>NW_025421998.1:30747500-40747500 GCF_011764305.1 Mustela putorius furo
TAATTATACCTGGCTGCACAGGAAGCTAGGAGACGTATCGCTACCTTGATATTCAAATATACTACTAATACTATGGATGAGAGGAGGAACAATGACAGGGATCAGTAGTAGCCTCTACTGCAAGTTAGATCATAGCCTGCTAAATAGCTATGTATGAGGCAAGAAGAGAAACTGGCTTTGCTCCTAAAAGGTAGGAAAGGTAGGAAAGAAGAAGAGAGGAGAGAAAGAAGCCCAAGAAATGGTGGAAGGCTAGGACTCCTCTCTGAAACTTTTAACTCTCCCACAAAGCCTCTTAATTCTTGGAAAGAGAAACCCTGTGATAACGGGTGAAGAGATTTGTTTCTTCAAGGTAAAACAGAGTGTATGTCTGGATGCATGAATGAGAAGAAGAGGGAGCCGTGGAAAACTCTGAGAACATGCAGGAGAGTATGGAAAGGTCTGAACCTAAGTGGACTTTGGAAATGAAGCAACCTTACATTGATTTCACGAGATGGGAGATAGGAGGCCCCGGCATGTGAATACCCCACCACAGCTCCTCTTAAATTCCACAACTTTTAAACAAACAGGGTGCTAAGAGCAGAATTAAGCACAGTTAAAAAAAAAATAGCCAAAAAGAAATCAGTATAATTCCTAATTATGGTACTTATAGCAACTACAAAGTTGGCAAGTTGAAAGCACCTTACTTAGACTTAACATAGTGTTGAGTTTTAACTCCTGGAAATAAATAAGTATGAATCACTTTTTTTAACTGAAAACTAGGCTAAATGTAGCCATCGCAGATTTTAAGAATTTCACCTAAATTTTTTTTCAACCACATTTTGTGTACTGACACTAACACATCAGTGAAGGAAACAGGATGGACTGGCCAATTTCTATCTTTCCAAATGGACTCCGTAATAGTATTGGAAATGACCCAGCAGATGGACAAACTGAGCATTTCTGACAGACTGCCACAAGACTAATTACAAAACAATTCATTGCTGAAGAGAATTCATCACCATTAGAAGCTGTCATGGAGAAAGATTATTTAGAACCAAATAAACATAAACCAACAGTCCTCAGGAAGCCCTATGTGAGAATCTAGGTGTCATTTTTCACAGAAAGTGATCTTTCTGTGTTAAAAGTGATCTTTCTGTGATGTTAGCCAGGTACAATACAAGAAGGCCTTCTTAGAAGAAATTCCTTGTTGAATAATATAGTCCTGTCCTATGTAAGCTTGCTGGGGAATGTCATCAAAGATATGACCACCGATTGACCCATGGGCAAGACCCTGGCACCTGGAGGTTCCTCAACCCTTCTCCTATCCTTAGGATGTGGGTTTTGCTTACCTTTCAGCTCCCACAGGCTGTCCTTAAGAACAGAGGCTTGAGATAGGGATATGGCATAGAAAACACTTACATAATATATGTAACTGAGCACAGGTAGGCCCTCTTTCTAAACTTTTAAAATTTGGAGTGGGGGCAGTGCAGGGATTCATTCATCTTGCTGCTGCCCAACACAAGCCTCATAGGTAAGTTCCTTTTGTTTATTAAAACTGCCACCTACCAACCTGGAGTAGTCTGCCTCCTTGGTCTCTCCTTATCCTCCTCCTACAGGGGCCAGTTTCAGATCAGACCTGGGAAGCTCCTTAGTGAGTTTGGAACTAATAAAGCTGTGTGAAAACAGAAGATGAAAATGTCTGATCAGCTGGAAATGCAGAACATGATTCTGTCCTATTTGAGGTTGTGATGGGTATTTCAGTGTTCTGCCCAGATCTTCAGGTTATCTCTATGTTCCCAATTACCATCTTTCCAGTGCTGTAAAGGACTCATGTGGATACATCTCTTCTTACTTTTTGGGACCCAGAAGTATCTCTGTAGTCTTTGGAACGTGCTCTGCTGAGTTGCTTCTCTCCTAAAAATGCTGGTAGTTTCCAGGTACATATTTCCTTCAGTTGCCATTTTCTATGGTAGAATGTTGTAAATTAGAATTCCAGTTCTGGCTATGAATTCTGTATCTCCCAAATTCCAAAATCCATCATTCATAAATACAGAACTATAACAGGTATACATATATTGTGCAAATTTTTATTATTTATGTAAAATCAAATAGCACTTAACATAAATTCTATATGTCAAGTATTCTTTAGTATAATAATAATTTTGAGCAATTAATGGGCTGTTGTTTTTTCCTAAAATTTCCCATACCTACTCTCCTTCATAAAGGCAACTTTGACAGTTTTCTCTATATTGCCTCAGAAGAGGAACATACCTATAGACTAGGAACATACCTATAGACTGAATGGATTTGTACAAATATATATGAGACAACACTGAAACCCAGAGTCTTATCTTTAAGAGCCAAGAACTATGGAGGGGAAAAAAAAGGTTTGGGGGATTCTGAAAACTTTCATTTAAAAATTAACAGAAGAGCCTAGACCACCTAGGTCAGAGTTTACATCATGAACCAGAGCATGGGAAGAATGTTGTTTATATAAGAGCTATTTTCCCAACCAAAAGGAAATGAAAATTTTGACAAGAGAACAAGCAGTAGTAGGTGAGAAAGAACCTCATACACTATTCCCTTCTCAGAGTCAAAATCCTAGGTCAGAGGATGAGAAAGAAATAGAAACACCAGAAAAATTGGGGGGGATCCCAGAAAAGAATGGAGTAGCTTCTGGCATTCTAGGGTTTAGTCCAAAATACTCCATGTTCTGATTAGCTGGCACTGAAGAAAAACATTTACTCCAAACCACAGTGGCTTAAAACAACAATAATCATTATATTATTGCTTATAGTTTCTATGGATGAGGAGTTGGGGAATGACTGGCATAAACAGTTCTAGCTTGCAGCTCTCTCATGCTTTTTTAGTCAACTGTAAAAATGGATGGAAGGTATCCTCAAATCCCTTCAAAAGGTAGAGCCCAATCCCTACCCCCTTAAGTATAGGCTGACCTGAGTGACTCATTTCCAGTGAATAGAATAAAATAGAAGTGACAATGTGTAACTCCTGAAACTAGGTCATAAAAGGCATTTGAAACTTCCTCACTCTCAGGTCTCTTGTATTTAGGGAGGCCAGTTGCCATGGGCTTAAGGACAATTGAGCAGCCCTATGGAAAGGCCCACATGATAGGAATTGAGTCCTCCAGCCAAGAGTCAAGAATGGAGCTTCTCGCCACAGCCTTGGGAGTGAGCCGTCTTGGGACCAGATGACTGAGCCCCACTGAAATCTTGCTTGATTGCAACCTCATAAGATTCCTTGAGGAAATCACCCAGCTAAGCCACTCCTGAATGCCTGACCAGCAGTAACTAAGAGGTAATAAATGCTTGCTGTTTTAAGCTACTACATTTTGGGATAATTTGTAATGCAGCAATAGATACCTTTTGGAGAGGAGGTTGGAGCAGCAAGAGGCTCTCCAGTCATACTTATCTTTTTACATGGTGCCTCTTCATGTGTTTTTTCTGAATGGGCTAATTTGTGCTTCCTCACAGTATGGCAGCTAGACTGCTTATATGGTGGCTGTTTACAGGATGGCTGATGGGCTTTGGATGAACTATCTTCAGAAGTCACATAGCACCACTTTCTGCACACTCTATTTGTTAAAATATCCACAGAAGCTATGTCATTGCAATGGAAGGAGTCCCTTCTCTTGATGGGAAGAGTGTCAAAGCTGTATTGTGTGAAGAGCACGTTGGATGAGAAACACTGTTACAGCTGTCTTTGGAAAATACAATCTTCCACATTTAAGTCAAGTGCCACATCCAACAGGGCATGGGAATAGTAGATCAATGGAGTTATAAATGTAGGGGTCATCAGTGTATAGAGAGCAGTTGAAGTCACTGGAGTGGATGAAATCACTTAGGAAGACAGATTAGAAAGAGAAAGAGATTACCGATCACTATGAAGAACTCTAAAATTTAAAAGTCAGGCCAGCCAAGAAGTGCTTAGAGAGATAGAATGAATTTCAGAGCAACTTAAAAGTACCAGCCATTGCATGCTGTCTAAAGTCATTTATGATGAAATATAACAAAATATAAACCTTCCTAAAAAAATAAACAAGCAACTAAAATACCTTGTTGAGAAGGAAAAATATATGCATAGCAGATTCATGCCTATAGCTTAAGGAGTGTCCTTTAAGTTTTTAATTCTTTCTTCCTATTGTTCTTGCCATTCAAGGAAATCTGTACTTATTATGGCCAGTAGTATCATTATTGCTTCAAGTATAACTTCTCTGCATCATGCTAGGCTAAATATTAGGTAGGCATCTAGTGTTGATACAATAAAAGACTGTGTTCTTCATTCCTGGGGGGAAAAACACATGGACTGGAAGAACACACATTGTTAAAAAGTCTATACTACCCATCGCAATCTATACTTTCAATGCCATCCCAATCAAAATTCCACCAGCATTTTTCAAAGTGCTGGAACAAACAATCCTAAAATTTGTATGGAACCAGAAAAGACCCCAAATTGCTAAGGAAATGTTGAAAGAGAAAAACAAAGCTGGGGGCATTATGTTGCCTGATTCCAAGCTTTACTAAAAAACTCTGATCACCAAGAAGACATCATGGTACTGGCACAAAAACAGACATATAGACCAATGGAACAGAGGAGAGAACCCAGATATGGACCCTCAACTATATGGTCAAATAATCTTCAACAAAGCAGAAAAAAATATCCAGTGGAAAAGACAGTCTTTTCAATAAATGGTGCTGGGAAAATTGGATAGCTATGTATAGAAGAAGGAAACTCAACCATTCTCTTACACCATACACAAAGATAAATTCGGAATGGATGACAGGCCCCAATGTGAGACAGGAATCTATCAAAATCTTAGAGGAAAACATAGGCAGTACCCTCTTTGACATGGGCCACAGAAACTTCTTTCAAGACGTGTCTACAAAGGCAAAGGGAAAAAAAGCAAAAATGAACTTTTGAGACTTCATCAAGATAAAAAGCTTCTGCATAGCAAAGGAAACAGTCAATAAAACAAAGAGGCAACCCATGGAATGGGAGAAGATATTCGCAAATAGCACTACAGACAAGGGCTGATATCCAAGATCTAAAAAGAACTCAAAGTCAACATCCAAAAAACAGATAATCACGTCAAAAAATGGGCAGAAGACACGAACAGACACTTCTCCAAGAAGACATACAAATGGCTAATGGATACATGAAAAAATGTTCATCATCATTAGCCATCAGGGAGATTCAAATCAAAACCACATTGAGATACCACCTTACACCAGTCAGAATGGCCAAAATTAACAGGACAGGAAACCACAAATGTTGGAGAGGATGTGTAGAGAAAGGGGAACCCTCTTATCCTGTTGGTGGGAATGCAAGTTGGTACAGCCACTTTGGAAAACAGTGTGGAGATTCCTCAAAAAATTAAAAATAGAGATACCCTATGACCCTGCAATTGCACTACTGGGTATTTACCCCAAAGATACAGATGTAGTGAAAAGAAGGGCCATATGTACCCCCAATGTTCATAGCAGCAATGGCCACAATCACCAAAATGTGGAAAGATGCCCTTCAAAAGATGAATGAATAAAGAAGATATGGTCCATATATACAAAGGAGTATTATTCCTCCATTAGAAAGGATGGATACCCAACTTTTGTATCAACGTGGACAGGACTAGAGATTATGTGGAATGAAATAAGTCAAGCAGAGTCAATTATCATATGGTTTCACTTACTTGTGGAGCATAAGAAATAACAGAGGACATTAGGAGATGGAAAGGAAAAGTGAATTAGGAGAAATCAGATGGGGAGATGAACCATGAGAGACTGTGGACTCTGAGAAACAAACTGAGCGTTTTGGACGGGAGGGGGTTGGGAGGATGGGTGAGCCTGGTGGTGGCCATTAAGGAGGGCACATATTGCATGGAGCACTGGGTGTGGTGCATAAACAATGAATCTTGGAGCACTGAAAAAAATTTAAAAAATTTAAAAAACACACACAAAGTATTAGATCTCCAAATTTAAAAAAGAGTATTCAAAGAAGGAAGTGGTAGTCATTTCAGGAGTAAAGGCTGCTGAAAAATTAAGTTATGTGATAATAGAATAGTATTCATTGGATTTAGCAACATGAAGGCCATTAATGATTTTCAGTGGCATGCTGGAGGCAGAAATCAGACTACAGTGGTTAAAAACATAAAGAAGGAACAGGCACAGTGCTGGGAGGAGACAGATTAAAAGTACAAAAAAAAAAGGAGATTAGCCTTGAATAAGAGACTGAACACCTCTAGAATTGTAGAGAAGGAGGTTAGATTAACACAGATGACCATATAAGTGGAAGCAGCTCACCGAGGGAGTTCATACTTATAAGACTCCATAAAGGTCATTTGTTGAGAGAGAGGTGGAATAAATGGCTATTGGGGTCTGAGGAGCTCTCTGAAGGCTTGTTACTGAAGAAATGATAGATACATTCCTTGCAAAACTGTAGAGTATGATCTACATCTTTAAATTTCTCATTAGGAGGACTGAGTTTCAGCTTTTATTTGTTTAAACAACAATAAGAAGTAAAATCAACCATTTTGTTTTCTATTTAGTTTTTTAAGTAAAATATCTAATATTATATATTACTACCAAGTCCAGATGAGAATGGTAGGAAAACCCTGGTCATTTGTTGCATCCTACCAGCAGTTATAAGCCACTTATCCGAGGAAAATCTAATTTTTAAAATTTTCATCCAACTGACTACTTTCTCAAAATGTAGTTACAGGGAAGGGAGAGTAGGAAAGGCCTAAAAGCAAAAACTTCACATTCATTTTTCTTTTTAGCCACTGCAAGAGACAGATTGCTTATAGAGTACTATATTTACTATGACCTTTTCAAATAACATAGTTATTTATAACATTATGTATGAGATATTGTTGCGTCGTATATTTTTCCTGCAACTGGTCTACAATGGCAAAGCAGCATGGGTTCCTTCTCAAAGGAGATACTTGTGAAAATTTATTATAGGCTCAAGATCAAGAGTGTTCTCTCTCAATAATGATTTCATGGCAGATGGCTCTTTGGCAAAGGAAAAGAAAGAAAAGACTGCCGCGTCATATGAAAATGGGCTCTTGTTCAAAAAAAAATAGAGCTTATCCAGTTATAATGGAAATAGAGAAAGGAGTTTCACCTTCAAAGAATGGCTGTAACAGCCTTAAGTCTTACTATACCAGGTTGAACTAACACAAACCAAAGTTAGACATAAATGTAAATTTCTGGTAAGAAATAAACAGCGGAGAAAGACATTAGTGATACTGTGACTGTGGGAGCCACATATCTTCCTTATTTTAGGTTTGCTGGTATCAGTATAATACTGCTACAGTGGCTTCAATTCTAACACAGGATGATGTGTAATAATATTTTTCACCAGTCTGAACAGATGGCCCACAGAGCTCTGCTTTCCTAACCCTGTTATTCCCAATCTCATTAAATTAAAAATTATATATTACATGTTTCTACCGGGTCTGCCCACTTAAGATGTAGTCATTATAACAAAGGTATTATGCTCTGGAATTTAATTTGATATGGCTATATTTAATCCATTGTAGATGTTCTTAAATTGGGTAGGTATTAAAAGGCTAGGTTGGTATTTCAGGTAATTGTTTTTGGAGGAATTGCTTCTTTGATAAACAGTGTTTTCTGTTGAGTTTGGATTTTAAGTCTAACTATTTCAGGCCAAGACCGACCTTTAGCTTGCATCTGTTTACAGGCATCTATTGTACACATGTTTTAAAGTATCCAGTGAAGCTTAGTAGCAGGGGTTTCCTCAAATAAGTGGCCATATCAATTTCTTCAGTGCATAATGACCTTTGCCCAGACACATGAAAACAGGACTATTTCCAAGGAGTTTCAGAGAAACAAAAAACCCAAAACAATGCAATTTATAATATTCCTTTCCATATCTATCAGCAATAGACTGAATTTTGGAAGGCAGTTTAAAGTAAATTAAAAAGGTATCTAAAAACAAACTACCTGTTATCTATTTTTATTTCAAGATAGGTATTTTTTTCCAATACAAATCTTAAAGAGTACTTTTTTATATCCTAACCCTCTTCACTGAGATACAACTGTTTCCCTAATAAATCCTACTCGCTAGTCAAATAATACGATTCTCTCTTGTTTTTTCATTTTTTTTTCTTTTTAAAGATTTTATTTATTTATTTGTCAGAGAGAATGAGCACAGGCAGACAGAGAGGCAGGCAGAAGCAGAGGGAGAAGCAGGCTCCCTGCTGAGCAAGGAGTACCATGTGGGACTCGATCCCAGGACTCTGGGATCATAACCTGAGCCAAAGGCAGCCACCCAACCAACTGAGTCACCCAGGAGTCCCTTGTTTTTTCATTTTTTTGTTGTTATGACGGGCAAGACAAATAATACTGGACATTTTGGAGCACTTACTATTTGCCAGATATTGTTCTAAGTGCTTTGACAGGAACAAATAATGTCCAACTGTCTATACTGCCCAAAGCAATCTACAGATTTAATGCAATCCCTATCAAAATACCAACACATTTTTCACAAAACTAGAACAAACAGTCCAAAAATTTGTATGGAAACACAACAGACCCCAAATAGCCAAAACAATCTTGAAAAAAAAAAACAAACAACTGGAGGTATCACAATTCCAGTCTTCAAGTTCTATTACATAGCTATAGTAATCAAAACAGCCTGGTATGGACATAAAAATAGACACACAGATCAACAGAACAGAATAGAAAACACAGAAATAAACACACAATCATATAGCCAATTAATCTTCGACAAAGGAGGAATGAATAACCAATGGGAAAATGACAGTGTCTTCAACAAACGATGCTGGCAAAACGGACGGCCACATGCAAAAGAATGAAACCAGACCACTTTCTTTCACCATACACAAAAATAAACTCTAAGGGATCAAAGACCTAACTGTGAGACCTGAAACCATAACAATCCTAGAAGAGAGCACAGGCGGTAACATCTCAGACTTTGGCCAAAGCAACATTTTCCTAGATATGTCTCCTCAGGCAAGGGAATAAAAGCCAAAATCAACTATTGGGACTACATCAAAACACAAATTTCTGCACAGTGAAGAAAACAATCAACACAACTGAAAGGAAACCTACTGAATGGGAGAAGATAATTGCAAATGACATATCCAATAAAGGGTTAGTATCCAAAGTACAGAAAGAACTGATACAACTCAATACCCAAAAAAACCAAATAATCCAGTCAAGAAATGGGCAGAAGACCTGAACAGAGATTTCTCCAAAGAAGACACACAGATGGTCATCAGATACATGAAAAGACATTCATCACTTACCATCAGGGAAATGCCACCCCAAACTCCAAGGAGGTATCACCTCACAGCTGTCAGAATAGCTAAAATCAACAACCCAAGAGACAACAGGTATTGGTGAGGATGTGGAGTGAAAAAAACCCAGGTGCAACCTTGGTGGGAAAGCAAACTGTGTAGCCACGGTGGAAAACAGGATGGAGTTTCTTCAAAAAATTAAAAATGGAACTACCATGGGCACCTGGGTGGTTCAGTGGGTTAAGCCTCTGCCTTCAGCTCAGATCTTGATCCCAGGGTCCTGGGACCAAACCCCACATTGGGCTTTCTGCTCAGCAGGGAGACTGCTTCCCTCTTCCCCTCTGCCTGCCCCACTGATCTCCCTGTCAAAAAATAAAATCTTTAAAAATAAAAAATGGAACTACCATAAGATTTAATAATCACACTATGGGGGCACCTGGGTGGCTCAGTGGGTTAAGCCTCTGCCTTCAGCTCAGGTCATGATCTCAGGGCCCTGCGATCGAGCCCCACATAGGGCTCTCTCTGCTTGGTGGGGAGCCTGCTTCCCACCCCCACCCCACCTCTCTGCCTACTTGTGATCTCTTTCTCTCTGTCAAATAAGTAAATAAATAAAATCTTTTAAAAATAATAATAATCAGGGGCGCCTGGGTGGCTCGGTGGGTTGGGGCCTCTGCCTTCGGCTTGGGTCATGGTCTCAGGGTCTTGGGATCGAGCCCCGCGTCGGGCTCTCTGCTCGGCAGGGAGCCTTCCTCCACCTCTCTCTCTCTGCCTGCCTCTCTGCCTACTTGTGATCTCTGTCTGTCAAATAAATAAAATATTTTTTTAAAAATCACACTATGGAGGATTTATCCAACAAATACAGAGACGCTAATGCAAAGGGATACATGCACCCCTCTGTTTATTGCAGCATTATTTATAATAGCCAAACTATGGAAGCAGCCTAAGTGCAGCCTAAGTGTCCATCAATAGATGAATGGATAAAGGTGTGGTAAATATATATATATATATGTATATATATATATGTATTTGCATATATATGTATGTATTTGCATATATATATGTAGACACACACATACATAATGAAATATTTATTCATAATAATGAAATCTTGCCATATGCAATAACATGGATGGAGCTAGAGAGTATAATGCTAAGTGAAAGGAGTCAGGTAGAGAAAGACAGATACCATATGACTTTACTCATTATGCAGAATTTAGGAAACAAAAGAAGTGAGCAAAGGAAAAGAAAAACAAACCAAGAAACAGACTCTGAACTATAGAAAACAAATGGTGACCAGAGGGGAGGATGGTGGGGGGACTGGTGAAATGCGTGAAGGGGCTTAAGAGTACACTCATGAACATTAAGTAATGTGTAGAAATGTTGAATCACACTATATTGTATGCCTGAAACTAATATAACACTGCCTGTTAACTACACTGGAGTTAAAAAAACTTAACAACAATATTAAATACAGAGCTGTATGTAATTTAGAAGTGCTTTGATGAAGAAAAACCAATAAGCATTGATCCACCTTTCCTAATATTTGCAATTCACACTAATTTGATGATGCCAAGTGATTTGATTCATATTTTGTCTTGATCCCTCTTTAAGTTAATAATGAGGAAGTTTTACAGGCAGTTGAAACAATTCAGTAAATTGGTACTTTAACCAAGAGGGTTTTTTTGTTTTATTTTTTTACAAAGACACATTGAAAAAAAACTACTATAATGTAAGCTCCTCCATTAGAAAATAAGTTCTTTGAGGGCAAGGACATTATGTCTCTTGATCCCTACCATATTTCTTCTGCCTAAAATAGTGCTCAGAAAGGTCTGCAGAACGAAGCCAATGAATAAGTGTACCACAGATGCACAAGCGCCTGAAAGCTAGAAGCCATACACATTCCTTATTTCCTTCTCATTTCTTTCACTGTGTATTCTGTGCAAGGAAATTAAAGGTGCACTGAATAGGGGATACATCAATGACAAGTCTTTGAATGATAGAAAACCTTTCACATTTGGATTTCAAAGCATATCCCTTTGGTTTTCCTATTGATGAGGCTTATCATTGGTCTACCATAGTGTAACAGGAACAAATTCAAACCACAGAATTCCCCGACTCTTGAAGCTACTATTCTGGAAAGAAAAAAAAAAAAAATCTTGCTAAACAACAGGGACATCTGCTGGTTAAAATGTAATGCTTCTACCCTTAAAATATTGCATCCAAATGGACAAGGAGATTTG
This sequence comes from Mustela putorius furo, assembly GCF_011764305.1. Lineage (NCBI taxonomy): Eukaryota > Metazoa > Chordata > Mammalia > Carnivora > Mustelidae > Mustela > Mustela putorius. The sequence goes on from NW_025421998.1 coordinate 30,759,018, forward strand.
GGCAATAAAGTAATTCTGAACCTTCTGTTAGACAAATGCTCACTTTTAGAGAAGTCTGTTAACACAAAAAACAAAAAACAAAAAAACTCCTTGCACTATAGTAATAATAAAAGGTAGTATGTATTTTATTCCAGAGTTACACAAATAGTGATGCTATCTGAAAAAACCAAGCTAACGGTGGTCAGTAACTATTGCCAAAGAAGAGAAATGACTATCTTCCTGATGTTCTGGCTTAAGACACTGTTGCTCAACTCAACAAACATTTAAGAGTCTATTAAGTTGAAATACTGCGCCATATGCTGACAAACTGAAGCAGTAAGGCAAAGCAGAAGTTGCAGATGGTCCAGCCACTCCTGGGCATATGCTGACCTCCAATCTTAGAGGAGAGGACTTAAAAATGAATTAACATTGCAAGAGAGACTGAGCCTACCCCTTACTAACACTGTGCTCTTTCCCTTTTATAAACATTATAGAGGCCAGTTGCTTTCTACAAATACACTCTTTCCCATATTAACTCGACAAATGTTCTCCCACCTTTTACCCCTATGTTCATTTCTTGTCATCTTTCAAGTCTCTCTTCAAATGTCTTCTCAGAATGCTATACTCTGAACACCCTATGGAAAGCTCACTTTCAGAGCATTCAATTTGTGTCCTCCTTATAACTTGCAAAATTGGCAATGATTTCCTGGCTTATTGGTATATCTTCCTTCTTTCTCCTATGACAGACTGTAAAGGAACGGGTCTTTGAATCTGGGTCCAGACATTCTCCCAGTTATTAGTCAAGTAACTTAACTGTTTTATTTTGCACAAAAAAATGTCAAGGACAGAATGAAAACTTTTATCCTCACTTGCTGGGAGTACCCAAAGTCTTGGTTCTCCATTTTCCTAACTGAAAGAGAAACCAAATTTTTCTAATATTCCATTAGTAAGTCTCAATAAAGACCTACTGCAAGAGAAAAGGTGAGGAGCGTATAAAGAGGTGGTGGCTAGACTGAGAGATTTTAGAAAGTGTGGAAATGAGACACTGATCCAAAAGGCAGGGCATAAAAAGGAGTATTAGATGGAATACCATAAGCCCCGGAGAAAAGCTTAGAGGAGAAATGTGAGATGGAGGAGGACCTGGAAGAGCCTGATGTGTGGGCCTAATTAGGGACAGTTTGTTCTTTCCCCTATTAGCATAGGAATCCCCATCAGATGCCCAGAACTTCTTGAAAGCCTTCCAGTGTAACCCACAAACTGTATTAACATGACTCAGAAACTGGGTAGAAAGAAAATGGACTACTCAGTAATTGCATTTTTCATATACTTTGAACAAAAGCTCTTGCAAACATCTCTTTCACATCATCCAAGATACAAGAGGATCACGGAACCACAGAGCCTGTCTCTCAGTATATGAAACACCTTTTGTACTCATATATCATCCTTTCATAAAAGAAAGCTAATTTCATCAATATTCTATCATGATGAGCTTTAAGAAAGTGTTATAAAAAAAATCTAGAGTCCAAGAGAGTTATTCATAACTAGCAAATGCAGCAAATACCGTAACTCTGCTGTAAATACTTTTATAATATAACTTCTATTTGGGATAGGACTATTTCTCATGATTTTTCTCAAAATATTTAATTCCTAATTAGGTAAATCCTAGGATAATATTAAAAATCTCTTGCATTCTGTAGGTACACAGTTACAAAGTACTAAGGTAGAAATAACCTAGAACCTAACTACAGAAAGTTGCCCTAGTTTTCAAATCACATTATAGTAAATCCTTACAATGATTTTGCAAGTTAAAGATAATATGGTGTTACTATAATAAATTTATTATTTTTTTATTTAGTACTAAAAAAAATTTTAAGTACATCCATTTCTCCACCCTATACCCATCACCTCTGACAGCTATCAATTTGATATCTATACCTATGCTCTTCGGGTTTGTTTTGGGGTGGAAGGGGCATTTTGTTGCCTTTTTTTTTTCCAGTTTCCACATATAATCATATGGTATTTGTCTTTCTCTGACTTATTTCACTTAACGTAAAACCCTTTAGGTCTATCTGTATTGTCACAAATGGCAAGATCTCCTTTTTTTATGGCTAAGTAATATTACATTACCACATCTTCCTTATCTATTTATGGACACTAAGGTCATTTCCATAGCTCAGCTATTACAAGTAATGCTGCAATTAATATGAGGTGCATGGATCTTTTTGAGTTTGTGTTTTCGTTTTCTTCCAATAAACACCCAGAAGTGGAATTGCTGGATTATATGGCTATTCTATTTTTAGTTTTTTGAGGAACATCCATACTGTTTTCCATAATGGTTGCACCAATTTATATTCCCACCAACTATGCACAAGGGTTCTCTTTTACCAACATCTTCATCAATGCTTTTTTTTTTTTTAATCTTTTTGATAATAGTCATTCTAACAGTGTGAAGTGATATCCCTTTGTGGCTTTGATTTGCATTTCCCTGTCTGGTGATGTTGAAAATTTTCTCATGTATTTGTTGGTTATCTGTGTCTTCCTTGGAACAATATCTATTCAGATCTTCTACCCATTTTTAAATCAGATTGCTTTTTTGCTATTGAATTGTATGAGTTTTTCACATATTTCGTGTATTAGCCCCTTATCAGATACATGATTTACAAATATTTTCTCCCACTCAGTAGGATGCCTCTTCATTTTATTGATGGTTTCCTTTGCTGTACAGAAGACTGTTAGTTTCAGATAGTCCCATTTGTTTATTTTTGCTTTTGTTGTTGTTTTTTTTTTTTTTTTTTTTTTTTTGCTTTTGGTGTTAGGTTCAAAAAATCATTGCCGAGACGTATGTCAGGGAGACTACTGCCTAGGTTTTCTTCTAGGAGTTTTATGGTTTCAGGTCTTATGTTCAAGTATCTAATCCATTTTGAGTTAATTTTTATATATGATGTAACATAGTAGCCCACTTTCAATCTTTTGCATGTGGCTGCTCAGTTTTCCCAAAACTATTTATTAATGAGCCTGTCCTTTAAACTTTGTATATTCTTGACTCCTTTGTCATAAATTAATCGACCATATATGCATGGGTTTATTTCTGTACTATTTTGTTTTATTGATTTATGGGTCTGTTTTTAATGCCAATACCATACTGTTTTAATACAGCTGTGTAATACGGTTTGAAATCGGAGAGCATGATGCCTCCAGCTTTGTTCTCTTTCTCAAGAATGCTTTGGTTATTTGAGGTCTTTTGTGGTTCCACACAAATTTTAGAATTCTTTGTTCTGTTTCAGTGTAAAATGCCATCAGAATTTTTAAGGGATTTCAATGACTCTGTGTATTGCTTTGAGTAGTATGGACACTTCAACAATATTAATATTAATCCTTCCAACCCATGGAATATTCTTCCATTTATTTGTTTTAAGTTCTTTCATTAGTATTTCCTAGATATCAACACACAGGTCTTTAACATGCTTGGTAAATTTATTTTTAGGTACTTTACTCTTTTTGATGCAGTTGTAAATGGAACTGTTTTCTTAATTTCTTTTTCTGATAATTTTCTATTAGTGTATAGAAATGCAACCAATTTTTATGTGACTTCGTATTCTCCAACTTTACTGATTTACTAATTCTAATAGTTTTTTTATAGTCTTCAGGACTTCATATATATAATACTATGTCATCTGCAGATAGTGTTTTACTTCTTCCTTTCCAAATTAGATGCCTTTTATTTCCTATTCTTGTCTAATTGCTCTGGCTAAGACATCCAATACTAGGTTAAATAAAAGTGGTAAAAGTGGGTATTTCTGGTCTTGTTCCTGATCTCAGAGAAAAAGCTTTCAGTTTTTCACTGCTGCGTATGGTTAACTGTTGGCTTGTCATATATGGCCTCTACTATGTTGAGGTACATTCCTTCTAAGTCCACTCTGTTTTTATCATAAATGGATGTTGAATTTTCTTTTAAAATTATATATTAAACTATTATTAAAATTCATTTGTCTTGGGGCGCCTGGGTGGCTCAGTGGGTTAGCCACTGCCTTCAGCTCAGGTCATGATCTCGGGGTCCTGTGATCGAGTCCCGCATCGGGCTCTCTGCTCAGCAGGGAGCCTGCTTCCTCCTCTCTCTCTGCCTGCCTCTATGCCTACTTGTGATCTCTCTCTGTCAAATAAATAAATAAATACATCTTTAAAAAAAAATTCATTTGTCTTCCCCAAATATTTACTAACTGACTTTGGAAAAGGTAGATATGAAAGAAACTCAGCCAGAAAGGGAGAATTAATTATGAGGATGGGCTTGATTTTTTCAGGGAGTTAACAGCAGAGTGCAGCAGAGTGCAGGCTGCAAATTTTTGCAGAAGACAATGGACAGACTGTTATTCAGATACCACTCTGTCTTGCCTTGAAAAAGAATCCTAGATGATTATGCTTTATTTAAAATGTAGCTAATTAGGAGCCACTTCCTCATAAATGTTAATGTTAACAATTTTACATATGTAGTTATTATTTCATTAAATGAAATAATTGAGAGTAATTGCTTTTCTGGCTCATTTTTAAATGCTTACTACACATGTCAGGCTCTGTGCAGTGCATACCTACATTATTTTGGGAGGTAAATTTTATTATTCCCATGTTTTGAAAGCAAATGAAACTGAGCAGTGAACTATCATACCCATTACTAAGCAATTAAGCCAAGATGCATACTCAGGTTTAACTTCAACATCTATTCCCCAATACAATCCTACCTCATGGTTTTGCTTACATATTACTTATGTACTCATTTAAAAATGGAGTGATATATGTAGTAACCAAAAGGATACAGAGTACCTCATATAGGTAATAAAGTTAGATGGAATAAAATGCTGCTTCTGGCATTTATTTTTGAAAATTGGTCAAACATGTCCACAAAGATTGTTGCCAAAGTGTACTTTGTGAAGGGCAAAAGAGTACTAGTTCGAGCATGGGCTGTGGAGCTGAGGATTCAATTCTGAATCTATCGCTTAACTGCTGTGCGACCTTGGACATTTTTTCACTTGTTTTTGGTTGTCTAAAATAGGATTCATTTGTAATAACTGTACTGATGCATCTAACACCTGTGAACATTAAATGAGTTTAATACAGGTGAAACATTAGACACATAAGCACTCAAAAAATGCTGGCTCATGTTGTCCAAGTCCAAAGGCTTATTTCGCACTTCCATTCTTTCTTTTTTCAAAGAGACCTTTTTTTTTTTTTTTTCTTAGAGGTGTTTAAGATGCACAGCAAAACTAAAAGGTACACACTTCCAATATACTACCTGGTCTACACATGAGTAGGCTCCTCTATTATTAACATCACCCACCAGAGTAGTACATTTATTACAAATGAAGAACCAACAATGAGACATCATTTTCACCCAAAAATCATAGTTCACATTAGGGGTTCACTATTGGTGTCGTAAATTTTGTGGACTTTAATATAGAAGCATTTTTATCTACCATTTTAATATCAATATCCTCTGCTCCATCTATTCCTCTCTCCAGCCCTAAATCTTGGCCGTTACTGATCTTTACTATCTCCAGTCTTCCCCTTTCCATAATGTCATATAGTTTGAATCATACAGTATGTAACTTTTTCAGATTGACTTATTTTACTTGGTTATGTGCATTAAAGCTTCTTCATATCCTGTAATGGCTTGATAGTTCATTTCTTCCTAGCATTAGATAATATTCTATTGTATGGATGTACCACAATTTATCCCCATCACCTACTGAAGCACACCATCGCGTCTTTTCCAAGTTTTAGGCAATTATCAATAAAATCACTATAAATATCTGTGTGCAGGTTATGTGGACACAACTTTTCAACTCATTGGGTAAATATCAAGGAGCAATTGTTGGATTTTATAGTAAGAATTTTTAGGTCTATAAGAAACCGCCAAACTCTCGAAGTGACTGTAACCTTTTGCATTCCCACTAGCAATTAATGAGAGTTCCTGTTCCACATCTTCACAAGAATCTGGTGCTGTCTGTGGTTTTTATTTTAGTCACTCTAGTAGGTATATAATAGTATCTCTTTATTGTTTTACGCTCCTTTTGTGAAACCCAACATTTATGACTGAGAAATTCTTTCACCCCAAAGAACAGCATGGCTATGTGGACTACTGCTGAAAACTATGTACATCTGGGTTAAAATCTAAATATTTATGTTTCTAAGCCCATTTCATTGTGCAGTTTTTTACCACCACACCCCCATGTTTGTGAATTACTGTCTCTTCCACAAAGTCTTTTAACAACATTTTGTAGTCAAAGGAAACCACAACTGCGTAGAAAAATCAAAACAGGCTAAGATAATCGGGGGGATTATTAAGTATTATTAACCTCATTAGCTACTTAGGACCAATTTGGGAGTACCTTTTCACATTCTCCATAGCCTTATTTGACCTTTACGGACTACATTACCCTTGTGACAACATAGTTTGAGTCTACACATAGTTGTTGGAAGCAAGAACATTAGTTAAGTCTAACTTTTAAACTTCTGTCAACTCAGTACAGAAAGACTACAAGAATCTAGTTTCCGAAACAAGTAAAAATGAGGTTGGAATCCTATATAGTGGTAACAGGTTCGGACCATTCCACCATAAGATTTCCAAGGCCTTGACTCTTTAAAAACACAATCTCTGCCTGGGTCTCACGGAGCTTCTAAAACACTGGTCCAGAGGATGGGCCCGAGTATTGGTCCTTCTTAAAAGTTTCCCACGCAACTGAAGAGCAGCCCGCTTAGAAAAAAAAGTGGTTTAAGACGGCCTGTGCCCTAGAGGAGAATCTTATGCTCACAGAGGATGCTTTTGACTAGAACGGCACCACACGCCCAAAGCGCCTATATGGTAATGCACACTGTGAGGAGCCAAACAAAATACCCGGCTTTCTTTTGCATCTAGACAAGGCTCTTATTCCGTTCCACGCCCGGCCGTACTGGCTCCGGAGCACGGCGAATTTGCGAAATGCCAGCTGGGCCCAATTGCCCCCCTGAGCCAGAAAGACCACAGTTACGCCCAAGAAAGATGGACCTCCTTCACAGCATCAGCGGCGGAACTGTAGATACCGCGATTTCCTATGAGAAAAGAAGGGCGGACCACAAAGAACCACCACACAACCGGTACCAAAGCTCCCAAAACTCGGGACTTAGAGCGCTCCGACTTGGCCGGAAGTGACGCGAGCAGCCAACACGCAGGGCAGTCCCAAGGGAGAGGAGAGCGGGAGGGGGAGCGTGCGGGGGCTGGGGGCGGGGCGCGGCCGTAGCTCCGTTTCCGGTGGCTCGTCGCGCTCGCTCACTCCAGCTGCAGCCACTCTTGCCCGTGGCTGCTTCCTCCATCCTGGTATTTTTTGGAGCCTCCATCCTGGTTCTTCCAAAGTGCCCGGACCCAAAACAGGAAGTAAGTGCGATGGAACCTTCAGGTCCCAACCGCCGCCAGGGCCGCTCCGCCCAGTGGAGCCTGTCCGGCCCCCTTGCTGCCAGCCTGTTCCCGCCGGCCGGCACAGGCTGTGGGCACTCGGGCACCGCGGGCGGGGTCGGAGCTGGGCCTTCATGACGCTGAAGCTGCAGTCCCCGCACGCTCAGGCCAGGGCCTCCCTCTCAGGGCCCGGCCCGCCTTGGTGGCTCGGGCTACAGAGTCGGGTAGTGAGCGGCCGCCGAGGCGCAGCAGCGATCCGGCGGGGGCGGAAAATGGCGGCGGCTTCGGTGGAGCTAAATGGCGCCGGGACCCCTGGGGGTGGGGTGGGCCGGCAGCTTCGGTAGAGAATTGGGCACGAGCATGGGGAGAGTAAGGAAGCCTTAGTTGCTTTCTCGTGGTGTCCCTTTTGGGGTTTTTTTGGTTACCTTTTCGGTTTTATGTGGTCTAATGAAGGAGAGGTGGGCTTGAGAGAGTTGGGCGGGTCTCGTCTCCCCCCTCCCCCCTTTTTTTTTCTTTTACCTTGTTTGCGGCTTAGACTCTTCCATGTTTTGGGATTCGTTCTAGCTCTGCTGTTCAAGCCCCATGCGGAGGCAGGCGAGGTTGCTGGCCGCGGTAACTCGGTCAGCCTCTCTTAAAACGAGGCACTTGGACTGACTGCGGAGGGGAGAGTGTCCTAGTCGAGCAGAGAACCGTAAAAGGCGTCTGCAGAGTAGTAGTTGTCATATTTTGCTGAGTCCTGAGGAAGTTTTTAAATTTTTTTAATCTTCTTGTCCTTTACAATAGACTTTGTTTTGACCCAGTCTCTGGCGTAGATTTGGGAGGAGAGGTGGCCAAGGGCCGTTCCATGCAGTTGAATGATACAGCATCTGTTTTTATAATAAAAATACTCGGCGAAGATGAGGAGAGGGTGATAATTATATGAAATGTGAGTCAGTAGTCCCTCTCTTTTTCCACGTTTGAATCTGGAAATTCAAATTCGGTGTGTCGTTGCTCTTGTAATTTGATTCATCGTCGTGTTCCTCTTGACAGTAGGCGAGGCTGCTTGTTGGGACATCCGACAAAATTCATCGTCTGTAGGGGGACTTTCGAATATGCCGGGTTTTAAGAATAGAATAATACCATTCCGAAATGTTTTTTATCTTTTCCTAATTTTATTTTTATTTTTAATTCGTGCAAGGCGATTAACCATTTACAGCTTTTAAGCTCCAGCCCAAGTAAGAAACTATTCTTCCATTGTGTTGAAAGTTTTACAAACGAGGTGTCTTCTTTTTCTTTTTTAAAGGTTTTCATATTTTTCAATGGTGGTTTGATCCGGCTTTAAAGTTGTTTCTAATAATCTTTTTAGTATTACTGTTTTGTTTTGTTTTGTTTTGTTTTTTGTAATTTGAATAATTACCACCACTTTCACATTTAAAGATTCTTTGGCGATAAATACCAAAAACTTAGCGTTTTACTCTGGTGGTGTAGTAATAAAAGCATTTATTAGGTTAAGATTCAGAAATGTAGTTAAGATTTAGGAAAAAATAAATATTCAGTTCCTTCCCAAAAAATAGGCTGTCTGAGAAAAATTTGGGATGAGAATAGTTCACCAGGGACAAAACAGCTTGAATTTGTATGGAAAAAAATTACAGTTATGAAAAATACATTTCATGTTTATCTCATTATTTTTACTTCCATATACTTTTGTGCCACCAAGAAGCTAATTTTTGTCTTTTTAAAATTTTTAAATTTTTTCTACTAGTTTAGTTGCTAGGCTTACCAAAAATACGCTTTTGGGGACTGATCGAGAATCTGCCTTTTCTGCGTGACTATCTGACTATATTTGATTGCAGTTGAGCTAGATGATGGGGCCAAATGCTATTGCCCTGTCTTCATCAGTAAGTACCGGGCATTGCATACTTGCTTAGAACTTTAAGTTCATACTTTGAGCAGTTAGACAAATAAATACATATCGTATAAGTATTTTCCTCAGAACGTAAAGATTTAGAAATATTTTGAGGGGAAGCAGTCACAAGAATGTTTTGGAGTTAGGATTTGATCTTGGAAAGCAGAGTATGGCTGGGATGTGGTTACTAATAGAGAATTCTATCTAAAGAAGGCAGATGTCCTTGAATCTTTTTTTAAGTTCCTTTTTTTAAGGTTTTTGTTTGTTTAAGACAGCAGGTTTATTTGATTTCACCCTGAGGCAATGGGAGAGAGAAGTGTATTTGTAAGTTTAGATATTGCTGGTTAGAATTGAAATACAAACAGCAGAAGCTTATTTTTCTTTTTTTTATTCCTTTCATTTATCTCTCCAGCATCTACAGACCCTAGTTTTTATTAACGTTGTAATAAAATTGTATGTTCTGACAATAACTCCACCTTATTATAAACAGTTGGCTTTTGTCATGCTCCATTAAGTACATTGGCTTAAGTTAACACCTGTGAGGATGAACACAGTAATGTGAAACACTAACATCCCTAGGGGTTTACAACCTGGCATATTGATGTTAAAAATTGAGGAGGGCTGGGAAGTGTTTTTTGAAACACTGAGCTTCTAGATCATTTTGAACATACATTTGTAATTGTTGCAGGGACAGCAAAACTTTAGAACACTAATGAAGTTTAGGAAGAGTTGTACTTTTTATGTCTTAGATGCTACTAATGGGATGTTTATGTTCTCAAAATGGAGCTCTGTTTTTAATAGTCAGTCTCCTCTTACTGCCCTAATCTGTAACTTTTTTTTTTCCATATAAAAGGTTTGCCTAGCAATTGGTGTACCTCTAAATGCTGTGCAATTTCAGTTCCAAAGCTTTTTTAAATCCTCAAATGATAGGAAATGACCTGAGAAAGTTAATAACTTTATTGCTTTGTTAAATGATCATTTATTAAATGTATGTGGTATTTGTTTGCTTTCATATCATTCTCCCCCTTCTTTTCCTTTTGTGAAGAGAATTCTTGTAAGAGAAATCACAAATAGGTTTGGTTTTGCTTTGATTCCATAAAGATAAATAAAAGAAGGAACCTGTTTATCATGTCTGCTGCTTCCAGTTTGTGGAAATATATCCCATTCCATGACTGAATTCCAGAAAGAAGTTGTCAGGAAAAAGCACACTGGAGATAGTTTTTAATTTTTTTTAAGCTGTCATTTTGGTTAAGTACACTCTTGTCAGGCCCTTCTTCCAAGCACTGGATTGTCTACACTAATCTTTATTTACCATCACATACTATGTAGCAAAAGAAATGCCCATTATGTTTATGTATTACTGCTTATTTGTATGTTACTTTCTGTCAAGAAAGTGTGCTTTAAAACTAAACATCAGTGTAAATCAGAGGACTATGGAGATAATTTGATATATTTCCATTTAAAGAGTTTCTGATGGTTCCTTGCATAAAGTGCTCAGTTTTGAATGGATAAAATTTTTAAATGTAGCCAGATACACATGATTATAAGCTCTTAAATCATGCAGTTCATGAAAAAGTCTTTCTTTCTAATCAACAATATGATTTTATTGTCAAGCCATGTATGAAATGCTACACTTTGAAATGAACCATACTACCAAGTAATTTTCTTTGATAATAACATTGTTTTTCAATAGTTGGTTAATTGTGGGTGCCTGGGTAGCTCAGTCAGTTAAGGGTCTGCCTTCTGCTCAGGTCATGATCCCAGGTCTTGGGTATTGGGCCCTGCTCAGTGGGGAGTTTGCTTTTTCCCTCTCCACCTGCCGGAGTCTCCCCCAGCCTGTGTGCTCACTCACTCACTCACTCTGGCTCTCTCAAATAAAATTTAAGAAGAAAATAGTTGGTAGTTGAAATCATCAGCTTAAGCAACTAAAGCCTTTTATAATAAACTGAACAAATAATTTTGACATGGTGTGTAGTCCTATTTTGCCACCGCAAAACTAAGCTGTTAGGATCATTAGTTACCTTAGTCTAGTATGCTTTATGTTCTTTATAGCTTTGCTTCTCAAAGCTCTTTATAGCTTTGCTTTTCACAAAGTGTATAGAAGAGCAAATCCCCAGGGGCCTGGAACCACCGTCCAGAGCATTCAACCTCAGTATGAAGTGTCCTGTTCTGTCTTAAAACAGTATTCTGCATCTTTCTCTTCTGCCAACGATCTGTGTACCCATGTTCAAGATACAGGCATTTGATCTTGATTCTCTTTCACTAAGACTTTCTAATTAGCAAAGAGTTTTATTTCAAAATATCTTAAAACATATCTTTTAATTATTACATACTCCAGAGGAAATCCACTTTATAAGCATTTCCTAAGGCATTAATTACACGCAATGATAGATGTGGTGGTGGTCAGTACGGGGTCTTCATAATAGCACAACCTCAAACAAAAGTTCATTTATAGGATAATGGTTAGATAAATTTAGATGGCATGCACCCATTGAAAATGCTATGGAAAAATAAGTAGAACTCTTGGAAAATACTCCCAATAAAGTAAGTGCAGGAAAAAGTTCAAAAGATGGGACAGTATGTTTGGAAGATCATCACAAAATGTTACAGTGGAATATATGAATAACTTTCCTTATATTGGTTTAAGAAAAAACATCCGAAAATTAAATGTGGCCTTAAGCCAGAAACCCTGCATCTGTGTTTTTCAGTCAACTCATTCAATAAAATTTTAGTGTTACAAGTTCTGTAGCTTGCTTGATTTCCTTGTATAAAAGTATCTTACAATGTTTAGTCTTATCATATCTTTCAGTGTAGAATCCCGACTCCAATCTTGTAGGGTCAGCAACTTTTAGCTCCTGTGCTTTTCATGATCTCCACTAAAATATGCCCTCCCACACTTAGATAGTCAGAAACGGATACAAATTTACCTACAAAACTAATTCCCAAACTAGGGAAAAATGCATTTTTCTTGATCGTGGTTTTTGGAAAATCTTGACAGTTTACTTAGCAAATTAGGACCATTAAAGGTATACCTTAGAGATACTGCCAAGTTCATTTTCAGACACTGCAGTAAAGCAAAGGTTGCAATAGAACAAGTCAAATGAATTTTTTGGTTCTCAGGGCATGTGCAAGTTAGGTTTATACTTACTGTAGTTCATTTAAAAGCATGCAAGAGCATGTCAGAGCCAATGTGCAAACTTAAGAAAAAACTTACAAAATGTTATCATCTGAGTTTTCAGCTAGTCTTAATCACCACAACCAATATACAGGTATTGGGTGCTTAGGGGAGATGGCCCCCTGGGGAGTTGAAAATCCCTGTAGAACTTTTGACTCCCCCCAAAACTAATAGCCTACTATTAACCAAAAGCCTTACCACTAACAGTCAATTAACACTTATTTTGTATGTTTTATGTATCATATACTGTATTCCTACAATAGAAAAATGGAAGAAAACACATTTACAGTACTGTATTGTAAAAAGTCCACATGTAAGTGGACACATGCAGTTCAAAGTGTTGTTCAAGCGTGAGCTGTAATAATGAAAAAATTGTAAATAGTGTGAGAGTTATCAAAATGTGACACAGATGCAAAATGAGCAAATGCTATTGGTAGTGCCAATAGACTTGTTTAACACAGGGTTACCATAAACCTTCACTGTATTAAAAAATTTAATGTATAATAAAATGAGTTATGCCTCTGTGTAGATTTAGTGGATGGAAATACCAGTCCTAAAATAATCCATTGAATGTGAACTTTACATCAATACTGGAGTGAACAGGATGAAGGATTTGTTTCTTTAATTAAATTCTGTATTAAGTACCAGATCCAGAGTTGTTCTTTCGTTCTACATTAAATAGGGTTCTCTTTCATTGGGAGCTCTCAATGAACATGAATACGTTTTTCATTTAAATGTGAATGTAAGTATTTCATTATAATATTTTATACTGCATTTCACATGTTCTCTTGATTTTATTGCTATACTGTCGGTATTTAAGAGACCCACCAAAGGATGGATGGAAATGTACTAAAAAGCCATTTCACCAGTTAAGATGGCTGTTAAAATTGTTTCCCTCTTCTCGTTTCTAGTTAGTATAAAAATAGTACACATGATATAACCCTTTATAGAGAATGAAGGGAAGATATCTTTCTGATAGATTTCCCCTATAAACCAAATAAGGAACAGGTCCAGAAGTTAAACATAGTTTCATGTATAATGAATTAGAATGGAAAGCACTAAAATACTCAGCTTTGTACCCTACTATCACAAGTTTATTCATCAACATTTCTCAGATACTCTCATAGTCCTGTCAGAATACAGTATAGATGTGCTTTTCTAAATAACAGCTTTCTAGACATTACTGTACCTAGTACTCTCACTTGCCCTGAAAGCTAAACCTCATAAAAGACCTGTTTGTCTTGTCTCCCTACTTTGAATTCTCTACGTATTCCAGTAGGGCTGCTGTCCCCACTATACCTCAGATACTTTTGTTAAGGCCATCAGTGTTCTCCATATTGACAGATCAGATCGTCACGTCTCCATGATCTTCTCTCTTGCCATGGTTGACTACTTAATGCTCCTTGAAAAACACTCTGTGTGTCTTAACACCTTAGTTTTCCTTCTCCATCACTAGCTGGTCCTTTTCATTCTCCTTTGCTTGCTTATATATAGCTTGATTTCCACCTGTTAAAGGGTGCTCTGAAACTGGAATCTAAGCTGTTTCACCAAAGCTGTCTGGGTGATACTATGTTTAAAAATTATTTGCCAGGGTGCCTGGGTGGTGCAGTGGGTTAAGTCCGACTCTTAGTTTCAGCTCAGGGTTGTGCAATTGAGCCCTGCCTTAGGCTCTGCACTCAGGTCAGAATCTGCTTGAGACTTTGTTTCCCTTTCCCTTTGCCCTTCCCCCGCCTAAATAAATAAATAAATAAATCTTTAGAAAATGTATTTGCATGACACTAACTTATTTGTCTGATATGTCTAATCCTTGTTGAATTGCAGCTTCTAACAGTCAATGTGATATCTTCATTTGAATACCTTATAATGTTAATTATTCCTACTAATAGTAATAAAAATACATAATACACATCATGTGCCCCCCAAACTCAATCAGCTGTCCAAGCCTAAAGCCTAGGAGTAGGTTTGAGATAGTTCCCCTATCCTTAATTTATGTCATCTCTTCATTGAGCAGATCCCGTCAACACTGCCTCCAAATATATCCTTTGTTCAGTCTCCTTTCGTTGCTTGTTGTCAGTAGTCCAACAAGAGTCCTCTCTTAGACAACAGCTTATCTTCATAACTTGCTTATCCACTCTCCATTCTGCAGTCTAAGTGATCTTTTAAACATGTAAATTATATTCCCCAACTGAAAACCGTCCAAGGATATTTGGAAGGCCGAGGGAGATCTACCCCTGTCTTTATCTCCAACCTTAAATTCAGCTACTCTTCATTATGGAAAGCCTCTGCCATACTGGCTGCGGGGCTTTGGGGGTTTTGTGTTTTTGTTTTTGTTTGCTCTGCAACAGGCCAAAGCAGGCTCCACTTTAGGGACTTTGCTATTATTACTAATCAGCTTTCAGTCACATTCTTGTAGTGGTGTCTCCTTATCTTGCTGAAGCCCTGCAAAGTAGCCATTAAAGTACTGTTCGGTGTTGATTTCTGTAAAAAGAGTATGTGTAGCAGGAAGGGCTATGTTGACTTACATATGCATCAAATAACTGGAAGGAAGCCTGAGAAATTGATAAGAATTTACTTAAAGAAGAGTTTACTTACTTATAGAGTTTACTTATAGGGGACCCGGTGACTAGGGAACTGGAGCAGGAAGCAGACTTCCCTGCATAAGCACCTTCATCTTTTGAATTTTGAAGTATGTAAATGTGTTACCTATTAAAATTAAATTTCAAGTAAAACCAGATTAGTTTCTTAAATATTAATAAATAACATTGACCTCCTAGTTCTAACTACAGTGGAGAGTGGGAGAGGCCTCAGGAAAGTGAGTCAAGATCATAGCTAAAGAGACAGTTAATAAAAAAAATGGCCCAGTATCCCCAGTGCCTGGAGAGTGCCTAATACATTGTAGGTAAAGGATAAATATTTGTTGATGGAACAGATAACGCTTGTTAATTTGCAAAGCACCTTAGAACCATTTACTAAGCTCAAACCTCAGTTGCCAAATTTTTAAAAATGAACCTAGATTTCTGATTTAAAGCTAGTACACTGCAGAGGATTACCTGTAACCAGTGGTTGTCAAGAATTTAATACTTTATTTCAGCTAGCCATTTCGGACTCCTTTTTTCTGGTATTATTTTACCGTATCTCTATATTGTCTTAAATCTACCTTTATTTTTTCTTAATTTAGACTAATTTGGGTCCTGGTGAAATTGATGAAAACACTAAACCATTGACTACTTTGCACCTATCACATGAGCTCTTGTGCTGTTTTTTTTTTTTTTTTTTTTTTGCTTCATGCTTTCTTTTTATTAAAAAAGAAAAAAAATGGTTGCCAAGAATAAAGTTCTACCTCAGTGGCTTGGATATAAATTCAAACAACTTTTCTTGAAAGGGAGACTCAAAGGAAAATGGGCAAGAGTCTCATCTTTGTTTGCTGGTCTGGAGTTGTTATTAAGGGCAGTGGTCTGGTGTACATGTCCTCTCAGGTATCCAGGAACTGGTCAAACAGCAACTAGTGCTCAGGTGTCTTCCTTAAGTCACTTAATGGCCCTGGAGCCTGGGGTATTGTCCCCAGTGTTCGGAGTCTGAGGTCTTGGAGAATGTTCCTGAGGACCTCGTCTGGTCACTCCTTAGTTAGATGTTACCAGTTGTGCTGGAAGACTTCAAAGAAATCATTAACTCCTTGACCTCCTTTACAAGGAGGACATACATTGAGGCCTGTATAAGGTAGGGGTACAGGTCCTAGCAAAATTAGAAGCACGAAAAAGAACAAAAGAAACCCCCCCCCCCATGAGGTCCCTTACAGTTTCCCTGTCTCAGTGTTACTTAAAGAAGAGTTCCAAGTTCTGGGATGCCTGAGTGGCTCAGTCAGTTAAGCAGCGGCCTTTGGCTCAGGTCATGTTTCCAGATCCCACTTGCATCTGGCTCCCTGCTCAGTGGGGAGTCTGCTTCTCCCTCTGCCTCTCACCCTGCTCTTGTGCTCTCGTTCATGCACCCTCCCTCTCTTTCTCTCAAATAAATAAAATATTTTTTTAAAAAAAAACTCTAAATTTTTACTACATAAAAGATTCTTTTATGTAGTAATTTCCACTAATTAATACTATTTAAGGAAATAGAGTATATAAACGTTTGAGTATGTTTTAAGGAAATGAAAACTTAGGAACAGCGCAGATGTCCAGAGATAGGGCAATTATTAAATAATGTCATGTTTTTTATGAGGTTTAAGTTTACGTGATTCCGAAAACTTCAGTTAGATACCTAGTTTGGTTTCATCATACTTTTTAATATGAATAAACTCTAAAAAGCAGGATATAAATTGCTTACACACTATAGTGTATACACATTTATAAACACACAGAGTGAACTCTGCTTTTGATAAGTTTGTGGATGACTTTTTTTTTTCCCCCACATTGAATTTCTCCATCTTCTGCAGTAAAGTATTACTAATCAACCTTTTAAGAAAATTTAATGGATTCGGGAATAAGAACAACATTGGATTCAAGAGCTTGCTTGTAATTGACCTTTTCTGGCTCAATTGTTTAGGGTTTCTTTTTTTCCACAGATCCATAGACAGGTTTGTTTACAGATACACAGTTTTTAATGCTTTAAGATGAAATACAGTATTATGTATAAAGTGGTATTAGTAAGTTATATAAAGAAAAAATATAGTTCCTGGTAATATTTGTGGTATTCTACACCCGGGGTTAGGTTACACATACTCTGTCTGTAGTTCATAGAGCCAGTAGCATAGTTGAATCTCTTTTTTTTCTGAGAATATTTGCCTGTTGAGGGACAGCTGGGGTTGAGAAACTGCCTATAAATAAGTACAGGATCTCATCATTTCTGCCTTTCACTGGGGAATACTTTCAGAGGCTGATTTGATTTCTAAAATGAAATCTATTTAGAAAAGAATTCTGGTTTTTGTCATTTCATTTTTAGTCGAGACATCACGGAGACTTGAGGCCAGAGTGTCATGAGTGTATTGACAGAACACAATTGTGTGTTCTTATTTAAGCCTTATTGTGTAGCGCTTTTACTTTTTCAGAGTGTTGCAGAGGTCGGAATATGGGAGAGAAGCAGTCTGGATAACATGAAGGTGATGCTGGTGTCTAAGGGAAGGCGACTTGATTCTGTGGGAAGGGCTATACCTGATTCATCTATTTTCTAGGTAAGCCTGCCTTTGTTCCAAGGACTTCACCTGTGTTTTGCAAATTCTGGTGTTAACTAGATCATGAGTTCTACTTATCTTTAATTTTGGAAATGTCATCTTTATTATTGTTAAATGATTGATGTCCATTAAAACAGTAATTTGTAGAGTAAGACCTGAGTGAATCATTGAATCTTTACCATGTGCATGTCAATGGATTTTGAGTTTTTCTGCCAAGGGAAAAGACACTTGAATAAATGGCAAAAATGTGAACAGACTAAGATGTTGTATATAGGAGCCAAATATTGAGAGATTAGTATACATTAAAGCTTATGGCCTCTGTTACTTAGTTGGTAAAAAGTAGGTGGACAAGACCAAAATTGAGTGTTGAGGGAAGAACTTCGTTGAGCATTATAAGGTGAACCCCAAAGACTTCAAACAGGCCCTTGATTTTAATTCAGTACACTTCCTCCTGTCAGCCATCAAGTATTTGTATTGTGAGACTGATCATTCAGTTTGTCTGAACAAGAGGAAAATAATGTATGTGTAAAATAGCAGTCAAGGCACTTTAAACAAAATCAGTTCTCTATTCCAAAAAATGGCTTACCTCCATATCCATTAAAAAAAGCAATTTGAGGCGTGCCTGGGTGGCTCTGTGGGTTAAAGCCTTTGCTTTCGGCTTGGGTCATGATCCCTGGAATTGAGCCCTGCATCGGCTGCATCAGGCTCTCTGCTCAGCAGGGAGCCTGCTTCTCCTCCCTCTCTCTGCCTACTTGTGGTCTCTGTCTGTCAAATAAATAAAATTAAATCTTTTAAAAAAAAAAAGGCAATTTGGTCAGTGATGGATGTATGTGCTTATTTAATATCATGGAAAAAAACATGGTGGGGATAATTCCACAGTGTTCTTAGTTTTAAAATAATAATAAAGCTTAAATACTTGTAAGAAGTGTTTTGGAAAAACACTAATTATTAGATTTATTGTAGATTTTTTAAGATACAAGGTTTAATGAATCTTCTGAAAGAATCAGAAGTTAAACACCTATTGAATATATCACAAAATTGCCAATAAATAGTGGTGAGAGTTTCGCTAATGAGACATAATATTTTATGGATTAAGACAGCTTGGAATAGTCATTTTCATTGGACATGGTGAAACCAAGTCCATTTGAAAAAATAAGTGCTGTAAGTTTTTAATTAGAGAAGTCAGATTCTTGCAGATTATTACATCTTACTCTAAATAGTGGGGATAACCTTTTGAAAAACAGTTTTTGAAGTCTGAACTGTCATTGCAGTTCACATAAAGAATACTGTAGTGAATATAAATTGGGGGGTGTTTTGGTGGGGAGGAGGAGGAAGTTGGAGGCTACTCTCTGTTTGTATTTGTAAATAATGTTTTAAATACGAAATCTGTTCCACAGATTTGAGTATGAGCACAGTTGAAGAGGATTCTGACACAGTAACAGTAGAAACTGTGAACTCTGTGACTTTGACTCAGGACACAGACGGGAACCTCATTCTTCATTGCCCTCAGAATGGTAGGAGAACTTGCTGATGTAGAATTGTGGATTTTTTTGAATTTCTGGATTTTAGGTCACCTTTGATCCCTGTTACCCAGATAGACAGATTAGGCCAGGATGGTAGAAAATGGGGTTTTCTCTTTGGATCATGAATTAACCTTAATTTATATATATATATTTTTAATATGTTTGTATTTTTAGAATTTACTGTAAATTTGAACTTTCGGTCTTGTAGCTACTTTATGAATGAGTACAATCTTATGAGCCTACAAAGATGATGATTGATTAACTGTAATATACTTCCTTTTCGATATCATGTGGTGCCCGCAGTGTATGTAGGACATTAGAAAATATAGAAGTAGTCCTGTCAGGTTTTTTGCTGTAGTCTATTAGAGGATTCTATATGACTATTTGAATAAGATTTAAGATGAATATCTGTAAAAAGCTAAGATTCCATAACCTTGAGGCTTGTGATTTTGTTGTCACTTCTCTACTATTCCTTATTTGTATTTATTTTTTATTTTGCTTTAAGTTTATCTTTGCTCAACCTAGGTTTTATCTTCTTTTCTCATTCAATACTTAATTTCTGATTATTTTATTCAATAGATTTTAGTTACCACCTACCTATTAAAATGATTCAAACTTCTTTTTTCTGAATTCTTTGTTTCTCACAGACACCTTAAATTTCACATGTTCCAAACTGAATTCTTTTACAAAATTCCCAGTCCTAGTTCTCTCAGTCAGCTTCATTACTTCATATCCCAGATCATAAATGTGGGTAGGAATAAACCCTGCTCTCATCTCCTATGTTCATTCCATCATGAAGACTTGTTGATAGTATTTTGTTTCTTGAATCCATCGCTTCCTTTGTCTCAAGTCACCCTTTCTTAGTTCAGAGTCTCATTTCTCACCTGGGAGGCCCTCGTAGCCTTTTAATGCATCTCCCCACTTGAATTCATCTTCCCGACTGCTGATGACCTTGCTCATTATACTCAGTGGTGCAGTTTTGTTTGTTTAAGTGTCCCATGGTTCTCAGAGTACAGTGATGGACTCCCATCATCTCCGCTTTCCTTCCAACCCCCACTTCCTGCCTCATTTCATAGATCTGTGTCCCAGCAATTCACAGCTGGCTTTTTTCCTTACAGACCTTAAGCTTTTCCTACCTTGCTGTCACTGCAAATAATTATTCCTAATGCCAGTAATAATCATTTACACCTGGCATCTGTTCATTCAAGTCCTTTCCAGTTTAAGACACCTTCTCCAGGAAACCTTTCTTCACCTGTAGTTTAAATTAGCTGCCTCTCCCCTCATTCCACCTGCATAACTCTTAGAACACTATTTTGAAATCGTCGTTTTAGTCATCTCCTCCACTACCCTGTGAGTTTCTGGACAGGAAGAGTATCTGGCATTGTTCTGTTCCCAGCACCTAGCACATAGTAGGCATTCAGTAAATATTTGTGAGTGGTTTAAAGAACCAGCCCTTGTTTTTACGTGGGAATTATTTGGAAAAACAGGTTGTTAGCACAGAAGCGTGATGTTTAAAAAGTGGCACCCCGGTTCTCATAGTTCTTGCCATAAGAGTAGGAGCTGAGGTTCTGCACTGGGAATGGAGAAGGCAGTGTCATTTGGAGTCCAGCCTGCATAATTGGATTAACTGAGCAGATTGATAAGGTGGTTTTACAGTTACTTATTGGAGACTTTGGGTTTTCCTCATTGGTTTGAAGATTTTGAGATTTTTGTTTTATTTTGTTTCATTAGAAGCTGATGAAATAGACTCAGAAGATAGTACTGAACCTCCACATAAAAGGCTTTGTCTGTCTTCTGAGGATGATCAGAGTATTGACGATTCTACTCCTTGCATATCAGTTGTTGCACTTCCACGTAAGTCACCATGTGTTAAGAACAGAGTTCCCTTTTGAAATCAACTTTCAGCTTGGGAGAGCTCTAATTGGCATTTCAGGGTAGACTTAGACCCATTATTTTTCTCTTTGTTTAGTCAAAACAACTCTTAACTAACATGTAATGAGTGGGCACGGCTCTAAATGCTTTTACATATACTGCCTATTTTAATCTTCTCAGCCTTTTTGTTTTTAATTGTTGTCATCCTCCCCACCCCAAACTTTTGTAGATGTTTTCTCCTGCTCCTGCTCTCCACCATGAAATTGTAATACCACAGATACACTGTTTTTTTTTTTTTAAGTACTGTGTTATGTATTATTGTTTTATTAATAAAGAGAATGCTTTTTTCACCCACACCTTGCCCAGAAGCACGTATGCCCTTGCCCTCATTGAGAAAACATGCCGTAGAGTAGGTATTATGACCCCTGTTTTATAATGAGAAAACTAAGGCACAGAGAGGTATGAGAACTTGTCTAAGGTCATACCCAGCCATTCTGGTTCTTGAGAAATTTAACTTTGCTCTAGGTATCAAGCAAAATCACATCTTCATTCTGTTGGAAAAAACGAAGATTAGGTTTTCACCATGGCAAACCTTGCCTTCACAAAGTCTATGTGCACTTTTTATGTACAGTTTATTCTTACTCAGTTAAATAGAAAAGAAACCATTTGCTATATTAGTTTACTGTGAGACTTTGTTCCAAGATATTGTTAATGTTAGCATTACTAATACTTACTAATATTGCTTCCAGTGACATACACAAACATAATGTATTTCTGATTAAATGATCTTTCCTTCTAGTGATGATTCATATGATTTTTAAACTCCTGATTTGACCATCATTAGGTTGTGATCCAGTCTTAAAACTTGACTGGCCTATCTGTACACATACAATCCTATATGGACATTTTCTAAGCTAGAATTTTTTAAAACTCAGATATAATTAATCTATAACATTATATTAGCCTCAGGTGCACAACACAATAATTTGGTATATGTATATGTTGTGAAATGAACATAATAATTCTAGTTAAAATCTGTCACCACACATAACTACAGGGTTTTTTCCTGTGATGAGAACTTTCAAGATCTGCTCTCTTAGCAGTTTCCAAATATATGTTTTATATATTTATATATAATATATAAATATTTATATATATATAATATATATAAAAAATATATTTTAGTCACCATGTTGTACATTACATCCCCAGAGCATAAAGTAAAACAAAAATATTTATTTTACTAAGCCAGAATTTTTGAGGGAATTATGACTGGTTAACCCATTTGGTTAAAGTTAAATACTTTGGTCATGATTTTATGTTCAAACTACAGTTGATATTTTGTTCTGTTTTATAGTGTTAGACTGAATCCTTCACACACTCACTTACTTAACTGGGTGGAATAATCTAGCTGTGCTGACCTAAAAGCTCCTGACTGCTTCATGTGGGGTCTTAGCACCATCATGTTTGGAGGACATTCTAGAACCTAATATTCGTAATAAGACTAAATTTATGTATGAAACATGGGCTTTAAGTATTGTTCTCTAATTTGGTAAAAAACATGTTGATAACATCAACTTGGGAAAACTTCTCCATTAAAAAAAAAAGTCACATAAAAACATGAAGTTCTGTGTCCATCACCATCATGTGGGACTGACTGAATGGGCAAGTCATTGTTGTTGGAGTTCAGGGAAGTAAATATCATTAGCTCTTAAAGACTTAACTTCAAATTTTATTTTAATAGTTAAGTTTTCATTATATGCTTTATAAAGCTGATAAAAGTTTATCTGTCTGCTCCTTAAAAATCCTCTTAAGTCTCATGTTAATTATCCTATATCACTTACTACTTCTTACTGCAATTATGTACCACCCCCATGTACTCCATTCCCTATTCACAGAACTCTTGGTGATTATTTAAATGATTGTTGCAATATCTTAGCCTCTTCTACCTTTTGTTCTCCACACTACCTTGTTTATTTCTCCCATTACCTCCTTTGCTGTTACTTTGTTTGAAGTCCATTTGTGATCGACTTCCAGCACTGCTTCCTATCTTTCCAGATTTCTTCCTCTAATACTCTTGAATGCTTGCAGTCCTTTGCCCACTAGGACCCACTGATCTTAGCACTTTTGCATTGTTCTTTTTCACTTGTACCTTTTGTTTCCTCCATACCCAACTTGTTACATGGTTAATCTTGCATTTACCTGCAGATCCTTTTTTCCTTCTCTCACTTCATTGCCCTTTAGTGAAACCAAAACCCTGGTTAAATCTGTGGCTATTTATGTCTACACTGGTATAGCCAATTGGAAAACAGCACAAACAAGCTAAGTGATCTTACTTTAAAGTCATGATTATTAACTTGAAGTGGGCTCATACTGTTGCCTGTGAATCACACCACACTTACCAATGATGTTTCTTCTCCTGCTTAGAAATTACTGTCTTCATACATTCCTGAAACCTCCATTGTTTTCTCCACCTTCGTTAATCTCAGCAGATAACCTTGCTTCTACTTCCTGAGAATATTGAAGTAGTCCAAATAAGTTTCTGCAGATTTCCACTACTACAAAATACACAACCACATTTAGCTATGTCTGTACATTCTGTCTGTCTTCTAGCTAAAGCCCGTCCTTCGCTTAACTAGATCTCATCCCTTTGACCTACTCAGGGACATTGTTGCTGCATTTCTTCTCCCTCCTTTAAATCAACAGTTTTTCATTCTCCACTGGATCATTCCCACCAGCACTGCAAACCTACTATAATTTCTTCTTTAAAAAGTCCCTGGGATGCCTGGGTGGCTCAGTCGGTTTAAGTGTCTGCATTGGCTCAGGTCACAATCTCAGGTTCCTGGGATTAAATCCTGCATGGAGCTCCTTGCTCAGTAGGGCGCCTGCTTCTCCCTCTGGCTGCCACTCCCCCTGCTAGCATACGCACTCTGTCTCTCTGACAAATAAATAAAATCCTTAAAAAATAAAACAAAAAAATCTCATTAGCCCACTTTGGACTCCCATCTAACTTATCTCCTTTCCTTTAGAGCAGAATACTTTGAAAGAATTGATATACTTACCTCCATTTCTTCCTCCATTCTTCCTAAACCCACTCCAATCAGGGTTTCACCTCTTAATCATTTCATCAAAACTTCTTCCCATGTCTCCAGAGACTAGCTTGCTGCTAAGTACAGTGGTGATTTTTTTGTTTGTTTCAGTCTTCTTTACTTGAGCTATCCATAGTTTTTAATAATATTTATCACTCCGTCTTTTCTGGAACATTTTGTCCTTTGGTTTTCAGGGAACACATTCCTGTAGTTTCTTCTACCTCACTCTCTGTGCCTTCTGAGTCTCTTCCGCTGACCTGTTCACATCCCCGGGCTGTAAATTGGAGCAGTCCAGGACCCAGTTCTTCTGCTGCTGCTATTTTGTTTCTTCTCACTTTCTAGAATGTATTTCAAATCCTGTCTCAGGTGATGATGCCAGATTTATTCCAGTCCAGAATTTATCTTAATTCTAGATGTTCAGCCTCAAACTAGTGTGTTTAAAACCAAGCTCCTGAAACTTCTTAAATTCTAACGTTTGCTTCTTCTGCAAATAAAAGTTCATTAATGTCAGGTACATTCTTCCACTAGGTCAGATTTTTAAAACTTTCATAACATCCTGGACGTTATGGTTTCTTTCATGTTTAGTTTATCCACAAATCCTGTTGGTTCCCAAATCAAAATATATCCACAATTTGAACTACTCATCACCCCTCACTTGAGTTCTGCCCTGGTCCAGTCACCAACTTCTCTTACCTGGATTATTGAATTAGCTTAAGTGATCTCACTGTAGCCCTTCCTGCCCTCAGACTGTTGTCTCCTTAGGAGCCAGAGTGATCCCATTAAAATAAAAATCAGATTGTCACTCTGTGTCTTCTAGTAGTTTCCTCTCTTAGTGTTAAAGCCAGAGTCTTTACATTGGCCTTCAAGCCCCCACACAGTATCTTAATGTTCTTGTTTAGCCTTCTCTGGTCACACTGCCCTCCTTATCATTCCTTTGAACAGTCCAGGTCTGCCCCTATCTCAGAGTCTTTGCTCTTGGCTTTCCTTCCGCATGAAGTGTTCTTTCTCGAGATAGCTGTATGACTAGTTCCCTTTGTCATTTGGATTCAAATCTTTGTTCCTTTTCAGTTCCTAAAATTTAGTCTTTTCAGACTAAAATTTCAGTCCCCTTCCCCAATACATTCCCTTTTCTGCTTTATTTTTGCTCATTATTCATCAACATTTGACATAATAGGCTCATTTTGTGTCTTTCCCCTACTAGAATATAAGCACCACGAAGGTAGGACTTTGTTTCATTTGCTTACTGCCGTCTTCCTGTTACCCAAAGCAATGCCTAGTATGTATATCAGGTACACAATAAATTTTTGTTAAGCATATATGGCAAGGAATATATTGGGAAATTAGATGATCACATATTTTTTCCCATGAATTTCTTTCCTTTTTTTTTTTTTTAATTAGAATCTGCTACTATTCTGGAGTTGAATTGTTGTTTTTCTTGAAGTTTCAGAAAATGATCAGAGCTTTGAGGTGACCATGACTGCAACCACAGAGGTGGCAGATGATGAGATTACTGAGGGAACTGTGACCCAGATCCAGGTATAGTGAGTCTTTTTACTGACCGCAAGAGGATTATCCTTAACACATACCTTAGGTGGTAAAATGATGAGAACATAATTTGTCTGACAAAGGACAGAATTGAGGTAAGAATTATTATTTCATTCAGGTTTCCAGTCCCCACTTATACGACTCTCAGAATAGTAGGCAAAGATAGAGTTTGAAAATTCATTACCTGTAGAGTGGTTCACATCTGTTGAGACAGATGGTGCACGTGCATTCTTTATCTACATAAGATGATCTCATTTGAGCTATTAAATAACCTTAAATCTTATCTTACCAGTTATATAAGATATTGGTATAAAGCTTTTTAAGTGTTACCCAGCAGTATCTCTGGTGACTGATTTAGAAGGGCTACATATGTGTTGCGTTTTAGTATGAATGGAAGCTATTCATTTCACATGGATTTTAATTTTAACAGTTGTAGTCCCTTTTGGTCCTTCTAGGACTAAGATACATTTTACCCTGAGTTAGGTGGTTGGATAACAAGCAGGTCCTACTGAACTTCTTTGTATCTTATATATGACTTACTTCTGGGAAATGTAATCAGAATTCTTTGCTCTCTTAGATAGCCTGGAGCTTAAATCTGTTTTACTTTAAAGTTAACGTCTGGGGGCGCCTGGGTGGCTCAGTGGGTTAAGGCCTCTGCCTTCGGCTTGGGTCATGATCCCGGGGTCCTGGGATCGAGCCCCGCATCGGGCTCTCTGCTCAGCAGGGAGCCTGTTTCCTCCTATCTCTCTGCCTGCCTCATCTCTCTTGTGATCTCTGTCAGATAAATAAATAAAATCTTAAAAATTAAAAAAATTAAAAAAAAAATAAAGTTAACGTCTGGCTGATTGTGCCTTTCTTTTTAGTATCTTGTCCTTTTGCTTCATTTCTTTATTTAATAACATATTTTTGAAGTAGATAATAGAGACATTATTAGGTCATTATTTTTCCAATGACCCTTCAGTTAAGTGTAAAAGTTACGAGTTGATACATAACATCAAAGAGTGAGGAAATCTCCAGTGGGTGCACTGTGAACCTTCTTGACAGGGAGCTTCACAGTGGGTCTAGAATGACAAGATTTCTAGAGGAGTGAGTCTTTCATGTACATCAAACAGTTTTGAGCCTGCCTACAGATCCTCATAATCTCCTCTTGGATTTGAGTGGGTGATTTGGACAAGAATTTTTTTCTAAGTCCTCTGAAGCTATAGAGCACGTTCTTCAAAACTGGGCTTGTCAAATTCATTTCCAATTCAAAGACTGTATAGTCTCACTTTGTTTCATTTTCAACACAGTAAAAATAGCTGTGTATATATACATGTGTGATTTGGTTTACAACCTGCTTGTTAAAAGATTGGGCAATGGCAGTGTGAGACAAATTATAGGGTTGTTTTGTTTGGGTTATTTCTTAAAAGTTAATGAGCTATAATTTGTTATTAGCCTCTTGGTTTATTATTACCATTTTAGTGTATGGAAAACGTTTAATAATTTCTAATACTTGTTTCATAAAAATACCATTAGGTTTGTGAGTGAATGCATAGTTCAGAGTTCAGAACGAGCCTGCTTTTTGTGGTGTCCTGTGCCAAAGCAGGTGTAACTGTTTCACATACCGTTGTAGTTAATGTACTGTCCATTTCAGCATTGATAATTAGAAACTCAAAAATTTCCCAATATTTACAGTGCTTTGTGGCTACAAGAGGTATTTCATGGGGGAATTATTTAGATTTCCAAGTCTGTGTATGTTACAGACATAAAATCCTACAACTACACCAACTCAGAAAGGCTGCATGTCAAAAACAGCAGCATACTAAACATATCTGAGTAATTTTTTAAAAATGAGTTTATAAAGTAGTGAAAAATGGGAGTAAAATACTGTAAAACTTAATAATATGTATATACCAAGTATAGTTAGACATTCTTTGAGGAGCCTAAGTCATCTACAATACTCCATTCATTTGCTATCGGATGGTGTTAAGTTTCATTGCTAAAATTTAATAATTATTGGCTTCATTTGATGGCTGTTTACATGTTTACCATTTACGTGTTTAGTCTTTGTATGTGGTAATTGTATTTCTTCATCAGAGTAATTTGAGACAAAAAGCATTAGGCTTTGTCCAAAGAGAACAGTTAATCAGCATGACAGGGATATTCCTAGGTTCAAAGAGTGGGCTGTATATTTAGATTCACTTTGGGAAATGGTGGTTTTATTTTTTTAACAAGCTGATTAATATATAAGAAGATTATCTCAAGAGAGTATTTTCTACATTACATTTCCTAATAGTGGGTATTGTTTATATGAAGGTCTTCTCACTGCAATCTGTCACCCTTGATGAATAACCTCTGTGTCAAATCATAGACAGTTGGGATGTTCAGAATACAAGAGACCTTAGACATTATCTGTCTAGTCTGTCTCTGTTCTCACCTTTATAGAGGTAGCCTCTTGATCTTTAAAACAAAAAAAAAATCTAAAATGTATGACAGATAAGCATAGGGTGACAAAACTTTTCATACTTACTCCAGTGACTCTAGCTTTTTGTCCATGGATTTAAGAACACTGCTTTTTTTAAATACAACACATTCATTATTTCCAGATTAAAAAAACAACGAGATAACAGTAGAGAGGTGTCTTTCCTCCTCATTGTACTTCAGCTGTTGACTGACAGCTACCATCTTCCCAAGCAGGATGATTTCAGTGCCTCTTGAAATTAGAAATTCAGTTTCTGCCTACTCAAGAAGTAGTCCAATGTCTGTTAGGACTTACCTCTGGCCAGTGACATAGCTTAGTTGACCAGTCTGGAGACTGAACTGAGCTGAGTGGTCACTGGGCATGTGACTGTCTTCCTGGCCTACATATGATAGGTGGGCTTGTCCCTCGAATGGTAGCCCTGTTGCCACATCTTCCTTACTCATACGATAGCTGTCTTTAGCCCAAGGCCAGCTCTCTTAAGCGGTTTTGTTCCTGCAGAATTTGCTAGATCACATATGTCTGTAATTGAAAATGTACCTGGTGTGATAATCGTATAAATATATTAAAAGCCACTGAATTATATACTTTAAAGGGTGAACTTTATGGTGTGTGAATTATATCTCAATAAAGCTATTAGTTTTTAACTACACGTTTCTCAGTAAAGACTGCTTTAACTGCAATAAGAAGAAGAAGCGATAACATACAGTTCTTTGAGAAGAAGGTACATTGATGAGGTTAGGAATCAGTTCTAGAGGCTGGCTAAAACAAACCTGTCCATAAAGAGACCGTGATTTTGCTATGTCTTCTGATTTGGCCTATTAATCCTTTAAATTTAGCAAGAGATTAACATTACAGAAGACTATATTCTGGCAGCAAACTACCTTAGGGACCTGAACAATCATGACAGTCAAATGAAACCTTTCTATTTTGTTATATGTATGAGCTTATTTTACATATATAAATAAACAGATGGCTTTAGATATCTTGTATTTCTTTAAGTACTTACTGGAATTCTAGCTACTATTCTATAGAAGTCATGCCACTAGTACAGAGTTAACTTACTTAAATGAAGGTCATATTTTGTTAATGCTGGCAAGTTTGTTTTCATACTGTCATAATAAAAACAGGAAAAAAAATTGTTTTTCCATAGATTAGAGTTTTTATAATGTTTAGTATTGCAGATAAAGATGAATCAAGTTGTATTAAATAAAGCTATACTCCCCCCCCCCCTTTACTCCTTCAAGATTCTACAGAATGAACAACTAGATGATATATCTCCCTTGGGTAATGAGGAAGTTTCAGCAGTTAGCCAAGCATGGTTTACAACTAAAGAAGATAAGGATTCTCTGACTAACAAAGGTAAGAAGTAATGTGAATTTCAGTGTCCATTGGAAAAAAAAGAGGAGGTAAGAAGAACTCGGAGTCATCAGGATTTTGAGGACTTCGTAATTGTGATTGAGTAGTTAGAGTAATTGAGTTTTTGTGATTGATTAACTTTGGCTCTGAATGAGACCATGAAACCCAACATTTGTTTTTCAATGGTCATAATTCTCTGAGATGCAGTAAATCATAAACAAATGCACAGGGGTGGCATTTAAAAGAAAGTAGTTACTTCACATGGGAGTGGGAAGTCAAGTCTTCAAAACTCTTGGTCTGATAAGCGGCTTAGAGGTTTAAATTGTTTATCGTGCTCTGGAGTTCATGAGGATTGGTGGGGAGCTGCTACAAGAAAGTGGGGATTATGTTTACACCACTCTGAAGTTAAGGAAAGGAATTGCATTCATCCACTGCATAGTAAATACTCATTATAAATATATTATTTGCTTCATATCCAACATAGTATGTTTACCTTGTTCTAGAATCATTTGTGCATGCTCTTTTGCCCATAAAATTTATTTTTTCATTGGCGAATTTTTTAGACAGTTTTGAGCATGATTTGGCTTTTTGTAATTTTCATATCTTTTAGCTTGCCTGTATTGCTCCAAGAATAAGACATACATAACTGAGAGGAAGTAATAAATTCTTACACTTTTACTTATTATTTTCTTTATTTAGTAGAATTAAGTGTTGTTCATTTGGTTTTTGGGTTTTTTTGGTGTTTTTTGTTTTAGATTTATTTATTTATTTTAGAGAGAAGGAGAGTATAGGAGAAGGGGGGGCAGAGGGAGAGGGAGACTGAATCTCAGAATCTCAAGCGGATTCCACACTGAGCACAGACCCTGACAGAGGGCTCCATCTCACGACCTTGAGATTATGACCTGAGCCAAAAACAAGAGCTGGACAACTTAACTGCCTGAGCCACCCAGGTGCCCTAGGAGCGAATGTATTCTTTCTTACAAACCAGAGGTAATGGGGCACATAGCAGGCTTAGTTAGTAGAGCATGTGACCCATGATCTCAGGGTCAGGAGTTCAAGCAAGCCCCACCTTGGGCTTGGAGTCTACTCAAAAGAGATTACAAAAGCAACTATTGGGGATCTTTCAGATTTCAGATGAATAAAAAAGTAGCTATATTTTGTTCCCATAGATAATTTATTTAATCACAAAGCAAATTTGCAGTATTTTATTCCTCTTGAGGGATAACATTTTCTATAACATTGTTTCTTTTCCCTTAAAGGACATAAATGGAAACAGGGGATGTGGTCTAAGGAAGAAATTGATATTTTGATGAACAATATTGAACGCTATCTAAAGGTATTTTATGGCATTTTGTTTGTTTCACAAATTCTTTCATTGCCAATTGCAAACATCATCAAAGCATCATTGTATATACTTTATAAGGAGCTTTTCAGTAGTTTTTCTAATGGATGATTGGTTAATGTGTCATAGCTTCATAATTTTAAGGTGTATAATTATAGCCTATTTTTAAACGAATTTCAAATTTTTAGTTTAACACAACTTTACTGTGTTAGTCAACACCTGAAATTTAGGCAGATCCTAATAGCTTCTCAGAATCTTAAAGCCCTGTCTTTTCAAGCAGCCTGTAAATTAGTTTATGCTTATATTGTCTAAAGTCCAAGATTCAGGTCTTCTTTGAGTGTATTTACAACATGAGTCTACCCCTTTTTAAAAAAATGAATAATTTTAGTTCATTTTTCCATTGAGGCTTATATGTGGTTAGCTAAGTCATCCTTTTCATTAAATGTCTCTTGAACATAGTATTTTTGAGGTACTGGAGATATGAATTGCTATAATACACAGTGTTGGCTTTTAAAAGCCAGCAATTCATTTGGGAGTGTTAAAGCAGGTGAAGAGTAAGGCTTTGTACCATGTGATACATGTTGTGAATTCTGCACGAGATTGGAGAAGGAAGAGTATATTCTTAGGGTTAGGACAGTTATGGAAAATATTTGGAAGAGCAAGGATTTAAGTGGAGTCTTTTTTTTTTTTTTTTTTTTTTAAGATTTTATTTATTTATTTTGACAAAAATCACAAGTAGGCAGAGAGGCAGGCAGGGGCGGGGCTGGGGGAAGCAGGCGCTGAGCAGAGAGTCCAATGGGGGGCCCAATCCCAGGACTCCAAGACCATGACCTGAGCTGAAGGCAGAGGCTTTAACCCACTGAGCCACCCAGGCGCCCCTATTTTTTTTTTTTTTTTTTTTTTTTTTGAGTGGAGTCTTCAAAGGAAGAGAACTTGGGCTAGAATGGGGCTGGAGGGAGCATGAGCAAATGCTGACCACCAAGGAGTCAAATGAAACTCAGAGCACATTAAATTAGTCCCTTTAACTTGAAACAAGTAATTATCTGGAAACTTGGCTTTGAAGTCCAGTCCAAAGAAGTAGAACTGTCTTACAGAAAATGAGAAAAACTAGTAACTTAGTTGAGTGAGGGATTGGTGGAGTAGATCTGTGCTCTTTTCAAGGGACTTTTTCTAGTAATTTGCTGACCATTCCCTTATTGGAGTTAGCGCATGTTTGAAATACAGACCATCAACATTGTTTGGGAATGGGACGTGTACAGCATTATTTAACCATTCTATTGTTTGATACTTAGGTGGTTGATAAAATTTTTCACTGCAATAAATATATTGGTGTCTAGAATGTCCATATTCCTAAACCTGATTTTAATCTGCATTGTTCCTGAGCTAAGCTCTGTAAACTCTAAGGAGTAAATTAAAAAACTTCAGTTCTTTGTTAATGAATAAAGATCCTTCCCACCAAACTAATATTTTTAGGAGAAACACAAATGCAGTGACCACTGAAAGTGTATGTCCACTGGCCACATAAACTTTTTAGTTAAAGCTTGAAAAATGCTGCAGGTTTATATTAGGGAGTAACAAATGATAAGAACTCTGAACTTTCGGAATTAAGCTGGTTTCTTGTCTAGGGGATTGGAGTTGATGGTTTTCAAGGACCCCTTCAATTCTGAGTAAAGAGCGGGAATGTGACTGATGCGAGATCTTTGAGATCTAAATCTTTTAGACTGATTTGAGATTGCTTGACTGGATGAGATAAGGACTTTGTAAAACTAGAGTGGTGGAAGAATTGGCAGATAAGCAGATGGTCGGTAAGGACACCTGGTGACTGGATGTCAGAGAAGAGGGAAAAGGAGGATTTGGAGTAACTTCAAGGTGTTTTATTTTGGATGCCTGGGAGAAGGAGGAATGGATTGGCAGAGATAGGAAATGTCCAAAAAGGCATACAGATCTTGGAAAAAGATACCTGGTTTGATAGTTGATCATGGTTTTTATTATGTGCTGCTGTTTAAGAACACTGGAGCCATATATATATATATATATATATTTTTTTTTTTTTTAAGATTTTATTTGTTTATTTGACAGAGAGACACAGTGAGAGAGGGAACACAAGCAGGGGGAGTGGGAGAGGGAGAAGCAGGCTTCCCGTGGAGCAGTGAGCCCGATGTGGGGCTCTATCCCAGGATCCTGGGATCATGACCTGAGCTGAAGGCAGCCGCCTAACAACTGAGCCACCCAGGCGCCCCATGTAGAGCCATTTTTAAACCAATTAATTAGACATCAGATAAATGAAAGTATGATACAAGTGGAAAAAAAGACCAGAAGCATTTTCATCTCAGTATATGGTCATCCTGCAACACAGTGCCTTTCATATATTTAGATTTTAAATGTTAGATTTAATTATTTGCAGAACTGGAATAAGAGGATTTTAAATTCTAAAATTTTAGAAACTTGGGGCATCTAGCTGGCTCATTCAGTAGAGTGTGACTCTTGATCTTGCAGTCATGAGTTTAAACCCCACATTGGGTGTAGAGCTGACTAAAAAGATTAATAGGGGGCGGCTGGGTGGCTCAGTGAGTTAAAGCCTCTGCCTTCTGCTCAGGTCATGATCCCCGTGTGTCCTGGGATGGAGCCCGGCATAGGGCTCTCTGCTCAGCGGGGAGCCTGCTTCCTCCTCTCTCTCTGCCTGCCTTTCTGCCTACTTGTGATCTCTGTCTCTCTGTCAAAATAAATAAATTAAAATCTTTACCCCCCCCCAAAATAAATAAATAATAGAAAAATAAAATGTAGAAACTTTTTCCTGTGAAGTTTTATGCATTTCAAGGAATGTATAAAATGCACATCCGTGTAATTTTACCTCTTTTTGAAATTTATGTAAATAGTTTGATCCTCTGGGTGTTCTATAATTGGCTTCTATTGTTTATTATTTTGCTTTTGTGATCCATACCTGTTAATTTTTTTTTATTTAGCTGTATTTCATAATGCCAGTATAGATACTGTAAGTTATCCATGGGCAGTTAATGGTCCTTTGGGGTCTTTCGTTTTTTTGCTATGAATTTAAACAAATTTGATGGGTGTGAATGCTACTTTATTATGGATTTTAATTTGTATTCCTCTGATAACATACTTTTATATGCTTACTGGCCACTTTCTAGGTTTCCTCTTTGAAATTCTTGTTCGTTATTTGATCAGTTTTTTGCAGGGTTATCTTTTTCATTCTCTAGACATTCTTAATGTATGCTGGCTTTTTGTTTATTTGTCTGACAGGTATCTTGTCTCAATTCAGTAGCCTATCTTTTCCTTTTCTGTGGGGGTCATTTGATGAAAAAGAATCTTAATTTCAATATCAAAATCATTTTTTACATTTATATTTTACATGGTTATTTGGAAATCCTTCTCTGCTTCAAGGGCATAAAGATATTGCCCTATATATTGTCACATAAAAGTTCTATAGTTTTGTCTTTCATGTTGATTTTTTTTTTTTCCTAAAGCTCTGAGATAGGGTTTCACTATTGGGTTTTTTTTGTTGGTTTGTTTTGATTTTATTTTTGGTTTTATATGGAAGGCAGTTGTCCCAGCATTGCTATGGAATGTCCGTCTACTTCCAATCTACAGTGTCCATTTTGTTCCAAATCAAGCTTCCACAAATCTTTGTAGGTTTCTAATTTGTTACCAGATTCTGTTTGTTGATACTTGGTACTAGTATAGATGACACTACCTAGAGAAATCACAGCATCTGATAGGGCAAGTCTCTTTATGAATGTCTTGCCCCTTTTTGACCCTTTGCTTAGAATCGAGTTGCAGAGAATGGAAAACTGTTGGAATTTTTATTGGACTGCACTGAATCTGTGCATCAATTTGAGGGTAATTAACATCTTCACAGTATTCCATTTTCCTGTAGAGAACACTGTATACTGTCTGTTGTAGTGGCTTCCTGTTTAATGCCTTTGGTACTTTGTTTTCCTCCATAAAGGACTTGTATAACTTGTCTAAGATTTAGTCCTGTTGCTTTTAATTTTGGTGATACTGTAAATGAGAACTTTTAAATGTTTTTTGATCTTTGTATAGAAATGCAAATAACTTTGTATATTGATTTTGTAATGAGAATTTGCTACTCATTTAAGTTTCTACATATATAACACCTGTAAATGATTTCTCTTTTTCGACCTGTGCTTTTTATATATTTTCTTTTATTAGGTTATCAGCAAATCCAAATTCACTAGGAGTGTAATTATGAATGTTCTATGTTACAAATGTTCTTTCCACATCTATAGCTATTTACACTTTTTCCGTAAATTTAATAATTAATGCTATAATAATATTTTTTTAATTAACACAAAATTCCTGGAATAAGCTTACCATCTGTATCCATCTGTATTGATTACTGACCTTCTTATACATTGCTGGTGCTCAATATTTTAGGGACTGAGGGATCTGTGTTAGAGAACGAACTTACCTAAAAATTCTTTTCTGAAACTGTCCTTGTCTGGTTTTGCTGTTGAGTTTATAGTAGCCTAATAAAACGAATGAGGAAGTGTTCCCCCTGTTTTTTTATACCCTAGAATAGTTTAAAATCAGAATGATGTTTCTCTTGATTGTTTGGTAGGATTTACCTATGAAGTCATGTGGGCCTGGTATTTGCATTGTGAAAAATTATTAATAACTATTAAATTTTCTTGGTGGTCTGTGCTTATTAGATTTTCTATCTCTTCCTGAGTCTGTTTTGGTAAGTTGACTTTTTCTAGGAGTTTATTCATTTTATGTAAGTTTTCAAATTTATGGCCATAGAATTTTCATAATGTTCAACTGTCTAATCTCTGTAGCATCTCTACTTAGGCCCCATTTTTTCATTTCCAGTGTTTTGTCTTTTAGTTTTGCCATAGTTTATCTTTTCATATTTTATTAGTCTTTAAGAGTCTTTTCAAAGTACCATTTTTTAGCATTGTTTATAGTTTCTGTTACTTATTTGATTCCTAATTCTGTTAATTTTATTCTTGTGATTTTCTTCTTTCTTTAGATACTAATTTTTTTATAATTTTAAAAGGTGTTGACACAACATGACTATGAATTTAGTAGTTTATTTTTGGAGCATTTAAGTATCACTTTATTATCTCTTGAAACATTTTAAAGTTTATATTGACTTATTAATGAATTAGCAATACATTATTTTTCTAAATGCCATTGATGATCTTGAAAATAAAAAATCAACTTTTAAAAAGCATAGTATATCCATATGCATTTTATCAGAAATCCCTAAATCAAAGAAATGTAACCCATTTAGGCACGCGGAATAAAAGATGCTACAGAAATCATCTTTGAGATGTCAAAAGACGAAAGAAAAGATTTCTACAGGACTATAGCATGGGGTCTGAACCGGCCTTTGTTTGCAGTTTATAGAAGAGTGCTTCGCATGTATGATGACAGAAACCATGTGGGAAAGTATGAAAACTTGTAATGCTGCATGTTTTCATGTAATTAGGAGAAATATTTAAAGAGCTATCTTTTTTAAAAAATATGAGCAGAATTTTAATTGGGAACAGCTATGAATTACTGTTTGCTGTGTTAATATTTTTTTTCCCCAGGTCCATGTTGTAACTATGGAAATCTCATTATAATAAGGCCTCTTAGAACTTAGAATCTCAATCACCTTATATGTCAGAGTTTAGACTTAGCTATCTTCATTCAAAGTCTGCTATATAATAAAGTCACATTATAATAAAAAATATTATAGTGGGTAAAGATTTAGGAGGTGTGAGGAAAAAACCCCTCTAAATTCATTGGTAACATCATTCCTATTTTTTTATAGTATAGCATTTCCTAGGTTAGTGACCCTTTTTTTATCTTTTTAAATAAAACCAGAATGGAAAATAAATAAATTTCTAAATACAATGCCTGGATTTCTGTTATAGGTAACATTTAGGGGAAGGCATCTTTTTTTTTTTTCAGTGCAATGATTCTTTGGTGTTACTGACTTTTTTAATTTCCCTTTGGGAATTTTAGGTAGTCATAATATGGCTTATTAGGTACTGCTTTTAAAAAGAACATTGCATTGGCTGTATTGAGTACTTACCCTCTAAAGAAAAAGAGCCTTTACATTGGAGCAAGAGTCTGGGAGGTGTCGATGCTTGGGTAGGGGAAATGAAGAGAAGTTTTTTAAATTTTTTGGTGCCTTGTAACAGTTTACTATAGATTTGCATTTTGGCTCTGGTTTACAGTGTCATACATAAGTCTTTCAGAATAACTATAATATTAGAGGGCCTGAAACCAGTTTTCAAATAAAGGAAGACTTAAAGTGGAATAGGAGCAAATACATTTTAAGTGTTGAATTTTCCTAGAGAAAGATGTACATTGCTCACTTTTATTATAGCTAAAAGTATTTTTTTATAAAAAAGAAGATAGAAGCATCAGTTTTAATTTTTAGTAATTTACTTTGAAGTTGGTTACTTTAAAAATATTATCAGTGTGCTAAGTGACTTAACATTTGGGTCCCTAAGTAAAATTCTGATTTTTATTAAGTTTTTTTTTTTTAACATTCTTTGTTTTAATCGATCTTTTTAAAAATTTCTTTAAATTTCTAGATATACACCTGAAGAAATTGAAAAGCTCAAGGAGTAAGTTAAAAAAATTTTTTTCTTTCCCTGAATTTTGATAGTTGGGTTTTAACTTTTTTAATACCTTTGTTTTTTCTAAACTTTTACTTTGAAACTGTCAAGAGATTTTTAGTAGACTGGTGTAATTTAATCCTGCTATTAAGCATGATTGACCATAAAAAGAAATGTTCAGGTCCATACATCCACAGAGTAGCCACGCCCATAAATTTCGTCTTTTCCTTAGTGAGTTGCTGAATTAAGTGTGTCCTCAGACCACTAGTAAGGGTTACAGAAGAGATTAGATGGCCATTCTTGGTGGCCTGAAGACTAAATACTGGGCTTAGAAACCAGGATCAAAACCAGGGCTGTGCTACATGCTTAGTTTAGAATGGTGACTTAGCAAATGTTGCACTTAATGTCTGGGCGGACTCTTACTTTATGAAGGCAATTTTGCAGGAAAAATAATTCTGCTTTGTTGAGTAGGGCCCTAAAGTATGGGTTGATGGATTGTATGGACCATGGAAAAAATTGAAGGTTGATCCTCTTTATGGTGATAGCAGCTTGGGAAACTTTTTCAGATGTCTGAGAAGAGCTTGTTAGGCGTGCTCAAAGGGAACAATCTGGGGATTGCCTGGGAGATTGTGTCAGTAACCTGAGGGGAAATTTGGTCTTTTTTGAACACATATCCAAGTTACTTATTTCTTCTCTGACCCAGGAAAAAGGCAATTGCTGCCTGTTTTTTTTTCACCCACAGACAACTGTGGACCCCAAAAAAAGGCCACACTTTCAAACTTTGGCTCTCAAAGTATTGCTGCCCACAACTTCCAAACCAGTCAAATGGGAAGAAGAAGAATGAAGAATAAATGATGAAATTAAAAGGGAGAAAACAGTTGAACCCAATGCTGATTGGCAGACTCTTGTTTTAGGCTCCGGATAAAGCATGGCAATGACTGGGCAACAATAGGGGCGGCGCTAGGAAGAAGCGCGTCTTCCGTCAAAGATCGGTGCCGACTGATGAAGGATACTTGCAACACAGGTACTATGAGCGCTGCCGCGGGGCCACTCTTGTCTCCATCAGAGCCTCCCGCCCCTTCTCATACTGCTTTCTCTTCTCTTCCGGAAAGCAATTTGTCATTCGCTTGAGTTCACATTGTATTTTCTAGTCTTCCTTTTTCTTCGTGCCTTGTAGGCCCGAGTAAGCCTTCATTTTTCTGCCTTTGTGCGAGGTGACATTGTTCACAGGGACACATTGCCTCCGTTTCAGAGGTTTTAGATGTAGCATGTTTCCATTTTGTAGCAATGCAAAACTGCTCCAGTTGGGAAAGTTTTTATTATTAAGGCTTACATAACAGGAAGTTTTAATTTAAACCCATCTAACTGTTGAGCTTCTGTAAACAACACCTTATCAACTTCATGTTACTAGAAAAACCTTTAGTTCCGGCAGTTCCCAGCTTAAGTTACCTTTCAGTGCTATGGCTCTGTTTTGCTTATTTCAAGCAAGTAAGTATATTTTTCTATAGAAAAAAACTTGTCATTAGTGTTTCAGTCTCTGGTACAGACAACAAATGCCTATTTAACTCTTAGTATATACAGATGCACTGATGATACTGTTAAT
Organism: Mustela putorius furo; assembly: GCF_011764305.1. Lineage (NCBI taxonomy): Eukaryota > Metazoa > Chordata > Mammalia > Carnivora > Mustelidae > Mustela > Mustela putorius. Next base: position 30,798,022 of record NW_025421998.1, read on the forward strand.
CCTAACCTCTGTGACCAATAACAGTATTGAGGCTCTGGCACCAGCTCTCACATAACTTTCTGAGCTTGAGTTTCCTCGAAAATGAAGAGGTTAGAATAGGTGATCTGTAGTTCTCATATATGAGAAGTTAAGTAAGATAGTTCCATTTTAGCGTTAAAATTTTCTGAAGGAGCCACAGTCTGTGCTCAGTCTTTTAGTAAGAAAAGTGGTTCTCAAGTTAAGCTTAACCTTCCTGGTTGTATGTTTTCCGTTTTCACCTCCCTACCCTGCCAGAGTGGAATTGGGGAATATCTCCTGCTTAATCATTGACTCCACCAGCCCTGTGACCTGCAAGACAGAGAGAACATAAACCCCTCCAACTCTGTCATTCTGTGTTAATGACAGCTTAATGAATGAAACAGGAATAGGAGCTCTAGATAATAGAATTTGGCCCAGAGTTTTTAGGTAAGGCACTGTGAGTACCGTTTGCTGCCATGCTAAAGTAGAAGCAGGACTTTGTCTTGAATATATGGTATCCAGAACTGTGCTTAGCGCATAATAGAAGGTCCAATAAGTATTTGTTGAATGAATGACTCCCTGATGCAAGCACACAGCTCTTTTGAAATTTTCTAACCTTTTTAGCTACTAGTAACAAAATGGAAACAGAAGTGAAAGGAGTTTAAAAAAAAAAAAAAAACACACACAAAACTGTTTTTATGCTCAAGTTCCTTAAGAAAAGACCAAGCGGATCATTTGGTATCATTACTGGTTTATGGCTTTGGGAAAACCTGGAGTAAAATCATGTGTGAATACCAGTCTCCGACTTCTGTGCTGTCATAGTTTCTTAGAGTTGGGCTGGTAGGGAAAGGAGATGGTATAAACCTAGTTTCCATTTTACTAAAGTGGGTAGGAGCCCATAGGAGTTGCTCCACTTGTCTCATCATTCATTCCTCTGGTGAGGGATCTCTTAGCCACATCACTTCTGCAGAGCAGGGAATTCTAGACAAGACTAAGGAAAAATTTTGTGAGGTTTTGTGTCCATCTTGCCACCATGAAGCTCTTCCCACTTAGGTTTAGTGCATCTGACAGTGTATAATTCTTTCTAGGTATGTACTGGGTAGTTTTTCTTTCCTTAAGGAGTCAGTCAGTTTTTCATCAGGATTCTGTATTTGCTTTTGTATCAAGAACCTTCCTGGCCTAGTGAAACGTAGTTGTCTTAGTAGATACGTGCAGTGTCCTTCCCCAGAGTCATTCAGAAATAACTTACTGGCGGCGTTCTTGCGTACTTCCCATCAGGGCTGCATCTGATTTGCAAAATAGAAGATAGCAGTAATAGTCTGATGATCTCCTTCTTTCAGGGAAGTGGACAGAAGAAGAGGAAAAGAGACTTGCAGAGGTGGTTCATGAATTGACAAGCACTGAGCCAGGTGACATAGTGACACAGGGCGTGTCATGGGCAGCTGTGGCAGAGCGAGTGGGTACCCGCTCAGAAAAGCAGTGTCGTTCTAAATGGCTCAACTACCTGAACTGGAAACAGAGTGGAGGAACTGAATGGACCAAGGAAGATGAAATCAATCTCATCCTCAGGTTTGTGTCCTAAGTCCTTTAAAAGCTGCTTAATAGCAGTAGGTGGCTTGATTGATGTTTCCTCTTTTGGTTTCCTTAGAGATGCCTAATGTCTGAAAAGCATCCTTTCCATAGAGAATGGGTCCATGGAGGATCCTTCAGACCCTATGCATTTCATATTGAGCTCTTTTGTTTTGTTTTGTGTTTGTTCCTTTTTAGTGGATTTAGTGCTCGTGCAAAGTACCAGATTGAAGGCGTGGAGACTGAAGTCCTCTCTCTCCCCACAGAACAGGTATGGCACAGACAGTGGCATTGCAGCCTGCCACTGTCCACCAATGTGCCTCAGTGCTAGCAGAGGGGCACCGTGTGCAGGGGAAGAGGGCGATTCAGTCTCCATGCCCTTCAATCTTGGGTGACTGTGCTAAGATTGCCAAGCAGGGGGCCCAGGTTACAGTTACCCCACACCTTCACACTGGACCCAGTCAGGCGCTTCCATGTCATACGTATCCAAAAATAGCTTTAAGGTAATAATCCTGAGCTTTTTTTTTTCTTTTAAGTTAGTTAGTACAACCATTCAGTGACTCGAGGCAGAAATACCAGCAAGGACATGTTTGAGACATCAAAGTAATAAAAGCTCCTCCCTCCTGAAAATCAACATCATCATGACAGTTGAAGCTGGAGAACAAATATAGATCACTCGTACCCCAAATCTTGTGGAACTATTAAATTAGTGGTTTTTGTTTTGGTTGCTGCTGGAGTATTGTTTTTGTTTTTATCATTTTATTTTGGGTTTTGTTTTTAATATACTTGTTTCAACTAGTCATCTGCAAATAGCTCATTTCTAAATGTTTTTATTTATTACAGATAGGGAAAAGGTCAGATCTAGGAAATAACTTGCTATGGCACACTGTAACACATTACAAAACACTTTTCCACTAACACTGTTCTTACCCTGTTCTAACCTTTAGCTACTCCCTTGCCTTTACAGTGTTTCATTGGCTTCTGACCATTTATAGTCTGGCCCATTCCTTGTACCATTAACAAAAGGCTCTTGATAGTGCTAGGTCATAGCTCCTAGCTGTGGGGGCAGTTCTGCACCCTTGCAGTCCTTTCCCATGCAGTTAACAGTAGCCTCTCCATGACATAAGCTGCTGGCCCCTTTATTGCCAGTGCCATCATGTGTAGTCAGGGAAGGGTTCTTCCAGAGAAATAAATTAACATCTAACAGATGTTTATTTTGTAACCTGTAGGATAGCAGAGCTTGATGTAGCTGATGAAAATGACATCAACTGGGATCTGTTAGCGGAGGGATGGAGCAGTGTCCGTTCACCACAATGGCTTCGAAGTAAATGGTGGACCATCAAAAGGCAGATTGCAAATCATAAGGATGTTTCGTTCCCTGGTAATGTATTTTTTGCTTCTTAAGTCCTTCCCTTGTCTTACCATATTTACTCCTCAGGACTTAGAGGTCAGACGTTCTTTGCCTCAGCTAAAGAGAGATATGAATCTTAGTAGATCTTCACTGAAACAGCTCTATTTCTTTGGCTAACTGTCTTTCCTTCCCTTGAGAAGAGTTGATGTGATGTGTAATTCTCAAAGCACCTAAGATGAAAATAGACATATTTACATACATTCTTGTTCTCATACAACTGTGCAGAAAATGATTTTACATATTGTGTACAAAAATGTATTTCTGAAAACTTAGGTTTAAATCAACTTTTAAGTGTTGAAGAACTTCACATAATTGGGTTTGTCATTCAGAGATTTTCTTCGGTGGTTTTATAGTATAAAGACTGTAAATTCATAATTCATTAATGATGTAAATCTAGACATCCTAAGTTGGGTTTGCTTAAAAGTGAGGCATGTTTGTCCCTTCATTGCCTGCTTTGCACTCTGGTTATGAAACTCGGATGTACAGTTCATTTAATTAAAGGCAGTCAAATTCATGCCCCTTGATATAGTGCTCCAACTTCCATTTCTCCAAAGGAAAATTAAATACTGAAGAACTGTGGCTCTATGAAAATAAGATTTTTAAAAAATTAAGTCCATTATAAATAAATCTAACATTAAAACCAGAAAAGTGAATGAATACTAATGTGACAGAAACCCACCCATATTGCAGTTACCACCTGAGAGGACTGATAGGAGGGGGGCAAGTCTAGATTTGACTTTCCTGCACAAGAATTCAAGGTGGTTACATATTACTGTTTGGAAAAGATGAGCCTGCTACTCTCGAGTTGTGAGTTCAACTCACAGCCAGCTGACTAAGGAAGTAAGCTACTTTGCATTAATAATATTCTCCCAAAATAATAAGAATTTTATCCTGGAGCCCTAAGACATAACAAAGGTCTTATTTTCATATTCCTCACAATGGCGCCTTTTTTTTTTTTTTTTTTTTTTAATGTATCTTAGGTGGCAAGAATAACATTGTGTTAGGAATTTTTTAAATTTCTTGTGATGGATAATGTTTCCAGAAATTTCCAGACAGGTTATAGCTTTAAAATATTTTTATTGTTATTTTGCTGAGATCTCACATGCAGTGTGCAGTTATTTATTCCAAATACTTCCCCTCCTTACCCCCACCTCCCCTGCTGCTTAGATGGTGGTCTGTCGGAGAATCAATGTTCTTTTTGTCTACCCATCTCCCTTCAGTCTTAATAAAGGGTCTTAAACAGTTACATGAGAATCAAAAAAACAACCCAACGCTTTTGGAGAATAAATCAGGATCTGGAGTTCCAAACAGTAATTCCAATTCCAGTGTACAGCATGTTCAGATCAGAGTCGCCCGCTTGGAAGACAATACAGCCATCTCTCCAAGCCCCATGACAGCCTTGCAGATTCCAGTCCAAATCACTCATGTCTGTAAGTGTCTATTGGAGACTCCTTGCTCTTGGACCTCTATGATTTGGTAATGGCTCTAATACCTTTCATTCTTCCAGAATGTTGACAGAAATTTGTGCAGTTTGACAGAGGCAGTCTAAGGCATTTTATGTTCATTAGCTTAATTAATATTTGCACAAAAGATGAGTGTGTGACAGAACTTCCCAACCATAATAAACCATTTTAAATCCTCTTACTTTTAGAGTTCACAAAGAATTAATGATTAATAGACTACTACCTAAAATCAGTTGGACAAGGAAATAGAGTTCCTAAGGTGGCACATCATTTGTAATAATTAACCAGAGACACACAGATTGGGGGTGGATTTGAAGTCATGTGTAGAAGAAATGAATTTGAGGAGATTGAGATTTTCTTCAAGAAGAGCCAGTTTTCCTTTGGGAACTATTTTATCCTTTTTTTTTTTTTTTTTTTAAGCCTCTGATATTTTTTCAGTTTAATGAGATTATGAGAACCGAATAGTTGTTACGGGGAAAGGATTTGATAGTTCTGCCTTTTTTTCCATGACAGAGTAACAGAAAAGAAGTGCGAATAAAATCCTCAGAACCAGATGATTCTTCACTTTTTTCTCGTTTCTTTTGTCTACCTAAATGCTCTGCCTATGGAAGGGACATTGTCAAAAGTATACCAACTGCTGTATGTTATTCTCAACCAGGGGATTATTAGCATTTTGAGTATATAACTGATTGTTGGCAGTGCTGTCCTACACACTGCAGGATGCTCAGTGTCCCTTGACTCACCCACAAAATGCCAGTAGTGCTTCCTAATCATTATGGCAAATAAAAAACCCAAGGATTTCCAAAGGTACCCTATGACACCATTTTGAGAATCAGTGGGCTGCCTCTTGGTCATGGTGACACTACATACACCCATATATCCAGGGACTATCAAGGTTACCTTGCAGACTTCTAATTCAAGTTTGGTTATTTGCTTTAGCTTTCTACCAGTGTAATAAAGCATGAAGAACTTTTTTTAGCCCTCTGCTTACTTAACTTTATAACCTGAAGAATTGCAAAAACTGGTCCGATATAAATATGCGAGCTACTGTTGGTTATAGATTGTGCACAGAGATTGTTAGAACTTCCCTTGGCTGTTGGAGTGACTGTACTTACTGGGAATGCAGACACTGGTACCTTAATATTCACAGGATGGTTTTTTAAAAATATGTAGAATAATTTTATTTCTTCCAGCAAGAAATGTTAGTAAGAGTTTTATACCGTATCAGTTATTCTTTGCATTTAGGGTTAAATCTCATATGATTGTTCCTTCCTTTGTTAGGAGTCAGGGACTCACAAACTTTAGAGCCAGAATAGTAAATATAAACATGTTAAACTTTGCCGCCCACATAGGTCTTTGTGGGATTTTCTGGGTTTTAAACAATCCTTAAAAAATGTAAAAACCAAAATAATTAAAAATGTAAAAACCATTCTTAGTCTTTGGCCACAATTTGTCCCTGCTCAGTTTGCTTACCCATGATGAATATTATTTATCTGGAATCCCTTTAAATTATTCTAGGTTTGATCTTAAGATTCCATCAACTAGAGAAATAGTAACATGAATCAAGTGCACTTTTTTGAAATGTGTCTCATATCCTTTCCCACTGAGAAGTATTTTAAGAATAAACACTACACATTGCAAGATGATTCCAAGTCATTTTTCACATGGATTTATCTAGAGGTGCAGTTGAGATCCCATTTCATCCAGTTACTCTTAATTCCTTATAACCTTGATCGGGTGTGACCAACGCTGTTCAGTCTTCCAAATGTGTCCTTCTGAAATAGGACTACCTTTGTTTTGGGGTTTTTTTGTTTGTTTGTTTGTTTGTTTTAAGATTTTATTTGAGAGAGTGGACGCGCACAAACCAGGGGTGGGAGGGGGTGGATTGCAAAGGGCAGACTCCCTGCTGAGCAGACACTTAACCAGCTGAGCCACCCGGGGGGCCCTGGAAATATTTCATGTTTGTGGTTCCTCCTAACGACTACATGAGGTAGGCAGGACAGATAAAGTCTCTGAACACTAACACTAGTAGGTTCAAAGCACGCTGTTGGCTCAGGTTTACATGGCCCAAGAGTAATGCTGCTAAACTGAAGCCTGGTGTTTGGGGACTCCTGTTCCAGGAACCTATACTGCTTATCAGAATGTCCAGGAAATTTTATTTTTTTACCAAGTTCCTGTTGACTTGTAAATTAGCCTTAGTGTATTACTCTCACTTCTAATACTAGAAATATTTTGTGATCGCTGTCAAGGGTTAGCAGGTACTGTCTCTGAACAGCTAGTCAATTCTGCCTTTACAGTGCAAAAGCAGCTGTGGAACATAAACAGGTATGGCCATGTTCCTGTAATACTTTTCACAAAAACTGGTAGTGGCTGGATTTGGCTTTGAGCCAGCCCCTAATGGGTGCCATCCCAGATAAGATTGCTTCTCATAAGAAATTTAAATGGTTTCTAGGCAAATTATTCACTATGAGATTATGTGTTTTATTTACTGTTGTCTTTGTTCCTACCACAGCTTCAACAGAGTCCCCTGCTGCTACTGTTGACTCGGAAACAATAACACTAAACAGTGGAACACTACAGGCATTTGAGATTCTTCCAGTGAGTAACACTTCACAAAAGAGAAAGTGGTCATTTTATGCATAAGAAAAACCACTGGTTTTAGCACTGTTATCATATGAACAAATGAACTAAAAACATGATTGGCATTCAGTGCAACTATGCCCATGTTTCTGCGGCCAGATGATTAAATGAGGACATACATCAAGACTTTCCCTTTTTTCTTCCTCTGTATAGGTTTAAACCAATAATGTGCTCTTTTTACATATGAAAAGTGACAGGGCTTAATGAGGAGGGTGCATGTATGCCTTTATATTGATAAACAAATACTATATATAACCAAAAAGTTTACTGTACTGGCAGCCCTTGGGGATACAGAATTTAAAAGTCCCAGTCCTAAATAGTGTAGCTACTTTACAAAAGAATCTTGAAGTTCCTAGAAAGGTAAAAAAGTATAGTTAATATCTGTGCCACCAATTCTAATCCAAGGTTTACGTAAATGAAAAGAAAACATGTCTGCATAAACGTGTACATGAATGTTCCTCTTCCTAATAATCAAAAAGTGGAAACCCAAATGGCCATCCACTGACAAATGGGTATATAAAATGTGCTGTCACCATACAATTAAATCAGCAGTAAAAAAGAAAGTACTAATACATGCTCCAAGGGTGAACCTTGAAAATGTTATGCTAAGTGAAACTAGCTACAAAATACCACATAGTGTTTGATTCCCATTTATTTGAAGTGTCTAAAATAGACAAATCCATAGAGACAAAAAGAGGAATGGTTGCCTATGCTAAGAGGTTTGAGGGAGCAAAGGGCCAAGATTGCTAATTTGAAGAAAGGGGGTTTCTCATAGAATAACTTTTTAAGTCCTCAAATGGTAATACCCAGAATTAGCTTATTTTTCAGGAAAAAAATATAAAGTAGGTTTTATTTAAATTATGTCAAGGTTTATTTGCTGTGAAAAACAGGGGGCTGTTAGTACAAAAGTTTATCCTCTGCACAAGTTACATCTCATGAGGATAGCCAGTGTGGCTGAAGGTTCTCTTTTAGAACAACTTTGGAATTTCTGCTAGCAGTTTACTTAACCAAAGCTTCCGCTTCCTAATCCTGTAGTCTCCACATTAGGGATGTATAATAGTCTTTGTCACAGGTTGATAACTTTATTTTGTCACCTCCCCTCTTCCCCCTGGCCAAATAATATAATACATATATTTAGAGTATGTGTTCAGGTTTTTACTTACTTGGGTCACAAATATTTAAAGATTTCCATCCTAATTTATTAATAAAGGATGATAGTACCTCAGCTTCAAAAAAAAAAAATCATGAACATTAGAGGAACTTAAGTAAATTAAGATGCATATATATAAAGTATTTACTGTCTGACCACATCTAATTTACTGAAGGTTGTGTTGTAAATGATCAGCTTTTACTTTTATGGAGAGGGAGGAAAGAAACTGAATCTTATTGTGTGCCAGGCGCCATTTACTAATAATTTGTAATGCCCACAACCGCTTCCCTGAGATAGTTATTTATGCCTGCTTTAGCAATAAGGTTCATTGAGCTGGTCCCAGGAGAGCTGTTGTAACATCAGTACACAGGACCACAGGTTCTAGGATTTCAACATCACCCTTTAAGTGCAAATACCTTCCCTTTGGGATAGTAGGATAAACTGAACTCAAATTATCAAATGTAGAAGCTTATGGCGATGAAGGGCTTATTGGCATTGAATAGTTCTGTTACAGTTCTGTGAAACATAATAAGATAAATGTATTGTCCGTCAAATACTTTTTGTCATTCACAACACTAATTACTATCTCTATACATTTCTCCTTAGTAGAAGAAGTATTTCGTAAAATTTTACTATGAAAAAAATCTTTTCAGCGCTGCTGTAGTAGTAACTTTTCAAAAATGGAGAGAGTGGCAGTTCTTTATGTTCTAGGTAGACGTGAAGGAAGACTGTGTGTGAGTTACTGCACTGGACACAGTGGCTTATGCTACCATGTCTTGGTGCCTTGAAATAAATGGCTAAGACAGTACCACAGAAATACATGGGAGTGAAGGGCAGGATCAAGGTCTGGCCTTGCCTCTCTGTTAAATCTCTAAGACAAATATAAGGACGTAGGACAAGTCAATATTATACTCTTCATTTTATTACTTGAGGGCACCTTCAGGATTGGGAAGTACATTTGTGCCAAGTATATTAAAGACCCCATTTTGGATATAAACCTAGACTTAATAAATAAGCTTATTTACTCAGTCTGTTGCACCTGTGTCATTCTTAATTTTTTTTTTCCTTTAGTCTTTCCATTTACAGCCCACTGGCACTCCAGGTACCTACCTGCTTCAGACAAGCTCAAGCCAAGGCCTTCCCCTCACTCTGACGGCTAGTCCCACAGTAACCCTGACAGCTGCTGCTCCTGCTTCTCCTGAACAGATCATTGTCCACGCTTTATCCGTATGTTACGTCAATTCCTTAATTTTTCTAGTTTCTGTAGAGAAGACTGTATGATGTCACAGAAGCTTTTTGTTTTTAATACCATGAGAGAACCCAGATGCCTTCAATAATAATAGGTCTAGGGGGAAAATGATTATGTTCTCTGTTTAAGTGTTTACCTACATGTAGGGACCAGGACTAATTGATAACAGAGTTTAAGAACCAGAACTAATGTAGTCCATGTATTTAAACAATTTCTCCTACTGCTGTTGTCTCAGGAACATAGTTTTACACCATCACTCTGCCTTCACTGAGGCATAACCCTTAATCCCATGTGTCTCCTTCCATGACATGGAATGATGGGGATGAGGGGTCCTAGAAAAACAGTGGTAAGAACACTGCAGTTCCAGAGGTAAGAGAACAGGGGAGGGGACAGTAGGGTACCACCTGTAAATTATAAATGATAATTGTCGCTTATAACTGAAGTCTGGTAGGGATTTTCTCATTTTGCCACTGATCGTTTTCTTTGACATTTTATAGCCAGAACATTTGTTGAACACAAGTGACAACGTCACAGTGCAATGTCACACACCACGAGTCATCATTCAGACCGTTGCCACAGAGGACATCTCTTCTTCCATATCCCAAGCAGAACTGACAGTAGATAGTGATATTCACTCATCTGATTTTCCTGAGCCTCCAGATGCCCTAGAAGCAGACACTTTCCCAGATGAAATTCATCAGCCTAAGATAACTGTAGAGCCATCATTTAATGATGCTCATGTATCCAAATTCAGTGACCAAAATAGCACAGAACTGATGAATAGTGTTATGGTCAGAACAGAAGAAATCTCTGACACCGACCTGAAACAAGAGGAGTCGTCTTCTCCTTTAGCCCGTGCTTATGTTACTGAGGTAAGTTGCAATTAAGGGAACAGCCTTCTTGCTTGAGCCTTAAACCTTCAGTTTGGAAAAAGCCTAGCAATAATTTATGGGGTGGGGGGAGAGAGGGTCTCCATTAACTTCCTTTTTCCTCTGGACACAAAATCAAATGCATATTCCACCTGTGACCTCACAAGTATGAGATAGCTGTGTTGCACAGCCTTAGCACCAAAACTTTTCCCCCATACCCTTCCAAAAGATGAGAACTGTTTGTTGGGACCTATGGAACCATTTTCAGGAGAGTGGTTCATAGTAGGTCTTTGTGGTACAGGTTAGTAACCTTCCTTAATAACCTTCCAGCATAACAGCATTGTTCTTCTACATTCAGGCTTCTGTTAAGTTCTGTCTTGTGCATTTTTCAGCTTTAATTTTCTTTTCTTTATTAAATGGGATAATGTTTGAATATGAAGTCCTTTTAAAGCTAAATGTGTGTGGAATCTTTGAAGAAAACTAAGAAATAGGAGTCAGATGTCTTTTTTTTTTTTTTTTTAATTGCCACTGTTTAGGATCTAGAGTCTCCTACCATAGAAGAACAAGTTGATCAAACCACCATAGATGATGAAACCATCCTTATCGTTCCTTCACCACATGGCTTCATCCAGGCATCTGATGTTATAGATACTGAATCTGTCTTGCCTTTGACAACACTAACAGGTACTATAATAGAATTCCATCATGTGCCTGATAAATCTTAAGGGGAACATCAGGTTACTTGATCCAACAATAACTGGTCATCTTGTTAGATTTTTGTACTTTGATAGGGTACTTACTATACCTTCTTGAGATGCATTAGAGAATACATGTAAACTTACTGAACACTTAACTCATTACAGATCCCATACTCCAACATCATCGAGAAGAATCAAATATCATTGGATCATCTTTGGGCAGTCCTGTTTCAGAAGACTCAAAGGATGTTGAGGATTTGGTCAACTGTCATTAGGTAATTCTTCAGAGACAGGTAGCTCAGGCAGAGAAGCCACACTGTTAATTACAACATCTCCAAAGAAATAGGAGCAGCACCCAAGAGGCTTAATTCACCATTCCTTTGGCTTTTAAACAGCTTCAGTGCTTAAAGCCACATACATGTTGCTGCTATGACTTTTACCTCCTTAAACTATACCATCTGAGGTCTAGTCTTAGGACAGTGTGTAGATGAACTGAGTATGGAAGTCTTAACTGCATAGATCCCTGTGATTCATGTTAACTGTCAGCAGGGAATTTCATTCACTTCAGCTACTGAGAAAAGTTTACAGTCACCAAAGCTTATCTACTCTGTTTTAAAAGCAGTCATATTCATCTCTAAACACCAGACATGGCTCTATCCAGTCTCAAGTAGGCCTGTTCATATTTCAGAAACGTCCCATTGACATGGCATAGAGCTTACCAGTGACACTCAAAATGTTAAGTATCGTTAGTTTAAAAGGTGACCAGCATCCCATACAGAGACCTAGGTGGGGACTGTGTGGCCGTTACTGTTGGTTTACCCATTGCTGGCAGTGGGAGCTGATTCAGGCTGGGTACACAAAGAAGCATTACAAGATTTAAGAACATTCACTACAGGTTTTTATGACTTAGAAAGGGCATATGGAAGAGAATAGCAACACAGCTCACCAGAAGATAAGTAGAGTTTTCATCCCTTCAGAACCCACTGTTGTCAGTTTACAAAGTTAGCACTTTGAAGTATAATTAAACTAAATGGGACAGGAAGGTTGCCTACCCTATACTATGACTCTTAGATGTTTTGCTATACAAATTACCCAGGAAACAGTTGAGGGAAGGTATTCAGAGTCTGCCCTTCACTTTAGTGCATTAGCTGGTGGGGTGCAACATAACTTCTCCCTCTCAGGCAATTTAAAAAACAAACAAACAAAATTTGCTTCGGTTATAAAAGGAAAGAAATCAAGAGTCATTCCTGTATTAGAGAAGGTAAAGCCAAAATTAGCCTCTAGGGTTTTAATGAACATGACCCCTATAGGAAAGTCACCCCAAAAAAAGAAAAAAGAAAAAAAAAACCTTGTATAAATTATTTTATTTATTATTGTAATTAGATCTTCACAATCAAAGTTGTCTTTTCACCGTCTGTGTTTTGTTAATGTGAAATTGTAGTTATAAGGAAAAGTTGGTTGCCTAGGGAACAATAATTGTATATTCAGTTTAACAGAAATAAAAGAATATTTGTCTTAAAATGCAAGATTGTTACATAGCTTTTCGCCATGCACTTACATTATAAAAATGTTCAATTTCAAAAGTGAAAATTGCTTGTGCCATTTGAGCTTTAAGGGTTGGAATGTTTTAGTGCAACACCACCTCCTTAAAGAAAAAGCAAAGCAATCTAGGATATGTGTCCCCTGCAAGAGGGAATTAAAGATTTACAATTAACATGAAAATCATGTAATCAGACTTGTGCAGGAGATTCTTCAGCACAGCTTACCCAGCTCTGATTCACAGTCTCGCGTATAGCTTTGAAGAGACCTGGTCAGTATTTCTCCTTGGCAGCCTCACCTCCCCACGTCATGGAAGTACAGGTTCGCACATATACATAACATGATGATAGAAAATAAGATATAGTAAATTAAATTTCTAAATTTCGGTTCTAAGTCTCCTTGTCGATACCAGTAGATCTAAAAGAAGAAAAAATAAGTAACAGTTTAAGTAATAGCCACTGGGCCTGGCATGAAAATTCTTAAATACAGCGAATTCCTTCAACTATGACCAATTCCATCCATATATACCTCCCCTGCCCAAGCAAGACCATCTTTACATTAGTCTATATTTCTGAAACTAATGTGGCCAGAATGCAGTTTTTTTCTTTATAATTCTAGTAGTACCAAGTTTCCACATTCAGGATCATACCTATTCCTGCTTTCTCAGCTATTCTTGTTTTGTTCAAACCAGTAGTCCGTCATCCAATCACTAACAAGCCATCCAAGAATATCTGCCTCGTATGTCTGTTTTAAATGGATTTGAGTAAACGGTAGAGCTCTCACATTACTGGAAGGGATGGCAACATTTACATTCTTACTGATTACAGAGTCAGATTGCCAATACACTAGGTTTTTATACAAAACTAGATCATGTTAGTCACTCCTGGCTTTAGCTGGGAGTAAGAAGAGCCATCTCTGGTAGCTTTGTTTCAAAAGCTCCAGAAGTGCATGGTCCAACTCTTCCTAAGAGCAAAGGAATAAAGCAGAAATGCATTAGATAAGCACATTACAGTGGTGATTTAAAGCCTTTGTGAGTTGTGAGTCAAAACTTGCTTTTAAGGGTGTATAGTATGGGTTCTACCTCTCTTTGAGGGAAATAAAACATTAGCCAACTAATGAATGACTAAACAACTGGCAAATATCTAAGTGAGGATTTATCACCATCTTTGTTTTCTTTATATAAAGGAAATGCATCTTTATGGTAAAATTGCACATTCTTGGAATAATGACAAAGCTATAGCTTAAGATTTCCCAGGAGAGTCTTGGTGTTAATTACTTTCATTTGGGGAGATAAGCAGAAAAATTAAAATAGACTTAATTCTATAATTAGAATTAAATCGGGAATGGTGTATCTCTTCCCTTTAGAGCAGTAATGGTATTTGCCACATCCTCCTGGGCCTTTATGCAGTCCTTGAAGGAAGATGAATTAGGTCAATTTTAAACCAAAGCTTTTGGCCACCCAAGTCTTAACTCCCCCCCCCCCCCCGTCCCCCAGCAAGCTTTCAAAGGAACAGTGTCCCTTTAGAAATAATGACTCCTGATTCTAGAAACTAAGAAATCTGTCAGTTAATACTGAGACTTCTGACATCCTTTGCATCAAGGTGGGGACGGGTAACTAGATACACCCTTTCTTACAGACCCAAAGCTGGGAATCAATCCTAGGTTATACATTGCAATCTTCAGCCCTCAAGGATACTCATTTTAAATTCTAAATAGTACTCACAAGTATGCAGGCAGTAATACTACTCAAAGAGATGCAGACAGCAAAAAATATATTCAACGGTTTTGGAGGTAGTTGAGGGAAAACAAAAGCACTGATCAGCGTGACCTGTATGAAAAGAAATTGTGTCAGGCCTTGGTTAGACTGGAGTTTAAGCTATGTCCTATTATAAAACACTTAACATTGTAAAATAGTATTTACCACCAGGTTTGCCTTCTGGGATGTTAATATTTATTTAGTAAAGTATTTGTAAATCTGTTCCAATATGTTACTTGTTTTTAGTACTTCCTTTTCTATACTTTTCCTCTACTGTAAAAGGAGACAAAACATCATACTCCTAAAACTAGCTAAGCTCAAAATAACTTCTTTACAAAAAGATTAGAAAGCATTTAAACCTCATTCCCAGTATTAAGGATTACACTGGGAAAAGTTCTAACCTTTATTAGGTTATTTTGAATACACCAGCAACAATTAAAACCAAAAAGGTTTTTGAACATTTTGGAAAATACGGAGATAGGTTTACAGATAAAGCATTATACTCATTCTTTTTCTTAAGAAGTCATTGAAACTTCATTAAATTCTCTTCAATTTAATGAAAATGTGCTACAAAAATGCCATTTTCAGATTCTGGGAACTATAGCTTTATTTTACAGCAGGAGCATCAAACTACATTACGTGGGATAAAAAATAATGACCAGATAATCATTTTAAACCAAAGGATAATGAGTGTGCTTTTAGGGATGAAATAAACTTGAGGGATTAGCAGAAACGGGGAGTTGTGGGTGACACACAGAGGGGAAATGCAGGTGCCACTGAGAAGTTACAAATTTACTAAACATACACTGCAAACTCAGAAAGATGCCTTCATGTGTGCTATTTCAGCTGGGGGGGGTGAGGGTAGAAATCTAAGTATTCCCATTGCCAACTGCAGTTTTGTTTAAGCAGTAATAAAACAATACTAGACGATGACTAGAATACCCCACAGGTACACATACTGGCCTCTTATAAGTCTTTTTTCCGAGTTAAACTGAACCACAGTCCTGAAGCTTTCAAAAAACTTAAGCGAAAAGCCTGGGTGAGACACAAAATAAACATACTTACTAGGATCAACAAGGATGTTAAGCTGCCAACAACTAAATTGATGATTCGATCCTGAAAGAGAAAAGCATTTTTGAGCTCTATCATGGACCCACGGCACTGCCAGGAAGGTACAGTTCTAGCCACTGGGGGGATTTAGAATTAAGAAACTAAGGTCCTGCCCCTCTCTGAGCATACACATACACAGAACTGCCAGGAAGGCAAAGTACCGTGCCATCAGAGTGGAGAAGGTACCTTGGGAAGACACAGACAACTAATTAGAAAAGGTTTCTGAAGAGACGGGATGCTTTTACGCTACAGTCTTTTGAAGACTGGGAAGGACTGAATGGGGAAAGGATGCTTATGAATATTCCCTGTGCTACTGGGAACAGTCTGAACAGAGGCAAAAGGACAAGTGCACTGGGATGGTCAGCCATTCACAAACCAGACTACAGATGACAAACCAGGCCTACTAATATGACAGCTCAGGTGTCCTTGTCTAATGTGATTTAAAAGTAGATGCTACTGCTGGAAGGGATCATACAATGCCAGGGCTGGAGGCCATCTCAGATCATCTAGGCCAGTGCTTTTCCAACTTAATAACAAAATAACCATTTGACTGAATGCAGAGCCTGGGGTTACCCACTGAGTCTTATCATTCCCATCCCCACTCCAACCAATTCCACAGAAAGGTCTGGAAAACTCTCTAACTCAATCTTTATTTTATAGATTAAGATAAATTAGTTCCAGTGAGTATGATTAAAATTATTTGCCTAAAGCCCCACAGCAAGTGAGAGTCAACTCTGTAACAGGATTCCCAAATCAAGGTCACTGTCTAGATAAAGTCTCAGCTGTATATATAAAACTAATATAATATTAGTAATATGTAATACATGTATAATATATAGATTTGGTTGAGCTTACAGAACAAGGTCATGATTAAGAAACACTACTTTAAAGGCCACTGAGAAGACCAAGTAGTCTTATTTCTGAGAAGTCAAAACAAATAAAACATCTGAGCAAGGAACAACAGAATATTGACCATGAGTAGTCAATAAACAAAAGCTCACAGACAGGAAGGGCACAGGAAGGAACAAGCACGGAGCAGCAACTGAACACCATTTCCGAGCTATCTACAGTTAAGCTAAGAATCCAAAGAGGCAAGCCAAGCTGAGAGGAAGAGTGAAGGAAAGCCAAGTATCCTGTGCCTGATCTCAACAAGGACAAACCACTCTATCTAGACAAAGGCCACTGCAATTCACATGTTACAGGGACAAAGGTAACAAGTCAAGCCACAAGCCACACCCTTTCTAACCTAGAAGGACTCCAAACAAATCTTTTCACCACCTCAGCTAGAGAAGCCTGCCCAGCCATACCGAGAGTCTGAAATTACAGCTGTGTGTGGCGAAAGAGACCCAAGGGCAAATTCACTAATCACTAGTCACTAGTGTCCACACACAAGACAACTGTGTGTCTCAACCTAAGTTGTACAGTCTATTCTTGGGGCCCTACTGTTTTTACCTCGTGAAAAAGGTTTAACTGAACTCTGGTCTGTTGGGAGAATATCTGCTCTCATCTCTTTAGAGGAGTTCCAGGGACTTGAAAAGTTTACAAAGGTCTATATACTTCACAATAGCTCTCTTACCCGTAGGAAGAAGACAGTGAAGAGGTTCAGGTGAGGTAGCCAAGAAGAATCCCTTATCTCCAAACAGCACAGCAAGATGCCAACTAGGATCAGAGCAGGAGGAAAAGCAATCATAGTGAAGGGATAGTAACTATGCCAAGAGCTTTTACATATCTTCTAAAAAAAAAATCCCGGGATGGAATGGTATTGGGACTATTTTATAGGTGGCAAAAACGTGCTCTGGCAAACAGAATTTGCCCAAGGTCTCACTAGGGGTAAGAGAGAGAGGTAAGAAATGGAGATGGGATTCGGTGCCAAAAGAGCAAATCCCATTTATGCTTCTCAATGGAAGAGCAACTTAGAATGCTACTTCTGGTCTTAGCAAAGACATCAACTAGCAGGTGGCCCCTCAAAAAGCCCATTAGCAAAGAACTACAGTGGTGTATCTTTCAGAAATGAAGAGATCCTCCAATGACTTTTTCATGTTGTTAAACTTACATAAGCCTAACTGGTTTTAATCTTTAATGATAAGATACCTAAACTTTAATGAAGACTCCCTGCTTGCCTTCTAGACAGTTCACTGAGTAGAATCCCAAGTCATCTTCATGAGTATCAGTCATTCTATCATAATGCAGCCCCTCTGGGACTCCCAAGATGGGATGAACCATTTAGTGTTTCTCACGGAGTTTTCCTTCTCCAAGCCAAGGACTTGGCTTCAGGCCTTTTGCTATCTAAGTAACTATGAACCAGGCCAAAGAAACACCAGAGTTGACTTAATAAGACCTCACACTTTCAGGCCCTTCTAAAAGCTGGCTATGGAAAGTGTGGTCTGCAACCTAGCAGCATTTCCCTCACGTGAGAGCCTATGAAAAATGCAGAATCCTGGGCCTTGCCCCAGAACCCACAGAATCAATCTGCATTTTAACAAGATTCGCACATTAAATAAAATGTGAGCAGCTCAGTAGAGAAGAGACCCTTCCCTGGGCCCAGAGAGACAGAGCAATAAAAGCAAATAATAGCACTTCAAAGGGCAGTTTTCAAACTAATATGTACCAAATAACTATAAAGTTCATAAAGATAAGAATATTAAGTTCTCACAGAAACAGTCTCCTCCCAGTTTTATTGTTCTTATTTCTGCCTACCAACACTGCTCCCCTTCCAGACCTTTAGACCTTCTACTGTGCTTTATTTGCACTCCCCATGATAGCTTGATAGGATCAAAATCATCCTTGACCCTTAATTGCAGAGAAGACAGGATTGGGAATTAGGACACCCTAGCACATGAACACAGGAAATGTACAGTTCTCAGAGGAATTCTACATATATTACTTTGTGAGTCATTTATTCATTTGAACATCTCCACTGTATCTCAATAAAATGAAAATTATCATATTCCAGGTGCAAATACAACAATGAATAAAACGGTCTCTACCCTCCAGAAGCTGACACTGTCCAGAGCTCAGGAGGGCACTAAGGAGAAAGGAAGTGAGGTACCTTCATAGGATAGAGAATATAAGAAAGTCAAACCTGAAAGAGGACTAACAGATGAACAAAAAGACACCAAAGAGAACAAAAGTATGGCAAATGGAGATAGCCCATAGCTAAGCCAACTTCATTAGACCTGAGCAAAAGGGCTGGCATCAGCCCAAAGCAGTTAGCTCTTCATTTTCCTTGGAAATGGGGAAGGAGAAAGTGAGGGACCTACATGCCAGTGGCTTGATAGAAGGTAACCCTGTGAATTAAGTAAGAAAACACATCTCCATTTACCAATGGGTAAGTTCAATAATACTGATCAAGGTCATACAACCAGGTAACAGCCAAGTCTATCCAATACTCTTTGCAAAATCCAAGCCAAGAAAGTTTAGACCAATAATATATATGGATCCAGAAATTCGAGTTAGGAGATCAAGCTGCTTATCTCCTTCCTGCCACTGGCTAACCATGTGACTTTAAAAAGATCCCTTACACCATCTGGGTCTATCATACCAGAGGACTGGGCTACATGGTATCTGGACTCTTGCTGCTTTAACGATTTCTAGTTTCAGATTATCAGCTTCAAACTGCACTTGGGCCAGAGTAGAAGGCCTACTCCCCAGCAATCAAACAGCAGAGAAGCCCCCAATCTTTCCTTGTTAGTCATTAGCCAGCTTGATACAAGACAAGAGAACCCCAAACACATGCCAAATGCTCAGGTTTCATAATGGCCCTGGGAGGAAACGGACAGTAACATCCCAAATAAACAAAAACTGGCATTTGCCCTCAGCAACCTGGAAATACCCTGGTTCTAGACTGTTCAGAATGCTAACAAGTATTGCATTTCCAGAGCAATTTATTTTTTGCCTTCTTCCAAAATGGATTTAAGATTTTACTACAGTAAAACCCCAACCCATTCAAGCAACAACAAAAAGACCAAGGCAAAATTTCCAAAGGGGTTTAGGGAGTGGAGTGAGAGGGCAGGCACAAAAACTGGACTAAAGAAAACTCATCTGATTTAAGCTCAGATGTTAGTACTAGACTGCTGGGGAAGTGGGAAGTGCAATAGGGTTTATAACCACTTACTGATTAAGCACAATGGATCATTGGAAGAGGTAAACTTTGGTTGCATGGGTCTTTGCAAATACAGGGACACAGAAAACCACCACCTCACACATAATCGTCTCATACTGACCCCTGAGAAAAAGAGAAGGCGTAATGTTCTCATGAGAGTGAGCTGTGGAGTGGGAGGTGGGGTGGCTAACATGCCACCCTCCCAATTTGAATGCTCACCCTTCAGAGCTCAACTTGAATATCAAATGCACCATAAATCCTTTCTGGGCACCTTCCCCTCAGGATGAGATGCTCTTGTCTCCAGATTCCCAAGAACACACCGTCTGGACTTGCCACTTACTGCTGGTCTCCTCCACTAGGGCTGGCAGTCAGTTTCAGGCCAGGCAGGCGGCCTCCTTGTCTTCCCTGCAGCCTGGCATACCGTTGACTCAGAATTGTCAACAGAAGTGGCAAAACAGTACCTCTCTCCAAGGGCCTCTCTCCAACAGAGGCTCCTCTTATTCATGTGGGGTCCAGCTCCTCGAAATCTCCACTCCCAGGCAGAGCGGCACGTGGCCTCACAGTTCTGGGACGGACATGCCACAGCCCAGCAGAAGCTATGGCCTGCTCCTGCACCCTCAGAGGTTGGTTCCTGGCAGCCACGAAGGCCCGACACCTTCCCAGGTGTCTCCAGGCTAGGTTCCATTAATTCCATGGAAATACATAATACACCATGGGTCAGCTTTCCCTATCTGAGGACAAGCCCAGTTACTGACTTTGGGCTAGAGCAAGACCACACACTCATTTCAGAGGCTTGACAGCAACTCCTGCCAAGGAGTCCATGCTCTGGCGATGCTCAATACTCCCAGGGAGAAGCAAGGAAAACAGAAAGCTTTGCAGAAGAAAAAAATCCCTGGATGCGCAAAGCCACAGAAACGATCTCTTCTGCCCTCTGGAGAGACAGAGGGTACAAGTCTTGGGGTAAGATTGAGAATTCCGGGGCACCTGGGTGACTCAGTGGGTTAAAGCCTCTGCCTTCGGCTCAGGTCATGATCCCAGGGTCCCGGGGATCAAGCCCCACATCAGGCTCTCTGCTCAGCAGGGAGCCTGCTTCTTCCTCTCTCTCTGCCTCTCTGCCTACTTGTGATCTGTCAAATAAATAAATAAAAATCTTAGGGAAAAAAAAAAAAAAGATTGAGAATTCCATTTTTTGGTGTTGCCTCTAATTTTGTGACTCCATAAAATCCTTCACCTCCAATACTATTGTGGGTAGCCCCGCAGACCGACACCCGCCCGCTGAACATTCCACAGGTCTGTCCTCACACCCACACTCGCCAAGTCCTGTGAGCCGTCCCACCCTCTGAAACCCACTCAGGTCAGCCAATGGCTTCGTGGGCTGCGGAGTTCTCCCACGCGCTGCACTTCCCTTGCTGCCTGTCTCTGAACGCTGTCCCCAAGAGAGCCATGTCACCATGTACTCATGCCAGGTTCACGGCTGAGGAATGGGGTACAGGGCATTGCCTACTCCCTCCCTGGGCCAAATGGAGTTAGCAGCTGCAGTAACATCCTCTGCTATGGTCCACGTGTTTGTGCCCCCTAATTTCTCAGGTTCACATCCTACCGCCACAAGGGTAGAACTCCCAGGAATGGGCTGGTGCCCTTCTGGCACCTGAGGGCACAAACACAAGCTACAGTCTGGCAGAGAACCTTCATCTAACTGTGCGGGCATCCTGATTCGGACTTCCAGCCTCCAGAATGGAGAGAAAGCAATGTCTGTTGTTTATAAAATCACCTGGTCCTTGGTCTGTGCTATGTTGGTGTAGCAGGCCAAATGGACTAAAGCATCCTCTTGAAGACCTATGTCCAGTCAACTTCTTCCCCCTCCTCTTCTCAGTTCCTCGATCATTTCTGCACCTGCTTTGGCCAAATCTGTATCCCTCCAACGTTCTGCTCTGCTGCTCCTCAATCTGGTCTTCACCTGCATCCACGGACTAGATCATTCCCCAGCTGTTCCACCGAAGCTCTAACTCGAGGGCCTTCCTCCCGATCTCAGGCCATGGAGTCAGCGGTTTCAGCTGTGCACGAAGACTCCCCAATGGATCTGTTCAACATCTGCTCTTGATGCTTTGAAAACGCAGTTCTGAGTCCCCCTGCAAACCCGCAATGACTTCTGTGCTCCAGCGCTGAGCATCGCTGTGAAGCCTTCCCACTGTCCTAAGCCCACCCACCAGGTTACACCTATGTCTCCCCCCTCTCCCTTGTAAGGTCTGGGAACCTGAGGGCCACGTCTTCCTTGTCCGCTGTCAGACTGCGGGCCACTCACCACACGGGGCTGCGTGGCTGCAGTCCAGCCCCATGCTTTGTCCTCCCCGCTGAGCACGCTGGCACCAGCCCGTAGCACCCCACAGCAGGAGCACCCTTCTCTAATTCGGACAAAGCCAAGCCATGTGGCTGAGAAAGCTACCAGTGCCCAGAGGAGAGAACCTTCTCTGGTTTGTACAATGGTGCCAGGTAGCATGAGTCATGTTGACCACAGTGCCCGGCATCAGATACCCAAATATTCACTCAAATACAGACTAACCGAGTTGACTGCAAATTCCTATTGTCAGCTGAGCCCTCACTGCGTTCCTGTGGCCTCTCATTCCGAGATGATGGTCCCTGCATCTCTCCAGAAACTGGTTTGTAGGTCCACCTCATCTCAGCTACCTGATCCCACTCCTGCAGCCTGTGTATCAGCAGACATCCTTTAAAAAAAAGATGCCAAGGAAAAGAGGAAACTCCTTCTCCTCCTATTTCCATTCCTTCCAGCCTGAAGGGGACCAGAAGGTGACCTGCTTCTCTGCCAATCCTGCACCCACTCCCTGGCTTGGTTATCTCCATCCTCATCTGTACGTTGAAGCTCTCCATCATGGAGTCCATCTCCAGCCCACAAAGCTCAATTCCCTCCAGCATCAGAAGAACTTTCCATCCATACTACCTTCCACTTTGATGTTAGGCATTCATTCTCCACTCATCTCACATGCCAAGTGTAAGGAAGTTAGGAAGAAAATAAAACCCGGTAAATGAAGAGTGATGGGGGCCGGGACAGGTGGCAGGGGAGCTATTTATAAAAAGAGGTCAAGGAATCCTTTATGAGGATGTGACCTAAGGAGTGGAAAAGGAATGAGACATGCAAGGATCTGGGCAAAGGGTACCGCCAACAAGCCACTACAGCAAGTGCCAAGGCCGTGAAGCAGAGTAAGCCTGAAAAATGGATTAAGGAAATAAAAAAGGAGGTAGGGGGATACCCAGGTGGCTCAGTTAGCGAAGCATCTGCCTTCGGCTCAGATCATGATCCCAGGACCCTGGGATCGGGCCCTGCATCAAGCTCCCTAATCAGCCGGGAGCCTGCTTCTCCCCCTGCCTCCCATTCCCTGTTTGTGTCTCTGACAATAGATAAACAAACAAACAAACAAATAAATAAATGGCCAGGATGGCTGAAGCTCAATAAGGAAGACAGAGGGAAGAAAAAGGATTGTTTAATGCCTTTCTAACTTCCCTGTAGTGCACACATGCTCCACGAAAAAAGATACACGCACGTCCCAGCATATGGCACACCTCCTTGGAGATAATGTGGTTAGTAAATGAATACAAGAATACACGTGTGCACACTCAATAAGCTATAGCCTCCAGAGGGAAATCATACTCACTAGCACAGCATTCAAGGTTCCCACCCAGCCATTCCCAGCAAGCTCTCGAGTCCAGTCAGTGGTACCTGGAGTTCCTTCACCATTCCTGTTCTCTCCTGCTCCCACCCCTTTCACATAAGCGGGACCTCCTGCTTGGGATTCCCTGTCACCTTCTCCTATCAAAAATCCTAATCCTACTTCAAGGTCTAAGACTCAAAAGCCCTCTGATCTGGTGTCCTGAGTAGAATTTTCTCTTTCTTCAGGCTCCCAGAACTTTGCTCATCCTTTCATTAAAGACCTCGATCCCATTTTAAATCCAGAACTTGTCTTCCATAACCCACGAGAGCTTCAGGTCACTGAAGATTATCTTCTCTGGTGAGGCCAAGAGAGGACAGTCCATTCAGCACGCAGGAAATGTCCAAAGGGCACCACTTCCTACCATTGTTAACCTGACTGAGTCAGACCCTTGAGCCACATCCTCCAACTTTGGAAAGTTTTTGCATTTCTCAAACCAAACCAATACTATAAATAAATGGCCATTCTCAGAAATGATTTTCCTTTTATTTCTTCCAAATCTCGGGGGGAAACTTCTTGCCAGGAAAGTGCTGGAAATAGCACAATCAGATGCCTCAAGAGGCAGCCCTATAGGTATAAACCTACTGAGAGGATGTAAAATGTGAGAGGCTGGGGCCCAGTTGAAGCGGGAAATCTCACACCTTGTCAGTGGGTTAACGTGGTTCCTGCAGAGCTACCCAGCTCTAAGCAAGGGCTTCCCCTCATGCTGTCATCTGGGGCCACCCCAGGGACAACCTGCACACGGTAGAAAGCCGGGGGAAAGCTTATCTCACTGGCAAAATGTGGCCAATAGTGAACTTGATC
This sequence comes from Mustela putorius furo, assembly GCF_011764305.1. Classification (NCBI taxonomy): domain Eukaryota; kingdom Metazoa; phylum Chordata; class Mammalia; order Carnivora; family Mustelidae; genus Mustela; species Mustela putorius. Next base: position 30,822,101 of record NW_025421998.1, read on the forward strand.
CTAGCTGCTGCTCTTCTAAGACAACCCAAAGAAACACCAAACTTGGAAGGGCGCCAAGAGCAGAAGCAGCATGAGAAGGTGGTCACCAGGGTGCAGGCACACCCACACTTGAAGACCCTCACCCTCAGCTCCCTGTCAAATGCGCCACCACTGGCCGCATGTCCCATCTGAATACCAACCCCCACCCCCACCTCCTCTCGATCTGGACAAAGTATATGCACAGACATTTTCAAAGGTTTCCCTTATTTCACACACCCACGTCTTGAAGCAGCTTTCATTTGTCAGTATTTTTGTACCTCCATCCTACCTGATTCACTTTGTCATAGACACATGAACTTAAAATAGGTGAATTTCATTAAGGCACCACTTATGCAAATCAGATCACAGTGAAAACAGAAAACAAACTTACTCCATGAGTTTAAGGGGCAAAATAACCCCTAGAATCCCAAAGGAAGGGGTCGTGACCTCTAGCACAAGAAGCACAGTACAAGATTACAAGGTTAGGAGCCTGATGGACAGAACAGATTTATTCTCCCACCAAAAGCCGTCCTGTGGCCTTAGAGGAATCATTCAACTTTGAAGCCTAAATTGCCGTTTTCATACAACGGTCAAACGTGTGGGGCTGCTGAAAGGATCTGGAGGTAGTATCCTGGTAAAGCCCCTAGAACAGTGACAATTCCCAAAGAGTCAGTAAGTGGCTGCTGATGTGGTCAGAGTAGTATTTTTACCTCTAATGGGGTATCTTACCTCAGAGATGAATGGGAGTACAGAGGGCTCATACCCTGGCCCCAATTTCTAAATCAGCCCCAACTTCAAATGCATTTCATCATTCTCACAGGGACATTCAAGTCTGTCAACCCACTGGATCCTAAAACAGCTCAAAAAATAGGACTATACATACACATGGCCCAAAGCCTGACCCTCAGGAAAGAAAGGACTCATTTCAGAAGACCTAGCCTACCACCCCAGACCCGCAAAAGTCCATCTGTGGAGAGGCCCACTCAGCAGGCCAGAGAGCTTCTGAGAGGCCAACAACCTCAGGAAAAGTTTCCAGACAATACAGTATTAGGTTTCCTACCTGCCCCTCAGCTGACGCACAGCAAGGAGATGATCACAGAAGGCCGTCAGCTGGTTAGCTGCCAGAGGGCCTGAAACCCCTTTCCTGTTCTGGTGCCCAGTGTTCCAGGCTTCTCAACACCAGCCCCCTCTTCTACAGTCACCCAGCATGGCCCAAGAATGTAGTTACCCTTCTGGTGATGCTCATTTCTCACATATTCACATGATGTTAATATACTTAACATCAAGAATGGACATTGTGCCCAGGGCCGGAAAGGTTGGAGAAATGAAGCAAATGGCTCTACCCTCAAGGAGCTGACACTCGGGGTCAAGAAGGCAAGATCTAGAAAAATCCCTCACAACACTAGGAGTAAGCGCCAGGAGGCACCTCCGAGGGCCAGGCTCATTGGAGGGCAGCATGGATGCAGGTGGGGTTTTAAGGAATGTTCTCAGGCGGGGATTTAGACTGAAGAGAATTCAGACATTTGGAGAAAGGAGGGCACTGGATCCAGGGAATAGGTTTATTTGTTCACTTAAACCTTTACGAGGCTCTCCCTCCATAATAACTTCAGGGGCTGCAGACAGACACATTCCTTCACCACCCTGCAAAAATCATCAACCCTGTCCTTTTATTCTTTTTCCTGAAGTTAGTTAGAAAGCAGGGGTGGGATGCCAGTTGATACGTCTTATACAACCGGCTAACACATCACAAACCAAGATCCCCTGGCTGGCACCAGATGGGAGGGATAGCACATCATAACCTTGAGAACTTTCAGGGTCCACCCGGGTCCTGCTCGAACTGCCACATACGTTGCTAACCACAGATCAGCCGTTCCTCGGTTCCACAGACAGGGCATGCTCTCCCTTGCTTTCTTATGGGGCTGCCCTTCTGATAATCCATCTTTCTCTGCTTCAAACTCAGACACCCAGAGACTGGCCTACGACGCATCCCGAGTCTGGTTTGAGGGTTCAGCAAGAACACTACAGAAAAGGTAAACAGAATCTGCCAACAGCAGGCAGCAGCTAAAGGAAACAGGTCCATGGAGAGGTTCCAGCCAGTCCTGGGCTTCCACACAGCATGGGTTAGACCATGGCAATCAGCCCTCTCTCCACGCTCCAGTGTCCTCTGAGGGGCTTTCTAAAATTACAAATGCCTGAGCCCAACCGGCAGAGATCCCCAGGCCTCTGGTCTGTGGGTGGGAGAGAGCAACTAGAGTAAGAAAGGAAAAAGGCATGGCATGAGTCATGCTCTACTACGTCCAGCACAAGAAATCCCAACTCAGCGTGGCTGCAGTGGAAGAGAGGCAAGGGGCCAGCAGATCTGGTACCTCGGGCTACCAGATCCCCTCTGAGGGAGACAAGAGTTGTGATCAGAGGATCATCCAGAAGCTGTATCAAGAGGAAAGCTAGAAGCCTGCACCTCTCAGAGTAAAGACTTCAGCTTTCTAGGCAGAGGGAGGGGCAGCAGACAGACACAATAATCTTAATCACAGTTTTGTTATTAATTAAGCAGCAACCCTTAAACCTCCTCCCACAAAAAGCACAAAATAACTCTCTCTCAAATTAACTCTCTCATTTTCTGCTAAAATCTGCAGAAGCTAAAGGCCCCAAATCAGAATTGCCTTCATTGGAGTAATGGCCATAAAAACACCTTCTTTTCCCGATCTGTTTGTTTTGTTTATAGGAAGAAGAAAAAGTACTTTTGTAACTGGACCTTCTGCCTTTGGAACCAAAGATCTGAGCCTTGGGACCCAAGAACATATCCCTACACAGACCCCACACCCCACTCCTATTAGCTGAGTTCAGTGATGTACCTTCACCGAAGTCACTCACCTTCTTCTGTCCCATCCAGGTATGAATGGAGGGGCAACCACAGTCACCATCCGCCTTAAAAGATCAATCACTCATTTTTGGAACCAGCGACAAAGCAACCCAGCAGGCTGGTCCCGAAAGCAGTTTACATGACCTTCCACCAGGGGTAGCGTTCCTGCTTTCCCAGTGGTGCTAACTGTGGGGTGCTGGTTTGCCTTCTCTCCAGAGAGAACCATCTCTCCCTCCCATCTTAGATTCATCCTCCAGACTGGAGGGCACTGACTTGAGATGACTGGGCAGGCAGCCAGCAAACCAAAAGAGGATGGACTCACAAGCCCTGAGGTTAAATTAGGGTCCCTCCGTTACTCAGAAAGATAGCCCCAACTATGTGTGGTGCTAAGGCAAATTTTTAAAGGCAGCCACAGACAAGAGAGGAGGAACTTCTCCAGTTTTGGTTCACATTAGGGTAGGGAAGGGAGGAGCAAAGGAAGAGGCTTCCTACAGGAACATTGCCAAGTGTTCTGTGGAAATTGGGCTCATGAATGCTCCCATGAGGGGAGGGAAGAAGTCCATAACTCATCATGTCCCTAAAAGGCTACCTTATCAACAGTCCACAAGTGCTACTTACCTACCCTCTCCAACCAGAGTCCTGGTGAACATCTGCTTGTTAAAGGTTCTAGCAAGTCCCCCAGAGAAGGAAACTTTCTTCTGAGAATGACTATGAAAACAGCGTAACTAAGAACTAAGCTGCTTCAGAACTGTGTTGTCCAGTAAGGCACCTGCAGCTGTTTGTGGTTACTGAGCACCTGGAATGTGCTCGTCCAAAATGACACAGGCTTCAAGGGAAAACTACATGCCGGATGTCCGAGGCTTAGTCCAGAAATGTCTAAGTAGGTCTGCTTTTGTATGGATTAAACATCCAAATTTATTATTTTTTTATTTGACAGAGAGACAGAGAGCACAAGCAGGCAGAGCAACAAAGGGAGAGGGAGAAGCAGGCTCCCCACTGAGCAGGGAGCCCAATGCCGTGGCTCGATCCCAGGACCCTGGAATCATGACCTGAGCCGAAGACAGACGCTTAGCCAACTGAGCCACCCAAGATGCCCCTCAAATTTATTTTTGGTGGGAAATTAAAATGTATTAAAATTAATTTTACCTGTTTAGTATGGTTACTAGGACATTTAAACTCACATATATGGCTCAGATTGTATTTCTACTGGACCATGCGTCTTTAGAAAATGCTAAACTAGAGCATGGGCTTGGCAACCCGGATATGTCCATCTTGGCAACTGCGCCATATTTATGCTTTCCCTTCGAACAATGTACATAAGTACACCCCAGACTTTGGGAATGGATAAAAACAGCTGAAAACAACATTCAGACCAGGATGCGGAAGCTAGCCCACCCAGCAATTCGTAATTCTAAAGGAACAACAGACGGGTTTCCTCTTTTGTCCATCATCCGAGATATTAATGCAAGAACAGAATGGTTTCACTTTGCCTTTCCCTCCATGGCTCTGAGAAAGTATTCCTAAGTGTCATGCTGAAGTCTGACTATGTTTGATCATGTTTGGTAAATGAAAGAAATATGTGCATTCCATACAGGTGAACATAAAAGAGACTTCAGAGACTTGCCCACAAGGGAGATGCTCAAGGCCCACTGGGTTATGTAACTTCTGTCCTACAGTAGATTCTGGAATCTTTCACTCACACCCTGACTTTAGATGAATCTGCTTCCTGGGACTGGGTAGCTGGAATGTAAATGTCTACAGTGCTTTCCAAAGTATGCAGACAGACTGCATCATTTACTATCTACTCTCAGTGGCAACTCCTGAAGGGAGTTGTTCAAACATTACCAGGGAAGAGCTAGTGGTGTGACTGAACAAGCAGCCTGCCGTGGGGTTTAGCTTCCTCAGTTACCCAGCAGCAGTCACAACACACACCTTACAAAGGAACTGGATGACCCAACAGGGGAAAGGCTGAATGCCTAGCATGTTGCCTAGCACTGAGAAAAAGCAGCTTCCATGGACACTCTTCTCTGCTCTGGGGGCTTTCAGTCATCTTTGCCTTAGAGGTGGACACTGGACCTAAAGCTCTAGATTTAAAATTGGGAGACTAAAAAAAAAAATAGAGATCAAAGTAAAATTGAGAGGCTACATATGGTCAGTTGTTGTACGGCAAACAAGATTACTGAAAGTTCAGAGCATCTAATAGAGTAGGACAGGAAGTGGGCTTTCCCCTTGCTGGGTTTTCTCCTCAGTAACGGTAGCTTGTTAATACTAAGTTTCACGGTGACGTGGCTTTTGGGTCCAGTTTCCTGGTATCTGAAAAGAGAGCAGGCTGGGGAATACCTGCACAGAGAGTCCAGTGAAAGGTTTCTCCGGGTCACCAGGGATCCGCCTGCTCCGGCAGTGACTGCTCTCCAAAGAAATGGCTCCCCTGCAACTTGCCCAGCCCAGTTCCTGGGCCTGGTCTTCTGTACATCCTCCAATAAAACCACCTGCTGTCCTTAAAAACCTAGGTCTCTCCTTCAGACTGGACATCTCAACTTGCAAGATGCAGGATGTTTTCTCCCATTCTCAGACCAATGGTCTCTTTCTTCTCAGTTCTGGATAATTTCTCTATGTCTAGTCATTCTGCCAGCCTCACAGAGGGAACTAAATTTTGATATGTGGAATTGTACCTCATTCTGAGTCTCTGAGTACCTGAACCTACTGTTATAAGGCCCAAAATTGCCTAAGTAATGCTAGGCCTATCTGCTCTTGGAAAAAATAAGCAGGCAACAAAGAGAAACATTTCGAATAGTCAAGTTCTTGGATAGGTTTCAAACTGATCACAGGCTATAGAAAACTTGACCGTTTAGGCCCAAGCAAGTCAGAAAACATCAGTATTTCTCAATGTCTCTGTAAATCAAGCCCATTATCAAGTCATCTACCTCAGTATTAAGGTGCTATGGGGATTAAAGGAGGTCACAAGTCTACATCACCCAGAACCCCCAATCTGTGCACAGGTGAGGGAGATGCTGAACCTCTTAGCTCTTGGCACAACTGGACAGTCAGGTGCCCCAGGTCCAACACCTTCATGCAGGAAGCTGCCTCCACTCTCCAGGCCCCAAATCCTCGTTAAACCCCAATTTAGGGGCATTCATATGTGCAAGCCCAAGGCTGTCAGAAACCAAGATCTTCCCCAACAAAAGTGACCAGTTTCTCCAGCACACCCCCTCCATGTCCTATCATAACATAGATCCAATGCATCACATTTGTCTATTTCACTCAACAAACTGTGTTCCTTGGACCATGAGGACCCTCTCACATAATACTTAATAACTGCAGTAGAAATAGTAACATCTAACCAACTAGAACCACACTTCTCAAACCTTGTGCACTGTGAGCCGGGATTATGCAAAGCCACATAATAGACAAGGTGCATCTTCCTAGAGATCAAGCTTAAAACATTTGCTTGTTAAGCAACTCCACAAAAGAATACCCCCACACAGAGTTTAAAGAAATCATGGAGTAGTCCTGCAGAAGGCCTGCAGCTTCCAAATTCAGAGTTACACCCCACTCCGCCAGGTGTACAAGTTTCCTATCCTTTCTGTCAGAGGTCCCCCCAAAGCTGAAAAACCCAAGAAGTTCTGCACTCCACATGTGCCATACTTTTTGAGAGGCTTAAAAGGACTGTCACCTCTCTCCCCCTCCTGCTTTTGCACTCCTGCACCATCTCTAAAAATAAATAAATCTTAAAAAAAAAAAGGACTTTGTAGGGGTCAAAGGTCACCAATAATAGCCTGGGGGGGGGAGAGACCCACAGGCTCATTTTGCCAAAATGACTCCGAGTTAAAGCAGAAGAGAGAAAAAGAGCTCTCCTCGATTACTGGCCCAGAACATCCCAAGATGAAGGCTGTAAGAAGGCATTATACTTTTTGTATTAAAAAATAAGGTCCTACAGCTTGTTTAGATCCAGAGACCCTCTGATCTCTTCCCGGAATGGAATGCCATCAAAGAAACCCTCCTATGGAGCCTCTTTGCTTGGCTGGCTCAGCAGTAAACTCTTAATGGTTCCATGTAAATACTCGTCAGAAGCACCTCTCTGGGGTTTTCTTGCGGAAGCTTTAGTTGCACACCTGAAGCCTCCTCAAGGTTAACACTCCAGCGCCACCTCCCCTTCCGAGAGGGGCTGGAGAGGGGCTTCCGTACACCCCTGAAGGATCCCCAACAGCCCGGAACTTTCTCAACTTTCCTCCACGCCCGCCTTCAGGGCTGCGAGGCCAAACCTGTCCGAAGCGAACCGAGTGGCAGGACAAACATCTTAAGAGGGAAGTAGGATTGAAGAACCAGCTCTCTCTTCCTACAAGTACCTTCAGGGGCCGCAGCCAGGTCTGCGGATACACACAGAAACACACACATCCCAACTCGGTCTCCAGGGCCGCACTCACCTTGGCCGACGTCTCTCCAAACAGAGGTCTGTTGTCCAGGCCGCTGGTGCCATAGGTCCTGGTAGAAAAGTCCTCCATTTTAGGGTTTCTTCGCTCTCCCAGGCCACTCAAAGCTGAGCCGGCATTACCTCCGGAAGGGTCAGGTCCACGACTGCCCACGCCGCGCGCTCACCGAGAGCTCATGGCCGGAAGCGCAGGTGGTCGGGGACGTCCCCGCGGCGTCGGCGTCGGGTGGGCGCTCAGGCCGGGGGGACCCGGCCGCTCCGCCCGAGGCCCGCTGCCCTCCTCATCGCGAGCAGCTGCTGCAGGAAGTGAAAGGAAAGAGGCACGGCGTGGCGAACTCTCTCCGGGACGCCCCGCCCGCGCGGCTCCCACTTCCCCAAATCTCAGCACTCAGCCGGGCCGGGCTCGCGGCCAGGCCCGGGCGCCGCAGCTCGCGCCGCAAGCAAATCCGCGGCCGCGCGCTCCCGGGGGGACCCGCGATTCCCACCCCTCACCACCGCATTCCTTTACACGATTGTTTCCCAAGCCTTCTCAGTATTCTCTTGGGCACCAATACCTCCACGCTCGAGAAGGAGGGGGGTTCCAGTGAAGACTTCATTACAAGCCCCTCTCCAAGCCCTCGGCGCCTCCCCTCCCCTCCAATTCTCGAGCGGCGGGAAAAGTGAAGTTGCCCGAGCCGAGCGCTCCGCGGGCCTCTCCCCCAGCGCTGCAGATGCACGTCGCAGCCGCGGCCGCGCCAGGCACCTCGGATCCCCTTCCATTTGCCGCAACTCCGCGCGCACCGCCGCGCTCTCCGCAGCTCTCCTCGGCTCTCTCCCGCAGGAGCCCGGGCTGGCGCACCCGCCCGGGCGGAGCGAGTCGAAGAGAAAATCCCGCCTCGGTCGCGCGCAGATTGGCCACCCTCCCGGGAACCGCCCCGCGCCCGCCCCGTGCCCGCAGGCCAAACCTCGGCGTCCCCTGCCGCCCTCGCGCAGGTGAGTCCTGGCGGCGCGGGGGTCCGCGGCTCCCGGGCTCACACACCCGCCGGAATTCGGTGCCAAAGACTCTGGGACGCGGGCAAGACGTGCGGAGAAGAAAGAAACCTTCCGGGCTGGCGGAGAGCGGGCTTGAGTGCCAAGCGCGGGGCTGCGGAACCCCTCTCCTCGGCTCCCCCGGCCGGGACCCGCGGCCTCTGTCGCAAACCGACTTGGCCCGCCCAGGCGACGTCACTGCGGGGACAGCCAATCCCGCGGGCCGCGGCGCCGCATTGGCTGCGGAGCTTTATTTCTGGAGGTGCCAGTTTATTCCCTCTGGGGCGGCCAATCTCCCTGGCTGCTTGTTTCTCAGCCTCTTAGTAATTAGCGTCTGCGCGAGCCACGTGGGTACAGAACCTCTCTGAAGATAGCTTTGCATTTGGCTGAAAAGATCTTTAAAACAGCCAGCCTGTTCTAACCGCAGCAGTTTTTGCGCGACTAGGACGCAACGCGAGTCTTTGAGAAATTGGTTTAGGGTTGTTTGTATGTTTGTCTTGTTTTGTTCTGGGATAGAGATCCTGCGGCGTTTGAAGAAACAGTAGGCACGTGACACTGGCAAGGTACTTCTTTGACTTGCACACTCATGCTGTTAGTGATTGCGCTGAGTAAGCATGTTTGCAGCCACAGAGAACGCTTCGTGTGTCAACCTCTTTTCCGGGGGATAGAGCATAGCGAACTGGAGGTGGACAGGCCTTACAGGCAACATAGTGTCACCGCATTTGGAGTCATAAGTATTAAGGAACAAACGGAACCACGCTAGGTTTGCTGGACAGTGCAGCTCCGAGATTCACGACCGCTCTGACAATGCTTGTATGCCGGGAGAAAGCGCGTTGGAACGCTGTGGCCATGTAACATTTACAGCCCAAGCAAAGATTCCAGGTGGTCTTTCAGCGGCTTAGATTAAGGGATTAGAACAGGGGATGGACTAAGAACCACAAATCCATCCATCTGAAATTTGCAACACTGAGTAGAGTACGGTGTGTTGCATATCTGATCTACTAGTTATATATTTCATAAATGATCCTTTTGTGCAGGATTTTTTTTGTTTTGTTTTAACAGGAATGCTAGACAATCCTGCATCCAGTTCTGATAGAAGATCTATACGCTTAACAAATAACCTCAGGCACTCACATTCAGCCACGTTCATTCAACAAATACCTCTGAGAGCCTGCTCTGTACCTGCCAACCACCAGATAGGGTAATTTGGGGATGGAGAAAGAGACAGGCAAGATACATTGGCTGAGAACACAAGTAGGTCATATCTTCCCTCGATGGGTTTTTAGAAATTTAAAAAAAAAAAAAAATTACGGGCACCTGGGTGACTCAGTCATTAAGCGTCTGCCTTTGGCTCAGGTCACAATCCCTGGGTCCTGGGATTGAGCCCCACATCGGGTTCCCTGCTTGGCAGGAAGCCTGCTTCTCCCTCTCCCACTCCCCCTTCTTGTGTTCCTGCTCTTGTTGTCAAATAAATAAATAAAATATTTTTAAAAATTTAGTAGAGAATATACAAGACATCGAGCAAATAAATATCCAAATGGTAGTTGTCATAATGGTGATGAATGCTATGATCAGGACTCCTGGGGGTGCTATAGGAATACACAGGAGGGCACCCACTGGCTTCACCTGACAGGGAAAGCTTCCTCAAGGATTCTTCTAAATCAAGACTCAAAGAGGAGTATAATTTACCCAACGTGAGGTGAAAAGTCAGGAAGGCAGGCCAGAGAGGCCAGATATTCCTGTAGGGTGCGTTTGAGGAGGAAGGTTGAGTTGGAGACAGTGACCCCTTTACTCTAGAGCTTCTTGTTCTTTTGTCTCACTAATTTTCTATGCCTCTTCTGCTTCATTTTCCTAAGAACCAGCTTCCTCATCTTTACTACTCCCCCAAATTTCCAGTGACATAAGGCCTAAGTTTGTTTTGCTGCTAAACTTGGGGAAAATAGATTCGTAGAGCCACTGCCCACCACTGGTTTGCAGCTTAGTATCTATTTTGTTAGTTCAGAATCTCATGAGAAATTTCAGTCAGCTGAGTTCAGGTTATGGGTGGTTTCCAGTTGCCTCAGGTCCTCCACCCCCAACCAGCCAATGGGTAGGACCAGGGACAAGGGGTATCTTCTAAGGTCCACCCCCTTCCACAGAGCTGGGTAGAGGGTGGCTTAAATAAAGAGGAGAGACTGTGATGGGGTTATCTAGTGTCTTGCCACTCAAAGCGTGGTTCCCAGACCAAGAAATTATCATCACCTGGTAATTCATTGTAGCCGCAGGGTTTCAATCCTCATCCCAGAGTTACTGAATCATAATCCTCATTTTAATAAGATCCCCAGGGGATTCATATGCACTTTGAAATTCGAAAAGTACTTCTTTCTCCCACTTCCATTTTTATAAGTTGTTCGTCAGGCTATTACATGACCCTTCCAATACCATAGCTTTTCATTTCTTCATCTTCGTTGTCCTTAAGCCACTCATTGTAACACAATGTCCTGGATGTCATCAACATGCATGTTTGAAAGAAGCCAGCCCATTTACTAAGACTTATCCTCCAATGCTGCCAATTTATTCATTCTACATCAGTCCCTCAGCCACTTCAGTGTCTCTGATCCTTTGGTCTCTTGAATTTCTCCCATTGGGTCTATTCACGTCCTTCCCATTCAGATTGTGTGTGCTATCAGTAAAATTGCTCTTTTGACAATAGATTCAGTTCCCTTGTTCCGTTTATTTTATCACCTGTGCAGAAATCCCCCGAGATAGTCATCATTCTGCCATCTCAACACTCATGGCCAGGTGTCTAGTGCAGCTGGAGCCAAAAAAAAAAAAAAAAAAAAAATCAAGAATGTCCCTAATTAAAATAATTTTAAATTAAGGACAGCCAACCTCAACTGCACCCTTAAAACCACCTGGAATTCCTGTGTTACCTAGGCAACCCTCTCTTGTGTCTTGTGTCCCGTACCATTGGCAGATAACTCAGCCACCCACTTCGCAAGGAAGACCCCAAAGCCATCCCTGGAGATCCCCTCCATTTCCCAGGAAAACAAGACATGTACTGTATCCACCCTCTTCATTTCTTTTTCCCTCCAATTAGAATTAAAGAGACCCCGTCCATCTCTTGTGTTCTACTTCCCATGCATCCCACCATCATGGGGTCTCTCTATTATGATTATGTTTCTTCTATGAAAAGCATTTAAGCACACCCAGCTTCAACCATGTTGAAAAAAACAATCAGAGAACTTGCATTATGCCGTGTCTACCTCTGGCTACCATGCTCACTTCATACTCTAAATGCAACTCTTGGGGTCACCTATAGTGCCATATTTTTCTCTCCGTCCCCTGCCCCACCTTCTTCTTTGAAAGCAGAAACTACCTTCCAATATAAAGGACAAAAACGCTGGATGTTCACTTGCTGACAATCCCTTGTAACTAGGGGAGGGGTATGTGAGTGTTAAGGGCAATGAATCACTAGAGCAAGTCAGCTGGGGGCTTTCAGGAATATTTCTTCCCTAATAAAAGAAGAAGCAGAAGAGGAGACCTATCCCTTAGATGTTGTCATGTGAGGACGTCATATTTGAAGATGCTTCTACCACCTCATGACCACAAAGGGGGGGTCCAAGATTATCCCAGAGAAGCCAACTAGAATCTGTGAACCACCCTCCCCCTGGCTTCCTGTTACATGGTGTGTGTGTGTGTGTGTGTGTGTTTGGAACAGGACGGCCTCTATTGCCTTATTTGGGCACTTTTATTTGGGTAATCCCATGCTTACAGCGGAAAACACACTGTTACATTTTTAAAGCCAAGATTTGAGTAGAAGTACCCATATAGATTGTATCCACTTCCTTACCTCCCACATTTGCCTCAGTCTCTGGAATCTGCCTTACCCACATGGCTCCCCCGTGTTCTCCCGTGAATGCTCCCTTGAGGACTTGGAGCTGATTCTGTGGGTTTTTCAAGGCCTGCCCCTACATGGCCACTTGGCAGCACTCAGCATTTAAAAATCCTGGAAGTAGACCGCTCTTCGCACGGTTCTTAAATATTACACCCCCTTACCCCGCCCCAGGGCTCTGTTCTTATCCTTTTTCTCTGTCCCTGTTGCAAGAGCTAGCTCGCCTACAACCACGGCTTCACTTCTAACTTAGACAAATAGACTACCGCAATGTGGCAGGAGACATTTAACTTATGAAACCATTTTTGAAGTTAAATAACTCATTTATTTCACTTATCATTTGTGTTTCTCCTCTTCTGTTGTCTCTACAGTGAAGTTGTCAGAGAGTAGCTGGAATTAAAACACTTGGAGTTTTGGAGTTCCCTGATGCCTGGGCCCACACCCCAGGCCAGTTACATCCAGATCTCTAAGATGAGGTAGCAATAGTTTAGAAGCTCCCCAGATACGTTCTGCTGGACTGCCAGAGAACCACAGGTTTAAGGGCAGAGCATTGGACTAGGTAACTGGATCGGGAGGTCTACTGGGTAGCCTCACCCTAGTATCTGGAAGGCTAGACCTTCAGGAGTCCACACACCCTGATTTGAATCCCAAGTTACCCCCTCACTAGGTGCATGAATTTCAGAAAGTTACTGAAGCCCTCTGAGTTTCAGTTTTTACTTTTGTAAATAAGATGAAATGAGCAAAACAATACTTGCCCTGTAGAGTTTTGTGGGAATGAAATAACATATTTTAAACACTGGACACATAGGCAACACTCTGTAAATTATGCATATGATGCATCTACTAAAATAAACATAATTAAGACTATAGCAAAATTTTAAAAACACACATGATTTAATGTTAAAGGGAAAAAATTAAATATAAAGTAGAATCTGTATAGTATATTTGTTTAACTTATCTACACATGTGAACCAAGACTGGGAGGAAACATAAAAAATGGAAAAACATGAAAAATAATGAAAACCTGGCTGGCTCTGTCAATGGAGCACATAACTCTTGATCTCAGGGTCTTTAGTTCAAGCTTCATGTTAGGGATAGAGATTACTTAAAAAAATGAATAAAATGTTTAAAAAAGAAAAATATAAAAGCGGAATTGTTATTTTTAAAACTTTCTCTCTTTTCTGTGATGGTTTTTCAGCTCTATGCCTTTGCCAGAAGATGGGAAAACTGGCAATAATGCATTTGTGTTCTGTATTGTTTTCCTTTCTTTTTTTTTTTTTTCTCTTTGTATTGTTCACTGGCATCACATGATCTTTCAATAGCCTAGGGCAACAGTTTTCAGAAACCAACACTAGAGGTCAGGAGAGGGTGAGGAGAGAAGCAGTGCTCACAGTCCAAGGGTAAGAACAGACTTGAAGGAAAATTCGTTTTCCAACACCTGTTCAATGAGGGGGCTTGCAAAGGGAGTAAAGCAGTTAAACACATTCAACCTTTGCCGGGGAATAGAATAATATTAATAACTTCACTTGGGTTGGATCACAGAGCAGAATTTTGAAGACGTGTGCTTCTCGTTGATCCCAGAGCTCAAAAATGAGGTGAGCACGCCAGGTTTATTGTACCTGAGTCTTACTGAACCGGGATGTCTCTTTTTAAAAATATTTTATTTATTTATTTGAGAGACACAACCGAGAGAGAGGATAGGCAGGGGAGAAGCAGAGGGAGAGAGACAAGCAGGCTCTGTTCTGAGTGTGGAGCCCTCCTCGGAGCTCAATCCCACAACCCCAAGACCATGACCTGAGCTGAAATAAAGAGCCGGATGCTTAACCAACTGGGCCACCCAGACACCTCTAATTGGAACAGGTCTCTTAAATCATAGGGGTGAGGAGAAGCACACATCTTCAGAATTCTGCCCTGAGTGCTTCCCTCACAGCCTCACTCCATGGACACAAGAAGAAAAGGAAGTGGGAAGAAAGAAGTCAGCAAACTCAACACCCAAAGAATAAATAATCCAATCAGGAAATGGGCAGAAATGCTGTGGTACCAACGAAAAGCAACCAGAAGCAAGAGTAAGAGAGCACATGTCTTCTAACATCCAGGGGTCAGATGGCAGGAATTGCTGGGGGCCTTTACAGGTGCACATAGTTTGAACAGTCATGTGATAGGAAGATTGATTCACAAATATAATGAATTTAGGCATTGCAACAGAGTGTACCTATTTCACACAGGCCTGCAAGAGAAGATAAGCTCTGCGGTCTTGCTGACAAATTTTTTTGAATCCAAGTATGTGATTTCTACACGTGCTGTGCAAACCAGGCAGGTGTTGTAAAAGATCCAGCTTACTCATTGGGAATGTGGTCTGGTCAGTTTTGGAAAGTCAACTTGAGCACCAGTTTCCTTCTGTAAATGGAAAGGTTGTATTCTACCCGGCCAAATCTAAAATGCTAATAAACTCTGAGACTAGTTAGAGGAGCTCTTTTTAAATCTCTCTAAGTTTTGTGGGTTTTTTTTTTAAGATTATTTATTTATTTGTTTATTTGACAGACAGAGATCACAAGTAGGCAGAGAGGCAGGCAGAGAGAGAGAGAGAGAGGAGGAAGCAGGCTCCCTGCTGAGCAGAGAGCCCTACATGGGGCTCGATCCCAGGACCCTGAGATCATAACCTGAGCTGAAGGCAGAGGCTAACCCACTGAACCACCCAGGCACTCCTAAATCTTTTTATTTTAAATTAATTTTTTAAAATTTTTTATAAACATATAATGTATTTTTATACCCAGGGGTACAGGTCTGTGAATTGCCAGGTTTTCACACTTCACAGCACTCACCATAGCGCATACCCTCCCTAATGTCCATAACCCAACCACCCTTTCCCAAGCCCCCTCCCCCCAGCAACCCTCAGTTTATTTTGTGAGATTGTCTCTTATGGTTTGTCTCCCTCCCAATCCCATCTTGTTTCATTTATTCATCTCCTACCCCCAAACCACCCACGTTGCATCTCCACTTCCTCATGTCAAGGAGATCATATTATGGTTGACTTTCTCCAGCTGACTTATTTCGCTAAGCATAATACCCTCTAGTTTCATCCACATCATCCCAAATGGCAAGATTTCATTTCTTTTGATGGCTGCATAGTATTCCATTGTGTATATACTCCACATTTTCTTTACCTGTTCATTTGTTGATAGACATCTAGGTTCTTTCCATAGTTTGGCTATTGTAGACATTGCTGCTATAAACATTCCGATGCATGTGCCCCTTTGGATCACTATGTTTGCATCTTTAGGGTAAATACCCACTAGTGCAATTGCTGGGTCATAGGGTAGCTCTATTTTCAACATTTTGAGGAACCTCCATGCTGTTTTCCAGAGTGGTTGCACCAGCTTGCATTTCCACCAACAGTATAGGAGGGTTTCCCTTTCTCCGCATACTTGCCAGCATCTGTCATTTCCTGACTTGTTAATTTTAGCCATTCTGACTGGTGGGAGGTGGCATCTCATTGTGGTTTTGATCTGTATTTTCCTGATGCCAAGTGATGTGGAGCACTTTTTCATGTCTGTTGGCCATCTGGATGTCTTCTTTGCAGAAATGTCTGCCCATTTCCTGATTGGATTATTTATTCTTTGGGTGTTGAGTTTGCTAGGTTCTTTATAGATTTTGGACACTAGCCCTTTATCTGATATGTCATTTGCAAATATCTTCTCCCTTTCTGTCAGTTGTCTTTTGGTTTTGTTAACTGTTACCTTTGTTGTGCAAAAGCTTTTGATCTTGATGAAATCCCAATAGTTCATTTTTGCCCTTGCTTCCCTTGCCTTGGCAATGTTCCTAGGAAGAATCTGCTGTGGCTGAGGTCGAAGAGGTTGCTGCCTGTGTTCTCCTCAAGGATTTTGATGGATTCCTTTCTCGCATTGAGGTCCTTCATCCGTTTTGAGTCTATTTTCGTGTATGGTGTAAGGAAATGCTCCAATTTCATTTTTCTGCATGTGGCTTTCCAATTTTCCCAACACCATTTGTTGAAGAGGCTGTCTTTTTTCCATTGGACATTCTTTCCTGCTTTGTCTAAGATTAGTTGACCATAGAGTTGAGGGTCTATTTCTGGACTCTCTATTCTGTTCCATTGATCTATGTGTCTGTTTTTGTGACAGTACCATGCTGTCTTGATGATGACAGCTTTGTAATAGAGCTTGAAGTCCGGAATTGTGATGTCACCAACTTTGGTTTTCTTTTTCAATATTCCTTCGGCTATTCGAGGTCTTTTCTGGTTCCGTATAAATTTTAGGATTATTTGTTCCATTTCTTTGAAAAAAATGGATGCGATTTTGATAGGGATTGCATTAAATGTGTAGATTGCTTTAGGTAGCATAGACATTTTCGCAATATTTATTCTTCCAATCCAGGAGCATGGAACATTTTTCCATTTCTTTGTGTCTTCCTCAATTTCTTTCATGAGTACTTTCTAGTTTTCTGAGTATAGATTCTTTGCCTCTTTGGTTAGGTTTATTCCTATGTATCTTATGGCTTGGAGTGCAATTATAAATGGGATTGACTCCTTAATTTCTCTTTCTTCTGTCTTGTTGTTGGTGTAAAGACATGCAACTGATTTCTGTGCATTGATTTTATATCCTGACACTTTACTGAATTCCTGTATAAGTTCTAGCAGTTTTGGAGTGGAGTCTTTTGGGTTTTCCACATATAGTATCATATCATCTGCGAAGAGTGATAGTTTGACTTCTTCTTTGCCAATTTGGATGCCTTTAATTTCTTTTTGTTGTCTGATTGCTGAGGCTAGGACTTCTAGTACTATGCTGAATAGCAGTGGTGATAATGGACATCCCTGCCGTGTTCCTGGCCTTAGCAGAAAAGCTTTCAGTTTTTCTCCATTGAGAATGATATTTGCGGTAGGTTTTTCATAGATGGCTTTGATAATATTGAGGTATGTGCCCTCTATCCCTACACTTTGAAGAGTTTTGAGCAGGAAGAGATGCTATACTTTGTCAAATGCTTTTTCAGCATCTATTGAGAGTATCATATGGTTCTTGTTTTTTCTTTTATTAATGTATTTTATCACATTGACTGATTTGCGGATGTTGAACCAAACTTGCAGCCCTGGAATAAATCCTACTTGGTCGTGGTGAATAATCCTTTTAATGTACTGTTGGATCCTATTGGCTAGTATTTTGGTGAGAATTTTTGCATCTGCGTTCATCAAGGATATGGGTCTGTAATTCTCTTTTTTGATGGGATCCTTGTCTGGTTTGGGGATCAAGGCGATACTGTCCTCATAAAATGAGTTTGGAAGTTTTTCTTCCATTTCTATTTTTTGGAGCAGTTTCAGGAGAATAGGAATTAATTCTTTTTTAAATGTTTGGTAGAATTTTCCTGGGAAGCCGTCTGGCCCTGGGCTTTTGTTTGTTTGGAGATTTTTGATGACTGTTTCTATCTCCTTACTGGTTATAGATCTGTTCAGGATTTCTATTTCTTCCTGGTTCAGTTGTGGTAGTTTATATGTCTCTAAGAATGCATCCATTTCTACCAGATTGTCAAATTTGTTGGCATAGAGTTGCACACAGTAAGTTCTTATAATTGTTTGTATTTCTTTGGTGTTGGTTGTGATCTCTCCTCTTTCATTCATGATTTTATTTATTTGGGTCCTTTCTCTTTTCTTTTTGATAAGTCTGGCCAGGGGTTTATCAATCTTATTAATTCTTTCAAAGAACCAGCTCCTAGTTTCATTGATTTGTTCTATTGGTTTTTTTGGTTTCTATTTCATTGATTTCTGCTCTGATCTTTGTGATTTCTCTTCTCCTGCTGGGTTTAGGGTTTCTTTCTTGTTCTTTATCCAGCTCCTGTAGGTATAGGGTTAGGTTGTGTATTTGAGACCTTTCTCATTTCTTGAGAAAGCCTTGTATCGCTATATATTTTCCTCTCAGGGCTGCCTTTACTGTGTCCCACAGATTTTGAACCATTGTGTTTTCATTACCATTTGTTTCCATGAATTTTTTCAATTCTTCTTTAATTTCCTGGTTGACCCATTCATTCTTTATAAGGATGCTCTTTAGTCTCCATGTATTTGGGTTCTTTCCAAATTTCCTCCTGTGATTGAGTTCTAGCTTCAGAGCATTGTGGTCTGAAAACATGCAGGGAATGATCCCAATCTTTTGATGCTGGTTGAGACCTGATTTGTGACCCAGGATGTGGTCTATTCTGGAGAATGTTCCATGTGCACTAGAGAAGAATGTGTATTCTGTTGCTTTGGGATGGAATGTTCTGATATATCTGTGATGTCCATGTCCAGTGTGTCATTTAAGGCCCTTATTTCCTTTTTGATCTTTTGCTTGGATGATCTGTCCATTTCAGTGAGGGGAGTGTTAAAGTCCCCTACTATTATTGTACTATTGTCGATGTGTTTCTTTGATTTTGTTATTAATTGGTTTATATAGTTGGCTGCTCCCACTTTAGGGGCATAGATATTTAAAATTGTTAGATCTTCTTGTTGGACAGACCCTTTGAGTATGATATAGTGTCCTTCCTCATCTCTTATTATAGTCTTTGGCTTAAAATCTAATTGATCTGATATAAGGATTGCCACCCCAGCTTTCTTCTGATGTCCATTAACATGGCAAATTGTTTTCCACTCCCTCACTTTAAATCTGGAGGTGTCTTTGGGTCTAAAATGTGTTTCTTGCAGGCAACATATAGATGGGTTTTGTTTTTTTTTATCCATTCTGATACCCTGTGTTTTTTGATGGGAGCATTTGTCCCATTTACATTCAGGGTAACTATGGAGAGATATGAATTTAGTGCTGTTGTGTTGCCTGTAAGGTGACTGTTACTGTATATTGTCTCTTTTTCTTTCTGATCTACTACTTTTAGGGTCTCTCTTTGCTTAGAGGACCCCTTTCAATATTTCCTGTAGAGCTGATTTGGTGTTTACAAATTCTTTCAGTTTTTGTTTGTCCTGGAAGCTTCTATTTTCAATGATAGCCTAGCTGGATATAGTATTCTTGGCTGCATGTTTTTCTCATTTAGTGCTCTGAATTTATCATGCCAGTTCTATCTGGCCTGCCAGGTCTCTGTGGATAAGTCTGCTGCCAATCTAATATTTTTACCATTGTAAGTCTATTTTTCCCGGGCTGCTTTCAGGATTTTCTCTTTGTCACTAAGACTTGTAAATTTTACTATTAGGTGACGGGGTGTGGACCTATTCTTATTGATTTTGAGGGGGGTTCTCTGCACCGCCTGGATTTTGATGCTTGTCCCCTTTGCCATATTAGGGAAATTCTCTACAATAATTCTCTCTAATATACCTTCTGCTCCCCTCTCTCTTTCTTTTTCTTCTGGAATCCCAATTATTCTAATGTTGTTTCATCTTATGGTGTCACCTATCTCTTGAATTCTCCCCTTGTGGTCCAGTATTTGTTTGTCTCTCTTTTGCTCAACTTCTTTATTCTCTGTCATTTCGTCTTCTATATCACTAATTCTTTCTTCTGCCTCATTTATCCTAGCAGTAAGAGCCTCCATTTTCTATTGCACCTCATTAATAGATTTTTTCATTTCAACTTGGTTAGATTTTAGTTCTTTTATTTCTCCAGAAAAGGCTTTTATCTGTCTGGAGAGGGTTTCTCTAATATCTTCCATGCCTTTTTCGAGCCCGGCTAGAACCTTGAGAATTGTCATTCTGAACTCTAGATCTGACATATCACTGTCTGTATTGATTAGGTCCCTAGCCTTCGGTACTGCCTCTTGTTCTTTATTTTGTGGTGAGTTTTTCTGACTTGTCATTTTGTTGAGATAAGAATATATGAAGGAGCAAATAAAATACCAAAAGGTTGCAAAGACCCCAGGAAAATGTACTTTAACCAAATCTGAAGAGACCCCAAATCATGGGGGGGAGGGAGAAAGGGGATAAAAAGAAGTTCTGAGAAAAAGAAAAAATTAAAAAAAAAAACAAATAAAGAAAAAATATAAAAAGAAAAATATATATGTATATATATATTAGACTGGTGACTAGAACAGGGTCACCCACTTAATTTTGGGAGTATTTCGGTCTCTTAGAAGAAACTACCTCCCAAAATTTTAAAGAATGAAAAACATATATAAGGGTAAACACAATGAAGGGATGGAATATGCCTATAAGGATGAAAAATAATTTTTTTTTAATTTCCAAAAAAGGAGTTGATAAAGTAAGTTGGTTGGGAGAATGAAGAAAAAGAAAGTGGAGAGAATTTGCTAGGGCTGGAGACTAGAACAAGCCCGGAGCTAGATTTAAGGTATATTCCATCTACTAGAAGAAGTTGTACCCCAAATTTTTAGAAGAAAAAACTCTATGTGTATACAAAAAATAAAGTTAGATACAATGAAAGATAAAATATGACTATAATAATGAAGGTTCAAAAAAGATTTTTTAAATAAAATGTATTGTTTAGATAAACTAGTTAAAAAACGTTAAAAGAGGAAAGGGTAAAAGTTAAAAAAAATTAGCAGAAGAAAAAAATAAAATGAAAAAAAAATTAATTAATTGCAAGACTAAAGAATCATGGGGAGAAAGCCATGAATTCCATGCTTTGCTTTCTCCTCCTCTGGAATTCCACTGTTCTTCTTGGTAAGTGAACTTGGTCTTGGCTGGATTTCTTGTTGATCTTCTGGGGGAGGGGCCTGTTGTAGTGATTCTCAAGTGTCTTTGCCCAAGGAGGAATTGCGCCGCCCTTACCAGGGACCAGGCTAAGTATTCCGCTCAGGTTTGCTTTCGGGAGCTTTTGTTCCCTGAATGCTTTCCGTAGAGTTCCGGAGAACGGGAATGAAAATGGCGGCCTCCCAGTCTCCCGCCCAGAGGAGCCGAGAGCTTGGGGCCCCACTCCTCAGTGCACCGTCAGAGAAAAACACTCAATCACTCCCATCTCCCTGGCCTCCAGCCGCGCTCCTAGCTCACCAGGCCTGTGACAGGTTCAAGGTAACCCCGAGTTGAGAGCTCAATCCTCTGTCTCTGTCTCAGTCTCTCTAATACCTGCGAGCTCTGCAACACTCAGACACCCCCGATCCTTCTGTGACCCTGTGGGACCTGCAGCCATGCTGGTCCTGCATGGGCTTCACCCCGGTTTAGCCTCTAGAGCAATGTCCCTCAGTGGAGCCAACTTTTAAAAGTCCTTATTTTGTGCTCTGTTGTTCTGCCGCTTGCCGGGAACCAGCCCCTCCCCCACGGTCTATCTTCCCATCGCTTTGGAGTCCCTTCGCCACGGTCCTTCCTTTCAGAAAGTGGTCAATTTTCTGTTTCTAGAATTGTTGTTCTTCTTCTCTTCGATCTCCTGTTGGATTTGTAGGTGTTCACAATGGTTTGATAAGCTATCTAGCTGATCTGCTGCTACCTGATGTCGTCTTAGCTTGCTACTTCTCCGCCATCTTGAATCCTCCCCTGACAGTTCCAATCTAAGTTTTGCAACACTTTGAGATTTCCTGAAAAGTTATAGAAGTGCTACAGAGAGTTTCAGTCTATATTCTTCATCTGCTTTTCTCCAATATTAACATTTTATACAACTATGGTACATTTATTTATCAAATCTAAGAAAATTAGCATGGGCATAATACTGTTACCTACAGACACTTTATTTGGAACTCTATTTTTTTTTAAGATTTTATTTATTTATTTGACAGACAGAGATCACAAGTAGGCATAGAAGCAGGCAGAGAGAGATAGGAGGAAGCAGGCTCCCCGCCAAGCAGAGAGCCCGATGTAGGGCTTGATCCCAGGACCCTGGGATCATGACCTGAGCAAAGGCAGAGGCTTTAACCCACTGAGCCACCCAGGAGCCCTGGAACTCTCTATTTTAAATAAGGCTGATGTGTAATAGAGAACTGTGACTTCGAGCAAATCTCAGAGGCTCAGTTCTACATGTGCAAAAAAAAGAAGAAAGAAAATAAAATCCCTCTCAGGATTGTTGTATGAGAATTATGTAAGATATGGTGGGGGGAATTGATTTTTATACTCTGGAGTGTTATTTGCTGGAATGAGTTACAACTGATAAAAAGTAATTTTTAGGGGTTTTCATAATGAATTTAGCACTGTTACTAAAGTGGATAAAATCTGAGGCAGTTGTTTCTTGCCCACAGCTGAAACACTGTACTGAATGTGAAAGTGCAATTTGCACAGAGAAATTGAATTAAACAAATATGCTAATTTATGCCAATCCTCTCCAACAGGAACAAAAAGAATTTTAACTACAGTGCCTTCCGGGTTTCACATTATGCGCGTGGTGTGTGTGTGTGTGTGTGTACATTGTTTTTAATTCTATGAATTAGAAATCAGAAAATAAAGATGTAAGGACCAAGTATTTTTCAGGTTTTGAACTATAATATATCTCTTTAAAAAACTTAGGAAAAACTGCTGGGAATGACATTTACTTTTTGTAATCATTTCATATGAGATCTAGAATATTCCTGATAATGATTTTGAATAAACTGTTTAAAGTTCAGGCATTTAGGTTCAGGAGAAGTGTGTGCCCGGCAGAGGCTCTGTCACTAACTGTGTCACATTCAAGTATTTATTTAAACTTAAGGCTTTCTATTTCCTCACTGTGAAATGACAACAGTAGAATAAGCAACTTTTTAAAGGTCTTCAGCATGAAAATCATGGGATTTTTTGACCAAAAATTAAAGGGGAGAAAGAGAAAAATATAAATAAATAAATAAACGTTCACAGTGCAATTTTATTAGCTTTCTATGCAGTGAATTCAGATACTTTGGGCTTTTTTTGGTGGGGTAAGATCTTTCTCACAAAGGTAGTTTCCCTGTGATCCTCAGATATTTTTAGTATGAATGCAGAGCACCACACAGTCTAGTCCAAACCTGCTAGCCTTGCTGAGGTGCCTGTCTGTACCACTTACGATGTTGTCTAAATAAACGTAACAGTGCAGTAGTTGCACTCCTTTTCTTAGAATAGCATCACTTTCATTTTTTTAAAGATGCCTGGACAGGAATGCAATTGTTTAGAAATTCAGGTTCAGGGGTGCCTGCTTAACTGTAAGCAGCCAACTCTTGGTTTTGGCTCAGGTCGTGATCTCCGGGTCATGGGATTATCAGGCTTGGGGACCCCCACACTCAGCGGGGAGGCTTCTCACTCTCTGCCCTTCCCCGACCCCACTTGCACACTTGTGTGGTCCCTCTCTTTCAAATAAATAAAAATAAATCTTTTTAAAAAGAACAGGTTCAGAATGAACAATAAGCATCTGAAGAAGTAAATGGCATTGTTTAAAATACCTCTGATGTCTCTTGCTAACTATGAGAAATTTACCAAATGAACTTTTTCACTGTAGACACAGAGAAAAAAAACCCCACAAGAATTTAAAAGTTCACATGTTGTCATTCTCACCTCTGACTTTTTCAATAAAATACACAGAATAGGTTAATTTTACAGGAAAGAACTTGTTGTTGTTGTTGTTGTTTTAAAGAAAGATATTAAGATCAGGAAGATAAAATTAAATAAATAACAACCAAGATAAAGAAATTCTTTTACAATCTGTCCACCCAACAGCACATTTATTTTTCCTTCTTGGAGAGTCATTTATATTCTCCCCAGTGAAAATATTAACACCACCTCCTCTTGGCTGGCTTCCTTGACAATCCCTACGGTGAGATCAGACATCTGTTACTGAGCCTCTATTTGGGGAAAAGCTATTAACTCTCAGAATACACAGATGAAGAAATCTCATCTCTAATGCCCCAGCATGGTGTTTTTCCACCCCACTCACTAAAAGAGAGATATGAACAGAACCTCTGAATATCGAATGTCATTAGCTCTCCACTTAACCACATCTTTTGTTGCCTCCTGTTAGCAGATTGAATTGTGGACTCTCAAAAGATATGTTTACCCAAAAATCTGTGACTGTGACCTTATTTAGAAAAAATGTCTTTGCAACTGTAACTAAGGTAAGATTCTCCAAATGAGAGCATCCTGGATTGTGGAGACCAAGTCAGAGCAAAGGACTGCCAAGGGTTGTTGACAGCTCCTAGAAACTAGGAAAGACACATGGAACGGATTCTTGCTCAGAGAGTCCAGGAGGAAAAAACCCTTCTGACACCTTGATTTTGTACTTCAGGGCTGCAGAATTGTGAGAGGATTGATTTCTGTTTTGTTTTTTTAAGATTTTATTTATTTATTTGATGAAGAGAGATCACAAGTAGTCAGAGAGGCAGGCAGAGAGAGGTGGGGGGAAGCAGGCTCCCCGATGAACAGAAGGCCCGATGCGGGGCTCAATCCCAGGACCCTGGAATCATGACCTGAGCCAAAGGCAGAGGCTTTAACCCACTGAGCCACCCAGGTACCCCAATTTTTGTTGTTTTAAGGCACCCAATTTGGTGTAGCAGTCCTATGAAACTAATACAGGGAACTGCTACCTCCTTCACTAGAGATATTGCAAAGATTTATTGATGTTGACCAAGCTCTCTCCTGTGATAAGTCCTCAGAAGAACCACTTGCTCCAAAGTGAAAACGATCTTAAGAAAATCACTAAGTCAGAGTACAGAGAGGGAAGCCTCTCATCTGTCTGGCATGAGACCTGAATGTAAGATAAAGACAGTGAATTTTTAATAGACACACAGAACTTTAGCGTCATCGTACAATGTATTCTCAGACGTTACACCTGACTCCAGGTGCCAGCCTCACTCATGCTTGTGAAAGTCCTCCTGTCGTTGAACTTAGAACCTGCTGGCAAGTTGTACTAGTTAGTGTTCACTAGAGAAACAGAGCCTATAATAATAATATACATTATTATATATGTTAAATATTTATATAATTATATAATATATGAATATATATGATTATATAGTATATTATAAATGTATATGATACATGATATTATAAATAGTAACATATAATTAGCATATATAATATGTTGATGCATATTAATTATATATCATATATATAAAATAAAACATAGGCTCGTGCAATTTTAAAGATTAAGAAGTCCCCCAATCTGCTGTCTGCAAGGTGGAGACCCAATAAAGCTGATGCTGTAAATCAATCTACATCTAAAGTCTGAGAACAGGGGCGCCTGGGTCATTAAGTCATTAAGCGTCTGCCTTTGGCTCAGGTCCTAATCCCAGCATCCTGGGATCAAGCCCCACATTGGGCTCCCTGCTGTGCGAGGAGCCTGCTTCTCCCTCTCCTACTTCCTTCCCCTGCTTGTATTCCCTCTCACTGTCTCTCTCTCTCTGTCTCTCTGTCAAATAAATAAATAAAATCTTAAAATAAAATCTGAGAACAGGGAAAGCTAATGGTGTGGGTTCCAATCCAGACTGAAGGCACCAGGAGTGCCAAGGGCAGAACATCAATGTCCCAGCCCATGTACTTGAGAAGGGCCAAATCCTTCCTCCACTTTTTCATTCTCTTCAAGCCCCCAACAGACTGGATGATGCCTACCACACTGGAGGGGGTAAATTGCTTAACTGAATCCACTGATTCAAACATTAATTTCATCTGGAAGTGCCCTCACAGACACATACAGAAATAATGTAGCCAGATATCTGGATGATCCAGTCAAATTGATGCATTAAATGAACCATCACACAAGCAGTGTCAACAAAACAATTTCATTCATTTATAGTCAAAATGTCAATAGTAATTTCCCATCTTTGTTCTTTGACAATATAAATTGCAATGACAGAGACCAAAGGTGCCTGGGTGGCTCAGTAGGTTAAACATCTGCCTTTGGTTCCCTTCATGATCCTAGACTCACGGAATCGAGGAATCGAGCCCCACGCTGGGCTCCCTGCTCTGCAGATCTCCCTCTGCCCCTCCCCCTGTTCGGTCTCTCTCCCACTCTTGCTCTCTCAAATAGAGAAATAAAATCTTTAGAAAACATGACAGAGACCAAAATTGAACTTGAATCCACGTGACCTTTAAATTTTAAAAAGTACATTTCTGTGTGTGGGGGGGGATATCCTCCCAAAAGATGAAGAAATATCACTTTATTCCCACCAGCCTGGCAAAAATGAAAAATCTAACAATATTATTTTGAGCAAAGGTATGAAAGAAACATTAGGAAATCTGAGATGCTGTGGCTGAAACTTCTACTGGAACAACTATTGTAACTAGTCATGTGGTAAAGAGTAAGATGTGAATACTTCCTACCCCACCAGGTCTAAATTTGGGTGTAGAGGAGAAGCTCTTG
Source organism: Mustela putorius furo (assembly GCF_011764305.1). Taxonomy (NCBI): domain Eukaryota; kingdom Metazoa; phylum Chordata; class Mammalia; order Carnivora; family Mustelidae; genus Mustela; species Mustela putorius. The sequence goes on from NW_025421998.1 coordinate 30,848,446, forward strand.
ACGAGGCCAACAAGAGACTTGTGAAAGAAGGTAACAGTACTTCTGAGAACAAAAAAGTGTAAACAGCCCAAATGTCTGTTAACTAAAGAAGGGATTAAAAAAAAAGAAGAGATAAATAAATGGAACATCATCCTAGAATGGAATGTAGCAGTGAAAATGAACGAACTACAAATTACACGTATCAGCAGGCCAGCGGGGATGAATCTCACGACCACAGTGGTAAGCAGCAAGCAAAAAAGCAGCAGATTGCAGGATTATTCACAGAGTACATGACAAGATACTAGAAGCTCCCTGCTCATATCCCCTTAGGCCTGACCATGTCAGCACAGGCCAATCCAAGCCCTGCGTCCTCTGCCAGGGGAGTTTCTTTCCAAAGCTTATTCTGTCTTCACACAAGGCAGGCCAGAGTGCTCAGGAATGAACATGATCTAGGAGCCAGGCCTCGGCCCACGAGGGCCACGAGTTCCTGTATTAATACTCTGGTTCGCTCCCCCCATTCGGTGGGATAAATCTTTAGTGTCTGTTCTACTCTGGCCCCTTACTGTGATTAAGCTGTAGTTGCCCAAAGTGGTAACCTCTTTGTTGGCTTTTGCTTCCTTGTTCCAGTTTTCCAATCCCTTCCTGGGTTTTTGTGGCTGTGCTGGTTAATTGTATATGTCAACCTAACTGAACTAAGGAATGCCCAGAGAGCTGGTAACAACACTTCCAGGTATGTCTGGGAGAATGTCTCTGAAAGAGATAGATGTTTGAATGGTAGCCTGAGCCAAGGAAATTACCCTCACCAATGTGGGTGGACAGCATCCAACATTTCGAGGACCTAAACAGAACAAAGAGGCAGGTAGAAGACAAATTTTCTCCCTGTGTGAGCTGAGACATCTGTCTTCTCCTGCCCTTGGACATTGGTGCTACTGATTCTTGGACTTTCAGACTCAGGATTTACCCCATTGGGCCCTGATTCTTGGGGCTCTGGACTCAGACTGAATTATACTACCAGCTTTCCTTGTTCTAGAGCTCGCAGACAGCAGATGGTGGGACTCTAAGCCCCCATAAGTGTTGAGCCAATTCCTATAATAAAAATAAATCTCTTCTTATATCTACCTATGTATATCCTATCAATTCTATTTCTCTGGAGAATCCTAACTGATACAGTGGCTCACCTCCCAAAGAAACTGCTCTCATTAGAACCCACATCTGGGAATGCACTTCTGGACAAATAGAACTAACACATCGGGATTCTATTTGTACATGATTCAGAAATAAGGAGAATGACAATCTATTATTAAGCGTGGGTAGAATAACTAGTTAAGGGTACAGAAGCTAGAGCAAGCTGCTGGGGTTTGAAACCAGGGCCTGCCATGTGTTAGCTGTGTGACTTTGAGCAGGTCACTTAACCTCTCTGTGCCTCAGTTTATTTTTTTTTTTTTTTTTTTTTTTTTTTTTAATATTTTTATTTATTAATTTGACAGAGAGAAATCACAAGTAGACAGAGAGGCAGCCAGAGAGAGAGAGAGAGAGGGAAGCAGGCTCCCTGCTGAGCAGAGAGCCCGATGTGGGACTCGATCCCAGGACCCTGAGATCATGACCTGAGCCGAAGGCAGCGGCTTAACCCACTGAGCCACCCAGGCACCCTCTGTGCCTCAGTTTAGTCAACTGCTGAACTGCGATGTTAATAACTATTTACCCCTTCTGGTTGTTGTACGGATTAGAATTAAATACATAAAGAATTTAGAAAAGCATCTTACAAAGAGCAAGCACTCAAAAAATGTTAGATGTTACTATTACTATTTAAAAAAAATTTTTTTTAAAGATTTTATTTATTTATTTGACAGAGAGAGATCACAGGTAGGTGGAGAGGCAGGCAGAGAAAGAGAGGAGGAAGCAGGCTCCTGCTGAGCAGAGAGCCCGATGTGGGGCTCGATCCCAGGACCCTGGGATCATGACCTGAGCCAAAGGCAGAGCTTTAACTCACTGAGCCACCTAGGCGCCCCATTACTATTACTATTTTTAATTAATTTATTTTAGAGAGAGAGAGCAACTCTGAACACAAGCAGGAGAGGCAGAAAGAGAGAGAGAGAGAAAGAGAGAAGACTCTCCATTGAGCATGGAGCCCAAGGCAGGGCTTGGTCTCAAGTCTCTGAGATCATGACCTGAGCTGAAACCCATGGTCAACTGATCGTGCCACACAGATGCCCCTAGCTATTACTGCTGTTATAAGGTCGTATACATTTGCAGTAAAACTGCAAGGGTCACGTTAAACACAAAATTCAGGAGAGTGGTTACTTTTGGAAGGACAGGCATTTGATGGGTTCGGAGAGGGGGTATATGAGGCCCTCAAAGGCATTAGTCATGTTCTATTTTTTAAGCTGGATAGTGGATTTTTTTTTGTTGTTTAATTACTATGCTTCATAACTTACATGTAAATCGAGTCACTTCAAGTATCTATCAAAAACGGCATCATTTTTAGAATTCTGAAAAGATAAAGCAATTTCTATCAAATATATTCAAAGTATTGTATCCTTTAAGAGCTCAGGGTGCTCTCTGCTTCAGCTATTGTCAGCCCCCCACCATTTTCCCAGTATTCCATGGGGGCACTAGCCTTTCAGACTTTACTCAGAGTGGCCCCTTTGAGGAAAGTTCCCAGGACACCTGTACCCTGAAAGGCCTCTGGGACCCAGCCCAAATCACATCACCCCTCGGAAGACATTCAGCAACCCTGTCCTGTTGTCATGATGTAATGAGCACTGGGTATTACACAAAACTGAGGAATCACTGACCTCTACCTTGGAAACTAATGATACATAATATGTTAATTAATTGAATAAATAAATAAATAATAAAAATACAAAAATAAAAAATAGACATACTAAAAAAATCTTGTTTTTTAAAATTCCTTCTTTCTTTTTAATAAGCATTGCACTTAGCACATCAATTAGTATATGATTATTTTAGGAAAAAAAACTTGTGCAAAAAAATAGTATGCTCACAAATCATCATTCAGCTGTAACCACTGTCAGTATCTTGATGTATATATACCCTTGCAGATTTGTGTTATATATTTTAAAACAAAATTACCTTATAAAGAAATGCTCTGCAGTGATATCTTTTTTTTAAAACTTAATATGGGAACCTTTTAACTTAATCTGGGAACACCTCTCATTTTGCTTTTTTTTAGTTAGTCTCCTTTGTAGGAATAAAGCTGGGTCTGCTGCTGGGCGAGCAAACCGAGACAGCATATGCTGTAAGGATGCTGGGAGCTCAGGAATAGAGGGATCCAGGCTCCTAGAAAGGGAATTCCAGAACGACAGGGCTGCAGAGAGCTAGAATCTCCTGGGACACCCGCAGCACGAGTGTGGGAGCCACCGTCCGTGTGACGACACCCCCGTGTACACTGATGCTATGAGTCTATCTCCTCTTCTTATCGGCAGCTTCCCTGCTCCAGGTATCTTTTTTAGCTCCTTCTATCGTCCTGTTCAGTTTCATCTTCCAAACATAACTTGAACTTACTGAAACTTTGGCTTATTTACTGACCCATTATTACCCTCCAGCTTCTTATCATCTCATGGATTTTCATCTTTACTCTGCCAGTCACTTATATCTGCAGTTTCCATGTCGGGTGCATGTGACTGAACCCCTGACAGTCTCCACAGGGATTATTAGGTTATTAATAATCTAATAATAATAATAGTAAGTCTCCACAGATTATCGTTTCATGCCTTTCGATAAGTTCATGGTCCAGAGATGAGCTGTCCTTCGGCCAGGTGCCTTGTCCCTGGTCCACTGAGTTGTGTCCAGCAAAAGACAACATCCCTGCCTTCTCTCCATCCCCAGCCCAGGGAGCCTTTGGTGTAAACTTGCCTGTCTAGAATTGTAGTGCTTTCTTGTGGACACTTTAGGTATTACAAGCACTGTGATTTTCTTCCAGAATCAGTTTCAAATCATGGATACATTAATTTAGGATGATGAGATCCACTAGAGGCTGACAACCAGAATCTTAAAAATGGAATAGAATAGAAATAAAGGGAAAAAATGAGACTGCATCACACTTAGTAAGACACTTAGTAAAAGTGTGGTTTTCATGAAACTTCTATTTTCAGATGTGTGTGTGTGTGTGTGCGTAAAACAATGTACATGATACTCCAAAAATTTAAGAACTGCCATGACATAGGAAAGGAGACATGCACCATATACAACTAGCACAGTTGTCCTGGTGGAAGCCAGCTTACCCCCCACCTGTCATAGATAGGCATGTTTGTGATGCAAAATGTTTCTTTCTTCCTTTGTTTAAGATTGATTTACTTATTTGAGAGAGTGGGGGGCAGACCGAGAGAGGAACTCAAGCAGACTCCACACTGAATGTGGAGCCTGACACAGGGCTCGATCTCACAACCCTAAGATCACAACCTAAGCCAATACCAAGAGTCGCACAACCAAGTGACTGCATTACCCAGGTGCCCCAAATGTTTATTTCTTAATACAGCTCATGTCAAGAGAATATTAATGACACTGTTCTAGAACACAACTTGATGCAGGCAGACCTCAGAGTAGTCTGGAACCTGGTTTGGACCAGGTTCCAGACTACTGCAATAAAGCAAGTATCACAATCAATTGAGCCAAATGACTGTTTTAATGCTCCAGTACATATAAAATTTATGTTTATACTCTACCATAGTCTATTAATTGTGCAACAGCATCATGTCTTTTTAAAAAAGTACATCTTTATTAAATAATACTTGATTGCTAAAAAATGCTAACCATCATCTGAACGTTCAGCAAGGTTCAATCACTGGATCACAGAGTACCATAAAAAATAGTATTTTATTTTATTTTTTTTAAGATTTTATTTATTCATTTGACAGACAGAGATCACAAGTAGGCAGAGAGGCAGGCAGAGAGAGAGGAAGGGAAGCAGGCTCCTTGCTGAGCAGAGAGCCAGACACAGAGCTCGATCCCAGGACCCTGAGATCATGACCTGAGCTGAAGGCAGAGGCTTTAACCCACTGAGCCACCCAGGCACCCCAAATAATAGTATTTTAAAAGTTTGAAATAGTGTAAGTTACCAAAAGGTGACACAGAGACACAGTGAGCAAATGCTATTGGAAAAATGGTGTTAATAGACTTGCTCGAAGCAGGATTGCCACAAAACTTTAAATTTTTTTTTGAAAAATGCAGTATCTGTAATCAACAGTAAAGCAAGGTATGCCTGCATCGTTTGCATTACCATTTTTAATAATTGCATTGTGTTAGTGTACATGTGCTATAATTCATACACCGTCTCTTTCTTCCTTTGCCCCTTCTCCTCTCCCTCTCCTCCTTCTACTTTCCCTCTCTCTCTCTTTCCCTCTCTCCTGCCTCCTCACACCCACACATGTTGAACATTACTGATTTTAATGATAGCTATTAATGGTTGTTTAGTGTGGGTGGGAGGTAGAAGAATGGTTAAGAGCGTGGACACTAGAACTAGCAGCTGAGACTAAATCAGACTCTTCCACTTACGGATGACCAGATCACATAACCTCTGTGGAGCCTCAGCCCATCATCTGTAAAATGGGGATGATGATAATAATAGTATTTCCCCCATATTGTTTTTTATGAGGTCTGCATGAATTAAGGTGGGTGAAGTGTTCAAGCAAGGGTCTAGGACATAGAAAAATACTCAATTAAATGTTAGCCATTATCATTATTTAGATTGTGTCCAGTTTTTCACTATGACTAGTAAAATACTGATACGATGAGGATATTTGTAGTAAAATCTTTGGAAAACAGACTTGCTTAAGTCTACTTGTAGAAATAGAAATGCTAGATGAAGTATGCACGTTTTTAAGGTTTTAAAAAATTTTGCTAAATTAGCACCTGAGAGGATCTACTACAGTGTTTGAGAGCCCAAACTTAAGTCAACACTGGATATTACTATTTAAAACAAAAAACTTTGCCAATTTGATCAAGGAATAATGATCTCTATTACTATGTAAATTTGCTTGTCTGTGATTACTAGTAAGATAGGATAATTTTTCAAATGCTTTCTATCATTAATATGACTCTCCATTAGGGCAGCTTGACAGTCTCTCTCTCTCTCTCTTTTTCTCTCTTTTAAGATTTAAGGAAAGAAAGAGAGGGAGCGCATGGGTACATGCACAGGATGGAGGGGTTCAGAGAGAGAATCTTAAGCAGGCTCCACACCCAGCACAGAACCCTACACAGGGCTCAATCTCACCACCCTGAGGTCGTAACCCTGAGATCACGACCTGAGCTGAAACCAAGTGTCAGACACTCAACCGACCAGAGCCACCCAGATGCCCTGATAGTGTGTCCTCATGCAGAGTTACTTTTACATGTGTCTTTCCCATGTGAGGCTCTCACTTTCTCCTCTTCCTCTCTGGCTGAACACAGGACTGCACTCAATTGGTCCCAAACATTTAACTGAACTATGGATCAAGGTCTCTACATCTGATCTCTGCAGTGAATTTTTGAGCAGAATTATCTGGCAGTTAGAAAAAGGAAGACATTACTGATCTCCTCTACTCTCTTCAAATGGCCTTGGGCAAAGGGAGGCAGTACCTTTCTTTGTGTTCCTGAGAAAGGTTTGACTGCGTAAGAGTGTTTAAATGCATTTCTGTTCTATTATTGCTTCTCTTTGGTAGTTATATGTTCAAATGTTCCCCTCCTCTAAGAAAAAAGAATTGTTTTCATATTTGAGTCTACACAAATGCTGTAGTTCCAAATGGGACTCCCCTTTCGTCACCAACAAATATTTCTAAAACTAGACTGGGTGGGAGGCAGGGGAAGGATATGCTTGTCGGGGGAGCTGGAGGGAATGGCTATGTACACAAAACTTCCCACAGGGAAGTTAGCGTTTAGTTGATGAAGGAAGCAGTATATAGTGTGGCAGGATGATGCTGAAGAGGCATCCAGAAATTGACATTCTGGGGAACCCTGGGTGGCTCAGCCAGTTAAGTATCTGCCTTTGGCTCAGGTCATGATCCCCTGGTCCTGGGATTGAGTTCCGCATCCTGCATCAGGCTCCCTGCTCAGTGGGGAGCCTGCTTCTCCCTCTGCCTGCCACTCCCCCTGCTATGCTCACACTCCCTCTGTCTCTGACAAATAAATAAATAAATACATAAAATCTAAAAAAAGAAAGAAAGAAAAGATATTGACATTGTGTACCCAGGCTGCTATCACTGACTGTGTAAACTTGCCTAAGTCCCTCAGCCTCTCTGCTCTTTTGTTTCTTTACCTGGGAAATTCAGAACAGATTATGTTTCTAGCATCTTCCTGGGAGCTATACTGTCTAAGGGATAAAGGGACAGAACCAGAGAGACATGGGAAAACTCCTAAGCGGTCACTGTCAGGTAAGAGAGGGAAACAAGGGAGAAGGGTTTAAAGTGAGGGCTATGACATATCCAGTTAGTTGTGACAATCAAGAGAGATTTGTATAAGGGTTAGACTCTGATTTCAAGCTATGCAACAAAGCTGTGGTAATCAAAACAGTCTGTTACTTGCACCAAAAAAGACATATATAGATCAGTGGAACAGAATAGATAGCCCAGAAATAAACCCACCCTTATGTGGTCAATTAAATAGTGACAAAGGAGGCAAGAATGTACAATGAGGAGAAGCAGTCTCTTCAATCCTGGGGATTGGGTCCTGGGGAAACAGGACAGCTACACACAAAAAGAATGAAACTGGGCCACTTTCTTATACCATACACAAAAATAAACTCAAAATGGATTCAAGAGTTAAATATGAGACCTGAAACCATAACACCCCTACAAGAAAACATAGGCAGTAATCTCCTGGACATTGTCAGCCTTGACAACATTTTTCTAGATATGTCTTCTCAGGTAAGGGCAACATAAGCAAACATAATCTATTGGGATGATCTCAAACTAAAAAGCTTTTGCACACCAAAGGAAACCATCAATATCATAAAAATGTAACCTAATGAACGAGAGAACGTATTTGCAAATAATGTATCTGGTAAGGGGTTAATATAAAAAAATATAAAGAACTTATGAAAAATTCAACACCACCTCTCCCACCCCCAATAATCCAATTAAGAAATGGGCAGAGGACCTGAAATAGACATTTTTTCTGAAAGAGATATATAGATGGCTAATAGGACCAGGAGACGATGCTAAACATCACTCAACATCAGGGAAATACAAAAAAAAACCACAATGAAATACCACCTCACACTAGTCAGAATGGCTAGTATCAAAAAGGCAGGAAGTAACTAGTGTTGGTGAGAATATAGGAAAAAGGGACCCTCATGCTCTTTTAGTGCCCATCTAAATTGGTGTAGCCACTATGGAAAACAGGCTCCTCAAAAAAATAAAAATGGAAATACTATGAAATCCAGGAATTTCAGTGCTGGGTATTTACCCAGATAAAATGAAAACATTAATTTGAAAAGGTAGAGCACTCTTATATTTATTACAGCATTATTTACAATAGCCAAGATATGGAAGCAACCTCCTTGCCCATTGACTGATTAATGGATAAAGAAGACGTGGGGTGTGTGTGTGTGTGTGTGTGTGTGTGATGGAATATTACTCAGCCTTAAAAAAAGAAATGATATCTTGCCGTTTGCAGCAACATGGATAGACTCACAGGGTATGATACTCAGTGAAGTAAGTCAGACAAATGAAACCAGACCCCACAGTTACTGACGTTGAAACAAACAGGAAACTTAAAGCTTATTTTTCAGAGATCTGTTTCTCTCTCATCAGCTACTGTTTCTTTTCAGACTCCACTAAGTTAGGTTCCAGCCTATGAGTAAAGGGTTGGTCCTGCATTCCTTATCTTAGATTAATGAGCCCCAGACCACATCCGGTTTATACAGGCTCTGGGAGCATATCTGGAGCTCTCTGCTTGTCCTAAAATAACCTCCTGATGTCAGAAGGTGAATTTTGCCACCTTACGTGTCCACCCCAAAGCGAACATGGGGTGCATTTTACATACCTGTTTGCACAATGCACAAATAGTTGCACATAAATAGTCATACATTTCCTCACAAATAGTCATAAATTCCTCCACCTTTTTCATCAATATGTACATAATTCCAACCCCAGGATTATAAAAAATTTGTTCTAATCTTAGTCCAGGAAACAGACTTGAGCCAGCCTCCTGTCTCCTTGTTTGGCTATCTCTAGAATAAGCCCTTCCCTTGCTACATGCTCGATGTCTCAGTGATTGGCTTTTCTGTCCATGGGGCAGGTGAACTTGGGCTCCATGACACCGAATACCATACGATTTCACTTCCATGTGGAATTTAAAAAACAGACAAACAGAAGCAGACTCTAAATATAGAGAACATACCAGCGGTTGCCAGAGGGGAGCAGGTAGTGGGACGAGTGAACTAGGAAAAGGAGATTAAGAGGTACAAACTTCCAGTTATAAAATAAGTAAGTCACGGCGATAAAAAGTCCAGCATGGGGAATTTAGTCGATAATATTGTAATAGCATTGTGTGGTTACAGATGGCAACCACACTGACTGTGGGGAGCACGGCATAATGTGTGGAGTTATCAAACCCCTTTAGTGTACAGCTGAAACTAACAGAGCATTGTATGTTAACTGTTTTTGGTTTTTTTTGTTTTTAAAAAAAAAGAGGAGTTAGAATCTGAGCTGGACCTGGCAGGGAAGAGGGTTCAGCAGGTAGAACAGGGTGGGGCCTGGAAAACAAAGTTTGAAAAACAGCACGAGCAAAGAACAAAAGCCAGGGTGAAAAAACGCCAGACATGTCCCTGGGAGAGGGAATAGAGCCGTTTGGTAGAACAGAGGGCTCATGCAAGTATCCACGAGATTCCACCTGAAGAATGAAACCTCTGTGGAGGGAGGCCTTGACCCTGCAGTGCAGGTATTGACCCTCAGGCCTCTAGGTCACAATACAGGAAGGGTGTTTCCTCTGTGCACCTGACTTGGTGGGGTGTCCAGAGCACTAGAGAGAAGAGAGAGAAGACAGCTGTGGGCTGTGAGGGCTGCACACTCTGCTAAGACTGAGGGACAGGAGTGGGGCACAGAGGGGCTCTTCTGTGACCTGTGCTTGTCCATTCCAGCCCTAAGTCCTAGGAGGACTTGAAGGTTTCAGAACAGAGTCCCCACAAGAGCCATGTTTCAGCACAAGGAACCATGTGATATACAGATTGGTCTATAGAAATAAGAGACTGGAGGACAGAATGGATTAGAAGGCTACTATATATTCAAGGCATCACACCTAACTGGGGACGAGCGGTGAGCTTGAAGACATTATGGCTTCAAGACCTGGTTGCAAGGAATGGCCCATAGGAAACTCCCAGCAGGAAGTGGGCAACCCAGGCCTGGAAGGCGAGGGAGGGAGGATGGTGTCCAGCGAGGGACGGACAGTTAGAAGCACAGAACAGAGGAGCGGAAGAGCTAGCAGGAAGAAGAGATGCCGAAAGGTTCCAAGAAGAGGAGGAGCTTATGCGTTTGGTTTTTCTTTTCGGTCTAGTACATGTGGCGGGAGGCAATCTACTGCCGTGGTCAGAGGCCAGAGCTCTGCAGCCAGACACACGCGGAGTGATTTTTGGTCCCGGAAGTTCAGTCAGTGGCCCCACCACTGGTGGCACCTGTGATTACCTACAAGTCCCTTTGAGCCTACCTGAGCTTCTGTTCCCTCTCTGTGCATGTAACCCCTCCTGACTGGGCCATGAGGAAGGAACTCACCCGGAACAGAGTAAAGACAATAAACCATAGCTATTGGTAAAAGTATTTTTATTTTCAAATATTTACACTTGTATATGTACCAAGAGTAGAAACTTTCCACACTGTGGCTAGTGGCTATATAGTCCAGTCCTTGAGGGGAACAGAAAAGGGAGGCCTCTGATGATAAGACCTCTGGATTCTCCTTTTTTCTGCCCCTCCTTTTTTTTTGTTTGTTTTTAGGATTTTATTTATTTATTTGACAGAGGGAGAAATCACTAGTAGGCAGAGAGGCAGAGAGAGAGAGAAGGGGAAGCAGACTCCCCACTGAGCAGAGAGCCCAATGCGGGACTCGATCCCTCGGACTCCGAGATTATGACCTGAGCTGAAGGCAGAGGTTTAACCCACTGAGCCACCCAGGAGCCCCTTTTTTCTGCCTCTTAAGAAAATTTTATTAAGGACATTTTCAAACAAACATAAAAGTAGAAGGTGGAGTAGAAATTCCTTTGTACCTGTCACCCAGTTTTGCCAATCTTGTGTGGATTTGGGGGGCGATGGAATTATTTTAATGCAAATCCCAGTTATGATTTCATATAATCTTCTAAAAAGAATACATGGGGGAGCCAGGGTGACGCAGTCGCTTAAGCGTCTGACTGACTCTTGGTTTCAATTCAGGTCATGATTTCAGGGTCATGAGATAGAGCCCCGCACCAGGCTCTGCACTCAGCCAGGAGTCTGCTTGAGTTTCTTTCTTCTCCCTCTGTCCCTTCTGCTCATGCTCTCTCTCTCAAATAAATAAGCAAATCTTTAAAAAGAAATAACAAAAAATATATGAAAAAATACACAAGTTCATTTTCCAACAGGATCATGGATGAGGTATCATTAGGAAATACCACACCAAATATTTTTTCTAATGCTGGATTAAATTAAGGTGGAAGATCTTTTAAAACGCATTGATGAGTCAGCAAGAAAACAAGGTATTTTCAGAGGCAAAAAACCTGAAAGTAAAAATGAGAGCAGGCAGAGAATTCCAACTGGCTTTCACCTTGAAGATTTTAACTAAACTCAGATGAACTTGCATTTTCATTCTTTTTTTTTTTTTTTAATTTATTTGTCAGAGAGAGCGCGAGCGAGAGTGGGCACAGGCAGATAGAGTGGAAGGCAGAGTCAGAAGGAGAAGCAGGCTCCCCGCGGAGTAAGGAGCCCGATGCGGGACTCGATCCCAGGACGCTGGGATCATGACCTGAGCCGAAGGCAGCTGCTTAACCAACTGAGCCACCCAGGCGTCCCTGCATTTTCATTCTTAATGGTATCTATGGATTCAGGGGACAGAGCCCCAAAACTAGAATCGACAACAGGCGGAGAGCTTAGTAAGAGCCTCCCGCACTTACGGTGGGTGTCAAAGGGCTGCACCCTAAGGGTGAATGCAAAGTAGAAATAATGAGCTTTTCATGGAGCAACAAAGAAAACTGATTGTCTCAAACCTTGATATTGGGTGAAGATAAAACAGCAGAATTATAGACCACAAATGCACTTGCAATAGAGCTCAGCTCCCACACAGTGCTACGAGAGTGTTCTGGAAAAAGAAAAGCCCCCAGGGTGAGCATTTAAAGTGTCCCTGGGTTTGTAAGCCTCCGGAAAACAGATATTCTCCCTGGAGGAAAAACACTTTAAAGTCGGACCCCTGAGCATTCCCAGAGAAAGTTCCAAGAAATCCGAACTCACTGCAACAATCCCAGGGCTCAGAAGGAAACAAACAGCCATGAACAAGAGCTCAAAGAAACAGCAGGCACCAGAACTCAGAATCGGAACCACACAAAATATCAGAACATAAGATTCGTGTACAGAGCAGTGGAAGCTCCAGGAAATTAAGGAACTCCCCCGAGGGCCGAGCTTGCCAGTGAAAGAGCCCAGAGATTTTAGCTACAGTGCGAAATCAGGTCTGTCAAATGCTGAAGCCTTTTGGTTTTTTTCTTAAAGCTGTTACTGAACACATTATATACACACCGCCCCTGAGCTTTGCCAATGCTTGGTCATGTTTCCTGAATATGTAACCGACAACATGGAAGCCCCACGTGTAACCCTTCCCACAATTCGTTTCCGTTTTTCTCTGCCCGGGGTTTTGTAATACTTAAGCATACTTATGTAATTCTGCAGCTCTTCCTTTCACCTGAATCTTAAATCTTGAGGATTTATCTATACTGATACATGGAGCTCATCTAGTTCATTTATTTAGCTATTGTTTGAAGATGTACCACTATTCATGGATGCATTTTCCTATTAATACCAATTTAGGTTTTGAATTTTGTACCATATGTGCGAGTTTCTCTGGGACATACTAAGGGCAGGAACATATGAACATCTATAACCTTGACAGATATACCCAGATGGCTTTCCAAAGGGTGGCACACTTCCAAGCTCTCACCAGCTCTGCAGGTGTGACTTTAGCTCTACATTCCTATGGTGCTCGGTATTGCTGGGTGTCTACCTTTTTGCCAGTATTATGGGTCCAAAATTGTATTTGTATTAATTTGTATTTTCCTGATTACTAGTTAGACTAAGCATCTTTTCAAATATTTATTGGCCTTTGGGTTTTCCCTTTAGTGACTTGCCTGTTCAGATCTTTGCTTATTTTGTGAGCAGCTTCTTTGCCCCTTTCCTTATTAAATTATAAGCATTCTCTGGTAAGTTCTGGACACCCATTCTTTTTTAGGTGTTGTGAATGTCTTCTCCCAATCCATGGTTTGCCTTTTCACTTTTTGAGAGGTATCCCATGATGCACAGATGTTTCAATTTTGACACAATTTACGAATATTTTACTTTGTGATTTGTTTTCTTTATGTCTTGTACAAAAAAGCATTGTATATAGGGAAGCCTGTTTTATGCTTTGGAAACTGAGCAAACAAGCCTGCTTTCACAAAGAGAATGCCTTCGATTTTTCTCCACTGTCTTCCTTTCCAGATATTCAGGGTTGAGCATTTGTGGGTGCTGCTCTGTAGGGAGAGCCTTCTGCCTCTGTGTTTCCCATTCTCATTCTGTGTGTCCCATTTTCCTTATTGCCACACTCATCAATTTGCTTTTGTGTGAAGTCCTTCTTTGAAATGTACCTCTCACTGAGTACCTATTACAATGTTTAACTCATACTCTTCAGTTAATATTTGCTGCATGAGTGCCTTAGGTGAACCAGGTGCTTTCTTCCTATATTCACCCAAGGATCACAATACTCAGAAAGCAGTTAGGCAAAAGGGTATTTGGAATCACACAATACATGCTACAGAATGCAGTCCCCATGATCAAAGCTATAAACAAGGGCAGAAATAGATTCTGGGAAATATATTTTTTCCCCGCTTATTGAATAACTTACTGGAAAAAGAAGATGGTTCTATCTCAGTTGCCAAAGTCACACAAGAGTGTCTGGCAGATGCTTGAGAGAAAGAGAGAGGCACCTAGCTAAAAACACAGGAAGGGTGGTCACCGTCCCCCAGCCTGGAACAGAGTGGTTGACATGCCACAAAGAAAGCATTTTGGAATCCAGGCTGCTTTCAGGAATATCTCCATGGATTCTTTGGAGCCCGTTTTCAGAATAAGTCACACAGATTTCAAAAAATGAACTGCATAAGTCCAAGATGGCAGAGGAGTAGGAGACCCTAGTTTCGTCTGGTCCCTGGAATTCAGCTAGATAGCTATCAGATCATTCTGAACACCTGCGAACTCAACCAGGGCTTCCAGAAAGGAGCTGCAGCTCCACAAATAGTAAACCAACAACTTTCTGCAAGGCAGGAGAGGTGGACAAGTGAATCTGAGGAGATAAAGAGGAAGATAAACCATGGAGAGGAGGGAGTCTCCATCAGACACCAGAAAGTGATACAGCAGCAGAGCACAAAATTAAACTTTTAGAAGTCTGCTCTGGTGAGGGACATCCCTGCCTGAAAGGTGCTCGGGTGAAGAAGTGGGGTGGAATCCTAGGAGAGACAGAGTGGTCTCAGGATCCCTGGGGTCATAGGAAGATAGGGTGGGGGTGGGGAGATCATGCCTTAGTGCAGCAGAGCTCCCAGGCATTGGAGCAGGGGAGCCGGCTTCGAACTGAGCCCAGGTGGGGGCTCTCAGCTCGGGTTTGCTATAAACCGTGAACAACCACTGCACGGTCTGGCGACTACTCTGCAAGCAAGGGCCCAACAAGTTACAAAACCAGCAAGACCCCTCCTCCTCCCCCCATAAGGAGCACCACAGGAGTGAGCCACAGGAGCCTGCAGGGTTTGGAGACTTGAAACAGAGTCCCGTGCCTGAGATACAAATACTCTGTCACAGGCTGGATGGAACAGAGTGTAGACTGAGACCAGGGAGATAGGAGTGACTGACTGCTTTTCTCTGAGGGCACACTGAGGAGTGAGGCCCCAAGCTCTTGGCTCCTCCTTTGGGAGACTGAGAGGCCACCATCTTCATTCTCCCCCAAGGGTTCAGGGAAAAAAGCTCCCTATAAGGAACCCGAGCAGATTACTTAGCCCGGCCCCTGGCAAGGGTAACGCAATTCCACCTGGGTCAAAGACATTTGAGAAGCACCTCAACAGTCTCCTCCCCCAAAAGACAACAAGAACATCCAGCCAAGACCAAGTTCACAGATCAATGATAATGTCGGAACTCCAGCAGTAGGAGAATATAGCATAAAGAATTCCTGGTTTTCCCACCCATGATTCTTTAGTCTTCCAATTTTAATTTTTTCTTTTTCCTTTTTCACCCAATTTCTTATTTCTTATTTTAGAAATCAATCTTTAAATCATTAAAATTATTAAATTACTAATAATTACAAATTAATTATTAATTATCGATAAATAATGATTGATTAGTAATAAAAATTTAATTATAAAAATTATTTAGTTATTGAAATTAATAATTTTCATTTTCATTTTTACAGTTACATTTGATTCTTTCATTGTATTTAATTTTATTTTTGTATATGTATAACTTTTTCTTTCTTTGTAATTTTAGGAAGCAGTTCCTTCCTAAGAAGCAGAATCTAGTGTATGGCTCTGTTCTCATCACCTGATCATATTCTGTCTCTCTCTTTTTTTCTCTCTGTTTTATTCAGACTTTAAATTTTCATCTTACATTTACATTCTCTCCTTTAAATGTATTTAATTTTATTTATGTATATATGTAAGTTTTTCTTTCTTTACAATTTTGAGATGTAGTTTCTTCTAACAAACAGACCAAAATACACTCAGGATATAATGTATTGCTTTCTTCTGTGTTCACTTGTCTGTTTCTATTCCTCCTTTTTTTTTTCTTTTTCTTTCTTTTTTTGTCTTTTAATTTTCCTTTTTGCAGTTACATTCTATCCTGTATTTAATTTTATTTAATTTTATTAATTTTCACTGTATTTAATTTTATTTTTGTGCATATATAAGTTTTCCTTTCTTTATAATTTTGATATCCAGTTTTCTAACAAACAGATTGAAATACACCAGAATCCAGTGTATTACTCTGTTCTGTTCACCTGTCTGATTATATTTTTTTAATTAAAAAAAATTTTTTTGATCTCTTCTGATTTATTTAGTGTATATTTATCTGGGGTCATTGTTGCCATTTTAGTATTTTGTTCTCCTGTTCATCTATCCTTCTCCAGACAGAATGACAAAATAGAAAAACTCACGTCACAGAAAAAGAGGCAGTTCTGAGTGTCTGGGACATAATCAGTATGGAGATATCAGTATGGACATAAAGTATATAGCTATACAAGCCTTTCTCAAGAAACAAGAAAGTTCTCCTATACAACCTAACCTTACACCTAAGGCAGAGAGAGCGGGGGAGGCAGGCTCCTGCTGAGCAGAGAGCCTGATGCGGGGCTTGACCCCAGGACCCTGGGATCATGACCTGAGCCGAAGGCAGAGGATTTAACCCACTGAGCCACCCAGGTGCCCCTGAAGTGGTTTCAAAAAAGTGAAATGGAAGGAAAACTACCAAACTCTTTCTAGGAGTCCATAGGATCCAACAGTACTTTAAAAGGATTATTCACTACAACCAAATGAAATTTATTCCTGGGCTGCAAGGATGGGTCAACATCCACAAATTAATCAACGAGATACAACACATCAATAAAAGAAAGGACAAGAACCATATGATCCTCTCAATAGATGCAGAAAAATCATTTGACAAATATAACATCCTTTCTTGATTAAAACTCTTCACAGTATAGGGATAGAGGGAACGTAGCTCAAGATCATAAAAGTTACTCATGGGGGCACCTGGGTAGCTCAGTCTGTTAAGAATCTGCCTTCAGCTCAGGTCATGATCCCAGGGTCCTGGGATCAGGGCCCACATTGGGCTCCCTACTCATCAGAGAGTCTGCTTCTCCTTCTCCCTCTTCCTCTGCTGTTCTTCCTGCTTGTACTCTTTCTCTCTCTCTCTCTGTCAAATAAATAAATAAAATAAAAATTAATTTAATTTAATTTAAAAAGCCATATATGAAAAGCCCACAGCAAATATCATTCTCACTGGGGAAAAACTGAGAGCTTTCCCCCTAAGGTCAGGAGCAAGGCAGGGATGTCCACTATCACCACTGCTGCTTAATAGAGTACTAGAAGTCCTAGCCTCAGCAATCAGACAACAAAAAGAAATAAAAGACATCTGAATTGGCAAAGAAGAAGTCAAACTCTCACTCTTTGCAGATGACATGATACTCTGTAGAAAACCCAGTAAGACTCCATCCCCAAATTGCTAGAACTCCTACAGGAATTCAGCAAAGTGGCAGGATAAAGATAATCAATGCACAGAAATCAGTTGCATTTCTATACACTAACAATCAGACAAAAGAAAGAGAAATTAAGGAGTCGATCCCATTTCCAACTGCACCCAAAACCATAAGATGCTTAGAATAAAACCTAACCAAAGAGGCAAAGGATCTGTACTCCAGAAACTATAGAACACGGGGTGCCTGGGTGGCTCAGTCATTAAGCCTCTGCCTTTGGCTCAGGTCATGATCCCAGGGTCCTGGGATGGAGCTTCGCATCGAGCCCCGCATCGAGCCCCACACCGGGCTCTCTTGGCGGGAAGCCTGCTTCAACCTTTCCCACTCTCCCTGCTGTGTTCCCTCTCTGTGTCTCTCTCTGTCAAATGAACAAACAAAATCTTAAAAAAAAAAAAAAAAAGAAAGAAAGAAAGAAAAGAAAACTATAGGGTACTCAGGAAAGAAACCAAGGAAGACACAGAGTAATAGAAAATCATTCCATGCTCATGGGTTGCAAGAACAAATATTGTTAAAATGTCTTTTTTCACAGAGATGGAACAACCAACCCTAAAATTTATATGGAACCATAAAAGACCCCAAATAGCCAGAGGAACGTTGAGAAACAAAGCCAAAGCAGGAGGCATCATAATGGCAGATTTCAAGCTCTGTTACAAAGCTGTGATCATCAAGACAGTATGGTACTGGCATAAAAACAGACACATAGATCAATGGAATAGAACAGAGAATCCAGAAATGGACCCTCAACTCTATGTAAGTTCAAGTAATCTTTGACAAAGCAGGAAAGAATGTTCAGTGGAGAAAAGACAGTCTCTTCAACAAATGGTGTTGGGTAAATTGGACGGCCACATGCAGAAGAATGAAAATGGACCATTTCCTTATACCACACACAAAAATAGACTCAAAATGGATGAAAGACCTAAATGTGAGAAAGGAAATCATCAAAATCCTAAAGGAGAACACAAGCAGCAACCTCTGTGACTTCAGCTGCAGCAGCTTCTTGCCAGGCATATTTCCAAAGGCAAGGGAAGCAAGGGCAAAAAATGAACTATTGGGACTCTATCAAGATCAATAGCTTTTGCACAGCAAAGGAAACAGTCAACAAAACCAAAAGACAACCGACAGAATGGGAGAAGGTATTTGCAAGTGCCTTATCGATAAAGGGCTAGCATCCAAAATCTATAAAGAAGTTTTCAAACTCAACACCCTAAAAACAAATAATATAATCAAGAAATGGACAGAGGACATGAACAGACATTTCTGCAAAGAAGATATCCAGATGGCCAACATGAAAAAGTGCTCCACATCACTCGACATTAGGGAGATACAAATCAAAACCACAGTGAGATACCACTTCACAGTCAGAGTGACTGAAATTAACAAGTCAGGAAACAACAGGTGTTGGCGAGGATGCAGAGAAAGGGGAATCCTCCTACACTGTTGGTGTGAATGCAAGCTGGTGCAGCCACTCTGGAAAACAGCATGGAGGTTCCTCAAAAAGTTGAAAATAGAGCTACCCTATGACCCAGCAATCGCACTACTAAGGATTTATCCCAAAAACGTAAATGGAGTGATCTGAAGGGGCACCTGCACCCCAGTGTTTATAGCAGCAATGTCCACAATTGGAAAACTATGGAAAGAGCCCAGATCCATCAACAGATGAATGGATAAAGAAGGTGTGGAATGTATACACAATGGATTATTACTCAGTCATAAAAAAAACTGAAATTCTGCCATTTGCAACAATATGGATGGAATATTATGCTAAGCGAAATAAGTCAATCAGAGAAAAACAATTATCATATGATCTCACTGATGCATGGAATTTAAGAAACAAAACAGAGGATCATAGGGGAAGGAAGGGGAAAAATAAAACAAGATGAAATCAGAGAGGGAGACAAACCCTAAGAGACTCTTAATCATAGGAAACAAACTGAGGGTGGGGCGGATGGGGTAACTGTGTGATGGGCATTAAGGAGGGCATGTGGTGTAATGAGAACTGGGTGTTATATAAGACTGATCAATCACTGACCTCTACCTCTGAAACTAGTAATACACTGTTAATTGAATTTAAATTAAAAAAAAAAAAGGGAACAAGAACTTGAAGATTTGGAAAATTCTCAGCCTATGTATATTGCGAAAAATGAGAAAGTTCTCCAGAGGGAAACAAGAGATTAGGTGTGTGTTTCATGGACCTCATCATCCATCTCTGCTGACACTCTATAAGACGGCTGAAGCGGGGCAGAGACTAGAAGAAATGAAGGGAGGCTTTTAGGCTTCTGGGATTTTCCAGGCAAGAAACTGGATAATAGAGCTATTTGGTTGTGAATACGTGCTGTTCTTCTCCAAGAAAAGGGAACTACCCATAAATATGATAATATACTATATGTTAACTAAATTAAAGTAAAAAATTAGGAAAATAAAAGAAAATTAAAGGGAAGGATGTTCCCGCAGGGACCAGCTTCTCCATGGTTCCAGAGTGTGGGGCCACCTCCTGGCTCCACGAGGCTATTGCCAACCGGTGGGCCTGGAGGACAGCATCCATCCAAAGAAGATGATTCTCAAGTCTCAAAATCTAATGCAATTTTGTTGTGTTAGGTTTCTGACTTGCTTGGGACCCATGACCCCTTTTCCCTTTTCTTTCTCTTTCTTTCTTTCTCTCTTTCATTCATTCATTCTTTCTTTCTTTTTTTTTGTAATTTAAGTTTTTCTTTTAATTTCACTTAGTTAACATACAATATAGTATTAGTTTCAGGCATACAATATAGTGATTACACAATTCCACACATCACCCTGTGCGCCTGACAACAAGTGCACTCCTAATCTCCATCACCTATTTCATGTATCCACCAATGCCTGTCCCTCTGGTAATTGATCCAGTAATTGCACTACTGGCTATTTACCGAAAGACCACAAAAACACCCATTCAAGGGGATACACACATTCTTATCTTTATAGCAGCATTATTTACAATAGCTAAGAAATGGAAGCAGCCCAAGTCCCCATCGATGGATGAGTGGGTAAAGAGGATGTAGTGTATATATACAATGAAATAATATTCTGCCATAAAAAGATTGAAATCATGCCCCTTTTTCCTTTTCAATTTCTCCGTTTAAAATAGTTGTAAAGCATTTTTATTGTTGCAATTTCCAAATAACATGCAAAAGTAGAGAGGATAATGAAACGCCATGTATCCATCACCTAGGTTCTGAAATGATCAACAAATGGCCAATCTTATAGTTTCTTTTTTAAGAGAGGGGGTATACTTTTGTGTGTATATATTTAGGAGTGTGTGTGGCTGTGTGTGTGTGGCAGAAGAGGGGTGTAGTGCTAATAGCACTGAATTTCATGATGCTACTTCCTTTCCAAGGAATCCAGGAATTGGAGAATGATGAGCATTTGTATACGGATAACAGGGGAGAAAAACAAGATTTGTTTAGTTGATGGAGCTTGCTATAGCATGCCAGGTGAGAGAGAGAACACAGCCAGTATTTCCCAAACATAAATTGAAACATGAGCACAGATATTGGCAAATGTAATTTCCCAAATTCTCCCTTTTTTGAACGGGATTGTCTGTCCTATGGCTGTTATATCTTCAAAGTTTGCAATAAGACAATTTGTCTGGTTTTATATCCCACACAGAGAGGGATGTTTTCCAGGATGGCTCATACCCTGGATCCCAGCCAGACCTGATTTAGAAGAAACTTTGACTTCAAGTTGATGCTGAAACAGATGAAGACTTTTGAGGACATGGGGATGGAGTGATTATATTTTGCATGTGAGAAGGACATGAGTTTTGGGGACCAAGGGAGGAACTGTCACAGGTTGAATTGTGTCCCTGTTCTCCCAAAGATCCCTATGTTGAAGTCTTAAAACTCCAGTACCTCCAAATGTGATCTTATTTGCAAATAGGATCATTGCAGATGTCATGAGTTAAGGTCAGGTCATACTGGACATGGGTGTAACTTGAATCCTTATAAAAGAACACCCTGCAGAGAGACAGATAAGTACGCTAGGAAAACATCATCTGAACATGGAGGCAAAAACTAAAATGATGTGTCTGTAAGTCAAGAGACACTGAACTTAAGGGTTTCCAGAAAAACCCCAGGAGCTAGAAGAGAGACATGGGACAGATTCTTCTGCACAGCTCTCTGATGAAACAAACCTTGCTGAAAGCTTGGATCTCAGACTTCTAGAAGTGGGAGGAAATACATTTCTATTGTTTCAACTTCCCAGTTGGTGGTACACTGTGACAGCAGCCTGAGCAAAGTAATACACTGTTTTCCTCTTATGAGGTTAGGAACCCCATTATTGTGTTTGTGGGGTGTTTTCTCCCTGCTGTTTCAGGGCCCATTAGAACAACATGAACTGTAACACCCTGTAACAACTAGCTTTCCTACGTATCAAAGAGAGTCTGGAATGGGCACTGTCGCAAAAACTTTATTTCATTTTTGGTCGTATGATATTTCCTCTTGGGTTGGACAAGAAGTGGGGCGGAGGGAGGTGCGGAGAGTCCGGCTGATAATTCTCATAATTCTAGGAGAAAAGTGTGCTTGAAGCTGCTTTGTTTCTCTCCAAAAGGTCAGAGGCTAGAAACAACTTGCAAAATCGAGCAGTGGGAGTTATGAACTCTCCAAACAACATGCTCACGGACCTGTGACCCTGTTGATGAAACTGAACTTGGTCAGTGGAATTGATTGAATTCTTCCTGGTTTAAGGCTAACCTGAGCAAGAGCCTTCCTTCAAAGGGGGCCAGCTAGCGTGCAGTACTCCATACGTACCAGAAGGGGTCGCTCCATCACAGCCAGCCTTCGCGGGAGGCTCCGCGCTCCTCCTCCCTGAATCCACATCTTTAAATCTGCAACCAAGTTCTTTGTTACCAGTCTGCGTGCAAGCGCGTGTTTTCACCGTGTATCGAGTTCTCAGTTTACCCTGAATTCTTTGAAGCACTTTTAAAATTAATTTTTCTGTAGCCAAGTATTTTAAGATTCTCAGTAGGGGATAATGTTTGTGTTAGGAGCATTTCCCCAACACGGGGCAGAGGGGTGGGGTGGACTATGTATGCTTTGCTTTCTTTGAGGGATAAAGCCACTAAAGGAAATCGAGTCTCAATGAATAAGTCTGTCGCAACGCTAAGAGTGTAAAGCCTACGCTTAGCAGGAAAGGGACCGTTTGGGAAACTAGAGCCGTATGGTCTGATCATCTTGGCTAGACGTTCTAATGTGGTGAAAGGAGTAGTGCCTGCAGGTGAACAAGAAACAAAGACTTGAAAGGCATGCCTGACTCCTATCTAGGTATGGGGCAAGTTTGCGTGAGATTGTTCTCTTCCCCTGGGGGGAAACATGGTTACGATGAATTGCCTTCACATACGACATACAGATTTATATGCAGAGAAAAGAGAACACACCACTGAACCCAGCCTGTCTGGGTGTGCTCTGGACAGGGGGAAAAGGATTCTGTCAACTGTTCATCCTCTGCTCGTAGAGGCTGATGTCCTGGAATTTGATCTGGTCCGATGTAAAGGCAAACGGACCATCGGCTTCAGTTTGGACTTCGTACTGCTGAAGGATAACCACCAAGACCATACTCTCTATTGTTGGATAAACATTATAAAGGATCTGATCTTTTAAAAATAATAGGTTTCTGGGCAAAGTCTGGAAGCAGAGAAAATGATGAACTGATACAATTGCCCTACACAGTCAAGCTTTCTCTCCACTGAGGGAGGGGGAAGCTTCTGGTGAGGTTGCCCTTGGAGCAACAGCCCTTCTCCTTGCTATGGGTTTAGACTCCCCAGGTTCTGGCTGTTTGTCCCTGGTGGATGCATGAGTGGGAGTGAGGGGAGCTGCGTTAGGGTTCTGCAGGAAGAATAAAGAGTCCCATCCTTATTTCACACCAGTAGATAGTTCTCAAACACACCAGAAGACTTGGAGGGTTAAAAAGACTGTGTAGGAGCCAGTCTGACAGAGCTCCTCTCCGCACATTATGTTCAGATTTGGGGAATTGTTCTATGGCAAATTGTTGCCTTCCGGATGCCCCTGGGGAAGAGAAAGGGAATCAAACTTCAGCTCTGTTAAGGTTTTTGTTTGTTTGTTTGTTTGTTTGTTTGTTTCAGAAGGACGACATGCGATTTGTATTGGGGGTCAGAAGTTATACAGATGTGGATTTTCAGCTGCGTGAGGGATCAGTGCCTATAATCCCATATTATTGATCAAAGTCAACTGTATATTGCCCGTATATTACACCAGCTTGCCTTGCCTGCCCAATCACTTCCCCCAGGCTGAATTCTCCCACCTGACCATCACTTTAGGCTTCACATCTACTCCTCATCCCCACCCCTATGCCTCACCTGGGAACAAACACACACCACTCCCCAGCTAGCTACTATTACCATTTAGCAACCTGGACTATTGCATAGATATCATCCAGGGATCTTGTGAAAAATGCAGATTCTAATTCAGTAGTTCTGGGACTGGGTCTGAGAGTCTAGCAAGCTCCCAGGTGACACGAATGCTCCTGGTTTCTGGACAAAGTTGAGTAGCAAGCGTCTAGACCAGCATTTTCTAATAAGGGTTCCCTGACCCTTTTTACACATACATAAACTGAAGAAGTTCTTTCTTTTTTTTTTTTTTTAAGATTTTATTTATTTATTTGACAGAGAGAGATCACAAGTAGACAAAGAGGCAGGCAGAGAGAGAGAGAGAGAGAGAGAGAGACGCAGGCTCCCTGCTGAGCAGAGAGCCTGATGCAGGATTTGATCCCAGGACCCTGAGATCATGACCCAAGCCGAAGGCAGTGGCTTAACACACTGAGCCACCCAGGCACCCCTGAAGAAGTTATTTCTAAACCCTTCCTTAAAAAACATACTGATAGACATTTGAGGAAGTGTTATGTTGAGTCATTATCTTTGAACACGGTCCTTTCCATGGTTCTCTTATGATTAAAACTTTTGAACTTCTTATATAAGAGGGTGAACCTAGTTCCCTTCTTTCTGTACTCTTACTACAATGTTCACAGTTTATTTCTTGATTTGGCTTAAGAGTTAGGTAGATTCCTTCTAAGTCCTGGGCGGGACAGGACATGTCCCATCTTGTACTTCACTTCCTAAAGAGTTACAATAGGGGCAGAACTTGCTCAAGAATAAATGGCAATTGCTTTGCTCACTGAGTAAAAATCCAAATAATATGATCCTATTCATTTATCCTGGGTCGTGCTAGAGACACAGATCCTATTCTGGGGGTGGACACTTTGGAGTCAGGTGGACAGTTTTAGAAAAGGAATGCCTTTGGGGTTATGGCACAGGTGATTAATTAGGAAACAAAGGAGGGCTGTGGGTGGGTAGGTATTGTTTCTGCTCAGGTATCCTCTTTAGAAGTAAGGGCAGTAATGGGTGTCTTATGCAACAAATCAATCATTGAACATTGCATCAAAAACTAACGATGTGGGGGCGCCTGGGTGGCTCAGTGGGTTAGGGCCTCTGCCTTCGGCTCAGGTCGTGGTACCGGGGTTCTGGAATTGGGCCCCGCATTGGGCTCTCTGCTCAGCGGGGAGCCTGCTTCCCCCTCTCTCTGTCTCTGCCTGCCTCTCTGCCTACTTGTCATCTCTATCTGTCAAATAAATAAAATCTTGAAAAAAAGAAAATAACTAATGATGTACCATATGTTGGCTAATTGAATTTAAGTTTTTTTTTTTTTAAGGTTTTATTTATTTATTTGACAGAGAGAGAGAGAGAGAGACACAGCAAGAGAAAGAACACAAGCAGGGGAAGTGAGAGAGGGAGAAGCAGGCTTTCCCCTGAACAGGGAACCCAGGACTCAATCCCAGGATTCTGGGATCATGACCCGCTGAAGGCAGATGCTTAAGTACTGAGCCACCCAAGTGCCACCTAAATTTAAATAAAAAGGAGAAGTAGTAGTAGTAGTAAACTGAGGCAGAGAGGGGCACTTTTCCATCCCTGACATTCCTGGGCTCTCGGTTGAAACTCAAATAGTTGTGAGGAGCAGCAGCAACCATCTTGGGTTGAGTTTCTGGGCAGCTGGGGAGAGAGCTGTGTATCACAGGACTTGGGAGCAGACCAAATTAAGTAGGAATTTCGGCTCTGACCAACCACCTCCAACAAATTACTTACCTCCCTGATGATAACAGTATTTTTTTTGTCCAAGAGTGTTGATTACACGAGATGACATCTGTGTATGGGAGATTCGGCAATGCAGTGCATGAAATGGCTGCTGTTTGTGTTAGGATTAATATTATTGAGTCTCAATCAATGGGAGCTAGCTAGTATTCGTATTAGTATTCATACTATCAAGCCCTATGAGATATGTCAACAGCCAGGTAGCCCAGTCATGGTATCTGCACTTTACCTCCCTCTTCCTATCTTGTCAGGAAATTTGGGTAGAGGTGATTCGCTAGGTGTCGAAACCTGGTAGAGTTTAGGCTACATGTGGGACATGAGCGCTGTGATACACCTGGGAGACTGCTGTTACAGCAGGCAGGTCTCAGCAAGTTCAGTAAACCAAATAAAGAAACACAAAGTCAAGTGTAGAGTTGGTTCTTCATGCAGAGGAGGTTTGTGTTGGAAGGAAAGGCAGCTAGCCCCGATCTCAGGTCTGCGGCTTTGGTGATGGGTCACTTCCCTCATACCTTCTCACCATGGCGCATGGTTATTGATGCCGAAGGGGTAGTTCAGATTTACCCCTTGAATGAAATCTGGGTCCAAGTCATGTCTCTTGCCATCTTTTTGAGGCAGGTGACTTTGGGGAAATTGTCTCTCCAAGCTTCATTCTATTTCATTAGCCATGAAACTCATCATTTACCTGCCCTTCAGCCTGGTTGACGACTACAAATGCCAGACTAGCAAAGAAAAATACAGGACATTCAGCTCAATCTGAATTTCAGATAAACAATGAACTATTTTTACTATAAAGGATTTCCAGCTAAATTTGATAGTTTTTTTCTTTATATTTCTTTTTTATTTTTTTAAAGATCTTACTCATTTTTTTGACAGAGAGATCACAAGTAGGCAGAGAGACAGGCAGAGAAAGGGGGAAGCAGGCTCCTTGCTGAGCAGAGAGCCTGATGGGGGGCTCCATCCCAGGACCCTGAGATCATGACCTGAGCCGAAGGCAGAGGCTTAACCCACTGAGCCACCCAGGCACCCCTTGATAGTTTTATAACACATCCCAAATATTATATGGGATATACTTCCATGAAAAAAAAAATGTTTGTTGTTCATCTTAAATTCAAATTTAAATGGGGGTCCTGCATCTTATGTGGCAGCTGTATTCATGAGATTGAAATGTGTGAGAATATTTAGCATAAAGAAGGAACTGAACTGGCCATCTTTGTTCCCAAAGAGCTCTGTACATACTTATGCCAGGTCCTCAAGGACAGTGAAAGAGAAAGGAAGAAGTAAAGGGGAAAGTCAGATTAGAAACACACTTTAGAGGATGTAATATGGCATCTGGCTTTGAAGCCCAAGGAGTTCATCTGGCTTAGAATCCAGCAGAGAATGTAAGGGGTGGTCAATGAGTGAAAGCAGGTAAAGATTACTATGAAGCCTGAATATTATATTGGGATCACTGGAGAACCACTCATCTTCTTTTCCAGGAGAGCAATTTGATCAGGTTGGGATTTTGGACAGATTTCTCTGGCAATGGTGGAGATCTTTGGATAGAGATTGTGGTGTGGGTGGGGGTTGGGGGGATGGATTGGTTGTATGACAGGTGAGGAGCTTGGACCAAGTTCATGGCAGTGAACGGAGAGGAATGGATGGATTCAAGAGACATTGCAGTTGTTAAATGACAGGAATTGGCAAGAGGTTGACTGTGAAGATGGAGAGAGGAGTTTGCAGGTCCACCAAAATTGTGTTTAAGTGAAAATTTTAGAGGGAGAGAAATTACACAGGTGAAAGTGGCATCATGGAAGTCAAGGTGGGAAGATTGGAGGGAAGATGGTGAACAGTGTTGTCACTGATGTCTGACCCCCTGAACTCAGGAAATTTCTAGTAGAACCTTCTGCCTGCAAATCTTATTTTTTAGGAACAGAGCTCCTAGAACCTTCTGCCTCACTGTCCATCTTACCTTGAGAAACTAACTGACAAACTGTGGGAACAGAAAAAGAAACATTTGAGAAAGATACCTGCATAAATGAATCAAAAAGTGGCTCCGCCTCATGGTAATGTTAAAATTCCCCTCTGAATATTCATCCCAAACCCTAGTACAATGGAAGGAAACATCCTTAAAGCTGAGGTGAGAAATTGTGCTCCATTTTCCCTTGCTCAGGTAGGCATAACTTTGGAAATGATTTCCCGTGATCCCCTTATTTGTACAAATAAGAATGACCTCATGAGTGACACTCTGCGTGGTACAGTCTCTGTCTATAACTCACTAGTAAGGGGACCCACTTTGGCCTGCCAGTGGTGTTTCCTTCAAAGATGAAGGAAGATGAAGATGGGAAAAAGAAAGAGGTTATTGAATCCCACCGAGTGGGCACTTGTGATGGAGATTCCAGCAAGGCACTTACGTGGATATTTGTAGAAACACTGTGGAGTACATGGGAGGTGAACGGGAGAGAAATGAAGGCGGTCTATACTTTCAAGACATTTAGATGTGCAAAGAGAAATCAATTTAGGGGGATGCATGATCCATGGAGAATGTTTGGTTTGTGTTTTAGTATGTGCAGGAAAGGACTGATTTGTATAAATGAGGTAAAGAACCCAGAGATTAAAGATCAAAAATGAGCAGATAAGGTAGGGTAAGCTCCCTGAGCAGAAGGGAGACAGTAACACGGGCGAAAACTGGTAAAGGACACTTCTTCCCTCTGCAGCAAAAAGGAAGAATGTCGAATTGGTAAACACGTGGGTCCTGAGGGACAGAGAACGGGAGTTGAGGGAATTCAAGACTAGATGATCTCCATTTTCCCTGGGAATTATAGATAAACTGAGGGAAAAAGGAAAAGTCAGCAGGCTGTAAGTCCTGTCAAGCCAATAAAAAGGTTTAGTGGAACAGAGAGTGGCATCAGCAATACCATAGGAGGTTGTGGCAGAAAAGGGGATTTATGACAAAGATGTGTTTCACTTATCACCATATACACATCTCATAAAATTTACCTTGTTGACTTAAAAATTTTAAAGAAGTATTTCAGGGTGGTAAATAGTATGTAGGTTCCTGAAATGAAAGTGAACATCCTTGAAACTGAGGTGAGGAACTGTGAAACTCAGTGAGAGAGTTTTTAAAGGAAGGTGGTAGAGCAATGAATGGAACGAGGCAGAAGGCACAGCCAAGATGATACCAACTCTTCTTCCTAGTCTAGAGATGAGGGTGTAGGGGTGAGCAGACTCCCCCTGATACTCAGCAGGGAAATCTTTATCAAGGGCCAAACTTCAGGCCTTCAGTTGCAGTGATGAGATGGCAGCATTTTAAGGGAGAGCTAAATTTTTAGGGAGATCTCTTGGAAAATAATTTGTGGCTTGAGAACATGGTGGGAAGAGTTAAAGAGAGAATCAGTGTGAGGAGGCATGGAAGTGGGTAGAACTCAGGTGAGAAGTCACAAGCCTATGTGAGAAATTAACCAGAGAGCAAGTGATCTGGGCTGTAATTATGGTTGAGTGTTGCAGATATTCCTTAATTGCATAAACTTCTAAGATTTTTAAATAAAATTTATAGAATTAGATGAGAAAAATATGTGCATAGAAAACAACATTTTTGGCAGAAAGGTTAAATTTAAACAATATGCATTGAGGCCTTAAATACCCTGGATTCATTTTGGCAAATTAAAATAAACTTATGGGGGCGCATGGGTGGCTCAGTCACTTAAACGTCTGTCTGCCTTCGGCTCAGGTCACGATCCTGGGGTCCTGGGATCGAGTCCCTCATCAGCAGGGAGCCTGTTTCTCCTTCTCCCTCTGCTGCTCCCCTGCTTGTGCTCTTGCTCTACACCCCTCACTGTCAAATAAACAAACAAACAAATAAATAAATAGATCTTTAAAATAGAATAAACTTATGATATGGGATTCAAGTGAATTTACTACTTGGAATTCTAAAAATTAAGAAAGTTATAACTCTTACAGGTGTGTCAAAGGAAGTATTGACATACTTCCAAAGGAAGTATAAAAAATATGAAAAAGTAGAAAAATATGAAATGTGATACACTTTTTCATGAAAAAATTTTCATGATGAAAAATTTTTGTATTGGTATGAAAGAAAATTTAAAAGAAAGTTAAGACAGCTTTTTTTTTTTTATTCTGCAAGTTTTTTTTTAATTAAAATATAATGTATTATTTGCTTCAGGGGCACAGGTCTGTGAGTCATCAGTCTTATTGTGCACGTTTTAACAAGGTACATATTGAAAACTGTGATTTTCAATTATTATTTTAGATACTATATTACTATTTTTCTACTCTAAATTAAAGATAATTAAATCTTTAATTCATATGCTTACTTTTTCCACACCATCAAAATTATCCATAATAAAATACATTTTTAAAAAGTTAAGACAGTTTTGAGGCCAGTCAAGACCCAGGATTGCTGAGAGGCCTCTGGGCTGCCCCAAGAGCCCTAGTCCAGGCTTCACCAAAGCAATTACTCGCAGAAACAGAACCTCCCAGACTCTTCCAGACCTGGGCATGGTTGCTCAACCCACCTCAGACTGTGCTTCTATAGACTGAAAAAGAACTGCTTGATTAAAAGGTTTTGGAAAGTGAAAGGCCAACTATCTTAAAGAATTCTTTTACTTGTTGCAGGGTCCCATTATATGGGACATAAGGAAGCACAAGATTTTAGGCAAGAGAAGTCACATAATGACTTACTAATTAAAAAATGTATTGAGTGAATCTTGCTCATTGGTAGAAATTTCAAAGAACAATCCCATTTAAGGAATAAAGAATAATGCATTTATCAAACTACATCATTTTTCAAGGATTACTTTAATAATCCATCAGACTAAAACTAAATGAATTCCAACTCAAAGACTACATCTCCAATTAAAATGAGGCTTTTAAAATTAAAACTTTCATCTCGAGGGACGCCTGGGTGGCTCAGTTGGTTGGACTGCCTTCGGCTCAGGTCATGATCCCGGAGTCCCGGGATCGAGTCCCACATCGGGCTCCCAGCTCCATGGGGAGTCTGCTTCTCCCTCTGACCTTCTCCTCGCTCATGCTCTCTCTCTCTCACTGTCTCTCTCTCAAATGAATAAATAAAATCTTTAAAAAAAAAAAAAAAAAAAAAAAAAAAACTTTCATCTCGAGATACATAGATTTATATCCACTAAGAAGAAATAATACAAAATCATCCTGTGTCTACTTGTCTAATGGTAAGATCTTACAAAAAACTATTGTACAATATTACAAACAGGATTTTGACATTAACATAGTCAAGATAAAGCACTTTGTTGAACAAAATGTTAAGAAAGAACATCTCTGGGGGTGCCTGGGTGTTGTAGTTTGTTGGGCGTCTGGCTCTTGGTTTCAGCTCAGGTTGTGATCTCGGGGTCCTGAGACTGAGACCTGCGCTGGGCTCCTTGTTCTGTGTAGAGTCTGATTGAGATTCTCTCTCCCTCTCCCTCTGCCCCTCCCACTATTTCTTTTTAAAATGAATAAATTAAAAAAAAAAAAAAGAATGAACACCTATCCCCTATTTTCTATCTACAGGGAACATCATTTGGTTTTTCACTATTAAGTATGATGTTAACTCTAGTTTTTGTAGATGTTCTTTGCCAGGCTGAGAAATTTACCCTCTATTCCTAGTTTTCTAAGGGGTTTTGTTTTGTTTTGCTTTTAAATAATAGACGGCAACTGAATTTTCTCAAGTGCTTCTTTGACACTGATAGATAGGAGCATGTGATTTCAGCCTCTTAATGTAGTGGATTACATTGATTGATTTTCTGATAGTGATCAGCCTTGCATTCCTGGAATAAACTCCACTTAGTCATGGTATATAATTCTTTTTATATATTTTTGAATTCTATTTGTTAATATTTTGTTAAGGATTTTGCATCTTTAAAAGCAAGTCAGATAACAATGTTCATGTCTGCTCAAGGAACGTTTGTAAATTTGCCAATGAGATTTTGGTAAGATTAACTTATAGAGGTAAGATTGCCATTTTAAAGTGGTCCTTAATTCTTTATTGTAATACCTGTTTTTATTTAAAATGCTCTTGTAAATTTATTTACATCTTATTCCCTAATAAAAATATTTGCCTATGTATTTGTTTTCTCTTCGAACATGTGGGTTAGTGTGATAGTAAGATTCTTCATGCTGTTTCTTGACCTAGCCCTTTCTTCACATTACTCAATACATTTTTTTAATGCTCCATGCATTTTTCGTTCAGTGATATTTAAGGCAAATGCTGCTGGCATTCTCATTCACTCATTTTCCAGTTTTCTCATCTCTTTCTTTCATATTACTATGTCCTTTTCAATTGCATTCTTTTCTTCCTCTTTTATGTTTTCCCTCCGTGTTGGCCTTTAGGTGATACCAACAGGCTTGGGACACTCCTTGGTCCCACTGACACTTGAAGATAAAGTTGGTGATTGTCATGCCATCAGAAATCATTAATATTTAATATACATGAAAAATCGGGGTCAATAATGAGGTGAAAGTAAAAATAGATTATTTGGAATAACCCACTATCCACTGCTAGTTTCTCAGACTTTGAAAGTTTAAGTGAGAAAACCCAGAGAGAGGAATTGATTGTTAATCTCTTTTTTAATTGAGTGTAATGTTTCCAAGAGAATATTAATAGCAAAAACTAGGGGTAGAGAGTGGATTATTCAGAAGAATCTCTTTCTACCTTCACTTAATTATTGACCGTGATTTTGCAAAGTCTGTTGAAGCTACCAAGCTAAGTGAAGTATTGGATGAGATTTTGCACTCATATAGCTCACCAGGCAAATGGTGATGGTAATTCCTTTATGTTCTGTTCTGTAACTAGACCATATTGGTTGCTCTGGATAGTATTTACATGAGCAGTTTTCCCTGTTAGAATTAAACGTCTCTCAAGGCTCTGTTTTACACAGGTTCGTTTTAGATTCAATGCTCTTGCTAGTTCTTTAAAAGCAACCATTAAGTTATGATTGCCCTTTGGAATACAGCTGTCCATTAGGTTTAGTACTCCGTTTAGTACTCCGTTTCCATAAAAATAGGATTTCTATATTCTTTCAGAAAAATGGACTGACTGCCTTTATTTTCATTTTTAAGCTTCCTTTTGAAATGAAAGCTTACTCCAACATGGATTCTAAGTTCAGCAAAACTATTCACGAACGGCTGGTTGTATTTCTTTTTTTTTCTGGCTTTATTGAGGTATCATTGACAAACAAACTGTATATACTTAGGGTGTACAACATGAGTTACATTCATAGACATTGTGAACGATTACCACAATCGAGTTAATTAGTAAATCCATCACCTCACATAGTTACATTTGTGTGTGTGTGATGAGACACTTAAAATCTACTGTCTTAGTAAATGTCAAATAAATGATATTGTATTATTAACTATATACACCATGCTGTATATGAGATCCTTAAAACTTAGTTCTCAAAAATCTGAAAGTTTGACTGGTTTTAGAAACCTCACTTGATGTTTTAGAAATTTCTATTAATTAAATAACATCTCTGGTCTCAAGTCTTCCTTTTATATTCAAAATCTCTAAAAATTATCACATTATTTTTCTTTAACAGATATAAGTTGCTTCTTTCCTATTTTGTGAACCCCCTGTTTATTTACTATCCTACAGTTTTTCTTTTTCTCAGTGAAAGAGGAATTTGATGTTGAAATTGCATCCTTTTACAAATCAGATTGTTTATAAATGGGGTTTGATCATCAGCCGATTTAAATTTTCGTTCTTTTACCCTGTACTTTTAGGACTCAAAACTAAGAATGTTGTAAGGAAAAGAAACAAATTGCAAGGGTGGTCATATTTAATAATCATTTTTAAGTTAATAAGGGAAGACAAAATTCACATAAAAATTTATTCTCTTGATTATGCAATTCAGTAGTCTAGGAAATATATTCACAAAGTTGTACGACTATAGCCACTGTCTAATTCCAGAACATTTTTATGGCTCCAGAAAGAAGCCCCAAACCAATTAGCAGTGGCTCACCACTCTAGCCTCTGGTAATGACAAATCTACTTTCTGTTCTTATGGATTCACCTATTCTAAAAATGAAATATTTTTGGAATTCTATAAATAGAATCTTACTTATGTGACCTTTTTTGCTTTTTTAATTGAGTGTAATGTTTCCAAGGTTCATTCATGTTCTGTTATATATCAGTACTTTTTTCCTTATCATGGTTGTACATTATTTCATTGCATGGGTATACTACAATTTATTTTTGTTTTGTTTTAAAGATTTTATTTAGTTATTTATTTGACAGAGTGAGAAAGAAAGAGAGAGCATGAGCATGGGAGAGTGGCAGAGGGAGAGAGAGAAGCAGACTTTCCTCTGAGCAGGGAGCCCTATCCTGGACTCCATCCCAGGACTCTGGGACCATGACCTGAACTGAAGGTAGACACATAACCAACTGAGCTATCCAGACACTAACACAGTTTGCCTACCATTCATCTGTTCATAGACATTTGGTTTGTTTCCGCCTTTTCAGTTCTGTGAAAAATGCAGCAGCGAACATATGTGTGCAGCCATTTCTTTGAGTATCTGTTCTCAGTTTATTTGAGTATATAACCAGAATTGGAATTGCTGGGTCATATGGTAAATCTATGTTTAACATTTTGAGGAACTGCCAAGCCACTTTTCAGAAAATTAATACACGTACAGTGGAATTAGCATCAGTTCCTTTGGGAATTTACAATATTGGTAATATCAAAGGGCACGTTTATTCTTTTCAGTGGTAATAGCCTCCTGTGTTACTTTTTTCCTTTTTTTGTTTTTGTTTCTGTGGCAAAAGATTTGGAAAATAACCAAAGGTTTCCCTTCTATTTCAAAACATTCTCTCTGGAACTTGGGTATTCTTGAATTTTGATCCTTGACATTGATATAAACAGTGTGACTTGGAACTAATTTAATCCAAGTAAGTAATTTTTGATTTTATAAAATAATTTAAGATAGGTACATAAATTGCTCTTGGTAAATCAAGTGCATGTAAAATGAATTCCTATATAGGTTCATCTTCAAATTGCCTACACAGACCTATTTGAACTTTATGGCCACTTGTGGGGAAGACAAGCAGATTTGCTGATGTGAGCAGAGTTGTCAAGTAAGTACCTTTGTCAAAATATCTAATTTGGTCAGATAATGATTCCAGTTACAGAATAAGTATCATTAGAAGGCAAATGGACAAAGAAGTGGTGTGTGCATATACACCCAACCCACTACCCACATAATGGATTATCAAGCAGCCATAAAAAGGTTGAGCTCTTGTCCTTTGTCACAACAGGAATGGACCTAGACGGTCTTCCGCGAAGTAAAATAAGTCAGACTGAGAAAGATAAGTACCGTGTAATTTCACTCATGTGTGGAATCTTGAGAAACAAATTCATTAACAAACAGACCTCTAAGTAAGAGCAAACTGATGATGGTTGCCAGAGGGGAAAAGGGTGGGGGGATGGGCAACGAGGGTGAAGGAGAGTGGGAGACATGGCTTCTGGTTACGGAATGAATAAGTTATGGGAATGAAAGGCAGAGCACAGGGAAGATAATCAATGATACCATAATTATATATTTTTTAAAGGTTTTATTTATTTATTTGACAGAGAAAGCAATCACAAGTAGGCAGAGAGGCAGGCAGAGAGAGAGGGAAGCAGGCTCCCTGCTGAGCAGAGACCCCGATGCGGGGCTCGATCCCAGGACCCTGAGATCATGACCTGAGCTGAAGGCAGAGGCTTAACCCACTGAGCCACCCAGGTGCCCCCCATAATTATATTTTATGGTGACAGGTGGTGGCCACGTTTACGGCAAGCACAGCATAAAATACAGACTTGTGAAATCACTACGATATTCACCTGAAACTAATGGAGCATTGTGTCAACTGATGGGGAGAGTGAAGGCTTGAGGTGACATTCCTCAAGGAGTTCATGGCCGCCTTATTGCCTTAATGTTGTATTTCATTATAGACTAAAAGTAACCCTATCTTGACAACAGCTAAATATTATAGCTCCTGTGAGAATCTGCTTTAGGCATGTAGAAATTCCTTAGAAACGTATGTTATCTCTACCTCTCCTCCCTCCAAAAAACTCTAAATATATAATCAATCACCCCAACTGCTTCCAGGTGCAGCTCTTTCTGCCCACTGGCCCTGTCCCCATCCTGTAACAAAATCACTTTTTTGCACCAAAAACATCTCAAGAATTCTTCCTTAGTCATTCCCTCACAAAACCCAAAACTTCAAATTTCATATCAACTACATTCAAATAAAATAAAATTTATAAAAATGCATCAAGAGAAAACGTTAAATATATATTTAAATATGTTAAATATGCGTATGTGTTATATATACCCATATTTGAAGCGAATGGATATCCATGGGCCAAAAAAGAAAAGAACCTTGGTCAAATCTCACACCTTATTCAAAAATTAATTCAAAATGGGTAATAGATTAAAGTGTAAAATATAAAACTTCTAGAAAATAAAAGGAGAAAATCTTCAGGATCTAGGACTTGGTGAAGAATGCTTAGACACGAAAAAAGGATTCAAAAAAGGAAAATTTGATAAATTAAACTTGATCAAAATGAAACTTTTTCTCTGGAGAAGACTGTTAATAGGATGAAAAAGTAAGTACAAACTGGGTAAAAAAAATTTGCAAATCACATAGCTGACAACCAATTGTATTTAGAATATATAAAGAACTCTCTAAACTCAGTAGTAAAAAAAAAAAAAAACCCTCAAAACAATGCAGTTAGAAAATGGCCAAAGTACTTGAATAACTATTTCACTGAAAAGGATACATAGCTGTGCAATAAACACATGAAAATAAGTTCAGCATTTCTACACCATTGAGGAAACATAAAATCACAACCACGATGAGATGCCACTAACCACCTATTAGAATAGCCAAAAATATTTAAAATTGATAATACCCACTAATGGTGAGATAGTAGAGAAATGGGACTTCTCATACATTACTGGTGGCAATGTAAATTTGGTACAACTACTCTGGAAAAGTTTGGAAAATTCTTGAGAAATCAAGTACTTCATATGCAACCCAATATGTACCCCTGGGCATATATCCCCGAGAAATGGAAACTCACGTTTACACAAAAACTTGCATGTAAATGTTCATAGCAGTTTTATTTGTAATATCCTTATATGTACCCAACCAAAATGTTTCTCAATAACTGAATGGTTAAACAAATTCGGGTACATATGAAACTTGAAATACCACTCAACAATAAAAAGGAATTAACTTTCTGGGTTCTCTATTCTGTTTTATTGATCTATGTGTCTGTTTTTGTGCCAGTACCTTACTGTCTTGATGGAAAGAGCCTAGATGTCCATCTACAGATGAATGGATAAAGAAGACGTGGTACACACAGACACACATACATTCATACATATAATGGAATATTACTCAGTCATCAAAAAGATTGAAATCTTGCCATTTGCAATGAGGTGGATGGAACTAGTGTGTGTTATGCTAAGCAAAGTAAGTCAGTCAGAGAAAGACAGATACTATATGATTTCATTCATATGTGGCATTTAAGAAATAAAACAGGGTCATAGGGGAAGGGAAGGAGAAGTAAAATAAGATAAAGACAGAGGGAGGCAAACCATAAGAGACTCTATACTCCAGGGAAGAAACTAAGGGTTGCTGGAGGGGAGGTGGGTAGAGAGATGGGTAACTAGGTGACATGCATTAATGAGGGTACTTGAAGTAATGACCACTGGTCATTATGTAACTGATAAATCACTCAGTTCTACTCCTGAAACTAATGATACAGTACATGTGAATGAAATTGAATTTAAACAAAAGATTTTTTTTTTAGAAAAAGAACTGACTTTGGACATACAACAACTTGGGAAGGTATCATGCCAAGTGAAATAAGCCATTCTCAAAAGTATGATTCCATTTATATGATGTTCTTGAAACGACAAAGTTGTAGAGAAGGAAGACAGATTAGCAGTTTCCAGGGATTGAGGTGGTGAGAGAGGGAAGAATAAGTAGAATTATAAAAGGTTAGCACCAGAGCATTCTCTCTGGTGTAGGAAAACCCTTGTACTTTCATTACAAAATGTGTAGTTACAAAATGGTACACAAATATACACAGCTACAAAAATGTACACAAACTTGATAAAATAATGTAGATATACACATGTTGTTCTGAGGTTAGTTTCCTGGGTTTTGTATGTACTGTATTATATTGGATGGCATCATTGGGGGATCTAGGGGAAGAGTATGGTGGGACCGCTCTATCCTACTTTTGCAACTGCATGTGAATCTGTAATTATTTCAAACTTGAAGTTTTTTTTAAGTCATACCTTAACAAAAAATATTTAATTCTAGTTTAAATTTGTGTAAGCTGCTCACTTACAGACTAAAGCAATAATATGCAAAAACAAAACAAACAAAAAACCACAAAACCAAACCAAAACAAAACACACCCTACAGTCCTGAGGGCTTCTCTGGTGAATCCTAGCAAAAATTCGAGGAAAAAAATAATACCTCTTTTACCCAGACTTTTATGGAAAAAGACAAAACACTGTAACTCATTTTATGAGAGTAGCAGAACTTTAATATCAAAATCCCACAAGGACATTACTAGAACTTAAAAATTTAGGCAAATGTGCTGATGAACATATATGGAAAAATCCTAGACAATGTGTTGGCAAACAAAACCCAGGAACATATAAAATAGATGATACATTATGATCCAAATCTAAGCATTGCTAACTGATAATAGGTCTTTTCTTTTAGTCCTCCCCTTCATTTCTGTTCTTCTTTTTACCCCTCCAAGGCTTAGAGAAATGTGCTTACATTATCCACCACCAAGGAATTCTCTAGATTTCTATTCACTTGATAGTATTTGTTTGTTTGTTTGTTTGTTTTTATGTGTTCAGCACAGAAATCAGGAACGCATTCACGGAAAACCTGATGAAAGCTATATGCAGAACAGAACAGAAGTAAGGCTGAAGAAGGATCATGAGGAAGGTGCTGGTGTGGATTCTGTAGAAACAAACTGGATTCCTCCCCCCCATCTTTGTAATCCTCTCACTTTCCATTACAATGCCTGACTCAAGGCAGGGGTTCAGCATAATTGTAGCCTGGATTGCATACGGGCGGTCCTGAGTCAATCATCCTAGACTCCACAAGAATCATACAGAAGATGAAGTTAATCATTTCTTGTGATTGAAAAGGAAGAATTTGAGATTGTGGAAGAAAGAAGAGCCAAGACACAGGAGAGAGATAATGTAGCAGGCGCGTGAGGGAGAGGCAGAGAGAGAAGGAGAGAATCTTTTTTTTTTTTAAGATTTTATTTATTTGATAGAGAGAGAGCACAGGCAGGGGAAGTGGCAGGCAATGGGAAGGGGAGAAGCAGGCTCTCCACTGAGCAGAGAGACCGACCTGGGCTCAAACCCAGGACCTTAGGATCATGACCTGAGCTGAAGGCAGACACTTAACTGACTGAGCCACCCACGTACCCCAAGAGAATCTTAAGCAGAGTCCTCGCCCGTGTGAAGCCTAACGTGGGGGTCAGTCTCATGATCCTGAGATCATGACCTGAGCAGAAACCAAGAGTTGGTTGCTTAACCAACTGAACCCAGATTCCTCCAAGCATCCCAGGTCTTCTAATGAAAATTGTAGCTCATTCTTTGAACAAGGCTGAGAGAGTATATATGAACAAACTTCAGGGTATCTGTGAACCTCGAGAAATTTTTCACATTTTGCTTGTATATGTGTATTTGTATTTCTCTGGGGAGGAGGTTTTCATAACTTCCAATAGATTATTAAAGGAACCCATGACAGAATATGTTTTTTAAAAACAGTTCATTTACAGTGTTAAATATTTACCATGAATATATGTCCTTGCTGAGTAAAAGAAAAATTCCTCCCTATTTAAGGAATAAAACACGAACTCAAGGATATCAATTGTCTTCTTACCAAAAAAAAAAAAAAAAAATCAGTCTTGATTAATGGCAAGCTACACAGTAATCATTATGGAAAATAAGAAAAACATGGAAAAATATTTTCTTTAAGGCATTATTGTTGAGAATCTAATACATGCATATTACTGTATAAAGCACTCTTAGATTTTAAAAAGGGTCAAGATCTTCAATGTGATTAAGGACCACACACACACACACACACACACACACACACACAGTGTGGAAAGAATCAAAGTGTACATCAACTGATGGATGCATAAAGAAGATGTGGCACACACACACATATACACATATATACACACACTCCTGCACTGCATACCTTACATTTCAGAATACCAGAGGTTTAATATAGAGCAGGTACCACATATGTATAATGCTACAGGAAGGGTGGTTCCACACTTCCACCTGTTATGTTCATTTTAACAGGAAAAATACAAAATAAAATATAAGCCAGAAACATCTTGATTCTGGTCCCTCCTCCATTACTTCCTGCTTCTCTAATTCTCAGTAAGCCACTTAATATTTCTAGGCTTCTGATGATTGACCTCTTTTAAGGATAATGGCACATAATATTTCGATGGCAGGGCACAGGACTGTCCGATATCCTGAGGTCCCATAAAAACATGTCTGCGGATATAGATAAATGTATCAATATATAGGTATGTATGCATACATACAAATATATATGCAAATTATTTATGTTAGGCCAACTGAAAAATGCAGAAGAGTGCAAAGAAATAAAAACAATTCCTATTTTTATAAACCAGAGATAATAGCTCTTATCCACTATTTTTTTCACATATAAAAATTCAAGCAGCATCCACTTTGCCTTGGCATTGAGCTAGAGACATGCAAAGTGTGTCTAATAAAATGATACACGATTTATGTGTGAATTTTTATTTAAAAGGAAACATTAATACAAGGGATAGCATTAAGCCCAGAATTGTGTATGTAATGAAGACACACAAAATTCTGCATTTGTATTTATACAAGCAGAATCTCAAATACATTTTTTTTGGTAGAAGTTACACACTTGGCAGCCTATGATTATTTTTTTTACAGTATATATGTTTCAGCATAAAATACAGCAAAAAATGCCTGAGGATTCCCACCTTATATGAGCTGTCATAACCATGGATACAGAAAGCTGGAAAATACAGAACTGACTCGCTGATTTCTTTCTTTCTTTTATTTTTTTAATTATTTTTTATTACTAACGTATAATGTATTACTTATTTCAGGGGTGCAGGTCTGTGATTTATCAGTCTTACACAACACACAGTGGTCACTGTTGGTTCCCCCAATAATGGGTCCATGGTCAAAGGAGCAAGACTGATACAAAGCGAAGGTCAAGCAAAGCTTTATTTTGTGCCAAGCATCAGGAATCAAACTGACCAGCCAGGGCCATCTCTTGAAAGAGGCGACCTCTCTCTTCTTTACAGACTAGCTTTTAAGGGCAAAGACCACGTGGTTGGGCCTTGCCATGCACAGGTGGCCAATGAGATTGTAACACACAGAGAAAGCTACGTAGTCCTGCTATGCTAGGTCACACATAAGTGACCAATTGAATTACAATTTACCCTACAGTAGCTATTTGAACTAGCCTATCACCTTGGTCAGAATTGGCACCCAAAGGGCACCCAAAGGGCCCATACTCCTTGGTAGCTAGGAGATAGTATGCACCCCCACCGATTGGATACCTCCACCTGGCCTGACCCACCCTTGTATTTGGGCTTTGTTACCTGGGACTGGTTTCCAGGACTTGTTTTTAAGTAAGTTCCCTGAAAGGGGTGGAGGGTGGCAGGGTCAGGATGGAGCTGCTCTGGCTAAATAGGCCCTTATAGTCACCACAATGCATACCCTCCCCAATGTCCATTTGTATGGAACAGAATATTAGGCAAGGGGCAGGGCCTACAGCTTTTTACATCTTCAGTTAATCACGTGTCACTTTGTAGAAACCACAAAGAACAGGAAGTGAGCCTGATACACACCAAAGCAGGGAGAACAATATTTGGAATGTTAACAAGGAAGCCGCAGTATGAGGCAGCCAGTGTTAACAAGTTTATCAAATTGCCGGTCACATTCACCGTCCCCGCCCAGCAGATCCAGGAATGCGGGGATTCGGGGGAAATTGCACCTGAGGAGGGTTCACAATGATTTCGGAAATGGGCAGTGGAAAAGATTTGCTAGGACACAGGTGTGCCGTCAGCCTGGGTTGCTAGGGACAGGTGAGAAAACAAGAGAGGAAAGAAAGGTTTCCTACAGGATTTTGTGTGTAAGAGTGGATAGCAGCCCCAAGAGATGCTGGAACCCATCTTGTGTTCTAAGGACTCCTATGAGTTTCTTATAGTGGATTATAAATCCTGCTCACACTATGACCACTCCAGTTCCCTGTGGGATTTCTGCCCAGCAGGAGACATGGTCATGATGGACCTTGCTTTGGGACACCTGATAAAGCTCTTTGGAGTTTCTCAGAATTATAAAGTAAGTAGGGACCATGGAGCTCAGAGAGTAATCATTTTATGTCCCAGAAAACTCTGTAAACTGGATTACCATGGTCCTGCTATAGAGTCTTGAAGCTCTTCAAGGCTGTTCCGAAATCTGCTTATGAAGGTTCATTGTTTATTCAAGAATATCATATTGTCAGGGTGCCTGGGTGGCTTGGTTAGTGAGGCAGCCCACTCTGGATTTTGGCTCAGGTCAGTCTCAGGGTTGTGGGATTGAGCCCTCACTCAGCAGAGAGTCTGCTTGTCCCTCTCCCTCTGTTTCCTGTCTCTCCCCACCCCGCCCTACCCCGCCCTGCTTACTCTCTCTCTTTCAGATAAAGAAAGAAATCTTAAAAAGAGAGAGAGAGAGAGAATATTGTATTCCCATCAGCAAAATCTTTCTGGAAAAATGATGGTGCTAAAATCTAAATGGTTTTGTCCACCAAAATAAGTCTCAGAACCAGGAATGGACACAAGAAGGACCTCAGGCATTCTTGGTACTACACATGAAATATACTTGCCCCAGTAAAGCAAGAAGACAATGCTGAGCAAAAGTTGAAACACTACTGTGTAAACACTAATATGATAGAGTATCTTTATAAAAAGATAGTAAAGTATCTTTAATCTTGGTGCTCCAAAACTACTTAATTTTTACTGATATAAAAGCAGGTTATTTTTTTTTTTTCTCCTCCACTCTTTTTTTTTTTTTTTTTTGAAGTGTGGTTGTACACAGTATTATGTTAATTTCAGGGGTGCAACATAGTGAGTCAGTACATCTACGTGTTATACTGTACTTACGCCAAGAGTTGCTACCAGCTGTCACCATACAATACTTACTACAATATCACAGACTCTATTCCCTATGGTGTACTTTTCATCCTCTTTAGGTCCAACCATATTGTTGCAAATGGCAAAAATATTTTTCTTTTTTATGGCTAAGTAATATTCCTGTGTGGGGCATGTGTGTATGTATATATTTATCTTCTTTATAGATGATATAGATGATGGACACTTAGGTTGCTTCTATATCTTGCCTATTATAAACAATGGTGATTATAAACAATCACCAAAGGCAATCCTGAAACAATCATCACTTGCCTATTATAAACAATGGTGATTATAAACAATCACCAAAGGCAATCCTGAAACAATCATCACTGCTAAAAAGAGGCTCCTTGTGTGTTCTTCTGTTGTTGGTAGTGGAGTTAATTTTTAGTCTCTGGTTGGTCTCTTTGCATTCAGCATGCCTTAGTTTGTTGTTGGCTGCTTCCCAAAATGACTGCCTTTTTACTGTCCTCCCCATTAAAAATAAGAAGAGATCACATAATTATTTCTTCAATATGTTCATTTTACACATTGGAATGAAATAAAGATCTATCGCATTAGATTAGAGCTATTTATATATTACTTCATTACTTCTTAGTGATCTAGGCAAACCATGTCTGAGAACACAAATGGGGTCCCACAGGAAAAGCCAAGAGGGCCCTTGGCTTCCTGCAGGATAGAAATCAAACACAAGCCAGGAAGATGTGAGAGCAGAGTTTAATGAATAGCGTAAGTGATAGCATATAGCATAGAAGATGGAGTGCCTGGGAGGCTCAGAAAAGGAGAAGAATGGAATTTCTCCATTGCTTGAGATTAGGATTTATACTGGAAAGGGTTCCAAGGTATGGGTTCCTTCGAAAATCCAGGTTAGTCTCTCTTCCCCAGCACTGCCTGTGGACGTGGCAGCCATCCATTACTGGGCATTGTGACTGCCCTCAGACCTCTGGTGAAGGCCAAATTCATTAAATAGAGGACCTAGAAGTTCAGCCAGCAGCAGTCAGACCGATATGTCGAAATTAAGCATAATTGGCAGAAACACAGAGGCACTGATGACAGAGTACATAGAAGACTCAAGGGCCAGATCTTGATACTCAACCATGACTACAGGAGAAAGAAGAAAACAAAGCACACATTGCCCAGTGGCTTCTAGAAGTTCCTAGTCCACAATGTCAAGGAGCTTGAAGTGCTGCTGATGTGCAAAAAGTCTTAGTGTGCAGAGATTTCTCTGAATGTCTCCTCCAAGAACCGCAAAGTCATTTGGAAAGAGCAGCCTGGATGGCTGCCTCAGCCACCAATCTCAATGCCAGGTTGTGCAGCAAGGAAAATGAATAGACAGACAGCTTACGTGCACATCATATTTGTGTTAATAAAACAATAAAACTATCAAAAGAAAAAGAAAGGAATCCAGATTAGGGTCTCAACGAAGGTGACTGTCTGGTGAACAAGTATAATTCCATAAATCACTGGAGGGGCTACTGGCCCCAGTGTCCACCGTGGTTTGTTCTCAAGATGTTCTCAGGTGTGTGGGGACCTAGGACAAAACTCAGAGAGTGATCAACTGTTTTGTTTCCCCCCTGGAGTGGGAACATAGCTTCTTTGGTTTACTCAGATGCAAGATGGAATACAGAATATGAGTAAATGGGGCCTACCAGAAAAATACCAGGGCTGGAGACTTTCTAAATGGAGTCCCTTCAGTTTCCCTATCTCATTAGAGTTAATGAGAAGTTTGATGTGCAGTGGAAATGCAAACTTCTAGTAGTTTTGTATTTTTATTATGGAACTCATCTAGACTTGTCCATAAGGGCTTTTTCTATTTGTAGTATAGTGAGAAAGAGCTATATAGGACTAAAAATGAAAGCTCTTTTATGGCAACTTAA
Organism: Mustela putorius furo; assembly: GCF_011764305.1. NCBI lineage: Eukaryota > Metazoa > Chordata > Mammalia > Carnivora > Mustelidae > Mustela > Mustela putorius. The sequence goes on from NW_025421998.1 coordinate 30,893,088, forward strand.
AAAAACTTATTATCACCACTTGTTGTACTTAAAGCGTTTCTCCAGAAAAATATTTTGATTCACAATTGATTCTTAATCTTGGGACAGCTTCTTGTTATCAGCGTACTTCATGTGCCTGAAACACCTTCCTTATTAGCCAGTATCACCCACATCATCCTAGGAAGTGCAAGGTAGTTCAAATTTAACCTGAACAGAACATAATTTGGAATCTGCCATTAAAAATATATATTATGCATTTTTAAATAGAAACTCCTTGGGTTTGTGTTTTTTTTTTTAAGATTTTATTTATTTATTTGATAGACAGAGATCACAAGTAGGCAGAGAGGCAGGCAGAGAGAGAGAGAGAGAGGAGGAAGCAGGCTCCCCGCTGAGCAGGGGGCCTGATGTGGGGCTCCATTGCAGGACCCTGGGATCATGACCTGAGCCAAAGGCTGAGGCTTTAACTCACTGAGCCACCCAGGTGCCCCATATTATGCATTTTTAAAGAAAAATCACTTACATGCTTTTTAGGTTTATGGGTACATGCACTTATCAAAATAACATATTTTAAAAGATTACATTGTTTTTGCCCTGCATACTCAAGTCTGTTCCTGTCATTTTCATTCAGTCCACATTTTTTCCTCCTTCCAAGAATACAGGAATCTTTTTACAGAAATAATTTGCTTCCCTTTAAATTCATATCAGGAGTAGAAGACAGCAAAGGTAAGTTCTATACCACCAACAGCCATTAAACATGCACAAACTTTTTAAGAGGTGCCAAAACTCACTAGGAAGAAGCAAAAAGTAGAATGAAGGCTTTTGAGCAGTTTTTAAAAATTACTCTGTTTAAGAATACTACCTTGTAAGACAATTTTAACATTATCCAGAACACACATTTACATACTTTGAGAAATGTTCTTATCACAGCTTCGGAGATAACTACTACAAACAATTTACAATTCCATATCTGAAGCCTTTTTGGCCTGGTACATCTCAGAATTCAGAACTTTTATTAGAAAGGTGTGAGGTCCTATATTATGCAATACTTCCAGCATGGGTTGGGGCTGCACTGTAATTAAACACGTTAATTGTTCCATAGAAAACTCAATGACTGTTCACACTAAGTGAATATCCACTTATTCATGGCTTCAATTCTGTTCAGGTTAGATTTAACTAGAAGGGATTTAGGAAAGACAGATAAATGACTGGTTTGACATGTTTAATGTAATGACATGTTTATCTGAAAGCCGGTTCTTTATCATTGATATCTGGTTCAGAGCCAGTGCAAACTCTTGGTCTTTTCTTCCCCCCCAAAAGGAACAATGTATTTAAAACGAAAACTGAAACAGTATCTTTTGTTTCAAAAGTTAAATGTATAATGGACTAGCCTGTGAAATGTTAATTTTTAGTAAATGTAATTTTTAGTTAATTACATCATGATCCTCTTGAACTTGTCGAGCTCCACTTTGGTTAAAAACTCCCATTTTGGGGGCACAATAGGACAAGACATCAGATCAGGCCCAAGCTTGTACTGTGAGCATCCCTTGGGGCTTCACGGACCCTGGGACCAAGAAGAAGGGCAGAAGGGTAGGGAAGGTAGGGATGCTGCGGAGTGTTTGGGCCATTATCTACGTTGGGCTAACTTCAGTCTCAGTTGGATAAAGGGAAAGAAAGTAGAGATCTTTGCGGTCACTGCTCTCTTGCCAGGGAACAGGATTCCTTTCAGAGGCATTGGTCTAACTTCTAGCTCGCCGGTTGCAAAGAGTCTCACTGGTAAGGAGGAGGAGCGGCTCGTAAGCCGGAGCTGGGGCTAGAAGAGGAAGGGCAACAGGGCGCCGAGTCTTGCACAAAGTGGGTGAAAACGAGTTTAAGCCACTAGTTCCTGAATCGGTCCCAGAGGATTAAGGGTACCTGCGTGGATGGAGCACTACCGGACCCGAGCCTCCTGACCCGACATTGTGCTCCACCTGCACCAAGTGGTTAACTGCGATGTCGCAGGGCTTGGGGCCGTTCCTCCCGCAGGCCCGGCTCATCCCCGGCTTCAAGTACGGGGCGGGACCCTCGCGGCTTTCCATCCAATCCTCGTTCCCCGGTGACCGCGGGGCGGGACCCTCGCGGCTTTCCGTCCAGTCCTCGTTCCCCGGTGACCGCGGGGCGGGACCCTCGCGGCTTTCCGTCCAATTCCCGCTCCTCAGCGGCGGCGGAGGAGCGGGCAGTGGCGTCTGTGGGCTTCGGCGGAGTAGGCGAAGCGCAAGCGGTGAGATCTGCAGGCCTGACGGGACAGCGCTGTCTCTCTCCCTCAGCCCTTGGGGATCGTGAGGGAAAGTGAGGTTGCTTCGAAGAGAGCTGAATAAAAGTAGAACGGCGGAAGTGCCGGGACTCTGCGGGAGCGTGGTGTTGGCCGGCATCTATCTATCTTGCTTGCGGGGGTCGGAAACTTAGCCCTGAGGTTGGGCCGCCGGGCTGTCCACAGTGCTGCTAACTCGCATTGCTCGCACTTGGCCTCGTTGAGTGTGCAGAGCTGCTCCTGGTGGGGTGGGCGGAGGCTGAGCTCTCGTCGCGCTCTGCTTGCCCTGTTTTCTCCAGTCGAGCTTTGAACGAACTCCTTCCCCTGAGACCCTTTGTGTAATGAGCGTGTGATGATCATCGCAAACCTGGTGACTCCCGTGGTCCTTGCGAGCCAGCGTTTAGCAGATGAACTTTTTTTGCGTGTTTGCTCGGATTCCCAACAGTTTTAAGTCTTGGGGCTTCCCAGTTTCCAGAATTTTTGCCTTCCACGTTCGTTCACCAGTTTTTGCTAAAAACATCTCCCAAATATAAAAATACTTTTTCCTTCTTACAGTCACCAGCCTAGTTCGTTTAACCCCTGTATTCTCAAAACAGGATCGGTGCCGCAGGCTCCTGGCAGTCCTAAGCAATTCATCGTAGTGTACCGGTATGTGACACTATGTTTGTTTCCTTACCTTCCTGATTCTGTTTACCATTTTATTTACATAGTTTGCATTTTATTGCTCCAGGAAGCCTACTGTAAATTAGTTCCAGTGACATCATTGTCTTAAGGCGTTGGTGGTTCTTGTGGAATTATTTAATCTTCGTGGTAGAGAATTCAGAATAATCCTTCCTGAACAAATTTGGTACTTTCTATTTTCAGTGTACCTTTTGGTAAGTTAAGACTAGTATGGGATTGGTAGTCTCGGTATGAGTTTTCTAGGGTCTATTAAGTAGCAGGGAGGTACACAAGGAATAGGGTATCTTTTTCTGTATATGTGTATTAGATTCTTACTGCTGACAACAACTTATCACAAACTTAACAGTTCAAAATAAATATCACAAATTGGTTTTCTCAGTTTCTATAGATTGGAGGTCCAGGTAGGGTTAGCTGGATATTCCGCTAAGGATATCACAAAGATGAAATAAAGTTTTCTGTAGTTCTTGGTCCTTGACTGGAGACTCTGGGAAAGAAGCCAGCTCTAGGCTAATTAAGGTTGTTGGCAGGATTAATTTTCACGCATTTTTACAGCTGAGGTTCCCATTTCCTCCCTGGGTTCCAGCTGGGGTTTTTTTCAGTTCCATAAGACCACCTGTATCTTGATAGCCAGAGAGTACCTTCAGTCCTTTTCTTGCTTTTACTCTCCCTCACTTACCTGCAGCCAGCTTCTGGAGAAAGCATTCTGCTCCTCAGGGCTCCAGTGAGTAGACCCACCTGGGTAATCTATTTAAGGTTAACTGTGTTGTGTAAGACTATACGATCACAAGCATGGAAGTGATGATCTCCTTATATTCACAGGTTCTGGGGAGTATAAGGGTGGAATCGTGGGAGCCATTCCCAGAAATTTTGCCTAGCATAGTTTGGTTGTCTCAACTAGATTACGTTATTTTTATAATTTTTTTGGTAGGCATTTTAAAATAATCCTAATAACATCTCTTTCTGATTATGATTATCCTCTTTACAGATAAGGAAATTCAGTTAAAGTTAGTTGTCCAGGAGCTCATGGCTAGAGAGCAGTGGAGTTGGTATCTACCTATATTTCCATTTGGTCTAAAATTTATATTTATGCGTGGTCAAAATAAAGTGCAGCCAAAGTCATTATATGGGAAGAAGCTGAGGAATTATGAGATCTTTGTTGTACCTTATTTTTGGATTATATCTTTTTTTTTTTAAGATTTTTATTTGGGCGCCTGGGTGGCTCAGTGGTTAAGCCGCTGCCTTCGGCTCGGGTCATGATCTCAGGGTCCTGGGATAGAGATTGAGTCCCGAATCGGGCTCTCTGCTCAGCGGGGAGCCTGCTTCCCTCTCTCTCTCTCTCTCTGCCTGCCTCTCCGACTACTTGTGACCTTTGTCAAATAAATAAATAAAATCTTTAAAAAAAAAAAAGATTTTATTTATTTGACAGAGGGAGATATCGCAAGTAGGCAGAGAGGCAGATAGAGAGAGGGAGAAGCAGGCTCCCACTGAGCAGAGAGCCAGTCTTGGGGCTTGATCCCAGGACTCTAAAATCATGACCTGAGCCAAAGGCAGAGGCTTAAGCCACTGAGCCACTCAGGTACCCCGGATTGTATCATTCTTTCAGTGGTGTAGGTTACACTCTTACCATAACAATGACATGAATAAAAGTGTTTTTTCATACATCTATTGGGAGGAGTCTAGGGCTAGTAGGAAGATTCTGACAACCTCAATACATGGCTTCCATAAACAGTTCCATGGTGCTGCTTTGGTTGGTCCTACTTGTTAGGCAGTGAGGAGAGAAAGCATAGAGAGAGTAAGTGTAGTTAGTCCTTAATAGGGGCATGACCCAGAGGAGACACATTACAAAGTCATACTGAGCTCTAAGGCATGGTAGGAATGAAAGCTGTGTGGCTTTATACCCATTTAGAACTCAAGATTCTGTTAAGACAAAAAGGGGAAAATTTATATCGACTGATAACGGTCTGTCACACCCTTGCTTTTTTTTTTTCGCCACACCCTTGCTTTTGATGATGTTTTTTTCTGTAACCTTCTATGAGTGGAATATTTTGTATGGCTTTGCTATTGTAATTTAAAAAGTGGCATTTGAAAGGCAGGTAATTCCTGTAAAAGATCCTTGATTTCTCAATTGCTATCATATAACTTATTTTTTAAAGACTTCTTTGAGAAATCTCATTTTCCATTTAACATTTGTATACATTCACATTTTGGGTTAGTTTGGGTTCTTTGAGGAAAATTAATTTGTGATAAATGTTTAAGATTGCTTTGGGATACTTGAAGCTGTTCGTGTAGACCTCAAACCATCTGCATAAGTAGGCTACAGGAACTTGTCATGATTTATGTGTTCTGTGATATCCTACAGCTGGTTGAGTCTTATTCTGTTCTTCATACTTTAGAGACTTCTTTCTTTCCACTCATCATACTTTGCTACACATCTGAATTCTACCTCCCCATTTAGACCTACAGGGAGTTTGCTCACAATCTCAGGTTTAATGTAGGGCGAAGATTTTAATGAAAGAGATGTGGATTTTGGTTTCTTCATACATAAAATGGAGGGGAATGTAGAAAGGCAGAGATACTAGGAAGATTACATATTTATCTTCTATCACACCTGTTGTACTACTTGGCAAATAGTGGGTGCTCAATAAGTCAAAATTATACTAGTTCTACTGATGAATCCTTGAATTCCAGCAATTGGAGTCTGTACTTTTTTTTTCAATTGATTTTCTCTGACAAGTTTCTGAATTCCTTAAGGACTAGGACCAAATTCTGGATATACTGTGATCCCTAAATAATGATTTAGTGAACTGTAACTAGCATATATAAGAGTATTTATGAGATTTAAACTATCAGGGCTTTTTTCTTTTAGTTTTCCTGTTTTGATTGCATCATGGAAAATCAGTTGGCTAAATCAACTGAAGAGCGAACTTTTCAGTACCAGGATTCTCTTCCATCTCTGCCTGTTCCTTCCCTTGAAGAATCATTAAAAAAATACCTTGAAGCAGGTATGTTTGTGATCTAGTAAATATTAATATTATTAACAACTTAGACAACTGAAAGTATTAGAAGTTGATGAAGTTCTTACTGTTTTTTCCTTTAGGCTCATGATAATTAAAGTATCATTAAAATGTCCAGAACTTGGAGCGCCTGTGCCTCAGTCAGTTGAGTGTCCAGCTCTTGATTTTGGCTGAGGTCAGGATCTCAGGATCTTGACACTGAGCCCTCTGTTGGGCTCTGAGCTGGGCATGGAGCCGGCTTAAGATTCTCTCTCTGTCCCCCTCGCCCTCCCTCTGCCCCTCCACCTCCACCCGCTCTTGTTCACTCTCTTAAAAAAACAAGCAACAACAAAAAAGGCATTTAAAAATGTCCAGAACTTTGTTGTATCTCTCAAGTTAATTTTTCCTTAGTTTAAAAAGCCAGATACTACTATTAGGTTTATAATAAAAAGTAGTAGGCCTCTGCCTTACGCTCTACTTCCCACCCAAATCCCACTCTCTCTGTCAAATATTTTATCTTTTTTTTGGTATTGTTTACCTCCAGATTTAAAGTAAACTTTAAACTTACTTTAAACTTAAAATAAACTTACTATTAAACAAATAGTAGTTAGGTTTTTTTTAGTTGTGGATATTATAAATTTGTTCCTAAGAAGATGTGATTTAGCTCTTTCATACCTTTAACCTTCCCCCTCTTCACACCCAACATATAGGCAATCCAACATATCCACATTTTCCTTTTTATTCTTTCAATATAGTTGTACAAAATCACCATTTGGGATTAAATTAGTATTCACCTGATTTAATTCCAGGTTTCAGCTGATTTAAATCTGTATGTACCTGAGTTAATTTACCTGACCATCTAGGGTTTCTTACTAGGCAGCTATTCACAAGAGAACTATTCATTTTACTTTGAATGCCTTTTTATGGCATTCTTTGTTTTGTTTTGCTTATTTTTCCTTTGCCTACTTTGCTTTGTATCTGTAAGTAATTCACTCTCAAATACTTCAGTACTGAAAATCCCTGACTACATTATATACTTTATATATATATGAAACATATAAAAAATTATTTATATATATACATATGTTATGTACAAGTATATAGATATGTACCTGTACATTATATACATGAGCTATTCTCTTGGTTTCATTTCTTGGAGACATCCCTCCTGAGGCCCTCTGCCTTCTTGTTTCAGTTAGTGTTCACTTTCCTTGAGTGGGCCGGACAACTGTTAGCTTGGAGCTTTCCTTCCCCCATCTCTGGCAGTTCTTTTTACCTCTCTCTCCTGTGTTGGATTCCCTGGTTCCTGGCTGTCTATTTCTTCCTCTTTTTACTTATTTTTGTGAAGTACATCTTCAGTAGCTACTTGAGACAAAGAGTTTCTGGGAAGGAAAGAATGTAAGACCTTAAATTTTATTCTACCCTCATACTTGATTTTCTGGCTGAGAATAAAATATTCTGGGTTGGAAATGATTTTTCTTAAGAGTTTTGAAGGTACTGTTTGTTGCTCCTGAGATGTTCCTCCTGAGATGCCATTCTGTTTGGTCCTTTATATGTGACTTGTTTTTTTTACACTCTGGCTGTATTTGAAAACTTTTTTCTCTATCTCTACCATTCTGAATTTTTTTTTTTTTAAAGATTTTATTTATTTATTTGACAGACAGAGATCACAAGTAGTCAGAGAGGCAGGCAGAGAGAGAGAGAGGAGAAAGCAGGCTCCCCGCGGGGCAGAGAGCCCGATGCGGGGCTCGATTCCAGGACCCTGGGATCGTGACCTGAGCCGAAGGCAGAGGCTTTAACCTGCTGAGCCACCCAGGCGCCCCCCCTTCTGAATTTCTTGATGTCCCTTAGTGTATAGATTTTTTTCATTTATTTCTCTGAATATACAGTAGATTCTTTTAAGTTTAAAACATGTTATTCTATTCTAGGAAATTTTCAAAATACCTTTTCTTAGATAGTTTTCTCCTCCTTTCTTTGCCCTCTCTTTCTGGAACTCCCATTAATTGGATCTGGGGAGCTCTGGACTAAACTTTTTTTTTAAATGATTTTGTTTATTTATTTGACAGCAGAGATCACAAGTAGGCAGAGAGGCAGGCAGAGAGAGAGAGGAGAAAGCAGGCTCCCCGCGGAGCAGAAAGCCCGATGCGGGGCTCTATCCCAGGACCCTGGGATCATGACCTGAACCGAAGGCAGAGGCTTTAACCCACTGAGCCACCCAGGCGCCCTGGACTAAACTTTTAATTAGAAAATTATTTCCCTTGTTATTTAGTGGCTTTCCCTTTCTGGTTTGCTTAGTGTTGGGTGTCACCAATCCTGTTTTTGCTCATTCTGCTTTTTGATTCTCATTTGAGAGGCTTTCTTCAAATATCTGACAATCACTAGTCGTTCATTTTTAAGAGACCCTAAAAAGCTGATTGAGAGCTTTGTGCATGGGTAGGGGCTTGGTGACCACTGGTGGGCCTTTGAGGGAACCTTCTTGCAGAGATCTAGCAGTTCGACTGGAGCATGCCCAGATATGTGATACTTCTCTTGGACTGATCCGTTTCCCCAGAGAAGAATCCTCTTTTGTTTAGAAGGCATGAACCTAATGTCTAGTCTTTTGTGGGCTAACTAGGGAAAGGAGGCTGGAGGGCTTATTTTTTTATTATAATCTCTCTTTTTTCCAGTATGGGTTAGGATCTATTTATACTGTTTGTCTGGTTCAATTTCTCTAGACTTCTGGTGTTGGTAGGCAGTTGCCTGGCTTTCTAGAATGGAGAAAGATCTACAGGTGTGGGTGTGAATGAGATGGTAGTCTGCTGCTTCTGAACATTTTTAAGCAACCTGTTATCAGTCTCTGTTTGCCCACTTTGGAAGTCCATTTGCCTTGGACTTGGAAGTCCATTTACCTTTCTGGGATTCTACTGCAGCCATTTGCTTGCTTCCTGGTTTGCACTTAAACCTACCTTGTCTCTTCCTACCTTCTACTCTCCAGCTTTAGATACTTTCACCATTCTACAAATTCAGTTACCATTTTCTCACCTCTTTTATAATGCGTGAAATCTTAGTTTAACTGGTCTGCTGCCCTCTCCTTTCAGATTCTTTGTCCTTATAGATTTATACCTTTTAATTACTGTCCGTTTAGTGAGTTTCTTGAAGGATTAGAGATAAATGTATTCATTTAGTTCACTTTGTTTAACTGAAAGTCCTCTGATATTTTTATAATTGCTTCCTTTTTTCTTTCTTTTAACTCATTTACCTTCATCTGGGAATTCTAGTTTTTTTTTTTTTAATTTACTGTTTATTTGCTGTATTTTTGTTACTCATCTTGCTTGTACTTTCTCTAGAGCTATTTAAATTGACTAAGATAGTACTTTGAAGAAACAAAATAAAACAGAAGGAAGATATTAATGTCCTTTGGTTACTAATTGACTTGTCTGTAGCTTAATTTTCAGAACAGTTGGTTTTCATTTTCATGGACTAGGAACCTTCCCATCCCCTCCCCCACTTTTGGGGAAGGAAACCAAAATGGTTTCTATGGGCAGGCTTTATACTTAAATTTACATATGTATTGCATTTACATACGTGATGTTCAAGTCTCTGCTTGAACATTAGTGGAAAGAAGCTTTGATTTCTCTTATTTATTGCTATACAGGATTTACTTCTCTGTTGGACCAATAGCTAGAGGATAGTCCTGTCTTCATCATTTTAACTGTCATCATCCAGAATGATTTTGAAGTAATTTTTCAGAAAATGGTTATCAGATTACATAGTATCCCCTGTTTAATTTTTTTATAGCATTTTGTATTGTTGCTTTTCAGTCATTTTCATGTAAATTCTCTTATGGTTTATCGGACCACTGTGATAATTACTGCATATCTTACATAATTGAGTCTCATTATTTGTGTAATAGTGGAGGTGAGTTTGTTTTACTTGATGTCGAAATATTTTAACGAAATATTTTTTCCTTATAGTAAAGCCGTTTGCAAATAAAGAAGAATATAAAAAAACTAAAGAAATTGTCCAAAAATTTCAAGATGGTATTGGAAGAAAACTGCACCAGAAATTACTTGAAAGGGCAAAAGGAAAAAGAAATTGGGTATTTATGTTATTGTACTTAGAATTAGAAAATTGATGATGCCTAAAGAATGAAAAATAAAAATAGTTTTCATTTTAAATAGCTTTCATTTTAAAATTATTAGCCTAAGTCCTTTCAGCCATTGTTATAGTCATCCAAAAGAATTAATAAATTGTTTAACTCTAGGGAGTTTTGATTGTTGTGTGTGAGCTCCTCTCTTATATGGGGAACCTGTCAAAATACAGATTGCTTGGGACCAGGAATTCTGAATGGGGGCCCAGAAACCCTTATGTTGACAGCTGTCCCATGTGGTTCTGATGGAGGTGTTCTGTAGCCCTTGCTTGTGAGAAAGACTTTGTTTAGGTAATCCTAGTCTGAAAAAACTCCAGACACCAAAAATAGATACCACATAGGTGGTATACAAATATTTAAACATCATATGGGAGAGAAAGGGCCGTTACAAAATTGGAGTGGAGAATGATTATGAGTATTACGTATTTTAGTTAAATAGATTGAAGGGGAGATGTTAGTATAATAATTACTGAGGCAGTTACAGGGAGTCTTTGACTTCTTCAGCTTAATTACTTCTGTAGTACGAATCAGAGGATAAGTTTTTGTAATTAAAAAACATTGCCTTACTCTAGAAATAATGATTGTAGCTATCTTTAAGTTTTAGAAATAAAAAGGAAGCTGATCTTTTCATTAGTCATTGATACCTGTGATGGAATAATGAAATTTTATACTTCCAGATTCCTTTATTCTCAGTCTTGAGACTTGAGTGATTTTATAATTAAATCAGGGTAAAGATAAAGAAGTCTGTATCCTTTTGCTTATTTCTTTTCCTAAATGATTGATTATAGTTTATAACATATAAACATTTAACATATAAACTATAAACTGTAGTTTATAGTTTATAACATCAGTTCCTTAAAAAATAACTCCATGTAGTTTGATGGGATCTGTTTACCTAAGCATGAAATTCAATTGCAGATTGTAAAAGACGGACACACAAAGCCCTGTCTGTGAAAAATCTAAATTAGTTTTAAGTATACTGAAAAGGTTTTAGATTTCTGATTTAGTATTTCAGTTTTTGCTTGGAAAAGGGTAATCGCAAATGCCTTAATAGTTGTTAAAATTAAATGAGGATTTGTTTTATATTTATTTACCCAAGGTGCTCTGAGAAAACACACCTAAGTACTTAGTTTGGTATTTGTGACTCCAATAAGATATTTCTGAAAAGGTGCCTTTTCATTGTTTTCTTGTTGCCTGTTTTTGATGGTGTAGTTAAACAGAATAGTATTTAAGATCTGATAGTTCCAAAAAAGGAAATGATCACAGTAGCATTTTTCAATATCTACCATGATTTAAAACAAGAAAATGTCTTTATTTCTTAATTTTTTTTGTTTTGTTTTCAAAACAAACTTGCCAAGGTAAAATTTATATATAATAAAATCTGTTATCAGTGTACAATGGGCATGGGTAAGAGAACATGTTTCTAAGTGTTAAAGAATAAAGAGAAAAGAACAAATACAACTTTTTTTTCCCCCTTGCAGTTACACATTCAATGCTGAGTATTCTCAGCATTGGGTTGATGTTCTTAATTTCTTTTAGCTGGAAGAGTGGTGGCTGAATTGTGCCTATCTGGATGTTCGTTTACCATCGCAACTGAATGTCAATTTTGCTGGTCCTGCACCTTATATTGAACACTACTGGCCTCCAAAGGAAGGCACTCAGTTGGAAAGAGGAAGTATAAATCTTTGGCATAACTTGAATTACTGGCAGCTATTAAGAAAGTAAGGACAGTTATGTGAATTTAGTAAGATATTTACTCAAAGTTTGACATGGCAAAATGTTGAGAAGCTTTATTTATTTTGAGGATCCTACAGTTGTGACTACTTGGTTTATAAGTTTTAGAATGACTTGTTGATCAAAATACTTTGTCTGTTTGTTTTAATAGAGAAAAAGTGCCTGTTGATAAATCTGAAAATAGTCCTCTAGATATGAATCAATTCCGAATGCTGTTTTCCACCTGCAGGATTCCAGGAATTACTAGAGATTCAGTTATTAGTTATTTTAGGACTGGTAAGTAGAAAACATGGGTGATTTTTTTGGTAAAGGCATTGGGATTTGGGTAGTTTTGCTGCAGCTTCTACTATGACACTATGGAACATAACTCTTTTGAATATTTCTTCACTGGATTTTGACTAATCAGAGGCTTTTTTTGAACCTTTCAGTAATTGTAATTAGTCAGAAATAATTTATGGGAATGGATTTTGTAAACTGAATCTTATATTGTTCTGTGTAAAACCTGATGATTACGTTGTGTCATTTGAGAGTTGAAATTCTAAAGAGTATTATTAATCAGAGTATTAGGAAGTCTGGAGCATAGGATCTGGATCTATCTATCTCTTTTCTCTTCTTTGAATTCTCTTTTTGAATGTGCTTATCTGTGCTTATCATGCCCCATTTCTCTTTGTGAGTATGCCTTTCCTTCTACCCCCAGTCATATGAGGTGAGAGACTGATATCAGTCTTCTTGAAGACATATGAGTTCATATTGACTCATCAAAGTTTTTGTTTTTACTGTCAGCTTAATGGCAAATTCTCCTTGGTGTACTAGCATATCTTAAAATGGAAAATAGTTTTGTAAGTGCTGTTTTCCAGTTATTTCAGGATCTTTTTCTTTTTTGTAAATTTAATAACATAGCTTATGGTGGGGTGCCTGGGTGGCTTGGTGGGTTAAAGCCTCTGCTTTCGGCTCAGGTAGCAATCCCAGGGTCCTGGGATTGAGCCCCTCCTTGGGCTCTCTGCTCAACCAGGAGCCTGCTTCCTCCTTTCTCTCTCTGCCTTCCTCTCTGCCTACTTGTGATCTATCAAATAAATAAATAAAATCTTAAAAAAATAATAACATAGCTTATGGTTACTGTGGAATGTAATTATGGTTACTGTGGAATGTAATATTTTTCTTAACTGAAATTTCATTTAAAAGTAAAATTTCTATAGCCAGTTTTGTTTGTAGTGTGGGGAGTATGAGTTTACTTTCATGTATAACTCAACTCATCTTTGTAAACCTCATTAGATGCTTGCGATATTTAATGTCTTCAAGCCCACTCATATTTATCTTGATGTTGCAAATGAAAGGCCTGGTTATTTATGGCATAAAGTTGAATGGCTAAATATGAATGGAAAAGATGAATAGGAGAAAATGGAGAACAGCCGTAACAAAGAGAGAAATATACCTATCAATTAGGATCTAATATCAATAGACCTGGTTTTCAGTTTAATCTTTTTCACTTCATAGGTCCTTAGATAAGGTAATCTTTTAAGTTATAGTATGTAAAATTCAGATTCATTAATAATGTGTCTCTTAATGCAGTCCTTTAAGCTGTTGTGGTTAGTATATTCTTGTACTTAAGACCATGTGAAGATATGTAGATAGCTGAGATGTAGACAAAGCTGAGGGAATAACTAAAAAAAATAACAAAGTTAGTGATACTGTATAGAGAAGTAAGATAATATGAGTAACTGAGTGGCTGTTTTAGATTAGATAGTTAGGGAAAACCTCTCAGAGGATCTGAATGATATGATGATCCAGCAGTTTTTTGGCTTTTTCTTTTTCTTTTTTTAAGTTCATTTTGTTGTTTTATGTGTTGAGGAGGGAATACCCTGGGCATGAATAAACTTGGCATGTTTGAAGGGGTATATGGATGGACTAGAGTAGGCAGGAGGCAGAGGGGACTATTGGAGTGTTGACTAGAGACAAGATCATATAGTATTTTGTAAGCCAACTAAGGTTTTTGGCTTTTTTAAGAATGTGAATATATATTGAGTTTTGAGAAAGAAAGTGATGTGATCAGATTTATGTTTTGAAAAGATGATTCTAGGGGTGCCTGGCTGGCTAATTTGTTAAGCATCTGCCTTTGGTTCAGGTCATGATCCTGGGGTCCTGGGATTGAGGCCCATATCAGGCTCCCTGCTCATTGGCGGCCTGCTTCTCCCTCTCCTACTGCCCCTGCTTGTGTCCCTATCTCACTGTATCTCTTTCTGTCAAATAAATAAATAAAATCTGTTTTTTTTTTTTTTTTTTTTTTTTTGATGTGCTATGGTGAGGGCTGTGAAATGTGTATACCTGGTGAGTCACAGACCTGTACGCCTGGGGGGCTATTAATACATTATATGTTTATAAAAATTTTTTAAAAAATTTTATAATATATATATATCTATATATATTTTAAAGATGATCCTACCTGCTATTTGAGGAGTAAGATTTTTAGGAACAGATCAGGTTAGAAGCAGGGATATCAGTTAGAAAATTGTTTCAGTAATCCAAGATAGCCATAAAAATGTCTTGTAACTAAGGTGATAGCATGGAGCTGGTAAAAAGTTGGTAGATTCTGGATTTATTTTGGATTTGGATTTGGTAGAATTATTCATAGATTGGTTGTGATATGTGAGAGAAAAAGAATCAGAGATGACTTACAGTATCTGGCCCATTACAGAGTAATGGCATAGATAGGTGTGTTGGTTCTTCAGGTGGGAAAGTTTGGGAGGAAATACTTAGGGAGGAAATTAAGAGGTCCCTTAGACTATGTTGAATTTAAGATGCCCTTTAGACATCTGAAGTGGAAATGCAAGTAGGCAGTTAGCTACAAAGTTTGGAGTTCAGAAGAGATTTCAGTAGTGCACATACATAGGGATTCAGGAATCACCATTAGTAGGCATAAAATAAATTTTTAAAGGCATAAGAGTAGCTAAAGCTACTTTTGTGACACCTGGAGATGGAGATTATCAGGGGAATCAGTACCCATACCGAATCTTACCACAATTAAATAGGGTATTTGGTAGTCTGAAGAGGAGAACATAGCAAAAGAGACCAAGGTGGGAAGAAAGGAAGGACAGTGGTCGCCTGGAAGCCAGGAGAAGAAAGGGTTGTATCAAATGCACCAGAGGCCAAATGAGATAAAAAAAAAAAAAAGTGACCATTGTATTTATCAATGATACGGACTGAGTTTGCCCTGACAAGAGCAGTCTTAGTGGAACTTGAGGATGGAACTCAGTTGGAGGAGGTGAAAGCAAACCAAGTAAGTAGTGACAACATTTGGAACTAATGCTTACAGAAGAAGCTTTGATGTGCAGTGGGAGGGACTTCATTTATTTTTTTAAAATGAGTAGTATTTAACATAGGAATGACATAGTAGAGAGAGAGAGAAAAATAATCAATCTGGCAGGGGAAAGGATAAGCAGCCAAAGTCATTGAAAAGATAAGAACTGAGAGGATCAAGAGTAGAAACAGTGGAGGGTTGGTCTTTGATAGGATCAAGGATGAGAAGGAATGCAGAAAGTGCATCTGGGTGCAAATAGATGGGTCAATTTTGTTGTGGGAAGATGAGGAGGTCTATGTAATCTTTGTGTTTTCCTTGGGGAAATGAGAACTGAGGTCATTAGCTGGGGTAGAAGACTTGAGGAGAAAGGAGAAGGTTTAAAATACTAGTCATTTTGGCAGGGTACCTGACTGGCTCAGTCGGTAAGTATCTGACTCTTGTTTTGGGGCTCATGTCATGATCTCAGGGTTGTGGGATGAGCCCCACAATGGGCTCCGTGCTCAGCATGGAGTCTGCTTGAGATTCTCTCTCCCCCCACCTCTGCCTTTCCCCCAGCTTGCTCTCTCTTTCTCTTTCAAAATAAATAAATAAATATGTAAAATCTAAAAAAAAAATACTAGTCATTTTGGAAAGTGGGAGAAGCAAATGTGCTAGGGGAATGCAGGGTAGCTGATCAGTGTTGAGTGCCCATTTGAAATGGCGTGTTTAAGAATTTGAAGTTAGATTAGACTGTTTTGTTCTTCAGCAGCAATCAGGCAGGCACAGAGTGAGAGAGTGAAAGATTTAAGGGTTTTACAAAGAAGAAATTAAAATGCTGGGCCATGGAATCTATCTTTGATACAGAGAAAATTGAAGAGATTATGCATGCAAAGGCAGCATGTAAGGCTCTGGCTAAGAGGATAATGTCATTAAGGAGGCAGTAGTTGAGAACTGTTTTTATTTTTACTTACCCCTTAAGAGACCATTAAGACTAATTCAGTCATGCCTTTTATCCTGTTTTATCTCATTTGCCTGAGCAGTTCAAACCTCTCAGGTCATCTCTTATCTAGATTCAGGATTTCTGTGTAGCCTAATTTGATCCAAGTTTCCCACTACTGTGACCCACCCTTCCTCCATTTCCCTGACTTCTGCTATACTTTCTGGAGCTCATGGGCAGCAAAATCCTTTATATCCTCAAGGTTTTCTCTGGAAGTTCCTGTTTCCTTTTGAAAGGTACTGTTACTGAACCTGGTTATTTGAGATCCCTGCATTCCCTATAACCATCTCAAGTGGGTATATTTTTTTGTCATACTGTGGTACTAGAGGATATATAGGAGATGTTGGTGTCCTTTTTATTTCTGGTGGCCCTTGTCCCCCTTTTTTTTCTCCTTCCTTACAGTTCGAGCTCTTGAAAAAAGGAAAGCTATCAGGTTATGTCACCAGAGCTTGTCATTGTTGTAGTGACCTTTTATCCTTTAATTCTTAACAAAATTTTTAAAATTTAAATTCAATTAAACATATATGGTATTATTAGTTTCTGAGGTAGAATTTAGTATTCTCCCATTGCTTTATCACCAGTCTCACTATCTTTCTTTCCATCACTACTTCATTCGCATTCTTTTCTTTTTTAAAAAATTTTTAAAATTTTTTAAAAGTTTTTATCAATTTATTTGACAGAGAGAGGGAGAGAGCACAAGCTGGGAAACAGCAGTCAGAGGAAGAGGGAGAAGCAGGCTTCCCTGCTGAGCAGGGAGCCTGATGCAGGCTCAATCCCAGGGCCCTGGGATCATGACCTGAGCTGAAGGCAGAGGCGTAACCATCCGACTGAGTCACCCAGGTGCCCCCCACATTCTCGTTCTCAATGACTTTAGCTTCTAGTTGTAGATAATCCATGATCTCCTTTCCTTCACTTTTTTCATGCAGTAATCTGTACCTTGACTCCTTCTCAGGCAACCACACACCTGTGGTCATGCCGTAGAACTTGTTATTATAAAAAACTCATGTCCTCTAACATAGAAATTATAAGCATTTCATTCTGATCTCCACCTTCTGTTCACAACTCACTTCCTTTACTAGTCAGCCTTAGCTATGTCTTTGACCATGCTGTGATTTCAACTGAGTTATGGAATAGTTCTTCACAGTTCCAGTCCTCCCTCTTCCACCCCCAATCTGTACTTCTTTCTGTGCTTATTCACTGGAATTAACTCCTTCATACACATTGAAATCTTTGCCCACTCACTCCTTCCTCACTCTACCCACACCCCATCCTGGTTTAATTTTCATTGTCTGTCTTGCCTCTATATATTAAAGATACCTACCCTTGCAATTTACTTGGCCTGAGAAAACCAAGAAAACCTCATTTGATTTTCTCAAACCCCAAATGGATCCACAGCATGAACTTGCCATATTGTTTTGTCATGTTATTCTCTCACTTCCAGAGAGACTATTTCATGCCTTTTTCCTTCCTTATTCTCAGCTAATGGATTCCTCTTCTCAACAAATGTAAAGCAGTCTTTCCATCACTAAGTGTAGTAGCCTCTCTGTTAGGTGGAATGATGCCTCCCCACCCGCCAGAGATGTTCGCTTTCTAATCCGTGGAACCTGTTGAATGTTTTAGGTTGCATGGTAAAGGGCAGTAAAGGTTGCAGATGAAATTAAGACTGTTAATCAGTTGACCTAAACATGGGAAGATTATTCTGGATTATTCATGTGGGTACAGAGTAATCACAGGAGTTGTCATGAGTGAAGAGAGAGGCATAGAGAGAATCAAACTGATGGCAGCAAATTGATGGAAAGTCATGAACCTCCCTTGATGGCTTTGAGATGGAAGAGGCGAGTCCTGAGTCCAGGAGTATGGGTAGCCTCTGGAAACTAGAAAAGTGAAGGAAATTCGTTCTCCTCTAGAGCCTCCAAAAGGAACACAGGTATGCTGACACTTTCATTTTAGCCTACTAAGACACATTTCAGACTTCTAGTCACCAGACCTGTTAGGACCTGGTCCGTAAATGACAGAAAAAAAAAAAAGGTAGCATTAAATGTAAAAAGATATGGAGGGTTTTGAAGGAGAAGAGAGAAGAAGTGTTTTGGAAATAGTCATGAAAGACCAGAAAAATACATGCCTTACCTCCTAGGACTTGAGAAAATAGGATATTAGAAAAAAAAAAAAGTGCTGTGAGGAGGTGGTGTTTCTCATAGTTGATGAATTTCGGGAGATAATGTGTGCAAAGCATTTACCACAGTTTTGTACGTATCAACCAGTAAATTTCCTTCTGTTGGTAATATATGTCTTCTCTTTTTTTTTTTTTTTCTTAGAGGGAAGAAGCAGAGATCATATAGGAAGCCATTTGTTAAAAGGAATAATAATTGAAAAATGAGGCTAAATCAGAATAGTCTGAGATTTACAGCAAAGCAGTAGTTCTTAGGGAGTTAAGGCATACCCAGAAAATCATAGAATAAGTTATCAGTGGCTTACCAGGTATCATTAGAACCTTAAATAAAACTAGATTTGGCAAAAGCATTGTTGCCACACAGGCAAAGAGTGTTCTTTCTCAACTGAAAACTATTTTATTTAGAAACCATAGCTAGATATTACTGCAGTTTAAATTATCTGATGAGTGGTCAACATTGAAATAAACCCAAAGAAAAATTAATTCAAATAGCTCTTCTCTAGGATTCCTTGCTACCCTTTTCCCCTTGTCATTGCTGTCCATGAATAAACCAGAGAGCCCTGCAGTAGTTTGGGATTTATACGAGTCTCAGGGTATACAAATACTTGAAACTCCATGGGTTTTTCATGTTTCACATGGACAGTTTTCAAGAGTGTATATATCATAGTTGAAAGTCCACCTTATTATTCATATGATATATTTGATGAGTATATGACGAAGTATTGGAGCAAGGGTTATTTTCTTCTACTGGGTGTAAGTACGCAGTTTTACTCTTATGTAACTTTGAGAGCTTGAGTTGGTGTTTCTGTTTCTTTTTCCAGAGAGTGAAGGACATTCCCCAACTCACATTGCAGTGCTTTGTCGAGGCCGAGTTTTTGTCTTCGATATAATACATGAAGGATGTTTGATCACCCCACCAGAGATTTACAGGTTTTCATTCTACTTTCTTGAGTCTTGAGGTGTTAAGCCTTTGCTTGAGTTTAAAAAATAAATATTCAGAATTGCCTTTTTTATAGGCAAGGGTAAGCTAAAAAGAAGAATTTTATGTATGCTGATTTTTCAAAAGTATTTTTATTTCATTTTATTTTTAAAATTTTTAAAAATATTTTAGTTATTAGAGAGTGAGTGAGAGAGAAAGCACGAGCAGAGGGAGAGGTAGAGGGAGAAGCAGGCTCCCCCCTGAGCAGGAAGCCCGATACTGGGCTTCATCCTGGACCCTGGGATCATGACCTGAGCCTAAGGCAGATTCTTAACCATCTGAGCCACCCAGGCGCCCCTGTCTGCTGTAGCATTTGTAAATCTTTTTACTTTTTCAAGAAAAATCATTGTTAATCATCTGTTTTTTAGAGCAGCTGCCAGACCTTGCATTCCCACCAACTATTAAGAAGGTTCCCCTTTCTCTACAACCTCACCAAAATCTGTTGTTTCCTGACTTGTTAATTTTAGCCATTCTGACTGGTGTGAAGTGGTATGTCATTGTGGTTTTGATCTGTATTTCCCTGATGCCGAGTGATGTGGAATAGTTGTATTTCCCTAATGCTGAGTGATGTGGAACATTTTTCATGCCATGATTAATGGTTTACGGCAATATCGAGCTGAAAGCCCCTTCCTGGGCCAGCTGATTGCAGCTGGCTTCCCCACTCCGATGCCTGGGAGCTCTGTCATACCTAGGCACCCCAATCTTCCTGTGACCCTGGGGATCCTGAGACCATACTGTCCCAACTAGAATTCCACCTCACTTTGCCACCTGAGCACCTTTCAGGTGGGTGGCCTTCACCAGAACAGACTTTCAGAAGTTCTTATTTTGTGCTCTGCTGCTAGATAATTTTCCAGTAGCTAGAAGCTCCCTCCCCTCCGTGGTTTATCTTCCTGTATATCTCCTCAGATTCACTTCTCCGCATCTCCTGCCTTGCAAAAAGTGGTTGCTTTTCTATTTGTAGAATTGCAGCTCTTCTTTCTTTAGAACTCTGGTTGAGTTCAGAGGTGTTCAGAATGATCTGATAGCTATCTAGCTCAATTCCAGGGACCAGACGAAACTAAGGTCTCCTACTCCTCCACCATCTTAGAAAGTCCTCTTTGTTAGCAATTCTTGAAACACATCAGGTTATCTTTAATCTTTGCACGTACTTGTGCTTTCTGTTTGGAATGCCCTTTTCTTCCTTATCCACCTTTTGAATAAGCAAGCATTCTTTCTCATGCCTTATGTTTGTTCACATGTCACCACAAAGTTAACTCTTTGCTGATTTCGCCTTCTCTTTCTGATAATAACCATCCAAATAGCTGTTAAGATTTCCTTCCTTTTTAAGGGAGGAAATAATGTTTAATTTAAGGGTGAATAATGTTCCACTGTGTGTGTGTATCTTTAGTACACTTTGTTTATTCATTCATCTGTCAACAAAAAGTTAAGTTGCTTCTACCTCTTGGCTATTGTGAATAATACTGTGGTGAACATGGAAGTGCAGATGTCTCTTCAAGGTCCTGATCTCAGTTCCTTTGGATATATACCCAGAACTGGGATTGCTGGATCACAAAGTAGTTCTACATTTAATTTCTTGAGTAACATCCATACTGTTTTCTATAGTGGCTGGACCAATTTACACTCCCACCATTTCTCCACATCCTCACCAACACTCATTTCTTATCTTTCTGGTAATAACCATCCAGATAGCTGTGAGGTGATATATCATGGTTTTGATTTATACTTCCCTGATGATTAGTCATGTTTGGTACCTTTGCATGTACTTGCTGACCATTTTTCTGTCTTCTTTGAAGAAATGGCTGTTTAGTTCCTTTGCCTATTTTTAAGTCAGACTGGTTCTTTTTGCTGAGTTATAGGGGTTCCTTATATATTTTGGATATTCTTATCAGATATAAATATCAGATATAAATATTCTTATCAGATACATGGCTTGCAAATACTTTCTCATATTCTTTAGGTTGCCTTTTAATTTTGTTGTTAACTGTGTGGAAGCTTTTGGATTGATGTAATCTTACTTGTCTGTTTTTACTTGTGTTGCCTGTGCTTTTGTTGTCTTTGTGAAAGCTGTAGATTTTTGTCTGATGAAAATGTATTTCTTTGTTGAAGAATCCGTTATTTACTTGTCATCTGTGTAAAAATCTGATGAAATTCATCAGATTGGCAGAAGCAAGTACTTTGCGAGGAAATAATTTGTCTTCATCTAATAATCTTTACAATGATGATAAGTAGCAACAGCAAATGTGAAAATATTTCAAACTGACTGCATAGTACTTCTGTTTTTGGGGTTACACACAAATATTAATCAGATATAGTGTAATTTCTTAAGTACATATGCACATAGTTTTTAGTTAGATAAGATATGCATAATATTTGTAATATTATTTGTCATAATATTTTTCAAGTTCTCTATTGTAAGAGGTATTTATTGTAAGGAGTATTGACTTGGACCTTAGAAGTACAAGAACATTTGGCAGTATAAGTAATACTAGCCAAACAGTCAATTTATTTACTTAAGTTGTTGTCAAATGTACTTTTGTGTGAATAGGCCACATACTCACTTATTTTTTAAAAAATAAGATGGGTATGAGAGATAAATCCATTGCTTTTGAGATCATAATCCCTTTCTTTGGATAATATATGAAAACACAAATACTGATAAATATTATGACCTATTAAAGGCTAAAAGTAGCTAGTGATCATGCTTATGCTCTTTTAAAATACTCTTTCTTTAATCTTTCCTAAGGCAATTGACATACATTCACAGGAAGTGCCATAGTGAACCTGATGGACCTGGGATAGCAGCATTGACTAGTGAGGAACGAACTCAATGGGCTAAGGTTATATGGTTTTCTTTTGTTGTTATTCTTTTAAGACTTTATTTATTTATTCATTTATTTATTTAAAGAGAGCTTGAGCAGGGAGAAGGAGAGAGGACGTCTCAAATGGACTCCGCGTGGAGCCGGATGCAGGGCTTCATCCCCTAGCCCTGAGATCATGACATGAGTTGAAATCAAGGGTTGGACATTCAGCTGACTGAGACACCCAGGTGCCCCTCTTTTTTTTTTTTTTTTAAATTGAGGTATATTTGACATAAAATTATATTTGTTTCAGTGTACAACACAATGATTAGATAGTTGTGTATATATATATAACAGAATGATCACAATAAATCTGATTAACATTCATCATCTCATATAATTACAAATTGTTTTTCTTGTGATGAGAACTTTTAAGATTCTGGGGGCACCTGGGTGGCTCATGTCATCATCCCAGGGTCCTGGGATTGAGCCCTACGTGGGACTTCCTGCTCAGAGTAGTGGGGAGTCTGCTTCTACCTCTCCCTCTGTCCCTCCCCTCGCTCATGCTCTCTCTCGTGCTCTTTCTCAAATGATTAAATAGATAGATAGATAAATAAATCTTTTTTTAAAAAGAAGTATTCTGTTAGCAATTTTCAAATATGTAATACAGTATTATTAACTTTACAGACCTCCTCCATGTTTTGAAAGTTTGTGTTATGTCACTTCACTTTCACAAAGGACCTACTTCAGTACTTATTTTTGTTCATTGAAAGAAACCCAGAAAGGATTTTTGCTGTTGTGAAAAAAAGCAAAAAGCAAAAATAGTGTTCAGCATTTTTTTTTTTTCTGCATGCGCCTCCCTGGCAGCAACAAGCTCCTTCCCCAGGAGCTGCCCTCAGTATCTCAGCATCAAGCTTTGAACATCAGTGCCTACGAGCATCTGTGCTTTATCTCACTTTATTTGTAAGTTCTCTACCAAAATGTGTCCTATGTTATCAGTAAAGCCTCTAAGAGAGGTCATTTTTTTGGGCCCAGGAATGTTCAAACATTTTTCCGTATAAATTAATAGTAATTGCTTTTCTGCTTTTTATCATTTTGACTTAAGAATGCTCTACTTCCAGATATCAGTTTACACTTTTCTTGATGAACCTTTCCCTGACAAATTATTTTGAGATTTTTCTGGATATAGTTAATTTGTAATATTTAATCACTTTCTCTTTATACATTAGGCACGAGAGTATTTGATTAGTCTTGATCCAGAGAATTTGACTATGTTAGAAAAAATTCAGAGCAGTTTACTGGTATATTCCATAGAGGATAGCAGTCCACATGTAACACCAGAAGATTATTCTCAGGTATGTAAATATCTTGCTCTGCTATTTCTTCTCACTAATTATTCTGGAAGACTCTTGTGTATACCAAAGATGAGAAGATTTTTTGTTATATACAGGGTCTTAAAATTTTTTCGTAGCTATCATATATATTTACCAGGTTGGAGCTTATACATAAATAATCCTTCATAAAGGATTGTTATTGTCATTGTTTAGGTAATGTAGATATATCTTGGACATTGTTTAAAGAAGTATGACTGTTGTTTGCATGTACAGAAAATTTGCATAGGACACTGGGCTAAGTGAGCTTATGCCAGGGGTGACATGAGAACGTGCCTGTGACCCACCCCAGTGTATCTTGACACCTTAGTTGCTGGGGTCTATCCTAAGAGTTATAGCACTATTGACAGACTTTAGTGAGTTTAAGAGTAAATGTGGTCTTTGTTTCCCCTCCCCCACCCACTCTGGGTAATATTATCATTTCCTGGGAAATAATAAAAGGTAGTAGTCTTATTTGTAGACGTCTCTTGGTCTTTTGAAAACATTTATATTGAATGATAGAAATAGTACAGAGTTGGAAAATCTTGTAGGTAGAAATAGCTTTCTTTTATGTAAATTGAACTTTATTTTTTAAGTAGGAGAGTTACCAAACTTCTTGAGGAAGAATATATTCTAATGTAGTACTGTTTGAACTTTCACTGCCAGAATCTAGTTAGACTTGCGTTTAGATTGCAGTCTACTACATATATACACACTTGTAACGGAAGTTTCAGAAAATAGTAATTACTTTTACTATCTGTGATAGAGTCTAATATTTGTATTCTCTCTTTTTTTTTGTAATGAATGTTTACTGTGATATATTAAATCAATTTCATGACTCCCTAATGGGCCAAAGCCTACTGTGTGAGAAACAACCTTAGTGGATATGAATTCAGTGTAAATTACAATATTATTAAAATATCTTCTTCATAAGTGGACTCTAATGACTAAACTTACCACAGCTTCTTAGACTATTCAAGCTGCAAAAGCTTTGTCTTTTCTTTTTAAGTTCTCTAAACCCCCATGACTATTGTACCAGCTTTCTGTTTTTCATAGGATTTTTGAGATTTTGAGAAATACTTAAAGGCAGGGCTGGAATTAGTATTATCTCTTGAGTATAATTATTATCATTTTACTAAATTTGGTTTACCTGAAGAGGAAAAGTGGCATCTTATATATGTGTGTGTGTGTGTGTGTGTGTGTGTACTTATATAATATACACAGACATATAAGATGTAAATACTTATAAACCTCTTAACATTAAATTCTCTTAACTTTAAAATACTACATGTATTTTAGGTAACCACAATGACCCTTACAGGAGATCCAACTGTACGCTGGGGAGACAAATCTTATAACTTGATTTCCTTTTCCAATGGAGTATTTGGCTGTAGTTGTGATGTAAGTCAACGTTCTGAAGTTATTTTTCTTTTCAACTGTTTAGGTTAATTTAGTGGCAATAAACTAGGTAGGCTGTTCTGTGTTCATATAAATACACACTTTGATAGCTCTGTGACATTATACTAAAAGGTTTAGTTTTGAATTCTCAGTGAAAACAGAGAATAGGACAAGTTATTTTCATTTGTATTATGGCTAATAGTTTGGTGTGTATCTGCAAAGTGGAAGTTGCATGTATTTTATGTAGTTACGGATTTTGAAGAATTATGAAGCTCTTTAAAATGCACTATTACCTATTGAGAATTAGAACCTATTTCTTTTTTTAAGATTTTCATTTATTTTTGCAAGAGATAGGTAGAGGAGAAGAGAGCATGAGTGGAGGGGGGAGGGGCAGAGGAAGAAGCAGACTCCCTGCTGAGCAGGGAGCCCCATGTAGGACTCCATCCTAGGATCCAAGGATCATGACCTGAGCAGATGCTTAACTGATTGAACCACCCAGGTGACTGAATTACAACTTATTTTAAAAGATTCAGCGTTATGTCTATGTTCTTTGCACAGAGAAGTAGATGTGCATATATTTCTAGATTTTCCCAGTAATTTAATTATTTTCCTAAAATAGCACATAACCTTTGGAACATTTATTTACACTATAGAAAATAAAGTGTCAGGCGCTTCTACTATTTTTTACCTCCTTATTTAAAAAAAATCTCTTTATTCTCCTGTGATCATCTTTATTAAGTCTACCTTGCCATTTTCTGATAGACGTTCAAGAAGTCTGTGAACCTAGAAAATTAACAAGAAGTTGCAATATACACTTACAATCTCATTGTAAGATCTTTCATAAAATATGGAACTGACTATAAAGTAGTGTGAGGTAGTTTTTTTTGACCTGTCATATTGATCTGGGCTCAATAGCTGTATTAATCAGTATTTATTCAGTTTTAGGTGATAGAAACCTAAATTATACTGATATTAGCTTAAGAATATATTCGTTGGCATAGGAGTACAGTTAAGTTTGGGTAAGACTGACTTCCAGTGTACAAATGCTTTCATTAGAAATTTCTTTCTCGGGGCGCCTGGGTGGCTCAGTGGGTTAAGGCCTCTGCCTTCGGCTCAGGTCATCATCCCAGGGTCCTGGGATCAAGCCCCACGTCGGGCTCTCTGCTCTGCAGGGAGCCTGCTTCCTCCCCTCTCTCTCTCTGCCTGCCTCTCTGCCTACTTGTGATTTCTCTCTGTCAAATAAATAAAATCTTAAAAAAAAAAAAAGAAATTTCTTTCTCCATTTTTTGGCATTTTTTCCCTTTGTTTAACTTCATCTTCAGGTAGACTATCCCCTGTGATTGTTGTATCCACAATCTCATGTCTTCACAGCTCCTTTCACAGATTAGTGTTCCGAATGGAAATGGCCAGCTTACCACGGCTGCCCTCCCCCTTCTTCCTTCTGGTGGTTCCAACACAAGTCTTGGGAATAATGCTCACTGGTTGTTATTGGCCTTTGTCTATCATGTGCCCGTTCTGAGGAGTCAGGTACTCTTAATTACCTGGCCTGGGTCACATGTTAAACCTTGGAATCTAGGGGGTAGAATCATTCTCATTCAAACCATTACAGATGTGTGGTGGTTGCCTGCAGAAAAATCTTGGAAGAAGGTTAAGTGGTTGATGAGCAGGTAATAAAACTAGTTGTCTGTTACAGTAGCTCATCAGAGTGAAAGGTTGCTATGAGTGCTTTTAAAGATTGTCTTTCCTCTTCCTTGGAGTTCATTGTTGACAAAATATTTCTTGTTAATTGCCTCAGTTTTCTTCTCTTGAGTTCTTTCTTTTATTCTTCTTGACTTTCTTAGTCTGGTTTATATTATCACTGTTTCCTGGAACACTATCCTTTGTGGAGTAGCTTACTACTTCCTACCGTCTTCCTCTCTTTCCTCCTTATACGTACTCAGACACTTAACAGCCTTTTCCCAGCTGCTGATTCTAACCCTAATGTTAAGTCTCACTTTTCCCTCCTGTGTGTGTTCTCTTCCTGTTTTAATAGTTTCATTGACTGTTTTTATATAGGTAGCTTGCAGTTAGTCTTTTTTTTTTTAAGTTTTTGTTTAACTTCCAGTTACTTAACGTAAGTGCAGTATTAGTTTCAGGCGTACAGTATAGTGATTCAGCAATTCCATACATCACCTAGTGCTCATCATTATAAGTGAACTCCTTAATCCCCATCACCTATTTCACCTACCCACTACCCACCTCCCCTCTGATAACCATCAGTTCTCTATAGTTAAGAGTCTGTTTGTCTTTCTCTTTATTTTTCCCTTTGCTCATTTGTTTTGCTTGTTAAATTCCACATATAAGTGAAATCATTTGGTATTTGTCTTTCTCTGACCCATTTAGCTAAGCATAATACTCTCTAGCTCCATCCATGTTGTTGGAAATGGCAGAACTTTTTCATTTTTTTATGGCTGAATAATACTCTGTTGTATATGTATACCACAACTTCTTTACCCATTCATCAGTTGATGTAGCAGTTTTTCTTTTCTAGTTTTTATCTCTTCTCATTTTGAGAATTTCATTGTATATTGTTCAAACTGCATGTTATATTATTACATAAGGTTAAGTTGTTCTCATGATCAAGAGCTCATCATCTTACTTGCCGCACTCACTTACAACCCTCAACGCCCTGCACACACACAAAAAACATATTGCACTACTTTGGTTTTTTTTTTAAGTTTTTTTCCCCCATTTTATTTCTTTTCTGTTCCTGCATTCATTGTTCATGCACCACACCCAGTGCTCCATGCAATATGTGTCCTCCTTAATACCCACCACCAGGCTCACCCAACCACCCCCAACCATCCCCTCCAAAACCCTCAGTTTGTTTCTCAGAGACCAGAGTCTCTCATGGGTTGTCTCCCCCTCCAATTTCCCCCAACTCACTTCTCCACTCCATCTCCCCATGTCCTCCGTATTATTCCTTAGGCTCCACAAGTAAGTGAAACCATATGATAATTGACTCTGCTTGACTTATTTCACTCAGCATAATCTCCTCTAGTCCCATCCATGTTGATACAAAAGTTGGGTATTCACCTTTTTTATGGAGGCATATATCCATTGTATATATGGACCATATCTTCCTTATCCATTCATCTGTTGAAGGGCATCTTGGCTCTTTCCACAGTTTGGCAACTTTGGTCGTTGCTGCTATGAACATCAGGGTACATATGGCCTTTTTCACTACATCAGTATCTTTGGGGTAAATACCCATTTGCACTACTTTGATTTTTATTAATAGTACTAAACTCTTTCTATTTGGTCAAATTTAGGATGAAAGTAACTTTAGGGATCTTCATTATCTCTGAATAAAGAATATTGGTCCCATAATAAACATACATCTAACCACAGATGAGATCTTTGTTGTTGTACTTGTATGGGCATGTTTTATGTGTATGTATTAACATCCATTTATTTATAAAATTGATCTGATTATCTCTCCTTGATAATCTGCTTTTAAATATCCCATATTAGTTTCTCTCGTAACTTAAGATGATTGTAGAAAAAACAATTTAACCTCTGTAAAACATCATTAGTAAATTGTATATAGTTGGTCTTTGAACAACATGGGTTTGAACTGTGTAGGTCCTCTTAAATGAATTTTTTTTCAATAAATACATATTTTACTCTGTGATTAAAAAATAAGGTAGAAGTTGCCACATGACTAAAAGTGAAGGGAAGGTGATGGAGAGTTGCTGAGAAGGCTGGAACAGCAGGCTGTCACCTGCTTGTGGCACTCATCATCGTACTACCTGTGCAGAGTTTTTGGTTCACTGAGATTTTCAACAAAAAGTTGTGAAGGGGCTGTCTCTGGAGAGGGATTCTCAGCGAGGTGCCAAGACCAGTCATTGTCCATAGCTGGCCAAGGACCACAGAATGATAATCTGCTCTCCCCCCACCCCGCCATCCCTAGGGGTCCAGGGAAATACTTGGGGCGGGATAGCACCAGGTAGTAATGTGGGCTCTAAGGCCCAAGGTAGGAAGGAGAGCTGTCTGAGGTGCTGAATATTCTCTACAGCAGAGAATTAATATTGCTGGGAGCAGCTTGCCAGAAACTGATTTAGAACCACATGGAGGGACCGGAAGGAGAAAGCAACCTAGAGAGAAGATAACAGTGCTGTGCCTTCCCCTGTTCTCTGCCTTTCCCTGGACTCTGCCTGAAAGGAGGTTGCCCACATTCCTGGGTAGCTTTGCTAACTTTGGGTGGGGATGAGGAGATGTGTGGTGCCTTATTCTACTCCTGTACTATATAGGTTTTTCCTTATGATTTACTTAATAACACTTTATTTTCTCTGTTTTTATTGTGAGAATACAGTGCATAATACAACACAAAGCATGTTAATCGACTGTTTTTGTATCGGCAAATGTTATGTTCTGGTCAACAACAGGCAATGAGTAATTAAGTTAGTTCTGGGGAGTGAAAAGTTATATGTGGATTTTGATTGCATGGGAGGTCAGCTTTGTTCAGGGGTGAGCAGTATATTATATACTGTAAAAGTTGGTCTGTTCTAAATGCAATGCCATGTTGCTGCTCTGTTCCATTGGTGTTTAAATATGTACTTTCATGATCACAGTGGTTAATTACATTTTCCTCTTGGGATTTAAAATCCGGGGTCAACTATTTTGTCTTCTCTATCTAAGGTTTATTATTGGGCTTTGTGACGAGCACATAGGAAGCATGTAATAAAGAGTTAAAGACTAAAAGCAGTTACTGATTATTGCTGTGGTCTACGTTCTGTAGGAAGCACTTTATAAGCATTATGAAGATCATTTGTTACACCAACTATATGATTATTAGTCCCACTAACAGATGAGGATTAAGTAACTTAAGAATTAAGTAACTTCAACAGTTGCACAACAGTTGAATGGTAGTGTGTGGACACAGGATTGAAGCTCTATTCCTAGAAAGTATGTTACACATAATGTCTCCATATAAATTAAAAAAAGGGAAAAAAAGCTAAATGAACAAATAAAACATCGGGAAAGCATATGAAGTTTTCATATTTCCTAAATTTTCTTTAAAAATTGATATTTAGCTTTCCACCATGTGGTGGGTAGGTAGAATTACCAATCAGAGATACTTTTATCCTTTAACCTTGCTCTTTCTTACTGGGTCCAGTAAAAGAATTAGAAATTAATTATACTGTTTCAAATGAAACAATATGTTTCATCTGCAAATTCTTTGTAAAATTTTTAGATGCAGTTAGAAAATGGACTTGTTAATGACCTGTGAGTGTCATTATTGTATCAAAGGATAGGTGAGTTGAGTTGCTCATGCATCTACTTCAGACCTCCCTCAAGAGTCTTTTCGATGCTGTAGCTGCTATCTAGTTGGTAACAGTATTCATACTATATTTCTAGGCTCCACTGGGCTATGAGATAGGCCAACAGATCTCTGTAATATTAGGGTGATACTCAAGACACTTAATTTACTCCTCTGAATGTGGACGCAGATGTGCTAGTCCATATCTTAAGCCTTCCTTCTTTCTCTCCAAGGCTGGTAGTCCCACATTCAGTTCATGAATGGTAACTGTTTAATGTAAAGTGATAGGAGTAACATAGAGGGAAAAAAACTGATGGAATTGTCGCCAAAGGACATGGAGAAAAGAAAGCAAAAATTTGTCCTCCAGAATAAATGATGGAAAAGTTCACTAGTTGAAGTTCCTTGCTCTCTATAATATAGCTGTTAAATCTCTAATACCCCTATAACTCAGCCCATCTTTCCAGTATTCCTTAAACATTGAGAAATATTTCTGCTGCATCTAAACACTCTTGTAGACATAAACACAAACTGATTATGCTTTTTAATGCTCACCTAGTGGCCTGTCTTTACTGATAAAGTTCATACAGTGCTCAATTTAGCCTTCAAAAAGTCTGTCATCCTCCTTTGCTTTTTGCACAGTGCTCTTCAAATTTCAGAATGTCTTAGCATTGCACACATACACCTGCTTTCATTTCCAGTTTAAATAATGGTTATTTTCTCTAGATAGTTCATGGTTGCTTTACTTACACCCCTCCCCATTACCTCAGGATCCCTCATTAGGTGCTTCCAACTTTAAGTATTTGTTCCTTTACAGCAAATAAAAGACAGCAGTCACTTGCTGTGCCGTAGGATTTCTCTGTCCTTGGGTCAGGCATTTGAATTCTGTACTTCAGTATGTATTAAGATTGGAGGGGAGGGAAATTGAAAATAAAATATTGGGTCACGTTTTAAGTTGACATGAAGTATTCAAAATCTTGTGTATTTTCATTTTAGCATGCTCCTTTTGATGGAATGGTTATGGTAAATATCAGCCATTATATTAATGAGAAAGTTTTTGAGAATGAAGGAAGATGGAAGGTATGTTAGAAAAAAATTTTCATTTTTTTTCTTAATAGTTTTTTGTTTTAATATTTTAAAGTTTTTTCCCTGTTTTCAGGGTTCAGAAAAAGTACGGGATATATCACTTCCAGAGGAACTTGTTTTCACTGTGGATGATAAAATTCTAAACGATATAAATCAAGCTAAAGCCCAATTTCTCAAGCAGGTAGATTTTTTAAACTTTTTTTTCTTAGATACTAAGGCTTTTCTTTCAACTACCACATATAAAAATTGGGTCATCATCTGAGCATGACAACATAAAACAATTTATTTATTTATTTTTAAATATTTATTTATTTATTTAAAGAGAGAGCACAAGCATGGTGGTAGGGCTGGTGGCAGAGGGAGAGGGGGACTGAGAATCTCAAGCAGACTCCCCACTGAACCCAGACTAATATGGGGCTCAATCTCATGACCCTTCATCATGACTTGGGCTGGAATCAAGAGTCTGATGCTAAACTGACTGGGCCACTCAAGCACCCAAACAACATTAAAACATTTTTTTAAAAAAGATCTTATTTATTTGGCAGAGATACAGTGAGAAAGGCAACACAAGCAGGGGGAGTGGGAGAGGGAGAAGCAGGCTCCCCGCTGAACAGGGAGCCTCATGCAGGGCTCTGTCCCAGGATTCTGGGATCATGACCTCAGCCAAAGGCTGATACTTAACAACTGAGCCACCAAGATGCCCCAACATTAAAACATTTTAAATTGTAGCTTTGATCCTTTAATTTTTTATATGTAATGTTTAATGCAGATGATGATTTGGTTATCTTTGGGGTATTCTTCTTAGCTGATTTTTCACTTTTCCCATTTTTATTTATTTATTTGTTTGTTTGTTTGTTAGGCATCCGATCTGCAGATTGTGGTGTATCCCTTTACATCTTTTGGCAAAAACCTAACCAAGAAGAAGCTGCTTCACCCTGATACATTTATTCAGCTTGCACTTCAGCTGGCCTATTATAGACTTTATGGACGGTGAGAACCCTTCATTTTCCATTTTCAGCATCTTGAAGTCCAAGGGTATATCTTTAGCATAGCTATTCCATCCTCATTCCCCAGTGTTTTTCCTGACTTTTTCCGCAAGCAGCGCTGTGTCCTAATTTGGACTTCCATCATCATTGTTTCGGAGTTTTGATGTGTGACACTTTCTACAGAGTGTCGACTGTCTTTTAAGAGAGGTTTTACTGTTCTTTGGAATTTAAATCACTTGGTTTCCTTGTAGCCTCTGTTTCCT
Source organism: Mustela putorius furo (assembly GCF_011764305.1). Taxonomy (NCBI): domain Eukaryota; kingdom Metazoa; phylum Chordata; class Mammalia; order Carnivora; family Mustelidae; genus Mustela; species Mustela putorius. Next base: position 30,925,511 of record NW_025421998.1, read on the forward strand.
GATGGGTTTATGATTTTATAAATTATCCTGTTTTGACTAATTTTTAGGATAAGAGAGATGGTGTGTTGTGACTTTCTACATCTTAGGCAGGAGTAGAAGCTCTGTGAACTTGCTTTTTAAATATCTAGTCTCAGAATATGTGTCTTTAAATGGGTTTTTAGGTCATTTGAATTTAATATAGTTATCAGTAAGTTTGGGTTTAAGTCTACCATATTGCTCTTTCTTTTCTTTTTATCATATCCGATTTTTGTTTTTTTATCTTATTTTGAATTCATAGTGTTTTTAAAAAATTGTTCCATTTTATCTCCATTGTCAGATATACTCTTTTGTTTTATTTTGTTTTTAGTAGTTGCACAGGGTCTATAAAATACATCTTTAATTTACCCAAGTTTACCATCAAGTAACATTTTCCACTTGAAGTGTACCATAAGAACCTTAAAACAGAATGTTTCTCCCATTTTTTATGCTGTTGTTGTATATTATACTTCTATAAAGGTAGTAAGCCTCACAATACACGGTTACTATTGACATTAAGAAGTGGATTATCTTTTTTTCTTGTGGTAAAATGTAAATTAAAAAAACCTTTCCAGGGGCACCTGGGTGGCTCAGTGGCTTAAAGCTTCTGCCTTCAACTCAGGTCATGATCCTAGTGTCCTGGGATCGAGCCCCACATCAGGCTCTCTGCTTTGCAGGGAACCTGCTTCCTCCTCTTTCTCTCTCTGCCTGCCTCTCTGCCTACTTGTGATCTCTGTCTGTCAAATAAATAAATAAAATCTTAAAAAAACAAAAAACAAAAAAAGCAACCTTTCCAGTTTAGCCATTAATTACATAATGTAGCATTAATTACATTCTCAGTGTTGTGCAAGCATCACATCTGTCTATTTGCAAGATGATTTCATTGCCTCAAAGAGAGACTATAACCATGAAACAGTAATTTCTAATTTCTCCTATTGTCTCAGCCCCTGGCAATCTCTAATCTACTTTCACTCTCTATGAACTTGCCCATTCTAGATATTTCCTCTAGGTGGAATCATAGGATATTTGTCTTTTTTGTCTCTGATTTATTTAACTTAGGATAATGTTTCCAAGGTTCATTCATATGGTATAATAAGAACTTCATTTTTCTTTATGGGTAAATATTCCACTGTGTAGATACACTACATTTTCTTTATCCATTCATCTGTTGATAGACACTTGGTTTGTTTCCACCTTTTGGCTATTGCAAATAATGCTGTTGTAAACATTCACATACAAGTATCTGAGTCCCTGTTTTAATTTCTTTTGAGTCTATACCTAGGAGTGGGATTGCTGGATTGTGTGATAATTCTTTTTCACTCTTTGAACACCTGCCAAACTATTTTCCACCATGGCTATACATTTTACATTCCCACCAGCAGTTTACAAAGGTTCAAATTAGTCCATATCCTTGCCAACACTTATTTTTTTCATTAAAAAAAAATTATAACTATTGGTTTTGAAGTAGTATCTCATTGTGGTTTTTATTTGCATTTCCCTATTGACTAATGAGGTGGTTTATCTTTTCATATGTTGGTTGGCCATTTGCATGGCCAGATGTATATATGTTTGTATATCTTCTCTGGCAAACTGTCTATAGAAGTCCTTTGTGTTTTTGGTAATTGGGTTATCATTTTTTTTTTAATTGAATGAGTTTTTTATGTATTCTGAATATGAAACCCTTATCAATACATAATTGGCAAGTACTTTTCTCCCACTCTGTGGTTTTTCTTTTCATTCTGTGCATCAAAGGATACCACTATGTTTTTAATTTTGAAGTACAGTTTATCTATTTTGCTTTTAATTGTAGCCTGTACTTTTATTGTCATATTGAAGGAATCATTGCTAAATCCAGTGTCATGAAGTTTTATTATTATTATTGTAAGATTTTATTTATTTATTTGACAGAGAGTGATCTGGAGAGCACAAGCAGGGGGAGTGGCAGAGGTAAGAGGAAGGAAGCAGGTTTCCGGTGGAGCAGGGAGCCTGATGTGGGGTTTAATCCCAGGAACCTGGGATCATGACCTGAGCCAAAGACTTTTAACCGTCTGAGCCACCCAGGAACCCACCAGTGTCATAAAGTTTTGCCCTTATATTATCTTCCAGGAGGTTTTTTTTTTTTTTTTTTTTAAGATTTTATTTATTTATTTGACAGAGAAATCACAAGTAGGCAAAGAGAGAGGGGGAAGCAGGCTCCCCGCCGAGCTGAGAGCCTGCTGCAGGGCTCGATCCCAGGACCCTGAGATCATAACCTGAGCCGAAAGCAGAGGCTTAACCCACTGAGGCACCCAGGTGCCCCATCTTCCTGGAGTTTTATAGCTGTAGCTCTTACTTTAAGTCTTCGATGTGTTTTCTTTTTTTAATTTTTTTTTTTTTGGAGAGCAAGAGCACAAGTGGTTGGAGAGGTGGAGGAGCAGAAGGAGAGGAAGAGAAACAATCTAGAAGTAGACTCCATGCCTAGTGTGGGGCCTAATGCAGGGTTTGATCTCATGACTCTCAGATATGACCTGGGCCAAAATCAGGAGTCAGACACTTGGCCAACTAAGCCATCCAGGCACCTGTCTTTGATGCTATTTGAATTAATTTTTGTGTATAGTGTGTGGTAAAGGTCCAACTTCATTCCTTGACAAGTGGATATCTAATTTTCATGGCATTGGTTTTTTTTTTTTAAGAATCTATTTATTTATTTGACAGAGAGAAATCACAAGTAGGCAGAGAGGCAGGCAGAGAGGAGGGAAGCAGGCACCCCGCCTGCAGGGCTCGATCCCAGGACCCTGAGATCATGACCAGAGCCGAAGGCAGAGGCCCTAACCCACTGAGCCACCCAGGTGCCCCTTGGCATTATTTTTTTAAGAGACTGTTCATTGAATGGTCTAGATGTTCATGTTTAAAAATAAGTTGATTGTACGTGTAAAGATTTATTTCTGGGCTTTCAGTTCTGTTCATTGGTCTATATGTCTCTTCTTATGTCAGTACCATACTGTTTTGATTATTGTAGCTTTGTAGTAAGTTATGAAATGCAAAAGTGTGTGTTCTTCACCTATGTTCTTTTCAAGACTGTTTTGGCTATTCTTGAAATTCCATATGAACTTTAGGGTTAGTTTTTACATGTTTTTCAGAAATATTAGAGTTTTGAATCTCTAGACTCCTTTGGGTAGCATTGTCACCTTAATGATAGTCTCCGATCTAAGAACACAAAGTCCTGCTCCATTTATTTATGCTTTTAAAAATTTCTTTAAACATTGCTTTGTAGTTTCCTGTGTATAGTGTTTTTGCTTCTTTGGTTAAGTTTAAACTTGAGTATTTTATACTTTTTGATGCTATTGTAAGTGGAATTGTTTTCTTAATTTGCTTTTCAGGTTATTTATTGCTAGTGTGTGGAAATGCAGCTTATTTTTGTGTGTTGGTTTTGTGTCTTTAAGCTTTGTTGAATTAGTTTATTAGTTCTAATACTCTTGTGGACTTGAGATCAAATAATCTGTCAATAGAGATAGTTCTGCTTTTTTTTTTCTTTTCCTAATTTGTAGGCCTTTTATTTCTTTTGGCTTGAACACCCAATAGTATGCTGAATTATCTTTGTCATATTACTTTAGGTGGAAAGTTTTTAGTCTTTCATAATTGAGTATGATGTTAGCTGTGAGTTTTCCATAAATGTTTTTTAACATGTTGAGGAAGTTTCTTTCTATTCCTGGTATATTGAGTGTTTTTATTATGGCAGAGTGTCAAATGCTTTTCTGTGTCCGTTATCCTGTAGGACTTACCCTTTGTTCTATTACTAAGGTGTATTACACTGACTGATTTTCATTTGTTGAACCACCCTTGCATTCTAAGACTATATCCCACTTGGGCATGGTGTATTGTCCCTTTAACATGCTGCTGAATTTGGTTTGTTAGTAATTCTAAAATTTTTGCATCTTTATTTATAAAGGGGTATTGGTCTATTGTGTCTTTTTATAATAGCTATATTTTAAAGCTTTTATTTAAATTCCAGTGTAATATTAGCGATTTAGTTATTCAGCACTTCCATACAATACCTGGTGCTCATCACAGGTGCACTCCATAATCCCCATCACCTATTTGACCCATCCCCCATGCACATCCCCTCTGGTAATCATCAGTTTGTTCTCTATAGTTAGTCTGTTTCTTGTTTTGCCTTATTCTCTCCCCACCACCTGACCCTTTGCTTGTTGGTTTTGTTTCTTAAATTCTACATATGAATGAAATCCTATGGTATTTGTCTTTCTCTGACTGACTTTGCTTAGCATAGTACTCTATTGTTTCATCCATATCATTGCAGATAGCAAGATTTCATTCTTTTTTATGGCTGAGTAATCTACACACATTATATCTTCTTTACCCATTCATCACTCAATGGACATTTTATGTTTCCATAATTTGACTTTTATAGATAATACTGCTGTAAACATTGGGGGGGGGTATGTGCCCCCTTGAATCACTATGTTTATGTCCTCTGTATAAATACCCAGTCATGCGATTGCTAAGTTGTAGGATAGTTCTATTTTTAACTTTTTGAGGAAACTCCATACTGTTTTCCAGAGTAGCTGCAGCAGTTTGCATCACCAACAGTGCCAAAGAGTTTTCTTTCTCTACATCCTCACCAATACCTATAAAACCCACAGTTTGGGGACGCCTGGGTGGCTCAGTTGGTTGGACGACTGCCTTAGGCTCAGGTCATGATCCCGGAGTCCCGGGATCGAGTCCCGCATCGGGCTCCCAGCTCCATGGGGAGTCTGCTTCTTCCTCTGACCTTCTCCTCGCTCATGCTCTCTCTCTCACTGTCTCTCTCTCAAATGAATAAATAAAATCTTTAAAAAAAAAAAAAAACCCACAGTTTGTTTCTCAGAGTCCAGAGTCTCTCATGGTTTGTCTCCCCCTCCAGTTTCCCCTAACTCACTTCCCCTCTCCATCTCCCAGTGTCCTCTGTGTTATTCCTTAATGCTTCACAAGTAAGTGAAACCATAGGATAATTGACTCTCTCTGCTTGATTTATTTCACTCAGCATAATCTCCTCCACTCCTGTCCATGTTGATACAAAGTTGGGTATTCATCCTTTCTGATGGAGGCATAATACTCCATAGTATATATGGACCATATCTTCTTTATCCATTCATCTTTTTTTTTATTTAAGATTTTATTTATTTATTTGACAGAGAGAGAGATCACAAGCAGGCAGAGAAGCAGGCAGAGAGCGAGGAGGAAGCAGGCTCCCCACCAAGCCAGAGCCTGATGTGGGTCTTGATCCCAGGACTTTGGGATCATGACCTGAGCCAATGGCAGAGGCTTTAACCGACTGAGCCACTCAGGTGCCCCTCCATTCATCTTTTGAAGGGCATCTTGGCTCTTTCCACAGTTTGGCAACTGTGGCCATTGCTGCTATGAACATTGGGGTATAGATAGCCCTGCTTTTCACTACATCTGTATCTTTGGGGCAAATACCCAAAAATGCAATTGCAGGGTCATAGGGTAGCTCTATTTTTAATTTTTTGAGGAATCTCAAACTGGTGTAAGGTGGTATCTCAATGTGGTTTTTTTTTTTGTTGGTTTTTTTTTTGTTGTTGTTTTTTTTAAAGATTTTATTTATTTATTTGACAGAAATCACAAGTAGATGGAGAGGCAGGCAGAGAGAGAGAGAGAGGGAAGCAGGCTCCCTGCTGAGCAGAGAGCCTGATGCGGGACTCGATCCCAGGACCCTGAGATCATGACCTGAGCCGAAGGCAGCTGCTTAACCCACTGAGCCACCCAGGCGCCCCTCAATGTGGTTTTGATTTGAATTTCCCTGATGGGCTAATGATGAAAACTTTTTTTCATGTGTCTGTTAGCCATTTGTATGTCTTCTTTGGAGAAGTGTTGTTCATGTCTTATGCCCATTTTTTGACATGATTATGTTTTTTGGGTGTTGATTTTGAGGAGTTCTTTTTGGATCTTGGACATCAGCTCTTGTCTGTAGTGTTACTTGCGAATATCTTCTACCATTCCTTGGTTGCCTCTTTGTTTTGTTGACTCTTTTGTTTGCTGTGCAGAAACTTTTGATCTTGATGAAGTCCCAAAAGTTCATTTTCACTTTTGTTTCCTTTGCCTTTGGGGACATGTCTTGAGAGAATTTTCTGTGGCCGAAGATCCTCCAGGATTTTGATAGATTCCTACCTCACATTGAGGTCTTTATTTCATTTCACGTTTATCTTTGTGTATGGTGTAAGGGAATGGTCGAGTTTCATTCTTCTATACATAGCTCTCCAATTTTTCCAGCACCATTTATTGAAGAGACTTTTTTCCACCATATATTTTTTCCTGCTTTATCAAAGATTATTTGACCATAGAGTTGAGGGTCCATATCTGGGCTCTACTCTGTTCCACTGGTCAGTGTGTCTGTTTTGTGCCAGTACCATGCTGTCTTGGTGATCACAGCTTTGTAGTCAAGCTTGAAATCAGGCAATGTGATGCCTCCAGTTTTGTTTTTCAACAATTCAAGGTCCCTTAGCAATTCAGGGTCTCTTCTGGTTCCATATAAATTTTAGGATTGTTTGTTCCAGCTCTTTGAAAAATACTGGTGGAATTTTGAAAGTATAGATTGCTCTAGGCAGTACAGACATTTTAACAATGTTTATTCTTCTGATCCATGAGCATAAAATGCTCTTCCATCTTTTGTGCCTTCTTCATTTTCTTTCATGAGTGATCTGTTGTTCCTTGATACAGATCCTTTACCTCTTTGGTTAGTTTCTTCCCAGATATCTTACAGTTCTTGGTGCTATAGTAAATGGAATCAGTTCTCTAATTTCCCTTTCTATGTTTTCATTGTTAGTGTTGTCTTTGTTTTTGGTAGGAGGGTAATGCTGGCTTCCCTTTGAGTTAGGAAATGTTCCTTCATTTTTAGTTTTTTGGAGGAATTTGAAAAGGATTGGTGTTCATTTTTTAAGTCTTAGAATTCATTGATGAAGTTACGTGATCTAGGACTTCTGTTTGTGGGGAGGTTGTTGAGTACACATTCATTTCCTTACTTGAAGTAGGTTCAGATTTTTTTTTTCCTTGAGTCAGAATATGTCTGTTTAATCTAGGTTATCCAGTTTATTGGTTTACAGTTGTTCATAGTATTCCCTTAAAATCCTTTTTATTTCTGTAAAGGAGGTAATGCCCTCTCTTTCATAACTAATTTTAGTAATTGGAGTTTTTACCCTTTTTTTTTCTTAATCATTGTAGCTAAATGTTGTCAGTTTTATTTACCTTTTCAAAGTATCAAGTTCAGTTAACTTTCTCTAATTTTTAATTTATGTATTTTGGTTATTTCTAATCTTAATTATTTTCTTCCTTTTGCTGGCTCTGGGTCTACTCTGCTCTCCTTTTTTCCAGTTCCTTAAGGTGTGCCCTTAGTCTGTTGATTTGTAGGGGCTTCTTACCCCACAATGCAGGTATTTACAGCTATAAACTTCCCTTTGAGCACTTTTCATTCTATAAGGTTTGGTAGGTTGTGTTTTCATTTTCACTCATCTCAAGGCATTTTCTAATCTCCCTTGTGATTTCTCCCTTTCCCAATTTGTTGTTTATGACTTGTTGGATGTCTTCATATTTGTGAGTCTTCCAGTTGTTCTTCTGTTATGATTTTTGGCTTCATTTCATTGTCACTGAAAGAGATACTGTTTATCATTACAGTATTTTTAAATTTATTGAGGCTTGTTTTGTCGCCTACTCACTGGTCTTTCCTGGAGAGTGTTCCATGTGCACTTGAGAAGAATTGGTATTCTACTGTTTGGAAGTGGCATGTTCTATATATGTCTCTTAGGTCTGGTTATTGATACTATTGTTCAAGTTCTGTTTCTTATTTATCGCCTGTCTACATGGGCTATCTCAGTTATTAAAAGTTCGATATTAAAGTCTCCAGCTGCCATTGGAGAGTTGTCTAGTTGTCTCTTCAATTTTCCCAGTATTTGCTTTGTATGTTTTAGGGCTCTTTTTAGGTGCATATATTTTTTATAATTGTTATGTCTTCTTGATGAATTAAGCCTTTCATTAATTTATAGTGTTCTGTTTGCCTCTTAACTCTTGGCTTAAAAGCTCTTTTGTTTGATAATAACATAGCCACTCCAGCTCTTGTACTTACTATTTTTAGGGAATATCTATTTTTGTCCTTTTACTTTTAACCTCTTAATGTCTTTTTATCTACAGTGAATATAAGATACTAGATTATGGGTTTTTTTAATGCATTCTGTCAATCTCTGCCTTTGATTGAATAGTTTATTTACATTTAAAATAGTTACTGATAAAGAAATATTTCCTGGGGCGCCTGGGTGGCTCAGTGGGTTAAGTCGCTGCCTTCGGCTCAGGTCCTGATCTCGGAGTCCTGGGATCGAGTCCCGCATCAGGCTCTCTGCTGAGCAGAGAGCCTGCTTCCCTCTCTCTCTCTGCCTGCCTCTCCATCTACTTGTGATTTCTCTCTGTCAAATAAATAAATGAAATCTTTAAAAAAAAAAAAAAAGAAATATTTCCTTATACCACCTAGCTCTGTTTTCTGTAGGTCTTATTTGGTTTTTGTTTCTAAACTCTTCTACTACCTCTTTTTTATTTGTTTGATTTTTTTTTTTTTTTACAGTGTACCATTTTGGTTCCCTTCTTTTTCTTTACATTTTTAATCTATTCACGATTACTTGGAGAATACAATTCATATTTAATATTTGTAACAACCTCATTGAATAATAGCTTAGTTTTAGTAGTATACAAAACTCTGCTTCTGTACATCTCTGTATTCTATTTTGTTAATGATTACATCTTTCTACATTGTGTGTCCATTGATACAGGTTTATATTATTGTTTTATGCATTTGCCTTTTAAATGAAATAAAAATAACTATTAAACATGTTGCTCTGTCTCCCATGTTCTCCATAAACTCGGAGTTAGATCTAGAGACTTGAGACTAAGAATCAGTTATTTTTGTTATTTTTTATGACAGTACATCAAGTAATTAACGTCATTTGTTTTCTGTTTCATCCTGTTGAGACTGAGTGGATTTGTAAACCAATGTCCATTATAAAGTTTCCTCCCTGAGTTTTTTACCTAATGGTTTTAGTAGGCATTGATGATCATAACTAAGATATATTATTTTGTTAGAGGTTACAGTGCAGTGATATTTTTACTTACTGCTTTTATTTTTAATCTTTTTTTTTTTTTTTTTTTAAAGAATGTGAGTGTTAAGTTTTTATTTACACTTTCTCCTCTTCATACTTAAAAGGATACTGTTTCAGCTCAGGGAGATAGCCTTATAGATACACTGGGCGGATGAGGCTTAGTAATTCTGTTTGAGCCTTCTTAATGCCCATGTTCACATTTTTTCCTCTCACTCCATTTGATCTCTTTAACTCTGGATTCCTACCACCAGAAATAATAATGTTTCATAAGTAAGAGAGCTCTATATCCAAAATTGTTTACATCATTCTTCAACTCAGGAATAACAGTCATCACTCTGGGGAACTTCTTAGAGAATGCTTTTACTTAATCCTGTAGTGATTCATGTAGTACATGAAGGAACTAAAGGCCAGGGACTCGGTATTATCTATTGCTGTGTAACAGTTATCACAGACTCATTTGGCATAAGACAGTAAATGTTATTTCATATTTTCTGTCACACAAGAACCCAGGTGCAGGCTTCCTGGGTGTGTCTACCTTCAAGTTTCCTGAAGTCATAGTTAGAGTGTTATTCAGCTCTCTTCTCCTTTGAAGGTGTTCCTCAGAGGGGATCTGCTTCCAAGCTCACTTGTGGTTATTAGCAGAGATCACTTCCTTCCAGGTTATTTTCTAGAGGCAACCCTCAGTTTCTCATCCTCTGGGCCTTTCTGTAGGGCACCTTCCAGTGAGGCAGCCTGCTTTCCTCATACTAAGGAAGTGAGAGTGATTCAGATCTCTCTTTGTAACCTAATTTCAAAAGTGACATCCCATCACTTTTGTCCTGCTCTTTTCATTAGGAGCAAATTACAAGTCCATCTCACACTCAAACTGAGGAGTTACACACAGTATTACTACCAAGAGTCAGGGATCACTGGGGGTGCTTCTTAGAGGCTACCTACCACAGATGCACTATGGTATAGAACCTGACCACAGCCAAGCCTTGGAAGGAGGGAAGCCATGGTGTCCCAGACCCTGTAGATCAGAGTATTTTTTTACTCTTTGATTATTGAAAGTAGTGTCTTCATTACTGAAAGTCACAACAGTGGTCTGTAGTGTAGAACTTAGTCTCTGACCAAAGCCAGCTTTATTAAGTCAGGTTTTTTTGTAATAATATTTGAGTATTTTCTTTGTTATGACACTTTCTTTTATTTTCATTTTTTCTTGTAGCCCTGGCAGCTGCTATGAGACAGCTACGACAAGGTGCTTTTATCATGGCCGTACAGAGACTATGCGCTCGTGTACTATAGAAGCACTCCGGTGGTGTCAGTCCATGCAGGATCCTTCTACTGGTGTGAGTATTGAAAAGTTATTATTTACTTGTTTACAGGAATCTTAGTCCTTGAATAACCAACTTCTTTGCTTCAGTTCCCCTGGATCAGTAAAATCATTTCAGATATTTGACCCTCAGGTGTTTAAAGCATGCATTCACTGTATATACTTGGAAAGAATATGAAACAGGAAAGACCTGAGAAGAAGCTCAGTTGTGTCACTTTGCTTCTGTCTTTACACTTATGAATATCACTTCGGTGTTGCCCACAAGTTTCTATTTTCCTTCCTTAGAAAGAAATAATCAAGATGAAGGACGATAGAGGAAAGAAAAGGTAGTAGAAGAAGTAAGGAAAATATGTAGAAACCTGTGTCTCAGCATCTTCATAGAAATCTTTTCTCTTTCAGATTTCTCAAATTATGTTCAATCATGTTGAATTCAGGGTTTTTAAAATTTGGTTTCTGTATAGTTTACTGAAGTATTGTCTTGATTTTTAACACAGCTTCTTGAGAGGCAGCAGAAGATGTTACAAGCTTTTGCAAAACATAATAAAATGATGAAAGATTTTTCAGCTGGAAAAGGTACTTATATTGGAATTATTCTGACTTTAAAAAATTCTCTCATGTTGAAACATTTTTTTTCTATCTTCATACTTCTGGTTTCATTGCAGGATTTGACCGTCATCTTTTAGGGCTTTTACTCATAGCAAAAGAAGAAGGTCTTCCTGTTCCAGAACTCTTTACAGACCCTCTTTTCTCCAAAAGGTAATATGATACAGTGTTTTATAATTTGATCCATCAGATCCTTTTTTCTGAAGGTTAAAAGCTCTTTAGAAGTGATGAAAGTTTCTGTAAGCCTAGTAAAATAACCTCTCTTTATGCCACACAGTGGAGGAGGTGGAAACTTTGTTCTCTCAACAAGTCTGATTGGTTATTTTAAAGTCCAAGGAGTGGCAGTTCCCATGGTCCACAATGGCTATGGATTTTTCTACCATATCAGAGATGACAGGTAAGGCTGTTAGGCATTTAATGTGTGTTTGTTTCTCTGTCCAGTTTTTGGGACACTTGGCAAATCAGTCCTTTAGGTGTTTTGTGCAGAACACCATTTAAGGTTGACTCAGTGACATACCATCATCATTCTCAAAACCCAGTACACATTTTAGCATATTTGTTCCACCCAACATGTTTGATGCTAAGTTCAGGTAAAATTTGATTGCCTATAAATATGTGGTGGTTCATATAGTCATAGATAGTACTGATGTGACCAAGATAAAGGTTGGTAAATTAATTTATATTTAAAAAAAAAAAAGAATGTTTTACCAATTCCTATACATTTCATTTGTGTTGTATGAGGTTTATGGAAAGAGTGAGAAAGAAAATGCTATAACCTGGTAGGTGGAGAGCAAGGTAATATGAAATTAGCAGAAAGGCTTGGGAGGTCCTCATTCACATAGTCTGGCCGTCTCCTCTCAGAGGTCTTTGGTAGCTTGGGGGCCTTTATAAAAAATAAAGTGGCTACATCTAGCACAGTGAATAGATGATAGGTGCAGTTGGAATATAAAACATTAGAATGATCATATGTAGACATATTTTAATGTGTAATGTTTTTGTACTTTACATTTTTGAAAGAGCTTACAGTCAGTGTTATTGTTCAAAATTTTATTATCGGTCTCCATGTCAAATCTCACCTGTGCATAGCGTGTTATACCAGTGTTACCTGTATTTGTTAGCATCTACATCCTAAATTATCCATTCCCATTATATTCAGTTTATGTACATTAATGTACAAATTAAAGGGTAAATTACAGAGGTTAAACATAGATCTTACTCTTTTTTTCGTAATAAAGGGTCAAAAGTGTAAAATCATCATCAGGCACAGAGAATAATCATTCTATCATATTTCACATCTGGATGCTGTATTGCGCACATGGACAGGAGCTCCAGCCAGACACACTTCAGCTGTCTGACTTGAGAAAAAGTCCTGATCCTGGGGCAGAACTTACAGTCACTCATTCACGAAGTAGGTAGTGAGAACTTGTTTTTTACATACTGAGGACACAAGACAGACAAGATTTCCCTCTTAAAGATTTTGGTTTTTTACTCGGGAAAAGAGACAAAAGCAAACAAGCAAGATAACGAGTGAAGAATGCTGTGAAGGGAATAAGCAAGTTGGTAAGGTGATAGAGACAAACTGTGGGCGGGAGTGGAGCATTGCTTCATTTAGTGTGGTCAGAGAGGGCCAGCGGAGCAGAGATGTTGAGGAGAGGGAATGAACCACATTAATAACCAGGAACACAGCTCTCCAGACTTTGATCGCTGCCAGCTGTCTCCAGTGCCACCTGCCAGGCTGAGCCACTGCCTTCTCCCACGTAGGTTGTTGCAACAGGTTCTCCTGCGGCCTTCCTGCTTCAGCCCTTCGTTCCCTTCAGAACACTGTCTACACAAAACCCTTTGATGCCCTTTTAAAAATGCCCTTCTGCTCAAAATCCTCCAAGAGTTTCTTATTTCACTCACAGTAAAATCCAAAGGCCTTCTACGAGATCCTGCGTGATCAAGCTGTCATTCACCACTCTGACCTTACGTTCTACAGTGCTCCTCCTGTTTCACTCCACTCCAGACACTTTTGTTTTCTTGTACCTTGAATATAGCAAGCAAGCTCCCTCCTCATGGCATTTGCAGTTACGATTTTCTCTGTCTCCTACTGTTCCTTGAAATACATATAAGTAGCTTGGGGGCCTTTACTTCATGCAGGTATTTGCTTAAAATTTGCTACCATCTGGGAGGCCTCCTCTGATGATCTGTAATAGCACTCCCCGCCTCCCCCACCTGCTACATTTTCTTTGTAACACGACCATCCAGTGGGTATACATATTTGTTGGTATAGCAATCTTTCTTCCTTTCCTAGAATATAAACCCATAAGAACAGGGTTTTTGATTTGTTTATTGCTGTATCCCCACCTTTGTAACCATGCCTTGTAAATAATACATGTTTTCACCATGATTTTGTTGCTGAACATAATTATATGGTCCTCAGGACGTGGCCTGACATTTATAAGGAACAGAAAGAGGCATTATGGCTATAAATTAGCAATTAAGTTGCAGCAGTGGGGGTTGGTAGAAGAAGTTGAAGAGAGGTAGGTATGAGCTGCATCTTAGAGGACGGTATTTTCAACTCTGAGTGCACATTAGAAGCACCTAGAAAGCTCTAAAAATATTTCTTTTGGAAACACTGATTTGTTTGGGGTGGTCAGTTGATAATAGGGCCTTGTGAGATGGTAAGGAGTGGAGATTTTCTCCTAAGGATAATGGGAGCATTTTACCAGCTTTTAAGCATGAAATGTATAAGGGACTTGCGGCTCTTACATGAAATATAAATAAGGTGGAAAGTAACAGGAGCAAGAATGAGATGAGAGAACTCAGCATAAACGCTAAGTTGGACAAGGCAGGAGGTAATGAAGGTGGAGAGAAGTGGAGGGATTTGAGTGCAACTTTGGAGGTGACTTAACTGATGAATTAGTGATTTCGATGGTAGCATTTACTGGAATGGAGAAAATTAGGGGAGGACTATGATTGGGGCATGTAAGGGTAGAATTTTGTTTTATACATGTTGATTTTGTTTCATCTAATAAGGAAGGTATTATCTTCATATATGAGAGGATGTGTCAGTAGGCATATGGTTAACATGACTGTGAAGCTCACAAAAGAGATCAGGGCTAGAGTTACACATTTATAAGTCATTACAATGAATACATAGAAAATAGTTTCCAAAAGAAATACATGGAAACTATCTGGAAAGCTTTTTCATTCATTGTTAAACTTGAGAATTGTATGTCTTTACAGAAAATTGGTTTATTTTTGAAATAGCATTTTATTTTAAATGTACTGCATGCTTATAAAAATCAGTAAAAAAAGGAAAAAGAACAGAGTCATCTACAATTAAAAGACAAAAACTGTTAGAATGTTTCTAATCTACAATGCATATAGTATATAATTTCTAAAAATTTGGATCACATTTTAAATATTTTAGTGTCCTTTTTGGGAAATTCACTTCCACTTAACATTATTTCAAGCAATTTCCACTGCCGTTAAATATGCTTTGAGTTGTTTGTTTGTTTGTTTTGTTTTTGTTTTTTAAGATTTTATTTATTTGACAGACAGTGAAAGAGGGAATAGAAGCAGGGGGAGTGGTAGAGGGAGAAGCAGATTTCCTGCTGAGGAGGGAGCCCAATGAGGGTCTCAATCCCAGGACCTTGGAATCATGACCTCGGCCAAAGGCAGAGGCTTAACAACTGAGCCACGCAGGCGCCCCATACTTTGAGATGTTTTAGTGGTTGAATAATGTTTCACAGATTTCCATAATTTATGTAACTCTCCCTATTTTCAGTTTTTCATCATTACAAATAATGTATAATTGTATATACTCATTTCATCACATTGTTGCAAACTCTAGGCATTATAAATCATTGTTGACCGGGTCTATAGGCAAAAATAACATAATATGCTTACAAAGCGAATTTTCTCTTAATTGACATCTGTGTACATTCTTTTGTAAACTGCATATAGAAAAGCTTTCCATGATTTAGAAATATAGCTGAATTTTAAGAAATTTCAATACTTAAATACCAGTTGTTAATCATTGCAAAGAAATATATTTAGATGTTGCTAAATATTTGAGAATTTTATGCACAGTATAGTTGCAAAATGATGGGTGATCATGAGTCACTAGATGAAAACAAGGCAGAACTTTCTTTGGGTTCCTGTATACATTTCAGCAAATGTAATCCAGTCAAACATTGGTTTCATCATTATACACTGGGCCAGAGCATGTTTTTATTTCATTCTGCTTAATCAAAAGCACATGCTGAAGTTTTAATTTATTGTATTTTTTAATGATGTGAACATTGCATGATTGTCCACAAGCTTTACATTCTGCAACAGCATTTTGATTTTAATTTATGCTTAATGCATTTTTTTTTCAAAGATTTTATTTATTTATTTGACAGAGAGAGATCACAAGTAGGCAGAGAGGCAGTCAGAGAGAGAGAGGAGGAAGCAGGCTCCTGGCTGAGCAGAGAGCCCGATGTGGGACTCGATCCCAGGACCCTGAGATCATGACCTGAGCCGAAGGCAGTGGCTTAACCCACTGAGCCACCCAGGTGCCCTTAATGCATTTTGCTATAAAAATCTGAGTGTCTGGAAAGGGGAAGGCTAGTTTGAAGAGAGTTTGAACTGCCACGTAGGGGATTGTTATTATTATTATTATTATTTTAAATGAGGAGAATATAGAGGGAGGTGACTTATCCCAAGAGAGTTTCTGTCTGGCTTTTCTAGAAATATCTTTCCTCTCCTTTTACACTTTCTCTAATTTTTTCTTTCTTGAACTGTCTTCAAGCACTATATTCTTTAAAAGTAGTCTCATTGCAGACAGTGGCGTGAATTCACCCTCAAACTTACTACATTAGGAAATGTTAGGAAGGTTTTTTGTTGTTCTTGTTATTTTGGAAGAGGTGGGTGGGTTGTTTGAACACACTAATACCTTACTCCAGAGCACGCTTTGATCTCTGGCCAATTTTTTGTTTTCTTTTGTCCTTACTCTCCAGTCACACAGTAGATTAGGTATTCCTAGCATTATGTATACATACGGCTTTACCCTTCAGTTGTGTCCAGTAACATTCACCTAATGTCAGTAAGAATTCACACTTGAGGGGCGCCTGGGTGGCTCAGTGGTTTGGGCTGCTGCCTTCGGCTCGGGTCATGATCTCAGGATCCTGGAATCGAGCCCCGCATCGGGCTCTCTGCTCCGCGGGAAGCCTGCTTCCCTCTCTCTCTCTCTCTCTCTGCCTCTGCCTGCCTCTCTGCCTACTTGTGATCTCTGTCTGTCAAATAAATAAATAAAATCTTAAAAAAAAAAAAAAGAATTCACACTTGATATGTGAATAACTAGATGGAGTAAAGCTCATGGCTATATTTGTCATCAGCATTTGGAACCTCTTTGTGTTGTGATTTTTGTGTAGTCCTCACTGACTTTTTCTTTGTGCTTCACAGGTTTGTTGTGGCTTGTTCAGCCTGGAAATCATGTCCAGAGACTGATGCAGAAAAGCTAGTTCTGCTGGTGTTTCAGGCTTTCCATGATATGATGCGGCTGATGAACACTGCTCATCTTTAGAGACTAACCATTTATTTAGCATTTATAAAAATATTAAGTGGGGTATGGAGAATGGGTTGGTGATGTGATAGGAAGGAATATTAAAGGAAACTTTTAAATGTAGAAATTAGTAGAATCATGCTCTCTAAATTTATTCTAACATAGGAAGAAAAAGATTTTTAAGCTTCTTCTGATGCAGTAGCAATGCAAATTGATATAATGAAATATAGAACTATGCAAAAGTTGAAGATAAGTCTCAACAATGCAAATCTACAAATTTTAATAATGCAAGTCTTAGAAGGATTTTTGTTGGTTACCTATATAGGTTATAAATCCTGTCTCTGAACATCATTATAGGGTCTGCCAAGCACTTTAACATTGCCTACTTGCCAAAGGGTATGGAATACATGATTAGATGTTAACTTCCCTGAAATCATTGCCTTTCACATTCACCACCGGGATACAAGCCTACTATGTTTGATGGGAAAGACACTACAATTGAATGATCATCTAAAAGTAGACTTAGTGTTGGAAGAATTAGAAGAAATTAGAAGAATTAAAGCAAGGTTTATACTCCGAAGCACACACAGAAAAACCCTAACAAAATTCATTATAATATATTGTACTTAGGTTTTTGAATATAAAATTAAAGTACTTATTTTTAAAATTAGAGTTAGTGACTTGAAGATTACTGAATCAAATTCTCAGGATTTTACAAGTTTTCCCCCTGCTTTTCAAAATAGAAAATAAAGTTTTCAATCATGTAGCTTCTTGTTTGGTGTTTGGATAAAGAATCTACTCCTGGGGCGCCTACGTGGCTCAGTAGGTTAAGCCTCTGCCTGTGGTTCAGGTTATGATCTCAGGGCCTTGGGATCGAGCCCTGCATCGAGCTCTCCCATCAGAGGGGAGCCTGCTTCCTCTCTCTCTCTGCCTCCCTCTCTGCCTACTTGTGCTCTCTGTCAAATAAATAAATTTTTTTAAAAATCTACTCCTCTTTGACCTTATACTTTCTGATCTAAGTTATGTATTACTGTGTAAAAAAAAAACTACCTGAAACTTAACTGTCTTAAATCAATTTATTATTTCTCATGGTTGTATCAGTTGATTGTGCCCAGATGGATCGTTTTTCTGGTTTTGCTGTAGTTTATTTATGCAGCTGCATTCCTGAGCGTGCTGGGCTAAGGCTGTAAAGTTGGAGATAACTCCCCCCACTGCCTGGGGACTTGGCACCTGGGACTCTGTCCACATGCTCTCTGATGATTCAGTATTCTAGCCTTGACTTAGGTACTTGGCAGCAGGAGTGTTCCAAAAGGGAAAGGGAGCATCTGCAAGGCCTCATGAGGCCTATCCCCTGAAGTCCTAGGATGTTACTTACTTTGCATTTTATTGGTGAAATGTTGCAACGGCAGTCTAGATTCAAGGAGTGGCGGCAAAATGTCATTTCTTGTTATGAGAAACTGCGGAGTCATTTTGTAAATGTACATAAGTAGGTGCATTTACTGAGGGCTGTTTTTTAAATTTTTTTATAAACATATAATGTATTATTAGCCCCAGGGGTACAGGTATATGAATCACCAGGTATATACACACTTCACAGCATTCACCATAGCACATACGCTCCCCAATGTCCATAACCTCACCACCCTCTCTCTACCCACCTCCCCCCAGCCACCCTGTTTGTTTTGAGATTAAGAGTTTTCTGGTTTGTCTCCCTCCGGATCCCATCTTGTTTCATTTATTCTTTTCCTACCCCTCAAACCCCCTACATTGCATCTCTACTTCCTCATATCAGGGAGATCATATGATAGTTGCCTTTCTCCGGTTGACTTATTTCGTTCAGCATAATACCCTCTAGTTCCATCCACATCGTCGCAAATGGCAAGATTTCATTTCTTTTGATGGCTGCATAGTATTCCATTGTATATCTATACCACATCTTCTTTATCCAATCATCTGTTGATGGACATCTAGGTTCTTTCCATAGTTTGGCTATTGTGGACATTGCTGCTATAAACATTCGGGTGCACATGCTGAGGGCTGTTTTTGTAGCAATGTTCTACATTATACCTCCTTTAAATTTTCCTATCTTGTGAATTTGGTAAGACCTTTATTACTTTGTGAAAACACTGACTTGGCGTCTGTGACATTTGATAAATCCTGAACAGATTTCTTCTTCCCATTCTATACTGTGGACCTTTTTCCTCACTAGTACAGTTTTATAGACTACACTGTGATTGGCTTTTAGAATCATTCAGGTGGTTGTTTTTTTTTGTTTTGTTTTGTTTTAGATTTTTTATTTATGTATTTGTCAGAGATAGAGGGAGAGAGCGAGTGAGCACAGGCAGACAGAGAGGCAGGCAGAGGCAGAGGGAGAAGCAGGCTCCCTGCCGAGCAAGGAGCCAGACCGATATGGGACTCGATCCCAGGACGCTGGGATCATGACCCAAGCCGAAGGCAGCTGCTTAACCAACTGAGCCACCCAGGCGTCTCCAGGTGGTTGTTTTTAAATGTCTAAAGACTAGAAAGTGTTCACTTCCTACAGAGAAATCCTGCAATGATACTTTAACATGCTTCCCTCATCTGCCAGAAGTTGAAAATCATCTGGAATGCTTTTTACAAAGATTTCTGAGCCTCTACCCAGACCTGTAGAGTGAGAACTTCCAGAGGTTTTGAGTCACTGAGGTAATGTACCCCTTGTCCCATTCTCTTGGTTAATCTGAAATTTAGTCCATTATACACATGGTTTCATTGAAAACATCTTTGGTAAGATCTGATTTGTTACAGATAAAGGAACTTATTTGGGTAGCTTACTGACCTAAAGAACCTGTGATAGTGGTGAACACTGATGTTGCTTCAGTTATTTATAAAGGAAACAAATGGAAAATTAAGGAAAAACATAATGGTGTGGTTAGCTTCTAAAGGTAACCTAGAATTTGTGTGTGTGTGTGTGTGTGTGTGTGTGTCTCTATCTAAACATATTCTGGGCAAATTAAGATTACTGTAAAAAGTAATGGAGATGCTATAGAACTTCAGCATTTCATTGTTATTTCTAATGTTTCAAATTGCACTTGATATAAATTTGTATTGTGTTAAAATTTTCAGAGCTATTCAGTGGTATGTGGTTGGTCTTTTTTAATTTTTGTTTTCTCTTCTTTTTGCTTTATGAACAGATGTGTGCCTGTAGTTAGCTTGTATAAAGGCTATCTCGTTTCCTCTTGGACTTTGATGATAAAGCTGGGAATAGTTATTTAAAAAAAAAAAACAAGCCTCCATTCCCAAAAGAATAGAAAGTCAGCAAAGGAGATAGTAGGCAGTGGAACAATATATTTTAACTTTCTTCCTCTGAAAACTGTTCCCCAACCATCCTATCATATACCCAACTGTTCAGAACCCTAAGAAGTTTCTCTATGTCTTAATTTCTGTGAGAGCTACAAGCTTATATATCTGAACTTTGCTTTCTCTGTATGCTTCTGGTAACTCAAGAGCTAGGCTGCTGTCTTTATACCTTACAAGGCAGGTTCACTTTTTACTCTTAAATTTCAGATGCTATCGTATCAACATCACATGGGATGTTTTAAATTGATATGGAATAAGATACACCTGTATTTTATGATTTGTAAAAGATTATTTATTTTTAAGATATAACAAGAGTTCATAAGTTCTGTTTCCCATTCTGGACACTGACCATGGAAAAGTAGATGCCTTTCTGAGCCAGCAGCTGTTGATGCGTGCCGTGCTCCTTGACCTTGCCGTTCTGAAACACCACTATTAAGTCTGCGTTCTGGATGGTGGACAGGCGGTGCGCGATCACGATGCAGGTGCGGCCTTCTCTGGCTTTGTCCAGGGCTTCTTGGACAATCTAATGATGAATCAGAACAGAAGCCTTAAAACTTTACTATCAGAGCAAAATGTTACCTTTTCTTATGCATGTGTACTTTTACATGAATGGCATTATAGTCCAGTTAGTTCCTTTTTAGTTATAAAAGTGAATTCTCACACTAAATCACAAGTCCACAGACATATCTTGCTAGTTCCCTTTTATTTTCTAACTTTTCATGATTAATGTGCTAAAAATGTGAAGTATGCAGTTTTGTTTCGTTTTTTTGGCTTATGAAATAATCATTTTACAAATTTTGGAAAATACTGGGAGGAGTAAAAGTTTTTTACTTCAGAATATAACAGGAAATTTCTATTGACCTTCTTCAGACTTGAGAGTACTGAGAAACTCCTATTATACAAATTAAATGGAATGTGAGCAGAGAGGCCTCACCTTTTCACTTTCAGTATCCAGGGCGGATGTAGCTTCATCCAACAACAGGATTTGAGGTTGTCTGATGAGGGCTCGAGCAATCGCAATCCTCTGTTTCTGACCTCCTGAGAGCTGAGTTCCCTTATCTCCCACTCTTGTTGCATATTTCTGCAAGTTAGCCGTTAGTAGAGTTAATCAAGTCCTAACCCAGCTACTTAATGTGAAATACTCATATGACCCACATGGAACTCAGTTTATTCTCTTATACCAAAAACTTTGAGAAATACAAAAATTCCTACCCAGAAGGAATTTATAATGCGAGGAGAAAAACTGGTTGTACAGCCTTCAGTATAAGGTCCAGTATGTACCAAATGAGAGGTATACTCACCATGCTAGGAAACATGAGAAGTGAATAGAAATTATGGAGATAAGGTAGGAAGAGAAAGAGATGCATGAGGAAAGATACCTTTGTACAGAGGTTGGGAAGCTGGATCATGGGAAGAACATTCTCAGGTAAAAAAAAGTATAAAGAGCCAAAAAAGTAAGGACTTATACAGTAATGTGAATTAATTTCCTAAAGTCCAGTATCAGCAAAGTTTTTCTATTAATCAAATTCTATCCTTGATTGAAGGCAATAACTACCTTCTTAAGGGTGAGTAAGGCTAACCAAGATGGAGGATTTGAAAGTTTTTAAGTGTGATTGCTAATTATAGCAGAATACAGTTGTAAAATTACTTAATTCAGTAGAACCTTAGAAGCTAGATGCATACCACAAGATTAATGACCCCTGCCATCACTTCTGGTGTCTTCAGAACATCTTTGTGGGTGGACTCACCTTTATCAATTGCTGAAGAAAATTGTTTGACTGAACTTTTCCTTATTTTCTAAGTACATACTGATTTCACTGCACTTTGGCTATGGACATAGCAGCTATAACAAGCTAACAAGGGACAGTTGGGGACCATGGAAACTGTAGAGTATATGTCCTCTCCAAAGGAATAAAATGAAAGATGAAAGAAAAACCTTATACAAAAATGAGCTTAGAATGGATCATGGTCTAAAATGTAAACTCATAAAGCCATAAGAGAAAAAAATAGAGAAAAAAATATTTAAAGATTTTATCGACTTAACTTGACAGAGACACAAGAGGGGGAACACAAGCAGGGAGAGTGGAAGAGGGAGAAGCAGGTTTCCCCCTGAGCAGGGAACCTGATGCAGGGCTCCATCCTAGGACCCTGGATGATAAACTGAGCCAAAGGTAGACGCTTAACAAGTGAGCCACCTAGGTGGCTTTAGGACCTAGAAGGCATAGGCTAGGCAAAGAATTCTTTTATTGGACACCAAAAGCACAATCTGTAAAGGGAAAAACTGTTATACTGGAATTTATCAAAATTAAAAAGTTTAGCTCTGCATATGACCCCTGTTAAAGGATGAAAAACAAGCTATCAACTGGGACAAAGTATTTGCAAACTATGTATCTGACAAAGGACTGATAAATATAAATCTGTCTCAAAATTCAACATTTGAAGAAAATTAGAGAATGGGCAAAAAAAGGTATTTCACTAAAAAGGAAATACAGGTGGCAAGTATATAAAAACATGTACGGGATCTTCTGAGTGGTTTGGTTACTTAAGCATCTGACTCTTGATTTCGGCTCAGATCATGATCTCAGGAGTGTGAGACCAAGCCCTGCTCAGGATTCTCTCTCTCTTCTCCCTTTAATAAAAAATTTAAAGTCATCATATGCCATTAGAAAATCCACCATGAAGAGATTTATCTCACATCTATCAGAATTACAAGAGCAAATGCTGGCAAAGAGGCAAAGAAAGCGTCAATCATACTTACTCTGGTGTAAGAGAATAAGGTAAGCTGACAGAACCACTCTGGAAACCAGGTTGGCAGTTTCTTAGAAAACTAGACATGTAATTACCATATGGCCCAGCAATTGAACTTGTAGGCATTTATCCTCGAGAAATAACTCAGGTTCACACTAAAACCTGTGCACACATTATTTACAGCAGCTTTACTTTTAAGAGCCCAAACCTAGAAGCAACCTAAATACACTTCAGCGGTGAATGGTTAACCAAACTGTGGTACAATCCATGTCCTGTAGTCCTAATCGTCCTACTAAAAAGCATGCCACTAAAGAAGAATAAACTGTAGATAAGAAAACTTCAGGGAATTACACTGAATGAAAAAAAGTTAACCTCACAAGGTTAGATACTGTATGTGTGCTTAATGACATTTTAAAGTAGAAAATTACTGGTGAAATGATAGCCCATCGCTCTTTGTCGCTTTTGCCCTCCTCCAGGCAAATCTACCACCCTGCTTCTAAGAAGCCTGCAGTTAGTTGTCCTACTCCTTATCTGCTCTTCCCAAAATGACACCAGCGTTTCAACTTGACTTTATTCCCCTCCTCTGGGCAGCCACAAAAAAAAAAAATAAAATAAAAGTAGAGACTAGTTAGTGGTTGCCAGAGGTTGGGTGGTGTGAGGACAAAAGGGAAGAGGGGTATGTGACTCTAAAGGGGCAATATGAGGGACTGGAGTGGTGATGGATATGTTCTGTATTTTTTTTTTTTTTAATTAAGAATGAAGCTCATAGACTAATCCAAAGAACAACCTTGGGTACAGGACCTGATTGGAGATATTTTTATTGCCTTGGAGAAACACAATACAACCTTGGGTGTATCAATCAGCTTGTTGTGTCACAATTATTAACACCAGTGTGTCCCATCTCCCAAAATGGGGCCTGGCACAGAGTCAGCATTCAGAATCTATTTGTGTATTGGATACATGATCTAATTTTACATTTGCACCGCCAACTCTACTTCAAGTCTCACTTTAAGAGACATACAAGGAAATGTTCTGCATATTGACTGGTGGTGGATAAGTGAGTCTACACATTGCAGTAACACTGCACAGAACTAAATACGCATAAATCATATGCAAATGATTACAAGGAAAACTGGAGGTCTGAATGAGATCAGTGGATTAGGTCAATGTCAATATCCTGGTGGGGATATTGTATTACAGTTTGGCAAGAAGTCACTGGAGGAAACTAGCTAAAGGTGACATAAAATCTCTGTTCCTTAGAACTGCATGTGAATATAATTAATAATTAAAAATGCAAGTACCATAAAGGATAAATCAAACATGACTGTTATCTGAATGCAGCCCACAACCACCAGTTTGCCTACAATTAAGATCACTTCATTTGCCTCTCACTGCATTTATAAGATCTAGACATGATGCCTGATATTCTCATTTGCCAGTTAGAAAACTTATGCAGTTCAGTGTGTTAAGTAAGGTCCTAGTGCTACTACATAGACAAGTTTTCTTATAAGATTCTGTTGCTGTATAACTTGGGAACCTGTTTTGAGGATGAAAAGTTTGTAGTTGCTTGTGATTTCATCCTAAGAAATTATCGCTTAACTTACATGGGGTAAGGTCTCAATGAAAGGATGTATGTTGGCTGCTTTGGCTGCATTCACAATTTCATCCTGTGACACGACCCGGCTGTTGTCTCCGTAGGCGATGTTCTCCGCAATGCTGCAGTCGAACAGGATGGGCTCCTGGGACACAATGCCCAGGTGGGCTCTGAGCCACTGGATATTAAGTTTCTTTGCTTCTTGACCATCTAGGAGCTGAAAACCAAAGTCCACAAACTATAAAAAGGGCTTAACAAGGAAAAATAAAACCCCTAAATCATAAATTAACAGATTAACCATTTGGAGCATTGTGACATGTGAGCATCATTGGTTGGGAAATACCAAGGCTCAAAGCCTCTCAGCACTTACTGTTGGAGGCCCAAAAAAAAAAAAAAAAAAGATTTCTCTGGTGATTAAGCCATCCTTTCTTCATCTCACTGGTGAAATGACAGCCCATCTGGCCCTGTCCTTCCACATTCCTCTTTTCCTTATGTGCACTCCTTCAGGCATGTACATCATCCTGCTTCTAAGAAGTCTGCAGTCAGGTGTCCCACTCGTATCTGCTCTTCCCAGAACGACTCCAAACTTTCAACTTGACTTTATTCCCCACCTCCAGGCAGCCAGATAACAAAACTCATCAGTAGTGCAGCCCCAGATTCTCAAAGTTGGTTACTTCCTGTCCTACCTCTTTCTCCCAAGAAATACCAGCCTTAAACTTCACCCATTTCTCTTCAATAGCACTGAGGATAAGAGTTCAATGGAAAGTGAACAAGCTCAAAAGAACCCCAGTGTCTTTGGGAGCACAGTTTTGTTGGTGGTTATTTTTCCATTTGCTTTAAGCAGGAGACATGTTGCTTCTAGAGGAGGCTTGTGATATATCAACTGAGAATGCAGCTTCCTTCGGGGTGAAGGAATAGAAATGAGTTCGATTAGTCTTGATCTCTCAATAAAGAAAAATTCTACCATACTATTAGCACATCATGTTGTCAAGCTGGTCTGCCTATATTAATACCTGCAGAGTAGTTTTAATAGTGGAAGCATAAAATTTCCTAAAAAGAGCTACCTACACAAGGTTTAATACTTGGGTGACCATCTAAATGGGGAAGGACTCCTAGGGTTTGGTCTGTGGGTGCCATCCTAGGTCATGGGAGATGCAGGCATTATCAGTAAAAGCCAAGAGTTTACTCATCACAGAGAGAGGATCTAGGTACTAGAAAATCACTGATGAAAAGCTGAGTATGAAAGGTCTGGAGATGAGGGTCAAAGTCAGAGAGCCTTGAGTTCAGGATTCAAGAGAGAAGGCAGAAGGAGGTAGGGGGGGTATAAGAAGGTACTAGCTTGTCTTGGGTGCCTGCCTCGAATCCTGGCCAAAGTTTGTGGCTCTCCTTTACAAGCCAGGAAGTGGATATTTACTTAGAAGGATCAGGCTGGCTCCAAAAGCCCACAGCAGGGCAAAGGTTAGCCTCATATTCAATATTTTCTGAACTAAACTCCAGATGTTCTACCCTCTTGTCCTCATATATTTGCCTGAGTATGGACACCAGTTTGGGTGTTTTAGAATGTGGTCATTGCGTCAGCCAGGATTATAAGCCTTTTTGTTTGTTTGTTTTCCTCTTACAAGAATGTTGGTTTATTGGCCACTTGAAATAAAACCTTAAATCAGGTTACTGACTTAAAGTGTGCTCACCACTGCTCCAGCCACTGGGTCATAGAACCGCTCAAGCAGCTGGACCACCGTGCTCTTCCCACAGCCGCTGCTGCCCACCAGCGCCAGCGTCTGGCCCTTCTTCACCTCGAGGCTCAGCCCCTGCAGCACGGGGATGTCTGGTCGAGTGGGGTAGTTGAACACGACTTCATTAAATGTCACGTTTCCTTCAAATGTATCCTAAAAAAAAAAAAAAGTTTAATGTTGCTCTTATAATTAGTCTGATAATTATTGGAATAAGAAGTATTTCACAGAAACTTTACCAAAGAGTGTAGGAGAGGAACATAAAATTCACATTCAGTCTAAATGTTGGCACTAGTTACTACTGAGAGCAAGCTATTATATAAAATGAAGACAGGAGATGGGAGTAAAAAAAACAGAGAGAGTCACATTACAGAGTTGTTATCTAAGCTTGATTTCCGGGTTTAGACAAATAGATTTCCTAGTGATGGTTCTGAGGCTAGAGCAAAGCCAGTGGCCAAAGACTCGAAGGCTCGGGAATTTGGCACAGTGTCTACCTGAGGTCTCAGTGGATAGCCCTTATCTCAAACCTTGGCTGCCTCTTTAGCTTACTCAGGGGGCACAGGAATTTTCTCAGCACATGAAATCCATGGTAAAGTCCCAGAAAAACTGTCTATGCATACAGCAGCTTGTGTCATAAAGAGAACACTCAGATCTAAATCTGAGTTTAAACTTTGAAAGTAGTACAGGATTATTACTCCTAACGTGAATAAAGTAGCCTTCTTACCACTTGTGACTCAGTCATTATGAAATGTGATTAAAGCCACAATCCTGTTTGTCTTTACTTACAGAGTCACACGCATATATCTTCATGCATAAATAATTAACGCTTTTCATGGAAATTAGTTCTAGTACATCTGGATTTCTTTTTAACTTTTCTGTAAAGCTTATTATTATGGGGGTGCCTGGGTGGCTTAGTCAGTTAAGCATCTGTCATTGGCTCAGGTCATGATCCCAGGGTCCTGGGTTCAAGTCCCCTATCAGGCTCCCAGCTCAGTGTGGAGTCTGCTTCTCCCTCAGTCAGCTGTTCCACCTGCTTGTGCTCTGTCAAATAAATAAGTAAAATCTTAAAAAAATTGAAGTTTATTATGATTTTTGTTCAATACAGGAAGTTTTAGTTTTAAATTTAAAAAAAAAATTAGGCTAAAAGCTTTATGCCCAACATGGGGCTTGAACTCATGACCCCAAGATCAAGGAAGTCATATGATCCACTGACTCAGCCAGCCGTGCACCCCTTTCTTTACTTTTGATGTGCTCAACCTCAGATTCCTTGAAATCCCTAAGAAATCTTATTTTCTTTATGTATGTATGTATGTATGTATGTATGTATTTAACAGAGAGAAATCACAAGCAGGGGGAGGAGGAGAGGGAGAAGCAGACTCCCTGTTGAGCAGGGAGCCTGACTTGGGGCTTGATCCTGTGATTCTGGAATCATGACATGAGCTGAAGACCAATGCTTTACCCACTGAGCCACCCAGGTTCCTCTGCCCACCCATGAAATTTTTAAATGTTAAGAATGTTGGCCAAATATTAGGCTATAAGTATCATATCAGAGTAAGTTAAATTTAGGTCAGTGTAATCATGACAAATTTTTCCTGTGGTGATCATCTAGCAGATAGCAAACCTTAATAAAAAATTGACCAAGTGGGTGCCTGGGTGGCTAGTGGGTTAAAGCCTCTGCCTTCAGCTCAGGTCATGATCCCAGGGTCCTGGGATGGAGCCCCGCATCGGGCTCTCTGCTCAGCAGGGAGCCTGCTTCCTCCTCTCTCTGCCTGCCTCTCTGCCTACTTGTGATCTCTGTCTGTCAAATAAATAAATAAAATCTTTAAAAAAAAAAAAAAAGAAAGAAAGAAAAATTGACCAAGCATTCATCAGGCAGCAGAGAACTCACAGGCCTCAGGCCTTCTTCACTGTAGCTGTCAATCAGCGGTCGTCTCTCCAGCAGCATGAATAAGTGGGCTGCAGACAGCTTGGCTTTAGCATAGTCTGGAGCAAAGGAACTGGCATGTCCTAGAGCCACGGCACCAAACACAATTGCTGAAAACACCCTGGACAGAAGTAGGGCAATTAACAACTTGGCGTCTATAATTAACACTGGGAGGTTTCAAAATCCAAAGACATACCACTTAACTAGTATCACTCTTCACTACTCCGGCAGGCCCTCCACACAGCCCCTGCCAAAACCACAACACGCATTTCCATGGGATTCCATGAACAAAGGAAATCTGGAGGCGATGCCAGAGTTTACATAACTTTCCACAGTCCTCGTTCGTGAAGTGGCGCGTAACTGACTTGTGACTTCCAGTAACTTTAGGGACCAGTTCTATTCTTTCTGGACTCTGGACTGAGGCCCAGAATGCTGGAGGGCTTTCATTAGCATTGGACAAGGAGTGACTCTTTACCTACTGATTCGCTGGCCCTGACTGCCAGTTCATAGACACCTTTGAGCTACCACACACCCAGTACGGCTCGCTGCAGTTAGAGAAATTGTGTTAAGGACAATAAGCCTTTACAACAACTCAATTTTCTCTTATAATTAATGGAACTACTGGCACTACCCTGATAAAAACAATCATCTTTAGCTAAAGTTCAATTTTCCAGTGATATGCTCTTTGAAGACTGGAAAGCAATTATAACATCTTTGAGGAAGGGCTTGGGATTCTGAGATCTACATCTCCAGGAGGCTATTTACTCCTGACCCCTGAGCTCCCCTAGAACAAGAGGAATGGGAGGACATTTTTTATCTATTAATACTGGAGAACTTAACAAAGTGTTTCATTCCCCAAACTTGTAAATCTAAGATATTAAAGTGTGTTTTAAGTATGGGGGTGGAGGGAGCAGGAATGGTGGGTATAGTAAGGCTATCCCTTAAATATTTAAGGTTGGTTACCAAAAATGAAATTTTAAAATAGTGACGAACAACCCACATGTTGCCTAACTTTCTTATATAGCCTGTAATCGAGATTTAACCTAAAAGATTAAAAAGTTGTCTTCCAATTATTCAGAATTTTTTATTGGTAGAGATGAAAGGAAACAAAAAAAGCCAGGCCCATTTCCTCAGAGATGCTCTTCTAGACAACAAAGTGTCACAAGTTGTAATTCCCAGAGCTGGATATTGCCACTTATCCCTCCAAAACCACCGTCTACTCCCTACCCACCTCTCTCCTGGACCATCCCACTCCCTAAGAGGCTGACCGTCATGGACTGCATCAAATGTTCTTCTTGTCCCCTGGCTTCTGGTGGGGTTTGGTAGTGACAGGCACTAGCAGGAAGTGAGGACATTTGTCTGACTGGCTTCTCCCTTGTTTGATTGTGTGGTTGGTATCCCTCCACCAGGGACCACAGAAGCCCCCCTTGGGTTCTTTCCCTCCTCTTGCCCTTTGGGTTGAGCGTCTTAGTGGTTCGTAGCTGGGAACTGCTGGGTAGTTGACAGCTCTTGGTCCTGCTTACCTTAACTTCTCACAACTTTATAAACAGACCCTTTAGCACTCTCCCTAGTTACCCCATCCAAAGGACATTTGTTTCCTGCTGGAATCCTGAGTGATACAAACATTATATATACTTTTTTCATAGTTATTTTCATTTTGGATGAAAACACTTTCCTTGTCCTCCCTGTGTTCAAAAAAGAGACTATCCACTACTACTTTAAAATCATCCCACCAGAGCAGAAATATGCCAAGTGATCTTAAAAAGAATGGCTTCCTTTTGGCAAGACAAGAACACAACCTAATTGAATGTAGTTAGCATATTTTGAAAAGACAAGTGCATCAATTAGAAAGACTGCTGGTTAGCCTTGGAAACCAAAAAAAAAAAAAAAAAAAAAAAAAGGAGAGGCTACAAGGCCAAACATTGGCAGGATTATCCCAGGCCCAGCCAGCGGAAGAGGCCTTGGCCAGATTTCAGTCAAGCATTCCCAACCCTCCATCAACGCCATTTTGTGGTTGCAGATCAACAGCAAGCTACTTAACCCTCTGGTTTGAGTCCATGGTAACCAACAGTTTTCTCATTATGATTTATTTCTGCCTACACTATACAATGAAAAAGTTTTCTATCCTCCTGACTGGAGTTCTCTGTATTACTACTGTTCTGGTTTACGACTTTTATGAACTTGGCTAATTTTAGTCCACTTGGATGATTCAACTGTACTTGGAGTGTTAGTAAGATCAGATTTCTGTGGTAGATTCAACTCTGACCTCATTTTAGAACAAGTGAGTCCCCACCCCCGACACACACACTCTAATTTTGCATGGACCTACCAAAACCACATAGAATAATTTAAATTTTTAAAATTACTTACAGAATAACATCTCTAAAGCGCATATGTCCATTCACAATGAGATAGGCGCCAAATCGAAAACAACCAGCATAGGAGAAGTACATAAATGCTTGTGAAATACTAAAAGTAATTCCATAGATGTGTGCCTTCCGCACAGAATTCCTGAAAGGCAAATTCGTATATTCATAGTCATCTCTTTGGCCTCTCTCAGTGCAGCTTCTAAGTGTGGTTGACCTGGGTATATATCCTGCCTCCTGTTCTGTCAGTTTGCGTACATGACAGCTTCTCATGTATCAGTGTTCTGATTTGTATAATGGGGATATCCAATACGATGCAGAATTGGGAACTAAAGAAACAACATAAATGTCTAGCATAGTACCTCATACTGATTTTTCAATTGATAGTTGCTGATATTATTACATGTTAATATCTAGTCAATCAGATATCCAACCCCTATGGTATCAACATGACTGCTGAATTGAAAACATTGGGGGATGTTAAAGCGAGGTCTAAAGTTTGAATTGTCTGAATGCGATTTCTTCAGTATTATCTTGTCTTCTGTGACTAGTTATAGTCTTATGTCACAATTCATGTTTCAGATTCGGAGAAGCTGGGTCACTGCGGTATATACAGACACACATGAGAAGTTCTTCCTTGAGCTAGATCCCACCAGTCCCAATAGTTTGTTCTGCCCTGTTTCTAACTAGACCACATGCTATCCTTCATGAGTACAGCTGCTTTATTATACTTTGTATTCTACATCTTTCAAGAGAACAGGGATTTATTTACTCCCAGATTAGAAGGAAAGCATTTGGAAAGACTGGAAAAATTCAAACTATTGCTGATTTGGATATTTTAACTTACCTGATGTGAGTGTGGTTACATTACTTAAAATTACTCAATCTGCAGTGCTCTTCCATCTTTAAATTACAATCAAATTAAAAATTAGCTCCTCCTTCATTCCCTTGAAGTACAAATCAACCCTAAGTTTTAAGTAATGGCACGCACATATTTACATGTTACCTATATGTTTACATCAAATGGAGAAAAAAGTATAATCTCTTGGAGCATATATAGCTAATGAGATGGAATACAGTCAAAATGTCACTTTTTCATTCTCAAATTTGTAAGCATTCAGGCTACTGTGCTAGTCTGCAAAGCTGTATTCTAAGTTGTGCTCAATTTTGTTAGTGTTGAAATATATTCATTTATAAGCAAGCGGCCAGTTGTGCCTCTTGGAGTTTCTTAAATTGGTCAATTATGAACCAGTTAAATAGGCTATGTGTGGGTTTTCTGAGTAGGTTGGATCTCGTCCTCATCCAGAGAACACATGGGACGCTCTAGCGAAATAGAGGAGCACACACTGGTGTGTCCTCTGTACCTACTCCATCTCAGAGATCCCCTCTGTTCTTTTTATAAGAGATGTAAAAACTCAATCCTATACTCCAATCGCATCCAAAGGCTACTTTTTCTCAGTGAGCTACTGAAAAATATGTCATTCTTCAGCCTTATCATTTTCTTTCTTTCTTTTTTCTTTTTTTTTTTTTTTTTTTTTTTGAGAAGTTTTATTATCTTTTGGGAGCAATTATTTAGCCTCAGGAAAGCTCTGGGTTCTTAGTAACAATCATTCATGTTCATTACCTGTAAGCTCCATACAATTTTTCAACATACATCGATTCAAATTTTCTTTCCTGGGTTAAGGACACAACTGTCCTAATATTTTCTATTGCTTCTGTTGCAATCTGTAACGTAGAACAGATCTTGGTTAGAAGTGGGGCTTTTACTCCTAGATCATGAAAATTAGAAATGTTAGGGCTCTATTAGAGGAATCCTGAGGTTATGTTGACAGGTTTTTAATTCCTTCGGTTTTGAAAGCAAAGGCATAATGTATTCTTCAAAGATGAGCTCTATGGCAGAGCTGCCCATCTTAAAAGCAAATCTGGTTGTACCAAATATAATGGGTGAGTGCTCATATGCCCAGCGAGACTGACATGCTGAGACCAAGCACGGTGTCCTGGACACCAGAAGCCAGATTTTATCCCCAGCCCTGCCACCAGTCAGTCAGTTGACTGGCTCTGCCACAGCCTTGGGTGGCTTTGCTTTCTTCACAGGGTAGGGTCCTAAAAGAGGGCATTAGGCTACATGATTTCTAAAGACCCCTTGGAGGAGCCAGTCATTTCCTCCAGGCACATATCCCTCCTGAGAGAGACTGGCCAGTCATAGCTGGAACGAAGATCCCAACTATAAACAACATGGCCCTGCCCTCAGTCCCCGCTTAAGCCAGGGATGGACACCAGACTCATCCGTTTCCTGGACTTGGATGGAGGCCGCTGCTTGAATGGAGAGGTTGTGTGGACTCCGAGAGGAAGGTCTCCATTTGGGGAGCCACACTGGGTATGCAGAGGCAGCAGGTCCGCATCCTCAGCAGGTGAGGGTATGGAGAGCCACCCTACCGGAGCGTGAGGCTCTGAGAGCCTGCGACTTCACAGGAATACTCTCCATCTGTATTCCCTGCAGTTCTGTGCATCTTTACCTCAAATTCCTTTATACCCAAACCAGCCAGAGCAGTTTTCTGACTTTTCCAGCCAAACTGTTCTGAATTAATGTTAATGGCCTTTGACTGAGCTGTGAAGTTTAAAGCCTGGTTCTCTAGCTGACTTCTCTAAATCTGTGAACACAAAGAGCATCAGATTTTAGTTTTATGGTTTTTTTTTTTTTTCCTCAGCTTTAAGACTTTATACCTCAGTTCTCAGCGTCTGTCACAAGATGAAGGCGAGGTATTTGCTACTTCAGGCTGAACAACCTTCTCTCTTCAGTCAGAAATGAAGAACCCAATGGCAACAAGAGCCAGCCTGGAGCACATTAGTGAGTTTCTAGTCTCTGCTTCATGGACGGGCTCCCACTTGGTCTCACACAACCCTGTGAGATCAGTATTCTCCTCTTGCTGCAGCTGAAGGAACTGAGAAGTCAAAGGACTTGCCTCAGCAGCTTCTAATTTATTAACCCTAGAGTTAATAAGTAGAGGCAAGGATTCCTTATCAGGCTATCTGATGCCCAGCATGTGTTCTTAACCCATTATGCGTTTCTGCTTCCCCATCTTTGTAACGTATACAGGGGGAAGCTAGTTGTTAATGACTTCACATTCAACTCCAGATTTTCTGGTTCTGGATTAATTGCTCGGAGGCCTCGTCCTGGTTGGGCAGGGCTGTCATCTCAGTTGACGCAGGGCCTGAATCCAGGAGGGTTAAATGCAGACACTCCCTATCTCCTTACCAGCCAAGGAGTGAACACCTTCATTACCAAGCCCTTTATGAAAAATGAAAATGGGAACGTATCCCAGACCCTGATGTACTTTAACCATGATTTATCTGCACCCAGGTTAATAAGAGCTTTTTCTTTTGAAAACACAAAAAACATAGGACAGTGATGCGGGTGGGGAGAATTCCAGGACCTTCTTTCTAACCCTCATTCTGTGTTACATCAAGAGCTGACTTAGTAAACAAAATTGAATTATGATTGACTGCTAACCATTGACATCTAAAATGTCCAATCTCTCACACTGTATTTAAAAAAAAAGCTTGTTAGATTTAAGTGGCTATTAAAAATAATTTTGTTCCCTCGGCGTTATTCTCAGATTCCTAGAATGAGGGTATTAGCTGGAAGGAACACGGAACATGAGCCCATAGTTTCCCACTTCGTTCAAGTGTGAAGGGAGGACCAGAGAAGTTGGAGATCTTCAGTATCCCGTGCCGTGACTAGCAAGACCAAGACTAAAAATCCAGTCTACGGCCATACCACCCTGAACGCGCCCGATCTCGTCTGATCTCGGAAGCTAAGCAGGGTCGGGCCTGGTTAGTACTTGGATGGAAGACTAAAAATCCAAGGGGCTATGTCCCATTTGCCACAAGCTCATTTCTAACTGCCTTACTCCTGCCAAAATTCTGATACGTTTCAGGGTTATTAGCCATTTTTAATAGCGTTAAGACTGTTATCTTAACTAGAGTCATATAACTGATTTAAGCTACTGGCCATTCTCCCTTCTGAAAAAGGTGGTTGCCTTGAGGTGCAAAAGGGCTTTGTCCCGTGGGGTGCTGCAGAAACTGTCACAATTTTAACAGTGTCTGCTTTGTCTCCTCACGTGTCAATAAAAGATAATGCTGACACAAGTAAGTAAAAATACTCTGGGCTGTAGTTTAAATATTTAAATGCATGTACACATAAATAAAATGTTTCTTTCTAGATTTAAATACATTTCAACACATATGAAGAGACTACAGAGTAAAGAGCTTTGAAGTTAAGCCAGAATTTGAATCCCAGCCATGCCTTGACCCAGTTTCTCAAGTTCCCCATTTATAACAATAGTAGTTGCCTCATGGGATTACTGACAGTGTAATGAGTCGGATCATGTATTTAACACCAGAGTGGGCACAAACCAAACACAAGTGTTTGCCCAAATGGCACAATGGTGGTTCTGTTGGAACCACCAAAAGAAGCATTTACTGCCATCTGGGGGCTACCTACCTTAACAGTACCCATCACAACCAAGAAAGAAAGAATGATCCCCCAAGGACCAGCAGTTAAACAATTCACTTACAGTCTCTGCCCTAAGGACTCCTTGTGTAACATAGGGGTGACATTCATCTCAACAATGAGACTGTGTTATTAAATCAAAGGGAAAAGGGACTTCGGATATTCAGGAATATATATCGGATATTCAGGTTCATATAAAAACCACACATAAAGTGCTTTTTGACAGGCATAGAGACTTCAATTAATTATCCCATCATCAAGTTACAGGTATTATTATTACAGTAAATATCCTGTGCTGCGGTGACTGTTATCAGGTGTAGGGAGAACATTCAGTTAACCCAATCATGCATTTTGGACTAAATCAAGTACACCACTAAAACACACGTCTAAAAGCACTACTTATACTCACTGAAGCTTATGCGACCCACCTTTCCAGCAGTCTCCAGTTCTTTTTTATCTCTTTTGGCATTCCCAGCCAACATTTTCATTTCAACAATTCCTGATACAGCAATGATGGGAACAACTGCTAACAGCAAGAGGGTCAGTTGCCAACCATAGATAAAGGATATGATGATACCGGTTCCGAGGTTAGCTGTGTTCTGTGCGACTAACGCCAACCTCATCCCCGTGGCCTGCAAGAACAAACACAGACCGAGCTGTGTTGTAAGTCGTAAAGCTGCCATCTGAAGCTTCCCGGTCCGAAGGGGAGAGGGCTGCGGGCCTGGCTTATGTTGGCTCCCTTTCCTTGCCGTCAACCCAACACCCCGGTGTCTGGCTCATGAGGCCCTGCAGGTTTTTCTCTGCTCGTGCCCGGTGGTTCTCATTCCTGACCTGCGCACACCAATTCTGCCGGACAAAACCAGGCCAGGGGCTTGGGTTTTGGGAGAGGACGTTGGGGCACAAAGGCAACATTTAAAGAGAAAACCAACCCTAGTATACTCTTTGCTGCACATGTATAAGGGGGAAATTGACCCCCCCCCCGAAGAGACCATCTGCTATGAAATGGATCTGTCCTAAGAGACCGTCTGCCACCAACCATACATGGATCTGAACTACTGTTCGTAGGGCTCAGAAAAGGAGGGGGGCCGGTGCACTGGACACTGCCTTCTATCTCTGGCTTTGGGGGAAGTGGCAGTCCCCAGAGACGGTAATCTGTGGAGATTTGGGCAAATGACCCAAATTAGCCAGTCTTAGTTTTAAGGGAAGGTGTGGTTTGGTGGTTGAGGTATGGGTAGGGGCGGTCTCACTGGACCATTCTGTTTGCAGCCAGCAGCCATCCTGGGGCCCTGAGGGAAGGAGTGTTAGGGTGAGGCCACCTCTGAGGACTAAAAGCTCAGAGCCACAACCACAGGGAACCTGTGTCCTTCATGACATTTTTGAGTCAACGAATCAATCAACCCTGAAGTCCAACCTTCCTCTTTATTGTTCAGGTCAGTTTGAGTTCTGTGATTTCTGGCTGAAAGCTGCTGCACTGAAGCAGCTATGCCGTATGTTCATTCAAAACCGCGTTCAAAGGGCACCAGGGTGGCTCAGTTGGTTAAAGCATCCAACTCTTGATTTCAGCTCGGGTCACGATCTCAGAGTTGTGGGATCAAACCCCCCATGGCTGGAGGGCTCAGAGCTCAGCAGGGAGTCTTCCTGTCCCTCTCCCTCTGCTCCACGCACCTCCCTGCCTCACCCCCCCACCTCCCCCAGGGCTTACTCAGTCTTTCAAATGGATAAATAAAATCTTAAAAACAACAACAACAACAAAAACCCACAATAAAAAGGAAAAAAAAAAAAAAGGAATAGCATGAAGTCTACATACTCCTTGGACCTGGGAGGCGTCCGTTGCAAGTCTGGTAGAGAGTGCACCAGTACTGTTTTTATGATCATCAAACCAGCTCATGTCCTGTGGCACAAACACACCTTTACATGAGTTCAAAATTAAAACAAGCAGAGTAAAGTAGATGAAACCTCCACAACCTTTAGTGCTGGAGATATCCACACCTAACTTGGCCCTGGAGTTAGGGGAGAAGTGACATTCAGTGCAGATCCCCAATCCCTGCCGTGCGCAGGCACACTTGGGTTGTGCTCAACCCAGTTCTTGAAAGTTCTACACATGAGAAGATCAGCCCTGGTTTCTCACCATGTGTAGTTGCTTTTTTAAACAAGAATTGAAAAGATGTTTGTTAAAAATGATTTTAACTATAGGCTACTCATCCATGCATCTTTTAATTTCATAGAAAATAATTTTCCCTACATAGCAACACTTAAAAGACACTGGAAAATAGTTTGTAAACTCAGACATGTCCCAAATAGGATACCTGCTATGGGCTCTTTTATAGAGCAGGAATATAATCAAATCCTGCCAAGTGTATGGGTAATGTTCTGGGCCTCTCTTAAGGCCTCTCTATAAAAACAGAGAATTGAAATTTGCACATTTCCCTCCAGTCCTGCACCAGACTGTGGACTTCTTGAAAGGGTAGATAATGCACCTTATCGTCGCAGCTACTAGTACACTGGTACAGAGTTGGTAAGGACTGAGTGAACTAACAGGTGAATTAACACAAAAACAGAGCCCAAATAAGACAAAACCAAAACTCAGTTACCAACATTTGGGGAAATGATTAGCAGAATCAATCATGAATATTACCACCTTTTCCTTTGTTAAAAGATACCTTGGAGTCTCAAATGCCTTGCGAGGGCCTGCAGAGAATCCAGAGAAGAACCACAGGTCCTTGAAAAGACGGTATCCATGTGGATAGAAATAGTGGCAAAATAAGCCCAAAAAGCCACCTAAATTAAGCCCACTCCACTGAGATCCCTGAGAAGACTTGGGACATTCCAAGCCCAGGATGGTGTGCAGGGCTCCCCGCCAGTCCCTGCAGGAACGCATGGGTGGGGCGGGCAGGCGCAGACGTGAACTACAGCACACTCCAAACAGAAATGGGCTTTGAGCTCAAGAAATCCAAACAGAGGGCGTCCTCCAGCACACACACCTACCTGTCTTAGCATTGCTCTAAACGCCAACGACCGAAGCCTGGTGGTAAGGATCTCGCCAGCTTTCCCAAATGTGAAGCCCTGGTTGAGATAAAAACAAATAGACAAAAAAAAACCTATTGTCCTTTTGGATCATCAGGATTCTGACCCAAGTAGGTACATTCACATTGATTTTTATGTGACTTACATATTAATCCACCATTCAGGTAACACAAGTCTATGACCAAACACTAATTCGAAGTCTCAACTTCAAATCTAGGTGCTACGCAATCGTGAGCATGCAGAAAGAAGCCTGACGCCAGAAGCCTTACAAAGGTCCAGCTCTGGCTTTTGAAACATTCTAAGTCTATTTCCTTTTCCAGACTTTAAGGACAGCATCTCAGTAAGGACAATACCATGTATAATTATAACCCTGTGTTGCTGATACTTCAGATGGTTGGAAACAGGAACATAACACTGTCCAGGAATACATTCTGGCTCCTGTAGGGGAGAATGGAGGGCAGAGGGAAGGAGGAGGTCCGTAGGATCAAGCTCCAAATGAAGGGAGTTTGCTGGTTCTCTGTCAAGGCTCCACCTACTCTCAGACTGGGGAACAATTAGGCTATTCTTCCTCAGCAGGCATCCCTGCCAGAAAATGTCCCTCTTTCTAAGTTATACCATTGTTCCAACTGAAGAGAAGCCCGGATGTCTCCAGCTGGGCCTGCTTCCAGGGCCGCTGGGATAGGTCGGAGCCTACAGGCACACAGAGTATCGGTGGGCTGTGGGTGTGGGGTGCTGGGGGGAGGGCACATCGGGAGTCTTTAGGAATCCAGGAGGATGGTGCTCAGGGCCTGGGGAGGCATCAGCCCCAAGTGTCTAAGACTGGCTTGACGACTCTGGTCTCCTCCTCCCTTGGCTGGCACATCGCTCAAGGCCAGTGTGGGCACAGCAGTTCTGTGCACCATCCCACTGGTGTCCCAGGCTCCAAAACTCGTTTATAAATCCAGTTCCACTCCCCAAATACACCCAGGCCTGGGCTGGACTGGAGAACGGAGCTGTGACTAGTACGGCAACGATTTCTGGAGACAATGTTTGTCTTGCTTTTGCCATCCATTCAACGATGACAGAAGGCAAGTGCCCTGGATGGGACTAGGAAAGCTCATTTTGCTGACTTAATGGCCTGAGTTAGAAAGGTCCGTGTGGTGCTGAGATACAGTCAGAAGAAATGGACTACGAGGCTAGGTGGAAGAGGACAAACAGAACGAGGTGGACAAGTTCACTGTGGCTGGGGCCACAGTGTCTAAATGCATAGGACACACGTTCTTTCAGAGTTCATCCATCAGGGAGGAAGAGATCAGAGAAATTACTTCATGTTGAGTCACAACAGAAGAGCGAATACTGTTGTACTGACTTTTCCCCCCAGGTTTATATTGAATTTATCTGGCACTTCCATCCTCTTATGAATTCAAGTCTCTTTTTCCCTTTGTAACGAATGTTTGCTGGGGACAAACCTGGAACATTACAGAAGTTAGCACACGGGGGAGTCAGGATTCCCTCTGCTTCAGACACTGCTCTCTGGAAGAGCCTCGCGGACTGCATCTTTTTAAAGCTTTTTTTTTTTTCATTTATTTGTCCGGAAGAGAGAGAGTACAAGCAGTGGGAGCGGCAGGCAGAGGGAGAAGGCGGCTCCCTAGTGAGCAAGGAGCCCCACGTGGGACTCGATCAGAGGACCCTGAGATCATGACCTGAGCCGAAGGCAGACGCTCCACCAACTCAGCCACCCAGGAGTCCCTGCAATTCATTTCGATCTAAGAATTGGAAGCTCCATTAGGGTTTGGTGAACTGGTAATTAATGTGTAGTGATAAGGAATGCAAATCTAGCTAACAGATAAATTTATATTCTCTAATGGAATGTAGACTTGCTGAGCAGATGGAATCACAGGTACCTACCTGAAGGAAGAAAGTGAAAAAGGAAATAATTCCCAGACCTAAAAAAAGCAATGAGAACATGTTGCATTTCTGCTGCTTCACGTCATCATCCCCTGGTCCAAAAACCTACAAAAGAACATTTAAAAATGCCTACTTGGATTACATGATCCTCTTCACTCTTCCCATAAATAATGGCTTGAACGTCACAATTGAAACACTAGGCTTTGAACATATGGGGGAGGGGTGTTTAGTGCCAAATATCTATAACAAAAAATTTACCTTTATGACCATTTTTCAGAATCCAGTGCAGTGGCATGAAGCTCACTGACGGTATGATGCCATCTTCACCAGCTCCCGCATCCAGAACTTCTGCGGCACGCCACACTGAAACTCTGCACCCCATCAACAGTCTCTCTCCCCATCCCCACTCCCCAGCCTGCTGAGAACCACTCTCCTTCTTGTGGCCAATTTGAGGAGCGCGTGGTTATTAACGTGGGCTGAGGCACCGTGGGTGGAGCGTGCGTGCTTGCACATTTTGGCATCTGTTCCTCTCCCCCAGCACTCACTGTTCCCGCCACCCCAGCTCCTTCTCAATAGGTCCCAGCCCTGCTCCCAACCCAGCAACCCGAGAAACAGTATCTCCAGCCCCAGCTCCCCTGTTGCCAGGTCCTGCCTAACACCTGCTATCCCGTGACACGTTCAGTGTTTGTTTCCTGTGTGTGCCATGTCTAGGCGGCAGAAAGTAACTGCTTTGAGGGCTCGTCTTGCTTTACTCTCTGCCTGATTTCCAGTGCCCGGAGCAGCATCTGGCACACAGGAGAGGCTCCCACATATCAATACAGTCCATACAGGTCCTGAATAGCAAGGGAGCCATTAGAAAGCCATGCTTTCTAATTTAAAAATATTTGGAGGGTCCTTGGTAATTTGTTAACTTTTTGGCTGGTGCTCTTACTTGTAGACCAATGTCTAATGCAAGTACAATAAACTTGTAACGACGATGAAGAGTAATTCACCTGAACAAGAAAGTCTCTCCCATGATGTCAGAGATTGACTAAGACCACACAATATAAATGGTGGGTTTGAGAGAGCCTTAGCTATTTCTGGAAAGTTCCTACAATTATCCCCCACCGAAGTTAATAATTGGATAAATCTTCTGGGTCTCAGACTCCCCAGGCCTTGGAAGGATTATTCCAACAGTGATGAGTTGCTATTGCTTCTTGAAAGCTCACGTCGGAGCAGACGCTCCTCAGCGCTTCACCTTAGAGTGATCTGTGCCATCTCCTTCCAGCCTCAACCTGATTATTTTAGAGAAGAAGGAACTGAGGCCCAAGGAGGGACAGCATCTAGCCCAAGTTTGCACAGCTGGGAAGTGGCAAGCCGGCCAGTCCTGAGCATCTGGCCTCTCAGAGGCTGTGACTAGAGCCTGTCCTTCCTTCACGCCCCTATCCCCTAGCCATGCGGTGAGGGTGAGCACACATCTCCCCTCCAGGGGCAGGCAGAGGAGGACTGCCTGACCTCAGTTTCACCCCAGTGCAGACACACAATTCAATGCCTCCAACGGTTTTTTTTTTTTCTTTAACTTACCATATCATTAATACTCTCACTTGGCATGAGTCGAAAGGCTACTTTTTCTTTTGCCTCATGGCTTTCCTCAAAAGGGAATTAAAAACGTGGGCGTACTTTAATTTGAGGCTGCTTTACTCCAAAATGAACCCAGGCGTGATGTGAGCATGAGAACGGATTCAATTCAAGCTCCTGAGGGATGTTTGCAAACTTACCGCTATCATTTCTGAGAATATGATGGAAAACGCTGGCTGCAGGGCCCCGTTGGCAATGGCGCACACTGTGCCGACAACAAAGTACGGCCATTCCGTCTTATTCAATTTCAAGACCTTCAGAAAAGATACGGGCGGCACGTTTTCATCCTAGAGCACACACACACACACACACAAATATAGACAGGTCAGGACCAGCCGGTAATGACACAACAGTCAGCGGAGTACGTAGACAAGGACAGCACTGCCCTCGAGGAACTTGCAGATGAGGCGCAGAGATGACCCGTCCACATGCAACCATTGAAGAGTGAGACTGTTTAATAAATCCCAACAGTGGCCAGTGATTACACGGCATAAGCTGGGGAGGAGTTGTTCACCCAAGAAGCGGTCTCCATAGTTTCATCAGCCCATCTCCGTTCCAGCCTCAGCAGAGGGAGACGAGGCAAGACCCAGGCACGAAACGCTCTGGTGTTCAAGTCCCAACTCCACTCAGGGGTGATGGTGGGGTCAAATGAGACAATACCCATGAGCAGATGGATAAAGATCCCCACAAATGTAGGATACCATTAGTAACCCGAGAACACAGGCCTGGTCTCCTCACCCCCAGAACCCTGTCCGGTGCTGCCTTTTTCTGGGACAGGGTCCTAACTGATAAAACCAAATCAATTATCCCATTCCCTTTTATCACTGGTCCTTGGCAGGCTTCTCCTGTTTCAAAGCTTAGCTTGTTTTGTGATTTTTTTTCTTATGTATTTATATGCCTCTTTTTCTAATATAGGAGTTCTGATTTTCAAGGTGAAGACTGTACATTTTCATATCCATAGAGATTATCCCAATACCTGGCACACACCAGAGTCTCAGCAAATGTCAAACTCCATGTCTGCTCAAACAGGAAGGATTTAGGTCACATAAGCTACCTCTATAGTCAGAATATTCTCCTTTAGAATTAAACTAGATGCAGAAGGTGCCTATGGAATCCCAGAGCTTTATGGTCATTTACAGAGACCACGTTTGGTCTCTAGGACACAGAGAACATAGTGGTAGGTTCTTTTCAGCTTTCTTTTTTCAAGTCACCAATTTTCTTTGTATTTTCTCATCTTTTCTTGGTATTTTCCTTGTATTTTCTTTTCTTTGTATTTTCTTTTTTCTTTCTCTTATATCTTTTCTTTCATTTCACTTCTTTTATTTCTTCTCTCTCATTTTATTTTCTTCCCCAGTTATCATTATCTTTAAGTCCTGGTCTCCAACCGGATAAATGAGCCTTTTCCCCAGACTACTCTTTTCAACACACAAAAACAGGTCTCCCCAGATTCCTTTCATCACACTTAATTCCTCTCTCCCCTTGGGCACACTGTCGAACCCTCTCTGATTGTACTTGGGACAATCTTGTTGATTGTGGCATGTCCTGCCTCCCCCTCTTTGTGCAATTCTTCAAGAGAAGAGAAGTGGTCCTCCAAAATGCCAGAATCTCAAGACTTAGCAGCATAGCTCTGAAGATAAATGAGAAGACAAAAGGTGGACACCTCCATAGCCAAAGGGGGAGTGTAGGTGGGAATTGTTTATCTTCCTTAAGATAAAGCAACTTCACTTGATAGTGCAATTGTTACTTTTCTTTCCATAAATATACCAAGATGAAGACCTTTAAAAGAGCCCTTGTAATCTCTGCAGTAAATACTGTGGGCAGAGAAAAACAGAGCAGTGAACTCTCAGTAGGATGAGTTTCTTCGGGCCAACACGGGAATAAAAATAAACCACCTTTATCAAATAACATCCAAGTGTATTTTCAAACAATTTCTTGAAATAAGAAAATACATTTTCTTAGAATGGATTCCCC
The DNA here is from genome assembly GCF_011764305.1 of Mustela putorius furo. Taxonomy (NCBI): domain Eukaryota; kingdom Metazoa; phylum Chordata; class Mammalia; order Carnivora; family Mustelidae; genus Mustela; species Mustela putorius. The sequence continues at coordinate 30,968,818 of NW_025421998.1, forward strand.
CTTACAATGATAAAAGTTCCAGTTAACTTGAATTAATATCACAAGTCTTCAGGTGGGAAGAGTTAAAGAACACAGAATTTGGCTATTTCTCGACATTCTGTCCCTTTCCTTAGTAAGATAATTCCAATCTAATTTAGGGTAGCAATGCATACAGTAAAAAGATTAAATTTTTTACCCTCCCTTGTAGCTAGGTATGGCCATGGGATTAAGTTATGGCCAAGGACATGTAAGTAAAGTATGTCTGGAACTTCTGGAAAATCTCTTTGTTTCTTCCTGCTGTTTGGACTATGGCTGTTATGGCTGGAGCTTCAGAAACCCTTTTAGATCCTTGAGGACGAAGGTCACACGCAAGCATAGTGAAGATAAGAATGAGAGGAGCATGAATCCAAGGGAACTGCGGGGACACCACCACACTAGCCTTGGGTTTCTTACCACTGAGGCTTTCTTAGGTGAAAGAAATGAAAACTCTTCATTTGTTTGAAATGATGTTATTCTGGCTTTTCAGCATAGACCATCAGAGGTAATCGTTCCTAACAGAATGCAGATATCAGGGCCTTTCACTGGAGCTTTATCTCTGGATCTCAAAGATGAATGGAATATCTACGTTTAAGCATCTAATCACAAAGACTACTTTTATCAATATATCCCCCCAAAACAGGAAATCCACTTTTAATTGAAATTGATTTTAATTCATTGCCAAATGCATTTAAAAGTTCAAATTTCCTTTTTTCCAGGAAGGAAAAGTAGATTCAGAGTAGGAATCAATCGTCTGTGCCTGCAATATACCAGCAAAGGTAGGGATTTTAACAGTAGAACTCTACCACAAAAGATTTAAGTGAAAAACAACTTACAAGTTCTTTGGCTTCCACTTCAAGGCCGTTCTGATACTTCCGTGAATTTCTAAGGCTTTTATGAGTAGAATTCCTAAATAGGCGAGATTTCCAGCCATTAGGGGCCATATCTGCGGCAGCCTTTTCATTATTTAGTTCAAGGTCAAATTCTCCTGATTGGACCTGGTTTCCTGACGTCTGAAAAGAAAATGTTAAGTTGTATACTTGTGTGTGTCTTCAGATGGATATGACGTCAAATTTAGACCCATAAAGCCATACTGAATATTACATGTGCCACGACTTGTCCATTTCCTAACAGCTTCTCAATCAAGACTAGCTCTAAGACCGTCAAGAAGTGTTTCAACACAGAGAAGTTGTGTTAAAAGGACACAAAAGCTAAATCTCATTTGAACAATATAAAAACTGGAGAATAAAAGTATTTCCTAAAAATTAAAAGGCAAGTTTTCCATCATCCAGCAGGTACACAGGAATTTTTTCTGCACTCAAGAATGCGGGAACAATTCATGACCACCACCAGCAGGAAGAAGAATAGAACTATTCCCGAGTGTAATTTTTAAAGCTACAAACAAGGAAAAAGCTGGTCACTCCCCATGGGAGGCAATTAAACTGCTTTCCCTGACTGGCTGAGTACATTCATCTTTTTCCTTCTATCCCTGCTCAGACTCATCTCACCCCAGGTGACCCCACCTGCAGACTAAGCTTCAGTGGGATCAATTCTCTCCTTAAAGGGGGCAGGGGCAGGGAAAATTTCCAACTTCCAGCTCAATGGCTGGTGAGGAACATCAAGCCAACCTTGCTGACGGCTAACTTTGAGTCTAAAACTCTTAATGGTTTATCCAGAACCCGAGTTACTGTAGTGATGTCATGTTCTTGCTCCTTTTCTTCAGGTCCTGTCCCCCAACCCATGCCTATGATGAATGCCTCACGGCACCTACAGCAGCCTCTCGAGAGCTCTGCGTATTATCCCATTCTAGCATTCCAGCTGTGCTTTTGATATCCGACAGAACATCACCCACGTGCCTTGAACTGCAGGACAGTGACGCGTTCTGCGGTTCTGCAGGGTGGACTTCCTTACTTGCTTATAATTGGAGCTGTTTTCCACCATCTCCCAACCCAAACCAACCTAAAGCCCTAGTCTTCTGATTGCTGCATCCACCCTTCCATCCACTCCCACACTGTTACCAGATTTATTTTCCTAAAGAGCAGCTGTGCTCAAATCACATCCCAGCTCAAAACATCTTCCACAGGTCCTCATTGTACGCTCATGCCTGGCCCCCTCAAATTCTAGTTCATGGCAAGTCAAACTGGACCACCTCTTGTGAATGCCTCTTCTTTTCCTTCTTTTGTTATCTTCTCTATGCTCTCAAAGGGTCCATCAAAATGAACAGTTCTACCAATAAGCCCACTCTGATTTTAGCCTTCTGTAACTAAATGAAGAATCCCTCTCTCTCTCCCTTAATAGTTTTTTCTGTGCCTTACCTGAAGCCCTCATTTGGTGGGTGCTGAGTTCACTGAGCTCCAAAGTCAAAATGGCCACTTTAACCAGGTGATGAAATGTATTTATTTAAAACCAATAGCCCTTTTTTCTTACACCTGAATATACCTCAGCTGGCTCAAATATTTAATTATGAAAAGTAAAACAATAAATGTTGAAAGAAAATATGGGTGAATAGCCTTTCTAAAAACAACTCCAAATCCTGAACATATGAAGGGGGAAAAAAAAAGATAATATAATTACATATGATTTTAAAGTTTTTGCTTTTCTTTCTTTCTTTCTATTTTTTTCTTCTTCTTCTTCTTTTTTTTTTTTTTTTAAATTTATTTGATAGACAAGTAGGCAGAGAGGCACACAGAGAGAAAAAGGAAGGGAAGCAGGCTCCCTGTTGAACAGAGAGCCCGATGCAGGGCTCCATCCCAGGACCCTAGGATCATGACCTGAGCCGAAGGCAGAGGCTTTCACCCACTGAGCCACCCAGGCGCCCCTCTTCCTATTGCTTTTAATGGTAGCCAAACAAACTACAAAGCAAAATTAAAAGAACAAAGCAGGGGCACACAGGTGGCTCAGTCAGTTAAGCATCCTACTCTTGATTTCTGCTCAGGTCACAATCTCAGGGTAGTGGGATAAAGTCTGTGACATGTTCTGTGCTCAGGGAGGAATCTGCCTGAGAGTCTCTCTCCCTGTGCCACTTACCCTCCTCACATGCACGTACGTGTACATGTGCTCACATGCGTACTTTTTCTCTCCCCCTTCCCTCTTAAAAAAAAAAAAAAAAGGAGGAAAAATATCTCTAATACATGCAAGAGTGGATTTCCTCTTTATGCCAGGAGTTCTTATAAGTCAATATCATGAGCGACCCAACAGAAAAATGGCCTAAAATAGGAAAAGATGCTTTAACAGAGGAAAAAACACAAATGGCCAATGAACGTGAAAAGATAATCTCATAAATAATGAAAGAAATCTGGAAATACTGTTTAACTCTTTTAGGTTAGGAAAGATGAAAAATAAAATACCAAGTGGCCGGTAGTGCTTATCAACAAGGGTTTGAATTATAGGAGTCTCTCAAATTTCTAAGATACTCATGTTTGAGGTTTTTTTTTTTAACGCTTGGAGTTTTAAAAATAAGAATGCATTACATTTATAATCAGGGGGAAAAAATACATTTAAAAGAAACAACGAAGAGCCAAGAGTCTAGGTAATGAAAAAGCAAATGAACATTCTACTTAAAAACAAAACCGAGACAAGGTTTTTCTGACACTAGGTTGGCCCGTCTTTGGGACGAGAGGACAAAGCAGCATGTTGGTGTGAGCATTTAGTGAACACCCGGGCTCACTGAAGCTCTTTCCTCCATCTCTGCACCAGCACCAACAAATAATTGGTGAGGCAAAGTGTAAACCAGAAGTGGGAAACGTGTGAGTGTCCAGGTGGCCAAACTCATGGGGACTAAGAATCACAGACTGTCAGAGCTGGTGGCAACATGAGCGGTCATCTTGGGACATGCTCTCCTCAGTGAACCAGGAAGGACTTGCTGAAACCACTGCTTAGTTGGTGACAAGCCTCTTCTATCACAGGACACTGTTCAGTCTTCCATGGTATGTCTTTTTCTAGGAAAGAAAGGTTATTTCTTTCCTAGAAAAGAAAGGAGGACAATATAGAAACGTCAGAGCTGTCCTTATCCTCTTGGCAGCCTCGGTGGCCTCCGAACCTAAGTGCTGGTGGGAAGAGAAGGTCATTCTTTCTGGGGCACGGAAGTGGTCAGCCAGGGGAGAAAGTGGTTACCACATTTTTTTTTTTCCAGATTTTATTTATTTGACAGACAGAGATCACAAGTAGGCAGAGAGGCAGGCAGAGAGAGAGGAGGAAGCAGGCTCCCTGCCAAGCAGAGAGCCTGATGCAGGGCCCCATCCCAGGACCCTGGGATCATGACCTGAGCCGAAGGCAGAGGCTTTAACCCACTGAGCCACCCAGGCGCCCCGTGGTTACCAAATCTGACAGGCAAAACTGCAGAGCCATAGGAACCATTAACAAAATGAAAACTAAAACTGAATTAAAGGAATATTATACTTATTTTCTTAATGAGAGAAATGATGAAGACCCTGTGATGGGTAGGCCATATGGAAATAATTAGTGAAAACACAATAATTACTCCCCTCCTGCTGGAAAACCTTCTCTGGCCAATTGAAGCAAGAGTTGTAAGACTTTCCATCGTTTCATTTGGTAGTTTCACTAACCAGAGTTTCACTCTAGTTCCTAAAACAGGTAATATTGATAATTGTTGGTTTGTATTACTGTTGTACTATGCTTACTTGTGCAACTTTGCAAAATAATTAAGCTAGAAATAGTTTGTTCTATAAACATTCTTATATCAAAGCAAAAGTATATACTTCTATAAATATAACCATAACTATGATATGTATGGGTATTTTTTTTTCTTAACATTTCAGATATAGATCATCTGGATGCTAACATTTTAATGGGTACTCAGCAATCCATTATAATAACGTGTAATAAATTGCTGAAGCTGGTTAAGCATCCGACTCTTGATTTCAGCTCAGGTTATGATCAGGGTGGTGAGTTTGAGCCCTGAGCTCAGAGGAGAGGAGAGTCTGCTGGATTTTCTCTCCTTCTACCCCTCCCTTTGCACCTCTGCCCCCCTCTCGTGCTTACACATGCACTCTCTCACTCTCTCTCAAATAAATAAATATAATCTTAGAATACTTAGAGAAATACTGGAAATAAACTAAATACTCAACTTTTGCTTTGATATAAGAATGCTTATAGAAAAAATATTTCTAGCTGAATTATTTTGCAAAGTTGCACAAGTAAGCATAATACAATTGTAATAGAAGCCAACAATTATCAATATTACCTGTTTCTGGAACTAGAGTGAATGATTTTTTTATTTTTTATTTTTATTTTTTTAAGATTTTATTTATTTATTTGACAGAGAGAGATCACAAGCAGGCAGAGAGGCAGTCAGAGAGAGAGGAGGAAGCAGGCTCCCCGCTGAGCAGAGAGTCTGATGCAGGACTCGATCCCAGGACCCTGAGATCATGACCTGAGCCGAAGGCAGTGGCTTAACCCACTGAGTCACCCAGGCACCCCGTGAATGATTTTTTTTTTTTAAAAGAAGACTGCTCTATTCACTTCCTAGAGTCATGACTCCTGCTGCTGGTTTTATTAGGATCATCTAGGAAGCATTTTAAAACTCACATAGAACCTCCTCTAATCCTGGGAGATCCTGGCATCTCTGGCTCCTGCCACTTCTCCGATGGTCCCTAGTCTCACAGTGGAAAGGACCTTCTAGGTTCAACACATTCCCCAGGCAATTAAGGATCTCTGTCCTGAGAAATAAATTTGAAACATTTCTGACGCCTTCTTTCACTTTCCTCCTCCCTCACTTTTCTCTCTCTCAGGATTCTTTGGCTGATTCCAAATTCAAGGTTGAGACATACACTTTCAGTATCTTCCTGAAGCTTTCTATTTCTCAGCATGGCATTAGCGGCCTGATGTTTTGATGATACAAAGAACACCCTACTGAGAAGCAGAAAGCAAAATCCTGGGACGCACATACCTGCATGTTAACAAGCCTGAAGTACACGCCTTCCTTCTTCATCAGCTCCCTGTGGCTTCCTTGCTCCACAATGACGCCATCTTCAAACCCAGCGATGACGTCTGCGTTTCGGATGGTGGACAGCCGATGGGCTATCACGATGGTGGTCCGGCCTTCTCGGGCCTGAAAGGGAGGACGGACGCGACGCTGCAGGCTTTAGCAGGCCCCGGAGCATGCACGGCTCCTCATGTGGACGCACCTGTTAGCAGCTGATGAGAGTAGATTGCCCTGCGGGCAGGGTGCACGGGCACCCTCATCCATGGAAGGCTAAGGTGAGGCTTGAGTTCTGGACCAGAAAGGAGGCCAACCGCTCCATACAAGGATGGGGGTAATTCTGGAGGCTCACGGTAGTGTAGGCTTGCCCGAGGAAAAAAACAAGAGAAGGTCTGACCTTTCTCAGGTGTTTTCATACTTGTCTGAGGACCCTTCTTTGTTGGTTATGTCCAACACAGCCTTCTCCGGGGCACTTCTGGAGGGTTCGTTTTGGGGAACCTGATTTTAGCTGTAATTCTGATGGGCTGCATGCAAGCAATTTAGATGAAAATGTACTTGGGGAGCACATGGTTTAAATTACAGTTCAGGGACCATCTACATCACTAACTCTGCAGTGGGGTCAGTAACTTTGCTTTTTAACAAATGCCCCAGGTGAGTGTTATGCACGTGAAAATCTGCAAATCATCCCGTTAAGTGGTTCTGTGAACTCACATTTTGGCTTGGTAGGTTTATCAATGGGCTTTTAACCCTGAAATGTGCTCATCAAATTATTCATGTTATATCATTTATGAAGGTTATTCTTTTTTAAAAAAATATTTTATTTATTTATTTGACAGAGAGAGAGAGATCACAAGCAGGCAGAGGCAGGCAGAAAGAGGGGAGGAAGCAGGCTCCCTGCTGAGCAGAGAGCCCATTGAGGGGCTTGATTCCAGGACCCCGGGATCATGACCAGAGCCGAAGGCAGAGGCCTAACCCACTGAGCCACCCAGGCACCCCAAGGTTATTCTTTTTGATACTCATTAGCTCTGTTAGGCTATAGCTTCTTAAGACCACTCCTACTCTGAGGCAATAAAACCACGTGATTAGGATGGTTATTAGAGTATAGCTTAATTCACATAAGTAGTTAAAAATGCAAATTAAAAATGACAGCTGAGATTCATAATAGTCAAAAAGTGGGAACAAGCCACATGTTCATCCGTTAATCAAAGGATAAACAAAATGAGGTACATCCACGCAATAGAAGATTATTGGGCCATAAAAAAGTACGACATTCTGATACAGGCTTGACTATGGATGGACTTTGAAAACATTACACTAAATGAAAGAAATCAGTTACAGAAGGTCTGCATTGTATGATTCCATTTATATGAAATTTCCAAAATAAGCAAACCCATGGAGACAGAAAGTAGATTTAGTGGTTGTCAAGGGCTGGGGTGAGTATGGAATGGGGAGTGACCTGATAAGAGGTACTAGGTTTTCTTTGGGGATGATGAAAATCTTGTGCAATTAGTGGTGATGGTTGCAAAATTTGGTGAGTATACTAAAAATCAGTGACTTGTACATTTCAAAAGGGTGAACTTCATGGTATATGAGTTATATCTCAATTTTTTATTAACAAAGAACAGCCATGAAAATTCTGAAAAAGAAGATAAGGAGAGGGGAATACCTTCACCAGATATTACACATAAAAGACTACTTAAAATAGTAATTAAATAGAATCCAGGGGAAGCTATCAGTGAATAGGCAATTTGATCAATAAACCAAAATAGAGAGTCCAGAAATAGATATAAAACATTTAAGAATTACTGTATGATAAACAAGGCATTATCAGTCAGGAAAAGGGTAGATTGTACAATAAATGGTATGGACCAACTGTTAAATCACCTGGAAAAAAATAATGTGGTCTTTTCCCATCAGTCCTTACACTAACATTACCACCATCAACTATGTTTAAATAAGTATAAAAGAGTTAAACCATAGCAAAAAACAGAGACTAGAGCTACTATTATCTATTGGATAACATTTCTGACTGTTCAGATTTTAGTACCCAGGCCCTCAAAAATGTTCATATGTATGTGTCGATGTGGAGGTTGCATGTCTTGGTCTGTGTATGGTAAGGCATGTAGGAAATAATTTTATTATTCTAATCATATTCATGATACTAATAGTGATGAGTAAATTGCTAACAATGGCTATATTAATATTATGATAACCATAGGTTGATACTATGTCAACATTTAAAAAAAGCCCAGAGGAATTATAGCCAGACTTGTGAGCAAATGATTGATACGGAGGAGAAACAAAGGAAGTGTTGATGAATTTAAAAGTTAGCAAATGTCACCCACGAAATTCTGGCCAGAGTAGAGATTTGACGCAAAGAGATTTTTTTGCAGAGCTTTCAGATGTTCCAATGATGAAAAAACATTGATAAGTAAATATCCCAGATTCAAGGACACCAACTGTTAAGAAATTTAGACCTTCTGCTAATGTTGGATATGCAGGGATAAAAGGCAGGTCCAAACAAAGGGAGTATTAATCCACTAGCTTTCTGGAACTTCTGAGGGAAAAGGAGGCGGTGGGGGGGGCTAGCGGGGGACATAAAATGAAACCTTTGAAATCATTTGATAAAATCACATGGAGGCTAATTTTAATTTTTCTCTTGCCCCTCCAGTATGTAACACTGTGAGTAGAAGAGTCATGTAGGTATGAATAGAATTGTGACTACTGACTTTCATTTAAAAACCATAATAACAAATCTGCATTTGTATTCTTTAAGATCTTACATAGAAAAACCTATTGTTTGTTTTGATAAATAGTAGCTATCTTTGAGTCAATAGCTGATATAGTCCTTAATTTTTTTTTTTTACATACACATGTATTATTTCAAAGAGCTGGAGCATAATTCAGTAAAAACTTATGTAGAATCTACATAATCATATCTACATAAGCATAATCAGCATGGTGCTGATTAAGTGTTAAAAATATATAAGCATAGGGGCGCCTGGCTGGCTCAGTCAGTAGAGCACCTGACTCGATTTCAGAGTCCTGAGTTCAAGCCCCACATTGGGCGTAGAGCTTACTTTAAAAAAAAAAAAGAAATATAAACATGAACAATTTATTAATTCTGCCTCTTAGAGGATTTAATCTTTCTAGGAGAGAGAAGTCATATAAATAAATATATATAATAAATAACTACAACAAATTGGTAGTTATTGATAAATGTATTGATAAATGTATAAAGAATTCACAAAAGAAAAATATTATTCTTACAGGATAGGTAATCAGGGACAAATAGCAATAGATATAATATCCTTATGTTCTTATATCCTTATGCTATATCCTTATGTTCCTCAGAGGGAAAATAATAAATTACAAAGTCAACCTGTCATTGTTAAAATATCATTGGGACCTTAGAATGACTGGCCCAAGTGACTGACTAGGATCATTGAGGGAGGTGCAGTAATAAAGGATTTCCCTTTTAAAGATGTTATTTATTGTTTGCAAAATAGATCAGCTTGCTTATCTTGCAAAGCATGGAGTCAATTAGGTAGAATATAAAGTAGTCATAGCAACCACAGTTCATTAAACACGGCCATAAACACTGCATCCAGAGGTGAAGTCTATTTCTCCATCTCCTCAAATCTGGGCAGGCCTTGTGACTTGTTTTTTTTTTTTTTTTTTTTTTTTTTTTTTTTTTTTTTTTTTAAAGATTTTATTTATTTATTTGACAGAGAGAGATCACAAGCAGGCAGAGAGGCAGGCAGAGAGAGAGGAGGAAGCAGGCTCCCTGCTGAGCAGAGAGCCCGATGCGGGGCTCGATCCCAGGACCCTGAGATCATGACCTGAGCCGAAGGCAGCGGCTTAACCCACTGAGCCACCCAGGCGCCCCTTGTGACTTGTTTTGACCAAAAAAAAAAGAAAAAAAGTGAAGTAATTGACACTTGGCAATTTCTAGAATCCGGGCTTCAGGAGGCCTTAGATTTGCTACCTTGAAACCACAGTAAAAGGAAGCTTGTTTAATCTACTGGAAGATGAGAAGCCTCATGGGCAGAACTGAGCAGCCTCATGGGCAGAACTGAGTAGCCTCAGGCAACAGCCATTACCAACTGCTGGGCACAAGAGTGAGGCCATCTTGAACGTTCCAGCCCAGCGGACCCTGAGTTGAAAGTAGCTGCCTAAGGGAGACTAGGAAAACCAACAGAAGAACAACACCAGCTGTCTTCCTAAGTTTTGACTTAAAGCAGCTGACGCAGAAATCTCAGAAGCCTGGAAGAAAAGTAAGGACGTTGCTACTGGAGCCTGGAAAGAGGGTAACCTGCATTATACAGCCTTGGAGTATCTGGAGAAGAAAGGGTCCTGCTATCACTTGAAAGAAGGGTATTTTATCTACTGCACTTGTACATCTGGCCAAGAAGATTCTAGAGATCTCTAAATAGAATGTTGACATGCCAGTGGGATTCCACTGGCTCTTTGTTACAAGCTACAGGAACTTAAGAAGGAGCTGTTTGGCTTGCAGGGCGAATCTAGAGGAAACACAGGAGACCCAGTGCCTGCTTGCTTGGGGAGTGAATTGTTAGTCATCCAGTGAAATGAAGTCAAATATCCAATCAGTGTGTGAGTATAAGATTTTTTTTTTGTTAAAATCTCTGAGACATTTAAGGCAGATTCTGGTAGACATCCACAGCTACATAAAAGGGCTCCAGAGACTCTTAAGGTTTTTCTCATGGCAGCTTCACACATGGTCCAAAGCAGAGATTCGTTTTGGAAAAAAAAAAATTATAGATGTAGGTTTTGGGGCTTGAGTGAGCCACGGTCGGATTCCAAGCAAGCTCACAGTCCTTAAGAGTGTCTACTGGCCTGCACTGAAGGAGACTGAGGAAATCGAAAACATAGAGGCCCGCAGATCCCAAATTTCTGTGGGTAGAAAGCATTCTGAGAAAGTTATTCAGCTACAGACACAGGCCATTTCTATCACAAAGCAAAGATCTCTCAGAGAGAGGATCTAAGAGCCCAGAAGGTAAAGCACAAAGCCAAGGAGACCACTCCACTGCTCGGGGTGGGACAGAAACTTAATCAAGGAGCCAGCCCATTCCCTGGGGCAGTGGGGTAACTGGCTACATGCACCTGACTGCACGTCACAATTACTAGGGGCCAGTAATTGCTATGTGCTTCCTGTTCTAATTTTTGAGTGGGAGTGACTATTATTATCCTGTTCTTGCATCAACATTGCATGTTGGGGGTGTGTGTGGAAGACAACTTGTCTCTTGAGTTCACAAATCTTGGATCAAGATGAGCATAACATGAAAAATCCATCCATATCTGGACCCATACAGATCTTCAGGTACTGGACTTTGAACCTGATGTCATAGCTGTGTGAAAATTTTGAGGGTTTTGGGAAGAGGTGAATTTATCTTGTAGGTGGGAGAAGGGTGATTGTGGGAGAGAGTGTTCTGTGGAAGGTTAAATATGGACACAGACACTTTAGAGCTCACCCATCAAGAGGTGGTGGACTCTGTCTCCTCACTCCTTCAGTCTGGGCTGCGCTGTGGCTTGCTGGGACCAAGAGAATGTGATGAAAGGGACACTGTGTGAGTCCTGGAGTCGAAGCCTATGGACGTCTTCTAGCTTCTGCCTCAGGACAATGTCCTGAGAAGGCCATAGAAGGCAGCCAGGCTAGTCTATTGTATAAGTACCAGAATGGGAAGCCACATGAGAAGCCCAGTCAACAGCCTGCATGGGAGTAAGGCCATCTTGGACTCTTTCAGCTAAGTCAACCCTCCAGGTAGAGGCAACAATATGTTCAGGTGAAAACACCAAAAGATCCACCCAGCCAATCCACAGAATTATTGGTTTAAGACTGAATTCGGGTGAGGATGTTGGTGGGAATGCAAGCTGGTGCAACCACTCTGGAAAACAACATGGAGATTCCTCAAAAAGTTAAAAATAGAGCTACCCTACGACCCAGCAATCACACTACTGGGTATTTACCCTAAAGATACAAATGTAGTGATCTGAAGGGGCACGTGCACCCGAATGTTTATAGCAACAACGTCCACAATAGCCAAACTGTGGAAAGAACCTAGATGTCCATCAACAGATGAATGGATGAAGAAGGTGTGCTGTATACATACAACGGAATACTATGCAGCCATCAAAAGAAATGAAATCTTGCCATTTGCAATGACATGGGTGGAACTAGAGGGTATTTGAGAGGCAGAGTAGGAGATTTGAGGGGTAGGGAAGGAAAAAATGAAACAGGATGGGATCGGGAGGGAGACAAACCATAAGAGACTCTTCATCTCAGGAAACAAACTGAGGGTTACTAGAGGGAAGGGTGGGGAGGGATGGGGTGGCTGCGTGATGGACACTGGGGAGAGTATGTCTATGATGGGTGCTGTGAAGTGTGTAAGACTGATGATTCACAGAATCATCAAATAATACATCATATGTTAATTTTTAAAAAATTTATAATATATCATATGTTCCTGGGTGGCTCAGTGGGCTGGGCCGCTGCCTTCGGCTCAGGTCATGATCTCAGGGTCCTGGGATCGAGTCCCTGCTCAGCAGGGAGCCTGCTTCCCTCTCTCTCTCTCTCTGCCTGCCTCTCCGTCTACTTGTGATTTCTCTCTGTCAAATAAATAAATAAAATCTTTAAAAAAACAAAACAAAAACAAAAAACACCTGAATTTGGGATGGTTTGTTATGTAGCAATAGGTAACCAATTATGCAGTTAGTATAGTTAATAATCATGGTAATGGCAGTCACCATAATAATAGCACCAGCTAACATTATCACATAGTTCCCAATGTGCAAGGTATGCGCTAGTTTATTTACATGTAAAGATTTCACTTTACATGTAAAGATTACAACCTTACATTGTAAAGATTTCACTGAATCTTTACAACCATCTTATCATAATTTTCCCCCTTCTCCCCAGTTACTTCTGCAAGATCTCAGGCTTAGAGACAGGTCAGTTAATTTACCCAGGATCATGCAGCTAGAAAGGGACAGAGAGCCAGGACTCCAGCCTTGGCCAGTCTAGCACCAAAGCCTGTGCTCTTAACCCTTCCCCAAGCTGCTAATGGCTTTTCTTGGGACTTTAAAAAAAAAAAAATTACAAGTGATTCATCAGCTATTTTTAAAACCTAAGATTTTATCAGCTGGGGAGTGAGTCATAATCCTAGAGAACCCAAATTGCGAAAATTGCATGAAGTAACTTGTCTATCAATTAAAACTTGTAAGACTACAATTTTTCTGATAGGATACATATCACAAAAAATAACATGTGTAATAATTCTGTTTCTGTTCTTTTAGCACAGAAAGTGCTATTATATTGAATATTTGTATCCTAGAAAGCATTGGGACCTAAGCTTTAAGGATGAATGGGACATTTTCCCCCCAAAATATCTTGCTTATTCTGACATCTTCAAAAAAGTCTATGTCAACACATGAATGCTCATTTAAGTATTATGTTTTAATTTATGCAGTTAAAAAATAATTTCCTACTTTAAGTCATGCCTGATTAACCAAACAAATGCCAGTTTCCTGTGTTTATATATTGGTTCCTTAATACTGAGACTTAACATACATGAAAGCAATATAATTTGGTGCAAGAATTTGTGAGGAATAACTATCACCTCATTAATCATTATTAGATTAAATTATATAAAATAAGCCAAAATATTAATCTGAAAAACCATGAAGCACTGATTAACCCCAGTTTATAGCACTTATAGTGTTTACTTAGGATTCAGGTGTAAGTTTTCCTGAGAAAATAAGATTCATACAACTTGTCTCTAAAATCGCAAGAGGTAGTTTGGATAGAAGCTGTGAAGTCAGTTGCACATTTGATTACTAAGTATTCTCAAATCAAATATATTTGTGGTGTTTATGTTTTTGAGACCCATTGAGACGGTGTCCTCTGACTCTGGTTATTATCCTGGGTCCTTAGTACAGATGACATCAGCAGTGACCACAAGAGTGTCACAGCATAAGGTTCTTCCTGGGAAGCTTCAGCTTTGAAAAATGACTGTGAGAGATTCAGAGATTCCAGAGCTGGGCATGTGAGCTCAACATCCTTAAAATGTGTTGCTGATTTATGTGCCTAGATAAACACACAAACTGGATTTTACTTCCTTTGGCCTTCCTTTCACCTTCGTGAATAAAGATAATGGTACTGCCTTTCTACAGAATAAGGTAAGTATTTTGAGCTGTTTTTTCATCTGGACTGGTGTCTAGGTAACCAGATTTTTCTTTGGACATTTTAACATGACTATTTTTTTTTTTTTTTGACAGGACTGCTTTTGATCAAAGCAAGAGCCTCCGAGCAAGGAGTTCATGACCAAGTGACTCGCAGCATACGCCTGATTGGAGCTCCGTGTGCTTTGGTAAGAGCAAGTCGGTTAATGCGCCACCTACCTCTCTTTGCCACATGACGTGACAGAAAAGGGAAATCAATAAAGCCCCAGGAGAGAGCTTCACTTGCTCTCACATTTATGTTTTTCAATCTAGAATCGCAAAGCATCGGCAAGAATTTCCAATAAAGCCTTCAGTGTGCTGGTCCTTTGGGCGTTTCAGGTTGACTGACCTTATCCAGGGCCGCCTGAACCTCTGCTTCGCTTTCAGTGTCCAGGGCTGACGTGGCCTCGTCCAGCAGGAGGATCTTGGGGTTGCGAACCAAGGCCCGAGCGATGGCGATCCTCTGCTTCTGTCCGCCACTGAGCTGGGCCCCTCTGTCTCCAACCAGGGTGTCGAATTTCTACGGCACGGAAAACAGGGAGGAACTCATGTAGTTTAAATAGAAAAGGCCATAGAGTCTAGAAGTTCATGAAGACAACATGGAGCTTCTTTTTGACTATGGTAATGAGTCCCAAATTATAGTAAAATCAATGAATACTGAATTCTAAAAAACCAGTACCATATACTCTGTATAAATTTTATGGGATTCCTGTACTAGGCCGTACTCCTTATACCTCCAACTGAATAATGCAAGGGACTTGCCTAAGGAAGGTTGAACAGCCTTACATCTTAAACATTCATAGCTTAAACTTTGAAGAAAGAACTTGCTTGCACAAAGTCAAATTCGAATTTCAAGGGCAAGGATGTTAACAGAGCCTTTACCTGTGGTAGTTTCATGATAAAGTCATAGGCGTTGGCCTCTTTGACAGCTTTCTTTATCTCATCCATGGTGACGTTTCCACGGCCATAACGAATATTTTCAGCAATTGTGGTAGAAAAGAGCACTGGCTCCTGACTCACCACTCCAATTATCTCCCTGAGATATCTTACATTAAAGGTCCTAATATCCTGCCCATCAATATTAATCTGGAAGAAAGAAATATTTCCATTTAATATTTTAAACCATCTGACATCTAAAGCATCAAGACTCTTTAATTTGATCCAAAAAGTCTTGGCTGCCATTTAACATTTAACTTATTAACTTATTTAACTTACTTTTGTGGCTACAAGTGGTTAGAAATGAGAATTACAAACAAATAGCAATGAGTGAGAATAAAAATAAAAAGCATATTTATGATCTTACACATACAGATTTTTCATGGATGGATTATTCCCTATAAGCGATAGGAGGTTATATATTTTTGGCATACTATTATTTTTTGCTTATCACTATTTAAATTTGAATAAAGTATCCATTTACCTACATAGTCTACATTATCATTTTGATGGCATAATGATGTTTTACTAGATGGACTATACCATAATTTATTTTAGCATTTCCTACCTGCTAGGTACTTGACTTCTTTCAAAGAACACAGAAAGACAATCATTGTAGAAGTAGAGTTACCAGGCTGAAGAGTAAGATTTCTTTTTATTTCTCTGATAACAGTTGCTTACCTGTACAATGACTGGGCTATGTTGGACATTTATTATTTATTGGAGAAAGGCTGAATAGACAACACTCTAAAAAGAGTTTAACAATTTATAGTGTCAGCAAATATATGTAAAATGTATCTGCTTTTTTGCAATTTACTAGCTCTGGGTTTTATCATTTTAATTTGTTTCTTTCTAATTAATAATTGCAAACTGGTGCCTTATATTTGCTTGGTTTTGTATATATTTATAAATGAGGCTGAACGTTTCTTGAAAAATTTTACAGATACGTATTTATTCTCTAAAGATTTTTATGTTTTATTATGTTTAATTAAAGAAAAGTTTAAGGAAAAATTAAATAAATAAATTGCACCACTGGACATTTCTTTTAATATTTTAGTAAGAAAATTGCTAAATCATGATGTGAACAGTGCATACCTCTGAGTTAGAGAATTTCTGAAGACTTTTTTCCATGTTGACATGTATATTTAAAAAAATATTACTCCAATAATTATTTTCTTTTTGAAAAATTTGAAATTTGAAATTTTTTTGAAAATTTGAAATTTTCTTCTTTATGATTTAAATTCAATTAGTCAACATTAAAAAACTTTTTTATTAAATTTTAGCTGGGCTCTATGCCCAATGTGGAGCTTGAACTCACAACCCTGAGATCAAGAGTCACAAGTTCCAACAGCTGAGTCAGCCAGGCGCTCCTACTCCAATAATAATTTTAAAAAGAAGATATTTTCAAATGTGTATTCTTAATGGTTAGTATCTTACTAAGTTCTTTTTTAAAAATAAAGAAAAATGTTTATACTTGAACCAACCTAGAGTTTGCTTTAGTAAATGGGGATAGGATTATATTTCCCCTGATAATATATTTTTTCAAAAACGTGTATTTTCTTAAGTTAAATAAATAAATAATTCATGTACCCTAGAACTCTCTATTCATTCCAAAAAACTCTGTTCTATCTCAATGCCTTTTAATGTCTTTTTTTTCTTGTTTTTCTTTATACTTTGTAATCTTCTGTTTTCATAATTATTGATTCATAAGATATTTTAGTATCAGGTAAACTCAATGTCCTAAAGTTGTCCTCAGTTGTATCAACTGAGGAAATCCCAATCTATACTGTGGGCTGGTATTGTATTAAAATTAAGTTTACTGTTTTTGATAATTGTTTTTGTGGTTATGTAAGAGAATGTCCTTCTTCCTAGAAAATGTACTTTGCAGTATGTAAGGGTTAAGGGGCATAATGTCCTTACCTTAGTCTCAAAGATTCAGAAAAAAATATGCCCTTGTGTGTGTGTGTGCATGTGTATTTATTATATATGTGGATAGAGAGAGAAGACAATAAAGTAAGTGGGTCAAAATATGAACAATTAGTAAATCAGGGTGAAGATTGTATGTGTTTCCTGCTTGCAACTTGTAAGTTTCAATTTATAAGAAAGGTTTTTTTTAATCGTACTTATTTATTTTTTAGGTAGACTACGTGCCTAGTGTGGAGCCCAATGTGGGGCTTGATCTCACAACCCTGAGATCAAGATTCAGATGCTTAACTGACTGAGCCACCCAGGCACCTCATAAGAAAGTTTTTGAAAGGAAAAAAATCTACTCTAGACTCTTAATGTCTCAAAAGTCCCCAGAAGTTTTTGAAGAGACTACCCCACTTTCCCCTTCAGATATCCCAGCATTTAAAAAGCTCAGCCATCTTTGATGAATTTAATTATTGTCCTGAGATTTCTTGTGACCTTGAGTATCAGTTTCTCAAAAATTACTATGTGGAATATTTTTTAGCAAACCCAATAATTTCTTGAAAATAACAGTCTCAGTGGTCTGGGTGACTGTTTCCCTGTTGAGTTAGTGAGTTATGAAATGCTTACTTAGAACAGAACAGAGTGTTGTCTAGCCTCTTTGGCTTTTATCATCTTTTTTTTTAAATTTTATTTATTTATTTGACAGACAGAGATCACAAGTAGGCAGAAAGGCAGGTAGAGAGGCAGGCAGAGAGCCAGATGCGGGGGGGGGGGGGGGGGGGTGGCGCCGGGTTGGGGGGAGCTCGACCCCAGGACCTTGAGACCCTGACCAGAGCCAAAGGCAGAGGCTTAACCCACTGAGTCACCCAGGGGTCCAGGCTTTTATCATCTTGAATATTTTTCTAATCCTTTCCTGTGTTTGAATGCATTATCTAGATGGATTGCAATTCTATAGCCTTTTGCCAGAATTGGATTCACATGCAAATTTGCTACTGAAAAAACACTTTCAAAGGGCTAATTGGTACCCTGCTGGCCACTTTGAGAACGTGTCTTCCCACTTACCCTACCCTCATCAGGGTCATAGAGCCTCTGTATCAGCTGCACTGTCGTGCTTTTCCCGCAGCCGCTGTTCCCGACCAGTGCCACTGTCTGCCCACTCTCCACCGTCAGGTTGAGGCCCTTCAAGATCTGTGAGGGCAAAGAGAAGAACACAATCACAACTAAATCCTAAAAGGGGACTAATTTGATTCAGTTTGAACTTTGAAAAAATTATCACATAAAGGAATAAAACCCCAAAAGGAAAAAGTATGTAAATATCAAAACAATAGAGACTGTAGATTCTTTATGATGAGTAAGCAATCAATCTGAGTTAGGAATTCTTACAAATATCACTTAACGGTACCTTGACATCAGCTCGAGCTGGATAAGAAAAATGAACATCAATGAACTCCAAGTTCCCTTTGATGCTGTTGGGTTTGTGTCCTCTCTCTGAAAAACTGTCAATTTTAGGATTCTAAATAAAACAAAACTCAATGACTATTCCATCATAGGACAAACAACTGCACTTTTAAGGAATATGACTAAGCAATTTCCAAAAAAAGGAGTTGGAAAGGCACAACTTCCTTCCCAAGAGACAGAACCTAGTTGTAGACTATGTGTGCATGTGTGTGTGTGTGTGTGTGTAAGAAAATATTCCTTGGCAAAAATCAGACACTTTCTGATACATAGGAGTATATTAATTTCATTTTTTATAATGCCTCTCTTTAAGTTTTTGGCCTATCCCCATACATTTTCTAAATGGTCAAATATGCAGGCTTCTACAAGTGAGATAACAAGACATATTAGAATTGATAAAGCCAGATATTCCAGCATTTAATGAAAATGAGCTTATTCTTAAACAGCAAATGGGATGGATTTGGGTTGTGAAGACGTGGTTAAGGCCAAGTTATTTAGGAGAAACGTAAACTGTAAATATAATCAGAAGCTGAGCAAGTTTCTCCTGACTTGGGTCAATGAACCCAGAGGATCTGCTTGGATTACATGACCACATTTCAGGTACCTCTTCTGGATTTTATCTGTGTAATGCAGGGACATGCTTCAATATGTGAAAACGATTTTCTTTACTTCGCTGCATGCATTCAGCATAGTTGATTCAAAGTCATATGAATCATGCAATGATTTTTTTACTCGAAGGGGGCAACCCGCAGCAAAATATCATACTGTCATTACGGGTCTCACCAATAATTCTTCCACCCGCTCATTCTCTGTATAGAAATCATAATATTCCTAGCCCAGTTACAAGATGCAAGAGCAGGGGGAACCTGGGTGGCTCAGTGGGTAAAGGTGCAAGAGTAGAGAAGAAAAAACTCAGAAAAGCAAACATCTTTGTTCTGGACTTTAGTAATCACACATTGGTGCAGAGGTTCTTTTCCAAAATGAGATCAGTGTTCTATCATTTCAAGATGAACCTTTAGAAACATTAAGAAGAGGCACTTTGTTCCATTCATTACTAAGAAAAGGTCCCTTATTTTCACATGATTTTTCATCTAAAGGCAGAATTAAGTATGTGAGCCTCAAAGAATTTTTTGCCATGGAGAAAATAAATGACTCACACTATCAATGATGTTGAAGATCGTGTAGGCTGCTCCTCTTGCGTTGGCAAAAGCGTCAATGCATGGAGCAGCCTGCCCAACGCTGAAGGCTCCAACCAGGATTGAAAAAAAGACCTGAGCGAAAGAACATGGGGAACAGTTACAAGTCCCCATTCTGCTGCCCGTTATTATCTCAAATACGACTCTCTGAAACACCTACTACACTAAGGATTAAGTTTAGGTTTATCCCATTAAATATAATTTTTAGCAAAAGGGCAACATTTATGATGTTAATATAACATTTCCTTGCACAATAGGCTTCTTTAACCTCAAAAACCCTTCTTTGTCTAGCTGGTGAGACTATCTGTTGTTCTTCTCCTGAACTTAATACAGTCAGAACGGTTTTTCAGACCTAGCTCCTTGACTTTGAAGCCAATGGCCACTAGAGGGAAACATTGCCCATCAATAATGTTATTCAAATTGTTAGGACTTTCTCTACCTATGCATGGAATTATACAAAACTCTCAAGATGAAACACAGTAGATTTGGGGCCCGTGGAATTTCCCTTAAAAAAAAAAAAAAGCATTTTACATATATATTTTGATAACCTTTTTTATATTAAAAGTAATAGTTCACACATAAATCACTAAATCACACCTGTGTGCACTGATTAATAATTCTTTTAAACACAATTATTCTATACTATGGCAAACAGAAATGAACACATTTCCTTTTACTGGAGAAAAGCCAAGAATATAGCTTCAGGAATGCATATGATTAGCAACACTTAACTGAAGAAAACATAAATGTAGAGAAATTAAAACTTTCTCTCTGGGCATGACAAAACTTCTACATTTAGCTTGACTTTGCTCTGAACACAGTGAAAAACACTTCACAAACCCCGAATTCAAATATCCTACCAATATCTAATCTACTGACTGCAATAGAGATGAGAACAAGTAAGGAAGCAAGAAAGGTCTCTACCAAAGTAGATGTTATAAAGGTCATGCACCAGAACTCTTGTCCTGGTGCGCAGAGGGTGCGGCTGGGCTCTCAGCAGCACGGCCCCGCTCTCCAGCCCTGCCGGGGAGGCGTCCCTGTCCACCTTGTACAAATGCGGAGGCTGGACCAGAGAGACGAGTCAGGATTTTCTCTCTCTCTTCTTTCTTCTTTACAAAATTTAGCAAATGAGGAAGTGAAGAAGGTGGAGAGCTTCCGAGCTGACCACCAGAAAGGAGGCCAAAATGAGAAAAAAATCAACCCCCACAAAAACGAAAAGGAAGGAAAAATCCACGCCACAGTTACAAAAGTTCATCCGGCAAATAGCCCTCAACACCTAATGGAATCTGAAGATACCATTCCAAAAAACATTTTGAGATGATTGATTTTCCTAATGGTCCCCATTCATCACCAAAGAGCCAAATTGGGATCAGGATGCTCCGCTTAGAAGAAACACAGGAAACTGAAGGTTTTAAAAGATTGCTCTTTGAATGGTTACATGTTGTTTGGATCATCACTGACATGTAAAGATGGTCACAAAATATTGCTGCTTTATACAAAAAAGGTTTGTAGGGGTGCTTGGTAGTTCAGTCAGTTAAGTGGCTGACTCTTGATTTTGGCTCAGGTCACGACGTTGGGGTCCTGGGATCAAGCCCCATGTCAAGCTCTGCACTTAGCAGGGAGTCTGCTTGAGGATTCTCTTCCTCTCCCTCTCCCTCTGCCCCTTTCCCTGCTTGTGCGTGCGCTCTCTCTCTAACATAAATAAGCCTTTTTAAAAAAATGTTATAAAAAGATATGTATAATATAATTCCAGTTTTCAAAGAAAAAAATAAATATATATAATGATGCAGGAGATCTACACCAAAAGTTGTCATTAACTATGTATGAATGATTAAATTCTAAGTAATCCGTAATTCTAAAAATTCTGTATTCTAATCCTTCATATAACTAGTATATGTCATTTTCTGAATCATAAAATCTATGTTCATTCTAAAAAAACAGAAAATAAATGTCCATCTTATGTTTTGGATAGCTGATGTTTTATATTATATAAACTTGGCGTTCTCTCATACTACGACTGATCTATAATAATGTTAACTTTCTTATATTATGAAACTCAATGGCAGAAAGAGGATGCCTCCAATCCATATTTGTTCATTCATAAATCCATTCAATTTTTACTTTCTTTTATATGCTGTAAAGCTTCCAAGTAGTCCATCCACATGCTACTTTTTTGCCCTCAACTCATAATTATGTCTTGAGTATTCTAGAAGGCCAGGTCTGCCCACAGGACAGAGCAAAGATTCCCCAAAAGAAAAAAGCCTATAATCAGGCTCATTCTTTGAAAAGGAGGAGTATGAAAGAAAACACAAGGTAGAGGGATAAACAGTATTTTTGGTTTCTTATAAATACTAGGAAAACTACTTACTGTCATTGCATTTCCAATAGTATATTCTTTGGATATAACCAAAGTGGATCCGTACCAGAAGGCCAGCGCGTATGACGCATATATTAACAGGAAAGCTATGCCCATGGAGATGTTTGCTGAAATAGCTTTTTTAATTCCAATCCTTTTGGCATTTTCTAGATGTTTCTCATACCTACCAGAAAATGAGGGGAAGATGTTGTAGCAAGAAAACAATCTATAATCAGAGCCGTATTTGCCTCCTACGTAGTTGGAGGTTTAAGGAACAGAGCCAACCAAGTAAGAGACCCTACTGAAACCCAGCTTCCTGGCAATCAAACCAATTCAGGATCAGCCAGGACTAGAACCTATCTGAGCCTTCTCTTTACTGGCCTGGACTCATCTCCTTTGGTCCCTCACAGTCTAACCAGGGTTCCTGTAGCTGTTCCAGGATTGAACTCCTCTCCTGGGATATGGGAGAGCTTTAGCCATCACTTTCCTGGCCAGCATCACGAGCCGAGGTTCAGGTAGGAGAAGAGAAACCAAACCAAATGAGAACGGCTCTAAAACTTACATATGTTTCAGGATGATTACAACAGATTCTTTACACTGCTCAATTTCTCTTCTCTAAAGAAGAGAAAAGACTTCTTCTATTGCCCCATTGGGTGAGCACCGGAATTTCACACATTCTTGTGTTAAACTTTGGCCTACTTTTTTTTCTGTTTTGTTTTGTTTTTGTTGTTGTTGTTGTTGTTGGTTAGTTTTGTTTTGTTTCTTGGTCAGACTGATCTTCCACTGTCAAGCCAGGGCGCAAGGTTCTAAAGTGGTCACTTTGTATGGGGTTCTTACTCGGTTTTTCTAGATTTTAGTTACATTATCTATAAAATGGAGTTAATAATGCCTACCTTGCAAGATCATTCTGATACTGAGAGAGAATTCTGGAGAGTAGTTACCACAGTGCGGGCACACCAGGCAAAACCTGGTGATTCTTATTCCTCTTATTATTCCTACTGTTGTTTTAGTATTTAATCTCTCCCTGAATAGTGCACATAATATTACATTTCTGAGTAGTAATTAAAATTCATATTTCTGGCTTCCAGGATTTGATACAAAGATATAAATGTCTACAGTGGGTCTGATAAATTACGATTTTTGTTTCCATCAGTTTAAACTAAATCTACCTTTCCATGCTAGGTACAGAAAGTGTGTAAAACTTAATTCTGGCTGCCTAAAATTAGGAAAAAAATACATGTCTATAAAATGAGACTGGGGAAATATCATATAAAATAGTGTGTTTCTAACAAAAACAAACACTTCTCTTTTTAGTTTAACCAAATGAGATGTTGAAGATTCATTAGATGTTTGTTGTTGTTTTTTTTTTTTAAATGCCGTTGCCACCAAAAAGTTTCTGTGTTTGATTACTCAAAGCAGCTGACTTTTCAGTGTGCCCTGCCCAGCTCGGGGCACTGCTTTCTTTCCGCAGATCTGTGTCCCTGGGAAGCCCGTGGCAGGCCGCCTCCAGCCCTGTGATTAGTCCCCTGTGGCGGGGCCCCAAGGCCCAGGGAGATTCAGGTCAGCCCCCGTGTGACACCAGGCTCCGGTGACAGTGGAGGACATGCTGTAATTACCTTCGCTGAGGCGGCTTGCTTACTGCGGCTAATGGAGCGGTACTGATTACACTCCCATCCTGAGGTCCCAGGGAGGGTTAGTGTGCTCTGTGGGGGCTACTGTGTGCAGGAAGCAGCAGCGAGAGAGAAAAAGGAAGAGATTAGAGAACCGGAACATGGCGCTTGTGAAGAGGGCTTCAGGAAAAGGAAAAGAGGAAAAGAAAATGGAGGAAACTGGGGGCAACTTGGCTTCTGAGGAGGAAGAATTTCCAGAGAATTTCTCTTGCAAAAAGTTGTGGGTATCAGGAGTCCGGCAGGACGGCAAGAGAGAATACTTGATGCCGAATCATACTTTGACTGTACTGGGGCATGCTAGCTAAAGGAAACTGGTTGGGGGCATTAAAGAAAAGCAGACTTGCCTTTTCTGCGGGCTTTGTTTGGGCATTTTGGGTTTTGGCTATCAGGTTCCTGTAGAGCAGGGCTACGTGGCCTGGGATCCATGGTCAAGGAATTCAAAGGTGGAAACAATTATATCATTATTTTCACGAACTTGTACCTGAAAGATAGCATTTCCTTGGATTCTTAGCAGAGGCAACAAACCACTGCAGAATTAGCAGTAACCATGCCTTTGTTGCCAATAGAGACCTTGGATCATTTTTAGATCATGCTACACTTGAAACAAGTATCTTGAAGTATCTTTCACCTGCACTTCTACTTCAGAGTTACACTAGTTACTGAACCCAGAGTTCGCTCTTATTATTTAATATGCTAACAGCAAAGGCAGATATCTACTGTATCACAGTTTAAAAAATATTTTGAAAACTGTACTTTACTATAATTGGTTTCTTTCGTAATCCTCTGTGTTTTGTCTTGTGCATTTAAAATTACTGTTCTAAGGAAGGGTCCGTAGGCTTCATCAGACTGCCAATGGAGTCCATGGAACATAAAAAGAGTAAGAACCCTGCTTTAGAGGCTGACATTAAACTCCAGACATCAGGAAAGTGTCCCTATATTGGGGGCGGGAGGGGTTAATACTGAGGCAAGGCAAGTAATAGACACACACAACAAAAGATGAGTAACAAGATGCAAAGATGGGTTCTTTGATCTAGTGGACAAAGAACCTTCCTGACCTCTCCAGCTCTTTGTTCTGGCCTCCAAAGGCTATCACGGTCCTGATGGCCCCCAGAGCCTCTTCTGCCACGGCGCCCGCTTTGGCATATGCGGCTAGCTCTCTGTCACTAAATGCCGAGAGTATCTGGATACGGGGAGATAGGAGGAGAAACATTCATGACTTTCGAATGGGGAGAAAAGTTAAAAGGCAGTCTGGTCAACTCTTTAACTTGCTTTTTCTTCCCAAACCCTATCCCTTTCCAGACACTGAAGTCATGAAGTGAACAACAGTACGTGTCCCAGACCCTGGGACTCCTTCCACCCCCTATAAAGGCTAGATCTGATCCCCCCTGGTGGTACGCTCCCCGAGAGCAGTCAGGAACAGAAAATCCACATATAATTCTCTAATAGTGCCTTGAGGAATAACGTCAAGTTCCACATCTGCTGTGTTTTTTTTCTCTGCTAATTGCAAAATGAACTAAAATAAAATCTTACTGCTTTGGAAAGTCACTATTCTTTATCATATCATGATTTTAAGTACTATGGGAACAATGCCTCCAGATCTACTCATGGGCATTCTGCTTTATAATATGATGACTAAACAAGGTATTGCGAGAGATAGGTAAAGGAATGATCAAAATAAAAGAGTTACAAGTAAGTCACTAAGCAGTTCATCAACCTCCAAAAGAGCAAAATGGCCAGTAACATTTCTCAACTCTGCAGTGTTGTCTGAAGTAGAACAGGTTAACAAACATTTTTGTGGCATGGCCAAGTTGGCAGAGTGCCACCTGTCAGAGGTAACAGTTAAAAATAAATAAAACAAATCCAAACTTCATTTAAAAAAAAAACATTCATGCAATGGTTTGGTAGAATGTTAGGTTTTAAAATTGTGTTTCCTTAAATAGGAACATAACCATTTAAGCAGTTTAAACTACTATGTCAGCAGATTTACCTGAACAAATAATAGCAGTGCAAAAAATCCATAATTGAGATAATAACTGACCTTTAAAATCACATTAAAAATGAATTTCTTTATTATGGCATTAACAGAATGCTTTTAAATGTGGTTTCAACTGACATGTCACACAGATATGGACAACTACAAGAACCCGAACCCTGCACGTTAAAAAATAACTATTGAAGTGTGGGCTAACACACAGGGAAATGCCCCCGTTTCACACACCTTGGCCCAGACAGCTGCAGAGAGTCCCAGGATAGGGCTGATGGCCATTATCACAAGGGTAAGCTTCCATCCTCTAACGAATCCTACTATGAATCCTGCAAAAAACGTGGCTACTGCTTGAAAGAACATTCCAACCTTGTCACCAATTCCTTCACTGATTTTGGAGATGTCACTAAAAAAGATCACACCTAAGTGGTTACAGGCAGGAGGTCTTCAATCAGAGGGCTGAAGCAGACATCTGACAAACACATAGGTAAATCTCGTTCACACTACGGCAAGCCTCGTTCACAGTCTTAGCCTCTTGAATGAGATTTTTCCCCACCTAAATACTGCACAAAGGAAGAAATTCAGGTTCAGTTCATGCCTCTAAGAAGTTTGTATCATTAAAGTTGATGCTATTAAACTAGTTAATCCCATTCGAGAAACACTAGCATTCTGCACGTATGAATCCATGTGTTTAAAAGCAGGGTTCAGGAAGGGCATAGCAACACTAATAAGGAAGGCCTACTTGCTTCTACCCTCTGCCTTACCCTCAACCCACTCCCTTCTCAACACAGTAGCCAGCGCGATCCTTTGAAAATGGAAGTCTCAGCGTGTTCCTCCTCACATCAAAACTCCCAATGGCTGCCCATTTCACTAGGAGGCAAAGCTGAAGTCTGTAGTGAGGCCAACCAGGTCCTAATAAAAGAACTTTGCCTGTTCTTTTTTTACTTCATTTGCTCAGGACTCTTTTGCCAGGAATCCCAGTAAGGCAAAGTTTGCCATCTATCTCCCCCTGCTGGAAAGTAAGCAACAGGAGGGCAGAGATCTTTGTCTTGTTCACTGGTATATCATAAACATCTAGAAGAGTGCGTGGCATGTAATAGGCCCTCAGGTATTTGTCGAATAAGTGAAGAGCCAACAATTACGAAGACAAGCCTCGCTGTGACTTCATTCACACATCTACTCATTCATTCAACCATCTTAACTGAATGCATAACATCTGCCAGGCCCTGTAGCAAGCTCCACAGAGAGAGAAACAAATATAAGATGTGAGCCCAGTCTTCAAATTAACCTACTAAATCACTGAGGAGAACAAACTGATAAGGAAAACACACGGGGGCATAAGCTACAGATGCTAGAAACGGCTGTTAGGTGATCTATTCCCAGTACGTATCCAAATGTTTCATCTAGTAATTTTTTAAGTTTAAAATCTAACCATGGCACATTTTCACATAGTTAGTGGTTAATTTCATTATGAAAGTGTGACATAAACAATACACTTACTCTGTTAACCGTGTATTGAGTTCAGTGGTATCGTTGATATCAAACCAGCCTATTTCTTGTCGTAGAACAGCATGAAAAAACTCCTGTCTGATTTTCCTGATCTGTCGGCCGGCTGCCAGAGTCCAAAATGAAACTTGTACATAGGCAGCGACAAGAACTCCAGCACCTAGCCCTGAGTAATAGTATGCATACCTGGAAAATAATTAGGAAGTTTCTTTTAAATACTATTTAATTTACTCATCTTTTTCAGGAAAATCTTCAGAACTGGGGATTCAGTTTATCAAAATCATATAGATTGTGTAGGACATCATAACAAATACACATGAAATTTTTTTCTCTTCTCTTTCTTAAACTATAAGAGGATGACAGCAAATCTGTTCACTTGAATTGCCAGAAAACAGAAACATTTGGGGCTTAATTGCAAAAAATAATGGTGTTAATGGATCATCTTAAAACTGATATTGACAATTTGTAGATATGATGTGATTCTTCTTTCATAATTAAGATTCCAGACTTGCATATCTTATTGTATTGAAAAAGTTCACTACTATTCACATACCATAGGTATAGGAATAACCAGATTGAGCATGTGAAATGGTTCTTAATATAAGTGTTCTTGCATTGTTAACAGAAAGACACCCCCCCCCGCCAAAAGAACAAAACAAAACAAAACACAAACATACACACACAAACACACAAAACAAAAAACCCTCTTGCTCTCTGGCATAATTCAAAAATATCTTTTAATAGTATGCCAAAAACATAAATTCAAACTAACTTTGAGCGAAGTCTTTTTTTTTTTTTTAAGATTTTATTTATTTATTTGACAGAGAGAGAGATCACAAATAGGCAGAGAGACAGACAGAGAGAGAGAGATGAGGAGAAGCAGGCTCCCTGCTGAGCAGAGAGCCCAATGTGGGACTCGGTCCCAGTCCCCTGGGATCATGACCTGAGCCGAAGGCAGAGGCCTAACCCACTGAGCCACCCAGGCGCCCCTGAGCGAAGTCTTAACTAAGTTAGAGGAAAGTTAGTATCATTAAAAAGAACAAATTTGGGGTGCCTGGGTGGCTCAGTTGGTTAAGTATTTCCCTTCAGCTCAGGTCATGATCCCAGGGTCTTGGGATCGAGCCCCACATCGGGCTCCCTGCTCCATAGAGAGTCGACTTCTCCCTCTCCCTATGCCCTCTGCTCTGCTCATGCTCGCTCTCTCTCTCTCAAATAAATAGAATTTTAAAAAAAGAACAAATTCAGTTTTGATACTCTCAAAGATACTTTTTATATAATTTTACAAACTGTTTCCAGAAAGAAGCCTTTCAGGCCTGCAGTAGCATATGGATGGAGCTCATTTAAATCAGCAGGATTAATTGATAAGTAAGCATACAAACATTATGGCACAGGCTTTTGAGATTTCTCTTAAGAACAAAGGGGGCCATCTGGGTGGCTCAGTGGGTTAAGCCTCTGCCTTCAGCTTGGGTCATGGTCTCAGGGTCCTGGAATCAAGCCCCACATGGGGCTCTGCTTGGCGGGGAGCCTGCTTCCCCCCTCTCTCTCTGCCTGTCTCTCCACCTACTTGTGATCTCTCTGTCAAATAAATAAAATCTTAAAAAAAAAAAAAAAAAAAAAAAAGAAGGCTGACGGAAGGGAAAAATGCCATAAAGGACATTATTGGATCAGCTGACAAAACTGGAATACAAATGATAGATTAGATGAAAGTATTGTATCAGTATTAAATTCGCCGACATTGATAATTGTGCTATGGTTATGAAGAGAGTATCCTATGCTTAGAAAGCACACTGAAGTATTTATGAGGAAGGGGCCACGATGATGTATGCAAGTTACGTCAGATGGTGGCGGTGAGGGGACTGGGTATAACGATAACAACCGGCCAGGGGGTGCCGGGTGGTTCGGTCAGTTAAGCTGCTGACTCATGATTTTTGGCTCAGGTCATGATCTCGGGGTCCTGGACTGGAGCTCCACTCTCAGCAGGGAGTCTGCTTGAGATTCTCTCTCTCCCTCTGTCCCTAACCCACTCCTGCTCTCTCTCTCTCTCTCCCTCTAAAATAAATAAATCATTAAAAAATCAATGATAACAATAGGTCAAAGAATATAATAAAATGTAAAGACTATACAGAGGCTCTTTGTATATTCTTATTTCTCTGAAAGTTTGCAATTATTCTCAAATAAAACATTTTTAAAAGTATATCATAGTTATATATATAAATGTATATTTATATATAGAATACCTACATATATATATATGTACGTATTAGCCAATTACCTAGTCATTTCTTCTTCCAGAATTCTGCCTGGATTTAGCATTGACAATGAAAAATTCACTAAATAAAAACAAAACAAAACAAAAATAAGACATTTTTGAAAAGTTGAACTATTAATAGATGTTACCAGGTTTTAAAAATCTTCTTTTTTTTTCAACCTCAATGAATACTTTTCACTTTGCTCCAATAGAGAGTCCACGGGTTTAGATGCAGGACATCTAGGGCCCAGATGGGGAAAGATCGCTCTCCTAGGTTCGTCCCTGATCCTGGCGGTCTCAGGACTTTAGCAAAGCAGGTTCCTAAGGCAGCAGAGAGGAGTGGATGGAGGGCAGGCAGAGCATATAGAAGGCAGAGGAAGAAAAAAGAAATGGTTTCAAGAGAAAGGACAGAATTCAAGGGGCATTTTTTCTTAGAGGCCAAATGTACTTTATAGATAATTGCTTTTGTTAATTTTGTTTGATTACATGTGTGTTTTCCCTTGGGTGCTTCCTTTTCCCATCAGGGGTACAAAGGCTGAATTACATGCATTGTAAAGGAGGGAAAATTAGAGACAAGGAAGATAAGTCAGTTGTCTAAAGATATGACAGTTGCTCACTGGCAATTGGTTGTGATCCTGGATTCCACATCTTGTTTGTTGGCAAAACTATATTCTGGTATTTTTAAAGTGGTATTGATTGGAAGGAAATATTATTGTATATTAATTTGAACTAATTTGATGAAAACGTCTATGTGCTGTTCCTGTTGTAATAATAGCTAGCATGTATTGAGCATTTGTTATCTGCCAGGCTCTGTTCTGAACACTTTACATGTATTAATTCATTTAATTTTCACCACACCCCTATGATGTAGGACTCCTTTGTGAATTCCCATTTCACAGATGAGGAAATTGAGGCACAGGGTGATAAAGTAATTTGTCCAAAGTCACACAGTTAGCAAGGAGGCTGAGAGTCCTCACACTATACATATAGCTCCTAACTTCATACTACACTAATGGTTTCATGCAGTAATGACTATCTTCACTTCTTAAAAAACACAAAGTGAGGGATGCCTGGGTAGCTCAGTTGGCCAAGCATCTGCCTTCAGTTCAGGTCATGATCCTGGGGTTTTGGGATCAAGCCCTGAGTTGGGCTTCCTGCTCAGAGGGGAGTCTGCTTCTCCCTCTCCTGCCCCACCCATGCTCTTTCTCACTCTCTCTCAAATAAATAAATAAAAGTCTTTAAAAATTGAAAAACACACAACCACAAAATGAAAAAGTATAAAAGAAACAATCCATGCCAAAATAATAGAACAAAATAACCACCACAGCACTGTTGAGAAAACATACCAAAGTAGATATTTCCCTATTTACCATGGTGCTAAGACAGAAATTAGTCTTTGTTCACTTATCATGCATAAATAACCCCATAGTAATGTTTTCTGGTTGTGGTGTATCTTCCTTATCTTCTTCCAAAGGGGCTAAAGTCGAAACTTAAACATTAAAACTTAAAAACTTATTTAAAACTTAAACTCAGGATCAATTACCAGGCATGCAGCCTTGACTATGGCATAATTTCTCCCTCAAAACTGTAACTTCCGCTGATGTTCATGGTAAAATGTTTCTGCTTATTAATCTAGCTCTCCATCAGCTTTCAGGTCCTTGGGAGTCAGACCCTATTTCACTTCTGTTCTTATCAGTTCAGTTGTGTCTGCTCACTTCCTCCCTGAGTTCTTAAATATGGCCGCTTTCAGATGCCAAATTGGAATGGTATTTGGAATTAGAGGCAGACAAGCTACTTAAAGCTTGGTAATGGTGGAAATCATTGTTCAAACCTTGGGGAAATGCCACACATATATGTGTACAGGTTTAGTTTTCCCCCAGAACTTAAAAATCAGGTAGAATCTTGAATGAATTTTACTCTCCTCTAAATGCCTCCTTCAAATGTTTACACTCTCTCAGTGAGCACATTATAACTCAGACTGATTCTCTCTCCTAGGAAATAAGAATCTATGGGCATTCAAAATTTGAAATGCTCCTTAGAGTCCAAGCCAAGAATGGCAATCTAGGCCTGGGTTAATAACCCTAGGAGCTCCTAGGAAAGTTTTTGCTGCCCAAGGACTAAAGTAAGGCAGATACGTGTTGATGTGTTCCTAGAAAAGTCATGGGATTCTAGATCTGGAATTCTAGACCAGGAAATCTTATGGGACTCTAGATCTGAAATTCTAGACCAGGAAATATCATAAGATTCTAGACCTGGACATCTCATGGGCCTCTTGATCTGAAATTCTAGATCTGGAGATCTAATGCGACTCTAGATTTGAAAGGGCCTAGGCCTGGTCTTCTCAGATGCTACCTGTTATACCTCGGTCTCATAAACAACCTCTAAGTCACCTAGTTCAGGGGTTCTCAGTGCTATGTGCCTGTTAGACTCACATGGAGAGCTTGAAAAAAATACATTTGCCCAGGCTTCATGCAAGAACAGTTCAGTCAGAACCTCGGGCTGAGTCTAGAGCATCACATTTCTTTCTTTTTTTTTTTTTTTAAAGATTTTATTTATTTATCAGAGAGAGAGGGGGGCAGAGAGCAAACACAGGCAGACAAAGAGGCAGGCAGAGGCAGAGGGAGAAGCAGGCTCCCTGCCGAGCAAGGAGCCCCATGTGGGACTCGATCCCAGGACGCTGGGATCATGACCTGAGCCGAAGGCAGCTAGAGCATCACATTTCTAAAAAATGTCCCCATTTGATTCTAATGTGTTAGGGTGGGCCTCACTCTGGTTTGCCTGAATGCCTCCCAGAATAAGGAAATGGAGAATTCTTGAAGTTGCCTATTCATTTTAGAGCGCTCTCATAAAGTCCGTAGATGGATGGATTAGAGCGGTCACTTCTTTTCCAAGTATTCACAGTTAGTTTTTCCCAATATTTATCAATCATTTACTATCTTCTACTTTTGTAAACATCTCATTTAATTCTATTGTTAAGTCTATGATCACCTTTAAAAGATGAGCATAGTAAGAATCACAGAGGTTAAGTAACTTGCCCAAGGTCATACAGTTAGTAAGTGAAAGGTTTAAATAAACGCATATCTTAAGGATTACCTAGGGAGACATTATAAAGAGAGTCCTAACTGTCGTATTTAAGTCTCAAATCAATGTCTGCCTTCCTCAGTTCTGCCTAGAACTTCTCTTACCATATGGAAATATCCAGCACAAAGCAAAGAGCTGGTGTTTGTCCAGGCAACTTAGTACGTATAGTTACTTAAAATAAATGGGGTCTCCAAAATGCCTTTTCCTCTCAACCACGTGGCAATACAAAGGCATGCAGTGTATATTGATTTCTCTACAGAATTTTCTAGATCATTACAGTTACATATACTTGACATAAAATATATTAAGTTCCTGATACTCTTCATAAAAAATGTCTCCTTTGACTCTGTCATTGAGGTTTTGGATGCAGAACACACATAACTCAGTTTCTACACAACTGATTCATTGTGAGAGAAAAACCTTGTCACTGAGGACCTTTATTCTGTTGATAGGATGTGCTTTCTTCACAATCACTCACTGTCAAACCCTCTTGTAATTTAAACCTTGTTTTCTTGTAACATTCCCTTCCTATTTGACTCCCAGTAAGTCCAACTGTCCAAGGGTCCAACAATTTTTAAGAATAGACTTTCAAAAAAGTGATTGTATTAATTTATTTGAGAGAGAGATAGAGCACAGCAGAGGGAGAGGGAGAAGGAGGCTGCCCACTGAGCAAGGAGTCTGATGGTGGATTCGATCCCAGGACCCTGGGATCATGACCTGAGCTGAAGGCAGATGCTTAACCAACAGAGCCACCCAGGCATCCCAAAAGTGCCTTTTTAAAAAGATTTGTATTTACTTGAGGGAAAGAGAGAGAGCAAGACGGGAGGGAGAGGGACAAGAAGATTCTGTGCTGAGTACAGAGCCTCAGGCAGGGCTGGTGGTTTGATGGGTACAGAGTCTCAGTTTTTACAAGATGAAAAAAAAATCTGGAGATTGACTGTACAACAGTGTGAATATACTTAACACCACTGAACTGCACACTTAAAAATGGTTAAGATGGTAAATTTTGTTATGTATTTTATCTCAATTAAGTTTTTTAAAAATGAGGTTAAAATAATGCCCTACACTTAACACAGGTAAGTTAGTGTTTGGATCCATTTTAGTAGTCCTGTTTTTATTTTCACTAGGACCAGAATAACTCCACAACTTTCTTATTTGGAACAGTTTGTTTGTTTTTTACTTGTTTCTAATTATGCAACCAAGTAGCTTTGAAGCTGGGCATGGCAGACAGGTGCCATGTGCTGTGCCCAGGGTCAAATTCAAGGTCTCTCAGGGGAATGGCATGAGCAAATCACTTAAAAACCTGTCATTGCTGGGGTGATAAACTCCCCAGAGTTGCCAACTTACTTTCTGTAACCTCCAGATGAAATGACCCCTGGTCTTCCACAGCCACATCTGACATCAGGCTTACAGGCTGTCTTAGAGGACTTGCGATGAGAAGTCCCTCAAATGTTATTAATTTCCAATGCCCACTCTTTAGTAGTTTGTAAAGATAATATTGTCATACCTTTTTGGAGAAAGTGAAATCTTTAAATTTCCTACTCAGTCTAAATCCCGAGAGCTCACCGGTATGTTGAGAGTCCTAGAGTTTAGCAAAAATCATGGAAGTTGAGAGAAGATCTGTACATATCTGTACTTAGCCTTAGCAGAACACAGTTGCTCATCTTGTAGAGATGATGTTTATTTAAAGTCTATTCTTTAGGGGCAGCTGGGTGTAGCTCAGTTGGTTAAGCATCTGCCTTTGGCTCACATCATGATCCCAGGGTCCCCTCTGGGATCCCAGCCTCTCTCTCTCTGCCCACCACTCCCCCTACCTGTGTGCATTCTCTCTCTCTAACAAACACATAAATAAAATCTTTAATAAAAATAAATAAATAAAAATTTAAAAGGTACCTTTACTAGATTTCTAAAAGATATTAATGTTTATGTAAATAGACCTTATTGTACAAATCAAGCAATCCTATTCTCTTAGGTAATAACACTTAAGTTCTGCAATGCTAACCAAATACATAGTTCTGAATCAGCAAACCCTGAAAACTCCAACTGATCTAAATGCCAGAGTCCACTTTTTCTTAGGTATCTTTGCATTGTAAGCTGCCATATCTTTATCAATTTTTTTCCCTTCTTTACACCATCTGTGTGCCAATATAGCTTCCCTCAATCTTTTCCGGCCTAGTGCCTACAAGGTCTCTTGGGAGGAGCTGGGCCATGAGGCTTGGTAGAAAGCATTAAGGTTTCACCATCTGTGTTGAACATGGCTAATATGAAAATAACTCTGTCCACTGGAACCTGACTCTAGTGCTGTTGCTACAGTCCCTCTTACAGGTGACCCTAACTTATGAGAATCCTTGGCTCTTTAGTAATTACACTCCTCTGTGTGGGTTTCAAAACACATCATTCTCATACTGAAACCATTTACTCTTTAGTGAAGTGTTAGATCAAGCTCCAGTCAACCTGGTTGAACCACACATTACAGTCAGAAGATGGACAGAATGTTGACAAAAAGGGTGCAGGGAGAGAAAAGAAAAAAGAAATCCAGCAAAAGATTTATAAGCTGAGTGTAGCTAAGAAGTATGGCCATACTAACGGAAGTATTTTGAAACATGTCTGTCATCACCAAAAGGATGGACATTGCATAGGTGTACTCAGATGACAGTTCTGCTGTCCTCAAGGAGAGGGATTTCCCTGCTTTATTTAGATGCAAAAGTTTTTGTACATTTTCTTATTCTGTATTAAAAGTCAAACAGGATAGGTCTAGTGGTTGAAATTTAAAGAGTATTCAAGGAATTTTCTGAAAATTTTATAACTTCTTCAGTGATACCTGGAGTTAGCCAGAGGGCAAACCATTAATTAAGTGGACGAGAAAGAGCAAAATCAACCTTTGATCTTTCATCCAGTTAAAGGAGTACAATGTATGTTAAAAAAAAAAAATAGACAAATGCTTACCCGGAAAGGAGAAGTTTCCTGCAGTATCAACGAATTTGTCGGTCATTTGTCCAAATACTATCATCATGAGGGGGAGACCTGCTCCATGAGCTATGGCCATGATGGTGCCCAGGGACATCAATAATTTATCCTGCCAGTCAGAATACCGAAACTACAAAATAAAAAGAAAGAAAATAAAAGAATATTTTATAGAAAAGAATTTTTCTTTCTCTGTAACTATATATTCTTTGGATTTTATTTAAGGTCAGTACTTTCTTTAAAATTTATTTATTTATTTATTTATTTAATTTTAGAGAGAGAGAGAGAGTTATGTGAGAGTGAGTAGGGGTTGAGGAACAAGGCAGAGGGAGAGCGAGGGAGTCCTTACTTTCTTTAAAATTTATTTATTTATTTATTTATTTATTTATTTAATTTTAGAGAGAGAGAGAGAGAGTTATGTGAGAGTGAGTAGGGGTTGAGGAACAAGGCAGAGGGAGAGCGAGGGAGTCCTTAAGCAGACTCCCTGCTGAGTGCAGAGCCCTGCAAGAGCCCTGCAGGAGCCCCTTGCTGGACTTGATCCCAGGACCCTGAGATCATGACCTGAGCCGAAACCAAAAGTCGGACACTTCACCAACTGAGGCATCCAGGCTCCTCTAAGGTCAATAATATTACTTAAGGTTAGTACTTTATTTAAGGTCAGTAGTTGCAGATAAATGTAATAGGGAAAAAGGAGGATTTCCATCCAAATTATTGACAGATTAATTTTATGATTCTTGGTTTTATATCCTGTGAAGAAATACTCTGATTCTGTTTCATCAATATCTTCTTTGGTTGAATGATTATAATATAATCAGAAGGGATAAAAGTTTAGCTC
The DNA here is from genome assembly GCF_011764305.1 of Mustela putorius furo. Lineage (NCBI taxonomy): Eukaryota > Metazoa > Chordata > Mammalia > Carnivora > Mustelidae > Mustela > Mustela putorius. The sequence continues at coordinate 31,005,154 of NW_025421998.1, forward strand.
CATGAAGAAATATGGTTTGATCTTCCAGAGCTACTATGTAGTCAGTTAAAAGCAGCTAGGAGAAAACGCTAAGTATACACACATCACATCCTTCAAAACAATATTCAAAATATTTCAGAGAGAGAATTACAAATAAGGAGGAAACAGATCCCCTGAGTCTTGTGGGTAAGTTCCTCTTAAGAGGTTTCAGGTAGCTTTTTAAAAGGCAGCTCAGAAGTGAAATGAAAAAGCATTATGGAGTGCTTACATGTGTATTCTAGGGAAGTCCTGCTTATGGAGACGATGCTCCTTGAAGAATCTGGAAGGATAAGGGAGAATTTGCAGAAGAAGAATTGAGGGAACAGATGAATTGGGGGTATTTAGGCTTAGAAAAGCAAGGTACCTCGAAACCACATGCAGTGCTCAGAGAACTCCCTGCAGGGGAAATCCTGGAGTGCAGAGTATGGGAGCTGATGTTAGAAAGAGGCAAAAAAGGCCTGGTGGGTCACACCTTGGCCACACCAAGGGTCCTAGATTTTGAAGTATCACTGTACGGTGTATTTAGTACTATCACTTAGAAGGCGGACACTAGTTGTTATAGTGACATGTACAATGCCCAAGAACTAACCAGCCAATCAATGTCCCAGGACGTCAAAGACTTTGTCCCTCACTGTCTTTTTAGCCCTCTCTCATTTCTCATGTTTTCTTCCAGGTTTTTACTATCATTCTATGGATCTTTCTGTTGTCTTCTCTCTTCCTCTCTCTTCTAGATTACATCTACCTTCCCTTACATTTCCATTTCTATACCTTACCTCTGTCCCTTTTTATTTATTTATTTAAATGATTTTTTATTTATTTGAGAGGGAGAGAGGGAGCATGAGTTGGGGCGGGGAGAGGAAGAAGCAGACTCCTTGCTGAGCAGCAAGCCTGATGCACGGCTTGATCCCAGGACCCTGAGATCATGACTTGAGCTGAATGCAGATGCTTAATCAACTGAGTCACCCAGTTTTCTCACTCTACCCCTTTTGGGGACAAGACAGTCATGGGGAGAATGAGTCACAAGTCAGGCTTGGCAGAGTGGGGTCTTTGAGAGCTGAAGCTGAGTCAAACAGGGTCAACAGGCCAGGACAGTCTAAGGTCAGACACACTTGGTGGGGAGGAGGGTGTGCAAACTGTTCTCACAGAGTTCCAGAAGTTCAGTATGGGAAGGCCAAATTCCATCATCAAACATGCAGGGCAAGCTAGAGTGCCGAAAGAGACAAGGGTCAGAAGCTAGGTGGAGCTTGGAGCAGATCAAGGGAAGCCGGTAAAGTCGAGAGTAAATGGAGAAGTATCCCCAAAATTGCTAGAAAAAGGATTAGTGTTTCCAAGGTTCATTTTAGTGGCTCTGAGGAAGGGACATAGAGCACTTGGGTCTACTGACCACAGTTACAAGCACAGGATCTGATCATCATGTCATGTTCTCTTTAGTGAACATTTACATAAAATTGAGAATCATTTTAAATGCTTTTCATGCTATTTAAATAAAATTTCACTGTCTCTGAGCTTAAATTTGAAATTATAAGCATTTCACAGCAATAGCACAGTTTCTTAAGCAAACTTAAATTTAAGTGATTTTCAACCAAACAATGAATTTCTAATTCTTGTTAAAAACAGTTTTGTCCTGAACCTCTTTCAGGACAAAAAAAAAAAAGTATCTATTCCAAGGGAAAAAAGATTATATTTCAATTTAATTTAAATTTTAACTTTTAAGTTCAAATTAAATGTACTAAGCTCTTGCCTCAAAGTTTGTGGTGTTTTATTTGCTATAGGAGGCAGATTTAACACATGTGCATTAAATGCAGATTTAGTTTTATAAACAATTTATTCTCTAAAGCACTAAATTTTTAAAATAAGAACACTACAACAATAAGGGAGAAGAGAATGAATAGGGGCTTTGTTATGACATGAGAAACGTGCACCAGTGTTTGAGACTAAGAATGTTTGTGCCTTTTCATCCATTTACTTATAAAGCTGGAGGTTTCAGCTGACATGCCACTTAATACCATCTTTTTTGCTATGGAATAATCGGTCAGAGTTTGAAACCCATCATACTTACTCAATGTGGGAAACACTTTCTTGGCCCACTATTCTGAGACATATTACAAATGAAAACCAGATTAGACTTCTCCCAAAAGTATGTTGACTTGCCTTGTACTAGCAGAAAACCACTGACAATTGTGTTAAACATAATCAGAATCTCTAAATGTTGCTCCATATGTAATCAATTTTCTTGGAATATAGATTTCTTCCTTATTTCTAAATTTCTGTAATTAGCAATCACTTTCTTTATATGCAAGCTTATTTTAAACAAAATTTGGATATGTGTGTGTGTGTAAAACAAATGCAGAGATCTGTTTCAGGAAAACACATCTCTGCATGAGGTGCTATGAACACAAGTCCTAGCTCTGCTCTGTTTCATAGCCAGCCTATCCTACCTTTTTTATCAACTACCTTGAGAATGTGGTCTGGTGATGACCAACCTAGGACAATCATAAAGTACTGACTCCACATCTGTTGATTCAAGGCACCAAATTTGAATGGAAATAAGAATTACTCATATATAATATTTCATGGCTTACCAAAGTTAATGGTCCAATCAGGTTCATTCTCTTCTTCTTTTTCTTGTCTTGGTTGCTGTAAATATATATATATAATTGTTTGAATTTAAAACTGTTACCAAATGCTTCAGTCACTGACTATAAACCTGAGTAGTTATCACATCTATTTTTTTCAAATATAAAACAGCGATATCCACAAAGTGTCCAAATTAACCAGTTTAAGAAATTGCAAGGCAATCACCAAGTGCAAAGGTAACTGTCCAAGGTACTACAGGGATATCTGGATGGATGAGAAAGGGTCACCTGCCTTGCAGAGCTCATACATGGAAAGAAAATACATAGGTTAGTATCTACCAAATAATTAAATTTTTCTGTTGCTAAAAAAAAATATGTATTGATCTAAAAGTAGAGTAAAGTCTACTCTTCTGAAGGACGAAAGGAAGCAGTATCAGGAAATCCTGTTGGCTCTATATTCGCAGTACAACTAGAATTCAACCACTACTCATTACTTTACTGCTATCCCAATAGCCCAGGAGAACTCCTGCCTAGTTTCTCAACTTTCAGTTGTGCCAACTTCAGTCTGCCCTCAACACATCATGCAAATAATCATTCCCAAGCTCGAGTCAAGTCATATCATGCTACTCTTATGCTCCAAAAGCCTATAATAGCTCCCATTTTTCTCAAAGTAAAAGCCAAAATTCTTACATTGGGTTTTTGGCCCCTACATGATGTCTTTGTCACCTCTTGGATCACATTTCTTTTTTTAAAAAGATTTTATTTATTCTTTTGAGGCAGAGAGATACAGAGAGAGAGCACGAGCAGGGGGAGAGGCTGAGGAAGAGGGAGAAGCAGACTCCCCACTAAGCCAGGAGCTGGATTATGGGGCCTGATCCCAGGACCCTGAGATCGTGACCTAAGCCAAAGGCAGCTGCTTAACCATCTGAGCCACCAAGGCATCCTCTCACCAGATTTCTTACTCCTATTCCTGTTTGCTTTGCTTCAAGCCACACTGGCCTCTCTGCTGTTGTTCTCTGAACACACCAAACACGTTCTCACAGCACGATCTTTATATTGTCAGACACCTCTGCCAGGAATGCTGCCTCTCAGACACCCACACACCACCCTCCTTCTCATGTCTTTTCCGGTCTTTCCTCAAATACTGCCTTCCCAATAAGACCTATCTTAAGGGCCCTATTTAAAACTGCAAATTACTTCCTCCTTGCCCTCCCCAATTCCCTAGCCTTGATTAACATTTTCCATAGCATTCATTACCTTCTAATTGCTGTAGCTGACTTATTTTGCACAAGTATTCTTTATGTCTGTCCTCCCAACAATAATGCAAACTCCATGAGGATAGAGATTTTTAAAATCGAAATACTTTTATTTAGCTTAATTTAATTATTTAATTTAAGTAGGTGATAAATTTTGCTCCTAAAACTCGATCCCAAATTATTTAGAACACTTGTTAAAATCAGACAGACATCTGCCACTAAATCTGTTCAAAAGAAGGTGCCATAGGCAGTATAGCAGGATGACTGGAACTAGCATATGACTTGCCATTTGCCCTAAATAACTGGAAGGAGCTTGACTTCCTTGGAATGAATAAGCTTTGATCTGATTTTTCTTCTTAAATAAAAATTAGTCTCAACATGTACTTTCCTAATCTCACAGTCTTAACTTACTATTAACTTTCTGTATTTCTCTTCTGAATTGTTTTCTTGTGTTTCCAAGACAAGGCTGTGAACTTCATTTCTGAGAACTCCCTTGAGTTCTGGGGATTACTGCATCTTTTGCAGGGACAGCTCCTTTGTGCACTCATCAAATGTTCAGCCAGTGCAGTACATAAATAGCCTTCATAAAAATGCCATCTATTTATAGATTCACAGTCAATCCCAGCCTATATTGCCAGCTGATGAAAACCACATTTTTTTCCCCCTTGATAGAAATAATACCATCCATCTGTTTTCTAATTCTCTTTGGCAAACTAAATTTTCTATGAATGAATACCATGGTGGTTAGAAGGAACAGAGCAGGACCACTGTAAGAAGAAGTTAACAGGCTAAAATGATTCTTTAAACATCAGGTAGGCATACTTTCAGTTGGCTAATCAGGCCCCTTGCAGCTTGAGGACACACTACACAACCTGATAAATTTGTCCCTCTGGGTGATTACTTGATGACACAGGTCAGTCAGTCCTGGGTGGCCTGGCATGAACTCAGAGACCATAACCGCCTCAGAAACTATTTGAGGCTAAAGGCGAAAATGATTCACGATTCCTCCACTGAAAGAGGAAACAAAGACAACACACCACTGACTGGTCATTTCTGCCCCTACTAAGGCCTGTGAAGTGCCCTTAACGAGGGCCTCGGAGAGCCAGTCAGCCTCAGAGAACCAACCAGCAAATGAAGGACTGAGGCTTGCCCTGAACAAACACTGATGTTGGAAGCGCAGGTTACGGAAGACTGAGGCTGTCCACAGTCCCCCTCCCCACCTCACTGCCCGGGAGGGAGAAACGCGAACCTTCGAGGTGCTGAGAGAGGGGTGGGGGAGGGGATAACCCTGGCGGAAGAGGAATTAACAGGGGGAGGAGGGTTTTTGTGGCTGTTGCCGCTGTCGCTCTCTTGCCTCTCGGGTCCTGTTCCAGAAGCGCGACCATCCACAGCCGGTGTCAGATGCTCTAGGGCAAGCGAACTCGGATGATGTTTATGAAAGTTAACTGTAAAGATTTTGAGTTATATAATGCGGGGAACGTTACCCAGCACCGATACTCCTCGAGTCACCCCGCACAAAGTGGGGAAGCGGCACTTCTAAAGGCGGCCTCTTCCTAAGCCTGTTCCAAAAGGAGCCTCTGTGGCACTCCTTGAGGAAAGTCAGAACCTTAGACAAGACCCTTGCAGCGAAGCCCCCGACACAAAGGCATCCACAGATTGCTCCACTTTGCCGAAGCCGAATGGGGCCCTGCGGATGCGCCTGTAAGGAAAGCAGCGGGCGCCGGGGAGGTACCTGCTGGGGCCCAGTTCAAAGTCGCCCTCCGCTCTCCCGGGGCGTGGGACGGTTCCGTTCCTTCCCGCCTCCAGATCCATCTCGACCTGGGGAGAAACCAACAGCCTCAGCTCCCGGCGCCCCCGGCACAGCTCGAGGGTACAACCAGCTTCCCCACAGCCCGCCGCCGAGGCGTGCGAGCCGGCCACACGGTCGCGCGCCGGAGGGGCGCCCGGAGGAGGCCCCGCGGTCCGGGTCTCGCGCGCGGCGGCCCCGGGGTTTCCCGCCGCGGCCCGGAGCGCCGGGCCTGACTCACCTCGGACCTCGCGCTGTCTGTCCGAGCCGCCGGGCGCGCGGGGCGCTGCGGCCGCGGGGCTTGGACTTTGCTCGCGGGAGCCTCGCCCCCGCCCCCTAGGCGCGCCGCGCCCCAGCGACGCCTCCCGCTGCCGCCCGGGCCCGAGCGTCGGCCTCCGGCCTCCGGGGCAGCCCCGCCACCCGCCGGGCTCCCTCCGCGGGCGCCCTCACCGCCGCCCCCTCCGGGCGATCCGCCAGCCTGGTGTTCCCGGTGCTCGGGGCTGGGACAGCCGCGCCGGGCGGGCTACCCGAGCCCCCAGAAGTGACTGTCACTCTCTCTCTCGGGGCTCAGTTTTCTTTTTACACCCGTGCAGGGTGGGGTGCTGTTTCCGGACCCTCAACAATCATAGGGGAGCCGAGGAGGGCGCCCCAGACCTGCCTCCTACTTAACGCGTCCGCAGTTCTGGTGCTGGGGGCCCGGAGCCCCACCATCTCCGGGACGACCCAGAATCAACAGATCCTGGGAGAAGAGAAAGGCTGTTCGTGCCCTCTTAGTACTTAGAGACACAGAACTTTAGGGCTGGAAAGGCTGGTAGAGATCACGGAATTAAAACTGCTTTTTTTCTTTTATTTTCTTCTTCTTCTTTTTTTTTTTTTTTAACAAGAATAAATGGAGGCCGGCGAGGAAAGTCCTGCCTGAGGCTGCATCAGCGGGTGGAGAATCCAGTCTCCAGGGCCCTCCCCTGCCTCCCTACTTTGATCTCAGACTTCTCCCTATATTACATGGTCTCTGCCCCTCGTACCTGCTTGAGTCCCCTGTATGGCTTTCCCGTCCCTTCTGATTAACTTCTGAACACGTCTCTGAAAAGAAAGGGTCTAAAACAGAGAGCAAAACATTATGAAGGCTTTGAAGCCAGTGGGATTCGAACCTAGAGCTTCACATCTTATAAGCTATGTGACCGTGGACACTTTACTCACTTCTCTGGGCTTCAGTCTCCTCATAAACAGCATGAGGATAACAACTCCCATTCCAGGTTACTGCAAGGAATAAATGAATCAGGAAGGTAAATACCTAGTATTATGCTTAAAACATAGTAGATACTCAACAAATATGCCCTTCCTTCCTCCTGATCAGGTAGCAACATTACATTCCTTCCATGGTGCCTCATTAGAACGAAAGTCATCCCATGACTTTGTTGGGTTCCCAGAGAACCTTAAAGCAGAGCAAGGTATCACAGGAACTCGTGTTTTTGGGTAGACCCCGCTATGAACTTCACCTCTGCCATTTATTAGCTGTCTGGTCTTGGACGGTTTATTTAATCTGGGTAGTTTATTTCATCAATTCAGTGGCTGAATCCATAAGATAGGAGTGTTATTAGGATTAGACACAAAAGTGCCCAGTACATAGGAAACCCCTAATAAGCAAGTATTATGACTAAAAGATCAGAAGAGGCTGATGAGGAAGAAGGAGGAGGCAGTTGCTCTGATGCTCACTCTTATACGGGTCACTCCTCTCCATCCTGCTCTGCCTGTTAATCTGGAGCTTGGCCGCCTGTGTCTGGAAGAACATTCTAGGGGTTGACTGAAACTACGACATATTCTCGAATTAGGTGACAGAAATGAATTTACTTTAGTAGTTTTTCCTCAGAATAGCTGTTCTTCTTCATCCAGTCTACCATCACCATGAGGATTCTTTTTCGGATCAACCAGAAGGCCTGCTCTTCAGGAGTCTTCTTAACAGGTAGTCATAGCCCCCCCCCCCTTTTTTTTTTTTTTAAGATTTTATTTATTTATTTGACAGAGCGATCACAAGTAGGCAGAGAGGCAGGCAGAGAGAGATGGAGAAGCAGTCTCCCGGCTGAGCAGAGAGCCCGATGCGGAACTCGATCCCAGGACCGTGGGATCATGACCTGAGCCAAAGGCAGAAGCTTTAACCCACTGAGCCTCCCAGGTGCCTGTCATATCCCTTTTTTAAGGCCAGGATTTCATCCCCAGAGGGACGAAAGCCATTGGAATTCTTCAGTTGGAATGAAGGTTGGATGGTAGCTGGAGGACATTATAAAAGTTGGTAGACTATAGGGATGATAGCCTCTTTGGTTTCTACACAAGAAATTTTGGAGGAGTAAAAGGGCAGATAGATACAGGAAGCAGTTAGCAATCTGTTGAACTAAAACCCAAAAATAAGCAAACAAAGGCTCCCAGTTACGAGATGTGCTTGCCTGGCTGTCTGAGTCATCTCACAAAGTGGTCCCTGAAAAAGTGCTTATCATGGGTTTTCTGTGTTTCAGAACGGAAGTGAGAATCTAGGACAAGTGGGTGTTCGTGGAGAGAGGAGCCAGGCCGATGTGACAGTGTTTCTGTGTTTGCCTGTGTTAAGGCCAATTCCAAGGGCTCCTTTAATATTTATTTGATAACAATGAAACAACCCTACTTGCACATCCATGCAGTTACTCACTCATTCAAAGCCCAGATTTAAGCCACTGTGGAAAGCTGGGTTTCTTGATGATATTCAGGCTATAAGAAATCTTAACTTTCTCTTTGGGGTAGGATTTTGAAATACTTCTCCTTTGTTCTCACTTTTAGAGAGTTGTCTTACCACCACTCTGATATCTTACTTTTCCCATTTGTTCCATTCATTTTGTCTTTCTTCGTTGATCTTAATTTTTACCTTCTTTTGGATTTATTGAATATTTTTATTATTTTGGTTTCCTTTCTCTTAGCTTATTAAGTATGTATTCTCTTATCTCTTCAATAGTTAACCCCTTTCTGAAGATTATGACACGTATCTTCAACTATTGCTACCTTCCTCTCTTTTACAACAATGCAAATATCTTAGGACTCTCAAACCTCATTCATCTACCTCTGACTTGAATACCATCGTTGTCATATATTTTGATTTTCTCTGTTTATGGCTCTTAATGAAAATGTTACTGCTTTATAGAGTCAATGTTCACTTATATTTATCTTTGTTTTTGTCCCTTTCTTGCTCTTTATTTCTGCCTACATCTCAAAGTCACTATCTTGGGTCATTTTCCTTCTACCTGAAGAACACTCTTGTATTTCCTTTAATTAGTGGTGAGTTTTCTCACTTCTTTTTTTCCTGAAAATGTATTTTGCCTTTATGTTGAAAAATGACTTGGGATTCACCTCACTGGATATCAAGACCTTTGCAATGAAACCACAGCAATTGAGGCAATGTGTTTTGGGCAGGGCTAAACAAAATTAAAGTGGAACAGAACTGAGATCTTATAACTGACAGCCAGAAAGAACTCTAATCCATACAGTGTTCCTAGCCACCGTTTTAACAAGGGCAGGGAAGTGGGAGTGGTGAAGATGTGTCAAATGTACCAGATGGTTAAACACATGCATCCTCCAATCCATTGATCGCACCACCTTTTTACTGTTCCTGACTTCCTTGATGTACTCTCTTCCTTCATAACCCATCTTGTAAACATCTGCAACTCCTTTGTCCTCTCTTTGTATTGCTCTCCCTCAGTAAAACCACGACTCTGACTAATTTAAATGATCCAACTACTGCAAGGCTACACTGTGCTGAAGAACACCACCAAAGAAAAAGCACAAAACCATCCGGATGGTCCCACCATGAAACAAAGTCCATGCCCCTACTTGCCACCAGGTCTGATGGTTGTAGTTTTATATATAGATCCCATCCTCCGAAGAGTGATTTTCCTCCTGTTGCATCAACTTTCCCATCCTAGCTGGATTCTTCTTGTTGGTACATAGAATGTTATTTTTTCCATCTTAAAAAAGAAAAAACAAAAAACTCTCTTGACCCTACTTCTCCTGCCAATTACCATCCCATTTCTCTCTTTCTCTCTGCAACTAGATTTCTTTTTTTAAAATATACATTCAATTAATTAACATATAGAGTATTATTTGTTTTAAGAGGTAGAGGTCAGTGATTCATCAGTCTTATATAATACCCAGTGCTCATTACATCACGTGCCCTCCTTAATGTCCAGCACCTAATTACCCCATTCCTCCACTCCCTCCTCTAGCAACCCTCAGTTTGTTTCCTATGATTAAGAGTCTCTTATGGTTTATCTCCCTCTCTGTGCAGCTAGACATCTTAAAATTATTATTGCTATCACTGTCTTCATTTCCTGCTCCTGTTTTCCCTTAAACCACTCTTCTAAGAAGTCTGACTCTTTTGCACCACTAAAATTGCTCTTTTAAAAAACACTGATAAACTCTATTTAGCTAAACCCAAAGGTCAATTCTTTGTCTTTATCTTATTTCACAAATTTAAACAATTGACAAGTTCATCATTCTCTTTTCCATAACACGTTTTCTTCATTTGGATTCCAGGACACCACACATTTCTTGGATTTTGTAATGCTTTACTGGTCACTCTTTCTCGGTCTACTTTGTCTTCCTCTTTTTTTTTTTTCTTTCTTTTTGAGAGAGCGAAAGAGAAAGAGCACGTGAGCAAGCCAAAGGGAGAGGGAAGAGAGTCTGGGGCAAACTCCCCACTGAGTGCAGAGCACGAGGTGGGGGCGGGGGGTGGGGGGAGGCTTGATCTCACAACCCTGAGATCATGACTTGAGCTGAAACCAACAGCTGGCCATTCAACAGACTGAGCCACCCAGGCGCCCCTGTCTTCCTCTTCTTTCAACTTTTATACTACCACTGGAGAGCTCCAAGACTCCCTCTTTGGACTTCTCTGTCTATTCTCACGCTCTCTGTAATTTCAGCCAGTCTCACGGCTTTAAATACCACCTGTATCCAACAGTTTCTAAATTATTATTTCTAGCCTAGGGGTCTAGCTTAGACTTCCTTTCTGGATTCCTGACTCATATATATGACTATATCTTTGACATCTCTATCGGGATGTCTATTGTGCCTTTATGTTGAAAAATGACTCAGATCTTTTCTCCAAGCTGTCCACTCCAACGGCCTCCTTCTCAGTTGGCAGCTCCAGTCTCCCAGCTGCTCAGCAAAAACCTTGGAGTCGTTTTGCATGTTCATCTGTCTTCCACAATCCATACTCAGTGTGTCAGGAAATCCCATGGGCTCTACCTTCAAAATAGTTCCATAATCTCATCACTTCTCTTTCTCAAGTTCTACCACCATGGTACAGTAATTCACTTGAATTACTACAATGGTTTCTTTATTTCTTTTCTTTCTTTTTCTTCTTTCTTTCTTTCTTTCTTTCTTCTTTCTTTCATGATTTTATTCATTCATTTGAGACAGAGAGAGACAAAGAGGGAGAGGATGCACACAAGTCGGGGGGAGGGCAGAGGGAGAGGAAAAAGCAGACTCCCCACTCGGCAAGGAGCTTCATGCAGGGCTCTATCCCAGGATCCCAAGATCATGACCAGAGCCAAAGACAGCTGCTTAACTGACTGTACTGCCCAGGAGCCACTACACAATAGCTCCTTAACAATCTCTCTGCTGCTGTTGTTGCCCCCTTTTCTGCGTTTGTCCGTTCTCAAAGCAACAGCTCCAGTGATTCTTTTGAAATAAGTCAGATCATGTTGCTCTTCTTCTCCCAATTCCCCAGTGGCCTCCAATGCACTCAGAGCCATGCCTGCGAAGGCTCAACCTCTCTGTGGTCTCTCTGACCTCGGTTTCTGTTCCTCTCCCCACCTCCCTCCACCCAAGCCACACTGGCTTCTTCCATGTTCCTCAAACAAGAGAGGCAGAGTTCCACCAACTGAGGAGCTAGGTATTTCCTCTGCCCCAATTTTCTTCCCCCAAATATTCACTAAAACCCTCACCTTCTCCAAGTCTCTTCCCAATCACCACCTTTTCAGTGAGACCAACCGTGGATGTCCCCTTTAAAAACTGCATTCCATATCTTTGGGACTCTCAGTTCCCATCACTCTATTTTGATTCAGAGATTCAAATCAACATTTATCACTTCTAGTATACTATGCAACTCACAGATTTATTAACCTTGTTATTTATTGTCACCTCAGTAGTATGTAAGACTCATGTGCCTAAAGATGATTCACTGAGCTAGCCAACATTTGCTGCCCACACTTAAAATGTGCCAGACTCTGTGCTGGGGTTTGAGGATATAAAGAAAACAGGGCATGCTTCCTGCCCTTCCATGGACTGAGAATAAACCAGTGCATAAATCATGCAGAAATATACAGTGCCTTATAGAGAACAGAGCCTATCACACATATATATTATCTCATTCGATTATCAAAACAAGAATCATGTTTAAGGTCAACAAGGGAGAAGCTATTCTTGATTTAAACGTTAGAAATTGGGATTGCTGAAGAGTAGGTGAATTTCCACGTGGCTCAGACACAGTGGCATTAGGACTCCCACTCTGGCCATGTGACTCCAGCTGCCCTGTTCAGTATCCCTGGGGAAGATGACTGTCAGTCAGAGGCTGTGCCTACCTATAGTTCTAGTCTCCACAGGACTAGAAGGCTCATTAAATGTGAATTAGGGGGGCGCCTGGGTGGCTCAGTGGGTTAAGCCTCTGCCTTCGGCTCAGGTCATGATCCCAGGGGCCTGGGATTGAGTCCCGCATGGGGCTCTCTGCTCAGCAGGGAGCCTGCTTCTCCTCATCTCTCTCTCTGTCTGTCTCTCTGCCTATTTGTGATCTCTCTCTCTGTCAAATAAATAAATAAAATCTTTAAAAAAAATGTGAATTAGGGGCCCCTGGGTGGCTCAGTGTGTTAAAGCCCCTGCCTTCAGCTCAGGTCATGATCCTGGGGTCCTGGGATTGAGCCCTGCATCGGGCTTTCTGCTTGGCAGGGGCCCTGCTTCCTTCTCTCTCTCTCCCTGTCTCTCTGCCTACTTGTGATCTCTGTCTATCAAATAAATAAAAATCTTTTAAAAAATGTGTATTGAATAGATCAATATTTTAAGCTATAGCATAAAAAATTATAAAAAAAGAGTTTCCTCTAAGAGACAAAAGGAAGAACAAATGCCATCTATTAACATGTTAAAATATATATGTAATATGATAATATGTAATATTTATATAATGCAATAACATAATATTTTTATTTTATATTTAAATACAAATTAATGTACAGCAGTTTTCTCTGAAGAGACTCTGATGGACTCAGCTCCTTCTCCAGTTGACCTTGAGCTTGACCATAATATGCTTTTTGGTCTTTCCCTCACTATACTGTATTTGTGGTGAAAAACCCTGACCTTTCATCTCTGAAGATGGTTAGATACTATCTTCAACTACTGTATTTGCACGTGGTCACACTTAACAGCACTTTTCCCAAACTACCACCAGGCCTTTCCAACCTCTGCTAACTTTTCCATCTTCTCAGAATTCATAGACTGATTGCCCCTGCCTTTACTTTCTCCAAACTATGCTACATCTAGCACTTCTCTCCAAAATTCTTTTTTCAAAACCTTTTCATTGCTTGAAAAACAAAACAAAAATCCCTCTCCATTTCTGACCTAGCTTTCTCCTTAAAAAATTTTGCTTTTGTTCTCAGTCTTCTTTTGTTCATTGTAAAATTCTCCTGACTTACTTGACTCACACTGGAAGGTATTCGTACGATGAAGAAGATGGGATTGGTTCCAATTCAGCTCTTTCTTTCCCAGTGAATTCTTCTTTACACCCTCTCAAACCAGGGAGGACTTACAGAAGATGGACCTTCAGGAAGCAGTTGGGAAGAGTCTGCTATGAATCACAGTGTCATATCATTTCTGTCAGCATAGAGTAACGGCATATATTGAGAGTTCCAAGGTCACATTGCCTAATGGAATTCTTGTGCTCTGTGAGGGTTAAGGGAATGATTAGGTGGACAGGAATGGCTACAGGGTGTCAAGGTTAGAGATGAAATGAATAAGCATGAAAGAGAGTTACTATGCTTTAGGTCATTTATGTTGACTTACTCCTAAGGTTATTACAAAACTGTACCTTTTCAAAAGAATGCACTTCACTTTGCTACAGATTCAGATATTTGCTGATATTGAAGTGTCCATAAATAGTATAATGAAAAGGAACAGTAACATCAAGTTTGCATTTGATATTAGTTTTCACTTACTACACTCTTTCCTAGCCTTAAAATTGTGGCATCCTAAGGCTTCCTCAACCATTGAAAGGGTATTTTAAAATGTTCAGAAATCCTACTGAAGCCAAATGAACTTGCCATCATGTGTAAATCAATTTTGGAACTCAACGAATAATATCAGATGGAATCTAAATTGTATTCACTCACTCCTTTGCTCTGGTTTTTAAAAACTTCTTATTTTGAGATACTTAGAGGCCATATGCAATTGTAAGAATAACACAGAGAGATCTCCTCTACCTCCCCAGTAGTAATACATTGTATTTTGGTGTCAAAATTCATAAGGAAAAAGAATTCACAAGGAATATTGGTGTGCAGCTTTCCTTTCTCCCTCCTTCCCTTCCTTCTATCTGTCTGTCTTTGGTTTTAGTATCAAGGCAATACTAGCTTCATAACATGAATTGGGAAGCATTCCCTCCACTTCTATTTCCTGGGAGAGATTGTGGGTTACGTTTTTTAAACTCCCATTTTGTGTGGTTCTGAGTATCATATAGCGCATATGAATAACTTACCACAGTCTACCACTGTTGCTGCATTTTATTTGCCCAAGTGAAATGTAGAAATGTCATTTCCATTACAGTCATTTACTCTTTCCTATTGATAACCTGAGGGTCTTATAGATTTCCTCTACTTACATTTAAAACAATACCAGGCTGTGTGATAATTTTTTAGTCCATTTCTTTCTTCAACCAGCAAAAACATTTAGAAAACACAATAGGAGACAGACAGGTTATTATATTAGCAATATTCTTGCTTACCACATTCTTTCTTCCCAATATTTCAAGCTCCCTTTTATCATTTATCTTCTATTTAGAGGACTTCTTTTAGCTCTTCTTTTAGGGTAGTTGGGGTAGGTGAGCTATTTCCTTAGGTTTCCTTCAATTAAAATGTCTTCATTTTCCTTCATTCCTAAAGGATAATTTCACTGAATATGGGATTCTGGGTTGAGGGTGCTTTTCTTTCAGCATTTGAAAAATAGTTTCTTATGAGAGATCCAGTATGATTCAGATCATTTTTCCCTAAAATGATGTGTCATTTTTCCCTTGCTGTTCACAATATTTTTCTTTATATTTAGTTTTCTTTTTTGTCTTTCTTTTTAAAGCAGCTTAAGTTCACAGCAAAATGGAATAGAAGGTACAATAATTTACCATGTTCAGTTTGAGATCTTCCCAGTTTATGGTCTATTGAGTGTGACTCAACTGAAACATTGACATTGGAGGTATGATATTATGAAATTCTAGATTTTTCTTAAGCCTTCTGCTTTCCTTGATTTTTAGACATTGTTTCAGCAGAAAGGGGGTATCATTCCTTCCTCATTCCTGTAAATGGGGAGAGAAGTCCAGGCTCTCTGCTTGGGCTCCATTCACACATGAGGTTGGGGGGGGGGGTTCCTTGTGGCTGGGCACTGGTCGAGTCCTGGCTTCCTACTAGGACTCCTCTGCTAACTTCCTGGCTGGAGGGAGAAGAAGTACATTGTTAGAGTTCTCTAGATGGTCATGTCGGCACCATGGAGGGTGAGTGGGGGTGTACGGATAAGGGTGGGAGTGAGGAGAACGGCGAGGTGGCCTTGGGACCAGTTTGCGGTGGTAAAAGTCCTAACCCTTCCTGGACCCCTTCTGACACCACCCAGGAGGGAAAGGGAAGAGAGTGCTTCACTTCTATCAGGTGAGGATGAAAAGTCAGCTTCCTATTTAGTCTTCCCTGACATGGCTGGAGGCAGACAGTGAGGTCGGGGTGCCTTCTTATAGCCTAGCAAGTATGGAAGCTGAGGCTTGAGACTTAGCTTTTTTAGGTGTGGCTCTGAGTGATATCACAAGTTTTTTTCCTATGCTGTTTGGCTAGAGTACAGTAGCTACTGTCTAAACATTTTCTGTCTTACTAGGTTGCCCCTTTCCTGGTCCTTTGGCTGAAGAGAACAGGCTTTTGCTGGGGCTCCTTTTTGTCTGCGTACACTGGCATTTCACATTCTTCTGCTCCAAGCTGGGGACATATGGGGCAAGAATGAAACAAAGCAAAAAAAAAAAAAAAAAAAAAAAAAGGAAAGTGGGAAATTCACTACCATGTCATTCATTCTTTGGTCTCAAATGTCCTTATCTGGTTTGCCTTTTTCAGAGTCTTCTTATGTTTGTTTTACATACAAAGTTCAGTGTTCCTAGTTGGACTCAGCAGGAAGAATAGGAAAAAATACATCTTATCCATCTTCCTTGAACATGCTGCCTGATTTTCTTAATCTGTTTTCCTTTAATAAAATGCACAGGCAAAGAAAGAAAACCCTAAAATCAAAGTAGCCAGTATTTGTACATCGACGGAGGAAGGGGTGTGAAGTAGTCACTAAAAAGATTTCTCGAACTTATCTGCTCATGTCCTCCCTCTACCCTCATAGTAACATCCAGTCCACTAAGTCACTTACAAAAAAAAAAAAATTCTACATAAGACATGAGAGTAGGTGGACACTATCTCAGTCTGGCCTCAAGGTTATGCCACAATAAAATAGGGAGTCAAATGCCAATAATTATGGATGCTGACATAGTGGAATAATGAGGCAATGTTAAAGAAACCAGGGTACGAGCTCTTCATTCATACCACCTTATGCTATGTTTTGCGTTATGTTAGACTGCATTCGTTATGCTTATTTTTACATTTTTTCCTTCCTGTAAGCTTCCTAGACTGTGTGCTTCTCCAGGAAAGGAGATAATCCAAAAATAGTAGCTGGCACATTGCAAGTACCTGATAAATCCTACTCCTTCTTGCCCACCCCTTTTTCTACCCTTTGCTAGTTCAGGATCAAGGCAGAAAGCTCAGAGGAAAACTGCATCTGCAATTAATCTACTATTAAAGTCTTGAAGAAGACCTCTAGATCAATAGCCAGGTACCATCAATCAGTACCTCAAACTAGATTGTGCAGGAAGTGCTGGCTCCCTCCCAGCGCACACCTATTTAGAAGATCCTGACACAGTAGATACCATGGATTTAAATGGAAGGGGCTGTCAGGGCACCTGGGTGGCTCAGTAGGTTAAGGGTCTGCCTTTGGCTCCAGTCATTATCCCAGGGTCCTGAGATCAACCCCTGAGTCCTGGGATCAAGTCTTAGGGTCCAGCCAGCCCCTCACCCCCTCTTTGGGTAAGACCCATAGGGCTCCCCCCTATGTCCCCACCCCTTCCCCCTCACTCTCTTTCTCAAATAAATAAATAAAATCTTTGGGGGGGAAAAAAAGGGAAGGGTTGCAGAACCCTGTCTTTCACTTCTTTCTTTTAGAGCTTTGACCAATTTTGTAAATATGTGTTCATTTATTCAATACATATTTATGGAGGGAGAGAGGGATAGAGTTAGAAGTATGCCCTAGAGCCAAGTTTTCCAAACTGTGAACTGAGGACTGCCAGCAAGTACTAAGTAGGTAACAAAGGTCCCCTAGATAACAAGTTTCTATTGGTCAAATGAGTTTGAGAAATGCTGCTTACCACACCCCCCTCTCAGAGGGTCACAAGGCACAGGGAAGACCGAGAATTTCAGTAGTAAACAAATCATTCAGTTTTGTTTACCTGTGTTTCCTCCCCCACCGCCTCCCCCAATACCCAATGAAAACATAATATCCATGTTCTCTTTAGCCATATATGTAAAGCTACTTCTAAGGAAAGTATTCTCAGAGTTCCAAGAGCAGGGACGCCACACAAGAAGAGCTGGGGGTGAAGAGCTGAGCTCTGGAAGAAAGAAGGTGTGATCTTCATTTAGCTGAGCTGAGACAAAGGAAAGGATGCAGTGGGGTTCAGAAGAGGTTTTATACACTATGAGATTTTACACACTAAAAATGAAGGAGGAATTTAGACTTACAGAGGTTATCGAGATGGTTTTAAGAAAGCAATCGTTATACTGGTCAAGAATGGTAGGTCTTTTTGCAAAAATACATACTGTCCTTAATCAGTCCAAGTCTCAGCAGGAGAAGAATGGTATGCTCAAATTAGGACATTCAAGGAAGATTTAATTAAGGAACCAGTAACAAAGATGTGGGCAGAATATAGGGTGTAGGAGATATTTCATAACGGATAGGGGAGACATTGGGGCCACAAAAATGGGGAAACCAGTGCTTTCCCTAGGTTGGCATCATAGGGAAAATAGCAGTTGCCAGAACCCACAATAAGTGTTAGACAAGGAAAACTGCTTTGAGAAAGGCAGTTGGCCCCTCCAGCTGCTCCCAGGCTCCCCTTCAGCTAAACCCACAGAAGTGGATCTCCCAGCGCAGAGAGCAGTGTGGAGAGAAGGTGGAGAGTAAACAGGGAAGAGCAAAGGGAAGATATTTGGCACATGTCTTAAGGTGGAAGTCTCTGGAAACTGGATAAAGATATCAGAACTGTGCCATTTCCTGACTATGACTATCATGGTTCATGCAACACTTCTAAAGTAGTCATCGACTGTGTCAAGACATGGCATTAAGCCCAGCGAAGACATAAAGACAAGAAGATAGAGACCCAGCCCTCAGGTATGCAAAAATAACCAAAAACAGAGTGAAGAAGCTGCAAGTGATTAAAATACAGAGTGAAATCTAAAATAAAGAGATGTACAAAATATATGGGAGTTTTGGTGCAGAGAATTTGCATAGCTCACTTATGACGTTGGCCTTGATATGTAATGCTAATAGATGAAATTGTTGTCTAAAGTAACTCTTCTGGTGGAAATGAAAATTTTGAGAGTTTAAAGGTATTTGAAATTTAATTTCATCTGTTAATAGCCAATAATAACCCATAACAGAAAATTTAGCTATTCAAAAACTTGTTTTCAGAATTAAAGTATATGCAAAAGATTTTCATGTATGCTAAGTGCTGTGAAACACCGCATCATCCAACATTCTTAACCATCCTTTTAAGTATTTGTTCTCATAGAAGAAACCCTCAAGTAGTTTCTCCCTTTAACCCGATAACTTCCCTCCAGGTTTTGTCTGTATGTTCCAGACTTGGAATATGTCAGATCCCAAAGACTTTTATACCATTTTTTAGTTTATGGAGGTAGATTATTATAGCCATGCACTTTTACAAATGATTCAGACAGTCTGAGCCCTAACTTGGCTGGAGCTGGCACTTTCCCAAAGTGATGTAGAAAAACCACCAATAAATCCCAGGTGAGTCATCTATTTAAACTCTAAAGGGTGGGAGTCGTGGGGTCAATGCCCACACTGATAGACATGTTTTGCCTAAGAGAATTGAAGAAGGACAATGAACTTTTTTGGAAATGAAAGAATTTGTCACTTTCCAATTCTGGTTGAATAGGGAAGCCGCAGCTGAAAACTGGTTTGATTATAGAAATAAACTACTAGAGTCCTGACCTTGATAATACGGTTTTAGCTTTCTCTTTTGACTAAAAAGAGTCCTTTTGACTCTTTTAACTCCTTCCCTTACCATGCCCTTTTCCCTCCTCCTCAGAAAGAATAGTGTGATTTCCTGCCTAATATGCTAGGAGTTGTGCCTCCTCGATGCTGGGGAATGAAATGCTATGGACAGAGCTTCTCTCTTGCACATTGGCCACGTGCTTGGGAGATGTGGGGTAGGTTTTTTGTGTTTTTTAAAAAAAATTTTAAAAAGATTTTACCGATTTATTTAACAGAGATCACAAGTAGGCAGAGAGGCAGGCAGAGAGAGAGAAAGGGAAGCAGGCTCCCTGCTGATCAGAGAACCCAATGTGGGGCTCAATTCCAAGACCCTGGGATCCTGACCTGAGCTGAAGGCAGAGGCATTAACCCACTGAGTCACCCAGGTGCCCCTGGGGTAGGTTTTTAAAGTGTGTTCTTTTCCTCCCTCACTTATGGAAGTTGTAAGGTATACATTTTCACCTTTATAATGGAAGTCAAAAGGTTAAGATGTGGTTCATTTTATGATAGCTCACTGCACCTGTGTCAGAATGTGGACCCTCTAAAATAAGGCGTATCTCAATACTCTCACTATTTCAAATAGACCACAGCAAGAATACAAATCCATCTATCCCAGCACAACAGGCCTTTTGGGGCTGGTTCCTACCTTACTTCCCAGACTCATCCCACCACAGGGATCCTCCCAACACACAACACAGGAAATTGACCACCCGAACTCACTTCCCATTCCAGGCTTCTGGGCTGTTCTCCACTGTTCTCTGTGTCCACACCCTCTCCCTACTGTCTACCTGACAGGTACCTACTGGATTCTCCAGGAAGTTTTCTAACACTCAAACCACTCCCAAGAGAAGTGATCGCTCTCTACTTGATTTTCCAAGAAGTCTTGCCTTGTGGCACCAATACAGATGACCAATCTAATTTCTTGTCTCCTACACTGTGTGCGCCCAACATCCAGTCCAGAAGGCACTTGAGGTAATTGTCAAAAGAATAAATACAAAACACAACTTCCTTTTCACACAAGATAACTGGTAGCCTTGAAGGGCAAGAAAAATATGAAGTAAAGGCAGCCAACATCATTTTTCTGTTTACTGAGAAATTTCTAGATATTAGGTATTGTCCTAAATCCTTTATTGTAATAGTTTATGCCCAAATAATCCAACAAGGAGCTCTTGAAATACCTTAATTGCCAATGAGGAAATAAAGTCTTAGAGAAAAGGAAGTAACTTGCCTAAGAACCATACAAACCGACAGCTGAAAGAGAATCCCAGGTTTTTCTGACTGGAGAGACTAGGAGCTTCTCCATACACTAGACAACGATCAATAAGAGAGAAAACATTTCTGTGTAGCTGCCCAGTGGAGAAGCGAAAATATTAGTTTTCAGCTCCAAGGTCGCTTTTCCTTATGACCCAAACTGGCTCTTTTGAAAGAGTCCAGGTAAAAATATTTCATCATGTACCTTTGCCTTTTGCACATATCTGGAAACATTCCTGCTTTTCTCTTTGCTATTCTGATTTCTTCAGGCTCCAAGGGCAGAGGTCTTTAACCTTGGTGTTAGCCATTCCAACTGGAACAAAGGACTACAAGTGCAGAAGGTGTTCCCTGAAAATCTTTTGTTTAATCTTTTTAAAGAGCAACACTTTTTTTTTTGTTTTGTTTTTTTGCATTTAACCTATACTTTTATTGAGGACTTTCAATGGGCCAAGTATTGCTCTAGGTGTTGGTGCCCATGGGTGAATGAGGTGCCCACCAAGACACTGCAGCCTAGAGGGATGCTTTTGAAGATCAAGAGAGTTAAGGTAAGTGAAAATCCTTCATAGGCTCTGGAAGAGTTATTACTTATTAGCTATCAATTAGCTTAAAACAATGTTTTTTGGATTTTTTTGCTTTTTGTTTTTTTTTAATTAGGCTCCACACCCAGGGTGGAGCCCAATGCAGGGCTTGAGCTCACAACCCTGAGATCAGGACCTGAGCTGAGATCAAAAGTCAGATGCTTAATTGACGGAGCCACCCAAGTGAACCAAAACAACAGTTTTTACCACCCCTTACAGTTCTCTGAATTGACTGGGCTCAGTGAGATGGGTCTCGTCTCATGATGGTGCAGTCAGATGCTAGCTGGGTCTGCATCTGAAGACTTAACGAGGCTGGATGTCTGAGATCCCCACTCACATCTGGCCCTTGATGTGGCTAGAGGCTCTGCTGAGTCAAGTCTTGTGGCCTCCCCATGTGCATTAGATTTCTCCTTACAGCATGCTGCTGGGGTCTGAGGTGGGGGATGTCAACATAGCTTAGGATCTGTGTTTTTTTTTTAAATTTTAAAAAAGATTTTACCGATTTATTTAACAGAGATGACAAGTAGCCATCTCCACTTTGTCAGGGAGGGCTCCCAGAAGAAAGCAGGCAACTGTGCTTACTCCTATTCCCCCTAGGTGCCTCATGCCACTCTCTGCCTTGGCCAGCCAGCTCCAACCACAATGTCCTTCTTTATGTACTTCAAACTCTCTCTGAGCAGGCTATTACCTTCACCTTAAATCTCTCCCTTCTTCCCTATGGCCTGTCTCCCCACTCCTACTTCCTAGGTAACAACTCCTTTTTCAGATTTCAGCCCAAATTACTCTCATTTTAAGAGCCACAAATCCTTAAATGTAACTGGTTCTCCTATTTCTTCTTTCTTAACTTTGTGTTGTGAAGTAATTATAGACTCAAAGGAAGTTGAAAAAACTGTAGAGGGCTGCTGACTCTTCATCCAGCTTCCCCAAATGACGGCATATAGTCACTGTAGGACAAAATCAAACCCAGGGCATTGACATTGGTACAATACTGATACCAGACCACTCCAATATCTTAAGAACATTTTTTTTTCTTTTACAAAATTATGTATATAATTCCCGTAAGTCTTTATTTATTTTTTTTTCAGTAGAGTTGGAAAGGCTAGATTATAGATTTTATGGTAATGATGTTCTCTCCTCCCTATTTTTTATATAAAATTCTATGGCCTTAGATAAAAATTCTCTTCTATATGTTAACAGAAGACTTTAAGATGTTAATCTGTGATAAAACAAAACTAAACCAGAGGAAGATACACACTAAATAAAAAACTTGGCAAAAGAAAGACACTCATTGAACCTCTACTAGATACCAAGGACTTTGCCAAACCCAAGAATCAAGTGATGCAAAGACACAGTCCTTTTCTCAAAGGGTTTACAAACTGGGAGGAGGCATCTGAAACAGAGATGTGAGTGAGGAAAATGAACCACAAAGGCCTCTTATCACTGAGACCTGGGAACAAGTAGCTACTTTGTGTGTGAAGGAACAGACCGAAATACATTTTGGCCTAAATTCAGAACTTGATTCTGGTAAAGCAAACAGAAGGGCTGTCATTGTTTAGAGGTGGACACAGGTGTATAATCCTACAATTAGAAGGGAACTAGGAAAGTAAGAGTGGAACTCAAGCAAAGAATACACATTAGGACCCATCTGTGCTTAGTTAGTACTTTGAGGACCGCACTTCTGAGCACCTTCTGGTCTGATGTCACTTCTAAACCAGAAGAATAAATCGTCTTCCTTCTAAAAGAGTTCCTCATCTCCATCAATGTCACAGCATTTTTTAAGCCAATTTTTATCACACTTCTACCTTTCTCATATACACTACAGATGTTTCTCTGTTCTCATCAGCCCAATTCAGAGCCTCGTTACCCTCACTGTTTTGTTTTTTAAATAAAAATATATGTTTAGCTTCTCTGATTTGAAGCCTGCATCAGTTTCCTGAGGCTACTGTAACCAATCACCACAAATCTGGTGATACAACATTAGAGAAAACACTCTGGGGAGGGTCATCAAAAAGTTAAAAATAGAACTGCCATATGGTTCAGCAATCCCACTTCTGGGTATGTATCTGAAGAAAATGAGATCAGCATTCTTGTGTTGACTGCAGAATTAGTCACAATGGTCAAGACACAGAACCCCACGTGTCCACCAATAGATGAATGGATGAAAAATGTCATGTATATAAATATATATAATGGAATAGTATTCAGCTATAAAACAGAAGGTAATCTTGCCATTTGTGACAAGATGGATGAACTGGAGGACACTATGCAAAGTGGAATAAGCCAGACAGAGAAAGACAAATTTTTTGGTGAGTATTTTAGTAACATATATATTTATTTATATAAAGTCCTGGTTTTTTTTTTACAACCAAGACAATTTTACTTCTTCCTTTCCAATTTTATTTCTTTTTCTTGCCTGGTTGCTCTGGCTAGGACTCCAGTAGTATGTTGAATAGGAATGGTAAAAGTTAACCCTTAACGGAATTCCTGATCTTAGAGGAGAAACTTTCAATCCTTCACCGTTGAGTATGATGTTAGCTGTGGGCTTATCATTCATAGCCTTTATTATATTCCTCTATACTCAATTTGTAGAGAATTTTTATCAAGAAAGTATGTTGTATTTTGTCAAGTGTTTTTTTCTTCCGGTATTTAGAGGATCACGTGATTTTTATCCCTCATTCTATTAACGTGGTGCACCATATTTATTCATTCGCCTATGTTGAAACATTCTTGCATCCCAGGGATAAATCCTGCTTGATCATGGTGTGTGATTCTTATAATGTGCTTTTGAATTCGTTTTGCTAGTATTTTATTGATAAATTTTACACCTATGTTTATTAGGGATATTGGTCTGTAGTTTTTTCTTGTAGTGTGCCTTTTCATTTATCCACCATCCATTCATTTATTCAATTTTATTTCTTAATTCCAGTATAATTAATGTTCAGTGTTATATTACTTTCACATGTCTTGTAATATGTTTTTAAAAAAGATTTTATTTATTTATTAGTCAGAAAGAGAGAGAGAGAGAGAGCACAAGCAGGGGGAGAGGCAGGCGGGGGAAGCATATTCCCCACGGGGCAAGGATCCCGATGCAGGACTTGATCCCAAGACTCTGTGATCATGACTTAAGCTGAAGGCAGACACTTAACCAATTGAGCCACCCAGGTGTCCACATCTTGCAGTATTCTTACCTGGCTTTGGTATCATGGCAATACTGGCCTGGAAAATGAGATTTAAATTGTTTCCTCCTTTTAAATTTTTTGGAAGAGTTTGAGAAGAAATAGCACTAATTCTTCTTTAATATAGAATTCACCAGTGAAACCATCTGGTCCTGGTATTTTCTTTGTTGGTTTCAGTTAGTGATTCAATCTCTTTATATATTGGTCTATTCAGATTTCCTATTTCCACAGTTCAGTCTTGGTAGGGTGTATGTTTCTAGGAATTAATCCGTTTATTCTAGGTTATCCAATCTGTTGGCATGTAATCTCTTCCTAGTAATCTCTTACAAACCTTTGCATTTCTGTGGTATCGTAGTAATGTCTCCTCTTTTGTTTCTGACTTTATTGGAATCTTCTGTTTTTCTTAATTTGAATCAAGTTTTGTCAGGTTTGTTTGTCTTTTCAAAAAAAAAACCAACTCTTAATTTCATTAATCTTTTCTATTTTTTTTCTGGTCTCTATTTCATTTCTTTGTTACTTCCTTCCTCTTGCAAACATTGGGCTTAGCTTGTTTTCCTTTTTCATGTTCCTTAACATATAAAATCAGTTTATTCTAGATCTTCCTTAATGTTAACATTTATATCTATAAATTTCCCTCTTAGAACTACTTTGGCTGCATCTCATAGATTTTGGTTTGTTGTGTTTCAATTTTCATTTGTTTGCTTCTTTCAAGATTTTTTTGATTTCCACTTTTATTTTTTCTTTAATTCAATAGTTGTTGAGGAGCATGTTGTTTAATTTCTACATTATTATGAATAATCCTGTTACTGATGCCGAATTTCATATTATTATAGTTGGAAAAGATACTTGGTATGATTTCAGTCTTCTTAAATTTGCTATGACTTGTGACCTATCACATGACCTACCCTGGAGAATGTCCTGTGCGTGCTTAAGAAGAATGTATATTCAGTTGTTATTGGATGGAATGATCTCTACATATCTGTGAACCCATTTGGTTTTGAACATTTCTTTGTTGATCTTCTGCCTGCATGATCTATTCACTATTGAAAGTGGGGGCCTGAATACTCTAGCATTGTCTGAAGTCTCCTGCTATTATTGTATTATAGTCTATTTCTCCCTTCAGATCTCTTAGTATTTTGCTTAATATATTAGATGCTCTGTTGTTGGATGCATATATATTTACAATTGTCTTATCTTTTTAAAGAATTGACCCCTTTATCATTATATAAGGACCTTCTTTGCTTTTATCATCATTTGTGGGTTAGAGTCCATTTTGTCTGATATAAGGACAGGTACCCCTGCTTTCTACTTGCATGGAATATTTTTTCCATCCCTTCACTTTTAGCCGACGTGTATCTTTAAAGCTGAAGTGGGTCTCTTATAGGAGCATATAGTTGGGTCTTGATTTGTTATCCATCCAAACTCTCTATTCCTTTTGATTAGAGAATTCAATCAATTTACACTGAGTAATTACTGACAGAACTTACAATGCCATCTTATGGTTTCTGGCTGTTTTGTCATTCCCTTGTTTCTTTCTCTCTTGCTGTCTTCCTGTGTGAACTGATGATTTTCCATGACTGAGACACCCAGGCACCCCTCCCTTCAGCATTTCTTATAAGGCAGTTCTAGTAGTGTTGAATTCCCTCAGCTTTTGTTTGTTTGGGAGAATCTCTCTTTTTTTCTGAAGATCTTTGCCAGACAGCATATTCTTGGTTGGCAAGGATTCCCCCCCTCCCCAGCACTTGGAATGTATCAGCCACTCTTTCCTGGCCTACAAGGTTCCTGCTGAGAAACCCAAGTATAGCCATATAGGGGGCCTTTATAAGCTTTTATTTTTTTCTCTTATTACTCTTTTTAATAATATGATTAGCTGTGTACTAGTTTATATAGTTGTTTGTTATTTATTGTCTTCTTCCACTAGAATGTAAATGCCAACTCAGATTTTGTTGATTTAAATATTAATCATATCTAAAAATAAATATAGAGTACTATTTGGAATGGTGCTTGATCAGAGTTGGGGATTGCATTCTATCCAAGCTGACACATAAAATTCACCATCATACTAGATTCATTATCAATTTAGCACTCATACACTTCTCCTTAAATCATACTTAATATCCTAATAAAGACAATAACAAAGTCACACTTCTGTCTAGAATGATGCATCTATTCTGTGTACTATTATTAAAAACTATTAATTCTGTCCCCAGAAGAGGATGGGAAGTCCTTGAGTGATGTTCATACTTCTCCTTGATAACCTGTAATTTAAGTACTATGATGAAAAGTTAACACTGATTATGTTATATGATATAGTGATTAAAAAGGCAAGAAAACAAAGAATTTAATACACATGCCAATTCAAAACGAAATAAAGAAGAAATACTAATAACAACAACAGTGCTATGAAGTGTGTAAGCCTGACGATTTACAGACCTGTACCCCTGGGGTAAATACTACATTATATGTTAAAAAAATAATTAATAAAAAAAGGAATGGTGCTTGCTAGTGAGTTGGGGGGAGGGAAATGGTTAAATATTCAATGAGTGTAAATTTTCAAAAAAAAATTCAGTTATGCAAAGTGAATGTGTTTAACATCTGCCATACAACATAATTCTTATAGTTAATAATACCTAATTATACACTTAAATATGTGTTAAGAGGATAAATTTCAAGTTCAATGTTTTTGCTGTAATTAAAACATACAGTAGCAGAAATCACTCAAAAAACACGTGATTAGCCAGCTGAGTGCCTGCTGAGCACAAAGGGAATAGAGGTGGGCAGTGTAAGAAGGTAGTATTTAAAACTACCTTTTAAAACTATTTTTTAGTAAAAATACTAAACTAGTATTTAAATACTAGCTACAGCTGGGTGCCCAACTGCAGAAATCTCTTATTACTTTTAAAAGTCTTTGTCTTTAATTTTTGACAGTTTAATTATAATGTGTGATGAAGAGAACCTAAATTGATTTAATGTGATGCTTTGCAAACTTGAATATCCAATTTCTTTCCAGGCTTGAGATGTTCGTAGCCATTATTTCTTTCAGTAGGTTTTCTGCCCCTTTCTCCTCTCTTCTTCTTCTGTAACTCCAGTAATTCAGAAACTGCTTCTTTTGATGGTATTCCACGGATCACATAGGCTTTGCCCACTCTTTTCCATTCTTTCTTTGTTGTTCTCCTTCAACTAGATTATCCCAAATTATCCCATTATCTCCTGTCTCACAAACTCTTCTGACTGAATCTCTATTACATTTTTCATTTCATTCATTGTATTCTTCAGTTCCAGAAATTGTTTTTTTTTTTTTTAATTTCCTCTTTGTTAAACTTCTCATTTTGCTGAATTCTCTTTCTGTGTTACTTGAAGTTCATCAAGTTTCCATAAAACAGCTATTTTGAATTCTTTACCAGATAAACCACAGAGCTCCATGTTATGGAGTCAGTTACTGGAAAATTACTGTGATCCACTGATGGTGTCATGATTCCCTGATTTTTTCATGTTCCATGAAGTTTTACATTGCTGTCTTCCCATGTGAAGTAGCGGTCACTTCCAGGTTTTATTCACTGGCTTCAGAAGAGAAATATCTCCTATCAGCTCTGCTAGTAACTTGCAGGATTCATCAGACCCTCTATGAATACAACTGATCCACACTTCTTGCTCCCCATATTGACAGAGATCTTAAACTTATGTGCTGTCTCTTGACTCCACACCGGGCCATGTAGTGACTGCCTTCCTTCTGTAGCAGGCAAGCTCATGTTTGTGGCCGCTCTTTGGAGCCAGCCTCCTGTGTGTGCTCACCACTAGCTGTCTGTCAAGTCTTGCCCTTACCACCATCATTGAGAACTTGTACAAGAACCAGTCCCAGGACTGGGCAGAAGATATATGTGTATGAGTGAAGAACACTGAGCATTGGGATACTCCATGGGCTAGTTGGGGGGAGCTACAGGCAACATATTCCGTGTGGCTTGCAGCTAAATTTCTTGATAGAGTCCATGACACAATTGGTAGGATCTGTATCTTTTCAGTGCCCTCTGAGAGTCTTGTTTGCTGCTCGCCCAGTTTCTTCTCTTCAACTCCTGAAGTCATGCAGCTCAAGATTCAGTACTCCAGATGAAGAAAATGCACCTCTTCGGCAGCATTCTGCACAGCTGGGGGAAGCCATGTACTCATTCATGCTTTCACCTCCTTCCAAAAGAAAAGGAACTAAGATTTCTCTTGGGCCCTCAGCTGTGTTGCCTTGGGAGAAAAGTGGTACAAGTCAAGCTGTTCCTCTTACCCTCTCCAATGCATTAAATTAGTATTTTTTGCTTTAATTTTTTTTTTCCTGGAACTTCTCCTCTGGACTTCTGGGCTTCTACAAAGGCTCTCTCATCCATGGGTTATGGTCTAACAGGGTTTTCTAGGCCTGTGGCTGAGAGGGCCTAGGGTCCATAGCCAGGACCAAGGTCTATATGCCTATTACCCAACACACAAGTGGGTGAGATTTTCTCAGGACCCTGGGCTTACGGCGTTGGATCCTATAGCTCCCCAGAGGCATTTCTGTTTGTTGATGGATGATAAACTATTGTTGTTGAGGGAGGAGGACAAAAGCAAGGAACCTCTTATTTCACCATGAGGCTGCTATTACTAGTATTTTCTTTTAATCTACATTTCTCTCATTATCAAGATTGTGCACTTCTTTTTTTTTCTAATGCATTTCTTCTTTGGGAATTACCTGATCATGTTCTTTGCCCATTTTTCTTTGGAGGTGATCGCATTTTTTTTTCTTTTAAAATTCTTTGGACCATAAGGATATCAATTATTTAGATAAATATGGCAAATACTACTACCAGATTTTGTCTTTCAATCTTGTTTGTAGTGCTTTGGGTTTTTTTTTTTTTCTTTTCTGGCCACAGTATCCTTCTTTGTGGTATTTTCTTTTTTCATTATGCTTGCATACATCTGCCACCAGAGGCGTTAGCTTTGGAAGAAACCAGTTACTGGGGGAAATGATTCATTATCAAAACAGAGAAATAGTTATCATATTTTTTAAAGTGCAGAAATATTAAAATCCTGTAAGAGCCCTTTATAAGTGCAAGGCAAAATATTTATAGTACATCAGAGTATACACTTCATAACTTCACATCCTGAGCCTCACCCCAGCCCCTAGAATTCTGTACTGATGTGTGGGGTTGGTTTGAGAGCCATGATAATGTGAAAACACAAGAACCAGCAGGATCACGTCCACAAAGAATGAAGACTGGTGGTTCCATAGGACCCACTGTGAAAAGACATATACAATGGGAATTATTTACACTCCTCAACCATTCTCACAAAAATTAATGGAAGTTTTAAAAGCAGTCTTTTTATTCTTTAAATGCAGAAATAATCTTTATTATTCCAACTGGGAGATGATGTATTTACAAGCATTTTAGACAAGATGATTCTGGTCATATAAAAGTTTAGCTTTATTATAGCACTTGATGCAAACATTCAGTACTTTTTGCCACTTTCATCTTTCAGCAAGGCAGTCAGTTACAAATAAACAAAAACTATACAATTTATTAACAAAATCTACTTTGAATTATTCTATAAGTTTTAGAATGCAATTAATACCAGTATTTCCGTCCATTTGATAAAGTGTCTTCTGGTTCCTTTAATCTTAAAGTCTGCAGACTCTGAACTTGGTGGAATGATCTTTGGTTGCGGTAGGAAATGTTAAACAAATAATTCTACAGAGTTTTTCCAGTAAGCGCTTGCTTTTTAACTTTGATTAAATGCCATGTTTTACACAAATATTAGAAAGTATTTAACAGCTGCTATGGTCACAGTTCACTAGCGCTTTGCTCCAGCCTGGACACTGACCATGGAAAAGTAGATGCCTTTCTGAGCCAGCAGCTGTTGATGCGTGCCGTGCTCCTTGACCTTGCCGTTCTGAAACACCACTATTAAGTCTGCGTTCTGGATGGTGGACAGACGGTGCGCGATCACGATGCAGGTGCGGCCTTCTCTGGCTTTGTCCAGGGCTTCTTGGACAACCTGATCAATAACCACATAAATTAATTCTGATAAAAACAGGCCTCTCCTTTCTTTCTCCATCATAAGGCTCACAATCTTCCAACAAGAGGTGCTTCTTTAATGACAGTATCCGTGAAATATCACAGAATTGATAAAGCAAGGAATGTGTCATCTCAGAAGATAAGGGATTCCTAGACTGGATTAGTTCTGAGGCAGAAGACATCTATTCTTGGAGTTATAACAATAAATACGGTCTGTGCATTCATCATTTGAAAACATGTACTGGTGTGCCCACCCACACAACATCCGTCAGCGCGGCCCTCCAGTCCGTCCAGCTCTACAGCAAATCCAGGGAGACCGAGTGCAGGCTGAACACAGCCTCCTTGAATTTTGGGATTTTAGTAAAGATCGGGATGTCTCAGAATTAATATGTCTTTCAGATACCTGAAAAGCCAACTTTTTCTCAAACTGAAAATGATTACTAATATTTATCTTAAGGTAGAGTCAGTTTTTATACTGCATTAACCACCCACTTCTTCATACAGTTGCCGGAGAGATGCCACTGGTGGAAATGGGAAAGTGGCCCCTGAACACGGCGTCTTCGGTCAATACAAAGTGATCCAGGGTTATTTTTTTTTGGAGCCTGGGTGCTACAAGACTAATTTCCCCTATTTTGTCTTAGGGTTCTTGAATCACAGCAGCAGAAGGTATCCACATTCTGCGGAAAGCTGATGTAAGTAACAATCAACATAGCTTGGCTGAATTTTGTTCTCTACCATGGAAGACAGAAGCATTTAAAGACAACCAGATCAAGGGTAATGAATCCAATTTTAATTCGTACCTTTTCGGGGCACCTGGTGGCTCCCTCATTAAGTATCAGCCTTCGCCTCAGGTCCTGATCCCAGAGTCCGGGGATCAAGCCCCACCAAGGGCTCTCCCTGTTCCGTGGGAAGCCTGTTCTCCCTCTCCCACTCCCCCTGCTTGTGTGCCCTCTCTTGCTGTCTGTCTCTGTCAAATAAATAAAATCTTTAAAAATAAACAAATAAATAAATAAATGTGTACCTTTTCACTTTCTGTATCCAGAGCTGACGTAGCTTCGTCCAGAAGCAAAATGTGAGGCTGCCGAACAAGGGCGCGAGCTATGGCAATGCGCTGCTTCTGGCCTCCAGAG
Organism: Mustela putorius furo; assembly: GCF_011764305.1. Lineage (NCBI taxonomy): Eukaryota > Metazoa > Chordata > Mammalia > Carnivora > Mustelidae > Mustela > Mustela putorius. The sequence goes on from NW_025421998.1 coordinate 31,036,553, forward strand.
AGCTGGGTTCCTTTGTCTCCTACTCTGGTGTTGTATTTCTGTGAAGAGGATTTTGTTATTAGGAGACACAGAACTAACATTCCTAAAAAAGAGTTTGTCCACAGATAATAGGATAACCGCTTCCATAAACACACAAAAATGTTTCGGTTCATAAGCTAAGAATGGGCTCACAGAGGATTATACACCAAAAATGCAGCTCTCAATGGCAGATTTGATCTCTCTTCTTGAAAATAGACATGTGGGGGGCACCTGGGTGGCTCAGTGGGTTAAGCCTCTGCCTTCAGCTCAGTTATGATCCTGGCGTCCTGGGATGGAGCCCTGCCCCAAGCTACCTGTTCAGGGGGGAGTCTGCTTCTTCCTTTCCCTCTGCTCCTGCTCCCACTATCACATGTGCTGTCTCTCTCTCTCTCTCTCAAATAAATAAAAATCTTTAAAAACAATTTAAAAAAAAAGAAAATAGACATTTAGGTCTGAGAAGCTATGTTTTAGTGTAAACAAATCAATATCTTTATGAGAAAGAATACTGTTACAATGTTAGTCTCTTCTAGTCTTCTGGTTTCGTTATATTCGGGGCAAAGTTTGGTTCAAGGAAGGAAATCTGACTTAAAATGGGCTAAGCAATAAATAAAACTCATTTTACTTACAACCAGCAGGTGGTGCTCTCTGCATTGAAGTCAGGAAGGGAAGCCATTTCTTGGGATGCTAGCTAACCTTCCGGTATCTGTTTTTATAAATCTCAAAACACTTCAAAAATCTTAATGGATGCTAAGGAATTCCATCTTGATATCTAACCTTAAAGCTAACATAAATATCCTGGTTTAATTTTTGTGACTTCAGAGTTCTCCCAAAGTTCTTCACATATTGTGTCCCACAGTAGATAACTGTCAATAACTACTCAATAGAATGATAGTGACAGGAGTTAAAAGGACATGTAGGAGAGAGCAGGAACAAGATGTGACAGCATGTGTAACCTAGAAGACAATACTATCATAATTTTCAGCTCCTTGCTAGGCTGGAATTTTAGTCAAATCCTGGGCTCTGATTCTGACCCCCAGAGTTTCAATTAAAAATCCATGTTCTGTGGGGCACCTGGGTGGCTCAGTGGGTTAAGCCTCTGCCTTCAGTTCAGGTCATGATCTTGGGGTCCTAGCATCAAGCCCTACATCGGGCTCTCTGCTCAGCAGGGAGCCTGCTTCCCCCTCTCTCTATGCCTGCCTCTCTGCCTACTTGTGATCTGTCTCTCTCTGTCAAATAAATACAATATTTAAAAAAAAATTCATGTTCTATGTAGGATTGCCTATTTTTATTGGCTGTGTCTGGTTGCCCTAGTCCAAGGGCTGTCAGACTGAGATCTCCCCCAGCGGGTGGAGTCCAAGGACCCCAGAACCGAGGGCGCCTCAGGAGGCAGGAGTGCTGTGTGTCCCATGTGAGGGCAGGGGTTTCCAGGCTGCACTGAGACCCTATGATCCTGCTGTAGCAGGTAAGGCAGGGCTGTGGCTCTGAAGGAAGACAGTAACCAATAAAGGGGATTAAAGCTGTATCTTTCAAGTTTTCTAGCCTTGGGAAAGACTGATCATCCATAGTGGGGCATGAAGCTTAAAAGAAGGGGAGAGGGACAATTCCTCCCCCAGGGGGGCCTATGATGTGGGGGCAGCAGATATCACAGGAAGAGCCTCAAGAAAAGGAAGTCTGGGAAAGAGCTGGTATTGCCGTCTTTCCCCATAAGGAAACTGCCTTCCCCACTGGTTTGAGGCTACTGAGCTTTATTTTTGAGGGGTGCTTCCTCATGATAAAGAAACTAGTGATAATGGGGTGGGTACAGACAAGTCAGGTCAAAGTGACTTCAAAATGCAGTACCTAACTTAAGGGGCTTAAGAGAGGGCAAGAGATTCCTTTTATGTAACTTCCCAGGAAGAATTCAGAGGGCATCCATGGGTAACAAACAGCTCGGGAGCCCCATGGAAGATTGCAAGAATCAGCCCTCTAAGCAGAGCCTGGGGGCCATGAAATGTGCAATGATGAGAGATTACATAGTAACACAGTCACACCAAGGGCTCAGCTCTATTCAGGGAGAGCCTTCTTTCTGACCTGGGTTCAGTTCCCCAGCCTGCCTGACTCCCCAGAGGTAGGTTTGCAGCTTGGGGGAGAGCAGCAAGGAAGCAGAAGGAAGGTTGGGAAAGAAATGGGGGCAGAGGGGCTGTGCCTGCTTCTGTGGGTGCTGTACTGAGACTCGGAGGGAAAGGCTTCCTCCATATATGTCCTTCTCGGTCAGGCTTGCTCACCAGGGAAGCCAGCCGGGTGATCAGGCAAACAGTATCAAATGGGGATAGGAAGTGTGGCAAGACATTGTATACAGGTGTGTATTTTGGTTGCTCCCTTCTCTTCACCTTTGGAAAACCAGCCCTTTAGAAATCCAAGTGCAGGCCAGGGAGGCTGCCATAGGCTCCTATTTTGGAGAAAGACTTACATCAGGGAGTGTCTCGATGAAGGGGTGTATGTTGGCCTCCTTGGCTGCCTGCACGATCTCTTCCTGTGACACGACCCGGCTGTTGTCTCCGTAGGCGATGTTCTCCGCGATGCTGCAGTCGAACAGGATGGGCTCCTGGGACACAATGCCCAGGTGGGCTCGGAGCCACTGGACGTTCAGGTTCTTTATCTCCTCGCCGTCAATCAGCTGAAAATGAGCGTTCATAGGTAACTTCAGGACCGGCACATTTTTAATTTAGCAAAATCGGTATCCTTATCTCATACACTAAAATTGCCAAGTTACTGTGGGACACTTTTGCTGCTTTTGCGTTTGGACTGTCAAAGTTAACTGAACTAGGTCACAGTTTTACACTCTGATGAACTGTCACGTTCCTTCTGTTTGAACTCTGGGTTCTCATATGCATGTGATAAGCAGGATAATCCCCCCACTCCCAAGATACCCAGAGTCTAATCCACGAAACCTCTGAATGTTACATGCCATGGCAAAGGGAATTAAGGTACAAGGTTGCTCATCAGCTGATCTCAAAATAAAAAGATGATCTTGGATGATCCAGTGGGCCCGATGTAATCATGAGCGCCCTTCACTATTCAAGAGGGAGGCAGGACAGTATCAGAGTGGGGCAATAAGACCAAGACTCAATTAGTCATTGTTGGCTTTGAAGACTGAGGGAGAGGCCAGGAGCTAGAAGAAGAAAACGGTCCCCTAGAGCCTGCAGAAGGAACGCCATCCCGGTGACACTTTGATGTTAGCTTGCTGAAATCCATTCTAGACATCTGCTTCCAGAATTTGTGAGATACTAAGTTTATGCTGTTTTATACCACAAAATTTGTTGGCACCCTTATTCTTACGTATCGGTTTTTTCATAAGAAAAGTAGCCGAGATTAGACTGGAAATCAGTAACTCCTGTGAGCACACAACAGGTCTGCAGGTCAGTCTTCTCAGAATCAGGTTTTGGAAGAGCGGGGTGCAACAGTTAAATGGAAAAGAAGTGTGGGAAGGTGGCTGTTGGATCTCTAAGTAGTTGTTGATCTTGGAAAAAATGAATTAATTTCTCTGAGTGTTTCTTTGTGGGTAAAATGGGAATTATGATAATAATTCCTAAACTCCTAGAACCAGGTACTGCACAAGATCCTGAGTAGACCCCACCCAGCACAGTGCTCAGCACTGGGTATGTGTCCCAAGACCATCAGAGACTGGTAACTCCGTGTCACTGTAATTAAAATTACAGTAGAGGGATGAAGGCTGGGCGGACGGAATGATAGCAGACATCTATCGTGTTGGGCCAAAGGAGTGGGAAGCAGAAGCTGTCTCTTCTCTAGTGACCTGGCTCCCTGGGTTACCCTGCAGGAGCCTGGGGAGTGCTCCTTCGAGCCTTGCTCAGATGCACATATGTCTGCACCAAACATCGACTTTGCAAGAGAACTCTGGTATTCAAGTGAGATAGCTAGTCATTCCCTCTGGAGAAGCAAGTGAATCAGCTTCAGGCTTTTCTCTGGATCTCATGCCTGACTGGTGCCCCTGGGAGATAGCTGGCAGGTACAATCTCTGCTGCAGGAACATGACTTCTGTTTGTGAAGCTGGCAAGTGTAGGGATAGGAAACACAGTCATGACCTTCTTAGTACCCAGCCCAGTTGCCATGGAGACTATTTCAGCATCTATGTTCTAGGCTTCCTCACAGTGAAGTGGGAAGTAGAGGGTAGAGAGAGGCAGTAAAAACCATACAAGAATGTGGCACAACAGCAGATCTTGTGAGATGGAATACTGTACTTGAGAAATGGCAATTTTAGGAAAGGAGTAGCTTAATTTTTTTCAAGCTTATGCTGCTGGCAGGAAAACAGACACTGCTTAACTAGTATCATTAGACAAATTTCAATGATCCCACTGAATTTTAATGAGTTTCTTTATCACGCTGAATACAGTAACACTCTTGGTCCTCCTCAGTTCCACATGATACACTGGAATTGAAAATTCTTAAAGCCTGTGTTAACTGAAGCATCCTTTCTGTAGAGAAAACATGTTTAGAAGCCCAGATGGAAAAGAGACCAACGCAGAGGCTCTTTGGCTGAGGCATAGGTGATGGTCTGAGGGAAGACCAAGGAACTTTGGGGGATCGGGAAACACTGTTCAAGAGACACTGACCTAAATAAAACTTAACCAGGAAATTCAATCCTTTGGTAATAATAAGGTAAAACCAGGTTAAATTACTATCTTGTTTTAGATTGCTAAATGTACTGCTGTCTTCATTAGCATAATCAAAAAGTAAATATGTAGTATTCTGCTATATGTACTCTGAAATCATGATTACAGATATAAATTATTGAGCACTGACTGGATTATAGGTCCTGTGATAAGCTTGACTCAGGCATTCTCTTTTTTAATCTTCACAACACCCCTAGTAAGATAGCTGTTTTTTGTGGGTTTTTTTTTTAAAGATTTATTTATTTTAGAAAGAAAAAGTGAGTGTGTGGTGAGTGGGGGGAGGGGCATGAGAGAAAAACCCAAGTGGATTCCATGCTGAGTGAGCCGGGGTAGGGGGGACAGCAGAGGGTGGGGGCGCTATCTCACCGCCCCTGAGATCCTGACCTGAGTCAAAACCAAGAGTCAGACACAACAATTGACTGAGCCACCTAGGCACCCCTGGAGTAGGTGTGGTTTTAATCTCCATTTTACAGATTAAAAAAATGAGCAAAGTTAAGTGACTTACACAAGATCACACAGTAACTATGGAACCTGGGGCTGAATTTTTACACTATAAGGTGGGTTTTGGTAACACAGTGCCTTATAATTGAAAGATGATCTCTGCCTTCCATCACAGAAGAAAGCCCCCATGTTAGCTCAGGCGCTCACCCGGTAATATCCAGACCATGATAACAGGCTTCTGATGATGGTGGGTGTGCTAGGAGAGGGGAGACAGGAAAGGTCGGGGAAGACTAAGACCAGAGGCGATTTAACAGTGAGGGTAATGAAGTTCAGCTTCAAGAGTCCCAAATTGCAGGTAATTGCTGGGGGCTGAACTGTGTTCGGGGTGAGAGGGAGGCCAGGCTGCAGTCAGGAATCTCTTCTGGGTGAGTATTTACGTATCAGCCTATAGAGGAAAGGGACCTGAGCGGCACCTGGGGGGGCTCAGTCAGTGAGGCGTCTGCCCCCCATTCAGGTCATGATCCTGGGGTCCAGGGATGGAGCCCCAAGTACTCCCAGTGCTCAGCACCGAGTCTGCTTCTCCTTCTCCTACTCCTCGAACTCATGCTCCCTCTTGTGCACATGCCCTCTCTCACTCAAATAAATAAATAAATGAGAAAAAGGATTTGAATCTTTAAGGTTTCACTATTTTTTTGTGATTTGTTTTATTAGAAGTAAATATTCACTTTTGTACCTAATTTTGCATTCATAATTTTGTATCTTTCTTAGGTAGAGTCCCTAAAAACGTACAACCTGGGGGTGGCTCAGTGGGTTAAAGCCTTTGCCCTTGGCTCAGGTCATGATCCCAGGGTCCTGGGATCGAGTCACACATTGGGCTCTCTGCTTGGCAGGGAACCTACATCCTCCTCTCTCTCTGCCTGCTTCTCTGCCTACTTGTGATCTCTGTCTGTCAAATAAATGAATAAAATCTTAAAAAAAAAAAAAAAGTACAACCTGCCGGCCCCACAAAACTTGAAATGCCCCCGCTATACAACTCCGTAGCTTCATTTTTCAAGACTCTCCACAGGTTAACCTACACCTTTCAAATTTATCAGTTAAGTGGTTCTCAGATGATGGCTGCCATCAGAATCATCTGGGGAAATTGTAAAAATTAATAGGCCAGATCCTGACAGAATGCAATGAGCCAGGCTGGCTGTGTTCTTCAGTTGTTCTGAGAACCACAGCTCCAGTCACCATGACTCAAAGTATCATTCAAGGCCCACTGACGGTCATGAGGACTTCCGGACCTCAAGGTCACGTCCTTCTTCAGTTCTTATGGGCAATCATGCCCAGAGCCATGTTGATGTTTACATGGCAAGGAGAACTAACTACTAGTCACCTACAGACTGGGTTATTAAGGGTTACTAATTGATATGCATCAACAAAACTTGGCACATTTGTTCATGCTTCTTGAGGACACTTCCGCGAGAATTCTGGCTGCTGTGTACCACTTGGCAGGACTTCAAAGCCCTAGCACAAATGTACAGGAGCCGATAACAGTGTTCCTACAATAGACAAGGACACGCTGTTTTTCTTGTGTTTTCAGTGTTGTCTTGAGATGGTTATTGCCCTGTGTACTTGGCATTCATTTCCATATTCTTCTCTGCCTTTCCGAAATATATGAAGGGAGTGGAAGGCTAACGGCTGTTTTCCAGACTCTCTTCTGGTTCTGAAAGTAACTGTGGTTCTACCAGCGAGAGGCACTGTGCAAAATCTGGAAGGCCTAGGCTGATTCTCTTTAGTAGCCAAACTAACAGAGGTGTCTATGAGTGCAGTGGGGTGGTCGTGAGATTGTTTTGTTTTGTTTTGTTTTTTGCTCTCCCTTAATGGATTATAATTTAAAAGTTTAAGAATCACAGCTCTCATTAAGTCTGCTATTTCAGCCAAAATCAGCTATATGGACATTGGGAGCAAATCACCTACCAGCCAGGGCTTTTTTTTTTTCCATTTCAAATGTATTTTTCTCATTTTTGCTGAGGTTTTTATATTTTTAAGTTATTTTTAAAATTTAAATTCAATTAATTAACATATAATGTATTACTGGTTTCAGAGGTAGAGGTCAATGATTCATCAGTCTTATACAATACCCAGTGCTCATTACATCACATGCCCTCCTTAATGTCCATCAGTTACCCCCTCCCCCCACCCACTATCCCTCCAGCAACCCTCACTTTGTCTCTTGCATCAAATGACATCTTGACTGCTCAGTCTTTCAACCTCAGGCAATCAGCTCTACTGGTCCCGTAAGAGCCAGCTCTAGACCTATGTTCTTTTATATAGCTCATGGAAGTATATGTCTCATCTCTTCAGGTAAAGTCTTTGAGTGCAGACATCATAACCTATAATTCATTAGAGCTCAATATTTAATACACTGCTTACTCAACGTCTGTTAAGGGTCATAATCAGTGTCTAAGAGCTAACATTTCCTTCTATAATTGCTTCCTTTGTCTCTTCCTTTAGAGTTCCCTGTTCAAACTTTAATAGCAAAATTGAAGCATAAAATCAGAATCCACAGAAAATATGAACCAAGAAAGTAAAAATAAGAGACAAAGTTCATGTAGCTGTTAAGAAACAGACTGAGTAGAATACAGTTTAAAAAATATTTATGGCTAAGTGTGACTGAATTTAAAAAGGGCCCTGGACTACAGGCTGAAACCTCTACTTTCATGACCGTCCTTAATGCAAGTGGGGTCCATGCGGAGCTGAGGCACCAATAAGACTATACGGAACAGGTATCCATTCTGTTTGGTCAGTGCCCATGAAATTCTAGTAGTTTTTTTTTGTTGTTCATTTGTTTGTTTGTTTTTTAAGAAAGGGAAGGGTGGAGAAAGGAGAGAGAGAGAGAATCTTAAGTCGATTCCCCACCCAGCATGGAACCTGATGTAGGGCTTGATCTCATGACCTTGAGATCATGACCTGCACCAAAATCAAGAGTTGGGACGCTTAACCAGCTCAGCTACCTGGATGCCCTTACTGTTAAATATTTTTAATAGCACCTCTGAGTACAACCAATAATTAATACTCACATGATAAAAATTTCTTCTATTCCTTCCTAATTTAATTCTTTCCTATTCTCTCTTGTAGTCATTTAAAACTTCGCCACTCCCTTTATGACTCCTAGCTCATCCTCAGGACCTAAGATAGCGTCTGACAAGCACTCAGTAAACGTTTGTTGAATGTTGAATGAATAAATGCGACCCTTCATTTATTCTTTTAGTTCATGAGAAAAAGGGGATCCCTCTATATCCTTTATCTGGTCCCTCAAGTTGTTGATCTCACTTTTCTTTTTTTCCTTAGAACGTGTTTCAATACCCTCTCAATGATTTTATCTCATCCTCAGCCATAAAAATGTTCCAGCTTTCCCCATCCTGACCGTCTCCCTGGACTCTGCCTTCCTGCTCACACTGCTGTTTTAATTGTCTTTCTTTGACCTTTGATCTTCTAGATAGTCTGCACTCAGTCTCCACCTCCTCTTCTTACTGTGCCTCAGCCAAGCTAAATGGGTTCCCACCACAACCCCCATTCGCCAAGAACACTTAAAAATGTCACAAGTAGTCCATTCATTATCAAATCCTATCATGTCTTTTCAGTCTTCCTCGTCCTACCTGTCCCCAGGATCTGTCATTGCGGACTCTACTTTCTCCTTCTTGAAACATACCCCATCCTTGGTTCCCATCTTACTGTCTCTCTTGGCACCTCTCCCCCTCCTCTATCTTTCCGGCTACTTAAGTTCTTTGCTAGCTCTTCTCATGTAAGCGGAAGCCTAGCTAGGGGAAGGGGGAGGGTGATAAAAAAGGCCACTCATGAAGGAGAGTGGTGGGGCCGTTGGAGAGAGCGCCCGGAGAAGCAGCCTGGGAAAGCAGACACAGCTTGGAGCCCATATGTAGAATGTAAGACTTTCAGGGAGACTGTTGTTCAAGGGTTGGAAAAACTGTGGCTTATAGTCAAGAGTTACATACATGCAGGCATTTAGATGATAAAAAAGTTGAAGTGAGGAGGTGAGAAAGAAAGTGTGCTCACCACTGTACCAGCCAAGGGGTCATAGAACCGCTCAAGCAGCTGGACCACCGTGCTCTTCCCACAGCCGCTGCTGCCCACCAGCGCCAGCGTCTGGCCCTTCTTCACCTCGAGGCTCAGCCCCTGCAGCACGGGGATGTCTGGTCGAGTGGGGTAGTTGAACACGACTTCATTAAATGTCACGTTTCCTTCCAACGTATTCTAAAATCAGAACAGTGACAATAAAGGTGCTTATGGCAATCCTGAAAACTCACAGTACAGAGAACCCCCTCTAACACCAGGTGTCCAAAGACAGTGAACTTGTATTACAGTGACGCTGCAGCTGTTACTCCCAGAATGCAATCAATAAGATAAAAAAGAGTCAGGGGTTTTATAGCAGGGATTGTTAATGCAACACAAATATGCTAACTCAGACATGTTCCCCAAGAATACATTAACCTATAGGGCGCCTGGGTGGCTCAGTGGGTTAAAGCCTCTGCCTTTGGTTCCGGTCATGATCCCAGGGTCCTGGGTTTGAGCCCCATATCAGGCTCTCTGCTCAGGCTCTCAGGCTCTCTGCCTGTCTCTCTGCCTACTTGTGATCTCTGTCTGTCAAATAAATAAATAAAATCTTTAAAAAACAAACAAACAAACAATACATTAATCTACATATAATAAAACCTGGTAAACAGGATTTGCTTATAAATTGGGCAGTCTGTCTATCTCCTTGTAGCCTTGTTACACAAAAGTACTGGATGTTAACATAAATGATTAGCATTTACTAAAATGACCTCATGATCTAGGCAGTTTCTTTTTATTCCCAGCAAATTAAAAAAAAAAAACCCACAGATTTTATTAAATTTCCTCTTAGAATACTTCCACTCATCAGTTAGGAATCTGTCTTACCATCAAAACATCAGACTCACCGGCTGGAGGCCTCCTGTGCTGTAGCTGTCAATCAGAGGGGTTTTTTCAATGATCATGATGACGTGGGCTGCTGATACTTTGGCTTTGGCATAGTCAGGAGCAAACGAACTGACCTGCCCCACTGCCATGGCACCAAAGACAATAGCTGAGAAGACCCTGCAAAAACACAGACGAAGCATGCGCAGAGTTTGGGTTATAATGCTAGACAGCTTACCGTTCTTCAACCACAGAGCATTGCCGCAAACAGTGAAAGACAGAAGTTAAAAAATAAAACCAACAGACTCTTCTCCTCATATAGTTCATGTCAGCGTAATACACCGTAAAATAGCCCCATTTTTCATCTGTTTCTCTCACCTCGCCTTCTAGTAATGTGACTTGGCAGCTCCTCCATTTAAGAACAGGAATTCATTTTCCTAGCCTTTGAATCCAAGTTGGCCTATGACTTGCTTTGGCCAACAGGATGTGGTGGAAATGACTGTTGCCAGTTCTAAGCCTATGACTCAGGGGGCTTGGTGTACCTTCTCTCTCTGGCACGACCACAAGCCCAGCTAGCCTGCTAGAGGACAAGGCACAGATGGAGGCAAGCTGTGTGGGCTCCAGCCAACTAGCTTGTAGTCTTCTGCACGCATGGATGAGACAAGCTGAGATCTGCTGTCTACCCCGGCTCAGGAGAACCGCCCAGCTGACCCACAGACTTGAGCGCAAATACGAATGCTTATTATTCCATGTCACTCACTGGGGCTTAGCGGCTGGTTGGTAAGCAGTGTGACTGTGGCAATCAATAACGGGTGTAGGCATTAGAGACAACGTGGACAGACCGAGAGGATATTCAACTAAGTGGAAGAAGATTGAAAAAGACAAGTGCCATATGATTTCCCTCACGTGGAATCTAAAAATACGAATGGATAAATAAAGAGCACAATCAGACCTAGAAATCAGAGAACAAACTGATGGTTGCCAGAGAGGCAGTGGGGGGTGGGGAGCAAAATGGGTGAAGGGGAGTGGGAGAGACAGGCTTCCAGTTAGGGAATGAGTAAGTCACGGGAATAAAAGGTACAGCATCGGGAATCCAGTTCAATGATATTGTAATAGCCTTGTATGGTAAGGGATGGTAGTTGAACTAGCGGTGAGCACAGCATAATGTATAGAGAAGCTGAATCATCATGCTGCACTCCTGAAACTAATGTAACATTGGGAGTCAGCTATTAACAAAAATAACAGATATGGGCAGTGGTGCTGAAATTACCTTGGGTTCTTAGAAAACATGGGGAGCTGTACAGCAAAGAGTGAGCTCCTTATAGAGACAGGTTTCATGCTGCTCACAAGATGCAATCCCCATGCTTAACCTATGGCATGGAAATCACAGCAGCTTAAAGCTGGGAAGGACTCTACAGGATATCAAGTCCAGTACTCTGTTCCCTGAGCGACTTCCCCTAAGAAAGCTTCCATCCTTTGTTTTAGGAAGTAGCAAGTTTGATTAAGTCTATTGTTAAAAAAGTTCTTTTCAAATGGAAGAAAAGAACTTTTGCATAATCCTTTTGCATAATCCAGCCCTTAACTGGAATATGGTCAAAAAGGCCCTTTACTTCTTTGGTAAATCCTTTCCCTCTGGACACTCCAGTTGCCCTCCTCTGGACACATTTCTCCATGTGCCTTTTTAGTATTTTATTTTTAAATTATTTTTTCCTTTCCAAGTTTTTATTTAAAATCCAGGTAGTTAACATACAGTGTACTATTAGTCTCAAGCGTAGAATATACTGATTCAACACTTCCAAACAATACCCAGTGCTCATCACAAGTGCCCTCCTTAATCCCCACCGGCTGCTTCACCCATCACCCCACCTCCCCTCAGCTAACCTCTATTTTGTTCTCCGTGGTTAAGTCTGTTTCTGGATTTGCGTCTCTTCTCCCTCCCCCACCCCCCACTCCCCGGTTTTCATCTATTTTATTTTTAAAATTCCACAGGTGGAGTTCCACAGGAAATCATATGATGTTTGTCTTCCTCTGAGTTTTTCTTTGCTTAGCATCATACTCTGGCTCCATCCTTGTCATTCAAAAAGCAAGATTTCTTTCTTTTTATGGCTGAGGAATACTCTATTATATATACATGTCTCTTCTTCTTTATCCACGCATCGGCCAAGGGACACTTGGGCTGTTTCCATAATTTGGCTACTTCCATACACCTTTTTAAACAGTGGGCCCGAGGGCACCTAGGTGGCTCAGTTGTTAAGCATCTGCCTTAGGCTCAGGTCATGATCCCAGGGTCCTGGGATCAAGCCCTGCATCAGACTCCCTGCTTGGCGGGAAGCCTGCTTCTGCCTCTCACACTCCCCCTGCTTGTGTTCTCTCTCTCTGTCTCTCTGTCAAATGTGTCTGTCTCTGTCAAATAAATAAATAAAATCTTTAAAAACAAAAAACAAAAAAACAAAAAAAAAAAAACAATGGGCCTTAGAACTAACACAGTACTTGGGAACCCGCCCAGAAGAATACTGTCACATCTCCTCTGGGCTCTAGAAAATTATACAAATGGTTAATCTCCGGCTTGTCATTATTTACTCTTATAAGATCTTTTACAAATGGACTAATCTTCAGACAGGTCTCTCCCTTCCTTTACTCAAAAGATTGATCCTCTTGATCTAAATGCCCATGTGTCAGCAACTTCCATCAATTCGATGCCTTACCTTGAAGCGAAACAATATATCAAATAATTATCTAATTTTAGTCCCAATGACAATGATGCTTGGTTTAGTCTTTTGGTCCAAGTCATAAGTAGCTCCTGCATATCATTTGTCAGACACTGATATTAGGGAGAAATTGTAAATCTTCTGTTGAGGTCATCCTGAGCTAGCCATAATGCATACACAGCAAATGTCTAAACAGAATGAAACCATTACCTCCAACCTTAGATAAGCCAGGTTTAGATGATTCTGGTTTAAATGTAAAACTGTCCTACCACTAATGATGGTATTCTATCAAAGGGCAGAGTCTCACCCACCACCAAATCTAGATGCCCAGAAAGATTATACTACCCAACTGCACATCTGAGTATTTCAGAAGAATAATTAAGTGCAGGTCTGTCTTTCCCTGACGGAGGAACAATTTTCTGCCTTCATAGCAATGGAGCACAAATCCCAGTCTAGCTTTTCCTTTGTCATTTTTTAATTTCTTCAGCTCTTACCTTCAGCTCTTCTTGTGTCAAGGAAAGCAAATGTATTCTAGAAACTCCCAGGGCTTGAAGAGCTCAGTGTCCCACACTTGCTCTTTAGTTTCCCTGTTCAGAAATTTCGTTAAAAGGATCCAAACCCTTTGTTCAGGGTTAGGCTTCTTCCCAAATGCCAAAACCTCCTGGGAACCCCTCATTGAATCACTACCCCCACTGAGCCACAGATTCAGAAAGGCCAATGTATGAGTCAGCACTGGGGAAGGGACAGTCATTGATTCCACAAAAGAAATGGGGGTACTTCTGTGATAATACACAGAGACTTGGGCAAGATTTCACCTTCTGAATCACCAGGATCTCTTCATGAAGCTTCCCAGTAAGGTTTTCTATCTAGGCATGAAGTTGTATGTTTACCTCAGTTATATTTCTAGAGTTCAATTGCCAATATTAACCCGATACTTACAACAGAACATCCGGAAACTTCATGAACCCGTTGGCCACCAGGTAGGCACCAAACCGGAAACAGCCAGCGTAGGAAAAATACATCATTGCCTGGGTGACGGAAAATGAGATCCCGAAGATGTGTGCTTTCTTCAAAGAGTTTCTGAAAAGAAGATGTTATGAAGCTAACTTGACTTTCATTGCTCAGTCCTTAAAACATTACCTTTGCTAGATCAGCCACGGGGCATGGCAGATAAAAATGGGTTCAGTTTCCAAAAAGGTAAGATTGGTGCTCACTTTTCTACTTGTGAAATTTTAGGAAACTGCCTAATGGAGGATTAGCTATACCTGAAAGTGTTGAGGTAAAGTTAAAATAAGCCAAGGAAAACATGAAGGTTCTGTTAGGGATTCATAAATGGAAGTTACTTCCCTCTCCCTCCACTTTTGGATGTACAAAATATATGCACTCTAGAGTCAACATTTGTTCAACACGCATTTACCCAATACCTACAAGCTATTCTTGTATTCAGTCATATTCTTGCCCTTGGGGACCCACCAGTCAAGTTGACTGTTGATTTGATTATGCAATGAAGGTACCATATAAAAAACATGCAATGAAGCTACCCTATAAAAAACATGTTAGGGGAAGAAAAGAGGAAGCCCTGAACTCTCTGGGGGAGTAAGAGAAGGCAACACAATGGCATAAATGTTGGTGGATTTTCTGAGCCCTGTGACCCAGGTGATGTGGAGGTAAGCACAGGCTGGTGAACGGGCAGCCCTGTGGGCCTCCTACCTTGGCCTCAACCAGGTCAACTCCATTTCCATCTGTCTCATATACTGGGAGTTCAAATGAAAAGTTCTTCAGAAAAAAAGACTTATTTAAAAAAAAAAGTTTGAAAACCCATCAATCAAGTCCAACTCTCTCTTTTTACTATGTAAGAGACTCAGAGAGGTTGGGCTGACTGTTTAGAACCGTCACTGGATAAGTGCATTAAAGGAAATACCATATTCAGGAAGCATCACCCCTTCTACCCAGGTCCCACAGATACATCAAATTTCATGTTCTATAGAGAACTCATCCCCACTGAGAGCAAATAATAGGGTCATTACCTAAACCTGATATCAGAGAGTTATTCTCTATCTGTTCTCCCCCTCTGCTTCCCGTCAGTTACCCACTGTTACAGGATCTACTTCTGAGAGATCAGGGTCTTGTGATTTATCTCCTGAATAATTACAAGTGCTTCCCAGCTGGTTCCCTTCTAGTGACTTCTCCACTTGTTCCCTACCTTCTGGCCAAAGTAATCTTTCTAAAACCAAAATACCCCCCCCCCCACATTCCCCTGCCACTCTTCAGTGGTTATTACCTGTATGGGACTTGCAAACTCTGTGCATACATGTATTCAAACTTCTGTTCCTGGGTCAAAGAAACAACAGTTCGAAAGTTTTCGATTGCTTCAGTAGCAATCTGTAAAAAAGAGCACCAGGTCCAAAGGTGAATGAACAGTGGTGGTTAGTGTGAATGCCATAAAAAAGATTAATAAATTAGTTTTATTATAATATATTATTTATTATGACCCATGAGCTTCTTCCCTATGAAAAAGAAAACTAATATACTAAATCAAATTTTAGATCTGGAAGGAAGATTGGCTGATTCAGTCTCCTCCTTATAGAGAGAGAAGCTAAGGCTTAAACAAATGTGAACACTAGCTAAAGCCAGAGCTTTCTTTACAGAGGCAGAATTCCCCTGTGAACTCAGTATTTTACAACTATTGCAGTGTTCTTTCTTCTATGATGGTCACATTTTAGGTTTATGATTATTTTATATATATATAAATATATATTTTTAATATATTTTAAATGTGATGTTCATATTTTTCTCATTATAATTATCATTCATGACAACTGAGGAATATTTGAAAAATACTAAAAAGAAAAAAAATGAGTAAATTCTCCATATATGTGTATTTTACATATTAGCTTATATATTGTTTTTTTCTAAGCCTATAAGTACTTAGGAAAATTGGGACCAATTTCTTTTTTTGGTTTTTGCGTCATTATTTTTTTACCTTAACAAATATCAAGAGCATTTTCCAAGCTCATTAAATACACTTTAATAATGAGATTTTTAATGGGCCACATAATATCCCAGCCAGTTAAGCATTCATTTATGGTTGAACAAGTTTTTCCATTTTCTTCCAATTAAAAACAATGCTGTGTGGGAAGTCAGGGTGGCTCAGCTGTTAAGTGTCTGCCTTTGGCTCAGGTCATGATCCCAGGGTCCTGGGATCAAGCCCCGCAACAGACTCCCTGCCTGATGGGAAGTGTGCTTCTCTTTCTCCCACTCCCCCTGCTTGTGTTCCCTCTCTCACTGTGTCTCTCTCTGTCAAATAAATAAATAAAATCTTTGGAAAAAAATAAGAACAATGCTGTGATAAACATCCTTACACATAAACCTTTGTCCAAAGTAAATTATTTTCTTGAGAGGTTTTTTTTTTTTCTTTAAAGATTTTATTTATTTGACCTACAGAGATCACAAGTAAGGCAGAGAGGCAGGCAGAGAGAGAGGGAAGCAGGCTCCCTGCTGAGCAGAGAGTCTAATGCCGGCGGGGCTTGATCCCAGGACCCTGGGACCATGACCTGAGCCGAAAGCAGAGGCTTTAACCCACTCAGCCACCCTGGCGCCCCATGAGAGAAGTTCTTAAAGGTGAAATTACTAGTCAAAGGGAATAAACAAATTTTTAAGGAACATGGCACATATTATCCATTTGTTTTCCAGAAAGTTTCTCCCATTCAGTTATTTTTTAAATGAATGCAATTTCCAAACAGTCTTTGTAATTAGGACAAATATATCCTTTTAGAGTCTAGGTAAAGGGCTGTGGAAAACCTGAAAAATTCCAGTGCACAAAATAAGATTTCAGCCTGTATGAGCCATGAGACTTTGAAATCTCTCTCTGTGTCTTGGTCTCCTCATATGTAAAATGAGGGGGATGGACAAGTGTCTTGAAGTCCCTTTCAACTCTGTAATTCTAAGAAAAATAGCTTTTAACTCTAAATCTAAATTATGAATCAGTGAGTAAGGGTAATTATTTTTCTATGAAGATGTTCTTCCTTTCTCTGGCCTGTACACTGGTCAGAACAGATTTTTTTTTTAAGAGCCAGGATTGGGGCAGAGGGAGAGAGAGAAAGAATCTTAAGCAGGCTCCATGACCAGTGTGGAGCCTGACATCGGGCTCAATCTCACGACCTGGAGATCAAGATCTGAGCTGAAATCAAGAGTCAGATGCTTTAACAGACTGAGCCATCCAAGTGCCCCATGGTCAGAAGTGATCCAATAAAGACACGTTCATTAACAGTTGAATGATTAACAGCTCAAAAATCAAACATGAAACCTTACTTACTTCTTACTAAATCCTATACCAATTACCTAATTTCAAAAAGAAATGTAAATATTTGATACAACATAAGTCAGTTTTTAAAGAGTAATTCAAAGAGCTATTAGAAGAAAAACAGTAAGACTGTATACTTGTGGGTTAAGCCGCTGCCTTCGGCTCAGGTCATGATCTCAGGGTCCTGGGATCGAGTCCCGCATCAGGCTCTCTGCTCAGCAGGGAGCCTGTTTCCTCCTCTCTCTCTCTCTCTGCCTGCCTCTCTGCCTACTTGTGATCTCTCTCTGTCAAATAAATAAATAAAATCCTAAAAAAAAAAAAAAATAAAGTTAAAGGGCGCCTGGGTGGCTTAGTGGGTTAAGCCTCTGCCTTCGGTTCAGATCATGATCTCAGGGTCCTGGGATCAAGCCCTGCATAGGGCTCTCTGCTCTCTGGGGATCCTGCTTCCCCTTCTCTCTCTGCCTGCCTCTCTGCCTGCTTGTGATCTCCATCTGTCAAATGAATAAATAAAATCTTTAAAAAAAATAAAGTTAAAAATATTATTCTCTGACCCAGTTAGGCCAAGAATATTGAACTATGTTTACCATAAACTACTGACAGACAGGAAAATGTCCAGATTCAATTCATGTTAAAATATTTTATAAAAATCTGTACACACGGGGCACCTGGGTGGCTCATTCAGTTAAACAACTGCCTTCGGCTCAGGTAATGATTCCAGGGTCCTGGGATTGAGCCCCTTGTCAGGCTCCTTACTCAGGAGGGAGCCTACTTCTCCTTCTCCCTCTGCCTGCTACTGTGCCTACTTGTGCTCTGTCAAATAATATAATTTTTTTAAAAATCTGTACACACTATGAAAATAATATACATTTATTTTAGAAAATCCTCAAAGTGCAGAAAACAAAAAATTAGAAGAACAAATTGACCTCTAGCCAAATCTGCACACAACCCTTGTTCAGACCCATGTTAGAAATATTTTCAATGATAATGCGCCAAACAAACGGAAAGGTTCTTCATGTTAGTAAGGAAATTCAACAATTTATAAAAATGTCTGCTGAAAACAGATTCTACTGTAAATTTCAGTGGTTTCTAAGAAATATTTTCTGTGCACCATTTTCTAAGTCAGGTGTGTTTTGTTTGTTTTTAAAAAACCAAATGGTCTGTAAATGTGGTCACTCCATAGAGGGTGTAAATAGCCCAATACAAGTGAGTTTATGAGTCACAGACCTCACATAGTGAGTAAAACCATAAAGTAATCACTTCACAACCATCTTCATTTTGCCTCATGATGAAGCAATTAAGAAAAGGCTTAATGAGTACTCTGCATCCTCACAGCTTCGTTTTCTCCAAGAATTTTAAATAGAAACTCAGGAAACCACTATGAAGAGAGAACTTTTTTTCAAAGTTTATTTATTTATTTGAGGGGGAGAGAGAGAGCGAGCAGGGGTAGAGCAGAGGGAGAGGGAGAATCTTAGGCAGACTCCCCACCTAACGCAGAGCCCAACTTGGGGATCCTTCTCACAACCCATGAGATCACAACCCATGAGATCACCACTTGAGTGGAAACCAAGACTCAGATGCTACAGACTGAGCCACCCAGGAACTCCAAGAAAAGAGAACCCTATTATGAGAAGAGTAAATAGCATTGAGTTTCCTTCAATAGCCATCGTGAACAAAGTAATTTTGAAGAAAGCAATATATATATGTATGTATAATTTTTTTTCCCTAGAAAGAAAAAAAAACCCTCCTCATACTTTTCTTCCTATCCTTAAACAAGATAAGACTCTGCATGATCTCTTCTCCCCTCTGCATGATCCTCTTCTTCCCTGCTAACCTGTGATGTTTGATTATGGTTTTTATTTCTGAAAAGGAAAAAGCACCAATTTTATTAAGATGTTCACTAGTTAATAATAATGTGACAGAAATCAATGGAGCTCAGGCAGGGTAGAGGTTATGATCAGGCTGCCCTCAACACGGTCTTGCTCTAGAATCCTGGCCCTACTCTGTCTCTGTAAGGGCAAACCAACAGACCCAGTGCTGGTCCCCATGGAGCTTATGCCTTAGTAGGATAGACAGTCCACTATTCAATAAACAAAGAAATAGCAGACAAACAACAAGTGCTGAGAATTCAGGAATCAGGAAAGACCTCACCAAAGAGGTAATAATGCTGAGATCTGAATAATATAAAGGAACCAGGCAAGGGAAGATCAGAGGGAGCCAGCTTGTAATGAGGCCATGAGGCCAGAATGGGGTGGGCATGGGAGAGAGTCATGAAAGATTCACTCAGAGAAGATGTTGGGGCGGGGAGAAGAGATCATGCAGAGTCTTATCAACTAGGATACAAAGTTGATCTCTTCCCAGTGTGATCAGAATCCACCAGAGGGTTTTAAGTTGGTAACTGGTTAGTGTGTTCTTGTGTTTGTAAGAGATCAGGGTGGCTTCTGTGAGAAGAATGTAGAAAGTGGGTGGACAAGAAGGGAAGGAGTGGGAGCAGGGAGATCAGTTAGAACTATTGCTTTGTGATTTGGGGAAGTTACCCAACTTCTATGAACCCTGATGGTCTTGGGTTTTATCAACTAATAAGAAGAATTCCAAAAAGTGATTGAGTATCAAAGGAGAAAATGCACGCAGAGCTCCTCACATGATGCCTGACATATATTAAATATTCAGTAAATGGTAACCTGGGAATGAGGAGCTTTGGGAGTTGATTTTCAAAACTACACAGACCAGATGGTCTTGGAATCACCACTTTCCCTACCTGTTCTTGCCAGTCTCATGAAACACCCTTGAATCAGAGCATGTATCTCACTTCTCAACCTCTGCTCAGTGAATCTGCCACATTCACACATATCCATGTCTACCTGCCCCCCTTCCTTGCCCCCGGGACAGATCTCCAAGAGTCTTAAATCTGAGTTTCCTTGGGATCTCAAGGAATTCTGGGATCCACTTTAGAAGTGCTAACCTGTGATGTCTAACAAATTACCTTAAAATTGAGAATCTTGATCACCTTCTTCCTCTAAACAATGTAAGGTTCCTTTCTGGGACATTTTGAACACCTCAGGAAATGATGATATTCCTAAACACTAATACATTTTCTTTCTATACATTTTGTCCTAGATTTTTCCATCCTCTCACATGAAAAGTCAATACCACAGAAAGAAAAAAACAAGACAGTGGAGTATTAAATGAGGTGATTGTTCACAGAACATGTCTCCTGATAGGGGTCAATGTGACAAGGGCCAGCCCACAACCAGATGCCAGTGGGTCAGCTTGGTCCTGCTGAAGCTTGGGACTGGGTCTCCGATGGCCTGAAGGGGAGCCTCACATGAGACCTTTCTCCCATAGACACTAGTTAGGAAACACTAAAACTAGTCCAATGGAATTTGTGAAGGAATCCTAAGGAAAGATAAAAAGTCTGAGGAGATGGCTGGGAGGTAGAGGACAAAGTGTCAGTGGTGATTAAACTTCCATGAAGAAGTACCCACTACATCATTCATTATTCTCTGGTGTGGTACCTGGTCCTGAAACAAAGTACCTCAGATACATGGCCTAGAAATCCAGAGCCACTGGATCTTTCTGGATTCCTGACTCTTAGGAACCCTGGAGGGTCTACTAATAGATGTATCCCTACCCAGTTTTGGGGCTCAGTCATGCTCTGACCACTTCTATTTCTGTAGTGATACAAACCATGTGCTATCAGATTTGTTTGGCCATTAGAAGACCTCTCTGCTTCTTCACAGAGGCACAACTTTGGATCCTGGCTATGAGGCTTATCAGCTCTAAAGCACTGGGGCCACGACCCACCTGTGCCTCAGCTTCAGCTGAAAAATTAATGAATAATAAAGCCAACTTCTTAGGGTCACAATGAGGAGTAAAGCATTGCCAAGGAAACACTGTAAATGCCATACAAGCATTTGTTTCAAAACAACAACAAGTAAACAAGTATGTAGGAAGAGAAGGAGAGGAAAGAGAAGAAAAAGTAGTAATAGGAGCCACACTACCTGTAGTAGGGTAAAGATAAACAGAAATAAGATGCCAGCAGGAGGCATGATAAAAAGGAAAGAATGCTAACAATTTAAGCCTGACAGAATAAATACCTTTAGGACTTTTCCAAATTTTAACCACCCCCCCCATCACATGTAATAAAATGGGGCTGCTTTCCTCAATAAAGGAATGGATTTCAGCTTGCTCGAGGGAAAGAAGGACAGAGGGAAGGGGCACAGAGAGAGGGCAGAGAGGAAGAGCATGAGGACAACGGTATGAAACAATGAAAGCCTAACAAAATCAGTTGTCAGGCTGTGAGCCTCAGACGTCGTTGGGCTTCTTTTCTTCAGTTTCCAATCTTCCTCCGGTCAAGTGAGACTGCTTGAAGGACTGGGTATAAAAACATTCTCTGAGCATAGTGAATAGCCCTGAGTAATAGAACGACCCTGATTAGAATATTTCACTCTTTCAGATCAGCATTTATATTTAGGTTGACTCACCTTCCCAGCACCTTCCAGCTCTTTCTTATCTTTCAGTGCTTGTCCAGACAACATTTTCATTTCAACAACTCCCGCTATTGCAATAATGGGTACGATGGCTAAGAGTAAAAGTGTTAACTGCCAGCCATAGATTAAGGATATAATAATGCCTGTCCCAAGATTTGCTATATTCTGGGTAATTACAGCGAGCCTGGAACCTATAGCCTACAAAATAAAAACACAAAACGAATTACAGAAATGCTTTCATATTCTCTTTAAAACCCATGCCTATATTTTCCTCAGGATTATGACTTCAGCTTCATGAAATTCTATTAATTATCTTCTCACTTACAAAACAAAAGGGAAAGTTTTACTCGTAAATTTATCTGGTTTCTAAAATGAAAATTTCCATGATGACATCAGAGTAAATACTGAAAGAAGATCAATAATTCAGAGCTAAGTTACATATTTCTATCTCTTCCAATTTTTTTTAAAGAGTTTTATTTATTTATTTGATAGACAGAGAGAGATCACAAGTAGGCAGAGAGGCAGGCAGAGAGAGAGGGGGAAGCAGGCTCCCTGCTGAGCAGAAAGGCCGATGCGGGGCTCGATCCCAGGGCCCTGAGATCATGACCCGAGCCGAAGGCAGAGGCTTAAACCACTGAGCCACCCAGGCGCCCCTCTTCCAATTTTTTTTAAGTAGGCTCCACACCAGTACGGGGCTTGAACTCATGACCCTGAGATCAAGACCTGGACTGGGTTCAAGAGTTGGACGTTTAACCAAATGAGCCACCCAGTCACCCCTCTCTTCTAACTTTTAATACCAAGAAAATTTTCATTAATCAATGAAACCATGATCACTAAAGCAAGCTCTTCAAATAAACAAGATAAAAGGGGCTCCTGGGTGGCTCAGTCGTTAAGCACCTGCCTTTGGCTCAGCTCATGATCTCAGGGTCCGAGGATGGAGCCCTGTGCTGGGCTCCCTGCTCAGCAGGAAGCTGCTTCTCCCTCTCTCACCCCCGCTTCTTGTGTTCCCTCCCTTGCTCTCTCTTTCTCTGTTGAATAAATGAACACAATCTTTTAAAAAATAAATAAACAAGATAAATAATCTGATAGTTACACTGGAAATGGTGGAGATTTCCAATGTTAGATGCATAGCTACTCATAAGTTAAGTCTAATATATGTCATTAAGGAATCCAAATATATATGGGTCTATTTGAGATGCCTATTGGGTTTAATTTAACCTGCAGTTGATTTGGAAAAACTACACAGAGCTGAAAGTTATGGAATTTAACTTAGGGTATTAAGCAAGCATTAGAGACTTTAGTGTGAATGCCAGAGGGGGCCTGGAGCATAACTTTCAGTAGCATGCAATGACTTCCAGCTCTAAAGCCAGAAGTCAAACTATAAAGTCAATTCAGTCCACTACTCCATACCGTACTTCTCTACCTTAGAAACACCTAAGCCCTCAATCCCTTCCAAAGTCCGGCTCTGATGCCCAGATTTGGGAATGGCCCAGGTTTTTTCTACTCCCAAAGTTTCCTCTGCCTGACCAGGGCCAGACTCAGGTGTAGATTCCAATGCAGTAGAGTCCAGACCGGTCACATCTTCCTCTGTGTATCCCCTTCTCCATCATTCCAGTATCAACCCTCTAAAATCATTCAACACCTACATGATATAAATACCAGACCAGGAATTAGGGGGCAAGGGTATTATAACTACTAGGAGTCTCTGTACATTAAATTCTGTACCAGGAATTGCGCCAGACAGCATGAATAATGGAACATTTCTTTCTGTTTGATGCAGCCGCTGAGTTTCTATCAAAGGGATGCTTAACCAAATTTGGTTTGTCAAAAAATGAAGTGGATTTCAGAGCCAGGTCTCTGCATTTGTACGTTTCCAACCTAAAAGTCAAAGGTTACAAACCGGACAGAGTCCATGGCATGGGGACAATGTAAACTGCTCCTGCTCTCAGAATCTACGCATCCTACCCAGAACTCACTTCCCACAGCTACTGACT
Source organism: Mustela putorius furo (assembly GCF_011764305.1). Taxonomy (NCBI): domain Eukaryota; kingdom Metazoa; phylum Chordata; class Mammalia; order Carnivora; family Mustelidae; genus Mustela; species Mustela putorius. The sequence goes on from NW_025421998.1 coordinate 31,060,112, forward strand.
GAGAGAAGTGCTCAGAACATCCACAAAGCTCACAGCAAGTGAACGATTCTAGCACAACAACCTTCCAGACATAGGAATGTTCAGGTCTGGATGGCAGTCAAGGTCATGAAAATGGATCAGAGAGGACAAATTCTCCTCTCATGTACATGAAAGGTGAAGAAAAGATCAAGAACCTCAGGCTTTGGGGTGTGGGGAGATTATACTCCTCCGTTTGACTTGAGTTAGCACTTGAAGTCATGGCGCTGGTTACTGTTCCTTATGCTAAATACTAACACTGTTCCACCTCTAGTCATCACACAGAGCAGAACTCTAGAGTTCTGAGGATCACAATGAATGGGATAGCATAGATTAGTAGTAGCCTGGTAATTTTCATTTCAAAAAGTAGAACTGAGAGAAGAGAACACTCCCAAAAACCATAGCCCAAGCTTGAAACAGGGGGAGACAAAAGCAGCTCAACACTTGAAACCCATCAAGACCCCTCATTACCTCTCCACCCACTGTACTTTCAAGTAATTCAATCTCACTTCCTCTTCTCATTTTCCTGCCCATTCTTCCTTGTTACTCCCTGCCCTGATATTTATTTCCTCCTCCAAACATGACCATATTGCTTGAAATCTAATTTAAAGCACTTATGCTTACTGGGGGGGGGGGAGCCCATTTCCTGAGCCTCTTTCTGAAATTAGAAACATTTATAACTCCATCTTCCCCTCAACCACCTTCTCCTGGGGATATAAAAAAAACCTTAAATATATAGTGGCTTTTGATCTGTACGTGGCTCTCATTTGCTTTTATTCCCCTGCAGAAATCTAGTCCTAAAACCAAAATAAAACTTTAAAGCTCACTATTTCATATGCAAAATGCTTAGATTATTTCCTCCTGATTTCTTTCCTAGCAGAACATGCTTCTGACTCAGAAATACATCCAAGAAAATGTTTCCTTGATGGTCAAGTTAAATATGAAGAACATTTAACCTAGATAAACACTATCAGTAACTATATACGCACAAACTTGAGTTAGCCCTGGCTTGGGTAGAATGATTTTTGACAGTATTGCTTCCCTTGGATATTTTTGGATATAAAAAATTAATTTCACCACTTCCCACTGTGGAGTAGAGATACAAACACACAGACACAGACACACACACACACAGGTAAATTTAAGTGAATATATGTATATGTATGCATATAGCTGTGTGTATGTATATTTACACACCTACACACATCTGCCCCAACATGAACAGGTCAGCTGGTAGCATTAAGTGGATACAACTGTCCTGTCTCCACCAACCTGTGGTAACGGCTACGTCAGACTTTTCTGCCTCTGACAGCACTCACAGACCTACTCGCTTCCTCTTCTCTGGTCCTTAGCTACTGATCGAAGTTCTGGAGAACACTTCTGAACCGGTGGCTCACACGGGGGTGTGCAGGCTAGTGGGGCCATTAGAGTGTGAGTTCGAAGATACCAATGAAAAGCAGCAGGTCAACACCAGCAGGCAATCTGGGGCTCCCAGATCTCTAGGGGCTGAGGAGCTCACAAACGACAGGAAAGGGACAGGCCTGGCCACCAGTCTTAAACATACAAGAAAGGGCCACGGCTTAGGACAGGCCATAAACCCAGAGGAATTTCAGAGAAGGGAAGAAGGACAGCCAGCACACAATGCCCACACTGTGCCTGCTCAGGGTTCTGCCACTGGGACTGAGTCAGTATTTCCTCTAGGCTGTGTCCTCCACACCAAACAAGGTGTGGGACGTGCGTGTCCCTGTGGGCACATGAGCACATTCAACAAGATCTCTGTGAAAGGCATGCTAAAGGGAGGGCAGCAAAGTTTAACTAGGGAAACTTGGATTTCAGAAATTTGAGGACACACTGTGTCCGCACGGAGCCTGATCGCCAAAGACTCACTCTTGAAGGGAGGGAGAAAAATGGATTGACCCCAAGCTCACTGACTGATTCTCCTGCCAAGTTAAATTTAAAAAATAGAGACTGATGCTTTATGTCTTCTACCTAACACCCACTTCTCTTCTCCATTTCCCAAGAAGTCCTTTAACAATGTATCTAATGGTATTTGTTCTCTTTTCTCCTTTTTCTTGATCACCCTTCCAGCAGGTTTTGCTCCCACCACACCTTGAAACAGTTCTTGTCAGAACCATGGCACCTTTTTTTTTTTTTTCTTCCCCCATCAGCACCTTCTAGAGGCTGGAGCATGGTAAGATGTTCCATCACCTCACAAGGTGATACCGCTTATTAGCGGTATCTGACATCCTTGAATGCTCCTCCTGAAAACACTTTTTCCATGTTGTTTCTAGGACACTGCTCTAGGACCCTCACTGGCTGCTCCTTCCCAGTCTTTTTTGCAGGTACGTCCTCATAGCCCAGACCTCATGGCCCAGCACTTTCCATGCTCTCTAGCTGTGTATGCTTCCTTGTCTATTAACCCAGCCCCCTGGTTTACAAGCCATCAATGCACTGAAAAATCTCCAAATGTCTATTTCCAGACCAGACTTCTGTGCTCAGCTCCAGACCCGTGCATCTAATCTGCCTTCTTGATATCTCCACTTGGACATCTCATTGGACATCTCAAATGTACCATGTTCCAAAAAGAACTCTCAACTCTCCCTCAAATCTGTTCTTTCAACAGGCTCCCAGTTTCATTAAAAAGCAACTCCATTTTTTTGGTAAAGGTTTTTATTTATTTGGCAGAGAAATATAGGGAGAGCACAAACAGGCAGAGCCACAGGCGGAGAGAGAGAGAGAGGTGGGGAGAAGCAGGCTCTCTGCTGAGCAGGGAGCCTGACGTGGGGCCCGATCCCAGAACCTTGGGATCATGAACTGAGCTGAAGGCAGCCACTTAACCAAAGAGCCACCCAGGTGCCCCACAGTTCCATTTTTTAAAGTGATGCTGGTCAAAAATTATGGAGACATTCTATATTCCCATTCTCTTATACCCTACATATAACCAATAAATTCTGTTGGCTGTACCTTCAAACTATGTCCTGAATCTGATTACTTTTTGTCACCTTCATGATGACCACTCCAGTCTAAAATGTTATCATCCCTCCCCTGACTTATGGCAATCCATCCCCTGCCTCCACCCTTGCCCCCTTCAGCCTAGTCATACAGCAGCCTTTAAAACTTTCAGATCCCAAGGGGCGCCTGGGTGGCTCAGTTGGTTAAACGACTGCCTTCAGCTGTGGTCATGATCCTGGGGACCTGGGATTGAGCCCCTGGTCAGGCTACCCCCTCTCAGCAGGGAGCCTGCTTTTCCTTCTCCCTCTGCCTGCCATACCCCCTGCTTGTGCTCTCTCTGTCATAAATAAACAAGATTTTAAAAACAAACAAACAAACTTTCGGATCCCATCACTTCTATGTCCAAAACCCTACAATGATTTCCCATCTATTTCCAGATATAATGCAGATCTCAATTCCTATGCCTCTTCCTTTCACTCACTTTACTGCAGCCATACAACTCTCTTTACTCTTTTTAGAACAGTTATGGAAATGCTCCAGCCTCAGGGCCTTAGCACTTCTGATTCTTCTGTTTAGAACATCCCTCTCTTATTTATCTACAGGGCTAGTACATTTCCCTCATTCAGGCCTCTTGCATATACCACCAAATCTCTGAGGCCTGAAAGCCCTTACCTATACATCCTGCCGTTATTTTTTTCTCATAGTTATTTTTTTTTATTTATTTATTTATTTATTTATTTATTTTTTTAAAGATTTTATTTATTTATTTGTCAGAGAGAAAGCGAGCGAGATCGAGCACAGGCAGACAGAGTGGAAGGCAGAGTCAGAGGGAGAAGCAGGCTCCCTGCGGAGCAAGGAGCCCGATGTGGGACTCGATCCCAGGACGCTGGGATCATGACCTGAGCCGAAGGCAGCTGCTTAACCAACTGAGCCACCCAGGCGTCCCACTCTCATAGTTATTTTTAATGATGATCCTGGCATGCTGTGTAGACACCAGAAGGCCAGGTTGTTGTCTGCTTTATGAAGATCAAAGTTATTTCAAGTAGTACACATGTGGCACTGATAGGTTCTATACAACTTGATCTAAACCTCCATGTTCATTGATTTGTGTGTTTTAAGCAAAGAAATCTGCATTTCAAAAAGTCACAAGAGGGGTGCCTGGGTGGCTCAGTGGATTAAGCCTCTGCCTTCCGTTGGGGTCATGATCACAGGGTCCTGGGATCGAGCCCCGCATCGGGATCTCTGCTGAGTGGGGAGTCTGCTTCCCCCTCTCTCTCTGCCTGCCTCTCTGCCTGCTTGTGATCTCTCTCTCTCTCTGTCAAATAAATAAATAAAATCTTAAAAAAAAAAAAGTCACAAGATTTACATTGTAATTTAAAACTCTGTGCGCTTACACATTCATAACCTAATTTACTCTTACGGAAGCCCCCTGTATTTGATAGAAGAAACTTTAATAAAGAGCTACCTTAAAGAAAGACTAAAAGATTAATAAGGTTCAAGGGAGGGAAAGGCACAGCAGACATCACATGCTTTTTTTTTTTTTTCAAATCCTATATCATCTTGTGCACTTTTGCTATCAGTAGTTATAGTGTAGAAGAAATTGTCACTTCCTGCACAAATCAAAAACCTCCTGGTTCAACAGTTTCTAGTTGAGCAGTTAAAGAGTCATGTACTAGTATAATTTGAGCTTTACAACCAAATGAAGTTGTTCCTTCTACCACTGCTTTAATGTTTTAATGTGCTTCTCATTTCTTTCAACCTGTTTTTATTTTTATTATTATTACTATTTTTTATTGAGAGAGAGAGAGTGCACATGCATGAGCAGGGTAGGCAAGGAGGTCTAGAGAGAGAGAGAGAGAGAGAGAGAATCTTAAGCAGACCCCAGGCCGGCCTAGCGGGGAGCCCGATGTGAGACTTGATCTCAGACCCTGATGGCATGCCCTGAACTGAAATCAAGAGTCTGATGCTTAACCAACTGAGTCACCTGAATGCCCCTCAACCTGTTTTTAGATTTTTCTCCCCTCTCTTCTAAACTGCAGTACTCCTAAACATGTATACAGAACCTACATTCTTTTTTCAGTAGCAATTAGTTCTCTGTTGATTAACTGAAACCAAAACAGACTGATCTTGCATGATATGCTGATAAATACTTCCTTTTCTAAATAATTATCCTTCCATGTGAATCCTGTAAATAATATGACTAACTAGTAAACAACAAAAGAAAGCTTGTAAATTATATATACACTATACAGTATACAATGTTTATTTAAGTGGTTAACATTTTTGCTATGAGGCAAATGATTTATGGTGTTAAATATTTATCTAACATTTTAATGATAACGAGAACACCGAAAATGGGAAAATTAATTCCATGCGGAGATCCAAAATGGCCAACTAAGACTAACACCAGCAGAAAGAAGGTACATACCCCTTTAACTTGAGCAGCGTCATTGGCAAGCCTAGTTGTCAATGCTCCAGTGGTGTTTTTAGGGTCATCAAACCAGCTCACATCCTGTGGCACAGAAAAAGATTCTATTATCTTAAAGCTCTACTTATAAGACCCTTAGCTCCAAGGGCAAGGATAAGATCAGGATGGTTCTCCCTTATACCCCTTCATTTCACATTCAGGATTTGATACTCAGTAGACAAGAAAGGGACTTAATAGACAAACACATAAGTAATTTCATTTGTCAAAATAATGTTCTGAGTGCCTGCTACTTAGACATCCAGAAAGAGAGGCTGAATAGGCAGTTTAGATAACTGGAGTTCAGGGCAGAATAAATAAATTGGGTTTAAGAAATCAACAAAAGAAATTTAGATTGAAATTTAAGATTAACACAAAATAGGATTTTTTGATAAAGCCATTTACCTTTTAATTTTTAAAATTTACTTTTATTTAAATTCAATTAATGAACACATAGCACATTATTAGTTTCAGAGGTAGAGAACAGTGATTCATCAGTCTTCTACAATACCCAGTGCTCATTATATCACATGCCTCCCTTAATATCACCCAGTTACCTTATCCCCCAACCCCATTCTCACCAACCCTCACTTTGTTTCATATGATTAAGAGTCTTTTATGGTTTGTCTCCCTGTCTGATTTCATCATATTTTCCCCTCCCTTCTACTATGATCTGGTTTTGTTTCTTAAATTCCACAAGTAAGTGAATATGATAACTGGATTTCTCTGATCGACTTATTTCACTTAACATAATACCCCCTACTTCCATCCATGTCGTTGCAAATGGCAAGATTTCAATTTTTGAGGGCTGAGTAATATTCCATTTTGTGTGTGTGTGTGTGTGTGTGTGTGTGTGTGTATGTATATACACCACATCTTCTTTATCCATTCATATGTTGATGGACATCTGGGCTCTTTCTGTAGTTTGGCTATTGTGCACATTGCTGCTATGAACATTGGGGTGCATGTGCCCCTTTGGATCATAACATTTGTATCTTTGGGGTAAATACCCAGTGGTGCAATTCTGTAGGGTAGCTCTATTTTTAACTGTTTGAGGAAGCTCCATGTTGTTTTCCAGAGTGGATGTACCAACTTGCATTCCCACCAACAGTGTAAGAAGGTTCCCTTTTCTTCACAACCTCCAACATCTGTTGTTTTCTGACTTGTTAATTTTAACCATTCTGACTGGTGTATTATCTCATTGAGGTTTTGATTTGTACTTCCTTGATTCCAAGTGACGGGTAGCATTTTTTCATGTGTTATTAGCCATTAGTCCATTTATCTTTTTAAGTACATAAGTACTAAAAAGATTGTGAATTTGTAGTATGAGTTATATCCATAATAAAAATAACTATGGTCCTATTATCCATACTGGTGATTTGCAATTAAAGCAATATCTATCATATTTTCCCCAAATATTTAAGAAACAAAAAAGTGTTACAAGTTATTACAGCATGCATCACTTTGCTTTTTTAAAATTGCTGTGTTAAAATGCCTCTTCCAGTGGCATATAACTTCCTTAAAGACAGGGACTGTTGAGGTATGAATGCCTGACAATTCTTCGTATTATGGCTCTGAAGCTGAAGGTCTTCATATGTATTTGTGAGGCTTAATAATTTATAGAGAGGGCATTACACAAACCATCAGCTCGGCTTCCGAAGTATAATGGACTCAGGAGTCAGCCTGGAAGCTGGGACGGTAATGGGGCATTTGGCTCTGGACCAAGATCAACATCCTCAATGGAATCTCAGTTATAATTATGGTTTGACTCAGTGTCCTAGGACAGGGCCCCCCTCAAATAGTGTTCTGTCACTCATTCAAGTCAGTCCTGGCTCTGTCAGTCACTGCAAGCAATCCCCACAAACATGCTTTTTAAGTCATGGTGGCAGGGGTGGGAAAGGATGGAGGAAGCAAAGACAGCCAGGAAAAGGTCTATGTCATTGAGACACCCTAACGTGGCAACCTGTGCCTCTCAGCCAGGGTTCCAGCACCCCTGGCATGTCCAGGGCATCCTTCCAGCACCTCATTTTATTCACTGGCAAGGGATCAGTGACTTTAAAATGGAGAGTTATAAAGTCACAGGCAAAATTTTCAGGATTGTTAGAGAAACTTTCTCTTTGAACTGGGCTGTTTCGGGTGACATTCGCAGAAGCCCCCTCCCCCTTTCCCTAGGAAAACATTCGCCTCTGCCTGTTGCTGGGGTGTTGAAGATCTGAAATGTAAGAGGCATTCCATCAAGCTGTTACCAGCTTGTTAAACTACAGTGTCAATTACTGTATCCAACTAACCCCAGCAAAGAAACTGGGGAGAGGGGATACATTTTGCTTTGTGGAAAGACAGGGTTCAGGTGACATTCCTTAGTGGGTAGAAACATGAATGTCTTGAGTTTCCCAGGGGAAAGAAGGAAAGAAAGAGAGAAAAGGGATGAGGGGGACTGCCTACTCTGCCTCCAGTTGCCCTGAGAAAGGCTGGTGGTGAACCTGCTCTGGGGACCGTCTGTGGCCATCCCATTCCTTGTCCCGCCCACAGCAGAGAGACAGCAGAGCCTCTGAGCCAGACCTGGGGGGTGGTCCAGCGGCATCTCTGAGGGGAGTCGAAGGGAAGGCCACCACAGGAGCTCGCTCTGAGTAACCTGACTGCACTCCCGCTCCATGAGGCCACATGTACAAGCAGGGAGGTCCGCCCAGCCCAGGCTCAGTCCTCAGCAGACATACCTGTCTCAGCATCGATCTGAAAACCAGGTACCGGAGCCGCTTGGTGAGGATCTCCCCGGCTTTGCCGAACGTGAAGCCCTGTGAATGAGAACACGCCACAAGAAAGGAGACCTATTAGAGATCCTGACACCAATGACACAGAGGGCAGGAGCCCAGATGTCACTGCTGAGAGGAAACGAGACCAGGTCAGAAAGCCCGATGTCAGGCTTGGCTATGTTTCGGTCACTGTGTTCCATGGTACAGAGCCACACTGGTGGGTGGGGCCAGGAGAGCCCAGGTTTGAAATCACGACTCCCCCATTACTGGCAGGACGATGAGGGATTTATTAGGAAGTATGTTTCTTTGTCCCGACTCCTATCCCTGTTATTTCTCCCGGAGAGCCGGGGTCTGTCACCCAGGAAGCTCAAGTTGTTTCTAAGGCAGAAGAACTGGAAGGAGGACGGCTGTATTATGTGTCATCCAAACCAGGACACACTGAAAATGGCAAAAGGATGCTGTTAAGAGATACACCAGGACCTGAGGTGTCGTCTGGGAAAACAGAAATATTCAGCCACCCCAGCCATCAAGGAAGCAGGGAATAAAGATAGCAAATTCCTAGTTTCCAAGTTAAAAAAAAAGAAAAGAAAAGAAAAGAAAAAAGCTAAAGTCTTGGAGCAAAACAAGCTGGGCAAGAAGGCTGACCAAGAGAGACTTTTCTGCCCTGGCCCTCTCCTTCCCCCAAGAATCTAACCTTCCTCTGGGAAATAGAGAGTCCCATGTGAGTGTGCTGCCATGCCTGGCCACATCTGGGGAGGAAGGGCAACAGAACCCTCATCCAGTGCATGTGGGGATAAGGACCAGGAAGAAGCAGTGCTCCCTGTCCTTCTGGAGCTCGGGGAAGTGAGAGTCTATAGATAAGGGCCGCCACACAACGGCACGGGGGAAGCAGAGTGGACATGGCCCATGGCGCATCAGAAGAGGAGAGGCCCTAATAACAACCCAATTTCCTACAGAATCAGAGAGGTGGAAAAGGACTTATAGCTCTTCTGTGGCCACAGCTGGTGCGTGAGCATTACTGAGAGAGGGAAGAAACAGAGGCAAAGAGCGTAAGTGAAGAAAGAGCTAATTCTTCAGAGTGGTTCGGTAAAGGGGGACACCCTGGTAGGACCATATAACTGAAGGCCGCAGGCCATACCAGTTGCCAGCATGAAGCAGGCAGGCACATGATGCCCACAGACCATCCCCCTGCACCGCTCTGCTAACAGAGACACTGACCCAGGAGAAGGAGGAAAGGGAGAAATGCTAGATTCATTGAATTAAAGCCTGAAATTACTAAAACAGTTTAATTGATTTAGAAATGGCCAGATTGAGGTTTCTCTTACTAGACTGAATGAAATGTGAATTATCTTGCTCACTACAGGAATATTACCCCTATTTTTGTCAAGACCTAGTTGTTCAGTGCTTAGCCTGACACTGTAAGTTTATATAAAATACCTGTATGTATACATAGGACAACCCTTTTGGTGATGGAAGAATGTCACCTTTAGGACAACTGTAAAATCACTACTTTACAAAAGAAACAGGTTTAGTTGCCAAAGGACCCAAATGTAAGGTGGCAGAGGTGGACTGTGAATCTGGGGTTATGAGAATCCTAACTAGAACGGGAACCAGAGCCTAAAATCTTATTACCCACAGAACTCCCTCCTTTTGTTTCCAAATCAGGGGTAGGGACTCTAATGTTGTTGGCCACTGTGCCATCTCTGTAGTTCTGAGGTCCTATATTAGAGCCTGTTTCCACGCAGTTTTGCCAGCAGGTCAGACTCCTGACTGCCCAAGCATCATCACGTTACAAAGGGGACTGCCTTTCCCTGCCTTTGCTTTCCTAGTTGAAACCTTCAGAGTTGAAGGGAGCAGCTCAAAGCCTCCCGCCCTCAAAATCCCTCAACCAACTTCACACGGACGAATCTTTACGTTCTATGGCATTAAGAGTTGCTACAGCAATCTTCCATTTGGTTAAAGCATTCTGTTATGCTTAGGCCAAATTACCCAATGAGATTTTAAATGCTTAGTAAAGAAAGAGTTCATTCAGTCATTTTTCTTTTGTACTTCTTATAATGGAAAAAAAAAAAAAAACAACCCTTTGTGTCTATATAAAAAATTAATACATACCTATAACACATTAAATATAGAGACCTATTCAGAATTTTATCTTAAAAAATTACACATGGCTAATATCTATTCCTTCAATAAGTAACTGAGTGTTTGCTGCTGCCTCCCACAGGCCTGGGAACATGGTTACATGATTCCCTTTTCTTCTTTTTCTTTCTTCTTCTTTCTTTTCCTTCTTTTTCTTCTTCTTTTTAATGGTGCAGTTGTTTAATTCCTAGAATCCAGATATGAGGTATCCATTCCTCTAGGAACTAGTTGTATTTCCTACTGTAGTCAAAAAGATTTGTTTGGATACAATAAAGCTAGCTTTTTAATTTGTAATACACACACACATTTATTCCTTCCTTCGACTTTTCTGGCATATCTAAGTTTTTGGTAAAACTTCTAATATGCGGGAACTTGGGTGGCTCAGTTGGTTAAACAACTGCCTTCAGCTCTGGTCATGATCATGGATTCCGGGATCCAGTCCTGCATTGTGCTCCCTGTTTGGTAGGGAGTCTTCTTCTCCCTCTGACCCTCCCTCCTCTCGTGCTCTCTCTCTCATTACCTCTCAAATGAATAAATAAAATCTTAAAACAAAACAAAACCTTTCAATAGGCATTGTGTCCCCAGTCTGCAATGGGGCAGACATCATGCTTGTGCAACGTTAAGGAGCCCATTCAAACCCATGAACCAGACACTTGTCCTAAAAAGACACAAAGATCTGCTGGCACTCTCCCAGGGAGTGCTTCTGTGTTAAAAAGTTTAGAAGGTGGAATTGGCTTCTGGAGTTGTATTTGGAAGATGAGTTCAGGAAGGTTGTTGTTAGCAGGCTTTACCCTCTGGGGGACTCAATAGCAGGTAAGTAGAGCTTGCCTGGGGAAAACAGCTTCTTCTGGAGGAAAGAGAGCCTAACAGATTGGTGTAGGATGGACCAGAAGCTCTTCGAGGTCAAACTTTTTTCAGGATCCAGCTTTACAAATAAGCTTCTTGCCTCTGAGGATAGAGTCCTCTCATCCATGTTTCAAACATTACAGGAAACAATTTCCTTCCTTCAACTTTATCCACTTGGCTATTTATCACAACAAAACAAAGGGGGAAAGGTGTTTTAAAACTGATGTTGAGGGGCGCATCAGTGGCTCAGTGGGATAAAGCCTCTGCCTTCAGCTCGGGTCATGATCCCAGGACCCTGGGATCCTGGGATCCATGGGGCTTTCTGCTCGGCAGGGAGCCTGCTTCCTCCTCTCTCTCTGCCTGCCTTTCTGCCTACTTGTGATCTCTGTCAAATAAATAGGTAAAATCTTTAAAAACAAAACAAAACAAAACAAAACTGATGTTGAGACCGGAAGTCTTAATGATTCCTCCAGCTATAATCACAGATACACCAACAGTAGCATCAATCACGGTTGCAATGGCACCTCCATGAGGGAATCCAGGAGTTCCTTGCATATAAGAACCTCCTTATGATATGCAAACTAGCCTTTCTGATTATGAAACATTGTGTATTCAAAGCCGCTAGGCCCTCCTCAAGGCTTCTGGGAAAGAGCTGGGTCTATGACATTTGCTCTTCTTTTATAAGCTTTGTGTCAGGAGAAAAAGATTTTAAAGTCTTGATCTTTCAAGTAGATTTACATTTACATGAACACGTTTCCAAGAGATGTCTTCACTTTTCTTCACGAGTCAAAGCTCCAGCTGGGGCTAGGAAGAGAATGGTCCTTACAAATGTCCTTCTGGGAAGAAAAATGACCTCAGCCCTGGCCATGGCTCCCTCGCCTATGGGGATGTGCATGCCCAGAGCACCAGAGGCCTCTGGGCATGCGCGAACATTGCTGCTCCACCGCGGGGCTCCAGGGTTCTGCCGGGCTCTGCCAGACAGCTGCCTGGCCGCCTGCTCCAAGGCTCCTCTCCAGACACGGAAAGAACATGTGACACTGGTCACATTATTCATTTTAATCATCAAGAGGAAGGTACTAACATCCCTATTTTACAGATGAGGAAATCGAGGCTTAGTGTACATTATTTATTTGCCTGAAACCACAAAATTAGGAACTGGTGCAAAGCATACTCAAACTTCACCTTACCGCACTCAACTTTTAGAGCTCTGAATTTCTTTGCAATTGTTTTACCCCAGTGATGTGCAGCTGTAAAATCTGACTCTTTACAAAAGTGTCTACAGTTTCTGTTTAGGGCCGGCATTCTTCCATCATTAAAAATGTTCCTTCTCCTTTACCAAAAGGTGAATGAAAAACTCTTCAAACATTTTTTAGATCGGCGCGACTTGCTTACTGTGTCTTGCTTTTTGTTGTTTTCAGGATATACCAAGACATGTTGAGGATTTAAACTAACTGGCAGTACTTATATCCAAACTCAAGCCCAGGCTTCTCCTGAATTCCATTTTTGAGTCCTCAGTTTTCATGTCTAATCATCAGATTAGATCAAACACCTTCTTCCCTCTGATTTCATTAATATTTCGTTTGGGAGAGGTGATGGTGGTAGGGGGAGAAGGTAAGCAGGTGCTCCAGTGGAAGCAAAACATCTTTGATTTAAAATATTTTTATTTTTAAAATTTTATTTATTTATTCATTTGTTTGTTGGAGAGAGAGAAAGAGAGAAAGTATGTGAGTTGGGGGGAAGGGACAGAGGGAAAGGGAGAAACAATTAAGTAGGTTCCATGCCCAGCATAGAACCCGAGTTGGGGCTCGATCCCACGACCCTGAGCTAAAATCAAGAGTTGGAGGCCTGTGACTGAGCCACCCAGGTGCCCCAAAACATTTTTGTTTTAAATATGTCAAAGAAACTTGGATGCTAGTAGTCCAAGTAATAGAGCAAATTACATAAGTGTTTAGAAATTTCCCCAGCTGAACAAGAACGCATTCCCCAAAATGAATAAAGTGAAAATGCAGACACTTACCTGAAGAAAGAATGTAATAAAAGAAATAATTCCAAGGACTAGAAACAATAAAGAAAACATATTACTATTCTGTCTTTTTGTTTCAGGATCTTCGTCTCTGGTAAAAACCTGTTGAGAAAATATTTACAGGTTTTCAGTTCAAAGACTAAGGAAGTCATTCTGGGTCTGACCCATTTCCCATCAAGCACAATATTTGGGGGTCAAGAAAGGCTTAGTATACTGGAAGTCAGGGCTGGTTTCCCTAATGCCAATCTAAAGATGTGCAAACGTTGTCTTCCTTAAGGGCCAAGAATGGGTCTGTTGCTCCTAAAGGACCCAATACTTATTCTGCGTATACTTCCTCTTAGAGTAATGAGTGCCACAGGGCCACACCAGATATGTAAAGTAGAAATGAGAATAAATACCGTCCTCTTTTGGTGGGAAACTACATTGTATGGCAATTTGTTGTTTTATAATTTGGACATTGCAAGCTGGAGAGAAATCTGCCAATGCCATTGTGGTAAACCAGAGAGAGGCAGCCATTCACTGAGCCCACACCCTCGGTAAGAAAGGAGCCTCCCTGAGCCAGCCTCTTTTGTAGGATGGGCAGTTTAGACAGCCAGCTGACCCAGCATCACACATGGAGATCTTTCCAGAGATGGCAAGAAAGCTAACACGATGTCTTGGGCTTAGAGAACACAGAGAAAAACTACTTCACGGGGAAAGAAAACAAACAACTCCCTGCATAATGGGCCAAAATTGTAACAGAGCTACATTCCTAACCCAACCCAGTAAACTTTATCCTTTTTACAGGAAAAAAAAAAATCCACCTCAAAATAGCTAACAATCAGTGAGCTCTTATCCTGTGATAGATATTATTCTATACAAATTCACGTGTACCATTCCTTTTATCTTCACAATCACCTCCTAACATTTATTATCATCATGACTTTACACAGAGGCACAGAGAAGTTAATTAACTTGTTCAAGGTAACACAGCTGGCAAGTGTTGACCCCAAGATTTAAACCTGAGCAATCTAACTTAGAGCCCACAACCTTAAACCCTGTGTTACAAACCTTCAACGGGGTGGATGACTGGTTGCCTAACCAATATCTAGGTGTCTGTGTGCTAGCCCTGGGTCACTTGTTTCCAGACTTACCGTGACATGAGGAATGAAAACAATATAAAATCCTTAGGTTGAGTTTTTGTTACACACAGCCAAACCCATTCCTAATGAGTCCACTTCCATTTTTTTTTTCCTGATGATGCCACGATCTATCTCCCTGCCTATACCACAAATGCTAGACCAGGAATCAGTTCCCTGGGGACCACCGGCCAAATGTTTCTGTAAAGCTTCCATGGAATAGTATCATATTCATTTGTTTCTGCACTATGGGTGCTTCTACACTCCAACAGTAGAGCTAAATATTTGCAATGGAGACCATATGGTGCCCAAAATCTAAATTGTTTACTCCCTTACCCTTTATAGAAAAAGTCTACTAACCCCTGTCCTAGAACATATGCTCCATGCTATCAAACACTTTATCTCCCTCTTGGCATTTTTTTTTTTTTTAACACCTGGAACAGTATGTGGCACAGAGCCGTCACTGCAAAAATATTTCTTGAATGACTACATGGAACATACGAATACCAAAGAGAAGTCAGTTAGCCAAGCACAGGGAGACGGGCACATTTGTGGATTTTTTGGTACATCAGAAGTTTGTGTTTGGCCTCTTTCATGCAGGGAGCAACTCCCTTCTCTGTAACGTTTTTAGCCATTATGGCAAGGGTATCCTCAGCTTGCTCTCTGAACATCTACCACAAAACAGAGAGCATTCCTGCCTCGGCAGTGGCTTTATTGTTAAAAAACGTCATCATTAAAAGCAGATACAACCAACATACATCCATATTTCGGAATCCATTCCTTTTTGTTTTCATCTGAACAAGTGGGATGGACGTCTTCCAGAGGCAGCGTGCCAGGCCTGCTCACGCCCTGACGAGTGCGTATGTCATACCACAGCTCTGTCTCCAGTCAGTCTGACAAACACACCTTGAACTCTCTCTGTGCACCAGGGAGAGGACTTTTCATGACGTTTACTCAGAGCCCATGGACGGCAGGTGAGACACTCAGGTCAGGTTCATATCACAGACTACTTCAGGAACCTGGGCCCTAAGAGAGCAACTAACTGCAGGGACAAAGGCAGGCTTGAAAAATTAGCCTTCCTATCCCAAATCAGACTTACATCCTCAAGTTGCTAAGTTTCATAAGAAGGTACAGTACTTTTTGTGGCTTATGCATGCAGCTACAAATAGAAACAGCTCATTCTTTACTCAGGACTCACACATAAACCCAGAAAATGAACATAAACACTTACCCCTATAATCCTTGAAAATATTACTGAAAAGGCTGGTTGCAGGCCTCCATTTATGACAGCACAAAATATACCAACCACAAAATAAGGCCATTCAGTTATATTCAGCTTCAGAATCCTCCAGAAGGAAACTGGAGGTACATTTTCATTCTGGAAAGCAAAATAATACAACAAGCTAGTTATAAAAAGAATTGATACTTTTTATCAGTTTAATGAGACAGTCCTTCCATAGGTACCAAACAATTTTAAAAAGATTTTATTTATTTGAGAGAGAGAGTGATTGAGAGAGAAAAAATGGGCAGGGGGAGAGGGAGAGCGTGAAGCAGACTGCCTTGCTGAGCAGAAAGCTAGATGCTGGGCTTGATGCCAGCTGATGCTTAACCAACTGAGTCACCCATGTGCCCCTGTACTAAAATTTTTAAAGGAAGGTATCTTATTCCTGTTTATGAGTTGATCATTATTTAATTTTTTAAAAAGTACTGACAGATTCTATTATATTGCTCTTTTATAGTTTAAGAAATAAATGATATTTCCACGAACATTTAATACTGACCTGATATCTGGATTATTTACAAGTACAGGTAAAAGAAGAGAAGTGTCCACATTTGAAGACCCATTAGAATCTCTTTGTATCACAGAGGCCCCTGAATGGCTCAGTTGGTTAAGCATCCAACTCTTGATTTGGACTCAGGTCATGATCTCAGGGTCTTGAGATCAAGTCCTGTGTCCAGCTCTGCACTCAGCAGGGAGTCTGCTTCTCCATCTCCCTCAATCTTCCTCCCTCTGGCCCACCCCTTCCCCGTGCATGAGTGCCAGCATTAAGAAATAAATAAATCTTAAAAAAAAAAAATCTTGGGTGCCTGGGTAGCTCAGTAGGTTAAAGCCTCTGCCTTTGGCTCAGGTCATGATCCCAGGGTCCTGGGATCGAGCCTCGCATCAGGCTCTCAGCTTGACAGGGAGCCTGCTTCCTCCTCTCTTTCTCTGCCTGCCTCTCTGCCTCCTTGTGATCGCTGTCTGTCAAGTAAATAAATAAAATCTTTTTAAAAAAATCTTCACATTATAAGTTCTAATTCTAAAATTCTTGTCTTATAAATTTTCATTCATGAATTATAACCTGAAGTCTAAAATGTTAAAGATTTTGGTTTGTGGAACATTTTGGGAATAGGACAGGAGGATTCTGGAGAACTCTTTTTTATTCCCACTCCTGCCACCCCAGTGCTAGCCCAGAGGGAGGACTGAAGACATAACTAACTCTACATCCTCTCCGTACCAAGTCCTCTTCTGTCCCAAGCTTTCTGTCCTGGCCTTGTGGGGCATGTATACTCTTGAGAGTTGATCTTCTCCTTATTAAACTGGATCCTGAGTCTTTTGGAGGCATTTCCAAGGCATCAATTTCACTTTTGGATTCACTAATGGCATTTTCTAATTCAATTTCATTTCCTCTTGTCTAAAATAAATAAGAAATAAGCACAAAAAGGTTAGGCTCAAAAAACAAATAAAAATTACTTGCCAAAGATCAGCTATCAAGGAAAGTGGTAATTACCATCATTGTAGGAAAGGACAAAGTTAAACTGCTGCTGGGGGCATGGGGTTGTATGTAAATGGGTGGTACATTTGAAAATTAAACCCGCTGAATGGGAATTGCCACTGAATATGCTGAAAGAACATGACATCTCCTCCTTGTATAGTATCTTGTCATCTCCTTTTTCTGGGTGTTTTGGGGCTCAGTAATATTTGCTTTGGGCCAGCGCTATCAAAGGAAATATGGCGCCTGCCATTCTGTGACCCACATTTATCATTTAAAATTTTCTCAGTAGCCACATTAAAAAATGTGAGAGAAAAATCCATTTTTACTCTGCATTTTATTTAACCTACTGTATCCAAGATATTAGCATTTCAACATGTAATCATTGTAAAAACTTACTGAGATATTTTGCATTCCTCTTTTGTACCATATCTTTAAAATCTGGGATGCATTTTCTATTTAAAACACTTCAATTCAGAATAATTGTCACTGAAGTATTCAATAGCCACATGAGGCCAGTGGCTACTACAGTAGATGACCTTTAAACCTTTTTAAACTTTTAATTTTCTCCAATTATCCTTCTTTATTTCCCCTCCCTTTCAATAGGAAGAAAAATCTGGTCTGAATTCCCTAAGTATTTTTCTCACCTATCAAGATAATCAAGTAAAGTAACATTTATTTATAGTACTACACACAACAAATCAGTTTGTACTTGAGATATTTCAGGAAAACTCTAGACTTGGACTATATACCTGCATTGTGACGAGTTTGAAGTAAATGCCTTTCTCTTTCATGAGTTCATCATGATTTCCTTTCTCCACAATGACTCCATCATCAAAGCCAGCGATGACATCAGCATTACGAACTGTAGACAAACGATGAGCTATCACAATGGTGGTCCGGCCTTTTCTGGCCTAAAGAGAGAGAAATTGGGTTTTTGAATACATGGACAATTACAGACAAAAATTCATTCAATTTATATTTACTGAATGCCAATGCCTTGGATATTGTAAAACCGTCTAAGCTATATAAGGTCATCTCTGGCTTCAGTAAATGTTTAGTCAACATATCATGGTTTAAAATGATGTTTTATTATAATAAAATTATAATATAATTTTAATAATATTAAATGATATTAATATTATTAATATTACAACCATATATTATATGATTATTATAATTGTATAGTTATATAATTATATTAATTAATAATTATTAATATAATATTTAATAACATTGTAATAAATGAGCATAAATGTGATAATCACATATTAATACTAGATAAATTTCTAAGAATTTTACTCAACCTCTATCAGCCTGAGTTTATAATAATAATCAGGGGCTTATACAAAATTTAAAAAGCTATAATCCAGGCACTGGCCAATCAGAGCAGACCCAAGCCAGTGTGTGGTCTGGGTACACACTAGACACCATCAGTCTGGGGACTCCTGGTGCCCTATTTCACAGAACCTCTGGATGATTAAGATGGACAATCAGTGTGAGGCAGCAAAGTCCAGTCTTCAGTGCCAAACTGATCTGACCTCTCTAATCTTAGCTCTGCCATTTATGAATTCCACAATTTTATTCAAATCTTTTAACCTGTGTGAGGCTCATATAAAATGGAGATAATATTAATACTGATTTCTTCAAGTAGTTGTGATGACCAAATAACGTACACAAAGCATTGTGATATGTATACAATATTAGTTACTGTAATGTTACTTATTCCTAGGTAGATGCATTATGGGAAAACTGAAGAGCTATGCAAATGTTTTTAAGTGCTTGGTATCATTTTTGTTTAATATGGAAGAGGTCAAAGGGTTTAATATGGAAACAGAACATTCTGAGATTTCTTTCACCTCTGTAACTTTCCTCAAGGCTTTGACTTTTTGACTTTGTATCTCTCTGCAGGAACTAGCAATAATATCCTCAAACTAACAATACGAGGTTATTAGGATCAATATAAAGAAGAGAAGTGGCAAACTCTGACAAGAAGAAAACAATACATGTAGAAACATTAGGTGGTAGCAACTAGAAGTTAGAGAAGATAATGAATCAATTCTTTGTTTTTTAAAAAAGGGGGGCATTTGGAATTCTCCCCCCAAAATTTATATTCTAAAGGAAAACTATTTTTTAAGAGTTAATGTATTTTGGGGTGGGTGGGGAGGGTAGAGGGAGAGAGAGGGAATCTTGAGTTTTGTTTTGTTTTTTTTAAAGATTTTATTTATTTATTTGATGGAGAGAGATCACAAGTAGGCAGAGAGACAGGCAGAGAGAGAGAGGAAGGGAAGCAAGCTCCCTGCTGAGCAGAGAGCCCGATGCAGGGCTCGGTCCCAGGACCCTGGGATTATGACCTGAGCTGAAATCAAGAGTCAGATGCTCAACCAACTGAACCACCCAGGTGCTCCTAAAGAAGTATCTTTAGAACAACCTTTAAAATCATTTTCATAATTTAATACATGTTTCCACTGTAGAGTAATAAGGAAACACAGAGGTCAAGTTACAGATAAGCAAAGTGAAGGGAGAAATCACAGCCACAATCCCATCTGCCTCTATTTTGGTTCACTCAGTTTTTAGTAACTTGCTTTTCCCTTCCTCAACAATCTATTAAACACATTGGCAGGATATTTAAAGGAATATCCAGTGTCATTTTGTTATTAGGGAAGGGGAAAGCTGGAACAAATATGAGTTCATCTTTGAATTCTACTGTGACACTTCTACTCATGGCACTTCTGGGTTAAAAGGTCTTCATATTCTGGAGAGGAAGATGGTAAAGTAGGAGGACCCTAGGTCCATCTCCTCCCACAAACACAACTAGGTAACTATCATATCATCCTAGATACCTGAGAAATCCACCTGAAGACTGAAAGAACAAACTCTACAACTAAGGAGAAAGAGGAGGCCTCACTAAGAAGACCGGAAGTTAGGAGATGTGGTTTAAGGAGAAACAGTGCTGCAGTGGTGGTGGAGAAGGGCATGTGTGAGAGAGGGAGAAAGACAGAGAGAGAAGAACACAGGGAACTCATATGCAGAATATTTCCCCAAAGCCACTGGCTTGGGAAGCAAGATGGGCTGGATTTTGTGAGTTCTTGCAACCATCAGGGTTTAAAGCCTAGAGTTTTAAAGGTCAGTAGGTTGGCTGGGATAAAGCTTGGGGGGCACCACGCTGGTCCTGGAAAGAAGGCAGACAAATAACCTGGGAGTGGATAGCATGGAAACCGTGACCTAAAAAATGGGTGTGGTACACTGGGGGATATTATTCACTCTTTGCAAAGCATATCCCTGAGAGGCACTGTTTGAGGAGACGTGTCTTTGGGAACAAAGGAGCTGACTGGCACCATTTCCCTTCCCCCACCCCTCAGCATAAACACAGCACCAGTCACCTGAGGAAAGCAGCTCAGCTCAGACAATGGCTGTCTAATTTGCTTAAACCAGGCCCCGCCCTATTGTGCTCTGGAGGGACTGCCTTGTAAGTCACACTGGCATCAGAGGGAGCAAGGTAAGTCCCTCTTCTAGAAGACCAGCACAAAACCCTGCCCACTCCCTATCTCCTGACCAGTGAGTTCTACCAGGCCTCAGTTCTTGTAGAGTTGGTGTCAGGTCTCATTTCACTAGCAGACAAGAGCACGCTAGCTAAAACTCACCACATTCAGGCCAGGGACCAAACACTACCTAGAGCAGGCAAGGAGAGCCTCTGCAAATGACTGACTTTAAGGACAGAGCAACCAAAACACAACAGCGGAGTGCACATAGTACACATCATTGACACTCCCTGAAGCACCAGGCCCTGGATACTACATGACCTCTTCTTCATAAAGCCATTATCTTCTGGAAGCAGGCAACATAAAAGAAGGCAGAGACTTAGACAAAATGTCAAGATGGAGGAATTTATCTGAAATGAGAGAACAAGTCAAAGCCATGGCCTGAGAACTAAACAGAACAGAGATAAGTAACATTTCTGATGGATAATTTAAAGCAATAATCATAAGGATATTCACTGGGCTTGGGAAAAGAATAGAAGACATCAGGGAGACCCTTACCAAAGAGATAAGAGAGTTAAAAAAGAATTAGAGATGAAGAATGCAATAAATGAGTTTGGAAACAGGTATGATGCAATGAACAGCAGACTGGGAGAAGCAGAAGAACGAATTAGTGACCTAAAAGACAAAATAATGGAAAATAATGGAGCTGAACAAAAGAGAGAAAGAAAAATTACAGAACATGAGAATAGACTGAGGGAACTCGGTGACTCCATCAATCATAATAACATTCATATTACAGGAGTCCTAGAAGAAGGAGAGAGAGAAAAGGGGGCAGAAAACTTATTTCAAGAAACCATAGCAGAAAGTTTCCCTAATCTGGGAATGAGACAAATGTCCAGATCCAGAAGGAACAGAGAACTCCCATCAAAATCAACAAAAGCAGGTCAACGCAAAGACATATTGTGAAATATAGTGATTTAAAAAAATCTTAAAGGTGGCAAGAAAAAAGAAATCCTTAACTTACAAAGGAAAATCCATAAAATTAGCTGGAGCTCTCTTAACAAAAACTTGGCAAGCCAGAAGGGAGTGGTATTATAATATTCTAGGTTCTGGATAGGAAAAATCTGCAACCAAAAATACCCTATCCAGCAAGGCTACCATTCAGTAAACTGGACAACTTGGAAGAAATGGATAAATTCCTAGAAACATAAAAGCTACCAAAACTGAAAGAAGAAGTTGAAAACTTGAACAGACCCATAACAGCAAAGAAATAAAATCAGTAATTGAAACACCTCAAAAAACAAAATCTAGGGCCAGATGGCTTCAGAGGAACTTATACCAAACATTTAAAAAGGAATTAATACCAATTCTTCTCAAACTATTCCAAAAAATAGAAAAGGAGGGAAAACTTCTAAAGTCATTCTATGAGGCCAGCATTAACCTGATACTGGAACCAGATAGAAACTCCACTAAAAAAGAGAACTACAGACCAATATGATGAGCAGAGACGCAAAATTTCACAATAAAATACTAGCAAACAAAATCCAGCAATATATTAAAAAAGTCATTCACCAAAATTACTGGAGATTTATTCCTGGGTTGCAAGTGTTGCTCAATATTCTCAAATCAATCAACATGATACACCACATTAACAAAAGAAAAGATAAGAACCATTTCATTTCATTTCAATAGACACAGAAAAAAGCTTCAGGCAAAGGACAACATTCATTGATGATAAAAACCCTGAACAAAGTAGGTTTAGAGGGAACATACCTCAACATCACAAAGGCCATCTGTGAAAGACCCACAGTTAATATCATCCTCAATGGGGAAAAACAGAGCTTTTCCTCTAAGGTCAGGAACACAACAGGGATGTCCACTCTCACTACTGTTGTTCAAGATCGTACTTACTGGAAGTCCTAGCCTCAGCAATCAGATAACAAAAAGAAATAAAATTCACAGACCTGTACCCCTGAAGCAAATAATACATTATATGTCTATTAAAAAAAAACACAACCTATTTAAAGGCAGTTAAATAATGCAACGATTAAAAAGGCATTAGCTGAAAAAAAAAAAGAAAAAGAAGGAAAGAAAGAACTAAAGAAACCCACAACTATATGGTCAGCTGGTCTTGGTAAAGCAGAAAAAAACACCCCCTGGGAAAAAGTCTCCAATAAATGGTGTTGGGAAAACTGGATAGCAACTTGCAAAAGAATCAAACTTGACCACTTTCTTGCAGCATACACAAAAATAAATTCAAAATGGATTAAAGACCTAAATGTGAGACCTGAAACCATAAAAAATCCTAGAGGAAAACACAGGTAGTAAACCTCTAACATCAGCTGTAGCAATTTCTTTATAGGTATTTCTCCTCAGGCAAGGGAAACAAAAGCAAAAATAAACTATTGGGACTTCATCAAAATAAAAACTTTTGTACAGTGAAGGAAATAATCAACAAAACTAAAAGGCAACCTACTGAATGAGAGAAGATATTTGCAAACGACGTACCTGTTAAAGAGTTAGTGTCCAAAATATATTAAGAACTTACAAAACTCAATACTCAAAAAAAGTGTTCAACCACTATATTGTACACCTGACATTAATATTATACTGTATGATAACATACTGGAATTTAAATAAAAACTTTAGAGATTTTCATATTCCTTGTCCTCTCAGAGCTAGGCTAATTATTACCAATACATGTCAGAGACCAAGCAAACAGTGCCCAGCACAGTGTAAGCTCTCAAATCTGATGTGGGGAATGAGACATGTAAAATCAAGGACTGTAGGAAGGTCAGACTCTGTTGACAGACAAGGACATTTCATGGCCCACGTAAGTTTCCAACATCAATTCTCTTCCCCTTTCCCAAGGACAAGAGATTTTGGTCATTTCCCATGGGATCTTCAATGGGTATTTGACATCTTGAAAATTAAACGTAAACCTTCATTATATTTTCCTCTTATTGACAACAGCAAAAATAGAAAACCTAAATAATGAGGTTATCTCCACAGCCAAGTTTTCAAGATCACAACGAAGACCAATTTTCATTTGAATCTCTCTACCTCGTTGTTTAATTTTAAAATTTTGCAAGTTTCTCTCAGTGAAAGTTTATTCATTTCTACTTTAAAAAAATAGAGAAATAAATAGAAATGAAATGAACAGATCCAAAGAGGACTGGAGATGTGATTTTGAAACTTGACAGGATCATGTTAGGAGCCATCAGAAATGTCCTTTTTAAAAAAAATAATTTTCAAGGGGCGCCTGGATGGCTCAGTGGGTTAAGCCTCTGCCTTTGGTTCAGGTCATGATCTCAGGGTCCTGAGATAGAGCCCCGCAATGGGCTCTCTGCTCAGTGGGGAGCCTGCTTCCTCCTCTCTCTCTGCCTGTTTCTCTGCCTACTTGTGATCTCTCTCTCTGTCAAATCAATAAATAACATCTTTAAAAAAATAATATTCAAGAAGAATTAACAGAGGGATGTCCCTATGCTTACAAATTAGGTTGGTTTGAATTGAGGCTCACAGACCTTATCCAGGGCCACCTGAACCACTGCTTCGCTTTCAGTGTCCAGGGCTGATGTGGCCTCGTCCAGCAGGAGGATCTTGGGGTTTCGAACCAGGGCCCGAGCGATGGCGATCCTCTGCTTCTGTCCACCACTCAGCTGGGCCCCTCTCTCTCCAACCAGGGTGTCAAATTTCTACAACACAGAAAATAAAGTGGGGTGGGAGGGAAGTTAGCAAAACAACAAGCTATGTCAGCTACATTTTAAGATGGGAAGTAATCCCATAAACAACCCATAGGCAATATGATCCAGTTCCTTAAAACTCAGCAATTACCAACCCCAATTTTTATCAATATGCCTACTAGGAATTGATGGTGCTAGATCAAGCTTTAAAATCTGAAGTCATCGTGATTTCTCTTCTTAGAAGTTTCCTTTAATGCATAGTGGATTCCTAACTTCTTCTGCATTAGGCTGGCATTCCAATCTTTGAACCTCCAGCACGGCAGAGATCAAGAAGGACTTACATTGGGTAGTTTCATGATAAAGTCATAGGCGTTGGCTTCCTTAACAGCTTTCTCAATCTCTTCCATGGTGACATTCTCACGGCCATAGCGAATGTTTTCAGCTATCGTGGTGGCAAACAGCACAGGTTCCTGACTCACCACACCAATAATTTCCCGAAGGTACCTTACATTGATGGCCCTAATGTCCTGTCCATCAATACAGACCTGAAATAAAAAGTAAGCGTGAGTTCTGTGCATTGCCGATTTGAAACATGAGATGTGCCCGGGGTAACTGCTGGTCGCTGAACCATCGCTTTCGGCATGAGCCG
This sequence comes from Mustela putorius furo, assembly GCF_011764305.1. NCBI lineage: Eukaryota > Metazoa > Chordata > Mammalia > Carnivora > Mustelidae > Mustela > Mustela putorius. The sequence continues at coordinate 31,084,986 of NW_025421998.1, forward strand.
CCTCACCGTGCCGTCTGTGGGGTCGTAGAGCCTTTGCATTAGCTGCACCGTTGTGCTTTTCCCGCAGCCGCTGTTCCCGACCAGCGCCACTGTCTGCCCGCTCTCCACCGTCAGGTTGAGGCCCTTCAAGATCTAACAGGGCAGAGGATCATAGGGGAAGGGAGGGAAAAATGAAACAAGATGAAACCAGAGAGGAAGACAGACCATAATAGACTCTTCATCCCAGGAACAAACTGAGGGTTGCTGGAAGGGAGTGGTGTGAGAGGGATGCCCTGGCCGGGTGATGGACACTGGGGAGGGTATGTGCTATGGTGAGGAAAAATAAATTAAAAATAAAATAAAATAAAATAAAAAAGGAGAGGTCTTTAAAAATAATAAAAATAGGGGCGCCTGGGTGGATCAGTGGGTTAAAGCCTCTGCCTTTGGCTCAGGTCATGATCTCAGGGTCCTGGGAATGAGCCCTGCCCTCGGGCTCTGTGCTCAGCAGGGAGCCTGCTTCCCTTCCTCTCTCTCTCTCTCTCTCTCTCTCTCTCTGGCTGCCTCTCTGCCTACTTGTGATGTCTGTCTGTCAAATAAATGAATAAAATCTTTAAAAACATAATAATAAAAATAAATTAAAAAAAAAAGATCTAACAGGACAAACGAGAAATAAACATAAGGGCAATGCACAGATCCCGTGTGAACTGACAGTTCAAGTCAAAACTAGGGGCATGTATACATTTAAAAAAAAAATCACTAATATAAAGTATCAGAAACCCTTCCTCCAATCCATGGTTGAATCACTGATCAATCAGGTATCACCATACCTTAACTTCCTTTCGAGATGGGTAACTGAAGTGAACATTTTTGAATTCCAAATTTCCCTTAATATTATCTGGTTTATGTCCATTCTTCGAATAGCTGTCAATGCTTGGCTTCTAAACAGAACACAGTTTCAGAAGATGACTAGGTTACACCGCCTATCTTTAGTGACATTTGTGAAGAGTGGAATAAAGCAATAAAGAAACTGACTTTTAATTAGAGAAACTTTGGCATGGATAAATGTCTAGCCCAGACTTACATTATCAATTATCTTAAAGATTTCATAAGCGGCTCCTCTTGCGTTTGCAAATGCTTCAATGCTTGGAGATGCCTGTCCAATACTAAAAGCCCCGATTAATACAGAAAAGAAGACCTGAGGGATGGGAAGGAAAATCATCAAGTTACTTAGCATTTATTACAATTTTGTGCATACATCTTTCTTCTAGCATAGTTAATTATATTATTATTATTATTATCATTTGCTAATTCACTTTTAAAGTGGCAAGCCGACTTAGAGAGTCCTGGGTGTTAAAAACTTTTTAAAAGTTTAAATCTTTTTGATTCACAATACAGGATTAGTCTTACTTGCTCAGTGAAGCAATGGAACAAGTTCCATGGAACGAGAATATAATAGAATATATATTTATTTAATGGCTAGTTATTTGGGTTTAGATCATCAGCAGGGCCTAAAACAAACAAACATCAAAATGAGTGTCAGGAGACCAAGGTCCAAATTCTGGATAAGCCCTAACTGGCTATATGTCTTCAGGGAATTTGCCTAGTGTTGCCAGGCTTTGATTTCTTCATTTGCCAAACTAGGCAGGACTCCATCTGTTTTCCTGACCTGGAAACCTTAGAGTGAAACGGTACATGTGAAAATATTTCGTAAATGAGAAAGCACACATCTAGGGCATTATATCTTGATCAGGTTGTCTTCTTTCCTTCTACCAGACTGTGTACTCTCTGAGGTCTGAGGTCTGATAAATGGTTTTTTTTTTTTTTTTTCATTTTGCCCAAATGAAGTTGTTTTTCTTCAGGGTTACAGAGAACTAATATAACTATTCATTTCTTTCTAAATCACACAGGAAAATTACCCATTATTTATACAGAAGAAATTTTGCTAAGTGATTCTTCATTCATTTTCTCAGTTACAACTTACAACTACATTCAAAGTTATGGCAAAGTATTCCTGCCATTTCCTTTTGGCAAAAGAGTAGCAGAAACTTGAAAAGTCTACGTGGCTACCCCCAAGTCATACAGTTAATAAGTGGATGGAATGTGAGCCAAGTCAGCCTGATTTCAAATCCCAAGCCCTTACTCATATTCTGCATGCTTCCATTTTGTGAAGCCATTCTGGGGATCAGTGAAAACAAAAATTGAAACTGCATATCTATACCACAAGGAAGTACAACACATTTCTTATTCCAACCTAGGCTCACCAATAGCATTACTATCCTAATGAAGGCTTTTGGTAAACATCATTCTTAAGTAAATAGCCTTGCACATTTTGGACAACACATTTATTATAGCCACATTACAAACCTGGTTCCTAAAAAAGGGAACTGTTTTAAGGGACTCAACAAAATATGGTCACCAACAATATACTTGTGCTCAGCCTATGACAAAGGAATTGAGTGACTCTTCTAACAGTATGTACTTTCTTAGATCATGATACAGATTGAGCTTGGTTTATTAACTCTTTCATCATTTTTAAATAAAAGAGTATAGCTCAAAAGACAAGCTTTCTGTGCTTCTATATAATTCTATAAGGCAGAGAACCTCCAAATAGAATATCTTTCAAGGAAGAGTAATAATATTTCCCTAACTTTCCAAGGATGGACCAGCTGTCATTCAAAAGAACTTGAAAAACAGACAAATGGTGTATTTTGCCATTTGTCGTTGTGAATAGTCGATCAAAAAATAAAAAATGAAAGGCTTACCATTGAGCCTGCCACAAAGAAATCATCTCAACAAATGAGAGTTAATGCTACAGAGATTAGTGACGTTAACATTATTAAGGCTGCAAGACAAACTGTGCAAGGGATCTGCCAAAAAGACACTCAATACATGTAATTTCCTTTCCCTTTTTAACCTAGTAGTATATAGCTCTTTGTCTTATTCAATAGTTCTTCAATACCTATTCTCTAACATCACTCAAGCCAACGCCATTCAACTTCATTGCAATTTTTACAGGAGAGTCATTTTTTAAAATAACATCACTTACAGTGAGTACTTGTCCAATAGAATATTCATGCGAGAGGACCAAGGAGGTCCCATACCAGAATGCCAGAGCATATGATGCATAGATCAACAGGAAAGCAGCACCAATAGAAATGTTGGCCGTGATAGCTTTCTTAATCCCAATTCTTTTAGCTTCTTCTAAGTTTTTGTTGTACCTGGGAGAAGTAACAAAAACTATCACATCTACTCATAAATCATATGAAATGGGCCAAGACAACATGATGGTTATTAAGTACTTAGAATGTGCCCAACCCTGTGGGAGGTGTATTTTCTCCTTTTGTTCATGCATTGACCCTATGGTGTTAGCACTACCGTACTCCCTTCTTATAGAAGAGTAAATTTAGGTTAACTTATCTACAGAGATTAAATAATCTGGGGGAGGGGCACCTGGGTGGCTCAGTGGGTTAAGCCTCTGCCTTCGGCTCAGGTCATGATCCCAGGGTCCTGGGATCCAGCCCCACATTGGGCTCTCTGCGCTGCAGGGAGCCTGCTTCCTCCTCTCTCTCTGCCTGCCTCTCTGCCTACTTGTGATCTCTGTCAGATAAATAAAGAAAAAAATTTAAAAAAAAAATCTGGGGGAAAGTATTCTAAAATTTCTTCCCTGGCCTCGGCAATAGTGAAATAACGCGAAATAATGTTTAGTAAACTTCCAGAACTTGTACTGTTTCATAGGTGAGACAAAAGAAAAGCTACAAAAACGTATTTTCTCTTTAAAATCTGCATGCCTGGGGCACCTGGGTGGCTCAGTGGGTTAAGCCTCTGCCTTAGGCTCAGGTCATGATCTCAGGGTTCTGGGATCGAGCCAAACATCGGGCTCTCTACTCAGCGGGGAGCCTGCTTCTCCTTCTCTCTCTGCCTGTCTGCATACTTGTGATCTCTATCTGTCAAATAAATAAATAAAATATTTTTAAAAATCTGCATACCTTTTAAGTTTAAGAATAAAAAGCAGATGTAAGGCTAGAAAGTGCTCAACACAAAGACTATATATAAATCACTGAATGCTTAAAGAAACATAAGGAAGATTCTTTTTTCTTTTTCCTTTTTTAATGTGAGCCCCATTAGTTTATCTCCATGTCTCTTCTCTTAAGAAGAATCTTTGTAAATATATAATCAAGGTAAAATTATTAGAGAAATGGGACAGAGTATAACTGAGTCTTAAACCTGTCTTTATCCTCTTAATCACATCTCCCTGGGAACTTAGACCATTGCCTTGTGGAAAGCAGAAGTTCATAACTGTAGAAAGAACTTACTCCCATATAAAATTAGTATTTTGAGGTCTTTGACCTATAAAAGCATGACTATACAAATGTGTTGTATTATATTATTTTTGTTGGAGGATTCACTCCCTGAGTTGGAATGTACAACAGAGATCAAGTTCTGTTCAGGTCAAGGCATGCACTCTTTCTTGCCTTGGTGACTTTTTTTAGCTAGTTACTTTACCAGTTCAAAGCCTTCCAAATGAAATGTACATGACTACTATATCCACTAACCAAATTTAAACAGAACTTTAAAGTGATAAAATAGTAACACACTATTATTAGAATTTCTCCCTGTAAAAGCATGTATTCCTAACTTGCCAGTTATAATCTTAGTGTAAAAAAATTATTTTTGACTAACGTGTTTCAATGGTTGATTATTTCCCACCTTTTGAGTTGACCTGAGGCAAAAAGTATAAGGAGGCATCAACAATAAGTAATTACAAATAAGAAACTTTAATGCATATGACTCACACCTTTTCTATTAGTTCTTGCTTACCGAGACTAATGCAGAACTCATTTCACTGATATGTTGTTGTACCATGCAGCCAGAAGAAACAGTTTCAGAGGAAGAAGCAACAAGGAAGAAAATAATTTAGATACAAGAGAAGATAAATGAGAAAAGGAATAAGGTAAGGAGGAAGGAGACATCAATGGTACTACTTTTATACAGACTTTTTGATTTATGTTTTGATAAAAATACCACAGTACAAAACCAGATATTAAAATCACCTACCCATTAAAAGTGTTAGTATGAGAATGGTAATTAAGGTCACAGTTCCTAAAATGGATTAAAGATACATAACAAAAACACCAATATTTAGGGAAAAAAATTCTTCTTATATATTTTGAAAAATATTTATCAGTGATACAAACAACCATTCATAAGAGCAAAAAACAATTTTAGCTAAGCAGAGAAATCAATACAAAGAGGTAAGATACACACAAGGGAGAAAAATATCATTTTAAAATCAAGGAGAGTAAAGCTATTCTTATACTATGGAATTGAACTCATTTAAATTCTGGTTAGATTTCCATTCCAGGAGAGCCAGCTTCCTCCTACACCTGTTAATCGTAAGAGAAAGTCAGACTAAGACCTTAATTACTTGTCCATGCAAAAGCAGAGAAAGGGAGGGAAAGAACTAAAAAGAAAACTGAAGGCTTGCATTTGGCCTAACAATAATTTTAGCAATCCTGCTTCCAAATTACATTTGAAATCTAGGTACCTGTCCCCCCTCTCCTGCCTGTAGTCCATGTCAGGCCACCGTAAAAGCCTTTTCAGCCAGGCTACAACAACAGCCTTTCCATCAGTCTCCCTGCTACCAATCTATATCTATATCTATATATTAGGTACAACAGTTAAAATATCTATATCTATATTGGATATAGAATATCTTTATATCTAGATATTTAGATATAGAATATCTTTTTTTTGTAGTGTGGTATTTTAGAATATCCATAGATATAGATATAGATATATAGATATATTTTAACTGCTCTACTTTGTTCACCAAACCAATCACAGACAGAAATGATCTTAAAACATCATTCCTTTGTTTAAAACCCTCAATCACTTCCCTGTGCCCTTGGAGTCAAATCCTAACTCTTCCATGGCCCCCACTTCCTTCAATAGCCTCTCTTCTCATCTCCCCTCACTCAACTTAGCTCCAGGCATACAAGCCTTATGGTATTTTCTAGAACATACCAAAGTTTGCCATCTCTGGAAATTTGGAAGACTCTTTTATCCCTAATCCCACCAGGGTACACTCTTCTTCTTCCTTCAAGTCTCAGCCTAGATGAAACCTTGTCAGAGAGGCCTCCCCATCTGACATATTAAAGTAAAATTTCCGGGGCACCTGGGTGGCTCAGTGGGTTAAGCCTCTTCCTTCAGCTTAGGTCATGATCTCAGGGTCCTGAGATCAAATTCCACATTGGGCTCTCTGCTCAGCAGGGAGCGTGCTTCCTCCTCTCTCTTTGCCTGCTGCTCTGCCTACATGTGATTTCTGTCAAATAAATAAATAAAAATCTTTAAAAAAAATTAAGCAACAACAAAAAAACAAAGCAAAATTTCCCTCCTTACCCTTATCAGCATACTACTTGATTCTTTCATTGCACATTTTAAAAAGCTGATAATTTCATTAATTTCTTGAATGATTTCTTTTTTATCTTCCTTTCTACCTTCCTCTCTTCATTTTTTCTCCAACTTATTCTTTGGACTAAGGATCCTTAAAGGGGAAAGTTCTTCTATTTTCAATTAACTATTGAAAACCCAGAGTGTAGTACACTGCTGAATGAATGACCTTCCAAGACATGGCCAACTGGAAAGAAAATGAGGCCAGCATGTCGTAGTCCTGAATCTACTCTTATTTAAAGACAAAACTGATTTCCAATTTGCCAGGGTAGAATATCCTTTCAAAGACATACCCAATAACTAATATCTTCTGAAGAAATGATGTCACAAATGAAATCAATCTCTGAATACAGTAAGATGTGCCCATTTGCTTAGTCTTTTTCTTTTTTTTTTATATCTCTGAGACATGTTTTTTTCTTTTTAAGATTTATTTATTTCGGATTTGACAGATAGAGATCACAAGTAGGCAGAGAGGCAGTCAGAGAGAAAGGAATCAGACTCCCCACTGAGCAGAGAGCCTGATGCTCCATCCCAAGACCCTGGGATCATGACCTGAGCCGAAGGCAGAGGCTTTAACCCACTGAGCCACCCAGGTGCCCCTCATTTGCTTATTCTTAGAATAAAAATTTAATCCCCATCTTCTTTAGGAAAAAAACCCCTTCACTCATTTAAACTTTTACTGAACTAAAATGATCAGATTTATGTCATTTCTGAAGCCTGGACTTAACTTCCATGATGTATTTTCCCTCCTTACTAATATTATATCCCCTATATAATAATAGTTTTTATTGCTAATAACAATCTCCTTTTAAAATTATCATATTCATCAAATTTAGGACATGATTAATTGGGAGGAGTCAGTGTTATTCTATTATGTAGCATTAAGGAATTTAGTAGGATACTCCATCTCCAGCTGGGACCCAAAGGGCTATAGCCTCAGTATAATATGCATATACCCCAGGAAGAGTGACTGCAGGGGAACTCGTACATCTCAACCCTGGCTTCAAGTAAAGGGAGCAGAAAACAACTCCCTGAGAATTTGAACCACAGATGATACTCACGCAGGTCTGAACTATAAATTCACACTCCTGGTGTGGTTCAAAAACTGCTAGATAAAGAATTTCATGTCAGGTGGTCTCAGGTCAATACCATCCCCAGGGAATGGCAGAAGCAAATGCAAATCCTGCCTGTAAGAATTGATTTCAATCCAGATCCATGGCAGTTCTAAGATGGCACTGATTGTAGGATTTATCTTAATTTCAGCATTATGAGAGAAAAATATGCATCTTAGAATCAATGGAATTCTGTTTATTATCTTATCATTCATTGCTGGTTTCACAGGATTTTTCTCTGAATTGTGATTAGATGCCCAGAGATCTCACTGAGCATTGTAGGCTGCAGAATCTACTGGAATTTCTGTGCATACAATCATACCATCTGTGAATAATGACAATTTTCCTTCTTGTTTTCCAACCCTTCTAGCTTTTCTTTTTTATTTTTTTAAAAAGATTTTATTTATTACTTATTTGACAGAGACAGAAAGAAAGAGGGAACACAAGCAGGGGGAGAAGCAGGCTTCCCACTGAGGAGGGTGCCCCATGTGGGGCTTGAGCATCTGCCTTTGGCTCAGGTCCTGATCCCAGAGTCCTGGGATCAAGCCCCACATGGGGCACCCTCCTCAGTGGGAAGCCTGCTTCTCCCCCTGCTTGTGTTCCCTCTTTCTTTCTGTCTTTTCTTTCTGTCTCTTCCAACCCTTCTAGCTTTTATTTTTATTACTCTTACTCTTATTTGTTCCAGTGGGTGTTATCTACTGGATAACACTAAATAGAAAAAAAAAAATGCTAGCAGATATACCCATTTCATTCATTATCTTAAGGAATGCTTTGCACGTTGCACCTAAAGTATGATGTTCCCTTATGTATCTCTGATTTATACTCTATATTAAGAAAATTCTTACTCCTAACTTTGAGTTTTTGTCATAAATTGTATGTAATTAATGCTTTTCCCCCACCCATCAATACAAAACATTTCTTCCTTTCAATCTCTTAATGTGCTTAATTATATTAATAGATTTCCTGATGTTAAACCATCTTTGCACTCATGGGAGAAAGCTAATAAGTTCAAGACTTTTTTTAATCTTATGATATTTTCACATGGATTTGTTTAGCTAATAATTTATGTAAACCCTCTGCATCTATGTTTTAGGTAAAACTGCTTAATAATTTTCCTTTCTCATATATCTGCCTGATTGTGGCTTCAAAGTTGAATTCTCAACTTTCCCTCTCTATATATTTTTCCCGTTCTCTGAAACAATTTCTATAACATAGCTTTATCTCTTTCTTGAAGTTTTGGGAGAACTTGTCTGTAAAATTATGTGGACTCTGTGGGTTTTGCTGTGCATGTAACGGCAGAATATGGAGATTTTTAACTTTGGATTCAATTCTTCTAGTGATTGTAGGTCTACTCAAGTTTTCTTCCTCCAAAGGAAGAGTTTAAGCCTGTATTTTTCTAGGATATTGTCTATTTCATTAGGGTTTTAAAATTTATTGGTATAAACCCATACTTCTTAAAAATAGTTTTTTAAAAATCTGTAGCAATTTGTCCTTATTTATTCATTTTTAAATTCTTGATTAAATTTGCAAAATACTTGGTTATTTTTCTTTTTGTCTTCTAAATCATGGAGCACAACCCTACTGATGAGGAGCCCCAGCAAGAGGAGAAAAAAATCATAGAATAGAATTTATCCTTGGAGGGGCGCCTGGGTGACTCAGTGGGTTAACCATCTGCCTTCGGCTCGGGTCATGATCTCAGGGCTCTGGGATCAAGCCCCACATCGAGCTCTCCACTCAGCAGGGAGTCTGCTTCTCTCTTCCATTCTACTTCTGTGTGCTCTTTCTCTCTCAAATAAATAAATCTTTAAAAAAATTGTATCCCCAAATGTAGTGATCCGAAGGGGCATGTGCACCCTCACATTTATAGCAGCAATGTCCACAACAGCTAAACTATGGAAAAAGCCTCGATGTCCATCAACAGATGAATAGATAAAGATGTGGTATAGATATACAATGGAATACTATGTAGCCATCAAAAGAAATGAAATCATGCCTTTTGCAATGAGGTAGATGGAACTAGAGGCTATCACGCTAAGCGACATAAGTCAGAGAAAGACGATTATCATATGATCTCACTGATATGAGGAATTTGAGGATCATAGGGGAAGGGGGGGAATGAAACAAGATAAAACCAGAGAGGGAGACAAGCCATAAGAGACTCTTAATCTCAGGAAATAAACTGTAGGTTGCTGGAGGAGAGGAGGGTGGAAGGGATGGGGTGGTTGGGTGATGGACATGTGGAGGGTATGTGCTATGGTGAATGCTGTGAATTGTGTAAGACTAAGGAATCACAGACTGTACCCCTGAAACAAGTAATATATTTTATGTTAATTTCTTTAAAAAGTAACAAAAAATAATTTTTAAAAAAGTAACCCTTGATCTTATACAAAATGTTTATTTAGTATTAGAGAACCAAGAATTGACTTAATGGGGAAAAATTATCATCAGATATAAAATATGTTTCAGCCTTAAGAAACTATTTTATTAACAAGTCAGGAAATAACAGATGTTGGCGAGGATGCAGAGAAAGGGGAATCCTCCTACACTGTTGGTGGGAATAAGCTGGTACAGCCACTCTGGAAAACAACATGGAGGTTCCTCAAAAAGTTGAAAATAGAGCCACACCATGACCCAGCATTCGCACTACTGGGTATTTTCCCTAAAGATACAAATGTAGTGATCTGAAGGGGCACATGCACCCAAATGTTTATAGCAGCAATGTGCACAACAGCCAAACTATGGAAAGAACCTAGATGTCCATCAACAGATGAATGGGTAAAGAAGAAGTTATACACACACACACACACAGGAATACTATGCAGCCATAAAAAGAAATGAAATCTTGCCATTTGCAATGACATGGATGGAACTAGAGGGTATTGTGCTAAGCAAAAAAAGTCAATCAGAGAAAGACAATTATCATATGATCTCCCTGATATGAGGAATTTGAGAGCCAGGGTGGGAGGTTGTGGGGGTAGGGAAGGAAAAAATAAAACAAGATGGGATCAGGAGGGAGACAACCATAAGAAACTCTTAATCTCAAAAACAAACTGAGGGTTGCTGGGGGTTGGGGGGGGGGTGGGGAGAGGGTGGTTGGATTATGGACACTGGGGAGGGTATGTGCTATGATGAGTACTATGAAATGTGTAAGCCTGATGATTCACAGACCTGTACCCTAGGACAAATAATACATTATATGTTAATAAAAATAACTAAAAAAGGAAACTATTTTATTTTCACTACCCATCTAGAACATTCTAGAAAATTCTTTGAATTAGCAGATATAAGAAGAGTACAACTAAAATTACAACTTTTCCAGAATATTGGCTATGCTGTATAATATCCTGGAAGCTACTTAAAAATACACATACACACACATACACCCCCTTATACTTAATACTGTCAATTTGAAGGCCATATATAATGAAACAATTTAAAATTACTAGCAACTTAAAATAAAAATCTCAAACCTTTCAAGTTCTTTCTTTTGTCCTCCAAAAGCAATCACAGTTCTGATGGCTGCTAAGACCTCTTCAGCTACTGCTCCAGCTTTTGCATATGCCAAGAGTTCTTTATCAGTAAACGAAGATAGTATCTGTTGAAAAATGCAACTTCAGATCATTTAAACATTTTTAAAATTTATCTTTTGTAAAATAAAAATAATATATACACCAATGATCCATGTATGTTAACGTATGTATAGAATAAAGTCTGCCTTTCATTCATCTCTGGTCATGATGTCCTAAGTATACATATTCACACTGTTAGCACTTCAAATTCTTTCTGGACTGAGATGGTATGCAATATTTAAACACTTTTATTTTCTCACCAACTACCTCATGGATCTTCATCTAAAGAAATAAAACTGGGGCTGTGGGGAGATCTTCAAGTTCAGAAAAGGAGGTATATAGGATAATCATAAACAAAATGAGAAAAAAAGCATTAATTACATAAAGGAAATACAATATGAGCTGAACACAGCAATTGTTAATTGCTCTCTGGATTGGAAGGTGTCAAGGTGGGAGACCAGAAAATGCAGAGGATCAAGCACAGAGCGGGACTTGGATTTCAAGGTTTCCCAGGGGCCGAGGAAGGAAAGAGTTCCCTCTTGAGCAAAACAGTGTACTCAGCCACCAGGGAGATCTTTTATTTTATGCTCGCTCCATGATCCTTCTGCTTGGTTCCTGAGCATTTATTCTGTGGCACGGTCCTGGGTGGATTTTATACACGGGATCTCATTTACTCTTCTCAGCTGCACAGTGAAGTAGGTATTATTTTTCCCCACTCTGTATATGAGGAAATGAAGAGGCGAAAAAGTTAAACTAATTTGCTAATGAGTGAAATCACTAAGATTCAAAGCTGAGTCCATATGGCTGCAAAACCTGAATTAACAGACAGGAAGGAGCGTGAACTTCTCTTGATCTTGAACCAGGCACTGACATATGAATGTGCTCCTGGAGGGCCCTGTTGTGAAAATGGGATCAACTAGCACAGGCTAGACTCTGTTACTAGTTGTCCCTGGAATGCCTATGTCAAGTAAGACACTGAAGGGTTACATGCAAGTGATTAGTAATAAAGTTTGAATTAAACAGCATTACACTTTTTAAAAAAGATCTTGTTTATTTAATGGACAGAGATCACAAGTATGCAGAGAGGCAGAAGGAAGCAGGCTCCCTGCTGAGCAGAGAGCCCGATGCTGGGCTCGATCCCACTGGGATCTTGACCTGAGCTGAAGTCAGAGGCTTTAACCCACTGAGCCACCCATGCACCCAGTATTATACTCTTTCAATAGGTAATTCAGAGGCATTTGCAGACTCACTTATACAAGGAGTATCAGTAAAAAGCACAAAGTTGTTTTGATTTTAACAGCACTTCTTCTTTTGCTGTGTGTTAACGTAGAGGAGCTGCGACAGATTTAAGAATGAAACTCACGATGTTGAGTTAACAAATGTGTGACTACTGTGAGGAAACTGTGGTTAATCTGATTGCCTTAGGAGCCTGTTATGCAGAAGCTGACAAACCACTGGTAAGACCAGCTGAGATGAGAGCACCTCGGGAAGAATTCTTACAGAAGACACAGAAGAGGTCAAAAGTGATAATGCACCCCGCGGTCTCCCCACCTCCACCCCCCCCCCCCGTCATTCTTAGGCTGACATTTAATGAGCACGTGTCCCATGAGAAGGCAGGATTCCTGAATGCACATGCTTGGAAAGGAGGACACTTCTCCTTTTCCTTAGATCCATTCAAGCTTATTCCATCCAACCTATGTACCCTGAGATATCTTAATCCCTTAACCTTAAATACACCCCATAACAACCCTTCAGGGAGGCAGATTTGAGAAATTTTCACCTCCTTGTTTGGCATCCGGTAATAAAACACTTTCTCTCTTCCACAAAAGTGGTGTCCGTGTTTGGAATGCAGGACATCAGGCAAAAACCCTTGTCCAGTAAAAAGAATGGGTGGGTGACGGCAATGAGCATTTATTAATCATGTCCTATGTGCAAATATTGTGCCACACGTACCTACCTTTAGTACCCAAAGCAATAACCCAGTTATGCACTAGACCTGCCTGGTGTCTCAAAACAACTCAAAGGAAGCAGAATTTGCCACCCCAAACGTGCCCCTTTGGTATATTATTTTCTTGGACTGAAGGCTTAGATCTGTTTAAATTTAGGGTTAGTTTCAATACTCCTTCCACCTGCCTCTCTTTCTCCTCTTCCTTTGAGACTCCACTGGTGGCAAATGTTGGAATTTCTGTTATTGTTCCACAGATCCCTGGAGCTCTTTTCATTTTCTGTTTCAGAGTTCAGTGAATTCCGCAGTTTTCTCTCCAGGTACAGATTCTCTTCTGTCATGACCACTCAGGGAGACAGAGACCATCCACCACACCCCGAGTTCTGCTGTTGTATCCTTCTGTTTTCTCATTTTATTTCATCTTGTTTTTAGACCTTCTACTTCACTGCTGATATTGCCTATTTTTTTTCTTTTATTTCGAGAGAATGTGTAATTGATTCATGAAGCATTTCTATGGTGGCTGTTTCAAAAATCCATGTCCAATAATTCTAATATGTGATTTATCTCAGTGTGTCAGTTCATTGTTTTTTGTTTCTTGGTTTGTTTTTGTTTTTGTTTTTCTCATTGAAGCTGTGCTTTTCTTGGTTCTTTGTATGGCAAGTGACATTTTACTGTATCCTGGACATTTTGCCTGGTGTGTTAGGAGAAACGGTCCTGTTTAAATCTTTAATTTTTAACAAGTGGTTACCTTGTATGGGCTTAGCCTGAAATTCCTGGCCTACTTTTGTGAGCTGTGTTTCCAGTGGCAGTTTCCTGTTCAGAGGCTTTGTGCATTATTTTGGTTAGCAGGGTGTATCTCGAGCTGCTAGCACTCCTAATGGTCTCTGTTTCTGCCACCTGAGGGAGTGGAAATGCATTCTAGAAGGTTATACTACTGGCCATCTCTCTCAGTGGAGGCAGTGTGTGGTGGTTCCCCTTGCCTGTGCCCTCTAGCTGCTGCCCTGTCTCTGGGTGGAGAGCACACTTGTCGGAGGCTGCTTACTGGACAAGGAACCTTGCTGTGACTGGGTTCCTTCCTGTTCCTCCTTCCTGCCCCTGTTAGGGAGCAGAGCCTCAGCTTCATGGGGACAAAGAACCTTCCAGGCTGGGCCACATTTCTTTTTTATCATGACTGCTAACCAGAGAACTTATGAAATTAGTTTGAAAGCACACCAAAACTTCATGGCAGAGTGAGGATTAAAACTGAGGTCTCCAGCAATAAGCCTGTAGCTCCGTTTATTAAATAAATAGTATATGAAGCAGTACATAGTTACTAAAAGATTAACTTTCTGTTTTCCTAACTTAACTAGAACAGACATCAATACATATTAAATAGTTCTTTAATAAATACGGACATGAAGAGTTTGCCAACTGACTTGCTTGATGTTCCAGTATACAGAAAAATCAATTAACACACAAGATTTTGCCAAGTATTTCAGCTGATAGAGAAATGCTGTTTAACCACCAAGACTATCATTTACACGTTGTTGCTCTCAGCAACAAATTAACCAAGTCCTCAGAACCTCAATTTCTTCCTGTGTTAAATAAAATAATATCTACATTTCAGAAGGATAATACATACTTTCCTGACATATTAGATGCTCAATAAATGGTAGTTACTGTTTGTAATATCAAAATACTATCCATCCTACAGGGTAAAACTTTTACAACTTAATATTTACCATCTGATTTATTTTATGTTAGGCTTGACTATGGTTGGCCCTTCAGTATCTTATGTTTTGGCCAAATGAGTTTGTAGTGCTTTCTCTAAGTTGTGGTAAACACAACAGAAACTACCAACTTGACCAATCCCTACTGCCATGCACTCTTACATCAAATCAATTTAAAATGAACACTATACCCAGCCTTGAAAAAGAAAATAAGTTTTATAAAATCATCAGAGACCTGTGTGCAGAGTTGGGGAGGGCCAATGATACTCCTTTGCCTTTGTGATTGGGAGGAAAAACTGCAGGCTTGGATATACATGCACAGGGACTAGAAAGTATATATTTCTTCAAAATTATTTTCATACCAATAGATTTAAATATGTTAAACACTAGAGAACCATTTATAACACTGACAGAACTGTTAAATCAATTTACAAATTAAATGAAACCTAAAAAAAACCCTTAAAAATCAATGTTAGTTGAACGGGACATATGTGCTGTTCTGTGAACTTAAATCTCTATGAATATGGGATTTTCCACAAAGCACACAGCTCTTTTAAGAGTTGAGTGTGCCCAGACGTCTGGGTGGCTCAGTCAGTTAAGCATCTGCCTTTGGCTCAGATCATAATCCTGGGGTCCTGGGGTTGAGTCCCACATTGGGCTCCTTGCTCAGCAAGGAGTCTGCTTCTCCCTCTGCCTGCTGCTCCCCCTGCTTGTGCTCTCTCCCTCTCTCTCTCTGACACAGAAATAAATAAAAAATCTTAAAAAAAAAAAAAGAGAGTTGGGTATGCCTTTGGGCCCCTCGGTAGCTCAGTTAGCTATGTGCCTGCCTACAGCTCAGGTCATGATCCCAGAGTCCTGGGACTGAGCCCCACATGGATCTCCTTGCTTAGCAGGGAACCTGTTTCTCCCTCTCCCTCTACCCCTATTCCACTGCCCCTCTCCCCTGCTTGTACTCTTTCTCTTTTGCTTGGCCTCTCTCTCTCTCAATCTCTCTCTCTCTCTCTCAAGGAAATACATAAAATGTTAAAAAAAAAAAAGAGTCAAGTATGCCTTTTATATGAAGTCAGGCGATGAGATGTGAGAGCTACTTCTTTCTAGCTCAACGCTTTCTCAAATAACCACGTGGTCCAGGACACCATGGAATCCAAACAGGGGTAGGATTTAGGGAGTTGACAGGCACTTATTCCCACCGATTTTGAACAAAGGATTTATCCCTGGGTGACTCAGTAATTAAGCAGCTGCCTTCAGCTAGGGTCCTGATCCGAGTGTCCTGGGATGGAGCCCCACATCAGACTCTCTACTCGCCGGAAGCCTGCTTCTCCCTCTCCCACTTCCCCTGCTTATGTTCCCTCTCTCGCTGTTTCTCTCTCTTCAAATAAATAAATAAATGATTAATAAATAAATAAATAAATAAGACCAAGTATTGAGGTGCTCCTACAGCCTCAGGGCAATTTGGACCACGTCCCCTCACGAAGCTGACCAGCTAAGGATGGGCTTTGCTGCAGTTTTCCTGGACATTTCCCTAAATAGCTTATTTTAACAAATAAATCAAAACACACCTAGTTAAAGGTCCAAATAGACCCCACTGTGAGCAAGAAGGAACTCTACAGAGGACAGACCTATGAGAAAAAGCAGCCAAAACATAACAGCAGTGCACACAGCATACACCACAAACACCTCCTAATGCACCAGACCCTGGACAGTGTATGATCGCTTCTTAGCATTACTCTTAGGAACAGGAAACCTACAAAGTGACAAAATGGAAGAACTCACCCCAAAAGATCAAGAAGAAACCAGAGACAGGGAGTTTCTCAGAACAGATGTAAGCAATCTAACTGAACAAGAATTTAGAAAAATAGTCATAGGAATACAAGCTGGGGGGCGCCTGGGTGGCTCAGTGGGTTAAGCCTCTGCCTTTGGTTCAGGTCATGATCTCGGAGTCCTGGAATCAAGTCCCATATAGGGTTCTCTGCTCAGCAGGAAGCCTGCTTCCCCCTCTCCCTCTGCCTGCTTCTCTGCCTACTTGTGATCTCTGTCAAATAAATAAATAAAATCTTAAAAAAAAAGAATACTAGCTGGGCTTGAAAGAAGTATAGAGGACACCACAGAAATTTGCTGCAGAGATAAAAGACCTAAAAATGAGTCAGGCCAAAATTAAAAATGCTGCAATAAATATTAGAGCAGAAACAAATGATATGAAAAAATTTTAAAAACCTGGTAGAACAGATCAATGAAACTAGAAGCTGGTTCTTTGAAAGAATTAACAAAATTGATAAATTTTTGATAGATTATCAAAAAGAAAAGAGAAAGGACAAACAAATAAAATTACAAATGAGAGAGGAGAGATCACAATCAACACTGCATAAATACAAACAATTATAAAAGAATATTATGAGCACCTCTATGCTAACAAGTTGGACAATCAGGAAGATACAGAAAAATTCCTAGAAACATACTAACTACCAAAACTGAAACAGGGAGAAACACAAAACTTGAACAGACCCATAACCAGCAAAGAAACTGAATCAGTAATCAAAAATACCCCAAGAAACAAGAGTCTAGGGGGGGGGGGGCTGATGGTTTCCCAGGGGAATTGTACCAAATATTTAAAGAAGAGTTAATACTTATCTTTCTGAAACTGTTCCAAAATAATAGAAATGGAAGAAAAAGTTCCAAACTCATTCAATGAGGCCAGCATTACCTTGATTCCAAAACCAAAGATTCCACTAAAAAAGGAGAATTACAGACCAATATCCCTGATGAACATGGATACAAGAATTCTCAACAAGATATTAGCATATTGGATTCAACCATACAATGAGAGAATTATTCCCCCACAATCAAGTGAGATTTATTCCTGGGCTTCAGGGATAGTTCAATATCTGCAAATCAATCAATATGAAAGACCACATGAATATTAGAAAGGATATGAAGGAAAAAGTGAAACAAGATGGGATTGGGAGGGAGACAAACCATAAGAGACTCTTAATCTCACAAAACAAACTGAGAATTGCCGGGGGAGGTGTGAAGGAGAGGGTGGTTGGGTTATGGACATTGGGGAAGGTATGTCTATGGTGAGTGCTGTGAAGTGTATAAACCTGGCGATTCACAGACCTGTACCCGTGGGGCTAATAATACATTATATGTTAATAAAAAATAAAGAATTTAAAATTAAAAAGTAAAAAAAAATTAGAAAGGATCCTTTCAATAGGTACAGAAAACACATTTGACAAAATACAGCATCCTTTTTTGATAAAAACCCTCAAGAAGTGGGGATAGAAGAACATACCATGACATCAGAAAGGCCATATATGAAAGACCCACAGCTAATATCATCATCAATGGGGAAAAACTGGAAAAACTGGGAGCTTTTCCTCTAAGATCAGGAACACAACAGGGATGTCCACTCTCACCACTGTTGTTCAACTATGTTGAACTGGAAGTCCTAGCCTCAACAATCAGATAACAAAAAGAAATAAAAGGGACCCAAATTGGCCAGGAAGAGGTCAAGCTTTCATTATTCACAGATGACTACGATTTTCTCTGTAGAAAACCCAAAAGACTCCACCAAAAAATTGCTAGAACTGATACACAAATTCAGCCAAGTTGCAGGATATAAAATCAACATACAGAAATCTGTTGCATTTCTATACATAAATAGTGAAGTAATAGAAAGAGAAATCAAGCTATCAATC
Source organism: Mustela putorius furo (assembly GCF_011764305.1). Taxonomy (NCBI): domain Eukaryota; kingdom Metazoa; phylum Chordata; class Mammalia; order Carnivora; family Mustelidae; genus Mustela; species Mustela putorius. Next base: position 31,103,445 of record NW_025421998.1, read on the forward strand.
CCATTTACAATTGCACAAAAAACCCTAAGATACCTAGGAATAAATCTAATCAAAGAGGTAAAACATCTGTACTGAAAACTATAGAACACCTATGAAAGAAATTGAAGACACAAAGAAATGGAAAAACATTCCAGGCTCAGGGATTAGAAGAACGATATTGTTATAATGTCTGTATTATCCAAAGCAATCTTCACATTGAATGCAATCCTGATCAAAATACCAGAACGCCACCAGTGTTTTTCACAGGACTAGAATGAATAATCCTTAAATTTGTATGAAACCAAAAAGACCCTGAGTGGGCAAAGGAATGTTGAAAAAGAAAAGAAAAGCAGGAAGCATTACAATCCCAGGCTTCAAGCTCTTTACAAAGCTGTAATCATCAAGACAACATGGCCCTGGCACAAGAACAGACACATAGATCAATGGAACATAACAGAGACTCCAGAAATGGACCTTCAACGCTATGGTCAAGTAATCCTCAACAAAGCAGGAAAGACTATCCAATGGAAAAAAAAATGTCTCTTTAACAAACAGTGTAAGGAAAATTGGACAGCCATGTGCAGATGAATGAAACTGGACCATTTCCCTATGTCACACACAAAAATAGACTCAAAATGGATCAAAGACCCAAATGTGAGACAGGAATCCTTCCAAATCCTCAAGGAGAACACAGGCAGCAAACTGACCTTGGCTGCAGCAACTTCGTATTAGACATGTCTCTGGAGGCAAGGGAAACAAAAGCAAAAATGAAGTACTGGGACTTCATCAAGATAAAAAGCTTTTGCACAGTGAAGGAAAAAAAACCCAACAAAACTAAAAGGGACCCTCTGGAATGGGAGAAGACATTTACAAATAACATATCAGATAAAGGGCTAGTATCCAAATTTATAAAAAGCTTGTGAAAATGAACAACCAAAAAATAAATAATCCAGCTAAGAAGAGGACAAAAGACATGAAAGGTATTTTTCTGAAGAAGACATACAAGTGGCTAAAAGACAAATGAAAAAATACTCAGCATCACTCATCATTAGGGAAATACAAGTCCAAAACCACAATGAGATACTATTGGTCAGAATGGCTAAAATTAACAACTCGGGAAACAATAGACATTGGCAAGGATGCAGAGAAAGGAGAACACTTTTGAGCTGTTGGTGGGAGTGCAAACTGGTTCAACCACTCTGGAAAACAGTGGGGAAGTTCCTCAAAAAGTTAAAAACAGTACTATCCCATGATCCAGCAACTGCACTACTAAATAGGTACCTGAAGGGTACAAAAATACTGATTCAAAGGGGGCATGTGCACCCCAGTGTTCACAGCAGCACTACCAACAACAGCCTAATTATAAAAAGCCCAAACATCCATCTACTGATGAATGGATAAAGAACTGGTGTGTTTCTGTGTGAGAGAGTGTAAACATCTATACACACACTGGAATATTACTCAACCACCAAAAAGAACAAAATCTTGCCATCTGCAATGACATGGATAGAGCTAGAGTGTATTATGCTAAGAGAAATAAGTCAGTCAAGGACAAATATCATATAATTTCACTCACATATGGAATTTAAGAAACAAAATAAATGAATATAGGGGAAGGGAAGGAAAAATAAAATAAAAACAAAGAGGGAGACAAATCATAAGGGACTTAACTGTAGAGAACAAATTGAGAGTTGCTGGAGGGAGGGAGGGAGGGATGCACTAAATGGGTGATGGACATTAATAAGGCCACTTATGGAATAACTGATAAAATTCTACTCCCGAAACCAATACTACACTATATATTAACTAACTTGAACTTAAATTAAAAATAAATAAATAAATAAAATAAAACCAAGTGTCAAGTATATAGTCTGGGTCACCATATGATATAAAAACAGCCTTCCACCATGGGGGAAGGTGTAGTGGGGACCGTATAAAATCTGGATTTACATGCTTTACTCACCTTTGCCCAGATAGCAGCTGACAGTCCAAGAACAGGACTGATGGCCAAGATCACAAGGGTTAGCTTCCAACCACGTGTAAATCCCACTATAAAACCGATGAAAAACGTTGCTATTGACTGAAAGAACATTCCAATTTTGTCACCAATTCCTTCGTTGATTTTGGAGACATCACTAAAAGAACAGTGTTAGAAGTAAACATGAGAATTGCGGATTAGAACTGAATCCATTTCGCTGTTACGTTCTGAGTGTGGGGCAATTGGTTTCCATCCAGGATTTTGCTCAGAAACTTCCTCAGAAAACATCATGTTGTTGCTCTCCTGCACTGCTCTCAGATGACTCTGAGTCTGGCAGGTCTCCCTCATTCGTTGCTAGTCATGCAAATGCCTTCATGCCCTGCCAGGGTGGTAGGGACCAAAGAATGTATAAGGCATGGTTGCTGCTCAGAAGGAATTCGGTCTCATAACGACTTCTGAGTTATGCACTGATATCTCTGAACAGATCTGACAACCTCTCTTTTCATTTAAGAAGGAATAAGAACCGTGTCTGAGTTAAATGTAAGAGCAGGTACTTACTCCGTGAGCCGGGTGTTAAGCTCCCCCACGTCATGCACATCAAACCAGCCAATCTCCTGTCGCATGATAGCATGAAAAAACTGTTTCCTAATCCTGAGTATCTGTCTTCCAGCAGCTAGGCACCAGAAGGACACCTGGATGTAAGCAGCCACCAGCACTCCAGCCCCGATCCCACTGTAATAATAGGCATACCTGCAAAACAACGAGAACTCTCCACAGACACAGTTTTCTGATCGCCATGGCTGTCCCCACAGACCACTTGTACATATATTTTCAGTCACCTAGCTGCCTTTCCACCCTTAAATTAGAAGGGATGGTGACAGGCAGTATTGGTGGGTGGCCTCCAACTGCATCTACACCAATAGAGTGGGGTTGTGGCTTCTGCTTTGGCTCAAACCCCAGCTCTTCACTTTGCTGCTATATCATCCCGGGCAAGTGGCTTGACCTTCCTAAAGCTCAGTCTTTTAATTTCTTATCTGCAGTGAAACGCAGATAAGAGTAGGAAGGCAGCAGTGCGTGCCATGCACTTCAGCCAGTGCTGGGCACCCAGTAAGCTTCAGAAGATATGCCAGTTACTAGGAAAGGCTCATGCGATGCCTTGAAGCATCAGAGCATTGAGTAAGACCTACTGCTGTATTCCTGTCTACTTAGATTGCCTTGGGATGGGTTGATGAGTTCTTTGAGGTGTTTCTGCACATTGGAGAATAGAAAGAAGTGACAGAACCTGTCAGAAAGTGGAACCCAGAGATGGAAATGGTCCCTTGGCCTTCTGGCAGAACACATAAGTCAAATAAAAAGTATTTTTACATCATCTTTCCAACTAGCCTTTGTGAGTTACCATAAAATGCTTAATGAATTAAGTACCACGCTTCCCAGTTTAAACTCAAACAATAAAAAATTCGACCATGTTCTAAACTAGACCCTTGATCATCTAGAAATGGTGAACTTATGTTTATTTGCTTGGAATCTTTATGTTTTTAAAAAAAGCAAACAAGTCTTGCACCTTACTAAATGAGTTCATTTTTAGGTTAAAGACAAATATTCTGAAATGAAATATGGGATTCCAATATTCCTATCTTTACAAGTTCATTACTTGCCACCCTCCAATAAAAAGTCTGGTATGAGTCACACAGAAGTTATAAAAATGATTATGTAACAACATAATCACGGAGATTACTATTCGCAACAGGGTGTTCAACCAGCAGGCATCTTGGTAAACACATCTCCCCGAGGTTATCCCTTGTGATTACAATGTATTTATCTGGGATGAGGTAATGAGAATACTAAATTATAGTTAATAGACAACTCAATAATTAATTATTATCCAAGTGTTAAGCAACATAGAAAGAAATGGCTCAAAAAAAAAAAAACCCACTTAGCAAGCAGAATGCTTAAGGAGTTAATGTATTCTAAACCATCAGTCCACATTAATTCAAACAAAATACAGTTAAGTATTTGTAAGAGTATCACAAGACACTTCCATCTCAATATAAAAAAATGCCTCTCCATAGGAATATTTTCTTCTCATCTTTCAAAATATGATCAAGAATCTCTATTTTCTTCAAATCTAACAGATCATTTACAGGATAATGTGAAATCACTACTTTCTGATTAACCAACTAGTACCTTTGGACATTTCTTATAAGCTGTTTTGGGAAACAAACTTCGAGATACATAAATCATTAACAAAAGCTTCCCAGGGTGAATGAAGGTCAGAGGGACTATATTTATTCTGGGATGTTTTATTTCATTGTTTAGAATCTGATGCTGTGTTAAAGAAAAAATTATGTTGATTGATCTCATCATATCTTGACTAAAAGAACCCAGGAAGCAAGCTAATAATTACAAAGTCATTGTAAACATGTGATTCTTAATTTAATTACATTTTTTAAAAGCCACTTTGAACTCCTTTAATTTCCCAGTTATGATATTCTATACTTACAATGCATATATATATCTAATGTAGGCTTAACCTTGACTACAGCTCATACTGCAAATTCATTTCTTAAAAAGTAAAAAAAAAATTTACATTGTATCCTCCTAGAAAACTAACAATGATATTATTCTTAAAAGTCTAACTCTTTATTATAATAAGGTAAAATTTTATGCTACAAAAATACAATGCTAAGTTGGATACAGAAAAGCTTAACAATAGTAAGGAAAATGTCTAATTACGTGGTCATTTCCTCCTCCAGAATGTTGACGAAAGGTGGTTCATTTGGATTACCTAGATCACCACAAAACAAACATATACCATTATGTCTCTTTGTTCTCCATTAAAAATAAGCATGTAAAAATGACTCAAACTTGTGTCACTTAATAATTTACACAAAAATAGGTTAAACTGATATTCTAACTATGTGGAAGCCTTATGGCATCCATTCAAATTCTTCACTGCTGGCCATGTGCAACCACACACAGACTTAATTCAGTGACGTTTATTTGCAAGAAGAAAACCACATTTATTAAGAAGCAGTGTATCAGCTGGAATACTGGCATCCATGAATTAAAATATTTTATGAAATACTACTCTGAGATGACAGAGAGAAACTCTTTTCTAGGACCTCTATCCTGATAATTAAATACCACTGCATACTCAACATTAAATCACTTAGCATTTAAATCTAGCACTGCATTTTTCCATCTTTTATTTTTATTTAAAAAATATAAAACACAAAAGTTTATGGAATAAGCACCACCAAGCTCATCATGCAAGATTAGCAGATGTCATCATTTTTAGACAAGGTACATTAAAACCTCAACACTGCCCACCCAAAACACACACACACACACACATACACACACACACATACATACACTCTACTGTTCAATATTTTGGTGTGCATTTTTTCAGTTTCTTTTCTATATGTATGTCTACTCACACATAAATACACACACATGCTTCTTTTAAAAGAAAAATCACAGCCCACAATCATTGGCCCATTTTCTGTCAATCTGTGTGTATGAACGTGTATCTCCATATTTTCAAAGTTGTGTCTATTTCAGTTCTTTCCAACCTTTCATTGTTACAGGCAATGCTGTATTACACATACCCATACCGGTCTATTATAGAGGAATGCATGGTATATATTTTTATAGGATAAATTATCACAATCAAGTTTGCTGGACCAATGGGGATGCACACTTCAAATCCTATAGTCATTTCAAAAGTTAGGTCATGAGAGGGCCTCATTCAGAGGAGTCTGATTTTGACAGGCATGGGGAAGAGGAGGAAAGGATTTTCTGGCAAAGGGAGCAATGAGGACAGAAGTCCACAGGATGTTTGAAAAGGGAGGAAGCCAGTTTGCCTGGGGTATGTTGTGGGGATGGAAGAAGGTGGGTATGTGGCTGGAAAGGTCGTCTGGGCCCCACAGGTAACGTGTATCAAACTAGTAGTCACTCAGCAGTTTGAGCAGAAGAGGACATGATTAGAAATGGGGCTGGGATGACTTACCTGCTAGAAATGCATAGGATTACCTGGACTAGAAAGAGATTGAACAATGTAAGCTATTACAGTGACATAAGCACAGAGGGTCTGAACAGAAAAGAAGGAGAGTACCCATAAGATTCAGAGAGAGAAGTTATAGGTTCTAGCAACTGCAGGGCAAACAGTAAGACCTCAAGCCTAAGCATCTGGAGAGCAATGGTATCATACTGGGAAATAAGAAGTCAGGGGGGTGGGAGGGGAAGCAGATCTGGTCAGATGTGAGAAGATTATTGGTTTAGTTCTGAAGATTTTTATTCTGTGGTATCTGGAACAGTCAGCTGAAGATGTCTAATAACTATTTAGACTCTAGAGTTCCCATTCTGGAGAGAGCTCTGGTCTGAATGATTTAGGAGTCATGTGCTAGAGGCCATAGATAAATTCAGGAAAGAAAAAAGCCATCTCTCCTTACCAGTGAGGACAGGGTGAGGGTTAAAGAGAAGAGGGTAAGCAAGCACAGAACCCCGTGGAATTTACATTTAGGGGTAACAGAAAGTAAGAAAGTAATAGAAAGATGCAGAGACAACAGCTCAAAGCACATAGCCCAGAACACTTTTTGCTCTGTATTGCCTTCAGTAAGGCAAGAATACATGTAACCAGATGGATTTTTTAAATCAGCTATGAGATTGTTTCTGCTCTGTATTTTCAAGGACAAAATATTAAATAGCTAGCTGGGTAAGGATTTTTCTCCACATGCAAAAAAGATCATAGATATCTTAGAAGATATCTCATTAGGGATTTTCAATCTTTTCCATCTAGCCAGGAAATGCTTCTAATTGGTATTCATTGTTGCTAGCATGTATTAATACCAAAGCAAGACAAACTTTCAAATCTAACTCTAAATCTGTCTATTAATTGCTGCTACCAGTTTTCTCAATTCTAGAGATAAGGAGCAAATGGTGGCTTCTAGGTCCATAGTCACTTTAGACTGCTCGAAAAGCAAGAAATTATGTTAAAGGTCAAAATTGACTCCTTCATGTTTTTGTACAACACATACATGCACTCACACACGTGTATGTATAATATCATAAAATAAATATATGTATGTAAATATGTATATCTCATATATGAATATATGTATATGTGTATGTATATACATATAGAAATGTAGTCATCAGACTCTAACTTCAGCAAGTGCCTTCTACTTGTGCTTCAATTGTATCAAACTGTGCCAGTCAGAATAACAATGAGGCATTCAAATCATCTGACAGAGATAATTGCTACTGACCAATGAAATAACAACGTTACATTCTCTGGACTCCCTCCAACCAACTTTTCTTTTCCTCCAATCAAATCTTATTAATTAAAAGTGCTCTGGCCCAGAGATTTTCCCTGCCTCTATGAGCTTCTCACAAAACGCTCATCCTTAGTTAGGCATGCCTTCACAAAGTCAAAACTTTAAAAAGATTTATTTTGGAGAGAGAAAGTAAGCATGTGCATAAGTGGAGGGATGGACAGAGGGAGAGAATCTTCAAGTGGACACCCCACTGAGTGCAAAGCCTGACACGAGGCTGGATCCCACAACCCTGAGATCATGACCCAAGTCAAAACCAAGAGCCAGATGCTCAAGTGACTGAGCCACCCACGTGCCTCACAGAATCAAAACTTTCAAGCTGAAATGACCTGAGAGATCATACAGTCCAATTACTTTTTACTTGTATAGATCTTAAAGGTTACGCCCAATCCAATAGTTTTAAGGAAGAATGCTTAAATAGTATCCAAAAATTAATACTGTTTTTAAGTAGGAAAAGCCAGAAACTCTCTATATAACATGTGTGTGTTTGTGTGTGTATGTGTGTGTGTGTGTGTGCCCGTGCGTGTACATGCCTAACAATATCAACCAAATAATGAGTACCGGAAAGCCAAAGATTTAAGTGCACCTTTTGTTTTAATAAAATACTTGCTCAGACTCTTGACCACGTCTTCCTCCTCTGGCTTCCAGAACCTCCTTCTCCTCGTTCCTCCATGACTGATGCCTTTTAGTGTCATTCACTGATTTCTCATGTTCTCCCTCTCCCTACAAGCCGGTGTTTCCCAGGCCTCCATGCACACTCCAAGGGTGACTCCAACCACTTCCACAGCTATAGGGATTCCCAAATCTGGACTGGAGCTATTCAAATCCTCTCCTTCCTCAAGGTCAGCGCTCTGGTTCAGGACCCGTCAGCCCATTCCTCTCCTCTAATGAGAGATCCTAACTTGTTTTTCTACTCAATCAGGTCTTCACATTGTCATCAGATTTTATTTTTGCCAACAACAATATAACCATGCTGGGGCACCTGGGTGGCTCAGTCGGTTAAGTGTCTGACTCTTGATTTGGGCTCAGGTCATGATCTCAGGGTTGTGGGGCTGAGCACTGCATTAGGCTCCACAATGGGGTGTGGAGTCTACTTGAGATGCTCTCCCTCCCTCTGTCCCTACCTCCCCACCATGCTCTCGCTCTGTCAAATACACACACACACACACACACACACACACACAATGTATGTGTGTGTGTGTGTATCTTCCATGAATAGCCTTCAATGACAGTCACTGCATCAAGAATAAAGTCCAAGATCCATAACAGGTCATATTAGCACCTTTTCAACCTTGTCACAATATATCTGACAGGATAACATTTTTGAAAGGTCAATGAATGATCTTCCAAACATTTTCTTTACCCCCACACCTTTCTCGTTTCAGCACTAGGGCACTGTACAGTCACTGTCTGGAGGGAGATTTGTTGCAGCATTAAAAATAATAATAATAATGTCCGAGGTTTTTCTTGGTTTCTCTGTTCCTGAAGCATTTGTCCTTGGGTACTGGAGAGTACACAGACCATGACAAAGTATTTTGATTAAATGTCATTAGGCTGAGCTCCACCCTTTTAGACAGAATATTTTTCACACCCTGAGATTCAGCAGAGAAGTGATGACAACTTTCTTTCTCCAAGCTTCTATTCATTCTCCTTTCTCTACAAGTAATGCCTTTTACCACATTTTTTCCCCTTCTGATAACGATTCCTTCTCCATGAATATGTTCAAGTAAGACCGCGTCTCAAATGGCTTACTCCTAGTAGAGTGACTCACCTTGTCAGAGAACTCCAGAGTAACCGACACATGACTCAATTGACTAAGTCAATGCTAGAACTATGGGGATCGATATCTATCTCTGCTTCCCATGCCCACTGGCATGGCCCCTGCATAAATGGACTCCCTTAGTCTTCTTTGTCTCCTCAGTACCCTGCTCTACCTGCTGTAACCTAGCTTGTCCCAAAGGTTTACAAGTGGTTTCACAAAGCCACCACACATGCAGATGACTGCACAAAATATTCCATCCAATCATTCTATTTTGTATGTAAGTGCTTCATATAAGATTAAAAAGATAGACTAAACCAGTACCTTACTACCCAAGCAAGACTTCAAAGAAACCACAACGGAGTAGTGCCCATCACCAAGACCAAAGACTCTATGCTATTTAAGGATCACACTACATTGCATTTTTATCTGACACAAATATCTCAGTATGTTTCCTAATTTTACCTACTGAACACTTAAGAACAGTATGAATAAAAGTATGAGACATAAATACGTTTTGCAATTTTCCTAAGGGAAAAGGAGAGTGTATTATAAGAGTGATTTTTAGAACCCATCTGCCACAGAGCTTTCATGTTAGGCACTATTTCAGACACCAGAGACACAACCTAGCATGAGAAATCCATTTTGTTCTAATCGTATTGGACTTCTGCACAAACAGGAAATGCTTTTACTTTCAGGCCCAAACCTCCAATGCTGAAATTTCTAAGATAGTTTTTCCCAGGAACTTCCTCTCTCCCTGCCCCCGATGCCTTTCTTCCCACTTGACAAGATGTAATAAACAAGTAATCCAATAAATCCACAAGATAATTTTTAAGTAATAAATCTTGTTGAGATAAGCAGTAATGCTATAGTGACTTTCAGGTGAGTTAGAGACAAAAGGTCTTTCTGAGGGAGAAGTGAAAGTTAAGAAGCCCTTACAGAGAGATGGGCAGTTTCTGCAACACCCCAAGCCAAGAAGAAAAAGGGAACACTCAGAGAACAGAGAGAAGGCTGCTGCGGGTGGGGTAAGCAACGAGACTGATGGGCAGGAGGGGGTAAGGTCATGTGAGCCAAACTGGCCAGTGAAAGGAGTTTCTATTTATTCCATGCAACAGAAAACCACTGGGAGAGCTGTGACCTGACTTGGGTTTGTAAAAGCTCACAGAGACAGCTTGTGAAGAACTGGATACAGCTGGGCAAAGTGGAGTTAGGAAGTTAGAGTCACATCGGCCGCGACGAGCATGGCTCCGTGCACAGGTTGCAGCCAGAGATATTTCTGGTGGGCTCTATGTGGAGTGAGCTCAGCGCTGTGGCAGGTGGTAGCAGAGCAGACAATTAGCAGAGATCCTGGCTCTGAGCTCCCTCCCACCTCTTTCAACCAAGGAAGGCTCTCCATGAAGATGACGTTCCATGAGAGACATTATATACTCTGGTGATGGGGGGCAGTGTGATGAGATGAGCCACAAGGGGCATTCTAGCTCAAGAACACTAGGAGCCCAGTCCTTCCAGTCTTTCTGTGCAGGAAGCTCCATCAACCACATGCAAGCGGAATTGGGGCCTTTTACCTAGATGATCAGTCCCTCCATCACTGGCCCAGGCTAGAGCCTGCTGCTCAGTGAGGCTGGGCTTAGTGCAGGGGACAGGTGACTCCGGGAGCCACACTCTCCTCAGGTGTGCTTTCTTCACATCCCTGGCCTGAAGAGCTACATCTCATGGCTGCCTTGCCTGACATACCTATAAGCAAATGTACAGGATGTCTTCGTAGAGAAAACACCAAGTGAAAATTTGTATACCACAATTTTCAGCAGAGTTTGAAACCACTAATAGTAGAGTTGACAAAATATTAGACTAAAAGGTAGCTCTGAAAACTAGCAAGCAATTCCATTGTATTTACATGGCTTCAACTTCCTTGCTCTTGCCTTCTATAGATTAAATAAATTATGATTAATAGATTAATAAATTATGGATTTGGGCCAAGTTCTAGGCCTCTTTTTGCCTATGAAATTCCATGATTCAATCTTTCATTAGGTTCATTCCATTTTTTAAGGATCAGAAATAGGTCAAATATCATCTACATATCTTTTTTAATGTTGTCTTTACTATAAATTGGAGAGATGACATGGTAGCTAATCTACATTTTGGCTTGAAAAGCATTCTCCTAATAATCATACATACAAAAAAAAATCTGGCTATATTCTACTACTATTCTAGAAATACTAGCCATATCTTTTTTTTTTTTTTTTAAGATTTTATTTATTTATTTGACAGACAGAAATCACAAGTAGGCAGAGAGAGAGGAAGGGAAGCAGGCTCGCTGCCGAGCAGAAAGCCAGATGCGGGGAAAGCCTGATGCGGGGCTTGATCCCAGGATGCTGGGATCATGACCTGAGCCGAAGGCAAAGGCTTTAACCCATTGACCCACCCCGGGTGCCCCATACTAGCCATATCTTTAACATTAATACAAACTTCAAAAAATGCCATGCTGAAAGTATACTTCCAAATATGTTGTCAATATTGGATACTCAATTTTCTAGAAATTGAGCTCTAAGAATTTTTCTAGTGAAATGGTTAGGGGCAGAGGAAAGCCTTGAGCAAATGCAAGAAAATAGAGCCATTATGGAAATTTTTACAAAATACTTAGAATTCAAATATTATCTATATCATTCTACTTTGGAGCATACAAAATGCTGGCCTTGAGGGCACACGGGGCAATGTTTTCTTTGTGTACGTCAAAGTCTTGAAACACACACTCAAGGTCTGTACATGATTTATTCACTCATAGTTAAAGCAGCAAAATACAGATGATGTTGTGAGGATAATTTTACAGATAGTTTTCATGTTCCTCACAAGTTTTAGAGCAAGGGAATGGAAATGATAAATATGAAAGTAAGCTCTTTCCACATTTCCCCTTCTTGTCTGAATTATGAAACTATACTAGATTTTGAGTGACTTACATTTTCTCCATTCCTTGGCTACCAGTGTGGAGGAAACAAAATAGAACCAACCCTAATATAGTTATGGAGAAAGAAAAAAGCCATCAGGGTGGGTGTATCATAAATTGAAGCATTAGAGACAATAAGTAATCAAGTGTGTATTGAACGAGTACCTAGGGCTGACAACCACCACAAGGCATGCAAAACACCCTCCGTATCCCTTAATTTCTGGATCAGCGTGTTATCTTTAGCATTCTCCTTTTTGCGTGTCCCTCTGTCTCCTCCAGTGCATGGGCTTGGGACCAGACTGCCTGGGCTCGAATCCTTATTACCATCTCTATGACCAGAGGCAATTTAAATTTACTCAACCCTCTGGACCCCTTTCCTAATCTGTCAAGAATGAAGGAGTCCATACATGTAATGTACTAAGAAGAGCGCCCACAAATCTTAAATGCTCAGTAAACGTTAGTTTTAGTTATTGTAAACGATGGAGTCTTTTCTCAAGGCTCAAGGCTCTCACTCTTTCTACGTTTCTCTACATCCTATCCCAGGAGGTTTAACATCCCTTCCACTCAAATATTGTCCACTCTCTAGTCTTTTTCTGAAAGCCAAGATTCAGTCTTATTTCTTCAACTGCCTGGCTGTCATTTACAGTTTTTACCCAACCTGTCACCTTCAACACATGTCTAAAATCACAATCGTCTTTATCTGTGCATTTCCAGAAAGTTTAAAGTCTCCTGAGGAAGATGAGAATTCACGGAATATGACAGAAATTCAGCAGTGGTTAATTTTTGTTCAGCAAAGTTGTATAACAAGACCAGAGAGTTCCCCAGGCCTGAATCATCAGAGATTTTCAGGCAAAGGAAAATTCTAAAAACAAGATAAAGACAGGTGGGAGTAGGGTGTCAAGAAATCAGGTCCACAACAAAAAGAGCAGGACAAAGGCCCATGTCTGATTATCAGGATAAGACTTCAGCAGAAAAGAAAGACCTCTTGCAGGGGTTTACTGTAGCAGCATAGAGGGATCTGCTCACTTTAAGTTTTAAGAGCTGTCTGGTTAAACCCAATGATTACTGTAAAACTCTCAGGCTTTAAAAGCCTTAGCAAATCCAAGTCTCCTCTACATAAGGAATGCTTCTTGTCCAGAAAGGAGGTTCTGGTCCTTAGTCTACCCCCATGGAGAGGTAATAGGTATTACAGTGGGAGGGCAAAAGAAGAAAGGTCAGAGTGTCAGGGTCCTGGGAGTCCATTAGACTGGCTCTGCCTCCAGAAACATCAGGGAGCTCATTTGCTCTCATCTCTAGGCCCAGCATCAAAGCCTTTGAGGCTGTCCCCACAAATGATTTGTTATCTGGAAATGGCAATCTGCAGACAAGCAGGTGAGCGACAGGGAACTGAGTGTCCCTGACTAAAAATTGCAGTAGAGATTGCACACTGCTTCTGGAAACACACGGAAGGATATATAGCAGGGTAGTAGCAATAAGGGGTGGTGCTGAGAGAAGGATATTAACTTATTTATTCCTCAATATTTATTTTAGAGGAATTTCACTTGTTACATAGAACATGTTTATTTTGTGCAGGAGAGAGGTACGATGCTGATCAAATCTGGTTATCACCTCCTCTTGGACCCCTCCTATGATTCTTATATATGGAGTCAGGTGCCCTTCTCCTTTCCCAGGTATTTTGTGCATCTCTGTATCACAGCACTAATACCCACATTTGTGGGTTCATGTATTCATTCCTCCCACTCCACTAAGTCTCTTGGAGGGTGGGAATGAATACTTAGGACATGTACTGTGCCTGGCATGTGGAACAGTTTAGCACAAATTTACAGGTTGAACAATTGAAGATAATAACCCCCCCATTCAGTGCCCGACCTCAGGGACTGGTGATCCTTTACCGGAAAGAGTCAGAAGGTAAATACTTTAGGCTTTGGAGACCATATGGTCTCTGTCACAATAATTCTACTGCACAGAGGAGTGTCAAAAAAGCCACCAAAAATATGCAAATGAATGGGCATAGCTGTATTCCATTAAAATTTTATTTGCAGATACTGAAATTTCAATTTTATATAATTATCCTGTGTCAAAAAATATTGTTCTTCTTTTCTTTTTCTCCCCCAATGATTTAAAAATAGAAAACCATCCTTTAGCTCACAAGCAGTACAAAATTAGTCAACAGGGGTGCCTGGGTGGCTCAGTGGGTTAAAGCCTCTGTCTTCGGCTCAGGTCATGATCTCAGGGTCCTGGGATTAAGCCCTGCATCAGGCTCTCTGCTCAGTGGGGAGCCTGCTTCCCTTCCTCTCTCTCTGCCTGCCTCTCTGCCTACTTGTGATCTCTATCTGTCAAATAAATAAATAAAATCTTTAAAAAAAAATTAGGCAACAGTCCAGATTTGACCCCTGGGCCATCGTTTGAGGACCTTGCCTTCTCAGGCATGGCTAGTGGTTCACAGTTACTAAGGAAATGCTGCTGAAATGTACAATTATCCACATCTATAACAAGGACTGAGTAACTCTAGATATGTCTCAAGCTTTAAACAATATAAAAATAAGTGTCACAGAGTTCTGTAAAGATGAAATGATATAAAAAACCATATCATCATTCCAAGTTATGTAGGTTTTCTGTGAAGAACATGGAAGCATGAGTTTACTAATGACATGACCATGGTAATGACCATTTACTGAGTGCTTTTTATAAACTAGGCCCTGTTCTTTGAGCCTTAAATGACTAATCCATTTAATTTTCACAACCACTCCATGAAATATGTTCTACATAGAATATGTTCTACATAAAAGAACATTAAAAAGTCAACATTTTTATAGACAAGGAAATTAGAATATGAAGAAATCCCCCAAAGCTCAAAACTAAAAAATGGTGAAGGTAGGGAGGCTGTGGCCAGGCAGTCCAACTCCAGAGCCTGCTTCTAACATTGAATATGGTTTCTCCTAAAAGCCTGATAGAAGCACAGTTCAAAGCTTTCCCAAGATTAGAAGAGTGAGCTAAAGGAGGAGTACAGGCGAGGAATGCAATGTCAACTACAACCCCAGCTGGAAAACACGTATTGCAGGCATCTATGAAGGAGCCTGCTGTGACCAGCCCATGCAGTCATTCTCCAGTCTGGGAGACTGATCAGTAGACAAACACACAGGCCTCTCAGGGAGCTAGTCTCTGCACCTGGACCACTGTCTGAGAACTCATTCATGCTTATTAGATAAATGAGTCTGATTACTGTCCATCTCATCATATCTGCAGGAGGTAGACATAGTCATGATTAGTACTCCCACTTAAAGAAATCTACTGTTTTTTCATAAAGTAAGAGATAATATCTGGGTAATGAAAATATAGTATATAAAAATCTTGGTGGCTCAGTGGGTTAAAGCCTCTGCCTTTGGCTTGGGTCATGGTTTCAGGGTCCTGGAATCGAGTCCCACATCAGACTCTCAGCTCACTGGGGAGCCTTCTTCCTCCCCTCTCTCTGCCTGCCTCTCTGCCTACTTGTGATCTTTCTGTGTGTCTCAAATAAATAAATAAAATCTTTTTAAAAAATCTTAATGCAGTTTCTAAAAAAAGGCCACTGGACATTACAGTAGTTGAGAATCAGCATGGGCACAGATGGGGGCATCTGGATGGCTCAGTGGGTTAAGCGTCTGCCTTCAGCTCAGGTTATGATCTCAGGGTCCTGGGATCAAGTCCCACATTGGGCTCGCTGTTCAGCGGGGAATTTGCTTCTCCCTCTACCCTCCTCTTGTATGCTCTCTCTCTCTCTCAAAAAATAAAATAAAATCTTAAACCAAAATGAATGGGCACAGATGTACACATAAGATCTACTGGGCTACCAGAGTACTAAAGAGTTGATTCTTCCACTGTAATGTGTTAGGAAAACTAACTCCAAAGAATATTGCCAGATACAGCATGCAGAGGAACCAATAAACCTAGCGCTGTGAACTTCCTTTGGGTGAATGGTATAAAAGAAAGGGGCCAATTCCAAGATGGATCTTCTGGCAGCTCCTTCTGGATACCATAAAAGGACATAATAAACTCACAGGAATTTTACATAGCTCAAACATACTTTAAAATTTTCTGGCCCAACTCCTATCTGCATTCACAGAACTCAAGTAAGCCAGCCTCAAGGTAAACAATGCATTCTTCAGAATTACAAAAATGGGGTTCCTAGGACTACTGACAGGTATCAAAGGATCTATAAATACCCCAAATCAGTATGAATATTTATACGCACATTTTGGGGGAAAAGATTCATAACATTCATCAGAGACTAAAAATTGAAAAAGCTATGTGAATATCCATGTATTGTCAAATGTATTCTCAAACAGACATTTTCAAAAGCTCTACCACTTGAGCGCACACCAGGTTGTAAGTCTTTGGGAAGCTGAGTTTTAATCAATCTAGGCTTGACCAAAGGTGACTTGATTGCTCAGAGATATCAACCAGTTCCTCCTCAGTCAACTGTGAATGTGAGAGTGTGTATGGCTCCCAAATCTTTTCAATGGTTCAGTCTCTTTCCTGCTCTCCTGGAAGACTGTTTTAGATCTCCTTCCTTTATCAGCCACGTGTCTTACTTCTCACTTCACTGAGAAAATTGAAGTAATCCCAAGAAAACTTCCACAAATTCTCACCTCCTCCTTAAGCCAGCTTTGGGCGCTGGCACTCACATGTTCTCCATTTCCACCCATTACAGTGGATAAGTTTATCTGTGCTTCTACCTAAAGCAAGTATTCCTTTGGGGCATTATATTCCATCCTTTGTCAAGGACATCATGCAAACAACTCTCTTCCCTCACTCTCAAAGCATCATTTTTCTTCTCTATCTTTTGGATCATTTCTACTAGCATACAAATAAGCTATTATTTCTTCCATCCTAACACACACACACAAGCTATTATTTCTTCCATCCTAATACACACACACACACACACACACACACACACACAACTTCTCTTGGCCATATTTCTCCAAGGAGCCCAACCTGTGACAATACCCAAAGTTAAGTTTCTGGTATTTACTGCCCAAACCTACTGTCTTTTTTTTTTTTTTTTTTTAATTTTTTAATTTTTTATAAACATATATTTTTATCCCCAGGGGTACAGGTCTGGGAATCACCAGGTTTACACACTTCACAGCACTCACCAAATCACATACCCTCCCCAATGTCCATAATCCCACCCCCTTCTCCCAAACCCCCTCCCCCCGGCAACCCTCAGTTTGTTTGGTCTTTCTTGATAGTAACTGCATCCAGATCCAGTCTATTCTGCTTCTCAGGCTACACATTTTAGAATCATCCTGGACTCCTATCTCTGACACCCATATCTATCATGTCAAAGAATCTCATGACTGATTCCTACTTATCATTTGATGTCTAGATTAGGTGGGTTTTTTTGTTTTGTTTTGTTTTTTTACCTCTTCCTGAAACTTCCTGGGATTTTTCTGACTTAACAGAGCTATCTTTTTCTACATATCTCTGCCAGCACTTTCAAAGTGGATTCTGATGCTTGTGAATATTATCTTCTCAAACTACCAATTACCAATTGGTACCAACTACCAATAGGAACTGTAGGCCAGATCCCTTCAACTTCCACACAGGTAAACCCACTAGTATATTTACTAAGAGCTAAACATTGCTTTTAGGCAACAGGTTTTTAAGTTTCCAATAAAATCAGTGCTGCAAATAATACTTACTTCCATTAGTTGTGTTTATGAAAGTTACGTTTCCTGCAATTCCTGCATTTGCAAAGCTATCTGTCATTTTTCCAAACACCAGCATCATGAGGGGGAGTGCAGCTCCATGGATGATGGCAGCCATTGTCCCCACCAGCATATACAACTTATCAAGCCAATTTGAGTAGCGAAACTGAAAAAAAAAAAAAAAAAAAAAAAAGGAAATGTAAAGAAGAGGAAAAATTAGCACAGTTTTTTTTTTTATAATTTTTATTTTTTATAAACATATATTTTTATCCCCAGGGGTACAGGTCTGTGAATCACCAGGTTTACACACTTCACAGCACTCACCAAAGCACATACCCTCCCCAATGTCCATAATCCCACCCCCTTCTCCCAAACCCCCTCCCCCCAGCAACCCTCAGTTTGTTTTGTGAGATCAAGAGTCACTTATGGTTTGTCTCCCTCCCAATCCCATCTTGTTTCATTTATTCTTCTCCTACCCACTTAATTAGCACAGTTTTATGGATAGTTTGCTCTACTTTCCAAATACATCCAAAATCCTAACATTTCTCATTTCTAACAATCCTAACAATCTCATTTCTACTACTACTACTACCATCCTGGTCCAACCTAAACAATTATGATAGCCTAATTCTAAATGGGCATTTGACTCTTATACTGAGTTCTGACCTACTTATTCATATTGGACTCAGTTTGTCTTCTTTTCTTATATATGAGGTTTGACGAGAGGGATCAGACATTCTGGAAAATTGTAAAATTCTTTAAAGGTACAACTATAAAAGTATGTATTTGTTCTTCTGATTTCCAAGGGTAGAAACCACTTTTCATCTCAATTTTTTTTTAACCAAGAAAAATCTTTACTGTCAAAGTCCCCTCTGAGGCCACCACTAAGGAAGTATTTTGCTGCTTTGGAAAATTGCTTGAGTAAAAGATCTGCCACATAATGAAATTAGCATGAAGGTAAAATTATCTGAATGCAATCAGGCCTCAATAGTAAGAAGGAAGGAGAAAGGAAGAATCCATTATATGCATGCTTCCCCAAAAGAGATTTCCTTAAAAGGTAGAATATAGCCATAATGCCTGACCAATGTAGATGTACATAATCTCTTTAATCATAGGCAGGTCAAAAGTAAAGACAGCTTCTCTAGATCCAGAAAGTGATGAGAACAGACAGTAATGGGAATGGGCTCAAGGCTCTGTGGCAGTCCACTTGAGAAGAAATCAATACTTCTGCCATATTATTCAAGGAACTAGTTAAGGACTGAAAGACAACCAAATGAAAGAAAACAGACAGATGAAGCATTCTGTGAGGGTTTGTGGATAAACCCCAATGCAGGGGATTGTCCTGTGGTTGCATGAGGTAGAGTCAGCAGGTTTGTAATCTAGGGAGGAGAGTGGATAAAAAAAGAATCATAGGTCTAGGCAGGGAACCTAAACCAAAACAGAGATCAAGATCAGGCAACATAAAAGACACATCAGCAGAAAGATCTGAGACAAGGAGACAGAAACCAATCTTAAAGTTAACTAAAAAGGAACTAATAGTAGTAACAACTAGGAATACGTACAGAATTGACAAGTGGAGAAATAAAAAGCAGAACAGTTCTTGGCAGTAGTGACTGGCAGCTCATGAAGTAGGAAAGCATTGGTAAAGCTGAGCTTTAAAATTAGCAAAAATTCAGGGTGCCTAGGTGGATTGGTTAAGTGTTCAACTTTTGGTTTTGGCTCAGATCATGATCTCAGGGTCGTGAGATCAAGCCCTGTGTCAGACTCTGTGCTCAGTGTGGAGTCTGTTTGAAGATTCTCTCCCTCTGCCTCTCCCACATATTTTCTCTCTCTTTCAAATAAATAAATTTTTTTTAAAATTAGCAAAAATTCAAGTTTGGTGGAAGAAAAATATCTAATATATACTTAGGTCTTTGCATTCAAACTTTTTCTAGGGGCACCTGGGTGACTCAGTCAGTTAACCATCTGACCCTTGGTTTCAGATCAGGTCGTGATCTCATGGGTTTCGAGATTGAGCCCGGCATTGCGTGAAGATTCTCATCCTCTACCCCGACAGGAGCAGAGCACAAAAGCCTCTCTCTTTCTCTCTATCTCTTAAATAAATAAATATTTAAAAAAAATTTCTAGCTCTTAGAAAAGCAAGCTCAAATTTGAGTTAATGACATATCCATAATCAATAACATCCTCTTCTTTATAAACTAAAACAGGGAAAATGTGGTTTTTGGCACTTCTTTCATATTTTATTGAAACACAAGCTAAATTTTGTCATTATTTACTTTGTCTTAACTAAGCATTCATCCATCTCTTCAAAAAAAAACATAAATAAGGGGCGCCTTGTTTAGGCGACTGACTGCCTTCAGCTCAGGTCATGATCCCAGAGTCCTGGGATCGAGTCCCACATCGGGCTCCCAGCTTCATGCGGAGTCTGCTTCTCCTTTTGACCTTCTCCCCTCTCATGCTCTCTCTCACTCTGTCTCTCTTTCTCTCAAATAAATAAATAAAATATTTTTTAAAAAACATAAATAAGGAGAAAGAGATGGACAGAAGCCATTTATTTTCTCTTAGAGACTCCTTTAAAGTGGATAAAATATCATGTTCCTTAGTAGAGGAAGAGAAAATAGTTGATATACAAAGATTTCTCTCATCACCACTCCCATAGGATCTTTTACTACCAAAACTAGTCACTGACCATAATAAAAACAAGCAGGCCACAAATATAAATATTTACTCAATGCCTACCCAATGACTAAGAAAAGACAGATAAACACCAAAGGTGTAAGTCTTGCCGTCAAAGTGCTTAAAAAGGAGAAGGAAGGCCAAGCAAAGAAGTATATGCAATCTATAT
This sequence comes from Mustela putorius furo, assembly GCF_011764305.1. Lineage (NCBI taxonomy): Eukaryota > Metazoa > Chordata > Mammalia > Carnivora > Mustelidae > Mustela > Mustela putorius. The sequence goes on from NW_025421998.1 coordinate 31,123,976, forward strand.
ACTGCACGCTAAGACAGTGTAGTGTATGCAGTAAAGCAGACATAAAAAAGAGCAAATGGTCATTTCCTCCTTTGTGGAAAAGCCCCACAGAGGAGGTTTTTCATCTTCCCAGGCTTGAAAGTTTGGCATGTGTTCAGAAGCAAGAAAGAAGGCGTTCCAGCCAAAAAGAACAGGCAGCAGAGCAGTATGCTCAGAGAAGATGGGGGTATGTGGTGTAGAAGCAGTAATAAAAAGCTGACTGGCCAAGAAGCACCCTTCACGGAGTGAGGGCAAACCAGAGGAGACAAGAGTTGGAGGGAAGGGACACAGGAAATTTCTTTTTGTGCTATTTGATTTCCAGGGTGATGGTTCATCCTGGAAATGCTATCCGAGAATGCTCATGGAAGGAATTCTGAGTTTGGAACGCAGTTTCATGATACTGGCGTATATAGCAGAAGTCATGTGAGTTGGATAAGATCATCCAGGAAGAGAGAAAGAGTGACTGGGATCAAGAATAATTTGAAAATGAAGTAATCAAGACAGCATGTTGACTGGGGCAAAAGGAAAAGCAAGAGAACGGACACCTGACAGGGAAGCAACATCGAGGACAGACTAGTTAATGAAGTCTCACACATGTTTACAGGTACATCAGGCACAGTGGTGACTGGTAAACAAACAGGAAGGAAACTGAATTGGGCAACATCCTACAGAACAAAGAAAAAAAAATGTTTCAAGAACCTGAGTAGATGGATCATTAGTGGATCTTTTTTTTTTTTTTAAGATTTTATTTATTTATTTGCCAGACAGAGATCACAAGTAGGCAGAGGCAGGCAGAGAGAGAGAGGAGGAAGCAGGCCCCCCGCTGAGCAGAGAGCCCGATGTGGGACTCGATCCCAGGACCCTGGGATCATGACCCGAGCCGAAGGCAGAGGCTTTAACCCACTGAGCCACCCAGGCGCCCCTCATTAGTGGATCTTATATCTAATGGGTAAACAAGATATCCCCATGATGCCCCAGCACCACTCAGCTTCAAGGGGGTACAAGTCCTTTCACAATGGAAGGGTTCAATATGTCATCACCTTAACCAAGTGATCAAATTTAGTATTGTGGAGAAGTCAAATATTCTGACATTTGATATTTCCAGATATGAGACATGAAGCACACAGCATCCCCCACACAATCTTCTTACCGCAAAATATGTAATGTGAATGTATTTATAATTTTCAGAATATTAAAAATGTAAGCCATAGAAGAACAAGTGAAATGATGCCATAAGAAAGCAATAAAAAGAGTCTAGAAGATGAAGCATTCTATAGGACTAACAGTATAGTCTTTTCAGCATGTATAGTCATTTCAGTCATTCAATAGTATATCATTTCAGTCATTTTGAACAAGAAAGCTTCTAGACTTGGAAAACACAATATCTAAGTGATGTCACTGACTAGATCCTCTTTCAAACAAATCAATTGTAAAAGACATTTCTTTTCAGAGATAACAGGAAATATGTGAACGTGAACTGGACATTACATAATATTAAGGAATTAGTCCTCACTTTATTAAATTGAACACTATGTTATGTTTTATAAGAAAATGTCATGTAGGAAAAATTTTGAGGTGTGTCAACAGGCAGCTTTGCAAGAAACATCACAAAATCTATAATTTCAGGTGAAATGGGAGGCAAAATGTTAACAGTTGTTAGATACAAACAATGGGTATATGAGCATGACTTTTATTGTTCTACTTTTCCATATGTCTGAAAGTCTTCACAATAAAACTTGGTAAAGGGAGAATGGTTCTCAAATAGGCAAAGCTTAAGCTTCATCACAAGCTAGAAGGAACAAGCTAAGAGTAGGCACAGATACAAACACGTTTCCAAGAACAAGGACAAAGCAGACAGAGCTCAGAACCTCATGTTTACTTGTGACAGGAGGCAAGACTGATTTCTGGAGACAAAGTAATAAGATTTGAGGAAAGTAGTAACATAAGACTAAGTAGCACAAAGGCCTCAGTGAAATGTCTAGTTCTATCACTTAATAGGAAGGGAAGTTTGGGGAAAATAATCTCTTAACAATACCTCAGTATCTACATTTATAAAATGAGGAAAATATTCATATAGGCAGCAAGCCTCACATGGTGGTTGTGAGAATGAAAGTGAGAAATAAACTTTAATTAGGCACACAATATAATATAAGCAAGTACTGTTATGGGTTTAGGAAATGTAAAAATTAATAAGACTGTTCATTAGTTTACAGTGAAGGAAACGAAAACAATGTTGTGACACATCAGGTAAAATGTCAGACAGAGGCTTAAACTAATTATAATCAGAGCCCTTCAAATATAAGGAAATGTAAGATGTTTGGCTAGATATTGATAAGAAAGATAGGAGGCCTGCACCTAGAACTATGTAGAAGGAAGGATGATACATAAAGGCAAGTGGTTTAGGTAATATTCAGTAGGCTTGATGGTTAACTTGACTTACCATGGTGCCTGGGTTGGAGAAAGAAGTCAATGAATCCATTAATTTATTCATTCATTCAACGTTCGAAAGATTATTTGTTAAGAAACTAGTAAGGCTCATGTTTGGTTCTAGGTAGTGGCAACAACAGTGAAAAAGACAAGCTACCCGTCCTCATAGAGTATACACTCAAATGCAAATAGAAAAAGGGGGGATTGATGTATTCAATATTCACTCAGTATGTAAATACCTAGTAAAGAAAACATATAAAAACTCCCTCCCTCATAGAGCTTAGACCACAATGACAGCAGAGTCAGCTGGCTTAGCCTGCCTGGTTAGGGACTTCCTGTCTGAGAAGACAACATTTGAGCTAAGACCTCAATGACAGGAAGGATATAGTTAGTTTCTTGATGATCTGGAGACAGAACATTTCAGGCAGGAAAGGCAAATGCAAAGGTCCTGTGGTGAACAAAAGCTCTGTGTATCTCAAGGACCAAACAGAATCATCACTGTGGCAAGGACAGAGTACAGGAGGTTTGTCTGCAATGAGATCAGAGATGAGCCAGAGGACAGATTACACAGGGCCTTTCCAGCCAGAGGAATGACTCTGGGTTTTACTCTAAACTTCCCAACTAAATACAAAAGAAAGGCAGGAACTGAGGAGATTTTATGTGGCTACCAAGGATAGAATGGCTTTCAGGAGAGCAGAAATGGAGCAAGGGGACCAACAATACAGAATGGCTGAGAGAACAAAGCCTTGGCCAGGTGTGGTAGGCACTATAATGCCCCTGCTCCGTACACAGGTCCATATGCTAATCCCAGGAAACTGTGAATGTTTCCTTACATGGTAAAAAGGACTTTACAGATATTAAGGATCTTGAGATAGGGCCTGTATTATAGATCCTGTATTATCCACGTGGACCAAATGTAAAAACAAGGATACTTATAAGAGGGAGTGGGGGGTGGGGTGGGGTTCAGACTCAGCAGGAAAAATGATGACTGAAGAGGTTGAAGGGATGCAGGAAGAGGCCTTAAGTCTAGGAGGGCAGGCCATCTCTAGAAATTGAGAGGGGGGGAAGGAAACATTTTATCTTGAGTCTCCAGAAGGGATCCTGCTCTGTTGACACCTTGATTTTAGCCCAGTGAGACTTCAGATCCCAGAACTATAAGGTAATAAATTTGTGTCGTTTGAAGACACTAAATTCATGGTGCTTTATTACAAAAGCAAGAGTAAGTAAGTACACAAAGTCCAAAAAAGGATAACAAAGATAAAAGGAATCAAATATTGAGGCTGAAATGTTGAAGAGTGACACCTTTGAGTTTATAGCTTCTTAGGTGGAAGTCCACCCAGGTGATAAACCCAAGGTCCGTGTTCACAAGTATAATTTATTAGGGCAGGAGTGAAGGCTTTTGGAACTGAAAAGGTCAAAGAACATCAGGCCAAGGAGTCATTATTAAGGTTACCCAAATAAAAGAATGATGAGAGCACAAGTGAGAGAAGTAGAAGCAGTTACATGCCAACGTCCTCAATGGAGGAACAAAAGTAACTACAAATTGGTAAAGGAAACCGCTGCAAATGGATAGAAGATACTAAAACTGTGTGGAATGAAACTGAAACGGGAAAAGTCTTGCATGAATTTGGAAATGTCTATGTGAAAGGAGATTATGCTGAGTGAAATAAGTCAAACAGAGAAAGTCGATTATCATATGGTTTCACTTATTTGTGGAGCATAAAGAATAGCATGCAGGACATTAGGAGAAGAGGAAAAGTGAAGGGGGAGAAATCGGAGTGGGAGATGAACTATGAGAGACCCGACTCCAGGAAACAAGCAAGAGTATTAGAAGGGAGGGGTAGGGGGATGGGTGAGCCTGGTGGTGAGTATTAAGGAGGCCACAGTTTGCATGGAATGCTGGATATTATATGCAAACAATAAATCATGGAATACTACATCAAAAACTAATGATGTACTGTATGGTGACTAACCTAACACAATTTAAAAAAAAAAAAGAAAAGAAAGTATGAAAACGTCCACTCCATTACTGAGTCCTGGGTTAAAGAACCTTAACCTCACAAGCTAAGATGACAAAAGAACAAAAGACATAGAGAGGAGTGTCTGGGTGTCTCAGCCAGTTAAATGTCTGACTTTGACTCAGGTCATGATCCTGGCCAGGGAGGGGGAAGGGGTACAGTGGGGAGGGGTGTCCCTGCTCAGTGGGGAGCCTGCTTCTCCCTCTCCCTTTGCCCCTCCCAGTGCTCATTCTCTTTGTCAAATAAATAAACAAAATCTTAAAAAAAAATTTAAAGAGAGGTAAGAAAAAAAAAATCAGCAGACTGCAGCATCATGGACGCCAAGAGACGAGCATGGTGGAGAGATCAAGCACTACTTAAAAGTCAAGATAGAATCAACACATGTCTACTGAATTTGGTGAGCAGTAGGAACAGAAGCCAAGTTATAATATGTTAAGAAATGAATGCAAAGTGAAACTAACACAAGTAAAGGCAGCGCCTGTGTGTGAAGCAAGCAAGAGAAGAGTGGCTTGAAGGATGCTGTTGGGGAAAATGAAGACACCGCCCATGTAAATGCCAATGGGAAAGACCCAGAAGGGAGGGAGAGACTATAGATACAGAAGAGAAAGGATAATAATAGTAAAGTCCTTGAGAAGGCAGAGGATGTGGGACTCAAGGTACAAATGGGTGAGTTACTTTTTTTTAAGAGAGTAGGAGAGAGTGTGGGGGGTGGGGAGGGGCAGAGTGAGAGGGAATCTTCAGCAGGCTCCACACTCAGCGCAGAGCTTGACATTGGACTTGATCTCACGACCCTGAGATCATGAGCTGAGCTGAAATCAAGAGTCGGGTGCTTAACTGAGAGAGTCACCCAGATGCCCCTCATAAATGATTAGTTTTAAGAATCAGATTCTTGCGACGCCTGGGTGGCTCAGTTGGTTAAGCAGCTGCCTTCGGCTCAGGTCATGATCCCAGCATCCTGGGATCGAGTCCCACATCGAGCTCCTTGCTTAGCAAGGAGCCTGCTTCTCCCTCTGCCTCTGCCTGCCATTCTGTCTGCCTGTGCTTGCTCTCTCTCCCTCTCTCTCTCTCTGATAAATAAATAAATATCTTTAAAAAAAAAAAAGAATCAGATTCTTCCTCTGTTACCTTAGGAGGGAAGGAGGAAGGATCTGACCCAGGGAGAGACAGGCTTGTATATTCTGTTTGTGAAATAAAAGAAGAGCTCATCCACCAAAGGGGGAAGAAGAGAAGAGAAGTGGGAAATTTGAAAAGTGTAGAGGTTTGACTTAGCCAGTGAGAAGAGGAGGGGTAGGATTCTGGCTGGGAATATACCTGTTGTGAGGTGTGTGACAACAATCAGGTGAAAGAAAGCAGACCGTGATGCTGTTTGGATAACATGTAAAAAGATGATTTTTAGTTTGGGCAAGAGAAGCAGCTGCTGGAAAAATGGTGGGGCAATGGGCCAAACATCCAGAGAGAATAGTGAGCAGGTTGAAAAGAAAGGAGATGGCCAACTGATTTAAGCTGCTCCTCCAATAGGTCACTCCAGGGGCACAACAGTTTCAAAACATAATAAAGGATGTTAGTGTACAAGCAGATGGCTGATGTGAAGGGGGTAAATAGATGATTGCACCTGTGAAGGTCAAGGAGCCATTATCCGAACACCATAAAACTTATGCAAGATAGTAGGAGCTCTGAGAGCGGAAAGGGAGACCCTGTGCCTGGTGCTAGAGTCTCCAATGATGGATGACCAGGTGGCCAGAAGATAACGGCATAAAGAAAAAGACTCTTTGATTCTGGGCAGATAAAAACTTAACCGATCATAAACTATCATAAATGATTCAAGTTGTTAAAGGCTCTAGCTCTGGAGGGGTACTTGGGTGGCTCTGTGGGTTAAGCAACTGCCTTCAGCTCAGGCCATCATCTCAGGGTCCTCAGATGCTGCGTCGGACTCCCTGTTCAGTCGGGATTCAGCTTCTCCTCTCCCTCTGCCCCTCCCACTGCTTGTCCATGCATGTGTGCTCATACATAAAATCTTAAAAAAAAAAAAACCTCTCTAGCTCTGGAGTAAGCAGATTGTGGCAAATTCTGGACCTGCCCTCTTACTAGCTACGTAAATCTGTGACTGTGAGCGCATTGCTTAACTTGTCTGAGTCTGTTTCATCATCTAGCATAAGGTCAGCGCAACCTCGTAGGTTATCAGGTCACTGTGCTTAACAAGTATGTGGCACAGAGGAAGCACTAGATAGGTAATAGATCTTATCTATTTAAAAAAATTAGTTTTTCAATAAGATACAAGAAGTAGAACGTTCAGAGTCGAAACCGCTGCACCTTTCTGGCAAGAGCGTGTAATCTTTCAGGAGTGCTATGTGTAGGAACCGCAGCCCCACTGGTATTTTTCTTGTCCTGATTTCCATCTGTTCCGTTTCCTTACTTGCTTTAGATTTTATTCTACTTTTATGTTTCTTGTTCTGTTGAAACAAGGCCCAGTATTTTTAAAAAAATGCTTGTAGAAAAACTTGAATATTGCCTACCTCTTTTTGATCACAAGACTTTCTCAAGACTGCCAAAAAGTCTCATAGTAGAAGTAAGGTAATACTGTAAGCTGAAGACTTGCAGTTTTGAAAGACCTGTATCCAAGGCTGGACCTTGGAGGGCATCTAGAACTTGGATTTAGGGTTGGGGTTAACTGATAAAAGTGGCCAAATTATTTGGCATAGGTGTTCTATGCTGAATACCTGCCTTCCTTCTATGAGTCTGGAATTCTGGTATATGCCAAGCCTAAATGATCAGCCCCTAGCACAAATTTTGAGTGCTGAGTTTCTAATGAGCTTGTCTGATAGCATTTCACAGTTGTCCCAATTTAAGTGTGACTCCACTGGGCAAAGACTCAGGGGAGCTTATGCCTCGTTTCTCCTGGACTTCTGCCTCACTCTTTCCTTTTCCCCTTTTGATTTTGCTTTGTATCCTTTTGCTTTAATAAATCTTAGCCATGAGTATTACAAGTAGGACAATGTGCTGAGTCCTGAGAGTCTCTCTTCTGAGTGAATCACTGAACCTGAGCTTTTGGGGGGCCCTGACACATGAGTTTTTGTCTTAGCTGATAACATCAGCACTATACTGTGAAAAGTTCTGAATGTGTCCTCATGTCTGTAAGTTTTACATACAAGTTCAGTTCAGTTTTCTGTGTCAGCTCTTCAGGAAAAAGACATGAGGAAAAGCCATATAAATAATACAACTCTTCCTCAAAAGGCTTGCAGTATATTCCTTCTATGCTATCTTGAGCAATGTGATTGAGGACATGAACTTCACAGGTCTGAATCCTGGCCCTGTTGTGTACCAGGTGGGCAAGCTAGTATGTCTGGACTCAGTTCCTTTACCTGAAAGATTAGAATAATAGTAGTATGTATCTCAAAGGGAGTTGTAACAGTTAAATGAGTTTTATGTACTTAGGACAACACATGGCATATAGTATTGTATGTGCTGTTATTCCCTCACACTTAAACTCCAGATTTTTTTTCTTCCGTGGCTTAAATTGTATGGATGGTATTACCTCTCTATATTAGATTTATTAGATTTTCTTTTTTTAAAAGATTTTATTTTTTATTTGACACAGAAAGAGACAATGAGAGAGGGAACACAAGCAGGGGGAGTGGGAGAGGGAGAAGCAGGCTCCCCATTGAGCAGGGAGCCTGATGTGGGGCTGGATCCCAGGACCCTGGGATCATGACCTGAGCTGAAGGCAGACGCTTAATGACTGTGCCACTGAGGAGTCCCTAGATCTGTTAGATTTTCTAAAATGAGATTTAAAAATATATATATATTTTATTTATTTATTTGACAGACAGAGATCACAAGTAGGCAGGAAGACAGGCAGAGAGAGAGGAAGGGAAGCAGGCTCCCGGCCAAGCAGAAAGCCCAGTGCAGGGCTGGATCCCAGGACCCCGGGATCATGACCTGAGCCGAAGGTAGAGGCTTTAACCCACCAAGCCACCCAGGCGCCCCAAAAATGAGACTTTTTTTTTTTAATTTAAGCTACAAATAATAAAAACTAAACCAAAAAAGACAGAAACATTTTGGTCTCAAAATAACAAAACTGAAATTAAATCTTGGGAATAAACCATATATATATATATATATATATATATATATATATATATATATATACACACACACACACACAAATATACATATATATAAACTTTTTAACATAAAAGGCTCTTTTAATAAATAAGAATGAAGTATAAAACAAAAACTGCCCCTTGGTCACCTGAGTAGTCTTTTTTTTTTTAAAGATTTATTTATTTTAGAGAAAAAGAGGGGGCAAGCATGCATGAGCAGGGGAAGGGCAGAGGGAGAGGGAGAAAAAGAATCCCAAGCAGACTCCAAGCTGAGCATGGAGCCCAACATAGGGTTCAATCCCAAGGGCCTGAGATCATGAACCTGAGCTGAAATAAAGAATCAGACACTTAACCTACTGAACCACTTGGGCACCCCCCTTCCCACCGAGTGTCTTTTTAAGAATGCCCCAAACATATAGTTTCATTCTCAAAATATTCCAAAGAGAGGAGAGATAGGACAAAAGGTGAAACCATAGCCAGAGCAACTTTATGGCAAGAAGATGACCATGTAATATTTTATAGTCAATTTGCTAATATCTGCTTTATAAGATGGCCTACACCTCCCTCACCACCAACTTTTAAAAAAAACATCTGATGTGTTATGACTGAATTATAAAGTATGCACTCACTGTCAGACTTCATTTGTTCAGTAGTGTTACAGGTTCTCGGGAAAGAATAAAAGAAGGACCCAGGTAGAGAGAGACCATCATCCAACCACAGCTTTAAATCCCTGTCTTATTCTAAATCTGACACAAGAAAAATTCTAAGCAATGACCATGCAACCAGAAAATGAGATGAAGAATTTTATAAAGGTTTTCAAATTAGAGATTATTATTCAGCACAAAGAAATGATGACAGGTACTAGGTTCATAGTCATAAATAATGCATTGCTAACTTCTATTTTTTGGGTGCCTGAGACTTTGACCTCAAATCTGCCAGAATTTGAGAGCCACTGATGACAAGGAAACTTGTATCCTATTAGAACCACACTCTACCTAGTGGCTGAGACCAATCACAGGAAAAGTGCTTGCATAGATAACAGACCAGAAGCCACATAAAAAAATTAGCAGAACACTGAAATGTAAGCCAAGAAGAGTGGCTGTTGAGGCTCAATCATAATACGACATGATTGGCATTCCACTGAAAACAAGCTAACTTAAACCTATTCATTTCGCCTCTTCATTAACATATGCTCCAAGACTATTATTATACCAGATGAAATATCTCTTTTCTAGGAAAAAAATCAAATTTCCAAAGCAATTTGATCACTAAGTAAATTCAGACTCACCATTGCAAATGTACTGACAGTTGGTTTCTTTTCTTTCTTCTCATCTTTTTTACTGAAAAATAGTAATAGATTACACAAAACTATTAAAATTACATAAATTTTTAAATGACCAAATGAACATAGATCCTATATTTAATAATAGGACAAAGAAACACATCTGTACTATTCCATAGAACCATATGTTAATAGCATGATCCCATTAATGAAGTTTAAAAATATTTACATGTATTTTAGAAATCTGTATATGTGATTATCACTGGGTATTGAGATTTCTATCAAAATATTTTCTTCTTTGTACCTTTGGTATTTCCTAATTTTTTATGATGAATACACAGACATACAACTTTTGCAATTATTAAAAATAATACTAGGGTGCTTGGGAGGCTTGGATGGTTAAACATTTGCTTTTGGCTCAGGTTATAATCCCGGGGTCCAGGAATCAAGCCCCGTGTTGGGCTGCCTGCTCAACGGGGAGTGTGCTTCTCCCTCTCCCTCTGCCCCACCCTCCTGCTTGTGCTCTTTCTCTCAAACGAATAAAACCTTTAAAAATATTAAGAACATAAGAGAACGTACTGTTTTCATTCTACAGTCTCCAATTTACAATGGTTTGACTTTTGGATGCTGAGAAAGGGTTATGCATTCAATAGAAACTCTGCTTCCGGTAAGGAAGCTGGATGTTTTCCCTGGGCTAGCAACATGCAGTACAGCACTCTATCTTGATGCTGGGCAGAAGCAGTGACGGACAGCTCTCCGTCAGCCATGAGATCATAAGGGTAAACAACCCATACACTTAAAACCATTCTGTACCCATACAACCATGCTGTTTTTCAGTACAGTATTCAATAAATTACATGAGATATTCAACACTTTGTTACAAAATTGGCTTTGCATTAGATGATTTTGCCCAACTACAGGCTAATGTAAGTGTTCTCAGCACATGTAGGGTAGGCTAGGCTAAACTATGATGTTCAATAGGTTAGGTGTATGAAAGGCATTTTCAACTTACGATATTTTTAACTAACAAAATGGGGCTGGGGGAAATACCTAAGTTAAGGAAGATCTGTAATTAGAAAATCATTCATATTCTCCAGAGTTAATTCTCTTAATCATTATCTAAGCAATGCTAGCAGTAGATATTCTATCTACATACTACCTACATATTATCCTCAATCTTTCTACGAATGGAGAGTGGTGGCAATCAGAAGCTGGGCATAAACTAACCTAAGAAGAAAGGTAATTAAATCATTCTCTCTCAGTCAATCTAATTCTGAAAGGAAGTCTGGAGCCCTAAATGTACCATTAAGGCAATAAGTCCAATCTAGAAAAGCTATGATCAGAAAAGATGGTCTGTAAACTGTCAGAAAGCTGTCCTCAGGAATAAGAAGGCTGATTATTACTTTGAGCCCAGATTCAAATGACTCTAGCTATAAGCTGTTTTCCACTCTGTGTAACAGCCACCTAGAACATGAAAGCCAGCTAACCGAAAGAAGCCTCTGCCTCTTTATTTTCATATGTACCAACTAAAGACTATTCCAGAGAAGAATCACATGATTTTTATACAGATTTTCAAGTTCAAAAGTAAATTCGTCTTTGTCTTTGTTCTTTATGCTAAGCAAGGTCAAAGAATTGAAGAGACTTCTAAAGGAAAAAAAAATCCACAGTTTACTCCATATTTGGCTTTAAAGTGATGTTAGACGGACATGAAAACACACAAAATACACAAACATAACTCTTCAGAATTGGTCCCACCCTATTCCCAATAAAGCATGGTTTCAGTATCTCTGGAACCAGGATGAGAGGAAAAAAGCAGTCACACATAATTGAATTTTAGCTCCAAGCCTTTTATTTATTTTTTCATTCTCTAAAACTGCTCCTATTCTGGAAATTTTATAATATTTCAAATACTGGCTAAGTAAACACTTCCCATACACAATCTCATTTAATCTTATCTCAATCTCTGTGAGGCAGGCACATTTTTGTCCTTCTGTCAGAGCTGAGAAAGCTGCAGGTGAAGAGAGTTCAGGAAGTTGCCCAAGGTCACACAGCTGGAACAAAGCCAAGTTTAAACGGAAAAGCCTGTCCCCTAAACACTAAGCTACTATTCAGGGCAACTTCAGATTTCTAGGATACTGCATTATATAAAAATACATTTCCACATTGATCTCTCATCCCTACTAGATCATTAATTTATCCTCATCAGCTTGAAACACAGGACTTATAAAAAGCTAGTCTCTTATCAGACCTTTAGAAATACATATATTCCAAATGATACTATCACCCAACCAATATACATATTAGGAAAGCCACATGCTTCTTTTTAATTCCGAATTAGAACATATAGTTAAAAAAAAAAAAAAAAAACTCACAGAACAAGAGATGGGATTTGTGGTTATCAGAGGCTGACAGGGCGTGGAGACGAGAAGAATTTGATCCAAAGGTACAAAGATAAGGCTGTCCCAGGGGTGTAAAGTACATCAGGAGGAGTACAGTCAATAGTTCCATATGATACATAGGAAAGTTGTTATGAGTAGATCCTTAGAGTTCTAATCACAAGCAGAAAAAAGTCTTTTTCGCTTTTTCTTTTTATTGTATGTGTATGAGATGCTAGATGTTAACTAAACATAGTGTGATAATCATTTCACAATATACATAAGTCACAACATAAAGCTGTATACCTTAAATTTACATAGTGCTGTATGTCAATTATATCTCAATAAGACTAGGGAAAAATATACAGTTATACCAAGAATAATTAAAATCAGTGATGATGAACACAGCTTAGTAAGAATTTCTCACCTAAAAAACCCACAATTTTGTGTTAAAAGAAGTCTATAGGCAGGGTAAGAAGCAATAATAAAATGAAGGTATGAGCAGGCTCCAACACATTTCTTTACCATCTCCTTCCACATAACCTCAGTACTTCTTACTCCAACATCCCTAAGTGGTTGAGTATTTTTTTTAAAATATTTTATTTATTTGTTTGACAGAGAAAGACACAGCAAGAGAGGGAACACAAGTAGGGGCAGAGGGAGAGGGAGAAGCAGGCTCCCTGGTGAGCAGGGAAGCCCAACGTGAAGCCCAATCCCAGGACCCTGGGATCATGACCTGAGCCGCAGGAAGATGCTTAAGGACTGAGCCACCCAGGCGCCACCCCCTCCAAGTGGTTGTATATTAAGGACATAATTCTTTAAGGTATCAAACAAAACAAACAACCTAAAAACAAAAAGGGCAATATCTTCCTTCCACTATGCAGAGTTTTTTTCTTTTCGTGTATATGAATATTTTCATTAAGAAAACTTTCAAATAGAAAAACTGAAAAAGAAAAAACACTGATAATGACTACCCACACAAAATTCACCTAGACTCAACAATTGTTCACATTTATACCATACGTTCTTTTATCTAAGTCAGTACACATTATCATCGTTAATATTTTGCTGAGCCATTTGAAAGTAACTTGTAAACATCGTGGCACTTCACATTTTCCTACCATTTTCACATTTCAGAAAATAGCAATTTTTATATCAACTAATATCCAATCTACTGTCAAATTTCCTCAGAATATTTTCTATAGGTTTTTCTTTTTCTGATTTTGAACTTAGATATAATCGAGGTTCACATATTATATTGGATGGTTTTGTCTCTTTATCTCTTTTTTATCTTTTTTTAAAAGATTTTATTTATTTGACAGAGATCACAAGTGGGCAGAAAGGCAGGCACAGAGAGGGGGGAAGCAGACTCCCCACTGAGCAGAGAGCCAGATGCAGGGCTCGATCCCAGGACTCTGAGATCATGACCGGAGCCAAAGGCAGAGGTTTAACTCACTGAGCCACCCAGGCACTCGAGTCTCTTTTTTAAATCTATAAGTCCTTCTTCTGCCTCCAACCACATTGACTTTTTATAGTAATAAGATGTCTTGTAGACTGACCTGCATCTGGATAGGTCAGTGTCAAACTGAGTCCAAATTGGGATGTGTGTAAGTATAAAATGCACAGCTGATTTGAGAACTTGGTATGAAAAAGAGAATGTAAACTGTATTATTAATAATTCTGATTACATATAGAAATATCTTAGATATTCCAGCTTCTTTAGAACATACCTTCAAAATTAATTTCACTTGTTTCTTTTTTAGTTTTTTAATGTTACTACTAGCAAATTAACAATTACAAATGGGGCTAACATTATATTTCTATTGGACAGCATCAGTCTAGAACCTTGATAGGGTTCAGACCAAAATGTTTTTGCAAACATACTTCCCAGGTGGTGTCACGTCACTAACACAGGACTCCACTGAGTGATGCTAGGTCTGATCACTAGGTTAAGATTGCTAACTGCAAAAATCTCTCCACTGAAAATCCTCACTTTCTTTTTGCCTAGCAAACAGTTGGGATAATCTTTAGATACAATTTTTCTCCCAATGGTTTGAGATCCATAACAACACTTGCCTGAGTCAGTGATAACAATGCAGGTTCCAATAAGTTAGCTGGCATTCTTCTACAAAAAATATTCCTTTATTCTCACTACCTTTTCCCACCTTTTTTGTTTTCCTCTTCATTTCAGAATTTTATTAAAGATTCATGGACTATAATGTATACAGTATTTCACAATCAAGTACAGTGACCAGCTCTTGTGTTCTTTTTGAACAACAAAAATAGTCCAGGTTCATTTTTGTATGTGTCCCCCCATCCCAACATACATGGTTGTAATTAGCCATTTCTCCAGGGAGTACAGCTTCCATTTAGTGAGGAATGGTATTCAGAAACGAAGATCTGGCAATAAGTGTACTCACTGCTACTGTCCCCTTCAATGGATAGAAAGTGAACTATTTTAAAACTCGTGAGTTCATACTGAAGTACAGTTCAAATTTAATATTGTTGTTAAAACCTTCTTTGATGTCCCTACTTACATTTTTCTTTTACATTGAAAAGCTTCGTTTCTAATAATAATATACTCACTAAATAAATAAAATCGTTAAAAAAATAATATACTAACTTCTTTTAGTTTTTTTTTTTTTTAATTATTACAATTTACAACTAAGAATGAACTTATGGAGCAAAGTTTAAAATTTCCTGTATGGACACTGCACTGGGATCAAAATTTTCTTAACATTTCCCTATGTGGTTCCATTACCAATGATTACACACGAGGCTAGTAGCTTCCTAGTCCTGCAGTCCTCTTTTTTCAGAATTTATTCTACAAGTGTCAGATATGCATTTCCTTTGAAACAATAACAACATCAACAAAAACCCACGTTTAACACCTACATGTGGTTTTGGCTTTCTGTCCCATCTGCCATGCCACAAACATGCAATGTTTCTGTGACCAGAACGTTTATGTTTTACCAGAAGCAAGAGACTGGACCACGGAGCAGAGCGCAAGCAGCACATGTCCGGGGACGTGGGCGAGCAACAGCGCTCGTGAAGCAGAAAGTTCATGAACCACAGAAAAGGATGTGAGCGCAGTGGCGTGTCAGGGGCAGGAAGGCTGAGAAAGAAGCTCGCCAAGGCCGTGGGAATGCGTAAACGCAGTCCTCCACTCAGACAGAGAACTTCCGCAGAAAAGCCATTTGCGTTTAAGGTTAAAAATACCATCTTCTTTTATTTCAGAGCTGGAGACTAGAAATCCATCTCCCAAATTTCTCAAGCCACGCACAGTATGAAAGTGAAACAAACTGGCTACCTTTTTTTGCCCATTTTCAAGAAGTTCTTCTCTGCTCTTCCATTACGGCCACCTTCAGGATCCATTGTGACCTGAGGAGAAACCACAGGCCACCGGTCAGATGGGGAACCCGCAGGAGGTGGAGGTGACAATAGTCCACGCCGGCAGCTGGAGGGCGGCGGCGCATCCTGGACTTTGGCGGACGCCGCCGCGGGGGCTCTCGGTCCGGGCTCCTCTCGGGGCGGTGATGTTGCCCCGCGCACCTGCGGCGGGCTGGGAAACCCGCTCTCCGGACCGCGCCGGCTCTTAGCGCTCAGGGCAGGGCAACCCAGTGCGCTTGGTAAGCGCGGAAGACTGCGGGCTGGGGTGCTCCAGGAGCATCCCGGGGGGCTTGCTAAGAGGAACCTTCCCCTCCCTCCTCTCCGAAGCCCTTCTCCCACGGGGACCCAACTCAGGAAATTGGGGAGCCCGACCCTTCCTGCGAACTTGTCCCCATCTGGCCCTCAGCTTCGCGCGCCCCTACCTCGGACTTTCCTTCGGACCATCCACCAAGATGTCAATTTTGGAAGAAGAGAGATCGTAAAGGAAAGACCGGTCAGACACGAACAACGGACTCGGCTTCTTAGAGCCGGGAGGAGCCGCTGCTCGAATGCGCCCGGGTTTCCTGCGTCCCTGGGAGTGAGGCGAGAGCTCACAGCCCACACCCTGGCGCTCCCGTGCCCAACCAATCAGCCTCATCACTCCGGCTTGCTCTGGGCTGTGCTCGCCTTAATGCTGATTGCAAGAGGAGTTACGTAAACAGGCTGGATTTGCGGGAGGAATGTCCTCTCCTTTCTCTTGCTCTTCAGTAGAAGTACCACAAGAGAAATGCGTATCAGCTGGATCATGGGGGACACTACACATTTACAGAGTCATATCTCTACATTTCTGCATAACGCTCCATATCCATGGAAATATTTATATTCATCAATTTCCAGTGAAACCCAATAACTTCCATGGGTCTCGAGTAGATAATAGAAATTTTCTTTGCCATTTCATCTAATACCTTTGATAAAACAATCTCCGACCTCGTCCATTCTGTAGTTAAGGCAAGTTAAACTTAGCTTTCTAGCAGCACCTGGAAAAACGCCAGGTGAAAATTTTCTCCATGTCTTTTTTCACTATGGTTGGCGGTTTCTGATGTGTAGCTGTTCATCTTTTATTTGAAGATAAATGGAAGGAGAGAGGAAGATTTTTGAAAATAGAAAATGGACATTTCAGAGTAAAATTAATATTTAGAAGTATGTGACCTTTACAGGTTTTAGCCATCAGATCAATATCCACGTTTTCCCCAAGGCATTTCTAACTTGATATTTTAATTCGGATTATCTTTAAAAAGTATCATACGTTAGCATATTACTTTAGTTGAAATCTAATTCCATATTTACTGCTACCGTTTACTATTTTTTCTTGTCCACTGTTTTTTCTCACTTTGATGAAAAGTAAGTGCAATGTTCACAGGAAGAATTCATAAAGCAGTGTTAACTCACATAAGAGCTTTTCTTCTTATAAGCCTAGGGGAAATAAATGTTTTTGTCACCTTTAGCCTTCATTCTCTGACCTACACCTGTGCCTCTCAGCCAGCTGCAAAAATTTAAAAGAAGAAAAACTTTATTTAATTGTGCTGTGTACTTTGTGCACTAGAGTACACCTGTGCCTCTCAGCCAAATGCAAAAGTTTAAAAGAAGAAAACCTTTATTTAATTGCATAGTGTACTTTCTCTACCTTCTTTAAGAAAATCATACTTGAAAGCCCTAATTTTCTTTCCATCTTCTATTCCAAATATTCCATGCCATACTCTGGTTTCTCTTCAGATTGTATACATTTTTCACTTTTTACCAAATATCCTCTGAATTGATTTTTTTTTTTCTTAGCCATACAGTCAAGTTTCTTTACAAGCTATAAATTAGATTTTCTACCAGGCTACAAATTTTCTCTATGTTGTAATTGGATATGCACGTGACAGCAGGGGTTCACTGGCTAAAGGCCTATCACCAACCCTGTGGTCCACCTGGAGTAAATGTATAAAGCTTTCATCTTTTTCACATCCATTTTTAATTTGATTCATGATTCTGCCCTTTGTTTCCACTGTTGTTTTACTTTGTCCCACCTTCAGCTTATGTAGTCTTCTTATATTTTATGTATCCATGGAAATGGCCTTAAATCCTCCCTAAAACAATGCAGGATTTTTTTTAAAGTTTAATATTATGGTAATAATATATCTACAGGCTTAAGCTTCAGGGGAAAACCTCTATCAAGAACATAAGTACTTTAAGGAATAGCCTTAAATATTTTTTAAATTTTAAATTTTTAAAAATTTGTTAATCTAAATTCAATTTAGTCCACATATAGTATATTATCAGTTTTTTTTATTTTTAAGTGTATTATTAACTTTAGGCGTAGAATTTAGTCCTACTAAATTCATCATTTGCATATGACACCCAGTACTCATTACCTCAAGTGCCCTCCTTAATGCTCATCACCCAGTTACCCTTCCAGCTTCTCTCCAGCAACCCTGTTTCCTGTAAGAGTCTCTTACGGTTTGCCTCCCTCTTGTTTTTATTTTATTTTATTTTTCCTTCTCTTCCCCTATGTTCGTCTGTATTATTTCTTAAAGTCCACATATGAGTGAAATCATATGGTATTTGTCTTTCTCTGACTAACTTCGCTCAGCATGATACCTTCTAATTCCATCCACATCATTGCAAATGGCAAGATTTCATTCCTTTTGATGCCCGAGTAATATACCATTATATATATGTCATATACATAAAATCTCATATCTTAATCTATTCATCTGTTGATGGACATCCATAGTGCAGAGTTTTTAACAAACCTCATATATATATATATATATATATATATATATATATATATATATATATATATATCTTTGAGTTTTTTCACTCCACTGGCATGAAAATATAGATATACAATGTGATGGACCTAAAGCAAAGGACTGTTCTAGCTACTTCTGAGCTGCAGTTTTGCCTTCTTTAAAAGATTTTGACTCCTGTCAGGCATTTCTTCCCAGTACTCCTGATAATATCTAACAGCTGAACTTGGCAGTTCCTTCTCAAGCTTCCTTGATTTCCAGTGAAACCCAAGTCTTCCCTCCCACAGCTTCAAACAAGCAGCGATTTTTCCTTTGAGAAGTGTGCCTTTCCATAATTCTGCACCTTCCTGTCCTCCACCGGCATGCAGTCCTTCTACCAGCTCATCTCTGTTCTCCCAGCACCCAGTGTTTGTGTCCCTGCACACCCTGTGGGATTAACACTGGCTAACATATACTAAGCACTGGCCATGTACCAGGAACTGCCCAAGCACTTGAAAAAGATGAACTTGTGGGATCATCACCAGAATCCTATGAAATAGGCACTATGACTTGTTGCTCCCATTTTACAGGGAAGAAATTGAGGTTTGTGTTATTTTCACATAGTTATCTGATTGGTAAGCAGCTGACCCAGCTCTGGAAAGCAGTCCAGCCACCCTAATGACCTCTTAATCACAAGACTACGCTGCAGTACACTATTATAGTGCAACTTGTTTGCACTGCCTTTTGAGGCCCCATTAGACATTTTCATCTACGACACTGTCTTTGAAAACCTGCAATGACTCCGTACCACCTCCTATAGCATATTTAAGACTTTCCACCAGCTTTGGGACCATCTTCATCTACCTCACCTCTTTCTAGTCTCTCCCTTACCCCCAGTACATACATACATACACATTTGTTCCATTTCAGCCTCAGATGATCGACTCTCTTCATCCTCAGTGGAAATCTTTCCACATGTAAATCTGCAACTAAATTGATTTACAACAGTTTCCATCTTCAGTATCTGACTCCACTAAACACTTTGGGAGTTAGAGTCAGAAAAACAGATTCAGTGTCATTTCTGCTGTTCTGTTGCATAAGTTTGAATGGGTTACTTAACTTCTCTGTTTTTCAGTTATGTCTTTGTGAGACAGGGGATAATAATGATACTGTATGGTGTCATGGAAAGATTAGGCGATCTGTGTATTTAAAAGGCTAGTACATCACCCAAAATAGCCCCAAATATTCAACAGTTGTTATGCATTTATAAAAATACCCCTTCTCAATTGATTTTTACCTTTCCTTAACACTCATTAGCACTCATGTATATAATTACATTCATTTATTCTCTGTTGCTTTCAGTAGAGCGACAGAGAAAGGAAATCCAGGTGTGAATAACATTGTACACCTTCATGGCCACTGCCCCCTGCATCTGTCACCATGAATACTGAATACTGCAATAACTTCAAAACTGGTCTTTCTACTTCTACGTTGACTCCTATTTAACAGTCTTGCTCCACCCTCTCATCCCCAAGTTCTACTGTTAAAGACTAAGTCAAGTCAAAATCTGTCACTAGCCCATGGTTTCCTCTCTTACTCAGACTAAAATACAAAATATTTCCCATGGTCTGTAGTCTCTGTGTGATCCGGCTTCCTCTCACTTATAATCTCATCTCCTATTATTCTTCCCTCATTCTGTTCCAGTCTCATTAGCCTCTGCTCTTTGTTTTCTGGCTTTTTATTTTTTTAAGATTTATTTATGTATTTGAGAGAACGTGCACACACGCACGTTCAGGCGCCAGCATGAGAAGGGGCAGAGGGAGAGGGGAAGCCAGCTCCTCACTGAGTGCGGAGCCCCAAGGGGGCTGATCATCCCAAAACCCCAAGATCATGACCTGAACTGAAACCGGAAGTGGGAGGCTTAACCGACTGAGTCACTCTGGTATCTCTCATCAGCTTCTATTCTTTTTTTCCTCCGAAAGACTTTATTTATTTGTTTGAGAGGAAAGTACGATCAAGGCGGGGGAGGGGGGGTGTTTGGTGGTGGCGGGGGCAGGGGGAGGTGCATGCAGAGGGAGAGGGAGAAGCAGGCATCTCCTGAGCAGGGAGTTCCAGGAGAAGCTAGATACCAGGTTCCTGGGACCATGACTCCTGGGATCATGACCTGAGCCAAAGGCACCTGCTTAACCAACTGAGCCACGCAGGCGCCCCTCATCAGCCTCTGTTCTTTGAACATGAAAGTATGCTCCCACCTCAAGGCATTTGCACGTACCATTACCTCTGCTGGAAACTTTCTTCCCCTAAGACAGTTGTACAGCATGACTCATTTCCTCATTTTTTCAGATCTTTACTAATATAGCACGCTATATTGCTTAAAGCATCTTGGTAAATGCTCATGAAATAGCACATGGTAAATGCTCATGAAATAAATGTCAAATAAATGAATGAAAAAAATAAATGAGTCACTTGACTCAGGAATGTGTGGACTAAGTGTAAAATTATATAAAAGTTTTTGATTCTAAGATAGAAAATTGTTTTTAAATTGTATAAGGTAGAAAGATTCTAAGATAGAAAATTGTTTTTAAATTGTTATAAATCGTGTTTGTTTCTTTCCCTGATCTCTCCAATAATTCATGTCCTCTATTTCTCCTGGTCCTCTATTTCACCAATCTGAGTCCAAGTTGAAAGTTCAATATTGTGAAAGAAGACATACAAGTTTGTGTCAATGAACATAATTGACCTGAGTCAGAGAAAGAATATACCTGAAATTTCCAGTCCAAAGATCAAGACAAATGATTCAGTTGCGGCAATAACAATAAAGGGTGAATATATTCTCCACCCATTTAGGAGCAATTGCTTTTTATGTATGAAAAATATGTGACTGTCTTAATGACAACTGAATTGAATGCTTGTGTGTGAACTCACATTGGATTATCTCAGATAGCTTCTATGCACACGTGCACTTAAAAAAACAAAAGCAAGGTCATCGGGGTGACTCAGTTAGTTAAATGTCCAACCTTTGGCTTCGGCTCAGGTCATGGTTTCAGAGCCATGAGATTGAGCTCTGTATCAGGCACTGTGCTGGGCCTGGAACCTGCTTAAGATTCTCCCTCCCTCTCGATCTGTCCTCTCCTCATCCCCACGGCTCTAAAAACAACAAAACAAAAACAAAAATAAAAAAGCAAAAGACTAAACACTTAACAGGCTCTATCCATTCCCAAAGAGGTTATTTCTGGTAATGTTATTTAGTCAAAGCTACAACATGACCTGTACCCCTGGAGCTAATAATACATTATATGTTAATAAAAATTTTAAAACAAAATTTTTTAGAGCTATAACATGGAAATAGTGACCAGGATAATAAACTGACTTAAAAATAAATTATTGAATCAGGTGTCAGTCAGTGGCAAATAGAAGCCTGAATTTTACCCCTCTATGAATCCTTCTCTGCCTACACCGGCCAGAAGTGATTTCTACCTCTCTCTAATCCTGCTGCTTATTATCTATAGTTCTTATTTGACATTTATTGTCAATGTCATTTATAATTAGGACTTTTAAAATATTTTAGCAGTACAAAAACCTACACAAAATAAAGGTTTAATAAATGCTTGTTGAAAATATTAAGCATTGGAAGTCTGATGTCAGAGACAGTTTTACAGGATTTAGATCCACAGGCTAACTGCCTGAGTTACCATTAGAGTCCTTTGAGAGTTCTATAGTCTCTACCAGCCTTAAAACTGAGTGAGTCATGGTTTTCTCTTAAAAAATAAATCTACCATAATAGCACAAGAAGAGGTTTTTGGTTTTTTTGTTTTGTTTTGTTTTGTTTTGTTTATGAATTACAGAATAAATGGGAGAGAGAAAAAGGAGTAGGATGAAGGGGAAGGTAAGAATGAAGTGAGTCTCAGGAGGGTTTGAATTCCAACCTCATCATTTATCAGCCAAGTGGCTTTGGACAACAGGTTACTTAGACTCTCAAAACCTTGACTTCTCCCTCCTGAAAATGGAGACAATAAGAGAATCCACCTAGGTTTATGTAAGAAGTAAATCAAGTATGACTTGGAAAGTGTTTGGTATTGATTTTTACTCAGATATGCTAACAAAAATGATCGATGAAATACCAAGACAAGAATAAAAATTAAGAACTCAAGAGCAAATGTCATGACTAGAAAGGGCTAGTGACGGCATTAAAAGAAACAATGATATGGAAATAATTATATGTAATTGTTTTAAATAAAGCTAAAAAGAAGAACATGAAAATTATATTGAAGAAATTCAGGAAAAATAATTAAATGAAATATTGTATAAAGCATGCTGGTGGGGATAAGGAAGTAGGTCCAGGATCCTGGACTTCAGTGGTGGTCATTCTTCTCTCAGTGGCGTTGCTGTTTAGTAGGGAGCAAACAGCGAATACTATGTGGCAGATGCACTGATAGACGCTGATGATATAAAGATAAATGGGCACAAAGTCCATCAAGGGGTGTGTGTGTGTGTATTTTTAGGGGTGAAGACTATTACTATAATTTTAGTGTACAGGGCAATTGTTTTGTATTTGCATTTTTACAAACAAAACTGAACTTCCACATCTAAAATGATCACTGTCTTCAATGTCAACACCCACGGAAGCTATGAACCAATTTCAGTGATGCCTGCCAAGAAATAAAGACATTTGAGCTTTTTAAAAAATTTGTCTTCAGAGTCTGCAGAAATGTGTTTTGAATGTCCTTAATAGTAGCAAATTCTGCCATTTAGTGAAAATTTTAAGTTTTAGAAACAAGAGACAAGCTAGCGTTGCAGCAAAGAACGTGGGCTTTGCCATTAAAGTTTGAATTTAAGTTTGGATCGTTTGACATTGAACCATAAATTTATTCTCACGGCAAGTGAAATTCCTCAATCATAAAATGAGATCATGAATGTAGAGCAGTTCGCTTAGTCTCCGGATGTGTAAGTTCTGAGCATTTACTTCTATTGTTCTCTTCATTATTGTTATTATTAATAGACTAGTGAGGGACTTACTTAAGAGAAGTTTCAGTGGAAAAATGAGTTATTGCTATCAGGGAATGAGCCCAACTTTCTGCGTGCTTGGTAAATTTGTTCTAAAGATTATTCCTAAAGGGAAATTTCTTTGAAGCGCAATACTTATTGGGTTAAATCAATCCTGGTATATAGTATCTATTTAATCATTGTCTTTCTTAACAGCCAAATCTTTTGCCCTGACACATCAGCACAGAGGAATTTCTGACATAAAAATAATAACATGTCCTTGAATGGTTTTTGAATTTGCAGAGTTCGTTAAAAAAAAAGTCATTTCCTTTTTTATTTTTTAATTGTTTTATGATTCATTGACTTTGAACTTGTCTAATCTGAAATGAACTCTCTCCTGGGAACAAGGTCAAATCAGTTCAACGAGCTGGTGTTCACTCATTTTTTTTTTTTTTACGGTTTGTATTATTTCATAGGTCGAATCTCAAATCTACTTAAAATCTACTTCCATACGTAAGAAACATTGTGCTAATAGACCAGTTTATGGTTGGTTAGATGTGCTTTTACAATTATAACCCAATTTAAGGAATGTTTCATTTTACATTTATATTGGGAATTCACTCAATCATTCATTCAACACTAGCATTTAAGCACCTGCTATATGTCACATGCTATTCTAGGTTGGCATGCATCAATGAACAAAACAAACAAACAAAAAATCCCTGCCCAGGCAGAATTTATGTTTGATGATGGGAGTAGGCAGATTGGCAAAAGTATGAAACAAGATAAGTGATTTAGTATGTTACAATGTGAACAGTGCTATGGAGGAAAACAGACCAGAGGAAGGAGACCAGGTGTGCTGGTCAGGGAAAGATCACAATTTTAAGTAGGATGACCTCATTTGAGCGAAGACAAGCTAGAAATGAGGAAAGATCTCAGTAAGCAGTTAAGCTCTTGGAAATCCTCGAATATTAACACTTTTAAAATTATTTCTGTAAAATTGTTGCACTGGAGGGTAATTCTCATGTTCCGGTGTTTCTAGATTCATGGATATTCAGGTTTATGAGAATGTAGAGGTCATCGTCTGAAGTTCCTTTGTTACACCTGGTCTCTAAAATGCTAAGAAACTGGGTTGCCTGGGTGGCTCAGTCATTTAAACGTCTTCCTTCGGCTCAGGTTGTGATCCCAGGGTCCTGGGATCTAGTCCCACCTCGGGCTCCCTGCTCAGTGGAGAGACTGCTTCTCTCTCCCCTTCTCCTTCTCCTCCTGCTTGTGTACTCTCTCTCCGTTAAATAAATAAAATTCTAAAAAAAAAAAAATTAACAAAAATAAAAAATAAAATGCTAAGAAACTTGACCAAGTCCACACAATCAGTTAGAAGGAGGGTCAAGCCAGCAACACAGGTTTCCTGACACTGAGTTTGCTGTTCTTTCTAAGGTATTGAGAGGAGTTCTAACAGTGAGGTTTCAGATACATGTTAGGGAGACAGGGACATTCATATTTTCTAGCTGTTTTACTTCACATTTGAGTAGAGTTCCCCTCATTTTAATTTTGTTTTTGCCTTTGATGAGTCAGACTGTTTTAATTACCATTCTTCAGGACCCAGGAAAAGGACTATCAATTCCAGAGTGCATTCTCTTTATTTGCCTTAATAATGTCTGCAGTCCAATTTTCTAAAATGTTGGACCTGAGGTTTATTTCATGGTTCAATACTTAGAAAAAGAGGGAAAATAATCATTCACTACAAGTTGCATTTTTATTGTAACTACTAATAAGAAGATCTATGAAAACACCTTTAATAGTGCCATATAAATTGAAGGGATGATGCTAACCATAGTAACATATAAAAAAAAAAACTTTTATTGTGTGATCTTTGAATGGGATGATGAAATCTGGTTGTTTTCTTTTAGTTTTCCTTGCATTAGTCCTTCCCAGTGAGGTATTCTATAATTCTGCCAAGTATTCGGTTGTCCTATCTCTTTTGTGTGACGTGGCATGCCATGACATTGTAGTTATCTAATTGGCCATTGATAATTCAGTACTTTTTTCTGGGCACCGACAACTGAGTTTGTAAATAATATTCTGTTATCATCTCTAGCTTTGTGCCTTTTATTTTATTGATTACTATGCATTTCTGCCTCAAAATCAAATAGTGCTCGTCCAATCCAGCTATATTATAATTTCATCATATGGCAAAGGCAAACCTTCTGTAATCAGATTTTCCTCATCCCCCATCATCTTTGTTACCATTAAAGATCACAAATTCTAAAGCTCATCCTGTGGAAATTGGCACCTGGAATTGCCAACAGATCTCACACTGAGCACTAAAATTTTGATCCTGTCCCCAAGTTGAGCACATCTCAAAACACAGCATTTACTTTGTATCAGAAACCTGTGGTGGACAGAAGTCATCCTTGGAACCCTGCTTTCTCTGCCCAGTTCCCAAATCCAACTTTTTCTCAACAGTGAAAATAACCTTGTCAGAACCACTATAAACACTATTCTTTCTTACTTAGGCCACTATCAGGACTTCCTAACTAGTTTTCCCAATTCCATTCTAGATCCCTCCTAATCCACTCCCCACACAGCAGCCAAACCAACCTGTAAAACTGTACATATGGGGGTGCCTGGGTGGCTCAGTGGGTTAAGCCTCTGCCTTCAGCTGGGGTCATGATCTCAAGGTCCTGGGATCGAGCCCCGTGTCGGGCTCTCTGCTCATCGGTGAGCCTGGTTCCTCCTCTCTCCTTCTCTGCCTGCTTGTGATCTCTGTCAAATAAATAAAATCTTTTTTAAAAAAAGCACATATGACAATGTTACACTGCTAGGTAAGACTTACAATGGTTTCCCATAGCCCTCAGGTTCTATTGTGAAGGCCCTCCATGATCTGGTTTTTTTGCTCATTTTTCGAGACTCAGGCTACTTCTCTCTTTACTCCTTCAGGGTCCAGCCTTGCTGGCCTTTTGGCAACTCCCTGGAGCTTTTGCTGTGACCAGTGTTCCTACTGCCTAGACTCCTGACACAGTCTTTCTGTACTCACTTCCACTCCTCCCAATGGCGCAACATGTGTGTGCACAAACACATACACACACACACCATTCATCACCTCACTAGCACGGGTTCATTCTTCTGGCTTAGGGTAAAAATCACTTCCTACAGGAAATGTTCCCTATGCTTCCTGAGACTTGATATTAGCTCATGAGGTGTCTTGTACTTCTCTCCCATCACAATTGAAATTTTTGCTTATTACAAAATGTGCCTTTCACATTCAGATGTGAGCTCTATAAGCACAGTTTGTGTTTTATTCTTTTGTTTCCTAGCAAATAAAGCACAGTGTGCACTCCATAAATATTTGCTGAATGAAGAAATGACTGAATTAATACCACAGCTAATTCCCCTCATTTCCCCCTCATTATATCCCACTGGATACACTTGTTTTTCAATCCTCATTCCACATTTGTAGAACAATATTACAAGGTTTTAGCTGGCAAACAACATGACTACCCTCATATATCATTCTCAGAAAGATTCCCACCTCTTGAGACTAGGAAGGAAATAACACAACGGTATTTTTTTAAAAATTGGTTCAATCATGTCTGAAATTCTTGGATTTATGGAGATTTGATATTTGGGTTTACTACATGTTGTTTTAATTATATTCAGAAATGCTAATACTTTGTTAATATTTTGTCATTAGATTTGGACATATTCCTTCTTTAGGGTTTGAAGTAGTATGTGAGTTTTTTGTATAGAAACTAAGTGATGGATACATACCTTTTATAACTAAATGATGTTCTATAAACAAATACATCTCAATTTACCAATTGTATGGTGTCTGAGTATTATCTCTTAGATCAATGCTGTTTTAAGATTGTTTTAGCACTTCTATAAGCTCTAAGATATCTAAAAGATAAGATATTCAGTGACAACCTGACTACAGAAAGTCAGCTAGAAAGACAACGTTCTCATTTCATTGAGTATAGAATAACTTGTCATTAAATTTCTTTTTAAGAAATCATAGTAACTGTTAATCCACCTTAAGAAAAGGTCTATGTTTTTGGCTGAAGTTTTCCTTCTTAAACACCATGTTTAGAACAGTGATAATAGTGATAATATTCACTGAATATTGTATTATGTAAAGCCATTATCTTCTATCAACTCATTATTAAAAATTACAGGCTTATGGAATGTCAGAATGTGGAGGGAAGAAAAGATCCTAAAACATATGCGTTCATACCTTCCCATGCTATGTCTTTCCTCGTTACCCCAATTATTCCCATTTTTCCAGACACTTCCTTTGCTTCCTTTAACTGAAATAACTGTATAAATCCTGTAACTGCCTTGATGGAGAAGACTTGAGAAAGAAGAGGGGTTTTTTTTTCTTTTTTAAAATTTAACTTTTAATTTATGTGTTGATTTGAACTGCTGCATCAGAACAGATAAGGCAAATTTTCATCAAGTTTAATTGTAAGATTAAGGTTCATATAATAGAATTTTCTCACTGCTACTTACAAACACTGCCATGACACTACCACTATGGATGAAGAAATCTAGGAAGGATATTCTGATCAAATTAACATCTAGATCCACTAGGGATTAACTCTCCAGGATTTTGTTTTGTATCTACCCTTTCTAAATTGTAGAAGAAAACATTTAAAAATGACAAAACCATTAAAGTAGGATACTGTTGTTTCTTCACCATCCTAGGATCATCATATATGATACTCTTTTAGTCAAGAAGACATGAAAAAATACTTGGAATTGTACAAATCATTCTCGACTAAGTTTCCATGCCATTACTCCCAGACAGTAGCAGTACTAAAACTCTTTTCATACACACTCCACTCACAGTGACTCTGACAACACCTTTCTGGATTTAATTACCAATCTTCTTATGTTCCAGGGCTAAGTACCCTGAGTACCATGTCATCCAGAAACTAGCTTTGAAAATCACTCATCAAATCATTCAAATATACTCCAGCTTATTAGTTTTGTTATTCCTAATTTTACCTTTTAGAAACTTGGAAATAGGGGTGCCTGGGTCACTCAGTGGGTTAAAGCCTCTGCCTTCGGCTCAGGTCATGATCCCAGGGTCCTGGGATCGAACCCCGCATCGAGCCCCACATCGGGCTCTCTGCTCAGCAGGGAGCCTGCTTCCTCCTCCCTCTCTCTCTGCCTGCCTCTCTGCCTACTTGTGATCTCTATCTGTCAAATAAAATAAATAAAATCTTAAAAAAAAAAAAAGAAACTTGGAAATACATAACAATTACAGGTTCATGTTGGCTTGAAGTTTTCATGAACTCAAATTGCTTTCCTTGTCACCTTGATGGAGACCATTTTAAGTTCTCCTTCCAACAACAAAACAATGCACCTCAAATATTTATCCTCTCAAACTCTGATATAGTTACATTTAGTATTAACTTATGTGGTTTACTTAGGGGGAAAAAAATCAAACATAGAAATACAGGTTCTCAAAAAAAAGATGCCCTTAAGTAGTACACTAGTTGTCTGAAATATCTCAATTCTGTTTCTTAAACATGTAATGTTGTTCTGAACCTGAAGAAGCATGACGAGGTGGTTAAATATATGGATTCTAGAATTCAAATTTCTGTATGGGATTCTGGTTGCAAATTTCTGTTTTGTCACTCCCTGACTGTGTGGTATCATGCAGCCTTTTAACTTCACTGAATCTTCATTTCCCTTTTTTAAAAATGAATATAATTGTAGCCTGATTGTGTCAGAATTGTGTGAAAAACATCTGACTTATAGCTCAATAAATATTAGTCATTATTTTTATTTCCTTTCTTCAAATGCATTAGGAGTTTCTTTGAGGGAAAGGTATTTTCTAATATACAACAGAGTTAAATTTGGAGTCACCAAGCTCTTCTCTTCTGATTATTCAATTTGTGCCACTATTGTCTTTTGGCACCATAAAGAAAATAAAATATTAATGTTTTTAAATGCTTCTCTGAAATTCTTTGATCTTTGCAGAGGTTGGTTTTTGGTTTTGTGCACATGTTGCAAATAAAAGAATCAGGACATGAAGTTTCATGAGAAATCATTTCTGATTTATGAGTTTGCATTAAAAATGTTACAGAGATAAATATGAATCATGTGTAGTTATAGTAACTGTTAATCCACCTTAAGAAGAAAATTATACTGTTAATCCATCTTTATGAAGAAAATTATATCGTTTGGGGAGTTTTTAGATACTCTTGTATGATCAAGATTTGTGACCTATATTGGAAGGAGGTCCCTACTCTTTGCCACCACATACTATGCCTTGGTAATCTGATCCCAAAGGAAATATATTATTTTAAACTGTTTCATAGAATTTTGTTCTCTGAGTTCTGGGAACTCTGTGACAAAAGCATTTGACAAATATTTATTGAGCAATTGCACTGAACACTCTAGATATAAAGAGAAACGAGGTAGTCCTTTCCCTCAAAGGAACTCCTAATGTATATTAGAAAATACCATATAGTAACAGAACCAGTGCAAGTAATGATGAAGAAGGGATTTTTCGATAAATTATATTTGAGCAATTGCTACTTATGTAAAAATAAATCCATTTAGATTTTTACCACATACCACCTACCAAGGTTATTTTGGACATGTGCTTTAAAGCATAAAGAAAATTAATGACTTTAAAGTGCTGAGAAAGCACTGTGTAGACACACAGCATGTGGCTCTTGGCAAAACAAAATTAGACATTTTAAAAGATGGAAATATTCAACCCAAGTGCAAAATAATAGTTGGTACTTAGTAACAATAACTTGGCCTTTTTGTTGTTGTTTGTTTTTGCTTGTCCTCTATGGAAATATTTTTTAAAAGTAATACCTAACTGGTAAGGTGTGGTGAAACATGCATTTTTATGTATTGCCATTGCATTTGTTCTTATTTTTTTCTAAGATTTTATTTATTTGAGAGAAAGAGAGAGAGAAAATGGGGAGGGAAGGGCAAGAAGAGAGAGAGGGACAAGCAAATTCCCTGCCGAGCATGGAGCCTGAAGTGGAGCTGGATCTCACATCCCCAAGAGCGTGACCTGAGCTGAAATCAAGAATCATACACTTAACCAACTGAGCCCCTTAGGAGCCCTAGCATTGCCATTGTAATTGCAAATTAATATAAACTTCTTAGAAAACAATTTGGCTTTAAAAAACAACGGGGTGCCTGGGTGGCTCAGTGGGTTGAGCCTCTGCCTTCAGCTCGGGTCATGATCTCAGGGTCCTGGGATTGAGCCCCACATCAAGCTCTCTGTTCAGTGGACAGCCTGCTCCCCCCCCCCTCTGCTTCTCTGCCTACTTGTGGTCTCTGTATGTCAAATAAATAAATAAAATCTTTAAAAAACAACAACAACAACTAAAACAAAAACCTTACAAAACCTTGGGTGGTACAGTCAGTTAAGTGTCTGACTCTTGGTTTTGGCTCAGGTCAGGATCTCAGGGTTGTGATTGAACTCCACATCAAGCTCTATGCTCAATGAAAAATATGCTTAAGACTCCCTTTCCCTTTGCCCTCCTCCCTACCCCCAGTTTTTCCCTGTCAAATAAATAAATAAATCTTAAAAAACAAAGCCAAAAAACCCCTTACAAGTATTAATATCTGTTCTAATAATTAGATGCCTAGATAATGGTTTTAGAAAAGTTATTTTAAATACAAAACAATGTGTTTTGGTTTGGGAGCAAGATGGTGGAGGAGTAGGAGACCTAGGTTTTGTTGGATCCCAGGAGTTCAGCTATATAGTTATCAAACCATTCTGAACACCTACAAACAACAGGAGATCAAAGAGAACAGCAACAATTCTAGGAACAGAAAAGCGACCACTTACTGGAAGGTAGGATGTGTGGAGAGTGAATCTGAGGTGACATACAGGAAGATAGACCTCGAGGGGAGGGGCTGGCTCCCAGCAAGCAGTAGAGGAGCAGAGCACGAAATTGGAACTTTTAGAAGTTTGCTTCACTGAGGGATGTCACTCCAGAGGGGAAGCAGGTGGTGAGGCCCTCATGGGGACAGTGTGGTCTCACAACCCAGGGAGTCACAAAAAGGCCAGGGGTGTCTGAGTGTGGCAGAGCCCTGAAGTATCAGAGCAGGTAAACTGGCTACAGAGACAGAGCTAAGGAGTGAGCTCTCCATTCAGGGTTACCTTCAACTGTGATCCAAAGCACAGTTGGGCCACTGGTCTTCAACAAGGGACCCCACAAATGGCAGATCCAGAGAGATCCCCTCCTTCCTCCTCCGGGAGGAGTGGCAGGGTGGCACACAGCAGGAATATGCTGGGTTTGGAGACTACAAGTGGGGCCCTGCTCCAGAGATAGAAATGCTTGGTCACCTGCCAGGTGAGAATGGAGTGCGGACAGAGACCAGGGAGATGGGAGGGATTGATTGCTTTTCTCTGAGGGTGCACTGAAGAATGGGGCCCCAAGCTCTCTGCTCCTCCATGTTGGAGATTGGGAGGCTGCCATCTTCATTCTCCTCCAAAGCTGTAGAGAAAGTGTTCAAGGAACAAAATATACTGAGAGCAAACCTGAACAGATCACTTAGCCTGGCCCCTGGCAAGGGTGATGCAATTCCACCTTGAGCAAAGACAGTTGAGAATCACTGCAACAGATCCTCTTTCCCATTTTAACATTTTTAAATTATCTTATCAATACCCTTTTTAAAAATCTTTTTAAATGTTCATTGTTATAGTCATATTCTATCCCTCCATTGTATTTGACCTTATTTTTTGTATACATATACGTTTTTCTTTCTTTAAAATTTTGGGATACAGTTTCTTCTAATAGATCAAAATATACCTTAAATCTAGCGTATGACTTTTTTCTAGTCTCCACCCTGACCACATTCTTTCTTCTTTTTTTAACCAACTTCTTATCTTATCAAATCCTTTATTAGAATCTTCTTTAATTTTCATCTTTACAGTCATATTCATTGTGTTTACCCTTACTTTGTATATACATAAGTTCTCCTTTTTTTTTAAATTTTGGGAGGCAATTTCATCCAACAGACCAAAACACAACCAAAGTCACATGTGTGGCTCTATTCCATTCACCAGTCTAATAGATATATACACATATATAACATACATACACACACACACACACACACACATATATATATATATATTTTCCCCCGCCTCCATTCTTCTCCCCCAAGATTCAGGTCTCTTCTGATTTGGTTAGCATATATTTTTCTGGGTTCGTTGCTACCCTTTTAGTATTTTGTTCTCTCATTCATGTATTCTAATCTGGATAAAATGACAAGGTGGAAAAACTCACCACAAAAAAAAAAAAAGAGGACAAGAGGCAGTACCAAAGGCTAGGGACCTAATCAATATGGACATTAGTAATATGTCAGAACTAGAGAGCTCAGAATGAGAATTATCAAGGTGCTAGCTGGGCTTGAAAAAGCATAGAAGATACTAGAGCACCCCGTTCTACAGAAATAAACTGCCTTTCTGGAAAAATAAAAGAACTAAAATCTAACCAAGCTGAAATTTAAAAAGCTATTAATGAGGTGCAATCAAAAAAGGAGGTTCTTACTGCTAGGATAAATGAGGCAGAAGACAGAATTAGTGATATAGAAGGTCAAATGATGGAGAATAAAGAAGCCAAGAAAAAGACAGATAAATAACTACTGGACCATGAGGGGAGAATTCAAGAAATAAGTGATACCATAAGACAAAACAATATTAGAATAATTGGGATTCCAGAAGAAGAAGAAAGAGAGAAAGGGGCAAAGGGTATATTGGAGCAAATTATAACAGAGAATTTCCCAAATTTAGCAAAAAGAACAAGCATCAAAATCCAGGAGGCACAGAGAAACCTCATCAAAATCAATAAAAATAGGGCCATACCCCATCATCTAATAGTAAAACTTATAAGTCTCAGTGACAAAGAGAAAATCCTGAAAGCAGCTCAGGACAAGAGGCCTCTAACATACAACAGTAGAAATATAGACTGGCAAAAGACCTATCCACATAGACCTCACAGGCCAGAAAGAACTGGCTGACATGATATATTCAGAACACTAAATGAGAAAAATATGCAGCCAAAGATACTGTATCCAGCTAGGCTGTCTTTGAAAATAGAAGGGGAGATAAAAAGCTCCAGAAGAAACAAAAACTAAAAGAATTTGCAAACACCAAACCAGCCCTACAGAAAATATTGAAAGGGGTCCTCTAAGCCAAGAGAGAGCCTAAAAGTAATAGACCAGAAAGGAACAGAGACAATATACAGCAACAGTCACCTTACAGGCAATACAATGACAGTAAATTCATATCTTTCAATAGTTACCCTGAATGTAAATGGGGCTAAATGCCCCAATCAAAAGATACAGGGTATCAGGATGGGTAAAAAAACAAGGCACATCAATATGCTGTCTGCTAGAGACTCATTTTAGACCCAAATACACCTCCAGATTTAAAGTGAGGGGATGGAAAACAATTTTACCATGCTAATGGAAAAGAAAGCTGGGGTGGCATCCTTATATCAGATCAATTAGATTTTAAGCCAAGACTATAATAAGAGATGAGGAAGGACACTATACCATACTTAAAGGGTCTGTCCAACAAGAGCTAACAATTTTAAATATCTACGCCCCTAACATGGGAGCAGCCAATTATATAAACCAAATAATAACAAAATTAAAGAAACACATTGACAATAATACAATAGTAGTAGGGGACTTTAACACCGCCCCTCACTAAAATGGACAGATCATCTAAGCAAAAGATCAACAAGGAAATAAAGGCTTTAAATGACACTCTGGACCAGATGGACATTACAGATATATTTATTTTTTTTTCTGTTTTTTTTTAAATTTTTTATTTTTTATAAAAATATATTTTTATCCCCAGGGGTACAGGTCTGTGAATCGCCAGGTTTACACACTTCCCAGCACTCACCAAAGCACATACCCTCCCCAATGTCCATAACCCCACCCCCCTCCCCCCAGCAACCCTCAGTTTGTTTTGTGAGATTAAGAGTCACTTATGGTTTGGCTCCCTCCCAATCCCATCTTGCCATTTGCGACAACATGGATGGAACTAGAGCGTATCATGCTTAATGAAATAAGTCAAGCAGAGAAAGACAACTATCATATGATATCCCTGATATGAGGAAGTGGTGATGCAACATGGGGGCTTAAGTGAGTAGGAGAAGAATCAATGAAACAGATATATTTAAAACATCTGATACCAAGCCAACAGAATACACATTCTTCTCTAGTGCACATGGAACATTCTCCAGAATAGATCACATCCTGCATCACAAATCAGGTCTCAACTGGTACCAAAAGATTGGGCTCATTCCCTGCATAGTTTCAGACCACAATGCTCTGAAGCTAGAATTCAACCACAGGAGGAAAGTTGGAAAGAACCCAAATACATGGAGACTAAAGAGCATCCTTCTAAAGAATGAATGGGTCAACCAGGAAACTAAAGAAGAATTGAAAAAATTCATGGAAACAAGTGAAAAACACAACTGTTCAAAATCTTTGGGACACAGCAAAGGCAGTCCTGAGAGGAAAGTATATAGCAATAAAAACCTTTCTCAAGAAACTAGACAGGTCTCAAGAACACAACCTAACCCTACACCTAAAGGAACTGGAGAAAGAACAGCAAAGAAAGCCTAAACCCAGCAGGAGAAAAGAAATAATAAAGATTAGAGCAGAAATCAATGAAATAGAAACCAAAAAAACCAGTAGAACAAACCAATGAAACTAGGAGCTGGTCCTTTGAAAGAATTAATAAGATTGATAAACACCTGGCCAGACTTATCAAGAAGAAAAGAGAAAGGACCCAAATTAATAAAACCATAAATGAAAGAGGAGAGGTCATAACCAACACCAAAGAAATACAAACAATCATAAGAACATATTATGAGCAACTATATGCCAGCAAATTTGACATTCTGGAAGAAATGGATGTATTCCTAGAGATGTATAAACTACTAAAACTGAACCAGGAAGAAATAGAAAACCTGAACAGACCCATAACCAGTAAGGGCATTGAAGAGGGAGTCATCAAAAATCTCCCAGCAAACAACAGCCTACTGTCCCTTTCCCAGGGAAATTCCACCAAACATTTAAAGAAGAATTAATACCTATTCTCCTGAAACTGTTCCAAAAAAATTGAAATGGAAGGAAAACTTCCCAACTCATTGTATGAGGCCAACATTACCTTGATCCCCAAACCAGACAAAGACCCCATCAAAAAGGAGAATTACAGAATTTTAATGTAATGTACTAGATTATTCCACCATGACCAAGTAGGATTTATTCCTGAGTGCAAGGTTGGTTCAACATCCACAAATCAATGTGATACAATACACTAATAAAAGAAAGAACAAGGGGCGCCTGGGTGGCTCAGTCGTTGGGCGTCTGCCTTTGGCTCAGGTCATGATCCAGGGATCTGGGATCGAGCCCTGCATCGGGCTCCCTGCTCCGTGGGGAGCCTGCTTCTCCCTCTCCCCCTCCTCCTGCTTGTGTTCCATCTCTCGCTAGCTCTCTGTCAAATAAATAAATATTTTAAAAGAAAGAAAGAAAGAAAGAAAGAAAGAAAGAACAAGAACCATATGATACTCTCAATAGATGCTGAAAAAGCATTTGACAAAGCACAGCATCCTTTCTTCATCAAAACTCTCCACAGTGTAGGGATAGAGTGTACATACTTCAATATCATAAAAGCCATCTGTGAAAAACCCACAGCGAATATCATTCTCAATGGGGAAAAACTGAGAACTTTTCCCCTAAGGTCAGGAATATGGCAGGGTTGTCCACTATCCCCACTGCTATTCAACATAGTACTAGAAGTCCTAGCCTCAGCAATCAGACAACAAAAAGAAAATAAAGGCGTCCAGATTGGTAAAGAAGTCAAACTCTCACTCTTTGCAGATGATATGATACTTGATGGGGAAAACGCAAGAGACTTCACTCCAAAACAGCTAGAACTTATACAGGAACTCAGTAGAATGTCCATATATAAAATCAATGCACAGAAATCAGTTGCATTTCTATATACCAACAGCAAGAACAGAAGAAAGAGAAATTAAGGAGTTGATCCCATTTGCAATTGCACCCAAAACTGTAAGATACCTAGGAATAAACCTAACCAAAGAGGCAAAGAATCTGTACTCAGAAATAATATAAAGTACTCATTGAAGGAAATTGAGAAAGACACAAAGAAATGGAAAAACATCCCATGCTTATGGATTGGAAGAACAAATATTGTGAAAATGTCTATGCTACTTAAAGCAATCTACACATTTAATGCAATCCCTATCAAAATACCATCAATTTTTTTCAAAGAAATGGAACAAATAATTCTAAAAGTTATATGGAGCCAGAAAAGACCCTGAATAGCCAGAAGACTGTTGAAAAAGAAGGCCAAAGTTGGTGGCATCCAGACTTCAAGCTCTATTACAAGGCTGTCATCATCAAGACAGCATCGTACTGGCACAAAAACAGACACATAGATCAATGGAACAGAATAGAGAGCCCAGAAATAGACCCTCGCCTCTATGGTCAACTAATCTTCGACAAAGCAGGAAAGAATGTCCAATGGAAAAAAGATAGTCTCTTCAACAAATGGTGTTGGGAAAATTGGACAGCCACATGCAGAAGAATGAAACTGGACCATTTCCTAACACCACACACAAAAAGAGACTCAAAATGGATGAAAGATCTCAATGTGAGACAGGAATCCATCCAAATCCTTGAGGAGAACACAGGCAGCAACCTCTTTGACCTCAGCCACAGCAACTTCTTCCTAGAAGCATCACCAAAGGCAAGAGAAGCAAGGGCAAAAATGAACTATTGGGACTCCATCAATATCAAAAGCTTTTGCACAGCAAAGGAAACAGTCAACAAAACCAAAGACAACCAAAAGAATGGGGGAAGATACTTGCAAATGACATATCAGGTAAAGGGCTAGTATCCAACATCTGTAAAGAACTTATCAAACTCAACACCCAAAGACATAATCCAATCAAGAAATGGGCACAAGACATATCTGCAAGGAAGACCTCCAGATGGCTGACAGACACACGAAAAAGTGGTCAACATCACTCAGCATCAGGAGTATTGCACTACACTGTTGGTGGGAATGCAAGGTGGTACAGTCACGCTGAAAAACAGCATGGAGTTTCCTCAAAAAGTTGAAGCAATCACACTACTGGGTATTTACCCTAAAGATACAAATGTAGTGATCTAAAGCAGGACAGGGAGTCATGAAAGGTAGGGATAAAAAAAAATGAAACAAGGGGCGCCTGGGTGGCTCAGCGGGTTAAAGCCTCTGCCTTCGGCCCAGGTCATGATCCTGGGACCCTGGGATCGAGCCTCGCATCGGGCTCTCTGCTCAGTGCAGAGCCTGCTTCTCTCTCTCTCTCTCTCTCTCTGCCTGCCTCTCTGCCTACTTGTGTTCTCTGTCAAATAAATAAATAAAATCGTTTAAAAAAAAAAAATGAAACAAGATGGGACCAGGGAGAGAAACAAACCAAACAAACTGAGGGTTATTGGGGGTGTGGGGGGAGGTATAGGGTGACTGGGTTATGGACTCTGGGGAGGGTATGTGCTATGGTGAGTGTTGTGAGTTGTGTAAGACTGATTATTCACAGACCTGTATCCCTTAAGCAAATAATACATTATATGTTAATTATAAAAAAAGTTTTTTTTAAAAAATCACCTTTATGACAATGGTGATTATCACAGTATTATTTGAATTACAAGTAATATACTGGGAATTAATTAATTATCCTACAATAGAGATACGAAGAAAATGGTTTATGACCACTTTCAGACACAAAAGGACTCTGAAATATCATAGTAAGAGTTTGCCATACAAGTAAGTAAAAAACACAGGATATAGAATTGTTTTTAGCGTATGATAATATTTGCACCAGAAAAAGCCCTGACTATTTGGGTAAAGAAAATGTGAATATCTTTCAAAATTAAAAAATAAGCATGTGCTATTATTTTATGAGACATCTGATATATTTCTATAAATATGACAACTTGAAGTAAAACCACACTGAAAGAAAAGCTTATACTTTAGCTTTTGAGTTTTGCAAAGTACTACCAGAATATAAGGGACTATTATTTAAAATGAAGAGTCAATGTATTTTTGAAAGTCTATTTAATGTCAGTTTTTCCATTTAAATATTTGATTCTGTGTTATGTGCAAAGCATTGTGCTCTGTGGCACAGGTTTTGTGGCAGATAAAAAGGAGTACAAATTTGCACTTGGCTTTAAGAAATTCACAATTAGTAGAATAAATAGTCTTGCCATTTAATAGGAGTTTTTTAATAGTTAAATATAGTACAATATATATTATGGAAAACATAGGTAACAAATGTTTTAGGAGACATGGACCCTTTGAAAATTTATTCTGAGTTATTGAAATATAAGACTCAATTTGAGGGGTCTACCTATAGGTATGTCAAGCTTTATGGACACAGTAAATGAGGATATGTGGACATTATTACATTAGCTTTCATTTTAAATGAAATATCAAATATCTTATGTCTAGGTGCACAGTGGAGAGTTATTTGTCCCTAGGGGAAAAGAGGCACCTTTAGTGAGGATATTCCTCACATGAATGGGTCTCCACTGGGTTCTTCCAACACTTACAAAAACAATAGGCTTTCACAGCTATACTAATTGTTTCCATTTTTTTCCTTACCAATACTTTCACATATATTGAATATATCTTGCTTTCTGTATGTTTTAAGGTATTTGGTATATTTTTATTCTGAGTCATTACATGTAGGTTTTTAAATTGAGCCATCAGAGGAAAATCTGATATCCAGGTTCAGTAGAAAAACTTTATTACAGCTCTTAAGAACAGAGCAAACACTTCAAACACAACTATTCCCAATAAACTTTCTTTTCTATTTTTCTTCTCTTATTTTTTGTGTTTTTGTAATTTATTTCCCAGAGGTATCTGAATTACATTACAGCAACTTTATTTTAAATATTCTACCCTCAAATAAAATTTGAATTTCTTTCCATCTAATATTAGCTCTGAAATGGGAAATTGCCAACTTTGAAAGCTTTCTTTCTTTCCTTTTTTTTTTTTTTTGAAAGCTTTATTTCTGTTTATTAACCTGTAAAAACTTGACTTCTATTTCTATCCTTTGGCTTCGTGATAATATCTAATATCCTCTATTTACTTGCTCACTATTTTAACCAAACTATTCTAGATACTCTAATATTTCTTTTACTTTATAAAGTTAGTTCTTTACCCCAAACCAAAAAATAAAATTATGATATGATGATAGAAAAAAAAACTGACTAATATTTATGTACTGTAGCTTACAACATTTCCTAGTTTATAGCATTTCAAAATTCACTCATAACCTTGCATTGCAAAGCGTCAGATCAAATAACGATATTTCTCAAGGTGAATCTTATTAAGTAAGAGGAATATTGCAATCTAAAATAAAGCAAAGTGAAATGTGTTAAAAGTCAGCCAGTTTAGATATTTACAACAATTATACTATTGGTTTCACCTTTTATTAGTATTGCTGGTTTGTTTCTTATCTCTCTGGTTACACTGCAAATTCGTTAAGGAAAGAGCTCTGTGTTATGTCTATTTCTATATTCCCACAAAGCCTGTGCCCGGAATAGGGGCTTCATCTACATTGGTTGACTTAATGAATGAATAAGGTTGGGCCATGCATTCACTCTATAGAAGTAACAGGAAGCCTAGAAACAAAGAAGGCCTTCCATTGAGAATCTCAATCCTCTCCCTTTCAAATTCCATAGTGCACCAGACCTTTTTAAAGTTGATAGAAAAACAAATCTAACCTGGATCTCTAACACAGTTCGATGACTCTCAACTGCCTATCACAGTCCAAGCACTTCGAGGGAAGAAGTTGCCTTATTATTTTTGTAACACCAGCAAAATACCCAGAATACAATCAATAAATGATGAATGAATGAAAAAAAAAAAAAAAGGAGATAAAGGAGGAAAAGAAAGTTGAGGATTTCACTGACTCAAAAAGTCATGACCGAACAACTATCAAATGTCAAATACTATTCTTTTTTTAAATTTTTATTTTTTTATTCACATATAATGTATTATTAGCCCCAGGGGTACAGGTCTGTGAATCACAGGTTTACACACTACACAGCACTCACCATAGCACATACTCTCCTCCTCAAATACTGTTCTACATCCATGAACAAAACACAAAAATTTTTGTACTAGTGAAATTTTTTTGTATTAGTGAGAAGAGATAGAAAAGGAACAAATAGATGAGTGGAAAATATATAGTATTAAGATGGGGATAGCTATTACAGAGACAAACAAAACAGTGAAAGAAAAATAGCGAATTCCAAAGAATGGGGTTTGTGATTCAAATAGGCTATCAGGATGCCTCGCTGAGTAGGTGACTGAAGGAAGAAAGAGAATGAGCCCTGTTCCTGTTGGAGGGGTGTGGTGTACAGCAGTATAAAGGCCCTAAGGCCCCAAGGCATGCCTGGAATGTCCAAGGAGCAACAGGAAGCCAGTGTGGCCAGGGCAGAGTGACCAAGGGGCATGAGTAGTAGAATACCATGTCATAGGATTAAGAATGAAATATAATTAGATTCCATAGGGCCTTTCTCTTGGAGTGAAAGAAAACTCTTGGAAAGTTTCGAGCAGAGCAGTAACATAACTATCATTGCCTGCCCAGTTGAATTGAGACTGTTGGAGGCCAAAGGCAGAAGCAGCAAGCCAGTCCAGAGGAGTGGCAGTGGAGGTAATAAGAAATGTTCAGATTCTCCATTTATTTTGAAGACAATCCCAACAAGATTGTAGAAGTGATCAAAGGAGGAAGGAAAAGGGCAAATCCTCATTCAG
This sequence comes from Mustela putorius furo, assembly GCF_011764305.1. Classification (NCBI taxonomy): domain Eukaryota; kingdom Metazoa; phylum Chordata; class Mammalia; order Carnivora; family Mustelidae; genus Mustela; species Mustela putorius. The sequence goes on from NW_025421998.1 coordinate 31,165,161, forward strand.
AATTTCCAAGTTTGTTAACTTGAAACGATATGTTTAACCCAATTTTATATTGGGAAAAAATGATTTTTCAATATAGACCACAGAAAGTACAGATCTACAAAAGCTGACTGATAGGGATGAAGGATACTGAGATTACCGAAGAGAGTATTGAGGGAGAGCCTAACAATTAACCTTGTGCTTGGCTTTGTTAATAAGTATGTTCATAGTAAATGGAAGTGTGATTTGTATCACTATGGCTATTGCTACAAGTAAGTATGATACACTTTAAGAAGAGTAGATTTTTAAAGAACTATTTTATTTCTTTTATAGACACAGAGAGAGAGCACAAGCAGGGGGAGCAGCAGGCAGAGGGAGAGGAAGAAACAGGCTCCCAGCTGAGCAGAGGTCCCAATGAGGGGCTCAATTCTAGGACACCAGGATCATGACCTGAACAGAAGGCAGATGCTTAACTGACTGAGCCACCCAGGTGCCCCAAGGAGTGCAGATTTTAACACACACTTTGATGTGATAGTAATGGGATAAAATAATCAGCAGCATCTGCCTTGTAAACTTATGTACCAGAGTGTTATTTGTATCTTATATTCAGAATCTTCTATTAGAATAATAAGGCATTTTAAGTGTGAGCATATCCTGGGCTGTTAACTGAATTGTTGTGACTTCTGGGCTGTGAGGTCTTGGAGGTCTTGTGCAGGATGAGTGTGTAGAAGAAAAGGACAAAGATGACACAGAATACCCAATTGGGCATTGGGCAAGCCTGCATAATTAGAAAACATTCTTTATAAAACTATGAAAAAGAGGAAATGTCTGATAAGGAGGGATAGATGGTCTCCCCAATCTGGAACTGACACAATTTCTTGTGTTCAAAGAAAAAAAAGAAACAAAGAAAGAAAACAGTATTAAGGTCAATTTCACAAAGCCTTTGCCAACCACGTAATACAGTTTTGAGGTACTAGCGGAAGCCAGACTTGATGTACTTACTAGTGCTTCTTCCAGAAAGAATAATTAATAATAATAGTTAATAGCTAACACTCGCAAACACTTCCTATACGCCCTGTTTTAAGAGCCTCATTTGTATTTCTTTTAATCTCCTCCAAACCCTATGTAATAGGTGATGTCATCATTATACAAACTTCAGAAATCAGAAAACTGAAGGACGTGGAAATATAATTTCCCCAAGGTGACATAGAGCTCATGAAGGACAGAGCCAAGAGTTATTACACAACTTCATGGTAAGGGCAGATAGAATTGGTCTAAAAAGAGCTCAATAAGCCATATTCACTGTATCCTTTGAGAGTTAATAAGAAAATCTGTGTATATTGTTAAGGAGGACTAGGTAGAGTGATAGATAATTTTCTGTCAACTAGACAGGCTGTTGGGGGCCCAGATTAAGATTACTTCTGGGTTTGCCTGTGAAAATATTTTGGATGAGATTAGGTCTTGAATTGATGGATTCAGTAAAGTAGATTTCACTCCCCAATGTCAGTGGGCATCATCTAAGCTACTGAGGGCTTGAATAGAACAAAATGTAGAGAAAAGAGGAATACACCTCTTTTATTTTTCCTGCCTTACTGCTGAGCTGGAACCTCTCATCTTATCTCACCCTGTCCTTGGATTAGGAATAGGCTCCCATAGTATATATTTTATATATATTATATGTACATAATATTTTATGCACAACATAGGATATATATATAGTGTTGTATAATATAGTATTTTACATATGTTATTATTTATTTTAAAGATTCTATTTATTTGAGAGAGAGAACATGAAAGGGAGGAGCGGCAGAAAAAGAGGGAGAAACAGGCTCCCCGCTGTGCAGGTTGCCTGATGCGGGGTCTGATCCCAGGACCCTAGGATCATAACGTGAGCCAAAGACAGACACTTCACCAACTGAACCACCCAGGCATCCCTATATGCTGTTATACACATATAACACAATGGTATATATATAAAATACAATGTATACATATATACAATAGCACACACACACACACACACACACGCACACACACACAATATCTATTGACTTTTTTTCTCTGTACAACCTTGACTGATTTAGATAGAGAAAGTGTGTATGTGGCAAGGAAGAGAAGGGCACAAGCCCATTGGAATGAGATATGGGCTGATTTAAGTTTTATGTTCTATTTAGTCTATCCTATGGAAGTTCTGCCCAACCCTGCAAACTGGAAATCACAAACTCAGTAAAATAAGGTTATCTGGATCTGCTGGCCTGGGGTTGTGTTAAATGGTTTAAGTCATTGGTCTGATTGACTCAAGTAGAGGGCTGCTGAGGCATAACCAGGACAATTCTGTACTCGGGCACTGCCTTTGAAAAATATCCACTAGAGGGGCGCCTGGGTGGCTCAGCGGGTTAAGCTGCTGCCTTCAGCTCAGGTCATGATCTCAGGGTCCTGGGATCGAGTCTCGCATCGGACTCTCTGCTCAACAGGGAGCCTGCTTCTCTCTCTTTCTCTGCCTGCCTCTCTGTCTACTTGTGATCTTTCTCTGTCAAATAAATAAATAAAATCTTAAAAATATATATCCACTAGTTAAAATAAAATAAAATCATAAAAAATTAAGAGGAAAGAATGAGTGAGCCAGCATCCTTGAGGCTGGGTAAGGATGATGGATATCCTGAGGATCAAGGGACTGAATTGAAATGGGCTGTCTCTCACAAGGATCTCCACCTACCAGATATCATCTGCCAAACAGAGGCTCTGCTCAGCTTTCTCCTCTCTCCATCCCACACTAGCAGACCCACATCCCATGAACAAACTTCCATCACATGTTTTGGGCACAAACGGTGAGCTCGTAGACATATGTGTGGGGCTGTGGGCAGGAGAAAGCCTTACTTTATATCCAAGTACAGGTTATAACCAGTTTGGATTCTCCCTGTGAATCTGGGCAGGATGCGTATAGCATCTCTGTCACAAAACTACAAGTGGAAAATCAGAAAACAATGGGGTATAGCCTGTGAGTTGATAAAAGGACAAACCTTCAGTCTATGATCTGCATGGCTATTATACCTTAGATTAACGATTCATTCTGAACTTCCTGGCAGATAGAATATAAAGAAAAAAAATGGTCTAAGATAGATAGGTAGATAGATAAATATAGAGATATCTTATTTATATATTATAATATTATATTCAGGGTAGGATTGCCCTCCTAACAATGGAGTCTAAAGGAAATTGTTTAAAAAAAGAAAAGAAAAAAGTTATTCACCGTTGCCCAAGAAATTCTCATACTCTTGTCTGTTCTCTAATTTACTTTATTTTTTCTTGGGTAGAAGATGATAATGAGCCAAACAACCAAACCCTGATAAGGCATATGTCAAGTGGGGATTCCCATGTATTATAAAGAAAGGGTTTTCCAACAACAATCTCACACACTGTGTTGATGGTTAGAAATCCCTGAAGAATAACAACATGTAGGCTTCCCATCTGAGGCAGCACCAAAGGCATATTACTGCAAAAGCAGTGGAGGTCTTTTTTCTTATTGTTTCTTTTAGTTTTTTTTTTTTTCTTTTTTGGTATTGTTCTTCTTCCACAAAGTACCACTTGGAGCAGTGTGTGAGATTGCACAGTACAGGTACATGTTATTAGGGACATACTAAGGCTTTCAAGTGAGAACTGGAGTTTTCAATCACAATACATCTGACCCTAAGTTGTTAGATAGACTCTAATGAAGTCTTGTATCTTGAATGTTGTCAAATGGTAAAACAATTGTTACTTGCTGCTCTCAGCCATGCTCCACATGGCAGTCAGGAACTGGAGTCATCATGTCAAAACTCAGATAAGGTCTTGTCAGTCTTCTGTTACAAATAGTTTTGGGCCTTCTCAGTGCTCTTACAATAAAGATCAAAATGCTTAGTGTGATCCATGAGTCTCTGTGTAAAGAAAATCCTATCCTCTTTTCTGCTCTTATGTCCAACCATACCCTTTCAGTCCCGCTTTCACTATGAGCACCAGGCACACTGACCTCAGGCACAGTGTATTTCCTTTAGTCATGGGTCATTTGTACATGCTCTTCATTCTGCCTACATGCTTTCTCCCAACATAACCCCCTTTCCCTAAGTAATTCCCAAGTCTTCCTTCATATCTCAGCTCTATTATATTTCTTCCCTGACACCCCTGCAGGGACACAGGGTCATTCAATTCTGGGAGCACTGTTGACATCATATCCTATGGGAATAATACCTCCTGGAGTCCTGTTCCCAACTTCCTCTTTTACAGGGTTTTTGTCTCCTTTGGAACATTTACCATAAATTTACGCAAGTTCATATGTGTTTATTTCATTAGTTTGTATTAATGCCTCTCTCTTTCTCATCTAAACCTTAAACTTGAAGAAACCAAGAATTTTTGCTTACCATTGCTCCCCCACATCCTAGCTCAGTATCTGTCAAAAAATGGGGAACTGTGGGATGATTCATTTTATGTGTCAGCTTGACTGGTCTCAGGTATGCCTTGATAGGTCTTAAAACATTATTTCTGCATGTGTCATCTGTAAGGGTATTTATGAAAGAGATTAGCACTGGATCAGTAGGCTGAGTAAAGAAGACCACCCTCACTGATTTGGGGGAGCATCTCCTGATCTGCTAAGGGCTTGACCAGAATAAAAAGGGAGAAAGGGTGAATTACCTTTCTCTGCTAGTGGAAAGATCAACTTTCTCCTGTCTTCAGCCCTTATGGACTCAGAACAGAACTTACACCACCAATCCTCAGATTCTTGGGCATTTAGAGTCAGGCTTACATCACTAACTCCCTGGTTTTCAGGCCTTCAGACTTGGATGCTGGTTTTCCTGGTTCTTTAGCTTGGATATGACAGATCCAGGGAATTTTTGACCTCCAGAATTGCATGAGGTCCTTGCTATAATGAATCTCCTCTTATATCTATCTTATTTATTTTAGAGAGAGAAAGCATAAGTGGGGTGGGGGAGGAGAAGAAGGGAAGGGAGAGGGAGAATCTTAAGCAGACTCCATGCTGAGTCAACCAGGGGTCTCGATCTTAGGACCCTGAGATCATAACCTGAGCTAAAACCTAGACTCAGATGCTTAACTGAGTGAGCCACTCAGGCACATCATACCTATCTTTTTATGTACATACACATACTATTGATTCTGTTTCTTTGGAGGACCCTGACTAACGCAGCAATTGAAAATATATGTATTGAGTGAAAAAAAAAAAAAAAGACAAATCTTTCCCAAGCCTTGGAGACCCCCAGTGGGTTGAAGTTAGCCATATCAAAATGTCTGTAAGAACAACAATAGAAATAGTTTGGAGCCAGGAGGAAAAAACCAAGTTAACAAACACTTAAACAAATAAATGACTTTAAGGAATGCATTGCTTCTTTCACCACCATAGTAGGTAAAGTCTTAAAATGGTCCTTATTATTTCAGCTCCCTGACTTTATGCCTCATGGCAAAAGGGATTTTACAGATATAATTAATGTTAATAATCAGTTGACCATGAGATAGGGAGATAAGCTAAGTGAGCTAAACTAAATCACATGAGCCTTTTATCTTTTCATTTTCTACTTTTTAAAAAAATTTTTTAAAAGATTTATTTATTTGAGAGGGAGAGCAAGGCAGAAAGGCAGAGGGAGGGGGAGAGAGAGAGAATCTCCAACAGACCCCTCCACTGAGCTCAGAGCCCAATGCAGATGACGACTTGAACCAAAATCAAGATTTGGATGGTTAACTGACTGAGCCACTCAGACACCCACACTTTTTATTTATTTAAAGATTTATTTTAGAGAGAGAGGGCACTTGAGTAGGTGGAGAGGAAGAGGGAGAGAATCTTCAAGCAAACTTCCTACCGAATGCAGAGCCCAATTTGGGCTCAACAGGGTGCCACATGGGGCTCTATCCCACAACCCATGAGATTGTGATCTATGAGATCATGACCTGAGCTGAAGCTAAGGGCTGGCACAGCTTATCCCAATGAGTCACCCATGCACCCCAACATGAGCCCTTTTAAAGCAGAGTTTTCTCTGCCGGTAGCAGAAGAGAAAACGAGAGATTTAAAGCATGGGAGGGTTTCCATGTGTTGTTGCTGATTTGAAGATGGAGGAAGCAAAATGAAAAGGATTTGAGAATGATTTCTAAGAGTTGGGAGTAAATGTAAATCTACTTACTTCATTATGTACGATTTAATCTTTCTGATAACTTGCTAAGACAAATAATTATAGGAATCATAATAATTCCATGGAATGTTTATTGCATACTTAACAAGTACCTGTCAATATTATGAGTGCTACATTAATAAACTTAGATGATATCACTGTTTACCTGGAAAACTAAGAGAATCAACTGAAAACTTATTAAAAGCAATAAGCACACTTAGAAGGGTAGTTGTGCAAGAATGAATAGTTTCCCTTTGTAAAAATTGTATCTATTCATTCGGAGAAAGGGGACCCCTCTACACAGCTGGCAGGAATGCAAGTTGGTGCAACCACTCTGGAAAACAGCATGGAAGTTCCTCAAAAAGTTGAAAATAGAGCTACCTTATGACCCAGCAATTGCACTACTGGATATTTACCCTAAAGATACAAACGTAGTGATCTGAAGGGGCACGTGCACTGAATGTTTATAGCAGCAATGTCCACAATAGCCAAACTCTGGAAAGAACCTAGATGTCCATCAACAGATGAACGGGTAAAGAATGTGGTATATATATACCATGGAATACTATGCAGCCATCAAAAGAAATTAAATCTTGCCATTTGTGGCGACATGGATGGAACTAGAGGGTATTATGCTTAGTGAAATAAGTCAATCGGAGAAAAACAAATATCATCTTATCTCCCTTATATGAGGAAGTGGAGATGCAATATGGGGGATTTGGGGGGTAGGAAAAGAATAAATGAAACAAGATGGGATTGGGAGGGAGACAAACCATAACAGACTCTTAATCTCACAAAGCAAACTGAGGGTGGCTGGGGGGAGGGGGGAGGGAGAGGGTGGTGGGGTTATGGATAGTGGGGAGGGTATGTGCTATCACCATGTTCTGTGAAGTGTGTAAACCTGGCGATTCACAGACCTGTACCCCCGGGGCTAATAATACATTATATATTTATAAAAAATTAAAAAATAAAAAATAAATTTTAAAAAATTTTATCTATTCAGAAATACAATGGAAGAAAAAAAATCGTAATATCAATCTAGAACTCTATGACAACAATTATAAAACTCCACCAATGAAATAAAAGAATATGCAAGGAAATAAAGAGACATACCATGGTCTTAGTACAAAGCAAATACCATAAAGCTAATTTTTTTTTTGCCAAATCTAGAAATGTAATGTAATTCTAATCAGAATTTCTATAGGCATTTTGGAGGGAAGAATGTGTCAAAATGATTCTAATGTTTATATGAAAGAACAGGCATTCCAGAATTACCCAAGAATATTCTGAAAGAAATAATTAAGAGATATTAGTCCTACTATATATTTAAAATAATTACAAGGCTTCAGAACTTATTCAGTTTTGGTACCACTAGCTTGCAATGATAAATCAATGGATCAGAATAGAAAATCTACCAAAGGACTTGAATATTTGGAAATACTTATTACCTAATGAAGGTAGCATTTCATATCAGTGGAAAATAATGCATTATTTAATGCCACTATTGGATAACTATTGGCCATCTGGAAAAGTTAGACTTTTACATCAATTGATTCTTACATAAAGATAAATTCTGTAAGTATCAAATATACAAATGCAAAAAAAAACCCCAATATACCACAGAAAGATATGTAAACATTTTTATAATCTAAGCATAACAGAAAGCTTTTTCTAAGCATGAAAACCCAGAAGCCATAAAAATGAAAATGTGTATATTTGGCTGCATAAAATACACAATATTTGAAAGGAAGAAAACATTATAAACAAACATAAATAGTGACAGGTTGTGAAAATATATATCAACTGTATATAACATGAGCCCATCTGGGTAAAATTAAGTACATTTATCTCTACTGTATGCCTGGAGAGACATCTTGAAAAAAGTTGCTGTGAATATTTATGTTAGTTGTTTCTGTGGATTTATTATTAAGAACACAAACTATTGCAAGTGCAAATTACTATTTAAAAATTATTACATGATAGGTTTAATATCTCAAATCAGTAGGGAAAAGATGGATCATTTAATAAGTGGAATAGGATAAATGGCTAATCATTTAGAAAAAATAGTTATATCCTAATTTCACATCTTCCTCTAGTTCATATAGATAATTTTTTAATTCAAAAAATATTCATTGAATGCTAACAAAGATATAACAGATGCTAAACTTAATGAACATGATATCTCCCTTTCTGGAGCCATAACGTAATATGTTTTTAAATTATAACAATAAGTTAACTATATCTGATAGAAACAAGCAACCATGATATCTTTGTATAATCCTGGGAATAGCAATGGCCTTTCTAAAGTGACCAAAGGAAAATATTGATGAAATTCATTTATATAACACATTTCAGTGTCTCTCTATGTAATAACTTAATGGACACCATAAACCAGGGAATCTCAAACAAGAAAAAGTAGTTCCTGTACATATAGCAGACCAATATGATAGTAAGCCATTATAAAAAAGACTAATGCTCCTTTTAGAAAATACAGGCAAAGGGCTCAAATAGGTAAAAGTCAAAGACAAAATATAAGTGACTAATAAGTACATGAAATAAATGTACAATTTCACTACCAATAAAAAATTAAAATTAAATATGATAATGCTCTTTGCTTATTTTATTAAAAAAAAAAAAGGCAAAAAGAATGATAGTTCCCAGAGTGAGAAAGTCTGTAAGAAAATGCTCTTATGTACTGTTAGTAGGAATGTAAATTGGTAAGGCATCTCTAGAGAAAAGTTTAATTTGTATCCATTAAAATTTTTCATATTGTTTGACTCAACAATACTTCCTGAGTCAAAAAGTGTATGCAACCATTTCTCTTAAAGCAGTAATCATGGATATGCAAATATTGTAGTGCTAATGCTGTGTTTAATCACATAATTGGAAAAATGCTGGATGTTCAACAATGTGGGGTTAATTGAATAAATTATGGTACAAGTACACCATGGAACATTATTTTGTTATTATTGTGCTTCAGATGAGTTTTACTGTCATTAACATTATTGTCTATTAACATAGAAAATGTTGTTGATACTTATTAGAAACACAGAAGAGAAGGGGAGTGGGTAAAAACCAAAAATAATGTGCTGGAGATTGTTAACAATGGTTCCCTTTGGCATAAAATCGTTCACTCTGGTCCAACATGAGGCCAAGGCTCTAGTGAAAAGGGAAGGGTAAGATGAAGGAAAGAAGTGAAAAGATTGCTGCCCTCTCTACACTGATTAAGTGACTTTCTTGAGAAAGCTTATTCCACTTTTCTTATAAAGCATTATGGAGCTTGAGCTCTGCTGCTCCCAACTCTGGAGAACCCATATTCCATGAGTGATGCAACTGGTCATCATATACAACTCTTCCTGATTCTTAATCATGATGTGTGCAAAGCAGAGGTTTTATGTTTAAGCCTCACCTGAAGCTACTTCTTAAAAAGGTAGCAAAACTTGTTAGGAAAAAGAATGGATCTGAAAAAAACAGTATGGAGTTTCCTCAAGAAATCAAGAACAGACATACCACATGCTCTAGTAATTCCACTACTGGGTATTTACCTAAAGGAAATGAAGATGCTAATTCAAAAAGATACAAACACCCCTGGCCTACTGCTGCAAGATGGTGGAAGAGTAGCAGATAGAGATATCATTAGGTCCCAGGAGTTCAGCTAGATAGTTATCAAACCATTCTGAACACCTACATACTCAATAGGAGATCGAAGAGAAGAAGAGTAGCAATTCTAGGAACAGAAAATCGGCCACTTTCTGGAAGGTATGATGTGTGGAGAAGTGAATCCGAAGCGATGGGAAGTTAGACTGCGTGGGGAGGGACCGGCTCCTGGCAAGCAGTGGAGCAATGGAGCAAAAAATTAGAACTTTTAGAAATCTGCTTCACTGCGGGACATCGCTCCAGAGGCTAAGCAGGAGTGGAGCCCTTACAGGGACAGTGTGGTCTCAGATCCCGTGGGGATCAGGGCCTCCTGAGTGCAGCCGAGTTCTTGGGTATCGGAGCCTGGAAGCCGGCTACAGAGACTGAGCCAAGGAATCGGTTCTCAGCTTGGGCTTACCTTAAACATGATCGAAGGCACAGTCGGGCCACTGCTCTTTGACCAGAGACCCCACAAATGGCAGATCCAGAGAGACTTCCTCCTTCCTCCTCTGGGAGAAGTAGTGCAGGACCACACAGCAGGAATATGCTGGGTTTGGAGACTCCAAACAGGGCCATGCGCCAGAGACAGAAGCACTCAGTCACAGGCTGGGTGAGCTCAGAGCACGGCCAGAGACCAGGAAGTCAGGAGGGACTGACTGTTTTTCTCTGAGGGCGTACTGAGGAGTGGGATCCTGAGCTCTTGGCTCCTCCCAGCTGGAGACTGGGAGGCTGCCATTTTCATTCCCGTCCTCCAGAACTCTACAGAAAGCATTCAGGGAACAAAAGCTCCTGAGAGCAAACCCGAGCAGATTACTTAGCCTGGCATCCTGGCAAGGGTGGTACAATTCTGCCTTGGGCAAAGACATTTGAGAATCACTGCAACAGGCCCCTCTTACAGAAGATCAGCAAAAACATCCAGCCAGGACCAAGTTCACTGATCAAGGAGAACAGTGGGATTCCAGAGGAGGGGAAAGCAAAGCATGGAATCCATGGCTTTCTCCCCGTGATCCTTTAGTCTTGCAAAGTTAAATTTTTTTAATTTTATTTTTTTTCTTATTTTTTTCTTTTTAACTTTTCCTCTTTCCTCTTTTAACATTTTTTAACTGTTACCTTAACAATACCTTTTTAAAAAGAGTCTTTTTATATTTTCATTGTTATAGTCATATTTTATCCCTTCATTGTTTTTAACTTTGTTTTTTGTATACATATAGGTTTTTTTCTTCTTTAAAATTTCGGGATACGACTTTTTCTAATAGATCTAAAAATACCCTAAATCTAGCACATGGCTTTGTTCTAGTCTCCAGCCTGATCACATTCTCTCCTTTTATTTTTATTTTTCCAACCAACTTATCTTATCAATTCCTTTTTTAGAATCTTTGTAAAATTTTCATCCTTACAGTAATATTCCATACCTTCATTGTGTTTACCCTTATTATATAAGTTTTCTTTCCTTAAAATTTTTGGATGTAGTTTCTTCTAAGAGAACAGAATACACCTAAAATCAAGTGGGTGACTTTGTTCTATTCACCAGTCTAACACATATATATTTTTTAACTTTTTATTATTTATTTTTATTTTTCCCCTTTTCTTCTCCCCCTGGTTTTGGTTTTCTTCTGGTTTGGTTGGCATATAGTTTTCTAGGGTCTTTGCCACCCTTTTAGTATTTTATTCTCTCATTCATATATTCTTATTTGGGTAAAATGACAAGGCCGAAAAACTCACCATGAAAAAAAGAATAAGAGGCAACACTGACAGCTAGGAACCTAATCAATATGGACTTTGGTAATATGTCAGAACTAGAATTCAGAATGAGGATTATCAAGGTGTTAGCTGGGCTCGAAAAAGGCATGGAAGATATTAGAGTATCCCTTTCTGGAGAAATAAAAGAAGTAAAATCTAACCAAGTTGAAATTTAAAAAAGCTATTAATGAGGTGCAATAAAAGTGGAGACTCTTACTGCCAGGTTAAAGGAGGCAGAAGAGAGAACTAGTCATATAGAAGACCAAATGACAAAGAATAAAGAAGCTGAAAAAAGAGAGATGAACAACTACTGGACCATGAGGGGAGAATTCAAGAGATAAGTGATACCATAAGATGAAACAATATTAGAATAATTGGGATGGCATTGAATGTATAGATTGCTCTAGGCAGTATAGACAGTTTATTCTTCCAATCCATGAGCATGGAATGGTCTTCCATCTTTTTGTGTCTTCTTCAATTTCTCTCATGAGTGTTCTGTAGTTCCTTGAGTATAGATCCTTTACCTCTTTGGTTAGGTTTATTCCCAGGTATCTTATGGTTCTTGGTGCTATAGTAAATGGGATCAATTCTCTAATTTCTCTAATTGTTAGTGTATAAGAAAGCAACTGATTTCTGTACATTGATTTTGTATCCTGCCATATTACTAAATGGCTGTATGAGTTCTAGTAGTTTGGGGGTGGAGTATCATGTCATCTGCAAAGAGAGAGAGTTTGACTTCTTCTTTGCCAATTTGAATACCTTTTATTTCTTTTTGTTGTCTGATTGCTGTTGCTAGGACTTCTGGTACTATGGTGAACAACAGTGGTGAGATTGGGCATCCTTGTCATGTTCCTCATTTCAAAGGGAAGCTATCAGCTTTTCCCCATTGAGGATGCTATTTGCTGTGGGTTTTTCATAGACAGATTTTATGAAGTTGAGGAACGTTCCTTCTATCCCTATACTTTGAATTGCTTTAATCAGGAACAGATGCTATATCTTGTCAAATGCTTTTTCTGGAGCAGTTGAGAGGACCGTGTGATTCTTCTCTCTTCTCTTACTGATTTGTTCTATCACATTGGTTGATTTGCAAATGTTGAACCACCCTTGCATCCCATGGAAAAATCCCACCTGCTCATGGTGAATAATCTTTTTAATGTACTGTTGGATCCTATTGACTAGGATCTTGTTGAGAATCTTGGCATCCATATTTATCAGGGATATTGGTCTGAAATTCTCCTTTTTGGTGGGGTCTTTGCCTGGTTTGGGGATCAGGGTAACACTGGCTGCATAAAAAGAGTCTAGAAGTTTCCCTTCTGTTTGTATTTTTTTGAAGCAGCTTCAGGATAATAGGTATTATTTCTTCTTTGAATGTTTGGTAGAATTCTCCAGGGAATCTGTCAAGTCTTGGGCTCTTGTTTTTTGGGAATTTTTTGATCAAATCAATCTCATTACTAGATATTGGTCTATGCAGGTTGTCAACTTCTTCCTGATAAAGTTTTGGAAGTTTATAGGTTTCCAGGAATGTATTCATTTCATCTAGGATGCTTAACTTATTGGCATATAACTGTTGATAATAATTTCTGATGATTCTTTCTATTTCATTGGTGTTAGTCATGATCTCTCCCTTTTCATTCATAATTTTTAAAAATTGGGTCCTCTTTCTTTTCTTTTGGATTGGTTTGGCCAATGGTTTATCGATCTTATTGATTCTTTCAAAAAACCAGCTTCTAGTTTCATTGGTGTGTTCTACTGTATCTCTAGTTTCTATCTCTTTGATATTTGCTCTAATCTTGATTATTTCTCTTCCTGTGTGTGGGGTTTGCTTAATTTCTTGATCCTGATCAAAATTCCATGAGCATTTTTCAAAGAGCTGGAACAAACAATCTTAAAACTTATATGGAAGCAGAAGAGAACCCAAATTCCTAAGGAAATGTTGAAAAACAAAACTGGGGGCATCATGTTGCCTGATTTCAAGCTTTACTACAAAGCTGTGATCACTAAAACAACATGGTACTGGCACAAAAACAGACACATAGACAAGTGGAACAGAGTAGAGAGCCCAGATTTGGACCCACAACTCTATGGTTAAATAATCTTAGACAAAGCAGGAAAAAATATACGTGGAAAAAAGACAGTCTCTTCAATAAATGGTGCTGGGAAAATTGGACAGCTATGTGTAGAAGGACAAAACTCGACCATTCTCTTATACCATATACAAAGATAAACTTGAAATTGATAAAAGACCTCAATGTGAGGCAGGAATCTATCAAAATCCTAGAGGAGAACATAAGCAGTAACCTCTTCAACATTGGCCACAGCAACTTCTTTCAAGATATATCTCCAAAGGTAAAGGAAACAAAAGCAAAAATGAACTTTTGGGACTTCATCAAGATCAAAAGCTTCTGCACAGCAAAGGAAATAGTCAATAAAACAAAGAGGCAACCCATGGAATGGGAAAAGATATTTGCAAATGACACTACAGATAAAGGGCTGATATCCAAGATCCATAAAGAACTCCTCAAACTCAACACACACAAAACAGATAATCATGTCAAAAAATGGGCAGAAGACATGAACAGACACTTCTCCAAAGAAGACATACAAATGGCTAACAGACACATGAAAAAATGTTCATCATCATTAGCCATCAAGGAGATTCAAATCAAAACCACAGTGAGATACTACCTCATATCAGTGAGAATGGCTAAAATTAACAAGTCAGGAACCAACAGATGCTGGTGAGGTTGCAGAGAAAGGGGAACCCTCCTACCTATTGGTAGAAATGCAAGCTGGTACAGCCACTCTAGAAAGTAGCATGGATGTTCCTCAAAAAGTTGAAAATAGAGCTATCCCATGTCCCATCAATCTCACTACTGGGTATTTACCCTAAAGATACAAAGGTAGTGATCCAAAGGGGCATGTGCACCCAAATGTTTATAGCAGCAATGTCCACAATAGCCAAACTATAGAAAGAACCTAGATTTTCATCAAGACATGAATGGATAGAGAAGAAGTGGTGTGTGTGTGTGTGTGTGTGTGTGTATATATATATATATATATATAATGCAGCCATCAAAAGAAATGAAATCTTGCCATTTGCAATGATGTGGATGGAACTAGAAGGTATTATGCTGAGCGAAATAAGTCAATCAGAGAAAGACAATTATCATATGATCTCTCTGATATGAGGAATTTGAGAGGCAGGGTAGGGGTTGTTGGGGGTAGGGAAGGAAAAAATGAAACAAGATGGGTTCAGGAGGGAGACAAACCATAAGAGACTCATAACCTCACAAACAAACTGAGGATTGCTGGGGGGTGGGGGATAGGGAGAGGGTGTTTGGGTTATGGACATTGGAAAGGGTTTGTGCTATGGTGAGTGCTGTGAAATGTGTAAGCCTGATGACTCACAGACCTGTACCCCTAGGACAAATAATATATTATATGTTAATAAAAATAGTTCCAAAAAAAGATACAGAGACCCTTTTGTTTATCACAGAATTATTTATAATAGCCAAAATAAGGAAACAACCCATGTCTATTGACAGATGAATGGATAAAGAAGATGTGAGATTTATATATAGATATATATAATATTACTCATAATACATACGTAAAATATGTAATATTATTCACACATGTATAATATGGAATATTAATTGCCCAGAAAAAGAATGGGATCATTTGTGACAACATAGGTAGACCTGAAAAGTATTATGTATGTGAAACAAGTCAAAGAAAGAGACAAATATCATATAATTTTATTTATATGTGGAATCTAAAAAACAAAACAGTGAACAAAAGTAGAAACAGCTCCATAAATATAAAAAACAAACTGATGTTTGCCAGAGGGGCCAAGGGGGGGATGGGAACCTGGGTAAAGGGAAGTGGGAGATATAGGATTCAAGTTACAGAATGGATAAGTCACAAGGATGAAAAAGATACAGCATAGGGAAAATAGACAATGATATTGTGGTAGGTTTGCATGGAGACATGTAGTAACTATAATTGTAGTGAGCATAGCACAACATATAAACCTGTCAAATCACTGTGTTATATTCCTGAAACTAATGTAACTTTGTATGTCAACTATACTTCAATTAAAAAAAAAAGATGGCATAATGAAAAAAAAAAAAGGATGGATCTAATAGATCCATTTTGCAGCAAATAGATAAAGAGTTTAATCTTGGCTCTGACTTACTGTGTGACTTTCTGCAAGTTACTTAACCTCTCTAAGTCTCTGTTTTATTGTTTGTAAATGGGAGAATATAACAGTACCTACTTCAGAGAACAATTCTGAAGATTAATTGATATAATCCATGCAATGTCTGGAGTCTGTAATTTTTCATTTGTTAAATACCTTCTCCAATATTTGGAGAGAAGGAGAGAGAAAGAGGAAGAAAGAAAGAAAGAAAGTCAGTCAAAGAAGGAAAGCAGGGAGGGAGGAAAGAAGCAAGGAAGGTAGGAAGGAAGGAGAAAAGGAAAGGAAAGGAGCTAACGGTCCATGTTGCCCTCCTTAAGGAAACTGTTAAGGCAAAATTCAGTTTGTTTTAATCAGCCACTATCCAAAAAGTAAGTCTTAAAAAACAAACAAACAAACACAACTTGTGACACCTGTCAAGGTATTCTTCAGCACAGCCTGTAATGCCAGCCTCACCAACCCTACCTTATTGTACCAATATATTTTGCACTTCTTTGATCTTGACCTTATCTGCCACCACTTCCATGGTGACCTCTTAATTTTTGCTCTTGGTCTCTCCACCCTCTTTCCTCAACGGAAGCCTAGATCTCCCCTGAGGACTCTTGCTTCCCTTGTACTCTCAAACAGATTTTTGTTTTGTTTCATTTTGTTTTGTTTTGAAATATTTTCATCCCTTTCAAAACTTAGAGCCAGAAGACTAGTGTGCTCCTTGGTTTCTATTGCCACTTCTTGGCCGTTTTTCTCCACTCTCTTGTAAAAAGCAAGCAAACCAACAAAATTTCTCTCAGTCCTTGAGGTTTAAATGATTTGACCATACTGTCATCTACTAATCTTCCACTTACTCTCCCTAAATTATTGGAGGTAAGAACACAATAGCTCCTGTGTATGCTAAACCCTGCCATAATTCTGGGTGACTTCACAACATAAATGGCCATTCAACAGTCAGACGTCTGAATTTTTTTTTTTTTAACCTGCTCTCATCATCAGACCTATCCACACACCCTGTTGCCACACAATACCGTGATTACAAACACTGGATTTTCTCATCACCTATAACTGCTGTAATCAGAATAGGCAATCTAAGCCTACTGCTCTCTGGCCACAATATCCAATCTCTTCTCCCAGTTTGCTCGTTTAACTATGCCCATTATGATTATTCTTGGAATTCAACAGACCATCCAGTCCTTTGGTCCTTCTCCACCTCAACTCCTCAGTTCCCTCCTTTTTTCTTTCCCTCTATATCCAACTTAAAGAGCATTAGTCATACTCTTGTGAAGACAAACTTCCCTGTATTTCTGTCTTTTTCTTTTATGCTCCCATAAAATCTCAGTTCTGCTTGAAATCAATATCTTCCTTATTACCTGCATGCCGGCTGATTCTAACTGTTCAGGACTGAATGCTTATGTTCCTCTCCACCCCCAATCCATACATTGAGATCCTAACTCTCAATGAGATAACATTTGGAGATGGAGCCTTTGGGAGGTAATTCAGGTTAAATGAGCTCATTAGGGCAGGCATTGATGATTACATTAGTGCCCTTCCAAGAAAAGACATCAGAGATCTGGCTTTCTCCCACTTCCCAATTCCATCCTTTGCACACAAAGAAGAGATCATGCGAACACAAAGGAAAATGGCAGTCAATGATAAGCCAGAGAGAGAGAGAATTCTCTCCAGGAAACAAATTGGCTAGCACCTTGATTTTGGACTTCCCAGACTAGAACTTTGAGGAAATAAATCTCTATTGTTTAAAGCCATCAAGACTATGGTTTTTCACTATGGCAGCCAGATGAGATGTCTAGGACAATAACAATACCAAAGAAAATCACTTTACAGGGTGGATATGTCTCAATATGATTTCACCATCATCACACTCAAATGGGTCTTCAAACACTGACCAAGAATTCTAGATTTCATTAGTCAACTTAAATCTACTACTCACTATTAGAGGGTCTATTTCAATTTCTCACCCGTTGATGTCTTTCATTTTGCAGATAAGGCAGAAGCTATCAGGTGGGAACTTCCTGGACTTTCTAATAATAAAATCTCAAAATTGCTTACATCTGCACCAACACTCTCAGCCTTTTTCCTTGTTACAATTGTAAATTGGTGCCTTTAACCAAAGCTCAATTCATCCTTCCATGCCTTGGAACTCATGGCTTCTTTGCATTCTCTTTTCTGATCACTTTTTCTCTGTCTTGGTTTACTAACCTTTCCTTCTTAGCAGATTCATTCTGTCACATTTAAAATGTGCTCAAGTCATTTTGGTGAAAAGCAACAACAAAACAATAGAGATAAAATACCCTCTATCTAATATAAAGGATATATAAATATCCCTCTATCTAATATTCCCCTATGCCACTCCCCTCATTCTCTTCTTCATGTGGCTTCCACCTTCATTGTTCCACTGAAACAGTGCTTACTTATCTGCAGGAGTACTGTGTATAAAGGAAATGAGCTTTTTGTCCATGATATTAGTTTTCAAGTATGTTTCTTAGTCTGTCATTTTTCTTTTGCTTTGTTTATGGAAAAATTTGCTCCATGAGTTTTTTAAAAATGTTTTTATATGAGGAAGGTGCAGAAATTTCTGTACATTCCCTCCGCTAGAAAAAATATTCCTTAGGGCTGAGTTGGGGAAAGAATGACAGACTGGTCTAATTTAGCACAAGAGGTCCTCTGTATGGGGCTGATAGCAGCTCTCTTCATTATAGTGCTGTATAACATTGATATGACCTTGTCTAAGAAAATCAAGGAAATGAGAGTCAGTGGAATGGCTCTTACTCAACTTAATACCAGGTCAGTGAGGACCAACAAGGGGATATGCCTGTCCAGTTTGTGTAATCCAAACTGTATCAAGAAAAACCTAGAGACTAGAATAAGGGAAAAGATAGCTCCACCACATCCTCTTTACAATGGATCACTTCTGGAATGATCTCTTTCTAGAAATACATGTTGGGGTACCAGTGATACTACAACTTTGAGAACTTGTGCCCAAACATTGATGTATACTTTGTCTAGGCTCTAGAGTTCTCAAAGTGGCTACATTTATTATCTCACTGACCCTCAGTATAAATCTATAATATAACATTATCCCCATATGACAGATGAGAAAACTGAGGTCCAGAGAGGATAATAGACTAGCCAGGAGGTGGAGCTTCCAGAATTTAAATATAAGCTTTTTGGTTCCAGGATTGGCTTTTTTTTTTTTTTTCTTACTATACTGTGCATTGAGCTGTAATAAGCCCAGAGGCAGGGGGCCAAGCTGAGGATTCTGGAAGCCATGTTCTAGAAGGAGCTTTTGTACAATATAGAAATGTTTGGCCTGAAAGAGAGGTGCTTTAAGAGGGTCCATGGTAGCTGTTGTCAATTATTTGAAACCAGATATATGGAAGAGGGAGGAGACTTCTTTATAACTCTGAAGGCCAGAACTAGGACTAATTGATTGAAATTAAGGTGAACCCAGATGGTGAATACAAAACTGTCTCAAAGAGTGACAAGTGTTGAGCTGCAGAAATGTATCCAGATATTTCAACAAAGTAATGACCCCAGAGAAACAGAGAAGCACCTGGTTGCCTGAAGTTGGTGGGAGGCAGGGTCGTTAGCACAAGTGTCTGCACCTGGATTTTCACCTGTTTTGGTGGGCCAGCTCTCAGTCCAAAGCGCCAGTCCTGCTCAGTTTTGATTCTGTTCCCCGTAGTTTCCTCTGACGTGAGGTTTTGTCCTAGAAGGGAACCCTGGAGGGTCATTTTGGAAAGTTCATAGTTCCACGCTAACTGTAGAACCCCCACTCCTGACTGGATTGGACAAAGCCCCTCCCAGTACCTGCACAGTTCTCCATGAGCCTGTGAGTGTTTCCACCTTTTGGCTCTTTCAGATTTTCCCGTTCTAGGTCTGTAGCTGCCCTTTGGCTTCCCTCTGCTTTCTCACAGCTGCTGAGAGCACCCAGGGCTTGTGGCTCTTGGTGATTCCTCGAAACCTCTTTGCACTTGGGGTCATGAGACCATCTCATCAGCGAGTTTTGTGGTAAATGTCCACAGCTGGGTTTCTTGGTTTTGCTCTTCAGTAGCTCTATTTATGTGTGGGACTTCAAAGAGATCCTAAACTTCTGCTAACCCACGACCACAATCCTGCCAGAATTCTCAGGCCCACTACTGATACTTCAAGCTCCTTCTTTGGCTCTCTGGCTAGGTAGCTGCTAATTTAATTATATTCAGTTGTCTCTTAGAAACGAGTATCAGCATATAATAAAACAACACTTCTGTGAAGGGGCTTGGAGTTACAAAACAAATTAAGCTCTGCTAAAATAGAACTTAGAAAAGGAACTCCAGAAGATTTAAAAACAAATATAGACTATTTTTTTTCACGGTGAGTTATGGTCCTGGGTGGGTAAGATATGCCATTTATTCACATTTTTGCATTCTTCACCCCAGTAGAGAACAATTCTCACAGTTGGATGTCTGACTCAGTAATCTGTCGGTTTTGCCTGACTAAAGTCCCATCACTGACTGATGCCAAGTCTCGCTCAATTAAAGGTTCATTTTTCTTTCGGTTGTTGGCAAAGGCAACACTGATTATGGGTTATTAGCACCCACCCCCTCAGATTTCTAATGTGCTGGGAGAGGCGCTGGGGGTGCTTGCCTGCAATCCAATTACAGCAGCAGCAACAGAGCTCTGCCATACCTTTCTATTCTGGGCCCAAGGACACCTGCCAGTAAGTCTGACTGTAGGGAGGGATATGTTTATTCAGGTCCTTCCTAGGGAGATTAAAAGAAAAAAAGGATCCTTTCCAATCCCCATCTCACTGCCAGCTCTGCACCTCCATGTTAAGAAAATGGTGAATTTTGTGACAACATTTGGTTCTTTTTAACATGTCTATTTATTCACTTGTTGGGTTGCTCTTTTATTGTATTCATCCAATAAATAGTTTTGAGGACTGGCTCATGTGGCAAATGAAAACAGTCCAGAGACCGAGTCTCATAAGCCATGTGTGGAAGTAGTCTCTGCTTCCTTGCAGGTCCTGAGCAGGATGTGGAAACCCTGAGACAATTGTGGTAGTCTGGCCTTCCTGCGGGGGCCCTTCTTCTGATGTTTTCTGAGGAGAAAAAAGGCTGGGTCTGCCTTTGGCACATTCTGCCAATGGACTTTAAGTATTTCACTTGTTATCTTCCATTTTGGGGTGTCCTCTCATCCCCTCAACACGCTCCAGCCTTGAACTGTGCTTCCATCCATAGCAAGGCTTTATGAAGATGAACCATAGCTGGTCCTCCCTATGCGGCTGAGGCCTCCACAGGAACGCAGAAGCAGCCTAGAGTCCATGTTCCCAGGCTACCCTTGTTGAGTTTTCTCTGTGTTCTTGCTTCCATGCCTGATTGGGTCCACGGGTCTCCACTATTACCCAGGGCATGGGTTTGTGAGGGCTGTTTTTCCAGCTTCCACAGGCCCCCTGGGCTCCTTGGCTCCTGGCCCCCTCCCTCCATCTTCAAAGCCAGCACTTACTGTCTTCTCTCCTGTCTAACCTCTGCTCTGTCTTCACATCCCTTTTCTCACTTTGTGGATTTAAAAAAAAAAAATACATTTATCCATTTTTTCTGTCGTGCTCCTGTGTTTAGGCATGCTTAGGTCACTTTGGGATTAAACTAAGCAATGGTTTAGTACTTTCTCTCTTGCTTATAGCACTTTAGATCTGAGGATATTTAGATATAGAGTGTTTAAGAATTGTAATATTGTCTTTCTTGATGGGGAAAAAGAGGAGGTTGGGAAAATGGTGAATACTCAGTTCTACAGTATTCTTATACATAAAGTTAGGCACCTACTATTTTCATTATTTTTCTTGGGAGTCTCTACATCTCCAAATAGCCTTGGTTCAAATGCTCAGATAAATGAAATACAGAACTGCCACCGGTGCCAGAAAGAGTGGGAAAAGTAGTGTGAAAAGTTATGTGGCTTTATAATAGTATTATGCTTTTGGATACAATTGATTAATTAGTTCCAGATTTGTTTTCTAGAGAAAGAAGGAAACGCTGGACATATTGCTCAGGATAATTAAGAAAAAGCGTTATCAAATAAGGCCCCCATGTGGCAGCTGAATAACTCACTGTACATAAAAAAATGGCCTTTCTTAACAAGAAATCTTTTTCAGCAAATACCTATATCAACTGAATCCCCCAAAAAGTAGCATTTGAAAAAACTTTATTACCTATTCATCTAAGATGGGGTTTTACTAAGTCTCAGTCATAAATATAAATATACCACAAACAACAGGAAAATATACTTGAGGGTGCCTGGGCGGCTCAGTTAGTTGAGTGTCTGCCTTCAGTTCTGGTCATGATCTCAGGGTCTTGGGATCAAAACTCAGTTCAGCTCCCTGCTGGGTGGGGAGTCTGCTTCTCCATCTTCCTCTTCCCACTGTTTGTGCTCTATCATGTTCTCCCTCTCAACTAAACAAAATCTTTTTTTAAAAAATGTACTTGAGACTATAAAGCTAATTTTGAGAATAATGATGCCTCACTCTTCCATATTTGATATGTCCACTCAGTTTTCTTTTATTTATTTTTAAATTATTATTTTTTTAAAGATTTTTATTTATTTATTTGATAGAGATCACAAGTAGGCAGAGAGGCAGGCAGAGAGAGAGGAAGGGAAGCAGGCTCCCCACTGAGCAGAGAGCCCAATATGGGGCTCTCCCCAGGACCCTGAGACCATGACCTGAACCGAAGGCAGGGGCTTTAACCCACTGAGCCACCCAGGTTCCCTTTTGTTTTGTGTTTTGTTTTTTGTTTTTTAAGATTTTATTTATTCTGGGAAATGGAGAGAGAGGAGGCAGAGAGAGAAGCAGACTTCCCTCTGAGCAGGGTGCCCGATGCGGGACTCGACTCCAGGACCCTGGGATCATGACCTGAGCCAAAGGCAGACATTTAACCTACTGAGCTACCCGGGTGCCCTCGGTTTTGTCTCCTTGATAAGTATTAAGGGGGGTGGGTGGTGGTGTGTGTGTGTGTGTGTGTGCGCGCGCGCGCGCGCGCGCGCGTTTTCTCTCCCTTGGGAAAACCAGCACAGGTACCTAGGAATTTCCTTGCTAATTGATGGCTTTCCACTCTTTCCTCATGCAGTTTTTTTTTTTTTTTAGATTTTATTTATTTATTTGATAGAGAGAAATCACAAGTAGACGGAGAGGCAGGCAGAGAGAGAGAGAGAAGCAGGCTCCCTGCTGAGCAGAGAGCCTGATGCAGGACTCCATCCCAGGACCCTGAGATCATGACCTGAGCCGAAGGCAGCGGCCCAACCCACTGAGCCACCCAGGTGTCCCTCCTCATGCAGTTTTATCTGTGTTTAAATAATAAAAATTTCAGTGTGAGTTGTATTTGTCATAGCCAGTGCAAATACTTTGCAGAGACTGCCTGTCTAGTTAGTGCATCTGTTTCCTGATGGCTGCTTCTGAATTCAAACTGTTGGTGTAGCAAGAGGAAACAAGTTAATTGGAGCTTCTAGAACGGCAACTCTCCTTAAAAACTTCCATGTTACCATAGAGAAGACAAGAAATGTTTGGGAATGAGAGCACTAACATAGATAACAGTCCTGTTTTTAATATTGTGAAAGTTAAAAGTCTAAGTTATTTTCTCTAATTTTAATGTGTGAATGTTTATTGCAGTAAGTTAGTTGAGACAAGTATTTTTTTCCTACACTGATCTTTATTCTACTATGATTAAACTTAGTCACTGAAAGGGCTGTCTTTGCTTTAATAATTTTAGAGATTTAAAATTTTCTACAAACTCATATTAGTCATCTACGGCTTTATTATACAAAACTCTGTTTTTAAAGCGTTCAGTATTCCCTCCACCGTTAACAGTCCCTCCTTCGTATAATATGCATGACGTACAGGGATATCTATACTAAACTATGTTCTGTAACAATGTTCTTTGACAAAAACTTCAGAACCAGAGGTGAAAGTTATATGGACTCTGGAGCCACCAAAATTGCGAAATTTCAGTAAAATAATGCCAAATGTAACTTCAAGTTACATTAACGAACATTTACTGAGAACTTGTTATATGCGGGGTACCGTGCTAGGATCTACAGGGACAGTAGTTAACGGACCTCATTCCGTAGTCTGAGCTTGTTGTTGCAAAGGGAGAGAGCCACTTAGGTGAGTGCCAGAGAATGCAGCAGAGGGTAGGATCTCCTGCTGGTAAGGCTGGAGGATGAAGAAGCATTGCAAAGTGAGCGCTATATTCCAAAAACGCACGACCAGGGCGGCCCTCTTCTCCGGGAGCAGCCCAGAAGAGCAAGGCCCAAACTGCCCTGAGACTCACGGTTCCTCATCCAGTTTCGGGGTCTCTGCCCAGGCAGCGAGAAGGGTGCACATTAGCACCGCGCTCGTTCTCACGTGGGCGGCCGGTTCCGGCTGCAGGACGTGCTGGGGCCAAGGTAGGAGAGACGTGGCGTGGACGGTCAAGAAATCCTACCATCACAACCCAAAGGGGGATATTCTACGGGCAGTTTCCTTCCCCGGCCTATTTGTAGCTGTTTTCCAAACCACGGGAGGGAGTTAGGACAAAAGGAACCCTGCTCCTTTCCTGGGAGTCAAGTCCTGGGTCCGCTGAGAGCGCCGGACTGCCGCATTTTCTGGGCTGAGGACCTGGGAATAGGCTTTCGCCGTGGAAATATTAGCCGCTAAATCTAGAGATCCCAGCAGTTAAAGCTGGGCTCCCGACAACGATCTGCATTCCTCCCGGGTCTCTCCGGCGCCTCGCATCCCACAATCCCCATGCAAACTGCAACGCTGCTCCGCTGCATGCCCGCTGCCTGCGGCACGCGGGCTGCGAGCGCGAGCCCGGCGTCTTGACAGCTGCCCACGCGCCGGGGCGGTGCTCGAGCACCTTGCTTTTAAAAGCCGCGAGGCCGATCCCGCCCCCTGCGTGTCGCGATTGGCTCCAGGTGGACTGCGTTGACCTGATAGGTGCAGGGAGGGCGGGGCCGCGCGTGCGAGGCTCGTGGCCTCACCGCAGCAGTCGCGTCTGGGGCGCGAGTGGCGGCCGAAGGCAGGTGGTAGGGCGTGCGGACCGGCGGGCACGCGCGCGTGCTGGCAGCCGAGGTCCCTCGGGAAGCCGGGGAGCGCCGACACCGCCCCGCACGCTCCGCCTGGCGGCCGGCGGCGCGCGCGAGGGCGGGGGAGGTGCGTGCGTGTGTGCGCGTGAGTGTGTGTGTGAGTGTGTGTGTGTGTGTGTGTAGCTTGGGTGCGGAGCGTGAGCCGCCAGTGCCCGGGTACGAGTTCCCCCGCGGTCTTCCACACCCTCCGTCGGTCCCCGCTCCTTCCCCCCACGACTCGCCAGTGTCCCCACGGTAGCAAAACGAACAGGAGCATTGGGAAGCAGGTGTGGGGGGTGGGAGGGGTAGCAGCAGACAAAAGGGGCGCGGGGGTCAGCCCGCCATGGCCTCCCGGAGCCTGGGGGGCCTGAGCGGGAGCCGCGGCGGAGGCGGCGGCGGCGGCGGCGGCGGCAAGAAGAGCCTCAGCGCCCGCAATGCTGCGGTGGAGAGGAGGAACCTCATCACGGTGTGCAGGTACGGCGCGGCCCGCGGCTCGCGGCGACGGGAGGGGGCCGCCGGCGCCGAGGGCTGAGGGCGAGCGCGCGAGCCCCTGGGGGTCCCTCAGACCGGGGGGCCGTGCTGTGTCTGCCGCACCGGGCGTGTCCGCGGTCGCGAGAGCTCTGACAGGGGCCCGGGTCTGGGCACCGTGAGGCCCCGGACTTTCAGACAGTTTCAGGACCGGAGCCGGGCGAGGATCAGGCTTGGGGCGGGGCTGGGGGAGGATTTGTTTTGAATGTGTCTTCTCGTGTCAGAGTGAGAGAGGAGGACAGGAAGGAAAAGCTCTTTCATTGAGTGCCCATTAAGCTGTCAGCCACGTTTTGGCGAAGTCGTCGTTTCTGTGATTGCTTACCGTGTTGCCTCAAAATCGGAATGCATTTTGTTTTTGTTTTGGCTTGTTTACGTATGTAGCCAGTTATTTCATTCCCCCAGTATTGAATGTCTACTACAAGCCTGCCGTGTGTGTGTGTGTGTGTGTGTGTGTGTGTGTGTGTGTGTGTTTTCTCTCCACTTTTAAATTGCAGTGCTAGTGCAGTTTCTGCAGTTGTTATTCTCCAAGTGGGACTTGTGGAGGGTACTTAGTCTTCGTGTCAATGATTTATTCCAAGTCTCCCTTTCCTTAAAGGTTTTCTTTTCTTTAGTTTTTCAAAGATTTTATTTATTTATTTGACAGACAGAGATCACAAGTAAGCAGAGAGGCAGGTGGGGTTGGGGAGGGGAGCAGGCTACCTGCTGAACAGAGAGCAGGATGCAGGGCTTGATCCCAGGACCTTGGGATCATGACCTGAGCCCAAGGCAGAGGCTTTAACCCACTGAGCCACCCAGGCGCCCCTCTTTAAAGGTTTTCTGATTATAAATGTAGTATTCCTTTATTCTAGGAAATACACAAAGGTAAAGGGAATAATTAGGGTCTATATTTGGAAATAACTGATTTTTCACCAAACACCTCAACAGCAACCATTGGTAATCCTCTAAGAGTTAAAAAATGACACCTTTCCCTCCTTTTCAATTTCTGTGTATTTCTAGTGTAAAAATGTATCAAGCATCTGACAGAGCATACAAATACTTATGCTGGGACCTCTATTCAATAACTTTGAGCGACTTTTTGTTTTTTTAACCTGGACTATTACAGATGTTTGCCTACATAGCAGGAAGGCTGCCTCACTAACTGTATGGCACTTTGAGCTGTAAACAGTAAAGTAATGTGGACTTGGTTAAATTTACCATTTGTGCTGTCTAGGATACAACCTTTGAGGAAGACAGGTATTCAATTTTTTTAAATCCAGGCAAATTTTTTTTAAGTTAGGAAATTAGAACAATATGCAAGGCTAATGTATTTTACATATATATTTTTTTTTTTTTTTTACATTTTTTTTTTTTAAATTTTTTATAAACATATATTTTTATCCCCAGGGGTAAAGATTATTACTTGATTTTTTAAAAAGATGACTATCTTAAGCAGGATCCAACATTCTTGTGGTAATGTGTTTCATAAAAGCTCCCTCAGAGTTAAACTTTACAGTGCAGTTTTTTGCTCAGTTGTTTTTTTTTTTTCTTTCTTTCTTTTCTAAAAGTAATTCTTCATACTATAGCATCCAGTGCTCAGTAAATATTTATTGATTGAATAATTTCAGTGGTGGTTACTCTTTCTTTTGCCTCTCCGTTTTTGTCCTGGCTGATTTTAAGTTACTTGATGTTCATCTGCTCCCTCATCAGAGGAAGGCCAGAAGAAAGGACTTGTACCTCAATTTTATTTAAATAACATTTTAAGTTATATTTAAGACATATCAGTCATATCACACTGATTTGTGTGGACAGCTGTCCAGGCTTGCTGTATTTTCATTAATTTTACTCGCATGATTATTGTTTTCTATTGCAAAAAGAATATAAGTGCTGACCTCAGTTATAATTTACACATAAATATAGTGTTGTAGCTAAAATAGATTTCAATGTTTGGCTTAGATTTCAACTAGTGTATTTATACGGATTTACTACTAAGGCTGTTCTTCACATCTGAAGAGTTGATGGTTTATATAAATTATCATCCTCCTTAATAATAATGGGAACTGTTTGATAGGCTTTGTCTAAAAGGCTTTTACTTTTTGGGGAAAAAAGTCATTCGAGGCCATTTGGATGTTTTAAGTAGCTCTGCCTCAACAAATCAATATTTATGCATTTATGTTTCTTTGCCTTTCAAAGTTACCAAAGTGTGGTATCTCACCCTTGTCTCTTAATGAACTCATTTTTAAATTTTTATATATTAAGTAGAGGTGATTTGATATTTAAGTTGTGAAGAAGTTGGTTTAGAGTTTGAGTTCTAAATTTACTTTGTTGTTTAGTTCTATGTCCTTTAACAAGCCATGCAAGCATTTCATTATCTAGTTTTCAGATCTGTAAAATCATCTTAGCCTAGATCATTAGTAACCTTCAATAACAGCCTTAAAACTAATGATAGATTGCAAATAAAATGTGTTGATACTTTATTTTGAATTTCTCCAAATATGAGCAGGGTAATGGTAGACATATGTTTAATGGCAGCTAGATCAGGTATGTGCATTTTTCTCTCTAAACAAAAACATTTTGAACTGTGCCTTCCATTTTATGTTCCTCCACTGATATTCTAGAAAACTTGTGAACAGTTTACCAAAGCAAATCAAAACAAAATGCTCCCCCTATCACCACATATCATTCCACTGTATCTATATTATTTATACGATAATGCTTTTCTTTACCCCTTAAACAACTTAGACATATTCTCAGCTGAGTTTTAAAGCTTTATTATGTAACTAAGCAATTCTTTAGGTTTAAAGCCTTGCACACGAACAGTATTGTTATGGTGTGGAGTTTTTGAAGTGGGTTGCTGGGTTAGGTAAGATAGGACGTGAATTGAATTTAATTTCTATTCATTGTGATTGTGTATGTAATTATTTCATCTCTTATTTTTGTTCTACTGAAAATTTATGCATTGTAGCCTTTAAAATACTTGTATGGTACTTAGTACTATCTTATCATCCTTTTTTTTTTTTTACAGATCGTGGTGGAGAGAAACTAGGTAATTTGAGGCCTCTAAATATTCCATGCTCAACTCCAGAATAATCATAGGCTGATTTTGGCTCTGTGTACCAACTAGCATTTCCCTTGCATATTCTTTACCATTTAGAACTTTGAAAAATTAATTTTTTAAAGTCCTACAGGTTTTTTTTTTTAATTTCTATTTTTCATCCATAGAAAACCAGACACATTAGTCGTTTTTTTCTGTCATTTTATGCTTCATGTTTTATTGAAAAACTTACATATTCTTTTTATTTTACTTCTGTTGGCAAAGAGAATTAAAATGGAAAGTCTCTTTCTGTAGGTTAACATCATTTTATGAGAAAGTTATTTAAGTATTCAGTTTATATATGCATAAACAGATTTTAATATAAAATTTATTAAACTTTTACCTAATACCTTAAGAGAAACTCCTCACACAGTCATAATTTTCCTGTCTTGTGGATAGAAAGGATTAACAAGAACCACTTAGGGAGAAAGTGTGATGACTGGAGACAAACGATGGTTTTCAAAATTCAAGTACTTCTAATAAGATGTACATACTTATTCTTGGTTTTCTGTAGGTGAAGATATTATTTCATAATTTGAATCTTATTTCAAGTAACAGTAGGGCCTTATTTTTCCAGTGTAGTCAGGGAATGAGGTGCTTATCTTTTCCATGTTATAAATGTTTGAGTTAAGCTTAAAATTCTCCCATCAACTATAGTGTTCTACCCAGCATTGGTTGTGGATTGCAGTCTTCCGTATAACTGAAGTTTAGAATTTAAGTGTTTAAATCTAAGCCAAAATAAATATTAATATTTAAAACATTTTGGGAGAATCACTTTTAAAAATGTACTACACAATTTCCCTATCTTCTTTAAAAAGACTCTCTAAAGAGTAATAGAATCTTTATTGAAGAATTCACTCTGAATCTCTTTCTGTGAATATGTGCAGTGGCTGCCCTTGAGGACTCTTGAGATATAGAGCTTTTTGCGACATAGCCCTAAGAAGCTTGTGTGTTTGAGGTTTTTTCCTCTGCGTTTGCATTCTGCTATTGCTTCCTACCAAGTTATCTGTTATTACAACTCTGCCTGTTTCTAGCAGCTCTTTCCTTTGTGCTTCCTATCTTCACATACTTATTAGAATTGGCTGTGAACTAGGAAAGCAAATAAGTAAATTTGTCATGTGTTTAAAAAAAAAAAAAAAAGGCAGCCAGAGGCCTCAGTTAAGTAAGCGAGCTTTAGCACTCTGAACTCAACAATCTAGTTGATGAATAATCAGAAAAAATGTCTCTAGCTCTGTTTAAACATGGTGGGTGAACTCCAGATACATAAAATGTTAGTGTGATTGGCAAGATAATCCTTTAAAGAACTTCAAATTGAGGGACTTACTTTCCTAGTAACTATTTGCTTGAGTATGCCTCATGAGACTCCTCATACCTTGGCTAAAGTGATTATATTTTTGGCTAACGCTCTTTTAGTCATGTTCTGTGTAGCAAAACTTTGGGTTTGGTCTTTGATCAACATTTTTAGTTGTATTCTTTTGGAGAAGGTTCAGTATCATTTCTGAGGATTGTTAAGAGCCCTGATAGGTATTGGTGACAGAGGTAGCATGATCATCTTTTCAGCTATTAGTCCTGGATAAAATTCACAGCATGTATAGGTCATTATCTCTTTTCTTAGCTAAAATGAGTTCATACTCAGGGAAATAGCTGTCCTCCACATATGTAACTTTTCCTGCTTATCTTAACTTCCCTGCTTATCTTAACTCATTGCTGATTGATAAATGTCAGAAGCTCTGTTGAAAGATTGGATATTCAAGGGGGAATATGTGAAGCTTATCCGCTCATGTGTTCAGTCTTACAAGTTTAGAAGATCTGTATCTGAGTTGGTCCAAATATCAGAAAGCAACTGGGTATGTAGACAGCATTGCTTCACACAATCCTGTCACCACTTGCTTTTTCACAATTGTGCATTGGTAAGATTCCATCGGCCTATATTGTGTGTCATCAGAAGAAACAGTCACAGAAGGTCTTGAAGTTGTCAAGAACATTGTTTATTATGTCAAGAAGTGTCTTCTTTTTGTTAAGATTTCTATGAGAAATAGCTGTCTTATTTTAGTGCCAAGAATTGTATCTCTAGGCAGTTGGTTTATTTATATCTACTGGACACAAATGTGTAACTGACAACTTCTTTTTTCTTGTAAGCCTTAGAAATTTTAGTGTTAAATCTGTGGCCAAGCTCTAAAAGACACGTAGAACATGGGAGTATTGCATTTAGCATTATTCTTAGCTCACTTTGCTTTCACATTTTTCGTATAAATTATTATTGACTTATAATCTGCATACAGAAAGTGCACATAGCATAAGTGTACAGCTCAGTGAATTTTTGTGAAGAGGATGCTACTTTGTAACTAGCAATAAGGTCAAGAAAAAGTGTATTACCCTTCATATACTTAAATAGTCTTAAATTTTTCTCAAAAATATTTGTAGTTGTGAAAATATATATATGTCCCTTTCTAAACTTATTCTTTTATGTTTTTATATGGTAACAGATCACTAAATTTTTTAAATTTTCTTTTTTTGCTGGTATATAGACATAAAATCAACCTTTTAAAATATTTGTCTTGTAATGTAGTAATCTTACCAGATTTACTTATTAATTCTAACAGATTTTCTGCCATTTTTTATTTTTTTAAACTTTGAATACAGTCATTTTATCTGCTTGTTTAAAAGTTCATGCCTTTGTTTTCTTCTGTTACTGCACTGGATAACCACAGTATTGCAGAAAATACTAAAAATTTTGCCATGGGGTAAATGTTTGCAATCAAATGTTTTTTTCTATCAAAATATACATAATTTCTCTTCCTTTTTTTCTGGTTATGTAGTGAATCATATTGATTGACTTTTGAAGGTTAAACTATTCCGGAACAAAAACACTTCATTGTGTTGTATTATCTTTTATACTTATCTTTGCATTCGATGAGTTAATATTCCATTTGGGATTTTCACCTGTACAAGGAAGAGATTTATCTGTAATTGTTCTTTCTTACAGTGTCCTTGTTTAGTTTTGTCACTAAGATGATCTGACATTATAAAGCAAGTTGGGAAATATTCTTCAGCAGAAGAACTAGTATAGCATTAGAATAATATTTCTTTCTTAAACTTTTTAAAGAATTCACCAGGGAAGAAATCTGAACTGCTAATTGTCTTTGTAGGAAGTCTTTTTAGTAACAGATTCAATTTATTTAATAGACACTGTACAACTCATATTTCCTGTTTCTTCTCAAATCAGGCTTCAGTGAGTTTTTTGTATATATTACCAAATTTATTCTTAAGATCTTTCAAATCTCTTCATATCACTTTATTGTTTAAAAAAGCTATAGTGGGTTTCCATTTTCTTTCGTGATACTGCTAATTTCTGTTTTTTTCATGTTTTTGCTTGCTAGGAGTTTATGAATTTTATGTATCTTTTCAAAAGTCTGCTTTTGGCTTTGTTAGTTTTCTCTGCCATGTATTTATTTCTTAATTCATGGGTTTCTTTATTATTTCCTTGACTCTAAGTTCCTGTTTTTCTTTTTTTTTCTAATTTCTTGAGATTGGAATTTAGATCATTGTTTTTAGGCCTTTCTTCTTTTCTAATATATGCCTTTTAAATCTAGAGATGCCCTTATTTGGCATTACTTTGGGATTGCTCACAAGATTTGAAATGTTGTATCTTTACTATTAATTAGATTAAAATGTTTTCTAATTTCTGTTGGGATTTCTTTAACTCAAGGGTTATTTAAAAATTTATTATTTAACTTTCAAATAGTGAAGGATTTTCTAGTTATTTTTAGATACCGATTTTTAACTTAATTCCACTATACTTATAGAGAACATACTCTGAAAGACTTCAAACATTTGAGATTTTGTTTATGCTTGCTTTATAATATAGTATATGGTTAATTTTTATATTTCATGTGTGTTTGAAAAATATATATAATCTGTCATTGATTGCATGTTCTATGTTAATTGTATCTAAGTATGTTAATTGTGCTTTCCGTATATTCTTTATCCCGTACTAGTTTTTTATATGCTTAGTCTAATTTTGTGAGAGATATGTTAAGGTCTGTCTCTGAGTATACTTTTGTCTATTTCCTCCTTTAGTTCTGTCATTTTTGCTGTCAATATTTTGTTGCTTTATTATTGGGTGTGCACAGATTTAGGATTGTGAGCTCTTAGGGCACCTGGGTCAGGCAGTTGGTTAAATATCCAACTCTTGATTTTGGCTCAGGCCGTGATCTCAGGCTCATGAGATCAAGTCCTGCATCCAGCTCTGCTTCAGATTCTCTCTCCCTCTGCCCCTTCTGCTCATATTCTCTCTCAAAAAAATAAATAAATCTTATTGTGACTTCTTCCTAGGGGTTGGATTCCTTTGTCACCATGAAATATCTTCCTTTAATACTGTTACTGTCTTAAAGTCTATTTTGTCTGCTATTAATAGAGTTAAAACAGCTTTCTTTCAGTTAATGTTTGTATGGTGTCTCTTTTTCCATCCTTAACTTTTAATCTTCTTGTCCTTAAATTTAAAGTGTCTCTAATAGGCAGGATAGAATTGAGTTTGGGATTTTATCTAGTCTTTTATGTAGAGTATTTAGCCCATTTATATTTAATGTTATTGTATTTGGGTTTATAGCTACCATTTTTCTCTTTGTTTTATATTGACATTTTTCTCTTTCCTTGTCTTCTTATAGATCCGTATTTTTTTTTAATTCCACTATTCTAGTTTTTCTCTCAGTGAACTTGGTAGTCATATTTTTTTTTCTTATTTTGTATTTATGTTAGGTTCCCATTCTTTTGGCAATTACTCTTGATTTATCACAGTGTAATATAAATTTAATTAATTTATTCCTTCTCATCCTATACACTTTGTCTATATATATTTTAAATTCTGCAAGAATCTTATTGCTATATTTATACTTGATATTCAGTTAATACACATTTGTATTTACCTGCATATTTACCCTTGCCATTGCTCTTCCATTAGGTTTGGAAAAATTTGGGCTATTATCTTTTTATGCTCCAGTTACATGTATGTTAAATTTTACCAGGGCCTACTTGCCTTAGGTTTTTCCTTTTCTGTATCTTCTCTTCTTTATTCTCTTTCTGCTTCAGTTTGTATATTTTCTATTGACTTCTTTTCCTTTTCATTAATCTTGTTCTACTGTTTCTCATCTACTGAGTAAATTAAATGAGTTTTTAATTTTAGATAGTTCTAGAATTTTGATTCAATTCTTTTAAAATAGACTCTAAATCTCTTATAAAAATATGTATCTTTTTATCTATATCCATCTTTTCCTGTCTTCCCTAGGTCATATTAATTATAGTTATCCTAAAGTTTTCATCTCTAATTTAGAATATTTATATCATCTTACATCTCTTTTGAGTTTTCTTTCTTCCTGTCTTTGTCATGTGGTCTTACTTTTTTGGCATATCTAGATTTATTTTATTGAATGCCAGATAGTATGAAATTTTTTCAGCACTTTTGTTCTTTAAGTTCTATTACACTTACCCTTTGTCAACCATTATGTCAAAAGTATTCATCAGAACATAACATAAAGTAGGAAAAGACCACAGAAGAGTAAACAGGTGGAGTGCATCTGTCAATTTGAAGAAAACATGGTCAAGAGCATACTAGGGCCCATGGCTCATAATACAGGGTAGTGCTCACTTTCTTTACTAATGTTATCTTCTTCTGGAAGCTAGAGTGGTAGATGATCACGTTCATCTAGTCAGGGATGTGCCAAATCCAGGCTGGATTTCAACCCTGGTAAGTCTTGCTCAGCCTTTCATTTGCCCCTGACCATCCACAGTTTTAAACATAGATTAGGTATATTTTTCAGCACCCTTTCTCCAATAGTCCTAAACTATTACTTTGTTTTCTGGAACTATCAAATGCTATATTCTGTTAACCAGAGGCTTTCTGATTAGGATTTTAGTCTTCTGATGACAAGAAGGTGTTTGAGGTCTTCCCAGGTCTCCTTCAAAAGCTTTCCTGGTGTTTCTGTTCCTAGCAGCCTTCTGTGGGAGTTAGCCCTGCCACACTCAGAACTAGCAGACACTCCTGGGTAAAAGCAACTATAGCAGTGCACTGATTTTTGGCTTTCTTCTTTCTGGAGTCTTAAACTTCTCTAATTCCTACTGTTTCAGCCACTCTTCGCAGGTTTCAAACATATGATTCCTGTAATTCCTCCCAGTTTTTCTAGCTGTACTCCGTACATGAGTCTACCACCATTTATTCCATCTTGCTTAGTCTGTTCCCACATTTTTCATCTTCCCCAATTTTAATTTATGCAACCAACTGATGGTATTTTATATGCCCTCATAAGCAATCTGAAGTCTTATCTGGAATAGGTTACATAAATAAATATAGCACCAATTATGCTTAAATCTAGTTATCTTTTTTGTCTTTTACTAGAATGTGAATTTCTCAAACACTGGAATCTGTTTACTCAGCATCTAGTTTATTTCCAGCATTTAGTGCATGGTAGGCATGTTTATCAAATGAGGTAGCTATAACTAGTGAAGAATAATAGCAGTGGATGACATTTCCAAAATAAGGTTGAAGGTTGAATTAGGAAATCATCATCACTTATTTTTTAAAAGTCACTCCAATGATTACTCAGAGGAGTTTTAAATGTCTAATAGTTTCAGCAGTAGAATTTGCTTTCTTCTGAATGGAGTTATGCTAATTGAATTTAATGTGGAAATAGAAAAAAATTCATCTCTTCCAGTGTTCGAATAATAGTTTTTTTAAAAAGGTGAGGCTGAGCTAAACAAATTTTTATTAAGTATTTCCTTACCAAAGCATCTACTCTAATTTTCAAGTCTATAGAGCTTATTTCACAAAAATGGGTAAAAGATATAAAATGCATACTGTTTTGAAAATATTGTCTAAAAGAAAATGCTCAAAATGCACACATTTTTTTGCCTTAAATAAAATCACATTGTCCATTTTTTCCGGTAATGGTGATTGTCCTTATAAGAGGTAACAGTATCCCCCATATATTCAAATTTAACATTTGATTTTGAAATTTTTAATTTCTCTTAGTACATTCACTTAAAAATTAACACATCTTTTGTATTCTGGATGAAGTCTCAAAATTAATATTAAAATGTAAGTAAAGGGATACCTGGGTGCCTCAGTTGGTTAAGTGTCTGTCTTTGGCTCAGGTCATGATTGCAGAATCCTGGGACTAAGACCTGTATCAGGCTTCTTGCTTTGTGGGGATCCTGCTTCTCCCTCTCTCTGCTCTGCCTACAGCTCCCCCTGCTTGTGCTCTCTTTCTGTTTCTAACAAATAAATAAATAAATAAAAACTTTATATATAAATAAATAAATAAATAAAGACTTTATATATAAATAAAAACTTTGTGTATATATATATATAAATAAAAACTTTGTGTATATATATATAAAGTTTTTATTTATTTATTCCTATATATGTATACACACATATGTGTGTGTATATGATACATATATACATACAGGTATACATACATGTATGTACAAATTTTAATAAAATTAAAAACACGAAATAACTGTGTTTAACATCTGATGAAGATACATTAATTTATTTCATGCATGCAGAATATGCTTTTTGGAGGAAAAATGCTAGATGAGCATTTATGACTAGTAATGAAAATTCTTTAATCTGCTCTTCATATATGAAGCAATTTCTATTTCAATCAGATTTATTTTATATTTAAACCTAACATTGCTAGAATTCAAACCCAAATATATCTGGTTTCAAAATACATTGTGCTTTCCTCTTAGGTGCTTCCTTCAGTGTATCTGGCTACATATGAACTGGTTCTAAATCGTGCATGGGTATATATGTTTGTATTTGAGCCATATAATCAGAACATAGGAACCATCATTTTCTTAGCATTTCTGATATTCATAAACCATGACTGCTTCCTGTTAAGTCCTTTAGAAGATGAGTTTACACATAGACACTTGAAATTCTTGCCTCTTTTTTCTGTGTTTAGATGTTATTCAGTGAAATACTGATGCTCTAAAAAGAAAGAGTATGTGCTAACATTTAGTAATTTTTGTGTAAGTTGAAAAATCCTTTATGTATGGTATCTCTTCTAATCATCACAATAATTTGGTAATTGATTACTGAGGAAACTGAGGTTCAGAGAGGTTAAGTGTCTTGACAGGAATGGATAATAGCACAGACAGGTCTGAATGTAGGGCCTTCTGATATTAAAGCCCCCGTTCTTTCTATTGCTGTATTGCTGCTGTGAATATCTAGTTTACTGATGTTAAAATGTGTTTCTTGAATATTCTTGTTTGTTATTGGATAAAGAGCATTTGGATTCCAGAAGAATAAGTGGTCCAAGGGTATAAAGTATTCTTCATTAAAATGATTTTAATTGGGAGTTATTTCATATAAGAGATTTAATAAGTTAATTTGTGTTAAGATGGGAAGTTTTCTTGGTTTATTAGCTTTCTAATTTTAGATGTTTGTTTGTTTTTTGTTATTTTTTGGAAAATTTTGTCTTGCCCCCCCCCCTTTTTTTTAATATAGTGCATCTAATGTTATTTCTTATGTTGGGCAATCTGTTGTCATTAGTCTGCTTCTATAGTAATACAAGATGTTAATTATTTAGTATCTCATTCTTAAAATACTTAGATTAACAATTCTCTTTAAAAGAACTTTTGTCAACATATAGTACATTATTAGTTTTTGATGCAGTGTGTTGGCTAACTGAACATAATAAAAATAAATAAATTATTGAAGAAATAAAATCGTGCACTTCACAGGTGCTTAATAAAATAAATAAATAAAAGTACAGAGAGGAAAAATATCTTAAAATACACTTTTCTGGGGCGCCTGAGTGGCTCAGTGGGTTAGAGCCTCTGCCTTTGGCTCGGGTCATGGTCCTGGGGTCCTGAGATCGAACCCCACATTGGGCTCTCTGCTTGGTGGGGAGCCTGCTTCCTTTCTCTCTCTACCTGCCTCTCTCTGTCTGTCAAATAAATGAATAAAATCCTTTAAAAAAAATTAAAAAAAATAAAATACACTTATCTCTCTCCTTTTAATTTTTATATAGGGTAAAGTTTTTTAAAATAGTCAAGACTATTGTCTTGTCTAAGTGATAGACTTAGGCTACCATTTCAGATAAATTGATTGGGACTTTTTTTTTCCTGTGTTCCACTGGCAACAGTTTGGATTTGGTCTGTGACAGTAGTTGTAGACTCCTGCTAAAAGGAATTCTGTAATTTTGGTGTGAAATAGTGGTAAGAATTTTATTGCAAGATTTAGATAGTTATGTTCTACTTAAAAATACAAATTATGAATTACTTATCTGAAATCCTTTTCATTTTGAAATGTGATGATTCTAGATGCTTTTATGTACTTTTGTTATCTTCAGATACAATTCTTTGGTGAAGAGATTTAATGGTATAAGTAAGAAAATCTGTTTTGTGTGACATTTATGGTTTGTTGTTTTTTTTTTTTTTTTTTTTTGTAAGAGGGATAGAGAGTGGCAAGGGGTGGGGGGAGTACAGAGGAAAGAGGAGAGAGGGAATCCTAAGCAGGCTCTACAACCATTGCACAACCCTGAGACTATGACCTGAGCCCAAATTGGGTCAAACGTTCAACCAACTGAGCCACCCAGGCATCCTGAAATTTATGGTATTTGAAGCATGTTTGCTTATTGTAAGGGGATAGGAATGTATTTTTTCCTACTGGATCATTATGCATGTATGTGAATATACATGTATATATAACTAATGCAGAGCCTCAAATACTAAAGGCAGTTCTACTTTTTAACAGTTTCTTTCCAGTAATGTAGAAATTTAAGAGAGTACTAATTTTATATTTTGTTTTCACATTTTTACTTTTTAATTATTTATGGTTAAATTGTGTACAAATCTATGACTCATGGGAGGAATTAGTTTAATGTACTGTAATGAAAATCTTTTAAACATAGTTTGGGTAACTATCTCATTTTTGCCGGTATGTCGCCAAAGAGAAGACGGTAGTTTGTGCTTTCTTAGGTTCGACGGTTTTATTTACAATCATTCTTTCCTATTTCTGACCTAACAAAAATTTTCTTTGGGCATTGAAAGGAAAAGAGAATCTGTGCCTCAGGGGTGCCTGTGTGGCTCAGTGGGTTAAGCCTCCACCTTTGGCTCAGGTCATGATCTCAGGGTCCTGGAATCAAGGCCCTCCTCAGGCTCTCTGCAAAGCAAGGAGCCTGCTTGCCCCTCTCTCTCTGCCTGCCTCTCTGCCTACTTGTGATCTCTGTCTTTGTCAGATAAATAAATAAAATCTTAAAAAAAACAACTGTGCTTCATTATATGACCCTTTTATGTACATTTTTGAATTTTTAATTCTTATGTAAAAGCTGTTACTTAGACTTGGATTTGGTATTTTTAGACATTCATCAAATTGTCATTTCATTATTTTAAAATCAGTCCTTTTCAGGAAATAGATGACTAATATTAATGTCATCATTTATCAGGAAATAGCTCAGCATCTGTGTTATATTTTTTTAGATGTATTGAAATTCTTTTTACAGGTTTGGTTTTTATAGCACATCTTAGCTAGTTACTGTGTTATGGAGGAAAAGATTCTTATTATTTTGGCATAATGGAGCTAGCTACATAATTCTAGCGAAATAAGTGTTGAGTGGGAAGACTTGGCTAGCTAGAAGTAAAACATGGATTCTGAGGAACTGAGTTACCTTCTGAAATTTTGATTTGTGTTGGTAGGAAGAGAATAGGATATAAATGATGAAGCAAAGGCAGGAAACATTATTTTTTTTCCTTATCAACCTTGATGTAATAGAGTATTTAAAATGCTTTCTCACCCTTAAATATCTTCATGCTTGGAAATACCAGAACTTGTGTCTAAAGGTATGCTTTAGGATATCTGGACTTTGTTTTTATTTTTATTCAGTTGTTGGATTAAAAGTAATTTAGTGTTCTGAGATTTACCACCCTAGGTTTTCATCAGGCAAATAGTGTCTTCTGTAGGAATACAAGCTACTGATAAGATAATAAAAAGATGCATATATTTTATTGACAACTGATGTGTGTATGGCTCTTGGTGCTTCAAATATATATGTATTAATATCCATGGTCTATCTTCCCATTATAATTTACAATGTGGATAATTTGTTGTATTATTTCTAGAAGATAATAGTGACAAAAATCTTATCAAATTTTTATTGGTAGAAATTGAATATCCAGGGGCACCTGGCTGGCTCAGATGGTTAAGCATCTGCCTTCAGCTTGGGTCATGATCCCAGAGTCCTGGGATGGAGCTCACATCAGCTCCCTACTCAGCAGGAGCCTGCTTCCCCCTCTCCCTCTGTCTGCTGCTCCCCCCCAACCCTTGAACACTCTTTCTCTGTCAAACAAACTGAATATTTAAACATAGCTCTTTTTATTAAAGATTTTATTTATTTGACAGAAAGAGATCACAAGTAGGCAGAGAGGCAGGCAGAGAAAGAGGGGAGAAGCAGGCTCCCCGCTGAGCAGAGAGCCTGATGCGGGGCTCTACTCCAGGACCTTGGGATCATGACCTGAGCTGAAGGCAGAGGTTTTAACCCACTGAGCCACCCAGGTGTCCCCAAACATAGCTCTTTTTGATGAAATAAGTACTGTGTTATTTTTAAGTAAAAATTTCTGTTCATTTTGCTGATACGCATTACAGTCTTAAATGCCACATTTTATTTATTTATTTATTTAAGAGATTTTATTTTTTTATTTGACAGAGTCAGCCAGAGAGGGAACACAAGCAGGGAGATTTAGGGAGGGAGAAGCAGGCTCCCTGCTGAGCAGGGAGCCCAATGCTGGGACTCCATCCCAGGACCATGGGATCATGACCTGAGCTGAATTAACAACTGAGCCACCCAGGCGCCCCATAATGTTCCAAAGTTTCCTTTTATTTAGGTCAAAATCCAGACTAGGGGTTTCGTTTATTCATTTTAGGAACATTTTCAATCTCTTACTGAATAAGAACATTGTACTTATTTGTTCTTATTAAAAGTTTGCTAAGGATTGGCAGAATTTTCCCCTATATTATCAATGAGATGGGCATAAGAACAAAAACAAGTTTTCAAGTTTCTCTTTAACCTGGTTTATCTGTTTATCCTCTTTTTGTTTCTATTCATTTACTCATGCATTGCTTCTGATGTTTATCTAACTTGACTATCTTTTAGGTACCAGAGACCACTTCAGTGTTACTTCTTTCTTAGCTGTTCTTACTTTTTCTGTACATAATGGCTTCTGCCTTTGAGTCCCAGTTGTAGTTATAGATAGTCGTATGTACTGAACATTAATCCACCTAGGTAAATGTTATTTGTCCTGAACAAAGAAGGTTGAAAATTATTTGAATAATTATTTTCTCAGTGCTCTCAAGAATATATAATTACTACTATTCTGGTTACCTAAGAGAAATGTTATTTCATTACATACAAAAAATGCCTTAGGTAGTAGTTCTCAAAGTATACTCCCAGACCCTCACCTCTTCAGAGGTCCAAAGGTCAGAAATTATTTTCTTAACAGTTCTAAGAAAGTATCTGCCTTTTTGTTCCCATTCTTTAACAAGTCTGTAGTGTTTTTCAGAGGCTGCTTGGTGTATAATACTAAAGTAGACTGACCACAGAAGCAGATGGGAGGATTTATTCTCTTCTGTTCAACACATTAAAGATATTTGCAAAGAGCTACAACAGTGCTATTCTGGCTAATTTTTTCTTGTTTTGGAAAAGATATATTTTATACATTATTTATGCTAACATGCAATGAATTGTTCTGTTTGTAATTAATAAATGGGGCAGTCCTCAATTTGTGCAGTTCTACTATGTACTGTTTCAGTTACTACAATTTGTTTACTACCAGCCTATACCAACACAGTTTGAGTTTGACTACCATGGTTCTTTAACTGTGAGTAATTGCTTAAGATGAGATTTGTTGTTGGCACCATAGTCTACAACTCAGTGTGTTAATAACATATGCACACCACAATCAGTGACCACTCACATCATTTGTTTCTAAGTCTGCCTAGCACTGGTCACTCTGCATGTGTTATTAGTTCATGCACAGAAATCAAAACATGTAATTGTATAGCTTCCTTATGTCTTGGTGATAAACCCACATGATGTTTTACAAAATAAGGGTAATTAAAAGAGTGAATTGTCCAACAGAGATGAAAATGTGTTAAAGAAACGAAAGTGCTGACACTAGAAGTGAAATTTGAATTGAACTTAAGTGGAATTACAGAAGAAATAGTTAATCACAAGGGTGTCTTGAGTGGCACAGTTGGTTAAATGTTTTACTCTTGGTTTTGGCTCAGGTTGTGAACTCAGGGTCCTGAGATTGAGCCCCACATAGTCTGCTTCAGAGTCTCCCTCTCCCTCTACCCCTCCCGCTTTTGCTCTTTCTCTCTCAATTTCTCTAACATAAATAAGTAAATCTTAAAAAAAGAGAAAGAAAGAATTTGTTTATCATGGGAATATTGACATTTCTGCTATTCAAGGGAATTTAGGTAGAACGTAGTGAAGTTAAGTGTCATAACCACCGAGTGGTTATGACAAAAAGGAGGTCCCAGCAAAGTGGTACTGGCAAGCCACTTCACATTATAAGGCCTCCCTAAGATTTTCACAGTTGAAAATGCAAAAGGATAAAATGTTGGAAACTGGTCCACACTTAGAAAGGAATAATTTGCCAAAGCATAGAAAATACACTCACTCCATATTTTTAAGTTATCCAGTAAGAATGCAAACTACTGTTGGTAATTTTTTTTTTACAAAGAAAACTCCTTAAATTCTCAGTATTTCTAATATTTTAAATTATAGTGTACTACATAAATGTTTTACTACTTTTTTTCATTTCCCTACACATTATAACTGGAGACAAAGAGAATTTTTAGTGTAGTGTTTTTAGATGTAATCATATAAAAAGATCTCTTTATATTACCCTTTATATTTATTTCTATTTTCTGTCCTGATTGGATAGTATAAACCAACAAGACTAAAACCTAAGAAGTAGTTTGTATTCCTTTATCTCCCTCATAGTTTACATTTCTAATTGCTTAAAAATGTCATAGTTTGCCCTATTTCTTCCTTCCTCACTGATTGTCCTTCCGTAGGCACTCATTTTTCACCCTTCGTAGGGTATGACTATAAAGGCATGGCATGAAGCAATTGCTTGAGATGACAGAACTGTTTTGTATCCCAGCTTTGATGCTGGTGACATGAATGTGGTTACATGTAAACAATCATAAACTTTTTCTTTTGTCTTGCCATGGTATTGGCATGTAAATATTTCTTTCCTATTCTTTCATAATAGAGCTTACATATAAATCAAGTAGTTACTGACAAGGGATCCTCTCTGCTGAAGCTGAGGAAATTTTAAATGTGCAGAAGATATGTTTCCACACATTTATAGTCACCCTGAAGGAATTTATATTCTAGTAAGATAGATACTACAGATAACAACAGTAAGATAAACTGGAATGGTCTCTTACGGGGCCCTACAAACAAAATGCTCGTGCTAGGAACATACAGGAGATAATTTTTCATTGAAGAGGTGGCGTTTGAGCTGAGTCTTGGAAAACACATTGATTATGACAGTCAAAAACAGAGACAAGGGATGTTCTGATAAGAAGGAAAAATACAGCACACTTTACAGATTTGTAATTTTTCCTTTTTATGAAGCTCAGAAAAACTTTGGATCTACACCTCATGCATACTTGCATCCTGTTTCATTCAATTTTGTGCTC
Source organism: Mustela putorius furo (assembly GCF_011764305.1). Classification (NCBI taxonomy): domain Eukaryota; kingdom Metazoa; phylum Chordata; class Mammalia; order Carnivora; family Mustelidae; genus Mustela; species Mustela putorius. The sequence goes on from NW_025421998.1 coordinate 31,208,255, forward strand.
TAAAACTCTTAAAAGCGTTTGGGTCAGACACTTAAATTTCTTATTAGCTATAGGGTAGCTTTTGAGTTTTTGGATTTAATAATTAAGGTCATTTTCAAATTCTGATTTTAATGTCTGTGAAGACCATGAGCTACTCCTAAGTCTTACTGTGTTCGATAGATAGGAAGTATGTAACTGAAAGACTAGTGTCTGTGTAAAATTTTCTATTCACAGAGAAAGTTTGAATAAGTAGAGTTTTCAGTATACATAATACTTATGAAGTATCTTTATAATACTTTATAATACTTCTTTCCATTTTTCCTACTTAGGTGAATGAATTAACTCTTTCTTTCCCAGGTTTTCTGTGAAGACCCTGATTGATCGGTCCTGCTTTGAGACAATTGATGATTCCTCTCCTGAATTTAACAATTTTGCAGCTATTTTGGAACAGATTCTAAGTCACCGGCTAAAAGGTAACAGAATCAATGTATTATTAGTCTCACAACAACTTTCTTTTTTATAAGCTTGAAATTTTAGAATCCATACAGTCTGGTATGATTTAGATAATAGCCATATTGCATCTTAAGAAACATAAAACTGATCTTAGAATGCCTAGTCTTTTGACCTATCCTTTGTCCCTGGAAATGAATTTCTGTTCTCCAATTTATGCCTGTTTCCAGGGTGTATTAAAAGTGTTGAATGCATTAAGTGTCAGATACATGGAGCAGAGTCACTTTCTTTAAGTAATTAAAATGAAAGCTTAAATTAAAAAGTAGCCCATCTTTGAAGGTTACTAGATGGTATTTTTAACTACCTTACAAAGAAGCATCCAGGCATGAAGTTTTTTGCTTAATCTCCACTTCATTAAACTTCAGAATCTTTAAAAAGCTTTTCACCATAAATAGTTAAAAGAGGTATGTAAAAAATGTGCTCAATTATGGTTTTAAAATAAATCAGTAAATATATTTACATTAGAAAGATAAATCTCTTAAACCTTAAAAGGTAAGATGGGAGCTGTGGTCTCTCAGATTTATGAAATACGTTTACTTTTAAAATACCTGTAAAATACAGATGATAACACGAAGAAATATTATGCAACATAACACTTAGAAGTAATAAATAATAACTTTATTACATTAATTCCATTACCTTGGTCTTCCTAAAGGAAACTTGATCATCAGATGTTTTCACTTAACTTTTTATTATCTTTACTATCCTAATGGTACAGTTTTAAATCAGTAGCCTGCTTTGGTAATATAACTTATTAGAATATCAAATTTAAGATAAAGGATAATTCTTTTCTGTGGTTTATGATGCTGAAAGCCTCAAGCTTTACTCCTAAATGTTTATATAAGTTGAGCAGTCCTCTGGACCTATATCAAAGGGTTGAATTTAATTACATAGGAAAAGAAAATCTGGATTCGGTCAGCCCTTTGCAATTTAAAATGAGGTCCATAAAATCACTGATGCTTTTCTGTTAAAAGTTTGTTATTTTTGCATTTAAAAAGTTACATTTTTATTTTTGCTGTCCTGTATTTCCTAAAATTTCTGCCATTAATGTTACCTTTTATAAGAAAGTAAGTTTTTATAAAAGCAAAGGATAGGAGAGTATTTTGACATATTGTTTGGGTTACTATATTGTGTGGTGTAATATTTAAAATTTTTACATATAAATTTATAATACATGATTAAAAAACACATGCAACACAGTAGAACTTGATATACTTTAATGTTTACAAATATTTTATCATAATACTTCAGTTCCTTTGATTGAGTATACCATTTAGCATATGATTTCCTCACAAAATACATAAGCAGCTATCAGAAGAAAACAGGCCATGTTGAGATATCCATGCAAAGTGACTGGGCAGGCTCATGACCACATACATGGACCCCTTCTGCACACTAGCCTGCTATCTTCTGAATCCTGCCTCAGCAAAGTCTAGATGATAGACCTTTGGAATTACTTAAGTGTCATTTCTGAGGAGCCAGTGAATTACCATGTTGAAAATGGAATCCCTGGTTGATTCATGGATAAGAATTCCACTAGTATGACTAAGACAGTAAGAATGATGAGACAATGAAATTTATATTACCTTGGGAGGAGTCAAGATGGCGGAGAAGTAGCAAGCTGAGACTGCTTCAGCTAGCCGGAGATCAGCTAGATAGCTTATCTAAAGATTGCAAACACCTGAAAATCCATCGGCAGATCGAAGAGAAGAAGAACAGCAATTCTGGAAACAGAAAATCAGCCACTTTCTGAAAGGTAGGACCGGCGGAGAAGTGAATCCAAAGCGACGGGAAGATAGACCCCGGGGGGAGGGGCCGGCTCCCGGCAAGCGGCGGAGCAACCGCGCACAAAATCAGGACTTTTAAAAGTCTGTTCCGCTGAGGGACATCGCTCCAGAGGCTAAACCGGGGCGAAGCCCACGCGGGGTCAGCGTGGCCTCAGGTCCCGCAGGGTCACAGAAGGATCGGGGGTGTCTGAGTGTCGCAGAGCTTGCGGGTATTGGAACGGGAAAGCCGGCTACAGAGACAGAGCCGACAGTAATCTCGCAGCTCGGTGTTACCTTGAACCGGTCGCAGGCTCGGTGAGCTCGGAGCGCGGCCGGAGGTCAGGCAGACGGGAGTAACTGGGCGCTGTTCTCTGAGGGCGCACTGAGGAGTGGGGCCCTGGGCTCTCGGCTCCTCCGGGCCGGAGACCAGGAGGCCGCCATTTGTATTCCCGTCCTCTGGAACTCTACGGAAAGCGCTCAGGGAACAAAAGCTCCTGAAAGCAAACCCGAGCGGATTACTCACCCCGGCCCCGGGTAAGGGCGGTGTAATTCCGCCTGGGGCAAAGACACTTGAGAATCACTACAACAGGCCCCTCCCCCAGAAGATCAACAAGAAATCCAGCCGAGACCAAGTTCACCTACCAAGGAGTGCGGTTTCAATACCAAGGAGAGCAGCAGAATTCCAGAGGAGGAGAAAGCCAAGCACGGAACTCATGGCTTTTTTCCTGTGATTTTTTTTAGTCTTGCAGTTAATTTAATTTTTTCTTTTTCATTTTTTTTTTTCTCGCCTTCGGGTAAAATTTTTTTTTTTTTTTAACTGTTACCTTTTTCTTTTTTAACGATTTTTTACTAGTTTATCTAATATATATATATATATTTTTTACATTTTTCTTAGGTGTTTTCTTTTTTAAAAATTCTTTTCTTTTCTTTTCTTTTTTTTTTTTTTTTTTTTTTTTTTTTTTTTCTCTTTTTTCTCTCTTCCTTTTTGAACCTCTTTTTTATCCCCTTTCTCCCCACTCACGATTTTGGATCTCTTCTAATTTGGTTAAAGCATATTTTCCTGGGGTTGTTGCCACCCCTTTTAGTATTTTACTTGCCCCTTCATTTACTCTTATCTGGACAAAATGACAAGACGTAAAAATTCAACACAAAAAAAAGAACAAGAGGCAGTACCGAAGGCTAGGGACCTAATCAATACAGACATCGGTAATATGTCAGATCTAGAGTTCAGAATGACAATTCTCAAGGTTCTAGCCGGGCTCGAAAAAGGCATGGAAGATATTAGAGAAACCCTCTCGAGAGATATAAAAGCCCTCTCTGGAGAAATAAAAAGAACTAAAATCTAACCAAGTTGAAATCAAAAAAGCTATTAATGAGGTGCAATCAAAAATGGAGGCTCTCGCTGCTAGGATAAATGAGGCAGAAGAAAGAATTAGTGATATAGAAGACCAAATGACAGAGAATAAAGAAGCTGATCAAAAGAGGGACAAACAGCTACTGGACCACGAGGGGAGAATTCGAGAGATAAGTGACACCATAAGACGAAACAACATTAGAATAATTGGGATTCCAGAAGAAGAAGAAAGTGAGAGGGGAGCAGAAGGTATACTGGAGAGAATTATTGGGGAGAATTTCCCCAATATGGCAAAGGGAACGAGCATCAAAATTCAGGAGGTTCAGAGAATGCCCCTCAAAATCAATAAGAATAGGCCCACACCCCGTCACCTAATAGTAAAATTTACAAGTCTCAATGACAAAGAGAAAATCCTGAAAGCAGCCCGGGAAAAGAAGTCTGTAACATACAATGGTAAAAATATTAGATTGGCAGCTGACTTATCCACAGAGACCTGGCAGGCCAGAAAGAGCTGGCATGATATTTTCAGAGCACTAAACGAGGGAAAAACATGCAGCCAAGAATACTATATCCAGCTAGGCTATCATTGAAAATAGAAGGAGAGATTAAAAGCTTCCAGGACAAACAACAACTGAAAGAATTTGCAAATACCAAACCAGCTCTACAGGAAATCTTGAAAGGGGTCCTCTAAGCAAAGAGAGAGCCTACAAGTGGTAGATCAGAAAGGAACAGAGACCATATACAGTAACAGTCACCTTACAGGCAATACAATGGCACTAAATTCATATCTCTCAATAGTTACCCTGAATGTGAATGGGCTAAATGCCCCTGTCAAAAGACACAGGGTATCAGAATGGATAAAAAAACAAAAACCCATCTATATGTTGCCTCCAAGAAACACATTTTAAGCCCGAAGACACCTCCAGATTTAAAGTGAGGGGGGGGGTGGAAAAGAATTTACCATGCTAATGGACATCAGAAGAAAGCAGGAGTGGCAATCCTTATATCAGATCAATTAGATTTTAAGCCAAAGACTATAATAAGAGATGAGGAAGGACACTATATCATACTCAAAGGGTCTGTCCAACAAGAATATTTAACAATTTTAAATATCTATGCCCCCAATGTGGGAGCAGCCAACTATATAAACCAATTAATAACAAAATCAAAGAAACACATCAACAATAATACAATGATAGTAGGGGACTTTAACACTCCCCTCACTGAAATGGACAGGTCATCCAAGCAAAAGATCAGCAAGGATATAAAGGCCTTAAATGACACACTGGACCAGATGGACATCACAGATATATTCAGAATATTTCATCCCAAAGCAACAGAATACACATTCTTCTCTAGTGCACATGGAACATTCTCCAGAATAGATCAACATCCTCGGTCCTAAATCAGGACTCAACCGGTATCAAAAGATTGGGATCATTCCCTGCATATTTTCAGACCACAATGCTCTAAAGCTAGAACTCAACCACAAAAGGAAGTTTGGAAAGAACCCAAATACATGGAGACTAAACAGTATCCTTCTAAAGAATGAATGGGTCAACCGGGAAATTAAAGAAGAATTGAAAAAATCATGGAAACAAATGATAATGAAAATACAACGGTTCAAAATCTGTGGGACACAACAAAGGCAGTCCTGAGAGGAAAATATATAGCGGTACAAGCCTTTCTCAAGAAACAAGAAAGGTCTCAGGTACACAACCTAACCCTACACCTAAAGGAGCTGGAGAAAGAACAAGAAAGAAACCCTAAGCCCAGCAGGAGAAGAGAAATCATAAAGATCAGAGCAGAAATCAAATGAAATAGAAAACCAAAAAAACAATAGAACAAATCAACGAAACTAGGAGCTGGTTCTTTGAAAGAATTAATAAAATTGATAAACCCCTGGCCCGACTTATCAAAAAGAAAAGAGAAAGGACCCAAATAAATAAAATCATGAATGAAAGAGGAGAGATCACAACTAACACCAAAGAAATACAAACTATTATAAGAACATACTATGAGCAACTCTACGGCAATAAATTTGACAATCTGGAAGAAATGGATGCATTCCTAGAAACATATAAACTACCACAACTGAACCAGGAAGAAATAGAAAGCCTGAACAGACCCATAACCAGTAAGGAGATTGAAACAGTCATTAAAAATCTCCAAACAAACAAAAGCCCAGGGCCAGACGGCTTCCCCGGGGGAATTTCTACCAAACATTTAAAGAAGAACTAATTCCTATTCTCCTGAAACTGTTTCCAAAAAATAGAAATGGAAGGAAAACTTCCAAACTCATTTTATGAGGCCCAGCATCACCTTGATCCCAAAACCAGACAAGGATCCACCAAAAAAGAGAGCTATAGACCGATATCCTTGATGAACACAGATGCGAAAATACTCAACAAAATACTAGCCAATAGGATTCAACAGTACATTAAAAAGATTATTCACCACGACCAAGTGGGATTTATTCCAGGGCTGCAAGGTTGGTTCAACATCCGCAATCAGTCAATGTGATACAACACATCAATAAAAGTAAGAACAAGAACCATATGATACTCTCAATAGATGCTGAAAAAGCATTTGACAAAGTACAACATCCCTTCCTGATCAAAAACTCTTCAAAGTGTAGGGATAGAGGGCACATACCTCAATATCATCAAAGCCATCTATGAAAAACCCACCGCAAATATCATTCTCAATGGAGAAAAACTGAAAGCTTTTCCGCTAAGGTCAGGAACACGGCAGGGATGTCCATTATCACCACTGCTATTCAACATCGTACTAGAGGTCCTAGCCTCAGCAATCAGACAACAAAAGGAAATTAAAGGCATCCAAATCGGCAAAGAAGAAGTCAAATTATCACTCTTCGCAGATGATATGATACTATATGTGGAAAACCCAAAAGAATGCACTCCAAAACTGCTAGAACTTATACAGGAATTCAGTAAAGTGTCAGGATATAAAATCAATGCACAGAAATCAGTTGCATTTCTCTACACCAACAGCAAGACAGAAGAAAGAGATATTAAGGAGTCAATCCCATTTACAATTGCATCCAAAACCATAAGATACCTAGGAATAAACCTAACCAAAGAGACACAGAATCTATACTCAGAAAACTATAAAGTACTCATGAAAGAAATTGAGGAAGACACAAAGAAATGGAAAAATGTTCCATGCTCCTGGATTGGAAGAATAAATATTGTGAAAATGTCTATGCTACCTAAAGCAATCTACACATTTAATGCAATTCCTATCAAAGTACCATCCATCTTTTTCAAAGAAATGGAACAAATAATTCTAAAATTTATATGGAACCAGAAAAGACCTCGAATAGCCAAAGGGATATTGAAAAAGAAAGCCAACGTTGGTGGCATCACAATTCCGGACTTCAAGCTCTATTACAAAGCTGTCATCATCAAGACAGCATGGTACTGGCACAAAAACAGACACATAGATCAATGGAACAGAATAGAGAGCCCAGAAATAGACCCTCAAATCTATGGTCAACTAATCTTCGACAAAGCAGGAAAGAATGTCCAATGGAAAAAAGACAGCCTTTTCAATAAATGGTGCTGGGAAAATTGGACAGCCACATGCAGAAAAATGAAATTGGACCATTTCCTTACACCACACACAAAAATAGACTCAAAATGGATGAAGGACCTCAATGTACGAAAGGAATCCATCAAAATCCTTGAGGAGAACACGGGCAGCAACCTCTTCGACCTCTGCCGCAGCAACATCTTCCTAGGAACAACGCAAAAGGCAAGGGAAGCAAGGGAAAAAAATGAACTACTGGGGATTTCATCAAGATCAAAAGCTTTTGCACAGCAAAGGAAACAGTTAACAAAATCAAAAGACAACTGACAGAATGGGAGAAGATATTTGCAAACGACATATCAGATAAAGGACTAGTGTCCAGAATCTATAAAGAACTTAGCAAACTCAACACCCAAAGAACAAATAATCCAATCAAGAAATGGGCAGAAGACATGAACAGACATTTCTGCAAAGAAGACATCCAGATGGCCAACAGACACATGAAAAAGTGCTCCATATCACTCGGCATCAGGGAAATACAAATCAAAACCACAATGAGATATCACCTCACACCAGTCAGAATGGCTAAAATCAACAAGTCAGGAAATGACAGATGCTGGCGAGGATGCGGAGAAAGGGGAACCCTCCTACACTGTTGGTGGGAATGCAAGCTGGTGCAGCCACTCTGGAAAAACAGCATGGAGGTTCCTCAAAATGTTGAAAATAGAACTGCCCTATGACCCAGCAATTGCACTACTGGGTATTTACCCTAAAGATACAAATGTAGTGATCCCAAAGGGACACATGCACCCGAATGTTTTATAGCAGCAATGTCCACAATAGCCAACTATGGAAAGAACCTAGATGTCCATCAACAGATGAATGGATCAAGAAGATGTGGTATATATACACAATGGAATACTATGCAGCCATCAAAAAGAAATGAAATCTTGCCATTTGCAACAACATGGATGGAACTAGAGCGTATCATGCTTAGCGAAATAAGTCAAGCAGAGAAAGACAACTATCATATGATCTCCCTGATATGAGGAAGTGGTGATGCAACATGGAGGCTTAAGTGGGTAGAAGAAGAATAAATGAAACAAGATGGGATTGGGAGGGAGACAAACCATAAGTGACTCTTAATCTCACAAAACAAACTGAGGGTTGCCGGGGGGAGGGGGTTTGGGAGAAGGGGGTGGGATTATGGACATTGGGGAGGGTATGTGATTTGGTGAGTGCTGTGAAGTGTGTAAACCTGGTGATTCACAGACCTGTACCCCTGGGGATAAAAATATATGTTTATAAAAATAAAAAATTATAAAAAAAAAAAAAAAAAAAATATCAAAAAAAAAAAAAAAAAAAAAAAAAAAAAAAAGAAATTTATATTACCTTTTTAAGCTAAGCAAAATTAATAATTTAATATACATTTTTAAAAAAATTTCCTGTACATTAACAAATATGGTCACTCTGATTGGTATAGATATGAAGCATGCAATGATCTTTAACTTTTGAGATGAAGTATTTTAAAGACTTAAGCATCTACAGACTTCCATATGTTATTTTAGTATTCTAGCATATAACAAATTGCTTTTACATTTGGAGAAGTTATATAATTATTTTGATAGTACACCAAAATTTAGTATATAACTACCAATTTTTCCAATGTTTGCCTTTATAGAAGTACAAATTTAAAATGTATAACTTTGTGGGTTTGTGAGATTTACTTTTCTCCAGCTACTTTTTTTTTTAATAAAAGGACATTTAGTTTAGATATTAAATTTTTTTGGAGAAAGATAAAATCTACCTCCAGGCACAAAATAGGCTGTATTGACACAGGTAAAGTAGAAAACTTGAAACAGTTATTTCTTTATTCATTTTAAAAGTCCCCTAATTTTTGAAAGGAAGCTTTTAAAATGACATACATTATCCTATTTACAGTTATTGTTCAATAAGGTGATGATCTTACTTTTCTGGAATATAGCTGAGAACTGGGAACTAATCACAAATATAGAATTCAAAGAGAACTCAGTTTAGATCTTAGCTAATTTTGGGACTTTTTTTTTTTTTTAAAGTATCATCTTTCTCTCCACCCCATCTGCACCTGCCCTAATAGAAAGGAACTGCAGATGCTGGGTATATAAGTGGAATGTCTTGTCTAAGCAGATTGGGGAAATTGGACGTTTTACCTGCTCAGCAGCCATTGTATCCCACCCTACAACTCTATAGCGCCACTTCAGGTAGCGCCATGAGTTACAGATTAAAAATTATTCTAGGCTCTCTCTTGAAGCAGTCCACTCAACAATATTTGTGACTGGTGGACATATAGTCTTGGTTTTAATACTTCCGATGTGGGAACTAAGGATAATAAAGCAGTTCATCACATTTGGGGGCATTTTAGATTGATAGAAAAATCTTACATAAATAAAGCCAACCTATCTGACTCTGCTTTGATCTATTGTCAGTCACAATTTTCTAGTTTTGAGCCTAATAAATATTAAAACATTGCTATTATAGAATCCTTTCTCCTTAGTCCCCCATTTTTCTAGGTAATGTAGCTCTAGTTCCTTTAATGTTCGGAACCACCACTCTCTTATTCTTCTGGTTTATCAGTGGTTTATTAGTATTGCTCTTAAAATCTGATACTAAAAGCTGAGTAAGGGTTTCAGAGAGGTGAACTCTGTATTAGTTCAGAACTTAAGATTACAGTGACATTTTGATTCCCATATCACACTTTGGGTTTACATTGAAATTAAGACCAAGTCAAATCCCATAGTTTTTAGAAAATTGAACTATTCCTTATTTAATGTTTTAGTTAGTTCTCTAGTAAGTTGCCTGTGTACAAGTTTGATAGGGATAAATATAGTATTGTTTCCTTTGTCATCCACTTTAGAGATGGATGAGCTGGCTCCAAAAAAGAAATTTAGGAGAACTTCTAAAGATGAAGAGGAGATACTTTCCCCTATATCTCTCACTAAGTATATCTAAAACCCTGGACATTATTATATATATATATATACATATATATATATATATATATATACATATATATATGTATATATATATACATATATATATATATATATATATGTATATATATATATATAAAAGAAGACTCCAAAAGGTAGAGAGAAGAAGGAAGACTTTCTAGGAACTGTATGACTTTGGAAATGACTTGATGGGTTCTTTGATTTTCTGCTTGCCTTGTATATCCAAGACTGGATAAGCCAGTAGACTATAAACAACAGCAGGTACAGAAAGCAAGGCAAAGAGCTTTTACTTTTATTTTTTTTTAAGATTTATTTATTTATTTTAGAGATCACAAGCAGGGGGTACAGAGGGAGAGGGAGAGAGAATCTCAAGCAGACTCTATACACTGAGCATGGAGCCCGACATAGGGCTCAATCTCATGACCCCGATATCACGACCTGAGCTGAAACCAAGAGTCAGACGCTTAACCAAATCACGCAGGCAGTCCAAGATGGATTACTTTTAGACATTCCCTCCTCCAGCCAAATGACACAGAAAAAGGCTAGTACCACTCCCACCCAGGCCACAAAAAGCTAAATGGAGAACTTAGAACTTTCTGTCCTCATGAGATGTAACACTGTACCACCACCACCATCAGTGTGGTATCAGAGAAGGCCAAGCAGAGAACTGGGACTTCTTCCTTTCTGGCTGGTTGTGAGCCTTCCCTTCTCATTTAACTTCCATCCCTACTATGTTAATAAAGAACCTGGACTTCCATTTCTACCCAGCAGTAATGAGGGGTCATCTCCCTGCCATCCTGAGGCTGATTGGAAGAGACCTGTTGGAGACTTATGTCTTTCACCATTACCCAGCAGTATCAAGGCTACTCCCAGGTCATTGTCAATGGAGACCATGTAGAAAGCCTGGACTCCCACCTCTACCCAGCAGCAGTGAGGACTCCCCACACTCAAAGGTCAGTGGAAGCCAACTGGGAAAAGTGGACTTCTTCCTCCACTTGAAAGTAATGGAGTGGTGCCCCTTTCTCCTTCCCTTCCACTGCTAGAACTGTCAAAGAGAGCCAGTGAAAAGAGAAGTTTTAAATAAGGTCCTGAGACTTATGAAAAGAACATGTCCAGGTTTTATTTGAAGATGACTCATCATACCAAGAACTAGGAAGATCTCAATTTGAATGATAAAAGGCAATCAATAGTTATCAACACTGAGATGACAGAGATACTAAGTATTAGTGACAAAAATCATAAGTTTGATAAAATGGGTTTATGATAAAAATGCTTTAGTGAGCAGTTACAAACATTCTTGAGATAAATGAAAAAGTAGATAACTTCACCAAAGATATAGAAGATATAAGAAAGAACCAAATAGAAATTTTGTTACTAAGAAGTACAAAACCAAAATAAAAACTCAATGGATAGGCTCAACAGGAAGATGGAGGGGACAGAGAAATCAGTGAACTAGAAGACAGAAACATATCTAAACAACAAAGACTAAAAATAATCCAAAATTTAAAAGTGGACTTAAAGAAAATAAATAGACCCACAGAGACCTGTGGGACTATAACAAAAGATCTAACTCTTCATTTGAGTATCTCTAAGAGGAGAAAGAGGAAGGGACTGAAAATGAGCTAAAAATATATGACTGAAAATTTCCCAAATTTGTCAAGAGATGTAAACATATAGATTTGAAAAACTGAATCATAATACAAATCCAAAGAAATTCATGCCAAGACATATTATAATTAAACTTTTGAGAAATAAAGACAAAGAAAAAATGTTGAAAGTAGCAGGAGAAATACACTCTGTCTGTAGGGGGAAAACAATTTGAATAATAGATCTCTCATCAGAAACCATGGAAGCACTTCTTTCAAGTGCTAAGAGAAAAGTGCCAACACAGACTCCTCTATCCAGCAGAATTATCCTTTAGTAATAAAGGGAAAATCTAGACATTCTCAAGTCAAGGAAAACTAAGGAATTTTTTACCAGTAGACTGGGCAAAGAACTGTCTTCAAGCAGAAATTAGATGATAAAAGAAGCAAGAAAGAACATGGTAAATACAATAGCCTTTCCATTTTAATTTTTAGTTTTCTGTTCTCTCTGGTTTTGATTTTTCTGTTTTCCTTTTCTTGTCTTCCTGTGGGTTATGTGGATGGTTTTTAGAATTCCATTTTTGTCTATCTATATTGTTTCTGAGTACTCCTCTTTGTATAAATTTTTTAGTGGTTGCTTCAGGTACTACTTTGTATATCCATAATTTATCACAGTCTATGAATGTCATCATTTTCCAGTCTTAAAAGCCACACTTTTCTTCATTTTCCTCATTCTCCTCCATTGATAATAGAGTTGCTTTAAAAAATTAAAAATAGAAAAAAAATAAAAATAGAACTACCCCTATAATCCAGTAATCACACTACTGGGTATTTATCCAAGGAATACAAACACAGTAATTTGAAAGGATATATGTATCCCTGTGCTTATTGTAACATTATTTACAACAGCCAAATTATGGAAGAGCCAGTGTTCATCAATATATGAATGGATAAAGAAAATGTGGTACATTAAGACACCTGGGTGGCTCAGTCAGTTAAGCATCTGCCTTTAGCTCAGGTCATGATCCCAGGATCCTGGGATTGAGTCCTGCATCGGGCTCCTTGTACAGAGGGGAGCCTGCTTTTCCCTCTGCCTGTTGCTCCCTCTTCTTGTGCTTGCTCTCTATTCCTCTCTCTCTCTCTCTGACAAATAAATAAATAAAATCTTTTTTTTTTAAGATTTTATTTATTTATTTATTTGAGAGAGAGAGAGACAGAGTGAGAGAGCATGAGAAGGGAAGTCAGAGGGAGAAGCAGACTCCCCATGGAGCTGGGAGCCTGATGTGGGACTCGATCCCAGGACGCCGGGATCATGACCTGAGCCGAAGGCAGCCACACAATCAACTGAGCCACTCAGGTGCCCAATAGAATCTTTTTAAAAATATGCTCTGCATACACACGCGTTCGCATGCACACGCACTAGGTATTATTTAACCATACCAAAAATGGCATGCCTGGGTGGTTCAGTTGGTTAAGCATCCAACTCAATTTCAGCTTAGGTCGTGAGAGTGAGCCCCACCTGGGCCCCACACCGAGCCTGGAGCCTACTCAGGATTTTCTTTCTCCCTGTGCCCCTCCCCCTGCCCTCACCTGTGCTCAAGCTATCACTATCTCTCTTTAAAAAAAAAGGAAAAGAAATCTTGCCATTTGCAAAAACATGGATGGACCTAAAGAGTATGATGCTAAATAAAATAAAGGAAAGACAAATACTATATGATAACACTCGGGCGAAATTTAACAAAGAAAACAAGTGAACAAAGGAAAAACAAAGAGACAAACCAAGAAATAGACTTTAACTATCTAAAGAGAACAAGCAGGTAGTTACCAGAGAGGAAATGGTGGTGGGTGCATTAAGAGTATACTTTTCATGACGAGCACTGAATATTATATAGAATTGTAGAATCACTGTATTGTAAACCTGAAACTAATATAACACTGTATGTTAGCTATACTGGAATTAAAATTAAAAACTTTTAAAAATACATATAATTGCTTTAAATATTCCCCTACAAAAGATTAGAACCACATTAGACTGTTAAAAGTTTTCTTTCCACCATTAAATAAAACTGAGAACACTCAAGAGAAGGCCAGCCTGTTTCAGGTTGCTAATGTGTCTAGCAGAGTCTGGGACTTAAAAGACAAGAAAACTTACCTGCTGTGTCATTTCTTGGCTTCCAGTGTCCCTGGCCAGTCTTCCTTTTATTCTCCATCTTCAGAGTACTCTCATACTTGTTTTATATGTAATATTGAGAGTTTGTATTTGCATTTAGGAAAAAGAAAGAGCATCTACTTTATCTTATCTGGAATTAGAATTCTTCTTTAATTTTTTAATATGAAGACTTACATAAATGGTTTTCCTAATGTTAAATCATCTGTATAATCTTGGGATAAATCCAGCTTGAGCCTCATGTATCATTTTAAATCTTTTTTTTTTTCTTTTTTTTAAGATTTCACTTATTTGACAGAGAGACAGAGATCACAAGTAGGCAGAGAGACAGGCAGAGAGAGAAGGGGAGGCAGGCTCCCCGCCAAGCAGAGAGCCTGATGTGGGGTTCGATCCCAGGACCCTGAGATGATGGCCTGAGCCAAAGGCAGCGGCTTAACCCACCGAGCCACCCAGACGCCCCTCATGTATTATTTTAATATACTTGGCCAGATTTAGGATTTAGTTTGTTAATACTGTAGGAGTTTTGTTCTGTGTAGTTTCTCTCTTTTGTACTTGTTTGGTTATCAAGATTATATTATTTTCACTAAATGAATCAGAGGCGTTTTATCTTTTTAAATTCTTTGTAAGAATTTTCTATTAATTTGGAATTGTTGTTAGATTTTGCCAGTAAAAACCCTGGGCCAAGTAGGGTATGTGTGTGCTTATAGATCTCTTCAGGTTGTTGATGACTTCTCATCTCTATTCTTTGCACTATTAGTTTTTTCTTTTCTGTGCCCTCTTAATTGTTTAATGCCTAGTTAGTTGTACTTTTCCCTTTCAATGTGGCACATTTTAAAAGTCAATAAATTTAAATGATTTTAGAAAGTTGAAGCTCACTGAAGAGACGGAAAGAATAAAACTTATGGCACATGTTCATCTTTGTAACAATTTTTTAAAACTAAGATTCTGTTTTTTCTAAAAAACTTATTCCTTACCCTCATTATTTGTGAACCATCTTCGCCTTCTTCTGAAGGATTTGATGCATTTCATTTACGTTTTTGTGAAGGAATGAAATTTCCATTAGTGGATACCTGGTGCTATTATTTTCCATGTAGTTGTTGGCCAGTTGGTTCCCTTTTGCATTTCTAATATTATTTCTTTTTCCCCTTTTTTTCATAAACAATATTGCCAGAGATTTGTTAATATGATTAGTCTTTCAGGTAATTAACTTATGGCTTTTTTGATCATATTGTATGCTAATCATATCATTATTTCTTCTGTTACATTTTCTTTGAGTCTATTTTGTTATGTTGGGTTCCTAGCAGATTATTTTTCTTTTAAAGATTTTATTTATTTATTTGACAGACAGAGATCACAAGTAGGCAAAGAGACAGGCAGAGAGAGAGGAAGAAGCAGGCTCCCTGCTGAGCAGAGAGCCCGATATGGGGCTCAATCCCAGGACCCTGAGATCATGACCTGAGCTGAAGGCAGAGGCTTAACCCACTGAGCCACCCAGGTGCCCCTAGCAGATTATTTTTCAAACTTCTCTCTAGGTAATGCTTTAGTTACATGTGCAAGTTGGGATATATAATATTTTTACCCATATTGATTTTTAGGTAAATTTTACTTTTCATTATTATTCCTTTTTTGGCTTATGTGTTATTTAGAAGTTAATTTTTAATGTCACTAGAAACAAGAATTTTACCTTTTCATTTTTACTTCTATGTTAACAGAATTGTCAAAGAATTTGGTCTTTATGGATGATTTTTTGAAATCTGTAAGTTCTGCTTAATGGCTTAGCTTATGGTTACTTCTAATAAATGATTCATCTTGAGAAGAATGTATATTCTCTAATTGCTGATTATGTTCCTGGAGTGTATTTACATTTTTGACAGCTTGATCTATTAATACTTAAAAATTTGAAACTTATTATTCTGATGGATCAAGTTACTCTTATAGGTCTATTTTTGCTTTCTATATTTTGAGTCTATTTTGGCATATTCAGCTTTAGGGTTTTTATAAATTCCCTTATTTACTGTTTATTTGTCATTTTTGGCTTCTTAAGAATTTCTGTGATTTTTTTCATGTGCTAACTATATTTTATTTTATTTTAATTTTTTAAAGATTTATTTATTTATTTGAGAGCGCTGGGATGGGCAGAGAATCTGAAGCAGTTGAGCCTGGAGCCTCCGAGGAGGGCTCTCTTGCCCTATCCTGAGGTCATGACCTTATGGGAAACAAAGAGTCAGTTGTTTAACTCACAACTGTATTTTTAAGTGTGTTTGTTATATTTTATCTGGCATTTCCAATTTTCCTTTTGTTCTGTGTTAGGTAGCAGGAGGATGTTCCTAAAATTCATTGTTTCCCACTCCATAGACACATTAGTGCTATCTCTAAGGAGAGCTCCAAAACTTTCTCTTCTCTTCTTTGAAAATTATCCTTGCCCTTTGTTGTTGATTTGAGTGAATAGCTAAACTTAATGGGCAAATTATGTAATATTGAAATAAAACAACTATGGCCCTGATTTTCAGTGTTCATTAGTTCCTTTAGATAGTCTCTATTGTGATATGCTTCAAAATATTTTTCATTAAAAAATACTCAGGGGTGCCTGTATGATGCAGTCAGTTAAGTGCTGGACTCTTGATTTAAGCTCGGGTTATGATCTCAGGGTCCCTGGAATGAGCCCCACGTAGGGCTATGCATTCAGCGTGGAGTCTGCTGGAGATTTTTCTCTCTCCCTCTGCCCTTCAGTCTCTTTCTACCTCTCAAAAAAAAAAAAAATACTCAGGCATGTATATATATATTAGTACAGTATATATCACATATACTGTAATATGTAAATCACTTTATTATATATGTTAATGTTTATCTGATATAGTATATAATATATTTTTATCTATTTATATAAATCCACCTATTTCCATTGTGAAAGTCCTATTTTTTCCCTTGGATGCAAGGATCCTTTAAAAAAAAAAAATTATTTGAGAGAGAAAGCATGCAGGAGCAGGGGGAGGGGCAGAGGAAGAAGGAGAAGCAGGAGTCTACAAGGTTCTTTCCTACTTGAGCATGAGGTATACCCCTGCTTATTATCCACTAAAGCTTTTATTTCACTAGTCATTTCATTTTCCAGTTCCACTGCATTCTTGCTTCCTTTTTATTCCTTTCTTTCTAGCCAGTTTACTCTCTCTGTCTCTCTTTTTTAAGATTTTATTTATTTATTTGATAGAGATCACAAGTAGGCAGAGGTGGGGGTGGGGGGGCGTGGGAAGCAGGCTACCTGCTGAGCAGAGAGTCCAATGTGGAGCCCGATCCCAGGAACCTGGGATCATGACAAGAGCCCAAGGCAGAGGCTTTAACCCACTGAGCCACCCAGGCACCCCCCCTCTATTTTTAAAAATATTTATTTTAGATTAAAAGAGACAGCAAGGGGGGAGGTGGAGAGGGAGAGAGAGTCTCAGCACAGTACCCAACTTGGAATTGATCTTACAACCCTGGGATCAGGACCTGAGGGGAAACCAAGAGTCAGATGTTTAACTGACTATACCACTCAGGCACCCCTCTAGCTGGTTCTTAAGCTTTTCTTACAGGTGGTTTTTCTCTTTGCATTCTTAACTTTTCATTTCATTCTTCTTATCTCTGGCAAATTTCCTAAGAAAACTTCCCTTATTTTTCTACTGTATCCTTTTTCAGGGAGCATGGGTTCTATTTATCTTGTGTCTTTTACTACACTGTACTCTTACCATGTTATAGCCTTCAAAAATTGCAATGGAAAAACCTAACTGAATTTACAGTTCTAGCCAAGATGGAGTAAGCCCACTATGATCCAAACTGTCTGTTATAGTCAGGATGCTATAGCGAAATGTCACAGACTGGGTGGCTGAAACAACAGAAATCTATTTCCCACAGTTCTGGAGACTGGAAAGTCCAAAATCAAGGTACTAGCTGATCGTGATTCTGGTGAGAACTTTTTTCCTGGCTTATAGATGGAAAAGCAAGAAGGTGGTCACCTTCTTGCTTTGTCCTCACATGGCAGAGAGAAATAGAGAATGTTTGCTGATGTGCCTGCTTATAAAGACACTAGTCCAATCAGATCAGGACCCCAGCCTTATGATCTCATTCAACCTTAATTACCTATATAATCATGTTGGGTGTTAGGATTTCAGTGTATGACTTTTAAGGGAGGTAATTCAGTCCATACCTCTCTCCCACTGGCTACATCTAAAAACTCTGTAAAGAATACAGAAAACTAGTACTTGTATACATCAAAAAATAAACAGTAGCATCAGATTGAGGAAAGATGCCAAAATTTGAAGAGAAATTTTTATAGGAGTGAGTGTCCTGTGTATTTCTTTTCCCTCCTGTATCCTTAGCTTTAACCTCAGGGGGCCTCAGTTCTTATTTGCCCTGAGGACGCAGATAGCAAAAACTCCAACAGTAACCTTCTTTTTTGGCCAAAGAATAGGGCAAAAGAGCCTCTATGAGTCAGAGAGTGTTGGAGTTTAACCATTTTTTTTCTTTTTCCTTTCTGCTTTCCACCTAAGTGCAGCTTAAGTTGCCCAAATCTGTTTGACAGTGGGGGAAAGAGGTAAAAAAAAGTTCTAGTAAAAGAGAAAAAACTTTCATCAGGCTAGAGAAATTAATAAAGGAAGGACCTGAGAGCTGAGGATCCTTATCAGAGAAGAGAAAGCTGGAGAGAAGAATGTCCTAATTCTATATGCTAATGAGCAGCATGAGTTCTGGCTTCACACCCAAGATTCTGAGTACAGAGCTAGGATACTGCCAGGTTCCAGAATGTCAGGTATATATGGGAAAGACCCAAAGCAAAGGCTTTACAAACTAAACTTATACTGAAATCTCTTCCAAGTTAAGAGGCAAAAAAGAACTTGGCTATCTGAATTTAACCAGACTGATTACCTCCCAAAACAAAGCACAACAAAAATCAACATACTCCAAAGGATTTTTTAACAGAATTCAGAGTTTAAAGATAATATAAAAACATCTAGTGTAAAACTCAAAATTGCCTCATGTATGAATAACTAGGAAAATATGACCAGTTCTCAAAAGAAGACAAAGATGCCATCCTGAGAGTAACTACTGAAGATATTATAGCAGCCATTATAACCATGCTTCATGATGTAAACATTCTTAAAATGAGTAAAAAAAAAAAAAAAGTAGACATTCTGAATTGAGAAATACAAACTTTTAAAAAGAACAAGTGTAAATTTTAGAATGCAGAAGTACAATATCTGAAAATACTATGTGGAGCTCTATAGCAGAATGGAGATAGTAGAGGTATTTATGAATTTGAAAATAGGTCAGTAGAAATTACCTAATCTGAAGAACAGAGCTTCCAAGACATATTGGACAATAGCCAAAGATACACCAAATAGCAGTGGAAAAATATCTTTAAAGTTCTATGAGAAAAGAGCTGCAAACTCAGAATTCTATATCTAGTAGAAATGTACTTCAGGAGTGAAGGCAAAGTAAATACTCAGATGAAGGAAAACTAGAATTGGCTAGAAGATCTGATGTAAAAGAATGCTAATGAAACTTCTTCCCTTTACAAGGGAGATGATACTACAGGGAAACTTGGAACTTCATCAATTAAGAAAGAACAATAGAACTGGTGAATATATCGAAGTTGAATAGCAGATTTTATTTCTCTTCTTAAGATCTTTAACATATGACTATTGAAAGTGAAAATTACCAACAATTGTTGGGATGTTTTATGTTTTCATGTAAAAGTGACTTTTTTAAAAGATTTTATTTGACAGAGACTACAAGTAGGCAGAGAAGCAGGCAGAGAGAGAGGCAGAAGCAGGCTCCCTGCTGAGCAGAAAACCCGATGCGATGCAATGTGATGCGATGCTCCATCCCAGGACCCTGAGATCATGACCTGCGCCAAAGGCAGAAGCTTAACCTACTGAGCCACTCATGCACCCCAAAAGTCACATTTAAAAATCAGAAAGTAAGGGACCAATATGGTTGTCTATTTCACTTGAAATAGTAAAATAAAAACTCTAAGTAGACTGTTAAAGATTAGGTATTATTTTGTAAGAGCTAAAGCAGTTACTATAAAATCCTAAAAGATTTGGCCAAAAAGCCAATAAATAGATTAAAATGGAATGCTAAAAATATTCAGATGATTCAAAAGAAGGAAGGAAAAAATGAAAGGGTAAACAAAAAACTATATAAAACAATAAATCTAAATCCAGCCATATTAGTAAATGCATTTAATGCATATAAATGCTGTGTCAGTTGAAAGAGATTGGGTAAAAAAAGAATAGACTCAATGTATAAAGAAATCCACTTTAGATATAGTGATACAAATAGGTTAAAAGTAAAAGGATAGAAAAAGATATTGCAGGGGTGCCTGGGTGGCTCAGAGGGTTAAGCCTCTGCCTTCGGCTCAGGCTTAGGTCATGATCTCAGGGTCCTGGGATCGAGCCCCGCATCGGGCTCTCTGCTCAGCAGGGAGCCTGCTTCCTCCTCTCTCTCTGCCTGCCTCTTTGCCTACTTGTGATCTCTTTCTGTCAAATAAAGAAATAAAATCTTTGAAAAAAAAGAAAAGAAAAAGATATTGCATGCAAAAACTAATTGGAAGTTGGAGTGATTATATTTAACATCAGGCAAAGTAGAGTTTACAGTAAGGAAAATTGATGGGATTGTATGTGAATATTTATATAATAAAAGGGTCACTTTGCCAAGAAGATAAATCCTAAACAACAGAGCTTCAAATAGCAAAGGCTGATTGAACTGACTAGAGAACTAAAAAACAGAAAATCCACATTTATACCTGGTACCTTCAGCAATCCTTTCATAATAATAGATCAAGTAGACCTAAAAACATTAAGGACAGAAAAGATCTGAACAATATTATCAACCAACTGACTTAATTGACATTTATAAAATAACTTGTTCAATAACTGCAGAATGTATATTCTTTTCAAGGGCAAATAGAATATTCAGAAAGATCTCATTTTGAGTCATAACCCACAAACCTTTAACAAATTTAAGGGAATTGCAATCATTTAAGTATTTTCTCTGATTATAAACAGCTAATGTAGAAATTATAAAGATCTTAAAAATCACCAAATATTTGGAAATTTAAAAAAAAACTTGTAAATAGCTCATGGGTCAAAGAGGAAGTCTCAAGGAAAACTAAAAATTATTTTAAGTTGATGAAAAACAAAAACACATCATAGAAGAGAACATGTCACAAGAAAAAAATTAAAGGCCAGTATCCCTGACAAATATAGATGCACAAATCCTCAACTAAATATTAGTAAATTGAATTCAACAATACATTATAAGTATTATATACCATGATCAAGTGAGATTTATTACAGGGATGCAAAGCTGGTATAACATCTGCAAGTCAGTCAATGTGATATACTGCATTAACAAATGAAAGATAAAAATCATGATTATCGGGGCGCCAGGGTGGCTCAGTGGGTTAAAGCCTCTGCCTTCGGCTCGGGTAGTGATCCCAGGGTCCTGGGATCGAGCCCCACATCGGGCTCTCTGCTCAGCGGAGAGCCTGCTTCCTCCTCTCTCTCTCTCTCTCTCTCTGCCTGCCTCTCTGCCTACTTGTGATCTCTGTCTGTCAAATAAATAAATAAAATCTTTAAAAAAAAATCATGATTATCTCACAGATGTGTTTGACAAAATTCAACAGCCGTTTTGATAAAAATTATCAAGGAAGTGGAAATAGAGGGAATGCGCTTCAACATAATAAAGACCACATATGACAAGCCCACAGCTAACCCCATACTCAACAGTGAAAGGCTTAAAGTTTTTCCTCTAATATAAGGAATAAGACAGGAATGCTCACTCTTACCACTTTTTTTCAGCATAGTATTGGAAGTTCTAACCAGAGCAATTAGGCAAGAAAAAGAAATAAAAGGCACCCATATTAGAAAGGAAGAAATAAAATGGTCACTATTTGCAAATGACATGACATTATATATAGAAAACCCTAAAGCCTCCATTAAAAAAAAAAAAAACTGTTAGAACTGATAAACAACAGTGAAACAGGATATGAAATCAATACACAAAAATCTGTTATATTTCTTTTTTTTTTTTTTAAGTTTGTTTTGTTTTGTTTTTGGAGAGAGAGAGAGTGGCAAAAATAGAGCATGAGCTGAGAAGAGAGGAAGAAGCAGACTCTCCACTGAGTGATGTGATACAGGGCTTGATCCCAGAACCCTGGGATCATGACCTAAGCTGAAGGCAAATGCTTAACTGACTGAGCCACCCAGATACCCCTATCTGTTGTATTTCTATAGTAATAATGAACTATCAGAAAAGAGAGATTGAGAAAACAGTATCATGCACAGTCAAGAAGCATAATACCCAGGAATTACTTGAGGTGAAAGACTTATATACTGAGCACTATAATGCAATAATGAAAGAAATTGAAGAAGACACAAATAAATGCAAAGATATTCTGTGCTCATGGATTGGAGGGATTAATATGGTTAAAACATCTGTACTACTCAGAGCGATCTAAGATTCAAAGTAATCCCTATCCAATGGCATTTTTCATGGAAGTAGAACAGTCCTGAAGTTTGTATAGAAACATGCAAAAGCCCAAATAGCTAAAGCCATCTTGAGAAAGAACAAAACTGAAGGCATCACACTCTCTGATTTCAAGCTATCTTATGAAGATATATTAATTCAAATAGTATGTTGTTGTCATGAAAATAGATTCATAGATCAATGAAACAGAATAGAGAGCCCAGAAATAAACCCACATATATATGGCCAGTTAACTTACAGCAATATACAAGAATATACAGTGGGGAAAGGACAGCCTCTTTCTTAAGTGGTATTAGAATAATTGACAGCTGCATGCTAAAGAATGAAACTGGACCACTTTCTTATACCATATACAATAAGTTAACTCAAAATGGATTAAAGATGAACCCAAGACCTGAAGAAACTCCCAGAAGAAAACATAGGCTGTAAACTCTAGGTCTTGGTGGTGATTTTTGAAATCTGACTCTAAAAACAAAAGCAATACAAGCAAAAAAAAAAAAAAAAAGAAGAAGAAGAAGAAGAAAGAAAGAAAAAGAAAAAAAGAAAAAACTACATCAAACTAAAAGTTTCTGCAAAGCAAAGGAACCCAACTAAATGAAAGGGCAACCTACTGAATGTGAGGAAATATTTGCAAGTCATATATCCAATAAGGGGTTAATATCTAAAATATATAAGGAACTCCTACAACTCAACAGCAAAAACAAATCTGGTTTTAAAATAGGCAGAACATCTATATGGTGGCTAACTGAACATAGTAAAATAAATACATAAAAATTTTAAAAAGAACATCTAAATAGACATTTTTTAAAGAATACATAGAGATGGCAAATAGGTACATGAAGAGATGTTCAGTATCACTCATCATCAGGGAAATGCACATCAAAACCACAAGATAATACCTCACATCTGTCAGAATGACTCTTGCCAGAACGACAAGAAATAATAAGTATTGGTGAGGATGTAGAGAACAGGGAGCCCTTGTGCAGTGTTGGTGGATGTGTAACTTGGTGCCATCACTATGAAAAACAGTATGGAGCTTCATCAAAAATCGCGAGTAGAACTGCCATATGATCCAGCAGTTCTGCTTCTGGCTATTTGAAGAAATCAAAACACTGTTTTAAAAAGATATCTGCAGGGATGTCTGGGTGGCTCAGTGGTTAAAGCCTCTGCCTTCAGCTCAGGTCATGATCTCAGGGTCCTGGGATCGAACCACATCAGGTTCTCTACTCAGCGGGGAGCCTGCTTCCCTCCCCCCACCTCTCTGTGCCTTCCTCTCTGCCTGCTTGTGATCTCTGTCTGTCAGATTAATAAATAAAATCTTAAAAAAAAAATCTGCACTCCCATGTTCATTGCAGTATTATTTACAGTAGATAAGATATGGAAACAAATGTCCATCAATGACTGAATGGATAAAGAAGATATGGTATATATATGGTATATATTAACCCATGAAATATTCAGACATAAAAAAAAAAGGAATGAAATCTTGCCATTTGGGACATCATGCATGGAGTGCGAGGTATTAGGCTAAGTGAAATTTGAGAAAGACAAATGTCATATGATCTTTCATGTGGAGTCTAAAAAAATAATAAAAAATTTTAAATACCAAGCTCATAGATATAAAGAACATATAGGTGCTGCCAGAGGTGAGGGATGGGAGGGTAAGAGAAATGGGTTAATTTTGAAATAAATTAATGAAATAATATAAGGGAAGTATTTTGAACTGAATGAAAAATGAATGTGCATTGTATCAAAATTTGTGGGATGCAGTTAAAGCAATGCTTAGAAGGCTTTTTTCTAATTAATTAATTAATTAATTTTCTTTTTCCTTAGAAGGATATTTAAAGCACTAAAAGCTTATGTTAGAAAAGAAGAGAGGTCTAAAGTCAGTAATCTAAACTTCAACCTTAAGAAACTAAAAAAAGGGGGCACCTGGGTGGCTCAGTGGGTTAAAGCCTCTGCCTTCACCTCAGGTCATGATCTCAGGGTCTTGGGATCAAGCCCCACATCGGGCTCTCTGCTCAGCAGGGAACCTGCTTCCTCCTCTCTCTCTGCCTGCCTCTCTGCCTAGTTGTCATCTCTGTCTGTCAAATAAATAAATAAAATCTTAAAAAAAAAAAAAGAAAGAAACTAAAAAAAGAAAAAAACCCAAAATAAGCAAGCAAACAAACAAATAAATAAATGTAGAATAAATAAATGTAGAAATCAGTGTACACAAAAATACAAAAACAATAGATAAAAACCAATAACATGAAAAGCTACTTGTTTGTAAACGTTGATAGAATTCATAAGTCTCTAGTTAGACTGACCAAGAAGAAAAGACACAATTTATCAATATAGGGAATGAAAGAGGGCATATTACCACAAACTCTATATTCAAAAGATATGTGAATATTATGAACAACTCTGACTGTAAATTTGGCAACTCAGATAAAATGGACCAATTTTTTGACAGACAGATCCTAACAAAATTAACAAAAAAATAGATAGCCTGTCTAATATCTATTAAATTAGTAATTAAAAGCCTTATAACAAAATTCAAGGCTTACATAGGTTCACTTGTTGATTGTGACCAACTGTTTAAGCAAGAAATGATAGTAATCCTTCTCATTCTTTTCCCCAGAAGAAGAGACAATACTTGCCAACTCATTTTAGGTCAGCATTAGCCTGATGGAACAGTAGACAAAATATTATAAGAGAAGAAAACTAAATACTGATACTCTTTGTGGACATAGATCCTCAATAACATAATAACAAATCAAACCCTGGAATGCAAGGGCATTTCAATATTTGAAAATCAATTCATATATTTCATCTTATTAACAGATTAAAGAATAAAAATCTCAATAGATAATTTCACGAAGTTTCAACATTTATTTATGGTAAAACCTGTCTACCAACCAGGTATTAGAAGAGAACTTCCTTAAAGGGCATTGTGTTAGTCTGTTTGGGCTACATAGCAGAATACCATAGACTGGGTGGTTTATAAACAACAGAAATTTATTTCCCATGGTTCTAGAGACTGGTAAGTCCAAGATCAAGTCACTGGTAGATATGTTTGGTGAGGTCCTGGTTCTTGGTTCTTTTTGCCTTTGTCTTCAAATGGCAGAACGACTGAGGGAGATTTAGGAGGTCTTCTTTATAAAGGTTCTAATCCCATTCATGAGGGTTTATGACCTAATTACTATGCAAGCAGTCCACCTCCAACACTATCACATTGGGGATTAGGTTGCAAAAATGGGCAGACACAAATGTTTAGTCTGTAGTACGCATCTACAGAAAAGTCTATAGCAGGGTTTCTCCACTTTAGTACTATTGACATTTTGGACAAGATAACTCTTCTAAAACTGAACATTAAGATGTCAGTTCTTTCCATATTGGTGTATAGATTCAATTCAATCTCAGAGTCATAGCAGGCTTTTTTGTAGATACCAAACTAATTCTCCGTGGCCAGACAAATTGGACAGTTTCATAAGGAAGAAAAAGCTGTGCACTCAAACTGATTTTAAGACTTATTATAAAGACACATGAGTAAAACAGTGTGTTATTAGGGAAAGCTTAGATAGTAGATAGGTAAAGAAAAAGAGTATAATAGAGTCCAGAAGGAGATCCATACAACTATGCTTGATTGATTTTTGGCAAAGATAAAAAGGCAATTCCTTGGTGAAATGATAATCTTTTTCAATAGCTAGTACCAGAACAATGGGATACTTATATGCAAAAAAGAACATTGACCCATCCCCCACACCATATACAAAAATTAATTCAAAATGGATCATAGACCAAGTTTAAAATATAGAACACCTTTTATATGTTCAATTAAGCTAGTGGATTTTTGATATAATAATGGAAGCTTAATCCATAAAAACAAAAACATAATACAAAATGAAACTTATCAAAATTAAATATTTCCTCCAGAAGATACTGTTAAGAGAGTAAGACACTCATGGGATAAAAGAGCTGCAAATCACATCTTGAATCCAGAATATACATAGAGCCATAAAAATGCAATAATATGAAAACAACCAACGCAACTTAAAAATGGGCAAAAGATTTGAACAGATACTTTACCAGAGAGAGTACACATATGCCAAGCGATCATATGAAAAGATGCTCAATGTCATTGTCATTTGGGAAATGCAATTAAAACCACACTCAGGTGCTACAACACACCTCTATGAAGTTCTGATGACAGTGTGGGGAAATTGGAATATTTTTATGTTACTGGTAGGAATGTAAAATGGTTTCCCAGCAATCCTAGTCCTTTACTCAAGAGAAATGAAAACTTAGTTTATACAAAGACCTGTTTATAGTAGTTTTATCCATAATTGGTAAAACAGGAAACAACATTATTGTCCTTCACAAGATGAATGGATAAATCGACTGTTACATATCCATACAATAGACAGATTCAGCAATAAAAAGGAAAAAACCTGTTTCTACACACAGCAACATTGATGAATTTCAAATGCATAATGTTAAGTGAAAGAAGTGAAACTCTGAAAGTTAGATATTATATGATCACATTTATATGACATTCTAGCAAACGCCAAACTATAGTTTCAGAGAATAGGATCAGGGTTTAGAGGTTGGTGAAGGGGTATTGATTATATAGCCACAGCATGAAGAAGTTGTTGTCAGGATGTGTGTGTATTTGATGATGGAACTGTTATGTATCTTATGGTCTTTGTTACATTATTTGTGATATCTTTCAAAAATCATAAAACTGTTCAACATTATATTTACTGTGAATTTTAAAATATGACCCATCCAAATTCTATTGCTTCCCATTAAGCCATTTTAAAATAGGGGGGAAAGATCCTACTTTTTCATTGTAAAACTTAAAATTCCCACTCTTTGATCCCCAATTAATTTAGGAAGTTTGGTAGTTTATCATAGAACACAAAAAGACACCCAAAGAACATTCTTTTACCATCACCTTTTCACATTTTTCTTGGTTAAATGTAACTTTTACTTTTCTTCTTTGGAAATGAATCATAGCATGAATTTCTGTTCTTTTTCTGGAGGATGTGTCTTATTGACATTTCACCTTTACTTTCTTCTCCCCTGCCCCCAACTATCCCCTTGTTTTCCCTGACTGTTTCTATATACACATAACCTATTCTCTTTGTTGCACTCAATAATTCATTTAGTAATTGGTCTAGGCCCTGTGGTAGGATCTTGTGAGGTTGGTTAAGGTACGCTTTCACATGAAAGTCTGTCTTGGAGGGCAGAAGGAGAATACATTAATAATAGTGTATAGTAGTGTTATTGAGTCATAACAGAAGTATTAATGACCATAATGTAGCACAAAATAAGGAATAAACTCATTCTGCTTGGACAGATCAGGGAAGGCTTTATACAGGGAAGAAGCATAAAAGTGGCTCAAGTAAAAATTGAATTCTTTAAAATGTCACCTGTGACTTTGATTATAGATTAGTAGTATAGACAGTTTAAGGAAAATATGAAATTTAGTAGTAAAGTGGCCAGAAACAGTTGTAAACTTCAGCTAGGTGGTGTGGGGATGGGATCCAGTAATGAATTTTGTAAAGGTTATATGGAATATAACTGATTAAAATGAAAAAGTTCTGAGTATCAATTAGTAATGTTATCTATTAGTAAAGAAAAATGATCAAGTATAAGACACTGTCAGATTTCCTGTGACTCTGCTAATTTTACTTATTAACATTGGGCTTAGCTGACTCACACTCATTTTAGATTTTACCTTGATTCTGATATTATTTTCTGGTTGTACCTGAGTGCAATGGATCCCTTTTCTCTTTTTAGATTGCTGTGTTCTAGCCTTATCGGTCTTCTGCTTTCACTTGATTGCACCAGGCAAATTCCTGCCAGAGTCCACTAGTGTAGTGTCTGTTCCCTGTGTACAGAAAACACTTCTAGTATCTGAATGGTTAACTCCGTCATCCATTTAAAACGTCTCTTTGATGCCTAAACTCTTCTACCATATTTTAAATTATAATTCACCTCCTCTCCTTTCATCCCCCAAACACTCCTCTCCTCTTTTTTAAAATGTTTTTAAAACTATTTTTAAGTGTTAACTTCTAATGTATTACGTGACTTTACTTACTATTATGTTTATTGTTAATGGTCTGTCTTTACCACCACTGAAATGTAAGCTTCACCAGGGCAGAGATCTTTGTCTTTTTGTTCCCAGATCTCTAGTGCCCGGGACATGGTAGGCACTCAGTGAATATCTGTTGGAAAATAGAATCCTTGATGCAAGAATAATAATCTCTGGGTTTTTTTTTTTTTCCTAATAACATCTGGATTCATATTCTTAAAATAAGTTAGAATGCCTGTGACTTAATATTTTATAATTTCTCCAGTCCACTTGAACTGTTATGATACTAAGCATTGCTCAGGAACACTGGCTTGAACCTCAAAGCTCTTCCTGACTTCTATGATAAATAGTTACCTCCCCATGAGGCCACCTTTTGAAGTGTAGTATAAACACTGTTAGAAACAATGGATAAAGATAAACCTGTTCATTTGGCTTTTGAATTTTCTTTGTTCATTTTTGAAGGTTTTCCAACTTTTGATTCTTGGTTTGCACACAAAATGAGACTGGAATTGTTTCTGTAGTAACATATGAATGCAAACTCACCCAATAAAAACCCATATACTTGGGCCAAAACATGATATAAAAGATAAGAAAGTGGCTCTGAAGGTTACCAGAATTTGGCTCTTAGACAATGGACAAGGCCATTCTGAGAAACACCCTTTTAAGTTATGTACTTGGAAATTTAGGAAAGCTTGAGCAGATTTTGTATCTCAGAAAATGATAATATTCAATTCTTGAAAATACCCAAGGTTATATGTAGCGTGGTAAATTTGGTTTAGTGTGTTAAATTGTATAAGGAATAAAATTAATCTCTATATAATATACTAAATTTAAGTTTAGTAGTAAATAATAAACAAATAGATTCTAAAGACAAAAAGCCTTAGTTTGTAAAGCAAATATGATGAAAAAAGTAACTGGAAAAATTTAAGTGTCACTCAAATTTCTCTCTTATTCATGTACCTTTTTCAATTCAAGTTATATTCCTATGCTTTAGTATTAAACTTGTAAACTGTATTTAGTATTAAACTTTTTTAGTATTAAAGCATAAAGTATTAAACTTTAAATTAAACTGATTTTTTGTTGTTTTTCTGTTGCCTTTTCAAAGCCTCATTTCATTCTTCACATTCAGATTTCATCCCCTAACTGACATATAGACTACTTAACTTGACTTTTTAACTTAACTTTTCTCTGTATATACTTTTATCTTCTTGGGCTGTCATTTTTTGTCTTCCCTCTTCCTTTCTACTCATAAAAGTGATCAGAGGTTCAAATTTAGAGCTGCAGGAATATTACTAAAATCTTCCAGAAATTGCAGATAAAATTGCAGCTGCTATAACTGTCACATATATTATATATTTATGTATGTATGAATGTGTATATAGTTGTATTTCCTTTGCTATGATCTGTATTTGCCCTTAGTATATTTTAGGTATCTTTCCATGGCCATATCGTATTTTCCATTTAGTTTTATTTTTTAGTAGTTTTAAGTGAGATTAAACTAATGCATCATAAAACTCACCATTGTAACCATTTTGAAATGTATAATTGATTTATATTTAGTATATTCACAATGTTGTGTAAATTACTAGTACTGCTGTTAAGGTTCTGACATTTATGTACACATAGTTTTCTAATTTCCCTAAAATTATTTCCTGTTAATGGTAGTAGCTAATGAATTCTTAGAGTTGTAATTACTGAAATCACAGTATTTACACATTTTGATATATATACTATGATTTTAATACATGTTGTTGTATTGTCTACCATAAAAGTTGTACCAATAATTGTGTAATTTTTATTTTCTCATATACTCATTGTATTTTTGTTAGTATTACAATATTTTTAATAATTAAAAAGTCTTAATTTGACAGGGGAAAAATACCTTTTTGGCCTATAAGATATAAAATATAACATAAAACATAAAATATTCTGTTATTTTAATTTGCATTTATATGCAAATGAGATTAAGGATATTTTCATGTTTAGTAAAAATCTTTTTTTTTTTTTTTTGTAATTTGCTTACTATGACCTATGCCTGTTTCTTTTTTTGGAGGGAGTTTTCTTAACTACCCTCAAATAGAAAAAAGCTATTTATATCACATAGAACTAGCTTTTATGTAGTCCATTTTGATCAGTAATGGCCTTTTTTTCTCCTAGATATTGGTCTTTCTACATAATTTCTTTTGGTATTTTATTATTTCATTTTATGCTTATCATTTTTCACTTGAGGATTTATTATTTGTTTTGAAACATCTGAAATATTTTCTTTTCTTAGTTTTACAATATGTTATATAATTTTGTGCATGTTTAAAATTCTAAAACACAGTCTCCACATATTTAGGTACTTGCTTCTGTTTGGAACCATATGATCGTAGTACTACTCTTTTTTTTTATTTAATTTTTTATTTTTTATAAACATATATTTTTATCCCCAGGGGTACAGGTCTGTGAATCACCAGGTTTACACACTTCACAGCACTCACCAAAGCACATACCCTCCCCAATGTCCATAATCCAACCCCTTCTCCCAAATCCCCTCCCCCCAGCAACCCTCAGTTTGTTTTGTGAGATTAAAAGTCACTTATGGTTTGTCTCCCTCCAAATCCCATCTTGTTTCATTTATTCTTCTCGTACCCACTTAAGCCCCCATGTTGCATCACCACTTCCTCATATCAGGGAGATCATATGATAGTTGTCTTTCTCTGCTTGACTTATTTCGCTAAGCATGATACGCTCTAGTTCCATCCATGTTGTCGCAAATGGCAAGATTTCATTTCTTTTGATGGCTGCATAGTATTCCATTGTGTATATATACCACATCTTCTTGATCCATTCATCTGTTGATGGACATCTAGGTTCTTTCCATAGTTTAGCTATTGTGGACATTGCTACTATAAACATTCGGGTGCACGTGTCCCTTTGGATCACTACGTTTGTATCTTTAGGGTAAATACCCAATAGTGCAATTGCTGGGTCATAGGGCAGTTCTATTTTCAACATTTTGAGGAACCTCCATGCTGTTTTCCAGAGTGGCTGCACCAGCTTGCATTCCCACCAACAGTGTAGGAGGGTTCCCCTTTCTCCGCATCCTCGCCAGCATCTGTCATTTCCTGACTTGTTGATTTTAGCCATTCTGACTGGTGTGAGGTGATATCTCATTGTGGTTTTGATTTGTATTTCCCTGATGCCGAGTGATATGGAGCACTTTTTCATGTGTCTGTTGGCCACCTGGATGTCTTCTTTGCAGAAATGTCTGTTCATGTCCTCTGCCCATTTCTTGATTGGATTATTTGTTCTTTGGGTGTTGAGTTTGCTAAGTTCTTTATAGATTCTGGACACTAGTCCTTTATCTGATATGTCGTTTGCAAATATCTTCTCCCATTCTGTCAGTTGTCTTTTGATTTTGTTAACTGTTTCCTTTGCTGTGCAAAAGCTTTTGATCTTGATGAAATCCCAATAGTTTATTTTTTCCCTTGCTTCCCTTGCCTTTGGCATTGTTCCTAGGAAGATGTTGCTGTGGCTGAGGTCGAAGAGGTTGCTGCCTGTGTTCTCCTCAAGGATTTTGATGGATTCCTTTCGCACATTGAGGTCCTTCATCCATTTTGAGTCTATTTTTGTGTGTGGTGTAAGGAAATGGTCCAATTTCATTTTTCTGCATGTGGCTGTCCAATTTTCCCAGCACCATTTATTGAAGAGGCTGTCTTTTTTCCATTGGACATTCTTTCCTGCTTTGTCGAAGATTAGTTGACTGTAGAGTTGAGGTTCTATTTCTGGGCTCTCTATTCTGTTCCATTGATCTATGTGTCTGTTTTTGTGCCAGTACCATGCTGTCTTGATGATGACAGCTTTGTAATAGAGCTTGAAGTCCGGAATTGTGATGCCACCAACGTTGGCTTTCTTTTTCAATATCCCTTTGGCTATTCGAGGTCTTTTCTGGTTCCATATAAATTTTAGAATTATTTGTTCCATTTCTTTGAAAAAGATGGATGATACTTTGATAGGAATTGCATTAAATGTGTAGATTGCTTTAGGTAGCATAGACATTTTCACAATATTTATTCTTCCAATCCAGGAGCATGGAACATTTTTCCATTTCTTTGTGTCTTCCTCAATTTCTTTCATGAGTACTTTATAGTTTTCTGAGTATAGATTCTGTGTCTCTTTGGTTAGGTTTATTCCTAGGTATCTTATGGTTTTGGGTGCAATTGTAAATGGGATTGACTCCTTAATATCTCTTTCTTCTGTCTTGCTGTTGGTGTAGAGAAATGCAACTGATTTCTGTGCATTGATTTTATATCCTGACACTTTACTGAATTCCTGTATAAGTTCTAGCAGTTTTGGAGTGGAGTCTTTTGGGTTTTCCACATATAGTATCCTATCATCTGCGAAGAGTGATAATTTGACTTCTTCTTTGCCGATTTGGATACCTTTAATTTCCTTTTGTTGTCTGATTGCTGAGGCTAGGACCTCTAGTACTATGTTGAATAGCAGTGGTGATAATGGACATCCCTGCCGTGTTCCTGACCTTAGCGGAAAAGCTTTCAGTTTTTCTCCATTGAGAATGATATTTGCGGTGGGTTTTTCATAGATGGCTTTGATGATATTGAGGTATGTGCCCTCTATCCCTACACTTTGAAGAGTTTTGATCAGGAAGGGATGCTGTACTTTGTCAAATGCTTTTTCAGCATCTATTGAGAGTATCATATGGTTCTTGTTCTTTCTTTAATTGATGTGTTGTATCACATTGACTGATTTGCGGATGTTGAACCAACCTTGCAGCCCTGGAATAAATCCCACTTGGTCGTGGTGAATAATCTTTTTAATGTACTGTTGAATCCTATTGGCTAGTATTTTGTTGAGTATTTTCGCATCTGTGTTCATCAAGGATATTGGTCTATAGCTCTCTTTTTTGGTGGGATCCTTGTCTGGTTTTGGGTTCAAGGTGATGCTGGCCTCATACAATGAGTTTGGAAGTTTTCCTTCCATTTCTATCTTTTGGAACAGTTTCAGGAGAATAGGAATTAGTTCTTCTTTAAATGTTTGGTAGAATTCCCCTGGGAAGCTGTCTGGCCCTGGGCTTTTGTTTGTTTGGAGATTTTTAATGACTGTTTCAATCTCCTTACTGGTTATGGGTCTGTTCAGGCTTTCTATTTCTTCCTGGTTCAGTTGTGGTAGTTTATATGTTTCTAGGAATGCATCCATTTCTTCCAGATTGTCAAGTTTATTGCCGTAGAGTTGCTCATAGTATGTTCTTATAATAGTTTGTATTTCTTTGGTGTTAGTTGTGATCTCTCCTCTTTCATTCATGATTTTATTTATTTGGGTCCTTTCTCTTTTCTTTTTGATAAGTCAGGCCAGGGGTTTATCAATTTTATTAATTCTTTCAAAGAACCAGCTCCTACTTTCGTTGATTTGTTCTATTGTTTTTTTGGTTTCTATTTCATTGATTTCTGCTCTGATCTTTATGATTTCTCTTCTCTTGCTGGGCTTAGGGTTTCTTTCTTGTTCTTTCTCCAGTTCCTTTAGGTGTAGGGTTAGGTTGTGTACCTGAGACCTTTCTTGTTTCTTGAGAAAGGCTTGTACCGCTATATATTTTCCTCTCAGGACTGCCTTTGTTGTGTCCCACAGATTTTGAACCGTTGTATTTTCATTATCATTTGTTTCCATGATTTTTTTCAATTCTTCTTTAATTTCCCGGTTGACCGACCCATTCATTCTTTAGAAGGATGCTGTTTAGTCTCCATGTATTTTGGTTCTTTTCAAACTTCCTTTTGTGGTTGAGTTCTAGCTTTAGAGCATTGTGGTCTGAAAATATGCAGGGAATGATCCCAATCTTTTGATACTAGTTGAGTCCTGATTTAGGACCGAGGATGTGATCTATTCTGGAGAATGTTCCATGTGCACTAGAGAAGAATGTGTATTCTGTTGCTTTGGGATGAAATGTTCTGAATATATCTGTGATGTCCATCTGGTCCAGTGTGGCGTTTAAGGCCTTTATTTCCTTGCTGATCTTTTGCTTGGATGATCTGTCCATTTCAGTGAGGGGAGTGTTAAAGTCCCCTACTATTATTGTATTATTGTTGATGTGTTTCTTTGATTTTGTTATTAATTGGTTTATATAGTTGGCTGCTCCCACGTTGGGGGCATAGATATTTAAAATTGTTAAATCTTCTTGTTGGACAGACCCTTTGAATATGATATAGTGTCCTTCCTCATCTCTTATTATAGTTTTTGGCTTAAAATCTAATTGATCTGATATAAGAATTGCCACTCCTGCTTTCTTCTGATGTCCATTAGCATGGTAAATTCTTTTCCACCCCCTCACTTTAAATCTGGAGGTGTCTTCGGGCTTAAAATGAGTTTCTTGTAGGCAACATATAGATGGGTTTTGTTTTTTTATCCATTCTGATAGCCTGTGTCTTTTGACAGGGGCATTTAGCCCATTAACATTCAGGGTAACTATTGAGAAATATGAATTTAGGGCCATTGTATTGCCTGTAAGGTGACTGTTACTGTATATGGTTTCTGTTCCTTTCTGATCTGCCACTTGAAGGCTCTCTCTTTGCTTAGAGGACCCCTTTCAAGATTTCCTGTAGAGCTGGTTTGGTGTTTGCAAATTCTTTCAGTTTTTGTTTGTCCCGGAAGCTTTTAATCTCTCCTTCTATTTTCAATGATAGCCTAGCTGGATATAGTATTCTTGGCTGCATGTTTTTCTCGTTTAGTGCTCTGAAAATATCATGCCAGCTCTTTCTGGCCTGCCAGGTCTCTGTGGATAAGTCAGCTGCCAATCTAATATTTTTACCATTGTATGTTACAGACTTCTTTTCCCGGGCTGCTTTCAGGATTTTCTCTTTGTCACTGAGACTTGTAAATTTTACTATTAGGTGACGGGGTGTGGGCCTATTCTTACTGATTTTGAGGGGCGTTCTCTGAATCTCCTGAATTTTGATGCTCGTTCCCTTTGCCATATTGGGCAAATTCTCCCCAATAATTCTCTCCAGTATACCTTCTGCTCCCCTCTCTCTTTCTTCTTCTTCTGGAATCCCAATTATTCTAATGTTGTTTCGTCTTATGGTGTCACTTATCTCTTGAGTTCTCCCCTCGTGGTCCAGTAGCTGTTTGTCCCTCTTTTGCTCAGCTTCTTTATTCTCTGTCATTTGGTCTTTTATATCACTAATTCTTTCTTCTGCCTCATTTATCCTAGCAGTGAGAACCTCCATTTTTGATTGCACCTCATTAATAGCTTTTTTGATTTCAACTTGGTTAGATTTTAGTTCTTTTATTTCTCCAGAAAGGGCTTTTATATCTCTCGAGAGGGTTTCTCTAATATCTTCCATGCCTTTTTCGAGCCCGGCTAGAACCTTGAGAATTGTCATTCTGAACTCTAGATCTGACATATTACCAATGTCTGTATTGATTAGGTCCCTAGCCTTCGGTACTGCCTCTTGTTCTTTTTTTTGTGTTGAATTTTTCCATCTTGTCATTTTGTCCAGATAAGAGTATATGAAGGGGCAAGTAAAATACTAAAAGGGTGGCAACAACCCCAGGAAAATATGCTTTAACCAAATTAGAAGAGATCCAAAATTGTGAGGGGGGAGAAAGGGGATAAAAAGAGGTTCAAAAAGTAAGAAAGAAAAAAAAAGAATTTTAAAAAAAGAAAACACCTAAGAAAAATATAAAAAAGAAAAAATATATATATTAGATAAACTAGTAAAAAATCGTTAAAAAAGAAAAAGGTAACATTTAAAAAAAAATTTTACCTGAAGGCAAGAAAAGAAAACAAAAAATGAAAAAGAAAAAAATTAAATTAACTGCAACACTAAAAAAAAATCACAGGGAAAAAGCCATGAGTTCCGTGCTTGGCTTTCTCCTCCTCTGGAATTCTGCTGCTCTCCTTGGTATTGAAACCACACTCCTTGGTAGGTAAACTTGGTCTCGGCTAGATTTCTTGTTGATCTTCTTGGGGAGGGGCCTGTTGTAGTGATTCTCAAGTGTCTTTGCCCCAGGCGGAATTACACCACCCTTACCCAGGGCCGGGGTGAGTAATCCGCTCGGGTTTGCTTTCGGGAGCTTTTGTTCCCTGAGGGCTTTCCATAGAATTCTGGAGGACGGGAATACAAATGGTGGCCTCCTGGTCTCCGGTCTGGAGGAGCCGAGAGCCCAGGGCCCCACTCCTCAGTGCGCCGTCAGAGAACAGCGCCCAGTTATTCCCGTCTGCCTGACCTCCGGCCGCGCTCCAAGCTCACCGAGCCTGCGACCGGTTCAAGGTCACCCCGAGCTGCGACCTTACTGTTGGCTCTGTCTCTGTAGCCGGCTTTCCCGTTCCAATACCCGCAATCTCTGCGACACTCAGACACCCCCGATCCTTCTGTGACCCTGCGGGACCTGAGGCCACGCTGACCCCGTGTGGGCTTTGCCCCAGATAGCCTCTGGAGCAATGTCCCTCAGCGGAACAGACTTTTAAAAGTCCTGATTTTGTGCGCGGTTGCTCCGCCGCTTGCCGGGAGCCGGCCTCTCCCCCCGGGGTCTATCTTCCCGTCGCTTTGGATTCACTTCTCCGCCGGTCCTACCTTTCAGAAAGTGGTTGTTTTTCTGTTTCCAGAATTGCTGTTCTTCTCTTCGATCTGCCGATGGATTTTCAGGTGTTTGCAATCTTTAGATAAGCTATCTAGCTGATCTCCGGGTAGCTGAAGTAGTCTCAGCCTGCTACTTCTCCGCCATCTTGACTCCACCCCCCATAGTACTACTCTTAATTATGGTATTTGCTAAGCAGTTCTGGGTGAAGAACAATAAAAATGTCTTCAGTATGTGTACATATTTGGAGATGTGAACAAAATGGTCTTTATGTTTTACAACCAAACCAGAATTTTCTTTTTTTTTTTTTAAAGATTTTATTTATTTATTTGACAGAGATCACAAGTAGGGAGAGAGGCAGAGAGAGAGAGAGAGAGGAGGAGGAGGCAGACTCCCTGCTGAGCAGAGAACCCAATGTGTGGCTCCATCCTCAGACCCTGAGATCATGACCTGAGCTGAAGGCAGAGGCCTAACCCACTGAGCAACCCAGGTTGCTCAGTCATTAAAATGACTCCTTGAAAATTCTGGTTTAGAATTTTCAAGGAGTCATTTAATCCCCCAATTTAAATATTTATTTATTTATGGAATGAGAGATTTACTAGTGATTTTAAACTTTGTTAGTTCTGGAATATTTTTAGATTTATTTTACATGAATTTCACTTCCCAAATCCCTTCAAATTGAAGATTCTCAATTTAGATTTGACTTCTGAGTGGGAGTACCACACAAAAGAAAATATTTTCAGAATGCTTAAATAATATTTACCGTTGATAACATTGCTTCAGATATTTTTGAATTTTTTTTAATATATGAGAGAGGTAAAGAAATTTATGAGTCTACCAGGTAATACAGATTCTTGGCTTTTGGAGGAATTGATGGTCTCTGATGATAGTTCTTGCTTATGTTTATTATCTGTATCTGTAGCCCTTTGGATTTCTTCTGGAAAAATAATTGAACATTTCCAGTTTGACCTGATGGTTTTTGTGGAATTTTGTGGAATTAGTATAGAGCATCTTACAGTATTTATCACAAGTAGGCAGAGAGGCAGGCAGAGAGAGAGGAGTAAGCAGGCTCCCCGCTGAGCAGAGAGCCCAATGTGGGGTCAATCCCAGGATCCTGGAATCATGACCTGAGCTGAAGGCAGAGGCTTTAACCCACTGAGCCACCCAGGTGCCCCAAATTCAGCATTTTTAATGCTCAAATATTTCTTATTATTATAGAACAAGGAAGAGATTACATAGTTTAGTGAACTTCAGTTCATTTTTGGAGGGTATCAGTAATTTCATTTCCTATGTCTTTCTGATTTTCTGATTTCAAGAGATGTTCATTGATATAACCTAATATTTTATTAAAATTCTTCCTGCATATGTTTCCTTTAAAGTCACTATGACCTTAAAATGTAAAATATTTTCATGTTTTTGATATTCAGTTTTGAAAATTGTTGAATCGATGAACAAATACTTTTGTTTCTAATGTACTTATCATCTACCTATAAATGTCATTTTGAAAGCAGTCTTTTGGAAGCTTAAGATGAATTTTATATGACGGTACAATTTAATTTCATAACCTATTAAGAAATGAAAATTTACCACACAGAAAAGAAGATAATATTGTTTCATTGTTAGCTGAATTACAGTATATACTACAGTCGTAAATGTTGCTTCATTGAATGATTTTTCTCTTACATATTTTGAAGATTCAAAATTTCAAATAACAAGAATGTCCACAAATATTATCAGTGACAAAATGAAGTATATTCTATTTGGTATTGCCAATTAAAAAAAAAACTTGTGAAAATTCTGAATTACTGTCTGATAATTTATAATCAGTTTTGTTATTTGCCTTACAAATGGCTATTTACAAATCCATTTAGGGGTCTTATTTTTAGAATCTATCATTTAAAAATAAAGTCATCTACCTGTAACTTTTAGAAAAATATATACACAGAGAAAGAGAAAAAATTAGGATAGAGCGAAGGCAGATGTTCACCTTCTGCATAGTCATTAACATTTATCAAGTGATATCAATCATAATTAATGTAGCTTAGTCATCAACTCAAAATGAATAGAAAGCTAAAGTTGAAACAAGAGGTAACATGAAAAAAGTTGGAGAATAAATGTCATTAGTGAATTAGAATTATATTCAGTCTTATCACAAAGGCATTTATTTATGGTCAGTGATCTTTTGTGGATGAAGGCCAATTTCTACATTAATAAAAAGATTATAGTTGGATTCATTTTCAGATATTTGTTTTTCAAAGTTCAATACTCTTTGGGTCAGAAAATACTGTATCTTTAGTATGATTAAACATTCTTTTATTATATCCATCTCTGAATAGATTCTTCTTTTGACTGAAATTTCAGAAATTAATACCTACTATAACTATATGTGATAAGATTGCCCTGGTGCATTTGAATGAATATTTTTTTGAACAGGACACTTTGATATATTTAGTTTTGTTGAAACTGTCATTACTTAATGGTAAAATACTGTTTCACTTTTTCCTAACATTAATGTATTTTATAACAAAGGGCTGTATTTCAGTTGCAAATGAGACCCTTTTGTCCAAATAATTCCTTGGGCCACTTTGAAATAATGTGAGCTTTGTAGTTCACTTGTTCATTTACTTTTTTGGCAGCAACTATGCTAAGAATTTTAATTTTGTATGAAAAATATTCACCCTGGTCACACTATATGTTTACTGCTTATTTTTGTTTTGTTTTTCTTATTTCTGAAGCTGTCAGTGAGAACTCATAACCAACCAGGAAAACCAACTGACTGATTCTCCTCCATCTGTCAAATCTTGTCTCATGAGTAGATCAGCATGAGGTGACAGCAAACAGAGATGGGTCTAGGCAGGCTCTCTTTGAGCCTCTGCTTTCTCATCTATAAAATGAAAGAGCTGTTGAAATTTAATTACAGATAATTTAGAATCTAGTGGGTTTTTACTTTCTCTGGATGCTCCTGGTTCCTTATAACTGATGAAGAGTAAGATACTAAATTATGATTAAAGCAACTAAGGCCTACATATAAGTGAAAGCATATTAGTTTCTTAAAGTCTTCACATGGTATTTTACAGCCAAAATAAAAACCATCTGTGTAATGAGGACATAAAGGCTAACATACTAACAGTTTTTTAAAAAACCCCACTATCTATAAATTGTGATTTATAACAGAGTTAGTAATTGTTTCTCACTTTATACCAGGGATTGATTATATCATGACATAAATCTGGACATGATAGATCTTATTTAATATACTTTTTAAACATTTTATTTATAATTTGACAGAGAGAGAGCATACAAGTAGGAGGAGTGGCAGGCAGAGGCAGAGGGAGAGGGAGAAGCAGGCTCCCCACTGAGCAGGAAGCTCTATCCCAGAGCCCTGGAATCATGACCTGAGCAGAAGGCAGATGCTTAATCATCTGAGCCACACAGGTGTCCCCTATTTAATATATTTTTTGAAGTAAAATTTCTTTTAAGTACAATTTTCATGGACATTGCTTTTACTTTTGATAACTTTTTTGGTTAATCACTAAAAATAAGATACATAACTTTGTTTTT
This sequence comes from Mustela putorius furo, assembly GCF_011764305.1. NCBI lineage: Eukaryota > Metazoa > Chordata > Mammalia > Carnivora > Mustelidae > Mustela > Mustela putorius. The sequence goes on from NW_025421998.1 coordinate 31,248,893, forward strand.
AGGGCAAAGATAATAAATGTGATTTAAACATTAAGAATTGGCTTTCTTAATATTTTCAGTGAAAAGCATTCTATTCTGATTTACGTCTGAATGCTGAGAAATTTTCATTTTTGTAGTAGTTGTAGCAATAACATAACCTTCTAATGTGGGTTCAATTAGAATACCAAATTATAGTTCTTTTTGGATATGTGTTTCCATATTTAATATTTGTTAAAAATGTTACACATTGGGGCACCTGCGTGGCTCAGTGGGTTAAGCCTCTGCCTTCAGCTCAGGTCATGATCTCGGGATCTTGGGATTAGCCTGGCAGTGGGCTCTCTGCACAATAGGGAGCCTGCTTCCCCCTCTCTCTCTGCCTACTTGTGATCTCTCTCTTTGATAATAAATAAATAAAATCTTTTTAAAAAGTTATACACTGAAGTAGGAAGATAGAGAGTGAATGGTCAACACATAAATGTAGCCAATAGCACAAACTATATACATCTTCCTTTCATTTTCTTACATTACTGACTGTGTGTGTGGTTGGTTTTGTTGGTTTCATAAGGGTATAAATATTTGGCAAGGTTTATAAGACCATGTCCTGTTGGAGATTTCAGTGTTTGGTTATGAGAGAAGAAGAAACCATTTTTGAGGAATGCAACTTTAGAAATTTGGCTTTAGAGTTTTCCTGTGTAATTATACTAGGAATTTCCAAACAACATAGCAAGAATTTACTGTACTTTTCCAGATGGTGGTTGTTAAACAATAATTGGAGGTTGTAGGAAATAAAACAGTATTTTGCATGAAGAAGGCATTTTGTCAGCATCGGTTAAACTGAAGAACATTCTACTTGATATCTAATCTAAGTGCTGTTCTCATAGTTAACAAAAGAAAAAAAAAACATACAAATTTTAACTCTTCTTAGGCCCCCAAAACAAGAGCTGTTCTTCAAAATGAATTTTCTTAACAGGAAAAAAAAAAAGGTATTTATTTTTGAAGTTAAAACCTTATAAGACATATAGTTTAATAATTTTCCTAACCAAACTTATAAATTCTGAGGTGCAAAGCTAGCAGATTCAAACAAGTTTTTGCTCCTTTTGCCTTGTCATCATCAGCCTATCATGTCTGGAAAAGAATGATGGCCCTGCAAGCAAAGAGGGAGCCTATTTCTGTGACTTAGAGATACTCGCCTTTCTCCAGTAGAATAGGTGACAACGGACCAGCTTGGTATATGGGCTGAGTGTACCTCATATTCATCCTGAGTTCATTTTATTTATTAGGTAGGAAATGTAGTGATTATTGCATCCAGGTAATGTGTAGCCATCTTATTTGGGCTATTCAGTTTGCAATTGTAAACTTGATGGCAGGTTTCTTAAATATCTGTGTGTTGTTGTTGTTGTTTATATTTTTAAAGAGATATCCCAAAGTTGCAGATGGCTGGCTCATCTCCAAATACCTCTTCAAGGTACTCTATGCTGGTGATGTCTCCCGCCACTGAGCTGCGCGGGAGCATGGAATTGACTTACTGGGGAGGGCTGTATCAGTTAAGTGATCTTTTTTAGTACATTGCATGGGTTTTGCAAAGCTTTCTGTTTTTGTTTTTGTTAATCCAGAGAGCACAAATATGCTTATGCTAATTTTTAAATTAAAATCTTGTTGTAAACCCACACAATATAATAATCCATTTATTCTCCTTCCTTTTATGTGACCCCATCCATATTTCTTTAAGTTCCCATGGCTTTAATCTCTTATTAATCAGGCATATCTGTGCAATTACATTTTATTGTAACTCTTAACAGTATAAGAATTATTATCTCCTCAATTTTATAAGTTTTGTGTAATAATATCTGTATTACATGCAAACTGGGGGCTTTGGAAAGCTGTGTGATTTTTCCAAAGTCACTCAGTAAAACACAGAAGGGCAGTATCAGTAACTGCTTTGCCATTCTGGAATCATTAGTGGGAATATATTCCTTAGTTTCCTTTCTCTTGGGCAGAATGCATGCCTTTATTCACTCACTCAAAACTTTTCAAGAGTTGCTCCTATCTGCAAAACACTGCTAGGCTCTATACTTAATGGCCTAGACTTTAATTATATTTTTTAATATTTAAAAGAAATATATAGTCATTATTTTTAAGGATCACAATTAAGACAATGGGAAATAGAAAACTAGCATCTCTTTTCCTCAACCTTCATTCCCACAAGTAATCATTTTAGACAGTTTCATTTGTTTTCTGTCCTCTATGTATAGCCTTAATTGCTACTGAAACAGATTATTCTTGATTTCTTCAGGGCTCACATTTTTGTATTGCTCTCCATATGGAGTTCAGCCTTTGGGACTCTAATTCAGTCAGCCAGTACTCTAACCCTTTTGTTAAAAAGCTGGTAGAAGAAAAAGACAAAGTCTTTGTCCTCTACTTGGAACGTTGGTAAAATTACTGGGATAAAAAGTTGTCAGATTTTTGGTGAACCTTGTTATCTTAACTTTTTTGTCTTGAAAGATTAAGAATTAACTTATTTTTATGGTATAGATACTTGTTATAAATTCCTTAGCAGTGAACAAGACATTGTCATTAAAAAAGAATAGTCATTACGTTTTGTAAATGAGTAACTGTGCTTCATAGTTGTGAAATGACGTACTTGAGAGGTCCTGTAAGTAACATACAGAACTAGCAATATTAAGTACAACTGAGTATCTAATCGACTCATATTTAACATTCAGCTTAATATGTAATTAAAGTTATTTGTGAAGTGTTTAAATTCCTTTTTTATAATACTAATATGAAATTTTATTTAGAAAATTAATCAAGGACGTTATTTTACTTTCAAAGCTGGGTAGTCTAATAAATATGAACCTCAACTAAAATGAGTAGTTTCTTTTCAAGAAGGAAAAGACTCTGTGCTCTTGCAGAAATGGGAGTTTTCTCTGTTTAGCAAAATTATAATAGAAAATATTGAACTGACTTTTATAAATTAGCAGTAAGAAATTCAAGATTGCTGTTAGAAAATGTAAAGTGAAAAGTGAAAAGTTAAATTCATCTAAATGCTAATAAATTGACAGCAGTGAATCCACAAAAAACCATTTTCCTTTAAGTATCCGAAAACTTCTGCAGTGGTATCAGAGTGGTTAATTAAAATTCAATGGGACTGTCTCTTATTGCTTGTCTAGTTGAATAGCAGTTCTAGGATGACACTGTCATCTAGTTGACGCATTGTAACACTAATGAGGCTTTGGCTTGGAGGATGAGATTTTCATTTGCTCTTTATATAGTTAAACACTTATACAAAGGATAGAGAAAGGAAGTCACTAAACAGATTCATTTATATTTTATATTATCGAAAGATCATGTCTCAGCCACTACTTAGTAGAGAACCACTTTAGAAAATTTAGTCCTTGTTCTTAGAAGGTCTCATTCCAGCTGTAAACTAAGATAAAAGCAAAACACAAATATCATTGCATCATGTGAACAGATGTCTAACTTAAGAAATATAGAAGAGGGCGCCTGGGTGGCTCAGTGGGTTAAGCCGCTGCCTTCGGCTCAGGTCATGATCTCAGGGTCCTGGGATCGAGTCCCACATCGGGCTCTCTGCTCAGCAGGGAGCCTGCTTCCCTCTCACTCTGCCTGCCTCTCTGCCTACTTGTAATCTCTGTCAAATAAATAAATAAAATCTTTTAAAAAAAAAAAAAAAAAAAAAAAAAAGAAATATAGAAGAGTATTTTATTTTTTAATTTTTTTGGAAGAGTTATTTTAAAATAACCTTGGACCCTAGAGATCACAGGTCATTTTTTGGTGCTGAAAATAAGGCAATGTGTTGGGAAAGATATCACATAGCTGGTTAGTAGCACATTAACTTTTAGTCTAGCAAACTTTTCACCCTTTCTTTGCCGTAAAATGATTTAAAGTCAGTTTGATGGAATGTCAATACGTTTTGAAAAGTTGTTTAACTTCATCATTGGTAAAAGTTAACTTCTAAAAAAAATGTAACAGAAAGCATGTTATACATGGCTTTTAAAAGAAGTCTGTTAGTGACAGTGTTTTTCTTCTCCAGAGTAAAATTTCTTCAAGATATAGACTAGTTCTTTCCTTGCTGTATGATTGGTTTTATGGTTATTTTTAAAGGAAATGAAAATATTTGGGGAGTGATTGTTTATTGCTTCAATAGTTATTTTAAAAAGCACAATTAGCTTGTAGGTTTGTTTTTTAATTTTTCTGTTGAATAGTGATTACGGACTAATAGCCTAAGTACATCTTTTGCTATTAATCTGTGCATAAGTAAAAATGATCTTCAAGTAGTAATATCTCAAGTAACCATTTGGATGTTTTCATTATTTTTTAATTAAATTTAACCTTTTAATAGATGCAGAAATTATTTTATTATTTATATAAAATGCTAGGATATACAATTTACAAGAGTGTTTGTTTGAAGAGTCTAACGAGAGAATACACCTTCTCTTAAAGCAGATTCTTTCGCATGTGAAAAATACAGTGTCTTGAATTCAGAACTTCACTTTGGAAATGATGCACATGAAAGAGGAAGGAAGGCAGAATCAAGCCAAGTCATCCTTACCTCTAGTTTGCTAAATTGTTAAACGTGTTGTGAGGATACTACAGGCTTATTAAGGCCCTGCAAATGATAATAATGTTATTCTGTCAATTGTTCAGTTTTTTAGTTTGTAATTTGGGGAATCTTGCCATGGTCTCTTGGGTGAAAGTCTTATACACAGCACATTTTACCCATAGCAGGAGCCCCAAGGATTTAGTGTCCATTCCTTCTGTTTAACCTTAGCCTAGATTTTGGTTTCTTGCTATCTTTGTTTCCTCTCCTCCCAAACGGGGCTTTGTTATATTCTTTTGTGGTTTTTTGGACAGCTTTATTTTAAAACTTCTCATAAATTATTTTCCTTAGCCATGTCAAACTCATGAGAAGATTTAAAATAAAGTCAATGAAGAAAACTTGTGATGTTCCCTTTCTTTAAGATCCTTTCTTGATTGAAGTCTGGCTATACCTCTCATTTTAAATTATGTAATGGTCTTAAGAAAAGCCAAAGAAAATTACTTGAGACTAGAAATATCTTAGGGAGATAAATTTGAAATTGTTGATATGGGAAAAGGTTGCATTAGGGAGTAAATTTTTAACATTTTTCTAGATTCTGAGCAAGTAAAGGGGAAATTTTAATTTTGCATACCATTCCTACTTTGTTTACAGTACAGGAGAGCTTTGACCCCTTAACTATTTGTATGATAATAGTGATAACAGTGGTAATAATTGTTAACATCTGTACCAGGCTATAAACTAATTGGTGTACATAGATTATCTCATCTAATTCTCTCAACAGTATTATCAGGTAGGTACTGTCATTATTGTCAACTTATAGAAGAAACCCAGATTGACAGAGTGAAGTTAACTCATTTGCTCAAGATCCCATAGCTAAAAAGTGATCTAATTCAGATCACTTTGATTCAAAACTCACATTCTTAACCAGTGGGCATCCTACCTCCTCTCCAAATGGCTGACAAATTGATGACATGAAAATTGTCCTAAAGACAAATTATATTGAGGTACTGTACCACCAACTTTCTTAATTCGAAGAACAAAGGAGGCAAAGGACAGTGACAGGGGAGATTGAGAGGAAGAAGGGAGATTATAAGTATTTCTGTACATTTTTATTTGTAGGTAGTAAGATCTGATTTTTAAAGAAACAATGAGTTTAGAAACATTAAGTTTAGAGACACTGAGTTGAACAAGGATTTGAGATGCTTTTGTTTTTTTATTTATAAAGACAAAGGTATGTTTGTCTGGAATGTTTGACATTTGCAATCTAGGATTGCAAAATACCTAGATTAATACCATTAATACCAGATTGTTATTGAACTGTCACTATAAGAAGATAGATTTTTAAAATTCAAATTTTATGTGCATTGCAATTAAGGTGATGTTTTGTGTTGATTTGCCAGTTGATTTGTTTAATAAATATTTACTGAATGCCTACTATGAGCCAAGCATTAGGTGTTGGAGATTGATTTGAAGTCAAATAAGACACAATCCCTGCCTTACAGATTTTACCACCTAATATGTAAGATAATCAAGTAAACACTTGTAAGGATAAACAAGCACAGGGTGCTGTATCAGTGCATAGGGAGGAATTGACCCACTGTGGAGATCATACATGGATTACAAGAAGAAAAGGACTTTAAAAGGTCCTGAATAATGAATAAGAGTTACCTATCATGATAAGTACTGTTTCTATTGGTTAATTACCCATACATACATTATTAGAAATACCAGGGGGATCTTTTAAAAAAATACCTATGTCTGGGCCTGCCCTTAAAGATTTTGATTATTTACCTTGGGGTGGAGCCCAGGCATGGGTATTTTTTAAAAAGCAGCTCAGTTATTGTTAGAGGCTGCTGTGGTTGGAAACCACTGATTTTCATTTGAGACATCACTCCTAAAATGGTGCTTGTTGACAGGATACTTTTGATGTTTCTACAGAGAAGCAATTATTGGGGACAGGAAGATTTGAGATAAGTAAGTAAGGAAGCCCAGTTTAAAATGCAAAGCAGATCTTTCTATTTTAAGATTAAACAACTTCCCTAAGTAAGACTAATCATTCCAGAAAACTAAAGAAAGATTGAGATGTCTCTTATATCTTACTTTAAAATGCTCAGAGTACAAAACCTTGCCCATGAACCCACCACTCAGAGTCCCTTATAGAAATATTAATACTGATGTAAGATAACATGTAAAAGAACATTTGTTCATGAGTATACATATAATTACCTGCATCTGAAAAATTGTTAATGGTAAATGCCTGAAGGACCTTTCATGTGCTGCCAACTAGTAGAGAGCAGGTGAATGAGAGGAACTTTACGGCTTTGTAGATGAGAATGGTTCGGTAGATTATGTTTGATCAGTGAACACAGGATTCTGATTCATCATATAAACTTAGAAGATAGACCACAACATTGTTTCATTTCTTGGAAGTTTCCTTATGAAGAGGAGGAAAAGTGTTGTGTTATTTTTTCTGTTTCTCTAAGTAGAGAAACTTTCGAATACAACCTTTGACATGTGAATTAATGGTTAACCAGAACCATAAGGAGGGTTTTCTGGGACCTGTCTAAATGATGGCCTTAGAATAATGGAATATTAAACTGCAAGAGATTTTTTTTAGTGTCCAGTCCCTTTTTCTTTCATTTGTTTGATTTTGTTGTTGACAAAACTATGATCCCCATCCATTAAATAAATTGTACACAGTACCACAACTGGTTAAAGGAGAGCAGGACTAGATTGAAGGCTTTTTGCCACTCAGGTTAGCGCCCTTTTCACTATGACACACTAGGCTGTCTTTTATTTTTCAAAATTTTATTCTTGCATTTGGAATGTTCTAGTCTAGTTTTCTTTTATTTTGTATTACAATTTGTCTCCTGAAGGTCAAGTAACCTGGTTTGGTTATGAAAGTCCTCGTAGCTTCTGGGACTATATCAGAGTGGCTTGCCGGAAAGTTTCACAGAATTGTATCTGCAGCATTGAAAATATGGAAAATGTCAGTTCTTCTAGAGCTAAGGTAAGACATAAATAATAATATGCCATGTGTATAATCTAATCCCCAGCAGTTTTTGACTGAAATAGAAAAATTTGAGCTCTTTGCTATATACATTTTTTTTTCTTGTTTGGGATTAAGCACTTGACCATGTCAAAAATCTTTTGTAGGTCTGTTTCTGTTTTGTTTTGTTTTGTTTTTTAGTTGCATGTAGTTATTTAGAATGTTTTTGAATCTTCCTTGTTGCCTTATGAATAGCAAGAAGGTTTGAAGTTAGTCACTATGAATTCTTTTTTGAGAAGCACAATAAAATATTTCCTATTCTGTGAAGTTTCGACATTTCTTGAGTTCCCAAACCAGTAGCTCTCAGTGTCCTGAAGAACCCTGAGGGTTCATAATGTCAAAAGTATTTTCATGTAGTACCAAGGTGTTAATTGCCTTTTACACTGTGTTGACACTTGCACTGCTGATACAGAAACAATGGTGGCAAAACTGCTAGTTCCTTAGCATGAATTAAGGCAGTGGCATCTAACTCCTACTAAACACTGAGTTTTTTCCACTGTACCCTGTGAAAAAAAGAAAGAAAGAAAAAAGAAAAGCCAGTTCCTTTTAAAAATGTTCATGATGGTGCAGTAAACATTATTAATTTTATTAAGTTTCAACATTTGAGTGCCTCTCTTTTTAATATCCTGAGTAATAAAATAGAAAGTATGCATAAAGCATTTGCAGCATTCTAAAATATGATGGTTGTCTCAAGGAGAAGTACTCATATAGTTTGATTTGTGAGCCAAATTAGAAACTTTTGCCATGTAATACTATTTTTACTTAAAAGAAAAGCATACAAATGATAGTTTTTTAGACTTGGACATTTGGTAGCTTTTCTTGAATAAAAATGAACAAAGTGAGCCTGTTAATTCCAGCGAAGCAGCTGACAGCATTGGTTGCCAATGGTAAAATTAAAACTTCCGAGTAAAAATTAGAATCTTAGAAAACTTATTATCACCATCTTAAGCCTAATAGTTTCCCTGTACTTACAGAGTTTCCTGATAACATAATGTTGAATTAGCATATGTATTTTTAATTGTTTAAATGAAAAGTATTAGCATTTGGTAAACTGGCAAAACTCATAATTTCCAATGATCAATGCATGGAATTATAAAATATGCATGGGTAAAAGATCTATTCAGACCTAATGGCATGAAATGCAATATGAAAAGTTCATTGATATGGTTATATTTTCCATGTTACAATTAGCCTTTTTTTTTTTTAAGGTTTTATTTATTTATTTGAGAGAGAGTGAATGAGAAAGAGAGAGCATGAAAAGGGGGAGGGTCAGAGAGAGAAGCAGACTCCCTGCTAAGCAGGGAGCCTGATGCGGAACTCAACCCCAGGACTCCAGGATCAAGACCTGAGCTGAAGGCAGTCGCTTAACCAACTGAGCCACCGAGGCGCCCCTAAGCCATACATTTAAAAAAATTTAAAGAAATGTAAAACAGACCCACTTTTGTCACTAATACTTTTGTTTAGGAAAAGATAGTTATTTTTCATAAAATATGTTATTTATGTCAACATATAATTGGTTTATTTATTTTTTTAATTACCTCAAGTTCCCAGTTTTAACTTGTAATATAGTAAATATGAATAGATACAACCCACATGAAAGCACTTTGGAGTTCTCAGTAGTTTTTAAGATTATAAAAAGTCTGAGCTGTTCATATAAGCTGTATCTGCTTTGGTTTAGGACTTTGATTTTTTTACTGGATTGTCATACTAGGTTTCCTTATTATTTTTGGCACTTAAGAGTTACAGAATGAGGGCACCTGGATGGCTCAGACAGTTAAGTGTCTGCCTTCAGCTCAGGTCATGATCCCAGGGTCCAGTCTCCCATCATCAGGCTCCTTGCTTAGCAGGGAGCCTGCTTCTTCCTCTGCTCCTCCCCTGCTTGTGCTCTTTCTCAAATAAATAAATAAAATAGTTACAAACTTATAAATTATGTATCTTCAATAAATGAAAATATAATAATCATCTTTCAAAAGTATAGATTCCAAGTTTATTGTTCCTGCATCTGTTTTTATTTAGGATATTTTTTCTTCTGGAAAGTTACTGGTTAGTAATTTTAATTACTATAAAGTTATATTGAAATTAAATATTTTGTAAAACAAAAACTAATTTTTTAAAAAATGCGATTTATAATATTTAAATTTAATGAGATGATTAGAAACATAGTTAAACATTTTAAAATTTGAGTAAAGTTGATAGCTATGATTTTTGTCACCTTATGAAGACTAAAGCCATAGAGTTCACTCTCTAAAATTGCTACTCCCTCCTTCACTGCCTTCTGCCATTCCAGTCAGGGGGCTGTCTTGAGAAGTGGTTAACTTTCTGTTTCAATGACATCTAGCTTTTTTTTAGATTGAATCAGTTCTCCTCTCTGACATACATTTTTCAAGCTAAATGCCTTCATTTTTAGGTCAATTATAGCTAAAGTCTTAAAAATATTTTTTCTTTTAAAAGTTGAAATCTTGTTTTTTATATTACTACCTCTCTTCTTAGCCATAATGTTGTCTTAGTAGTCCTTTGGCCTCTATTTTCTCAAACTCTTGACTTTATGCATTTATTTACTTTCTAATTGATTGACTACAGGTTCAAAAAATGTGTAGGGGTGCCTGGGTGGCTCAGTGGGTTAAAGCCTCTGTCTTCTACTCAGGTCATGATCTCGGGGTCCTGGGATCTAGCCCCGCATCTGGCTCTCTGCTCAGCAGGGAGCCTGCTTCCCTTCCTCTTTCTCTGCCTACTTCTCTACCTACTTGTGATCTCTGTCAAATAAGTAAATAAAATCTTTTTTAAAAATGTGCAATCTGAATTCCCCTTTGCATCTTCATTGCATTTATTTCTTTTTTCCTTTCATGTTTTTCTTATGGCTTAAGAATAATATCTTGATTTCTGTAGGTTAAGATTAAAAGATAAGCTATAATTTGAGTTAATCAAGTCTATACAAATAGAAAGTACCCCAGGGGCACATAAACTTTAGTTTCTTGTTTTCAAATTAAAAGAAGGAACAATTATCATGACAATTGTATTCTAAGCCCCCTCCATATAGGGGAGAATATATTTATAGAACTAGCATATACCAAAATACAAGATGTAATTGAGAAGATAACAAACATTAGAAATGTAGCATTTTGACCCAGGTGGAGTGCAGAAATGCAAACCCCAGCTGCCATCTTTCTTAGTGAGACTCTAAGGAATATGCCCCATGTAGCAAGATGCTGTTAATACTTATTCTGTTAATACTTATTCTGTACAAAACCAGTGCTGAGTATGAAAACATCACAGAACAATCATGTTCCAAATCCTACCATCTATCTTTGTTTTTCTCAGGCCTCAAACAGATTCCATTTAGTGAGGAAAGAGAGATCTATGATTTGCCTGGTGATGCTGGGAAAAGTGTGCATGCAAAGATTACTACTGTCTTTATTCATTACAGTGGGCAGAGCAAAGTACTTAATCTACCCAGTAAATCACACCTGGCAACAGTCAGGATTGAAGGATTAAGCAAATACCTCAGATGGCTGGTTTATTGGGCCTTTGAGCTGCTTTCTAGAATGACTACTAACCTATATAGTATCCATCTCATCCAGCCTTAACACTTGTGAAAACAGAACGACAGCACCAAATTCACCTGCTAAATAATGTGCAACTCTGTACACTTGGGACCCAAACAGATTTTCATTTCTGAATTCTTTGTCAGAAGGAGAATACCTTTGATTATACCTTTAGGGCTATGTGGGTGATGCTTTAAGCAGTGGACGACAAGGTACCTTTATGGAGAATGACTAATTCAGTATAGAAACATTCTTTAAATTTAGTTTTGATTGAATCAGGATTGTCTATGTCGCAGAACTACTGTACAACTTAGATTCACGTCGTAAACTTGCCACCATGAGAGATCTGAAAATCACTAAGTCATGATCCTGGAGTCCCAGGATCGAGTCCCACATCAGGCTCCCTGCTTGGCAGGGAGTTTGCTTCTCCCTCTGACCTCTCCCCTCTCATTCTCTCTCTCTCTCTCAAATAAATAAATAAAATCTTAAAAAAAAAAAAAAAAAGCAGACTTTGTCACTGCTCTTTCGTAGAGCAGGTTAGCCAAATTTTTTATGGAAAGAGGCTGAGTTGGGGACAGGGGGTTATTAATCACACCTACACCAGAGTTATCAAATACTAAAACTTTACAGTAAGGTATAGGTTTGTGAAGATGCTATTTTTATGATCATTTTCTATTAGTCACTCAAAAATCTCTCTTCCTACCTCTAGACTTTTGTAGTGATGGTTCCAAACCTGGAAGAATGTGAGACATATTTGGGCAGCTTTAAAAATAAAAAAAGAGTTTTCCAAGCAGAAACCAGACATACTCTGATTCTGCCCATTTGTTTTATACTCTCTCCATTTTAAATACTAACTTCATATGAGTCATTATAAATGCCATTTTCCTCACATCATTCCTTTTCCCCATCTGTCACTGGTGCCTCTAATGACTGCTAGCAATGAGCAAGTTAGTTATCTTCTTGAGTTTCCTCCAGGAAGTCAACAAATACATATTGAGGACCTACTGTGTGCTAGAAACTGTTATAAATACTGATGATATAGTGGTATTGGTGAAAAGGATGGTAGAAAACAAATATTATGTGTGTCATATTTTATATATACATATTATATATGTAATATAATCTCAGGAGCCATGAAAAAATGGAGCAGGTTAAGAGATTAGAAAGAGATCAGAGTGGTGGAAGGAAGCACTCTCTTAGATAGTGTAGGTAGGGAAGGCTTGTGTGAGGCAACAACATTTGAGCCAGGATGTGAATTATGGGAAGAAAGGTACTGTGCAAATAGTGAGCAGAGGCAGCAAGGTATATTAGCAGTTTAGATATTATTCTAAATTCAATGAGGTGCAACTTGAGGCTCTTTTTCTTGTAATTTTTTTAAACAACAGAGTACTATAATCTAATTTACTTTTCAAAAAGATCCACTGAATACAGTATGAAGCATGCACAGGGAAGGAGAGAGAGTCATATTAGAAGGGTAAAACTAGAGTCAAAAAACCAGATGATCTTGGAGGTGAGAAATGAACCAGTTTCTGCTTCTAGTGATGATAGAATAGCTTATATCGGAGCAACCCTTTTGCCAAGAACAGCTGTAAAGTTTTGGTGAAATACGCAGAGCAACAAATTTAAGAGCTAAGAAAACAACCAAGGCATGAGGACTTCAGTGGCCGCAATACTGGAGAGAAGGTTGGTACTTGAGGTGAGCCCTAAGTTCACCTTGGCTTTTAGCCTATGGGCATTTGTCTGTTCACATTGTTGGTATAGAAGCTAATCAGAGAGTTTTAGAGTTCATTTAGTTTTGCCTGGCTAGAGAAACAGAAGAGGGATCTGAGAACTGCCAGTGAAACCAGGACTTAATACACTGAGAGAAGAGCAGACATATACATCTGAGGTTTACATGCAGTTTTCCTGTGAGCTGTTTGCCAACTCTTAGCCACCTTAAGCACAGAGCAGGAGTTTCATAAACCAAGCTGAAAGCAGCAGATAGGAGGCTAAAAAAGCTGATTGAAGATTTCCTACTCTTGTTCTGAAGAGACAGAGGTTAGAGTTCAAGGTCAAACAAGTTGGAGGGGCCCTGTAAAATACCCTAGGGATCTCTTTTTTATTTGCGATCTCTTCCCTTGGGAGTAAGGGAAATTCAAATGAAGACCAGCCCAAAGAAGACCTAAAATGGTGCCCTTAAATAGTGTAGAGTGATTTTCAAGTATACTCCTTGCCTATTTGAAGAAAATTAAATCTATTCTAAGGAAAGATAGTATTAGTGCAGCTACAGAATTTTATATACAATGTCCAGTATTCGATCAAAACCCACTACAAATATCAGAAAACAAGATCAAATGACCAAATCTAAGAAATATAAAAAAACAAGTGAAACAGACCTATGGGAGATGAAGATAATGAACTTTTTAATTTAATTTTATTTATTTATTTGACAGAGAGAGAGAGAGATCACAAGTAGGAGAGAGTGGAGCGGTGGGGGAGCAGGCTCTCTGAGCAGAGAGCCTGATGTGGGGCTCGATCCCAGGAACCTTAGATCATGACCTGAGCCGAAGGCAGAGGCTTAATCCACTGAGCCACCCAGGTGTCCCAAGATAATGAGCCTTTAAGTAATTGTAGTAGAAAATATAAATAAAGACTAGTAGTACCAGAGAACTGGAGTATATATTCCATATTTAATATATATAAATATATATATAATATATAACATAGTATATAATATAATATACTATATATGTAATAAAGTGTAGATAGAAAACTATAAAATACTTATTCATGTCAAACATAGAACCTACACAAAAATTGATCATTGGCTGATTTTATAATTCATCTCTTTGAATTTCAGATTGAAATCATCTAAAGTGTGTTATCTAACCACAAAGGAATTAAGCTATGATTAATAACAAAAAGAAAACTAGAAAATGCTTATGTGAGTCAACATTGAGAGGGACTTCTTAATAACTCATGGATGAAAGAAGAAATTACAGTTGAAATTGGAAAATAGGTAGAAAGTAGTGATAATGAAAATATAACATGTAAAAACTTGTGGTTAGAGGAAAATAAACTTAAATATAGACTCTTATGTATATAAAAATAGAGTAAAGGCTAAAAATCAGTGATCAAAGTTTTCATCTAAAAACCTATTAAAAAATACATACTCCAAAAGAAGGAAAGAAATAATGAAAAGCAAAAATTGAATTAAATGAAAAAAATGTACACTTGGAGAAAATCAACTAAACAAAAACTTGGTCGTTCTAAAAAGATTAATATAATTGATAAGCTTCCAGCAAGAAGCATTCATAAAGAGAAAAAGAGAGATTACAAATTACCAGTATCAGGAATAAAGAGCCCAATCAACCCCATAGACCCTATAGGCATTAAAAATCCTAAAAGGATATTATGAATACTTCATACCTACACAATTTAAACTGTAGATGAAATGGACAAATTCTTTGAAAAAAATTCTAAAACTAACATAAAAAGGAAGAAAACATCTGGATATTCCCATATCCACTAAAGAAATTGAATCTGTCATTGAAGTGTTCCCCTTGTAGGCCCCATTTTTTATTTATTTTTATGGATTTGTAAGAATTATTTGTATTTGATAAATGAGTCTTTTGTCAGATGCATGTAATGCAGATATCTTTGCCTATTCTCTAATTTGTCTTTTTGTTCTCTTACATGATTACAGTTTATCCCCTGAAACAGAAAGGAATATAGAGTATATAGGTTTTTATTCAATTAGGTTGGTTAGTTTGGTGGTGATGTTTCCTATGTTCTTGATTTCTTGATTTGTCTTTTTTTTTGTCTCCTTATAGAGAAAAGTAGGGATAGTTTTGTAACGTAACCCACACAATTCTTGGGAAAGTTAAATATCTTTTTTTTTTTTTTTAAGATTTCCTTCTTTATTTAAGAGCAAGAATTTGAGCAGGCAGAGAGGCAGAAGGAGAATGAGACTCTCAAGCAGACTCCCCGATGAGCACGGGGCCCAAAGGGGCCTCGATCTTACAACTCTGAGATCCTGACCTGGGCCCAAATCAGGAGTTCAACACTTAACTGACTGAGCCACCCAGACACCCCGGGAAGATTAAATATCTTAATATATATAAATATCTTAATATATCTTAAAACAGAGCCAAGCATATATTAATTACAGCCTTAAGAAGTGTTGACTACTGGGGTGCCTGGGTGGCTCAGTGGGTTAAGTCGCTGCCTTCGGCTGGGGTCATGATCTTAGGGTCCTGGGATCGAGTCCCCCATCGGGCTTTCTGCACAGCAGGGAGCCTGCTTCCCTCTCTCTCTGCCTGCCTTTCTGTCTACTGTGATCTCTGTCTGTCAAAAAAACAAATAAAATCTTAAAAAAAAAAAAAGAGTAAGTGTTGACTACTATTTATTTATTTGTTTGTCAGTCGAAAACTTTCAGTGACAAAGAAATGAATATTTGTGTCTCTGGAGGAAAAAAAACAAACCTTAAGTGTTAAACCATTATCCAACTGATAAAGTCTAAAATCTTAAACCTGGTTTTTTGACTTCCCCACTTGGTGGGGAACATGTCCCCCATGTGTTCGTTCCAATGACATTTATACCTGTTTGTCTTCTGTTCTAGTGAGTTTTTTTTTTGTTGAAAGAAAAGAAACCTTAAAATTAGCACAGTGTATTATTACAGTGTAATAATGAATTCCATAAACATCCAAGAACAGGAAATTAGGTACAGCCCACTTTTGCATGGATTGAAATTAATAAATCAGGAAGCAGGACTTTCCCCACATTTCTTATATAGCAACAGCACAGTCTCCTGTGTCTAACTTTCTCTGGAGAGCAACTCTCCCAGCTTCTGCTCTGGTGAAATCTTAGCCTTTTGTTTCAAGCCCACGCCAGATTCCTTGTCTTTCAAAGGAAATTTCAGGAGAGAAACTTGGAATTGCTGACCAATGGCTTGCCGCTTCCTTCCTGTTAGGTCAGCCACAGCTAATTGTAGGTTCCTCAAGGCTTACTCTGCAGAAACAATGGACTGAGCACTGTCAAGCTGAAAGGGGTTTTGAGCTTGATTCGCAAATTGACTGTCATGCTAATCACACCCTTATCATTCCTTTATTTCCCAACAATACTGCTGCTTCTAGTTGGTCAGGTTTTACTACTGTCTAGAATGACTGCTTTTTGATCCTTCCTATCCAAAAGTTTGGTGAATTCACTAGAGTTGTAGACATTTCTAAAGAATGCTTTTTATCTCCAGATGGGTAGTCAACCATTATATATATTGATTAGTGTCACTTCTGTTCTCAACTGTCGTTGCAGTGTTTTGATTTTCCTATCTCATTAATCTTCATGGATTTTCTGGAGATTTGTGGGAGGGCTGAGGGAAAATGAAAGTAATCAAATTTTTAAATTCTTCTTACAAATATGACTTCTTATATTCTTTCATTCTAAACAAAGAGTCCAGGAGAAATGCTTTGGATTACTAAAAAATAATTAACTGGCTACTCAACTATTGAATGATATTACTTCTTTCAAAAGTAAAGTTACTCACATTTAGTCATAATTGTCTGTTTCTGTGATTTTCCGCTAGAATATGGTTCTGAGTAATTTTGCCATGTGTTTGTTTTTTTCTGGCTTAATATTCAGTAATAGTTTTTAGAATGTCCTGGATACAAACTCAGTAATTCATGATTTGGATGCATGATAAATAATGAAATTTGGTTATTAGTTATCTAAAACCTCCCTCTGGAAGAATAGGTGGGAAATTTTCTTAAACAAATGGTATGACAGTGATTATTTTTTTCTTAATACAATAGACGAACTGTTCATGTTTCATAGGGGACTCATTTTAATTAGCATGTTAATCTGGGCATTAAGGTAGAGAGTTATGAAAAGAAGTCTCTGACCCAATATTAATAGTTATGTCTCTTCAGAAGATAGAAGGTTAGTATTATATCCTGTATATCTCTGCATCCTGTATCTCTAGAGATATAACGGTATACTATATGTAATCAAAATTTATGTGTTCTCATCTACTTATTTTTTAGGCGTTATCAAAAGTTTTATTTGACTGAGTTCTTTACATATTAAAATGCTTATATTTTTGATGACACAGTGGGCAAAATATTTTTAATTTGTAATTTTTTTTTCACATTTTATTCTTTTTCTTCCTTTTAGGGTAGAGCCTGGATCAGAGTAGCACTCATGGAAAAACATTTATCTGAATACATCTCTACAGCTCTGAGAGACTTCAAAACAACCAGGTTTAAATGTCCTTTTGATTTTAAAATATATATATTTAAAACAGTCACCTAAAGATTAGAAATAAAGATAGAATGAAGATTCATTCCTTTCTAAAGTCCTCAACTATTTTATTTCTTCCTTTTTGTCTTCTCAGGAAAATTCCATTCATCAGCTAAACATACATTTTTGGTTTATCTTTTCAGGCTTCACATTATACCTAGAACATCTTTTCTCTGAATCATTTCTGTTTCTTACACTTTTAATACTTGAGATTCCATTCTTTCCACAGACTTTTCCCTGACCATTTAATCTGAAGGAAAATCTAACCATGAAATTCCTATAGCATTTTTACTCTTACCACATTTTATTTCTTTGTTTTAATTAATATATGTAACTAATGATTGCTCAATTGTCTTTTAAGGGCACGCTATACCAGTGCTGTTTTTCTTAGGTTGTATTCACTCAAGAGATGACTATGCTGTGTCATGTGAAAAACAGGACTTTATAAATAATATAAATAATATAAAAAATTATATTTTTTAGAGTGATAGAAAAAAGATTCATATTAGGACAACAGGCATTCCTATAAAGTCCTCTGTTGATAGCTTCTGTTAAAGAAACCACTTTTCAGGGCTCCTGGGTGGCTCAGTGGGTTAACGCCTCTGCCTTCAGCTCAGATCACAATCTCAAGGTCCTGGGATGGGGCCCCATCCCAGCAGGGAGCCTGCCTCCCCCTCTCTCTCTGCCTGCCTCTCTGCCTACTTGTGATCTCTTGTCAAATAAATAAATAAAAATCTTAAAAAAAAAAAAAAGAAACCACTTTTCTCTATTTCCAAAGTATTTGTAAATGAAAATATTCAATAATTTCAATACCTTAAACATGTACTGTTTAATACAATGGTCACTAACCACATGCCACTATGTTAATTAATATTCATTAAGAGTAGGTGAAATTACTAAATCACTTCTTCAGTTGCCATATCACATTTTAGGTGTTCAGTAGACATGTGCGGCTAGTGATTACCAAATTGCACAGCACAGATGCATACCTTCTATTGGACCACACTGCCTTAGGTGCTGCTAAATTACCATACTGATTTCTACCTCCTAAAGCATATTTGTGAAAGAGAAGAAGAGAGTGACAACTATAAACCAGTTTTAATAGAGGAAATTAGGTTCACAGATAAATAAATCATATATCTGGACTCTTAATTTCCCTGTCCTGATACAATATTTGGCATCTTGGATTTTGAGAAAATCTGGGCATTTATTATGGTATATTTTTTTGTTTTGTTTAGTTCTTTTTTTTTTCCAACTTGACTTAGATATAATTGATATACAGTGTAAGTTTAAGACGTCCATGTTGATTTGATATACTTATGTACTACAAAATGATTATTGCCCTATCATTAACTAATACCTCTATCAAACCATATAATTATTTGTTAGATACTTACTGAATTCTTTCATAGCAATATGATTTTTTAGGGATATTTCTAAAGATGGGCTGTGAAATCATGATTAATTATTAGATGATTGAGATGAACTTCATGAAATGAAAAATTTATTTCTTATTTATTATCACTAATAATTTAGTTTGATTATGAAAGATACTAAATATTAAGGCTATTAAGGCTTTGAAAATAAAAGTAGTATCAAAATCTCATAGATCAAACCTAAAATTCCTAAATTAATGAAATCAAAACCAAGGTTAAGCAATAATCATCTCCTGTGCAATAACAGGGTTGCATTAAGGTTATGGTATTCTCCTGAGTAGAAATTTACGCATTAATAATCTAGTTGTTACTCTTGTTTCTTAGACAGTTGGGTGGGGTAGAAATAATTCTTGAAAGGATTATTTTTAGAATGAGTTGTTTAAATATTTAAAGGGAAATGCTTTTTGCCTTGTTCAAAGGTGTTAGCTGTCCTTTTTGATAAAAAGGAAATGATTCAACTCTAAAAAGTCCATGAAGTAAAAATACTCTTGTAACAATATATAAGCATACATTATTCAAACAGAAACATGGCTTAGGAAATGTTTATACACACATACATGCAAATATATAATGTTTATATATATATATATATACACATACACGCATAGTATTTCAGTGTGAATAAAAGGCTCTAATTCCCAAGAAAGGAAGTAAGGAGTTATTTTAAATTTCTCATCTTAGAAGTTAACTGAAAAACACATTTGCAAAGTCTTCCTTTTTTTGTTTTAAACTATTTATACTGTTTTGTTTTGCTTTGTTTTTACTGAAATCAAACCAAAGAAACTTAATTTGTAAGTAAACTTAATTGTGAACCTCTAGCCAAAGCATATCTATTATTTGGAAGATTAAATTTGTAAAATACAAGCAAACTTTTGGAAAGAATAGTTAAACCTTACCTTTTGTCTGAATGCTGATATAAGTGCTTGTAGAACAATGAGAAATGATCTCTGATCCTTTAGGAATCTTGAGAGTTTCTGAGTCAAGTAATTTCTTCGTGTTCTACTCTTCAATGAGAAAGAGTAATGACGTTCTGTAAAATGGTGATACAAGTGTTTACCCCAGTACCGAAGGAGGAGCTCCATGAGCTAAGACAGGCAAGCTTGAGAATATTAATCAGTGAAAATCCAAGGATAAGAATGGGTGGAGGAAGTATGGGGATGAGAAATAAAGTAAATCCACTGGTAGGAGTACGTCATGTGGCTCCATAGTATTAGAGAAATTCAGGTGGTTTTTTTTGTTTTTTTTCCCTAAGGTAGAGTATGTCTTAGTGAGCAGTGCTTGCAGAGTTTCATGGTTTAGGGCTTAAGATCTCAAGCTAAACACCAAAGAATGTCTCTCCTAATAGTGATTTTCTTCAGAGTTGAGTTCTCCTTCAGGTTTTCCCTACCTCAACCACTTGCTTATTTGCTTTATACTACTTATCATCAACTCTAATTATGTTTTTCTTTTGTTTGTTGCCTGTCCCCTCCCCTAGACAGGAAGCTCCATGGAGAGGGACCATGCTTAGGTTGTTCCCCATTTATCTTTAGTACCTAGCACACAGTTCTTGCCCCATAGTAGGAATTTATTATATATTTGTTGATAAAATCATTAATGAATCTCACATTCTTAGCAAGATCTTTGGAGATTTACCTCTGGTCAGTTTTTCATTCTGATTCAGTTGGACTTTGAATGAAATATAACATTTATTTATAATGCTATAATCTATTTTTCATGTCATGAGGGAGACTTCTAAACTCCTCCCTTAAAATTTCATGTGTAGAAACTAAATTGGGCAAGGGAACAAGAATGTGATAATGGAATTTCTTTGGTTTATAACATAGCTTTTCTCATATTTTAATATTGCATTTTCAGTATGTAGAATAATTTCAACTCTCAAAAAGGGAAAATCTGAAGCATGATATTATATAGTACTGATATGATCTACACTGACGTTTCACCTTGGATGCCATCCACAGGGTATTTGTTACTGAACTACCTAAAAGGGCTTCAAATACTCTTACAGAATGAATACTAAAGATAGCATTATGTAGAGCTATATTTCAATTAGAGTTGAATTATATACGATAAGAGAAAAAAGCTATTATTATTAGGGTGTTATTTTAAATGTTTTCCTGTCTTCAAATATTTTTCTACTCAACAGACAAATAAATGGAAGGAGTATACCTAATAAAAAGGGGAAGTTTCTCTTCCTGATCCCAGTAATATCAAGATTTGCTCATAATTTTCCTTTGCTTCTACCATGCAAAACTTCTTTAGAGATACAATCCAGTGTATAAAGCTTTAAATAGAAGATTTATATATCTTTTTTATCTTTCATTTTCAGTGTTTATAATGAATTTTGGCAATTCAGTTTACTGTTTTGTTTAGATCCTTCTCATGCAATTATTTTCTTTAGAACAAAAAATATTTTCAACT
Organism: Mustela putorius furo; assembly: GCF_011764305.1. Taxonomy (NCBI): domain Eukaryota; kingdom Metazoa; phylum Chordata; class Mammalia; order Carnivora; family Mustelidae; genus Mustela; species Mustela putorius. Next base: position 31,270,148 of record NW_025421998.1, read on the forward strand.
AGAGAAAGGGAGTTTTTAGTGTATACCTTATTATTACTGAATTCAGTCATCTTAGGGTTGACCTTTGTCTCATTTGTCACATAACTTTGGTTATATAAGCAAACTTTATTAATGTTCCAGTTTTTCAACAAGATAAAATGAAGAGTTTTAAAGTTTACAGGTTTTTTTTAAGTCTTTGAAAGTGTTGATGACAAGAATCAGACTTTCATTCAAAATTGTTGATATGTTGATTTGATTAAGAGAATAAAAATTAATTTTCTTAATGGCGTCTGATTCTTTAATACATGTGAATGATGTCTTTGATTAAATGATAAAAAATCTTCAGATTACTTCATTATTCTTATGAATACTGACTTAAGCCACTTTTAAAAAGCTATCTCAAACTTAGAAGTGTATTTTCTGAAAAATACTTTTTTCTTAGCCCACTCTAACAATGGAGATGTCCACCATACAAGAAACAATTCATTTATGGGGTTTTTTTTTTTAAGGAGAGAGAGAAAGTGTGCATGCCAGCATGAGGATGAATGTGGGTGGGGGGAGGGTGGGGTAGAGAGAGAGAGAGAATGAATGAATCCCAAGCAGGCTCCATGCTCAGAAGCATGCTGCCCCATGCTGGGCTCTATCTCATAACCCTGAGATCATGATCTGAGCTGAAATCAAGAGTTAGGTGCTTAACCAACTGGCCATCCAGGCACCCCTGGACAACTCTTTAGCTAGCACTTCCTCTTCCATTTTTTCTCCCATACCCTTTATTTCAGTTAAGACTGTTATAATAAATGAGGTCTGTACAATATTACACTTCAGGTATGATTTTGAATGGAATTATTTCACATGTAACAAGTGTTTCACTTATATTACTTAACCTCAAAAATTATTAGTAAAACTAAAACCAAAAAAATTTATCAAAACAATATTATATACACATATGTAAGATCTTTAGACTAAGAAATCTCTAAAATTGGTTAGATTTGTGTGTGTATTTGATATTCTTCAACAGTGCCTAAATCAATTTTGACATTAGGAAGCAAGCAGAAATTGTTTTGATCTGATTTTTAGAATGTACTTTTAAAACATGGTGGACTAAAGATGGAGAAAAAAAAGTAGACCTTTTCTTATATAGAGAAATACTTGGAATAATGGGTGATTCCTAGTATCAAAGATCAGACTTTTTTCTAAGCCACGTATTCTGTAGAATTTGGGGATCTAGAGCCATTACAATCATAGTTCTTCTAGGAGTGAAAATGCTCTTTCAACAGCCAGTTTAGCTATTGGGACAGTGACAGAATCTCAGGTATATAGATTTATTTAAATATCTTAATGTTTTGTGGAATATCTTAGTTAAATATATAGAAATTCCTTCCTTGTATTTTATTAATCTTTGTCAGGCTGAAAGTTTTTAATTTTTCTCTTTTTTGTATAAGTCAATAAAAACAGTTCCCATATTGGAAACAGAAAGCATCTATTCCAAGCTAGACTTCCCACAGTATTTATTTGTAGCCTTATATCTGACAGTAGGTAGAATAGTGTTCTCTTATTTTCCTTTGTACTTTTTATTCATTTAAAATTCCTTATGAACTATAACATAGGTTAAATTCTCTTTAAATATTTTTTATAGTGGTATGGGTTTTTTTTGCTTTGAATTGTTTTTATTGTGTTATGGTATTGTTTAATGGAAATATATAGAACTTAAAGTTAGAAGAATAAGGTTTCTTCCATAAGTAATTTATCTGCATGTGCTTGGGCAAATTGTTTTAACCTAATTCTTAACTTTTCTTGGTGGTAAATTTGAAACTAAAGATAGCTGTTTCCACCTTTGCTTCATGGGGTTTTTGAGCAAGTACTAAATGATGATAATGTTTATAAAAGTATTTTTAAACTGTGAGTTATATAAAATTGGCAGTGGGATTATGAGCATATTAAAATCTTTTTTACCATAAAGAGTAAGACAAATTTCATTTACTAAAATGTTTTCCTTTAGTTAGTGAGGTCTTACACAGTGGCATCTAATATAAATAGATATAACAATTAAATGATCCCTGCTTACTGAACATAAACTAGCTTTTGTGCAGTATTAAGGAAAGTAAATACAGTGATCTTACATTCTTTTGTAGAAAAATACCTTTTGGCTCATATCATGATATTTTCTCAAAATATTTATTTTAAGATATTAATGTAAAAATTTTAGTATTTTAACAACTAACATTAGCTGAAACAGAAAGCTTTATAGGAAGTAACACTGATAGATTCATATTCATATTTTTAAGAGATAATGAACACTTCCTTTTCATTCAGTCACCCTGCTAGCCCATTAGTATTGTAGTGCTAAAGGTTAGCATGAATTACAAATGATCACATCTTTCATTTAATTAATAAATTACATTAAATTACATAAAAAATTTTATGGAATTACATAAAAAGCAAATATGAACTTGGAATTACATAAAAATTACATAAAAAATAATGTGTGTTTGTATTTGTTCAGTGGAATTACATAAAAAATAATGTGTTTGGAATTACATAAAAAATAATGTGTGTTTGTGTTTGTTCAGTGTATACCACAATAGTCTACATAGTTTCAAAAAGAGAGCAGTATAAATGACTGAATTTTCCACCTTTCAAATTACATTCATATTGCTTCCCTATTAGGGAAAAGTAGTAGACAATCTTGGCCCATTGAAGGTCGCTTTAGGGATTTTGAGAGAAGTGGAAACACTTAGAATGATTTTTTTTTGTTGTTATGCTGGCATTTTTTCCTCCTAAGTATCTACAAGAATTGGGTGATCCAGATAATTTTTATTTTGATAAATAAAATTTAGTTCTTTGTACTTTAGTTTAGTCTCTAATTTCTATAGACAAAACTTCAGTGTGCTTTTAATATTTATGTATTTACCCATTTCATTTTTAGGCGATTTTATGAAGATGGAGCAATTGTCTTAGGTGAGGAAGCAAATATGCTTGCTGGCATGCTGCTTGGACTAAATGCTATTGATTTCAGGTACTTAATCTAAATGTATTCAGTTTTTAAGTTATTGGATGTCATAATAGTTTCTACTTAGGTTTTTTTTCTTGGTTTGCTACTTAAGTAGAGCACACAGCTGGATATTGATATTTAACTCGTGTTCATGTTCCTTATCCAGCTACATCTGCTTTCTGACTGGGTTTGCTCTAAGACTCTCAGGTTAAGGAATTAACTGACATGTTTGTTTACTAGCTTGGACAAAATAATCCTAGACTGCATTTCCCCAGCAGAAAAATTATATACCCTGGTAGCACTGGAGGAAATTTTTGGATCTTATCTCTTAGTATTTTTTTAGCTACTGCTTTAAAATAAAAAAGGATGAACTAAAAGTAGATTCAAAGCATGAAAGATTTTCATTACCTCATGTATCGAAATAAAAAAGATCCTGGCATATCTTGGGTGTCTTATGTTTGTACACTGAATCTAGACCATCAAAAATATTGTTCATATTTGCTTTTGTTATTATCAATATGATGAATTGATTTCAGACTAAGATTGTAATAACTAAAAATGTAAATGTAAGTTTTTCATAGATTTATGGGAGTATCTTTTTGCATTTCTTTAGCATCCAAGAGTTTACATTATGCTAAAAGTAAAAGGTTTGTTTATAACAAGAACTCAAACTTAAGAATGATGGAAATATTATAATTCTTTTGAAAAATATCACTTAAAAATTCAAGAATATCAACAAAATAAGTATAAAACTTAACTGAAAATCTACTCTTAGTCTTGAATCAGAAAATAATGCTGTTCATTTCCACTGACATTACTGTTTTTTAGTAAATCACTTCCTTTTCAAAATACTTTCATTTTGTCAGTGTAATTTTCCTCTATTTAAGATTTAATAAAGTCATATTCAGTTATTAGCTTAATTGTTCAGAATATGAGCATGATAGATGCGATATAGAGCTTGTTTTTTTTTTATCCTAAATGTTACTTTTTCACCTGTCATGGTGCTGAAAGCAAATCTCTTAAAGATACATTAGTATTAGTATTGTAAATGAAGGAAAGCTCTTATAAAGTGGGGCCACTTCTGTTTACTCCTCATTCAAGTATGAAAAAGTATATCCATGCCCTTGATATTAACATATTAGAATGGTATTTCAACAAGCAAACTTACCAAAGAAACCAGAAGGTGGGAGTTCATAGATGAATTTGGTTTTTTAAAAGATCGATTTACATCTTGTAATTGTTCTCATTAATGTTCCAAGAAGATGTACTTTTTTCTTCCCATAATAGTAATAAAACTAAATGCCTTTTTTAAAAATTATTATTATCCAATTGGATATATCATCATACAAAACAAAGATGACTAGATTGGGAGACCAAGAGATCTAGAGTTTCTTTACTGGCTTTGAGACTTCCAGTATGACTTTGGGCAAATCTCAACCTTTCCAGTTGCCATGTCCTCAAAAAGGATTGACTAAAGATTAAAGGGGTTTTACAGTGAGATACCACCTCACACCAGTCAGAGTGGCTGAAATTAACAAGTCAGGAAACTGACAGATGTTGGCGAGGAGGCAGAGAAAGGGGAATCCTCCTACACTGTTGGTGGGAATGCAAGCTGGTGCAGCCACTTGGGAAAACAACATGGAGGTTCCTCAAAAAGTTGAAAATAGAACTGCCCTATGACCCAGCAATTGCACTACTAGGTATTTACCCTAAAGATATAAAGGCAGTGATCCAAAGGGACACGTGCACCTGAATGTTTATAGCAGCAATGTCCATAATAGCCAAACTATGGAAAGAGCCCAGATGTCCATCAACAGATGAATGGATAAAGAAGAAGTGGTACACACACACACATGCACACACACACACACAATGGAATACTATGCAGCTATCATAAATACCCAGAATCTTGCCATTTGCTACAGTGTGGATAGAACTAGAGGGTATTATGCTAAGCGAGATAAGTCAGAGAAAAACAATTATCATATCTCACTTATTTGAGGAATTTGAGAAACAAGACAGAGTATCATAGGGAAAGGGAGGGAAAAATGAAGCAATATGAAACCAAAGGGGAGACAAACCATAAGCACCTCTTAATCTCAGGAAACAAACAGGGTTACTGGAGCTCTCAAGGGGGTTGAAGGGATGGGTAGTTTGGTGATCAGTATTACAGGGATTGGGGGTATGTGAATTGTGTAAGACTGATGAATCACAGACCTGTAACCCTGAAACAAACAATACATTATGTTAATTTTTTTAAAGGGAAAAAAATAAAAATACAGGAAAATAAAGAATAATTTAAAAAAGATTAAAGGATTTTTTTTTAGCATTCTTTTTAGATCTAACATCCAAGCCCTTTCACCTATTCAGACAGTTTAGAAAACTTTTATTTTTCTAATTAAACCTTTTGGAGAGTTAGTCGGTGTCACATTAGAGTTTGTATAAAATGTGAACAAGTCTTCATTTGAAAATCCTCTAATGATGTCTTAAAATCCAGCGAAGACCAAGGTAGTGTCCGATAAATAATGTTTGAACAAATTTCTCAGAAAGTTTTTCTTTGGCATGATATATTCATATTAAAGTATATTAACTTGTGCAATCCTTTGTCATTGGTAGTGAACATAGAGTATCTTTTTTAAGATGTTTATTTACAACAGGTAACATATGAATTAAATATAAATTTTAAAAATTTACCTGCAATTTGATGAAACACATGTCTTTAACAAGAGATTGTTTATAATACTTAAAATTGATTTAAAAGTTAATGTATTATGACATATTTATTGTCTCTTGTCTTAGCTTCTGCCTCAAGGGAGAAGGATTGGATGGAAACTTTCCTGCTGTAATAGATTACACACCATATTTGAAATTTACCCAAAGGTATTTGATACTTTGAAATATGTTATTGAAATCTTAATTTACAGTTGAATATCTTATATAATATATTGATTAAAATTGCTATTTGAGGGGGGGTACTTGGGTTGCTCAGAGGGTTAAGCCTCTGCCTTTGGCTCAGGTCATGATCTCTGGGTCCTGGGATCAAGCCCCATATAAGGCTCTCTGCTCAGTAGGGAGCCTGCTTCCCCCCACCCCACCTGCCTCTCTGCCTACTTGTGATCTCTCTGTCTGTCTCTCTTTCTCTCTCTCTCTCTGTGATAAATAAATAAATAAACAAATAAATAAAGTCTTTAAAAAAATAAATATAATTTTTTTTGTAATATTACTTTCTTTAAATTTATTATTTTTTTAGGATTTTATTTATTATTTGACAGACACAGTGAGAGAGGGAACACAAGCAGGGGGAGTGGGAGAGGGAGAAGCAGGCTTCCTGCTAAGCAGGGAGCCCAATGTGGGATCCCAGGACCCTGGGATCATGACCTGAGCCAAAGGCAGACACTTAATGACTGAGCCACCCAAGCCCCCCAACGTTTTTTTAAATTTAAATTCGATTAGCCAAGATATAGTACATCATTAGTTTTTGGTGTAGTGTTCAATGATTCATTAGTTGTAGGGCACACGGTATGATGAGAACTGGGTGTTATATGCAAGTAATACTACTTTTGATTCTGCTTTGCATAATTATTTTAAGTGTTGGATCTGCCACATGTCCAAACTTTGTAGATGTGCTATATCAGTGAAGTGATGCTAGCTCAGTGCTTCAAGATGATTGTTGGAGTTTAAAACATTGATAAGGCATAGGCTTTTTTATTTTAGCATTGATTTTATTTATTTTTTTCTTTTTCTTTTTTATTTGTTTTTAATTTTTTTAAATTGTGTTATGTTAGTCACCATACAATATACATCATTAGTTTTTGATGTTGTGTTCCAAGATTCATTGTTTACATATAACACCCAGTTCTCCATGCAATGTGTGCCCTCCTTAATACCCACCACCAGGCTCACCCATCCTCTCACCGCTCTCCCCTCTAAAACCTTCAGTTTATTTCTCCGAGTCCACAGTCCCTTGTGGTTCATCTTCTCCCTCCAATTCCCTCCCCTTCACTTTTTCTTTCCTTCTTCTAATGTCCATGTTATTCCTGATGTTCCTCAAGTAAGTAAAACAATATGATAATTGACTTTCCCTGCTTGACTTATTTCACTCAGCATAACCTTTTCCAGTCCCATCCATGCTGATACAAAAGTTGGGTATTCATCATTTATGATGGCTGAGTAATATTCCAGTGTATATATGGACCACATCTTCTTTACCCATTCATCTGTTGAAGGACATCTTGACTTTTTCCACAGTTTGGCTATTGTGGACATTGCTGCTATGAACATTGGGGTACATATGGTCTTTCTTTTCACTACATCTGTATCTTCAGGGTAAATACTCAGTAGTGCAATTGTCAGGTCATAGGGTAGTTCTATTTTTAAACTTATGAGGAATCACCACAACTGTTCTCCAAAGTGACTGCATCCGCTTGCATTCCCACCAACAGTATAAGAGCGTTCCCCTTTCTCCATATCCTCTCCAACATTTGTTGTTTCTTGCCTTATTAATTTTTTCCATTCTAACTGGTGTAAGGTGGTATCTCAATGTGGTTTTGATTTTAATTTCCCTGATGGTTAATGATAATGAACATTTTTTTCATGTGTCTGATAGCCATATGTATATCTTCATTGGAGAAGTGTCTGTTCATGTCTTCTGTCCATTTTTTACTTGATTATCTGGTTTTTGGGGTGTTGAGTTTGAGAATTTCTTTATAGATCTTGGATATCAGCCCTTTGTCTGTAGTGTCATTTGCAAATATCTTTTCCCATTCTGTAGGTTGCCTCTTTGGTTTGTTGACTGTTTTCCTTTGCTGTGCAGAAGTTTTTTATCTTGATGAAGTCCCAAAAGTTCATTTTTGCTTCTGTTTCCTTTGCCTTTTGAGACATGTCTTGAAAGAAGTTGCTGTGGCCGATGTCAAAGAGGTTACTGCCTATGCTCTCCTATAGGATTTTGATGGATTCCTGTCTCACATTGAGGTCTTTCATCCATGCTGAGTTTATTTTTGTGGATGGTGTAAGAGAATGGTCCAGTTTCATTCTTCTGTACGTAGCTGTCCAATTTTCCCAGCACCATTTATTGAAGAGACTATCTTTTTTCCACTGGATGTTTTTTCCTGCTTTGCCAAAGACTGTTTAACCATAGAGTTGAGGGTCCATATCTGCTCTCTTTATTCTGTTCCATTAGTCTACATATCTGTTTTTGTGCCAGTACCATGCTGTCTTGGTGATCACAGCTTTGTAATAAAGCTTGAAATGAGGCAATGTGAACCCCCCAGCTTTGTTTTCCTTTTTCAGCATTTCCTTGGTGATTCAGGGTCTTTTCTGGTTCCATACAAATTTTAGGATTGTTTGTTCTAGCACTCTAAAAAATGCCAATGGTATTTTGATTGGGATGGTGTTAAAGTATAGATTGTTCTGGACAGCATACACATTTTAACAATGTTTATTCTTGCAATCCAGGAGCATGGAATGTTTTCTTATCTTTTTGTGTCTTCCTCAGTTTCATTCATGAATGACCGGTATAGTCGAGTCGAATGACTCGAGTGTAGATCCTCTACCTCTTTGGTTAGGTTTATTCCAAGGTATCTTATGGTTTTTAGTGCTATTGTAAATAGAATCAATTCTCTAATTTCCTTTTCTGCAGTTTCATTGTTAGTGTAACTAAAAAGCAACTGATTTCTGTGTAAAACTGCTTTTATTTCAGTATCAGTAATCATTGAAAAATAAAAACTTCATTTACATCTTTAGTGTTTAATGTAAATACACTTTTTACATAATTGTAATTGCAGCATTAAGTATAGTTCTTAGAAAACAGCTTGTAATTCTGTTGCTATAGTCATTATAATGATAACTTTAATAGCTCTTTTATAGTCCATTGAGAGTTCAAAACTGAATTCCATCATTCAGATTGTTCTCCATTTTCTCTCCACTATAAAGGAAAGAATAATGAACATTTTGTGCAAATCAATTTTCTTTCCGCTGTGAATTTACAGTTACTCAGGAAAAGACAATGAAATTTTTTATGGCCCTTGAAGTGTGTCTATATAAAAGAGTTGTACCAATTAATCCTACTATCAGGATTTTATGAGAATTAAGAATTTCCTACAATCTCATCAGCATCAAAAATTAATCAGATGAAATCTATAGATTTTTTTGTAAGTCCACTTGTAGAATTGGCTTCCTAAATAGAATGATCATCTTTATATACTTTAAAAATGTTATGGTAAGGTCAGAGCTGTAAGGGAAAGAGAAAGAAAGAATAATAACGTATATGTGTAATTTATGTACACACACACACACACATTGAAGATGCATTTATTAAGGACCTAATGTAGGAAAGAAACTTCCCTAACTACCAGAGATACATAGGTTTCAAGAATGTAGATGCTTCATGAAATTCTGAAAAAGAGTATAGTCCTTGTCCCCAGGATAATCATCTAGTGAGAGAAGTCACTATTGGAGAGATAGGACTGTGAAGATACTCAGGTAGTGAGGGAGAAGTAACACAGTACTATGGTACCAAGATTTCTAACTTAAATAAATGAATCACTTTGGAAAAGGAATAATTCTAGTACATTCAATCTAAAAAAAAGCTATAGCAAGAATTTTTTAACAGGCATAAAATTACACTTTTGGGGACATAATAGATTATAGAACATTCTATGAGGATAACAAATAGTTCAAAAATAATACTTATAAAAAGAATAGTGATAATACTTATTGAATGCTTTCTGTATATCGGGCATTGTTCAAAGTGCTTTCCTTTTGTTAACTTATTTAATCCTCAAAAGACAGTGACATAGGACTACTAAATTTTATAAATGAAAAAACTGAAATGCAGGGAGGTTAAATAACTTGTCCATAGTCATACACACAGGTCTCAAATTAAAGAACAAGATGGCAGCTGGACATTAGGGGTTTGGCCATTAACATGTAGGTAGAAAGGCTATTTTTAATGATTTAGGAAGTGACTTGAAAATATAAAGATAAATGCAAATACTAATTTTTCTCTCCTACTCACATAAGAGACTATAGTAATTATTACATCACTTTACAATAATGAAATCTTCTCAACTGGTCCCCTCAGAATTTGATGATACATGAATATATATGAATTTGATGATATATGCTCTATGTCTCCAACTTGCTTAACCACTTTTTGTGTGAATTTGTATGCAACTTCCTCTTTCTCTGATGCACTAATCCTAACATGTATGTATCACTTTCTCTCCTTTATATACTGACGGGTTTCTACTATCTTAAAAAAGAACAATAAAATGAGAAGGCAAATACCAGTTTAACCTAGTCATAAGCATGTTTGCATTACTGACCATGTGAGATCTTTTCTGAAAGATTTAAACTATTCTGATTGTAATAAAGAAAAAATATTTTACTTTATTTTTTTTTTTTTTAGATTTTGTTTATTTATTTGACAGAGAGAGAGCACAAGCACAAGCAGGGGGAGTGGCAGGCAGAGGGAGAGGGAGAAGCAGGCCCCCTGATGAGCAGAGTGCCAGATGTGGGGCTCAATCCCAGGACTCTGGGAACATGACTTGAGCTGAAGACAGATGTTTAACCGACTGAGCCATCCAGGTGCCCCAAGAACCAGTATTTTCAACATTCGTTTTCTTCCATGAAATATACCTGTATTAAACATATTTTAAAAAGCTTTATTGGATTTCTAATTTTAAGAAACTGTAGAAGTCTAGCCTTAACAAAATTACTGCTTTTAATTCATTTGGAAAGTAATACATATTAATTATAGAAAAATTAGAAAATAAAGACAGGTGGATAGAAGAAAGGTTAAGTCACTCATAATCTTGCCTTTAAGAAACACCTCTTAGGAAGTTGAGAAGCAACGTGGGGGGCTGGGGCAGGTAAGAAAAGAATAAATAAAACAAGACGGAATTGGGAGGGAGACAAAAGAGACTCTTAATCTCACAAAACAAACTGAGGGTGGGGGGGGAGGGGGTAGGGAGAGGGTGGGGGAGTTATGGACATTGGGGAAGGAATGTGCTATGGTGAGTGCTGTGAAGTGTGTAAACCTGATGATTCACAGACCTGTACGCTTGGGGCTAATAATACAGTATATGTTAATAAAAAAATAAAAAATTTAAAAAAAAAAGAAACAGCTTTTAGAAGCATTAACATTTTGATGGGTAGCTTTCCAGCTTTTTCTATGCATAGATATATTTTTTCTTTAAAATGGAATTGTAATGTACATGTAATACTCCATAATGAACATTTTTGTATGTAATCAACTATCCTTTCACAGTCTCATTTCCCTGAATGAATATAATTTAATTATCTCTATAATGTGTTTACCCAATTATTGTTGGACCTTTAGGATGCACTTGGTTGTTCACTGTCACATACGCTATTGCAGTTAATAACCTTGTAACTACATCTTTTCAAACACACCATGATTGCTTAAACTCCTGGAAGTAAAATTTCTTGGATAAAGCATATATATTATTAAAGCTTTTGAGATACGCTGTCAAATTGCCCTACAGAGAGGCCATACCAATTTAGTTTCTATAGACAATAAGTGAAATTGCCTGCTTCCCCTCTTGCCAACTAAGTATTAAAAGTGTGAAGGGCACCTGGGTGGCTCAGTTGGTTAAGCAACTGCCTTTGGCCCAGGTCATGATCTTGGAGTCCCAGAATCGAGTTCCACATCAGGCTCCCTGCTCAGCAGGGACTCTGCTTCTCCCTACCCCCTCCTCTCTTTCATGTTCTCTCTCTCTCAAATAAATAAATGAAATCTTTAAAAAAATTAAGTATTAAAAGTGTGGCCAGTTCTGTAAGTAAAAAATTATATCCTATTTTTTTTTCTTTTGTTGTTTTAATTTGCATGTATCTGATTACTGGTGCCACTGAGCTTTTAAAAATGTTTATTAGCCATTAGTCTTTTTAAATGGAATGTTATATTTTGAAGTTAAATATATGAAATATGTTAATAGAAACATATTAAAATATATTTCATATTTAAAACTGATTTTTAGTTTTAGGTTGTGTACCAGTGAGAAAACTCAATTTTTCTGAGTTACATCTTGATATAATTTTAAACATCTTTAAACATTTTTTCCTTGAATGGATTTTAGGTCTAAAAAGTCCAGTAGCTAATTATTATTGGTCTCTTATGATACCTTCATTTTTTGGCTTTTAAATATAATGTCATACGCATTCCTATAGCTAAGTCTTTTCTTTGTACTTAAACATGATTGTGTCCTTAATGAAGCAAATTTCTACAAACAAAACTGCTGATTTAAAGAGACTGTAAAGTTCCATATGTTGTCAAATTGCCCTTAGACATTCTGTCCCATACATTCTGCCTTTCCCCCACTCCTTTTAGGGATAAAATCATTTTGCAATGAAAGACCAGCCCTTTGGCCTGTGCATGACATCCCATCCTCCCAACAGTTGTCCTCTTCCATTAATTTTCCCTCTTTTGTAGATCTTCCCACAGATCGCCGCATACAGTCATGTTGTTATTTTCCCTGTGTTAAAAACAAACAGAGAAACTTTCCCCATAGTCATTTCAAGCTACTTTTCAGTCACCTCTCCTTTATTATAAAATTGTCCCCAGCTTTCTTTTTTTTAATTTTTTGCCTCCAATATCCCTTGCACTGTTCAAACTGAGCTTTAATACTTACCGTGAAAGTGCTCTCGTTGAAGTCAGCAGTGATGTTTCATTGCTAAATCCAGTGGTTAATCATTTCCTCTTCTGTCTTGACCTCCTAGCAGTTTGATAAACAGGATTGCTCTCTTCAGCACTTCTCTGGTTTCCCTCCTGTGGGCTCCTCCTTACTCCCAGTCCCCATTCCTCCTCATCTCCCCAACCTCTAAATGTCAGACTATTTCAGAGATCATTCCCAGATCATCTTTTCTATGTGTAGTCACTCTGTTAAGTAGTATCTAGTTTCATGGCTCTAAATATTATCTTTATGCTACTCTTTCCCAAATTTATACTTCTACCTGGAACACTGCCCTAAAGTCTAGACTCCTACATCTAGCTGCCAACTCACCATCTTCACTTGGATGTGTGATAAGCGCCTCGAATGAACATGTACAAAATTGAACTCCTAATTTCTTTCCTCCCAAGTGTTCTTCCTTTAGCCTTTTCCATTCCAAGAATAGTTGTTCTGTCATTCTGGCAGCTTGTGCTCAAAACTTTGGTATCATCATTGAATTTTCCCTGCCATAATCCACATAGGATCCATCAGCAAACCCTTTGGCACCATCACTACTACCTCCTTAAATTCTATTAGGACCCATTATTTCTTCTTTGTTTATCTTTGTTAAAAATAAATGCTTAATTGCTAGAAGTAAAAGAATAAAGAAGGTGATTATAGTTCTTACTCTCTTTTCAACAATTATAGATAATAAAGCATTAGATTTTTGATAAAGGAAACTATTTTTCTTTTTATATTACTGATATTTCTTTCATTGCCTCCATAAAAATTTTTAAAAGATTTTGTTCTTTAAAATATAGGAATGTTTCTGAAATTCTTTTTTTTTTCTGATATTAAGCTTTTTAAAAAAAACATTTTATTTTATTTTTTCCGTGTTCCAAGATTCATTGTTTATGCACCACACCTGGTACTCCATGCAATTATTAACTATGATTTTTCCACCAAAATGTGCATAATTTCTGTGTCTTTTAGAATAAGAGATACTTTCATGAGTATCAACTTTTCATTGTGCACAGAATAAAAGACTTAACATAACATATAGACCATTTGTGACCTGGCATCAGTACACCTTCTTAGCTATATTATTTGTCTACCATCCAGTTAGCTTTTTAAGACAGCTATAGGATTATTGGTCATTGAAATCTTAAGAGACAATGTAATATTGTTTTTAAACTTTATAATGTAAAAAAGAAAGTTTTTCTCAGTTTCTCTTACTAAAGTGACCTTGAACAAACCACTAATCTCTTATTTTTATTATCTTCCCTTGTTGGATGAATCTGTTAAATAGTAGAGCAATAATTAATGGGGATATCATCAGGATTAATGAGATAATGTTTATGAAGTGTCTATATAGTTCCTTGGAGTCATTGTAGAGAACTTTTCATTTTCTTTCTTGTCCTTACAAGGAACTCATTATCAGTCTTCCCTTTCTACTCTTAGAAGTTTTTTAAAAATTACTAATTTAATGTCATTGGTACTCATATACTCATTCTGATTTTCTACTATTGATTTAATTTTGGTAAATTATGTTTTATTAAAGTTTAAAAACATATATATCATGATATTCAGTGAGTTCTTTAAATATTTTTTCATTTCTAGGTATGTTACCTTTTGCTTTTTGTGCTCCTAGATCTTTTTTTCCTTGATTTTTAAAATTATTTTTGCCAAAGATTTGTCAATATTATAGTTTTTTCCAGTTTTTTAAAAAAGAATTTATTTATTTGAGAGATAAAGAGTGAACGAGAGAGACAGCATGAGCAGGGTAGAGGGGCAGAGGGAGAAGAAGAAGTAACATCCATCTTATCCTATAGACACAAAAATAAAAGAAAATGGAAAAAATCTCTCCTTATGATGAAAACTCTGGGATTTTTTTCTCTTAACAACTTTTCTATATTCATACAGCATTGTTAGCTCTAGTCATCATGTTGTATATTACATCCTTAGTACTTATTTATCTTATAACTGGAAGTTTGGACCTTCTGACCACCTTGTTCCAGTTCCCCTCCCCTTTCTCCATTTCCTCTTTCCCTCTGCCCTCTCTGTCTTTGGTAATCTCAAATCTAATCTCTTTTTCTACTAGTTTTATTGGGAGGGGGTGTATTTTAGATTCTACATGTGAATGAAATCATATAGTTGTCTTTCTCTGATGTTATTTCACTTATTAGTACAATGCCTTCAAGTTCCATCCATGTTGTTGCAAATGGTGGGATTTCATATTCTGTTATATACATATACCCCATCTTTCTCTATCCATTCATCCACTGATGGACACTTCAATTGTTTCCATTCTCGTCTGTCATACATGGTGTCACTTGTAGGGTGCAGATATCTTTTCAAGGTAATGTTTTGTTTTCTTTGGATGTATTCCCGGAAGTGGAATTTCTGGATCATACAGTAGTTCTGTTTTTAAGTTTTGGAGGAAACTCTATACTGTTTTCCATAGTCGCTGTATCAAATTTACAATCCCACCAACAGTGCACAAGGGCTCCCTTTTCTCCACATCCACACTAGCATTAGCTATATTTTGTCTTTCTGATGATAGCCATCCTAATGTGTGTGAGGTGGTATCTCATTGTAGTTTTGATAACTCATTTCCCTAATGACCAATGATGTTGACCATATTTTCATGTACCTGTGAGCTTTTCACCTATCTTCTGTGGAGAAATGTCTGTTCAGGTCTTTAGTCCATTTGTAATAGATTATTTGTCTTTTTACTGTTGAGTTTCTACTTTGATATTGACTCCTTATTGTTTATGATTTGCAAATATTATCTCCCAGACAGTGGGTTGCCTTTTCATTTTGTGGTGGTTTCTTTCACTATACAGAAGCCTTTCAGTCTGATGTAGGCCTGTTTGTTATTTTTGCTTTTGCTTTTATTTACCTTTGTGTTTGGTCTCAAATCCAAAATGTTGTCTGGATTGATACCAGGGAGATTACTTTCTGTCTTCTTCTAGGAGTTTTACCGTTTCAGGTTTACATTCAAGTCTTTAATCTATTTTGTTGAGTCAATTTTTGTGTATGGTATAAATAGGAATCCAGCTTTATTTTTTCACATGAGGTTGATCAGTTTTTTTCAGCTCCACTTATTAATGGTACTATTCTTTAATAGTTGTATATTTTTGGCTCCTTTGTCATAAATTAATTGACCAAATATGCTTGGGTTCATTTCTGGACTCCATTTGGTTCCATTGATTTGTGTGTCTGCATTTATGCCATTATCATTCTGTTTCGATAACTTGATTTGTAGTGTATTTTGAAATCAATAAGTGCAATGCCCCCCACTCTATTCTTTCTCAAGATTGCTTTGGCTGTTTAGTAGATGTGGTTCTGAACAGATTTTATGATTGTTCTAGGTCTATGAAAAATGCCATTGAATTTTGATAGGTATTGCATTGAATCTTAGGTTGCTTTGGGCAGTATGGTCATTTTAACAATAATAAATTTTTTCAATTTACGAGCAGAGAATGTTTTGAAGTTTATTTGTGCCTTTCTCGGTTTCTTTCATCACTGTCTTATAGTTCTCAGTGTAGAAATATTTTACCTCCTTTTTTCCATCTATTCTGCGATATTTTATTCTTTTTGATGTAATTATAATGGAATTGTTTTCTTAATTTTTCTTATAGTTTGTCATTAGTGTGTAGAAATACAGCTTATTTTGTATATTGATTTTGTACTCTGCATCTTGACTAAACTCATTTATTCTAACAGTTTATTGTTGGTGTCTTTAAGGTGTTTAAGATGATATAACATCATATCATCTGCAAACAGTTTTACTTCTTCCTTTCCAATTCAGATGCCTTTTATTTATTTTTCTTGCCTGATTGTTCTGGCTAGGATTTCCAATTATGCTAAATAATAGTGGTGACAGTAGGTATCCTTGTCTTCTTCCTGATCTTAGAGGAAAGGCTTTCAGTTTTTTACTATTAAATTTTGATATTAGCTGTGGCTGGTCGGATATGGCCTTTAGTATGTTGAAATATGTTCTGTCTATACCCATTTTATAGAGAATTTTTATGATTTTTTTCTTCCTCATTATTTAAATTTGCTTCTTTTCTTAAAAGTATATGAGGCTAATTTTGGAGAACAGTGTGGAGATTCCTCAAGAAATTAAAAATAGAGCTTCCCTATGATCCTGCAATTGCACTACTGGGTATCTACCCCAAAGATACAGACGTAGTGAAAAGAAGGGCCATCTGTACCCCAATGTTTATAGCAGCAATAGCCACGGTCGCCAAACTGTGGAAAGAACCAAGATGCCCTTCAACAGACAAATGGATAAGGAAGATGTGGTCCATATACACTATGGAGTATTATGCCTCCATCAGAAAGGATGAATATCTAACTTTTGTAACAACATGGATGGGACTGGAAGAGATTATGCTGAGTGAAATCAGTCAAGCAGAGAGAGTCAATTATCATATGGTTTCACTTATTTGTGGAGCATAACAAATAACATGGAGGACATGGGGAGATGGAGAGGAGAAGGAAGTTGAGGGAAATTGGAAGGGGAGGTGAACCATGAGAGACTATGGATTCTGAAAAACAACCTGAGGGTTTTGAAGGGGCGAGGGTGGGAGTTTGGGGGAGCCAGGTGGTGGGTATTAGGGAGGGCACGTATTGCATGGAGCACTGGGTGTGGTGCAAAAACAATGAATACTGTTACGCTGAAAAGAAATTAAAAAAACTTTTTTTAAGAAAAAGTATATAAGGCTATAGATATCCCTTAAAGTGCTACTTTAGTTGTATCTTATAAGTTTGATAAGTTGTTTTTTATTTTAGTTGTTTTAACTAAAATTTTCCAATTTTTTGACCAAAGAACATTTGAAATATAAATTTTAATTTTCAGGGCTTTTGTTAGAGTTGTGATGGGCAATATGGTCCACATAAAATTTGTTTTTTGAAATTTGTTTAAAAATGGCCTAGAATTGGTCAGTATTCTAATGATTGTGTCCTATATTCATTAGCTTATGCTTATTAATGGCTGTTCTGATATGTATATCCATTCTTATAAGGATTCTTTCCTTATATCCTTATATCTTTTACTTATATCCTTTCTTATAAGCTTCATCTCTTTGAGTTGATGAATTAAATTCTTTCATTGTTATATCTGATTTTTCAATTTTTTTTCAGATGGTACCTTGAATTTTTGCTTTCTGGTTTTTGAATCCTAACTTAAAAGATGCATCTAAGTTTTGAATTCTTAGATTTTCCTGAAATAATGAATTTTTTTGTCAGTATGTAATAGCTGTAAATACACAGTAATTTTTTTTTCCTTAAAGCCCATTTTGTGTGATGTAAATAGAGTCCCAACAATTTTCTTTAGGTTAGCATTTTTTAGTATATATTTTTTTAACCATATTTCATCTAACCTGCATGACTTCCATTGTAAATGCATCTCAGTTTAGAGACATTAATACGTGAGAAAATATTTTGACAGCAGATGAGATGTCATCAGTTGTGAGCTGTATCCTGATTTCAGTTATGTTAATATATAAAAAATGTACAACAGGAATTTATGAAATAGAATGCTTTTCAGCCTTTTTGTGTCCTTTTTTTTTTAAGTATATCTTTTTGAAGTAGTATTTAACTGGAATTTTTTATTTCCAGTGTAGTTAACATATAGTGTTAGGTTAGTTTCAGGTGTACAGTATAGTGATTCAGCAGCTCCATATATTACTCAGTGCTCATCAAGATATCTTTAACTGGAATTTAGAAAATCTAGTCTAAAAGGCTTTATCTTCTTTTTTTAATTTAAATTCAGTTTAGTTAACATATAATGTATTATTAGTTTCAAGGGTAGAATTTAGTGATTCATCAGTTGCATATAACACCCAGTGCTCATTAAACTGGGGTTACTAGAACATTTACTGATACATTTGTATTGATATCTACCATTGTATTCTTTGCCTTAATTTTTTTTTAAGATTTATTTACTTATTTTAGAGAGAGAGTATGGGGTTAGGGACAGAAGAAGAGAGAGGGAGAGAATCTTGAGCAGACTTCCTGCTGAGTATGTAGCCCAATGTGGGGCTTGAGCCCATGACCAGGAGATCATGACCTGAGCCTACAACAACAGTCAGATACTTAACTGACTGAGCCACTAGGCGCCTCATACTCTTTGCTTTCTATTCTACATTTTTTCATTTCTTTTTCTATTTCTCCTTTTTGTATTGATTTTTCTTCTCCTCCTATTGTATTTCTCTACTAGTTTACAAGTCACATACTATACTTTTCTTCTTGTTTTGGTACTCCATTAATTTTAATATGCATACTTAAAAGTTAACAGAGTCTAAAGTTAATATCTTTACTACCTATCCATATAAATGAGGACTTTGCATTGTTGTAACCTTAGTCATTTTATTCTTGACATGTGCTATTACTGTCCAGAATTCTAACTCTCTCATTGATGTATTTAAAATTCCACAAAGCAGGCATCACTATTACTGTTTCATGCTCTCAATATTTGTTTAGGCTTACCCATAAGCTTAAAATTTTCTTTGCTCACTGTTTTTTCTTGGATGATTTCCTTTTTCTTTGAGTATGATCATTAATTCTTTTAGGAGAATTTCTTGGTACAGCTCTCGGGTTTTAGTTTTCTCAGTATGTGCATTTAGACTGCCCTCTTTCTGGGAAGATAATATTGCTGGATACATTAGTCTAGCATAGCAGTTGTTTTTTTCTTACTATTTTGAAATAATTGTAATTTCTTCTTATCTTTTATTAACTCCCTCTCTCAACCGTATCTGCCTGTTATTTCACCGATTTAATTTCTAATGTCAAATATTATTTTTTTAGAAGTTTTTTGGTCTGTTTTTCAGAGCTGGAGGTTTACCATCAGCCACTGCTTTATTTTCTCTAGTCCACTAAAAGCCATGGCTATGAGAGGCAACTTTCTTTTGGTATGTGTTTGTTTACTGGTTTGTTTCCTAGATCCTGGCTGAGCATGTCTCATTGGAGGTAGGACTTTTCCTTATGCAGAGGTCTCTTGTTCATATTTGCAACATACTTGGTCCCTGGACTCCAGAGCCCAGCAGGTATAAACACAGACTTCAGAAAATGAAATATGTATCTTTCTTTGATGCTTATGATATTTTCCACCATTAGATCTCTGTAAACCTATGAAATTATGATTTCTGAACTGGATTTGCTTTGAGCCATATTTTTTTATGTGCTTTCTCTTTCTTTAGTTTTAATTTTAATTGTTCTGTTTTCATACATATCTTGTAGACAACTTACTGTTGGTCCTTATCTTTTTTTTAATGTTTATTTATTTAGTTTGGAAAAGAAGAGAGAGAAGCTCAAAAAGACTACGCACTGATCACAGAGCTCAGCGCAGGGCTTGACCCCATGACACATGAGATCATGACCTGAGCCAAAATCACGAGTTGGACGTTTAACCAAAAGAGCCACCCAGGCACTCTAGTCCTTATTTGTCTTAATTAAACTTAAACATTTGGCTCTTGCTGTAAGGTTTAACCCATTAAAGATTTTTATAACTTACTTTGTATTAGGGATTATTCTGCCATCTTATTTTTTGTTTTAAATTTACTATTTACTGGGGCGCCTGGGTGGCTCAGTGGGTTAAGCCTCTGCCTTCGGCTCAGGTCATGATTTCAGTGTCCTGGGATCAAGCCCCACATCAGGCTCTCTGCTTGGTGGGGAGCCTGCTTCCTCCTCTCTGTGCCTGCCTCTCTGCCTACTTGTGATCTCTGTCTGTCAAATAAATAAATAAAATCTTAAAAAAAAAATTTCTATTTACTGTATTTTCTTATTTTGTGTCTCCATTTGATAGGTCAGGGAGGCTTTTTTAAATATTTTGAATATGGTATTTTTTCTTATGTTAATAGTATTTATGGTATTTTTATATGGTATTTATATGGTATTTTTTCTTATGTTAATATCATTGCTTATATTTTTAAATGTGTTTTTCCCTGTTTTTCTTTAGTATAATACCTCTTCTTTCTTCTAAACCAGATATCCATTTTAGTGCAGTTCTTCATTTAGTTTCTTCTTTTTTTTTTAACCTTATTCTGCCCTCCTCTACCAAATGGATGTCTTTAGGAATTTCAGATATGGATTGTAGAGTGTTTTCTCTGCTTTACCTCTGCTTCTCCTTCTTCCTTCAATGGAAAATGCTTGGGAGTGACCAGTTTTTCTGAATCTCTTATTATCTCCTCTTTGCTAAAGTTGAACTGACCTTGAACTGCCCTATTACACCTCACTGACATTAGGCTGGTTGTGCTGTTTGTCTGCACAGCATTGGATACTGGACAGGCAGTAATCTACTTGAGACAGTGAAAAAACTCATCTAAAAAGTTCTTTCCAACACGTCTAGGTTTTCTGGTTTTCTTCTCTGGAAATCTTTTCTTTCTTCTCAGAACATTCTCACAGTTCTTATGTTAAATTCTTTAGATTTACAAACTTCGGATCAACTTCTATAGCATCTTGAGACTTAACTCCATGAGAGGAAGTCAGCAGTCTATACTAGATTATCATTTTTTTTTTCAGAAAGCTAAAAGGTCTTTATAATATCATTAATATAATTGTATATGGAGTGCTAAATATTTTGGAGTTGGCTCACTGGTAACTTACAAAATAGAGAAGTATTTCTTAATGGAGTGAAACATATTAACTTTAGTTTTAAAATTTTAATATTCCCAGTTCTGACAGCATCAGCAGTGACGAGGAAGAGCTGAGGACTTTGGGAAGCAGTGGTAGTGAAAGCAGCACTCCAGAGAATGTCGGGCCTCCTTTCATCATGGATGAGAATAGTTGGTTCAACAAGTGTAAGAGAGTTAAACAAAAGTATCAGCTAACCCTGGAACAGAAGGTATTTATCAGTTGCCAAAAGTCATTGATTTGATTCTCATTTTTGCCTTTGGACTGTCACTTCCAAAATATCTTTTAACTGAATATAAGTGTTGACCCATTGCTACTTCCTTTCTGTACTGGAATTGTCCTTGTCTTGATGAAAAATCATGCAGAGTTTTAAAAGAGGCTTCTGTTTGTTCAACTTTTTCTAATTTTATGTTTTAATATAAAAATTAGCCATTTAGGAGCACATGGTTGGGTCAGTTGGTTAAGCATCCAACTCTTGATTTCAACTGAGGTCACGATCTCAGAATTGTGGAATTGAGCCCCATGTTGGTCTCCACGCTGGGCATGGATCCTGCTCAATTCCTCTCTCTCCCTGTCTCTCTCTGCCCCTCCCACCCTCTAAAAAATTATAAGTTAAATTTTAAAAATAAGCCATTTATTCTTCTGTATACCATTTCATTTATAGGTTCTGAGATTTTAACATTTATTAGGAGGGTTAATGTAAAGCAGACAAATATGAAAAAAAAAAAGAATTCTATAACAATATCATTCAAGATAGACCTTAAGGCAAAAGCAATATTAAGGCTAAAGAAATACATTGCTCTTGAGAAAAGAAACAGTTCACCAGGAATGTGAACATGGTGGAGATGAATAGAATGTTGGTGAAGGTGGTCAAAATGTATAAATTTCCAGTTTACCCACTGCAGGCAAACATCTTATTGAACTTCAGGGAAGGGCTTTAAAGGATGGAGAACATATGTTAAATTTTTGTATTCAATTAAAATGATTATTTTTTTATTATTTCATCATTAATACTTAGAGATTATTTCATTGAAATATGGAAAGAATAGCATTTAACCTACTCAGTATTGATCTTCAAGATATACATTAGAATTTTGTGGTAGCTTTATCTTGTTGGTACTGTATTTTCAGGGTTATCTTGAAGAACTCTTACGACTTCGAGAGAACCAGCTGTCTGAGTCTGTATCCCAGAATAAAATACTACTTCAAAGGATTGAAGATTCTGATCTGGCTCATAAATTGGAAAAGGAACAATTAGAATATATAATTGTGGAGCTTCAAGATCAGCTGTAAGTGAGATCCTTTTGGGAAAATATTGGCAGTATGTAAACATAAGAAAATGTCATGTTTTGACATAGGATTCAAACTCTGAGAAGTCAAATTACCTGCTATTAAGTTCTTTTTCCCTTACTCTTTTTAAAAAGTTTACTCTTCCTTTTTTTTTGTCATAAAAGTAATTTATGCTCATGGCAGAAGTATTACAAAATATAGGAAGAAAATAAAAACTATCCTCAGGTGTGTGCTACCCAGAGTTAACTCCTATAATTTGATATGTATTCTTTCAAATGCATATACATAATTTTAAATTATTTATTTAGTTATACTGTTTAATTCAAAGATGGGATATAAAACCAGTACCACTCAAAGTACAATAATTATGCAGTGTTTGTTCCCATGTGTGCCAGAGTATCACTAAGCACAGTTTAGTATAGCTTTTTTCCATAACAGTAGTTTTTAGGCTTTTTGGATTTGGGTTTTGTTTTTTTCCTGAAGAAAGGTATGTATTGGTATAAGCTCCTTAATTTGACACTATTCAAAGCACTTGTACTAATCATACCATTCCATCAAACTTGATTTTATCAAATAATTGTTTATGGTGAAAATCTTCTCGCATTAATATTTATTTAATCTGAAAAGATGATTTTAAAAGTTTTTATTTTGAAATAAGTTCAAAATTTCAGAGAAGTTGCAAGGATAGTACGAAGAATAAGCCCTTTCTTAGATTTACCAAATTTTAGCACTTGGCCACTTTTGCTCATAATTCTCTCCCTCTTGCATACATCACAACTCTTTATCACATAATGCATCAGTTGTGTCTTTCCTGAGAACCAAGGTATTCTCTTACATAACCATAGATCATCTATCAAATTCAGAAATTTAAATCAGTGTGATACTTTCATCTTATCCATAACTCATTCCAGTTTCATCAGTTGTCCAAATAATATCTCTTACTGCAGCTTTGGTTTTTCTGGTACAGGACCCAGTCCAGAATCATGTTTTTCATTTGGTTATTCATTTCTTTAGTCTCATTTCTTCAGTCACATTTAACTTACAACAGTTTCTCAGTCTTTGTCTTGTATGAAATTGATATTTCTGAAGAATACAAGCTAGTGATTTTATAGAATGTAAATTCAATTTATAGAATGTAAATTCAAATTTCAATTTGAGTTGTTTGCTTTTTCTCATGATTAGAATGAGTTTATCCATTTGTGGTTGGAATATAAGTAGGGTGTCTGTAAGTGTTGGGGATATGATATCCAGAGGTCCATGGAATCTGTTGGTCTTTTTTACTAATATTAATTTTAATCATTTGTTTAATGTGTTTTTCTCTTGGTACAGTTATTATGTTTCCTTTTTTAATTATCATATAATTTCCGGGGAGATCTTTTGAGACCTAGTAAACATGAAAGATGATTTTTTTAAGTAAAAATCTTTTATTAACTAACATAAAATTTCAGTGTTTTCTAGGAATTTGTGTCTTGGAAAAAAGAATTATGTTCACATATTATTTTTTTCTAATATTTTACTGAGAGTTTGTCCTGTGGAATATCACTCATTGAGAGACATATTAATACCTTCCATAACTCTTTGCTTCTGTAAGCAGGGAGAAAAATATCCAGATCTGAACAATGGAGATTTCTAGTTATTTCTTTACAGCTTGAAAAGTTGAAGATTATTTAATTTTTCCTTTGCAATTGATGCTGATAGTTTGTCTCAATGTTTTTAACTTAAAAATAATTGTGAAATTGGAAAATAAAATGTGTCACATTTACTGTACTTTTGATAATGTAAAGGAAGAGACTCAAACTTTTTAGTTTGAAAAAAGAATCTGAGTTATAGTTTTATTACACTTATATAGTAGAAAAGTGTCGTTGATACTTACAATTTTTTAATGCCTTTAAGGATATTTTAAATAAATATTACCAGAGCAAAAATTAAATACTGAAAGTAAAGTCACCAATCAGAATTAGGCTATTTTCTTGAGTTTAGGGTCAAAGATGTACTTTCACATAACATGGCTATATACTCTTAGCCAGGTAAATTGGTATCTTACAAGGTCCTTTGTACAAAAAACAACTTACAAGGATACTAAACAGAAGAGTAAGATACCTTCCTCTGAGAATCTTCTCAATTCACTACATTAACTGAATCATCTGTAAGGTACAGAATAAATACTGTAGACATATTTGTGGCTTTGGGAGAAAGTGGACATTTTTTCCCCTTCTTTTCTTGCTGAAATTTTTTGTCAACATTTAGGAAGGCCTGCAATGAAATGTGAGCACTGGAATTCTTTTTGTTAATCCTGAGAAAACCGTAGTGGCCCTGAGAAGATTAAAATTTTAAACGTGTAAAGGAAAAGGTCAGGAGAAGAGTATTAAGTGGATTACAAAGCATGTAATATTTGCTTTCACATTATGTTAATCATCTTTTCCTAGTTGATTTAAATCCTTTGTCACTTGGCTTATTCTTTTTATATATTTCTCAATGCTTAGATGTATTTTTGAGTAACTGTTAAAGTATGCTTTAATTTGTCTTTGAATACTCCTAAAATGTGAACATCTGATAGTTTTGGGTAGAGTACAGGTGAGCATGGTGCACTAGAGGAGCATTCTAAAGCTTTCTTACAGATATGGACTGTGTTCAGACACTGGCTTTGTATTTGCCTATTATTATGAGCTCAGTCTTTAATAATACCTTAGAGCCTCTGTCTCTTTATCTGTATGCTGGAAATAAAACTTACCTTATAGATTACTATGAGTATTAAATGCTATCATGTAAAATACAGTTAGAACAAAGGAAACATTCAAAGATTATTCCTCTCTTTTGGTCTATAAAAACCTTAAAATATCCTTATTAAATACATGTAGATAAATGGTAAATTTAAAATATTTTACTTTATTATGCCCAAATGCTGCAGCTCAAACAAATGAATTTGACTTTGATTTTATTATCCCCAAATTTCAAAATATATATTTGTTTTTCAGAACCACTTTCCAAATGGCATGTGGATTAATATTTATAATTACGGTATAGATTTGCATATATTGGGAGGAAGATATACATGGCTACTTACTACTTTACTGGTACCACTTTTAACTATAATTCTTTTCTTCATCAATTACTGATGGAATACTAATTGGATTATTTTGGATTATTAGTCTTTGACTAAGGTGTATTTGGGTGATTAAATTTATGTTGGTGGAATTTTAAAGTGTCAAAAAATTTTAAATCTCCAAATAATGATTAAGAATAATGCCATTATTTCATTGAGAAATACAGCATCACTCTAGGTTTTTATTTTCATAGTTTTATTGAAATCTGTGGCATATTTTTATTTTATTTAGGTAAGTTTTAATTCAATTTTGCTTGCATGTTAAACTTCATCCAATAAAATAAATACAAGCAAGCTTAATGTATTAGTTACACTTTGAATCAATGTATGGAAAGTCTTTCATAAGATTATGAAATGTATTGTTTATGGTCTTATAAAAACTTACTGTCATATTATTTATGCTATCTGGTGGGAAACCTTTTCATTTTTGAGGTTAGTTTTATTCAGTAAACATTTATTTAAATGTATAATTCTGTGCTTGAGAGTGCCAAGAATAGAAAAAATAAGAAGGATATAGTCTGTCTTCACAAAGAGCTCCTAAGTTAAAGAAGTGGACAGATGGACATTATTGGTCACATTGTGAATTGAAGAGAATCATACATGGAAGGAAAGGTTTGTGCTCATCCACAGGCTTAGATCTTTGTAAAATGCTAATTTCAAATCTCAGGACTACAGAGGCTCAGAATAGTGAGTAAAATCTAAATACCTTTGTCATGATTAATACCATTAAAATTTGTAAAAAGGCGTTTTTGCTGTTTGGCTCATGTAGTTTTCCTATTTATGGTGTGAAAAGCTATAGGAATAGTAATGTCCAATAAGGCTCCCTCGTGAAGGAACATATAACAGAAGTAAAGAACCACACATTATTAAAATTAGTGCATTGTTATAGTTGAACAGCCATGTTTGTGTAGTTCCTTGTGGGTAGTGATGGTGTGATCTGTCAGCCTGCAAACCAGAAGTCAGTGATGCTGTAGCATCCTGCTTCACAAGGTTTAGAGCGAGTGGCATAGATCCTAACAAGAGTGCAGTGATGTCATCCTGGCCCAGTTAATAGTGAACAAATTATGGTAGTTCCTGATCGTGTATATTTTTGGCAGGTAACAATTATTACTAAGAGTTAACATCATGATAATACATAGTGCATACTCTGTTATCCATGTAAAGACAGAAAAATCAAAAAAATGCATCCGGAAGAGAAAAAAGCCAGATACCAGATAATTAGGTCAAACTACACTGTATTGTACTTTCTTGAGTGATAATGAGAAATTACATATTACACCAAGAAATTACAGATTTGATATGGGTGTCATTTCATTGCCTTTAGTTATGATGTTTGATTAAAACTGCTGGCATATTCTTCAGTAGAGCATATGTCAGTATATTTGGGCAAGGGGCGTACCAACAGTTGGAACTGCAAGACAGTGTTTCACAGAGAAGTGACTCAGACTAGAAAAGAGGCTCAATTTTGGCATCCTTATTTGGTAAATGTTTTATACTGAGTACATAAAGAAAGGAAGCCTCCTTAAAGTACAATTTGTAAATAACACACATATTATTAATACATAAATACCATTGTTTTGTTCACTTATTTCCACCCTTTAGCATGGAGTTGACCTTTATAAAAAATAAAATTAGCATTTAAATTCTAATGCTATTATTATGTTTTAAACTTTTTGTTAAAGAATTTTCAAGTGTATAGAGATTCGTATAATAAAGCCATAATTACCATCACCTAGATTGAATAGTTAGTTGCCAAGCGTTTGTCACATTTGTTTTAACTTTTCATTTTCCTTTTCTTTTTTTGCTGAACTATTTTGAAGCAAATCCTGTTCTTTCTTTCCTACATACTTCTTTGCTCATCTCTAAGAAAGTGGACATTTTCTCACGTAATCTTATAATCATACCTGGTAAAATTAGAGACATTCTTTTTATCATTTAAAGGCTCATCTGTAACAAATTTCCCTAATTCTCTAAAAAAAAAAAAAAAAAAAGGCCCAACCTTTTTGTAGTTGCATTTTTGGATTAAGAAACAAAATCATACATGACATATAATTATGTCTCTGAAGACTTTAGTTTCTCCCATTCATACTTGTCCTGTTATCTGTTTGCAGACTTTTCCTATAGAATGTCCAGCATTAGTTCTTTGAGGTTTCTTTCTTTGTTCTTCTCTACCGGTGCTGTCCAGGATGTTAGCCATTTTGTGCATGTGGCTGGTGAGCACTTGAAATGTGAGTTGTGTGAATTGAAATGTGCTGTAAGTATAACATCCACATGAGACAGCATGAAATAAAGAATTTAAAGTATCTTGTTAGGAACTATTTATATTGGCTACATATTGAAATGGTAATGTTTTAGATATATTGGGC
This sequence comes from Mustela putorius furo, assembly GCF_011764305.1. Lineage (NCBI taxonomy): Eukaryota > Metazoa > Chordata > Mammalia > Carnivora > Mustelidae > Mustela > Mustela putorius. The sequence goes on from NW_025421998.1 coordinate 31,298,186, forward strand.
TAAATAAGTACATTATTAAAATTCATTCCTTTTACTGTGGCTACTAGAAAGTTTTAAATTATATATGCCACTCTTCTTATATTTCCCTTGGACAGCACTGGTTTGTATCCTCCCTACTCACAGGGGACTGACTGCTTTAGTGTCATCGGGGAGCAGATTCTTGGTGCCCTCCCTAGACCCGCCAAATGGGAATCTGTTGTTAACAAGATCCTCAGGGGTATAACTGACACATTAAAGTTCAAGAATCACTGTTCTGTGCTGTATATCCTGTAAAGTATATCCTCTTAACTCTGGATTAGTGGGTTTTCCACTCTGGTTGGTTATTAGAAGCACTCAGGGAGCTTCTTAAAAATATTTTTTGCAAAAAATAAGAATGCCTGACTGAGCTCACCTTGAGGGATGTTAATTTAATTGGTCAAAGCTGGGGCTCAGGAAAGTGTAAAAGGCTGCTTACATGTTCTGTTGCGTAGTCAGGGTTGAGAACCAGTATCCTAAGAGGCTGGTTAAATAGGAGTTTAACTTTTTTGAGAAGAGTATTTTGTAGGTGGTCCTGTCCACATCATAACCAAGCACGCTGGTTGTCCCTCTTCTAAAGACTGTAACATTGAACAGTGGATTCAGGTGGTGACAACTATGTTTTTCCTTTGTAAAAGTTTTTATCAGCCTTTCATCTAATGGCTTGAACCAAGAATGAGCACGAACATTATCTGGAGCTGTTGATTAAGTGGGATTTGTAAAATGGTGATTCCTAATTCTTTTCCCTCCATGTACATTGGCTAAAATCTGTACACAAGACCTTTTCCTCACCAGTTAGGATGATAGTATATTATAGGCTAGTATTGGTTGTTGTAGGATATTATATTAGTCCTTACAGGATACCGTTAATTTTCAGAAGAAGATGCTAATGCCCTCCTCAGTTACCAATGAGATGAAGATTTTGTTCTTTGTTTTGCTTTCTTTTATTTTTGAGAGTATGCACTTGCTATATAATCACTTCTGTAGTGTGAACTAACTCATACAGGATTCACAAATAAGGGGATGATGCCAGCAAAGTGAAGAAATCCCCTTGAGCCATAGCTGATTTTTCTTAGGGGTAAATGTTTCTCAGTAAAAAGCACCAACAGAATGCAGAATACACCAACATGGGCAAATACTGCAAAGCACCAGTAGGTGGCATTCTCTTGCCGTATGCATTACTCTTTCATCCTGTGTTCCTCTGGTGCAGGTCAACTTCACCTTGAGGAAGCTCTTTTTGTAGTTTACCTCAGTTTTGTGCATTTTGTCTTTGCCTTCATGGGAAGCCTCAATGTCAGCAGCCTCAATCCTTCCCTCCAGTCTTTTCTGTCACATGGCTTTTACTTTGTTGTTCTTGTTAAATTATTGTAATATTTCTTTACTTAATATGAATTTAACCAATATTCTAAATTTGATTTGGAATTTTATTAATATTGTGACTTTTTCTTTGTGTTCTAGTTAGAAAGTTGAATAGGTTTTGAATTGTTAGCTCCTAATTCTATTCTCCCCTTAAGGCCAATTACTTGCAGTGTGATATTGTAGATCACTATCTTTTATTTTCATGATGATTATAGTTTAAGACTTTTTTGGTATGCCATGTCGCAAATGGCACTGGAGTATATCCTAAGAAGTACAGATATATATATATATATATATATATATATATAGAGAGAGAGAGAGAGAGAGAGAGAGAGAGAGAGACATAGATACATATATAAATGCTAAGTGGAAAATAAAGCAAAGGTTTGTTGCAGTGGGGGTAGGAATTTTGCTACTCACTCTCAGGACTGAATTCATAACAGTGGGCTTCAAATGTGCTGCCTTACCAAATTAAAAATTGCTTTGTATCATTCATCTTTTGGATTGCTCAGGAATGCTTCGAATCACAGATATTAAATCCTAAGTGCCAGGGGTCATATGCCTTATATATCCAGCTGCCAAAAGTATATCCTCATGAGCATCAGCATAGCCTCAGGTAAGTGGGAAAGAAGATAACACTCAAGTTTGGAGACACAGGCCAAAGCCTGAACAAATGAACAAAATAATAGCTTTGAATTGACTAAGCACCACTATCAGAATAGAGATTATGGAATTCTAGATCTTTTGTAAAACTTGTAAGTAGCAGCAGACTTGAGCCTAATCTCTGAAAGGAAAAAGACCAAACTGTGGAAAACTTCTCTCTCTCTCTTTCTCTCTCTCTTTTTTAAAATAATGAATGTTATATTCAGGGCTGAAAAAAACATAGAACCTCATTTTAAAATCCAGTTTCTCTGTATTTACATGGAATCTTAGGAATTTGAGAACAGAACTGGAAGGAATCAGGAACACTAATGTTTAAGGATTAAGTGGAAGAAAGTACCTCCACTGAGACCGAGAAGGAACAGCCAGATACATAAGGAATTTTATTATTATTTTATAGGAGAAAAATAATTTATATTAGATTCACTTAGGAAGCATTAAAAAGTAGCATTGCCTGGACCCCACCATCATAGAATCTCATTTCATTGATCTGAGATGAGACTAGGTATTGGAATTTTTTAAATGCTTCCCCAGTTATTTGAATATATAGTCAGGGTAGAGAACCACTAGACTAGAAGTTTGTTGTGATGTTTAGCAAAGCACAATGATATTTATTATGGTCTTAACAGAATTAAATTGCTTCCCTAGACATGAAAGCTACCTAAATGTTTTATTATTTAAAATAAGAAAGATGCATTGGTATTTAATTTCTAATAGCTTTTTAAATTAAAATTCAGTGAGCCAACATATAGTACATCATTAATTTCAGATATAGAGATTAGTTATTCACCATTTATATATAACACCCAGTGTTCATCGTGTGCCTTCCTTAATGTCCATCACCCAGTTACTCCATCCCCCCACAGATCTCCCCTCCAGCAACCTTGAGTTTCTTTCTGATAGTTAAGAGTCTCTCATGGTTTTTCTCCCTCTCTGATTTCTTCCTGTTCAGTTTTCCCTCCCTTCCCCTATGGTTCTCTGCACTGTTTCTTATATTCCACATATGAGTGAAGCCATATGATAATTGTCTTTCTCTGACTGAATTATTTTGCTCAGCATAATACCCTCCCATTCCATATACATCAATGCATATGGTAAGATTTCATCCTTTTGATGGCTGAATAATATTTCATTGTGCGTTTGTGTATATGTGTACACACACACACACACACACACACACCATATCTTCTTTGTCTATTCATCTGTCAATGGACATCTGGGCTCTTTCCACTTTTGGCTATTGTGGACATGGCTGCTATACACTGTGGTATAGGTGCCCCTTCAGATCACTACATTTGTATCTTTGTGGTAAATACCCAGTAGTGTAATTGCTGGGTTATAGGGTGGCTCTATTTTTAACTTCTTGAGGAACCTCTGTAGTGTTTTCCAGAATGGCTGCATCAAACTCAACACCCAAAAACCAGGTAATCCAGTCTAGAAAAGGGCAGAAGACATGAACAGACATTTCTCCAAAGAAGACATACAGATGTCCAACAGACACATGAAAAAATGCTCAACATCACTTGGCATCAGGGAAATAAAAATCTAATAGTTTTTTTTAAGATTTTATTTATTTATTTAACATAGAGAAAGAGAGTGAGTGCATGCAGGGAGAACAACAGATGGAGGGAGAGGGAGAAGCAGGCTTCCCATTGAGCAAGGAACCTGATGTTGAGCTCAATCCCAGGACCCTGGGATCATGACCTGAGCCAAAGGCAGATGCTTAACTGACTGAGCCACCCAGGTACCCTTCTAACAGTTTTAAAGTATAGTATATTCTGTATTTTCTGTCTCTCCCTGAGGATATTATTTTTCAAAGTTCCTTTTCTTTAAGATTCTGCTTTGTCCTTTGGATTTAAAAAAAAGAATAGGCCACAGCTTATTTTGATAATGATAAAATTTGCTGATTTATAGTTCAATATTTATTTATTCTGCTGACATTTATTGAGCTCTTCTATCCTGGGTTCTTGGCTTGGTGCTAAGAATAAAGAAATAAATATGGTCTAGTTCCTATCCTCATAGTGCTTACAGAGGCCACAGTCATAGAAACAATAAGAACAATAAGATGTCAAAGTGCTATGATAGAGTTATGTATGGGATACAGTGGGAAACAAAGGATTTCATTGTAAAGGAGAATGAACTGGGAAGGGTTTAAGATGGTTATACTAGATGCTTATACTAATTCGTTAAAGTGTTTTTTACATTTGATAGACTACTGTGGGAAAAGATGGGCCTCCCAGGTAGAGAAGACAACAAAAGCAAATTGATTAAAGATTAAATAGCCCAGCAAATATAGGGAGTAGCATGGTGGCTCCTTGTTACTCAAACACAGAGGGTAAGCATGTATGTATGTGGGGCCAGATGAGAAGAGACTTTATATGCCATGCTAGGGAGCTCTGAGGAGTTACCAATATTATATCAGATCAGATTTCCATTTTAGAAAGATAAACCTTTGAAATAATATTTTCTAATGTATAAACACTTGAGTATCTACATTCTCATAGGAATTGTGCTAGATACTGAGAATTTAAATATGAATAAGGGGGCACCTGGGTGGTGCAGTTGGTTGAGCATCTGACTCTTGGTTTCAACTTGGGTCATAATATCAGGGTCATGGGATCAAGCCCCTGTGTGGGACTCCATGCTCAATATGGAGTCTCTTGGGATTCTCTTTCCCTCTCTCTCTCTGCCTCCCACTCTTGCAGCCCCCCCCATCTCTCTCTCTAAAAATAAATAAATAAATATTTTTTAAAGTAAAGCATAAGTCTGAATAAGGTAACTTTGAGGATATCAAAGTTGACTGATAATCTAAATGGTGTGATACGTGTATAGAGATACATATGTATAGGTATAGTAATAAAGGTATGTGCACTTTATGTAAGTAGACCAGGAATAGTGGTCCAGAGAAAGCATCACTAAGATGTTGATGTTTGAATAGGGCTTTTCAGAAGCTCTTTAGATCACCAGGTGAGGGGAAAAAGAGGAAGGTTATTCTGGGTAAAGAGAAGAGCATATATGGAAATATGGGTACAAAACATATGAGGCAGATCAGTATGATAAAATACTAACTGATGTATTAGAAGCAAATAGGTTTTTTGGAAACAATGAAGTATCTTTTACTGGGACTATACATTTTACCTGAGATGGGTCTCTACTAAAAATTAAAATGCTGAAAGAGCAAAGAAGAAAAAAAGACAACCCAAAAAACAGACTCTTAACTATAGAGAACAAACTGATGGTCACCAAAGGGGAGGTGGGTGAGGGAATGGATGAAATAGATGATGGGGATAACAATCCTAATTCAGTTTTGGGAGGTTATATGTTTCTAGGAATTTATCCATTTCTTCTAGGTTGTCCAATTTTTGGCATATAATTTTTCATAATATTCTCTTATAGTTGCTTGTGTTTCTGTGATTTGGTTGTTATTTCTCCTCCTCTTTCATTTCTGATTTTTTATTTGAGGCTTCTCTTTCTTTTTTTGATGTATGTGGCTAAAGGTTTATTATTTGTGTTGGTATTTTCAAAGAACCAGCTCTTGGTTTCATTAAGTTGTTCTATTGTTTTTTATTTATGTTCTAATCTTTATTATTTCCTTCCTTCTCCTGGTTTGGGGTTTTGTTTTTCTTTTTTTTTTTAACTTCTTTAGGTATAAGTTTAGGTTGTTCACTTAAGATTTATCTTGCTCCTCGAGGTAGTTCTATATTGCTATAAATGTCCCTCTTAAAACAGCTTTATCTGTATCTCAAAGATTTTGGAACATTGTATTTTTATTTGTCTCCATGTATTTTTTTATTTTCTCTTCGATTTCTTAGTTGGCCTTTTCATTGTTTAGTAGCATGTTATTTAACTTCCATATATTTAAGTTCTTTACAGATTTTTTTCTTGTGGATTTCTAGTTTCATAGTGCTGTGGTCAGAAAAGATGTGTGTTATGACTTCGTTTTTTTGTTTGTTTGTTTGTTTGTTTTGCTTTTTTTAATTTGTTGAGTCTTGCTTTGTGGGCTAAAATGTGATCTATTCTGGAGAATGTTCCACGTGCACTTGAAAAGAATGTGTATTCTGCTTTTTTAGGATGGAATGTTCTGAATATATCTGTTAGATCCATCTGGTCCAATGTGCCATTCAGAGCCACTGTTTTCTTGTTGATTTTCTTTTTGGATTATCTATCCATCGATGTAATTGGAGTGTTAAAGTTCCCTAGTATTACTATATTGCTACATCTTTTATGTTTGTTATTAGCTGCTTTATGTATTTGGGTGTTCCCATGCTGTGTGCATAAGTATTTACAATTGTTATATCTTTTTGCTGGATTTTTCCCTTTATGTTTATGTAGTATCTTTTTTTTTTTTTTTTTTTTTTTGGTCTCTTGTTACAGTCTTTGTTTTAAAGTCCAATTTAAAAAAAATTTTTTTTTAATTTAACCTCTGTCCTAACCATGGGGCTTGAACTCACAACTCCCAAGAGCTGCATGCTCTTCAGACTGAACCAACATGAGTACTTGTCTGTTTTGTCCAATATAGGTATTGCTACCTCAGCTCTTTTCTTTGATCTTCCATTTGCATGATGTTTTTCCATCCCTTTACTTTCAATCTGCATGTGTCTTTAGCTGTGAAATAAGTCTCTTGTAGACAATATATTGATGGATCTTGCTTTTTAATCCATTCCATCACCCTATTTCTTTTGGTTGGAGCATTTAGTCCAGTTACATTCAAAGTAATTATTGGTAGGTATGTATTTAAATGCCATTTTGTTAATTGTTTTATGGTTGTCTTTGTAGTTCTTCTCTGATCCTTTCTTCTCTTGCTCTCTTCTCCTGGTTTGGTAGCTTTCTTTAGTGATACACTTGAATTCTTTTCTTTGTTTTTTTTTTTTTGTTTTTTTGTTTTTTTACCTATTACCAGTTTTTGGTTTGTGGTTAGCTTTAGGTTTATATATAAAATCTTTGCATATAATAGTCTATATTAAGTTGATGGTCACTTCAATTTGAACCCATTCTAAAAGCACTACATTTTTACTTCCAACCCCCATGTTCTTACATATGGTGTCATACTTTATATCCTTCTATTTCTTGAATTCCTTGACTTATTTTTTGTATACATACTTAATTTTAGTGCTTTTGTGCTTCCTACTTTTCTTGCTCTTTTTAATAGTATTTCCACTCTAAGAATCTCCTTTAACATTATTTATCAGGCTGGTTACATGGTGATGAATTCCCTTAATTGTTGTTTGTGTGGGAAACTCTTCATCTCTTCTTCTATTCTGAATGATAGCCTTGCTGGATAGACTATTTTGAGCAGCACATGTTTCACTTTCAGCACTTTGAATATATCATGCTCCTCTCTTCTGGCCCATGAAGTTTCTGCTGAGAAATCAGCTGATAGCATTATGGAGTTTCCCTTGTATGTAACTATTTTCTTTTCTTTAGCTGCTTTTAAGATTTTCTCTGTATCACTACTTTTTGTCATTTAATTATTATGTGTCTTGGTGTGAACCTCCTTGAATTGATTTCACTGGGGGATCTCTGTGCCTCTTGGTTCTGGGTTTCTGTGTTCTTCCAAGATTTGAGAAGTTTTGAGCTATTCTTTCTTCAAATAAATTTTCTGCCCCCTTCTTTTCTCTTCTGGGACCCTTATAGTGTAGATGTTATTACACTTGATGGTGTCACTGAGTTCCCTTAATCTATTCTTACTGTTTTCTTTTTCTTTAATCTGTTCTGCTTGATTGCTTTCCATTACATTGTCCTCCAGGTCACTGATCCATCCTTCTACTTCCTCTAATTAATTCATTATTCTCTTAGTGAATTTTTAATTTCAGTTATTGAGTTCTTCATCTCTATGTGATTCTTTTTTGTATTTTCTGTCTCTTTGTTGAGGGTCTCACTGAGGTCCTCCACTCTTTTCTCAAGTTCAGTGATTATGTTTATGACCATTATTTTAAATTCTCTATCAGACATATTGATTGTCTCTATTTTGTTAACTCTCTTGCTGTGATTTAGTCCTCTTCTTTCATTTGGAACATATTTCTCTATTTCCTTATTTTTGTCTAACTCTCTATGTCTGTTTATCTGTGTTAGGAAAGTCATGTGAGTCTCCTACTCTTGAAAGTAGTTGCCTTATGAAGAAAAGTTCCTATAGTGCCCTTCAGGGCAATGTCCCCTCTTCACCAGAACCTGGAGCTTCAGCGGCATCAGCTATGTGTGTTGCATGCCCCTTACCATTGTGACTTAGTGCTTTTCCCTTCTATCATCTGCGATGGCACTTTTGCCTGTTTCAGCAGCATTTGGTCCCTTTGTTGTTAGTGGGTCTTTGGACTTGAGTTGGGTCAGACTAGGCATTTGCCAGAACTGTGGTCACACCAAACGACAGGTCACTCTCTCTTTGTTATCCCCTGAGAGACTTTCATTGGTGGGTGGGGCCTGCAGTCAGACTGGGTGTCTGCCCCCAGCCCACCACTGGGACTGCAGAAGAGCTGGCGACAGGTCACTCTCTCTTTGTTATCCCCTGAGAGACTTTCATTGGTGGGCGGGGCCTGCAGTCAGACTGGGTATCTGCCCCCAGCCCACCGCTGGGACTGCAGAAGAACTGGTGCATGGGTGTATTTCCCTTTCATCAGGGCAAGTCTTTTTGGAGTGGTGTTGGACACTGTCGGGCTGCTTGCACAGTGCTAGATTTGTGGTGCCTCTTTGGATGGACTGCTGCCTAGGGCAGGTCGGATGGTGTGGGTCTGCAGAACAATGTGGGGGTAGGGTACACTTTTAATAAGTGTAGTGGGTGAGTAGGTTTGCTATGGGAGGGGAGCTGGAACCACATTGTAGAGCTACCCAGTGGGGGTTGGAGTGGGCAGTCCATAAGAGAGAACAGGGGTGGGAGGCACTGCTAGCAAGCTACATAAAGAGTGCTTGCAGTAGTTCTGTAGGTGTCTGCATATCCAGGCTGGGGGACAGGGTAAGGAAATGGTACCCATCAGCTCTTTTGTTCTTGGAGAAGTCTCCTAAAATACCTGCTCCACAAGCACACATTCTGCTAGTAAATAAATTAGTAAATAATCTCCTTTCCATGTATCCCACATGTTTTTCAAACTGATGTTTCCATGCTATATCTCAGTATATATATATCAATCACAATAGCCAAGAAGTGGAAGGAAACTCATGGATGGATAAAGAAAATGTGATATATGAAGACCTTGTGTCTTTATCCACACAAGCCCACTACAGAGAATTATTCCACCTTAAAAAAAGCAAATCTGCTCTTTGAAATAATATGGATGAAACTTGAGGAAATTATGCTAGGTGAAATAAGCCAGATGGAGAAAAACAAATAGTGCATGATCTCACTTATATGTGGAATCTAAAATAGTCAAATGCATAGAAGCAGAGATTAGAATGGACAACCATTTTGTACCCCTTTGGGCCTGGAGAGAGGGGGAAGTGAGATGATGTTCAGAAAGTAAAATGTTTCAGTTATGCAAGATGTATAAATTATGGAGATCTATGTACAGCAACATGAGTATACTTAATACTGTATTGTATACCTAAAGTGTTCTAAGAGGGTATATCTCAAGTGTTCATACGCAAGAGACATCTGTGAGGTGATGGATATGTTAATTAGCTTGAATGTGGTGATTATATTGTTATGTCTACAAAATCAAGTTGTACATTTTAGATATATACAGTTTTTAATTTCTAATTGTACCTCAGTAAAACTGTAAGGGGATTAAATTAGAATCTTTGTGGCCAAATTCTTGCATAATTCCTATTGAAAATCTGAAGAGAAATGATCTATCTAGCAATTTAAGGTAGCTACCACAGGAAAGTTCTTAAAATTAGCTGTGATAAGTATGTTGCTACTACTTTTGTAATAAATAATTTTCCTTTATTGTACCTTTCTGTAGAATTATTACCTTAATGAGATGTTCAGTTGCTTATAAAAGACTTGTGTCATAGACAGAAATGATAAGTAGAATCTATCTCATATAGAATGATTTAATTTTTAGATTAGTTTATTAGTGTTAACATTGGTTAGAGTTCTAAGTAAAGTTAAATGCTAAAAATCACATAATTTTACCTTAAATTGCCACTGATTTCACACTAGGAGAAAATTTGAGTAATTTAAGATGAACCTATTTTTAAGCTTGGCCAATGAGAAAAATATCCTCGTTTTCCATATTAACTGCATTTATATTACCTTTGTGTAGGTCTTAAGGTTAACTAGGTATGTTTTGCTTGTTCTCAGTGAGTAATAGGATTCTTTGATTGTAGGAAAGCACAGTCAACTCTTAGCAAAAATGGAATTCCTTAGATTGATATCAACAACTCAAGGAATGGAAATAAAGACTGAGAAAGTAGGCTTGGAGAGAGGTGGGATGAGCTACTTCAGAGCTAGCAAGGAGGAACTTGAGGTCTGTCTCTATGCTGGTCATTTTGGTCAGAGCCTACTGCTAGAATGAAATAAACTGCTTTGTCTCTTCATTATCTAAGTAGACAGAATCAAGATTCAGAATTCAGGGGTAGGGTTTTCAACATCCCTTAAATCTGCTTGCCTGTTCCTTCGTATACTAGAGCAGTGAGAGAAGGGGCCTTACACAAGGATTCTCTAGGAACCTTTCCCATTTGCTGTGGCAACTCAAAGCCAGTATTGTCTGTCTCCACACTCGTCATAGAAGGTGGAAAGCAGGTGCAGCCTGGATAGAAGCTGAGCCTGTCCAGTACACTGCAATCTCTGTCTCCTGTTTCAAAGCCAGTAGGAACTTGAGGGCAGCTGCCCATAGGAAACAATGTCATTGGGATTTCTAAACACAGAATTCTAAAGACAGTATGATAAGTTGTCATTAGGCAAAAATTTTCCAGGGACAAGTACTGTGTAAAAACTTCCATGAAACTTAGTTCTTTTTTTTCATTTATGCAATGTAAAACTTTTCAATTTCCAGGAATAATATATTCTAAATTGGAATTTGTTCAATTACTTATATTGACTTAATTTTCCGATGTCATTTCCTCAAAGGTGCATATTTGTCTTTCTTACATTCTGCTCTTTTTCCTGTAAACAGTGATGACATCGAAGTTCGGTTTCCCAGTGACACTCTCTGAGACCCTAGAGAGAGTGAATATGTGAAAGAGAAAAGTCCAATAAGAGAAGCCAAAATAATTGTGGCTTATTTTTTTTTTTAGATTTTATTTATTTATTTGAGAAAGAGACAATGAGAGAGAGCATGAGAGAGGAGGAGGTCAGAGGGAGAAGCAGACTTCCCATGGAGCTGGGAGCCTGATGCAGGACTTGATCCGGGAACTCCGGAATCATGACCTGAGCCAAAGGCAGTTGTCCAACCAACTGAGCCACCCAGGCGTCCCAAATGTGGTTTATTTTAATAGATTCTCTAGCCAGTAACCCCATTTCTGCTTAACCTGATTTTCTGACGGTCTTCAAGTTTTTCTGAACTCTTTATTATTTTCATAAAAACCCATGTTAAAGTACCTTAAAAGTCCTTTTTAAAATTTTCATTCTCTTTCCATTGAAACGAAATTGTTTCAGGTAGCCTACAAGAATATCTTAATGTGATACCTTCTAACAGACTTCTGCCTCTTTTACTTTTTTAGTATTCCATTCTAAGATTAAACTTAGTATTTACTTCAAGTAATGTTTGTGTGTGGCATAGATGGAGCAAAAGTATACACAGATACCCTGTAAAAGCAGAAATATTCCTAAGTAGCCTGTTAGAGACATATAAATATATAGAGACATATAAAAATCAAATTTTCCATCTGAGTCATAGTTTACAGCTAGAGGTATTGTGTAGGTTCGTTTTTTGTGTGCAGGATTGTCTTGCCAGCACACCACTGTTCTGACACCCACAGCAGGACGATTGTTTCAGACACTTAGTGGCAGACACATAGTACCTCCCTGCTTCTGAGATGATGGCTCAGACTTTGGTATACCAAAGTCATGGACTCCTGTTAGAAAAGGCGTCTTGCCTACATAGTATTTTGAAGCTTTTTAGAGGTAGAATAGGGCCTTTGCAAACAGAATTATGTTTTTAAATTTGTCTTTAACCACCAGTTCAAATGCTGAATTAGTGTTGTGACAGTTATTAATTGGTTTGTGAGGTTTAAATTTTGGCCCAAAGTTAGCTCTTTTGCAAATTGTTATTAATGAGTAATGGTTCTACAAAACCGAGAGTAAATTGTGAACTGTTACAATGGCTTCATTCCATAGTTGAAATGGGCTATAGTGTTCAGTTACCATTGATTTAATTATTTTCATAAAGGTATATTTGTAGTTACTTTCATTAAAAAATTCCGGACACCTTATGGATTTTTTTTTGTATTTTTCTGCATTTATTTTTATTTTTTATTCATTTTAATTCTTTTTTGTTTACTAAGTTAAATTAATAGAGTGAATGTTGATGCTAGAAAATCATATACATGGAATTCTTTCTTATTTTAACTGGAATCTAATAATCTATAACTTTAAGATACCAAAATTTTTTAGGTAAAGTGCAAGATGCACCTTTAGTCCTTTAGTAATATCTGTGTGGAAAAGATCGGAAGTCTGAACTCCACATGTTAGTGGTTTGTTGTAGCCTGTAGAGAAAGAATGAAAACCATATGTGGTAGGAGACATTAATAGCCCCGATAGTTCTGTTGACAATCTTAACATACCATTTTAAAAAGATGAATTTTGGGGGCCAGATTGATACCATTAGGCTCCTCTGCCATTGCAGAACAGTGAAGACAAAAGCACTCACCATCTTAATATTCACAGGACTGTGCTAAAGAATAATGATTTAAGATCAAGACAAGAGTTAACTGCCCACCTCACCAACCAGTGGCCTTCCCCAGGAGCTCTGGATGTCAATGCTGTTGCCTTGGATACGTTGCTTTACCGAAAACACAATAAACAGTGGTATGAGTAAGTGTAATACTTTTTTTTCCAACTAATTACAAATTTAGTTGTACCAAAACACATGGTTATCCACTTTGGTTTCTCACTTATTCTTTATGAATTCATTATTAACTTAGGGCAAAAGTAGAATTTAAGACTACTTTGTCTTGATAAAGTCCGATTAAGGCAGTGAATATGTTAATGTTTTGAAGCCAAGGCACCCTGGGGAAGTAAAATAACTAAGAAATTCTTATGCAGTATTGTACCAGCTACCCGCTTCTCCCTTAAGTCTTCAGCCAGTCCTTCAGTTACGTCTATGAGTTTGTATTCAATGAGCCATCTATTTTTGAATTTTAGCTTTGGTATTTGTATTGGTTTAGGATTAATTTTCTTGCTAGTTAGAAAACACAAAATTCCATCTCATGATAGATTGAAAAGATATTGTTCTTAGTAGGTCTGAGAAAGTTTTGTTTATTTTTGAGAAATCTAATTTTTGGAGGCTATAGAAAATATAATCACGCCACCTGTGGGCCATAAGATTCTTTTTGTATTTCTTTATCCCACTATTTAGGACTGTTACATTAAGTCATAGTGTTGAAATGTTGAGAGAGCTGCATTCCTTTGGAATAGGCTATATTCTTTTGGAGTATCTCCATTTTGAAAGATAACATAAAAATTGTATTACCTTCTCTTGGCTTTTAGCCACTCTTCCCATCTTGATAACTTTTTCAAGATCTTTATTTTCCTCTCTTTGGCTAGTTTTCTGATCATTTCCTTCTGTCCCTCTATCCCCTTCTGTTCTCTCCCTTTCCTCCCTCCTCCCCCTCCGTTTCTTCTCTTCCTCCTTCCTCCCCTCCCTTTCTCCCTCCCTCCTTTTTTTTTTTTTTTTTTTTTTAATTTCTTCTCCACTCTTCTTTTTAAGCCCTTATTTTTAAACCTCACTGGTAGAGAAACACATTTCCATCTGGGCTTCTTAGGGTGCTTTTCACTAGGTAGTTAGTAACCAGACATTTCTACAGGGATTGTTTCAGTGTAGGCAATTTCTAACTGCTTTACTGTGTGATTTTTTTCATCTATCAAAGGGAGTGCTCAAAATCAGTTTGACCTTCTGTTGCTAAAAAATGCTTCTTTTGCTTGTTTGTTTCACTGATTGCTAGAGATAAGTAGAGAAAAGTGAGCAGACTGCTTACAGAATGAATCAGTAGAACTCTCTTCAACATCTACTAACCATGGTGCTAAGTATGATTCTAGGTGTTGACTGAGTCTTTCATGGATTGAACCAAGTTCCCTTATATACCTCTGAAATTTATAAACAACTAGAATATGTCTTCTTATGTTGGTCTATAATTTTATTTTTCTGTGACATATATAAGTAATAAAAATATTAGTTTATTCATATTTCTGATTGAAAAACAGAATCTATTACAGTAATTGGTCGACTTATCTCTCTATAACACATGAGATGCTCCTGCTTTTATAACTATAAAAATATTATAACATTCACTCCTGATATTAAAAGACTAATAGTATGCTTTTTATTGCAATAACCACATTGTCACTTTAGATAATAGGAAGTAAAATATTTTAGCCAAAAGACCTGTATGTAGACCTGCCTGTAAGACCTACATCTTGAGGCACCAGTGAGTCTGAGTGGAAGAGTTATTTCTAATTTGCCTGTGCATGTAATAATGACTGGCTTTTATGAAGTATTATGGCAGCAGCAAAAGTAATTGCAGTATCAAAAAAAAAAGGAGTAAAATTGCTTGTTGGTCTGTCTAGCATGGATCCAGACTTTATACTCCTTGACTCAACTGCTCCACTTGCTGAAGAGGGAACACTCTTGCCTTCTCAGCATCGTCCTTTCATCTGGCCTTACTGTTGATATTGGTGCTCTTTTAGATGGCCCTCCTACATTCCTGAACAGAATGTATGCAGCTGGGCTGTAGTATGGAGATCACTGGACCCAGAGTTTAGGGCCAGGACTTGGAAGTAATCTCTGCTACCCTACTTGCTGTGTAACAACAGTAAGCAACACCTCTTACCTTCTTCACATGTAATTCTGGGGGTAATGCCTCTTCAAGTCAGTAATAAATTGCATGGCACCTACTACTTCTCAGGGAATCTTTATTTGTGTTCTATATAATCTCTTTGGTTTGGTTCTTATATAACTTTGTATCTTCCATGTTTCAGAATATGCATTCGCCCACTGTCCTCAACTCTACTTTGTTAGAGTTTGTAAAAGTTACGTAAAATTAACGTGACCAGCAGATCCCCAGTTTTGAAAATATAATCCCAACTTTTTAATTTTTTAAAAATTTTTAAATTAACATATAATGTATTATTTGCCCCAGGGGTACAGGTCTGTGAATCATTAGTCTTACACATTTCACAGCATTCACCATAGCACATACCGTCCCCAGTGTCTATAACCCAGCCACCCTATCCAACTCCCTCCCCGCAACAACCTTCAGTTTGTTTCATGAGATTAAAAGTGTCTTATGGTTTGTCTCCTTCCCAATCCCATATTGTTTCATTTTTTTCCCTCTCTCCCTCCATACCCCCTACAACCTCATGCCCTGCCTCTCAAATTCCTCATATCAGAGAAATCATATGATAATTATCTTCCTTTGATTGACTTATTTTGTTTAGCATAATACCTAATCCCAACTTTTCAATGTAAAAATGGAGACTGGATTTCCAGAGTAGTGCTCAGTAAATCATGTTTGAAACAAATCATTGTTTTTCTCAGGATCTGGTTTTTGCTCCCCTCAAATCTGTAGTGTAAGCCAAAGCTCTTGAAGTAACCTCATCACTGATTCCTCTTAATTTGACCAGTAATGTTTAACAAACATTTATCAAGAACCTGCAAATTATGGAACTGGTGGCTAAACCTCTTAATAAGGAATATTAGTGCTCTTGATAATTTGGAGAAAGAAACTGGTCCTATAATTAGTCATTATGTGATATTATAATTCCCTGCTAAGAATATGGGATGTCTGCATTTCTCTAGGAGCTCTGTCGAGTTAGCTCCAAAAGGAATGATATAGTGTTGTTTGATTTAATGAATTTCTTGGTCTAGTTGCCATCTCTTTTTTTTTTAAGATTTTATTTATTTGACAGACAGAGACAGCAGAGAGGGAACACAAGCAGGGGGAGTTGGAGAGGGAGAAGCAGGCTTCCCACTGAACAGGGATCCGGATGCAATGTGGGGCTCTATCTCAGGACTCTGCTCAATCACAGGACACCGGGATCATGACCTGAGCTGAAGGCAGATGCTTAACAACTGAGCCCTCCAGGCTCTCCTCCTTGCTCTCTCTTAAAATGAGTGATGGGATAACCTGGCTGAGTTATTACCTACTGATAGAAGAATCCTTTTCACAGTAGAATATCTCACACTTATTTTCATTTACTATACTCTTTATAAAACTTTTAAAAAATCTCATTTCCAGGGGCACCTGGGTGGCTCAGTGGGTTAAAGCCTCTGCCTTCGGCTCAGGTCGTGATCCCAGGGTCCTGGGATTGAGCCCCATGTCGGGCTCTCTGCTCCACAGGGAACCTGCTTTCTCCCCTCTCTCTGCCTGCCTCTCTGCCTACTTGTGATTTCTCTCTCTCTGTCAAATGAATAAAATCTTTAAAAAATAAAAAAATCTCATTTCCAGTTTTTTCTTGATTATTTAGACCTGGCAAGGTCTAATTAATTATGCTCTGTTTTATATCTTTTCCTTTATCTCAAACATAGGAATATCATGTTAAAATTTTTTAAAGCATTACAGATTGACTATAAAAATTCAACAGTAGGGGCACCTAGGTGGCTCAGTGGATTAAAGCCTCTGCCTTCTGTTCAGGTCATGATCCCAGAGTCCTGGGATTGAGTCCTGCATTGGGCTCTCTGCTCAGCAGGGAGCCTGCTTCCCTCTCTGTCTCTGCCTGCCTCTCTACCTACTTGTGATCTCTGTCTGTCAAATAAATAAAATTTAAAAGAAAATTTTTTTAATTAAAAAAAAAAGAAAAAATATATATATAAAATAAGGGGTACCTGGGTGGCTCAGTGGGTTAAAGCCTCTGCTTTTGGCTCAGGTCTTGATCCCAGGGTCCTGGGATTGAGCCCCACATCAGGCTTTCTGCTCAATGGGGATCCTGCTTCCCCCTCTCTCTCTGCCTGACTCTCTGCCTACTTGTGATCTCTGTCAAATAAATAAATAACATCTTTAAAAATAAATAAATAAAAATAAATTTAAAGAATAAAATAAAAAATTTAAAAAACTCAACAATAAATAATATATAAAACACACACATATAGCAATTCTTTACTTTCTTCTTCCAGTATGTTCTGTTTAGTGTTTTTTATATGCAAAGTCTAGGCCACATGATCTTATTAGATACTGGTTATATACTGTTACTAGAGTATATGTTATATAATCTTGTTGGATTATTGCCTAGTCCACTCATTTCCATCCTAAAAGATCAGATTCATTGTTGATATTTTTATTTTCTACTTAATTTTTTTACTCTTCTAAATTTGTCATTGCTTTTAATTTGGCTATTATTCACCAGATTATTGAGAATTATGAGCCTTTATATCCCCTTTGTGATCTATGTAGGCTAATTTTTTTGATGACTTATGAGTGGGTATAATTACTTCAGATGTCTTATAAGTTCTCTTTCCCATATACATTTTCCCAGTACTTTTGGAGTAGGACTCCCTGAAGCAATGAGGCTGCAAAAATCTTTTACAGCTTATGAGGTTTGCATTGACCTGATTCACATATGGCCTTCCCTTTCAGGCTCCCATGCATCCTTCCATTAATTTTAGATTAAGAGTATATAGATATTCTGATAAAGGAAATGCTTATTTATTCATTAAATACATTTCTATGAAAATCAAACTAAGAATAAAAAGAACAGCCCATCACTGGCTCCGTGCACATTCATGTGCCTCTACATCTACAGTGTGCAAATCTGTGTTTTTATTTTCTTCATGTGGATAATGTCTCCTGAGCCTAACACTCTTTTTTGCTCAGTGACTACCATGACTACCAGATAATGTAAATTATTATTGGCCTCACTACATCTATTGGGAAAATAGGTGATGTTGATTATCCACATAATGACTTCTGATCATTGATATAAAGTTTAAGATTGTAGAAAATTTATTAATAAGTGAATTCAAGCCTTTTGCTCAAGTTGCTTTTAATTTGCCTCTATTTGGTATCTGGTTTCCTTGTATAATAGCTTGTATTTGAGTGATTTAAAATTTTAAATAATTAGATATTAAAGAAAATGGGTTTTATTACATCCCAGATGCTTATGATACTTGACATGATTCCTTATCTTACTGTCTGGGGTTCTTACTTTGATGAAGAAAGATATTGCTATTTTAAAAAATCTACTTCAGGAAGCAGACTATTGATTGATTTGATGTGACTTGTGGGTTACATTTGAATCTTACAGTATGATGTTAAAGAGTCTAGAATTCTAAAATAGGACTTAGTGGTGACCTCTTAAAGGCAGAACTCCCGCAGACAGTTTACTCTAGGACAACATGCTTGTCAGAAGGAGCTGCCAGTTGTATTGGCAATCAGGTAGGAATATGGAAAAAGAATATGGAAATTCCTTGTCACTGTTGCAAACAGCTCGATTAGATTGCTCCCAGGTGGTGGCTCTGTAATTATCTTCATGCAAGGAAAATATTACATGGTACTGTTATGAGTATCTTTTGAATAAGGGACTTGACTTTGGCTTGGACTTTCCATTATTACTTCAGAAATCATGGTCTACCCAAGTTCTGTTTCTATATTCATTAGCATTTGGTTAAGTGAAGCCTATAGAATGCAAGCTTGTTCACTTAATATAACAAATTGAAGGGTAGATAGTTTCCACAATCACTTTCCACTTGGAAATGTAATATCTAAAAGGAACTTCAGTAGGTAATGCAGAAAGTTCATTTTATGTTGCTTTTATCAGAGGAGGCTTTTCTAGGCTTTCCTCCCCGCAGCTAGTGACAGCCCTGGATTGCTGTAAAATGTGCCCACGAGCTCTCAGTCCTTAAAATTTTCAAATTAATTTTATGTCTTTTTTGTTTCTGGGTATTTTGTTTGTAAATATTTCTAGAATTTTTAAAATTTAATATTAACTATCAAGTTTCCTATGATGAAAAAAACCAGTGCCAGAAGCTCATTTAAAGCCAAAAGTATAAAAACAAGCCTTCTACCTATTAGGCACAGAAAAATAATTAGGAAAGAAAATTTATAACTTTATTGAGTTCCTGCATTCCTGCTTTCTTTGTAGCTAAAGAAATAAACTTTTAATGAAAGTCAAGCAAAATTTTCAGTGATATAATTCAATACTGTATAGTTTACATAGTTAGTCTCAGCCATAAGGCTGCTCTTTAAGAAGATTTTTAATAAAACAGAAAACTAAATTTTTTTGTTCCTGTACTGAGAAGGAGATAGCCTAGATAGGGAACAGAATTAGAGCCAGGCTGCCAGGTTAAAATCTGATCTCTTCTTTGTGCCCCAGTCTACGCTGTATAAAATGGGAATAGTTGAAATCCCAACCTCTCAGGGTAGTCGTGAGGATTAAATAAGTTAATATATATATAAAATGTGTAGGGACAGTACCTAGCGTTTGGTAAGCCTTATATAAATACTGGGTATCCTTCTTCATTACATGTTGTATAGCTCATATGTGTTTTATCTATTGTAATAATTGTCAGTGGTTTCCTACAATAGCATTTCCTGCTACTTAAAAATATAACTAAGAATTCTTATATTTGACATTTGAAAAGTCGTCTGTTATAAAATGAGAACACTGCCTACATTGTAAAGTGGTAAAATTATTCCATCATCTCATCCTTCATTTCTTAGATGAAAAAAACAAATAGATACTGTTGTATATATCCCCTCATGCATAATATATGTACTTTCAATAAATTTGTAAGCTTACTGTGTATGTATGAATAGAGAGTAGCTCTGGAATAGATCATTTAAATTATATACTTTCTTGTAATATTATATGACATTTCTAAGAAATTAGGATTTTGCTACCTTGGGTAATAGAGGTTAAATCTGAAAAGCATATTCTTTCTCCTGGATCACATGTATTTGGAAATAATAATGAATTCCATTCTCTTCTTGAAATGTCAATAATACCAAAGCTGCATGCATTTCTTGAGTTGTTTTTATCCTGACAAAACAAATATGAGGAAGGTTAATAATAAGCCTTAATAACTTTACATTTATAACTGAATTTTTCCTCTATTATAATTCATTTCTCATTAATTTGTTTAATGGAAATTGAGGTCACAGTAGCAAATACACAAGGGAAGGAGGTTATCTTGATAGTGTATTAACAGAAATAGCTATGTTATTATCCTACATTTTTAAACTTCTAAATTGCAGGAATTTGTGATAATTTGTACTTATTATTATGTAAAAACCGTTTGTAAAAATTTCAAAACATTGAAGAATGTTTAAGTGCCTAGGAGATACTAGGTCATTATTAAGTTATGTCATTTTGGTTTCTGCATTAAGAGTAATCTGTAGATTTTCTGCTTCTATGAAAATTGATAATAACCAGAAGATTGCCAATTTCTCACGAGCTAAATAATCAAAATTGGTGCAAGGATTTAAATTAGTTTGACAAATTGTTTTTCTTTTCCTTTTTCAATAGATTAAACACACAGGCCTCCAGAGAGTATGGAGGGAAAAGTATAACAGAGATCATATTGTAGCAACAATAGAGACAGAGTTTAGGGGAAGAACTGGGGAGAAATAAACCAGAAATTCATTGAAGCAAATCATTAAAGAATATCTCTAGAAATTCTTTTTTGTGAGAAGAAATCCAAGTAGTATTTCACCCTTGTTTTACAGAAAAAGTTACCAAAGTCTTGACCAGTTATCAGCTGAAGTCAGCCTTTCTCAGACTTCACTGGATCCAGGTCAGTCACAAGAAGGAGATGGGAAACAAGACACATTAAATTTAATCAGTGAAGGTAAGAGAAACAAAATCTATTTGGAAATTACTGTTCCCTGCATTGCTGTGCTTTGGTTGCAGAATGCTGAAGAGCAGCAGTGACATTTCTGTGAAGCATGCTAGGAATGAAGCTGCAGGAGGATTAAAAAGTTCTGCTTTGGTCTTTTTTAACCTGTGCCCATTGGGCTTTCTGTGTCTCTCCCCAGTACTAAAACAACTTGATCAAGGTGGTCCCCCACTGCAGTTCAAAAGTCAGTTCTCCGCCTTTGTTCTGTTAAACTGCTTAGCAGCTTTGGATACAGCTGACTACTTCCTCATTCTTGAGTCAATTTCAGTAGCTCATTTTTTGGGTATTTTGAATAGCTTGGGAACAAATATGAGAGTTGCAGCTTTTCCTGCTCCTGCTTTCAGCTGTGCTCTGTCCACCCCTCTTTCCCTTGTTCTGCATCTTCCTGAACAACATCTTGGTTCAATAACAAAACATTTCAGGCCAGTTTCTGTGATCACATTTCATTGTCTAAGACTCAACCTGTGCATTTTTAAACTCCAGTAGCTTAGCTGGTTCAGAATTACTTTTTCTCCTGCCCCCAGCACAGGCTCAGACTGTGACTCTAGCACTTCGGGTTGGATAAGTGGTGAGAGTATGATACTGGTGCTCAGGTCTTTTATCTCTGCCTCCCAGTTCTCTGCGCGCCAGTGTGCGTGAGGTGGGGGCTGGCAAAGAGTTCCCTACTGCAGGGGGACCTGCACTACTCTGGGTCTCCATTTCCTCCTGCCTGCTCCACGGCAGTACATAGCACCACCACCCACGTCACTACATTCGCCTCCTCCGCCTTACCACTCCACGTCCGCTTACTAGGATGTCCTATCAGTGTTCCCTGCCACACACGCTGTCTACACTTGATTCTTCATCATCTTCACTGTTACTACCTTCTCTCAGCCGCATGGGGCAAGCTGCATGGATGAACTGCTGCCACGGCTCTTTCTTGGGTCTTTTCCTCTCTCATTCTTGTCCCCTTGTAGCCCATTCTCCATATAGTCATCAGTGATCTTAGAAAACATAAGAGAAAATATTATACCCAAACGTAAAACTCTCCAGGGGCTCTCAGTGACATTCAGAATACAATCCAGACTGCTTATCATGGCCTCCTGTATGATCATGGCCTTGCCAGCTTCTGCCTTCCCTTATACCCTGCACCCCAGCAAACTGACCTCCTAGTTGTTCCTTCAGGTTGGTTCCTGCCTCAGCGGTCTTTGCACTTATTTTTCGTAGGGCCCTGAAACTTCTTTCTTAAGGTCTTTGAATGGTAACATTTATCAGGTCTCTATTGAAATATTGCTTTAAAGAAGTTTTCATTGACTGCCATCCCTTAAATAACCATCATCTCCATATCCATCTTCACCCACCCCAGGCACTCTGTCACACTGCCCTCTGTTACACTATGATTCTTGTCCTCAGCTCCCTGCTAAAATGTATGCTTCATGAGGGAAGGAATCTTGTGCATATTTTCCACCAGTGTATTACCAGAGCCTGTCACATTATAGACAATTATTGATAGAGTTGGTAGAGTAAGTATATAATGAATGAATGTCATAGAATGTGAGGAACAAGGTAGAGATAGTATAGAGTAAAAATTCAATTAACAAGGAGGCTCAGGGGGCAGCTGGGTAGCTCAGTGGGTTAAAGCCTCTGCCTTCGGCTCAGGTCATGATCCCAGGGTTCTGGGATCGAGCCCCACACTGGGCTCTCTGCTCAGCAGGGAGCCGACTTCCTTCTCTCTCTCTGCCCACCTCTCTGCCTACCTGTGACCTCTGTCTGTCAAATAAATAAATTAAAACAAACAAACAAGAAGGCTCAGGCAATGGGAAATTATGTTAAGTTGAATTTTTTGCTTCTAAGGTAGTTGTTGAAATGTTCTCAGAGGGCTGTAAGTCTATTTTAATAGTTTAGTATATAGTGTATACTGACTAAAAATGAGTCTTTTTAATGATGTGGATAATAAAGATAGCAAAATAGAGTATCCTAGTGGCACAAAGGTAGGTGGAAGAGAGTAAACTGAATTCACTCTCATAATTTAGAATATGTATATTTTAAAAATTAATCCATTCTCTGAGTGGATTTTTTTATGATGACTCTTTGTGTAGAAGACACATTTATTTAGGATTTAAATCAGTTTATCATTATAGACATATTAATAGTAATAGGTTAAGATTGATAATGGGTAATTTTTATACTATAAAAACATGTATGTATGTGTGTGTATGTGTGTGTGTGTGTGTGATGAATGGGTGAAGCATAGAGAATCTTTAGGGCAGTGAAACTATTCTTTATGATATTAAAATGTTAGATACTTGTCATTATAAATTTGTCCAACCCATAAAACATACAACACCAAGAGTGAACCCCAGTGTAAACTGTGAACCCTGGTTCATAATGATGTGTTTGCATAGGTTCATTAGTTGTAACTAGTGTCCCACTCTGGTGGGGGAGGTTCATAAGAGATATGGAGATATGGAAAATCTTAGCACATTCTGCTCAATTTTGCTGTGAACCTAAAATGCCTCTAAAAAATAAAGTGTATGAATACACAGAGACAGGGAGAGTAAAGTGCTGACTTTAAGAATTCAAGGTTAATTACCAGATTAGGTATGACTTCCAGAATTTCCCTACCCAAATAGCTAATAAAATTATCAAAAAAAGAAAATGTTTGTCAAAAAATTTACCAACTAAAACAGAGCAACAAAAAAGAGCTATAATATATTTAGGATAATGTAGAACTTTAAATAAAATTTATTTTATTTTTTAAAGATTTATTTATTAATTTGGGAGGGTAGGGGCAGAAGAAGAGGGAGAGAGAGAATCTCAAGCAGGACACCCCCCTCCCCATGCCATTCCTGTACCGTGGCTTTGAGTGCAGAGCCCAGGGCAGGGCTCAATCTCATGACCCTGAGATCTTGACCTGAGTCAAAATCAAGAGTCGGACATTTAACTGACTGAGACACCCAGGTGTCCCACTGAAGAAAATTTTTTAAAACTTGATGGACATACATTCTTTCTACCCATAGTATCCTTCCCGCCCTCCCATAAAAGCCACATAGTAAGGAAACTATACTTTGATACCCTGATACAAGAGTGTCCTTTAGTTAAAAATTTCACAAACCAGCCAAATCAGCTAACTCTCCTGTGTGTACAAAATTATTATTCTTTAAAAACAATCATCTAAGTTGAGAAAAACAATTCTGCTAATGAAACCCTCCCCAGGAAAATAGTAATGAAGCAGGAAAAAAAAGACTATAGTACAACCATATGATTTTATTAAGTATCCTCAAACAAGCATCTAAAGCTGTAATACCATTTTAAATTAGAAATCAAAAACTAGGAACATAAATGTTCAAGAGGGGTGCCCAGGTGGCTCATTAGTTAAGCATCCAGTTCTTGATCTGAACTCAGGTCATGGGCTCAGGGTCATGTCATGGGCTCAGGGTCATGAGATGAAGCCTTGCATGAAGCTCCAAACTTAGTGGGGAGTCTGTTTGGGACACCCTCTCCCCCACTCCCCCATCCCCCACCCCTGACCTCCCAGCATGTGATCTCTCTCTCAAAAAAAAAAAAAAAATTTAAGAAACAGGAAGAAATGAATTGATAGTTCATTACTCTAGAAGAAATGGCAGAAAAGGCAAAGTTGTATTAGAAGAAAATATTAAAGAACAGCTGTCTAAAGAATAGATTTGAAAGAGATCTTAATATCAACATTGAAGAAAGGCAGGAAAACCAAGAGAATGAAAATATGATGTGGAAAGAAATAAAATGAGTTAGGAAGTGTTTGAATTAGAAGTCAAGCAAAGAAGAGAAAATTTAGGGGCACGTGGGTGGCTCAGTCAGTTAAGCATCTGACTTGATTTTGGCTCAATCTCACCATCTTGAGATTGAGCCCCACAGTGGGCAGGGGGGGTCCACATTCAGCAGGGAGTCTGCTGGAGATTCTCTCTCTTCTCTCCCTCTCCCCCTCCCCTGCTCACGGATGCATGCTCTCCCTCTCTAAATAAATCAATCTTATTTAAAAAAAGAAGATAGGATTTTTATATCAGTAGAATCACCGAAGAAGGTAAAACAGTGGAGCAGAACTAATACTGAGTCTGTAATCTGAGAAAAATGTCTGGAAATAAAAGACTGAAATCAACAAATTGACAGGGCTGACAAAGTACCTGAGAAAATTACCTGTATTAATCAACTCCCAAGTAGTATCTATTCAAATTATTAGATATTAATAATAAAACATATTCAGGGATTCTAGGCAAAAAGATCAAATAGCTTATAAGGGGAAGAGACTGAGACTAGCATTACACTTCTCTAGTTGTATAAAGTAACAGAACAAAGCTACAAACCATTCCAAATAACATGAAGTTAAAACAAAAAAAGACTTGTTATCATATAAGAAAAGAAATAGCAAGTAATAAATATAAGCTGGAATTATGAATTTCTAAAAAATAAAAACTCAGCATAGCAGACTTTGTGAGATATACTTAAAGCAGTAGCTAGAGGAAATTAATAATTTTTATATACTTTTCATTAAAAATGAAAAAAAATAAATGAATTAATTTTCTCAGCCCAAATGGTAGAAAAAGAACAAGGTAAATAAAAAGCCAATGAAGAAAATAGTAAAGGTGAAAACATAAATTGATAGAAATAGTTCTAATTAATAAAACCATTGTTTTAATTAACAAATTTGGGATCTAGCTAATTTAATCATAGAGGAAGAAAGAACAAATATATGAAAATGTTGGGGATAACTGATAAATACAGTATGAAAAATTTAGAAAATTATAGACCAGTATTATTTATCCATATTGATATAAACTTTCTAAATAATATATTAGTGAGGAGAATATAGCAACACATAAAGAAATGATACATAACTGTGCAGATTTAATCCAGGAATGTGAGGTTGATTCGATATTAGGAAATCTATTAATGTAATACCATATTCATAGATCTAAGATATAAAAAGTTATCCCCACAGATGGCCAGAAAAGCCCTGGACAGAATTCAACACCTGTGTGACACAAACACTGAAGACAAAAGAACTGAATAATACTTCCTTTCCGTGAGTATGTGTGAACATCTCTGTCTGGAAGCCAGCATCTTACTTAATGATACTAAGATACCTTATATCTTAGTTAACATTATACTAGAGGTAGTAGCTAATGGCATTTAAGGAAGAAATGTCTAGAGACATGAAAATTGGATTTTTGCAGATGATAGCATGAACCTGGAAAATGAGAAATAATAATACTACACAATAAAAGTCCTATAAAGTAGCAAAATATAAAATTATACAGAAATCAACAGCTTTCACATGTACAAGCAATAAGCAATGAGAGACTCTATTAGCTGTAGGGAAGAATTTAAATAGCAACAGAGAAGATAAAATATTTAGACAATTTCTTGTTAAAGTTATTCCTTTTGTGAGAAAAGCTAGAAAGCATTCTTAAGAGACCCAGAAAGGGGCACCTGGGTGGTTCAGTGGGTTAAGCCGCTGCCTTCGGCTCAGGTCATGATCTCGGGGTTCTGGGATTGAGTCCCACATCGGGCTCTCTGCTCAGCAGGGAGCCTGCTTCCTCCTCTCTCTCTGCCTGCCTCTCTGCCTACTTGTGATCTCTCTCTGTCAAATAAATAAATAAAATCTTAAAAAAAAAAAAAAAAAAGAGACCCAGAAAGAGATCCTTTAAGTCTCCCCTAAGTTAATGTAGAGTTAACACACTCCTACATATGCTTTTATTTTCAAATCCATCAGTCACACATCTCGGAATTCACTCCAAAGAAATACTTAAATGATACAGAAATACATATGCACCAGATTATCCTGCTCATTCAGTATTCCCTCACATTCTGCACTTTTCCCTGAATGCTTATCAGTTTCGAAGAACTTCACTAGCTACCCTTTTTAAAACTGAACTTCCTATTTTGAGGTAATTATGGATTCACATGTGGTGAAGATCTGTATACCCTTCACTGGTTTGGCTCCATGGTGACATCTTACAAAACTGTAGTATAACCTCCCATCCAGGAAACTGACAATACAGTGCAGTGATTTCATTCAGATGTACACGTCATCCTCAGTGTGTGTTTTTAGTTCCACATAGTTTGATTACACTCATAGGTGTGTGTCTACATTGCCACAGCCAAGATATGGAACACGGGCACCATCCCAAGGATCCCTTGTATTACTAATCATACCTACTTCCTTCCCAGCCTTGCCCTATGTCTGCCCCTTCCCCAACCCATGGGAACACTAATATGTCCTCCATGACTGTCATTTTGTCATTGAATGATGAAGAGTACCGTATAAATCAGACAGTATATAGCCCATTGGAATTAGCTTTTTTTACTTAGCATAGCTCCCCTGAGATCTTTCCAAGTTGTTAAACGTATCGGTGACTTATTCCTTTATTTGTAAAAAAAATTCCATAATATGTATTATCACATTAAAAAAAAAACAACACTCATTGAAGGATATCTAAGTTTTTTAGGGACTGTGAAACTCTACTCTCATCTGAATGTCTATGTTCCCCAAATTCATAATCTCTGGTATGATGATAGAAGAATGTGGGAGGTGATTAGGTCACAAGGGTGGAGCCATGATGAATTCGATTAGCTTTCTTAAGAGGCACAGAGAGCACCCTGGCCTCTTTAGTCACCTTTGGACACAGTGAGAACCTGCTGTGAGCCAGGAAAAACAGGCGGTAACTAGACATAGAACCCACAGGTAACTGCCTCCGAGATTTCCCAGCATCCAGAATGCTGAGAAACAAGAAACAGTAAATACCTTTCTGTGGTTTTTAACCACATAGCTGATGGTATTTCTGTGATAGCAGCCTGAATGGCCTATGCTGCAGTGAATATTGGTTTGCAAATTTTTCTGTGAGCCTAACTCCATTTTTCTAGAATGAATACCGACTTTTGATTTGAGCTCAAGGTATGATCTCAGGTCCTGAGATTGAGTCCCACATCAGGATCTGCATTCAGCCTGCCAGAGATTCTCTCTTCCTCACCCTCCACCCCTCCCCCAACTTATGCATGCATGCTCTCTAAATAAATAAATAAATAAAATCTTATAAAGATCATCTCAGAAGTTAAAGTGGTACCATAATTGTTGGTAGAAAAGGGTGAGAAGTTGGCATTTTTTTCAAGGATTGGTTAAGCCCATATGTGATAGTTGTGCTAGTAACTACTAGCAACCCATAGTTCAGCAAATCTAGGATGCCTTGGGTTTTAAAATATACCAGTATTTAATTTAGCCTCGAAAAAGAGAAGAAAAAGCCAACAATTAAATTATAACACATTGTCTACATATCTCTTAGCATTTTTTAATATTTATTTTGAGAGATCCTTGGGGCACCAGGGTGGCTCCACCCTTTGGGACCTAACTCTTGATTTCACCTCACGTCGTTGACTCAGGGTCATGGGTTCGAGGCCCTTATTGGGTTCTGTGTTCAGCACAGTCTGCTTAGAATGCTCTCTCTCACTGTCTCTCTGACCCTCCCCCTGCTTGCACACATACTCTCTCTAAAAGAAGACCTTTAGACTTTCAAAAAAACTTTTATTGTAATTCACATAAAACTGACCATTGTAAAGTGTACACTTCAGTGGTGGTTAGTGTACTCAGTGTTTTACAACCATCACACTAATTCCAGAACTTTGTCATTTACCCAGTAAAGAAGCCCTGCATCTGTTAGTAGTTGGTCCCAATTCCTCCCTACCCCCATCTCTGGGTAACTACTGATCTACTTTTTGTCTCTTTGGGTTTGTCTGTTCTGGACATTTCATATAATAAAACCATACAGTATGTAGCTGTTTTGGTCTAGGTTTTTTGTTCTTGTTTTTCTTAAGTAGGTTCCATGCCCGTAATGGAGCCCAGTGCAGGACTTGAATTGATAACCCTGAGATCAAGACCTGAGCTGAGACCAAGAATCAGAAGCTTGGGGCACCAGGTAGCTCAGTTGGGGGTCTGCCTTCAGCTTGGGTTGTAATCTGGGGGTCCTGGGATTGAGCACATTGTCAGGCTTCCTGCAGTGGGGAGCCTGCTTCTCCCTTTCTTCCCACCTGTGGTCCCTGTCTCTCTCTTTCTCTCTGTCTCTCTCAAATGAATAATGAAACTTAAAAAAAAAAAAAAAAGTCAGAAGCTTAACTGTCCAAGACACCCGGGCACCTTCTGTCTAGGTTCTCTGACTTAGCATTGTGTTTTCACAGTTTGTCCATGTGGCAGCAAGTATCAGTGCTTTATTCCCTTTTATGCACAAATAATATTCCATTCATTTGGACATTTGGATAGTTTGCACTTTGGGGCCGTTATTAATAATGCTGTGAACATTCATGTACAGGTTTTTGTATGAAAATATATTTTTATTTCTCTTGGGTATATAACTAGGAATGGAATTGGCTGGAACATGTTTTAATCATTTGAGGAACTTCCATACTTTTTCCAAGTGATTGTAGCATTTCATAGTCTGACCAGCATTGTATAGGGGTTTCATTTTCTCCACACCTTGACCAATGTTTGTTATTGATGGTCTTTTTAATTATATCATCTAGTATGTGCGAAGTAGAATTTTGTGGTTTTGATTTGCATTGTCCTAATGCGTATAATGTTGAACATCTTTTCATGTGCTTATTGGCCATTTGTATATCATCTATACAACTATCTATTCAACTCCTCTATTTAAAAATTGCATTGTCTTTTAATTTTTGAATTGCAACAGTGTATTTTGGATAGTAGACCTTATCAGATGTATGGTTTGCAGATAGATTTTCCATTCTGAGGAATGTCTTTCTACTTGCTTGCTAGTGTTGACTCACAGATTTTTAATTTTGATGAAGTCCCATTTAACCAGTTTTCCTTTCGGTGTCCCATCTAAGAAATCATTGTCTAATTCAAGGTCATGCAGATTTACTTCTATGTTTCTTTTTCAGGGTTTTATAGTTTTAGATCTTACATTTAGGTCTTTGATCTATTTTAAGTTTTTGTATATGGTGTGAGCTAATTGTCCAACTTAATTCTTTTACAGGTAGATATTCAGTTGCCCCTGGACCATTTGTTGAAAAAATTATCCTTTCCCCAATTAAATGGTCTTAGAATTCTTGCTGAAATGCATTACCCATACATGTATGGGTTTATTTCTAGATTCTCAGTTCTGATTTGTTGGTCTGTTGGCCTCTACCAGTGCTACATTATCCATTGTATAGTAGCACACTGTCTTGCTTTATAGTTAAGTTTGGAAATCAGGACAACTTTGTTCCTTTTCAAGATTGTTTTGGCTATTCAGGCTCCACTGAATTTCCATATGGATTTTAGAATCAACTTGTCATTTCTGAAAAAAAGGCAGTTAGAATTTTGATGGGGATGACACTGAATCTGTAGATTAATTTGGGAAATATTGCCATCTTAATATTGTCTTCTAACCCATGGAAAATGGAATGTTTTCCCACTTATTTCAACCTTGAATTTTTTCCAACAATAGTTTGTAGTTGTCAATGTACAACACTTGCACTTCTTTATTTGAATTTATTTCTAGGTATTTTATTCTTTTAGATTCTATTGTTAATGGAATTATTATTTTCATTTTCTGGTCATTCATTGCTTCTTTCATTTTTAGACTTTAAGCGTAGATTTAAAAAATTCATGTCACTCCTCTGTACCTATAAGGAAAAGAAAAGTGAATTCAGTTACAAAGAACTCCATATTCACAGTCAATCTCTTCTGAATATGAAGACAGACATTGGCTGCTCTGTCTGTTCACAGTATCATTCTCTGTGACAACAGTGAACCATTTCCTAACATAATCCAGGTATCCTGGAAATCAATACCTAGAAGTAGAGATCCTTCTGATTCTCTTTTACAGCTCTACAGTACCTCATTGTGTAACCGTGTTAGGCATTTAGATTTTCATCTTTTGCATTACTGTATGATAATCTTTATATTAAAAAATGTTCTCTAAGTATATATTCCCAAAGAATTGCAAACAAGACTCAAACAGATACTGGTGTGCCAATGTGTGCAGCAGCTTTTTTTTACAGTACTCTAAAGGTAGACACAACCCAAGTATCCATACAGATAAATAGATAAAAAGTAGTATAAACATACAGTGGAATACTGCTCAGCCATGAAAAAGGAATAAAGTTGTGATACATGCTACAAAATGGATGGGCCTGAGAAAACATGCTAAGGGAAATAAAGCCAGACACAAAAGGGCAAATATTGTATGATTCCACTTGTAATAATGATATATGATAGGCATATTCATTGACAGTAGATTGGAGTTTCCAGAGACTGGGAGTGAGGGGACAATGGATACTTATTGCTTAAATGGGTAGAAAATTTGTTTGGGGTAATGAAATTTTTGGAAATAGTGGTGATGGTTGCACAATACTGTGGATGTAATTAATGCTACTGAATTGTACATTTAAAATATAAAATTTGGAAAGACCATCTAAAGCAGTTGAGTTCCAGGAGCATTTAATAAGAATTCCAGGGCGCCTGGGTGGCTCAGTGGGTTAAGCCGCTGCCTTCAGCTCAGGTCATGATCTCAGGGTCCTGGGATTGAGTCCTGCATCAGGCTCTTTGCTCAGCGGGGAGCCTGCTTCCCTCTACCTCTCTCTCTGCCTGCCTCTCTGTCTACTTGTGATCTCTCTCTGTCACATAAATAAATAAAATCTTTAATAAGAATTTTAGAAAGTTGATTCTGGCCTGAAATGGGTCAGTAAGCTTAAACATTAAAAGGGTCCTTGAAACATCTAAATGTTTTGACCCTGAAATAACACAATAAACATTTTAAATTGGAATTTAACAACTACTCTTCTGTATCTTTTTCTAAGGTTGTTATATTTTCCTGTATTGTGCTTGTCAGCAAAACTATGAAGTTAACATAGCTAGTCATCTTTGTTATTTTACAAAGGAAAGGCTCAGAGAAGACGCCTTTCTTAAGGTCATACAATTAAAAGACATAGGAGCTCTCTTGGTCCCAACACTGTTCTTATGGAATCATGACTTGTTAGTTATATAATTATTTAATGAGCATCTCCTATGTGCTCAGCACTGGGAATATAATAAAGAACACAAGAAATTCCATGTCCTTTCTCAGTGTATGGTTTAGAAGAATGGAGAGCCCCACAGTTATCATACAGTATAGCTAGGTAGGTTAGAGTTCAAAGGACTGTAGGAACACTTCAGAGGGGCCATTTGAAACTATAGATAGCATTCAGAAACACCTGCCGTCTGGTTCAGTTTAGACTTCTCTAACTGTGTAAGCAAAACTTAAGCTTTTTATCTATTCTGGAAACCTGCTAATTTTCAAAGACCTCAGCCCTTCACAGCCTCAAACCAGCCACTTCTAGCTAGTATTTGCAAACTTAACCAGCTTTGGAAAGAACCTGTGTTCCCCAGCTTTGAAAACAGATCTGCCAGCCTTCCTCACGGGCCTATGGGAGTCCAGGATGTGACAAAGTTCCTGAGGCAAGGTAGAAGCTGAATAAATGTTCAGTAAGTGGGCTGAAGCTCTCCCAATCCAGCCCTCCTCCTGAACTGAAGCAGTTTTGCTTCTGCTGCATTACTTAACCTACACAGGGATTTCCTGGTATTTCTGTGGCCTGGGCATTGGTACTGTTAGTTTATTTCCTTTACCAAGGGAACATGAACATACTCTGAAAAAAAGGTAAAGTTTTTATTTTTTTCCTAAAACATGGTATCTCAAACTTTCGTAACTAGAAATGTTATGAGGAGCACACATAATCCTCTGGTAATGTTTTTTGAAGGATGGCATTGAAGTTACGGAAATATATAACTGGCTATGTTTTGAGTACTTTGTAAAGTTATGTAAGTTTTTAGCTTTATAGGATCTTTTGGTAACATTCTTCAAGGGCAATTAAATATTTGTGATTTAATCTTAACTTTCAGGTAAAGAAGATACCCCCTCATTACTCGGTCTCTGTGGATCTCTAACATCAGTGGCAAGTTACAAATCTCTAACAAGTCTCAAATCTAATGACTACCTTGCAAGTCCCACAACAGAGATGACGAGTCCAGGTCTAACTCCATCCTGAAAAATTTTATGTCAGAGCCAGAAGTTTTTATGTTGCAAATGTTCTATTTACAATAAGTTTGACTGCTGGGAAAACCTTTGGAATTTTATATTGTTCTGGCACATGTCTGGAATTCTATTGCTTCTATTAGAGAATTCAGTCCACTCCATGTGCCCTTCTGAGAGAAAATGATCCTGCCATTTTAAGATTCTTATATTTGTCACTGAGGAAGTTTAAAAATGAATAGGCTTTAAAAACCTTCAAATATCCTCTAAATTAATAATCCATTGCTAATTGTGATGTAAATTTATTATTCAGCTGATTTTCATGTATTTAGATGTACTATAATTGCCAGAGACTGAGTTCAAGGTTTTATTCCAGAGACAAAGCTAAGTATTTTCTTTTACTTTTATTCAGTGATTATATTTTCTAAAATATGATTTAATTTCATTTTTCATTCATTTCTTCCTAGGTTTTGATGTTTAAATGCCTTTTTTGTATGAGGAGGAGGTTCTCAGCTGGTTTCGTAGTGGCTTACTCACTTTTTCTTTAATAGTTATCATTTGGTACAACTTTCCATTAACATTTTATAAATTTTGTAGGAATGTATCTTTAGGCCATTACTAAATTTGTCAGGGTCCTAGGGAAAGTGTTTTACATCATTTTGGTAAAATGAATAAACTGTTTTCCCAAGATTTTCTTAAAAGTTTATTTAAAAATATCAAATATTCCTCAGTAGTTGGAAACATTTAAAAATGTAGAACAGATGTTGAAAAGTATTTTATTAGGAAAGACTTTGAGTCCATGTAAGGATTTGAGAACCTTCAAGTAAGGATCACTAGAGTCTTATCATACTCAACAATATGTCTGACATACAGTGCTGTTTTGTTCTCCCTTATGTGTAACAATGAATCACGCCATGTTAATGTTAAAAAACCGATGTTAATGTTCGAAACCCCTACACTTCTACAGGTTAAAAAAAAAATTAGTTTCCTTTTTAAAAAAATTATGCGCTATAAAATCTTTTTGCAGTTTTGGGAATTTATAGATTTCATCCATCAAAATCCCACCATATTGAAAGAGAAAATGTCTGAAGTATATTTTCTATCGTAAGTACTATGAGGAAAACATGACCAGTTGTGCCAAAGACGTTTTATACATTGTTTACATGAAGAGGACACAATACTTAATGGGGACTTCATATGCTATTTTTGTTTATTAATAAAACATTACATTCAAACTCAGTTGCTTGACATGTAGGAACAGTACAACAATTTATGAGAGGAGGCAAGAGTGCTGAACATACTACATCATTCTTTGTATTAGAAATGTGGGAGTGTGGTGGTTCTCTGCAAGATTTAGGAGCTTTATTCTCATGATTTGGAATTTAAGATCATAAATAATAAGAATGCCAGTCTTATAAGGAATTTCAAATGAAGTCATTTCAGGAACAAAGGAGGCCTGGAAGCCATTAAAGTAAGTTATCCTAGAAGTACCAGAACATACTCAGAGTTTTTACTTCTTTAGTACTTGTAAAAATGCAAATATTCTTGAAAAATGGTACCTTTAACAATTTAGTGGTATCTACTCTTAATTCTATATACCTTATTATGAGTGAGGTATCCGAAGCAATTATTAATGAGCATGGGGATGGAAGGAAGATAAAAAATGAGGACAGTGAGAACCCTGGGAGGAGGGAGAAGGAAATGGCTAAGGAGAGGAACTTGAAAATTCTTAGGTTGGCCTTAAGCTCTATTGCTGCCTTCCTAAAAAACGATCAGAATGTTTCAAATGCTTTATCCATGGTCCACTCTCAACTGATATTTATTGTTCCTCAATAATTTTAAAAAATCATTGTTAAATTTTCCATACATTTTTATAATAGGGGAAGGAAATTCAAGATTCCATAATTGATCACATTTTCCAGATTTGTCTAATGCATACAGTAACTTATGCATCTTAACATGCTGCTATATGCAGATTTAAACATGACATCTGAGGATCATGACTTTTCCTCCTTTCTTGGAGCTCCTGGTATAAAATTCATCTGCTAATGTGAATTCAGGTTTCTATACAGTTCATTTCACACTAGTTATACATGTAGTTAATGTTTGCATGAGGAAACAATGTATGTCTCAATCTTTAATTTTAGGTGGTGGTGTTTACTGTTTACACACCCTACCCAAAACAGAATGCTGAATTATATGCTAATAATTCCATGTGTATTTTGTTGCCTTGATGTACTATACTTGTTGCATGTATATTAAAAGTTTTGTACCACGCATTAGTAGTTATACTTTTTCCTTCAAGACAAGTTACTGGATTCAAGTTGTACACTGAACTTTGTTTTAGCAACTATGGTAAGTGTATATTACTCAGCACTAAAATATTGATATGACAAAAAGTTTTGGAGAAATCTTTATTTCAACTCAAATACCTTTTATTTAAAAAAATAACATGATCTGCTTTATAATACATAGTATCTGTTGAAATGGTACAATACAGGTAGTGATTTTGGTAGTGCTAATAACATAATTATATAAGAGCCATGTTTGTTTTCTCACCATAAAATGGAAACATCATCATCTTCCCAGCACCTATGATGGCATCAAGGTGATGTCAGCATTGAATGAAATGATATAAACTAAGTTTTTATTTAAGTCATCTTTATTAGATTTACACATAAGTTTTCAAGTGGTTAAAAGTGTGTCTCAAATTTACAACTTAGGGAAATTCTTTGTCAAAGTTCCTACTGTTAGGTAAGATCTCCAGTTTTGATCAACAAATACGATGGATTACTTCTGAAATGTCACACAACTGCTTTGAACATCAGAGCTCTTAAATATTTTTTAATTGGTTCCCTTTGTTCTTCTGGAAGCAAAGCAGCTTCTATTTAGTTTTAGAATTAGTCCTTTTTAACTGATAGGAAGGGGCCGATAAAAATCACATCAATGTCCTTATGGTCCCTTTTCAAAGTCTATTCTGGTCCAAACCAATCCTTATTATGTAAGTCCCCATTTCCTATAGCACTGTTTATTTCTCTAAAAACCAAATGAACCCAAAGTTTCACTACATAAAATTCAGCCTTTCTACAGGTGACACATTCTGGTGTGTGCTGTGCTCAACTGTGCTACCTTCTTTTCTTTTCAGTTAAAATAACTGCTGGTCTTGGGGGAGGGGGGAACAAGAACAACCACTCTATAATTATTAGACCTGTACCAAAAATACTTGCTTGGCTTCCAGTTGCCTTCCTGTTTTTCCTTCCCGGGACTGAATTCCATTGCCTGATTGAGACTCCCACTGCCAGGTGCCAGGTACGTTTAATTGTCTTAATCTTAAAAGCATTTCCTGACACTCCCTCTCTGCCCCCAAGCTCAGTGGAGAATCCTCTGCGTCCTCATCATCCCCATCACTCCCTTTGCAGCCCTCTGTCAATCAGTAGCTCTGCCTCTATTTGTGGCCTGTATCTGAAGCACTTCTACTCTCATGTGCTTCTTAAACTGCCAACCATGTAAAAAATCTGAGGAAATGTTAAATGATAGGTTAAAATTTATTTTAAAAGTTCATTTTGGAAAAAAATTAAAACCTGAAACACGAAACTTTCCCATATCCCTGGAATTCATGCTCCAGAAAGGGAAGAATCTAAAGGAGTCATGTAGTTAAATAAGCATAGCGAATAGTTTCCTAGAAATAAAAATTTATTTTAACTTCATATCTATTCTTTCAAAAGTCAAATGTGTGTTGTATGGAAGGTGGCAAACATGTAATACTTGAACTTCTTTTTAAAAAATGTACACACACCTAAGAAAGTAAATGTATTTGTTAGAAAACTTCACATAGATTGAAACGATTTGCTTTCAGAAACATTACCAAGAATATAACCTCTTGTCAAGTGCTTTTCAGTGGCTATTTTTTTGTTAAAATTAAAATTAAATTCAATTAATTAAAATTAAAGTATTAATGCTTCTTTACCACTTAAGTATAAAGAAAGCTTCAATTCACCCTTTTTATCCAGATACATGGCTGTAATATGTACTAGAAAAGCTACTAGGGAATTAAATTTATTTTAGGTATAAATGGGAAGAATTTTCTGTAAGTATAGTCTGTTTTGGGGGAGGGAGGGAATTTCTCTACTGGTATTTATATTAAGCTGAAATACATGACTGCTTCTTAATAATTATAAATTTAAATTTTTCTACCAGTTACCAAAAAGAAACATAACATGACAAAAGTAAATTTAAATTTAATACCGTTAAGCAGCAGTGTTCAAGATAAACTTTCCTACATAAAGTACATCATGAACATAATTTTATTTGAAAATATTCAGCTTGAAACACAGTGATAATTTTAAGAAAGCATAAAATATTTTAATGAAAATATAAGTTAATGTCAAACATTTATGATTTTATAGATATGAATGTTGCAAAACTTAAGGTAAATCAACACAGGATAAAGTAAACAGAAGATTACATACAAACCCTATATATTTTATTTCTGATGAAACATACAAACTCTTTT
The DNA here is from genome assembly GCF_011764305.1 of Mustela putorius furo. Classification (NCBI taxonomy): domain Eukaryota; kingdom Metazoa; phylum Chordata; class Mammalia; order Carnivora; family Mustelidae; genus Mustela; species Mustela putorius. The sequence continues at coordinate 31,335,664 of NW_025421998.1, forward strand.
CTACTACAATATAAAATACATAATTCCTCTACCAACACTAGAGATGTCACCTGACTATACTCTTCTATTTTAGGGGAAAAAAAAATACTTCACATTTCAAGGCATATAAAGTGCTTTTTCTTATAGGATATAGATCCTGAGAAAATTTTTTTAAAAATTATTTTTGTCCTGCCATGGTAGCTTTGCTTCATTCCTACAGCCACAAGCTACATTACTGAGGCATCCTGTATTGACTAAAAGCTATTTCTTCAGGGAAATGGCTGCCTCTTTAGTCTCTTGATGTAGCATACTAACTAACATGAGATGTGTAAAATCAAGGGACATTTTGGAAGTATTTTGTGGCTTATATGTATTCATCTCAGTGTTGTTAGAAGAAGACAATACAAGTGACCTCAAGAGCTCCACAAACAGTGATACCTGAATTCCAAGATGGCTGAAACCCGAGGCCCTTCCCTGGCTGAAACATTATTTTTACCATGCTAAATACAATGTGGTTTTTTCCCACTGTACACCCAAGATTCACTGTGCCAAACATTTAAGACAATCAGTAAAGACTCCTTCTCTCTTGCAGAAACAGTAGATAATACAGAATTTTTAGTCACCAAAAATATTTTTATCACATAAACAGTTACATTCTGGTTCATAAAGATAAAATAGCCATTACCTTTGGGTGAAGAAATCCTAATATGGGTGAAGCCTTAAAACGGCAATGGGAGGTATAAAACAAAAACAAAAACAAAACTTGAATTAAAGTATCTAATAGGTAATTAGGTAAACGTGAATAACATTATTTAAAGACTGCCATCTATTATGTACTTTGTTGGAATACTTAAGTATCTGTGCATGATTTAAGTGTGTATGAAGGAAGGGCATTTTTCTTCTAGACTCTGCACATCATTCAGCACACAATTCAAACTGTTTTAATCTATGTGACACATTCCCATTGACATTATACCGAAATCCAGAATATCAAACTCTCAGAGATTTTCACTTTCAGTGCTAAGGAGTAATTTTTCTCTTCTTTACAGGAACACTTTATGATAGTGATTTCTAAAATACCTTTTTCAAAATCTCAAAAATCAGCAAAACAAAATTTATTTTAAAATTAGGGTTATGATTCAGAGGCAAAGTAGAAATTACTACTCATTTAAATTATAAGAAATATACAAAATCATTTTGAGATAATGGTGAAAGTTCTTGCCTAAGAGTCTCTATCTTATTACTTGGCTTTGGTTGTTATTTCCAGTTGAAACAGCATCACTAGCATTGCTGTCTTCGAGCATTTTGCTTCTGGAAAAAAGTCTTCCCAAATTCATAGGTACTGATCATAATGGCACAAGCAGGAGCAATTTTAATTAAACGGGGAATGAGGCCTGAAAAGAGAATAGAAAGAAATCAGTACAAATTTTACTTTATTTTTTTTTTTTAATTTAAATTTTTAGAACGATTTTATTCATTTGACATAGCAAGAGTGCACAAGCAGGGGAAGGGACAGAGGGAGAAGCAGACTCCCTGCTGAGCAGGGAGCCTGGCATGGGACTCTATCCGGGGACCTTGGGATCATGACCTGAGCTGAAGGCAGATGCTTATTAACTGACTAGGCCACCCAAATGCCCCTAATATGTTCGCTTTAACAGCATCAATGTGGTTTCCTAAATAGGGAATGTTTTCAATAATTTCTTGCTTAAGGTTAATTTAGGAAGATGACAGATGTCAAAGTTATAATTTTATTCAACAATTTGGTAAAGCAAGTATTTTTACCTGTAAATAATCCTGCAAATCCATTCTTAGCAACAATATTCTTCATGATAGTCCAGGTTGACATAGGCAAAGAAACTAAATGTTAAAATAAAGAAATGATACATTATAGATTACCATTTAATAAATTCTAATACACAAATACACATAAAAATGTTTACAGCCTTTGGTGTGTATAATCATTATAAATAGAACAAATCTGTTTACCTCAATTTTATCCCAAACTTTAACAGTTGGAATCCTTAAAAAGAAAAATTAGAAAAAGGTGATAACTTTAAGGTATATAGGACTAGATATAATCGAGGAGGAATATACAGATGGATTCTATGATTAAGTTTCTTAAGCTTGGTAGTGGGCCATATCCTTTACACGTATTTCTCTGCCTTAATAATGAAAAATTTAGAAGATGTGTAGAAATCTTCATGGGGTTCCCAAAGCCAACAAGCCCTGATAACCATTTTTCATTACATTCTTATTGTATACATTTTAAAAAGTGTTTTTTTTCCTAAGAAGTTCTGAAAAGAATAGCTTGTTCTCCCTAGGGAGGTCTGTCTGCCTTTATTAAAACCTTTCTGAATAGATGTACCAGTCTTTTTTTTTTTTTTTTAAGATTATTTATTTGACAGAGGGCACAAGCAGGGGGAGTGGCAGGGAGAGGTAGCAGCAGACTCCCCTCTGAGCAGGGAGCCCGATGCAGGACTCAATCCCAGGACCCTGGAATCATGACCTGAGCCTAGGGCAGACATGTAACTGACTGAGCCACCCAGGTGCCCCTAGATGTATCAGTCTTGATATAAATTACATTAGTTTTGTCTCTTCCAAAGGGTAGATTAAGCCTTTTTTAAAATCAAAATTTTGTATTTTTATAAATAAAAATTTATTTATTATTTTATTTTTATAAATAAATATTTTTATAAATAAAATGATTAAAAAATAGTATTTCAAACTCTACAGTCACTAGAAGTACAGTTATAAAAAATGCACACACTTCACTTGGCATCTGCAACAGTTAATTAACAGTAACGTCTCTTATTTGCAACCATTTAAAAATGTGAAAGTAAAAAACTTTTTTTAAAGATGTCACTGAGATTTAAACATACAGCTACTTATGAGCTATTCATGCATGAAGTTTACTTATCTTCATTTTACACAATGATTCTCAGCAGCTGGCTTAATTAGCCCACAGATTACTAGATGCAGTAGGTAAAAAAAAAAAATCTGCTAAGAAGCAGGCACACTACCGAATGAATACTGTTGACAGCTGACACACCGAGGCTGGCAAAGTCTTGTTTGATATCAGCTGGATGAGGGGCAAAGTCTCGGTTTGATATCAGCTGGATGAGGGGCAAACACTGGTATGGCATCCTCACTAGCTGCTCGGAGCTGCATTCTAAGACTACGATAGTCAATGTGAACGTGGATGACAACAACTCTGAGTCATTCAGAAGGATTAAAGCATGTATTATTAAGCATGCCCAGGGGAAAAAAAGGAGAAGGCTAGAGAAAGCTTTCAAAAATGGCTTTTTAGAATTTTACCACTTAGTGGAATGGGCTCATTATTTCAAATCTCATTTAGAGAAATATCAGATTCTCTGTGAAGATAAATGGGGCTTTGCATTTATTTAGGAAGCCATATTATGATAATATAAATACTACAAATATAAAGATAGCAACTATAGCTATCTGACAGGAAGGATACATTTTTGAAACCAAGAACAAAGTATTTATGAAAAAATATAACTTTCTAAAGTCAATGACCAAAATTTTATATTACAAGTCAGCAACTTCATGTTTAAATTATTCCAATTAAATTCTGGAAACACCTAGTGAAAGAAAGGAAGCCAAGTAGCCAGGTATTTCTGATCTTGAAGGATTCATGCCCCAAAGTGGTCCCTATTTAAACAGCAGCATGCACTTAATGCAGAAGAGAATGGATGGAAAGCGTTGTAACTGAAGGTAAGCTTCATTCACACTCTAATGGAATCTCTGAAGTATCCTGCCAAGTCCCAACCCTCTAGAGTTATTGCTAGAAACACTCATTTATTGACCATCCACATTTATCAAATCTTAGCAACTATACAGCAAATCTATTCCTTCTCAGTGTCCTCCTTCCTCTCTCCTGAGAGATAACTACTCTCTTGTGTTTCTTTTTTCCTTTACCTTTCTCATGCTTGTGTTTAAACTTTCACTACATCTGAACACATCCATAAATAACATATACTCTTGCTTTTCATGCTCTTAAACTTTGTATAAATGCTAGCACACTGTACATTTGTAATGTGCTTTTTAGGATTATCTATATTGCCAAGAGCAGGTTTATCTGATTGATTTTAATTGCTCTGTGTGATTGCATTACATGGGTTATCAGAGTTGACCTGCTGCCTGGCCAGGGCCCATTTCAGCGCTTTCTAACTTTTGAGATTAAGAATCCTTAAGTGAGTATCCTTGTACAGGTGAGACGTTTTTCTAGGGCACATACCGAAGGTGAAACTGCTTGTTCAAAGAGCCTTTTTGAGATTGCCAGATTATTTTCCAAACTTGCCACCTGCTGGGCAGAAGCGTTCCCACGGCTCCATGTTCTCCCCCAAAACCTGGCACAGATAAAATGTCCTCTTGCTGCCCTTCTGGTTGGCAATGTCCTCATGACTACTAAGACTGAGCTTTTCTTCACAAGTCTGTCACATATAACCATTTTTTAAAGGTTTTAAAGTTTCTGTTGAATTATTTTAAAATACTGAATATGCTCACAGAAAAAGAAGTTTAACTGGAACTGTCAAAAACCGGTGGATATGAGCCAGGTTTCAAAAGCTGAAAGGTGACATTAAATTTTTTTAAATTGTAAATGATGGACTCATCAGAAAAAGTTACCTCTATTATGAAATGTGGGACTCACTACAACCCACTATGCTTCTTTTCCATTATATTATGAGGTGTTTGAGGGCCTAGAGACAGCCTCACTTGTCTGTAGAGACCAGCATGGTGCACTCGAATCAGGAGTCAGCTAATGGATGGGAGACACAGTCGCAGTGTGCTTCTACAGAGATAACATTCTTACAAGGAACTCCGCATCATTCTCTATGGAACACTTACTCTTCTTTTTGCTTAGAGATAATGGATTTGGTGTAGCTGAGCTAGAGTGGAGAAAGCCACTTCTAAAGGGAGCTGATTTACCTCTTCTGTGGGGATAAATAATATAAAAATGAGAAAAAATATGGGCTGTTTATCACTCACATCAGAAGAAGCATGTCTTGCTAAATATGACTGGTTCGTAGCTGAAGCAGAGTAACCAGTAAAAATGACCAAGAATAATCATATAAAATTAAGGCCTAAGGCTTAAAGATTTCTCCTTTGGGCTTTATTGGAGAAACACTAGAAAAAAAAACAGTGATAGAGAGTTGAGTCTTGTGAAAGAAGATGCTTCCCTGATGCCCATCTCAAGGAGGATGTACAGTCATTATCATGTAGAGAACACGTGCAGAATATAAAAGTTCGAGCCCCACCATAGATCTATTGAGTGAGAGTCCACTGGGGGTGGTGCTCAGCTTCAGCTGTCATTAAAAAGCACCCCAGGTGACTCCGAAGATTACTGACCCAAGTAAGTGGCTCTCAAACCTTAGTGAGCATCAGAATCTAACCGTAGAGTTTCCTGTCTTCTCCCTCACTAACATCATGACCCACGGCTCATGGCCATAGTCATGAATCACACCACAGAGAATATTCCTACTACATTAAATACTTCATGTAGAAGAGTAAACAGGAATTCTGATGATTTGGAAGGGAGAATAAAACAATAATTTTGAACCATCCATGGAGAACAGATAGGACTTAGGTAGGCAGCTAGCAGGCTCCCACTCAAAACGGAAGTTGAAGAACACTGATAATAAACTTTGTTGACTTCCCCAGGTTTTAATTAGCTCTATTATAAGAACTCTATTATGAGGACTTCAGAAAATCAAGACAAAGTAGTCACTGATATTCATGAGACTCAGTTGTCTGTAAAGTGTTTCTTTCAACAATTACAAATACCTATTTTACTTGTATGCAGAATATTCTGGTGAGTTAGAACAATTTATTAACATTAGAATAGATTAATCGATCACAGGATTCATATGACACCATTCTGTAATAGATAATTTCCAATTGGTTTGCCATACTTTTCTATAGATAATAATGACAGAAGGACTCTAGTAGAAGCAACTAAGAGTACACTTATTTTAGAAGAAGTTACAGGTTATAAAGAGGTAAAAATAGGAGGAAAAAAATGTATTAAAAGGAAGGGAAGCTCAAAAACATTAAGAAAAAGAATGAAATGTATACACATTGTAATGAAACAAAACACACCAAGAGAAAAAGTGTTCCCACTAAATTCCTATCCTTCACCCTAATTTGTCTAGATTTATTTGAAATAATAGTTATATAGTATGTCATCTTCTTTTTAGCAGGCATGAGACTTAACTGATGGCAGGCAAAATATATAGATTTTTAAATTTCTTAAGTTTTGGAGGTGGTTGAGAGTATTTTTTTTCCTCCGGGCATTCCATTCTAAGAGTATATTAGTTTCGGTCAAAGCAGCAGAGGGAAAAAAAAATTCTTATTTTTCTTATTTAAACAGTCCCAGCTGGAAAGAAAAATAAAAACAATCATGGCATCTTGAGATAATATTTTAAATTAATTAAACTTACTTTTATGACTTTCATATTTCCAAAGTTGAGTCTGCTTTTGTGTTTTTACCACATCAAATGGCAAAGTTGCGACAGCTGCAAACTATCAAAAAGTAAAATTAATTTAAATCTACCTTTAAATTTTTTCTTAATATTTTTATATTCTAAGTAGCACATTACTGAAGGACAAATACTGGGATCATAACTAAACTGAAACTTAAGATGAAGTCAGATACATTCAAAGAGTAGTTTTTATTAAAGAAAACAGATAACATGTCCTATGTATTTCTCCCACAATTTAGACATAAATAGTCTCAAAAAAGTTCCCCTACTTTCCTGAAGTCACACAACTACTAGTGGAAGAGTCAGAATTACAACCAGACAGACCACTCAGACTCCAAAACCAGACTTCACAATTTCTGATGCTCCTGCAAGTCCTATGATTCCTTTACTACACATGAAGGTATAATACATATTTTAAAGCAGAATTTCTGAATTATGTAGTAAGCATATAAAAATTTTCAAATGTCAAAAATGGAATTAAAAAATTAAATTTACACGAACAAATCCTTTAATTTTTTTTTTAATCTATTTGAGAGAGAGAGAGAGAGAGAAACAAAGTATGAGCACAAGGAGGAGGAGCAAAGGGAGGAGATGCAGGCTTCCCACTGAGCAGAGAGCCTGATGTGGGGCTGGATCCCATGACCCTGAGATCATGACCTGAGCTGAAGCTGATGCTTAACCAACTGAGCCACCCAGGTGCCATATTTATGGGTTTCACCATATTTATCAAATACAGTTACAACTGTTCACAAATCACACTTTAAAAAAACATCTCAAAATAGGGATGCCTGGCTGGTTCAGTTGATTAAGCCACTACCTTCAGCTCAGGTCATGATCCTGGAGTTTGGGGATCGAGTCCCCATCAGGCTCCCAGCTCTTTGAGGAGTCTGCTTCTCACTTCTCATCCTCTCTCCCCCTCTCTCAAATAAATAACTAAAATCTTTTTTTTTTCATTTATTTATTTTCAGCATAACAGTATCATTATTTTTTCACCATACTCAGTGCTCCATGCAATACGTGCCCTGTATAATACCCACCACCTGGTACCCCGACCTCCCACCCCCCGCCACTTCAAACCCCTCAGATTGTTTTTCAGAGTCTATAGTCTCTCATGATTCACCCAACTCCCTTCCAATTTCCCCCAACTCCCTTCTCTTCCAATTTCCCCCAACTCCCTTCTCTCTAACTCCCCATGTCCTCCATGATTTTTGTTATGCTCCACAAATAAGTGAAACCATATGATAATTGACTCTCTCTGCTTGACGTATTTCACTCAGCATAATCTCTTCCAGTCCCGTCCATGTTGCTACAAAAGTTGGGTATTCGTCCTTTCTGATGGAGGCATAATACTCCATAGTGTATATGGACCACATCTTCCTTATCCATTCGTCTGTTGAAGGGCATCTTGGTTCTTTCCACAGTTTGGCGACGGTGGCCATTGCTGCTATAAACATTGGGGTACAGATGGCCCTTCTTTTCACTACGTCTGTTATCTTTGGGGTAAATACCCAGGAGTGCAATGGCAGGGTCATAGGAAAGTTCTATATTTATAAATAACTAAAATCTTAAGAAAAAAAAAAAATCTCAAAATCAATCTGTTTATTTTCATAATAACTTAATTAAGCAAAGAAGGTTTTTTGAAAGAATAGTTAAATTCCCTTAAGAATGTCTTGTAGGACGCCTGGGTGGCTCAGTGGGTTAAGCCGCTGCCTTTGGCTCAGGTCATGATCTCAGGGTCCTGGGATCGAGTCCCACATCGGGCTCTCTGCTCAGCAGGGAGCCTGCTTCCTCCTCTCTCTCTGCCTACGTGTGATCTCTCTCTCTGTCAAATAAATAAATAAAATCTTTAAAAAAAAAAAAATGTCTTGTAAGGGGGCGCCTGGGTGGCTCAGTTGGTTAAGCGACTGCCTTCAGCTCGGGTTATGATCCTGGAGTCTCAGGATCAAGTCCCGCATCAGGCTCCCAGCTCCATGGGGAGTCTGCATCTCCCTCTGACCTTCTCCTTGCTCATGTTGTCTCTCACTGTCTCTCTCTCAAACAAATAAATAAAATCTTAAAAAAAAAAAAAAAGGATGTCTTGTAAGAAAGACCATTACCATATGATCTTCCTGATATGAGGAAGTTGAGAGGCAACATGGGGGGTTTGGGGGGGAGGAAAAGAATAAATGAAACAAGATGGGATCAGGAGGTAGACAAACCATAAGACACTCTTAATCTCACAAAACAAACTGAGGGTTGCTGGGGGAAGGTGGGTAGGGACAGTGTGGTTGGATTATGGACACTGGGGAAGGAATGTGCTATGGTGAGTGCTGTGAAGTGTGTAAACCTGGTGATTCATTGACCTGTATATCCCTGGGGCTAATAGGCTAATAATGCAATATATGTTACCAAAAAAATTAAAAAAAAAAAAGTCTCCATATTAGGGGCACCTGGGTGGCTCAGTTGGTTAAGTGTCTACATTTAGCTCAGGTCATGATCCCAGGGTCCTAGATAGAGTCCTGCATCAGGTTCCTGTCTCAGCAGGGAGTCTGTTTCTTCCTCTCTCTGTGGTTCTACCCCTGCTTGTGTACTCTGACAAATAAAATCTTTAAAAAGAAAAAAAGAAAAGAATGTCTATAATATCTGACTTAACAGCCATGCAAAGTAAAAACTTCTACTTCCCTGTTCACATTTGACAATACACTCCTAAAATGCTCCCTGAAATCACTTACACTGTATTTCACCCCAACAATGCTGTTTAAGCTTCTGAACTGAAATGAGTTTCAAAGATCTCAGATAAGGGAAAATAAATTACTATTTCTTTCTCTCCACAATCTAGCACATAGTAGCAAAAGGTAGTGACAAATGTTATATAAGCCTTTGACACTTTCAAAAATGATGTGGCTTAGGCTGTTCTGTTTTGTGACAGAAACCCTGAACATCACACTGATGTGCTTCTTCTGTTGCAGGGACAAGCTGTTATTTGAAAACGGTAAAAAGGCAGTGATACTTTCTAGATCATTAAAAACTTTTTAAATTTAATTTTCTATGTTTAAGGAGAAATAGTGAAATAGAGAATTTTCTTTCCTATTACCGGAAAGCTGGGGCAACATCCTGAAGCCGTTATTCAACTTTTTAAAAAACTGTATTTATTTGAGAGAGAGCAAGAAGGCAGAGAGAGGGAAAAACAGACTGCTTGCTGGGCAGGGAGCTGGATATGGGACTCAATCCCAGGACTCTGGGATTATGACTTGAGCCGAAGGCAGACGCTTCACTGACTGGGCCACCCAGGCATCTCACATTATTCAACTTTTAAAAAAAGACTTAAACACTTATTTATAAGTACAAAATTAGTTTTGTAACTCAATTGTTATGAGTTTCTATATATAAGTAGTATTTTTTTTTAATTCATGCTGGATTGAGATACAAATGCAATACAGTTAAGTTACATTTAATCACCTCAAAAATAAGAAGGATAAAAAACATTTTGCTGGTGTAACTACTTAAATTACCCAGAAAGTCACTGCTCTTTTGTCTCCATAGGCTTATAAACCACAAGGTTAATCTCAGAGACCCCAGGCGTGGTAGCACTCAGTCTAAGTTCTGAGCTCAATCACAGTGGCTTCCTTAGCCCAGGGTTTCTGGTACAATTATTCCAGTATTTTCCTGCAGGTTTCTATCCCTTCACTATGTTCTTTCACTCTTGTTTTCATTTGGTTCTAGGAGGTCAGAGTCTCACTCTAGGTCATCACAAATTAATTTTGTAAGTTTGTGGAGATAAGAAAACTCTGTGGTCAAGATCATGATGATGTGGATCTGCATAAAAGACCTCTACACACAGCTTTGCATTATGTGGAGTGGGTACAGTGAACTCTCTACTACCTAAAAATAGTCATTTGAGATTCCTCCCTTCTGACTCTAACTTCTGTTAAGATTCTTTTAAGAAATACTTAGCCAGGGATGCCTGGGTGGCTCAGTTGGTTAAGCAGCTGCCTTCGGCTCAGGTCATGATCCCAGCATCCTGGGATCGAGTGCCACATCGGGCTCCTTGCTTGGCAGGGAGCCTGCTTCTCCCTCTGCCTCTGCCTGCCATTCTGTCTGCCTGTGCTTGCTCTCTCCCCCTCTCTCTCTCTGATCAATAAATAAAATCTTTAAAAAAAAAAAAAAGAAAAAAAGAAATACTTAGCCAAAATGTTCCCAAAGAAACAGGAATTAGCAGCAGGGGATGAAATTACTTCCACTCAGTCTGATTATACATATGAAATGACACTCCATGAAATATTACCTAACCAGATCTACTGGTATTAATTTAATGAAAAAAGAGACAAATATTTGGTAAATAATAAAGACTAATTAAAATATTATGACTATAATGATCTAACAAATCAAAAAATTTTCAGATAAAATGTAATAATTTATTTGTAATATAATAAAAACATAGAAACAAAATGCATTTTAAAATATCTAGTGGCCAGGGGTGCCTGGGTGGCTTAGTCAGTGGAGCATCTGCCTTTGGCTCAGGTCATGATTACAGGGTCCTGGGATCAAGCCCCGCATTGGGCTCCCTGCTCAGCAGAGAGTCTGCTTCTCCCTTTTCCCCTCCCCCAACTCATGCTTGCTCTCTTTCTCCCACTCTCAAATAAATAAAATCTTTAAAAAATAGAATAAAATAAAATATTTAGTGGCTAATAAATTATTTCCTCTAAACAGGATAGTCAATACTTAGAAAATTTTCAAAGCACTGCAGCCAAAATGTGATATCTCAATAGATATGAAATGCTATTAATCTTTCATTCTGTTTTTATAAGACAATTATCATTATTCTGGAATATTAACAAGAAAAGAATATCAACTTACAGAACCAGACAATGCCCCTGAAGTAAAGTTGATCATAAATGTTGGTTCATATAAACCAGATTTTGCACAGAACCACTTCTTTAAAACTTCATAGTTATACCAGTACATTGCTATAAAAACAGAAAATGAAATGACACATAATTTAAAAGTGAAATGTGGACTTTAAATATACATGGTTAAATAGTAAAGGAAAAGGGAAAGTCTAACCCTGACACCCCCTACTTTCTGCTTGGACACACATACTAGGTGAGATTGAAAAAAAGAAAACAAAAGGGAAACAAGTTTTCAGAAATACTCTAGCAGTCTTATAAACAAAAAACCCCTCTATACAACAGTAAAGTAGGACTTTAATTCCAAAACCTGACAAGGACAGTAGGAGAAAGGACAACTACAGTTCAATCTCATTCATTAACACAGGCATAAAAATTCTTAAAAAAAAAAAAAAAAAAAAAGGGAACCAAACCCAGAAGTATTTCATAGAAGATCGTATACTATGACTACATTGGGTTATCAAAAGAGGAATGCAAAGGTAGTAAATGTAACAAACCCTTTAAATGAATTATTGGATCATCTAAAACTGATGGGAAAATATTCATAAAATTCAACCCATTTTCACTTTTAAAGCAATGCAATTTTTTGGAAACCTTGGGATAAAAGGAAAATTCTTTAACTAGAAAAAGAATATACATGAAGAACACTTAACAAAAGTAATTGATGGTGAAACAACAGAATTATTTCCTTTAGAATGAGAAAAATGATAGGGATGCAACATCATTGCTATTATTCAAAACTGTCATAGGAAGCATAGTTTGAAAAAAAAATGCTCTGTTGATTAAAAATGAAGAAACAAAACAGTTATAATTTACATATGTATGTCTATACAGAAAATCCAAAAGATAAGCAAAGTGAAATAATGGTCTTAAAAGTAGCTGAATATTATATATAATCTAACACAGGGAAATTCATTTTAACACTGCCTAAGATTTGGAATTTTTATTTTAATACAGCTTTTAAAATAGCTACCAAAGTTGGAAGTGGGTATAACTATAAATAAATCTTTAAAAAAAGGGTTATATATAATATTTATGGAGAAAAATTTAAAATTCTACTAACACACTTTAAAGAAGAATTCTATAATAGAGAAAGATGACATTCCTAAGAGGAAAAATAAGGTACCAAGATTTTTAGTAATGCACTAGTAATTTAGACAACACTGCAGTATGAGCACAGGCTCAGACAAACTGGCCAAGGGAGCAGATGCATGCACACAAGAAGCTCTGATGTGACAGGTGACAGTGCAAATCCCCAGAGCAAATATGATGCATCAATAAATGATGCTGGGATAATGATCTAGCCATAGGAGGGGGGAATAAAGCCAAATATTTATCTCAGTTCTTAAGTGCAAATCAATTATGGATAAATGAATGGCCAATGAAACAATGCTCAACCTCATGAATAAATATAAGTTAAAGTGAGATACCACTTTAAATTACTACAGAAACAAAACTTAAGAACTTTGACACTAAAAATACTGATGAGGGTATGAAATGAAGGAACAGGAAGCTGGTAGATGTACTAATCTATACAATCACTTTAGAAAAGAACCTGACATGTAATAATTAAAATGTAAATACTTATATGAACTAGCAAATCGAATACTAGAGATATCCTTGTATGTGTCCACCAAGAATCTGTTAAATATATTCAAAATAGCACTTACTTGTTTACTAATAAACAAGAGTGAAAAAGAAAACAAAAAAGTTTCACATAAAAATAAAAACGAATCTGGGGCCCCTGGGTGGTTCCGTGCATTATAAAGCCTCTGCCTTTGGCTCAGGTCATGATCCCAGGGTCCTGGGATCAAGCCCTGCATTGGCCTCTCTGCTCAGCGGGGAGCCTGCTTCCCACCCCCTTCTCTACCTACTTGTAATCTGTCAAATAAATAAATAAATCTTTAAAAAAACATTAAAACGAATCTTAAGATTTTTTAGTAAAATAAGCATTTTTTAAAGCTCAAAAAGAGGCAAAACTAAGTAACTTATTGTTTGGCAATAAGACATGTGGTAAAACTATTTTTTTTTAAATCAAATGAATAATATAATCCAGTACAGTGGTTACCACTGGAGATGTGACAGTGGAGGTGAATATATGTGGTTTCATGATTTAAAAAAGTACAGTGTTCTAGTTCAGAGACTGAATGGTGACCTCACAAGTGTTCATTTTATTAGAATAGTTCATAATGTATACTACATTATTTCCTATCTATCAAATGTCAAATAATTAAAGACAAATAATTGGCCTAGGAATCTGTATTTTTAAATCATATACCTAAACACAAAAGCCTGAAGAGAAATACTAATGGAAAGGGCAAGATGCATAGATGCACAGAGATGTGAAGAGAGCACAAGAGAAGGATTAACTGAAGGGAAAAGAAGGAGGAACTTTGAAGCATGCACATTTTATAAGCTATTTGTTAGTTTTGTACTTCTTTTTCATGATTTTCTCCCTCTCCACAATTCAATAATTAGCACAATCTCCTCCTATCTGATTTATAATAGTGTTTTAGTAGAAGTCAACATAATTCACAAGTGCTCTTAAACATATTTTATATTTTGATTTGTAATAGTTTACTTACCTTAGTAATTATTGCACTTAGGGTAATGTTAAAGGTAGTCTGTTTTAGCTAATGTGAATATAATAGTATCTTTAAAAAAAAAAAACAAATGAAACAGAAGGAAAACAGAAAGTCAGGCTTGAATTAGAAACTACTCGTCCAATAAAGACTTATGATGGTTAGTCCTAGGTTTATTTTATAATAATTTAAAATTTTAATTTTCAGCTAGTTCAATTTAATAAAATACAGAAAATTTATAAATTGTATATGTGGATTCTACTGAACAGATGATTTAGAGGAGATTTTCTCCTGGAAAAAGTAATAGCCAGGTAGTCTTATACTTTATTTTTCAAATTTCCAAAGTATAAAGTATCTAGTACATAAATAGTTTAATATTCATCAAATGAGTTCCTTGCAGTCATGTACAAGCTTGTAATAATTTTAAATTACAAATCCATGGATTTGATATGATTCCATCAGCATACTGTATTTTGTAAAGTAAAACTTTTTATTGAAATAAATGAAGAGTGGAATAATGGAATAATTGAACTTGGAAATGTACCCATACTGTTACTGAAGAAGTTTTTAGCTCTGTGACTTTGATCAAACAAATTAACCTCTCTGTGGCTCTTATAACAAACTGGTAACAGAAATATTCCCTATCCCATAACATTATTATAAAATTTTTAAAATTAAGAAACCTATTGGGTACTTAGTGAAAGCAAGGAAAAAAGCATTCTCTATCATGCAACAAACATTTGCTTATAAAACTCAAAATTAGTGTATTAATACATTGTAATTAGAATATTTGTATTATATCTTATACAGCACTATAGGCAAGCTAATATTAGTGGAGAAGAATTAATCATGTATGCTTCACATTAAATATATCCAATTGAAATATTAAAACAAAAATAGTTTATATAAATAAAACTATTGACAAAAAAAAAAAAAAGACACATAATGATCTGACAGTCCAACACTGAACTAGGAGTTTGTGGTCACTGAAGAAGATAACTTACCTTTAGCCTAAAAGGACTTCAAATTTACTTAATTTAAAAGTGATATATATATAATGAACCATTGAACACTATATTAAAAACTGATGATGTATAATATGTTGGCTAATTGAAGTAAACAAATAAAAAAAATAGAAGTGATATATACATAAGACAACACTACCTAAAATTTAACAGATACTAAGATAAATCCTACCTGAGAATGGTACATCTCTAAGAACAGTAGGAGCCCAGCCCCTCCAAAGGGAAATCCAACCATCTTCAGACACCTTCTTGCTGACAAATTGATGCAATTCTTTGTAAGAAAACTTCTTAGATTGCATCTTGGTTCTAATCAATTCTAATGGACTTATCACAGTTACTGCACCAACTAATACAAATAAGCAAATATAAGAAAACAAAAACAAAGCCATGTACTATACAAACGCACATGCAAAAATATTTCATGCATTTTTATATAAATAACTTTCATTCTGAAATGTCTACAAACTTTAAAATCAAATATCTAATGATGCCAACATATTGGTGCTTTTTTTTTTCCTTGATAAAGATATTTCTTAAAAGCCTGTTTTCAGGGGCGCCTGGGTGGCTCTAGTTAACTACATCTGGTGGGTTAAACCTCTGCCTTCGGCTCAGGTCATAATCACAGGGTCCTGGGATTGAGCCCCCGCATCAGGCTCTCTGCTCAGTGGGGAGCCTGCTTTCCCTTCTCCCTCTCTGCCTGCCTCTCTGCCTACTTGTGATCTCTCTCTGTCAAATAAACAAATAAAATCTTAAAAAAAAAAGAAAAAAAAAAGCCTGTTTTCATATAACTCTCTCTCTGGTTTCAACTCTTTTTAAAGATCTTATTATTTTTTTTTTTTAGTAATCTCTACACCAAACATGGGGCTCAAACTCACAACCCCAAAATTAAGAGTCGTGTGCTCCACTGAGCCAACCAGGTATCATATCCTTGGTTTCAACTCTTTCATGAGCGGTTCCAGAAATATCACACATCAATTAAACTCCTGCAGAGTTTAATACTTCTCTCCTACAGAGAGAAGTATCTTTCTGCACAGGGTAAATCTTCTGATTAAACTCTGAATCCCAGAGTCTATAAAAGAAAATGATTCAGGACTTGGGCATCAATATGACATCAACTTGACATCCGATGTCATTCTAAAATCTAGAATCTAAAGTCTAAACTTTCTGTCCAAGATTCAGCAGGGATGGGTTGATCACATCTTATTCTGACAGCAATCACTACATACTATATGACTTCTAGAGTATAGATACTAACAATTTAGTACAAACTACAATACTCTGCATTTTATACAAAATTATCTGTGACTGTCAAAATTTTAAAAGACGCTTTAAACAGAAATCAAAATGAAAATATAGTAAGTTTATTACTTACATCTGGCAATAGTTCCGGCAATAATTGGTATACGACTTTCATTTTCTCCTAACTTTGATCTCAGAAAAGCAGATAATTGATCATAGCAGGTAAAATAAATAACTGTGGCAGGAACTGCCATAACTCTGTTTGAAACACACCAACAAAAAGATTTACACAAAACTGTAGAATGGCTTAAATGTATTATTACTAAATATAAGCTAAAATCCTTATATATAAGCTGAAAACCGTAATGAACCGGCCAATGAGATTGATTTTTCTTTTATCTTAAAATTATTAGTGTTTAACTTTAGCAGGCAACAAAAAGATGTACAATAGGTATATGCCCTACAGAAGTTTAGATTTTAGTTGTGAAGGTAAGTCACAGAGCACTTGCTCAGGTCATAAATAGGAAAAGACTAAAGAGGACACTCTTCTACCTCCTTGATTTGTTCTATTGTTTCTGGTCTCCCAATAATCTTCCTTCCCAATTACATTCACTGTAACATGAAAATCCCTAAAGTAAATAATACAAGAACATTCATAAAATATTTTTGAACTATGGACCAGTATCATACCTGCTTGTTTCTAGAAATAAATTACAATTAATGTTGCAGAATTATATATATGTAGCTTTGAAGAAATTCCAATGACATATTCTTGCAAATGAAATTATCAAAAGGGAATTATTATTATTTTTTTAAAAGATTTTATTTATTTGACAGACAGAGATCACAAGTAGGCAGAGAGAGAGGTAGAGAGAGGAAGAAGCAGGATATCCGCTGAGCAGAGAGCCCGATGCGGGGCTCGATCCCAGGACCCTGGGATCATGACCTGAGCTGAAGGCAGAGGCTTTAACCCACTGAGCCACCCAGGTGCCTCTCAAAATGGTTAATAAAATCAAACACAAAGTTGCAAGTACTCTCATGTTACATGTATTAACATAACAAGAAACCAGTTTACATTTATGGTCTAAGGGACATTAGACACTGAAATGTCTAATGTTCCATAGTGAAGTTTGAAAATGAGAATTTAGGAATAGAATAGATTGCTGGTCTTGGATCAGCCACTAACTTTAATAACCTTAGGCACTTTTTAAAATGTATGCGTCAGGAGCACCTGGGTGGCTCAGTCATTAAGCATCTGCCTTCAAGCTCATGTTGTGATCCCAGGTTCCTGAAATGGAACCCTGTGAGAGGCTCCTGCTCAGCGGGAAGCCTGATTCTCCCTCTCCCGTTCCCCCTGCTCACATTCCCTCTCTCACTCTCTCTCAGTCAAATAAATAAAATTTTAAATAAAATGGATGAAAGAAAAAAAGAAATTAAGTATGCCTGAAAGTGACTAATTTGCTCCACAAAAAAGACACATTAAAAAGAAATGAAGGAAAAAAATGTATTACTTGGGATTTTTACATTTAGCCTTAGTTTATCATATTAGTTATCATATTAACTCATACATATTAACTCATACAATAGCTAGTTAGTAGAGAATTAAGATTATCCAGAAAAGGGAAAGTATGCATATCACAGTATCTCATATTATAAAAGTCAAATAACACCAAGTTCTTAATTTCTGAAAATGAAAAAAAAAATTATGCTTGTGCACCAAAGACTGACCACAGCAGGCCTGGTTGCTCATCTTCTTTATATGAAGATGAGCATATATGCATGTTTTACCTTTGGTCAATTCCAAGGAATGCAGCCCTTTGAATATGCCCTATAATAAGGTATTTTCGGTATGTCTGGAGCACAAAATCAACTTGTCCAGGTTGTTTTGTACAAACAATGTGGCTTTTGGCAAACATTTGCTTTCTTTTTGGGGGTCTGGGTTTTGGTAATCGTGATTACAAAGAAAGAACTTGCCTGCCATCAATCCCCAACATAAGCCCCAGACTCTGTCATTCAAACACGTTTTCAGGAACACTTTGCATATACCACTTTAATTCACTGCTGGAAGAATAAGCCTGTCCTATGGGATGTCCTATGGGATGTCCCCGGGGAGGGCTCTGGAAGTCTTATGCCTGCCTGGTCAGCTATTGTTGTGTCTTTGCCCTTCCTGATTCTGCTTTGTACATGAGTATAACCTTATTTAGGTCCTCTGAGTCTTTCAAACAAATCATCAAATGTGTGGGTGGTTGTGGGACTCACAAAACAATGCTTCAGGAAATGAAAAAGCCCCAATAGTACAAATGTACAATTTTATCCAACTATGCCAATTATAAGGCAAAACAAAACAGCAACCACTATTTAGTGAGAAAATATTAAATTGCAACTTACAAGGTAGGGGGAAGGCCACTCCACAGGGATTTAATGCCCTCATTTCGAACAATTTTCAAAAAGGCATCCTAAAATTATAAGAGGAAAAAGTAGTCCAAATATATCCCTGAACCTGATATATAAACTTTTTGATAAATGATTGGTACTTCTATTCTTTCAAGCATATATTTTCAAAATATGAGCTTCTCAGATTTATGTTATACCCATTCTTTTAAAAAAAAATTAAGGGAATTTTCCTCAAGTTTTAAATATAAGTAAAACATTTCTGAATGATACTTTCTGCTTACAGAATGAAATTTATGTCACTCAGCTACAGAGTATTCTACTTAGGGCTTAGATGCCTAGTTTTAAGAGATTATTATAAAAAGGAAATTGAGTAATGGCAGAGAACTGGTCATATTGACTCTCCTGAACAACTACAGAGTCTGGGAAAATATTATTTAAACCCAATACTTGAAATCTCTGGAAAGGAATCAAACTGCAGGTAAAAATCAGTAGGAAGACTGTTGTTAAAAGACAAACAACGAGTGAGATTTGCAAATTTGCAGCTTTTTTGCATAAAAGTGGCAAAGAACAGCACATTTACTTGCTTGAGATGGCAGATACAGAATTCAGGTTGACAGAATATTCAGAAACTTAGGTAGGAAAAGAGGCTCTAGAGAAACCATAAGCCTCCAAGTTTGCATACAAAATCAGCCACCAAGCTTGGCTCACCAATAAATTATGCAATCCCAAAGCATGACAACAAAGTTCTGCTCACCCCTCACCTCAACCCCCACATAAAGACATCAGCTAAAGGCTGAGTGGAAATTTCAGCTGCAAACCAACACAGAGGAGCCTGACTTTGGAGTGTGAATCCAGCCAAAGTTAACTGCTCCTAGAACAAAACGGACTCTTTCGAAGAATATAAAAGAAATCCAGAGTTTTAAGAATGCATCATTCATAATGTCCACTATATAATCAAAATTCCTAAAACATAAAAAGTAACAAGAAAATGTGCCCATAAATTTAAAAAAAAGTAGTCAACAGAAACCAACACTGAAATTTCAGATGATACAATTAGCAAACAAGAACTCTAAAACAGCTATTAAAAATATATTCAAAAACTTAAAAGATGATATGCAGCTAATGAATGAACAGAAGTGGCATTTCAGCACAGAAACAGTTACCATAAAAAACAGCCAAATGAAAATTCTAAACCTGAAATGAAAAATTCACTAAGTGGGCTTAGCAGCAGAAAGGAAACAGCAAGTAGAGTCACTGAACATGAACACAGATCTTTAGTCTGAAGGAGGAAGGGGAAAAAGAATGAGGAAAAATGTAGAAGCTCAAGGACCTGATGGGAAACATCAAGTGGTAAAACAGATTTATTTGGAATCACAGAGGGAAAGAGAGAGAACAGGATAGGAAATAACGGCCCCAAACTTCCCCAAATATGTGCAAAACATCAATTTACAGAGCCCCAAATCAGAAAAGATCCCAAGCAAAATAAAAACAGACAACGAAAACAGAAAAAGAAAAGCAAAGTGGCAAAACACATCTAGAGAACAGATGATACAAATGAAGGCTAACTTCTCATTAGACATAGGGAAGGTCACAAGATAATATAATGAATGACATGTTTAAGTTGCAGAATTTTGTATGCTGCAAAAACAGGTTTCAAAATGTATGGCAAAGACATTTCAGTACAACAAAAACTGAGAGAAAAACTGCCAAAATACCTGCATGAAAGAAATGCTGAAAAAAAGTTCTTCAGGAAAAAGGGCCATGATGCCAAATAGCAACTTAGATCTTCAAAAAAGGAAGGAAATAAAGAAATGGTAAATATACAGTTATATATGAAAAATTTATTTTCCCCCTTTCTCCTTTTAACTCTTTTGAAAATATAAGACTCATTAAAATAAAATTCTAACAGTGAGTTGTAGAATTTGTAATGTACAAAGATGTACTATATACGCAGCTACAGCACAAAGAAAGAGGAAAGAATGAATCCTGTCAAGAACCATGAGGGGCCTAAGTACATGCGCTCTACGTGAAAATTAACAAGTTAGCCTGCCGTAGTATCAGGAGAGCTGGTGGAAGACAAGAATCTCTGGCTTAAGAGGTAAAGGACAGTTTATTACTCACAGGAACAGTAGCAGCCACAGTATCGGCATTTTCGTACCCATTTCCTGAGCCCCAATTTCCATAGGACTACGTGAAGAAGGCTGGATGGCATCAACACACAGTGGCCTTTATTACAGCGGGGAATCTGACCTGAGGGGACCCAAATCCTCTGTAAAGGGCAGTGAGGATACCTTCCCTTTGCTCTAGAGGGAGACACTGTATCTTCCAAGGTTATTCACTATACAAAATCCTTGAAAAGATGGTAAGGAACGTATTAAGGGCACCTTGTTCCCAAGATATGTAGAAACATGAAAGACTTGGAGAATTTTCTCTCTAGAAATTGGAACAGAGAAATCAATGTAATATTATTATAATTCAACTAATTACAAAGAAGGCAAGAAATATATAAAATAAGATAATAGACTGACACCCAACCATGTTAGGAAGTCCTTTAAAGGTAAGTACTAAGTTTTCCAATTAAAAATCAGAGATTGTCAGAGAAGGGACTTAAAAAAAAACAAGGCCCAGCTCTGTTGTCTTGGAGTAAAAGGATAGAAAAAGAAACACCTTATAAACAGTATGAGAAAGCTGGAGTGGCTGTTCTACTATTTGACAAGAGGCCAAGATAATGAGTATTACCAGTGATAAAAAGACATTTCATTAAAATAAAAATGTATCAGAAAAACATATCAAGTATAAATGTATATTTCCCTAAAACAGGGCTTCAAAACCCATGAAGCAAACCTGAAAGAACTCAAAGCGAAAAGAAACAAACCATCAATCATAATTGAAGATTTTTATATCCTCTTTCAGTGCTGACAGAATTGAAGAAAAAAATTAGTAAGAACTTAGAAGATCTAAATAAAACATCAGCCATCTTGACCTGATGGTTTACAGGACACTATGCCCAACAGTTGCAGAATATAGGTTTTAAAGTGAACATAAAATATTCACCAAGACAGATCATATGTAGGACCATTAAGCAAGATTGAGTAAATTTCAAAAATCTGTAAATTTATAGAGTATATTCCTCTGACTGGAATAAACTAGAAATCCGCAACAATAGGATTCTATAAAATATCCAATTATTAATAAGTTAAGTATTACACTTCTAAATAACCATAGCAAAAAAATAAATCACAAGGGAAATTAGAAAATATTTCAACTGACTGGTTGAAATTGAAATTAGGATACATCAAGTTTAGTGCCCTGAAGGACACAGTAGCCACTTCCGTCCTCATGATAAGAAAAAAGCTCAACTGAAAAACTAACAACTGCTCTTAGATTTATAAAATAACTGAAGTCACAGGCAAACTGCTACCCTGAAAACTGGATTAAAAGATACAGAGACTCACAGCTTACTTGAGTAGAAGCCTGCAGTTAGAACCAATTTTAATAACTATACTTTATAAATAACAAATTGGCTGAAAGGTCAGGATATATACACTTGAGGGTCAAAAACTGAAGGGGGCCCCCCACACTCTCATGAATTTTAGCTCTATGAGTCCTACCAGATTCTCACTGTGAAGATTAGGGAAAAATCTCCTCCTGCTTTCAGCAACAGAAGGAGAAATGTACCCGTTTTGAAATATACCCCAAACTTGGATTCTCCTTAATAAAGCCTAATCTCAAGGTAAAATATATTTTCAGAGCCTAAACCACTGCAGTTTTATCAAAATCTAACCAACTTGGGTTAAGGGAAGCACCCAACTCATTTTCCTTAAGAATAAGACCTAGTCCTAGAACTACACATTATTTCTCTTCCTGCAGACCTTACCACATCTACAGGGCTCTTGTAGAGCAACAGGGGATCATAGCTTTGACAGAACCACAAGACTCAGACTCTGAGAAGTCTCTAGGGAAATTCAAAGATAACAGGCAAGACAAAAAAGAGGACACTGGAGGGAATTTTGTTCTCTGATAACAAAGCTACAACCAGCAGCAAACACAGCCTTACTTCTAATCAGAGAAACCTATCACCGGACAATAAACCTGTACTGACCTCAGTTTTTTTTTTTTTTTTTAACCCAATACAACATGTGTGGCTTTCAACAAAAGAAATTACAGAGTATGCTGAAAGACAAAAAAACAAATCTGAAGAGACAGAGCAAGCAACAGAATCAGACTCCTATATGGCGGAGATTCTGGAATTCCAGACTGGGAATCTAAAGTAACTAAGATGAATATGGCAAGCATTCTGCTGGTAGTGTCAGAGGAGCAGAGGAGGTACAGTGAGGGCTTAGGGCTTTCACCCTAACCCATGAGGAATGAGATCACCCCACCAGTGTCAGTGCAAACTATAAGGGAAGCCAGAACTCCTCTCTGCTCTCAGTGTGTTTGGGCAGCTATAACCATCCACCTTACAAACAACAGAGATTTATTTCCAATGTTCTGGAGGCTGGAAGTCCCAGATCAGGGTACCAGTTAGGTCAGAGGGACCCTCTTCCAGGTCTCTGATTTCTTATTGTATCCTCACATAGTTGAAGGGCAAGGGCGCTTGGGGACTCTTTTACAAGGTCATTAATTCCTTAGGTCCCTGCCTTCATGACCTCATCAACTTCAGCTCCATGCCTAATACCATCACTTCAGGCATTAGGATTTCAACATATGAATTTTGGGCAGACTTCAACATTCAGATCATCGCACCTGTCCAACAGTAAAGAGATCCTCCGCAACACAGTGTGTCCGTGGATGCTAATTAAGGAATCTGAACTTCCAGCTATACCCAGCACTAACAAGGTGGAACCCCTTTCCTCTGAGTTAAGTGTCAAAAAAGCCAGTTAAAATATAATTTTTAAATGAGATTCACAATATAATACACAAAATTTCCTGGTTTCAATAAAAAAATCATTTGTCATTCTAAGAACCAAGATGTCAAACTAAAATGAAAAAAGACAATAGATGCCAACAATGAGATAAGAATATTATAATTATCTGACGTAGATTTTAAAGTGGTCAACATAAAAATCACTGCGGGCACCTGTGTGGCTCAGTGGGTTAAAGCCTCTGCCTTCTGCTCAGGTCATGGTCCCCCAGCGTCCCAGGATAGAGCCCTGCATCGGGCTCTCTGCTCAGCAGGGAGCCTGCTTCCTCCCTCTCTCTCTCTGCCTGCCTCTCTGCCTACTTGTGATCTCTGTCTGTCAAATAAATAAATAAAATCTTTAAAAAAAAATCATTAAAAAAACCACTGAATGATCATTTATGAACACATCCAAAACAAACAAAAATAAGGAAGACTTAGCAAAGAAATATATGCACAAAAACTACATGAAAATCTAAAAAATGTTCAAGTAATGCATAGAAGGGAAGACAAATAAAACAGCAAGAGAAAACAAAGAGAAGGGGTGCTTGGGTGGCTCAGTCAGTTAGGTACCTGCCTTTGGCTCAGGTCATGATCCTGGGATCAAGCCCCAAGTTGGATTCCCTGCTCAGCGTGTAGTCTGCTTATCCCTCTCCCTCTAACCCTCCCTCTACTCATACTTTCTCTCACTTACTCCTTCTCTTTTAAATAAGTAAAATTTAAAAATACAAACAAAACAAAACAAAAAACCCAAAAAGGAAATGTCAGGCTGTTAACAATGAGACAACAGGCCCCAAATGGAGTCACTTACGCTAACCCCACGTCAGCACACTGACAATACCTAAGTTAAAGGCAGTTTCTGCCTCTACCAAGAACATGACCTTTAACCCGTCAATGTGTAATTACCAAGTTAGCACTAGTGAGGTAATATGCCTGAGAGAGTCCCAACTGCCTTCAGAGTAAGGTGACATTGCCTGTAACAATCTATTCTTTGTTAGAGTATTAACTTTCTAGCCCCATCTTCTTCTGCCTATAAAAGTCTTCTGTCTAGGGGCACCTGGGTGGCTCAGTGGGTTAAAGCCTCTGCCTTCGGCTCGGGTCGTGATCCCAGGGTCCTGGGATCAAGCCCCACATCGGGCTCTTTGCTCAGCGGGGAGCCTGCTTCCTCCTCTCTCTCTGCTTGCCTCTCTGCCTGCTTGTGATCTCTGTCTGTCAAGTACATAAATAAAATCTTTAAAAAAAAAAAAAGTCTTCTGTCTATAAAGTCTTCTCAGAGATCCTTTCTACTTACTGGATGTAATGCCGCCCAAATCATGAATTGTTGAATAAAGCCAATTAAATCTTCAAATTTACTCAACTGAATTTTGTTTTCTAACAAGGGTTAAGTTCTACAGTATCTGTAACTCTATGAAGTATAGTTCAGATACATCAACTCAAAGATAGAAAGTGACAGAATAGTTAAAAAAAAAAAGACTTAATTTTATGCTGTTATAGGGGAGCAAAACTTGGCAACCACAAAATGCAACTCTTTGGCATGTAGACTATTTTAGGCTGAATATTTTTAAGAAACAGAAAGTTCAGGAAGAACCTTTGACCCTTCCTCTGTCTAAAGAGTTTAGAAAGAGGAATTGCTCTAGGAAGGGAGCTCTCACCATAGATAACTATAGTGTAATATAAATTAGGTGTAGTAGACAGGGAGGAACCTAGCAAAGTCTGCTAAAATTCCTCTCTGTGCCCCACTGTTTCTTTCTTTCTTTCTTTTTTTTTTTTTTAAGATTTTAGTTATTTATTTGACAGAGATCACAAGTAGGCAGAGAAGCAGGCAGAGAAAGAGGGAGGAAGCAGGCTCCCTGCTGAGCAAAGAGCCCAACCTGGGATGGTGACCTGAGCCCAAGGCAGAGGCTTTAACCCACTGAGCCAGGCGCCTCTGCCCCACTGTTTCTGTGTGGCCCAGCACACATCTGTTTACCAAACATTTACTTTTTCACCTTGCAGTGAATTGTCTTCCTTCCTTGAAATCCCAGACCCTTGCCTCTTTTTAATTGTGGATGACAAATAAACCTCAACTGCCTGCCTGTGGGGTACATTTTCTTATGGAGCCCCTGTACATACATAGTGAACTTTGATTTTCTCTTGTTTATCCAGTTCATTGTCAACACAGTAAAGATGCTATTTAGGTTTAACACAATTTCTATAAAAATCTTAGTGAGTTTTTTTACAGATATAAAAACATTATTCTAGGGGCGCCTGGGTGGCTCAGTGGGTTAAGCCGCTGCCTGTGGCTCAGGTCATGATCTCGGGGTCCTGGGATCGAGTCCCACATCGGGCTGTCTGCTCAGCAGGGAGCCTGCTTCCTCCTCTCTCTCTGCCTGCCTCTCTGCCTACTTGTGATCTCTCTCTGTCAAATAAATAAATAAAATCTTTAAAAAAAATTATTCTAAAATTTATATGAAAAGGCAAAGGAACTTTAGGAGTGGTTAAAACAATTTTGAACATTGAAATGTTGAAAGATATTGAAAGATAAGAATAAAGAGGGAGAAATCAGTCTACCTGATTGCAGGACTTATTATACATGTATAGTAATTAAGACTGTGCACTGGGGCACCTGGGTAGCTCAGTGGGTTAAGCCTCTACCTTTAGCTCAGGTCATGATCTTAAGGTTCTGGGATCAAGCCCCACATCAGGCTCTCTACTCAGCAGGGAGCTTGCTTCCCCCTCTCTCTCTGCCTGCCTCTCTGCCTACCTGTGATCTCTCTCTCTGTCAAATAAATTTTAAAAAAATATATATCTTAAAAAAAAAAGACTGTGTGCTACTGAAATATGTAATAGACAAATAAATGAGAAAGAATAAAGAACCCAAAAATAGATCTACACAGTGTGCCCAAATGATTGTCGACAAATGTGCAGAAGCACCTTACTGGAGGAAAGACAGCTTTCAACAAATGAAACTGGACATCCAAAGGCAAAATGAACAGAAACAATGAAAAAAGTAAACCTCGGATTCATACCTCCTGTAATAATAACTCCAAATGGATAAAGGACTTAAATATAAAACATTAAGCTGTAAAACTTATAGAAAAAAAAAAACCAGGAGAAAATCTTCAGATCTAAAGAAAAATAAAGCATTCTTAGATTTGACACCTAAAGTAAGAAAAAAAATGATAAATTGAACTTCTTCAAAATTAAGCTTTAATTCCACAAAAGACCCTGTTTAAAGAGGATGAAAATAAAAGAGAGTGGAAAAATTATTTGTAAATCCACACTTAACAGGATTATTGTCTAGATTTTATAAACAGTTCTCAAAACTTATCAGTAAAAATACAAATAGTTCAATTGGAAAATGGACAGGAAACATAAGAGCCATTTCACTGAAGAGAATATACTAATAAATAATAAGCATATGCAAAGATGTTCAATATCAGTAGCCACTAAGGAAATGTGTATTAAAACCACAGTGAGTGATCACCGCTAAAATAAAAATAGTGACAACATCAAAGGCTAGTGAGGATGTCAAGGAAGGAGAATAGTTACATACTGCTGCTGGGAATGCAAAATGGTACCACCAGTCTAGAGAACAGTTTCTTAAACTATAAACATACAACTTTCATATGACCTAGTAACTGCACTCCTGGGTATTTATTCTAGAGAAACAAAGATTTATGGTGATATTATGATTTATAATTAGAAATATACATTTTGTAAAGTTTAAAAAAATAAAAAAAAGAAATATACATTTTGGTCTTTGTCTATGGTTCCTGGCACACAGTTCCTAAAACCACTGTAATTTCCTAATTGACAAAAAGCAATAGAAGCATCTTTTGTTATAATATTCAGCCTTTTGTTCTCAGTCCTAAAATAGATCCAGAGAATAAAGGTGAAAAGAGTATCTTTGTTATTTATAACAAATTTGATCAATCACGTCTATATAAGAAAGCCTCCATAAAAATCCCTCAACTATAAGGCTTGGAAGCTTCCAGGTTGGTGAACACATGGAGGTACAAGGAGGGTGACACACCAAGAGAAGGAAGTTCCACACCCACCCCTCAAGCCCTGCCCTATGCATCCCTTCTAACTGGTTTCTCCTGAGTTGTATCCTTTCATAAAAAACTGGTCACCTAGTTTGTAAACTGTTTTCTGGAGTTCTGTGAGCTATTCTAGCAATTCACTGAATCCACGAAGGGGATTGTGGGACCCTCAGATTTACAGCCAGTTAGTCAAAAACACAGGTGACAACCTGGCCTGTGACTGTCATCTGAAGTGGGAGCAGTCTTATGGTGTCAGTATTGACTTAAACTATAGGATACCTGGTTGGTGTTCACTGGTAACTGAGGAATGGCTTGGCACAGATGAAAAAACCCACATATCTGGTTTATAGTGTTGTAAACAGTGCTCCCAGAGAAAACCAGTGAGTGGTTTGTTGTTTTAATATTTGCTTTCACACAAAAACCTGAGAATGAATCTATGTAGCAGCTTTATTTTAAAAAGCTCTAAACTGGCCACAACCGAGAAAACAAACTGGTACATCAATACTCTGGAACTAGGGAGCAATAAAAGGAACTAACTATTGATAAATGCAACAACTTGGATGAATTGCCAGATAAATTATGCTAAGTGAAAAGTACTAATTCAAAAATGTTATATTATTGTTATCATTCCATTCTTGAACTGAGAAAATGATATAAATGAAGAACACATTACCAGCTGCCAAGAGTTAAGGCGCAGTTGAGAGCACAAAGGAAATGCAGGTGGTTATAACAGGGGAGCAGGAAGGATGCTGTGGCGATAGAATTGTTCTATACCTTTAATGTATCAAAATCAATATACTAGCTGTGATATTGTACTGCTTTTGTAGGACCTTAACCTCCGGGGGGGTGGGGGGAGGAAAAGATACAAGGGATCTGTCTGTATATTTTTCTTAAAGCTGAGTATTATCTACAAATATGTTAAAATAAAATAGTTTAGGGGCACATGGGTGGCTCAGTCAGTAAAATGGCCAACTCTCAATTTGACTCAGGTCATCATCTCAGGGTTGTGGGATTAAGCCTCGAGTCAGGCTCCGCATTCAGCAGGGAGTCTGCTTGTGGATTCTCTCTCCCTGCGCCTCACACCCCTCCCTGCATGCATGTAACCTCTCAAATAAAACACATACATACATACATAATTTTTTTTTAATTAAGAAGTTTTAAAATATTGACTCCATTTTTTCTTTCCACATAAAAAAGCATGAATAGATGAAAGTAACAAGTTAATTAAAAGCAAAGGAGTACTTCCCTTTTCTTGCCTAAACATCTATGCTTTAACTGTGAGTAAGTGTGCTGACTATATCAGGGACTTAATACTCATCTGCAACTGGTAGATCTTTCATACACAGATTAAATATAAAACCAGAAAACATAATGTAATTATAAATAACATAATCTCCTTACCAATGTACCCTGGAAACGTCCTGGTTTCTTATACCACGCTTTGTTGCCTTCCTCTTCACAGACACACAGATGATCCATAAGTCCGTTACTATACACAAAACATTTTCCTAACAAAAAAGGTCCCAACAGTCAAAAATTATTTCACAAAACTGTACTATTTTTACAGAGGAACAAATTCAAAGTACAATGAGTGGACTAGAAAATTATGAAAAGAGATACAACTTTGTTTTTACCTTTTATGATGAAAAATACATAAATTAATTTACCTAATGACAAAGAACTAGCCTCTAAACTCAAAGTGGTGAAAAGTATTTGAGTAAATTGATGGATCTTATGTTTTCATAAATGTAGTAAGCAAATGCACACAAATAAATTCTTTTAGGGTATCTGAGGGAATGCATAGGAATATCAAGGAGGAAAACCTGTTTTGAAATGAGCACATAGGTATACATCTCTTCCACTTGACAAGAAAACTCTGGTACTCAAGGGAAATTCAGACAAAAAAATTTTTTTTGAATTACACATACATTAAACATACATATCTGTATATACACTTTATATAAACAATATGCAGAAATCTAATGGACACCTGAAACTTGTTAAGAGAGTAAATGTTAAAAATTCTCTTAACATGAAAAAATTGTTAATTTTGTGAGGGGACTGACTAAAATTACTGTGGTGATCTTTTCGCAATATATACATACATCAAGTCCTCAGATGGCACACCTTAAACTAATACAATGTTATATGTAAATTACATTTCAATTAGAAAAATACACAATTAAAAAAAGTACTTTTCGAGTGCCTGGGCAGCTCAGTTGGTTAAGCGACTGCCTTAGGCTCAGGCCATGATTCTGGCTTCCTGGGATCCAGTCCCACATTGGGCTCCCCCTGCTCTGCAGGGAGCCTGCTTCTCCCTTTCCCTGGCACTCCCTCTGCTTGGGCTCTCTCTGTGTCAAATAAATAAAATAAAATCTTTTAAAAAAAGTTCTTCTCTATCAATGCAAACAGTGCTATGTTGACTCTTTCTCTGTATTTATGCTGCTCATTCTCGGTATTTATCAGCTTCTAGTTAATTTACCTCAACTTTCCCTCATAGCTACCCTTTCCCATTATTGGACTCACCCTGCCTGCCAAAATTATCTTTTCTGTTCAACCATATATATGAGTCTTGGATACATAGATCTAAGTGTCTCCTACTGTTTTTAAGGATTTCTTAAGCGTGTAGGAAACTGCTTTCCTTTTAGTCTCCTCCTACAATCCATCTATCCTGTTGTCTGTCTGAACTATAACTGTTGTTCATTCCATCTCAGTGCTGTGCTCATCAGAGTGGCATTTCTGTCTGAGCCAACATTCTCACAGTCCAAGCAGTCTATTTTCCGCTAGTTAAACATGTTTGTCATAATCTTTATAAAACTGTAAGAGGTTTATCAAGGAATTGCTATTTTTGCCCATC
Source organism: Mustela putorius furo (assembly GCF_011764305.1). Classification (NCBI taxonomy): domain Eukaryota; kingdom Metazoa; phylum Chordata; class Mammalia; order Carnivora; family Mustelidae; genus Mustela; species Mustela putorius. The sequence continues at coordinate 31,366,054 of NW_025421998.1, forward strand.
TAATAAAGATGTATAACTGCTCTTTTCAAGTTCATATAAACATTACTGGCCAACAATTAACCAAGCTGCCTGATAAAATAATCATTTTCTACCACTATATTCAAGCAACAGTTAGATAACTGTTGGATGAATGTTTTAGAATGTGCACAGCTTTTGGACTATGAAGGAAGCTAGATTCTAAGGCCCCTATGCTTAGAATTCTGGTCTTACTTGTAAGGCATATACTCAAATATTAAACCATTCTATGCTTTAATTAGGTATATAAAAGTGTTATGACTGTTTTATATATTATTTATTTTCTGGCTAGACCCCATGATGTACAAATACTGAAAAAAAATTTCTGCCTGAGTCTAAGGAGGTATGAGCTTTTATTTTATTTTATTTTATTTTACTTTTTAAAGGTTTTATTTATTTATTTGACAGAGAGAAATCACAAGTAGATGGAGAGGCAGGCAGAGAGAGAGAGAGAGAGGGAAGCAGGCTCCCTGCTGAGCAGAGAGCCCGATGCGGGACTCGATCCCAGGACCCTGAGATCATGACCTGAGCCGAAGGCAGCGGCTTAACCCACTGAACCACCCAGGCGCCCAGGAGGTATGAGCTTTTAAAAATTAACAAAAAAATTATTCAAACAAAAATGAATAAAATGGGGTGCCTGTGTGGCTCAGTGGGTTAAAGACTCTGCCTTCGGCTCGGGTCATGATCCCAGGGTCCTGGGATAGAGCCCCACATCAGGCTCTCTGCTCAGCAGGGAGTCTGCTTCTCCCTCTCTCTCTGCCTGTTGCTCTGCCTACCTGTGATCTCTATCAAATAAATAAATAAAATCTTTTAAAAAAATGAATAAAGTAACACTTAAAAGCTTGACAATATTCTCCATTCATGACACATACCTTTGGAGAATGGGTTGTTTTGGGCTTGGAGTCGAATTTTAACAACGTCGAGGGGTGTCACTATGAAGAAACATAAATTTTAATTAGGCAGTGATACTTATAAATGGTACAGATATTTGTCCAAAATTCACAAAATATATCAAATCAACTCCTCTTCATGACTATATAATAAGTAAGATTACTATCTTAAAATGGTTTTAAATTTAACATTCTCATTTTTTGACCCTGAATTCTGTTTAAAGAGGATCAATGAGAAGACAATGTAATGATTTCTCTTATGACTACTAAACTGTCATTTACAATATTTCTATAACAATAATTCCATTAATGTTAAAACTAAAATACTAGTATTTTAAAGAAAATACATCATCTAAGGTAAAGATTAAGTGTTTTGGAAGTCTATGTAAAAATTTGAGAATAACACTGTATTACAACTAATCAATAATCAAACAATACTAGTCTTCCTCATCTGTTAAATTCAGCTGTATCAAATAAAAACTATACATAATGAAGATTTGAATAAGCTAGCCAGAAATCATCTTTACTACCACACAGTGTTAGTCCATTCAGGAACAGCATGGTAAAGGAGAATGGTCTTAATTTGCATGCTATTTTATCCAGGTAGAAAAAAAAGGCTAAATAGTGGTTCTAGGAAAACTTCTCCCCCTTTAAGAATGAGGAGGTCACGGTAAATCATTAGATGATCTCTAAAATCTTTGCAACACTAACATGCTGACCTGAAGTAAAATATTACACCTGAAAGCAATACATTTGTCCTAATCATCTACCTTAAATAAACTGGCCAACTTAAAAACCATTGAAATACAAACTATCACCTAAGTCATTTGTCTTTCTATGAAAGAAATGGACTAAAAAACCAGAAAAATGTGGCCCAGAGGAATTAAAGAAATTCATGGTTAATGCAAGCAAAGGAAAAAATAATTTGTATTTGTTTCTACCATAACTTGTCCAAATTTTGTATTATTCGTTATACTAATATTTCACTCTATCTTCTTTCTTTCTATTTCAAAAAAGGCTAACAGAATTATAAAAAATCAATATTGACAGGAACCTCAAAAAACTCCTGGTTTCAGCCCCTACTTCTATAGATGAAAAATGAGGTTCAGAGAGAAGTAGGGACTATCCCAAAGCGCACTTAGCCTGCAAATGGCAAAGCAAGGAATAAAAGTCAAGTCTCTTGATTCTCTGTCCAAGGTTCTTTTCATGTTACCATGCTCATGGAGAGAGAGCATGATGCAGCATGAATCATAATTTTAGCATTATTTCACAGATGGTGACCTCAAATGGAAATCATTCAGTTACATAATCTACAGCAGTAACATTATTCTACCCATTAGTGATGTCAGTATAGCTCCACTGCAAGAAGCAAGCATTTGTTGAAGAGGTGTCACTTTGATAATCTGTGGTCCCTCTGATTCAGGATCCATATTTTTAACTGAATGAAGAAAAATCTGTTAAGGAAAAGATGTAAAATAAAAGTTTAAACAAACATGCCTTTAAGTTTGATTTCCATAAATTAAATAAACTATAAAAACAACCAGTATTAATATTAAAGCACATGTTGATGAGTATCAAAAATGAATATCTAAGTTCTATACAAAGGCAATACACAACTGTCATCAATAAAATATGTACTCTGATTCTCCAAATGCACTTCAGCTGTGTGAGCAGCAACATATTTATGAGACAGGTAAGAGAGCAGTAAGGAAACAGACTCTGGCCAAGTAACAGAATGAAGGCACCCGAATAATAAGTCTCAGAATTTGTGCATTTAGCCTCATAAGAACTACTCAAATACTCTCATCTAATGGAGAGTTAGCAAATATATCACTATTTGTACTGCACACCAAAAGTTGCTATGAAGGTATAAAATAAAAACACATAATCTTTGAAAGAAGCATTATCTTAGAAAAGTTTCGTGAGAAAACATATACTCCTTTGCAAAAAGCCAATTAATATAAGAAAGTATGAAAATCACTTATAAACCTTTTCTTCAAAAGTAACCACTAGTAACTGTCATCTTTCCAAATGTCTATGTACACACAAATACATTTATATGCATGTCCATATTATATAATACATACAGATACACATGTACATACAAATTACATGTTTACTAGTCAAATATGTACAAATATTCATATATCTGTGTACACGCATCTTTTTAAAAGATCTTGTTTAAAGAAACAAATAGGTTCCACTGTCTGAGTGGCTCAGTCAGTTAAGTGTCCCACTCTTGGTTTCAGCTTAGGTCACAATCGCAGGGGTCATAAGACTGAGTACCATGTCTGTCTCCAGGCTCAGTGCAGAGTCCATTTGAGATTCTCTGCTTTTCCCTCCTCCTCTGCCCCTCCCCCTGCTCTTGCAACCAAGCACTCTCTCTCTCAAATAAATAAAATATTTTTAAAAATATATATTTTTCTATTGCTTAGTAGCCAGAGTGGGCACTTAAAAATACAGACACTGTATCAATAAATATAGAGGTACATTGTCATTTTTAATACAGTTTTTTATATTTATCAGTCTCATATTGTTAGATAACTATGTTACCATCAAATTTTCCTTATTTATTCATACACTCTTACATAAATATCTTCATACACACAACTTTTTGTAGTCTTTCTAGAATTACTACAGAAGAAACAGTAAGATTGTGAGGCTCAACTAAAAACTTGAGACAAATTGCCAAAATGCTTTGCAGAAAGGAGGGACCAATTTACACTTCCACTGGAAATAAACAAGATCCTATTAACCCAAAATTTCACCAAACTCTCCCTCTTGTTACATACCATTTACTTTTTTTATCAACAGTTTGAAAGTAGTTTGCATACAACACACCCTGTTATTCTAATTACTTCAGAATATTCTTATATTTCACAGTAACGTTATCAAATTGAGGAAACTTAATACTCTGTAGTTTATATTCCAATTTTATCAATTATCCCAATAATCAACTTTATAAAAATGAATGGTGGTTTAATTGCTTCTTTAGACTTTTATTATTACTCACCTGGTTTAAGTCTTTTCTTCAACTCTATGCTCCAATATTTTATTGTTTGTAACATCAGTAGCGAAAATCTGTAGTGAAAAATGAAAATAATTGTCTTATCTTTTCACACCAGAAAGGGAGAACCTCAAGGAAAGGAGCATGCAAAAAAGCCTTAAAAGACAAATCAACAGGGGTGCCTGGGTGGCTCAGTGGGTTAAGCCTCTGCCTTTGGCTCAGGTCATGATCTCAGGGTCCTGGGATCAAGCCCCAAATTGGGCTCTCTACTCAGCAGGGATCCTGCTTCCCACCCCACTGCCTGCCTCTGATCTCTGTCTGTCAAATTAAAAAAAAAAAGGGTGGGGGCACCTGGGTGGCTCAGTGGGTTAAAGTCTCTGCCTTCGGTTCATGATCCCAGGGTCCTGGGATCAAGCCCCACATCGGGCTCTCTGCTCAGTGGGAAGCCTGCTTCCCTGCCCCTCTGCCCGCTTGTGATCTCTGTCTGTCAAATAAATAAATAAAATCTTTAAAAAACAAGGAAAAAGACAAATCGACAAATATTTATTAAATACCTTCTATTAAGTGCTTTGAGGAATATGAAAAGCATTCCACAAATGCTCATATTACGTTTATTAAATTTCATTTATAAAACTTCATAGTATAATAAACTTCAGGGCACCTCGGTGGCTTGGTCGGTGAAGTGTCTGCCTTTGGCTCCTGATCCTGGGGTCCTGGGATCAAACCCTGTGTCAGCCTGGCTCCCTGCCCAGAGGAGAGTCTGCTTCTCTGTCTTCCTCTGCCCCTCCCACAAGCAAGCTCATGCTTGCTCTTTCTTCCTCAAATAAAAAAATATAATCTTTTAAAAAATAGTATAATAAACTTCATTTATTAAACCTCATTTATAAATCTTCACATTGTCCCAGTAAATTTATTTTGCTTAAAAAAAAAAAAAAAGAACTCTCAGAGCAGAACACCTGGGTTGTTCAGTTAAGTGTCAGACTCTATCTTAGCTCACGTCTTGATCTCGGAGTTGTGAGTTCAAGTCTGCTGTTGGGCTCCACACTAGGCATGGAGCCAGACATGGTACTCGGTCTTATGACTCCTGGGATTGTGACCACAGCTGAAACCAAGAATTGGATGCTTAACTGACTGAGCCACCCAGGCAGTGGAACCTATTTATGTTTCGTATCATTTCAAAACAAAACAAAAAATTCTAGAAGCTGAACATGCTGATCAATCTTGGTATCATGAGTCAACTAGATTTTGTGACACAAAATTATGTAATCAGGATTATCTGTAAAGCATTTTGCAGGGAAAAAACCTTTAATTTTAATCTCAACAATCCATTAGATCTAACTTCCAATTTATAGAAAATTCAGAGACTAAAGTAAGAGGTTAAAGAATGCCAAAAAATCGAAGTTGAAATACCATATAGGACTACTGTTTTCATTCTATAACAATGAAATTAAGTTGGGAAAAAGGTAGCAGGGAAGGGAGAACTGTTCTAGAGTAAGGGAATCTTCTGAGAGCCAGCAACCAGATACATCCTGGTTCAAATAAAATTTTAAAAGTCAGTTTGAGAGTACATAAAGAAATCTGAATATGGGCTGAACATGGGCTGAATATTAGATAAAATTAAAAATTATTATTTTTTGGTGAGATAATGGTATTATACCAATACCAGTTTAATACCAGTTATAATGGAAGGGTCTTTTTTTTTTTTTTGAAGAAATTCATATTATAAATATTAAAGGCTAAAATGCTGTAATAGTTGTAGTTCATAATACTTCATCAAAAATAAATATCCTAAGTTAATAATTTGCTAAATCTAGGTGGTGAGTATAATGTATTTTTACTGTTTTATATTTTACTGTATATGGAAAAATCTGAACAACAGGATTTTTTAGGTTTGTGAAATATATGCAGAATCTCTAAGTCTAAGAAAATACTCCTAACATTCTTTTATATGAATATGGATAAGTGGGAAAATAATATACACATGCAAGAATATAGGTACATTCCTCCTCCAGAAATAAAAGGCCTACAATGCTTTATTTTGACATCTATTCCAGCAAAGTTGGCATCTGAATATGTTCAAACTTGAAACTAAAGCCAGAAAGATAGTTATGTTTCTAGTAATTGTTACAGAATGTTAAAAGGAAAAAGTCAGAAATTTAGATGTAACATTTTAGAACTTAGAATTAATGTTACTGGATTTTTTATTCTTTTTTCTTTTCAGCGTAACAGTATTCATTGTTTTTTGCACCACATCCAGTGCTCCATGCAATACGTGCCCTCCCTAATACCCACCACCTGGCTCCCCCAACCTCCCATCCCCCTGCCCCTTCAAAACCCTCAGGTAGTTTTTCAGAGTCCATAGTCTCTCATGGTTCACCTCCCCTTCCAATTTCCCTCAACTTCCTTCTCTCCATCTCCCCATGTCCTCCATGTTATTTGTTATGCTCCACAAATAAGTGAAACCATATGATAATTGACTCTCTCTGCTTGACTTATTTCACTCAGCATAATCTCTTCCAGTCCTGTCCATGTTGCTGCAAAAGTTGGGTATTCATCCTTTCTGATGGAGGCATAATACTCCATAGTGTATATGGAGTATACATACTCCTTATCTTCATCTTCCTTATCCATTCGTCCGCTGAAGGGCATCTTGGTTCTTTCCACAGTTTGGCGAAAGTGGCCATTGCTGCTATAAACATTGGGGTACAGATGGCCCTTCTTTTCACTACGTCTGTATCTTTGGGGTAAATACCCAGTAGTGCAATTGCAGGGTCATAGGGAAGCTCTATTTTTAATTTCTTGAGGAATCGCCACACTGTTTGCCAAAGTGGCTGCACCAACTTGCATTCCCACCAACAGTGTAAGAGGGTTCCCCTTTCTCCACATCCCCTCCAACACACGTTGTTTCCTGTCTTGCTAATTTTGGCCATTCTAACTGGTGTAAGGTGGTATCTCAATGTGGTTTTGGTTTGTCTAGAACTTATGATGTATTCTCCAGGGCTTTAAATTCTTTACAGTCCTATCAACGTACTTCCCTCATATCATCCTCAATGGGGAAAAACTGAGACATTTTCCTCTATGATCAGATACAAGACAGGGATGTCCACTCACAAGACAGGGATGTCCACTCACACCACTCACTATTTCACATAGTACTGGAAGTCCAGGCGTCAGCAATCAGGCAACATAAAGAAATAAAAGGCATTCAAATTGGCCGTGAAGATGTCAAACTTTCACTATGACATGATACTCTATGTAGAAAGCCCAAAGACTACCCGCCCCTGCAAGTTACTAGAACTGATACACATATTCAGCAAAGTAGTAGTATACAAAATCAATGTAGAGAAATCTGTTGCATTTCCATCCACCGATAATGAAGAAGCAGAAAGAGAAATCAAGGAATTGATCCTATTTACAACTGCACCAACAACCATAACAATAAGCCTAAGAATAAACCTAACCAAAGAGGTGGAACACCTGTATTGTGAAAACTATAGAACACTTATCAAACTGAAGAGAACACAAAGAAATGGAAAAACATTCCATACTCATGAATTGGAAGAACAAATACTGTTTTCATGTCTACACTACCCAAAGAAATCTACACATTTAATGTAGTCCCCATCAAAATACCACTAGCATTTTTCACAGAACTAGAACAAACAATCCTAAAATATTTGCATAGAACCACAAGAGACCCTGAATAGCCAAAGCAACGTTGAAAAAGAAAAGCAAAGTGGGAGGCATCACAATTTTGGACTTCAATTTGTATTACGAAGCTGTAGTCATCAAAACAGTATGGTACTGGCACAAAAACAAGACACATAGATCAACGGAAAAGAAAATAAAATCCATGGGCACCTGGGTGGCTCAATGGGTGAAGCCGCTGCCTTCAGCTCAGGTCATGATCTCAGGGTCCTGGGTTCAAGTCCAGCATCGGGCTCTCTGCTCAGCGGGGAGCCTGCTTCCTCCTCTCTCTCTGCCTGCCTCTCTGCCTACTTATGATCTCTGTCAAATAAATAAATAAAATCTTTAAAAAAAAAATCCAGGAAAAACCCTATAACTATATGGTCAAGTAGTCTTCAACAGAGCAGGAAAGTGTATCAAATGAAAAAAAAAAAAAAAAGGTTTCTTCAACAAATGGTGTTGGGAAAAGTGAGCAGCCACATGCAGAAGAATGAAACTGGGCCACTTTCTTACACTGCACACAACATAAATTCAAAGTGGAGGGAAGATCTAAATTTGCCACAAAAAAAACCCCACAAAAAAACACAAAAAAAAAACAAAAAAAACACACCAAAAAAAAAAAAAATCAAAATCCTAGAGGAGAACACAGACAGCAACTCTTTGACATCGGGAATAGCAACTTCTTACTAGGCACATCTCCAAAGGCAAGGGAAACAAAAGCAAAAAAGAACAATTGGGACCCTAAGATAAAAAGCTTCTGCGCAGGGCTCCTGGGTGGCTCAGTGGGTTAAGCCGCTGCCTTCGGCTCAGGTCATGATCTCAGGGTCCTAGGATTGAGTCCCGCATCAGGCTGTCTGCTCAGCAGGGAGCCTGCTTCCTCCTCTCTCTCTGCCTGCCTCTCTGCCTACTTGTAATCTCTCTCTGTCAAATAAATAAATAAAATCTTAAAAAAAAAAAACAAAACTTCTGCGCAGTGAAGGAAACAGTAAATAAAACTAAAAGGCAGCCTTGCAATGGGAGAAGATATTTGCAAATGGCCTATGTGATAAAGGGTTAGTATCCAAAATCTATAAGGAACTTACCAAACTCAACACCCAAAAGAACCAAATAACCCAGTTAAGATATGGGTAGAAGACATGAATAGATACTTTTCCAAAAAAGACATCCAGATGGCCAACAGACACATGAAATAATACTCAACGTCATTCCTCATCAGGGAAATACAAATCAAAACCACAAAGAGATACCACCTCACACCTGTCAGAATGGCTAAAACTAGTAACACCGGAAACAATAGGTGTTGGCACAGATGTGGAGAAAGGGGAACCCTCTTACGCTGTTGGTGGGAATGCAAGCTCCTGCAGCCACTCTGGAAAACAGTATAGAAGTTCCTAAAAAAGTTAAAAATAGAACTACCCTTATCTAGCAATTACAATAATAGGTATTTATCCAAATGATACAAAAGTACTGATTTGAAAGGGCACAGGCACCCTGGTATTTATAGCAGCATTATCAACAATAGCCAAATTATGGAAAGAGCCCAAATGTCCACTGACTGAAGAACAGATAAAGGAGATGTGGGGGATATGTGTGTGGGGACACACACAGACACACGAATATTAGTCATCAAAAGGAATGAAATCTTGCCCTTTGCAATGATGTGGATGAAGCAAGAGTGCATTATGCTAAGCAAAATAAGTCAGAGAAAGACAAATGCCACTGTGATGTCACTCATATGTGGAATTTAAGAAACAAAACAGATGAACGTAAGGAAAAAAAAAGAGAGGGGGAAGTAAACCATAAGACTCTCTTACTTATAAAAAACAAACTAAGGGTTGATGGAGGGGAAATGGGCAGGGAATGGGCCAAATGGATGAAGGGTATTAAGGAGGGCACTTATGTTGAGAACTGGGTGTTATATGTGAGGAATCACTAAATTCAACTCCTGAAACCAGTATTATACTATCTGTTAACTAGAATTTAAATAAAAATTTGAGGGACGCCTGGGTGGCTCAGTTGGTTAAGCGGCTATCTTTGGCTCAGGTCATGATCCCAGCGTCCTGGGATTGAGTACCACATCGGGCTCCTTGCTCAGTAGGGAGCCTGCCTTTTTGTTTTGTTGATGGTTTCCCTTGCTCTGCAAAAGGATTTTGGTTTCATGTAGTCCTAACTGCTTATTTTTGTTTTTTCCCTAAAGAAGAATGATCCAGAAAAAAATATTGCAAGACCGACATCCGAAAGTTTACTATGTTGTTGTTGTTAAGTTTTATGGTTCCAGGTCTTACATTTAGGTCTGTAATCCATTTTATCTCTGTACATGGTATAAAAAGTGGTCCAGCTTTGTTCTTTTGCACATACCCATCTAGTTTTCCCAACACCATTTTTTGAAGAGACTGTCATCCCCTCATTGTATTATTCTTACCTATTTTGTTATAGATCAAGTGACCATGTTAAGTGTGAGTTTATTTCTGGGCTGTTCCACTGTTCCATGTGATCTATCCTGTTTCACTCTTCCATTACCATACTACTTTGGTTACTCAAACTTTACAGTATACTTTAAAATCTAGAATTATAACATCTTCAGCTTTGTTCTTTCTCAAGATTGCTTTGGCTATTCAGGGCCTTCTGTGGTTCCATGAAAGTTTTATTATTTGTTTCAGTTCTGTAAGAAATGCTATTGATATTTTTGTAGAGATTGCATTGAATCTGTAGACTGCTAAGAATAGTACAAACATTTTAACATACTAACATAAAATATTAACATAAAAACATTAATTCCTCCAATTCATGAGCATGAAGTAATTGGAGTTCATAAACAAATGAGAGCAGTGGCAAAGGTAACAGGATAAAACAATAAAGTAAATCTCTGCTTATAAGCATACAATATATAAAGATTAATCTGTGTGACTACAAAGGCATAGAGAAGGTAAGGAATGGAGCTATAAGAAAGCAAATTTTTGTATACTAAGATTAAATTGGTATTAATCTGAACCAGATTGTTATAAGTTAAAATACTAATTGTAATCACTTCAGAAGCCACCAAACATCCCCCTCAAAACAGAAAACCCCACACACATCCACAAAATGTACTAGAAGAGGTGGAGCTCTGGTCCAAGATGGTGACAAAGGAAGACCCTGAACTCTCCTTTGGACATACTAAATCTACACCTATTTATAGAGCAGTTCCTCTTAAAGAACCAAGGGCTGACTGAACAGCTTCTGCACAAAAAAGAACATATAAAGAAAGGCTAGAGAGACCACACAGAAGACAGCAGGAGAGATGGATAGAAGATAATGAAGGGAACCCCCAAATGCAGGGGACTGTAATGGAAGTGTAGGAGTGCTGACAATACTGATTCCATCTTTAGACCACCACCTTGGGGGCACCTGGGTGGCTCAGTGGGTTAAGCTGCTGCCTTCAGCTCAGGTCATGATCTCAGGGTCCTGGGATCGAGTCCCGCATCGGGCTCTCTGCTCAGCAGGGAGCCTGCTTCCCTCTCTCTCTCTCTGCCTGCCTCTCCGACTACTTGTGATTTCTCTCTGTCAAATAAATAAATAAAATCTTTAAAAAAAAAAATAGACCACCATCTTGTTCATTTCACTTAATGGTCCTTCTTGGGCTATGAGTTTCAGGCCCCTTGGAGACTCAATCTACATACCTTAGAAATGCTTGCCAAGTTCAGGATAGGGAAAGGCTTAATTTGTCCTTCCATGAATCTGTTAAGGATAACAGTCTTTCCCATTCCTCACACATAGGAGGTGCCCCAAGATCTAATTAAAGGTTACTGTCAATTAGGTGCTCATGAATCCTTTGAGCTACATGCAAACCCTTTAGCCTCACTACAATGCCCTTTGCATGTCCACTTATTCTATAAAATCTGTGTATTGAAGTCCAGACTTTGCAGAGAAAAACTATGCAGTTGCCGTGGATCATTCTCCACCTAAACCTCCCTTGTCAGTAAGTTACCCTGAATAAAACTCTATGTAAACTGTACAAAACCGCCTATTTTGTTTTTCAGTCTCAAAGTACTTTCTCAGTTTGGAGGAGACTTTACTGTCCCTTCCCACTTTCTAAAAGGGAACGGATAGTACTGAGGAACCTAAAGCAGATATGTCTGCCTTGGGGCATAGAAAAAAAAGTCTCAGTTTAAGATATCAGCCTTAGAATTCCATCAGCCAGGGAGCTGCTGGACCTCTCTTGACACTGGAGGGGCTGGTGAGTGTGCCACAGTTTATGTTTACCCTCTGCTCTGATAATGCAGAGTGGAGCACAATTCTGGGCACCATTGCTGGCCTGCCACCTCAGTGAGCCCTGCCATAGCTCCACATGCCCTGGGACACAGAAAAAAATGCATAGGTTAAAAGAGCAACTAAAATATAAAAGATCCAGACCTAGACCTCCACCAAACAGCGAGGGAGCTACTGGAATTCTCTCTGGGTCAGTGGTGCTGGTGAGGTCCATGGTTTATGTCCCTCCAAACTGACAGCACACACAGGAGCAAGGTCTGGGTGCCACAGCTGGCCTATAGTTTCAGTGAGTCCCAGGTCCAGCTACACCAGACCTATCAGTCCCACTAAGGCAGCTCCAGGGCAGTATACACAGGAGACCCCTGGTGGGTGCTCACTACAGCACTGGCTATTATGCCAAGCTGACACAGACATAAGCACCACAGAACACCTCAGGCCTACACCATTTCACTCCTAGCACAGAGTACTCTAGGACCTCCTGACTCATGCCTGCTTCAGCTCCAATCACCTGGAAAGCTGCCCCTTCAGGGAGTGCCCCCAGGACACCCCAGCCCATGCTGACCTTGGCTCCAATCACCCTCCCAAGGCACACTCTGCAGTGAGCACCCCTGGACACCCAGACTTGCAAACACTTCAGCTTCAGCTATCTTCCCAGGGCACATGCTGGAAGGGAAGCCCAGGGTCCACCCCAGTTCCAGCTCACTTTAGCTACAGCTACATTGCCGGAGTGCTCAGAATGCAGAGCACCCAGGGACACCCCAACTCAGGCTCCACCTCAAATTTATTTGTTACAGAGAACATGCCAGGAACCCCTGTTCTGTGCCCTGCCTCAGTCATCCCACTAGTGTGCCCTCTGCATGGGACAGGATACCCCCCCTGGACCCACTTCAGCTTTAGCTATGCTGCCAGGGTGCCTTCTTCATGGAGAGCCCTGGAACTGCCCTGGCCCATGCCCACTTCAGCGTTGGTCACTCCACCAGGGCAGCCCAATGTGGCATACTCTAGGACCCCCAGCACATGCTCGAGATAGTTCCAGCCAGTCAAAGTCACCAGGCACACATAGTCAACACAGGGTCTGACCATATAATAAGACCATACCCTCAAGTGTAAAAGTACTCACTCACTAATTCATAGAAACAAACACAGCAAAGTCAAGCAAATTAGGAGAGAGAAGTTGCTCCAAATGAAGGAATAAGAAAAAAAAAATGAATAGAAATAAGAAGTACACCACATAGAGTGGAAAGCAATGATCACAAAGATGCTAACCAGACTGAAGAGAAAAGAACTGAGAACTTCAAAAAAGAGATAGAAAACTTAAAAAAAAAATCTAACAATTAAAATTCAAAAATGCAGTAATTGAAATGAAATATATATTACAGGGAATCAATAGTAGATACTTGGCTGCAGAAGAACAGTTATGCAACCTGCAAACAGGGTAACTGAAAGCATCCAAACTCAGCATCAGAAAAAGAAAAAAAAAGAGAGAGAAAGAAAGAAAAAAACAAGAATAAGTTAAGGGATCTCTTAGACAACATCAAGTGAACAAAAGTTCACATTATAGGGCCTCCAAAAAGAAGAGAGAGACATAAAAGGACAGAAACCTTATGTGAAGAAATAATACCTGAAAAACTCCCTAACTGGGGAAAGGAAACAGACATCCAGGATCTGGAAGCATAGAGAGTTCCAAACAAATGAACCCAAGGAGGTCCACAATAAGACAAATAAGCATTAAAATGACATATGTTAAAGATAGAAAATTTTGAAACTAGCAAGGAGGAAACAAAAAAAGTTACAGACAAGGGAAACCCTGTAAGGCTATCTGCTGATTTTTCAGCAGAAATTTTGCAGGCCAGAAGAAAGTGGCATGATATATTCAGAGCTGAAAGGAAAAGACCTGTCACCAAGAATATTCAACTCAGAAAGGTTATCATTCAGAATTGAGGGAGCAATAGTTTCTCGATGAATGAAAGTTAATGAGTTCATCACCACTAAACCAGCCTTACAAGAAATGTTAAAGGAATTTCTTTTAAGTGGAAAAGGTGATACTTAGAAGCAAAAAAATTATGAATAATAAGATGTAAAATATGACAACATATACATAAAAGATGGAAAAGTTTCTTTTAGAATGCAAAAAAAGTTCTTTTAGAATGTGTTTGGACTTAAAAGACCATCAATTAAATATAGATTGTTATATATCTAAGATTTTATACATGAACCTTATGGTAAACACAAACCAAAAACCTGTAATAGATACATAAAAAATAAAGAGAAAGCCAAGCAAAACACAGAAAGTCATCAATCACACAGAAAGAGAGCAAGAGAGAAAAAAAAGTAAGAGAATTACAAAAACAACCAAAAAATAATTAACAAAATGGCAATAAGTACACATTTAAATGTAAATGTCTAAATGCTCCTATCAAAAGAGACAGGGTGGAGGAATGGATAAAAAACCAAGACCCCACTATATGCTGACTACAGGAGACTAATTTCATACTTAAAGACACAAAAAGAAGGTTTAACAATTGTAAATACCCACAAACCTAACACTGGAGCATCTATATGCAGAAAGCAAACATTAAGGGGGACTTTAACACCCCTTACATTAATGGGTAGATCATCCAGACAGAATATCAACAAGGAAACAGAGTCTTTGAAGAAAACATTAGACCAGATGGACCTAAAAGCATATACAGAACTTTCCATCCAAAAATGGACTACACATTCTTTTCAATTGCACGTGGAACATTCTCCAGGATAGACCACATTAAGGCCAAGAAACAAGTCTTAATAAATCAGGAAGACTGAAATATCATGGATCTTTTCCAACTACAACAGTATGAAACTAGAAATCAATCACAAGAAAAATACAAGAAAACACATGTCGAGGCTACACAAAATGCTACTAAATGGCCAATGGACACCAAGAAATCAGAGGAAATTAAAAAAAATACATCTAGACAAATAAAAATATAGTGGTCCAAAATCTTTGGGACATAAGAAAGGCAGTTCTAACAAATAAATTTAAATGATACAGCTCTACCTCAAGAAGAAAAACATTTAAAAAAAAAAATCTAACTTTACACCTAAAGAAACTAGGAGAATAAGGACAAAGCCCATGATGAGTAGAAAAAAGGAACTATGTAAGATCGAGAATAAATCAATGAAATAGAGACTAGAAAGAAAAAAAAAGCTGATTAAACCAAAGCTGGTTCTTTGAAAATATAAACAAAACAGATAAGCCTTTAGCCAAACTCATTAAAAAAGGATAGAAAATGAGAAATAAAGAATGTTAACAACTGACACCATAGAAATGCAAAAAATTCTAAGAGAATAATATGAAAAATTTATATGTTTGGAATTTAGATAACCTACAAGAAATGGATAAACTCCTAGAAATATACACTTTCCAAACCTGAATGAAGATATAGAAAATCTGAACAGACCAATTACTAGTAATGAAATGGAAACCATAATCAAAGAACTTCCAACAAACAAAAGTCCAGACCCAGATGTATTCACAGGAGCATTTTACCAAACACTTAAAAAATAGTTAATAATACCTATTATCCTCAAACTATTCCAAAAAACAGAAGAGTAAAGAAAGTTTCCAAATACATTCTATGAGACCTTCATTACCCTATATCAAAACCAAATATATATTCTACAAAAAAATGAAAATCACAGGGCTATATCTCTAATGCACACAGATGCAAAGATCCTCAACATAATATTAGCAAACGACACTCAACAATACATTAAAAAGATTATTCACAATGATCAAGTGGGATTTATTCCTGGGATGCAAGGATGGCTCAATATTCACAAATCAATCACTGTGATATACCATATCAACAAAATAAATGACAAAAATCCCATGATCATTTCAACAAATGCAGAAAAGGCATCTGACAAAATTCAACATTTATTCATAATAAAAACTCTCAAAAAGTTTATTTTTGTTTTTGTTTCTTTTAAAGGGGGAAAAAGGAGAGGGAGACAATCTTAAGGTGGCTCCATACCCAGCAGAGCCTCATGCGGTGATCGATCTCATAATCCTGAGATTATAACGTGAGTTGAAATCAGAAGTTGGACACTTAACTGACTGAGCCACCCCAAAAATGTGGGCTTATAGGTAATATACCTCAACATTATAAAGGCCAGATAGAAAGAATGGAAAACCCACAGTGAACATTACACTCAACAGTGAAAAATGGAGATATTTTCCTTTAGGAACAAGAAAAGGAAGTTCACTCTTGCCACTCTTATTTAATATAGTACTGGAGTCCTAGCTGCAGGAACCAAACAAGAAAGACAAGGCATCCAAATTGGTAAAGAAGAAGTTAAACAGTCACCATTTGCTGATGTCATGACACTATACATAGAAAACTCTAAAGAGTCCACCAAAAAAACTTTTAGAATAAATGAATTCAGTAAAGCTGCAGGATGTAAGTTACATGCAGAAATCAGTAGCATTTCTATACACCAATAACAAAGTAGAAGAAACAGAAATTAAGGAAATAATTCCATTTACATTTATTCCAGAAAGGATAAAATATCTAGGAACAAACTTAACCGAGGAGATGAACGACTTGTACTCTGAAAACTATGTAACACTGATGAAATAAATTGAAGGCAACACAAAGAGAAAGATACCCATGCTGAAGGGCTGGAAGGATATTGTTAAAATGTCCATAATACCCAAAGCAATCTTCAGATTGAATGCAATCCCTATTAAAATGGCAACAGCAGGGACGCCTGGGTGGCTCAGTTGGTTGGACGACTGCCCAAGGCTCCGGTCTTGATCCCGGGTCCCAGGATCGAGTCCCACATCGGGCTCCCAGCTCCATGGGGAGTCTGCTTCTCCCTCTGACCTTCTCCTCGCTCATGCTCTCTCTCACTGTCTCTCTCTCAAATAAATAAATAAAATCTTTAAAAATAAATAAATGAAATGGCAATAGCATTTTTTTTTTTTTACAGAACTAGATAGGTAATATCAAAATCTGTATCGAACCACCAAAGATCTCAAATAGGCAAAGCATCCTGTGAAGGAAGAACAAAGCTGGAGGCATCACAATCCCAGTTTTCAAGATACACTATAAAGCTGTAGTAATGAAGAGAAAACATTATGGTGCTGGCACAAAAATAGACACATTTATCAGTGGAACAGAATAGACAGCCCAGGAATAAACCCAGACGTACGTGGTCAATTAATATACAACAAAGGCAGTACGAATAAACAATGGAGAAAAGGCAGTCTCTTCAAAAAATGGTGCTGAGGAAACTGGATTGCTACAAGCTAAAGAATGGAAATGGACCACTTTCTCACACCATACACAAAAATAAACTCAAAATAGATTAAGAACCTAAATGTGAGTCCCCAAACCACAAAACTCCTAGAAGGAAACATAGGCAGTAATTTCCTTGACATAGACCAGAGCAACATTTTTGTAGAGGTCTCCTCAGGAAAGGGAAACAAAAGCAAAAAGAAACCACTAGGACTACACTGATATAAAAAGCTTTCACCTGACAAAGGAAGTATCTACATAAGAAAAAGGCAATGTACCAAATGGGAGAAGATACAAGCAAATGATTATCCAATACTAGTGGAAGCAAAAATATAAAGAACTCACACAATTCAACACCAAAAACACAAACAATATGATTTTTAAAAAGGGCAAAGGATCCAGATAGACATTTTTCTAAATAAGACAAACAGATGGCTTACAGACGTACAAAAAGATCCTCAACATTAGTCATCATCAGGGAAATGCAAATCAAACCAGAGTGAGATATCACCTTATTCCTGTTAGAATGGCTAGAATGAAAAAGACAAGAAATAACAAGCACTGAGGGAATGTGGAGGAAAAGGAACCCTTTTCCCACCAACACTGTTGTAGTGTTGTGGTGTAGGCACTGTGGAAAACAGCATGGAGGTTCCTCAAAAACTTAAACAGAAGTACATATCATCCAGTAATTCTACTGTGGTATATTTACCAAAAAAACAAACAAACAAACAAAAAAAAACCCAAACAAACAAACAAAAATCCAATGACAATAATTCAAAAATACATATACACCCTTATATTTATTGCAGTCTTACTTATAATAGCCAAGATATGGAAGCAACCCAAGTATACATTAATAGATGAATGGATAAAAAAGATGCTATATATATTTACATATTATAATGTAGTATTACTGAGCCATAAAAAGGGATGAGATCTTACCATCTTAATAACACAGATAGACCTGGAGGAGGTTACACTAAGTGAAATAAATCAGCTGTAGAGACAAATACCCTATGATTTTACATATATATGGAACAAGTTCAGTGAACTGATGCCTGCCAGAGGGTAGGGGATGGGGGAACAGGCAAAATGGGTGAAGGGGAGTGAGAGATAGTTTTTCAGCTACGTATTGAAAAAGTTACTGGGATAAAAGATAGAATCAGGAATATAGTTAATGGTATTGTAATAGGGTTCTATGATATCTTTTGGTAGCTATACTTGTGGTAAGCATAGCATATTGTATAAATACCATGAGATACCACTTCACAGCAGTAAAAAGTTCATAATTTTTAAAAAAAGGAAAAAGAAAAAGAATGATAGGTATGTGGAGAAACGGGGAACCTTTTACGTATGCTGGTGGGAAGGTAAAACCAGTCAGCCACTGTGGAAACGTTGGACAGTTCCTCAAAATGTTAAACACAAAATTTTCATATGGCCCAGCAATTCCAGTATTAGATATATAACTAAGAGAACTAAAAACATACAGCCTAACAAAAATTTGAAAGGTTCTGTATTTTGATTCCAGTAGTAATTACATGGTCATACATATTTATTATAAGTCCATCTATACATTTAAAATGGCTCTATTTTATGAAGCTATACCTGCCAAGGGATACATTCCACCACACCCAGTGGATGCCTGAAACCCCAGGCAGTAACAAACTCAACGTATTTGTTTTCCTATATACACACACCTATGATAGGATAGTTTAATTTATAAATTAGAAATTAACACATTAAGAAATCAGAAAGTAAATCACACTAACAAATTAACAGTAAACAAAAAAAAGAAATTAACAGTAAATAAAAACAGATCAATTATAATAATATATTAAAATAAAAGTTATGTTAATGTGGTCTCTTGCTGTCTCAAAATATCTTACTGTACTCACCCTCCTTCTTGTGATAATGTGAGATGATGAAGTGCCTGCGTGATTCAGACAAAGTGAGGTTAATAAAGCATTAGGCTACTACTGACCTTCTGACAATAGGTCAGAAGGAAAATCATCTGCTTCTGGGCCATGGTTGATGGAGGATAACTGAAATCTGGGATAAGAAGGGACTACTTTATTAGAAACTTTTAAAATTTACATAATGAGATTTCTATGGGGTCTTATGTAGACCCATCTCACTGAGCATAACACGTGGCAGGTGCTCAATCAATGCAGAAGGAAAGATGAAAGTGGGATTAACAGATTATTTTATAGTCATGGTTACATAGTATGTATTCTTTACCACCCTTAAGGTATTTACCCTCTAGTTCAGAATGACATATCACCTCTGAACCAACTCATTATCTTTAACAGTTCCCACAGATGTCATAGTGACCTGCAAATCATATTGTCTGAATTCACTTTCAAATTCTGAATCCTCCTGTTTTGTTTTTTCTGCGTTTTTTTTACCCTTCACTGAAGTTGTGTTCAAGGTCTTGATACACTGAATTTCCCTGGTTTCTGAGCCCACCACTACCTGAGACAGGGACTCCAGTGCTACAGCTATCTTTTCATATGCTTAGCCTATAAAACTAACAACCACTGAAAACCGTTAGGTCCTCCAACTCACCAGGGTACTGAGACTATGAGATATGAAAATTAAATTTAAAAAATAGCAAGCAGGGGCGCCTGGGTGGCTCAGTGGGTTAAGCCGCTGCCTTTGGCTTGGGTCGTGATCTCAGGGTCCTGGGATCAAGAGTCCCACATGGGGCTCTCTGCTCAGCGGGGAGCCTGCTTCCTCCTCTCTCTCTCTGCCTGCCTCTCTGCCTACTTGTGATCTCTGTCAAAATAAATAAATAAAATCTTAAAAAAAAATAGCAAGCAAGGGGCAGCTGGCTGGCTCATTTATTAAACATCTGCCTTTGGCTCGGGTCAAGATACCAGAGTCCTGGAATCAAGCCCTGCATGCTCCCTGCTTGGCAGGAAGCCTGCTTCTCTCTCTCCCACTCCCCCTGCTTGTGTCCCCTCTCTCACTGTTTCTCTCTCTGTCAAATAAATAAAATCTTAAAAAAAAAAAAAAAAAACAAGAGAACATATTTCGGAAGATAATATATCAATAGTTAGCATATAAATCAAATAGCAATAATACATAAAGCCCCAAATGAGCAGGAGATAAAGCTCAATCTAAGCTATGGGGCTTGCTATGAACAGGGAAGAGGAACAGTTGGAGAGGCTTAAGCAAAAGAAAGACAATAGGAAAGTGTGCCCAGAACAAAACACTCAAATTTGGATGTATGTGTGAGATAGCCTGAAAAAGGAGATTAGGCTTCATTTGGTAACCACAAAAAGATATGGGGCAGACTATGCAGACAATTGTCTCCATTTATGATGTACTATAAGAGGTAAAATTGCCCAAGGTGACAAAACTTCTTAGGAATAGAGCCAGTACTGAATGAAATTCATTTCTCCTGATTTACAGCCAAATTTTCATTTACTTAGACAATGATTCTGCTCAGTGTTTTCAAACTTTACTTAATACAACTCTTTAAACAAATGTCTCACCACAAATAACCTTGCCCCGTCCCCCATTCAGTTCTTCTTGAATGTATATCCTTCACCTGAAGCATACTTTAAGATATACTTTAACATAAACTTTATTATCTTACCAACAGTCCTGATTATTGACATAAGTAAGGGGGTTTCTACGCATCCAGGCCATAGATACATGACCAAGTCTTTCCTGTACCTACCAAAAGATCTGAATTCCAATAATATTTTTAAAAACTAACCTTGAATTACAGATTAGAAAATTATTGACCAGTAAAACAGACTTTCTGCTTATTCAGAGCTTGTATTATCACTACAATGCAGTTAAGGGTGTGTCTAAAAGCTAGGATACAACTTTGCTACTGTTTCCCCATTAAAATAAATATGTCTCTCTCTCAAATAAATAAATAAAATCTTAAAAAAAAATAAAATAAATATGAAAGGTAACTCAGCTTTCACTGGAACATAAAGTGAGTTTTCATTTTTTTTCTTTAAGATTTTATTTATTTTCTTTGACAGAGAGAAACACAGCGAGAAAGAGAACAGAAGCAGGGGTAGTGGGAGAGGAAGAAGCAAGGCTTCCCGCTAAGTGGAGAGCCCAACTCGATGGAATGTGGAGTTCGATCCCAGGACCCTGGGATCATGACCTGAGTTGAAGGCAGATGCTTAACAACTGAGCCACCCAGGTGCCCTGAGTTTTCATTTTTAACGTTCAATAGAAATATGTTTAAATCTTTCCCATATCCCCTAAACCTTCCAAAGACCCTATCCTCCCTTTCTATCACTATAATTCCCTACACTGACAAATTTTCTCAAAAGTACACCATCTCCTCTTCAAGTCCCTTGTTCTTAACTAGTACTTATATCTTAGTCATATATGTAAGTCCTACTAAAGAAACAAATGACATCTTTTTTTTTTTTTTAAAGATTTTATTTATTTATTTGAGAAATAAAGTGAGAGGGGGAAAAAAGAGCCCACTTGAAGGGGTGTGGGCAGAGGGTGAGGATAGCAGAGCCTCTGCTGAGCAGGGAGCCCAATATAGGGGGCTTGATACCAGGACCCTGAGATCATGACCCAGCCAAAGGCAGAGGTTTAACCCACTGAGCCACCCAGGTGCCCCGGAAAACAATGACATCTTAAACACTAGAATCAAAGGCCCATTTTTCAAGTCTTGGCCTTTCTGAATTCTTGAAGATGGAGGAGCTGGTGCAGAGGTCACTAGAAGGGTAGTACTCACTGAGCTCTCACTGTGTGTACTAATTAAGCTATCAAAAATGTTTCATTTCTTCCTCACATCGGAAGTATTAATTACACCCTTTTCTTAGATTAAAATTGAGACTCAAAACTACCCAAAGCCAGATAGTGAAGACTGCATGATCCCAATGTTTCTAATTCTGTGACTTTGGATGATAAGTTTTGTTCCCAGTTCTCTTCCTAACTCTCTGGCCTTTTCTCCATTTTTCTCACTATTTCATCATCGTCTACTCTACACTGCTTCTCTTATTTCCTATGCTCTCCCAGGCAATTTCATTTCCTTCCATGACTTTAACTACATTCTACATCCCTGCTGAGCAGAGAGCCTGATGTGGGGCTCGATCCCAGGACCCTGGGATCATGACCTAAGCCGAAGACAGAGGCTTTAACCCACTGAGCTACCCAGGCGCCCCTTAAAGCTTTTTATAAACAAAAAGTCTTACTAGTTAAGAACAAGGGACTTGAAGAGGAGATGGTGTACTTTTGAGAAAATTTGTCAGTGTAGGGAATTATAGTGATAGAAAGGGAGGATAGGGTCTTTGGAAGGTTTAGGGGATATGGGAAAGCACAGAAAGGGGACAGAGAAAGCATAGAAAGATCACAGGTAGGCAGAGAGGCAGACAGAGAGAGAGAAGCAGGCTCCCGGCTGAGCAGAGAGCCGGATGTGGGGCTGGATCCCAAGAGAGCCGGATGTGGAGCTCAATCCCAGGACCGTGAGATCATGACCCGGAGCAGGCAATGGCTTAACCCACTGAGCCACCCAGGCGCCCCATGTAGTTCACATTTTTAAATTTTTTACTTTTTAATGAATATGCAATGTAATATTTCTTTCATGGGTCTGTGATTCTAAGTCTTATATTTTACAAATAGGTTGTCTTCCTCAGATAAACCATCTAATGTTGAATATGTTTTGTTCAAACTACACCTCCTCCTGTCTCTCAAGATCTGATTCCCTTATGTATCATTTCGGAGCTGAAGGTCTGTATGTCTCTCAAATCAATCTTTTTCCTCTTTTCATCCCACCCCCACGTCTCTTCTGAGTTACAGACAGATATTACCAACTGCCTAATAATGATAGTTCCATGCTTCTCGCCCTAAGTCCTTCAACTAAAAGCCATCCACAACTAAACTCTCATTTCCCTTAGCAAACCTGAACCTCCTACCTCTTTGGAGTCTCCATTTTGGCTAAGGGTTATTACAATCCATCCTTATCTATGCTTTAAAGTACTTATTTGTGAAACAGTGATATTGGCACTAACTTCTTGCATCTCTATTAGTTCAAAAATCAACCATTACCAGCACTTGGGTGGTTCAGCCCATAAAGCTGCTGACTCTTGATTTAGGCTTAGGTCAGGAGTTCAACCAGGGTTTGGACTTCACGCTGGGCCTGGAGCCTGCTTTACATTCTCTCTCTCTCTCCCTCCTCTCGCTCTCTCTCTTAAAAAATTAAATAAATAGATCAACCATTAAACAACGGAAAACTATTATGGCCAAAAGCTGATGAATGCAAAATCGCAGAAGGGTTAATGCTCTTCTTCCACAAGTCTATAAGCAGAAACAAACCCAGAACAATTCTGTGAAGCGGTTTTTCCCCACTTACAAAACAAAATTGACTTACTTTACAAAATATTTTAACATAATCCTTACTATAATCCCATTATGACCTCCATTTCACAAGTGAAAAAAATTGGGACTCAAAGCGATTAGGTAATTTAACCACAAGGTACGTGCTGTGCTACTACGTGGCAGGTCCAGACCCCAAACCCTAGGACTTGAGATTTCAAATTCCACTTATTATTGTTGAAACAAACTTCACAATAAAACGAGATCAGGTCTGTGCACAACCGAGGTCAAGGGAGCAGCACACAGTCAAATAGTACCAAACGGCCCCAGGCGACCTGAACTCGCTCTAGGCTGGGTCCTACTCCGACCCCCGGCTCCGACGTCCCCCCGCCCAGGCCGCTCCCGGCCTGAAAGTCCCTCTGCGGCCTGTCTCGAGCAGGCAAGGTCGGCGGTGACCGCAGGAAAACCTCGCTCGGCGCCTCGGGGCGTTCTGGGCAGAGGCTGTCGCTGCCAACTAGCCCGGCCTGGCCCGAGGCTGAGTCCTAGTTGGGCCGCAGCCGGCACGCCTTCAGCCTCCCGGGCAGCCGACCCGCAAGAAGCGTACCTGGTGTAGGAGGCAGCTGGTGGGCAGGCGGTCCCGGCGACCCTGGGCGGCGGGAATGACCCTGTTGGCGGGCTGGACTAGCCTCCGGGGCTAACTGCATTCACTGTGTTAGGTCAACAGGAGTCCCAAGGGCTCTTCAAGGGAGCGGAGGGACGCGAAGACACGGGTGAAAGAGCGGGGACCTGAAGCCTGAAAGACATCACCATGGGGGAGGGGCGGAGGGGGCGGAGACGCGGCCCGTGGGGGCGGGGCGCACAGCGCGAGGAGGCGGGCACGTGGGGGGGTGAGCGCGAGGCGGGGCGCGGCGCGCGGCGTGAGAGAGGGCGGGGCGCGCGTCTGGGCGCCGCGGCCGCGTGACGCGTTTTCAAATCTTTAACCGCCGCAGCCCACTCGTTTGTGCTTTACCTCTTCCTCCTCCGCGCCTCGGAGTGGGATCCGGCCCCGGAAACCCGGACGGTAGACGCGGCTTCTCTGTTGCGTGGGTGTGGTAGTCTGCGGAAGGGGAAGAGGCGACCGGGTGATAAATCGGCCTCGAGGAGCTGTGTTTTCTGGGCCGCCTGGCGTGA
This sequence comes from Mustela putorius furo, assembly GCF_011764305.1. Classification (NCBI taxonomy): domain Eukaryota; kingdom Metazoa; phylum Chordata; class Mammalia; order Carnivora; family Mustelidae; genus Mustela; species Mustela putorius. The sequence goes on from NW_025421998.1 coordinate 31,390,656, forward strand.
CCCTCTCCCGAACCCAGCATGTAGGTGCCGGGCGGCTGCCATGAACTCCAGAGCCATGAGGATCCACAGCAAAGGACATTTCCAGGGTATGAAGCCCCTCCTCCACTGCAGTCCCTTTAATCCTTTTCTCCCCTCGTGGTTCCACCATTGATTCTTTATAGAGTTCTTCCCCCAGGTCCCTGCTCCTTTTCTTTTCTGGCTGGTGCGTCCTTCTCTGTGGCCTGAAGGAGGGCTCCGTCCAGGGCTTTGCCTCAAGAAAAGGAAAGGATCCCAGCCGGGCCCCTCGCGCTGTTCACGCTCCAGTCGCGGCCCCACATTCCTGGGGGTGCCGTTGGTCGTAAAACTAGAAAACAGTTTGTGGACCTGCGACCTGCCCGGGCCTCGGACAGAGGTTGAGACTCAGCTCAGGCCCTTTGAGGCTGCATTCCCGGTTTGAAAGCAGAGGTGCTCGTGGCTTTTAGGTTTATGATTAAATTGGGTGATTGTAGGCGGGTTTGGGGCCTTATTCTTAAATTTATTTTTCTTCACTCGTAAAGTTAAGAGATACTATTTGTATTTCAAACACAGCACTGCTGTTTTCAACATTATAGACAGAAATGAAAGCATATTTCCATTTTCGACTACTTTGTATGGTAAAACATACAACAGCTTCCAAGTTTTTTTCTTTTTAATATGTCTAGAATATATATGTCGTATATATATAGGAATTTCCAACGTATGAACAGATTGTGTTATGAAAGTTAATTTTCAAAGCTGTTTAATTTTCAAAGTTGTTTCCATCTCAGGTCTGTCTTTAAAGGAAATAATGAAGTGAATGGTGACTTGGATCTTAAAATGGACCATTTAGTTCTATTATATAGACAAACTACAGGAAACTAAACCTTGGAACGTTTTGTGGACAAGGGCATCATGGGTAACAGGTTTCTTCTGTTGACAGGTTTTTTAACATTTTAAGCCCGTTTTCAGTGTTCAACAGAATATAGATCCTTCATAAATATTTCTGAGTAAATACCTCTGAAATTTACGTAGAAAGGAGGAAAATCTTTCAAAAAGATTTTAGATAGTTTTCACCATAATACGTAAAAACATGAACAAATGCATAAATACTTACTGCAAGTTGAATTTACTGGCTTAGAGCAGTAATTATTTTATGATATAGTATCTGCTAAAACAAGTATGGTATTTTGCCTTTTTTTTTTAAAGATTTTATTTATTTATTTGACAGAGATCACAAGTAGGCAGAGAGGCAGGCAGAGAGAGAGAGAGGGAAGCAGGCTCCCTGCCGAGCAGAGAGCCCAATGCGGGACTCGATCCCAGGACCCTGACAGCATGACCTGAGCCGAAGGCAGCGGCTTAACCCACTGAGCCTCCCAGGCGCCCTGGTATTTTGCTTTTATCCCAAGTGGTACTACAAAGAAATATATTAAAATGCCATTGAGTTTTTAACTGATGGGATTATAAAGATTTTTCCCCTTCTGTGATATGATGACTGTATAAAAATATTTTTAAAACAGTAGAAATTTTCTGTCTACATAAAACATGATCTAATTCTGTATTTTTTTTTAAACAACAGGTGGGATCCAAGTCAAAAATGAAAAAAACAGATCTGTAAAATCTATGAAAACTGATAACAAACCAGAAAAATCCAAATATAAGCCGCTCTGGGGAAAAATATTTTACATTGACTTACCTTCTATCACCATATCTGAAAAACTGCAAAAGGACATTCAGGATCTGGGAGGGGTAAGTCAAAATATACACTTTAACAAAAAAGAAAAATATTTTAGCTAGTACTTTCTAGTATGTAAACACTATAGATTATCATATTGGGAAACATAACCATATAAGCATCAAGCTTAAAACTTTTATCAGCTATTTAACATTAACAAGAAACTATTTGTTTTAACTTTTTGTAGCCTTATAGGACTTTCAGATTTTAGTGTAATGTAAAGTTCGCAAAGTGTGAGAAACGTGACTTCCTCCTTTGTCCTGGTGGAACCTTTGATTGCCTTCTCAATGTAATGTTTGTGTGTCCACCAGATAGCAGGAACTCCTTGATTATAGTTATTGGGGAACTACATAAATTTGTCTGGACTAGCATAATAGTAAGAATGTTATTTGCAGAATAAGGAGAACCACATTGAACCACAAAGAGTTAAATTACTCTGACTGGTAAACAACTCAATAGAATGAATGTCATTAGGGGGACAGAGCTTGGGTTAATATTAAGAACTCTTTTTCATAACTTATACATTGAGTAAATGATTAAGAAATTAGAAAATCTGAGCAAAATTTTAAGATTTTCTTGTAAGATTAATATGGGGTATAGCAAGTGAGGTTAAGAATTTATTAATTTCTTTCCCAATTCTTCCTATTTAAAAGGGTTTGTGCTGCACTTTGAATTTGTTGAATAATCTTTGAATAATCTGCCATTCCTAGAATAGAAATTTGCAGAACAACATGTAATAAGTTTCTTAGAATTATTTATTGGTGTGGTCCTCATTTAATTATTTGAAAGACTGTAAGACAGCATGGCTGGGGGCAGAGGGAAGGGAAAATGCAGGGCTCTATCCCAAGACACTGGGGTCATGACCTGAGCCAAAGGCAGACACTTAACCAACTGAGCAGCCAGGTACCCCTTGTTGTTAACTCATTTTCTTAAAACATTGCCACATTTGTCATAACAGTAATATGTATCATAATGACCATATGATTGCATTCCTAAAAATCATGTTTTATATGCCAGCCACCTTTGAATAAAGACTCCTTTCTTTTATTCATTTTAGAAAGTAAGTGCTTAAGAGTTAAGAGAAGTAAAATAACTGGCCTTCTGTAGGATTAGCCTCCTAATTCCTCTAGCAATCAATGGCTACAAAGTAGCTATCTGAGACAGTTTCACAGCTTTCTCAAATATGAGAATAACCCAGATCTAAATCAGTGATTTCAGGGGTGCCTGGTTGGTGTGGTCGGTTAAGGATCTGCCTTCAGCTCAGGTCATGATTCCAGGGTCCTGGGATCAAGTCCCGAATTTAATTGGGCTCTGTCCTCTGGATGCGCTCCTCTGTCAAATAAATAAAATCTTCAGAAAAAGTAAATCAGTCATTTTAGATTTGTATTATTAGCAGTAGAGCCCTTCAAACAGTCCTTCAGAAGTCTAATGTATAAAGCCAGTAAAAAGGAAACTGTTAAAGCTAGAACACCAGTTCTGGTTAGTACAGGGATGCTTACCTTGCCCCCTTTTTCTCTCATTCCCACAGCAGTTCCTGAGGTACTTGCAAGAAACAAGTTTTGAACTAAATTAAGCATTTGATAATATTTGGGAGACCTTTTGGTTATATACTTCAAATTTTTATCCTAAAATGGCTTGAAGTAGACCAATGAAGTAAAGAGCATGAGTTTTTATCATGTGATCTCCCTGATATGAGGAAGTGGTGATGCAACGTGGGGGGTTAAGGGGGTAGGAGAAGAATAAATGAAACAAGATGGGATTGGGAGGGAAACAAACCATAAGTGACTCTTAATCTCACAAAACAAACTGAGGGTTGCTGGGGGAAGGGGGATTGGGAGAAGGGGGGTGGGTTATGGACATTGGGGAGGGTATGTGCTTTGGTGAATGCTGTGAAGTGTGTAAACCTGACGATTCACAGACCTGTACCCCTGGGGATAAAAATATATGTTTATAAAAAAAATAATAAAAAAAAACATGAGTTTTTACATTTTTTTCTTCGAACTGTGGATTTTCAACTGAATTTGACTTATTAACTACTTAATTTCTCTTTTTAAAAAAAAAATTATCAACTTATGATCCCTCCGCACACTTATCTTTCCAATAATTCAGTGATATCTTATTTCTGTTCTTATGGCATTATAATCTCTATCCCCCCCCAAAAAAAAGACTTCTTTCAGATGATCTGTTACATGAATTATAAAGGAATTTTGATCTCTAGACACTAAGAGTTTTAGGGTTCAACTTTAAGAAATAGTTAAGGAGCACTTGGGTGGCTCAGTGAGTTAAAGCCTCTGCCTTCAGCTCAGGTCATGATCCCAAGGTCCTGGGATTGAGCCCTGCATCTGGCTCTCTGCTCAGCGGGAGCCAACTTCTCCCCACCCCAACCCCCGCTCTCTGTGTACTTGTGATTTTTGTCTGTCAAATAAATAAATAAAAATATGTAGGAGAGTATGTTCTTTTTGAAAAATTGGAACCTCTGGCAATGCTAAGGCCACATATTTATGAAAATGAAGAAAGCATTTGATGCGTAAATTGTGCATTTATATTACTTCTGGTCCTTGTGAGCATTTGAGTTTGTAATCCCTGAAATAAATAAATGTGGATATCTTATTCACTAGTTTATGAAAATGCTGCTCAGACAAAGGGCAGTAGTGATGTATACTTAACCAAGGGGGCCACTTTTGCAAGCAGCAAATTCTACCTAATCACTTAGATGGAATTAATTCATCTGTTACATAGATTGCTTCATTTTTTTTTTTATTATTTCCCTTTATGGTATGAGATCCTATAGAAACTAAATGTAGGTTAAAATATTATAGAAATCTTACATTTATGAAAATAATGATTAATAGTATTTATTTCTACTTTAATATTCCTGCCCTTGGATGGAAGTGATGTTTGATAACATTGACATCTCGTACTTGGGTTTATAAATTCAGGCATTTAAGCAGTGATTTTCAGACATTTTAGTAGGGAAATTATTTTCAGTCTTACACTCAAAGGGTAAGGATCCCCTTCTTCCTGTTAAAGTCTATGGTAAGATGTTAACTGATTTGAACTGTCCTGCCCAGTGTGATAGCCGTTTGGTACATGTGGTATTGAAATTTAATTAATACTGTGTTGAAGAAAATTAAAATTTAATTGCTCAGTCGAATTAGTTACCTTTATTACATTTTAAGTGCTGAGTAGTCACATGTGGTGAGTTGCTACCATACTGAACAGTGCTAATAAAGAACATTAACCATTGCATTAAGTTCTATTGGACAGTAGTGCATTTAGAGCATGGACTGAATCAGAATATCTGTATTCAAATTCTTTTATTTATGCTGATGTAACCTCAACCAAGTCACTTAACTTCTCTTTAATTTTCTTTTCCACAAAATGTGGATATTAGTAATATTAGTACCATGGGGTTGTTATATGGATTAAATTAATTGGGATATATGAAGTACTTAAAAATCGTATCTAGCATATGCTGGCTGTTATTGGAACGCCCATTGTACTTCCTCAGAACTTAGATTCAGAAGAACACAGTATAAAAACCACCAATTTACAAAATAATTGCAAGGTGTCAAATTGGTATTTTAAGGGGTACCTGAAATGTGAAACAGTTATGGTTTTATGGCTTATATGAAAATACTTTGTTTTCCTTTAGCGAGTTGAAGAATTTCTCAGCAAAGATATCAGTTACCTTATTTCAAATAAAAAGGAGGCTAAATTTGCACAAACGTTGGGAAGAATTTCTCCTGTACCAAGTCCAGAATCTGCATATACTGCAGAAACAACTTCACCTCATCCCAGCCATGATGGAAGTTCATTTAAATCTCCAGATTCAGTAAGTCTCTTAAATGTGCTTTGAGAGGGCGCCTGGGTGGCTCAGTGGGTTAAGCGGATGCCTTCGGCTCAGGTCATGATCTCAGGGTCCTGGGATTGAGTACCACATTGGGTTCTCTGCTCGGCAGGGAGCCTGCTTCCTTCTCTCTCTGCCTGCCTCTCTGTCTACTGTGATCTCTCTCTGTCAAATAAATAAATAAAATCTTTAAAAAAAAATGTGCTTTGAGATGTTCAGAAAGGCTATAGACTGAGGATCTCATGATTTATCAAGAGCAGACTGGCAGCAGAATTCATGTAGGGAGAACAATATCTTTATTATGGGTGGTTTTCCAGTCAATAAGGTTACTGTCTTATAGAAAGGTGATTTGTGGGTGCCTGGGTGGCTCAGTGGGTTAAGCCGCTGCCTTCGGCTCAGGTCATGATCTCAGGGTCCTGGGATCGAGTCCCGCATCGGGCTCTCTGCTCAGCAGGGAGCCTGCTTCCCTTCCTCTCTCTCTACCTGCCTCTCCGTCTGCTTGTGATTTCTCTCTGTCAAATAAATAAATAAAATCTTTAAAAAGAAAAAAAAAAAAAAAGAAAGGTGATTTGTCTCCTAATACTTTGGGTCATACTCTGCTGAAATAATACTTTTTGCCCTTGGGGATGGCTTTTGTTTTTAAGAGTTAATTACAACTAAAAAGTAACAGCAGGTCATTATTTAAAATAGAAATGGAAACCTTTTTTTTGTGTCACAGCAGGAGTAGGCAAACTATGGCACGGGCCAAGTCCAGACTGTCCCTGTTTTTTACACCCTTTGAGCTAACCATGGTTTTTACATCTTCAAATGCTTGGTCAAAAATTGAGGGAATATTTTATGACAAATTTAAATTCAGATATTAAAGTCCATAAGTAAAGTTTTATTGAAATTCAGCCAGACCTGTTATATATTAACTGGTTGCTGTCCTGCTATAAAGGAAATATTGGATAGTTTGGACAGGTACTATATGGCTTACAGAACCTAAAACTGGCTCCCTGGCCTTTTACAGAAAAGATTTGCTAGCCCCTCTTTTAGTTACTGATATCACATCTCTATTACTCTATTGACAAGTTAGAAGTTTCAGTGAGGGGGAGAAATAGAAATATATACAAGAAGAAAAGTCAAGGAAAGCTCATGTATTTTTTTACTTTCATGCTTTTTTGGAGGAATGAGATTATATACTAGTGACCAGTTCCAAATTAAATTGTTGGTCATAGCATTTCAATTTATTTTCCAGTGTTGTATTTAAAATGAGAAATAACTATATATATATTTAAAATAAATTGTATATGTATATATAATATTCTCAGGTCTCCATTTGAATACAAAATTAGAATCTGAACTAGTTAGTTATAGACAATTTACTACAAAACTGGGCTTTGTTCTCATTCAGTTGTTTAGATACTCTTTCAAAAAAAGAAGGAAACTTTTTAATAGGTCTTATTATAAAGATCCTAAGGAAGTTGCCTTTTACTATACTTCATTGTGTTGATACTCAGTAAGACTTATACAAATAAATGTCCCCTCTTTAAATTGTTACATTAAAATTTATAGATTTTATCAATTAATTTAGCTATTTTATATTTTTAAGTTTTTTCCTAATGAGGCACTGTTTTACAACTTTTTGATGTTTGAGCTCTTACTATTTTTTTTATAGGTATGTTTGAGCAGAGGAAATTACTAGGTTGAAAAAGCTATCAAGGACCATGTAAGTATGAAATATAAAAATTTACTGTATATATGCTTTTATTAAGAACTCAAGTGGAAATGGAGATGTTCCTGAAATCTTCCTTTCCTCATTTTTAATAGGAAAAGCCTAAATGTCAGCATAGATCTCATTTTTACAAAGAACAGAATCTACTTTTCATGAAGAAACATCTCCATCTTGTGGCCTTTTAAAATATTACTGTAGTTGTATGAAGCTTATGGCATTTTTGTTTTTTGTTTTTTTTTTAAAGATTTTATTTATTTATCAGAGAGGGGGCGGGGAACGAGCACAGGCAGACAGAATGGCAGGCAGAGGCAGAGGGAGAACCAGGCTCCCTGCTGAGCAAGGAGCCCTATGCGGGACTCAATCCCAGGACACTGTGATCATGACCTGAGCCGAAGGCAGCTGCTTAACCAACTGAGCCACCCAGGCATCCCCATTTTTGTTATTTTTAAATGAACTTTCTTGCAACTGTTAACTGTGAGACTAAAATCGCATTCTTGACAACTGAGTTGTCAAGAATATGGGAATATATTAAACAGGGTTAATTTATAAATTCCAAAAGAAAAAACTGATGTACTGATTGCTATCATAGCTATATAGAGTCTGTTCTGAATACCCACCTAAGTGACAGTACCCTTCAAATAATTTTTAAAATTTAGCCTCATTTAAATTTTTAATTTTCTAGAAAAACTATTAAATCTCTTTTATTTTACAGGATTTTATTCCTTCAAATAGTATATTATCAAATGCCTTATCGTGGGGAGTAAAAATTCTTCATATTGATGGTAAGGATATCAGTTTTTTTTACAGTATTTGTTAAAAGTATTAATTTGTGCTATGTGGTTCCTGATTTTACATAGGGAGAATTCTGATAGCAAGAGATAGCTATAATGGTAATTATTTCCCCTCAATCTAATATGAAGAAAATAGCAGTCTTTAAAGGTGAAAAATGCTAATCTTAAGCCTTTTTTTTTAATGAAGACATTAGATACTACATTGAACAGAAGAAAAAAGAACTATATTTACTCAAGAAATCAAGCACTTCTGTAAGAGATGTGGTATGTTATTTTCCTTAATCTTTAAACTAATTAAAGTGATCAAGATTTTTTGTTTTTTGTTTTTTTTTAACTTGTAAATTTTTCTTACCCAGCAGAAAGTATTACTGCCAGAATATCCTAAGGGTAAACCTTTGTATTGTATTCATGTTTCCGTTATTTGAGTATCCTGTATTATTCTATATCATTTAACTTTGAGGATTTTCTCATGAGGTAAAAGTTGTTCCTGGGAATTTTCTTTTTTCTTTGATTGCTGTTGCTTTTAACCAACTGCTTTAGTTCATTCTGAAGGAAAACAGAATTGGCTTAATGCATGAAAAGCTTCTAATATATATAATATACTTTCAATTGCTGTAGGTAGTGTTATAACAAAGTCTTGCTACAGACTGTGATTATCTGGCCTGACCTCAAAATGTTTTCTAAGTAAATGCATTAGGCATTACAGTGTTAGACCCGATGTTTCCATATCTTGTCTCTTCCCTTTTCAAAAACTAGCTTTCTCCTCAAAGCCTCTATACAGAATCAAGGCTCTTCCTTGGAAATAAGTGCAATAAAACATCTCTTTTTTTAAGATTTTATTTATTTATTTATTTATTTGTCAGAGAGAGAGAGAGAGAGAGGAGCGAGAGTGAGCACAAGCAGACAGAGTGGCAGGCAGAGGCAGAGGGAGAAGCAGGCTCCCTGCTGAGCAAGGACTCAGATGTGGGACTTGATATCAGGATGCTGGGATCATGACCTGAGCCGAAGGCAGCCTCTTAACCAGCTGAGCCACCCAGGTGTCCCAATAAAACATCTCTTAATCTATGTCCTTCCCTACTTTCCAATCTTTATATCATCCAGACTTGTTAAATCTCCACTTTTATGCTTCCCATCCACTCTTGAACCTATGAGGTATAAAACTACTGACTGATTTGCCAAGTGAAGTTAACAGTTTTCAAAACCATTTAGGTTCTATCATCTGTTGCTCATTTCCTCCTTTAATTTACCTATTTTCTTCTGCAACTTCTCTCATCTTAGTTGTCTCATGGTTTTCATATCCGTGTATTCTTTTGTGGTCTGCTTTTTCTTCATTCAGTACTTAAATGACTAAAATCTAAAAGGAAAAGTGTATAGATGAGTATATATAGAGATGTGTAGCCATAAGTACATTGGCATGTTTGGGAAATTTTCTGTAATGTAATACAACTTGATTTTTGAGTGGGAGAATGGTAAGAAAGGAAGCAGGAAAAATTAGCAACTTCACATAGGACCTTGCAACACTATTTAAAGGAATTAAGTTTATCTGGAAGGCTTTGGGAGATTATTAAAAGATTAATAGGAAAGTAACCTGATCGAATAGATAGAAGAAATATCTTATGGTTGCCAGTAAAGCATGTGTCCTGGCAAGACTGACATTTGGACAGTGGCTTTTGAATTCTTTTGAACAAATTGGTAGTAAGAAACCTATTTTATATCATGACTACGCCATAAATGCGTGTTACACGCACAGACACTTAAGGTCTTTTTTTAATGTTTTTAATCACATTTGTATAAGATAGAAATAATTTATAGAAAAGAACAGTTTACTTATTACTTAAGTAAAAGTATTAATACTTTGAATGTTTTATTTACAAGTAAATAAAACCCTCCAAATGGATATTCCCAAATTTTTATAAAATACTGGGTGAATATTCCTTGTTTGAAGTAAGCTTAATACATATAAACTATCTTTATTGCACTTTGCAGATTTTTTGGATTGTATGTAGAAATAGATGTATGAAAATGTAAACCCACAAGAAAATTATGGTTTCAGAATACACCAGTATATTATTTCTGTCTGTATGCAGTGTATATAAATATATATTTGAAACAAGTTTCATGAGATACTGCTTATCCTTAATGTGATTTGTGCCAGTATTTCTATAGTATTCTATTTTCATTTTTTAAAAATAGTAGTCACGGGGCGCCTGGGTGGCTCAGTGGGTTAAGCCGCTGCCTTCGGCTCAGGTCATGATCTCAGGGTACTAGGATCGAGTCCCGCACTGGGCTCTCTGCTTGGCAGGGAGCCTGCTTCCTCCTCTCTCTCTCTCTCTCTGCCTGCCTCTCTGCCTACTTGTGATCTCTCTCTGTCAAATAAATAAATAAAATCTTAAAAAAAAAATACTAGTCACAACTCTAAATTGATATTAAATCTGCTAATAGGTCACTGTTCATAGTTTAAAAAAGTATTCAGGGGGGACGCCTGGGTGGCTCAGTTGGTTAAGCGGCTGCCTTCGGCTCAGGTCATGATCCTGGTGTCCGGGGATCGAGTCCCACATCGGGCTCCTTGCTTGGCGGGGGGCCTGCTTCTCCCTCTGCCTCTGCCTGTGCTTGCTCTCGCTTCTCTCTCTATGACAAATAAATAAATAAAATCTTTAAAAAAAAAAAAAAAGTATTCAGGGGGTGCCTGGGTGGCTTAGTTGATTGAGTGTCCTGATTCTTGATTTAGGCTCAGGTCATAATGATCCCAGGATTATAGGATCAAGCTCCATGTCATTCTCTGTGCTCAGCAGGGAGTCTGCTTGAGATTCTTTCTCCCTCTGCTCACTCTCAATTCAAATCTTTTAAAAAAAGTATTCAGGGAGGGGCAGGTGGGTGGCTCCATGAATTAGGCTTCTCACTCTTGTTTTCAGCTCAGGTCTTTTTTTTTTTTTCAAAGATTTTTTATTTATTTATTTGACAGAGAGAGAGCACAAGTAGACAGAGAGACAGGCAGAGAGAGAGAGAGAGAGGAAAGCAGGCTCTCCACTCAGCAGAGAGCCCGATGCGGGACTCGATCCCAGGACCCTGAGATCATGACCTGAGCCGAAGGCAGCGGCTTAACCCACTGAGCCACCCAGGCGCCCCTCAGCTCAGGTCTTGATCTCAGGGTTGAACGTCGTGTCCTGTCCACATTCTGCTTGAGGTTTTTTTCCTTTCCCTTTCTATCCCCATCTGTTCCTCCCCAACTCTGTGTTTGTTCTAAGATAAACAAATAAAACCTAAAAAAAAAAATGTTCAGGAATATTTTGTTTACACATGCAACCATTAATACTTAACAGATAGTCCTATTAGGTGTGAATCACTAGGAGTATTTGCCCTCATGAAACAAAAACAATGACAAGTGTGATAAATACCTGTGAAACATCTTACTTTTCTCTCAAAAGCAAAAGGATTAGAATACGAGAGATCTCTGTAATCCAGAATGTATAACTGGTCAACTTAATTTTAATACTTGAAAATTTTTTCTGTATGTAAAAAGAAAATGTTTCTGGAAAATTTTTGGTTTGTCAAGTACTAAGACATAAACTCTTCAAAAAAGATGCATTTGTGGATCTTGAATGGACATGTATAAATCTGCACACTAAAGACATACAAATTTTAAGGCATTATATTCTCTTAAATGCTCTTGTTAGCCTTTATCTTTTAGAAAAAAAGTTGAGTGAATGTGTTGTGCTTCACTATTTTAAATCCTTGGAGGTTTTTTTATTTTTCTCATTTTACCTCAAACTTCAAGGATTTTTTTCTGCATATTTACATGAGGAATATTAGTCTTTTACTTTTTGATGTGTTTGGTTTTAGTGTCAGGGTGATGCTGCTCTCATAAAATGCTGGAACATATTTCCACTTATATTTTCTAGACAAGTTTTTGTAGAGTTGCTTTTATTTCTTAAGTGTTGATAGTATTTACCAGGAAGGTTATCTGGGCCTGTAATTTTTTTTTTTAATTGAAAAATTCCTAACTATGAATTCAGTTTCTTTATTAGATAAAAGAAATTCAGGTTATTAATTGCTTATTGAGTGCACTTGGATAGTTTGTTTTTCAAGGAATTTGTGCTTGTTTAAATTGTCAAATTGATGGCAAAACTATTTGTAATATTTCTGTATTAAGCTTTTAATGTTTATAGAGTTTTAGTGACATTTTTAATTCCTGAGATCATTATTCCTTTTTTTCCCTTTTTGTTCAGTTGGGCTAGTTATCAGTTTCGTCTTTCCAAAGAACCAGGTCTACTGTAAAATTTTTTTGAGCTCTGCTTTACTGCTGTTCCATACATTTTATGTAGAACTTCATAGATACTTAGGAACTTTATTTACATATTTACATGTATAATATATATGTTATATATATTTATATACATGTATATATATCTATATTGACAAGTCATCATCACTTAAAGTCAGTTTATGTTAGGGTTCACTTTTGTTTGTACATTGTATAGGTTCACACAAATGAATAGTGATATATATTTGCCATCACAGTAACCTACAGAATAGTGGAATATTTTCCATAAAAATGTTCCATGCTATATCTTTTCTTCCTTCCCTCCCTCACTTACTCCTAACAACTACTGATCCTTTTTCCATAGTTTGGCCTTTTCCAACATGTCATACAATTGAAGCCATACAATATATAGCCTTTTCAGATTGTCATCTTCAGTAAGTGATAGGCATTTAAAATTTCTCAATGTCTTTTCATGACTTGATTTTTTTTTTTTCTTTAAACTGCTGAATCATACCATTGTCTGGATTTGCCACAGTTCATCCACCTTCTGAAAGACATCTTGGTTGCTTCCAAGTTTTGACATTATGAGTAAATTATATGTACATAAACATCCATGTGTAGGTTTTTGTGTGGACACTAGTTTCCAACACATTTGGATAAATACCAAGGAGCATGATTGCTGGATTATATGGTTAGAATATGTTTAGTTTGGTAAGAAGCTGCCAAATGGTCTTCCAAAATGGCTGTACCATTTTGCATTTCCACCAGCAATGAATGAGCTGTTGTGGATTTCTATTATGGTCAGAACACATACTTTGTGTGATTTCAGTTCTTCTAAGTTTACTGCTATGTGTATAGTTCAGAATACAGTCTTTTTTTTTTTTAATGATTTTATTTACTTATTTGAGAGAGTGAGCACACATGTTGTACAGAGAGCGGGACAGAGGGGCAGGGGGAGAATCTCAAGCTGGCTGTGCGCTGAGGTCAACACAGGGCTCCATCTCACGACCTTGAGATCATGAAACTTAACCAAAGCCAAGATTCAGACATTTAACCCACTGAACCACTCACATGCCCCCAGAATATAGTCTGTCTTAATGCCAGCAAGTTCCATGGGCACTTAAAAAGTATATTCTGAGGTTAATGGGTAGAATATTCTTATAGATGTCAAATAGGTCAAATTGCATAGCTTTTCTGTATTCATACTGATACTCTATCTTAGTCTAGCCATTATGGAAAGAGTGGAGTATTAAAGTTCCCAAATATGTTGTGCATTTGTGTATTTTTCCTTCTTGTTCTATCACAGTTTTTGGTTTGTGTATTTTGAACCTTAGATGTGCACACATCTAATATTATTATGTCTTCTTGGTGAATTGACCTTGTTACTATATAATGTTCCTTTGTCCCTTTTAGGATTTCTTGTTCTGAGGTCTTTGAATATACTACAGGCACTCCAGCTTCCTTGTGATTAGTGTTTACATTGTCTTTTTTATTCCTTCTACATTTACCATGTCTATGTATTTATTTTAAAATTGGTTTCTTAGAGACAGTTGAAAGTTGTCTTTTTATCATATCTGGCCATCTCTTTTAATTGGTATGTTTTAATGACTTACACTTAATATTAGTACAATTTAGGCCTGCCAATATACTAATATTTCTTTGATGGTGTTCTCTGCATTTTATTCCTTTGTTTTCTTCTCTTTCTGCTGCTTTTCAGATTGTTTGAAGATCTTTCTATTGGCTTTTTGGCCAAATTCATGTTTTTTTGTTTTAGTGGTTGCTTAGGTTTAATTATATCTACATAGTTATATCTACATATCTTCACAGTCTTTTTAGGGTTAATATTTTACCTACTTCAAATTTAAACATAGAAGCCTTAAAACTTTTTTGAGCTCTCTATCCTACCCCACCAGTCTTTATGATAGAGTTATTTTTGTTACATTTGCAATTATTGATAAACCTACCAGGCGTGTTAACCTTTTTCCTTGAAAAAGTCATGTAGAAGAGAATGTGAGAATGTCTTTATTTTGCCTTCATTCTTGCAAGATCTTTTCACTGGATAACAAATTAGGAATAAATTCTTTAGGTCAGTACTTCACAGGTGTTCTACAGCTATATTCTGGCTTCCATGAATTTTGATGAAAAATTTGCAGTCATTCAGATTGTTTTTTTTTCTTTTCTTTTTCTTTTTTTTTTTTTTAAATATCTTGTTTATTTATTGGACAGAGAGAGAGAGATCACAGGTAGGCAGAGTAGCAGGCAGAGAGAGAGGGGGAAGCAGTCTCCCCACTGAGCAGAGAGCCCGATGCGGGGCTCAATCCCAGGACCTGAGCCAAAGGCAGAGGCTTAACTCACTGTGCCACCCAGGCACCCCAGATTTTTATTTTCTTATAAATAATGATCATTTTTCCCTATGTACTTAGCAAATTTTTAATTTATCTTTGGTTTTCAACAGTTTGGTTGTGATATGCCTTGGCTTGGATTACTTAGAGATATTTCTTTCTTTTTTTTTTTTTTTTTAAAGATTTTATTTATTTATTTGACAGAGAGAGATCACAAGTAGGCAGAGAGGCAGGCAGAGAGAGAGAGGAGGAAGCAGGCTCCCTGCTGAGCAGAAAGCCCGATGTGGGACTCGATCCCAGGACCCTGAGATCATGACCTGAGCCGAAGGCAGCGGCTTAACCCACTGAGCCACCCAGGCGCCCTACTTAGAGATATTTCTGTTTGTTGTTCACTAAGATTCTTAGAACTATAAATCTGTTGGGAAAGTTTGGGCTATTTTGTTAAAATTCTTTTTCTTTACTGTTCTGTTTGTTTCTGCATTTCCAATAACACTAAATTTAGACCTTTTATATTAATTATAGCCTAGAATACAAGGTACTTACTGGGTATTCATTTTTCCCCCATTCTTCTTTTTTCAGTTCTTCTAATTAAAGATTTCAATTCATTGGTCTTCCAGTTTGCCCAAACTTCACTTGTTCATCTCTGTTTTGTTTTCAAGCCCATCTAGTTAATTCTGTATTTCAAATCATGTATTTTTCACTTGATTTCTATACTAGTCTTCACTAGACTTCTACAGTTCCCTTTTTTGTTGTTGTTATTTTTCTGCTGAGAATTTGTATCTCTCCGTCATTTTAAGTGTATTTGCCCTTACCTTAGAGTCTTTTTCCTGGCTCCACTACTTGCTGCCAACTCTGTAATTAGAGGTTTATCCTTCAGGCAACATTGTGAGAAAAAGAGGTTGGGAAATATACCCCCTTAAAGTGGTTTCTCTGAGTTTGGCTTCCTTCTACAATATTCTTGCTTTTGTTTACTTTTTAGTCCCCATGTAGTTGCTCATTGTATTTTCCACCAGAATTTTAGTAGTAATCAGTGGGATTGTTTGACTGTATTGGACATATTCCACCTTGACAAGAATCGACAGACTGTTATAAATACTTTAATAATTCCTTTGCTTAGTCTGTCACAGAAGTTTGCTCAGTAAGGGTATCAAAATAACCTTAGAACTATTTTTAGATTATTTTATTAACTGTAGCTTTTCCTCATTGGTTGATTTCTTTCTGTAAAGGCAAAAAAAATTTTAGCTAGAATGAAAGGTATTTGTTGGGTGTCTTGTAAAAGTGAGCTTGTATTATGTTCATTGTTTCATTTCTTTCTTTGACTTGATTTTTGAAAAAGCAAGTTTCTCTTTTTTCCCAAAAAAACTATAGTAATTACTATATTTTTATATAGTTCTTTTATATAGTTCTTTTCCTGTATGATTATCTTCAGATAAAAAGGAGCAGTTGCTGTTTTATTGTACTTTCAAATGCAGTGTTCTTTTTTGTTTTTGTTTTTGTTTTGTTTTTTTAGGGAAAAAGAGTAGGTACTGGCACACAGAAAGCAAGAAGTAAGTATTTTGAAATCCTTAAGTGTATTTGATATGCTTTTAGAAAGTAGAACAGATCTTATAAAAATCTTCTGAAAAATCACGTAAACAACTCTTCAGGGAACATGTTCAGTAGGTCTTAATTTTTTTTTGAGACTATGGACCCCTTTTCAGAACAATATTTTTAAAAAACATGTAAATCAGTAAATGAAATTCAGTTGTCTGAAAATTTTTAATTATGAAATGGAGATATACTTGGTTTTTTTTTTTTTTTTACACACTTAAAACAAGTACTAGCAGTGATTCTACTGTAATTTTGGAAGTGGTGAGTATAAATGATGCCTTGAGATCTGTAAAACTAATATGAAGGTATTTCATTTGGTTTCAGAATTACAGGCACTGCTAAGACCACTGTGATCCTGTTGCTTATATGTATAACTAGGAGAAGTGTTAAATTTCGGTTAGAGATCTGTGAAAATAAAAATTGGATTTTTTTTTCCTGTTTAGCTCATGATTCTTCTGAATTCTATTCAGAGATCCTTTGGGGGAATCCTTTCATTTTAAGATCCTCAGAATGTAGATAGAATTTCTGTCATTGTGGAAATGGACTGATGTTGTATAATAGCTCACCTGAGACTTAAAACTGAATTGAAATGAAAGAGATAATGGAGACAGGTGGTCCTTGACATAACGATGGTTTGATTTAAAAATTTTCACCTTTATGATGGTGTAATACACATTCAGTAGAAACTGTACTTTGAATTTTGAATATTGCTCTTCTCCTGGGTGGGCAGTTTGCCATACAAAACTCTCCTGATGCAGCAGCAGCAACAATGAGCTGCAACTCCCATTCAGTCATTTGGTCACAAGGGTGGACACCAATATGCTTAAAACCATTCTGTTTTTCACTTTCAGTACAATATTCAACAAATTACATCACATATTCAATATTTTTTATTATAAAATGGGCTTTGTGTTCGATGATGTTGCCTACCTATAGGTTAATATAAGTGTTCTGAGAATGTTCTTAAGTTAGGCTAGGGCTAAGCTGTGATGTTTGATGGGTTAGGTGTATTAAATGTATTTGTAGCTTAAAATGGCTTTATCAAAGTGTAACTCTAATTGTAAATTGAGGAAGATCTGTACATAGTTTGGAGGGATTTTTTTTTTTAGCCAGGGTATTTTTTTTTTTAATTTCCTGGACTTGTACATATCTAATAATATGTTTTGTATGTTCTCAAGCAGGTAGACTCAAAAAACCTTTTGTAAAAGTGGAAGATACGAGCCAGTAAGTATCTAAGTTGATTGGTAATTTAAATATAATATTAAAAGAGAAAATCTAATTAAGCTATTTCCACTAATACCGTTAGGTCTTTGTATGTAAGTTTTATATTCTACTAATACACACGTGGCACAAGTTGCAGAAAATAGCATTAAATTTGCTCCAAAATTAAGGAGTTTTCGCTTAGTTTCGGTATGCTATAGGTCACAGTTCCTTCAGATATCTGCTTTAGAGCAATCATGAAACCAACTCATTTTCATAGTATTTCAAATAACTATTCACTAGCTAAATGGAATACCATGTGATTAGAACTACTACTTAAAGATTGCTTATACTTTGTTAAATATATTAGTAGGTACTATTTTGGTGTACAAAGTGGAATATAACATTTAATTTAGTAGTTTTCCTGAACTCATTCTGAAGTTTTATAGGTTAATCTTAAGACTATAAATAAATTAATTTGGCATGGGAGAATTTTATAACTTTTTCTTGACATTCATCCTTTAGACATGTGTGATTCATTCTTTTGGGTACTCCCTGAAGTGGCAAAGATGTATTGAATCCCTCTTTTTATGAAGTGTATTATTATGAAAAAAATGCAGTTCAAAATTAGACCTAGAGAAGGCGCCAATATATGGAAAGACATTACACCGTCATGGACTAGAAGACTTCATATTGCTAAGATGTCATTGCTATCCAAAGTGATCTACAGAGTCAGTGCAAGCCCTGTGAAAATCCCAGTGACTTTTTTTTTTTTTGCAGAAGGGGAGAAATCCATCCTAAAATTCATCAAATTGCAAGGGACTTCAAATGTCCCAAGCAATCTTGAAAGGAAGAACAAAATTAAGACCTAAACTTGATTTCAGAATTTTCCAAAAGCTCAATCACAACAGCTTTTTAATGATGTAAAGACAGATGTGTAGACCAATGGAAAAGAATAAATAGCTAAGAAATAAATCTTTACATTTAGGTCAAATGACTGTTGGCCAGGATGTCAAGATCATTTAGTGGGGAATGGACAGTCTTCAGCAGTGGTATTGAGAAAACACATATCCACATGCAGAAAAGTGAAGTTGGATCATTAATTTATACCATATATAAAATTAACCCAAAATAAGTCGAAGACCTAAAAGCATTAAACCCTTAGAAGAAAACAAGGGAAAACTTTATGACATTGGATGTTGCAGTGATTTCTTGGATATGACATCAAAAGCACAAATAACAAAATTTTAAATTTGTGTGCATAACAGAGTGAGATGGAATGGGACTACAGAATGGGAGAAGATATTTGCAGATCATATATATATTTAATAAAGTGTAATATGTGGGGGAACTTAGGAAGATGGTGGAGTAGGAGGACCTTAAGCTCACCCCTTCCCTTGTTTACAACTGGTTAGCACTTGCATCCAAATAAATAAACCAGAGAATGATGTGAAGACTGGCAGAACAAACTTCACAACAATGTAGAGAATAAGCCTCATTTGAGAGATGAGGAAGGGCAGAGATGGTGACTGGGCGCTGCCTGCAGAAGGGAGGGAGTTGTAGGCTGTGACTCAGAGAGGTGATGAAAACACCAGGGAGCCCATTAGGAGAAGATAAATCCCTGTCATGTCTGGGTTTGGAAACCAGAGGTTTAAAATCCCTAACTTTGTATAACCACTCAGACTTAGATCCTGGAGCTTTAAAAGTCTTCTGACTTGGCACAGGATGAGCTGGGAGGGCAAGTGATAGCTGGGTCCCTACCCTTAAAGGGATAGCAGCCTATGGAGAGGCAACATAGAAGCTATAGCTTGAACAATGCCTGGGGCAAACAGGAGCAGCCTTGGGTGATGTAGGGATTTATTGAATTACTATTATAAGCACCTGAAACTGTGTTTTAACTATATCGAAACTCAAATAAAAATCCAATTAAAAAAATGAAATATAAAAAAGTCAACAGAAAATCAAATTATCAGTTTTGTGGGGCGTGGTTTTGTTTTGTTTCAAGATTGAGAGCTGGGGCGCCTGGGTGGCTCAGTGGGTTAAGCCTCTACCTGTGGCTCGGGTCATGATGCCAGGGGCCTGGGATCGAGTCCCGCATAGGGCTCTCTGCTCAGCAGGGAGCCTGCTTCTCCTTCTCTCTCTCTCTGTCTGTCTCTCTGCCTATTTGTGATCTCTCTCTCTGTCAAATAAATAAATAAAATCTTTAAAAAAAAAAAAAAAAGATTGAGAGCTCCCTTGTGCGTTTGAGTACAGAAAAGAGCAGAGGGAGAGAATCTTTGCACAAACTCCCTGCTGTCTGCCTTGGCGCTCTATCTCAAGACCAATGAATCATGACCAGAGCCAAAACCAAGAGGGATGCTTAACCGATCTAGTGCCTCTCAATTTATCAGATTTTAAAAATGGGAAAAGGACTTAACATTTCTTCAGAGATGTACAGATTGCCACAAATACATGAAAAGATGTTCACTATCACAGAAATGCCAGTCAAAACCACTGTGAGATATCTATCACTTCACAGCCATTTGGATGGCTATTACAAAAACAACACCACCACCAACAAAAAACCTAGAATAATAGGTATTGGCAAGGAAGGTGACGAAATTGGAGCCCTTGTGCACTGTTGGTGCAGTTGTAAAATAATGTAACCACTGTGGAAACTAGTACGGAGGGTCTTCATGAAATTGGGACTATGATCTGATCTCGCAGTGTCACTTCTGGTTATATATCCAAAAGAATTGAAAGCAGGCTCTCGAAGAGATGCTTGCATATGCATATTGGTAGCAGCACTATTTACAGTAGCCCAGTGGTAGAAGCAGTCCATGTGTCCATCAATAGATAAATGGATGATGTGGTATATACATAGAATTCAACCTTAAAAAAAGGAATGAAATTCTGGGGCGCCTGGGTGGCTCAGTGGGTTAAAGCCTCTGCCTTCGGCTCAGGACATGATCCCAGGATCCTGGGATCGAGCCCCATATCGGGCTCTCTGCTCAGCAGGGAGCCTGCTTCCCCTCCTCTCTCTCTGCCTGCTTCTCTGCTTGCTTGTGATCTCTCTGTCAAATAAATAAATAAAATCTTTAAAAAAAAGAAAAAGGAATGAAATTCTGACAAGTGTTCTATACATGGATGAACCTTGAGGACATTATGCTGAGCGAAGTAAGAGGAAAAAATACTGGAAGATTCCAGTTGATGAAGTACTTCAGAGTAGTCAGATTCATAAAGTAGAGTGATGGTTGTAAGGGGTGGGCAGAGAAGGAAGAATGGGGAGTTATGGTTTAATGGATACAGATGGATGATGTTAATGGTTGGAAAGCACTGTGAGTGTACTTAATGCAGCTGAACTGTATTCCTAAAAATGTTTGAAAATGGTACCTGGCTGGCTCAGTTGGTAGAGCATGTGACTCCTGATGTTGGTTTTGGAGTTCAAATCCCATTTTGGGCATAGAGATTACTTTAAAAAAAAAAGTTTAAGGTAGTAAATTTTGTGGGTATTTTACCATAATTTAAAAAAATACTTAGGGGCGCCTGGGTGGCTCAGTGGGTTAAGCCGCTGCCTTCGGCTCAGGTCATGATCTCAGGGTCCTGGGATCGAGTCCCGCATCGGGCTCTCTGCTCAGCAGGGAGCCTGCTTCCCTTCCTCTCTCTCTGCCTGCCTCTCCATCTGCTTGTGATTTCTCTCTGTCAAATAAATAAATAAAATCTTTAAAAAAAAAAATAAAAAAATAAAAAAATAAAAAAATACTTATATTAAACAAAAAGATACTAGGTCTAGGAATTGAGAAGGGAAGCCTAATTGATTTCTATTATTTATTTCAGATTCCAGATGAATGCCGTGATTTTGAAATACAAGATTTCAGTTGTATTTTTTTTATCATAAACAATCTCATGTATTTGTCTTTTTATTTTTTTAGACTTTATAGACCATTTTATCTTCAGCTGAACAATATGCCTTTTATAAATTATTCTATTCAGAAGCCCTCCAGTCCATTTGATGTAGATAAGCCATCTAGCATCCAAAAGCAAACTCAGGTTAAACTAAGGTTTGTTTAACCTTAATTTTTTCTTTTTAAGCAGACATTTAAAACAATTCATTAAATGCTATGGTTTTGTGTGTGTGTGTGTGTCTGTGTATGTGTGTGTGTGTGTAATCACTATTATGGTTTTCCCCCTGTATATTTTTAATGCTGGGTTAGAAGTCTGAATCTTTTCTAAATATGTCACTTTTAGACATGTTAGATCAATAAATTAAGGTTGAGGGGTGGCTTGTAAGTATTTACAAGTAATTAAAGTGTGTTATTTCTCCTAAGTGATCTGAAATATTCTCTAGAAAAATTACTACATTTTTAGTTTTCTTCTCAATTTCTTAGAAAGAAATATATTTAAAAGTAATTGTTGATATAAATATCTGTGGAGATTATGGCAGATTGTTTGGTAGGTCAGGACTGTACATTTTATAAATTATTAATGTTCATCAAATAATTCTTTTATCATATATTTCTATTAGAATCCAAACAGATGGCAATAAACGTGGTGGTATCCCAATTCAACTCCAGTTGAAAGAGAAGAAAAAAAAAGGATATTGTGAATGTTGCTTGCAGAAATACGAAGATCTCGAAAGTGTAAATGTGATTTTATATTTAGGGGATTGTTACTTCTAAAACTATGAATATTTACTGTGTAAATATTAGCTTGTTTTTCTGATTGTGGTTTGCAACTTGATAATGACTAAATAACATGTATCTCTTCTTGATAGAATTATCTTAAATTTTAGGAACCCAAAGTGGGAAAATGTATATTTAAAACTAATTTTTATTCATTCAGCATATACTTATTAAGTACCTATGTTGTACCAGTCACTACTCTGAACAAGCAGCATTGAACACAGGAGACCCAATTCTCTATCTTTATGAAAATTATATTCTATGAAAGGGGAGGAGAAATAGGTAACCATGTAGTTAGAAAGTAATTAAGTATATGTAGAGAACATTAGATTAGTTCTATAAGAAACTGAAGCCAGAAAGAGTGTGTAGTTATTTATTTAGACAAGGAATAGCTAACTGATAAAGTGATATTTGAGTAGAAACCTAGGAAGTGAGGGAATATGACTTGTGGATTTTGAAATAAGCAGTGCAGGAGTGCTAAATTAAACTTAATTGTTAGTACTGAAGAAGCCACTCAACTAATGGTGGTGGCCTGGCAGAAGTGATGAGACTGGGTCAGATTATGGATATAATTATAAGTGGGGCAAAGAGAATTTGCCAGGGGATTGGAAGTTGGGAGTGAGTAGAAGATGCTTCAGGCCTGAGCAATTAAAAAATGGGCATGTGATTTACTAATGGTAGGATGAGAAGAAAGTAGAGATTATTCTTTGAAGTAGCAGAAAGAGAAATAGAATAGCTGGAAGGGGACATGGGATGAAGATACAGTTTTGAAGATGAGAACTATTTATGGTTTCTAAAGTGATTAAAAACAAACAACAAGAACTTTGGATCCATGCGGTCTAGGTTTGAATCCTGGTTTCCTGTTCTTGTGACCTTGAATAGTGGCAGGCTCTGTGCTAATTTATTAAATTTTAGCTGTTGCTATTTCATTTGTTAATTTCAGTAGAGATGTATGTTTTAGTGCTTGGTTTGATAGAAGATGGTGGGAAAGTTAAGGAAAAAGAATAATATTTATAAATATCTAAGAAGTAAACCCACTCTTTTTAGGCTCTAAGTTGAAGTTTGTTTTATAACTCAAAATATATTAGTATTTTGTATTAGTTTTTTGTGTTTTCTTTATATAATAACAGAGAGAAATATGGCTACTTTAGAATTATTTTAAATCAGAAGCTAAAATTACCCCAAATATTTCCCCTCCCAAAAAATCATTTTGAAATTTAAATTATTGATTTGTCCCAAAATATTACTTTGCTGTTGCTACAATAGAAAAATTTATAATGGATGTTTTCCTTAATACAAATTTATAATTTATTTTAATGCTCAGAAAATGTTGGGACTAAAAATGAAAACCTTGATCACTGATTGACACAGGAAGGAAAATGAATAATAGATGTTGGGGTTGATATTTTAAAATCATTTTTTAAAAATATTTTACTTATTTATTTGACAGAGATTACAAGTAGGCAGAGAGGCAGCCAGAGAGAGGAGGAAGCACGCTCCCTGCTGAGCAGAGAGCCTGATGCGGGGCTCCATCCCAGAACCCTGGGATCATGACCTGAGCCGAAGGCAGAGGCTTTAACCCACTGAGCCACCCAGGCAGCCCCAAAATCATTTTTTATTATAGTTGTTTTATCTATATTTCTTAGTCTTGAAAATAAGATATTCCTTTGTCTTTTGAATCTTAGATTTCACAGTGCTTCATTTCCACCTGTATCAAGGCATTCATTTAGCAAATTGGATTACCAAAGATTAAGCAACAACAAACAAGGCAGACATGTACAGAGAAGACAGATACAAAGCAGTACATTTACAAGTAGGATAGTGATAGTGTCACAAAAGTAGCATGTACAGTACAATGGTAATAATGAGGGAGTTCTTAAGGTAGGATGAGGGACATAGCTCAATTGAGAAAGTAATATTTAAGACATAAAAAGGGTAAATGATAAGGGGTAGGTGGAGGAAGGGAGCAGCTACATAAAAGTTGGAGATTTCTTCTCCAAAGAATGTGTATAAATGGAATCTGAACTTATTTAATGTTTCTTTTTAAATTTTAATCGTTTCTCATTTAACATTACTGGGCATAGATAACTTGTATGTGGTAAATTCTGCAAGTAAGCAAGTATAATAGTCCAGAATACTATTTGTGATCACTGGAGAATTTAGTTTCTGGAAATACAATCAAATCATCAAAAGTTACATGAAACTAGAGAGACAGAAATGAGGTACTTGCGTGATCGTCCTGTTACAGCCTTCTAGGTGCCATTCTCTGATCAGCTAACAGTAGAATTAGCCTGGAGATTCCACCTATGTAGCAGGAACTTTATTTCTTTTGAGTTTTATCCCAGTAAACTGAGCTTGTTTACTTTTGTTCTTCACCACTCTTAGACTGAGAAACTGTCAACTACCGTTCAAGTTAAAAAAAAAAAAAAAACTGAGAATAATTTTTATATTCTCCATTATACGCATTGAGTAATTTGAGATCCTTTACTTGCTCATTCTCAAATGTGTTCCTCAATAATAAATTTTTTCCCTTTTTTTGATACTTCACAGCATTCATTGTACTTCATTTTTTTGTAACCTGCCTTCTGGATTCTTGTTTTGGAATCTTACATGTTAAATTATAACATTTCATTTGTTTAATATTTTATAAGACCTACCATATTTATTTAGTGGCAATTGTGTAAGGATAAAATAAAAAGGAAGATTTTTCTCAATATTAGCATACTGTAAATGTTAAATGTTTCTGTTGTGTTTCTCCATCTTTATCTTCATTTCCTGATGTAGTTCATTTTTCAGTTCCATTTAAACCACAAATTTATTTTACTTAACATCCTTTGAAATTGTAGTAAAGGATATTTCTTTGGAGTAGCTATTAGAAACCTAATTTTAGGGGCATGGAAATATTAGAAAACAAAAAGGCATCTGTTGGTTTAAGAATATAATTAACAAGAATATAATTAAATGACTTATTAAATGCTTTTTTGATTTTGTTCCAGCATCTTCTAAGTGAGCAACACAGAAACTTTGCACAGAGTAATCACTATCAAGTTGTTGATGATATTGTATCTAAGTTAATTTTTGATTTTGTGGAATATGAAAGGGACATGCCGAAAAAGAAAAGGTAATTTGTCAGCCAAAGTTTTAAATTTTAACAGAATTCTAAACAATTTCATTGAACTAAAAATAAATCCAAAGTTTTCTGTTCTTCGAAGGGATATATATTTTTAGAATGTATATTTGGTTAAGAACTGATTACTACTTTTCTCTCCCCTTCCACCCCCTCTCCACTACCAGAAGTGCTTACTTTTAGATTATTATTAAGGTCTTCATATTAATGTTATAGTCTAAAAGAGGGGTTGGCAAATTCTTTATTAAAAACTGGGCAGTAAATATTTTAGGCTTTGTGAACCATGACATTTGTTTCAGCCACTTAGCTTTGTCATTGTACAATGAAAGCAGCTACAGACAATATGTAAGTCAATGGGTGGTATGGCTGTGTTCCAGTAAAACTTGAGATTTGATCCATGTTCTTTAAAGTTTATCAACCCCTGGTCTAGGACCATAAAGATTACCATTTACTTGGACTAAAAAACTAGAATTTTTAGTTAATCTTAAGGAGTTTAAATAAGCCTTTCTTCACTTAACCTCCATTAAGGCTTGTTTATACTCTCACCAAGTACTTTTGCTTAAATTCTTCTTTCCAATAAATCTTACTAATGGTACTGACAGGACTTTTAGGTGTGAATACAATGCTCTTCATTGACAGTTTACTGC
The DNA here is from genome assembly GCF_011764305.1 of Mustela putorius furo. Classification (NCBI taxonomy): domain Eukaryota; kingdom Metazoa; phylum Chordata; class Mammalia; order Carnivora; family Mustelidae; genus Mustela; species Mustela putorius. The sequence goes on from NW_025421998.1 coordinate 31,416,568, forward strand.
ACAGTTGAATAAATGGTCCTGGTTAGATTGTTCCCATAAATCCAAAATGAAAAATTCTTTGAAGTGCTGAAATTGATGATAAATCATTAGGTTATTCAGTCCTTATATCTATTTTTAGACTAATGTTAAGGCATAAAGACTAGAAAATAAGATACCAAGGTACAGCTTCTGAAAATTGACTAGAAAGCCTTTACTATATCTAGGTAGAACGGTTACCTAAACTTCTTTCTTCTGTAACATTCAGAATAGTTGTTCATGACTGACTTAATAATATGATATCTGGAGAGGAGGCATATTTTCAACTTTTTTTTTTTTTTTAAGATTTTATTTATTTATTTGACAGCAAGAGCAGGAACACAGGCAGGGAGGGTGAGGGAAGGAAAGCAAGCTTCCTGCAAAGCAGGGAGCCCAATGTGGGGCTTGATCCCAGGACCCTGGGATCATGACCTGAGCTGAAGGCAGAGGCTTAACAATTAAGCCACTCAGGCGCCCATATTTTTAATTATAAAAAGTATATAGGCTACTATAAGAATTTAGAATTCCCTAAAAATTTAATCTGCATCAAAATTTTGAACTAGTACTTCACATATAAGTTGGTTTTTCCTTAATTATCTGCACAATTTTTATCTGTGTGCAAGTCACCTAAACCTCTTTAGACATTAAAGGAGAGAGAGAAAACACTAGAGGCTAGTATTTTCTAGTATTATTTTTTTTTCTAGTATTATACTAGAAAACTACATAAACATGTAAACAAAATAAATATAGAAGTGTCCATGCTGGTTCTAAAAGGGCAGACTGAATTCTGTATTTCTATAGTGTTATCTGTGACATGTATAACATAAAATAACAGTAGTGAGCTAGTAATACGTAATTTAGGATTGTGTAGTACAAACTAACATTCCAAAGATATTAAGAGACTCCCTGAAGAAGGAGGTTTTCAGGTCACATGTGTGAAACATCAGGATTATTATTTTGTCTAAATACTCATTTTCTACATTGTTAAGTAAAATGAGGAGACGATATTAATGTAAAAGCATAGAAGTTAGGATATTTTTCAGGATAATGAAAACGAAATTGAGAGCAAAACGAAATCCCTTTACTTTCATCTTCCTTTGAGTTATATGGATGAAGGAGTTTTAAACACTACATTTAAGATAGTAATTACCTCTGGGAGGAAGGAGAAGAATATGGATGAGAATAGAGTGTATTGTACGGCTTGAGTTTTCAGCTGTGTATCTGTAAAGTTTTATTATGAAAAACATCTGAAGTATATTTGGCTAACTGTTAAGATTTCAGTATTTTTGTAATATTAAGTTAAATTTAAGTTTCATAAATAGTTTTAAAAGATTATTAGTTTGGGTGCCTGGGTGGCTCAGTGGGTTAAGCCACTGCCTTCGGCTCAGGTCATGATCTCAGGGTCCTGGGATCGAGTCCCGCATCGGGCTCTCTGCTCAGCAGGGAGCCTGCTTCCTCCTCTCTCTCTCTCTGCCTGCTTCTCTGCCTACTTGTGATCTCTCTCTGTCAAATAAATAAATAAAATCTTTAAAAAAAAAGATTATTAGTTTGACTTTAAGCTACTCAGGAATTTTTTATAGCAATTTAATGTTTATTCTTCTTGTTTTATAAAGAATAAAATACAGTATTGGATCACTTTCTCCTATTACTACAAGTGTCCTGAAGAAGTCTGAACCAAAAGAATTGCAACGTATTTCTCAGAAAGACTTCAAGGAAAATAATGTACAGGTAATTGAGCAGCATTTCCTGTATAAAGAAATCCAGGAACCTGAACAGAAGTTTCTGTTTATTTCAGAATGCATCCCCCACTCCTCAAGTGAATTGAGAGGACTCAATGAAAAAGTAACTACTAAATGTTCCATGTTAAATACAGGTGAAAATGACATAAAACAAAATTTTGCACATCTACCTCCACATAAAAATAAACCAGAATGCATCCTTGATGTTTCTGAACATAAATTAATGACAAATGAAAGTGACTTAGAAGAACTAAGGGTAGATCATTGTCCATGTAGGCTAAAGACATCTGTACAAGTTTCTAATTTCAGTATGGATAGTACTGCATCTCAACCAAAACAGAAGTCAGATACCGTGCTTTTTCCAGCAAAGGATCTGAAGGAAAAGGACCTTCATCCAATATTTAGTCATGATTCTGGTCTGTTAGCAGTAAACAGTTCACAAGAGCACCTAACAATTAAGGCAAAGACCCCATCCCGAAGTCCCCCTGAGGAGCCCAATGAATGTGACTTCAACAATATGGATGGCTTACCTTCTGGTACAATCCATCGGAAAGTGAAAATATTATTAGGAAGAAATAAAAAAGAAAATCTGGAACCAAATGTGGAATTAGATAAGAAAAGACCTGAATATCTTATTACACAAGAAGGAAACAGAATTTGTAGTACCCCAGTACAATCTCTATTAGACTTGTTTCAGACTAGTGAAGAGAAGTCAGAATTTTTGGGTTTCACAAGCTATACTGAAAACAGCAGCATTTGTGATGTTCTGGATATTTGGGAAGAAGAAAATTCAAGTAATTTGTTGTCAATGTTTTTCTCTTCTCCTTCAACTTCTACATTTACTGGCTTTTAGACTTAAATACTTTCCGAAGTGGTGAAGATCATATTCTTGAAATTTTTATAAATAGGTATGGAAGTTACTTAGTTTTTTTCTTTTTTGCCAACTTTGTTTACAGAACTAAGTGTAAATACTAATAAAGGTGATATTTACGTTTTTCTACAGATTTGGATACTTATTCTAGAAAAATCATAAAATGAACTTGTGACTTGTTTTACATACTATGTTTTAGGAATTTTTATGAATAATTGTTTTATGGCACTGAAAACTAATTTCAAGTGAAATTTTGGGAATATCAGTATTTACCATTATAAATTTAGTCTTGTTCTTTCTAAAGTCTTTTAAATAGATTCCTATGATAACAATGGAATATTGCTTCTAAAAATCTAATTCTCATATTAAAGGAAAAAAACACTAATTTTTGTGTTTGGGTTCTAGAAATCATTAGTACTTCATGTTTGACCTAGTTGGACCATGCTGGTGTGTTGCCACTGGAAAGTTAGGTTATTTGCAGGGGTAAATAGAAGCCATGAAGGAAAAATTTAACCAGATTACTATATGGAATAAAACAATTTTTCCACTGTTCATAATTGTTTACCTTTAGAAATAAAGTCTTCCAAAAATGACTCATTATACCCTAATTTGGTGTCAGGAAATGAAAGGAGGAGGATGGCAGTGAACTCTAAATAAAAGTATTGAAACATGTGAAGATTGCCTTGATCAGGCACTTGGCAACTCAATAATTAAGAGAAGAGAATATATGAAATATTCTCATATAAAAAATACATATATGTGAGAAAATATATATATTCTCTCAGATATAAGAAACATTTCAACTGTTATCTTTAGATGGTAGAGGCATTTAAATGCCTTTGAGTGTACTTACCAGGAGTGTGGCATTTACAGCTAATGACATTTTTCATTCATTCAGAATATTCTATGAATATGTTATCATTAAAAATTAACTTTGATTACCAGTTTTAAATTTTTGAAACCCTGTATGGCTCCCTATAGATTAGTTCATATGTTTTGACTGTTTGGACAGTCTGAATGAGAAATACTAGCTTTTCAACAACTTTTTGATCATACCAGTACTTTAAGTATGGTCACTGAAATAGTCTTTATAGTGAATCCATGCAAACCTTGTTTCCACTGTAAGTTAGCACTTTCCGTCACAAATGCATGTGTATATATGTAAATGTACATCAGATTTTACAGATAGCCTTCTAGAAACCTAGATGAAACTTGGAAAATTATTTGTGGAAGGTATTGTTTTCCCTTAACTTTTCCAGATAATTGAAAGGTATTTAAACTTGCTCTGTAATCCTTGTACTTTAGAATGACAGTTTTCTTCAATTTTCAGTGGCACTGTTTGCCTTAGTTGTATTTAATATGGAGTAAGAGACTCAAACGGAACCCCTCTAGTAGTTAAATGTTGTTAAACTTTATTTTCACACTATTTTGAAGTATTTTAAGGACTTTAGAACACCCTTCTTCACCCTGGGTGGCTCAGTTGGTTAAGCGTCTGCCATGGCTTAGGTCCTGCTTCCAGGGTCTTCAGCTGGAAGAGTCTCTGATCAGGCTCCCTGCTCAGCGGGCAGTCTGGTTCTCCCTCTGCCTGCTGCTCTCTCACTCTCTCTTTCTGACAAATAAAATCTTAAAAAAATTTGACAGATTTCAAAACAAAACAAAAACAAAAAAACCCTCCCCAAAGATCTTCATAATAAGTATTTCACATTTTTTAAAATGCTTAAATTTCAGTTGGTAGTAGCAAGACCACCACATAGAATTTGTGTGGGTTGTGTTATGCAGATGTTCACCCAACCAAGATGAGGATGGTGGGTAGTAATTAAGCCTCTAGTAGGCAGTAAGTACTGTGCTCTGGCAAATGAAGTTGCATTCACGTAGAGGCATCAGTACTTCTTGATTTTTACCAAGGCACATGGTCACCTGGTGAAGGTGCATTTGGGGTTGTATTTACCTAAGCACTTAACTGGTTTGGTTGCCATATTTATTCAAAAAATGACACTTAATCTTTAATGCAACAAGGCATCTTCAGAAGTAGGAAGCTTCAAAGATCTCAGCAGCGTAGACAGAAAACTTAGTTTGCTTGATAGAAAGTGACAGCGTCTGCCAAAAGCGTCTAGACAGACAAATCCCAGCAAGCACATGGTATTTTCCTTGCTAACAGGAACATTGAAGGGGAAGGCGTTAAGAAAGAAGAAAAAAAGGCACTCTAACTTTCAGCTCTGGGCAACAGTGTAGCAGTCAAAGTTGGTGGCCCTTTTTCTAGGAGTAGCTTCCAACAGGGGCAGGTGAAGACAATGTGGTTTTTGTGGTTTTTTTTGTTTGTTTGTTTGTTTGTTTGTTTTCTTTAAAGATTTTATTTATTTATTTGACAGAGAGAGATCACAAGTAGGCAGAGAGGCAGGCAGAGAGAGAGAGGAGGAAGCAGGCTCCCTGCTGAGCAGAGAGCCCGATGCGGGACTCGATCCCAGGACCCCGAGACCATGACCTGAGCCGAAGGCAGCGGCTTAACCCACTGAGCCACCCAGGCACCCCAATGTGGTTTTTGTGTTTTAAAATGAACGTTTTTTTTTCTAAAGTAACAAGCAGTTGTAGCAAAGGTGTATTTTACAAGTCAATAGAATCTTTTAAATGGTTTTTGAAGCCAAGGACTTCTTTGCATATGTAGGCTAGTATATTAAAATAATTTATGGAACCATAAACGATGCATGTCAAGACATATTCTACCTACTTTTAAAAGGAATAGAAAACAAGATGTTATGTTTAGCACTTTAACCTAAAACCACTCAACTTGAATCCTTATTTCTGGAAATGAGATTGTATGTTATCAGAAAAAATTTAGTTTTATTTGAACACCTCGGTGCTAACATGTATGTGTAGTTAATACTATTCTGCTATCTCAGGAATATATTTTTTAAAATGTTGTTATTTAAATATTATCAATTTCTGTAAATGCAGTTTAATTAATGTGAGACCAAAAATGTCTCACTTTTCAGTTAGGAATCATTCCAATGCTATGTTTCATTAAGAGTGAAAAGTAAGGATGATAGGCCTCTCCCAAAGGAGATAGAAAGTTTTTATTTTTGTTTTTGTTTTTTAAGTAGGCTCCATACATAGCATGGAACCCATCTTGGGACTTGAACTCATGAGCCTGACATGAGCCTGAGCCAAGATCAAGAGTCTGATGCTGAACTAACTGATCCACCCAGACGTCCCAGAGATATCTGGAAAGATTTTTAAACATACCCTCACCGGGCTACCTAGATCTTAAATCATGGGATTGCCAAATTAAAGGTCTGAAAGAATGTTGGTTACACAGTAGGTTGCTCAAGAGATACTAATTGTGGCTAAATTACCTTAGCTATCAGCTACTATAGACTTGTTGATGTTGAAGTCTTTACTTCAACCAATAATGTAATGCATTAGCCATATGCTGTGTTTTACATTGTCATGGAGAGTGGGGCTGGAACTGGGGAGAAGGAAGGGCTTAGTATAAAGACAACTAGATCAGATGCTGCCTTTTAGCTGCATTCCAGGGTTACAGGGAATGTTTAATGCTGTTATACAAAAGTAGTATGTCTCATGTTTCTGTGAATTCCAACCAAAAAGCCTTCTGCAGAAAGAGGCAGTATCATGCCCACCTATATGCCTATATAGAATCGTGACTTTGCCCAAGTCAGGTTAAAAAGCAGAAAATTTATAACCTTACAAACAAGGGCGATTAATTAGCAGTAATTTTGTAAGTAATATTAGAAGTAGCCTCCTTAAAATATGCCAAAAGAAAAAAAAAAATAAGTCTGGGAAGAGCCCTGGGCAATTAAAAATGCAAAAAGAATCTGACACTAAATGTGTTACTCAAGCAAGAAAAACATACTCTAGTTTTGAACACTGAGAGAATAGTGTGTGACCAAAACAGACTTGAATAATAACCAGATTAAGACAGCTGTATCTATTAAAGGATGTCAAAATTCCTTTGTGAAGAAAGTAGTGGAGATTACCAAAGTCCCTGTAAGTTCATCTCACTAGGTTGTGCTTAAATGTATAGTAAGTTGCAATTTATGTTACTGTGCCCAGTGTGATCAACTTGCCATCTGGTGCCTGGCTGGTTTTGGGGGCTTGTGTCATGTCAGCGTTGGTCTCTTGTTTCTGGCAGGTTGAACACTTGACAACAGAAACTTCAGCTTCAGTGAATAGGAGCCCATGCTGTCAAGCCAAGCCTGTACATGACTTTTTTCCTGCCACCATAGTCCTTTTGCTCACATACCCATTGTGCTAACATTGGAGAAGCATTAACATGTGATAAGAAGATTCTTATACTTCATGCCCACCCCCATATGCCATCTGTCTCTACCCCTTGTATTCAATCTTCAGATCTTTTTAAGATCTGAAGTCCCTTTCTAAGACCCTTAACAGCCAGTCATGTCATTTTCCCTTCTCACCAGTCCACATATATTCTAAACTTGGGCCAGTTCTCTTTCCATACAAAGGTGATGATTAGAGGTATACCACTTGAAGCTCTATTAGGAAGATCTGTAACTTGCTTTCAGTGCCACCACTGAGTGGAGCTGTATGGCAACTACTATATATTTTCAGCTTGCACCCACAGAAGCAGCTAATTCCCTGATTTAAGTTTGGGATTTTTCATCTGGTCCAAAGGCATGGCCCATACACCTGTAGGTGGGTACTGAGAGAGAGGAACTGATGTGATAGCAGTGGATGACATGGGACCTGGGCTGCCTGCTCATTCCTTGAGCTCTCTAGTCTTGCTCTAGCTCAGTCCTGGATGTACCACTTTCATTTTATAAGGATTATTGGTGCATCTGCCCAATCGGATGACTTGATAGATCTAATGACTGAGCCTCAGCCCATGACTGGCCTTGTGACCACATGATGGTTTTTGCCCCACAGACAGCCACTTCATCTCTCATATGTCATCATCTCATACAAAAAACTTCATTTTTCCAAAGGTACATAATTCCCCACTGAAGATGCCATAGTTTAAGTCTTCAGGGAAAGTTGTCATTTCCCTATTGGGGCTTTTCATAAACTCCAGTTTTCCTATCACTGATAGATACCTCTCAAACCTTTGAACCTGCCTGGTTATATGACTGCACAGCTATTTTACGCTCACAGCTGACAGCCTTTCATGCCCTTGGGTGGAAGTAGTACTCCCGTTTGGAAGATCCTCCCTCCAGAACCTGAAGAGGCTTTCCAGTGTAATGGTTCCTTCATGTTTGGAAAGTTCAGTAATTAGTATTTTACTTTGATGTATTTTTTTAAAGATCTTATTTATTTGAGAGAGGGAGCATGAGAGGAGAGAGGTCAGCGGGAGAAACAGACTCCGCCAAGCAGGAAGCCCGACGTAGGACTCGATCCCTGGACTCCAGGATCATGACATGAGTGGCAGGCAGTTGCCCAACTGAGCCACACAGGTGCCCTGTCTTTTATTCCAGATGGGATGTTCTGGCATGCCACTGGCCATTGGATCTCTAAAAATGTTACTGATGTGACAGGTGCCTGACTCCTATTACGGTACATGTCTCACGCCCTAGAGGACATGCACCTGGAAGACATGTGCCACATAGTTCCAATGTGCTAGCAACTTCTTAATCATATGGTCTGATAAATATATCAGTATAATGGGTTAATGTGATGTTCTCAATGGCATCCTCTTCAAATTTTAACAGAGGACAAGTAAAATGTATACTGTTAATCTTTACCCTGTGAATGCAATCTGTTCCTGATTTTTTTCTGACCTGGATGGAAAATTATGCATCCACCCAAACAATGTTGCATATCATGTACCTGAGGCTATGCTCATTTGCAGTGAAAATGGTATCACATATGGCACTGTGTCTGTGGTTGAGGCTACTCCTTAGTGCAGTTTGAGGCAGTCTATTATTCTTTATAACCCAGATGAATAAGATGGGAATCAACCATCTTTTTTTTTTTTTTAAAGATTTTTTATTTATTTGACAGAGAGAGATCACAAGCAGGCAGAGAGGCAGGCAGAGAGAGAGAAAGGGAAGCAGGCCCCCTGCTGAGCAGAGAGCCCCATGTGGGACTTGATCCCAGGACCCCGAGATCATGACCTGAGCCAAAGGCAGTGGCTTAACCCACTGAGCCACCCAGGCGCCCGGGGAATCAACCATCTTTAGATATTTAACAGGGGCGTCAGTTTACTCCATCACCAGCACCACTATTACCCCAGATTAAGATACTGCTTTTTATTTATTATTTGGCTGAGAGAGACAGTTTCAGCTTCTCATTTGGTCTTTTCTTCTTTTCCTTTTTTTTGGTTCTTCTCCACTAAAATTCTTACCCTATAAGTTGGAGATACAATGCAGGTGATTTAGTGAAGTATTAAGTATTTTCTAATAAAACATTCAGAGCCTAAGCAAATGACCCTATTGTCCCACTGAGCCAAAGCTTGGCCAGGACTCCATTTATTACCTGACTCCCACTATAATAGGTGCTTTGGGTCCCAGGTATCACTGTCGGTCCAGACCCTGCATCCAACAGTTGTTCGGATATTCTTAACCCTTTCTCCAATGCAGTGACCCAGGTAAAGGGAGGTAAGTCCCTTTGGGAAAGAGCTAAGGAATAGTTAACCATAGGTACTTAACATGTGATGCAGGGTCCTTCTCCTGGGGACATGACCTTTCTTTCACTTGATGGTTTCTGGGTTGAAAAACTGACTCAGCTCTGGAAATAGATCGTGATTCTTGATTGGAGCAACTTCCCACAGCCTGATTTATTTTAATGACACGTGTTAAGAAATTACCTTGTTATTGTCCATCTGTTTTGCTCCTAAAGGAAGCATGTTCTATTAACCAGCTCCACAACTCTTGACATCAACTCCTTGGCATTAGTCTTGGAAATCACTTTTTTGCTTTGACGCTAAAAACAAAGGCAACAAAAATGAAAATAAACCAGTGGGGCTATATTGAACTAAAAAGCTTCCGCACAGCAAAGGAAACTTATCAACAAAATAAAAAGACAACCTACTGAATGGGAGGAAATATTTGCAAATCTTATTTATGAAAAGGGGTTAATATCCAAAATATGTAACTAACTCATACAAATCAATAGCAAAATAAAGAATCCAGTTAGAAAATAGAGGAACTCAATAGAAAATTATCCAAAGAGCACAATTTTCTTAGCTCTGTGAATAAAGCTTTAATACTGTAAAGCAGAGATTGGATATGCTCACTCTCACATTAACAATAAGTTTTCCGGGGCGCCTGGGTCGCTCAGCGGGTTAAAGCCTTCAGCCCAGGTCATGATCCCAGGGTCCCGGGATCGAGCCCTGCATCGGGCTTTCTGCTCAGTGCAGAGCCTGCTTCTCTCTCTCTCTCTCTGCCTGCCTCTCTGCCTACTTGTGTTCTCTGTCAAATAAATAAATAAAATCTTAAAAAAAAAAATAATAAGTTTTCCTGGGGCGCCTGGTGGCTCAGTGGGTTAAGGCCTCTGCCTTCGGCTCGGGTCATGGTCCCAGGGTCCTAGGAGCGAGCCCTGTATTGGGCTCTCTGCTTGGCGGGGAGCCTGCTTCCTCCTCTCTCTCTGCCTGCCTCTCTGCCTACTTGTGATCTCTGTCAAATAAATAAAATCTTAAAAAAAGTTTTCCTAGTATTACAACTTATTTGTATTTGTATACTGTAGAACTAAAGTGTCTGTGTGGCCATTATGTAGTCCTTTCTAATAAAATATACAAAACCATCAGAAATACCAAGAGTAACTATTTAGGGACCTCACAAGCCTGAGATCATGAGCGGATCTGAAACCAAGAGTCCACCACTTAACCAATTGGGCCTCCCAGGTACCTCCATGCCCTTGGGTTTTACTTTTCTTTTTACTGTACCTACTGTGAAATCTCTTGCATCAAGGTGTAAAGTGTACCATTGAAATCTTTTAGCCCCTATTCAAGCTATAATTCATGTCATATATAAAATTCTTAAGTGTCTTATTTATTTGAAAATTTGGGAAAATTTTTTTGAAATGGTAATAAAGGTCAATGAGCTACGGTTACTTAAATATGATAGAATGTTCTCTCAAGGGAAAAAAAGAGTCCCTCTCTACTGTTTGCTTGTAAAACCATGTCTAAGTTGTATTTAATACTGAATACCACACTTATCTGGGACACTGACATACTGTAGTGTATTTTCAAATCATCATGTTGGAAACCTGAAACCATGTCACAGGAGGCAGGGGTAAAAATTTTTTTCCACTGGGGAAGGAAAGAAAAAACCCATCTCCGCAGAGCAAGCATCATGTGTAAGATTCTTCTTCATGCTTTACAGGACCAGAATCAGGATGGAGGTTATAAAAACTCAGGTTCCACCAGGGAAGTGTGGAAAAAAGACTCAGATCTGAAGACAGGATATCCAGTCTACTCTATAGTCATGGAACCTTAGGAAAAGTCTTTTAAATTCTCTAAGCTTCTTGTGTCCAATAGAACTGTCTGCAATGATGGAAATGTTCTCTATCTTTGCTCTACAATACAGTAGCTGCTAGTCATAGGCAGTACAGAAATGTGTCTAGTGTGACCGAGGAACTGAATTTTAAATTTTATTTACTTTTAATTAAATTGAAATAGATACATGTAGCTAGTGGTTACAGAATTTGTAAGGTGCAGCTCTAAGCCTGAATTTCCTCCTTTCTGAAATGGGAATAATAATACTTATCAAATTGCTGATCCAAGGTTCAAAGGGCGTTATATGTGACCCCAGAAAAACTGTATCATACTACATAAGAGCTAATTAGGGTGATAACTAATAATTCTTGTATTACTATCTTATCCTCAAGAGTTTCTAACATTTGGAATTAGAGGAAAATGGAATTAGCCACCTGAGAAGGTAGAGTTCCTCAAGTCTGGTTTTCACAAACAGGTTTGAGACAGGCAGAGATCAGAAAAAGGACAAAACATCCTGGACACTTGGGCTAAATCCAAGACATCGTTCCAGTGTCTGCATTGACCTTGATGTTCCCGCCTGACTCGCCTGGCTGAGTTAATGATCCTCCTCTAAGCATTACCAGGGCACCTTCACACCGTAATGTAAAAAACGGTGTTCACTCTACTGTATCTGCAAGCAGGTGCCTCTTACACTCGTGTTATTCTCGGTTGTGTCCCCCTACTTAGTCAACCACCGGGCACACAGTATGTCCTTACTAAATGTTTGATGAATGATTAACTTACCACGTACTTTTGAGGGTGTGATTCCCTGATAGTAATTTAAGTAACTACCGTATCTGTGGAAAACATTACGGGTCTTCATGGACCACGGAGTGAAGGAATACTGGTTCTCGCGGAGACGCAGTCGGGATACTTCGGTGCCCAGAAGGGCCTGCCTTCGATGACCTCTCTTCTGCCCTTTCTGTCTTCCGTGGTCACGAGGTCGCGACAGTCCGCACCTTCGTGGAAACGAGCGGGATGCGGAGCGAGAACTACATTTCCCAGCTGACTCTCCGGCGCGCGCCCCTACCCGCGCGCGGGGGGCGAGTGCACCAGGCGCTCGCTCCCTGCCGAGCGCTCGTCGCCCGCCGGAGCCTTTGCCTTGGGATGAGGTGGGAGGCGCTAGAAACCACTTAGTTACAGCCAACCGCCCAATGCAGCACTCGCTCGCTCCCCCCGCCAGCGGAAGCGCCCGCGGAGCACAATGCAGCACTGAGGCAGCGCCGCGGCGGAGGCTGCAGCGCCACGGCCGCCGCAGCAGCGACCCGGGCTGGGAGGGGGCGGCCGAGGCCAGCCGTGGGGAGCGGGCCGAGGGACGCGGACCTGGCGGCCCGGGCATGAGGAGCTGAGCGTCTCGAACGAGGCGAGCTGACGGCAGCACCATGCAGGCGGCGGCGGCTGCGTCCGTGCCCTTCTTGCTGCTCTGCGCCCTGGGGACCTGCCCCCCGGCGCGCTGCGGCCGGGCAGGTATGTTCGCCACCCTCTGTGGCTTCGGGACGTACCATTTTCCGGGCGTCTTTGCAGCCCTCAAGCGCCCTGGAAACGGGCATTCCCGTTTCCCGAGTGCGCGGGGAGATTTATTTTTTATTTTTTTAATTTAGAAGGGTGGTGAGAAGTGAAGCAAAAATACATGTGTGGGGGCGCGCGGATGCGTTAGAAACCTTCGGTCAAATGCCTGCTTTTAGTCTTCTGAAGAGGAGGAATGCGGAGGATGGGAAAGGGGTGCTGTGCTTCTGGGCCCCGATCCTGGATGATCTCAGATGCGCTGGTCCAGGGCTCCCCGGCTGCGTCCTTCTCAGATAGGGACCGGGAGGGAGGGGGCGGCGGGATTTCCATAGAGGAGACGTCGGGCCGCAGAAGGCACGAGTACGGCTCAGGGTCATTATTTTCTCCTTCTCTCCCCACTCCCTCCTTACCCTTTTCCTGCTTGGAGGAGACGCCTTGTTGACGGAGCTGGAGAGGAGGAACGAAAACCGCTTCCTGGAGCGCCAGAGCATCGTGCCACTCCGGCTCCTCTACCGCTCGGGCGGCGAAGACGAAACTGGACACGACGCGCTCGACACGCGAGTGCGGGGCCACCACGGCGCGGGGCAGGTGAGAGGCGCGGTCCGGGGGGTGGGCCTGGGCGCGGCCTGGCCCACCCTACCGCACGTTTGCTCTCCGTCGCCCTGGAGATGCGGTGTCTTTGGTGAAATGAGCGCAGTCCTAATGCGAGTCATGCATGGCGCTCTCTGTGCAAAAAAGGAGGGAGCGGGGAAGGCGGGGGCGGGGGGGGGGCAAAATCCCCCAAAGAACCACAGGCCAGGAGCTTTGCTAGAGAGGAGTTTGTGCGGGATGTCTTCGGCAGTGGTGCATCCTGAGCGAAGGGGTCGAGACCCTCTCACCTCTTGTCAGGCAAAAGCGTAGTAAGCAAGAAGGGATTTAATGTTGGCAGGATTTACATCATCATTATTGTGGTGCTTGCTTAAATCCTCAAAAAGACTTTATATGTGATTTAAACCAAGGTTGGTACTATTGAAAAAAAAAAAAAAACGAAAAAACAAGCCTAGACATCCCTAACTAAACTCAAACTGTAAAAATAAGCTAAACTGCAGTGTTCTCAGCTCACTCAGTTTGTGGACACCAGAGATGTACCCGTTCACCTCCACCTTTCAGAAAAGGCGTCTCCTCCCCCATTTTTTCATTGGTAGCAGTCCTTTGGTGTAATTTGAGCCATGTTGTTTATTGGGCATTTCTAAACTATTTTTTTAATCTAAGTTTACTTTTTATCCGCATTTAGATCAATAACACATCCACAGATAATGACTGAAAAGTATTTTGAACTTACTTGCTAATTTAGGTAATTATTTTGGGGCTCTGTAAACAGTTTTTGTGTTTATATACTAACCTGGCAAACAGTTCATTCATCTGTAAGTACAGATTAAGGTAGAACTTGTCCATGTTGAAACTGTTGTAAACTACGCTGATCTAAAGGGAGGCTGAATATTTTCACATGTGCAAATATACTTATTAATACCTTAAGATGTACATTGTTGCTGTGATAGTCATAGTATTTGATCTATGTGTGTAATATATGTAAAAATAGAAAAGGCCACTTAAATCTGTATTTGTAGCCAAAGACTTAGTTCCATTGAAATTTTCATGTAAGAAATTACTTTAAAGGGCTACAGTAGTATCCATCAAAGTTTGATTATAGTAGATAATTTAATGCGTCAAGCTTTAATGAAGGATTCCGTTAATGTTTGAAAAATACTTATTTTCCTTTTTCATTTTGACTTGTTTTCATAGTAAAACTGAAGAAGCAGGGGACACTATCTTATTTTTTAGTAAATGAGAATTATTGCTGTGGAGAAATAGTCCCACAAATTTACTTTTTGATTATGAAAAATTTCAAACACACACAAAATAGAATATTATAATGAACCTCAGCTTTAACAATTAGCAACTCATAGCCAATTTTGTTTCATCTGTCTCCTATTTTCTTCTCATATTATTTTGAAGCAAATCATAGAATTTTATTCATAAAAAATTCACTCAGCACTTCTAAAAGGATTCTTTCAAAAGGTAACGATGATATTATGCCAAATATATAAACATAAATATATACATATGTTAGATATATGTAAGGATATTTAATAAATATATATAAGTATAACACATATATATTTAAGTTTGTGTATTTGATCCAGGACCCAAATAGTGTCTATAGATTGCAGTTAGTTTAATATTTTGTTAAACTATAAGTTTATAGTTGTCTCTATAATGCATAGTATCCCCCTCTCCATTTCCTTGATTTTTTTCTTTGCAATTTATTCATTGAAAACAGGAGGTCTTTCATCCTGTAGTTTACAGTCTGAATTTTTGTTGATAGAGCCTGTGCTTTACAATGAATCACAAAGACTTTCTCAGAGAGGAAGGGCTACAGAAGGAAGTAGGAATGCAGAAAAAGAAAACTGCAGAATTGAAACTCCAAGTCTCTGTCTTGTTCCGGTAGTGTCTTCAGGTATCCTCTGCTCTCCACTGTGTTGGTGAAGGATCACCACTTTTGGAAAACAGGCCAGTCTTCCTTCTTTTCTCTCCATGTATGGAGCACAATTTCAGCAGTTTTTGGATCATAGGCCTTTCAACTTGGGGCACAAGATACCTTGGACCTATGCAGTTTCTCCTTCTTACAATAATAAACAGTTGAGAAGAATGACTGGCTTTTGGTGAGGTATGGATGAACTGGTTGGATTTAGGTTGAACAGCGTGAGTAAATTATTTATTCACATCAGGATTCAAAGTGAAATACCATCTTACCATCAAAATAATTATTTTAAATATCATTAAAAAAATTTTTTTTAGAGAGCATGTGCTCGCATGTATAAGAGGGGCACACGAAGAGAGAGAGAATCTTAAGCAGATTCCAGGCCCCAGCACAGAGCCCTATGCAGGCTAGATCTCACAACTCTGAGATCATGACCTGAGCTGAAAGGTCAAGAGTTAAATGCTTGTCCAGATGCTTCTCAGAGTAACCAGATGGATCTAGGTGATTAGGGAAAGCCCTTCTTCACTAAGGAGTGGCAGCTGATAAATGTAGGAGAAATGATAACATTAGAAAAATCATCATTCTGCGATTTCCAGCAAATGTTAATTCAGACAAGGACTGTCTAATGCAACTGGCCATGCAGTGAATCGCCAAGGGGAAACCATTCATCTGTGTGGTGTGTTCCTTACCAAATACTTCCTGCCTGCAGGGGGAATCATATCACTGTCTTGCGGCCACTTGGGTGGCCATTACACAACCCAGAGAGGACAGTGTGAGTTTCATTGATGGTAAAACCACATGCACGTATATCCTGAAAAAATGCCATGTGAAGCAGATAATGGTATCCACAATGTATTCTAGACAAGTCTATTAATATAAACTGATCAAGCTCTTAGATGTACCTTCTGATTTCTAAGAAATACAGGGGACAGAGGAACAGGCTAAGTGACAGCATGAGGAAGTGATCAGGCAGACATTGAGCAGGAAAACTAACCGATGAAGAAAAGGACTGTTTTAGATTTAAAACACCTAAGGGATATACAAACTGGATAAAACGCAGGTTCTGGACCTAAACCCTGATTTGGACAAACCAGCTTTGGGGAAATAGTTGTGTGACAATTAGGGTAATTTTAGTATGATTGAGGTATTAGATGCTATGGAAACTTACAGGCAAAGAGATGAAAAGATGAAAAGAAAAACTATTTACAACATTGTGATCTTGCTTTAGTAAAAAAATACATATATGTGTATGAAAATATGGAAATGTTATAAAAGACTAACACGTCAGTAAAAAAAAAAAAAGAGAGAGACTGATGCTTAAATGACTGAGCCACTCAGGTGCTCTTCTTCAAAGAAATTACTACCAGCAGTTATCTCAGTGCCTGACGCATAGTAAGATACACACAGTACATATAGTTGGATGTCCGGATCACCTGGGAGGCTTTTGCAGTTTACCATGATCTTTAAACTACAGTTAGAAATCGCTGACTACTAGGTTTTGAATCTGGCAGTTACAGTTGTAAAGACTTAGTTGCCATATGCCAAATTTTCCTGCAATTAGAAAACTAAGGAGTTCTGCATTTTTGTGTTTTTGGTTTCATTGAGAGCTGGAATTGGACCTAAAA
This sequence comes from Mustela putorius furo, assembly GCF_011764305.1. NCBI lineage: Eukaryota > Metazoa > Chordata > Mammalia > Carnivora > Mustelidae > Mustela > Mustela putorius. Next base: position 31,433,291 of record NW_025421998.1, read on the forward strand.
ACTCAAGTTTATGGCCTTATTATTTCTTTGGTAATTAAATAGATAAAAATTATAGCATTTTAGCTATCCATGGACTTTTAAAAAAAATTTATTTATTTAACAGATCACAAGTGAGCAAAGAGGCAGGCAGAGACAGAGAGAGGGGGAAGCAGGCTCCTGAGCAGAGAGCCCAATGCGGGGCTCAATCCCAGAACCCTGGGATCTTGACCTGAGCGGAAGGCAGAGGCCTTAACCCACTGGGCCCAGGCGCCGCCCCCCCCTTTTTTTTAACCAATTTTCTTTCTTCTTCAGATATAAAATTGGCATGCCTCTCTATCATCTCACAAAGCTTATATATTCATTTGTTGATTTATGTATTTAAAAAGGCATTTATTTGCTTGGGCTCATACTGTGTACCAGTTTTTGTATAAGGCTCTGGGGATTTAAAGATAAAAGACACAGTTTAAGCTTTTAAGGAATTTACAGGCAAGTGGGAAGATGCATGAATGGATAAGCAGTTATACTCTGCCCTTCTGTGTGATTTCCTGGAGATTAACATAGAAAGCGGTAGAAGCAGAGAAAACTCAGTATTTAAGCCAGATGAGCAGTCAGGAGGCCTTTCATGGGGAAGTGCTGTCTTAGCTGTGTTTTTGAGGGTGAGTGGGAATTGGCCAGATTGAAGGAAGGTCAGTGATGGGCCTATCAAACCAAAGGGGGAGCACTTAAAGGGCGGGTGGGAATCAGGACACATTTTTGTTAAGTACAAATAGTTAGGATTTAAGGTACACGGGAGCCAAAACAGGAAAGCAGAGAGTAGATGCGGCAGTATCTTCGTGATTTGTGGAGGAATTTGGACTGTGTCCTGAAGGCAATTGAAGGACTTTAGTAAGGTGAGGTAATTGGCCAGATTTTTATTATTGCAGGATCATCCTTATGGCTAGAAATGAATAATTTTAATTTCAAATGAAAGTGGTTGTTCACTTTAATTTATTGGTGAATGCTAATTCACATACTCATTAAGCTTCGTAAGAATTCAATTACTAAGTATACTGAAAATACTGTATAAAAGAGTTTGTAAAACACTTGGAACAATGCTGGGGATATTGTAAGCACTATATGAGTTTTTGTTAAATAACATTTACTCCCTCAGGCTGCTTGAGTACTATTTAGAAATTTTATGATATCACTTTAATGCAAAATGGTGCCCTAATTACCCGAATTTAACACATTTCCAGAAGTAAGTTACAAATTGTTAAAATTTATATAACTAAGTGGAATCTAACAGTTCTAGAGATGGAAGAGACTTTGCAGGTTATCTAACCAAATTCAGAAATTACTTCTCACCTGGTAAGATAAAGCCATTGGCCCAGAGCAAGAAAACCAGCAACATATTGCTTAATGTTTCAGAAAGCTCACAAAAACGATGACGGTATGAAACACCTTAATTTTAATCTTAGTATATCGTTGTTTCAGTTTTCAATCACTAAATGGAAAAGAATACTCATATTTTTGGAATACTCATATTTTCTTATAGTTTGGGGACAACAATTGACAATTTGGGGTGAAATAATAATTCTGTTGATAATAGTCCATGTTATAAAAGATTTCTTTACTACATGACCAGTTACTTGAGTGCATACTTTACTTTTATCCTAAGTGGGATGATCAGCCCCTACTGAAAGGTTATTTTGCCATGAAGTTCTAGAAATGATAGTCAAAGGAATCATAATTGATTGTGGGTAACTTGCTATCTTCAAGGTTGTCTAGCTATTCTGAAGTAATTTCAGTCCTATAAAATTATGTTCAGAACTACAGAGTATTTAAATTACTCAGAGCCTTTCCTCTGACTTGAGGTTATTTGGAAGGAATTGTGTGTTTGTAAACAATGGATAAAAAACATTTTTAACTGGGCATCCAAATGGGCAAGATAGTACCTCCTGAGCCTTATTGATAGTTTGCTACTGATAATCACTTAATTGCTATTTTTAAGAAAAAGCACCTTTGTGACTCCTTTTTCTTTCTTTCTTTCTTTTCTTTTTCTTTCTTTTTTTTTTTGGTTAGCCAAAATGACAGATTTACTGTAGCATCAAAGATAGGTTATTTGGTGGTTTATTTTGTTGTGTGTTCACCTCATAGATTTTCAATTACTTGTTTTCCCCCATTGATTATATTTCTCTGCAAAGAGCGGAATTTCTTTTTGTCAGAAGTCTTTGCTGTCAGGGAATAGGTGGGCTACTGTTTTTCCTCTTTTTCCCTGGATCGTGTTTTAGCTTCTCAAGTAGTCAGGTACCAAAAATCATAGTTCTGTATTTATCATAGTTTTGATAATCAGTAATACAGGCTGGTAGCAAGATGGCAAGTGGTAGTACGCTCCATTTTTGTGAATATATTTATGCATAGGTCTAAGCCTGGATGAGCTGTACTTAAAATTGTGCTGTTTCACTTGGGAGCACTGAGTCAGCTTCACGGTAAATTGTCTGCAGTGCTGCTTTGCTTCTCTGGTGGAAAAGAGCTCCTAGGAATTACAGCTTTGGAAGTATTTTGCAAGGATAGCACAAACAATTTTTTTTTCTTGATGTGCTTTTGTTAAACCTAAGTAACTCAGTATTGATAAAGTTTTGCCACCCATCCAAACTTTGTTCTTGTGCTATAAATGGGAAGGAGACATTTTCCAGCATGTTTTTATTCTATCAACATGCTTCTCTTACAATTAAACAGTTTTAAAAAATGATATTCAGGATTGTGGAAGTTTTCTTTAAGTCCTGGTTTTACTCTGTGAGATCCCAGTTTGTATTTTTTGGGCATCTCTGGAGTTCTGCTTAAAAAGATGGATTCTGATCTCACTGTATAGGAAAAGAACCCATCTTTCATCGTTTCTTTACAGCTACACCTAGAAAACTGTGAATAACTCTAAGAGCTTATGGGTTGATAAAAATTGTTTTTAGGTTTATTTGCTTTCTCAGATTTCAAGAATGCCAAGTGTTCCATCATTTTTAATGAGAGGGCCCTTCCTAAAAATGCATGGAAGAATGCCTGCTTTCTTGTCATGTCTCATTGAGAGCAGGAATCTATAAGGTCACTAGTATTCAGTTGTTCCAGTGGGACTAAGATAAGGCCACATTTATCATTAAATTTCAAGAATAAGCCCCAAAGGGAACAAGAATGTTAATTAAAAGAAGGAGGGAGAGCAGAAGAGGAAGGGGCATAAGGAGTTTGGTGAGAGGGAGGACGGAAAGAGAAAATAGGAAAGAGAGAAGTGCTTAGAGTGGTGTTATCATGTATGTTATAATATACACGAAAATACTTAATATACAGTAACTTACGTGGTTACATTTTATGTGCCCAGCAGTTTTCTTGGTACTTGGTACACCTACAAAAATCCTATGATAGGAGAAATACCAGCTTTAAAACCACAAAGCTGGTAGGTAGCTGAGAAGGGATTTGAACCCTGGCAGTTTAACTCCACTGCCTGGGCTTAACCTCTGTGCTTAACTGGCACAATGGTAGGAGGCAAGGAACATTTCTTTAGATGTCGTTCAGTGGCAGTGAGGTCAAAGATTTCTTCCATTTGTCCCATTAGAACTATAAATTTCTTCAAGCTTGCAGAATGGAGGAGGAGGAGTGCATCATATCTACTATCTTGAGAATGAGAATGAACTACATAAAGAGATTTAACATTTAAAAGGTAAAAACACCCCTTGAAGGGCCTGGGTTTTGAATGTTTATAATTATGGTAAGTCTTTCTTTGTGAATTGAAAATGTTAATATTCAGTAGTCAGTACCAAAATTATGTATACTCCTTTGTGGTTAGAGTTTCATGAACCAGAAACATTCAATGCTCAAAGGGGATCTATACTCCTTTCTTCAGAAGAAAAGATACAGAATATCTTTTGTGGCTCCCTAGAGCAAGTAGCTCTGGGGTCCCAAATGTCAAAGCCTTTGGTTGAAAGAGATACATAGTTAGTAATAACCAAAATAATAGCTTCTGTGAACATCTAGTTGGACGTTTACTTTGGTCATAAAAGCCCTAGAAAGTAAATATTGAGGGAAAGACTTGAATAATTTTGTTAGTTACCATGTACCTGGCACTGTACTGAGTGATTTACAGGCATAATCCCTCATTCTCTCATTTTTTAAAAAGATTTTATTTGTCAGAGAGAGAGAGATCAAGAGATCGAGCACAAGCAGGGAGAACAGCTGGCAGAGGCAGAAGCAGGCACCCTGCTAAGTAAGGAGCCCGATGTGGGACCTATCGCAGGACCCTGGGATCATGACCTGAGCCAAAGGCAGACCCTTAACTGACTGAGCCACCCAGGTGTCCCATAATCTCTTATTTTGAGGTAGATATTATATCCATTTTATAATTGAGGCTACTGAGGCTAAAGGAAGCTAATGAACCTGCCCAAGGTCATAACAACCAGTAAGCAGTAGAGTTGGGAAAAGAATTCTCAAAGAGAATGTTAGAGATACACATAAAATAATCCTTTTGTAATAAAAGCTACTTACTTGACATTCATCTCTGTGTTGGAATAACCTAACATTTCTTTGAGAAACTCTTGATCCCGCTCAGGTCTCCTCCATTGCTAACTTCATTCAGGAGGGAATTGATGTCATCTTTTAGCACTTGTTTTGTGTCTTCATTTCTAGAAATGGTTATGATTTCTATTTCTGCCTCAGATATTCTTTTAACTACATAGGAATATTTGAATCTACATCTAAATCACGGCAGAGAATGTCTGTACTCTGAGTACTTGTTGGAGTTTTATCTGCCAGAAACTCACTTATAAGAAACTATTTATAGGGAGGAAAAAAGAGAAACAGTTTATGGGGAATTATCATCTATTCCTCCATAGAATGCTGGCCTTACTTACTGAGATTCTGGGGTGGGGGTATTCTTAAAAAATCTCCCCAGTGGATTTCCAATTTGTATGCGGGGTTGAGGAGTTCTGTGTATCCTTAATATTTAAGAGATTTTTTTTTATATGTCTTAAATCTTTTTGGATTTAAGTTAATCACAAGAGTTTCGTATCTGAATTGGTATCAGCTTTCTCATTTGCATCCCTGACCTCTTCAGTAATTCACTAGACTTTTTCTAAAGGATATTTTGAAGGAGATTATAAGAAATATTCCCGAGAGGGGTGCCTCAGTGGCTCAGTCGGTTAAGTGTCTGCCTTCGGTTGTGATTCCAGGGTCCTGGGATTGAGCCCCACATCGGGCTCCCTACTCAGAGGGAAGCCTGCTTCTCCCTCTCCCACTCCCCCTGCTTGTGTTCCCTCTCTCGCTGTGTCTCGCTCTGTCAAGTAAATAAATAAATCTTAAAAAAAAAAAAAAATATTCCTGAGAAACCAGTTCCAGTATTAATTGAAGTCCTGGGGAACATTATGGATAGTGCCTTATCAGGACCAAGAGGAGAGATTTGTCATGTAATTGTTTCCTTCCTTGAGTTGGATGCCAGAAATTTAGAGCAAATTTTGCCCTCCTCCAAAGCCAAAGTTACAACATGTGTTTTCCTAGTAGCCTCATCCTACTTCATCAGTTTACTCCTCATCATCCCAATTTCAGCTCGAGTCATCTGAAATCTCTCTTTTGACAGTTGATCAATATAAAAATTCATATCTGTATGCATTTTCATTATGCATGCTATACTCATATTAAAATAAATACTCAGGCACAGAAAAAGTAATCTCAGATTTCCTCTGTCCACTTTTCTGAGGTATTCCCATTCCCCGCCCCCCCATCAGAGCATATTTTGCTTTTGTCTTCTTAGCATTTACCATCCTTTTTTTTCTTCTTAATTTATTTATCTGGGGGGTGATGTGAGTGAGCGTGAGCGGGAAAGGAAGGAGGAGGAGAGAGAAAGAATCTGAAACCGACTTTGCACTGAGCTCAAACTCCATGCTGGCTGATCTCACGACCATGAGATCATGTCCTGAACCTAAGTTGAGTTGGACAGTTGCTTAACTGACTGAGCCACCTAGGCACCCCTTGATGACATTCTTTTTAATGATTGACTTACTGTCTTTCTTCCAATTGCCATCACTAGAATATTAAACTATGAGAACAGTATATGAGAAGAGTGTTCTTGTCTGTTGTTCACTGCACATCTCTATCGTGTAGCACAGTGCCTGGCACAGAGTAGGTACTTAATAAATAGTTCTTGAAGTGATAAATTTTCCTTTCTTCCCAGTTTCCTCATCTGCTTAAAATTTGTATTTTATCTTGAAGGCGTCCATATGAACATCCTGAAGTCCTCTTTGGAACTGGGTTAAAAGAATGAATACATGAATAAATTTTAGTCTTCAAATATTGAGTTTATAGCCCCTTTTGATAATTATAATTATTTTACATATAAAAAAGTTCAGTGTGCTGTATTTTTATTTTCTACTTTTTTTTCAATGTGCTATATTTTTAAAAATATAAATACTTCCATATATGAAAAAATGATTTTAGACTTCTAGTAGTCCTTTGTTTCTGATTTCATCATTTGATTTGCTTTTAAGATCAAAATCTCTTTTGTTTTTCCTAGAACAGACTATTATATGTAATTTGATTTTGAAAATAAAAAAAATGTCATACCACGACCCAGAAATATCAGCAATTATAACTGGGAAGGGAAGGAATAAACAATTTAATCCACCCCCTGACCCCTACCCTCGACAATCTGTTTGTTTATATTGAAGAGAATTTTCAAAATCATATGCATGTATCAGCAAGGATAAATCAACATATTTCTGCTTTTTAAAAATCAGTTTCGTACCAGGGGATTTTAGCACTGAGCAATAGTTGTCCTTTTGCTGACTTTTTTCCCCCGTAACTAAAGAACATTAGATAACCATTTGAAGATGAGAAATCAATGAGGCTTTCCTGAAGATGGGCCTCAAGAGCTCACATCTTGCAAGTGGCTTTAAAATTTTCTTCCCGAGGCAGGAGAACTCTTGGTTGACAGTTTTCTTAGACCACTTATTCCACTTGGCACTGACTCATGTCTGTAGCCTTTACCTCTAGTTGGTCAATTGCTGTCCTTATTTTTATATGTTTTCAGGTTGCCTTTTGCATAGGTTGGGTTGGGAGAGAGTGCCTTCATTTCCCACCAGTGAGGTCAGGAGGCTGGACAGGCTGGTAATGTGATTAGGTACTCCTTGTCGCAGCTCGGGATTTTCCTTAAATGGTTTCTCTTTCTTTGAACCAGATAGCAAGATGCCGCAGATGCAGCCAGCACTTCACAGCGCGGGGTTCTGTAGGTTTTTGTGAATTCACCAGTGGCTTTTTAATGCCTTTAAAACATACTGTTGGGGTCTGGCCAGAACCCATTGTGGGTCCTCGTGGGCAGAATGAGCTGTCAAGGTGGCTCATGGTCATATTAGTCTCAAGTTGGCTGGAGGAGCAGTTGGCTGAAGAGTGATTTAGGGTCATCAGAGCAGGGCAGGAGCGAGGGTAAAAGTGTGGTGGAAGGTAAGGCTCAGGGAAATCCCAAAGTAGTTATAGGGAGAAGATACTGGGTGCCCTGTGCCAGGTCCAATGTCCTCCCCACTCAACCCAACTACCTGAGACTGTCCGAGGTGTAGTCTAAGTTTTTAATCTCAGACATCCAGATTCTAGTGATTGGTTCCACTCTTGGTTTAGATCTTGTATTTTTTGAAACAAACAACCGAGAAATAGATCTTGTGTTTTTAAGGAACCCCGGTGTTTTTTAGCCTGACATGCTCTGATGATGGCACATGTGCTCCATCCTCCCATGAGTTTTAAGTGTTTGTTTCAGACGGAAGAATCATTTCTCTTCTTCTCCCCACACTCCTCCTCTTCTTCCTTTTCTTCCTCCTGTTATTATTCTTCTTTATTTCTTATTTTTCCTTCCTTCTTCTTCCTCCTCTTCCTCCATCTTCCTCTTTGTTGGTCATTTTTAAATGTCTGCAGGCTAGAGGGAGAGGACTTCACAGGGCCCACTCTTTATGTAGTCCTGACTGTAGATGCTGCCTTTCCCAGTTCAGGAGATGAGGCTTACCTAAAGACTGATGGCTTTTCATGCTCTGAAAAATCACATTTAGTGTGTACAAAATGAGCAGCAGTTATGCATTAAATAAAGGTATGTTAATGGTAGAAGAGTCCTTTTAAGTAGGGATTTGGAAAATGTGTTTAATTTAGAGGATAATTTTGGTATTGTAATCGAACTAACATGGGTTCACCCCTTGGTGAGTTACAGATAGGAGCTATACTAGCTGGAGTTGTTACGCAAAGGAAAGTTTACTTGCAGCAAATAAGGAGGTCACAGGTAATAACTTCCAAAGCCGTAACCCTCTGAGCAAGGGGCATTCCTTTTGTTTAGGGTTAGGATAATTATACAGAAAGGGGAGTTTTGTCCTCATTTGTGGAGCCAGGCGTAAGGTCATGCATGCACCTTAAGGAAACATGCCTGTACATGTGTTGTGTGTTATGTAAGGTTGTGCTCCTTTGGGGGCAGAGATTTTAGCATTATAATGAGGTAGAGGTAACTGTCACTCCATGGTCCATGTGCACAGATGTGAGCCAGTGGTTGAGCTCAAACTGATCTGGATGGTCTGGGCGGTTTCAGGCTCTTAGAGCAAATGAAACCGCTTGAGAGAGTAGTTTCAGTTTCCATCATGGGATGCTTTGCCCATTGGGTCTTTCGCCTAAGTTACAAGATAAGCTGGAAAGAACTTAAGGAAAATGTGATGGATCCACGCAGTAAAGGTCAGGTCTTGCGGTCAGTCATGTGGGGTCATGCTGGTGATGGTATCAGTCTCTGTTTACCATCAGTAGTGGGTTATTTTCATGGTGAATTTAGGGTTATAGTAGTTAGCAGTGCTTTCATGTGCTTTCCAAGAATATTTACCTAAAACCCTAGGTAAATATTTAATAAGAAGAATGGGAATTTGCTTTTTACAGATGCATTTACAAATTTACCTTAATGTTAAATAATTAAGTCATCATTTCTTAGGAGGATTTTTATTGATTTTGATAGAAACTCATACATCCCTGAAGTGGTGAATTTATTCAGGACCACAAAACTGTTCTCCCACTTTATGGCATTGCAATGTTCGTATGGTTCTTAATGATCTTGCCTAGACAAGGGTCTCATGATTAATGAAGGGAGGATGCTTTCAATTTATAGCTTAACCATTTCATGTGAAATCTCTTTGAGGTTATTGATTAATGAGTTGTTTAGGACATTTCCTGAATGTTCTGGTTATGAAATCATGAAGTTTGCAGTTTTCCTAGGGTGATGGGGTAAAAATTATTTTAATGTAATCGTATGGAAAAACAAAGAGTGAAGGTGCGCATCCTCATCTTCATTTTCATTTCTTCCCAGCACTGATCCACAGCTTTCTACCTAGCAAGTGCACAACAAACAAATGTTGACCTGATGAAGTCACTGATGCCATGACTTTCATAGAGCCCTTTCCCATTCTCGTGTCCCCAGACCCTTGTTGTGAGGTTGGGTTTTCCGTGGTCAGTTCTTTTCTTTTCTCTTCATCTCTCAGGACAGGTTCTATCCCTTTCTTGTTACCTCTTTCCATTTGTTTTTTCCCATGTGCATGGTCTTGCTCTGTTCACTTTCCCTATGACCCTTGGTTTATTTTGTAATTTTTTCCCCCGCTCTATTTCTGTCAAGTTCCTCTTTCTCTGTTAGCAGCTAAAGAAAAAACAAGTCTCTGAAAGGTTATTTACATTCAGTGTTGGAAATCATCCCTGGTGCACATTGCTGGACTTAATTATTTCACCATTTGGAAAATGTTTTATAGTTCAACAGGCTTTCCCATTTCACTGCTTACTTTGAAACCTGTTTTTTTTTTTTTTGGTGGGGGTTTTCTATTTTCTGTTTCTTTTATTCCCTTTCAGTTGCCCCTCATTCCTTCTCTTCTTTGAATGTGGAGTGAGGTGTCCCTTCGGTGTTTTACTGCGGGACTAATTGCCTTCCTAGAATTATTCTTTTTGTTCTCATTACTCGTCATTTCCTGGATTTAGACTATGAGTTGTGTGCTCAGCCCACCCTCTGCACTAGCTGAGCACGTCCCTTCTCACACTCTTCTCCAGTGATCCAGCACTGTATTGCCAGGATGCAAACTCGGTATTAAGAAATGATGAGGCACTTTACAGGTTAGTAAAAGGAAAACTTGCCTCAGAGGCATGTCATAAAATTATACATAAAACTACATATGTGTGTGTTGGTGCAAGGGGAATTGGAGCAACTGACAGTTGGGTGTGTTAATAGAAGGTATCCCTTTGAGAGAGACTTTGTGAGGTTGGGCTTTAACTTTGCCATTCAAATTCTCTGTTTTTCCTTCATTGCTTAGTGCTATCTATGCATACTCGATACTCAGCAAATATTCATGGTTTGCATTTGTTTCAATTTTCTGCTCAAAGATGAAAAAAAGTTCTGTGACCATTTATGCTACTGATTTTATGTACTTTTAAAAATTTCTCTTAATTTTAATTTTTATCCTTTTTAAAGATTGATTTATTAATAGATTTTATTTATTTATTTGTCAGAGAGAGTGAGAGAGCACAAGCAGGGGGAGCAGCAGAGGGAGAGGGAGAAACAGGCTCCCCGTTGAGCAGGGAGCCTAATGGCAGGGCTCCAACTCAGGACCTGAACTGAGTGAGGACAGACATTTAACCAGCTGAGCCACCCAGGCACCCCTGTACTTTTTTTTTTTTTTAATAGGATTTTATTTGTTTATCTTTTAGTGACAGGGCAGGATGGAGGAGAGGAGCAGAGGGAGAGGGACAAGCAGACTCAGCACTGAGTTCCAGAGCCCTAAAAGGGCTCAGTCCCTCAATCCTGAGATCATGACCTGAGCCAAAATCAAAATTGACCGAGCCACCCAAATGCCCCTGATTTTAGGTACTTTTGATGTATTTCCAACCATGATCGTATTTTTTTCTTCCAGATTATTAAAATGTTTTGTTGGGATGAGCTTGAAAGCAGCATGGGGTTCCTTCCACATCTTTGTTTTGTCTGTGACCTCTGTGTTCCTCTTACTCCCCCATCTCTTCTTGCTAACCCAAGAGAGACCCCCTGTATATAGGATCCCATCCCTGAGGATCTGAGCTGAAATAACTGTCTCTTTTGCTTCAGATTTGAGGTGGGATTTATTAGGAAAGGCAGGGCCACGATGTTAAGGAGGGAGAACACCAGAGAAGGCAGTGGGAACTCAGACACTGGTTGGCATACTGACATTCCACCACCTAAGGCCACCTCACAGTCTCTCTGCCACTTTAATCACTGTGACAAAATCACTCATGTCAGTTTATAGCCTCATCTCTTCCAGTAAAAATAAATCCAAGCTATTTAACCTTTGTGTGTGACTTCATTCACTAGAGTTTACCATTTGGGGCCTAGAGCTGCATTTTCTTTAAGACAATGATGCTTGTCTTCTGGGAGAGTGACATGTAGTATTTTTTGATGGATCTGACCTCCTATGACATACTCACCCAAGGAGTTCCCTTGATATTTATCTTGGAATTTTGATTTTTTTTTTTTTTTGAACTGGGGTTTTGAACTAACTACATCTTTTTTTTTCTTTTAACTAAGTCCCAGGTACTTTCTTATCTAATATTTTATTTTCATCTTTTCTCCAGTTGTTACCACCATTTTATGGCCTAACAAGTTAATATAAAATATTTTCTTTCCTTATTTCTTAGGAGGTAGATATTACTAACACAGAACTGTTACTCCATGAAATCTCCATGATGCTAAAAGACCACACATCTAATTAAATCAGAAAAAAAAAAAAAACAAAACACCACTTGAGAATAGTTCCTTTAGTATAAATAGAGACCCTAGGGAGGGATGGCACTCTGAGCAGTTTTTAAGCACTTATATCTTAGTGTGAATGAAGGACCTGAAGGAGTTAAGACCAGAAAGGAAAGTGAGGACATAGGGTGGTGAGGAGATCCCACTTCAAAATCGTAGGATCAAGTAGCTGGCCCCTAGAAATGAACTCTAGCAGTTCTCATGAGTTCAGCAGACCCATTGTAATCTCAGGAACAAAATTACGTGTATTTTACCTGTGTTTATATATTTAATGAGAGCTTTATTGGAGTATAATTTGCATACTATAGAATTCACCCATTTAGCAATAGTTTACGACTCAAAGTTTATTAGTATATTCAAACAGTTGTGCAACCACTCCGATTGTCAGTGTTAAAACATTTTCATCACCTTGGTGCACCTGGGTGGTGCATTTGGTTAAGCGTCCAACTCTTGGTTTCAGCTCACGTCCTGATCTCAGGGTCATAAGATTGAGTCTGCTTAAGACTCTCCCTCTCTTTTTGCCCTTCCTCTCTGCCTTTCTCTCTCAAATAAATAAAACTGTTCTAAGGATTCCTGGCAGGTGAGCCTCGTACCCAAGGCAGCTCTTTGGGCAGCTCTGGTTTAAAAGATTTTAAAAGATTTGTTATTTAGAGAGAGATTGTGGGGGGAGGGAGTATGTGCCTGTGAGCAGAAGCATAGGTTGGGGAAGGCAGAGGGAGTGGGAGACAGACTCTCAAGCAGACTCTGTGCTAAGCATGGAACCCTCCCCATCTCAAGATCCTGAGATCATGACCTGAGCCAAAATCAAGAGTTCAATACTGGGGCACCTGGGTAGCTCAGGGGGTTAAAGCCTCTGCCTTCCGCTCAGGTCATGATCTCTGAGTCCTGGGATTGAGCCCTACATCAGGCTCTCTGCTCAGCAGGGAGTCTGCTTTCCCCTCTCTCTACCTGCTTCTCTGCCTACTTGTGATCTCTCTCTCTCTGTCAAATAAATAAATGAAGTCTTTAATAAAAATAATTAAAAAAATATAAAAGAGTCCAACGCTAACCAACAGAACCACCCAGACACCCCTTTAAAAGGTTTTAGAAAGTTGTGTCAATATGAACCTCCTTGTGTCTTTTAGCCATTAATTTTTGTTTCTTGTAGTTTTTCTGGCCATGGCATTAGAGACATTAACACGCTTGAGTTATTCACCCCTTAGCTGTTCTGTGGCATCTACAAAATTGACCATGTGAAGGTGCTTGTGAAAATTTTTTTAGGAAAGCTTTTTTTTTTTAATTAAAAAAAGCTCCTGTTTTAAAGTAGTTCAAACATATAAAAAAGGTAGATAGAATAATGAGAGAGACACTCTTATACTCACCACACAGAATCAACACAAATTTAATAGTTTTGGGTTTGTTTTTTTTTTTTTAAGAAATAAACATTATAGATTTCAGCTGATGCTCTCCTGCTTTCCATTTCCTCATCCTTCTCAAGGGAAATCATTATCTTGCAATTAGTGTGCATCCTTCCTGGATTTTTTATACTTTAGCTTCATAAATATTTATCCATAAACAATATATATTACTATTTTGTGTGTTTTGTACATGCACTTATTTGGTATCGTATATTTTTTCTACTTCTCAACATTGATTTTCAATTTCTTATGTTGGTACAGGTAAAATAATTGAATTCTTTCCTTTTTATTTTTTTCTGGCTTTCCATGTTATAAACTTACCATCATTTATTTTTATGTTAATGGTATTTATAGATTGCTTTCAAGTTATGTAGAGAAGTTCTGAACTTCTCTACATAATGCCAGGTTATATAGTGATACACCAGTTTATATTCCACTGACAGTGCCTAAAAATTTCTGTATATTTCCATCTTCATAATCACTTGGAATGCTAAGACTTAAAAACTTATAAAAATATTATGGATGTGAATGGTGTCTCACCATTCAAGGCTATTAGAGTATCACTGACTGTATTCTCTACACTGTGTAATTTTGTTTCCATAATATTAATTCAAATATCATGTGGAATTTGTTTTCTTAAAATTGAATGAGTAACAGTGCAGCTTTATTACTTTGGGCTGGGAGGCCTCCCTGCCTCAGCTGAGACCTCAGTGGTCTGTATCCTCCACAAGGCTGTTCCCAGCCAGGACATGAGCAAAGGAAGGGAGAGCAGGACACAAATTGGCTAACAGGCAGTGGGATTAAAGGGTGGACTCCAGGTTTCTAAACCAGGCTGTATTAGAATTTGTATGTAGAGCTGGGTTAGAGGATGAGATGCTTTCTTTTGATAACTTGTTTTATTTTCTTTTTGAAAACCATGTCTTTTTTTTTTTTTTAAGATTTCTCAACATTGATTTTCATTTCTTATTTATTTGACAGAGGGAGATCCCAAGTAGGCAGAGAAGCAGGCAGAGAGAGAGAGAGGAGGAATCAGACTCCCTGCTGAGCAGAGAGCCTGATGCGGGACTTGATCCCAGGACCCTGAGATCATGACCCTAGCCGAAGGCAGAGCCTTAACCCACTGAGCCACTTAGGCGTGCCTTGAAATCCGTGTCTTATTTGAAGAGCCTCAGAAAGCAAAAATCTAAAGAACAGACCTTTGAGGAAAAATGGCTTCCAAATTTTTATACAAAGTAACAGTTTTTATAACAAAGTCCATTTTCTTCTGTGAAAACTTTGCATTTGCAATGTGTTTAAGACAACAATCCTAATTTTTTTTTAATTTTTATTTTATTTATTTATTTGACAGAGATCACAAGCAGGCAGAGAGGCAGGCAGAGAGAGAGGGGGAAGCAGGCTCCCTGCTGAGCAGAGAGCCAGATGTGGGCCTCTATCCCAGGACCCTGAGATCATGACCTGAGCCGAAGGCAGAGGCTTTAACCCATTGAGCCACCCAGGTGCCCAACAATCCTAATTTTTTAATATAATTTTTGTACTTTATTTTTTATTTTTTTCATTTAAAGATTCTATTCATTTATTTTGTACTTTATTTTTTAAAAAAAATTTAAATATTTTACTTGAGAGGGAAAGAGGGCACACACACATGCTGGTGCATGCACCTAATCAGGGGGAGGAGCAGGCAGGGAGGGACAATCAAACTCAGTGCTGGGCACAGGCACAGTGTGGGGCGCAGTCTCAGGAGCTTGAGATCAGGACGTGAGCTGAAACCATGAGTCAGACACTTAATCAATGAAGCCACCTAGGCAGCCCTTAATATAGTTTTTTAATAACAACTTTTTTGAGATATAATTCATGTACTGTAAAATTTGTGTACCTTTTAGCAGTGGCTTTTAATACAACTTTTAGTCATTCTCAGTTCTCTTTTTTCTCCTGTTTGAATCGTCCTGTTGTTTTGGGTCCCCTTGTCTACAAGCTATGATCAGAAGCTCCTTTGCCGAGCTTTTTGTTGAGATGACTCTGCCCCGCCTTAGACATGGCCCTCAGCGCAAGGAAGAACTTCCATTTTCTTGCAGTGGATTTCCATATTTAATAAATATTTTAACACTTAATCAATCAACCATGTGTTTCTGCATTTCCAACAGTTTTCAACAAACAGGCTTTCCAGAATCTGTTATTTCAAAGTTGATTGTGTTATTTCTCTTTCTCAAGAAATAATTAGGTTAGAAGAAATCCGTTATGCTTTCATTTTAGCATCATATGCTCACTGTGGGATGTGTTCAGGAGAAGAACTCCAAATGCAGATACTGTTGCCGGTGGTAGTAGCAGGGGTTGTGTGTGTCTTTGTGGAGAGTCTTTGCGGACCATCCCATCTCCACCAGGGCCGGTGGGTCAGTTTCAATTCTCACCTTCCAGTGGATGAGAGAAACAGCTACACTTGTCTCTGAACCTTCTGGCCTTGCTGCAGTTGGGTATTTTAGTTATGTTTGAGCCATTAATCATGCCTTTTTATAGCTCCTGTTCTTTGCAGTGTGTTTTCACTAGAACTAGAGATTCTCGATTTCTCCTTTCATCATCCTGTCTTTGAATAATGAAGGAACAGAGAAGATTGAAAATATTTCATAGACTTTGATTCTTGTTCCTTTCCTTATGAAGTTTAAACTTGCCAGCTTTGCAATTAAAATTTTTACTCTTTTTTTTTCCAGATTAAGGCTTAGTAAAGTGTGTGTGTGCACATATACATGAGAGAGAGAGAGAAATGGAGTTATTTCTTGTGATTATATTTGTGAACTGATGTTTTAAAAATTCACTCCACAAATATTTATTGAGGGCCTACGACGTGGCAAGCACTGTTCTGGGCCCTTGGGATATATCAGTGAATTATTAAAAACAACAAACACCTGATTTCCTTTTTTATGGGACTTATATTCTGGCAGATAAACATATAAAAAATGACAAATTATATGGTATATTAGAAGGTGATGAGTTCTACGGAGAAGGAGAAACATATACCATGATAATGGGGATTGGGAGTATGGGGGGGCGGTGTGGGTATCATAGGTTGTAATTTTTGATAGGGTGGTCCACTGTGTCTTGCAGAGAGTGACATTGGTAAAAGACTGGAAGGAAGCGGGGAGTGAGCCAGGCATGTATATCAGGAAGAGCATTCCAGAATGAAAGAACAGCCGGTACAATGACCCTAAGACTGGCGTGTCTGTAAATTATGAGTAACAGTGCTGTTACTCCAAAGATTTGTGTTGGAAGGTCTCACTGAAAACTGTACTGGGGTAAATATTTGGAATTATCCATGTGTCTGGCAGTATTTTCAGTTGTATCCTGTCTTCTCAAAGGATTGTATTTTCTCACCAAAGAAGAACATATAGATTTTCACTTTGGTGTTTAAATGTAATCCATTCCCCTCCATCTCCCCATGGTATTATGCATTTTGATTATTCTTTGCAAGGTAGTATTACTTCCGTGCAGTTAAATGTACTCCTCTCTCATGTTTAGTACATGTGTGGCTATGGTTTACTTTCTTTGCAGGATGTTTTATTCTGTGTGGTTGGTAGGTATTTTTAGAGCTAGTGTGCTGTAAAGCTTACAAAGTAGTACATAATTTCTCCTGTACTTAAGAGATGAGCGGCATGCTTCCAACAGATCTTTGAACATATCCTGTTTCACAAATGGAGGCAATAGCCCTAAATTGCATTAAGAGAGTTTTGTTAGCTATATAGGAGAGAAAATAAGATGATTCAGCATTGGAACAGACCATAAATAGAGGTTGGGGAACTGTTTCAAAAACTTATAAAATAGTCTCAGCCATAATTTTTTCAAAATAATTTCTTTTTCTTTAAAGAATTTTTTATTTATTTGCAAGAGAGAGACAAAGAGAGCAGGAGCAGGACGGGCAGAGGGAGAGGGGGAGAATCTCAAGCAGACTATGTGCCAGACTCTGTGCTCAGTTGCATGACCGTGAGATCACGAGTGAGCTAAAACCAAGACTTGATTGCTTAATGGACTGTGCCCCCCTGGGGCCCCTCAAAATAGTTTTGAATAGATATATATTTTTTACCTAACAAGTGGGAAATTAATCACTTAAGTCATTGAATTTCCCTAAAACTCCCAATTCCCATCTTTCTCCTATAGGTAATGCATATTTCTTTCTTTTTTTTTTTTTTGAAAGATTTTTTAAAAATTTATTTATCAGAGAGAGAGAGCAAGCACAGGCAGACAGAGGCAGAGGGAGAAGCAGGCTCCCTGCCAAGCAAGGAGCCCGATGTGGGACTCGATCCCAGGATGCTGGGATCATGACCTGAGCCGAAGGCAGCTGCTTAACCAACTGAGCCACCCAGGCGTCCCGGTAATGCATATTTCAAGTGCTGTAGCTAAATGATGACCACACTCATTACCAAGTATTAGTTGATTAAATTGGGCATGGAATACAGGTCAGAAATTTTCAAGGACCATTAGTGGAATGCACATGCTAAGAAGGGTTACACTCTCTTTAACAATGGTAGTGCTTGTAACTGCTAGAGAACTAAAAGAAGCCAACAAAATAGTTTAAACAATGAAAGCAACCTTTATAATGATTATATTCCTAAGAGCTCCTCCCCATTTTTGGCAATTCGCAAAATAACGTTTATTTATATTATTGTCAGAGAACAGTTGTCACGTTTATATTAAATGCATAAATGAGCACATACTTTGTGCCAAGCAAGGTGCTAAGTGTTGGGAATACACAGGCACTTGGTACAGAGAGTGGAGGGTAATGCAGCCATCAGGCATGAGCCTCAGAGAGGAATGGAGGAATTGTCATCTGGAAGTGACAATGGGTAAGCGAGAATAAGTCCGAGTCCTAGATGTAATACAGAATTTGATTTATGTGTACTCAGACTTGTGCTACCCATGTGGTGCAGTGATAGCACTGATGGAGGTAGACTCTTCTGCGCCCCTTGTGTGTACTCAGTCTTCCCAGCAATCCTGAGGTTGGGAATGTTGTTCGCATTTACTCAACGGAGAAACTAAGGCATGGCGAGTTTAAGTAACTTGCCCAAGATCATTAACTTGGGGAAGGGGTGGAGGTAGAATTTGAAACAGGAAATCTGACTCTGGAATCTAGGGTCTTAGCCAGTACTCTTTGCAGCTTTTCATAAGAGACTGCTCACAATTTTTAAACAGAGGGAAACTCGAGGATAAAAACACTTTAGCACTGGATTATTCCCTTATATGGTTGTAAAGTGTCCTTGTAGACCATTAAAATCTGTGGACAGGGACTGTATTTCCTCTAAGTCTTCTGCGGTTCTCATAGGATCCTGTGCACAGGGAAGGGGTTCAGGAGGAGGTGGTGGTATGAAGATGGTAGACCCATGTAGGGAAGACCAGAGAAGGACAAAGGGGATGGCTCAGTGGCCCTTCATTAAGGATCCTGTTCTGGGGAACATTTCAGTCAGGAGTCCCTGCCAGGAGGCAGCTTCCCAGAAACTCAGTGGGCATAGTTTAGAGCCCCTACCTACACATTTTTCAGCAGTGAATAAATTCTCCTACAGCATCATTTAATAAATCAATTGAAAAATGAACTCTATGTTACTTCAAAGTCTTCATTTGCTTCCGAGCAACAAGCTATAAAAAACTATCATGAAATGGACAGAAAAGCCATGCCCAGTCTGTTTCCTTTGTGAAAGAGAATCAAGATGTCTTGTAGGAATCCTTTCTTTAACCCAGCATGCCAGATGCACGAAGCCTTCATTATGCTCTAATCTGTGCTCAGTAGAGGCAACAACTAGAGAGTTTGTTCAGCTTCATATCAAAACACATCAACAGCATAGAGACCCAGGTCATTTATGGAACATCAGAAACAGTCCAGTGCCCCTGCATGTGTGCTCCTTTGTTAAGGCTGAGAGTTTAAACATGGGGAAAAAAAAAATGGCTCTGCCTAGCTGGGGGCTCCCTGGTTTCACCAGCCCACCCTAAGGAGGCCATGGCTGCTTGTGACTCTATTTACATCTCCTTTTTTTTTTTTTCCTCTCTTTTTAAACTTTTTTTAAAAATAATTTTTTGGTTTTTCTTATAAACATATAATATATTTTTATCCCCAGGGGTACAGGTCTGTGAATCACCAGGTTTACACACTTCACAGCACTCACCATAGCACATACCTTCCCCAATGTCCATAGCTTACATGTCCTTTTTTGTTTCTCACATGGAGGGAGTCACGTTCTATCATACCTTTGACATGAAGTTGTTTCTAGCAAGAGCTGAGTGTATGCCAGTGAAGAGAAAAGTGGTGGGACTAAAGATTTGATTTCTTTTTATATTTAGAAAGTCTCCAATATTATGTTGTGGTTCTCTCTCTCTTTTTTTTTTTTTTTCTCTTGTGAATTTATGTTTCAGGGCCAAGGGATACTCTATGCTCGATTCTGACATCTTATCATTAGACACTGTTTGCTTGTCCTAGTCTTGAAAACCCTTTAGTGATAATCTGTGTTCTGTCTCCCTCTTTTAGGGCAGCAGGTATCCTTCTGTTCTGATTTTTTGGAGTCAGACTCTCCAGCTTATAGAGTTTGCTTGTATCAAGTAGTAATTATTTTCTAGGTTACAGTTGGCTACAATCTTTCCTTGCCATAACACACATGCAAGCCTATTGGAATTACATTGGATAATGTGATTTGATTGGTTGAATTTTCTGTTTCCTCTCGTAACAGTCTTGCTTTCAGACATGATTTACAGTCCGTATATTTTTCAAAGGCATTTCACTTTTCTAGGGGAGTTGTTTAGTGGTAAAGATTAGGTGACAAAAATGATCTATTTATTGCTAGGGCTAATAGTGACTGACTCCAATAAATGAAAAAAGTATAAGTAAAAGTAATTGCTAGAGTTTCTTTCATTACCCTTATCCAACAGAATAATTTCATGATTTTGTTACCTGTTTGATTTTTCCTAGTAACATGTTTGAAAAATTATACTTACTTAATTTCTTTAGATTTTGGTGCTTTTTTTTTTTTAAAGATTTTATTTATTTATTTGACAGAGAGAAATCACAAGTAGGCAGAGAGGCAGGCAGAGAGAGAGGAGGAAGCAGGCTCCCTGCTGAGCAGAGAGCCCGATGCGGGACTCGATCCCAGGACCCTGAGATCACGACCCGAGCTGAAGGAAGCGGCTTAACCACTGAGCCACCCAGGCGCCCAGATTTTGGTGCTTTTGAAGTTAGTATTCCCAAAAGATTATAGACTAGATACATGTAATGCTGTACATAAAACAAAAGTTTTCCTACTGGGTATTTGTGTTTTCTCTCAAACATACATCATGGATGGATTATGAAAGCTTTCCTCTAACATGAGGGCAAGGAGTTATTCTTCAAATCAGTTTGGAGACATCAGCTGGTAGTATGTGAATCATACTACGAGTTTAAAAATCTGGGGGACAGATTCATGTCACACTAAATCTCTATAACAGTTTCTTGCTATGTTCTAACCTGTGTGTGCATGGAAGAGTCCATGATTTGAGACGTGGTTTCCTCAGAGATGGCTGCTATTGTTTTATTTCCCTCACACAAGTTTGCCTTTTTTCCTTTCCTTCCTAGTTGTGGTAAGGTGGCAAGTGTATTCTTCATATCAATCTTCGTTCTAACTACTTGAGAAACAAACAAACAGAAAGAAATATTTTCAGGGGTTCTTGTCTCTGAAATTCTCTCATTTAGTGTCCTCTTGAAGAAAGCCCTTGGTGGGTGAGTGACGAGTTTCAGAAGAAAAAGCATCTTTTGAATATCTTGGACATTAGAAACTTACTGCCTATTTTTTTTTCCTTTTAAGCAGGAATTTTGTTTTTGCGATATTTTACTTGATTATTTCTTCACTGTGTTCTTGGAAAATTTGTGGACAGTGGAGATATGTTAGGAAGTTAGGAATCTGGTCCTTTTACAGTTTAGTGTTATGTATGTGTAAGTTTATGTGTGTGCAGGAAGCCCTCCAAAGTTTACATAATTTTAGTCTTTAGTTCTAGGGGAGAAAAATCCTTTTTTATCCTACGTGAATTTGCTTCCCAAGGAAAATGCTATGGAATTCTTATGTGCCAGCTAGTCATCATGGGATTTTGTTCAGTATTATTTCTGATTTTTCTTTCCTTGAATGCTTGGAGCTAACCCTTTAGTGGAAATGAACCATAACTCTCAGACATCTCTAATATCTTTGCAAAGAAGATGAAATTAATCAAGCAAGCAGACAAAAGTGCATTGACATACCAGCACTGAGTGAAGTGAATCTTGATGTGAAGAACTCGCCATTCTTACTTTTTGTTCTTTGGACTTGGCCTGTTTCCGATGTTGCCTCCAGGAGAGACTGGGACCCAGCTGGCAAGAGACAACCCTTATTTAGAGGCCTGCTTTTAAAATGATCTGACTTAGAGCGGAACTGACTAGTTATTCATTTGATAATGTAACAGCTTAACTGTTTACTGATTTTTCCCCTCCTCTGCTCTTTTTATCTGTCTTTTACTTAGCTTTCAGTAGTTACATTATTCTTTGTAACAAGCTGTTATATACTTTCACCATAAACAAAAATTTTTAAGTGTTTTTCTCACAGCATTCTGTAACTTATACTCCTTTCAGTTCACATTTGGGGAAAAGCAAGATGAAATATAGGAAGGTTTCATAACTTACTTTTAAATATCGAGTCACTAGTGGGACCAGGAAGACATGTCATCTTTTTCCCCAACTTTCTTGCAGTAAGGAAAAGTATCTGTTTTCCAGGGCTGATTCATCTCTCGTCTGCTCCTTTTGTCTGCTGATTTTGTCGCATCCAAACGTTGGGGTTCCTTGCACTCAGATTTAATTACAGCTCAATAGCACTACATATTATATTGTTCTCAGGCTGCTAAAGGTCTTAGAGGCCTTCTCTGACTTCAGAATTACACGAGTAAGCGTTTCTTGTTCAGGCCTAAAATGAAGACCTAGTAATGGGCGGTTAATGGCCAAGATGATGGAGAGACTGATTTATCAGCAGATAGCTGGAGCATAAATAGGTAATGAGGCTGCCTGACTTCCGGAGTGGAGATGAGAATATCAAGGCTGGTTGGTGCCTGTGTCAGCACAGTCTCTCTGCCTCTAGTTGTTGGAGCAGGGGCCACTGGAGAGAAGGGCCCATGGCCGTAAAGAAATCAAAGCCTTCAGGGCTTCCAGGGTCACCCCGACTGGAAACTTCAGCCAGGGAAATTCAGAGAATGCTTGTCAAGGACTCATTAAAGAAAGTTGTGTGTGTGTGTTTGTGCGTGTGTTATATATGGCTTCACCTAGAGGTTCCTCGATGCAGAGATTTATATGGTATAATATCTATCCTTGGGTCATCCACCCCAAAACAAGGGTATGTCCCATTGAATGAACAGGTTTGCATCAATGCAAAATTTTTCACATCAATTCAAGTCAGTGCAAGAACTGGCATTTGAGTTGGAGACCAAGTTCAACTAGAAGGGAAAACCATGGGAACTGGTTACGTGTTAGGCTCACACATGTTAGCTCTGCACAGAATTCCATTTACTAACCTACTAGCCAAGGGAACACTATCCGGCTGCTGTGGCCCCAACAAATTGTAGAATGAGGAATCTTAATGTTAATAGATGTGTCTCCTTGAGCTCTTTTGTTAGAAGTTCACATAAGGCCGTGGAGTAATTACAGTGGGATCCTGGTGATTTTTCAATTGGACTTTTCTGTTGTAGAAAAAGAAAGGGATGATATATGCAAGTGAGTATTGGTATTTTGTTTTTTACTGATCTCAAGGTATATTAGATGCCAGGAATTACACTTGTATTTTTTTTTTAAACTAACTTGAAGTGAATAGTAAAGTATTTTGGATGCAGAAAAGCTAAAGATTCTGTTACATGCATTAAAGACTTCTTTTTAATAATGTTAATTACTTTAACAGTTACCGGGTTACACAATGCCATTTAACTGGTAATCTCCTACCTCCATTGGTATTCACTGATTCATTATTCAAGTTGGGTTTAATTAAAAACCTAAACTCTCTTGTCTTTCTCTTTGTGTCAGAGTTCTGATTCTCCCGTGAAAGTTTCAGTGTCAACTTAGCTTTAAAAAAATGGTTATGAATAAAGCAGTCTTGAAAGGTTCATTTGTACTTACTTGATCTTTCGGATATGTAGGTTGGCCCTGGTTCATGGGCTCTAGTCGATGCAAGGAGAGAAAGGCTGCCAAGAGGCAAAATGCACAGGAGCATGGGGTTATGTTAGCTTCACATTGAAATTTCAGCTGTTATCCATGAATAATAAATAGGCCTCAATCTGGGAATTTGTAGCAGGTTCTTCTGGTCCTAAAATTCTGTGATTCATTTTTGAAATTTGAATTTAAAATTATCCTTACATAATTTTATTGGTTTATTAAGTTTTCTTGCCATCTGGATAGTTATTTTATATCTTCCGATGTTTTTCTCTCAATCTTTTGTTTCACAGCTCCTAGAGAGGTTAGCCTCAGTGCTGTCTCAGTCCTTAAAACACACACATACACTCACACACTTTGCCATGCCTATGTAACTTTTTTTCATTAAAAGATGGATTTCTATGTCTACTTTAAACTAATTCTTAATTTCTTAGGTTGTGATCAATTGGCCTCAGAACCTTTGCTCTGTGTCCGATGTGGTAACGCTATTGATTTTTCTAGTGAAAACAGATTTCTAAACACTGTTTTTCATCATTTAATTTTCTTTTCATACGCTTTAAAAATGTTCTTTAGAACATTTTAGTGACTTTAAAAATGCTATTATAATAATTACTCTTAAGAACCCAGTAAAACTTGCAAGCACCTCCACACTGCAGTATGAAAACTAGGATGAAGCATGCTGCCAACAGCCTCTGCTACCAAGCAGTGTGACTTTGCAAATGACATTTGTCCACAATGGCCTGTTTTCTTCTCTGTAAAATAAAGATGATGTATTATATGAGCTTTAAGAGTTTTCTCCATATTACTGTATGATACTGAAGCATTTGATTAATAGTTTTTGAAATCGCAAATCATTCTTTTTTTTTTTTTTTTTTTTAGATTTTATCTATTTATTTGAGAGAGAGAGAAAGAGTGAGAGAGAGAGAACATGAGCTGGGTAAGGGGCAGAGGGAGAAGCCGACTTCCCACTGAGCAGGGAGCCCGATGCAGGGCTCAGTCCCCTGACTCCAGGATTGTGACCTGAGCTGAAGGCAACTGCTTAACTGACTGAGCCACCCAGGCTTCCCAAAATAGCAAATCATTCTTATGAAGTAATTTGAAAGAATGCATTTCTGCAAAATTACATTTTTTACATATCTCTGAGAGCCATTATTACCTTTTAGCATTCAAATGGAAGTTAATAAGCATTAGAATTTTTGTTTGGCAATATATGTTAGCATCCAGCCCCCAAAAGGGGAAAATCCTGATATTATACTAGTTCTCTCTTCTCAAACATTTCCTTTTCATTTGAACTAAAAAGGCTGGGTCTAAGATTAACTTTCTGAGAACCATCTTGGCTCACATTGATGGTGTTGGCCAGGAAGCTAGATTGTTAATACAGCATGAAGTCAGTGTAATTCTACTTAATTATTTCTCCAAGATAACCTAAAGGCGTAAACATATTTGTTCTCTTTGGTCTGCTTTTTTAAGTCAAACATGGGGAAGGCAGGTTCCAGAAAGAGAGAAGGCCACACAGAATGCAAGGAAACCATGCTAACATTTATTTCAGCCATCACCACTGCCAGTTTGGTTTGGCCGGGAGTCTTGAGTTTGGAGTTTGATCCTTGTGCCTTCATGAATGTCTGAGCTCCAGCTGTGAGAGCCTTGGTTTTAACCAATCCGTGGAAGAGAATGACATTGAACCACTGGTGAAATCAGCTCTTTATGGCAACTGCTTTTCTTAATGTTCGGGTACATTGCCAGTGATGCTGTATTTGGTTTCCCTTTGCTATTGTAACACATTACGACAAACTTAATATTATAAAACAACAAAAATTAATTTTCTTACAATTCCGTAGATGAGAAGCCTGGAATGGGTTTTGTAAAGCTAAAATGCAGATGTTGGCAATACTGTGTTTCTCTAGTGGAGAATTTTCCTTGCCTTTTCCAGTATCTAGAGGCTGCCAGTATTCATTGGCATATGGCTTTTGCCTCACCGTATTCTAATTTCTATTTCCATCATCATGTCTCCTCTGACTCTGACCCTTCTAAGACTCGGGTCTTACAAGGACTCTTGATTAGATTGGGCCCACCTGGATAACCCAGGATAATCTCTCCATCTCAAGGTGCTTAAATTTGTCACATAAGTAATTCCCTTTTGCCGTGTAAGATAATATGTTCATAGGTTTCTGGGATTAGAGTACAGGCATCTTTAGGGCCATTATTCCATCTACTACAGATTCCTTTTACTCACTCATGTGTCCCCTAGATGCCAGATCCTCCCAGAGCCTTCTAGGACCACCTAGAATCCCAACCCCGGTCACCTGTTTTATTACCATGTTTTATTAAATCTGGGAATAATGTATTTATTTTCTTAGTTTATTTTTTATTGTTCATCCTCTGTCATTTGTCACTTTCTGTCTCCCTCCCCTAGAAAATAAGCCCCACTAACAGAGAAACGTGGTCAGCTTTCTTTACTAAATCAGAATAGCTCCCAGCACTTGCTAGACTCTCAGAAGGTTTTTGTTGAGTGAATCAATCCTTGTACAGACTAAGGAAGCTTGCCTGAGATTAAAACAATATTAATATACTGTTGTTCCTGTTACTATCAATAATGCAAGCGTTTTTTTACTAAACAGCAGTTAAACATGCTGTCAATAGGTTTTCTTTTGAATTTAAGTAATGCGTTTCTCTTTGGGACACGTGCGAGATCAATAAAATAAGATACTAGCTGTTCTAAACTGAAGCTGCAGGAAAAACAAAACCTAAGAATTAGATGAAATTAGTATAAACAATAAGTATCTTGCTGAGAAAGAACGGTATTGTTATCTTGGTCCCTACACTGAATCGGGATACCATGATGAACAGCATGGGGCCTCTCCCCTATTCACCCCAGTTATGTGCCAAGAAAGAATGGAGAGAAGAGAGGTTTTAATGGAGACATCATTTCTGGTAAGCAGCACTTTCCGCAGGCTGTTCCAAAACATGGTTGTTAGCACTTCAGGAAACTCAGAAAGCTTTTAGACAAAAGGAAAGACATTATCCACTGACGTGGCATTAAGAACAACTTTGATGGAAGGAGTGCATTTCTGTAGGCAGGTAATTTATAGCTGTTCCGTTGTTGTTCATTTATGTATCCAGGTGACTGATAAAACCTCAAATGAGTCAGTCAGGAAATACTTATCGAGTACCTGACGCGGGTCACTACGTGTTCACCTCATATGATAGTGAACAGTATTGAGGAGGAGGAGAGGAGGTGGTTGGAAAAGACTGGGAAGACTTCATGGAGGAGGAGTGTTTAGACTGAATCATGTCTCCTCCAAAAGTCCTGTGTTGAAGCCCTAACCCCTGCTGTGACTCTGGAGATAAGACCTTTACAGACGCAACTGAGGTTAAATGAGGTAGTTAGGGTGTGCCATGTGTGCACATGTATAGAGAAAAAGCCGCATGAGGACAGTGAGAAGCCAAGGAGAGAGGTCCCGGGAGAATCCAAATCTGCCTACCCCTTGATCTTACAGTTGCAGCCTTCAAGACTATGAGAAAGTAAATTTCTGTTGTTGAAGACTCCTCGTCTGTGACAGCCCTAAGAGACTGATAAAAAGAGGAGCTTGAGCTGCATTTTGAAGGATGGAAGGGGCCATTTCTGGGAAATGACCTTGGTGAAGATCACTATCCAAGGGTCTGGTTCAGAAAGGCGCTCCGCAGAAGTGATGGATGAAAGACACCAAAAAAAGTTGGAATACACCCAGCTTGTTGAATTAAAGTGTAGAAGGGAGACTTGACCACAGATAGAGTATGGGTGTGTCCTTGGGGACTTGTGTGCCATTATGTCTAGGGTGGGGAGAGGTGACTGTGGAGGATCTTGATATCCAGGGAGAGAAAATTTGTGTTTGGTACAGTAGGAAATCTAGGGCTTGCATTTGGGTTTTGGTAAAGAGTCAGTTTTAGATCAGGGAGAGTATGATCTGTGGCAGATAATGGGAAGAGGAAGGTATGGTTTCAAAAACTCTAAGAAGGAAAAAAGCCAGAGTTTGGTGACAGCCTGGTTATTACTTGGGATGAACCGGGAGTTAAAGTTGAACGATAATGAGGTAATGAGGCTGAGAGGTATCCAAACAGTTCTTCATTCTTGGGGCTACATGGGGATTGGAATGTGTTAGCAACTGAGGTATGGTGTTCTTCTACCCCTGCTTCTTTCAAATACTTTAAAAGACAAGAATTATCTTTTCTTTCCAAAAAGCTTTATTATTATCAATTAAGCTCTCTCCTTTCACCTGATACCATAAACTTACTATGTGTGAAAATCCCAGGGATGATTGAGGTGCTCTTAATGGCCCACAGAATCCTAGGGTGTTTCTTTTTTTTAAGATGTGCTGGTTCTCTGGGAACAGTAACGCCATCTGCCTCGTGTACTACTTAAATATGGTTGCTCAGATGGTTTTTATCTATAAAATAGTGTTTGTTTTTTTCTCACTGTTGGAATTTTACATGTTTATTTTAGAAATTTGGATACTAGAGAAATATAAACAAAAAATTTAATTCATAGTCCTACTGATTATCTATAGCTACAGTTAATATTTGGAGAATCAAACAATAAATGGTTTTGTTTCCTTCTTTTCAGTTAATGCACTTGATTATTCAGTATGTTAATATTGGTATTATTGGTAACATTACATTTTTTTTTTAAGAGTCCCTTGTGATTTTCTCTGGGAGTTCCTAGAGTAACATAGGAAATGGTGATTTTTTTTTCCCCTAACAAATTTTCATAGGTGATATTTTCAGTAGTTAGCAAAGATTGAGTTTTGCTCTAAAAAGATGTGGAGACGTCTATGAAATTATGTTTGGCAAATTAGAACTGAAATATTATTTTTAAAGTAAATTTAAATTTAATATTAAATATCAGATAGGATTAAAAAGGTTTTTTTTTTTTAGATTTAGATACCTTCCTTGTAAATATGTTATCCGTCTTATTATTTTACTCTTAAATTGAACATATTTTTCCCTCTTTTTTAATGTACAAAGTTTAATTTTAAAGGAGCCCATCATATAATATAGAGTAAAATGGATGAAGTGCAGTCTTCTTGGAAATGAACTGTTTAGCCACTTGAGTAAACCAGAAAGGTAGGGTACTTGCCCTCTGGGGTGAGGTAGTACTTTACTTCAGATGGGTGAATGCTTGGCTTCTAAGAAGGTAATGGATTTTACTTTTTTCCTTTACGCTCCATGCTGAACCTGTTTTCTAATTTATGATATTATAAATCTTTTTGAATCATCATAAGAAATGCTTATTGTCTGATTGCTGTGGCTGAATAGTAAGTACCTTTCTTCTTTTTGATATTGCAGTTGACTCATGTTGACCAGGCGAGCTTCCAGGTTGATGCCTTTGGAACATCCTTCATTCTTGATGTGGTGCTAAACCAGTAAGTCCTTGTTGAGCTGCATTCCCTTTGATCAGATACACATTCAATCCACTTTTATAAACTTTTGTAAAGTTTTGTTTTCTTATGATACTTTACTTCATCTTCCTGTATCAATTCGATAACTACATTTAAAACTTTTGTATCTATTGTAAGTTATAAAGTCTGGCAAATAACAGGAAATGGATATCCATTTGAAATTGAACAGCTGTAACAGATTTAAGAAGGTAATGTGGAGGTCAAGACTAACTAATATTTTGCATAAGAATATATCTGACCTAAGTTCCTCTGAATGCAATAAATTGTAAAAATAATATTTTGGGTATTAAAAATGTCTTTCTTTAGAACAGCAGATGTGTGACCCCTAATAATGGCATTAGGTGCATTGATTTGGGAGTCAGTTTCTTTGAGGTTTAGGGTACTGGATTATTTTGTAAATAGGATGTAATTTTGGAAATTCTATTTTTCAGTTTTGTTAGATACCCTTCAAGTATTCATTAGCCACATGTGGCTAGTGGTTACCTTATGGGATAAGGCAGAACATTTCCATCACTGCAGAAGGTTCTGTTGAGCAATACCGGTTTAGAATTCTTTTGGGGAATGGGCATATATGACCTGTTAAGATTATTGAGCTAGGTCAGTCAGTATTTGGAAAAAGAATTCACATCTTCCTTTTAGATTCCAGACCATGTCCAATGGATTAAGTTAATAATTAGTCTTATTAGTATCCTAGTTTTTGTGGAATTTTTTTAACAAAATGTTACAATTCCATCTTTTATGTTAATATTTAAGGCATGTATTAGTTCATTTTTTATCTTTTTTTACATTTTATGTATTTATTTATATGAGAGAGGGAGAGAGTAGGGGAGGGGCAGGCAAAGAGGGGGAGGCAGAGAATCTCAAGCAGGAGACACCCTGAGTGTAGCGTGCAGAGCCCTTGCAGGATTCGATCCCACAGCCTGGATATCATGACCTGAGTCAAAACCAGGAGTCGGTTGCTTAACTGACTGAGCCACCCAGGCACTCTTAGTTTATTTTTTAATTAAGTTGTCTCATAGATACCTTTTGTAGGATGTCTTCCCTCTCTTCATATTTTTGTAGTTCACAAACAATTTAAACACTGAAACACATTGTTTTAGGTGGAAGGTGACTTTTTGGGTGATCCATTAATCCATTAATTAATCATCCATTAATGATTAATGATCATTAATAGGAGTTGTTTGTTCTTTGATCATGTACATTTCTATAATGTAACATAAATTTTTAAAAACGGTAACATGGGGTACCTGGGTGGCTCAGTCCTTCGGGTGGCCTACTTTTGATTTCGGCTCTGGTCATGATCTTTGGGTCATGGGATTGAGCCCTGCATCTGGCTCCTTGCTCGATGGGGAGTTGGCTTGGAGTTCTTTCTCTCCCTCTTCCTTGCCACCGCCCCCCCACCCCCGGCTTATGCATGCACACACACATTCTCTCTCTCTCTCTCTCTCTTTAAAATAGATAACTAAATCTTTTTAAAAAAGAAAGAAAATGTAACATTAACTGTATTTCTATGTTCATTAAAATACAACTTATTGCTTGTTTTTAAAATTAATGGTTTAGAACATATATAATTAAATGCTTTGTACCACACGCTATTTAATCTAATTTCATAGAGCATGAGATTGTGTTAGTATGATTTGTATCTTATATTCCTGCTTGATGTAAATACCCTAAAACTTACATGTTTAAGTGACTCATTGTGGTTTTTCAGCAAGTTTGATGTTATAAAGTTTTTTAAAACTAATTTTAAACGAATGCATGCTCCTTAGAAAAGTAATGACAAAGTAGCAAAAATAGTCTCACAAATTGTACATAGGAATGGATTGCCCTGTTTTATTTTTTATTTTTATGTTTTTTAGAGAGAAAGAAAGTGTATGCAAGCAGGAGGGCAGAGAGGTGCAGCGGGAAAGGGGGAGAGAGAATCTTAAACAGGTTCCTTGCCGAGTTCAGAGCAACAGTAGGGCTTGACCTCCACACTGAGATCATGACCCTGAGATCATGACCTGAGCTGAAATCAGGAGTCGGACACTTAACCTACTGAGCATGCAGGGACCCCCAGATTGCCGTATTTTACATTGTAACCCTCCCTGCCCTCATTCCCTTATCAGCCTTACTACCTATGCTCCCCTACTTCATTTTTAAGACAATATTCATTGCCATTTAATATGGTTTGACTCATATGAAATCGCCATTTTTGCAGGTCAAAAAGTTCAAATACCAGCACTGTCTTAGGGTCAATTAATATTTCTATATTTTAATTACTTATTTTGTTTATTATCTTTTTCCTCCCACTAGAATGTAAGCATCTTGAGGCAGAGATTTTCTTTCCTTCCTTGCGGTCTTTCCTTCCTCTGCTGGGCAGAATATGTACTAAATTCCAGGCTGGGAAGCCATATAAACTTAGAGACCTTAGAAAGGCTGGAATCCACCACGACAAAGAGAAGGCAGATAAGGATGGAGGCTGTCAACTGGGGAGAAGGCAAACAGCAAAAAAGAAACAGAGGATAAGTATTTGGGAATGTCTTCCAAAAACTGAACATCTATATTTAGATGACTTAGGAAATCAGATTCCTAGGTCAGATTCCTAGTTTTTAGTTCACTGAGTCTTCCCTATCACTCCTTTATTATTATTATTATATTTTTAAGATTTTATTTATTTATTTATTTATTTGACAGAGAGAGATCACAAGTAGGCAGAGAGGTAGGCAGAGAGAGAGAGAGAGATGAGGAAGCAGGCTCCCTGCTGAGCAGAGAGCCCGATGTGGGACTCAATCCCAGGACCCTGAGATCATGACCTGAGCCGAAGGCAGCAGCTTAACCCACTGAGCCACCCAGGTGCCCCTATTATTATTATTTTTTGCATTTTTAGAAACTTTTATTTATTTTTTAAATTTCATTTCAGTGTTCCAGAATTCATTGTTTATGCACAACACCCAGTGCCCCATGCAATATATGCCCTCCATAATACCCAGCACCAGGCTCACCCAACCTCCCACCCCGCTCCCCTCCAAAACCCCCAGTTAATTCCTCAGAGACCACAGTCTCTCATGGTTCATCTCGCCCTCCAATTTCTCCCAACTCCCTTCTTCTCTCCATCTCCCCCTATCCTCCGTGTTATTCCTTATGCTTCACAAATAAGCAAAACCATATGATAATTGACTCTCTCTGCTTGACTTATTTCACTCAGCATAATCTCCTCCTGTCATCCATGTTGATACAAAAGTTGGGTATTCATCCTTTCTGATGGAGGCATAATACTCTATAGTATATGTGGACCACATCTTCTTTATCCATTCATCTGTTGAAGGGCATCTTGGTTCTTTCCACAGTTTGGCAACTGTGGCCATTGCTGCTGTGAACATTGGGGTACAGATGGCCCTTCTTTTCACTACATCTTTGGGTAAATACCCAGTAGTGCAATTGCAGCGTCATAGGGTAGCTCCATCTTTAATTTCCTAAGGAATCTACACACTGTTCTCCAAAGTGGCTGCACCAACTTGCATTCCTACCAGCAGTGTAAGAGGGTTCTCCTTTCTCCACATCCTCTCTGACACTTGTTTACTGTCTTATTAATTTTGGCCATTCTAACTGGTGTAATGTGGTATCTCAATGTGGTTTTGGTTTGAATCTCCCTGATGGCCGCTGATGATGAACATTTTTTCATGTGTCTGTTAGCCATTTGTATGTCTTCACTGGAGAAGTGTCTGTTCATGTCTTTGCCTATTTTTTGACATGATTATCTGTTTTGTGTATTTTGATTTTTATTTAATTAAAAGTCAAATTTAGTAGCATAAGTAGGGGAAGTCCACACTTGGAAATTCCCTCCCATCCTTCCTTTATTTATTATTATTTTTAAAAAATACTTTATTTATTTATTTGAGAGAGAGACAGGGAGAGAGAGTATGAGCGAGGAGAAGGTTAGAGAGAGAAGCAGACTCCCCTTGGAGCTGGGAGCCGAATGCGGGACTCGATCCCGGGACTCCAGGATCATGACCTGAGCTGAAAGGAGTTGCCCAACCAACTGAGCCACCCAGGTGCCCCTCCCATCCTTCCTTTAAATCACTATTCCTGTGGATAGCCCAGCCTTGGTTTCTGGTTCCTGACATTTGTAAAACCTTGATTTTCAGTTCTCAAAAAAGAAAGGATATTTATTCATGTCAGTTCTACCCTAAACCCCCTCATTCCTTTGGAGGAATCTCTCCGCAAAACATTCTGTTCCTAAGGAGAAACACATATGGGCCATACTTATCAGAGCATAGATACTCTGGAATACTAAGGGGAGAGTAGAATTATTTTCGAGATACTGGCAAAAACCTTCCATTGGGCATTTTTCCTCTTTTGAAGAGGAATTTTGATTTTTAAATGCAAGAAGTACGGAGTACATATTTATATAAAGTACAGAGTATAAAATAATAACATAAATGGAAGTTCTTGGGCTAAGAAATATCCAATGGTTTGGATTTTTTTTGTTGTTGTTGTTTGTCTGTTTTGGTTTTTGCCTAGGATCTTTATTACACATAGTGGCAGATAGCTGATTTCTTTAAGCTTTAAGAGCCAGGATGATTTGATAAAAAGATTTTTTTTAAAATTTTTGTGAGAAATGTTTTTATTTCATGGTTCCAGTTTACATATTGTTTTGGGGTTGTGTTGGTTAAGGAGCAAGAAGGTTAAAAATCGAATATACTCTTTTTTTATTTTTTATTTTTTAAGATTTTATTTATTTGATAGAGAGAGAGCACAAGCAAGAGGAGCTTCAGGCAGATGGAGAGGGAGAAGCAGACTCCCCACTGAACAGGGAACCCTAAGTGGGACTTGATCCCAAGACCCTGGGATCATGACCTGAATCGAAAGCAGACCTTTAACCTTATGAGCCACCCAGGCACCCTTGAATATACTCTTTTTAAAAGCTATTTTTCTTATGAAGCAATTCTAGGCTGTGGAACTGATAGAGAATTTTTTGGTTTGTTTGTTTGTCTTTTTGTTTTTAAACTGGAGGCAGATAAAGTAGGTCTATGTGTAGTTGGATTCCAGTTGCAGAATGGATCCAGTAATATACATTTCAGATTGAAATGGAAGGAAAAGTATCATTACTTAATATTCCTTCTGAATGTTCAGTACACAAAGTTATCTATAACCATATTATATAAGTTCAACTTATGGGTTATTATTTCTACAGAAGACAGATAAAGAATATGGAATGTTGAAAATGAATATGCCCTGTTGAATATGAAAAGCACAGCCAATTCCTGTTTTTCCAGGTGATTTTTAGTTCTTTCATGAGGTCACACAGTTGTGAAATTTCACTGTTTAATAAATATATTTAAAAAACCCAAACTTATGGCCTGGCCTGGTCAAACTAGACCCACGGCCACACTGGACATTTTCAGAGATCAGTGACTGGTATTACACTTTATTGTGAAACATTCCAGAGAAAGAGAAATGAAGATGTTTTATACTATATATATAGAATTATATATATATACATATATACTATATAAGTAATAATATATATATATATAAAATGTATATATAATTGGAGCTATTCTTTTCCTGTAAATCTCTCTCCCATTCTTCAAAAAGTGGACAACTAAACTGCTCAGATAACGAGAAAATTTCCTTTCACTGCTCCTTGATCCTTTTACAAAGAACTACATACATGTGGATATACCCATACCCCTATATACTCATCCTCACACATCCCACAAAGAAGCAGATACTCCACGTGGATATGAAACATATAATTAGGAAGATAGAACCCACCTTTTATAGCATGTTTTTGGGAAGGCAGTCTGTGATACAGCTCCCAGATTTAGATGATCCTGCTCCTAAATTTTGATTGTATTTTACACATTCTTTCCTTCTTCTTATTGTAATAACAATAAAAAAAAAGTTTATCTAGTTTAGGATCCTTATGTCGGTGTCTTTTTCCCCTTTTTCACAGTGAGGGATAGGGAGGGCAGCTGTCCGCAGATGGGGTTGCCCTGCCAGACGGGAGGTGGTATGGAAGTAGGATTGGGGTAGGGGGAGAGAGAGAGAAGCAGGAACAAGATCAGACAAGAAGCATCCAAATTCTGTTCAACTGGGCAAGTCCAATTTTGTCTTCTGTCATTTAGCAGAATCATTTGCTAATTAGTCACCTCTTGATTGCTTTGCACTAGCCTTCTTGAATTTGCAGGAAAAGTAGAAATTACAGGGGCACAAGATAGTGTGTGACTCCAACTGGAATTGGAATTTAGGTCTGGAAGTCTCATTTCCTTAACTGCTCTATTTACAGTGTAGATAAAAATAAATGATGGGGATAAGATTATAATTAAATGATGTTATATGATGATAATAAATAACATAATATGTCTTTCACTGTTAATAAATCTGTAACTTAATATCTTACTGTTCAACTAAATTCATTATGGCAAATATTTGTTTTTATATATAAATTTAATGCAAAATTATTCCATAGAAGGTGAATCTGTATTGAATGGTCCTTGCTAATAAGGGTCCTTACCTTCATTTTATAAGCATACCATATATATGTTTGAACGTATGTTTTACACATGCATACGTATGTGTATGTATATGATGTATATGTACACATACATGTATACACACAACCATACGTACACACATATATAAATTTCTAAGCCTCTAGTAAGTGCTAAGAGTTATTCTAGCCTGTGAGGACTTGGTAGAAACAAGGAAGGAATCACCCTCCTCTCAGCGAGCCTAGTCAGAAAATGTGTTAACAAATAAATTTCAGAAGATGACAGTGCCGTTAATAGTAAGTGCCTGGTTTAGAGGTGAGGGTGCTATTGGAGCAGGGGTCAGAGACAGGCTATCCCTGAAGGGATGACATTTGAACTGAAGGGTAGAGAGAACAGCAAGTGTCAAGGCTGTGAGACAGGAATGAGCTTAGTGTGTTTGAAAGCTAGGAAGGTGACATGTGAGGCCGGAATGGGGTGAGTCCAAGGTAGTATTTAAATGAGGTTGGAAAGGTGGCAGGAC
This sequence comes from Mustela putorius furo, assembly GCF_011764305.1. Lineage (NCBI taxonomy): Eukaryota > Metazoa > Chordata > Mammalia > Carnivora > Mustelidae > Mustela > Mustela putorius. The sequence continues at coordinate 31,469,033 of NW_025421998.1, forward strand.
CCAGATCATGTAGGGCCTCAATGGCCACAGAAAAGACTTTGGATGATAGTCTAAGCAGAGGCTGCTCGTTTTCCTACACTGTATTTTATAGTATTTATTCCTTTCTCCTTTCCTCACTGACTTATCATCCTGCATTCATCATACTTAGTTATTGTATATTTTAATATCTTCCCAAAGTTATCTCTTTTTAAGATTTATTCATTAATTATTTGGCCTGGTACCACCATACTATTTATTGTACCATTATAAGTGTTTTAATATCTAGCATGGAAAACTCTTTCATTATTAGTTTTCTTTTGTAAAATTTCTTAGAAATTTTTGCCTTTTCTCATATGGAAATTTAGAATAACTTTGTCATTCTCCTTTTGAAATTTTAATTGGACTGTCACTACACCTTATTTTAATTTGGGAAAAGTAGATGTTTTTATAGATAATTGAATCTTTCCATCCACTACCATTGTGTATTGTTTTTTTCTTTTAAATTTTAAAACATTTATGGGACACCTGGGTGCCTCAGTCGGATAAGTGTCTGCCTTTGGCTTGGGTCGTGATTCCAGGGTCCTGGCTTTGAGTCCCACATTGGGATCCTTACTCAGCAGGGAGCCTGCTTCTCCCTTGCCTGCTGCTCCCCCTGCTTGTGCTCTCTCTTGATCTCTCTCTCTCTGTCAAACAGATAAAATCTTTCTTTTTAAAGGATTTTATTTATTTATTTGACAGAGAGAGAGATCACAGGTAGGCAGAGAGGCAGGCGGGGGAGGGGGGGCGGGAAGCAGGCTTCCTGCTGAGCAGAGTGCCCGATGCAGGGCTTGATCCCAGGACCCTGAGATCATGACCTGAGCTGAAGGCAGAGACTTAACCCACTGAGCTTCCCAGGTGCCCCAGATAAATAAAATCTTAAAAAAATTTTTTTTAGCATCTATTTTGTCTCTCAGTAAAATTAAGTAATACTTTGGGTTTGTTTGTTTATATTTTTTTTTAGATTTTATTTATTTGTTTGACAGAGAGAGAGAGAGAGATCACAAGTAAGCAGAGAGGCAGGCAGAGAAAGAGGGGGAAGCAGGCTCACTGCTGAGCAGAGAGCCTGATGCGGGCTCAATCCCAGGACTCCCAGATCATGACTTGAGCCAAAGGCAGAGGCTTTAACCCACTGAGCCACCCAGGCACCCCTGTACTTTGTTTTTTGTAGGTCCTGAACATTTCATGTGGAAACTTCTCATGGGAATTGTAGTTTTTGTTGCTATTGTGGATATTTTTCTATGTTTTATAATTTAATTATTGATGATGTATAGTAAAGTCATTGATTTGTGTTGAACCTTATTCATTTCCTTAATAATGCTAGTGGTTTTTCTTTGTTGGTATTGGGTTTTCTAGTTTGGCAGTAACAAGACTAGAAAATCATGAAAACATCCTTTTTTTCTTTCCAAAGTGATACTTCGTGTTACTATTGTCCACCTTGAAGCTTTTTCTGGAAGTTCCTCAAATCTATTACTTGGTGAAAATTGCACTTTTGTCTTGGTTCTTTTGGTAATAGGCATATCTCTAGTATTCACTGTTAAGTAGAATGTTGATTATTGATTTTTGAGAGCTAGTCTTTATCAAGATAAAGCAATATCCCAAATCTTGTTTAATAATTTTTTGTTGTTGTTTTTAAGGGAATGAGTAATTAGATTTTATTGGATTCCTTTCTAGTCAAATTGAGTGAATTTACTGATTTTCTTATTTGACAACTTTGTCATGTTGCATAATTCATCGTAGTAGCCCATATGTTGCTGACCTTTCTAGTGACTACAGAATGGAATTACACCTCCTGTTTTTATCTAAATTATCACGGCATAAGACTTTGCTGGCTTTTTTGCTCTAAGTTATCTCCATCTCCAAGTGTGTCCCTCAACTATTTATCACACTTATTGTTGTCTTTTACCTTGCCTCTCCATTTCTACCTCTGACAGATCCCCTGCAGTAGCCTCGTGACAGCTGCTGGGCACAGCTGCCCTCCACCAGTGATGGCTGCTCACAGTGGCCAGAAATGGTCACTCCAAGAACCCGCAAGCCCTTCTTGTGGAGCGTTGGTGCCACCAGTGAAGGCACAGACATAGCCTCTGCTCAGAGACAGGCAGAAAAAAGGGCACATTTTTTTCTTTCTTTCTCTGATCCGAGGCAGTTGTCATTCTCTTTTAGCGTGAAAAGCAGTGGGGACATCCATTCTCAGAAAGTGAAATTGGACCGCTACTCTCAGAGTTATGATCTGACCTGACTGCCACAGCTTGATAGTATCTTTGTCAAAGTATGGCTTATTCAAAACAGTATTCCGTGTGTGATGACTAACACCCGGAACACCAAGTACATTTCCTTGTCACAGTCTCTCCTCCTGCATGAGGTGAGAAATAAATTAGGATTATAATCACCCTCCTGAATTAGCTCCAGCTCCTAATTTTCCCTGGTCCAGTGCTTAGACAAGGATAGACGGTTTTTAGGAATGGGGCGGGCTGAAAAACATCAAACATGTTGTGACACAGCTCTGCAATTAACACCTTGATCAGTGTGTAATTGCTTTTCTCTATTGGTTTAGACCTTTGGAAGAGTTCACAGAACTGCCAGGATCTACTGGGGGGATCTCTTCGCCTAAAAAGGGAGGGTTGCCCAATTGCAAATTCTACTTTTTTATTTTAGAATGTGACACCTGATTGTAAGGTTGCTTGGTTTTCAATTTTAAGATCCAGTCTGTTTAGGTACCCCATTACTAGCTACTGAAATAGATAGAAGTTTTATATCAGCAATAATAAATGAGATTATATCAGAGTTAAAAAGCTATATAAAATGACTTCTTTTTACTTACAGCAAAATTCCTTGAAACATTATCTTCTGAACTGTAAGAGTCACATGTTTTTTAGTGTTTAAAAGTCCTTATTTTGGAGTCCAGCCACCTTTTTAAGAGATAAGTCTTTGATAAATAATAATTTCTGATGGATATTGATATATTCATCTACTTGTTTTGAAGCCAACTTTGGAAGAGTGTATTTTCCCAAAAAATTGTCCACATCATGCAGTGTTTGAGTTTGATTGGTGTATATTTGTGTGTGCTTTTTAGAAAATAACGTCCAAAATTTCTACTGTACCTATTGTTATATCCTTTTTCTCGGAGCTACTTTTATTTGTGCTAATCAGGTGTAACCTCAAGTATACAAAATTTTGGGAACATATTTACTACATAAATTAAACAACATGATTAAAAAAAAAAAAGATTGATCCATTTATTTTAGAGAGCCAGAGAGAGAGAGAGAGAGAGTGCATGTGTGTGTGTGTGTGTGTGTGTGTGTGAGAGTTGGGGGAAGGGCCAGAGGGAGAAGGTGAGAATCGTAAGCAGAGGATAGAGCTCAGTGCAGGGCTCTGACTCTGACCTGAGCCAAAGCCAAGAGTTGGACCCTCAATTGACTGAGCCACCCAGATTCCCCTAAATAACATGATTTTTTAAAAAACAATTTCATTGAGGTATTTTCCACGTCATAAAATTCACTCCTTTCAAGTGTACAAGTTAATGGATTTTTTTTTTTTTTTTTAGTAACTTTACTGAGTGGTGCAACCATCACCATAAATCAGTTTTAAAACACTTTCAAGTTACCTACTAATATCCCTCATTCTTATTTAAACTTAATCCCCATTCCTGTCTCTAGTGATTGGCCAGGCAATCACTGATCTACTTTTTTGTAATTTATAAATCTGCCTTTTCTGGCCATTTCATATAAAGGAAACACACACTATGCATTCTTCAGTCTGGCTTCTTTTATTTGATGTTTTGAAGTTCATCCGTGATGTTGCATGTGTCCACAGTTCATTCCTTTTTAGTATTAAAAGTATTATTTCATTTATAGATATATTGTGTCTATACATTCACCTGATGATGCACATGCAGGTTGTTTTTGGCAATTATGAATAATGTTGCTATGAACATTCACATGGAAGCCTTTTGTGGATTTAAATTTTCCTTTAGTTTCATGTTTAATTGTTTTAAGAAATGCTAAACTGTTTTCCAAAGTAGACTTTTCGCCTTTTTTTTAAAGATTTTATTTATTTATTTGACAGAGAGAGAGATCACAAGTAGGCAGAGAGGTAGGCAGAGAGAGGGGGAAGCAGGCTCCCTGCTGAGCAGAGAGCCTGACGAGGGGCTCGATTCCAGGACCCTGAGATCATGACCTGAGCTGAAGGCAGAGGCTTAGTCCACTGATCCACCCAGGCGCCCCTGACTTTTGACTTTCTAATGTACAGTAGCAGCTGTTTTTTTTAATAAGTTCTATTTTGCAAGAGGGGTGGCGTTAGGTATAAATAGTTGCTAAGCTTTCTGGATTTCAGTTCCATATCCATTGCAAGTCTGGAAAGAGCTCCATACTTCTCATGGTTATGATTTCATGCTCTTTGATTCGTAATAAAACTCTACCTTTGAAATACATATTGAACTGTTGACACTTTTTAAGGGATAAGATTCTACTATTAATACTTTACATAGGAATTTTATATAGACCACACATTTCTTATACCACAGCTGAGTCATATCTCATTTCTTCTCTTTTGTTCTAAGTTGGAAAATGGTAGTTTTAAACCATGACTTCTTTATTTTTTTTAAGATTTTATTTATTTATTTATCTGATAGACAGATCACAAGTAGGCAGAGAGGCAGGCAGAGAGAGAGAGGGAAGCAGGCTCCCTGCTGAGCAGAGAGCCCAATGCAGAGCTGGATCCCAGGACCCTGGGATCATGACCTGAGCCGAAAGGCAGAGTCTTTAACCCACTGAGCTACCCAGGTGCCCCTAAACTGTGACTTCTAACATTAGACTTTATAACTTTCTTTCACAGGTGGAAAGTCTCCTGGGCTTAGCCCAGAATGGCTTTGATTGTTAGTTGGACATACCTTGACAGCAAAGCCCACTGCATGAGAATGGGTGGGTGAGTGGAGTAAAGGGGGCATTGAATATGCCCGGCCAAGAGCCAGAAAGTGATCCAGTGCTAAAGCTGAGACCTTGGAAATTGTTTTGAAGGGGGCATTTGGAAGGAATTCAGGAGCAATAAAAGGGACCTCAAGGGCTGGAGCCTTTTAAAGGGTTCATAAGGCCAAACTCATGGGTGAAGAAAAAGCTGTGCAAGGCTCAACTTAGTCCTTTTTTCTTTTTTGTTAATATACAGTGTATTTGCCCCAGGGGTACAGGTCTGTGAATCATCAGGCTTACACATTTCACAGCACTCACCATAGCACATACCCTCTCCAATGTCCATAACCCAGCCACCCTATCCCTACCCCCCAATCTCCCAGCAATCCTCAGTTTGTTTTATGAGATTAAGAGTGTCTTATGGTTTGTCTCCCTCCTAATCCCATCTGGTTTCAGGTTTTCATTCCCTATCCCCTAAAGCTCCCCTCCCTGCATCTCAAATTTCTCATATCAGAGAGATCATATATTGTTTCTCCGATTGACTTATTTTGCTCAGCATAATACCCTCTAGTTCCATCCACGTCATTGCAAATGGCAAGATTTCATTTCTTTTGATGGTTGCATGGTATTCCATTGCATATATATATACCACTTCTTCTTTATCTATTCATCTGTTGTTGGACATCTAGGTTCTTTCCATAGTTTGGCTATTGTGGACATTGCTGCTATAAACATTCAGGTGTGTGTGCCCCTTCGGATCACTATATTTGTATGTTTAGGGTAAATACCCAATAGTGCGATTCCTGGGTCATAGGGTAGCTCTATTTTCAACTTTTTGAGGAACCTCCATACTGTTTTCCAGAGTGGTTGCACCAGCTTGCATTCACACCAACAGTGTAGGAGGGTTCCCCTTTCTCTGCATCCTCCCCAACATCTGTCGTTTCCTGACTTAGACATTTTCACAGCATTTGTTCTTCCAATCCATGAAATGGAATGTTTTTCCATTTCTTTGTGTCTTCCTGAATTTCTTTCATGAATGTTTTATAGTTTTCTGAGTACAGATTCTTTGCCTCTTTGTTTAGGTTTATTCCTAGGTATCTTATGGTTTGGGGTACGATTGTAAATGGGATCAACTCTTTAATTTCTCTTTCTTCTGTCTTGCTTCAACTTCGTCCTTTTATAAGAATGGATCAGAGCTGAGCAGACAGGGGTCAGGTCTATATATGCCTACATATTACTGGTCTGTTTAAGCTTTCTGCATTGTGGTTTGTTTTTAAAAGTACAGCCTTACTGCAGATTCACTGTCTTTCATCTGATTGTTTATGACCTTGAGATGTTTTTAATATTTTAATTTTTAATATTACCTGCTCTTTTTAATAGGGGGATCTCGAGATTTCAGCACATTTGTGAGAATATTATTTAAATTGTAGATATAATAATTACAGAATTATTTTTATTATTTTATTTAGTCTAAAACTGAACAGTTTTGACCTCGAATGGTGTAGAAGTGATAGTGCTAGGCGTGTTATCCAAGAAACAAAGACACGTTAATAGCCTTATAGAGGCTTAAAAGGCCTTTCCTGGAAACTGGTAGAGGATAAAGATCAGCTTGAGCTTCCTTCCAGGAAATGGCCCCAGGTTCGTAGGATAAGAAGGCACAGGCAGTAAGGGGTGACCTTGTGGTGTGACAATAGGAAGGGGTCATGAGTACTCTTGTAGCAAGGTGGCTGGTTGTAGTCAGAGGAACAGTCGCTGGGAAGAACTGTGGGTGCCTGTTATAAAGCTAGGGGATTTGGAGAGAAAGGCTGTGGTGTTAGAAGGTGGAAGAGGGTCCGTCCGTACTGTATCCTCCAAACTGAGAAGGCACTTCGAGACTGAAAAATGAAGGAAACTACTCCATACCGTTTACACAGTTTTATTCAGGGTAACTAACTTAGTGACCAGCGGAAATCGGGTGAATGGATGATCTATGTAGTACGCAGCTATCCTCCTCCAAGCCCAGACCTTAATCCTCTGCTTTTATAGAGCAAGGGGTGTGGTGGTGACGTCATAGTATGGTTATCTAACATCGTGCCATTGTGTGCCGGAAAATCTAACTAGTTAGCTACATTGGTGTCCTTCGCATGCCAGTCATCTCTACTAGTTGCCCCAAGTGGAACCATCTGTGCACCACTTCAGGGAAGATCGGAACACACCTTCCCGCATCCTGGTCAGGGCATACATACGTTAGCTTCCATGGACCCGGAACACGCAGTCCCGAGGGAGGTCACTGCCGCCCAGGCATGAACAAGACGGAGGGCCAAAGATGGAGTCAGTGTTACCAGGTGGAATCAGCTGTCACTGGACCACCCCTCTGTGTGGACTGTGCTGGAATAACCCTGTGTGGGACCTTTTGCTGGGCTGTGTCCCTCGCTCTCACAAGAAAATTATAAATGTGTGGTGTAGGATACATATTAGGTTAGTGTGTATGGCAGGGTGTTTACATATGAATCCCATATTTAATTCAGGTAATGTTTATATATTTTGTTTTAAGAAAACCCTCTGGTAACATACTCTGATCATTAGCCCACGTAAACTTCAAATTTATCCAGTTCAGATGTGTTGGAGAGGTGAGACCAATAGAAGCATAGGCAGTCTCTCTGGAGGTTATTCTGTGTGCTGCCTTGCTCTTCTCCTAAAAATTTTTAGGATTTTTTTTTTTTTTAAATTTTTAAGTAATCTCTACATCCTTTGTAGCCATGGTTGAAACAGCAGATGGGCCTCTTCAGTTCACAAACATATGTATCGCTCTCCAGGAAACATAATAAAATAGGTGTTACAGATAACTTCTTTTCAGTCCTAGCCTAGAGAATTTAGCTTCCCTGGTCTATTCTTTTAAAAGAGAAACTATTGTGCAAAAACAAAAATGGAAGATTTGCCCTAAAATAAATCCGTTTATTATATTCTCTCTGCTTATGTCCCAGAGGGAAGAAGAATTAGTGAATGAGTGATTAATCCTGCTCTTTGCTTATGCTTTATTTCTTGAGTCAAAAATTAAAAACAGTCGAGCTTTACACCTTAACCAGGTGCATTTCCACATGAGATTTTATGTTTGGTTCTTTAAGGTAAAGTATATGATGTAGGATATTTCAGTGAACTTAGACCATCAGGCTTTCATTATGAATGGGCTCTTTAATCAAAACATCTTTTGGATAAAAAACAAGAGTTATGGGAAATTTGCATGTCTATTAAATAGAAACAGATGGAAAGCTTAAATAACTCCTTTTTTTCAGTGCATATATAAAAAACACCTAAAGTTGGGAGTACCTGGGTGGCTCACTTGTTAAGCATCTGCCTTCAGCTCAGGTCATGATCCCAGGGTCCTGGAATCGAGTCCCCCATCAGGCTCCCTGCTCAGTGGGGAAGCCTGCTTCTCTCTGCCTGCTGCTCTCCCTGCTTATGCTCTTCCTCTGTCTCTGACAAATGAATAAATAAAACTCATTAAAAAAAAAATCACCTAGTGTGAACTTTATTTAAATCACCATGTGTTTCATAATCACTCACACATACACATACATCACCTTTTCCATATTTGACTTACTCCTATGTGAGTGGGTATTTCCACAAGCTCTAGAGCTGAGATTATTCTTATCATGTGTAAAACAATTATTCTATTCAGTTTTGTGTTTTATGAGCCTTATTAATTTTATGAAACATGAATAAGAAATCAGTATGGTATGCCTCATAATTTCTTTTTTTATTTATATGTTTTTTAATTTTTATTTTAAATAGGTTCTGTGCTCAACATGGGGCTTAAACTCACAACCCTGAGATGGAGTCACATGCTCTACAGACTTTTATTAGTTAATTAATTAATTAATTAATTATGGTTGAAAATTTTTTTTTTAGGATTTTTAAAAAAATTTTAAGTAATCTCTTCTACACCCAGTATAGGTCTCAAACTCACAACCCCGAGATCAAGAGTTGCAAGCTCTACTGACTCAGCCAGTTATGTGCCCCTGTTTTTATTTAAATACAAGTTAGTTAACATACAGTGTAATAATAGTTTTAGTTGTACGATATAGTGATTGAACACTTCCATACATCACCTGGGATTCTTACATAACTGATTTTTTTTTTTTAAAGATTTTATTTATTTATTTGACAAAGAGAGAGATCACAAGTAGGCAGAGAGTCAGGCAGAGAGAGAGAGAAGCAGGCTCCCTGTTGAGCAAAGAGCCCGATGCGGGGCTTGATCCCAGGACACTGAGATCATGACCTGAGACGACGGCAGCGGCTTAATCCACTGAGCCACCCAGGTGCCCCTTACATAACTGATTCTTAATTCTAACTCGTTTTTGCCAAATGATTAGTTAAAAAAGAAAAGAGGAAAGAAAAGAAAGTTGACACAAAGAATTTAAATTTACCTAAGTAACATCTATTGTTAGAGCTAGAGGGCCAATATGGACTGGGCACAATCTTTTAAACAGTTTATATTTATAACATTGTATGGTGATAATTCTTAATCCTTTGTTTGGCCTGGAGCACTCTAAGATTCTGAAATCTCTTCAGAAATAGAACTCAAGAGGCCCCTAGATGCCTCAGTTGGTTAGCTTTTCTGCCTTGGGCTCAGGTCATGATCCCAAAGACCCAGCTTCAAGCCCTGCTCAGGCTTCCCGTTGCTCAGCAGGGAGTCTGCTTCTCACACTGCCTTTCATCCTGCTTGTGCTCTCTCTCTCTCAGATAAATAAGTTAAATCTTAAAGAAAGAAACAGAACCTCAAAAAATCAGACTGTTTTATGTTTAAGTATCAGTGTATTTAAATATAGCATTATACCCCTTTACATGCTATTTCCTAGTACTAGAAAACTAACTACATTTATTTTTCTCTGCTGGTATTATTGTCAAAGATAATACTTCCTTTAAAAAAATGAACTTTCGGGACGCCTGGGTGGCTCAGTGGGTTAAAGCCTCTGCCTTCGGCTCTAGTCATGATCCCAGTGTCCTGGGATCGAGCCCCACATTGGGCTCTCTGCTCAGCAGGGAGCCTGCTTCCCCCTCTCTCTGCACTTGCCTCTCTGCCTACTTGTGATCTCTGTCTGTCAAATAAATAAATAAATAAAATCTTTAAAAAAAAAAAAAGAACTTTCTATTTCAATCAATGCATCAGAATTGATTGTTACTTGTAGATGTGACTTGAAGCTTGAAAGTATTAGAAGAGAATTTGTTTTATACTGTTTGCTCATTTATTTACTTATTTGTTCATTCACTGATATGTCCATCCAGCATATATAGAGCACTTACTACTTGCTGGGCATTGTTAGATTTGGGGATAGAGAAATGAGAAGGTAAGGATCCTTGTCTCAAGAATATGACAGATGAGACTGGGTACAAAGGCAGACAGGGGTGGACATTGTATGAAAGGGCATGACACAGGTATGGACAGCGACAGTGGTAGTGTGACAAAACTGTATTGAACAGAAGAATATCGTTTGCTGGAGATATTTATTGTTAATTTTTCTGCAGATACCAATCCTTGTTGGCTAGTTTCATGTTTTTTACATTGTGACTGATTAAAACTTTTATTTAAGAGCTTTTAAATATTGACATGTAATACATATACTAGAATAGTCCAAATAATGTATATGAACAATTAAAAAATATTATAAAGCGAATACCAGTTTAACCACACCTAGGTAAGGAATGTTATCAGTGCTCCCCAATCCTATAGCATACTCTCTCCTTCCCCACCACTGGAAACAACTACCCTGACTTTTCTGAGAATGATTTCAGTGATTTTCTTTATAGTTTTATCACCACTTTATGCATCCCTAAACACAAAGGTACATATATCTCTCTTTTTAAAAAAATTTAAATGTAGGATGGACTTGTGCATTTTTATTTATCTAATGTTTACATTCAGTTATAGTTATTATTATTTGTGAGGCTCAAATTGTCCCAAAGTTGGCTAACAGGAGCCCTTTTATTTTGGCTCCTATGTCCTTATGATATGACCCCATTAATTTTTTTTTTAAGACTTTATTTATTTATTTGACAGAGAGAAATCACAAGTAGGTAGAGAGGCAGGCAGAGAGAGAGAGAGGAGGAAGCAGGCTCCCTGCTGAGCAGAGAGCCCGATGCGGGACTCGATCCCAGGACCCTGAGATCATGACCTGAGCCACCCAGGCGCCCAATGACCCCATTAATTTTTAAGGGCTCCTTTGTATCCTGGGACAAGAAGAAAGCTTTCTTGTCTATGGGACTACCAGGTTCATTTTAACTTTAGAACAGATTTGTTTTTGTTTTTGTTTTTTTTATGGTGAGTGGTTCAGGGACTGATACTTATCTTCATTTTGCTGTTTTGATTGTATGTCATCATCATCTTATGACCTAGAAAAGCCAAAGACTGACAGCTATTACTTACTCTTATTTTTAACCAAATAGTCAACCACCTGATTCAATGACAAAAGCATTTCAATGGCATGTCTCTGGGGAGGATTGCCTTACACGTAATAATTAAATAAAACAAAGTTAAGAATCTCAGATACAGCTTTTTTCATAGTATCATGGTAGTTAATCATATGGGGGGGTTGAAGTGTCAGGATTTTGAAGGAACATCGGAGTTCTAAGGGACTAAGTTCTTAGTATCCTCCAGGCTGAAATAGTCAATTAAAAAGGAACTACATTTGTTTCCTGACCCAAAGTGAAATTCTTAATGTCTTTTTCTCTTCCAACCAAAAGAGATTTAATTAGAGATCTGTGCATCCTAATCAGTTTTAACTCAGATTAAAGAATGGTCTTACTGTTCAGGGTACCTTTGACCATGTGGGGGAAACAAGTGACCTACCCAGTGATGGACAGTGCAAGATGGTCAGAGCTGTTCTAGTGATGTCACCTCAGGGAGAAAATGGACAGTCTTCCCAGAAAGGGCTTCTGTGAAAATTTCACAGAAGAAAGGATATTTCTTTCATGAGTTTTAAGCTGTGCAATAGGGATTATGTAAAGGAGAGAAAAGGAGAACAGTGATGTGATTTGCTGATGTGAAAGTTCTCCGGGCAGAGATGCATCAAGTTCAGGGCTCTGAGGAGGGTTAGGAGGACAAGCTGCTTTGTTAAGAGTGGGGCTTGACTGAGGTGAGATTTGCCACACGAAGGACTGTGGATGTGATCTGATTGGTAAAAGGACTCTCAGGTTTTTACATGATTGAATCTGAAAGTCAGTACTTGAAAGAAAACTTTGATGGTAGTATGGAAATTTGATTAATCATGAAAACAAAAACCTGGTATATTTTGAGCTAACTCAGTAAGAATGTCCTTGTATTAGTGGTTTTGATTTTCAGAGTAATTCCTGACTCTCATAGGTCGTATTACTTTTTAGGTCTACCATAGGTGGTGATTTTACTTACTGTACTATGAAACTGTTTTCCTATGGCACATTTTGATAATGCGTTAGTTAGGATGCTTTGGGCTAAAAGTGAAAGAAAAAAAAGTCAAAGATTTGCATAGTCGAAGATTATCTTACATAATTATAAATCCAAAGGCTGGGCAGCCCAACCCTATACTCTAGCTTTGCTGCTTTGCCATTATTCTCGTGGACAGAAAACACAAAAAGACTCCCTCATCATCTTTCTCACTCCAGGGAACCAGGAAACCTTTTTACTGAAACTTCCAAAGTCTTCTTGGCCAGGATTGGGTCAAACTTTTTGCTAACCCAGTCTTTGGCAAAGGTAAAGGTATCTCTGTGATTAGTTGATACTAGTTAGGATCACTTTAGAGGTAAGGTAAGGTGAGTTCACCTTTACCTATCATATGGGAAAAGGTATGTTATCTGACCCATTTGGGGTTCTGTTAGCTTGGGGCATATGGGGTAGATTTTGGAGAGATAGCCATCAAGGTCTACCAAAGAATTCTTTGTTGAAGGTGACCTTCAAAGAATAGATTGCTGTGCTGTTGTAATACTGCTGCTGAGTGCATTCCAAAGACTTGCTGACAGGAGAACCGTCCGATCTAAATGCACACCCTTTTGTACTTGATCCAAGAAGAGGAGCTCCCTTTTTCAAAAAGTAATACGTCACATGACAGTAAAACCTCAAAATCCTTACTGAATTTTACTCTTTGGTTTTGGTAATCCCATGTACATCTTATTATTCATACCCACTGAGACCTTGTAATAAATTGCTTTAATTTTTTCTCATTTTAGTAACTTTTTCCTAAGAACCTGAGTAATCAGATTAGAGGTATTGAATGTCAGGTTGCCCAAGAATAGTTACAGGTATGCTCTGGCTGCCACGTTCTGCCCCCACCTGAGCCAATAGGAAAGTCAGGATGCCTCAGGCCTTTAAAGCCTTGCTTTGCCCCTTCCACTGCCTTACTGGTCACATGGAATATGTCCTGCCCCTGTTGGGTGATTATCTACCTACCTTGGACCTGTTAATCACCTGTTCGCCAATAAATTAGTCCATGATTGTGTGTTGGCTGGCTCTAGTCCCATTCTTTGTCCATGCATGTAACTTTTTTATAGGTGTTCGTGCCTCTGGGGTTACTCAAAGGACTGAGTCTAAATATTGTTATTTCAGACCAGCTAGGAAGACAGGGAACGGTTTTGAGCACTGTGATATCTCTTAAATTTTACTGCACAGAAAGCATGATATGCACCGAACTAGCCCAATTCAAAGGATAGTTAGAGCCCATGAACCCCAATGTGCACCAGACCTCACTGAGAGATTCCAAGCACTCACACAATAATCATTTAGAGGAAAAACAGAAAACCATTTTAATAATGGAGGCTACTAAGTTTTCTGATATACAATAACATATATTTTTTTAAGATTTTATCTATACAATAACATATATATATTTTTTAAGATTTTATCTATTTATTTATTTATTTATTTAACACAGAGAGAGAAATCACAAGAGAGGCAGGCAGGGATTGGGGGAAAACAGGCTTCCTGCTGAGCAGAGAGCCTGACACAGGGCTTGATCCCAGGACTCTGAGATCATGAACCGAGCCGAAGGCAGAGGCTTCACCCTCTGAGCCACCCAGGAGCCCCTACAATAACATATTTAAAAACTCCTCTTTGTACAAAAATTTTTTGAGTAGTTTTTTATTAAAGTCAATTTCATAATGAAAATGGTTGTCATTCTTAAGCCGGACTTTGTGAAGATCAAGTTATCTCTTCCACTTGGGTAATCTTTTTTTTTTTTTTTTAAAGATTTTATTTATTTATTTGACAGAGAGAGATCACAAGTAGGCAGAGAGGCAGGCACAGAGAGAGGAGGAAGCAGGCTCCTGCTGAGCAGAGAGCCCGATGCAGGGCTCAATCCCATGACCCTGGGATCATGACCTGAGCTAAAGGCAGAGGTTTAACCCACTGAGCAACCCAGGCGCCCCAACCACTTGGGTAATCTTTTGGCCCCATTTACTTTCTGCCTCTCTCTATTTAATATTGTTGTGGATCTAATTCATATCTCTTAAAAAGTATCTTTTTCTGACTCTGACCCCATTCTGGTTCTTCTAAAGCTTGTGGCTGAGATTGTAGCAGAAAACAAAGCTCAGTAGATGTGACAGTGCCAGTTCTCACTTTGCTATGTACCTGGTTTAAAGTGCATAATCACACAAACTTGCTAATTAAAAATTACCATGTGCATAGATAAGTATTCAAAGCCTAAGTGGGGACTTGGTTCTGAAGCAGAAGCAGCCCTTTGGCAGTGGGTTTTAAAGGCCTTTTAGTTAACTAATAACACATGGCTGTGGCTATGAATACCAGAGGATTTTAGAGAAATCACAGATGTGCATTTATTCCTTCCTCTGCAGAAATGATCTTGGGAATCATAGGGCCTCGAGGTAGAGGCTTAGGGTTTTTCCTCATGTATGCTGTTGATTGCTACTGGGCAGCCTCCAGAAGAGCTCTCCTTTTGTTGTCCAAAAGGGCACTTCTCACACAGGTCATAAACCAGCGGGCAAACCCATTTTCCTAAGGACATTTTACCTCCAAGTTTATCCCAGCAATGCGAAATCAGTTTCTGCATTACTGTCTTCCTCATTAACAGTTTTCTGAAGCCTAGTGATCTCAGCTTTCACTGCAAGTCACAGTTACCTGGGGAGTTTAAGAAACTACCAGCACCTGGGTTCCACCCCAGACCAGCAACTTCAGGCTTTTCATTGTGGTCCCCGTACCAACAGCATCCACGTCATCTAGGAAATTGTTAGAAAGGAACACTCGGGGTCCTCCCCCAGACCTGCTGAATCAGAACTTCTGGTGGGTGGGACCCAGGAAACTGCTTTAACAAGCCCTCTGGGTGTTTTGGATGTGCATTCAAGTTTGAGAACTTTTGATCTAGTGTTTTTTCCTTCTGACATTCACCTCATGTTTTCTCATGATCTTGATGTAGTCCAGAACCTAATCCTACTCTGTACTTAATTAAGTGACATTTATCCCCTTACATATATCCCGAGAGGAAGTCTTTTGGTAAAGTTTCTCAGGAATTCAAAATTGTTTTCACTCATATTATAAAAAAGGTAAGTAATGTCTTCTGAATAAATCCTGTTGAAAACTATGACCAATTATTATTGTTGTTACTGTCTTTTTTAATTTAAACAAGCTTGGCTATTACAAATTAGTTTGAAGGTATTGAATGGGCCCTGTGTGGCTTGCTCTGACCTAAGGTATTATATTGATATATAAGATATTATATTGGTATATAAGGTATACCTTATATAAGGTATATATATAAGATCTATATATATCATATATATATATATATAGGTATATAAGGTATTATATAGATATATTGAATGGGCCCTGTGTGGCTTGTTCTGACCTAATGTATTATTAATACCTTATTATATTGAACTGGAAAATGGTGATTTGGCCACTTAGTCACCATGAGTTTATTTTGCAGTAACAGGGACATGGCCACGAGACCAGGTTACTTGGAATTTTAGATCTGGGAGTAGACCGGACATTCCAGAAGTTCACAGTGTAATAAGAGAGAAAAGATAGCACAATGGGAGATCCTGGGTAGCAGATGGGACTGGTTGGCTAGCTAATAATGTACTGTGTTTCCTGAAGGACTTGAGTCATCAGTGCATAAGTTTGTATAGAAGAAGACTTAGGTCCAAAAATTCTGGAGTATCAGGTTCTCTGCTACTGTAAACATGTTGTCCATGTTTAGGTGTTTGATTAAATGGTACCTGTACCAACAAAGAGGCACTATGGTCAAGTGGTTAGCAGCATCGACTTTGTAGCTGGACTGCCTGGGTTTGAAGTCAATGCTAGTTACTAGCTGTGTGGTCTTGGGCAAGTCAGTTAACTGCTCAGTGGCTGGGTTTCTCTATCTGTAATAGTAATAGGGGTGGTAATAGTATTTTCTCTTGGGTGATTAGCAAATTACATGGTTAATGCATACCACAACTCCAGAACAGTGACTAACACATAGAGGTGTTCTGCAATATTTAACTATTCTTAGCTAACAGAGGGACTTTTTCTTAAAGACTTGCTATGAAGTCAACTGTCTTGAAGGGACTGGTTAACTGAAACCTTTAGGATAAAAGGGGATTAGGAGCTGAGATTACTGTTGGAGGGTTTTTTTGGGTTTTTTGTTTGTTTGTTTTTAAAGATAAGTAACAGTAAAGTGGCTGGGTGGTGCAGTCTGTTAAGCATCCTCCTCTTGGTTTCAGCTCAGGTCATGATCTCAGGGTCCTGAGATTGAGCCCCGTATCGGGTTCTGTGCTCAGTGCAGAGTCTGCTTGAGAGATTCTCTCTCTCTCTCTCCCTCTGCCCCTCCTGCCACTATCTAACTAACCAACCAGGTTTTAGTGAAAGTTCCAGAGCCTTATTAATATTCATTGACTTGATTAGCTCACTGAACATATTTAAATAATAGAATTGAAGAGTTCTGAATACTCATTTGCTGTTCTGAAACCCCCACAACTCCATACACATAAAGGTTTTATAAATTTGCAGTAACTCATTTGGCATTTAAAACCTCACTTGAACGTATGCATATTAGTTTTGTGTTGCTGCCATAACAAATTACCCTAATGTAGCTTCTTGAAACAGTACAAATTGATTATCTCACAGTTTCTGGGTGTCAGACATGCAGGTACTGCTTGGCCCACCTGGTCCCCTGCTCAGTCCCACAGGCCTCAGTCAACGAGTCATCCAGGCTGTGCTCCTTCCCCAGTGCTCTGGGGAAGCATGTACTTCCAAATATTTTTAGGTTGTTGGCGAAATTCAGTGTTTTGAGATGATAGGACTAAAGTCCCACTTCCTTGCTGACCCGTGTCCATGGATTGTTCTTTGGGAGACTGCCCGCGTTCCTTGGCTAGTGGCCCCTTCCTCTAGCTACAGAAGCAGCAGGACCAGCCAAGTGCCCCTCAGCCTTTGAATCACACTGACCTCCCCTTTCTGCCTCATCTTTTCTCTGCCATTGTTTTCTATAATATCTCTCTGATAGGCTCTAATGCCTTCCTCTTCTGCTCCTAAAGGCTCCCTTCTGTGATTACAGGTTATCTGGTCACCCAGATAATTTAGGATAGTTTTTCTGTTTTAAAGTCAGTTTATTAGTAAGCTTAGTTCCATCTGCAAAGTCTCTTTATGATCTATATTAGCATTTGATTGTCCAGCCAGAGAATGGGAATCTGGGGGGACATTGTGAAAACTGTGCCTGCCCAATGCATTAAATTATTGAATAGTCTTTGTTTATCCTGCTTTTTTTTTTTTTAAAGATTTTATTTATTTATTTGACAGACAGAGATCACAAGTAGGCAGAGAGGCAGGCAGAGAGAGAGAGAGAGAGAAAGAGGGAAGCAGGCTTCCTGCGGAGCAGAGAGCCCGATGCGGGGCTCGATCCCAGGACCCTGAGATCATGACCCGAGCCGAAGGCAGCAGCCCAAACCACTGAGCCACCCAGGCGCCCCTATTTATCCTGCTTTTAGTGTGACTATCATTTGGTACAGAAATATCAATGTTTGATTATACCTTGCTGTCCTTGATCCTGCTGGGACAATTATGCAATATATGTACACTGTTGCATTTATAAAATTAAAAAACAATTCTCAACTCTAAAACACAGCTGGCCTCAGGGTTGTTGAAAAGATTGTGGAGTTATGGGACGCCTGGGTGGCTCAGTTGGTTAAGCAGCTGCCTTCGGCTCGGGTCATGATCCCAGCGTCCTGGGATCAAGTCCCATATCGGGCTCCTTGCTCCGCAGGGAGCCTGTTTCTCCGTCTGACTCTGCCTTCCACTCTGTCTCTGTCTGCCTGTGCTCGCTCTCGCTCGCTCTCTCTGACAAATAAATAAAATCTTTAAAAAAAAAAAAAAGATTGTGGAGTTATAATAAAAAGTTACTGGTGAAAGATATTTTAAAAAGCATTTTTATTTATATTATATTTTAAAATGTTATAGAATGGTACATATGTAACACTCAGTACTTGAGAACAGGGAAATGAATGTGTTTCAGATTCATATTTAGACTACTAAAAAGGATTTTCAAGATAAAATAATTATTTTAAAGTTTCAGAAGGAGGCATGAATATTACAGATAAAAAGGGAAAGGTAGAAGATAATAATGTTTGTCAAATATTATGCTATTAACTATACAGTTGCGCGCACGCACACACACACACGTGTATTTTAATTTGCTCGGGATCACAGATCTAGTCCTTGCGGAACTGGAATTTGAATTTGGTTCTGACTTCAAAGTCTGCTTTCTCCATTCATCAAAGAAGAATCTATTTAGTAGGAGATCTGGGATTTAAACATTAGCCTTCTGTCCTACCCTGTTAAAATAGTTGTTTTAAATTCATAATTATAGATTTGTAAGTGTTTTTTGAAATATATGAAACATTTTGAAACTCCAGGGCAATTTATAATGCTTGTCTGATTACCAAAATCGATTTGTATTTAGGGTATCAGTTATGTAGGATTAAAAATTTCCAGTATTTTAGGATTTTTTTTTTAATTTTTATTTATTTATTTGACAGAGATCACAAGTAGGCAGAGAGGCAGGCAGAGAGAGAAGGGGAAGCATGCTCCCCACTGAGCAGAAAGCCCAATGCGGGGCTCTATCCCAGAACCCTGGGATCATGACCTGAGCCGAAGGCAGAGGCTTTAACCCACTGAGCCACCCAGGTGCCCCTAGGATCTTTTTTTTTTATCAGTTAAACCTTAAGAGTAGAGTCTCTTGAGTATTTTATTCATAGATGAATTCTCTTTTTTTTTTTTTAAGATTTTATTTATTTATTTGACACAGAGAGAGAGATCACAAGTAGGCAGAGAGGCAGGCAGAGAGAGAGGGGGAAAATAGGCTCCCCACTGAGCAGAGAGCCTGATGCAGGCTCTCTGATCAGAGAGCTCGATCCCAGGATGCTGGGATCATGACCTGAGCCAAAGGCAGAGGCTTTAACCCACTGAGCCACCCAGGTGCCCCATAGATGAATTTACCATCTGGAGCGCCTGGGTGTCACAGTCAGTTAAGGATCTGCCTTCGGCTCAGATCATCATCCCAGCAGCCTGGGATCAAGCCCCGCATCGGGCTCCCCGCTCACTGGGGAGCCTGCTTCTCCCTCTTCCTCTGCAGCTTCCCCCTCCTTGTGTTCTCTCTCTCTCTGTCAGCTAAATAAAAATCTTAAAAAAAAATTATTTGCCATAAATTGCCATCTTTCAAAATGACACACGCTGTTTGTCAATTTAACAGTCATTATTGAGTGCTAGAAATAATAATATATACTTTCTAATATTGGGACATTTCATAACATTTGGTGTTGTTAAGTTTAGATATCCAGCTTGTTGTTCTTTTTCCATAAAATATTCTCTTTTGAAAAGTAAACAGCTCCTGTACTGATTCTCTTTAAACTCCTTCTTGCTGTTTTGGTCTCTGTTTTCTCTATGTAGTAGAGTGTTGACAGAAAGCAACTGTACAGAGAGATAAAAATATGCATCAATTAGAAAAGCAAATCACAGTGTAGTTTTCAAGCGAAGTATTTTAGCTAAGACACAAGAAACACAGCTGTAATAAGTGTCTGAATAGGAATTTGTTTCAAATTGTTCCTAAAATAATCTTACCATGTTCCATTTTATGATTGTCACAGGGGATAAAAAACCTGGAATAGGCATGCATATTCATGATTGTGCATTACTTTGAAAAATAAGTATGTAACTAAGACTAAAGATTTTCCTAATGTTTTCATTCTGTTCCTGTTATTTTGTTTTTGTATCCACAAAGAAAATATTCTAGTTTAGCATGATTTATTATGATAAAATTTTTAAAAATCTTGGTTAAGGACCAACTTTATGATTCAACAAAATAAATGTTATGTTACATAACATGGATTCTTTAACAAAAATGTTACTTTAAAAATGAAGCTTTGAGATAGATGCCTATACTGAATATGATTATTTGAATATTTACCTGTTTGGACTAAAGCTTAGAAATATTTCTTTCAGTAGGAATAAATACAGTTTTAATTCACAGTGATATTTTAGAAAGTTAAGAAGTGGAATGACTGAGAAGACAACTAGGTTTTGTTTTTAACCTTGGTCTTGAGGAAGGTTACTAACCTCTTTTGCTTGCTGTTTATTGTCTTTGTTTTATAGACAAAATTCCAGGTCAGGAAGTAAGATTGTATTATCTTGGAATTTATTCTATCATTTTAGGGGTAAGGAAATTGAGATTAGTTAGATTTTATGTGATATAATCCGAAGAAGACACTTTATTATATTTTTTATATTTTAATTTAATTTCAGTTAATTAACATTTAGTGTATTACTAGTTTCAGGTAGAGTTCAGTAATTCTTCAGTTGCTAAAGAAGACACTTTATATTCTGGGTCTTGCGTATCTTTAGCCAGAACATATAGAAACATTCCCATGAAAGACTTTGAAAACTCAAAGGGTAAGTTAGGAATAAATAATTCGCTCTTGTTTAGAGATCTGGTATTTCCCTGTCCTGCAGAGGACTCCAGAGCACGCTTACCAGCTTCAGGGTGTACTGTGTCAGGAGAACAACTTGCCACCGAACAAGATACTGTTACTTTCTTCTCTGTGAGGAGAATATTTCATGGCATAAAAGGAAAGTTAAGAAAGAATTGATGGTTGGGTGAGCCTGGTGGGTATTAAGGAGGGCACGTGTTGCATGGAGCACTGGGTATAGTGCATAAACAATGAATTTTGGAACACACACAAATGAAATTAAAAAAAAAAATAGAACTGATGGGCTTTCATAAAAGTCAAAGAACAACCAGATTTCAAAGGGGAATTTTCTGTAATGAACCAGAGAGGAAAAAGACCAGATACTGAGGTCAGAGAAGTACAGTGATATGGGTGAGGCAGAACCCCTCCTTTAATGCAACTTGGATGAGGAGCATCATACCTAGTGATGGGGCCTCCACCCTACTGGCCATTTTATGAGACTGTTTTTACTTCTTTCTTGATCCTAACCCAAGAAACAGTTCATTTTTAAAGAGGCTTGGCTCGGCCCAAAGGAATAGGATTAGGAAAAGCTTCTCCTTGGCTGAAATAAGAGGAGGATGTGAAGTGTTGGAACCTTTAATTAGAACGAGCAATCCTTTGTCAGAAGTGTACGCATTACTGCCAGAAAAGTAGCTGCACAAATTGTGAAATTGATGCTGATTTTCAGTGATTCAGTAGGGTCAAAATGAAAAGAGGTGAAACAGGAAAAATTATGAAAACTCAAATAAAATTTTGTTCGGAAAAGGCAGACAGCTGCAGGAGGCATGCTGTGGAGAATGGGGAGTCTGCAACAATCTGGGATAAATGAATTTAAGGAGACTTGGAGAGGCAGAAGGCTAGCCAACTATTAACTCCAAAAGAAATTGGCAACTGAGGACACCTGGGTGACTCAGTTGATTAAGTAACTACCTTCGGCTCAGGTCATGTTCCCGGAGTCCAGGGATCGAGTCCTGCATCGGGCTTCCGGCTCCATGGGGAGTCTGCTCCCTCTGACCTTCTCCTCGCTCATGCTCTCTCTCTCTCTCTCTCTCAAATAAATAAATAAAATCTTAAAAAAAAAAAAAAAAAGAAATTGACAATTGAAAATGGCCTACTTTGTTCCAGAAACTTTTGTTCATTATCTCATTTAAACCTCATGATAATTCTTTTTTACATGTGGAGAAATTTAAGCTCAGAAAAGTTAAATAACTTGCCCAAGGATCTACAGCTGCTTAATATTAGAGGTGGGGCTTTACCTGGCAATCAGATGGATGGATGGTGGTCCTGCCAAGTCTCAAGTATTATGTACAGCTTATTAGGAGTTAGAATGGACTGTATTCCTTTGGGTTGTTCCCTCAGAATAGATATATCCTGAGAATCACTTTAAAAATGTTTCCAAAAGACAGAGTTGCATGCCTAAGTTAACTAAGACATTATAAAATATTCGGCTATTGCAAATTTGGGAAGAAATAGAGGACGAATTATAGTCTCCACATGTAGAGAAATCTTGTTCTTTTTTTTTGTTTGTTTGTTTTAAAGATTTTATTTATTTGACAGAGAGTGCACGTGAGAGAGGGAACACAAGCAGGGGGAGTGGGAGAAAGAGAAGCAGGCTTCCTTCCTGCGGGGCTTGATCCCAAGGCCCTGGCTTCATGACCTGAGCTGAAGGCAGACACTGAGCAACTCAGCCACCCAGTCACTCCAAGAAATCCTGTTCTTTAAGAAAAGGGAACTCTGAGCTAAAAGACAACTATTCTTGTTTCTGGAGATGATTTTCAGTGTTCCTAAGAAAAGTTTCTGTGATCAGAGAAGTTTGGGAAATGCTCTGCCTTATGTCCACCTGTTGAATTTGTATGTAGACTAAATGTGTAGCACCTGGCGAGTAACCCTTGCTTTGCTGAGTCTCAGGGGACCACTGAGGACCATAATGGAGTTGGTATTGGTTGCTTGTATACAGCAGACAGGCAGACATGAGGTCTGAATTAGAACAGTTAGGAGTCTAGAAAGAGGGTGACTTGGTTGTGAGTCCCCACTTTGGGCTCTATGGTGGGTGGGGAGCCTACTTAAAAAAAACAAACAGGGGCGCCTGGGTGACTCAGTGGGTTAAAGCCTCTGCCTTTAGCTAGGGTCGTGGTCCCAGGGTCCTGGGATTGAGCCCCGCATGGGGCTCATTTCATCAGGCTCTCTGCTCCGTGGGGAGTCTGCTTCCTCCTCTCTCTCTGCCTGCCTCTCTGCCTGCTTGCGATCTCTGTCTGTCAAATAAATAAATAAAATCTTTAAAAAAATAAAAATTAAAACAACAACAACAACAACAACAAAAAAAACCCAAAGTAAAAACACTAGGCTATAAAATAAGATAAGGAAATCCTGCAGAGTTCTAGTTTTCTAAATGATGAAAGCATTACCACTTACTACATGCCAAATGAGCACTTCATATACATAAATGTGTTCAAAACTCACAACAGTCAACTGAGGCAGAGAGAGATTAAGCAGATTGCATAAGGCCACCTATAGAGTTTGTGGTAGAACTGAGATTCAAAATGAGGCAGTTTGGTGCCAGAGTTTATGCTCTTAAACAATGAAATTCTGCCTCTTAGATTAATAACTTGGATGCTTTTTAGTTTAAAAAATGTTTTTTCTAATTTTTTTTGTTGGGGAAAGTCTTGATTTTCTAAAGCTATAAGTACCAGTATAGTTTGACTTTTGGATAATCCAAGACTGTGAGAATTTTATGCTATATTACTGTAAAACAATAAATTTATCCTCTGTTCACGTACTCACTTCCTGTTAAATTTATATATTATAAGGATAGGAGAACCCTTGTTAAGTGTTTTGTCATTGTCCTCATTCAATGGCACACTGTGAGCTTTGGGTTAACATTCATTGATACCACTGCTTCTTGTCAAATGAGTTAAGAAATTTAAATCTTTGGGGCGCCTGGGTGGCTCAGTGGGTTAAGCCGCTGCCTTTGGCTCAGGTCATGATCTCAGGGTCCTGGGATCGAGTCCCGCATTGGGCTCTCTGCTCAGCAGGGAGCCTGCTTCCCTCTCTCTCTCTCTGCCTGCCTCTCCATCTACTTGTGATTTCTCTCTGTCAAATAAATAAATAAAATCTTTAAAAAAAAAAAAAAGAAAGAAATTTAAATCTTTTTCTAGTATGATCATATGCTTAAGTCCTCTTTGTAATTAGATTTATAAGCAGCCCCGGAGCCTATTCGTTATTTTTATTTCTTTTTGATGGATTGCTGCTTTTGTTATAATCTGAAAAAAAATTATAACATTTATTTCTCAATGTCAAAACAATTTAAATTGGTTACATGACTGTTCTTTGTTACTTTTGCTGCAGATTCATTAATTTTTTAATCTGAGTTTCCTTTTAGTTGTTTAATAAATTTAAAAGTGACAAAAGAAGGTATTCTTTGCATATATCCAAATTAGGCATCATAATTTTTCACTTGTTTTATTGAAATGTCTTTTTAAATTGCAGTTGAAATGGTGTAGTCAAACTATAAAAGTGTGCCATTCCCATTTGAAAAGGAAAAAAAAAACAGTATAGTGCATTTATATTGAATATATTTCTGACAGGAGAGCACTTTGGAATTTTGACTAGGCATCGGTGATAATGGAATCCTCTGCTTATAATTTCAGGCATCTGGTGGCTGGAAAAATTTTTGACAGATTAGCTTTTATTTCAAACCTTTCATCTCTGCTACCAGTGTCAAGCATGAGAAGGCACAGCCCTGTGGTGATGGGACTTTGGCTGTGCACCTTCTTGTCATGTTGGTGGTTAAGTTGGTGCAGTGGGCGTTAGGAGTGTACTGGGATGCCATTTCTATACCACTGAGTCTAGTAGTAATTTAACTAGATACAAAAGTGATGCAAACCACATACGTATTTTTCCAACTTTACTTTCCCTTTGTCTAGATGCCAAAAATGCCTACGGCTATTCCAGCCCACTGTGGTTAAATATCTTTTGCAAATAAAGAAAATGTAAGACCATGTGAACATACTCCAAGACTCTCTTGTAGTACTTGAAAGGGAATTGTGCTTGGAGGAGATTCATAGGTTCAGGGTAAACCAGCCTCTGGCTGCCCTTTACTTGGGACAGATCACATAGGGGAACAAAGAGAAGACATATCATAGGACACTGGCTAGAGCGTCCCAGAAACTGGTCTAATTTCACATGTGTTTCAGGTGAAATCACAGGAGATTTCTAGACTGAATTGCACATTTGTGAGTTTGGTTCAAGACTCTTTTGGTTTCAGGGGACAGACACCCCAATTTTAATTGATTATGGCTCTGGTAGAAAAAATTTGTTGGCTCAGGTAACAAACTATGGAAGGTGAGCAGGTTGGAGCTTTCCTGAGGGTCTCCTGGATCAGGGATTTGAACAGCTTTATATCTCTTCCTTGATTTCTTTCTTTTTCCATCTCTGTTTCTCTATGTCAGTGTCATTCTCTGTTCCTGGAAATAGCCTCTGTCTAACAAAATGACTGGAGGTAGTGTGGGATTCTGGGGCCCAAGAGGCCAAAAAATTCTTGAACCAGTGACTTTTTTGTGCTTCTCCATAGCACTAGAAAGGTGCGGGGAATTCAGATTGGCATCTGATTGTGGGAGGGAGGAGCAGGTTCTCCCAGAGAAGCAGAGTATCATTTTGGAAAGACAGAACCACCCTTGTCCACTGCAGTGGGTGAGGTCAAGGCATGGTGTAGACTTTAGGCAAAATGATTCCCCGTCCAGTCCCACCACAGGGATTCTACTTTAGCAGATCTGGTGAGGAAGACCTGGGAGACTATAGATTCGTAGGGTTCCCCAGATGATTCTTTTTTTTTTTTTTTTTAAGATTTTATTTATTTATTTGACAGAGATCACAAGTAGGCAGAGAGGCAGGCCGAGAGAGAGGGGGAAGCAGGCTCCCTGCTGAGCAGAGAGCCCAATGCAGGGTTTGATCCCAGGACACTGAGACCATGACCTGAGCCACCAAGGCACCCCTCCCTAGGTGATTCTGATCTAGAGCTGTGACTGTGTATGTTCTGGTTTGGGCAGTGATCATTGGAATGAGGTAGAAATCTCATTTAGTAGTTCAGCATACACTGTGACACTATTTTCCTCTTGCTTTAAATAAAGTACCGAGGATTCAATTGAAAGGAAAAAGAAATGGATTGTAGATACTGAATATACCATTCTTCTGAAGATCAAAAGAATTTTAAAAACTATCTCAGAAGGAGTTCAGGTTTAAAGTTGGTTGAGCTGATTTGAACCCTAATAAATGTTTTCTGGGTAATGATGTTGTAGACTGAATGTCTGTGTCTTCTCAAATTCATATGTTGAAACCTTAATATTCAATGTGATAGTAATAGGAAATTGAGAGAGTAGTAAGGTTTAGATGAGGTCATGAGGGTGGGGCCCCCATGATGGGACTGGGGCTCTCATAACAGGAGGAAGAAACCAGATCTCACTCTCTGTGCCACATGAGGATACGGCAAAATACTGGCAACTTTTCTAGCTGGGAAAAGTTGTTTCCACCAGACACAAGATTTGTGGGTACCTTGATCTTGAACCTCTCCATCTCCAAAACTGAAAATTAGATGTCTGTTGTTTGAGCCCCCCAGTCTGTGGTATTTTGTTACACAGCCTGAGAAGA
Source organism: Mustela putorius furo (assembly GCF_011764305.1). Taxonomy (NCBI): domain Eukaryota; kingdom Metazoa; phylum Chordata; class Mammalia; order Carnivora; family Mustelidae; genus Mustela; species Mustela putorius. Next base: position 31,495,528 of record NW_025421998.1, read on the forward strand.
CTAAAGAAGATACTGGGAAGTACTTAAACATTGATTAACTACAAAGTAGGTAAATCTTGTCCTGTTTTTAAAGAGGTAGAAAAAGGGTAATAAAATGCCTAAATAATTTCCACATTATGTGATTTCATAGCAGTGTAAAGCAACTGTAGATTCTGGTTCTGTCCATGTAACTAGGCCGTCTCCATCATCCCTGACACCCTTCATTGTACATGTGGAATCAATCATCACAGGCATGCATAACTGCAAGCATTTGGCTTCAGAAAAGAGGTTCAGAGAAGCTAAGTGGTAAAAGGAATATAGTTGGATCAAATAAAACAGCCGCATGATGAAACTGGAGGCGGAAATGGAACCAGACCTCCAACCATCACATTTCATGTCAGTACATTAAATGTCTCCCTACCAAAGCCAAGCAAAGCCCAGGAAATATTAAAAGCTTGACTTCTGAAGCCATGCAGCTTGGATTTTTCTGTAAGCACCATGTCCCAGCAAATGCTGAAGTTTAGTATTCTCATGTATTACTTTTATTTTTATTAGTAATCTAAAAATCTGTTCTTCATTTTGCACTAGTGAAATTTGTATGGTAGAGCAGAGGTAATTGATTTTCTCTCTGAGTTTTTATTTTTTTAATAATTTTTATTTTAGTTTTTTGAAGATTTATTTGTTCAATAGAGAGAGAGCAAGAGATAACTTTAGTGGGAGGCGGAGAGAGGGAGAGGTGGAAGCAGACTCCTATTGAGAGGGAACCCAACCCGGGGCTCCATCCAGGATGCCAGGATCATGATCTGAGCTGAAGGCAGATGCTTAACTGACTGAGCCACCTAGCTGCACCTTGAGTTTTTATTTTATTTATTTATTTTTTAAAAGATTTATTTGACAGAGAGAAACCACAAGCAGACGGAGAGGCAGGCAGAGAGAGAGAGAGGGAAGCAGGCTCCCCGCTGAGCAGAGAGCCTGATGTGGGACTCCATCCCAGGACCCTGAGATCATGACCTGAGCCGAAGGCAGTGGCCCAACCCACTGAGCCACCCAGGCGCCCCGAGTTTTTATTTTTGATCAAAGTTATGTGTGTATATATACATATATGTATATTTTTAAAGATTTTATTTATTTATTTATTTGACAGAGAAAGATCACAAGTAGGCAGAGAGGCAGGCAGAGAGAGATGGGGAAACAGGCTCCCTGCTGAGCAGAGAGCCTGATGCAGGGGTAAATCCCAGGACCCTGAGACCATAACCTGAGCCGAAGGCAGAGGCTTTTAACCCACTGAGCCACCCAGGCACCCCACAAAGTTATGTATGTATATATTTAAATGATTTTGGTAGTTGTACACTTTCCTTTCCCATGAGACAACCATTTTATTTTTTTTAATATTTTATTTATTTAATTTATTTATTTGAGAGAGAGAGAGCATGTGGATGGAGGGGCAGAGAAGGAGGGAGAGGGAGAAGCAGACTTTGCACTGAGTGTGGAGCTTGACTTGGGCTTGATCTTGTGACCTGAGATCATGACCTGAGCCAAAATCAAGAGTTGGATGGTTTACCAACTTGGGGCGGCCCAAGGCAACCCCTGTCAACTCTTTCTTACTTTTCCACATATGTAATAAATACAGAAGGAACGGTATAACTAGAGAATGTCTATTATACTTTGCCCTAAAGCTGTGTTTTTCCAGATGTGTTCTCTGATCACTGTCCTCAGAATTGGCTGGCATGATTGATAAAGATGAGGAGTCCCGGGTCCCATTCCAGGCCTAATAAGTCTGCTTTGCTAGGGTATATAGCCTAGGCATCTGTATTTTAAACTGCCTGTAAGTGATCCTGAAGCAAATTAGAGTTTGAAAGTCACTTTCCTAAAGTTTCTTGATTTTTACCAGGGAATATAACATTTTCTTTCTTTATTTTTTTTAATATTTTACATATTTCACACAGAGAGAGAGCAAGCACAAGCACTAGCAGGGAGAAGAAGTAGAGTTAGAGGAAGAAGCAGGCTCTCCCCGCTGACCAGGGAGCCCGATGTAGGGTTCAATCCAGGGATGCTGGGATCATGACTTGAGCCACCCAGGCGCCCTGGGAATATAACATTTTCTAATTATATTTCTGTCTTCCTACTTGTGGTCAGGTGGTTAGCATCCTGCCTAAAAAAGATTACAGCTTAAACGATATTAATACAAATAGGATGAAATAGAAAGTTCACTCCTACAGCAGCGGGGAATGGCTCTCGAGACAGAAGTCTGTGTCCTAGATGTGCTTATTACTATTGGGGTCTTGCTTCAAGGCCCTTTTAGTGGACAAACTTAAAAATTGTGAGTTATTTTAAAATTAGAAATAGTAATAGTGTTACATATATGTATTTTTTTCTTATGCTAAAATGCATGGTTCCTAAAAATGATAACACAGTTCCTTTCTGCTGGTCATAAAACTACTTAATGATGTTTAAGATATCTTTATATATCTTTTTTATATTTTTATTTCTTCTTTGGGTGTTAGAATATTTTTATTAAGCAGGTACAAAGTACAATGTTGTGAATTCGCTTAACTTATTTTCTCTGTTTAGTTATATTACCAGTTTGATGTATCTGTAGGTAATTTGTTTCAGTTTGTTTTCATATAGGGTGAGCATATTCTTTTATATTTAATTTTTGAAATATGTAAGACACATATGTGTTCAAAGCTATATAAAATATATAAAGTGTATATTCAGAGAAGTTGCACTTAAAATCTGTTCCCTCTGCCAGTTTCCAACTCCTCTCCTCATATACACAATCATTTTTATTAATTTTTGGTTTTTTCCTTTCATTGTTTTTATAAATGCAAGGGTAGAGGTATATATATTCTTGTTTCTTCTGTTTTGTTTTCACAAAAAAATAAAGAATACATTTGCTCTGCATTGTTTTCCCACACTTTCTCCCTCACTGTATACTGAGTATCATGGACAAGGCTCGTATGCTTCCACTTTCTCCCATCTCCCCAAAGACTCTGAGATGGTTCCATAGAGCGTATTAGAGCTCATTTTGTTCATAGGTTCTCTAGTTTCAGGTATCCAGACTGGATTTTTAATAAAGAGCTGTTGTCTAGGACTGGTATTTGTTACTCTGTGTTATTGGAAAGGACTTGAGAAATCACACCGGGCATTATGTTTGTTTGTTTGTTTGATAACTCATATGTAGATTATCCAAACAGTATTGATGCCAGGTGCCCAAAAAAGAATTTTGCCTCCCTTTTGTCCTCTGAAAGTAAAGGACCCAAATTACCACCACACACCACAAGTTTGCCTGTTTTTACAATTTGTTCTAAGTGCCACAGACTCTTTTTGTATCATTTTCCCCCTTAAAACATGGTTGAAAACCATTACAGAGCAGCATCATTAATAAACTCCTCTGTAAGGGACCTACTATCTTATAAGTAAATTCTTTTTTTTTTTTTTTAAGATTTTATTTATTTATTTGACAGAGAGAAATTACAAGTACACTGAGAGGCAGGCAGAGAGAGAGAGAAGGAAGCAGGCTCCCTGCTGAGCAGAGAGCCCGATGCGGGACTCGATCCCAGGACCCTGAGATCATGACCTGAGCCGAAGGCAGCGGCTTAACCCACTGAGCCACCCAGGCGCCCCTTATAAGTAAATTCTATTTTAGGTAATTTAGATTATTTCCCATCAGACTCTTCTATCAAATTAGCATAATCAAACGAATAGGAAAACACTGGTATGTGTGTATATCTAAAAGAAGCCAAATCTAATAGAATAAAGTGATATTAATGGGATTTGGGTAGAAATACAAAGCATTGCTTTTTATCCTTATTTGCAAATGTGCATTGACAATAAGGCTCATTGTAAAGAAAGAAAGAAAATCCAAAAAGATTTTCCAACTGAACTCACTTTTTAAGACTCCCAGTGGTGTGTTCACTTCCTGTTTTCCTCTTACAGGCACACAAACTTGGAACTTGAAAACCCCTGGAGGTCAAATGTTATTTAAATGGTTTCTTAGCAGTGAATAATGCCTTCTTAGCAATAACTTATCTCTGATTCTTACATAGTAGTCTTAGAAAGCAAACTGCAGAATGACTTTACAAGGAGTGATAGGATATAATTGTGTTTACATAAAGCTTTGGACAAAGGGAGTTATCAATGTACATGCATAGGAGCCCTGTTGCCTTTTTTGATATTAAAAAGATTGGGCTTAGTTATAATACCAAAATATATATCATGGTATACTATATATCATGGTATGTTATACCTAATGGATTTCTTTTCCTGACCTCTATTAAAAATGTGTAAACTACTAAACTAGAAATGATTAACTTCAATAACATTCCATTTTCATATGGTGGAAAAAAATGCAGCTCTTCAGGCAATGTAGCACTGAGCTAGGGAAAGACACGTTAGCTCTGCTCTCTATCTATTCATATTGAAGTTCAGTTTATATGCAATATTTTATTAGTTTCAGGTGTACAACATAGTAATGCAACAGTTTACAACATTAGGAGATGATCACTATAATAAGTGTAGTTACTATCTATTCCCATATAAAGTTTTTAAAATATTATATATTGAGTTTATTACTTGTGCTATACTTTTCATCCCCATGACTTATTTTATAACTGGAAGTTTGTACTTCATAGTCCACTTCCTCTATTTTACCCATCTCCCTACCTTCCTCCACTTTGGCAACTACCCAGTTCTCTGTATTTATGAGTTTGTTTCAGTTTTGTTTTTTTAAATTTTCACATATAAGTGAAATAATATGGTATTTGTCTTTTTCTGTGACTTATTCACTCAGCATAATACTCTCTAGGTCCATCCTTGTAAATAGCAAGATTGCATGCTTTTTTTTAATGGCTGAGTAATACTCCACCACACATCCCCCCCCCCCACACACACACACCCCATAGCTTCTTTATCCATTCATCTATTGATGGACACTTAGGTTGCTTCCATACCGTGATTCTTGTAAGTGATGCTGCAGTAAACATACGGGTGCATATATCTTTTCAAATTAGTGTTTTGGGTTTTTTATAGGTAAATACTCAAGTGGAATTACTGAGTCAAATACTAGTTCTATTTTTAATTTTTTTAAAGATATTATTTATTTGTCAGAGAGGGAGGGAGGGAAGGAGAGAAAGCATAAGCACAGGGAGCAGCTGGTAGAGGGAGAAACAGCCTCCCTGCTAAGCGAGGAGTCAGTGGAGAACTGGAATTGTGACCTGAGTGGAAGTTAGGCTCTTAATGACTGAGCCACCCAGGTGTCCCATCTGTTTTTAGTTTTTTGAGGAGCTTCCATACAGTTTTCCATAGTGACACTAAACTTTTTTAAAATTTAACTTATTGATTTTGAAATCTTTAAGTGAGCAAACTTACTTTTAAATATATTTTGTTCTTTGAATGATTAAACCATGAAAAACTAGTGTTACCATCTTCCATAATACTGATGAAAATGAAATAAATGTTAACTTCCTGGAACTTTATAATTATAGAGTTCACAAAGAATAGTGCAAGCTATCTCTTTATGTGGATAGTAACTTTTTTTTTCCTGAGGAACACTAATGATTATCAGAAAAGGCTCTGCTCTTATGCCTGTGACTTAACTGCTTTCTCTTGAGTACTGGTGTGGTATTGATGAGCAGACATTAAGTACTACCCAAGGTGTTGTAACTGCCAGTGTGAAAGAACTTGACAATGAAGATGACTGACTTCTTAGTATCTTTTCTCCTGGGGCCTCATTTATGTCAGAACATAGTCTTCTTCAGTTGAAAGTTGGTAATGGCTGCCTAACCCTGACACAGTGGGTTTTAAATGGCTCTTCCCATGGCATGCCAAGAAGGGAGATGCTGGTGCTGTGACCACATGTAACAACACTCATCATGGGGGGCTGTCTCTCACTGTGCCTGTACCCTTTACTAAAGGGGTATTCTGCCTGCCAAGTTCATAAGTTATTCGTACTTCCTGTCATTGGGCTGCCCTTGGGAGAGTAGAGGTAACACTGTGGTCCTGGTTTGTTTCCTCCATTTTGTGTTGATGTTGGTCTCACTTCCTCCTTCACTGTTCCAACCTACTTTGGCAGTACTGTTGAAATTTAGCACTGGAAGCAGGTGAATTCTCATTAAATCTCTTACTCCTTCCATAGCCTCTCCATGCAGTAGGCTTAGACAGTCACCAAGTCCTGCAGATACATTTTTACTACAAGGTAACATATCTTTTTAAAAATTTGAAATTTATTTACTTTGTATTCATCTAGTATATAGTTTAGAGTATGAAAAAGAGTGACCCAGTCAGGGGCACTGAAGGGAACAGATGGCATTAAAACTAGAATTATTCCAGGAGGACTTATTTACAGTGAAACTGTTTACAAAAGCATTGTGTAGGGGAGACTCCAAAGCTAATGCCTGGCTTAGTACCAGCTCAGTTAGTGATGAGGGGAGGGAGTAGGTACTAGAAATAAGGGGGGATATCCTACTGTAGAGTTACCCTTGAGAGAAGCCATAACCTCCTGGAGAGAGACAGTCAAGTCCAGGGACTTTGGGTGAGATAAATACACTGTCCTCATTCTTCTCCCTCCCACTGATCTTCTGTCCTGCTTTTCATTGTCCAACTCAGCCAGAGAGCCGGAAACTCTTAGTGCCAACCATATAGGTCAGCCTCCCCAGGCACAGGCAGGGTGATACATGGAAAAGACTCTCTCTTGCCCCAGCATCTTATTCCCTAGTGCAAAAGCAATAGGGCTCCTCTTCCAGAGATCTTAAATCTTGTTATTCTGTAAGTAATCTGAGGAGTATGGATTATTTTCACAGTTTTCACAATTTGCTTAAAGCAAATTTTGTTGTTGGGAGCCAGGATCTCTCAATGTGTGCCAAAGGTTTGTTAAGGGTCATGTATGATAATATGAAACACATCCTGTTCCTGGGTTCTGGGTGCTTTATATCTCCATTTTGGCTTTAAAAATGCTAAATAGGTTAAGTTTTTGTATTGCTGCCTTGTGTTTCTTATTAGTGATCTGGCTCAGAAATAAAACATGTAAAAATATATTGGCTTCTTTCAGACAAGTGATTATAGCATTTTTCTTAAATAGCCTTTTCAGTGGATCCAAAACACAGTTTCTTAACCTGCTGTTCATGGATGGACACTGAATTTTAGAAACCCTTGAAATCACATTTAATGTGAATTTTTTAGGAGAGCAGGGCTGTGGTTTTCATCAAATTTTCATAGAGGTCTTTGTGTCATAAAAGACTAAAAACATTGGTCTAAAAGGAAGTTTGATTCATTTGGAATTTCTTCTTCCTCTCATTACATATTTTTAATGTGACCTTTGCATTTTTAGGGTTCAGTAGCCTGGACAAAAATGAATGATCCCGGATGTTTCATAACTTTGAGATTCAAATGCTCTCAGTTACTTGCAAGTGAAAATTCTCCAGTGTGATGGATTAATATGTGCTAATGATTCTGGAAATATAAAACAGTGTGGTCCTGGTCAAGAAATCCCTCTATGGCCAGCTAATAAGATGATTTATGTTCAGTGAGAATATTTCATTTGGTTGTAAGCAAGAGAAAAATGTTCTGGTTAAGTAAAGGGAGAGAAGATTTGGATCAATGAAAAAGTTATAAACTGTTTTTCTTTACACATAAAATTAATTTTATGGTATGTTCTGTTGTGTAAAAATTGTCACTGATTTTAATCATACCCATAAGTAAACTTGATAAATTAAGCTAAGTGCACTTATTATTAAGATTTTTTCATTAAATTATTGATCTTTTATGTGAATGATTTCAAAAGTTTACCATATTTTGGATTCCTGGTTCATGGACCCTGCCCTCTAACCAAATATTTTTCTTTATTTTTGTTTTAAAGATTTTATTTATTTATTTGCTAGAGATCACAAGTCGGCAGAGAGGCAGGCAGAAAGAGAGGGGGAAGCAGGTTCTCCACTAAGCAGAGAGCCCGATGTGGGGCTTAATCCCAGGATCCTGGGATCATGACCTGAGCTGAAGTCAGAGGCTTTAACCCACTGAGCCACCCAGGTGCCCCAGCCAAATATTTTTCTAAGAAAACAATTTTAATTTAATATTAAAAATCACTGAGTGAGTTCAAGATATCATTTTCTGATCATGTTTAAAGGATTTTTTTTTCTCTCGTAAGGCATACACAAACTCCTGAAACAATTACTAGAGCAAAATAATTCCTGTCACATTGTGTTAAAGCATTGTTAGGCTAGATTCGGTGAGTCAATCCTTTACTCATCCTCATTTCACTTTTCTTTTACTTATGACCCTGTTTACAAATGTGTGAGGCCTGGGACACCTGGGTGGCTCAGTTGGTTGGATGACTGCTTTCGGCTCAGGTCATGATCCTGGAGTCCCAGGATCAAGTCCCGCATCGGGCTCCCAGCTCCACGGGGAGTCTGCTTCTCCCTCTGACCTTCTCCTCGCTCATGCTCTCTCTCAAATAAATAAATAATCTTTAAAAAAAACAAAAACAAAAAAAACCCCACAAATGTGTGAGGTCCAAATAATGTAAACAAAACAGAGAATTTATTTTTATTTATAAGAATTATTTATGTAACAGTGGAGGTGGACTGGCCTCAGGCATGGCTTGATCCAGGATCTCCATTACATCAGATGTCTTCATTTTTATTTCTTGGATCTTCTGTCTGTGTTAGCTTCATTCTCTTTTAATTCAGTTTTTTGTTCATGCAGAGAACACACTGCGGTTATAGAAAGATCCAGATTTATAACATTCTAGCAGCAAACAAGTACAAAGAAAACATCTTTTTTCTCACTTAAAAACATATAAAAATCCAGGGGAAATCAACTTGATTGGCTTTGCTTGGGTCATATGTCCAGTTGTTGGAACTCAGGATAACACCAGCTGCCTATCTCATGATTACCAGTGAATTCATTCAGTGCTAAAGCCATTTTCCAAATTCTTACCTGAGTAAGAGGGCAAGTTTGCTGGGCTGGCCTATTCAGCACAATGAATACATGTGTCAGAAGATCCTGGGTTAGAATTAGTAACTAGAATACCATCCTCTGTACTCTGTATGTTAAGAATTAAACTGCTTGTGCTATTTTAACTATAAAGGCACAGACAAAGCCTGGAAAAATACAGATCTGTTTGATCTCCACATGGTCTTGTTTTTTCCATAGAAGAATGTCAAGTAGATAATACTTAAATATAATCACCATATTATCTTTATTGTTGCAGAAGGCTTTTAAGTTGCTCACTTGCTGGTAAAATGAAAGATGAATGCAGATGCAAAATAAGTAGCACATTATGTTTTATGCTTCTGACACATTTGGAAATAATTTTTGTATGGGTATTTTGAATACAAAAGGCACTGCTCATTTTTCCATATAATCCTTTTTTTTTTCTTTTGGAAATTGCTAAAAAACATCACTGAAGAATGAAGAGTTATAATTGATGCAAGGTTTGGTGTCCCTGCCAAAGTTCAGAAATCCTCTAGGGTGAATGTCTTCATACTTGCACTCTTGCTGGGAAAAAATAAAAATACCTTTCTTCTCTGCAGCATTCTAATTAGGGCTGGGTACAGATTCTAGAAGGAATTAAAATACATAGTATTTTTCATAACCCTAGTTTCAATATAGCAATTTATCACCACATTATTGTAATGTATTATATTTGTGACACATTAACAATATGTTAACAGGGGGAGGTGGGTAGGGGAATGGGTACTTGGGTGAGGAGCATTAAGGAGGGCATGTGTGATGTGATGAGCACTGGTAAGTTGTTGAACACTATCTGAGACTAATGATGTACTACTATATGTCGGTTAATTGAATTTAAATTAAAAAAAAATTGTTGGCACCTGAGTGGCTCAGTCGGTTAAGCATCTGCTGGTTCAGGTCATGATCTCAGGGTCCTGGAATTGAGCCCCACATTGTGCTTCCTGCTTATCAGGAGGTCTGCTTTTTCCTCTCCTGCTGTACCCCCTGCTTGTGTTCCCTCTCTGTCTCAAATAAATAAATAAAATCTTTAAAAATATATATGAAAACCAAATAATCCCCCGCAAAACCAAAAAAAACTGCAATACATTAACAGTACAATCACAGCCATATACACAATCACTGCAGCCTTAAGCCATGAGAAAGTTTCCTTACTGTGACTTTAGCTGTTCATTAGAATAGATGATACCAGATCTGTTTCCTCTCCTTTGATGTAAAGAGCTCTGGGTAAATTGAGCCCATCCTTAGTTTCTTTTGATTTTAATAACCATTCTTCCTCATCTCTCCTCTCTACCTGAAGGATAAGAAGTAAACTAGGATAAAATGAAAAATCCTCTTCATTTAGCCATCTATATTTTGAAGGATTATTTTATGAAAGATATCCACAATTTATGGCAATAATAACAGAAATGAAAAGAAAATCCTCCTACAGGATCTTACCGTCCAAAGAAAATAACTGATTTTCCCTTTCATTTCTTTCTTGTCCCTTCCCATTGGGAATGTATTTATGTCATTGTCATCATATTTAGTTAGCATTTGTATTCTACCCATTTGATTTAACATTTGTCATAAACATCTATTGCATATCTAGTTTGGCTACATAAAATCTAATTTGATGATGTTCCATAAGTTGCGAAAGAATTAACATTTTATTGAGCATTTATATTGATTCTGGTCTTGAACTTTATAAATGTTGCTATTAAGACCATATATATATTTGTCTTTTAGAATGTGTCTATTAGAATGTGACATTATTTAAAAATGTATCAAAGAGTGGAAGTGTATCAAAGAGTGGAAGCATTTTTTTATAATCTTACAGGAAATTTGAGATATTTTCAAAAATTGGAAATATATAGTTACAGTGTTATAGTACAATATTTTTAAATTGAAATTTGTATGAATGTAGATTTCATTATTCATTGGCTCCATCCCACGTGTTCTACCAAATTTCCTTTTTTTACTGTGTTGCGTGGGGAAAAAATGAAAACCTAAGCCATAGATTCGTATTTGAAGGAAAAGAAAGAGGAAGGTGAGAGGACTGGTACTGATTATCTTTTAAGCCTGCTTTCTAATTTCCATTAAATCTGCCTGCTGCCTAATTTCCTTTAGGTCTACTTTGATTTTTTTTATAAACTTTTTTTTTTTTTCCTATTGGTAAGAGCTTATTTCATCATTGTAGGTGTTCAGCCTTAAACTCAGTCATGGTCAGTGAAGAATGATGGTTTGATGTTTTCCCGCCATCTTTCCCTTTACAAGAATCTTTTGGGTGATTACCTGACTTCTACCCCTTCCACATACACACTCTGTTCTGGAATTTTTTGTAAAACTAGATCTCTTTAATTTTCTATGGTGGGTATAATAATCAGACATACCATCTCATTAATACTTCCCATGATAAACATTGTGTCAGTATTCAGAGAAGTCCTAACTTCCCGTTGTATAGCTTGGAAAACCAGAAGTAACAGCTTAATTCTGAACGTTGTACCACATTAACAGTTTTTTCACCCCGTGGGCATTGCATATTGTGTTATATCTCAGCTGTCATGGAATTGTTCAGGAGTTGTGAGCCACTTGATTTTAAGTCTTGGGAAATGAGATAATATATTTTGGGGTGTGTGTGTGTGTGTGTGTGTGTGTGTGTCTCAGGGCCCTAGCTCAGTTGCTGTCAAGTGTGACTTAGCACTCTCCACGTCTCATGGAGAGATGAGTATATTCCACTGCATTCTGTGGAACAGAATGTAGACCATAACGGGACAAGTTCTGTGAACATCTGGCTTATTTTCACTTAGGATAAAATAATTACAGAAAGTTAGTCCATTCTGCCCAAAATTTTAACATATAGTATCAATTTCAGAAAATACTGGCTTATATTGCCAGACATTTTCATTGACTATATGTGAACTATAAAATCGCTGTAAGAAAGCCTAGACTGGAGGGGCGCCTGGGTGGCTCAGTGGGTTAAAGCCTCTTCCTTCAGCTCAAGTCATGATCACAGGGTCCCTGGGATTGAGCTCAGCAGGGAGTCTGCCTCCCCCACTCCTCTGCCTGCCTCTCTGCGTACTTGTGATCTCTGTCAAATAAATAAATAAAATCTTTAAAAAAAAAAAAGAATAAAAAAGAAAACCTAGACTAAAACTTTCATTTTTAAGCCAGCTCCGAAAAAGTCACTTAAAGATGCGTCTTTGTTTTTCTACCCAGTAATTGTGTAAACACATTTCTTAATCCAACTGGACAGTTCCAGATTTTTTCTCAGGACTATGGATTTTTAAGGATGGTAGCCACAATCAAGTTTATGAGAAGGAATTCTATATTAGAAGACAAATGATTTCCCACAGGGTAGCTATAATCTGAACCTGATTCTGTTTCCAAATGAAGAATTTAGGGACTTGAATAGATAATAGGATTATATTTGAAATTTTTTTTTGTTCTTTGTGTGTATGTGTATTTTCTATTTTTGGAATGGTGGGTGATGATTATCATCCAGTGTTTTATTACCTGTCTCAAGGGGGGGAAAAAAAAAGAATGAACTACTTTTTTACTTTCTGACTGGTTTTTGCCAGTGTTACTTCACTGAATCTGCTTTTACCCACATTATCAGTTACATATTACCTTCAAATTTAATGACCTTTTTATTCCTTGGTTGCTATGTAAGTACTCAAAAAGGTTGATTCTCTCATCCTCAACACTCGTAATACTGATTCAGCCTCCTGCTTGTTTGACATAACCTCTTTCTCAGGGCGTCTGGGTGTCTGAATCAGTTGAGTGTCTGACTCTTGATTTCAGTTTAGGTCATGATCTCAGGGTTGTGAGATGGAGCCTGGAGTTGGGCTCCAGGCGCAGGGGGCTCTGCTGGAGATTCTTTCTCTCCTTCTCCCTCAGTCCCCCCCACACCATTTGCTCCTTCTTTCTCTCTCTAAAAAAATGAATAAATGGATCTTTAACAAAATTATGTAACTTCTTTCTCTGAATGTGGGCATATCCAAGCCTGAGTCAATGCCCTTTTTATTCTCCCACACACCATCAGAGCTCAACTCCGTTTCTGTGGATTTTTCCTAAACCTGACCTCTTTCAGGAGGCTTCCCCACACCTTCAGTTTCTCCTGCATCCCTCTCAGCAGATGGTGTTCTGCAGTCACTTCCAGATCAGCACACCTGACATCAGTCACCAGACTCCCCAGCTTTTCCCCTGGACAGGTCTTTTCAGGATTTTCCCTTATCTGTAGGTGGGTCCACTGCCTCCGCATAGACATCCTGGCCATATCTGTTGCAGATGATGTGGTAAAGAGAAAGTTAGAGTTTTGATTAGGGTTAGTTTTCTATTGCTGGCTAACAAATTACCTTATAATGGCTTAAAACAACACAGATTTATTATTTCTTTGTTTCTGTAGGTCACAGGACCATTTTCTGATTAGCGGGTCCTCACCCAGGGTGCTAGGTGGGAAGGCAACTGCACATAGGTTCAGGATTCTCTTCCAAGTTCATTCAGGTTGTTGGCGGAATTAAGAATTCCTTGTGATTATGTGACTGTGGTCTGTTTTCTTGCTAGCCGTCGTCTGCTCTCCTCTGGACTCCTAGAGGTCATTCTAAAGTGGTGGCAACATAAGCCCTTCCTCTGGCAGTTCCAGTTCATAACATTTTTTTTTGTTAATATTTCATTTATTTATTGGACAGACAGAGATCACAAGTAGGCAGAGAGGCAGGCAGAGAGAGAGGAAGAAGCAGGCTCCCTGCTGAGCAGAGAGCCCGATGCGGGACTCGATCCCAGGACCCTGGGACCACGACCGGAGCCAAAGGCAGGGGCCTAACCCACTGAGCCACCCAGGTGCCCCCATAACATGTTTTTTTAGGCCTATGGGGAGAGCTTCTGCTGAGGCCTTCTGACCTGATTAAAGGCTCATCTGATTATGTCCCACACACTCCTAGGATCTCCCTTTTCCTAGCTGATAAGGGACCTTAATTACATCTGCAAAATCCTTTTTTCCATTCAGCGAAGCATAATCATGAGAGTGATATCCCATTTTGTTTATAGTCCCACCCACACAGCAGGGGGAAAGGATTGTGTGGGGTGTGTACCCCATGGGGTGGGAATCCTGGAGGCCATCTGAGACTTAAGCTTTCTGTAAGATAGGTAGAAGCAAGGAAAGTAAATTAAGCAAAGACATTAAGGGTGTTATGCTAACATAGGTGGTGCTAATAGAATACCAGTTTAAAATTTCATTAGCATATGTATGGAGCACCCAGGAGACTCAGTTAGTTAAGCAGCTACCTTTGGCTTAGGTTGTGTTCTCTGGGTACTGGGGTGGAGCCCTCTGTCAGGCTCCCTCCTCAGCAGGGAGGGTTTCTCTCCCACTTCCCCCTTCTGTCCCAACTCATACTCACTCTCTTGCAAATAAATAAATAAAATAAATTTCATTAGTATATGTGTATGTGTGCTTATGAAAAATTATAGTGATTATATATATCTATACTGGTAGGTATTTAAAAAAAAAATAAATAAAGAACATACCTAGAAAATGTTTTAATATTTACTCATCTGCATTACACTAATTATATCTTAAATCTGTCTTTGATGCTTTTTAGTAAATATATCCCACAATTCAACCATATTTGAATGTGAAATTTAAGATTATTTTTGGAACTATGTTTTTATTGAGAGCTATATATGAGTACTTTTTTAGAAAAAGATTTTATTTATTTATTTGACAGAGATCACAAGTAGGCAGAGAGGTGTGAGGGGGAAGCAGGCTACCTGCTGAGCAGAGAGCCCCATGTGGGGCCCTACCTTAGAGCCCTGAGATCATGACCTGAGCTGAAGGCAGAGGCTTGAACCCACTGAGCCACCCAGGCACCCCTATATATGAGTACATTTTGTCCTTGTTCTTTGTTATAAAATCCTGGAAAATTATACATGCTTTTTCCCCCTAGCTAGCCTAGGTAAGGTGTAACACGAGGTGACTGTCTTTATCAGTCTTCCTATTTAAGGTTAATTGCTCCTGGTGAATAAGCAAATTATGACTTTCATCCTCTTTTGCACTCTAACCTTGGGAAGAATAGCATTCCTCTTATTTTTAGTTGCTTTTGTGTGTGTGTGTGTGTGTGTGTGTGTGTATGCGCGCCAAACTGCATTTGGAATGTTATTTTTCTTAGGAACAAATCTGTTAAATAAAAATGTAGATTTCTTATTTTAATAAAGAGAATAGTGTTTCTGTTCTGGTTTCCTAAAATATATTTATAAATAGCATCTGTTTCTACATAAATATAGAGTTTGTTGTTAATTATTTTCTGCTTGTGTTGCTAAAATTGATGATAGAGCTTTTCTTTGAGTCATATCTATTTTGTATTATATGCTCTAGTGCCTAAACGATTTTCCTAGTCTAAGAAGTAAAGTATCTATTTAGGGGAGCCACTGTTTTTCATTCATTTTGCATAAATTGGAGCCTGTTCCCAATTTTTGCCTATTTATTCAGTTGGCTGTAGGAAGGAGAGATATTCAATCTTACTTCTATTTAGAGAGGCTGAGATTCAAAACTTTACATGATTTTCTGCAAATATGGTATATTAGCTAGAGAATTTTATAGGAAACAAAAGGAAGAAGTAAACTTCGGTTTTATTTTCAAGTCATTGGGTTATGTTGCTATGGTATTTATTTGATATAACATTAAATACTGACACGTGAAGGCTCAACTGTTTTTTGTTTAATTTGGAGCTGCTTATAGCTGTCAAGACAATTATGTGGAATAGTCTTTTATGTATATATTCAGAGATGATTCTACTGGAGACTCTCCAGCACTGTGCTAGATCTGTAGGAGTTTAACGTGAATTTGGAAATTTAATACGCTTATCTCCGGCCACCTATGTATTCTGTCCTCATTTCTCTCATTGACTTAGCAAATCTGTTGTCTTGGGGGAAAAAAAAAAGATTCATGGCTTAAGCCAGTATTTGTACTATGTTTCAGTTCAAATCTTTCTTGAACTTGTTCTGGTCTGGTTGACCTTTTGCCTCAATTAAGGTCGCCTGGTTAGATAGTTCACAAGATAATGTCTTGTTCTTGAGTGTCATTAAAATGTGCTTCTAACCTAATCTCAAGGTTTTTGATGTGTCTCAGGCACAGTTATCTTGTTCATCCACCAGTGTTTTTTCCTACTTCCTGGCCATACCAGATCTAATATTGACAATATTCATAGCCTTCTAAGGAAAGGAATATATATACTACAGCTGTAGAAGGGAAAACTTGTTTCTCTCAGTAGCAGAAAGTTGAATAAAACACACTTCTCTGCGTAGTGGTCACTTTTCAAGTAGCTCACCGCTTTTTTTCTTTTCATGAATGTTTTCATGCTAATTGCATACTTCCAATCTTTAGTTTCAAATGGTATTGCCATTTCTTATCTGAAACATAGATATCAGAGAAGTACTCATTGGAAAAGTAATGAGTGATTCAGTTCATTATTTTATTAAATGGTCTACATTAGCACAGATATGTGAACATATGGATAAGGAATGTTCTCTCCCTGGTAAAGTTTATAGCATTCTGTATTATTAAAAAAGTACACTTAGAAATTTACATTCATTTCCTACTTGAATAAATAAAAAACTGAAGAATGGTATAGGCAAAAATACTAAAAAGAAGAGCATTTCCATGATCTCAAATACATCCAAAAAAAATTACTTCTCTTTGGATTTAATATAACCCATACTATAGTGATGGAAAGAATGTATATTTGATTTATATAATGCACATATATTAAATAGGTGAAAAGAAATATCTTTGATGCTAAGAATGAAATTATTTTTCCTGAGATCTCCTGTACTTTTAAATAGTATGCATACTCGTGGAAAAAACTCTCCACAATTTCCACCCACCATATCAACATGTGTTGAAGTAATTCTTTTTGAAGTTAAAATAGGGAAGCTAAGCAATATGGAATCTATTAAAAAGTAGGTATTTTCTCTTTTTTTCAAAGTAGGTATTTTAAATGTTTGTCAAAACTCTAGTTGTATTATTTGCCCTTTATAGCTTTCAGATGTTGTCTGCAACTTTGTTCTTATTAAGCAATTAGTGAGTTATTTGAAGAAAGTGATTTAAAATTAACTTAGAAGTTATTCTTCCCTTTTGGATTATGTATATTTCATTTACATATCATCTGTGATTATGAGGGTGATGGCTTTTTTAGAATGCTCAACTACTATGTTGCCTGCTGTTAGATGTTCTCATATTAGTATACAGATGGATGAACTTGTGGAATTGTCCACTAATCTACCCTGAGTTGGAGACATTCATTGTACATTCATGTAATGGAGACATTTTTATCCTGACTCTCCTTGCCAGTCCTTTCTACCTACTATAGTTTGATTATTTTTAGTAGGGCTTTTGTCTTAAATTGTCCTTTTGTGTTCATTGGCCATATTGTTGTTATAGATTACAATCCTCAGCAGTCTGTTTCTACGCTTTTTTAAAAAAGTTTTTAATTAATTATTTATTTATTTGCTTCTACCCTTTTCTACTAAGAGTGGGATGTGGTCGTTCAGAACAGGGACTCCGGATCTACCTGGGAATGAATCCAGTGCTGTCGTTGACCAGCTGGGGAACCGGAACTTGCCACTCTGTTTGAGCAGTTGGGTAACTTCAGGCTTGACAGTTGACCTCTCGAGGCTTCTCTTTCTCAGTTGGCCTAACGGGATCATGTTGATGCCGGCCTTAGTGTGTACTTCAGTGAGCTACTAATGCATTTAAAGTACCTAGCACAGTGCCTGGCACACAGTGAACCCTCCACAAATGCTCACCCTTGGTATTATTCCCTCAACGTGAACCCTCAGCCCTAGGCAGCCTTATCTTCTTGCTAGTTCTGCAGTCACTTGTAATTTTTTCCTGGTTACAACTCTGTTTTTGTTATTCTTCTCATTTGAGGAATGCCATCTCTGGCTCTCTCCAACCTGCTGACATTCTTTCTTCTAAGAGTGAAGTCTTACACCTTCATGAGCCCGATTTGATTATTCTCATTCACAGAGTCTTCTTTTTGTGGATTCTGTGTGCGTACTGTCAGTTACATTTATCCTGATTCTCAGTCATACGCTGTGTTGAGCTCTGTTCTTTCTATTTTCTTGTTTCCAAAACAAGACACGAGTTCCATCAGATCATATGCCCTTTAAATTCTCACATCTTCCTAAGAACTGAACATGCAAACATGAATTGAACTTTTTTCTTTTTTAATGCTTTTATGTTATTTATCATTAACTGCATGTATTTGCAAATGAAAACAATATACTAAATATTTTAATTGTTAACAATTTCATTAAAATATATGAGTTTATTTTTTTTTAAGACTTTATTTATTTATTTGACAGAGATCACAAGTAGGCAGAGAGGCAGGCGGGGGTGGGAGGAGAGTAGGCTCCCCGCTGAGCAGAGAGCCCAACACAGGGCTCGATTCCAGGACCCTGAGATCATGACCTGAGCGGAAGACAGAGGCTTAACCCACTGAGCCACCCAGGTGCATGATCTTCATTAATCTTTTAAAATCCTTACCTATGAGGGGCACCTGGGTGGCTCATTCAGTTGAACGGCTGCCTTCAGCTCAGGTCATGATCTCGGCGTCCTGGGATTGAGTCCCAGTTGAGCTCCCTGCTCAGTGGGGAGGAGTCTGTTTCTCCCTCTCCCTCTCCCTCTCCTGTTCCACCTGCTTGTGCTCTCTTGCTTTCTCTGTCAGATAAACACATAAAATCTTTAAAAATCCTTGCCTATGGTAAATTAAAAGTTTTTTATTTTAATATTATTTTCTTTATTTTTTGATTCTGGGAAGTTTGACTATGAAAAGTTTATTGGCCATTTGTGGGCATTTTTTATTAATTACTTCTTTGTGTACTCTGTTTTCTATTGGGATGTTTGCCTTTTTCTTGCTGATTAGCTATTTGATAAATGGGATTATCATCAAGTCTGGAAACACCAGAGAATATATAATAAATGACTTATAGGTATTATAGGTATTATAATTAATGATCAAATAATGTTATCTATGTTTCCATATTTATGGCTATCCTTTATATTCTACAGATGATTCGTCCTTCACTCTTTAACTCTCTACGTGTCGCTTACTGTTAACTGAATTTAGTGTTATTTGTCAAAGGGACTGTTGAAAATTTTTATGTCGCCAAAGCTATTAAATATTTTGTTTTCACTTTTGGTTTTGGCTTTGTAAAGGTCCTCTTTATTGAGGAAACAGTCACCTAAATTTTCTTCTCCTACTTTTATCATTTTATTTCTAATGATTGATGATTTAACACACTTAGAATTTATATAAGTGTTAGTGTGAAGTAAGATTCTAGTTTAATTTTTCCAAAAAGGCTGCCAGTTGTTCTGGGTGTAGACTCTAAAGTTTTAGTGGCTACTAATGAGCTACATTTCCCTTAGCTTCTCTGAGGCTCAGTTTTCTTACTTATGAAATAGGGAGTTAAATTATTTCTCATCTCAAATTGAAATTATTTGACCTCCATGGGGTGCCTGGGTAGCTCAGTGGGTTAAAGCCTCTGCCTTCGGGTCAGGTCATGATCCCAGGATCCTGTGACTGAGCCCCGCTTCGGGCTCTCTGCTCAGCAGAGAGGGAGCAGGGTTTGATATCTTATTAGATCTGTAATAAAACTTTCCTGTTTATAGTCTTCCATGTGCCATTTGGATACTTGTTTGGGGTTAGTGGTGTTTGTTGATTGTGACACTGATCATAAATTGAGAAATCTAAGGTTGAAGCTGGTGAGTGCTATATAACTTATTTTTGGCCAGCAGATGTTATTTTAGTCTGATGAAATACAGTATTTTATATAAAATACTTTTATAATAGAAACTTTGAAATTTGGAGTACTATCAGAAAAGGACATATAATGTGTACTTCACAAAAAAATGCAAGGAAAGATCAACTCAGAAATAAAATAGATGAAGTACAGATATAGAACAGTTTTAATTTTGAGTTTCTGTTGAAAAATCTCTTGTCTCCAAATGATTCTTATTTAGTACATATAATTTAAATATTTGAGAATATTATAAAGCATAAACAGAAAAGGTAAATGTCCAGAGTATGTCCTAGAGATCATAATAAGGTAGACAACAAAAAGGAATTGAGCAAAGAAGATGATTAAATGGTTTGATATGGTCATTGAAGTCAGAGCTGGAGAAAACCTTTGCTTATCTGATTTTTCTATAGAAAGAACATGGATAGGGGCGCCTGGGTGGCTCAGTGGGTTAAGCCGCTGCCTTCGGCTCAGGTCATGATCTCAGGGTCCTGGGATCGAGTCCCGCATCGGGCTCTCTGCTCAGCAGGGAGCCTGCTTCCCTTCTTCTCTCTCTGCCTGCCTCTCCGTCTACTTGTGATTTCTCTCTGTCAAATAAATAAATAAAATCTTAAAAAAAAAAAAAAAAGAAAGAACATGGATAGACCTCCAATAGTCTGTTTTCTTTTTTTATTTGTTAACAAGATTGACTGGATCTTGGCTTTGAATTTGGCCTTACAACATCATTTTCTATTGACCAGTGACAGGAACTTAATCAGACCAACATATTTGGGTGGGAGTCGTGGGTTAAGGTTGTTGTCATGTTCTTTTTATTTCGATATAGATGCTCAGTTTTATAGATTTTTACCGTTGCCTTTCAAAAGGAGATTGGCAAGTATCTCCTGAAATTCAGATTATTAGTTTGGGTTAGCTTTAACCTGTTAGCTGTGAAACTGCTTGAGACTCTCTCTTAATTGAGCTTATTCCAAATACATCATTTATTGCAATTTTGATGTGTTTCGTTTCACTCATTCATTTGGGCTGTTTACTGCCCACTGTGAAGTGTCCTCACTGCTTCCTTCACTCTGTGAACATTGGAAGATAGCTGATTATCCAGGAAGAAAACAAAGATCCTGGGTTTTTGCTACTAAAAAACAAAACCAGGAAAGAAACAACAGCAACAAAACAACCCCTAAATGCTGCCATTTGATCAGATTATCTAGTGTTGCACAGTTTCAGAATCTTGAGCCCTACACCTAAAATTTCAGTATGAGTTTCATACTGTGATGATTTTGCATGTTTTTTCCAAACCGATTGAGGCCCCCTCTGATAGTTTGTTTACTCTGTTTTTATGCACTCATTTGTAATTTCTTTTCCTTGTGGTTAACTGAGGAAAAAAGTTAATGTTCCCATTTCCTTCCTCCCTCTTAAACTCTTCTTTTAAACTCTATTGCTCTTTACTTGGCTTGGCTCTTTCAGCTCTCCCCTCACCAAACACTTTCTCTCCTCAGACTTCTCCTCAGCTGTCATCATTCACATAGAAGCTTCTTTTTTATTGAGGGCCATTGGATTGTTTCCAGTTGTTGGGTTTTTTTTTTTTATGTTTAAATTTTTATTAATTTGAGAGAGAGGGAGAGAGGGAGAGCACAAGTAGGGTGTCAGGGTAGAGGGAGAAGCAGACTCCCCTCCAAGCAGGGAGTCCGACAGGAGACTCAATCCCAGGACCCCGGGATCATGACCTGAGAAAAAGGCAGATGCTTAACTGACTGAGCTATGTAGGCACTTTCTCCAGTTTTTTATTAATACAGATAGTTTTTTGATAAATCATATACACATACTCTTTTGAACATGTGGGATTATAGTTTTTAAAAATTTTAAGTCATACTTGGATTTTAATTTTATACTTGTTATTTTATGAATTTGTTTTTATGTATTTGTTTTTAAATAGATGATACAGGCACCTGCAGAATTTAAAAGAAAGTTTTCTTTACATCCTCGTTCTCCAGTTGGCCAGTTCCCTATCTCTGCAGCACTCATTACTGCATTTATTGTGTGTCCTTCCCAGGGTAGCTTGTGTGTACCTGCATATACTTACACACATCCACACATAGACCTCAGAAATACTGCAGGTTTGGTTCCAGACCACGGCAATAAAGTCAGGATCTTGATAAAGTGAGTCAGATGATTTTTTGGATTCCTAGTGCATATAAAAGCCATATTTACACTATACCATGGTCTCAAGTGTGCAGTAGTTTTATGTCCTTAAAAGAAAGCTATATAACTTGGGGTGCCTGAGTGGTTCAGTGGGTTAAGCCTCTGCCTTCAGCTCAGGTCATGATCTTGGGATCCTGGGATCGAGCCCCACATCAGGCTCCCTTCTTAGCAGGGAGCCTACTTCCTCCTCTCTCTGCCTGCCTCTTCACCTACTTGTGATCTGTTAAATAAATAAATAAAATCTTAGAAAAAAAATTCTAAAAAAAAAAATTTAAAAAGATACATCACTTAATTCAAAAAAATACTTAAGGGGCACCTGGATGCTAAGCCGGTTAAGTGTCAGACCCTTGATTTCGGCTCAGGTCATGATCTTAGGGTTGTGGAATTGAGCTCTGTGTCCCATAGCCCACTCAGTAGAGATCTGCTTGAGATTCTCTCTCTCTGTCTTTCTTTGCTGCTATCCTATGGTCTCTTTCTCTCTCAAATAAATACATAAAATCTACTAAAAAATACTTTATTGCTAGAATATGCTAGTCGTCTGAGCTTTTCATTGAGGCATAATCACTGATCACAGATCACCATAACAAATAATAATGATGATAATAAAAGTTAGAAATATTGTAAGGATTACCAAAATGTGACATAAACACACAGAGTTAGAAAATGATGCTGGAAAATAGAGTGGATAGACTTGCTCAATGCAGAGTAGCCACGAACTTTCAATTTGTAAAAAAACACTATCTCTGAAGCATATGAAAATGAGATATGCCTACATATATAACTGCATATTTTCTGCGTAGTTGTTGCCCTATTAAATGCATCCTTCTGACCTTTCTTTCCTCATTTAGCAACATGTTTGGAGATGCTTCCATATGAATATATATGTAAACAAGGCTGCCTCATTCTTTTGAAGGGCTGTATAGTTTGCCATTCGATGGATTTACTGTAATTTTAAAAAATGATTTATTTATTTAAGAGAGAGTATGTATGTGAGAGAGAGAGATAGAGAGAGAGCAGGGAGAAGGGAAGAGAGAGAGAGAAAGAGAGAATCTCAAGCAGTCTCCTCACTGAGTGCAGAGCCCGACAGGGGGCTCAATCACAACACCCTGAGATCATGCATGCCCTGAGCTGAAATCTAGAGTTGGACGCTTAGCTAATTAAACCACCCAGGTGCCCCCTATTGTAATTTCTTAAATAGTTCTCTTTGGAGGGCCATAGGTTTCTAGTTTCTAGATTTTTATTATTACAGATTTATTATTACAGATGGTACTATCATAAGCCATGTAAATATATTCTTTTGAATGTTTGGGATTATTTCTGTAGGGTAAATTCTAGGGGTAAAATTGCTGAGTCAAAGGGAATCTACAGTGATCTCACCAGTAACAGTAACATGAGAGTGCCTATTTTCTCACAGGAGTATCCATCACAACCAGCTTCACTCAGGCTGTTTTTGAGTTTCCTGGAGGACCCTGAGAGGGTCACATCCTCTCATGCTTTTCTTTTCAGTGTGCTCTTTCTTAAGCCGTTGGGAAGTTACCCCTGCTCCACCATAGCCCACTCCGTTCCTCCAGTCTTATTTTTCCTTTCAGACTCAGCTCAACCATAAATTTGTCTTAGAAGCATCCTTGCTCCATTACTACCGTTTTGCTCTCTTTCCCTAGAACTTTCTAGATTCATTTTGGTGCCCTCTTCTTGGTGTGTATGAAATTCCTCTGTAAACATAACACATTTCTCCTGTATACAACTGTTACAGTGCTTTGAATTGTCCTTAGTGGTTCTTGGCAAATACTTACATTTAGCTGATCTCTGCTCCGCCATTTTCATCTCTTTGCCCAAAGCACTTTCCTATGCTAATATGTAGTTGAAGCTCAGTAAATGTGTTTTTGAATGAATTCAAATAAATCAATGTCAGAAGTTTAACTTGGATAAGACCTTAGTGACCATTTCATTCAACATTTTCACTTTATTAGTGAGAAATAGCATTCTTAATTTTAATGTTCTAAATTAAAAATTAGGCAATTCATGGGGCTTCTGGGTGGCTTAAATGGTTAAACATCTGACTCTTGCTTTTGGCTCAGGTCTTGATCTCAGGGTCATGAGTCTGAGCCCTGCAATGGGCTCCATGCTGGGTGTGAGCCTAATTTTAAAAAAAAAAAAATGGGCAATTCACTGTTTTTTAAGGAAAAATTTTTAAATACTTCTTTTTTTTTTTTTAAAGATTTATTTGTTTATTTGACAGAGAGAGATCACAAGTAGGCAGAGAGGCAGGCAGAGAGAGAGAGGAGGAAGCAGGCTCCCTGCTGAGCAGAGAGCCCGACGCGGGACTCGATCCCAGGACCCCGAGATCACGACCCGAGTCGAAGGCAGCGGCTTAACCCACTGAGCCACCCAGGCGCCCTTAAATACTTCTTTTTTTAAAATGTTTTATTTATTTGACAGAGAACGCAAGCAGGCAGAGAGGCAGGCAGAGAGAGAGGAAGGGAAGCAGGCTACCTGCTGAGGAGAGAGCCTGATGCAGGTCTCGATTCCAGAACCCTGGGATCATGGCCTGAACCGAAGGCAGAGGCTTTAAGCCACTGAGCCACCCAGGTGCCCCAAGAAAAATTAAAAAATAAATAAATAAATAAAACCAGTTGTTTTTCACTTACTTCTGACCCTTTCTCTGGGTTCAAATCAGTACTCCAGTCCTCTAATCCATGATTTGTAGGGTTTTTATAATGGAATTTGCTGTTGTTTCTTCAAATGCAACAACAGTCAAAGACATAGCTTTTGTTTCTTGACATTTCTTTTATTACTCAGTCTTCCTTTATTTTCAGGACCTTGCTTGGAACAAGTTTCCCATGACCTGCCCAAGTTTGGAAACACTGAGAGACAGAAATTTGGAGAGCAAAGGATTACTGTTTTACTGATAAGACAGTTGAAAAACATCATGCCTTCATCAGAAGGCCAAATGATCCTATTTATGCTTCCTGTCTCCCTTTCCCTCTGTAAAGTCTAGACTTTGGTATTTAGGGGAACTTTGGGTGTGTAGGGCAGATATAGTTTCTCATAATCTCTATATTCCCATTGGTCTGGAGCAGGGAGAAAAAGAAAGAGTCCTCAGTGTTTACAAACTTTTAAGAGATGAGCTGTACCCCTTTCAGGAATGTGGGCCAGTTATTGCTCCTGATCAGGTCAGCCCGTTCCTTCAGACAGGGAGAAGGGTGGGAATCCGAGAAAGAAGCCCATTCCAGTTCTCTAATGTTCCAGTCCTCTAACGTGAAAACAAGGTGTAGTGTAGGGAAAGAGGCTCCCTCTTACATTTTTCGTTAAGTTTCCCCGTGTTTTGTTACATGCTTTGTCTCTTGCACCTACCTTTTTTTTAGATATTCTGTGTTCTTCCCCACATCCTTTGGTTCTGTCTTCTTGAACTGTAATGACCCGGTCTTCTTAGTCTCTAACCTCCAGCCATGATCATGACAAGTGTTTTACTTGCTGATTGGGTTGCCAGCCGTCTTTGGCTTTCCCAGCCCTGGTTTCAATCCTCACAGTCCCCAAATTTGCACATGAGAACAACTGTATATGACTTGCAGTATTTGGGGAAATATTCCTTTAGTCCTGTACAATCCCTAGTTCCCACTTCAATTTCATTTCATTTCATTGAGGTTTTTAAATATTTATAGAGTCCCTGTTAACTCTCATAGTCTTACCCTTCTTGGTACATCTGCATAGAATATTCATAGATTCTTTCTTCTCCATCCTCTTGTTTAATAGGTAAGAGAAATGCTTAGAATTTATTAAAACATTCCCCCTGAATACCTAATTCGTTTGATACCAAATCCTAAAATTAGAGCAAAACCCAGAGAGATCCATGAGAATGTAGGGGAGGAAATCATTTCCTTTCTTCCCTTGTAGGTTCTTTGGCTGGTCTGATAATTAAAGTGACACAAGACAGATTAACAGGAAAAAACAAGGTTTAATTTTGTACATACAGGAACTCTTACAAATATGAGACTTAAAGCAGTGAGCAAAGCAGGCAGTTTTTATACCGTCTAGACACAGAAACAATAAACTTGTGAAGAATTGACAAAACAAAGAAGTTTGGGCTTGGAGCAGTAAATTAGCCCAGAAGTAACAGGGTTTGTGTATAGAGCCTTTTCATTCCTAAATTCCCTATCTCTGGTAATAAAGATGTCTCTTTACCTTCTGGTACAGTGGAGGTACCCTTCCCATGGAAGATTTATTTCCTACTTTCAGGGAGGTGGAGGAGGGTCGGAGTGACCTTTTTGTACTGGCTGTTTCTTAAGTAGCTTTAATTAAAAATATACCAGCATGGCATATTTTGGAACAGCCTGCTCTGAACCCCATCAGGAGGAATATCAAGTCATGTAGATATATCCAGGGTTCTTTTCAGCTAGATGTTTGCAATAATAGGGACTATTTTGTTTCAGGATCTCTGCTGATTTCCCAGTGGCTGAACATAAAGCCTTAAATTTGCATTGATTTCTCTTTTGTAAAAACATAATTTGAAATTTATGGCTGAAAAGCAGCAATGAAAACACGGTTTTCCCTTTTCCTGGGTCAGTGGCTGAATTTAGATAGAGAGGAATACAATGGTTCATCAGATAATTATGGAAAGAGGTAACACACACAGACACCTTAGATAATCAGTCCTCTGTGTCTGGAGTATAGATATTCACCACTAATATATAGGATGCTTTCTTTTTTTCCCTTTTGTCTGTTTTTGCATATTTTGAGATGCAAAAATGTTGGTAATTTTCCACAAGAACATTTACTCCTGAAAGGTTTTCCTAGAGCTAATTTTGTAAAATCTAAGAAACTATGAAGGCAAAGACTATTTAACTTTTATGTTTATAGTTTTATGTTTTGATTATTAGCTTTTGGAATAGAGAAACGAACTCAGGGTCAGGTCACAGGGTCAAGATCTTAATTAGTTTTCTGTGTATTACTCACTTAAGCCAGTTTGAGTAGTGATAATGAGGTAATGAAACTCTTTTTAAACAAACTTTTTAAAGTTTGTACCCTTCAAAGTTGTCACTGTAGGAGGGCATTGCATTTATTACAATAACAGCTCTACTGGTCAAAGTAACATTAGATCTTTTGAGGAGGATTTCTATCAAAGTCTATAGCACATTTTTTGAAACCTTTTTAATGTTGGCATAACATCAGTAACCAAAGGTGTATTTGAGTTTTGGATGTGGCCAACAGCCTTCGCCATCATCTTTTCACTAATATGAGTAATGAGCCTACTTATTATTTAGAAGAGATGGTTAGGAAATAATGAGACTGGTTTTCTTATGTGTCACGTAAATTGTCTCTGAAGGAATTTCTGGAGGGAAAATTTTAACAGAGTTTTGAGCATTTGCCATGTCACCGGCATAGATGAAAATGATCTCCTGATGACAGTTTTCAAAGTGACAAAATTCAGCTGGCTATTTAATTCTGTTATAATTTTTTAAAACCACTCATTATTAATTGTAGCATTCTGGCATTGTGAAGAAACAAAGGCATTTTACTGGAAACAAGATCGTTTGACTTGGTGCAATTACCATTGGCTCCTAGAAAGTCATTGTAAGTTGGCTGACACAAGCTGGAAATGGCCCTGGGAACTGAACGGTAGGTGAGGAAATGACAGCTGATGGAACAGAATATAGTGTGTGAGAGCAGGAAGGGCACCCGTTAAGGAAGTATTACTAGAGTTTTGAGACAAAGGGTGAGATGTAATTATCTACTCTCGGGTGTCTATTTCATGGCCATATTCCTTAGATTTCCCTGGCTCAGGTTTAATCTAATAACTTTCTGTCATAAAAATTATATGATCATGATTGGAAAATAAACATTTTAAATGACCTCCATATTTCTGGTTAGATATGGTAGATTGAACCCTCACATGCATCTTTCCTCCATTAAAATGACAGTGAGGACATAGTAAACTCCCAAGAACAAAGTAGATGAGTGACATCAATAAAAATTTGGAAGATGTCACAAAAATGGACAAGGGGTAACTGACATAACTGTGTGGGGAAACCTGCCTCCCAATTTCAGTAAGAAGCACAACCTGGGAAGGGTTCTGGAAACAGAAGCAATAGACATCTCAGGAAACTGGGCTATGGTGTGGTGCCTAGAGAAAAGGTAGATTATATTAACTTAAGAAGATATTAATTTCTTAAACTATTTTATAATGGGAAATCAGACAGTCATAGTTTTACTTCATTTTACATCTCTAACATGTAGGAGAAGGTACAAGTGCTAACAACAAAATACTCTTTTGGCTTAACACTTATTTATGCTTTACAAAAAAAAGTCTGTTTAAGTATTATTAATAGAATAACATTTATTAAGTAAGGAAACCAAATAGAATTACAGACTTTTGAGAGATTATATTTACTTTCCTAGGACAAACAACGCTTCTTCATGTCTGGATTCTGGATAAGAATCTATCACTGGAAACAATGTTTTCAAAAACTGTTCCATAACATACATTAGTATTTGCTTTCCTGTTACTCTAGAAGGGCAAACGTTTCTTTTTATCTTGACAGAATTTTTTTCACCAACCCATTGATCTTTGAATAACATGGGAATTAGGGGTGTGATCCCCACACAGTAAAAAATCAGCTTATAACTTTTGACTCCTCCAACAATTAACTGCTAATAGCCCACTGTTAGAAGCTTTACTGTGAAAATAAACACTTCATTAACACACATTTTGTATGTTGCATATATTATATACTGTATTCTTAAGGTAAAATTGTCTAGAGAAAAGAAAGTGTTAAGAAAATCATAAGGAGGGATGCCTGGGTGGCTCAGTTGGTTAAGCAGCTGCCTTCGGCTCAGGTCATGATCCCGGCGTCCTGGGATCGAGTCCCACATCCGGCTCCTTGCTCAGCGGGGAGCCTGCTTCTCCCTCTGCCTCTGCCTGCCATTCTGTCTGCCTGTGCTTGCTCTCCCTCTCTCTCTCTGATAAATAAATAAAATCTTTAAAAAAAAAAAAGAAAATCATAAGGAAAAGAAAATACAATTACAGTATTGCTCTGCATGTATTGAAAAAAAAAATCCACAAATTTTAGTGGACCCATGCA
Source organism: Mustela putorius furo (assembly GCF_011764305.1). Taxonomy (NCBI): domain Eukaryota; kingdom Metazoa; phylum Chordata; class Mammalia; order Carnivora; family Mustelidae; genus Mustela; species Mustela putorius. Next base: position 31,524,522 of record NW_025421998.1, read on the forward strand.
GTTCAAACCTGTGTTGTTGAAGGTCCAGCTGTTGTCAGATGGGCATATGTTGTCAACACTAGGTATTGGAATTCCAATAGTTAGGGGAAGAAAGCAGGTTTGAAAAGCATGAAGCTTATAATATGGATTGCCAGATACTTGAGGAGAACACCTAACCAAAAAAAAAAAAAATAAATAGATCAGAACAAACAAATGAATAGAATTCAGCTGAAACAAAAATATGCAGGGAATAGAAGAAAATCTTTAAAAACCCAACCCAGTAATAATATATTAAGAGAGATGAATACTGCATCTAAGAAACAAGAAAATGGTATTAAAGATCCAGATAAAAGTAAGTAGAAAAATACGAGAAACAATAAAAATTGATAGAAGGGTTGAATGATAAAATTTGGGGGGGGGGGATGTCCTCGAGGAAATAAGACCAAAGTTAAGTAGAAGGTAGGAAAGAAAAGATAAAAACAGGACGAGGATCAATCCATGAGCTGAAACAACTGAGTAACAGGAATTCCACGAGAGAGTAAAGAGAAACAAGAATGGAAATTAGCAAAGAATATTCTTCATAATGGAAGAGCATGAATTTCTTGATGGAAAGGGAGGGAATATGGAGTGCCCAGGTCAGTGAATGAAAAAAGACCTACAAAAAGACATAAAATTTTGAAGTTTTAGAATAGAAATAGAAGACAAGTTCCAAAAAACTTCTCAAGAGAAGAACCAGGTCACATTGGAAGGATCAGAATCAGAATAACATCAGATTTTTCATTAGCAATGCTAGGCACTAGGGAAAGTGGAGCAGTACTGTATAAATTCTGAAGGATTTCTGTACTTGCAAATTCAAACCATCAAAGGCAAGTTCTCAAAAAACATACAGGCAAGGTCTAAGATAAATGAACATCATATGACGCATTCTTTTTTGGAAGGTACGGAAGAACAAGTCCCAACACAATAAATGAGAGAACATTAGGAAAGATGAAGATGTGAGAAATAGGAAACAGATTTACAGTAAGGAGAATCACAGAGAGTTCTCAGAATTATAGTGAAGAGGAAGTCCAGGACTACATCTGGGCCACAGACCTAGGATATAATTGTATAATCAGTCCAGAAAGGAGCAGGAGGGCAGTAGGCCACAAGAGGGACACAGCAAAGGAAAAAGTGAAATTAATGATAGATTACCTGATGTGTTTGACCATATTGAAGGCTTTACAGTTCTGTGGGGGAAGTTCAGGGCTAATTTACTAGCATGTATAGAAAACTAATTAAGGAGAGAAGAAAATGGTGGGAGAAGGGAAAGTACATGTTTGGTCGGGTTTAGTTGGTCAAGGTCCCGAGTGCAGGTGTCAGGCCATCTGAGTTTGAATCCTGGCTCTATCGCTTATTACTACCTTTGTGTACCCTTGACTAAGTTACTTACCCTATGGGTGCCTCAGTTTCCTCATTCGTATGGAGATACTAATAATACCTACTTAACAAAATTGTTATAAAGAGTAAATCAATGCATGTGAAGCTCCTGGTCAGTAGTAGTAGTAGTAAGAGTAGTAATAAGAGCCCCCAATTATTAACTGTTATTTTTATTACTGCTATTGATACTTAAAGAAATAGAGAAATATAAGTTTGAGCTTACTTCTTCTTCTTTCTTTCTTTCTTTTTTTTTAAGATTTGTAAACTTATTGAGAGAGAGCGAGAGCCTTCACAGGAGTAGGGGGAGGGACAGAGGGAGAGAATCTTTAAGCAGACTCCCTGCTGAGTGGAGAGCCTGAGTTGGGGCTGGATCCCACAACTCATGAGATCATGACCAGAGCTGAAACCAAGGATCAGATGTCTAATCAACTGAGCCACCCAGGTGCCCCTGAGCATAATTTTTTTGAGAAATAAGGTGATAAACTCAGGTGATAAACCCAGAAGAAACTGTTTAATAAGCTAAGAAAAATTTTGATGACCCAGAGTTCCACCACTTAAAAGTGACCTTTTTTGAACATTTAGGTGTATTTTCTTCCAATTAGTTATTTTTTCCCCGTGCATTGTTTTATCTATCTAATTGTTATGTTGTCTCTATATAACTTCTTATACTGCTTTTCTTTTTTTAACTTAAGAAGCATTGTTCCAATTTATATAAGTTCTTAAACCTTTTTGTAGACTTTTGTAGAGTTTTATAGACTTCATTATTTTTTACTCATTAGATAGGAAGTAATTTGTCAAACCAGTCATCTGTTTTTGTATGTTTATGTTGTTTTGTGAGTAACTTTGGGGTATTTGGCTTTGAGAAATACATTTCAAATTTAGTTTCCTTATTTTTATGAAATTATAAATATAACTTATCTTTAGTTTCTTAAATGTAATACATGTATATTATGGAACTCTTCGATGATATGTGGAGGTAAAACAAGTAAAATTAATGTAGCAATAATCTATTTACCCCAAGCTGAACACTGCTACCATTTTATTTTTTTGCTATATATATATATATATTTTTTTTTTTTAACTTTTTATTTTTTGAGAGAGAGTGCACATGTGTGAGTCAGGGTGGGGTTGGGGAAGGCAGAGGGAGCAGGAGAGAGAGACTCCCAAGCAGGCTCCATACCCATCACGGAGCCTGATTTGGGGATTGATCTCATGACAATGAGATCATGACCTGAGCCAAAATCCAAAGTCGAATGCTTAGCTGACTGTCCCACCTATGCACCTTGCCCTGCTGCCATTTTATTGTGTACTTTTTTCTTTTTTCTTCATACATACATACTTTTCTATCTTTTGCAAGATTTGGAGCTTTTCTTTTTTTATTTTATTTTACTTACTTATTTAGAGAAGGAGAAGAGAGAGTACATAAGCAGGGGCAGGGGCAGAGGCAGAGGGAGAGAGAATCTCAAGCAGACTCCATGCTGAGTGGGGAGTCTGAAACTGGGCTCGGTCTCATTACCCTGAGATCATGACCTGAGCTGAAATCAGGAGTCAGAGCCTCAGCTGACTGAGCACCCAGGTGCCCCTGGAGCTTTTCTTAAGTAGATATGCTATGAGCAACTTTAAATATGAACATTATGAACATCTTCTATCATCTTCAGTGACATGTTAGTTTTAGCAGTGTTCAGTGGTAAGTTTTTGTACCCTATGTATTTAATTACTTCTCTTGTCTTTTCTACTGTTTCTCAATGATGATACTGTATTGATAGTCTTTATGGCTAAATATATGTGGACAGTAACAAATTATTTCCTTATGTTAAATTTTTAGAAACAGAATTGCAGGTTCAAAAAGATATACATTCTGTATGTACTATCTAACTGCTCTCCTTGAAAGTTTTTAAAGTATCTGTATTCACAGTGTTTGTGCTAGTGGTTCCCTAGTGGCCTTGTGAACATTAGGTTTTTAGGTAGTAACTGTTTTTTAAATGGCACAAAATACCTTTTGTATTTATGGTTATTTTCCTTCCTTAGATTCTTGTGTAAGAAGAATATCAGCATTTTAAGACTTTTACTAAATTTTGAAAGATTGCTTCCTCAGAAAAGGGTGATGATTCGAGATGTGGGAGCAGCCACAGGGGCCCCTGGGTGGGTCATTTGGTTGAGCATCTGCCTTTGGCTCAGGCCATGATCCCAGGGTCCTGGGATTGAGTCCTGCATTGGGCTCCCTGCTCAGCGGGGAATCTGCTTCTCCCTCTCCCTTTGCTCCTGCCCCTTGCTTATGTTCTCTCTCTCTCAAATAAAATCTTAAAAAAATCAATCAATCTTAAAAAAAAAAACATATGTCAGCATCCTAAGTATCCATCAATAGAATGGATAAAGAAGCAGTAGCACATACTTACAGTGCAATATTACTCAGCCATTAAAAAAAAAAATGAAATCTTGCCATTCATGACAACATGGATAGACCCTAGAGGGCATTATATTAAGTGAAATAAGTCAGAGAATGAAAGACAGATAATATATAATTTCACTTATATGTGGAATATAAAAAAACAAGCAAACAAATAAAACCCCAAACTCTTAAAAACAGGGAACAAACTGGTGGTTGCCAGAGGAGAGATGGGTGGGAGGATGGGTGAAAGAGGTAAAGGGGATTAAGAAGTACAAAATTCCAACTGTAAAATAAGTCATGGAAATGTTAAAGTATAGCGTAGGGAATATAGTCAGTAATACTGTAACACTGTTGTATAATGACAGATGGTGACTACACTTATTATGGTGAACTTTGAGTAATGGATCAAGTTTCCAATCGGTATGTTGTAACCTGAAGCTAATATACCACTCTGTGTTAATTATATTTCAATTTTAAAAAAGAGGGCAATAATGAACCATCATTACCAATGGATAATAAAGCCTATTAATCTGTATTCTCTCTAAAGAAGGGATTGCAAATGATTAGGGAAATACTGACAGACTGACAGATAGAGCTTAAGCATTACAGTAATCTAGGCAAGATACCATGGTGATTCAGACCAGGGTGGTGGCAATGAAGGTGATCATATTCTGGATATATTTTGAAGACAGAGTTGACATAATCCCTTGGCTATGGGATACGAGAGAAACAGAGGAATCAGTGATCACACCTTGGTTTTTGGCCAACTAGAACAATGAAGTAGCTATTATGAAAATGGGAAGACTAGGAAGATCAACGTTTGTCAAGCAAGATCAGGAACTCAAATTTGGAGATAGTTAAGTCTGATATGCTTATTTGATAAGGAAGAGATGTTGACTATGTAGTTAGAAATACAGTTCTGAAGTTTGGAGGAAAAAAATTTTTTTTAAGATTTTATTTATTTATTTTACAGACAAAAATTACAAGTAGGCGGAGAGGCAGGCAGAGAGAGAGAGGGAAGCAGGCTCCCTGCTGAGTAGAAAGCCCTATGCTGTGCTTGATCCCAGGACCCTGGGACATGACCCGAGCAGAAGGCGGAGGCTTTAACCCACTGAGCCACCCAGGTGTCCCTAGAGGAGAATTCTTAACTGGAGACATAAATCTGAGGGTCATCAACATATACTTGTTATTTAACAGAAGTCATTAGGTAAGTTCACCAAGGGAGTGAGTATAAAAGGAAAAAAGGAACAAGGACTGAGCCCTGAATCCACGACATTATTTAAAGATTGGGGAAACAGGAAGAAACTAGAGGAGAAGATTGAGAAGAAGTGGCAAGAGAAGTAGGAGAAAAACCAGAAAAGTGTGGTGCCTGGTAGGAAAAGTCTAGGGAAATATTTCCAAAGAAGAGGGGTGATCAACTATGTCAAATGCTGCTTATACGTCAAGTAAGATGAAGACTGAATCAACCATTAGATTTAACAAGATGGAGGTAGGTAGTGAGTGACTTTGGTAAGAGCAGTTTTGATGAGTGCTGTGGTGAAAATCTGATTAGATGGGTTCAAGAGGTAAGAGAGGTGAGAAAGGAAGATGCTGACTATGGGTAATTCTCTTAAGTGGTTTTGCTTAGTCAACAGAAATGTAGCAACAGTTGAGCAGGGAAATGATGTTGAGAATTCTTTTATTTGTTTTTGTAAATGGGAGAAATAACAAAGTTTATACAGTGATGGAAGAGATCTAGTAGAGAGGGAGAATTTGGTGATGCAGGAGGGAGTAATATCTGGTGTCTTGTCCCTGGGTAGGCAAGAAGGGGTGGATTATGGTGAATGAATAGGGGGATTGACCTGGGATAATTACATGGACAGCTAATCCCTGACCAGGAGGGAAGGCTGATCGTATGAGTGCAAGATGGTAGTAGGTGCAGAGATGTGGTGGAACTCTTTGGAACTTATCTTTTGATAAGCAGCAAAGCCATCTTCTCAAAATAGATTTTGAAGGTTTGAAAGAGAAAGAAAGAAGGTATGAAAAGGTATTGTGGCATAGTTGGGAGAGTAGATGCCATAGGGAAATAAAATATGATTGCCAGAGTGTTTTAGGGGACCCACTGAAGTTAGTGTTCATCACTGTAACATGAACACAGTCAGCAAGATGATAGACTGTTCTTCAGCTTCATTCAGTTGCACTGAGTAGGGCTGGTGCCTCTAGAGCTTATTTTAACCAGCATTGGTTTGGCCAAGGGAGAATCACATGCAAGGTAGGGAAATTTACAAAGTAGTGAATATTAAGATTGAATTGAGGCTGAGCTAGGAAAGATATGAGACATGCTGGAGGTGAAGGACAGTGATATGGTAGTAATTTCAGTGGATTATGGGTCTCATTGGGGGTCAGAGAATTAAAATGGGTATCGAAGGAGAAAAATAGATCAGGAAGAGGGTGAGAGGCTTGGAATTGAGAATATGGTAGGTAAAAGAATGGAGAAGATCATTAGAGGAGATGAGGTCAAGGCGCTGAGAAGCTGAATTATAAGGGTCACCTAGGTAAATCCAAAATCGCCAACAATTGCAACAGTAGTGTTTGAGTTTGTGATCATGAACTAGAAGCTAAAATCTTTGGGGAGTGAGGGACAGTGACAGGAATTAATAAGTTGTTGTAAGGATTGGTGGTAGTCTGATGATAGGAGATACAGAACGGGGTGATTTTTAGTGGTATGTGTGAGAATGGCATGACATGGCAATGAGAAACGTAGAGGATATCTTCCCATCTCTTCACCGGGTCCCCTTACTTAGGATGTACACTCCCAACGTAACTGGGTACAGGAAAAGCAGTTCCTGACGTGGAAAACTGATTCTCAAGAAAGATAGTTGAAGGAAGTGTTCAAGGAAGAGATTGGAGATTTTGCTAGTAGCCATATGAGAGTTCCAGAGGGCATCATCAAAGGGCATCTGGAGGTGGGGAGTGGTGGGATACGGGGACAGAGCCATGTGGGGATTAGAGATCCGGTGCCCCAAGAAATAGATTTTGGAAACAAATACTTAAGAGCTGGTATTGTTAGAAAGGAATGCTACTGTTATTTTGGATAGGTTTTATATGATAAATATTCTTGAATATTTGGGAGCCTAACATACCTGAGATAACACACATGAACTAGAGTAACAGGCCTAATTAGGTTTATCTTGATGATTGTGAGAGCATATTGCCCTGATGAGGCTGTGTGGGTTGATGGTAGGTAGATGCTGTCTTGCTAGGAATAGGCAGAATTGGGACTCCCACTTGACTCCAGCTTATGAGGTCATACAGGATGGGGTGGGGAACAGTCTCACTTTTAGCAGTGGGCTCTATTTCTGACAGTGGAATCTTGGCTGAGGAATGTGGTCTTACTCCCAGCATATGGATGTGGAAAGGAAAGAGACAAAGATAGTAAAAATGCTGATTAAGCAGATAGTAATAGAGAATTTGAGGCAAGTTCTACCTTGTTGAGTATGATTTTCAAGTAATTAATATAAAAATGGGAATCTTTAATTAATATACTTGATTTGAATAACATGTAAGAGCTACAACTTTTTAAAAATACCAAAACTTGGGGCATCTGGGTGTCTCAGTGGTTTAAAGCCTCTGCCTTTGGCTCAGGTCATGATCACAGGGTCCTGGGATCAAGCCCCACATCGGGCTCTCTGCTCGGCAGGGAGTCTGCTTCTCCCTCTGTCTCTGCTTGCCTCTCTGCCTACTTGTGATCTCTGTCAAATAAATAAATAAAATCTTAAAACCAAACCAAAACAAAACAAAACTTTTCATTGCTAAGATGCTCATAGGAAATCTAAGTAAATTTTGGAGTAAGTCTGTTGGTTTCCTTATTATAAAAAAAGAGTCTTTGATTTGACTTTCATGGAGAGAAACATGTCTCCCTCTGTTAATAATGTGCCGTAAGATTCACCAGAGACTCCTTTTTATTGTTCTGCTGCAGTGTGTTCCCTAGTATCTTTGACTTTCAGTGTGGTAATGAGTCACAATAATCAGAATATACCAACACACTGTTATATTAATAGAATATTACTAGAATATTTGTAGCTTAATTTGATTGTACTTCTATGCCCTGGTAACATTTTTTGTATGTCAGGAGACTTCAACTTGGTAGGTGGGTTGGGGGTGGTTCCCAGGCATTTAAAACAAAAATCCTGTGATTCTGGGGCAAAGCCAGGCTTTGCTTGGAAACCTTTGCCTTAGTAGGAATAAGGAGTCTATAAAAAGAGGTATTATTAATAATAGTGCCCAACTCAACTGCCACCCAATCACATATGGTCTAAATGCCTTAGTCCTGACATACACGTTGAAAGCTCCTTGAAAATTTTCATTGGATTATGACTTCCTCGGTAGAACATAACTAAAATAGCTTCATGCTTAGGCACAGGGTAGATAGAAAATCCCTTGTATGTGCATAAGCAAAAAGGAATTTTCATATTTATAATTTGGAAAGGAACGAAATGGATCTTTCATCCTAAAGGCAGATCTTAAGTAAGTAAGCTTTTATTTTTATTGTTTCCCTTTAATTTAGTTTAAACAAAGTAAGAATTTTAAATACTCGTTATTACATGTTGAGGATATAGACAACAGTTTTGGCACAGGCTGGGGCTGAAGAAAGGATGATTAATTCTCACTGGTATGAAGACCCAGGACATTTATCCAGTCTCTGTAGTGAGGGTTCTCAGCAAAGACATTTGTTTTCAGAAAGGATCTGGCAGGTTAATTCTTGGCTACATGAATAAGAAAACAAAAGAGAAGATGAAATGGGAGGAGGGATGCATAAAGTGGAGAGAGTTGGAAGAACATTCTTCCTTTTTTTTCCCCCCTAAGCTTTTAATTTCTTATAGCTCTTAGATAATGACATTTGAATTCTTCAATCTTCTATTTTCCTAATTCTGTTCTGAAAAACTTGGAAATGAAACAAAATATCTAATTTTCCATTGTGACTCGATGGAGGTTTTCCCTATTTTACTGGATGGATTATACTCATATTTGAAACTTTTATGATTCTTTTGTATTTTATTATCCACAGTAAGTTATATTGGGCTCATTTGGAGCCTGCTCCAAGGAAAACATGATGCTAGTTTTGTGCACAATTAACAATTACCGAATGGTTAGAATAAGCAGGCATGACCAGACTATTGCCTTAGTGTATTATTTTGTGCAGTCCTGTAGGTTGACTGGGAAGTTCTGCTTCCTGTAGTAGTAGCTGGGGCACTGTTAAATCTAGAGGATCCGGAATGGCCTCAGTCACATGGCCTCAGTTGGAAATTGGTGCCAGCATTGGCTAGGAAGTTAGCTGGGGCTGTCAGCTAGGGACTCTTGGTGTTTCTCTACAGGCATCTTATTATGTGCTTTCTTAGGTTTCCTCAGAGCGTGATGATTGGATTCAGAGATTCAAAGATGCAGAATTGTACATGTGTGAAAGTAGAAGCTGGGAATCTCAGATGTTATACAGTATCACTTCTGCCTCATTATATTTGCTACAGGGCCAGGTCAGATTCAAGGGGAAGAGAAATGGTCTCCACTTGGCTGTAAGAGGAGTGACAAATAATTTGTAGCCATATTTAATTAACCACAGTCCATCCTTGGACCACGAAGTATTTATATTTCTCACAAATGCAAATGTAGTGAATTCCTCCAAACACTCCTGAAAAACCTCATTCCATTAGAGTGTCAGGCTCAAACTCAGGGTTTAGGCTCTCGTCATCTGAATCAGGTCCTGGAGTTCAATCTGATTCTTAGGTGACATGACTCAAGTACAGACTCTTGAACTGAAAAGACAAGTTAGATGTTCCACACACACTCAAGTTACAAAGGGGTGGTCAAGACAGGATGACTGCAATAGATACTCTTGTTTTAAAAAGGGAGAAAATAGGAACCTAGCTTTAACCAACCCACTGAAATTCTGATACTCAGCAGGTGTATGTCACCAGCTTCTGTTTTGTGAATTCATAGGTTAAGGGTCTTTTCTTTTTCCTGGGAGTCATTGCCTGTGGTTCTAGGCTGTACTCTTCTAGTCACCATTTCTTTTCCATAAGAAATGGGCCTAGGCCTTAATCTAAGTATCTTTTTAGTTCTGCTTCCTGACTAAAAAATTTGAGTTGACTGTCCCGTTTGACTCAAGCTGGTGACCGTTCCATTGGTGGTTCTGTGAGAATCATTGGGATTTACCCCATTGGACAAAACCACAGCCACATATCTTTTTGGGATAGGCCTCTCCTTACTTTGGACTTTGAGGCAAGATGCTATGGGACAATGCCTTTAATATTCTTAGAAACTCTTTTGTGTAGCTGAGGATCTGGTAGGCAGGCCTTTGAGAATCTTAGAAACTCCTTTATATAGATGATACAGTCCAGGCAAAACAATGTTAAGTCTTTCTGAGGTCTTCACAAACCGTCTTACAGCCACATCCTTTGATTTTCTCTTGACCTCAAGGTCACATTTCACTGGCAGTACCTTCAGTTAGATCTTTACTGTGAGGCGATTTTTAAAAAATCTAGTGCTGTTTCGGGTTTCTTCATTTGTTTCTTCCTTCGGTGGTTTTTTTTTTTTTTTTTTTTTTAATTTATTTGACAGACAAAGATCACAAGTAGGCAGAGAGGCAGGCAGAGAGATAGAGGGGGAAGCAGGCTCCCTGCTGAGCAGAGAGCCTGATTTGGGGCTCTATCCCAGGACCCTGGGATCATGACCCAAGCCGAAGGCAGAGGCTTAAACCCACTGAGCCACACAGGCACCCCTGTATTACTGTTTTAAATTTTCTTTTTAAGATTTTATTTATTTATTTGTCAGAGAGAGAGAGTACAAGCACAGGCAGACAGAGTGGCAGGCAGAGACAGAGAGAGAAGCAGGCTCCCTGTTGAGCAAGGAGCCTGATACGGGACTCGATCCCAGAATGCTGGGCCTGAGCCGAAGGCAGCCACTTAACCCACTGAGCCACCCAGGTGTCCCCCGTATTACTGTTTTGAAGGTAGAATTTAATGTTGGGATTGGCTGAGATAGTTATGCACTAGCCATGCTGAGTTTGATACATTTTTTTACACATCCTTGTAGAGACTGGTTCAGAAACAGAGGTGAAGTTTGGTGTGTCAGTTGGGAAGATGAAGTAGTCTTTTTCTGTTTCCATTTTCTCAGTGAATACAGAATAGAGGTCATCAACATCAGTGATGGTGAAGGAATACTTTGGGGGAGAAAAGCTTGGAAAGGTCTTAGAGTAAATTGACTAGGAAAATTTAGTGGATTTATGGGCAGTGTTGTGCTAAGGGGGGCCACTTGCTAATTGTGGTTGTAAGTTCATCGTGTCATCATTCAGGATGTTCTGCTTTTTGAGGACAGACTGATTATGAGAAGAGTTAACTCTTCTCAATGTTGTGGTTTGGCCAGGTGAACGTGGGAGATCACCGAGTGAGAGGAGTAGCAAAGTTTAGAGTGTATGCAAGGGAGTGATTGTCGTGGCAGGGCATGGACGATAAGCTCGGTTAGAGGGACAAGAGGGAGGGAAGGACAATGAAAAAGTGGTAGGTAGGGTTCATGGTTTAAAAGATTATAGATAGTTAAAGTCACAGTTTTAGGGAAAGATGGATAGGAGATGGTGAATGGGGGTAGGGTGATTGAAATCAGGATATGGGAGGATTTCATCCACGTTCTTATTTAATACCTACAAACTTCATATTATCTCCACCTTAGACATTGGAAAATTATGTCATAGAGATTAAATAACTTGACCAAGGTCACACAGCAACTAAATGGCAGTCTTTAGATGGGAAATCAAAATATCAGTTTTGTTTTTAAACTCCAACATCTTTGTACTAAACCAGCTGCCTGTGATTCATGACAGTTTTCTGCTAGACAAAGAGTAACCATTATTATGGCTGAGAATGTTTACATTGTGTTTGTTTTGCTTACTCCAGGCTTATTACGGCATGGGAATGAAAAAAAGGCCTCAGAATACATTTCTAATTTCAAAAACATCTCCTTACTTTCTTCATAAAACAAGTGGCCTTTAGAATTTGATGGAAAATAATTTTCACTTTCATCTTTGAAAATTCACAAGTTAACATTCATACATCAGTTTTGAGTAAGCCGTTAGGTAACATGGAGTAAATTCTGCCCTATCAGTTGACAGTAAAATAAAAATTCTCAATGCTAAGGAGATCATCCACCATTTTTCTACACTTAAAATTATTTAAGTAGATCCCTACTTAACAATAAACAATGACAATCTAAGAAAAAGAACTTAAGATAATTTTGATTATCTCTGCCTTAGGAGGCTTCAGAAAAATTTGCTTAGGTTCTAAGTAGATGGTAGTAAAGATTTTATGCTTCAGTAGAGGAAAAGTGAGATTTTAAATAGAAGGTTTTTCAGCCTAATAATTAAAATAACAATACTTAGCAGACTTCCACAATACTGCAAACAAACAAAACCCAATTGCCTGGGCTGTTTTTAGTTTAAATTACATGGAGCCCTTTCTAACATTGCTTGTAGGTATGGAGGCTTGATTGAAATAGCTGCATAATTCCTGAGCAGAGGGTTCTCTTTGCTGTAATTACATTCATGTGGTGACTCATATTCTCTTAATCCCTGGATTTTATAATTCAAAGGAAAATATTCCCTTGAACTTTGAAAACCTTGAAGACTCAAAAGTTGTTTTTTTAAAAAATATTGTTGTTATTACTACTACCAGTATGACTTCTCTAAATGATATTATACCTAATTGCTTTTGATCTCACTCAGGCTAGCTCTGATAATGGGGATTTACTAATGTGACTGATGGAGAAAGGATCCCAGAGATACTCAGCATCAGGGATGGGCTTTCTGGATCCCAGGACCTAAGCAGCAGAGATTTAGGGGTTTTCCCTCTGGTATTCCCCACTGGCACAACTTTGTGTCTCTCAAGTGTCTGCTTATTTTTCACTTGTTGCCTCTCTTTCCTTGAATGATATTTTTGTGAATTCCCTTGTTCAGATTCCCAAGAGAGGGAATAATAGTTGGTTCTGCTAGTAAACACTGCCTTTGTATGACAGTTTCCTCCCCCACTTCTGTGAAGTTGAGACTGATACAAGGTTGGGGGCCTGTTCTTCGCAAATATCTGGCTGGTAGCTCTCCTGTGTAGGGTATGGATGTGGGTAATCAGGTGAGATGTGGATGCTGGAACAATGACATGTCTTGCTCGAGGCAGATTTCTATCATGCTTTTGTTTGTTAGAAGTCCTTTAGAATTTGTGAAATACTATCTTATATCCCCATGAGAAGAAAAGAAAGAGGAAGGAAGGAAGGAAAGATGGAGGGAGAGAGACAGGAAGGAAGGAAGGAGAAAAGAAAGACAGCTGTTGGTTGATTGCACAATAGCTGTTCTCTCCCCCGCCCTCCTTTCCCCCAGCATTGTTCAGCTCTCTCTGAGTACTCATGATGCTCAGGCAAGGCTCTGGAGATGGAAAACGATCATTCAAAAGCAAATGTCCCAGTCAAAGGATCTGTTTTGGTGAGGCCCAGTAAGGTAATTCTGGCAAAACATACTTGAGAAGATGGATGCTAGGAGCTTTTGTGTAGAGTTTACTGATTCAAGAAATACAGGGCTTTTCTTCCCTGGGATATTTTTATTTACGTGAGATGCTTTGAACTGCAGTAGCCATGCTAGGGCTATGACAAGAGCTAGTGAAGAGGACAGGTCACTCACCATACTGGTGATGGAGCACCATGAACATGTGCTCACATCCATGTACTGAGCCACCACACCAACTAACTCTGGAACTTCCCTGTTCTTTGGTGGGAAATTATTTTGATGGAATAGGTAATAGCCCACAAGTATGCTACCAGGTAAGCTAGCCCCCACAGGCCAAATTAAAATCTTCAAGTCATGTGGTTTGCTAAATTAACTTGAAGGACATGGTGAGAAGCAAGAAGAAAGAAATGGTTAGGTTATCACCCCTACTATAGGGTCCAAGTTGGAGGGAAGGGATCCCTCCAGCTAAACCTGGAGTGCATGGTGTTCATAAGTTCTGCTTCTCTCCCTGCTGTATCTGCCTTCCCTGCTGATGATGTTTTCAAGGACCAGAGTTGAGGTTTGGGCAAGCTCCATAGGTGGAAGGTAGTTGAAGCTTAATGATGCCCATTTCCCGGTTCTGAGTTACACAGAGATAAGTAGGCTTGGTTAGGAGCTGTAAATTGCTGGGGAGCTAGATGAACAGTAATGGATTCTGTTTGTGTTTTGGGGGCAAAGAATACATGGGGTAAAAATGGGTGTCATCAGTGTTTATTAACCAAAGCAGTTTTATCCCCAAGCCTGCATTGGCAATGTCTGGACACATTTTTGATAGTCATGACTGATGAGTCTGTGAGATGCTATTGGCACCTAGTGAGGGAGGCCAGGGATGCTGCTAAACATACTACAGTGTATAAGATACTCCCCAAGACAAATAATTATCTGGCCCAACATGTCAGTACTATGGAAGTTGGGAAGCCCTGGATGTCACCAATAGGTGATTGAATTAAGATCTCATAGATAGTGTTTATGTATAGTGTATCCTGGATATTTAGTATCTTTTGTGTATTTATTGTATTTATGTATTGTATTTATTACCTAGATATCATTTGGTCACCCATCCCTTTCTAGCATACGTGATCTTTTTAGTTACACTTACCCACTCTATGCATTCTGTCACCTCTAACAAAATTTTGTTTACTAGTTACTCATCTATATTTAAAATATCTTAGTAGGGGTGCCTGGGTGGCTCAGTGGGTTAAAGCCTTTGCCTTCAGCCCAAGTCAGGATCCCAGGGTCCTGGGATCAAGCCCTGCATCAGGTTCTCTGCTCAGCGGGGAGCCTGCTTCCAACTCTCCTCTCTGCCTGCTTGTGATCTCTGTCTGCCATATAAACAAATAAAATCTTTAAAAAATAAAGAGTAAAATAAAATATCTTAGAAGTGTTGGCATATGTTTTGTAAACTTCAAATTTATTCATCTAACAGATCTGCAGAAGCAAATTCACATTACACCTGTCCTGGAATTTCTAACAAGAAAGAAGATATAAATGTCCTATAAATAAACTAAATTATTTAAGCCACTTTTAGTTGTGTTTTCTACAGCTTGCAGCTTTGAGCATCCTAGCTGGTTCCCTCATAACATCAGAAGGAAAATGTATTCCAAAGATATATGAAACAAGGAGTTATACTATAATTATAGGTCCCCTAAAGGGTAATGTAGGGATCAGATACTGTAGGGAATTGATTATGGTACCTCTGTTAATAAAACACATGCTTGATCATTCTGTTTACCTTTCAAGCCAGTGTAGGCTTGGTGCTTATCATGGCAGGCCTATGTGCTCAGATTAAGAGAGAGGAAGAGAGCATGTTTGCATGCAATAGCAGGGTTGGGGGTGTGGAGACAGAGGGAGAGAGAGAATCTTAAGTAGGTTCCACACCTAGTGTGGAGCCTGATACAGGGTTCAATCTCATGATCCTGAAATCATGACTGGACCGAAATCAAGTGTTGGATGCTTAACCTACTGAATCATCCAGGTGCCCCAGAAATTCACATTTTTTTTTCAAAGATTTTATTTATTTATTTGACAGAGAGAAATCACAAGTAGATGGAGAGGCAGGCAGAGAGAGAGAGGGAAGCAGGCTCCCTGCCGAGCAGAGAGCCGATGCGGGACTCGATCCTAGGACCCTGAGATCATGACCTGAGCCGAAGGCAGCGGCTTAACCCACTGAGCCACCCAGGCGTCCCAGAAATTCACATTTTTTAAAAAAGATTTTATTTGTTTATTTGAGAGAGAGAGAGAGAGCATGAGAGGAGGGAAGGTCAGAGGGAGAATTAGACTCCCCACAGAGCTGGGAGCCCGACCTGGGACTTGATCCCAGGACTCTGGAATCATGACCTGAGCGGAAGGCAGTTGCTTAACCAACTGAGCCACCCCGTTGCCCAAAATTCACATTTTTTAAATGATTGGGATAATTTTAGTATGGTAACCTGCAGGGCACTGTGAAAAAGATTTTCTAGTTAGCTGAATATCCATTGACAGAATAAACTTAGAAATTTATAAGTTCTGGGGCTCATTTGGTTAAGCGTCTGCCTTTGACTCAGGTCATGATCTCAAGCTCCTGGGGACTGAGCCCGACATGGGGCTCCCTGCTCAGTGGGGAGTCTGCTTCTCCCTCTCCCTCTGCCCTTACCCTCTGCTCCTGCTGACTCTCTCGCTGCACACTCCCTCTCTCAAATAAATAAATCAAATCTTAAAAAAAGAAATTAATCACTTCATAATTATTTTTATTTAATGATGTTAATTTTATTTATGTCTTCGTGCTTTAAAAATATGGAGACATTAAGACTTTTATGGAAGTTGTGTCTCGAGGCACCACTATTAAAGGGGGAATTTTTTCATATGTGTGGAATTAAAGGAAAGCATATTTAAGAAGATGTAAACATCTTTAAATTGTACAAGAAGGTTGATTAGGAGAGGTTTCAAAAAGGATTATTTAAAAATGCTCAAGGCATATTCCTTCTCATTTTCTCCACCTTTCTTTGCCCCCTTTTAATGTTTTTGTGATGAAAAGGAATATTTTGCTAGGTTAAAATATCACACATTAAAAATGGTAAAGTATGGTAGTAAATCAGAACTATTTGGTAAAAGCTAAAGTAAAAATGGGAAGAATAAGATGTTTTAGGAATAATGTTGAGCTTACGGTAGTTTCCTAGAACCATTGACCTAGGTCAGTGGAATAGGTTAATGACAGGTGATTAAGCTCATCGTTTTTGAGGAGTACTAGGATCTGTGTGTGCGTGTTTGTGAGAGAGAAAATGAAAGAGAGAGAAAGAGACTCATAAAGTTTTATTTTTGTTTTAAAATATTAGCCAAAGAATCATAAAGCTGGTATGTGTAAACTTGTCAATTTTCAGATGATTTACATTTTCAAGGTCCTCTTTAATCATCGTTTCTGTTTGTTACAGCGATTTGCTGTCCTCTGAATACGTAGAGAGACATGTTGAACATGGAGGGAAGACAGTGGAAGTTAAAGTAAGTAAAATTGTCTCCCTGTGGGGGAAATCTTTTGAGAATTTTTAAAATACTGATTCTGATTTTAATTTTCACTGAAACTTCTAAGTGTACAGTTTGGGGCTTTTATATTTTTTCAAGAAAGTGTGTCACCCATTTGTGAATAAAAGCCTTCAGTTATCAGAGAAAGAATTCTTAGTGTGCTGTAGGAATTGTTGGAGTTATGTTTTTGGGTAAAGATTTTATTTATCAGAGAGAGAGAGAGTACAAGCAAGGAGAGTGGCAGAGGAAGAGGGAGAAGCAGGCTTCCTGCTGAGCAGGGAGCCCCATGTGGGACTCGATCCCAGGATCCTGAGATCACAACCCAAGTCAAAGGCAGACCTCAGCAGACTGAGCCACCCAGGCTCCCCTGGAGTTGTGTTTTATGGGATTAATGTAGCACAAGGGTTATTTTTTAGAATATGTCACAGAAAATAATTTCTGAATTTGCCTTTAAGGTTAGCCCTGAGAAATAAGAAGTAAAATCTTGGTTCCAGGATTGATACATGACTTTGCATTCAGTTAAATATTCCCCTGGGGCGCCTGGGTGGCTCAAGTCATTATTCCAGGGTCCTGGGATCGAGCCTCGAATCTGCTCTCTGCTCAGCAGGGAGCCCGCTTCCCCCTCTCTCTCTGCCTGCCTCTCTGCCTTCTTGTGATCTCCATCTGTCAAATAAATAAATAAAATCTCTTTAAAAAAAAAATATTCCCCTGATAAAATGGCAAATTTATTAGGTCTGTAGGGAAAGCCCCTGGGGTTTTTAAATCCCTGGTGAGAGAAATCACAGGACACTGGTTCATTTCAGGTAAGCTCTGAAAGGAAATTTGAATAAAATCCTCTTCCAATTGTAGGCATAGGAATGTATGTTTTTGTCCAGGCTACTGATGATGTCATCTGAGGACTGGTGAGGCTGAATCCCTCCCAGGGTTTTCTTTAGGCCCCTTGTATATAGTACGATGTTTTAGCCAAGTTTTAATTTCTTCTGAACAATGTTTGTACTATTTGTTTTGCTTTATCAGAATTATATTCCATTTAGATTTATTTTCTTTTTCTGAATATAAATTTGATACAGACTCATTTTAGTAAACTTAAAAGTAGAAAAAAAGTGGGGAAAAATGAAAAATCACCCTTAAATTCATCACTGAGGTAAACTTTGTTTTCATTTTGTTGTATGTCCTTTTAGTATTGTTTTGTCCTACGCATGTCTATGTATAGACATTTCCGATAAAGATTTAAAATCTGTTAATTTTTACAAGTGAACTAATTATTATAATTATAACAATCCTTCCAGAAAGTTACTCTAAACTTGTTAAGACTGACTTGGTTGATGTATTTGCACTGCCTTACTGCAGAAAGGATGTCAGGACTCTCCCAGGTCTAACATAGGAGAATAGTGACATTTTGTTTGGAGTTAAAAAAAAATAACTGCTATTTAGAAGCTCTGGGCTTCTATTCTCTTCCCTGTTTATTTGGTTCACTTTCTTATTTTGTAGGATGCTTTTCTGAATGCAGAGTGTATCTTACTCCTTTGTTAAATTAAAGAGGAAAAGAAACAGACAGTTTACTATGTATTTCCATTTCTGCCTGTCAGTGGAATGAGGAAGTACATCTATAGGCATGGAGGGCAGATTAGCAGAAAACTATTTGCTGTTGCTATAGTAATATCCTTTCCAGGAAACTTGTACTTCGTCAACAAAGCTTACTCCACTCAGATTATTAGGCAACGTGGGTATGTATAACACCTAGAGCTCTGATGTTCTGCGCCGTCTTTGCTGATTTTCTAGTCTGAGAATTGCATTTTCTTAGTTGATGGTTTGTCTAACCCCCCAAGCCTATTAAATCAGGGAAATAATTAATCCACCCTTCAATCAAACTCGAAGGCCAGAAGACATTTCTCCCTTTAAGAAAACCACTTGGATCTCACCCATCACCTCCATTTGTTTCTAATCCATTTAAAAATCTAACTCAAAATTCTCCTCTGGGTTTTTTCCAGGAACCACACTGAAAGCTCTGAACCCTGCCCCATCAATGAGTTAGTAGCCAGTTATTTTCCTGTTGGTTCCCTTGTGTTGTGCCCTTTGTGCTTCGCTGTTTGGGGTGTTTCTTTTTACATGGAGTCTGTTAGTTCTCTTTTCTTTACTAATGACTCGGAATTTTCTCAAGCCTTTCTTTCACTATACATTAGGAATGAAAATTGTAGCATTTCATATTTTTTTCTTTCTACTACCTTTTCAAAAAAAAATTTTTTTTCTTACCTTCTGTATCAGTTTGCTAAGGCTGCTATCACAAAGTACCACAGAGTGGCTTAAACAACAGAAATGTATTTTCTGGGGTGCCCAGGTGGCTCAGTCTGTTAAGTGGCTGCCTTTGGCTCATGGTCATGCCTTCGGCTCAACACCATAGGTCATGATCCTATCCTGGGATGGAGCCCCACATTGGGCTCCCTGCTCAGTGGAGAGCCTGCTTCTCCCTCTACCTCTGTCTGCTGTGCTCTCCCTCTCCATCTCTCTGTCAAATAAATAAATAAAATCTTTTTTAAAAATGTATTTTCTTAACAATTTTGGAGGCTCAAAGACCAAGATCAAGGTGTCAACTGGGTTGGTTTCCTCTGAGGCTTTTAGATGGTGCCTTCTCCTTATGCCTTACATGGTTTTCCCTCTGCGTCTGTCTGTGCTTTAATTTCTTCTTCTTCCTTTTTATTTATTTGAGAGAGAGAGTGAGAGAGAGTGCAGGAGCAGAAGAAGGGCAGAGGAGAGGGAGAAGCAGGCTCCCTGCTCGAGCCTGATTTAGGGATCCATCCCAGAACCCTGGGATGAGCCAAAGACAGATGCCCAGCTGACTGAGCCACCCAGGAGCCCTCTGATTTCTTCTCCTAAAACAAACTATTCCTCATGTTGGATTAGGGCCTACTCAAACATCCTCATTTTAACTTAATTACTTCTTTAAAGACTATATCTTCAAGTACAATTATAATCTGTGGTACCTGAGGGGTTAGGACTTCAACATAAGAATTTCAGAGGAATAAAATTAAACCCATAACACCTTTCCTAAGAGGGCCATGCTTTTGTTTTGTTTTGTTTTTTTTAAAGGCTTATTTATTTTAGAGAGTGTGAGGGTGACAGAGACCATGAGTGGGAGGGGCAGAGGGAAAGGGGGGAGAATCTCAAGCAGACTCCACACTGAGTGCACTGAGCATGGAGCCCCATATAGGGCTCAGTCTCACAACCCTGAGGAGATGGCCTAAGCTGAAGCCAAGAGTTCCACGCTGAGCAGACGGCACTACCCAGGTGCACCTTGTGTTTTTAAATTTTTTTAAAATTGGCCTTTGTTTTGGAAGTGAAATAAATGAAGGGTATGTGAAATAAAGACAAAGCTGTACTTCTTTTGATGATATAAAATCAAAAGCAAAATCATTATGCCAGATTGGGACGCCTGGGTAGTGCAGTCTGTTATGCATCTGACTCATGAGTTCAACTCAGGTCATGATCTTGGGGTTATGGGATTGAGCTCCGCATGGTGCTCCCCTTTGGGCAAGGAGTCTTCTTGAGATTTCTTCTGCCCCTCACGCTGATTGTAGTCTCTCTCTGTTTCTCTCTCAAATAAATAAATAATTAAAATCTTAAAAAAAAAAAATCATTAGGCCATGTTTAAACAATGGCTAGATACCAATCTAGTAAATGACTCTGCTCAGGTGTCATGGAACCTTTAATTTGTGAAACTCAGGTGCAATGCATTTATTAAAGAGTGTGAGTATGAATGTGGGAAAAGGAATACATTTGCATGAAATAGCTACTTTGGTGAATCTTTTAGATTGTGATAATCTTTTTTCAAACCTTTTTATTTATTATATTTAAATTAAAACAAATAAAAAATTTTATTTATTTGAGAGAGAGAGCATGCACAGGAGCGTGAGGGGGGAGGGGCAGAGGAAGAAGCAGACTCCCCACTGAGCAGGGAGCCTGATTTGGGAGGCTGGATCCCAGGGCCCTGAGATCATGGCCTGAGCTGAAGGCAGACACTTAACTGACTGAGCCACCCAGGAGCCCCTAAAACCTTTTTAAATTGTAAAATGTAACACTGACACAGAAATTGCTAAGGTGAGTACCCTATAACCCCCATCCGAATCAAGAAACAGCTCAACCAGGTCTCCTGTGTGCTGCTTCCCAAACCCAAGCCCCTCCCTCCTCTTACAGACTTGTAAATAGTACTGTGACTTCAGTGGTTGTAATTTCCTCATTTTTGCTTATTGCGTTATCACATGAGCTTGTATTCCTGCAGTTTAATTTGCCTATCTGAAGTTTTTTTTAGTGAGTTTTTTTTTTTTCCAAGATTTTATTTATTTATTTGACAGAGAGCGAAAGCACAAGCAGGGGGAGAGGCGGGCAGAGGGAGAGGGAGAAGTGAGCCAGTTAATGAGTTTTAAGACAGTCTCTTTTAATCTGTTGGTTTCTCCATATCTTTCTTTTTTTTCCTTCTCCCTTGCAATTTATATGTTGTTTCTTCAACAAATCAATTGTTTATCCTATGTGGTTCACAGTCTGAATTTTGCTGTTGACTTCAATGTTATATTTAGAGTAAAATGAAATCTATGTCAGTCTTCCCATAAGATAGTGATTTGTATTATCAGCAAGGACATTCTATGCCTTGTTGAAGGTAGTTTTATTCCAGTCAGACAGATACATAATCCCTATTTTAAAGTTCTATTAAAATCTTTTCTTCAAAGTTTACAAAGATAAAAGATTTAAGTGGGGGGAAAAAAGAGAGATTTTTATTCCTTTAATAAGACATTATTAATCTCGTCTTTCCCTTACATTTATTTCCAGTTCATTTAAAAATTAAATTCTAAATTTGCCCCTTAGTTTAGGAAGAACTTTTATGGGTTCAATATGAACTTCTAAGACAATTTTAACCTTAAGTTTCAATCTATCAGAACATCTAGGGAACACTGTCTTTTTATTTTGACTGTGATGAACTGTAGATTTAGATTCTTAAGACAAAGTGAGCTGGGATTGACAAGTAGCAGCAAATAAGTCTAAACCATGCAGTTCGCAGTTTTACAGTTAGCTAGCTTTTTTTTTTTTTTTTTGTCTTGAGGCTAAAGACTGCCAGTATTCAACTTAATTGGTTGCCAGTTACATAGGCTCTAGTTAATGAGTTTTATAATACTAATAATAGTAACCACTGGTATTTATTGCTCATGATGTGACAGGCACATGAATTCATGTGTATTGCATGCTCAAAACGACCTGTGATTATAATTATTATGAAACTTGACAGGAAGCTGAGGTTATATAATTTGCTGAAGATAACACAGTAAAAAGTAGTAGAGCCACAGTTAACATTTAAGTTCCTTAACTCCCAGGCAGACTCTCACACCATATTATCTACCATAAATTCTGTATTACGTAAGATAGGCTAGCCATGAAGACAGAAATGTATTTTATTTAGACTTATTTTATACATACTTATTTCATTTTGGACGTATCTAGCAATTACTCTTTTATAGTCTTATTCTTCAGCTAAAGTGATGGTCTATTCAAAGACCCTTTATGTATTTCTCTCAACTTTGGTCATGTGTTCAGGTAATTGTTTAGTAATGTCCATTGCTTTAGGCAAAATATGGTAGAGACACATCCAGCCTGTTTTACTTATCATATCTCAGGAAAATAGTCATAGTATGAGTTTTAGAACATTAGGAAAGGAATGGCTAAATCTTTATACCAAGAATGTGTATAGATGTGGGATGAGGCAGATTTCCTTTGTGTGAAAACGTAAAAACAGATGGCTTGGTATAGACATAGGGCTTATTATATTTATTACCAGTGAAAGACTGTGACCAGTCACCAGTATCATTTGTTCTAACAGGTTTTTGGGGAGTAGTTAGTTTTTTTATGTATTATGATAATAATCAAAAGTACTAGCTGCTAAGTGTCTAATTAGTTCAAATTATTTCTACTATATGTGAGCACTCCTCGCTTGTCTTTGGGTCAAATCCTAATCCTTGAGGATAGGTGTATACAGAGATGCCTTTTACACAGCATTGACTTTGACTGGCAATCAACAGGTTACTGTCCGTCGTATGTGTAAGTGAATTGTGTGCACTCAAGGATCATTGTCTTGAATTATGTCCATAGGGGCAGTAAAAAGATGGTAAGAAAGCAAAGGAGTGTGGACCAAGGTTGAAGTCTAGAAAAAGGTAAAGGATGTGGAGAGAGTGCTGTGTGTTGGGGTGCTGGTATCAGAGGAGAAAGTGTCTCCTTGAGGGTGGGAGAGGTTTTTATGACTCAAGGGAACATTTTCTTAGTGGAATGGCGGTGTAATTTTCATTAAAAATATTTTTTGTCTTTTTTTTTAAGATTTTATTTATTTATTTGTCAGAGAGAAAGAGACAGAGAGAGCATGGGCACAAGCAGGGGGAGCAGCAGGCAGAGGGAGAAGGAGACACCCCCCTGAGCAAGGAGCCCCACATGGGACCCAATCTCAGGACCCTGGGATCATGACCTGAGCCAAAGGCAGACACTTAACCAACTGAGCCACCAGGCATCCCTTCATTAAAAATATTTTCTGAGCAAATTAAAATGGCTCCTGTTAACTCTGAAAATAGAATGTTAGTAAAGTTGATACAGAAGCAAGGCGAAAGCCCCAATTCTTTTTTTCTTTTCTTTTCTTTTTTTTTTTTTTTTTTTTTTTTTTTTTTTTTTTTTTTTTTTTACCAAATAGTTTTTCTCCTGCTGTTCACATCCATCTTCCCTCCCTGAGTTTGAAGCTCCATGAAAGATCCCCAGCTTAACCAGCAGGTGCATATGCTACAGGCTGAATCTCTAGATTCCTTTTGCACTCATTTTTCTGAGTCAGATTTCTAGCTCATTCTTCTTTCTTGAAAGAGATACCTTTTCTTCTTATCCCGCCTTAATCTTTTTGCTTTCTACAATGAATGTGCCAAAGAAGGAAAAAAAAAATTTCTAGTGGAGAACAGCTTTAAGAGATCACTTAGAAACGATTAAATATCTGACTTTTAGGACAACACTGACCTTCCTGACTTATGCTAACTTTGTAGCTGCTATAACCCTAAACAGTATCCATAGATAATGGCTTGTTTTCTTGAATTGTATTCAAGCTTCCTCATGTCTCATTTTCTGATTTCTCCATGATGAACATAATGATCAACACTTGAATAGTTTAGAAGTTGTGTAATATATTAAATAATGTTTCTTAAGATATCTTTTAACTTACTTTGTTTGTAAAAAATACCCCTCAAATAATAATAGGGTGGTAAAAAATATTGTGGACTTCTTTCTTAAGTAAAAAATGTTCTCAGTTTGTCATTAGTCGATTTAGTTTATTTAAAATATAGGTTATAGTTTAGTGACTGCATTCTGAATACTCTGCTTTTTATAATGATACAACATTGACATATCGTTTTATGAAATAGGGATTTTTCTTGAATTCATTGCATACAATTGAAGGGTACATAAATGCTTGAACTATTTCTTTTTTTGGCCATAGGAGCACAAAAATGGCTATTAAACTGCCACAGTGTCATTATATATATTTATTGCAGCAGAAAAGATGCACAGAGGGGTTAATCTGCTTTTGCTTATCCTGGATATCAAGTTTCCTTATTGATTCTCAAAACTGCGTTTCCATCCAGAATCTTGGTTCTTCCTACAGATGCCAGAAGAGTAAGCGATGAAGAAGAAAAGCAGAACTAGACTTGGGTGTGCAGTAAATTTTGCTATGTGCATTAGTACAGAGACACCCATGCCATCCCATTGGTGATGAATCTTCTGAAAGAGACTAGTTTTGTTTTGTTTTCAAATAGCTTTTAAGTAATCTCTTTATTTTGAGGTTGTCTTTTTTTTTTTTTAAAGATTTTATTTTTATTTATTTATTTGACAGACAGAGATCACAAGTAGGCAGCGAGGCAGGCAGAGAGAGAGAGAGAGAGAGAGGGAAGCAGGCTTCCTGCGGAGCAGAGAGCCCGATGTGGGGCTCGATCCCAGGACCCTGAGATCATGACCCGAGCCGAAGGCAGCAGCCCAAACCACTGAGCCACCCAGGCGCCCCTTGAGGTTGTCTTTTGACATAAATGCAAACAACAGCTACTGTTGACAAGTAATCTATACAGAAGCCTTTTAAAATCTTGGGTTTTTTGTTTGTTTGTTTGCTAGTTTGTTTTTAGGAGGACTCACCAACAATATTTCTCTTCCAAAATGCACTTCTTATTAACAATTTCCCCTTGCATTTGAGGAACATGTTCTCTATCTTGAATTCTCACTACAGTAGCTTTTTCACAGACTCTTGGATAAGGGAATAATACTCAGTTATCTAGACAGTAATCAAGGCGGGTGGTCTGGGAGGTTGGTTTAGAGAGAATTTCTTTTTAAACGGATCTGTTTGTAGAAGTTGTCATGTAAGCTCTTGTATTGCCTTTAATTTCAAATCCAAGGATCAGGCATTTCCCCTGGCTCTGTGGAAACAGGGAAGGCCTTTATCTAGTAAAGTAACTTAGTGCTGTGCATTTTAAGGATGGCTGAGGAGCAGACTATCAGGTAAAGACCCTTAGTTGGTCCTTTTGGGTGGGGATCCTGCTGCCATGATAATGGGGATTTTTTTTTTTTAATAACTTTATTGAGATACAGCTCATTTGCCATAAACCAAAGTGGGTTTGGGTCTCTATTTTGTCTGTTAGGGAGATTTTTAAACTGAGTGTGTGTGAATCGAGTTGATTAAAATTATGACAGTTTAATGAAGCAATGGTAAGTATGCTTGACAGAGGCTACTACCCATATGTCAGAATGCATATTTATGTTCTTCTTGCTAGACTGCCTGGGAAATTCAGGTTAAGGACTCTCACCAGTGCACCTGCGCTCTGGAGCAGAGCCCCAGGTGCAGGAGGAAGGACAGTTTTAGGTATAGGTGTTACAGGTTGTGGGGTGGGTATGCATTTACCTCACACTGGTTCTCTTTACCAGAGGGGACATTTTCAGCTGTCATATCTGCAGACATGATAACTTTTTACACAATTAAAAACCAAGTTCACCCCAAATACACAATTTTAAAAATTAGATGACTTCTAGAAATCTCAATTCTGAGACAGTTTATGAGTTATAAGTTAACATCAGTCTTGACAGTAAAACTAGAATGACTTTAAAAAATTTTTATTCTCTCCATCTCCCAATTTCCTCCATGTTATTCCTTATGCTCCACAAGTAAGTGAAACCATATGATAATTGACTCTCTCTCCTTGACTTATTTCACTCAGGAGAAGTGAGTTGGGGGAAATCAGAGGTAGAGACAAACCGTGAGACACTGTGGACTCTGAGAGACAAACAGGGTTTTGGTTTTTTTTTTTTTTCATTTTTTAATTTCTTTATATACATATAATGTATTATTAGCCCCAGGATACAGGTTTTTGAATCGCCAGGTTTACACACTTCACTCACCATATCATGTACCCTCCCCAATGTCTATAACCCCACCACCCTCTCCCTCACCCCCTACCCCCGGTCACCCTCAGTTCGTTTTATGACAGTAAGAGTCTCTTATGGTTTGTTTCCCTTCCGATCCTATGTTGTTTCATTTATTCTTTTCCTACCCTCCAAACCCCCCACGTTGCATCTCCACTTCCTCATATTAGGGAGATCGAATGATAGTTGTCTTTCTCTGATTGACTTATTTCGCTAAGCATAATACCTTCTAGTTCCATCCACGTCATTGCAAATGGCAAGATTTCATTTTTGGTGGCTGCATAGTATTCCATTGTATGTATATATATATATATATATATATACACACATATATATACAACATCTTCTTTATCCATTCATCTATTGATGGACATCTAGGTTCTTTCCATAGTTTGGCTATTGTAGATATTGCTGCTATAAACATTCAAGTGCACCTGCCCCTTTAGATCACTATGTTTGTATCTTTAGGGTAAATACCAAGTAGTGCAATTGCTGGGTCATAAGGTAGCTCTATTTTCAATTTTTTGAGGAACCTCCATGCTGGACAAACAGGGTTTTGGAGGGGGTTGGGGGGTGGGGTGAGCCTCGTGATGGGTATTGTGGAGGGCATGTATTGCATGGAGCACTGGGTGTGGTGCATAAATAATGAATTTTGGAACACTGAAAAAAAATTAAATTTTAAAAGAAGTAACAATAATAAAAAGATATTTATAATATTAAAAAATTTTTGTTCTATGTATTTTTCTTATCCATGAATATTTGATAACCAACTGTGGATAACTAGTTTTGAATTTTATTATATTTAATGACTTCATTAGCCTCTAACTGCTGACATAAATAATTAAAAAAAAAAAAAAAACCTCAGGATGGTAGGAGTCTACAAGAATGAGATCTAGAGGGGCACCTGAGTGGCTCAGTTGTTAAGCATCTGCCTTCGGCTCAGGTCATGATCCCAGGGTCCTGGGATTGAGCCCCACATTGGGCTCCCAGCTCTGCATGAAGCCTGCTTCTCTCTCTCCTACTGCCCCTGCTTGTGCTCCCTCTCTCGCTTTGTCTATCTCTGTCAAATAAATAATAAATGAAATCTTAAAAAAAAAAAAAAGAATGAAATCTAGACTTTCTATGTAGGGTTAATCTTCCAGTAATTTAATAAGATAATATTGAACTGAGTAATGGGGGGATGGTAGTGGGATTTAATTCTAGAATCTCCTGGTGCAGAGATGATTCTAGAATTGCAAATAGATCCAGCACAGGAAACCTCATTCTTCTGGCCCAGCGGGGTTGAGCTGCTGCTCGTTTTTAAATACTTCTGTTTTTAAATAGTGGATTATATCAGAATGAAGCCTCATCAGTTTTTTCTGTTACTGCAAGGCCACGATATCCGCATATATGTATTTTAAAGTATTTTAAATCAAGAACAAAAGTGTAGCTGTAAAAGCCATACATTGGAGGGTGAGTGTATGGGAATCCTGGTCAGCTGGCTTTATTGACTGATAATTACCATGCGTTGCTGTCCTGTATGAAGTCTGTTTTCATTGCTGTCTGTAGGGCTAAATTTTAGTAATGAGTAACTGCTGCCAGTGATTAAATGTTAGCTCTTGGGAAGAGGTTACCAGTTCTTACAAAGCTAAACTTATTTTGCTCCCTTAAAGCTACTAGTGGCATGTTCTCTCCAGCTACTTGTGCTCACCTTAATGGAGTTTAAAAAATAAAATGACTTGCTGTCCTTCTGTTCTATATCATTCTCAAAATTTTGCATTTTTATGAATTAATTATTACGAGCCCATAAGTGCTCATTTTACCATCAGGGATCTCTTGTTTCATACATTCTAAACCTCTTTGAATCCTAAAGATCTCCTGATGGTGTCAGTACTGGTAACTGGACTGAGGAATAAAAGAGCAGAAGAATTGGTGGCAACCGGAGAAGCAGCAAATGCTGGGATGGTACTTGCTCTGTGCTGGGTACTCATCTCATATGCCAAGTTACTTAGTCCTCCTGTAGTACCATTGCTGTCCTCATTTTGCAGCAAGGAAACTGAGGCACAGATAGTTTAACTAACTTGCCAGAGAACTTGAAGCCGGAGTTCCTGCTTTAATCCACTATTGTCTACCTTCTCTATGGAAACGATCACAATACCAGAGGATTCGGAATGCACATATTTAAGTCAGAACACCCCAATTTACCATTTGCAGTTACATCGACATTAGCAGTTTGTTTTAGTAAGACATACATTAAAAAAAGATGTCATCTTTGGTTGAAGTGAGTTTTGATTATTCTAAATAGAAATTTCTGTTCTTCTAAAGAAAACCAAATGCCTTCTCAGGAAGCCTTGTTTTTTCAGGCATTCTCTCTTGGGGTTTATTTTTAGTCCTTCTTTGTTCTCCGTAGAGGCTGGACTGAGTATTGTTCAGCACGGGGAATCGCCACGGCCCCTGAGCTCTAACTGTTGGAAATATGTAGCTGTTTCACACATGGCAGACACATGCTTCAGTTCTTAGGCCCATCTTAAGCATATGTGTATTTTTGCTTGCATCTGGAAGAATGTGAAGTTTTATGGACAAGAGTAACTAAGCTAAAACACATCATCATCCTGCCAACAGACTAGAAGATATTTGGTTGTATTTCTGCCACGGCACTTTAAAGTACCCATCCTCCTTTCTTCCCCAGCGAGTGAGCACGTGCGTACACACCCACACACACACACACACGAGGAATAAAAGAGCTACACAAATTAAATGTAAAAATTAGTAAAGTGTTTGTTTCTTCCCCACATGTATAGTTCTTCTGGGTATGTCTCCCAGCATTATTTTTTAGCCATGGCTAGCCATCTATTTAGTATCTTTTTGATGAGCTGGACAATGTGTGCATTTTCCCCTTGGCAGGTTTATGCAGACATATGCTCCTCTGCCGTCTTGTAATCAGTGTGGTTTCAGGAAGGTCTCAGATTTCTTGATTTGATTCTCTTTGCATTATAGGAGAAAATTCTGTGCAGATTAAGTAAATTTTGCTTTCCCTTGGGACAGAAGCAAGGTTGCTCTATGTCCATCATCATGTATAATGCATCAGCTACCTTAATGGCATTGTTAAGATTCCAAGTAGTCTTAACTCTGTAGCCTGAAGGAAATATATTGGCCCATTACCAGTTTATACAGGTCAAGTATCTTCGTGCTGGGAGCAGGGAAAAATGAAAAGTGACAGCTGGTGTCAGCATGAATTCTCTTTCAAAGCTCTGTTTGTATCCAGTTTGAGTAGAAAGTCCTGTTTATTTTCATTCTAGTGTTAAGATTTTTTCCCAAATAAGTATTGAAATCATTATTTCATCTGTTAATGTTCAAGGTGTTATACATAAACTTAAAAAGACATGTTCCCATAAATTAAAACAAAATTAAAAGTAGCACTAACTAATGGTATTCTATGTTTGGAACCAATTAACTATTTTGTAATAGAATATATTGTTCCTACTTTAATCCTAGTTAAAGAATTAACTTTTCATTATACAGTGTCGTATAAATCGACTGTTGCAAATGTTTTTGAAATTAGAGTGAATTGTTAGAGTAATTATGATTGAATAAGAAGTTGTGGAAGTGTTTTTGACAAGTTTGAAACTCATTTGAAGCAAAAAAAATCATTATTTCCTGGTGTTGTCCTAAATGAGTGCTATTTCCTTATTCCTTTTTTTAAAATACTCCTATTTTCCAGTAAATAAATGGCCACTATAAAAACAAAAACAGGTAGGAACGCCTGGGTAGCTCAATCAGTTAAGCATCAGACACTTGATATTGACTCATGTCATTATCTCAGGATTCTGAAATCAAGCCCTGAGTTGGGCATGGAGTCTGATTAAGATTCTCTCTCACTATCCCTCTGTCCCATTCCCCCCCACAAAAAAACCCCAAAATAAAACAAAACAGGTAATAAAGAGTAGAGTAAAAAGTACCTCAGCATTGAGTGGTTTGAGTGTTTACAGCCATTTTGGAGGGTGATTATTCTGGGGTCTGCTGATGTTTTTATCAAAGCATCCTTTTTGTTGTATATAAGAGGTAGAAGGGGAGGTAGATGCAAGTGGACTTGATTATCCTTGTAGAAAACTTCTAAAAATTTAGGAAACTGGAGTTTAAATGAATAGGAAAGCTGACATGAGAGATTTATGACAGAGTAGAAAAAAGCCTAAATTCTCAGATACCCTGCCTGTGTTCTCAATCCTCCTTCATTCGATAGCTGTGTGTTGAATGCTTGCCATTAGCTCAGGGAAGTGGCTATGAATAGTATGATGCAATTCCCACTCTTGTAAAACTTGTCGTTTAGTAGGGATGACAGGCATAATGAAAATACCGCATTGCTACCAAAAAAGCTTTTTTTTTTTTTAAGATTTTATTTATTTATTTGACAGACAGAGATCACAAGTAGGCAGAGAAGCAGGCAGAGAGGATGAAGCAGTCTCTCTGCTGAGCAGAGAGCCGGATGTGGGGCTCGATCCCAGGACCCTGAGACCATGACCTGAGCCAAAGGCAGAGGCTTTAACCCACGGAGCCACCCAGGCGCCCCTACCAAAAGAGCTTTTTAAAATGACATTTATGAAAGAGCTGTAAAGGGAATTAGGTCCACATAGTCCTGAAAGCATTTGATGGGAGACCTGACCTAGTCTGCTTGGCCAGGGAATACTTCCATAGGGAAATGATATTAATTCTGAAGTTTGAAAGCTAAGTGGGAGGGGAACAGCTTTTAGGCAGTGAAATTAGCACTTGTAAGGGTCCAGGGGCCTTGCTGTAGGATATAGGTGCATGAGAGAAATAGAGACCAGAGAGGGTGGATAGAGTAAGAGGTGGACACAGCATCAGAGCAGGGGTATGGTATTTTGACCAGAGCCTCAACTCAAAGAAATGAGATGTGACCTGCAGGAATCAGGCCAGTCCCTCCTTTGGACTTCACACATTGATTTCTCTCTTTTCTCGATATTCTAAAAAACCTGGACAGTATAGTACTTGTAATTGTCTCTGGATGGCAGAATAGTTGCTCTGGTAATTCTGAGTGGGGTCGGTAGGTTTTCCACATAGCAATTAGATTTTTTTTTTAAGATTTTATTTACTTATTTGACAGATCACAAGTAGGCAGAGAGGCAGGCAGAGAGAGAGGAGCAAGCAGGCTCCCTGCTGAGCAGAGAGCCCAATGTGGGACTTGATCCCAGGACACCCGGATCATGACCTGAGCTAAAGGCAGAGAGCTTAACCCACTGAGCCACCCAGGCACCCCAGCAATTAGATTTTTGTGTAGAGTTAATTGCTATCTCTCTTTGAGCTTCTTCATACTACTTTTTTGATTAAGAAAAAGATTTCTTTTTTTAAAGATTTTATTTATTTACTTGACAGAGAGAAATTACAAGTACACTGAGAGGCAGGCAGAGAGAGAGAGAAGGAAGCAGGCTCCCTGCTGAGCAGAGAGCCCGATGCGGGACTCGATCCCAGGACCCTGAGATCATGACCTGAGCTGAAGGCAGCGGCTTAACCCACTGAGCCACCCAGGCGCCCCAAGAAAAAGATTTTTAAAATATTTTTCTTGAGTAGTGTTAACAGATGTAACTGAGCACTTGTTTTGTTTTCAAGTCTAAGGACAGGTCTAAAGTTTGGACGCAGGAAATCTTAAAGACTGACAATTCTGTTAGGGCTAGACAGACCAGAATTCACATCCTGACCCTGCCAGTTCATGTTTGTATGGCCCTGGACAGTACTTTCTCCTCCTGTGTTTCATTGTCTTCATCTATTAAATGAGGAAAACAAACGTGTACCCAGAGCTTTGGGTATGGGAAATGCTCCACAAATATTAATTTTGATATTATTAAGGGAAAGTGGCACTTTGTAAAACATTTCTGGCTAAGCCTTTGGTGGCTTCTGCCCATTCTTTCTGCTAATTTCTGATCCTGCTGAGGACACAGGAGGCACAGCAGGATCAACCAAAGCTGTTCTTCACGCTCTGCCTCCTAATAAAACAATCATCTGTGCCTCTGGACTCTCAATTCCATGAGAAGCTACTCCAAGAGTAAGCTCTTTTGGAAATTTATACTGTAGGTGTAGCTTTCAGCTTTTGGTGTACCTAGAAGACAATAAATATCTGCTGAACAAAAAAGTAAGTGAATGAATTAAGCCTAGCATCAGGAAATTGAGTAGTTTCTCCCATTCACCTAGTACTGTGTGGGGAGAAGTCCAGTTTGGCCAGGTCTGAGAGAGCATAGTATTCCCCCTGCTATAAAAGGTGCAGTATAGGGGCGCCTGGGTGGCTCAGTGGGTTAAGCCGCTGCCTTCGGCTCAGGTCATGATCTCGGGGTCCTGGGATCGAGTCCCGCATCGGGCTCTCTGCTCAGCGGGGAGCCTGCTTCCTTCTCTCTCTCTCTGCCTGCCTCTCAGCTTACTTGTAATTTCTCTCTGTCAAATAAATAAATAAAATCTTTAAAAAAAAAAAGGTGCAGTATATAAATACAAATACAAACTGAGGGTTGCTGGGGGAGAAGGGGGGTGGGGTTATGGACATTGGGGAGGGTGCTTTGGTGAGTGCTGTGAAGTGTGTAAACCTGGCGATTCACAGACCTGTACCCCTGGGGATAAAAATACATGTTTATAAAAAATAAAAAAAATACAAATACAAATATAACTATAAGTATAATTATAAATAAACAGGAAATCTGAAAACCAGATAGTGAGCCTCATACCCGCTCATCTAATGCTAACTCCATCATCGGTGCTGGGGCTCACATTCACAGGTGTTCCTTCTCCAAGGTATATTAGAGCCACAGCTAAGTTAATTTTAAATTTCAAGGCATAAAATATCAGCAAATGACCTGTGTAAAGAAATTTCTATAATTTTGAAATATTTAAAACATTCAGAATTGCATACACTGTTATAACATATCCAGGTGTATCCGTAGCATGTTAGTCTTTTGCTACATTTGCTTCAAATCTTCTCAAGGTTTTTGAAGTCTTAAGTTTGTATCAGTGTGTTTATTTATGCCTTTACTCTTACTTGGTCAGTCCCGTCACTTTTTATAGATACTTTTTATTTCCTTCAAAGAATCAGCTTTACCTCTGTTACTAATGTTTACTTCCTTTTACTTTAAAATCATGTGCTTGTGTTCTTTTCATAACTTACTGAATTAAATGTTTCACTTATTCATTATCACTTCTATTTTCCATAAACATCTAGGAATGTAAAATCTACTCGTGGTAGTATTTTAGCAGCATCCATGAAGTTCTGATACCTAGATTTTTTTGTTGTTTTTGTCCATGTATATTTTTTCTGTAATTAACACATGACTTTTATATGACTCATGAATTATTTAGATAATAGAAACAATTTACAACTTACTTAGAATTTTTATATTAAACCTTTAAAAATTCCCAGTGGCACCTGGGTGGCTTAGTCATTAAGCATCAACCTTTGGCTCAAGTCATGATCCCAGGGTCCTGGGATAGAGCCCTGCGTCGGGCTCCCTGCTCGGCAGGGAGCCTGCTTCTCCCTCTCCCACTCCCCCGCTTGCGTTCCCTCTCTCACTATGTGTCTCTCTCTCAAATAAATAAATAAATAAAATCTTTTAAAATAAATAAATAAATAAATATTCCCAAACATGAGCATCTTTGTTACTGGATTTTAGTTTTGTTGCTTTATGCTAAGTGCTGTGTGTAAGATTGTTTTTTTGGAAGTTGGCCTGGAATTTAAAAGAAAAAGGTTGGTAAGCCTTGATTTTTTTTTTAAATCAACCAACCAATCAATTAATTAATTAAAGTAAAAACAGATTGCCGAAAACAACAACAAATAAATTCCAAGTCATTGATACCACCTAATTTAACTCCCTTCCTCATTTTACAAAAAAATAAGTAACAAAAATGGCAAATGACCAACCTGTGTCCATAGAAATAGTTGCTGGAAAACAAAAACCAAACCAAACCAAACCCACTTTACTTTTCCTCGCTTGGAATCACTTTTTTTTTTTTTTTAAAGAATTTTATTTATTTATTTGCCAGAAAGGGAGAGAGAGAACACAAGCAGAGGGAGAAGTAGTCTCCCTGCAGAGCAAGGAAGCAGACATGGGACTTGATCCCAGGACCCTGAGATCATGACCTGAGCCAAAGGCTGCCCTTAACTGACTGAGCCACCCAGGTGTCCCTTTCTATCACACAGAGCCTTAAATACAAGTTTGTCTTTCTGAAGGGCATTGCTTGAGAAGTTCCTCCTTAGGAATCCAACCCTCTGTTTGTACACTTAAATCAGCCCTGGGCTAATTCAGAATCATCCAGGGAGGGAAGACTGCATACTGGTGTTGAGTTCTTGAGCACAGTGCTTGAGGCTCAGGGTCTAAGAGGGAGAAGAGATGTTGCAATTTCGGTAGCTAGAAGGTTTCCCTGTTTATTCTCACTTCTTCAGAAAAGGAGTGAATGGGAGAATGATAGAATGGAAGTGAAATTCAGTAGGACACATTCATGCTAGAAGTGGGGAGAATTGTCCTTTTTTCCTTACCCCAGACCCCCATATAGTTACATTTTCTTAAAAAAAAAAAAAAAAGAAGAAAAAAAAATCTTTTCAGTTGGAACATAATCTTTTTCTTCCTTTGTTGTAGGAATGCCAAATATGCTTTCTGTTTGTATAACTATCCTCTAATCAATTATATTTCTCTCTGTTAATGTTAAGACATCTACTACAGAATAAGGTTTTAGAAAATATACATTTCTTACGCTAAAAAATTCATATAGAGCAATACATACATTTAAACTTCTGTTATTTGTAAAAAGATACAATGATGTAATAATTTCCTGGAAAGAGT
This sequence comes from Mustela putorius furo, assembly GCF_011764305.1. NCBI lineage: Eukaryota > Metazoa > Chordata > Mammalia > Carnivora > Mustelidae > Mustela > Mustela putorius. The sequence goes on from NW_025421998.1 coordinate 31,559,632, forward strand.
TATAATTTCATGAGTTTGTAATTATATAGTTACTGTATGTGGGCCACATTGATTTTCCATTCTCCCAATTTAGAACTCCATCTCAGAGCACCTCGTAAGTACTGTCTGTATTACAGTAATTTGTTGCACAGGAGCATTTGTGGGAACCTAAAAATTTTTAGTAGTCTAATAAGATATTGTTTTATTGATAGACTCTTTATAATTACCTGACAGCTAAAGAATATTTTCTCTTGTCTATTTTCTGGTTAAAAATAAGCAATTTGGGAAGCTTGAACCAAAGGTCAGATTTACCGTATTGTGTGAAAATGATGGCGACTATTTTTGAATGAAGCTGTAGGAAACTAGAATGAATGGTTGGCTAGAGGTAATTAAGGTAGATCTTATTCTTATTAGATGAATGAAGCTAGACACTTCCAGTTTATTCCACTAATCCAATCTTCTTAGAGGCAAAATCCCTGGATTTAGCGGTCACTTGATGAGAAGTTGTACTCTATCGAACAGTGTCCCCTCAAAACTCATGTCCCCTCTTGCCTGTGAATGTGACTTTTTGCAAACAGGATATTTTCAGATGTAATCAAGTTGGAAAGAGAGCCCTAATCCTATGGCCAGTGTCCTTGTAAGAGGGAAGTTTAGACAGAGACACAGACACACAAAGGGAAAACAACGCGCGGACAAGGCAGAGATTGGAGGAGGTGTGTCTGCAAACCAAGAAACATGGAGGATTGTTGGCAACCCCTGGAAATTAGGGAGAAGCAAGAAGGGATTCTTTTCTAGAGTCTTCAGAGGGGGTATAGCTTGATTCAGACATCTGGCCTCCAGCACTATGAGAATACCAATTTCTGTTGTTTTAAGCCACCCAGGTAATTTGGTAATTTGTCACAGCCATCCTAGGAAACTAATGTACGTGTTTTGATTCTAACTAATGTAAAAACATTAAGAATATGGGCTGGAGGTGCCTGGGCTGACAGACAAGAGGAGAAGGGAGTCTGTACATTTTGAAAATGTATTGCATCTCAAAAGACTAAAAATTGTTCACTTAGGGTGCTTGTGAGTGGAACTCCTGGGAACTTATCATAGTTTTCATACCTTGTTTTCCTTAGCTGACATTACTGGGGGGAAATCAGTATGAGGAAAGACTCCTGCACAGCAATAGAAATAGATTTTAAGCTCACTAGGTCCCTGGTGGGATTTTTTTTTTTTAAACCAGAAAGCTCCTAAGAAAGTGATAGCCCTCATTTTCTGTGGTGTTCACCATCTTCCATTAGGACTAACTCTTCCTTATTATCTTTATTTATATCCAGTGGCTTTCTAGTTCTGTCTCTTTGTTCCTTTCTTGTAGAAACTTTTGCTACAATACTATTCTTATACATTTTTTCTCTTTAATAGAAACCATGCAATTTTAAAATGAAATCGTTCTTTTTCTTTTTTTGATCAACTAGATATTCTATTAGTTTTAAAATATTTTTTGATTGATGACTATGCTACAAGATCCTAGTGCTGATCAGTTAATACTAAAATAGTGCAGAGATTTTGAATGATGCTTTAGTTCTAGATCTTGGAGTAAGCTGATAACTTGGTTGCTGCTTGAACAACTATACTGTTGAATAGGGTGGCAAGCAGAAACATCCAGAGTTTCAACCAGTAGTATAAATGAGAGACTGGCTATTTGTGGTAAAATGGGCAATGTGAGCCTTATTCATCTTCAGCTGATTTTTGTCCTGTAAGAACATGGAAATGTGGGAATAGAGGCTCACTGTTAGCAAATCTCTTAATTTTCAGGGGATAGTGGAAATCCAAGTTTCCAGAATTGTGGAGGTCTGAGTTTTTATCTTACTTGCAAGTTAATAAGTGAGCCTGCTGAAATTTCTTCGCTGGCAGAAGACGAAAGACTCTTGGGTCACAGACAAAGGACTTCAATACTCAGAGCATTGGCAGTAGCCAGAACATTAACATTTTGTTAGACTTGTTTCTCGAGCATCGATTCCAGAGGTTAACAGAGGGAAGGACTAAGTGACACTTGTACACACAGTGTGTTGTGTTACTAGAGAGAAATTCTGAATTTAGGAAACCAAATCTTTTATAATAGTAAAAATGAAAGATATCTCCATCTTTCAAGGCTGTCTACTATACAGACCTCTTTGAAAGGCTAGTTCAGAACAATCTCAGAAAAAAAGAATCCTAGATTTCTGTTATAGCAAAGTGTTGTTATTGTTGTTGTTGTTTTTAAAGATTTTGCTTATGTATTTGATAGAAAGAATGAGAGAGGGAACCACAGGCAGGGGGAATGAGAGAGGGAGAAGCAGGCTTCCTGCTGAGCAAGGAGCCCAATGTGGGGTTCCATCCCAGGACCCTGGCATCATGACCCGAGCCGAAGGCAGCTGCTTAAACAACTGAGCCACCCAGGTGCTTCATTGCAAAGTGTTATTGACTAATCTTTCAGAATTTACTTCTAATCACTTAAAATTAAGCCGATTAAGGGTGTTTTAAAAATTTTTTTTTGAAAATTAATAATGTGAGGGATGTCTGGGTGGCTCAGTTGTTAAACGTCTGCCTTCAGCTCAGGTCATGATCCCAGTGTCCTGGGATCAAGTCCCACATAGGGCTCCCTGCTCAGCAGGAAGCCTGCTTCTCCCCTCCCTCTGCTCCTCCCCTCCCTCTGCTCCTCCCCCTGCTTGTGTTCCCTCTATCACTATCTCTCTCTGTCAAATAAATAAATAAGGTCTTTTAAAAAAATGAAAATTTATGGTGTGAAATTAAAATCTAGGACGTATTCATCTATACTCCTGCTAGAGTTATATTTCATAGCCTAGTGTACTAACAAAACAAATTTTAGGGATTAATACAGAGTTGCCAGTCTTTTATTTTCATCATATAAGGAAACAACCCTTTCAAGATACCTAAATTCTCTTTACCATTGTTACCGTACAGAGAATGAATATGACAACTAATGCAGTATGGTAACCCGAGTTGGGTCTTGGAACAGAAAGAAGAAATTAATAGAAACACCGCTAAAATCTAAATGCTCAGACTCTAGTAAGTAGTAATGTACCGAGGTCAGTTTCTTAGTTTTTACAAATGTACTCAGCTAATGTAAGATCTTAACAGAAAAATCTGGATGATTAGGTATGCTAGAACTCTTTGCAACTTTTTTGTGACTCTAACATTGCTCCAAAATAAACATTCTGTTAAAAATGTAGAAAAAATGGATAACTTTAATAATGAAAGAGAAGGAACGAACTAATCTCAAAAACAAAGGGCAGTTATCAAAATGAAATTACATTTAGCTTTATGAAAGACTGACTACACTGTTCTTATTTTTCTCATTTTGGCAGGAACTGGTACAGATTTTGACATATGTTAGTACAGACCCATGGATAACTGGCATTTGGGAACCATCATGTCATAGCTTAATTTAGTTTAATTTACTGTAAAATGAGGTGAGATTGTCTTTCTGTCCACTTTTCTTAGAGAGCTTGTAGGATAACTGTTATACTTTGTACCTGAACAGATGTTTAACTTATGTCCCTTCTGTGAAGCCAGTCTGATTTTTTGTAAACTCAAGTTATGAATTTTAATCAGGGTTGGTTGGTGGATCCTCTCCAACATAAGATTTTGCTCTTCTAGGCATTTCTTTGATGCAAATGGCACTAGGGAGACTTGGTTTACTCCTGACTCATTAATGTCTGAAAAGGCCATTTGTCACCCTTGGGAGGGAGGAAGGGGAAAGGTAAGAAAAGGGCAGGTTCCTCATGTCAGTGTCAATCAAGGGGAAATTGGTAAGATTGCAGGCAAGTGCCTGGTGGAATGGCTCTACCCATGTGGCCACAAACGTATGTCTGGGCAGTGCATGTGCCTGGACGGAATCTAGTATACAGTAGAGTTTAAGGGCAGGGCTTCAGTTCTGGTAAAGGGGTATTGGCTGGAGCATAGCTTCTCATCCATGGTAGCATGTTGGGATCATCGGGACAGATTTTTAAAATACCAGGTCCCACCCCTAGAAATTTTAATGTAACTGATATGGAATAAGGCTTGGTGTTCCGGGGCTCAGAACTACTATGCTAGAGTGACCAGGGATCTCACCCATGGAGGTGGATGATTGGCATAAACCCCACCTGTCAGGGCAGAGGCAGGTCCCGGGACTGGTGCCCGTAGAGTGGGAGAGGGTTATGATCCAGTGAGCAGAGCAGGAACATAATGGTGACCAGGTTGAAGATTTGGTCTGTAAGTGTCACACCGGCCCTGCCCTTTTTATGGTAACCGCATCATCTTGATTTGCCTGTGGCTTTTTTGGATTTAGCACCAATGCCGCAACCTACATCCTGTGAAACCCCTTGGTGTGAGGCTAGCAGGATGGTTGACCACACTGGTCCCTTTGGTCAGGCTAAGGTGTCCCGCATACCAGCACCTACAACAAGTAGCACTGCTCTACATGGCTTTATCTGTGGTAGAATTCTCACATATTCTTATCTTACCTTTTATCTTCTATATTGTTTCTGATAAAGCTGGCTGACCTGGGTCATACAAGAAGAGGTGTGGAGGAGAACTATGACTGTTTATGTTCTTTCTGCTTTGTTTAAGCTGAGGAACCAGTGAGTGCAGTTTTTCAGGGAGCTCAGCCCTGAGAGCAGGGACAAATGTGTAACGCAGTTGCTCTCAAACTTTGGAAAGCATTGAAGTCAGCTGGAGTGTTAGCTAACACACAGGTAGCTGGAGCATATCCCCAGACCTTTTGATTAGGTAAGCCTGGTGTGAGGCTCGAGAATTTGAATTTCTTTCTTTTTTTTTTTTTCTTTTTTTTTTTTTTATTTGACAGAGAGAGATCACAAGTAGGCAGAGAGGCAGGCAGAGAGAGAGAGAGAGAGAGAGAGAGAGAGAGGAAGCAGGCTCCCTGCTGAGCAGGACCCTGAGATCATGACCTGAGCCGAAGGCAGCGGCTTAACCCACGGAGCCACCCAGGTGCCCGAGAATTTGAATTTCTAACAAGTGCATGTTATTATGGTAGAAACTGCTTTTTGATAACTGCCAGTGTAAAGAGATGTGACTGGGCATCTGGTATATCCAAGTTTAAGTAAGTAGGAAGGTTCTCTCTTAATCCATGTTTTCTCATTTGTAAAGTATTCGCCTCATCAGTCATCATGAATTCTCTCATAAATCACCAACATCACCAAACAGAATGCCTAGGTTATGGTAGATAGTTTCATTCTGTGAAAGATCCTAGTCTTTCTGGTATCCTCTACATGGAGATGATTTGGTACTGGACTGAGTATTTTTAGGTTAGTAATTCCAAATACAGTATTCAGAATCACCTCGGGAATTTTTTGCAACTCTAAAAACCCTGGAGCCCTACCTCCTTGGAGATTCTGATCCAGTAGCTCTGAGGGAAGTCCTGAGAATCATTTGGTTTACAAAGCCCACCAGGTTGAGTCTTTAATTTGGGGAACAGTTTTGGGAATCCCTGTTACTGAGCAACCATTCTCTAGTGCATACACTAAAGAATGCATGCACTCTCAGTCACTGCATTTTCATCGAATCATCTGGGCATTGATAAAGATGTTAATGGCCATGTCCCATCTACAGAGATAATGATTTAATTGATTGGGATGTTGGCCTGGGCGCTGGGATTTTAAAAGCTCCCCAGGTGATTCTGATACGCAGCCAAGGTTGAGAACCACCGTTCTAGTGTATTCCTAGAGTAAGAAAAACGTGGGGTATTTGTAAAAATGCAGATTCTCAGTTTCACTTCCGAGCTGCTTAAACAAACTCTCAGGGCCAGAAACATAGTAATCTGCATTATTAATCAATAGCCCTGAACTGTTAGGCTTAGCAAATAAATTAAGAGAAGCCTAGCTCAAGGGACATGATAGAATCCCTCGTTGAGTAATTACGCCCTGACTGCCCCCCTTATCTATTTATATAGTAGTTTACCGTGGACATGACTTTTTTATTTCACGGAATTCCTTGAATACTCTTATTAGCAGCGTGAGGAGATGTTAATCCCACCTTGTTGGTGAGGAAAATGAGATTCACTCTTTTCTAACAGCATGCTTGGAGATACAAACATAGATGTATACATGTCCTTCCCTGAAAAGACACCATAGACTAGGGGAGGACATAAGGCAGAAACAGGAATGCAAGTGTAAAGAGGTGCAGTAGATCTGATAGTATATGAACATTCAGAGAAAGCAAGGTTAATGAGAAGTAATTTGTGAGGAGGTGGAAATCAGCAGGCTTTTTGAGGGAGGTGGCCCTGGCTCATCGTGGAACTTATAAAGTTGTAGAATTTCCTTTGAGGGTCTGAATGAAGGGCACATCACTGTGCCCTTGTTGCTGTGCTCCCCTTGGTTCCTTTTATTGGCTTTTTGTAGTTTTATAACCCAGTCTGTGTAGCTTCCTTTGTGCTTTCAGTGTATCATATTTGTAATAAATTCTGTTTTTCTTTTGAGATCTTTCTGGCTCTTTAATAAATATGCGGTTTATCTTTGAATTTTGCAAATAAGTGATTATTTTAAATTCCTTAGAATAAAAATTGCAATAAGCCTTTTGTCCACCAGGGAGATAAACCAGTAGACATAGGAACTATTGTACAGTTCACTTTTATAGAGGCGGGTAATTTTTTTTTAGCTCTATCTAATTATCTAAAAATAAACATCTGTACTATTATGATTGTGTTATTAAATCAAGGAGTATGAAGAAGGTTTCAATGACAGCAGGTTTATTTCTGGAACAAAAGAGACTTTAAGGAACGAAGCTATGACTGGCATTTGGATAAGGAGCCGGGCTCTATTAGGACGTGCTGCTGACTTTTCTCTTTCCCTACATATGTCTTAGATTATAATACCTACTTTCAGAAAGCATCTGGTTCCTCAAGAAAGTTGTATGAAGATATGGAAAACTTTTATAATTTATAAGACTCAACAAAGTTGGCTAAAGTAGTGATCTTTCTTGCAGTATACCATTTTTAATAAAATGCAGTTTCTTATTTTCAAACGCAGTGCATCTTTAAAAGCAGATATAAGTGCCAAGAAATGTAATTTTATTTGTCCCTTAAAACATACTAAATTTAAAAGGCTCATATTTTTTGACCTGCCAGATTTACATCTAGTAATGTGTTCTGCCTAGATATCAAAAGAATTACACAAAAATATGAGAAAGTGGGGTGCCTGGATGGCTCGTGGATTAAAGCCTCTGCCTTCGGCTCAGGTCATGATCCCAGGGTCCTGGGATCGAGCCTCACATCAGGCTCTCTATTCAGCAGGGAGCCTGCTTCTCCCCCTCTCTCTGCCTGCCTCTTTGCCTACTTGTGATTTTCTCTGTCAAATAAATAAATCTTTAAAAAATATATATGCAAAAGGATGTTTGAAATATTGTTTATGATGACCAAAAAAATGAAGATAATCTAAATGTCTGTTGGTACAGGAATGCTTAAATGAATTATGGTTCATCCCACAATGGAATATTATGCTATTATGGAAAGAATGAGATAATTGATATACAAAGATGTCAAGGTTACCTTAAGGAAAAAAATCAAGTGGCAGAGCAGTGTGTACGGTGTAAACTTATTTCTGCACTGAAGTGGATACCTGTGTATTTGTGTATTTCCTTAAATATGCCATTTAGACCATTCCTGATATGGTACACAGAATCTGTCAAAAATGCTTGCTTTTCAGGAGTCAGCTGCCTCCAATGTGTATGAAGGGAGTATTTTTCACTCATCACCATATGCATCCTGAATTCTTAGAAATGTTTCCATAAGCATTTATTATTTTAAAAATACTAGATAAAAATTATTTGAGTTATCTCAAAATCTATTAAATTTTATTTATTCTAATAATTAATAAATCAATAAGTTCATTGTAATAACTTCATTACTTTAGTTCATGGTTTAAATAATTATTGCCATATGATGAATCCCTTAAAAAAGTCGCAACACAGAAATTAATTCCCATCATTTAGAAGAATTACATATACCACCAGCTGAGAGCCTCAAAATTGGAATTCTAGTAGCCCAACTGAAGACATTTTACCCCCCTGTTGTTTGTGCTTCTCTTAAAGTGTCATGGAAACATTTGATAATGAGTCAACCAGATTGAGCTCCTCTCTTCATTTGCAGTGTTAGGCTTTTGTGCAGATGGGTCTTGATCATATGCTGTTTTTGGATCCACTCCTATTTTACAGAATCAGAAATAAGTGAAAGATTGTTTTTCATTATCTAATCATCTATTTAGTCCTGGGATATTGGAAGATTGTTTTAAAACATGAATTCTTTGTTCTTTTTATGATATAATGTAACATGTTTTCAAAGTCGGTATTTAAAAGAAAACTTTAGTAATTTATAAGACATTTCTTATATGCCTTTGCCTCTGACATATTTTCCCCACATACATTGACTTGTCAATTTCCACTGTTCTGTAATCTGATACCATAATTCTTGTGATTATCTTTTTTGTTTCTACTGTCATTATATTTGCTGTTCTCTGTGAGTCTGAGACTTTAGAAAGAGATCTGATGGGGTTGGTTAGTCACTATTTGGTAGAGGGAAACATTTTCACACTGAATTCTTGCTCTATCCAGGTTACCTCATTTACTGTTGGCCCCTCGTGTCTGTCTAATAGAAAGGAATGTGTTGATTTCTGGTCCAATTTAGATCTTTCCAGGAAGGTCTTTTGAAACATAATGACCTCTAATTTAGAATTTAATCTTATGGACAATTCACCAGTCCAGTAACCCAACAGAGGATATTTTAAACTCTGTTAAATTTACTCTCAGCCCTTCACAAAAGATAAATTAAAACAAAACAAAAACCCCAAAGAATCAGCCTGGGGGAAAGTTTAGATCCCCCATAGGTTCTAGGCCCCTACTTATAAGTAGTGTAGGGGAAATGACACAGGCCTTGCATTTACTGTTCACACAAAGTTTGCCTTGGCTCTTAGAGATTGTGACCTATGTAGAAGAGCGATAGCAATCTTTCTTTAGCGGTTGTGTGTGTAAATTGAATGGAACAGTAACACATAGTAATTTTTTTTTTAGAGAGCTAGAGAGAGTGCATAAGTGAATGTGTGAGTGGGTGAGGTAGGCACGGAGGGGAGGGGCAGAGAGAGAGGGAGAATCTTAAGCAGGCTCCACCCAGCAGAGAGCCCAAGGGTGGGGGCACACTCAAGCCCACGTGTCTTCTCTCTCTATCTCTTCATGACTTTGAGAGTATGACCTGGGCGTATGTAAATCAAGAGTAGGGTGCTTAACCCACTCAGCCACCCAGGCGCCCCTATACATAGTATAGTAGTAGCAACATTTATTGAGTGCTTACTAAGTGTCAAGCATTATTCTAAACTCTTCATGCACTTTAACTCTCTTTAATCTTGTGAACAACCTTGTGAAATTGTTACACCCATTTGACAGATGACACAGGAGGGTTCTGTAATTTGCTTCAGATTGCAGAGCTAGTCAGTGAAGGAGCTGATAGCTCATGCTGTTAATATCTTCACCAAACCAGCCTTACCCAGATAGTCAGTGTCTGGCTTTATTTCTGTGCTGAAGTCTGTGGTTTACTTGATGATCCCTCCTGTCAGGCTTCCAGGTGGAGTAACACCCTTTTCTTTCTTACCCTCTGTCACATCTACCCTCCGTCCTGGGTTCATGATGCTCAGTGACTCTCTTGGGGATTTGGAGGTGTCCCAGGAGCAGTGCCCTTTGACCTGTTCTCTGCCACCTCCCCAGAACTGGGCTCACCTGATCCTGTAGGTTTATCTCCTGAGAAGCAGCCGTCACAGGCCAGGCTGCCTTCTTGGAATTTCAGTAAAGAGAATGTCTTCAGCCTTGTTACATCCTGTGTGTTCCTGTTCTTTCCCCTCCGCTTGTCAAGCCCTGAATATTTTAGGTAGGATTAATCCTTAAGGCAGACTTTAAAGCCAGCCGGCCACGTTTGCCCCTTTAAACCACCCATTCTATTAGTCCTTTCTATCTCAGTATGTCAGTTGAATTACCAGCTTTTAGCTTCTGAAGAAATAGGAGATCAGTGGGAGAATGGAAAAGGCCATTTAGAACAATGCTTCTCAAACTTTAATGTGCATGTGGATCGCTGGGGACCTTGCTAAGATGCCTTTTATAGTAAGTGGGTGGGTGGCAGCTGGGGTTTGGGATTGTTTCTGACCAGCTCCTGAGTGTCTCAACCCCCACTGGCTTCTAGACCACACTCTGAGTGGCAGGTATTTAAAGACTGAGACACCACCCTGAGGCGGCAGAGGACTTACCGTATTACCTCTTACAAGAACATTTAATCCACAGAAATGAGTCTCATGGGAATTAATGTAACCAGCTGCCAGAAGAAACTTTGGAATTTCAAGCCCCACCCAGACTGCTTACTGGTAAAGCCATTCATGGTTGGAGAACAGAATAGCATAAACTTGTCAAGTTTTATTATAAACACCATTAAGATAAGCATTTTCCCCTTCATCAGTTTAATTTAGTGACTCTCCAATGATGACTCTACATACTTACTTCAAGTATGGGAAAGAGGATCATCTTGCTGCTGCTCAAGGTTGGGTTTCTCTTGATGGGGGAGATAGAGGATTCTGATCCTCATGCAGGGGCCCCAAGGGTGTTTCAGTATCTGTTGCTTTGTTCTTTCTCTCGTTGTCTACATAAAAGGCAAGTTCAGTCAACTTTTATTTCGCCTGCTTTTGATACGGAGATGGCTCCCTGGGAGTGTTTATGAATAATTCTGTTAGAACAGGTTTGATAACACTAATCTGAATAAGGAAATATTCTGCAGAGCTTTGTACGTGGAGGTGTGGTGTGGGCAGGAACTTGTGAAGTGATGCCGGTGATTCTCCTGGTGATGGCAGAGCCTGATGCTCTCTGTTTCTGCTTCCAGGGAGGAGAACACTGCTACTACCAGGGCCACATCCGAGGAAACCCCGCCTCCTTTGTTGCATTGTCTACATGCCATGGGCTTCAGTAAGTGTCTTTAGTTTTTTGTACCGTCCATTCTTTCCATCCCTTATTTGCTTCAGGTTTAGTTCACTGTAATCAAAATCTCAATTTTATGTCAAGAAATAATTTTAAATCCGTGATGGGTCTGATCTCTTTCTCTTTTGAGGTTTATAAACTCAGCAGGTTTTGAAATCAGAGTCGCAGAAACAGACCAGGGTCTTTGGAATTGTGATAGGATACCCTACAGTGGTGTTTGAAGCTTTTTTCTAGTTTCATCCAAGTTGTGCCAAGAGTGACTGGGGTAACGTTGGTTCTCTGGAGGTTTAGCCCCCTGGTACTGCTCTGCCCCTACTTTTTCTGGATGTTAGCTTTCATGTTTTTATGGAATAACAGAAATTTCAGTGCGTGGAAACTCTTGACGCCTTGCACAAAGACAACAGACTGCAAGTCACCTCAAGAGCTCATGTGTTCTAGCCAGAATCCCACCTAAAACCCACAGCGAGCTTGTGGGAGGGTCCGTCTGTTCTCAGAAATCTCTAAGGAACAGAGTTTATCCTTCCTCAGGGGGCCTCGCTTCCTTTCTCATAACCTTCATTATCAAAGAATGTTTGCTGATGTTTACCATGGGAATAATCTACTTCCTCTGTTCTGTCGCTGATGGTGTTACACAGGTGGCCGTCTCTTATTTATTTTGTGAACCCCTTATAAAGCTACTGTGTCATTCCTCTGCATTCTACTTAGGCGAAATAATCTCAGTTCTTTTTTGTTTGTTTTACTTTTGGGGGGCACAGCACAAGTCAGCACTTTAGTTCTGTTAAAATTTTGTTTGGAAACTTGAAAATGCATTCTGTCAGCTCCCAAAAGTTTGAGATCTAGCTTTTCCACAGAGCTGGCAGTTACTGAGTGTCTGCTGTGTGCCCTCCCAACTAGGAAAATCAAGGCAATGAGAACATGACTCCTGTCCCCAGCAGCTCAGAGCCCACTGGGGGCAGGTAAAGCTAGCTCAGCTTCCTCCTAGGGAATGTGATAGGTGTATTTAGTTTTCTTTGGGAGAGAAAGTCACAGGAAAAGGTAACAAGAGAGTGGGCCCTGAGGAATGAGGTAGTGCTTGAGAGCTCCAGAGAAATGTTACCTGAAGAAGCTGGAGTTGGCCCAAGAACGGGCTTTGATAGAGTCTCCCGAGAGCAGGCTGCACAGAGGTCTTGAAGATAGCTAGGAAAGAGAAATAACGGAAGAGCCTGGAAAATCGAACTGGTCTGCCTGAGCCGTGCCTCGTTTCAGGCATGGGCAGTAAGTATGTCAGAGGCAGAAGGGAGAGAATGTGGGAACTCTGGAACTTCAGTAGCCAGGAGAAGGAGGCCAGCTGCCTGAGAGCCCAGAAACCTCCATCCGCTTATTGTTGGTTCTAAAAGACATTTACTTATTTTATTTGTCAGAGAGAGAGAGAGCACAGGCAGAGTGGTAGGCAGAGTCAGAGGGAGAGGCAGGCTCCTTGTGGGACTCAATCCCAGGACACTGGGATCATGACCTGAGCCGAAGGCAGCTGCTCAACCAACTGAGCCACCCAGGCGTCCCAACATTTACTTATTTTAAATAAGTTATTTGACTAAAGAGACATTTTTACAAACAGGAATCCATACCTTTTATCTAAGGGCCTTAGTTTTCTTATCTAGAGAAGGAAACATTGAAATGCCCTTCAGTAATAAAAACTGTTCTATCTGATCTCAAGATGATCACAGCTTTCAGCTAAGAATAGTCTCCTGGTCCCATAGACATTTGTGACAGCAAATGTATGATAGTGACAAAAGGAAGAGGCGGTTTTCCCTCTCTCTTCCTCTTAAAATCTCAGCCCAGAGTTACCATGTAAGCATCTTATCCAGGACTAGTCCATTCTGCTTTCCGGTTTTCCAAGCGGACACTGTATTTCTGAGAAGCAGTGAGAAGGCATCACTGAGAACCTGAGACCAAGAGCTTGCTACTCATCCTGATGGAAAAGAAACTGTAAGGAAACTTCAGTGACTAGATTAGGAGTAGAACCCAGAGCCAGCTTCAGTTGTTTTAAGAAAGTAAAATTTACCTCTACCTTGAGAAACTTTTTCATTTAAAACTAAACAAAAGGAGATAAACAGAATATGCAGCATATGTCTAAAAATACTGTCAGGATTGCATAGAAGCATGTTTGGGTGTTCTTAGACTTTTATGAGTGTAGTAGATAAATTTGCTCTTGTTCCTTCTTGTTATTTAGTAATTAATTATTCTCATGTTGATTTTTACCTTCTGAACAAAAATTGCTGACAAATATTTTAAGGGCTATTAATAAATATTAAATAATTTATGTTGTCTCAATTACAGTGATTTGAATTTGAAGTAGATTATTTCATCCATGACTCATCTTTTATAAATCACCAAGTATATAAGGAGATTTTTTATTTTTCTTGATTTACTGAATTCAGTTGAAGAACATAAAGGAGAAAAATAACCAGATTTATGTTTTTTCCATAAAGAACCTGCAAATGCACATTTTCTTTTTCACATTTAAAGGACTAATGGGCAATATTTTGGTCCTGATACTTTTGATGTTATGACAAAATCCTGTAGCTATGGGAACCTAAAAGAACGGAATCAAATGTAAGTTTGTTGCCCTCTTGTGGCAATTTATGAGAATGGCTGTTTCTTTTCAAAATCTTGTTTTGATCCAGCATTTTAAAATTTCAGCTCAATTGGCCTATCATAAGTAGGCCCTAGCTGCAGGTTTTTATCAGATATATATACTGTGTGTGGACTTACTGAACTAATTGGAATTTATATAAATATAAGAGAAAGGTTTCAATCCTCAAAGCAAATAAAACTTACACTTTCTTAATAGTTAAAGAATTACTAATGGCACATTGTCATATAGGGAGCCATAATCTTCTGGATATATATGGTCTCAGATTTTGCTTTCTTTACACCATGTATCATGATGTTTAAACCCAATAAAAGTCACTGATTTTCATATTCGGTGCTGACCTGATGCTAGAGGAATAGTACCCTGTATTATTCAAACAAACCAATCTGCTTACTGCTTGATCAGCATAGCTATGTGAGCTTTGGCAAAGGGTGATGGTTCTGTACAGTTTTCTGGATGAATCTGTCCAGTTCTCAGCAGGGACAGAGAGACTGTCTATTGTTATCTTTGGTCTACTGTTTTGAAAAGGCTCCCCCCAATTCTGATTCCTTAGGCATGTATTGTCAGTAATATCTTGCAGAATGCATCTGTTTATCTTTACATTCCAAATGCAATGTCATCCGAATTCAAAAAGCATACTTTGGTTGAAAACCTTACAGATGTGAGAGTAGCTTTTCTACGGGTATATGAAAGTTGAGGACATGTGGAAGATACTGCAGCAGGAATGGAAGTATTTGTATAGAGGCAGAGCTGGAGGCCATTATAATTATAGCTCAAGGAAACCGACTGATTTCACGAAGCCCTCAGTGAAAGATAAATACTGTTCTGTGCCTAACAGTTTGGGTCTCAGGTGGTCCTTTCCATGTAACACTGAAAAATGACTGCAGGAAGTCACACCTTGTCCCCCCTTGAATGCCTGAATGATGAGACACATTTCTTCAGCATCGTGAGGGACTTGATCTTAGTAAAAAGACCATGTTCTCCTAAAAGGAGTGGCCATTGGGATCTCTCTGGATGGAGCTTAAAATGTCCTCCAGAGGATTCCTTCGTTGGCGGATAGTCATCTCCAGCCTAAGAGGTCAAAACCCAACTGCAGAATCATGCCCTCCTCCCTGTATCCTGCTTCCATGTGCCCTGGCCATTCCGTCCTTCCTGTGACTTTCATTAAATGGGAATTCCATCTCACCGGGTACTGAGGTCGAAACCTTGCAGTCTTCACGGACACCACTCTTTCTTGCATACTGCATTACAAATCTGCCAGTAAATCTGCTTGGTTGGTGGTACTTTTGAAAAGTATCCACAATTTGACTTGTTCTCCTCATCTCCACCAATACCACTGTGATCTAGGCGGCTACCCTCTTTTTTCGCCCGGATTATCGCAATAACTTCTCCATTTGTATCTTTGCCATCCAAAATACTGATTTAGCACAGCAGTTGGAGCAATTATTTTCAAATTTAAAATTGTTTTAAATTTTGTTTAATTGTTTCCCTCTGCTTTTAAACCCCTGCAGTGGCTTCACATGTCTCTCAGACTAAAAGCCACTACCCTTGGAAGGGCCTGCCTCATGTGGCCCCCTACTCTTCCTCTGATCTCATTTTATGGCTCCCCTAACCCCCCTCCAGGTACACTGCACCCTTGATGTTCCTGGAGCACACTTAGGGCTCTGCGAGTGACACGGTCTTTGCTCAGATATCCTTATGGCTCATCCCTTCACTTCTTTCAGATCTTTGTTCAAATACTATCTTCTCTAGAAAGCCTTTCTCTGAAACTCTGTATAAATCAACAGTCTTCTTTCCTTGGTCTCTACACCCAGTCCTCTGGCACAATTTAGTGCCCTTGACCTGCTTTATTTTTCTCCCTAGAATTTTTCACCACCTCATACATATTTAGTTCATGATATATTTTTTTTTGTCTGTCAGAATTGGTCTGTTTTTGTCCACTACTGTATCCCCAGCACCTAGAGCAGTGCGTTGTAGGTGCTTTGATGTATGCTGAATGAGTGAATGGGTGAAGAGGTAGCCAACTGCAGATGGGCAATTCAGGAACCAATCTGCCTGGGCGCTCTCTCTTCCTGCCTGTGTTCCTCCTGGTTATGTAATTTGGAAAAGTTACTTCATCTCTTTGGGCTTTGGTTTCCTTTCCTGTAAAATGAGTATAGGCCAATGTATGAGTGTACCTCCCTCACACATTTGTGGAAAAGATAAAATGAGTGTCAAGTTTTTAGCTCTGGTAAGCTGTTGAAATGTGTTACCTCTTGTTAGGAGAGCAGGTGTGTGGTAGGAAGGCAGTTCTCGGGAAAGTCCTTGACAGTCTGCATCAGAACCGCCTGGGGTTTGTTTAAAATGCAGCTAGCTTCCTGCGCCCTCGCCAAGAAATCTGAGGAAGGCCCTGAAAGTCTTACATTTTTGCAAGTTCTCCAGATGACTATTTGCATATTAAAGTTTTAGAATTACATATGTTGGAAAGAGGATAATGGATCCCACAATTAGAGAATGATAATCCTGAACCTAGGCAAGGGTCAGGACAAGGGGACCCTGCTGCTGATGGGGAGTCGGAGGGAGGGGTCTTTCCCTCTTAGTAGTGTGTGTATGTGTGTGCACACGTGCGCATGCACACACATGTGTGTATGGTGCAGTGTGTATGTGTATATGGGGTGTAGTTTTGGGAGGTATGTTTGGTATGGTGTGTGGTATATGTGGAGTGTGTGTGTGTGTGTCTGTCTGTCTGTATGTCTGTATGGTATGTGGTGTGTATCTGGTGGTGATGGGTGGGACTGGGAAGTGAGTGTTGAGAAGTAAATCAGTCCTCTGGCAGCTGCTTTTAAAAGAATCTTGTTCTGAGGCAAGAGTCGATAGCCATGCCTAATTATTTTCTTGTACTTGGCAGTGGGATGTTCTATGATGGGAACCACACCTATCTCATTGAACCGGAAGAAAATGACACCTCCCAAGTAAGTGTTCCTTCTGTTTTGCTGTAGCAAATGTAAAAATTGATATTGGGAGCTTTTCCCTTCTTTTTTCCTCCTCTTTTGTCTCTATTTTATTTTCTTATTTTTAGAGTCGAAATAGTAAATATAAATATATACATATATATAAAATTAAATACTAAGTTAAGGGGCGCTCACGTGGCTCAGTTGTTAAGCATCTGCCTTCAGCTCAGGTCACAATCCCAGGGTCCTCGGATGGAGCCCCGCATCAGGCTCCCTGCTTGGCGGGAAGCCTGCTTCACCCTCTCCCACTCCCCGTGCTTGTGTTCCCTCTCTCACTGTGTCTCTGTCAAATAAATATATAAAATCTTAAAAAAAAAGTACTAGGTCAAAATCACAAGGTTTTTTTCCCCTCTTCTGAAGTGTTCTGAAGCCTCCATTTTTGTTCTTTCTACATCATAATGTGTTATGAGTTGTCTTAGTTCACTCAGGTAGTCATAACAACCTAGTGGGGGCCTTAAACAACAGAGATTTATTTTTGCACAGTTCTGGTGACTGGAAGTCCAAGATCCTGGTGCCGACAGGGTCTGTGTCTGTTGAGGGCTCTGTCTTTGGGCTGTGATGATGTCCTTTCCTGCTGTGTGGCCCACATAGCAGAAACACAGAGCAGTGGTGTCTCTTCTTAGAAGGGCACCAGCCCCAACCCATCCTTACCACCTATTTTAACCTTTATCACCTTCTCATAGGTTCTTTCCAATACAGGCATGTTGGGAATGAGGAACTAAACATAGGAGTTTTGCAGTGGGAAACAAACATTTAGACTATAACAGACCAATGCAGTAGAAATGGGATTTCCACTTCTCTTTCTTTTCTAGATTTCAGATTATTCTCTGTTGCCCATTGTCTGTAAAACCTTGTGCTGATGAAATGTAGAGAAATCTACATTTAATAAATCTACAATTAAGTTTTCTTAATTCTCTCCTTCCCTTTAGTTTCAACCTTCATTTTCCACAAATTAGAAAAGCATTGAGTTTATATGCAGAGAAGCTACATAGAACCTGTGGAGAAACATAACACACTTCCCTTCTTGCTCTGTGCTCACAGATACTCTTTCTTGTATTCAAGTGTCCAAACACTTGGGGCAAGTAATTTCTAAAAATATACACTGTTTTACCACCCATAAAGGGGAACTGTTTTGTTTTGTTTTTGTTTTGTTTTGTTTTGTTTTTAAGATTTTATTTATTTTTGCAAGAGAGGGTGAGGGATCATGAATGGAGGGGGGTGCAGAGGGAGGAGGCTCCCCACTAGCAGAGAGCCCGATGTGGGGCTCTATCCCAGGACCCTGGGATCATGACCTGAGCTGAAGGCAGACGCTTAACTGACTGAACCACCCAGGTGCCCAAGGGAAGCTGTTTGTATTGTGTTGTATTTTCTGGATGCCTGCTGTTGGCTTTTATATCACTTCACCTGGACAGTTGATGTTATTTACAACAATATCATGGTCATGAAACTTGACTATGTATGACATTCTTTGTTTTTTAATTGAAAGGAGCCAGAAATAACTCTTTGAATGTTCATTAATTTTCTTAGATGAAGCATGGTTTTTATGTCTGTTGGTTTGTCACAGAACTTATATGAAATTTGAATTTTGGAGCAAGGTCCACTTGGGCATCTACTTGCACTAGTCATCTTTTTCCCCAATACGAGATGATTGTGAGCTCTGCATGTCTTTGCCTGGTAAAACTATCTGGCTCTAAAAATGGGGCAGGGATCCATGGAAAGGAACCAGTTATGAAAAGCATTAGTCCATTTTCCCAGATGTCTTACTTCCCCTTGGGGGAAGAAGTTTATTCATTTATTTTCCATTACTACAGGCTTTGGCTTCTCTGTCCGCAAAGGCATTTTGTTTCTAATAGGAGATCTCTCTGGTGCTGGGGGAATCTGGGAGCAGGGGAGGGTTGTGTGGGGGCCTATTGCCTTTCCAAATCCAGGAAAGTGCATAGTCAAGCTGTGGTTCTTTTAGGAGTCTCAGCTTCTTGAGCTGTCATTGCCTGTGACTAGAGATAACTGGTTGAACTGGATTACTGGATAACTGGTTGGTGCTTAATCTCGGTTGTTTGTGTTCCTTCAGGAGGACTTCCATTTTCATTCGGTTTACAAGTCCAGACTGTTTGAATTTCCCCTGGATGATCTTCCATCCGGTATGATACTCATATGATGACTTTAAAAAAGTCAACTTTAATAATTCATTTAATAATTCATTTGAGCGAGTCTATATGTGGAATACCCTTTGCTCTTGACTGCTCATAACGGTTTTGGAGAGAAAGTGACATCGAGTCAAGGACCTCAAGAGAGAATAAAATGCAAGCTGACTTCATGTTTGTAGTGGATGAGTTTGGAAAGATACAGCTTAAGCACATTGAAGGAAGACTTTCTAAAATTAGAAAAAAATCAGTAAGGTATTTCTGAGTAGAGAAATAATGTTAGAGCAAAAATTGGTCTGCATAGACAAAATATAGAAAACTTCACTTCCAGTGCGATACCAATTCTGTAAATATAGGGATGAACTTGTAATCATTTTACTATTTGTTGTTTTCCTCAACTCTTTGTGCCTCGTTTTAGGAAATAACGATTATAGATTAATGCTTTTTATTATTATTGTTTTTTAAAAATCTGTTTATTCATTTTAGAGAGCAGGGAGGGGCAGAAGGGGAGGGAGAGAATCTCAGGCAGACTCCCCATTGAGCGCGAGCCTGATGCAGGGCTCCAGCCAGATCTGTCAGCCTTGAGATTTTGACCTGAGCTGATACGAAGAGTAGGACACTTAACCAACTGCACCTTCCAGGCGCCCCTAATACTTTTTTTTTTTATTATTGTGCTTTTTTGGTGAAATTAGTCTTTGCTTCTCATGTGTGTTTGTTTACAGGCCCATTTATTTACAGATGTTAGTTTGAGTTGCTTCCAAACCTTCACATGACTAGTAGGGCAGAGTACTTACACTTGGTGCTCGTTAGCAGAGCAGTGATTGTATGGAGGGCCTTTGTCTTCGGCTTTACAGGACTCCTCAGTTTTCTCCTCCTGAAGGTAGACCATACTCTGAATGTCTAATGTGGAGAAGCTTCCTTTCCTACTTAGTGAGCCCTGACCATGGCTATAGTACATTCTAATTGTTAATCTTTTATCTTCACTACAGTTCTGAGAGATTGATAGGGTTATTCACATTTTGTAGGTGAAGAAAAGGCAGGCTCAACTAGCCTGTCTTTTCCAGGTGCAGCAGCTCGTTGGGGGCTGAGCAGGGGTGGGGACTGTGCCACGGTGAGAATGTGCGCTGGGAGAGAGGCGCAGGGGAAATGGAACAATTCTCTGACGAGAGCACATCCTTATAAACTGCTGCTTAGGAAAACCACTGAAATGTTTACCTGGTTGGGGCGCCTGCTGGCTCAGTTGGAAGAGCACCCAACTCTAGATCTCAGGGTTGTGAGCTCAAGCCCCACACTGGGTGTAGAGATTACTTAAATAAATAAAAACTTAAATAAAAAAAAGTTTACGTTGTTTCCTCATTGGAAAATGAAATGAGTGTTTCCTAATGTTCCTTCTCTTAGGAGGTTCATAACTCCTTGACCTTCTGCAGGTTTCTCTCCTGCTGAGAAAAGGCTAGGGGATCCTGTTTTATAGAACTCACTATTTTGAAAAATCTGCAGGTAAGCATACAAATGCTCTTACTTTACATAGGGACTTTAGACTATCCTCAGTTACCTTATGAAACTTTACAATCCCTGTGATGAGCAGAAAATAAATCAGGACTAGCTGCCTGAGAATAAAACTACAATCTAATAGGGATTACTGGAAGCAGCAAACATTAATTAATATTTAAGGTAATAAATAAAGATCCCTATAAGGAATGCAATCCAATTGTACAATTTTTTTAGAATAAAATGTTTCCATCATAGTAAATTTTTTTTTTTAAGATTTTATTTTAAAGCTATCTCTATACCCAACATGGGGCTCGAATCTACAATGCTGAGATCAAGAGTCAAATGCTCTATTGACTGAAACAGCCATGCATCCCTGATCATACAGTTTTTTAAAAAACTTTGTTCAGGGTTTCTTTTCCACAGAAGCTTTAAAGATGACTTGGCACTTTTGCTTTCATTAAAAATAACTTCGAACATCTTCTTCCAAAACTCAGGTCTGTCTCAGTTTCTGGCTTTCTTTTCTTGTCAGAAGTTGGCACTATCAATTTTAAGAGTGTTATTTGTCTTTCTAGATGCTTGGATTTATTATGATAAGTCAGAAAAAAAAATCTTGTGAAATAAGCTCAAGAGTAAGCTTATTTATTTTAAATATAATAAGGTTTTCCTGGGATTTGGATTATCAGTACCTTTGTCTTGCTGTGCATTATGTACTTCCAAGAGAGAGAATATGATCAGGTGTTCCCCAAACCTGTTTAACTGTGGAAGCTTTTGTTTTCTATGACACATCTCTTGGAACCAGTGTCCCTAAGAAAACAGCTGAGAGGGGGCACCTGGGTGGCTCAGTGGGTTAAAGCCTCTGCCTTCAGCTCAGGTCATGATCACAGGGTCCTGGGATTGAGCCCCGAATCGGGCTCTCTGCTCAGCAGGGAGCCTTCTTCCCCCGCCCCCCAGCCACCTCTCTGCCTACTTGTGATCTCTGTTGGTCAGATAAATAAATAAACAATCTTAAAAAAAAATAAAAAAAGAAAGAAAGAAAGAAAGAAAAAAGCATCTGAGAAAGGTTTATTTATTTCCTATGGACCCCTTAACACAGTCTGTTTTTTAAAATTCCTGCAAAGAAATATATAAATCTTGTATAACATTATATGAGTTTTGGCACACGTGCATTCCCTTGGTGAGATTTGGCACATTTCTATCATCTTGGTATCTTCCTTTGTGCCTCTTCCCAGTTGGTACTACCCACTTCTGCAATCCCTTTTCTGACTTTTAGGTTAGCCTGTTTTAGATCTTCATGTAAATGGAATGACACATTGTGTCCAGTTTCTTTTGCTTAGCATATGCCTATGAGATTAATGTTGTCAGAGATTAGCAATAGTTCATTCTTTTCAGTTACTGGGTATGTTCTGCTATTTAGAGTTACCATAGTCTTTTATCCATTCTGTTGATGGACATTTGGGTTGTTTCCAGCTTTGGGCCATTACGAATAAAAGAACTCTAAACATTCTTATAAAAATCTTTTTTGTGGACACGTGTTTAAAATTCTTCTATCAAATACCCAGCAGTGGAATTATTGGATCTGAAGGTAGGTTTGTGTTTGTACAGTAGGTTCTCACACGGCAGTGCACATACAGAGACTGCTGGCTCCGTGTTGAGAGGTTTTTTTCAGGCTCCTGAATTGAGATATGGATGACATTAGAGGAAAGCTGTACCATTAGGTATACCTAATACCATTAGGTATTGTAATTGTTTACAACTTGACGAGTTTATAGAGTTTATAGAGATAAGTGTACATCCATGGAGTTATCACCATAATCCCTGCCCTGAGTGTGCCCATTAACTCTGAAAGTTTCTTTCCACCATCTTTATTATTGTTATTGCGTTATTAGTAGTAGTAGTGAAAAGACTGCAACATAAGATCTACACTGTTAGCAGAATTTATGTATACAGTATAGTATTATTAATTCTGGCTGTTCTGCTGTACAGGACTTTTAGGACTTACTCCTCTTGTAGAACGGAAACCTTGTGCCCTTTGACTAATACCTCCCTGCTTCCCCCTTTTCTCAGCTCTGGGCAGCTGTCATTCCATTTTCTGCTCCTAGGAGTTTGACTGTTTCAGATTTCTTATCTACGTGGTATCATGTAGTATTTGTCCTTTTGTGTCTGACTAGTTTCACTTAGTGTAATGTCCTTCAGGTTCATCCATGTTATCACAAATGGAGAGATTTCTTTTATTTTTTTTAAAGGCTGAATAATACTTTATTGCATATTTATACCACATTTTCTTTATCCATTCATCCACTGATGAACATTGAGGTTGTTTCTATATCTTGGCTTGTGAATCCTGCTGCAATGAACAACGGAGGACAGGTATCTCTTTGAGATCCTGATTTTAATTCCTTTGTCTACCCAGAACTGGGTTTACAGGATCATATGATATTGTATTTTAATTCTTTGTGAGGAACTCCATACTGTTTTCCATAGTGGCTGTACTGGTTTCTAGAGTTTTTGATTCAGTACATCGTGGATGGGTTATGAGAGTTTGCATTTCCCACAAGACCAAGGTAATGTTCATACCGTTAGTTTTTGGACTGTATCTGAGCACTCTGGTTGTATGAAAAATTGCTGAACCTTTTTCTAAAGTAGTTGTACCATTTGGTACTCTCATCAACACTACCTGAGAGATCTAGTTGTGTCACATCTTCATTAGCATTTGGTGTGTCATTATTTAATGAAGATCAGTCATGGGAAAACCAGGTTGGCTATTCAGAAGATTCTTGTTCAAGAATGTGGTAGTATTTATAGGAAAAATAGGAGAAAATTTTGGAGATAAAACAGTAATAATGTTTGAAACTTTTTAAGTTGTATTCATTCATGATGTATTTTAGTTAGCATGCATATGAACACAATTATTTTGATTAATGTTCTGTATATCTTTAAGTGTGATGTACATTATAAAACTTATAACCATATAGTTATAATTATATAATGTGTAAGTTATTTATATTAATTATTAATAACTATAGTAATCGCTAATAGTTAATAACTGAATTGAATATAATTATACAATTTGTACTAGGAAGGGATAGTAAAACTTTGATTGCCTTGTCTGAAAGAAACCTGGCAAATGCACTGTTAATTTATTTTTATTTCCTTTTAGAATTTCAACAAGTACACATCACTCCACCAAAATTTATTTTGAAGCCAAAACCAAAAAGAAGTAAACGGCAGGTATGTATTCATTGGTTATTCTTTGATGTTTTTAAAAACACGTGGCAACTCCCAGTCATTTAACTCTACACTAAGTCTCTGTAAGGTCTCTGTAAGAGGGTTAAGTATTAGTTTTGGCATTTGTCAGGGTGTGGTGAACAGTAAGGTGACAGATCTATAGGAACAGTGGAAGGAGGCCATGTTATTTCATAGACTCAAAAAGGACTCAAGATAGTGTTGATAATGTGGTTTTTCATCAAACAGATGGATTATGGCCCCAGCTATGGCATCTCCAGTTCTTTCTATCATAGGCCTCTTTTCTTGCCTAGGTTGTATCACGTCATGGAGTCTACTTGTAAAAATACCCCCTTAAGAGGGAATCCATCAGTTTTTTTTTTTTTTTAAGATTTTATTTATTTATTTGACAGACAGAGATCACAAGTAGGCAGAGAGGCAGGCAGAGCGAGACGGAGAAGCAGGCTCCCTGCTACGCAGAGAGCCCAATGCAGGACTCGATCCCAGGACCCTGAGATCATGACCTGAGCCGAAAGCAGAGTCTTTAACCCACTGAGCCACCCAGGTGCCCAATCCATCAGGTTTTAAAGCCACAAAATGCTATTGTCACACTTCAGCTATGCTGCAGTCTGGGTTATAAACTCAGGATGTCTGCTTTATAAACATTCAGTGGATCTTGGACTTAGCAAAAATAGTAAGTCCTTGTATCATGCTTTACATCACATGAAGTAGGTACTGTCAACCCCCTTTCACAGAGGGGGGAGAAATGATGTCTTTGAAATGTGAAAATGACCAAAACCATAAAGCTGGGAAATGGTTGAGGTGGAATAAGAACTCCAATCATCAGAATTCCGTATCAGTTCCCTCATTTGTGGAGTCTAAAACATACATGAGTAAACAAACAAACAAAAAGCAGAATCAGACATGTAGGTATAGAGAATAAACAGGTGGTTGCCAGAGGGAAGTGAGTAGAAGGATGGGCAACATGGCTGAAGGACAGTGGGAGACTTAGGCTTCCAGGTGGGGAATGAGAAAGTCGTGGGGGTAAAGGGCACAGCACTGGGAATAATCAGTGATATTGTAATAGTGTTGTCTCGCGACAGATGTCAACTACCCTTGCGGTGAGCACGGCATATTGTATGGAGAAGTTGAATCACTTACGTCCTACACCTGGGACCAATGTAACATAGTGTATCCAGTACATTCAGAAAAGAAAAGGAGCGAGAACTCTACTTACTAAAATTAAGATATCATGTATTATGTGTGTGTGTTTGGCATAAAAAACACCAGATGAGAGAAATGTAAGATTTCTAGTAAGATTTCTAGTAAGAAACCAGTTAATCTTCTGTTTAAAATATGTTTAATAAGTATGAAATAAAATAACTTTATAGGCACATTTCTAACGTGAATAATAACTGGTTTTTGTTTGTTTGTTTTATTGAGGCACAGGTGCTTGTGCCTGGTTGTGTTCTAAGAATTTCAATCATATTAACACACTTAATCCTCTTAAAATCTTATGAGGAAGGTAGTATTATTATTATCGCCATTTTACTACTAAGGACATTGAGGTGTAAGAAGCTTAAGAACCTTGCCCAAGGTAATAGTGGTGGAGTTCAGTTTCTGACCTCGAAAGTCTATTCTCAGAGAAGTGTTCATAACCATTATGCTTTATATAGTTCTGCCTCTCAGAAGGCTTTGTGTTCCATGAATTGCTACCACAAACTTTATGTATTTTGTGGATATATGTATATATTGAGGCCCAGTTAAGTAAATGACGATTGCCAACAAGATTTAATTTGAAATAATGTTTATTTTCATGAATTATGAGATAAGAGGATAGGATAATTTTATTTTTTCTTCTCAAATTTTTTAATGGGGGGCACCTGGGTAGCTCAGTCAGTCGAAAGTCTGCCTTCAGTTTAGGTCGTGATCCCAGGGTCCTGGAATGGAGCCTGCACAGGGCTCATCAGGAGCTCATCAGGCTCCCTGCTCAGTGGGGAGTCTGCTTCTCCCTCTCCATCTGCCCCTCCTTCTGCTTATGTTTTTTTCTTTCTCTTTCAAATAAATAAATACAAACTTCTTAAAATTTTTTATTTATTTAAAATTTCATTTATTTATTTTAAAAAAATTTTTAAGTTCAGTTAATTAATATCTAATGTATTATTGGTTTCAGAGGTAGAAGTCAGTGATTCATTGGTCTTACATAATACCAAGTGTTCATTAAATCACGTGCCTTCCTTAATGTCCAGTACCCAGATACCCCATCCCCAACTCCCTCCCCTCCAGCAAACCTCAGTTTGTTTCCTATGGTTAAGAGTTTCTCATGGTTTGTCTCCCTCTCTGATTTCCTCTTGTTTACTTTTTCCCTCCCTTCCCCTATGATCCTCTGTTTTGTTTCTTAAATTCCACATACAAGTGAGATCATATGATAAGTATGGCATTATGGAATACGTCCATTTTACAGCTCTTGTTAAAGACTGTGTTATAGAAGAACTGCGTATAGCTGCCTTAGTGTCCTACCAGTAGCATCCACTGATTGTGATTTTGAAGGTGGAGAAAATCATTGTTGAACAGACAGATATAATATAGCTGTAATAGATAATGGAAAACTGCCTGGAAGTTCTCAAAACTATTTGAACAAAGCTCTTATATCATTTGGGGTTCCCTTGAACTGTACCAGAGGAAGAAAGGGCATTCTCAATCCCAGATTTGGATATTATAGGATAAAAGTGTCCATTAGACACCCCCTGTATCCTCTCAGAGATCCTCAGAAGCTTGAATTAAACCAGAAAGAATGTATTTCATGTGTTACAATCTCCAAGGTACACTGGGTGAATGAAAGTTGCCTGATGCAAAAGCTAGTGAAATAAATAGAAGTACTAAATCAAATATATGTTATATTTGATTTTATATGCATAACTATTTCTGTTATTTCTGTGCTAAACCCATTGTGGGGAAAAAAGTTAGCAACTAGATAGAAAGGGAACAGAAGTGAGAGGAAGACTTCAGTCCTGAACTTCTTTATAGTTCTTTATTCAATCTTTGACTTATATGAATTTATTACCTGTTCAAAAACTGAGTAAAATTGACAAAAATGAGGCAAATTTTGAAGAGATAAAAGTGGAAATGTTGTTTATTTCTCTCACATGTTTTAGTTTTTTTTAAATTAAAACACTTTTTTCAGCCTTATTGAAGTATAATTAATTGACAAAATTGTTAAATACTTGAAGTATACAATGGGATGATTTTATATATATATAGTGAAAAGAACATCTCCATTGAATTAATTAATGTATCTGTCACCTCACATATTTACCTTTTTTCCCCCCTTAGTGAAAACATTTAAGTTCTGTCCGCAAATTTCAATTATATAAGACAGTGTTATCAATGTTGCTGTCCATGAGTGAATGGCTGGATCAAGAAAATGTTTTATATACATATATATACACACATATATATAGTGGAGTTTCATTCAGCCTTGAAAAAGAAGGAGATCCTACCATTTTTGACAACATGGATGAACCTGGAAGGCATTGTGCTAAATGAAAGAAGCCAGACAAAAAAGATAAATACCGCATGGTATCACTTATATGTGGAAACAAGAAAAAAAAAGTCAAATTCACAAAACAGTAGAAAAGTGGTTGTATGCAACATAATGTGTAACATATTTTTTGGTTTTCCACAGCCAAGTTCAGAGGGCTTATTTAGGTGCTATTTCTTTTACCATATTGCAGCTTCGTCGACATCCTCGTAATGTGGAGGAGGAAACCAAATATATTGAGCTGATGATTGTCAACGATCATCTGATGGTAGGATTTGCTGAACCGTCTGTTGGTTGAACTTGTCTGGGCCAAGGGGTAAAACTGGTGGGTGCAGAAATATGTTTAGAAGAAACAAGAAACCCAGAAAATTTTAACTTGGAAAAGACATTTGTGTATCTCGATGCATTTTGTTAGCCAGTAACAACCTCTAAATTGGAAACATTCTTAGGTGGAAATGACTAGGAGTACTTTGTGACATTCCAGAAATATTTCTTTGACTTAAAATTAGTCAACCCTTTGGATTTGCTTAATGAATATTTATATATTGAGGAAATCAGCAAGGCACCAGTAATATGACACTGTAGTTTGCAGTGTACAACTTTATCCTAATAAAAGGAAAGGAGTTTTTCAGTTTCTGGCTTGCTATGCAGCAAACCATATGGAAATGCTTATATAGGCAAGCAGTGAAGATTTTAGGATAGGAATCTGGAAAGACTTCCTTCTTGCTGAGTCATTTATTTTGACCAAGAGTATGTATTTTCAGTTCATGGGCATGTTGTAGGCAGTGGCTTACATTTACAGCACAGCAGTGAGTTGTAATGTTAATTGCTCTATATAACCACAGTTTTGAACTAAACATGTTCAGTGAAGCACTTTGCTGAATTTTACTTAATTTCAGGTTTAAGTGCATTTTAATTTACTTGAGTGATTTAGTTGAGGGAAAATATGTCATTTGCATATGATTAAGCAAACATTGATCATCTATTCTTGCTACTACTACTACTACTACAACTAATAAAATCCAGATTGAGTTTTTCTTCTTTGTTCAGGCTAGAACTAAGTTTTATCTTTCTAACCTTTTTGAAGTCAGTGAATGTTACTGTTTCCTGAGATTTTTATATGATCAGAATAAGTTGTAAGAACATATAATTTCAACTTTTTAGAATAGCACACATTCAGATGTCTATAGAGATCTATAAGTAGATAACACAAATGAAGTAAGCCAGATTTGGAAACAATAGGGAGGAGTGAGGCCTGTGGCAAAAGAAAGATACCTGGCCTTACTAATGGGAGTGGTTGCCTCTCAGTACTTGCTTGTTTTCACCATGGGAGGATGCTAATTTTAAGTGAAGCCAAAAACCAGGTGTTACATGGTATTTCCTGGTTTTTAAAACACTACTGAGGCCAAATAAAAGGTTTATGTGAGCCATATCTAGCTTTAAGCTACCTCTTTGTGACCCTTATTGTAGGGCTTTCTTCTCCTTTACTGATTAATTCTCGTAGAACTAGTGAGTTTTTAAAGTTATAGCAGTGTTCACATACACTTTCTGGCTATCCACCCTACTTGTATTTGCATGTCTTGTAATTCATAGATAACTTTAATATGTTTTTTCATTTTCAATAACTATTCTGTGTTAAAAATAAACTTGTGAAATGAATGGAATAGGTATTTTTACTTCATCTCACCTTTGAGTAAACTGAGGCCTCAAAATTTTAAGAGCCTTGCTTCAGACTACACAGCATATAAAGAACTAGTTCTTAACAGTTATAATTTTTTTATAGAAAGCCAAAGAGATGTTTCCGTTACACCGCGTTTTCTTTGACAAGGTGCTTATTTGGAAACCCTTCACTTTTGTTTGTTTCTTTTGTTTTCAGTTTAAAAAACATCGGCTTTCAGTTGTACATACTAATACATATGCGAAATCTGTGGTGAACATGGCGGATTTAGTAAGTATCAACTCGATTCAGTATTGCCATAGAGGAATGTCATCTCCTGATTGCTAACAGAATGTACAATATGGTTCTTGTACTTTTGGTGCTCTGAATTGAGCATCAGGCAAGGTGTCCCATAAGTCCCTTACGTTATTTTGCCGTGGACTTGATTGATTTTGATCTCTGACTGGGAAGATGAAAAAGTTACCCGTGGATTGATGCTTGAAATTTCGCCTTATGTTTTTCACATTGAAAAATAAAAAGTTGAGTCCTAGTACTAACAGAGTACTTCCAACATTGGAGAAACAGTATAGGCAGTTGTGCTATTTTCAAGAGAGTGCCTGTTTGTGTACTAATCATGCACTAGTAATCCCACTATATTTACTTTATGAATCTTTTCTTGAGAAGGCACTGTAGGTAGCTTCTCCATGAGTTTAATTGGGGCCAGTCAGGTTACATAGAAATTATATCCCAGGGGAGTCTTTGTTGTTCCGTTCTTTGCCTGGGAAACCCAGGAATGCATGAAATCTTTCTCCAGGGTCCCAAAAAACAGACTTGGAGAGATCCTTGAAAAAGGTTGCAAACGTTTGTCAGAAAGTGTTCTTTTGTTTCTTACTAGTGCATTCTTCTTTGGGTTTTAGTTGTAAAGAGTTTGACTCTCTGTAACTCAAGGAAAATGCATGTGAATTAGAGAAATAATTATCTCCCTTAAAGACAATAGAGTTTTTTACCTTTAACTAAAACCCAGGATTTTTCAAAAAAGGAGTTTTATAGTCCTGTTCATAAATCATTTGACTTTACCATATGTATAACTAGTGTGTTTCTTTTGTTAATATACCAGATATATAAAGACCAACTGAAGACTAGGATAGTATTGGTTGCCATGGAAACCTGGGCAGCGGACAACAAGTTTGCCATATCTGAAAATCCACTGATCACCCTCCGTGAGTTTATGAAATACAGGAGGGATTTTATCAAAGAGAAGAGTGATGCAGTTCACCTTTTTTCGTACGTAACTTTGATTTATTGCTTTTTTTGGTTCCCTGATAAATGCTCTATTACTTGAGCCTGAGATGTATCCTTTCTCCTGTATAATGAAAGTAAGATTTGACATGGCAATATGTTTGAAAGGATTTTTAAAGTGCAGGTTGTTAGGAGTTGTCATGAAAGTGTAAAAAGTTTAGTTTTGAGTTATTTTATTATTGTATGTATATTTTTATTTACTTTTCAAGAGCTTTAAGCAGAACATTTATTGAGTAAAATTATTGTTAATACTCATAAAGAATATTCTTCACAGATTAATTATATTTAAAGTTTCTGTATTTTAAATGTTAGCGTTCCCTTTGCTTTGGTTCTAAGGTGAGACCTTAGTATTTCTGGAGTTTGTTTTTAATTTTTTCTCAATTTCATTTTTTTTTTTTTGAGGTAAAATGCGTATTTGATATAATAGCAAACTATATATTATAGCATTTAAAAAACACTATTTTATAAAGTAAGATCTGTTGAAGAAAGTTATAAATGGAAGTAAAAGAGTGTATTTTTGTGTAACTTTTACATTTTACACAATTTCACATTTATAGAAATGTTGCAGGGATACTACAAGGAAATATATGCTCTTTACCCAGATTCATTAATTATTTACATTTTGCCCCATTTGCTTATGATTTTCTTCCTTCTTTCCTTCTTCCCTTTTCCGTCCCTCCCTTCCTTTTTTCCCTTTCATCCATTTATCCATCGATTTTTTTTTTCCCCTGAACCATTTGAGAGCAAGTTGGAGATACGCACTTACTGGGCCTTCATTACTAAATACATGTATATTCCCTAAAGATAAAGACATTCTCTGATATCACTGTAGTAAATTATTAAATTTTTATCGATTAAATTTTATTAAAATTTATATTTAAATTATTAAAACTAGAAAATGTAACAAGATACCACACTTTTAAGTAACCTATATTCAGGTTTCTCCAACTATCTGAATAATGTCTTTGATAGCTAATTCCCTCCCCCCATTCAGGATCTAACACAAGGTCATGCATCACATTTAATTGTCCTGTCTCCTGTCTCTTCTGTCTCCTTTAATTTGGGACATTTCCTCTGCCTTTCTTGGTTTATTTTGGGTTTAACATTTTTGAAGAGTGTAGGTCAGTTATGTTACAGAGTGTTCCCCATTGTGGGGATGTCTGATGTTTTCCCGTTAAGACATTCAAGTTGGGCATTTGGATCAGAAATACCACAGAAGTGATTTTGTATCCTTTCTCAGAGTACACTATGTTAGTGACTTTTTTTAAACCAGTATAGTTCTGTTGAAGGTATTATTGCTCATGCGGGGAAACATCCCTCTCAGAAACTCTTTTGTTCAGTTCCGTGTGTAAACAGTATTCACATTCCTCCCTTTACCTCAGGAATATACAAAATAGGAATGTATTTGCATTGAGAAAATAAGTGTGGTAAATTAATAATGAGAGGTACAGTGATACTTGGAACTCTGAACAGTAAGCATTTTTCATTTCCTTTTCTAAAAGGGGAAGTCAATTTGAGAGTAGCCGGAGCGGGGCGGCTTATATTGGTGGGATTTGCTCGTTGCTGAAAGGAGGAGGCGTGAATGAAGTAGGTGTGAACATCTGTACGATACAAAGTGGTATGATGGCTGAAAATGTTTTCCTAATATTTAAGAGATAGTTTCTCATATTCCATATTCTCTAGGTGTTAGGTTCTTTTATTTACAACCAATATGGTTGCTATAAATGACCAGAGGACAGAGAATAGGAAAATAATGGAAGATAATATTTGATCATTTTTTTCATGTTCTACTAGTATAATCTCCAAATTTAGCTATTTAAAGATTATATAGATAAAATCTTTACTTTTATTTTTATTGAAAATAAGGCCCTATTACTTTGGCTGATTTCCTGGAGAATTGAGTAATTCATGGAACATTAACTTATTGCCTAACAACCCAACTGAAAATTTTCTTCCTTCTTCAATATTTGGCAGATTTTTGGAGGAAAAATAGATTAAATTTTTCGAAGAGTTCTTTTTACCCCTGAGGCCCTAAGTCTCATGGAAATGATCTAGAAGAAAACTACTTGAATCTACATATTGAAGAAAATATCTTTAGATCTCAAGTTTCTTTAGATCACAGATCATTCCCACTTCCTGTTACTCATACTGTTTGTTTTCTGAAGCCACATTCTATTTAATTTGGGAAAATTTCGGGCATGCAAGTGGATGCACAGAAATGAATAAGTTCCAAATAATGTACACATTTATTAATATTTAAAAGACGGACTGAAGTATATACAAGTATTAAGTTTTTCAGATATGCCACTGATGAAATTTGTACTCAGAATTAAACTTAAGTTTCTAAGCCCAAAAGGTGGTGATTCGCTGGCTTCTAGTCTTCCTTATAAGATTGAATCAAACATGGGTTTATTTCTTTCAGCTTTTGATAAATGCTCCATTGTTTAGCTTTATCTACTGTATGTTTAACCTCTGCTAATTAGGATGCTTAGAAATTAGTTGATTCCAATTATATCGTGACATTTTTCTCTGGCCATCTTAAATAAAAAATAATTCTCATTTACATGTATTTTGTTTTTGCTCTTGTTTTTCAGTTTGGGAAAACTGATTTAATGGCTGTTACACTCGCCCAGTCATTAGCCCATAACATTGGTATTATCTCAGACAAAAGAAAGTTGGCAAGTGGTAAGTTCACCCTGTGCTTTAGTTGTATTTAAAATGCACTCTCTATAAGTGTTTTGGAGAATGAGATTTTAAATTCAGTTGTTTGATCAAAAGAGTTTGGGTGGTAGTATAAGATAAACAGCTGGGGCATACAGTATTTTCTTCAAAAATGTTTCAAGGTGTTTGTCCTGCAGATGAAAATTTCTCCATGTGTAATAAACATTTAAAGCTATGTGATGAAAAATTCATTGTTGAATTTAACCTAAAAAAGGACAAAATAAGCTCAGTTTCATAATTTTAAATGGTCAGTACAGAATCTTAGGCTTGTAGGTTCAAGGCATACCATTTTATTATGGTTTATTTAAAACTCTCTTACTATGGCCACAAAGGAGAACTTGGCTGCTAACGGGCTCAGTAAAATATGGACCTGATAAACTATGCTAGGATTAGCATCTTGCAAGAATATATTTTCCCAAGTAGGTAATGTTAATTCACCAGGAATAGTCAAACATCATGTATTTGGAGTAAAGTTGATAGGAATCCTGTTTATCTTAATATTTTAATAACAAATATAAATATTGTTTATTTGACTAATAACTTTTACCATTTCTGAAGCCTGTTATAAGACAGAAAATCAAATACTAGTATTATCTACATCTAGATACTCATTTAATCCTCAAGATAACCATCATTAGCTCCATTTTACAGAATAAAGTGACTGGATGTTAAAAGGGTAATGTCTCCAAGATTACTCATATACGTAAGTGGCAAGTCCACATTTTGAGCCCAGGTATTTTAAGCCTTTCTGCTTAAACAATACATTGTACTGCCTTCTACCAGCAGCTTTGGTGCAGAGGTTTTAAAACTGGACAAGAAATCCTAAGGATTCCCATAAGGGACTGTGAAACCAGAATCCTGTAATGATGCTGTTTCATTGGTATTGGGTTGTTAAGCCATTTTAAAGCATTTCAATGAGTGCTTTAGAAATAAGGCCACTTGTTTAAATATCAAGATTTTATTTTAGTAAAAATTACATAATCTTGATGTAGTCAAAGTCTATTTTTTGTTATTATGCATTGCATGCAGAACTTTAAGTATAAGGAAAATTAGAAAGCAGGTATTACTTTTTAAAAGGTATTTAAGGAATAAAGTGAAGATATACTTTTCAAAAATAGACCACTCTAATGCGTCTGTTTTCAGGCATGTGTATTCCTTTTCCCTTAGGTGAGTGTAAATGTGAGGATACTTGGTCCGGATGCATAATGGGAGACACTGGGTGAGCCACTTCTATTTGCAAATAATTCCCTTTCCCTTTCCCTGCTGTGCTGCTGTCTCCTTCGGAACATGACACCAACAACTTAGTGCATGGAACCTCACCACTGACATGAAAAAGAAAATGGGCCGTAGATTTCCTCAGTGGCTCTGTATTATAAAATGTTTTCACAAAATCATCTCTTATTTATGAAAACAATTGTGATCAGTTAAAATGGAAGACCAAAGACTTTGTTAGCCTTTCATCTAGGCTAGAAAAGTAAGAGGAGAGGGACAGCTTTTTCTTCATGGCTTACCTACTAATTGTTTTTTCTTTTGTCTCTTCAATTCCAGTTAAATAGGTTGTAAACAGTAGTGTGCTGGTAAACTGATTCTCAAAATCAAAAACAAGAAAAGAGCCTGGATTTTTAGCTTGCTCTGATTTTTGTGATGTAAATACTCCTACAGGGGCTGATTTCAAGCTACCAGTAGTATGTCACTGAGCAAGGAGTGGGGAAGAGATCTATTTCCTCTCTGCTCCCAAAAGGTTTTCTGTACCCTTCACACACTATCAGGGTCCAATCTTGTATTTATTTTTTCTTAGTAAATTGTACAACCATTCCTTTCATGCCACACTCATCACTACTCCTTACCCTCAACTTGTATTATCTTGAGCTTTTATTGTGTTAATGACATTCCAGACATCCAAACAACTTTCAGCTTCCCTCTCTCCCTCCTGAACTTCATTTCCATCATCATTGAAAAGACATAAAGAGTAGAAGAGTGAAACCTTGTATATACCATCACTTGGCCTAAAAAAAATACCACTTACGTAGTTAAATCCCCCTGTGTTCTCTCTTGTTGCTCCCCAACTCCAGCCAAAGTCACTGTGTCTTGAACTTGGTTCAAATTAGTCACAAGTCCCTTTTAATACTTTTATTGTTCATATGTGTATGTTGAAGTAATACATAGCATTGCTTTGCATGTTTTTAGTTTATGTGAGTCATACCATATGTAGTCTTCTGTGATTTGCTTTTTTTGATCTTTATGTTTGTAAGATTTATCCATGCTGTTAATACACAGCTCTGGTCTTTGAATGTATACAGCACAAATTCCTCCATTCTCCTCTTCATGCACATGAATCATACCATTTTCCTGCTCTGAAATTTTATTGAGTCTCTGTTATCTGAAGAATTAGGTTTGGAGTTCTTCCTTCAGTACTTGGATATGTATAATCTTTCTTCAGGCTCATTTCTAACTTCATTTTCCACTGCTGTGGATGGTTGGTTTGCTTATTATGATAGTAAGACAGGGGTTTCCAGGTTTTTTGATTTTCTAGCCATAATCCTACATGGATTTTAAGCTTCTTAAAAATTTGCTCACCATGAATGTACATTAATTTCCAACCTCCTTTGATTCCTTTGATACATTCTTTTCATTTGGTATTCTCATTTCTCTCCAACCATGTTTCTAGCCATTTGAGATTTGTTATAATTTTAACACCTACATTGTCATTTAATTCCATATAGTCCTTGTGCTTTGCCTCACCAATTAGTTGTAAATTTTTGACGATTACATCTTACACTAGTACATACTTCTGTTTGACCTCACACCATAATCCCTTGACACACTTGATTTTCAATAAATATTTATTGATATTTGCATTTTGAACTCCTCTAAGAAATACATGATAAGGAAGATAAATGATAGAGGGAATGTATCTGGAAACATGTATTAAAATATTTTTCAAAATATCTTTGGACTTCATGTTTAGTAATAAAAGGGAACAGTAAACGTCTTTTTCCATAGTTGTAATTTTCTAATACTTACTAAATTCCAAGCTAGTGGTTCTTGTCTTTTGAAAGTTACGTAATATGTTATGTTCGATTACTCTGCTTAATTATTAAAAACAAAATTTTATAGGCCATCTACCTAGACTAAGTGTAATGTGTAGCAAAATCAGAAATGTGCATAGCTCTTGCATTGGAACTGCTCTTACATCAAATAGGTGTGTGCAGGAGAAAAACTTTTTAAAGAAAACATTGCCTGGCGTGATGCTCTATGTCATTTGAGCTATGTCACACACCATGTAACAGTACTAATTATCGATGTGATTTTCCTGGGGGCACTTACCCTCTCATTTCTACTTTGTGAAGTCTCTGCGTACTGCTACATGTAGGAAAGCACATAGAAAAGCACATTGAAATTAATACCAGCCCTACTTAAAGGTATAAAGATTAAAATTTTGAGAAAGCATTGAATATAATAGATACATTATCCTACAAAAAAGAAGTTTTCTTGAAGAGCCTAGGGAGATTTCTGCTTTCAGGTGTTCAAAGGGCCTTGGCACTTAGTCATCTTATTTGATACAGGTCGCCATAAAGAAGTGTGTGTGACACAGTGAAAGCAAGAGCAATCCACAAATTCCTATTGTTGACATATAGAAAGAAAGAAGGCAGATGAAATGAAGGAAGTGAAATAAGTCAGATTATTGTAAGCCGAGAATACCTTTATTTGGCATGAAACACTTGAGAAATTAGCTTAGGGTGAATAATCACTGTAAATTCTGTTCATTGATTCACAAAGCATTAGCCCCTGTGCTAGAAAGAAGTAGGGATATAAGTGCACATAGTACATAAAGGCTGGTGGGAGAGACTTTATAAAAACTCCTCGTTATCTTTTATAAAAGCTCAATGTAAAACAATTTTTGAAAAACACAGAAAATTCAATTTTTGTCCTTAAAATTTTCCTTTTTAAAGTACTACTAATCAGTATTTTTTTTCCATTTTTATTATTCTTTTATAAACTTTGGATCTTGTATATATCATTATTTATTTTGTAGTGAGCATTATATAGTCAGCATTTCTGAGTATTTTTCAATACTATGATTATTAATAATTCACTGGTATTCTGTTTTATTAATATATCACAGTTAACAGTTTTCTTCTAAACATTTACATGATTTTCATAGCATTTGCTATTACAAATCATGCTACTGTAAATTGCTTTGTATATATAGGTAGTCATTTCCTCAAGAAAAAATTCTTGAAGTAGAATTACTAGATTCAAGGATATTTCCCATTTTGAAGGTTCTTAATACATATTGCCAAACTGCTTTTCTTCTGCTCCTTTATTATTTTTTCTTTGTTTTTGTTATACTTTTTTTTTTTTTTAACATAATCTTAAACTTAAGAAAAGTTGCAGGAATAGTAACAGAGAACCTTTTCGTCCTCTGAATCATCAGTTGCTAGCTTGGTACCCTATCCCAAACCCCTCAGTGTGCATTGCCTAGAAACAAGTGCATCCTCCTATAAAACCACAATGCAACCAATAGAATGATCTACTTCTTAGCTCTCACTCAGGATTAGCTCTGTATTTCAGAAATGCCATTAACAGATGCTTCAGAATCAAGCATCACATTTAATTTTATGTCTTTTACCTTCCTTCAGTCTGAAACAGTTCCTCAGTTTTTCTTTGACTTTCATGACTTTGACACATTCGTAGATTATAAATCAGTTATTTTATAAAATGTCCTGCAGTTTGGAATCCAGTTTTTATATTTAAGAAAA
This sequence comes from Mustela putorius furo, assembly GCF_011764305.1. NCBI lineage: Eukaryota > Metazoa > Chordata > Mammalia > Carnivora > Mustelidae > Mustela > Mustela putorius. The sequence continues at coordinate 31,597,054 of NW_025421998.1, forward strand.
ACTCATTATTCCTATGCTCTTTGATTAAAAATACAGGTATGCGTGTGTTTCTTTTGAACGTATATGCTAATAATGAATGGCCCATTGCTACTATTAGTCACCAAGTGAAGAATTTAGAAATACACTGGTAGAATCAAAGTCTTATGGATTTAAAACAAATGCTGACATAGTGGAATTTATTCTATCACTTTTAAGAATAATGTTACAATTTTAACAATGTTCAAGACTAGCATACAGATAAGGCAGACTTAAGTTACACCCAGTTAATGCTTTTCTTACAGGTATTATCTTCCTAAAAAGTTCACCCAGTGTAATATTGAAGAGTATCATGACTTTCTGAATAGTGGAGGTGGTGCCTGCCTTTTCAACAAACCTTCTAAGGTACTAAGTGTGATTAGAGTTATTAGTTATTGATCTTTCTGAGGTATTATAAATGTAAATTTCTAGCCCTTGGCTCTTACAAAAAGAAAACTTTACAGCTTGGCTTATATGTCCATATGCTAGTTATGCAAAATATCTGCATTGTGAGTCAGCTTTAGGGGCGCCTGGGTGGCTCAGTCATTGAGCATCTGCCTTCAGCTCAGGTCATGATCCCAGGGTCCTGGGGTCCAGCCCTGCATCAGGCTCCCTGCTCAGCCAGAAGGCTGGTTTTCTCTCCCACTCCCCCTGCTTTTGTACCCTCTCTCGCTGTTCCTCTCTCTGTCAAATAAATAAATAAAATCTTAAAAAATAATAATAAAGGCAGCTTTAAAGCAAGTTGGGGGAAGGGCACCAGGAGAAGGGAAGAGAATCTCAAGCTGACTCCTTGCTGAGCACGGAGCTTGGCACCGGGCTCCAGCCCAGCATCCCAGGATCCTGACCTGAGCTGAAGTCAAGAGTCGAATGCTCAAGCGCCTGAGCCACCCAGGCACCCCAGCTTTTTGAGCTATTGTGATGGGAATAAAAAGCAGGTAGAAATAATACTGTGTTTTCCAAAAAATGATTAGCTTGCAAAGATGGTTTCACTTGCCTTTCTCTTTCATTCTCTTGGTTCGTTTTTTTTGTTTGTTTGTATATGTAACCACAACTCATACTGATAGAAAGGGGGCATTTCTCCCCCTCATTACTCCGCACCACTGCCTTTTAGGATAAGCAATATGATTAAAATTAGTATTACTTCTCAGTATGAAACCCAAGGCTGCTTAAAGCAGAAAAGGAAAAAACTCTTCGTGTGCTTAGACTTTGTCATAGGACTTTCCAATTTGCAGAGCAAACTCTCGTTACTGACTTGAAAGCAGGTCTTCCTCGTGCATTTGAAAGCCTGCATGTTAAGGCAGAATGTTTTGTTCTTGTTTATTATGTGAACTGTTCCGTGCTTCTGGGCACCACAGTGGTGTGTGGCATTGCCTTTATCCTCATTTATCTAGTCTCATTCTCTGTCTATTCCAGTAGAATTTAGGAAGTGTATCACATTGCTTTGAAGAGCGAAGTGACAATTTTGAAGACTCTTTGCAGAAGTTTCAGAAGGGACATTTGAACTAACTCCCTGCTGCTATAAATGAAAAACAGCTGAAGTCTCTTTATGAAAATAACAGCTTATTCTGGGCTCCGAGTAAAAGAATAAGTGGATTTTTTTACCTGGATGAGTTTTAGTTTTGGCTTTCAAAGCTGTCTCATTAATTATGATCCCTTTCAGCTGAAAACAGAATCTAGCGGTGTATTGATTATTTTGTAGGAGAGGAGAGAATATTCGAAATCGGGTGGGAATTTTGTTGTTGTCATTGCTGCTGCTTTTTTTTTTTTTTTATTGTTATTTTCCCCTTCTAGTTAGTTAAGAAAGTGTGTTTTGGGATGTGTGTCTGTTGATAGGTGTGTGTTCCATTCCATTCTATCTTATGTAAACTTTGATGAACTTCTGAATGAATATTATATAACTGGGATATAGCAGCTACTTACTAATTTTACCTATCACCGTAAGATAAGTTATGCTCAAAAGATAATGGAAATGATGGAGAGATAAAAAATAAAATAGTCTTGGAGTGCCTGGGTGGTTCAGTCAGTTAAGCCTCTGCCTTCGGCTCAGGTCATGATCTCAGGGTCATGGGATCGAGCCCCGCATCAGGCTCTCTGCTCAGCAGGAGCCTGCTTCCCCTTCTCTCTCTGCCTGCCTCTCTGCCTACTTGTGATCTCTCTCTGTCAAAATAAATAAATAAAAATTTTTAAAAATAGTCTTAAAATGTTGTTTCCATCTCTGGGGCCAGTTATTATTACTGTGTTCCGCAAAACTGTGTTAATTGGAGAAGCTATATTTTATGTTAAATAAATCAGTGGATTTATTAATTTTTGTGTTTTCCTAATAGTCTAAGAAATAGCTTGCTATCTCACAAGGATATGTAGTTGCTAAAGAGCTTTCACAGATGACTGAACTTGAGCCTCACAGCAGTTTGTGATGTAGATAGGAAGCTAATATTATTATTATTTTTGCTTTAAATATTAAAGCTCTTAGGCTCTGAGATGACAAGCCTTTGCCCAAGCTAAGTACCTGAGCCAAGATTTGAACCCACACTTTTTGTCTCCAAATCCCTTGCTTCCTGCTTGAAATGAAATTTCAAATCAGTTTGGCATGGGTTCAGTCAATGGTCAGATCATCTTTTATTTCAGTGGCATTTACTGGAATCCATATGCATATTACATATGTAAATATAGTTAAATCTGAAATGGAAAGAAAAGTACACACTTTTGTTCTCAAGTTCCCAGTTCTGAAGTTCTAAAGTTATACCTTTGCAGAAAAAGAAAAATATACTTGGAAATGACTGACAGGTATATCAGATATGTAGTTGTGGTGTTCATGGTTTTTTATATGGTCTTTGATCTTGATTTGTGCATATTTTAGTTCCCTTTTTGGTTTCATCTCACAGCTTCTTGATCCTCCTGAGTGTGGCAATGGCTTCATTGAAACCGGAGAGGAGTGTGATTGTGGGACCCCCGCAGTAAGTCTCTGGGTGTTTTGATTTTTTTTTTTTTAGGTTATTCAAGGTCATTCCAGGTCCACTCACTGAAACATACAGAACTATTGTTATGTCTGGAAATTTCATAGGATATATGAAAGAAAGATTATTATTGGGGGGGCTATACATTTATTTAAAAAATATATCCTAGTAGTTTTAGAAAATGACCCCATTTTCTGATGTTTTGAAAATATTTCTATTCCTTAGGAGTGTGTCCTTGAAGGAGCAGAGTGTTGTAAGAAATGCACCTTGACTCAGGACTCTCAATGCAGTGATGGTCTTTGTTGTAAAAAGTGCAAGGTAAATAAATGTTGAGTAATGACTACGTATTTGATTAACTCCGTAAGGTTAGGCAAATATGCTGTAATAACAATAGTAGTGTGTAACATATTAAGACTGAGTTGCCAGGTGCTTCACAGGATGCTCACAAAATCTTGTGAAGTGTATTACTTTTTTTTTTTATCCCTGACAGTTGAGAACACTAAGGCGAGCACTGGGTAAATGGTTGCCCAGGGTCTTGTCCCAAGTAAGTCAGAGAGCGGGTCTTGTCCCAAGTAAGTCAAGAGAGCTGGGTCCTGAACTTGGTTAATATCCCCAGCTCGTCTTCTCATTACCGCTTACCTGAGGAGCATGCACATTTCTTTTAAAGCCAAGTGGATATTCAACAGATTCTTCCTTTTTTGCTGCTCTTCTTGGTGTAATTTCTTGCATTAGTTGTTGAAGGAGTAGAAGCTATACTTTTAGACTTGATAACATGTTACAGGTATTACCATGCATGAGGTTTTAGAATGCACCTTTAGGCACATGGTTTTCATCCTCCTAATAGCATCCCATACCTGTCCCCACATATTTAAGCCTTAACATCATGACTAAAAGTTATTTGAGGCTTACCTTTTTCAAATAAATAAATCTCTTTTTTCTCTTCTCATATAAAATCTGGCACAAGGTTCTACATTAGCTATTGTGAAGTGTAGGATCCATGTCCGTATGTATACTTCAGGGGGTTAGGGCCTGTGACTTACCCAGTAATTGGGACAAGTTCTTATTAAATATTTGTTGAATGAATAAATAAATATGCACAACACTCTCTTACTGATTATTTGCTGATGGACTGACTGTCTTTAGTCTAATGCGTTAAGGGAGAGTGGGATATGAATCTATCATAGTCAATGTCTACTGAGTGCCAGAGATTGTGCTGAGCACTTCTGATTTATCTCATCATGTATCTGGTTTTCTCAGTCCTGGCAGTGTTGACATTTTTGGCTGGATGCTTGTTTCATTTTGAGGGTGTGTCTTGTGTATTGTTAAGTTATTTAGAAAATCCCTGACTTCTACCCACTAGATACAAGCACCACCCCTCCCAGTCGTGACAACCAAAAATATTTCCAGACATTGCCCAGTGTCCCCTCAGGAGCAAAATCCCTGCTGATTGAGACAACTGTCATGGATGATGACGCCACCACACGTTTGGGAGAGGCACCATTACCCTTTTTTCCAACTGAGCAATCCCGGTCTCATGGAGGTGGTATAACCTGCATACCACTGTTCAGCTATTAAGGAATAGATGTGACGTGTCATCCCAGATCTGGCAGCAGTCTCTGTTGTTTCTCCTTTACTGCTGTGTCTCTGGCAACTTTTTAAGACAAGCAAGGCACTGGCGAGATCTCTGAAAGCACTCTCTGAAAAGGAAGGATTAGGTGCACCTGGGTGGCTCAGTAGGTTAAGCCTCTGCCTTCAGCTCAGGTCATGATCCCAGGGTTCTGGGATGGAGCCTCGCATTAGGCTCTCTGCTCAGCGGGGAGCCTGCTTCCTCCTCTATCTCTGCCTGCCTCTCTGCCTACTTGTGATCTCTATCTGTCAAATAAATAGATAAAATCTTTGTCTCTCTGTGAAATAAATAAATGAAAGCTTTTTTAAAAAAAAATTAAAAAGGAGGATTAAATCGAATACACAACAGACATTTTAAGACTTCATTTGCATCATCTGTTTAGTCTCTCAGGCTCTCTGCCTGTATCAGAAGGGTCCCCAATCATTTATTTTTAATCTTTGATGTTTTAGGTCTGCCCGCTTGTAAAATGCCACTTTTATTTTGATGGATAGAATTAGGCTTTTTGTGGTATGAACATTTCAGGAAACAAGTACACGAAAATAGAATGACAAGAAAATGTCATGATTTTAACTATCAAACAAAGTTAGCTGCAGCAATTCCAGTCAAGTAAGAGGTTTTTACCACTTTCTCTATCCTGTACCCCCTGTTGTTGCCCCCATCCTAAACTCCTGGAGGAACCAGAGGCAGGATAGTGAAATGAAGGAGGGGGAATAGAAAAATACACTGAGAGGCACGCCTGGGTGGCTCAGTGGGCTAAGCCTCTGCCTTCAGCTCAGGTCATGGTCTCAGGGTCCTGGGATTGAGCCCTGCATCAGGCTCTCTGCTCAGCGGGGAGCCTGCTTCCCCCTCTCTCTCTGCCTGCCTCTCTGCCTACTTGTGATAAATAAATAGATAAAATCTTTTAAAACATTTATTTGTAACTCCTACACTTACAAGGAATATTTGAGGTAGTTGAAATTAGGCAAGAGAAAAAAGAAAAGAAAAAAAAACCCTCCCATGTGCAGGTACAAATAATAGAAACATTAGACGAGAATAAAAGACCATGCCTTAGACCTGTAATGAAGCAGGAGATAAAGGACCATATGGGAGGAAATTGCTTTGCCAGGAAATCTAACTTTTGCAATTCAGCCTAGAATGTAACGTTCAGACTCTTGGCAGTTGAGATAAAAGAGAGTAAAAGGATGAATGTGCCAGTAAGAATGAAGAGTAAAGTGAAAATCCAAAACCTTTTTTGGGAGGAAGAATTACTAGAACTTGGAAAGACTTGTCCTTCTGGGGAGATGGATCTTCCAGACCGATCCTATTTTAGCAGACATCTCAAGACTTCTGTGTGATGACTATGCAGATGATTTCATACACGATAAAATGAACATTTCCTTCAGTCATGTGGTTTCCAGAGACTACCATCTTAAAATTACTTGCAATATTCCTATCCGAAAATAGTCATTTTGGGTTTTTTGGGGATGATACCACAAGAGATTTCTTTGGCAATTTTGCACATCGATTTTTGTTCATTTTAGTTTCAGCCCATGGGGACCGTGTGCCGAGAAGCAGTAAACGATTGCGATATTCGTGAAACGTGCTCAGGAAATTCAAGTCAGGTAATTTACAGAATCGTTACTCTAAACCTGACGGGAAAGAGCAGGGGTAGCTATGTTGCACTGGCGCCCTGAGGCAAAACGTGAAGGGACACGATGTCATGTCTTTTTCACATCAGTTCTCATTCTCTCTTTATTCTCAGGGATTTCAGTTTCAGTAATCAAAGTTTGAGCAAAAGTGCAGCATCATTTTGTCTCAGTGTTCAAGTAACCTCAGACTGCTTGTGTGCCTTAACTGTTTTGTTTTTGTTTTGAGTAGAGAGTGGGAGGCATTGCTTTTTGTCCTATTTTCTCTCCGGTTGGTGGAAACCGGAGCCAGTCAAAGCAGAGAGACCCACAGAGCCCTGAGTTCTGAGTTGGAGTCTGTTCTTAGGTTTTGACACTTTTATTCTGAGAATACTGCATGACCTCACCCATTAATAACTGCTCTTGAATTTAATGTCATGTGGTTGGGAATGGAGAAGATGGGGAAACTGATAAACTTTGGTGAGGGCTCATAGGTTTCACGTGGTCATTATATACACAGGCAGTCCTCAGACTGCAGGGTAGTGCAAGGCCATAACAATGACTGTGCAAGCTGAAATCATGTAAGGGCTTCTTGATAATCAATGCGAAAAATTATAATTGTTCTGTGCTCTTTAAAAAATGTTGTCAGCCTATTAAAACCTCTCTGACTCTTGGTTTTAAGCGAATAGGGAAATGAAAAAATGAACAGATTTATTTCGCATACTGAAAACAGAAACATTGAGAATTACAAGTGTTTTTTCTTTGTAAAATCCTCATCAGGAGTAGTTTGGGCTGTACATGCCTTCTGGCCACAAACCTCAGGACCCATAGTAAGCATCTTCTCTATGCCGTATTGAATTGACTCCCTTCTAAGTTGGATCAGCTTTCAACATTTTATCCTTTGCATTTTCAATGTCATGAAATATCTCCAAGAGATGTGACGGTGTGAATGTGAGGTGTTTTTTGTTTTTTGTTTTTTGTTTTTGCCAAATAGCAGTATCAACATGCCCAGTCAGTGATTTTTTTGCTGTGACTCAATTTACGTTTGATTTGAATTTCACTTCTAAGGTCATCATTTTTCATTTCTTTCCTTTCCTGCATTTTTATCTTTGCTGGCCAATTCCCTCTTATGATTATCCAGTTTTATAAAATGTCACGTGCTATTACCCAGAGACAGAGAGAGGCAACACACCTACACCTTTGTTGTTGGTGGACTAAATGAACACGGACAGTGATCAGTCACTGGCAGACTTTGCAAGAAGTGACAAGATGAGTCACTGACCATGATTAGTAACTGTTAGATACCTAGTGATCATGGACTGAAGGGCTAGTAGCAAACTGCGTGCTGTGTGCCATTACTCACAGTTAATACACTGTGGTAACTGAAATTGCAACTGTGTTGTTGGGGTACTGATGTCATTTCACAAAACCATGGCATTTGTGTGTATTGGAACTATGCAAAGCAAGGACAGCCTACATGTTTTTCTTTTAGAGAAGAGGGATTCAGTAGTGGTATACCTGCATTAATCATAAGAATGTTTTGCTTTAAAGGTAGTCATCCTAAGAGACTAGAGATCTTTCATGTGAAAGTATTTTCTTTTCTTACCGTCTAATTAGCATTGTTTTTCTGAGCTAACACTTAGTGATGATGAGGATATGATGAATGATTACCTTGTGTTCCTGGAAGGAAAGTATATTAGAGCGACTTCTTTGGAATGTGATTATATCATAAGCAGGAGTTTTAAAACAGATTCCAAAATCCAGAGATGATGTACAAAGATGCTCTTGTTGAATTAGTTGTAACAGCATAAACTGGAGATAGTTGGAAGTGAGTATTGTAGTACATTGGTTACATGGTTTGTTAGCTCAGTGCAGGATATTATAGCTATTAAGGATGATACCTACAAACAAGCCTGTTACGACCTGAAAAATTCATGTGATGAAAAAGTAAAGGGAAGAAGCAGGATATAAAATGTTGTCTATAACTTGATCATATACCCATACTTGAAAAATCAAATTTTATAGAAAAAGGTGGAGGAAAAAATATACCAAAATATAAAAAATTATTGTCTTGGGTGGTAGGAACATGAGAAACTTTGTCTTTCTTTCTTTTTCTTTTTTTTTTTTTACATTTCCTAACTTTCCTCAAGTGAGTATATAATTATTATAAAAATAAAACAATGTATAATAAATTTTGAAATACTGTTTATCAAGAATGCTTTGCAATTTTCTGCAGTTGCTACAAGGGAAAAGCAGGGCTATAAAGCATGTTTTTTTTCTAATGTGCCCAAGGTGGACGTCTGCTCAGGAGGCATTTTAAGAGTAAGGGCCGTAGTGCTTCTCATGGTAAAAAAGAGGAGGCTGGTTATTTATCCATTTATGTTGGCATTCTCCTTGCTTTTGTTTTGTGCTCTTGTTTTTCTTGCTCTGAAGAACAGTGTATCTTTATAAAGCAAGATGCTCCGAAATGTTAGGGTTGGCTGTCCATTCTTTTTATTTACTAATGGGTGATCAACTTTTTGCCTCTGATAGATCCATATTTTTAGGGGAAAGTGCACTAATTGTTGTATTTCCTTTTGTTTCCTCTTGATCTCTTTTGTTTTTATTTTCAGATGTTTTAAGAGACTTAGCCATACTATCAGACTTTTATTTTAAAAAAAGAGAGAAAGAAAACATTACAGGGATTAGCTTAGCTGGATATTTTGCTGTGCATTTGGTTCATTGTTCTGTTTTCATTTCCTAGTGTGCCCCAAATATTCATAAAATGGATGGATATTCATGTGATGGTGTTCAGGTAGGTTACTTCATCTTTACCTAAACCTTTCATGTGTGCCAGCATGAAAGAAATACTGAATCTTACCAAAATAGGAAAACCAGTTTAAATGTTTTGTAATCAGTTCTGAAGATAAAAGGTTTATAATGCTCATCTACTAGTTCTCCCAGTCATATTTTCTTTTTTTCAGTGATCCAGCAAAGCAGACATTGCATCGTTAATAGGTTTGCTTTTCCATTTTAGGGGATTTGCTTTGGAGGAAGATGTAAAACCAGGGATAGGCAATGCAAATACATCTGGGGGCAAAGTAAGTAAATAGCGTGGCTTGATCCTTTTCAAAGTATGATATCAGGTCAAAGGACATCTGAGATGGAAGTAAATTTTCAACCACTTTATGACTGGGGGGATTCTCAAAGACACTGAAGGGGCACTTTAAAAAAAATATTTTTGATATGTAATTTCTTTTATTATTATGTTCAGTTAGCTACTGTATAATACATTATTAATTTTCGATCAATGATTTATGGGTTGCCTATAACAGCCAATGCTCATTATGACATGTGCCTTCCTCAGTCCCCATCACCCGGCTCTCCCGTCCCTCCACCCTGGAAAACAGTATGGAGGTTCCGCAAGATGTTAAAAGTAGAGCTGCCCTGGGTGGCTCAGTGTGTTAAAGCCTCTGCCTTGGGCTCAGGTCATGATCTCAGGCTCCTGGGATCGAGCCCCACAATGGTTCTCTGCTCAGTGGGGAGCCTGCTTCCTTCTCTCTCTCTCCGCCTGCCTCTCTGCTTACTTGTGGTCTCTCTCTGTCAAATAAATAAATAAAATCTTAAAAAAAAAGAAAAAAGTAGAGCTGCCCTGCAACCCAGCAATTGCACTACTGGGTATTTACCCCAAAGATACTGATGTAGTGAAAACAAGGGGCACATGCACCCCAGTGTTCAGAACAGCAATGTCTACAACCAAACTGTGGAAGGAGCCGAGCTGTCCTTCAACAGACAGATGGATAAAGATGTGGTCCATTTGTACAATGGACTATTACTCAGCCATCAGAAAGGATGAATACCCATGATTTGCATCCACATGGATGGAACTGGAAGGTATTATGCTAAGTGAAATAAGTCAAGCAGAGAAAAACAATTATCATACGATTTCACTCCTAAGTGGAACTTAAGAGATAGGCTGGAGGACCATATGGGGAAGGGAGGGAAAACTGAAGGGGGGAGAAATCAGAGAGGGAGACAAACCATGAGAGACTATCGATTCTGGGAAACAAATGGAGTTGGAGCACTTTTGTGGAATTAGAGAAAAGCATTTTTGTGAAGACACTTGGTTAGTTGGTTGTGTAAGGGCCTATTTAGCCAGAGCAGGCCCCACCTCTGTGGAACTGCAGTTTTGTTGTTTATGCGGTAAAACTTAAATTGACGCTGCCCCCACCCCCAGGGAACTTACTTAAAAGCAAGTAGGGAAACCTGTTCCTGATAACAAAGCCCAAATACAAGGGTGGGTCAGGTCAGGTAGAGATAACAGAGCCCAGATGTAGGGATGAGTGGGGCGGGTGGAAACATCCAATCAGTGGGGCAGGCATTCTGTCTCCCTAGCTACCAAGGAGTGTGGGCCCCACCTTTTGGCCACCTTTTGGGCACCAATTCTGACCAAGGTGATAGGCTAGTTCAAATAGCTACTATGGGGTGAATTATATAGTTCAATTGGCCACCTGTGTGTGACCTAAGATGACTGTGCAGCTTTCTATGTGTGTTGCAATCTCATTGGCCACCTGTGTGTGGCCAGGCTCAACCACGTGTCTTTGCTCTATAAAAGTTAGTCTTTGAGGCGGGGAGGGATCACCCTCTCTGTAAGGGGCGGCTGGACCGGTTGGTTTGATTCTTGATGCTTGGTGCGAAATAAAGCTTTGCTTGACCTTCGCTTTGTATCAGTCTCTCTCCTTTGACCATGGACCCATTATTGGGGAACCCAACACTGGGGACCCACCAGTTGTACTTTGGACAAGAAAGAAAGTGCCTTTGCTGCCCAACAAATGAAGCATGTGCAGCCTGGAGAATAGAGCAAACCCGGATTTCAGATCCACTTACACTTCTCTTAGCTGAATGTCCTTAAGCTAAATCTGTACAACCATATGGGATGGGCATGGACCCTAGGAAGGGCATCCTTGGCCTCGTACTGTAGCAGCTTATCTAGAGTTGCTTTTTCTTCCTCAACTCTCTCTCTTGAAATCTAGCTGGTTTTCCTAATTACAGGGGACCTTCTGCTGAGGTAGGTGTGCACATCAGAAGAAAATTTTAATGTTACTGCTTTCAAAGCTTGTCAGACATTTGGAGGGAAATATATAATATTTATATCTAAAATATATTATTTAAATTATATTTCTGTTTAAATGTATATTTAAATATTGTGCCATATATTTTTTTGGAAGGAATTTCTGCTTTAAACTCTTTCAGAAGACAGTTTGTATTAGGAAGTAAGCTATAAAGATAATCTTTAATTATCACAAATCGTCGCTACATTTTCTCTGAGAGGGCAGGTGTATGTCTTCTTCTGAGTAATTGGAGAATGGGGGAAAATACAGAAATACAGGTTTGTACTTTGAACAAAGAGATAGAGTTTTGTTTCCCCCACTTGGCTTACAGCAAGAAGTAGGAAAAAAAACCCCTGATTATTTTTTAATGTGATTTTTTAAAAAAATATATACACAAACAGTTGTCTTTTGATTAATTTGCAGAAGTCATTTTGTTCTAACTCCTGGACAGTCCATCAACCATCCTTGGCTTTAGTCAAAACAAAGTCCTGACAAATTTGCTGATGTAGCTTAAAATGTTATTTGTCTATCTTGGCTTTAGCATGAATTCAAGCTTGTCTAAAGACAGAATAAAATTGTTTTTTAATATTTGTTGAGAATTAGTAAACAAGATGAGAAATTATACTCCTGTTTCTTGAATCTTTAATTATAGTGTGTAGTTATTTTAATAAACTTGTCATTGTGATTAATAGAAGTTGCCAAGTAAGAAATTTGTACCTTACATTTGGCACAGAGATTAAAATGTGGAGTGTTTATTCTGGGAACAATTTGGTAGCATCTTCCCCTCCTTATTGGCCATATTCTGAGGAGTGTTGTTCTTGAAACCTCAATCCGATCCCAGATCTACATAGATCTGTTTTCCAGATTTCCAGTGAGCAGTCATGAGGAGTGTAGCTGAGTCGTGGGTATTTGTGGTAAAGGACAACTCTTGAGAACCATGGGTACAGTTTTTGGGATTGGCACCATTGTCAGGAGGAAGAGTCCATAAAGGGCTCCTTTTCCCTTACTGCAAACCTTTTGAGCAGCTCACATGTTAAATCCCTCACTGATAGAAAACTGTTCTGCTTCAGAGGTGATGGCATCGGACAAATACTGCTATGAGAAACTGAATATCGAAGGGACAGAGAAGGGTAACTGTGGGAAAGACAAAGACACGTGGATACAATGCAACAAACGGTGAGACCTAGAAGTTTGCACAGAGTTTATCCCTTCGTTAATTGCAAATATTACTTTTGGAGCCCCCAGGACCTTCCTGTTCTCAGCACCCATGGAGCCTTCTGCTGCCTACTTCGCTCCTCTTTTCCCAGCATTCCAGCTCCACCTTGCAGAAGAGTCCTGAATCTTAACACGGATGCTGACCTTTTCCCCAAGGCCCAGGTCACCCTTGCAGCTGCCTCAGGACTTTCTCACCTAGAAGGCGCCTGCTTGCATTTCAAAAACAACAGAAATGAAAGCCAGGAGACTATATACTCTATTAACTGTCTCTGACTTTACTAAGCCACCATTTTTGTCGAAGGTCCTCATATTCTCACTGTCCTTCAGTTTAGAAGCCTCGCAATGGTCCTTGACTCCACCATCCCTCTGACATGTTGTCCAGACACCAGATCACGGCCACTTGTCTTAACTGATCTCTTCATTTCCTTTCCTATTGCACTGCTGCAGTTAAGACCCATATTAATTCTTCAGCTGTTACAAAGGCCTCTTAAGAGTATCTTAAACTAGGAGTCCCTAGCATGCTGCCCTCAGAATATTCATCTGCTGAATTGTTTTGAGTTTTAGTTCTTCGTTCAAATTTCACTGGTCCCACGTACCTAATGGTAAGAAGAATGCCCAACATTTCCTGGGTACACACCGTCTTACAGTTTACATAAGCTATATTATTTAGTCTTTATGGCAGTTCTCATTTTATGGAGGAAAAACTGAGGCACAGTTCATTCATTTGACCAAGGTCATCTCGCTAGGTACAGTGGAAGCAGAAGTAGAATGTGGCAGTCTGATTTCAGGACTCTCCCTGAGCACCCTGTGGCATGTCCTGCTGTCTTGTTTAATGAACGAAATGGAACTTTAGCTTGACCCTTTATATCCTCCTCAGTTTGTCCTCAACCTTCATTTTTTTGTTTCCTTCTTCTTACTCCCAAATTCTAGCAAACCTTGTCATTCCTCACCCATGCCTTGTGTGCTCCCATCTCCATCCCACTGCGTGAGCTGCTCATTCCTCCCAAAGCACCCTCTATCCTCACTCCATCACCAGTCACCGTCCACTTGGACAACACTGTATAAATTGTTTCTGGATTTACTCTAGGAATGAATCATTTTCCTCTTCTCCGAATCCCCACAGTCTTTCGTACTATTATTATGGCCCTTGTTCCCTCCCTGCCCCTTTTTATGTTGTTGATGTGTGCAGTTTCTCTTCTCATCTGAGTCTATTGCCTTGACCGTGTCTTTTTTCCTTTTATATCCTAAAGTACTTAGTAATTTCCATGCACATAAATGACACGTATAAAAATGTTGAATATCTCTTCTGTGTTAAGAAAGCATTTTTGTTTGCGATAGTCAACAAAATGATATAACCTTTAAAATTATTTTTTAAGGATGAATTAATGTATTTTTCTATGTTGATGATACATATAAGTTCTAATTTTTCTCTTTATCTTAAGCTTAATATTTTCTTATATAATCTTGCTAACCCACTAATCATTCTTGATAAGATATTTATTAGTGTATGTTTGTTTATTATGTATATTAGTAATTAAAAATATGCTAGATATAGTGCAGTATTTAATACCACTGGAAATATTTTATATGTTAAATTTGAATTGTATATGGTAGTTGGGGGAATAGTGGAATATATTGAAAAAGGGATCACGAGTCTTTGTGACTGAGTATCTATTATATATATAAGATTCTTTAATTCTGGGACAACAGGTTGAAGAAAGAGCTGTCTTCCAAAAGAGTACCCATCCAAAGGTCATTTATTCAGTTGTCAAATATTAAAAAAAAAAAAAATTTTAGCATATCCAGTGGTCTGTTCTAGGAAGGAGATTCTGATCTAAAATAAGTCATTTTGGTGGATAATTTCCTTTAGAGAAATACCTGAACTAATGGACAGTAAAGGAAAAGCTAAAAAACAAGCACTAAAATGAGATAAGATTATTGTTCTAACTGTACATGGCTTGTCCTCTCTTTGGGGAAAAAAGCAAATAATTGGTATCTTTTAACACAGGGATGTGCTTTGTGGTTACCTTTTATGCACCAACATTGGTAATATCCCCAGGCTTGGAGAACTTGATGGTGAAATCACATCTACTTTGGTTGTGCAGCAGGGAAAGACATTAAACTGCAGGTAATCATCTCCCGCATTCTCTGGGAACATTGGTCAACTTACTTTGAGGAGTCCTGCATAGGGTTACTTTATTTTTTTCAGTTCCATGTGTGTTAGCAGGCAGGAACAGAATCTAGTCTGTAGGGGAGACCAAGTAAATCCTGACAGTAAAGGGCTGAAAAGAAGATAAGAATTAGTTGACTGTGGTTGTTAGAGTTCTGTTTAATGGGTCAGGAATATCTTGTAAGGTTTAGTTTGCATTTCACTCCTACTAAGGAAAACCAGTCAGAACTCCTGGTTAAGTCAATAGGTTAAATATACATTATCTTCTTTTACTCCGTTCTGAAACCCCACTAAAATGACCCTAACTGGTTTTTTTTTAGAATTCATGTATTCACAGGGCGGTCGAGAAAGGAAGAGGAGAAAACAGCAACAAAATTTGGAAGAGTGGAGAGCGAATGGATGTGTGGCAAATGATTGTCAAAATTAAGAAAGCTGAATTCCTAAATCAGTAATGGGGAATATGGAGAGCTATCCTGGTATATAAAGTCATTTCCCCAAAGGCTCAAAAATTGGCAGCATCAGCTACTTCTGGAAGACAGAGTAAAGGATTCAGGGACAGAGAAGGGCTAAAATAAAGAAGATAGTTGAAAGTCTGCCAACAGATCACTTCCTGGCTCACCTAAACTGGGGATCCCTCACCCTCCCGTGGAAGATTTGAGCTTTACATTCTACAGATAATCAAACAGGTTTCCAAACTGAAGAACAGCTGGCAAAATTGATGTCAGGGTCGACCAGCCTCATCAATGTTCAGCCAGAAATCCCTAAAATTTCCTATCACTTACCTCATTTCTCAAATCAAATATGAGCACTTTATCAGACACGTGAAGAAAGGCTCTCACACACATAACATACATGCATACACACACATACACAAAAAGATAAAAACAACCAGAAGAAAAGGCACCTGTCGATAAGAATAGAATGCTATTTTTTAAAACAGATGAAGAACATTCATAGAAACAAATGCTGTTGGAATTAAAAATATGGAGGTAGATATTAAACCCAGTAGTTGAAATTATCTCCCAGAAAGTAGAGCAAAAGCAGGAAAGGAGTGAAATGTAGAGAAAACCTCACCAAACTGGAATACAAAGGATAAACAGGGAAAAGAGCAGAGAAGAAATCGTCAGTGAGTGACTAGGATTGTCTACAAAGGATGGACTTGAGTTTTCACGTCGACAGGCTGACCGTGTGCAGGTTCCATGAGTGAACTCAGAGGCACATCTAAATATATCATTATGCAACATCAGAACCTTAGGACAAAGAAAAGAACCCCAAATGTTTTCAGAGAGGAGGGAGAAAAAGCATCAGGCTTGAGATCTATCAGCAGGAGCCCTGGGAACCAGCAGACGATGGAGAACCTGATTTCTGAACTAAGTTCCGAACCCAGGTGAACTATCAATCGAGTGTAAAGGGAGAAAATGAACACATTTTTAGATATGCAGATTTCCCTGCAAATGTACTCCCCTATACCCTTTCTCAGGAAGCTATTAGAAATTGTGCTCCACTCAAATGAAAGTGTAAGCTAAGAAAGGGAAAGCCTGGGCACATAGGAAACAAGATACCCACCATGAAGAGTCAGGGCACTCCTCCAGTGAACGGTGTGGGGAAACCCCAGACACTACAGTTCCGCACAAGATACAGCAGACAGCCAGGTCAGACAGGAACAGGGTACACTCCAGATAGAAACTCAAGGAGACATTTCTGCAGGAGGAAGAACTGGTGCTCAGACACATCTTGGGGATTTGGGGATCAGCTGAGTTTGATTAATTTTGCATTAGTGAAAAATTCTTAGAAAAGTAGGCAGGAAGACAACAAACAAGAGACTTGCTAATCTGAGGGAACATGAAAAGTTGTACAGGAAAAGAAAAGGTTTAATTATGGCATGCTGTATTACAGAACTGAATAACATTTACATAATCCTGATAGTGTGCATTTTTGTTATTGATTTGAGTATTGATTAAACCAAATTTATGATGGGAGGATAGGAGAAAGATACAAATTTTCAAATTTCATTGAGGGAAGTCAGTTGGTAGTATCTGAAATGGAAAAATAAAAAATAGTAACACAAATTCTTAATTAAAGAATTTATAAATAACAAAAGAATCAGTTAAAAGTAGAAAGTGGTTTCCTACAGGGAGGGATATATGGTGGAGGAGGGGGCTCTAAACCACTTTATTGAATTAAAAAAAAAAAGATTTATCTGTTTGACTCTTTGAAATAGATGCATGTGTCATTTTGTTAAAAATAAAGAGAAAGAATGGAGAAAGAATGCCATTGATATGGCATCATTGACTAAATTACGGTTTTACATTTTAGCTGTGTTCTGTTTTATTTATTCCTATATAGTAGTTAGGCTTGCTGTATTGAATAGTAAAGTTAATCATATAACTATTCTCAAATATAATTTTCAAATTAACAATCTTTTGGGGAAATGTAAACACAAACCAATTCTCATCCTTCTTCGAAACATGTTTGAAATCTTGAAACCTACCTACTTCTCAAACCAAATACTAGTAATAATGGCTTACTTGACTTGTACATGATAGCCAAGGCAAAATGATAAAGCTATTTCAATTCAGGCCTTTTTTATAATAATGCTTAAATCCTAAAATATAGCAATATCTCTGAAAGAATTAGATCAAAAGGAACACCTGGGTGGCTCAGTCAGTTAAGCCGATGCCTTGGGCTCAGGTCATGATCCCAGAGTCCTGGGATCAAGTCCTGCATATGGGGCTCCTTGCTCAGCAGGAGAGCCTGCTTCACTCTCTGCCTCTTTTGCCACTCTGCCTGCTTGTGCGCTCTCCCTGTCTCTCTCTGACAAATAAATAAACAAAATATTAAAAAAAAAAAGGAATTAGATTAAAAGATTCAATTGCTTTCTCCGTTTAGAGGTTGAAATGGTTATGCTCTTGGTTTTTATTAGATAATAAATAGAAAAATAGAAAAAGTATTATTGCCCACTTTTTCGTTTAATTTAACTTGGTGTTTTTTAGTGAGAGAGAAAGAGCATGTGCATTCAAGCATGGGGAAGAAGCAGAAGAAGAGGAAGAGAGAGAATACCAAGTAAGCTCCACACTTAGCCCAATAGGCTCAGTCTCACCACCCTGAGGTCACAACCTGAGCTGAACTCAAGACTCCGGCACTTAACCCACTTTAATCTTTAAGCAGATTCTATCTTCCAGAAGTAGCTGATGCTGCCAATTTTTGAGCCTTTGAGGAAATCCCCAGATTCTCAAAATGAATGTGAATTAATGGAATCCTATTTTCTTTTTGTTCTCTGTTTTTAGTGGTGGGCATGTGAAGCTCGAAGAAGATGTAGATCTTGGCTATGTGGAAGATGGGACACCTTGTGGTCCCCAAATGATGTGCTTAGAACATAGGTGTCTTCCTGTGGCTTCTTTCAACTTTAGTACTTGCTTAAGCAATAAAGAAGGCACTGTTTGTTCAGGAAATGGAGTAAGTATTCAGTACCTTGCCATGGGGAAACTCCTGTATTCACAGAAAGAGATATGACCCTAACCTGCTTATTTTGTAAAAACGGAAAACGTGCTTATCCATGTTTCTAGCTGGCATGTAAACAGTTACTTGGTCATAGTCATTAGACTGTTTCTATTGTATAATCTGTATGAGCCTGGGAATAAGAAAAAACATAATCTTCCTAATCAAATTCTCTTATCATATAATGACAGTTTTCTACAAATGATCTGGGAGAGAGATTTTAATAAACTGTAATGGGATTTTTTTTAAAGGGTGTAAAAAGGGACATTGGCCACAATATTTAATGACTGGTGTTGTCCAGATACTGAGCAATTAGAACAGATCATAAATACCTTCTGTAGCCACACCAGGTGCCTATCAGCTGAGGATAGCTCCTAGAAGTAAAAACTGAACGAGTCAGGGAAATGTTTATCACAGATGAATGGAAAGAATGGCATTGCTTAAAGGACTAAATTCTACCCTTCCAGTCACATATCTGATAGTGCAGGTCCTATATATGTAAGTTTCTAAGTTAGATAAAATGTGCTGTGATGGTGATCACAGTTTGGTCATTTTCTATTAAGACTTCTTATACTAATAAAGTCATTTTTGCCTCTGTTTCTTTTGGCATGCACTATGTTGTTTTTTGTTTGTTTGTTTGTTTGTTTGTTTACCCTACCTTGATTCTTTGCTTGAACTGGTCATATTATCCATTTGAGGTAAAGGATCCCTGTCTTGAAGTTGTGAGCCTTTCAATTCTGGTCATTCCATGCAGATCCTCCAGGGATATGCCAAGGATTTTCTTAGGGAGGTCTTACCAATTGTAACTCTTTGCCAAAGGATAGGAGTTCTTAATGGCAAGTGAAAATAGAGAAGGCATAGAGTAAGTAGTTCTGCTGCTGTAAAGAGGTCTGCTAAGTCTTCTTTCTTGAATAAGTGAGGAGATGTTAAGGGGAAATGCTTTTTGGGAGGAAAAGGCAAAAACAATCAAATTACTTCTTGATCATTCATGCTATGGATAACAATGTCTTCTTTATCTAGAAATCCCATATATAACACAGAGACCAAAGTTTTGTTAGTAGAGTTTTGTTAATAAAATATTTGTTTAATGAATGAATAAAAGTGATAGACACAAGTAATTCAGGTGGCAAATGTCATCCAAATCATTTGCAGTAATTATGCATAATACAGAGACATTACATCCTATGTATTTTTAGTTCACAGTAACTATATATATGACACAAATTAAAATGAGAATACAGTAGATAATGTCTAAGCACTGTACATTGTGTGGTTAAGAGTATGAGCTTGGAATCAGACGGTCTGAGTTTGAATCCCATCTCTGTTTCTTCCTGAGTAAGATTTGGCAACTTATTTAGCCTATGTGTGATTTGATTGATTCTCCTGTAAAACGAGAAGAAGAAGAGTATTGTCTGCTTTACAGGATTTTTGTGAATAATTAGTGAGTTAATACTTGTAACTTATATTTAATACTTAAAACAATGCCTGGGCATAATGAGTGTTGGATAAATGTTTTTGCTCAGACTCTCTCGCGACACAGGACACTCGTGTCACCGTCCTTGTAACTGTGTCACTGTTGTGTGACGTGGAAACAGAGAGTTGGAGGAGCCAGTTGACCTGGCTAAAATCCATTGACAAGAAGGGTAAAAGTGGCACCCACACTTGGGCCTTTTGACTTTAAACCTAAACCTTTTCTTCCTGCATATTTGCCAGTCTGCAGAGATTTACTGATCTGAAATCTACATTTTCTTAACCATATTTTATAGTTACATTTAGACATGGGTGTATGGCATAGATCAGACAGAAGATAGAAAGTGATCCAGTGACAGCCCTGCCCCCTGAACAACTTCTCTGATGTTAAACCTAACTGAATTCTCCCCTACTTCCCACTCCATTTAAAGTATAAGATCTAGGTATCGATTCTTTTTCCTGGACGTATAAGTGAAGATAGATTATTTATTTATGTATTTATTTATTTTAAAGATTTATTTATTTATTTATTTGACACAGAGAGAGAGAGAGATCACAAGTAGGCAAAGAGGCAGGCAGAGAGAGAGGAAGGGAAGCAGGCTCCCTGCTGAGCAGAGAGCCCGATGCAGGGCTTGATCCCAGGACCCTGAGATCATGACCCGAGCCGAAGGCAGCAACCCAACCCACTGAGCCACCCAGGTGCCCCGAAGATAGATTATTATCTTACCATTTTTAAAAAATTTGGTGCCATTTTATGTGAAAATTTTTCCTGACATTTTGTTTGAAGGGTTGGGGGTTTCCATGACACGGAAGTCATTCCTCTCTAGCTTGGGTTGAGTTGCTGGGGCTCTTGCTTTGTGAGACTGTCTTCTTAGACCAATCAGGCCTTCCCTCTTTTTTGTTGGATTGCTCTTTATCTTTTTTGCTTCCTAAAAGATGAATAAAATATTGGTATAAAGACCGTTTCTTTGGAAGAAACTTTTCTATTGGGTACTTGGCAAATGATTGTACTTCTGCTTAGTTTTAAAACTCTCCCTCGTATAAAATTTAAGTTAATGAAATACAAAACAATTTCATTGATTTCTTTTTAGACCGTAAATTTATTTCCCCTGAAACATTCATTACTCCCTTTGGGTCTAACGACTGATCTCTAGAAAATATTATTTTAGTTCCTTGAAAAAGAAATAAGGAAATTAGTCTTAAGAAGAAAGTACTGAGTTTTTCAGCACCATCAAATTCTAGGCATCTAATAGAAGTCAGTGCTTATATTTCACGCTTCTGTATCAGAAGGCTGACCTGTGCTCTTGATTGATTGTGGATTTCAGGTTTGCAGTAATGAACTGAAGTGTGTTTGTAACAGACACTGGATTGGTGCCGACTGCAGCACATACTTCCCTCACAATGATGACACAAAGACTGGCATAACTCTGTCTGGCAATGGTAGGTACTTGATTTCCTTCCATTACATAGTTTTTGTACATAACAAAAGAGAACTGCTCTTTAGGTAGTTTCACTTAGATTATTTTTGTAGCTCAAATATAGTATATAGCTGGCATCCACAGTATGAAACTGGTGTTTTCCATTAAATTATAATCATGTGTAATATCAAATATAACTTAGTCTACTGATTTAGCATTATCTTTGTCCTACTGAGATTTTTCAAGTGTTCTGTTTGGGGGGAAGTGTGACAACAAAAACTAGCATTTCTTTTCTTTTTTTGTATTTCTTTTTTTTTTTTTTTTAAGATTTCATTTATTTGTTTGACAGAGAGGCAGGCAGAGAGAGGGGTGGGTAGAGGAGAAGCAGGCTCCCCGCTGAGCAGAGAGCCCAGTGTGGGACTCGATCCCAGGACCCTGGCATCATGACCCAAACTGAAGGCAGCAGTTTAACCCACTGAGCTACCCAGGCACCCCACTAGCATTTCTTTTAAACAAAGAAAGTGGTCCTAAGGTTTCTTAACTGTCTGAATTTAAGGGGAGAATTTTATATTTGGGGATTGAATACTTAGAAAAAAAACAATTGAAGAGCTGGTTTATTTTTTTAAAATTTTATTTATTTATGAGAGAGAAAGATAGCAAGAGAGCTCATGAGTGGGAACAGGGAGGCAGAGGGAGAGGGAGAAGCAGGCTCCCCACTGAGCAGGGAGCCTGACCCAGAACTGGATGCCAGGACCCCGGGATTATGACCTGAGCTGAAGGCAGATACTTAACTGACTGAGCCACCCAGGTGCCTCTGAAGAATTGATTTTTAAATATGTTGTTGGCTTTAATATTTTTAATTACAGAATCTCATGTCTGTTCAACCCCAGTTCTATAGCCTGTACTGTAGGTAATTCTAGAAGTAGTAACCTTGGCCGGGGTGCCTGGAGCGGGATTAAGGACATAGATCATAAACAACAGGTGCAGAATAAAAGCTAGAGTGGCCCAAATGGAGAAGCAGAGATTAAATGCAAATGGTCGTAAGAACACATGGCCTGGAGGTAGATGCCCCCTATTTAAACTGTTTTATCCTTTTTCATGATTGAGTATTCTACACTGATTAATGCTCAAACCCTGAAGTCCATTCACCTCCCTGTTCATTGTGATATCTAGACAGGTTAAAAATCTTAGCCACGGTGACCTTAGCAAGGAAGGTCAAAGAATGATGAAGATTCTGGGGTCCTCAGTCTCAGCAAGGGCAGTCTGGAGCTGCTTTTAGCAGTTAATGCAGAGATGAGGCTATTCAGGTCTGTGGATTTGAGTGACTTGTCAGAAGTCATAGCATTACATAGAAATAACCAGGCTAAGCATCCGAGTTTATTGATCCCTGTTAAAATTGTTGGAAGAAAAAGAAGAAAAGACAAATATGCTAGGCCTTAGAGTAGCAAAACCGCTGTGCCCCAGGGGGTCCTCGGGCATCTGCGTCCCCCCATCCCACAGAGGACGTGTGCAGGGTGGGCTCTGCCGGCTTCCTCAGATGCCCTGCTGTAGGACACAACTTACCGAGGGCTCCCAGACAGGCAGGCTGACACCTCTGTCATGGGGATTTGCAGTCTGTCCCAGTTGCCTGGGAAGATGGACTGTTGATATCCAGAAGGATGTTTCGGGAATGCAGCGGCCGACAGAGATCTGAGCTGCTCTGAGTGAAACAGATCTGGGTGACTTAAGAATCTGGTATAAATCATGATCAGCAAAGCAACTAGGCCTCTGATCTGTCTTTTCTGCTCCTGGGCCCGCCATTGAATTTCTTGACAAAGCCTTCGACTTACCGGGTCACTCACACTGCCCTGATTCCCCTAAGGATTCCATCTCTGCCTTTCTACAGCAGATGCTGACATAGCACTGCCATTACGGAGTCCAGAGCTCCTGCCTTGCCTTGGCCCTCTGCTGGTCTGCTGCCACCTGGCCTTCATGCCCAACCAGCCCCAGTCTCCTGCTCACCACACGCTCTCTTTTCCTTTGGTTTTCCTTCCTATTTTCCTTCTCAAGGATGCCACAGCCACCGTTATGAAGACTGGGAACTACAAGCCCAGTGCTGTTATTATCTATCATCTGAGCACTGAGTGAATAAATCCATAGACACATTTTCCTTCTCAAGGAACTTATATTTGAGAGACAAAATACCATACATACAACTGAGAGTGATAAGGACCTTACATTAGTTGTCAGGGTGGACTGAGACAGACAGTCACATTTCTGGAATTCTGAGCAAGACGTCAGGGTCAAAATGAAATGGATTTCTACAAGTTGCTATTCCCAGTGTACTAGGACAACATAGTAGGGTCACCTCTGTTTTTATTTTTTACTCTTCCTTCTTGAAGTTCAGGGACCTCATCTTATTTTTCAGAAAATTACATGGGAAATTAAACAGTGCAAAATGTACTGGGACAAGAATGAAAAGGGAATATAGACAAAGAATTATGTAAACAAATAATTGATGTGGATAGCTAAGTAATGGCTTGGTTTTTCATCCTTTTATTTTATTTATAATAAAATCTTTAAAATAAAGATTTTATTTATTTATTTGACAGAGAGAGATCAGGAGTAGGCCGAAAGGCAGGCAGAGAGGGGGGGGGAAGCAGGCTCCCCTCCAAGCAGGGAAGCCCGACGTAGGGCTCAATCTCAGGACCCTGAGATCACAACCTGGGCCGAAGGCATAGGCCTAACCCACTGAGTCACCCAGGCACCTGATTTTTTGTCCTTTTAAAAGAACACCCACTTTTGGGGTGCCAGGGTAGCTCAGTGGGTTAAAGCCTCTGCCTTTGGCTTGGGTTGATCTCAGGGTCTTGGAAACGAACCCTTCATCAGGCTCTCTGCTCAATGGGGAGCCTGCTTCCCTATCTCTCTCTGCCTGCCTCTCTGCCTACTTGTGATCTCTCTCTCTCTATCAAATAAATAATTAAAATCTTAAAAAAAAAAAACACCCACTTTTTTACTTCACAGTAGGTACAGATATCAAATCATTATGCTGTGCACATGAAACAAATACAACCTTATGTCAACAGTAGCTCAAAAAAATTAAATTTAAAAAGTACTCTCTAAAATTAAGACTTAAAGAGGAAAAAATACCTACTTTGTAAAACAAATAATTTTGTTAATGTGGAGATTACAAATATGGAGAATAAAGTTCCTGAAAGAATTTTTATATCAAGGGGTGCCTGGGTGGCTCAGTGGTTAAGCATCTCCCTTTGGCTCAGGTCATGATGGTCCTGGGATCCAGCCCCATATCAGATTCCCACCCCAACAGGAAGCCTGGGTCTCCCTCTCCCACTCCCCCTGCTTGTTTTCCTTCTTTCACTGTCTTTCTCTCTCTATCAAATAAATAAATAAAATCTTTAAAAAAAAAAAGAATTTTATATCAGAATTTCCTTTATATACACTGATCTTCATTGTTTTCTTTTTCCTCTGTAGGTGTTGCTGGTACCAATATCATAATAGGCATAATCGCTGGTACCATCTTAGTGCTGGCCCTCATATTAGGAATAACTGCATGGGGTTATAAGTAAGTAGATTGTCTCAGCATTGCTACTATCAAAATAGACTTTAAAACATTTTGCTTAGATGAATGAACCTCCTAGGAAGTTTTGTATCATTGGATAAATATACCTGCGATGAAAATCAGTCTGGTTCCACAGGCAATCAGTGAATAGCCTTGGCATGATTAGAGGCGATCATAATTTATTACGTTTTTAGACTTTGGATAACTCCCTTCTTGTTCTAAGAATAGAGAATACTGTTTCAAAACCATTATGTGAAGTAAAGTCAATGGAAATCGTGTCTTGTGTGAAGGCTGTGTTGGTTTGCTGTTTAGTGACACAGGCTCTCTTGACTTAAACCCATACCCAGAGATCTAGGCAGGATGGTCCCATAGGGCGTATAACGCTTTAGTCACAACAGCAGTGATGACATCAGTATCAACAAGCACAGCAGTGGCAGCTCCGTGACTGGGTACGTCCTGTGGCCTGGCCTCGTGCCAGAGACAGAACCTTCATATCTTCTTACCCAGTATGAAGGAGGCCTTATTATTTGTTAACTATTGGGTGTTTGTTCGTGGAGAAAAAACTGTTCAGAGACTTCATTTGTTCACCTTAAGAGTCAGCCTGAAGTTGCAACTTGTAATATGTAATTCTTTTTTTTAATTAACATTTAATGCATTATTTGCCCCAAGTGCACTGGTCTGTGAATCGTCAGGCTGTAATATGTAATTCTTAAGCTTCGAGTTCAACTAGAAGTTTTGGGTTCTTATTTATAAACTTTAAAAAGTTACAAGTTATACAGCTTTTGAATACTGAATCCCCTTGCGCATTTAGCTAAGTAGATGACTTTAAAGTACTTCAGTCTTATGATGTAAAAAATTTCCTTAGCATTCAAGTAAGTTACTTAAGTTTAATAACTTGAAGCTTAAATATGGCGAACCTTAAGTTCTGTTTGATTTCAACTTAAAAGCATCGTTCTCCTGATCTGATGATGATGTTTCAGTACCCTGACTTGAAAGGTCTACAGTGTTTTCTGGGCATTCTGGCTGTTACCCCATTTTATAATATATCCCCACCCATACGTTTGGCTTACTTCACTGAAAGATTGGGAATTAGAATATTTTAGGATTCAAAATACCTCAAAACTTTCAACAGACTAGGCACTATGAAATTATGTGCAATTATTATTATTATTATTACCTGACATGGTCTTAAACTAACTCCATTGAAGGAAATCTCTTTAAAAGTATATGTGGCTGTTGCTTGTTGTGAAGTCAAAACCCTGAAAGAGTTTCTTTGGCAGAAAAGAGAGCAATAAGTTTACTGCCAGGATGTACTTTGTATGCTAAAAGCATTAAAATATATGGGGGCATTTGTGGACGGCTATTTATTACCAAGTAACATGGACAGCATAGACAGACAGGAAAGTTTAGCATAACATGGTAACTACCACATTGAACAACAAAGGAGGGCACAGCACAGTAGGAAAGTTCTGCCTGGATTAAATGAGTACCTAGTCCTGTACCAGCTCATAGATGCTCAATACCTATGGGCCTCTTTGATGTGCAGGCCATCACTGCATACTTCTATTTACATGGGCTGATTTCATCATAACATTTGGAGTTATAATTACATGTCTTAAAGGAAGGCTTTTCTGTGTATTTATCATTTGACCTCCCCTCACACCGCAGGTGAATTACATCGTGGAGTTACACTATTTCCTCCACTTCTCTGATTCAAGAGAAGCTCATAGATGCTCAATACCTATGGGCCTCTTTGATGTGCAGGCCATCACTGCATACTTCTATTTACATGGGCTGATTTCATCATAACATTTGGAGTTATAATTACATGTCTTAAAGGAAGGCTTTTCTGTGTATTTATCATTTGACCTCCCCTCACACCTCAGGTGAATTACATCGTGGAGTTACACTATTTCCTCCACTTCTCTGATTCAAGACCTAGGTGGTAATTGCCATCACAAGCTTTGAGCTTTTGAGGTAGCTCAGTGGTTTCACTGGTTATGTGGAAAGGGGAAGGCAAAATTATTGGTTCTATTATGTGTGATCTCCTGCCACCTACTGACACAAATTGGTATTTCATGGTTTTGCAGTCTTGGAAAAAATTACTTGCAGAAAACATGAAATCTAAACTTTTACTTCTCTTGCTAATGGAATTACCTGTATCCATTTGTTTTAATGGTTAGAATTAAAGTACTTCGTTCTCTATGTAATTTCTTATTTTATGAAATTCTTTTGAGATTTCACTGCTTTTTTCATTTCTGAATATATGTATTTTGCATATTCACTAAGGAAAAAAGACAAATTTATTCATACTGCAGTATCCTCTTCATAAATAATTTGAACCTGAATGATTAAAGTTTTAGTACTACTAAAATTATTCACAGTATGTTTAAGAATAGAATGAGAATGTAGAAATTTTAATACAGGAATTAAATCCGTGAAATTAATATTCTATTTGAAATTCAAAAATGGATTTTGGACCTGAAAACTCATTTCCTCATTAATGCTTCCAGTTAAACTTTCTACCCCTTCTCCAAGCCTTGGAGTGAGGTAATGACAAGAATAGGTCCTGAGGAATACAATACTTATTTGGAATCGATGGACCACTAGGGAATCGGATGGAGGGAATAAAAAGTAAAACATACTGAATAGGAAGATCCCTCTCTGCACCACCCCCCCAACCAATCCAACAGTTTGAACTATGAAAAATATAAGTAACAAATTGGCACTTCTGCTCTCATGAGCTCATTATTAAACCAAGATACTTACAGGGTGCATGGAATAGATAGGCAGATGAAGGTGCTACAAACAAAATTGACATGGAAACATTACCCTTGATCTGGGAAGGTAGGAACCCACTATTCAATTGCTTGACCTTTCTAACATATCTTCAAAATACTAACAGTTAATTAGGTCATGATAAGAAAGTTAAAAATTAAGTCTTTTGAATTGTTAAGTTAAAAGTCACTGGTGCCTTATAGAACACATTTTGTTTAATATTGGTTTGTTTTAAAATTCATATTTGTTTTAGTGTATGCCCAAATGAAAAACTTTGGGCATACAAACTAAACTTTGAACAAAGCATTTCCAGTGTAAGGTTTTAGTAAGTCGTGATCACTTAGAAGGTCCCTAACAGCTGTGAATTAACTCACTCTAATATATCCTACATGATGAAATAAGATGTTCCCGTGTCCAGTCATATTTTCCCATTTGAAATTCTTAGGAATAACCTTAGTTCTGGATATATATTCCAGAAGGAAAAAATTATGATTTTTATTTCTGTGAAAGTGGTTAATTTATATAAATAACTTGAATAAGATTGACTTTAGAGTGTTACTAACTACATGTTTAATATGGTACAGTTAATATTGCAAAAGCAGGTATTCTTTCATGACTGAAACTTATTTATGCTGTTAAAAATAGTTACTTGAACAAATTGTCACTAAGCCTTTGGTGTCTCTTTTAAAGATGAAGGAGAGAGAGAGAGTTTGTGTGTGTGTGTGTGTGTGTGTGTGTGTGAGAGAGACAGACAGAGAGAGAGAGACTGTATTCCTCATTTTAATTTTGCAATTCAAAACTCCGCTAGTGGAGACCTTTCAATGAATGCTAGAACTTTCATGTTCATTGCTCTCTCTGAATATACTTCATAGGTAACTAATTCTTCTCTTTCCTTTTCTTCTTGTCCATGAAAAGAAATTATCGAGAACAGAGGTATGTGATGAGAATAAGCTGAACACATAACTGAAAGTTTTAAATACTGTTAGCATCCTTGCAGTTCATACATGCAGTTATAAATTATGTTGACTTTGTTTCTGTGATCATTGAGCAGTCTTGTTTTTCATGACCTTGAGACTATAATTTTAATAATGGTGCTGTGGAATGTATTATTTTAAAATACATGTATTATCATTTAATTTTAATGGTTCTTTCATCCAACAGTACCATAATAATAGAAGTTACTTATGCTACTATTATAGTAATATATATGGAAATGAATTTTTTCCATCTAAAACAAACTTCCTCTGTGTTAAGGAATCACCTGTGTTTATATTAGTTAATTGGCTTTTCTTCATCTTTTTAGCAATCTTACTGCCTAGTACTTTCTGAAGGAATATTTTTTGTTGTTGTTACTATTGTTATGTTAGTAACTTCCATTCATAAATGATAAAATTTATATGGACACAGTGTTAGGATCAGGAGAATGTCCTAGTATTGCTTACCTCTGCATGAGAAAATATTTTTGTTCTGATTACATAATTGTGTAGGTAAAGAAATAATTTGCATTATTAGAATCTCAGAGTGTCTAGTGTAAAGCCCATAAAGTCAGACACCCTGTTCATCATAACCTGAAAATCTATGTTTAACTAACAGCATAAAAAGAGATACAGAGCATTCATGTGCTTTTATAAAAATGCCTATTTTTTCTAAATCTAAATTAGCTCATTTTGAGATGTCGCCTTCACTTTTCACATTCCAAAAATTATTAATGCTTTTAGCTATTGATACTAAAAATTTTAAATATCCTGGAAGACCAGGTCTTGTGCATCATATAGCACTAGGTTAGTACTCAAGATTATCTGTACAGATTCATACTTACTTCACTGTCCCCACTGTTCCATTAAATGTCAGGCAGATTAGGAATAAGATGTAATAAACATGATACACGTTTTCGGGCCCCAGCCAGCCAGCTTTCATTTTTTCACAAATTAAAATTTTGAACTTTACTTTTCTGTTTCATCCCATGTTGTAATTTAAAATTCTTGTTAGACTTTAGCCATAAGTATCTACAGTCTCTATAAACGTGCTCATAGTGGACCAACTAAGATCCTGATCAGTTAGCATGGATATTAGGAAAGATTCACACGGGCCTGGGATAACTAACTAACTCGTTATTAATGGGAAAAGTAAACCTGATTCAAAATGAACTAAGTCTTAAAAACAACTAGATTTCTTTTTGACATGTTTAAAACTCTTGTGTCCAGAATCACTGGAAAAGATCTGGACTTGGTTAAGCTTTCTCTTAGATAGAGTTGGATCAGTCATATCAGAAATCTAAGTTTGGTGGCTTTCTCCAATGGAAAATAAAATTAGGCTAATAAGATCAAATACTGATGACCCAGCCTCATTTCTGTAGTGGCTAAGGCTACAAAGTGATTTAATATGGCTGACATATAAAAATGAAAGTAAAATGTCACAAATATAAGCAACATAAGCAAACCTGAAGCAGTGCTCTAAGACACATTCTCACCTGGAGTACAACCCAGAATAAAGGATTATACACCACACTACAAAAAATTGTTAATATGCAAAACTGTGTACCAACTTCTTATTCTGACTCAGAATCTGCCTAGGTTACAGTTGAGAACTTTTTTGCATTAAGAGTTTCCTTTATTTGTCTGATATAATTTCATGCCTCCTGGCATTACCGACTCATCATTTCATCAATCTGGTTACTGTTTTGGAATCAAGTCTATATTTTGAGAGCGGTCACATCTTTGACAAATTTATTTTATGTATTTTGATATATTTTATTGCAATATTTATTTAGTTTTGTCCTGTCCATAGCTAATGAGTCTTAGACTTGTAGAATAATTCTCAAAATGAAGAAGTAGCAAATAATGGACTTTAGGTCAGCAAGTCATAAATGTATAAATATCTTCTGAAGGATTTTCCTTTTTGAGAATATATGTCAGTGGTAGTAGAGTAGTTGAAAAGGCCACATGGACCAAAGCATGCATTAAGAAATGCGTAGTCTTATAAAAATATATTCAGATGTTCAGAAGGATGTGTTCAGTTTCAAAGGATGCTAGGAAATAGAAGTAAGAATTTTGAGTTGTCTTTATCTTTAAATTTAAAGGTTTTCCTTTGAGGTTCCATGGTGGGAGGACCAAGTGACAAGGAATCAGAAATTCACTTTGTAGGATGTGATTTCTTGGGAAATCACTTAAATTTTCCATGACTTTAAAATCAGATAAAGTTCTGTGTAATATGTAAAGCATCATAGTAAGGGAAGTTCCTAATACGTGGTCTCTGAAGACTGCGTTTCTCTGATATTCAAATGGAGGACGTGGATGTGGTCGTCCTCACAGAGCAAGGCAGCATCCGTCCACGTGAATGAGGCCCACACTTACTGGTCGACCTGGTGCAAGTATTGGCAAACATAAAGGTTTGCTCTGACACTAAATGTGAGACCATATTAAACATATAGCCAGTTATCAGATTCTTATTAATGATATAATATCTCAGAAATGCCATTAGGCATAACTTTCAAATTACTGGAGAAGTCAGGCAAGCAATTCTGTGAAGGAACTTGGTAACCTGGCATGATAGATTTAATTGCAAGTCTGACAAAAAGACAAGAAACCAACCTTTTTTTTCTTTTTGTTTATAAACTGCTTAATAAAACAGGAGCCCCATTCTGGACACAGTAGAGGCAGAACCCCATGCACGAATGGTATTATTTTAAATCTGCCAGTGTTACCTTATGAAGGGTAGAACCGTGTAACCCAGGAACCATGGAGAGTTCTTTTACACAACATTGTTGGAAGGATGGCTAAAGATCTTTTTCTTTAAAATCTTCAGGGAAGAAGACTTCCATATTATTTTCAGCTGATGCTATTATAATTGTTTTAGGACATAGCAGCTGTTTACTCTGTGGGTTTGTTTTTTTAAGATTTTATTTATTTATTTACTTATTTTTTATAAACATATAATATATTTTTATTCCCAGGGGTACAGGTCTGTGAATCACCAGGTTTACACACTTCACAGCACTCATCATAGCACACACCCTCCCCATTGAGATTTTATTTTTAAGCAATCTCTACACCCCGTTACGGTTCTCTAACTCAGAACCCTGAAATCAAGAGTCTCACACTCCACCAAATGAGCCTGCCAGGCGCCCCAGCAACTGTATACTTTGTAACAAGAATTCTAAGTTTGAGCTTTAGTTTTCAGGCAGGTTTGCAAGTAGAATAGATCAAGCAAACATTCATTTGAACTTGGATTTATAAAACATTCACCTTATTCAGCTGAAATAGTCTCTTCCTTTGTCTGAAATGAGCACACATCATTATGATTAATGTGAAATAAAATAAATAATTAGGTCATATCTTTCTGATCTGTACTTTAAACAGAAACCCCCTTCCCCATTTCTTTTCTTTCTCACCTGTTTTAGCCAGTTTATCTCCTGCATGTGAACCTCCCTACCTCCTTTTTTTCAAGCCTATCTCAGTTTGTTTTTATATTATTATTATTTAAGTGATACGCATCTGTCAGTATGACTTGGTACACATTATACAATATTTCTTAAAACAGTAAAGTAATAATTCTAATATCAGACAGCCCAGACGCAAACAAAAGCATTGGAGAAATGCCTCCTTCAGCATTAAGGTTAGGACTTAATTTTTTTTCATTGCATTCTCATTTTGAGTCTTTGTAAAGATCAAAGTTAAATATTATGGTTCAGTGGACCCTTTAAGGAAAGACCAGACTGCCCCTCATAACAGGGTTCCTTTCTGAGGAAAAAGAATTTAGTTAGATAAGCTTTTGTTTTAGTCATTATTTATTTTTAAAAAAATCATGTGCATATCTGTAATATTTACATATAATATGGGACATATGAATTAATTATCCCATGACAAAACTTGGCGCTAGTCAGGCCACCTAATGTAGTAATCACTTTATGATTCAAAACTCCATGAGACCAGCAAAATTGAAGAAGAAAGCCATAAAGGCTAGAAAAATAAATTTAATTCAAAAAATTTAAGGAATTATTTAGTTAATCATTTATGATCTTATGTAACAAATGATGAAATGTTATTTTATTGATCATGGGGACCTGATATTCTCTATCTTCACTAAAGGTTAAACAAGAAGAGATAAATTTGTTGTAGTCTGCAATGGATATTAAAAAAAGGAGAAATTTCTCGATAGTGAAGAATGTTAAATATTATTCTTAAGAGATCTTTCACAAAATTCTTACTCTGTCATTAACATTGTTAACATTGTTATTCATTTACTGTGTGAAGAAATATGCATTACACGCATTCCTTATGGGATTTTAAGGGGAATCCAGAGTCTTTTCTGTGTTTTAGAGTCTTCCTAATAGAAATAGCTAAGAATCGAATCTGCTCATCACAATAAAAATAAGGCCATGCCCCAGAAGTTCATTGAACTTAAACTCCCTTCTAACCCTTTGACTGAAGCCCACAGTTTATGATATATTTGGCGTTTACAATTTTTGTTCATTGTGTGAAAGGTGACCATGCACTGCAGAGAAATTACACTGAAGGAGTGGTATGATGGGGAGACTTTAAAAAAACCAAACCAACAACAGAACTAGGCCCCTCTGTCAGGAGAGGTAGTCCATTGAAGTCTGCAGCATCAGCCAAGGGAGCTCCTGGTAAATTCCTGAATGCCAGAACCATGTCGTGAAAAGATAATTTGTGCGATAGATTAATGGTCAGATGTAGTTGGAATTTGTCTTTATTTTATTTGAATTTAGTGAGGCACATCTTATCAGCTTATACAGAGTATTACTAAAGGTAATGATGAGAAAAAGGATTTGTTAGCCATAAAGATTATTATTGGAAATTGATGTTGATGGGATATTCTCTGGCATTCATTTATAAATATTAATATTTATTTCCACCCTGAGGTGACATACAGAACTCTGAGTTTCTTGAGATCATTTTTTTTTTCAAGCATGACAGAACATTTTACTCATAGGAGACAAGGCAGAAAATGTGATTCCAGAGATTAAAGATCTCTTGCATAACAATATGTCCTGTATTATTAACACTGTGAATATGGGGAAATTGTATTATTTCTCTAGAAAATTAATGTTTCATAATATACTGTGAAAAAGAAAAAAATTACAGTTATGAGCTGAAGCCATTTAAAGCGTTAAAAATATTTTGCGAGAACGTGTATCACAGAGTTCTAGGTAAAATTAGTCTTACAAATCTAAGAAGAACTTTGATTTGCTTCAAAGGGGAGGATCACACAAGTTAATATATGTGCTTCCTATGGGTTGAAAATTTTTTTAGATTTGTGAAAATGTGGGAGTATATAGGATTGAAATAATATGAGAGAACTATTCAAGTCATTCAAAAGAATGAATGACCAAGTGTTGTCAAGATTTCAGACAGAATAGGAATTGGTACAAGAAAGCAAACATCTGGAAGTGGCATTTTTTAAGATAGAATTTAACATCAGCAAGTAACCAAGGTAAACAGGAAAACCAAGTAGAAAAAGGAGTTGGCAAACTTGGCCTTTGTTGGAGACCTACTGAAGTATAACTCTGTTATACTGTTAATCCAGTACCTCCCACAACGGTCCCAAATGGAGCTGAATCAAATTTTGGATGCAGGTGACTGTTTGGAGGCCAGCCATTGGCAGATTATCACATTAGCTCTTGAAGCTGACTAGGTGGTCCATTCTAGAGTTTTCTACCCTTCTCCCTTAGGAAAAATAATAAAAATCTGTTCCAATCTTAGTTAATTCAAAATCAGAGCAAGAAGGGTCCATAGCAGTTCAGATCTTCCTTTGTTGTGTTCCCTCTACAGTGGAGAATACAGAAACGAGGTCACCCACCAATGACCTACAAGTGTCTCCCCCTATAGTCTCAACAAGAATTCATTTATTTTTCAACCCCTTCTTCTTGCACAATTATCTTCTTTTACATATTCTGTTGTGCAGCTATAGAATTACATTTTTGATTGGTGTTGGAATCTCTTTTAGTTTCTTCCTATTTCTCCTAAATGAACAGTGAGGCTCCAGATTGAACAGATTATGCTAATAAGAATTTATTTGGATTAAATTATAGAAAATGGCTTAGAAATCACTCAGTTATTTTAAGACTTAATTGGTCTTAAGGTTACATTATATAAAGTTTAGAAATCATGAATAGTTTATTGGCCGCAGTGAAAAAACACTATGCCTTACCTAGGGCAAGGACTCTCTGTCCCAACATGTTTCCTTTAGCACCATTTTTTTTTTTTTTCAAAGACAACAACTTCGGTCAGCATCTCCAAGTATAATAAAGTTACAACAGAAAAACCTCATCTTTCCATATTTTTCCCCTGAAGCAAGGCTTTATTCATCCAGACTGTACAGACTTTAGTGATTGTATTTCTGACCTCTACAGTTAGAATGACTGTAACTTGTCACATTTATTAATAATCTTACATGTTGTTATAAATTTGATTCATGTAGATCATTATCCCTACCTCTTTTTTCCTAAAATAATATTTGTATATGTCTGTGTTCATGTGTGTGTCTTGTTTTCTGACTCTGAAATGTTTATTATGCCTTAGACAGTTACCCCAGGGAGATTATGTAAAAAAGCCTGGAGATGGTGACTCTTTTTATAGCGACATTGCTCCCGGAGTCAGCACAAACTCAGCATCTAGTTCTAAGAAGAGGTCTGCTTTTCTGTCGCATTTTCAGATTTCTACCTGTTCCATCACACATTATTCCATTAGTCAGAACATTTCATTATTTTGCAGCAGGTTTGATTACTTCTTCCTTCTTTCTTGAATGTTAAAAAATAGTATCCTTTGTTCTTTGATTACTGCGCTTCCAAATGCCATATGCTCAGAACCACTTGTTAAGCCAATCAGGCCGGAAATTGAACCAAAACTAAACTAAATGGATGACAATCCTAAATCTACAGAGAAATCCTAGGGTTTTTCAATCTTGCTCTTATATGGCTTGAGAAATAATACATAGTGTTTTATAATATTTTAAATGGTGAGCTTTATGTCATGTTGGGTAGTCAAAGAAAAAGGTTACTGTCATGCTTCAGTAAAGCAGTTGTTAAATTGGTACTATAAATACCGCGTTGAGTATTTTTAAATTTTAAATATACCAAAGCTAAGCTTGCTGTGAAAAAAAGATTGCTTCTCTGTGAATCATATATTTGAATATTATGATTTTGCCTTTTATTCCTGGAATGATTATTTCTAGACTTTCTCATTTAGAGTTCAGTTGCCAAATTAAGTATATTTAGTATTTGCCTGGGTTTTATAATAGGATAAGTGGGGTTAATACATTATTTATATGTCTTAAACTTTGATGTTATATTCTTGCTCCAGGATCTTAAGGTGTATAAGACCAGTTAAAATTCTGCATGCTTTATAATCGCTTAATAAAATAAACTGGTAGAAGAAATAAATAGTTGGAATGCTTTAGGAAATGAGGCCTACATTCACGTTGAAGAACGCTAAGATGTTCCTGTGGAAGAGTTTCTTTAAAATTGGTTAAGGGGGGTTACGTATAGGAAAAAAAGGTTTGGTAGCCTAGTACCTGGCTTTGGGCACAATAGGCACTTTGGAGACTGGAGGGGAATTTCTAGTTTACTCAGAAGAAACGTGATCTCTTCTGGAATTCTATATAGAGTGAATCATCTGTAAAAATTCTGCAATGGATCTCACTCTGTAAGCAATCACAAAGGAAAGAAAGAATCAGTAGATCTGGGAACTCTTCTTTAATGTGGAACTGTCTTAAGCATGAAGGATTGTTTTTACTTGGATTAACATAGCATAGAGCAAAAATAAAAATATTAGTTTTTGTACAAGGAGTACAGATCTATAGCAGAATGTTCAAAAATTTTTATTCTTTTTATTGGTTTTTTTTTTTGGCTAAGAGAATAAGGTTTATCTAAATTCCGTATATAAATATTTTCTTGGTCAAATATTTAATTTTAAATTAAATAACATGGTAAAGAGGTAGAGAAATCAGTGGATTCCAGCAGAATTTCTGTTGTCCTGCTGGACAAAATAGGATTCATTCTTTAATCAGAAAATTATGTTGTAAAACTTCTAATCTGGGGAATTAATGTGTAATAACTGTGCTGAGTTCCATTTATTTTCATTCATCAATAGAAAGCTCCTTTTAGAGTAGATATTAATAGCAATTAACTGGAATGTGTCAAAAAGATTTTAAATATAGTGCTATTTTCTAAAGTACCTCAAGAAGAGCTTAAAATACTGATTAGAATAATTCCCAGATACTAGAAGAGTGGGTTATGACATTTAAGTAGTTAAAAATGGTATCAAATTATGTGACTTCTTCTAAATACATGTAGTTTGTCAAAATACTTTTTCTTATGTGGTACAGGTAGGTGTGTAAGTTGTGCTTCTCGTAGACAATTTATTTAAGATGGTAGGATACACATAGCATACGGGCTTAATGGTACATGGGCTTTGTGAGAGACATTTCCATGATAAACATTTGATTCAGTTCGGTTATTGGGCAATTAACTAAGAGTACTACATTTGGTCGGGGGCAGGGGGAGGTATTTATGGAGAAAATGCCAATTCTCAGAAAATAGTTTTATTGTTTAAGAAAACCTAAATATTACTTTAATGAAGGTTGAGCAGTTTCAATTGAACAGATCTTAACGAAATCTCTTGGAAGTCCATGTTCTCATAATATTTGAATGAAAACCATTGCTTTACAATTAAGAAACATCTATAGTGGGACCCCATTATAACTCTTCTGCTTGGGTAATGTAACTGAACCATAACTGTCCGTGGTTGTTGGGAATGTAATTGGCTTGCATGGTATGCTGGTACTTTTCCATTGTAAACTATTGTAATGGGGTTCCACTGTATTTGACTTTTCTTAAATTGAATGTTGTGTAATTCTGCCTTCTTCATGAAGACGTTCATGTTCTCTTCATTCTTTCATTTCAGATTTTTTTCTTTCTTGGTTTATTTAATGCGTAGTAATGCTTAGAAATTTTGCTTACTGATTTTGAAACTCAGTTCACTTGATTATATTTTTGAACAGTATATACACATTTTCCATTTCAGGTCAAATGGGCTTTCTCATTCTTGGAGTGAAAGGATTCCAGACACAAAACATATTTCAGACATCTGTGAAAACGGACGACCTCGAAGTAATTCTTGGCAAGGTATAGGGCGGCATTCTGAGCAGCTAGTGCATCTGTTTGCAGGACCCAGATTCTGTTTTGTGGTTCTTGGTTGTAAAGATTTGTCTTTCATGTACGCTCTGTACTTCTCCCAACAGAGAAGAGGGCATTTATTATGATTTCTTTCTTTTTTCTTGGATTTTAAATGATGGGATTCAGTAGGACCAGGGTGAGAGAAGGCTGTACAGTACTATACAGCCCTGTGTTCTGGGAAGGGCTGGCTGTGAATTACACCACTTGAAATACCCTGTGATTACACATAGGACAATTGTTTATATATATTCAAATCTAGCTGTAAACCATCTTTTTCAGGTAACCTGGGAGGCAACAGAAAGAAAATCAGAGGCAAAAGATTTAGACCTCGGTCTAATTCAACTGAGTAAGTCTAAACCTCTAATGGAAAAAGGCATTCCAAGGTCCTGTGCAATTAGTGTGCAGAGTTAATTAACGAGATCATCAAAGAACTGTAAACCATGCCTCTGGTCTTGGTTTTGTCTTTTTAATTCTTTTTTTGCGGTTTTAAAATTAACCATGGCTTTTCTCTTTTACATAGGCATCTCCGCAACTGTGCCCAAACCAATATTCACTGATAGCGGGGGTCCCCACTCTCGCTGCAGGCTTTTTCCTCCAGTAACCTGCCATGTGGTGTCTTGGTTCCTTTTGAAGGGAATTTTGATAACATTCCTTTCTTCTCATCACCCGGGGTCCAGCCATTTCAGAGGGGTCACCTTTCCTCTTCCCAATATTCACACAGCCTAGAAGCATCCGGGGACAATTCCCACCGTCCTAGAGCATGAGACTGCTCACAGTGTGAAACCACCGCTCGGAGGGCTTCATGGCTGCGATCTAAGCATTCTCTCAGACTAATGGAAGACGGATTCCCTTTTAAATCTTCCTTCTGAGGACATTTAAAAGGGCACTTACCAAAACTTGCTCTTTAACGGAATCATTGTCACTAAATGCAACACTATCTGTTTTAAATGATAGCCACACATTTTTTTTTTAAGCTGAGGAGAGGGAGGGGGTGGGATCAGAAATTACATTTAAAGTTATTTCTAATGAGGTAAACACCATGCACTTTTTTTTGGTTTGTTGTTTCTTCACTTAAGAAAGTACAACAAGACCAAGCTTCCTCAAACCTTTATCTCACGTTAAGGAATCAAACACACCCTCATTATCCTTCTGGACCTTGCCACCAGGTTTTAATTAACCATACTTTTTTGACCTATCTAAACCTTTTTTTTTTTTTTTTTTTTTAAACTTCTTTCTCACTGCAGTGCTAGTTATTGTTTTCAGGATCACTGTTGCCTCTTCATGCCTTAATACTTTACAAAAAAATCTGAATTGGCAGGTGTTTGTTAACTGCTTGCAGAAACTTATGTTAGCTTTTCCATCATATACCCTGCCTTTTTCAGTCCAGGAATAAAAACAGTACCCTGAAATTTGGACCCTCCTGCTGATGGTATTGTCTTGTAAGTGGCTTGTCAAAAGTTTGCTAAAGGATACTTTATTTTTAGAAGCAATAGATAGGTTTCAGTGATACCCTTGCATGGTCCAGAATGGCATCATAGAACTCCATCATAAATGACTAATCTGTTAGAGTTTATCTTATACATTCCCAAAGCGCTTTGATGCTTTAGGGCTCATTGTGGATAAACTCTTGGAATGTCCTTTGATTTGTTTTGCATGAGGTCACCTGGTAAAGAGCGCCTCAGCTCATCTTGTTGCTCACAAGAATACAGATAAAACTGCAAAACATCCTTCAGAACTTCCTTTGTGTACTGGTTAGCATTTTAACAGCATTTCCTAGAATAAGGCTTTGAAAACTCTTGAATGAAAATAAACCAACATTATATTAAAGCTGTGTATTGACCCAAACAGCACTTGGTATTTAGCAAGATTCATACAGTATTTTCTAGCATGGTCACTTACTTTTTAAAACTTCTGTAAAACTCCCATGCATATCATGATAAAAATTATAATACTAGCTAAGCCCTCAAGGAATCTCTTGCCTGTGAGATAACACTGTATTATTTAATAAGATGTCATAGTGGGATCATCTTTGTGAGTAAAAAGTATTAAGGTCTCCCTC
Organism: Mustela putorius furo; assembly: GCF_011764305.1. Taxonomy (NCBI): domain Eukaryota; kingdom Metazoa; phylum Chordata; class Mammalia; order Carnivora; family Mustelidae; genus Mustela; species Mustela putorius. The sequence continues at coordinate 31,636,706 of NW_025421998.1, forward strand.
AGATTTTTCAGGCTTTGCAGATGTGGGTTACATGACTCATGTTAATTAAATGGAACCAAGTCTATGAGGTTGGCCACTATTCTCACATACCTTATTGTATGGGCACTATATACTTTTTTTTTCCCTTGGAAAGAATCCTACTACATAACATATCAGGAGGTGTATTGACAGTCTTTTTTTATGCTTTCCATATTGGCTAAATAATCCCTTTTGCTTCTGATATAACATTATAATTTGTGGGACTGTAAGAGGAACAGAATGACCACAGACAGACATATCTTTTTATTTTTTAGATTAAAAGGTATCATCTGAGTCTATGATTTCAGCATCCCCTTTAGTACCCATCATCCCAAAGGATGATGAAACATCAGGACATGAATTAAAACACTCACCACAAATGCTTACTTGGCTAATTAACAACATATAATGTCCTTGTTTATTGTATTGTTTTTCCACTCAAAGTTTTTGCATCTTCCTCACTGTTGTACATGATGTGAAAAAAGTTTTGGCTTAGACTTTGTATTATATATTGTGTTTTTACAGGAGGGAGCCCCAAGCACCTGAGCCTGGGCACTCCCTCGCCCAGACAGTCCCATCCCAAGGCATAAGCCTCGGGGGCTCTGACAGCCCCCAGACAGGGAGTCTGGATCACAGGTCAGTCTCCACCTGCCCCTTCATTCTGGGCTGCCACTTAATCTCCCTCCTAGTCCCTTCCTTGGCTGAGAACAGGGTCATTTGATCTTTGACTGACCCCCAGCGTCTGCTTGGACATGGTCCTGGTCCAGCCAGCACCAGCTAATTTTCCTCTGCCTTTCCATCCTGGAGAACACAAAGAGCTCTCCTCCCCTGTCTAACGCATTTTTTTTGCATGTTGCGCTACAAGCCAAGTCAAGCCACATAGGCAGGTTTACAGCAGTTTGATAAAATCCCATCACTTCCGCCGCCACCACCTAGAGATGCTAGGATGCTCGCTGTGAAGACACTTTCACGGGCAGAGCCCCAGAAGGAACAACCACTGAGAGCTCTCTTCAGTGACCTCTAGTGAAATGATCACAGTCTGAGATGTTCCCTGAAATGGAGGGAAAGGTCCATCACATGCAAGCCAAGCCATGCGGCTGTAGGTTTCATGGAACAGCCATGGCGTCTGCCCTTTGAGCTTCTCAGATTGTCAGTGAAAGGAACACAAGTCTCCTCCTGGAAGCTGCCTGTGGGTGACTCAGTCTGCTGTGTGGCTATGTTTCACCTGATAACAGCTGCATGGGCTTTGCTCCGGTGTTCCCCAGGCCAGAGCATTCACTAGCCTTCATCTGTGGCTGCACTTGCTTTTTGACTCTTTCTTTTTGTTCAAAGTCTCAGTGGAAATTTTTATGCAAGTTTTAACTGGCTATCTCTGTGAAAAGTGCAAGTTGGCAATGATTGTGGCTAAAGGCAAAACTAGTGTGAGTTGTTCCTGAGGCAGGGGACACTGTCTTAGCAAAAATGGTCTCACCGACATAAAAAGCAACCAAACCCTTCTCTTAGGAGGGAACTTCATTGGTCATAGTTAAAAGGAGGGAAAGGGCTATGGAAAAAGTAACCTAATTTTGTTTCTATAACTGAAAATGTGGTCATGATTTAAGTGTATTTACAAACTAAAACCAAGTACAGTGGAAAGAAGCAAAGTTTAACCCCAAACGAATAGTGTATTCTATCTTTCCCCTGGTTTCTTTCCAAATAACTTGGAAAGTTTGATAGAGCTTGTATCTTTGTTATCTATAGTATCTCTCTAGAAGTTACTTTTTAAGAGAGAAAATTCAGTAAAATCTCCAAATTGTTCCAACACTGGATTTGTTGAATCTATGTTTATTTTACAAGAGCACATTCTGAAAGGGGATGTGTTTTTGCTTGGCTCCCTGGGTTCAAATCAAAGGAAACTCTGGGGAAAAGAAAAACAAAGAACAAAAAACAAAACCAACAACTTGCACTCCCAATTTACCATCTTTTAAATTTTCTTTTGCGCAGTAATTCCAATGGAGACTTTGCCAGATCCATCAGGGAAATGCTAATGAAGGTCATTCGTATCCTCTGGCAGTTACTCATATAATTCAGGACCAGACATTCAGAAGGCAACTTCTGAGGTCCGTTTTTTAATGGAACCACAATTACGTTAGTCTGGAGTGCATAGGAGGAAGAAGGAATATTGCAGCTACAGCTAAAATGCTGAGCCCAACCTGAAGATCCTGGAGGCCTTTTTGGCCCACACTTAATATGTGTGAGGGCTCTGGGATCAGAAGAGCAGGACCCTTTCTGCTCTTTATAGAGCCAACTGGAGCACCTTTTTTGTTAACTCCAGTTTAGGTCCTGCTATCTGGAGTGAGACAGAAGCCATGTAAAGTCTTTTTTTTTTTTTTTCTTTTTTCATATTGGAAAGAGAACATTCTCCTTTTAATTGTTCTTGGGGTGTTATATACCCAAACACCAGGTTGGAATTGCAGCCATCTGAATATTCTCAAAAAGCATCGTTATCATTTGAAAACCAAGGAACCAAATGAGAGGTGGCCTGGAAAAAGCCACTTTGGAGGTGGGTGAATGGGATCTCTGACAGTACTGTGATTGGAAGACAGCTTCTGATTCCCTTGGGGAAACCACTGGCAAGGCTTTCCCTGAAATGTTGAATACATTCTCGAATGCCTCGAGCCTTGTTGCAGCTGAGTTGATTCTCATGTCACTGTACGGACTGCCGCATAACCCCCAGCATCCATCCTGGTTTATTTGCCATAGTCACTTGCATTTGGAGGGTGAAGAACATCCTTGCTAAGCTTGTGCTGTGTATTTTCAGATTTTCTATCTTGTTCTGCTTTCTTTGTTCCTTCCATTGCTTTCTGCAGGTATTTAAACCCATGGTTCAAAAGAGACTATAATGTAGCTAAGTGGGTAGAAGATGTGAATAAAAACACAGAAGGACCATACTTTAGGTATTTTATAAATTAATTTTATATCCTTTTCAAACTCTCCCAGCACATACGGATACTGTAGTGTGACTGGCTCTCTATCTTGTATCTCCCAAATACAAGTTCCCATAGGTGGAAGGGGTCCTTGTTTATTTGCTGCCTTTTGATCTCTGTTTCTGGCTTCGTGAGCAAGTCTAGTTCTTTTCTGAATGTTTCAAATGAAGCCATTTGAAAGGGTTACTTACCATTTAGTGCATGCCCCCATCACCATCTTGAGCTTTTTAGTAGCTTTCTCTTCATTTTATGCTATGTAGTGTTCTATGGGCATGAAACATACTTTCCACTAATAAAGAAGCACTATTAACCTGAACAATTTAATTTTTAGAAATTAGCAGTTTTATAGTGCATTTTTCCTACTTCCTGCCTTAAGAGTGCATAGTGCATACTAAAACTTAAGGGAAAACATGAAAAGAAACCAAACGAAATATAGCAGAATTTTACTTGGAGTAAAAACAGTGATTTAAGGGAACTTAAGACGACCAAGGAAACCTTGACCACAGGAGGGTGGGATCAGATGAGTTTGGGCTTTTATTCATTTAGTACAAGCATTTGCCTCCAAACAAGGGCTGTGCTGAGAAGTGTTGCACCGATTCTCAACAAAACATCCGAGGAACCTTTTTATGCTAGGAAGACGGTTGTTGTCTCACACTTCACACAGAGCGGGAAGCAGATAGAAAAACATGTTCTTGATTCACAGAAGAGCAGACCAAGTATCCTTACATTTTAGAAGCTCTAGAATTGACTCAGTCCACTGTAGCTCAGTCTGACTTCAGAGGTCAGAGAAAATTTCCAAGAGCTCTTAATGGCATTTTTTCAGTCTTTGTAATATCAAAGTGATTTCCCAGAGGTAAATGTCCAGTTTATTTAAGACTGCTTTGTGGACAGCTAAGGTAAAGAAGAAATACGGACTGTGTTACGACCTCTTCTGAGCAGAATAGACTTTCAGATTACTTTTTGCCATGACTCGGGTCAGCATTTCACAGATACCAAAATATGCGTACGTACTTGACTCTCGGCACCTGTCTAAGGTGAACTTTCTCTTCCAGTGTACCATTTAGTCCAGACATGTATAGTTTGAGAAAATGATTAGACCTACTTGCATCTTAATTTGATCCATACATTTGCCTATGCCCCAAGGAAAGCATAACCCTGCCTGCTCACAACAATATATCCTGCTTCTATACCCCATCTTTCTCTCCTGCCCTGTTCCCCTGCTTCTGTCACTTCCCCACACTGAGCCTCATACACATGCACTCACATTCAAACATCCCACCCTCACCTGTAGCTCTCAAGATGGCCAACGTCAGGAAGACAGGTAAGATTATTTTGAATGTTACTTGGAATCTTGGCTCACCCGCAGTCCTGTTTCTCCTATCTACCTTCCTCAGGCTTGTGGGCAGATTGTAATTCGTATCAGCCATCGAACCAAAACAGGATGACTTTGGCCCCACAGGGGCAAGGGCTTTTATACCTCAATGGAATTAGCATTTTTTTGCACCAATGATTTGTGAAATGGTACCCCGGAAGAGTTGTTTCGCCTCCCCTGGGTCAGCTGAGTAGTACATGTGGCTCCCAGAGAAGAGTTCACATTTCTTAAAATCAGCACCCAGGTCTGCCCAGAAGCTGCATGACTAAACGCAATTTGGATGGGGAAATGCTTTAGCACCCCCGGTTGCACGTGCAAAGCCGCAAGGGCAATTTTAGAGGGTTCCCTTATCTCCTCTTTTTTAATATGAGCTGCCTGTTCCCACAGTGGGTAGTCACATAAGAATGAATTATTCCAGTCCACCTTTGTATTTAAAGGCTAAACAGAATTTACTGGAAGTTTGTACGTAACTGTCATTTTAGGATTAATCAGGGTGATGATGTGGGTGAGACTTGGAAACCGACACCCAGTTTCACTAAAAGTCGTGAATCATTAAGATACCCCAGAGCTTTTATCACAGTGATTCTCACACAACAGAATTTCATCTGTCCCTTCATCTAAGCCGGTCCTTACACAGGAGGCCCAAAGGGTCTCCACACCTTGGCTTATGCCTTTGTCAGCCCTCTGCTACAGCTCAGACCTGCTTCATCAGCCACCAGGTTGTTCAGGATTACCTCTCCTGCCAAAACCACCAGTGAGGGCAAAGGCCATTTTATTAATCGTCCATATGGCGTGGGGTTTGGGACCTCCTTATCAGAATGCAGTGAGGACTTAGTGACTGTAGCAGTCTGGGCCAAAGTATAGCCCAGCATTTAAAATATTACATCTGCCTCACTGCAAAGAGCAAAGCGAATGCCGAAAGGTTTGGAGTGATCATAGTGCCTCCGCTGTGCTCCCTTATCCGTTCTGGATCGGACAGTGGTTGCTCAAATGATTGCCAGCATATGTGTGCATCAAGCAGGGCAAGAGCCCTATGTCCCCACACCTCAGTCTTGGGGGCAGTTGGTGACAGTGCATTACAAGCTCAGGACTCAACGTCCTCTTGAGTATTAGGCATTTGATTCCTCTCTTCATCAGGTTGTTGAGTCCCACTTCCATGACCTTATGGAAAATGTAGTTACCCTAAAAAGCAATGAATAATAACTGTCCTGGATTGAGTGCCTTCTACGTACCTTTATTTCTCACCACCCTGTGAGATGTAGGCATTCTTATTCCTATTCTACGGATGAGGACACTGAGGCACACAGACTAACTCAGGGTGGCACAGCTAGTAAGTGTCAGAACCAGAATTAACAGCTTGGCTCTGGACTCCAAAATCTGTTCCTTTCTTTCTTTTTCTTTTTCTTTTCTTTTCTTTTTTTTAAGATTTTATTTATTTGACAGACAGAGATCACAAGTAGGCAGAGAGGCAGGCAGAGAGAAAGGAAGGGAAGCAGGCTCCCTGCTGAGCAGAGAGCCCGATGTGGGGCTGGATCCCAGGACCCTGGGATCATGACCTGAGCTGAAGGCAGAGGCTTAACCCACTGAGCCACCCAGGTGCCCCTATTCCTTTCAACTTCACTGTAATTACGTAAGAATAGCGGAGTGGATATGGAGTACTTAAATCCTATCCTAGGACACTTTATAAATCCTTCTGGATTAGGCACCTGAACCCAGATAGGTGAGGAAGGGGAATCTGTCCCTCTGAAGTGTGACTGGCCTGGTTTCAGCCACTTCTGGGGGGCAGAACAGTGCTGAGCTTGGCCTTCCAGACATGTCTCCAAAAGGCAAACCCAGCAAGGCTCTTGTAGTCTTGCTACAGAGGACAGACCACAGTCCATTGGCCCACAGGCACACCTTTCTTGTGTAACCTTAAATGGCACCCACTATGCTTACTATGGTTTTTGTAAGTGCTGTAATGGCAATGGTTCACATTTGTTCAAGGATTACTGAGTGAATGAGCTGGGCCAGTGCCTGGCTTTCACTGAAACCCAGTTTGGAACTAGCAGGCAAGTCGCCAGGGTCAGGAAAGAGCCTGAAGATACTTTCGAAGAAGTAACTCTGAGACATTTGTGACCAAATTTTAGTTTCTGTTTCCCTAAACTGATGTACCTTACCTTGTTCTCTGCCTTTATTCTGACTCCCCTTCTCAGGCTGAACATCCCCTCGAGATAATCCCTGTTTATGCTGTCACACACCACCCAACCTCCCGGACAGGTTGCCCCTCGCCCCTACTAAAACCATCCTGCCTGCCTTCTCTTCCCCTCCGGCTCAGTCCAAAGTGTCAGCTAACTGGTGTATTCATGTGAGACAATAGTATATGTGCAAATTTCTTGGGGTGAGGGTGTTGTCAGGAGAATATCTCCTTTTGTTTTCATTCACTGGGTTTAGCCATGCGAAAATATTTGGAGGAAAGATCAGACTCAGCACCTCTCATTGGAATGGCCTGGTACGTGTGCAGAACTGGTCATTCAGACTCATGGCCAGATGAATGGCTGGCGTGTCTGGGAAGCTATAAGCCAACAGCTCATGCTAGGGGGTACCTACACACTGTAGCAAATTAAAAAGAAGACTCATTTTGCATGATCCCCTAAAGTAAACAAGATTTAGTTCTTTGTCGGTGTACCTGACTAGCTTTCCTGAACTTGGACGTCGCAGCCACTAATGATGAGGCTAAAAATCTTAATTACTATCCCTTGTTTTAGAAAGATGTATTTCAATCTAAATACAAAAGTTTATCCTCATTCTACACAAACTGAGTTTGCTTTTCCCAAAGGTCATAGTCATATTGGAAATGTTTCCTTAAAGTTAAAAACATCCTTAATTTCTGAATAGAAAAACCTGCAGTAGTCTGCTGCTTTAATAGTCCTGTGGAGGATCTGAAGTACTTACATTCTTAGTTTTACCCATTGGCTCCATAGTGGAGAGCCTCATCACCAGAGAAGGCAAGTATCTGTAATAGTCTAACAGGCCATGCTAAGAAGTGGTCTTAGACATTTTCCGAAAATAGAGGAAGTGTTAAGAGTTACAGATTAAAAGCCAATTAAGCCACTCCTGAGTCTTAAAATTGAGCAAGAACGTTCGCTTGGATCTCAGGGCTTGTAGGAAAAACTATTTTTTCAGCCTTAGCTTTAGTTGGGTGAAAACCACAGGAGAACTAGAGCAAAGCATAACATATGGGTGGGAACCAAAATTTAAAATAAAGGGGAAAAGAGAGACCTCTTGAAGCTGTTGCATGCAGTGCGGTAGCTCTGCCCCTGCCCAGCGTGCCCTCCCCCCGCCCCCGCTGCCAATACTCCCAGCGGATGAGCTCCACACGCTGGCAATAAGGACCTCTGCAGGAAGTAACCACTTCCGCTCTGTGACTCCTAGCCACCTTGCTCCAGGAATGAAGCAGTCACAGATGTGTAGTGGTAACATTTGTGAATGGATAGGTACCGCCGAAATGAACACACCTATTTCCCATTGATACGGTGTGAGTGGAAAAAAAAAAAAAACCTCTTGCTTTTTTGTTTTTTTTGTTTTGTTTTGTTTTTCACTTCAAGGACAAGATAACAGATGTGGGCTCTTCCCGTGAGCTCAGCCTCCTCACAAATATTGCCACTACACGTGCGGAATCAAACAAGAACAGCGTAATACACCACAGCTTACACGTATATTCATACGGGATGCCTTCACGATGGAGAGGTTACCCAAATAGGGAGGGGTTTTGTTGTGTTTTGTTTTAGTTTCAGTTACATTCCAGTCAATAAAGTGTAGCCACCTTATTGACAGGACTGTTGGACCCTACATGCGTTATCAAGATCTACTTAGATGGCACAGAATCCTCCCCTCTACAGAAATACTGACTGTAGGGACTAATCAGACCATTTTTGTATGTTCTCATCAGACTCTTTGTTTGGCTGGAACTCTGCACTCCTTACTGCTTGCATGTTTACTAATTTATTATTAAACCCCCTGTATTTGCCTTTGTTCTTTCACAACTAACACACTGGCCTCTGAATGCATGAGTTTTGTGTGAACTGGTGTGTGACTTAGCAACTAATAAATGTATCAATTGTATTATATTTTCAGATCTTAAAATATAATTGGAATTATCATACTAAAACTTTTTTACATTAAGTGGTAAAAATAAGGCAGAGTATTAATATGTCGTACACTTAATTTACCATTATGAGCTCTTAGAATCATTTTTATCCCTTCTCCATTTTAGCTTTTTATCTATTTGCATAGGAAATGTCATTATTGGCTTTCTAATTGAAGAGTCTGATTCTGTGTGCTAACATTTGAACAATCCATTGCAGTTATGACCTTAGGAAGATAAAATTCCAGCATTCCAGTGTTGTGAAGGACAGAGAACCTCCCTGTAGTTAGACCTTTGTAGTAGTGGCCTGTGAAAATAGGAATCAGAGGGTTTGTTCTGAACCCGCTTTTCACATATTTGAAAGAGATGTTAAGCAGTCACATAATATTTATGTCATGTGTTCTCAACGTCTCAGGACTCTGTCTCCTGCCAAGTCTCCATCTTCATCAACTGGGTCTATTGCCTCCAGCAGAAAATACCCATACCCAATGCCTCCACTTCCTGATGAAGAGAAGAAAGTGAACCGACAAAGTGCCAGGGTATGTGGAGACTGCTATATGCTAACAGCCTTGATTATTACCATTTATTTATGAATTCATAGTTTAAAAGGGAGAGCCATTTCCCCCCCTTTTTTTTTTGTTTTTAAAAAAGGAAAAAAATGGAAGATTTTCAAGATTTCATTGAAAAATGGAAGATTTGGGGGGCTCAGATTTATATTTGCAAATGAGCTTAATTACTGCATTGATAATGCTAGAGGTATTTGGTGTGTTTTAATCATTCATTGCTATATATTTCTATCTTTTATTATACACTGTAGCTAATATATTACAGTCTGAAATAAATGAAACAGAGAATGTATTTTGCTTTATCAGTTTTTTAATATACCCGGAAATACCAGAGATTAAACTAGCCTCATTTCCGTGTCTGATTTGCTTACTCTGGCCTCTTACTAGCTAATAACACCCAATAGTACTTTAGAAATCAGAAACTGTGACAGAAACTTAGACCAGTGTCTCAGAGATGGGAATGGAATTTGGATACAAGGATGAAATTTGGATACAATGAATTTGGGTACACATGAGAATCTATAATGTTAAAAAAAATATGGCAAAAGGTATGGTAAAATTTAGCAACCTTTTATATTTTAAAAAGCCAAATTTAAAAACATATAAGAGCTGATTATTTATATAAAAGTATGCTTCACCAGAAATTTTATTTACTTATTTACTTACTTTTTTTTTTAGTTTGTCATTGAGTCTTCATATAGAAGAACCGGTTCCTTTTTATTTTTGTATTGAGGTGTTATATTAGTGTAATATAATAATGTAACCTAGCATACATTATACACAGTGTTATATTAGTTTCAGGTGTACTAGAAGTTTCTTTAAATACTGAGTCCTCTTTTATACTTTAATTTTGGATCTACTCAGCCTTGCAGTGTTCCCAGAACACATCCATTATGTGAAATTTGAGATATAGTGGAGTTTAGAGAGACAGACCAGCCTTCAGAGGCTTAAGTGAAAGACAGAACTAAAGAATAATTACTTTTATTGCTATCTAAACTCTGTTGTGGTCAGTTACAGTGTAATGTTCTTCTCGGAAATAATTTTGCAATAAAATAAAATAAAGCTTTAAAAGCCTGGGCAGATTTATCTGCTAATGGGTCTTGGGTTCCTAGGATTTTTGGTTTTGAAAGATCTTTGAGAGACTCTTTGACCCTGAACTTAAATACTGGGGTTCACGGGAAGTATAACTCATTCAGATTTTACCTTGATTGACTCATAGTAAGAAAGCACGATGTGTTAAAAGCAGATTGGATTACTATAATCAAAAAAACTTTAAAAGTCAGTCAGTGGTGTTTTGTTAATTACATGAAGAATTTCCTTCCCGTGTTAATAACGGGTAATGGTAAAGGATGGACAGGAAGAAGAAAATTCTGATTCCCAGTGCTCAGCTTTCTGGTCTTAAAAAACAGAATTGTTAATAGGTATCCAGTTGTTATGCTGTGAGTATGTCGTAATGACTTCCAAGGCTGATGGCATTCCTCAGGGAGTGGTCAAAGTATAACACCCCACTTTTTACCTCTGATAAATTGTCTACATTGCTGTTTTGTTTTATGTAGTTGGGGATATTCTCTTAGCCAGTGTCATGCCAGGCTCTAGGTTATTAATGTCCCCACATGGAAGCCCATGAAAATGTCAGCTTTACTACTTCATACCATCAACTGAGCATCAGCCCAGATCCTCTTTCCCTCAGACACCCCGCAGATAGCAGACACCCTGTGTAATCATTCATTTTCACTAGTCTCCACCAGCAGGGTCATTCACACATAGACGTCCTTACAGTTGAGAAATTTGATCTCTAAAGGGTGAGAACACAGGCGGCTCTGCCACAGTCCTGGAGTAGCCAGAATGGGTATTCAGAACAAGATTGCCATGAAGATTGAAGAGAACCTATTAAGGGAACCTGTATAGAGACATCCACATAGTCACTTAGCTGTTCCTGCTTTTTCTTTCCCAGAAACTCATTAGGTATTCAATGACATGCCCCAGATTTTCAGTAAAAATGGAATTTGGATGTAATTTAATTCATAGTGGTCTTAGACTTTCCTTATTCGTGTTTATAAAAATGCAGCCAAATCCTATTGCCTGGAAACAATAGTTTATCAGCTTGATTGTTTTCCTTTTTTTTTTTTTTTTTTTTTTAATTGGCCGTCCTCTGGTGAACAGAGTTGCATTCATATTTGGTCATGCCGAAGTTGTTTACCATGCACTAAAGCAATTACTGAACATTGTAGAAATGAGATATGAACAAGACCAGGGTGTACAGACCTGGTGGGAGAGACAAGGTGAGGGAAAGGGCGAGGGAATTGAATGGGCATCTTGCTGTGGAAGCATCATTCTACTCTGATGGGTCAGCTGAGAGAGGACAGTCTTCTAGAAGGTAGCGATGGATCTGGGGAGCCGACGGCCAGGTCGTAGGCACACGGCAGGGATTTCTGAGTGAGTGGTGGTGGAAGTGACGGAATCACGCTTTCCTAAGGCCAATATTGTCAGTGCGGGCTGCACATGAGAATTGTCTGAAGGGCTTTTAAACTATGCTGGTGCCAGAGTCCCACCCAGAAAGACTTCGATTTAGTTGGTCTGGTGTGCTCTCTGGGCGGTAGCATTTTTAAGACCTCCCCAGATCATTGAAGTAACATTAAATGAAGATGTGAGGGGTTTTGTATTTAAAGGTGGCAGTTGCTAAAAAGGTTGAGACACAGATTTAGAGCAAAGAGAAAGTTAAAACTTGGAAGGTTTATTATATCCCTTTATTCAACTTGACACAAGTGTGCTTCCACAACCACACAAGTACGGCTGGAATCACCAACTCTTTTTCATCTGTAGCTCAGAATATGCCTGTTTCCTGCTTTCACAATGTGTAATTTTGCTTTTCTCTGTTGTGCAGCTATGGGAGACCTCCATTTAAGATCCACTGTTTACATGCGCTACATCAAAACTGTTTACTTCAACTTTTATAGAAACCCAGCCTCACGGAATCACTGCAAATCTATCTGCTCTTCAGACAATACAAAGACCCTCTGAGATGCCCCAGAGGAGAGGAAGCGGAGTCTCACATCAGGAGACCATTTTCTTTTTGTCATTGGCTTAGGATCTAAGTGAACCATGAGAAGAACTACTGAAATGTTACACTATAACATGGGAACACTAAAGGTACTGGTATGCTCCTGGATAATCCGCATGACAGATATATGTAGAAATATCACTAAAATTAACTCACATGACTCAAATGTAGCAAGTTTCCCAAGGGACAATAGTGGATTCAGAACTGACATTCTGAAGCACATCCTCATTGTAGACAGCAATGCTATGTGCATGAAGCTTCTGTTTATTGCAATTTCCACATTTAAGGAAGCAACATCCCATAATAGAAACTAGCATGCAGGGTTAAGGCATCTAGGATTTGTCTGCAGGACTTTAAAAGCTTTGAGAGGCCAATATCCCATATGCTAACTCTAAACATGTACCTTTATTTTTTGTTTTGTTTTTTTTTTACCTTTCATATTTATATCCGCATACAAGGACAATTGTACATATGTAAACATTTTTAAAATAAAAAAAAGCAGCTGTTACACACAAGTGTATTTTGCCAAATGCCTAAAAATAGTCACAGTCACATCATCATCATCCATCAGATGGTCTCTAAAGATGATAAGCAGATGATGTTGTAAATACAGTGGTCAGTGCTGTCAGTGTGTCTCTACATCATTGGTGTTCGTCCAAACCATGTGATAGCCCTTGAAACCATGCACAGTCTGGAGGCAGTCTTACTGAGTAGTTAATTGAACCAGAGAACAAAATGCCCAGCAAAACTTGGGGCCCGCACAGCTGGCCGGGGCAGGAGTTGAGGAGTACAGCTGCTCTCCTGCTTGCCTCCGGGCAATCGGAGGCCGATGACTGACTCTGGCCCCCCCGGGAATCCTGCGAGCTGCCTGTTTCCCTTCTGGGGTGACAGTGCCTGCTTCAGCAGCTGTTAGCTTTCAGTACCAGAGTACTGCTGGCTTCACCCTGGGGGCCTGTGAGGCCCTCGGCAGCACACCCCGCTGAGAGGAAGCAGGTGCACCAAAGACGCACAAGACCATGGGCCGCTGATACATTGGTTGCTTCCAACTTGCCAATATGCCAACCCTCTGTGGCCTAAATTTTTGTTCTCTGACCAAAGTTTTTAGCCACCCTTACCTGTAAAGTGAGTAACTTATTTTAATATAAGCAACGTTTACACTGTTTATTAAGGAGATTTATCATCAGTGGGATGTGAGTCCAACAGGCTATTCCACCCTGATGTGGAAGCAAGATGGTGAGGGTTGGTTCTCCCAGCCGGGCTGGGAAGCCTCACTGGGCCACGAAGGGTTTGAAGAAACCCGAAGCCACAAGTGTGAAGGCAACTCTGAAGTCACCCAAACAGCTGACAGGGGAAAGAATCTGAGGTTTCGAACTCTTATTTTTTTAATTCATAGAAAAGTGAGAAATCTATGTTGAAGTCCCTTCTTTAAAACCAGAATTTGATGAGCTGTTATGATGCAGCTCTGTCCTTCTAGAAGAAAACTTCCCTGGGGAGGCTACTCTAGTGAGCTCAGAAATCGATGGGATCGGTCAGATGCTTTCATGTGAAGAGTACTTCTGCATTTTCTAATTTTCCCTCCTTTTTCTTGAGAGGAATGGAATCTGCAGACAAGATTTCAGAAATATCCTCTAAATTCAATCTCTCTCAGTTGTATCCATGGTCAAATTCCATGTGTAGTCATCTTAGATGCCCAAGCTGAAGGGCCATGTTAGAGGCAGTGTTTTATAACCTGTGTATTTTATGTCTTCTGTAATGGACCTCTCTTCTGAATGTCTTTGAAAAGGTTTGACAAGAAATTTAATCATTCAAAAATATAAAATGTAAACAGCATTTTTCATGACAGGAAGGGATGTTATCGTCGATTCTACAATAAAATGATCGATCAGATTAAGATTTGGGTGAGTGTTGGGTGACCATGCCGCATAGCTCAACTGAAGGATAGGAGAGCAGACAGATTTGAAGATGTAGCAAATAAAGTGGCTTTTGACCAAGATCACTTTAATGTGCACTGAATGTTTTCTGGTATTGAGTGTATAAAATGCTAATGTTATAAGGTTTATTTTGACTATAAAAGAGTTTATAGATTTGAATGTAAGATACCTTGTGTAAATATGCTTCTTAGTTATGATTTCGCAAACCCTCATTTGAAAGAATTCACAAATGGTAAGCCCCTCACCACTCCCCCTTCCTTACTTTCTCAATTATTTTTACATGAAAATTATTGCAAGTGAAAACCATTGTTACATGCCTTTTGGGAGACATGGATGTTTATAGTACTCCTCCTTGACAATAAGCTTCAGATGGAACTGAATGAAAAGCATTTGCTTCATTTGCAGAGAGATTATGATTTTGTAGTCGCTTTGGATATCTAAGAATGTTTGAACATTCTCATAGCCATTTGCAGAATTCTTTGACAAGTTCATAATGTCAATGGGTAGTTTTGAGAAATACTTCAATGTGTAGTCATGGTTGGTATTTAGATATATTAAATCTAAATATTTGTGACTTTTCATCCACGGAGGCAGGGAAAATGGACCTGTGGCATTCAACAGAAGCACAGCATTATTATTTTTTTAATAGCGATTTTGGAGAGGAAACTTGAGGTCACCTTAGCAGTTTGTATCGTGCAACCAATCTTTATAGCCCCCAGACAACTCTAGGACCATTCTACTACGCAGAGGAGAGCAGTTATTTGGCCTTTCTGTTCCATTGTATGCCTTTTTCTTCTCTTTCTAAAGTTGTGTGTGTAGATAAAACTTCAGATTAACAGCCCGCTGCCTGAGATGTTCCGTCTGTCCTCGGACAATGCGTAGAGCAAACTCGTGTTTAAAGCAACATTGCAATCTCTTTATTAAGAATGCCAACAAGGGGGTGGGGGCAGGAGGGAGCCTCTGAAGGAACGGAGGGGTCAGACTGACTGGTCTGTGTCCAGCCAGCTCTTTATTTAGTCCGGAAGTGGCACCCTCCTCTGGAGTTTCCTGGCTGGAAGGTGATCCACCTGCCAGTTTGTGGAAGGGAATAAACTCAGAGTGCGGCATAGGGTTTTCAATTTAGTGTCATTGCTCTATATTTTAAAGAAACCCAGTGCAATTCCTTAAAAAAAAATTTTGGTTTATAAAGTAAATGTAGGGTTAAGATGCCAACTATACTTTTTAGTTTGAGATACATGCTTTATGAAGTGATGCTACAGTTTCTCATTTCCCCCTTGCTTTAAAAAGGCTTTTAAAATTGTCTTTTAAAGGTCAGTCTGCTGTAGATTTCTGAGCATAAGACTGATAGGGTTTCTAAAAGAAGTTGCTGATAAAATTAGATCTTTTGTGTACTTCCAGAAGAGGACTATTTATATTTGAATTTCATAACAGCCTTCCATTTCTTTTTTTTTTCTTCTTCTTCTGTTGATTCCCTTGCAGATTTGCATAATTTAATCCTGTCCATTGTCCCAGATCTCTTGTGGCTACTTTACCTTTTGCTTTTTTAGATTTTGTTCTTTACTTTTTGCAATTACCTGTGAGCCAGAGGAAATGTGGTGTTTTTACTCACTGTGTGTGTTTCAAAATCAAGGTGGTTTATTTATTTCATCCATTCTTCATTTCCTGTTGTCATGTAGTTCTATTTTAACTTATATATTTAGTGTTTTAAATATTTCCTTGTGTTATTCAACATGATAATAAATCCTTACCCAAAGAGAAGACCATTTTACTTTATTCTACTTAAACGTAAAGGAAGGGTAGCTCATTGGGAGGATGCCGAGTTGCTGGCCGAGTAAGGGGGAAGAGGAACAGATGTGTCACCATGTGAAGGGAGTGAAGGAACAAAGGGAGGCCAGAGGCTTGCGGCCACAGCCTGACTCGGACAGTATGCCAGCGGCTGCCAAGGGCGCCCCGATGGGCAGCGTATTAGAAATGCCACCCTACCAGTCGGTAAGTTCCCATTAGTTTTCCAGGAAATGCTCTGACTTCCATTGGTGGCGTAACATCTGTTTCAGTAGAAAGTCTACTTTTTCAAGAGAAAAAAGATCTCATTCACTTCTTAGGTTTTCTTCTAAAACTGTCACTCACGTTTTTGTTGTTCAATGGAGTCAAGGTGAATTTCTCATTCTGCTAACTTAAATATATATAGGAAGCAAACATCTCTATGGAATAGGGCTTAATTTGAGGCTTGGTTTTTTATTTTATTTTATTTTGCTTTTCCCCTCAGTCTTCCAAGTGGATAAAACTACTCTGATTTTGGATGCACCAACTTTTCCTCCTGGCGTGGGAGTGCTAAGGACTTTCATAAGCAGCTTTCCTTATGCACTGGGCTGTGAGGAGCCCAAACCACACTTGTGAACCATTTAAGAGGCAGCAGCCCATCATCTGAGGGTGTGTGTGCGTGTGCGTGCAGCCACACCTGCCGGAACCATGCACACTCATGCCCTATGTTTGTGTGGGCAGGTGCTTTTAATCCTGAAAGTAGCTTTCCCACCACACCTGCAGATGTAGAGCAAAGATGCAGCTGGATTTCAGAAATCAGGGCATATTTGTGTTCACACTTTTTTTTCATAGCTTTGCCAGAGCCCCCCAAATGGAGCACCATCTGGTTCAGTCTATAAGTAGAAAAACAAAACATTCAAAAAAAAAAAAAAACCCTGCCTAGTATTTTTGTTCTTTATATCAGGGCCTGACGAACAGGAAGCATCCTCCCTACGGAGTTTGAGAGATGCTTCCAGACCCTTCCTACTTACCAAGTTGCTCCCCACCAGTAGCTTGTCAGCCCTTTTCTCCTGACTTGGAACTGTCACTGTCATGGGGGTAAGTCTCCCCCACCCCGCTTTTTTTCCTCAGCTTAATTGGCACTGGGGAGAAACACAGGGGTGCAGAATGCAACGTGGGGGGAGGAAGAACCTTTAGTCTCCTCTCTTTGGCGACTGGGCATGGATTATGCAACTTTAGAAGTCACTGAGAGATTGATCCTCAGATACGTTTGAGGTTGGAGAGAGGGGATAGAAAGCAAGCCTTGGGAGGTTATGGGGCTTTTAGTCCTGTCATAGGAGCAGAATGGAGAACTCAAAAGCCAGGCGTGGTCACTGGGGATGTGGTGGGGACAGAGTGCTTCTGGAGTACCTACAATAGACTCGTGAGCTTTGCAGTTTTACTGAGCGGTTGGCTATATAAATACTTCATGGGCCTGTCCAAGATGGGCCAGTCATTCTTGCCTGGTGTGCCCCTGCTGCATTATTCATAAAACCTGGATTATACTGAGAGGTGCTTCAAGGCTTGCAGGTTTTGCTCCGGGGTATCATTATTTCATGTTTTTGGGTATCTTTGAAATCAAAACCAGGGAAAATGTAGGGGGTGTTTGTTTTTTACAAAAAGGCATACAATGAGATGAGCGATCTTAAGATAATGCACTTAAAAATCATCAATAAAGTTTTCAAAGAGTTTATGAAGGGCATTTTCCTCTCGTTAAAAAGTTTCAGAGATGGATTTTTGTGTTCTAATGTTCAAGTTCTAAAATAACGTAGCCCCCAAATCTTTAAACACAGTGGTGCTAAGTTATGCCAGATAACAATTCTGGAAAGTGCTGGTATGAATTAATTTAGTAATAACACAAGAGTTCTTGCTACATTGTATATCACTGCCTGGTTTAGAAACCCCACTTTTTTTTTTTTTCTAATCCAGCACAATATCCAACTGTGATTCTACAACTGGTCTTTTTAATGGGAAAAACGACCCAGCACCTCTGTTTTGTATAGAAAAAAATTTTTTTAAACACTAACTTCAAAAGTGCTTAACAAAAGGTTTATTTCGGATAATTAAGCATGTATGTCCTTTTTTAACCTGCTGGAAGAGACATGCCCCTCCAATCTAGCATCCCCAAAAGACAACTTCTTTTAGAAACTGGGCATTTTACCTAACCATAGCAGTTTATAGGTTAGCCAAGGTCTGCGCTAGTGTTTCCCACAACCGTCATCTCTAAGGGGTGAGGTCCATCAACAGACCATGGAAGCCACTTCGTGGGGAAGTGTTAATAGCGGCATTTCACTTTTGGTAACCAGGTGATCCCGTGTAAATACTTAAGATTGGCTTCATTTTAATGTGTTCTCTCTGCTCCTCTGCACTTCAGGTTCTTAAGCTATTTTAAAAATAACTGGGTTTTGGCAATCACCAACTGAAATGTATATGGCAACTGCTTTCCTGAGCAAGTGTGATGTGTTTTATGGCTGTTCAAGTTATCAAGTTGTTCTTATATTGTAGGTAAACAAAAATCTTACTGTTTTTAAAGGTCACTGTTAACTTGTTCAAATTTCTGGCACAATTTTATTAGTAACTCACTTCTGAAACTAAAAAGATACCACAGTTTTCTATGTTACTCTCATTGTAACATCAATAAAGTGACTTTCAATAAAAGATTTTATGTTATTTTGATGCCTGACTCCCTTTTATCCTGTTTTTCTCCCCATCGCTGTTTTCTCTTTAGTAAGCCTTGTGGTGGTCCTGTTGGGGGTTGGTTCTTCTTTTTCTCTTTCCTCCTGTCCCGGAAGAGCCCATCGACACGACGAGAAACAGAGATCCTTTAGTAAAGGCTGGCCGCTCAGTTTGTTGGGTAGTCTCCTCAGCTGGCCGGCAGGCAGTCTCCCATAATCCACCTGCCTTGCCTCAGTTACCTCCTACCATGCCCAGACTGACCTGCTGTATCCAGACGGACAGCCCCGGTGGTGGGGCTCCCGTCTTCGACTCGGAAGCATCGGGCATTGGATGGACTCCGCCTAGCTTCCCAGTCCACCGCCTAAAGAGCTGGCCCACCTGGCTGTCTGCCTCTCACATAGCCATTTCACCCTCTGCTTGCTCTTTACCTTGGCACGCACTTCTCTTGTCTTCAGCACCCAGTCTGCTGAGGAAAAAAGTAGTTCTAGGTCATCAAAGTACAGTTTTAATGTGAGAAAAACAGAAGCCCTTGACTAAGGGTTTGTATGTTTATTGTGAGAATTTAAAAATTTATGATTTCATATAGCTGCAGGTCTTAGAAGATTTAGGCGCAGAATAATTCAGGTGAACATGGACACAGAAAAGCACAGTCTTGTTGGGATAGCAGAAGTTTTAGCTCATGTTGCCTCTCACACCTGGAACTCCTGCTGAAACGGAAGTCTCCCCTCCACCTCGGTTCAACGGGAGAGCAGGCTGGGATGAATTCTCTATCACTGCTGTGGTGCAAATCTATGCCAGCTTCCTCAAGGAAGCGCCTGGCTTCCTGTAGTCACGTCCATACAGAGTGCTTGGAAAGGATTACATACAGGTACTTTATCTCTTGCAACACATGTCTCCAAAATTAATTAAAATTAAAATTAAAGCTTTGAGTTGACATTTTTTGAGGAACTTAAACCTCCAAATAATTGAAGTAGTCCAGCTTGGGCTCACAGCCTGGCCCAGCTTCAGCTAAATGCTTTAAGAATAGATCAAGAAACTGTTTGAAGAATTGGGTGAACCTGCAACTAAAAGTATATAATGAATGAAACACAGAACCCGCATAAAATAGAAATAAGGCAACCTGAGATTCGCTTGTAATGAAGACTTTGGCTGTAATTAAAGAAAGGGGATGGATACGTCAAATTTGTCAAGGGGAAGGAAAGTTTCCAAGTGCAGGACATACTGAAGACAAGGCTCCATGCTTTCAGAAAGAAACCGTGAAAGCAGACGGAGAAAAGACTTGCTGTGAGGTTAAAATGGAATTAATTGAATATTTCCAGGGACACAGGTTTTTTTTTTGATACTTCAGCATTTATCCAAAAAGCAAATTCAGAACCAAGATGGATGCAGCAACATACCTTGGGACTTAACCAAAGTGGCAGGATAGTTCAAATAGGGTCCGTAACCTTGGGGCTGGCCTTCTTCCTTACCACATTAGAGTCACCCAGGGGATTACTACTTCCTTAAACTGCCACTTCCTCATGGGAGGAGCTGGAAGCCAACAGCAGGGGCTGGGACTCCAAGGGTAACCCTCCCTCCTCATCCTGAGCCCTTTCTGGCCCTTTGTTGGGACAGCTCAGGCTCAAGCCACGTTTTATGGCCTCATGAACTGTATCTGGAATGAAACTAGAATCACCACTCATCTAAAGCAGGCTGCCTCATGGTCTGATAATGCAGGCCAGGTGTGAATACTTGACATAGATACGTAGCTAAGGTTGAATAAATATTTATAAAATTAATATATTTTAGCAATATTTGAAAAAAAAATAACCAAGTAAAATGAGGTTGAAGATGTTTAGAAATGCTTTATTTTTTCATTGGTTGACAACTAACTGATCATCTGAATGGTAACACTCACACTGTGCCCTGAAGTAAGACACATATTCTGCTCACAGGGAGAAAAGAGGCGAATTTCATTGATTTCATCTCTATGCTATTGCAAAAAAGAGCAAACCAGGCCAGTTTTAAATTTAACAAACAGAAACATTACTGGTGCTTATTATACCAACACATTTTTTTCATATTCAGAACTACCCCATGAAGGAGCATGAATCTCCTTCTCCAAGATGAGGAAGATGAGGCTCCAAGAGTATCTGAGATTAAATCACACATTCAGGAAGAGGCGCAGCCAGAACGAGAATCCAGATATTTCTTAAAAGCACATGGCTTAAATATTCGAAGAAAAAAAAAGTCTTCCATTACAAGTGTAATACTTGTTTATCAGTGTATTTGGAAGAGTAGTAGGAAGGAAGAAAATCAATTCTTGACTCTGACTCCCAGTGGTGGCAGCACCAACATCGTGGTCCTCTCAGTCTGGTCCTTTTGCTGTGTATATTTTTTTTTTTTAATTTCTTGGTGTATTTTTTTCCATGACTTTATTTTTTTATTTTTTTTTATTTTTTATTTTAAATTTTTTATTTTTTATAAACGTATATTTTTATCCCCAGGGGTACAGGTCTGTGAATCACCAGGTTTACACACTTCACAGCTGTGTATATTTTTTAATGTGAGTGTGAACACATGGCATATCAAAATGGACTGATCAGTATTTTAAACATTATCATCTGATTTTAAAAGGAAAGTGCACGCGGTACAGAAAATGTGGAAAGGACTGAAATCCATAAAGGAAATTCCAGTCACCTGGAATCTCAGAAGCCAAAATGACCACAGTTAATATTTTCCTATATTTCCTTAGGTTTCTTATTTTTTTAATCGTTTTCTTTTTTACATAGTGAAGCTCATAATTTACAAGATTTTTAAGTAGAGCTAACAAAGGTCTACATACATAATGACAAAGAACTTGGTGACAGATTGTATTTGCCACTCAACTGATTCAGTGAGTTTTCAGGAAAAAATAATCTCTTAGGCTCCCTGTCTAATCACGTGGCCATCAAAAATGTGTAAGCCTGAAAGAGCCGGTGCTAAGTTTCTGCTAAAGCAAACCCGGACGTGGATTACCATGGGTTGTGCATCCATGTGAGTATTAATCACTTACATGATAAGAATACTCCATACATAAAGCTTTTAATACCATGTAAAAGCTCTTCCGGGAAGAGACAAGAGCTGTAGTCTGATGAAAAGGTTTTTAACCAGTGAAAAATACATACCATGGGACTTAAACATTCTGCACACTGAATTTTACATAAAAGAGGCTTAGTCAGAGGATAAGGCATCACTGACAATGGCTCAAGGATGTTCCAAATGGTGTAAGAGACTTGATCTTATCATTGTAAAATTCCAAAGAACTTATTATCAACACTAAAAACTTCCATTGTACATCAAGTAATAAACCTTCCTGACAGCTATTAAGGAAAAGCAGCACCGCAAGGTTACACACGTTACTGCAGGCAGAGAGTAAGAGCAAAAGCAAACTCCAGTCGGAATGTTGGTCACGATCATACAGCTCCTCTTGATTTAAACACTCATGACACACTGAATGAACTGAAAGAGAGAAAGGTCCACGTTACCCTGCAACATCGCAACAAACTGTAGCTTCTTTTTAGGCTGTTGACGTTTTGTTTCTCTAATTTGAATTACGGATCAAGAGAGATCCCTTTCTAAAATAAGAGTACATGATGGGCAGAAAGGTTGGTTTTGTACGGGAAGCCATCCAATGTAAAGCCCAGTGAACTTCTCTTCTTACAGAAAGCAGATCTTACCTGAATGGATAAAGAATTATTGAAATTCCGAATATGTCAAGACTCTAGAAATGGCCATGGTAAAAGGAACCTACTCAGAACGAACAGCAGAGTTGATACTGCTCAATCACACGGGGTCTCCAAAGGACACAGTATTACCCCACCACTCACAGAGCACCTTTAACAGTTTATTCCCCTAAAATCTGCTTTATTAAAATAAATTCTGGCACGCAACTCTATGTATGCACAGAAACGGAAAACATGACCTTTCCTTGGCGATTCAGAAACCCAGGTTTAGTAGCATCAGTATTTTGCTGTGAAATGTTTGCTTCACTCTAAGGCCCGATAGGCTCAGCTTTTCTATCAATTTTCTTTGTCATTCTTCTGACACCAGGGAGGCACTGTGTGCTGCTACTGCCTGCAGCACTCCCACAAAGCCAAGCTGATTGTCCCTTTCAGGTAGAAGGGAACTGAGGATCAAGACATTTAAAATCTCTTATGGGGCCCATGGGAGGCCATAGCCCAAGCACTTCCCACTCCACCGGCCGCCTCTCCGTCTTTGGAAACAGGGACAGATTAGCACCAGAGACAGACGCTAATGCACGCTAATGAAAACATACCTTTAAGCATTAGAAATAAACATATTTACACACAAGTCTTTTTAAATGATCAGAAAGAACCGTGGCAGCTGCCGAACGGAAAGTATGTTCATCCTTGTAGTTTGTAACAGAGAAACCTTTTAAAGCATTCAGTTATCACAGTGATTTCCATTCTGAAGGTGTTTTTCTTATCAATCCATGGCTGAGCGGAAAACAGAAAAACTAAACATCTCCCTAGCTTTGTTATCCAACTGCGGCCATCCAAGATGGCACCTGTCTACATTCACACTGGTTATGTTGCCTTGTCCAATCTCATTTAGTGTGGCTGCTCAGTAAATACATGTTTTAAACTATGACTGAAGTCTCTGTCTTATGTCCTCACTGAAGAACACAGATGTGTCAAGTACAGCTTTGAGCTGTTCAACTGAATTCCCAGGGACAGAGATACTTGTTCAATGAAGGCAAAAACAGACACAACATCTGCATGGTGTTTTCCAAGGACATTTCTGACTGAGATCTCCCAATAGCTCAGGGAAGAGGGCGTTACTACTTCCTCTCCTCAAACAGTCTTGGAGCAACGAGGAAACCTGCCTCTGTGATCCAGCCAGTGAGACCAGGTGGGCTTTGAACCAAGTCTTTCAATGCAAATCAAACAGTGGTCTATAAGTAAGACTAGTAATAAATGAAATTAATAAATTGTGAATGGTAACTCCTGATCATTTAAACCTTCATCACAGCATCCTTAAGATGCTTTTAATGGCTAACTTCAAAAGGGATGCCCAACTAGCATACATCTTATTCATCCACTAAGTTTTGAATTTACAGAGACTTACATCATCATATGGGAAATTCACAACACCTTGCTGAGCAGTATCCCGTCTTCGAAAGCTGTCTGTAAAACACCATAGTAAAATTTATGGTTATTTTTTAACACCTGAAGTCACAACAGGTAATTATTTTGCCACTGGGTTCAAACTGCAGTAACATCTGAGTTATAAAACTTGTAAAACCAGCCAACATAAACAAAAGCCCATAGCACAGAAGCCAACTATATGAATGTGAATGGATTTAATATACAACAAAGTAATGCAACAATACAGAAGTTAT
Source organism: Mustela putorius furo (assembly GCF_011764305.1). NCBI lineage: Eukaryota > Metazoa > Chordata > Mammalia > Carnivora > Mustelidae > Mustela > Mustela putorius. The sequence goes on from NW_025421998.1 coordinate 31,660,602, forward strand.
CCAATCATCTTTCTCATGTGGAGCTGGAAAAAAGCACCTTATCCCAAAGTCAGTAAAAGCCATGTGACTTCTGAGACCATTATTTAGTTGTAATGAAGACAACAGAATTTCAAACTTTTAAATAATATAGTGTTTAAGTAGGAAATGGATGGATGGAGTCCCTAATATGGCAAATGGGCTGTGATCAAATATTCCATCTGTCTGAGCTCTGTGCTACTGAAAAGGATGGACTTAAATAAAAATAACAAAAAAACTGCCCTCATGTTCTTGTTAGGATGCAAAAAAATTACAAACCCAGGTATTAATAAGTAAAAGACTGGGCGCCCGGGTGGCTCAGTGGGTTAAGTATCTGACTCTTAATCTCAGCTCAGGTCTTGATCTCAGGGTCATAAGTTTAAGCATTGCACTGGGCTCAACACACAGCATGTAGCCTTCTTTAGAAAAAAAAAAAAAAAAAAAAAGGAGAGAGAGAGAGAATAAGACTAAAGAGAGGAGTGGAACAAGAAAAATATGCAAAAGAAAGAGAAGAGGGAAGAGAAAAGTAGAGATTACAGATATACCCTATTTTAAGAAGTCCATATAGCTGAAACAGATGACCAATTTAAACAATTTCCAACAGGAGGAATTAGGAGAGAGAGCTATAAATGAGTATTTTCTCTCTTCAAATAGTTTACATTCTAGGGGAAATCACAGAATACCGCTCATATTCTGACCAAAAGTACATAAATTAGGTGTTCACACTTTGGAACATTTTTGTGAAATTTAGGTAAGGTTATTTTCAAAGCAACTTACCACGAATCTGAAAGGATTTCTTTCTTTTTTTTTTTTTTAAAGATTTTATTTATTTATTTGACAGAGAACACAAGTAGGCAGAGAGGCAGGCAGAGAGAGAGAGAGAGAAGCAGGCTCTGCACTGAGCAGAGAGCCCAATGCGGGGCTCGATCCTGGGACCCTGGGATCATGACCTGGGCTGAAGGCAGAGGCTTTAACCCACTGAGCCACCCAGGCGCTGAGCCACCCAGAGCAGGGAGCACAGTACCACACGGGGCTTGATCCCAGAATCCTGGGATCATGACCAGAGCAGAGGGCAGATGCTTAACCGACTTTTTTTTTCTGGGGGCAAAAAGAAAAAAAAAAAAACCCAACCATTATTCTGCTAGATACATTTAAATAGCAGTGTTTTAAAAAGCCCCTGAAGTTGGGGGGGAAAAAAAGAGAAGACTGCGGACAACAGAAGTTCAGAAACACTGGAAAATGAACCACAAACGGTGTCTTCCCAGCCCGAGGAGACAACACCACCTCAAGGAACACACCTGTCAAGGCTCGCAGTTTGACGCAGCAGGCGATGTAGTCATCGAAGGTGATCTTGCCATTGGTGCTGTAGCGTTTAGCAATGGAATTCACAGCCTGTGGACTCAACCGGAAGCCTGAGGAAGAAAACAGTTAAAGGATAACAAAAAGACCATTAAAAATAATCACAATTCTTTCAGCCTGGGAGTACTCACTTGAACTGTGAATATGTACTAGGAAATATGTATTAGGTGGTTAGTTAGGAATAGACACTGCTTCTAGACAACAGAAACAGCCTTCATGTAAAGTTTCAGAAATGACAAAGCAATGTTTTGGGCCAGATGGCTGGAGCCGGCCGTACCCACCCATCGTGGTGAGAGCCTTCTGCAGCTCCTGCGGGTCCACCGTGCCGCTCCGGTCGCTGTCAAAACTGATGAAGTGTTGTCTCCAGCCGTTCAGCACAGCCCAGAGTTCTTTAAACTCATTGAAACCCATTGTGCCGGACATATCTCTCTGAACTGTCATCAAGGACTAGAGCCTCTTTAATTTGCAACATTTTCTAACGAATAAATCAAAGATCAAGGATACGTAAATTTAATGTTCTTCCTGCTAAAAAAGGTTAAAAATGTTGTATGTTTGTCTCAGTGTGATGTATGAAAAGATACTCTCGTGATATAATGAAAAGGGCCTGTGGAGAAAACCCTGAGGACGTATTTTCACTGTGGGAAGAGAATCTGTGTGATGTGATCACGGGAAAGGAAGGTGGCCACAGGTGAGCCACACATGAAAAGCGGTCTTGTTTCTGGAACTGGGCTGTACTTTCTGGGGTCCCGGGCTATGCTGCTGGGGTCTGGGGGGGGGGGGTCTTGGTCCTAACGTTCCCTTTTGATACAGTCTTTTCAGACCCAGGGTTTTCACTTCTAGGAAGATGAGATGGGACAGAAGGCGGCGCAGGGTCAGCGCCAGCTAAACCGAGTCTGATAGCTGTGATGTGAAAAATTCCACTGCTTGAAGGTCAGGTGTGAATCATACAGAGCAAACGATGACAGAGCAAAAAAGCTTCCCTGACCATCCCGATTTCTATACTTGGTCTCTTCTGAGGCTACCTTGAATTCCTGAATAACCAACATTCTGTTCACTAAGCTCCTTTCCTTTTTCACACCAAATTACATCTTATAAGCTAATGATTTCAGAAAACTTTTTTGTGGTCATTTGTCATCTTATGTTTACTGGGTATTAATTCTTGGATGAATTCTTTTAGGAAGAAATTTGGGGTGGTGGGTTAGGAAAAAACCCTCCAGACAGCAATCAAGGTAAAGGATACATCCAGCATTGACACCATAAGCCGACAAGTCTCCAGGTTAAAAGCTGTTAAATCAAGAAAAGTACACACATATTAATATGGTTTCAAAAATTCACATTACATTGCATACATTCAAATTAATTAGGGAAGTGACTATTTATATACTCTTACTTTTATAAGCTACTGAATTTATGTGGAACTAAATTACATGGAGCTTTGAAACAGGTTTTTTCCAGATAGAGGAGATTCCTTACAGAACCCAAATTTGATTTTTTTTTTTTTTTAAGGTTTTATTAGGGAGAGAGAGAGAAAACACAAGCAGTGGGGAGGAGCAAAAGGAGAGGGAGAAATAGGCTCCCAGTAGAGCAGGGAGCACAGTACCAGACGGGGCTTGATCCCAGAATCCTGGGATCATGACCAGAGCAGAGGGCAGATGCTTAACCGACTGAGCCACCCAGGTGTCCCCCAAATTTGATTTTAACAACTTTAATAGAAATATTCTAGGGGCACCTGGGTAGCTCAGTGGGTTAAGCCTCTGCCTTCAGCTCAGGTCATGGTCTCAGGGTCCTGGGATCAAGTTTTATATACCTTCTTGCCTGAAACTGAAATATACTGAGATCAATTCACTATGGTGAGGGAAGGCAGGGCTACTCCGTTCCTGCTCCTAACAGACTATAAATAGCTGGTTTTGCTAGTTCTATTTCATTAGTTCATTTATCTTTCTTTCCCCTTACTATCATGCACTGAATGGTAACCTCCTGCCTCGAAGAGCTTCTGACCTGTTTTTACACACAATAAGTTTATATATGAAACCAGATAAATACACTTGCCAGAACTGTGTTCAATAAGAGCACTCTCTTGGGTTAAGATACAATGACCAATTCAGGGACAGCCACTGTTCAGAAGCCTTCTGAGTTTATGTACAACTTGAGCATATTCTGAGAGAATTTCTATAGCTCACTTAGAAAACAAAAATAGAAAATACACTTATTGGCTAATGGGTCTACTGATGATCTACCTAAGCATTAGCAAATTACACAGAAAGAATTCCTTGCATCTTACATTGTGTTCATGGGAACCAATGACTGGAGAAATACACAGGTACAGAGAAGCTGTCAGGCTATAGAAGGCAGAAGTGACAAGGGTCAGTGGGCCAAGCTGGCATAAATTCTGCAAGTGTGAAAAGGCACATAGAACAATTTTACAGCTCTTATTAGCTTCATTTTTATCTCCAACCAAACTGAATTTATTTATTTATTTATTTAAAGATTTTATTTACTTAACAGACAGAGATCACAAGTAGGCAGAGAGGCAGGCAGAGAGAGGAGGAAGCAGGCTCCCTGCGGAGCAGAGAGCCCGATGCGGGGCTCGTTCCCAGGACCCTGGGATCATGACCTGAGCTGAAGGCAGAGGCTTTAACCCACTGAGCCACCCAGGCACCCCCAAACTGAATTTAAAACACATCTGAGCTTATTACTGTAATGTCTCCAAATAGTACAAACTATAGATTTTCCCCTCTCTCTCTTTTTTTATTTGACATAGAGAGACAGTGAGAAGCGCACACAAGCAGGGGGAGGGGGAGTGGGAGAGGGAGAAGTAGGCTTCCCACTAACAGGGAGCCACATGCGGGGCTCAATCCCAGGGCCCCAGGATCATGACCTGAGTCTGAGGCAGACGCTTAATGACTGAGCCACCCAGGCTCCCAGGTTTTCCACTTTTAAAAGATTCCTGTGTTTGGCATATCCTGGAATCTGAAATAAAAGGTGGGAAACTATTTCTCTTTTGGCCTTGCAGAACTCCACCTAATCCATAGATACAGTTCTCTGAAGTGACAGGAGGCAACACTTTTCCACACTTTTGGGAAAGAGTTTGTTGGTTCTTCATTCTGACTTCTAAGTTGTGTGGAGGTATGAAGCCTCTTCAAGCTAGACCAATGGTTCTTAGCCCTGGGTACTTATCAGAATCACCTGGAGGCTTTCAAAGATCCTGATACCGGGGCTGCACCTCAAACAACTTTTTTTCTAGGATTAGTGAGATATAATTGACAAATAATGTTGTGTAAGTTTAAGGTATACAATGTAAAGATTTGATATATGTATATACTGCAAAATGGTAACTACAATGAGGTTAGTTAACACATCCATCACCTCACATAGTTAACTTTTTCATGTGTGTGATGAGAACTTTTAAGATTGACTCTCTTAGCCATTTTAAAGTATACAATACAGTATTATGTACAGTCATAACCACAGAATTAAATCAAAATACCTAAGCATGGAACCCAGGCAATTTTTTTTTTAAAGCTTCTCAATGGTTCCAGTGAGCAGCCAAGGCTGAGACCACCATTCTTCTGAGTGAGAGTTCTGAACCAGCCGTGTTAGTGTCATCTAGGAGCTTTTAGAACAGCATAATCTCAGCCCTTAACCTACACCAACAAAATCAGAATCTGCAGTTTAATATGCTCCTCAGGTGATTTATAGTCACATAAAAACAGCTGGTCAGGGCACCTGGGTGGCTCAGCCATTAAGTGTCTGCCTTCAGCTCAGGTCATGGTCCCAGGGTCTTGGGATCGAGCCCCGCATCGGGCTCCCTGCTCAGCAGGAAGCCTGCTTCTCCCTCTCCCATTGCTTGTGTTCCCTCTTTCGCTGTGTCTCTCTTCATCAAATAAATAAATAAAATCTAACCCCCCCCCCCCAACAACAACAACCAAAAATAGCTGGTCAACCTGGACGACCATCATCTGGAAGCCAGTTAGAGATGCATTTCTCAGGTCTCCCCTCACATCTTCTGAATGAAGAACTGTAGGACAGGGCTCAGCTACCCAGTGATGCTGACACAACTTTAGTTTAAGAACCAGTGCTCTACAGGGCCTGGGGCGCCTGGGTGGCTCAGTGGGTTAAGCTGCTGCCTTCGGCTCAGGTCATGATCTCAGGGTCCTGGGATCGAGTCCCGCATCGGGCTCTCTGCTCAGCAGGGAGCCTGCTTCCCTCTCTCTCTCTGCTTGCCTCTCTGCCTACTTGTGATTTCTCTCTGTCAAATAAATAAATAAAATCTTAAAAAAAAAAAAAAAAAAAAAAAGAACCAGTGCTCTACAGGGCCCAATAACCACTAAGTAGACCCAACTGTTTGACTTTAAATCAAGGATTTTGAGGGGCTGTGAAGCAAACACCTTCCCTGTGTCCCAGGGCTATGAATGGCACCATTGACAGTGACATTAGGAAGCCCAGCTATCTGGTCATCATTTGCGAGAAGGATTTAAAAGGGAAGGAATGAGATGCGCAGTAAATAAAAGTGAATGAACAGAAAATTCACCATTCCACATAGTTCTAATGAACTAGAACAGCGATGTCTAGTAAGTTTGGGTAGGGAAAAACTCTTGCTCAATTTTAGCTGAAAATTTTCACCCCAGGAATTGCTTTTATTAATGCTAATTCTATTTCAAATAATTTCAAAAGAATCTTTGTTGTAGGGGCACCTGGGTGGTTCAGTGGGTTAAGCCACTGCCTTCGGCTCAGGTCATGATCTCAGAACCCTGGGATCGAACCCCACATTGGGCTCTCTGCTCAGCGGGGAGCCTGCTTCCTCCCCTCTCTCTGCCTATTTGTGATCTCTCTGTCAAATAAATAAATAAATAAAATCTTTAAAAATAAAAAAAGGATCTTTGCTGTAATTTTACTTTTACTCTCTCCCTTCTGTTCATTCTGTTAGAATGCTTCATACATCTTTTCTTCTGGTAGAAATCCACAATGTAATGGACCCAGCAGGAAAACCCTACCTTTAGTTCTTTCTCTCAACCTTACCACAGAGTAGCAACTACACTGAAGGGAAAAAAAGAAGCTGAATCATTGTCTTACAGTCTTGAGCAACTTCTCTTACCAACCCTATCTCTGGGTATGACTGCTTCCTTTTAGCCTGCAGAAGCCCCCTGTAGGTACTAATATCCCTCTGCCCCTCACCTCACCTGCATCTGTGTTTTTTGGTTTAGAAGCTGGGTTTAAAAAACACCAATGGCTGTGTATCTTTTGCATTATAAACCTCACAAGCAGGATGGTTCAGTGGTTCCTTACAGGCTCCACAACTAGATGACAGTAAGCAAATAAACTCAATCACATGGTTCTGATGACTCAGGAAATGTCTTCCCTAGAACGCCATGATCCAAGACCATCACTAACCATGATTTCCTCATAGGAAATGTTTAAAACAACTATTCTCCAAGGATATACAACCCATTTGTTAGTAAGATTTTAAAGCCTGCCACACCTCTTCTACCAAAAGCATATAGAAGAATAGTTTATGTTGGGACATAGCTCATTCTCATAAACCCTGTAATTAAACCAGGATTCTTTGTTCACTAGCCCAGACTGCTTGAGGTGGTTAACAATGAACAATATAAATGTATTTCCTACAACAAGAAAAAAAAAAATCCCCTTTCTAGAAAGTGCTTCTTTTTTAAAGGACCAGATTAAATGAGAAATGCAAAAAGTTCCTCTTTCATATTAATTTCTCCAACTAGAAAATATTAATAGGATACTGAGGTCACATAAAAGAAAGGATGATTGAAATAGAAATGCAATTATTATAAAACAGAGAGTCCTCCAATAAATATGCCATATTGAACAGTTTAAAAATGCCACTGTAAACCTTCTGGTGTCACTTCTAGTTTGAGCATTTTAATCCACAGTTTACTGACAGCGAAGGCTTCACTTCGATGTTCTGTCTCAATTAACCACTGGCAAAGTTGGCAAGTCACTCTTCTCTACCTTGCGTGTTTGTCATGGTCAAGATCTGATTTGAAACGAAGAAGCATGTGGTAGTGTGGGGGACAATGAGAGAGCCCTGTCTGGATGCAGCCCCTCTGCAACTCAAAGCAAAGAGCTCTTTCAAAAGGCAGGAAGGTGGTGTAAGCACGGGATTACAAGGCAGCAGATCCAGGTTCTGAGGAACTGAGGAGAAGGAGAAGGAAGACTAGTATGAAGAGTTTAGAAATTAGGAAGGGCACTTCTGACTCAGCCTACACAGGTTCTCTGAAGTGAAAAGAGAGATGAAGACAGACCCAGGGGGGCGGGGTGTCACAAGGAGCATTCACCTGGCCAGCAGCCGACTCAGAGAGCAGAAGTGCAAACTGGCTCCCTGAGGACCAGGGGTAGGAGGGGGGACAAGACCAGCCACTCAGAACTAGACCTGGGGCAGGTCACTCAGGGACCAGCTGCATAGGACCAGCCACCCCAAACCCTAAGTGCCATGAGGCTCAGGACAGAGAAAACTTTGGGGAAACAGCCATAAATGTGAGCTCCTGTCATTGATGACACTGGACCTGGAGGATTTCATTTCAGCACCTTACCTCATCATCTGCGAAGGAGGCCATGGAGACTGTCTCATGGCTTCCAAGAGTTCCCAATCCAAGAGACCCACTAACTGCCAGGCAGGTAGTATAGAATGACTTATTAACAACTGTGTTCAAATCAACATATATAGTTTTTTAAGATTTTATTTATTTGACAGAGAGAAATGACAAGTAGGCAGAGAGGCAGGCAGAGAGAGAGGAGGAAGTAGGCTCCCTGCTGAGCACAGAGCCCAATGCAGGGCTCGATCCCAAGACCCTGAGATCATGACCTGAGCTGAAGGCAGAAGCTTTAACCCACTGAGCCACCCAGGCACCCCCAAAGCAACATATTTGATAATAAACAGTTGAAATTAGCTTTGGCAATTCTAATTTTTGATAGATCAGAAAAGCCCAGTGTCATTGAAGGCTATCATCATTAAGTAACAGTTAAAATATGTCAACTCACGTTTGTATCCTCCAGCAATGCCTGACTGGGTCAGGCATCTCTGCAATTCATCAGCATCTATTTGCCCATCCTTTTGGGGGGAAAAAATTGGAAGAGGAATTATAATAGTGATTTGTACCTTCTAGTGCTCTACTTTAAGTATATTATTTCAGCAATAATGACCAAGAAAATGAGCATTTTCATGCATGAGATTTTTTTAAAGGAATACCTTCCAAAAAGAGGCATTCCTTTCCTGATTCTACTTTCAAAAATAATTTAATGATGAAAGAAAGACAAAATTGTTAAGTCCTCTCCCACAAATGCACAATTAGGGCCTTAAACAAAAAATACATTTCTTGATGCATAAGTAAAGTCGGCATTCAATTTCAGACTTGGATGAAACAAAGAGAGGCCTTCATGATCCCCTTGGCTTATGATGCGGAGAATGGTTTTCCAGAACCACAATTAAATCTGGAAGACACAGGTTCCCAGGGCTTATTGATTGTCTGACCAAGTTCAGAACCAGACAGATGTTATATTTAGAGATTTAAAAATAAAATACCCAAATCCTTAAGTCCTCCTGTATAGTAAATTCTAAGTGAGGAGCAGGATCAATAATTTTAAAGACAATGGATACGCTGATATAGGCCAGGGCCGCTGCAAGCTAAGCAGGTGGGGTCACTTACAGGGCGGGAGGCAAGGCAATCTAAGAACTCAAGTCTTGAGCTTTGCCCTGTCTTGTGGTTTCAAAGATACAGATCATTAACAGATGAAGCAGATACTTTAAGGGAATTTAGACTCAATTTTCCACTCAATTTCTTGAACTATATTTCTTAGAATCTATTCTGAAAGGCGGTCTTGGGTTTTTAATCCCAGAATACTGGCTATTATCTTCATATGGAGATTGTGTTATTTCTTTCTTTTCATCAACACAAAGCTAAGTGGCATTCCTAAGGGCCAACATCCCTTCTGGGTAGCTCTGGGTTATACCAGCAGTGTATTTACCATACACAGTGGCCTGGGGAGCTAGGGAAGCATTCTCCCTCAATGTACACCACCATCTGTCCTACAACTCAAGGTAGAGAATTTAAAGTTCTCTGGGAGGGAGCCAACCTTCATTCTCTCTCGGTCACCAGACCACCACACCTTACAAGGTCATAAGAAGAGCTGACCTAAAATAGCACCAGCATCAAAGAGAAACTGTTCACAAGATTAACTTCCTGTTACTAAAGGAGTAGTAACTTTCCTATTTTGAAGTTGGTAAGTATGTAACGTTAAGTACCTATTTCCTAGGGGTAACTGATAACAGTCAACTTCAAACTAAAGAAAGTGTCCTTTAGAATCTGACCACGTAATTACTGGTACGTCTCTTTAAGGTGTACAAACAAGGGTTTAGTGTTCACCAGAGCTGGAATTTCTTCTCTGGAAACCACCTCAGACTCCAACAATTCAGAGTTCTAAAAACATCTTTCTACTCTACATATCTTCACGGTACACTTACAGCCCCCGATTCCTATTCAATCAGACTCTAATTCAATCACAAATTTATCTGTCAAGTGAACGAACAGAAATACAGGTAACAGTCCTAATTTGTTCTGAATATTCAGAGATAAGTAACCAAATATACATTTCCTTCTCGCTTTTTTCTTTTACAGAAGCAAAGGGATTCTCTTCCAGAGGAAAAGTTCTTTTTTCCACCCCACTCTAGCAATGCCTTATACAAACGTAGACTCTGACAATGCTTTAATATTAAGGGGAAAAGCTAACCTGTCCAGCTACAGCGGCAAAGTAGCCATAGAGCGGATCCTGAGTCTGTCCGGGAAACGTAGGTCCTCCGGGAGCTCCTCCATACTGTAAAACAACAAACACAAAACCATCATTCCCGCTGAATACAGTTTTTCTCTCTCACCACTGAATGCTTTTGTGGAAAGCCTGGCAACTGCCCGCCGTTCAAACGGATGGATCACCACCTCACCACCCGGCACGCTTTAATTGCAATTATTCTCACCCCAGGAGAATTTAAAAACTGGCAGCTTGGACCAAAATGAGTTGTCCTGGAAGTGACACCTGCAGAAGTGAAGCAACTTTAAAAATCCCTATTAGCCTGCAGGTGACTGATTAAATGTAACCCAGGCAAGCAGCTTAAGGGCAGGGCTCAGAATTGTTCTTTCACTTTCCTAGCATTTATGGTATTTTTCAAAGCGTTCTGAGACAGGTGTAGCCCAGGCCAGGCTTACGTGTCTCGGTTGGACTATCTCGCGGCGAGCACCTGGGCGGGGGACGCGGGGAAGGAACACTCCGTCTCGGAAACAGTTCCCACGACGACGCGCATCCCCGGCGCCGCGCGAGGTGGTCTCCCCCCCACCCCCACCCCCACCCCGAGGGCTTCTCCCCACCTCCACGCCCACCCTCGCCTCCCCGCCGTCTTTCCCCGACTTTTTTTTTTTTCTCTGCTTTTAAAGAGGGGAGGGAGGTGGATGCCCCGACCATCCGACATTAAAATGGCTGTTGCTCTCCGGGGAAACCGGGAGGGAGAGAGGAAGCCAATACCCAATTCGCACAATTTCACGCCGCGCACCCCAGGCACAGGGTGGGCTTCTTGGGTCCAAATCCACCCGCGTCTTGAACCCAAGCAGCCACCCGCAAGGTGAAGGGTCGGGGAGAAGGAGGGAACCCGAGGATGAGGCGGAAGGGCAGGGGCCTGGGGGGAGGCAGCGGACAGGGAAAAGCCGGGGGCGGGAGGCGCCCGGGGTGTCGCCTCGGAGAAGCGGCCCAGTGCGGCCTCTCGGCGTCTACGATGTAACAGGGTCGTGCCCGGGCCGCGAGCCCGCGTGGGTTGCACTTACCCCGCCTGGGTAGTACCCGCCGCCGGCGCCAGGGTGCCCCGGGTACGCCATGGTGCAGACTGCGCCGCCGCCGCCGCCCTCGCCCTCCCGCCGGGGCCGCCCTGGAGCGCACCACGCGGGCGGCGGGGGACGCGCGCCCGAGCCGCCCCCAGCACCGCGCTGCGCTCGCGCCTCGGCCCCCTGCGTGCGCACCGCGCGCCCCTGCGCCTTCGGGGCTCAGGTCGTGCGCAAGCGGCGCTCCGCAAGCGCCTGAGACCCGCGACGCCGTGCTCGCCGGCGCCTGTCCTCCCCGCGGCGCGAATGGCACATTCCAACACCAGTACGGTGCCCCGGGGATTCTTTATTTCTTCCTACTCCGGCTCTATTCTGATACGTTGAAACATTTTAGACAAACTTTGTTAGTCAAGGCTGCCGGGCTCTAAGCCGGGTACGGTTTTGTGAGGAACGGGCTGAATGCAGTGGGGCCGCTCTTAGATGCCTGTGAGGGAAGGAGGCGCTGAAAAATCAAAATATGAAAACGCCCTTGGAAAACAGGAATAAACTTCAGGAACTGCGTGCGGAAGAGCGTTTGGCTTGCGGTTGCACATTTCACTGAACGGCACCCGGGGTGTTTCCTTGCTAGGGGACACGGTCAGGTCCTGGTTGAGCTGGGCGTGACAGGGCTTGGGGAGGACAGAGGGCAGTGACTGGCAGGGCAACCCCGCCCAGGTTCTTAGAAAATGAGTTGTCTGAATTACTTCGATGATTCAGGCAAAACAGTGGCTCGCTCCAAAATTACTCAGCTCCTTTTTTTTTTTTTTTTTTTTTTTTTTTAAGATTTTATTTCTTTATTTGACAGAGAGAGAGGGGGAAGCAGGCCCCGCCGAGCAGAGAGCCAGATGTGGAGCTCAATTCCAGGACCCTGAGATCATGACCTGCGCCAAAGGCAGAGGCTTAACCCACTGAGCCACCCAGGCGCCCCTCAGCTACTTTTTACACCCGAAAAGTTTAGAGCTAAGAGTGTGCTGGTGAGTATTTACTCCGGAAGCTGAGAGGTTACAACTATTCCCTTAGGTAGATCCAGAAAGTGATTCTCGTCATTTTTTCCCCCTGGTTGAACCGCCTGATGAGAGCAATTGAGGAGTGAGATTTTCGTTTGGTTTTATTTCTTGTCATTTTAGTCACAAAGGATTTTTTTTTTGTCCTGAATTTTATCGTTTTAAGAAATTCACTGAGGAGCAGCATTCACGGTATTTGATCTGGCGGTTGCGCAGAAAAATTGAGACTCATCAACATTTAACAAATATTGGAGACCTGCAGAGTATAGTGATGTTCGCCATGGGGAACAGGTTTCCTCCAGTCTGAGTTCCTGGGCTGTGTTCCCGCTAAGGTCTTGTTTTTCTCTTAGGCACTAACTGCTTTCCAAGTCCTAATTTTGGGTAATGGGACTCCAAAAACCAAAGTCCTGAATTGTGAGAATAATTTTAGTAGTCCCTGTTGTTACATATCAAATATACTATAGATTACCCGTTTTATGTTTGATTTAGGAAGTAGATTACTGTTTTCAAATACCAAAGCAATTTTATGAGTCTTTTGACCTCTGAGGGTTGTTTCTGTTTATTTTTTCTTTTTCATGGTAAGAACAATAGACAGGAGATCAGCCCTCTGAACAAATTTTAAGAGTATAATGCTGTATTTTTGACTATATGTACAGTGTGGTACAGCAGGTCTCTGTGACTTTTCATCTTGCGTGACTGAAAATCTATACCCGTTGAACATCTACTCCCCATTTCCTCCTCCCTCCAGACCCTGGCAACCAGTATTCTACTTTGTGTTTCTATGAGCTTGATTACTTCAGAGACCTCGTATAATTATAATAATATAGTATTTGTCTTTTTGTGATTGCTTATTTTACTTGGCATAATGTCCTTGAAGATATGTTGTAGCATATGAGATTTCCTTCTTAAACTGGATAAAATTCTGTTGCATGTATATGCCATATTTTTTTTTTAAGATTTTATTTATTTATTTGACAGAGAGAGAGTGAGAGCAGGAACATAAGCAGGGAAAGTGGGAGTGGGAGAAGGAGAAGCAGGCCTCCACTGAGCAAGGAGCCCGATGTGTGGCTCCATCCCAGGACCCTGGGATCACGACCTGGGTCGAAGGCACATGCTCAATGACTGAGCCATCCAGGCGCCCCCATATGCCACATTTTTAATCTATTCATTCATAGATGGACATTTGGGGTGCTTCTGCACCTTGATTCTTGTGAATAACACTCTGATGAACATGGCTGTATAAATAGCTCTTTGAGATCTCATTTTTAGTTCTTTTGCATATATGCCCAGAAGTGGGACTGCTGGATCATATGGTAATTTTATTTCAAATTTAAATTAATTTAATTGAGAAATCATGGTGGCTACACCGTTTTGCATTCCCACCAACAATGTGCAAGAATTCCAGTTTTCCCCTATGCTTACCAACATTTATTGTCTGGTTTTTGTTTTTTTGTTGTTTTGTTTTGTTTTTTTTTTTTTTGGTAATGGTCACCCTGACAGGTGTGAGGTGATATCTCAGTGTAGTTTAGATTTGCATTTCCTGATAGTTAATAACATTGAGCATTTTTTCATATACACTTTGGCCATTTGTACATCTTCTTTGGAGAAATATTTAATTCTTTAGCCCATTAAATGTTATAAAATTTTGATTCCAGTATAAATTAGTTTACATTAGTGTCAGGTGTACAATATAGTGATTCCAAATAATGTACATTACTCACTGCTCATCACGATAAGTGTACCCTTCATCCCCTTCACCTCTTTCAGTCACCCTCCATACCAACCCACCCACCTCCCCTCTGGTAACCATCAGTTTCTTCTCTCTACTGAAGACTCTGTGTTTTTGGTTTGTCTCTTTTTTTCTTTGTTCATTTGTTTTGTTTCTTAAATTCCACATATGAGTGAAATCAGATGGTATTTGTCTTTCTCTGACTGACTTATTTTGCTTGGCATAATACTCTGTATCTCCATCCGTGTCATTGTAAATGGCAAGATTTCATTCTCTTTTATGGATGTGTAATATTCCACTGTATATCTATATCTCATTCCTTCTTCATCCATTCATCCTTCTCTGGGCACGTGGGTGGCTTCCCTAACTTGGCTATCATAAATAATGCTGCAGTAAACAAAGGGGTACAAATATCTTTTCCAAATTAGGGTTTTTGTATTCTTTGGATAAATACCCAGTAGTGGAGATATTGAATCAAATAGGAATTCTGTTCTTAATTTTTTGAGGAAACTCATATTCTTTCTCACAGTGGCTGTGCCAGTTTGCATTCCCACCAACAGTGCAAGAGGGGTCCTTTTTCTCCACATCCTTACTAACAGTTGTTGTTTCTTGTGTTTTTGTTTTTCTTTTGAGAGGGAGAGTGACCACGTGCAAGCAGGGGAGGAGGAGGAGCAGAGGGAGAGGGAGAATCTTAATTTAAGCATGAAGCCCAACACAGAACTTGATTTCATGACCTTGAGATCATGAGCTGAACTGAAATCAAGAATTGGACACTTAGCCAACTGAGCCACTCAGGTGCCCCTCTTTCTTCTGTTTTTGATTTTGGAAATTCTGACAGGTGTGACATGATATCTCATTGTGGTTTTAATTTACATTTCCCTGATGATCAGTGATGTTGAGAATCTTTTCATGTTTCTTTTGGCTTCTCTGCCCATTTAAAAATTGACTTATTATTTTTTTGCCATCAAGTTGTAGGAGTTCCTTATATATTTTTCAGACTAGCCCCTTATTAGGTATATGGTTTGCAATATTTTTTCTCCCATTCCATGGTTTGCCTTTCCATTCTCTTTGCTGTGCAGAAGCTTTTTAGTATGATGTAGCCCTACTTGTTTATTTTTGTTTTTGTTGCCTATGTCTTTGGTGTCATAGCCCTCAAGTCATTGCCAAGACCATGTCATAAAGATTTTCACCTATGTTTTCTTCTAGGAGTTTTATAGTTTTCAGTTTTACATAAGTCTAATCCATTTTTTTAAAAAGTCTAATCCATTTTAAGTTGATTTTTATGTATAGTATAAGTATTTTATGTATAGTATTTTTATGTGTAGTATAATAAAATTGGACTTTTTAAGTATAAGAGTCCAAGTTTATTCTTCTGTGTGGGGATATCTGGTTTTCCAAACACCATTTGTTGAAGGGACCATCCTTTCTCAGTTGTGTATTTTTGGCATTCTCGTGGCAGATCAAGTGATTGTTTGGCATGGATTTATTTGGTGACACTCTATTCTGTTACTTGACCTCTGCTTTGAAGTCTGTTTCTTCAGAAAGAGGTAACTGACTATAAGAATAGATAGGAGCACTGAACTCAAAGTTGAATGTAAGCTCTCTCAAAGATCAAGTTTGAAAGAGCATATAGTATGTGAAATATTTGTAAGTATGCATAATGAGTTTTCTGGATAAGCAACTATGCTAATTGTCATTTCATTTGTCTCTAGACATCTTCCTACTACTCTACTGCTAAAGAATTAAATTTAATGAAGTGCTACAGGTGAAATTCTTACCACTATTGTTAACAAATTGGTAAGCTGCTTCTGCTTTCGTTTATGAAAAAAATTGTGGCAACTAATAATAACACCAGTAATTAATACGCACCAGACCCTCTTCTAAGCACTTTACATATTCGCTTAATCCTTATAGAATGCCATGAAATAGTTGGTATTATTATCCACATCATACAGTTGAGGAAACAGTTGAGAGAATTTGCCCAAGCGGAAGAAACACAGAGCTGAGCGAGGCTGCCAGGCCATCTTGGCTCTGAATTCTGTGCTCCACACTAGAGGACAGCAACCTTTGTCAAGGGCCATTTAGTAAACATAATGGGCTTTTTGGGCCATATAGTCTCTGTGTCCACTACTCAATTCTGCCATTGTAACATGTGAGCTTCCGTAGACAATGCACAAATGAATGGGTGTGTGTCAATGCAATGTCATTTTCAGAGAGTGAAATTTGAATTTCATATAATATTCATGTATCATGAAATGTTAGTCTTCATTTTATTTTTTTTCAAAAAATACTCTTAAAGTATGTACATACATTCTTAACTCCCTCTTATATAAAAACAGGAAATGGGCCAAATTTGGCCCTTGGGTAGTAGTTTGACAACCACTGCTGAAAACCCCTCTAGGAGTCTGGCTCTGACTAGGAGAATAGCACCTTAGCAAACGATTTGCTGCTTTTAAGATAGAGCTATGGGTAGCAGTGGCTGAGTCGCACTGAGGAGTGGCTGAGTTGCACTGGGATAGGGTGCGATGTATAAAGTGGCTTCTTCAGAGTCTTCCCTGGAGTTCAGTAAAAGGACCAAAAGGAACACTGAAACCCCAACTTGTCAGGCTCACTCTGTGCAGTAGTAGCTAGTGGGCCTGTTCAAGGACATAAATGGATGCAAAACCAGCTTTTAAATGTTTATCCATGTAACATGAGTTCCTTTATTCATAGGCTGAGAATGTCAAATCCCCCCCAAAATCAGGAAAAAATTACTCAATAGGAACTCCACAAAAATAGAAGTGAATAAAGGAAATTTACTTTTATGGCTTTGACACTCAGTCCAAAGGAAGGTGGAGAGAGAAATAAGCAACTTTTTGAAGTTCTTGACAAATCTTGTACTAGATACTTCCTTCTGGTATTGCACTTAGGGAACATCACCTTCAGGAGGAGATGCAATTACCACATTTTATAGACAGGGAAATTGAGGCATAAGTACCTTTCCCAAGGTTACATACCATGTATCTGACCTCTGATCTACCTAACTCAAAATCATGGGCATTGAAAGATACAAAAAATAACAAAGATATTAAACCAAACACACAATTTTTTCCCTCATTGTACTGCTTCCTGAGGAATTAAGACAGAGGAGGAAATGTGGGGAAAGAATTTTTAGAGGTAGAAAACCCCTCCAGGGCGCCTGGCTGCCTCAGTGGGTTAAAGCCTCTGCTTTTGGCTCAGGTCATGATCCCAGGGTCCTGGGATGGAGCCCCACATCGGGCTCTCTGCTCAGCAGGGAGCCTGCTTCCTCCTCTCTCTCTCTGCCTGCCTCTCTGCCTACTTGTGGTCTCTGTCTGTCAAATAAATAAATAAAATCTTAAAAAAAGAAAGAAAGAAAGAAAGAAAGAAAGAGAGAGAGAGAGAGAAAGAAAAGAAAACCCCTCCAAAGGATCTAAGTGTCAGCCTTGGGCACGACTGCCGAAATCATCAGAGTGATGCTAGCTTATTTCCTTCGTTTCTAAATATAACCTGGAGAAATCAAGTCTGTTCTTTGTGTCTACTTTGCTTTTGAATTTGATAAAAACTTCAGTGGAATAAGAACTCATCCTTATACCTTTAAATCACAGAGTCCTAGATATAGACATCGCAACCCCAAGCTATTTAGAGAAACTCAGCAACAGAACACCCAAGCTCTATAGTTAGAAGAGGGTTCCTGGGGGTCTGGGTGGCTCAGTCAGTTGAGCTCCCAACTTGATTTCGATTCAGGTTATGATCTCGGGAGCCCTGAGTTGGGCTCCATGCTGCACAGGGAGTCTGCTTGGGATTCTCTCTCTCCCTCTGCCCCACTCCCTGCTCATGCTCTCTCTCTCTCTAAAAATACATAAATACATTTTTTTTTTTTAAAAGAGGGGTTTCTAACTGCTATGGGTTGTGTGGGGAACTAGAATACTGTTATTTGTCTCAATTTCCTAAGTGCATATACTACTAAGAAATGTACTAAGAGCAAAAGACTGTGGGAATTAGAGCCATACCAAAATGGTTGAGGGGAGCGGCAGAGCATGGGTTAGGGAGAGAGCTATGTGAGGTTAATAGATAGGATGTAGTCATCTTGGCAAGTTACTGCAATCACAGATACCTTTGCCATCATCTTCTCCGGTCATCCTGTTTCATGAAAAAGATGAAGGGGCAGGGGAAGTTGGGAAAAGGTTAACGACTGGCCCAAGATCTTGAAGGCCCAACCTTAGCCTGATGTAACTATTTTACTCTTTCCAATTAAATTGTGGCATTATCTGAAAATGCTTCTCAGAGAGGATCTCGTTCTTTTGTGGCATACCCTCCCCAATGCATCTTTATGCTATTTTTTTTTTAAAGATTTTATTTATTTATTTGATAGGCAGAGATCACAAGTAGGCAGAAAGGCAGGCAGAGAGAGAGAGGAGGAAGCAGGCTCCCTGCGGAGCAGAGAGCCCGATGTGGGGCTCCATCCCAGGACTCTGGGATCATGACCTGAGTTGAAGGCAGAGGCTTTAACCCACTGAGCCACCCAGGCGCCCTACTTTATGCTATTTTTAAGACAAAAGGTCGTGTGGACTCTCACACTAGAAAAAATTTAGTATAAAGTACTGTGTAGGTTACAGTTGTGGAATGAATATGTCACAGGGATGAAAGGCACAGCCTAGGGAATGGAGTCAAAGGTACTTTAACAGGGTCCTGTGGTGGCCAAAGGGAGCTACACTTGTGGGGAGACGGTATAGTGTATAGGGGTGTCCAGTCGCCGTGCTGTATTCCTGAAACTAATGTAATGTGGTGTGTCAGTTATACTTTAATAAGAAATTGGAGTACTCCATAGAACATCGAGAGGGTACTTCTTTGCCCCAATAAGGGGTGAAAAAACCACTCTAGCTCTGTCACATTGTTTTCCCATTTCCTGCAGCTGGATTAAGCCCGCATCTAATGTATCAGGAAGAAATGAGCAATAACATTTGCCGGATTAAGGTCTCAATTTTCTTTTAACTCTAATCTGGGTGTGTTGCCTCATGATTTAAAGACCTCTGCCTCAGACAGGACTCAGATCTCAAACAATGTGGAAATGGTTATTTGATAACGACATAGGAAGCCAATAAATACTATCTCCATTTTCTTAAGATGATTGGGAAAAATTAGCATCTTCACTTGGGAATGAAAGACACCCTTTTCCTCTAGCTGCAGAGAATTAGAGCTCAATTAGTCATGTAACTATGTAATCCTTTTCAAGGGCTAGTAATGGGTGTAGTGAGGTTTCCACCATTGATGTTTCAGTGATTGCGTGACAAGTGTTGAATGTGTTCCTGGCCCACTCTCGGTGGTAACGAATCGTGAACCATACCTGTGCTGTAGGTTGTCTTTTTGGTGATTTCCCCCTCCCCACCTCCCCAGCACAGAAGCTTTATAGTTTGTTGTGGTCCTGCTTGTTTATTTTTTATTGTGTTTTTTCTGTTTTAGGTGTCATATCCAAAAATTCGTTACCAAGACTCATGCCAGGAGCCTTATTCCAGTGTTTTCTTCTAAGAGTTTCATGGTCTCAGGTCTTCACATGTAAGTCTTTAATCCATTTTGAATTAATTTTTGTGAGTGGTGTAAGATTCATTCTGTTACATGTAAATATCCAATTATCTCAGCACCATGTATTGAAGAAACTATCTTTTCTCCTTTGGATATTCTTGGCTCCCTTGGAAAATATTACTTGACGAGTATATACCTTGGTTTGTTTTTATGTTCTGTTGGTTGATTTGTCTGTTTTATACCCTCAATATACTGTTTTAATGATTAAAGCTTCATAGTATAGCTTGAAATCAGAAAGCGTGTTGCCTCCTGCTTTGCTCTTTATCAGAATTTCTTTGGCTATTCAGGGACTTTTGTGGTTCTCTATAAATTTTAGGAGAGTTTTTTCTACTTAGGAGTGTGGAGTATTTTTTCTACTTATCTATAAAACATGCCATTGGAATCTTGTTAGGGATTGCATTGAATCTATACATGGATTTTGATAATACCAACATTTTATCAGCATTAGTTCTTCCAATCCATGAACATGGGATTCTTTCCTGTTTATCTGTGTCTTCTTCAATTTCTTTCATCAATTTTTGTCTTCAGAATAGGTATCTTTCACCTCTGTGGTTATATTTATCCTGAGTGTTTTATTGTTTTTGATAATATTGCAAATGGCATAGATTAATTTCTTTTTTAGAAAATCTGTTGTTAGTGTACAGAGATGCTACTGATTTTTGTATGTTAATTTTGCACCATGCAACTTTACTGACTTCATTGATTAGATCTAACAGTTTTTTGGTTGCGTCTTCAGAATTTTATGTATTTTTTTTTTATGTCATCTGCAAATAGACAATTTTACTTCTCTTTCCAATTCTAAATACAATTCCATTGTATTTCTTTTTCTTGCCTGATTGCTCTAGCTAGGACTTCCAGTATTATGTTAATTCAATAGGAATATGGAGTGGCACCCTTGTCTTTTGCCTGTATGCATTTTTTAACCACAATTTTTAAAAATGAGCATATGACCTAATTCTTGCAGTAAGATTGAAAGGGAAGTTATGTGGGGGGCATCCGGAAAATGTTGTCTTGCTTTTAAGAAAGTGATGTAAGTAGAAATGGTTGTCTGTAACCCTTACATCTACATTATTGTTATTCTAAAGATAAATACACCAACAGACTCTCAGGGCACATAAGGAGACCAGTGAGTTACTGCATCTATAAAGCTGTCACACTTCTGAATCATTATTAAATGTTACTTGCGACATAGAAACACCCTCCATA
Source organism: Mustela putorius furo (assembly GCF_011764305.1). Lineage (NCBI taxonomy): Eukaryota > Metazoa > Chordata > Mammalia > Carnivora > Mustelidae > Mustela > Mustela putorius. The sequence goes on from NW_025421998.1 coordinate 31,681,361, forward strand.
AAAAATAGGATATTTCTAAAGCATAGTTTTGTTTTTTAGGTTTTGGTAAGTTATCTTAACTATGTATCTGTTTAAAAAAAACAAACTACATTACACCTAGGAATTAATCTATAAATTAGGATTACTGATTTTAAAAATATAGAGAAGACTTTCATTTTATAAAATCAGGTTTATTGAGGTATAGTTTACAATCAGTATAACCCCACTTTTTAAATATGTAGTTTTGATTTTGACAAATGTATACTTCTTTATGGATTAGTCTTTATGTGTATTTACCACATAAAAAAAATTATGAGGACATTGTCCTGATTTCAGTTTTTACTTGAGAAGAAAATTTTTCTCTAAATGGAGTACAACTCTTTATATTTGTGGCTCCAAGTTAACTCTAAAGGAGTTGTGAAGCAGTTCGCAGAGATGAGTCCACCTTAGATCAGGATCTTCAGTGTCCAAAAGTGCAACCTTATGTAGTCACATTATTTTGCCTGTTATTTTTATTTGCAATAACCTGGGACTTCCCTGGTTTTTGAGCTGAAAATTCTCAGTTCTGAGAAACTCTCCAGTCCTCGATAGTTTATCATTCTAGGAGGATTTCTCGACCTTGGAACTATGGACATGGTGGGTCAGATAATTTGTTGTTTGGGGGACTGTCCTGTTTTATAGGATGTTTGCAGCATCCCTGGCCTCTACCCAATACATAAAATGAACACTCCCCACCTTCTAGTCGTCAAGATAAAAAATGTCTCCAGAGCTTGCCAGATGTATGGGTGGGGTCTGTGGCAAAATCACCCTAGATAAGAACCACTGACCCAGATGCAAATGCCCTCACAGCCCACGCATTTGAAATTCAAAATCTTATCCTTTGTTGCTGTTGTAAAGCAAAAACAAGTTGATTCTGCTTTAAAAAGACTTAAAAAGCCTGAGAGATTGCTTCAGATTCTTTTTCTTTTAGGAGATTCGCCACCACCACCACCTCCAAGACCCCCAGCCCAAACGCAGACTTTTTTTTTTTTTTTTTAAACATTGCAAGTGACTGGACCTAAGCGATTATTTTAGGTGTTTCTCTCCTGTAGGTTCTGGGAAGCTGCCAGTGTGGGTTGTGTCCATCTAACTCTCAGGACTCAAAGGTCTTTTGTTGGTTTCTTTGTTATTTCTAATTCATCCGTGCTTGCCTAATCAAACATATAATCATATTTGTACACATACTTATAGGATTCAATGTTCATGTGTTTTAGTGGGATGGTATTTTGTACACTTTTTGCCTTTCTCAATTAACAATTGAAACAATAACAATTAACAACAAAAAAAGGCTTTTTGCCTTTCTAAATTAACTATACTACTTTGAAAGAAAATCAATAGACGAGTACAGCTTCAATTTATACTTTAAGGGGCTGCCTGGATGGCTCAATGAAGTGTCTGCCGTAGGCTCAGGTTCTCCTCCTGGCATCAAGCCCCACATTGGGTTCCTAGCCCAGAGGGGAGCCTGCTTCTCCCTCTCCCTTGCCTACTGCTCCCCCTGCTTGTGTTTGCTTGTGCTTTCTCTCTCTCTGTCAAATAAATAAAAAAATATTTTTAAAAAGCAAAAATAAAATAACTGTGTAATATTCCATGGTGTGGATATTCTATATTTTATGTACCATTCCTTTATTACCTTTTTTTGTCTTAACATGTGATGGAGTGATAAACATCTGTGTATATATATCCTTACCTTCTAATGCTCTTCTGTCTACAGGAGAGATTCCCAGAAGTGGGTTGCTGAATTGAAGGCTATTTCAAATTTTAAGAGATTTGCCAGACAGGTTTCCAGAAAAGCTATAGTGGTTCACATGTCTACTCACACTGTTGGGAAAAGAAACCACCAAACCAAAAACCTGTTTTCATAGGTTCCTTATAGAAATCTGCTATTGTTCTGTTTACTTTTTGCGAACTGATGAGAGTAAATTGATGTTTTGTTGATAGTTTACTTTGTATTTCCCTAATAGAGTTGAAACATCAGTTATTTTGTTTTGTTAAGATTATTTGTTTATTTATTTATTTGACAGAGAGAGACAGTGAGAGAGGAAAGCACAGGCAGGGAAAGTGGGAGAGGGAGAAGGGGGCTTCCTGCTGAGAAGGGAGTCCTGTGCGAGGCTCAATTCCAGAATGTGGGATCATGACCTGAGCCCAAGGCAGATGCTTAACGATTGAGCCAGCCAGGTACCCCTTAATGTTTGTAGGCTGTTTCCATTTGCTGCTTTGTGAAAATTTCAACTTCTACCCTTTGACATTTTTCCCATTGGAAATTTTTTTACAAGTTGTAAGAATTTGCGTATGTCTCTGTCTGTATGTATATTTATATCTGTATCTACAGAAAGAAACATAACCTATTACTGTATCAGTTTTAACTTTAATTTTTCATAATAATAATATTGCCTGTCCTGCCCCTGTTTTACTTAATTTATATTTTTCTGCTATCTTTCTGCCCCTCCTTTTATTTTTAGTCTCTCTTTACCCATTTTCTAGGATTTTTTTTTCTTATCAACAGCCTGGAGTAAAGTTTTGTTTCAACTGAGTCTGGCTATCTTTCCTGATAGTATATGTAGGAGAATTAAGTCTTGACCAATATCTTGATATCCCTTCCATAATTCTTTTTTTTTAAATTTTTTATTTTTTTTATAAACATATATTTTTATCCCCATATCCCCTCCGTAATTCTTTATGATTTATTTTTACTTGGTGTTTACTGTTTCTTTTTCTCTTATTAATTTGTAAATGCCACTCTACTTTTTAATTTTTACCACTTAAAATTAGACATCTAGTTCTTTTCTATTATTTAAAACATGATAACCACTCTTCTCCTACCAGAATGCTCATTTCCCCACTGTTATCCTCAATATGATGAGATCTTTTTGTCATCCTTGCTCTGCAACCAGCCTCCAGGGAGTTCAATGCAGAACTCAATCCCAGAACCCTGGAATGATAACCTGAGCTGAAGACAGACACTTAACCGACTGAGCCATCCCAGCGCCGTGTTTTCATTTTTTTTTTTTTTTAGCTGAGTAGTATACATACATATACACACACACACATACATATATATGTATATGTTTGTCTATCTATCTATCTATCTATCTTTATCTGTTCATCAATCAGTGGACACTTGGGCTGCTTCCATATCGTGGCTATTGTAAATAACGCTGCAATAAACATAGGGGTGCAAATACCGTTCCAAATTTTTGTTTTGGTATTCTTTGAGTAAATACCCAGCGAACTGATGAGAGTAAATTGGTCCAGTAGCATTACTGGACCATGTGGTACTTCTATTTTTAACTTTTTGAGAAACCTCCATACTGTTTTCCAGAGTGGCTGTACCAGTTTGCATTCCCAACAACAGTGTAAGAGTGTTCCCCTTCTCTACAACCTCACCAACACCTTTTATTTCTTTTCTTTTCCCCTTGTGTGTGTGTGTGTGTGTTTAGATTTTATTTATTTATTTGATAGGCAGAGATCACAAGTAGGCAGAGAGGCAGGCAGAGAGAGAAGAGAGGAGGAAGCAGGCTCCCTACTGAGCGGAGAGCCCGATGTGGGGCTTGATCCCAGGACCCTGGGATCATGACCTGAGCCGAAGGCAGAGGCTTTAACCCACTGAGCCACCCAGGTGCCCCTTCCCTTGTGTTTTGATTTGAGCCATTCTGACAGGTGTGAGGTGATATCTCACTGTAATTTTGATTTGCATTTCCATGATGGTGAATGATGGTTAGTATCTTTTCATGGGTCTGTTGACCATCTGTATGCCTTCTAAGAGAAATGTCTGTTCATGTCTTCTGTTCATTTTTTAATTAATTTATTTTTTGGGTGTTGAGTTTTTTTTAAGTTCTCTATATATTTTGGATACTAACCCTTTATCAGATGTGTCATTTGAAAATATCTTCTCCTATTCAGTAGGTTGACTTTTAGTTTTGTTGATTTCTTTTCTGTGCAGAAGTTTTTATCATGCTCCTAATCTTAGGGGAAAAGCTTTCCACTTTTCACCATTGAATTTGATGTTCACTGTGGGTTTTTTATATATAGACTTTTTATGTTGAGGTATGTTCCCCCTAAACCTACTTTGTTGAGGGCTTTTATCATAAATGGATGTTGTCCTTTATCAAATTCTTTTGTACGTCTTTGAAATGATCATATGGTTCTTATCCTTTCTTTTATTAATGTGGTGCATCACATTGATTGATTTGTGAATATTGAACTACCCTTGTAACCTGGGAGTAAATCCCACTTGATCATGGCAAATCACTCTTTAATGTATTGTTGGGTTTGGTTATGCTAATATTTTGTTGAGGAGTTTTAGGTCTATTTCATCAGAGATATTGGCCTGTAGTTCTTCTGTTTTTGTAGTGTCTTTATGTAATTTTAGTATTAGGGTAATACTGGCTTCATAAAATTAATTTGTAAGCTTTCCATCCACCTCTATTTATTGGAATAGTTTGAGAAGAATAAGCGTTAACTCTCCTTTAAATGTTTCATAGAATTTTTCTGTGAAACCAAGGGCTTTTGTTCTTTGGGAGTTTTTTGGATTACTAATTCACTTTCATTGCTGATAATTAATCTGTTCAAATTTTCTATTTGTTCCTGACTCAGTTTTGGGAGGTTATATGTTTCTAGGAGTTTATCTATTATTTCTCGGTTGTCTAGTTTTTGGAACATAATTTTTCATAATATTCTTTTATAATCCTTTGTATTTCTGTGATGTCAGTTGTTAATTCTCCTTCATTTCTGATTTTGTTTACCTGAGCCATTCTCTGTCTCTCTCTCTTTCTCTTTTGATGAATTTGGGGAAAAGTTTATCAATTTTGTTGCTCTTTTCAAAGAATTAGCACCTGGTTTCACGGTCTTATTGTTTTTTCATTTTCTATTTTGTTTATTGCTGCTCTAATGTTTTAAATTTTTTCCTTCCTTCTACTGGTTAGGGTTTTGTTTGTTCTTTTTCTAGCTCTTTTAGGTGTCAGGTTAGGTTTTGTTTGTTATTGGTTTTTATTTTATTTTATTTTTTTTTTTAAGGTTAGGATGTTTATTTTAGATTTTTCTGATTTCTTGAGGTTGAAACCTGTATTGTTATAAACTTCCTTCTTAGAACAACTTTTTTTCATCCTAAAGATTTTGGACCATTGTGGTTTCATTTATATTTGTTTCCATTTATTTTTGCTTTCTTTGATTTCTTGGAGTACCTATTCACTGTTTAGTAGCATATGCTATTTACCCTGCATGCATTTATGGCCTTTCCAGATTTTGTCTTGTGGTTGACTTAGTTTCGTAGTGTCGTGGTCAGAAGCAATTATGGTATGATGTCAGTCTTTCTGAATTTGTTGAGACTTGTTTTGTGGCCTAGCACACGATCTATTCTGGAGAATGTTCCATGTGCACTTGAAAAGAATGTGTATTTTACTGTTTTAGGATGGAACGTTCTGACGATATCTGTTAGAACCATCTGGTCTAACGTGTCATTCAAAGTCACCATTTCTTTATTAGTTTTTTGTTTGGACGATTTGTTTATTGAGTAGGTGGGGTATTAATGTTCCCTACTATGATTGTGTTCTATTGACTACTTATTTAAGGTTTGTTATTTTTTTTTTTAAAGATTTTATTTATTTATTTGACAGAGAGATCACAAGTAGGCAGAGAGGCAGGCAGAGAGAGAGAGAGAGGAGGAAGCAGGCTCCCTGCTGAGCAGAGAGCCCGAAGCGGGACTCGATCCCAGGACCTTGAGATCATGACCCGAGCCGAAGGCAGCGGCTTAACCCACTGAGCCACCCAGGCGCCCTAAGGTTTGTTATTAACTGCTTAATGTATTTGGGTGCTCCCATGTTGAGTGCATAAATATTTGTAATTGTTATATCTTCTTGTTGGATTTTTTTCTCCTTATGATTGTATAGTATCCTTCTTTGTCTCTTGGTATAGTCTTTGTTTAAAGGCCATTTTGTCCTGTATCAGTAAGACTACTCCAGCTTTTCACTTCCATTTGCCTGATAAATCCTTTTCCATCCCTTGTTTTCAGTGTTCATGTGTCTTTAGATTTGAAATGAGTCTCTTATAGGCAGCATATTGATGGGTCTGGCTTTTTTTTTTTTATCCATTCTGTCACTCTTTGTATTTTTTTTAAAGAAGATTTTATTCATTCATTCATTCATTCATTCATACAGAGAACCTAAGTCAGAGGAGGATCACAGGAAGAGATAGAATTCTAAGTAGACTCAGCACTGAGCATGGGCCCAACCCAGGGCTCAATTCTATGACCCTGGGATCATGACCTGAGCTGAACTGACTGAGCCACCCAGGTGCCCAATCCAACCCACATTCAGCAGGAGCTTTCGCAAGTGGTTCCATCATCCCCTCCCACAACAGACCTGTGCAAACCTTGCTAACACCCCAACCCCTGTTCCCATACTTTCCTGCAGACCCAGCCTTCTCCAGCTCACTGTCTTTGGGACTCATCCAAAGTGGGCATCTCAAGCATGGCAGGTGGAAGCAGCCCCAACAAGTGTCAGCGCCACTCCAAAGTGACTCCTGCCCTGGGGACAGGGAAAGATAACCACACCCACCTGCTGAAGGTGGGTTGGATTGGGCTGTCTCCAGAAGGGTGTGGGGCCTGGGTGCATTGTTAATAAGCTAGGTAGAGAGTGTTAAGGCTGCACTATTTCCTGCAGGTATCCCTGTGTCTATGTGGGTTAGGGGGGTGGGGGTGGTGCCCACCAGCTTTTTTTTCTTGGAGTAGTCTCCTAAAGATCTCTGCCCCTTTAGCACATGCTCTGAGATTAGAAAACAAATTTCCTTCCTGTATAACCCAGACAATTTTCAAATTGCTCCTATACTGTGTGTTAGCAGAACTATTTCTTGTGTGGTCTCTTTATGGGAGGGGACTCCATTTTCTGTCTTCCTCCCTGCTCTCCCAGAGCCAGACCAGCTGATGTTAAAGTTCCAGACGTTAAGCCCCATTAGTTGTAGGAATTTGTGAAGTCAAGACCCTCTTTCAAAGCCAAATGTTGCAGGGATTCATCTTCTGGGTATTGGTCCCCCATGCCTGGGGTGCCCAATATGGGCTCTGCTCCTCTCCCTTGTCTGATTGTCCTGTCTCTCCCTCCCATGGATGGTCTTGTAGGTTACCCTGGTTCCCAACAGTGTCCCTCAGTGTTCCCAACAGTGTACCCTCTTTGATATGGCCTCTCCTTTACAGTTAGCAGTGGAGAGTCTGTTCTGCCAGTCCTTGGGTCATTTTCTGGGTTATTTATACTGATGTGGATGTTATCTAAGAGTATCTGTGGCACAAGGTAAGTGTATGGTCCTCCTACTCCTCCATCTTCCCTCTGTTTTGTCTTCTGATGTTGGTTCAGTCTCATTAGGCAACTTTTTCTTCTTTCTGAATGCTTATAAAGTTTTTTACCTTTTCCTTGGAGTTTAGGAATCTCTAGAATGTACCTCTGGCTGTATGTGTATATGCATGTGTGTGTGCATGTGTGTGTGTGTTTGTGTGTATTCATCAGTCCTTCTGGGAAATTTAGATCTTAAGCACTGGGAAAAGTTCTTCTCTTATTTCTTTAATTATAACCTGTTTCATCTGATTTTTCTCTTATTTCTGGGACATTTGTTTGCATAATAGATTTCTTAGATTTATCCTCTAATTCTCTAATTCTTTCCCTCTTCCCTCTTTTTTTTTTCTTTTTCCTTTTTCGCTCTTGAATCTCTTTGGTGGTTTATCTTTATTTATTTTCTTGCTATGTAGTTTGAAAGGTTTCTTACTTGACTTTGCAAGCCACTATTTGGCTTGTCTCCCTTAATGTGCATAGCTTTTAGTACAGATGCCCAGGAACACCAGGATGTGCTCCTCTTGCTAACAGTCAGCTTCTGGGCTTTTAATCGCCCAAGTTAAAAAGGCTGAAGAAAGTTGTTTTATTTTATTTATTTATTTATTTATTTTTAAAAGATTTTATTTATTTATTTAACAGACAGAGATTACAAGTAGACATAGAAGTAGGCAGAGAGAGAGGAAGGGAAGCAGGCCCCCTGCTGAGCAGAGAGCCTGATGTGGGACTCGATCACAGGACCTTGAGATCATGACCTGAGCCGAAGGCAGCGGCTTAACCCACTGAGCCACCCAGGCGCCCCAGAAAGTTGTTTTATATGGAAAAAAATCCAACAGATTACCAAGAATGCGTAATATCATTAACCAAAAAGTTATGGGGCACCTGTGTGGCTCAGTCGGTGGGCGTCTGCCTTCGGCTTAGGTCATGATCCCAGGGTTCTGGGATGGACCCCCACATCGGGCTCCGGGCTCACAAGGAGCCTGATTTCCCCTCTCCCACTCCCCCTGCTTGTGTTACTTCTCTCTCTGTCAAATAAATAAATAAAATCTTAAAAAAAAAAAAAACCCACCCCCCCAAAAGTTATTTAAGAAAGGGAAAATTTAGAAAAATTCATGGATGAACTATGATTATATTAGGGCTAATGACTTCATCTCATACAAGAACACAACTAATTTTCTAGATCAGATTTCTAAAAGTTCAGTTTTTCTTTGTGAAAAGTTGAAAATTTTAATTTTGAAAAAGGTAGAAATCTGCAGAACACAAGGAAAAGTATATAAATAGGAAAAAATTAATTGTAAGAAAAGGGTGAGGATCATTGATTTATTTGAAGAAAAATCAGGTCTTTAAACCTGAAATTAAAAATGACAGTAAACTGAACGGAAGCAAGCTTATCTTTTAAAGAAGTGATTTAGTGTTGTGCAGCACAAGGAATAGAAACATGATTTCACCAACTTGTATTTTCTCCTGTCCTATGTTTGTTTTTCATTTTTTTAGTTTAACTAAAACATGTTTTGTTTTTGTTTTTATTTGTTTCTCTTTTAAATTCCAAAAAACCTAGTATCTTTATAGAGCTAATGCTACTTTTCACTGATGCGTCCATGCTATACTGCTAATATCCACAAGGTGTCATTGTAACGCCATATTTATTTTGGAACCTGCCTTTTATTTTCACCCTTCGTAATTTTTCTACTTGTAGTAAGCCAGACTTCTTAGAGGGAGTCCCCCTGGAGGCCGCTAGAGGGAGACAGCCAAGGCTCGCATTAGGACTTCTGGGCATCAGGGAGGGCTGAACAATGAAATTGCTGATGGGCAATGTCACCCAGAACTGAAAAATTGCAAGGAATGCTTTTCTCTTCTCTCCTGACCTTTTACCTTCCTTTTAATGGCCCAGTAGGAAGTCAGCAGGCAAGAAATCTGGGAAATATAGTTTGTGGAATCTCAGCACAGAGCAGAGTAGAAAAGAGAGGTAGTATAAGTAAACACCATGAATATGTCAACAGCATATCAGTAGAAGGGGATGGTGGTTCGAGTTAAAACATTTTTGGTCCTTGTATTATTCAGTAGGATAGTGAAAACATTGATGATCTTTAAACTTTTAAAAAAGTTATATATGCGGGGCACCTGGGTGGCCCAGTGGGTTAAAGCCTCTGCCTTTGGCTCAGGCCATGGTCTCAGGCTCCTGGGATCCAGCCCCAAATCAGGCTGTCTGCTCAGCAGGGAGCCTTCTTCCTCCTCTCTCTCTGCCTGCCTCTCTGCCGACTTGTGATCTCTGTCAAATAAATAAATAAATAAATCTTTTTAAAAAAGCTATATATGCATGTTGCTATCTCTAGGGTTCTTATTATAAGGCTATAATAGACTATGGCTTTCAAAGCAGGAAAAAGGGAAATATGGAATGGAGATAGTCCATCACTCCAGGAGAAGACAAGAAAGGGGAGAAAGAATTATTGTAAAACAACACAATTAAAAAGAACAAAATAAAACATTTGAAATAAATGCAAATATATCAGTAATCACAATCTATTTAAATGGGCTGATAAATGTAATAAATAATATACATAATTGCAATAATATATGCAAGTGTATATGTCCCTTGAAAATATTTTCAAGTTATATAAGGTAAAAACTCATAGAATTATAAAAGAAACAAGACAAATCCACCATCATATTTGAAAAGTTTAACACATTTATTTCAGTATTTGATGGATCAAGTGGACAAAACATGATTAAGGAAATAGAAGACTTAAAAGAACAAAATAAAACAAAAACAGAATTGGGGCGCCTGGGTGGCTCGGTGGGTTAAGCCACTGCCTTTGGCTCAGGTCATCATCTCAGGGTGCTGGGATCAAGCCCCACATTGGGCTCTCTGCTCAGCAGGGAGCCTGCTTCTCCCTCTCCCATTGTCTGCCTTTCTGCCTACTTGTGGTCTCTGTCTGTCAAATAAATAAATAAAATGTTAAAAAAAAAAACACAAAACAGAACAGAATCAACAAGCTTAATTTAATGGACATATACAGAACATTGTTGTCAACCACAGGAGAATTCTTTTTAAGCACACGTTGAAATTTTATAAAGGTGAAAAATAGGTTCTTCCATAAATCAAGTTTCAGCAAATATTTAAGACCTGGTGTGGAGACCACATTCTCTGACCACTATAATTGAATTACACATAGATGTAGATATACATATTTACTTGTAATTCAATTTAGAACATATTCTAAATATGTTTAGATGCTAAAAGCATTTGAAACCAACTTTTTGCTCATAGGAGAGATTATAAGAGAAGTTAGAAAATACTTAACACTGTAAAATAAAAACATTACATCTGAAAATTTGTAGGATACAGGTAAGGCATAAAAAAGTTGAATCAATAGTAAAAAATTATCCCTCTCATAAATACTGTGGGTTTTATTGGCAAGTTCTGCAAACACATCAGGAACAGAAAATTCCCATCTTAAAACCACTTACAAAAGGGAAACATTCTCTACCTCTTTTGATGAGGCTGGTATAATTTTGAAGATAAAACTAGATAAAGATAATATGAGAAAGGAAAATTTGACCAATTTTGTGCATGACATCAGTATAATAATCCTAAATAAAATATTGGTAAATCAAAGGTATAGAGGAAACAATGCAATTTGATCAAGTTAGAATATTTCAGGAGTGCAATATAATTCATGTAAGTCACCATAGTAGTATAGTAGATTAAAGGTGAAAAATTTCATAGTCACTATAATTTAATTTGTGATACAGGCTCTAACATTAAATATAGAAGGTCATTCCTTAGCCTATAAAGGATACCTAAATGAAGTGAAATACACACAACAGATAAAAAGATGTACTTATTTTATATACTTTAGAAAACATTTCTGTCTAAAATTAGGAATAGGAAAAAATTCCTGCTGCTACCATTTTTATTTAGCATTGCATTAAAGACATTAGCCAGAGCAACAAGACCAGAAAGAGAAATATGCATGTAAGAATTAGAGAGAGTCACAGATTCCTTGATCGTTTATGTAGAAACTCAAAAGAATTTAAAGGTAATAGAGCTTAGCCTGGTTCCCAGATATAAGACCAACATAATATATTGGGTAAATATGTATATCTACATCTATGTGTATATTGCTATTTATATTGGCATTAAATCGAATATTAAAAAATAAAAATGATTACCACGAACAACAATATCAACAAAATAACACACCTAGAAAAACATATAACAAATGAAGTGGAAGACCATTTTGTGGAGAATTAGAAAACATTATAAAAAGATATTAAAGCAAGACCTAAATATAAATGTAGAGGAGAGTCATACAGTGTTCAAGAATAGGGACATTCCAAAATTAGTATAATAATATAAAAACATTAAATATAAAATAAATATAATGTGTATAATATATATATATATACTCAAGATTGGGAGGGAGAGAGAGAGGGGTGAGGAGGGGCAGAAGAGAGGGAGAGACGGCTCCATCCCACGAACCTGAGATCATGACGTGAGCCAAACTCAAGAGTCAGAAGCTGAATCGACTGAGCCACCAAAAGTTAAATATATTTTTTAATGTGAGGTATTTTTCCTCATAAATAATAATATTGTATATGAGAGAAAAATCTGCTTATATGACATATTCTGTCAGCATGATTAGCTGCCTAAAAACACATTGAATTCTCAGCTGAACTGTGATTGTACCTTGCCACAGTTGTTCTCAGAAGTTATGTATCTGTTGCATGGAGAGATAGACAAAAATCCCTCCAACCTTTGTGGACTGAAGTTGCACAGCAGACAATTTTTTTTTTTTTTAAAGATTTATTTAGTTGAGAGAGAGAGAACGTGCAGGAGCAGGCAGGGCAGAGGGGGAGAGAGAGAGAATCTCAAGCAGACTCGGCACTGAGTGCACAGCCTGACACGGGGCTCAGTCTCACAACCCTGAGATCATGACCCCAGCCAACATTGAGAGTTGGACACTGAACCAACTGTGCCACCCTCAACAAATATTTACAACAGGTAAAAGTATCTGATACACTTGCATTTTACTTCTTGTGCTTTGATTTTCTGAAGTGGTTTAGATAAATAATATCATGATGTTTTTGCTCCCAAATATGTCATATGACATCTCTAAGTGATAAGAACCTTTTCTACGTAAACACAATATCCTATGTTAAAATTAACATTTCCTATTAATGTTAATTAACAACTCACACCATTAACATTAACAGTTTCCTAATAATTATGAATAATTATAATACCCAGTCTGTATTCCAGTTAGCTTAATTATTCCTTGTGCATTGCATTTCCCCTTTATTTTCTTAATTCTGTTGGTCACAAAACCTAACACTGCTCTCTTGTCCTCTCTCCAGGTATAAAGAAAGGCCTTTCCTAACCCTCAAAATTGACTTGCTGCCTAGTTGTTTAACTTCCCTTACCTTCATCAGTGATTTCAACTAACCTGCTCTTACCTTGAAGTAGGGAAAAAATAATTTCTACTTCAAAGTACTTTCTTCATACTTCATACTGTCTTCCTTTTTGGCCTATAGAAGATGCTCAAGTATTAGGTACATTTAAATTACTGACACTAATGTGAGCTGTGTAGTTTGTTGTAAATCAGGTGATTATATGTCGATCATTTCTTATATTTCTTAGTATCGCCTAGAGTATGTGGTTCAAATACTTCTTAATTGATTAATACTGCTGAAATATAAATTCTGATTTTTAGGGTACTCAGCATACTTAGTCAAATGTGAAGCTGTTTTAGAAAAATCTTCACAGGTTTTCAGATCCAGTTTTTTTTTTTTTAATTTTTTTAGAATTTATCTATTTGAGAGAGAGAGAAAGATCACAAGTAGGCAGAGAGACAGGCAGAGAGAGAAGAGGAAGCAGGCTCCCTGCTGAGCAGAGAGCCCGATGCAGGGCTCTATCCCAGGACCCTGAGATCATGACCTGAGCCGAAGGCAGAGGCTTTAACCCACTGAGCCACCCAGGCGCCCCAGATCCAGTTTTTTGTACTCATTCCCTCACTTCTCCCATTTCTCCATCCTGTTTCAGTATTGGTGTTAAACCTCTTCCCAGAATGAAATGACTTAAAGTATGCTATGTGATCTTTTGCTTAATTAAAAACACTGGAATAGATCTGGGAAAATAAGCCAGTTTCTAAGCAGGTATTTGGAAAGTCTACCTTGGGATCTCTGGTTGACTGGTCACCCTGGAGGCAGGATACTTCTTACTGTAGCTGTCTTTTAGAAGCTAATGTTTTTATGTTAATCATACACATTACTTTCTCTTCCTGCAGGCTATCTGGTGAGTTTTTGCTTTTATATATTTTTAATGAAAAAAAATTATTCATCAAAATAAACACACAGCATTGAAAATTATTTTAAATCATATGTGAAGAATTTCTCCAGTGCATCTCAAGCATTTGCGCAACCTGTTTGTATCGAGTTTATTTCTTTTGTACTTTTGTCTTGCTAAATCAGAGAAATAACTTATGTTATCCTGTATTTTTAAGTAGCTCAACTGCAGAATTCTATGGAAAATTTAGAATTATGATATTTAGCTATATCTTTTTATTTATTCTACTATATATATATATTTAAAAGATTTTGTTCATTTCTTTGACAGAGAGGGACATACAAGAGAGAGGGAATGCAAGCAGGGGGAGTGGGAGAGGGAGAAGCAGGCTTCTGGCTGAGCAGGGAGTCTGATGCCGGACTCGATCCCAGGACCCTAGAACCATGACCTGAGCCAAAGGCAGACACTTAGCTGACTGAGCCACCCAGGTTCCCCTCAACAAAATGTTTTTAAAATATACTATGTGTAAAATATTCTCAGTGATACAGAATTATAAGGGTTATTAGGGTCACCCATGATTTCCAAATTGCCAAATCAAATTATTTGCCTCTCTCATTTTGGGCATATCAGAAGCCCTTAACATAGTCATCAGTCCCTCCTACTGGACACACTTTCTTCACGTGGCCTCCAGGTTTCTACTCTTTCGAGATTGTCCGCCTACCTCAATCTCCTTTACCGGATCTTGCTTGTCTTCCCACCCTCTAAAGTTAGGATGCAATCATGTCTTAGCCATTAGACCTGATTTCTTCTCATTCACATCTCAGATGATTCATTTAATCCCATTTTACATTTGACAGGTCCAAAATGAAATTTCCTCCCTCAAACCTGTTCCTCCCACACCTGACCATGCCTGGCTGTATTTCTCACACCTCCTCCTGTCCAAACCACCATAGCTTCATTCCTGGATTATTACCTTCTAATTTCCTCCTCCAGTATTCCCTTGTTTCTTCACAGTCTACTCTATACTCAGCAAAGTGAGAGATCCTTTTGAAACATGGCATTTCTCCATTTAAAATCTTACAATGACTTCCCTTTCAGAGACACCAAAGAGCCTGAGTCCTTGCCCTGGGTTACCAGAGTCATGGAATGGCACGGTTATCTGTCTGACCTATCTCCACCTGTGCTTCAGGTTCGGTCTACTCCTGCCACACTTGTGTCCTTTTCCTTCTTGGGCATGAAATGCTATCCTGCCTCAGGGTCTTTGCATGTGCTCCTCCATCCTCCAGGGCCTTCTTCTTAGATATCCATGTGGTTCCCTCCCTCAAATTGCTTCAGGCTCCTGCCCGAGTGTCATCTTATGACACATGCTTTCCTGGAAACCAATCTAAAATAGCTGCCTTCTTACCCTACTCACTAACTTTTCTTCATAATACTTACCACTTGACATTTTTTTTTAATTGAGTTATAGTTGACATATAACATTATATTATTTTCAGGTACAATATAATGATTGTGTGATATGTAACTTTAAAAATCATTGATTAAAACTGACTCCTCTTAGTAGAGTAAAAACAACACGAAAATAAGGAATTTACCAATTTCTGGCATGTAGTTGTCTTTCAGAAATTCTTTGTTGAATGATTGCCTGAATCGTTCAATTTATAAAATTTGTAAATTTGAGAGTGTCTGGGTGGCTCAGTTGGTGGAGCATCTGACTTCAGCTCAAGTCATGAGCTCAGGGTCCTGGGATTAAGCCCTGAGTCAGGTGCTGCACTCAACAGGAAGCCTGCTTCTTCCTCTCCCACTGCTCCTCCCCCTGCTGTGCGCTCACTCTCTCTCTCTCTCTCTCTCAAATAAAATCTGTAAAAAATTTTTACGAATTATATAAGAGTAAAGATGAGACTCAAAGAAGCTAGTGCATAGCGTCTTCTATAACTTAAAATTTCCTCAGTCTCAGTTATGGCCAACAGCTTACTTTCACCCCTTCCACCTACTAGGACAACTCATCAGATGTAATATTTTAAGAGTCAATCATTTAACAAGATTGCTTTAATTTTTAAAAATATTATTCATTTGACAGAGAGAGAGAGAGCATAAGCAGGGAAGCAGCTGGCAGAGGGAGAAACGGGCTCCCCACTGAGCAAGGAGCTTGATGCTGGACTCAAGCCCAGGAACCCAGGATAATGATCTGAGCCAAAGGCAGACGCTTAACTGACTGAGTCACCCAGGCGCCCCAAGACTGCTTTAATTCTGATCTTCTGTTTGACGTGCTAATGCTCTATACTTTCCAGTTCAGTATCAATCTTTTTTTTTTGTTGTTGTTGTTTTTAAAGACAGCCAGCACGAGCACGTGGGCAGAGAAGGACAAAGGGAGATAAGAGAGAATCTTAAGCAGGTGCCGCGCCCAGCGTGCAGGCCCCTACAGGGCTCGATGTCAAGACCCGGAGGTCATGACCTGAACTGAAATCAAGAGTGCAGCACTTAACTGACTGAGCCACCCAGCTGCCCCTCAGTCTCTGTCTTAACTCTAACTTTTTTTTTTCCCGGAGAGCCCATGTTTAAGGATGCTCATCTGGGGCACTGAGCACTAGGTGTCTCTTGAGATGTTGTCATACAACACTAAAAAACTTAACTCTCTCTTCATCATTAATAAGCTCTTTCTTTAAAAAATAAAAAAAAAAAGCTCTTTTTTTTTTTTTTGATCCAGAGATAAGAAAGTTGGAAACCAACTGGTCGATTCCTGTTTTCCTATCCTGTTGATAAATAAGCATATTATCCAGAGTACAGAAACAACAGCCTTGCTGAGAATGAGTGCTAACATCAGCCACTAGGGTTTGATACAAAACTCTTTTTTTTTTTGGTCTGGACAATGGCTACAGCTATTACATTTCACAGAATTTTAGAACTAGGAGACATCTTAGAAAAATGTAATCTTACTTATTTACTTCACTAAGGGGAACTCATGGAAGTTATTCTGGTTAACTGCTGTTTCACACTTTTTTTGGCTACCTTGTTCTGTGCCAGATATTATCATATTATGTATGATGTTCTCTATCTTGCTGTTGAAAAAATAAACTTTTCATTTGCCATTTTTTGTTTTTACTTAAATTTCAGTTAGTTAACATACAGTGTTATATTCATTTTTTCATATGTCATTTTTTATTTTTGTGGGAATATTTTGGAGGTAGGTTCCTAGAAGTGAAACTGCTAGATAAATGGGTAGTTTTTTTGTTTTTGTTTGTTTGTTTGTTTTTTAAGATCTGATCAAATTCCTTTGCCTGGAAGGTCAGCTGTTTGCCAGAACCTTGCCAGTAGAGGATAGTGGCAGACTTCAGGATGTTTCCAATCTGGTATATGAGAAATTGTAGCTCATTGTCATTCTTATTTGCATTTCCTGAATAAGAGTGAGTTTGGGCATCTTTTCATACATTTGGGCACCATTTCTGTTTCTTCTTTTGGGAATGGTGCTGATATGTTTTCCCACTTTTCCATCAGGTTGTTAGTCCTTTCTTCTCAGTTTGTAAGAATTCTTAATATGTTAAGGATATTAGCTATCTAAGTGCAAATATCTCAGTTCACCATTTGTGATTTACCTTTAGCTTTTACCTTATGTTGTGTCGTATCATGCCAACATTTTAAGGAAAAAGAACACGGTTAGATTTATCTGTGTTTTCTCTTATAGCTTCTAGGTTTTGTGTTAGTAAGGTTTCCTCAACTCAGGTGATAAGCAATTCTCTCATGTTCTCAGTTTTTAACATTTAAACTTTGACTTATCTTGAATTTTTCCTGATGTTATTCTGTTTTCTAAATTTATGTCAGGTTGTCCTATTTATCTATTTATGTATTTATTTATTTAAAGATTTTATTTATTTATTTGACAGAGAGAGATACAGTGAGAGAGGGAACACAAGCAGGGGGAGTGGGAAAGGGAGAATCAGGTTTCTGGCCAAGCAGGGAGCCCGATGCGGGGCTTTATCCCAGGACCCTGAGATCATGACTTGAACTAAAGGCAGATGCCCAACGACTAAGCCACCCAGGTGCCCCCCTAACACAATTCATTATAGTTCATCTTTTTTCTCAGCAATTTGAGATGCCACCTTAATCAGGTACTGGGTTTCTATACACACTTGAGTCTTTCGTACACTCTCTTTTTTGTTCTATGTGTCTGTCTGCACCACACTGTTTTAATTATAGTGGCTGTCAAGGATGTCTCAATATCTGGTGATAGTTAAGAATACTTTTCATTCTTATATCATTATGAGTTCTCTGCTAATGTCCTTAGTCTTCTACTGACTTAGATCTGCTCCAGTGACTTCCTGTAAGAACCAGGTCTTAAAATAGGTGGTTACTGCTGCCTCTCCTCTGCCCTTTCTCTCACCATTCAATTTCATTTTTTGTCTTAATTTTGATCTTTAATATTAAAAAGACAAAACCTGGCAGTTTTATCTACTTTTGATCTGTATATTCTTAAGTACAATCAAACAACCATTATTTGGCTTATCAGCTTCGGGAGATAGCCTTTGTTCACGTTTTCTTTCATTGGGCGTCTTAAAAGGTAGAGCTGGGAAGTTCATACCTACTATCCACTCTACTTTCCTTGTGTTCTTTTCTTTCCCTTCCCAGTTTTGCTCTTTGTATGGATTACTTACCGTGTCAGAACATTTGGAGTTTATATACCACTTTGTCACCCTTATCCCTATCTTTTAGTCTTTGTCCTACAGGTGAATATATTCAGTGCTTCTCGGTCAGCCTTACGCTCCAGCTTTTGCAGTCTTTTCATGCTGGATTGTTTTCTAGTAACTTCTTCGGGAAGAGCTTTAGTGTGTTTACACTAAATTGTGTTTACACTTGCTTGAGAGAGAGAGTTGGGGGGAGTAGAGAGTGAGAATTGGGGAGGAACAGAGAGAGAATCTTGCGAGACTCCATTGCACGCCCAGGATGGAGCCCAAAGAGTATGGAATCATGACCTGAACTGAAATCAAGAGTCTCATGCTTAATAGCTTAACCAACTAAGCTACTCAGGCACCACTAGGTGTTTCCATTTATTTATGTATTTATTTTTAAAAAGATTTTATTTATTTATTTGACAGAGAGAGATCACAAGTAGACAGAGAGATAGGCAGAGAGAGAAGAGGAAGCAGGCTCCCTGCTGAGCAGAGAGCCCAATGTGTGGCTCAATCCCAGGACCCTTGGATCATGACCTGAGCCAAAGGCAGAGGCTTTAGCCCACTGAGCCACCCAGGTGCCCGAAGTGTTTCCATTTAAAGAGCAATTTGACTAGATACAAATCCTTAGTTCACATTTTCTTTCACTGAGTATCTTAAATATGTTGCTCCAGTGTTTTCTACCTTAAAATATTGCTGCTTGGGAAATGGATGACAGGGGCACTGGGGTGGCTTAGTTTGTTAAATGTCTGCCTTCTCATCAGCTCATGATCCCAGCCCCACATCAGGATCCCTGCGCAGGGGGAGCCTGCTTCTCCCTCTCCCGCTCCCCTTGCTTGTACTCTCTGTCTCTGTCAAATAAATAAATAAAATCTTTTTTTAAATTATTTTTTTAAGATTTTATTTATTTGTTTGTCAGAGAGAGGGAGAGCGAGAAAGCGAGCACAGGCAGGCAGAGGCAGAGGGAGAAGCAGGCTCCCTGCTGAGCAAGGACCCCGATGTGGAACTCGATCCCAGGACACTGGGATCATGACCTGAGCCGAAGGCAGCTGCTTAACAAACTGAGCCACCCAGGTGTCCCAATAAATAAAATCTTTAAAAAAAAAAAAACAAGGATGACAATCTGATTTTCATTGTTCCTGACTACCTAAAGAATTTTTTCTTTATCTTTGAAGTTTAATAATTTTATTAAGATGTGTCCAATAAAATATGTTGTTTATAGATCAATACAGCATTATTCTTGATACATAGATCCAAGACTTTTTAAATTCAGAAAAAGTTTTCTTTTTCTTTTTCTTTTTTTCAGGAAACTTTTCTTGAACTACAGTCATAAGTATTTTATTTGCTCTATTTCCTAGATGTTATCTTACGGTTCTCCAATTGCATTTATACTAGATATCCTTTGTTTGCTGGCTATTTCTAGTACTTTCTCCTAAATCTTAATAACAGCAACAACAACAAAAACAACACCAACAACTTTTCTTTGTTTGAGTTCCTTCACTTCTCCTTTTCTATCATTTATGTCATGTTTTTGTGTGTTCCTTTTTTTTTTTTTTTTTTAAGATGTTATGTATTTAGGGGCACCTGGGTGGCTCAGTGGGTTAAACCGCTGCCTTCGGCTCAGGTCATGATCTCAGGGTCCTGGGATTGAGTCCCGCATCGGACTCTCCGCTCAGCGGGGAGTCTGCTTCCCTCTCTCTCTCTCTCTGCCTACTTGTGATCTTTCTCTGTCAAATAAATAAAATAACATCTTTTAAAAAAAAAAAGATGTTATGTATTTATTTGACAGAGAGAGAGATCACAAGCAGGCAGAGAGAGAGGGGAAAGCAGGCTCCCCGTTGAGCAGAGAGCCTGATGTGGAGCTCGATCGATCCCAGGATCCTGAGATCATGACCTGAGCCAAAGGCAGAGACTTAACCCTTTGAGCCACCCAGGTGCCCCTCATGTGTTCTTTTTGATTTAGTTTTCATTTCTCATTTTTTGCTCTCTTTTCCCAATTCTTTCTTTCTTTCCAAATTCTTTCTTTCTTAAATCAGTCAATTCTCATTTCCTATCTTTCCATATCTTTTGGTGCACAACTCCTGAGTATAAGGAATGTTACAATTCTTTAATTCTTTAGGTTGGAATAACTCTTCACAGTGCTACCACTCAACTAGCCAATAGAAGATTTAATTTAAGTAACTCTTTGTGGCTTATGCTCCCTCACTTTTTTTTTTTTTTTTAATCAAAGCAGAATCTGATCATTGCTTGTGGCTAGAAGATGGGGAGGGATCTGTTCCTATGCCTGTGGTGGTTGGCGTCTTTATTCTGGCTCCTCTGGCTACTTGATAATGATTTTAAGATTTGGCCCAATGTAGTCTCTTTGCTTTGATGGTCCTCAGAGATGTTTCTTAGAACACTTCACTACATTGTCAGAAGATTGTTACAAAAACCTTTGTGCCTTACTAAGATTCAGTAAAACCTGATTCATCACTTGGGATGCTTCCTTCCTCAACCCTCATTCCTCCAGCCACCTCGGTTTCTGAGCAGAGGAGGGGCTAAACTCCTACCTTTCACTCAGATTTGGCCATTTCCATATCTCGTTGCCCAAGGTTCTTCCCTTCGCTACCCGCTTCAGCACATTTAGCTCCTCTCTGAGACCATTAGTCTAATAATTTTCGATGAAATAGAAATACATATTTTTCCTTTGTGTGTTTTGCAGGGTATTTTATGTCTTTAAATCTTTAGGAACACATGTTATCTTCTGTTTTATGGGGAAGGGGTTGGAGGTTGGGACAGTCGATGTCACCTCCTGAAGCACTTTCCCAACATACTATTGTTTCGTGTGTCTTGGCTTATTTATGCCTGTCTTCTCTTAATAAACAAGTTAGTGAAACTCATTGTTAAAGAGTTTATTTCAATGAAAGACAATACATGTTATGATTTTTAAGATGCATTATAATAAAACTAATTGATTTTTTGACTTTTCATCTACTGATGCCTTGTCAGTGAGGTCCTCCAAGAGGCAGACAGCAAGGTAGAACAAGAGATACATTGTGCCTGAAGGACAAGGCAGGCGGAAGCCTTCCTATGGCAATGCAGGGAGGGCTCATACCTGTAAAAGGGGAAAGTGAAGAGTTTCACATCCTGGGGCAGGTATGAAAGACTCGTGGTGGGGTGAGGCAATGGGAAATACCCAAATAATAAAACTTGCGCATTAGAGAAATCTTGGCCAAAGCAGCCATTGCTTAGATCCAGTCCTGGTCTCACAGGGTCACGGGCCAGGAGAGCCCAGGTTCAACACGGATCATGGATTAAGTGGATGAGGCACTGTGTCCCAGGATGTGGCAGTTGGAGGCTGTCAATCAGGAGGTTCTTTAAAGGCCATGGGGTGGGTCATCTCTGGCTGCCACTGATGTCTACTCGATATATTTAGCCAGTTCAAAAAAAAAACACACCACTTTTACTATACATTTCTTTTCTATTAAAGCAGTTTGACAAAGTCTTCTTTACCTGGGGAAAAGAGTCCAGCAGAGATTAATAATGTACATTTGTTGCTGGATAGTCCTCAAATGTCTACTAAGGCTCTAATATAGTTTTTAAAAAAAATTAGAGGATGTGAAAGGAATTAAAATATCATTTATCATTATTTAGCACTCTAATAATCATAGGCAGTCTAAAAACACCATTAGATTGTATAATGCTGTTTTTTTAGTCTTATTTGTCACTTTTCTAAAGGTAAAGTCCTCATCACTTGACTGAAAAGTACAAAATCAGTAACTGGATATACCTGTTTCTGATCAGTCTGTTCTTTTGACCATTTCGATTTTGATCTCCAGCCATTTTGTTTTCAATGGAGTCATCTCCTTCCAAAAGGACCAGAAAAACTTTGAGCCTGGGAATCAGGTCATCTCTGGTCTAATTCTGCTTTGTTACAGTGTAGCTGTGTGACTTTGCAGAAATTACTTCACCCCATTGGGCTTCAGTTTCCATACCTGTGAATTGAGTTTATTAGATTATATAATCTCTAGGCTTCATCTAGCCTATGAAATATTGCAGTTGAAGTTGGAGGTTATGGATAAAATGTTTCTATATTTGTTATCAAAAACTAAAATAAAGACATGGAAGCTATATTTAGGAAGTATGTGGACAGATGAATGTTGGAAAATGCAATTAATATTTAAAACAATCTTCCAGGCAAGAAGAATAGATTATTTTCTACTAAGTAAACTTTATTAAGGATATGGTGGATTGTCTGTTTTTAAAAAATAAGCCTTTTATTTTAGAACAGCTTTAGATTTACACAATTATAGCAAAGATAGTACAGAGTGTTTATTTGTTTTTGCTTCACACTTAGGTTTAAAAATATTTGTGGTGATCAGTGTTGGGTGGTTGGTATTGGTGGTGGAGGGGGCTGAGGTGGGCTACTGGGACAGTTTATGGAGAGACTGGACTTAACATTTTCTGTGAAAAGAACAGAAGAGAAGTGAGCTGGGTGAAATCGGAGGGGGAAACAAGCCATGAGAGACTGTGGACTCTGGGAAACAAACTGAGTGTTTTGTTGGAAGGGAGTGGAGGTTGGGTGAGCCTGGTGGTGGGTATTAAGGAGGGCACAGATTGCGTGGAGCACTGGGTGTGGTGCATAAACAATGAATTTTGGAACACTGAAAAAAAATAAATAAAAAAGAAAAAAAAGAATTTAGGCATGTTATTGACTATCAAAAAAACCCCACATGGCAACCTAACATAAGCTTACCTACATTAATAGAGACTTACATTAATGATCCAGAATAAGGAAGTGACAATCATATTGTGCTCCAGCCTAGCTACCCCTCATCTAGAGTTCTGTTTTTGGTTCAGGAAACACTGAAATGTTTGTAGGAGACCAAAAGATGAGGGAGCAGTGTGATGAAAGACTTGAAAGTTATTACCTAAGAGGAAAGACCGGATGAGCAGATGAGGTTTAGCCTTAACAAGAGCCGACTTAGCAGAAACATGCAACCAATTCCTTTTAAAGTTAAATTTATTTTAAAAAATTAGGTAGACTAGTCATATAATCAAAAAATCAAAGTGATGTAATAGATATCAGTGCTTCTACTTCTGTTTCTACTCTGATCCCCCATCTGGATTAAGTGTGATTTTTAAATTTTTTTCTTTTGAATCCTCCCACAGTGTTTCTTTAGGCAATTACAAGCAAATACAAACAAATGATGCATGTTATTTTGCACCTTGATTTTTTTTTTTTTATGTAATATATTTTGGAGATCTTTCTCTCTCTCTATATATATATACATATATATGTATGAAATGAGGGTGCCTCATTTATTTTAAATGGTTGTATAGAATTCTATTTTGTGAAGGCATCACAGATCACTTAACCTGTTCCAAAAATCAATGTTTGAGGGGCGCCTGGGTGGCTCAGTGGGTCAGGCTTCTGCCGTTAGCTCAGGTCATGGTCTCAGGGTCCTGGGATCGAGCCTTGCATTGGGCTCTCTGCTCAGTGGGGAACCGCCTTCCCCCTCTCTCTCTGCCTGCGTCTCTGCCTACTTGTGATCTCTCTCTCTTTCTAGGTCAAATAAATAAATGAAATCTCTTTTTTTAAAAAAAAAATCAATGCTTGAATTCTTGTCCATGTTCTGTTTTTACAATGGTGTTATTCATGAAAAAAAAAAAAAAAAGACAAAATGAGCAGCAATACTTATTTTTCACCTGGAATTCTTGCAGGCATATCCATAGGATAAATTATTGGGAGTGGGGCCCTTGGGTTCAAACTTAACGATAGGTTTTTATTTTTATTTATCTATTTATTTATTTAAAGATTGTATTTATTTGAGAGAGAGATAGTGAGAGAGAGCATGAGATGGGGAAGGGCAGAGGCAGAGGGAGAAGCAGACTCCTAGCTGAGCAGGGAACCTGACTTGGCTCGATCTCAGGACCCCAGGATCATGACCTTGGCCAAAGGCAGATGCTTAACTGAGTCACCAGTTGCATTTTTAATCTCGAAAGATTTTGCTGTATTGCTGTCCATAGGGCCGGTCCCAGTACACACATTCAGGAGCAGTGTATGTGAATACAGGTCTTCGCAGCCTCACCCACACAGAATATGCTCAAACTCTTAGATTTTTTTTGACTACATTTTGCTAGGTGAGAAATAGCAGCTCGGTGTTGTTTCAGTTTTCATGCATCTGTTTATAAATATCGGAGAATATCTTTTCATATGTTGGAGAGCCATTTTCCCCCCTTGAATTCTTTGTTTACATGCCCTGTGCACAGTTGTGAACTGCACTGTTCATGTCGTACCCTCCCCCTGGTGGCGTTCACCTCTACAGACTGAAAGCTGCTTGTGTGAATACCTGTGACACTTTGCCTGCAGGCGTTTCTTCTAGCCACAGTGACATATGGGGCAAGAGTATAGTAGAAGTCAGAAGAGCCGAAAGATAATGCTCTACAAGCTTCTTTTATCCAATAACAAACAGGGATTTTGTGCATAAAATCCCCATCATCTTCTCCCCTTGATAGGGATAAATCTGAGGTATTTTTAATACTGTCTTCCAGAGTTTCCAGTGGAATTGGGTCCACAGTGGAAACTGGCTTGAAAACCCACACTTTTCTCTGCACTACTTTCTTACTCTATTCACAGAGCTAAATGATTTTGTTTCCAAAGTAAATGTGTGCAGTAGAATTCTTGCCTCAGCATTGGCTTCTGGAGGAACACAAGCCACACCATGTTGTTAGTCCTTTTTGAGTGCTACTCCAAGTGTGGTCTGCAGATGGTGCTAGTTTGTGACCTGCTTGTTACCAGTCTGATAAAATTCAGAAATTGAGCTTAAAACTTCAGCAACTTTTGGGTTGTCTGGGTTGTGAAGTCAGTTAAGCATCCAGTTCTTGGTTTTGGCTCAAGTTATGATCCCAGGGTCTCTAGATGTGCCCTACCTCAGGCTCCATGCTCAGCATGGAGTCTGCTTGAGATTCTCTCTCCTTCTCCCTCTGCCCCTGTTTCCCATGCTCTCTCCCTCTCTCTCAAAATAAATAAATAAGTCTTTAAAAAAAGAAACTTAAAAAAATTTTTTTAAGGATTTTATTTACTTATTTGACAGAGAGAGAGAGATCACAAGTAGGCAGAGAGGCAGACAGAGAGAGAGGAAGAAGCAGGCTCCCCGCAGACCAGAGAGCCCGATGTGGGGCTCAATCCTAGGACCCTGAGATCATGACCCGAGCCGAAGGCAGAGGCTTAACCCACTGAGCCACCCAGGCACCTATAAGAAAAAAGAAACTTTTATAGCAATTTGATGTTGCCACAATATTTAAGCATGTGATCTGTGATGAACGGGCAAAAAACAAAAACAAAAAATCTGACCTTTGCTTCAGGTAGTTGGAGAGCCACTACTTCACATGATAGTGCTAAGAACAGTGGGTGGTAGTACAACTAGAAAAATTTTGGTTATGTATAAGGGAATTTTCTAATTGCCCAGGGTGTCTAAAACAGGAAGAGATTTCCATGTTCGTGACAGTCAACACTCTTATGAGAAGAGTGATCCTGTTTGGCTGGTTGGCTGGCTGTTGAGATGGAAGAATTCTATGCTTGGTAACAGAGCTCTTCCATTTCAACAGATTCTACTATTCTGTCTTAATAAAATTTGAGCAGGAACTCTGTTGTTCTTTTTCTCTTTTTATTTTTAATTTTAATTTAATTTCCTCTTTCCCTAAGTTCTGTTTTTCTTTCTCTAGCTGTTTCTTTTTCTTCTTTCTTTACAAGAAAGGATTAGTAAAAATGGAATTAATATGCTGGTTACGTTTCTTAAAACCCTGTTGAGGGGTGCCTGGGTGGCTCAGTGGGTTGAGCCTCTGCCTTCAGCTCAGGTCAGGATCTCAGAGTTCTGGGATCAAGTCCCGCATCAGGTTCCATGCTCAGGAGGGAGCCTGCTTACCGCCCCCCCCCACCCGCACGCCTGCCTCTCTGCCTACTTGTGATCTCTCTCTCTCTCTCTCTCTCTCTGTCAAATAAAAAAACAAAATCTTAAAAAAAAAAAAAAACCTATTGAGTGTCTAAAAATTACAGAGGAAAGTTTAATTCTAGGTGATCCTCTTGTGATAGTTTTTGGTGTATTGTGAGTTCCATTTTAGCAGCTCTTCTTAATTTACAAACTGAGAAACTGTGAACTAGGTAATGGCACTGAATCTTTTTTTTTTTTTTTTTTCAGTAAAGTTTCTCACCTGGTATTAAAATACTAAGTGGAAAGTGTTATGAAATTTCCTAGGTGACTCACTGAATCTCAAGAGTGAATATATTCACTCAATGCATAAAGCACTAAGGTGAAACCAGAGAAAAACCAAACATTTGTCTCTGAGCTCCTGGAAAAGAGCTCTACTGTCCTTGGCTACTCCTCTGAGTCCTCAGGCCAGGGGTTTTGCCTGCCTCCGGAGAAGGCAGCTCTCTCTGATGCATAGGACAGTCTGTCGTCAGATTGGAGTGGGAAGATGAACGTAGCAGTTGCTACAGAGTTGAACTTAATGCCGAAACTGCGAATTGCAGGTCACTACAATCTTATAGGGTGCACTAAAATCAACACTAGGCAAATGTGGAGCGTTAAGGATGGGCAATCAAGAATATTGAAAGTGCTAATGAGCTTCCTTTTCAAGCAATATTTCAAAGAAGATGGTTCAGTCCATCCAGCCTGAGATACGGATTCAAAGGAACGTTTTGGAGGACAGCATGCGTGTCCTCCGTTATACTGTGATGTTGAAAGGGAGTGGCCCTAGAGGCACACTGTCTCCAGTTCAAGTTCCAGCTCTGCCTCTCACCAGGCAAGGCACTTAATGTTTTCAAGGCTCAGTTTTTTTTTTTTTTTCTTCTGAGAAACGGGGATAATATGCGTACTTTAGAGAATTAGTAGGAGGCTTAAAAAAGATACAGTATGTGAAGTTCAGCAGAGGTTTTGCCCATAGTTTCATGCAACAAATATTATCCAAAGCCTTGCAGGATCCCCTTGAAGCAGGAAGTATGTAGAACTGGATGCTTTTGTCTTGTTAGGCTGAGGGAGGGGGTGCACGGTCCTGTTCATCCTCATTCCTCTTGTCTCTAACATCCATTCCTTTCCCTTTCCCCCTTGATCCTGGTCCTCCTCATTGTAGTCTTCTTACTTGCTCTTATCTGGGGGTTCAGGGGGTTTCGGAGGGAATTGCACTGTGTGCAGCTATCAGTATGGTGTGTCCGTGGGAGGAAGGGAATTCAGGAGCCTCCCCAGTTGCAATCTTGGCCCAGAATGCTCAGGGCTTTGGCTTGAGCTTGAGGAAAGGCAGTGCCTAGGAGAAGAACTAACACTCTCTCTTCCTAAATTCCCCTGAACAAATCTTTAGAAGAGTAGAGGACTTTTCTACATTGTAATTTTAACTCATTATAGAGAATTGGAGTAGGATCCTACAAGGGTGTGTTTGGATTGTGAGTGTGCAATGGACAGGTGGTGTGGGTACTGGTTTGGGGGATGGAGAATAAAACCAGGTCTTTGACTGTCATTCCACCTTGACTTTGGGAGGAGGCCCAGAATCTTTTGGGTTCCTAGAGGTTAAATTCATTATACATTTTCATCATTATCATGGCTCTTCTGTAGTCCCTGAACAATTAATGCATGAAGAGATTTTAGTGTGATTTCTAACTGAAGTGGCTTTTGAGTAGGGGCTTTTCTGTTTGCTTCTTGCTTTCTCCAGGTTGCTAGCCTCTATTTATTTATCAGTTTTTATCTTGCTTTTGAAAGAAGGATTATGCTCATGAGGGCTGAGGCTGTCCAGTTGTGCAGGATGTTTGATGTTTGATGTTTGCTCTGCAGGTTGAAATCCAACCTGAAGTCAGTCCATTAGTGAAGTGAAGCCAAGTGAAGTCATTAGCTCCATCCTGGCAGCATCTACGTGGAAGAAGGAAAGGGTTTTTTTTTTTTTTTGTCTATTTCTTACCGAAGTCCAGTGTGGGATAATATACCCCTCCCCCCGCTTGGCCAGCCAATGCTCTCCCCTGTCTGAGGGTGAAAGTGAGGCACAGAGGATACTGGAGTGTACCCACTGCTGAGCTCAAGTATGTCCTGGATGAAGCCACAGATCTGTTAATGTGCTTTTAAGCTCATGTGCTGTATCTCCTTTTCCTTATGCCTGAAGGGAGGTATTTTACTTCCAGACAGGAACTATTGTGATTTAAAACATTTTAATCTCTCTCTCTCTCTCTTTTTTTGCAATGCTGATGAGTCAAAACTGGAATCAAACAAAAGTGGAACATATTTTTAAAATAATATTTAATGAGTACAAATTGACAAAAGCAGTCATCATTTACCATGGGGAGAACATACAAAAATAAAAGTTTTGTGAGCTTAAAAATTTTCCTAGAATACAGTGCAGTTTAATCTAAGTTTTTTGTTTTTTTTTTTTTTTTTTTTTTTAATAGAGAACAGGTTGGTCCTGTTAAAAGGAAGTTCACTACCCCCATCTGTTCCAAACTCTTTCTTTTCAACCCTAGGTAAAAGGGAGGAGTCTGCTGTGTTAGGAGGATCAAGTTGGTTTGATGGTTTGACGAGGAAGGAGCTTGAGAGGGATAAGGGGAGGAAATTGGCTTCTCTGGTCTACTGGTGGGGCTTGGAGCCCTTGTGGTTGAGGCTGAGGTCAGGGTTGCCAAGGCCTTGTTACACTAAAACCACTGGAGGCATTCTTCAACTTCCATTGAAGAACGTTTGATGGCTTTTATAAACTACCCAGGCAGAACATTTTTACTAGGGTTATAAAAGTAGAGTTTTACTTTAGGTAGGATTTTTTTTTTTTAACCTAAGTGTGGCATTCTCTATTTTAATGATGAACTATGGCCCAGTAAAAACTCATCACCAAAGAGCATGGTTAACCACAGAGGCTTTCTTTACTTCAACCTGGGTAGTATTTAATTTTGAAGCAACCATTCTCTAGACAGCAAGCAGGCTCCAACCCTGGAAGACTTGGCCATTTTGCACAAAATAGAACGGATGAGTAGTAATGTTTTCCCTGTCTTTCCCCCCTCATATAACACCATATAACCCAGCTCTGCTCACGGTTTTCCAGGTTTTTTGTAAGCTTGCTTAGGTGGATCAGGGATAAATTAATGGAGCATGTGTTCTGTGTTCCTTCTCAGTGAACACAAACTGATATAAAAACCAAAATCTGTAAAAGGTATGATGAAACCAACACCCTCATCCAATGGCAATGAAATCGACGAGGTCAGTTTAGGAATAATTTGGCAATATATATCAAGTGTGATTAAGAGTTTCTTAATTTTGTAATCCCAGTTCTTTGCAAGTATTCTAAGGAAATAATTTAAAATATGGAAAATTAATAAGTGCTAAGATATTCTCTGAAATGTTATTTGTTTTAGTAAAAAAAGATAGATATAACCTACATGTTTAATTAGTGCAGGGGTTAAATAAATGCCCATTTGATGTAATATATTGCAGCCACTAATAATACATGCATACCATGTAAGAGAACAAAACCACTGATATATTAAGTGAAAAAGGAAGGATGTAAAATTGAATACATAGTGTAGATGAAACTATTATCAAAAAGTTTTGTAGAGAAATAGCCTGGGTGGTGGGTGATGTTTTCATGTGTTTTAATCATTTTGCATCACGTAGCATATATGATAATAAAAATTGAAAAAAAAAGAAAAAAGAAAAATAGATGGCCTTTATAGAGCAGGCAGAAAAATGTCAATCCCAAAGGCTTTTGGTTATTTCAGTTTGTGGGAAGAGGGTGCTTGAGGCTCTTCCAGCTCCATGCATGAGCCAGGAAGGCTAATCCTGCTGAAGATCATCTTGGAAATGGCATAGTCAGCACAGGAAAAACAGAGAAAACCACCCTGCATTCCAGCAAAGGTTGGAGAAAGAACCAAGTCTCATATTTCAGCTACTGTTCACACCTTTCTACTCTAAGATTTTACATAATTCTCTCATCTATGCCTGGGTCAAACTTATTCTTTCATTATTCACTTAGTTTCACTGCTTAAAATTATAATAAGCCTTGAAAAATTACAGCAGCTACTTTTTTAATGCTAGAAATCCATTTCATAGATGATTAGTACTGAACAATATATTTGGAATATGCTATTCAAAAAGCATTTTCAATACTGAAATCATACAAAACCTAGTAGAGTGCAACTTTATAAAGTTTATTTAGCTTGCTGTCTAAAATTCTGGCTTATTTCAACTTTCTGTGTAAGGGCTTTTATTTTGCTTATTGTACATTGAAAAACGAAAAGTGGCTATCTCTCCGTTTGAACTCAATCTTCCCTACACCTATTCCTTGTAGAGGAAGAATCTTTTAACAACAGTAATAGATTTGCATGTATTCAGCCCATGGTTTCTTTCCATCAATGGTGATATTTTTGTTGTGTTGTGAAATAGTTCTCCACAGCACCCATCCGGGTTGGCAAAAGCAAAATTGAAGAGCACTTTTCACTATAGAATTCACTATGGCAATACTTAGGATCACCTTCACTTAGAAAGAACAGTAAGAAAGATTCTCATTCCTTTTACTTCATTTGACCCCCTTTTTTTTTTTCAGACATGTCTCAGAAAGCCTTTATCAGTGGCCACCATCTTACTGTTTTCCTTTTCATTGCACTCAGCCCTTGAAACAGAGAAGGAAGTTGCATATATTTGTCCTGGATTTTGCAAGACATTAGGTCATGCATGTTAAAAAACAAAACAAAACAAAACAAAAAAAACACTTTAGTGTGAAACCATAAAGCTCACTGTTACCTCAGCCCACTGCCTCTAGGAAGAAGAGAGGCAGAGACCTACATAGATTCATCACTAACCTCCAGATTAAATGGTGTTCTAGTCCTGTCTGTCAATTTTTCAAAGTCAGGTAATAGTTCCTTCTCTGTTAACAAACTTCAAACAATCGTGGGAGAAAAATGCTTTCTTAACTGTGCCCATTACATAGTCTTCTCTAAATATACAATACTAGAGCTGAGAGTCCATGCAAATTGAATTTTGCTTTAAATATTGTCCATTTGATGTTGGTTTTGAGGTCCTCTCCCAGCCCTGGCGAATTCGTGTGAGGGTCTTGTCTATACACGGCAGGATGAGGATGAACTTGATCACCAGCACGGTGCAGGGAATGATGAGTGCTATCACGTAGGCAGAAGGAAGATACCATCTAAGACTCGAAGGACTGAGGAATTTCTTCCCGCCGTACACCATGGTGTGGGCTGTGCATAAGATCAGGGTCAGATAACCCAGTTTGGACTATACAAGCAAGAAAAATATATATATACATCAATACTGTACTTCTATTTTAAAGTGAAACTCTCTAAGCCAATGAAGGATATTCATTACCAACCATAAATGTTTGACATCTGAAATATTTAGAACACTCTGCTAAGTACTGGAGAAAGCATTAACCCTCCTTTGGGATGATAAATATTGCATTAAAAAAAAGAAGATTGTGCTTACTAATGATATGGTGGTTTCATCCTTCAAAATGTTTTTATTTTTTTAAAATTTTTAAAAGATTTTATTTATTTTATTTGACAGATAGAGATCACAAGTGGGCAGAGAGGCAAGCAGAGAGAGAGGGAGGAGGAAGCAGACTCCCCACTGAGCAGAGAGCCCGATGCGGGGCTCGATCCCAGGACCCTGGGATCATGACCTGAGCCAAAGGCAGAGGCTTTAACCCACTGAGCCACCCAGGCACCCCCAAAAAGTTTTTAGAAGCATGTAAAGTTGGCATGCAACATCGTCTTAGTTTCAGGTATACAATATCTTGATTTGGCAATTCCGTACATTTTGTACTGTTCACCACGATAAGTGCAGGCACAATCTGTCACCATACAATGTTATTACCATAATATTGACTATATTTCCTGTGCTGTACTTTAATTCCCAGGATGGGCAATCTAGGTGAAGGGGATTAAGTTGGTTTCATCTTAACCTGGCTGGGGATGGGAAAGTTTGTTAAGTGTAAACTCTTCTCAGTTAGAATAAATAATATACCTTGATTTCTTCCCCAATGGTAAAACTCTTTCCTTGATCAACTTTTCTGGAGGCCAGAGATGAATAAGTTACAGTATGTCCTCAAGAAGTACCACATTAGTTTATGTTACTGACTAAAAGCAGATGCTAGCTAATTTCTATTGCAATAAAGAACAATTAGCAAATTCACTTTTATTTGCTTGTTTTGTCCTAAATTCTAAAGCTCAATGTTTCTTTCTGTCTTAATGCCTTGACTAAAGGTGTTAACATGAGAAAATGTTGACTGCACTTGTTCTCTGGGAGAAACTGCAAGACTTTTGAAATTCAAATAGTTTTATAAAATTCAAATCTAATTTCAGTTACTAATGATCTTCTCTATTATTATCCTGGTTCACAACAAGCATGCATCAGAATAATCTGGAAGGCTTGTTAAAACACAGTGTTGGGCCACACCTGCAGTGTTTCCGATTCATTAGGTCTGGGTGGAGCCTGGGGACTTGTGTCTCTAATAAGATCCCAGCTGATGGTGAGGTTCTAGGCACCACACTTGGAGTATTACTGGTCTATAAGAATGATAACTAGGTGCCTTTAGTGAGATATCTGGTGGTTGATACATGGGAAACAACAATTTTCCCCCTTACAGACCAACACTGGGTCTGGTATGATTACAGTCTAACATAGCTTGCTTTGATGGTTTTAAACTTGAGTTTAGTATATGCCCTTTTGTATCAATATCTATCAGTACAGATGTTAAGGTTGATTTTCAGAAGTAGAAATTTTGTCTTTGGGTCTCTTCACATTGCATCTAGCACATTCCTACATACAAAGTTTAATAGTGTTGGTATTTTTCACTCTCTCCTCTGACCTGTGGCTCTGGGAGTAGGCAGTGATCTTGGCATGTGATGCCCAGCTAGGAAACAAAACTATTATGGTATGCCTTTTGGTACCAGAGTTTAGCATTTTCTCACTTGAATTTGGTTCAATTGCTATTTTTGTGACATTGCTAGGGAAGTGAAGGAGCAAAATGAAAATTTATGCATAGTAAGAGAGAAAAATGAAAATATTTGTAAAGTCAGAATTATTTTACAATATAAAGGAGATTAAATATTAGAAGTCCTTACCTGGACAAATCGGAATTCTCTCCAGTTGACCATGTTGCTAACTGATGGCAAGGAAGTGATTCCCAAGAGGACAAACAGGAAAAATCCAAGGATTCCCAAAGCTATGTACGAATCATTAAGCCAGGCAGTAGTGGTGCTAAATGGATCGTCTGTCTTGGCTAGTGCCTAAGAAAAATTAAAAGCAATTTTTAAAAATTAAATTTTTTTACAAATTGCCCAAACTTTTAAGGGGACTGAAAAATACTTCTGCAGGGTGTATTGGCTCCCAGTGAATTGTATGTATTTCTTAATAATCACTTAAAAATAGCTGTAGAGAAAAATACACTTGGAAATGATATTTCTTGGTAGAAATAGTAATTGGTTCTGCTGGGACTTTATTATAATAGTTGACTCTAGGAGTTGTGTAGAAAGTTTTAATTGACCCTATAAATTCTAAAACAAAGTAAACATTTACTTAAACCTTCTTTACCATATGGTTTCTCATTCCCCAAGCAAAACTCGTTGTTCTCAAATGATTGTATCAGGACTCTGTTTTTCTGCTTTATATGCTGATTATTCACACACACAAAGTTTGGGTTCTTTCATGTTTATTTTTGTCATAATATAGCATCAAGTCTGTCACACCACAGATTGAGAAAAATCAGGCCCTTAAAATGGGACTCCTACCCAAGAACTTCCCGTGTATTTGTGAGGGAAATAATGTAGAAAATTCCACAGAAGTCCCATCAATGAGTTATCGACTCATAAACTTTGAAAATGCAGTAAGATTGATCAAAACCAATTATTTCCAAACTAGAATGGATGGATAGCACTTCCTCTGGGACTGCTTTAAAACTCTCTGCGCTGATTCTCTCTGCATTTTTGACTATGCAGAAAATAGTATTTGACATTTGCTCAGAATTGTTTAGTTTTCTGGTTATTGAGGATGGCTCTCTGCAAGTCAAACATTAATGAAGTTATAAGCACCCTTTTGTGAATTTGTTTACCTTCCTGTGACACAGGTTTGAATAGCCCCCTTACTTAGAAGGTAGTTGGTGTTGACTTCCAAAAGCAAGCAGCATGCATAAAAATAGAAGCTTGAAAACACATTGGTTTATGTTTATTGACTGTACCCCCTCCCCAAGGAATTCAAGTAGGTGTTATTAGGTTTCCTGAGCCCCCAAATCTGTCAGTTTGCCGGTAGCCCTATGAGTCCTGGGAATGCACATCTGGATCCAAGTGAACCTGGGAATCTAACTTTCATTCTCAATAGTTGTATAATGTCTCAACTGCATTCATTAAAAAAAAAAAAACAAACAAACAAATCAAAAACCAAAAACCAAACCAAACCAACAACAACAACAACAACAAAAGAGAAAATAACCCAAACCTGACAGGAGCTCTAGGACTTTAAAAAATAAAGATGCTTAGGAGAGAGCAATTTTCTATAATTGTGAAATGGAATATGATGTAGCAAGACTTCTCTTTGATTTAAGGAACTGGAGAATGCAAATGAGTAAAGATTTACCTGGGTAATGGTTCTGTTTTTCAGGGTCCATCGTACATAATAACGAATAGGAATCACAAGTGTGTAGAGGACATGAAGGAAGGCAAATCCCAGTGCCACCAAGCCAAGCTGCTTTCTGCAGAGCATCCACTGGTCAAGCCAGTCTGGGAATCGGCGGTATTTTGTCCCTCGGTACAGTTGCAGAATGGCAGCAATAACACCAGGGAGGTAAACCAAGGCAAGCAATGTAAGTGCTGCTATCGGAAAGATCCGATTTGGAATGGAAATAGCCAAGCGAAATGTGCTGTCTTGATTGCCATTAGCGTAAGGGTAGAGTACGTCTCTTATAACGCAGTAGCAAAAGAAGAAGACACACAGAATAGCAGACAAATAGAAGGGGAGCTTCCACATTGGAAATAGTTGCAGGGGGTAGTTTTCAATTTCTTTGGCTGCCAGGAGAGATCCTTGATCCAGTGGAGTAAGTCCAAGAGTACGAACAACATCCATCACTCTTTGCTTGGCTTTGCTGTCGTTTCCACAGACAAACACCTGGGTTAAGAATAATCAATTAATAAATAATGAAATAATATTTACTCTTTACTTTGGGCATTACTTTGAAAGTCTGTGTAAGCACCATGCCAAACAAGAAAATAAGAACATGCTTTTCAGACAAGGGCATGGACACAGTATGTTTTAAACTTGGACAAATGTGCTAGATGGTTAAGTACCAGGGTTCAAGTTGAGAGTGGTTCTAAGCATATCACACTGATACCATAGGACTTGGTTCTCCACAGGGTGAATGGTTTTTCTTCTGTATTCATGGGTGCTAGAACACTTACAGATTATGTTTAATCTCCATGAATAAATGGAATCAGTTTCATATAGTGTTATAGGAATGGAAAGGTTATCCATCAACAGTGTTATTTTTTAGTACGTGCATGGAACCTGACGTCATTGGATTCCATCAAACTAGAAACTGAGAGTGCTGACAATGAGGAATAAATCACAACATCGACGACTTTACTTGGTTAAACCCAAGAAAATTATCTGCAGCACATATTAGCAAATGGAAATGTTTAGTTGGTGTTTTATTTTGGAATTCTGTTTTGGCATCTTTGAGGTAAGTGTGCATTAAAACATTTGCTTTTTTTTTTTTTTTTTTAAAGATTTTATACATTTATCTGAGAGAGAGACAGGGAGAGTGAGAGAGAGCATGAGTGGTGGGGAGAGGGAGAAGCAGGCTCTCCGCTAAGCAGGGAGCCCAATGGTGGGCTCAGTCCCAGGATCCTGAGATCATGACCTGAGCCAAAGGCAGAGGCTTAACTGACTGAGCCACCCAGGCACCCCAAAACCTTCACCTTTTAAAGATTGAGTGTAAATTAATAATTTAACCGTACCTGCCGATTTGCATCCAGTGCTCCAGACTGGAGAGCCCAGGCTGAGATGGTATTAAATGCTTTTACTACGTGGGCTCCTGGCAGCAACTGAGCGAGGTACTCTGCATTGGATTCCAGATACTGATCAATTTTGAGGTTGTTGCTGATGTCGACCAATATTTTTCCTTTGAGCACCTCAGTTAGTTCTTTGAGAAAATCATAATGCTCTCTGTGGACTGCTAAGATTATGATGTCTGATTTCTGGGCTGCTTCTAAGTAGCTCAGGACCGCTGCACCGTTGGGCAGCAAACTGGACTTCTGTGGGTTTCTACTTCCAAAAACAATAGAATAATCACACTGGAGCATTCTGAGTGCCAGTGATCTTCCAAAATCTCCAGTTCCAAAAATACATACAGTCTCTTGCTTTTCTGAAGAATTCATAGTAGAAGGAAATGCACCTGTAGAAGTCTTTTCCATATCTGAAAGATAATAACAGAAATAGCCAACAATACAGGAATGTTCAACATGGAAAAATTATTGTCATATATATTCTCATATGTGTCTGATTGAAAAAAATCACTAGTCAAAAACTTCTTCTGTTGGATAAAGAGATGCAGTGAAAAATCAGGACACTTGTTGGTGGATGCTTTAAACTACGGATATGTGTTGCAATGATACCAACTTTGCCCAAAACCTAACAGTTCCAAGTGTTCTCAGAGCAAACTCTAGCAAAGAATGCACTAGTAAAGAAAGTGTAGAGCAATTTCTTTATGTTTCATGATACAAAAATTCCTAAATAAAACATCAGCAAACAGAATCCAGCAGCTTGTTAAAAGAAAATGGACATTGATCAAATGGGGATTATTCTAGGAATGTAAAGATGAGTTCTGTAAACTCAGTATTAGAAACTCTATTAATTTAACTCGCCATATTAGAAGATTTAAAGAGAAAAATAGTCCTATTTGTGGATGCTAAATGGGCAGATGTTAAAATTTGACATTTATTTTTGACTTATAGTTTAAAAAAAAAAGGAGTAGACAAGTATTTCCTTAACATATAAAGTATCTCTTTCAACCTAAAATCTAGAATCAAACTTAAGAGAGAATTACCAAGAA
The DNA here is from genome assembly GCF_011764305.1 of Mustela putorius furo. NCBI lineage: Eukaryota > Metazoa > Chordata > Mammalia > Carnivora > Mustelidae > Mustela > Mustela putorius. The sequence continues at coordinate 31,718,698 of NW_025421998.1, forward strand.
AAAGAAAATTCCAGAAACCTCCCAATAAAGCCATAAACCAGATGGGCCATAAGCCAGACAAATGTATCTGCTTTGACCACTTTATTTTATTGTTTGGAAATTCTAGCTAACACAACTAGACCACAGAAAAAAAATCTTAGGTATAGAAATTCAAAAGGGGTTGTGGATGATGAAACTGTAGTCTCAGAGAACTTGTGAAAGTCAACTGAAGAAGTACCATATATATAAAATCAATCCAGGATCTTGTTTAGGAGCCCAATTAATATCAATATTCTTCACATACTAAAAAAATTAGTTTGCAAATGGACTCTACTTAAAGCTGTAGCAGAATAGGGAAAATATTTAGGAATAAATCTAGCAAGATAACAAGACAAGTACAAGATATATATGAAGAAAAATATAAAATTCCCTTAAGACCCAGAGAAGGTTTATGTAAATCTAAAGGCATGTTCTTGGATGGGCTGGTCAACTTTATGCTGCTCTCAGTTTTCCCTAAATTAATTTCTAAATTCTGAAAAACAAAGTAATGAATAGAGGGCTAGTTCTATTGAATATTGTTGAATTTATATAATTTTTAATTTATCTTTATAACAACAAATTATCTTTATATGTTATCTTTATAACAACAAATATTGTTAAAAAGCATGCGAGTTACCTTTTTATAAAGCTAAGGGGCACCTGGGTGACTCAGTGGGTTAAGCCTCTGCCTTTGGCTCAGGTCATGATCTCAGGTTCTTGGGATCGAGCTCGGTGGGGAGCCTGCTTCCCACTCTCCCTCTGCCTGCCTCTCTGCCTTCTTGTGATCTCTTTGTCAAATAAATAAATAAACTCCTTAAAAAATAAATACTATAAAGCTAAAATAATGAAGTAATATGGCAGTGTCACAGGAATAGAAAATGTTCAGTGAAATAGTAAAAAGTACAGAAATTGACCTCTGCATATATGATAAAGATGTCATCTCAAGTCAGTGAGAAGAAGGTTATTCAGGAGCAAATATTGGGACAGCTAAATAGCCAATTGGGAGAAAAAGTTGAATCTACATGTCATACTCCTCTTCAAAGGAAATTTAAAATATATTAAAGATTTAAATCATGTGTGTATGTATGTATGTATGTATGTATCTACTTATGTATCTATTTTTTAAAATATTTTATTTACTTACTTAATAAAGACACAGTGAGAAAGGGAATACAAGCAGAAGGAGAGAGGGAGAAGCAGGTTCCCCAGCAAGCAGGGAGCCCGATGTGGTACTAGATCCCAGGACCCTGGGATCATGACCTGAGCTGAAGGCAGACACTTAATGACTGAGACACCCAGGTGCCCCTGTATCTATCTATCTATCTTAAATAGAACTATAATAAAACTAGAAGGAACTATGGAGAATTCTTTTGTAACTTTAGAGGGAAATGGCCCTTTTCTATACCACAAATCCCTGAAATCGGTAAAGAATAAAGGAATAAACAAAAACACAAAATATCTCTCTCAACCTGAAATCTAGTATCTAAATTAAAAGTAAAAATTGTCATATATATTACATAAAACTGTGATTTCATAAAAATGAATAATACCTACAAAGCAGAAACCACTGTAAGCAAAGTCAGAAGATCATCAACAAAGAACAAAAAATATTTTTAACTCCTAAAAATTAAAAAAAACATCGCCCAATAGAAAATTGGGAAAAAGATATAAGTTGATTTTCATCCTAAGGTGATATAATATAGTAAAAAAAAATTTAATCTTACTCAAAATAAAAGAAATGCAAATTAAAACTAAACTGAAATATTGTTATAAAGCATGTGAGTTACCTTTTAAAAGCTTTTGAAATTTAAATTAAAGACAAACGAAATAAAAATGCTCAAATTCCCATGGTCCAATAATATAGTTTAGGTTATTCTGAAGAACATTATTTTTTTATTTCAGTAATGAATTTTTCTCAAAAAATTATTTATTTTAAATAACACTTATCTTTTAGTGTAAATTTTCAGTTTACCTTTTCCTTTCTTTCTTTTCTTTCTTTGGTCTCTTTTGTTCAGTAATGTATCCCCAGTGCTAGTAAGAGCACTGACTATGATGGAAAGGGCACTCCTTGACAAAATTTGTTGAGTGATATTAGAAAGGTGGAATGGAGGTGTTGGAAGGAGCTCTTTGCTCTGTGTGCCAGGCACAGTGTAGGACACATAATGAAGAGAAGGGTGAGTGATTAAAGTGTAACCACTGGGAAGAATAAGGGAGAAGGAAAGAAGTTGGGAGGATGTGGTAAAGACATTGCTTCTATCACCCAAATGGCTTTCAAGAAACCGTCAGTGAATTTGCTGTGAAATTTAAACCAGATGTAGTCACTATTCAGTTCTTACATGGTGGATTTCATGCCAATTGTAGAGCACAGGAAGCTCACACCTTTTTAATGAGATTTCAGAAATTTGCCCTTTCCATTGTAGCCTTTGGAAAATACCTATATTCTTACCTGAGCTTATCGAAAGGTGTACCTGTATCATAAGCAGACCATTTAGAGCTTTGTAGGTAGTGAGAAGTCATGGAAGAAATGGACAGGAAATATAAGACTACCCTGTACTTCCACTGAAACTCTTTGAATAATTGATTGAATCACCACAGCTGAGTCATTTGTAGAACTAGCTAGTGACGGACAGCCTACACTAAGTCAGAGAAGGGCATGAGCAAGGTTGGAGGAATGCCTGAAGAGGACACCAAGCCTCTCCTATGAAAACATAGCTGGGTCTTTCCGAAATTCTCTGTAGCATCTGCCAATGCAAACTACTTTAACAATTTATAATATAAGTCACCACTTCTGTAATATAAGCTGCTAATCAGTTCATACCTACTTGTTAGAGCTCAAATTCTCAAACTGGTGAATGATGGCTTCATTATTATGAATGTGTTCAAAGAATGTCAGTTGGCTGACTATCCCCTCACTTTTTATCCAGCGTTTTCCCCTCATATATTATTTTTCTCTCTCTTTTATTCAGACAGACATTTGCAAGTAAAATAAAGATATGATAAAGTTACCAGTGTCCTTTAATGGGATGGATGCTATCTTTATTGACATATTCTCACTTGGATCACCTTAATCGTTGCAAACAGAGAGTCCAGACTCTACTTTGACAATTTGGCCACTACCTTAATTTATTCTGACCTGTCATAAACATTTTTTTTTTTAAATGGAGATGTTAACTAAACAGCACTGGTTTTTTTTTGTTGTTGCTCCAACTCCTGCTGGCACTCTCAGAGACTCTCAGTGAGTCTCTCAAGTGTGAGACTCTGGATGTCTCAGTTTCATCATCTTTCAGATGAGAGATTAATAGCACCTGCTTTGGAGACATTGTGTGGATTAAATGAATTAATGTATATTTTGTTTCTTTTGGCGGGGGGTGGGGGGGGCGAGGAGAGAATCCCAAGCAGGCACCCCTTCCAGCATAAAGCCACATGAGGGGCTTGATTTCACAACCCTGAGATTATGACCTGAGCCAAAATCAGAGTCAGATGCTTAACCAACTGAGCCACCCAGGTGCCCCATGAATTAATGTATCTTAAAACGTTTCTTGAGACATAATAAGTACTTAGTAAATGGGCTGTCATTAATAGATTATTCAAATAATCTAGTGATTTTCTAATTTTTCAATCTATTGATTACCTAATTAATATAACCTTTATATAAATTTTATAAATTAAGGGTTAATTATGCTTCTTTAACTGAATATTGGAAATAGATAAAATTTATCTGAAATAACATTCAATAATTCTTAAGAAGTTTCTGCTTTCCCCACTTATTTCGTACAAATGAAACCCTATAAGAAAAGACTTTAGAACATATGAGTTTATCAAAACACAGATGTATAAACAGCTCAAGTGTGAATTTCTCTCATTTGTAATTCTTACTCATTTTAATTTTTCCCTCTTAAAATGCAGCTTGGCAATCCAGTGTAACACACTTGGGCTATTATACCAACCACTGAAATTGTTTTCAATTTCTTAAACTTTCACACACTTCACTGGGCAAATTATAGGTACAAAGACAGTAAGGAAATATTAAAATATCACTGATTGACTTAGAAAGAAATAGAGTCATTCCATTGGGCAATTAGTCCTTAACAAGTTGTTGAAGTTCGAAGGTTGATAATTGTGTTGGCGACATCTTGAGTTCTTTAAATCCTCCACGTTCTATTTCCGGTCATTGGGTAGTAATGGAGATCTGCTGAACTTCCATTGCCTAACAGAGAGGTCCACTTTGGGGACCCACATCTTGTGTTTCTGGATTCTTGTCCCGAGACTTTTCTGATACCCATACCTGCTTAGCATTCAGACATGTATGACCCGTGGGGCCACCACAGACCAATGGAGAATAGGAATCCATGAATAAACAGGTGCTTACACTTTCATCATCTGGCACTCAGTTCTGACACATTTTATAAAGCTCCTCAGAAAGCCCCAATGGGGGCGCCTGGGTGGCTCAGTGGGTTAAGCCGCTGCCTTCGGCTCAGGTCATGATCTCAGGGTCCTGGGATCGAGTCCCGCATGGGGCTCTCTGGTCAGCGGGGAGCCTGCTTCCCTCCTCTCTCTCTCTCTCTGCCTGCCTCTCTGTCTACTCGTGATTTCTCTCTGTCAAATAAATAAATAAAATCTTTAAAAAAAAAAAAAAAAGAAAGCCCCAATGGAATAGAGCACCACTCCTCTATAGGGGTGGCTGACTTAATATTCTCTCCTGCGACCTTTCTTATGAGCCGAGTGAGAGCCCCTTGCCTCTCACTCCTGCTCCTTGGAATCACTTCCCTGGTAAACTATTTGCATTGCAAACCACTGTCACCAGCTCTGCTTGCAAATCAACCCAGGACAAGAACAACATTTTTGTTGTTGCTATTATTATTGTTGTTTTTTTTGTGTGTGGAAAAAGAAAAATGAGCAGACCTCAGTTCCCATAACTGGGATGATGAAATAACATGTAAAAAATAAAAAAGTTGGTAATTCTTTGGAAGAATTTCATTCTGAACTCTCGGAAAAAATTCCAATAATAGGAGTTCATAAAAATGAGATGTATGCATAATCTAAACCACAAGGGAGATCAAGTTGAGGGTTCGTCTTACAGTAAGTACTATGTAAATAAGGAAGTTATGCCTATTTCAGACTATTTGTAATTCAAAATAGCTCCCATGTGTAAACATGGATTTATGGAAGTAGTGTAAGATTTCTTATGCAATGACTTAAAAAAAGTTTCCTAATCCTATTTTACTCTTAGATGTAGGAAGAGGGAATAAAGAAAATAAGAAAGGTAGTACACAGGAAGCAGAGTTACTAAGGGAAAGGGGGTTCAGATAGTTAAAACATGGCAGGGCAGTTTCTTTTTCCTTCTGCTCTTTACAGACCTCAGTTCTGTAACAGGAAGCATAACAAGAGTACCTCTGGACTGGAAAATCTCCAGGGCCGATTTTGCGTCTCCTAGAGAGGCTGGTGGAGACTGTGGGGCCAACACAGGTAAAGTGATTACACCTGGTGTTCATATAGATTAAGAGACTGATAACCAACAACACAGATGCAAAGATGGCAAAGATGACTTTGGAGAAGCGTGTGTGTGTGTGTGTGCACACGCGCATGCATGCACATCTGTACATGGCCTGGGGGGAATCAGGTGTGGGTCATGTAGATGCCAAGCCCCTCGGTCTGCAGATCCCACCCCAGGCCTGAGGAGGCCTTCTTCTGGGACATTCCAATGAAGCATCCCATGAGGATGTTAGCACTTGTCTGGCTTTTGCGGTTTACTTCTGTCACTTCCCAGAGTCAGAGATTAGAGAGGGTCCCAATTTAGGAGAATTCCAGCATGTGAGAAACGTGGAAATGTCCAAACAAGAAAACAAAAATCGCATATTTTAAATGTTTATACTTAATAAATCAGTGCTACTAACAAAAGACTCATTTTATTTGAAATAATTATAGATTCACAGGAAGTCTTAGAGATAGTACCAGAGGTTCCTGCAAATCCTTTGTTTGCTCTAATGGTTACATTGTACATAGCTACAGAGCAAAGTCAGAACTGGGAAACTGACATTGGTGTAACGTGTACGGATAGTTCTATGTCATTTTATCCCAAAGGTAGGTTCGTGGATCCACTAGGGGCAATCAGGATACAGAACTATTCAGTGCCACTCCATCTCTGCTCTCCTAACCCCTGGAAGCTATCCATCTGCTGTCTAAATCTTTAATTTTGTCATTTGGGGAAAGTTTTATAAATAAAATCACACAACATGTGACCTTTTCACAAAAAAAATTTTTTTTTTCACTTCCCATAATGCCCTCGAGGTCCTTCCAAGCAGGTAAGCCTATCAGTTGGTTCCTTTTTCTTGTGGAGTAGTGGTCCACTGTACAGGCTCCTTCATTTGTTTCTTTTCTATCTATATGCCCTGTTTGGTGAAAAGTCATCTCATCTTGGCCATTTTCTAGTTGGATTTTTGTTTTTTCACTGTTGAATTTTTGTTTATTCTAGATATGAGGTCTTTGTCAGATACATGGCCTTCAAATACTTCCTCTAGATATGTAGCTTGTATTTTCATCATCCTAACAGGGTTGCTGACAGAGCAGAAGTGCTTAATTTTGATTAAATTTAACATATTGCCTTTTCTCTTTTATATATTGTGCTTTTCATTTCATATCTAGGAATTCCTCACCTAGGCTTTAGTCCTGAATATTTTCTCCTCAAAACTTGATAGTTTTATATTTTACATTTAAATCCATTATCTGTTTTGAGTTAATTTTTGTATAAATTCTGAGGTTTAAGCCAAGTTCATTTTTTTCCCTATGAATATCTAATTACTTCCCTATCAGTTGTTTAAAAGACCATCCTTCTTTCATTGAATTCCTTTTGTACCTTTTTCAAAAATCAGTTGCCATACACATGTGGCTCTATTTCTGGGTTCTCTATTCTGTTCCATTGATCAATGTGTCTACCCTCTGTCAATGCTATGCGGTTTTGATGACTTAAAATTAGGTAGACTGATTCTTCTCACTTTATTATTTTTCATTTTTCAGAATTATTTCAGAAATTCTAGTTCCTTTGCCTTCCCATAGAAGTTTTAGGATAATCTTGTCCATAGCTATAAAAAATTGTTTATTTTAAATGCTTATACTTAACAAATCAATGATTTTTGGCATATTCCAAAAATACAATGCAGCCTATTTGGTTTGTTTAGGAGATAACCACAATCTTTATTATGATATTAATTCATGTCAAAGCGTAGTGGCAGTGTACTGTTATCTAATAAATAGATATTACAGTTATCTAATTACAGATATCTAATAAATAGATAATACAGTTATCTAATAAATCTAAAGTTGTATAATGGACTTCTTTTCATCCTAAGCAGTATATTTCTGTATATGCATAGCCCTCATTTGGAGAATACGTCAAAATAAAATTTTAAAATCCCTGTGTATCAGCAGCAAGAGAGCAAATTGACCTTTCTCCCTTCTCTTTGCCCTGGAAGAGACCCTATTCATCATTCCTCTTAGTAAGAAGAACAGGAATCAACAACCCAACCATGCCACTTCTGAACGGTGAATATTTTCTTGTCTTTTTTTTTTGTTTTGTTTTTTGAAAATGGGCCTTTTGTTTCCCCTAATGTGTTCAGAGAGTGAAGGGGAAAATATGTAAATATTTATGAATATAAGACCACTTGTAAAAATGAGAAGAGGAAAGAAAATCCCCCCTCCCTCTCAGGTGCAGATATACCTGAAAGGAAAAATCAACCTCCATGAATCCTCTTATGTTTTTTATTCTGAGAAATTTATAGAAAATACAAATTAAGGCAAATTATTTTATATAAAGATTCAAACTTAGTTATACATAGTATTATATTGTTTTTCAGTTTACCCAATTTTATATTTTTTAGACAAACTAAAAATGCAAAAAAAAATTCTTTCTCTAAAACGATTTGGAGATAATCATGAAAAGGACTATAAAGATAAAACTATCATCATAATGCACAATTTGGGGTAATAGAAATAGTGTGCTGGGAACCATAAAGACTATAAGTAGGCAAAGCAGAAACTCTTTATAGAATTTGGTTTGGGTGGGAATGCAGGGAGACGGGGTTATGATGGTGGTACAGACAGTGAGATATCTCCCTGGCACTCCTTCCAGACCTTTGTTCAACCACCAAAGCAACTTCTTAGAATCACTAAGGTTTATAAGATGCAAATACTACTACCAAGGGTTATGCTAGAAACCAGTGCTTCTCAATCCTGGTGGATGGTAGAATCACAAAGAGAACTTGTATAAAATGCAGATGACCAAACTCTTGGATACTCTCAGTCAACTGGTCTAGGGTAGAGCAGAGGCATTTTTTTTTTCCTCCAAAATAGCTCCCCCAGATAATTCTACTGTTGAGCCAAAATTGTGAACCATTGCCCATTTGTTAGCTTTCAGTTAATGGCCTGCTACAGTGGTTCTCTTCCCTGGTCACACATTAAAATCAGCTAGGTAGATATTTAATGCTAGGGCCTTGCCCCCTGAGATTCTGAATCAATTGGTCTGAGGTAGAGCCCAGACATCTGTATTCTAAAAACCAACCAACCACAGAAAACAAACAAGAACAACAAAAAACCCCAACCCAAACAAGCAATCAATTTTGAAGGAGCACCCAGGACTGAGAACCACTGCAAATGAAAAAAGATAAGGCTATCTTTTTTGGAGAGGGATGGTAGGGAAGGAAAAGTCGGAGAGAAAGCAGGGTGTTGATGAGGTTGTAAGCGGTTGCAGGAACATTTCACCTGCTTTACCATAACTTTTTCCACAAAATAGTCATTGGCTGAGTCTGAGAGGCAAGAATTCATATTTTTATGAAAACCAGAGGGACGAATGTGTATGTAGTCCCCACAGGAAAGAGAATCAAGGGAGTAGGTCTCAGGGCTTGGTGTCAGACTGCAGGAAGGCTTTGCTCTGTAACTGCCTCAAGGAAACCCTGACAAGTTGTTCTCCATGAGCCACAAAGTCCTTTGGGTCAAATCCCCCCACCGATGTCCTAGAGTACTCCTGAACACTGATTCTCACATAGGGCCACACACTCCCTCCTTTATCATTTGGATGAAATCACTATTAAAGATAGTCCCCACTTAAGAATTCACTTTGAATCCTGAAATGATTGTTCATCCAAGATGTTGGATTCTTCCACAAGTAGTGCCCCCACTGGACTCGTACACTTCCACTGGGGTCGTAGCACACAAATCCAGTGATCTGTCTTGGCTCCTTCCGGAGAGCTAGAGTATAAACAACGCTTTTAAACTCTGCAAGATGTGACATGATTTTTCATTTTAATTTGAGACATGTAAATAGGGACTTTTTTTTTTTAACTTCTTCCTTCTGTTTTATTATTCCTTCTGAATTTTGACCTGAAAGCCCTACATGACTTGACAACATATCTGTAATGAGCTGAAACCCATCTATCAAGTATTTCCTTTCATCTCAAGGCATAGGGGCAGGAGGGAGTTCTGCAACGGTGCCAGTCTTTGTGTGATTAAAACATTTGTTTTAATATATCCCAGGGACAAATGGAAAGCAAAAAAATAGTTTTAAAAATTTAAAAGCTTCCACTAACACATGAACTCATCCAACTTATTCACTGAGCTATTTCTGTATTTAGTGAGATCAAGGTTCTTCAGGGAAAGCAAGCATATCCACAGTTAAGCCGATATCCTTTTCTGACAAGTATATATTACTGCAGTAAAACCAGAAGACTTTGACCTAAAAAGACCTCTGATTGCAGTTTATGAAAAATGTAACATATCTACGATCAATGGATTTTTCTACTAATTGTTTGTTTGACATTTAGTTTTCAGTGTCTATATGTTATTTGAAAATATAATAGTGTATTTCTTATTTTAGCCTCTATATTAGAAGTACCTCACTTAGTGATAGTCACAGACTAACATCTAGCATCTAATGCATTTAATCTAAATAACCAACTGCAGATTGGTTACTGAAAATCTGATAAATTATTTCAGTTATTTTGTAAGAAAATGTTATTTATCTCATAGCAACCAAGTTTACTGATGATTTGTTTTTTTTTTTGCTAGCCAGTAGAATACAAAAGGAAACAGTAATCTTAACTTGTATGGTTTGATCAAGTCACAAGAGCATAACTAAATCTAACCTTCACATTTATGTTCTTATGGGTAAATATACTTCCTCAGGAATTGCTAGTAACTAGAACCAGCTATGGCCTGTGCCATAGCTATGATTCTGTTAGTAGCATTTTACTACCACCCAATGAATTACCAAGACAGCAAGGAGATGCAGAACTCTGTTATCTATTTTAATTGTACTTTAAAAGAAAAATTATTTATTTTTAATTTAAGTTCTTCATGAAATTCTAGTTCATCCAGAAATCTTATTAATACATGTTTCTGCATTTAGATCTCAGTGCATCTGTTGGGATAAATGAAGACTGTATTCTGATTTCCTGGCCAAGAATTTTATCATGTAGGTTCATTATCCGCTGACTAGGATAGTTAGTTCATTTGATTAAAGCCTGGGGCTCATGATGACAAGGTCAGGAATTTAGTCTTGTCTGAGTTAATTTGTCTTGACCTCTATTTACCTTCTAAATGCCGAACAACTTCTTAGGAATCTGTAGTTCACCAAAGATTCAGCATCAGGACAGAACCTGGACTGTCACCAACAGAAAAACAGCTCTGTCTCACTGATTACGTGACATTTGGCTCATACAGGCTACATGAGCATTTGCTTATTGGATACTTTGGTGATTGCAACAACCCACTTAGTATTCAGTGTCAGTTAGTGGGTTTTGCTTTTTCTAGGACTACTATGGCCAGAGACATTTAGCAAAAGATCTGATCATTTCCATTTTTTTGGTATTGAAAATTTTATTGATTTATATGCAAGAGTAAGAGACAGAGCATGCCAGAGAGACCACCAGAAGTGGGGAGAGGCAGAGAGAGAAGGAGACACAGACTCCCCACCAAGCAGGGAGCCCTATTTGGGGCTTGATCCCAGGACCTGGAGATGGTAACCTGAGCTGAAGGCAGAGTTAACCCACTGAGCTACTCAGGTGCCCTTGATCATTTCAATTTTGAATGAACGTTGTTTCAGTAAATTTCCTATGAATAGTCATTTATCTTCGTATTGAGGCCACTAAAAATTATCTGAATATAATTATCTGAATTGCCAAATTAGTTTTGGGGTAGAGGAGTTTTGCTCTGGATCTGATCCCACTCCGAAGTCCCTGCTGATGAAACTCATTCTGCTTCACATTATCTATCTTATCATTTGTTAGAAATTTCCTGGGGCTGGGGAGCCTGGGTGGCTCAGTTGGGTGAGTGTCCAACTTTTGGTTTCCCCCTGGGTCATGATTGCAGGGTCATGAGAACGAGCCTGCCTACTCCCCTGCCCCTGCCCCCCTCAGGCTGTGTGCTCAGCATTGAGTTGCTTGAAATTCTCTCCCTCTCCCTCTGCTCCTCCCCCAGCTCTTCAGTGCAGGTATTTTCTCTCTCTCAAACACATAAATAAATCTGGAAAAAAAAAAAAAAAAGGAAAGAAAGAAAGAAAAAATCTCCTGGGAGTGATTTACACATTCTTAGGAATATAGTCTCCATCTTTGGGGTATCATTTTCTTTTATTTCTAAGCTGGCTCTCAGAGGCGAGGACTCCTCAGGGGCCATAGTGCCTCTGATGTTTGCCAAGACCCATCAGCTTGAGCTTCAGGGCAGGATCTGGCCTTGCAGACTTTCCTTGGCTTACCCCAGGGGACAAAGTGCTCTTGAAACTCCTTCCCCTTTCCTTGTGTTACACTCTAATATACAAGCTTGAGAGCTGTGCTAGTTTAAAATATTTCTTTAATGAGACAGCACCTTTTTAAAATTCCTTGGTTTTCAATCTCAGCTCTTTTCAATGGTATGGTTGGAGACTGGCTTGCCAGGTGAGGTCTTGAAATCAGCCATGGTGGGAGTTTCCACACCACAGGAATCAGCAAATGCTACAAATCAGGACTTTTTCTTTTTTTCTTCCTTAGAGAGTCCTTTACCAGCACTCCACTGGCTTTTTCCCTCCCTCTTATCCCTTCTCCTTAATAATGGCATGTGACCAAGGAAATTGGAAAATAATTTGGCTGATAGGATGATACACTTTTCCAGTCCTGTCTGCAACTTAGCCCTAAATCTCTTTCCTTAGGAGCCTCCCTTCTCAGAAAGCTCCTAGGCTTTAATGAAAACAGGGTCCATGTTGGCTCCCTCTTTCCCCGGCAAAGGGCCCACACCCTCTCCGCCCCACACATGGAATGAACACAATGCTGACTGTGAATCTGATCCTTCTAGACTCCTGCTTCCCTCGGGGAGACAGAAACAGGAACATCTTTGTGAATTCCATCCCCAAACACATACGTTCCCATTTTCCAGATATGCTTCAAGAATGCACAATTGGGGATCACACTTTGGGAAAACTAGAGGCAACTGGCACCTTTCATCATTAACTGAATTGAACCACTTGCCAACCTGTGAACTGCTTTCACCTCAACATCCTTTCCTTTCCTATGAAGAAACAACTGGGAGCATAATCCATTTTTTTTTTTTTTTTTTTGGTATAAGAATGACTTGGTGTAACAATTCTTTTGAACTGTTCACTAGGCTTTGTATCTTATGCCATGCTTTCAGGTATTAAAGAAGGGTTAACATGTTTTACTTAAGTTAAACTAATTAAAACCATTAAGAATTCAATATTCCAATTTTCATGACCTCAGTTAAATGCTGTAATCATATTATATCACTCCTTAAAATGAATTAGACTCTGAAGTATTATAGTTACAGTTTTTTTTTAATGAAACTTACCCAGTATAGCAACATAATAAGGTCACTAAAATTAAGGTTAATGAGAAGAAACACTAAGGTTCCTGCCAATTTCTTCTTTCTTTTAAAAAATAACAATTCCCACCCTTTGTTTTATATGTACTGTACAGTACATAGCAAGCTCATGCTTCTCCTCAAATGGCAAGCAGTTGAACTCTGGACACTTTGACCTTAGGTAGTACAGCGCAGGGGGCATCCGGGCTCATAACCCAGTACATCCATGAGGGTTCATGTATTCCAAACTTCAGAATCAGTTTGATCAATATCTTGTGGGGTTCCATGTTTTCAGTAAACTTTGTGAACAGACTGTCTGTGCCAGGCACCGTGCCAGGCTCTAGTCTTGGGGAGGATGTAGACCCAGAATCAAACTGCTCTAATGTGACCTGTAAGGACCCAAGCACAGGAAGGTGCACAGTGGACCCCATGTTAAAGATTGGGAACTAATTTACCTGGGAAACAGGACAAGAAAGTATACTAAAGTCTGTGCAAAATGGCTTCAGCCACTGTTTAACTTGGGTTCAAAGCTGTTTCCACACTGTGTAAAAAGAGCAGGTCGAGGTGAAACACGCAGAATCAGCATGGACTGTGAAGTGCCCCCTTGGATTCCCAGCATTAGTGCCAACATCACTGAAGACCTGACTGGAACCCCCTGTGATTTTTTTCCCTTCAGTATTTGGCACTCAGGCAAAAGAGACTACCTAATTGTGTTCTAATAACCTATGAAATGTGATATGCAATGACATTGCTACCTCTTAGTTTCTTTTTTTAAAATTATAATTCCTAACTTTTCAAAATTACCTTTTGTCACATTTTTTTCCCTTTTAAGTTGAAAAGTGGACTTTACTTTAGCCTGGCATTCGGATGGTTCATACAATCTACATTTAAAAGAAACATATTTCTCTCAAAGTAAGTTTGTAGAAATATGTGACTGTCAAAGTACAATGTGGTAAGAATCTCACACATGGTGTAATAAACTCTTCTGGGAGTTTATTGTGGAGAAGCATTTGGATCAGGGTGTCAATGTCCTGCCTAGTTAGAGTGGAAATACTTCTGTTAGAGTAGTGCATTTTTTTTTTTTTTTGCAGTTATATATTTCTGAAAGATGATCTTCAAACAGTACACCCAATCTTTGTTCTCTTTTCCTTAATGATTTTGGAAGAACAAATTGTTTAGGTATATAGGCCAAGTATGTTTTCTTATCATGCATTGTTTTGTCTTTTTTTTTTTTTTTTAAGATTTTATTTATTTGAGAGAGAGAGTGAGAGAGAGCATGAGAGAGAAGGTCAGAGGGAGAAACAGACTCCCCCTGGAACTGGAGCCTGATGTGGGACTCCATCCCTGGACTCTGGGATCATGACCTGAGCCGAAGGCAGTTCCTTGACTAACTGAGCTACCCAGGCACCCCATCATGCATTGTTTTGAGCATTAATTATCCTTACTTGGCTTTATTCCTTCCAGAAGTGATTTCTTGTCAACAAAAGAACAAGTGCAAATTCTGAACATTTCAGAAATGTCCTAAAAGTCATTCAAAATATCTTGAGTAGGTTTAACACATCATGCAGAACTGTTCAGAAAGTCTTAATCATTAACTATTGACTCATATTCTTTGGATTTACAAAGAACAGTGTCAAAGAGGTGACTTCAGAGCTCTCATCTTTGTAAAGTCTAATTTCTGTCATTTCTTGAGGAACTGTAACTTCAAAAAAACCCTCCCACCCAGACAACTACATTATTCATAGCCTGTGTAGAGTCTCACAGTAAGAATTACAGGTAGACGTGGTGCAGGCACATGGCGAATGACCTCCTTCTTGGAGGACAACCCAGAGGAAACAAGGTACAAGATACTCTAGCAAGTCTTCAAGTTTGAAAGGTGATTAGGTACATAAATCTGACAGTGGCTTAAGTCTTCTTAAGATTTTAAAAGGAAATGATTTTTAAATAGCAGTTGACAAAAGATCCGAATGACTTGCAAAGAGGACCAGATGGTGAGGATCATGAAACATTGGATTGTGTTTCTGTGGGAGACTGCAGAATCAGCTACTTGGGAGATTTTAAAAGGAGAATTTATGTCCTTTTAATAATGGCATTAACAATGGTAGAGTGACTAAGGGTGGTCCTTCAGGAGACAGGGAAGAGCAAAATGACTGCCCAGCATTGCTTCAATTTTAAAATTCTCTGACATATGGATCTATTTTTCTTAAAACTGCGCAGAACAAGGCTCAAGGCTCAGGGTTTTCAATTTATTAACAGGCTTATAAAAATGTATTTCGCTACTTCTAACACCAGTTAGCAAGCTTAAGCCAGGCACAAATCAGGAAATTATTCTCAAGTTAGGGGTTAGGTCTTATACACATTAGTTTTTGAACCTGCAGTTTCTATATGAACTTCAGCAGGACCATAAACATTGCCGATGGAGAAAGTGCTATGACCCAATTTCTCTGTACACATGTACCATTTACTTTACAACCTCGAAGCCTGATAAATAGGGGAAAGCTTCATCCCGTTTTCTGGGTTGGCAATGTTTGCCATGCAGGTAGGATACACACAGGTGGAATTTCATTCTGTGCTAAATCACAGCATTCTGAAAAACTCGGGGCCTTGCAAAAGGCCATATCTCAAAAAAGTTACTGCTTCAAATAAATGTGCCATTTTATAAAATTACACCTACTGTATCAGAAAAAATGTTCTTTCATGTGAGTGACATTTATATGACTGCCATTTATAGGGAATAGGACATTCTCACATAGCATGGCTGAAGAATGGTTTTCAAAGCTGAGAGTAGGGGCACCTGGGTGGCTCAGTCACTAAGCATCTGCCTTTGGCTCAGGTAATGATCCCAGGGTCCTGGGATCCAGCCCCGCATCGGGCTCACTGCTTGGCGCCTGCTTCTCTCTCTCCCACTCCCCCTGCTTGTGTTCCTCTCTTGCCTGTCTCTCTCTGCCAAATAAATAAATAAAACCCTAAAAAAAAAAAAAGAAAGAAAGAAAGAAAGAAAGCTGAACGTATTCTCTGAATGGGAAATGTGGCAGATGTCTAAGATACTTGTATGCGAAGAGATGCTCCACAACTGGGTACTCTCCCCATAAAAATGAAACTTGCATTATTATGAAGAAAGCAATCACTTGGCCATACTTATTGCATTAATGAGATTTTCAGTATGTTTCAAACCAGCAAGCATCTTTGGTCATGGATTTTCACCTTGTTAGATTTAGAGTGTGGGACTGCATGGATCATCTGGTCCAACAGCCTTTTGTTTTACAAATGTGGAAACGGAGGCAGAGGTGGTGAACTGCTAGTTAGATTTAGCAATAGACTTCTTCAAGTTCCCTCCCCTACTCTCCATCCAATTCACATTCATTATAGTCATCTTTTTAAAAAAAATTCCTAAATTACCACCGGGGGGGGGGGGACTACTTTCTAGCTGCCTCTGGACAAACAAGGGAAACGAGGCTGTATTTATTCTTCACAATAAATTACTTGTAAACGATATTTATCTGGAAAAGCAATCGATAAATTTCAGAAGGAGATTTTTAAGTCAAGATCAAGGACGGAAGTGTTGCAGATCTCAGGACAAATTTCAGCTCTTGGTGAAGATCTGAGACTGCGGAGATTGCCAAAACCACATTCTTCCAGGCTCCCTTCTGGGTGAGCGCCACAAGATTGCTCTTGTCGAGAAGTAAGGCACAGAGAGTAATACAAACCCTAAGCCTTCCACCTTTGGGTTTCTCGGCACCCTCGGGTAGAGATGAGCGAGAAAACTCCAGGAAGCTAGATGCTTGCTGCATTGCTTAACTCAACGCGCGACACCCTTGGATGGTCTTTCCTGGAGAGGGGCGCAGGGGGGCGCGGCAGGGAGTTCGCCAGCACCTCCTTCCCGGTGCGAGCTGGCGAGGGAGTGAGGTCCTGGAAGCAGGGGCTCGAGCTGGGCTGAAGCAGAGAAGGGAGCGGGGCAGCGTGGCGAAAGGTACGAGGCAAGAGCCGCGACGGGACCCACCTGCTGGGAAGCGCTTGGGAGGCGAGGCGGCCGGGGTCACGCGCAGCTGCGGCTCAGCTCAGAGCAGCGGGTGGCGCCTCTCGAAGCTATAAGAGGCGGTACAGAGCGGAGGGAGGGCCCGCTAGATTTCGCAAGATAAGGGGTGAAGAAAGCGCTTCCAGGAAGAGTTCAAAGTGGGAATCCCGGGCAACTGGAAGAACTAGAATTTCCGGTGCTCTATCGCTGCGGTTGTTGCAGATGTTGCTGATGGTGTCAGCCTGCGAGAGTTTTCAAGGGTTTTCCCCAGTCCTTGGAAGCTGTGCATTCCAGGCAGATGGAAGCTGAGGCTGAGGCGGATCCCTCTCCCGAAGAAGCCAGACAGCTCTGAGTAACTGCAAAAACACTACCTGCTCTAGGCTTCGAGGCAGTTCTCCGTTGCCATTTTGTCTCAATTCAGCCATAAGAGGTGACATCTTTCCTCCTCTGTCTGGAAGCCTTGGGTTCTCTTGGGGCCCATAGCAGGGATGATCCTGGATTTGGAGGTTTTAATTTAGGTAGATTAAATGGTTCAAAAGAAACAAGCCAAATGAAAGAGAGGGATGATGGTGCACATACCTTATTGTTGATATACATCTATATAATATCGAATATACTTAATAGTAATATATTGCATAATTTTATATATATGCAATTGGATTGATATGTCTTTTTTGTAGGAGGAACTCAAAAGCTATAGCCCAGAGGGCTTTAAGATTTAATTCACCATGATACCCTGTGGGGCAAAGCACCCTTGCACTCTCAAACTCTGCATTTTAGAACATAGAGTCCTCCAATCTGGCTGTTGCCCAGCCATCTGGTCTTAAGTTCCGTGGCCTACTCGCTAATACCCAGATGTTCAGCCACATGAAGTCTTGTTCCCAGCACTTTTGAGCCAACCCTTCCTTTGCCTGAATTGCAGCTCTCCCCAGAGTATCTTGTGGTATTAGCTCAGACCCCACATCTTCCAAGAAGTCTTCTCTGAACCTCTTGTTTCTTTCTTTCTTTTTTTTTTTTTAAAGATTTTATTTATTTATTTGACAGAGAGAGATCACAAGTAGACGGAGAGGCAGGCAGAGAGAAAGAGAGAGAGGGAAGCAGGCTCCCTGCTGAGCAGAAAGCCTGATGCGGGACTCCATCCAGGAGCCCTGAGATCATGACCTGAGCTGAAGGCAGCGGCTTAACCGACTGAGCCACCCAGGTGCCCCTGAACCTCTTGTTTCAATTAAACGTTTCTTTCTCCATATAGTGTAGTTGATAGTTCCAATACGGCAGTTAGGATGGTTTGACTATTAGGAGAGTTATTGTGTCCATATCTCCTCTCCTGAATGGCCAGCTCAGTGGCCGACACTGTATCTTTTCAGCCTGGGATTCTCCACCACACCTAGCACAGTGCCTTGCTTATAATAGGCACTCAGGATTTATTGCACTCCTTAATAAACTTACTGTTAATTATATTTTGTAAAAGGATCATCTGATAGTATTCTTTGGATGAGGAAGAACTTGAAGGGGTATTCATTGATGTTATAGCGTCAATTTTCCCAGCTTGAAGACTGAGAGGGTGAGAGAAAGAGTTGCAACTAGGAAAGAAGGAGGCTTCCTTCTTTCTTGGTGTGTCCCTAAGAGGCCTCATGGTTGATCAATAGGGTTTTGGTTACTTGCCCCTGGTCTAACTTCTGACTTTAAGCCTTGGGCCACAGAAACTTGATTCTTAGCACACTAAACTTGATACTTAAAACCAGAATGCTGATCTGTTTGTTGTCAGTGGACTATAAAAGAAATAACTACTGTGAAAATATAGTTGCTGAGGGCATCAAACATTCTAACCATCACATTCTTTCCCTGGAGACACATCCGGAGGAAACCATTTTATACAGAAGTCTGCTCTATAAACGGGAAGAGAGTTATCAGATCCCAAGGTTGCTGGCATCTAGCCATCCACACTGACACCACCAGGACCTATCTGGTGCAGGAGCATGTAGCTGGGTCTGTGGTCCGGGTAACTCTGGTTTCTGGGTGGTGTTTGGATCCATGATTGTTTGACATATGGACAATCATATTCTCAAATGCAGCCTCCAACTAATAACAGAATCATTGTTTTTTATACTTATTTTCGGGTGGGCAAAAAGTTCTAAAACCCAATTTTTATGAGAAGCAGATATATTTCAGTTATGTAAGCTCTTTTCTTTGCCAAAGGCAACCAGAGTCCCAGAAAGGGAAGATGAAATTACTGGAATATGAAGGATAGAAGAAATTGTCTTTATTAGTACTAAACTTAAGAGGTGCTTGGCTTATTTATCTTGTGGTTTAAAGATTGGTTTTTCCCTTGGTCCTAAAGGGACACAAAATTCATAATTCTCCTAGTCTTTCCTTGCTGTCGGGAAAATTAAACTTTCAAAGATGCTAGCAACCTGAAGACCCAAGGCTTTGCTGTTGGCCGAATTCATCCTTCTCCTGAAAGCTTATCATCAGAACTCCAGATAAGCCTTCCCAGATGTTGCACACACCAAAGCATTCCTGTTTAGATATTTCCATATTTACTCTGTCCTGAGTCTCTTCTACCATGTCGTCACTTGCCAGCCTGCTCTCTCCCTTTCTCTGTGTGGCAGAACTTAGGAAAATTGATCAAGTAGGCGTAGGTCCAGTATTAAATGATCGAATGAAAATATGCCTTTAACCTCGTATCTCCTTTTCTTTGTCATTTTTCTCCTCTTTAGGGGCTGTTTTCTGTGCAGTCTCAGGTCTCGACCACTCCTCCCCCTTCTCCAAGGCCTCTCCTTACAGTGCATCACACATCATCAAAGGCGGCCGGCTCTCGAGGTGACTGACTTGATAGTCTATAGTTAGCATGTATATGAGAAGCTCTTATTGACCTTAAAATTTGTCCTCTAGCTGCTTTTGAAAAACAAAACAAAACTGAAGGAATCCTGGAGATTTCTGGTTTATCCAAAGAAATAAATCTCTAATGGAGGGGCGACAGATTTCAGGCACTCTGGGAGATATTTTTGGACATGGGTATAATGAGTATTTTGTCAGGACTAGGGTGAGATAAATAGGGAGCCTAGGGCACAAAACTTGAGGAGGGGCTCACTCTCAAAATAGACCTCCATGAGCCAGAAAATGAATGTCTTCTTAATTTTAGGCCCCTCGTTTGCTTCACTGACTTCTTGTCCTAGCCTTGCAGAATCCATTTTTCCTTTCTGTTATTCGTATCTTTATTTTCCTCTGAAACACACCCTGGCACAATCGCAGCCCCTGTGGTCCAGGTGGAAGTGACAGCCCTGAGAGTTAGGGGGGTGGGTTCAAGAACAGACATATGACCTAGGCCTAGCCAATCAAAACACAGAGCCTTGTCCATAGTGATTGGTTCAGTGGCGACATGTGACCTAGCCTGGGCCAATCAGTACTTTTCTTAGAACAACTCAGAAGGAAGCCTGGTCTTTACAGAAGGTTGTGGGGCTGCGGGAAGGTAAACCTAGGTCACTGTGAGGAGAGAGTGATCCTGAGAAAGAAGCCAGTCAGTGCAAAGGAGGGTGAAGAGGTGAGAAGGGACAGATTTCTGAAGTTGTTGGAACTCTGCACCGGAGAGGTTCTCCACCCTGGGCTTTTGAGTTGCCTGTGTCAGTAATTGTGTGTTGGTTAGCTGCGCGGTGCTGCCTGACAAAGTGGGACTGGGTGAGGTGAGAAGGGCGCCTGCGCAGTCTGGCTGCTCCAGTCAGACTGCCTGCTAAGGTCTCTTCATCACACCGCACAGCCGGAATGAGGATGACATTTGTTGTTTGTGGGGGGGAAAAAAAATACCCCAACTTTCTGAATTTTCTTGTAACAGATTTGGGACTTGAGTGAATAATCTCTGCCCGAGGTTTCGCAACTACTTTTTGGTGGATATGTGAATTTAATTTCTTATCCCAGCCATCTTCTTTTTCTACTTCTTTCCTACTCTCCTGGGCTAATAGAACCGCCTTCTCTCCCCTCGGAACTGTGAAACTGTGAGGGGCTAAACCCAGGTTCATGACCTGAATTTATTTACTGTACCAATCTCTAGGATTCCTGCCAACCCAGAACAGGAAGCAAAACCAAACAACATTTTGCCACCTACCTGTTACCCGAGAAAAGCACTGATGGGAAAATATGCCAGACACTTGACTCCGATACTTGGAGACTGGGCTAGGCGATGATGTCAGGAATGACAATAAAGAATTTAAAAATAAAACCTGCCCTGAGGAGTCACAGACTGGAGTCTGTGAAACTCCCGTGCAGGTAAAAGTACAAGAGTTGAGTGTTGAGTTGAGATGAGTGAATCATCATACTTTAAAAGGCCACTGACTAGAGGTAAAGGGCAGCTACTTCTGGGATTTGGAAATGGGGAAGGAATCGCTGTCCTCTCTATCTGAGTCTCTGACTCTCTGAGTCACAGGGTCTGTGGTTCTTTGGCAGAGCTATGGACTGACCTTCCCCAAGAGAAATCTGAAAGTGGCCTAAGCCGCACCTGCGAAACTCAGAGGAGGTCACTTGGCCATGATATAATCAAGGAACAAGACCTTCAGGGGCACTTGGGTGGCTCAGTGGGTTGAGCATCCAACTCTTGATTTCCACTCAGATCATGATCTCAGGGTCCTAGGATTGAGCCCTGCCTTCGTTTCCATGCTCAGCTCAGTTTGCTTCTCCCTCTCCCTGCTAGCGCAAGCGCTCTCTCTCTCTCTCTCTCCCTCTCTCAAATAAATAAATAAAATCTTTTTTTTTTTAAAGAACAGATCTTCAAAGTTTGAAGAGATGAAATAATGAAGCGAAGTTAATGTTTTGGTAAATGCAATTTTTGATAAATGATATGTATTTTTATATATTAAGAGAGCTGTTCTTTTGTAATTCAAAAACTGAAAATAAGCTTTATCTCAGTCTCCTGGTAAAGAAGCTGATTGCCAAGCTGCTGGGAGAGTCTTGTTTCAACAGTGGTGGTAGCGTCTATTAGTACTGAAAATATTATTGGTAAAGGTGTATCCAGTATAGCGAGCTTATCTGTGCCTGGTGCCAGTGAAGATGGTTAGCTGAATTGTTGAATTGTCACATAGTGAAAGGAAAAAAAAAAAGTGAATGTTGCTTAATCCTTTGTTCTGTTCAAACAGAATTTGCAATGAAATGAGTATAAAGCAGATCACAGGAGGAAAAGGACAAGAATAATGAAAATACGAGGACATTTTTTTTCCTGCATACTTTTGACTGTTTATAAAGATCAATTACTTGCTGAGAGTTATTTTTCTTCCTTGAGATTGCCTTAAAAATAACTATAGAACTTTATCATGCTGGTAAGGAAAGGCCAAATATAGATGATTTATTTTATATATATATAGATTATTTGCCAAATAGTTGATTTCACTACTGTAGATTGTTTTAGGTTATGTAAAACTTCATTTTAAAGGATTAATTAAAATGTTTGAAACATTGATGCACCGGTCCAAAATTCAAGATTTGAAAGTAGTACATTAGAAAGCATTTTCCCCCAGATATTGAGTTCTCATGCCCAGAGGCAACCCTGTTGATGATTTATTGGATTCCTTTCACAGACAGGCTATGCATATAAAAACGTATCTATTTAGTCTTAAAAAATCCAAGTGGTAGCCTACTAGTCACATTCTATGCCTTGCTTTTTTTCACTTAACCATGCAATTTAGAGATAATTCAGCAAGAACAGTCAAAGCAGGCCTATTTGAATTTATGCCCTTACAGGCCCAGCTCCCTTTACTTGTTCCCCCCTTTCTCCGCTTTGTTTCCATGGCTCTCATTACTTTCTATTGTGCTGTAATTGAATGATTTACTATGTTTATTGTTTGTCTTTCCACTGGATTGCAGGAGCCAGGGGGACAAAGAATTTTTGTGCCGTTTATGGTCTGCTGTGTATGTAACACCTAGAATGGTGACTGGCACATAGCAGGGTCTCCATAAATCTTGGTGAATGAATGGATGAATGAATGAGTGAGTGTTTCAAAGGAAAAAATGATGCGTTGGTAGAAACCCATAGAGAAATATGTAGAAATTGAAGATCTTTGCAAACATTCATGTAAAAACTATATTGATGTGATTAAATCGGCCCTTCCCCAGCAGAAGCGGAAAGCTCAAGTAACTGCCTTTGCTGATTGCCAAACATTTTTGTGCTAAAATTGTTCAGAAAAGGCCAATGCCTCTGGCTACTTATCTCTTGCTATTCCCAGCGTTCTGCTTTTTTCTCCCCCCCCCCCCGCCCCCCGCAGACTTCTTTTTCATCTCTAACCTTTTCATTTAATTACTTCCCTCCCAGCTCCGTCCATTTTGTGAAAATGTAATGGAGTGCCTGGGTCTTCTTTCTGAAAGCGTCTTTGTAGTAAGATATCTTACTAAGTCCCAGCAGTTAGCGCTTGTAAACAGGCTGTGGGAGGATGTCCAGTATTCATTATAGAAAAGGAAGGAGAGCACACCCTCTTCACATTTGGGGACCGTACAGGAGGTACCGAAGGGGTTTGGATTCGTCAGAAGAGTCACCTGTGTTTTTATATAACGATTACAGGACAAAGGGATGTTGGACAGATGCTTGCAAATGGCCTAAGTTAAAAAAAAAAAAAAAGTCTGGAATCACTTTTTAAAAAAAGGAGGTGGAGGAAAACAAAGTAAATGCATTGTTTAGGTAGATATCTGATTTGGTGGGGCCCACGGCTATTTGGAATATTCTTAATTTGTGCTTTCTTGCATTTTGTAAAGCAGTGATTTATATAACTGATTTGATACATGAAGGAGGCCACACAGGAAAGAATATTCGGAGGTAGTGGAGGGGTAAGTTATAACTTTTTATGTCCTTCAAATGGGAATTACTTTAAACAACAGATCAGAACTATTTTAACTTTGAACTGAAATCCAGGGCCATTCCTATCTTAATGGCTATTCCTTTAAGAAGAAAGCAAGAGACATGTTTTAATTAAGCACAAGAAATTTAAATAGAGAAGTTTGTCAAATGCCATCAGAATCCACTTGCTAGAAATAAAAGCTTATTATTTTTTTGAGAGGTTGACATCTGTTGATCCTGGTGCCTTTTCTCCCCTTCAGAGAATAAAGCCTCATTTGACCGGAGGGAAAGAAGGAAGCCAGTGAAGGTCACCTAAGAAACCCAGATTTGGTATAGTTCATGGACTTCAACTGTAGTGCCATTAAGACCCTGTAGAGAGCAAAATGGAGTCTCTCATGTCAAGCAGGGGCCTGTGTCAAGCAGTACAATCAGTTAAGGTATAGCACCTACTAGGTTTTGGAACCAATGTCAGCTGACACCCCAGAACTGGTAATGGGCAGAAACAGAGGAAGTCTGTGGGGGCCTGAAACCTATTAAATCCCCTTACAAAAGGGAATATTTGGGCAGCAAACTGTCAGACTCCTCAGACATGACCCCTCTACATCTGACCACTTAAAAAAAGGCAGCTTCCACCGAAGGCTCCGCCCGATGGATCTTGGAACAGAACCGGGATCCTTTCCGGCTTGAACATGAAAAGCAGTGAGTGTGGAGAGCTGACCCGGACCAGCCCGAAGTCTTACCTCAGCTGCATGCCCCCAGACTGACCCTGGTTTGTTCACTTGCTGCACCCTTTTGTTACCTTATGTGTTTATGGCTTGTCTTCTGTCCTGCTCTGTGTGCCATGTAAGAAGCCAAGTTTAATCACATCGTGCGATGTCACTGAGCTTGGAATCCTGAACCTGTTCTGTAATTGCAATTTAACTTTGCTTTATGATTGAACACAGCTGACATTATGGAAAGACACAGCTGGTGGGTGAGCCGTCCTAGCGTACCTGTGACAGATCCTCTCACTCAGGGACATTTTAGTGAATTCTAAGAAGTCCAGGTTCGAGGCTACTCTGCCTGAAAGGGAAAAGGAAGAAACAGGAAAACTCTAAAAAGCAGACGCAAGGGCTCCAAATATGACTATCTGGGATTCTTTATTGTAGAAGCAAAATAATCAAGAAATACTAAGGGAATTACCATGTATGTTATAAGATGTTAATCTTTATATTAATAGCTCTAGAATGACAAGAAACATTATGTTTAGTGTGCTTCAATAATATGAGGAATGGTATAAAAACCATTTTAATGGCATTTCTATCCAAAATGATTGTCATAAAGTCAGGTTTTTTTTTTTTTTAAGGTTTTATTTATTTGTTGGGTGGGAGGAGAGAGAGAGAGAGCAAGAGTACAAGCAGGGGGAGCAGCAGGCAGAGGGAGAAGTAGGCTCCCAACGGAGCAACGAGCCTGATGTAGGACTCAATCCCAGGACCCCAGGATCATGACCTGAGCCGAAGGCAGATGCTTAACCGACTGAGACCCCCAAGTGTCCCATAAAGTCAGTTTTTTTATACTGACCCACCTTCCTTCCCAAGAAACCACTCATAGACAAGCATATCCACCTTTTCATAACTAATAACTGCCACGCTTTCATTTAGAACCTCTCATTTTCTCATCATGACCTCTGTCCCTTCAGCCCACTCACCCTATTGTCACACTCTTGCTAGTTTCTAGCTTCATCAACACCTCCAATTCCTGCTCTTACTTATTTTTCTATTTGTCACTTGCTCTTGCTTCCCCCATCTTTTCACTTCTCTTACCCAGCTGAGATTCCATATACTACTATGACTCTTTTCTTTCAAATGCTTTTTGATGCCCTTGGCTATCTCTTTGTGCATTTTCCTTATCTGGCAAAATCTCAACCTTGGTTTCCCCCAGTCAGCTGCCTACTTTGCACCTCCACTCAAAGCAGCTAAGTGTTGCAGGAGTAAATCACATAGTTGTACTGGCTGGAGTCATTTCAAAACCATGACCACACATAGCACATTACACTAAGTGACATCCTACTTTACCTGGCAAGCATATTCAATGTCTAACTCTCTGAAATGACTCCTTAAATCTCCACTTTCCTGCCCCACTCAGTCACATGTTGTGAAGTCACCATGATCTAATTTTCCTACCACTAGTTCTAAGAACCCACCAATTCATACTCACATACTCTGCCAGGTCCTTTTGCCCCTGAGGCCATTTTCTCCAGGTATGATCTGGATTCCACTCCATGCTACCTGCATAAAGACCACTCCTCCAGGGATCTTCTTCCTCTTCCCCATCTTTCTGCTTCTACTTGGAAACTCTTTGCTCAGAGCTACAAGTGACTACTTCATTATTCTGGTCTCAGCTCGGGTTTTCTTCTTGTTGCTTTTAATGACCTTCTTAGCTCAAATTAGCTCTTCCATCCACTACCATTCAGGTAGGCATAGTATGTCACAAATTACATGGTTTTATGTTCCTCATGCTACATATTATCTGAAAGTACCTAACTTTTTATCGATGTCTTTATGTGTTTCTTTTCCCACTGGAATTTAAGCTTATTGAAGGCCAGAGATCATTTCTTCTCCACTATTGTGTTACTGTATTGCTGGAGAACAGTCACTGGCATTCAGTAGGTGCTCAATAAATACTGACTGATGGATTGACTGACTGACAACTTAAAGGAAGTAATTATAATAATCTGGAAGACACTGTTCCCCAGCAATGCAGATGAAAGGTATATTATTATGTTTTCTTGTTCAAACAAATCCATTTCTGGAAGGCTAGTGGAAGTGAGTAATGTGAACACTACTGCTAAGAAAAATGCTTATATAGAAATTTCAATATACCAGACATCCTTTTGGACACTTTTCAACTATTAATTTATTTAAACCTCACAACAACAATCTGAAGCATGTACAGCAGGTGAGGAGACTGAGGCATAGAATGTACCAGCACACTTAGGTGTTTCCCAAACTCAGGCTTAATTGTTGAGCTGTGTTTCTCTATCATAAATCCCCTCAGATGATCACATTTGCAGGTGGTCATCTCTATAAGAAGGAATAGGCAGTTCGTATGAATTATCAGGCAATCTGGTAGTTTACTATTGATCTTGGATTCACTATACCCCAGGAACTGTGCTAGGCATCACAGGAGATGCCAAAGAAGAATAAGACTGGGTCCTTTCTGGAAAGGCAGGGTTAATCTGTTTAATAAATCTAAGGACTGTGAATTTACCAAGGACTGTATAATATCAATAAGTAAGGTGAACAAACTGACAAAATATTTACACCTTTGAATGTATAATTCTATATTTTAGGTGAAAATATTCATTCTATCCTGAAGACATGGAAAATATTCATGAAGTTCGATATATGGCCAAAAGCCACATCACCGTACCTTGGCCCCTGGCTTTCAGAGTCTTAGGGTATATAAAGAGGTGTTGGATCCAAACAAAAACTTCCATATTTGGGCATCAAGCAGTCTCCCTTTTCTGAATGCAAGTATCAGTTGGTCTACCCAGCTTAGATACCATTTTTCTTAACACCTCATTAAGAGTCTTTTTCCCACTTTTTTAGGACTTTATGTAAACATAAAAACCTTAGTTTAGCAGAGTTGGCTACATACCATTAGATGAACTATAAATTTTTGAAAACTCACAAAGTGGTAATTTGAGAACAAATATAGACAGCATATCTTAAACAATTCAGTCATAGCTCCAACACGTGGTGGGTGATACTCAGCCTGTTTCCTTCAAGAACGAGGAACACCCTTAAGCAGCAGTGACTAAGGAGACATCTGTCTTCATCCTGTTTTTCCATCCCACACTAGCCCACACCTTCCAGGACTGGCCTGGGCACAGCTCATTTCAGAGATGATTACTGGGAGTTTCTGGTTTGTGTCTATAATTTCTCAAAGTTAAGTCCCTAAAATATCTTAACTTTCTGTTTCAGCTACACAGTCTGCACCAGCTCTATTTCAGTTCTGTGGCTACATATACTCCCCGTGTTTATTGTTCAGATCTGCAGTGCTAAGAATTTATGATGTGCAGTTTTTTAAAAATACAGAAGTATCTACTGAGACTATGTGTAAGAAAAAAAATGCTTTATACTTTGCATTATCTCCTGTCATCATCTACCAAAAGCACTAGTAGCTAGCATGTATGAAATTTTAAGATTCTTTGGTATAGTAAGTTGAATTTGTGTCCCCCTAAAAGATATATCCCAGTCCTCAGCCCTGTGAGTCCCTGAGAATGTGAATGTATTTGGAAATAGGGTCCTTCCAGATGTAAGTAATTAAGGATCTTGGGATCATCCTGGATTTAGGGTGGACTCTTGATCCAATAACTTGTGTCCTTGTAAGACACAAGTCTTACATATTGTAAGACACACACAAGTCTGTGATATTTGTAAGAGAATGGTTTGAGACACAGAGAAAGGGATTAGGTGAAGACAGAAGCAGACCAAAGCAAAGGGATGTTATGCAGACCTAAGTGAAGGGGTGAAGGGGTGCTAAGTGTTGCTGCAAGAAAGGCCTGGAACAGATTTTTCCTTAGAGCTTTGAGAGGGAACCAACCCTACTGAAACCTTGACTTTCACCTCTGGCTTCTAGAACCATGAGATAATACATTTTTGTGGTTTTTAGCAGTCCTATGGTAAATTGTTGTGGCAGTTCTAGGAAATAAATATACTTGGTTTTAGGTGGGAAAATAACAAATTCTTGGTCATGAAGATCCTCAGCTATTCCTGATTACTGCTTCTTTTATGGTTATTTTCTGTCTCATATCTCATTAATTGCCCACTTTCGCTGTGATATTTTGGTTAAGGCAGTTGCTCCCAACCTTTGCAATAAAGACAACCTGATACCAACGAAATCAACCAACCAAGCAAACAAAAAGAAATCTGTAGTTCTGTGGCTTTGCTTTTTAAGTATTTAATGTGTATTATTATAAACAACATTTTAAAATATTTTAATGAACAATGCCTAACTTAGAATTTTGGTGAAACAGATCTTTGTTCTGGGAGAATTTTAATCAAAATATTGCAGAAAGAAACATACTTGGCAACATGATTTTGGATAGTTAAGACTGTCACGTGCACATTATGAGTTTTGGGGACACAGAGAGTAAATCATGTGAGGCTAGAATCACCGAAGGAACACCACCGTGCTCATCCTTCTTCCAGGACTTTCAGGAGCCAGTTTAGTGGTAACGTGTATTTCTTGGATGTTGCTTGTCAGAGCGTATCAGAATTTCTCTGCATCCGTGGACTTTCATCTTTCCTGTGCCAGCTGCAGTCACAGTTCTGTGTCTTTGCTCTCTGAGCTCTCACTGACATCCAAATGGTTCTAGAAGGCAAAAACTTGTGTATATTTTGGTAATAATCATCATTGGTGAACATGAATTATATCTGTTCTATTTATAAAAGGGACAACCAAGGGTTCTTAACCTGGAGTCTGTGAATTTAGGTTCACAGCAGAAATTCTCTATTTTTTATGAAACACAAACTGAAACTCAATTATAATTTAATTTCGGTTGCTTTTGTAAACTTATTTTATGTGTTTATACATTTTAGTCTGAGAAGGAGCCCATGGGCTTCACCAGAATGCCAAAGAGGTCAATGGCACAGGAAATTTTAAGAAACTTGCTTTGCCCTAGCTCTTAGACAACTAAGGTCTGAGGCCACCAAATCATTTGCTTCTGCAGACCTGGCTTATTTAGCACGGTTCCCTTCAAGGGCATCGACAAATGGCAGTAAGTAACATTCCAATTTTCCAAAAATGACTAAGCGCCTATTCTTTTTAGTTACTTTACGTTTTGTTTACATCATGTGTACCTGTTTTTTTGTCTTTTTTTTTTTTTTTTTTTTGCCATTGCATGGAGCATGTTTTGTTCTGTTTTCTACTGAAGGGTACCTTGGCTATCATTATTAGTTATCTGAGGCTCTCAGTTTTGATGCTGGATGCGTGATCATCTTTGCTCTGCCTTGGTCATATACTGACCTTCCTTCTTTGGCTGGTCACCGGAAATGGAGCGCATGCTGCCTTCAGAATGGTTGGGCTGGTGGGCACAGTCACTGCATGAGAAAATGGGGACATTAGAGGCAGGCCACATGGAAGAGGGTCACGGAGTTTCCTTTATGCAAATGAAAATGCTCTCTCTTTATGGTACTTTGCCTTTCATAATGGCAAATTATTCTGCTGATGCTGTGGCTTCCGAGTGTACAGGTGTGGTGGAATTAACTTGGGTATGACATATAATTGCATCCTCTTCTCCGATGTTCAAGGCAAGTGGAACTTACTGTTATTTCTGGTTCTTTAGAGCCCCTGGTTATAGAATGCTCTTTCTTCTCTGAGCTAAATTGTAAGAACCTTCAGCAACAAACACATCTGTGACTCTAGCCCTGCATCCATATTGGAGTAACGGAATCATTTATTCATTCAGCAAACGTTTGTTCAGTGCTGAATGCCAGGCCAATGCTATGGACTGTGATTTCACATGCTCGCCTCATCCTTTCTCTTGGGAGGCCTTTTGCGATTTTTCAGAGGATGGAAGACCTCATGTTCACTTAACTGTCTTTCTCTCTCCAAAGCAGATTTTCTTCTTCAGGAACCTTCACGCTCTTTGTCCCTTCCAGATCTTATATCTACAAATTTTACTCTCTTTTACACATTTTCAGTCTCTGGGATCACTGGTCCCTTCCCCACCTCCTACATTCAGGTTGTTCAATATTCAAAACAGTGACAGCAATGACACCCCAACCCCACCACCCAAACACAAAAGAGAAGAGGAAACACTCGTGATCAGGCCTCTCTGCTGCGCATCTCTTCCTCCCCTAACACACTTGGCAGATCTCATTCTCATCACGTGCTCCTATCTACTTACCCCTAGGACCTTTGTCATTTGATATTCTCTCTCATCAAGCCATTGAAAGTGCTCAGTGACTTCTTAAAAAATGAATTTTGATGGCTAGTCTCAAATTCTCACATTTTTTTCTAACCTCTCTCAGGTGTTTAAAACTGCAGGCTGCCCCCTCCTGCACTCTTTCTTCTCTCTTAGTGTCCCTGGCACTGTGCTATCCTGATTTTCTTTGCTTTCCTTGCAGCTTTTTAGTCATAGTTTCACCATCTGTCCATTCCCAAATGTGGCTCCTCCCCCAGGCTTTGCTTGTCCTTCTTTCACTCTCCTTATAAAGCTCTGCCTAAAGGAGCTCATGTCAACTGTGAGCCCTGATGACGAGCTCCCATATCTGTGGCTGCTCTATCGTCTTTCCTCCTGGACTGGTAGACATCCCCACAGGGGCCAGGCATATACCTTGCGTACACATGAGCTCCAGCCCCTTAAACGAGTGGTCCTCCTGCTTGCAGATGGAGTTACTGGTTTTACTCTTGAAGTCACCCAGGCCCCTAAGACCTGGGACAGTTACCTTTGACTCCTGCTTTCCTCCATTACCCCACACAGCTGATTGGTTGCTATGAGTCATCCAGTCTTCTTTCTCAACATTTTCCATACTATCTTCCTTTTTTTTTTTTTAAATTTTACAGGGTTTTCTTTGTTAAGGTTCATTCTCAATTCCCAACTGATCTCTCTTATCTATCCCCCCACCCTGCCTCCACCTCCCACTCCCAAACCCATTCACCAAGTTCATTTTCTAGAAGCATTGTTACGATTAGTCTGGAAGTGTTATTTGTTAGTCTCCCACCAACTTCATTGTTCTTGGGCACATGCACAGAGCTGCAGACCTAGGCCATGAATCTATTCCCTTTCCTACTGAGGAACAGAATGGGATGTTTGAGGGATTGTGACTATAGATAGCACAAATGGAAAATAACCCCCCTCTCATCCCTCCCTCCCTTCTTCCTCTTCCTCCCTTTACCTCTGTTCTTTTTTCTTTTCAGCTTCCCTGATGTCTTCCCATTCTCCTTTTTCTTCCTTCCTTTTCTTTATTTTGGCCACTATATCCTAGTAAATGGGATATTAATTGACCTTCTGCAGATTCTGCAATATTACTATTTAAGACCCCATTTTTAAGTAATGGAAACCAATTCAAGTTAGATGAAAAGAAATGGGGTGCAGTGCAAAGAATACTCATAGGACTAGAACAGGGATGGCAAAACCACAGGGTTTTTTTGTGTGTGTGTGTCTGTTCCTTGATTCTCTTTGTGCTTCTATTTCATCCCTCTCTCTGTAGACTCATTTCACATTTGTTCTCAAAGTGGAACATGGCCCCTCATAGCTCCTAAATTTACATACTTTATTTTCTGACATATGGAGAAACAAACTCTCCTTATCTTGGTTTCAATTTCCAAAGTCTTCCTTTAGAGAATCTGATTTTCTGGCTTGGTGCAGTGCATACCTGAGGTCCAATTACCTAGGGCCTGAGTGGAGATGTTATGTGGTACAACATGGCTGCCCATGGCTGGGTCTCTCTACCAGAATAAGAGAGGAGGGGCAGTTTTCAGAGAAAGGAGAGGAGATTAAGACTCAATTATGGGATAACAGAGAAAAGCTGCCTTGCTACTTACTAGCTATGTGGCCTGGGGCAAGTCACTAAACTTTAAAAAAAATATTTAAATTCAATTACTTAACAAATAATGTATTATTGGTTTTGGAGGTAGAGGTCAGTGGTTCATCAGTATAACACCTAGGGCTTATTATATCATGTGCCTTCCTTAATGCCCATTACCCAGTTACCCCATCTCCCAACCCAACCCTTCCAACAACCCTCAGTTTGTTTCCTGTGATTAAGAGTCTCTTATGGTTTATCTCCCTCTCTGTTTTCTAATTGTTCTATTTTTTTCTCCCTTCTCCTATGCTTGATGCTGTGGGTGAAACTAGAAGGTATTATGCTAAGTGAAATAAGTTAATCAGAGAAAGACACCTATATGAGTTCACTCATATGTGGAATTTAAGAAACAAGTCACTAAACTTCTAATATTTTACAGGGCTACTGAGGTAATCAAAAGAGACAACAATCTCAGAAAATACTATATAAATTATAAGGAACTACCCAATAGATGTTTATTGTTATTGTTAACATACTTGGTTAGTATCATAAATATCTGTAAGAACATGGGAATAAGGGAATTAAAACCATTATTTTTATAAATAAATGGTAAAATTGGTCCTTGTAAAGTGCAGGAAGTATCCATGGCCAACAAGGCTAAACTTTTCTATTTTTTTACTATATTAACTTATTTACTGAGTGAATATTCAATCAGTAAGGGAGTAAGTCAGACTTACTTGATTATTTGATGACTGATCAGTCAGTCATAATTTCAATGCTACTTTAAACCAAGAACTGTTTGGATTTTTAATCAACAGTTACCTCCTTTTCTGAATTCCTATATAATCTATTTAGCTTCTTGGTCAGCTGTCATTAGCAGGCTTGGATTGACAGAAATACAAGACATAGACACTTTCTGAGTAAATCAAACACATTGCACTTCTGATTGCCGTTAGGATACATGATGGCAAGATTGGTAGCAGCATCTAGTATGAAGATGCAAGCTTCCTAGTACCCTCCTCTAACCAGGGATAATGTAATTGTGAGTGCAGATTGCAAGTCTTTCTAGAAGTGTAACTTTTTTCTTTCCATGCCCAGTGTTTATGCATAAAGGTAGAGAGGGCCTGCACTTTGTCTAGTGTGGATACATGCTGATACTTCCTTGCTTGGTACAGGTCATCCGTCTCAAAATTATAGAGTGCAAAATGTGATTGAAACATTTCATTCAGTCTTATCCATTACCCTCAGATGCTTGAGGATAGTTCAGCTGATCCAACCACATTCCTGAACTCAGCTTATAGGAGCAGAATAGGCATCAGTTCCCCAGAATTCTTGGATTCATTCTAAGAAGCTCTTAGATCATCTAAAGGGCATATCTGACAAATCTCAGAGCATTAAAAAAAACTCATATAGCCTTGTAATGTTCATTTGTATGTTATCCCCCCTTCTAGGTGATATATTTATTGAAAGAAGAAATTATAATTTATTTATTCTTATTCTGTGAACTTAGTCCACACCTTGTATATATGTGTTCCAAAAAATTTTTATATTAGTAAATGAGTCTTTATAATTATTGAAAACATGGACACCTACTTACTTCTTCCATCCTATTTCTGGAAACTCCTTTTTGTCTTTTAAAAAACTTAGATTATGGGGGGTTGCCGGGGTATCTCAGTCTATTGAATGTCCAACTCTTGGTTTCAGCCTGGGTCTGATCTTGAGGTTCTAAATTCAAGCCCCATGTGGGGCTCCATGCCCAGTGTGGAGCCAGCCAAATCAATCAATCAATCAATCAAACTTAGATTGTGTATCCCCTCTCTTTGATATGTCCCTCTCACTGTACAAGAAGTTAGTCATTCCATTCCATGTTCCAGTAGCTGTTTGGACAAAGCTCTCTAAGCACTGTTTTCATTGTGTTATAATATTATATCTTTCACTAGACTGAATTTATCTAAGGCTAGAAATCTGATTTGTTCATTTTTGTGTTCCTTTAAAGAAGCTAATGCTAGAGTCTGTTTATGATAAATGCTTATTTAAGGAATAAATCCCTAGGATCTCCCTCACCCCAAATTTGTAGTATTAGAAAGTAGTATTGGTGTAGGGAAGATGTTAGAGTTTGAAGCCAATGGCCAAGAAAGAATTCTTGAGATGTCTTTGGTGCAAAAAGGTGGTTTTATTAAAGCACGGGGACAGGACCCATGAGCAGGAAGAGCTGCACTGAGGTCATGAGGAGTGGTCCATGATATACTTTCAAGTTGGGAGGGAGTTGGGGATAGGGTAAGCCTCCCGGTTATTTTGGAAAAAAGATTTCCAGGATCCTGAGGGGGCTAGCTATTGTTGTCATTTATTACTGTTTAGTAAAAGCTCAGTCAGGAGACTCTTCAGATGTATATCAGTGGGTCATATGCTTGGAGGATGATTGCCAACATTTATCTTGGGGGGCAGAGATAAAGGAAGTTTCCAAAGGAATTGTTATATGTTAAAGTAGACTTATAAGATCTTGGGGGTAGGGCTAGGATTTTCCCTTTTGCCCTTGGCAGAATATTAATATTGAGGCAACTCGGTTCCTAGAGTAATATCACTCTGCCTGTTTCAAAGATTTGTCAGTGGGATGTAGGTGGTAAGGAAACTTAATAATTTTTCTTCTGCCTTTGTTTCCCACATCAGTATTATAGTGGAACCCATAAGTAGATGCAGTAACAGGTTCTTTTGCACATAAGTCACTGGGTAAAAATATGGTCTCCAGAACTAGTTTGCTGGGTTGAATCCTCGATCTGGTACTTACTAGCCCTGTGATCTGGGTTCCTGTGCCTTGGCTTTTTGTCTACAAAATAGAACATCAGTACATCAGTAGTATCTATCTCATTGAATTGTTGTATTGAATGAGATAATATTTGTAAAGTGCTTAGAGCAATGCCTGGCTTATAATAGGTGCTCAGCAAGCATTTTTAATACGAGAAAAGTTTTCTACTGAATTTAGTAGACTGGGAAAAAGGAAAAGAATGGAATAAGATATTTTGGCCTATTGTGATCATGATTTTACTTGTTTTTTCCTTCCATTGATTCCTCGTGTTTTCCCCTTGTTTCCTTGCCTGCTTCCTCTTTTCACTTTCCTAATCCCACATCTTTTCTTCTTCTTGAGTGGTAGGAGATGTTAATAATAGGGTTAGGGTTGGGCATTGAAAAAGTAATTGTTTTTGGAAGTCATAGACTAAGCCAACTAGACTGTGATAATAAGAGTTTGATGTACATGAGTCATTTGAAAGAGTTTCCTGGATATGGGCCTAAAAGGTTTCAGGAGGAGAAATATCCAAAGATTAAAGGAGTGAGTTGGCCAGTATATCAAATGTGTTTGCTGTCTTTTACCCTTCTTCACTATGTGATCGTTCTTTGTTTAGTGCGAATAAAATGCCAGCTACATTTTGGGTGAGCAACACTTTCTTGTTTATAGATTAAGGACTTTAAGGCTCCAAGGTTGTGGTGTCTTTATTTATAGAGAGGTTTGTACTACAAGGTGTGCCTGCCTGTGTAAATCTTCATCTTTGGTCATCTTTTAATTTCAGAATCTCTTTGGGCAATTAAAAAAAAGCCTTGCTGTTGATATAATTTAGTCTTTGGTAGTTGTACAAAACACAATCTTGCCAGGGCTATTTGTGTTCTTTGTTCCTGAAAGTCTAGATACCTTTGACTACCCCTCTTCAATTCTTTGGTTGTGTACTGCAGAATAGGTCATGTACTATGACAAGCAGACCTGAGACTTGGACTTGCTGTTTATGTTTCTAGCTTCCTTTCGGTTCTAGGTTAGGACCATGCCACAAAATATGCTTAACTTCATACCTTTAGGTTAAGCAGCACTGTTTATTGAAAAACAGGCATTTGCATAGTTAGCCTTAAAATTGAAGTACATTTCTTCATCCCTTCAGTCATACTTTATTTCCTATATAATCAATTATTTTGGGAAATCGGGGGGAGAGGGGGTGGGGGCAGGGCATGAGAGGGCTACAAAGCTGTTAGGTTTGTCTGAGGTAGATTTCAAGATTAAAATTAGGACTGAGATGTTAAATGCATTATTCAAGTGTTGTGATAAAATGCTAAACTTAAAAGATTTTGAAAATGAATCTGACATGATACAAGATTGTTCTTAGTAAGTAGAATGTTTGATTTGGGTAATAAGGTGAGCATGAGAGAGAAATGTATATACTACAGTAATTGGCGGCTACTACAAAGCTATTCATAGAATGCCTAGAAACAGATTTTGATGATACATTAACCAGGAAGGTGAAGCTTGAGTGGCTTATAAGGCCATCAAAATTCAACAGTGAGAGAGTATACTTATTCACAGTGTTCTTTTGTTAAAGATGCTGGATGGATGCCTCACAAGGTCAATGAGAAACACATGTTCAATGAACTGCTCCCCTGGTTTTCTTCAAGGCCTCATTTAATTGAAGCATCCAAATAAAATGTCCTTGTTTTCTGGATTTTTCAAGGTGTAGCCAAGCAAAAACTTTAAACAAGTCTTCTATTTTCATATTTTTTGGAATAGCATATTTATACAGTTCTTTGAATATATTTTTATTACTTTGGACTGCTCAATTTGAGTGAGTCAGTAAGTTTTCTGACACAAAAGATTAAGTTAATATGTCAATTCTGGCATCAGCAAAAATATCAGTCTATTTATGGATACATGTTTATTATGACAAACTTTTTCAGTGATGGGGTGGTTGGATGTGTGGAAACTTTTGAGTGAGTAAGATCAAGAGGGGCATTTCCATTTCCTCTGGTTATTCCCCACAACCACGAACATTAGCAGTGGTGACAGATGACATTTAGATTTAAAGATTTAAATAGCTAACTAAATATTTCTAGACTAACAAACTATAAAATATAATGCTTGTGTTTTCTTTCTTTTCTTTCTTTTTTTTTTTTTTTTAGTAATGAGGGGGTGAGGTAGGAGGAGGGTCTAAATATATAACCTGAATTCAAAAAACTTCTATGTAATCCTTTTTTATATAATACTTTTTTAAATCATTTTTTTATTTGTGGCAAAATACATATACCATGAAGTTTACCATCTTAACCATTTTGAAGTGTACAGGTTTGTGGCATCAAGTACGCTTCCATGGTTGCGCTATCATAATCACCTCCATCTATCTCTAGAACTGTTATTGGATACTGTTTCTTGTGGTGAAATTCTCACATCTCCAGTTCAACCTACCAAGTGTAGAAATCAAGGAGTAGGATTACTTTATAAGAAATGTGGATCACCACTAAAGGTAGAATTTAGTGATGTGCAGTTGGCACAAGTAGAAAAAGAGGAAAACCAAGTGGACTGTGTTTGTGATTTCACAGTAGGAGAAAAGCACCATTTATATAAAAATATACTCAACCTGACCTTGTCCCCAAAGAATTTCCATTCCTAAAATCTTGTTATGTGTCTGATTGTCAAGGATTAGATTAGATGCCGTACTGTGTTTTGTTTTGGTCCCAAATTAGATGATAGGGCAGCTGTCATAATTTCTATCCTAGGGCTAGAAATAGATTCTTCACAGTTCTCCAGAGGTTTAATGACCCCTTCTTGCTACAACCTCATGTACCTCATGTCCACAATAAGCAGAAGAACTTTAGGTCACAGAGTTGTCTTTATTATCCCAGGCAGAAGACTTTATTCATCACATCCTACATGTTCAGGAAAGTGCTGAGAAGGGAGAGTAGCTGATGACAGACCAGAGATCCAGGTAGTGTGGCCTAGTTGGGAATCATCGAGAAAATCTTTAAGAATCTCTATTTCCCTTTGTACTAAGGAGAGCTTAACCCTGTTACTACATGGCAGGACTGGGCTGAAGAGTAGCCAGAAATGAGAAGAGAACGCATTTTTTTTCCCCCACGTAATTATCTCATTGAACGGATTGGGTATGCAGGATTTTTTCAGACATGAAGTCATGACCCCTTAATGATGGCAAAGTTAATAACAGAGTACTATCAACATTTTAATAAATGGAAATAATAAGAGCATATACAATATCACAATGAATGCTACTTCATGAAACATTTTTTAGGTGTGTATGTGCAAATACATTTGTTTATATGTGTTTGTGTGGGTGTGGACATGGGTATCTGTGTACAGTGAATAATTCATTGCTTGCCAAGAAGTTATTGAGGGGTACCTGGGTGGCTCAGTCTATTAAACATCTGCCTTTGGCTTAGGTCCTGATCTCAGGGTCCTGGGGTCAAGCCCTGTGATGGGTCCCTGCTCAGGGAGGAGTCTGCTTCTCCATCTCCTTCTGCCTGTCCCCCTAGCTTGTGCTCACTGCCTCTCTCTCTTTCAGATGAATAAATGAAAATTTGAAAAAAAGACTTAAAAGAAGTCACTGAGAAAAGTTCGAATCTACGGAAGTCAGTCACAACTGCTTGCTTCTGAGTTTCAGAGTCTAATATCCTCAAGGTATTAACTAACATCTAGGTACAATTAAATGAAATCTGTAAACTCTTTCCAGCTTCCTTCTGTTTTCAATTAATCCTTGTTAACTCAAGCCAATAGAGCGCTAGTCAGTAGGTAGAAATGGTAATTCACTACTAAGTTAGCTAATCTTTATCATATTGTCCCATATTGTTTTAAGAATATTATATGTATTGATTCTTACAACAATTCTTCGGGATGGACAATATTCCTATCTTCATTTTATAGTGAAGAAGTGGAGGTACTGAGAACTTGAGTGAACTGTTCGAGCTGGTAGCTGACAGGTGGCTCAACCAGGATTCCAACCCAAGTATCTGACTTCAGAGTCCATGATCTTGACCACTACATACACAGTACTACCTCTCACTATATTAAACAGAGCTATTCTGTTCACAAAAAATGTAATGTTTTTAGTATCACATTGTGGATTTGAGTCTTTGGTAACATCTCATTCAAAGTGATTGAAATAATGTTATCACCACTCTTCTCTGACAGTTCCATTTCAGAAAATATTTGCCAATGACTTGATCCTTACTCACCCGTGTGGCACAGAGATGCAGTGCGAGGCTGTCTAAGACTAGGCTAGCTAATAGTTCATTCCTTTCTGTGTGAAGAAGAATGGTATATTTGAACACTGAGCAGTGTTCATTGAACAAGTTAGCTTGAAGTTCAAATTCTCAGACATTTTCACTTGGCAGGTGGCTGCCCAATGGGGCCCAGAAAACAACTATGCCACTGTTTCACCCAGAAATTAGATAAAGGCTATCTCTTGCCGCTTGTCAGGCATTGTATTGTCTCAGGAATTCAAACAACAACAACAACAACAACAGCAACAAAAACATCATACACAGCAGAGTAGCAATTAGGAACAAACTGATTGAAGCTATTCACCTTAGATGCTTTGAATCACTTTGAATCGTAAATATGGGCTGTAAGTAGCATTCACAGAGAGGTCTCATATTCTCCCAAGAGCTCGTTCCTTCTAGGAGTGACAGAAGGGTCATAACTGCCAGTATCTGGATCTGTGTGGCTGAAGCACACTAAACCATTACAGCTGTTTTGGTATTAGCAACCTTGCAGGGAGTCTCCAATGACCTGGGGGCTTTGGCACAGAAGTACCCCTTTCCTCTCTCCCACCTTGGTGGGATGCATTAATTCTGAGGCAGAGTTTAATTCAGAAATTCCTCACTGGATTAAATGCTAACCTCCCACTAAGGCGGCTGGTGGTGGTGACTTGTAAAATAACCACAAATCCTCCTCCCCACGTCGTGTGGCCTTGCAGATCTCCCGTCAAAACGTGGAAGCCATTTTTCCAACCTTGAATCTAGTGGACCTGTGAACTTAAACTTTGGCCATAGGGAAATCAGCAAATATGATCCCATCAACAGCTTGAAAAGTGCTTGCTTGCTGGGGCTTGTTTTCTTGCCACATTTGGAACTTGAGACCACCACCTAAAGGATCCCAGGCTAGCCCCTTGGAGATGCGAGGGGACGTAGAAATGAGCTTATCCACCAAAAGCTGCCTAGGTCAACCATTAGAAGTGTGCGTCTGAGCACTGAGGGATCTAGCCCTAGAAGAGCAGCCAGCTAAATGTAGAAATCAGTGGCACTCGCCCAGACAACGAGAACCATCTGGATGATTCACAGAAGTGTGAGAAAATACGCATGTTCAGTTTTAAAGTCACTAAGCATTGGAATGGTTTGTTACGTGGCACAAGCTAACCATGCACTTGCTTAATGACTTACCCTCTATTACCTTCCCTTCCCTGTATCTTTCTTCCACTCTGCTACGGGAGTTTCCTGAGCCTTCCAATAAATATTCACTCAGATCCTTACCTCAGGATCTAATTCCTGGGAAACCCAGACTTCAAAGCTCTGTGTTCAATTTTTACATACAGTGAAGTCTTTTTCCTGAGGCCTTCTCTTTAGGGATTGTGAGCCGTTAAGGGATACTGGACAAGAAATAGGGTGAAACCCAGACTGTGCCCATTTGGACAATTTCACAGTGCTCTCAGCCTTGACAAGGTTACAGGTTGGAATGTTCTCTGCTCTCCTGACATAACTTCCCGATTCCCCCAGATCAGAGTGTCATACATGCTCTTTGTCTGCCCACCCTTTCTCCCCAAGCATGGCAGTAAGAATCCCTTTCTAAGCTGTTAGAGAAAAAAATTGTCTTCCTAGGCTGGAATGAAAGTGCATAGTTGATTCAATTCCTCTCTGCAATGAGGGAGGAAAAGGTGACTATTTCTATGAAACTTGACTCCTCCACCTTTCTTCTTTGATCAATTTATGTCAATGTGATTTGAATGAAAAAGAGAAGCTCATAAGCTTAGTAGTGGCTTTATGAATCAAAGAAACTCAATTTCCTCTGGATTTTTCCTAGGTAGCAAAAATAGCAAGCTTAGGCTCTATTGTAACTGGATAACCAGACAGCAGAAAATTTGCCAGATAAAACTGCAAAGAAATACGAGTTGTTTTGATTATCATGGTGATAGGATGAGAAAGTGTGTGTGTGTCTGTGTGTGTGTATGTGTGCGCACACAAGCACACATGTGTGTGTTATCGGGGAGCATGTAAACTCCGGTAGGATAGGGAGCAATTAAAGAAAGGAAGTTACATTTGAAGGATAAATGTATTTATAAACTTGCAGAGACAATGATTTTATAAATGCTTTAACACAAATAAATTCTAAATGTGGTTACATGGATCCGAATTTCCCAAATGTTGTTTCTTTTCACAAACTCTTTATGTGGTGACTGGATGAATCTAATAACATCACTTTTCACATACTTGTCACCATGCATCAAAAATTAGTATAGTGATTTATATCTTAAATGCTGGAAAAACTGACTCTGTTTATGCCATCTCACAAAGAGCACTATTTACCAGAAGTACGGTCTACTATTCTTGATTATTTATTCTACCAGCATCTCTCTCTGGGGAACTTTTGCATTTGCTTGACATACGACTTTGGGACTATTAATATTACTTTGGCTTCCCATTGTGGCACTCTGACACTGCTTCATTGTAAGAGTGGTTGTTATTTATTATCATTTCAAGGTGGCAAGATAGGACTATATCTCTAAGAGGTAACACACAAATTATTCTCTGCCGTTGCAATGAACAGCTGAGTTTCTTTCCAATTTTCTGCTGCACATGAAGTGCATTTTCTTTATCATACAGCTTAAAAATAGGTAGAATTTGTTTTAATTGAGTGGCAAAATCCATTTATTATAGCTGATTTGGGGAGTAAAGTTATAAAAGGCAAGAAATAAAAAGTGTGTGTAATTCAAATAGTTAGGGACAACTACTAATAGCATTTGGTGTATTTCCTTCCAGAACTTTTTGTTTGAAAAAAGTGCACACTTATTTTTAACTAAATTGCCATTATAGTAAATTAGGATTATTTTATTTTTAAATAATAATGTATTTTAAACTTAAAACAATATTGTAGTTACTTTAAAATTTCTCAGTATTTAAATACCATGTTAATGGCTTCATCCTGTCTCCCTGCATGCCTGTTCATGGCATGCTTTACTTAGCCCCTGCTGTTATACATCTATGTCACTTCCAAATTTTATGACTATGATTACATACAATGCCAACATCTCTGTAACTGAATTTTTCTGCATATCTATGATGATTGTCTTAGTCTAATTTCCCAAAAATAAAATCACTAGATCAAAGAGTAGTACATTTTTGAGGCTTTTGATCTATTTTTCTCTCAAACAGATTGTACCTATTTTCAGACTCTTAGGGTATATTTTAATAGTTTTGTTGCTCTTGGCAACATGAATTTTATATACAGTTGTCAGCTAGTTTGATTCCCAAACACTAAGTAAAATGAGGATCAATCTATCTGCCTATCTACTGAGGAAGATAGCATAAGGACACATAAGTGTCATGGATTTGTCCTCATAGTTTCTCATCTGAGCCCCTGGTACCCTGGTTCTTTACCTGTGTCCAGGGTGTTAAGGATGGCAGGGAATGCACCTGCCATTATGTGGCATGAATGTCTCAGAGCATGCAATATCATACCGCTATTTGTTTAGGTATCATAATACAATCCAAATTTCCATTGCTATGTGAATCAGAATGGTACTTATACCATTGTATAAGTTGGCTCATTGGCTCATTCTGCTGCAAACAAATGGGCTTTATTTATTTATTTTTTTAAAAGATTTTATTTATTTGTTTGCCAGAGGGAGAGAGCGCACGAGCGCACAAGCAGGGGACCTTCAGACAGAGGGAGAGGGAGAAGCAAGCTCCCAGTGGAGCAGGGAGCCTAGTGTGCGACTTGATCCCAGGACCCCAAGATCATGTCCTGAGCAAAAAGGCAGCTGCTTAACCTCGTGAACCACTCAGGCATCCCAAAAAACAGGCTTTAAAGAAAAGAAAATTCTCAAACAAAATACATTTTGTAAGGCATAAAATTTAATGTATAGGAACTTGATTTGTTCTTTGAGCCTAAGGGAAGTGAGACTATGGAGTAAGACAGAGATGAACATACACATTTGGGGCTAGATTTCAAAGCTAGAAGAGAATGTGTCTAGTTAATATACACAGTTATTAGAAAAGCTATTTTGAAAAAAGGAAAAGACCTTGTAATTTTCAGGGTAAATGTCCCCATGGAGTTGACTAGTTTGACATCTTTGCCTCCTCCCCAGGTCTTGTCTCTCCATCCTGCAACCCAGCCTGGGATTACTCTTACCAGTTCTCACTGCCATCTTGCTTGGGTTGCAGCCACTAGAACCACCTGGCTTTCTACTGCAGAGACCGTCCGTCTTCCTAAAGGCTCAAGGCCCTCATCACCTGATCCCATAGCAGGTATGTGCTGAAGTGACCCCTTTTGTGGGCCTCACCCTACACTCTTTTCCTGGGAGTTACATCTCCTGTCATTGTTCAACCCAGGAAACATGAAGGACTGAAGCAGAGTCATTCGTCATCCTGAACATACAGTCCTGACCCTCTGCCTCCAAGTAGAAATATGTCAGTACTTAGATTTTAATTGCTTGTTTGTTCATCCAACTTATAAATGGAGATCTTTCGATATGTCATGTTCTTCTAAAGAGTGTGAACCCCACATTGAGCAAAAGCATACAGATTCACGACCATGATGGAGAGTATAATCTAGTAAGGCTAGCAGATAGTTAACAAATAAACAGTAGTTTTGTAATGTAGTGTTAGGTAGTGACAAGTGCTAGGAAGAAAAATTAATTGGGATATGAGGATAAAGAGGGAGAAGGAGAGGCTACTCTTC
Source organism: Mustela putorius furo (assembly GCF_011764305.1). NCBI lineage: Eukaryota > Metazoa > Chordata > Mammalia > Carnivora > Mustelidae > Mustela > Mustela putorius. The sequence goes on from NW_025421998.1 coordinate 31,762,608, forward strand.
TAGACAGGAGGTGAGGGAAGGTCTATCTGATGGGATTTCAGCAGAGACATGAAAAAGAGAGACTAGGTCATAGAGATATCTGCAGGATAGATAGATATCCAGGTAGGGGAAACTGTGTGTGCAAAGGTCCTGATGTGGGAGTATGGTTGAGAAGAACAAAGAGGCCAGTGTATATGGGTGGAGTAAGTGAACAGGAGAGTTAGGGGAGTTGAGGTCAGAGATAGCCACAGGTCAAGTAGGGTAGGTAATATAGGGTCCAGCTGATGTAAGGATTGGATTTTATTTGAAATGTGATAGGAAGCTAGTGGAGGCTTTTGAGAAAGAAGTGGTATGACCTATTAACATTTGTTTGCTGTCGTGGGTTTTTTCTGATTCTGATTTCATGATCCTGTCCTGTGGCATTTAGACAGCAGGGCATTTTTTTTTTTTTTCAAATTTTCTGTTGCTTTTGTCAACATCAGCATGTGGGAGACAGTTTAGATTAGATAAATGTTCTCTCTCTGCCAAAGGCATAATTAAAATTTCTGGAACTTTATATAAAACTTTACGGAGGACTTGGAGTAGTGAAGTTTCTTTGGATTTGAAATAGCAGAATCCAACCCAGATTACTTTAGCAAACCTCATTGGAAAATTGATGGTGTATCTTGGAGAATCCAAGGAAGAGGTTCATCTAGGCCTTGGGAAGCAAGGCTGTTCCAGGAGCCTTAGCAGCAGCCATCTGTGGTCCTTTCTCTGTAGTTTCACATTATGGAGACCAACAGTCTCTGGGTCCCTTTGTTTAAAAGTCTAAATGACTGGAAGAGAGAATTTGATTGGTTAAGCTTAACTCGGATAGCATCTGAATCCATCAATTCTAGTCAAGGGGACAAGGCACAGAAATACAACTGCTCTAAGACCCCTGTGGATAAAGGACGTGGTTCCCAAAGGCCACTAAATCTGGAGTGGCATGTGACTTCTCTGTGGATAGTCCCTCATGAGCTTTGTTCATGCACTCTGATGGAGGCAGACCCCTGAAGCAGGGGCTTCTGGATAGTAGCCCTGTCTCTGGTCTCTTTCTCTGTGGAGAGTTAATATCCTGGACAATGTGGTTGCAAAGTCCCTGACAGTAAGGGCCAATTTTACTCCATTTTGTACCTCCTTGCACAAAATAAAGGGTAGGGGCTATTTTTGGTATTTAATTTTGCTCCAGGCCTTGTTCTTCATGATCCTGGAGCTGCCCCACAGCTATCTAAAATTACAGGTTCTATTTTACATTCCTAAGAGATTTGCTGATAACTTGGCAGGCAGATATAGTTTTATTGTGAAGAAATTTTGCCCACTCTCACATGTACTGCTGTGCCAAGAACATGGAATTTAGAGCCAGGAGACTGTATTAAATCTGGTTCCTGGGAAACTGGGAGATGGAGATCTGTGGGCAGGAGGTTTATTAGGGAATGTTCTGGAGGTTGGTACCCATGAGGCATGATGGAAACAAGACTGGGTGGAGGAAGAAGGGGAAGTACGATGCAGTTGCAACAGGTCCTTCAGCCCATCCTACAGGGATCTGCGGAGCTTGGGTGGGTGGACCGTCGGCATTATCTGGAAGTGGGGCAAGAGGGCTAGACCTCTTTACCCTGAAGTGACTAGTATTGAGAGGTGCTCATGTTGGGAGAGGCAGCCCTTAGGCTTACCTAAGGCAATGCCTGGAGAAGGTTGCAGCAATCAGCTCTCAACTGCCAATGTTACCGGTAGCTGGGAGAATGAGTGCTTTATTCCTCATTCTTGGGGTGCGGAGAGGAAGGGTCTGGCTGTTTCACCATAGCATCCACTTCAAAGACTCAAATTTCAACTTGCTCTACCATACTCTCCTGTGATGCCTTGGGGAAATCCCCTAACTTCTTTGTGACATCATGAGCTCATTTAAAAAAGAAAATGGGATTTAAAGACTTGGATTAAATAAGCAGTGTTGTGAGCACTGTGTTTATTGTTATTATCGCTTTTCCCTGGAAGTCTGTGCCATATCTATTTTAGGACAACTCTATTGATAGGGAGATAGATCCTCAAAATGTTGAAAGTAGTTTGCTTCAGTTATATAGATAAATCATACAGAAAATGCAGTCTCAGATCTTCTGAACTTAAGTCTTTATTTTGGCCAATTCACTAGAGCTCCCTCTCAGCAACAGAAATAATATTAACGATAATATTAATAATGTAGCTGAAAAAGGCAAGTAATGCCCCTTTTATATGCTTGCTATGGGGATTGATAGAAAGACATCTGCAAATAATAAGTCGCTGAAAAAAGTGAGTCAATATCACTGTTCTTCAGAGTCGCATTTCCTGTCAGTAATACATGTGCATGGTCTAATCAGTCTTGAGAAGATGAGGGAAGGTTTACACAGGATCCTAGAAATTCTGTCCTAGCCAACCTCTAAGAGGCACAGGGCATCGTGGTGTTTCCTAGTTTTTTTTAATTGATGTTTGGACTCCTTGGGTTCACTCTTTGAGAACTTAAAAAATTCAGCTCACATATTCTGAGCTCCAACTTAGTCTTGGAGGGCTGTTCTATAGGGTACAGAAATGAAAGAGATGCTGTCCTTGAGGGATAAAAATAAGACCAATCAGTGACAGTGATGGGAACCCATGTACTGGAGGAAAAGGGACATTAAAAAGAGCTCGGAGGCTCTGGGAGTCTGGGTCAGAGTCTTCAATTGTCAAGGTGACTCATACCATAGACGGCAGCTTACGTTTTAAACTTTATATGCTTTGACTTTCAGGATCCGTTTTTATAAGGTGAGAAAGTCATGGCAGGGAACCATCTGTGGGATCTTTATGAGCTTGAAAAAAGAAAATGCGACTCTATGTGTGAGGCTTGTTCTACCCTGGGCACGTGAAGTGCTTTATATGACACAAAAAATCCAAAGAAAACAGAATTGTTTGGAGCATACATGGTCACAGATGTATTTTAAATTGCTTTGGGAATGATGGATATTCATTTAAATGCAAATTCAAGAGCACATTTAAATTTAGTTTGAAATAGTGTCTCCACATTATTGTGAAAGCCCCCCTTTCACACTCATTTCATAGTTACCTTGCTAGAAAATTGTAGATTTTGACCTAATTTTTATTAACTCTTATTTCTGGAAAATAATCAAATATTACTCCTAATGTATACTATTTGACTGAAGGTATTCCTTCTAAACCACGAAACTGAAAATTCTGGGTTTTCTCATGTTCAGCCCTACCCTCCCATCCGGGCTTCATTTAATAAATTCCAGATTCCCCAGTGTTGCAAGTTCAATAGGGGTCAATGGATTCTCATGTCACTGGTTTGTTTACTTTCTATCTCCACTTATCCTGGATTAAAAAGTCAAGATATTTGGCAGGAGGAATTGTTTGAAAAGGAACTGTAATGTTATGGGGATGGTTAAAATGGATCTGAAAATTCTGTCTATGAAGAGAGCTTGAGTTGAAGTCCAAATGATTAGTTTGTTCAATCACAGTTTTACCGTGTGGCTTCAATGGTGAAAAGGAAACAGATCTATAAGGGCTATGTTTCTTTCTACTCTGTGAATCACCGGCAATGTCAGTAACTGATTATGTTTTGGTCTTACAGACCTGGCTAATGTTTTGGGTGCGACCTGACATAATATGCCACGTTGAAAAGCTGTACAGATACATGTGACATACTTAAAGATAATTTTGGTTGTGATTTGTAGCAGAGAAGAAAAACAAGTAAAATCGAGAACATGTTTTAATTTCCTCCTTTTGTTCCGAAGGCTATCATTATCCCTTGAGGCAGAATTGTGAACAAACCAACGTGCTTCCTGGTGAAAAAAGCAAAACCTGTTAGCCTTAAGCACATTAAAAAATGCAATCTGATTTTCACTTTCTAAAGTATTGGTATCAAGATTGACTTCACACAACAATCAACCTTAGGAATGAATCTGATAACAGAAACTGATAGCAACTGATCAACTTAAGATCTCTGAGTTACACTTAGATATTCAATAACCATATGCATAAAACCCTTCTATACTGAGTTTTATTTATGATGATTTATCTGAGGTAAGCACATGGCACGTTTTTGGTTTGTGATTACAAACAGGTTAAAAAATACTCTTTAATTGTATTAAAAGTATAATTTAATGCAGGTGGTTTGTAGCATCTGTCTTCTTCATATGATAGCACGAGTACACTTTGATATAATAAAAAAAATTACCCCTAAAAAAATCCTTCATGCTCTAGCTAAAATTTCAAGTTTAATTTGAGAAATGTAAACACAATTATCCCTCAGATAACACAGAATCAGGGTTTTTCAACCTTAGCACCATTGACTTTTTGGGTCAGATAACTTGCTATGGGAACTGTCCTGGACACTTTGTTTAATAATGTCCCTGGTCTTTACCCCGTAAAGATGCTGCTAGAACCACCAGCCTCTCCCCCTTCCCCATTTGTGACAACCAAAAAATGTCTTCAGATATTGCCCAACAACTCAGGGGCGAGGGAAGGGGCAAACCACCTCTAGTAGAGAACCAGTACACTCATGATCCTCCTGGGTTTTGTACCTAACTTCAATATTACAAATTAAAAGCAAAATTTACCTATGTAGAATATTTGAAAGATAAATAATCTTTTCTAGGAAGGATTTTTTTTTAAAAGGAACTGTATCATATATCTGGTAGACAATGGCAGAAAAAAGGGTCGTCTTGTGATCTTTCCGTGCTATGATTTAGTGATACACTTAGAGAAATAGTGATTACAAGACCTTTGTGTTTTCAAGCCCACAGAATTCAATGGCGTGTTTTAAAAATTATGGATAAAGTAACTGAAGTGTAAATTGTGTAATCCTCATATTGACTTCATTTCAAAAAAGAAAATAACATTTAGATTTAGAGAGAAAGAAGTTGTCAACAGCTTTGGGAAATCTCTAGGTATGCCTAACTATGCCAACAACCATGGGAATACAGTTATGCGTTTTCTCAGTAATGCTACTGGGGAGAACTGTATTTTCATCCTTTGTCCACAAGATTTTCTTATTTACAGTATCCAAGTATAGGATTGAGAGTATTGGTATTTTTAATATGTTTCTGTCAACAAATCTTCATGTATAAGGTTTTGGTTTTCCTTTTGTGTTTTAGTAAGTTTATTTATATTTCTCTAGAGTTAAATAAAAATAGATTCACAATATATTCACTTTAGGATTTATAACAGTTGGCCGTACGATTGGAGTTTATTGCATATATGAGAGTATGTGTGCTTTGTTCTTGGGAGGACACCCATTTGCCCTCATCTTTATGCTGACTTAGACCCCATCTACAAGCCTCTCCCTCACCGTGTCATCCACTTAGAGCAGGTACATTGTTTATTGCAAAGCAAAGGCTTTTTTCAAGATCTGCCCAGTTTAAACTCATCCAGATTCAGGTTCAGTATCAAAATACATGTTAGAAATCAGAATATGCCCAAATTAAAATAGGCTACTTATCTTCCTTTCTACTTTCAGTCTGGGGTCAGCTGTAAATGCAGGGGTTTGCCTTGTTCTGGGACTGTGCGGGCCCAGCAAGGCACTCATTTACTCTTCCAGCTGCTGATCTGCTGGGGGGGGGCTCCTCACTGAGCTGCCCCACATGCAATCTGAACATCCTCACAGACTCCCTATTCAATATGTTAGGTTGTACAGTTAATTTTCTCCCATCACTCTTACATCCCCCCCTTCTTAGTGTTAAAGACAATTCAAATTTTCCAAAGCTTAAAGGAAATAAAAAACACTCTGTAAGAATCTTGCATCCCACTGTTATCTCCCATCTGGTCATTTTCTATCTTCCCCCAGTCACTGTTAACCACTGTTGTCAATTTCTTATGTGTCCTTCAAGAATTAAAAAAAAAAAAATGTGTACACACACACACACACACACACACACATAAGCAAAGTGTACTTTCTTCTATTTCTTACACAGAGAGGATATTGTATTTATTTTTATTTAACTATTTAACCATTCCTCTGTAGATGGATGTTTGAGGTTATTCCATTCTTTGACTGTCTTAAGTAGTCAGCAATGAAAAACAATTAGTTATTATTTTTCCACAAAGTGAATCCACAAGTGAAATTGCAGGGCTAAGGAGAATCTGCATTTTTTTTTTCTTTGAGAGACAGAGAGAAAGGGTACATGTGTATGCACATGAACATGGAGGTGGGGGTTAGGGAATAGAGGGCAGAAAGAGAGAGAGAGAGAGAGTGGGGGAGGGATGGAGGGAAAGGGAGAGAGCGAATCTTAAACAGCCTCCACATTCAGCTTAGAGCCTGAGTTGGGGCTCAATCTCAAGACCCTGAGATCATGACCTGAGCTGAAAGCAAGAGTCTGATGCTTAACCAACTGAGCCATCTAGGTGCCCCAGGTTATCTAAAGTTCTAATTTTGATAGATACTGGAATACTCCTTCCATGTAGGTAATCTTAATAACAAAATAGGACTGTGTTTCTTTCCTCACAATGTGGTCAATGAGTGTTATCACAATGTGAATTTCTAAAAATTAAAATTGTGTAGTTTTAGTTCCCATTTCTCTTTTTATGAATGAAGTTGAGATGTATCATTCAATCCTAACTGAGTCTTTTGAATTCTTGTTAGATTATGCCCCTCGAACTCTCATAATTTTAGGCAATATGAAGTCATCTGGAGGCTGTTCAGAAGATAAAACCCCATGTAGGACCTTCCAGCTACCAATCATTGTGTCTGGACGTTGGAGTTGACACAGCTCACATCATGTGTTGCTCTACTTCTCTTAGAGTGAGCTCAATACTTATCTGTCAAATGACAATTTCATAATGACTAATTTGTATTTTCTCAGATAAGTTATATATTCCAAGACTACCAGTTTTATCAACTGATTTGTTTTCATTTATGATGCCACTTTCTCTTTCCTGTGTAAGTTCTTTGGAATTATGACTAAAGGATAATTTTTTTTTATGGCAAATTCTCCCCTCCATTTCCATCAGAGAAAGAACAAAAAAAAATGAAGGGTTTTCTTGTCAAAAATTGTCTTCTGAATATCATCTTTTACATAGCATTCTTTTTTATATAGATGGATGTAGATGTCAACAGGTGACTGTATCCATATAGGCATTCAACATTCATCCAGTATCCATTGAGTGCCTACTGGGCATTCAACATTCATCCAGTATCCATTGAGTGCCTACTATGTGCCAGGGACTGTTCTAGAACTTACCATTCTCTATTGCAACCCAGCAAAGATGGCCTTTGAGCATTCATCAATCTTACCTACAATGTGTGTGGATAGAAAGGACTATGCAGGGACTCTACATACTGTACCATCTATCAAAAGATCAAGACTGGCAATTGGAACACTGAGTTCTATTCTTGGACTTGCCCTTATCTTGCTGTGAGTATTGAGCAAGTTCTTTCATCTCTATGGCCCTCAGCTTTCTCATCTGTGAAAAATGTGATGTTGACTAGAATAGATGATATTTACATCCTTTCTAGTTTTGACATTCTAAGATCATAATGCCCATATGCTACTTCTACAATTTAAAAAAAATACCCAAGAATCCACATTTATACGCTAACAAAAATAATTGTCGCCCCCTCCCTTTTATGGATACCTCTCTAAGGATTCATATTCTTTCTTTTTCCATCTGGAAGTAGCAGGGCATGGATTTTCCACAGTTATATATTAGAATTTGTCATTATATGTTAACATTTGTATTAAAAAAATCCCCCAGGACATTAAATATTCAACATTTATGGGATATTTTTGTTGAAGTATCTGTAAGTGAATAAAATATCACAAAATATAAATCTCAGCAGTAATCTTTAATAATAGACAGGTTTTGGAGAAGCTAAAAGTACCTGGGGAATAATAGAGCAGACACTTTGATTTCTTTAAGAATACTGAGGCCCTCGCTGTGGATGGATCAGCATCCTTCAGATGGAAGATACTAGAGTCCAACTCTTTTTCTGGAATGAGGCTACCTGCCTATGAACCTGGAAGCAGTGATTTGTTTTTGAAAGATGCTTATGGACATCACACAATCTCATTTTACCAAGGCACCCGTACAGGTGTGTTCTCCAACTCCTCTTCTGATTTCTATTACAATGACCCTGGGTTATCCTTTAGGTTAAGCAATTTCTTGTGCCATGGCAGCAGGTCAAATTGTAAACTCAGTTTTAAAAAAGCTCAGAGAAAGATAAATGTGATGTGATTTCACTTATAAGCAGAATTTAAGAAACAAAACAAACGAACACAGAAAAAAGAAAAACCACACTGTTAACTGTAGAGATCACACTGATGGTTACTAGAGGAGAGGTGGGGTGGGGAGTGGGTGAAATAGGTGATGGGAATTAAGGAGGGCACTTGTGATAAGCAGTGAGTGATATGTGGAATTGTTAAGTCACTCTATTATACACCTGAAACTAATATAACACTCTATGTTAATCTGAATGGAATTAAAAAAATAGAAAATTATAAACTTGGTTTAAAAACTTATCCTATTTCAATGACTTTCAATCAGATTTTGAATAAGTCAAATAATTTTATTAGTTATCTTTAGTGTAAAATATTTAGATTAATGATACTAACTTATCACTTGTCACTCTGGATAAATAATGAATATCTCTATTATTTTCAAATTAACATGATTTAGTGGAAAAGAGTGTGTTTTTGGAGTCATGTTTTAAATACCAGTTTCATCAATTGCCAGTTGTAACTCGCCATCCTTATATTTATCTGAGTTTCAGCTTATTTCTCCGATGATGATGCTAATAACTGTCAAATTGCTGTGAGGTTAGAAATCATGTATGAATATATAAAACTATCTCAACACAGTAAGACCCAATAAATGTTAGTTGTTTTTTTCATTATCATTGTTATAATGCACGATCCGATAAAATAGCAACTAGCAACTTTTCCTCTGATCTTTTCAGGTAAGGCAAAGTTTAGGAAATTAGGTGTTGTTTGCTTACTTTTTAATTACTTATGGGTGTTTGAGAAATATGTATTTCTTACCGCTATTTGAAAACATCCAGCAACTTATACAGTGAACATGCAAATATTGGATGAATTCAAAGAGGAATGAATCACACTGCTCGCACCCTCTCCTAATTGATCACTTTGTATAGAAAGTAGCGCACATATTCATATGCCAACCACCGAGCTCTTTAATGAGATAGCTTTCCCATGATTGCTGTTCTCAAATTCATTATCATGCAAAAATAACATCATATTTTATTTAGCACAATTGGCCTTTGTTATTGTGAAGCTTGAAGACTTCTGAAGAAAGCAATTTTCTTTTTAAAGGAGGGGGAGGAAAGAAGACCCAAATCTCGGAAGAGGGTAGTCTCAAAGAGGCACGAGGGTGCATTTCGGAGCTCCGTCAGCCTGGCGGCGGGCCGACGTGGCATCGCGGGCCGCAGAGCCTCTAGGTGGCGGAAGAGCACCGCGCTGGGACGGCCGCGGCCCCGCCGGCGGAAGTAGCCTCTCCGCCTCGCACGTTTGACCCGCGCGCTCTGAGTTAAGGCGGCAACACACACCCATTCGCCCAAGTGATTATTTATGCGCTCCACCTACATGCCTAATTTATCCTTTCAGGCCAATGTGTACTCCTTAAAAATGGTTACTTAAATAGAGGAGGGCAGGATGTGTAATATGGCACATCAAACTTGACAAAGAAAAACCTTCTCGGGAGATTGGCCTTGCAGTATTTTAAAAGCAATGACTTTTTCTTGCCCGTGAAGAGACCTTCGTTCAGAAGGAGGCCAGAGAGCAGAGCGGATAAGGTTCAGATTCAGAACTCGGGAGTGGTCTGGATCCGAATGCCTGCTCCCACACTTGCTGTGTGTCCTTGGGTAAGGTAGGTACACTCTCTGAGCTTCGGTTTGTAGTCTGGGTGGAATCCCGGCGCCTGTGTCGTCAGGCGGTTGTAGAGGTGCGAGGCGCCAATGAGGTAAAGCCCTGGGCACCGAGCTTGACACCGAGTAAGTGAGTGCTCCCCAATCGGCAGAATGCGAGCCTGAGACACTAATGCAAATTCGATTGGTTTATTCAGGTTGAACAACACGCGTCATAGGAGCGTGTCATGTTCCTGGACTCTGGGGCAGTGGCCAGGCATCCTAACAACTTCTCATACGTTCTGTTTATATGATAGAATGGGTCTGATCTCCATTTCTCCCAGACAAAATGCGTTGGGGGAGGGACTGGTGGTCACAAAGTTCTGACAGATGGGAAACTCAGGGGCACATAGAAGCACATGGCTCTGACGTAACTTCTCAGTAGGAGAATTCTGGTACTTTCTTAAAAATGAGCACAAACGATCTTGTCAACAGTAGGGTTTCAAAGAGGAGAGGGAAGCGGGGTGTGCTTTCCCTGATACCTGGCCCGAGCCTTATGATATCAGATTCTAGCGAACTTTGCCCTAAAGAAGCACCTACCACAGGAATCACAGGGAAGTCACAGAAAGTGATATTTTGAATAATTTTTCTGGAACAAATTGAAAGAAAAGGTGTTATAGTTATGTAAATAGAGGCCTCTTGGGAAGAACATGACAAGTTAAACCCATATAATTGCAGCAACGGGTGAGGGGCAAATCTTTATTTAAATCCCACTTGCCTCATTTCTATATTTTGGCCTAATTTTTTTCATTTCCAGTGAAATTTCACCCATAAATTACTTGGGAAGCACATGCATAGTGATATTAGGAAACAAAAGAGGTAGAGCTGTAAATACTTTCCTAGATACCCACAAATATAGCTACTTGAAAATGAATGGGAAAAAAAATTTTGGTTTTTACTTAGAAACAGCAACAGATCTAAATGCCAGTATTTAACTTACACCCTGTTCTCCATGCCCTGGGGAGTGAAGGGGTGTGGAAACGTGGGCTTTCTTCTGTGCTCATCCCCCATATGGCCGAGTTAGCAGGCATCTTTGGGGGGTTGGGGAGCCTTTCTAGGACAGGAACGTTTTGTCTCACAGATCTGCCTTCCAGGGCAGCCATGCCTGGCTGGCTGCTTGTCCATCTTTTTCCTCTTTGTGCTGCACTGCTAAGCTGGCCGGCATCTCTCCCTCCCCACCTCCAAGATGAAAAGGTGGGGGTTCCCCATGGACCTGAAGCAGGGACCACCACTCTGTGTGAGTGAAGCAAAAGTTGTACTTGTTGCCCAACCCAGTGAGGGCTTCTCAGTGCTCTTTGGCAAATTACCCATAAGGGAAATAGTCCCTTATGTACTTAGTGTACTTTGGTTTTGAAACTTCTGGAAATATTACATGGGCTTCAGTAGATACTACTTCAAATAGTGGCTTCAGTTCATTCATTCAAATTGCAGTTATTTTGTGCCTATTACATGCCAGGCACTGTGCTGCATAGTATTCGATACGAAATAGAGTCAAACATGATGCCTGCTCTATGATGTTCATGGAGGAGAGGTGTGCAAAGACAAAAGAGGTGATTACATTGCTCACACACCTGGTATATGGTCAGCCTGCTGTTTTCCTGGAGTCATTCTCTTTGAGAACTGTGGTGGTTGGTAATGAATTGTGAAGGTAGGGTGCTGAGGTGAGGGAAGAAATAGTAAGAAAACTCAAGTTCATACTTTTTTTCAAGATTATGGCAGTGTTACATAACCCAGAACAGTCTCTCCAGGTAAAAATGTAGGCAGTTGGGGGGTGCCTGGGTGGTTCAGTGGGTTAAGCCTCTGCCTTTGGCTCAGGTCATCGTCCCAGGGTCCTGGGATGGAGCACTGCATGGGGCAGGGGGTTGTCTCTGCTCAACAGGGAACCTGCTTCCCCCCCTCTCTCTGCCTGCCTCTCTGCCTACTTGTGACCTGTCAAATAAATAAAAAATAAAATCTTAAAAAAAAACGTAGGCAGTTGGACCCTGTATATTATAATCCACTTGATCAGGAAATTACAAGGATATAGGGGGCAATCTGTGGTATCCATGATGGCTCAGAAAGACCACTTTTTCTTTGTCAGTTGCTGTGTCTCTGTGTTGGGGACGTCCATTACTACGTTTACAGTGTACTCTTTGAACTCTGAGACAAGACCTTTAGGAAAGATAAAAATTTTACTTTTAAAATTCAACTGGAAGGAGGAAGAAGGGAATTGGTTAGGATGTGGGGGTTTTAGGTCTCCTGAGTTAATTGTATGAAAACTTTTATATGTGATTATGGACAGAACTCTGGGATAGTTCGAATTTATAGTCTTGGAAGTAGCAGATATATGAATAGGTTTAATTGTCTTATAAAAGTGCAATCTTAAGATAAAGGTCAACATTGATACAATGCTTGGGAAATAGTCTTTTGGGATAATGACATTTTCAAATGTGAGTTGTTTGTGTTTTTTTTTTTTTTTTGCCATCCCCTCTCTTATAGGTAATCATAATTTACTGTACATGTCCCTATTATTACAGTATGTTATTCATATTTTGAATGAGATATTAAATACCAGCAAGGTTTAAGCTACCATCTAGAACATACGGGAGAAATAGAATCATTAGGTTATCATAAACACATGAATAAATGGGGCCAACCATCCTTCTTAGAGAAATTTGGGTGTTGACTCTTTGGATGTTGAAAACAACTGAATGTAACTAATTGTGTGTGAGTGTGTGTATTTCTATAAGCCAAAATTTATAATGTGCTTCTGTTATCTTTATTAAAAGTCTTTAAAATGTAAAAATATGAAGAAACATATTTATCTGAAGCATGAAACCACCCCATAGGTAAAGTTTTCAAAACTTCATCTTCATCCTAACACTCAGGAAGTGTCAAGTCATTCATCATGTATAATTAATACATCCCTTTTTCCCCTTTGTTCCCCAAACACAGGGACTGCAAAATGAGTCATGCAGTTTTTGTAGTAAATAACACTGTTTTCAACAATTTGTTTCCATGTCTGGACAGATGTATCACTTAATTTGTCAATTCTGAAAATTTATTCTGCTCAGTTTTGTTCTTTAATGCAAACATACACATAACTGATACCGCAAATATGGAAGGAAAGTCTTCATTTTGTAATATTTAAAAAAGCATTGTTTGCTTACAGACCTTTAATTTCAATATGACAGCAAATTTCTCAAAAGTATCACAGTATTTAAGGGAGGAGAGATACTTTTATGAAATACAGTAACGTCTTCTAATTGAAGAGAGGTCATGGAACTAATTATAAGCATTTAGTCTATTTAATTGTGTATTTGTTCAAGGCTAATCATCAATTGCCCTCCTCCAGAATGGGTTTTGAATTAAAAATAAACTTCAGTATACGTTGTGTTAGACTATCATGTAAAATATATGCTCAATTAATACATGGTTATTTAAAGTCAATTTTGGATTGTCTTGCTTTAGTGAAAGTAACCTTTGTGTAGGTAACCCACCAGTATTTGTTCTAGCATCTTAGTGTGTGTTTAGCTTATTTATCAGTGATTTTACTGAAATGCATGTGAACCCAAAACTTCATATACAGTAAATCCAGTCATCTAAGTGAAAACTAACTCAGCTGGTTTTTGGACTTCCCAATCCGTTCTGGAATTAGAGAGTCATTTAAGTCACCAATATAAAGTAAATAGCCTTTTTATCCCTTTCACTGGAAGGATAGGTGATAAAATATTTTGGTTTAAAGTGATAAGCAAAAGAACACAAATGCATATATGGCAGAAGAGTAATTGGCAAATGCTTTTCTTAATTTCTGTATTTAAGTGTGGCAACGAAAGTCTGAAACTAAAACAGATCCTCCTATTGTTAACATTTTTTTTCCACGAACAGTTAACAGATAGCTCTATTAGTTTTAAAGCTCTTCCCAATCTTTTAGGGTAAATGGACAATAAATGATAGTAGGTAACTGAAGCATTTATTTGAATCACTATCTTGAAAATTTGAACCAGTTATGTATGTGCTACATAATTGAAGCCAAGACAGGTATTTTAACTGAAACAGATCAATGATTCCTTTGGTTTGCTAATATGATTCACATTTGTCTGCATCTGAAAAAGTGTTCTCTTTTTCAGTGTGGTATTTTCTGTGAACTTCAGAAGGAGCTCTCTTGTTTTTAGAGGAAAAAAATGTAAATTAAATTCAGGGTCTTTTTTTTATCCTTAAGACACATCTGTAGGCCATCTAGGTGACAAGCATTGTCAACTACATGTTGCTGAAAGTTGAAATTGGATTTTACAAGTTGCCTTGGAAATTTTGACATGTTGAGTTACTTGCAGTAGTGGAATGCTCAGCTCTCACACTACGGGGTTGAATGAATGTTTATTTCATCTGTTTGATGAGTAACTCCTTTCCCTTGAAGCTCTTCTTGGTGTTCCAGAAATTACAAATCATGGGAGAGTTCTGTATGTGGCAGGTGAGGAGCTGTATGGTAGAAGGCGCTAAATGAAATTCCTTTATACTCTTCACTGTTCTCTAGAATCCTCCATGCAGGGGAATTGCTCATACTCCCAGGATTCTACTGACACTTCCTATTAAATGCTTAGTTGAGGACAAAGATAAAGATGCAGAAGTCTCCCAGAATATACAGAAATTATATTGGCATGCATCAGAACCGTACATATGATGGTACATAATTACTCAAAGGATGACGTTTTTGTCTCCGACCTGAATAGTCCTGCCCAGTCCTATACCCCTTGATGGAGAAGCCCCCTTCTCTTCCCTTTCTCATGGCCATCTTTGATTTTTCTGCAAGTAGAAAAATGCCACTTGTGTTCTCATTGGACATCTCCGTGATTTATAAGACACTGGTTTTCTGGCAATGAGTAAAGGAATGCGTGCAGTCTGGTTTTCCTCTTTTGAGTTCATTACATTTGGAGGTTTTGCTTAGAGATTGCTTATTATTAATTTCAGCCGTGGCACTATGTAGAGCTCCTGGCCTGCAATGCCCATCAGGATTCCTTGCCCTTCGCACACGAAGAACCCCAGTTCGGCGATGATTTTTCCCTCTTCCCCCCTTTTGAATGTACACACGCTTCAATGTCCAAGTGTCCGTTCTGACATTTTCATAACTTCTGAACGAAAATATAGAGGATACAGGCCCGGCATGTCTCGGTGGCCCCAATTTACTCGTAGGTATTCTGTACTCATAATTTACTGATGAGAAAGAAAATAATGCTATGACTTGATAGCTCACTGCATTTAGGAATCTCAGATATATGGAAGAGCTAAGGTCCTAAGGAAAAGTTGCATAAACTGGAGTCATAAAAAAAGCATACTGCTGAGACTGTCTTTGAAAATATGTAGCTTAGAATAAAGGGGCTGATTTTGCCATGGCGGTAAAATTGCAGTAGGTCAGCTCCTGCAGCTCTGATTGCTGCTTAGAATTTCAGAATTCAGACCTTATGAAAATGCAGGAGCGGTCCACGTGTGCATTCAAAAGATATGTAGTTTAAAAGGCAAAAGCAAAAAAAAAGTTCAGATTACCATGGAATATCTACTGGTAGAAAATGCAATAGTTTCTTATTTATTTATTTATATTTTAAGTCAGGTTTTCTAGAACCTTGGCACATAAGAAATTGAAAGGCCTGGAAATTGCATAATTTAATTAGGAAACTTTTTTACTTGCCAAGAATAGGAACAATTCTTATTAAACAGGACAGCTAAATATTACATTATATAATACCATAATTCACACAATAAACCAATTTCAACTTAAGGAATTAGTTTTGCTTAAGCTGGGCTATTAGTATCAGCTGCCAGGGGACTGACGTGTTCATTAGTTTTATTCTCCCTTGTTGGGGTTTTGCTGTAGTGGCATTTCTGTCTGTAAGTTCTTGAGAGAGCAGGTACAACAGTGAAGGGCTGAACAGATTTCTTCAAGTGGTTCAAGACTCGCAGAATTCCACCTTGACCCAGTGGAACGCTCAGAGATCTTGTTGTTTCTCTGACAGTATAATGGGGGAACGAACATAGTTCCTCCCACACCAAAGGCAACTGCTGAAAAATCAGGAACTTTCCATGCTGAAAAATATATGGGAGGGAAATCAAAAGAAAACAAGCAGCTTATTTATCTTTAATGCTCCTCCTGGAGAATGGCTGCTTTAAAAAAAAAAAAAATTGTGTGTCCAGCAGTGGGGAATGACATAGTAATAATCTGACTCTTGACTGGGCTTTACTTATTTTGCTCACTATTTCATGTAAAACAAGCTTTTAATTTGCTGCCTTTTTTTTTTTTTAAACTAATGTTATCTGGCGGTGTTACCATGGTAACCAGGCCTTGGCAACCAACCATGAGTGCTGCCCAAATAGTACTCAAAAATCAGAGAGCACAACAGTAATAACACAGTGAAACTGTCCCCATTCCCACCCATGGAAGTTTCAGAGAGCTAGCTAGGAATGAAAAGGTGGAAGAGAGGAAGAAATGGAGGGCATAATTTGGAGTAGAGGCAGTTGAAAGGAAAAGGGATTTAAAAAATTATGGCCACTGTGGGTTCTTTTCTTTGAAGTTATCATGGCATTTTTAAAAGTTAAACGGGAAGTAATCAAAATCAGTGTTTGACATGGCAGGCAGAGCCAGCTGAGAAGCAAGTCCAGTAGACCATGTAAGGACTGGTTAGGTGTGGGACCAGGGAGGCTCAGGAGGAAAGAGAATGCCCAGACTGTGGTGTAGACAGACACCTCGCCCAACTCAGTTTTAAGGCCATATTCTAATCTGGCATGTGTGCATGTGTGTGTGTTGGGGGGAGGGGCATGGTTTGTTTCTCTAGTTGAGTCAAAACTGGGCTTCAAAATCTGGTTGTGTTTGGCAGAGGGTATCCCCTTTCCCTTCAAGCATATATTTATATGTGAGTGTAATTGCGGGGTGAGTGACATTTAAAAAAAGATTTTAAGCAGTTTTTTCAGTGCAGGGACTCCTGAGAGAAGGTTATGGGCATCTGGTTGTTGCTTCCTACATAGACTTCTCTAGCAGAAGGCTCGGTTCTTCTGCCTCCATCTGTGTAACCCTTGGACTCATTTTCTCCTCTCTGTTCCCACTGACAGTGCTTTGTGGCTTTGGTTCTTATCACCTTTCTCCTGACGGCAGTTGCTCTTGAGTATTTTCTCCTTAGAATTTGTTCTTCTTTTCCTTTGTGGGCAAAGTGATTGTACTATAATGCTCGATTGATCATTTCATTGTCTTAAGATCTTATAATGATGGGGCGCCTGGGTGGCTTAGTGGGTTAAAGCCTCTGCCTTTCGGCTCAGGTCATGATCTCAGGGTCCTGGGATCAAGCCCCCCGCATTGGGCTCTCTGCTCAGCAGGGAGTCGGCTTCCCCCTTTCTCTCCGCCAGCCTCTCTGCCTACTTGTGATTTCTGTCTGTCAAATAAATAAATAAAATCTTTTAAAAAAAATCTTAAAATAAATTTTGACCACCTTTTGGAACAAGGCCTCACTTCTTCCTTCCTGATGAGTCCCTGCTGACTTCTGGCCTCGTGGGCTGGTTGATCCCTTCTCATAATTTATCCCCCACCATTAATAGATGATATTCAAGTTCCTGAATCTCTTGGATTTCATGCCTCCCCTTCTCTGTGGGCCTGGAATCCTGTCTTTTTACCTCCCCCTCCATCCCATGCTTCCTTTCAGCTCACAAGTGGAGAGCTCTTAAGAAAGGAAACCATTTAGCTGGTTGGCTTTATAACCCAGAGTTTTTGTCACTTGCTGAAATGGCAACCTGTCAAAAAACCTTTTCTGACTTAATTTCTAAGTTTATACAAAGAGCATTATGCCCTTTCTCAGTTTTGTTGGGAAAATCAGTTCCATTTATTAAAGTACATTGAAGAGCACCTGGGTGGCTCAGTGGGTTAAGCTGCTGCCTTCGGCTCAGGTCATAATCTCAGGGTCCTGGGATCGAGTCCCGAGTTGGGCTCTCTGCTCAGCAGGGAGTCTGCTTCCCTCTCTCTCTCTCTGCCTGCCTCTCTACCTACTTGTGACCTCTCTCTGTCAAATAAATAAATAAATAAAATCTTAAAAAAGAAAGTATATTGAAATTTATTGATGAAAATTTATTCTTCTAGTAATGTCAATATTATTTGCCTGAAGCAATGTAAATGACAATAATACACATATGATTTTGTCATACTTTAAAAATCTGGTAAAAAATCAGGCAAGTTTCACTAGTTGGCAGCACCAGTAGCAATGCCGATCCTCATCTTGTGGTTCTGGCAGAAGCATCCACATGGAGGTAGCTGGGGGGAAGATACCTGAGGGAGAATGACTGAATTGTCTCAGAGTTATTTGGTGAAATTCATATCATAAGAGAGGGTAGTCTGGATAATATCCCGATCTCCATTCCTTATGAATCTTGAGAAAACCAGATGGCTTTCAAACTTGAGTGTGCAACAGAATTACCCAAGGGCTTAAACAATTGTTAGGTCCCCATTTCCAGAGTTTCTGAGTTCGTAGGTTTAGGATGGGGCCTGAAGATGTGCATTTCTAACAAATTCTCAGCGAGGGCTGATGCTGCTGACCTGGGGCTAGACTTTGAGAATTATTGGGGTAAAGACTCTAAAATTGCCTACGTTCAACTTCATGAATTTAAGGGGTAATTATAAACATGGCGCTGCCCTGAGTTATATGGTGACTTTTGTAAGATGTAGGTAGGAGATGGTTCTAACACACAATAGAAACAAGAGAACTAAAATTTTTTGTTAGTTTCTTTTTTTTTTTTTCAAGATTTTATTTATTTGACACAGAGCATGCACAAACACATGTGGGGGAAACAGGATCCCCTCTGAACAAGGAGCCTGATGGGGGAGATCCTGTCTGAGGACTCTGGGATCATGATCTGAGCCAAAGGCAGCCGCTTAACCTACTGAGCCATCCAAGCATCCTTGTTTTTTAGTTTCAACATTATTTAATAACTTTTCCTTAAAAAAAAAAAAAAAACTCAGAAGGGTAAAGCAAGAGACAGTTGTATCAAAAATCCCATTAAGACTTGAGTTTAGGTGGTACATGTGAGTTAGTTTAAAAATATAAATGCAAGGGCACCTGGGTGACTCAGTGGGTTAAAGCCTCTGCCTTGGACTCAGGTCATGATCCCGGGGTCCTGGGATTGAGCCCAGCATTGGGCTCTCTGCTCAGCAAGGAGCCTGCTTCCTCCTCTCTCTCTGCCTGCTTCTCTGTCTACTTGTGATTTCTGTCTTTCAAATAAATAAATAAAATCTTTAAAAAAAAATACAAATGCATACACATACACCACTCTTTAACCTAGTATATTGCTTCTTCTTGTCTGATAAATAAGCAGTAATATGCTTAAGTGAAATCAGAATGATATCAGAATTATGGTAGAGATTGTTGTATGATTTTCAAAATAGCTGAGAATTACATTTAATAATAGTTACAGAAAAGAAAGATTACTTTTCTTTGTGGTGGGAAATAAAAATATGGGAATTAAAATATCATATTGGTTTTTATCATCCTCAGTTATTCATCATGCAGTAACACTAGCAAGAATCAAGCTCATTTTCTTTTTGTAAATCATTTTTTCATAATGATAAGTGGTAATAGAATGAATCAACATTAGCATTTTTTTCAGAAGCAATTGTTAGGCTATGCCCGGAGATGAGTGCACATTCAGCTCAATTTTGTGCTGTCACTTCCATTTGCAGTATTGTAGAAACATTTTTTAATTTCCATGTGATCATCCTTTGTATTATCCATCCTCACTCAAAGATTAAAATATTGTTCATTAAGGCAAGAACATCTAACAGTATATTCTGTAAATGTTTTCAACTCTAAGGATAAGATGGTAAGGCTTTTCTAGGTAAGTCACAACTATCTAGAAAATACAATTAATAGGAGTAGCTCATTCTCTGAGATTTTTAGTACCCATAAGGTGCCTCATATATGAAATTTCCAAATCTGATAATAGATAATGTCGATTTACCCAAAGCAGGTGATGTTCAGGGAGCAAAATAACATGTGGATGAAATCCATAAACATAGCTTTATTAGTCTAGTGTTCTAACCGACAGGTAATTATATATATTGTAAATTCTGGAAAGAAGTATCGTTCTTACCGGAAGTGAGTTAAAAAGTAAAGAAGTTATTTTTATTATTCTACCTAGTAACATGTAGAATTCATATATAATATGGTCATGCAGAAATTAAACCAACTGTACCTCAAATAATAACAGCAATAAAAAGAATGTATTCAGTAGAATTTGAATCCTTTTTATCATCCTGAGCCATTCTTAGATTTGTAAGAGTAACTGTGTCTTCATCACAGTATATGACTTAAATCATTTAAGTTGTTGGAAATAATTTTAGTTAGAGGGTTCACTTCAGCTTCTTGCAAACATGCAATTTATAGGAACTAAATGAAAGCATTTATTTTAGCTCAGAACATATTAATTTATTAGCCTAGAAATTCTGTTAAATCTCCTGACTAATCAAAAATATGTATTAGAGTGAGTTGCTGTTGTGAATTCAGCCTTTTGGAACTTTCCACCTCTTTTCAATTTCAGTTTTAGACTGTTCTGTTGCTTAATTCCCATCATAATTAATTAATTTATAAATAATTTATGCCCCATCTCCTCCCAAGAAAGGATTTAAGGAAGCTGCATTTAACTAGGAAACTACCATAAATATATAATGAGGGGGATTTCAGTATTCTTTCTTTGGTGTCTGGAAGGTCACTCCTCCTCGACTAGGCAAATAATACCACACAGTCACCTTGGCCAGAAGCCCTCTTCCTCCTGCCTGGCTCACTTTGGGGGTGTTCGTGCTGAGATTTTGTCCTAGTCATTAGGGACACAGACCACGTTCAAATTCTCTTTCTTCCACATACTAGCTTTGTGAGCTGGGGCAAGGTACTTAATCTCTCCCAACCCATGTTCTCTCTCTCTTTTTTTTTTTTTTTTTTGAGAGGTAGGGGAGGGGCAGAGGGAGACGGAGGGAGAGACTCTTAACCAGGCTCCACGAGGCGGGGCTCAATCTCAAAAGCCTGAGACTGAGATCCGGACCCAAGCCAAAATTAAGAGTCAGACTTGTCAGCCCATTGAGCCAACCAGGTGCCCCCCTCCCTGCCCCTACAGTGTTTTATCTTTAATACAGGGATGATAATTATGCTTATCTCATGGGGTTGTTCGGAGGATTAAATGAGTGGGTTTTATATAGCTTAGAAAAATGCCTGGCAGGTATTAAGCAATACTCAAATGCTAGCCATTGTTATTATATATCCTTCTGTTCTCAATTAAAATGTCATTTCCCCAAAATGTCTCACTGAGATACTATCTTAGACCAATTTACCACTATCCTAGGAGGCTGCACTTTCTCTTCATGATGTTTATCCCCGTTTGCCGGAGGTATTTAAGGTGCTTAATCTTTCTCTCCCATAAAGCCGTATGCTCAAGGAGGACCAGACTCTGTCTGTCTGGCTCAGCAGTCTGATATTTAGTACAGTGCCCAGCACAAAGCAGTCACTCTGTGAATGTTGAGTGAATGCATCCGGAGAGATCTGTCTGTAAACAGGCTATCTGAGATGGGATTACATGTAACTATTTTGCTAGTTTTGCAAAGTTTTATTTTTAAGCTTTTTTTTTTTTTTAAGATTTTATTTATTTGAGAGAGAGAGAGCACACATGTGCATGAATCAAGTGGAGGGGCACAGAGGCAGACTCCCCATTGAGCAGAGAGCCCCCATGTGGGATTCGATCCCTGGACCCTGGGATCATGACCTGAGCCAAATGCAGATGCTTAACTGACTGAGCCACCCAGGCGCCCCTATTTTTAGACTTTTAACAGTTAATATGTGTTGTCTTTTTTATTTTATTTTATTTATTTATCAGAGAGTGTACACACACACAAGCAGGCAGAGTGTCACGCAGAGGCGGAGAGAGAAACAGGCTCCCTGCTGAGCAAGGAGCCCAATGTGGGACTCGATCCCAGCACCCTGGGATCATGACCTGAGCCGAAGGCAGTGGCTTAACCTACTGAGCCACCCAGGCTTCCCAATACGTGTTGTCTTCACACAATAAGAAAAGGAGGTAAAATCTTGTTATTGTGTTATATCACCTTTATGTACTATTGTGGAGTCACTTTAGTGAGGCAACAATGGGGCCATAGAATGGAACTCATTTTATTTTTTTTGGACCATTGGAATACATTAATTGTTCTCAACTGGGGGTAATTTTGTAGACCAGGAGCCATTTGGAAATATTTGCAGACCTTTTCTTTTTTCTTTTTTGATTGTTGCAACTGGGAAGTTGCTACTGGCATCAGGTGTGCAGAGGCCAGGGATGATAAATATTTTCTAATGCCCAGGCCTGTCCCCTCCCTCAATAGAACTCATCCAGCCTGCAGTACTGATAGTGTCAAGGTTAAAGAGCCCTAGTATAGATGGATGGAAACTTGTGAAAAAAAGAAAGTTAATGCAATTGACAAAGTTGATTTGTCAAATTTGTCAAATTGATTTGTTAAATAATAAGACATCAGAATTTTGAAAATCGGTAAAATTCACTCTGATTTAAAAAATTGCATTTGATGGTTTGTATTTGCTTTGTGGTATGGTTTGCTGGTAGTAAAGTAAAAATGAGTGTTAAATGTAGTATATTCAACAAGATGATGGGTCAGTAGAGAACTTTGTAGTGTGCCATAGGTTGCTTCCCTTTATGACCAATGGGACTGGTTTTAACTGACTGCTTCTGGGATCAGGACCTTAGTCAAAGGCAGACACGTAACTATCTGAGCCACCCAGGTGTCCTGGAAATTTTTTCTAAGAACAGTTTATGAGTCAGTTTAATCAAAACTGTTAGGCAAGGAATACAAATATCCACACTGCTTATAGATTATTGATTTATAGCTCTAGAGTAATAAAACTGAAATACGGTTGGGCTATTTAATATTTAGGGGTTTCGGTCTGTTTGAATTTGAGTGCAACATGTGGGAGAGGAAGAGCTGGTACAAGTTAAGTGATCTACAGTAACAATACTTTTGTGGTTTAACTCAACAAAGCTTCTTGTTTTCTTCGGATTCCATGGTGCATCCAAGTGACTATCCCAGACAATTGCTTGTGTGTGACGATTCAGCCTTTCAGGCTGAGGAAGGAGCCATTGCCTCACAGCAGCACCATGTGGATCTAAGGCCGTGTTAGATGGCATGGCAAGGAAGAGAGGACCTGGGAAATTAACTCCTTAATGCTTTCACCTGCAGGTGACATAGATGAATTCCAGTAATATTTCATTGGCCCAGCAAATTACATGGCCATGGTGCCTGTGTGAAGGGGACTGGCACATTGCATGGGAGAAACAGAAATATTCCTGAGCATTAGCAATTTTTATCATAACTGGCTTCTGTGTTTGTGTACCTCTGTTTGTGGTCATTTGGGATAGTTATTAAGAAGGTAGCTGCCGGAGCTCCTGGGTGGCTCAGTGGGTTAAGCCTCTGCCTTTGGCTCAGGTCATGATCTCAGGGTCCTGGGATAGAGCCAACATCGGGCTCTCTGCTCAGCGGTGAGCCTGCTTCCTCCTCTCTCTCTGCCTGCCTCTCTGCCTACTTGTGATCTCTCTCTCTCTGTCAAAGAAATAAATAAAATATTAAAAAAAAAAAGGTAGTTGCCAAGTGTGAGATGCCATAGCTCACCCCAAAATATCCTAATTGCATTATACTCCTTTGGGTCTGTATTTATATCTCCCTAAATGATTGGCCTTCAAAATGAGAATCTTTACCAGATGCTGTGGTCTCTGGCTTCTCAAAGGGGCTACCATATTCCACAGGGTACTGAATGCTAAGGGATAAGAATGGTGGCCTTTTACATTTTACATAATGGTAAATAATCGTAATGTGATTTTTGTGGTAAAAGAAAAGCACGCCTCAGAATACAAAAAAAAAAAAAAGAAAAAAAAGAAAAAAGAAAAAAGAAAGAAAGAAAGAAAGAAAAAAGAAAATTGGTGAATTCTTAAAACATGAGCCCTAATTGAGTTTTGCCCTAAAGCTGGCTGTTTTTAGCTATGTGCCAGAAAGTATTTACTTTCCTCCTCTGCTTACCAAGGTTAAACGGTACTGGACGGAGTTGAGAAGCACTGCTGTGTACCTAATTTTTAATTCAATTTTGATTTAGGTATTTCCTTAGTTGTTTTTGTTGTGGTGGAAAGGATCATGCCATCGTGGTTTTAAAGCAGGCGCTCCCTCAGGGATCTGCTATTGCTACAACACGAACATGGTGGTGAATTTTACAAAGAGGAATTCAGAATTTCTATTCTGTATCCACTAGCAGCTTGATACAGGAGAAACTAGATAATAAAATTGATCATTGGGGGCACCTGGGTGGCTCAGTGGATTAAGCCTCTGCCTTCGGCTCAGGTCATGATCCCAGGGTCCGAGCCCCGCATTGGGCTCTCTGCGCGGCGGGGAGCCTGCTTCCTCCTCTTTCTCTGCCTGACTCTTTGCCTACTTGTGATCTCTCTCTCTCTCTCAAATAAATAAATAAAATCTTAAAAAAAAAAAAAATTGATCATTGGGTTCAGTATTCCAGCCCACCACGTGGAAGTGAGAGGATACAGACTAATCCCATTTTTTCCATGTTACCATGTGATTCTGCGTATTTGTGGTTCCTAGTATTTAGAGCTATTTGAGTCTGTATGCATTCATTCAGAAGACAGCTTCTGAGCCCCTACCATGTGTGAGTGGCCTTATGTTAGGTGCTGGGAATTAGGACAAGATGAGGAAAGACAGCTCTTCGTCTCAAGGACATTCTGTGTAGTAGATGATGGCCCACAGGGGTTGTAAAATCTGTCATTCATTTCACATGTATTTATTGAGCACTGATATGTTACAGGCACCCAGCGATGCTGCAGTGAACAAGAGGCAGTAGAGGGTCGTGTTTTAAGAGTGGAGTCTCGGCAGCCAGGCAGTCTGGAATCAGAATGCATTTGGGGCTTCAGGGAGCTCTTTGACCATTTCTTGCCATAGTTTCCTTGTATGGGAAATCAGGATGATGCAGGATTCATTCATGTTATGGGATTCATGGGAGAATCCTAAGAGTATATATAAAGCACTATGTGGGGCACCTGGGTGGCTCAGTTGGATAAGCGTCTGCCTTTGGCTCAGGTCATGATCTGGGGGTCCTGGGATTGAGCCCCGTGTCTGGCTCCCTGCTCAGTGGGAAGCCTGCTTCTCCATCTCCCTCCCCACTCATGTTCTCTCTCACTATCTCTGTCTCTCTCAAATAAATACAATCTTAAAAAAAAAATAATGCATTGTTTATGTTTTAGCTCCTACTGTTATTCCTTATTTTGTTTTCATGCTGTACTCCCTCCTCAAATCTACATTGTTTCTCATCTCCCTTTTTTATTCTCTTAGACCGGAGCAGTCCCAGTAATCAATCATTAATTTGAATATTGTAGTTTATCCATAGCCTGTTTAAAGGACAACCTTGAGAAAACCCACTGGAAAAAAATAGAGCTCTATCATGTTCTGCCTTTTATGTAACCTTTTGTTTTGTTTTTGGGTTTTTGTATTTTCGCAGTCCTGGAGAAAAGCCATTGCAAATCACATTTTGCAAGGGACTTAATCAGGGAAGACACTTGATTCAAGGGCAAGACAAGCCCAATCAGAAGTCGTGCTTTGCTGGAGCCGCCTCCACTTCTCTAGGCTTGGAAATTCTGAAACGTCTCCTGTCCACCTCCATTACCAGGGCCTTATGCTTGCTTCACCAGCGGGCATTCATTGAGGGCACACGCATGGTCCACAGCCTGCAGGGCTGAGCAGCACGTACCTGCTATGAAAGACTTTCCTTCTGCCTTGATGAAGGGCTTCACCGGTGCGATTTAACTTTGCGAAGGAAGACGTGTAAGGGGAACTCAGTGGAGACTCATTCTTTGGCAATATTTGCATTTTATAGGAAGCGTACATATAAATTTCCCATTTCTATAGTAATGTGGCTTTAATCTTAATGAATGCCATTTTGGTGGTGCTCTTCAGAGAGTGGAATTCACATTTACATGTGAACTGGAAATGGGAAAGTGTTATTAGTCTCATGAGGCTTTTGCCTCTGGCTGTGCAGCTTTAGTGATTTCATCACAGTGGAGGTATAGCAAAATACCACCATTTCTGCTTGTTAGAATGAAACTCTCCAAGGTTTCTGTCTACTTCCGACCAAGGTTTGATTTTTCAAAAGCAGGGAAGAAATGTTTTTTCCTGGACCCTGAATATAACCCCATGTCAAAAATCAATTGGAAAGCCAGCAAAAATTGGTCACACGTGCTGTTAGAAAGCTTTTTTGTAACAGGTTTCTTGTCATTCCTAACAAATTTCTTAATTAAACTGCCTAAGTTATTAATATGGTTCTGTGCAGTTTTAGAAATTCTGTTCATTTATATAGTGATTTACATCTTGTTTGGCTCCACGAAGAGTTTAAATTGACAACCCCCTTTTTAAGTTGGCAACTTCATTCTCTAAGAATGGAAAGGTGAGAACTTGGATTGAAGAGTCATGTAGAATAATCCTAGATTTGAGAATGCTGTTGGCTTTCTTGCCTTTGCTGCCTGTCTTTTCTCTCAAATATGGAGCCCTTCTTTCTTTTTTTTTTTTCTTGTTAAATATTTTATTTATTTATTTGACAGACAGAGATCACAAGTAGGCAGAGAGGCAGGCAGAGAGGAGGAAGCAGGCTCCCTGCTGAGCAGAGAGCCTGATGTGAGGCTCCATTCCAGTACCCTGAGATCAGGACCCGAGATGAAGGCAGAGGCTTTACCCACTGAGCCACCCAGGCGCCCCAGGACCCCTTCTTTTTTAGTTACTCTCCAGGTCATGATCGTATTATCTTACATAGAGATTCTTGGTTGCTAAATAATAATGTGGATAGCACCCCAGGTTTTGGTTATAACAGTAATTGGTACGGGGGTGTGAAACTTTCAGCTTTTTAAAGTGTAATTTCACTTAAACACAAGTACACACATATTCGCCTTTCTTTTTCTTTTTCTTTTTTTTTAAAGATTTTATTTATTTATTTGACAGACAGAGATCACAAGTAGTCAGAGAGGCAGGCAGAGAGAGAGGAGGAAGCAGGCTCCCTGCTGAGCAGAGAGCCTGATGTGGGCCTCGATCCCAGGACCCTGGGATCATGACCTGAGCTGAAGGCAGAGGCTTAATCCACTAAGCCACCCAGGCGCCCCACATATCTGCCTTTCACTTGTAAAAGTTATTTGGTAGAATCTGGGTTTTCATTTTGCATATTTTCCTACTGAAATACAAAGTATAACATTCCAAATCCTAGGGTGATGATCTGTCATAACAAAGATAGTCTTCTCACTAAAAGAAGATGTACTGGGGCCCTTACTTGGTTTATAACTTGCCACTTGTCCTTCCAAGGGCTATGCAAGGTAGATGTTGTTATGCCCACACAGGGTCTGAGCTGTTAAAGGATGTGGCCAGTGTCATGGCTTTCAAGTGGTAAATAGCTTTCAAGTGGTAAATCAGGGATTTATTCAGTGTGGGCCTTGGATTGCTTGCTTCCGGATCTCCTTGGGAGTGTGTGAAATTGCAGGATTGTGGGCCTCAGTTTAAATGGGACCTGAATCTACATTTTCAGGTAATCAGGTGACTTTTATCCACATGAAAATTTGAAGAGGGATGTATGGTTCTTCAAAAAATAGTTTCAGCCAGTGTAATACAAGACACTGAAAAAAAATTTCACTTGTGATGCTTTTCATCTATGGGCCTTTATGATTTTTACCTAATTACAAGTTAGATTATAGTTCATTATCCTTCAGCTGTTCTGCACCTGCACCTGGCTTTGAGCTAGTCTAATAGGGATTATGTGTCGTGCTGGCTTCTGTGACATTTCTTAGTGATCTGTTTTGTGGTATTATTGTTACTTAAAATGGCCTTGTGGCTATAAAACAAGAAAAATTGATTCTTTCCTAACAGCTTGATCTTTCCATGTATCCAGGTAATTTTATTGTCACATTCCCCTCCAGACTTACCTTTGCTTGTTTAATTCTTTAAAAATTTTTGGCTTTTTCATTGTCCACTCCTTCAAACCATTAGAAGTGACTTACCATGATAAACTCCACTTAAAAAAGCAAACTTTATCTTACATAGAAAAATGGGAAAATTATAGAAACAAGTTTAATAAGGAGAAACATGCTTCCGCCTTGCATATGAAATGATTAGTTGCTGCAGTTGAAAACTGAATTTAATTCTCATCTTTTGGGCAGTGAAGTCAAACAGGGAAGTGTTAAGAAGCTGTTGAGTTCTCAAAGTAGGATGAAAACGATCATCCATGCTCATCTGGAGAGAAACACAATTTCCTGCTACTGAATACTAAGAGGACTATATTAAGTATCCCTTTGTATGAAAATTCGTAGGCAACATAATATATAATGTCATATTTTGGAAAAGAAAATGAAATGCAAAAAAAAAAAAAAAGGAAATGCATTTAAAAATATACCTTTCTTAGGTTAGTTTTCAAAAAATGCCAAGGTCACAAAATTTCGATTTTGTGAAATGATTTTGGGGAGAGAATGAAAATAATATGATGGCAGTGTATTGTTTCTTAATGATCAAACAGCTAAATACAGGGCTAAGAGTTTGAGAGCCTTATTTAAATCTGCAATTTAATATGTCCCTTGGACCTGAGCCTCCCTTTTGCATTTGGTTTATCTGAAGTGGGCTTTTTGGCAAGTGCTAGATCTCAATAAGTTTGAATTTTCCGAAGTGGGTGGGGTAGTACAATGTTGTACTGTTGGTTCATGGAGGCTTAGGTTGCCAGGCATGTTGACATCCCATTGTGAAAAGCGTTGTTCACTTCTTTGTGGAAACTCTCACTGTTGCAGACCTCTTCTGATGAGATAATGGAAGAGGCTGTTTTCTGAGTGTATAGCTGAATCTTAAACCCTGTAATGAAAGAAGCAAATCTCAAATATCTTTCCCAGAATTTTTATGAATGATTATTAAAGATTATGGCTACATAGTTGTATGTGTGTGTGTATTTATTTATATATAATTCTTCCCCCTAAAAGCAGATTTTATAAATAAAAAAAATCTTGTTGACCATGTTGAAGGTCATTCAGCATTAAACACTTTGAGGGTGTTTTGTTCCAGTTTCTTTATTATTGTGGAATAATTGTCAAATAAAGCATGGTCTCAAATCTCAAGGTATTTGCAGACTGGTAAGGAAATAAAACCCTCTTAATTATTATTTAATTAGAAATAATGTTTTATAAATTTATATTCTGAATAAGGGTACAACCCTAAGAAACTTGTTGATGTTTTACCAAGAATCACTGGGACATGCTTGTTAAAAATGCAGAAAAATAATTCACCGGAGTACTGAAATCTTCATTTTAAACAAAATCCCTGGGGGATTCAAAAGTAGGAGTCTTTGGTAGCCACTCAGAGAGATAATGGATGACAATGATAACCTTATATTTAATGGACTGACTGGTCATTCTCGCTGCATGGAGACCCAGTTAAAGTGTAATGACTAAGGTCATCTGTAAAGACTAATCTTAATAATCACCTTACAGTTTTACTTGAAGCAAGCTATCCATGTTAATCTCCAGGCATGAAATGTAATGATCTGTTTTATTATTGTTAATTTATGCTCAAGCTTCCTTTTGCTCTCCTTTTTAACCAACATAACAATTATACAGGCTAACTATTTGCCTCAGGGAGATGCTGTAATAGGACTAATTAAATATTTAATATTTTAAAGGACTTAAACAACCTTGTAAGTAATATGTTAAGAGGAGATAAAATCATGATGTTCTCTTTAGTAGGAGGAATGTTAATGAAGCACTGGGATCAAGCATCCCTTTAATGCCCATATCCTTTGTCTGTCCAGAAGCAGAATAGCATAATGGTTAAATTTGTGGTTTAGGCAACCTATGGGCATTCTCCCACTTCTTAGTTGTGGGGCCTAGAACAAGTGTCTTAGTCTTTCTAGTCCAGTTTCCCTTTTGTCACCTATAGGGTGGGGATACGAGGACCACCTACCTTTCTGAATTGTTGTGATGCCGTATAATATATGTATCTAGTAAAGGAAAGTGGTTTTTATTAAAATGAGCTAATTGCATAGACTTCAGATGTTACTGACTGTGACTTGTAGATTTTTCTTTTTAAACTAGAAATGTAGTTAAGATTTTGAAAATGGATATGCACTTTCAGAACTAATCTCAGATCTGGAAAGAAGGAAGAGTAACAGGAGGAGAAAAAGAAGGTGGAGGGGAGTAGGAGAAAAATGCCTCCAAATGTCAACCTACATGGGCTCGGGACAAAGAATAAGCAATTTCTGTTCAGAGGATGGAAACTTATTGTAGATATATACAATCAGTTGTAAAAATGGCCTCACTGACGTGTACGAATCACAAGATCATCAGATGTCAGAGCATAGAGATCATATGGGAAATGCTTCATTTTCTAAGTCAGTGGCTAGTGAATGAATCTGAATTAGCCTAATGTTTTCATCATTTTTTAAAATGATATTTTATCAAAGTTCACATAGAACAAGGAACCAGACTAACAAAGATTCAGAAAAGTTGTTCCTTTTGCAACTGAGTCAGAATTAATTGAAGAAGCATTTTAAATACATAAACAGGTACACTGACAGTATTTTTCAAAACTTGTCTTTCTATCTCCTAGGTGTTTTTTTGAAGGTTTTTCCTTTATAAGTAAAGATACTTTAAAAATTCCTTTCTAATATATAATCTAAAGGTAAAACTGATTCACATGTTTTTTCTGAAGACATGAACTACAAATTTTGGGGAGATCCAAGTAATGCAATTTTGTTGTGCATTCCTAGTTCACCAGCCTGGCTATTGGCAAAGGAAACCGTTTCTCAACTCCATTCGTTCAGCAAGTACTTAAGGATTGTTACCGTGTGCTGGGCCATTAGAAAAGAGAATCAGGTTTAAATTTTCTAAGAAGTTGTATATTTTTTCTTGTTTCTTTAATGTGCCATCAGTAAAGTAATCTTGATTAGTTCTTAAAATTTATTAGTTTATGTATTGGTTTTGAGAATTTACTAGAAAATCAGGGTGAGGTTCTACTTTTCTTTCAGGTATAGCTGATCCATATTATTTAGGGATTGCACTCTTGAGTTCTCCTACTCATTAGAATGTATGCATAACCCTCCCTAAAATCAATCCTCATGCCCCTGTTGAGGTCATTCATAGACCTTTGGGTGAAAAATTTGAGTCGGCCCATGTACATGTTTGGGAGATCAAGCAAGGCTGATACTTCAACTTCTTGACTTAGTTTTTATATTGTGACCACGGATCCTTTACCTTGTCTGTTTAGAGCTGAATGTTTTGCATTTTTGTTGGTGATTTAAAAGTAACCTAAGCATAGTGCTAGATGGCTGCCTTGTGTTCCTATGCATAAGATGGCTATGATGCGCCTTATAGAAAGCATGTATGTGGTAAACTTCATTCAAGCATGTACATTACTGAATCATTAATACATATTTAAAAAAGCATTTTTAGGGATGCCTGGGTAGCTCAGTGGGTTAAGCCTCTGCCTTCGGCTCAGGTCATGATCTCAGGGTCCTGGGATTGAGCCCTGCATCGGCTCTTTGCTCAGCAGAGACATTTAAAGAGAGATTTAAAATAAAATCTTAAAAAAATAAAAAAGCATTTTTAAACTGAAGCATACATAAAATAAAGTTATGTATTGATTGGCTGATGAAAATATGATCAGTGGGTTTCAAGACTCTATCCCTGTATTTTTCCCAAGGAACATTCCATACTTTAGTATTCTCCGTGACTTTAAAGATTTTTTTTTTTAATTTATTTATTTGACAGACAGAGATCTCTAGGCAGAGAGGCAGGCAGAGACAGAGGGAGAAGCAGGCTCCCCACTAAGCAGAGAGCCCGATGCTCGATCCCAGGACCCCGAGATCACGACCTGAGCCAAAGGCAGAGTCTTTAACCCACTGAGCCACCCAGACACCCCTCCCAGTGACTTTAGAGACATAGCTACCATGAATAAAGATAATCAATTGAATTTGCATTTTTGGGGAGTTTGCTAGATGCTTATTCTTGGTTATAGAGATTCTTTGGTAGGACAATTGTGTGTCAATGCCCGGGGAGTCATTCCTGCTCCTCTGATCCTTCCAACAATGTTGTAAGGCCCTGATTCTGAACATTACATCTGCTTCTAGATGGAACGGTGCTGGAATGTTTTCTGTAATCTGAGGTTGAGTCCTGGTTAAGGTGACTGCTCTACCTCTGACTTTTAGAATGTTCTCTCCATCCTCATAAGCTAGTAGATTTTAGATAATTTTGGTGTAAGTAGTTATTATCCTCAAATAGGAGTCATGTACTAAAAATGACAGAAGTTTCCCTTTTGCTTTGGATCTACTCAAGATAGGAACAAATAAACTGATCTCCTGAGGAAACAAACAAAAATTCACAGCATTGGAAGCCTTGGAGTTTTATTTCATAAATGCTTTCTCTTTTCCTAGCCCTCTGTGTTAAACCTGTGATATGTGTGTTTATGGCTGAACTAAAGTAATTTTGTAAGGTCTTCTATTGGTTAGCAAAAATAAAAGAAAGACTTTCATTTCTCATTAAATCATCTCCATTAAGTTACTAAAGAAACAGAGTAAAATATTTTAACTTTTTTAATGGGCTCAGGAATTATCTGGGTGGTTTAATATAAGTGATTTTAAAAATTATTGGTTAGGGCGCCTGAGTGGCTCAGTCAGTTAAGCAGCTACCTTTGGCTCAGGTCCTGATCCCAGGGTTGTGGGATCGAGTCTCACATCAGATTGGGTACCGTACTCAGTGAGGGGGAGTCTGCTTCTCCCTCTCCCTCTGACCCTCTGCCCCTTCCACCCCCACTCATGCGCATACTCTCTATTTCTTAAACAAATAAATTTATTAAAAAATTATTATTTAGCATATTATTGTGGAATTTTGACTGGTTAGTACCTGCCAAACAGTATAAAGAAATGTTTATGCTATTATTAATCCCTATATATCATATATAAACCTATTTTGATCAATTTCTCTTCTTTTAATATTCAAATGAACTAAAATATACAGAGTGACCATGAGAGGGCTAATAGTGCTGATGACATTTAGGGTTCCATTATTGTTAGACTCAAATACATTTATTATCTTAGTGTCAAAGATAACAAAAAATTCTATCTAAATTTGTACAGATATTGGGAAGTATAGTAACATTATATCAGTTGAAAATTGGCCTCTAGCTCCATTGTTATACTTCAACACATCAATTGGTTGGAAAAAAAAAAAAAGAATCAACATCCCTTTTACATAGATCTCTGGTAACATTTAGCCATGAGCATTTGCACCCTTATTGTGTCTGCTCCCTAAATGCCTTCCCTGCAGCAGCTGATAGGTATTGCTTTATACAGCTCAAAGTTGTATTGTTGTCTTAGAAGGGAAATTCAGTAATGAGTTGATTGTGGATTATAGCTTCTAAGCAATCTCATTTTAGTTTTTCAGTTTGAATTTCCTTTTTCAACTCTCTAGAATTTCTTTACTTAGGTACGGAATCAAAGGTAAGGACATCTTTATAATCTTCAGGGTAATGTGACTCATTTATTCATCTTTTCGCTTCTTCCTTCCATTCTGTCATCAGTGATTAGAAATTTTCTTTTTTATACATCAAGGTTTTTATATCCTATCTATCCTAGACTTCCTGAAGCCATTTTGGAATGTTTCAAATTTATTTCATTGGGTAATTTACATTTCTTATCAGGACACCCAAACCCTCCTTGGCTCTGTCCATTTTATACCCTCAGTTTCCCCAAGGACAACTCAATATTAAACCTATACTCACATTTTGTTGTTGTTTAAACATGGTCTATATACCATGCAACAGGTAACATTTAATCAGGCTTGCACATTCTCCTATTTTGGGGCATGTGGAATGTCTCCAATTTCTCACTACTGTGGATAGCTGTAAGAAGTCTTAATTTGTCTTGTAGGTTAATTCTTTTGTCCGTATTCCCCAAAGTGGAATTAACAAGGCAATGGGCAGGAACCATTTTAGTCACTAATTCTTTTATCAAATATTTATTCATTTCCTGATATATATCAGAACTTGTGCTAGCTGCTGGGCATATGATGGTGATTATTTAAAATAAAAGAGATGTGGTTTCTGTCTTTAATTTTATAGGTCTCATCTCATGTGCCAAATTGCTCTTCAGAAAGAGAAAACAATTTTCAGAACCCCCAAACTTTTTCATTCCCTCTGTCCTTCCAATGTTCTTAAATTTTGTTTCCCTTTGGCTAGCTTAATAACTATGTAATGGCATCTTAAAATTATTTTGATTTGTGTTTGTTTAGTTATAAGTGAAGAAGTGCATTTCTCCCCAAATCAGCAATTTATTCATCTTTTCACTTTGTTTATTTTAATGGGATAATTGGTAAATTATGTCCCCTTTTATTAAATAGGAATTCCTATTTTTCTCCATTTTCCTGGAATACTATTTTAAGTTTGAATTGATAGTAATTAGACACAGAAGAATGATGTTTAGTAATTCTAATAAATGCTTATCTTGGAATAGAACATCTAATGAATTTAAAGATCATTAAAGTAATCCTAATACAGTGGCTTAAATGATTTTAAAAAACCCCATGAGATCAAATAGCATTTTTGTTTATCCATAAATATATTAACACTAATTTTATGACACTATAGCTAGAAGAAAAAGAGGAAAATATGATAATTAATGAGTCCTTTAGGAACCAAAGCTAAACTAAACACATTTTAATTTATTAAAAAAACTCAAAGCAAAAATTACCTTTATCAAAGAATTGTTGAATAGTCTTCTTCAGGAGCCTACATACATTTTGAATTAAAAATCCTTAGTCTTAGGTTTTCTGACCCATTAACAGCCATTTCACAGTCACAGCATTCACCCAGCCACCAAAGAATTTTAACCCCTGTCCAGCAGGGACAGTCTGGTAGCTTTATGCCAATTCTGTGCCTTCCCTTTCTAGAGCTCCCACATCCTCCCTAGGCTTTCTCCCCACCAGAGTTTTGGACCCTAGACCTCCTCCTTCATGAATTCTCCTCCACTAGGTTTTGACTTGTATCCTAAGGGAAAAGGCTGAATATGGAAATGTTTTGGGGGAGCAAAACTACACGTCAAAACAAGCAATAACAATAACACAGCTCAGGAAACAGACCATCACAGAAGTTCATCTGTTGGTTTAAAAAAAAAAAAAAAGAATCAAAGTAGTATTTGGGCAGATCTCTTACTTCATTTCACCTGGGAGTTTCTCCCTTTGCTAAGTCTGAGGTTTTCTCATCCAGTCTCCTGATCCCTAGGACACACACATACTCAGACACACCCCACAGCTGGTGTGATGGGTCTGAAACTGATAAAAATCTTAAAAAAGAAGTTCCTAGTTGAACCACATGGGATTACTGTTATTTGATCATTGTCTAACCCAAAACAAAGGCCAACTGTGTATCTTCCTTCAGAAAGTTTCCTTAGGAAACCTCATAAGTATATAAATGCTAATGGGGACAGCAAAGCAAGGTGATAAGATCAAACAAAATCCATTGTTTGTCACCACCCAGGTTGATAGTATGAAACACACAAAAAGTCAAACAAATTAAAATGTATTATAAGGCAGCCTTTCTCAGTTGTACGTTGTCCATGAGTAGAAGCAATATTTTTCCTTCAGGTTACTAGAATTCTGGGCTCAGAGTAGTGAATAGGTCCTTTTGTTCTGTTTGTTCATCCATTATTTCAGAAGCATGACTGCTGGTCCCAGATTCTGCTAGGATCTGTGAGGAATACAAAAGATGTCATGATTTCTCTCTGCCCATGACAGTCTAGTTGAGGAGCACAAGACAGAAAACCCTGGAGTGATTTGAGAACAAGTCCAAGGCAAGGACATGATAGTAAAGAGCGGGGTGAGTTCCTAAGGCGCAGTGGGAATTCAAAGCAAGAGAAAGTTCACTGTGAGTGTGTTTGATCCAGCCTGGGAAGACTTCTTGGGGAAGAAGAACTTTAAGCTGGTAAGCTATGCCAGATGTCATACACATGTTAGGAATTGTCTTAGAAAAGATAGCTATATTTAGGATTGTCAAAAAGGGTGAGTCTACCCTTTAGTTAATACAGTGACATTTCCATTTGTTGCCCAGTAGCCTAGATACTTTAACTGAATCCAGAATGCTTCCCTAGATGGCTGGCTTTTGACCTTAGGGGAGTTTAGGTATCCTGAGAAACTGGCTCACTAAATTCTTCCTGAAAATTGATCTGCTTAGTGTTGTCAATTTTTTTGTGTGTGTGTGGGTAAAGGACCAAAAAAAAAAAGTTAATTGTATTTTTTAGGCCTTGTGCTATATTTTTCAGAATGTGTAGAAAAAAAAGAATTGCTGAAACCGTAAACATTTTCTTGACACAGGCACTATTCATGGTTCTCACCAAAAGGAGACTGTTTTTTCTCATCTCAGCTATCCAGGAGAGAAATTATATGGCCTAGTCATTCAACCTTTGGGTAAGAGACTAACTCACAGAATATAATAAAATACCATTATAAATCAAGGAGATTTTTAGGGCTCTGCTTTGCATTGAAGAGAGAATACAAATAAGAAGAAGCAAGATTCTCCTTCTTTAGACTTAAAAAAGAAATGAGTAACTAGACTTCCTTATAGTTTGACATGAATACAAATTGGGTCAGAAGAGGGGAAAAGTAAGTATGTCATTCAAATTTTAGTATTGTCTTCTGAAGTATATGACTTGTCAGGATAGGAGAGAGCAAACTACTTAATCAGCATTTCCATAAAATGGGAGTACTATTGTTTTCTGA
The DNA here is from genome assembly GCF_011764305.1 of Mustela putorius furo. Classification (NCBI taxonomy): domain Eukaryota; kingdom Metazoa; phylum Chordata; class Mammalia; order Carnivora; family Mustelidae; genus Mustela; species Mustela putorius. The sequence goes on from NW_025421998.1 coordinate 31,799,302, forward strand.
TGTGTAAAACACCTCTAAATATTTATGGAAAGAGGAAAGAGATAATGATCCTTAGAAGTTTTTAAAAAATGGAATAGACTCATTTACCAGGATGATTAGGGGCAGTCAAATAAGAAGCCCAAGTTTATTGCCTGCTGTCCCTGTCCCACATCCTTCCAGCTCCAGCATGCTTCCTTCTGAGCCCATGTATGAAGAATGCATTTTCACTTACGGTCTCCAACAGGGTAGGAATGCAAAGTTTTTAATCCAGGATCTGTGTATTACTTGCAAATCATTTGGTATGCTGACCAAAGATTCGCAGTCGGTGGGGGATAAAAGTTCCCAGAATTAGGATCACTCCTCTATACCCGACTCTAAGTCAGCCTCAATTCCTCCTGCCTTGAGCAGGCAACAAGCTCTTAACCTTGAAGCCGCCAATAGTTCAAGGAGGCCTATTTACAGATCTAGCCCCCCCCCCCAAGAGCCACGTATTGCATAAATTGGCACTTGATATGCTCTCTTTTCTGTCCTTTTCAAAGGGTTTCGTGCATATTAATAGCCTCTCCAGAATGCAAGGCTTCTGGGGGGAGAGACTTTGTCTACATTTCTTTTTACTTCCTTCCCTCCTTGCCCCATCCTGTGGCCTTTGCTTCTCCCACCCTGCACCATAAAGACCTTCCTAGTTCAGAAGATGCAGATCGTTCCTAATATTTACTGCTAAATTCTTGGCAAATTTAATTCGAAATGACACAACCATAAAGAGACAAATCTTGGCCAAGACATTCACCAGTAGGTCTGCACTCTGCTTTATTCATTGCACATTTACATTTTATGGACCTTCCCCCAACCCCCTTCTGGGGGGGGGAGAAAAACTACCTACAGAAGGAGAAAGCTAAGGAACATTAGGACTTGTAGCTGTAGGCTGCCCTAAACCTTTGTGCGAAAGATTTTGTGGGAGAAGCCAGACAGGAACCTGAGGGAGCAATTTCGAGGCAGAGAGAGGCAAAATGAATCCCATTCAGGTGAAGAGAGAAACATTTATTCATTAAGACGTAATTTGAGGGGAAGAGAAGCGAAAGGGGCTGCAGACCTCTGTAGGAAAGAAATAGTTATGGAGTCCTGGGAAGAGAGATTGTTGGAAATTTTGAAGTCTAAAGTATCAGCCGAGGGCATTGTATTGCTTTCTCTTGGGAACAAGAGGCCTCAGGGTTCAATTCATTTGTTTTGGACTAATAAAAAAAAAAAGCTCCCAGCTCTACCCTATGATTTTAAATATGAACAAAAAATATCCGTGGAGGGAAACAGGCTACAGTATGTGACCACCATTGTACCAAAGAACATGAAATTACAAATCAATGAGTGACTTGAAAGAAGATGAAAATTTATGTTTGTTAGTCTATTTTTAAGCCTTTCTTTCGTAAGCTAGGAAAGAAGGTTATATAAAGTTTAGCCAGCTTTTTGTAAGATAATCTAAATGCACCTTTTCCACCTTCTGTTCTCAGATTTGGCAGCAAAAAAATTTGTTCTGATCACAGTTTCTTGAAGTATAATTACTTTGTCAAAAGAAAATATAATTAGAACTGATATTTTAAAATGCACCGTAATTGTATTTAAAGATTTGATAATTTGCTCACGTACGAAATGTTCTGTTAATTTAGCAACAACCAACAGCGCCGAAGTCAGGAAATGATCTGCTGGTTTTTCTCTTTCCTGTTTTAAAAATACCATCTATTCTGGCCTTTTGTCTATTCCAAGAGATATAGTCAATTTCAGTGGTAGATTGAATTAAATGCTTGGTGCAGCTTTATGAGCGTCAGGCCCATTTATTTGCTCTGTTGTACTGCACTTCTTCACACATCTCATACCATTACTGCAGCCGTGTCACAACAAAAGTAACTCGGGATTGCAACAAGCCCTCTGAGGTCTCTTTGTTTATAATCTCAATCAGCATAAATCTGTTTCTTGTTCCTTATCCTTGCCCTGAAAACTCTGGAAATCCCCTCCTTCCTTCTACTAGTCTCAATTATCACTTAAAAAAAAAAAACTCTCCCATGTAGCAGCAGTTGGATCGATTGAATTTCCCCACGAATGGCAAGCTCTTGTCCTGTTGTCCACATGCAGATTTGGATCAATAAGTCACAGATTTTTGGAATAAAATATTTCTTATGAAGAAAGGGGGATCTTTTTTCAGAAATCGTTGAACTGCACAGAACCCTGGGTTTCAGAAAGACCCAAGGCCATCAAGTTCTAGAGAGAAAACAAATTAAGTCAGTTATTCTCGGTTCACCTCCTGTAAGGCTCACATTGTCAAAGTCCAAACAAGTGGAGGACATTCTCTTTCTCTGCAAAGGGCGTTTGCCTTAGTACCTGCTGCTCTAGTTTCTGGGATGTCGGCATTGAGCTGCAGGGCAGGATCTGAATACGTGCTATTAGAAGTGATTGAAAGAGTGGACTTTGTGGAGGCAGGTGCTTTGACCATGAATCTCAGTTCTCCCATAGAACCCTTGGCAAGCTATTTAGCCTCTCTGAAGTTGTCCCCTTGTGCGGAAATGCAAGAGTAGTAATAGTACATACCTTTTTCAGTTCTGTGAGGCATTTAGAGTGATTAGTTATTACTATTATCACGCTGGATTAAATACTGTCTAGCCAACTATTTCAAATGAATTATGAGCTACGATGGCTCATTTAAGCCTGGAATATTTTCTCCAAGAAGTTAAGTTCTGATTAATTGACAGTGATTCATATAATCGCATACGTTTCTAGTTAAAAATTTTTTTTTCTTCTCTCCCTTCAACCAATTTCTAATTGAAGTGAATACTGTAGTGCTCATTTTCCAGTTTCACATTTGAAGTGAAAATGTGTGTGGGAATTATATGGATAAAATATAATTTTCTCATTACTGAATTTTGTTGTGTGGTGTGAATTGCTAGTTGAAGTTAGAGTTAATTGGAAGGGCACAAAAATATATTTGAAGGAATGTAAGTTTCCATCTTTCATTCTGTCTAGAACTTTTTTGTTTGTTTTTTTCACCATGATCTGATATTGATTTGCAGAAGTGGAATAGATGGAAAAAAGAATGTTAATCAATTTAGGTCATTAAAATAATTGAACAGAAGAAAGAAATTCAATGTTTGCTTCAGTCACAATGCAGTAATGAATTCTCGTTTGTGACATACATTGTTTAGTGTGACATTGATAAAGATCAGGGCTTTCTTCTTATAGTAATGTTTTATTTTATCTGAAACATTGGCATTTTAGCCACTTATTTAGTGGTCATATTCCTTATGTTCTTCAGGTTAAAACATTTTGATTACAAAGTAAGTTTGTTTTTGGGGCGCCTGGGTGGCTCAGTGGGTTAAGCCGCTGCCTTCGGCTCGGGTCATGATCCCGGGGTCCTGGGATCGAGTCCCACATCAGGCTCTCTGCTCAGCGGGGAGCCTGCTTCCTCCTCTCTCTCTCTGCCTACTTGTGATCTCTCTCTGTCAAATAAATAAATAAAAAATCTTTAAAAAAAAAAAAAAAAGTAAGTTTGTTTTATACCAAATTATAATGATGAAGTAAATGTATATATATCTAGTATCTGTTTAGCATTATTGGATGATACCAGATCTTTGACGGTCATTTGAATTGTTTTCATTTGCTGTTCTTCATATGAGCAATCTAACCAGGTAGAACTGTAAAAACTGGACTTGGTTTCTTAAGTGAACACAGTACACTGACCTGGAGTTGAAAGATGGGTTCTTGGAGACTCTATGAAGATGTTTTTTCTATAAAACTGTGTTAATTTCAAAATAATAAAGTCCATTAAATTAGCCACGGAGATGTCTTTGAAATAGAACAGAGTAAAGGTGAATGTTTGGATGTAATCTTTTTTTTTTTTGGAAAAGTTAAGGAATATTCATAATTTTCTTTTCTTGGAAAAATTAAAGAATGTTCACAGAAGTGGGTTTGAACTAGCATCCTTAGTTTTGGCTCAAGAGACAGTTATAGGGTATGTAGGCTAGAATCATAAGAGTTAAAAAAAAAAAAAGCCAAAGAAGCAAAGGGTGGCTTCTCATTTGACCATTCTGACCATCAACAGAGCTGTGATTGACTCTCTGATTGTCAGTTTTATGGGACCAGGTAAATATTTATTGTTGACTTAAGGGAAGTGACGCATCAGTAAATATTCCAGGACCAAAGGGTTATTAATAATGTTGACTTGGTTTGAATTCCTAGGGGGAGCATGGAACTGGTTTTCTTTATTTGAATCTGCAGCCTGAAGCTGAAAAGATGTGGCCGGCTGCAGTGTACGTGTTATTAAATGCTATATCTTGCCTCAGACCACAGTGTGACTGTTGTTTAAAGCTAACTATATGCTACATCTCACTGGGAGAAGGAGTTGTGTAATTCCTTGAGTCTCTAAAAGCAGCGTGTTGTGTACAGTCAGCGTGTTGTGTACAGTGTATAGTGTAGATGTCTTGCTAATTGTATTGAACAGTAGCAATATTTGCTAACACATCCTTTACTTTCGTCAAACACTGGGGGCAGATACTTTTTTTTTTTTTCTCCAGTAAGCAAGGATGCAAATGGGGGAGGGGCAGAGGGGGAAAGAGAGAAAATCTCAGGCAGGCTCCCTGCTCAGCGAGGAGCCTGACACTGGGCTCGATCTCAGGACCATGAGATCATGACCTGAGAAGAAATCAAGAGTCAGGTGCTTAACTGACTAAGCCACCAGGGCACCCTGGGGGGCATATACTTTTAAAAATGTTTGTCTTCTCTAACAGCATCTGCTCAATGACCTGAAAAATTTTTGTCTTAGTAATTCAGAATATTCCTTTCAGTTTGATTCAAATTCAGCAAATGTTTACTGGCTCCTGACACTGTGCCAAGAACTTTGCTAAGCACCTGAGGTTGTAAAGCTGAATATGACTGACTCTGTCCAGTCCCACAGGAGCTAATAACATACGGGTAACATGTTCTCCTAAAGAACAAAAGCAATCAAACAAAATCAACCCCCAAACTGGTAAGTGGAACTGGAATTACTGAAGGGTGCCTTCAGTAAGGAGACTTCACTTCAGTTGGGATTCATTTTGTCGAGAGAGAGAAGGGAGGGGGGATTCCTAGCTGAGGAATTTATCAACGAATAGGGGCATGACCATTCATATAGCTATTAGGAAACTGTGAGGTCCAGTGTGTGGTAAATTATAACATAGCTTGTTTATCACTTTTGATGAACTCCAAGGGCTTGGCCATCTTTTTTTTTTTTTTTAAAGATTTTATTTATTTATTTGACAGAGAGAGATCACAAGTAGGCAGAGAGGCAGGCAAGAGAGAGAGGGGGAAGCAGGCTTCCAGCCGAGCAAAGAGCCTGATGTGGGGCTCAATCCCAAGACCCTTTGGATCATGACCTGAGCTGAAGGCAGAGGCTTAACCCACTGAGCCACCCAGGTGCCCCTTGGCCATCTTCTTTAACTGCCGTTTCTACTTTCTCTCTTATGAGTCTTGCGGTGTACCACTTATACCACTCCCTGAATATCTGTTCACTATATCTAGTCATAATCTAATATCTGAATAATTGGAGATCTAATCATAATATCTAACCTGAATATCTAATCATAGTCACTCAATAATGAATTAAAAATTGATCTATGGGGTCACCCAATTTTTTTAAAGATTTTATTTATTTATTTGACAGACAGAGATCACAAGTAGGCAGAGAGGTGGGGTGGGGGAAGGAAGCAGGCTCCCTGCTGAGCAGAGAGCCCAACTCGGGGCATGATCCGCTTGATCCCAGGACCCCGAGCTGAAGGCAGAGGCTTTATCCCACTGAGCCACCCAGGTGCCCCATCACCCTTTTTTTTTTACTGGAACGCACCATTTGAGTTTATAACTGGCATAACATTCATTTTGAAGATCTTGGAGTCGGTTGTGCTGTTTATTATTATCCAATCAAAGAACTTCACTTGAGGTTGGGTTAGAGATTAAGTCAGAGCTTTCCTTTGAAACACATACTGAAAAGTGGATCTAATAGTCCTCTCGGATGGTTTCAGAGGCCAGACTTTCCCCATACCTTTCGAAGACTGGTTCTCAGATCACAAATATACCCATACTATATTTTTCAGAGAGTAGATTTCAACAATGTTTGTGGAAATAATGAAGGGGCTTGCGGGATGCTCTATCTGCACTGGAACAGGTGAAGTCATTAATCTCTGCTTAGACTGTTTACATTTTACCCTGGAGATAGGTGTCACGCTTGTTAGGGTCCCTATTCCAGAATAATTAAATGACCTCCCTGGCAGAATGTAAAACCCAGCACTAAACTCTGGTCTAGGGTGTGGGTTAGAGAGAGTTAATTGGTTAGAGAAGAAAGTTTCAAGAGTTGTTAGAATTAGTGTGTGGTGCAGTCCAAGAATTGTTGATTATAGAAGTCACCAGCTTTTAGTTCCTTCCTGTGGTTTTAATTAGTTTTAATGAATGTGAATCATGTGGTCCTCTACTGACCCGCTGGAGTTCATTACTCACTAGGTTGTCTGCAGCTGGTTGTTTCAGGATTAACTGTCATGCTTAGGGAGACGAGCTCTTGTCACTCACACAGTCTCAAGCAAGTGTGATTTTCTTCCCTGGGAATGAAATTCAGTCCATGCAGAGCATTTGGCTTCAGTGCTCCGTCTGTGCTCAGTGACCCCTTGGGTTGTTTGAGAGGAAGACTCATGGATGCCAGGTGGGCGTAGACTCTGGATTTCATATACAAAGTGAAACCCCAGAAATGCCTAATCTGATATTTGCCTTATTAGCATAAAATGCCAATGTACAGTTACTGATTATAGTAATGACATTTGATCTTATTAAAAATGAGCATGGGTAGATGAGTGCTTAAAGAGTAGATTTGCTGCTTAAACTCAATGTAACATATTGTGGGACCATTTTCTAGGTGAGAGAAGGTCCCTTGAGTTGCATGATTCTCAAGCCTGGCTATACTTTTGAATCACTTGGACAGCCTTAAAAAACTCCACATACAGGCCTCACCCCAAATCAATTACATAAGAACTCCTAGGGTTACTGATTCTATAGGTCTGGGATTGGGCTCTCTCCTTTTAACTTTTTGTACTGAAGTAATTTAAATCTTACAGAAAGGTTATAAAAACTCAATTATACTTTTTTATCTACATTCAACAATTTTTTTTTACATTTTATAACATTCGCTTTCTCTGTTCTGAAATATTTAAAAGTATGTATTTTTTGTTTTTGACAATTTTTATTTTTTAAAAATTTCTATTTTCCAAGGTTTATTGATATATTCATTTTTTAAAAAGATTTTTATTTATTTATTTTAGAGAGAGAGAGAGAGAGAGCGCACAGCAGGGAGGAGCAGGGAGAGACGAAAAAGCAGACTCTTTGCTGAGCAGAGGTCCCAATGTGGGGCTCCATCCTGGGACCCTGGGATCATGGCCTGAACCGAAGGCAAATGCTTAAATGACTAAGCAACCTACATGCTCATTTACTGATATATTCTTGACATGTTACATATTTAAGTTTAAGGTGTACAATTTGATATACATATTTCTCAAATTTGATAGTTTGATATATATATATATTGTGAAATGATTACTACAATAAGGCTTTTTTAACACCTCCGTCCATTGACATAATTACCATTTTTTTGCTGTTGTGGTCATCATATTTAACATCTACTCTCTTAACAACATTCAAATATGCACTGTAGTATTCTTAATTATATTAATTTAACCCACTGAGCCACCCAGGTGCCCCATTAATTATAATAATTACATTGTATATTAGATCCTATAACTTATTAATCTTATAGCTGGAAGACTACCTTTTGACCAGCATCTCTCCATGTCCCCCACAACCAGCCCCTGCCAAACACTATTCTACTCTCTATTCTTACAGGTTTAGCTTTTTTAAACTCTACATGTAAGTGATGTACAATATTTATCTTTGTCTGACTTATTTCACTTAGCATAATACCCTCTAGGTCCTCTGTGTTGTCATGAAAGGCAGGATTTCCATCTCTATATGGCTGAATAATATTCCATTGTGTGTTTATACTACATTTTCCTTATCCATTTATCTGTCAATGGACACTCAGGTTGTATCCAAGTCTTGACTATTGTGACTAATACCGTAGTGAATATGGGGGTGCAATTACCTCTTTGAGATAGTGGTTTTATTTCTTGAGCTGTGTCTGCAGGAGATATTACTGGGCCATATGGTAGTTCTATTTTTTTCATTTTTGAGGAACCTCTGTACCATTTTCCATGTCTGTACCAATTTATATTCCCACTAACAGAACGCAGGGGCTCCCTTTTCCTCTTATTCTCATCAACACTTGTTATTTCTTGTCTTTTTGACTTTAGCCATTCTGATAGGCAAGAGGTAATATGTCATTGTGGTTTTTATTTGCATTCCCCTGATGATTAGTGAGGCTGAGCGTCTACTCATTACCTGTTGACCACTTGTATGTATGTCTTCCTTGGAATACATGTGTATTTAGGGCCTTTGCTCATTTAAAAATTAGATCATTTCTTTTTTTTTTTTTTTGCTATTGAGTTGAAGGAATTTTTATTTATTTATTTATGATTTTATTTATTTATTTGACAGAGAGAGAGAGAGAGAGAGCACAAGTAGGCAGAGAAGCAGGCGGGGGGGGGGGGAGCAGGCTCCCTGCCGAGCAGAGAGCCTGATGCGGGGCTCGATCCCAGAACCCTGAGATCATGACCTGAGTCGAAGCAGAGGCTTAATGCACTGACCCACCAGGGCGCCCCAAGTTGAATGAATTTTTAAATGTATCTTGGATATTACCCCCTTATCATATATATGATCTGCAGATATTTTTTCCTATGCCATAGGTTGGTTGTCTTGAAAATATCTTGTATATAACATGCCTCTTTACCCAATAATTTTTCAGTGCACATTTCCTTAAACAGAGAATATTCTCCTCTATAGCCAAATTACAGCAATCAGATTAAGGAAAGTTAACATTTATATAATACTTTTATCTAGTTTGTATATCATTCTGATTTTGTCAACTTTCCTAATAGTGTCTATGATAGTTAAAATCTTATGTGTCAACTTGGCTGGGCTGCTAAGTGCTCAGAGTTTTGGTCATACATTATTCTGGGTGTTTCTGTGAGTATGTTTTCAGATGAGATTAACATCTAAGTCAGTGGACTGAATAAAGCAGATTGCTGTTTCTAGGGTGGTGAGCCTCATCTGATCAGAAGAAGGTCTGAATTGAACAAAACAAAAAAACTCATCCTCAGTACCAGAATAAGAATGAATTCTTCCTGTCTAATGGTCTTTGAACTGGGACATCAGCTTTTTAATGCCTTTGGGCTCAAACTGAGACACCAGCTCTTCCTAGGTGTCAAGTAGGCTGCCAAGTAGGACCTATGCCATTGGGTCTCCAGCCTGCCAGCTTGCCCTGCAGATCCTTGGACTTGCCAGCCTCCATGATTGCCTGAGCCAGTTCCTTATAATAAATCTCTTTTCTCACACACACACACACACACACACACACACACACAATTTCTTTGAAGAATGTTAATACGGTGTCCTTAACAGAACTTTTCTCCCTAGTTCAAGATCATGTATTGCATTTAGTTGTCATATGTCTTCAATCTCCTTTAAACTGGAAGAATTCCTCAGTTTTTCTTGTCTTTCATACCATTGATGTTTTTTAAGAACACAAGACAATTAGTCTACAGAATGGCCTTCTACCTGGATGTCTTTGATGTTTCCTTTGATTACATCTAGGTTATATATTTTTGGTGGAGTACTGTATATGAATTGCTTTTCCTTCTCACATTAAAAAAAAAAAAAACACCTTAGCAGGTGATATTACTTTTGATCACTTAGTTAAGGTGTTGCCTGTCTCCCCGCTCTCCTCTTAATTTTTTTTTTCTTTTAAAGATAATGTAGGTACTTTGTGGGATATTACTCTGAGACCATGTCAATACCCTCTTCCTTTTACATTTTTTTAAGTATTTTTTAAAGAGATTTTATTTATTTATTTGACAGACAGAGATCACAAGTAGGCAGAGAGGCAGACAGAGAGAGAGAGGAGGAAGCAGGCTCCCCGCTGAGCAGAGAGCCTGATGTGGGGCTCGATCCCAGGACACTGGGATCATGACCTGAGCTGAAGACAGAGGCTTTAACCCACTGAGCCACCCAGGCACCCCATTCCTTTTACATTTTTTGCCAGCAGATTTGGTACCTATTAATGATTCTTGCCTGAATCAATTTTTATTAAGCTTGTTGTTAAAATGGTGATTTTTTGAACTCTCTTCTTGCTTCTTTACTGGTTGGCATTTTTGTAAGAAAGAGCTTCTGTTTCTATTGTTTGTTTATTCCTTTGTTTATTATAAATAAGGGCCCACTGATTCTTATTGAATTCAATGGGTTATAATGTATTAGTCTCTGTATTTTTATTTTGATATATTTTTTAAGGAGCTGTTTCCAGCTAACAGAAACATTGAGAGGAAGGTACAGAGATACCCAAAATATTTCCTCTGCCCCAGAAAGCCCCCCATTATCACAATCACTCACCAGAGTGGGACACTTATTATAATTGATGGGCCTACATTGACATATCATAATCACCCAGACTCCATAGCTTACATTGGGGCTCACTCTTGATGATGTACATTCTATGGGTTTGGACAAATGTATGATGAGATGTTTCTATTATGGTATTCTACAGAATATTTCCACTGCCCTAAAAATTCTCTCCACCTATTTATTCCTCCCTGCCCTCCATCCCCTGGCAACCACTGATCTTTTTGTTGTCTCCATAGTTAAGTTTTTTCCCAGAATGTCATAGAGTTGGAATCATATAGTGTGCAGCCTTTTTCTTTTGTTTTTCTTTTACTTAGTAATATGCACTTAAGGTTCTTTCATGTCTTTTCATGGCTAGAGTACTCATTTTTTTAAAAAGCACTGAATGATACTGTATTGTCTGGATGGATCACAGTTTATTTATCCATTCACTTAATGAAAGACATCTTGGTTCCTTCCAAGTTTTGCCAGTTATGAATAAAGCTGCTCTAAACACACATGTGCTGGTTTTTGGTGTATTTATCTTGATGATAAAATCACTCTCGATTTTAACTATGAGAGTCTCATCAGACTGGCTTCTGTGTCTTGTGGTTCTTCCCTCATGGTTTCTGGCACGAGATATTCTGAATGCATTTTGAATTCTAGTTGAGAGATTCAGCTGTTTCTGCAAGGATCTCTGTTTCTTTTTAGTTAAGAAAAGGTATTGGGAAAGCAAGAGCTAGGTGACATTATATCCTCTTGGTGAAGTCAAGCATTACAATGAGCATGGTGATATATGATTATGAGAAGAGATATTCCAAAAACTAGACTACTTTGGAGTACAGTTTGTTTACAGTTGCTGAATGCAAGAAGGAAAAATACATTTAATGAAAAATATAAACAATTAAATCCTTTTTAAAAAAATATTTTATTTATTTATTTGACAGACAGAGATCACAAGTAGGCAGAGAGAGAGAGAGAGAGGGGAAGCAGGCTCCCTGCTGAGCAGAAAACCCAATGCAGGGCTCTATCCCAGGACCCTGAAATTGTGACCTGAGCCGAAGGCAAAGGCTTAACCCACTGAGCCACCCAGGCGCCCCAACAATTGAATCTTATAGTTGATTTTTAGTTAAAGATAAAACATCCTTAGACTCAAGGAAGGGAAACTGCATTTCATAATCTGTGATTTTCTTACCAGGAAGCAGTGTTAGTTTTGTTACAAGAAACTGTCACAGCCCTGTACTTCTGCAAAATGAATGATACCATTTTGGTCTAAATCAGTTGCACAATGACCAAATTTTGGCTGTGACAAAATAGACTTGACATGTCACTATATTACAGATAAATAGTTGAGGAATGGAATATTGATGCAGTTGATGAGTGGAAGAGATCGCAGTTACCTCAGAATGGACGGCCTGAAAAATGGGCTGCTCAGCTCTGTGCTGTAGGTGGGTCTTAAGCAAGTAGCAAAATATTGCACCTCAAAGGAGGAAGAAACTTAAAGAGTTAGCCACCAAGGAGTGAAATGTAGAAATGAAAAGCTCTGTCCAGAAAAATTCAGAAATAGTCTATTGAAATTTACAAAGTACAAAATAGTTAAAAACAAAACAAAACAAAAACAACAACAATAACAACAGCGACAAAAAACTCCCCAAAAGTTGCTCAACTACGTGAAAAACCCTGCTGTTTATAGAACATCCACGGAAGGCGCCTTTAGGAGTGTAAGAATGAAATTATTTACCAATTCTTAACAAATTATTTTCTTTGAGATAAAGAACACATGTTATCATATTATGAAATATGAATATATATTAACATATATATGTTCTATATATATATAAATGAAACCTCACTGAGTCCTATGAGGCCTGTTGGCAGATGTGGGGTGGGACAGGGTGTTGTGGGCCGAGGGTTGATGAATGGGAAGACTCAGGCACTGCATTTCACCATAAGGAAGAAAGCATTTCAGTTTTGACATCAAACAGGAAGTAACATTTCCTGCAAAAGGGGTAAAAATACTTTGGTACTGTCAAAATATGAAGAAGGCTGATGCTGATCACAGCAGCAAGAACAAAGAACCACGTACTGTGGCTGGTTGGAGAAAACAAAGTCACTGACACACGCAGCCTTTTCTTTTGGCTGGTAGAGGAAGAAGCCAGTGTTTTACAGAGCCGGTTAGTGGAAGGCCAAGTGGAAGTCCATGGATCATACCTGGTGTTCCCTGATTGTACCATAAGCAGTGGGTCAGCATCGCAACAGTGAAACACTGTGTGTCATTTGCTAGCAAACAGCCTCAGACTTGCGCAGGGCACACAGAAAAGATCACCAGGACAGAAAGGAGAGTGTAGATCCAGACAGAGTGCCATCTGCTCCTATCGCTGTGGCTCAGGGGCTACTTCAGCTCCTTCTCAAATGGAAGTTGGAAAAGGCCTTCAGAACTTTTTATGTCCCATTGGGATTGCTTCTTAAGGAAGTGTGTTTAAGTCGTGTTATGTAGGGAGGCCAAAGCTCTCTGCCGTCCAACAGGTGGATTTCACCTATGATTGTTACCTGTTCGGAGACTGAAGAGTCAGTACCAGGTGGGCGTGGTACTGACCCACTTGGTACTGACACTTCAGGTGCTGAACACCAGGGTTTTGCTAACACTATGAAGCCAGAGATGTGCTTTTTGCCTGAGGTGAATGATTGGGCCTTGAGGTAGACTTACATTATGTGTTCAGTGCTGGTTAGAACGGAGATGCCTGTGTGGTAGTTTGTGCCAAGATTAATTTTTAAAACATTTTTTTCTTTCTTTCTTTCTTTCTTTTTTTTAAAGATTTTATTTATTTGTTTGACAGAGATCACAAGTAGGCAGAGAGGCAGGCAGAGAGAGAGGAAGGGAAGCAGGCGGCCCACTAAACAGAGAGCCCGATGCGGGGCTCGATTCCAGGACCCTGGGATCACGACACGAGCCAAAGGCAGAGGCTGTAACCCACTGAGACACCCAGTCACCCCTTTTAAAAATTTATTAAAGATTTATTCATTTTAGAGAGAGTGCACGCCTGTGAGAGTGCACCTGCAAGTGAAGGAAGGGGCAGAGGGAGAGAAACCCAAGCAGACTCCATGCTGAGCACAGAGCCCGAAGTGGGACTTGATCTCAGGACCCTGAGATCATGATCTGACCTGAAACCAAGAGTCAGATGCTTAACTGACTGAGCCACCCAGGCACCCCCGTACTGAGACTATTATGGTCATGTGGGACACCCACATTTCTCCCTGATAGGGACTGAACTCTATTCACCTAGAATTTGTATGTTGAAACCCTACCCCCAACATGAAGGGGGGAGATGGGCCTTGGGGAGGTAATTAGAGTTAGATTTGGTCTTGAGGGTGAGGCCCGCCTGATGGGATTAGTGGCTTTATCAAAAGGAGAGACGAGAGCTCTTTCTTGCTTACCCTGTGAGGACACAGAGTGGACACTGACTTCCCATAAACTGGGAGGAGACCTCTCATCAGGAACTGAATTGACCTTGATCTTGGACTTTTCTAGCCTCCAGGCCTGTGAGAAATCATACCTTCAAGCCACTCAATCTGTGGTATTTTATTATGGCAATCCAAGCAGATGAATAAAACACTCCTGCAATCACATATGGGAAGCAGTCCTATTCGGAAACTGCTTTATTCATTTATTATAAAGTATCTTAGCAGAGGGACTAGGGGTAATTGAAGTCCTTGTACTTGATGAATTCTCCCTCTAACAGAAGTGTGGGGAAAATCTGTTATTAATCAGCAAGTGATTGGATAACCATGGAATTAGCACGAGGGCCAGTAGACAAGTTGGATGTTAAATGGATGGCCTGCTGCTGGTGGTAAAAATCCAAGGGGTACCTTTTTCTCCCTCAGTTTTCAACTTAGTTGGTCACCTCCTTTCCTTCCTGAACCAGACCTCAGTCTGCTCTGACAACACCACACTCCCTGTTTTCTTCCCACGGCTCCACCTGCTCCCAGACTCTGCCGCCAGTCCCCTTGGCTTGCTGTCTTCCAGTGGCCTCAACATCCTGTTCCAAGCAAACGTGTGTATTCACTGGAACAGGTCTCTCCTGCCTTTTCCCTTTTCTCATGCTTCTCTTTTTCTTTCTCAAATGTTCACCTCCTTCTCTTCCACTCAGGCAGATCAGCTCTTTTTAAAGAATCAGCTCAAGATATGCTTTCCTGGTAGAGTCTCTACAAAGGGCTTGACTTGTATTTAAATCTCTCATACTTAACTTTTCAGACTGGGGAAGGGTTATGGGACGTCAGTAGACTGAATGTGTTACAAATACGTGCAACAGTGTGGATGAAACTTGGAAATAAGTTGGAATGGAAAAGGAAAGAGAAGCATACACGCAATATACTATTTTCTAAAGCTCAGAAATGTGTTTAAATGCTATGAATTTTATAAGCCTGATGATTCACAGACCAGTACCCCTGGGGCAAATAATACATTATATGTTAATTTAAAAAAGTGTGTGGTTAGGGGCACCTGGGTGGCTCAGTGGGTTAAGCTGCTGCCTTTGGCTCAGGTCATGATCTCAGGGTCTCTGCTCAGCGGGGAGTCTGCTTCCTCCTCTCTCTCTCTCTGCCTGCCTCTCTGCCTACTTGTGATCTCTCTCTGTCAAATAAATAAATAAAATCTTAAAAAAAAGTGTGTGGTTACATGTAGATGTGTACACACATACACATATACCACAATATAAAAGATAGGAATTGTAAGCACAAAATTTGCCATAGTGATTTTTTCTATGGGGTGGAAATCAGGGTCCCTAAACACGGGACTAGAATCCAGACAGAGAACACGGGTGGATACAGTGGTGGGGGTAGTTGAGCGGGGGTGATTCTGCTTATAACTTGTAATGCTACATATATTTTTTGGTAAGTATCAACTACTACTGAGTAAAGCATGAGGAAAAGTTTTATTTATCTTGTGTCAGTTGTAACATTTACTCAAAATCTAATAAATTACTTCTTATTAAAAAAGATTCTACACAACTTAAGGGGGTGGCACTTGAATGGACTATCTAGAGGCCCAGATAAGGTCTGCCAAGGCACATGTCACTTTACCAGCTGCTTCAGGTGGAGGACACAGGATGGAGAGCCACAGTGCCCCTCTGTGTCATAAGCAAGTTATGTTGTCATAAGCAAGTTCCTCATTTTCCCCCATCTGTAAAATGGGGGTAATACTAAATCCTACTGTCTAGGGTGGTTGTGAGGGTAAAATATATTAATGTATATAAATTGCTTAGAGAATGTCTGGCATGTAGTAAGAAGAGGTTAAATAATAGCTATTTTTATTTGTGGAGGAAGTTATAGGGGTATGGTCTTCAGCTTCGAAATAGGAACAGAAATCAGAGTATCATTTTTTAAAATTAAATTTTACTTAGTTAACATACAGTGCAATATCGGTTTCAGGACTAGAATTTGGTGATTCATCACTTACATACAACACCCTGTGCTCATCACACAAGTGCTGTCCCTTAATGCCCATCACCACCCACCTAGCCCATCACCCATCCACCTCCTTCCAGCAACCTCCAGTTTGTTCTCTATCGTTAAGAGTCTCTTATGGTTTGTTTCCCTCCCTCCTTTTTTCCCCCTCCCTTCCCATATGTTCATCTGTTTTCTTTGTTAAATTCCACATATGAGTGAGATCATCTGGTACAAAATCAGAGTTTCATGATAAGAGACATAAATTAACCAAACTTGCATGAGAAGAATATAGACCCTATGGCTAACTTATTAGTACCCAAAGGGTGGTAACTTTTTCCAGTGATAGAATGCTTGTGTCTGTTATCCAGAGCATCTATTTCCCTAGTATTGAGGGACCTAGAAAATTCAATTCAATTTTATTGTCAAAAGAAATGTTTGAGATCATGAACTCGGGGGGAAAAAAAAAGAGAGAAAATATTTATTCTAGACCACTGTGAAGCTTGTCGAATAAGATTCCACTACCCAGATAAGCTATTTTTAGTCACATTCAGTGTCCTCACCTGGAAAGTGCTGGAAAACTGTCACCTTAGGGTCTTACGGTTTCTTCAGGTTTCGTTGTTCTTCCATATTTATGTGACTAGCTGTCCTTTTTCCTGATAGGTCAGGGTGCAGTTGGTTAACATCAGTTTAGTGAAACACGATTGCAGACTTCTTTTTCCCTGAGAGGATAACTACTTCTCTTTGAGTTTATGTTTCTGGTGTCTGCAGTTACACATTTACAGACATTCTTTTTAGAATTCTTCGAACTCTAGACAAAGCAAGGCTAACATGTTTTGTGGAAGGGGCACATATGTGGAGGTCTTGGGCCTGAGCACATGTTCTGTGAAGGTCATGGTTGTCCCTCTTAGTCCCAGAAATCTGTTTCCCATCCAGCCTTTTCCAGAAGTTCTTTCTGAAAGCTGACATGAAGAAAGCAGAAGCAGTTGCAGAGAAGGAAGAGAAAAGATAGGTGATAATTAGATGACTTCAGAGAAGCAGGGCTGTGAGTAAGGTATAAATCCCTTTTGGAGGGATTTCAGGGAGGAAAAAAAAAAGATACTCTTCTTCTGAATTTGTTTTGCTTTGTTTTTCGATAACATTTTCCAAATAGTTATATTTGCTATAAATTCCCTCTGTTCCTCTGGGAAAAAGAATGAGTATGCATCCCTTGTCCCCAAGCCATGTCTGATGCTACTTTATGAAAACAGCAGCAATGAGTTATTACTTGTGAATTTTACTGGCTGACTCCTGGCAGTAATTTTATTAACAGGTTTTCAGGATCTTCTTCACTATTTCTTCATGAATAGCTTAGAAGGATCATGGGATGAAAATAATAAAGAGACCCTTGGGATAAAGAGATGGGGGCCACCATCTTAGGGCCTCTCCCAAAGTGCTCCTGGAGAGTCATCAAGGCCTGAGAACCTTTGTCCTTCTGTTGGCTGATCAAGTAGTCTCCCCTGGGAGAAGGGAGACTGACAAGCAGTTTATGGTGTGACTAGGAGGTGCTAAAAGGACTTTCAGAAAATATCACTCTCACTGGCTTGACATGAAGCTGTCATTAGAATAACTCTAATGATGGTTTCCAGAAAAACCTTTAATCAAAATAAATGTTGCCTTTGAGGCTAGAGCACAGGAGCGAGTGCCCACTTGATTATAATATGTCCAGTAGGGGGCGCTGTAAGTTGGAAGGGACTAGGGCATGGACCAAGAATGAGGTCAGTCTGTTTTCTCAAAATGGTAGGAAAAGGAGTGAAGTGCGAGAAGAGCGGAGTGGCTTTGCCAATGCCCTCCCTGGCGGAGGACTGTCGATCTGAGTGGCGGATGAAGGACAGGGTGGGAGAGCTGTGAGCAGAAGGCCAGCTGCGTCACAGTCTTGTCTCCGTTGGATGGGGTGACTCTTTACTCTAAAATCATTGATTTTGCCTATATTAAAATGATATTGCAAATGAACTAGCCAAGCCCTTCATATTTGTGCAAAGACCATCACTGAATTTCAAAGGGGGGAAAAGTGTTTTTTTTTTTTTTTTCAAGTTTTCTAAATCCTACTTGGCTTTTGTTTTCATCTCCTGGTAAGAAAACTTGTTCTATAGCATGGCTACATTAAACTAACGCCACTTGGGTGTCATTCCAGTCAATTAGGACACTTTGTTTCAACAAGCCCTTTCTCCAGTTCAAAGTTGTTTTCACACAGTCCAGTTTATGTATTTTTCTGATCCGTGGCTTCCCATATCCTGAGTATTTCTCATTAGTTTCAGGAAAGGCGGGAGAGAATCTCATGAAGTCATCATAACAATCTTGAGTGGTCTTCTGGTCTGCAATCTTTTTTAATTAAAATGGAACAAACCTATTCACAACGAACCATAGGTTTTTCAATCTCCTTTGGAAGAAATATCTTTCTTTTACTTAACATTGATAATTTTATGAGTATGTGCATTATTTAAGATTTTGTAAGTTCGTAGGAGTTTTTTGTTTGTTCGTTCGTTTGTTTTTTAAGCAGCATAAAATCTGGCCATTACCAGGTGAACTGTTAATAATTTCATTTTCTATAATTCTGAGATTTAGTTCCTGTGGGAATGTTAGTATTATTTTTATAGTGTTATGCTACATACCAAAAAGTAATATATCTCCACATGACTTAAGGGACTTGATATTTGACATAAAATTATACTCATGTACAGCTCTGAAGCTGTGTACAAAAAAGATGAAACTGAATCATGTCATTGAATACAGTACATTTTCTCCCAAATAAATTGATTTTAGATGAATTCCCTTCATCTCTTCCACCCTGCTGGGCTTGGCTGCTTGCTGTGAGACACAGCTAAGTAGGAAGGAGGCTGTTGTTATTTGATGGCAAATTAATTCAACAATTTCAACAAACATTTATCGAATGCATACTATATGCCAAATATAATACTACATGCTAGGCATACAAAGAGGAATCAGGTATAGTCTTTGCCTTCAAGAAGTTCACTACTGAATGAGGCTGAGAGATGTTTATAATGAACTATGATGTGATATCGTAAATGCTCTATTAGTGAAGATGCTAAGGGAATAAATGGAAAGAAGTGATCTGTTTTGTTGAGTGACATCTGCTCTGGTCTTTGGCTCTTAACAGGTGGGTATCACAGAAAGGATGCTTTAGGCCGAAAGCAACTAATAGGAGCAGCATTTTATAGACTTTGGGATAACTGCTGGGTTTCTGGCTACCTAATCAGGTATCTGGGAAACCTAATCTGGGTCAGGAACAGAGATTGTGCTTTAAACCTTCATGTAAATTTGTAAAAATTAAATTTATATAATGTTTTATAATATACACAATGCTTTCCCATGAATTTTATTATTTGTGCCTCACCAAAACTCTGTAGATAAAAGAATCACAGGAATTCCTCTGCTTACCAACTTTTTTATTTTTTTTAAATATTTTATTTATTTGACAGAGAGAGATCACAAGTAAGCAGAGAGGAAGGCAGAGAGAGAGAGGAGGAAGCAGGCTCCCTGCTGAGTAGAGAGCCCGATGCGGGACTCGATCCCAGGACCCCGGGATCATGACCTGAGCCGAAGGCAGCGGCTTATCCCACTGAGCCACCCAGGTGCCCCACCAACTTTTTAATTACAAACCTTCCCTAATCCAAACAGAGCTCCTCTGGAGAATAGAAGCATTTCAGTTCTGTTTTCCACCACCAGATGGCGATGGTAGGTTTGCACGGTGTGGCTCTGCGGGTCCTCTGTAGTTGCTCAAAGTCAGTCCTGGATGAGGTCTTTGTGCTGTTTTGAGTATATCACAAGTATGATTAACTAACTGCGTCATGTGCAGTGAGTACAGAGGCAGAGAGAATGGGCCAGATGCCTATCAGATAAGTGTAGCAGATGCCTTTGGTGTCCCTGTCATGTCCCCACAGTCCAATTCCTGTTCCCACTGCAGCCATAGTGGATGGTTCAGTGCAGACATAGACTCCCCTCACATGCTAGTGTCACGCTCAAGGATGCCATGTGTTCTATCCCAGAGCTTCCCTGGACTGGCGGGAGCTTGCTCAGGCAGCACCCAGTGCAGCCCCAAGTGCAAGGAAGTTCATATCTGGAAGACAACTCTCGCCTAATGGTGGAAAGGAGGCTGTGGTTAACCGGTCCAGCCGCCTGTCTTTCTAGGGGACAGTTAGGGGATGCATTCCTAATGGTCCTGGCAGAATGGAGCCCCCTCTTCTCCAGCAACTACTTCAGTAGTACATCCTTTTGTTGGCTTTTCTTTGTTTTCTATCTTACTTGGTTGCATGAGAGCACATCTATCTAGAGACTGTCTTCTTTAGAATATAAACTCCATGAAGGCAGGAATCTTGCTTGGAGCTTCAGAGCGTTTGGCAAAGAGTAGGCAAAGAAGGATCTGTGAACTGAACGAATAAATCAACACATTCATGGCAGCATGGAGGAAAAGAATGTATTTGGAGGGGATTGTGTATAGTTGGCTCTGAAGGTACGAACTAATGGTCTTATGTTGTAGAAATGCTGCTCTTATTAGTTGCTTTCTGCCTAAAGCATCTTGGGGCCTGCAAAAGCAAATCTCCTTCTGGCCACTGTGAACTATGAGCAAGTGAACTTGGAGCCTAACTTGGTGAGTTGGGCCAAGTGACTTTAGTGAGATATGGGAGACTGGCCCAGGGTGCATAAATTCAATAATGGTCACCAAAGATACCAAGCCCTAGTTGCTGGAACTTCAAATGTTATCTTATTTGTAAAAAGTGTCCTTGTAGATGTCATTACCCTGAGGATCTTAAGATAACTCTGGAGCGTCCAGGGGGTCCTAAATGCCATTGCGTGTGTCTTTATGAGAGAGAAGCAGCAAAGAGAGAAGACTCACAGATGCGCAGGGAAGGGAATGTGAAGTTGGAGCTTGGGCAGGTGTGGCCACAGCCAAGGACTGACACAGATGCCAGAAGTGAGAAGAAACAAGGAGCGGATTCTCCTCTGGAGCTTCTGGAGGGAGGGCTGCCCTGCCGACACATAGATTTTAGATTTCTAGTCTCCAGAACTGTGAAAAAAGTAAGTATCTGTTGTTTTAAGGCATTTGCTGTGGGGTAATTTGTTTCAGCAGCTCCAGGAATTAGACGCAGAGGCCCAGGGAATTGACCATCACCTATTCTAGAGTCAGGAAAGGAAAAATGCCACATGGGTCAGCGGACAACCTTGTTCGCACCTTCAGATCCTTGGCAAAATTTATTCATGGAAAACTAACCCTTATTCCTTCTCAAATAGCCTTCCTGAAAGACCACAGGCAGGGTAGAGGTGACTGTCTCAGGAGGGCATCAGGGGTGATCACCCAACGATACCATGTCAGGACTTGGCGCGCTAAGCTTTCGGGTTAGCCTCCATCCGTGGCTGCTCTCCTGAGCCACCACTAGTAAAACTTTGAAAACAAAAGACTTCTGGGTTTACTGAAGTAAATTAAAGGTCAGAGAATTACTCAAGGAGTCTAATTTGGGGGGAAAACTCCACATTTAGAATAACTAGAAATATTCCTTTTTCTCTCTCACTCTCCTTCTAACCTATACATGACCCAAGACACTGCATTTCAAACACTATCCCAAAACACTCCCTACGCACACACATTCCTCACTTCACTACAATACACACATGCGTGTACACACAGGTGTAGTGAGAACACTGACCAGCGTGCCACTACAGAATATCTAACAACCAAAATGTCTATCGGCAGGTGAATGGCTAAACAAATTGTGGCATACTGTGTAACAGATATCACTAGGCAATGAAAGAGAGTGAACTACCAATTTGTGCAACAACATGGGTGAATCTCAACAGTATTATGTTGAGTAAAAGTAACCAGACATAAAGCATACATGCCACATGACTCCACTTACATGGAGTTCTTGAGTAGGTGAAACCGATCTGTAGCAATAGTGGATTAGTGGTAGCCTGGGGCTGGGGAGTGGGGGCTCCAGTGCCAAGAAGTATAAGGGGCATTTGGTACGATGGAAATGTTCCATATCTGGACAGTGGTGTTGATTAGCTGATCACACAGTCATACACAAGTATCAAAACACATGGGACTTGCACACATAATACAGTTGCATTTTATTTTATGTAAATTATAGGTTAATAAAGTTAATCTAAGAAGGAAAGCAAAAATATCTTTTGTGCCACTTTTGGAACAGATGTTCTGGCAAAATTATATTGTATGAAAGCTCAGATATGTTTTTATGAAGTCCGATTTCCTTACATATTTTATGTTATTAGGATAATAACATAAAATGTCAGACTACAGTAACAATGGGCTTAACACTGCTCCCAAATTAGAAACTTTTATACATGTAAATTCTGTTTGAATTGTAGATAAATTTTGAATATAGCACCTATTTTTATTCTCAAAGTAAAGTTTGTCATAGGCTTAAAAACATCCATGATTCTGGGAATATAAATAAGTAGCCCACTCTTGATATTTTTAAGGCATTTCTAGTCATTTTGCCTGCAGGAGATACATACACACATTCCCCATGTTTTTAATACATCTTAAATTTTAATGTTGTTTGTTGTCATTAGGGGAAGGACAGTGGTTCTCAAACTATCCATTTCTCTGGGTACCATTATATTTTTAATAGCAAGTTAAATGAGTACAGATAATTCCAAAACAAAAGAGATTCATAAATTAGGCACAGGATGAACCTTCTATTATGTATAAAATTATCAGCTCAATTCAAGTAAGCATGAGGTATAAAATGGGACACACCATAAAAAAAAACAACCACCCAAATCCAGGCGCTCACTCATTATTTTTGTTTCAGATAGATTTCAGGATTGTGAAATAAATGTAAAACTGGATGAGTGCAAACCTTTTCTCAACTAAGCCCAATAAAAAATGTAATTAGTTAAGTGTATTGTATCCCTGGGGAGTGTGCCTGGGGAACTGAACGAGTTGTTTGGGAAGTTATAAAAGAAGTTGAAGACTCAGTTCCTTCTTGGGCCGTGGTTTAAAGATGAGGTTGAAAATAGAAGATGCTTGACATTTGTAATTTAGCATTATGGCTGGCGCTGGAAATCAGAGTGTAAGTGAGGGTGCTGGTAAAGGCCATTTGCAGTGGGCGGACAGAGCTGGTCAAACAGCAGGAACAACGGATCCGCACATTCCACTGCTGCCTGGTTTCTTCCCAGAGCCTGAGATGCGGGCTGGGGTTGTGGGTCCGTTCCTCACTCCCCTGTCTTCTTCCCTTTCCTCCCCAGCCCCGCTGCCATGACAGCTGGTAGAATGGTGGCATTTCTAAGTGCGCTTAGAGCAAGTCGAGGTCTCTTGTTTACCTTTGTCTTCAGTGACAAGAAAAGTATCTGACCTGGAACAGCTGTGAAATATACATAGATGTTTAACAACTCCATGGTGAGAGCCACAGATGAGCAAAGGCTTCTGCTTCTGGATAATGGTACATGAAATGATCATGGCCGTGCTGTAGCTCACGCTGTGGGAAACAGGCTGCATGCGCAGGTGGGCAGTGGCAGAGATGAGGGCCATGTGGGGAAGCTGGGGAGCCTCAGCTAGATATAAGACAGACTCTAAGTAGAGCTGAAGGTGAGCAATAGATGGGATGATTTCTAAAGTTCTGAAATTTTATTTATTCATTAAAAAAATTTTTTTACAGGATTGTTTTAAATTGATTTATTTGAGACAGGGAGAGTGTGAGTGCATCAGCAGGGGGAGGGTCAGAGGGAGAGGGAGAAGCAGGCTTCCTGTTGAGCAGGGAGCCCAATGCGGGGCTCGATTCCAGGACCCTGGGATCATGATCCTAGCCAAAGGCAGCCGCTTAACCAACTTAGTCATCCAGATGCCCCTTATTTTTTTTTTTAAAGACCTATTTTTTTGAGAGAGCGAGAGAGTGAATGAGGAGGGTGGGGGAGTGGAAGGGTCAGAGAGAGAGAATCTTAAGCAGACTTCCCACTGAGTACAGAGCCTAGTGTGGGGCTCGATCTCATGACCCTGAGATCATGACCTGAGCTGAAATTAAGAGTCAGACTTAACCAACTGAGCCATCCAGGTACCCTTAAAATTCTAAAATTTTAAACTTCTACCACAGAGAGAATAAATGATATTTATACATATCTGTTCTGTTCTCTCACCATGTTCATACTTCACTTATAGAAGAGTTTTACTTCATTTTTTAGGGAAGCATAGGTTAGAGGATTCAAATACTGGTCAAGCAGAGTATCCTGATGTCCACTTCTATGAAGTATATAAAATATTTTTGTTTCATCATTTATAACCAAAATTTATAAGTAAAAGCCTACATTTAAACAATGCTAGTTATACTGACAAGCTAATGTGAGGAGAGGTAACTATAATACTTTAGATTATCTTCAACTATGTCCATGTATTTAATAATAAGGTCATTGTCGAATGCACAGTATTGGGTAGAAAATTGGTGAGTTAAATCCCATCCATTCTGTAAATCTTTGTTCTCATAGAACTTCCATGTAGCAGACTCTAGTCAGTGACCATGGTGGAAAGGTGTGGTTTGATATGTACACATACCGAGCGTGCAGACATGCTCATCTGTTCTTGGCTCAATTTAAGTTGATCTGACATCAAGGAGATTCAAATCCATAGCTTGATATACCCATTTTGGTATGCATACATTTTCTTTAAATATAGAAATAGAGATTAGGTATACTTTCACTAGTGTTGTGCCCAACTGATACCAGTAACTTATTTTGAAATTATGTGATGAGAACCACACAGTTATGGAAACATAGCTATGTTTTAAAATCGAACAGTTGCCTGCAAATTACAGACAGTGTTTTGGAAATAACTCACTGAAACTGAAGATGTCGTATGCATAATTATATGGTACATTGTGCACCTATCAGTTGACAATTCAGCCAACTAGTACATTATATAGGACACAAGTACTGCATTAGAAGAGATAATAATGAAGCAGAAGCCTTGTAAAATATGGTATGCTTTCATTAATATTTAAAATGAAACAGCCTTTCTAATAGGCTCACTGAAATCACACAAAAAATACTGTAATCAATACAAAAAAGTTTTTCCCTTTGAACTAGTATGTTTAAGAATATTTTGTATTTGAAATTTTAATATTTCCTAAGAATCCAACTGTATAATAACCAATAGGATAGATCTGATGACTAATCACATGACTATTAAACAAACTTAGATAACTGACCCAGTGGCCTCAAAATGTTTTATTTCCTTCTGGAATATCCTTTTGTCCAGTAGTCAGACCCTTTCCTCTCCATGTGTTCTATTATGAATTCACTTTACTGACATCAACACATTCTTGTCGATGACCAGCAAAATGACCAGTTTCTCTTAGAGGCAAATTGTAAGAAATCAAACTTGCCAATGTCTCCATCTTTCAGTTATCTGGTTTTTCTCATTTTCTTCTTTGCTATTTATTAAATGCCTTCAGCAATCTGTTTTTTGTATGGAATTTCTCTTTCAGAATGAGGGCTTTGTACTTGAAATCCTAGAATATTTTTTTAGAATACATTTAATACAGTACACACACACACACACACACACACACACACACACACTCTTCCTTGAATTCTAGTGTCAGAATAACTAGAAATTGATTAAATATGTATGAATGTTAGAAAACTATAAGACGGTGCTAGGAAGATATATGTGTTAGAAGGCAGCGAACTAAAAAGCCCTAGACTCAAAATAAACTTGGGATCTATTCTTAACTCACCTAAGTTCTTTCACCCATTAAAAGTAGCCCAGTGGACTGCAGGTAGCAGAGAAAAGAGGAGCATCAGGTATTTGATGAACCTGGCTAGCTCATCTACGTTGGAGAGTCAGCCCTTTCAGAGCCCGGATAAATCAGAATCTTCAAAGAAGAGAGGCAATAGCATTTTATAGGTGCTAGGATCAAAAGCTTTCTCCTCCAGGGAAAAATTGCTCTATTATTTTCCATTTCTAGCCTTGGGGCTTGAATTCAGATTGATTCTCCCATGAGCATCGTCTGGCCAGAGCCTTCTGCAAAAAGGATTTCACTCTCCTGATTCCTTTATGTAACTTTGGGCCTCCAGTGGTGGCTTCAGATTTTAAGACCCTGGTCGAGCAATTGCAGAAGCATCCCTGGGATGTACTGTCTCTTAGAGTATTTTAGTTTTCACATCCCTGTACATAGAGATTTATGGGCTGTTATGGAAAAATTTTTTAAATGAAAAGTGTGTGTGTGTATGTGTGTGTGTGTGTGTGTGTGAGAGAGAGAGAGAGAGAGAGAGAGAGAGAAATACTGGTAAATAATTTTCTAGTTTGTTGATGAGATATGAAAAGATAAGTATTCACCATATATATATATTTATTTATTTAATTTAAAAGATTTTATTTATTTCCTTGACAGACAGAGACCACAAGTAGGCAGAGAGGCAGGCAGAGAGAGGAAGGTAAGCAGGCTCCCTGCCAAGCAGAGAGCCTGATGGGGGGCTCAATCCCAGGACCAGGAGATCATGACCTGAGTGGAAGGCAGAGGCTTTAACCCACTGAGCCACCCCCTAAGTATTCACCATTTATTTCTACAAGTGTCTATGTCTCCTTTTACCTGGAGTCAATCAGTAAAATCATGATTGAATTGATTTGCTATTAGATCCATATATCTTTACTCAGGAGAGACAAAGTGCATTTGCTACCTATCACATACCTTTGTGATTGTGACTTCATGTATGTCTTCTTATAATTAGCAAAATATGAACATAGTGATTGTCTCTTTGCCAAAGTCATGCCATTAAATATTAGGCTCCTGTGTAAAAACTTGCAAGGGATTTTTTTTTTCTCCTTCTCTCAATGACAAGCTATCAGACTCCAGAAAGGGAATTTCTTCATTTTAGAGTCTTCTGAACATACAGTCCAGGGGATGATGAAATAGAGCTTTTTACTCGAGTATTCAGAGGAGGGTCCTGCAATTAACACAATTTGAATTTATTTATAATGGATGAGGAACTTGAAAAATGATGATTACTCATTTCAAAGTTTCAAAGTGGCAACATACTCTATAGCTCAGAAATGAAGGAATTGACTGGGTAAAAATGCTAGATGAGGTCAAAATATATCTGGTAGGTATATAGGAAGATGCCATTAATTTAGTTTTTTCCCCAAGCAGCAGGCTTTGTGCTATATCCTACAAAATAGCTATTGTGACCTCCATTTTATAGTGAAGGGAAGAGTCCTGGAGGTCTCAAGTGATCTGTCCAGCAATCACTAGCTCATAAATGACAGAGAAGTGGGTTTCAGTCTTGGTTTGCATGATTCCAGACTTGTGCTTAGTAAGTGCTTTACTCCAACAGACCGTTATAGTTTCAAAGTTTGGCAGTAGCTTGCCGATGGAGAAATATCCCCCCTCTCTGAAAAAAATGACTCAGTTCTGTTAGGACCAAAGCAAGAATAGTGCTCATGAATAATCTATGTGGTTATTTTCATGGGCTTTATAATAATTTTGGATTAACCATATTATAGTTGCTTTAATTAATCAACTCCCTTGAGGAATCGGGAAATCAGCCTTTCAAGTAGGTTTCTTAGGAATTTATAAAAGAAGACCTTAAAGATTCTCTGAGTAGATCCTCCCATTTTATAGATTCAAAGCTTTAGGGGTTTCTGTTTGATCCTAACATACGCGGCACTGCCTAACAGTCTGCTGCTGCGTGTTTGTCTATGTTGGAGGTGAAAAGGAGATCGTTACATTCATTAGGAGAAAATACATAAAACTGTGTTGCATCTGAGAGACTCCCATCAAAAGGAAATGAAAACAGAGTCTGTGAGGGAATTAAGATGAGTCTGCTTCTCTACTTACTCTGAGTCTGTCAAATCATGACTGAATTAGTTTTCTGTAAATTTCCTATGCATACTTACTAGGATCGGTATATTCTCAGTCTCTATCACACATCTCTATATGTGAATTTAATTTCATTGTCTTTTTTAGATTTATGAGAGAGAGAGAGAGAGAGAGAGAGAAAGAAATTGAGCATGTATGATTGGGAGGAGGGGCAGAAGGAGAAAGAGAATCTCAAGCAGACTCCCCACTGAGTGCAGAGCCTGACATGGGGCTCGATCTCACAACCCTGAGATCATGACCTGAGCTGAAATCAAGAGTTGGAGGTCTTAACCAACTGATCTACCAGGCACGCTTAAATTTCATGGTCTTATTTTGGCTCACTAATTATGCAATTCTTGGAGTATAATAATCTTTTTCTAAAAAAATCAAAACATTCCTAGAATTCTCATATGATAGTAGTGTTTCTAGCATTCACTAATTGAAGAAATAGAAAAGTTCAGAAAATTATTCCTAATTCAATAAATCTTTTAAATAAATTTGTGTTTCTTGAGTATCAAAAGCATCTCCAGACATTTGAATAACAGTAGCATAGTAAGAAAAATCTTCAGGATGTAGACAATGTCTGATGTACAATGGATTCTTTTAGGTTCTTCATCATTCATTCATTCATCACATTAAATTTTCACTTAATGTGTATTGACACAGCATGTGCTAAATGCCAGACCCTGTAAAGCAGCGGGTGTAGAGAGGAGGCCAACCAGGTTGGTTTCTGGCTTCTTGGAGCACCAAGTATGCATGTGCAACGGGGCAAGTTTATAAGGTACAAGAACAGCCTGAGTCCTCGTACTTGACCTTCATTTAGGGTTCAGAGAATGCTTCTTGAATCAGTGACCTAGCTGAAATATGGAAGATTTCAGGTTTTACGAAAGTTGTAGGAGAATGGGTGCAGTGCTAAGGGAGCTATTGGCTACAGACCTAGCTCTCCTCCAGAGCCATTTTCTATGGAGTAATAAAAACATATGCTGTAATCTCATTGTTTCCATAGAATAGAGGGAATCATTGAAACCAGGTTAAATAGTTTAGCTAGGCTCCAGTGAGGGCAAGGGACTATCAGCATATAGAATTTACACTTCAGAAATTCTTAAAATGGGTTGCCCAGTGTAGACGCACTCAGTCTATGAGTCCAAAACCCAAGGAATGTGTTTTCTCCAAATAGAAAAGGTCCTGCTGAGTCCCTCCCATGGGTTAAAAACTAGCCTTTGCTCCAAACACCTGGTAGAACTCTCATGCAGTCATTTGTTTAATCAACAGATATTTGATAAGTTCCTTCTACGTGCGAAGAAGTCTTCTAGGCACTGAGGATATATAAAACTCCTTGTGCTCAAGGTTTACATTCTAGTGGGTAGGAAGAAAGAGATAAATACGAAACATATAAACTGGCACTAAGTGCCATGAAGACACGGTATATTAAGCAGAGGAAAGGTGGAGGGCATCGTGAGAAGGGATGCTGTTGGGTATAAAGCGGGCCAGTGAGGTGTCTCTGACCAAATGGCATTTCCCCCGATGCCTGGAGTGAGCAAGAAAGTTCCATTGCTACATTGTGTGTGGGGGGGTGGGGAGTCCACATTTCCCACATCCCGTTAAGTCAGAGAGAATAATATGACCGCCTGTTTCTATTCTAAGGCCTACTCCCTAAGGTCACATTTTCTTCCCATGATTTGCTGCTTCCTGGGATGACCAGCCGTGTTAATATTTATTGCATTCAAGAGAAATCTGAAGGGAGGAACTAGTTTGTGAAGGTCTTTCGACCTTATCTAGCTTCTAACAAATCTCTCGGCCTGGTACACCAGTTGCAAATGTTTGCTGACACCTATAATAAATTCTTATAACCTTTGCTACTTTAAGGACAATTTTTTGACCTCACAGTGTGGTTTTATTTTATTTTTTTCAACGTTATGTTCCCCTAAGAAAAACATGGAGCAAATAGAACAGACAAGTGAGTCACTAGGGTCTGCTCAAAAATGAAATTTCTCTTACTGTGTATTGTTTTTCTCTGCCTGTTTGAACTTAGCCTTGGTCCCGTGACTTCTTTTGGATTCTAAAATGTGAGCAGAATGACTGATGTTTGCTGCTGCCGTAAAGAAGTTTAAGGGCCATTTATAATTCACCGTGTTTTTTTCCTGCCTCTGAGATCACAGAAAACACATGTTGAGAAAGAGTCTTCTCTTAGCTGGGTTCCTGAGTGCTAACACTGAGCAGAGTTCCTTGGCTTATAGGTGATAGTGTGGGCAAGAAATAAACTTTGCTGTTTTAAAGCCATGGAAATTTTAGTGTTTTCGTTCACATCCTTCGACTTAGCTCATCCTGGCGGATTCAGCAGGGGAGGGAATATTCTGGTCCCATGCACAAGGCTTGAGTGCACAAGGCTTACCTGACCATAAGCATTTACCTGTAAAAGATTGCAACTGAGCTCGGAACAATATTTTCCCTGAAAGGAGGAACGACGAAAGTATGCCTGGGAAAGAACTGGAGGCCTAGGCCAGGAGTAACCAGATCTTACATCAAGCTAGTGAGAATGAAATGATTTCAGTGGTTTTTACTGCAAAGATGGGGAAAAAATGGGGTGACTATTAGGATGCCAGTAAGGTCCCTTAAGAAACACTAGGCACATGGCAGAGTATTTCTTTTCTATGTTATCTGATCTAGCCTGCTAGGATTAAGGTGGCAACTAATACCGCTGCTGGGCGATGGACAAGTCCATTCCTTTCTAATGCACCCCATACCCCAGTATAGGATACTTTGCTGAATATTTTATATTTGCTGTACCAGAAGCGCTCTGTGTCCTTGTCTGTGCTACTTTCTGCACAGGGAATCTGACCTGTGTGGGTTGCCTTGATCTCTGGCATTTGATGAGCTCGGGGCAGTGGGAGGTGCCATCAGATGGTCAGTAACGACAGGAGAAGCTACAGCTGTACTTGGTCTAAATCACTGGCAAGTTGTTGTGGGCTGGTTGTAACCTTCTACCCAAAGCCACAGCCCCTGAATGTTGATCCCTTCCAGATGGCCATTTTCTCAGGGTGCTGGTAACTGCTCCCTCTTGTCGTGCATCTGGCTGAAGTGTCGTAGTAACACCGTGCTGTTGCTGGCCTCGACACTGCACCATTTCCTGTTGGTTTTCCTAAGCCTTGCCCACACTTTGGTAAAGGATCGCTTTAACGAACTGCCCTTAATTACTCCATTTGATTGTGCCCTTTGATCCCTACCAGGAGACTGACTGGTAGAGACACCTGTTTTTGGGTTCTCTTCTACTGCTTTCTTTTCCTCTACCTTCCCTAATGCAGTCATCATTGTGCTTGAGAGACTCGAGATTACCCTAAGTCAGAGTCATCATTTATTCTGTGGACTTTTGTGGTTTTCATGCACAAAGGACTCCCCATGTTCTACAGGATATCAGAGTTTTTGAGGTGGGAATGCCAATTAGGCCCTTACTGGCATCCTTCCTGTTTTTTAAATTTCCATGTATAGTTTTAAAGGCCTAAATAAAAAATAGTCATTGTAGAAAAAATTTCTAATTTTTCTACAGATGATCATAGCTAGTCATTGCCAACATTTGTGGGTAGCACTTGTTATATATTGGGTCCTATTTTAGGTGTTGTACATATATTAACTAAAAAAATCTGAAACAGTGTGTACAGAGGCACAAGGCATTTTGTTGTACGTCTTTTGATTTTACTTATGCAGTATCACAGTTATTTTGAACAAAAATGAGATCCCATTGCATATATGATTTTATAATCTGTTTTCACTTAAAATTTGTGTGAATGTTTCTGCAGGCTAATAAGATCTACATAATTACTTTTAATAGAAATAAAACATTGCATTTTCTATTGTTTTTATACATCCTGCTCTTGTTGGGTGTATTATTTCCAGCTTATTGCTGTTTTGAGCAAAGTGGTGATAACCATCCTTGTATATAAATCTTTGTCACATTTCTTATTATTTCTTAAGGATAAATTGCAATGCCTGGAATTATTGAGTGAAAGGGTATGAACATTCTAAGACTTATAAGTGTTGCTAAAGAACTCTACTGAGAGCCACATCAATTTCTACTTGTATCAGTAGTGTAATAGTGTTTCTGTATACCCTATGCAAAGTGGCTATTTTCGATGTTGCTCTTTTTTAGTATACTCATATGAAAAGTATCTTGTAGCATTTCTTCAATTGCTAGTGAGACTGAGAACATTTAAGAATGTTAGTGTTATTTATATGTTAGCTCTTATTTCGTGAAATGTCTCAATTTCCTTTACCTATCTTTCTGCTAGGATGTTTGTCTTCTTACTGAATTTTAATGTATTTTTTTGAATTTTAATGTATTTTTAATCAAAGGTACATATGCACATAGTTTAAGGAGTCACTAAATGAATAGATGAATAGTTTGTTGAAGACCTTAGTCTCCATTCTTCTGGTCCCTCCACTTACTCTTCCTCAGAGGCAACCACTTTCAATACTTAGAGCTGATTTTTCTGGCATTTATTTCCGCATCTCTGAAACATACTAGCCAATTGATATTCTGCTATAGAATACAAAGATGCAGCTCTTTTCCCCCATTATTTCCCCAGCACACATCTGCTCATCTCTCCATTCTCATACTGTATTTATACCATCATTTTGGTTAAATCAGTATTCACTGTTTGTGTTATGATTATGCATTTGGTGTCAAACTATGATTAATTTCCTTTCTTGCACAATTTTTTATTTCTCCTGGTTGACATTTTTTCCCCCAAACTTGCCTTTATTCCTGATTTGCTTAGTTATCTATGTCTTTATCAATAACTCAACTTCATATTGTTTTCCAGGTTTCTAATCTCATTCATATACTGTATTCTATCAAATTCATCTTCCTTTTTTTTTTTTTTTTTTTAACAGAGAGTTGTAACACCTCCAGTGTGGACTGGTAGGTAGCCTTTATGCCTGGAGCACAGATGGTATCCTAAGATCTCATTTTGTTTTTATCTATGTGATTTCTATTCCCTTTGGTGTTGCCTTTCCAGTACCTGTACCTCAAATATTCCTCTTTTTAAATTTATTATCTCTTTACTTCTAATGAAGTAAATCCTTGGCACTTTCCAGGGTACATAAAGTTAAAATTTTAGATTTTACAAGTTTGAGAATGTCTTTATTTCTGCCTACACCCTTGACTGGGTTTTTGGCTAGATAGCGAATTCTAGGTTGGAAATAACTTCTCCTCTAGAATTTTGTAACATTGCTTCCAGTTACTCATCTGAAACTATTCTCCCTCCTATCATTTGACTGTGGTCTGGTTTTTTCTTTCACCCCTGTCTGGACATTTGGAGGATTTCTTCTTTGTTTCCAGTGTCAAGACTTTGCAATGATATGTGTTGGTTGAAAATCTATTTTCATGTAGTGCTGAGAACTTGATGGTCCCTTCTGATTAGGACATACCGTCTTTGGTTCTCAGCACTTCTTGAACACTTCCTTTAATGTTTTTTTTCTTTTTCTGTTCTTTGCTTTTGATTCTCCTGTAATTTGATTCTTGGACACTCTGTACTTCATCATTTTTGTGTTTGTTTTTTGTTGCCCATTTTCTATTCCTATGTCTTTTTCTTTTTTGTGAAAATCTCTTCTGGTTGATTTCTTCAATTTATCTTCCTATTCTTCTGATAAATTTTTTAAAGAAAATCTGTTATTATGTTTGAAACTTAACTATCTCTCTCTTTTGTTCTCTAAATTTTCTTTCTTTTTTTTTTTTTTAAAGTTTTTACTTACTTATTTGATAGAGAGCAAGAAAGAGAGCAAGAAAGAGAGAGAGAGAGCACCAGCAGGAGGAGCAGTGGACAGAGAGAGAGGGAGAAGCAGACTTCCTGCTTAGCAGGGACCCTGATGTGGGGCTTTATCCCAGCACTCTCCCAGGACCTCGAGATCATGACCTGAGCTGGAGGCAGATGCTTAACTGACTGAACTACCTAGGAGTCCTTTCCTTAATTTGTTTATGTTGATAGCATCCTATTCTCATTTATGGCCCTGGTGATTGATTATCAGAGGAATACGGTTACTGGTTATTGCTAGAGAGACTTGGGTTTTCTTTGGGTGTTTGGATCCCCTAGAGACTTTGTAGGCTTCTAGGCTAGCCAATTCCAGTAGATTTAAGTGCAAGGAGCTAGAGTTAATTTGTTTAAGTTTGAGGCTTGAGAATTTTGGGCTTCTAGCTTCTGTGTTTTGGACCCCCTCATTAGCTTAATGGCTGCTGCTTCATAACAATTTGAAATAATATTTTCTTGGGTGGAATGACC
Source organism: Mustela putorius furo (assembly GCF_011764305.1). Classification (NCBI taxonomy): domain Eukaryota; kingdom Metazoa; phylum Chordata; class Mammalia; order Carnivora; family Mustelidae; genus Mustela; species Mustela putorius. The sequence goes on from NW_025421998.1 coordinate 31,833,404, forward strand.
ACCTTTACTGTAGGCTTATTCCCCCCCACCGCCCTTTTTCCTGCCAGTGAACTTTTAATGGAATGTGCTTAGTAAGCCCAGGGTCACCAACCTCATTTTCTGTCAAGGCTGCACTTCACAACTTGTAAGAGTTTCATTATGGGGTACAGAAGCAATTGGCCTTTTCACCCTGCAAGAATCCTAACTGGCGCCTCTTAGTCAGTCTAGATTGTTTGCCGACAGAAGAGTGTATCTCAGTAATGCTGTATTACTTTCCATTTTTGTGAGCTGAATGGCTTGCTCTAGTCTGAGTTTTCCCTTTTGTTGTTGCTGTAGGACTTGGCTGAAAATTGCAGGGACTAACCATCATGGTCTGAAATGTCCCTGCCATTTTTAAACTACATCCTGTGTTGAAATCTAGGGCTGTGTTCCAAAACTAGTCAAGATACTGTTTGGCCCCGTGTTCTACCCCCACGTAACAGCATCCTCTACACTGTAGCCTGGAATACCTGGGTTTCTAGCATCCTCTAGCATACCCCCTCTCAGGCACTTCTCTATGTTAGGGTCTGTTACTTGCCGTACCCTACTTTTGAACACCAACTTCTGTCAGTATCAGTTATTAATTCATTCAGCTGTTGAGTAACAGAGAAACAAACTAATACTGGCTTAAACAGGTACAGGTTTTGTTTGTTTTTGGTGTCTGGTAACACGTAGTCCAAGGGCTGATGTAGCTGCTCAGAGATACTCTCAGTAATCTGGGCTCTGCCTGTCTTCATGATTTGCCATTCTTTTTTTTTTTTTAAAGATTTTATTTATTTGACAGAGAGAGAGAAATCACAGTAGGCAGAGAGGCAGGCAGAGAGGCAGGCAGAGAGAGGGGAGAAAGCAGGTTCCCTGTGGAGCAGAGAGCCCGACGTGGGGCTTGATCCCAGGACCCCGGGATCATGACCTGCGCTGAAGGCAGAGTCTTTAACCCACTGAGCCACCCAGGTGCCCCATGATTTGCCATTCTTAACAGGTGCTTTTCACTTACATGGTGGTAAGATGGCTTTGGGGTTTTTTTACTTTTAAGGGAGAAAGAGAAAGACAATGTACATACCATCTGCTTCTTTCCCTTCGAGAAAACTTTTCTGAAAGCCCTACCCAGCAACTTCTGCTTCTTGCTTACTGACTTGTCACATGATCACCACGAGCCTGGTGCCTGGGTGGGATAGAAGTTGAGTTAGTCACCCAGCAGTGTCAGCATGGACACTGTGCCTGAGGTACTGGGACATTTGTCCTGACCCTCAGCTTATCTATGTTGACCTTTTAGTTCAGCTCTCTTGGAAGTGCTCTCTCTCCTGATCAAGACCTAGTCTGATCCTCTGTAGATTAGTGGGCTTTTCAGACCTTCAGTTCACTCGTGCAGAGCTGCCTGGCTCTCTCCCTACTGTGGGTGTGCTGCTACTCCCTCCTGTCCTGAATCAGCCTCATTTTCTCTCCACCCATTCTCTTCCTTCTCTGTTTTGTTCAGGCAGACCCTATTTATAGGGAATTTCTTATTCAGTGCTTTAAACTACAGTGCATTCATTTAAACGAACCCTGGAGATTTTACGGCTTGGTGAAGCTTTCTAACCTAAAGCAAAATATTCAATGTAAATTTTAAGTGCATTTAAAAATGTTTCAGGGCATGGAAGTAGATCTATATTTAATTTCTGGATCTATGAGAGGGAACATGGAGGATAAGAAAATCTCTTGCCAATTTTACCTAATCATATATACATTTGGCTTTCATGAGAACGTGACCTTCTCTATTTTCACTTTATTATTGTCATTTGCATATAGATCCTTCCTTATCTTCTAAATTCTGCATCTATTGGAGCTCAGAGTCAACTGGACACAGAATTCAGAACTTCTCTGGCTTTCTCTCAGTTATAAGAAATGCACAATTAAGCAAAGTAGATTTTACTGAAGGAGGAAAGAAGGAGAGGGTTTATGTCTCGCACCCCACAGAACGCAATTTAAAATCCATTTTAAACAAAGCATGTTCTTAGTAGTTCTGCCCGTAAGGAGTGACTCTTTTGCCATTTTCAAGTCAGTGCTGTGCCTTGCTGTTGCTGGAATCTGCCTTCTGCCATCCTCCTGCTGGCACCTTTTCCCTCTTCTAGAGAGTGGTTCAGTTTTGGCCTGACTTCCACATGTCAAGTGGTAGACCCAGGCTCAGAAAGGTGCTTATTAAAACAAAGCTTTGTACTCTCTCAGATGGCTTAGCAAGTTGTTTGTGGGAAAAATGGAAGTTTTCTGTTACAATATACTTTCATAGTTCTCAGACTAGGCAGCAATCAAGAGAACTAAATATAAATGTATTTTGTGGAATTGATTATTTCACAATTGGACTGTTGTACTTTTGAGAGGCAACCTTGTTTATAGACCATTTTGGCTAGACAGTTTTTGCAGGCCATGATTTTTTTCAGACAGACCATAGTGGTAGAGGAGAAAAATGATACTTAAAAGGTAGCTCTGTTTCCTTTTTTAAGATAGGTTATTATTTTTTATTTAAATATAGTTGATACAAAACAAAGTTACATTATTTGGAAGTGTACAACACAGTGATTCAATATCTCTATACATTGTACCATGCTCATCACAAGCGTAGCTACCGTCTGTCATCATACAATGCTAGTATAATATCATTGACTATATCTGTATGCTGTACCTTTTATTTCTGTGATTTATGCATTTCCTAACTGGAAGTCTGTGTCTGCCACTCCCTTCATGCATTTTGCCCATCTGTTCTCCCTGCCCCTTAACAACCATCAGTTTGTTTTATGTATTTATAGCCTGAGTCTGATTTTTGTGTATTCATTTCTTTTGGTTTTTAGATTCCACATATGAGTTGCATCATATGGTATATGTGTTTTTCAGTTCAACTTATTTCATTTAGTAGAATACTCTTTAGGTTCATCCATGTTGCTGCAAGGAGACCGCATCCTTTTTTATGGCTGCGTAGTATTCCTGTGTGTGCCCACGCACATGCACACCACTTCTTCATCCATTTGTGTATCAACAGACACTTGGGTTGCTTCTATTATCTTCACTATTGTAAGTAATGGTACAACAAAAATAGGGATGCACATATCTTTCTGAATTAGTATTCTCATTTTTTAAAGATAATTATCTAGTAGTGTGATTATTGGATCATTCAGTTAATTCTTTCCTTAGTTTTTTCAAGACCTCCAAAGTGTTTTCTACAGTGACTATACCAATTTACTTTCCAACCAACAGCACATGAGGCTTTCTTTTCCTCTACATCCTTGCCAGCAATTGGTGTTTCTTGGGTTTTTGCTTTTAGCCATTCTGACATGTGTGAGGTAATATTTCATCATAGTTTTGAGTTGCATTTTCCTGATGATGAGTGAGGGTGAGCACGTTTTCATGTGTTAATAGACTGTCTGTATGTCCTCTTTAGAAAAATGTGTATTCAGATCCTTTGCCCATTTTTTTTATTGGATTTTTTTTTTTTTTTTTTTGGTGTGGAGTTACGTGAGTTTTTTATATATTTTGGATATTAACCCCTTTTCAGATGTATCATTTGCAAATATCTTTTCCCATTCACTAGGATGCCCTTTTGTTTTCTTGATGGTTTCCTTTGCCTTGCAAAACCTTTTTATTTTGCTATAGTCTCAGTAGTTTATTTTTGATTTTGTTTCTCTTGCATTTGGGGACATAGCTAGAAAAATGTTGCTACAGCTAATGTCAGAGCTATGTTTGCTTCTAGGATTTTTATGGTCTTATGTCTTTAATTCATTTTGAGTTAATTTTTGTGTGTGGTGCAAGAAAGTGGCCCAGTTTCACTCTTTTGCATATGGCTGTCTGGTTTTCCTAGCACTGTCTATTGAAGAGACTGTCTTTTCCCTATGGTATATCTTTGCCTTCTTTGTCATAGATTAATTGACCGTACACATGTGGGTTTATTTCTTGATTCTCTATTCTGCTCCACTTATGTGTGTGTCTGTTTTGTGCCAGTACCATACTGTTTCAATTATGACAACTTTGAAGTGTAACCTGAAGTCCAGAATTGTGACACCTTTAGCTTTATTCTTTCTCAAGATTGTGTTGGCTATTGGGGTTTTGGGGGTTCCATAAAAATTATACTATTATTTATTTTAGTTCTATGAAAAATGCTATGGGTATTTTGATAAGTATTACATTAGATCTATAGATTGCTTTGAACAATATAGACATTGTAACCATGGTAGTTGTTCCAATCCATAAATGTAGAATATCTTCCCATTTGTTTGTGTCATCTTCAATTTCTTTCTTCATTGTTTTATAGTTTTCAGAATATAGGTCTTTTACCTTTTTGGTTAAATGTATTCCTGGGTATTATATATATATATGTATATATATTTTGTAATTGTAAGTGGAATTGTTTTCTTAATCTCTCTTTCTGCTATTTTGTTATTAGTATACAGAAATGCTACTGATTTCTGGGTATTAATTTTGTATCCTGCAGCTTTACTGAATTTGTTTAAGTTCAAATAGTTTTTTGGTGGGGTTTTTAGGCTTTACTATATAGAGTATTATGTCATCTGCAAATAGTGAGTTTTACTTCTTCCTTACCAATGGGAATGCCTTATTTACTTACTTACTTATTTATTTATTTATTTTACTTTCCTGATTACTGCGACTAGGACTGTAGTACTATGTTGAATAAAGTGGTGAGAATAAATATCCTTCTTTCCTTCCTGATCTTAGAGGAAAAGTCCTTAGTTTTCACCCTTGAGCGTGATGTTAGCTGTGGTTTTGTCACATTTCGCTTTATTATGTTAAGGTATGTTCCCTCCAAATACACTTTGTTGAGAGTTTTTATGATGAAGAAATGTTGAATTTTGTCAGATGCTTTTTCTGTATCTGTCGAGATGATCATGTGATTTTTATTCTTCATTTTCTTGATTTGTGAATATTGAACCATCTTTTCATTCCTGGAATATAGCCCACTTGATCATGGCAGATAGTCCTTTTAATGTATTGTTGATTGAAGTTTGCTTGTATTTTTTGAGGATTTTTGCATCTATATTCATCAGACTTATTGGTCTATAACTTTGGTTTTGGTATCAAGATAATTATAGCCTCATAGAATGTGTTTGGAAGCTTTCCTTCCTCCTGTATTTTTAAATATAGTTTAAGGAGAAAAGGTATAACTCTTTTTAAAATGTTTGGTAAATTTCACCTGTCAATCTGGTTCTGGACTTTTTATTTCATGGTAGTTTTTTGACTACTGATTCAATTTTGTTACTTGTAACTGGTCTCTTTGTATTGTTTTTTTTTTCTTTTTAATTAATAATTAAAGTTTTAATTTAAATTCTAGTTAGTTAAGATACAGTATAATGCTTGTTTCAGGAATAGAATTTAGTGATACATCGCTTACATATAATACCCTGGGTTTTCTGTTTCCTTCCGATTCAGTTTTGGAAGATTGTGTGTTTCTAGCAATTTATCCATTCATTCTAGATTGTTCAATTTGTTGGCATTCAATTTTTGGTAGTATTCTCTTATAACTCTTCATATTTGTGGTGTCAGTTGTTATTTCTTTCTCATTTATGATTTTATTTTTTTGGGTCATTTCTTTTTTTATCTTGGTGAGTCTGGCTAAGGATGTATTATTTTTGTTTGTCTTTTCAAAGAGCCAGTTCTTGGTTTCATTGATATTTTTCTCCATTGTTTTTTAGTCTTTATGTCATTTATTATTGCTCTGGTCATTATTATCTCCTTGCTTCTACACACCTTGAACTCACTTTTTTTTTTTTTCTCTAGTTTTGTTAAGTGTAAGTTTACTTTGCTTATTTGAGCTTTATTTTGTTGTATTTTGAGGAGGGCGTGTAAAACCATGTATTTTCCTCTTAGAACTGTTTTCATTGCATCCCAAAGATTTGGAGCACTATTTCCATTTTCATTTGTCTCCATGTATTTTTTTTACTTCTTTGTTGACTCATTGGCTGTTTTGTAGTATGTTGCTTAGCCTCCATGTATTAATGTTTTTTTCTAATTTGTTTTCTTGTGATTGATTTCTAGTTTTATATCATGTTGTCGGAAAGGATGTGTGGTATGATTTCAGTCTTCTTAAATTTATTGATACTTGTTCTGTGACCTAACATGCAATCTGATCTGCAGAATTTACCTTTGAAAAGAATGTATATTCAGTTGTTTATGGATGGAATGATCTGCATATATCTGTTATATCCATCTTATCTAAAGTGTCTTTTAAGGACATTGTTTCCTTATTATTTCTATTGTTTTTCTTCCTGAATGATCTATCCATTGATATAGTGGGGTGTTAAAGTTCCCTCCTTTTATTGTACTACTATCAGTTTCCTCTCTTTATGTTTGCTAATATTTGCTTTATGTATTTAGGTGCTCCAATGTTGGGTGCATTGATATTTACAACTGTTATATCTTGTGAATTGATCTCTTTATCATTATGCAGTACCCTTTGTCTTTGTTTTTAAGCATGTTTTGTCTGATATAAGTATTGCCATCCTGGATTTTTTTTTTTTTTTTTGCTCCCATCTGTATGGCAAATGTTTTCGGTTTCTTCATTTTCAATCTATGTGTCTTCAGATTTGAAGTGAGTCTTGTAGGCAGCATATGGAAGGGTGTGCTTTTTGTTTTTGTCTTTTTAATTCATCCTGCATCCCTCTGTCTTTTGATTGAAACATTTAGACCATTTACATTTAAAATAATTATGGATATGTACTTATTGCCATTGTGTTAATTGTTTTCCTGTTGTTCGTGTAGTTATTCTCTGTTGCTTTTTTCTTGTCTTCCTCTGTCTCCCTTGTGGTTGATGAGTTTCTATAGTGTTATATTTGGCTTTCTTTCTCCTTATTTTTTTGTGTATCCATTATAGGTTTTGGGTTTGTGGTTACATTTGTGGTTACATACCTGAGTTTCATATATAACTTTCTAAGTAATTAACGGTCTATATTAAGTTGATGGTCATTTAAATTCAAACACATTCTAAATCAATTTCCTTTATGTATTTATTTTTACTCCCTCTTCCATGTTTTATGTGTATGCTGTCATATTTTACATCTTTTTATCCATAATTTTCTTAGTCTAATTATGGTCTTTTCTTTTATACTTCAAGAAGCCCTCTTAACATTTCTTCTAAGTCTGGTTTAGTGGTGATATATTCCTTTAACTTTCGTTTGTTGGGAAGCTCTTTTATCTCTTCTTCAGTTCTAAATGATTATCTTGCCAGGTGTAGTTTTTGTCATTATAGGTTTTTTCCTTATGCACTTTGCATATATCATGCTACATCCTTCTGGGCTGCAAAGTTTCTGCTGAAAAGTTTCTGCCCATAATCTTATGGTTGTTCCCTTGTACATAGAAAATTGTTTTTCTCTTGCTGCTTTTAGGGTTTTTTTCCCTTGTTTTTAAGTTTTGACATTTTAATTTTAATGTGTCTTGGTGTGGGTCTCTTTGGGTTCATTTTATTTGGAATTATCTGGGCTCTTTGGATCTGAATGTCTACTTTCATCCCCAGGTTAGGGAGATTTTTCAGCCATTATTTCTTTAAATCCATTTTCTGTCCTTTTCTCTCTCTCTTCTTCTTCTTCTTTTTCTTCTTCTTCTTCTTCTAGGACCCCTGTGATGTGAAGGTTTGTTCTCTTGATGTCCAAGAAATTCCTTTACCTATCGTCATTTTAAAAAATCCTTTTCACACAGCGTGGAGGTTCCTCAAAAAAGTTGAAAATAGAGCTATCCTACAACCCAGGAATTGCAGTACTGGGTATTTACCCTAAAGATACAAATGTAGTGATCTGAAGGGGAATGTGCACCTGAATGTTTATAGCAGCAATGTCCACAGTAGCCAAACTATGGAAAGAACCTAGATGTCCTTCAACAGATGAATGGATAAAGAAGATGTGGGGTGTGTGTGTGTGTGTGTGTATGAATACTATGCAGCCATTAAAAGAAACAAAATGTTGCCATTTGCAACAATGTGGATGGAACTAGAGGGTATTATGATGAGTGAAATAAGTCAATCAGAGAAAAAAATTATCATATGATCTCTCTGATATGAGAATTTGTGAGGCAGGGCAGGGGACTTGGAGGGTAGGGAAGGAAAAAATGAAACAAGATGGGATTGGGAGGGAGACAAACCTTAAGAGACTCTAGATCTCACACAAAGAACTGAGGGTTGCTGGGGGTTGGGGGTAGGGAGAGGGTGGTTGGGTTATGGACATTGGGGAGGGTATGTGCTATGGTGAGTGCTGTGAAATGTGTAAGTCTGATGATTCACAGACCTGTACCCCCGGGGCAAATAATACATTATATGTTAATAAAAATAATTTAAAAAATTATTTTCTCTATCTCCTGTTCAGCTTGTGTGCTTTCCCTTACCATGTCTTCCAGACTGATGATGTGTTCTTCTGCATCTGCTAATTTACTGTTGATTCCCTGTAGTTGTCATTTCATTTATTGTATTCTTCTACCCTGCCTGTTTTTCCCCCTATATTTTCTAGTTCTTTCTTGAAGTTCTCACTGAATTCTTCCACTCTCCTCTCTCTGTCCTGATGAACATTTTTATCGTCATTACTTTATATTTTTTATCATGCAGGTTGCTTATCTCCCTAACATTTAATTATTTTTCTGAGGTTTTCTCTTATTCTTTCTTTTGGAGCATATTCTTTGGTCTCCCCAGTTTGCTTGACTTTCTGTGTTTGTTTCTATGGATTAGGTGAAATAGCCACTTATCCTAAACTTGAAGGAATGGTCTTGTGTCTGGTTATCCCCTATGTAGACTGGGTGCTTGGTGACTTGCTGGCTGACTAAAGCTGTAGCTGGCATGGGCCAGGGGTCCCAGGGCTCTCCATGTCATGAGTGACTTGGCAGGACAGCTAAAGTTGAAGTGTGCCAAGATTGGTGTGTTCTCTGGATTCTCCCTGTATCAGGTACCCTACCAAGACAGAGAAAACTGAAGTGCATGTTAAGCTGGGTGTCTGGGATACTTCTGGTAGGTGCTCTGGCAAGACAGCTGAAGCTGAGGCTGTGTGCAGGCCAGGAGGTTCCTGGGCTTTCCCTGCAGTGGATGCCCTGGCAGGATAACTGAGGCTGAAATGGGGCAAGCTGGGGTAGCCTTGGGGTGCTCGGTATAGGGGGTGTCCTGATCAAGTGACTGGAGCCAAGGTGGCATGGGTGGAGGTTCTAGGATACTTCATGTAGGGTGCCCTGGCAAAGTGGCTGAAACCAAAGCAGGCATGGGCTGAGGTTTCCAGGGTGCTGGATCTGAAGCAGGTGTCACCTGGGAGGCCCGGAGAGCTCTTTGCAGGGGTGCCCTCGCTAACTATCAGAAGCTGAAGTGCTGTGGGCCAGCAGTGTTCTCGGGTGATCTGTACCTGTTACCTCGGTGGGACGTCTGGAGCTGTGGTGAGTGCTCCCCAGCCCTGTGGCCTCCTTAGTGGGATAATGAGAGCTGGTATAGGCGGGGTCCTGGAGCTCACTGAGGCTGAAGGCTGGTTAGGGTGTTGGACCCTGCTCTGGTCTGACTCTTGAAGGTGGGGGTGGGGGGGGAGTGAAAGCCATATGGCTCGCCAGACTCTCTGACCCAGAGAGATTTGTAGATTTGCCTACACTCTTTGGCAGAGTTTTAGGGCTGGATCTTTTCTACACTGGTGGTTCCTTTAAATGTGGCTTTTTTTTTTTTTTTTTTTCCTGTGCCCAGGGACAGAGGAATGTGCTGCTGTTTCCTCAGTACTCTTTCCCCTGTAGTTTATAGCACTGGATAGTGGTATATAGTAGATTATTCCCACTGTTACGGAGTCTTCTTCTTTCTTGCTGTTCTCTTTTGCTGCTCCACCTTTTGTTGTGTAGAAGCTGTTCAGTCAGCCCACAGTTCTTCTTCAGAAGAAATCATGCTATAAATAAATGTAATTTGTTGGGTTCTGTGGAGAAGGTGAGTTCAGGGTCTTCCTAAGTTGCCTTCTTAGACTGCAACCTTGTCAACATTTCTTCTCCTCTGTTTCTTTGTGTATGTGTCGATACATCTTTATGCATGGTGGCTGAGTATCTTGGATGTCTTCTTTCATAACAGAATCTCTGATTATCCCTTGTAGCTAGGTGTAGACTTTACAAGTAATTTCTCTCAAATGGGTTGTTGTCAGAGTATTGTGGAAACTTATGAAAATTGTCTTCCTTTGTTCATTTCTCGGCACTGCTGATTGGAATTTAGTTGTGATGTCTGGGGCCCAAGCATCCATCTTGGACCTTGAAGGGAAGCATGTGTGAGAATGGAAGAGGAGCAAGATAGAAGTTTGGCATCATGGAATGCCAAGTTAGCTCTTGGCTACTTCAGACTTTGTTTATGTGAGAGGCTAATGAACTGTCTTATTTCAGCCACTCTATTTTGTGCATTTTGTAACATGCAGCAGAATCCATTTCTGATGACACTTTATTTATTCTAAAGATTTGATATGTATTCAAAGAGCTGTTACTTTGTAGCTAGGCAGACCTCTAAAACTGTGGTTTCCAAAATGAATAAGCATATACCACAGTATGCGTAAGACACTTTGGGATATAGGAAGAAAATATTAGAATATTTCTTTTAGAAATTCTAATAATAATATAATAAGATAGAAGTTAAGATTTACTCACCTTTAATTAATGAACTGACTATGGTACCTTGTCTCTGTATGTTGAACTATCATGGTGTCCTAAGGAAAATTTGACAGACCTTCCACTAATGGAAGGATTAGTGGTCACACCCTCCATTCTTGGCTTGTTTTTAGCATATTGCAACAATGAGTATATTGTTTGTGTTGGTTACAAAGAATTACACATTATGGTTTTAGCTAAACTAAACTTTGCAAGATGGCTAAATGACTTAATAATGTTTTAGGGAAGCAATTATGAATTGAAGATAATCCCAACACAGAAGAAAAGCAAAAAAATGACAGAGCAGACACTTACCCTACTCTGTGATTTGAGCTGCCTTTAACCATGAAGTGATTACACCATTCTTATTTTACCTCACTAAAGTGTTATTATTATTTTTAGTGTGAGGGAAGCAGTTTGGTACTATTAATAAAAAATATTGTGTAGTCCATATTAATCTTTTCATTTACAATTTCTACTTTTGTATCTGTGGATAGTATACATAATATGAGTAATTAACATATAATTTAATAATAAATATATTTATATATGTGGGATGAGGGATTATTTTTCTGATGGGGTGAGTTTTTTAAAGTGTTTTTTTGTTTTTGTTTTTGTTTTTGTTTTTTTTTAAGTTTGGAGAAGTTGAAAAGGTAAAAAGTGGTATTTCCAAGCCCTCTTGGCCTGAGATTGGAAAAGATGAAGTGAGGGATAGGCCTCCTTCCTGCAGTTAAGTTAGGCTACTGCTGAACTAAAATTGTGATAACTCCATGCCCAGCTTGAAAAGAGATTATGATAAACAAGTTTTGTTACTCCTCTCTTATAGTTTCCCAGCAGGTCTGGCCTGAGGCCCAGATGGAAGGAAATACAGAAACTAGGGATAATAGTGGTAATATCCAGTGTTATCCACTGAAACTCATCATAATTCATGAACATCTTTCCTGCGTCAAGCTTACACGCTGACTTCAAGCAGTTAAGTCAGCTCATTTTAACTCATTGGATCTGTGGAATCACTGTTGGAACAGTATTTCCTGATATTAAAATAGAAAAATTTAGGTCCAATGCCCTAAACTATCTAAAAGTACAGCTATTCTTTTACAATAGCTAAGATTATAGGCAATACATCTTTTATTTTTGCTACTGTGACAATAATTTCTTGGTGTAAATTTCTTCTAGTTTAAGTCTAAGAATAGTCATCCATGGAATTTCAGAAGATTTGGATCTGACCAGGATAAATGCCCAAAGTATCTGTTGTTATACTGAAATGTGGTAAATAATCATTTTCCAGAAGGGCTGAACACTCATTGTTTCTTTTCCACTGAGGATAAGATACAAAGTAGAATCCCAGGTATAAGAGTGATGTATAGTCAAACCAATATAATGAATGAATTTTCCATCACCCTTTCATCCTTCCCATGTCGTTTCTGGTATTGACTAAATGGGGATGATTACGTTGGTTATTTCATGTTTTGGGATTTGTGTGCCACTCCCTTCTGTAGGTCCGATCATCAGAAGCGATAGTTTCAATGTATTTCAAACCCAAGTTTAATTATAGGGGGGAGGGAGCTGTGAGTATATGAGTGTGAATTAAATCACAGGCATGTGGAAGAGAGGACAGTGAGGGGTGACATGTGGGCATGGTAAGGGGCTGGATGAGAGAATGTTGTCGTCTTTTAGTTTAAGGAGTATAAGGGACAACTAGGATTGTGTGTGGTGTGTTTGTTTCAAATTTCAGATGTCCTATATAATAGGTAACAGAAATACCACAGAGTTATAAGAAAACTAGAAAGGTAGAGATGAACGATGTTGCAGAAACTTTCTCCGTTCTGGGCACTACTCTTTGAAGTAGTTGAAAATTACTCAGCAAGTGAAGAAAAAGATAAATGGGGAATCCAGTGGTGTTTTGTAAAAATGACCAGCAACCACAATTTATATAGGCTGTCATAGGTTAAAAATTATGGTGATCTCTATTTTTTAATAGCTTTATTAAGATATACTACACATTCCATATAACTCACCCATCTGAAGTGTAAAGTTCGATGACTTTTATTATATTCTCAGAGTTGTATATGCATCAACACAAAACAATTTTAGAATATTTTCATTACCTCAGAAAGAGACCTCGTACCCCTTAACTATTCCCCATAATCCCTCCAATCCCATCAGTACCAGGCAACTACTAATCTGCTTTTTTTCTATATAGATTTGTTATTCTAGATCTCCACATAAATGGATCAAACAATATGTGGTCCTTTGTGACTGGCTTCTTTCACTTAATGTAATATTGCAGGGTTCATCTATGTTGTAGTATGTATTAGTATGTGTCAGTGTTTGATTTCTTTTTATTGCTGAGTGCTATTCTATTGTAAGGATATGCATTTGAGTTGTTTCTGTCTTTTGGCTGTTACAAATAACGCTGCTATGAATATTCATGCACGTGTTTTTTGGTGGACATACGTTTTCATTTCTCTTGGACCCTTCCTAGGAGTGGATTGCTGGATCGTATAGTAAATCTACTTTTAAACTTTGAAGAGCTTCTAGACTATTTGCCCATGTGGTTGTGACATTTTATATTCCTATCGGCAGTGTCTGAGCATTCTGACTTCTCATCCTCATCAGTCCTTAATTATTTGACTTTTTGATTATAGCCATTCTAATGGATATGAAATAGTATCTCATTGTGGACTTGATTTGCATTTTCCTGATGATTAATGATGTTAAGCATCCTTTCATTTGCTTCTTGACCATCTGTGTATCTTCTTTGGAAAGATGTCTAGGATTTTTTTTTTTTTACTTTATTTTTATTATTGAGTTATAAGAGTTCTTTGTATACTCTAGATACGAATCTGTCGCCAGATCTATAATTCATAAAAATTTTCTCCCATTCTTTGGGTTAACTTTTCATTTTCTTGATGGAGTCCTTTGAAGGATAATTTCTATGTAAGAGCAGATTTTGGAGGGCATTCGAGCCTGGGCTTTCTTGAAAGCGAAGCCAGAGACAAAGCTTATGTACAGGTAATTTGTTTGGAAGTAATCTCAGGGAGCAAGAGTGAGGGACAGGGAGATGGGACAAGGATGGAAAGACAAAAGCCTGACCTGTAGTTGAGTTAGCCACTGGCCTGGGTGACTGGCACTTGATCGTTGCTGGGATTTTCTGAGGCACTTTATAGAATGTATTCCAAGAGCTGTTCATCTGTGGGACAAAAGGGGGCAGTATTTAGCTATCAGTTCCCAATCACCTGTTTGTTAAGGGGGGTCCCAAGGGTATTAACTTCTGGGATGTGCATGTGAGTGCCACGCTGGTTTCTGATGTCATCCCAGGGTGTGTATTGGAGGTGGCCAGAGGGAAGCCAGAGGTGTGTCCCACAGACCCCAGGCGAAGAGCTTTCAGGTGGTACCTGTGCTAAGCTGCTGAAACCACCATTGAACTTGTCCCTGCAGGAGGGGCTGGGGCAAAAGGTAGACCAAGAGAATCCGAACTGGTGTGCAAGCAACATCTGTCCTACTAGGTAACAAAATATGGAGATTTACAATCTGGTGAAGAAAGTATTCCTAAAAACCCATTATGATTGAGAGGAGTTAAACTAGCATTGTGGATCATTTCTGGTGATAATACGGTTCATTTGAATAGTAATTAGCAGTTAAGTGTTTTTTTAAAACATCTCAACTCACAACTCGAAAAGTAGGTATTATTAGTTCCTTTCTTAGGATGAAGGAATGGAGGCCCAGAGACAATTAAATCACTTGCTCAAAGCCACAAGGTGAATTCTGTTGCCGTTTGATACTTCCTAGAAGCTTGGTGAGCGAAATATTGAGGCCGCACTATCCGAGTGTGAATATACTCTACTGCCTTCTCCAGGTGAGGAGTTTCATATTCAGGTAAGTTCTGGGGGCCCAGGAGGCAGAGTTGATGACTGAGGGGGTCAGGGAGGGGATCGTGAGTGTGAGACAGATGCCCTCCATTTTCTGGGGACCCTCAGGTGGGGTTGAGGCTTGGTGGGGCAGATCTGCTAAGTAAAATCAAGCATGCACTGGAGGCAGATTTTATTTGGAGTTTTCAGTTTAAAGTGGGACCCATGAAGATCGCTGTGTGCGCAGGTTGTGGCCTATTTTCTGCCCGTCCGTGACTTCCACTCCAGGTGCTTGAAGCTGCCAGCAGAGAACTGTACCTAACACATCATTTAGTCTCTTTTGTAGAACTGGTTTTATAGCATTGCGCTTTTGGAACATTGTACTTTGGTTCACATCAAGGTACATGAGGGATGTGATAAGAAACTCATTCTTGTGTTTATTCTGAAGCTGTTTGGAGGACAATGTTCACTGCATTAGTCCTCATTATAAAAACCCAATGGGAGAAATTTCTCTCTGGATTCAGTGACAGTAATAGTTGCACTCCTAATGAAAAACTTTGCTTTGGTCTTATGGACGCTGTAAATTATGTGACTGGGCATGCATTTTTGCTTATCTGGCCTTCCAGAAGGTTCAGAACCAAAGTTGTGACCTATAATAACAAAATAATATTGAGGGTTGATCTAACAGTGATTTTTTCCCCCCCATTTTCTGTTCTTATTTGATCTTTGGTCCATTTCACTTATTCTTGAAAATAATCTTGCACTGAATGCATTTTAAAGCTGCTGCACACAGGTAGTAGGGTACAAATGATACAACTAGTGAAGGCAACAATCTGAATTTAAACTCAGAGCTTCCATTCTAAGTCCAGTCTCCTCTCCTTGATGATGCAATTTACTCAGGCTTTCAGTCTCTGAAACTAAAAGTAGCGGAGTTGGGAGGGACAGGTGATTGGCTGTTTCGGTCCACTGCAGTTACTTTTGTTTTTCAAAAAAATGTGTTTCTTAGTGTGCGTGCGTGTCTGTGTGTGTGTGTGTGTGTGTGTGTGTACATGTGCACACATGGATGTCATAAAGTTTAGAAAGGGGCCAGAAGGTCCTTGAAACAAATCATCCCTTTATACAGTCACAGCAGGGCAGCAAAAAATTTGACTCTGAGCTTAATGAAAATGAACATCTTCCTTCTTTCAATTTTAGGCCATTCAGATTTATTTGGAGAGAAGTTGTGTTCATGGGAGAGCTCTGAATGTGTTCGTGGCCATATATTAGATCAGTCGTATATGCTGTGTTTGTTGAGACCCAGAAGGAAGGACACTTCCAGAAAGGTGAGAGAACATTGACCAAACCAGCTCAGGCCAGGACAGGCTGTGCGGCTGGAAGGGAACACAGCACATGTTCTGCCCACCTGTTCTCTCGGAGGGTCCCTCGAGAAGTTTCAGCTACCACCCTGGCTCTCACACAATTCCTTGGTCCTGAAATTTTTGAAAACTCAAAGGAGCACCAGAATTGTCCCTGACCTAGCCCATTATTGTATTATTAACTTATTGTCCCCAAACCTATTCAGTTTCATATTCTCCTTTACCTTTGGGCATTTAATTTTTATCGCCAACCTTAAAGGGCTATGAAAGCTTTTGGAGGTCTGGAGAATTCTGTTACTAAGCAAGACTGCCTTTTTCAGCATTTCCAGAACAGTAGATTTTATAACCTCCTTTGGAAACACCTTTTGGCATTTAATCAGTTCTTGCCTTACACTTAGCCCTCATCCCTCTGGCTGTATCTTGAGCACAGTTCTTTCTGAGTGAGGAAAAAAAAAATCAATGATCTATACCAGCGTTTCTGAAACATTGTATTGGAATAACCCAGGGTACTTGCTAAAAAGCAGATTCTCAGGGCATTGGCATCAGAGGGAGAGATGAGAAGAATCTTGGGTAGGATCAAAGAATCTGTAATGTTTTCAAGCACTGGAGGTGTACTGCTTTTCCCCATTTCAAGAAGCACTATTCTATACTTTTGACCCGTGAGCCTCAGACTTGGGAATGGAGTTTGTTAATTTTAAATATATTGCCTATCCAGCTTTCTGGAGTACAGATTTTATAAATCAGATATTGGACCTTAGAATTCATAGAAACACTGTTGCTAATGTTCATCAATGTTTTTGAGATATGGAGCATTAGATCCTCTCTACTCCTCCAAGTTATTTGGTTTCCAAATTCTAAATTCCAAGTTATTTGGTTTCTCTTTGCTTGATTACACTTAAATGTGTTAAATGTTGTATTTAGTATTTTGGAGATATCTACACAATATTAAATAAGGTATAAACATGCATATATCATAGTTCTTGTCCTCCTAGAGTAAAATTTCTTACTGTATATACTAAAAAAGCTATGTTGTTCACTTGCATGGGTAAGTTTGAGTAATAGATTAGTACAGGGATGTAGGGAGAATAACATAACAAATACCCAGATACCTATTACTTGAATTTAACGAGTGTTGCCATGTTACAGTATTTAATTCATATTTCTTTTATTTTTTTTAAAGATTTTATTTATTTTATTTGACAGACAGAGATCACAAGTAGGCAGAGAGGCAGGCAGAGAGAGAGAGAGAGAGAGAGAGAGAGAGGAGGAAGCAGGCTCCCTGCTGATCAGAGAGCCCGATGCGGGACTCGATCCCAGGACCCTGAGATCATGACCTGAGCCGAAGGCAGCGGCTTAACCCCCTGAGCCACCCAGGTGCCCCAAATTTCTTTTATTTTTAATATAATGTTATAGATAAAATTGAATTTTCATTTGGATCCTAACCTCTCCAATTTCCATGTCCCTTCTTGTGTTCAACAGAAGCAAATCTTAATCTGTGTGCATATATTTTCCCTGTAAGGTAAATTTCTAGAACCTTACTTGATGAGTAAAAAAGCATAAAGATTTAAAATCTCGGGACGCCTGGGTGGCTCAGTCATTAAGCATCTGCCTTTAGCTCAGGTCATGATTTCAGGGTCCTGGAATCTAGCCTCACATTGGGCTCCCTGCCGATCAGGGAGCCTGCTTTTCCCTCTCCTTCTCCCCCTGTATTGTTCCCTCTCTCGCTGTCTCTCTCTGTCAAATAAATATCCTAAAAAAAACAAATCTTGCCAAAACTGCTCCAAAGTACTTCAGTTTGTATTATTGCCACTGTATATGAGCTGGCTCTTTTCTCTTAGGCCAATGCCAACAGAAATTAAGGATTTGTCATTAACTATAATTCCAGATTTTATAGGTATTGGTAGTGTATCACTGTTGGAATTTTAATTTTATTATCATTATTGAGTTTAAATGTATTTTAAATACAGTAATACATTTACATTGTTCAAAAACCAGAAAGTATTAAAGGCATTTCAATTATTTTAAAAGAAAATCACCTCCTGCATCCTTGAATTCCAGTCCCCTCAAATGTGACCACTATTTTAATGAATTTCTCTGCCCGGTATTTCTGTATGCATATTTGACTATCATACTAGTATTTCACTAGATTTCTATCCCTCCTTCCCCTACACACCAATGTTAGTATATTTGTTCACTATTCCATACTTAGATTTTTTTTTTCCACATAGCAGTATAGCTCAGAGATACTTTTATAATCTCTTTATAATTTTATCATATTTTTATGAAAGTTCCCTTTTTCTTTTCTTTGCTGCGTAGTATTCCATGATTCACCTGCACCATACTTTCTGTAACCAGCCCCAGCTGGCAGATACTTGGATTGTTTCCTTGCTCTTGCTAAAATACCTGGTGTTGAGCCCTTTAAAATGTGTGGCAGTGAATTTTCTGGGTCAGAAAGTATATTCATTTATAATTTTGATAAATATTGTCAGATTGTCCTCTTTAGGTGCTGTACCAGCTTATTGAAGAGATACATGGAGTGTCTTGTTTACCCCCAGTCTTACTAACTGAAGTTTGATCAGTCTTTTGAGAATTTGTCAGTCTGACAAGTAAAGAAGTTTCTAAGTGTATTTCTATCCTAATTTTCTGTTACTTGAAGAGAGTGGATCATCTTTTCTTATGTTTGAGAGTGATTATATTTATGTGAACTTCCTGTTCCTATCTTTTGGCCATTCATATATTGAGTTTTTCTTTTCCTTATCAATTTCTAAGAACCTTTTGTGTATTAGGGATATTTGAATCTATTTCCAGATTTCCTTTTCTTCACTGCTGGTTTATTGATGTACCACTACAACACTGAGTTGATTAATGATATTGAATAACATGTCTTACTATCTGGTAGTAATAATCCCCTCTTTGGTCTCTTTTTTCTTTTAGCTCTTTCCTCCTGACTACTCTATTTGATTATTTTTCTGTATGAACTTTAAGATTAACTCATCTAGTTAAGAAGATTAAATCTGGGGGCATTGTGTTAAGTTTACACATTTCTTTAGGGAGAAATAAAATTATGATATCGAGTTTTTCTTCTTAAGAACATGGTTTGTCTTTTCATTTGTTCCTGTTTTCTTCTGTGTCATTTAGTAGTGTTTCAAAGTCTTGCTCATCATGGCTTTTTGCATTTTTTACATTTAGTTGTAGGTATTTCATCTCCCTCGGTGCTGTTATGGAGGACATCTCTTACTCTGGTCTTCTTTCCATCTTGCTGTTATATGTTTTCCTACACTGTGACGCTTACAGTCATCTACTGACTTTTCAATGATAATAGCTCCATTTTTACGTTCGCAGGAGTCCTCTTTTCTTATTAAAGCTCAGCTGGAGCTGTCTTCTCTAGTGTTCTGGTCTTTCATCCTCGTTTATTCTTTTGGCTCCTTAATATTTCTAAAAAGCTTATTTTATTGTCTTTTTCAGCTCTGAGGGCTCAACCTCACCTGTTTTTGGAGTCTAGTCTGTCCTTCATGGCACTTTCTTTCCTTAGGTGATTTCAAATTTTTGCCGTGAGGGCCTCTTCAGTGGGGCGAGTTTGCCCCCAGAGGAGTCTCTTAGGACCCTGGTTGTGAAAATATTCCCAGAGCAGATTATGGATACTTCTTGCAGATCCTTAACATTTTCAGTGGTTGTGGGGAGGGCTGTATCTTAACTTCTTGTCTTCAGGATGCCTTACCTTATCATTAGTGTAGACAGACACCCCACATTCCTGGGGTTTGATGTCTCATGAGTTTATTTTTATCCTCCCTTAGAGCCCTGGACAGATGGCAGACTTCTTGCTCTTCCCTCAGGCTTCTCGAATTCTTTTTACGCGGAAGTGACAGCTCTTCACCATTGTGTGTTACGCAGAGGGCTCCATTTCACCTTCTCTGCTTACTGCAAGCAGAGCCCAATCTTCCATCCCTAGGGGGCTGTGAACATTCTGTGCTGTCATGTATCTTGGGCCCATGTCTTCTCTAAGGAGTCTTAGAATTGATAAGGCAACGTTGTCCAAACAAAAATGAAAATGAATAAGACTGTAACGCTGGGAAATACCCGAAAAGAATAATCATGTGGATGTGGAGAAATTTCTTCCCATTCTTGTAGGAAAACATTGGAGAGACAGACTACAGTGATTTTTTTCCTAAATAAATCCTCCAGGGTTTTGTTTTGTTTTGTTTTGTTTTCTGGGTTTTTTGTTTTTTGTTTTATTGGTGTTTTTTTTTATTCTTTATTTTTTTGGTCAGTTTGGCCCTTGCTTTAAGTAAAAGTTGATAAGGTCTGCGTCGTCTTCTCTCACCTTCATTTCTTTCTTTTTTTTTTTTTTTTTAAAGATTTTATTTATTTATTTGACAGAGAGAGATCACAAGTAGGCAGAGAGGCAGGCAGAGAGAGAGGAAGGGAAGCAGGCTCCCCGCTGAGCAGAGAGCCCGATGCGGGACTCGATCCCAGCACCCCGAGATCACGACCCGAGCCGAAGGCAGCGGCTTAACCCACTGAGCCACCCAGGCGCCCCACCTTCATTTCTTTTTATGTCAGGAGTTAATTATCCAGTCGGTGTAATTATTACCGGCACCTAGAGTCTCTGGGCCTGCAAGAAGTTTAGAATTACACATAGGCTTTTAGCAATTTACACAGTACAGGCTTTGAGCCAATTTGAGAAACAATGAAAGCCATTATCATCTATCTGTAAAATACCTTGCCCTGTGTTTGCTGCCCTCAGAACAGTGGGTTACAAGAAAGCTACAAAACACGGGTGAAATAATTGGGTGTGCAGTTCTGGCATTTTGTAAGCCCCCACGCTCTGGTGGCTCATCTATCGTGTGCTTATTGGCTTTTTCTTTGGAAAAGTCAGGCAGGTTTTTCTGGAGAATCACCATCCTATTCCAGCTGCCCGTTGTCTTCAGAATATTTCTTTGCCATAATCCAGTCTTCTCTGAATATGATTTGATTTTAAGTCCATGAATGCCACATCCTTATTGGCTAAGACAGTCATTTCTCTGTGATATTAAAGTATTTTTCCCCCTTTTCTTGTCTTTGAGTCCAGGAAATAAGGGGCTAGATTTTGTTCAACAGTTGACTTTCTTCAGCGTCCTTTCTCCACTATGATCTCAGCATTTTCCTCTTCTCAGTAGGAATGTTACACCAGGAGTTCAGCCACAACTATGGAAACACTTTTTCTAAATAAAAAATGAATGAATGAATGAATGAATGAATGATTTCAGTAGTTTTTGGTAGCATGTTTCCATCTTTTATGTGAACTACTGTTTTGTTATGAAGAAAAGTCTTTTAAATTATTGAAGTCTCTTGGCAGTGATGTAAGATTACCCTGTATCATCCATTCACTAGGTAAAGAACAACTGCCCTGTGCCTTCTTAGAAAACAGTGTCACAGGGGCGCCTGGGTGGCTCAGTGGGTTAAGCCGCTGCCTTCGGCTCAGGTCATGATCTCGGGGTCCTGGGATCGAGTCCCGCATCGGGCTCTCTGCTCAGCAGGAGCCTGCTTCCTCCTCTCTCTCTCTCTGCCTGCCTCTCTGCCTACTCGTGGTCTCTCTCTGTCAAATAAATAAATAAAATCTTAAAAAAAAAAAAAAAGAAAAGAAAACAGTGTCACACACAGCAGTCAACAGAGCACCACAGGAAAGCTTCAGCTCACGAGTGTCCGGCATAATGAGCGGGGGCTGGGGTTTTGCTGTATGCCCAGACCTCATCGTTCCCCACTGCACCCCACGGCACCATCAGCTCTAGGTCCTGGGAATACCATACACCTGTGGGGGGTGTGGGGGCGCGCATAAACCTCAGGGACGCTCTGCCTGGAGCACCTGAGCCAGTTTTGTGGCCAGACTCGGCGTGTGAACCGGGACTTGCCCCTGGACCCGGAAAACAGCCTCTGCTGTTCTTACGTTTGACACTGTTTTCCTCTCGAGATAATAGACGTTCCACAGAGAATGGGACCTCAGATGCAGAGGAACCGGTAAGAGATGAGAACATCCTCCTCTTTAATGACAGGGACTCCACTGGCACAGCACACTGAATGCAGTAGCACTTTTGTGGGGGCTCTCACGCCTCACTAGAGATATATTTGGGGGAGAATGTGATGAAGATGGCAAAGCGATGCCTCGTGGCTCCCTGGGCTGCCTGCACTGATGTGCTGATTTATTCAAGCATGTGCTGAAAAGACACTTGTCGGCTTGGAGCACGAATTCCGGAGAGAAGCACCCTTGCATTTAATAAGAATGAGGAGACGGTGGTTTTGAACCTTGTGTTTATTCCTCACTGCAGGTTTTCTTAAGGGTTGGTAATTATGCCCATGTGGTTGGGGTTAAATCTGGGCTTTCTCTTTCCGGGCTGGTTGGGTAAAACGGTCTAGTTGGGCGATGTGAGCGTTGCAAGTGGGTGTTTGCTGACAAAGCCAGTCCCCGTGCTATTCCCGGAGAGGCAGGCGCCATGTCTGGCCTGTGGGGTGGTGGGTATTTGTCTACATGGAGGGGCAGTGAAGCAACCACATAGTTTCAGCCCCCTCCTGCCCCATCCCTTCCCCCCTGGAGAGAACTGTGGGATAATTTGCTCCACAGGACCTTCGAACAGAGAAGCCAAATAGATTCTCTTGGGACAGACAAAGACTGTAGTAAAGCCATGATTTTATTATGATTTTATACAGTACCTTTCCCAAGGAAATTCTCGTTTTATAAAATGAATGTAACTGGAGCAACCTGGCAGTCCAAATCCTTTTAATTCTTCTCCTACCTTAATGCCCCAATAAGAAGCACTCGGACAGCTTTGGCTTTGTTCTGTGTCGGGTCTTCTGCTTCATTCAAAGAGAATCCACTTCTAATGCACTTTGTTATGAAGATATAATGCTGTATTTCTAGGGCAAAATATTTAGAAATTGACAGATACATGAAAGATGTATGAATGCTTTTGCTAGGGAGAGCTTGTTGCTTCAGGAAAGGAGTTTTGGTTTTCAAGCATTAGACACACTATTAAAGTACTTGTAAATTACTATGAAATACTATGCTGGGCTAAGCTACGTGATCACCAGCCTCGCTTGGTTCAGCGAGGTTTCTCCCAGCTCTACACATTTGACAATTTGGCTGTAGCTCTTCGGGAAACTGGCTGGCCCTGAGCGTGGCATCTCCAGCCCCCCTTATTTACTAGTCTAGCATGCAGAGCCCTTGCCTTCAAGGACGTAAAGCATCCTTCAGAGACAACAGTTGAAAACAAAATCAAAATGGAATTCAATTTGTGACACATCCCAAATCACTGTCACAGGTTGAACCCATGTTTCCATTCACTTTTCACCAGTGTGACCAGTACATCCCCTCATGGAGCAGATCCTTACTAAGCATGCCGTGCTAAGCGCTGGCCAGAGTCCAGACCTTTACCAGAATCTAGGTTTACTTTCCTGAGTGCGGCCCGACCGCCATGAAATCTTCCAGTTTTCCATACTACTACTGGTCAGTACTTTTGTGAATTTCTTCCTGTGAGTATTTCCCTTTATTCTCATTTACAGGGGACCCTCTTCCTCTGTGATGAGGATATGGGTGCTACAGCCGGGTAGGGATGGGAGGAGAAAGAGACCGTCAGAATTCATTCTGTGTGGGAACTTAATTTAAGCCTCCCTGAGTAGTATAGTCAGGGTTCTTCTGAATTCTCTGTTTCTACATTTTGGGGATGTTCTTTGTAAAGTGGAGCCACATTAACTTTAATCCATTTGATACATTATGAGTCGTATTGAAATAGGATGACATGAAAAGGTATGTAATTTGGAACCATGTATTACTACTGTTCAAATCTGGGCTCACTGCTTACAGTCTATGTGTCTTTGGACAAAGTACTCTTTCTGAGCTTAGTTTTCTCAGTGTAAAATGAGGCTGATAATAACAGTAAACCCAGTGCCATGGTTTGAACTTGAAAATGAATATTAAATGTGTACCTCACTTTTACTAGTATTTCCCTTTCTTTTGTTTTTTAATATAATAAATCTGGCAGGAAACTACTATGTTCTGACTTGATTCTTGGCTTCTCAGCATCAGCAAGATGTTAAATTGGCAAAAATGAAAGAAGTTTAAAGGAAAAGCACTTGAAACAATTGATGTCAGTAGTAAGATTTATGTATACAAATAATAAAGATAAGGCATTTTTGTATAAACTGTGGAAACCATACTTTTGCAAAGAATGCAAATATAAAAGCATTTTGATTTAATTTAATTTCTCATAAAACTTATGCTTTCACTCAAGGATTGGAGTCTTTATGCATGTTTTCATTAAGTTCTCAGTACTGCATGAGGAAGGCATTATTTCTCAATCGTAGATGGGAGGAACAGTGGTGCATGGAGATAATGTGATTGGGGCAAAACTGCATAGTGGGTGAGAAGCAAGCTTGTGTGGGCTCAGTCCAGGCCTTCAGGGCTTTGGTCTCAGAGCCTAAAGGTACAGGGTCCCCAGTAACTAGTCAGGAGTGTAACACATGCCCTCTTGGGTTTCCTTCTCAGAACCTGTCAAAGAGGAGGAATTAATTAACCAGTGATCTGCTCCTTTGACTTGTCCCATGTCTAGCTGAACTTCATGTTCAGTAGCTGTCACCTCCCTTTTGTCCTGTCCCTTCATTTTACTCACTTCTCCAAACCAGGACTCTGGTTAAATTCAACTCTGACTTTCTCCAGGCCAGCACCCAGATAGCTTAGGAAGAATACACAATCATGCTGACTAGTCTGTCTTTAAATTCAGGACCTTGAATGTCCTATTCTCTCCTTGCCAAGTTTCATCACGTTCCTCCCCTCCTTCATTTTCAGAGAGACATTTGGAGCGTTGGAAGAGGATTGCCACAGCCTCTCACGACACCACCTTTCAAAGCCTTCCAGCATGTGTACATGCACATTCTGTCATCCTAGTGGTGACTGGGGGTGAGTCTGTACCCTGAGCGGAGCCCCCAGGTCCCATCTTCTCTCACCTACTCACAGACATTCGTCCACAGCTTCTCTCGTCCTTCTCTGACATTTTTAGTTTGTTGTCATTGTTGTTTTACTGGTCTCTTGGGTCATTACCATCAGTGTTCAAACACATGGCCTTTTTTACCATACTAAATCCCAAATCCAAAGCAAAACAAAAACAAGCAAAAAACAACAAAAAAAAAAAAACCAAGAACAGAAATTAAAAAAAAAAAAAAAACAACAAAACCCCTCTTCTTTCACTTTGCTTCTTCCAGCACCGATTGCCCATTTTCCTTGCAACAAAACTCTGACCCAGAGTTGTCTAAACTCAGCTTCCAATTTCTTTCCTCCCATGTCTTTTCATTCCGGCTTTTATCTTCGCTGCTGTCCCCCAACTGCCCTCGTCTGCGTTACCAATGTCTGCCTTGTTAAATACAGCTGTCAGCTCTCATATTAGTTCTGAAGCAGTTGACTCATTGATTCTTTCTTGTGAATAAACTTTCTTCTCTTGGCTCTAGGATACCGTGTACTCTGTTCTCTTACTCTACTCTATCTCATGTCCTCTCCATTCCGGCAACATGGGTCTCTCTGCCTCTTCAGATACGTCAGGCATGCTTATGTCCTAAGGCTTTTGTGCATCTCTTAGGAAGTCTCTTCCCCTGGGAGGTGCCCATGGCTAACCACTTCACTTAAGACTTTGCTCAAATATCAACTTCTCAATGGTTTCTACTTTGACTGTCCTATTTAAAATTGTGCTATTTAAAATTATAAACTATGCCACCCCTACATACCCAGATCCCCTTGTAATACTGGATATTTCTCCCTGGCCCTTATCACTTTCTGATATATGATGCATAATATGTTTCTTTTTTGTATTTTATTGTTTCTTGTCTCTATCTTTTTTTTTTAAATTTTTAAACTTTTTTATAAACATATAATGTATTATTAGCCTCAGGGGTACAGGTCTACGAATCGCCAGGTTTACGCACTTCACAGCACTCACCATAGCACATACCCTCTCCAATGTCCATAACCCCACCACCCTCTCCCAACCCCCCTCCCCCCCCGGCCCCCTCAGTTTGTTTTGTGACATTAAGAGTCTCTTATGGTTTGTCTCCCTCCTGATCCCATCTTGTTTCATTTATTCTTTTCCCAAAACCCCTCAAACCCCCCAGGTTGCATCTCTACTTCCTCATATCAGGGAGATCATATGATAGTTGTCTTTCTCTGATTGTCTTGTCTCTATCTTGCCAGAGGTAAGCTCCTCCAGGGCTAGAATCTTCTTTTGCTTGGTTCGCTGACAGAGTATCCAGAGTGCCTACCATTGAACCAGGCATAAAGTGGATGCTCAAATGTTGAATGAATAAATGATTCTAGGAAACTTGCTGCCCTAGCTGTGCAGTTATAGACTTGGATGATATTGGGGCACTTGGGATTTGAGCCTACCTAGTCCTGGTCTGAACTGATTCTTTGA
This sequence comes from Mustela putorius furo, assembly GCF_011764305.1. Classification (NCBI taxonomy): domain Eukaryota; kingdom Metazoa; phylum Chordata; class Mammalia; order Carnivora; family Mustelidae; genus Mustela; species Mustela putorius. Next base: position 31,859,654 of record NW_025421998.1, read on the forward strand.
TGGAGAGAGTCATCAGATACTGTGGAGGGACTTTTAGGGATCCCTGGCCCAGCATTTTTCATTTGGAAGACTGCAAGATATTTTTTCAGAGATTTTACAAAAGTATACCACACTGTTAGCACCCTCTCTGGTGCATTAACAAATGAATAGAAAAGGCTCCAGACCTTATCTACATCTCGCATTCATGCAAAGCAACATGAGTTCTAGAATGTACTTATTAGGGACCGGGGAACCACCTGGGTCTCCTTTGTGGCCAAATCTTTGGACCTCATGGTCACATGGCATAGACTGTGGCACTGGGAATCTATTGGGTTATGCAGTGATTGCTAAATAGTCCATGTTGAAGTAGACAGACTATAGCTTGAAGTCAGATAGATGAAGGATCAGGGCGGATCCTGGACTTAACACCTCCTGGCTTTCCTTTCTCTCCACTGTAAGTCGCTGTGGGGCTCTGTAGGAAATGTAAAATTGCCAGCCCAAGGTAGGTACAGAGCAGGACCACTAAGGGCGAACTTTCCTTCCCTGAGGAGGAACTCTCTGCATTACCCCTATTATATTATTTCCTGGGTATCACAAAGGAATTTAACTTGCCTGAATATCTGAACACACACTAAAGAGATTAATTTATGAACCAGAAGAAATGGAACAAAGAACTTCTTGCTTCTCTTTTATGAACTCTGAATGCCTCAGATTTACAGTAGAAATTACAAGACTGTAGCAACTTTCCAGGGAATATACATGAAAAGACTGTAAATCGTCAATTTTGGAGATGAAAAGAACTCAGTAGCCATTTAAATTTCCTCTCAGAATATGTGATTGTGCATATTTATTGAGAACCTACTGTGAGCAGGCTTGAGGTGATTTGTGGCATTGAGCATAGGAAAGATGGGACTTGTGGATTCCAGAAACACGAATGTGCTTTCATTGCACTGGGCAAAATATTTCTAGCAGGGTGACTGAAGAACTTCTAAGGGACTTTCTAAGAGATTGTTAGGGGCACTTCAAAGGATGCTGCTAGGAAGCTTTTAGGGAGTTGTGCAAATGCATAGTCAGCTTAAAGCCATTAAACACATTAATTAATGCCAATTATTCTCGTGTGGTGGCTATAGGTGCAATTGGGAATGACTGCACCGCATCTGTTTCCTTCAGGCACAACTTTAGTCTTCATTTGAGAGTGTGTAGGACATCTAGGATTAAAAACAAAGTAAAACAAAACGCACAACCCTTAGCAGTGTCAAGAAAATCAATTCCTAGGTAGTCCTATAAAGGTCACTTGCCATTTAGTGCTGTAATTAATTCACCTGTGAAGTAGAAATAGTAGCAATGAAATAAGACTTATTTTTCTGGAACTTCTAATGGAGGTTCCTCGCAATAGAAGTGGGTTGAAATTGACTATGGAAATTATCATGCAGCTCATGACTGAGGAAGCCCAATTTCATGGGAAGGGGAAGTAAGGACTGAGCCAGTGCTCATTCCTGTTTCCCTGACATGGCTCACATGGAGAGTGTTTGTACCAAGCGTGACTAAGGCTGCGTTTGAGTTGAATTCACCTAGTCTTCCAAATTGAGTTAATTTCAGCTCTTCAGAAAAATACACACATGCCATACTTCTAATGATGCAAAACCAGTTTAGACTATAGGAAAGATTTTTCTTTATTTTCAAATAATTAGAACTAACAACGGCTTATTTTTAAGTATTAATTGGGCTGACATAAATGACTTTAAGATTCACTTTAAATATGCAGCAATAATTATGTGAATGATTTGGTAGGTCCTCATCAACAGCTAAGTGAAAAACCAGAACAGAAAATTAAAAATAAAATATGATGTCAGTTAAGCAAACATATTTACATACTTCACATTTTCCTCACATATGTGAGTAGGAAAATAGTGGAAGTAAACATAGCAACGTTAGCAGTGGTCATCTTTAGGAGATGGGGTTATTGGTGCTCTTTTTCTGTTTTCTTTTCTGTATTTTCAATGCTTTTGAGGTTCCAGTGAAGGTCTGTTAGTCTTATAGTAATAGACCAGAGCCATTAAAATTGTGCTTAAAGGTACTTTGCACAGGGCAGGAACATAATACAGCAAACGCTGAGAGAATGAATGGGTCCATCAGGAAAGCTGACAAGCTTTACCAACTTTCTGGCAGCTTTGTCCATCTTTCTTGTAGGCTGATAGTAACATGTCACATCATGAAGGTTTCGTTACAAAATAAATGATAGCATATTATAAATCACTACCGTAAATAATAAGCACAGACAAATCAAGTCCTTTGTGATGAGACAGCTCTAATTGCTTTTAATTTCATGCTTTCACTTACTGTACTTGCTAAATCTTAAAGTTGTAATCTCCAGTGTTCTTTCAGTCATTAGTATAAATTAGCAATGCTGTACTATATGCAAATCAGTTGGCTGAAAAAGTCAGTTATGTGGAAAATACTGTAAATAACCTTTTTCAACTCAATTAAACAATTTCCGTGTGATGCCCCAGGCTTTGAGGAACAAGTAATTGACTAAAGCTGTTAAAAAACCTCTGGGTCCAATTCAGAAAGCCTTACACAGACAAAATTCTTACTTTCTTCAGCACTAATGTTGTACGCCCAAGAGTATTGGGATAAGGCCAGGGATGAAATCCTAGGTGGACAAAAGAAGAAAGATAGGAGCTAATATTTACTGAACGCTACATGTACTATTGTCATTCTTTGTCCCCAAAGTGAAAATGGCAGTGAAATATAAAATGCAGTCAAAGATACGCCCTTCAGTGTTTTCCAGGCTGTGTTCTGCTGGTATGTGCTCTCCCAAGATGCGTTGTTGTGTTCAAAGGGAGGTTCATGGGGAACCTGGGTGGCTCAGTTGGGTTAAGTGGTTGCCTTCAGCTCAGGTCATGATCCCAGAGTCCTGGGATCCAGTCCCGCATCAGGCACCTGCTCTACTGGGAGTCTGCTTCTCCCTCTGATCTTCTCCCTTCCCATGCACTCTCTCACTGTCTCGCTCTCAAATAAATAAATAAAATTAAAAACAACAACAACAACAAAGGGAGGTTCATGAGAAAATGATTTGGGGAATTTTTACATAACGTGTATTGCTTTTGAAGGGCAAAAACAACATTGAGATGCTAAAGGTCTGGAAAGGTGTGCAGTAAAGAAATATGTTTAAATTGGTTTAATCCAATGGTTAATACCATGGGAAAATAAAATTGTTTTATTTATTTTATTTACCTAATATCTGCTAACATCCCTTAGAACTATCATTCTGCGCTCAAAGACCAAAAAGCATTCAAGCCATATTCTATACACTGGACTTGTTGAATATGGTACATATGTAATTAGGAGGTAAATTCTATGGCTTCTTATCCTTCTTCAAGGTTCTGACACATTTCTTCTGCATACTGCTCACTCTTCTACTCTACCACTCTTTCTGGGCCTTGTGGCCAATCTGTATATACAGGGGGAAAAAATTAAAATTTGTCTCCCAAGTTTTCCTCTTTAAAATTCACCACATTACGTTTAGAGGTACACATCAAGTCTCTAGAGCATCTCTTGAAACCTGGGCTTGATATGTTTGCTGGACATTTCTATGTCTGGCTTGAATATGTTCATTTACACTGAGCAGACCAAACAAATAATAGAAAATAGAGCAAACTATGAAATAGGAGTGCTCTGGAGTAAAGAAAAAAAGAGGTATGATTGGAAATATATTGAATTAGAAATGGGATTTGTATTATAACAGTTACCTATAGCATAATATGTATGCTAAGACCAGAACATATTGACAAACTTATTAGTTCCTTCTACTGAACAAAATCAGAAGTTTGTGCTAGGAAGGATACAGTGATGGAGAGAAAATCTTGCTTGCCACTCACTGGCTTGTGTGCTGTTGGAATGACTTTTGGTGCCCTTTTTAACCATAATCTTTTTAATCCATGAAGTTAAATTTAATATTAAATGAACAACATTTATATACACTCTAAAGAAGAAATATTTGCACACTGCATTACTCTAGGGCAGTTTATTTGGAGTTTTTTATGTGTTTAGTAGTGTCTCTACCCCAAAGACTTATGGTTACATTTGATTTATTTTTTTAAAGAGTTTTGTGTATGAACTATTGCATGATATTTGCTTTTAGTGTCAGTGTGCCTTATTTCTCTCCTAAACATTTAACCTGCCTTTGATATTCTTTCATTCTGGGATTTATTATTATTATTTTTTAAAATTTTTATTTATTTATTTGTCAGAGAGAGAGAGAGAGAGAGAGAGCACATGAGCACAAGCACAAGCAGGGGGAGCAGCAGCTTCCCCCTGGGCAAGGAGCCTGATGTAGGACTTGATTCCAGGACCCTGGGATCATGACCTGAGCTGAAGGCAGACACTTAACTGACTGAGCCATTCAGGTGTCCCTCTGGGATTTTTTTTAAAGTATGTGAATTCTCTTTTGTCATGATTGTGTTGAGCATCATTTTCCTGCTTCAGGGTAACTCCGGAATCTATTCTATAGTGATTACTCTAGGTTGGGTAAAATATTTGAATTTGAAAGCACCTTAAGGAATACACCTCAATCATATCCAAATATGAGATTTAGGGAAAGATTGTATGTCATAGAATGAGTAGCAAAAGGTTGCTTTGTATCCTCTGTAGCCTAATAAATCAGGCCTGAGACATCAATCTTTCTTTCTTAGTCTGAAAAATTTGTGCCATCTCCCCACCTGACCTTTAAGTAAAAGGATTATTTACAGTTACCAAATAGATTTTTAGAAAAATAAAAATTAGAGCAGGGTAAACCTCCTCACTTTAAAATAATTAGAAAAATTTGCATTCAGAGATTAAAAAAAAAGTTATTCTTATGTGATCCGTCTGGATCAGTGGTTCTCAATGGGCAGGTTTCCCCCTGTGGGACATTTGACAATGTTTGGAGACATTTTGGCTATCACATGTGTGGGGGTTTCTACTAGCAACTAGTGGGTAAAGACCAGAGATGCTGGTGAACATCCTTCAATGCACAGGACAGTCCCCCACAACAAGACTTATCTGGACCCCAAAAGTCAGTAATGCTGAGACTGAGAAACCCTGATGTAGGTCAGTGGTTCTCACAGAGTGTGGCTTTCAGACCAGTGGCTTCAGCATCACCTGGAAAATTGTTAGGTATGTGCACCCTTGAGCCTCCTCTTGGGCCTCGTAATAGTGGGGCCCAGAGATTCTGATGCATGTTCATGTTTGAGAACCACTGAATGCATAGTCCAGTCTTCTTGTTTCTCAGTCACTTTGAAGGATATGGATTCTCGCTCTCCACTCAACCTTTCCCTTTAATCAGTACCTAAAGTTTAAAATCCAGACCTTTCACAAACTCCAATTTCTTCTCTCCTCAAGAACCTTTTTGTGTGGTGGCCTCTCTCCAGTTCTCTGTTCCAAAGAAATCCACTTTCCAGGAGCAAGTTGTGTCGTCTTTCCCTTTGTATCTTTCTAAAACATTGGCAGTAGCCAATATTTACTTTGGTTTACCACAACTGGTCTACCCCACACATTTGTGTCAGGCTGTAGCTTGTGCCCTACTGAGTCAGCGCTGGTGATGGATGTGTATGCTGTTGCTCAGCATGTTTCATCAAAGGGCTTTCAAGATTAGCACTTGGAATTCTCTTTAGCTATGAACCTGTTAGGTCCATTTTGTTCTGGAGTTCGGGAAGTATCCCTGGTTCTCATCCTGTCATCTCCTAACTGATGAATCGCTTCCATTTGGGATGTAACTCAAACTAGAATCCATATCATAAAATGACTCAGTGCCTATCTCAAGTGATGGCAAGATAACATAGATTTCTTTCCTTATATTTTAATTCCAATATAGTTAATGAATAGTGTTATATTAGTCTCAGATGTACAATATGGTGACTCAACAATTCTACATGTTATCCAGTGCTCATTGTAATGAATGTTTCCTTAATCCTTCACCTCTTTCACCCATTCCCCCACCCACCACCCCTCCAGTAACCATCAGTTTGTAGTTAAGAATCTGTTTTTTGGTTTGGCTCTCTTTTTTAAAATTACTTGTTCATTTGTTTTGTTTCTTAAATTCCACATGTGAGTGAAATCATAGGGTATCTGTCTTTTTCTGGCTGACTTATTTCACTTAGCATTATACTCTCTAGATCCATCCATGTTTCAGACATTTTATGCTATAATAATTTCCCATCATGTATATATACCACATCTTCTTTATCCATACATTTATCAGTGGACACTTGGGCTGCTCCCATAATTTGGCTACTGTAAATAATGCTGCAATAAACATAGGGGTGTATATATCTTTTCCAATTACCGTTTTTGTATTCTTTGGGTAAATAGCTGGTAGTGGAATTGTTAGATCATAGGGTAGCTCTATTTTTAGTTTTTTGAGGACCCTCCATACTGTCTTCCACAGTGGCTGCACCAGTTAGTTTGCTTTTCCACCAACAGTGCATGAAGGTTCCTTTCTCTCTGCAACCTGTCAATATTTGTTGTTTCTTGTGTTTTTTATTTTACCCATTCTGACAGGTGTGAGGTGATATCTCATTGTGATTTTGATTTCCCTGATGATGAGTAATGTTGAGCATCTTTTCATGTGGGCTGTCTGGGTGTGTTCTTTGGAGAAAAGTCAGTTTATGTCTTCTGTGCACATTTTAATTGGATTATTTGGTTTTTTGGTGTTGAGTTGTATAAGTTCTTTATATATTTTGGATACTAACCCTTTATGGGATATGTCATTGGAAAATATCCTCTCCCATTCAATTGTTTCTTTTAGTTTTGTTGATTGTGTCCTTTGCTGTATAGAAGCTTTTTATTTTGGTGTAGTTCTCATAGTTTATTTTTGCTTTTGTTTCCTTGCCTCAGGTCACATATCTAGAAAAATGTTGCTGTGGCTGATATCAGAGACATTATTGCCCGTGCTCTCTTCTAGGATTTTTATGGTTTCCATTCTCACATTTAAGTCCTTAATCCATTTTGAATTTATTTTTGTGTATGGTGTAAGAAAGTGGTCCAGTTTCATTCTTTCACATATAGCTGTCTGGTTTTCTCAACACCATTTGTTGAAGAGGCTGTTTTTTCCCCATTGCATATTCTTGCCTCCTTTGTTGAAGATTATTTGACCATATAATTGTGGGTTTATTTCTGAGCTTTCTAGTATGTTGATCTATGTGTTGATTTTTGTGCCCCAAACGTATTGTTGTGGATACTACAGCTTTGCTGTATATCTTAAAATCTTGGGTTGTGATACCTCTACTTTTTTGTTCTTTTTCAAGACTACTTTGGCTATTTGGGTTGTTTCATATTTCTAGGCAAACTTTTGGATTATTTGTTCTAAATTTATGAAAAAGGCTGTTGGTGTTTTGATAGGAATTGCATCAGATCTTTGGATTGCTTTGGGAATTGTGGACATGTTAACAATACTTGTTCTTCCAGTCCATCAGCATGGAATATCTTTCCATTTGTTTGTGTTATCTTCAGTTTCTTTCTTCGGTGTTTTATAGTTTTCAGAGTACAGGTCTTTCACCTCCTTGGTAAGTTTATTCCTGGGTATTTTACTATTTTTGGTACAATTATAAGTGGGGCGGTTTTCTTAGTTTCTCTTTCTGCTACTTAATTATTGGTGTATAAAATGCAATGACTTGCTGTATATTGATTTTTGTATTCTGGGACCTCACTGAATTCATTCATTAGTTTAGTAGGTTTTTGGTGGAGTCTGTACTGTTTTCTTCCTTTTCTTTTTTTTTTTTTTTACTTTTTTTTCTTTTATTTATTTTCAGCATAACAGTATTCATTATTTTTGCACCACACCCAGTGCTCCATGCAATCCATGCCCTCTCTAATACCCACCACCTGGTTCCCCCAACCTCCCACCCCCCCGCCACTTCTATATAGAGTATCATGTAATGTGCAAATAGTGGAAATTTTACTTCTTCCTTACCATTTTGGATGCTTTTTATTTCTTTTTGTTGTTAGAGCTGACAGGTTTTCCCCATTGAGTATGAGGTTAGCTGTAAGTTTCATATATGCTCCCTCAAAACCTAATTTGTTGAAGGTGAATGGATATCGTACTTCATCACATCCTTTTTCTGCATCTTGAGATGATCATATGGTTGTTGCTCTTTCTCTTTTTGATGCGATGTATCCTGTTAACTGATTTGCAAATACTGAACAAACGTTGCATCCCAGGAATAAACCTCACTTGATCTTCGTGAATGATGTTTTTAATGTATTGTTCTATTTGGTTTGCTAGTATTTTATTGAGGATTTTTGTATCTGTGTTCATCAGAGGGATTGACCTACAATGCTCTCTCTTTTTTTTTTTGTCATAGTGTTTTTATGTAGTTTTGGTATCAGGGTAATGCTGGCCTTGTAAAATGATTTTGGAAGCTTTTTTCCCCTCTTCTATCTTTTTTAGAGGAGTTTGTCAAGAATAGTTATTAACTCTTTAAATGTTTGGTAGAATTCACCTGAGAAGCCAGGGACTTTTTGTTGGGAGTTTTTTGATTAGTGGTTCAGTTTTGTTGCTGGTAATCAGTATTTTCAGATTTTCTATTTATTTCTGACTTAGTTTTGGGAAGGTATATGTTTCTAGGAATTTATACTTTTCTTCTAGGTTGTGCAATTTGTTGGCATATAATTTTTCACAATATTCTCTTACAATCTTTTGTATTTCTGTGGTTTTGGTTGTTTTCTCTCCCTCTTTCATTTCTGATTTTGTTTATTTGCATTGCCTCTCTCTTTTTGATGAATTTGGCTAAAAATTGATCATTTTTGTGGATCTTTTCAAAGAACCAGCACCTGGCTTCATTACATCTTTTTTTTTTTTTTTTAAATTTCCTATTTTGTTTATTTCCCCTCTAATGTTTATTAGTTCCTTCCTTCTACTGGATTTGGGCTTATTTGTTGTTCTTTCTCTAGCTCCTTTAAGGTAAGGTTAAGTTGTTTATATGAGATTTTTCTTGCTTCTTCAGGGAGGCTGGTGTTGCCGTAAACTTTCCTCTTAGAGCCACTTTTGCCGCATCACAGAAATGTTGGAGGAGTCAGGTGTGTGAGAGGAGGCTGAGGCGGGGCACAGGTGGTTAGCAAGGTTTGCACAGCTGTGCAGTGGGAGAGGAGCTGAGGTCTGGCTAGAGGGGGGCATGTCTGCTGGAGAATGTGTGGTGGGGTGTGCTGTTAGCAAGTTAAGTAGTGAAGGTTGGCCCTGTCCTGGTTCCTGAAGGTGCGTCCATGTGTCCAGGCTGGGGGCTGGGAGAGGGAAATGGCACCCGCCAGCTCTTTTGTTCCTGGAGAACTTTCCCAGGGATCCTGCCCCTCCAGCACAGACTCTGAGATTGGTAAACAAATCTCCTTTTGAGGCACCTCAGGCATTTTTCAAACCACTGCTTGTCTGCAGGACTGCCTTTTTAAGGGCAAGGACTCAGTTTCCTGTCACTCTCCTGGCTTTCCCAGAACCAAACCTGCTGATTTATAAAGTTCCAGGTGTGTAGACCTGCTGACTGTAAGAACTCTTGAAGTTATGCCCCACGGGTTTTCAAAGCCAAATGTTGTGGAGATTCCCCATGCCTTGCGTACGTGGCATTAATGTCTGTTTCTTTTCTTTCTTGACTCCTGTGGTGTCCCTCCCTCCTGTGGATGATCCCACAGGTCCCTTTATGTCCTGACCTTGTTTGCCCTTTTTGGATGTGGCCTCTTCTCTCCATTTAGCTGCCGAGAGTGTGTTCTGGTAGTCTTTGGGTTGTTTTCTGGGTTATTTACCCTGATGTGGCTGTTATCTAGTTGTATCAAAGGGACACGGTGAGCTTAGGGCCCTCCTACTCCATCATCTTCTTCCAACATGGTTTCTTCATATATTTAAAAAAAAAAAAGTATACCACATTTTCTTTCCTGCCCATAGTGCAAAAAATGGAATGTCTAGAATTGTGAGACCAGGAGCTGAATTTTATTACTGATCATTTTGGTAACTTGAGATGGACCTCTAGACCTTAAATTCTAGTTAGGAAATCTTTAGGTTTGCCAACCTCATTCCTTCCCCATCATGCATTCAAATCCTCATTTCATTAAAGGAAAAAACAGCTTTTGTATGAGCCTTTATGATGGAGTGGAGGAATGCAAATCTTATAATTAAGAACTCAGTCTTCATTATTAGCCTGCAAATCATACAATAAAATAAACCTGGCAGACATGGCCAACTGTTCATACTCAATTAATTTGGAAATATATTATTCATCTGTTGTGGCCTTCTATTGCAGCTGACAGTTTTGCTTCTCTTCAGCTTTATTAAGGATTTCTGGCAAGTGGCAGTGCCAAAAGGGGTTGAAAGCCTAAACACAAAGCAATTGTTGTAAATCTGGAGGAGAGGTGAACCGTGTAACCACCTATAGCTTTCTTCCTGAATTGCCTCCTTCATTTCCATGAGGGCTGGAGAGAATCTAATGAGTTGATATAAAAAACAGTTTACATTGTCATTTGGGAAAGTGATCCCTGATCATGAAGCTTTCCGACCAAGTAAGGGTCACAGAGCTGCGGTGAAGACAATGTTCACATTCATCCCAGATTAAAGATAAACTAATGTACTGACTTGCCAAATGGTCTCTTCACATCTCATTTTGTGTTGTCCTTCCAGGCTAGGGAGGTAATTGTGCTCTTCGTGGCCCTAGACTCCTTTCCTTTTCTTGATATCAAAGAAAGGAGGGTAGGCTGCCTGGGTGGCTCAGGAGGTTAAGCGTCTACCTTTGACTCAGGTCACGATCAAGGGATCATGGGATCATGGCATTAATGTCTATTTTGTGGGTTCCTGTTCAACGGGGAGTCTGCATCTCCCTCTCTCTCTGCCAGCCTCCCTGCTTGTCCTCTCTCTCTTTTAAAAAAGGTGATCTGAGTTTCATTTCTTTGTTTTTATCTAGTTTAAATGTAACCTTGGATTGTGTCTCCCTTTTTAAAAGGTATGCAATGTGGTTTTTTTTTCCCCTTAAAAATAGCCCTCATGTGGCCTTTTATAATTTGCAAAATTAGGACCTATTTCTGTTCCTGAAAAAGTAGCTAAATTCTGTAGGTTCCTGGGCTCCTTTAAGATGATCAATAAAATACAGACAGACCGTTTCCTTCAGAACAATTACCACCCATCAAAACAGGCAATTTTGTGATGATGTGAATTCAGCAGACTTGTTTTGTGTGTGTATGTGAGGAGAAAAGAGTTTTTCATTTCCTAAATCTATGTTTTTTAGGGAATGGGTGAGGATGGATGGTGACAGTTCTTGTTTGAAGGTGTGTGTGTGTGTGTGTGTGTGTGTGTCCATCCATCCCTGGGGGCAGTAGACTGTTTTAGGATGGCATGGAATCATGGAAGGAATAGATGTTTTAGAATAACAAAGAATGGATCTGTGAGGTAAAATCTGTCAGGCGTTTATCAAATGCTTTAAAAGTCAGGCTTCCTTTTTTGGAACCCCTGCCTTAAACATTTTATTGTCCTCAGTCATCAATCATTTCCCAATTCAAATGCTAATCACTTTCCAAATAGGCCCTCTCCAGAAGAGCTGCCTATCTGTACTCTGCCTCCATCATGCTTATCAGAATTCAAGGTTCTGTTTCATGGGTACAGGCAAATAAAAGATACATGAATGTACCAGCATAAAATATAGTTTCCACTCCTAAAGCCTCTAGAAAGAAATAGAAGGGATATGGGGCACATATCTTGCTTTGTTAATATGATTTTGCATTTTGCCTGTCACATTGCAAGAACTCAGTCATTTGTATCTTAAACAAATGAGTACAGAAGCAAACATGAATTCGGGTTCTATAAGAAATGTGACAGTAGAAACAGAACCAGTAGAAACAAAAGGTGCTTTTACTGGTCATTTAAACTATTTCTTTCTCTTAAAATGATATTATACATAATGCACTTCAGGTATGATATGAAAAGAAAATGTTACAGTTGTCTTGTTCAGCTGAGTTAGTCACCCCAAACAGGACAGCTTAGCTCAAAACAAAGCATTGTGTCTCTGCTTCCCTGTAATAGGCCTTTGTCAAATTACACGAGCTTTAGATCACCCTTCCTCGAGACTGTTGCTTTAGCAGCGCGAGGGCAGTTCCCCAGGTTAGGTGTTGAGATGATGCATGGATATTATGCTGGACAAATGTCAGCTTGGTGTTGGGGTCAAGGGAATAGGGAGAGTACTTGCTACATCCTGACCCCCTGAGCGCTGATACAGGAGGGGATTAATGGCATCCTACCAACGAAATTCTGGATTGCTACGTTTATAGCTCTCTTCTGGGAACTTCCTCTCCCCTTAGGTTCATCTCTTCATCAGAGCTTGGTAAAGATGATTTGGCAAAATAAGAGATGGGTGTTCTCCAAAGGTCTGCCAGATCAGTTCACCAGATCCTTCTAATTCCTTACCTTGCTGAACCTCAGGCTTATTGCCACCTCAGAGGGAGAGGTGCTAACATGTACTGCTTAAATATTACTGGAGTCTGGATCCTGGTTCCATCATCTTTTGGCTGTGGTCCCGTAGGCACGTTGCTCAACTCTTCTGTGCTTCAGTGTCTCCATTTTCTAAAATGAGATTTAGTAATTGCACTGATGTCAATGGATAATTGTGTTAGGTGAGTCAATATGTATAACAGTCTTAGAACTGTCCCTTGCATATGGTAAGTACTCGAAAAGTGTCAGCTACTTTTTATTGTCTTTGTGTCTGTCTCCCAGGAGCATTAGATGGTTTCAGTCAGAGGGAAGTGTGGCTACTTGTGTTATCCATGATGACCTCTCCATGGCATTGTAGATTGCTAATGGAGTAGGAGAGGATCAGGACTTGGACAAACCCCCTAGGAGGTAATTGCAAGGGACAGAAACCCTAGTTGACACTTTCTACTCCTTTTCCTGTTTTTAATTTCTAGGGAAATTAAAAAAAAAATTAATCAGTGCACTTTGGGTACCTTTATTTTATCTAATCCATTTTTAAGAATGGGTGAACGTTAGAAGATGCCTAATAGGTAGGGTTTATTTTTCTCACAGCACGGGGAGTCTAGAATATTGATTATTGGTCTAGTGACTGGGGGTGGGGGTGTTACTGTGGTGACTCTGAAATTCTTGTGGCCTTTTCTTCATATGTGTTACTTCATTCGTGCCCCTCTCCGTCTGAGAAAACCAAAGCTTTCCCAGACCTACCTCTCCCCACCCCCAGCCCATCCTTCATCCGGGCACTTTTTAGTAAGCTCTCATTGGCTAGAATTGGAATGGACACCTGACAAGCCCTACTGCAAGGGGAGCTAGGAAAGTGGGGCACAAGGATGTCAAATTGGATTTAAACAGATCATGACCTATTGCTTAGATTTAGACAGTGACCGAATATTCTCAGGAATCTGCGAAGAGGGTGGTGGCAGTGATTGGCATTGGCTAGGCCATTAGCGATATCTTCCAAATAAGCATCCATATTTACTGCTCTTGCCTATTTCAGTGGTAAGCACTTTCACTTGAACTATATCTTGGTTATTCATCCAAACAAATTCATAAATAGGTATCTCATTTTACAATTGAGATAAATGAGGCCGCTACTAAGTGGTGGGGACAGGATTCAAATTCAGGTCATCTGATGTCATGTTGGTGCTCTAACCCACTTTCCCATAGTGATTATATTAGAGCCAGAGGCAAAATGATTACCTGGCACTTCCTTGAAAAAATGAAATGTGATTTGTCAGGCTCATTATTAGAGAGAAGAATCTCCGGGGTCTCATATTGTGAGTCCTGAGTTGAGAATTACTTGTCACAGCAAGTGACCCAGAATTTCCATGAAGCTCAGCCTTTCTTCTGAGCCCCTGGACACTTTCATATCTGTACCCATTTCAGGAATTGTGTCTTGATCTCTTGTATTCTTCTGCCTGGGATTCTTTTTCTTCTGTCACTTTATGGCAAGGCCCAGTGAAGTAGAACTCATACAAGGTGCATGACCCTGGACATTTCTTGACTTGTGATTACCCTGATGTAATGACATCTTTTCAAGAAACACTCACACATAACTGGTGTGCCTCCTTTCGGTGTAGGGAAGAGTTCACAGTTCACCAAGGATGCTGTGGTATATTTTCCACCCTGATTGCACTTACATCTGGTTTGAAGCCTAATTATACCCATCAGCTCTGGCCTGCGTGTCTAGCTGTGAGGCTGCGGGGAAAGTTGGTGCTGTGTTCACTTAAAGGGGACTTAGCAGGATTCTCATAAGGGAGATCTAGTAGCCCCTGGTTTAGATCAGGGAAAAGGGAGGGCTTCTTTTTTTTCCCATTCCTTTTTAGACAGTGTGGGGCTTGGATACACTGAAGGAAGCGCAATAATATGACGATGCTCTAGCACCTGTTGATATTGGGGAAGGAGACACTTTTCCCTTTTATTCCCTCCAACACCACTTCTTAACAGTTGTTTTTCTCCTTTCAGGTCTCCATCACAGTGATGAAAAACCTTCCCACAGATCTGAAAGTCGTTAGCACGTCAGTGTAAGTACTATGTGGTTTTTTCGTAAATTCTCAGAATGCTTTGAGACCTTAGCACGTCTGTCTAGAGCAGGAGTTAGCAAACTTTTTCTATAAAGGACAAGATAATAAATATTTTAGACTTTGCTGGTCATCTCATCTCTGTTGCACACACTTAATTCTGCCACTGTATCATGAAGATAGTCATCTGTAATATGTAAATGAATGTGCATGGCTCTGTTTCAATAAAACTGCTTGTGAACTCTGATATTTGAATTTCACATAATTTTCACATGTCTGAAAATATTCTTATAAAATTTTTTTAAACTATTTTAAAATTTTAAAAAACCCTTCTTATCTCATGGTTTATACAAAAAGATTTGGTCTGTGAGATGGTCTTCGTTGAGTCTTCTTCTAGAACAAATCTGTCTAATAGAATTGTCTGTGATGGAGATGGCCTATAATACTGAGCACTTGAAATGTGGTTAACACAACTGAGGAAATGAATTCTTGATTTTAATTAATTGCAATTGAATTTTAATTTTAAGTATCAACTTGTAGCTAGTGACTCCTATATTGGACCGAAGTAGAACTCCACTGTTTATCTTACAATATTCAGCACTCTCAGGTTTTTTAACTTTTGGATTAGAAATTTAAGTACCTGGAAGAAGCCTGACTGGCCTAGTTAGGGCAAAATCACATAGACAGTTAGCTTCAGGAGTCCCATTATTGGTGGGGTCAAGTTGGGGGTGGATTTCTTGCCCAAGAGAGCCTGAATATGTAACCCAGTGGGGATTTGCTACAATCTCCTGAAGTTCTTGCCTTTTAGGAAGAGCTCCCTAATGAAAAAAGAAAGGAATGACTTCAAAATAACTTACTCTTGGTAGCAGTGGAGTAAGAGAGAGATTCTGTCGCTGTACCTCATTTCCACAGTCCTCAATTCATACCACAGTGTTGACTTTTATAACCTGTCAGAGAATGTCATTGTCATTTTTAAATATGCTACATGTGTAATCAGTCAGCAAGTATTATTAAGCATCTGCTGTATCCTTATTAGCACAGGGCAAGGTGTCTTCGCAAATCGTTTCAGATTTCTTCTTCATCTCCTGCAAGTTCTCACATAGAGTGCTGTTTTGCAAACAATTAAAATGAAACCATAAAAATAGTATGGATTATCATTCTGTTACAGAAGGCACTTCAGAACTATATCATGCAAAAGCTAAGACTTTAACTTTATATCAACTTCTGAAACTCTGAGAAAGTTTAACTTTCAGAGCTTTGGCCCTACAAATAATGGTCTGTTTATCTGCTTAGGCTGCTAGTCATTCTTGCCTCCTACTTGGGAACCACCTGGAAACTTCCTTGTTTGTGTGGTGTGTGTGCAGAGATGGGGATACTCATTCTGAATGATAAATCAGGTAAGGCACCATTGACATTTCATCTGAGGCTGAAACTGTAGGATGGTGCAAGTCAGGAAAATTTTGGAGCAGAGATTTCTAGAAACAGCAGCTTCAGGCACTCTAGAGCAGGAATGAAATTTCTTTGTTAAAGGAAAGAAAAGTGGCTACAGAGATTTGGAGCATAACACAGTAGGAAGGCACTGAGGGGTGGATTCTGGAGATGGTCTATGATCAGATCATATAATGAGGTGTGTTAAGCACTCAGCACAGATCTGGAAAGTGCCTCATTTTAACACACTGTACACAAAAATTGCATCACTGACTTTGGAGGCAGGACTGTTAATTTATGGCTAAATTGAAGGTAAAGAATCAGTCAATGAACATGCATCCAATTGAGAAAATAAGTTGGTAAAATTATGGTCCTAGTTTCCCTCAAGATATTGTAGACCAAGTAGTTCAGAAGGAAATGCCTAATGTTGAGCTGAGCAGAGGGATGTAATCCAGAAACCTCTAAGAATGGATGAGTTGGATCTCTTTTGGTCCTTTTGGGATTTTAAAAAAAAGCCTCAAAATGCTGATAAATTGCAGGGCTCAGACAACCAAGAGAAACTAGTATATTAAATCATAGAAGATGTAGAGCTAAGATATCTAACAAAAAAAGCCGTTTGCTCTGAGCAGAAATCAACAAGAAGTCCATAGAACTAGAAGGTAAAACAGCAACAAAACGAATCAGAACAAATTATCAAAATTATTAAATCCATGGAGCCCCAGAAAACCTGTATATGCAATATATATTAACATTTTTATTTATTTATTTGTCAGGGGAGGGGCTGACAGGTAGAGGGAGAAGCAGGCTCCTGCTGAGCAAAGAGCCCTGATGCGGGGCTTGATCCCAGGACTCTGGGATCATGACCTGAGCCGAAAGCAGATGCTTAACCGACTGAACCCCCCAGGTGTCCCTGTATATGCATCATCACCTGTAGTCCGAATACTTGATTGCTAGACCTTGGCATGGCTGCCAAGGTTTCAAGTCAAACTTGTAGAAGAGGTACTGCAACGACAGTATTTTAAATATCTATGAATGAAGGTAAAAGCAGGATTCTTTGAGAGAGAGAGATCATTCATTTACCTCGATAATAATGTTTGGAAATATACCTATGAACAGGGACTTTGCAAAGTAGTATATTCCATGGTTGATTTCAAACCCATTTTGAACACACTTTTTTTTTTTTTTTAAGATTTTATTTATTTATTTGACAGACAGAGATCACAAGTAGGCAGAGAGGCAGGCAGAGAGAGAAGAGGAAGCAGGCTCCCAGCTGAGCAGAGAGCCTGGTTCGGGGCTCCATCCCAGAACCCTGGGATCATGACCTGAGTTGAAGGCAGAGGCTTTAACCCACTGAGCTATCCAGGTGACCCTTCTTCTTCTTCTTCTTCTTTTTTTTTTAAATTAACTTAAAAATATTTTATTTATTTATGTGACACAGAGAGAGAGCACAAGTAGGCAGAAAGGCGGGCAGAGAGAAAGGGGGAAGCAGGCTCTCTGTTGAGCAGAGAGCCCAATATGGGGCTTGATCCCAGGACCCTGAGATCGTGACCTGAGCCTAAGGCAGAGCCCTCAACCCACTGAGCCACCCAGGTGCCCCATTTTGAACACACTTCTTTACGACGGTAAAGTGGGGAGGGCAAATGCAGGTTGATTTGCTGGTACAGGTAGAACGAGACTCTGATGATCCCCTTCAGAGCACCACCAGTCACACAGGCCATTGGCTTGAGGTCTTCACCCAGCTTTTGAGCATGTGCACCAAGGGGTTGTGATACCATTATCAGGTATAATTTATTTCATTACAGGTATCAGTTTCTAGAAATCAAACATGACTGTGGGGAGTAAGGACTTGCTGTTATGGAAATATTTTTTATGGAAATGCAAAATTTCCATTGCTACCAATAGCAGTGGCTTAATAGTATGCAATACTGGTGTTAGGGTACGGAGTCGACCACCCCTCAATCAGACAGAGAACACTCTCGAAAATGCAAGTCACACAGCGAGGTTTATTTCCAGCTAGCTGGGGTCCAAGTATCTGCCCAGCGCAGCGGGTTTCAACAAGGACCCCAAGCTCTCAGAGCTAAGGGTTTATATAGCATTTTCAAGGCACTTTTTCATAGCTACCTATATATCTTGCACCAAACTTTGACAATTTAATTTTGTTTAACTTTTTGCCCCCCCGGCATCACCCGGGTGCCATCCTGGCGGTTAAGTGAGATTTAAGTTTAGAAGAAATTTAACTTTATTTACATTTCCTTCTGCCTCAGCCTCCTTCAGTTTTATGGTGGGGAGGGCGACACCAGGCCTCAAGGAACTGAGTCATTTGTCCCTGGAAACTGAGCTATTGAGAAGACAGCTTCTTTGTTGTATATCACTAGGACATTTGGAAACCAAGGGAGACTCCTGTCTTGCAGGATTGTGATCTCTGCAAGTTAACCATTTGTTTTTCTTTAACATCTGGTCCCTGTGGCACCACCACCTGACTGCCCTGGCGGTATATGATTAAGTTGTTTTTTCAGGTTTTAGCTAGTTCCTCTTATCTCAAGTCACACACCCAGTGTCAGCTGGTTAGGGACGCTCAGTAAAATGGCTCCTCGGCCTTCAGGATGGCCATTCTTATGCTAACCCACTCTTACAGTGCAAGGTGCCAGCTTTTGCTCTGCCAAGATGGCTGTACTTATGTCAGGGCTAGACTTGAGGTGGATACAGCCTTGTTTTTCTTGGCCTCCACACCTGGGGCTGGTTTCTGGGTCTTGTTTTTAAGTCCCCTGGGGAAAGGGGAGCAGGGACAGTTTAAGGGTTAAACAACAAAGTTATTGTTTAACCTCAATGGAAGCCTCTGGCTAAAATAAAAATATAAAATAGGTCCTTACAACTGGAAAGTGTTCTAATTCCCAGAAAATGTTATCAGGATTTTAAGACTTCTTATGGTTATTCAAGGAAAGGTAAGCTAATAACTGTGTGTTTGCCAAGAACACAGGATAGATATAAAGCCTAGAAAGCACCAGGTTTTGAGTTGTTCACGAGGGTCTAAGTTAGCTAGTTTTTGTATCTTGATTCATCGCAACTATTCTGTTTTATTTTTAACCATTGAAGAGGCTCCTTGACAGCACTGAGAGCACAGCAGGAAGGAGTTGTGGCTGTGAATGCACACTGAGGTCTGGGTATGGGGGGGGCATCCATGTTGCACAGCCTTTTGTATCTTTCTATTTCAGTTACAGAATCAGAAATAAAAAAATAAGCCACCACACTTACCTCAAGCACCAAGGAGGACAGCGGCCAAAGAACAATATGTGATTTGTGTGAACAGTAGTTATCATTTTCTTTCTAGTGCAACTATTTTACTGTACCTACTTGGCTTTCTAATTTCTTAGAAGCTTCCACATAAAACAGACAAAAAAATCTGTGTCTCTTGATAGCCAAGTGGTTGGTTCTCACCCACTTTAGTTTCTACTGCTTCTGATGAACCTCGATCTTCATGCTTTACAGCTGACTCGTCTCCAGCTCATCCCTCCTTCTTGAGGGGGTGTCACTGTCCAGGCTTACTTTTCCTGGCATTGCAAATTGATCAGCCTTAATGACTTCATGGCAGATACACTTGGCCTTTTTAACCTGAAGGAGCAAACCTGATTCTTAAATACCTTTGAACTAGAGGGTACTATGCTAAGCGAAATAAGTAAATCAGAGAAAGTCAATTATCATATGATCTTGCTGCTATGAGGAATTTGAGAAACAAAACAGAGGATCACAGGGAAAGAGAGGGACAAGTGAAACAAGATGAAACCAGAGAGGGACATAAGCCATAAAAGACTCTTAATCTCAGGAAACAAACTGAGGGTTGCTGGAGGGGAAGGGGGAAGAGAGATGGGGTAACTGAGGGATAGACACTGGGAGGGTATGTGCTATGGTGAGTGCTGTGAATTGTGTAAGACTGATGATTCACAGACCTGTACCCCTGAAACAAGTAATACATTATATGTTAATGAAACAAAACAAACAAACAAATCAAATACCTCTGAATCCCAACGGCAGTCCAGGGCTAAAAAAAAAAATCCTTTCCTGCAATATGGCAAGATGAACCTCTGAATAGAAATACCTATCCTTAATGTTAAAAAAAAATTCCATATTTGACCCTAAAATAATTCGATTTTAGAAAATGCTCTTCTCTGT
This sequence comes from Mustela putorius furo, assembly GCF_011764305.1. Taxonomy (NCBI): domain Eukaryota; kingdom Metazoa; phylum Chordata; class Mammalia; order Carnivora; family Mustelidae; genus Mustela; species Mustela putorius. The sequence continues at coordinate 31,879,718 of NW_025421998.1, forward strand.
CGGGTGGTTTAGTCAGTTAAGCATCTGCCTTCGGTTCAGGTCATGACCCGCTCCTGCATGGAGATCCTTGCTCAGCGAGGCGCCTGCTTCTCCCTCTGCCTGCTGCTCCTCCTGCTTGCGTGCTCTCTCTGACAAATCAATAAATAAGATCTTTAAAAAAAAATAGAGAGAAGAAAATGCTCTTCTCATTTTCCACACAATTTTAGCCACTTTCTTTTAACACCATGCACATAAAGCTAGAAGTAAAGTATTAAGGTTGAGGACACCACCCGAGAGATGAATTATGGTGAAAATAACTGTTCAAGGAGAAAGAAGGTAGTTTGAAGTCCACACATTTATAATCCTCTATTTCCTGCCAAAGGAGGATTCTGCCAGGAATATCGTATGATATAAACAGGGGAAAGAAGGCTTTCCATGGACCACTGAGCAGTCATTTTCTGGTAACCAGTTCCTGTCCTCTGCTATTCCTGTAATCTTTTTTTGACAAATCAGAACAAGTTTTCTTCACTTTTTCGACATCAGGGAAATTTGATGCTCCCAATATTGACTTTTTGATGTAATTGCAGTTTTATTTGATGGGATTTCAAAGAATCAGGAGTAATAGTTCTGTATGTCAATTCAAATGTATGCCCGTTAATAGACATGGGGATGCATACACACGTACACATGCACAAATACTATTTTGGAATGGAATGAAGTGATTCTGATGGTTTTAGATTTCATCTTTAGGAAGATCATCAATTATTTAAGTTTGGAATGCAGCCCTCCAGGAGACAATGTAATCTATAAGTGGCTGAGATTTTCATTTATACCTGGTAATGTGTCAAATGTTCACTTCACTTAGCATTAGTGTTTATTGATAATTTTTATAATCTCTAGGTTACTCTGTCTGATCCTTTTGATCCCATTTTTCTTTTAATATTTATACCTTTAAATATAATTAGAGATTGTTCATCAATTTAAAAGCTATTTAATAGCCTTTAAATATTCATTTTTAAATGCCCTTGGCTGACTTGAATGTCTCTGTGTGTTTGTGTGTATGTGTGTGTGTGTGTGTGTGTGTGTGTGTGTGTGTGTGAAATTCTTCCTAAATAGCCACAATACAAGAGTACAGCATTTAATACTGACTTAAATACACAAACTATTCAATTCAAACCTATGTAAATCATCTTGGGTTCAATTATGTTTATTCCATCTGTTTTTATCATCTGCTGTTAGGATAATTTATCATTTCTACATGGTATTAAAATGTAAATGAATCAAGAGAGGAAACACATCTGTGGACTGTTAGTTAATAAAACTACATTGGGCAAGTGAGCTAAGTCATAATAATTAATTAAATTTCACTGCCCATATATGCTTGTAATTGTATATTTAGTGTGCATTTGCATAATCACATAATGGGATCTATATGATTCATGCTTTGCTGAGCGTAAGCTGGATGCACAAATTACCAGTTCAAAATGAGAGTTGCTTATAAAGGTATCACAGAGATATTTTACTTTTATCAAGAAATAATATATAGGAAATAAATTTAAAAAAAATTTTAACAAGAGAACAAGTCTACCCCTCTATTTATTTACTTTTCAGTAAGTTTAAATCCTTGAGGGTAACAACATCACATGGATTCTGGGACCAGTGGCTCTAGCTGGAAGGTTTCTTTGGAATTCGGCATGAACCGTGCTGGAATTCACCATTTCCATGAGCTTGAGTTCCTTTCCCCCAGTTTACTCTAGCTTTGTTCTGTTGCCACCAGGAGTCACTGTGTTGTTCTTTACTTTGTACACATAAGCACATCTCTTGCCTAGCTAGAATTCAGTTTCATCTAGAGCATAAACCCCTTTGGTCTTGCAAAGAGTTGTGTGCTCCTCTGTTTCCAGACACCCTGTTTATAACTAGCAAAAATGGCCTTGGACCACAGCCTTCCAGACACAGTTGTCTCTACAGGAGTCCCGTTCCCAGCAGGCCTCCACAGGTTCTACGATGGTGGAAAGAGAAAGGCCAAAAAAAAGGGGGGGTAAAAAATCTTTGAATGTGAGTTACACATTCTTTTTTCTTTTTCTTTTTTTAAAGATATTTATTTATTTATTTATTTATTGAGAGAGATAAAGAGAGTGCAAGTGGTGAGGAGGGGCAGAGGGAGAGAGAGAATCTCAAACAGACTCCCTGCCTCGTGTGGCACCCAGTGCAGGGCTCAGTGTCTCAACCCATTAGATCATGACCTAAGCCAAAATCAAGAGTCGGACCCTCAACTGACTGAGCCACCCAGGTGCCCTTGTCAGTTATGCATTCTTAAAGTTTCGAAAAGTAACTGAAAAGATGTCAGCCCTGGCTTGGACAAATTCTGGCTTTGTTCTTTGAAAGCCTGCTTTTTAAAGTATAATGGTAGTATATTTAGTAGCTTTCTATCAGGGAAGGGTTTACTTTTTGGAAGACATGGTGTGAGCTGGTCAGATTAGGTATTGTCCTGAGCTAGCTTGTATGTTTAGGGCCCCTCACTCATAATATTTTGTGATTGAATCACATTCCAATCAGTCTAATCCCCAAATTTATTTAATTAAAAAAAATGAAGCCTTGTTTTAGGACCATATCCTGGGGCAACATTGTGCATACTGGCCTTAAACTCATAGATACATACGACTTCTAGCATTTATTCCAGGTGGCTGGGGAACAATTTCCGCAGTGATGTGCTGTAGACAGCACATCAAAAATAGACAAAATCTATTTTTGGTACTGCCCATCTCCACCTCCTCAAAACCTAGTCCTCTCCAGCTGCCCTCTGATTAGCAGATCAAAATAGCTCACTGCAAGTTTGAGTGACACAGACTTAACTTCTAAAGTATATTTGCATATTGAAAAGAACCTTGTCATTTTGAATAAATTTTGAAAATGCCAGTCTGTCCAAACCAGTCCCCTATCTGATGTCTTTTCCTGGCTCCTCAGTGCACCAAGTTCAAGTCTAAATTCCTCAAGGCATTTAGCATTGTCTCCTGGCTTTTTTATCTAGTGGTCACCTCTGCTTTCTTGTTCTGCCTTCCTTGTCACTCACCAGTGATCCTTCTTCAGCTTAAGAATTGGATTGCCAAGAAACCTCAAGTGAACACAGTTGAGCATTGCATTATTTAAAAAAAAATAATGGACAAGTGGTGTCAGGCACTAGACTGTCTCAGTCTCATAATTAGATTCCTTCTTCACTAATGCTAAATTAAAGAGCAGTTCAGTTGGGTGGCTATTCGAGATACCAGTCAATTGAAGATGCTAAAATGTGATTAGAATAAATTGGAAATAGAGAACCAGTTAATTCAGGTATCTAAGTGTAATTCCTTTTGTAAATGGGCAAAAAAAAAAAAAGTCTCTCCTTCTGCCAAAAGAGATGGTACCTTCTTGTGAAAATAAAAATATAATAGAGCACCAGTACTACACACTGGTTCATCTGCTGAGCACTTTATCATAGGTAGAGCAGGTTCAAGTTGCAAGTTGAAGGGATAGGGCTGATTGCCAACCTAGAGAACAATCAGACAAGCAGTTAGTGAAAATAGAGCAACTAAAAAAAAAAATTATAAAAGGGAAAAGAATACAAGTTCCTTATGAATTCATTAAGAATGAGTGAATTTGCTTTGTTATTTAAATTTTACTCTTTTTGGAAAATGAATGCCCCTGTCAAAAATAATCCTCCTCAAAAGTTTAAGAAAAACCTGCATACAGAACTAAATCTATAGAGAAGATGTTTCCCTGGTAATAAGAGAATAAACCAAATAAGTAAAAGAAAAAACAAAAAATACTTGAAATAGTATTTTGAGTAGGCCTGATTGGGAAAAGAAAAGTCTATAATTCAAGACAATTTCAAATAAGTTAAAATGCTATATTACATCCGTGTGTTTAATAATTACTTATTTTGAACATAAAGAAGGTATGCAGTTTTGATTAATATAACACATTTCTCCCTGAATCTGTTAAACATTGAATTCTATTTCCTCCTGAGTCTTCTTGTTGGCAGGAACAGCTCTTCTTCCCCTACCTAGCTTTCTTTACTTTTAAACTTTTTATTCCTGATTAATTTCAGACCTACTGAAGATTACAAAAATAGTTCAAAGAGTTCCTTGTGCATGTCATCTAGCCTCTCTGTGAAAAATGCTTCTGACAGTGTACCATTGGTAGACTTATGGAATGACTTATTCAGAATAAAGTTATCCCACACAACTGTGTATGGGACCAAGGAAATAATTCATAGCAGAAGTGAGCCAGAGGGCCACAGTATCCTCTAGTCCTACATTTACCTTGTCACCTAGAAAAAGTTGGCTTCATAGAACTATGAACTGGCCTATTGAAAACCCAGTATGTCTCCAGGTGCCTATGATACACCATGTGTTGGTGTGGCTGTCCTATAAGATGCTATACGTGCTTTGAATTGATTGCTAATATCCAGTGCTCTTTCTCCCATAACCGAAGAGGGAGGTATAGGAATGGTTCCTTTCACTATTAAATCTAAGAACTACTCCCTCCCTCACAGTTTTTGTTTCTAGTGACTTTTGCTCTCATTTCCACAACCTGAGTTTTAGATGTCTCAGAGGATTTTGTTACCAAGAAAGTAGGCTTCTACTGGAGCTGTGGGAGGTGGTGTGAAGATGGTTTCCTTGAGTTGAAATGGAGTTGAGACTAGAATCTGGCCTCTTGGGGCTCCTCATACCACCGAACCAATACAGTACATAGAGAAAGAGGTTGCTAACCTGGGTGAGATGACTTATTCCATTTGATGAGGAAAAGTTGGATTGCTTTTGCAGTGGAGACAAATGGATCTTAGAGGATTCACTGGGGACTTAGGACTTTCACATACAATAGTGGGGTTAATGGGAGATTAGGACAAGCCAATAAAGGCTGGACTGTCAAAGGCAGTCAAAGGCTTACCTTTGGGTCACTGTACCAGGTAGAGAATCTCTACTGTCAAGGTGGTAGCTAAGGTCAAGAGGAACAAACATGGAATGTGTGTTAGAAGATGGATGTATTAAAATATTAATTACTTCTCATGACCACATACAGAAAAGAAGACAGAAAAGAGATGCATATTATATATATATATATATATATATATATTTAAAAATATGAATATAAGTTTTGTGTATATTAAGAAAGGAAAAAAGTAGCTTCTGATGTCTGGTAACTGGTTTGATACTCACAGTGAAGCCATGTTGTTCTCTTGTTGGACATAATCTCACAGAAAGTTAATGTCAGATTATGGTCACCCTGAGACCATAATCAATGAAACAAAAGCAAGGACAGTCATCAGGCCACAAACCACCACACAGCCCTCTCTCCCAGATAAGAGTGACTACGACAGCTTTTTCTGTTACAGATTTATCCTCCTCCTAGTTTGTTCTCCCTGTAGATACTATTCATTGAGACACCTGGTCATGGAATTGCCCCTGTTTTCGAACAGCACTCCACCTAAGTTAAATCCCTGTTTCCTCAGACCCTCCCCAAATTACCCAGTAAAAACCCAAATCCTGTTCGATGATGGGTTTTTTTTAAACATCTTCTTGACTCAGGCATCTCTTGGTTCCCTATACTTCGTGTTCTCCCTCAATGAAGGGAGTAATAAACCCAACTTGTTTAACTTGTTTTGCTGGTGCTGTTTGGCTGAAGGACATGGACAATATTAACCATTCATTTCTTTTTTCCTCTTTTCCCTTCTTCTATTTCACATAAGGAGTGCTACCCTTGGGGCGCCTGATGAACGCTGATGGAGACCTTCTCCCTTTCTGGAGAGGGTGAGCGTTTTTTGTTTGTATGAAGGATGGTTGCACCATGATAGGCAGCAATGAGCAGTTGCTGTTGTAGGAAACAGGAAACTTCAGTACGAGTGCGAGGATGGTTGCTGGAGAGCAGACAGGATACACGGTGCTAAACATTTGCCTGTCACTCTCGGATCCATTCCCCTTTCTTCCTCTACCTACACTGCTCTGGTTCACAGGGAGCCTGATTTCTGGAAACCACACTGCCCACTGGTTTCTGATTAGGTTTGGCCAAAGGGAGGGACTGCCAGAACTTTGGCAGGTGGTGTTGGGAAGAAGCCTGCGGTGCTTCTCGTGGTGCTTCAGACCAAGGCTTCACCTCATGCGACGTTCTAGATCCAGTCACAAAGCCACTCCCTCCTAGTTGCTTCTGCCTGGTTCCTGCTCACATGTGCAGGCTTTCTCTCCCTGCCTTCTATAATACCCTGTGCTCTCTTTGCTCACCTGCCCTAAAAATGATAGCAACTCCCTGTTTTCTGGTTGCCTTAATTTTTCTTGTCTTCAGCTCTTCCCACATCTCTGTAAGTGCTTACCCTTTCTTGAGCTTTCCTCATCTTAACCTGACGATATACTGGATCAGCCTAATTTGTAGATGCCCTTTAAACACCTTTATAGAATATATAAGTCTTGTCACTGGTTATTTTGATAAAATTTTATTTTCCAAAATAGAGCAGCTTAATGGTAAGAATCCATTCTTAATGGTAAGAAAATCCTGTGGTGCGAACCCTGTCATTTTCTCCATATTCTTGCCTTTCTCTCCTTAGGTACATGCAGTTTCACCAATGGTTATAAATATTTGAAGCAATTAAGTGAAAAAAATTCTAAACAGTCATTTTCTAATGATTGGAGATTTAAAAATAGACTTGACAAGACAAGAGTAGGGGGCTAGGCTGAAGCATAAATCTTAATGTTTTTCAGCCCCCGGAAACTAGTTGAAGGACATGATCTTCTCATTATGATTCAGATTTGCCCTGGCTTTAGCAGGAGTTATGCACAAATCCAGCTGGAGAAGAGGATCTTAATTTTTTAGCCTCTCAGTGGGTACTTGTCTGAATCTGCTTTCTCAAGGCTAAATGATACTCCAAGGTGCTTTCAAGATCAGAATTGAATAAGTCTGTAAACCCTTGACATGTCTGTAGGAGGCCTTTGGGGCAGGTCGTCGTCTTTGCAAATTGCCTCATATTTAAGCAAGGCAAAATAAAATCTGTGTGTAGGAACAATACAATTAACCAAAAATTGATATTTCTAAACTTCGAATACAGTTTATCATTGAAATTGTTCTGTTGATTCATCTTTATTGTCAATGTTTTTGAAAGGCTGCTACAGTTACAGCTGGAAGTTTTTCTTACACAAGATTTAAATAGTGAAGAAATGATTTCAGAATAAGAGTGTCAGTCATCGGTGGACATGTTCCTTGGGTTTTCTAAAACGAAAAGGCAAAATTCTACTTCCTCTGTACTAATCAGCATGCTGGAGGGAGTGTGATGTGGCCCAAAGGCCCAGGGAAGAGTTCTCACCTATTGTTGGGGCACAGCAGAATTTTGTTTCCCCTTTGCTTTTTCACTATATACTCAGTAAATGGGCCCCTTGTGGCCTGAAAGAATTCATGTACCTCCTTAACCACCCAAATTACCTCTAGGGAATGATTTAGAACTGTGGAAAGTCTGGCTCCCTGTCTTTGAAGAGCTTTGAACAAGTTGGGTGAAAGCAATTGCCAAGAAGCAAATAGAAATATATGCTATTTATGGAGTTGTTGAGTGTGTTTATTAGATGAGCCTATTAGCTGCAGCGGATGTTTAAACTTTTCAGCAAATAAGCATTTGAACCAGATTATTTTTGAGGGTCCATCTCTCTTCACATAGTCCATGAACACACATGCGGGTCATTTATAGGGTACATCTCTTAATTCAAGAAAGGTTTCTTCTGTCCCTTTTCTTTTGTTAGGAAGACAAGAAGGTGGGTAGAATTAGAGAGCGCAGTAATGTTGAAGAATCAGTGTTAAGCATGAAGTAATGGTGAGTTGCACAGGGTATAGATACAACTAGTCTGGGACTTGACACACAGCAAACCCAAGCCATTATAGACTTGGAATAAAAATTAAAAATAGGAACTGGTACTGTGTTTTGATTCACACCCATTTTCCTACTTTGTGGCCATTTTCCTTTTTTTTTTTTCCTTCCTCTGCAAATCTAAATACTACCTACTTCTGAATACTCAGTTTGAATCTCTCCCTGGAGTTTTCTACGACAGATGCACATATGGACATCTCTTTCCTCTGAAATCTCATTGTTCCTATGGTCTGTAACATTCTGAGACAAAGAATTAGGTATTCAGTTACACTCAGTCAATGCTGGTGGAAAGAATCAAGCAGAAATATAATCTTTTGTCACCTTGCATTGTGTTCGAAAAGCACATCGTGTGTCATTTGATTTTCTCTGTTTAAGCCTTATTTCCCTTTCCAGACTATAAACTCATTGAAAGCAAGAATTAGACATGAGCATTATTCATGAGACCTTCCTTCTGCAGTCCTCAGCATATGTATACAAACACCTATATATTGGGTATTGATGATTCTTGTCATAATACATCAACTCATGGTTGGCCTGGGACATTTTAAGACGATTCACTTCTCTTTGCTAGGATTGGCCCTCCATCAGGTACCAAGTGATTCAACACTCAGAAGCCTGGGTGATTACCTTGTTAATTTTCCATGAACAATACTCATGCTCAGCATTGCTTTGATCTGCATTTCTTCAGATATTATGTTGCTCCTCTGAGTTTGGTGGGTCATAATTTGCCATTATGTTGTCACTTTGAAGGATGTAGTATCTTAGAAATTCCATTCTTGGTAAAAACGTTTTGTTTCAGTATGATTTTTTGCCCCATAGAGCAGAGCTTCTAAGTGATTTAAAGCAGGCTCACAACCTTTATCTGAAGAAGCATTTGTATTTCTCTCCTTGCATCTGCCCTTAGAAATTATGAAAGTCCGGAAAGGGAAATAGGTTTGTGTGATTTGGTCAGAGACCGCCTATAGGCTTGCTATTGGGAGTTTCTGGAAATTTAAATAAGGGAAGATCGTTCTAATATTTTCAGAAGAGCCTCTTTGTTCAATGGCTTAGTATTGATAAAGGCCTTTCATCAATTACAGAACAACAGGGCTCAGAGTTCTTTTGTGACTTGGAAGCGGACAGAAGTTTCCTTTGTATCTAGCCAATCAAGCAGACCCATGATGGAGTGCCAGGTTCTGGGGTAAATACAAGTCAGGCAGGGACTCTGCCTACAAGAAGCTCAGAATCTAATGCAGGAGAAGGAATATACTCAGGAGCATGGGAAAAGTGCAATAAGGAGCACATCTAGAGGAAACAAAGTTCCACAGAGCAGAGAATGATGATTTCTCCTCTGAGATTTCAGAAGGGCAGGTGACAGTAAAGCCCTTTTGGAAGAAGGCAGCTCTTAAATTGGATTTTGAAATTGGAGAAGGAATGATCCACACAGAACACAGGTGTGTACAGGAGGGTGGCTTGGGGCAAGAGTAAGAACAGGGGAGCATCCCTGGAGAGGGGACCTGATTTGTAAATGACAGGAGCTGCCGGATCATGTGGACCTGTAAGCAGTAGGGTACGCTTGAGATGCACTAAGCTGTTCTAAATTGCTCACGCAGAAAGTATGGGAAAGGAGGAGCAGAGCTAAGTTTTGAAAATCAGTGCATCTGTCTGTGTCGTAGTGGGGACCGTGTGTAAGGCTGAAGGATTTGGATTTTAGTTTGCAGGGGATTGAAATCCAGGGACATACTTGAAATAGGAGAGACGTGATCAGACTATTATTTTAGACATTTTACCTGTGTGGCTAAGAGGTTTGTCAAGGGACACCAATAAGGGCCGGGAGCCTGTAAGGGGACTCTGCAGAAGTTTATGCCAGACGGTAGCACCACTGCCCCTCCAGTTGGAGAAAATTAAGAACTGTTTATTGGTTTTAGTGACATTCTTTTTGGTAGAAATGCATGTTTTCTGGGATGGAGGATAAAGTAATTTATCTTGGTTGCAAATGTTTCTTCATTCTCAAATCTATCTTACTAATTGTCATGTAGATTGGGTGCCTGGGTGGCTCAGACCTTGAGCATCTGCCTTTGGCTCAGGTCATGATCCCAGGGTCCTGGGATCGATTTCCACGTCGGCCTCCCTGCTCAACCTGGAAGCCTACTTCTCCCACTCCTACTCCCCCTGCTTGTGTTCCTTCTCTCTTTCTGTCAAAAAATAAATAAAATCTTAAAAAAAACAACAACAACTAATTGTTATGTAGATATCCTTCTTTACCCTGTCTATAGACTTTAGTTTTAAGATCAACCTTACAAATTCATATAGAAGACAAGTTGTGGTAATAGCAAAAATATTTTTTAGTTGGTAAAAATAAAATTCCTTTTTTTTCCCCTGAAAATACTGAACCTTTCTTCTTGTATGTATGGCTGTAGGAATCTCTAATGCTCCAGGATTATTATTATTATTTTTTAAAGATTTTACTTATTAATTTGACAGAGATTACAAGTAGGCAGAGAGGTAGGCAGAGAGAGGGGGAGAAGCAGGCTCCCCGCTGAGCTGGGAGCCTGATGCAGGGCTCCATCCCAGGATGCTGGGATCATGACCTAAGGCTAAGGCAGAGGCTTTTTTTTTTTTTTTTTAAATTAAATTAAATTAAATTTTTGAAGGCAGAGGCTTTAACTCACTGAGCCACCCAGGCACCCCACTCTAGGATTATTTTTCTTAGGTTGGAGTAGCATTTCAAAATAACTTGAGTGGGCCTTATTTAAAATTATAACATTCAGAAACTTCTGAGAAATAATACTTTTCTGTCATTGGAAAACTATTTAAAAACTAGGTCTGTGAATGACATTTTAGGACTTCAGTAAAGGATAAAACCTTTACTGAAGGTTACATCCATTTAGGATTCTTACAGGAGTTTCTTATGTGTAATAGCCCAAAGGTGACTTTATTTTGGGGGGGTAAGTTACCTAAAATTTGTAAGAATCTTGCTTCTCACTTCTCTTACACATTTTTAGTGCCTTTTAAAAGCATAAGTAGCCTAGGTAATCGTTTGAAAATCTTCGTCCTTTTTTCAATGCCTGTTATCAAATAGTTCATTGTATCACTTATAAAAATATTCACCAGCACATGTGAAGTAGGGCACAATGAATGAATGGTTTTCTATGATTTTCTATTTTAAAACACATCAAGGGCTTAATTGAGCATTGTGGGCATTTTTCTTCCAACCCATAGCAGCACGAGAAAACAAATGCAGCAAATAATAGCGAGCACTTATACAGGACTAACTAGGTGCTGGCACATTTTCAGTCTTTACCAATATTGATTCATTTGAATCAACTGGTGTATTATACTATAAATTATGTGATCGTATATAGAATTCGTGTCCCAGTAGTTGTGAAAGCCAATAATTATAGTCAAGGATAGTGTCAGTCGTGTCCAAAAAATAATACTGAGGACTCCTGCATAGTCCTGAAGAGTCGAAATTATGCGTATGATCCATGCTTCTCAAACTTATGAAACAAATACAGTCACTCCTCTTATTGTCACAGTGCTTCATTGACCCTTGACCTTTCTACTAGCTGGGTGTCTAGCACTGGCGTCAGGGGCACACTCTCTTTTGCCATATTGTTCCAGAAAATTGAGAACTCACTTCGTCACAGTGTTACCATTGATGATAAATTTCTGTGGTCCCATGGACACAGGTCCGGGTGTGGTTTTTTCTATGGGGAAAGCTTGAACTCCACCTGGGCCCTCCTACCTGGACTCCCTCTCCCTGACACATGCTAAACATTGCTTAAGGGACTTGTCACTCATTCCCCTAGGACCACAGTTCTTCAGTTTACTCACCATGTTTAGCCATTTTTCCTCATTGTTCCCTGTCACCTTGGCAGGCTGTTTGGCCCCTAAAGGTTTTCTAGCATTAGAAATGCACTGCTCAGAAGTCAGCTCTTCCCCTGTAATCTTAGTATGAAGGCAGTGTCACCAGCCTCGATGGTCATATTATTTTAAGGGCCCCATAACCATATACTGATTCCAAACTATGATCAGGTTTAACTAATATTGCCTGAAAAAAACTGCCCTGCTTTAAAATTTTGAAGAGTAGGCATTAGGTTTTAAATACTTTTTAATTCTAAAAGATTCTTGGGTCCCACAGATTGGCCTTATTTTGCCTTATTGGTGATCTCTGAGTATATTGTGCAGGTAGTAACATCCCTCAGGTACATCCTAATTCAGAGAAATGGATGTGTGTTTATTCTAAATTTGTATATAAACTCCTTCAGTGACCATTCCCAAGATAAAGAATAAATCTCTTATTAAACTTTATACAGTGTCACACCTGATGTAGTAAAATGTCGGGGTTTAGAGCTGACAGCCAATAAAGAATTCTTGAGACACCTTTGGTGCAAAAAGGTGGTTTTATTAAAAGGCAGAGGACCCTTGGTCAGAAAGAGCAGCACTGGGGTTGTGACAGGTGACTGATTATATGCTTTCCAGTTGGGAAGGGCTTAGGAATAACATAAATCTCTAAGGAACTTTGGAAACAAGGTTTCCAGGATCCTGAAGGGGCTATCTATTGTTAGGAGAAGGTTGTTCATTACTGTCTAATAAAACCCTAGTCATGATACCCTTCAGATGTATATCAGTAAGCCCTATGCTTGAGGGATGATCGCCAACATAGATCTCTGGGGGTAGGGGAAGAGATAAAGAAAGTTTCCAAAGGACTCTTTATATGTTAAAAAAGACCTACAGGCACCTGGTGGTCTGGCTAAGATTGCCTCTCGTTCTTAGCAAAGCATTAACATCGAGGCTACTGTGTTCCTAGAGGAAGGTCACTCTGTCTGTTTCAAGGACTTGTCAATGGGTTGTAAGCAGTAAGGAGATTTGATTTTTTTCTTTTGCCTTTGTTTCCCCATCAAACCAAAATAAAACCACAGACAGAAACTAAACAAAACATCCCAAACTCTATCAAAGTATCTACTTACAAGCAAGGTAGATGATTTCTTGGGTTGCTCATCTCTTTTAACTTAAAGATACTGTACGTCCTCCTGAACTGGATTTGAATTCAAAATCCATAATCCCAAATAGGGCATACAGTTTCCTTTCTAAATGATCCTTGGCTCCTCTACTACTTGGAAATGAAGATTCAGCCTCTTTAAACACTTTTAAGCCCTATAATATCCTCCTTCCATTCTTCTTTTTATAGAGAAGGGTAGTGAACATAGGGAGGGGAAGGGCAAGGTACCTGTGTGCGTTTTTCTTAATCTTGGGCTCAAAGGCTGCTGAAACTACAAAAATTGGAGAACAAATCTGAGATGGAAGGAGGCAGGTAAAAATGTCTCAAAACCATCTCACCGAGTTGAATCGCTTATGGTTTTTATATCCTGTGATGTTGTGATTTATAATTAGAATTATATATCTGTTCTTTGTTCCCATTTCTGGCACAGGGTTTCTAAAACTCGTGGAATTTTCTATTGATGAGAGCAGTAAAGCCTTGTGCTGGGTGAATGAGGTGATTTTTAGAATGCTCCTAAGAATGGGGCTGGTAGCCAGTGATTAGAAGGTTGGACTTCAGACCCACCCTGGACCTATAGGGAGTGGAGAGGGGCTGGAAGCTGGAAGCTGAGTTCTGTGTTCAATGGACAATGATTTAATCAATCAGACCTAGGTAATGGAGAACCCATCAGAACCCAAAAAGGCAGGTTTCAGAGAGCATCTGGGTAGCAAATAATAGTATAAATATATATATATATATATATATATATATAAAATACTAGGTGATCACATGGAGATGTGGGGAGAGAAGGGTACCTTGAAAGGGCATGGAAGCTCCATTACCCTTGTCCATCTAGCAGTTCCTGAATTATATCCTTTTACAATAAACCGGTGATCGAGTAAGTAAAATGTTTCTCTGAGTTCAATGAGCTGCGCTAGCAAATTAATGGAACTTGAGGAGGGGCTTGTGGGAAACTTTGATTTATAGTTCGTTGGTCAGAAGTGCAGGTAACCTGGACTTAAAACTAGTGTCTGAAGCAGGGGAACATTCTTGTAGGATTGAACACTTCATCTTTGGGATCTGATCCTATTTCTGGGTGGATAGTATCAGAACTGAGTTGAATTGTAGGACACCCAGCTGATGTCAGAACATTACTTTTTGGTGTAGGCATACCCTACCCCCACTGCCTGCCAATTAGAAATTAGGTCTCAGAACACCCTAATAGACCCCTCCAAAGAGCATCATTGGAACCACAAAATGAAAACCAGGAGTCTATATTTTGAGACAGTTGCTCAAATCAACCTAGGAATAAAAACTGTTTTGCTTTTTTTTTTCCTCTCTGACTTAAGGGCTGAACTTACTATTTTCTCAGTATTCTAGGCATTTCTTTCCCTCATTTTCTCCTAAGCTCATTTTTTTCCTTAACATACACATGTTTTATATATATATATATATATATATATATATATATACACACACACACATATATAAAAACATAAATATTTTATAAATATTTAAGTATTATATAAATCAAATATTTTATATAAAAAGGTTTTCATATAAATATATATTTTATATAAATTATATAATTATAAATATTTTGATTTATATATAAATATAAATATTACAAAATATTTATAAAGTATTTCTGTATCTATAAATATATTTATATATAATATATATTATTAAATAACATTTTTATCATAGTATAATGTTTTAGCAAATGCCTTAATATTTTCACCAATATTTTAGCAAATGCCTTAATATTTTCACCTTCTATTTTCATTAATGCTTTTCTATTCTCCGCACCCTAGAAAGGAGAATTTATAGAAAGGAAAATTTATAGTACAGGTAAAACGTGTATGTTTTGACTTACGTAGGCAATATCCGATTATAAATTTTCACATGCCCACTGCAGTCTACAGTCTGTTAAAGAACAGAAATTCAAATGAGTACATTTGAAGATCTAATTGTCTTTGATAAGTGATTTGCAAATTGGGCAGCATCTCATCTAGCGGTTAGAGAGATGCTCCAGTTGTGTCACACAAAATGGAAGGTGTTCATGGGAAAGAAGGTGGGGCAAGGAGGTTTTAGCAAAAGAAAAGGATTGTTGCAGACCAGAAATTTTTTTGGCTAAGGGAAAGGCAGGGTTTTCCTCATGCAGATTCTCTCATTAGGGCTATCCCAACATTGCTGAAAGGTCTTCAGACAACTAAATGAAAGTGCTCCCTCCTGAGATGTATTTTGAATTTTAACTGACATGATTTCTTGATTAAGAAAAGTCGATCAGGAATGGATTTCTATCAAACCTCATATTTATTATCTTGACAAAACATTTTAATTATGATGTATTAGTTATATAATTAGGTCTCAAAAGATAATACTGACTAAAAAAAATTATAGTTGACCCCTTTTGAATAATCTACTGTTGACTGAAAGCCTTACTGATAACATTAATAGCACATACTTTGTATGTTACATGTGTTATATACTCTATTTTTACAATAAAGTAAGAGAAAAGAAATTTTATTAAGAAAATGATAAGAAAAAGAAAATATATATACTTATAGTACATATGGAAAAAATCAGGGTTTATTTTATTTTAATTTTTTAAAAGATTTTATTTATTTGACAGAGAGAGAGATGGAGGAAGCATCTCTTCCTCTGCAGGCAGAGGAAGGGGAGAAGCGGGCTCCCCACTGAGCAGAGGGCCTGATGTGGGGCTCAATCCCAGGACCCTGGGATCATGACCCAGCTTAACCAACTAAGCAGGCAGGTGCCCCCCAAATCCGGCTTTAAGTGGACCTGTGCAGCTCAAACATGTATTCAAAGGTCAACCGTATTGTAATTTCGGTGTCTCAGATATTAGTGTATAGAAATCCTGGTTCAGTAGCTCAGTCACTTACTATGAAAAACTGCTTTGCTCTATGAAATAATGGAAATGTGAGAGGAAATGAACAGGAAATCTTGAAGTTCAATATATTGAGTAAAGATTTTTAAAAGGTGCTTTGACTTGTAGCTGAGAAGTTAGAAAATCCTGTTCCAAAAAGGTCAGAGAAACACAAGTATTTTGCCTTGATGAGGAGACTCTTAATCTCACGAAGCAAACTGAGGGTTGGTGGGTGGTGTGGGGGTGGTTAGGGATGGGGTGGCTGGGTGATGGACTTTGGGGAGGGTATGTGCTATGGTGAGTGCTGTGAAATGTGTAAGCCTGATGATTCATAGACCTGTACCCCTGAAACAAAGAGTACATTATATGTTAATAAGAAATACATTGAATAAATACTTATTTATAAGAGGACAACAAAAAAGTATATGGCTTTTGAAGGATAGGAAGTTCTACAAAAAAGATCCTGATTGGACAATCTTTGTTCATTCCAGTGAGAAAAAAAAAAAAAAAGGAGGATATTCTTAACAGTCTTTTCTTTTCTTTTTTAAAGTTCTTATTTATTTATTTGACAGACAGAGATCACAAGTAGGCAAAGAGGCAGGCAAGGGCCGGGGTGCAAAGCAGGCTCCCTGCTGAGCAGAGAGCCTGATGCAGGATTTGATCCCAGGACCCTGAGATCGTGACCTAAGCCGAAAGCAGAGGCTTTAATGCACTGAGCCACCCAGGTGCCCCTTAAAAGTGTTTTCTGATGATAAAAGAAATTTGGAAATACAGAAACTATAGAGAATTATATAGAAAAGTAAAAAATGGTACTCAGTATCTTACCAAATGAAAGTAGAATACTTCTTAGATTTCTTTGTGGGCTCCCTTTTTTTTCCCTATGTGAATTTGTTTGTTAAATACATGAGAACATACTAAAATTTTGTTTTCAGCCTTTTAAAAAGGCATATCATTATAGAAAGCACATTTTGCCATATTATTAAAGTTGATAAAAAATACCATTTTGGGATAACATATGAAGTTACCAAATTAATGTGTCACTTTTAATTTTATTATTATTATATTAAGATATTATTTATTTATTTGAAAGAGAGTGAGAGAGCTAGAGAGCACAAGCAAGGGGAACAGCAGAGGGAAAGGGAGAAGCAGGCTCTCCCACTAAGTGGGGAGCCTAATGTGGGGGTGAGGAGATTCGATCCCCAAACCCTGGGATCATGACCTGAACTGAAGGCAGACAGTTAACTGACTGAGCCACCCAGGCACCCTTTTGATTTTATTATTTAAAAACAAACAAACAAAATTTGAAATGGTTGTTTTCCAACAAACATAGAAATAGAGGAAGCAGTATAACAAATGCGCAAATTTTGATACTAATCATAATATATATCAGATAAATGTTTTTTATGTAACTAAAATACCATTATCATATCTAAAAAAGTAGCAGTAATTTCTTAATTTATGCAATACTCAGTTTATATTCTAATATATCCAACTGTCTCAATAAATATCTTTTTTACAGTTGGTTTGTTAAAATAGAAGCCAACACTACATTTGGTTGTTACTTGTTAAATGTCATTTTATTTCTAACAAGCTCCCAACCCACCATTCTTATGTCATTTACTTGGAAAGAGGTTATTTGTCCCAAAGAGTGTTCCACATTCTTTTTTTTTTAAATTTTTTAATTTTTTATAAACATATATTTTTATCCCCAGGGGTACAGGTCTGTGAATCACCAGGCCTACACACTTTACAGCACTCACCAAAGCACATACCCTCCCCAATGTCCATAATCCCACCCCCTTCTCCCACCCTCCCTCCCCCCAGCAACCCTCAGTTTGTTTTGTGAGATTAAGAGTCACTTATGGTTTGTCTCCCTCCCAATTCCATCTTGTTTCATTGATTCTTCTTCTACCCACTTAAGCCCCCATGTTGCATCACCACTTCCTCATATCAGGGAGATCATATGATAGTTGTCTTTCTCTGCTTGACTTATTTCGCTAAGCATGATACGCTCTAGTTCCATCCATGTTGTCGCAAATGGCAAGATTTCATTTCTTTTGATGGCTGCATAGTATTCCATTGTGTATATATACCACATCTTCTTGATCCATTCATCT
This sequence comes from Mustela putorius furo, assembly GCF_011764305.1. Classification (NCBI taxonomy): domain Eukaryota; kingdom Metazoa; phylum Chordata; class Mammalia; order Carnivora; family Mustelidae; genus Mustela; species Mustela putorius. The sequence continues at coordinate 31,897,546 of NW_025421998.1, forward strand.
GTTGATGGACATCTAGGTTCTTTCCATAGTTTGGCTATTGTGGACATTGCTGCTATAAACATTCGGGTGCACGTGCCCCTTTGGATCACTACGTTTGTGTCTTTAGGGTAAATACCCAGTAGTGCAATTGCTGGGTCATAGGGCAGTTCTATTTTCAACATTTTGAGGAACCTCCATGCTGTTTTCCAGAGTGGCTGCACCAGCTTGCATTCCCACCAACAGTGTAGGAGGGTTCCCCTTTCTCCGCATCCTCGCCAGCATCTGTCATTTCCTGAATTGTTGATTTTAGCCATTCTGACTGGTGTGAGGTGATATCTCATTGTGGTTTTGATTTGTATTTCCCTGATGCCGAGTGATATGGAGCACTTTTTCATGTGTCTGTTGGCCATCTGGATGTCTTCTTTGCAGAAATGTCTGTTTATGTCCTCTGCCCATTTCTTGATTGGATTATTTGTTCTTTGGGTGTTGAGTTTGCTAAGTTCTTTATAGATTTTGGACACTAGTCCTTTATCTGATATGTCGTTTGCAAATATCTTCTCCCATTCTGTCAATTGTCTTTTGATTTTATTAACTGTTTCCTTTGCTGTGCAAAAGCTTTTGATCTTGATGAAATCCCAATAGTTCATTTTTGCCCTTGCTTCCCTTGCCTTTGGCGATGTTCCTAGGACGATGTTGCTGTGGCTGAGGTCAAAGAGGTTGCTGCCTGTGTTCTCCTCAAGGATTTTGATGGATTCCTTTCGCACATTGAGGTCCTTCATCCATTTTGAGTCTATTTTCGTGTGTGGTGTAAGGAAATGGTCCAATTTCATTTTTCTGCATGGGGCTGTCCAATTTTACCAGCACCATTTATTGAAGAGGCTGTCCTTTTTCCATTGGACATTCTTTCCTGCTTTGTCAAAGATGAGTTGACCATAGAGTTGAGGGTCTACTTCTGGGCTCTCTATTCTGTTCCATTGATCTATGTGTCTGTTTTTGTGCCAGTACCATGCTGTCTTGATGATGACAGCTTTGTAATAGAGCTTGAAGTCTGGAATTGTGATGCCACCAACTTTGGCTTTCTTTTTCAATACCCCTTGGCTATTCGAGGTCTTTTCTGGTTCCATATAAATTTTAGAATTATTTGTTCCATTTCTTTGAAAAAGATGGATGGTACTTTGATAGGAATTGCATTAAATGTGTAGATTGCTTTAGGTAGCATAGACATTTTCACAATATTTATTCTTCCAATCCAGGAGCATGGAACATTTTTCCATTTCTTTGTGTCTTCCTCCATTTCTTTCATGAGTACTTTATAATTTTCTGAGTATAGATTCTGTGCCTCTTTGGTTAGGTTTATTCCTAGGTATCTTATAGTTTTGGGTGCAATTGTAAATGGGATTGACTCCTTAATTTCTCTTTCTTCGGTCTTGTTGTTGGTGTAGAGAAATGCAACTGATTTCTGTGCATTGATTTTATATCCTGACACTTTACTGAATTCCTGTACAAGTTCTAGCAGTTTTGGAGTGGAGTCTTTTGGGTTTTCCACATATAGTATCATATCATCTGTGAAGAGTGATAATTTGACTTCTTTGCCGATTTGGATGCCTTTAATTTCCTTTTGTTGTCTGATTGCTGAGGCTAGGACCTCTAGTACTATGTTGAATAGCAGTGGTGATAATGGACATCCCTGCCGTGTTCCTGACCTTAGCGGAAAAGCTTTCAGTTTTTTTCCATTGAGAATGATATTTGCGGTGGGTTTTTCATAGATGGCTTTGATGATATTGAGGTATGTGCCCTCTATCCCTACACTTTGAAGAGTTTTGATCAGGAAGGGATGCTGTACTTTGTCAAATGCTTTTTCAGCATCTATTGAGAGTATCATATGGTTCTTGTTCTTTCTTTTATTGATGTGTTGTATCACATTGACTGATTTGTGGATGTTGAACCAACCTTGCAGCTCTGGAATAAATCCCACTTGGTCGTGGTGAATAATCCTTTTAATGTACTGTTGAATCCTATTGGCCAGTATTTTGGTGAGAATTTTCGCATCTGTGTTCATCAAGGATATTGGTCTATAGCACTCTTTTTTGATGGGATCCTTGTCTGGTTTTGGGATCAAGGTGATGCTGGCCTCATCAAATGAGTTTGGAAGTTTTCCTTCCATTTCTATTTTTTGGAACAGTTTCAGGAGAATAGGAATTAGTTCTTCTTTAAATGTTTGGTAGAATTCCCCTGGGAAGCTGTCTGGCCCTGGGCTTTTGTTTGTTTGGAGATTTTTAATGACTGTTTCAATCTCCTTACTGGTTATGGGTCTCCTCAGGCTTTCTATTTCTTCCTGGTTCAGTTGTGGTAGTTTATATTTTTCTAGGAATGCATCCATTTCTTCCAGATTGTCAAATTTGTTGGCGTAGAGTTGCTCATAGTATGTTCTTATAATAGTTTGTATTTCTTTGGTGTTAGTTGTGATCTCTCCTCTTTCATTCATGATTTTATTTATTTGGGTCCTTTCTCTTTTCTTTTTGATAAGTTGGGCCAGGAGTTTATCAATTTTATTAATTCTTTCAAAGAACCAGCTCCTAGTTTCATTAATTTGTTCTATTGTTTTTTGGTTTCTATTTCATTGATTTCTGCTCTGATCTTTATGATTTCTCTTCTCCTGCTGGGCTTAGGATTTCTTTCTTGTTCTTTCTCTAGCTCCTTTAGGTGTAGGGTTAGGTTGTGTACCTGAGACCTTTCTTATTTCTTGAGAAAGGCTTGTACCACTATATATTTTCCTCTCAGGACTGCCTTTGTTGTGTCCCACAGATTTTGAACCGTTGTATTTTCATTATCATTTGTTTCCATGATTTTTTTCAATTCTTCTTTAATTTCCCGGTTGATCCATTCATTCTTTAGAAGGATGCTGTTTAGTCTCCATGTATTTGGGTTCTTTCCAAACTTCCTTTTGTGGTTGAGTTCTAGCTTTAGAGCATTGTGGTCTGAAAATATGCAGGGAATGATCCCAATCTTTTGATACCGATTGAGTCCTGATTTAGGACCGAGAATGTGATCTATTCTGGAGAATGTCCCATGTGCACTAGAGAAGAATGTGTATTCTGTTGCTTTGGGATGAAATGTTCTGAATAGATCTGTGATGTCCATCTGGTCCAGTGTGTCGTTTAAGGCCTTTATTTCCTTGCTGATCTTTTGCTTGGATGATCTGTCCATTTCAGTGAGGGGAGTGTTAAGGTCCCCTACTATTATTGTATTATTGTTGATGTGTTTCTTTGATTTTGTTATTAATTGGTTTATATAGTTGGCTGCTCCCACGTTGGGGGCATAAATATTTAATATTGTTAGATCTTCTTGTTGGACAGACCCTTTGAGTATGATATAGTGTCCTTCCTCATCTCTTATTATAGTCTTTGGCTTAAAATCTAATTGATCTGATATAAGGATTGCCACTCCTGCTTTCTTCTGATGTCCATTAGCATGGTAAATTCTTTTCCACCCCCTCACTTTAAATCTGGAGGTGTCTTCGGGCTTAAAATGAGTTTCTTGTAGGCAACATATGGATGGGTTTTGTTTTTTTATCCATTCTGATACCCTGTGTCTTTTGACAGGGGCATTTAGCCCATTAACATTCAGGGTAACTATTGAGAGATATGAATTTAGTGCCATTGTATTGCCTGTAAGGTGACTGTTACTGTATATGGTCTCTGTTCCTTTCTGATCTACCACTTGTAGGTTCTCTCTTTGCTTAGAGGACCCCTTTCAATATTTCCTGTAGAGGTGGTTTGGTGTTTGCAAATTCTTTCAGTTTTTGTTTGTCCTGGACGCTTTTAATCTCTCCTTCTATTTTCAATGATAGCCTAGCTGGATATAGTATTCTTGGCTGCATGCTTTTCTCATTTAGTGCTCTGAAAATATCATGCCAGCTCTTTCTGGCCTGCCAGGTCTCTGTGGATAAGTCAGCTGCCAATCTAATATTTTTACCATTGTATGTTACAGACTTCTTTTCCTGGGCTGCTTTCAGGATTTTCTCTTTGTCACTAAGACTTGTGAATTTGACTATTAGGTGATGGGGTGTGGGCCTATTCTTATTGATTTTGAGGGGCATTCTCTGAACCTCCTGAATTTTGATGCTCATTCCCTTTGACATATTGGGGAAATTCTCCTCAATAATTCTCTCCAGTATATCTTCTGCTCCCCTCTCTCTTTCTTCTTCTTCTGGAATCCCAATTATTCTAATGTTGTTTCGTCTTATGGTGTCACTTATCTCTCGAATTCTCCCCTCGTGGTCCAGTAGCTGTTTGTCCCTCTTTTGCTCAGCTTTATTCTCTGTCATTTGGTCTTCTATATCACTAATTCTTTCTTCTGCCTCATTTATCCTAGCAGTGAGAGCCTCCATTTTTGATTGCAGCTCATTAATAGCTTTTTTTATTTCAACTTGGTTAGCTTTTAGTTCTTTTATTTCTCCAGAAAGGGCTTTTATATCTCCCGAGAGGGTTTCTCTAATATCTTCCATGCCTTTTTCAAGCCCAGCTAGAACCTTGAGAATTGTCATTCTGAACTCTAGATCTGACATATTACCAATGTCTGTATTGATTAGGTCCCTAGCCTTCGGTACTGCCTCTTGTTCTTTTTTTTGTGGTGAATTTTTCCGTCTTGTCATTTTGCCCAGATAAGGATATATAAGGAGCAAGTAAAATACTAAAAGGGTGGCAACAACCCCAGGAAAATATGCTTTAACCAAATCAGAAGAGATCCCAAATCGTGAGGGGGGCGAAAGGGGATAAAAAGAGGTTCAAAAAGGAAGAAAGAAAAAAAAAAAGAGAAAAAAAAAAGAAAAGAAAAGAATTAAAAAAAGGAAAATGAATAAAGAAAAATATAAAAAAGAAAATATATATATATTAGATAAACTAGTTAAAAAACATTAAAGAAGAAAAGGGTAAAAATTAAAAAAAAAATTTTTACCCTAAGGTGAGATAAAAGAAAAAGAAAGAGAAAAAAATTAAATTAACTGCAAGACTAAAAAAAAAAAATCACAGGGAGAAAGCCATGAGTTCCGTGCTTGCTTTCTCTTCCTCTGGAATTCTGCTGCTCTCCTTGGTATTGAAACCGCACTCCTTGGTAGGTGAACTTGGTCTTGGCTGGATTTCTTGTTGATCTTCTGGGGGAGGGGCCTGGTGTAGTGATTCTCAAGTGTCTTTGCCCCAGGTGGAATTGCACTATCCTTACCAGGTGCCGGGCTGAGTAATCCGCTCGGGTTTGCTTTTAGGAGCTTTTGTTCCCTGAGCGCTTTCCGTAGAGTTCCCGAGGACGGGAGTACAAATGGCGGCCTCCTGGTCTCCGGCCCGGAGGAGCCGAGAGCCCGGGGCCCCACTCCTCAGTGCGCCGTCAGAGAACAGCGCCCAGTTATTCCCGTCTGCCTGACCTCCGGCTGCGCTCCGAGCTCACCGAGCCTGTGGCTGGTTCAAGGTAACACCGAGCTGTGAGCTTACTATTGGCTCTGTCTCTGTAGCTGGCTTTCCCGTTCCAGTACCCGCAAGCTCTGCGACACTCAGACACCCCCGATCCTTCTGTAACCCTGCGGGACCTGAGGCCACGCTGACCCCGCATGGGCTTCGCCCCGGTTTAGCCTCTGGAGCGATGTCCCTCAGTGGAACAGACTTTTAAAAGTCCCGATTTTGTGCTCTGTTGCTCCACTGCTTGCCGGGAGCCAGCCCCTCCCCCCGGGGTCTATCTTCCCGTCGCTTTGGATTCATGTCTCCGCCAGTCCTACCTTTCAGAAAGTGGTTGTTTTTCTGTTTCCAGAATTGCTGTTCTTCTTCTCTTCGATCTGCCGATGGATTTGTAGGTGTTTGCAATCTTTAGATAAGCTATCTAGCTGATCTCCGGCTAGCTGATGTAGTCTCAGCCTGCTACTTCTCCGCCATCTTGACTCGAGTCTGGTCTTATATTACCTAGTTGTTTTCACTTTATTCCCAGAGGAACAGCTCCATCCTTTCCGATCTGGAAGAACTTTACATTCCTCTCCCTCAAGACATGGCTGCATATGGCACCACCATTTCTGTTCCACTGTTGAAGCATCCACACAAGATGGAGCTGCTCGCGTGGTGCCTGCCACCTGCCCGGGGAAGCAGGAGCACTTGACTGTTTGTGATCGCTCTTCTATCTTGTTCTTTTTTTTTTTTTTTTAAATTTTATTTATTTATCAGAGAGAGAGAGCACAGGCAGACAGAATGGCAGGCAGAGGCAGAGGGAGAAGCAGGCTCCCTGCTGAGCAAAGAGCCCGATGTGGGACTCGATCCCAGGACGCTGGGATCATGACCTGAGCCGAAGGCAGCTGCCCTACCAACTGAGCCACCCAGGTGTCCCTTCTATCTTGTTCTTATTACAGCATCTGTGGAGTGCCATCACTTCGCAAGTGCCCGTTTTAACATGATGAGCTTTATGATGGTTTGCACTGGATACAACTTTCCCCTACAAGGTTACAATAAATATTATTATTAGCAGCTTTCCTTTTGTTGCTTTCTGTAAGTATCTCTTACTCATCCAAATGAAGAGTCTTATTCTTTTCTGTCTTACTGCCACAAGCCAAAGTCAAGCTAACTCCCCTGAAAGAGAGGCTCGCTAGCCACTCTCTCTGTTCCACATTCTTTTTTTTTTTTTTAAAGATTTTATTTATTTATTTGGCAGAGAGAGATCACAGTAGGCAGAGAGGCAGGCAGAGAGAGAGAGGAGGAAGCCGGCTCCCTGCCGAACAGAGAGCCCGATGTGGGACTCGATCCCAGGACCCTGAGATCATGACCTGAGCCGAAGGCAGCGGCTCAACCCACTGAGCCACCCAGGCGCCCTGTGTTCCACATTCTTGATCTAACTGATTCATCATGATGTGTTTTTCAAACAAATCATCCCCATATTTACCCATCCCCATATTTACTGTAAACTAATAGTAATATCTAGAAACTTGATTGGAATCAGGTTCAATTTCTTTTTGTCAAGGTTATGTCATAGTTCGTGGTGTTTCCTCTTTACTGCATTGCAGCCCGAAGCCCAGATCATCTGGTTGCCCACGTTTAGTGATATTAAGATAGATCAGGTGTTGGCAGCCCAATAGAGCTCCCCTTGATCTTTCTTTTTTAATCCTTTTAACATCCATTGATGAAGGTTAGCTAGATCTGTAACTTCATTAAGGGTTGCAAAATGTTAATTTTCTACATCTACTTTCCCTTCTGCATTGGTGACCCACCAAAACTTTCCCTCACTAATAGTTTGGTTTCTCCAGACAATAGTTCATACAGATGAGATCTGATTCTTTCCCTTTATTTCTCACTTTTTCTGATGAGTTAATGCCTGAGTAATCTCTAATGGAGACCAAAGAGGTATTTTGCTTTTCCTAATTTCACTATGGATGACTGCATTTTCATTCTACAATTTATAGTCTTTTTGATAGTCCAATTGCCTATCTTTGCTCAGTGATGTTCCTTTAAGTTAGCTCCCCTGTGTCTTTGCCATGCCCCTGTTTATACGGGATGTCTTCCAGAAGGACCTTTGTGAACATTTCTCTGGAATTTTTGACTGTTGTATTTGCTGTAGTTACTTTGACTAAATAGAACCATAGAATTTATTTCTAAAAGGAATACAATAGGTTTTCTGTATACCTACATCTTCATCAACACTTGGTGTTCTAAATTTTTCCAGGCTAAAATATGTATTGTCTCATTGATTTAATTTGCATCTATCTGAATATCAATGATTTTTGGCATCTTATGATATGCTTGCTAGCTTTTTGTATGCATGTGTGCATTTTTAATTACCTATTCATATCTATTGGAGTTTTTTGGACGATGATTATTATTTTCCCAATTATTCTCCAGCCCTATCTCAATCAATTTTGGGGGCATTATTTACATACTCTCTTTTCCTGTTTTTTGATCTTAGCTTTAAAAACATAGCAGTTGATTTATCAAGATATTGAAACTCTAATTTTTATACTTTTTGCAGCCACTGCTGGATTTACTTATTTTTATGTGTGTTTTGTTTGAATACTTCCTGCAAAAATATTTTCAGAGTGGGCTTTTAGTAGTAAATCTGAGGGCATACACCTGAACTCATTTTTATTTTGCTTTTTTTTTTAAAAACTCTTGCATGTAAATGATATAATACATATAAAATTATAGGTTTAAATTTCTCTTAATATTTAATAATTTATTTCTCAGTTGTATTCTTGCATCCAGAAAAGGTGGTTAAAAAGTCTGATGGCAAGGTGAATCTTGTTTCTTTGTAAAAGATCTGCCCTTTCTGGAAGGGCTTAGAGTTGCCGCATTGACTTTGATATGTCTTTGTAAGCACTTTTCCTTCTCTCTCCCGGAGGGCCTTTCAATCCACGGTCTTTTATTTAAATTTGGGTGACTCTTTCTTTAGCTTCTCAATACATGTTCAAACTTATTTTAAGTTTTTGGCCTACTTTTTTGAAAAAGAAAGTAGTTGGCATATATTATCAAGTTAAAAAAAAATTTATTGAGATACTTATACTTCTTCCTTTGACCTGAGACTCCATCATCCCTTGGAAGATGAGTTATTATGTTTAGTAATATGAGTTAAGAAAGGGTTGAAGACCGGCTTCCAGTGTTTGCTGGTTTGGTGAACTTGAGGAGGGTATGGGGGATGAACCCCAGGGCAGAGAACCTCAGTCACAGCATACCCAGTTGTGATGACTCCTGATTACTCCCGTTTGCCTCCTGAAAAGCCTCAAGGAGAAACAGCGATAGGAGGCTGCCCCCTTCATTTGTAACTCATCTGCTCTGGGGGATCGGGCAGGGAAGGGGTCAAAGTGAATGTCTGGGGGTGGATAGCCACTTTGTGGCCTTTGTGGGCACCTGTTTTTGTGTGAGCACTTGCAATCTGTTTTTTTTTTTTTTTAAGATTTTATTCATTTTACAGAGAGATGCAGAGAGAGCACAAGTAGGCAGAGTGGCAGGCAGAGGGAGAGGGAGAAGCAGGCTCTCCGTTGAGCAGGGACCCCAACTTGGGGCTCCATCCCAGTGCCCTGGGATCATGACCTGAACTAAAGACAGCTGCTTAACCAACTGAGCCACCCAGGCACCAGAGCATTTGCAATCTTGTGATAAATAATACCTTGGAACATGGGTACCAACATCTGAAAGATTGCTAATGATTTTTATGGTGCAGACATAGGAAGTGAGTATCCCAAACACAGCCCAGGAAAGGCCAAAGTAGTGCTTAGAGAGTTGTATTCTAACACACTCTCCCACGTCTCCTTCAGCTGTCCTCTGTCCGAAGCTGTAGACAGCTACTTCCCCTCAACACATCATTGAAATTAGCTTAGTATCACTATGGAAAGGTTAGTTTCTAAAATACACTTCTCACTCCTTCTTCTATAGTTATTCCAGGGTTAATTTTACAGAGGGAGCCAGAAGCCCCATGTTAAGTTGCCATATGGGCAGGAACCAGAAGTTCCTACTATGTTGAGTAAATATTTTTTTCACAAACCGATGTCCTATTTTATGAGGCATCTGTTCTTTCTTTTGCCCACTTATCCCGTGTGGTCTTTGTGTTTTCTAAATTGATTTTATGAGTTATTTTTCTTTTATGGATAATGCCATGTTTCCTGCTATATTAATGTAAATATTAAAATAAGGCTATTTTTCTTCTTGCTTTTCACATGTTATTAGTAAGTAAAATAATTTTTTCTTTCAGTGTAGATAATTATATCTACAATTTCAATTTGATGTCTCTGTTACCTTTAAGCATAGAAAGTTCTAGGGTCAGGGCAGGTCATGGACAAGAAAAATTTAAATCACTTAAATATATAAGATATATATATGTATAGTGAGCCTTCTGATAAACAGAAAGTAAAGGTGTGCCTGGGTGGCTTAGTTGGTTAAGTGTCTAACTCTTGATTTTGGCTCAGGTCATTATCTGAGGGTCATGTGATCAAGTCCTGTTTTAGGCTTTGTTGTGGGTATGGAGTCTACTTAAGATTCTTTCTTTCCCTCTCCCTCTGTCCCTTCCGTCACTCCACTCTCTCTCTCTCATGCTGTCTCTCTCTTGCTCTCTCTCCCTCAAAAACAAACAAAAAACCAGAAAGTAAAAAAAGATCATGTTCAATATATTAATGTAAAAGACGTATCCATCAATGACTAGTAATATGGGGGAAAATGATCAGACTGAACTGAGCCTCATACAAATTGTTTAAAATATATTTTAAAAAAAAAATTCTTCCAAGGCATGCTTTGGAATAAGGAAAACTTAGAATCCAGGAACCAGGATCCAAGAGTCTTGTTTTGAACACATTTGAACTTTTCTAAGGGATGAGCTTAGATATAATTTAGCTTCTCTGTGTCTCAATTAAAAAAAAATCCGTTAAATGATGGTGATAATTGAAAGTACACAGTTTTAACATTTTAAACATACTAAATTTAATAAGAACTTTTTATCAATAGTAATAATACTCATAATAATAGTAACAAGAAAGGAAATGACCAACTGCTCAGAGAAAGAGAGTTAGTGGACTGTTAAATGATTTTGCGTTCTTCTAAAGAATTATGTAGCATCTAGAAAGAATATAAAAACCCCTAAAATGATCTGGCTTCACTAATATGAGAAAATGATAGAATAAAACTCATTGTTCAGTGAGTTCAGGCTCGGACATTGTATTTAAATCCTTGTAAGTGGCTTTCTGTTGCACCATCCAGGACTGATAAAATCCGCACACACAAGACTGCCATGAATGCTTAATGACATTGATGAAACTCTTGGTTGGTTAAAAAAGTCAATGAGAAAGCACAGGCATGAAAGGGGATGGGGGGAGCGGGGCACCAGAGAGGGAGAAGCAGGCTCCTGAGGACCCTGATGTGTGACTTCATCTCAGGACACTGGGATCATTACCTGAACCTAAAGCAAAGGCTTTACTGTCTGAGCCACGCAGGCATCAAGGAGAGGTCAATGCTATTGTGTGGTTAAGACATGAGTTCACCTGCGGGTAACAGAAACTCAAATAGTGCTCAAAAGGAAAGAACTTCATTTTCTCAGACATGGAACAGGTTTTAGGTTTGGATGGCAGAGAGTGCAGCCTGATTACCGAGACCTACATTCCTAACATCTTTTAAGGTTTTTTTGTTTTGTTTTGTTTTGTTCTGTTTTTTTAATTGAGTTGTAATTATGTACATTCCTAAGTTGAAGGTATATAATGTATTGATGTGATACATTTATATTTTACAGTACAGTCACCACCAAAGCATTAGCTAATACTTCCATCCCCCGGCATAATTATCATTTCTTTTTTGTGTTAGAACATTTATGTTCTAGTCTCTTAGCAACTTTGAAGTACATAATACAGTATTGTTGACTCTGATCACAGAGCTGTGTATTAGCTGTCCAGAGCTTGTTCATCTTCTCACTGCAAGTCTGTGCCCTTTGACCAACATCTCCCCACTTTCCCCACCCCCAGCCCTTCTTCCATCCTGTGTCCCTCCTGCCTTTCTTCTCTGTCTCCTCCTTCCACCCCGTTTCTTTCTTTCTTTCTTTCCTTCCCTCCTTTTTGTTCTTTTTTTAATATAATTTTTAAGACTTATATACTTATTTGTCTCAGAGAGAGAGAGAGAGAGTGCACAAGTAGGCAGAGAGGCAGGCAGAAGCAGAGAGAGAAGGAGACTCCCTGCTGATCAAGAAGGCTGATGCGGGACTCGATCCCAGAACCCGGGGATCATGACCTGAGCCGAAGACAGTGGCTTAACCGACTGAGCCTCGCAGGTGTCCCCCTTTTTGTCTTTATAAAGAGTGTACTTAATGTCTGCTTTTTATTTTTTTTAAACTGGGTCACCTCACTGTTCTGAAGATAGCTGGGTTCCCATGCCAGGTTTTGTGAATAGCCCATGTGCAAGTTAACATGTCCCACATAGATTTTTACAGAACTTGAGTAAGGTTTCCAGTAAGAGCTGGTCTGAAATTTACACATGAGGAATTCTTTGCTGCTTAGGTTTCCTTTCTTTCCCCTCACTGATTTTGACTTGTGTGTTAGCCGCTGTTAGCAACAATGGAGAAAAACCTAGGTCTTGTCTCTGAACATGTTTGAGTCTCTTAAAGTTTAAAACTTAGCCTGTCTTTAATGAATACAGTCTCTTGTGTCAATGATCTGTTTCTCAGCATCACCCCCTTTGGCCTTTTTACATCCTTCCCTCTACTTCTGGCCTGTGTCTTAAGCACCACCACCACCGCCACCAGAGCCCCATTTCATTCAGGATCTATGTCATGTCATAGAACATGACAGCGATGGGGAGTGGGGCTCTCTGGCTCCTGCTGACCTCTGACCTCTTGCCAGCTTTCTGGATATTGCTCTCTGTCCTTGCTGCCTTTGGTGCTGACCTACTGATGGCTGCTTTGACCTGTACTGTCCTCCCTCAGCACAGACAGTCACAGTGACTGCTCCTGGATAGACCAGCCACCACTTCTCCCTGATGCTGCACACTCCCAGAGCTCTCTCTTTCAATTTCTGCTTTGGGGATCTGACCATGTGTCCTTCTGCTAGAGGGTCACAGCTTTTATGGTGAACTTGCGGCTCAGCTGTCTTCTGAATCCACCAGTAGGTCACAGAGGGATTTCTGGACCCCCTAAAAGCCATGCATGGGCCCAGAGGAAGCAGGAGCTATTTCAGGCCCATTTACCCAGCCCCTCCCCTCAGTCATTTCTGCTCTTATCATTCAGGCACCCTGTTCCACACGGTGACCTCACGACAGCTCAGCGTTCCCTGAAAGGCATGTGTCTTCAGAGGCTGTGTCAGGGTAGGCACACAAACCCCTTTATTCTAGAATTCTATTGAACTATTTGCATATTTCACAACCAGAACTTTTTCTCCCTCCTCCTCACCTCACCCCTATGTCCCCATTTGACTCTGGGGTTTTGTAGGGTTTTGCCTCTTCCCCTCAGACTTCTCTTTTCATTTCCCCTTCTTGTTAGGCAGGGATGATCCTAAATCATTTCCCTCTGATTTCCAGGAAGGTATTTGCCCTCCGCTCCCAATAGAAACACGTACTAAAATCATATTTGTCCTAATAACAGAAGCTGAAAAGAAAAATTCAAATTGTAGACAAGGAAAAATGCCATCAGGGAATATTTAAAAATATATCATGTTGCTACAGAGTGGAGGGGCAGACATTGCAGGCAGCCGGCACAGCATGTAGAGTCCCTGACGTGGGAAGGAGCGAGGCCAGAGTGGTGGCAGTGGAGAAGAGGACAGTGAGATTCCCAAGAGATTGGGCTGGAGCTGAAGCTGACCAGATGATGAATCCCCCTAGACCATGTGAAGGGGATTTTGTTGAAAATGTCTTCCATGTCCAGGTAAGGAATAAGGCTGTGCCTTCTTCTGGTTCCTCAAAATATACAAACAGTAACAAAAAACATCCTCCTCGGGCACCTGGGTGGCTCAGTGGGTTAAGCCCCTGCCTTCGGCTCAGGTTATGATCTCAGGGTCCTGGGATCCAGCCCTATGTCCGGCTCTCTGCTTAGCAGGGAGCCTGCTCACCCTCTCTTTGCCTGCCTCTCTGCCTACTTGTGATCTCTGTCTCTCTGTCAAATAAATAAGTAAAATCTTAAAAACAAAAAACATCCTCCTCTCTTGGGCATCCTTTTATACTTTATTTCATCCTGAGAGCTGATACCATTCAGGTTTCTATGCAGCAAGCACAGAATGAATGCTGACATGGGAGCCCGTGCACGGTCAACCTGGGTGGACGCGAGGGAATTTATGGGGTGGGAGTTACTGGGTTAGAGATATGCTTACTCTTTTCTATTCGGTGTCACTGTAGCTAGGGGTGGCACATAGAATGGGGGCAGTAGATCCCAGGTCCAGATTGCACAAGGGGCCTTTAGGCCTGCCGGTCATTTTTAGACAGTTTTAAGAACTAATGATGGTCTTCGTAGACAGCAGAAAGGAGAAGACTGAACACATGAGGGTAAGATTTCAGCACGTGCCCTCTGAGCTTTGGGCCACTTCCTTCGAGTCAGCATGGCCATGGCCTACCGCGCCTCTCATAAGATTGCTCACTGTGATCGTCCAGGGAAGAGAAAGGACCAAGGCTTGGATAAAGACATTTGTTCACATGGGTTTGCATCATTTGTTTCTCATCTGCAAAAGACAAATATTGAAATTGGTTTTCTGTCTCCTGTGAGCCTCTTGATCTTTTCGGAATATCAGACCACCTCAGACTAAACTCAAACATTTTTTATATGTAGTGTCAGAGTTCTTTATCTTTCTTAGTGAGAGGAGATGTTTGGGAGCAGTCTAATGAGATTGTTCGTCAATAGTTTTTATCTTCTGAGTTTTAAAAGATGGTCAGTGTGAATTTAGAAAGCAGATTAAAATTGTTTCAAATTGCTAGAAAAACCATTCTGACATTTAATGAGAACAAATCAAGAAAGAAAGGAAAAAGAAAAAGGGAACATTTCGAGTTTTGAGTGTACTTTTTTTCTGAAAGCTTGTGTGGGGTAATTTCCATAGTTCTATGAGTTGAGGCATATATGTGACTTGAGTTTAGGTTTAATCCTTTGATATGCTAGTGGCTCAGCTTTCAGAAATTAAAAAAAAAAAAGGTTTGAATAAGTGAGATGTCTTATTTTCTTCCTATGTCTTATCATGCTGTAATGGTTAATTTTATTTGTCAACTTGACTGGGCCATGGACTGGCCAGACATTTGGTCAGACATTATCCTGGGTAGGGTATTTTTGGATGATATTAACATCTGAATCAGTAGACTGAGTAAAGAAGATTGCTCTCCCTAGTGTGGTGGGCCTCATCGAATCAGGTGAAGGCCAGGCTAGAACAAAAAAACCTGATTCTCCTACAACAAATAAGAAGGAATTTCCTTCTCCTGTCTTTATTGAGCTGGAACTCCCCCCTCCGCCACCACCTCTGGACTTGGACTAAAGCAATGGCTCTTCCTGAGTCTCAAGTTTTTAGGTCAATGGAAAGGAACTCCATTATTGGCTCTCCTGGGTCTCCAGCTTGCTGACTGCACATCTTGAGACTTGTCAGCCTCCACAATTGTGTGGACCAGTTCTTTATAATAAAGCTCTTTATGCATATGCATGTATATGTGTACCACTCTGTTTCTCTGGAGAACTCTGACTAATACACATGCTGATGATTTTTTAGCAGCCATTTTGGAAAATGAAGGCAAACTCTTCTGGCACCATGGGTTTATTCCTATAAACCAGTTTTATGTTTGCTTCTCAGAATGAGTACCTTTCCATTTTGAGAGGAAAGGACGTTGAAGCGATGAAGAAAACTCGTTGAGTTTTGCTGCATAACACACATTTCTCATTCCCTTGGACCACTTCTGAACATAAATGCAACAAACACAATCAAAGGACCAGATTTTCATAATTAACAAGTCTTTGGTATAAAATCAGGGATCAAAAATTATGTTTTCCCTTAATCTTCTGTCATTTTACTGCATTTTATTTATTTGCCATTCATGGTTCCTGCCTCTGGGCTATTCCTGGCTGACTCAGCCTCATCTCAGGAAGAAACCACTCATCTGGAATCTGGCCAGCACACAGCTTGGGCTACAAAGCCTCCTTCATCTTTCCAGGAAGCTGCCAGCCCGTGTCTCAGTTTGTCTTTCTGAAGAACAGCAGTAGGAATGTGGGTCTAAGTGTTCAGAAGATGTTGGGGAGTATATAATACACTTTGGTGCTAAAATTATAAGGGAAAATATACCAGCATTATTTATTAAGATTCAGTTTTCTAAGGAAATTCTTCCAGATTTTAAATTCTGTACTAGTTTCTTAATGCCCTTTGATAATTGAACATTTTTCTCTAAACAAGGTGTCACATTATTAAAATATAACAATGTAAAATAAACCTCTTGTTTAATTGGACAACTTAGATAATTTTTCCTTCTGAAATACTAAAATTGAGGCTTTTCATTTTTACCTTTTGCTTAAAAATCTAAAAAATACACATTAATAATGAGAATTTTGTCCAGGATGTTTCATGAAAAGTCATATGAAATTATCTTACAGATATGGGGCAGGTCTGTGTTAGCAATGAAAACAAAGATTTGAAGCAATTAATTATCCAGAGTGTGCATTTTTTTTTTTGTTTAAGTATTTCTTCAAGACCCTTCTAGCACTTATATGCTATTCACTTCCTTTCTTTTTTTGAGTTTTACTAATTGATTTATAACTATACCTTTCTTTGTTAGCATAGACATGAATATAGACTCTTTACTTGATGTTGATATTTATAATATAAGTGAGATGGTATTACCATAGTCATAACACACTGGTGTTTTTGCAAATAAGTTTGCACAATTATTTGGAAAAGTGCTTGATCAGAAAAATAATGCAGTGTTCACTGATAGTAAAAAAAACTAAAAAATGGAAGATCCTCATATTTGAAAATCTAAACCCAGAAGTAAGAAGCCTCAAAGCTAAGCTATGCCTCACTGCAAAGATAGGGGAATTACAGGCTCGTTCTTATAATTCATATATAGGAGCCAGAAGCTATTTGGGACTGAGCATGTTGAAAATTAAAATGTTTCCCATTAGGTTGTGATAAGAGAAATCCAAAGGAAATTGTTGTTAGGATACATGTTATCTTTCTAAAATATTGTTTGTCATTTTCCTTTTTAACACCTTAAAAAGCACGAAGTCCCTATACTTCTCTTTGGTGAACGTAGTGCTTGGGAAAGACAATGAACACCATGGCCAATTTTTTTTTTTTTTTTTTACTTTCTTTTTTTCCTATGGAATGCTGTGTGACTTTTGGCAAATCACTTAACTTCTCTGTAGCTCAGGTCCTTATTTATAAAATGGGGATCATAGTGGTACTTACCTCATAGGGTGGTTGTGTAGATTAAAATAATAAACACAAGTTCTAGAACAAGGTAGTGCCTCCCAAATACTTCTTATTTACTATTGAATTTTTTAAAAAGTACTCAACACAGTAATTCAGTGAATATGAAGAAGGAAAGGGGTATATATGTGTGTGTGCGAGTGTGTGTGTATCTATAATATATGTGTTATATATTATGCATTGAAGAGAGAGGGGGAAGGAGAGAAAGAAGGAGAAGGAGAGGAAGAGAAAAAACACAGAATGTAGAATAAATATCCTCCTGTTGGGCTAACCTGTTCTAGAAAAGTCCTTCCCAGAAACATATGTTGCAGGTGAGAATGGGGCTATCTTTCTATTTGTCAGTGTAGTCATGATTATTTTTCCTCTTTGATGCCAATCAACTACATTTCCCTTCATTTGCAGATTATCTCAGGAAATCGATACTGCTAGCAAATTGAGTGTGATAGAGTCTTAGATTCAGAATTGTCTATCCTCCAATGAACATATCATTGTCAAATGTCGCCTGGCTGGAGAATAGGGAAGACATGAATCACACTATGGGACTGTTATTGTAGGTCGCTTTTCTGGTCTCATGCATTTAATCAACTCTTTTGTTCATTCCATAATTAACAATTCAATGCAGTGCTGCCAAGACTTTAATGATATTTTCCAACAATACAAACACACCAAGAAGCTAGGTTTCTTTTGTTTTAATTCTTTTTCTCTGCATATCAGCAACTACTTAAGCTTCAAGATGCAGACCAGGGTGGTTTTCTCTGGGGCACCTCCCTTGGTAACCTCCACTGTTCTGTCCTGTCTCTTGTGCTTCCTTTTAAGATAGTAAGTATTTTATTATAATCATCATTTAAATTTTCTATGTGTCTGACTAGATTTTCAACAGGTCAGGACTTGTTGGTTCTTGTCTTGAAATGTTCAGTATATAAGTAAGGATTCATAAATATCTGCTGGGTGAATAAATCGTTGGGCAAATTTCTATAAATTTTCCCATCTATAAGTCCATTAGATTTCATTGCAGGAATTCATCAGGTAGACAAAGATGAGATATTTCTCATAAAGCACACAGTATGGGCCAAGAGAAAATAGGGTGAAGCATATGGTGTATTTTGGGGATTGTGAAGGGTTTAATAGGGGCATAGCACTGTATGCTCCAATAGTGGCAGAGAACTCAGTCTGTTTTAAAGCACAACGTTCAAATATTGTCTCTTTGGGAAAGATCTAGCAGACCTTTATCCTTTTCCTTTACCCCAAGCACTATTTACTACCCTATTTTTGCTATTGCTTATATTGTATACATTTCCATTATACTATAAATTCTTTATTACTAGTGTTTACTTTCCTATCTTCTCTCCTGAAACTCTTGGCAGTCTGGTGGAGACAGCTTGGAATTTGCAGTTTGACAGATCTTGGTTGAAATACTTTGCTACTTAAGTGGGTAATTATTAATAAACAAGCAGTTTCCTTAAACCTTAGTTTATTAGTAAAATGGGGAAAATAGTATAAACTTCACAACTGTGTTGCGATCATACACCTTGGGCCTATGACAGATGCTCAATAAATTATAGTTCCCTTTCTCTTTCACCTTCTCAGAAGTCAAAAATCATGTTAATTTATTCCTAGCAAGTAATACTTCCTCTGACACCTAGGAGATGTTTGGTAGTTGTTTATTGAATGAAGAAAGTATATGTTTATCTAAATGTCTTACGTAAATATGTGTGTGTGTGTGTGTGTGTGTGTGTGTGTGTGTGTAAGTACATATTCAGAAAATTTATTTGAAAATATAACATTGCTAAATTTAGTATATCAGGGTCACTGTTGCAATAATTCCCATATGGCTTAATCTACTTTACTGTTCTTGCCAAATTTCAAGCTAGCCTGGATGCATATGAGTAAGATGGGAAGAACATTCTAGGCATTCCCCCTGCTTAGGGCGTTTCTGCTGGAATAGCTGAGGAAATAATGATGCACAACTTAACACAGCCTTCCAAGTAAGTACAAATCATTTATCAGCCTACCAAAATTTATAAGTCTTCCTCTCCCTGAGGAGGTGCGCAGACAGTTAAACAAATTGAATTGGTGTTGTGTGTTACTGGTCTATTATAAATCATTGAGCGAGTGCATGTTATTAGCTAGGTTGCTTTAACATACCCTCCTCTTTACATTCCTGAGCATAATTGCTGATTAGAGATTGCTTCCGGGAGGCTCAGTTTTTGCCTCGGCAACGTACGAATGGGAACTCTGTAGATGTTAACCATAGCAAATCTGGATAATGTACAAATCAAAGTCTGGGGATGACTCCATCGCTTTCAACATGTCATTTTGCTCTGGGTATTTGGAGTTGACTGGCCTTACCTTTTCTCTCCTCTGCCTTCTGTTCCTCTCTTTATCTCCCACTCTGTTTTCCTTTTCCATTTTCTACTGGCCCAATAGCTGGGTTGGTGAAACAAACTGCAAGACCTTGTGTTTCCGTCAAGGACGTGACGGAGGCTGGTAAACTTTTACCTGGAAATCCCCTTTTGGCTGATTATTACCTGTCAGTAAAGGTGGCTTCTCCTGTTCCTCATTTGGGGAGTCCAATAACTTTGAAAAGCTTCAGTGCTTTAGTGAAAGGAAGTAGAGAGGTGAGATAATGTGGTTATGAGGGGCTGACTCTTCTCCTAAATAATTGATCTGTTTTGCTAATTGAGCTCTCAATACTCCATTATTATTCGGAGATGTGTAGCCTGGTTGAATTTGCTTTTGCGGTACAGTTGAATTTATAGGAGTAGCTTTTATTGCCGCACACTGTTCATTCCAGCTGAGCTTTATCTTAGGTCAGTTAATATTATTCCTCCATTTTTTCACTTGAATGTAGAGTGATTTTACTTACGTGGGAAATGGATCAGATTAAGACCTTCCTACTTTTTAAAAAAGATTCTTGGTGGATGTTCAAGTTTTTAAAAGGCCTACCATCAAGATATCATCTTTACACTTGCCTTTTTAAATTTGCTTTGTGCTGAATTCTCTTTAGTTGTTGTTGTGATTGTATGCCGCATTCTCTTTTGACATTAATAAACAAGAGTAACATATTTTGTGATTTCTCCTTGTCCTCTGTGATATCCTGGTATTTGTTTTTCAGTTGTTCTTCAAAATATAGTACTAAATATAGTCAAGGTATAATTTAAAGAAAGCTGTGAATTAAAAACTTAATTTTGATTAAATAATGGAAGAGTTTAAAGGTTGGATTGAAGATCTCTTTTCTCACATTCAGGTTAAAAGGATACCCCCCCCCCCCACTGACTTAATGCCTGGTCTTTACTAAAATACAAAGAACATTTATGAGATTCACAGGAGCATATTCATATATTAAAATAATTTCTATAGATACACTGCAAAGCTGATGAGCATAAAGAAAAAGTCAAGTGCTTAAAGTGTTCATGAGTTTCAGGGATGAGGTATTTTTCTGGGCTCCTTGCCCTTCCCATTTGGAAGGCAGGCTTTACTTCAGCTGAGCTTGTCAAAGCCGATAGCCTGGCACTCTGCCTCTGGCACTGAACTTGAGTCAACGTTTTAAGAGAAACATGAAAAACATCAACATTCTGTGTTTACACTTTGCCAGTTGTTGTACATAAAAAAATCCTTTTTGATGCTTTATATTTAAGCAATGTATTTACATAGGCATTTTCTTTCCACTAATCAACAAAGAGGAGGAAGAGAGGAAGAGGGAGAGAGAATCTCAAGCAGACTCCCCACCAACATGGAGACTGATCCAGGGCTCGATCCCAGGACCCTGAGATCATGGCCTGAGCCAAAATCAAGTTAGACACTCAACTGACTGAGCCACCCAACCACCTCTAACATTATTTCTTATAAGTTTCATTCTTCCTACCTAAGCTTGTTTAAGTAATATATGGATCTAAAGAATGGAAAATATTTGTTTCCTCTTTGTAATGGTTTGATTTGTGTGCCCCCCATTCATATGTTAAAGTCTTAACTCCCAGTACTCAGAATGTGAGTATATTTAGAAATAGGGTCTTTAGAAAGGAGATGAAGGTTAAGTGAGGTCCTAGGAGTGGGTTCTAATTTAATATGATTAATGTCCTTCTAATAAAGAGGAGAGACATGGGATGTATGCAGAAAGGGAAGGCCACATTTCTCTAAGGGCCAATGAGAAGCTGTCATCTGCAAGGCAAGGAGAGAGGCCTCAGAAGAAAACAAATCTGCCAACACCTTGGATTTCTTGGTTCTTGGATTTCTAGCCTTCAGAACAGTGAGAAAATGGATTTCTGATTGAAGCTATTGAGTCTGTGATTTTTTTGGTTAGAGTAGCCTGAGCCAACAAATGCACTTTGTTTTATGAATATGATATTCATAAATGAATATGATATTCATTCCTTTTGAAAAATGGGGCTGGGAGTGTGCGGGAGAAAGAACAAAGGACAAGCGTGAAGAGGAGGAGGACAGGAAGAAGAGGAGGAGCAGCAACAAGGAGAAGATAGAAACCGTGATGAGGGCGCCTGGATGGCTCCTTTGGTTAAACGTTTTGCTCTTAATTTGGGCTCAGGTCATCATCTTAAGGTCATGAGATTGAGCCCCAAATCAGGCTCAGTGCTCAGGGGCAGGGTTTTTGGGGGGAAGGTCTGCTTGAGATTCTCTTCCTTTACCTTTGCCCCTTCTCTGGTTCACGTATTCTCTCTCTCTCTCCCCGTCAATAAATGAATGAATGAATAAATAAGTAAATACATAAAATCTTTAAAAAAAGAACAAGAAAACATGATGAGATGGTTCACTGAAGCCATGTGCAGTGTATGTTCCAGTATTACTCTCAGGATGAAGAGGAAAACATAGTAATGAATGTGATAAGAGTTTAAAATGTGTGTGTGTCAGGGGCGGGGAGCGCCTGGGTGGCTCAGTCGGTTAAAGCCTCTGCTTTCGGCTTAGGTCATGATCTCAGGGTCCTGGGATCGAGCCCCACATCGGGCTCTCTGCTCAGGAGGGAGCCTGCTTCCTTCTCTCTCTGCCTGCCTCTCTGCCTACTTGTAATCTCTGTCTGTCAAATAAATAAATAAAATCTTAAAAATAAATACATACATAAATAAAATATGTGAGGGTCTGTGCTCAACACTATACATGACTACCTCATATAGTCCTCACAGAAGTCCTATCAAAAAGACATTATCATTATCATTATTATTAGCCTTATTTTGTAGATAAAGAAACTGGGGGCTTATTGAAATTTAATCACTTTTCCAGGGTTGCTTACACAGGCAAAAGAGGTGCCATTTACGGCCAGGTCCTTCTGATGCTATATCTGATACCCCTAAATGCTCTACGCTATCTTTTCTTCCCATGGGATAAAAGCTGTCAGCAGGGTGGGATTGTGGTTCTTCCATTTTCTAGCCCAAGCACTGAGCTGGTCTTTTCTAGTCTGTTATAATTGGCACAATTCAATCTAGCAAATGTTCTTTAAGTATCTAAATGGGAATGAAGACATTTTTGCTTGAAGCAAGAATCTAATAGAAGTAGAATGGTTGGTGAGTGCAGTATTACAAGTATGTTGAAGGTGGAAAGGACAGATGACAGTTTCTGAGGTTGGTGCTGGGTGTGGTATTACTGATGACAGTACGATGATTTGCCATTTTAGTTTTGCTTCCTTAAATATTTTCATGTTCTATTATAGTCCCTGATATCCTCTTTTGTGCGGAAACAATACTGATGGACCCAGAATTAAAATTCCTTTAGGGACTTTGCATTTAAGCAGTACATTAATATTGTCCTTACTTCATTGGTGGTTTGATTGAACAATTATTTAATTTTCTGGATATGTTAGGTTCTCTCTGAATTCATTCAGTGATTTGGGTACCTTCTTTAGGATTTATATTAATGCTAATATTTTATTTATTTATTATTTTTTATTTTTTAAATTTTTATTTATTTTTAAAAATATTTTATTTATTTATTTGAGAGAGAGAGAGAGATCACAAGTAGGCAGAGAGGCAGGCAGAGAGAGAGGGGGGAAGCAGGCTCCCTGCTGAGCAGAGAGCCCGATGTGGGGCTCGATCCCAGGACCCTGGAATCATGACCTAAGCTGAAAGCAGAGGCTTTAACCCACTGAGTCACCCAGGCACCCCTTAATGCTGATATTTTAAAAAATCACATGACCAATATAGACATTTTTTGTCTACGGGTATGAATGGCTCTCAGCAGTTTCTCAAATCTCACTTAGTTCTCTGTGGCTCTCAAGTTATCAGTCTCCTCCTTGTCTTCCCTTTATCACCAGGGTGTCCAATATCACCATCTCCCTATCCCTTCTAAACAGTCCCTATCAGATTTCTGCCTCCATAGCTGTCCTATACTGACCTCTGCCCCATCAGAGGTCACCAGTGACTCCTAGTTACCACTCACATCACCTTTTCTCATTCTCCCCTTCTTTGTTTGGTCTCTGCTCAACACAAGACCTTTCTCAAAATGTTCTACTCCTGCATTCCATGACACCATACTTGCTTGGTTTCCTCGATTTTCTAAATGGGTCTCAGAATCTTTCATGACCTCATTTACGATTCACTCTTTAGTGGTAAATTCTTTTTAGTTCTTTTTCCTTGAGGATTTCACTCATGCCTGGGACTTGAACCTCTCCAAGGTTGACTTCCAATGTTTATTTCTGCCATTTCCAGTGTATACTCCTCTTAAATCACTTACACTTAACTCTTACATTTCTTTTTTTTTTTAATTAAAGATTTATTTCTTTATCTTAGAGAGAGCATGAGCAGGGGGAGGGGCAGAGGTGAGAGAGAGAAACAGATGCCCAGCTGAGCACAGAGCCTGCCATGGGTCTCAGTCTCACAACCCTGAAATCATGACCCAAGTTATGATCAAGAGTCTGGCACTTAACTGACCAAGCCACCCAGGCGCCTCAACTCTTATGTTTCTTAGCGCTTGCCTTTCTCCCTTGATATCACAACAGCATGTAAAACTAAACATATCTCAAATACTCTTTTAAGTATGCTATTTTCATTTTTAAAGAGATACTATTTTTCCAGTCGTCCAGATTTGAACCTTTTATCATGCTTTTGAATCCTCCTCTTTCAACTCCCATAGCAGTACCTAGTTCTGTCTGTGGACTGTATTCCATGGAGTTTCTCAAATCCATTGGTCTGGAAATTAGACTTCAGAGCCAGAATGCCAGGTTTGAATCCTGGGTCCTCCAATGAATCTCTGTCATTTTTGGCAGTCACTTTATTTCTTGTGATTATATTCCCCCTTCTATAAAATAGAGCAATAACAGCATTTACCTGTTGGGTTGTGATGAGAATGAAAAGTGTTAACATGTAACACATTTCAAATAGTACCCAGTGATCACTGCTATCATCATCTTCAGTGTCATCTATAATGTACTTTCTGTTTCCATGCATATTCTATTTCAGGTTCTCATTATGTCTTGTTTAGAGGCTGACAGATCTCTCTAACTGGTTTCTCCCATTCTCAGTCTCTCTCTATTCTACCTCATTCCATTATATGTTCTAGAAATAACATTCCAGTAACAGAACCATATCATATGGCCTTGTACTAAAAAATGTTCAGTGGTTCCACTATTAATAATTTGTGTGAAGTCAGCCAGATCCTTTTCTGACTTTAGTTGTCCGCATCTCCATCACAAGGGGTAGGGCTGAAAGCTCCCAGCAAAGAGATTGATTCTAGCTTTGATTTCCTGGTGCCTGTACAGTGTAATACATATGCCTAAGCATGACATTCAAAGATTTTCCTGCTTTGCTTCCAAACTGCCTTCCCAGCATTATCTCATTCTTTTTTTTTTTTTTTTTTTAAAGATTTTATTTATTTATTTAACAGAGAGAGATCACAAGTAGGCAGAGAGGCAGGCAGAGAGAGAGAGAGAGAGAGGAGGAAGCAGGCTCCCTGCTGAGCAGAAAGCCCGATGCGGGACTCGATCCCAGGACCCTGAGATCATGACCTGAGCCGAAGGCAGCGGCTTAACCCACTGAGCCACCCAGGCGCCCGCATTATCTCATTCTATTCTTGCTGCTAACCAGCCAGAAGGAAATATGGTATTTCTTATTCTCTGGAAACATCTGGTGCTGTCTTACCTCCACGAATATAATTACGACATTCTGTTTGCCTGGAATGTCCTTCTTCTTCATTTGCTTAGCAAAATTCTGCCCTTTCTCTCATGTTCAGTTCAGTGCGGCTTTCATAACTCTTCCCCACAAATAAATCCCCACAAATTAATACAATTACCTTCTCCTCTATAATCTCATAATGAATAGCTTGTATTACATAATTGTTTATTTGTCTCTCCCCTTTTAAATGTAACTCCCTTAGGATTTCGGGTCTCACTTTTACTCCTGTTGCATCCTCTGTCCTCAGACCTGGCATATGCACTATGCTTTGCACATAGTTTCTCCATGGATATTTATAAAATGACTATGTGGAGAATCTAGTGTCAGCAGCACTGTATGTGGCTTGGAAGAAACATATTAAAATCACGGAGGACACAGTATTGATATTCAAGGATCCTATAAAGTAATAGGAATCTTCAGTGCAATTTTGCCATGGAGAGCCCCAAGTTGTAGCATGACCCCATGGAAGGGGGGACCATACAGAGAGACCTTTTTATCAATGGTAGTGATTAGTGAGCCTACTTTGATTTAACTGTTTCAGATTATTTCATATCAGTCTACACTCAGCTATTAGAAGCCTCTTCATGGCACTTCCCTGAGGGCAAGTACTGTCTTAAATAATATATAAGAAACTATTGAAGCGTGAGCTCCTTATTGACTATGGCGTCTCTAGGGCCTGGCGAATGGTAGGTTCTTAATTTGCATTTGGGTAGGGAGCCATAAGATCATGCCCTTATGAGTGGGGCTTGTGAGAGTCCCATTCGGAGCTTGTATCCCATGGTGACATTCATTCACACCAAGGCTGGGGACCTGGAGTCAGTAGAAACAGGGTCTATCCGAAAGACAGACTGCATAGTGTCTCTGAGTAAAGAACACCAAGGTAAGTAACTCTGAAGTCTAGTGTATTTTGAGGTTTCCCAAAATATATAAATTTCAAACAAGTGTCTGGTATTTGTTTCTGGCCACATAATTTCCGGAGACTTTTTAATCTATCAGAATTAAAATAGTGCTTTCTTTTCATTTAACCTCTGTGTATTATTTAGGGCAGTCTGGTGTTATTTGTAATCTAATACCATGTGTCTTTTGTAAGTTACTTGTTCTTCCTTATACTAACGCAAAATCTCCATACACAAGGTAGGGACACTGGATTATCTAGGATTAAAATTCTACTTATTAACCCAAATTCTCTTGCTGACCACATACTACTAGCTCACAGCGTAATTGCCAATTTTCTGTTTGGTGGAGAAAGAGCCAAAGTGAAAGGAACTTAAATAACTTGGCCAAGTTATATAGCAAACTAAGTACAAAGACGGAAATAGATGTTGAACAATGAGTGATTTTTACAAAATCCTGTTTCCTTTGACACCCTTAAACATCTCTTAAGGCCAAGAGTAACTTTACTTCTGCTATTTTTGTGTTTGACAAAAATAAAATAATACATAAAGGTTTTGGCTCTCAAATTTACCATCTCAGTTGCATTCAAAATTCTGTTTTTTTAGTCTCATACCATGTAGGATTACTATATTTAAATTATAAGCAAATAATGAAGGAATTATGCTGTCATTATTAATTAGTATATGTATTTGGACATATAAGTTTCCTTACAAAATTTAGGGGATATAATTGGTAATAGACATATGAGTAGTCCTCAAAGCCAAATGCATTAACATTGAAGGAGGTTCTGAAGGTCTTTGGCTCAGTTCATTATGTAAGCAACACTTCTTAACTATTTTACATGTTATTTTGAACTATACAACCAGAAAAAAAGTGCTCTCAATAATAGCTTTTTTCTTGGAATACTTTAAATGCTATTCTTCCTAGTGTGGAGAACCCTTCTATGTAAAATGTCTCAAATTTATGAGACTATGATTTATAAATATTTATTAACTGGGTGAATGAGTTTTTTCATATTGCTTCTCTAGGACATGTGAGACATGTCTCACATGTCCTTAGAGAAGCATTGATAGATAATTCTAGATAATTGATTATAAGAAGTACTTTGGCTGTATCTATGCTCTATAGGAGAATCTAGTTTCAAGTTGGAACTTGAAGTTTTCTTTTACAACACCAGTAAGTGCCTTAATATCTAGAATTTTTCCAAAGGATCTGGTTTGCATTTTTGTATCTAAAAAAGTCCCATGTGCAAACCTAATTTGTTATTTACTTGTACAGACGTGGTCCTCTCCTAAAATTTCCCTTGTAAACACTCCCAAACTAGAAAATGTGTGAGAGAGTTCAGCAGAAAAACACCACTATTAATAGAAAGATACAATTATTAATTATTAATGAATGAACGGTGGTAAAGTCCAGATGGCAGCACCCATCAATCACACCCACCAACAATGCCATGTTCTTACTCCAATAAGATGGATGGGGGTTTGTTCCAATCAGCCCAACATTCATCCAGTGTATGGATGCTGCTGCTGGAGGAATATAGTGCTTGCTGAGTATTAAGTACTCTAGGTATCTGGTAAGGTTGTCTGATCCTGTCACATCACCTTCCATGGCCTCTTATCATTTGTTCCTAAATAACGGCCCTGGTTTTAACCCTTTTGGCCAGCCACCTCATTCCAATATGATGTTTCACTCTTTCATAACTATATTGTCTTTCTCGTTACTTTTTCATTAGATGGTTTCCTCTTTTTCACATGTTTGGCTTTCAGTTTCCTCTTCAGATGTTCAAAATCTATTGAAAGGTCATTTCTGCCAGGAAAGCAACCCCCAAGTCACCTTGTAAAGTCAGAACTGATATTGGGTGAAATTCTCCAACAGATACAGCTGTGTGGAATCTTTTGAGAGATAATTCATTCACCAACTATGCATTGAGCATATAACTATGCTTTGAGTATATGAAATATGCTGTAACTGTGCTCATTTCCAGGGGGAATATGAATTTTCTGGGGCCTCCACTTTTAAATATTTCCATAATTAAGGGTGATAAGTATTCGGAGAGAAAACAAAAAATACGTACTTATTTAGAAGACTGAAAAGGGGGAGTATTCCTGTAATATTTTCCTTGGCATTTATTCCCAAATACCTAAATATGGCTAATGACAACCAGAATGACAAGGAGTGAGGTATTAAAAAAAATGGAATTCCTTTCCATTGATACTGAATTTAGTCACAAAGGAATGGATGCTTAAAAAATTTTGTTGTTGTGTCAGCCATCACACACACACAAAAAAAAATCTTGCCATTTGCAATGATGTGGGTAGAACTAGAGGGTATTATGCCAAGTGAAATAAGTCAGTTAGAGAAAGACAAATACTAAATGATTTTACTCATATATGGAATTTAGGAAACAAAACAGGTGAACATAGGCGGAGGGAAGGAAAAATAAAAGACAAAATCAGAAAAGGAGGCAAACATAAGAGGACCTTAACTTTAGGAAACAAACTGAGGGCTGCTGGAAGGGAGGTAGGTGGGGGATGGGGTAACTGGGTGATGGTCATTAAGGAGGGCACTTGAAGTAATGAGCACTTGGGTGTTGTATGCAACTGATGAATCACTGAATTCTACCCCTGAAACTAATAAGACAGTATACGTTAATTAAGTTGAATTTAAATAAAATTTTTTTAAAAAATTGCTGTGTATTTCAGTATTTAAATTTAAAATACACTTTACCCCATACCAACAAATGAGATGAATGAAATAGGAGAAGAAATTAATGAAAATAACAAAATCAGGTAAAGAAATATTGTGCCAAGGAAAATAGTATGAGCATAACCTTTTCTTAAGCTGTCAAAGATGCAAATGCTCACTGAAATCACAAGAGAGTTGTTTCCTGTCTCTAAATTCTAAAAAAAAAAAAAAAAAAAAAAAAAAAAAAAAAAAAAAAAAAAAAAAAAAAAAAACACAAGAAATACAAATACCTGGAAGATGGAAGTAGACTTTAGTAAATTTTTAAAAATCAAGCATTATTTGCACAAAAGGGTGGTTGAGGGGAGGGAGTCTAAGTACATTAGTAACATTTAAAAAATGTTTTTATTTCTACTACTTTATTTCTGAACATTTGAGGAAGATAAGGAAAATAAATGTTCATTTGTATTTGATTTTTTCTCAAAACTTGAAACACTAAAAACTTTTCAGTGGAAAGGTGATGCTTGCTTGTTAGTGCTTTAACTGAATTGTTAGGGTTTATAATACAGTATGGACAGTGGCTTTCTTGCACATCTATTCACGTCAGCCCCCTGAATCATCACAATAGCTTCATGATCTGGTGAGGGCTTTGGATGTGGTTCTATTATATCAGAACAACTTCTTTCATTTTGTTTGAACTCTGACTTTGCCAGTTTCTATTCTGAAGAACTATAGAGAACAGAAGTGATTTTGTAAATATGACATATTTTTGTTAAAGATTCTCCAGTGAATCCAAGTTTAACCCTGAAATGTTAGCCAAATGTGGTGACAAGGGGTTGAAACCTAAGAAATTGCTCATGGTTGGCCATTTTTGACTCGAAAAAGGCAAGTTTATATGGTTCAATTTACCAGTAGCCAGTAGTTACCAAGTGCCTACTCCTATCAGACTCTTCTATGCATGTTATCTGTTATCTCTCATCTTCTTTATAACATCACCTGAAGGTAGATCTTTACTGTTCTCCATTTCATAGATGAGAAAACAGACACAGAGAGGTTAAGCAACTTGCCCAGGGTTCTCAGTGGTGAGGAGGGCAGGCATGAGAGTCATCCTCATATCTGCGAAGAAAAAGAACAAATTAATAACTGGAGAACCTGTTGACTGGATTTTAGTAAAGTCACTCTTGTTTTTACAGTCTAGCATCTAACAGACATCTCTGTACCTCAGTTGTCCTTTTTATCATGGGAATAATATTATCCATGCCTCATATGTGTTAGCAAGTATTTTCCTGCCCTGCCGTTTCTTTCTGTGTGTGCTCTGTTATGTGCCTGTAGGCCATACTCTCACCCATTGGCCCTATCAACAGCAAAGGTAGTATTTGGATCGCCCATCTCTCTTACTGTTCATTTTGCTTCATAACTTAGGCATGGAAAAGGTTTTTCTTTCCCTACAAGTCCGCTGACAAGTAGTGTTGCTAAGAAGGCTAAACAAGAAAAATGCATTTGGAAAGTTATAATATAGACTTTGGTAAATATGAAACATATCACATTTACTGTTATTGCTTAAAAATAATCCCTCTAGCAAATTCATACTTTAAAATTCCTCTAAGATTCGTAAGTCACAAACTGCCATTAGGGCTAGTTAAAAGTAATAAAACTGTGTTTTAAAAACACTCTACCATTCAGATTTTTTGCTTTCACTAATTCGAAATGATATTTATTACACTAGGAAATAGTGAGATGTAACCATATCATATTTCATCTAATCCAAAATGCCAACGGTAGTAGCATACACATTTATTTTATATGCCATTAAGAGAGAAAAATGTTTCTAATTAATTCTGAAATGCTATAGAT
This sequence comes from Mustela putorius furo, assembly GCF_011764305.1. Lineage (NCBI taxonomy): Eukaryota > Metazoa > Chordata > Mammalia > Carnivora > Mustelidae > Mustela > Mustela putorius. Next base: position 31,927,933 of record NW_025421998.1, read on the forward strand.
TAAAGACACATCACAATTTCAGGAGGTTAAATATGTAAAAATGTCTTAGAATTGATGAAATATGGTAATAAAATCGATGAGTCTGATTTTTTCCTTCACCCATGAATTGGGATAGTTTGAAATTAAACCAGAAAGGCAGCAGGCAAGACCATCCATATTTCTGAGCTGTATTAATGATTTCCCAGACCTACTTGGCAGTACCAATAGGCTTCTGCTTCAAATCAGCCAAATCTGGAAAATTAGTATGGACTGTACATTCCACACAAATGTTCCTTGATCAGGGACATGTACTATATCCTGAAACTAAACCAATATAGTACTGAATTTCAATCCAAATTCAGATTCTGATGTTTTTCTAAGGAACCAGCAGTTAGAACTGAACTTTTTTTTTTTTAAATATTCAAAACATGTGCTCATGGGTAAGTATGCACTATTGTTTACTGAATTGGCTTCAAACAGAACATGAAGTTTATAGAAACTACTTAATTAATTTAAAGCTAAAATATTAAAATAAGCTCTGCAAAACACTTCAAATGGCTCAGTATTTCCTTTGACTCAAGCCAGTGTTTATAAGAATAAGAGATTGAAGGGAACCAAAATGAATAGATACAATTTATGCAAAACATCACACAGGAATATTTACTATTTTGGTAATGTGTCATATCTTTCTGCTTTCAATTTTCAAAACCATTAAAGAGAAGAAGATTGAATATAAATTCTCATAAGCAGAGATATTTTTTTTTCTTCAACTACTGTTTCCTTTTCTTTTAACAGTAGTCTCCTGCCACATGGACATGTTTATTCATGTGTCTCGTTGATTCATGTGCTTACTGTACTTGTTTATATCTGGTGCACAGTTGGTATTGTGAAATATGGGCTCGTGGAGTGCGACTCTTGATTTGAAATAGCTGGCCCATAAAACTAGGCTATTAGATTAACAAGTCAGCGCATTAAAACGAGGAATCAACACAAGGTTGATTTTCAGTCTGTTTATCACTTCCACACCAGATGAGAGAAAAGAATGACTCGACGTTTGCATAGTTCTTTAGTCTGTCTGGAAAGATTTGTGTACTTTACTAATATCGTGTTGGCAACAGCTCAATCTTATAGTCTTCTGCCAGATCCATTCCATGTCCTTTAAATATTTTCTAGGCTATTTGTGATGAGGCTGACTTAGAATGGCAGTAAACAAATGTAGATTGGTAGCAATCCATGGAGTACTTTAGTTTTCTCATAACTTCCATCCTTCAAGGTCAACGACCAAGGTACAGGATATTTTCTGCTTCTGCATGCAAAATGTATTCTGGACCTAGGTCGGCTAAGGGTCGTAGTTTTCTGGAGCCACACAGGTGACACAGTATTTCAGGGTATTTAGGACAAAGCAGTATTGAGGAGTCATTGTCAGAGTGTGACCTATGTTTAAAAGGACACCATTTAGTGAACTCTTTTACATTGGGGCTATAAAAACAATGTCACTGATTGAAGCTGATGAGGAGAGAGCTCAGACCTGGTCCGTATTATCCACCTCTTGGGCCGTACCACGGACCAACCACGGATTTGGAATGTAACTCATTCCCTTATGTCTTTTGATTATTCAGAGCCTTCATCTTCTGTATAACTTCTCTACTGACAGCCTTGTGGCAAGGGTCCTGATTTTGATTTTGGTTTTTGTTTTACCTCCTTTGCTACACTTACTATGAGCTGCCAGTGAGCCACCTGGAACGGGGTTGAGACTCAGAATTGTAAATGGTAGTTGTTGGCTTAAACCTAGGCACCATGGGTTCTATTTGTGAGAAGCAGCACTTAACACTGCTGTTTCTAAAGCACATTTCTCACCAGTTCTCTGTGCTGAGGATAGCAGGGCATGCTGAGGGCGTGTTAAAGTAGCTGGCAACCTTGGTGGGCACCTGCTAAAGCTCGGATTATACCACAGTCCGTCCACTTCCTCTTCCTGATTCAGAGACCTTGGTTTTGACTCTCTTCACTCTTCACTTACGTTTGCACAGCCAGCCCGTACTGAGCTAAGGCTTCTTTTTTTTTTTTTTTTTTTTTTTTTTTTTTTAAATAATTATTTATTTGACAGAGATCACGAGTAGGCAGAGAGAGGAGGGGAAGCATGCTCCCCGCTGAGCAGAGAGTCCAACGTGGGGCTCGATCCCAGGACCCTGAGATCGTGACCCGAGCTGAAGGCAGAGGCTTAACCCTCTGAGCCACCCAGGCGCCCCATGAGCTAAGGCTTCTAAGTTTGCTGCTAACCTACTGCTTTGACTGAATGAACACTTCAGCATGGAAGAAAAACTTCCTTGAAACAGATATTTTGCTATGAATCTCTTGTTAGAGAAACAAATATCTGGACCAAATGTGAACATTTTTTGTATAATTGTCCACCTCTTAAAAAAAAAAGAGAGAGAGAAATGACTTAAGTCATAGGCTCACTCAAATCCAAACAAATGATTAAAGTATTTTAACCATGCTATAAGTTTAGTACACTTTGAGTTATGACTTATCAGACACATAAACTGCTCCCCAGATGGATTGTTTCAGAATTCATAAGAAAGAATACCTGCTTTGGAATCATTCCAATGTGGATTTAAGCCCCAGCTCTGCCCCTTGTTTGCTGTGTGAAATTGGGTAAATTCCAACCCATCTCTGAACTTCAGGTTTCTCTTTTATAAGACTGGCGTCCATCTTATTACCTTGGAGGGCTGTGGTGAGGGAAAAGTAACATCCTGTTGAACATTCAGAGTTGTTCCTGGGACATAATGGATATACCGGGAATTCTCTCCTTCCCTGACTCCCTATGGATGTGTACAAGGTCCTGAGGATTTCCTTGCTGAGGGTATATTCACACGAGGCAGGTGTTTCTTACTGTGTTGTACTCTTTCCCCATTCCCTATCATTTTCTTCCACTGTTCTCTTTTTTGAACAGCTTAGTTAGCTTCATGGCTCAGATGAGCATATCTGTGCGGAAGATTCTTGATTATCTGTCTTCAGCCCTGATCTTTCTCTAGAGCTCTGGGACCTCATTCCTAATTGCCTGTGGCTGTCTTACTTCTGAGAGACTGTCACTATTTCTAAATAGGAGTGCCAAACTGAAGTCATAACTTTTCCTTCCTGACCTGTGCCACTTTCTCCTTGGTTTTATGTCAGTTTAACCAACTATCCTGGGAAGCTTGGGATTCTGTCTGAATCTTCTGTCTACCCCTGGCCTTGATAGTCCATCAGTCATAAAGTCAGAGGGAGCTCACTACTGGAAATTTCTCGCTTCTGTCCTTCCCTCTCAATTCCCTCTGCTCTCTCTCCATGCCTCACATTGTCACCTCTTTTCATAACTGTGCCGGTGGCTTTGGTCACTTATTTCCCTGACCCTCATCTTTCCCCTTTTCAATACATTCTTCACTCAGCTGTGAGAGAGATCAGAGTCCCAAGACTGTCATTTCCTTCTAAGAAAACGTCAGTGATTACCTCTTTTAGACCACAGTCTAAATCATCAGTGCAGTGTTAACATTTTGGTTCCAATTTAGCAAATAAAAGTTTTCTAAAATTTAATATAAAACATTTTAAACATATAGGCAGGTACAAAGATTATGTCACAGAAACCAATATGCCACCTATTTAGAAGTAGCATTTGTTAATGTTTCCCATATTTGCTTCATATCTTTATTTTATGTACATATTTTTAAGTAAAACCTAATGTCCTACTCCCTCATCTCCTTTCTGCTGTCCTTGGTATCCATCAACCTTTTTTCCCCTTCTATTTCTCATATTTTATGTTCCTGATGATTGTAATATAAAAGAAGGATGATACCCAGGGATGAGAGAATTTTTTTTTTTTTTTTTTTTTAAAGAAGATCTCTTTCTAAGGTGGGTTTCTAAGGCAACAATCTGTGGAGATGTGACTCCTCTCAGGAAAATAAAAGTCCTCCATCACTGATCAGTGATTACATCACCAATGTGTGAGGAGTTGGCAATATAACAAAATGATTTCTTTCTTTTTTTAATAATTTATTTATTTGTTTTTTAAGAGATGGAGAGAGAAGGAGGGATAGAGCAGTGGGAGAGAGGGGGAGAGAGAGAGAGTGAAAACGAGAGGAAGAGAGAGAGAGAGAATGAATCTTAGGTAGGCTCCACACCTAGCATGGAGTCCGACATAGTACTCAGTCTCACAACCTTGAGATCATGACCTGAGCCTAAATCAAGAGGCAGATGTTTTAACTGAATGAACCACCCACGCACCCCACAAAGTGGTTTCTGATCTTGGCTCTGACACTTACAAGCAACTCTACAAAACTGATTTTTCTTATACATAGAGTGAGTATCATAGTACCTACCTCAAATATTTTTGTATTACTTGAGATAATGTATGTGAAGTGCCCAGATCAGAGCCTGGTGTTGATACATCAGTTGAGGAATCAGAGTGGATCGTAATGGACTAAACAATACAGTGTTTGCTTTCTTGGTGGGACACTGTATCATGAATGTACAAGTGCAGTAAATGTGGCCTCATGGATTTTTAGGGGAGTATCATGAAATGTGGCTTGTTTGGATTTGGTTTGAACTTGAACTTGGTTTGAACTTGGGTGAACACCAAAGTTACCACCTCCCCCTCCCTTTTGCCCTCTCCCATCTTCACCAGCATCCCTGTTATCATTAGGAGTTAAAGTACATAACCCCATGTTAGAGTATTCATTGACAGTAATTGCCCCCAGGGAAACCATGATGTCGCTGCTTCATTAAAGGCTTTACCACCTGCTACAAAAGCCATCTTACATCCCCCATTTCACTCAGCATGTTTTTTGTACTTGGGCTAATAGTTAAATATGTTTCTTACTTATATCTTTGACTTCAAACGTGTTTAAGTGACTTCCTGAAATAAGAAGTCAATGTTACATCTGCCACAGAGGGAGAAAAAGAAACCCTACACATATGAAGGATTATAATCCTTGGCTAGGACATGAATCCCACAGTGCTCCAGAAAAGACAATAAATCCATGCAATATCCCTGACTCGTGCATTTTTACATTCAGGTCTTAGAGTTATGGAAAGATATGTAAAATTAGAGGCAGGCAGAAAGTGGGTTGACTATACATCTGGGAAAGTTCTTATGCATTGCTTATTCCTGGCTGTTCATCTTCTGCTCATGAAGTCTGCCATGGTCAGACTCCTACCTGATGCCACGGAACTGAATAACTTGTGTATGGTCTCTTAAGAAACCTCTCGTCTTTTGACTCTTGGTTAAAACCCTTCATAGAGGACATGATACTTGATTTGTATGGGAATTAGGAACCATCCCTTTCTCGTTCTGATATTGACACGTTTTTTTAAATGAAGGGCGATAGAACTTTGCCAAACATCAAAAAATGTTTACATTTAAAGAAGGACTGATATAAGTTTTTCTCACAACTTAGGAAATTATGAAAAATGTGCATCAAGGCCAACTCCCAAATCACATTATACTAACTCTGAAAAGTCAGATGGCGGAGAGCTTAGGAAAGGGCAGAAATCGTGGCAGGATTCTCCATATTTGACTAGGACTGAGACTAATTTAGGTTGAAGAAATACGTTTTCATAATTCAAATATATTAATGATGAATAAATTCAATTAAATCACTTTCATTGCGGATGTAGGCTCATAAAATTTGGGTTGGAAAGTGTGGGTTGAATTAACCATTGCATGTTCTGAAGGGCAGAAAGGTGGTAGCATAGGCTGAAGGCAGTGAGAGGCTGAGACAGTAATTAATTCAGGATTTCAAAGTGAGAATAATGAATCAGCTATTGAAATTTTAATGATTTATTATTTGATACTTTTGATAGTAACCTCTGTATCTCTAGATAAAATAGCATGTCTAGATTGCTATTTTATTGTCTTTAAAGCTGTAGGCTCTATCTTTTGACTTTCCACTAAGGATTTAGCTCTGTTTTACCAAATTCTCCTGTATTCTGCCACTACTCACATACTCACTTCCCATTTCTCCAGTGACCCAATATATTTCTGTTATCATTTTGGTTTTATTAATATTCATGTGTATCTTCCTGGAATATGCAAATTATTTAGAGTGGAGCCATGTAGCAAACTATGATTACTTTTTATTTTTTGCTTATTTGTAGTTAATTATATTGTTTTTGCTTAGTTATAAAAACATATATATTACAATACAACCTTACCTACTCTATTAGTGTTAATGATTCTATCATTTGTGCTTAGTTTTTGAAGACTGTATTTATCAATCATTCAATGTCAAATTCTTTGCCAAATATGTAATCCTCTTTTCAAGGTATTCATTCTCTTCAGGTACATCAGCAATAAAAAAAAAAAAACCTGTTGAGGTTTTTCTCAGAGTATTCTGAACTGCTTCTACCCAGACTAGTTGACGTCCATAGACAGTTGAATGTCTGATTTTGACTAGATATGGAATTTTATTTGTTTATTTATTTATTAGTTAGTAAGTTTCAGAGGTAAGTAAAGTTTAGTGATTCATGACTTGCATATAATACCCAGTGCTTATTACATCAAGAGCTTTCCTTAATGTTCATTTCTCAGTTACCCCATCCCCCTCCCCACCTCCTTTCCAGCAGCCCTCAGTTTGTTCTCTATATTTAAGAATCTCTTATGGGGGCGCCTGGGTGGCTCAGTGGGGGGCACCTGGGTGGCTCAGTGGGTTAAGCCGCTGCCTTCGGCTCAGGTCATGATCTCAGGTCCCTGGGATCGAGTCCCGCATCGGGCTCTCTGCTCAGCAGGGAGCCCGCTTCCCTCTCTCTTTCTCTCTGCCTGCCTCTCCATCTACTTGTGATTTCTCTCTGTCAAATAAATAAATAAAATCTTTAAAAAAAAAAAAAAGAATCTCTTACGGTTTGCTTCCCTCTCAATTTTTGTCTTATTTTATTTTTCCTTCCCTTTCCTTGTGTTCATCTGTTTTTTTTCTTAAATTCCACATATAAGTGAAATCATATGGTGTTTGTCTTTCTCTGACTGACTGACTTCGCTTAGCATAATACTCTGTAGTTCCATCCACGTCCTTGCAAATGGTAAGATCTCATTATTTTTATAGCTGAGTAATATGAGTTGTACATATTTTCCTGTATATTGTTCAAAGCATTGGTTTTTTATATTCAGGTATCTAGGATTGCTGTTGAGGAGTCTTATGACATAATATTTGAGATCTCTATAACTGCTTTCCCCCACTCTTTGTAAGCTTGTAGTGTTTTCTTTTTATCCCTGGTGTTCTAAATGTTCTTTGATTTCTTTCTTATCCACTGATATGGTTTCTCAATGCATTCCTTTTAGTATAAAAACCACATCTTTCAGTTATAGAGAATTTTCCTGCATTATTTCTCTGATGATTTCTGCTTTTGCATTTTGTTTTGTTTTGTTTTCTGTAACTCTTACTATGGAGATATTAGACATCCTGCGTTGGTCCTGTCTTTGTTTTCTTTTGAATTTTCCCTCTCTCTTTTTTTTTTTTAAAGAGAAGAGAGAGAAAGTTGGGATGGGGAGGGGCAGAGGGAGAGGGAGACAGTCTTAAGCACGCTGACACAGGGCCCGATCTCATAACCCAGACATCATGACCTGAGCCAAAATCTAAAGTCAAATGCTTAACTAACTGAGCCACCCAGGGGTCCCTCCTCTCCTATTAAAAAAAAAAAAAATGATTTAATTGATTAATTAATTTGACAGTGAGTGAGAGACCGAGAGGGAACACAAACAGGGGGAGCGGGAGAGGGAAAAGCAGGCTTCCCTCTGAGCAGGGAGTGCGATGCAGGTCTCCATCCCAGGAGCCTGGGATCATGACCCAAGCTGAAGGCAAACACTCAACCCACTGAGCACCTCCCTCCTCTCCTATTTTTAATTAGTTTGTGTTTTGCTCTACTTTCAGGGGGAATTTATCAATTTCATCCTCTAACATTCTCCAAATGAGTTTTTATTTCTGCCATTGTATTTTAAACATCCAAGTGTTCATATCTTTGTTTCCCAAATGTTTCTTTTTATAGCATCTTGCACAGGGATGTAAGATCTTTTCTTACCTACTGGAAAATATTACTGGTAGGCTTTTTTAAAGTTTACTTCTTTTTTAAAAAATTTTATTTCTTGGGACGCCTGGGTGGCGTCCAGTGGGTGGCTCAGTGGGTTAAGCCGCTGCCTTCGGCTCAGGTCATGATCTCAGGGTCCTGGGATCAAGTCCCGCATAGAGCTCTCTGCCTGCCTGTCTGCCTACTTGTGAATTCATTATTTATGCACCACATCCAGTGCTCCATACAATACGTACCCTCCATAATACCCACCAGCAGGCTCCCCCAACACCCCACCCCCATCTCCTCCAAAACCCTCAGTTTTTTTCTCAGAGTCCACAGTCTCTCATGTTTTGTCTCCCCCTCCAATTTCCCCCAACTCATTTCTCCTCTACATCTCCCAATGTCTTCCATGTTATTCCTTATGCTCCATAGTAAGTGAAACAATATGATAATTGACTCTCTCTGCTTGACTTATTTCACTCAACATAGTCTCTTCCAGTCCCGTCCATGTTGATACAAAAGTTGGGTATATATCCTTTCTGATGGAGGCATAATACTCCATGGTATATATGGACCATATTTTCTTTATCCATTCATCCGTTGAAGGGCATCTTCGTTCTTTCCACAGTTTGGCGACTGTGGCTATTGCTGCTATGAATATTGGGGTACAGATGGCCCTTTTTTTCACTACATCTGTATCTTTGGGATAAATACATAGTAGTGCAATTGCAGGGTCATAGGGTAGCTCTATTTTTAATTTCTTAAGGAATCTCCACACTGTTTTTCAAAGTGGCTGCACCAACTTGCATTTCCACCAACAGTGTAAGAGGGTTCCTCTTTTTCCACATTCTCTCCCACACTTGTTTACTGTCTTGTTGATTTTGGCCATTCTAACTGGTGTAGGGTGCTATCTCAGTGTGGTTTTAATTTTGAATTTCCCTGATGGCTAATGATGATGAACATTTTTTCATGTGTCTGTTACCTGTTTGTATGTCTTCTTTGGAGAAGTGTCTGTTCATGACTCCTGCCGATTTTTTGACGTGATTAGCTGTTTTGTGTGATTTGAGTTTGAGGAGTTCTTTATAGATCTTGGATATCAGCCCTTCTGTATTTTCATTTGTGAATATCTTCTCCCATTCCATGGGTTGCCTATTTGTTTTGTTGACTCCTTCCTTTGCTGTGTAGAAGCTCTTGATCTTGATGAAGTCCCAAAAGTTCATTTTTGCTTTTGTTTCCTTTGCCTTTGGAGGCATATCTTGAAAGAAGTTTCTGTAGCCTATGTTGAAGAAGTTACTGCCTATGTTCTCCTATAGGATTTTGATAGATTCCTGCCTCACGTTGAGGTCTTTTATCAATTTTGATTTTATCTTTGTGTATGGTGTAAGAGAATGGTTGAGTTTCCTTCTTCTAATGTAGCTTTCCAATTTTCCTAGCACCATTTATTAAAGAGACTGTTTTCCACTGTAAATTTTTTCCTGCTTTGTCAAAGATTATTTGACCATAGAGTTGAGGGTCTGTATCTGGGCTCTCTACTCTGTTCCACTGGTCTTTGTATTTGTTTTTGTGCCAGTACCATGCTGTCTTGGTGATCATAGCTTTGTAGTAAAGCTTGAAATCAGGCAACGTAATACCCCCCAGTTTTGTTTTCCTTTTTCAACATTTCCTTAGCAATTCAGGGTCTCTTCTGGTTCCATACAAATTTTAGGATTGTTTGTTCCAGCTTTTTGAAAAATGCCAGTGGAATTTTGATTAGGATGGCATTGAAAATAGAGATGGCTCTAGGCAGTATAGACATTTTAACAATGTTTATTCTTCTGATCCATAACATGGAATGCTTTTCCATTTTTTTGTGTCTTCTTTAATTTCTCTCATGAGTGTCTGTAGTTCTTCAAGTACAGATCCTTTACCTCTTTGGTTAGCTTTATCCCAGGTATCTTATGGTTCTTGGTGCTATAGTAAATGGAATCGATTCTCTAATTTCCCTTTCTATATTTTTACTGTTAGTGTACAATAGAAAGGACCCAAATTAATAAAATTATGAATGAAAAGGGAGAGATCACGGCTAACACCAAGGAAATAGAAACAATGATCAGAAATTATTATCAACAGTTATATGCCAATAAGTTAAGCAACCTAGACAAAATGGATGCATTCCTGGACACATATAAACTTCCAAAACTGAATCAGGAAGAAATTGACAACGTGAATAGACCAATATCTAGTAACGATATTGAAGCAGTAATCAAAAGCCTCCCAAAAAACAGAGCTCAGGACTTGACGGATTCCCTGGGGGAATTCTACAAAACTTTAAAAGAATTAATACGTATTCTGAAGCTCCTTCAAAAAATTGAAGCAGAAGGAAAACTTCCAGACTCTTTTATGAAACTACCATTACCCTGATCCCCAAAGACCCCACCAAAAAGGAGGCAAAAGGAGGCAAAGACCCCACCAAAAAGGAGAATTTCAGACCAATATCCCTGATGAATATGGATACCAAGATTCTCAACAAGATCCTAGCTTATAGGATCCAACAGTACATTAAACAGATTATCCACCATGATCAGGTGGGATTTATCCTTGGGATGATAGGGTGGTTCAACATTCGCAAATCAGTCAGTGTGATAGAACAAATCAATAAGAGGAGAAGAATGAAATGGTCCTTTCAGTTGATGCAGTAAAAGCATTTGACAAGATACGGCATCCATTCCTGATTAAAATGATTCAAAGTGTAGGGATAGAGGGAACATTCCTCAACTTCTTAAAATCTATGTATGAAAACCCACAGTGAATATCATCCTCAATGGGGAAAAGCTAACAGTCTTCCCTTTGAGATCAGGAACATGACAAGGATGCCCACTCTCACCACTCTTGTTCAGCATAGTACTAGAAGTCCTAGCAACAGCAATCAGACAACAAAAAGAAATAAAAAGTATTCAAATTGGCAGTAAAGAAGTCAAACTCTCTCTCTTCACAGATGACGTGATAATTTATATGGAAAACCCAAAAGACTCCACCCCCAGACTACTAGAACTCATATAGCATTTCAGTAATGTGACAGACTACAAAATAAATGAACAGAAATCAGTTTATTTCTTTTAAAGTGTTCTTCTATACATCATTTTTCTCATATCCATGTTGGTAATTTCTGTAGATTGTTTTGATCCTTGCCTTTTGTGGTAGGGATATTTATTAAATCTGGTTTTGCTTACCAGTTGTATTCATATTTTTGTTTGTTTATTTTTAATAAAAATATAATGTATTTTTATCCCCAGGGGTACAGGACTATGAATTGCCAGGTTTACACACTTCACAGCGCTCACCATAGCACATACCCTCCACCAATGTCCATAACCCCATCCCTGTCTCCCAATCCCCTTACCCCCAGCAACCCTCAGTTTGTTTTGTGAGATTAAGAGTCACTTATGGTTTATCTCCCTCCCAATCCCATCTTGTTTCATTTATTCTTCTCCTACCCCCCTTAGCCCCCCCATGTTGCATCTCCACTTCCTCATATCAGGGAGATCATATGATAGTTGTCTTTCTCCAATTGAATTATTTCGCTAAGCGTAATACCCTCTAGTTCCATCCACATCGTCACAAATGGCAAGATTTCATTTCTTTTGATGGCTGCATAGTATTCCATTGTGTATATATACTACCTCTTCTTTATCCATCCATCTGTTGATGGACATCTAGGTACTTTCAATAGTTTGGCTATTGTAGACATTGCTGCTATAAGCATCCGGGTGCACGTGCCCCTTTGGATCACTACGTTTGTATCTTTAGGGTAAATACCCAGTAGTGCAATTGCTGGGTCATAGGGTTGTTCTATTTTCAACATTTTGAGGAACCTCCATGCTGTTTTCCAGAGTGGTTTCACTAGCTTGCATTCCCACCAACAATGTAGGAAGGTTCCCCTTTCTCTGCATCCTCGCCAGCATCTGTCATTTCCTGACTTGTTAATTTTAGCCATTCTGACTGGTGTGAGGTGGTATCTCATTGTGGTTTTGATTTGTATTTCCCGGAGGCCGAGTGATGTGGAGCACTTTTTCATGTGTCTGTTGGCCATCTGGATGTCTTCTTTGCAGAGATGTCTGTTCATGTCTTCTGCCCATTTCTTGATTGGATTATTTGTTCTTTGGGTGTTGAGTTTGCTAAGTTCTTTATAGATTTTGGACACTAGCCCTTTATCTAATATGTCATTTGCAAATATCTTCTCCCATTCTGTCAGTTGTCTTTTGGTTTTGTTAACTGTTTCCTTTGCTGTGCAAAAGCTTTTGATCTTGATGAAGTCCCAAAAGTTAATTTTTGCCCTTGCTTCCCTTGCCTTTGGAGATGTTCCTAGGAAGATGTTGCTGTGGCTGAGGTCGAAGAGGTTGCTGCCTGTGTTCTCCTCAGGGATTTTGATGGATTCCTTTCTCACATTGAGGTCCTTCATCCATTTTGAATCTATTTTTGTGTGTGGTGTAAGGAAATTGTCCAATTTAATTTTTGTGCATGTGGCTGTCCAATTTTCTCAACACCATTTATTGAAGAGGCTGTCTTTTTTCCATTGGACATTCTTTCTTGGTTTGTCAAAGATTAGTTGACCATAGAGTTGAGGGTCTATTTCTGGACTCTCTATTCTGTTCCATTGATCTATGTGTCTGTTTTTGTGCCAGTACCGTGCTGTCTTGATGATGACAGCTTTGTAATAGAGCTTGAAGTCTGGAATTGTGATGCCCCCAACTTGGCTTTCTTTTTCAATATTCCTTTGGCTATTCGAGGTCTTTTCTGGTTCCATATAAATTTTAAGATTATTTGTTCCATTTCTTTGAAAAAAATGGATGGTACTTTGATAGGAATTGCATTAAATGTGTAGATTGCTTTAGGTAGCATAGATATTTTCACAATATTTGTTCTTCCAATCCAGGAGCATGAAACATTTTTCCATTTCTTTGTGTCTTCCTCAGTGTCTTTCATGAGTATTTTATAGTTTTTTGAGTATAGATTCTTAGCCTCTTTGGTTAGGTTTATTCCTAGGTATCTTATGGTTTTGGGTGCAACTGTAAATGGGATTGACTCCTTAATTTCTCTTTCTTCTGTCTTCTTGTTGGTATAGAGAAATGCAACTGATTTCTGTGCATTGATTTTATATTCTGACACTTTACTGAATTCCTGTACAAGTTCTAGCAGTTTTGGAGTGAAGTCTTTTGGGATTTCCACATATAGTATTATATCATCTGCAAAGAGTGATAGTTTGACTTCTTCTTTGCTGATTTGGATGCCTTTAATTTCCTTTTGTTGTCTGATTGCTGAGGCTAGGACTTCTAGTACAATGTTGAATAGCAGTGGTGATAATGGACATCCCTGCCATGTTCCTAACCTTAGCGGAAAAGATTTCAGTTTTTCTCCATTGAGAATGATATTTGCGGTGGATTTTTCATAGATGGCTTTGATAATATTGAGGTATGTGACCTCTATCCCTACACTTTGAAGAGTTTTGATCAGGAAGGGATGCTGTACTTTGTCAAATGCTTTTTCAGCATCTATTGAGAGTATCATATGGTTCTTGTTCTTTCTTTTATTAATGTGTTGTATCACATTGACTGATTTGCGGATGTTGAACCAACCTTGCAGCTCTGGAATAAATCCCACTTGGTTGTGGTGTATAATCCTTTTAATGTACTGTTGAATCCTATTGGCTAGTATTTTGGTGAGAATTTTCTCATCTGTGTTCATCAAGGATATTGGTCTGTAGTTCTCTCTTTTTAAAAAAAAAATTTAAATTTATTTTCAGTGTAACAGTATTCATTGTTTTTGCACCACACCCAGTGCTCCGTGCAATCCGTGCCCTCTCTAATACCCAACACCTGGTTCCCCCAACCTCCCACCCCCCGCCCCTTCAAAACCCTCCGATTGTTTTTCGGAGTCCATAGTCTCTCATGGTTCACCTCCCCTTCCAATTTCCCTCAACTCCTTTCTCCTCGATAACTCCCCTTGTAGTCTCTTTTTTGATGGGATCCTTGTCTGGTTTGGGATCAAGGTGATGCTGGCCTCATAAAATGAGTTTGGAAGTTTTCCTTCCATTTCTATTTTTTGGAACAGTTTCAGGAGAATAGGAATTAGTTCTTCTTTAAATATTTGGTAGAATTCCCCTGGGAAGCCGTCTGGCCCTGGGATTTTGTTTGTTTGGAGATTTTTGATGACTGTTTCAATCTCCTTACTGGTTATGGATCTATTCAGGTTTTCTATTTCTTCCTGGTTCAGTTGTGGTAGTTTATATATCTCTAGGAATGCATCCATTTCTTCCAGATTGTCAAATTTGTTGGCATAGAGTTGCTCATAGTATGTTCTTATAATTGTCTGTATTTCTTTGGTGTTAGTTGTGATCTCTCCTCTTTCATTCATGATTTTATTTATTTGGGTCCTTTCTCTTTTCTTTTTGATAAGTCTGGCCAGGTGTTTTTCAATCTTATTAATTTTTTCAAAGAACCAGCTCCTAGTTTCATTTATTTGTTCTATTTTTTGTTTGTTTGTTTCTATTTCATTGATTTCTGCTCTGACCTTTATGATTTCTCTTCTCCTGCTAGGTTTAGGGTTTCTTTTTTATTCTTTCTCCAGCTCTTTTAGGTGTAGGGTTAGGTTGTGTACTTGAGACCTCTCTTGTTTCTTGACAAAAGCTTGTACCGCTGTATATTTTCCTCTCAGGACTGCCTTTGTTGTGTCCCATAGATTTTGAACTGTTGTGTTTTCATTATCACTTGTTTCCATGAATTTTTTCAATTCTTCTTTAATTTCCTGCTTGACCCATTCATTCTTTAGAAGGATGCTGTTTAGTCTCCATATATTTTGGTTCTTTCCAAATTTCCTCTTGTGATTGAGTTCTAGCTTCAGAGCATTGTGGCCTGAAAATATGCAGGGAATGATCCCAATCTTTTGATACCAGTTGAGACCTGATTTAGGACCCAGGATGTGATCTATTCTGGTGAATATTCCATGTGCACTAGAGAAGAATGTGTATTCTGTTGCTTTGGGATGAATTGTTCTGAATATATCTGTGATGTCCATCTGGTCCAGTGTGTCGTTTAAGGCCTTTATTTCCTTGTTGACCTTTTGTTTGAATGATCTGTCCATTTCAGTGAGGGGATTGTTAAACTCCCCTACTATTATTGTTGATGTGTTTCTTTGATTTTGTTTTTAATTGGTTTATATAGTTGGCTGCTCCCATGATAGGGGCATAGATATTTAAAATTGTTAGATCTTCTTGTTGGGCAGACCCTTTGAGTATGATGTAGTGTCCTTCCTCATCTCTTATTATAGTCTTTGGCTTAAAATCTAATTGATATGATATAAGGATTGCCACCCCTGCTTTCTTCTGATGCCCATTAGTGTTGTAGATTGTTTTCTACCCCCTCACTTTAAATCTGGAGTTGTCTTCGGATCTAAAATGAGTATTTTGTAGGCAACATATAGATGGGTTTTGTTTTTTTATCCATTCTGATACCCTGTGTCTTTTGATTGGGGGCATTTAGCCCATTAACATTCAGGGTAACTATTGAGAGATATGAATTTAGTGCCATTGTATTGCCTGTAAGGTGACTATTACTGTATATTGTCTCTGTTCCTTTCTGATCTACTACTTTTAGGCTTTCTCTTTGCTTAGAGGACCCCTTTCAATATTTCCTATAGAGCTGGTTTGGTATTTGCAGATTCTTTCAGTTTTTGTTAGTCCTGGAAGCTTTTGATTTCTCCTTCTATTTTCTTTTTTTTTAATATTTTATTTATTTATTTGACAGAGATCATAAGTAGGCAGAGAGGCAGGCAGAGAGAGAGGAGAAAGCAGGCTCCCCACGGAGCAGAGAGCCCGATGCGGGGCTCGATCCCAGGACCCTGAGATCATGACCCGAGCTGAAGGCAGAGGCTTTAACCCGCTGAGCCACCCAGGCGCCCCTCTCCTTCTATTTTCAAAGATAGCCTAGCTGGATATAGTATTCTTGGCTGCATGTTTTTCTCATTTAGTGCTCTGAATATATCATGCCAGCTCTTTCTGGCCTGCCAGGTCTGTGTGGATAAGTCTGCTGCCAATCTAGTATTTTAACCATTGTATGCTACAGACTTCTTTTCCTGGGCTGCTTTCAGGATTTTCTCTTTGTCACTAAGACTTGTAAATTTTATTATTGGGTGACTGGGTGTGGACCTATTCTTGTTGATTTTGTGGGAGGGTTCTCTGCACCTCCTGGATTTTGATGCTTGTTCCCTTTGCCATATTAGGGAAATTCTCCCAATAATTCTCTCCAATATAGCTTCTGCTCCCCTCTTCTTCTTCTGGAATCCCAATTATTCTAATGTTGTTTCATCTTATGGTGTCACTTATCTCTCGAATTATCCCCTTGTGGTCCAGTAGTTGTTTGTCTCTCTTTTGCTCAGCTTCTTTATTCTCTGTCATTTGGTCTTCTATATCACTAATTCTTTCTTCTGCCTCATTTATCCTAGCAGTGAGAGCCTCCATTTTTTTTTAAAGATTTTATTTATTTATTTGACAGGCAGAGACCACAAGTAGGCAGAGAGGCAGGCAGAGAGAGAGGAGGAAGCAGGCTCCCCACTGAGCAGAGAGCCCGATACGAGGCTCGATCCCAGGAACCTGGGATCATGACCTGAGCCGAAGGCAGGGGCTTTAACCCACTGAGCCACCCAGGTGCCCCGAGAGCCTCCATTTTTTATTGCACTTCATTAATAGCGTTTTTTATTTCAACTTGGTTAGATTTTAGTTCTTTTATTTCTCCAGGAAGGGCTTTTATATCTCCTGAGAGAGTTTCTCTAATATCTTCCATGCCTTTTTCGAGCCCAGCTAGAACCTTGAGAATCGTCATTCTGAACTCTAGATCTGACATATTACCATTATCTGTGTTGATTAGGTCCCTAGCTTTTGGTACTGACTCTTGTTATTTTTTGTTTTTTTTTGTGGTGAATTTTTCCGCCTTGTCATTTTGTCCAGATAAGAATATATGAAGGAGCAAATAAAATACTAAAAGGGTGGCAACAACCCCAGGAAAATGTGCTTTAACCAAATCAGAAAAGACCCCAAATCATGGGGGGAGAAAGGGGATAAAAAGAGGTTTAGAAAAAAAAAAAAGAAACAATTAAAAAAAGAAAACAAATAAAGAAAAAATATAAAAAAGAAAAATATTTATATATTAGATAAAGTAGTTAAAAACGTTAAAAAAAAGAAAAGTGTAAAAGTTAAAAAAATTTAGCAGAAGAAGAAAAAAAAATTAACTGCAAGACTAAAGAATCATGGGGAGAAAGCCATGAGTTACGTGCTTTGCTTTCTCCTCTTCTGGAATTCCACTGCTCTCCTTGGTATTGAACCTGCACTCCTTGGTAGGTGAACTTGGTCCTGGATGGATTTCTTGTTGATCTTCTGGGGGAGGGGCCTGGTGTAGTGATTCTCAAGTGTCTTTGCCCCAGGCGGAATTGCACTGCCCTTACCAGGGGCCGGGGTGAGTAATCTGCTCGGGTTTGCTTTCAGTTGCTTTTGTTCCCTGAGTGCTTTCTGTAGAATTCTGGAGGACAGGAATGAAAATGGCGGCCTCCTGGTCTCCGGCCTGGAGGATCCGAGAGCTTGGGGCCCCACTCCTCAGTGTGCCCTCAGAGAACAGCGCCCAATTACTCCCGTCTCC
The DNA here is from genome assembly GCF_011764305.1 of Mustela putorius furo. Lineage (NCBI taxonomy): Eukaryota > Metazoa > Chordata > Mammalia > Carnivora > Mustelidae > Mustela > Mustela putorius. Next base: position 31,945,605 of record NW_025421998.1, read on the forward strand.
CTGGCCTTCGGCTGCGCTCCGAGCTCACCAAGCCTTCGATCAGTTCAAGGTAACCCTGAGGTGAGAGCTCACTCCTCGGATCTGTCTCTGTAGCTGGCTTCCCCGGTCTAATATCTGCAAGCTCTGCGACACTCTGACACTCCTGATCCTTCTGTGACCCTGCGGGACCTGGGGCCACGCTGACCCCGTGTGGGCTTCACCCTGGTTTAGCCTCTGGAGCGATGTTTCTCAGTGGAACAGAGTTTTAAAAGTCCTGATTTTGTGCTCCCTTGCTCCACTACTTGCAGAGAGCCAGCCTCTCCCCCCACAGTCTATCTTCCCTTTGCTTTGGATTCACTTCTCCGCCAGTCCTACCTTTCAGAAAGTGGTTGATTTTCTGTTTCTAGAATTGCTGTTCTTTTTCTCTTTGATCTCCCATTGGATTCATAGGTGTTTGCAATGTTTAGATAAGCTATGTAGCTGATCTCCTGCTACCTGATGTAGTCTCAGCTTGCTACTTCTCTGCCATCTTGACTCCTCCCCTCTGTATTCATATTAATAGTGGTATATTATTAAAAAAAACATTCGTAGCTCTGTTCTCATGGATGGGACTTGGCAATCATGGAATTCTCTATAGAATAATTTTAAAAAATAATGAATTTAAATAATTATTAATTAATTTAATTAATTAAATTTTAAAAATTGAAAAAAAATTTTTAAAGAAATTCCTGCTTTCAGTGTCTTTGTCTATATCTGTAGCTTTTTGGTGTCTCTTGATGATTTTCTAAACTCTTGCCTGAAGGGTTTGGTACGCAAATTGTAGAAGAAATACCCTAATTATTCAGGGTATTAATCTTTCCTTAATTCTTATGTTTAGTGTAAAGTGCTACATGCTTTTAAGTGAGATTCTGTGATCTCCATAAACCCCTAGTCTGCTGGGCTGAGGAGTGCGAGCTACCAGGTACCAGGGAGAGGGAGGACTGGATCTGGCAGTCCAATAGCTTCTTTCACAAATTTGTCAATTTTTCTCTCTAGTTTTGGTCATCTTTACTTCTACATTTCAAGATTCTGCTATGCCAATTTATTTTTTCATTTACTCAACTGGCAGCTCATAATTCAGTTTTCTTAACTTTCCTAAATGAGTAACCATTCTTCCTCTAGTTTTTCAGCATATATATCTTATTAGATTGATTACAGCATATAGTCCTCGTTCCAACAGGGATTGGATGGGATACTCAAATTAGGATACTTTGAATAGAGTTTAATAAAGGGCTGTTTTCTGTATTTTAAAAGATTTATTTATTTATCTTAGAGCACACAGCTGCAAGTGAGGGGAATGGCAGAGGGCAAGGAGAGAGAGAATCTCAGGCAGACTTCCTGCTCAGCAGGGCTGGCTAAAGGGCTTGATCTCATAACCGTGAGATCATAACCTGAGCTGAAATCAGGAGTTGGAAACTGAAGTGACTGAGCCACCCAGGTGCCTCATAGAAGGCTATTTTCAAAGATATGGAAGGATGAGGACAGCATGCTGGAGCTAGGAACAAGGAGAATCTTTAGTAATCCTAGACCTGCAAGTGTGCAGAGAGAGTATGAGTACCAGCACCTGGAAAGAAAGATAGTTGTACAGGTGTGGAGGGAGCAACTGGGCTTTTGTTGGACAGACACTGCCAGCTCTTGAAACTGTGTAGGAGGGAACTAGGGGGATAAGTACTGCAACTGGTTCCACTGCCATCTCCTGATGGTGCCTAATGTTGCCCAAGTCTATGAGAAGATGCTAACGCAGCAATTCAGGGCAGTGACCTCTCTTCCAAACCCCTACCTGCACAATCAGAGTGAAAATGAATAGACAGTGAATCTGGAGAGGAAGATGAAACTTAAAATATTTACTCCGTGTTTATGTTGTCAACCTTATTTATTTTAAGAAAAGGTAAATTTGAAAGCATTTAAATTCTATACAATTAAACAGCAAAGAATAAGGAAAATTATTCAAGACACTTTGAAAAACATAAAATGAAGTAGGTAATAGGTTTAAATATATACTTTACCTCTCTGTGACCTCACAAAAATAAAGTATTTGATTAACCAAATTATATACATATATTTATATGATTTAATTCTTACTGCCTCTGGATGAAATTATTGCCAGTTTGAGGTGACCCCAATATCTTTCATGTTTGTGTTTGACAAAGATGACTTACAATTACTGTCCTTAAATGACACCTGTAGAATATATGCTATTTCATAGGCTTTTCCATTTTAGAGTAATTTGGCAGAACTTTTCCCATTTGAAAACTCTAGTGAATATAGCAATTAATCCTGCAGTTTTATTTTAAAACTAATCAGAAGCAGTCTTCCTGATTTCAAATTCAGCTACAAAGCCAAAGCAGGGATCTTTTCAAGTAATCCGAGTTTTAGTGCAAGTGTTTCCCTGGGATCTAATTAGTAGAATATTTCCTTCATTGTGTTTCTCCTTTTTTTTTTTGCTAATCCTGGAAGAGGCCACACAAATTTTGAACATAATATTAATTACACACAAAGGAGTTCAAAAGTGATTTTATAAGATTAAGTTTAAAAAATTGGAGGGAAAAGTTCTCCTGGAAGATATTCAGTACATCAAAATAGAAATAAAATTTTTTTTCCCAATATGATTGGTCACTGAAACCATGTCTACGCAACTAGAATAAATTAGACAATATTATTAGAGATGCCATCCCAATACCAGTACAGAGATTCACATGTTATGAAGCAGAGATTAGATAAAGAACTAAGTAAATAAATTAAACAGCCAAGTATGGACTTCTGAAGAATTTTCTCTGCAGTGAAGTCAATATCAATAAAAAGGGAATATACTTTGGTCTGTGTTCATGATGTTCTTCTATATTAATGTGCTGTTTTCTAGAGAAGCTACTCTCATAGTTTATAGACCTGGCATGAAGGCCTTGTAATTTTTAAAACCCTGAACAGCCCTTGAGATTATGAAGTCTGTGACAACATCAGCTATGACAGGGAAACAGGGCATTTCTCAGCAGAGATGCCCGTAGTTTTTGTACATGAACAGAGGAGTGAACACCTGATGTCTATGTGTGTGAGACTGTGGAGAATTAGACATTTTTTGTATGCAAGACGTCAGATCTCTCTTAGCATCACTTAAGCATTTGAATACTTTTCCCTGAGTCTAGTCCTAACCCTTCTCTTTGCTTTTAACTGGTGCAGTTAAAGGGTACCAGTGTATGTGCACCAACAAAGCATTGTGGGAGACTCGTTAATTTGCAATGTGGGAATGCTAGAAGGAGTAAAATGTTTATACGTGGCTCCTGCCCAGTCAAAAATACAGGGAATAGGATGCCACAGATTATCTGCTGTCAGAATAGGTTAGTTGCTACATGTTGAATAATGAGCAAAATAAGTTCTGGTACATCATGAGGCCAGTATCTTGCTGTTCTGGGTCCAAATGTAACCCCCCCACCAAATTCATATGTTGAAGTCCTAACTACTGGTTTTTTATTTATTTATCTTAGTGATCTCTTTATTTATTATTTGAGGAAGGGAGAGGTAGAAGGTGAGGAAGAGAGAGAATCTCAAGCAGACTCCCCGCTGAGCATGGAGCCTGACTTGGGACCTCATTCCATGATCCTGAGGTCATGACCTGTACCAAAATCAAGAGTTGGGCGCTTAATGGACTGAACCACTCAGGTGCCCCTAATTCTCAGGTTTTTAGAATGTGATCTTGCTTGGGAATAGGATCATTGCCAGTAAACTAAGGTGCTTCCTCAGCTGGGATCCCAGAGTCTACTAGATAAACAGACCCAATGAAAAGAAACCTTTATTACCCATCACATCTTTTGTTCACATTTTAAGGAATTCTAAAGGTGGAATCTTATTGGGCAGGTATGTGTGAAAATGAGCCTGCTCTGTACCTGAACCCTATCTGTTATCCCGTGTTATTTTTCAAAACTTTGCACTATCTCAGAGGGATTTAGATGGGAACATAAATAGAGCCCCCATCTTTCAGCTTTTGACTCTAAAACAGCTGGACATCTGATTTTTGAATGCTCAGCCTGCATCCCGTCTTATTTTGCTAATAACATGCCAATTGTCCCCTGAAAAAGGATCGCCTGCACCCCCTGACTCCCATATTATCCTGCTTGGTCTTGGTAGGACAGTCAGTGGAGGAGGCATACTCCATTCCCTGACCAGAGTTTGTGCATGTGATTGAGGCTAGAAGAATTAGATTTTTCCTTGTAAGAATCTTGACCTTGTCACAAAGAAGCAAACATTTTGAACCAATTCATTCACAAACTCCTTTTGTTATGGGCTAGAAGCACCCCAGACCACCAGTTCTTGTTTTTCCTGAGACCTTAACTTGTCCTTGGGATTCTGTGAGATACTCTGTATCTTTCCAATGCATTCAGTTTGCTTAAGTTAACAAGGGTTGTTTTCTGTTACATTCAGTCACAGATCCTTAACTGATTCAGCCTGCCATCCTTTATACTTTTCTAGCATTCTGACATTGGTATATCTGGGGATGATTATTGTAGGAGGGAGTATAAATTACTTACTTGTTAATTACTGTTTTGTAGATTTTTTCTCTCTCAAGTATCTGAACAGGTACTTTGTCAGTTGATCCTAGGTCAGTAAGTGGTGAGATTTTTCAGTGCAATCACCATTCAGGGGTTCAGGTTTTGTGTATGGATATATTTGAATTGAAATGGTTTCTCAATGATGGTCATTGCTCCCCAGTTGATTTGTATAATGTACTTGAAGAATAAGATGAAAACTAGAGGAAATGTTTTAAGTTGCCTAAACATAGAAATTGCTGGTGGAAAAAGGAAGGACATTCATGGTAGCCTATGCAGCACAATACTAATGATATTTAATTCGCATTCTTGAAAAATACTTTTTTTTTTAAAGATTTTATTCATTTATTTGACAGATCACAAGTAGGCAGAGAGGCAGGCAGAGAGAGAGAGAGAGAGAGGGAAGCAGGCTCCTTGCCAAGCAGAGAGCCCAATGCGGGGCTCGATCCCAGGACCCTGAGATCATGACCTGAGCCGAAGGCAGCGGCTCAACCCACTGAGCCACCCAGATGCCCCGAAAAATACTTTTTATTGTTCAAGAGAAAGATTAGTTTGTTTATGTACTATTTATCACAGTTAATGAGTAAGAAAATCATAATGAATTTCAGCAACAGAAATGCAAATTCTGAGATTATGTATTAAAACCAGAAAGTATATTTTAGTTCATAATCCATATAATACTTACTTTAATAATTATAAATCTATAAAATGTTTTTTTTTTATTCTGGTAATAATTCTAAAAGATGCAAGCAATGTTGACAAGAATATATAATTATAATGTATCTACTGAAAGTATCTGAAGATAGCTTAATTAGAAATCAAGTTTATTTTTCAAACAAAAAAAATCTTTTTTTTTAAACTCAAGAGAGTTGGTATGTACCCACAATTCTAAAATTTCAGTCTTTTTTGTAAATTAAAATTATAAACAATTTTAAGTTTAAAAATAAATTTATAAGTTTTCACTGAAGAAGACTAAAATTAAACAATATTTTCACATAATTATTCTAGAATTTATTATTTTGATTACTTTTTAAAAAAGATTTTATTTATTTGAGAGAGAGAGGAGGAGATAGAGGCAGAGATACTGAGAGAGAGCATGAACAGGGAGGAGAGGGAGAAGCAGGTTCCCAGTTGATCAGGGAGCCTGACTGGGGGCTGAGATCCTGAGATCATGATGGGAGCCAAAGTCAGAGGCTTAATGACTGAGCCACCCAGGTGCCCCGATTCCTTCTGTCTTATCTTACATCTGTTCTAAAAGTATATACACAAGTGCTTATATATGTAACACACACATACACATACATATATACACAATTATGTTCAATTAAATAAATACATTAAACATTTTTTCCCTTAAAACCGGTATACAAATGCCCTGCCTACATTTATAGGTAATGAATTCTATTTGTGCTCGTAATGAATTCTATTTCTGTTAATTACTACCCTTCTAGCTATTAACTAATGCAATTAAAAAATGTCCCTTGGTTTCTCTGCAACTCGGTTTTGTTGTTTATTACATGTGGAGACCAGTGATTGTTTTGTGTGCCTGGATCAGTCAGATAGCGCATGTTTTGTTGTGCCAAGAAATGACCTACAAATCTCAGTAGCTTTTGAAAACCTTTTTAAAGTTTTTGCTCACCTAAGCAACATGTTCTTTAAAGACTGGCAGGAGAGGATGGGGTTGTTCTTGTCATAATCACTCAGGGACCCGAGCTGACAGAGCACACGGAATGCTACCTGTTTCTCTGTCAGAAGAAAAAAAGAGGGTTCAGGAATCTTGCATTGTGAACTAAGTGCTCTAGTGTGGAGATGACAAATGTCACTTGTGTACTCAACTCATTGGCCCATCATATGGTCCCACCCAACCCAGTGGTGGATATGCAATTCTATTATAAATACAGGAGAGAGAAATACCTTACCAACAGTACTAATGGCTATGCTTCTCACTTCATAAGATTCTTGGGCTTTGTATATAAAAATGCTTTGTAAACTATGAAGTAATATTTATACTCAAGTCTTTTGACCCAAAGACCCTTTTTTATCCATAATGTCAGATTGCTGTTCAACCTCATTGTCATCATTTTGTTCTTCCATTTAATTAGCACTTATATTTGTTGAGTGCTTATAAAATGCTAATCACTGAGCTAGGGTGCAAATGTGAATAGGGATATCTTTGTCCTCAAGGCATCCAAAATTCAGTAGAAAAAAAGAACAGACAACTCTACTGTGATGAGATCAGTTCTATGCTTGTGACAGAAGATAGGGCTGGGATAGAATGAAAATGGCACATATGAAATGGGCTGTAGATCATGAGGATTTTGGAGTTCTAAAGTCATTGGTTTTTTATTATTTTTTATTTTTATTTATTTATTTTTTAAAGATTTTATTTATTTATTTATTTGACAGAGAGAAATCACAAGTAGATGGAGAGGCAAGCAGAGAGAGACAGAGGGAAGCAGGCTCCCCGTGAGCAGAGAGCCCGATGCAGGACTCGATCCCAGCACCCTGAGATCATGACCTGAGCCGAAGGCAGCGACTTAACCCACTGAGCCACCCAGGCGCCCTAAAGTCATTAGTTTTTTAATCACAAAACCTTTGCCTCATTCACTTAACAGGTAACACCAATGTCAGCCATTAAAAGAAGAAGAAATGAAAGAAGGCTGTGTGTTGATTCTGTTTTGCTGTGCAATTAGAGTTATGGGATTTTTTTTTTTTAAGATTTTATTTATTTGACAGTGAGAGAGATCACAAGTAGGCAGAGAGGCAGGCAGAGAGAGAGGGGGAAGCAGGCTCCCTGTTGAGCAGAGAACCTGATGCGGGCCTCGATCCCAGGACCCTGAGATCATGACCTGAGCCGAAGGCAGAGGCCTAACCCACTAAGCCACCCAGGTGCCCCTATGGGATTCTTTAAAACCAAGTTTAGATAATTTATTTTGAAGGTGCTTTTTCCTAAGAACAGACCTTTGTTTCAAAAAGAGAAGCATGTCGCTGTTCTTAGAAAGTCATCTATTTACCGTTAGCAGTACTTGATTTAAAATAGGTACATTTAAAAAAATTCTGTTTCACCTCCATGTGTTAAAAAAACAAAACAAAATTGAGGGTGCCTGGGTGGCTCAGTGGGTTAAGCTGCTGCCTTCGGCTCAGGTCATGATCTCAGGGTCCTGGGATCGAGTCCCGCATCGGGCTCTCCTCTCAGCAGGGAGCCTGCTTCCTCCTCTCTCTCTCTCTCTGCTTACTTGTAATCTCTCTCTGTCAAATAAATAAAAATAAAATCTTTAAAAAACAAAACAAAACAAAACACAAACAAACAAACAAAACTAGTCCTGAGTTTTTTACAAAAAGAATGTATTGCTTCTTCTAGGTCATTTTTGCTGGAACAGGAAGGACCAGTAGATAATAAAATCTGAGAATGGTATATTCTAGAAAAATTAAAAGTGTGGAGGAAACTACTTTGGTCTGTGGCATTTAATTCAGTTCACCAAATATTTATTGATTGTTGTATGTAACCCATCAAGAGATTTACTAAATGGTGGGGAGACAGACAAAAAGATCTATATTATAAGCTAGAGTAAAAACAAATGGCACAAATAATTGTAGTTAAAAAAAAATAGCTGGGGCACAGTAGAAGGAGGGCTCATTCTGACTGGGAGGCCAGATAATGCTTCACTAGCCCTACCATAAGCTGGACCCAGAACAATGGGTATGGTTCCACAAGCTGGAGAGGAAGATAGGCGAAGGTGGGGCTGGGGAAAGAGTATTTGGGATTGAAATCAAAATATGAAAAGAAGGATAGTGACAAGAATATCTGTGAACTATTTGGGCCATGGTAAACAGTCCAGAATGATAGGGCATCGCAATGTGTGTGTGTGTGTGTGTGTGTGTGTGTGTGAAATAGGTGATAAGTATAGCAGAGGAGATTGAGGCTACATGATGGAGAGCCCTGAATGTCATGCTTAGGTGTTTAGATTTTTTTTCTCCAAAATAAATGCCCCCAAAAGTTGTCAAATTGGAAAATGGTATGTTCAGACTTGTGCTTTAAGAGTATAGCTCTTTTATTTATTTATTTTTTTTAGTAAAATTGTATATATGTTTTGATATACATAGTGAAATGGCTACTACGGTCAAGCTGATTAGCATTTTTTTTTAAAGATTTTATTTATTTATTTGAGAGAGAAAGAAAGAGTAAGACCTGGAAATCATGACCTGAGCTGCGGGCAGAAGCTTAACTGACTGAGCCACCCAGGTGCCTCACTAATTAGCATTTCATTTGTTCACATTTTTGAATGTGTGTGGTGAGAGCACATGAAATCTACTCTATTAGCAAATTTCCAGTGCAATCCGTATTATATGCTGTAGTCATCATACTGTATATTAGATCTCTAGACTTACTCATCCTATATAACGGCAACTTTGGATACTTTGACTGGCATTTTCCCATTTCCTCTGTCTCCCATCCTCCCTGGTAACCATATTTCTACTCTTTTGAATCTGACTCAAGAATGACTGTGGTTAGAGCCATTGGAAGAGAGAACAGCTGGGAGATCCAGGAATGAGAACTTGAGAAGTGAAATGAGCATAGTGGAAATGGAGAGAAGTGGTTGTCGAATATTGGGGGAGGTAGATTTGATTGGTGGGTGATACAGATGGAGTGTGAGGGGGAGACTGGGTGATTTAACTTGGGTGATGTCTAAATCTTTGCATTTTAAGGTTACACTCACTCATCTAGTAGTTGTTCACTGACCCCCATAAATACAGGGAATGTCCCTGATCCCTTCTTTAGTTTTCTCCTTGCAAATGCATCCATATTGTTGGACTGACTGGTGCCGGATACTTCAGGTAAATCTAGATTTTCTCTCACTGTCCACACCTCAGAACTGATTTACATGCAGAAACTGTGATCATAAAAGTAACCCCACTAAAAGACTGTCCCACTGATATTTTTGATTGTTCAGTAGGGATAGTATTCTCCCTGTCTCTGGATACAAACATGGGCAGATAGCATAACTTCTCTGTTCATTCTTAGGTAAGAGGAAACAATTATAGTTCCTTTAAATAATTTGTCTCAATTCAATATGGAGCATGTGCAATAAAATGATGATGAAACTCAGAACATGATTTACAGTGAAAACCTTCCACTATCCCTTGCCAAGCTGGGGGCCTGCTTTGCAATGGCTGCTGGTAGCTTCACCCCTGGCATTTCTTTCCCTTCCTTTAATTTGTTAGACCCATGGAGAGGGAGGCGATATAAGAGAGATGCAAAAGTTGTTGCTTCTTGCTACCATTATAATATGACTCTGCCTTTTCAGCCTGTCAGTTGATTAAGGTTGATTCTCTTGTAAACACTTTTATGGGGTCTTTGGAGACCATTGCATGTCTTGGAGTGTCTCACCTATAATTCCCCTTATGCAGATACAAGTTTCTCTATTCCAGCTAGTGTCTTCCTTTGTCTACAACTCTTAGCAATTCCTTAGTGCATCTTGAGCATGTGTCTGCTGAGAGCTCATCATAGGAAGTCTTTACAGGACAGGCTGTACTAGAGCTGGCTGACCTTCATCTGGTCACTGGGAAACACGAACCCATTCTTGGCCCAGAAAGGCTCTGGGAGAACAAATTTATTTATTTATTTATTATCCAGCCCATTGCAGCCTCTTGATTGCCCAAGTAGGAGTCAAAGAGTAAGCTCCTGCATCTCCACAAATACAGAAGACATATTGAACTCTGTGTCATCCCTGTGAACTCCCTTCTCACCACTGGATTTGAACCCACCTTCACTTGCTCCTCAAGAGTGGGACCCAGGTAAAAACATAGCACCCTAAGGTATCTTCCACACCAAAATGCTATTTTCACTCTCATGCTTATTTTTAACCTTCAGAATGGCTGAGATATTTTGAAAGAATCATGGGATCAATAATTAACTCAATTTTTGGAAAAATGTCATATAGTCTAGCATCCCGTTTCCAATGCAGCATTTATTAGATGTTGCTATTTCAGATGAACTTTCCAACTTAACCCTGCTTTCAGTTACCGTTGGCTCCATATTTGAGCCCAGCTTCACCTTAGGGACGATCCTGCTGTCTTCAGGCCCTTTTTTGCCCCATGACCTCCAGCTGCTTCAGTTTCAAATTGAGCTATGAGGCTCCTGGTGGCCACATCTGTGCCAGAGCCAGGGGTCGACTTGCTTGGCTGGAGGGAAGATGGACAAGTGATGGATATAGAGCAGTATGTCTCAACTTAAGCTCTATTAACATTTGGGGCCAGAAAGTCCTTTTCGTGGGTGCTGTCCTGTGCATTATAAGGTGCTAATGTAGTAATGTCCGTGACCCTATCCACCCTATCACATCCACTAGATGCAAGTAGGATCCCTTCCCCAGTTGTGACAACCAAAAAATGTCTCCGGACATCTATAAATGATTCTTAGAGGGGAAAATCATGAACTAGTGGCTGTGAACTAGTAAAACAGAGGGAGAGGAGCAATTTTAAGCATTGTTATTTGCTGAGGAAAATAATGAGTTGGGTTTTGCATGTTAAGAGGGGAGCTAGCAAAACATCCATCTGGAGTTATTTCATAGTCTGTAGGAACTGAGGCCTGGCAGTCATGAGCAAAGTCAAGGTTAGACTTGTGATTTGAGGGTCACTTGTATATAGCTGATAGCTGCACACTTGAGTATGAAAGTTCTCATCCTGTGAGATGAGGTGAAAAAGCTAAGGAGAAATCACCATGAAAGACTTTTGTTTAGAGCATGGACAATTATAATTTGTGACAGGAGTAGAACCAGGGGGGTAATCATAAAGGGAGAGAATGTTTCAAAATGGAAAGACTGGCAAAAAGTATTCAGAGCTGCTGAGAGGTGTTACTTTACTGATCTGAGCCTCTCAGGCCAGGTTCCAAGTAGAGCATATGGATGGTCTAGGATCGTCCTTAGCCCCTATTGGACCTGTGGAAGATCCAGTATGCTCTGATATGCTGAGGGTCTACAATTATAATTTTAACAGATTTTATCACCTTACACAATAGCAACATGAAAAATCTCAGACATCAAGAAGTTTAGCAATAAAGTTTAATCAGTTTCTCTTAAACAATAAGTTCCCAGACTTCCATGATGTTGTGGTATGTTCCAGATAAAGCATGTCGTTGTTCAGAACAGATTCTGTCAAGTCTATCTATTGAATAGCACCATCTGATGTATCGTAGTATCAGATGGAGTTACTGACTGAGACTAATTTGTCTGTTCAGCAGGTGGAATCAGAAGACTGTACTATCTTAGATTTTGTAAGGTAACAGACAACAACAACAAAAAAATAGGCAACACACCAGGGATGATCATAGTCAATAAGCTAAACTCAGAGAATATAAAGAGTAAGAAATTAGAATAGGGCAAATGATGGGTGCTTTATGGGTACTTTAGATCAGTGGTTCTCAGACCCCCTTTAACAATTATTGAAGACCTCAAAGAGTTTTTATTTATAAACTATCTATGTTTGCTGTATTGTAATGGAAACAGAATTTCACATATATTTAAATGTTCATTGATTTAATATTTATTTATTTACTTATTTATTTATGAGAGAGAGAGAAAGAGCGAGCGAGCATGCTAGCAAGGGGAGGTAGGTACTGAGGGAGAGGAAGAGAATGAATCTAAAGCAGGCTCCATGCCCAGCATGGAACATGATGTGGGCTCAATCTCACAACCCTGAGATCTTGACCTGAGCCAAAATCAAGAGTTGGATCCTGAACTGACTAAACCACCCAGGAGCCCCTGTTCATTAATTTTACAATGATAATACATTCATTGCTTGTTAACATCAATAACATTTTTATTAAAAAGAAGTATAGCTTTCAAAATAAGAAACAGTGGTAATGGAGGTATTGTTTTAGATTTTTGTAGCTCTGCTTAATGTCTCTGGCTAACAGAAGATAGTTGAATTTTCACATTACCTTCTGCACTAGTTTGTCGTGGTAACACACATTGTGTCGCCCTCTGGAAAACTCCATTATACACTTGGAAGAAAATGAGAATGAAAAATGCAAAAAATGTCTTAGTATTATTTTGAAAGTAGTTTTGAGCTCTCAGACCACCATATACAGTCATGGGAGTCTCAAGGGCATACTTTGAGAGCTGCTGTTTTAGATGATGGCTGTGAGGTTTAGAAGGGCTATTGTTAATTTCAGCAATGGCAACAGGGTTTTGAAACAGGACTCTAAGAAATAGAACAAAATTTCAGTTGTTCTAGTAGGTTCTTAAAGAAATTTGAGGCATTGTAAGAGCGAGTCAAAACTCACATTTACTAACATTTCCATTCGCAATATTAATTTCAGTCAGGGGAACAATACATGGAACAAAACATCTTTGGATGTCTTGGCAACTCAGTGTATAAGATAGAAATTTATAAATAAATTTAAAGGCCTGGAAGTCATGTTTGTCTGTTTGTCTGTCTATCTATCTATCTGTCTATCATATACTCATTCATTCTATATATTCTTCATTTGGCTGTTGAATTGCTCTTAGAATAATATATTGATGAACAGCATGGGCTTTGAGTTTCCCTCAAATTTTCAAAAGAATTTTGAGATTTCTTGTGTTCAAATTTTAAACCATTTTTGTTTCCTTATCTGTAAAATTGGTGTTGTACTTGTATCAATTCATATGGTTCTTATAGGGTTTCAAAGATGCAGTTACAGCTAAAGCTCATAGCATACAGCTGGGAACAGAATAAATATTCTTTACATTTTTTTAAAGTTGTGGTTAAGAATTTGTATGCACTGGGTGTGGTGCATAAACAATGAATTTTGGAACACTGAAAATAAATTAAATTTAAAAAATAAAGAGAAATGATCTATTAAGTCAGAAAAAGACATGGAGGAAACGTCAATGAATATTACAAAGTGAAAGAAGCCAATATGAAAAGGCTACATATTATATGATTCCAAATGTATGACATTCTAGAAAAAGCCATGGAGATGGTAAAAACAAAAACAAAAAACCCGTGACCGCCAAGAGTTACAAGGGAGGGAGGCATGAATAGGCAGAGCACAGAAAAATTTTAGGGAAATGAAAATATTCTGTATGGTACTGTTATGGTAGATACATATCATTTTATATTTGCCCAAACCTATTGAATGTACAACACTAAGTGTAGACCCTAATATAGACTATGGGTTGGGTGATTATGATGGGCCAAGTTATGTTTACAAGTCATAACAAATGTTTTATTTTGGTGGGACATATTGATAATAGGAGGTAGTGTGGGATAGTGCATGTGTGGGAGCAGAGAGTATATGGGAAATTTCTGTACGTTGCTCAATATTGCTGTGTGTCCCAAGTGACTTTAAAAATAAAGCCCATTAAAAAAAGAATTTGTATGAACTGTATATGTGTTAGTTGATGGATTTGAGACTTAAAAATAATTTGTTAGGCATGTGTGAAATAATAAGAAATAGGTGTACATGGTGATCCTTGCCCCTGGTTCCTGACACAGAGTTCCTACATCCCTTGGAATTTCCTGGGTGATAACAGTGTCTTTTGTTCTGATGAGGAAGCTTTTGGTGGGTTCCTGGTTGTGAGTTCATCCCCAGAAAGACCAAATTTCCTGGGTGATAGCAATGTCTTTTGTTCTAATGAGGAAACTTTTGGTGGGTTCCTGGATGTGAGTTCATCCCCAGAAAGACCAAATTTCCTGGGTGATAGCAGTGTCTTTTGTTCTAATGAGGTAACTTTTGGTGGGCTCCTGATTGTCAGTTCATTCCCAGAAAGACCAAATTTCCTGGGTGATAGCAGTGTCTTTTTTTCTAATGAGGTAACTTTTGGTGGGCTCCTGGATGTGAGTTCATCCCTGGAAAGACGGAGCCAAATCAGAAGTTGTCACAGAGAATGGGGGGGAAAACCCCATGCATCTGGTGTCAGAAGTGTTTTGAGTGTGTTCATAGTTTGAAAGAAAAAGAGCAACACATAGGAGAAGTAAATGTTTTCTACTCAGCATGAAAGATACTTTCTTAAAATTAGATCACTAAAAAAGTAGAATTTTTTAATACCATGCACTAAGAAAGTTCTTCTAGAATTCTTGATCTGTAAATGATTTGATGGTAGATGCTGAATGAAACTCATGAAATAGACTACTATAAAAAGACTATAATTGTGGCTTTTAAAATTATTTTATTTCATATTTTTCCTTTTCTTTTTCTTTTTCTTTTTTTTAAAGATTTTATTTATTTGTCAGAGAGAGAGAGAGAGAGCGAGCACAGGCAGACAGAATGGCAGGCAGAGGCAGAGGGAGAAGCAGGCTCCCTGCTGAGCAAGGAGCCTGATATGGGACTCGATCCCAGGACACTGGGATCATGACCTGAGCCGAAAGCAGCTGCTTAACCAACTGAGCCACCCAGGCGTCCCTCATATTTTTCTTATTACAGTTCAGAATTTCTTGCTCAGTTAAATTGATGACTGATGATTCTAGAGGACCCCAGCAGCATCTGGATTGCTTCTTTGTGTAAAAGTCAACTTCCATTATCCCTTATTTCTCCACGCCCACAACACTAAAGGCTCTGGGATAGTAGGTTTATAATATTTAGTGCCTTTAGTCCATGCACAGGGGTTGATCAAAGCAGGATAATTTGACCCCAGTGTTTTAGCTGCAAGGGGCTTTTGGCTATGAGATGACATTCTATGGAGACAACATTCTATTGAGATGACATTCCATCAACATCAAAGAAAATTAGAAGTTGACATCAAGTCATTGGAAATACACAGAAACATTGGTTTAGATATTCCAGACACTTGGGCATTCAGTAGTCATTGTTGTGGGTAATGTATTGAATGATAAGTCAAACGTATATAAGAAACTATTCAGTGAATGTGGAAGCCATTTTTTTAAGTATAAGGAATTTTTAATGATTTCTTTAGATCCAGTAATGGAAAACAGATTATTCTGGCAGTGTCTATTGTCTCTCCAGAGCCTGAGGCTAAGGGGTTACATACAAACAACTTATTGTTACATGTAACATACGTAACATATAAACAACCATTGTTGTGTAAGGATTGACCAGAACCACTGTCTTCACACACAACCTAGTTAACTTCTCTTATGAATAAAAGAAGAGTTGTTAATTTCTTTTTAATTTTATATTTTAAAGAAAAGTACTTCATTTTATATTTATTAATAAAGTGGATTGTTTTCATGCCCAACTCAGTATATTTTCCACTTAGATATTAATTGGTGTTCTCTTTGCACACTGATGTTATGCATTATTGGAAATGGGCGATTCTTTTGTAATTCCCATTTGCAAATATAAATACTTTCTCTTTAAAAAATAATTTATTATTTATTTATGTATTTATTTATTTTTAGACAGAATCAGGGGAGGTGCAGAGGGAGAGAGATAATCTCAAGCAGACTCCATGCTGAATGCAGAGCCAAGCATGGAGCTGAACTTAGGTCTTGATCTCACGAACCTGAGATCATGACCCGAGCTGGAATCAAGAGTCAGATGCTTAACCCAGGTGCCCTTAAAAATACTTTCTTCATTTTTTTTTTTTTTGGTAGCATAAATGTAAATACATTCATTGTCCATGCTGGAGTATCACAGTCCAGTGTGGAAGTATGCATGTATAGACAATAGTATGAATGATTTAAATGGCATAAAAAGAATGATGAGATAATATATAATTTTAGAAAAATTATACTGAGTAAACATCAGTAAGTGATGAAGAAGGTTGTCAAGAGAGGTTTCTATGGTTTCAGTTACTCTGCATCCTGTAGGACAGAATAAATAGTAATAGTATCAAATGCTAAGTCAGAGCTATTTTGTGGGAGAAGAAACAGTGCTGGTGCTGTCATACTTGAACTCTGGCTCCCCTTTTGCTAGCTGTGTAACTTCGGTGGAGTTATATAGATTATATAATCCCTCAGTTTTAAATTCTATAGAGATGGGGTTATTGTGAATATTAGAAGGGATAATGAATATAAAATGTCTAGAATAATATCTAAACCATTCTAGATGCCCAATATATAGTCTCCATTATTAGAAAGATGAACACAGTATCCCTAAAATAATTTATTAGGGATACAGCAACAACTCAGCCTCAGTCTTTTCCTTTAAGGAGCTTATAATTCATTAGGTATAGATAGGCTTAAAAATGTTTGAAAAATATAAGAAACTGCAAAACAAGAACGGCTAGTTTTCCTTGAGGGCTTGGGGGAAGAGGAAGCATTCCTCAACATGGTGATGCTTAAACTGATTGTTGAAAGATATGTTGTCTCGCACAGGCTGTAGAACTAAGGGAAGATATGATCGTGGCCATCCAGGTAGAAGGAACAAGTTCAAAGAACTATAGTTTCATCTTCTGGATCATGAATTATGAGAGGATGGCTTGGTGAAAGCTAAGAATGACAAGCTGGTTGGAGGCTGGATCGCATATGATCTGACATTTTGTGTTGGGAAGTATGAACTTCATCCTGCAGGTACCAGGAAGTCAGTGGAACACTTCAGTTGGAGAAGTGACATGATCCTATTTCATTGGAAAAATATTGTGTTCGTGGCAGTATGAAGTATATATTAGAGAGGGACAGGAATAGAGGAAGGGAGACAAGTGAGAAGTTGAAAGTAGCTGTCCAGCTGAGATACCGTGACTGCCTGAACTAACCTCTTAGAATACGATGTGTAAGAGGAGTAGTCAGTGGTGGCATTGGCAGATTTTGGTCAGTGTTTGAAATATGGGGCTAAAGGAAAGAAGGAGTTTAAGAGTTTAAAATCAATTCCATTGAATAAGAGAAGTGAGTGTGGCCAGAAAAGAGAAGGAATCAATTGTGTCAGGTGTTAAGAAGATGTTGGATAAAATGAGACCCGAAAAGAATTAAAATTTTTAATCAGGTTATGCATGCCTACATATACATGTATTCTTTACAGATGAAGGTCTAGGTGGCTTAGTGGCAGCTATAATAAGGGCTGTTTTGGGGAGGTAAGAGTATGGAAAGGTTTTTACTTCCGGCATTTATGAATTGTAATTATTACTGAAAAAAACCCAGAAAAATGAAGAATTCAAAAAAGGAGAAAATAAACCAGTATGGTTTGTTTGCTTTGTGTTTGAAACATTGGTGTTATGAGTGACTGACTGTCTCTTATGGTAAAACTAATGCGGTCCAAGTTTGGGTCAATTTAGACCCCAACTTCTCTTAAACACAACTTCCTGCATTCTCACTGCATAACATTTTATGAGACATTTTATAAGGACTCCCTGAAAATGAAATATTCAGTTAGAAATTATTTCATGAGAACCTAAAAGTAGTATAACTAAACCTAAGAATTAAAAATGCAGGAGATTATGTTAACAGTTTTCCTTGAACATAGATAAGAAATTACACATTTAATGTGGTGGAGGAAAGGTTCTTAGAGATATTTACCCAAGGTGTTTCCATGCAATAGTGGGCCTGGACTGTGGGGGTTTGGTGAGGGAATGGGAGGTGAGGATGTGGACAGAAGGTTGAATGTTCTGAGGGACTGGATGTGAAAGCTACGTGAGGTAAGAGAGGAGCTGGAGGCCAACACCAGGTGGAGAGGATCCGGGTTCATGAATTTGTTTACAACCTGAGAGAGAGACAGGTGTGTTTATAGACTGTGCAGAAGGAGCAGGGAAAGAGGGGACATTTGCAAATACAGAAGACAGGGTAAGAGAGATGGAACAAAGTTCTCCTTCCAGATGATAAGGGGGTGGGAGAGGTGGGTGGGTGGAGGTCCCAGGGAAACAAGGCAAAGGAACATTTCAGCTTCTTTCAGCTTCTGATACTTGAAAGGAGGAGTGAGCATTAGATCCTGAGGTTGAAGGCTCTTGCTCCTGACACCTTTAGTTTCTCTGTGAAGCAGCAATTAAGGTTATCAGCAGAGAGGAAAGCTGGAGGGAAGGAGAGGGTTGGTTAGCACTTGAGAAAGGTGAAGAACTCAGTCAGCTTTTGTGAGGACAGGAAGAAGGATCTGCTGGGGTGGGCCCCCACGGTGGATGAAGGGTTGAGGGGGTGGGATAGAATAAAAGGTTTTGCCTTGTCATACTTGTGGTGGGGGTAGGGCAAGGGCGGTTTCCTCATCCCAGTCAGCCATTGGGGCTGAGTGCAGAAATTCTTTTGAAAGGACGGGGAGAAAAATCTGGCTTGACAGAAATGGAGGCCTCTGCAGTCTTCTGACATAGATGGAACATAGACCCAGATTTTAGTCTTTCTTTTTGTATACATTTTAACTACTGAGGTACATTTTAACGACCAAGCATGAAAAATTGGAATTAGCTCATTTAAAAAGTATTCTTTAATTGCCATCTTGACTGAAGGAGATCTAGTTAGGTTTTAGGTGACTGATGTTATCTTTCTGACTTGTCTGTTTCTGAATGTGTCTGGTGCTTAAAATAAGTGTCCTTTTGTCTCTCTCATTATCTTATAAATGACATAATTTCTGCTAGTTAACTGGATACCAGAATTCTTCCTTTCATTTTTACTACTTCATTGCTCTTTGCCTTGTTCATCTGTCACAACTCTGAGGTTTAAATGGCTCTGAGGTTCTGCATATCTTCCCCCAAAACCCCGCAACAACACCGCATGTTTGGGTGAGTCTCATTGTATTCGGAATCACAACTCCCTTGTCTTTCAAAATCTCACTATTTATAAGGAGACTGCAAAAGTTATTTAAAGTAGGGGCCAGCCAACTCTAGCCCGTGTGCTAACTCCAGACTGCTGCTTGGCTTGTGTATACAGGGCCCATGAGCTGAGGATGAATTTTCCATGACTTAATGGTAGAAAAAAAACCAAAAGTAGGAGAATATTTCATGACCTGTGGAAGTTATATGAAATTCAAATTTTAATGTCCATAAATAAAATTTTATTGTGGCATACCGTCTCGTTAATTTATGTATTGTTCCTCGCTGGCTTCTCCTTACAGTGTCAGAATTGAGTGCTACAGAGATCTGTATTGCCTGCAAACCTATAGCACTTACTCTTTGGCCTTTTATGGAAAAAGTTTGCCAGTCCCTGGTCTAGAGGTGGTCCCTGGGTATATTATGTTAGTATATGCTTAGCTGCCTTCTTCTTGCTTGTTAGTGGAGTTAAGTTGTTTAAGGGAACAAAGGTTTGACACTTTACATGTTATTATGGTCCATGTATTACCTCTGTCATTTATGTGTTCAGTTGGTTGTTCTTGAATCCTTACTAGGCTTGTTGTCAGATGCTGTGAATCTAGTGATAGGAATGAATAAGGATAGTATACTCTCATGTAGTATATTATTCAGCTCTGGAGTCAGATAGCCTCATTTCAAAGTCTGCCTCTATTACTTCCTCGCTTTATAAACTTAGACAAGCTCTTTTGGTTTCTTTATCTGTAAAATGAGATGTTACCCATATTTAGCTCAGAGCTCTGTTGTGACCCTCTAGTGAGAGAATTCATGTCAAGTATCTGGCACATTGTAAGTATTTCATGTTGTTGTTGTTGTTAGATTGTAATACTTTCTGTGATGAGGAAGAACTTCCTTCTATAAAAACCATGAGACAAGACTAGCTAAACCTTCTTGGGATGCTTCACCTTGTACCCATGAATTTGATTGGAGACACTATACTTCTTTGATTGGAGACACTATGCTTCTTTGAACACTATCAGAATACTGGGTTCCTGGCCACCACCTTGGAGTCCAACTCTTTAGCCGGGTCACAGTTCTTTCTGTTTTGAATCTGGCTTCCTCCTTCAAGACCTCAGCATTCTTTGTGATTAAAGCTTCCCAGAGCTCAGTGACAATCATATAGCAATCTCTGTCGTTGATAGAAATCCTTAAGAAGGAACTGTGGGGTTTTTGGGGTGTTTTGTCTTTCTGGTATAAATTCTTACTCTCCCAAACCTGTGTTGTTAGTAAGAACTGGGTCTTTAATTTATGGGCCCACATGCAGGTGAGATTTGTAGTGCCAAACAAAATGACCACCTGCTTCATTCTGTCATTCTGTTACTTTCAACTAATAACCACATGATGGGAAAAATTAGTCCCACTTTAAATATGCTTTCAAAACTGCAATTCTTTGTTGCTATTCCAACTGACTCTGGCTTCATAAACATTAAAATGAGAAAGAAATAGATGAGAAAAGTACCAAGGAAGATACTACTAGGAAGTTGAATAAATGGGAGATTCAGATGGAATTCAGATAGTATCAATGAGAGAATTCAGATAGAGGATCTGAAAGCCTCATGGTAAGGACATTGTCAATACAAGCGGAGAGCCTCTCTGTATTTTGAAAATACCAAACTAGTTGATTTGAAACAGTTCCCAAGTTTGAGGCTGATTTTGCTTGGATTGTGGCACCTTTAATTATGCAGAGACTCAAAATCTCTTAATTAGTGGGGAACTTTTTGGTCTAAATCATTCTAATAACAGCACAGTCATACATTTTATTTTGAGTAAACAAGTCTTTCATTAGCTGTTTTTGAAATATTTGTATTTTGACAATGAAATTAACACAACGTCTAAAGATAAGCAGTTGGGAAAGAAAACTTGTTGGAATCTTGACTTCATATAGGTTGTGTGATCTTGGCAAGCCTTTTGTTTTGTTTTGTTTTGTTGTGGTTATAAGGGAGGATAATGAGACCCATCTCATAGAATATTGTGTGGGATATATGAGTAAATATATATGAAGTTTCTGATATATTTGTAGCATTACCTGAATTGTAACCATTATAATATTATAAATGAGAGTTCTCTTTGTCTGTTTGCAAAGATGCAATCATTACATCAACCTCTTTTATTCAGAATAATTTATCTTGGGAAAATTTTCCCTAACCTATCATTGCAAACTACCACTTAACTGTGTGTTAAAATAGATCTTTGACAATAACATTATATCACAAAATTTGCTTTTCAGATGAAAAAGGTCTTATGTTCTTATTAAACATTAATCTACAGAATGAGAAATACCATTTAAATGAATAAGAAACAGATCCCCCTGACTTAGCTCATAGTTGGTAGAAGTTTAATTAGTTAATTTTTAAAGATTATAACCTTGGAAAAATAGCAGTGGGTTTCTAGGTGATGGCTTAGTTACTTGGAGTACAACCATATCAGGTTGAAAAATGATGTTACTGACAAGTAAGGAACCCAAAAGAATCAATGGTGATTAATTATAAAGTATGTGGCTGTTACCGTTTCTCTTTACTGTATGAAAACATGTACTTCACAAGACAGGAATGGGAAGCTGGTTGTAATTACATATTTATATAGATTTATTTTAATGCCTGTCTCCATGGATGACCCTAGCAATGTAAATTGTGGCAGAAGACTATTATAAAGAACACCTTTGAGAATGAGAAGTTGTCCACAAAATCTATGACCACAGTCTCAAATGAAAAGCTTAATAAAAATTCGTGAATGATTTTGAGTAAAATGTAATAAAATCTATCTCTAAATTCTAAAATACCTTTACCCCTAAAGTTTGTATAATTATCATTCTTTAGGGGGATGGTAAAATTATGTTTATCACATTTTTTTTTCCTGAAGCAAACAAGATTTATCACTAAAAATACAGCAAATACTAATAAAGTACTTAGTGTATGTCAAGGACTATTCTGGTGAGCAAAACAGACAGTGAAAAAGCAGACAGAAATCTCTTATCTTAAGGACTTTACATTCTCATGGACAGAGGCAGACAATATTGATGTATGTGTCTATATGTGTGTTGTAAGGGAGCGAAATCTGCTACCCCAAAATGTTCCTCTTTGGCTTGTGGCTTATTTTGGGCTGATTATTTTTAAGAAACAGAAGACTCAGGAATTTTTTTTTTTTTTTTTTTGGTACCTCCCACCTAACTGCCTAAAAGTATTTACACAGAGAAAATGCTTCAAGGCAGGAGCTCACCATAGATTACAACAGTACAATGTGATCTAGTTGTGATAGACAGGAAGGAATGCGGCAAGACCTGTTTGATTGAAGTCCTGTGTTCCCTTGTTTCTGGATGACCCAATGAACATTTTTCTTCCCAAATGTTTACTTTCATCTTCCTGTGAATTTCCTTTCTTCTCTTTGAGGCCCTACACCCCCCCCCCCAATACCCCTTAGTCCAGAATAACATACATACCTCATTTTGCATGTTTTTGAAATTTCTCCTGCTTATGTGGATTCCCCATTTGTATGTAATTAAATGTGATTTTCTCCAGTTAATCTGTCTTGTGTCAGTTTAAGTTTTATTCCAGACAAAAGAACCTTCAAGGGTAAAGAAAATTATTTCTCCCCAACAGTGTTTATACATATATATGCACACAAGTGTGTGGGTTTATATGTGTGTGTGCATGTTTAAATAGTGATAAGAACTATTAAGAAGAAGCAAATAAGAAACGATCATATGGGCGGGTTTTGCAGTTTTAAATAGGGGTTGTGAAGGCGTCACCAAGAAGAGGACACTTGAGCAAAGATTAGAAGCCAATAAGAAAATGCCCACACAGAGTTCTGAAGGATGAGTTTCAGGCAGTTTAACTGTAGAATGCAAAGGCTATGAGGTGGCAGTAACCCTGGAATGTGTGGTAAATGTCAAGTTGACCACTGTGGCTGGAGTTATGTAATAGAACATGAGGTCAGGGAGGTCACAGTTGGGAAGAGTAGATATTATAGATATCATAGTTTCTTATACCTCACTGTAATGAGTTTGACTTATTCTTAGTGAGAGTGGAAACCATTGATCTCATAAGTAAAATTATTTAACACATTGTAAAAAGATTGCTCTGGTTGTAGAATGGATCATAGAATGTAAAGAGAAATAAAGGAAACAATGGAGGCATTTAAGAGGCTTTTGCTGTATATCAAATGATATATAATAATGGCTTGGACCTGGGTGGTAGTAGCAGAGGTGACAGGAGAAGGTAGAATTCTGGATATATTTAAAAAATAGAACCTATACTGGAGTGTCTGGGTGGCTCAGTCATTTAAGCCTTTAACTCTTGATTTCAGCTCAGGTCATGGTCTCAGGGTTGTGAGATCAAGCTATGTGTTGGGCAATGTGCTGGGCATGGAACCTGCTTAACATTTAAGATTCTCTCTCTGTGTCCTCTCTCTTACTTCCTCTCTCCCTAAAAAAACAAAAAAACAAAAAAACAAAACAACAACAACAAAACAAAACAAACAAACACAAAAAAACCCCTACAGGATTTGCTGATTACATATGAGGTACACATATTTTCCCCCCTGAGTATTTGAAGGGTGGGATTGTTGATTATTGAGAGGAGGAAAACGGAGGAACAAATTTGGAGGTGAAGTCAAGAGCACAGTTTTAAAATGTTTATTTAGAATGGTATTCAATTGAGTTGGTAGCTGAGTATAGGAGTCTTGATTTCAAGGGAGAAATCCATGTTAGATATAGATGTATAGAATATGAGTTTTAGGCACCTATGTGGTTCTTGAAGTAGTGAGATCACCAAAGGAATAATGGTTGATAGAGAAAAGAGAAGGCTCAGGGGCCATTCCTTGGCACAGTCCTAAATTTCAGGTAGTGTTTCTCAACTTTGGCTGCAAGTAGAATTACCGAGAAACCTTAAAAAGAAGTATTCATGCCTGGGTCCTACCCCTAAAGGTTTAGGTTTAACTGTGCCAGTCAAGGTTCAGCCTGGGTGTCATGGAAGTGATATCATATCACTTTGCTGTATTCTGTTCATTAGTAGCAAATCACTAGGTCCAATCCATACTCAAGAGGAGGGGATTATACAAGGGCTTGCACATCAGGAGCTAGGGATCAATGAGGGCCATCTTTTTTTAAAAATTTTAAAAAAGATTTTATTTATTTATTTGACAGAGAGGGAGAGAGTGATCACAAATAGGAAGAGAGGCAGAGAGAGAGAGGAGGAAGCAGGCTTCCCACTGGCAGAGAGCCCGATGTGGGGCTCGAACCATGGACCCTGAGATCATGACCTGAGCCGGAGACAGAGCCACCCAGGCTCCCCAGGGCCATCTTTAAAGGCAGTCTAACACAAGTAGGTATAAATTTATTTTAGTACATATTTGAAAAAAAACTCATGTTTTCATTTAAGCTATAGTGATATAATTTTCTTTATAAATAAATATATTGAACTAGATATCTTAAGTCAAAGAAACATTAATAAGAAAGGTATACATGAATATTGCAAAAAAACAAGACAATGGTATAAATTATATACACTTGGAAAATAATGAGTCTGTATCAATGATGCTGTGTGTGTTAACATTATGTCCTGCTTTCCACTACTGGTATTAATGCTCTCTTGGCTGTTATAGAAAAGAGAATCATAAGCCACCAGGTTCTGCCTGTTAATAACTTCTAAAAAGTATAATTCAAAAATATTCTCTAGATACCATGAAAAGGGACATTTGAAAACTAAGAGACAATGATCTATGTATTGAATCTTTATTTTGCTGAAAATCAGGAATAGTAAACTGCTGTAGCAGCAATTATAACAGCTGTCGAATTATAGAGTAAAATCATCCTTCCTTCCACAGCAGCTGGAAAGTTTGAATATTAATTATCATATTATGCATGGCCCAAATAAAGGATGTAGTAAGAGAATGGAATTGAAGAAAAATGTTCATGAGGAATTTTATGGAGAAATTCTAAAATAGAAACTTAGGGCTTTTGGCAGTATTATCACTATTGTGAGATTTTTCCTATTTTTTGAGTCTCAGAGGGCCAACCTTCTTATTCCTCTTGCATATTCCTCAACAGAACATCATCCCATGAAAACAGATTTGAGATTATGAACTGACATCTGAAACATGTAGGCTGAGGTGTGTGGAAAAAAATGCAAGCACCAGTAAGTGCCTGTCGTTAGTGAAATTTTAATCCCGTTTCTTTCATGACAGGCTGGGAGTGAGGCTGTGTCAGATTCAAAGAATGTACTCAGCACGGGAGGATGGCTGAGGTATAGAGAGAATCTAGATTGAGATCAGGAACCATGTGACTAGGGTTCTGATGATGGATCGTTGACATGTATATGTGATCTGTACTTATCTGTATAATCATGTCTATAGATAGAGCAGAAAGGACGAAGACACCTTTTCTTTCTTATTTCATAAGTCCCCTTTACTGCTCTATTCCTGCAGATTTTTGTGCAACTTTATTTTCTCATGAGACCTGCTCTTCTCTCACTGTGAAGGAGCAGTATTTGTATTAGATGCAAAATTTTAACTATGAAATTGAAAAGTAGGTCTATACTAAATACTCTTGTCCCTTTACCGAATACTCTTGGCCAACTATGAATCACACTACATCAGCCTTTTATAAAAGTAAGAAACCCATGGGTCTTCCTCCCATTTCTCTCCTGCTATATTATAGCCATCTGTAACTGAAATCTGTAGACTTTGTTTTTCCTGAATATCTTTCAAATTTCTTTACTCTTCTCCATCTCCCCTATAAACAATCGGTTTTGAACTACTATTACTTATTTGCTTGGGACATTGCCATAAGGAAGTGATTTATGCAGCTTCTTTTTTTAAAAGATTTTATTTATTTATTTGAGAGAGAAAGAGAGAACAAGCAGGGGGAGGGGGAGGGACAAGCTCAGTGTGGAGCCCTACATGAGGTTTGATCCTATAACCCTGAGGTTATGACCTGAGCTGAAATCAAGAGTTGGAAGCTTAACTGATGGAGTCACCCTTGTGCCCTGATTTATGAAACTTCTTAAGTAATGTTTTTATGGGCATCAAAGAAGGACTTGAAATTAGACATGGTAGGAAAATGATTGCCATGGAATAAGAAATCTTCTAAGCCATCTCGCTGAGTCCATCACTTAAACATTAGAAAACTGGGGCCCCAGTGGAAAAGTCTTATTGTTTATTTAATTGCTTAGTGTCAAAGCAGCTGTTCTTTGGAATCCCAACTGGGGGTTGGGGAGCAGGATATTATATTGATTAGTAATATGTGCTGTGGAATTGAGAGACCTGGCCTTGACCCTTGGTTCTCCTACTTCCTAATTATATGGTCTTGGATGATTTTTTAAATATCTTTGTTCTATTTTGTTCTTCAGCATCTTGTCCTTTGGTATGCCATTCCCCCTCAGCTTCTTCACAGGATTAATTTAAACATCAAATGCTGCAACATAAGGAAAATACTTACATAGTGTTTGGTCACACTGAGCATTCAGTATGTCCTAAAGTTATATTTACTTTTTTTGTTGTTTAAGATTCAAAAGTCTTTTTTCAAATTGTGATCCAAATATTATATTGTTTCACAGCTGGGAAGGTCTTAACCCCAGCCTCTTAATTCTACAAATAAGGGAACTGAGGTCTAGAGACACAAGATGATATGTTCATGGTTACATAGTTGATGCTGTGATGTATACAGGAGAGGGGCCCCAGCTCCTACTAAGATTCCTTAGGAGGAGACACACCCATGTTTCCTTCCTTCATCTATCAGTCTTATCAGTGACACAGCATGCACAATCCAAATTTATTTTGAACTCTGCCAGAGGAATCCTTTTGCATGCTGCAGGTAACACACATCTTTGCAGCAACTGGACAAAGTATAAAAGGCTTGTAATAAACTCTCACTATGTAATAGCTCAACAAACTTAGAAATGTTATCTAGCTTTTGCAGGGAGTTAAATGAGATTTCCTTCAGTCCATTTCATCTTGGACACATCATGACTATTTATTTCACCACATATATAAAATAAGACTAAGTACAAAGTAAATTGGGGACTAAAACTTAAGAACCAGAGATGATGGTTTCCCATTCTTTAAACAGATTTCATATCATATTTGAAAGCATAAATGAAAATTCATATTGAACATGAAATAGACATTTATGTAATAATATAAGTATGATAGATGGGAAAGATTACCTGGGAATCTGGGCAATATGCCTAGACCAGAGAGACCACTTTTTGAAAGAAGAATAACAGAACTCAAAGCTTCTGCATAAAACGTCATCCGAATTGGATTGATTCTCTAAGAGGTAATAAGCTCATGAGTCAACAGTGGGGTTACTAAAAAGGTAGCTACACAAAATATTTTCAGCTATAATTTAATTATAATCACATTCAACTTAAAAAAGTCCCCTTTCTAAAAAAAAAAAAAAAAAAAGACCCCTTCTCATAAGACACGTTTTTTTTTTTTTTTCCCTCCTAATGAATCACTTCTCAGTATAAATCTCTGCTTTCTAAAGAAGGTGTCTGAAATTTACAATTCACAGAACAAAAGGAACAAACCAGGACAAACCCAGACAAACCGTGAAATATGGTAACCCCCATCTCTGCTGTGGAAATAACCAGTTAGAATAATGTGTAACTGGTGAATGGGTGACATAGATTTTTGATGCCTTTCTCTTTTCCTGTTTATGGTCTTGAGAACTTTTCTGATGTTTTCTCTCTCATTGTTCTCCCAGCTCTCCTGACACTCCATCCGGTCCTGCCATCTCCAGGCAGGGCTTCACGTTCCAATGTTGTTTTCTTTTCAGAGGAAGGCTGCTCTTGACCTCAGGGCTCATTTTTAGCAACGTATCTAGAAACTGCTCTAGTAACCAGTTCACACTATATAGCTCCTGACTTGGTGTAGAGGAAAACCATTCAGCATTTGACCTGCAGTTTCCTACGCTAGCTGTGTGTCTCTAGGCAAGATCATAAGCTCTCTAAACTACGATTTCTTTATAAATTTTTGTGTGAAACCTGTTTATGGGCTTATGGTGGAAGAGGGTAAACCCTTCTAGAGACCCAGCTTGGAGAGCTCTGAACTTCAGGATCTATCATCTACCCCAGGTTTAGTAGCTTAAGCCAAGAATGTGACATTTTACCTCCCAAACCAAATTGTTTTTTTCACAGAACATCACTTCTTCCATTCCCTTTTCTCCTTTGCTTGGAGCCAGTTGTGATTCTCCAGTGTCTAAGTTTGGGACAGTGGAAAGACATTGTACAATTGCAATTCTTGTATCTTAAAGATCAGTACTTGACTTGACTAGGGTCATCAAGCACCAAGATGTTGGCTTAAATGTTATACACTGCCGAGGCTCATCAAAAGGCAGAAAATTGTCTCCTACTATGTTCCCTATCAAAGAGAAGGGATTGATCATGATGGAAAGATGGGGGAGGTGTTTTACTCTTTTTAAAATGGTTCTTTAGAATGTCTGTTTGGGAGATTTTTAATTTTTTTTTTTTGCCTCCTTTGCCCCCAAAGCCATCAAGACATTAATAAAATCTAGAGTGCTGTGTGAAACACTAATTTCTGTTTTCTTTTAAGTGACTGTAGAACTTAAGTGGCCATTGTCACAAAAAAAACATGATCTTGGCACCCAAAACAATACCTAATTTAAGTTCTCTCAAGAATTAAATGAGATATTGCCAGGTATATGAATAGTTGTTTAATTGTGGGGTTTCTTCTTCTCAGTACTTCTTCTTTTTTTTTTTTTTTTTTACATCTCATTTGAGTTTTCATTTCAAGATCTGGGAAAATGATCTAACAAGTCTTATAGTACTTAATGGGGGCCATTTCAGAGGACCTGACAGAATTTTGGGGAGATACATTTGGACTCAGAGAGGAAAAAACTATTTTTCTCCCAACAAACATTTTATTATGAAAAAATTCAAACATACAGAAGGGTTGAAAGGATTGTATGGTGAATACCCATAGTTCTCATTGATGTTATGATTGATATTTTCTATATTTGCTTACTGATATTATCTATCCATCTGTACCTATCTCTGTCTTGCCATCAATCTATCTCAGTTTTTGAATGAAATTTCAAAGAGAGATATTCGTATACTTAATTCTAGACACTTCAACATGCATATAATTAAAGGGTTCTTAGTTGTTCTGTTTCTATTTTTAAGGTACATTTTGTACACAGGGAAATGCATACATCTCAAGCATACCATTTGATGAGGTTTGACAGATATGTGTGATCCAAACTCCTGGGAAGATAGTGAATATTACCGTGACTCCAGAGAGTTCTGTTCTAAGTCAGTACCTACTTCTACCCCTCGCATTTAGGATGTACTCATTATGGTGATATGTTTCACTACTGAGATCAGTTTTGTTTTTGTTTTGGGTAGATCTTCATATAAATGAATTCAGTCTATGTATGCTCTTTTGTGTCTCCTTCCTTCACTGATGCAATGTTTCTGAAATTCATTCATGTTGTTGTATCAGTAGTTCACTCTTTATTGCCAATACTAAAGAATTGCCTTTTGAAAGCCCCTGTAATTCTTTCTCTGCTCAAGAGCAAAGCCAACAATTTAAGAAACAAAACAAAAAAGGAAAGGGGGAAAAAAAAGAGAGCCAACTCAAGAATTGTAGAGAACAAACTGATGGTTCCCAGTGGGGCAGGTGATGGGATTAAGGAGGGCCCTTGTTGTGATGAGCACTGGGTGATATATGGAATTTTTGAATCACTATATTGCACAGCTGGACTAACATTATACTGTATGTTAACTAACTGGAATTAAAACAAAAACTTGAAAAAAATACATAAAAAATAAAAAACAAAAATAGGTCATAAAACAGGAAAAAAAGTGTAAAGCCAAACTAGAGCATGTTTTAGACAAAGTGGGAAAAAATTATAGGTGGATTTTTTTCCCCTGAGTTTTCATCTATTAGGATCTGCTGTCTCAGGGTGTTTTTCTTAGTTGTTCTTCAGAAGCTTAATTTCTGCTTGTCCTCTCTACAACAGGAATTTGCTCATTAGGTAAAGAACTTGATTATTTCATGTGGTGGAAAATATTTAGCTTTCCCTACTTGTTATTTTCCTTTGCTCCCTGAATATGCTGACCACGTCCAGACAGCTGCGGCAGTACACACAATGGAGAAGAGGCGGGAACAACATGTATGACTCTCTGCCTCTGTCATGAAGCCGATGTGATCATGGTGGGAGGATGGTCCCTTGACTGTAAGACTTTTTCCATTAGTTCCAATGCTAATCCACAGAAAGCCTATGAAAAGAAAGCTTGACAAAGAGCAGCCATATTTTGGAACTGACACTCACTGAGTAGGGATAAATCTATGGCAGGAGTGAAAAAGAGAGATAAGCAACCAATTACCTACTGTAATACCAAGGATATGAAATTGGCTCTAGTTAAGTCTGAAAATTCTATTAGAAATATGTGGCTGTGTGAAAAAAATTAAAGGGAAGTTGTTGAGATTATTAACAAATGAAATAAAATGAAAAAAAAAAATCTGCTTTATTGAAGCTGATGGAAGCAATATATTTGACCCAGTCAAATTAATGCCAGAGCAAGTTGCCCATACTCTAAAGGAAATCAGGGACTTGAGAGGAGGAAATTAAAAAAAAAATAAAAAATAAAAAAAATAAGCCCTCAAAGAAGTCGTCTTAACCTATGTGGCAGAATTTTTGTCAAAAAAAAAAAAATTTCCTTTATAGGGGCACCTGGGTGGCTCCGTCTATTGAGCATCTACCTTTGACTTGAGTCATGATCCCAGGGTCCTGGGATCCAGTCCCGCATCAGGCTCCCTGCTTAGCGGGGAGTCTACTTCTCCCTCTGCCTACAGCTTTCTCTGCTTGTGTTCACTCTTTCTCTCTCTCTGTCAAATAAATAAATAAAACATTTTTGAAAAAGAAAGATACTAGTCATTGCAGGTAGTGGCAGAGGAAATAAGCATTCTCTTATGTTAAAAAAATAATTTCCCTTACAAATTAAAGGAAACAAAGCCAAAATTCCATTCCATTATCTCAGTTACTCTTTTTGTTTCTTTGCTGTTTTTCTGTTTGTTTTCTAACTTCAGTGAAGGTGTGTCCTTTCTCTTCATTTTCTTTATTTTTAATTTCTGTATGTTTCAGAGAGATACTTTTGTAAAATAAATTAATAGAAAAATGAAATGCACAAAATAAATAATTCAAATCCATAGATTTTATTAGGTTAAACAGATATAACATTACTCTCCCAAATAACTTTAGAAGCTTAGAAACACATCATCTCAGTTCCTCTTCTATCCTGTTATGGACCTGTAGCTCTTAGTCATGGGCAGTAGGGGGGGGGTAGTGCTGATTTACACCAACTCTTAATGTGTTTTGAAAGTTTGTGTCCCAGAAGAGAAAGATAATTTTGAACAAATGCATTCTTCTTCTTCTTCTTCTTCTTCTTCTTTTTTTTAAAGATTGTATTTATTTGTTAGAGAGGGAAAGAGAGAGATCATGAGCAGGGGAGTAGGGCAGAGGGAGAAACAGACTCCCCACTGAGCAGGGAGCCCAACTTGGGGCTCCATTCCAGGACCCTGAAATCATGACCTGAGCCAAAGGCACACACTCAACCGACTGAGTCACCCAGGTGCCCCCAAACTCATTCTTTAGAATGACATTTACTCTCCCATTTCCAACTCCTGAATAGTTTATTGGTTATTGGTAGCTTCTCTATCATAAATCATTAACGTGCTTAATTTTATAGTCAGGATAAATTTACAGTTAACATTTTATGACAAGTTCATATTTTCAGTAAAGCAGAGTTCTTAGTACAGAATTATAATCTGAAAAATTGTTGCCCTTCATGCTAGAACTATAAAAAAGTACCATAATCAATGAATCTTTTAAATAGACATTCTCTTACATGTATGGTTATTTTGATTTCCCTAAATATGTCATCTATTAGGAAAAGCTAAATGGAGGACATGTCATCTCCCTTCTGCTCCCTCCTTGCCCTACTCTCTGTTTCTCAACTCAGTAGACATTGTCCAGTTCCTCTTTTTTCAGGCTTCAGCTGCCATAGCTCCATGCCTTTCATGAAATATCAAAGCAGTAACGGCCTTCATAATATTTTCACTACTACCTGACAGAAATAAATCTCTTTATTGTTCTTAAAAGACACTCATCAGAGAGATAAAGTGCAAATACTTCCAAAGCACGTTCACTTGTCTCTAAATCTGTGAAGACTTATCTTCACACCAGACGTGTTAAAATAGACAGGAGCTCCATCACTTCAAAAAAAGCCAAATTAGAAATTTAACTTTGGAGTGCTGAGCTTAGAGCCTTCACCCCTACCAAATTTATTTGCAGAGCCCAATAAAGTTTTTTTTAACTTGCCTTCCTAACAAAGTTGTTTCAAAAATAGGTGTTATTTTTTTATATCTTGAATGTATGATTTTTTGTATTTAACTAGCTATATAATGAGATCTGGCATGAAGATTGACTAGCATATTACTAGGTCAAGCAGTATCATAAAAGGTTAAAGAGTGAAAAACTGTGGGCACCTGGGTGGCTCAGTGGGTTAAAGCCTCTACCTTCAGCTTGGGTCATGATCCCAGGGTTCTAGGTTTGAGCCCCACATCGGGCTCTCTGCTCAGTGGGGAGCCTGCTTCCTCCTCTCTCTCTGCCTGCCTCTCTGCCTACTTGTGATCTCTGTCTGTAAAATAAAAAAAAATAATATCTTTTAAAAAAAAATAAAAGAATGAAAAACTGAAAACCTGAACTCTCAATTACAAGACTTGAACAGGGGTGCCTGGGTGGCTCAGTTGGTTGAGCGACTGCCTTTGGCTCAGGTCATGATCTTGGAGTCCCAGGACTCAGTCCCTTGTTGGGTTCCCTGCTCAGTAGGGAGTCTGCTTTTCCCTCTGACCCTCCCCCGCCATATTCTCTCTTTCTCATTCTCTCCCTCTCTCAAATAAATAAATAAAATCTTAAAAAAAAAAAAAAAGACTTGAACAGTGAAGTGGCTAAGGGAAGAGCTGCTGTGTTTGTTGGATGACATAAACATTTCATAAATAATGTGCGACCCCAGCTTTTTTCTTCTTGAAATGTAATAAACAGTGGTTCTTTTCCAGTCACTGCATCTCTGTGTAATGGGCGTTGCTGGGGGTAGTACTGTTTTTAGCAGAAACTCATTAAATTGCAGGCATTGGATTGGAGGTAGTAGTCCATTGGATTGGAGGTAGTAGTAAAGGAAAACCCTTGGAGTGGAGATAACCAGCAAGAAAGAAAAGTAGCAGAGAAATGACTAGAAACAAGATTCCAACCAGGCAAAAGTCAGTTGACACCACAATCTTTGTGGCCTCAAGGAACAATGTGGTTGAAACAGGCTAATATTGAGCCTGAAAGGGGGGTATTATTTATTTTGTTTATTGGCTGTCTCTCCCCACTCGGATATAAAAGTCCATGGACATGAATTTTTGTCTTTTATTTTTTTATCACTCCTGAGTCCACAGTGTTTGGCATTAGTACTTTTTTAGTACATACTTGTTGGATGAGTGAATGAATGCCTTGTCTTTCTGAACGGGTGAGTGGGTAGCAGCATGTCCTTTCTATATGAGGGCCTGCTTTGACCACCATGAAATGCTGGAAAGGGACTTGGCTCTGGTAACTTTTTATATTATATTCTCTTTCCAAACCAAAGGAGCTTTAATGTTCTTAGTTAATGTAGGAAATATCATTTCAGTCAAGTGGGATTTACCAGGAAGGACCTGGTAAGTAACCAATGGATCCACTTGAGTCTTTCTGTATCTGAGGGGAAGATGTTTGGGTGAATAACATTCCCATTTTATTTGTTTGTCTTTTTCTTTCTTCCTTCTTTTCTTTTCTTTTCTTTTCTTTTCTTTTCTTTTCTTTCTTTCTTTCTTTCTTTCTTTCTTTCTTTCTTTCGTTCTTTTTGTAAACAAATCCACACCTCACTTCTTCAAGATAAAAAGTGACTAGTGAGAGCACATTGACATATTCTTCTTCAGAACACATGAGGACTGGGGACGACTGAGGTGGAACAAGTTAGGTAGCCTCCCCCAGTGGCTCTAGACCAAGCGGACAATGGGTGGAGATTTGGAGGTACAGCAAAGGCACTTGACAACAGGAACATTGATACTAGGCAGGGCTTCAGCATTTTATTTTGTTACACAGGACTTCTGACCTTCTGATATTCTCCAGTCATAGGAATTGGTAAAGGAAGCGGTTAAGATCAGGGGAGTAAAAAACAAGTCTTGTTCTAGATATCCACTGAATAGAATACTCTGTATTGGCTAACAATTTGATGATAGTTCCCTGAGTGTTCTCAGCTTTATTTATTTTTTCTCTAATTTCCAACCCTCATCAAATCTCCATCAGTAATGACATTGTGTCTGGAGTATAACCTGATAATTAGACAGGAGACTCTGTAAAATGAGTTTTAACAATCTTAGATCCTATCTTCTCATCTGTTCAGACTCCTAATAGCAGGACAAAGGAATATAAAAAAAACTAAGAATAATCTAACCTTCTAGTTTCTGAACTAGATGGAGGATACAATGGAATCTGTCCATGAATAAGTGACCATGTTTAATGCTTGACAGGTTGGAAGATAAGCTAAAAGTTAACATGATTTCCTTAGTGGGATTTCAGATTTGAAATATGAACACTTTGGGTAGAAATGTGGATGCTGTGACTCTACCTTGAACTTAGACACTTTTTTCTGTTTAATTACTCATGTTTAATATCAAGCATATTAACCTAAGTATAAATTATCTATAGGCCAATTTCAAATCATTTCCGGAACACACACACAAACACACTCCCACACACCCAACACACCCCCCCACACACACCACTCCTTCCCACATAAAAGATAAATAGGTTCAATCAAATTAATTAAATCTAACACTAAATTTAACACTAAATTCCTATTGTTCAGTAAGGAGGGGTATGGCTACAAATCTTAATCCAGATTCATCTTGGATTATAAATAAAGCTACCTTAAAATACTTAGTCTCTCCACCCAAAAATAATGAATGTTTTTATTTATTCAATTTTTCCATTATACATCTGAATTAGTGTTTATTGTTTTTTTTTAGAGATTTATTGAACACTACATCTAAAACTAATGATGTACTGTATATTGGCTAATTGAATTTAAATTAAAAAAGATTCTTTTTTTTTATTTGAAGAGAGATATAATGTGCATGAGTCGGGGGTTTCAGAGAGAGAAAGGGAACCCTCATGGTGACTCCCCACTGAGCATGGAGCCCTACGCAGGGCTCAATTCCAGGACCCTGATATCATGACCTAAACCAAAATCAAGAGTTGAATGCTTAACTGACTGAACCACTCAGGTACCCCTAAGTTTTCTTCATAAGGGTCTATATTTTGTTTTTCCCTTTTAAGTGTTTGATGTCTTTGGCATTGTGGTTTTCTTTGTTTTTGTATAAGGGAGACATTGAGTTTTTGCGTATATGTCTGTGCCTAATTGCTTTGTGGATATCTCCCTTGAATTCAAATTATTTTTAATATATTCTCTTGGGATTTTATAAAAACAATGATATGTGCCCTACATCATATATTTGACTAATCTTCCATGCTAAGTAACTTTCCCTTGCCCTGTGGTTTTTGAGTTGTGGACGTGTGAGTCAGCCATGACTAACTGTGTGTGCTTGCTTGGAACTTTCAACCTTTTGGAAATAAAGCAAAGGGAAAGGCCAGGGAGAGAGATCATTTGCTGTGATTGCAGAAGACTGGAGGGCCCAGTGGTGTAATGATGACTGATAACGTTGAGGGTCTCCCCAACAGATCATTCCTATGAAATAATCTTGGGTTCTTTCCTTCTCTCCCTTCATCCCTCCCTCCCTCCTTCCGCCCCTCCCTTCCTTCCTTGGATTAACCGTGTTTATTACTTGGAGGAAACAAGCACCTTCTCAGTCTTGATTATTAGCTTGTACCAGTCTACTCTTTTAGTGTTAAAGGGGGACGTGCAGATCGTGACTCCAGGCATGATACCAAGTAGGCAGATCAGCTTAGGGGCAACCTGTATCCAGTCACAAATTCATCTCACATTAGCAGTGAAGATTCTGGCGTCATCTCAAATTGTTATTTTCCTTACTCATAAGTTTAATGGATAGATTTCTTCCTTTCTCAGTTTCCTTCCACATAGAGTTCTCTGGCTTTCCAGGTGATTATGTGAACTCTCTACTATCCCTTCAATTAATTCCTTTACTGTGTGAATTAACCAAATTCACAGTTTCATTGAAAATAAAGATTGGAAAAGAGTCCTGTCTGTGGGTGGAGAGTGGAGGAAAGGCTGGAGGTACAAAAAGGCCAGAATTCAGAAAGCAGTGATTAGATCTGGAACAGTGCAGGATTTCTGGATTGGCTTAGTTGTAGGGAATAGATTAGAATGACCAGTCAGAGAAAATTAGAGAGGGCTTTAGTTTAAGAATCTTAGCCTAAGAAAATAGCCTTATGGGCCTTATGAGCATATGATGACTTTTCATAGAAGTGTGAGTTGAAAACATTAGTTTTTTTTTTTAAATATTATTTATTTATTTGAAAGAGGGAGAGTGAGAGCGAGCACAAGCAGGTAGAAGAGCAGAGGGAGAGGGAGAAGCAGACTCCCTGCTGAGCAGAGAGCCCAACGTGGGGCTCTACCCCAGGACCCTGGGATCACGACCCAAGCCAAAGGCAGATACTTAACCTACTTAACCGACTGAACCACTCAGGCGTCCCGAAAGCATCAGTATTAACAGTAAAAGATAGAATTCTTCTTACCAAATTTCAGTAGAAATTAAGAATAATAGGGGTTGAATATGTACGTTGAATCCTGTAGGACTATGGAAAGCATGCTAGCAGATTGGAAAACTTTGGTTTTAGTGTCGTGAATGCTCACTTCTATCTTAAATGCGTGGGGGGTGAACAGATCAGAGGGAGCTTCTCTGGACAGGGGCACCTTTAGGTCTATATCGCCCTTGCAGGGGATCACTATGGACCGTGTCCTGATAACTGCAGTCAGCAGTCCTAAGAGACACACTTTGGAAAGCCCACGAAAATGCTCCCCAAATGAGGGGTGCCTGGGTGGCTCTGTCAGCTAAGTGTCAGACTCTTGATTTAGGCTCAGGTCATGATTTCAGGGTTGTGAGAGTGAGCTCTGCATTGAGATCCATGCAGGATGTGAAGCCTGCTTAAGATTCTCTCTTGCCTTCTCTCTCTGTCCCTTGCTGCTTGCATGCTCTGTCTTAGGGGGGGAAAAAAAGTGCTCCCCAAATGAGAAATGAATGGAAATGAAGCAGTATTTGTGCCTTCGTCACATCCGGAAGGATGAATGCCTTTAGTTAACCACCTGTCACAACTCTGTTTATCTCTCATCACATTTTTCCTGTGTCCTGGCTCTTGAGGTGTCTGTTAGAAGAGCCAATAGTGGAGGAGAACGTGACAGAGGAACAGAGGAGAAATAAAATAAGTCCCCACTGTTCATTGCAGGCTTACATCTGATACAGACTCTGTCAGGGCTAGTCGGAGGTTGGAGAAGGGAGGGGAAGACTTTTAAATTGTTTTGGACCAGATTGAGACTGTGACCAAAAGGGCCTAGAAAATTTTCTTTCTTTTTCCAGTTTTTATTTAAATTCTAGGTAGTTAGTATATAGTGTAATATAAGTTTCAGGAGTAGAATTTGGTGATTTATCACTTACAAACAACACCCAGTGCTCATCACAAGTGCCCCTCTTAATACCCATCCCCCATATAAACCCCCCACCTTACCCCCATCACCCTCGGTTCTCTGTAGTTAAGAGTCTGGTTTATGGTCTGCCTCTCTCTGTCTTTTTTCCCCCTATGTTCATTTGTTTCATAAATTCCACGTATGAGTGAAGTCATTTGGTGTTTGTCTTTCTCTGACTGACTTATTTTGCTTGGCATAATATACTCTAGCTCCATCCACATTCTTGCAAATGGAAAGATTTTGTTCTTTCATTCCATTGTATATTTGCCTGTGACTCGTGGCAGATGCAGGGAGAGAATTAGTGCACGAGCACGTTTGAATATAGAAGAAAGAATAATGCTGTTTACCACTTGCACCCTATTGAGTCCCACTCGCTGAATACAGTATTTACATATTGGTGTGCAAAGGGGAACGCTTACTATGAGGAGACATGGGGAATCAAATCAGATGCGATGTAATAATAGCTAGCTGGCTATGATCTCCTAAAACCTTAAAGCTGGTGATGATGATGCAAAGAAATGGACAGATGTGAGCGAGAATTAAAGGATACATTTCTTCTTCTTCTTCTTTTTTTTTTCCCATATGATAGCTAATTGAATTGAATAAGAAGATAGAATATTGAAAGATTAGTTTGAGGTTTTAAGCCTGGAATAATGGTGATACTATTTACAGAAACAGAGTAATCAAAGAGGTTTCCATGATTGAGAAAATAAGAGATAAAGGGAAAAAAAGGAAAGTGTTTTTGGAAAGGAAAACTAAATAATGAATAAGGAACTATTCAGAGGTCTTTGGAAATCAGAACAAAGGAAGAGCTGGTAGGTCTTCATTGAAAGGAGAGAAAGGGGAAATAGTTTACAACTTGTATCATCTCTAACACTATCTGAGAGTGCCTAATAATGATGATAACAATACTAGTAATAAATTACATCATTGATGCTTTGGGGAATAGTAATGGATTTACTGAGGGCTTACTGTATGCCAGACACAATGGAATATTTTAAATGACCCTATAACAGCATTATTATGTTCATGGAACTAAACTTTCTTCAAGAGAAGGGATAGGAGACTTATTGCTGAAGCCATTTATTTATGATCAGCCAGATATCCTGGTACCAATGGTTTCTTAAAAGAATGATCACATATGGAAACGGCCACTTTCCCAAAGAAATAAACAGACAGAATATGACCACTCACATATGTGGCTAGCATTTTCTACCTGGGTGTTCTATTTGCTTTTGTCAAGTGTTGTGTTGTTCGAAATTTGAAAATGCCAATTTCGTAACTGGATTTGCTTTTCTTACCTACCTCATTGCTTTTTTAAGAACAGAAGCAACTATTTTAAAATGAAATTTGAAAATGTCTTCTTTCATTTCTTATTTTTAAAAATGCATCTTGTGATTTTAGTTCCCATGTTCTGATTTATTGTTTTCGCTTAGGTTCATTTTCCTATATCCTTTTTTTAAAATATAAATTTTGTATTTTAGAGAAAATTTTTTAAAAGAAAAGTTTTTAGGTCTTCATTCTGCTTCACAGACATCTTAACTTATATTCAAGTTAGCTATGTGCTTCTGGTTTCACTTTTAATATTTTATCAATTACTATTTTGTTTCAAGCATATGGGTTTTAAAAGCATGAATTTATGGTGCCTTGTTGACTGCAAGTTTTTGTGTCATATCCACAGCAGAGGAACTAAGCAGAGTTTCACCTGTTTTTCACAAGTCAGCTATTAGTGTTTGAAAATTAATTATTGTATCATGTCATAGTAGAGTGATAATCCAAAGATATTTTTTTGTCTGCTAGATTATTTCCCTCTGCACTCAATGGCCTCAAGTCAGGTTCACTAAATACTACTTATTTTATTTCCTTTGTAATTCTCAAATTTATGTTCCTTTCTCCCTATGTACCATTTCTGCCTCATTCACAGCATTGCAAAAGGTTCCTAATTTTTCTCCCTACTTTCAGCTCTGCCTCCAAAAATGCATGCTGTTGCAGATCTGATGATATTACTCACCATCACCCCCAGGTGGAGTTCCCGGTCCTTAGCCCAGCACGTGAGCCTGGCACAGATGGATCCGGTCCCATCTCTAGTCTTACCCTTTGCCCTTCCAAATTATCTGTTGGTTCGCCATACATCTCATGCCTTTCCTCCTACCTGTAATTCTGGCCAACATTTCCTTTTCCTGCCAGGCCTTTAGAATCGATCTCAGGTACTCTCATTAAACTCTAGTGTGGATGAGGAGCTCTGCGGGTCCGATGCACCACTGAGCCTTAGGAATTTTTATTTGTTGTTGTTAAATCATTTAGTGTTAGAATGGAGTTGTTCTCTTTACTATAATATCTTTCCCATTATGATCTACTGCAGGATAAGAATCTTGTCTTACTCACTTTTAAACTTTTTATTTTGAAATAATTTTAGATTTACAGAAAAGTTGCAGACAACATAGAGAATCCCTGTAAAGTTCCCAAGCTCCCGCCCATTTTAGTCTCCCTAATGGTACCATCTTCCATTACTACAGTGTATTTGTCAGAGCTAAGAAACCAACACTGATGCATTACTGTGAACTAAACTTCAAACTTCATTCAGATTTCACCAGTTTTCCCATGAATTTCCTTCTGTTCCAGAATCCAACCCAAGATATCACATTGCATTTAGTTCTTTGTCTCCGTAGTCTCTGCTGAGCTGGGACAAGTTATCAGTTTTCCTTATGCAGTTTTGTGACCCAGCAACTAAATGCACTACATTTGACATAGCTTAGAAATTAGGCAATGAATTAATCGGGCTTTGATAGTTCTGATCCCACACTTTGCTATTTTCCCAGCTGGATGTTCTAATGGTTGCTAAAACTTTGTTTCCTTGCAGAGCACTGTTATCGGCCGCTAATCCCAGCTAGCTTTCACTTTGGACTTCATGCTAGCGACTTCTGGCTCATAGGCTCTTTGCATTTCTCTTGGATCCATAGAAATTAACTAGATGGTTAAGATGGAAAGGTTCCAGACATATGATTAAAGGTTATAGAACTAAGGAACTGAAATGTTCCATACTCACTGACTGCTCAACCTAACACCAAGAAGTCAGGTGAGATTCCAAAATTCTTTGGTGCTGTGACATTGTGAATAGAGTAAGACTTCATCTTCACAAGAGCAGAGAAGGTCAGACCCTCCTTAGCATTTTGTACCGTCAGCTCCTTTCAGCCACAGAAGGGCATAGCAGTGCTCAGGAGAACCCATTATATAAGACAGACTTCTCTTTGGAGTCAAGCCCTGTGTAGGGACTGCTGCCTTGGTTGCATCAAGCAGCCATGAGAATGTGCTCCTGTGGTAGGTATATGGCACTGAGACCAGTAACTCACTCCTACATCTGAAGGAGCAGTACAAAGTGGGCAAGAGGAAGAATTCTGGAAATATCTGTGTACAGTTTTGTAGCTTTGGGCTCAGGTGGCTCACCCATCTGAAGACTATGTTTGGGCTTCATAAATGATGAACTTGTCCTAACAGACATGGTTTTAGACAAAGAATCTTTAGTTTGGGTGCTTAACTTTTATTCCCTTGACGTCTTCGATGATACATAAGCCTGCCCTAAAAGCAGCGAGTGAAAAAATTACTTGCTCTAACTGGATACAGAAAGTAATTTTATAAATTTACTAACAATATCCCAATAGACTTTTCACATTATCCCCTTTATAACCCTTTCACAAAAATACAATTTAGATAAATCACAGCTTTGGAAGTACCTGCAGCTGAGAAACACAATAACAAAGATTATAGGGTTTTTCATGAATGTCATCCCCAAAGAGTTACAGCCAAATTATTTAGAACCTATGGGGGGAAATAAAAGTCAGGGTGCATTTATATGTAATTTTATTTGTCCTGAGGCCAGCCTGACTATGAGAAACAAAGGTTGATGTAGGGCACAAAGTTTTCTCTCAAGATAGATGTTGGACTTTTGGACTATACCTGTCAACACAGTAATTGGTACATGCATGATACCCTAAAAATTATATGTATAATTATATAGGGCACAAATTAAAAGCCAAACCTGGAAACCTTGGGTCTTAACACCAGGCCAGTAAGTCATTTCTGGCTCTGAAATGCAATCATTTAATTGTCATTCATCTTGCTAAATATATTGGCAATCCCAGTTGTATGTGTGGAGCTCCCTGTATCTTGGTGACTAATCAAGAGCCTTGCACAGACTTAGAAGGTGATCAAAAGATACTTGTTGCTTGAATACATGGTAGCAAATCTAATTAATATGGTGAAGCTTATGTAGTATTCCTCTGCCTTTCTGGACTCTGAGAACAGTCTTAATCTTGAGACTAAACTTGAAGGAGAGAAATCGTTATGCTTCATAAGACTACAGTGGGCTTTTGGAGGCCAAATAATTTTCAGCTTCTGTTTTTGGAGTAAGGGAATACCATCACAGATGAGCCAACAGTACTGAATCATTCATTCTTCTCCATTCCCACACAATTTATTCAACCGTCTCTTAATAACTCTCATTATCACTATTACAGATACCTCCTTGTGGAAGTCCTAACCTAAGCCTTTCTTTCATCTTAGAGAATGTTGCCTTATAGTCAACCTTTCAAAGTGCAACTCAGATCACTTCAGAGCTGCACAAGGAACATTTTTAACAGCTTTGTAAATTGTAATTGATAAACAACACACTAAACATACTTGAAGTGTGAGATTTGATGAGTTTTGACATATGTATACTTCTGCAAATTCTTCTAGAATGTGGACAATGAACATAACCACTACCTCCAATAACCCTTTGACAAAGCGTTCCCCTATGTCCCCCTTTATCATCACTTATTTTAGCCCTTCTTACCCCAGTGCACATCACTCCCATTCCCAGGCAACCACTGCACTGCTTCCTAGATTAGTTGGCATTTCATAGAGTTTTATACAAATGGAATCATACAGTATATACTCTTTTTTATTCTGACTTCTTTCACTCACCGTAGTTTTATCAAGATTCATCCAGGAGTCTATTCTTTATTATCGCTGAGTAATATTCCATTCTATATATACCCAGTTTTGTTTATCCATTGACCTGCTGATGGACATTTGGGGTGTTTTAAGTTTTGACTTAATAAAACTTCTCTGAATGAGAAGATACTAATCTTTTTTTTTTTTTACCTTTATTAAATTAAAAATTTTTTTTTATAAACATATAATGTATTTTTATCCCCAGGGGTACAGGTCTGTGAATCGTCAGGTTTACACACTTCACAGCACTCACCATAGCACATACCCTCCCCAATGTCTATAACCCCACCCCTCCTCTCCCGACCCCCCTCCCCCCAGCAACCCTCAGTTTGTTTTGTGAGATTAAGAGTCACTTATGGTTTGTCTCCCTCCTGATCCCATCTTGTTTCATTTATTCTTTTCCTACCCCCTAAACCCCCCATGTTGCATCTCCCTTCCTCATATCAGGGAGATTATATGATAGTTGTCTTTCTCTGATTGACTTATTTTGCTCAGCATAATACCCTCTAGTTCCATCCACATCGTCGCAAATGGCAAGATTTCATTTCTTTTATTAGCTGCATAGTATTCCATTGTGTGTGTATATATATATATATACATATATATATTTATACACACACACACACACACACACACACACCCCACATCATCTTTATCCATTCATCTGTTGATGGACATCTAGGTTTGTTCGGTAGTTTGGCTATTGTGGACATTGCTGCTTTAAACATTTGGGCGCACATACCCCTTCAGATCACTACATTTGAAAAGATACAAATCTTTATATGAACATTTTTTTTTTCATTTCTTTTAGGTGATACAAGGACTGGAATAGCTAAGTCATGTGGTGTGTGTATATATTTAATGGTTTAAGAAACTAACTGTTTTCAAAAGTGTTTGTGACATTTTACATCC
Source organism: Mustela putorius furo (assembly GCF_011764305.1). NCBI lineage: Eukaryota > Metazoa > Chordata > Mammalia > Carnivora > Mustelidae > Mustela > Mustela putorius. Next base: position 31,989,405 of record NW_025421998.1, read on the forward strand.
TCACCAGCAGCCTATGAGAGTTCTAGTTACTTCTCTAGTTACTATACAGCCTCACTGTTACTTTATAGAGTGGGAATTTTTAATTTAAGAAATTCTAGTAAGTATATAGTGTTGTTTCATGGCTTTGGAGTATTTATTTATGTGCTTATTTTGCCTGTGTGTGTGTACATATGTCCACACACAGATGGATATATATATATATATATATATATATAAAATCATCTATAACAACATATATAACCATATATATATGGTTATATATGTGTGTGTATGTATATATGATGCACTTTCCATTTAAACCTGTGTATTTTGTTTAGTACACTGTCTGTTCAAACCATTCCCTCATTTTTTCTTATGTTTTCAGAATCCCTTATATATTCAAGATACAAGTCTTATATTAGATTTGCAAATACTTTCTCTCAGTTGGCAGCCTATCTATTAATCCCCTTAACTGTCTCTGAAAGAGTCAAAGTACATAATTTTGATGGAATTCCATGATAAATTTTTTGTTTTATGGATCATATTGTTAGTGTTGTATCTAAGAAATATTTTCTTAATTCTTGGTCACAAAGATTTTCTGTTATGCTTTCCCTCTAGAAGTTTTGTAGTTCAATTTTTTTATTGTGGTAAAAAAACACATGAGATCTCACCTCTCAAATCTTTGAATGTCCAATACAGTATTGTTAACTATGAGCACAGTGTTGTATAGCTAGTGTCTAGAAATTTTCCATCTTGCTTGACTAAAAATCCATACCTATTTAACAACACCTTGTTTCTCCTCCCTTTAGTCTCTGATGACCATCATTCTGCTCTGCTTCTATGAATTTGACTCTTACAGGTAACTTGTATAAGTGGAGTCATGCAGTATTTGTCCTTCTTTGACTAATTTATTTCACTTAGCATAATGTCCTGGAGGTTCTTCCATGTTTACGCATATGATAGGGTTTCCTTCTTTTTTAGGGTTTGATAATATTCCATTGTTTGTGTACTCCACATTTTTATCATCCACTCATCTGTTGATGGATATTTAGGTCATTTACATTTTGGCTATTGTGAATAACGCCTCAATGAACATGGGAGTGCAAATATCTCTTCAAAGTCCTATTTTCAATTCTTTTAGCTCTCTGTTCAGAAGTGGGATTGCTAGATAATGTGGTAGTTAAGTTCTATTGTTAAGTTTTGGAGGAAACTTCATACTGTTTTCCATAGTACCTGCACCATTTCACATTCCTATCAACAGTGCACATATTTCCATTTCTCCCCATCCTTACCAATATTTGCAATTTTCTGCCTTTTGGGGGGTAGTAGAAGTCATAACGGGTGTGAGGTGATATTTCATTGTGGTTTTGAATTGTATTTCCCTATGGATGTTTTCTTGTTTTTTCCCCAGATTATTTATTGTTAGTGTAGAGAAATACAACTAATTTTTATATTGATTTTGTATCCTGTGACTTAGTGCTGAATTTATTAGTTTAAAACTATTTTAAAATTATAAAAGAGCAAATAGAATCAAGAGGAAACCTTTTTTTCCTTGCTTGGAATCTTGAGAAAAACATAAAATGGGGGTGTTCGTGTTGGGGTATTGAATAATATAATGGGTGGTGTCTTTAGTAGCAGTTTTATCAAAACTACAGAGAATTATTTCATAGAGCCCTTTATTATATCAGCCTTCAACAAAAACTGAGGACATAATGCTAAATCATAGTCTATAAAGACATTTCTATGATGGATTGATTTCTAATTATGGCATGAATCTGAGGAAAACAGAATAGTGCAACTTCCATGTGTCAAGACTAATAGGCTTATTTCAGAAGGGCATACCACAGGGAAAGAAAACCAGAAAAGAATGGCTTTAAATATATTAAGTTGTAAGATTATAGTCCTACATAAAAAATAACTGCCGTTCTCATTTTCTATCACAGAAAACTAAATATAATTGCTTTATTAACCTGTAAGAAGAAACCATAGTAACCTATAATATGAAACATTTGGTTGACTTAACATGGATTATGAGGAACTTTATGTGCAAGTTCACCTCAGTTAAAAGAGAAGCTCCTAATATTAAAAAAATTAATTATAACCACAAGAAAGCAAAAATCTTTAAACCACTTCCCATTTTGTAAACTCTGGTAACTTTAAATTGGGAAACTCATTGTTTCTACTTTATATAGTTTTAAAAGGAGACCTGATTAGGAATCTTTATATAGAACACTTTAGACAAAACTTCTTAATGGATATGTAAACAGAAAAGTAAACAGGAAGGTAAACTGTCATTGCAATAAGAAAACAAAATGTGTGTAAATGTGTGTGTTAATAAGAACAAAACAGGCTTCTACAACTCCCAGGAGAGACATGGGGACTTAGAGATAGTCTCTTTCTTTTTTAAATAAGTGAAGAGGAGAATGGAATGTAGGATAATCAAAATGGCTGAAGCACAGCTCTTTAAAAATAGGTTTTCAATTTGCACGACTGAAGGAATAACATTATTTTCTCTAAAGGCTCATGAGGAAACACAAGTAATGAAGCAGCAGGCAAAACAAAATAGAAAATGTGAATGAGACAGAATGGTTTGTGTTTGGGGGTCCTAAAATCAACTAGCTTGATTTAATAAATTATTTTGGGGAAAACAGAACTTGAAATGAACAGTATTATTTGAAAAGATGGTCCATTTTCAAACTGAAAACCCAAATAATCAGGTAGCAGATTTTCCCTAACTCTGTATTACTGACCCAATCTGAATAAATAATAAACTCAAATGAAAGAGGGTAGGAAGGCTGATGCTTTTAAAGGGGAATTTTAAAATGATAATGATTAGCAATGATTATTTGTCCCAGTTTTAAGCATGACTCATAATCATGATCATATGTGATTGGATGCACATATGTGGTCTGCAGTCTACAATATTTACTACCTGGTTCTTATGGAAAAGGTTTTCCTCACTCTTAGACTGACAGATAGCATTTGAATTATCTTCCCATTAGTTGTTCCATCTGCAAGAGCAATGGAATAAAAACCATTAGAAGGAATGACTGTAAAGCACTTGACAATATTGGAGTCCAATATACACTTGTCATGACAGCAAAAAGCTCAGTTGTAGGAAAATTCCTTCTCCACAGGCTGGTTGCTACCGGAGTGCAGATTCTTTTTAATTTTATAGTTTGGGTTCCAAAGTCCAATGGAGAGTAATAGTATTTTATTCTCTCCTTTTCCAGGGATCTCAAAAGCATTTTCAAGCATTAACTAAACCTCATGGCAAATATTATCTCCATTTTACAAATGCAAAAATTAAAGCAGTGAGAATTTAAATGACTTCTCTAGGGTCGTGTGGTAAAATGATCGAGGAATGGGGAATGAAACTATTCTCATGAGTCAGTACATTATCCCTTTGGATGTTCTCCAACTCCAGCATACAGTTAAAATGCTTTTAGAATTGTTTCCATTTATTCTTTTGCCTTTTGGGATAAGAATAGGAAGGATACTTACTCAGGAAGTTGTGACTTATTTCAGCCATTACAATCAATCAAACAAATCTGCAAAGGAAAACTTGACCAACATCTCATTCACATTCTTGATCATCCCTACGATGTGAAAGTCAGGTTTAGGAGAAGATTTCAGGGAAAATTGAAATCATTTGTAATGGAACAAAGAAGGAATTTAATAAGGCTTAAAATGTGTTAAAATTATTCTTTCATTCCTTTCTGAAATGTCAGAAAGGCAAGAAAATATCATTGTTGAGTTGTTGGATGAAGAGAGATGGAGTCATCATTTTCATTCCATTCTGCAAAAGTAGAGTGAGGCCACCAAATCACTAAAATGAGAGAAGGATAAGTCTGAAGGATTATGCCTCCTTTTGAGATAGAAACACATTATCCTTCAATACCTGACATTCTCCTCCTTTGTCAAAGCTCAGTACAAAGGCTAAGCTCTCTAGGCGCCTGCGTGGTTCAGTCAGTTAAGAACTGGACTCTCGGTCTGGGCTCACGTTGTGATCTCAGGGTCATGATCCCAAGGTTGTGAAACTGAGCCCGGAGTCCGGCTCTGCCCTCAGTGCAGAGTTTGCCTGAGGTTCTCTCCTTTTTTTCTTCTGTCCACCCCCGCCTCCCACAAGCATGTGCATGTGCACGCACTCTCTTCTTGCAAATAAATAAATAAATAAGTCTTGAAAACAAAAACAAAAAGACTAATCTCTCCACGAATTTTTTCCCCCTGCTTTGTAAGACTTATTACATCTTTCTCTATGCTCTCAGAATTCTGCTGAAGCTCAGTCACAGTGGTTCTCAGAGTGTGGTCAATACACTAAGCAACGTCAGCATCACCTGGAACTTTGTTAGAAATGCAAATACTCACACCCCTCCCAGGCCTTCTGAACCAGAGAATCAGAAACTTAGAGGGGTGGGGTCCAAGACTCTACTTGGTAATAAGTTCTCCCAGGGGTTCCAGTGCCCACTGAAGTTTGAGAACCATGGCTCTCACTACTTGTATTTGATTTGCAGCTTGTTGTAAGTTGCAATGATTCCATCGAGGGCTTTCTAAGACTGCAGGTGTGTCTATTCTTCCTATTTTTAAATTCCTGAATTCTGGGATGCTTGGCTGGCTCAGTCGGTTAGGTGTCTGCCTTTGGCTCAGGTCATGATCCCAGGGTCCTGGGATTTAGTCTGGCTTCGGGCTCTCTGCTCAGCCGGGAGCCTGCTTCTCCCTCTCCCTCTGCCTGCTGCTCCCCCTGCTTGTGTTCTCTCCCTCTTCCCAGCAGATAAATAAATAAAAGCTTTTTTAAAAATCCTGAATTCCTTGTATGGCTAAGACCACAGAGTTCAGAGTATTTTGCAGTCAATACTAACTCATTGAATGTTTGCTGTTAAATGGGTATCATGCTTGTATTTGTTCTCTGTGTTAGTATATCATGGTAATTGTGTTTGTAAAATATAAACCCTTTGATAATTTTCCTGGAACAATAGTATAATACTTGAGAAAACAGTATTGTGTAATATTTCTAGATCAAATAAACCCTAAAAAAGTCATGCAAGTTTTTTTTTTTAAAGATTTTATTTATTTATTTGACAAACAGAGATCACAAGTAGGCAGAGAGGCAGGCAGAGAGAGAGCAAGGAGGCAGGAGGCTCCCCACTGAGCAGAGAGCCCGACTCGGGGCTTGATCTCAGGCCCCTGGGATCGCGACCTGAGCTGAAGGCAGAGGCTTTAAACCACTGAGCCATCCAGGCACCCCAGTCACGCAGGTTTTTGATGTCTGGTTTCTCTTGTACCTTCCTCTGATAAAGGTTCCTTAATGATTCTGCTGTGTGCTTCTTGTCCTCTTGGCAAAAGTGTAATTTGAGTGTATGCTTTGAGGCCAGATTGGTAGGAATTGTATCCCAGGGGTTCCACTCTTTCTCTGGGTTTGTTCTCATTTCTTAACCTTTTTATACCTGAGTTTCTATTTGAAAAATAGGGGTTGGAGCACCTGGGTGGCTCAGTGGGTTAAAGCCTCTGCCTTCAGCTCAGGTCATGATTCCATGGTCCTGGGATCGAGCCCTGCATGGGGCTCTCTGCTCATCAGGGAGCCTGCTTCCTCCTCTCTCTGCCTGCTTCTCTGCCTACTTGTGATCTCTGTCTGTCAAACAAATAAATATAATCTTAAAAAAAAATAGGGGTTAATGTTCATTTTGTTAAGTTGGTATGAGATTTAAGAAAAAAGATTGTCACGTGTCAGGTAATCAATAATTGTTGGCTGCTATTAAATTATTAGCTTTATTAGTAACTTGAAGAGCGAAGAGTCTTCCATGGTGAATAATCTTAGCATGCTCAACTGATTATTCTAAAAGTACCACATAATTGCTCTACTATGAAATAATATATTTCTACACCAGCAAAAAACATCTGGACCACCATTAATTTTCTAAATTGATCACTGAAATAAAATTACTTTATTCTAAAGAATTTAGTTGTTATGGAGACTCTTAAAAAGAGACCAGATGTTGTTGGAGAGACGATGATAGACCTGAAATCCAAAAGTCTGGCTTAGAGTCCTTGTTCACTTCTATGGATGGTTAGGATTTGAGTTCCAGTGATAAATCAAGGTTTCAAGTTACTTAGCAAATCAGAACTTCAGTTTTCTGCCTAAAACAAAATGGTGATACCTTGTAAATTAGTTAATTTCATAAAGTTGTTAAAAGAGATGAACAGTAGGGGCACCTGGGTGGCTCAGTGGGTTAAAGCCTCTGCCTTCCGCTCAGGTCATGATCCCCCAGTGTCCCGGGATAGAGCCCCGCATCATGCTCTCTGCTAAGCAGGGAGCCTGCTTCCTCCTCTCTGTCTCTGCCTGCCTCTCTGCCTACTTGTAATCTCTTGTCTGTCAAATAAATAAATAAAACCTTAAAAAAAAAAAAGAGTTGAATGGTACACATAAAAGTGCTTTGTGAAATGTACAGTGCTATCCAAATACCAGGTGTTCGTGTTGCTGTTGCTGTGATAATTATTATAAAGTCGAGCTGCTCTGATACCCGTTATGTGCTCGTGTATTCTCTTGTGTTGCGTGGACATGGTTTATCACTGGAGGTAGCAGGTGGGAGCAAACTGAGTAATACGCTTGATAATGTAGTCATATCCCCTAAGAAAGAGGTTCAGAACTTCGAAACATCTCACTTGGGCTAATAAAATGCTATTAGGCACAAGTGACTTTTGCTTTGACAAATGACCTTGCTTGGATTTCACTTGGTATCCCTGAGGTGTGTGGCATCGCGCTGTGTCATGCAGAACATCAAGTGCTCTGCATTTGAAGGGAAAACGTATTTTCTAGCTTACTATCACCATGGTCCTAGTTAATCAGCTCCCTGGTGCTTCTCTTTGTGATTCCAGGCTGCGCAGTACTTCTGTGGTAAAACTACATGCTCACAGGGCTTTTGATTGTATTTGAAGTTTTCATGCTTTTGCCTGAGTTTTCAATTTCTTCCTATTTATGAATGGCACCACAAAGTGCTGACTTCTAGAATCAACTGAAAAATTCCCCAGGAGCTCTGATTTGGCTCTTTGTTTGTTAGTTTGTTTTCCCTTTAAAGAACAACTACTACTAAGTCCTTCCGTTTGCTTACTCTGGAGTTTCCTTGAATATAACTATAAGATACATGCGTAAAGTTTGGAGATGCTTTTGCTTTTCTGAGGGAGACGTAGAGATACATCTGGTGTGGCCGCTGGGTGCTTGATGTGATTCAGACCTCAGGGGAAGGTTCTCGAGAAAGGCAGGCAGAAACATGTGCTTGGCCTTCTGAGTAGGAGACTTTGATGAGGAAAGAATGATCTAAATATTGAGAAGCCAGCTTAGGGATGAAATAAATTCCAAAATGCAAAAGGGATGAAGTGTCCTGACCAGGATACTAATGAATAAAGAGAACATAGGCTCTGCCCACAGGAATAATACAGGAAGTAAAATACAGAAAAGCAAGAGAGGAAAATGAACAAAATATTAATAGAAGCTTGTAGTGTAGCACATTTCTTCTGTTTGTTTTTCTGTATTTGTCAAATTTTTTATGGTGAACATGTACTATTTGTGGCAACAGGAAAATTAAATGTTCATGTGCTGTGGGACATCCAAGGAAACAGGGTAACTTCTAAGAGGATTCTTTTCTTCCCCATCCCCGTATCTCCAGAGGCCAGAATAATGTTTGGAATATTGTAGGCATTCAACAAATACTTGCTGAATGGATGAATTAATTAATCTGAAAAGCCACTGAAGAGCAATATGTATCATAGGACCATGACTATAAAAAGAAAAAAATACAACTAAATGGTTAACATTTCTACAAGTATGAAGTCATCGGACAATATGGCCATATGAGCGACAGAACTTGAATTACATTGTACAGAAAGATCCCTTTGGCTACTGTGCAGAAGTGACCTTTGGGAACAAAAGCAGAAAAGCTCGACCAGTTAGAAAGTTATTCTAGATGAAAATGATGATAAATGGAACTTAAGTAGTAGGTAAGGAGCAGCTGCTGTTAGACCGTATTTTGCATAACTACACAGTTCTGGCTTGCAAATTGGACTTAGGCTTTGAGGAAAAGAGGATTGTAAAGAATGACTCCAGGTTTTTTAATGTGAATCCCAGGAACATTGACAGTACCATCTTCTGACAAGAAGAAATAGTAGTGGGGAGGATGTCTGGGGAGAAGTGGAGAATACATAATTCTTTTTTGATTATAATACTTGAGAGTTGCCCATTGTGTACAAAAGATGCTTAGTTAATACAGTTAATATGACTCTTCCTTATTTTAGACAACTCTATGTAGTTGAGGAGAGAAATCAGAGCTGGAGAAAAGAAATTGTGTAATTGTGTTTTGTATCCTCATTGAATAGACACACTGAAACCATGGGCTGGGTAATACAGAGATGGAGAAAGAGAGAAGGATGATGGCAGAGGAGAGGTCAAATGCTGCAGCAGCGAAGTCCTGGAATGAAAGAGGGAAGAGAGGTGGGCATGGGGCAGGTGAAGTGTGTTTGGACTTACACAAGATGAATGACAGTAAGTTTTATTAGAATCAGAAAGGAGATCATTTGCATACACCTGCAGAGAGGCCCACAGGGAGAATCTGATGGGAAGATGGTTTTATGTTTTTGTTTTGTTTTGTTTTGTTTTTGAGAGAGGAAGAGAGAGGTGAGCCGGGCAAGAGGGAAGAAGCAGGTTCCCTGCTGAGCAGAGAGCCTGATGCGGGGGCTCCATCCCAGGACCATGAGATCGTGACCTGAGCCGAAGTCAGACACTTAACAGGCTTAGCCCTGGAAAGATGGCTTTAATTGAGAGGGAGGAAGGAATGGGGAAAGAATATTGGCAATTTGAATAAAGAAATCTGAAGTAACATCTGGTTTGTAGGAGAACCAAATGACTGGAGACACGTTGAGGGTTTACTTGAGATTTGTGCTTAAAAATATTAGAGGAAATCTGTCAGCTGGGTTGAATGCTTCTTATTAGCAATTCTCTGATGCCCTGGGACAGGCATGGGTTAGTGGACAGGTGGATGTAAGCAGAGCTAACATCATGTCAAGCGGGTGTGACAGAGAACAAGAGAGTAGAGGGGGCATGAAAAGGAGTGATTAGCAATTACAGTGAACATTTTACTTTCTTGTGTAATGTGAAAATGTGGATGTCAATCAATATTCTTACACGACACAGTTCGGAATATATCCAAAGTATCCCATCAATGCATAATCATTTTTTGATGTGTATTGAAATCAGTGATGTCTCCTTTTCCTGGTTAAATGCGTCCCACCTGCAAACGTATAAAATATGCTGTGAAGAATTGAGGGTTGCTTTTTCTGTGCTTCTTCCAATTAAGTTTATGGACTATCTTAAACTAGGTTTCAGGAGACTTTTCTCTGCAATTTGACCAATGATTTTAGAAATTTGTTCTCACTTTGTTCTTGAACAGAAAGGTAATTCTCCCTCTTCTTCAGGCCAGAGTTTGGCCCTGCAGACAATCTAGAAGGCATGCACTGAGAGGGAACACATGGAGAAAAATGTCTTTTGTGCCTTAGTAAGGATGACGGGTGTCCCATTGGACTCACCAGTGTTCCCTTTGCTTTAGGGCTGGTAGGTGGGCCTGCCTCCCAGCCTTCCCTTTTCAGCTGCATTGAATGCTCCCTCACAGCTGCCACAGGAAAGTGCATTTTACTAGAGGAAATCAAATCCTTAACAATAGACGAGAAGATTCACGTCCCTGGCAGTTGACGACAGAATAATGTGTGGCTGACTTCATAACATGGTTGCATTCAGGCAGAATGTGCCAACTGCTCTGAAATGAAATGTCCCAAACCAACTACAGAAATAGATTTTGAACGCCACAATGTGAGGAGAAACAAGAAGCCAAGAAGGGAAAGTGGCAGAATCATTCAAAAGCTGCACATTTGAGCTTTCATTAGACTTGGCTGACGATGGAGATACACTTGATGTTAGCTGGATGAACCGTTTGACTGTTCAAGTTGACTTGGTTTAATTTAGGTGCCCCTCCCCCCCCCCGCCCTTTTACCAGTATTGCATTGTAAATAAGGATTCTGACATTTTAGAAATGACTTTTTCCTTTATAGCCAGACTCTAAATCCTCTTAGTGTTGGTCTGAAGCTTTGGAAAGTACACCAAACCTTCTAGGCCACTAAGCAAACATTTAATTAATTAACACTGTTGAGGTGGAGTGAAACAGCCATAAATATGTGTTGAATGGAGGGAGGAGGAAGGGCTACCAGGTTTTAGGACCCTCTAACATGGCCAGAGGTGCGGACAACTCATGCTTGTTTAACATTCATCCTGGACAACCAAGATGGCCCTGTTGGGACAAGTCAGCATTCTCTTTGCCTAATGCTGACACATGATATTTCATGCTCTGAAGGAGGAGGAAACCCCTCCTGCATAAAGAAGGCAATGAACAGCCAAGGAAATAGGGGGCTCTCCTTAACTTCCCCCTGGCAGCCCCCGGGAAAGTGAATTGTAAAATTCTGACTTGGAGCCACACTGTTTTGAATAAGACAAGGCCCCAATGTTCTTAATTCACTCCTAGGGAGCACTCAATCCAGCTGACTGTAACATAAGGAATTTAATAAAGTAAAAGTGAGTTCTCTAGTCAAACCTCCTGCTGCTTTTTTATAATATCAAAATGAAAATAGGCTTAATTTGGTGGTAATGTAATCGAATTTATGGCAGGATCCAAACACGCTTTATGTTTTCCCCCCCTTGGATATTCCATTGCCACTGATTGTATGGATAAGAAGGGGGTAGAATGGCTCTCTTGTTGAATGCAGAGTATCTCCTTCTCAGTGCTGAGGTATCCTTGGCTGAACGTCACAGTTGGAAATATATAAAATGGCCATTTCAGATGGAAATATGGCTAACCTGAGTTATTATATATTGTTTATTTAAGAAAGAGAGTTTGCTGGATAATTTTACATGTGACCTTGTTATAAATCTAATATAAAGAGTTTATCCATGAACTCACTGTAAGTACAAAGGGTTAAATTTGTAACTATCAAATAATTACTGTGCGCCCTGGCCTGCTGGTTGCTGTCCAGGCGTACCCAGATGATAGATGCCTGCTCTCTGTCTATGAGGCTGGTAAATGAGACAAAGTAAGTATACAAGGAACTGAGCCTTATAAGAATACAGTGGATGGTAGAATGAGTGTCAAGAGAGTTCAGAGGTTGAATTCAAGCTCTACCCTAATAACTAATACCTGTTTTAGAGAACTTCAGTTTGCCTGTTTTCTCCATACTATACAACTATATATAAAGCTCTAGCTCTAGCTTTGTAGTATATCTTGAAATCTGGGATTGTGATTCTTCTAGCTTTGTTTATCTTTCTCAAAATTACCTTGACTATTTAGGGTCTTTGGTAGTTCCATACAAATTTAGGATCATTTGTTCTTGTTCTTTGAAAAATTGCTTTGATTTGTATGGACCTTTTAACAGTATTTCTTCCTTCAACCCATGAGGATGGAATATCTTTCTATTTTTGTGTGTCATCTTCAACTTCTTTCATCACTGTTTTATGGTTTTCAGAGGACATGTCTTTCATGTCTTTGGTTAAATTTATTCCTAGGTTTTTATTATTTTTGGTGCAATTGTATATGACACTGTTTTCTTAATTTCTCTTTCTGCCACCTTATTAGTGAATGGAAATGCAACAGATTTCTGTGGATTGATTTTGTATCCTGAAACCATATTGAATTCATTTAATAGTTCTTGTAGTTTTTGGTAGAATCATTGGGGTTTTTTGTCTATAGGATCATGTCATCTGCAAATAGTAAAAGCTTTACTTCTTCCTTACCAATCCGGTTGCTTTTTATTTCTTTTTCTTTTCTGATTGCTATGGCTAAAAGTGATGAGAGTGGACATCTTTGTCTTTTTCCTGATTTTGGAGGAAAAGCTCTCAGTTTTTCACTTTTGAGTATGATGCTCACTCACCTTTGAGTATATATGACTTTTATTATATTGAGGTTTATTTTCTTGAAACAAACTTTGTTGAGAGTTTTTGTTATGAATGGATATTGTGTTTTTTTTTTTAATTTTATTTATTTATTTGACATAGAGAGAGAGAGAACAAGTAGACAGAGAGGCAGGCAGAGAGAGAGAGAGAGAGAGAGGGGGAAGCAGGCTCCCTGCTGAGCAGAGAGCCCAATGTGGGACTCGATCCCAGGACCCTGAGATCATGACCCGAGCCGAAGGCAGCGGCTTAACCCACTGAGCCACCCAGGTGCCCCGATATTGTGTTTTTTTTAAAAGAATTATTCATTTGTTTGTCAGAGGGAGAGAGTAAGAGATACCATGAACAGGAGAGCAGCAGGCAGAGGGAGAAGCAGACTCCCTGCTGAGTAGGGAGGCCAGTGCAGGACCTGATCCCAGGACCCTGAGAGCATAACCTGAGCTGAAGGCAGATGTTTAATTGACTGAGCCACCCAGGTGTCCCAGAATGGATATTGTATTTTTGTCAAAAGCTTTTTATCTAGCTCTTGAGATGATCATATGTTTTCTATCCTTTTTCTTGTTATTGTCACATATCACATTATTTTGCGAAGACTGAACCACACTTGCATCCCAGGAATTAATCTCGTTTGATCTTCGTGAATGATATTTTAAAATGTGTTCTTAGATTCCGTTTGCTAATAATATGTTGAGGATTTTTGCATCTGTGTTCAACAGAGGAATTGGCTTGCAGATTTATTTGTAGTGTCTTTGTATCAAGGTAATGCTGTTCTTATAGAATGAATTTGGAAGCTTCCTGTCCTCTCTGTTTTTTGGAGTAGTTTGAGAAGAGCAGGTATTAATTCCTCTTTATAGAATTCACTTTGCAAGTGAATCTGGTCTGGGACTTTAGTTGGTTGGGAATCTTTTGATTACTGATTCAATTCCATTGCTAATAATTCATCCATTCAAAGTCTCTGTTTCTTCCTGATTCAGTTTGGGAGAGTTATGTTATTAGGAATTGATCCATTTCTTCTAGGTAGTCCAATTTGCTGACATATAAGTTTTCATAATGTTCTCTTATAATCTGTTGTATTTGTGGTGTTGTTATCTCCTCTCCTTTGTTTCTGATTTTGAGTCCTTTCTCTGTTTTTTGATGATGAGTCTGATTGGAAGTTTATCACTTTTGTTTATCTTTTCAAAGAATGAGCTCTTGGTTTCATTGATCTCTCCTATTTTTTTAAGTCACTATTTTATTTTTTTCAGCTCTAGTCTTTATTATTTCATTTCTTCTACAAGCTTTAGAACAAAGCTTGAAGCTTTGTTTATTTGTTTTTCCTAGTTCCTTGAGGTATAAGTTTAGGTTGAACAACTTTGACATTTTTCTTGTTTCTTGAAGTAAGCCTTAATTGCTATAATCTTCCCTCTTAAAACTGCCTTTGCTGCATTCCAAAGACTTTGGACCATTGTGTTTTCATTTTCATTTATCTCCCTATAATTTTTGATTTTCCCTTTGATTTCTTCACTCACCAATTCATTGCTAAGTAGCATGTTATTTATCCTTCATGTATTTGTGTCATAGGCTGATACAAATTAAAAGAACAATAAGATACCACTTGCACTTGATAGAATGGCTAAAACAAAATTTTTTTAAAAAACCACAAGAAGTAACAAGTGTTGGTGAGGATGTGGAGAAAAAGGAACTCTTGTGCTTTTTTCTGAGAATGTAAATTGGTATAGCCACTGTAGAAAATAGTATGGAGTTTCCTCAAAAAAATTAAAAATACAATTACCATATAATCCTGTAATTCTACTACTGGGTATTTACCCAATGAAAATGAAAACACTAAGTTGAAAAGATATATGCATCCCTATGTTTATTGCTGCATTATTTACAATAGCTAAGACACGGAAGCAAGCCAAATGTCTGTCCATAGATGAATGGGTAAAGAAGATGTGGTGTGTTTGTGTTTGTATATGTATGTGTATGCGTATATGTATATGCATGTATATACACACATACGTAGGTACATGTATATATATATACATATATGTGCACATGCATAGGTATACATGCATGTATGTAATATCAGTCAGGGAAAGGGAAAGAGTGACCATATAATGTCACTCAAATGTTCAATTTAAGAAACAAAACAAATGAACAAACAAAGGAAAAGACAAGAAAGGGTTCATAAATATGGAGAACAAACTGGTGGTTACGGAAGAGGAGGTGGGTGGGGGGAGATGGATGAAATAGACGAAAGGGATTAAGAGTATACTATTTTGATGAACACTGAGTAATGTATGGAATCGTTGAACCACTATATTGTATACCTGAAATTAATATAATGCTGTCTGTTAATTATATGTTATTGGAAAAAATAGCCCACCAGCTTTAGCAGCTCTAGGAGCATCCCCAAAGAGGAATTTACCCCAGTACTTAAGGTGGGAGATGTGAAGGATGCTGACAACTCCAAAATGGAGGAGAAACATGGATCCTAGTCAGTTTGGAATTCTGTCAAGAGAGTACAGAACTTCTGTGGTCAGCTGTCTGGGGGCCATAGGTTGTTGATTGTTTGGATTTACCATATTGTGTGTATGTGTGTGTGTTGGGAGTTAGGATGGACCATCTTTCCTCTGAACCAGGAATTATAAAACAATAGATGATATATCTTCTCTCTCTCCTTATAGCCTTCTGTGTTGTGTTGGGGTATTATTGTTTTGCTCAACAGGGTGTGATGCATTCCTTTTAGAGGGGCCCATCTTTGCCTTTGCTCAGTGTTTAAGTAGTTTTTGTATAAAATTATTAGCTATTTATCCAAAATGGAATTTTTTGGCTTTTACAGATTTTTAAAATTATATTCAATTAGCCAGTATATAGACAGCATTAGTTTTTGAGGTAGTGTTCAACGATTCATTAGTTGTGTATAACACCCAGTGCTCATCACAACACATGCCCTCCTTAATACCCATCACCCAGTTGCCCCACACCTCACACCCACCTCCCTTCTGTAACCCTCAGTTTGGTTCCTGGAGTCCAGAATCTCTCAGGGTTTGTCTTCCTCTCTGATTTCTTCCCATTAAGTTTCCCCCCCTTCCCCTATGGTGCCTGAGTGCTGCAAAAAAGAATTTTAAAAATTCAAACCCTGCTGCCGATTTTAGGATTTGGAGAAAAAAGTGACCACAGAATTGATCCAAGGAGAGTGGAGGCATCTCTCAGACAAGATAAAATTGGCCAAGTTATCAGCAATCCATAAACTGAGTATGAAATAGAAATAACGTATACTTTCCTTTACCCTCAGAGCAATGCTATCCACCTGCGAACCACAGCACACCGAAGGAAGGGATTGCTGGCAGAGTAGCCTCAACAGCTCTATGGGAACATTTATTCAGTAGCTCCTAAGAAGAATAACAGTAACAACTTACATCTCAATGGAACTTTAAAATTTAAAGTGAGCTTCCATATATATTATTTAATTTGATGGTTAACACATCTCTTGAGCTGTGAAGTAAATATATATGGTAAGAAAAGTACACCTACTACTTATGGCCTGGTTACCCAAAACAGCACTTAATTAGTTTGAGATGATACCAGTCCCTAGTATATTGGATGTCAGTCACTCATCTTTTGCCTTTGTACATCAGGACCAGTATCGGCAGCACTGTATTTTATATTAGATAAATTCTACATGCATACTCTTCTAGAAAACCAAGCAGTTAGAAAGTGAGCTAAAATTAAATCTCAAAATTCTTTCTTTTATTCTAATAGTGATAAAGAAGATGGTCTCTTCTAATTTTATATTACAGAGGAAGTCTGAGCTTCTATATATAAGTGGTGGCCACATCTTTCTCAGTTCAATATTTAACTACACATTAGCATATGATACTTAATTTGAAATTATCATTAACTTCCCAGTCGGCATGTGGCATTCCTCTTTCTAACTTTAAACCATTTCATTCTGAAAGTATAAAAAAAGGCCCAAGGCAGCGGCAAGATTGAACTGGACGCATTTTCAACTCAATGATGCATTCGATTTTAACATTTTTGTCTTATAATCAAAACTCTGTACCGGCACTTTAAATGTAAAGATATTAGATGAATGGCATAGAAAAGATAAATTGTCCTCAGACGCCCTTTGTGGTATTACAAAGGAGTTATTTTAGAAAGAACTTTTTATATCAAAGCTCTTTCAAAGAGCTAGTTCGGGGGAAACATTTGGTATTTACAATAACTAGTATTTCTAAAACTGCAAAGCTCACATTCTATTAAAAAATTCTCACTTCTCAGAAATTTAAAGAACCCCTAGATGCTAAATGCAAAGCTATTTTAAATAAAGGAAACAGACCAACAGTGAAAGAAAGCTGCTGCGTGATTCACTGGAAGCAGCCATACGAAGTTCTGGCTCTGTTAAGTTGTGTGAACTTGAGAAGGGAGTAATGTCTCCACACCCCAGTTCCCTCAGCTGAAGTCGGATAGGGCTGGACTACGTGACAGGTAAATCCTGTTGCAGCTCTCAAAACCTGGTCATAAACCTGTATTTTTTACTTTACTTGGATTTGACTCCTTCACCAGCCTCACCAGATGAGGTTGTTTTAGCATTTCTACCCAGATTTCACTGAACATATTTCTTCTGGTTTTCCATAACAGATCTCAGCTCTTTGAAGATTTTACCCATGTATTTCTGGAAGTTCCTGGGTCTTCCCCATGACCAGAGCTCCTCACCACACCTCTCTCACAGATACTCAGCTGTACCATATGCAACAGAGTTTTTGCTATTGCTGATGACCAGCTGCCTCCCCCCACCTACTGTCTCCTGCAACTCCAGAGCTCCCAAGCTGTAGACCTTTGATATGCAAAAATTGTGCCGTGTTTCCTGCAAGTTCCTGCATCAGAACTAGTTTATAAATGCCTTTTCCTCCTGAGACATCAGACTCAGTCCATGGGACTGAACTCTGGATAGAGGCTGGGATGCCGTCTCCATTTCCCTTTTTTCTTCTCTGGACACAGAACCTGTGCAGTAACCTTCTCACTGATCTTTTTTCCTCTTAAGCAAATTGTTAGTGTTTCTAGATTCCTGAGAGGTGGTTGACTTCACAAAAACAATCTTAGCTTGGGCCCCAGTACACAGGCTTCTCTTTGACTGTACTTTCACAAATACTTGTTGGTGGGACTTGATATTTTAAAGCAGTGCATAGTACATCCTACAACAATTAGCTTTGGTCCTCTTGAATAAACAGAAGAGACAGCTAACATGAAAAAGGATGCCTTCGGATTAGAAGCATCTTGATCTTAGGTCACATTGATTTTCCTGTTAGAGGTTCATTCTCGCAAGATCTACTCTTAGGTCATTCTGAATTTTCTAATCATGATCTGTGTGATATCAACCATCAAGTAGGTGTTTATAAATATGACTTCAACTTAAAAAAGAGATAAACTAACAAATGTGATACATCAGAAGGGACTCTTCCATATGACTAGTTTCTTCTTGATTATCACTATGTCTTAGTATACAGGAAGCACAAAATGTTACTGTGTGTTCCGGTTAAAGTGAATTTACCTCTCTGGTTTTTATCTCATTGAGAAAATAGGGACTAACTCCAAGTGATTTTTAAAGTCCTTCTGAGCTCTAAAACTCATGATTCTATAATTTTGAGATGTTTAATTCACTAATTAAATGATCTTACCTTTTCTCTTTGATACCTGTCAAATTTACTTTAGAAACTATTATCACACTTCATTTATTTTCTAATAAATTTCTGACAGCACGAATTAAACATTCAAGGATCCCACTGATTATGTTAGATTAAGCCTACATCATGCTAAGTGGGGTCTGAAGAAAGAAAATCTATTATAGTTATCTCACATATTACTTAATAGGGGAATTGTAGAAGGTTTCTAGGTGCTATTTATTTTTAGTGGGAGGTGATAATTAGCATTATTATACCTATCAGGCCACCCTTTATATGTTGTTTCTTCATCTATTTTCATAGCTTTATATATTTAGATGTGAACTGACACTAAAATCAATCACTTTCTATGTGTGCCATTTGGGTTTAGTTGTGCCAGAAGAGTTTAATTTTGGAAAGAAAAAGGTGATAAAACAACTTTGACAGTACAAGTTTAATAGATAGACATTTTTGTGGACTAGAGCCATAACTCACCCCCCTTGGAAACCTGTACTTGCTGTAAAACAAGCTAATGTTACGATCTTTCACTCCATTTGAACATGTTGGGGAAAATTAATTTCATCATTGTATTCCATTATTATATGAATAAATAATTTTGGAGTATCTTATACTCTCTGTTTACAAGAGAAAATGTTTAATTTTTGTTTAGGACTTTTTTTTTTCCCTCCAACTTTCTATTCTCTTTTAAAAACATAGTTTTCATACCCCTTGGGATTCTTTATGTTCTTTCCAGAGTTGATTGCTTTTAATGTTTTTTAGCTTCACCAATTTTTCTGAACTCCATGCTTGCTTTTGATTTTTCTGTTTAGAAACCAAGACCCATGGACTTCCCTTAAAATGTTACTTTCCTTTCTTAGTAATATCTTTAAATCCTTTACTATGTACATTTACATAAAGCCACTGATACCCAAGAGTGAGGAATTGGTAATATGAACAATTAAAAAAAGTTACAATTGCTGCAGTAACTCTTTATATGAGTTAAAATGATTAAAGTGGCCATAATGATCCCAACATTTCTCTAAACTCAAAATGACCTAGCATTTTGGCCACTTAATTGTCACCTTGACACATTTGCAAAGGACACTCACTTTGCACTTGAATATTCTTGAATATTGCTATTTTTTTTTTTTTTACCAGTAGATGGTTTTTTAGTACAAGTGTCTGCCACATGGTTTCTAGTGTCTCAGTGTATATAGTGTCAGTCAAAGTCATGATAAAGACCCCTGCCAATATTCCTATTGCAGATTTGAAATATGTCATCTCACTTATAAAAATTAGGCAGTAACCCGGTGTTTGCTTTTCATCATCTAAATGCAAGAGATCATTGTTTAAAACATACATTTTCAAATTTTCATTAAAGAATGAAATGAAATAATTTATTAAAGAGGAGGAATAATAAAAATGATGTAATTTTGATTAAAGAAAATGACAAAAATAAAAAAATAAAAAACAAAAGTTATTCCTAGCGTTTTTTCCCTGGGGAGCCACTAGTAGTATTTACACTAAGCAATGTAACAAAGTGATTTGTTAGCTTTTAATTAGTGACGTCCTTTCTTCTCTTATTCTGGAGTAAATTGTTTAAAGCATTATGTGTGCTTTATGGCATTTCTGAATAACAAATTTCTAGACAGGCAAGAGTTAATCTTTGCTTAAATTTCATGTAAGAATCTGAGACTGAATGATAATCACTGGAATTTAAAATGATTGACAGCGATGTAACAGAGTTTTATCTTGTAAAATTATGTAAAAGAAAAAGTATTATAGTATATAAAGCTTGAAACAGCTGATAATATTCTGACATTTGGGAGACATTCAAATCCCCGAATTTTATAACTCTTTCAAAGATGCATATTGACCTATTCAGAAAAAAGATGTCCTGATCCACAACCCAAATACCATAAATTCCATTTTCATGTCCTCAAGCACTAAAGAAGAGCAGTGCTCATGTTAATATATATTTTTTAGCCGTCTCCTAAACTTTATGACTATTCTATCCTTGACCTAATTATACCAGACAAACAGAAATTGTTTCCCCTGTGGTTATACTTATCCCCTAGTGTTGAACAGAGGGAATGAGCAATCATAAATGTAAGAATGGAGACTAGAAGTTATATAAAAGAAACAGATTGGAGAGTAGTTAGTTATTGGCTTCATAAAAACATTAATTTAATTTTGAAAAGCCCTTATTTTCTTTAACATACATGATTAAATTTAATTGTAGGCATTTTTAAGAACTAATATATTAAATGGTATATATTAGGTTTGGAATTATAGTGCAATTCCTTTATAATCTATCTGGTAATTTACTCAGGTTTTACTCAAGAAAATTTATTGAGTGCATCTTTCATAATATACCTTTTGAGCAAATACACTTCTATTTGGAGAGGCATAATTTAATACTAACCATATCAAAATTATTGACAAGGAGTTGTGGTGAGACTTGTTTTAACAATTGTTCAGAATGGTTTTCTTAGGGTGTGGGATTAAGCACTGATTCAAGAATCGTCTGGATGCCAAATTTATACTATTTTCCAGAAGGTATTAAGATTCTATCCACAACTGAAGAAATTATCTAGGAAAGTAATAGTATCTAATATGTGTAGGGAAAATAATATTTCTGTGTATTTTGTTTTTGATGATCCTACTCTGGGGGTTACAGAGAAAAAGTTGACAGTGATCAGCCTGTGTACGGCATTTCTTTCTGAAAGATAAGAAGGTAGAAGATAGAAAGGCAAGACAGAAGAAAAGATATTAACATTTAAGTAATAAGAATACTTTGACTAAATGTGTTCAGAAACTAAATATAGCTGTGCTGTTTCAAAAGATCGCAGCTGGAAGAATGTTCCCATTTTTTTTTTTTTTTCAAATCTGCCTCTCAAAGTCACTGATAAAGTTTTTGAACCAATAGATCTTAAAAGGAAATGCTTTAAAAAGTAATAAGCATCTCAGCTGCTACTTCTGGGGTAACTATCGGTCAGGAGGCTGGTTGAGATTCTACTTTTTTTTTTTTTTTTAAAGATTTTATTTATTTGACAAAGAGAGATCACAAGTAGGCAGAGAGAGAGGAGGAAGCTGGTTGCCTGCTGAGCAGAAAGCCCGATGTGGGGCTCGATCCCAGGACCTGAGATCATGACCCGAGCCGAAGGCAGAGGCTTTAACCCACTGAGCCACCCAGGTGCCCCGAGATTCTACTTTTATGTGTAAGAATTCTGAGGGGTCCTAAGAAAAGTCAGCTGCCTTTGGCATTACAAGTATTCCATTACGGTGATACTTCATGAAAGAACTTTACTTTCTTCACAGATAGGAAGGTGAGTCCTTGCACCAAAAATGAGCCACTGAAGTCACTTCAGTGACTTCCACTCGTAGTTACAGTTTTTCCTCAGAGAGCATGCTCAGGCTCATTAGAGACCAAGGATTAAAGAGGGTGAAATGGAATTATGGGGGAAAAGCAAGGACTGAGGAATTGATGTGGTACCATTTCTCTCTTTCTCTTTTCATGCACATACCCAGTTAATGGACCTCTAAGCCGCCATTAAAAAAAATGCTTAGATAACTTGAACCCAGTAGATTGGTTATAAAGAGCTAAACAAGACAATGAATCATCAAAATAGGTCAAGACGTCATTCTGCAACAGCCTGGTGCCCCATAGGGCAAAGTAAGATGCAAGCCCTTGATATAAGTCCTTGGATAGTTTAGTTCTGCAAAGGAGGACCACCCTCCCCAACCCCACGCCAAAAATCGACTATTATGGTGCTACATAGTACAAGTGGTATGATACATAAGACTGTTTAAAACCATAGACAGAATCCTTCTGTACTGATGAAGAAAGACCTTCGGGAAAAGGTGACTCTGGTAAAGGGATGAGAATGACTTAGCTATATTAATAAGGGAGAAGTTTAGAATTTTTCGAATGTTCTAGAACATTTACCAGTACTCATCATACACACTTGAAGGTATAAGTAATACACCAAAGCAGGTGCCCTAAGTGACTGTGGGAGAATATTGGAAGCTGCAACTAAGAGAAGTCATTAGAAGACCAAATCTTGGAGGGGTATTAGTTATAAGGATTACACAATTTATCTTGAAGGCTATAGGGAGACAGTGAATTCCTTTTTAGAACTCATCAAGTAAAGAGATAACCTCTCTTCTGTTCTATAATAGTTGGTGTGCCTAGGAAATTACTATATTCCTTGCGTTAAATATGAAAAGTATCCTAAATGAAACTTGAAAGTTAAAAGAGCAGACTACTCCTTTTGGAGCTCTTGTTCAGAACTGATGAAGATAGCCAGGGTATTCATGAATATTTTCTGCATACTTTTATCTAATTGAGTTATATCATTAAGTTGCTTTCTCTTAATGCTCTTAGTTTATGTGGTGGAAAATAACAAAATAGCACTTCAGAGGCAAGCACGCAAAACACTGTATATTATAGTGAATTTAAAATATGAAAGTTTACAGATCATAGTGGACATATAGATTGCTGTGAATTTACGCACACATGTACTTACCCATGTATATATAATATTGTATACATGTACATGTAATATTAAATGTGTTCTTTCTTATGCCTTTGTTAATTTTTTCCTAACATGTGTTGCCTATAGTTTGTTTGAACTCTCAGTAATTTATTCAGCTGCATTTGATAAATGACTCATGAAATTACTTTTTTTTTTTTTTACCATTTTGATACAACAGTACAATACTGCCATGGGTTAATTTACTATATCCAGTAATTTCAAGTAGAACAATGATTCCTGCCTAACAAATATTTTCGGCTGATTTCCATTTCTATGTAACCTGCTCTACCTTTGAATAGTCATTATATAAGAGATGTATAATACACTAATCTCAGTGAAGTAAATGGGAAAAGTGCAATAAAAACATGATGAGTTTACAAAGTTTGTTTGATTTGAAAAGCTGTTGTACCCAGTGTTTTATAGAGCTTTTTAGTCTATTTTCAAGTATTTTAAGTAAAAAAACTTTGAATTTATTGAGTGTTGGAGTCCCTGATGCACCACTTACTAGCCAAATGGGCTTTGGGGAGAAACTTTTAATGTCTGTATGTTGCAATTCGAGCATCTGCACAAAGGGGGTAATTATAACTAGAGTTTCACAGATTTCATGATTCATGCATGTAAATACCTTTAAAACAATCACTGGCAGGTAAAGAGCACTTAGTATTTATTAACCAGTATTATTATTGTTATGATTTTACACTGAGGCTAAGTGCCTAGGTTCCTGTATTTTAGGGCAAAATTAGTTGCATCTGATTCCAAATCCATGAAAGTGTGATCTATAGTATCCTTTCTATTTTTCTCCAAGCTGTAATATTATGACCCTTTCCCTTTGCTTCACTGGTTTTAAATATCCTGCTGAACTTTCAAGGATTAATTCAGTCTTATATATCTTGTTAATATTTTTCTAAAGACTTCATCCTACAGAGCTCCTTCTTTGTTAGCATCTTATCTTTCTGACATATCTTCTCAATAATATTGTATTAATGTCAGAGAGATTTGTAACTTACCCAGTGCCTTGCAGAGTACGTGTTTGGTTAATAATTCTTTCTCATTCCTTCTCTTCATCATCATTCCATAAATGAAAAACTGGATTACTTTGATCATAGTAGACTGGGTGAGTTATTATCCAAATTTTCAAACTCTTTCCAATGTGTCAGTTTGTTAGCCATAACTTACTCCTTCCCTGGGCTTATCCAACCACCCCTTTTTATAACTTTTTTTTTAGATCCTTTGTGTACATTTACAGCTAAAGTTATATTGAGAAGACGACTGAAATAACATAATTTTTTTAAGTGCTACAAATGATATGCATTGGTCTTTTCCTAAATCACCTACTTGTTCTAGAAAAATTCAAATTTGATTGGCACGATTTTCCTCTCCAAGAAAAAGCAGCTTTCAGCTAGGGAAAGTGAAAGCTTCATCTACTGAGTGTCATTACAGAACTATGCCCCAGAACAGAAGCTTCCAAATTCTAAGAAAGCTTAATTGGATGTTCTACTCGGCAATGATAATATGGTTCATTTCATGATCAGATGAGATCGAGAGAGTTGAGTCTTTTCTGATATTCAAAGTTACTTGGTTGTTTCCCTTTAATTTAGCATTTTGATAAAGCAAGGTTTATACTTCTAGATCAGTTCATACACTGAGACAAAGAATTTGATTCATAGATCAAAATATAAGAAAAAATTCATTTTATTTTGTTATTATTATCATTATTAGTGATGTTTTAGTATTCGATTATTCATATTTCAAAAAATGATCTTGCTGAATAGAATTAGGTGATTCATTCTTCTTTCCATTGTGGGGTAAAAGTTTGGATCATGTAAGAGCAGTGTAGGCGCTAACAGAATAAAAAAATTTGCCTTTCACATATGTAGAATCAGCCTGCTTCTGTGAATGGTTTGTGACCCTCCAAACAGGCAGTACCAAAATAACACAGTTTGGAGTGGCCATTCCCCACAGAATGTGCTGGAAGCCACATGGAGGGACGTCATTTGTGGTTTTGATAAAAGAATCTTTATGTCAACTTCTTCACTTTAAGGTCTGTTCAGAATAAGGAAGCTGAAAGCAATAATCCAAGAATTTTGAAAAATAACATGACTTTTATCCAATTGGGATGTGTAAGAAAATAATCTCTCCGGCTTCTCCTTGTCCTGTCTGTACCTATCTGTATATCTCCATGGCAGTTGTCCATTTTTAAATCTCAATTTTATAGCCTTATAAAAGGCAAAATTTTCTGCCTTTTATAATAATGATACCTATGTTCTAGGCCTTATATTCTGACTTGGCAACTATAGATGGACCATCCACGAACAAATATTTTTATCTCTCCAGGATTGCATTTCTTAATCTCTAAATGAAGCTGTTGGATTAGATAACATCAGAAGCTTTTAAGGTTTAAATGATTCTATCACGTTAGATCTTCTTTTTACACTTTTCCCTCCTTTTCCCTTTCTTTTTACTTTGCTCCTCCCTTTTGATGCCAGAAACTATTCTTGGAACAAAACATAAAACACCTGTGCCTTTATGTGGCTTATGTTATATTGATCATAAGCTGAAGCATAAGGGTATATGGTTACATAACGGGGATGGAGAATAAGATCAGGACAATACTCCCAGAGTAGTGCGTGGTCTGACAAAAGATGTCTGCTGCAGTCAGTTAGTCATATAGTCAAAGGAAATAAAATTGACTCTCCCTACTTGATTAAATTAATTAAGTTCTACTGGATTTTCAGAAAAGCCCTTAAGAATTATAGTCTGACAGAGAGATATGAGACTCAACCAGATACTCCTATATCACCTATGTTTCTGAACAGAGCTACCCCCTTCTTAAAGAAGAGGAAGATTAAGAAAATGATGCTATTATAACAATAAATGTTTATACTATGAAAATCATTCCTATATTTCTTCAAATGGAGTGGGTTAATTTAGTAAATATTATAGGGAAGGAGAGATAAAAAAGTTTGGGGGAGACTCTTGGATCCTGGCTTGATACTTGCACTAATTCCTGTTGTTACAGAACCTCAGTGAATTCTACCAGTGAGGGAGATTTTGATGGTAAGGGGGTAAATGAAAATGAGCTAAATATGCCTAAGACAAGAATCAATAGGATATCAAACTCCAGGATCTCCTTAATTCCTGATTGTAAAGTTATAGAGGTGTGCTGGACCCATTTTGTATTTCCTTACAGAGTTGATGGTGTACATCCCTTTCTGCAGTTCAGTGACTTGGCTTTGGTAGCTCGGAGGTGGCCACGGTGGAAGTGTTTATGGAAATCAACAAACACTACAAATCAAGATATATTTTCCCCCAGAGCACTGTTGTTAATAATCTACCAGCACAAGGAAAATGACAAATGCCTATACTGGCTCCCTTTAGTTTTTAGTACAAGTTATTACACTGGGAAGGCAAAGTGGAAATTTTGGGTTATTTCTCCAGGGCAAAGAATTCTGGTTGGGTTGCATGATGTAACTGGAAATTGTTCTCTGGTGGGAAGGAAGTACATATGCATGGGACAGTTTAAATCTTATTAGGTGGGGACATTTTTGGATTAAGGGAACAACGGTGTGTGTGTGGGGGGGGTTAAGAATCAAGTAAAGAAGAACAAAATAGATCAAAGTACAGTGATCCATCATGTTCAAAGTGACGCCCCAGTGACTGTAATCAAGCCCTGTTGCTAGCCATGACTGAATGATAAATTCTCAGGCAGATACAAGGGCCACATTTGAATAATCAAATTTACTGTCACTGGGATTTAATTTGAGCTGAGACATCTGGAAGATTGGAGGTCATAGGAACAGTGTAATCTTATGGCAGGTGATATCTTGTTTCTGGAGGGAAATAACACAGACTTAGCCCTGCTGGGCATGGCTTATTTCATCCCTCATGAGATCGTGGATCACAGTTTTATTCTATCCTCGTTCCCTAGAATTCTCAGCACGGTAAAGCACTTTTCAGAGAAACTAGACTTCCATCATTAGTTATTTCCTAATTGGAAAGAATGGTTAAGAGTTGTCTGGACCCTGGCAATGAAAATAGGGAGGAGATACGTGGGTGAAAAGTATATATGATAAATGATATAATCTAACATTACTTTCTCCTATAGTCTTTGACTTCCTTCTTTTATATCAGGGTTCTGGCTTTTTGATATTACTTAGCATAAGTCATATTTTGATCTAGGTCTGCTTTGACTAAACCAATAAATTGTTAGAATTACAGTTTCTGCAAGCTATTGAATTCTAAATTGTTGTGTGTTCACCTGTAGCAAAGACTTAAGCCTGATCCAAAATCACATTCTGCTCTTCATGATTGAGTGTATGCAAAGTAATCCTCTACAAATTCTCATTTTTTATAATAAAAGATTTTAAATCTACAAAATTTACTTTGGGTATAGTGCTTTTATTCTTTATTCTGATTTTGTACTTCACTAATTGGAGCAGTTGAGAGGCTATAAATGTTATTGAATTGGGTAAATTTTTAGATCTGTACAGCAAGAAAGACACAGCAGAAACATTACAGAGTAGTTTGAGGAATTGGGAGGCTCCAGATCCTTTGAATGCTCCTGAATACCCTTATTTTAATGATCGGGGTTCCTTAATTTCCTCTCAGTATATCTTCCATATAAAAGAATTAGTGAGGTTGTGAATTTAACTGCTATTTTAGTTAAGCTCCCCTAGAATCAATTTCTTTTTTTTTTTTAAAGATTTTATTTATTTATTTGTCAGACAGAGATCACAAGTAGGCAGAGTGGCAGGCAGAGAGAGAGCAGGGGGTAGTAGGCTCCCTGTTGAGCAGAGAGTCTGATGTGGGCTGGATTCCAGTCCTGGGATCATGACCTGAGCCAAAGGCAGAAGCTTAACCCACTCAGCCACCCAGGTGCCGCCCCTAGAATCAATTTCTATATTTGATATTTAGTTAGCTTCAGCTATGTGGTGACGAAAGATAAGATTTTCTTTGTTTCAGCTTGGTAAAATGTAGGAACTGAGGATCACATCTAAATCTTGTGGTAGGCTAGGGTTGTTTTTAGGGTTGTCTTACTTTAAATTACTCTGTACCATTAGATATAGTAAAGATACTGTCATATTCCTAGAATTTTTCATCCTTTGTGGTTTTTCTAGTAAATAAAATCAGTAACTTGATTGACTAATTCACTGTTCTGTACCATCATAGGCTAGAACTTTTCTGTTCTTGGAAGATGGGAAAGTATCCTACTACTTTTGTTGCATGTTAACCATGTAACACATTGAAAAAAAGATAAATTTCTATAAGGATCTGTGGCCCTTGCCCTACTCCTATTATTTAATTCTGTGTTTGTTAAGGTGTCTATGGATGAAAGCAGTTGACACAGTTCTGATGGTACCTGACTAGACCTTCTGATGCTACTACATTCCCACACACTGGCCATCATGAGGTGGCTCTGCTGTATATAATGTAAACACAATAATATGCATTTTAATTATTTTATAATCTGCAGACAGTGGCATAATTAAAAATTGTATATGAAACATAGGTGTTAGATACAGGTGACCTGCCTTGCTAAGCGACTTCACAATCATAAAATATTATTATGCTATAATTTCAGAGACATAAAGTTGATGGTATAAAAGGCTAGGAAGGCTAGGAAGCCTTCCTATTGGGATCTAGGGCCTGAGTACAAGAATACAATCTCTACCAACTTAAGTGTATTGTCCACAAGAACCTGGAGACTCTTGAAAAGCAGGACTTGCTCCAAATCCTTGACCCTTGTGCCTCCCAGTCCATTCTCTTGAGAGTGTACTTCTGTGTATTTCAGGATAGTTTGTACCTTCTATGAGAACAATATATCACAATTCTTTCCTTCTCTAAAACTCCTGCCTACTCTTTTAGAAGATTGAGTCACAAACTTTGGTTAAAAAATTTTTTTTTTCGTTAAAAAAAAATGAAGGAAAAATAGGAATGTTTCTTGAAAAGAAAATGAGATCATTTGCAAAGTTAAATAGCTAGATAATTAGGTCTCAGGAAGGATAAATTCCAACTCAAACTGCTGTAAACCAAGAGGAAACTCATTGACTAATATGGCTGCTACAGTGTTGGTTTGATCCAGCACTTCAAAACTTTCACTAAGAAATTAGCTTCTTTCTGTTTTTCTCCTGCCTTTGTACTACTCTAAAGTTGACTCTTTCTGTTGTGTCATAGGACTGCAGCCATGGGCTTCTGAGGTTCATTCTTCCTGGCTTATATTAAGAGTGTGTGTGTGTGTGTGTGTGTGTGTGTGTGTGTTTGAGGGAGGGAGGGAGGGAGGCAGAGAGAGAGAGAGGGAGAGAGAGATACTTGTCTATTTTAATCACTGAATAAAAGTCCCAAGCTTCCCTGTGATTGGACTAATTTTAGCACTTGTTCATTCATGGAAAATCATACACTAACTACTTGGCTTAGGCATTGGTTTGCTGCTAAATGATTAAAATCAGCTCTCTAAAAACATATAACCATGTAACTATGTACATAAGATCATTATGAATTTTGCTCACGGAAAAGATGTCTGGCCCACAATTCACAAATAAAAAAATATACAGCACTCTTCAATGTAAATTCCATATGACCAATTAATTCTCCGAATTACTAACTTTTGCCAAACTCTCATATCTGTAGCCAACCTATGGTTGCAATCCAGTAATGATTTGAAAACATCCTAGCTGTTGGGAAACCACCAATTCATTCATTGGTGATGGGAGTGAATTACTTGCTCATTTGGACAATAGTTTTACAGTATTGGAAAAATATATATTATTTAGCTATCAGCATGATGTCGCTGACCAGAGTTGAGAAAAGGTATGTAGTAGCACAACATTACATAGAATTCCCACCATACATATTCAATAAGTGTCAAAATCTGAAGAACATCAATTCTAATAAAGTACAGTAAGGTAATATAAAATGATTAGGAATTGGTTTATTTTAAGTATTTTCATATAACTTACATATGAGTTCATAATTTCGTTTTTAATAATGACTCAACTCTTTGTATTAGTCCTGACTACTAACTTGCAGACTTTGAAGAAATTTAGCAGTTGGCTCCAGAGAGTTGCTGTGAGCTAGATCTAGCCCACCTAGCCTGGGGTCTAGGTTACATACCCACCCCTAATTCTGAAACTGTGCAAGGGGATGAATTATGTTGTTGGCTTCAGCAAATTAGGATACATCTTGAACTAGAGATCGGATAATAGCATCCCAATTATATGAATGGGGCATTAAGATACTGTTAGCACTTGGGAAGGGAAGATGAATCTAGAAAGGCTACTAAAAATTTCTGCTGCCAGCAGGAGCATCAGTATTCTGGGATCTCAGCAGCAGGAACTTGGGGTCATTTGCTGCAGTGCTGACCTGGCATGACTCAGCTACCACTTTCTAACTTTATGCACCTTTGCTCAGCCTTCTGGTTGCTGGGAAAAGACTATGACTGATCCAGCTTAGATCACCAGGAGTCAATATTTCGTCCAAATAAAATTGCTAAATGCCACTGAAATAGGCAAAATACGTTTAATGTATGCTAAATAAAATGCAAAGTAATCTCATTTTAATTCCAAAGGTTGGTAATATATTCCATGTTTAAAACAAATGGAATCTTGGGGCCCTGGCTGGCTCAGTGGGTTAAAGCCTCTGCCTTTGGCTCAGGTCATGATCCTGGCCAGGGTCCTGGGATTGAGCCCCGCATTGGACTCTCTGCTCAGTGGGGAACCTGCTTCCTCCTCTCTCTCTGCCTGTCTCTCTGCCTACTTGTGATCTCTCTGTCAAATAAATAAGTAAAATCTTAAAAAAAAAAAAAAAAACAAATGGAATCTTAAAAATGAAAAAATAAATATATAAATAAAAAATAAAACAAATGGAATCTTAAAATACAGTGGACCTCGAATAGCATGTATTTGAACTGCATGGGACCACTGATATGTGGTTTTTGTTTGTTTGTTTGTTTTAGATAAATTCAGTATAGTCTTCTAAATGTATGTTCTCTTCCTTAATATTTTCTTTATTTTATTGTAAGAACACAGTAAAAAATGCATTTAACTCAGAAGATTTGAGTTAATTGACTCTATGTTATGGTAAGGCTTCCAATCAACACTAGGCTATTTTGGAAGGGTCAGAAAGTTATATGCAGATTTTTCAACTATGCAAGGAGTTGGCACCTTGAATCTCTACATTTTTTAAGGGCCAACTGTATTATATTTTGGGATTTTGTGTAATAACTGCATCATGAGTAAGAATTTAGGGGACTTTTAAATCTCTCTTGATCTTAGATTTACAAAGCTCTAAGTAAAATAAAATAATGATTGATTATGAATTAAATGTGCGTTAATTGAATTAGGTTTGATTACAAGTAGCAGAAGGTCCCACAGAGCCTTGGTTTTCTTTTTTCTTTTTTTAATTTAAATTCAATTAGCCCACATATAGTTGATCCTTAGTTTCAGATGTAGTGTTCACTGATTCCTCAGTTGCTTATAACACACAGTGCTCATCACATCACGTGTTCTCCTTAAATAGCCTGGGTTTATTTTTATTTATTTTATTTTTGAATTTTTATTTATTTATTTGACAGAATAAGAGGGAGAGTGCACAAACAGGCAGAGCAGCAGATAAAGGGAGACGGAGAAGCAGGCCCCTTACTGAGTAAGGAGCCTAGGACTCTGGGATCATGACCTAAGCCAAAGGCAGTCACTTAACCAACTGAGCCACCCAGGTGCTCCATAGCCTTGGTTTTAATAAGAACAAGAAATTTCTTTCTTTCTTGAAGTCTGGAAGTAGTCACTTGAAACATACTATGATACTCCACAGAATCTGAAAACCACATGATAACCTCAATTCCCAGAATAATCTCATGGAAGGAGATGATTGCTCCAGTTCTAATACTGCATCCCTATTTCAGCCAGCAGAAAGGGCATGTTCTAGAAGCATTACACTTGATTCTGTTCACATTCCATTGACCAGAAGGCACAAGACTACTTTGGTATTGCTGTAAGATAGCTATGTGCAAGTATGTGCAAGGGGAACAAAACACACCCCAAGATTTCTGGAATTTTAATAATATACCAATAATACAATTATAGTTAGCCAACAAGGAAATATTTGCTTATAAATTATGATTAGAGCTGCGAAGAAAATAAACATAACACTGCAAGGGGGAAAATGATCAGTAAAATGATTGGTAGAAATTAATTCCCCCTAAGAGGCAAAAGAAAGAAATATGGGAAAGCTT
The DNA here is from genome assembly GCF_011764305.1 of Mustela putorius furo. Classification (NCBI taxonomy): domain Eukaryota; kingdom Metazoa; phylum Chordata; class Mammalia; order Carnivora; family Mustelidae; genus Mustela; species Mustela putorius. The sequence goes on from NW_025421998.1 coordinate 32,020,770, forward strand.
CATGGAACGGCTTTTGATAAGCGGATATAATTTGCAAAGATTTGGGCTGGAGATAAGCTTAGAAAGGGAATTTAAATACAGGGAAAACATAAGCATCACAGACATCCAAAAATGTGGGCTTTGTTCAGAGGCCATCATGCAGTTTTGTTTGTTGAAATTAAGTGTGTGTGAGCAGTAAAATGAATAATCTAACACTTAGACAAAATTTATTCTGTGCTAAGCACTGTTTTAAGTACTTGCCTTTACTCATTTACTCTCCATAATCACAATCTCAGGTACATTCTGTTGTTTTTCCCATTTTCAAATGAGGAATTTGAGGCATGGAAAGGATAGATAACTTGCTTAACTTCACAAAGCTCTGATTTTAGGCAGTGTAACTCTGAGTCTGCTCTTAACAGTTGGACTATATTGCTTTAAAATAGGGAGATCTCTAACGGAGGGCCAGTGATGTTGTACTCAATAATTTGGACTTAATTCTATAGACAATGGGGAGCTACTAAAGAGTTTGGAGTAGAGGTAGATAATATATTTGAATTTGTGTTTTGGGGATATTGGTTTAATATTTGTGGGATGGACATAATTAAATAGACTAAGAATGGGGTGTCATTTGGGAGATGCTAGAAATGACCCAACAAGAATCAGCATAAACCTTTACTGAATAATGAATGAAGTGTTGGGGAGACTTTCTGAGACAAGTTTTTCTAATCTGTAGTGCCTATTCAGGGTAGAATAAAATTGAAAGAAATATTGGCAATCCTTTAATATGAGAGGTAAATATTAATTATTGATCCTCTCTGCAATGGCAAGGTTAACTCAGAAGGAAGGCGGTAACGTTTATGAAGCATCTAGTTTGTGCCTAGAGCTAACATGGGCTCGTATGATTTTTAATTCTCACAACAGAAGTATGGGAAGTAGGGCTTCTCACTGAATTCTATTCATTCTCAGATGAAGGCAGCATGACTACTTTTTGACCAGTTTTGTCAGCAAATGACAGAACTGGAATTGGGTTTCAAGTCTTCTGTCCTTACACTACACAGCACCGATAGCAGTACCCATTACCAGTTCACAAGGTAAGTTGGCCAGTCACAAAGCCTCAGAATATGTGGCCACATGCACAACTTGAGACCTGTTTTGAAATAAACATTCCTTTTATTTTTTTTTTAAGATTTACTTATTTAATTGACAGAGAGAGAGAGATCACAAGTAGGTAGAGAGGCAGAGAGAGAGGAGGAAGCAGGCTCCCTGCTGAGTAGAGAGCCTGATGTGGGGCTTGATCCCAGGATCCTGAGTCAAAGGCAGAGGCTTAACCCACCGAGCCACCCTGGCACCCCTAAATACTCCTGTGAAATGCAGTCTTCTCTGAGATTACCTTGACGTTAGCTCTAAAGTAAGACAAATGAGCATGAGTAGAAAAATCTTTATTGATTTCTGTCTTATTCACATCATTAAGTGACATGTACCAGACCTCTTTATTACAGAGGAAGAAGATATTAAATGTTTTCTGAGATTCCCGACTTTCTTGTTTCCTGGGGTCCTTCATCCTCACTCATGTTGTCACAGTCCTCAGACCAAAAGAAATACTTAAAAGTTCCATTTATTACACAGAGAAGTCCAAATAACTCAGTCAGTACTTATGTCCTAACAACTTATTAGATGTCTGAAGAAAATATGAATGAAAATGAAAATATGAATAAATTACTTAAAAATCAGTTAATTTTTATGTAAGCACAATTACCAATGGGATTTGAGTATGGCACACCTCTAAGATATTAGCACTGCCCAAGACATCACCGGGACACTCATTTCACCTGTATTGCACATCGGGTTTTTTGCTTGGTACTTGGTTTTCTTCTGATCGGTCACTGAAAATCCAGCTATGCTGGACCAAGAGATGCCATTGAAAGGATTTTAGCACAATGTACTCCCGAAACTCAACTACTTCAAACCAGTAGTTTGCGGCAATCTGACAATCACTGTGTTTCTCTTAAAAATTTAAGGTATTCCCTAGTGCCTGGTGACTAGTTTGGGAAACATGCATATACATTATTTGCCACATACCAAGAGTTTTGACCTAAACACATTACAATTTGCATCCAAGCATATTTAATTCAAAACATGTTTTTCAACTCTGATGTTTTTATTCCAAATACAGATGATTTTATAGATGCATCCTGATGCTGATTTGAAGTCATGTTTAAATCCTTGTTTCATTATTCACTGGCAATTGGTCTCTGGGCAAGTTACCCAACATCTGTGAGCCTTAGTGTCTTCCTGTTTTTTAATCTGTTCCGTGGAAATAGTCATAAGCACTTCTCATGGTGCCTGTCAGAATTAGTGTAAATGTTGTATTGGAACTACCTAGGACAACAGTTGGTGCCTTTGGGGCTTCATCTAATATTGTTTTTTTTTTCCCCCTCTTTCCTCTCTGAAGAGAGACTATCTCATGGAATTGACTGTACTTCTTTTCTGAATAACACATACTTGAAATGAGAAAGCCTTCTGTAAAGGCTGTGAAGGGCAATGACTTTTAAATTAGCAGAAGGAGGCTAATGCAGATGAGATGAGATGTTTAATTCTGGAGAATTTATGTCGCCAGAACCATTAACAATCTCCTTTCCAGGAGCAATTATCTCAGCAGCAAAGTAAGCACTGAGGGACACACATGCAAGAAGTAGACAAGCAAAAGACAGATGAATTTAGAAAATACAAACTAAGAGGCGTTCTGTAGTAAAGTATATCCCGTGGGCTCCTAAAAAAATAAATTCTAGGGAATATTATTCTTTATAGGGTTTTTTTCCTGTATATTATGAGGGTTACTGATCAGGATTCTCACAAAGATGAATAATTCCTAATTATTTTCAACGTGTGGGTCATGCGTGACTGTATGACTGAGAGAAATTGAACCACTGATTCCATGACCCATTCTGTTCCTCTCTCTCCTGGTCAGCCATACGCAGTTGGGAAAATTATGCCTACTGGAGACCAATTTCTCACTCATTCAACATTCCCTCAGAGCTACATCAGATCATTAACAAGGATTTTCTCAATTAACTACTAAATCAGCAATTAAAGCTTAAGAGATATCTACTGCAAATAAAGGGGTTATTGATTTTAATTCAGTCATATCTTATAATTATGGATATTAATCACACCAGTCCTTAATGGCAAACTAGGACTCTCTGTAGCAGTCAGACATGACAGAAGGAGGCAAAGTTAAATGACTTTCAAGTGGACAAACTGCCATTACTTAGTAATGAGATTGAACAGTATGGCACTAATTTAAAAAACAGGATAGATGCTTTACAGGGTAATTTAAAAATGACTTGAGATTTATATTTAGGCTTGCTTAAAACTCATCAGCCATGTAATACATGAATACATTCATTGAAGGATCATCTACAATTGCCTTAATGGAAAGGCAACATGCTACAAGAAACAGTTACAGCTACACTCTGTGTTCACACAGACCAGTGCATATGCCAAATCATGTCTTCATTAACATATCACATGGAAATGTAACTTGTTAAAAATAGTAATGGAAGAGTGGTGAGAGCATATTAACCTAATGAAGTCCTTCATATTTAAATTTATTAAAATAAAAAAATAAGATTTTTTTTTTCTATCTGGATATGTTCATTTTGGTCTAACAGAATATGTAAAGTCTCATAAAAAAAAAAATAGAAAAAGACTGCAGCCCACCACCTTTCTCTCTTTTACCAGATGGCAACATTTTCTTTAGCATTCTTTTGTGTTTGCCAAAGCCCCAGCTATCAGCCATGTGTTGAATGAGTTTCGGCAATCTGGAATACACAGTCCGGGTTGTATTAGACAGTGTTGTAATTTTGCACAAAAATTTTCCTTGCCCAAGACCAATTATCTTTAGACCTTGTTTAAATGTATTGATTCCAAGCTTCGTGCAAATTCCTACGACTGACAGCAACCTTCTCATAGAGTTTGTTTACATTATATCTTTATCAAGTGCTACCATTCCTGGTCTGCTGTTTCCGTGATTGCAGATTGCAAGTCTTTCTTTTCTGTCCTAAACAGGTTCTTGAGTGTCGAAGCAAAAACTGCCTCTGACGAAGTTAAAGAGGTAAGGAAGTTTTTATTCAAGGTTTTATTTATTGTAGTCAAGAGGGAGATCAGACTAAACTCTGAACTCATTTCCTCTGAAACAAAGGGTAAGGAGATTTGTAAGCACTGGGGTGAGAGAAAACACAGGCCATCTGTGTTTGCTAATTTGCTTTTTCCCAAAGAAAAGTAAATTTTCTCCAGTTTTTGTGATGGGAGGTAATTTTACAAGCTGGAGTAGAATTTACACTGAAGTTCGGCTCCTGTCCTCTCACAGAGTTTGGGAGATAGGAGAACTCTCTTCCTTGATGTTGAAATGTCAAGAGGGATGGCTGTCAGATCCCCTAGACAGGTAGTCCTGGTTTATAACACTGACAGAAGCTTTTTTTTTTTTTTTTTTTTGGTAAATTTACATTTCAAAGGGGGCAGAGAAGGAATTTGCAGTTTCAAAGTTTTTAAAGTAAATGCTCCAAGAAAAGGAAGATCTAACTAGGTATTAGGGTCAGGAATAAGCCTGTCTAAAGTTGAATTAAGCTGAGCACTTTAAGGCTGTGTTCACCACCTGAATTACTAGGACTCTGTGGTGACAACTGATAAGAATAATGAGAACCTCATAATAATGGCAGATGGTTAGGATACATTTCAGAATTTAGCAGCCAAGATGTCCCAGTGTTTGTTCCCAGAGTCAGTTATGGTTATGGTGATAGACTCATTAACTGCACTTGAGAAGTCATAACAAAACCCAGAAGGTGAAAATTTATTTTGTGCCTGTATATCTTAAGTTGTACTTCTCAATGGTTCCCACCCCTTTTACAGAAATGTTCAAGATTAAAGGTGTCTCCAAAACCTGCCATTATTTCTCCCAAAGCCATTGCCTTTCTGTGGATTTAACTGTTGTTAAATCTGAATATACCCATATACCATCTACATGGTAGTGTTTCTACATTTCCGAAGTACACTCATTTTTCATTTGATCCATACAACAGCATCTTGAAGCAGAAAAGGACAGAAACTATGATTCTCTTTTTACAAGACGAGAAAATTGAGGTTCCTGGGATCTAAGCAACTTGCCCACGGTCACATAGATAGCAAATAGTAGTACTAACTTCTACTACATCCAGACTTTGATATAAAATTTTCCCAAGTAGTACTACTTGCAATTTAGCCAAAGTGTGATTTTTGAAGCACATGGATTGTTTTTGTTTTTTGAGGGCATCTGAGAAAAATCTGTCGTATTATTGAAGTAATACTGTCCAAGTAAGTGAGCCAGCATTAGCCTTCTTCCTCTCTTTTGGATGTTCCTCCTAATTGCTTGTGTACTTGGCTTTTCAAATCCCTGTCAAGTGTTAAGATAATTAAAGGGACATTTGATCTCTTTATGTATTTTTATAATCTGTAAATGGATAGACAATCTTATATTTCTTTATATTCTTGTACAACCATATGTGTAAATTTATTCTTATCAACAGACTTTTATGTTTCCCAAATTGCTTCTCTCTTTTTAAAAAAGATCTATTTATTTATTTGGGGGAGGGGGAGAAAGTATGAACAAGTGGCAGGAGGGGCAGAGGACAAGAATCTTTAAGCAGACTCCCCACTGAGCTTGGAGCCCACCAGGGCTCAATCTCAGTATCATGACATGAGCTAAAAGTAAGAGTCGTATACAACTGACTGAACCACCCGGGCATCCCTTACTCCTCTATTTCTAGTGTTTACAAAATAATATTCATCATTAACATTTCAATATTAACATTTTTGTTTTATGTTAGACTTAGACTCTTATTTTGGAGCCAAACCTATGATTCCCAAAATGTGGACTTTTACTGCAAATAAAGTATAGAAATACATATTAATGAATGAGGGTCAGTCCGGGTGGGGGGGTGCAAAGAATGTGCATTTAAAGTGTTAGCTGCCCCAATAATGGGTCTGTGATTAAAGGAGTGAGACTGATACAAAGCGAAGGTCAAGCAAAGCTTTATTTCACACCAAGCATCAAGAAACAAACCGAACATTTGGGGCCACGCCTCTTACAGAAAGGGTGACCTCTCTCTGCTTCACAGATTAGCTTTTAAGGGCAAAGGCCATGTGGTTGGGCCTGGCCATGCACAGGTGGCCAATGAAATTGTAACACACAGAGAAATCTGCACAGTCATGCTAGGTCACACATAAGTGACCAACTGAATTACAATTTACCCTAGTAGATATTTGAACTGGCCTATCACTTTGGTCAAAATTGGCGCCCAAAAGGCTCCCAAAGGGTGGGGCCCATACTCCTTGGTAACTAGGGAGACAGTATGCACCCCCCCCCACTGATTGGATGTCTCCACCTGGCCTGACCCACATTTGTATTTGGGCTTTGTTACCTGGGACTGGTTTCCGGGACTTGTTTTGAAGTAAGTCCCCTGGGGGAAGAGGGGCAGGGACAGTTTAAGGGTTAAACAACAAAATTATTGTTTAACCAGATGGAAGCCTCTGGCTAAATAGGTCCTTACAAAAGAAGGTCCCCAATAATTCTGTGTACTTTATGATTTAAGATGCACTGGTCCTAGGTTTTTTTTTTTTAATTATTAAAGATTTTATTTATTTATTTGACAGAGAGAGATCACAAGTAGGCAGGGAGGCAGGCACAGAGAGAGAGAAAGAGAGAGAGAGGAGGAAGCAGGCTCTCCGCTGAGCAGAGAGCCCGAAGTGGGACTCGATCCCAGGACCCTGAGATCATGACCTGAGCCGAAGGCAGAGGCTTAACCCACTGAGCCACCCAGGTGCCCCGGTCCTAGGTTTTTTATTCTTCCAACCCCTCATCTTGATTAATGCATTTCCTATTCCTCTGAAAATCTTCATTTTAAAAAGCAAACCCATCACTGCCACTACCACTATAACTTAGTGAATAACAATGTCATTGGGTTTATAGTACCTATTTTCAAAATAATTTTAATTTTCTCAAATTCATATAATAGTATGTTGTGAAGGAAGAGAAAATCTTCCTCAGAAAACTTTGTAAATGAAAATTAAAGTCAAAACCAAAATTATAGACACAGAAGAAATTTTATCCATTGAATGTGTTTTCATACTCTTTAATGGGTTAATCTATCATGAAATGGACCGTATTTGTATCCCCAGTCCTCAGAACCCATCATTTTCATGGTGGACTTTTAGGCCTCTTAGTAGACCTATATGACACTCCATTTCAGCCTTCAGGTTAATTCTTTAAATTACTACTGCCACCTGATAGAGCTGAACCAGAATTTAAAGAGAGAAACATGAGGAGAAAACTATGGATAGTTTATAATTTTGCCAAAAAGACTTTTCTAACATTTAGAAAATTCCAAAGGTAGAATTGACTGACTTAGGAGGTAGAGAATTCCTTAGAAGGTAGAAAGTGAATTTGTATGTAAGATATAATGGAAGAAATGAATGTACTTGTGTAAAACAAAAACAGACTATTTGATCTCTGAGGTCCTTTTTAATTCTCTTCTTAATCTCAGAGTATTTAGATTTGCCATCTGTCCAACCAAAGTTATTATAGCTTTCCCACTCAGTTATTATTCCTTGAATGCTAGTTATAATTCATTTGAATTTCTCATTTTTATAGAACAAAATCTGTGAGAGAATATCAAATGAAGTATTATGCCTTGAATTTCCTTGTCCAGAGCACATGCAAAACAAAAATAAGAATTCTTCTATTCACCCAAATAATAAACAGTTTAATGAAATCTCTTAAATGTCAGGTAATATAAAACCATGGGAACTTTGAAGGACCTTAGGTTCCTCAAGAAAATTTAATTTAATTTAAAGATTTTGTTTATTTACTTGACAGAGAGAGAGCACACAGCAAAGGGAGAGGGAGAAGCAGACTCTGGGCTGAGCAGGGAGCAGGGCTTAATCCCAGGACTCCAGGATCATGACTTTAAGAAAATATTAAACTCAAAAATATCATTGATATGTTTCTATATACCTTGTTTTCCCCAATAATTTTGCCAGTGATTAGTAGTTTTTATATCTTTCAGAAGATTTTGTGTTGGCTTTTTAATATTTTCTTTTGTTAAGCATTTTTTAGACACTTTGGCTAAATACTAATGATAGTTTAATATCCTGAAAAAGTAAAAAAATCAGCCAATTGTCTGGGTACATTGTTTTTCTTTTTTTTTTTTTAAGATTTCATTTATTTATTTGACAGAGATCACAAGTAGGCAGAGAGGCAGGCAGAGAGAGAGAGGAGAAAGCAGGCTCCCCGCTGAGCAGAGAGCCCTTTGTGGGGTTCCATCCCAAGACCCTGAGATCATGACCTGAGCCGAAGGCAGAGGCTTTAACCCACTGAGCCACCCAGGTGCCCCGGTACATTGTTTTTCTCATATAATTGGACTGCACGAAAACCTCTCATTTAAAGGATTATGTGGGGGGCACCTGGGTAGCTCAGTAGGTTAAGCCTCTGCCTTTGGCTCAGGTCATGATCTCAAGGTCCTGGGATCGAGCCCCACATGGGCTCTCTGCTCATCACGGAGCCTGCTTTCCCCTCTCTCTCTGCCTGTCTCTCTGCCTACTTGAGATCTCTCTCTGTCAAATAAATAAATAAAATCTTTAAAAAAAATAAAATAAAGGATTATGTGTAATAGGTCTTCTCACCTCCAACAGAAATTATTCTTTCCCTTTACTAGCCATTTTTGACAGATAAAAATCATTTGGTGTATTTTTATGATGCTTGCTATCATAGACATAGCCATGTCCCCTTGAGAAGCTTTCTAAAGAGAGCATTTGACAGCTACTTAAAAAAAGATTGAATGATATTCTCAAAATTTGTCTGTTGCCCACTTTATGTATTGTCTAACAAAGAAGTGCACTGTAGATAGGCTAACTTACAATTCAAAATAAAATCTAACAAAAACACTTACTCCGACACAAGAATTAATTTTCACTTTCTGAATTAATTGATTTGGGAATCAGCAAACTGGAACTATAATTCTAAAATCTAAGAACTAAGGTGACTCCTTAGCACAGTAGGCAGCACATTAGTCTCATAAAATCTAAAAACTAATGCACATTTATTACACAGAGAATCTTGTCCTGAACCTTGTAATTAATAAAGTAAAATATTAAAAAGAATGCAGCTTTGGAAAATGTTTTAAGGGTACTATTATGTTCCAGTTCTTTTTGAAATAAATGTTTTTACCTGTTGGGCTGAGGAGGATTTGTTTGATTTTGGAAATGTCACTCTGATAGAATAAAACTGCCTGGTATAGAGGTGATTGTCAAGGGCAAGCAAGTACTAAGGCACTAGGTAGTTCTAAATGCAGAGTATATGTATTATGTATGAAGTTGTGTAAAAATTTCCATAGGATTTAAGTAAATACTCTTCATGACTCATAGAAATGTGTAACTGGTAAGTGATTTTTATTGTTACATTATACACAATTTATTCCTGATTTGTCGTAAAGTTTGCAGTAAATTTCCAGATCAGGTATTTAGAACTCAGAATCAGATTTTCCAAAGGAATTACATTATATGTGGTGGTCGGGTCTTAGGCCAGTTAACATTGTGTCTGTCAAATCTGTATCATTCAACCAAGTATAAAAAAAACAAAAACAAAAACAAAAAACTAACCTTCATCTACTATACTCTTTTAAGGGCAATGATTTTGAGTTTTGACTTAGACTTATAGAAGTATATATGGCTTTTGAAGTAGGATCCTGGATGGTTCTTGTGTTCTGTTTTCCAATTTAAAAGAAGAAAATGGGATAGCAAGGTGGCCAGAGATGCACTGGAAGGAATTAGGTGAGATGCAATAATCAAAGTTATGAAATGGAAGGAAAGGAAAATGTTTTGGGAGGAGTGAGATTATCTAAATAACTAAATACTGATCATCTGATCAGGTAATAGTGGCTTGGATTCTATTCCGTTCATTGGGGCACCTGGGTGGCGCAGTGGGTTGAGCCTCTGCCTTCGGCTCAGGTCATGATCCCAGAGTCCTGGGATCGACCCTGTGTTGGGCTCTCTGCTCGGCAGAGAGCTTGGCAGGGAGCCTGCTTCCACCTCTCTCTCTGCCTGCCTCTTTGTCTACTTGTGATCTGTCAAATAAATAAATAAAATCTTAAAAAAAAAAAAAGATTTTCTCTATTCCATTCATTGTTCATAGCATGGAAGGCTCAAAACTATTGGAACAGGAAGATATGTGCTCTAGAGCTATGGTGTCCATTGAGGTAACCCCCAGACAGATACGGCTCTAATGACATTTCAAGTATTCATTAGCTCTATGAGTTTTGTGACTACCATATTGGGAGAGCAAACATATAGAGCATAACCACCATCACAGGAAGTTTTATTAGATACTGTTGTTCAAAAGGAAGGGTTGGAAACTTTTTTCATAGGGCCACATAGTAAATATTCAAGGCTTAGTGGATCATGTACGGTCTATGTCTTAAACTCTCCTCCTCTCCCTCCTTTCCTCCTTTTCCTCTTACTGTTTTTTTTTTCTTTGTTTTACAAACTTTTAAAAAGGTAAAAGCATTCTTAGCTCATGCATTCTTATATAGTAATAGGCTACGGGCTGGACATAGTTGGTTTTCCTCTGCCCTCACTGATCTAGAGTATCTCATTCCTTTTTTTCTGATGAATGGAAAGACTGGAGGTTAGAATTAGTTTAAGGGTAAAATTTTTTGTTTGATCCTAAAATAGGTACTTATGTCTCATGTTGAAACTTCAGGAAGAACAATGAGTGGCATGGTCTTCTTCTGCTTCTACTAAAGAATGTGATTTGGTCTGTAGAGTTTCCTCTACAGTGCACTGGTGAGCAGTGCCATATCCTTTACTTCAGTGATGGCAGAACTTGAGAAAAATGTATTATAATATAATATGACTGCTCTGTAAGCATAAATTTTTTCATCCATAACATTTATCAATATATTACTGAAAATATGTATGAATGAAAAGTTTCTATGCTCTGTTACAGTCTCACTGTAATTAATCTGAAGAGTCATCCTCAACATCTTTGATGTGGTAAAGTAGAATCAATTATAGGGTCTTTATGTTCCTTTAAAAAGGTGTCTTATTTGATGTTTAACAGTGACAGTTGAAATTCATGTACATACTTTGCTTCATGAAAATGTGATCATCTCTTTCTTTAATATAATTGATTTTTTATTTCTCTTTTGGCCATCTCCATTAATAATAGTGATAGTTAATTTTTAAATCTCAACTTCCTCTAAAAACAGGAAAATAAAATTTAAGAGTATTATTTATAATATTTATGCATTCAATTTAACAAGATTTGTTGAGTCTCATCTATGTGCCAAGAGCTGTGCTAAGCACTGTGGATACAAAAATCGTTTATGTAATTCCTGATATCAAGGAACTCATGTGTAACAGGAAGATAGGCACATAAACCTATAAAGCAGAGTATTAAATGCTATATTGTTCAAGAAAAAATATAGCAAAAGAGCGAAGAGCTGTATTAGAATAATGTCTATTAAATCTTTAGGAAAGAAGAGACATCTCTTTCAGGCTTTTATAGATGAATGGGATTATTTTATTTATTTATTTATTTATCAAGATATATTTCTTTATTTTAGAGAAGGAGGGGAGGGTCAGAGAGACAGGGAGAGAGAGTCTTAAGCAGACTCTGTACTGAGCTCAGGGCTTGGCATGGGGCTTGATCCTATGATGCTGAGTTCACAACCTGAGCTGAAATCAAGAGTTGGAAGCTGAACAAATTCCATGACCCAGGTGCCCCTGAATAGGCTATTTTAAAATCGAGAGAGAGGGCACCTGGGTGGCTCAGTGGGTTAAAGCCGCTGCCTTCGGCTCAGGTCATGGTCTCAGGGTCCTGGGATCGAGTCCCACATCGGGCTCTCTGCTCAGCAGGGAGCCTGCTTCTCTCTCTCTCTCTGCCTGCCTCTCCATCTACTTGTGATTTCTCTCTGTCAAATAAATAAATAAAATCTTAAAAAAAATAAAAAATAAAAGCGAGAGAGAAAGCAAAGCCATGCTGTATAAAATAAGTAGCATGAATATATATATGGAGTATATACTAGGAATGAGAAAGTTGGATATTATAGTTTGGTTTGAGTAGAAGGTATGAAGGTGAGAAGATAAGTGGCTAGATATGTGGCCAGGCTGTGTAGCTTGCTAAAGCTGTTGAATGCTATAATTAAAATAGATGATGAGATGACCTATTAAATTAATATACTACTGAAGTATAGTCTTGACCTTAGTCAGAAATACAATTCTGGCAGCAGTGTATAATATTGGTTGAGTGAAAAAATGAAAGTAATGAGATGCCCTAGGTAGTTCTTTCCATAGTTAAGGGAAACAGTGTGGAGAATTAAAATTTAATTAAATCAAAATAAATAAAGCAAATTAATTAAAACAAATGGCACCACAATAGAGCATATGAGTAGGGTTCTAGAAAATTGGGGAAGAAACTAAGGCAGGATTTCCTCAATTGGTTTTGAGTAAAGGAGATATAAAGAAAGTAACTCCATAGTTACTTTCTTTATAGATTGATGTCTAGGTCAGCTTATAAACTTTTAAAAGAGAATGGTAATATGGAAGAAAAAGGTATCAAGGTTTTAGGAATGGAAATAGAGATTTAACTTTGGAAAAGACAGATTCTGAAGAACTAATCCATCATCTAAGCAGAAATGTCTAATAGTATAGATACTGATTTAGAGCACAAAAGAATTCAATTGTGATATTACAATCACCTTAAAACACATTTATGTGAAGTGTTTAAGTACTTTAAGTGTTTATCATTCATCACATAGTTTATTCCTCATAAAAAAACTCATGAGAGTTTTTTTATTATTATACTCATTTTAGAATTAAGATAAATTTGCTTATTTCTTTTGGGATTATCTTTTCTCCTCCTATGTGATTCAACAAAATGTGACAATATATGTGAAAACACTTAATAATGCTTGTTCGTGATAGAAAGTTGTGTTAAAACTCAACCCATATTTGCAAATGACATATCAGATAAAGGGCTAGTATCCAAAATCTATAAAGAGTTTAGCAAACTCAACACCCAAAGAACAAATAATCCAATCAAGAAATGGGCAGAGGACATAAACAGACATTTCTGCAAAGAAGACATCCAGATGGCCAACAGACACATGAAGAAATGCTCCACATCACACGGCATCAGGGAAATACAAATCAAAACCACAATGAGATACCACCTCACACCAGTCAGAATGGCTAAAATTAACAAATCAGGAAATGACAGATGCTGGCTAGGATGCAGAGAAAGGGGAACCCTCCTACACTGTTGGTGGGAATGCAAGCTGGTGCAACCACTCTGGAAAACAGCATGGAGGTTCCTCAAAAAGTTGAAAATAGAGTTACCCTATAACTCAGCAATTGTACTACTGGGTATTTACCCTACAGATACAAACGTAGTGATCTGAAGGGGCACATGCACCCGAATGTTTATAGCAGCAATGTCCACAATGGCCAAACTATGGAAAGAACCTAGATGTCCATCAACAGATGAATGGATAAAGAAGATGTGGTGTGTATATATATATATATATATATATACACACACACACAATGGAATACTATGCAGCCATCAAAAGAAATCAAATCTTGCCATTTGCAATGATGTGGATGGAACTAGAGGGTATTATGCTTAGCAAAATAAGTCAATCGGGGGGCACCTGGGTGGCTCAGTGGGTTAGGGCCTCTGCCTTTGGCTCAGGTCATGATTCTAGGGTCCTGGGATCGAGCCCCGCATCGGGCTGTCTGCTCCGCGGAAAGCCTGCTTCCTCCTCTCTCTCTCTCTGCCTGTCTCTCTGCCTACTTGTGATCTCTGTCTGTCAAATAAATAAATAAAATCTTAAAAAAAAAATAAGTCAATCAGAGAAAGACAACTATCATATGATCTCCCTGATATGAGGAAGTGGAGATGCAACGTGGGGGGTTTGGGAAAAGAATAAATGAAACAAGATGGGATTGGGAGGGAGACAAACCATAAGAGACTCTTAATCTTACAAAACAAACTGAGGGGGTTTGGGAGGAGGGGGGAAGGGAGAGGGTGGTGAGGTCATAGACATTGAGTGGGTATGTGCTATGGTGAGTGCTGTGAAATGTGTAAACCTGGCAATTCACAGACCTGTACCCCTAGGCTAAAAATACATTATATGTTTACAAAAAATAAAAATAAAAAATAAAAAATAACTCAACCCATTCAGATGGTAGAGTATAGTACTTAAATTTGAATTGATTAAAATGAAAATCCATTTCCTTAGTGGGATAGTAGAATATAGTATCAGCCCCATTTAGGTGTAGAATATAGTAGTTAAAACCACGGATTCTGGGGCGCCTGGGTGGCTCAGTGGGTTAAGCCGCTGCCTTCGGCTCAGGTCATGATCTCAGGGTCCTGGGATCGAGTCCTGCATCGGGCTTTCTGCTCAGCAGGGATCCTGCTTCCTCCTCTCTCTCCCTCTCTCTGCCTGCCTCTCTGCCTATTTGTGATCTCTCTCTGTCGAATAAATAATAAAATCTTTAAAAAAAAACAAAAACCACGGATTCTGAAATCAGATTATGATTTTAAGATACACTTCAGTACCAAAACCAAACAAACATATTAAAAGGGAGGAACACTCTAGACCAATATGTTTTATGAACTTTATGTGCAAATATTCTGAACAAAATATTAGCAAATTAAACCCAATAATGTATAAAAAGAATTATTTAATATGATCAAGTGGGATTTATCATAGGTATACAAAATTCCAATATTGATTAATATTAACTTACAATAAGCTAGAAGAGAAAAATCATATAATTATATCAATAGATGCAGAGAAAGTATTTGAAAAATATAACATCACTTTATGATGAAAACTGAGCAAACTACTAAGATAGAGGAAATTTTCCAACTTGATAAACAACATCTCCAAAAAACCTATAGCTAGCACCACATTTAATGACTAGAAACTAGAAACTTCCTCCCCAAGAATAGGAAAAGGCAAGATGTTTCCTCTCACTACTCCTATTCAACATTAACTAGGAAGTTCTAATTAATGCAATAAGACAAGAAAATGAAATAAAAAGTATACAGATTGGGAGAGAGGAAATAAGATTATCTTTGTTCATAGATGACATAATTGGTTATGTATAAAATCCCAGAGAATCAAAAAAACAACTCCTAGATCTAATAAGTGATTAAAGTTGCAGGACACAAGGTTAATATAAAAAAGTCATTTGCTTTCCTGTATATCAGCAATGAACAAACTGTATTTGAAATTAATAAGAAAAAATTGTTTATATGGAAATGAAAAATAAACACTAATTGTAGTTCAAAAATGAAATACTTAGATATAAATCTAACAAAATCCATACCAGATTTATAAGAGAAAAACTAGAAAACTCTGACATAGAAAATCAAAGAATATCTAAGGAAATGTAAAGATACTCTATGTTCATAGGTAGAAAATTCAGTACTGTTGTCAGTTCTTCCTAACTTCATGTATAGATTCAATACAATCCCAATTAAAACCCCAGAAAATTATTTTATGGATATTGACAAATTTATTTGAAAGTTAGTATATAAATGTAAAAACCTAGAATAGCCAGACAATATTGAAGAAGAATTAAGTCAAAGAGACTGACACTACCTGACTTCAAGACTTATTGTAGAGCCATTGTCAATGAGGTCATATGGTACTGGTGGAAGAACAAATAGAATAATGAAACAGAATAGACAGCCACAGAAATTAGTCAACTTATTTTTGACAGAGGAACTAAGACAATGAAATAAGACAATTCATGACAAAAATTTGATGGAGAAATGTTAGTCTTTAGTAAGTGGTGCTGGAACTACTGGACATTCTCATGTAAGCAAGCACAGCAGAATCTTAGACTTTCATACAGTTTACTAAAAATTAATCATAAATCTAGAAATACAATGCAAACTATAACACTTAAAGAAAATACAAAGAAAGTGACCTTGGGTTTAGTAATGCCTTTTTATATACAAACCAAAGTCAAGAAAGAAAAAAATGGTAAGTTGGAGTTCATTAAAATTAAAATCTTCTCCTCTGTGAAAGACCCTTTTTTTTTTTTAAAGATTTTATTTATTTATTTGACAGACAGAGATCACGAGTAGGCAGAGAGGCAGGCAGAGAGAGAGAGAGAGGAGGAAGCAGGCTCCCTGCTGAGCAGAGAGCCCGATGCGGGACTCGATCCCAGGACCCTGAGATCATGACCTGAGCCGAAGGCAGCAGCTTAACCCACTGAGCCACCCAGGCGCCCATGTGAAAGACCCTTTTAAGAAAATGAGAATATAAGCCACAGATATGGAGAAAATCTTCACAATGCTCATAGGTAATATAGGAGTTGTCTCCAAAGTATATCAGAAACACTTAAAAACTCAATATTAAGAAAATGAACAACCCAAAATAAAAACTGGCAAACCACGTGAACAGACACCTCAGCAAAGAAGATATACAGATAGCAAATAAGCTTATAAAGAGATGCTCAAGGGGTCC
Source organism: Mustela putorius furo (assembly GCF_011764305.1). NCBI lineage: Eukaryota > Metazoa > Chordata > Mammalia > Carnivora > Mustelidae > Mustela > Mustela putorius. Next base: position 32,037,326 of record NW_025421998.1, read on the forward strand.
CTGGGTGGCTCAGTTGTTTAAGCATCTGCCCTCAGCTCAGGTCATGATTCCAGGGTTCTGGAATTGAGCCCCACATCAGGCTTCCTGCTCGGCAGGGGAGTCTGTTTCTCCCTGTCCCTCTGCCCCTGATCCTTAACTCTCTGTCTTGCTCACTCTGTCTCTCAAATAAATGAATAAAATCTTTAAAAAAAGAGGTGCTCAACTTCATATTTCATTGGGAAATTGCAAATTAAAACAGCAATAAGATTCTATGATACACCTAATAGAATGAATGAAATCTAAGACAACACCAAATGCTGGTGAGTATGTGGAACAAAAGAACCTCTAATTCTTTGCTAGTGGGAATAAAAAATGGTACAGCCATTTTTTAAATAGTTTTTATTTAAATTCCAGTTAGTTAACACACATTGTAATATTAGTTTCGTGTGCAATATAGTGATTCATTACTTCCATATGACATCCAGTGCTCATCACAAGTGCACTCCTTAATCCCCATCATCTATTTAACCCATCCTCCCTCCACTCTGGTAATCAGTTTGTTTTCTTTGCTTAAGAGTCAGTTTCCTGGTTTGCTTCTCTCTCTTTTTTCACTTTACTCATCTGTTTTGTGTCTTAAATTCCACATATGAGTGAAATCATGTTTATCTTTTTCTGTCTGACTTATTACACTTAGCATAACCTCATGTACCCTCAGGTTCCATCCATGTGGTAGCAAATGACAGGACTCCATCTTTTTTTATGGCTGAGTTGTTTTCCATTATATATATATATATATTTTCACACACACACACACACACACACCCTATATATCACATCTTTATTTTCCATTATACATATATATGATACACACACACACACACACACATGCATGCACACACACACATATATATCTCACATCTTTATCCATTCATCCATTTATGGACAATTACATTGTTTCCATATCTTGTATATTGTAAATAATGTTACAATGAAAATAGGAGTGCCAATCTTTTTGAATTCGTGTTTTCAATTTCTTTGGATAAATATCCAGAAGTAGAATTGCTGGATCATATGGTAGTGCTATTTTTAATTTTTTGAAGTAATCCATACTGTTTTTCATAGTGACTGCACCAATTTACATTCCCACCCATAGTGCATGAAGTTTCCCTTTTTTCCACATCCTCACAAACACTTGTTATATCTTCTCTTCTTAATGATAGACATTTTAGTAGGTGTGGGATAGAACCTCATTGTGCTTTAATTTATATTTTTCTGGTAATAATTAGTGAAACTGAAATTTTTTTGTTGTCATCTGTATGTTTTCTTTGGAAAAATGTCTATTCAGATCCTCTGGCTATTTAAAAAAGATTGTTTTGGTGTTGAGTTGTATGGGTTCTTTATATATTTTGGATATTAACCCTTCATCAGATATATGATTTGCAAATATTTTCTCCCATTCAAGTAGATTGCTTTTTAACTTTAGTGATGGCTTACTTTGTTATGTAGAAAGTTTTAGTTTGATGTAGTCCCATTTGTTCATTTTTGCTTTGATTGTCTTTAATTTTAGAGTCAGATTATTAAAAAATTGCCAATATTGATGTCAAGAAACTTACTGCTTATGTTTTCTTTTAGGATTCTTTCAGTTTCAGGTCTTAAATTCAAGTTGTGATCCATTTTGAATTAATTTTTGTGTGTGGTGTAAGATGTTAGTCTAATTTTATTCTTTTGCATGTGGCTGCACAGTTTTTAAAATACTGTTTTTTTAAAAAATACTGTTTTGCTTGTTTGTTTTTAAATACTGATTATTAAAGAAACTGACCTTTCCCCATTATATATTCTTGGCTACCATGTTGTAAATTAATTGGCCATATATGGATTTACCTCTAGGCTCTAGGCTCTCTATTCTGTCCCATAGATCTGTGTGTCTTTTGTGTGTGTGTGTGCCATATTGTTTTGATACCAATATGCCAATACCATATTGTTTTGATTACTATAGGTTTATAATACAGTTTGAAATCAAGGAGCATGCTGCTTTCAGCATTTGTTCTTACTCTGAATTGCTTTGGCTATTTGAGATCTTTTTGGCTCCATACAAATTTTATGGTTGTTGTATTTCTGTAAAAAATGTCATTGGGATTTTGATAGAGATTGCATTTAACCTGAATATCATTTTGGGTAATATGAATATTTTAACAATATGAATTCTTCCAGTCAGTGAGCACAGAATATATTTCCATTTATTTCTTTCATTAGTATCTTACAGTTGTCAGTGTATAGGTCTTTCAACTTTATGGTTAAATTTATTCCAAGGTATTTTATTCTTTTTGATGCATTTGTAAACAGAATTTTTTTCTTAATTTCTCATTGTGATAGTTTGTTGCTAGTGTATAGAAATGCAACAGATTATTGCATGTTGATCTTATACTCTGTAGTTTTACCTAATTTGTTTCTTCATTCGGACAGGTTTTTGGCAGTCTTGAGGCTTTTTTACATATAAAATCATGTTGCCCACAAACAATTTATAAATTTGGATGCCTTCTATTTATTTTTCTTACCTAATTTCCCTGGCTAATACTTACAGTACTTTGTTGAATAAAAGTAGCAAGAGTGGGTATCCTTGTCTTTTTCCTTTTTTTAAGAGTAAAATGTTTCAGCTTTTCACCTTTGAGTATGATGTTAGCTGTGGGCTTGTCATATATTGCCTTTATTTTGTTGAGGTACATTTACCCACTTTGTTGAGAGTTTTAAATCATAAATGTTGTTAACTTCATCAAATTCTTTTTCTGCATCTATTGAGATGATCATATAATTTTTATCCTTCATTTGTTAATGTGGTAAATCAGTAGACAGATTAACAGAAGTTAATTCATCTTTATATCACTATAGTAAACTCCCATTTACTATCATTGTATGTTACTTTAATGTATGATTAAATTGGTTTGCTAATATTTTGTTGGTGATATTTGCATCTATGTTCACCAGGGATATTGGCTTATAATTTTTTTTTTTCTTCTGTGATGTCCTTGTCTGGTTTTTGTATTAGGGTAACGTTGACCTCATAAAATGAGTTTAGAAGTATTCTCTCCTCTCATTTTCTGGGAGATTTGGAGAAAATGAGTATATTAAGTCATCTTTAAATCCTTAGTAGAAATCACTAGTAAAACTGTCTGGCCTGGGAGTTTCATTTTTTGTTGGGAGGCTTTGATTACTGATTCAATCTCCTTAATAATAATCAGTTTATTCAGATTTTCTACTTCTTCATAATTCAGTCTTGGAAGATTTTATGTTTTAGGAATTTGTCCATTTCTTCTAGGTTTTCCAATTTGTTGGTATAACTGTTCATATTAATCTTATAATACTTTGTATTTCTTGTTTTTAAGATTTATTTTATTTTTTTATTTTAGAGAGATTGAGCATGCATGGAGGGGAGGGGCAGAGGGAGAGGGAGAGAGTCCCAAGCAGACTCTGAAGTGAATGTGGAGCCTGATGCAAGGCTTGATCCTACCACCCTGAGATCATGACTTGAGCCAAAATCAAGAGTCCGACTCTCAACAGACTGTACCCCTCAGGGACCCCTAATCCTTTGTATTTCTGTAGTATTACTTGTAACTTGTCTTCCATTTCTGATTTTATTTATTAAAGTTTTCTTTCTTTTTTTGTGGTGAGTGTAGATGAAAGTTTGTCAATTTTGCTTAAATTTTCAAAGAAGCAGTTCTTTGTTTCATTGATTTTTCTATTGTCTTTTTGGCCTCATTTTCATTTATTTCTGCTATGATATTTATTACTTTTTTCCTTCTAAAAATTTTGGACTTCATTTGTTCTTTTGATTTTCCTTTAGACTGCTTATTGAGATGGTTCTTGTCCCCTGAGATAAGCCTATATTGCTGTGGACTTCTGTATTAGCACTGCTTTTGCTACATCTCATAGATTTTGGTAAGTTGTATTTCCATTTTCACATATCTCAGAGTATTTTTTGATCTCCCCTTTAATTTTTTATTGACCCATTGGTTGTTCAGTAGCATGCAGTTTAATCTCTACATAATTTTAATTTTTCCTGTATTTCTTATAATTGATTTCTAGTTTCATGCCATTGTGGTCAGAAAAGATGCTTTATTTCATTCTTCTTAAATGTATTGAAACTTAACTTAGTGGCCTAATATGTGATCTATCCTGAATAATGTTCCATGTGCACTTGAGAGAAATGTATATTCTGCTGCTTTTAGAGGAAGTGTTTTGTATATACCTATCAATTTCATCTGGTCTTATGTGTCATTTAATTTGATATTTCCTTATTGATTTTCTGTATAGATACTCTAGCCTTTGATGTAAGTGGTATATTAAAGTCCCCTAATATTACTATATTGCTTTCAATTTCTCTGTTTATGTCTCTTAATGTTTGCTTTATATTTCAGGTGCTTCTCTTTTGGGTGCATAAATATTTATAAATACAAGCTTTTGTTGGATTGATACCCTTATCATTATTAATGCTTTTCTTTTTTTCTTTTTCTTTTTTTTTGTGTGTGTGTCTTATCACAGTCTTTGTTTCAGAGTCTGTTTTGTATGATGTATGTTTAGCCACCCCAACACTCCTTTGGTTTCCATTTGTGTGGAATATCTTTCTTTATTCCTTCATTTTTAGTTTCTATGTGTCCTTATGTCTGAAATTAGTTTCTTCTGGGCATTACATAGATGAATCTTATTTTTGTTGCTGTTGTTTAATCCATTAAGCCATTCTGTATCTTTTGATTAGAGAAATCAGTTCTTTTACCTTTAAAATAATTGTTAATAGTTAGGTACTTGTTACCATTTGTTAATTGTTTTCTGGCTGTTTTGCAGTTCTGTGTTTCTTATTTTCTTGCTCTTTCCCTTTGTGATATGATGGCTCTCTTTAGTGTTCTGCTTAGATTACTTTCTTACTATCTTTTGTTTAGTTATTATAGGTTTTTGCCATGTAAATATAATGAAGCTCGCATGTATATATATGAATAAAACAGTCTTTTTAAAGTTGATAGCAACTTAAGTTTGAACACACTCAGTATTTTTACTCCTGCTTCATCTGTTTTTGACGTCACATTTTACATTTTTTAAAAAATTTTGGATATTTTTTAACTGAGTATTGTAGTTACATTTGTTTTTACTTTTGACTTTTAACCTTTATCCTAGCCTTATAAGTTCTTATCTACTACCTTTACTTTCTTGACCAGTGTGATCTACACTTTAATATGTTTATTATTAATTAATGCCTTTTCAGCCCAAAGAAGGTCCCTTAATATTTCTTGTAAGGCTAGGTTAGAGGTGATGAGCTGCTTTAGTTTTTGCTTGTCTGGAGAATTCTATTTCTCTTTCAATTCTGAATGATACCTTGCTAGGTATAGTATTCTTAGTTGGAAGTTTTGTTTTGTTTTGTTTTTTCTTTCAGCACTTTGAATATATCATTCCACTCTCTTCTGGCCTGCAAAGTTTCTTCTAAAAACTCTCTTCATTGTCTTACGGTGTTTTCTCATAGGTAACACATTATTTTTCTCTTGTTACTTTAAAAATTCTCTTTTTTTAAGGGGGTGGGATTATGGACATTGGGGGGGGTATGTGCTTTGGTGAGTGCTGTGAAGTGTGTAAACCTGGTGATTCACAGACCTGTACCCCTGGGGATAAAAATATATGTTTATAAAAAATAAAAAATTAAAAAAAAATTTCACAATAAACATAACGGATGCTTTCCTTTTAAAAAAAAATTCTCTCTTTTTTTAAACTTTTGACATTTTAATTCTAATGTGTCATGGTGTGGCTCACTCTTAGGTTCATTTTATTTGGAACTCCCTGAAATTCTTGGATGTGGGTATCTGTTTCCTTCCCCAAATTAGAGAAGTTTTCAGGCAGTATTTTTTTTTAAATGTTTTGTTTCTCCTTTTCTCTCTGTTCTCCTTGCATGACCCCTATAATGCAAGTATTATTCTGCTTCATGTTGCCCATAAGTCCCTTAAACTACCTTTACAAATTTAATTCTTTTTTCTTTTTGCTACTCTGTTTGGGTAAGGTTCACTGCCTTGTATTCTAGGTCACTGATCCTTTTTTCTACTTTATCTAGTCTGCTGTTGAACCCCCCACCCCCTTTTTTCCAATTCAGTTCAGTTACTGTACTCTTAATGTCTGTAACTTCTGCTTGGTACTTAGATTTTTCAGCTCTTCACTGAAGTTCCCACTATGTTCATCCATTCTTCTCCCAAGTTCTGTAAGCATCTTCATAACAATTACTTTGAACTCTTTATCAGGTAATTTACTTACCTCTGTTTCTTTGAGGTTTTTTTTCTGAGGTTTTATCTTGTTCTTTTGTTTGGGATGTATTCCTTGGTTTTTTCATTTTGCTTGACTCTGTGTGTTTCTATATATTGGACAAAATAGTTTTCTCTCCTAGTCTTGAAGGAGTGGCCTTGTGTCGGAGATGAGACTTATCTTTCACCTTTTCTGTAGTTCTTGGTTGTCACTCAAACCTTTGTGATTATCTAGGCATTCTGATTTATTCTGGACAGGTCCCAGTTGTTGATAGTGTGCTGAGATCTGTCAGTGTTACAAAAGGAGGTTCTCAGTCAGTTCCTAGTTTTAGGCTGATTGGAAAGCAGACCCTCAAACAGCAGCTTTTAAAGTATGCAAATATATATGTTCCTGTGGGACCACGTCATAACCCAGGTGTTATCTGGAGGTACCACTGGGTAATATAGCAATAATTAGAGCTTTGAAAGAGAGTATAAGCTCCTTTCTGGGAGGTACTAGTGAGCTACAGTGGGACTAAGAGAGTACAAAGATAATGTCTCCCTCTCTGTATTCCATGAGAGTTTCTCTTTAGATGTGTGGCAGATGTGAAATATGACCCTCAGGCTGAATATCTAGGAAAAAAGTAAATGGGCCTTTCTTTTCCACTGAAAAAACAAGATGTGTTTTATTCTGTAGTTTGTGCATTTCCCTGTTGGAGATTGACTACCAATAACTGTCTGTAATTGTTATAGCCCTGGGGGACCCAGGAATTCAAGTCCTTCTGTCCATTAAAGCCAGATGATTAAGGAGCATTTTTTGTGCGGATTGCATATGGCTGCTGGTTTTAGCAAAGCAGTGGAAGAGCATAGGCCTGAGGTGTGCCTGCCAGCTTTAATGTGTCAGTGTAGAGCTCATACAGGGCCAGTATGTTCCCGCCAGCACCATCAAGGTAGGACAAGAATGCAGAAATGATTCTCACCCCCACATCCATCTCTACAATCTCTCAACAAATCCCTGCTCTTTCCCCTCCACAGGTGCTTTGAGGTTAGCAAATGAATCTCCACATAGAATCTGGGTGCTTTTTTTTTTTTTTCTCTCAAAGATTTTATTTATTTATTTGAGAGAGAGGGAGCATGAGAAGGGAAGGGTTAGAGTGAGAAGCAGACTCCCTTCCGAGCAGGGAGCCTGATGTGGGACTTGATCGCAGGACTCCAGGATCATGACCTAGGCCAAGGCAGTCGTTTAACCAACTGAGCCATCCAGGTGCCCCAGAATCTAGATACTTCATTTTTTTATTTTTTATTTTTTAAAAGATTTTATTTATTTATTTGACAGACAGAGATCACAAGTAGGCAGAGAGGCAGGCAGAGAGAGAGAGGAGGAAGCTGGCTCCCTGCTGAGCAGAGAGCCTGATGTGGAGCTCGATCCCAGGACCCCAGGATCATGACCCAAGCCGAAGGCAGAGGCTTTAACCCACTGAGCCACCCAGGTGTCCCAGAATCTAAATACTTTAAAGCTGTTGCTTTTGTGCTGGTCCTTGGGGCAAGTGCATTTGTAGATAAGATCTTCAAGAGAAGTGTCTCAGTTTCTTACAGTCTTTTGGGTTTCCTGGTTGTGATCGCCATTGGTTTTCAAAGCCAGACATTTTGGGGACTCATCTCTCTGATATAGGTCCTAAAGGTTGGGTAGGTCCTTGATATGGGACACAACCCCTTATTCTTCAGGGAGAAGCTCCAGATTTGTGAGATTCCTCCTTGATTAGAGTTACCATGCCAGGAATTGGATTTTTGGTGAGACCATACCAAAAGGCTCCTAGCCCTTTTGATATGGGCCTTTTACTATTTATTGTGAAGGAGCTGTTCAACTACTTTTTAGGTCTATTTTAGAGAAAATTATTTCATGAGTATCTATGGAATTGATATGTCTGTGGTAGGAGATGAGTTCAGGATCTTCCTATGCTGTCATCTTGAACTATTTTTCTGCATTTTTTTTTGAAATGAAAGTTTTTGATGTAGCTAGATCCTAGCTTGCTGGAAATTTGATATTATTTTTAATTATATTTTACACCGGGCTTGTAACTAATATATATTGTTGAACCAACATTTTAGATGAGAGAGTCTTTTGATAATATGTGTAAAAGACCTTATGTAAGTCCTTGACTTTATGCAGCAGATGTAAACATTATGTGGAATTTACCATGTGGAATTACTATGACAGATAACTGTGGACACATCTTAAATGCCTTATCCCTAGTGCTCTATTAAAACAATCCTGTTCAGACAAATGAGAGTTTAGAACCATATTAGTGCACATATGGTATCTTTAGGGACAATTAATAGTGGCTTATCTCTTCTTATTTTATTAGATATCTTGCCTTTACTAGCAGGTGAGGTTGAAAATCAGTTTTATGTTGTCTAACTCAATTTTCAAAACCCAGCAACATAAAGCTCATAGGCTGATGGCAGTATTTGTAAATTAAAGATTACTTTAATCTTCAGTGACAGAGATTTATGAAATATTGCTTTAAATTTGTGCTTCATGTGGTAAAGCAAATTGAGTTTATTTTATAGACAAAAGCAATTTGAAGAGACCCATAGATTACTCTGGCCACTGAAGGGTATAAATTATCTCTAACTAAATTTTGTCAGTACTGTATGTTGAGCTATTTAGATAAAACATGTTTTTGACATTTATTGCAAAATGATACCTTCTAGACTTCTGCATTCTCTGGAGTTGAGTATAGAATGAATCATTAAGGGAATTAGTAATCCTTTTCTTGACACAAATCGCATTATCCAAGAATGTGAAAATTTGAATGTATTTTTCTAAGTAAATTATTGCGAAAAGGTATCCAAACCTATTATGATGAATTTGAGGCATACCAAAACATTATACAACCCACATGCATAATTTCTAGGCAAATTTGCTGCCATTATTTAGGATTTTAAATGCATATTTATTCCCACAGGGTATAATCCCATGTAGAGGCAAGGTAAGTAAATCATTATGGTGGTAATACTTGCTCATAAAAGTAAGGCAATTTTTACAGAACATGAAGCTTTCTAGTGGACACCCACCATAAATGTTAGTTTTGCTCCTATTACTCACCTCTAGAAGCAGCAAAAAGGCATCCATTATGAGCAAAGCTCTGCACTAGAAAGAAAAAAAAACACACACACACAACAGTGTACGTTTTATGACTCCAAGAAATATAACATATAATGGGTAAAAGAGGCTAATGTGTAGATGTTGATAAACATTAAAACACAGACAGCCAACCACAAGGCTTAACAACTGAGGTATGAAAGATAAAGAATGGGTGGATGGCTTAAAGAAAAAACAAACACTATAACTGGATTCAGGAAATTATTATTTGCTAAGATTTGTAATCAAATTAGTACAACACCAAATTTAGTAGTAGCTGCCATTAAATAGCATTTCAATTTAATAATTTAACTATGAATTATATTGACTGCCACTAATTGGGAAGGACATAATGAGCCTTTGATTAATGGTTCTCCTCTTCCTCCCTTCCTCTCCTCTTCTTTTACTTCCCAAAAATGTTTTTCTAGACAAACCTAACTTTGAACATTGCAGCTTATATTTGTTATTTATATTTAACCCTAATGGCAATGACATGAACAGCACATAGCCTCTCCCTCCTAGCTGATATAATTTAAATGAATGTCATGTCTCTGCTTTAAGATCTCCTGGTAGAGATGTCACAAAAGAATAGATTTCATTAATTCAATTACCAAATAATTTTCTACTCTACTGATTTTTGTTCTTTCATAACTAGTATTAGTTCATTTATATTTATCTTAATTATAGTCATACCCCATTTCATTGTGCTTGGCAGATACTGTGTTTTTTACAGATTGAAGGTTGTGGCAACCCTGTGTCATGCAACTCTGTCAGCACTGTTTTTCCAACAGCATTTGCTCACTTCATGTGTATGCCACATTTAAAAATTCTTGGACTAATTAAAATGCCTTTATTTTATTTGTTATGGTCATATGTCAACTGTGATTATGACTTGAAAGCTCAAATGCTGGTTAGCATTTTTTTAGCAATAGCTTTTTTGACAAAATACTATTGCATACTTAATAGATAACAGTATAATGTAAACGTAACTTTTATATGCTCAGAGAAACCAAAGAAATCATTTGACTTTGTTTATTGCAATATTAGCTTTATTATGGTGGTTTGGAACTGAACTAACAGTATCTCCAAGGGATGAATATACTTACATACATTGACTTATATCTACCATGATTTTTTTTTTCGTTTACCATGCTCTCTCTTAAGTTGTTTTCATCTTTCCTAAATTCTGTTACGTGAATCTAGTGATCTTTTCCTTATTTAAACTCTTTGTTTCCTCTGCTGGTTTAGATGCTATAGATTGTATTTTTTGGTAGCCATCCTTACATTCTTTTAACACTCAGATTTAAAAATAATTTCTTCTCTTAAGTCCTTCATTTGCCTACAATATCACATTCCCCCCAAGAAAATGAGAATTTATATATACTTTAATTTTTCAGTAAGCCATTTCCTTTTTCTTATTTATTTCTAAAATATTAGCCCTATTTCCATTTAGTACAATTTTACAGTCAAATTGTTATTTGATTTAACAAAAAGTTATTTGTTCCTTATTTTGTTTTTTAAATTTCATTCATTACTCGGCCAATAGCAAGTATTTGATACCACTGTATCTCACAGGAATAATTATAAAGCCCACTCCTATGTGTCCTGCATACCAATGGAATTATAGATTCCTGCCAACAATATTGTAACTCAGGAACACATATGGAGACAGATTTTAATAGTCTTATACAAAGACTAATGAGTATAAAACATGCACTTGTATCAGGTTGAATTTATCAGTGAATATACTCCCTGGAATTTGGGATTTGTTTGACCTAGCAATTGGGAGAGGAGTTATGGGTACTGGGTTGGTTAACTGAAGCTTGGACACAATTTTTGCCCACAGTTGAGTGACATGAAATGAAAGGGCTTCCTTTATATATTTTAGAGGACCAAGTCCCAGAGATTAGTGAAATAGAAATATTGGGGTACATATATTTTATACAACTTGTTCAGTCATTCCCTAACTACATATCTGGGAAGGTCTGGCAGACATGCCCTTCACTAAGGAATTAAAAATATATTGGTGAATGGAGCACCATAATCCTTGAAATATTTTGTACTGATTACTCACCACAGGGGGTAAATAAAAATATGGTGAAACATACTACCATGAATTGTGTTCCCTGATTTCAGTAGGGGTAATGGGCTTAATACTTGAAAGATGCAGATATGGTCATTTTTAAAACATCTGTATTTATGTCTCTTTGGTTGTTGAAAAGCCACATATGTCCTATAGAATGTCTGTATTTTATCGATCCAGTGGTGACTCCAATCACAATTATAGTTTCTTATATTTATTGTATCAAATTAATACAGCCCAAGGCAGATTTACACAAAGATTATCTTAGTAAAAAAAAAATTTTTTTTCTTTTTGTGCTCTTTCATACCAACTAGTGAGGATAATCAGGAACAATTTGCTTTTGTCAACCGAAATCAATAGTATACATTTATTATTTTGGCCCCAAGTAACCACTGCTCCTAATTTTGGTCATAATATAATCATAAAGGGACCTTAATCATCCTTTAGATCTTCACTATGGTCCATTACATGTATGACATTATGCCAATGGGATTTGGTGACCAGGAAATGAGCAAGTACCTAGATGTCTCAGTAAGAAATATCTAAGCCAGAGGATGGGAAATAAAACTGCAGAGGCAGCCACATTGGTAAAGTCTGTGAGCATTGAATGGTCTCAGAAATGTCAGGATAGTTCCTTAAGTGAAAGAGGTTGTTCTACCCAGTAGTTCCCCATAAAAAGAAAGAATCACAGTTGGTGCACTTCTTTGAATATCAGAGTCAGTGTACTTCATATTTGGAGATGCTCTTTCAATTCATTTACTGTGTAAATTGCAAATTTTGGAAGGGGCCTAGAATAAGGCAACTGCAATGGGTCGAGGCTTCAGAGCTTTGACTGAGTAGATCTAACAGCACTTAAAGGGTAGAAGGGAATGCTGCATGGAGCCTCTCTTTAATCCCAAAGAGAACATAATACAGACTTCTAGGATTTTGGAGTAAGTTCCTCCTGTGTGCTGCACTCTTACTAAAATAGAGCATGATACTAGATCCCATGCTAGAACTAGACTCTTCTGTTTCCTGGTCATTGAAGAGGGTTTTTTTGTTTGTTTGATGATATCTGGCTAGGCCAATGTTAAATAGAACAGTATCTCAAGTACTTGAACTATATGGGTGTATCCACAGTTGGACAGGCAATGCTTTTGCAGATCAGAGGCCCTGACTAGTGACTTCAGGCGACACTCTGTTGGACCAATCATTGTATAAGCTTAATCTCATAGAGAGAGGCTACAGTTTTTGTAGTCTCTTTTGTCTCCATTTTTGGGAGGTTTTGAGTCCTCTCTTTAGATATCCTGCATCTTAGGGGTTAAGCCGTTAGTGTAGTTCCAACAGTTCTCGTGTCAGTTGCAGGAAGCCTCTATTCTCACCTCCCATTATTTAATTTTATGTAAAATCCTGATGTTGGGAACATTAAACATCAGTCTCATTATATTTTGTTTCTTTATCTGCAACTGAGAGACTCCTTAAGAAAGTGTATCTAGAGACTCTGTCAGGTTTACTTGGTACCTTTGGCTAGTACCTATTTTTCAAGTGAGAGAGATATGCAGCCTGTGTGTGTTAGGCCTTTTAAATTTTCATTTCTACTTACACAGAACATGTAGCGCCGAGCAGTACTATCCTGTCTTGGACTAATGTACTTAGTTTTAGAAGAAAATGAAGGATGAAATCAGAAGAGGATAATTTCTCCCAGTGGGTTAGCAAATTGTATCTCTAATCTCTCTCTCCCCTTCATAGAGCTTCTTCCTTTCTTGGAAAATCCCTTCAAGATCATTAATAATAACAAAGAAGGTTATCTTTTATCCCTGCTTTGTGATACAGTCAGTATAAGAGATAAGTAACAAATTAGTAACCTGTAATTCAAATCCCTTTCATTGATGGACTCCATTATCCCTAGAACTCTACTTTCTTACCCTTCCTTGGGTATGTTCTTGACCTCTAATGATGTCTAGCTTTCTCCACCAGGTTGTCAAATGAATGAGGATAAATGACCCAATAACATACACATCAGACCTGGATGATGTTTATAGACAGAAATTTCTGATATAAGAGGCTTAGTAGATTTTCAGTTTCTCTTGGAAGGGCGCTCTAGAAAAGCCCACAGGAATATAAGACAGCTAGATACCAGGCTCTAAGTGCTAGCCCCCTAGCAGAAGAAGCACCATCACATGAGCTAGACTGTGGGCAAGTATTGTAATCACAATTTGATGATGTGATAGAACTTTAGCCATCAGCGCTGATTTGCTGTAGTATATTTAGAGAGGAGAGTACAAGCCTCTCTGCTATGATCAGGAACATGGGTCCAGGCCTTGCCCTTGTAGATCTGTGACCGAACAAATCCTTGTCTTCCAACCCTGCTCCACTACTGACTTAGCATTCTTACAGAATTAAATATCTTAGTACTTGTTTCTGTCTCTTTTCTGTGGAGTGGTTTACATTTCCAATCTGTCCCTCTGTTGGCAGCCACCACCCTGTCAGAAAGCCCAGTCTGGAGTAGATCAGCCTTGAAAAAGTTAAACTCTTATTACCTCTCATTTAGACTCTCCTAAGAGAAATGCTGAGAAACGTTAAGTGATTTGAAAGAAAGAACAAAACAAACTTCGGAGATGGCATATTCACATGGGAGATGAACCCCTTGTAAAAAATAAAATCATATTGAAACACAGTAGAGGTTTATATATTGATGGTGTTGCAGCAATGATAGGAAGGTGTAAAAGCTTCGCACATTAAGTTCAATTTGAAAACTCTGAAATTGAAGTAATACATTTTTCTATTCACACAGAATCTCTTATATGTAAAGGTTTACGTGGAGTTCTGGAATCCACATTAATAAGGTTGTCAAAATGATAAATCTATTAAAATTCAAGCTTCAATATTCCAATTCTATTTTCAGCATTATTTAAAGAAATGGGATCAGAACACCATACTCTATTGTTTCCTACTGAAATATTGCTAATTATAAAAAAGAAAGAAATTCATCAAGAGTTTGTAAATTAGAAGAAGAACTGTTGTGAGTGTGTGTTGGGGGGCAGGGAGCAAATGTATCTATGTGATTCTCACTTTAAGAGGTATTAGTGAAAGGGATCTATTGGCTTCTAAAAATGACTGACCTAATGGAAATTTAGGAACATCCAACTTAACAGAAAAGTGCAAAGACTGTGTATGTGCATGTGTGTGTGTGTTTGTACACACAGTATGTGTTTGTACACACACACACATACTGAAAAGGTTTGTGTTTTCATAGCCAAAATTAAACTATAGAAAAATAAAGTTAAAATGATTTCTAATAATATTTGAATTGGAATTTGAATCCTGAAGACTAATTATGAAAATTTATAGGAAAAAAAAACCTATGTAAGCTACATGGAAAGTTTCAGTATTGTCTGCATTTTATTAATACCTTTTTACTGACATAGAATTGTATAAATTTAAGGTGTATGATGTGTTGATTGCAGTGTGATTACCACCATTGCATTAGCTTACACCTCGATCATGTCACATAAATATCACTTATTTTTTGTGATTAGAACATTTAGATCTCTTAGCAAATTTGAAGTAAATAATACAGTATTATTGACTATAATCACTGTGCTTGCTATGCCTTAGCTCTCTAGAACTGATTCATTTACTACTTGCAAGTTTATAATCTTGGACCAACATCTTCTCAACTCCTTATTCCCCCAGTCCCTGGTAACCACCATTCTAATCTCAGTTTCTACGAGTTCAGATTTTTTAGATTCCTCATGTAAGTGATTTTGTACAGTATTTGTCTTTCTCTGTTTGACTTATTTTACTGAGTGTAATGCCCTCAAGATCCACCTCTGTTATTACAAATGGTAGGATTTACTTCTTTTTCATGTGATATACCTGTGTATCACAATATACATCACAATATCATGCATCTTCTTGATGTATGCACTTGTTGATGGATAATTAGGTTGTTTCCATATCCTGCCTATTGCAAGTAATGTTGCAGTGAACATGGGAGTGCAGTTTTTTTTTTTTTAATAATTCAGTTTTTATTTCTTTTGGATATATACCAGAAACAAGATTCTCACATCAATGGTGGGGTGTTTTTTTTTTTTTTTCCCATTAAGCCTTATTTTAAAATAGGATTGCTTCTACGAGCTTTCTTAGTATCAGAGAGTGATTATTCCTTCATATGGAATGATTTTAAACTGTGTATAGATTATAGTCTAAGCCACTGGCAGTAATCAATTTGCAGAATTAAAGGAGGGATTACTCATAAAAATAATAATATTCCTATTCTCAATTTCTGAGGGGTAGAGAGTTGTATTCATTCATGAACTATGTTTAGAGGAGATAACAGAAACTTGATAGATGATTTCTTCAAATTCAGAGAAAAATAGTTGAGTTTTCCTTCTGATCATGACCATCACCATGTCTGTAATTCATAAGAAGAAAAGGAAGTGACCAAAGAAATGTCTGTGAACCAGAAAGTGGCCTTCACTGAACATATCAGTCTGTAGGCACCTTGATCTTTGACTTTTCAACCTCCAGAACATGTCATTCATGTAGGTTTTGAATCTTTGTTTGTAATGTTTCTGATCCATTTAATGTCCTCCCACTTTATACACCTGGGAGATCTGTACATGTGCTTTTATTTTGGATTCTCTCATTTTATAATCTGCATTGTTAGCACTAATATTTCTTGCTGAGAGGGATGGCCAATACCAAGCATGGGACAAGACTCACGTGCTTCTATTCAACACCAATGAAGTAGCTGCTGTTCTAGACTTAAGTTAGAAACTGAGAGAGTCGAGAAACATATTTAAAACACAGGGACCGGCTGAGGTTTGGTACTTAGGCCATTGTTCCCTCCAAACCATATGAAACCTTGAAAGCCTTCAATATGAAGGCTTTCATACCATGAAACCAGGCTTTCAAACCATGAAAGCCTTCAATAGTTCCATTAAAAATTTTTTGAGAAACCTACATACTGTCTTCCTTGGTGGCTACATCAATTTACATTCCCACCAGAAGTGCATGAGGGTTTCCTATTTCCACATTCTTTTCTTTTTTTTTTTTTAATGTGTCTTTTTTTTTTTTAAGATTTTATTTATTTATTTGACAGACAGAGATCACAAGTAGGCAGAGAGGCAGGCAGAGAGAGAGGAAGGGAAGCAGGCTCCCTGCTGAGCAGAGAGCCTGATATGATGCTGGGCTGGATCCCAGGACCCTGGGATCATGACCCGAACTTTAGGCAGAGGCCTTAACCCACTGAGCCACCCAGGCACCCCCTATTTCTACATTCTTGCCAACATTTGTTATCTTTTATCTTCTTGATGATAGCCATTCTAACAGGTATGACATGGTATTGTGGTTTTGATCTGCGCTTCCCTGATGATTAGTAATGTGGAGCATCTTTTCATATATCTGCTGGGCATTTAAATATATTCTTTGAAAACTATCTATTCACTTCCTCTATTCACTTTATAATCACATTGTTTATTTTTTTATTATTGAGTTGCATGAAATCTTTTTATGACTTAAATATATGACCTTATACTGTAAAACTCCTAGAAGAAAACAGGGAAGAAACTCCTTGATATTGGTCTTGGCAATGATTTTTTTGGATATGACACCAAGAGCACAAGCCACAAAGGCAAAAATCAGCAAGTGGCATTACATTAAACTGAGAATCTTCTACACAGAAAGAAAAACCAGTCAACAAAAAACCGAAACAAAAAAAGGCAGTGTACGGAATGGGAGGAAATATTTGCAAATCGTAAATTGAGTAAGAGCTTAATCTTATATCTAAAATATTTTAATACTTTATAAATTTTAAAAGAGCTATAGATTTATAGAAAACTTGTTAAATAGCATAGAGAATTCTCATATACCTCATACCTGGTTCCTCTGTTAATAACATCTTTAGTTAGTATGGTATATTTACCACAGTTAATGAACCAGGATTGTACCTTACTATTTTTTAGAAATTCATTAATTTTTGTTGTACATTCATATGTGTTTTTCTATTTTAAATATAGTTGTTTCCCTGATGGCTAATGATGATGAACATTTTTTCATGTGTCTGTTAGCCATTTGTATGTCTTCTTTGGAGAAGTGTCTGTTCATGTCTTCTGCCCATTTTTTGACATGATTATCTCTTTTGTGTGTGTTGAATTTGAGGAGTTCTTTACAGATCTTGGATACCAGCCCTTCATCTGTACTCTCATGTACAAGTATCTTCTCCCATTCCGTGAGTTGCCTCTTTGTTTTGTTGACTGTTTCCTTTGCTGTGCAGAAGCTTTTGATCTTGATGAAGTCCCAAAAGTTCATTTTTGTTTTTGTTTCCTTTGCCTTTGGAGATGAAGAATTTGCCAGGGCCAATGTCAAAGAGGTTACTGCCTATGTTCTCCTCTAGGATTCTGATGGATTCCCGCCTCACATTGAGGTCTTTTATCCATTTTGAGTTTATCTTTGTGTATGGTGTAAGAGAATGGTTGAGTTTCATTCTTCTACATATAGCTGTCCAATTTTTCCCAGCACCATTTATTGAAGAGACTGTCTTTTCTCCATTGTATATTTTTTCCTGCTTTGTCGAAGATTAGTTGACCATAGAGTTGAGGGTCCATATCTGGGCTCTCTACTCTGTTCCACTGGTCTATGTGTCTGTTTTTGTGCTAGTACCATGCTGTCTTGGTGATCACAGCTTTGTAGTAAAGTTTGAAATCAGGCAATGTGATGCCCCCAGTTTTGTTTATCTTTTTCAACATTTCCTTAGCAGTTCGAGGTCTCTTCTGGCTGCATGCAAATTTTAGGATTGTTTGTTCCTGCTCTTTGAAAAATGCCAGTGGAATTTTGATCAGGATGGCATTGAAAGTATAGATGACTTTAGGCAGTACAGACATTTTAACAATGTTTATTCTTACAATCCATGACCATGGAATGCTCTTCCACCTTTTTGGGTCTTTTTAATTTCTTCCATGAGTGTTCTGTAGTTCTGTGAGTACAGATCCTTTACCTGTTTGGTTAGGTTTATTCCCAGGAATCTTATCATTCTTGGTGCTATAGTAAATGGAATTGATTCTCTAATTTCCCTTTCTATAGTTTCATTGTTAGTGTATAAGAAATCAACTGATTTCTGTACATTGATTGCCACATTACTAAATTGCTAATGAGTTCGAGTATTTTGAGGGTGGAGTCTTTTGGGTTTTCCATGTAAAATATCATGTCATCTGCAAAGAGAGAGAGTCTGACTTCTTCTTTCCCAATTTGAATATTTTTATTTCTTTTTGTTGTCTGATTGCTGTTGCTAGGACTTCTAGTACTATGTTGAATAACAGTCATGAGAGTGGACATCCTTGTTGTGTTCCTGACCTTAGAGGAAAAGCTCTCAGTTTTTCTCCATTGAGAATGATATTTGCTGTGGGTTTTTCATAGATGGATTTTACTTTGAATCATTTTAATCAGGAATGGATGTTATATCTTTTGAAAGGCTTTTTCTGCATCAATCAAGAGGACCATGTGTTTCTTCTCTCTTATTAATTTGTTCTATCACATTGATTGATTTGCAAATGTTGAACCACCCTTGCATCCCAAGGATAAATCCCACCTGGTCATGGTGGATAGTCTTTTTAATGTACATTGGATACTTTTGGATCCTATTAGCTAGGATCTTGTTGAGAATCTTAGCATCCATATTCATCAAGGATATTGGTCTGAAATTCTTTTCGGTGGGATCTTTGCCTGGTTTGGGAATCAGGATGATGCTGGCTTCATAGAAAGAGTCTGGAAGTTTCCCTTATGTTTCTATTTTTTTAAAGAGCTTCAGGAGAATATATATTATTTCTTCTTTGAATGTTTGGTAGAATTTTCCAGGGAATCCATCAGGTCCTGGGCTCTTGTTTTTTGGGAGGTTTTTGATCACTGCTTCAATCTCGTTACTAGATATTGGTTTATTCAGGTTGTCAGTTTCCTCCTGATTCAGTTTTGGAAGTGTATATGTTTCCAGGAATGCATACATTTCATCTAGGTTGCTTAACCTATTGGCATATAACTGTTGATAATAATTTCTGATGATTGTTTCTATTTCCTTTGTGTTAGTCGTGATCTCCCCCTTTTCATTCATAACTTTATTAATTTGGGTCCTCTTTTTTAAATTTTGGATTAGTTTGGCCAATGGTTTATCCATTTTATTGATTCTTTCAAAAAACCAATTTATATTTTTATTGACATGTTCTACTGTATCTCTAGTTTCTATTTCATTGATCTCTGCTCTAATCTTGATTATTTCCCTTCTTGTGTGCGGGGTTGGCATAATTTGTTGTTGATTCTTCCATTCTTTAAGGTGTAAAGAGAGCTGCTGTTTCCTGGATTTTTCAATTTTTTGAGGGAGACGTGGATGGCTATGCATTTCTCCCTTAGGACCACCTTTGCCGTATCTCATAGGTTTTGAACCGAAGTGTCTTCATTCTCACTGGTTTCCATGAGTTGTTTAAGTTTTTCTTTGATTTCCTGGTTAATCCAAACATTCCTTAGCAGGGTGGTCTTTAGTTTTCAAGTGTTTGAATTCCTTCCAAACTTTTTCTTGTGGTTGAGTTCCAGTTTCAAAGCATTGTGGTCTGAGAATATGCAGGGAATAATCTCAATCTTTTGGTATCAGTTGAGCCCTGATTTGTGACCCAGTATGTGGTCTGTTCTGGAGAAAGTTCCATGTGTGCTCAAGAAGAATGAGTATTCTGTTATTTTAGGGTGGAATGTTCTGTATATATCTATGAGGTCCATCTGGTCCAAAGTGTCATTCAATGCTCTTGTTTCTTTTTTGATTTTCTGTTTGGATGATCTATCTGTTACTGAGAGTGGTGTGTTAAGATCCCCTACTATTAATGTATTCATATCAATATAACTCTTTATCTTGATTAACAGTTGTATTATGTAGTTGGCTGCTCCCATATTGGGGGCATAAATATTTACAATTGTTAGATCTTCTTAGTGGATAGACCATTTAAGAATGATGTAGTGTCCTTTTTTTTTTAAATTTTTATTTATTTATTTATTTATTTATTTTTAGCATAACAGAATTCATTGTTTATACACCACACCCAGTGCTCCATGCAATACGTGCCCTCCATAATACCCACCACCTGACTCCCCCAACCTCCCAGCCCCCATCCCTTCAAAACACTCAGATTGTTTTTCAGAGTCCATAGTCTCTCATGGTTCATCTCCCCTTCCAGTTTCCTTCAACTCCCTTCTCCTCTCCATCTCCCTATGTCCTCCATGTTATTTGTTATGCTCCACAAATAAGTGAAACCATATGATAATTGACTCTCTCTGCTTGACTTATTTCACTCAGCATAATCTCTTCCAGTCCCGTCCATGTTGATACAAAAGTTGGGTATTTATCCTTTCTGATGGAGGCATAATACTCCATAGTTTATATGGACCATATCTTCCTTATCCATTTATCCGTTGAAGGGCATCTTGGTTTTTTCCACAGTTTGGCGACCATGGCCATTGCTGCTATAAACATTGGGGTGCAGATGGCTCTTCTTTTCATTACATCTGTATCTTTGGGGTAAATACCCAGTAGTGCAATTGCAGGGTCATAGGGAAGCTCTATTTTTAATTTCTTAAGGAATCTCCACACCGTTCTACAAATTGGCTTGCATTCCCACCAACAGTGTAAGAGGGTTCCCCTTTCTCCACATCCCCTCCAACACATGTTGTTTCCTGTCTTGCTAATTTTGGCCGTTCTAATTGGTGTAAGGTGGTATCTCAATGTGGTTTTGATTTGAATCTCCCTGATGGCTAATGATGGTGAACATTATTTCATGTGTCTGATGGCCATTTGTATGTCTTCATTGGAGAAGTATCTGTTCATGTCTTCTGCCCATTTTTGACGTGATTATGTGTTTTGTGTGTGTTGAGTTTGAGGAGTTCTTTATAGATCTTAGATACCAGCTCTTCATCTGTACTGTCACTTGCAGGTATCTTCTCGCATTCTGTGGGTTGCCTCTTTGTTTTGTTGACTGTTTCCTTTGCTGTGCAGAAGCTTTTGATCTTGATGAAGTCCCAAAAGTTCATTTTTGCTCTTTTTTCCTTTGCCTTTGGAGACATATCTTGAAAGAAGTTGCTGTGGCTGATATCGAAGAGGTTATTGCCTATGTTCTCCTCTAGGATTCTGATGGATTCCTGCCTCACATTGAGGTCTATTATCCATTTCAAGTTTATCAATAATCGCTCTCAATGTGAATGGCCTAAATGCGCCCATAAAACGACACAGGGTTGCAGATTGGATAAAACGACAGGACCCATGCTGTGTTCTCTAAAAGAGACCCATTTTGAACATAAGGATACACTCAGACAAAGTGAAGGGATGGAGAAGCATCTTTCATGCCAATGGGCCTCAAAAGAAGGCCAGGGTAGCAAATCTCATATCAGATAAATTAGATTTTAAACTAAAGACTGTAGTCAGAGATACAGAAGGACACTACATAATTCTTAAAGGGACTATCCACCAAGATGATCTAACAGTTGTAAATATCTATGCACCCAATATTGGAGGAGCCAATTACATAAGAAAACTATTAATCAAGATAAAGAGTCATATTGATATGAATACATTAATAGCAGGAGATCTTAACACACCCCTCTCAGTAATAGACAGATCATCCAAGCAGAAAATCAATAAAGAAACAAGAGCATTGAATGACACTTTGGACCAGATGGACCTCATAGATATATACAGAACATTCCACCCTAAAACAACAGAATACTCATTCTTCTCAAGTGCACATGGAACCTTCTCCAGAATAGACCACATACTAGGTCACAAATGATGGCTCAACTGATACCAAAAGACTAAGATTATTCCCTGTAGTGTCCTTCTTTATCTCTGACTACACTCTTTAGATTAAAGTCTAATTTATGGGAGGCTCAGTGGGTTAAAACCTCTGCCTTCATTTCAGGTCATGATCACAGGGTCCTGGGATTGAGCCCCATATCAGGCTCTCCGCTCAGCAGGGAGCCTGCTTCCCCCTCTTTCTCTGCCTGCCTCTCTGCCTACTTGTGTCCTCTCTCTTTCTCTGTCAAAGAAATAAATGAAATCTTAAAAAAATAAAGTCCAATTTATCTGATATGAGAATCACTACCCTAGCTTTCTTTTGAGTCCCATTGGCATGTAAGATGCTTCTCCATCCCTTCACTTTCAGTCTGGATGTATCCCTAGGTTCAAATGTGTCTTGTGTATATGGGTCCTGTGGTTTTATCCAATCTGCAACCCTGTGCCATTTTATGGGAGCATTTAGGCCATTCACATTGAGAGTGATTATTGAAAGAAACGTTTTTATTGACATCATGTTTCCTGTGAAGTCCTTGTTTCTATAGATTGTTTCTGTAAATTTCTGTTCAATGACACTTTGGGGTTCTATAACTGCCCCAACCCTTAGTATTTCTTTTAGTGCCAGCTTGGTGGTAACATACTTTTTTAAACCTTGCCGGTCTTAGAAGCTCTTTATCTCTCCACCCATTTTGAAAGTCAACCTTGCTGGATAAAGTATTCTTGGCTGTATTTTCTTCTCATTTAGTGCCCTGAAAATGTCTTGTCATCCCTTTCTGGCTTGCCAGCTTTCTGTGGACAGGTCTGACATTATTCTGATGGACCTTCCTCTGTACGTCAGGAATCTCTTCCCCCAGCTGCTCTCAAAAGCTCTTGTCTAAAATTATGATTCTTCAGTCTTACAATCAACTGCCTTAAGGTCTTTTTAGATTCGTTGATTTGGGGGAGGTGTTATTTCTACCTCTAGGACACAAACCTTGGTTCTATTCCCCGGATTGGGAAAATTTTCATGGAGAATTTGTTCAGCTATATCTTCTAGTCTTCTTTCTTCCTCCTCCCCCTCAGGGATGCTAATAATTCTGACTTTGGAACATTTCATTCATTTATTTCCCTAATTTCCTAAAGGCTTCTAAGCTATTTGTTCCAGGCCTCCTCCTGATTCTTTTTCTCTATCAGTTTGTCCTCTAGATCACTAATTCTATCTTCTGCCTCAGTTACCCTAGCTGTTAGAGTATTTAGATTAAATTGGATCTCATTGATAGCATTTTTAGATTCTTCCCTGGGCGGCTTTCACTTTTGCCCTAATTGATCCCATGTCGTCACTAATGGTTTTCTCCAATCTAGGCATTGCCTGGAAAATTGTTATGCTGAATTCTCTTTCCAACATACTGTTTATGTCCATATCCATAGCTCTGATGGAGAGGGCACAGTCTCTGAATTTTTCCTCTGTTGAGTGTTCCTCCTCCTAGTCATTTTGGTGAGAGGTGGTTCAGAGGATGTGTAGCTGAATATATCAACCGTGATCCAGGCAAGGTGCACCTTGGAATGCTTCTAAGCAATCAGAAGTCACCAGCAAAAAGAATGAAAAAAGGAAAAAAAAAGAGAGAGAGAGAAAGGGATAGGAAAGAAAGAGAAGACCCAGCCATAATGGGCCTCAAAGGTAAGATTTATAAGGTGTACAAACAAAAATGGACAAACAAAAAGACTGACAAAAGTAAATGACAAGAAAAAAAAAAAAAAAAAGAACCCAGCCAAAATGAGCCCCAAGGATAAGATTTATATACTACAAGAACAAAAACAAATACACAGAAACACTGACAGAAGAAAAAGATGGGAGGGCGGTTATAAATCCTTAGTGTGGGCGAGGCAGGTTATTTTGATTCTTCCTGGGTGTATCTTGATATCTTTGTTAAAGGACTCAACTTTCTGGAGATAAAGGGAGATTAAAACTGGTATATATAGGGGTAGTATTGATTAGGGAAAGAGGATTACCTTGAAGCTTATATCTATATGTATATTAAAAAAATAGAAAAGAAAAAATACAGGCATATGTATGGAAAAAAATCAAGTTAAAAGGTAATTATGGAACATGTTGTATTAAACCTCTAGTTGTAATGGTAAGTAGGTTAAAAATGATTAAAAACAACAAGAAAGTGAGAACGAATTAAAAATAAAAGTTGTATCTATGAAATATACAGGTTTTAGGCCAATACTAGGAGCTTAATATATTGCTTTCCCCTGATAATGGGGTTTTACATTTTTATGGGAATCCGGGGGTGGTTGTCTTCTCATTCTTTTGCCTGGCTTTCTGGGGGAGGAGCCTGCTGCAGTGTTTTTCAGGCAGTCTTGCTTGGATTGAGTCCTTCTGCCCCTATCAAGGGGCTGGGCTCTGTGGAAACTGGTTTCTCAAGCTTTTGTTCTCTGGAGGTTTTTGTTCTTTGGTGGCTTTTTGCAACTTTTTGGAGATTTAGTGGGAAGCAAACTGCACCCAGACCTCCATCTCAGAGACAAGTCTCAGTCTGCTTCTCTCTGGGTGGTCCAGAGCACACAGACTCTGCAAAATCTGCTGAGACTCCCACAAGCAGTGTGCGCCCCCAGCCACCAACTCAGGGGTCGCACAAAGCACCTCCAATTGTCTCTGTACCCTGTGCTACTAAAACCGGGAGCGACATTTTTCCAGGGAGCCCGCCTCCGGTGGCTGCCTTTGCTGGGACTACAGTAGACCAGAGCTAGTGCGCTGAAATTTTCAAGCCAGAGCTGGGAGTGTTCAGACTCTCAGTCCGTCCTAGTGCCTACCTGCTAGAGCGCACACACAGCACTCTCAGGCGCTGGCAGGGAGCAAGCATGGTTCAGTCCTAGGTTGTGCAGTGCATGTGCAGAGTGCAAAAGGCTGTGGTTTTAGAGAGTGCCGGCTGACCCACACATCAGACTCCCTTATGTGCGGAGGGCGCCTGGCCCAGCGCTGGTGCAAGCAGCAGAAAGCTGGCCGCTCAGGGACTAGGTCCTGGACACTTTGCCGCACTCTCTCTGGCATGGATGGTCTCCAGCGGTGGCTGTCCTGGGTCCGTGCACTTAAACCCATGCCTGTGACTACCCGATTCCACCAGTTACCCCTTAAGCTCTTTTGCTCTTTTTGAGAGCTTTTAACCAGACTGCAAGTTAATGCTGGTCCCTAATCACAGGGCGCTCTCGTATTGGGGTAGTGCTTTCCAATGGGTCATTTCTGGTGGCTCCCTCTCCCTTCTGTTTATCCTACTATATCAGTCCAATTCCGACTTGCTTTACCTCTCAAATGGCATCTTCTGCCCCCGTAGAGATCCAGAAGTGTATAATTGTACATCTCAGGCTGATTTCATGGGTGTGCAGCACATTCTGGTAGATAATTAGCTCACTTTAGGGGACCGGTTGAAACAGGGTCTCCTACTTACCCACCATCTTGCGCTGAGTCCCAAAAGGAAGAACTCTTAAAGTTGAAGAATGGTCATACTCTAAAGTAAAATAAGAATTGGGATTATCCAAAATCATGTTAATGGAAAAAAAGAAGTATACAGCAACAAAACAGTAAAGCAATAAATATACTTCTGCAGTTTGTATCATGTATGCAAAAAAGTTTCTCACCAGTCCTTACTACCAAGGATTTAAAGGTATTGTTATTAAAATATTTAATTAGGAATTGCATGTAGGCATTCCAAGCATTAAAATAGCTATTAACATGAAAACAACCTCACATTTCTCATTAAATTTGAATTTAAGATTTTCTTTGTAAGTTTTATATTAATTCAAAGCTTAACTTCTTTGTTAATTCCTTATAATGTATTTTTGTTATAATTATATAATATAAAGAACATATAATTATTTTCTTAGACCAAGCTCCCTCTACTTATTCTAAAATTTATTCCAATTTGGTCTAGTGTATACTGTATTATGTATATGTATTATGATTTTCTCTGTGTGTCACAAAGCAAAATTGTTTGTGGTTGTTATATATTGTAGTATGCAAAGACTGAAAAGTTCATAACCTCTTGGTATTTTTTTTTTAAGGATTTTTATTTATTTGTGAGAAAGCCAGAGTATGAACAGGGGGAGGGGCAGAGGGAGAAGCCAACTTCCTGCTGAGCAAGGTGTCCTACCCGGGGCTCAATGCCAGGAACCTGGGATTATGACCTGAGCTGGAGGCAGACACTTAACCGACTAACCTACCCTGGTGCCCTAACTTCTTGGCATTCTGAAAAAATGTTTTTCTTTATGAGAGACCAATATCAAGAAATAACTTTTGGGGAGGTCATTAAAGAAATGCATCATTGTTGGAACTGAGGATCCTGAGCACTGTGTGTGTTTGTGTGTGTGTGTGTGTATGTTTGTTTTAATTGGGATAGGAAAGTTATGGATATGCATTTTTAAATTCCTGTGGTGAGAGTCATTCTTGATCTCATTGGCCATGAGTCCCCTTCCCATCATTTCATCGGATTGGCTTGACAGTAGTGTTTAGGAAGGAAAGCAAGGCTTATGACTAATGTTAGCAGTGCAGACGTCCATGAGACCTTGAGTACCTTAAAGCCACCTCCTGTGTCAGGAGATAAGAGCTCTCCTGTTACATAGAAAATTGGATGTTCTCTTCCCAATCCTGACCTAGCCTATTAACATGAAAAGTGGAATGGAGCTGTGTTCCTTCCACCAGCAAGTCCATCTCTGTAGTCCAAGCACCTCTCTCTAAGGAATATGAGTGTAGGACAGGGGATCCTTGTGTGTGATCTTGAGTTGGTAGTGAATTTTTTGACAGCTAACCCTATGTGCTGTTAGTAATATATGTATTAGTTAACAAGTTAAGACGATTAAACCTCTAGAGAGCCATCAGATTTACTGACATATGGCTCCAGAGGCTTCTGCTTAAATTAAGCAGATTTATCATGTGTCTCTAGGTATATATATCTCTTTAGAAGATGGGGTTTTAGTTTATTGTGATATGAGTTCTCTGATGGGTCCAAAATAAGTCATTGATTTTCAGTTTGCCCAGCTTTATCTTGTTAAGGATGAGTGTGATAACTTTTAACCTCTTTGCATGTCATAGCTGGTCCTAGAAGTCTCTTCATCATTGTTCTAAATATTTAATATGGAAAACATGTTAAAGAAACTGTGTATATTCCACATTTCTGAACCACAGCAGCATTGATGAGGTTAATTAAAAAGAATCTCTTGAAAGGTCTGATTTCCTCTTTCTCTTTTCTCACTTGGATTTCTAATATAGTAAAGTGAAAAAGATTCTGTGAATGATGCTCTCTTACATTCCTTATTTTTGTTACCCTGATGATTAGCACCACTAAAACAATCAATCATATTCAGAATCCTAGAAAGCCTTGATGACAAATCAGAACATGCAAAAGATAACAGATACTCAGATGTGAGGTATTTAAATTTGGAATATGCCTTGGTGAGAGATAATTTAGTATCTGTATAAGCTCTCCTGATGACCAGTCCTTCATAGGTTGGGCATGATTAATAATTTAAATACATTTCTCCTGGGAAAATGGAATACTTGATTGATTATAGCCTGTGGACATATTTCATATGTAAGAGCCTTACTTGAAGTTCACTCCAAGCCTTCCCAATACTCTCACATTGTAGCTATATGATTGTACTTGGAAGGAAAACAGGATTGGAAGTCTCCACAACCTTGAAAGACTTTGATCTTTTACTCCTAGCCATTTGACACATTTGCTAATGTCCCAGTTTTCCATCATAACTTGCTATGGACCTTTTGAATATAATGCAGCAATATTACAGACCTCCCTCTGTTGTCTATAGACTTCATCATCTGATGATTAAATGTGGTACAATGCTATGGCAGTTTCTTTATTTTGTAGGGAGTTTTGAATGACAGGTGTTTCTCTAAGTTGACTATTGAGACTCTGTATTCCTGATTAGCAAGTTAGATGTTAGCATTGGTTTATACAGTATATGCTTATTTTCTAAAACCAAATCTCTGTTTTTCCCTAATCAGATGATGTTATGTTGAATTAAACAAAAAATATAGCCCAAGAAGATTTTAACAAAGTAAAGTCCTTTACTGTTACAACATTTCTTTTGGACAAATTGGTCACAAACCTTTGCAAATAAACAAGTGAAACTAACCAACCGAACATTAATGCCTATCAACATGCTTAAATCTACTGAAAACATTAAGGACATTTTGCCACAAAATAAAAACTAGCGTTAGGTTGGCCTTTATACTTAAAAAGTCATGCAGGAGCCAGGCTTATTTTACTATAGCCACACTGATCAGGAAAGACTGGCCAAAAATAAATCGAAAAGGATAAAGTGATTTGGATGCCAGTGTCCTTAACTTTATCGTTTATCTCACTGAGGTCTCCATTGTGATCCCAAAGCATTGTAACCTTCGTCCTAGCATCTGTCCTTCTGTGTACCCCGAGGAAGGCTGTACCTCCTTCCAAGTGGAGGGGCCTCAAACAGTTACTCGCAATCATCTAGTCTGACAGCAGAAGGCAGGCAATGGAAGGCTTTTTAATTGACTGATTGATGGATGGATTAATCCATTCAGTCATTCGTTTATCTGTTTCTAATAACTGAAGGACTAGAAATGAGATCTGCATACTCATTTTGAAATGAGGTCAAACACTGCACTTAAACTTCATTTAGTCTCAGATGCTCAAGCTCGTTAAAAATATGAGGGCCAGTGAACAGCAGCAGGCCTTCTACATAACTCTTGAAAGCCTCTGTTCTTTTCAGTGTTAATGAGAGTGTGAGCTTTAGAAACAACAGCAGGGAAACAAGCCCAAATGGTTAGAAACAAAGATTAGAATTTCAAAAAATGCTTTGGTTGACACTGTGACATTTCTAATTGTTCTATTTATTGTGTTATACATTAGCCAGCTTATTTGAGTGGGCTTATTAGTAACAGGCTCATGCACAATCACATTGAGTATAGGAAGCTATTCGCATTACACAGGTATCTGCATACAGCAAATGTTGCAGGAGGTTCTCACACATTGCTTTTTTTTTTTTAATATTTTTATTGTAAAATTAAACACAGACATAGGAAACCAAACCAAACAAATATGTGGCTTAGTGAATTATTATACAGTGAACACCCTTATAACTGCCACCAAAATCAAGAAATAGAATTGCCAGCCAGCCCTATAGCCCTTCTACATGCCTCATCCTAACACAGTCCCTTTCTACCTCTCAAGGCTCACCATTGTGACATTTATAATAACCACTTCCTTGCATTTATTTATGGTTTTATCACTCAACTGTGTACCCCTAAACCCCATAGTTTAGTCCTGCCCATATGGATTTTTAAAAATTGTTTAATTTTTTAATAAACATATAGTGTATTATTAGCCCCAGGGGTACAGGTCTGTGAATCTCCAGGTTTACACACCTCACGGCATTCCCCGTAGCACATACCCTCCCCAATGTCCATAACCCCACCACCCTCTCCCTACCCCCCTCCTCCCAGCAACCCTCAGTTTGTTTTGTGAGATTAAGAGTCTTATGTTTTCACACGTTGCTTTGTACCTTTATGAAAAGTTCCCTGTGAAGGAAATATTTAGCCCTCCTTGGACAGACAAAAGAAAACTCTGCCAATGCAATTTTTGTCCTTACTAGCCACTCAACTCACCTTCATTTATTTATTCTATAAATACTGACATAAAATGTGGAATAATCTCAAGGATATAGAATTTAATTTTGAGATGATGTATGTATATAGGTGTGTATGTGTGTGTATATATCATACATATAAACTTAATATGAAAGAAGTATTATAAAAGAGTGAATATAGATGAATTTTTTAATAAATCATATTGAGAAAATTTGCTCCATAGAAACTTTAAGGTAAATTCTCATATTCTACCATACACTAAGTTCCAGATAAATTAAAGAGTTAAATATAAGATTTTGTCATGAAATATTTCTTTATTTATAGAAGCATAAATAAAAATTTAAAGCATTGGGACATCTGGGTGGCCACTGCCTTCAACTTAGGTCATGATCCCAGGGTCCTGGGATCGAGTCCCACATCAGGCTTCTTGCTCAGTGGGGAGCCTGCTTCTCTCTCTGCCTCTGCCTGCCACTCTGCCTCCTTGTGTGCTCTCTCTTTCTCACAAATAAATAAATAAAATCTTAAAAAAAAAATTTAAAGCATAAACTGATAGGCTTGACAATATAAATGAAAGATTTTCTATACATTACAAATATAATGCACAATATTAATGAACCAGTGGTAAAACTCATTAGAGGAATATTTTCAATAAATATGTGAAGACTTAATCTCAATATGTAAATAGCCTTTACAAATGAATAAATTATGAGAAAAGGACAAGTAGATGAATTACAAAAAGAAAGAAAATGAAGAAGCCAAAAATTAGTCAATGTATTTGTAATCAAAGATACATGGGATATTATCACTTTTCCCTAACATTTAAAATGTTAATATACAATATTGAATTTTTCTTTCTTCACATTGCTGCTAACATATATATATGCTAAGTATTTGCTAGATAACTCTTTTAATCTCTTTGCATATGTTTATTCAACTTAATTCTCATGATAAACCTATGCGCTTGGTATCATTGTTATCTCCTCTTTATAGATAGGAAAACTGACAGTGAGAGGTGATACAGGTTTCCAAAGTCACAAAGCTAGCATATGGTGAAGCTGGCATTGGAACTTGGGTAGTCTGGCTTTGTTTTTTGTTTTTTATTTTTTTCCCAGATTTTATTTACTTAACTGTAGAGGAAGAGGTGGGGAGGGGAAGAGGGAGAGAAAGAATCTCAAGCAGACTTCACATTAAGCATGGACTCCAAGGTGGGGCTCCATTCTGGTACTCTGAGATCGTGACCTGCGCCAAAATCAAGAGTTGGGTCCTCAACTGACTGAGCCACCCAGATGCCCCTGGCTTTTGAGCTCTCCAGCTGGGTAAGGAGAGATAGACATCAAGCGTGCTCATTGAGGTGTATACTGATACATCCTTTTTGGAGAGCAATTTGTGTGTAAACACACATATCATAGTTTCAAAGAACTTTAGTTGCTTAATACTACAAAAAACCTAAATATCAGATAATGAAAATCAGAGCATAAAATTGTCCATTCCATATGAGACCCACATGAAGATGTCAGTCATCGGTAACACAGGGAAATGAGTTTCTATGTGATTTTTTTTAAAGCATACTTTTCTATTTTTAAAAATTTCCTAAAATGACTTGTATAACCTTTTAGTCCAAAATCTCTGTAAAATCCTATCTAAATGTTAAAATTAAAAAAAATAGTAACCTCTGGACTCCTTAAACCTTACAGGGGTTACAGGTTAAAGATTCACTGACTATAAAAGAGGGTTAGCCCTTCAATACTTATCCTTCATTTATTTGGCCACTTAAGTAGTCTGAAAATAGGAAAAAGCCCTAAGCCATGTCAGTTACATTTGACTCACTAATTCAACAAATACTGTCTGTGGGTATTCTTCATGCTATACGTTATTTTAGGGATACTGCAGCAAACAAAAATATATCAACTATTCTGCTTGTGGCATTTTCATTTCACCAGGGAGGGATGAACAATAAATATGTGATAAACAAGAAGAATGAAACAGTAATAGCACTAAAGATTTATGGAAGATGCTACATTAAGTGGTATTTATGCAAAGACAAAAAGAAGTACAAGAAGAAGTTATCTAAGGAAGAGCATTTTGTGCAGAGGGAATCGTTAGCATTGGAGGCTGGGAGTGCCCTTAGTTTGCTGGAGAGCAGCAAAGAGGCCATATAACACATGGGAAGTAGAGCTGGAGAATGGGGAGGAGGTTGAAGACAAATGCAATCTGTGTAGGGCTCTATGGGGCCCTGTTGGAACTTTGCATTATACTCTAAATGAATGTAGGTTTAACCAATGGAGTGACATGATCTGGCTTAACTTCAAAAGGCTCACTGTGAATGTTGTGGGAAGAGATGCTAGGGGCCAAGATAGAGGCACGAAGACCAATGAGAGAGAACTGGAACC
Source organism: Mustela putorius furo (assembly GCF_011764305.1). Classification (NCBI taxonomy): domain Eukaryota; kingdom Metazoa; phylum Chordata; class Mammalia; order Carnivora; family Mustelidae; genus Mustela; species Mustela putorius. The sequence continues at coordinate 32,069,590 of NW_025421998.1, forward strand.
TGAACTAGTTGGGTACATAGCAGTGGATTGTATGTAGAACAATCAAACTTGGGATATGTTGTGAAGGTAGACCTAATAAAATTTGCCAATGGTTTGGATGTTGAGTATAAAGAAAGAGGGACTCTTTCAAGAATGACCTTAGGAGAAAAAAATAAAGACTCTTTAAGTAAAAGACAAAAGCTAATTTCACTTAAAAGACGCAACACTTTTGCCCTTCCACAGCAGTCCTGCCCATTTTTAGTCCTGCCATTTTCTGATGTGACATGGGAAATGGCCACCCCTTTGTGATTCCCCAACAACCTGAGTTATTCTTTTGGCCAATCTGTGAGACTCTTGGGGAAGGATATTATCCTACTATTATTTCTATTTCCAATACCTAGTATGGTGCCTGGCATGTTGAAGGTGCTTCACGTATATTTGTTGAATGGATAGATTATTTGCTTAATTGAATGATTAATTAAATGAGTAAATAATTATTGGATTTTCTGTGTAGTCATGACAATTTACTCTCTTTCCTTTTCAGGGTAGAATAAAATTAATAAATGTGTTTTTGTATGTAATAAGGTTTCTTTTATTCCAGACAGTCTTGGGTTTCATTTTTCAAGTTGTTTTCATAAATTATATATTCTAATCAACATGTAATTATTAAGCTGGTCACCAGATCCTCTGGCAAGTGTCCCAGAACCACCAGCTGGGCGCTAATCAAAAATACTACTTCAGTTCAGAGGGGCAGGGAGCCTGTTCAGTGGGGATGACTAAGATGTTATATATCCCGAGTGTTGGGAGCTTCATAAATATTTCTGATAACTGGATCTGAAAACCTGAACACTATTTTTAACTTTTTGTTCTTCTTTTTTTTTTTTACTAGCCATGACACCTGATAATTCTTCCTTTATAGATAAGTAGACCCCCACTTTGCATTTCTTCATTCTCGTGTGTCTAAGCATTTATAACCTCAAGCCCAGATTTCTGTGGTTTCCTTCTAACTGATAATCGTATCAGCCCTGAGAGGCTCCTGCCCTTCTTCCTCTTTCCATCTTATTTATGACTTTGATGTTTCTTCCTAAGGATTCATTATGTCATTCTTCTTAGAAAGAACTTAAGAAATCTCCCCTTTAGCCAAAAGCTACTGCCCAGATTCCTCTGGCCCATTTGCCAGGTGTCTTCCATTCTGACTGGTATTTATGGAATGGCCCCCTGTGCGAGACATGACACTATATCACCTTGCCTCTGTTCTCCCATTGTATTGCTCACATTCCCCTCCCTAGGTAATGAATTCTCTGTGCTATTTCCTGCAGTCGCACTGCAACTCTCTATATAATTCTCATTTTTGCCTTTCACCTGATGATGAGCAAACCTTGTAACTCCTTATTGTCCATGGGAAAGCTGCATGACCCACCCATCCCTACCTGAGAACTGCCTCCTGCATGCCATGTCAGCTCCAGCTGTTCCCTGCTGAGCGCTCTTTTCTTTTCTTTTCTTTTTTAAAGATTTTATTTATTTATTTGACAGACAGAGATCACAAGTAGGCAAAGAGGCAGGCAGAGAGAGAGAGAGAGAGAGAGAGAGGGAAGCAGGCTTCCTGCGGAGCAGAGAGCCTGATGCGGGGCTCGATCCCAGGACTCTGAGATCATGACCCGAGCTGAAGGCAGCAGCCCAAACCACTGAGCCACCCAGGCGCCCCTGAGCGCTCTTTTCTGACGTAACACTATACTGCATGCTTTTCAAGTCTTTCTTTAAGAAGTCTTCTTGTAAAATTCTTCACATTTGCATATGAATTTTATATTTCCAGCTAGACTGTAATGCCCTTGTAGGCAGAGAGTATATATATCTTATTTTCTTTATATCCCTAATTTTTCAGTTATCTGTGAACTGTTACTAAGTGCATATTGCCTTGATCTAAGAAGTATCATGGTGGGTGTTAAACATCTTTTTAAAAAAATTTTTAAATATTTTTTAAAAGATTTTATTTGAGAGAGAGCAGGAGTGTGGGGGACGGGCTGAGGGGGAGAGAGAAGCAGACTCCCCATTGAGCAGGGATCCTGATGCAATGCCGGGCTTAATCCCAGGACCTGATCCTTGATCATGACTTGAGTCAAAGGTGGACGCTTACCCGACTGAGTCACCCAGGTGCCCCATACATCTTTTATAACAAATTCTTTTTTTTTTTTAAAGACACATTTATTCAGCGTCATGATCAGACTATTACATTTAGCAATCAACAGCATGGGTGCAAAAAAAAAAAAATCTACATTAAAACCCTTTGTTGGAATGCTTTACACTTTCCACAGAACAGAAACTAAAATAACCTGTTATACAATTAGTCAGTCACAAATACAGTCCTCGAGTTTTTTTGCCCATACACATGAGTATTGTCTAAAACATGTCTTCTTTGTAGCAGCTAGGCCCTGCCACCACTGTGCTTGGCTGAGTTCACAAATCTGTTGTAACCGGTAGCTTCCCTGTCACTTCTCTGGCTCTCCTCTCCTGCGAAGCTTTGTTTCCTGGCAGGAATTAAAACCTTCTGCCACTGCCATAGCTGCTGCTGCTGCTGGAACCACCATAGCCACCTTGGTTTCGTGGTTTGGTGAAGTATTGGCCTCCACCACCATAAGGGCCAGAGCTTCTGCCTCCAAAATTGCCTCCTTTCATGGGTCCAAAATTTGAGGACTGATGGTTGTAATTGCCAAAATCATTATAGCTTCCGCCACCTCCAGAGTTGCTTCCATCATTACCAAATCCGTTATAGCCATCCCCACTGCCACCATATCCACCACCACCTCGACTGCCACCAAAGCCACCTCGACCACTGAAGTTTCCTCCGCGACCAAAGTTGTCATTCCCACCAAAACCACCTCCACGACCACCACCAAAGTTTCCAGAACCACTTCGACCTCTTTGGCTGGATGAAGCACTAGCCATCTCTTGCTTAGAGAGCGCTTTCCTTACTTCACAGTTGTGGCCATTCACAGTATGGTATTTTTGAATGACAATCTTGTCTACAGAATCATGGTCATCAAATGTTACAAAAGCAAAACCCCTCTTTTTGCCACTGCCTCGGTCAGTCATGATCTCAATCACTTCGATTTTCCCATACTGTTCGAAATAATCTCTTAGATGATGTTCTTCAGTGTCTTCTTTAATGCCACCAACAAAAATCTTTTTCACAGTTAAGTGGGCACCAGGTCTTTGAGAATCTTCTCTTGAGACAGCCCTCTTTGGTTCCACAACTCTTCCATCCACCTTGTGTGGCCTTGCATTCATGGCTGCATCCACCTCCTCCACAGTGGCATAGGTGACAAACCCAAAGTCTCTGGAGCGCTTGGTGTTCGGATCTCATTACCACACAGTCCGTAAGTGTTCCCCATTGCTCAAAATGGTTCCTCAGACTCTCATCGGTTGTTTCAAAGCTCAGACCTCCGATGAAGAGCTTCCGCAGCTGTTCAGGCTCTTTGGGAGACCCTGACTTAGACATGACGGCGGTGGGAGGGGAGACTTTAACGATGCTTACTCGGCGGCGTCCACAGGCAGAAAGGAGTAACCTCTATAACAAATTCTACATAACACTCGGGAGCCACTTTGTGACGTGACTTCCAGGGTTGGGGACTCTCAAGCCACTACATATGCATTCACCTGTGCCTACAATGTCTGCTTTATTGAGCTGCTTGTCCTTAATGTCCTTGATTAGCCTGCAATGTAAATTTGATAAATTATATAAAAATGCCTTTGTGATATCTATTGTCCATTTGTGACGTCTTTTACGTTGCTTTGCCGAGTTGGTATAGCATGGTAATGGGAAAACAGAGAACTCGGAATCAGTCAGACTGGAAGTAAAATCCCAGACTGACATTTTTTTCACTTTAGGAATGGGTAGTATCATTTCTCCAGTCCTTTGTTTTCTTTTCAGTACAATAGTGTAGATCATAGTAATGCTTTGTAAGATTGTAATGAGACATGTATGTAAGGCATTTAAAATAGTACTTGAAAATAAGTCCTTGATAAGTATTAGAAATTATTATTATTACTAGCATTGTCATCATCATCATCTTCATTATTGTTACTAAGGTACAACAAGGCCTCATTAATTCAAAGACTCCATAATAATACCATTCATATTAAAAATGTAAGCAAGAGAGGAAAAATTGAGGGCTAGGATCTGCAACAAAGTACCTGTCAAAAACTTTTTTTAAAAATACTTTATGCCTTTGTAAAGTAGAACCACTCTAGCTGTCCATATTGTGTGTAAAAGAAGTAGAATAGAAATTATTATTTCATCCTGTCAATACTGAGATACAAAGATTGGTTAAAAATAAACCAGAGAATTATAGAATAAAAGTATAAAACTTAAGAAAAAATAGAAAAATTGGAGGCTACTTAATTTAAGTGGTCTCATATATTACAAAATACAATCTTGAGGGTCTCATTTATTGTGCCAAAATCATATACTTGATAAATCACATTGCCAGAAATTAGCAGAAAAGGTAACATTATTTACCATTAGCCCTGTTTAAGAAAATTTAAGAAAGGAATAGGTATTTCTGTATAAGAACATTTTATTAATTTCAAGAACCTATAGCCTGTCCGATTGATACTAACATTTTGCACACAATTGCATATCACCGTGTCCTAAAGCACTGCTAAAATGGCAGTAATACAACTTTTAAAATGGTGTGAGGTGGTACATGGACAAAGAATTTGGAGAGGAGAGAGGAGAAAGTATTAAAAGCTTATTAACTGGAAAGCAGATAAAGTGGCAAATGACGTAGCAGGTGCAAGAATGCTGAATTCTATTTCAGCAGTGATGAGGTCACTAACTTAAAACTAAAGTTTTTCAAGAGGCTCAGGCTTTGGTTATTTCTTGTTACTGATAGAGTTGGAGATAAAGGAGGAGCTAAAATGATTAGGGGAAAGATTCTGTAACAGTTGGGTAAACAAGATCCCTTCTCCCATTCCACTGACGGGCTTACTACTCCTCTCCCATTCTGGGAGAACGGAGTAGTTTTAGTCTCTTGAGATAGTAAAACAAAGAAATTCTGCATTGTCTGAAGTTGAAGCTTTCCAGTGCTTCAAAATTGCATATGAAAGAGAGAGAAAGTAAAAAACAGTAGCTTTAAACAAGCAATATCAGGGAGGAAAATAAACCATTCTGCCCCCATTCTTATTTCATGCAATGATTAAAAGATGACATGGAGCCCATAAGTAAGACATTTATTCATGGAGAAATAAAAAAGGATAATTCAGGGAATGAAAAGAGCTCTAGAAATTTTAAATATGCAGTAAAAACTAAAACTTCAATGAAGGAGTTGGAAAAGTTGAAGAATTCTCCAGGATGTAATTTTTTTTAAAGATATGAAAAATAGAAGAGCACTGTAAAGAGAACTGTAAAGAAACTAGAGGACTATTCCAGGAAGCCCACCATTTGTGAGACTGGGTTTCTAGAAAGGGGGAAAAAGAAATGGAGGAAAGGAAATCATTAACAAATGCAAGTAAATTTTCTAGAATAGGAATATGAGATTGCAGAATTTCCTATTAGTTTACTAATTGAATGAATGACAGCCACAACCACATAATTGACATTCCAGCACCTAGAGGGGGAAAAAATAAGAAAGGGAAGAGTCCGCAACTTTCCAGAGGGGAAATAAATTTAACACAGTAACTAATATAAAGTATTCAATGTGTTGGTAGCGTGATTTGAAGCCAGAAAACTCTGGAGAATGTCTTCAAAAATTCTCAGGAAAATACTTTCTCAGGAGAAGATTGAAGGACAAAAAAAGAGGGTAAGAAAGAGAAGGATCCATAGAGCTGGAATGCCAACCCAAGGGAAAAGAGGAGAAAATTGCCAGGATGGTAAAGGGAGACCCTGTTTTATATTGGGTTCCTTCAGAATAAGAATTTGGTAATGGTTTTTTCCCTTCCTTCTTGTAATGTCCTCCATGCTAGTCCTTATGTTCCACAAATAAGTGAAACCATATGATAATTGTTTTTCTCTGCTTGACTTATTTAACTTACCATAATCTCCTCCAATTCCATCCATGTTAATATAAATGGTAGGTATTCATATTTTCTGATGGTTGATAATATTCCATTGTATGTATGGACCACATCTTCTTTATCCATTCATTCATCTGTTGAAGGGCATCTCAGCTCTTTCCACAATTTGGCTATTGTGGACATTGTTGCTATGAATACTTGGGTGCATATGGCTCTTCTTTTCACTACTTCTGTATCTTTGGGGTAAAAGCCCAGTAGGGCAGTTGCTGGGAATAATGGAAATCAATACACTATAAAGAGAGAGAATATCTCTTCTTCCCCCCACCCAGGCTCATTTGTTTTTTATACCCCTAAGTCTATTGGACCTACTTTAAGGAGCCATCTGCTCCCATTCAAAGGTGAATAAAACCTTTCTTATCTTCCCTGGAATCAGTACTTATACTTGAGGGTAGATGCCTTCCTTTATTCCTCTAAGAAAGTCTTCCTGTCTCTATCTCTGTCTTACTGCAGGGGAGAGGGACAGATGTGACAGCTCCTGTATTATCTCCCAATTTCATGATTTCTGAAATGAGAAATACAGACCCCTTGCATGTGAAGTGAAGGATACCATGTTTTATACTAGGTTTCCTGAAAATAGCCTACAACAAAAACTTGGGAAATGATTGGTCTATAGATAAAATGGAGCGTGGAGAACTGAGGCAGGGTATTCTGTGAGCAAACAGATAAAGAAACCTGCCTCTGATAAAGAAACCTAATGTTACCGTTAAGATAAAATAAATGCAAAAAGATATAAAACCTTACCAGATTATATACTAATGAATCATCTGAAAAAAAAATTATTTTGGTTATTCCAAGATTGGGTTGGAGTCAAGCAGGAACCTGTTTTTCTTATAAGCAGGCTTAGATAATCTGTTTGGCTCTTGAAACTATGTGCATGTGTAAAGTTGATATTGATAAACTTTGAATTAAAATTTTAAATGATCACCTGTAAATGCCATTTTCTCACAAGAAGGGAAACTATATTGCATTATCTAAATAATTATACTGACCTTAAAATTTGCACGAGTACAGTATCTTTACATAACAGTTTCATTTTCATTTCCTTAATTGTTTGCTATACTCAAGTAAAAGATGTATTAACCTATGTTACACACCTGTGGTTCGACTCACTAATTCGAGAGGTACATGGTTAAAAAGCCTAGGCTCATACTGTAATTATTTAAGTATGGCTACAAATGGCCTTCAAAGAGTGCCTTGGGATTTTTTTCATTTTCCCTGGGTCAATACCTTTCCTCTCCAGGACCTTTTGCTACAAATGTAATTGCAGTTTATCAGGGCAGTTAGTCATACACAAAGGATTACCGAGGTGCCAGTTGGAGAAGGTCTGCACAGTATTTTTCTATCTGCTATCAGCTATAAAACTTGGTGACACAAAGGTTTTATCCTCATCCTACATTTTTTCTTCTTAACCTTGAACAGTACTTCTTTGTGTATTACAGTTATCTCAACAGCTTTTGTTGAAATATAGATGAAAATGGTCTAAGGAACTGTTCCTACATTTTGATATTAGCAGGATATTTGCCATTTCAAAGAGGGAGAATGTTAAGTAATGTGAATTTCCTGTACGTGGTACAGAGTTGAATTTACCTAAACAGAACCTATTGCTTCTTGTATGAATGCTATTTTTTCCTATAATCAGGAATTTGTTAGACTTTATTTAAGGGGTCATGGAAACTAAAATTTTGGATATTTTTTTTTCAGTGGTATATTATCTTTTCTGCATAATTTAATAGTGTCTTTAAACATTTATAATTTATATTCCTATTTGGTAGCTTAGTTGCCATTAAAATTCTTCTGAGAAAAGTTCATTTTAAAACATAATATTATCATCATCATTATTTATTTGTCAGAGGAAGAGGAAGGATAGCAAGGAAGTTGGGATAAAGTAACTTTTAAAAATAAACTTCTTCTTTGGGGATAATTTAAGATTTATAGAGAGTTGTTAAAAACCGTCACCTAGTTTCAGCTTTCCCCAGTGTTATCAGCTTTCATTGTCACCTGTATTTGTCAAAACTAAGAAACTAGCATTGGGACATTATTTTTAATTAAATATTTCACTTTGGGTGCCTGGGTGGCTCAGTGGGTTAAGCCGCTGCCTTCGGCTCAGGTCATGATCTCAGGGTCCTGGGATGGAGTCCCGCATCGGGCTCTCTGCTCAGCAGGGAGCCTGCTTCCTCCCCTCTCTCTCTCTGCTTGCCTCTTTGCCTACTTGTGATCGCTCTCTGTAAAATAAATAAATAAAAATCTTAAAAAAAAAAATAAATATTTCACTTTATTTGGATTTTACCAGTTTTTTGATGAATGTCTTTTTTTCTCTTCCACAATTTAATCTAATCTGTCATATCCCATTTAGTCATCTTATCTCTTATCATCTTGTCAAATATCATGTGATCTTTGATAGTTTTTCAGCTTTTTATTGTATTCAATGACTCTGACAGTTTTGACAGTGCGAGTCAAGTATTTTGTGAGTTTCCTTCAATGTGAGTTTGTCTGATATATTTTTCACCATTAGACTGGGATTATGAGCTTTTAGAAAATACACAGATGATGTGCCTTTTTCATCACTCTATGTCAGGGGTATATCACCACCAGGTTGAGTATAGAGCTGATTTTTTGGGCATATGACCTAAGCAGCTGCACAGAACTCCACAGTTAGAAGGACCGTATGCTTGGCTTAATGCTTTACTGTTGCCATCCTGACATTCTTAATTTTATCTTTGAATTTGTGATTTTTAAGAGAATGATGGGAGCATGCACACAAGATAATATCTGTGCAGGGTTCCTTGCTTCTCCATTCCCATATAGTGTTCACTATGCCCCATGAATACATAATTGCAATGGAGAAATGATTCATGGGAGTTCAGCAAGACTCAGAGTACACGCAAGTGTGTTTCTTTGGCAATTAAGTGGCGTTGCTTATAACCGGAGAGGCCACATGTTCTGTTTGTACTAGGACTTGCTTCATAGATAGAAGAAGCATAATAAAATGACTAAAAGACGCCACTCTATCCTTCCTTACTTCTGTTACTTCCATATAGTAATCAACCACTTCAATTGGAAGGAACCTCAGAACCAACGTTTACACACATATGTAACTTTTGAGACAGCAGGAGGGTATTTTGGAGAAAGTGAAATATATAATGACCATAAGGTAATTAATTTGCACCCTGAATCTTCACCTACACTAGAAACAGTGGCCTGGAGAAATATATATTACAGAGAACTAAGACAGAATATTAAATTTCATGACAGAAGTTGACTCTTCCTTGACAGAGGAATGCATTTTGAACATTTCTACCTATATTTTTCATCAATCACTTGGAGAAACCTCAGCTAATCCTATTGATTCCCAGACCCCCTCTCTATTTATAGGCAATATAGAGTTGTATAAATATTTCTAATATTAATTTATAACCTGTTAATTAGTATTTAAGTACTTACCAAAAATTTAAATTAATTTTATTTAATTGTATGTACAATGATTTGCTTAATATTTATATAAAATTCATATTTATATTTCAATTAATTTAAATGTATTTAATATAATTTATTTAATATTTATTTTTAACTCTGGATGCCTGGTCAGGTATTATGCATATTGTTTCTTAGGCTATACTTTAGGCAAAAATTCCTTAAACTTTATATCAGTATCTCCGAGGTCATGAGTACAAATCAACATTGCATTATGAAGTTAATGATCAGCTTCATCCTTTAATTTTAGGATTTGACTATTTTTGGAAAAAAAAAAGATAGCAGACTGCATCTCAAGATGAAATTGGTGCTTAATAAAGAACTAAATCAGCTCCTCAAATTTATAGCCATCACTTAGCAATCACCCTGAAAGTAATATATTTGGTAAAACTTCAAAAATGGACTGCATCTGAAACAAAAGATTCCCCCGTCATTTGTTCAGTGGTGCCTCCTCCCCCACACCTTACTTCATATGTTGAAGTCCTAACCCTCCATACCTCAGAATGTGAACTTCTTTGAAAATGAAGACTTTGCAGATATAACTACTTAAATTAGGATGAGGGCATAGTGAAGTAAGGTAGGACCTTACATGATTTCTGTGTGTTTTGTTTTTGGAAAAAACAGATGGCCTCATTCTAATCATGAGAAAACATTACATAAAATTGAGATGTTTTACAAAATAAGTGGTCAGTACTTTGCAATAGGGTCAGTGTCACACAAAAAAGAAAAGCTAAGCAAGGCCACAATTGACAAATAATGAAGCAGCATTTAACTGAAATCTGAGATCCTGAATTGAATCCTATGCCACAAAAAAGAACATTAGTAAGAAAAATGAAAGAGCTGTGTAGTTAGTTTGTGTGTTGGTTTGGTCTAACATTAATTTCTTGTTCTTTCATAAATATTCTATGGTTTTACATAGTATTAACATTATGGATGGGGAAAGAAACTGCACTCTTTTTACATTTGTTTCCTGTAAATCTGAAAATATTTCAAAATAAAAATTTTTGAAAGGTATGGAAAAGATGTACTATGCAAACTCTAATAAAAAGAAAGCTGGGGGCTGTATTTATATAAGACTAAGTAGACTTCAGAATAAGGAATATTACTAGAGATAAAGGGGGAATAATTCACCAAGTGGACTAATTCACCAAAAACACATAATAACATTACATATGTTTGTACCTAACAGTAATGCTTCAAACTATATGAAGCAACAACTGATAGCACTGACCAGGGAAAACAAATCCACAATTATACTTGGAGGATGTACTATTTCTTTACCTGTAATCAGTAGACCAAATAGACAGAAAATCACTAAGAATGTAGAAAAATACTATGAATCAACTTAACCTAGTCAGTATTTATAGAATAACAAGTATCAACGGAACACAGACTCTTTTCAAATACATGATGGAATCTTAAACAAGATGGAACATATTATGAACTGCTAAAAAATAGTTATGAAGGGATTATAATCCCACAAAATATGACCTATGACCATAATGGAATTATCCTGGGAGAAAAGGAGAACTTTTTCAACCTGAGAAAGAGCCGCTACAAAAGCCTTATAGCTAACATTATATTTGGTTGTGGGCACTTTACACCCAAGATTGAGAATAAAGCAGAAAGATCTTCTTTCACAATTTCTATTCAGATCCCATAGTGCTCTTAGCAGTGTCATAAAGCAAGAAGGAGAAACAAAGGACATACCAATTGGAAAGGAAGAAATCAAACTATCTTTGCAGACAATGTGGTCATTGAGTAAGAAAACTCCAAAGGATGTTGAAAAAAGATGCTACAACTAGTTAGTGACTTGGGCAGGGTCACAGGATAAAAGCACAATATGCAAAAATCAGATCTATACACTAGCAATGAACAATGAAAAAATGAAATAGTACCAAGTGTAAGTCAATCAGAGAAAGACAATTATATGATCTCACTGATATGAGAAATTTGAGAGGTAGGGAGAGGGAGGTCATGGGGGAAGGGAGGGAAAATGAAACAAGATGAAACCAGAGAGGGATACAAGCCATAAGAGACTCTTAATGTCAGGGAACAAAACTGAGGGTTGCTGGAGGGAAAGAGAGTGGTATGGATGGTATGGCGGGGGATGGACATTGGGGAGGGTATGTGCTATGGTGGGTTCTGTGATTTGTGTAAGACTGATGAGTCACAGACCTGTACCCCTGAAACAAATAATATACTACATGTTAATTTTTCAAAAAGTACAATTTATAACTGCACCAAAAACATAAAGTAGGGATAAATCTGTCAAAATATGTGAAATATTTTATACTAATAGGTATAAAGCTTTGATCATAGCTATTAAAGAAAACTTGAATAAATGAACACATTATTGTGCTCCTGGATTCGAAAATTCGTTATTATTAATATATCAATTGTCCCCAAACTGATCTGTAGATTCAGTGTAATCCCAATCCCAAAGAAGAACAAATTTGGAGGATGCAAACCACTTGATTTCACTACTTGGTAGAAAACAACAGTAATCAAGAGAATGTGATATTAGTGAAAAGATAGACACAATGGAAGAGATTAGAGTATCCAGAAATAGACTCACACAAATATGGTCAATTACCTTTGACAGATTTCTAAGACAATTCTGTGAGAAGGAATGGTCTTTTTAATAAGTTGTGTTGGAGCAACCTGACATCCATATGCAAAAAAATCTAACCTTGACCTATGCTTCACACCCATACACAAAAAGTAATTCAAAATGAATCAAAAACTATATGTAAACATTGAGATATAAAATTTCCAGAAGAAAATATGAGAAAATCTTTGTGATTTTAGATTTGGCAAAGAGTTTTTAGATAGAACACACATGCGCAAAACCATAAAATAAAATGACAAACTGGACAACAAAATTAAAAACATCTACTGTTCTAATTTCTTTTTTAAGAAATTAAGACAAGCCACAGACTGGAAGAAAATATTTGCAAAACACACATCTAAGATCTGATACCTGAAATACATGAAGAACTCTCACAATTCTATATAAAGTAAATGACACAGGACCTCAAATTTGAACATATATTTACCAGAGAAGAATTACAGATGGCCAATCAGTACATGAAAAGATCAGCAACACTATTAATCAATAGGAAATGCCAATTAAAGCCATCATTCAATAACACCATACACCCATTTCTATAATAACACTATTCACCCATTGTGAAAGGAAGGGAAGGAAGAAAGGGCAAGGAAGGGAAATAAAGAAAAGCAAAGAAAAAGAGGGAAAAAATACAACTGAGAGCAGCTGAAACTCTGATACATTGCTAATAAGAATGCAAAGTAATGCAGTGACTCTACAAAACAGTCTGGCAGTTTCTCTACAACTGAATATACACTTACCATATGATCCAAGTATTTCACTCCTGGGTAATTACTAAAGGAAAATGAAGATATTAACACAAAAACTTTTGTGTGAATATTTATAGGAGCTTTATTCACTATTTGCCCAATTATGGAAACAGCACTAATGTCCTTCCACTGGTGAATGTATATGCCATAAAACAGATAACAACACCAGAAATGAATGAACTCGTGATCCATATAACAACATGGATGGCCTTCAAAAGCTTTATGAGATATTATAGAAGCAAGGGTAAAGCTAAGTGAAATAAGTCAGTCATAGAAAGATACATACCATATGATTTCACTCATATGTGGAATTTAAGAAGCAAAACAAATGGGTATAAAGGTGGGAAAAAGAGAGAGGCAGAGGCAAAGCAAGAAACAGAGTCTTAACTCTCGAGAGCAAACTGATGGTTACCATAGGGGAGGTGGGTCGGGGGTTGGGTGCGGTAGGTGATGGGGATTCAGAACTGCACTTGCTATGATGAGCACAGGGTGATGTGTGGAAGTGTTGAATCACTATATTATACTCCTGGAACTAATGTAACACTGTATATTAACTAACATACTAACTAACCGGAATTTAAATAAAAACTAAAAAAAAAAAAAAAAGTTAAAACTTGGTAGGGGTAAAATCAGGTCAGTAATGGGCAGAAGATGGAGGTGGTTTAATAATTAACTAAAAACAGCAACTTTTTGTGGTGATAGAACTATTTTATGTTTGCATTATGGTGGTAGCAACATGACTATTTATGGTTGTTCAAATTCATAGAACTGTACACCTAAAAGGATGGATTTTACTCTATGTAAATTATCTTTTCAGCAAACCTTAAAAATAATAATAGATGGGCAAAGATATACTAGGTGAATACAAATCAAAAGAAAGCAGAACTCACGATCTCATACTTTTTGTGGCAGAAGTCAAACCAAAATCATCAGAGATAGATAAATGCATTTTATAATCTTAAAGGTTATAGATCACAATAAATTTAAGAGTTATTAATATTTATATGTACACTAACACAGCAATAACTCAAAAAGCATAGAATGCAAGAGATTCAAAGAAGAATATACAGGGACACACTTATAAAACAAAAGACTAATAGCAAAAAATAACCCATCCAGAAAATGAAAACCAAGTAGGTTTTTCAACTTCGAAAGGAAAGGAAAAAGATTGTGAAGAAACTTCTGGGTCAAATTTAAAAAATAAAATTACAAACTTTTTCACAGAGATGGACTGTAACATACAAAAATCTATGGGACAACAGTAGAGTAACTGTCGAAGGAAAAAGTAGAGTACAAATGCCTATATAAATAAACTGAAAAGGAAATAGATTAAACTCAGCTCAATAAACTAGAAAAAGAGTAAACTAAAAGAGAGTCGAATTAACAAAGATAAAACAGAAGTTAATGAGTTGAAAAACATAAAAGCAATGGAACTAATGAATAAAGGTAAAAGCTAATTTCCTTGAGAGAAAAATATACAAAATAAACCACTAGCTAATCCGGGGCAGGGGGGAGACACCAAGGGAGGGCAAGCATTAAAATTCATACTGTGGTAAAATTTTCAAGACCACTCCATTTCTAAAATTTTTTAAAAAATGAGTTTCAAGGAAAAAAATGAAAAAACAGGATGGGGTGACTGGAGATCCAATGGGACATATTAACCATTTAAAAACACATGGACTTTGCTTGGATGCTGCTTTAAGCAACCATCCAGACAGACAAACGAGAAAAATGGGGAAAATGAGAAAATTGGATGAATGCTAACCAGAAAAATGAGGAAGAAATTATTTTAGGTATGATAATATTTAAACTAAATATTAAAATGAGTCCTGGCTTTCCGAGTTGTACATTTCAATGTTTATAGATGAAGTGATACTGGGTATATTGTGAATTGAAGAGGGGGAGCAAGTGGAATTGCAGAAGAAACAAGAATTCCTAGGGACACCTGGGTGGCACAGTTGATTAAGCCACCATCTCTAGGTTTCATCAGCTCAGGTTGCGAGATTAAACCCTGCATGCAGCCCCCAGTGCAGCTCAGCATGGAGTTTGTATAAGGCTTCCTCAGCTGCTTCCTCTGACCTTCCTCCTCCATGCTCTTTTTCTCTCTCTCAAATAAATAAATAAATCTTAAAAAAAAAAAAAGAATTCTTGAGTTTATGAAGTGGTTGACACTAGATGATTGCTACATGTGGGTTCATTTTGTTCTATTTTTGTATATGCTTTATAATTTTCATGTAAGTCAACAGAATTTAAAACTATTACTACGGGTTTAAGAATTCTATGTGAACATGGCAAGTTAGGAATATCCACCAACTGGGAGGCAGAATATACAGATTTGTCCACATCTAGTCTCATGCCTAAAAGGTGGGTTGGCCATATTCAATGACATGGATAAATCTCATAAGCCTAATATGGAGCAAAGTAAATGACACACAAGAACATATACTCTGCAATTCCATTTATATAAACTTCAAAACAGCAAAATCTGTGGTTTAAAAGTTTGAAGAGTGGTTCTTCTTTTGGGGGGAGTAGTGACCAGAACAGTAATTCACAAGAGGCTATTTATTGCACAGGCAGATTAAATTTATGACATTTCTTTGATATACTAATAATTTGTGTATTTCTCTGTATACATGTTATATTTCAATAAAAATGTAAAAAAAAAATGCCTGATGTGGGAGCAGATGTTCTAAGATCTCTCATAGCTTCCCTTGACATTGATTTCATCTGATCATAGTTTTATTATAATTACATAATTTTATTACTTCATTTGAAGCAGGTTCAATGGACAGGTCCTCCTCTGCTCTTTAATCACAGCATTTAAAAACATCCTAGTGCCATTTGTGGCAAATTGTTTCTAAGTAGAACTTTGCAAGCTTATTAAAAAATGCAAAATTTATTTTTTTTGAGAAATTTATGCAAACTGGTAAATATACTTGAGAAAGTAATTAACACAATGAATTTATTATTTCTATTTTTTCAAGATAGAGAGAAGGAATGGATGCATTCCAGATATTAAGGGGACTTGAAGTCCTAGAAGGGAAATTGACCAAGAATCTTATTGAATTGTAATGTATGGTACATAGGGGAAAATTGTGAGCCATGAAATTCCTGTCCTCAATGGGTGAAGCTGTCATCAGATGAGAAAAAAGCAGCTTCAGAATTCCCTATTTAGAAAGCAAAATCTTGGCATTAAATTAGTAAAATCAACATATTTTTAGAAGAAACCTATATAAAACAAACTCAGACAGCAATAGTCTCTCTTGAAAAACAAAAGCACATATTCAGGCCAAATTAGGTATTTGCCTTCTCCAAACTTTAAGATTAGTAAACTGAGCCTGTGCCTGACATCATCTCAGATTTGCAGCCAGGTAGCACCACAAAAACACACTGACTTACTCCAGTTAAAAATTCTCTTTATCAAACGATAGCAATGATCACACACTGAAAAGTAAAAGACACAAAGGAGTATTATCAGAAAATATTATTGGCCCAGAAGTAGTCATTCAAGAAACTAGACAGTGGGTCAACTTCCCTGAGTTTCCAACACATTTTCAGATTCATTGCTATTATTCAACTAAATGTAATTTTCACTTTTTGATATCTGATTAATTTCTATTCTTTGTTCTTTCCCCCTGAGAAAAACCTTGCAATTTATTACAAATCTGAGCCAATTACATTATTAAAAATTTCAAAAATAGATCATGAATTTATTCCCAATTTTTTTTGTCCTTTAACTTAAAAACATTTTTGATCACACACACTCTGTGATGATGTACTTTTCCTATAACTGAATACAATCCTGTTTGTTTACATAACTTAAAAATTCATTTGGATCCATGTTTTTCCCCACTTGTATGTTTGTCATTGCTATTGTTTTTCATTGAGCAGAAGAAATTCTAACACTTGCTTTTCGTGTATTCCCTGATTTTACAGCTTGCAATACCATAGGGAACTCGCTCTTAATATTTTTCCTATGTCTGTTACCTTTCATATTTATGACTAAAGTTGAAAATCATAAGTAAGTTTATGTCCTTATATACTGCTGACTGTCCACCTCTGCCCAACACAATGACATCCCTGTTGTCTCACATTTCACCTGAAAGCCATTTCTAGAAACAAGGATATCTGGGAGGAGTGGCTTCTGGACAGCAGAGAACAATTTTTATTGAGTGTCTATGTGTCAGATGATATGATGATCATTTTGTACCTGGCATCTCATTTTATCTACATGGACTCTTTATTTTACAGAAGAGAAACTCTGTATCTTGGAGAGATTAAATAAACTGTCCAAGATCAAACTCAAACTTATTTCACACCCAAGCCAAGAGGTACAAAGATCTTGAATGAGAAAACTTAAGCGATTTCTAGATGCTCTTATAAATGATTTCTGAATCTGGTCAACCCAGGGTTTCCTATCCTTATGTTCATTGACATCTGGTGCTTTGGGAGAATATGGAGGCTTGCAGGCAGGTAGGTATAGAATTATCAGTTCCATTTGGAGAACCACAATATAAGGAAATGACTCATTATGAAGTAGGGAAGGAAGAGTCTTTCTGAACACACCTCCTTCAGAAATATGGTCTCCTAACTGCATTGAGCTCTCCTTTCCTAAATATTTTTAGCAGCTACTGTCTAAACTAAAAATCTTAGCACTGGTCTAGTTCAAGTGTGTATTTGTCTTGTCTCACAAGAAAAAAAGTCAGTTCTTTGAAGGAAGCCATCTTGAAAAATATCTTTTTTTAGTATCTTCAAATTCTCAAGAGGAGAGTTAACTAAATAGAAATGAGTTTTGTTGAACTAAATTGTTTTAGGCTGCAACTGCTGTTTTGATTTTCACCTGTCTCCACATTCTCTGCTGCGAGCTGAAGCGACCTTTTATAACATCACTGAAATGATGTTATGCCGGAAGCAGTCGTAATGTCTGTGGGGATAAGGCACCACTTTCCTACAGTTTTTGGAAGGTGTTCCCTGCAGTTCAAAAGGAAGCATTTTAAAATTAAAACTTTTGGCTTGCCAGTGAATGCTCTTCATGATCTGACTTTGTTTTGCACAAAAACCTATGAAGGTTCTGAGATATTCTCCCTTGTGTGTGTGTCTACATGAGTACTGCATATCTGTGTATATGTGTGTGTGTATAGACATATATACATCTATGCATGTGGATATATATGTTATTACAGAAACACAAGGCCTCTGGGTGAGGGAAGAGAGTTCTGTATTGATACTCTCAACCAGATCAACAGCAACATTGTGACATTGCTTCCCCATCCCCCACCTAGACTGTAGGCAACTTAAGCTCCTCTGGACACTTTACAAGGCCAGTGATGTTTCACACTCTACAGGAGAGATAGAGAAAAATGGATTTATTCTGGGGAAAGACAGCTTCTCCTTCCCCCTTTCTGAAAGGAGGGGAGAAAAAGCAAACAAACCCCTATTCTCTTTTTTTTTTTTTTTTTTGAACAACTGAAGATTATTTTATTCAATAATTTTATACTTCTTGGACCTTTAACTAGACTGGTGGAAACTGCAATGGAAAGGAAATAATTAAATAAAAGAAAAATACATTTCAAGTTATTATGGAATTACCTGTCCATTTATATGTTTATTATACTTTTTGCTTATTGTACTTTGCTTACATATCCATTTATATGTTTATTTATTGTACTTTTGCTTACTTGTTTTCACATATCTTGAGGAAGGTATTATATGCTTCCACAGTTTGAATTTGTGTCAAGGATGTCGTTCATTGGTTGACTTGGAGTTCTTTTTTTTTCTTCCTTTATTTTTTTAAAAAATGTAATTTCTTTTCAGTGTAACAGAAATCATTGTTTATGTACCACACCCAGAGCTCCATACAATACGTGCCCTCCATAATACCCACCACCAGACTCCCCCACCCTCCCACCCCCCACCCCTTCAAAACCCTCAGATTGTTTTTCAGAGTCCATAGTCTTTCATGGTTCATCTCCCCCTCCAATTTCCCTCAACTCCCTTCACCTCTCCATCTCCCCATGAATGAAACTCGACCATTCTCTTACACCATACACAAAGATAAACTTGAAATAGATAAAAGACCTCAACATGAGGCAGGAATCCATCAGAATCCTAGAGAAGAACATAGGCAGTAACCTCTTCAATATCAGCCACAGCAACTTCTTTCAAGATATGTCTCCAAAGGCAAAGGAAACAAAAACAAAAATGAACTTTTGGGACTTCATCAAGATCAAAAGCTTCTGGATAGCAAAGGAAGGAGTCAACAAAACAAAGAGGCAACCCACGGAATGGGAGAAGATACTTGCAAATGACAGTATAGACAGAAGGCTGATATCCAGGATCTGTCAAGGACTTCTCAAACTCAATATACACAAAACAGATAATCATGTCAAAAAATGGGCAGAAGACATGAACAGACACTTCTCTAATGAAGGCATACAAACAGTTAACAGACACATGAAAAAATGTTCATCATCACTAGCCATCAGGGATATTCAGATTAAAACCACATTGAGATACCACATTACACCAGTTAGAATGGCCAAAATTAGCAAGACAAGAAACAACGTGTGATGGAGGGGATTTGGAGAAAGGAGAACACTCTTACACTGTTGGTGGGAATGCAAGTTGGTGCAGCCAATTTGTAGAACAGTGTGGAGATTCCTTAAGAAATTAAAAATAGAGCTTCCCTATGACCCTGCAATTGCCCTACTGGGTACTTACCCCAAAGATACCCCCAAAGTTGTAGTGAAAAGAAGGGCCATCTGTACCCCAATGTTTATAGCAGCAATGGCCACGGTTGCCAAACTGTGGAAAGAACCAAGATGCCCTTCAGCGGATGAATGGATAAGGAAGATGTGGTCCATATACACTATGGAGTATTATGCCTCCATCAGAAAGGATGAATACCCAACTTTTGTAGCAACATGGACGGGACTGGAAGAGATTATGCTGAGTGAAATAAGTCAAGCAGATAGAGTCAATTATCATATCGTTTCACTTATTCATGGAGCATAACAAATAACAAACCCTTATTCTTTATATAGGATGGAAAGTATTCTGGATTATCACAACTTTTTAGAAACCAAATACATCTTTCTAAGGAAAGTGGAAATGCTGGACTCCACAGCTTTTATGACCTAAAGATGTATGCAAATTCTGAGCTTCATCCCTTTTGAATTATAAATTCCTAGGGAAGCAGTCTTCTTGATACCTCGATTATTTAATGTAGGGTCCTAATCCACAGTGTTACCATTTGACTCTCTAGGGGAGATAAGGGAAGTTCTGTCATAATTATGGATCAAAGCAATTAACTGTACAAGTAACTGCTGATATAATCTTAATGGTATATGGAATGTAGCATGTTTCTAGGGAAAGTGAAAACAAACTTTTTTTTTTTTTCAATTTCTATGTCATAGGAGGGTAGGCTTTTTATAGAAACACTGAGAAATAAGGGAAATTTTATTTTCCTAGATGTTCTCACTATTTCCCTACTATTTTTAGTCTTATTTCTCCTTTATAAATAGCATGTTTTGCCAATAGAACACTTCTCTGGACCTGGATCTCAGAATTTCTCACTTCTGCAGCTTTGCTTACAGCATCCCCTGTATGTAGGACTCCCTCAGCCCAGTGGATCCTAACCCTCCTGAAGACTTCAACATATACTCAGATACTTTCTCTCCATGCAGTATGACACATTTCCTAACTGGATACCTTCGCTCCCTTCTTTGAACTACCATCTCATACTCTGGTCCACTTTTATGGCATTTAATCATGTTCTAGCTTGTATTATAGGTTTTTAGATACCAGTCATTTACCCTGGTGAACTGTACAGTCATTTAAAGCAAGACCTATGATTCTGATTTCAGGTATATGGAATATTAGCTTTTTCCCCTTTTCAAGCTGAAATGTCTCATTTTTTAATTTATTTTTTCCTGTGACTTATTATGTTTGTCCTTCAAATCATAAGAACCTAATAGAAATTGGAAAATAAATTGTTCAATTTGGGAAGATACATTAACTTAGGTAACTAATGTTGTTTTCACAGGCTAAGAATTAACCTTTGTTAAGTACGTAGCGTCTGCACTCATGATGTCAGACCCATGAACACCATTGTGTGTGTACTTCTTATTTTTTTAATTTTTTTAAGAAAGGGAGAGAAAAGGGGAGAGGGGCAGAAGGAGAGGGAAAGAGAGAATTCCAAACAGAATCCATGCCAAGAATGTAGCCTGACCTGGGGCTCCATTTCACAACCCTGAGATCATGACCTGAGCCGAAATCAAGAGTCAGTCGCTTAACCAACTGAGGCACCCAGGCACCTCTCATGTGTGTATTTCTAACTAGTTTTTTATGTTAATTGCTTCTTGAAACCACATTAAGACTTATTTATGCACCAGACTTAATGTAATATATTAATTAATATACTTCTATTTATATACTTAATATATTCTTAACACATTGAAATATGGTTTAATAAATATTGAGTTAATAAAAACAAAGTTTGGTTTATTATTATTACTGCTTCCTGACTCTTGTAAGAATATTATCAGTCCCTTTTGAGGGAACTCAGCGTTTTGTGGGGTCTAATTAAGTGTGAGATTGTAAGACCAAGGACTTGAAAGAAATTATTTTCTTTGCATTCTTTTGATTAGCTCCTCATTTTGAGTATTGCTAATGTTAGGTGGCTGATATTAGCATCCACTACTTAATGTCATCATAGAATATGGGCTGAACTCGAACGTTCCACTTTCTTGTCACTGCTAGAGACTTAATTGGTCCCTGCTTTTGAGGGAGAAATAGTGGTGGAAATACTCTTGTCGATGTTTCCATTTGGTTCTCTGCTCTAATTCTGTTCTGTCCTTGCTGCACTTGTACTCCTAAATTGCTGGATTATAAAATACTCAGAAAATATGAAACTGGATTTCTAAATATGTGACAGTGAGAGAACAACATCCTTTGGCAAAACTGTGAGGGGGATGAAAGTGGGACAGTGTGAATGTCAGCCTGATCATTTTGAGGATTGTAGCAATACTTTCACGCCATCCAACTAAATGTGTGGTATCAGACAACCTGCTTCTCTGTTAGAAGTTCCACAGAGAAAATTTCAAAGTTCAACCCTATAACTATTTGGGGGTTTTTGGAAAGGCTTTTGTCCCCCTCTGAGTTAAAAGTAAAGAATCTGCTCTAATGAGACCAATTAGTGTTCAAAAATTTGAGCTAGGGTTAATTGCATCAGAAACATGATTACATTTTTTTAAATAAATGAAGAGTATAGAACAATGCTTTTAAGAACTGTTTTGTGATATACCAAAAACCATCAAATATTTTTTAAAAACCACTGTAATTTCTTTATAAATTCTAAAACACTCAATCCTATTAATAATAATACTTATTTTTACTAAATATAAAAATTATTCCTGCAGCACAATTTCCAT
This sequence comes from Mustela putorius furo, assembly GCF_011764305.1. NCBI lineage: Eukaryota > Metazoa > Chordata > Mammalia > Carnivora > Mustelidae > Mustela > Mustela putorius. The sequence continues at coordinate 32,091,924 of NW_025421998.1, forward strand.
AGCTGTCAAGTTTGAAGAAATGTCAACTAATTTCTGACCAATCTGAAGAATTCAACACCTCTCTGCTAAGGAGAGACATACTTCACTTATATAAAGAAGCCTTATAATGACTTTACTTTCTTTCAATTCTTTTTATTCCTTTGTTGGTTTGTGCATCAGCAGTTGTGATGATACAGCATCAATAAGCACTAAGTGTGGGCATGTTAGAAGAGAAAACCCTTGGGGCGCCTGGGTGGCTCAATGGGTTAAAACCTCTGCCTTCAGCTCAGGTCATGATCCCAGAGTCCTGGGATCATCATGCCCCACATAGGGTTCTCTGTTCATCAGGGAGTCTGCTTCTCCCCCTTTCTCTCTGCCTGCCTCTCTGCCTACTTGTGATCTCTGTCTGTCAAATAAATAAATAAAAATCTTCAAAAAAAAAAAGAGAAAATTCTTTGTGATTTGCCATTTTGTGTAGGTTAAATTACATTTTTCTATTGTATTATATTCAAGAGAAGAGAGTGTTTGGAAGTGTCTGGTATGAGTACAGATCAGAATAGTGGAACAACGGTCTTAGATGAAGCTTATTTACATCGGGACTCTCAAATGCGAGGGTACACACATCTACCTTTACTTTTAGAAGTCCTCTTAGAGACAGTGTGACTCTTCAGTGTCTGATGAATATTTACTTTTGGTTATGATTAAACTTCTCTTCTGCTTAAAAATAACAAACAACAACAGCAACAACTTTTGTTTTGTTTGTTTTGACTTGATTTGTTATTGTTCTCCTCCCAGAATCCTTGGAATGAAAAATCTTGTGGGATTCACATGAAATTTTTTTCCCACTAGAATGTATCTTATACACAGTCTGAGGAAACTGAGCCAACACATTTCTGAGGAGAGTATTCACTGCTGGATGACGATAATAAAGTTTGTGCATAGTTCCCCTGTCCTGTGACTTTTATCTTGAAATGTTTTTAGCATCTTTTTTCTCCATTCAACTCCACCTATTCTAGATTGTTCTTCATGCCCTCCAGCTAGATTCCCACTCCTGACTTATCTCACTGAATCCATGGTTCCTTTCACTTACTCTACACTTTATAATTCAGTCTCCTCATATATTTCATTTATTCAAGTATTTGCTCTTTATTTGTTTAATCATTCACTAATATTTCATGCTTTTAATGAATGTCTTCTAAATGCATAACTTCTATTGGAGAACTGAAATAATAATTCAGTGGCTACTCTCATGATGCTTAGTTAATTCATTTTTCTCCTCGACTCTTAAGTAATTACTGAGTTTTCCTGATGCATCATCAATCCAAATGCTCTGTTTCTATCACAGCTTCTCTAAATGACAGCCCCTTGGCTCTACTAAATCATTCAGGCAGCCCTAAGGCATGTGTGTTTTAAACAACTATGACATTCAAGGTATTGTGCTTTTTGATGTCCTTTTCGATTGTCACTCAGTATGTTTCCTTTAGGGTTGCCTGATAAAAAATACAAGATGCCCAGTTAGTTGGAATTTCAGGTAAACAACAAGCAAATGGTTTTAAGAATGTCCCTGCAATATTTGGGACATGCTTATTCTAAAAATAGTCATTATTATGTGACAATAAACTTTCACTGGGCATCCAGTATTTTTATTTGCTGTATCCAACAATGAACATTTTGGAGCTCTTCTCTCCTTTAGTGAGATGAGGTTCTTCACTCTGCATTTCTTGGTAATGAAATATTCTTAGCACTTTGCACATTTTAACTTACGTAATTCTGAGGCTATACCCAGTGATGAAAGAATCAGTATTATTCCCATTTAAGATATGAAGGTGTTGGGAAGCGGTGGTCAAGGAATTTGCCCAAAGCCACCCAGTAGTAAGTATCATTTCTGACACTGCGCCAGCAGTTTCTGAGCAAGAGCCTGGAGTGTTAACCATTACATATTACAGCATCTGTGTAAGACCACCATGTTGCTGGTGCCTAAGGTTACTCCGGAAAATAGCACTTGATGGTGACACCTGCAGTGACACTTTCATAATTGTGCATTCTTAGGAACACAAGTATATATTAAAAGTCTTGGCATACTCTAAATGCCTTGGGCATTACTAGACACTGAGAGCATGGACACCACAAATGCCATTTGGCACCCTCTTCTCTGTTGCCTGGTGGATCTGAAAGAAAGCAATGCTGGCCTTTAAGAGGGAGATGGCTTGTTCCAATGATCATTTCTCCAGACACTGTGGTATGAGGACATGTTCTCATTCTGTGCCCTGCAGTTACACCTACTGAGACCTTACGAGGGAAATTCCATTCCTCCTTCCTCTGTAGAATGGGACTAAATCTAAGATCCATCCACACCATGTCAGTGTTCTTTTCCTTACTTTAGGTGTGTGCCACATTCTTTGACAATGGTCAGAGACTTTCCCCATATCTCCCTTATGCTTTCTTTTCCACTGGGGTTCTTTGATAAGGCAATAACGCTTGTTGTGCATAAGCCATCTCTGCGAAGCTGTTCTACCTTGCAAAGGTGTTATGGTCTGAATTTTGTCCTCCCCACATTCATGTATTGAAGACCTTTCCCCTGGTACCTCAGAATGTAACCATATTTGAAAGTAAATTCTTTCAAGAGGTGATTAGATTTCAGTGAGGTCTTGAGGGTGAGCCATAATCCAATACTCCTTATAAGAAGAAATTTGGACACACACAGACATCAGAAGCATGCATGCACAGAGAGACAACCAAGAGGCCTCAGAAGAAATCAAATCAAAACTTTGACTTCCAGTCCCCAGAACTGCGACAAAGTAGATTTCTATTGTTTAAACCATTCAGTTTCTGGTATTTTGTTATGGTGGCCCTAAAAAGGAATACAGAAGGCTCTTTCAGGAAAATAAAAATCTGATACTAGCTCTTCCTCTGAAAATCTACATCATACTAATGCACATTAATCTTCCATGAGCATGTCAGTAGAATTCGAACCCACAGGCTTAAACTATTCAAAATTTAACTGCCCGTTATTACAGGTACCCCCATTACCCATAGCACTAGCTACTATTTCCTAAGCTCCTGTTATGTGCTAGACAATGCTGTAGTGAGTTTCCTATAGTAACTCTACTGATCCTCATAACAAGTTATGATATTACTACAGATAAGGAACTTGAATCCAAAACCACCAAGTAGAAAAACTATTATTCATCCAAATAATACTCACTGTTCCATAGGAAGAGTTTTGGTATTCAGTTAAATTGCAGGTAAATTAAGATCAGGTTCAATATCCTGGATTACCTACAGAATGAGTATATTTTTGGTGCTTAATACATGTTGCTGATTGATTGCCTGATTGGAAAAGGGGTCAGAAAGGAGTAGTACATCATCCTTTGTGGGTGATGTGGATCAGTTCCCACATCATCCCCTCCTGTGGAACTCTGTGTTGTGTTGATGGAGAGGCTGTACATCTGTGCACTCATGTAAGTGGTACCACAGTGACCAATATCTAGATCATTTTTGTAGATTTCATTCATTTATTTGTCAGAGAAAGAGAGAGCACAAGCAGGGGGAATGGCAGGCAAAGGGAGAAGCAGGCTCCCTGCAGAGCAAGGAGCTTGATGCTGGACTCTATCCCAGGACTGGAATCATGACCTGAGCTGAAGGCAGACGCTTAACCAACTGACCCACCCAAGCATCCCACCAACTAGATCATCTAAGCTTGACCCAGGAAAGAACCTTTTAAAGCTTTGATTTAAAATCCAGCATGTGCATAAGAACTTTGGATAGTAGAACCTTTGACGAGAAGCTATACATTCTGGTTTCTAGTACTGGTTTATATCCATAATAAAAGGAAACTATGAGACCAGTGTAATGTCTCCAACTCTTGGGTCTTCAGAATTCCAATGAGGAACTCTGCTTGCTTTGCTTGCTTCACAGAGTGATGAAAGAAGAAATTAAAGCAACATGGATATGCTTTGAAAGACTTGCTTCCTTAAATCTAGAACAATGTGGGTTCTCTTCCTTTGCTCCTTTCCAAATTTGCTGTTTTTCCCACTGTTTCCATAACATTGTAGTGATTCCTGGATAATATGGTGGGCTAGCTTGATTATTAATGATCTGTTGTACATACTAGATAATTTTTTATTTTTTCATTATAAAACAAATTTTTTGTAAAAAATAGCTAAAGATTTGTTGGTGATCTAAAGGTCACTGTACTTTGGCAGCCGCTGATATATCTTAGAATTTGTTATCAGTGTTCAACTTTTTCTAGCAGTAGGACACAGTAATATTGGCAATAATGGCTAACACCTATTAAACAGTTAGGAACTAGGAACTAACCTGAGACCTTTACATACATTACATCACTTAATCCTTTCAGCAACTATAAGAAGTAAATATAATATGGATGAAGTAGATAGAATTATTACCCATGTTTTAAATACAAAAAAATTGCAGACTTAGAGGTTATGGAACTTGCTCAAAATCACATAACTAGTAACTGTGGAACAAGGCTTTGAATGCCATGCTTCAAAGCATGGTCTGAATCCATGCTTTTAATGACCACTTTATGTTGGAAGAATAAAAATTTGCCAGAAAATCAAACCATAAAGTATTTCAGGCAGAAGGGAGAGAGTGAAAAATGAGATGCTTTTCAAGCATTGCTCCTTTTACCGCACCAACATTATTATATCCTCAACACCAGCACCTGATATACCGCCTGGCCCAGAGTAGCTATTTAATAAGTACTTATGGATTTAATGATTGAGAAGCCGAGATCTGTAGTGTGTAGGAGCTGCAAGGAGATTGACATACCTAGAACTCAGAATGTCATGAGTAACATAGCAAGAAGTCAGTATATGTTAATAGTTGTATAATGATTTCTGGATGAAATATTATATGAAGCAAGTCCATTCATTCTTTCACTCATGCTTTAAAAATTTATTGGTCATCTGCCTTATATGAAATATTTAGGAATCAGATACATAAATAATGGAGCTACAATCTTTGCCTTGTAGAGAGAGACACTGCAAAAAAGGATTTACTATCATTTGGTGGTAAAGCTACATACATACATATGAATTAATAGATTTCATAACTGAAATGTGTTTTTTGCCCAATCATAAATAATATCTTGTCATGAGGAAAAGTATTGATGAAATTAAAGTGCATAATAGAAAGGAAATGCACAGTAATAAAAAAAAAACTAGTAATATTTACAGTGTATCCAAAGTAATACTCCAGTTTTATATTTGGGGTTAGATATTAGGTAAAAAGTAGTCCATCCTTTACAAAAATACAAAAGAGAACAAAGTGAAATAAAACAAAGAGAAACTTACTTAATTAAAGTGAAGGCAAATTCTATTGTCACAAATAATCTATTTTACTGGTTAATTATTCATTTGTTGTACAATACAGTGAATAAGCCATCACTGGTAGCCTGCTGGTATTTAAAGTTGTATTTATTAATATAATACCTCTACCAAATGGTTGTCATAGAGATGGGTTTCCTGGGAAGCAGGTTCTGAGACAGGGGGTAGTGTATAGATTATCACTGAACCCCGTTGGGATTAATCCTTGTGGAAGGGAATGAAGGGAAGCAGAAACATGTAGAAGCGAAGGCCCAATGACAGTATCCCTGACTCTCAGGAGCTATATCTGAATTGTTATCAGTTCCAAGCTGGGATGAGATGGCCAAGCAAAACTTCAGGATCAGTTGGTCATTGAGTGTGGCTATCTGGGAAGCTGTATTACTCTGGGAAGATTGGCTTTTGCAGCTGAGACAGTTACTGAAGGGGCTGATGGCAGAAGGCAGTCTGTGAGCAGCACTCCCAGCAGTCAGGGCACACATCTGTCACTGAAGGGGTCACATGGCAGTTTCAGATACAGTAGCCTCTTAGATGGTACAGAGAGCATTTCGGGGAAAGAAGAAGCCTCCTTCTCCACACACTCCCCACCTCAGTTGTTAATACTGTGAGCCATAGTCAACTTCATTCTACTAGGCTTGTTTTGGTATTTCTTAATGGTTACTTCTGTAGCCCTAGATAATATATTTTTACCTCCATTTCTTCAGTCATGGTCACAGTCCCTTTTCCTGCTCCTGTGTGCATTACTGTCTCCTCAGCACCTGGCCTACTGCCTGACACAGAATGGTATTTTTTTCAAGTTTATTTTTAGTAGTTTCTACACCCAACATGGGGCTCAAACTCAATGAGCCCCAAGATCAGGAGTCATATGCTCTTTTTTTAAATTTTAAGATTTTATTTATTTGACGGAGAGACAGAGAGTGCACAAGTAAGCAGAGTGGCAGGCAGAGGGAGAGGAAGGAGTAGGCTCTCTGCCAAACACGGAGCCCAATATGGGGCTCGGTCCCAGGACCTTGGGATCATGACCTGAGCTGAAGGCAGCTGCTTAACCAACTGAGCCACCCAGGTGCCCCAAGAGTCATATGCTCTTTTGACTGAGTCCTCCTGAAGCCCCACAGAGTAGGTATTTAATATGCATCTGTTGACACCTTTTCTGAAAAATGAGGATTTGGCTCACATTTTGTCCTCTTCCTTTCAAATATTTATAGTTTAATTATTTTAAATTCTTCTGTTGATCTTTTCTGTAATTCTAAAGCTATGTTTATGCTTGCATTTTTTTGTGTGTGTATGCTCTCAACTTACCAACAGCATCTCCTGGCTTTCCGCTCACAAAACAAGGACACCAGTGTTCCTACCCTTTCTTTCACCTTTCCCAACTTCTATCTTCCATGATCAATCAAATATAGGTTTACTTTTATTTTGTTCCATGTGTTGATAATCACATTTTTTTTTTTCTGGAACCACAACCATATTTTCTATGCTTTTCCTCCCTCACCTTACTTTCTGGATCAAACATAGTAATGGCTACAAACTTCTGAAATAAAACTTCAAAAAACTTTTGGCTAAAGACCACCATTTTGAAGATTCTCTTGGCTGATGGCTATAATGGTTGCTGGCTGGGACCTGGGACCCAGAACCATCCCCTATGTGTGTTTCATTTGGCCCATGTGTATACTATTTTATACATCTGAGGGGACATTTAAAAACTGGGTAATTTGGGGTTGACTCTTAAAGTGAGGTATCAGTGAGCAACATTTATATTGTTGTTTATTGTTGAATAGTATGCTGGGATGAGATTTCTATTTCTATAGGAACAATGTTACTAAAATTATATTGCTCTTAGAAGTGTTTCTAGCTTCTCTAATTTTACATTATACTATCTAACGTGAGGAGTTCTCCTTTTCCAGAATTTTCTCCTCCCAAAGACAGTCTATCATCTTGCTATATATAGTCTGGCCTATATGCTTTCTGGGTAGGTTACATTAGAGGGTGTTCTCTAATTCAGGAACCCCTCCTTGGAGGCTGTATCTTTCGGATTGGCCTTTTATTTACCTCTTTTCTTTTATATTTTTTGTCCATATTTTCCTCTGTACACTTTAAAATATTTTCTGTTTACTTTTAGCAGTTTTGACATAAATCTCTAAGAATGGGTTCATGTTCTCTGCTTGACACTTTTCTCAAGAATCCTAACTTTAGTTAATCTCCCTGATCGTGCTAGAGCTGTTTCATTCTTCCTGACTGATGTTAAATTTCCTATTTTCTTATTTTGGTCATCATTCTCCTTTACAGTGTTGGTTCTCCTCTTAGGTCTCATGAACTTTGGTTGTTCTGAACGCTGATTCCATGAAGGGAGGGGTGGGTGTTGGGGGGTTTCTTTAACATTGTGTCAGTAGGTGTGGTTTCCTTTCACTTCTCTGCTGTGATTGATATTATGACTGGGAGCTCATGGTGGGATAAGGCATGGAGTGTCAATGTTCACAAGTTCTTCCTGGGGGTGAGTTTTGGGGATATGGTCTAGTTGTACCTTCTTCTAGGGAGTCTTAGCTCTGGAAAACAAGAAACTGTCTCTTCCCTGAGACTCCCCAGTGGTCAGGATTCTGAGATCAAAGTTGGTTCTGCACATTATATAAAAAACCTTCCTGGGTGCCTGGGTGGCTCAGTGGGTTAAGCCTCTGCCTTCGGCTCAGGTCATGATCTCAGGGTCCTGGGATCGAGTCCCACATCGGGCTCTCTGCTCAACAGGGAGCCTGCTTCCTCCTCTTTCTCTCTCTGCCTGCCTCTCTGCCTACTGCCTACTTGTGATCTCTGTCTGTCAAATAAATAAATAAAATATAAAAACAAAACAAAACAAAAAAACCTTCCTGCTGTTTTTAGCTATTTTCTGCAGGTAGTAGATGTGCTGGAGGAGCACCTCTGCAGGAATGGTCCAGGCTCTCATCTGCAGCTTTTTGGAGTTTGTCGGAATAGGCAGCAGCTCTTTCCTGATTCCTGCTTCCTTCCTCCCTCCCTCCCCTTCCTTCTTTCCTACCCTCCTTCCTTCTCTCCTTCCTTCCTTCCTCTTAAAGATTTTATTTATTTATTTGACAGAGAGACAGTGAGAGAGGGAATAGAAGCAGGGGGAGTGGGAGAGGGAGAAGCAGGCTTCCCATTGTGCAGGGAGCTGGTTGTGGGGCTCTGTCCCAGGACCCTGGGATTGTGACCTGAGCTGAAGGCAGATGCTTAACCTCTCCCAAGGTGCCCCCTGATTTCTGTTTTCTGATCTGTACATTGAGGAGCTCAATAGTTTTCATAGTTCTGCTTTTTGAGGAGGAGCAGCTGTTCTTATATATCAGTTCTGCACTGTTCTGAGAGTTCTATTTGAAAACCGATTGTAGATCTTGCTCCTTCATCACTTCCATAGATTTTATAATCACCAAATTTCTTTTATTGACTCCCCCCTCCCAAAGAAAAGCCAATCCAGAATGCTTTCTGTTTCCTATACTGACTCATACTGACTCCAGACAGAGAGAATGAACAAGTGACAGACTTTAGGCTCTCAGATGTCAGAATGAAGAGAATATTATTCTAGGGAGCTGACACATACATTAGCTTTTATGATCATTTCTTTAATGAGGAGCCATTTAGGATTAAGATAAGACAGGAATGCTTATCAGATGCTTGTGTCTTGAGTTGAGATAGAGGAGAAGGATGAGGGGCTATCTGCCCCAGCTGTTCTGTGCATATACCTCCACTTGATTTCACTGTTTTCAGACCCGTATCTCTCCCCACTCATCCTCTGCATCTGCAGCCTTTGAGGTTTCACCAGAAAAAGGATGCAACTCTAGCCTGTGGTCACTATATAGTGTATTCTCTCTCCTGTTTTTATCTAGAGAAATGCTTCAGTGTGCTTTCTATCTCCCAGAAAAGTGTTAAATTTCTTGATCTACTGGTGATACCCCATAGCCATATTCCTGATTACTATATCCATAATTACATTTCATTAGAATCTCTGGAGAAGATGCTTGTTCTCCATCTGGATCTTTAGCCAGGGTCTTATCTGAATTATCTGGTTCACCAGTTTTAGAAGCAGAAGTTGAAACAAATGCATTCTATCACAAAAGTGATATATCTGGCCATTTAATATTATTAAGGACCTTTCTACACTTAAACGATAGTTTTAAAGTTTTTCAAGCAATTTTTAAAACTTTCACCTTTTTTCCCATTAGAGGGAGAGTGTCTTGAATATTTGAACTCTCTATTAGTGAAAGCGAAGGAAACATCATCATACTCAATTTGAATCTACTCATCAAAACTGGAAAAGCATAAGAATTTGAGTTAAAAGAAAAATTGCATGCAAATTTATTTTTTAAAAGATTCTGTTTATTATTTATTTGACAGAGATCACAAGTAGGCAGAGAGGCAGGCAGAGAGAGAGGAGGAAGCAGGCTCCCTGCTGAGCAGAGAGCCCGATGCAGGGCTCAATCCCAGGACCCTGGGATCATGACCTGAGCCGAAAGCAGAGGCTTTAACCCACTGAGCCACCCAGGTGCCCCGCATGCAAATTTTAATGTTACCACTTATAACTTTGGAATGTGGGTCATGTTACCTAATCTCCCTGAGCTTCAGTTTTTTTTAATTTGTCAAAATGTGAATAAAAATGTTTGCTGTGCAGTAGTCAAGTGAGAACTAAATATTATGAGTTGGACAAATGAAGATGACTTCTCTTGTATACCAACTGTTTATTATTTGTTCAACTTAAAAAAAAAAAGAAAAAAGCTCTTCTTTCTTCGTTTAATTAGAAAAACTCCACGGGACGCCTGGGTAGCTCAGTTGGTTAAGCAGCTGCCTTCGGCTCAGGTCATGATCCCAGCGTCCTGGGATCGAGTCCCACATTGGGCTCCTTGCTCCGCAGGGAGCCTGCTTCTCCCTCTGACTCTTCCTTCCACTCTGTCTGCCTGTGCTCGCTCTCACTCACTCTCTCTCTGACAAATAAATAAATAAAATCTTTAAAAAAAAAAAAAAAGAAAAACTCCCCAAATTAGTTCCTTTACTGTTACATCATGAACATAAAGACTGCAGTGAAGCATAAGGAAAACCAAGTATATAGAAAGTTCTGCAAAACAGTGTGAAGCGAGCAAGGTTCATTGTCTTGCTCTCAAGATCGACATGATAATATGTACAGAAGATAAAATGGTTTAATATCTTTAAATTATGCTAAATAGTCAAAACACTGGATTAAGAGTTCTGAGGTATGTATCTCAGACCTCTCATCTTGAATTTTTAAAAAGAATATTGTCAATAAAGCAAATGAAACATATTGACTCTCAAAGGCATGCCTGGTTTATCTTCTGATTCATTATCCTGAACATTGATTTATTTTTTGCAGTTTCTGAAACCGTGTAAAAAATCCATAAGTTTGGAAATAAAATGGAGAAAAGGCTAACATAAACTAATATCCTGGGCCTTCATCTAGGTGTTCTTCTTTATAATTCCTCTATGTATGTGTTTTTAAAAATCTTTTTGATAATATGTAATGATATGTAACAACTTTGTACGGTAACAGATGGTAGCTAGATTTATCATGGGGATCACTTCATAATGTTTATAAATGTTGAATCACCATGTTGTACACTTGAAACTAATATAATATTGTATGTCAATGACTCTTCAATGAAACATAATGTGCAAAGTGAAAGAAAAATCTTTCTGCATGTTTCTCTGTGAGAAAAGGGGCCCTGCAAGTCTTCATCAGCGTATGGTTATTAGAGTGATTTAGAGATTATTTTTAGTTGGTCACCATGACCTGGCCACTGAAATAAAATGTTGACTTTCCGTGTTATTAAGCTTTGTACTTCTAAGCACAGTGAAATGTTCATTACTCCCGAAATAGACCTCTGTTCCTCTGATTGGATTTTAGGATTCAATAAGCCAATGAGTTTGAAGCCCTAAAGTAACAACCTAGTGGGGGTTTTCCTGCCCCATGCAGAATAGTCCCTGGTTTTGATGGTGACAATTGGGACAAACACTAGTTAGAGCCTTAGCCAGGATGTGTTCCTTCTGAGATCATTTATTTTTTGATTTAGGAAATATTTAAGACATGAATTAACTCCTTTGTCTTCTCCCTTTAAGTACACAAGCAATTTGAGAGATCCAAAACAGATAAATCATAGGCTAGAGAAACAACTGATCACAATATGCTTTTTGTTTTTTCGGTTCAAGGGAAAGCACCTGATCCATGAAGACAACTGTACAAATTTTCAGAGATGGAAAGAATATGTGTTTCCTTATGAGTTTAAGGAGCTGAGTGGTATTAGACTTCTCCACAATGCTGGAAGCTAGAAGACGGTCTTGGAAATTTACAATAAAAATTATTTCCAAGTTAGAATTCTATATTATCAATCAGAGGTAAAGGTAAACATAGGACATTTCAGACATACAAGATATGTTAAAAAAATATCTTACATTCATCCTTTTCTAGAAAACTACTGAAATATGTGCTCAGCATCAAGCAGAGAGTAAACTAAGGAAAAGAGAATATGCAGGACACAGTAAATGGGAGACCTAAGTAAAGGAAAAGTGAAGGGAATCTCAGGATGGGAGAGAAGAAATATATGAGGAGAAAAACTGCCAAGCATCTTACCAATTGGAGCAAGTCAGTGGTGTCTGGCAGAGATGGCTCCATGAAGACGGGAGTGTTAGGATTCCTGACGTATTTAGATATATTGGGTAAAGATTTATAAAACTGAGCATTGTTTAGGAATTAAGGGTGATAAGTACATAGATTACTAGGCCAAAAAATAATATATTGTGCAAGAAAGGAAAAAAATAGGTATACTATGTAGATCAGTCATGAATAGCATTTACCTAATTTGAAATGAAATAAATACCACATGACTCAAGAAATGATGATATACATTGAACTGTCAGATTTTGATTTCTTAGTAGGTCTAACTTTACTACTAATGGTTTGCAAAGTGCTAAGCATATGTCCATCATCTTTGTGTGTAAAATAATGTCTTCATCCATAATTATTTGCTGTTTATTTTTCAAGATTTAAACATAATTCGTAGAGATATCAAGTTAAGGACAAATTTTTCAAGAATCTGGGTTATCAATACCAAAAAAAAAAAAAAAAGAATCTGGGTTACATGTTCAACCTGGAAATTATAATTACAAATATAGATATATAATAAATAATTCCTGATAATTGTGAAAACCTATTTTAAGTGGCTAGTCAGAAATTTAAAAAAATTAATGACTGCTTATATTATGCCCCTTTATCAAAATTATTTTCTTTGAAAACAGTCAGTTGATTTCCATTTTGCATATATATAAATGTAGTTCCTTGCTCCATCAGGTAGGACAAAAAATTGGAAATAATTTTCATTAAGGTACTAGTTTAAGAAAGAAATAGTATAATAGGATGCTCTACTGGCTAATGAATTAAAGAATAGCAACTATTTTATATATATTTATAGTTTATATATATATATAGTTTATATATATATATATATATATAATGAATATGTAATGTTTATAGTTTAGATGGAAGGTAAAGGTTATAAAGTCTCATTTTTATGCCTAAAATCATCTAATCACTAAACACAATGCTGCTAGTATAATAAGAAAGTTGCTTTTTCCCTTTCTTTTCTTTCTTTCTTTTTTTTTTTTTTTTAGATTTTTTATTTATTTAACAGAGAGAGAAGTCACAAGTAGACAGAGAGGCAGACAGGGTGGGGGAGAAGCAGGCGCCCTGCTGAGCAAAGACCCGGATGTGGAGCTCCATCCCAGGATCCTGAGATCATGACCTGAGGCTTAACCCACTGAACCACTCAGGCACCTGTTTCCCTTTATTTTCTAACTATATTTCTTTTGTCTACTCTACCAATTTTTTTTTAAAGATTTTATTTATTTATTTGACAGACATAGATCACAAGTAGCCAAAGAGGCAGGCAGAGAGAGAGAGAAGAGGAAGCAGACTCTCCACTTAGCAAAGAGCTCAAGGCAGGGCTCGATCCCAGGACCCTGAGATCATGACCTGAGCCGAAGGCAGAGGCTTAACCCACTGAGCCACTCAGGTGCCCCAACTCTACCGATTTTTAAAATGTAGTGAATTAAAGCAACATAAAAAATGAGTTCAGAGTGTCAGAGTACCATAATTCAGTTCTAAATCTAAGTAATTTTCCCACTGCCATTGTAGGTAAAAGACTATTAGTTGACTTCTTAAAAGCAAACAAACAAACAAAACTTTCATTTTTGAAATATGAAATGCTACATGGATGCTACATAGATTTTTTTTCAGGAAGATTTTAAGAGAACATTTCCTGGAATATGTGCAAAAACAAGAATTATATACCTAATGCTACTTGAACTAAAATATCGAAGGAAAATGTGTGCATTTCCTTCATTTAAGGGTTTGTCTATGATAAAATGTAGAGCTTTAGCAAAACAAAAACAGTGGGAACATGGAAGAAAAGTAGCACATTTATTGCTAAAATAAATACTTCCAATGATTATGCCTTAAGAAAATCCAAAGGTGATCATGCATTTGCTGGAGGTTTGTGAGATGTTTTGTTTTGTTTTGCTTTTTTAATTTTTTAATTTTTATTTATTTTTTTACTCTCCTATGGTAAAGAACCAATAGTAGCTCAGCATGAAGCAACAACTTATCTAGTTGTTATGTACTTACATGTATATATGTTATATAATTTATATGCCACATCAGATATATTTTAGGTGTTTGAAAGCTGTAAGTTTTCTCTCCTGTTGGCTAGATTCAACTTCATAACTGCCTTGCTCTGTGAAATTGGACATTTAATTCTTGTTGACCTTATTCCTCCATGTTGTAAATGGCAGTTATAAAACTCTGTAGCATTTTAACTGTGCATACATTCTGCTAGGCCATATGGAAATGTTGTTGATGCTTCCTGCACGTTGGCCTAAAGTGTTCAGTAAGTTAACGTTATCATCTAGCACATTGCTTCCCGACTCTCACTCGCACCTGTGGAGTTCCTACTAACATGCTACTGATTCTGCTCCTTAGGTTGCCTGATATTTAGACTCAAACAGAACCACCATGTCTGTGGTTCTTATTTGCCAGTAGAGTCTATTAGTACCACTTTTACAAAATGTCTAGCAACCATGTTAATGAGATTGGATGATTCATTTGTGGGCTTTAGGCTCAAGGAAAAATACAAATTTTCTTTGTTGGCTGCATTAGGATATCCTTTTTAGTTCATCACTCAGCAGGTGAGTGCCATCATATTATGTTCCTTTTGTCTTACATTAATATCTCTAAAGGATTTTGTAATTTTGGATCTATATCTGATTTAGAAAATCACAGTGGCCTATTGTGTGTATTAGACAGAAATACACTATTTTCAGACAATTTTAATTTACTGACATATAGAAGATATACAATACCAACATGAATGACAGAATTACATGGTTCACTATTCACTTAAAGCATGTTTTTCTTAACTACCAGGAAACGAATCATTAATATTAATGTATACTGTATATAAATTATTATGGCAGAATTATAATTTTCCCATTGAATTAGTAACTCAGATTCATGAAGAAGTTGTCATGAGCTTTATTTCCTATAAAGTCATAGGTAGAGCCTGAGTTATTACTGAAGCTAATGTTATTTTACACTTATATATCAAGTGGTAATATGCTCAGCACTTGTCAAGCCATTGGGAGTGAAATTTGACCTATCAAGAAATCATAGTAAGACAGGTTGATGTATGTGTTCTTTTCCCCAAGGTCTTTCAGAGGTTACATCTATGTCAGGTAATTATCTTTTCCACAGAAAAGTAGAAATTGCCTTATAACAACTTTTAAGTTTCTAGAAACACTAGGAACACTTGGTTAATGCGTAAGTCTTAGTGTCTTGTCATGAATGCTGAATTTTCATTATTTACCAGTATAAGAACTATCCCACATGACTGTGGAACAGGAATATACTATCTTGTGTTAAAAAGATCCTTTTAGGGGGAAATTCATGTGTAGTACCCCCAGAAAAAGCAAGCACTGTGAAAATACTCTGATCACACTGAGCATCAGACTTCTACCTACTGTGTTTTCAGGTAGCGGGTTTTCCAGATACATCAATAATAGACTTAGTTATCTATCTTGGGAATTTATTTATTTTTTACTTTTTTTAAATTTCAAAGCAACATACAAGGTATTATTTGTTTCAGAGTTACAGGTCTGTAAATCATCAGTCTTATACAATTCACAGCGCTCACCATAGCACATATCTTTCCCAATGTTCATAACCCAGCCACCCTATCCTTCCTCCCACCAGCTCCCCAGCAACCCTCAGTTTGTATCCTGAGATTAAGAGTCTCATAGTTTATCTCCCTCCCTGGTCCCATTTGTTTCATTTATTCCCCTTCCTTTCCCCTCATGACCCCCTGTCCTGCCTCTCAAAGTCCCCATATCATAGAGATCATATGATAATTGTCTTTCTCTGATTTATTTATTTCACTTAGCATAATACCCTCTAGTTCCGTCTACATCATTGCAAGTGGCAAGATTTCAGAGTTTTTTTGATGGCTGCATAGTATTCCATTATGTATATCTTGGGAATTTATTAAGAAAACAAAAACAGTGGTTGAGAGTGAACATGTATTTAGGAATAAACCCATGTAATCTTTCATTTCATTGATATATATATGAAAACCCTATGCAATAAACTGAAAATATGAGGCACTTTCTGACATCAGTACCCATGTATCCTCTTAGCTTTTAAATACATTACTGCTAGAGTGGCAACTTTTTTTTTTTTAAACTTTATTTTTTTAAGTAGCATTTCTCGTTGTGAAATTCTGTCTTTACCTTCCACTTATGTGTGTCCCATGTCATTCTTGTACTCCATTTTGATGCTGCGATTGTCATTATTTATATTGTTAGTTATCAAAAATTCTCATTTTTTATTAACAAGTACTCAAAATTGACTCCAAATACTGTAACTTTGATAAATTCTAAAGTGATTTTGGTTCCTGATAATATGCTCTAGAAAATGCTGGCTGCTGGCTTACTAACCCCCTTGTTTGTTTATTAACCTCCTGACTGTCTTCTGTCAGGACCTGCAGCTTTCACTTTATTTGAAATGTGCGCTCTTTTGTTAGCTTCTGACCGACAGATGTGACAAGGGAAATATTTTCTTGGGAAAAGTCCCTTTCGGGTTAGGATAGCTGAGAAATAGGTCCTGTTGCATCCACAATAATACTATTAAAGCCCATTATCTCTCTACCCTGGAAAAAGTGTTTCAGCAGTGTTACTGTTTAATATGTTACTAACTCCTTATTCAGTCTTCATTTCTTACCTTGATTAAGGCAGTGGTGTGGATAGAAAGTAATTCTGATTTTGATTCAAGACATGTGATAAGCATTTCGTAGTTTCCAGTTGATTGCTAGATGCTATCCTAGGTCATTCACTTACATTATTTTTAAGCCCCCAAACAAATCTTGAGGATAGGTGTTATTATTATCTCTAAGATGTTTAAACAACGTCTCAGAGAGATAATATGAATTGCCCAAGGTCATTCACCTAATGCATGGCTAAATTCTGGTGTCTTGACTGTTTAATGGTACATTATTTTGCAAAACATGAAACTTATTTTTTGGCTTTTTCATCATGTATTTTGAAGCTTTGTTTTTAGGCACATACATATTTTTGATTGTTATGTCTTCACAATGAGTTATCTTTCCATTGTTATGAAATGTGATTCTGTGTCTGGTAATACTATTGTGGTTTATTTTGTCTGGTATTAATATAGCCGCATAGGCTTTCTTATGTTTATTTTTTACACTCTATGTCTTTTCTATCTATTTATCTTCAGCTTATCTATGTTTTTATATTAAAGTGGATCTCTTAGAGATAGTGAATACTTTAGTCTTGCTCTTCTAAAAAATTTATTCTGCTACCTTTTAATGGCATATTTAGTCCATTTCTTTCTTTTTTTTTTTGTCCCTCACTTTTTTGTTTCTCTATTCTGTTTCCTGACTTCTCTTAGATTATTTGGACAATTTTTGCATACTATTTTAATTTGACTATTGACTTTTTAGCTATCCTTCTTGCATTATTTTTCTGAAGTCTCTCTAGAGGTTAACATATACATTTTTTTTGGTAAATAATGTATTATTTAATGTCAAATGTAGTGAACTTGTAACTGTGTAGGTCTCCCTTTCCTGTCCATCAACTGTGCTATATCTATTACATGTATTACATTTACACTCATGATAACCCCACAAGATAAGGTAATATTTGCTTTATACTGTCCTTTGGATTTTAATGAAATTAAGAGGAAATACAGCCTTTTATCTTTGCTTCCTTTGCTTTTTCTTAAAATTCAAGGTTTTACATTCCTTCTCAAAGATCTGATTTTTCATATAGTGTTGTTTTCATTCAGCCTGAAGGAATCTCTTTAATATTTCTGATAGTAGTGAATTTCTCTTGGCAATGAATTATCTTAGTTTTATTTTATCTTTGATTATTTTTATTGTACTTTTATATTCTTGAAGAATATTTTTACTGAACATAGAATTCTGGGTTGGTAGTTTACTCTTTCAGTACTTTTTAAGTTTTTTTTTGCCTCACTGGTTTCTGATGAATTATTGGCCATTCTGAGTTGTTGATCTTCTGTAATTTTTTTCTGACTGCTTTTAAGCCTTTCTCTTTCAGAAGTTTGGCTATGAGGTGCTTGGGCATGGTTCTCTTCATATTTATGCTACTTATGCTTCACTGAACTTTTTGAAGCTCTAAATTTATCTTTTACTAAATTTGGGAAATTGTTAGTAATTATTTCTTTAAATATTATTTCATTTTTTATCACCTTTTCTTCTAGGATGCAATTACATGTATGGTTTACCTTTAGCTTTTGTCCAAGAATTGGACAATTGAATTTGAGAGGCACGGTGGGGGTCGGGGGAGGGGAAGCAAGGGGAAACAAGATGGGACTGGGGAGAGAGACAAACCATAAGAGTCTCTTAATCTCAGGAAACAAACTGAGGGTTGCTATAGGGGAGGGGAGTAGGAGGGATGGGGGGCTGGGTTATGGACATTAGGGAGGGTATATGCTGTGGTGAGTGCTGTGAATTGTGTAAGACTGATGAGTCACAGACCTGTACCCCTGAAACAAATAATACATTATATGTTAATACATTTTTTAAAAAGTTCCCTAAATTACTGTCCATTTTAAAAAATACTTTTTATTTCTGTTCTTCACATTTGATAATTAGATCATAATCACTGATGTAGCTTATCTATAAGTTCAGTGATTTTTATGTCCTTTCTACTCTGCTTTTAGGCAAATCCAGTTCTTAAGAAAATCTCAGATGTTGTACTCAGTTCTAGAATTTTCATTTGATTCTTTAATTTTTTTTTTTTGGTATGGTAAAATATACCTAATATGAAATCTATCATCATAATCATTTTTAAGTGTATAATAATACATTCATAATGTTGAGCAAGAGTCACCAACAATCACCATCCATCTACAGCTCTTTTTATCTGGTAAAAGTGAAACTCTGTACCCATTAAATAATACCTTACTGTTCCCTTCCGCCACTTGTTCCTGGCAACTACAGTTCTACTTTATATCTCTGTGATTTTAACTACTCTAAGAAATTCATATGAATGGAATCATATATTTGTCTTTTTATGACTGGCTTATTTCACTCAGCATTATTTTCTCAAGGTTCATCCATGTTACAACATGCCAGAATTTTTAAGGCTGAAAGATATTGCATTGTATGTATATACTGCACTTATTTATTTTTATCTGTCAGTGACATCTGGGTTACTTCCATGTTTAGCTGTTATGAATAATGCTGCTATGAACATGAGTGTACAAATATATCTTTGAGACCCTACTTTCATTTCTTTTGAATATATGTCCTGAAGTAGAATTGCTGCAATAGAATTGGCAATTCTATTTTTACTTTTTTTGAGGAATTACTATATTGTTTTCCACAGATCTGTATCATTTTACATTCCTACCAACAGGGGATCTAATTGCCAACATTTGTTGTTTTAGGAGTTTTTGTTTGTTTGTTTGTTTGTTCGTTTTGATAATAGCCATCCTAACTGGTATGAGGTGGTACTTCATTGTAATTCAGATTTGCATTTCCTGAATGATTAGTGTATTCACTGGCCCATTTGCTTTTCTTTTAAGAAATGTCTATTCAGTTCCTTTTCCTATATTTGAATTGGGGTTTTTTTGTTGTTATTGTTATTGAGTTTTAGGAATTATCTATATATTCTGGATATTAATCCTTTATCAGGTATACGATTTGCGAATAATTTCTCCCATTCTGTGGATTGCCAAAATTTACTTTGTTGATCATGTCTTTGGATGTACAAATTTCAAAAGTTTGGGGGCACCTGGGTGGCTTGGTTAATCATCTGCCTTCAACTCAGGTCATGATCTTAGGGTCCTGGGACTGAGCCCTGCATCAGTGAGGAGTCTGCTTCTCCCTCTCCCTCTGCCCCTCTGCCTACCACTCATGTGTTTGCTCTTTCTTTCTCAAATAAATATAAAATCTTAAAAAAAAAAAAAGTTTACACGAAGTCCAATTTGCTTGTTTTTTCTTTTGTTGCCTGTGCCTTTGGTGTCATACCCAAAACAAATCGGTGCCAAATCCAGTGTTATGAAGATTTTGCCCAGTTTTTTCCTAAGAATTTTATAGTTTTAGGTCTTACATTTAAGTCTGATCCATTTTTAGTCAATTTTTGTATGTTGTATTAGATAAGGGTCCACTTTCATTATTTTGCATGTAGATTTCTAGTTTTTTCCAGCACCATTTTTGAAAAGACTATGCTTTCTTCACTGACTGGGCTTGGCAAACTTGACAAAAATCGTTTGAACATATATGTGGTTTATTTCTGGGTTCTCTGTTCTATTTCATTAGTGTATTTATCTGTCTTTATGCCGCTACCACACTCTTGATTACTACAGGCTTGTAGTAAGATTTTAAATCAGAAAGTATGAGTCACCCAGCTTTGTTTGTCTTTTCCAAAATTGTTTTGTCTATTTGGGATCCCTTGAGATTCCATATGAATTTTAGGATGGGTTTTTCTATTTCTGCAAAAGATGTCATTGGGATTTTGATAGCAGTTGCACTGAATCTGTAGATTCATTTGGGTGGTATGCACATCTTAACAGTATTGTCTTCCAATCCATGAATGTGGAGTATATTTTCACTTATTTATGTCTTCTTTAATTTCTTTAATCAGTGTTTTATAGTTTTCATTGTACAAGTCTTTCACCTCCTTGATTAATTACTAAGCATTTTACTCTTTTTGTTGCTATGTAAATGGAATTGTTTTTGTAATCTCCTTTTCAGATTTTTTATTGTTAGTGCATAGAAATGCAACTGATATTTTTGTGTTAACTTGTATCCTGCGACTTTGCTGAATTTATTTATTAGTTCTAACAGTTTTTGTTTATGTATGGAATTTTTAGGGTTTTCTGCATATAAGATTGTATTATCTGTGAATAGAGGTAATTTTACCTCTTCCTTTTCAATTTAGATCCCTTTTCTTTCTCTTTCTTGCGTAATTATTTGGGCCAGAACTTCCAGTGCTATGTTGAATAGAAGTGATAAAATTGGGCATTCTTGCCTTTTCCTGATATTAGAGGTAAAGTTTCAGTCTTTCACCATTTAGTATGATATTTGCTGTGGATTTTAAATATATTGCCTTTTATGTAGGAATAGTTCCTTTCTTTCTTTGGGTCGTTGAGTGTTTCTATCATGAAAGGGGATTGAACTTTGTCAAATTCTTTTTCTGCATCAGATGATTATGTGTTGTCTCACCTTCATCCTGTTATTGTGATATATTACACTGATAGATTTTCATTTGTTGAACCATTCTTAACATTCCAGAACACAGTCTACTTGATTGTTGTGTATAATCTTTTTATTATGCTGCTGAATTTGGTTTTCCATACTATATTGTTTAAGATTTTCATATCAATGTTCAGAAGGAATATTGGTCTGTAGTTTTCTTGGATTGTCTTTATCTGGCTTTGGTATCAGAGTAATGCTAGCCCTCATAGAATGAGTTAGAAAGTGTTCCCTCATTTTCAGTTTTTGGAAAAAGTTTTAAAAGAACTGGTGTTATTATTATTATTATTATTTTAATGTTTGATAGAATTCACCAGCGCAGCTATCTAGCTGAGGGCTTTTCTTGGTCAGAAGATTTCAATTGCTGATTAAGCTCCTTGCTAATTATAGGTCTATTCATATATTCTATTTCCCCATGATTTGGTCTTGATAAGTTTTATATTCCTAAGAATTTGTCTATTACATCACATTTATCTAATTTTTTGGCATATATGTGTTCATAATACTCATAATTCTTTTCATTTCTGTAGAATCAGTTAAAATATATACTTTCAATTCTGATTTTAGTAATTTGAATCTTCTCTCCTCTTTTTCCCTTGGTCTATCTAGCTAAAGGTTTGTCAGTTTTACTGATCTTTTTTAAAGATAAAACTTCTGGTTCCATTGATTTTCCCTATTTTTCTATTCTCTATTTTGTTTAATTCTGCTTTAGTTCTTATTATTTCCTTAATTATGATAGCTTTGGTTTTAGTTTTTTCTTCTTTACCTAGTTTCTTAAGTTGTAAAGTCAGGTTGTTGATTTGAGATCTTTCTTGTTTTGTAATGTCTACCTTTTTTCATATTTTCTGAGATCAATTCACATACAAAATTATATTACTTTGGGTATACAACATAACAACTTGATATTTGTATATATTGTTAATTTTGTATTCTTCTACCTTTATTTGTTGGGAAGTTTTTGATTTTTTTTTAAAAAAATTCATTTATTTATTTTAGATAGAGAGAGAGAAGGAGAGGGGGAGAGAGAGAAACTCAAACAGACTCTGTGCTGAGTGACAAACATGATAGGGGCTCCATCTCACGACCCCGAGATCATGACCTGAGCCAAAATTAAGAGTTGAGTGCATAACCTACTAAGCCACCCAGACACCCCTAATGATTTTATTTTTAAGTAATCTCTATACCCAACTTGGGGTTTGAACTTAAAACCCTGAGATCAAGTGTATATTCTGCTAAGGGAAGTTGGTTCTATCTCCTTAGATCTTTAGTCAGTCTGTTTAGATTTTCTGTATCTTCATGGTTTGGTCTTGGAAGGAAGTATTATGTAGGAATTTATCCATTTCTTCTAGGTCGTCCAGTTTGCTGATTTATAACTGTTCATATTAGTCTTTTATGATACTTTGTATTTCTGTAGTTTTAGTTGTAACAATTCCTCTTTTATTTCTGATTTGATTGGTTAATGTCCTCTTTCTTTCTTTATCTCTTTCTTTCTTTTTTGATGAATCTAATTAAAGTTTGTAATTTTGTTTATCTTTTAAAAATCAGCTCTTGGTTTTATCGGTCTTTTCTATTGTCTTTGTAGTCTTTATTTCATTTATTTCTGCTATGATTTTTGTTATTTATTTACTCCTACTAACTTTGGACTTCACTTCACTTCTTCTTTTTCTATTTCCTGATAGTGCAAAGTTAGGTTTTTATTTGAGATTTTGTTTTGTTTTGTTTTTTCTTGAGATAGACATTTATCACTATAAACTTTCCTCTTAGAACTGCTTTTGATGCATCCCATGACTTTTGGTATGTTTTATTTTTATTCTCATTGTGTGATGGTATTTTTTGATTTCTGGTTTGGATTTGTCAACCTTTTGGTTGTTTAATAGCATGTTGTTTAATCTCCACCTCCTTGTGATTTTTTATCATTTTCTTTTTTAAATTGACTTCTAGTTTCATACCTTTATGGTCAGAAAAGATGCTGAAATGATTTCTTCTGTCTGAAGTGAGTCTCTTGTAGGCAGCATGTAGATGTGTCTTGTTTTTTTTTTTTTTTTTAATCTATTCAGCCACTCTGTGTCTTTTGATTGGATAACTTAGTTCATTTACATTTAAAGTAATTTTTAACAGGTATGTACTGATTGCATTTTGTTAATTGTTTTCTTGCTCTTTTGTATTCTCCTGTTTCTCTTTTCTTTTTTATATTTATCTTGCTCAATTCTTTTGTGGTTTGATGGGTTTCTTAGTGGTATGCTTAGATTCCTTTCTTGTTATCTTTCATGTAACTACTATAGATTTTTGCTTTGTGGTTACATGAGGCTTACATATAATAACTTATATTTATGATAGTTTATTTTAGTTGATAACAGCTTAAGTTTGCACACATTCTAAAGCTCTACATTTTTACCCTCTTCCTGTGTTTTAGGTTTTTTATATCACATTTTGGATAACTTTACCTTGCACATCCTTCAATTTTGTAATTACAGTTATTTTTTTTTTAATCACTTCTACCTTTAAACTTCAGAATTGCTTTGTAGGTGATTAATCCACTAACTTTAATATATATATATATATATATATATATATATATATATATACCAATCAGATTTATACTTTCACATATTTTCTTGTTACTAATTATCACCCTTATTTGTCAGCCCGAGAAGTCCCTTTAGCCTTTCTTATGGGGCTCTCCATGAACTCCTTTAGCTTTTGCTTGTCAGGAAAACTTTCTCGTTTTTCAAGTCTGAATGATAACTTTGGTAGGTAGAAATATTCTTGATTGGAAGTTTTCCTTTTCAGTACTTTAACTATATCATGCCACTGTATTTGGCCTGCAAAGTTTCTCCTTTTGATGTTAGTTTTATAGGGGTTCCCTTCTACATAGCATGCTTGTTTTTTTTTTTTTTTTCTCATTGCTTTTAAGATTCTTTCCTTGTTTTTAAGTTTTGGCATTTAATTATAGTGTGTCTTAGTGCAGGTCTCTTGGGATTCATCTTTTTTGGAACTCTCTGTGTTTTCTGGATCTGGGTGTCTGTTTCCTTCCCTAACTTAGGAAAAGTTTTAGCCATTTTTTCCTCAAATAAATTTTCTTATCCTTTCACTCTCTTTTTTCTTTTTGGGATTCTTATAGTATGAATATTATTCCCCTTGATGTTGTGCTACAAGTCCCTTAAAATAGCTTCACTGTTTTCATTCCTTTTTGTTTTTCTTGCTCTGATTGGTGGAGTTCCTCTGCCTTGTCTTTGAGTTCACTGATTCTTTCTTCTGCTTCAGCTAGTCTGCTGCCGAAATGCTCTAGTGTGTTTTTCAGTTCATTTGTTGTATTCAGCTCTGTGACTTCTGTTTGATACTTATATTTTACATCTCTTTGTTGACATTCTCACTATGTTCACCTATTTTTCTGAGTTTGGTGAGCATCTTTATGACCATATTTTGAACACTTTAATAGGTAAATAACTCATCTCTGTTTCATTGAGATTTTTTTCCCTGAGCTTTTGTTTTTTTCTTTCATTTGGAATGTATTCCTCTGTTTTCATCATTTTTCTTGATTCTTTTTGGTTTCTATGTATTAGATGAAGCACTCGTCTCTGAGTCTTGGTGGTACGGCCTCATGTAGGAGATGAAACTTATTGTTCAACCCTGTCTTGGATCTTGATTGCCTTTCTAACCTTTTTGATTGTCCAGGCAGCCTGTTTTATTTTTAATAGCTCCCAGTAGCTGAGGGTCTGCAAGGCCAGTCATTGTTCCAAAGTGGTAGATTTCTGTCAGCACCTAGATGTAGGCTGATTGGAGGCCAAACTTGGCAAGAGCTTTTAAAGAATGATAATAGGGGCACCTGGGTGGCTCAGTCATTAAGCATCTGCCTTCAGCTCAGGTCATGATCCTGGGGTCCTGGGATGGAGCCCTGTATTGGGCTCTCTGCTTGGGGGAAAGCCTGCTTTTCACTCTCCCACTCCTCCTGCTTGTGTTCCCTCTTTCCCTATGTCTTTCTCTGTCAAATAAATAAATAATCTAAAGAATGAAAATATATTTTGTCCTGTAAGATCACAGTGTAAGCCCCACCAGACATCAGAGCAAAGCAATCTGGAAGTATCCCCTGAACACCAGTTGCAAAATCAGAACTCCAGATGAGTGCATAAGCTTTTCTGTGGGAGATACTTGTAGCAAAAGAGAGGCAAAGGTAGAGTACAATGATGGCATCCCTTAACCTGTGGTCCCTTAGGGCACCTCCATAACCCCTAATGTGTGCCAACCCTGAAGCCTGTCTCTGTAGCTAAAGCTCTAGGACTATCAGGTAGATGGCTTTTATACAAAGGCTGAAGATGTGTTTTAGTCTGCTGTCTGTGCAGTACCCTGAGGTTGGTAGTCTGTGACAACTCTTTCTAATTGTTATAATTCCATGGGTTCCAGCAACACAAACCCTTTTGGCCACCAGATCCAGGTGTCAAAGGTATCTCTTGGGTGGCAACTTCAAAAATCAAGGCACCAGATGTAAAGACTGGTGCACCAGACATCTGTAAGAGATGTCTTCCAAGAGATGCTGGTGTTCTGTAGTGCACTGGAGGGAAAAGGAAAAATAGCACTTGCCCTCTGAGGTCTCAGGAAGGATTTACAGTCAGTTCTTAGATGTATATTTAATTAGAAGCCTGCCCCTCAGGTGGTACCTATGATGATAATCTAATATGCCTCTTTTATATAAAGACTGAGCTCCAGGATCTGTTGCTTTTTGCTGTGTCCTTGGGGTTATAGCTGTTCAAAAGATCTCTTTTCATTGGTTGCATTACTCTGGGACCAGTGAGTGTAAGCCACGTTTTCCACCAGAACCAGGCAATGTAGATGCATCTCCTGGATGCAGCCATAAAAATCATGGCATGAGTTAAGAGTATAAGCTCCTCTCTGGAAGATACCAGTGAGTTAGAAAAAGGCATAGGAACAATAAAAATATAGTGTGGGCCACCTTCATTCCCTGAGAGCATCTCCATTAGCCTCTGTAAGTGTGCCAAAGCAGAATTCTGCCCCTCAGAAGCTAAAGCTTCTGCACAAGAAAATAGATCCTTTTCCCAGAAAGACAGGGGTATCTTTCAGTCTGCTTTCTGTGCAATGCCTGGAACCTGCAGTCTTCCAAGAACTACCTCTGCAATTGTTATAGTCCCATGGAACCTACGAACACAGGTCCCCCCCTTGTCTTTGTAACCAGACAATTAAGAGGTATCCCCTGAATGGAATCCACAAATACTGGCTTTATGTTACCAGACATAAAAATAGAAAGTCAGGCATGTGTAGAAGCTTCCCCCACCCCCACCAGGAGATACTGGCACTCTAGGATGTGACAGAGGGAGTGTGAGGGTGGTATCCACTGGCTGGAGTAAGGCAGAAGGGGAATACAAAGATGATGCTGCCCCCAAAAATAAAAATAAAAATGTAATAATAATAATAATAATAATAATAGTAATAATAATAATAGTAATAAATAAAATGAAAAGGAAAAAGATGGGGCCCCTGCTGGCTTTAGCAAGCTGAGAATAGGTATATTGTGTCCACCAGCCTCTGTCCCTGGAGAGTATCCCAGCAGGCCTCTTCCCCTCAGGCCCATGTTTTAAAATTAGCAAATGAACCTTTCCTATTAAGTCTGGGCAGTTTTCAAAAGCTGCTTATGTGCTGGGCTCTAAGGTGCTGAAACTGTGGACGAGTCCTTCAAGAGGTATTTCTCAGTTTACCACAGTCCTCCATGTCTCATGAGTGTGGGTTCCATTGGTCCTCAAAAGCAATTGTTTTGGGGCTTGTCTCTCATATTCTGGTCTTATAAGTTGGGGTGCCCAGTGTGGGGTATGAGTCCTTCACTCCTCAGGGAGAAGCTCTAGGCTTTGTGTTCTCTCCTGTTTGTGAGCTGCTGCACTGTGAGTAGGGTTTCTAGTGAGATTGTGTCATAGCTTTGATATGGTTTCTTTCTTGTTTGTTTGATATAAAGGGGTTTCTTCACAAGCTTTTAGTTTAGGACCCCCACCCCCACCCCAGCAGAAGCTGGTGCATATATAACTGTAGATGCTGTATGTCCATGTGAAGAGGAACTTTCAGGATCTTCCTATATTAACATCTTAACCTGGAACTCTCTTAATGTCTGCATTTAAAACTTTAAACATCTCCCTAACACCATTTTCACTGCATCCCTTGTGTTTTGGTATGTTGTGTTTTCATTTTCATTTTTCTCTAAGTATTTTCTAATTTCTCTTGTGATTTCTTCTTTGATCCACTGGTTGTTTAATAGTATGCCATTTAATTTCTAGAATTTGTGTATTTTCCAGTTTTACTTTTGTTACTGATTTCTAAATTCATCCCACTATATTTGGAGGAGATAGTTTCTATGATATATATCTTTTAAAATCTATTGAGATTTAATTTGTGGCCTAACATATGGACTGTCCTGGAAAATGTCCCATGTGTACTTGGGAAGAATGTGTATGCAGTTGTTTGGTAGAGTTCACTATAGTCTATTAGATCTAGTTGGCTTATTGTATTTTTAAGTCCTCTGTTTCCTGTTTTATGTCTGGTTGTTATACCCATTTTTGAGATTAAGTTATTGACATCTCCAATTATCCTCATAAAATTTTCTAATTCTTCCTTCAATTCTGTCAGTTTTTGCTTTATATATTTTATTGGCCTGTTAATAGGTGTGTAAATGTTTATAACTGTTATAACTTTTTGTTGTATTTAACATTTTATTAGTATATAATGTCCTTCTTTGTCTCTTGTAAACTTTTTTGATTTAAAGTCTATTTTGTCTGATATTAGTATGATTACCCCACTCCCCTTTGGTTATTATTTTCATGCAATACCATTTTACATCTTTCTACTTTCAATCTATTTGTGTCTTTAGATGTAGAGTGATAGCATATAGCTGTATCATGATTTTATCCATTCTGCCAGTCTCTATCTTTTGACTGGAGAGTGTACTCCATTTCATTTAAAGTAATTGCTGATATGGAGAGATATTTGTCATTTTTCTAGTTGGCTTCTATATGCCTCATATTTTTGTTCCTCATTTCTTGTATTACTGTATTTTTGTGTGTTTAGTTGATTTTTTCTGTGGTTGAATGTTTAAATAACTTTCTCATTTCCTTTTGTGTATATTCTATAGCTGTTCTCTTTGCGATTATTGTGGGAATTACATTTAACAGTCTAAAGTTATAACATCTTAAATTGAATTATATTATCTAGATTTCGATAACATACAAAACCTCTCTTCCTTTCCAGCTCTATCCCTACCTTTTACAGCTGTTTATGTCACAAAATTGCATCTTTATATATTGTGTATCCCAAAACAAAACTAATAATTCCTTTAAGTGCATTAGTCTTTTAAAGTATGTAGAAAACTGGGACGCCTGGGTGGCTTAGTTGGTTGGACGACTGCCTTTGGCTCAGGTCATGATCTCGGAGTCCTGGGATCGAGTCCCGCATCGGGCTCCCAGCTCCGTGGGGAGTCTGCTTCTCCCTCTGACCTTCTCCTCACTCATGCTCTCTCTCACTGTCTCTCTCGCAAATAAATAAATAAAATCTTTAAAAAAAAAAAAGTATGTAGAAAACTACATGTGGAATTGCAAACCAAAGTTAACAATAATACTACCTTTTCAAACTTAGTAATTAAAATATTTTCATCTCTTAAATCATGTAGAAAACGAAAAGTAGAGCTACAAACCATTGTTATAATAATACTAGCTTTTATAATTGCCTGCTTACTTGCTTTTATTTATATCTTTATTTTTTCATATAACTTTGAGTTACTGTCCTTTCATGTCACCCTGGAGGACTTCCTTGAATATTTCTAGTAGGTCAGATTTACTGGTAATGGATTCCCTCGGCTTTTGTTTATCTGGGAATGTCTTAATGTCTCCCTCTCTCTTGAAGGACAGTTTTTTTGGATATAGAATTCTTGGTTGCGTTTTTCTTTTCTTTTAGCAATTTAATTGTCCAGTGCTTTCAGTCTCCAAAGTTGCTGATGAGAAATCTGGTGATAAACTCACTAAAGATCCCATGTATATACTCACTCTGGATCCTATAAGCTGTGTGCTGGCTGCTTTAGGAACATGTCTTCCTTCCATGAGGCTAAGGGTGTGGAATGGGTACCTGCTATTGTTCAAAGAACTAAAATCAATTGAAATTTAGTATTCTAGCCTTTTGAAAGTTGCAACCTCTAGAGTTCCTAAGTAGTAATATTAGATAGATTCTGCCAGTTTAAATTTTGTCTAATTGGGGAAGACATATTCCTGGTACTTCCTTTTTAACCTTCTTTGCAGAATCTTGTCCCACTTAGTTCTCTTTTATAGCTTTTTATTTAATCTTCAAGATGTGATTTCTTTTTTTCATTGTGATCATATTTTTATTGAGTATAATTGTAACAGCTATTTTAAAATCCTTTCTGATAATTTCAAGACCAGGTACTTTTTTGAGTTGAGTCTCAGGTGATTTTGTTTGCTTTTGGATTCCTGATTTTTTATGAGTCAAGTAAGTTTTAATTTTGTCCTGAACATCATGAATTTCATGTTACAGAATCTCTGGATTTTGTTATATTTCTCGGAAGTGTGTGGATGACTTGTTTTTAGCAGATAATTAATTTGGTTGGAGTCAACTTGCAAAGTCTGCCTCTTGGCTGGCAGTTTAGTTCATTTGTATTTAGCACACCTCTTTGAGTTTTCCCAGTGCATGTGTAGTTCAAGGGGTCAGCAAAACATAAGGACAAGGTATATGAGCAGATTCTATGGCTCATATCTCTGGCATCCTTATTTACTTGATTTCATCTTCACTTTTAAATATCTGTGGTTTTCTTGAACTTTCTCTGATCTCCTAGTGTAGAAAGACTGTGGGTTTTCTCTTGATATTTTAGCCACTTTTATGATGCCATCTCCAGTCTACACTCAGAAAAAAAGCCATAATAAATGAAAATTTACTCCTTTCTAGTCCCTTCTTTTTTCTGTAGAAACTTAGCCACTCTGGAAGCCTTATTTTAATGTGTGATCTAAAATTTGCAGAACTTTAAAAATATTTTAATATCATAGTTCAGAATTTTACAATATCATTTCATTTTGTATTCAAATGCTGAGTATTTAATGATGATTAGTCTTTTCAAAGACTCCTTCAAACACTTTCCAAAATTGGATTTTTCCAAATTATATTCAGATACTGATAGAGTGATTTTACAACTACCAAAATAGAAAGTTTTTCACTTTGGGCATTTAAATTAACTAACTGTATGATTAACCTCTATTATGATGCTAAATATTACAAAGCAAACTAAAATTTTATGAAGCAGGTATATCACTATTAAGAAGACCTCAATGGGAATTTTGTCTTTGTAAAGACCAAAGATTTGTGATCGATGCTGGTGGTGACCTTAGAAGAAAAATCAAGGGAATAAATTATTGTGTCAAAATTACCTTTATAGGCAATGTTTTTGCTGTCATAGGGCAATCTATGCTTCCCTTTCTTCTTATAATTGTATCAGTTTCTCATTGTTAAAGAATTCCTCATCCCAAGTTACTCTATTATTTCTGGAATTTGTAGAAAGGTCAGTGAGTCTCAGGAGTTGTGATTACTTTTTCTAGCTGACATTTATTGATCTCATTACCTTCATGCTCATATTTCAAAAACTTTTTTTCATTCTGTTACCATTTCAAAGATGACAGAAATGCTGCAGTGCTCACTGTATTAGAACTGTATGTAATTAAAATTTGTACTCTGTGTTTCATCACAGTCTTACTGTCAGAATCACAACATGTATTGTTTATAAATCAGATTGTTATAATTAGAACACATCATGTGCATAAAATCAAGTCTGAATATATATTCTAACATGTATTTTACTTATTTTCATAGAAATGAATGCTGTAAAATCTTTGGGCATAAACCTTTGCTTGTACTGAATGGTTCGCTTGACTCTTTCGATTTCCAGTGCTTAGTTTTAAATGACTGCTTTCAAAAAAGTTTTATATTTTTGCATAAGCAGGTAGTTCTCATAAGAATACTAAAAACAAAGAATAATAAAGAGATGTATTCATGAATAAAAGTGATTAAATAAAATTAGACATAAGCAGAGTATAAATCTCCTTACTAAGATTGAATCATAATTAATCAGATTCATCAAGGAAATATGTATCTGTTTCCAAATATTTAACTCCACAGTCCTAGGACAATTTTACTTGTCTACATTAAAGAAAAACTTCAGGAGGATGGTGGAAATTATTTTTTATTAAAGTTCTGTTTGTGTGGGGTTAGCGATAGGGATAGTCTTCTTTTGTCTTTTGTCTGTTTAAGCCATAATTGTACTTAGAAATCTTTCATTTCTATTTGTCAAGAGTTTATTTAACCAGAAGTATTTAAGGATTCTATGAGAATCAAAAACAGATCCAGGCATTCAGTTGTCATATTGAATCAGAAATCTAATATATGAACCACGTTACAGAGGTTATGTTTTAGCTTGATTGATTTACCAAGGGCCCTAATTTACAGAAGCTAATTAGAGTTGATTGTTATGACCAAAATCACTATTGGATAAATCTGCCAGTTTATGTTTATGATTTTAGTCCTTTTTGCCTCAGATTTGACTCCAACTAATTCATTCCTCAGGGTTACTAATTTCTTTATTCTTCTTCCTAACATGAGAGATAAGGTACAAGGAAACATGTGGTCGTCTCTCGTTGCCATTCTTGGGTTGGAAAGACCTACTGAAACCCTTAATTTAAAATTTTAGCCATGATTCTGAAATTTGCAATATCTTGCTTTACTCATATCTGTTTAAAGATCACTGATACACTCTATTTATCAGACAAACCACAGCCTTATAATTTGTGAAATACAAAGAAACATTGATCATTTTCATTTCCCCATTAGACACACAAAAAAATATTCTGTATTGAAATCTCTGGTAGCTATAATAGAATATACTAACCTGAGGGAATAAGTGTTTTCATGGACTATTTTTTTAATGGAAAGTCTAGTATTTCCTGAAGAAAACATCATTATTTCTTTCCTTGAAAATATGAGTTTTTATTATTTTTAATGATAAGCATATTTTATAGTTTATGGATAATATGTATAAAGTTGAGAGATTCTCTTTATCATATTTGAATTCATCTAGGTTGTACATAATCTAGTCAAAAACAGAAAAGCAGAAAATCTAGTTGATCAATCTAGTTAAAAACAGAAGAAGTCTGTTTTAATGGCACCCATCTCTTCAGCTGTTGGTCAGAGACCAGAGTTCTTTTTAATCACAGGAAGCTTTCTCTATGGATATTGTTGTGGCTAAAAGTGATTATTTGAAATTAAATCAACACATTTGCTGAATAGTATCATAGGTTAGATACCATGTTATCTGTAGTAGAAGATACTAGGGAGGTACTGGTACTGAGTTAGTCAGTTATAAATATTATTTTATTTATTACCAGCAATATTGAAAGGGATATTAATCCTTTTTTTATAACCGATGAAATAGACTCCTGATTAGAAAGCAGTACAAAAAATTATTATATCCCAGGAATGACCAAATCCAAAATCTCTTGCTCTATGGTAATGCTTTCAAACTTCTTTGCTCTATTCTTTTTACTGAATTGTGAAAAATATGCTCCTCATCATTCATGTTTAAGCTGATGACTAATTTCTTTTGATAGCTAAAATTTTTAATCAAAATTTTAAATAGTCATAAAGATGTAATTTGATATACTACAAATGTTTTCATTAAATAATTAATATTCCATAACTCTCTTAAAAATGCTCAGTAGAACCTAAAGATCACAGTGATTTGATGCTCACAATCATTTATTTTTTAAAAAGTACTTAGACATTCTTGTTATGTTTAGGAATTATATGTAACACATTTTTTATCCTAGATCTCTGAGCTTTACTATACAACTTTTGTAAAATTTTATCTTATTATAATATTTTTATATTTGATATCTTTTATTGATCACCCTATTATAGTTCTCTACAACAAATGTGTATATAATTCAAAATTAATTTTTATATTTCCTAGAAAAAGGCTCTAAGTACTAGGGCATATCTTCATAATTAATTTGTCAGTGCAATTTTTTTTTTTTTAAAGATTTCACTTTTTTTTTTTTTTAAGATTTTATTTTATTTATTTGACAGAGAGAGATCACAAGTAGGCATAGAGGCAGGCAGAGAGAGAGAGAGGAGGAAGCAGGCTCCCTGCTGAGCAGAGAGCCCGATGCGGGACTCGATCCCAGGACCCTGAGATCATAACCTGAGCCAAAAGCAGCGGCTTAACCCACTGAGCCACCCAGGCGCCCTGTCAGTGCAATTTTTATTCTTATGTGATCAGAACAATATAAATATGTTAAGAGGCCGACAAATAATCATTAAATATGACAAAATTGATTGATCTTACATTTCTAAATAAGAGATTAAACTTTTAATTCATCTCTGGGTAAATAATAAGAATTGTTAGAGAATTAGCATTCAGTCAAGTCTCTTGGGTTTTGTTTTCATGAATGTAAAATTCTTTCCACATTTTTAAGTGCATGGGAATGAGAGTATTAGTATTACTCAATTTCCCTGAAGTTTTTACAGAAATATGCCAAAAAATCACAAAAATTATTTTTAATAATATGTTATTAATTTTATTTGGTATTCCATCAATTTTGTTGAAAACAAAGAATTTAAATCCAACTGACTTTCAAAACAAGTTTAAGCAGTCACTAAAGTCCTTCCTGTTTTCAACATCCACACCACTGTTTCTATCAAACTGAGTCTTCACTGATGCCTGGGATAGTTTTACTGGCTAGGGACACACTGCATAGCATGATTCTGGATAATGAGAGAGAATAATTTCCTTTGTGAAGTAGGCCGAAGGGTTATGAAAGGGGAGTTGGGAATAAAGAATCAGCAAAACCTATGCTTTCTCAGATAAGTGTTAGAAAAGAAGCCACATAGAAATTAAGGGTCTAGAAAGCAGCAGCGTCTTTTGGAAACTTTAACCCTTTGGAATGTCTTTGTGTACTCTCTGCTGTATTTATACTCAGCCTAGTGTGGAGATCACAGCTCCATGCCACACTGTGGAATTTGAAGTCCAGTTAAAATGAGTTAACAGGTGAGGTACTTAACTTCAGGACAAGAATACAAATTTTAATAAAAGTAGATCAAGTCCAAAATAAACCAAGTGTCACAAGACCATTTCATATTAACAGTGATCACGCTGAAAGTATTTTTCTTTCAATATTTTGTCAGTTATGTTTTTCCTCCAAACACTGACAAAGCTGTATGTTATCCAGGAAAAGTATACAATTAAGTCAAAGAAATGTAAGATTCTGAATATAGTTTAAACAAGTTTTTCAATATATTTTAACTAGACATGGGGAAAAAGGTCAAGAAGTTGGTGTCCCTTCAGGCTCTCACCCCAAGGTTGGCCTTAAACGAAGGGCATGACTGTAATTAAGCAAAAATTATCAGCAGTAATCCCTATCCATGCTGCTTCTCATCTGTTCTTACTGCCACCAACCTCCATGATCCATTAAGCACACAAATTTTATGAACCTTGTCTGAGCTTGACAAAGAAGTATTGAAAACTCTCACAAACATCTTTCTGTCAAATTCATCTTGTACTTCTCATGCTTCATTTTGGTATTTTACGTAGCAAATACATTGAAGTATATGGCTGTTATAATTATTAATGGAGATTATAACCCTTTGGTCATTATAAGCAGTCCTATTAACTCTGAATTTTTTTTTCTATTATTCTGTTAATGTTGGCACTTTTTAATTATTTCTTTAATTTGGGACATTTTTATTTTTTGTTTTATTTTTAAAATTTTTATAGCATTTTGTTTTAAATTTATTTCTTTAATGCAAAAATATATTTCCTTTTTTTCTTTTCTTTTTTTTTTAATTTAAATTCTATTAGCCAACATATAGTACATCATCAGTTTCAGATGTAGTGTTCAATAATTTATCAGTTGTGTAGAACATTTGGCACTCATCATATCACTTGCCCTCTTTATTTCTTTAAACTGAATTGGAGAAATTAGTTTCTTTTTCTGATTGAATTTGAATGAATTATATTCACTGATATAACTGAGATGCCTGTTG
This sequence comes from Mustela putorius furo, assembly GCF_011764305.1. Classification (NCBI taxonomy): domain Eukaryota; kingdom Metazoa; phylum Chordata; class Mammalia; order Carnivora; family Mustelidae; genus Mustela; species Mustela putorius. Next base: position 32,127,166 of record NW_025421998.1, read on the forward strand.
TGTTAGTTTTCTATATAGATACTGCAAACATGATGGCTTCAAATAATACCAATATATGATCTTGCAATTCTGTAGGTCATAAATCTAAGCACAGAGAGCCTAGGCTCTTTCTTGTGCTTTCATGTGAAGCTCAGAGTTGGCCTCCAAGATGATTCAAGTTGTTGGCAGAATTCAGGTCCTTGGTAGAAACCTGCTGGAGGGCCAGTCTCATACTCTCAGGTCCATGCCACGTAATCCTCTCCATCTTCAAAACCACAATGGAAAACTTCCTACACATCAAGTTTGTGTTCCAGAATTTGAATCTCATTTCTAGCGAGAGGGTTCACCTGACTTATTCTCACTTATGTTCAGGCCCATTAAGGATCATCTTTCTTTCTTAAGGTCATCTTTGCAAAGTAGCATTACCCAGTCCTGGGAGTGACTATCTCATCATATTCACAAAGTTTACCTACCCTCAACAGAGAGGGTTCTGCAGAAGTGTACATTGAGGGGCAGAGATCTTGGTGCTGTATTAGAATTATGTCTATCATACTTTTTTTTTTTTTACTTTTGTAATCTTATTTTATAATTTATTTAGGCTTTTTAACTTTTTTTTTCTAAAGAATTTCTAAAAGAGTTATTTTAGAGCAGTTTGAGATTTGCAGCAAAATTGAGGGGAAGGTACAGTGACTTCTCCTAAAACCCCTACCCCCACACAAATATGGCCTCCCTTATTATAACATCACTATTCTGGATGGTACTTTTTATTTGTTTGTTTGTTTGACCAAGGATGCACCTAAGGAATTTTACTTTGTAAAGAAACCTGAAATTATGGAAGAGGTTTGGAAAATGGCTGAGACTGTGGTGGTGAAGGGCTAGTTCTGAAGGCACCACTTAGAACCCAAAGCTCCTGTTCTATGTGATCAACTATGTGATTTGGGACAAGTTACTTCTTTCTGCTGTGTCTCATCTGTAAAATGGAAATACTATTACCCATTCTCCAGGGCAGTTTTAATGATTAAGTGATTTGATATGCATAATGAACACGATGCTGCGAAGAAGAGCATTCAGTAAGTGTTAAGTATTAATATTTCTCTCACTGTTACATGGTAGATATTTATTCTGTTTTAAATCTTCTTGATTTCAATCATGCGTTGAAACTGTATTTCTCTAGTTATATATAAAATCTGATTCCATAGAATATCTAGTGATGGATTTAGCAAGCATTTAGTACTATGCATGGTCTAGTCTTTATTAATGTTCTATTTTTATATCAGACCCCTATGATAAATTAACAGAAAATTGAAGAAAGTGAGGTAACCTGCATTGTTGATCTACGTGGAAAGGAGTTTCACAGGTGAAGGAAACATAGGCTCTTAGCACAAGTGAGGACCAGATATGTTCTAGAAAATAGAAATATGCCAATGTGAACAGAAGCAAACAAGGTAGATAATGGCAACAAATGAGATTGCAGAGAGAGTTTATTGGTCTAGATCACATAGGGCCTTGTAAACCATGGCAAGGACTTTGACTTTTACTCCAAGAAGGCTGGAAAGCCAAGGGATATTCCTAAGGGGAGGCATGCCATGACCTGTCTGTGGCTACTTGTGTGAAGAACAGACTGCATGGAAACAAAGATGGAAGGATAAAGTTTATATAGTTGAAGTGAATGGCAAGAGTGGTTTCAACTAGAGTCGTAGCCATGGCAATGATGAGAATTACGTTTCCAGAATTATTAGATATGGATATATTTTGAAGAAAAAGTTGAGACTATTTGTTGTTGCTTATATGTACTTACAAGGAAAAGGGAAAACTCAGTTTTGCCTTCATTTAGTACTATGCAGGACTAGACCATGCATAGTACTAAATGCTTGCTAAATCCATCACTAGATATTCTGAGCACCTAGGGACAATAGAATTCCTATTTTCAGTGATGTGGAACCATGAGAGGGGAAGACAAAGGGGAGGTCAAAGGCTCACTTTTAAAATATGTTAAAGATGCCTCTTCGTTATGTGGCTCGAGATGGTAAGTAAGCAACCTGAATATATTTAGAGTTTCGGAGTGTGGTTTGGCTTTGAGACATAAGTAAGGAATCTTTCAAGAGGTTAAGAGAATTTGAAGTCATGAGTTTGTATGAAAACATTTAGGGATTGGATGTAGATCATCATGCCAAGATTATAAGAGCAGAGCCCTGGGCTTGGTAACATTGCTTACAGTGATACAATCGGGAGAGAAAGAGAATGACTACAGTAGTTATTTCTTTGAGTAGACAACAGTAACTGGCCTCCAGGGAAAGTGTGCAACACCTGATTTTAGGTAAGAGCATGGACAGTTCACTCATTCTAACAAGAGAGAAGGCAGAGTATAATATTTGGGTGTAAGAGGTTTGCCTGAGTTGGTATAATATGGACAGAGAACTTTTTTCTAGTGTAAAAATAATATCTTTTTATGCATATAATAATTAGGAAAATAAGGCCCCTATTTTTTGACAGAAATAGGGAGGAAATACAAAGCTTTCACTTTGAGTGGAGAGGGCTGAGCCCTGGCTAGAATCTAAGGGGGACGGTCACGGGGGAAGAAACCAGGGTGAGGGCTGTACCACTGCCCAAAAGTAGGAAGGTAGTTTAGGTAGTATTTTAAAACTTAAAAACAGCTTAACACTCTCCCCATAAAAGTCAAATGTCTAAAAGGGTTTCAAGATTATCGTATATTTGTTGAAGGTTGTCATTTTCTAATAAACTATATACCTATGAAATTAGTTTAGAAATTTTCTATCTTATGGATGGTCATGCATGGGTCTACCCTATCCTCATTCATAAGTCAAAGAAAAGAAGTATGGCTTCCTGGAAAGGACATATGTCTTTGGAAAATTTCATATCCATATTAGAGTAAAATTATTGACATTACAAGCCAAACAAAAATATTTTTTCCAAACAAAAATATTGATGAGTATTTCTTATTGACAAGAATAGAAATAATTTATTGAGAAGCCTGTGAAAGATTTTAAATGTAACAAGACAGAAATGTCCAAACACATTTAAATAATGAGGCTAAATAATCAGTCTTAGCAGGACTGATCCAATTCAGCAAGCTGTGCGATTTTAACACACTCTACTTGAATATGTTAAACTTTATTTGTGTTTATAAGACTGTCTTTATGAGCATTCCCTTTAACTGAACATGAATTACACAGCATTATATACTGAAGAGCATTTTCAGAGAAAAAAATTTTTAAAACGCTTGATAATTTATGAAGTAATACAATTTGAAATAAAATGAGATAATCACATTTGTGTTAAAAATTGGCAAAAATTACAAACACTGATTTTATTCTGTATTGGAGAGGGTATGGATTTATTCATAGTATTCCACTATTCTTGGATAAAGTTTAAATTGACAGAATTTTTGAAGAGTGATGTGACAATTATGTTAAAATTTTAAAGGTGTCATTAACTTACTTACTGGGAATTTATTCAAACCAAACACTCTCACAAGTGTGCAAAGATGAGTGTTCAGATATATGCAGTGAAACATTATTTGTACCAGGGAACATTGGAAATAGCTTAAATATGTGTCAATATAGGCTTTATTAAGTAAGTTATGATGCATCCTATTACCTCAAGACAAGAGTTAAGGAATATTTATTAATTCAGAAAGAAGTCCAACATATGCAGTTGTATTTTTCATTTAAGATACAGAAGAACACTGGGTATGGTGGCAGCAGACTGCCTCGAGTACAGGCAACATGAGTAGTAAAAATGATAGAGAATTTCAGTGCAATAGTAAAATCAACTAAGAAACTCTTGCCTATAGGAAACAAACCAAGGGTTGCTAGAAGGGAGGTGGGGGGGGATGGGGTAATTGGGTGATGAGCATTAAGGAGGGCACATCATGTAATGAGCAGTGGGTGTTCTATGCAAATGATGAATCACAACTCTACCTCTGAAACTAATAATACACTATATGTTAATTAATTGAATTTAAATAAAATGAATTTAAAAAATAAAATCAACTAGCAGTCTGCTTTTTATTATTACCATGTGCTGGCTGTTTAAACAGTAGCAATCAAAAAATACTCCTACCCTTCGAGTAAGGAGGTACAAAGGGAGAAACCTTTGCACACCATGACCCCTGCCCTTGACTAACTACAGCAGAAGGTGAGGGGAATGAAAACTAAGAAAGGGGGAAGGAACAGGAAGAGGAAGAGAGAATATGAACAAGTAGTATATTTGGCAGTGACCCCATGTGTTTCAAATGTGGAATCTTAGTATAAGTTTTTGCTCTATTTTGAAGAATCTTAAATGCCAGATTATGGAATTTGGGCACATAGTGATATATTGGCCCAATCTGGACTGTTGATTGTCTTTGCAGATAAAGTTTTATTGGAAACACGGCTACACTCATTCTTTTATGCATGGCTGTGGCTGTTTTCACCTGACAAGGACAGAGTTAACAACAGAAGATATAAGATGCAAAAAGCCTAAAATATTAACTATCTAATCATTTATAGAAAAAGTTTATGGACTTCTGCTGTAAGTATTAGAATATTTTAATTATATTTGAGAACAATTATTTCCTATTGGGTTGAATTACCTTACTCAATTGTTGAATTACACTAATGGTTATTTTGGTCACTAGCATTTTCTGTCATATTTAATGAAAGTCATTGATCAATTCTTAGTTCTCATATTATAGCATTTTTGTGTGATTTGCAAGAAACCCATGGGAAAGTTATCAGCCTTTCAACTAAAGAGTTGAGATTTTTCTATTCAGTAAGTTGACCTTGTTTACAAAACCATGTTTGGGCACTTGGGGCTTTCATCTCCTGATTCTCTAGAAGTAATATAAGATGTAAAAAAGTAAGATAAAAAGTATTTTGCTGCTGCCCATTTCTATAAATATACATAGAATTCATGGTGACCAGGTTGTTTACCTAGTTTTGGAGAAAGTCTTACCTGTCTCTGCAATACAGTGCTCATTTAAGTTCTAGAAATAGAACTACCGAGTTTATTAAAAAAATACATGACTTAAGTGAAATTATAGAATCTTCCTGTGAAAGAGGCCCAAGTGATTTACAGAAGACCACATGTGTAACATATAGTTTAGGTTGTGCACTTGCTTTAAAAGTCTATTATTTTTATGAATTGTTCCCCCTCCAGCCACAATAGTTCAAAGGCATATCACACATATTTCTTAACAGAAAGTCTGTCAGAAATAGGCATTTTATAAACTTTAATTAATTTAATTGAGTGTTTTCTTGTGATCTCACATTTGAAGTGTTTGGTGAATAGACTGACAGGAAACCAAAGCTCCCTGACTACAAGGAAAAGGAGATTGTTGTTGCTTGGTAGCATATTCACAGAGAAGACCAAGCCTCTGGAGTTTTACCAAACCTGCCTTGGAGTTAGGCTTGTTGAATTCCGATCTACTTTAACCATTAGTGATGCATTCTATTTTTGGATCTTAAAAATGGTACATTACAGAACTGTTCTTTTTTTCCCCCTTTAAAAATAATGATCATCTTCCTCTAATTCATTTATTTTACCATTAACTACTAAACATTTAGCATGTCCGAGGCTCATTTCTAATCACAGAGGAATAGTAAACTAGACAAAATCTTTGTCTCCAGAGAAGCTTATGTTCTACATTCCAATGTAGATATTCTTGTCAGTTTTCTCTCTCCCTTCCTTCCTTCTTGCCTCCCCTGTTCATATCTTCAAATATTACAATGACTAAGCTTAACTAGGGGATTCTGAGCAAAACGGCAGCTTGAATGTTCTTCAGTTCTCCACCTCTCAGTTGTTTCTTTGTTGAAAGAGACAGCAAGGATGCTCTGTCACTAGGAAGGTCTCAGCCTTATAGACCAGTGAATTAATTCCCCAGAGGAAAGGTAGAGTCCTGGGAGGGTTGGCTGTGTCTTGCTGACCTTTAGGACTTGAAGAAAACTTGAACGCTGAGAGAGAGCTGCCTCTTAAACTGAAGAACACCTGGACAGATGCTCAGTAGTTGTTATCTGGTCTGTAGTTTTGTGGTACACACCTTTTTAGTATTGTTTCAAAATTATATACCCCAGTAGAATATGTGTGGAGAAAAAAGAAACAAGAATAGCAGCACCATGGAATAAAGTATGGAGTCTTATGAAACAGCAGCTATATGGTCTCAAAGAGTACATGTAAAGAAATAAACTAATGCATGCGAGGTGTTGGTCGAGGGGACCTATCTTGTGGTAATCAGGCATATATATGATTAGAGAAGGCACACCGGAAAAGAACTGAATGTGAATGAGATTTAGAGAGATTGGCTTAATGAGGAATTGTGTGTAGCTGAACAGACCTTAAAAAGATAATAATTTGAATGGAGTTATACTAAATTTCATGAGAAAAGTTTGTGTGTTTTATACAGGTATCTCGAACTTGGACACAATTGTGGTATCAGCATTTACCAGAAACTTTCTTACTTCAGACTCAGAATTAAAATAATTTCAACATATTTTCTTCATTTTAAATACTTGATTCAAATTGTGTTCTTCATACTTTTTATAATATAAATCCACGGAAGCAGATTTTACTCTTATAAATCACATATGCATATATATATTATGTGTGTGTGTGTGTATATATATATATATATGTGTGTGTGTGTGTGTATATAATGATTTCGCTTCGAGTCTAAACAAAAATCAAATTTTCCTGCATAATCACAAAACGGGAGAATTGATCATTGTCTTGGAAATGTCCACCAAATAATAGAATTTTCTCTGGGGACTTTAGAAATAGGTCAATCTAATGAAAAAGAAAAGACACATTGAAATGCAGAACACGTTCTTCTTGAAAAGATTGATGTATTAAATATTTATGCAAACACATTAAATTGGCAAGTGTATGAAAACATTATTACATATTTATCACCTTCACATCTCATCATTTTGAAAAGAACTTCTTTCCTATAAAACTAAAATGGATGACTATAAGTTTTCCAAAGTCACATTTTTCAAACTTTATAACATGGAATAGTTTGTTTTTCAGAGTTTATATTAATTCTCATAAATAACAAAATTAATGCTGAAACTAGAAAAGACTAATAATATATTCAAGATAGGAGCAGCCAAGTCCTGTTTCATCATTAGCCTTCCTCCCCAAACCTGAGCTGGAGATTCCTAATATGAAAGATGCTCCCTAAGAGTGAATATTCACTGTGAGAAATAAATGAGCTCTTTTAGGTTACAGAGTCATTTAGCCAGCAACTGGTTCTGTGGCAAAAGCCAAATGTCGTAAGGGAATTAATGCATTTCTAAAGTACCTAACTTCTCCGACAGGGTAATAAATCCTGATGGAGTCCAAAATTTTATGGTCTTTGGAAAGTGTTATTTAAATTAAAATTTAAATTGACTACACCTCTCATTAAAAGTCAGAAAGTTGAAATGATTTTATATAGGCTCTAAAAATATTCCTGTTTAATATAAACTGCTTTATTATGATGAGATGGTGTTCTGTATTCAAAGCTCTCTTTCTGCTTCTTCACTCCTACTTCTTATTCCTGCTGAGCTCCTTTCCCTGTCTCTTATGACTTTTCCTTACCTCATTGTTGGTTTGATTTTTACCACACTTCTATTTACTGTTCTACTCCTGAATCCTACTACTTTTTCATCCCTTCGCCCATTTCCAGAAGCTTCTGTTACTTAACTGTTCTCTTCCGCTTGCCTATCTTTTCCTTTTTCATGTTTTCCTCTTCTCTTTGCTGTTTTGAAGACCACCATTTCAACTCATTACTCTTCCTCATGTGGAGTCCTCACAGTCTCTCTGTGCTTTATTCACGGTATCAGTCCATGGTGGGGAAGCACATCTTTGCTGTTGACTCTATTGAATTGAACCTGACTATTCCTACCATACAGCATAGTAAGAAAAATCTATATCATAACGTGGGAAGAGACGGAGGAGGAAGAGAGAGAAAGAGAAGGTTAGATCGGGGGCTGCCAAGTGGTTGGTTTTGAAAGAAACTTGGAAATGAACTCTGGCTGAAACTGACCTCGACCTTGCCTTCTGTCTATATGTAGCTGTTCTGTACTCCTCCAGCTCTCAGCAGTTCCACGGTCATTTCTACTTCACTGTCTAAATACACTCCCTGGATCCAGTGCCTTGCTATGAAAGGTCCCCTGCCTCCTCGAGGTCCCCACAGGTTGTCGAGTTTTTGTGTCCCCGCGCACTACTCATTATCACTCCATGCTGCTGCTGAATTCTGAGGTTTTTCTTTGTTTCTCCCCTTCCTTGCACTGCTCTCTCCTCACCCTGCCTCTCCATGGCATACAAGACAAGCCCTGCTCGCTCAGTCCCCAAAGCACCATTCTTTTAAGAGAACACTTTCACTGAAGAAGGAGGGATGATGAAGGATAGAGATTAAGCTAGAGAACAGTGCAGTATAGATAATAACATCACAGTGAAATGAAATTATTTAGTTTGACAGCTTCGTGGTCGTACCCACCTCAGTCCTGCTGGCTGCTTTGTGCCAGATTATTTTCTACCTGGAGATTTTCTCCCATATTTCCCCATATTCTCCTCGTCTCCCCACCCAGGGACCCCCAAGTTCTCCCAGGATCAGGAGAATATTCTATATTCTTGCTACTTTATTACACAGAGTGGTTGATGTCATTTTGTCTAACTCTGAATTAGCTCCCCATAGCTGCTCTAATAATGCCATAAACTGTGTGGCTTGAAGCAACAGAAATTTGTTCTCTCACGGGTCTTGAGACCCGTAGTCTGAAATCAGGGTGTCAGCAAGGTCCCGCTCCCTCCAAGGTGCCAGGGGAAATTCCTCTCCTTGCCTCTCCCGGGCTTCTGATGGTTCTGGGTGTTTCTTGGTTAGTGCTGCAGCACTGTAATCTCTGCCTCCTCCGTCATGCAGCCGTCTCTTCTCTGCATCTTCTGTCTCTTATAAGGAGTCTGTCATGGGACTCACTAGGTGATCCGGGATGATGAACTCATCTTAAGATTCTTAACTTAATTACATCTGCAGAGATGCTTCCAAAAAGGAACATTCAGAGCTTCCAGGAATTAAGATACAGTCTTATTATTATTATTATTATTGTTGTTGTTGTTGTTGTTGTTATTTTGCAGGGGTGGGTCTGTCATTCACCCAGATGCACAGGCTCTATATAAGCAAACTCCTGGTTTTCTTTACTTTCACAGTGAGAAACAATGAAAGTATTTTCCCAATTTAGTTTAAAGGACAAAGGTAATTCTGTCCCCCTAAATTAATTCTGTAGTACTTCTAGGGCCTTTAGAGCAAACAGACAGAGATCACAAGTAGGCAGAGAAGCAGGCAGAGAGAGGGTGGGGAGCAGGCTCCCTGCTGAGCAGAGAGCCCAATGGGGTACTGGATCCCGGGACCCTGAGATCATGACCTGAGCCAAAGGCAGAGGCTTAACCCACTGAGCCACGCAGACACCCCTAATAGTTGGTTTTTAAGTGATATTTTCCTTCTTATTAAGAGACCCAATCCATTAAAAATGGTTAAAATGATGTAACATTTTAAATATGGGAAAATTGGGGGCATCTGGGTGACTCAATCGGTTAAATTTCTGACTTTGGCTCACGTCCTGATCTCAGGTCCTGGGATACAGCTCCCTGCTCAGTGGAGAGTCTGCTTCTCCCCCTGCCTCTGTGCCCCTGCCCCCTTGCTCTCTCTCTCAAATAAATAAATACAATATTTAAAAATAAATAAATATATCAATAAATAAAATATAAATAAATAAAGGAAAATTATAACAGAAATTTAAATTAAACTTGTATCTATTTATATGAATGCCTTTATGTCTTGGTGTATATATGTGACTATGTAAAACTACTTACTTATAATCATGATGGATTTACAACTGTCTATACTGTGCTTAGTCTTTGTTTTTTTAAAGATTTTATTTATTTATTTGTCAGAAAGAGAGAGAGAGCGCGAGAGCGAGCACAGGCAGACAGAATGACGGGCAGAGGCAGAGGGAGAAACAGGCTCCCTGCCGAGCAAGAGCCCGATATGGGATTCAATCCCAGGATGTTGGGATCATGACCTGAGCCAAAGGCAGCCACTTAACCAACTGAACCACCCAGGTGTCCCTATACTGTGCTTAGTCTTAACATCTAATAAACCTGTTTAATTTTATAGCATAATTTTTAAATTTATAATTTTTTGGGTTTTATTTTAATTATTTAAGAAATGCTTCATCAGTGTAGAAACACAAACTTTTTTTTACAAAAAGAAAAATTAATTGCCTGATTTTACAGACCAAAAAAAACACAAACCAGTTTGAGGACACATTCTTCTTTTTCTCATGTGACTGTCTATATATATCTTTGAATCCATATTCCTGTAACTACATCCACATTTATTTCTAGTTTTGATTATAATAAATCTCGAGCTGTACATACTGCTCTATACTTGACTTTTTCATTTCTCCAATTAATATTATGTTGCACTTGTCATTTTCCATTACTTTATACTAGAGTCATTATTGTATATACTACATGTGTCTAGTCCATCACTGTGTTGATGATCTATAAATTATTACTGGAGATTATTTTCACTATTAAAATGAGCACCGCTAATGAACATACTTTGTCATCCATCATTATAAATGTGTGTATCATTATTTCTTCAGGATTAATTCTCAAGGGGAAATTTGCAGGCTTATGAAATGTATATGCTGTGGCAGAGACTGCCAGTCATCGCCTAGATCTCTGTTCCCTGTGCCCTAGGAGCCAGGAAGCTCATTTCCCAGCCCCACCTGCTGCTGGATGTGGCCATGGAACTGAGCTCTAGCTGTGGCATAGAAGAGTGTGACTCATTTGTGCTATCTCTGGGATAAGATCTGTAACAGGCAAATCTAAGTCGTCCAGATCCTCTTTCCTCTGGGCTCCCAGAGAGGAGGAGGTCTGGAGGACAGAGGAAACTGATGCCCCTGAGCCACCCTGTCCATTGACTGGACCAGGAATGATCATCACAGGCATTAGTAGAGGGGAAAATACTGGTTTTAAGCAATGATGTATTTTAGGGTCTTTTAATAAATGCAGTTTTATGCTAAGTAATACACTTGTTTTTAGAAGCATTGATACATACTGTTAAAGCGCATTTCTCAGAGTCTAAGCAATGAGGTTATCCCTGATGCTTTCTTTCTCTTTTGTTTTTAGAGAACATTTTTTATTTGAGTGTAGCTGACATACAATGTTACGTTAGTTTCAGGTGTATAGCATCATGATTTGACAAGTTTTTGCATTATGCTATGCTCACCACAAATGTAGCTACTATCTCTCACCATGAGACCCTATTACGGTATCGTTGACTGTGTTCCTTACGCTGGGCCTTTTATCCCCATGACTTATTCATTCTATTACGGGAAGCCTGTATCTCCCACTGCTCTTCACACATGTTGTCCACCACACACCTCTTCCTGGCAACCATTTGTTTGTACTTACAGGACTGATTCTGCTTTTTGTGTGTTTGTTTATTTGTGAGTTCTTATTTGTTTTAGAGTCCACATATGCTTTCTAAACAAAACTATACTCAAATGTTTACAGTCAGTTTTGATATTTACTAGAAAATACTTCCCAGAGATTCTCCTACATGACCGCTTCAATCATGTTGCCGATTTCCTAAAAAGTTTTAAGGGAGATGGTTAAGGCTGCAGCTGATGTAAAATGACTAATTGTAGCATTCTTTTATCATTAAACCTTATGTATACTTCTCATTATGTATCTATTTTATGTTGCTGTTATAAACTGTTTTGTACATTGAGATTTCCTAAGTTAAATTATTTTATTACAAGAATTTCTTGGAAATGTGGGAATTCAGAGCAATAAATCTATAGTTGTTCTTACAGACTATAGTTTGCTTCTTGTAAAGAATTTGTATAGATCATCTCATCAGAATAAGCCAGTTTCACCCCAAAGTCACTATCATTATTTTTTTTATTAACATTAGTTTTTTTCATTAGCTTGATATTAACATTAGTTTTTTTCATTATAAAGAAAATAAGATCTTACCTTAATTTTAATTTAATTGCATTTCTTCTGTATCAGAATTGAAGTTTATATGAGCATCTAAGTGGTTTCAAATTCCTTTAATGTAAATTATTTATTATCTTTGTTCACTTATCTGTCAGGGTCTTGATTTGAATAAATTGTATATATTATAGGCAGATCATCCTTCTAGTGATCTGTACTTAATTAAATTTTCCAAGATTTGTTTTTACTTAATTCAACAATCCATCAGGAGTGAGATTGATGTAGACTGTGTGAGCTGTGTATCTAGATAATTTTTCCACAAATTCTAATTATTCTCACTTATTTATTAATGAATATTCTCTTCTCTGTAATTTCCAGATGTTGCCTATGTCAAATACAAATGTTTGTTAAAGCTTTTTTCAGACATTTTCACTATGTTCTGTTTATCTTCATATTTATTTTTGTTCTAGTAGCATGCTGTTTTGATTATGACTGTTTTAAAATGTGACTTGGTACTTGATGGGGTTGACAGTTCTGCCTCACAGTTTTTCTACTAGAAATATTTTTGATACTCTCTCTTTTTTTTTCATTTAAAAAAATTTTGTTAAATGACAAGAAAACAATCGGGTACTATTTTATTTAGTGAGCATTTTACCAACTCCACAGAAAAACTTCTGTAAAAGCACTTTTTAAAAAATATTAGCCAATAGATCACTATTTCCATTATGAAGGACTCCATTAAAAAGAAATTATATTTCCAAATTATTCAAGGAATATTCTGCTTAAAAACAGTATTTTTTACTGACATATGATTGACATGACATTATATGTTTCAGATGTACAACCCAATGATTTTATATTTGTACATATTGCAAAATGATCCCAGTAAGTCCAGTTAACATCCATCAACATACATAGTTAAAAATTATTTTTTTGTCATGAGAACTTTCAAGATCTGCTCCCCTTACTACTTTCAAATATGCAATATAGTATTATTAACTATAGTCCCTCCGCATAACTTATTTTATAACTGACAATTTGTACTTTTAACCCCCTTCTCCCATTTTGCCCACCCTTCCATCCTCCACTTCAAGCAACGACCAATTTGTTCTCTGTACCCATGAGCTTGATATTCTTTGTTTTGTTTTTGAAAAATAGGTATTTTTAAAGAACACTAAGAAACATGATTATTTATTTCTTTAAATAAAATTAAAATAAATAGTACTATAGGAAAGGCTCTCCTTTATTTTTAAATTCAAATATGCACTCTTACTTGAAATATCACCAGATACGTGCCCATTATCCCTGATAACTGCATTTTCTTATATTCTGCAGTTCCTTTCATGTGGAAGTCCAGAAACCGTCAAGATTTGATACACTGTCTTACAAAGCTCAAGGGTTAACATGAAATGTTTGATATTGTAAGATGTCAGGAAATGCAGCTTTTTTTTTTGGAGGAGTGAAACTATATTTATATCTGGAAGTTAATTAGATATTATGCCTTATAACCAATATGGTCTAATTCATAATGAAAGTATTTTATGAAAAATAAAGATTAAAATTTTCATTAAGACCTTTTTGTGTTGGCAGTTTGCCTGTGCCGTTGATTTGCATAAAGCATGATTAATGATAACTAAAAAAACAGTCTAACAGGTAGAAGAAGATGAAAAATTATCCTAATGAAAGAACATTTTATGGGGTAAGCATTTCAACATCAGAAACTCCAATTCACTGGAAGTCTGTGACATGGCATAACTATGTGAAATGGTAATAAGCTAAACTTATTAGCCAGTGTTCATTAGTTTGATTTGTTTACCTCTGGCATGAGTTTTCTAAGACAAAAACTTGCAATTCTGTTTCTTTCTAAAAACTGCACAAAATCACAGGCCATTAACCAGTTCAGCACAATTTTACAGCACAAGTGCAAACATTATTAACCAATTCATCTCTGAGTAACTGAAAATGTGAAAATAAACATAGTAAAAACTTATATCTTCTGGTATATTTATTATTCAGTTGCTAGATTACATTTTGATGGACACATCTGAGAAGACCAGAACCATTTTGCAACTCTCACAGGAGTTTTTCTTTTCTTTTTTTTTAAAGATTTTTATTTATTTATTTGAGAGAGAGAGAAAAAACACAGGAGAATAAGAACAAGAAGCAGACTCCCTGATGAACAGAGAGTGGGGCTCGATCCCAGGACCCTGAGATCATGAGCAGACAATCATGGCTCAGACCCCGAGCCAAAAGCAGACAATTAACTGACTGAGCCACCCAGGCACCCTAACAGTGGAGTTTTTATGTGGCTTATGTTATGTAACTGCATTCATATAGCCTCCATGTAGGATACAGAAGCCCCAGGTCATGTGATATGATGATAACATGTGAGTTTATACTTGGAACACAAAATGTACAAAATACTATTAATGCAAAATAATATTAATAAAATATGGAACTTATATGTGGGAGGAATACATTGTAGAGCTGATTTATTTCAACTATAGTTCTTGACACAAGGTATAGTGGTTCAATACAATCTTTATTCTGGGTTGAGTGACTATGGATTTTTTATAATTATGGAAAGAAAGCTGTGACATATAGAATATTTTTTTACTGATAATAAGGGTGGGCTTCATGGACAAGAGACCTGTGTGGTCACACAGGATTCCCCACTGTGAAGGGCCCCACACTTGGTTTAATGTTCTGGTATTAGTAATCCCAGAATATCAATGGTATTTCAACAAGAGATATTTCCCTTATTTTCATTTTGCCCTCGGCGCTGCAAATGATGGACCTGTCCTGCCTGTAATCAAATACTGTATCCAAAACTCTCTTGTATTAAGATTATCAGTTACCTTTAATCCAAAAGCTTTAGTCTTCTGCAAAAATATATGATTTATTATTCCTTCTCTCCTTTCTTATCCTTAAGCCTCATAAACAGAAATGATTAAAGGTGAGACTGGCTTTGTTTTCTATGGGTCCTATAACTTTTAATTTAATTTTCTTTTCTTGGTGAAATACAATTTTTTTACAGGTTTTTATTTGAACTCCCCTTAGAGGCATTTGGGTGGCTCAGTCAGTTAAGCGTCTGCCTTCAGCTCAGGTCGTGATCTCAGGGTCCTGGGATCGAGCCTCACATTGGACTCCCCTCTCAGCGGGAAGCCTCTGACTCTCCCTCTGTGCTCTCTCTCTCTCAAATAAATAAAATCTTTTAAAAAAAGAAAGAAAGAAAGAAAATAAACTCCAGTTAGTTAACATACAGTGTAATATTGATTTCAGGTGTACAATTTAGCGATTCCACACTTAAATACACCAGCTCCTCATTACAACTAGTGCATTCCTTAATGCATCCCCATAACTTATTTTAGATTAAATTCGTGCAACTTTTTTCCTTTTAGAAACTATATGAATGCTGTTGCAACTGCAAGCATAATCCCATATTACATAATCTCATATTACCCCACAAACAGAAAAGAATACAGTAAGTACTCTTATAGATTTCACCTAGATTTAGTGACCATTACCATTTTACACCATTTGCTTTGTCTCTCTATATTATACATGCACATACATTTTTCTTATGAATTATTTGAAAATAAGTCACAGATATTTTGTCATTTAAGCCTGAAATGATTCAGCTCGAGGGTCCTAAAAACATTGCCCTGTATAACCTGGGTACCATCCAAGATATTTTAACTTGATACAATAATATTATCTGATATTATTCCAATTGAAATTTCTCTAAGTATTCTGGAGGGCATTTTACAGATTTTTAAAAACATAGCGTCCAGTCCAGAATCATGCATTACATTTGGTTCTCATGCTTCTAATTTAGCAAAAACATCTGTATTTGCTATTTTTCCTCCAGAGGATTTCAAGCTTGATGAAAGCAGGAGCCCCTGTGGCTTATCCTTCTTTGATCCTCCAAGGAGGCCGAGTGATACAGGATAAAAGGCAATGTGGTGTAAAGAGTCTAGACTTAGAGTCATGTGCGTGAATCCCAGCTCTACCACTTCATTCTGTGACCTTAAATATTCTCTTTAAATTTTCTGAGCCTCACTTTCCTTTTCTCTTAAAAAAAATAACTATATTACCTACATTAAAGCAATTATAGAGGTGAAATGATAGAACAAGCATAAAGTACCTGGCATGTGGATGGCACTCCACAAATATTTTCTCTTTCCATCCACCCTTCAATTTGTGCTGATAGTGAGTTTTTGCAATTTTTTTTTCAAGATGCAGAATGAAATTGAGAGGAAGGAAAAAAAAAAAAAGGGAAAAGTTTTGTCTGCTAGTCTTAAGAACCTTTTTGTCTAGTATCATCTCCAAAGTGATTTAAGAACAGATTTTATAGCATTTCAAGTGTACTGAGATTCATTTTCAATTTGAAGGGTTACACACAATAAGATTGTATTTTAAAAGTGTGGCACTTAGAAATCAGAAAGAACAAAGTTTAGAAAAGACACCTTATGTTTAAATAAATGGTTCCTGCCCTTGAATGTGACATGGCAAAATTCCAGAAAAAGCTGGAAGAGGGTCTCAGCTACAGTGAATTGCCCTACCATCCTTCCAAACTCTTCTGGGATTCTGAATGTCAACAGACATGATGATGGCCACATTTCTTGCCATTTGCTTGCAACAAATGGCAAATGGAAAATGGCAATGGTTCTCCTCTCTCTCCTAAGCTTTGTCAAACTGGAACATAGTTTTGGAACTAGGGAAATGAGGACACCCAAATGCTATGGAAACAGCAGGGACTCTGATTTCCCTTTCTTTTGGATTTTATCATCTGAAGTCTTTCTCTACCTCCTGGGCTTCTGGGACTCTTCCTTGAAGATGAGTGTTGAACAGGAACTGGAGACTTTCTAATGAGAGATTTATGGATAGGTCTCCTTCCATTGGTTATGAATTTCAGAATTATCATGGGAATGCTGTGTCTTTCTTTTGATGACTCGGGACCA
This sequence comes from Mustela putorius furo, assembly GCF_011764305.1. Taxonomy (NCBI): domain Eukaryota; kingdom Metazoa; phylum Chordata; class Mammalia; order Carnivora; family Mustelidae; genus Mustela; species Mustela putorius. The sequence continues at coordinate 32,144,094 of NW_025421998.1, forward strand.
CAAAAGTCAATATCAGTGGTTTCTCTATGCTGTAGTATTCATTAATCCAAGCTACTGGACTGACACTTTTTTTTTTTTTTTTCCATCTGAAGGGATATCTTGGCAATGCTTTTTAAATAAATCTGTGGGGTTACTTTGATTTCTTATCATTTGCCCTGTATTCTCATAGTTCACAGGATAAATTTAGCTCTCTGACTTACTGGTGTCTTTTTGCAAAATTAGTTATCGAATCTAAGTCTGAAGGAAGCTTCCCCTAAATTGTTTTCTTGACTTTGATTTGTCTGTGTTATTTGATCTGCTAGGAAGCAGTCCTAAAAATGGTACACCTTCTGTTTCAGGGACCACAAGATCATTTACCCTGTTGGGTTCATTTTAAGTGGGGGCTTAGCACCGTCATAAGGATTTTCAAGATGCTGCTAGGGAAAGAATGCCTTCTTCCTCTCCCTTCCTCTCCTCTTCCCTTCCCCCCTCTTTCCTTTCCTTCTAATCTTTCTTTTTTGGTATGCTTTAAACACAAATAGAACTTCACATCTGAACATTTGTTTGTATTTACTGTCAGATTTACCACTATGAAAATACTAAATGTCATCTTCTGTTTACTATGACTCCCTATGTCTGTGCAGGTAAACTATGCTTTGCAAGAAACTAGTTTGAAACAGTTACCCTTAGTAGAAAATGTCACTAACAGGTAAGACCTAGGAAAAGAGAGACTGATAAACGAGGTCCTTGTAGTTGGGGTAGCTTAGAGTTAGGCACTCGGTGATTCTCAAACTTCTCATTGGAGCTCTTCAGCGAGCTTGGCTGGGCCATGGCTAAGCCAGTTCCCTGTGCTTGTGGTTGGAATTAGAATTCCGTACTTATCAGAGGCAAACACAAAGAATAACTAGCTGTATTTGGACACATAAGCTGAGTTAGATAGTAGCTGGTTGAAAAATGTTGCTTTTCTCTTTTTTACATTTCAAAACTCTAAACCTCCATTAAGCTAAATATTAGGGTAAAATCGAACAGACCTATAAAATTGAAAAAAGACCAGTGTGAGAGAAGTGATGCAATTAGCAAACCAAATAAGGCAATTTAGAATGAAAGAAATAAGTCGAGGACATGTTTGGGAAACAAAAGGCTATATTACAATTTGTACTTTCTGAAGACTTTCTCAAAAAGTGTTTTGCTTGAGGAATTTATTTCAAAGATTTATAGCTTCTCATAGTCCTAGTACCATGATCATTTATTTTAATGAAAGACAGAATCACAATATAGCTGTAGTCTCTTCAACATACACATAGGATGAAATAAAAAAATGCAGAACTGCTCTACTTTTTGGCTCTGTGATGGTCCGGGGTCAGCATGGCGCCAGTGCCTCGATCCCGGGTTTCTGGGCTGCTCGCTTGGTCTGGTCACAGCGGAGACAGCCCCTATTGAGTGGTGCCCACAGTGAGGAGGAGGGCTCAGCTCTCAGGTAGAAAGCCTTCACCTACTACATCATGCTTCTCAGGCAGGGACTGAGCATAAAGAATGCTTCCCTGAAGAGCACGAGTCATCCAAGTTCATCACCTCTCCAACCTTTTCACATCAGATCTAGCCCCTTTTCTGGGGAGATGGTAACCATATTCTATTCATAACCCTCATGTGAATCCACTTCCCATTGGCAATGAAGGTGAAGAGAGAAAACCTGGGATGGGGGCCCAGGCACAGCAACCACAGCACTGGTCTGCACGTGGATCGTGAAAGCATATGGGACTTGAAGCTCACCTGTGTTTCTCATATCAAACCATGACCAGTGTGCTGATCTTCCATTCCTTTGCTTGTGGCAGAAGAATGCAGAAATAAATAGACTAGCTAACTAACTTAGTCACAGGAGAGGGAACCTCAAGAAACAAGCAAAAAACCCACCAGACAGCCAGGCAGTAGGAGACTAGTTCTCTTTCTAATTTGTGTGACTTGGCTGTTTTTAAGTTTCCCTGGGCCCTAGTATCTTCATCTGTACAATGAGGGGGTTAATTTTTTAGATACATTTTAAAGATTGACTTGTAACGTACATTGAGACAGTGGCAAATCACATGATAAACATTATCTGCCCCCCAGGATCCACCTTTGTTCCCCGTCCCTTATGAATCCCCAAAGGTAACCACTAAGCTGACTTCCAACATTATAAATAAGTTTTTGCTAGTTTTTGAACTTATATAAACAGCATCAAATGTTAGATACTTCTTTGGTTTGACTGCTTTTGTTCAACTGGAGGTCCATGAGATTCACTTATATTCTTTTGTCTGGCAGTTTGCTTGTTTTTACTCCTATGTTATATTCTACGGTATGAACATACTGCAATTTTTATCTATTCCACTGTTGGTGAACCCTTGGGTTGTTTCCTTTTGGGAACTATACTGAATAATTCTTCAGTAAACATCTTTGATTGTGTATTTTGGTGATATACGTATACGTGCCATGGAATTTTGCTAGTCATAGGTTATATGAACACTCAACTCTAGGAGATGTTACCAACAGTTTTCCAGAGTTGTTATATTATTTTAGCATATACTATGTTAAAGTTACACTTATTGCTTATCCTTGCCAATTCTTGGTAAGGGGAGTCTCTTGTAACCATTCGGGTGGATGTGTTCTAGTATCTCACTGAATCTTCAGTATACAACTCAAAGATTTTTTACACACACATTTACACACACATAATCACTTCCCAGATCAAGACAACATTGGCAAGACTCAAGAAGGCTCTTTCGTATCCATTCTCAGTGAATATAGTCCATCCAAGAAACGACCACTATCTAATTTTCATGATAGACTATTTCTGCCAGTTCCTGATTTTATGTAAATAGAATCATACAATTTCTAGTCATTTGTCTCTCAATTCATTTGCTCACTTTTTATACTTGTAATACTAATTGGTATTCTTACTGAGAGCAATCACTTTTCCTTTATGTTGCAGTATAGTACTCCTTTTAATGAATCTGTTTCTTTTTAATCTGTTCTCTTGCTGATGAATATTTGCATTGCTCTATTTTTTTTTTTTTTTTTTTGGCTATTAGGAATAAAGCAGCTGTAAATATTCCTGTATGTGTCTTCAGTGAATGTAAGTACTCATTTGTCTTTGATGATTACCTAGGAATAAGATTGCTGGGTCCCATAGAACAAGTTTAGCTTTAGTAAATATTTCCAAATCGTTTCCCACATGGGTTTTTCCAATTTTAACTCCTACCAGGAATGTAAGAGAACTCCAGATCCTTGCCACCATTGTATGCTTTAGATTTGTTAAATTTGAGTCATTCTGGAGGGTTTATAGTGATATGTCATTGCTATTTTAATTTGAATTTCTCTGATGAGTAATTATACCATGCATTTTTTTCTTATGCTTATTGCCTGTATCAATACCTTTTTTGGTGAAATGTCTCTGAAGTCCCTCTCTTACTTTTTAATTCCTTATTATTGATTTATATGAGTTACTTATATACTGTAGATGGAGTTCTTCACTATATCTCTTTATTATCTATATCTTCTCCTATTTGCTATTCACTCATAATATGGTGCTCTTGTTGAAAATTCTCATAGTATAGAAAAAAATACACTCTCTTTTTTTAAAATTTATTTTTTCTTTATTTTCAGCATAAGAGTATTCATTATTTTTTCACCACACCCAGTGCTCCATGTAATCCCTAATTGCTGTATGAGTTCTAGTAGTTTGGGGGTGGAGTCTTTTGGGTTTTCCATAAAAAGAATTATGTCTTCTGTAAAAAGAGAGAGTTTGACTTCTTCATTGCCAATTTGGATACCTTTTATTTCTCTTTGTTGTCTGATTGCTGTTGCTAGGACTTCTAATACTATGTTGAACAAGAGTGGTGAGAGTGGGCATCCTTGTCATGTTCCTGATCTCAACGGGAAGGCTTCAAGCTTTTTCCCATTGAGGATGATATTTTCTGTGGGTATTTCATAGATACATTTTATGAAGTTCAGGAATGTTCCCTCTATCCCTATACTTTGAAGCGTTTTAATCAAGAATGGATGCTGGATTTTGTCAAATGCTTTTTCTGCATCGATTGAGAGGACCATGTGTTTCTTCTCTCTTCTCATATGAATTTGTTCTATCACATTGAGATATCACCTTACACCAGTTAGAATGGCCAAAATTAACAAGACAGGAAACAAGATGTGTTGGAGAGGATGTGGAGAAAGGGGAACCCTCTTCCACTGTTGGTGGGAATGCAAGTTGATGCAGCCTCTTTGGAGAACAGTGTGGAGATTCCTCAAGAAATTAAAAATAGAACTTCCCTATGACCCTGCAATTGCACTCCTGGGTATTTACCCTAAAGATACAGATGTAGTGTAAAGAAGGGCCATCTGTACCCCAATGTTTATAGCAGCAATGGCCATGGTCGCCAAACTATGGAAAGAACCAAGATGCCCTTCAACGGACGAATGGATAAGGAAGATGTGGTCCATATACACTATGGAGTATTATGCCTCCATCAGAAAGGATGAATACCCAACTTTTGTAGCAACATGGACGGGACTGGAAGAGATTATGCTGAATGAAATAAGTCAAGCAGAGAGAGTCAATTATCATATGGTTTCACTTATTTGTGGAGCATAACAAATATCATGGAGGACAAGGGGTGTTAGAGAGGAGAAGGCAGTTGGGGGAAATTGGAATGGGAGGTGAATCATGAGAGACTATGGACTCTGAAAAACAATCTGAGGGGTTTGAAGTGGTGGGGGGGTGGGAGGTTGGGTTATCAGGTGGTGGGTATTATAGAGGGCACGGACTGCATGGAGCACTGGGTGTGGTGAAAAAATAATGAATACTGTTTTTCTGAAAATAAATAAATTAATTAAAAAATAAAATAAAATAAAAAGAAGAAAAATGTGCAGAAGATATGAAGAGAAACTTCTCCAATGAAGACATACAAATGGCTATCAGACACATGAAAAAATGTTCATCGCCACTAGCCCTCAGGGAGATTCAAATTAAAAAATACATTCTCTTAGTTGCCAATATTTAAATACTAGGAGATTTTATATAATAATAGAGATTCATATTTCTTTTAAAATACTACAAGGATTAAGTGAGGGGGGTAAGTCAGAGGGGGAGAAGAACCATGAGAAACTGTGGACTGCAAGACACAAACTAAGGGTTTTAGACGGGAGAGGGGTGGGGGGTTGGAGGAGCCTGGGTGGTGGGTATTAAGGAGGGCATGTGTTGCATGGAGCACTGAGTGTTATATGTAAACAATGAATCTTGGAACACTACATCAAAAACTAATGTATTGTTTGGTGACTAACATAACACAATAAAAATTAAAAACATAAACAAACACAAAAAACAAACTACAATGATTCTACAGCATCCTGCTTCAGATTTCATATACCTAAGGCTCTATAGGAGCTGCCCATATGAGATACCTGCCATGGTCCCTGTTGTTTTATTCTTCACCAACACAATTCACCATTTCACATTACCAGCCTGGTCCTATAGGCACCCAATATGGGACTGTGCTCTAAGATATTCTTCATTTTCAAAGCCTGAGTTCTGCTAACCAGACCTCTTTTGGCTTGATAGACTTAATCAGTGTGAGGCATAACAAATGTCTTTTGAGGGTCCCATCCTTAAGAACGCCAAATCTCTGGCCACCAAATAATAAATACTTTAGTGCAATTAAGTCCATAGTTTCTATAATCATTAGTTTTTTGAGAATCAGAATACAATGCATGGAATTTGGGAGAAGCTCTGAGTTTAAATAGTATTTAATAATAGTGGCATTATTTTAGTTTAGTTTAGTTTAGTTAAGTAGAAGAATTAGTGGAATTTTGCCAAATGTGTCTTAGACCTAAAAAAAAAACAAAAATACTGCAACCAAATTTCAGAATTTCTCATGTATATGTATGTGTGTGTGTGTACACACACAATACACCATTATGGAAATAACTGTGGTAATTAGTAGGTTAAAATAGAAAACACTTATTCATTTACTTCCCACATACCAGTTAAGAGCTTCTGTATTCTCAAGGCATTGCTTTAAGTGTTAGATCCACAGAGCAGACAAAATAGAGGAGTTCACTGCTTTCATAGTTGTCATTCAAGAATGAGAAATAATCAATACCTAGATACACAATAAAGTATTAAAATATATAAAAGCTTAACATGTTGAAAATAGCCTCTTACAGTAATCAAAACAGTGTGGTATTGGTGAAAGGGTAGACAAATAGATCAGTCAGTGGAACAGACTAGAAAACCCAGAAATAGACCCGTACAAAAACAGCCAACTTATCTTTGACAAAGGAGCAAAAATAATTCAGTTCTTTTCAATAACTGGTGCTGGAACAACTGGACATTGACATCCAAAAAAGGGAAAAAATGAATCTAGACAAAGACCTTACCTTTTCCACAAAAATTCACTTAAAATGGACCATGGACCTAAATGAAAGTCTAAAACTGTAACACTCCTGGAAGATAACATGGAGAAAAATCTAGGTGACTTCAGGTTTGGTGGTGACTTTTTAGGTACAACACTGGAAGCACAATCCATGAAAGAAAAATAAATAAATAAATTGGGCAATATTAAAATTAAAAGCTTCTGCTCTGCCAAAGACACTGGTAAGAAATGACAAGATATGCCACATATTGGGGGAAAACATTTGCAAATATCTTAAATGATAACAGAGTGGTACCCAAAATATACAAAGGGCTCTTAAAGCTTAAGAAAAGGAAAATAAGTAAACCAATTAAAAAATGAGCAAATGATGTGAACTGACACCTAACCAAAGAAGATACAGAGATGGCAAAGGAGCATAATGAAAAGACCTTCAACAACATATGTCATTAGAGAACTACAAATTAAAACAGCAGTGAGATGCCACTATACACCTATTAGAGTGGCTAAAAATCCAAAACACTTGACCACACCAGATGTTGGTGATGACACGGCGCACCAGAAACCATCACCCATTGTTGGCAGCAATGCCAGGGGTACAGTTTGGCAGTTTCTTACAAAACTCAATATAAGATGATTTGGAAATTTCTTACAAAACTCAATATAAGATCCAGTGGTTGCATTTCTTGGCATTTACTCAAAGGAGCTGAAAGCTTAGGTCCACACAAAATCCTTCTCATGAAGGTTTATGGCAGCTTTATTCATACTTGCCCAAACTTGGGATCCCCCACGATGTCTTTTAACAGGTGAATGGATAAACAAACTGAGGCACATCTCTACAATGCGTGTTAGTTTCCTAAAGCTGTTCGATCAGAGTACAACAGGTGGGGTTGCTTCAATAACATGGAGTGTCACACACTTCTGAAGCTAGAGGTTTGAAATCAAGATGCTGGCTGGATTGGTTCCTTCTGAGTGCCATGAGGGGGAATCTGTTTCATGTCACTCTCCTTGCTGGCGATCTTCATTTTTTGGCCCGTGGAAGGATAATTCCAGTCTTCACGTGGCCATCTCCCTGTGCCTCCATCTCCGTGTCCAAATTGTACCTTTAAAAAAAAAAAATGAGCACAGTCATATTGTAGTAGGACCCGCCCTAATGATTTCATGTTAACTTGATCATCAGTGAAGACCCTTTTGCCACATAAGGTCATGTTCACAGGGCATCGGGACTTCAATATTTGGGGGGAGATGTACCATTCGACTCAGAATATAATGGAATATTGTTCAAATATTGTTCAAATATTCCATTAGTCCAGCAATACAAAGAAAGGTGATATTAAGCCACTGAAAGATGTGAAAGAAACTTAAAATGTGTATTTCTAAATGAAGGAGGCCAATCTGAAAAAGCTATATACCATATAATTCCAGCTCTATGACATTCTTGAAAAGGCAAAAATGGGGAGAGAGTAAAAAGATTGTTGGGTTTCCAGGGAGTCAAGGGGATGGAGGGATGACTAAGTGGAGCACAGGTGGTTTTTAGAGCAGCGAAACTATTCTGAATGACACTTCAATGGCTGATACACCTCATTCTGCATTTGTTAAAAACCCACAGAATATAGAACCCAAAGAGTGATCCCTAATGTAAACTATGGACTTTCGTTAATAATATTGTATCAATATTGGCTTGTCGATTCTAACACATGTACCACAACAAAAGCAAGATGTTAATAATGGGAAAAACTGTGAATGCTGGGGGTGCTGAGAGACATATGGGAATTCTCTATACTTTTTGCTCAAGTTTTCTGTAAACCTAAAACTTCTCTAAAAATTAAATTTTATTAATACTTAAAAAAAAAAAAGCCACACACACCATTTTCTGTGGTAGAAAAATCCAGATATCTCTTAGCTTGGGTGGTCACAAAGGGTCTCTCTGAGCACCATGAGGAGCAGAGGGAGACAGGCACACAGTAGGAGAAAATGAGCAGGGACTGGAGTAAGAAGGGCTTTTTAAACAGAGTATCATTTGGACTTTATTCTGGGTATGATAAGGTTTAATAGGAAAGTATTAGGATATGATCCTGTGTTTCCAAAATATCACACTGGGGGTGCCTGGGTGGCTCAGTTGCTTAAGTGCTGACTCTTGATTTTTGCTGAGGTCGTGATCTCGGGTCATGAGATGGAGCTCTAAGCAGCTCCTTGCTGGGCGTGGAGGCTGTTGAGAGTATCTCTCCTCCTCCTTCTCACTGTCTCTCTAAAAGTATACACACACACACACACACACACACACACACACACACACTATGTGTAAAAATATAAAAATATTACCCTGACTGTTGGGTGGAGAAAATATGTCACGTATGGAGGCAACTCTGGAAGCAGTGAGATGGGTTAGGAGGATACTGCAGTAGTCCAAGCAGGAGGTGATGATGGTTTGGACTAAGATTGGGCAGCAGATGTGAAAATAAGGGGATTGACCTAGGATGTGTTTGAGAAAGGTAATGGACGAGAGGATGTCTCACTCTGTCAATAATCCATGACATAGCCATGAATCTGGAAATACGTGGAAATATTAATTTTGTTATAGGCTGCAATCCATGCCCTTTGCCATCCACATCTCCTTCCATGGAATGAAAACTCATCAGATCAAATATTACTTTAATATAAAAGGGCCTTGCAAAATTGCACATGATGTTTGCTTTTCATAATGTTTGTTGTAATAGAATTTGACCTGTAGCTAAGATTCATTTAATATAGGCTTAAAGTGTTTTGCTTTCCTTTCACTTTCTCTAAAAATTTTTAATTACTGAAGTTAGAAAGTGTCTTGTTTAGCAAAGAGAGGAGTTAATACAACTGAGCAACTTTGTCTCTATAGCAACTCTGCAAATAAAAACACTTAGGTTTCTGTTATTTAGGTTGGGTACACAACATCTGAAATATAGGCCAACAATACTGAGAAGTTGTTGACTATGATGAAATCACACTTGGCCAGGAGAAGAAAGGAATTGTTTCTGTTATTGTTATGTATTTTAAAAACTATTCTTAAAATTGGCTGAGAGTACAAATGTGTCAGTTTTTGCCTTGATATTTTAAGATGGATGACAAAGAAAGCAAAGGACAACCAAAACTGACTTAAAATATGGCAAGTTAACAGAAGAATTGGTATTGTTCATTTTAAAGAAGAAAGACCACAAAAATTAAATGATTTTAAAGAAATTTAGAAATACTACTACAGTCTTTGAAACATTTCCATAAAAAGGGATTACTTTGTTTCCTGTGGGGAAACTCAAATGCACATAGGACAATAGTCAAATGAACAAGAATGTCATACTTTGAATACATGTAATACTTTGAATAAGAAAATAATACAATAGGATGGTATGTGTGAATTGTACACTTTTTGATTACTTGCCAGTTTTTTCATTTTAGAAGAGTATACTTGATTCTTAATAATTAAACATTATTAGGAATTACATTTGCCTAATAAGGAAGGGATAGTGTCCTTGAGGCTGTTAGTCACAGTATGTGACATTACTGATTTTTCCAGTCCATCTGATGGTATTTACACTTAGGTCCTTGATGCTTACATTTATGAAGAGCGAAACAGTCTAGGCTGAGGTGCACTATCCTTTTAAAAATTCTACTTCAGGGCGCCTGGGTGGCTCGGTGGGTTAAGCTGCTGCCTTCGGCTCAGATCATGATCTCGGGGTCCTGGGATCGAGTCCCACATCGGGCTCTCTGCTCAGCAGGGAGCCTGCTTCATCCTGTCTCTCTGCCTGCCTCTCTGCCTGCTTGTGATCTCTCTCTGTCAAATAAATAAATAAAATCTTTAAAAAAAAATTTTACTTCATTTTTTTGACAAAGCTTTTTCCTGATTTTGAAATTTCACTGCTTGTAAATACCTTTTTTTTTTAAGATCTTATTTATTTATTTGACAGAGATCACAAGTAGGCAGAGCAGCAGCAAAGGGGGGGTGGGGAAGCAGGCTCCCTGCTGAGCAGAGAGCCTGATGTGGGGCTCGATCCCAGGACTCTGGGATCATAACCAGAGCCAAAGGCAGAGGCTTTAACCCACTAAGCCACCCAGGTGCCCCCCCCCTTTTTTGTATAGAATTTATCTAATGTCTATACATGGGTAATATTACTTACTCTCAGCTTTGGGAAATATTTCACAGTTCTAAGTTCAATAAACATAACATTGTTAACCATATCAGTCTTAATAGAAAGGAGAACGTGGATGTGTTGTATCTATTGTCACTGCTCTATAATTTTTTTATTGCAGAAGTTCTTAACCAACAAGATAATTACAAAATAAACCATCCTACAAGATTCGCATCCCCTGGGTGCCTTGGTGATTCTGCCTTCCGCTCAGGTCATGATCTCAGGGTGTAGGATCGAGCCCCACCTCAGGCTCTCTGCTCAGCAAGGAGCCTGCTTCCTCCTCTCTGCCTGCCTCTCTGCCTACTTGTGATCTTTCTCTGTGTGTCAAAAAATAAATAAAATCTTAAAAAAAAAAAAAGATTTACATACCCGCAAGTCAGTTTCAGCAGTTTTGAATTCAAAATTTTCAAGTAGTTGGCATTTTGCCTTATATAAACACTCTAAAAAGACTATCTGAAACCTTTAAAGTGAGAACTACATCTATGTGTTTAATAAAATATTAAGGATATAAACTATTGTAATCATGTAAATAAAAAGTCAGGTCTTTATTGGATAGTTTTAAAAATTATGTTAATCGGATTTTTTTTTTTTGAAGAGTTTTATGAGTTGCCTGAAGAGGAAAAACCAAATGAACTGTTTTCTTTGACGTGTTTCTATCATTTGTGAAGGTCCTCAGGGTCAACCAGGATGCCATGGAGCATTGTGGGGGACAGAAGGGGAGGAAACTGGGGAGGGGACAGGGAGCACTAGCTTTAACCTGGCATTAAGTCCAGTGGTAAGGCAAGAGGGGAAGGAGACCACCCTTCCTGTTCTCCCCAGCACAGACCTTGCCAGGTGGGACCAGAGGGATCGCAGAACCCCGCCAGGTCAGCGCGGGGTGGAGAGCGCCCACTTGTCTCCGGACTCTAGAAAGCCTTCCTTCTCTTTTCAGAACACATTGCTGCACAGGTCATTTATTCTTGGTGCGGCTCGCTCCCTGGTGGCTTTATTTACGGTAAATGTTCTAGCGTTGGTCAAGAAGCACCACTGAGGGATGATTGTTGAGGGTTGTGGAGACACAAACGTCCTCTACAAACCCCCTAAACCTGCCTCTTTATAGGTACTTAAAGACTCATAAGTGACCGTTTCTAACTCTGGACACACACACACACACACACGTATGCATGTTTCGTTTCTATTCCTTATGCAAGTTTCCTATCTAAAACTTCTTTCCTCCTGCATCCGTTACCTATCATAGCGCATCTAACCCGTCTGCCTTATTTGGGGTGGACAGCTCGTCGGTCCAGCCGGCTGGGGAGCTGTTGCTTCTGCGAACGCCGCCGGCAGCCCGAGCGCTGAAACATGCTGAAGGCGAGCAGGCAGCGAAAGAGTGAAGAAAGCGCTCTCCTCCCGCTCCGCTCCTCCACCGCCGCCCCAGTCGCCCCGGGCCCCCGCCCCCAAACCCCGCGCAAAGTTGGCCCGGAGACCGGGCAGAGGGACCAGGGGCCCCGGGAGGCGGAAGGCAGGATGCCGGCGCGGTGCGTCCCGCAGCCGCCAGAGCCTCCGGCCGCAGCCGCCGCAGCTGTCACCTCCTCGCGCGGCCGCCCGGCGAGCCCCTCGCCTTCAGCCGACAGCTCGGAGCGGCGGGGCTAACCGCTCCCGCTCCCAGGTCGCCGCGTCCCCAACTCCCGGTCCTCACCCCAGCCCACGCGCTGCCTCCTGCGCCCCCGCCCCCGCCACTGCAGCGGGGGCAGCGGAGTGGCGCTCCCCAGGACCGTCGGCCACTTTCCCGGGCACACCGCTGCTGCTGCGGCGGCCGCCCAGCGCCGCAGCCCGCAGCCCAGCCCGCGGACGCCCCCGGCCAGGTGACGGGGACCCGCGCCTGAGCATCCCCGGGCGTGCGCTGGGTGCGAAAGCGAGGGGCGGGAGGAAAGGGGGCGGAGGAGTTCCTGATTCCCCGGCGGACCCAGGAAGTTGTCCTTAGGAAAAAAAAAATTATATCGCCGGCCCGCGGTTGAGCAGCCACCTCGTCAGAGCAGCATGTGGACTGGCTCGTCGGGTCCCCTAAGTGCTGTGTGGCTGCCGCTGCCGCCGCCGCCGCCGTCAGAGCAGCCGCTGCTGCCGGCAGCAGGAGCCCCGCGCGGGGCGAGGAGCGGGGACGCGCCGCCGCCGCCGCGTCCCCTGCTTGCCGCTGGCCGCTTCTTCTCGGGAGGTGGCAGTCACTGTCGCTGCTGAGAAACCAGCCCGCTTTTCCGCGCCTGGTCGTCTGGTGAGGAGTTGAGACTCTGCGCCTCCTGCTTGGACCCACATGGCTTGTTACCTGGTCATCAGTTCGAGACATCTCAGCAATGGGCACTATCGGGGCATTAAAGGAGTCTTCAGAGGGCCCCTCTGCAAGAACGGATCTCCCTCTCCGGTAACCTGCGCGCACACACATACACGTTCAAAATCAAGATAAACAAAAAGAGATATTGTCCTGTTACAATGAGTGGGTGATGGATATCCACCTTACCCATGAGTATATTGTGTCTGTTTTTACAATTTATTGACAGGCTGTTACACAGCGAGGGGTGTGTGTTTACATGTGTATGTTCAACACAGTCATTAGCATCTGTAGTACCATGGATGCAAATATTTACCGAATGCAGTTAACTGCAGGGCTGTGAGGGTAGCTCCTGTGGGCTATGTCAAGTTATGAATCTACTGATTTGGGCAGTGTAGAAAGTTTGAGTGGCACTTTATAGCCATGCTTTGGGAAGTCATCAGTTGAGATTAGTTAAAAAATGCTGCCGTTACTTTATAAGAAAATAAACTTCTTCAAGATTTTGCATCAAGGTACTGGCAGATGGAAAGGTGTTGGACGCCAACTCTTGATTAAACCTAATGCTTAACTGTGCATGTTCTTTAAAGAATGCCAGAGTCTTTTGTGGAAATATGAAGCGGATGGTTTGTGGTATTAGGTACAAATGTATTTACATACAATTGGAGTGATCACTCAATTTAGTGCACTATTCAAATTAGTTTACTATTTGATTTATTCAAGTATTTTTTTTGTAAAATAATTTTGACCACACTCTAGGACTTCGATATATTATTAATTTATTAGTTGGTTCATGCTATGGGCTAATGTACAGATTCAAATATCTTTCAAAAAAATGTCATGATATATTAGGGGAAAAGTTTTGGATTATTAAGTGACTAGGGACAAGTTTTCTAGTTTAATAGAAAAACCAGTATTTTACGTCTGGATGATATAAAGAAGGAGAAATTAAGTTGCCTGATTTTTATTTATTTTTTGCACTTTTCATCATGTTTTAATGCTTCATTAGCATGAATTATTCAAAACTGCAATATATCCTTAAAACTTTTGATTAAGTGCTATATGTGATTTGCAAGAGAAATTTTAAATCAGAAAGTCCAAGTATCCAGAGATACCACTAGGACTCCTAATTATGACAAGCTAGTGCCTCACATGTTGTTATGCGCTGTGAATGTGGGTCGCTGTGATCCCTCCCACCCCCTCAACTACATGGTACTGAAGCAGAAGTGTTAGAATGGAATATACTGTTTATATTGGCACATACAATTAGACTCTGAGGGCTAGAGGGGTCTTGGAGAGTTTTAGTTGAAGAAAGCCCACATTCAATCCTTCTGAGCAGCTGGTCTGAATCCTTTCTATTTTTAAAGATTCTCAGGATTGGAGTTTCTGCAGTCTCAGCAAACCACCTCAATGTTTAAGAACCCACAGTGTCAGAATCTTCCTTCTAGCCAACTTAAATCTATCGAGTTTTTCCTTGAGCTCATTTCATCTTGAAAATCTAGAATATTCCTCCTTTCTCCAAGGTATTAATGTTCAACACTTTGATAATCTCTGTGGCTGTGTTCTGAAACCCTCTCTTTGGTTATGGAAATCTGAACTGGGCAAGGTGTTATAGCCTATATGCCTTAATCATTCACAGGATAAAGGAAGAATTACTTCATAGTTCCTATATTGTTCAGTTCTATTTAAGTTTGTTAGAATATGGAATTAATCTTCCAAAATCTAAAGGGTTAGTAGAGGCAATTTCTGTCACATGGTCAGAAGGGGTCCTTCCTTCTCCACTGTGGTCACTCATCTCCCAGAAGCCTGACGGATTCCCCAGGGAAGGACACATGAACATGGTTATGACAGGACAGCCCGTAATCCACATGGCTCTGCGGGCTGAGCAGGGGCTCACACCCACAGGACACTATTCCCATTCACTGTTGGGCTCATTTTTATAAAATACTAATTCATTTACTTTTACCTAGTTGTTATACTTTGACTCATGGGATTGTTCTCTCCAATATTTACACATTTGAGTGTACTTAAATTACATTGCAGCATTCAAAAAATAGCCTAGTTCGTCTGTATGTGGACTTCCTACACCTGATTTATTTTGTCTTCCTTTACATTTTACTATGAAATTTGAATGACTTTTTCAAGGTTTCAGTAGTTTCTCACATGAGATAGGCAGTGTGTGAAAAATTGTTGATCATTCATTCTCTGTCACAGGTAGGTTTTTGAGACAAGTCATAGCCTTCACGTTACATGACACTTGGTCTTTCTTCCTAGATTAGATTAGGTCTCTACCTTCTGGAGCCTAGACTCTTGAGCTTTTAAATAATAGTTTCCTAGTTTTTAAATAATAGTTTCCTAAATAATAGTTTCCTAGATGACTGTATGTTTACCTTCTTTATTAATGGGTTGTAAAGCATGAAGCTAAAAACGGGGGTGATGTATCATTTCTTTTTTATATTGAGCAATACACACCCCTCGTTACTTTAAGGTTTATAGACATTTATTGATTTTTGTCATCAACATAAATATTAAACTCACAGATCCGTAAGGTAGTCATTTATTTTTTTCTTAAAGCACATATCTACTTTGGCAATACCTTTTTATTATGTTTTCCCAAGTTTTGTGCTCAGAGTGTCTCAAATCAACCTCTACATCATTGACTTGGATTATTTCCACTCACTGAGACTCAGTTTATCTGGGACTCTGAAGTGGGATACAGTCATTAGTTGATTTAACTCAGTCTTATTAAGGTCTGCAATACTTCAACTTTGGTTCTTACTCTTTTAATCCAAATGTTCTTCTATTTTAATCCATACTTTCCTGTTTTAATAGAGCTGTATAAAGGTAGCACTTAACACAATTATCGAATGAGACTATTTTGTAACTTCATTATAGAAAGGAGACAAGCTACAATTCCATTTTGATGTAAGGAGAATTTATATATATATATATATATATATATATATACACACACACACATATGTATATGTATACATACATACATATATATACATACAGATATATACATATATACATATATATATAGCCCTTTCCATTTTATATATATATATATATATATATACATATCCTTACAAGAAATATATATCTTCTGATATCTATCTGGGTAATATAAATTTAGTATTTCAGTATCTCCTGGATATAATTCTTCACTTATATATTGAACGTAGTTATATATATTTCCCATGTTCCAATTACATGCCTGTAGTCTCTAGAGTCTGGACACATGGTATTAAACTGACAGCACAAAGGAAATGGTTATATATATATATACATCTTTATTTCAAAGGATTTCATTTAGAAAACATTGGATGATTGCATGGAGTTCTTCTAATAGATACTTAGTGGGATACTTGAGAGATAAATAGAGCATTTTACCCCCAAACATTCACAGATCAGCAAACTGGAAATCCTGGAGTCAAATTCAGCTCCTGTCTTCAAAGTGAACATGTGCAAGTGTCTTGTCTGTGGATCTCTTTTCTTTTGGGGACTTGATATGAACAAAATAACATACTGCTTTTCATCCTAATTAGAATATGAATAATTGATGAGATAGTTTATGTTACTTTAAATCCGGGAATAGATAAAAGAAATAAAAAGAAAAGTGACAGAGTAAACTACATTGTACTTTGTACACCATTGAGTACTACATAGTACTTAATGGTAAAAGTCTCTAATTTTAGAAAGTAAATTTGCACCCCCTCACATGTTAGGATATTTATCTCCCGCGCTATCACAACTCTGAAATAAAATGACTGAGTGATAACTTTAGAAATCTGTATCATGTGAACATACACATGTACCCATTCTCAGTACCTACACTTACGTATACAAAGTTATCAGTCATCAAACCTGAGAAGTTACCTATGTATTACATTCAGCTTTTACCATCAAATATGTTAACCACGAAACTTTGTTACCATAATTGAAGTATTCGTTAAGAGAATAGTCTATAGGTGCATTCATTTGTGTGTGTGTGGACTTCTAAGTTCTTCTATCACCATGTTTGATTTCAGTAAAGCAAATAATATCCTCTACATAGTGCCAAAAATATGTTTGAATTTATTTAGTTATTTTTTGTAATGACAAATACTGTTTCAAATTTGGATTCATGTATGGTTTGTTACTTAATTTGTGTGTGGTTAATAATATGACTACCATTCAGGTTTCCAATTGATGAAATATTAATAATAATCATAGTTGTATATTTTATCCGTGGTGCACATTTAGCTTATTACTAGTTTTTGAAGCTTATGTAGGGGGGTACAGCTTAAGAAGTGCTTATTCTGAAAGTGTCATAGTTAGATATCTAGAACTATCTGTTTCTGGATTTGCCTCTTACCACCGCCCCAAAACATTGGATATGAAGAAATTTGGGGGGTTTTCACCTGAGCAACAGATCAGGATCCTTGGATTTTGTTGTTGTTTTTATTTTGTTCTGTTCAGTGATCTTATTCTGAATTATGTATCTGACTAAACTGCCTAGTGGAAGGAGGTGGCGTACAATGAAACCAGCATTTTAAATGGACTAAAAAATCATAGAAAGTTCCCTTTTAAAAATTAAAAATGCATTGCATTTAAGCAGTAGAAACAAATTGCCTTGAGGTACATCTCTTCAGAGAACTCCTTATGAAGCAATGAGTGCAGACCCAACCTTGTTGTTTCTTATGCCTATACTCTTCTATGTGCATTTTCATTATGTTCTCTAAGTACATGTTAAACACATCTAAAAATGATCTCAAACTGATATGCTTTTCATGTGCCAAATATAATTATGAAGATGTAGTCTCCCATAGAGTAGTCACCTGTGTCCTCTTTTGGAATTCATGAATAGGCTAATACTGCCTTTTATGCTGAAACTTGTAGATATTTCCAATAAAGATGACTGAGGTATGATTCTTATAATACATGTTTTCTTTGTTATGACAAATATTGAATTAAGCAACCCCCTTTCTTCTCACTTTTCAAACCCTTTCTTCTTTTCCCCAACTAAGTGATTTCAGAAACTTGTTGTTGGCATTTATGCTTTCAAGAAGAATTGTCAAGTTTTTAGGTCTTAAATTTGTGTTTCTGTGCCTTTGGAAGGTTCCTGTGGTAAGAGGAATCAAATGAGTATTTGAGTGGTATAGTTTATGACTTTTGTTAGGTTGTCCTACACTTATTTCATGATTAAAATTTGATAGATAAAATCCTTTGATTTGTTTCTTTTAGACATACAGTAAAGATGACCTATATTTTAAATTTCTGCTCCATAATTTGAAAACTAACTAAAAATAAAACATATTGGCATCATGGAGATTAAATGACGATGGCATTTGACATATAACTTGATCATTTGTAGTTGAACGAGTGGCTATGGTATCTTTGTTGTCTAATGCATATGCACTGTGATACATACTTTTCATGTGGTATTGACAGAGCTTGAAGTATCAGTAGGTTTTAGGCTATGTAGGGAGCAAGGAGCAGGAAGAGTAATACATATTTCAAATAACTATAGGAAGTGTCTTTCAGTGTGAACTTGGTTTGCTCAAAATACACATCGTCAGAATAATTCTTTAATACACACATACATATTCTGTAGAAAGTAATTCGAATCAAAATTGAAGTAAAAGTGCTACTTTGCTTGAAAATATCTTGGTTTTAAAAAGTACAGTTTTTCAGGTAATCCTTATAAACTGACAGGTGACAGCCTTTGGTAGACAGATTTTGTGAGTCAGGTTTACTTAGTGGATAAGATGTGGAGTGAGAAATTAAATATTTGATATGTTTTCATGACAAAGTGTAGTTATGGTGATGGTAGGAATAGACCAGTCACCAAGTTCCACAGTCTCTCTTACTTTGGAAGTATTTACCGAACCTCAGAAGAAATTCTGGGAAGATGAATCACATTATATCTTAGACAATATTCTCACTTGTTACTAAGACCTTGTTGGGTTACTGAAGAGAAAAAAAATGCAAAAGAATATTATATAGCGTACAAAATGAAAAAGGACTTTTAGAAATATTTACCCATGTATGATGTTTCATTCCCCTGATAACACGTATTGAACTAATCCCTTCTTTCATTCAAATTTGATACCTAAAATCTAAACGTATACTCTGAAAAACTGTTAAAAGACTTTCCTCATAGATAAAGAGAGCTATTGAATTAGCTATTTTTTTTTCTTTCCTTCCTTGGCTGGTAGGAAACTCAGAGACAAATGTGTGGCTTAGCAAAGCCGGAGGGATTGATGTTGGCATCCCAAACAACACGATGTCCCCACCCCATTCATCTCCTATTCCCAGTTCAGCTTTTATTTTAATTTTATTTTCCACTGCTCTCATTCTCTTAAATGTATGTTTTATTGTTTCAATGTATAATATTTCTTTCAGATGGCTTAGTTCTGTTGTGAACTTGTAAGTCAGGCTATAAATAAATAATGAAATATGGACTATCTAAATATAAGGATGCCGCTCAGGATTGTACTGGACAGCTTTGACAATGATTCATGGAATTGGGAGTATTCACTTTGTTCATTTGTCTCAAGTATAATTAGGGCTGCCAATTTTTTGCTTTGACAATTGGCAAATTCCTTTTGGCAAATTTTACTTCACTTCAGTGTGGGTGTGGGTGGCAGGATATAGTTTATTTTGAAACGGATACTGCCAGTTTGTTTTTTTCTAAATAATCCTTTCCCTCCCTGTTTGTTATTCTTCTTGCCATTGATCCTTTCATTAGAAGGATCATCATTTTTTTTTCCATATCTTTTTTTGCCTTATGTGTAAAGCTTGGCATGTATGTCTAGCTCTAGAGGTACAGACCCCCACAAATGGTGAGAACCACGCTGTTCTGTCTGCTTTCCAACTGAAGCGTACAAGTTTCTTCTCTGTTCACCATCCACATTTAACGTTCATCTCCAGCTCAGAATTTAGTGCTTCCCCCATATCTCCATTCAGAACCTACCTACCAGCGTTCTTCCCCTGCCCACCTTCCCACAGCTATGACTCAGCACTTCACTTGTCCCATCTACCTCCTGAGCAACAGATCCAGTCAGTACCTCCCCACACACACAGATGTCC
The DNA here is from genome assembly GCF_011764305.1 of Mustela putorius furo. NCBI lineage: Eukaryota > Metazoa > Chordata > Mammalia > Carnivora > Mustelidae > Mustela > Mustela putorius. The sequence goes on from NW_025421998.1 coordinate 32,164,001, forward strand.
TTTCCAGAACTCCATTTTGCAATGAATAATTATATTCCCTAACATTTTTCTTGGCAAGCAAAGGCTAGATGCGTTTCCTCTTTGTGAATGAAATAAATATCATATTCTAAACAGAAAATAACCCCTGGGCCCCTTTTTCTGGAACGTGGAGGGAAGGGATGGAAGCTCCACTGAGTTCTGTCCCTTCCTATTAATTGGCTTCATCTAAACATGAAGTCAAGAGATACCCTGATGGCCATATGAATTCCATTCACATTATCTTTAAAATGATCAGAGTCCCTGGGTGGTATCAAGAGTCTTCATGGTCCAGCTCCTATCGGTGCCTTTAACTCTGTTTTTCCAAACCTGATCCTATGCTGTAGCCAGTCCAAACTACTCAGAGTTCTTGACTATGATGGGTATTTCTAGACCTTTATTCCATTGCACATGCTGTTCCTCTGGAGCAAATCCTCTCACTGTCTTCATTGCTTGCATCGTGTTTTATATATTCTTTCTGACCTCACTGAAGAGTTGAGTCCTCATGTGATTTGACCTTGAGTTCCCTATCGTGAGTCAGGCCCTTCTCTTGTAGGCTGCCACCACACCCATTGCTTACCTTGATTATTGCTGAACTGGAGTTGTTTCTTGGTCTCCATTTCAGTCATAGGATGTGAGATCCTTGAGGTCCTGTCTGCTTTTACCTTTATGTCCCCAGAGCTGAGCACAGCTTGTGGTTCATTATTGATTTCAACAGGGAGGGGGGGAAAAAGGGCTTTGATGGAATTTAACTGGCATAAATGTGTTCCCTTTGGTCCCGCCAGTATCTCCATGAAGACATCTTTTCCTTAGAGACTGTTTTCCCAATTTAGTTCACCAGAATCTTTGAGAAAGTATACTGTTCTACTGATGGATTAAGTGGTCACTGTTTTCATAGTAATGCTTCTTGCTTTAATATCTACCAAGATCATCTGGTCAATTGCTTCAAGTATAATTTAATACTTCCTATTAACCCAAATTGCAGAGTGCTTTATCCCATGTAACCATTTCAGAATATTTTTCTTAAAGGCCACAAGAGACTGAAGATTGGCTAAGTATGAATAGATGAAATTTGTACAGAAGTTGATTAAGCCATACTTTTCATTGGCACATATTTAATAGCTTCTGAGAAATGAATTATAAGTTAGGAATTTGATTATTCCCTTCCTATTTAGGAGTGTATAATAATAAGAAAAAACAGTGGTTCTTCTACCTTTTCTCTATTTCTCTGTCTCTCACTCTTCCTCTCTCCTTCCTTCCTTCCTTCTTGCCTGCCTCCTCCATTTTTCCCTCCTCCTCATCCTCTCTGTCATTTTTTTTTTTCTTTCCTTTGAAAGAGAGAGTAATTCCCTGATCAGTGGTCACTATAGTCCTTGAGACAACACCATCCTAGAGCGGCCATGGGTGGTTTTTGCATAATTGCCAATACTTCCCCATTGCTTAAACTTTAATTAGTTACATACATTCCCACAACATTTTGTTAGCACTTGTTCTTTCTTGGATCAGTCGAGATGTGGCCACTGTAGATAAAAGCAGCTTGGTCTCCTTCTAAAAAATGAATTTTTTTTTTTCATCAGCACATCAAGCCAGTTTTATTTTAAGAGTGCAAGAGTAGTAAAAATTTGGGAAATTTGGTCTTGTAATTTATGACATTAATAGGATAAAAGTAGTGGCCCCTGGGTGGCTCGGTGGGTTAAGCCTCTGCCTTCCACTCAGGTCATGATCTCAGGGTCCTGGGATGGAGCCCTGCATCAGAATCTCTGCTCAGCGGGGAACCTGCTTCCCGTTCCCCCTCTCCCTGCCTCTCTGCCTACTTGTGATCTCTCTCTTTCTCTGTCAAATAAAAAAATAAAATTAAAGAAAAAGATAAAAGTTAAAATAAAAAAACCTTATACATACTTATCTTCAGTGCCTCTCAAACTTTTTTTCAGACTTTTTAATGCATGTAAGAATTACCTAGGGCTCCTGTAAACTTGCAGATTCTGAATCAGAATAAACACTGAGTTTTAGCTAAAATAACCAGCCCTGTAAGGTAGAGATAAAGAGAGATAGTAATATTATCTGGGATGGAGAAGTCAGGTATATCGGATGGTCAGTTTCTTAATACAAATAAACTTTTCTTTTTTTTTTTAAAAAAGATTTTATTTATTTATATGACAGACAGGGATCACAAGTATGCAGAGAGGCAGGCTGGGGGCGGGGGGCAGTAAGCAGGCTCCCTGCTGAGCAGAGAGCCTGATGGATGTGGGGCTCGATCCCAGGATCCTGGAATCATGACCTGAGCCGAAGGCAGAGGCTTTAACTCACTGAGCCACCCAGGCACCCCCAAATAAACTTTTTTAAACAATTGCTAACAGATATTTGATTACTTTGCCTTATTCATAGGATATAAATATTGAAAGAGTGCTTTGCAATCTAGTTCAGGTTCCTACTATCTATTTTTAAAATATATCACTATGATAGACAATAACAACTCCTCAAAGATGTTCATGTTATAATCCTCAAAACCTTCTAATCTTTACACACATGGTAAAGGGGCTTTGCAGATGTGAGTAAATTAAGAATGTTGAGAAGATTGTCCTGGATCATGCAGGTGGGTCAAGTATAATCACAAGGGCCCTGTAAGAGGGAGACAGAAGTGTCAGAGTCAGAGAGAGAGCTTTGAAAATGCTATGCTGCCAGTGTCAAAGACAGAGGAAGTGGCCACAAGTCAAGGAGTGCTGGCAACCTCTTGAAGTTCAATAAGGCAAGTAAATGGATTCTCCCATGAAGCATCCCAAAAGATCATAGCCCTGTTAGTACCTTGATTTGACTTAATGGATTGAAAGATGACACATTTGTGTCCCTGGAAGCCAGTCTATTTGTGTTAATTTGTTAGAGCAGCCAGAGGAAATGAATACAACCACTCTTAATCTGTGTGAACATTCCCAGGGGTGGGAAGCCTCTGTTCCCCCAAAGTGACTGATCCTCTTGAGAAAATAATGTAATTAAGGCTGAGTCTCCTGCCCCTGCCCAGATGTCTCTGCCTCCCTCTAGCTTCTACTCACTGTTCCTCATTCTGCCCTTTAGAAAAAGAGGATAGATCTACCTGTAGGACATGACACCCCTTCAACTATTCAGAGACAGCTGGTGGATGGATTTTCATTGTTAAATCATGTGAAGAACTGAAAAATTTGTGAGAACTCATCTTCTCTGTACAACACTTGCATTGTTTTCTTATACATTAATTGAATTTTCTGCAACTCAAAGTGGCTTATTTATTACACTTCTTATGTAAATCAAGTTTTGAAAGATACTTGTCGTTTTTATATTCTTGAAAGATGGTAAACTCAGTAAAACGTTATCATACATTTAGAAAAATACTATCCACACTTTCAACTACTTCCCCCAGATAGTTCCCTTTTATACTATATCCATCATCTTTATGAAAGATGAATTTAAGAACACAAAAATCATATCATTTCAAAGGCACATCTTAAGGCTCTCTTTCTTCATTTCTTTAGTCTTTTATTTAGACATTTGCAAATTTCTGGGGGAGGGGAAGCATTACTTTTAAATAAAAAGTGATGGGACCAATTAAACTAATGATTATAATTTCATGAAGTCGCCAACATTTTCTATGCTAGAAGTAGTGGTAGTTAAAGGGAAAGTTATTTTTTAACTTTAGTGTTGACGAGTAACATAGATTGTAAATTGTTACAGATTAAAAGCATACAGATTTTTAATGCCTCAGATGTGGATAGAGAACACTACAGTTCCCTAGGAGCCCCAGATATGCCCCTTACCAAGTATCACCTACCCCAAAGGCAGTGAAATGTCCTTATATCAGATTATAAACTGCCTTATTTTTTGAAATGATGGCAAAGTGAGCTTTAGTAAAGAATGCATATGTTTGCAGCTCAGCTGCGAACAAATGTTGAATGAAGTCCCACTTTTTGGGTCGGGGTAGGTAACGGCAGAGTATTTCAGCTACTTCATTTGTCTACTACAAGTGATGGAAGCAAACTTGTTAACTACTTGAAACAAGTGAACAAAAGAATCCTGATTAGGTAAGAATGAATGGATTTATGCTAATAAAACACATGGATTATATCCAGGGTGACATCTGTGAAGCATTTCATTATCTTTTCCTTAATATTACATGTTGGAATTCAAAGATCCGACCATCATATAGATTTAGTAATCTCTTGCAAATGGTTAGGAATGGCTCTGTTGAGTTTTCATTATTTGAGAGGAGACGTGAATTATGTATTTAGTGGCAAGATAATAATAAATGATTCAAGGAAAGAAACCTCTAGCTTGGACTTCTCATAAAAAATGAAATTTATGTGCAAATGATGTGTAAACTTTATTACAAAAGTTGTTATAATTTCACATGCATGCATGAGGATAAAATATAAGTTTGTGTTACCATGGAAACAGGATTATTGCCAAGAGGATTACAGATAATACCCAAACAACGCTTATTTATATTAATCAATCCTAATTTAAGTGGATTTAAATATATTTAAAGAACTGACCATATATTTTCAATAAAATTTATACTCCTCCTCCAGTACCCCTATGCTATATGGTATGAGATCAAGAGTTGTCTGATGTTGCTAGAAAATCTTTGGTGATAGCCACTGATGATTTGTTTATCATCAAAGAAGGGAGATCTGTGGACTGTGTTATAAAGGAAAAGTTGTAAAGAGTGATAAGCCTTCCTTATGTGTTCCTTCCAATTGTACATCACTTCGTTGTGATTTTTTTTTTTTTTTAAAGTCATACTCAGTTCCATACTCTGGGATCATCAGGGTGGACTCTACCCCTGAAAGTGATAGAGGAAACCAGTTCTTCCCAGGGAACTTCTGTTTCCTGGGAGGCGAGAAGGTATAACTACTGAGAAATCATAATTGGTACAAAGATACTTAGAGAGAGAGGGGCCTTGGGTGAATTTATGTAGTAGATAAGCATCACTTAATCTGAAAATCTTAGAATTAGACTCAGTACACACTAACTCGAATATAGTGTGTGATTGGCTTCCGCGACACAAATTTAGGCATGTAAAGTTTTAAATTCTTCCCTCAGTTGTGAATACAGGGCCAACACTAGGATTCCGTTTCTGATCTCAATGAGGGCCGTGCTGGGTGAAACGGGGAAAGAAGCTGCAACCTCCAAATATCTTGCCTCCCTCCCTGTTGGAAACAACTCATTAATGTTTGACCAGAGGCTTTCAGGTGGTGTTTGTTTGTTTGTTTGTTTGTTTGTTTTAAGTGCTGATGTATATGCTCTGTTCAAACAAAATCGTAGGAGCAAGGCACAATCCACACAACTAGGACTGCTTCTGGGAAGGTGGGGAGTGAGTGTTGGATGGTTAAAGTCCCTGCCTTTTCCTCTGGATCTGGGCAGAGGAGCTGGTGGGTGTGTAAGATGATGCAGATAAGGGCCAACCGGGTAGGATCCCATGCGCCATGTAATAACGAAAACATCTGAGGTAAGAATGTGACTTTTAATCTCACTACAGAATTAAATCCTCTGGAGTAGTTTCTGTCCTGAGAACTTATACCTACTTTCTTCTATGGGTTGTGCCAGACCAGATAGGTGACCATCGCTTTTGTTGTTTTTGTTACACACAAAACCAGAAATGGTTTATAAACAAGAAAATAAGAGTACCAAATTTGAGTCATCATTAATTCAGTTACTTGTGGAGTAAATGCATTATAATTAGGCCCTTTCTTATATGGAGAGAAGAACTGAGAATTAACTTCATAGATGTATGGATAGGAATGATACGATTTAAAGTTCACCCCAAATATTCCTCTTTGCTCTCTTAGGGTAATTTGGGGTAGTCTGGCCAAATGAGAGCTTTGTTGCTTTAAGGGTATATAACAGTTCCATCGAGAAAACAAAGAAAATGGAAGTTTTAAAGAATGTTTTGAATCAGGGGCACCTGGATGGCTCAGTTGGTTGAGTATCTGCCTTTGGCTCAGGTCCTGAACCCAGGGTCCTGAGATTGAGCCCCACATCGGGCTCTCCTCAGCTAGGAGCCTGCTTATCCCTCTCCCTCTGCTTGCTGCTATGCCTACTGCGATCCCTCTTTCTGTCAAATAAATAAATAAAACATTTTAAAAAAATTATTAAAAAAAACAGAATATTTTGAACCAATTGTAGAAACTCCTGTCAAGGAAGTTTGGTCAAAGGTATTAGAGACAATTCATATGATAACTTTGAAGACCCAATGCAATGATGATCACTTTAGATCTCTGAAATGCATCTGTGCTCGCTAGAGGATAAGTCCCTCCCAGTGCTGGTTGGTGACAAAAGTTGCGTGTTTTTATTTATTTCACATTTTAAGATAGAAACTGTGTTGTGTATAGGGTTTTGTTGTGCTCTTTATGTATGTATTTTGTCTTATTTTATGCATTTAACCCTCCCACTCTTGCAGTTTTAAGGACATTTTCCCCTTCTTGTATTCAGTGTAGAGGAGTAGCTAAGCCACATTGGTTTGACCTTCCTCTCTGGCTTTAACTAGCTGCATGACTGCTCTGCCACTTCGATGCTCAGCTTGCTCACTGGGGATATTACTGGTCTTCTAGGGCCATTGTAAGATGTGAGCGAGCCAAGGAATATTACCTGCTTAGCACAGTGTTTGACACTTAGCAGATGCATGGTGAAAGGCAGCTGATGGTTACTCCTCGAGCCGTTGGCTTGTTCTGTCATAGACAGGTGTCCTTGACCTCTTAGCATGTCTCCACACTGACTGGGAACTTGGCACTTTCATACCACCTTGTCGAAACTGTTGTCCTTTTGGATGACTCTGTCAGATGGCTCTTTACTCAAGTTGTGTCTTTGTGGGAAAGGAAGCATGGGCATGGAGACCAGATAGCTTTGTGGTTAACAAAGCCATTGCAAGTAGCAGCCCCATGTTTTCACAACTTCCGTAATGAAAATGCTCAGTGTGCCCTACTTTCCTGATGCGACTTTAATTCATGACAATGATACATTTTCCTGTTGTTTTTGTCAAAGCAAATCGAGTTAAGTAGATGACTTGTTGTTATGATCTTGCTGCCTTGTGGAAGGAATTTTTTTCTCCTCTTTTCTGTTAGGGACAGGTATTTAATCTAAAGCTGCTGTCTCTGTGCTGATTAGCATCCAGCCTCATTATGGAGTTTAAATATCTGTCTCTGACTTTGGAAATTCTAATGAACCAATCAGGTGTTTTTTCGTCCATCACCTTCTCTTTCCAATAAAAACCTACTACAGTGAAATGTCTGAAAGAGGAAAATACTGTGTGACTAAGGATGGCATGTGGTATATGTAGATTCACATTATGGGCAAATATTAAGGCTCGCGTGTAGAACAAATTCTTATACACATACATTCTGCTTTTGGCACACATAGAAAATATTCAGTCCATGTATATCATTGTTACAAAAAGCGTTTGTGTCAGTGTCTAGTCAGGATAACAGAAACCATTTGTAGCTTTTCAGAGGGTGCACAATGCAAGGAATTCTTTACAAATGTGTTGAATAGCCTATGGAAGAGAATAGGGGAAGGTGCTGTTTACCTAGAGATTAGTAATTGTAGGAAGTCGCTTTTGCCCCTGGGGCTAGAGGAGCAAAGGGGAAATGGTATTCCCTAAACCTGGAGACCTTACTCTGCTGGTCCTGACACCACTGCTGCTTCTGAAGGCGTTGGAGGGGTCTACACTGTGGTCATCTAAGAGTTTGCAGGCCCTCTCTCTGCAGGCCTCCCTGCCCATGTGGCCGGTGCCTGCCCTGGCCAGCAGCTGACTGGTGCCTGTTGCCACTGCCACTGGAACCTAGGAGTGCCAAGATGCCCATGTGGCTTCAGGCAGAAGCAGAAGAAAGAGAATCATAGCTTCTTTCCTTATTCTAACTTCCATTTTGCTGCCAGTGCTTTCCCTTGACAGACTGAAGCAGAAACTGGCCGGCGAGGAACTCTGTGGATATGCCATTGACACATCTCCAGAGAGTACTAGTGACCCTCAGAGAGCACGGGTTTGAATTGCCTGGTCCATGTATACACGGATTTGCTTTACTAAGTGCAGTACAGTGCTATAAATGTCCGTTCTCTTCCTCATGATTTTCCTAATATTTTCTTCTCTCTGGATTACTTTATTGTGAGAATACAGTATATAATATGTATATAAAATATGTGTTAATTGACTTTCTGTTATCAGTAAGGCTTCTGCTCAACAGTAGATTAAGAGTCATTATGGTTTGAGGGAGTCAAAAGTTATATAGATTTTCTATTTATTTATTATGTTCAGTTAGCCACTGTATAGTACATAATTAGCTTTTGATGTGTGTTCAAGGATTTATTAGTTAAATAATAAATTTATTAGTTAAATTAGTTAAACACCTAGTGCTCATCACATGTGTGCCCTACTTAATCCCATCACCCCGTTATCACCTCTTCCCCCCACTCCCCTCTGAAACCCCCAGATTGTTTCTCAGGTGCATAGTCGTTCATGGTTCATCTCCCTCTCTGATTTCTCCGCCTTTTCATTTCTGTCCCTTCCTCTATTGCCCTCCATGCTCTTGCTATTATGTTCCACAGATGAGTGAAACCATATAATAACTGGTCTTTCTCTGCTTGGCTAACTTCACTTAACATAATCCCCTCCAGTTCCATCCATGTCATGTCAATGCAAATGTTGGGTATTCACTGTTTCTGATGGCTGAATGATGTTCCATTGTATTTATGTACCACATTACCACATTGTCTCTATCGTTCATCTGTTGAAGGGCATCTCGGCTCCTTCCACAGTCAGCTGCTTGGGGTTGGCACCCTTAAGCCCTGCGTTGTGCAAGGGTCCGCTGTAGCTCTCAGCTTCCAGTCCCAGAAAAGAGGAGGAGTGGTGAGAGTAGAACTGATCAACAACAGAGAAATACCCAGCACTGCATTTACACCACATGCCCTGAGACTGAAGAAACTAGGAGGGAGGAGCATTAACTCGTGAAGGAAATTATTTTATATCTGTTATACAGAAATCCAAAGAATGGGTCCAAATGTTGTGTTCCACCGAGATCTCAGGTATATAGTTTCCTATCACTCTAACAAATTACCATAAACTTAATGGTTTAAAATAATACATTTATTAATCTTCAGTTCTGTAAGTCCCATAGGGATCTCACTGGACTAAAATCAAGGTATGGGCAGGGCCACCTTCCTATCTGGAGGCTTTAAGGCAAAATCCACTTCCTTGCCTCCTCCACCTTTTACAATTTGCCTGTGTTCCTTGGCTTGAGGCTACCCATTTTCATTTCTAAAGCCTGCAAGCTCTTCTCCTCTCACTCATTCTCTGACTCTCCAGAGATGGGAAAAAACTCTTTGTTTTAAAGGATTCCTATGGTTAGATTGGGCCTATCTATCCCTTATCCTTTCCACCCCTCAAGGTTCTTAGTTTTAATCATATCTGATAAGACCCTTTTGTCATGTAAGATAGAGTTTAGGTTCTGAGAATTTGCTCACAGGCATCCACCGGAGCCATTATTCTGCTTCTGGAATGTTATGTTCTCACACACCCGTAGTTACTCACTGGTTCTTCTCTCTCATAGACCTCTCAAACCCATAATCTGTAAAACTAAATTAATCTTCCATCCAGGGGGTTCTTCCTTGGTTAAGGACATCATCTTCATCCAACCCTGGAGGCTTCAAACTTGAGTGTTTTCCATTAATCCCTCAACAGACTGGTACTTCCCCTCATTTTACTTCCTAAATATTTCTCCAGTCTACCCCTGTGCTACACCTCTTTCACCACCTCTGCCTTTTGCCCAGGAAGGCAAGCATTTTCCATTTTTCTGAAAACAAAATGCTTCTTGATTAACTGTGTCTGGTGTTGGAGCTGGTGAAGCTACCGATGCAAATAAGGGTCCCATGTTGTCTAGAATGGAGACACACACTGTACAAATAAACGTGCATGACAAATGTCCTAGAAGAGGACATTTTAGATCTTTGTGATTATGGTTCATTTTTTTAAAAAATTGGGGTTCAGAATTGTGAGTGTATTAGAAAAGGCCATCAACGTGGCTCATTTCAAAGCAATCAGTACAAAGTACTTTTGTGTGTGTGTATGTGTCACATTCTCTTGATTCCAGAATATAAAGATGAACAGTAAGACTGTGAAATTCTAAGTCAAATATGGCAATTCACTTACGTGTAGTAAAATTGAACTAGAATGGCCCGGAGAGCTCATCTTCATCAGTTATTTCTAAATAGGGTTACGCTATAGATTTTGAGGTCCCCGGACTAGACTTGACGGAATCAGAATGCTGGCTGGTGGGTGGGAAGGCGGGGATGCCCTTTAATTGAACATGGTGCCCGTGAGTGTGTTGTACACATTAACGGTGTGAAATTGTTGAACCAATGGCCACTCACCAATACTGCCTTGATTTGTCCCTCAGAGGCCAGAGGCTGAGGAAGGTTTTGTGATTTGCGCGCTGTCCTCTCCTTTTTCCCCTGATCACTGCTGTAGCTACCTTCCATGACGCTTCCCTGCTGTTCTAAATACCCCCCTAATTCGCAATCATAGTAACAGGTTAAAAGCACTCATTTTATGTCAGACATCCTAGGCCGAAACAAGCCTTTCATACATTGTCTTATTTAATCTTTAGAACAATTGTAAGAGTAGGCACTGCTGTCTTCCACTTTGCAGGTGGGATGAGGCTCCCCATTTCACAACCAGTGAGTTGCAGAGATGGGCTTGGATCCTTAGACAAGGATCCTTGGATCCTTGGATCCTTGGGCTTGGATCCAGGACCTTCAGATTCTAGGGCTCAGGTGTGAGACCACTTCATAGAGAATTGATGATACTCTCTCTGTGCCACCAAGATGATCACATTCCTTCATTACAACCTAATGGCATTTCATTTGTTGGTTCACGTATCTGTTTCTCCTTCTTTGAGTCTCCTGGCCATAGGCTCTGTTGTCTTCTTCATCCAGGTAAACGACAGCACCTGGGTGCTGTCTGGGTCTGTAGTGTGGTAGACACTCAAACTCAGTCCCCTTGGTCATTCTTTTATTCATTCACTGAATCTTAGTTACTTACATGGGTCAAAACAAAAATATAAAGTTCAAGTAAACATAAAATGTGTGTTTCTGCACACACGATGTGATTAACAGGTAGAAGTTTGGCAAAATATTCATGTGTACAGCAGCCGATGTATAGGTACAATCAATGTTCAGATTTTAGTAAAAAACTAATGGTGAAAACTCTTGTTATTGGCAATTATGCAAAACTGTAAAGGGATTTTTCCAAGAGCCCAAAGATGCTACAAATGCATAACACCTCCAAAGTGAAGCAGGTAATTTAAATATTTTTTTTATTTCATGCAAATGGTAAATAATGTAATTCTTCAAGGTGAAAACCCCAAATTATCTCTCTTCATAGGAGGAAATAAAAATGTTTATTTGCTTCCTTTATTATTATGTACTTTTTCTTATTTTATCTTACATTAATTCTGCTCATAAGTATGAATATTAAAAATCAATTTTTGTATGTCAGGTGACAAGGCATAATGGTGTTATTACTTTATTCCTTCAGGTACGTGTGATTAAGCAACCAACTTCTTCTTAGAAACATATAATCGAAAAAAAACTCATAAAACCGGCATAGTCCATTTTCATCTTATTAGAATTGGAGTTTTTAAAAATAATAATAATAAATCCCTTCATAAGTATATTAAACCATTTAATTACAGTGGTGAGTGATTTTCTAATGTTCACATTATTATTGAGGAATATAAGCAGGGTATTCATAACACATATTAATAAAAGTTAATTAAGTGATTGGAGTCCAGTTGTCTGAATCAGCGTTTAAGTATTTATCAAAGTATAGCTCAGATTCTTCCAGAGAATATTAAGAGCAGGAGCAAGAGCCAGCTAAAGGACTTTCCCCATATTGTATCCTGCTGGGGGATTTTCTAGAAGATCTCTGGACTGCTGGATCCTTGCTACAGAATATCAGCAGCTTGACTAATTGGCCTGACATCCCTGAGGTCTCCCTAGGCTGCTGGTCAGAATTCAAACCATCTTATGTCCTTGTTGCAAAGCTTCTTGTCATAACTGCATTATGACAACTGCAAACTTGCAGCGCATACTCTAAACTCCGAGGAATTCAGTAAGCGCTTACTGAGTTACTGGTTATTTTCATGTATGATTTATCTCATTTCGTATTGGATGTTCCTTCAGTTTACAGGCAACGAAACTGGGGCTCAGAGAGTTTTATAACTTCACTAATGTCACAGCTAGCAGAAAGTAAGAGATTGGAACATGACTCTTCTAATAGAAATCTAGAACTCTGTACTACGTGTGAGTAGGTAACTTTGAAAACCAGTTTTCAGGCTGCTAAGAAATTGTTTGCGTCAAGGGAAACAAAACAAAACAAAAAACCCAAAAGCACTCTCACTGACTTAAGCAAAAGAGAAACATTGGTTAGCGGAAGGATTCATGCATGGAAAACGTTAGGACCTCAGTCAGGGCTGAGAAATGCAATCTGGGGTTGAGGTGACTATCTCTTGTATTTCCAGATAGTTATCTCTGTTTCTTATTTCAGCTTCACTGAATATTTGCTGCCTTACAAATGGGCTCTCACTGCCTCTGGGTAGTGATAATGACTAGTCCACCCAATGTGTGTGTGTGTGTGTGTGTGTGTGTGTGTGTATGCACACATGTGCACACATGTAATGGAACGGGTGGAGAGAGAGAGATTGGGTAGGAGAGAGGGCAACAGGACCACTCAGTCTGTGGCCCACACCAAAAGCTATGGGAGGAGACACTCTGGGAGAGATTCATGGGCAGCTTCTCAGATGGGAGTCAAAAGAGGAGGTGGGGAGGACATAACTGGTAGAAAAATGATCCAATTTATACAGACGGATTTCCTTGTATTGCACTGCTAAACCTTGATAGTTAAATCCCTGGTTCTCCCACTTGACTGGGAGCAGTTTTATGAATTTTATTTATTTATTTATTTTTTAAAAGATTATATTTATTTATTTGACAGAGATCACAAGTAGGCAGAGAGGCAGGCAGAGAGAGAGGGGGAGGCAGGCTCCCTGTTGAGCAGAGAGCCCGATGCAGGGCTCCATCTCAGGACCCTGAGTTCACGACCTGAGCCGAAGGCAGAGGCTTAACCCACTGAGCCACCCAGGTGCCCCAGTTTTATGAATTTTAACTGGTTTCTCTAATTTGGGTTAAAAGAGTTGTTTATGTACTCATGTACGTGTGTTTGTGTGTGTGGACACTAATATGTCTAGCCTATAATTCTATTCTAGATATGCACATGTAGTTCTATTTATGCAAGCACTTTGTTCCTGTTAACCATCTGGAAGTTATTGTCATCAAAGAGGTATTTTATTATCTCTCCTATGATAAGAAAGGGGAAACGTTGTCTTCTTGTCATTTGTAAACCAGTTGTTTGTGCTTACACAACTATCATTTGATTAATATTAGCAAAAAGAACCAGGTAGTGCCAGAGAGAAGAAATGGCAGTTCTCTTAGTAGAATGTGCCTGCCCAGAAGCTATGGGTTTCTAATTTCTCTGACATGGTACACTACCCTGAGCCAACATCTTTAGCAGCAGACACGAGTTAGCGGCCCTCAGAAGAATGATCCCACAAAGCAGTTTTCACAGGCAAGAGGACTCTTCAGGAAAACATTACACACATTTCCACTTAATATTATCTGAAAGCCCTGAACATCTTTCGGTCTCCAAAAACATTTGCTGCTTGTGCAAGAAGATCAAAAGTGAAAATGTCAAACTGGTAATTACCTCCCCTTGTGTGTAGTGAAAGGAATACAGGAATTCCTGAAATCATCTCTTAAAAAAGATAAATATGGAGCACACTCACAGATGACGTCCTGGTTGAAAAACAACCAAGGTGAGAACTTTCTTTGCTTCTTACAACCCATCAGTCATCTGTTTAGCCCTACAAAAAACCCAATAACCATGTGCCTAATACGCCAGACTTTAAAACACTTTAAGTTCTTGCTTATAGTTTGTGTACTGTAGGATGGTGGAAAATAGGATTTAGTAACGTGTGGATTTTTGGAAATATTCTGTACCAAGAATCCGGCAGTAGAGATGTAGTCTTGATTTCATCTGAGGGGATAAGCAAGACATGGATGATGTCTAGTTCTTGCCTAACCATCATTCAGTGCTGTGCTTTGAGCCTCAACTTGTCCAAGGGACAAGACTGCAGTAGACAATGTCTGAAACTCCTTCTAGTCTCATATTTGTGTCCTTTCTTGATCTGTAATATCTCAGAGAGATCATAGTCATGTCACTTAACAAAGAACAAACTTTAAAAAGAGATGCTAATCTTTGTTATAGGTTAGGTGATGGATATCCAGGTTCATTATGCTAGTCTCTTTATTTTTGTGAGTGAAACTTTTCAGAGAGACAGAGACAGAGAAATATAGCCCTACAGAATGATGGCAACTGGGTGCCTGGGTGGCTCAGTGGGTTAAGCGGCTCAGGTCGTGTCTCAGGTCTTGGGATTGAGCCCCGCATCGGGCTCTCTGCTCAGTGGGGAGCCTGCTCTTTCCCCCACTGCCCACCTCTCTGCCTACCTGTGATCTCTCTCTCTCTCTGCCAAATAAATAAATAAAATCTTAAAAAAAAAGAATGATCGCAATAAGGAAATGCTGCTACTAGATTATCTCCTCCAATCTAAAAAAAAAAAAATGGTATGTTAGATTATTTTAATGAGTCACCTAAACATGAAAGGTGATAGAAACAACAGGCTGTAGTAGGAAGCAGGACTAGAGGAACTAGAAAAGCTTGCAAGTTCTCTTGAGCCATTTCAGTTGAAGTGCTTTATTATTTTGGTATGAATGACATATAAGATGTACTTATAGTCAAATTTAATGAATATACATTACAGAGATAAATGGTTCATGAATTCACCATCATTTTGGATTATGCATTATTGCTCTTTAAAATCATTACTTTGGAAAATAGAGATTTGATTCCAATTTGCAATTTCCTAGCGTGCCCTGACTGGGCAAAGGAGGAAGCAGTCTGTCTGGATAACGGCCAGAGCAAAATTTACAAATGTGATGGGGTTGATCCATAAAGTAGATAAAAGACACAGCATAATTTGCAATCAACTATAAAAGTTTGATCATGGGAAATACCAATGGAATAACCCAAAGTTTGAGGTGTAACATCAGAGTTCCTAGATATTCTTTTAAAGATTTGGGTGGCTCCGAGTCAGATGGTTAAGAGTAAGCCTTCAGTTCAGGTCATGATCTCAGGGTCCTGGGATTGAGCCCCGCATCAGCCTCTCTGCTCACCGGGAAGTCTGCTTCTCCTTCCCCCTCTGCCTGCCTCTCTGCCTACTTCTGCTCTCTATCTCTCTGTCAAATAAATAAATAAATAGATAGATAGATAAATAAATAAATAAATATTTTTAAGGATTTTTAGGGAGGGAGGGAGAGAGAGAATGTGCAGGGTGAAGAGATGAAGAGAGACTCTTGAAGCAGACTCCCCACTGAGGTTGGAGCCTAATGCAGGGCTCAATGCCAGGACCCCGAGATCATGACCTGAGCTGAAATCAAGAGCCAGCCTCTCAGCCAGCTGAGCCACCCAGGTGCCCCAGAGCTCATGGATATTCTAAAGTTACTTTCTGCAAAGCTAGGTTTCTCCCAGAGATTAGTGCATTTATCTAAACAAATGTTTATTGAGCAATCATTCTTTTCCAGAACGGTACAAATTGTCACTTGAGGACCTTGCCATTCAAAACTGGGTAGAGCTCTTTTCCCCTTGGGCTGTCATTGGATGTTAATCTCACATAAGAGAATAAATTCCTTTCTTGAAATCAGAAGAAACTACTGGTCTTCCTCTTAGTAAAAATTCTAACATCTCCAGAGGGCCCTTTGCATTCTCAAACAGTCTGAAAATTCACTAACAAATAACTCAGCCGAGCTTGTTGAAAAGTTTATACTATGTTCTCTTTCCTCACTCAGCCCTTTCTCCTCCATCTACTGTATCCTGCTTCTTTCTCCAGTATGTTACATAGGTCCCTCTTTCCAAGTCACCAATGATCTTTTTGTCATTCGGTCTACTTTTTATTCTTCTTCTTACCTGACTTTGAGACAACAATTGATACCGTTGAGTACTCTCTTTTAAAACAAATGTTCTGGGGCACCTGGGTGGCTCAGTGGGTTAAGCCTCTGCCTTCGGCTTGGGTTATGATCCCATGGTCCAGGGATCAAGCCCCACATCGGGCTCTCTGCTCAGCAGGGTGCCTGCTTCCTCCTTTCTGTCTGCCTCTCTGCCTACTTGTGATCTCTATTGAATAAATAAACAAAATCTTTAAAAAAATTTTAAAAATGTTCCTTTCCTTTGGCTTTCATGTCACTGCCTGATCTGTTTCTCCTTCTCTGCTTCTGGGCAATTTAAATAATGTCTTCTTTGACTGCTTTGAGGGCCCCTGTTCTTCCCTAAGCATCTCTCAGGGTAGTAGACTATCTTCTCTCTTCACTATTGTCCTGTGCTGGGTGACAGGATTACTCCTGTCATCAGATGATCCTCGGTCATCATCTCTGATGATGCCCAGTCTCTATCTCTACCAGACCCATCTCCAGTGCTTCAGAGAATATGTCTAAAACTCTACTGGATGGTTTCACATTGATGCTTTGAAGACACCTCAGATTCCTCATGTTCAAAATGGAAAACTACCTCTTACTCCCTGCACATCCCCAAGCTACTGTTCTGCCAGTACTGCCAGTATTCAGGAATGGCACATGCCTATTCTGCTTATTATCTTTGTACGGACATCCTGTCATCTCATTCCCTGATTATTGTAATAACTTCCTAACTGGTGTGTCTATCCGGTCTTGTTACCAAGTATACTTCTCATCTCTTCTCTCAATTCAGTGTTTATACTGTGTTCTCTTTCCTCACTCAGCCCTCACTCCTCAACATACTATATCCTGCTCTGTCTCCATTATATTACATAGGTCAGTCTTTCCAAGTCACCAATGATCTTTCTGTCATTCGATCTACTTTTTCTTCTATAGTGCATAGCTAATCATGGCATTTCTCTGATTAAAACAACGCTGTGTCCCAATTCACTTGGGATGAAGTCATGGTACTTATGTAGCTCTAAGTGTCCACGTAATCTGGTCCCATGCCTCGCTATCCAATCTCATCTCTCATGATTCCATTTGTATTTCAAGTCCTGCCTTATTGATATTCTCTCACATCTCTCAGCACAGTATGGTTCTTCTTGTCTTAGGGTGCTAGCACATCCCTCTGATCAAGTGTACATAAATATATCCTCCACCAGGAACACTCCCTCCTACTCCCTGCCTTTTATTTGGCTCACTTCTATGCAACTTCCAGAAATCCTTGTATCTTTCTTCCTTCAGAGGCATCCCCTAATCCTTACACTAGGGAAAGTTAAGAAACCATTGCCAAGATGATAACAGTAATTATAAATATATATTATTATATATTAATTAATATAATTACTATAGTTATAACTATTTAGTTTTGTGTGTGTCTAGGGCAGAGGGAGATAGAGACTGCATACTCTCTAAGGTAGAAATTATGCTTATTTACTCATGATTGCCTTACACCTCCAAACCCCCATGCCCAAAAAAGTGTTGGCCACAGTTTTTCAGTTCACACCTGCTGAATGATTGAATTCAGAGAGAGAATAAAATTTGGTGTGTGTCATGTTGTCCTATAACCAACTGAGAGAAACAGAGGGGAAAACATTTTCATAGAATGCCAAAGGACTCCTTTTGACCTCAATTTTTCTTGCAAATGAAATAAATACTATACCAATTAATTTGGGAAAGACTCTATGGAGGCTTTTATGTGTTTGTGCCCTTTACACATAACTATGAATCAATAAATGACAACGGCATGGCCTTCAATAAATGTATGTGGCAACCAATAAACAATTAGTAATGTTTTGAATGACTTTTATTTGGCTAAGGGAAGGAATGGAGCTCAATAAGTGCTACTGGTATTATATTTGGCTCCACTGAATGCAGATACAATAATAAGGATAGCTGTGATGGTGAGTATCAGACTCTACTATTGTTGGGACAATTTTTCCTTTAGCTTAATTTATTTTAACTTATCACAGTGTTTTGACTTTCTTGGAAGTTACTTACTTATATCAGAAAATGCATATTAGGGGGTGCCTGGGTGGCTCAGTAGGTTAAAGCCTCTGCCTTCAGCTCAGGTCATGATCCCAGGGTTCTGGGTTCGAGCCCCGCATTGGGCTCTCTGCTCTGCAGGGAGCCTGCTTCCCTTCCTCTCTCTCTGCCTGCCTCTCTGCCTACTTGTGATCTCTGTCTGTCAAATGAATAAATAAAATCTTTTTTTAAATAAAGGAAGAAAATGCATATTAGTACTTAGCCACTTCAACAAAGTATGAGATTTAATATGATGCATGTTCTCTCTATCTCATCAAAAGATGTTAGTAACAGAAGTATAAATAATTATTCCAAACTGATGTAGCTGTCATATGTCTGTAATTAAAAGCCCAGTTTCCTTTATAAACTCTATACTCCTTATATATTCCCTACCTCAGGAATGGTAACCTCTTGTTGTAAAAACGAGAAATTTAAAATATTTGACACTTTTCTCTCCTTCAGAACCTATGTTTATTTACCTCCTGATTATCTTTCAGATCAGTCCCCTTAGATCCATTTCTGCAGTCTTTAATCTGGTTCTATCCATTATCATCCTTTGCCAGGAGACTTGTAACAACTTCCTAAGGAGCCTATCTGCACCAACATGTCCCCTGCCAGTCCATTCTACACTCAGTAGCAAACCAGTCTGATTATGCCCTACTTAAAATTGTCAACAGCTTCCCATCAGCCTTAAAGAAAAATGTCCCTCTCTTCTCTGTTTCCCCTGACTTTACATGGCTACCAAACATGCTATTTATTTATTTATTTATTTATTTTAAAGATTTTATTTATTTATTCGACAGAGAGAGATCACAAGTAGGCAGAGAGGCAGGCAGAGAGAGAGAGGAGGAAGCAGGCTCCCTGCTGAGCAGAGAGCCCGATGTGGGACTCGATCCCAGGACCCTGAGATCATGACCTGAGCCGAAGGCAGCGGCTTAACCCACTGAGCCACCCAGGTGCCCCCAAACATGCTATTTAGATGTCATAATCTAATATACAGATTTCTGGCTTTTCAGTTTCCCATTCATCTTTGCACTAAAATGAATGCATCCATGGTGGACTTTCTAAAGGGAAATACTGATATTGCCCACAGATAGGGTGGATGAATTCAGACATTCATTCATTCAGACATCAGGCTTCAACATTTTATTTCTTTTAAAAGATTTTATTTATGTATTTGGTA
Organism: Mustela putorius furo; assembly: GCF_011764305.1. Taxonomy (NCBI): domain Eukaryota; kingdom Metazoa; phylum Chordata; class Mammalia; order Carnivora; family Mustelidae; genus Mustela; species Mustela putorius. The sequence continues at coordinate 32,183,361 of NW_025421998.1, forward strand.
GGGGAGGAGAGAGAGAGAGAGCACAAGTAGGCAGAGTGGCAGGCATAGGGAGAGGGAGAAGCAGGCTTGCCACTGAGCAGAGAGCCCAATGTGAGGATTGATCCCAGAACCCTGGAATCATGACCTGAGCCGAAGGCAGACACTCAAGCTACTGACTCACCTGAGGCACCTCTCAACATTTTAATACATACATCTGAATCCTATCCTCCTGCCTGATTCTAAGACAAGTCATTCTATTTTTTTTTAAAGATTTTATTTATTTATTTGACAGACAGAGATCACAAGTAGGCAGAGAGGCAGGCAGAGAGAGAGAGAGAGAGAGAGAGAGAGAGAGAGAAGCAGGCTTCCTGCAGAGCAGAGAGCCCGATGCGGGGCTCGATCCCAGGACCCTGAGATCATGACCCGAGCCGAAGGCAGCAGCCCAAACCACTGAGCCACCCAGGCGCCCCAGACAAGTCATTCTTTTGAAACACATTTTTGGATACAGTTGAAGAGCTTCATGGACTTTATAATGCTCAGAGGTTCTATGATGTAGATGAATGGAGACTCCAAAAGAAAAAAATTACTTGCTTTGGGCCACATAATGAGTTGGTAATGGAGTACATAACAAAAGTCAGTCATCTCACTTCCGTGATCTTTCATTTTGTTATTTTGATTTTGGCTGGAACAGAGTATGTGCTCAGGAATTGTCCCTATAGAGGACTGAAAGTGAGGAATTGATGAATCAAAATACTACAAGGTGTGTAGTTTTATCTATGATGAAATAAACCTTGTTGTAGAGTAGTTTATGATTTGTCTTTTCAAAAAGTGAAGTCTAGTATAAACTGAGTTTAGTAAAAACAATAGAGAGAGGAGGAAGGTGAGATATGAGTGAGAGAGATCCCTGAGGAGGTCATTACTCTGGAACGCATTTTGGTAAAATGTAAATGTGTTCGGTATTCAGACATTTATTTCTTCCTCAATAAGTCAAGGCTTTACATTTAATGCACTCTTTTATAAATAGTATTTTTAAAAATGGCTTAGTATTTTAGAACGAGATTAGAAGTATGAACTGCAAATTAAAATGGAAACAAATTTTCACTTTTATAATAACCTAAGAAAAGATACATAATATTAGCCTTATTGAGCACATATCTCTCAAAGAACAGGTAAGTGTGGCCGGTAAAAAAAAGATTCAAAGAAAATAAAGGATACATCTTTAAAATATGGAATAAAGGTTGTATACTTTGCTAGTAGCTTGCTCAGACACTCCAATAGGAAAGGAGATTTTTATTTTTAATCCAGTGAATTTGGAATGAGTTTCTATACTTGGCTCAGTGAATAGTAATACATAAATACTAAAGTTCTGCTGAATCACTTCCAGAAGGTATTCTTAGTATCCTTCCAAATTAAAGTGGAAGAAATTAATATGTGGGTAAAACTGAAAACTTCAGATAAGGCACAACTACTATATTTTTCACTTGCTATTTTAAAAAGCTTCCTGGACAATGACAAAACCCGATTGATTACATAGGAACATTTTAATATATTGATATTTCATAATCATTTTGGTGAAAGTAAAGTTAACTTTATAGGAAAATTCTTACAGATATTTTAATAGCCTCTTTTTAAACACGATACACTAAAGATCTGAATACCCCCAAATCCCAGGGTAATAGCTTACAAGTCACTGGTGGGGAGAAGAGTGTGAAAATAGACAACATCCCTGCGACAGGAGAATTGCTAGAATGTGATTGAGTACCATGTACAGTGTGGGTTTCTTGAGTTTGCCAGGCTTCAAAGAGGAAATAGGATTTGATTGATAAGCAGAATTTTGGTAAGAGAAGTGAGGAAAGAGAATAGAGATAGAGAGGAGGAATATTGGGAATCAAAGCTTTGCAGATCATGATAGATTTTTCTTTTTTTTTTTATCCTGGAGGTGGAATGGAAGCCGTTAAAGAATTTTGATGGGAGGAATGACATTTATTGAGTTCTTATTATATGCCAGGATTATTATATCATTATTTCATGCAGCACACCCCTAATCAAACTTATAATGTAGATACTGTTATCACACTCCCTTTGTAGGTGAGGAGTCCGAGGTGTTGAGAGGTGAAGAAATGAAATACGGCTCTCCAGGTTCTTGAGCCAAGAACTCTTGTGTTGGATACCAGAGGTGATTCTCTTTTTAAATTAAAGATTTATTTATTTGAGAGAGAGAGCAAGTGAGGGAGGTTGCAAAGGGAGAGGAGAGAGAGTCCCAAGTGGGCTCCAGCGGAGCACACAGAGCCCAGGGCTGGAATTGATCTCAAGACCCTGAGATCAAGACCTGAGTGGAAACCACTAGGCAGCAGCTTAATTCACTGTACCACCCAGGGGGTCCCCAGAGGCGGAGCTCTTAACTCTTGTGCTACAGTACTTTTAACACTATAGAAATACCATATAGATTAGCAGGAGGAAGAGGAGATTGGAGTGAGGGAGATCCCTAAAGAGAGCACTAAAACAAAGCCAGACAACTAGAAATCCTGTCTGCCCAAAATGGGTGGAGCTTGGACCAATTGGCTGTCAGTGATAGCAAGGAAGAAGGGAAACTGGGGCAATATTCAGATTTCTGACTTGGCAACTGGGTGGAGAGTGGTCTGTTTTCTAGCACCAGGGAGTGCAGGTCGGGGAGCAGATCAATGGAAGAGAGTCAACTGGTACAGGACGCATTCTCTCAAGCCTAGGGAGATGCCTGTGGAAATGCAGGGGGGACTTCAGGAGAAGGCACTGATGGAGGGCTGGAGCGCGGGAGGGATATAGTGCCACAGTGAAGAGACCACTCAGAATTATATCCAGACCCCTTACCCATGACTACAACTAATTATGTAAAATAGGTTGCAATAGGAAACTTCCGTTATCAATTCCTGCTTTCATTGTTGGCAAAAACATTTCAGGTCTTTGGGTCTCAGAATCTTTATCTGCCAAACAGGGAGATTAGAGCAGACATTTGAAAAGTACCTTTGGGGGTTCTCTTTATATTCTCTTAAAAACTATGCACTGTGCTTGCTGTGTAGGTCCTATCAGCAGGTAATCTAGAAATTTACATAATTGACCACAAGGAGGAGAACTCTAATTCTACATTAAATCATTTTCTACAGTATGAAATAGTCTCAAAGTTGGTGATAGGCTGTCTCATTCCTACTTCCTCGTGGAAGCTGGGGGAATTTTACTGCTAGAGATAGGTTTAACTGAATTGAAATGTGGTTTTGTGTCACTAAAGTTGTGATAAAGTCACTGGATGTAAAAATCTATTTGTATTAAGTAGTACTTCTCCATGAAGGAATCCAGATGCCTCTTTAATTAAAATGAAGACAGTAAAGATTTTAAATTCACCCTGGGAGGATTTTTCCCTCCAGATAACATTATTTTAGTTAACCTTCATGAAAACTATAACCTTCCTGAAAGCCCTTGGTTACTCTGAAATGAACAGAAGAGCCTTGGCATGTCAGTCTACTGCGAAGATATCCATATCGAAATAAAAGAACACGGCACTGGCCTCACCTGTTTAAATGTTACATGTTCATTGGATTTGTATGTGTTATATGTTCCATGTTCAAACATTGAATGTTACATGTTCAGTATTAAAATACTCATTTTCTGCTTGGGTTAACGTCTGTACTTTAGCTTAATAGAAAGTTTTACTGTAAGGAAACTAACTCTCATTGGGTTGAGAACTACCTGAGGTTTAAGAAGTCACAGTTTTTGACTTAATCAAATTAAATTACACTTGTAAGGTCTATATATAACATTTCTGTATTTTATCAAATATACCTAAACATATACCACACGTCTTCCTTTTTAAAGACATGATATTAGTGAGCTTTATAGGAACCTCAATAATGCAACCACTACTGAAAACATATTGCTGTTCCCCCTTAGAGACAGTGTCACATTCTTTTAATATGTTTGATGACAGCAGATACTCCTTTGAGAGTGACTGCAATAGGAAAAAAAAATAACAACAGATGTTTTTATGAATGTAGAGTGAATATCAAGGTCACCAATCAAGTTGGAGTATATATTATCTGGGAATCAAAAAACTAGATGTGGCCAAAATATTTAAACTCCTTTTGATTTATAAACCTTCATTCATCTGTCATAAAAGTCACAAAATGTTTTCAGCAGTGATGGTGTATCTGAAAAATAAGTACAAACCTGCCCAACATGACTTCTAGGAAGGCTAACTTTCATTTGAATAAACTCATTCTCCTGTGCTCACTAAAATAGATAAATAACTATATAAGTAGTTTAATTTATTTAGAGTCTCTTTGAGCTTCTCTTCCAGTTATTTTCATAATGGACACTTCAAGAATCCTTCAAATGTAAATTAACAGTATACTATGTAAATCAGTAATATTAGCATTGAGATCGTTTCTATATCTTCCTCCAAAAATGAATCTTATTTTTTAATGTTTTTCTTTGGCTTAGTGAATTAATTTTCAATCAGTACTTTTCATATCTAAAAGTGTTATAGACCAATAAAAGATGGATCATAAGCAGTGTGCTAGGTCTATGTTAGGAAGATACCTTTCTACTGCTACTTGTATTTCCAGTGGCAAGCATGATGCTTGGCCCCCTAGTAAATATTTGCCGGTAGAAATTTAGTAAATATTACTGGCATAGATGAATGAAAACTAAATGATATGAAATTATATGCACACACACACATATATATGTATGTGTTATATATATATATATATATATATAAAACTTTATATAATAAATATATATAATAACTTTATATATCTGCATATAAAGTTATTCCCAATACATATATATTATTGTTCCAGATTGTTACATAATCATTCATCCAAAACACAGGAGATTAAATCCATGACAGTCATTTATCTCATTCACAGATATGCAGTTTGTCAGGGCTCAGGGGGAACACACCATCTTTGCTACTCCACACAGTGTTGGTTGTCCTGGCTTGAAATCCAGGGTTGACTGGAAGACTAAAGTCTGGAAACACCTGAAGGTTCACCCACTCACATGTCTAGTGGTGACCGTGGCTCTTGGCTGGGACCTCTGTTGGGGATGTCCTCTGGAAAACCATGATAGATTGCTCACAGTGTATTTTTAGGTTCCAAGAACTAGCATTGAAATGATCATATATTATGACCTAGCCTTGGGGGGTCACATGGGATCACTTCTGTTGTACTCTCTTGGTTAACGAAATTACAAAGTTCTGCTTGATTTCAAGGGGAGGGGGTTTAGAGGCCCCCATGACATGTAGGAATATTAAGGCCACATTTTAAGAAGAGCATGTGGGATGCATTATATTGCCATGGCCATTTTTGGAAAATGTGCAGTACTTTTATATAGATAAATGTACAATTTTGGGGACGCCTGGGTGGCTCAGTGGGTTAAAACCTCTGCCTTCAACTCAGGTCATGATCCCAGAGTCCTGGGATCGAGCCCTGCATCAGGCTCTCTGCTCTGCAGGGGGCCTGCTTCCTCCTCTCTCTGTCTGCCTCTCTGCCTACTTATGATCTCTGTCTGTCAAATAAATAAATAAAATCTTTAAAAAAATTAAAAAAAAATGTACAATTTTATTTGTAGACTGCACTTCTCTTCATTTGCTAACTTTAGAAAATACTCTTCCAAAACAACAAAATTTACCTTGCTAAAGGGATTCTATCTGATTCAATGACCATTTATGGTTCATTTTCTTTTTCCTGTTTCTGCTTGTTCTCTGTTCTCCTAAATTTGGTCATCTGCCCTCCCCAGCCTCTCTTCACATCCACAAGCCTAGATCAGGGCTTATTTCCTCAAGTCTTTTCTCTATGGCTTTCCCCGCCCCCTACTTTGGCCTGGAAAGCATTTACTTTTACTTCTACTCATTTTGTTGTTGAACGTTTATTCTTAATGGGTGGATGCCTGTGTCTTTTCACATTTCAGAGTAAATAGTAAATAGCACATTGCTGATGAATATGAGGTATTTAGTATTTGCTAAATTGATAAAAACATTTATAAGTTATATACTCTTTTTTAACCAGAAGAATTACTTCATGTTTAATCTAAAATTGTACCCTTTCTGTTACTAAATTTAAATGAACAGAACTTCAAGTGCAGATAAGAGTGAAAAATGCTGTTCTGTCTCTAAATCTATATTACAAAATTTAAAAATAGAAGCAATCTTTCCCAAAATTTGATTCTGATATGGAATAAGTGATGACAAATTATCTGCATGTAACAAATTTGAGTTGTATACTGATATTGCTTTCTTTTTCTCCCGAAGAGACTGAAAATCAAATAATAATAATAAAAAAATGTAAAACTATACACAGTGTTTCTTCTAGGAAATCTGTTTCATGAGATATTGAAATAATTTTGGATAAATATCGCTGAAGTCATCAAGATATTAATACCATTTAATACCATTTAATAGTTACATTACATTATTCTAAATAATTCAAAAGGTAATTGATCCCATGAAAGAAGGGAGAGAACAACTTAAAATAGGTCATGCAGAAATTGCAGGTCATTGTTTTATAGGAAGTAAATTGAAAAAAAAAATAACCAATCTGTATATCTTATGCGGGAGCATTTATAAATATTTTACAAGTGAGCAAGAATCACGTTTTCTGGGTACCCTACTGTATCCCTAACATCTGGCAAATATCTGTCATGTGAAGGGTGCTCAAAAAATGATTTTGCATTAAAAGAATACGGTGCCTTCTGACAACATATTTTCTGGCTGTTTCAGAAAGCTACTGTGTTCTTCAGCTTTTATAATGGCCTCAAAATTCTTAATTATATAGCTCAGAATATATGGGCTTTTCTCTTTTCAAAGTTTAGGTTTTGTGTTCTGAATTCTGGAATCACATAGAGATTATTCCTTCAAGTCTTTCCTACATACTGCTAACTATAATAATGATCATACCATATCATATTTACTTTTACATATACTTGCCTCTAAACTTAGGTTGCAAGCAACTCAATGATGGTATTTTCCCTCCAAATTTTATATTCTGAGAACAAAATGGATTTTCCTGAAATTTGATTCTATGTGGTGGCTGATGATCATTTACTGTGGAAAGAATGAATGAGGGTGCCTGGGTGGCTCAGTTGGTTAGGTGTCTGCCTTCAGCTCAGGTCATGATCCCAGGGTCCTGGGATGGAGCCCTGAATTGGCTCCCTGCTTAGAGGGGAGCCTGCTTCTCCCTCTCCTACTCCCCTGCTTGTGCGTGCACTCTCTCTCTGTCAAATAAATTAGTAAAATCTCAAAGAATGAATGAGAATCTGAATTTGCCCTTTATTATCTACACTTTTCTTAAAAAAATTAAGCCATTTCATCAAAATGATGTTAACATTTGAAAAATTATGAGCTTATTAAAACTCTCCACCTATTAAAATAACATGTTGAACTTAATATCAGAACAAACATTAATTTTAAAGTTCAGCTCAACATGCTCTGCGAAGATTAATATATTACTTTTGTGTATATTGTGGCATTCTGGTCCTTTCTTTTTTAAGAGGAGAGTAACTTTAGAAATTCCTTCCTTTTATTTAAGTAGCATCAATTCCTTGAGAGATCAGACCCCACCCACCACACCTCTCTCAGTCCTAGAAATAAGTCGGAGCAGGCCATATCACCTCGGAATCCAAAGTGACATGTATGGGTTTGTTATATGTGTTTATGAAAGTTTCTGGATCCATGAATTCTTCAGATTTGTATAAGTACTTTATTATTTGTTCTGGGATGAGCAGTTCAGGTGCAAGTTGGTGCAGATTATCTCCCGGTCCTTTAGCACCCACTTTAACTGTCTTTAAAAGATGGAGTGCCAGTTTATGAGTCTGAGTGAGAAATTCTGTGATGACCTCTTCCACGGATTGTGTCTGTGTCACATCATCGAGATACATGACTGGAACTTTTATTACTGAAATATGCCATTGCATGAAGAGCCTGGTTGGGATGTTATGGGACACAACGATAATTCTCATCCCTCGGATAAAGAATTCTGTTTCACTCTTTTGATGACTCAGATAATCTAAAAGAATTCGATAAAGTGTACCGCTGGAGCTCTCAAGGATATGCAGAATAGAAGTAGGATATACCAGCAAAAACCCTGTCACTGTTTCTCCTAGGTGATGTTTTAAAATTGACTGAAACACTTGTTCATAGTAGTCAGCGATATCTTTTTTTTCTGTGTTTGCTGTTAGCTCGGCCACTAGAAACATCCTATGAAGAAGGAATTTCTTTAGCTGTAGTCTTTGTTTCTCCTCCTGAAGATGTAAGAAATTGCCACGTGGAATTTGTGGCATTAGAGGAGATTCCACTGGAAAAGCCCTTTTGTTGGGCTTTCTGATATGGCCTGGGAAAGTCATGATGGACCCTATTTGTTCTTCCAGATGATTCCAGGTTTCAGCCTACCACGATGTTTACATTATCAGGATACCTCTTCAGTGAAGAGGTGAACTGTTTTATTTCTTCTTACCAAAAAAAAAAAAAAAAAAAAAAAAAAAAAAAAAGTCTTATTATTTGTCAAATGCTAGCAAATAGCAGAATCCCTTCCCAGTATTATCAACAATACCATCTTTGAAATAAAAGATAACGTTAAAACCAGATGCAAATTATAGAGATTGTTTAAAAGTTTACAATGAAACAACATTCGCATTGTAGGAAAAAACTGTAATACACTGGTGATGAGGAGAAGGAAGCACGTATTCTAGAGCAAGTTAACTCTGTTTTTGTTTGCATTATTATTTTCTCTTTCATCTTATGCAAAATTTTTTCTCAGCCCCCTTTTTCTGAATCACACATGTGCTCTTATGCACATACGTGTACACGCACACAGGAGTGAATCGCTCACAGTCACGTACCCTAGTTTTGGTTTCACATTAAAATGTATTTTCCTATATGTAATGGTAATTACAGATTGTCCTTGATTTGTCAATTTAAAAAAAGTGATATTTTATGGTAATTTATTTATTTTTTAATTTAACTGGTCAGTAAAAAAAAAAAAAAAAAATCTGGGGAATTCTTACATCCTAATTGGCTTCCTTCATCTTTACTCGGGATACTAGATGTTAATACTGTGGCTTGTCTAGTAACAGTCGATTTTGGGAGTACCTAATTTTGATTCTTTGAGTTTTTTTCCTATCAACAAATGTCAGAAATGACCCTTTGCCTTCCTTTTGTTGTCATTGTGGGTATCAAATAATAAATTCTGTTACTTTGCACTTACTCTTCTTATGAATCTCTTTCTCTTTTCTCCAGGTCATCTTAACCTTTCTTTTCTTCTTCAAGTGCTTCTTGCTTTTTTACCTGTCCTTGAAGTCCCATTTGTCCTCCATCACTTTTCCAACTGCCAGTGTCTTGGGTGCTGCCAGCTGTCCTGAGTATTCTCTTCTCGTTTCCATGGTGCCTAGTGAATCAGTCTGTCTGTGGTCTTAAAGGGCCAGAGTGCACTGGCAAGTGTCATTTCTTCATTTAATGAGGATATCTCAATAGCCATCTCAAACTCTTGGAAGAGGAAATGAGGGTTTCTTTTCTGGAATGGCTTCTTCTTAGCCAGGTGCCATTGTAAGTCAGTCAGACCATGGACCTGAATATCTTCCTAGACATCTTTTATTTATTTATATATTTTTGTCTATAATTTATGGAAGAGGAAACCAAAGCATGCACGCAATTCAAACATGCTTTCAGCAATCCCTACGCTGTCCACCTAGGGTAGAGGGGTATTGATGCATTAATTAAATACTTTAAGGGGTGCCTGGGTGGCTCAGTCATTGGGTGTCTGCCTCTGGCTCAGGTCATGTTCCCAGGGTCCTGGGATTGAGTCCCCCGTCTAGCTCCTTACTCAGCGGGGAGCCTGCTTCTCCCTTTCCCACTCCTCTTGCTAGTGTTCCCTTTCTCACTGTGTCTCTCTCTGTCAAATAAATAAAATCTTTTAAATAAATAAATAAATACTTTAAGAACACATGTCAGATTCCGTGTAATGATGACTGTTTTAAGAAAATTCTTTTATAAGGTTTTCCTAATTTAATGTGAATTTAAGTTAGTTTTTACAATAAAAATTAATAATACCATATCTTAAAATTGCATTCATATGAGTTGTAACCATCACTTAAAAACAAGATGAGAAAACACTGTTATTCAATTTTTTAAAAAGTAAACCTTACAGTACCTCCCCCCTCCCCCCCACCAAGGTTTGTGTTATCCGAACTTATGATGTGGTTTTAATTATATACATTGATGAGTTATCCCAAAAAGTGGAGGCTGAGAGGTGACTTAATGATTCCTTAATTCTGTGGTACATAAAAACTGACTAATTCCTCATGGGATTCACTTCATCACTCCCTGAAATGATATGGTCCTTCCCAAGGCACACAGGAACTTGTCCCTGCCTAGTCCAGTGGTTGTTCTTGGCCTCATTCTCCTTACTGCTTTGCAGACCGTGATAGTGTTGACCATACTTCGATGGCATTCTCTTCTTCCTTGCTTTCTGTGACTCTGGATCTGCCTGAATTTCTTCCAAATCTCTACTGATGGCCTTCGTCAGTTCCCTCTCAAAGCTGAGGCTCTGTGCTCATTGTGCAGATTGCTCATTCTGTCTCTGTGCCCAGGTAGCTTAGTGCCATCTTCTGTGAGGGCAGGTGGCTGGTCCTTGGTGTCAATTGGCCATGGAGACCTCCATGTTGATGCCAGCCATGGACTTGGACTCCTTCTCAATCTAAGGCTCAAGGTGATACCATCAGTTTGTTGGTGTTGACAAAGAAGAAAAAGATTAACATTCCAGCTTATTATTTTTTCTGTACAGAAGACTTCCTGTTATAATTGTAATCCTGTTTATAACTCTTCTCCTTGGATGTACCTCTACCCTTTTCAATTTAAAATGCTACCATTTTAACTATTATTTTCTGTATATTTCCCTTTACAAATACCCCGTTTGTATCTCAGTTACACATTTTTTGCTCATCTTGTAGGCCAACACCCTTGGTCTTATCTTTTCATGTTATCTGCCAACTGTATTCTGTTACTAAGTCTTTTTCCTTTGAAATGTAGCATAGGTTCTTCATTTCATTTTAGTCCTTGCTCTTTATTTGAATTATAATCAGAATCTTCTATCTTCAGTGTTTTTCCACCTCACCTATTCAGCTGAGAGCATGAAACCATAGGACCTGTGACATGTCTGTTTCATAAAGTTTAGGAGATACTTATTTTATGAAGTCTTTCCTGTTTACTTCCCCTCCATAGAATGCTAGGGGAAGGCTCTTCTTTCCTTCCCAAGTCCACAAGATTCCTGGAACTTACTTCCAGGGCACAATTATGGATTGTAACAGAGAAAATGGGGACATGCAGCTGTAAGGTTTGGTAACCTAACAAGGGCTTTGCTCAAAGTTAGTGGAAGACTTTATAGGGCATATCCAGAAGTCTTTTTTATTTTTTTATTTTTATTTTTTTAAAGATTTTATTTATTTATTTGACAGAGAGAAATCACAAGTAGATGGAGAGGCAGGCAGAGAGAGAGAGAAAGGGAAGCAGGCTCCCTGCTGAGCAGAGAGCCCGATGCGGGACTCCATCCCAGGACCCTGAGATCATGACCTGAGCCGAAGGCAGCAGCTTAACCCACTGAGCCACCCAGGCGCCCCAGAAGTCTTTTTTAAATGCAAAATTAAATTAACCTTTTATACAGGGATAAGATTTTCTCCTTTATGAAACCATTCTTACCTAGAGTACAATTTTTCTACGTTTTTGCCCCTACAAAAGGGAGCTCAGCTGTGATTTTTCACTGCTTGTGCACTTATTTCCCTTCTCTTTCATATATCTTGGTTTCTCCAATATAAACCTAATAGAAAAATGGCAGTCTTTCATCATTGTAATTCCCCATGATAACTGTGCAAAAATCACTGAGTCATTTCTTTTTCAAAAGAGTGATTCTCTCTCTTTTTTTTTAATGATCTCTTAATTGGCATTGCCTTGAAAGATTTGAAATTGTCATTTCTGTAAGTTAAAAACTGATCTTGAGAATTTTTATGTTTTAATTTTTTTATTCAAGTATAATTTACGCTGTTAAACTAGTTTCGGGTGTGTAACATAATGATTCAACAATTCTATACGTTTCTCAGTTTCATGCGGTCCCACTGGCTACATTTTAAATCAGTAGTTTCTACCACCATAGATAACAGTTCGACCTCTATCTTCCCCACTATCTTTCCATCTCTTGATGCATGTTTTGTTGTTGGATTCTTGCTTCCACATTCTCGTTGCATTGTCACATCACATTTAAAAACAACTTACTTTTTTTTCTTGCCTTTTATCAACCAGGCTCGTAAGTCAGGAGTCAAGTTTCAAGCAGATAGGAATAGAAACAATGCAGAGTTTGGACAATTTTTTTTTTATTGGCTGATGTATATAATTATAATTGCGCGAGCTCCTTTCCATGGACACTCGGCATTTGAGTTCTCAGATGCCCCAGTCCAGTGTTCCATTGATTATGGGCTAGTTATTCATCTTCAGGTGTCAACTCAAACAGACCTCCTCTATCAGTCCAACGGGGTAAAAAGACTGGGGTTTGTTCTCCACGAGTGATCCGTTAGAGTAGATATCTAAGTTCCAACAACTGACAAGTGGCAGAAGCCAAGTGTAAACCTATAATGCTAATGAGTCTTCTTCCCTATATTCGACCTATCTGCTCTTATTATCTAACTCATCTCACGTAAGTACACAACATGTATTTGGAAATTGTGTCAAACATGCACCTTAATATTTACCACATACTTCCTGCCCTGATTTGATTTTCTGGAATCAAATGTTTCTAAAAAACGAACTTCTAGTGTCCTTTGTCTTTGTAAGGCAAAAAGAAAGGATTAAAAAGATTAAATACCATTAATTGATTATTTACCATGTGCCCTACACTAGATGCTTATACACATATTAATTAATTTAAGATTCACCACAGCCCTATAAAGTTGACAGAGGTTTGGGCATGATTATGGAAGGGGAAACTAAGGCACAAGGTATATAAGTGCTTTACACGGTTCATACATGCTCTCAGCAACCTTCCTACTCTGGTTACCTAGGGTAAAGAAGAGATAAATTATTCCCTCTCAATATCCATGCCCACAGGGCCATTCTTTGCTTCTCTATGACAGGACAATTTTTCTGGAAATAGAGGCTACCTTGTGGTTTGGATAAAGGAAATTGAAAAGTCTTACCTCATACCTATAATTCAACAAAATTGATTTACTGTCTTTATTCCCTCATTCATCTCAGGTTTATCTACACCTTTGGTGTACCAGGTAATATCAGGGGCATTGTATGAAACACAAAATGAAAAACAGATGGTCTCTAATTTCAGGAGTTTAGGGTCCAGTGAGGGGTGTTGAGATGTCCATGAAAGACTACAGGGCAGGGGAAAACTTCATAAATATAATGTGAATGCTGATCAGTGCTTTAGAAGCCCTGAGGTGGAAAGGGTGGCTTTTTGGGGAAGCTTAATGAAAGAGCTTTTATTTGGGCATGGTCTTTAGGGGAACAGAGCTAGGAAGTGGTTTTATGAATGTTTCTTGAATTCATTTCTCTAGAATGGGTCCAGTTGAAATGTCCATTTCATTTTTTTTTTTAAAGATTTTTATTTATCTATTTGACAGAGACCACAAGTAGGCAGACAGGCAGGCAGAGAGGAGGAAGCAGGCTCCCCGCTGTGCAGAGAGCCTGACATGGGGCTGGATCGCAGGACCCGGAGACCATGACCCGAGCCAAAGGCAGAGGCCCTAACCCACTGAGACACCCAGGCGCCCCACCACCCATTTCATTTTAAGGAAGAACAGGCTGGCAGTGGTGATTCAAACGCTGGCTGTCTATTAGGATCATCTGGTGGAGATGAAGCCAGCCCCTGGTTCTTAATTAATTAGAAAAGAACTCTAGCCTATGTGTTTGTGAAAGCTTCTCCAGGTGATTATAAGTATAGCCCAGAGTAGTAGTGATGGCTCAGGCTGAGGGTGAGCCAGGGAGAGACAAGAGGAAGAAGAAACAGGAAGTTGGAGCTAGTTTGTGGAGGACTTGGATGCTGTGCTCAGAGGTACGAGTTTTACTCTGTGGGTGGTAGGGAATCACTGGGATTGTCTGAGTGCCTGTAATCATAACTGTGTTTTCGAAAGTTGCCTGTTGTGATGGGCAGAGGAGTTAGGGATGGACAATCCTGGAGGCAACCAGAACACTTTGAAGAATTCTGCCACTGGGGAATGAGTGCTCTTATCTTCCACCGGTCGAGGAGCAAACTGATTCAGCTTTTCTAGAAAGTAATTTGGTGATCTGGATCACGAGCTTACAAATTTCATACTATAAGCAATACCTCTTCTGGGTATTAGAAATGAAAGAAAGAAAAGAAGAAATAAAGAAACAAAATAATTGACAAATGTTTTATTATAAAGATCGTTATTATAGGGATTAACGGAGAATTTGGAAAAATTGAATAGGTATATTAATTATGGAATACTGTGATGTCCTAAAATCATATCTGAAGGATATTTTAAATGCACAGAAAACAGTTATTCTCAAAGTAAGTAATATAATAAACAAAGTTATGTATAATATGTGGCTCCCATTTTACTTTAAAAGCGATAATACAAACCAGAGAGAAATCTAGCCAAATGTTAAAATTGGTGGAATTTAGGGGGTGCTTTGAGTGGTTCAGTCAGTTAAGCATTAGACTCCTGGTTTCTGCTCAGGTCATGACCTCAGGGTTGTGAGATTGAGCTCCAAATTAGGCTTTGTGCCAGGCATGGAGCTTACTTAAGATTCTCTCCCTCTCCATCTTCTCCACCCTGCACAACCACCCCCCACCCCACTAATGCTCTCTTTTTCTCTTTCTTTAAAAAAAAAAATGGTAGAATTTGGTGTTGATACTCATTTTGCCTTTTTAAAACATTTCTAAGCATGTCTATATTATTTTTCTATTCAGAAAAAAAATTTTTAAAAACCCAACAGGTTTTGGGTTTGGTAAAAGGTAATACATGTGTTGCTCTGTTTGTGGTCTGGGCTAGTCTAGTTTGCGAGCCTGCCAATGGGTAGAACTTATTAAATGGCAGCTGTTGGACCAAGGTGAACAAAGGAGGATCAGGGATGTCTAGGCTTAGTGATTGAGAGCAAGAATAGGAAGACCTAGAGTTGGAAAATGGAGCTGTTATCGAGACACGGTTTAGGAGCTTCAGTTCAGAAAAACCCTTCATGATGTAAGACCATCTTTGCATGACTAGCCTAAATCCTACCACTGAGAAAAAGGTGGGTCTTTGAAGAGTCTGGCAGTTGCTAAGACCAAGAAATATACGCGAGTCATCACGGAGGTAGATAGAATTTGGTTAACTGGATGTGTGAGGTGAGCTGTGGAAAGACTGAAAGATGACTTGTGGATTTGAATGTCACTACCTGGGAGGACTTAGATTTTTAAACTATAGATGGAGGATGGCGGGAAAAGCCCAGATTTGGAAAGAAAAACGAGACAGGGGCACATGGGTGGCTCAGTGGGTTAAGCCTCTGCCTTCGGCTCAGGTCATGGTCTCAGGATCCTGGGATCAAGCCCCACTTTGGAGTCTCTGCTCAGCAGGGAGCCTGCTTCTCTCTCTCTCTCTCTCTCCCTGCCTCTCTGCCTACTCGTGAACCCTGTCTGTCAAATAAAAAAACAAATAAATAAATCTTAAACAAACAAACAAACAAACAAAAAACCCTTTGAGAACAGAGCTGACATTCTAGTATTGGCAATTACAAGTTTCCCAGAGACTTTAAAAAAAAAAAAAAAAAAAAAGATTCAGGAAAATGATCGAGGGAAGCCAGGGAGCATTCATTGAGTTGAGTCAATATGGAATAAGTGGTTAAGGAGTAGACTCCCTCCTCCAAAACATTTGGCAGTAAGAAGAATGAAAGCACTCTGATAGTAAATTATAGAGGAGGAAGATTATAGGGCAATTATCCTATAGCAATCCTAGGTTTTTCTCTATTAAAAACTAGCATACTATGTTGTTGTTGTGGTCGTCTTTGTTGTTGTTTTTGTTGTTTTCTCTCAACTGCCATTGTGTCCAACCAGGAAGGTGAAGTCTGAAAATGGAATGCTCTATTATAAGCTTTGAAAATATTTTTAAGATCGTCAGTTCTCAACAGAGATTTTGGAGACAACAAATAACACTGAAGTCTGAGTTGTGTTTATTTTTCCTCTTGTATCAGATGTATTTTGTGCTGCCTTGGCACACAGAGGTGCTCTAAAGACACATTAGTTACGAATGCCCTGCTTACACATTATGTCATGTGATACAAACACAACTCAATCTTAATTTAGTTTTTCATGACTTTAAACGTTTTTGAGTTATAATAGCAAAGTTGCCTTACACATACACCAGTGATTACAGTTAGAGTAGTAGCTTCCTAATGTCAGTGCAGGCGTCTGCTTTGGTTCACATAATCTGTTGTGCTAAAACACATCAGTAAGCTAGGATCTATTTGAGTGCTTGCTTTTTTTTTTTTTTTGTTTAATTTTGATCAATGCGCTGTACGGAATGGAGAAAATTGAACTCAAGGAAGTTTAGAGTTGGAAGGAAACCGGACGCTACTGACAAACATAACATACTCCTTTTCCGGTTAAGGAGAACCTGGCACCAAGAGGCCAGTTTCTGTTGCAGCCCTCAAGTTGCTTACCTGATATCAAGGTTGATAAAAACACGTCCATGAAATACTGAAACAATGAGATGATATTTCTTATGAGATTACTTTTCAGGAAAGGTGTTGGATGTTTCATTAAGTAAAGTGGGGCTAGAGGTATTCAAAAAGCAGTTACAGGAACCTGAATTTGGGGATGCTTGAGCTATTTTTACACAGGGAAGTAATAGGATGGGTGCCAGGTTGAGTGGTTTTAATAACTATATTCAGGACGTTTGGGAAGGCACAATTTTAGAGTCAGAAGTGCTGACTAAAATATGGTTGCATCCCATATATGCAATGAAGATTTAGGCTAGAATTTAAAACTTTGGAACTTTTATTTCTTTTTGAGTCAAGAGTAATGTTAATCCAAGTGTAAGTAACTATATCATTGTTACTTCATATATCCAGAGCCGCAATAGGTAAGAACAAGATAGTGAAGTTTTTTTAAAGATTGGCTATGTCCTAAGTATCTAAAACAGATTTTCCTTTATTTATCCAAGTCTTTATTATCTTGCAACCTTTCCAGACTATATTAAATTTAAAGCCCCTTTGCCCATTTTCATTCAGGGCAATTCCATATGTCTTCAGAAGCCACACCCACTAACAGTAGTAGTTGTGCACATGTGATTCTAAATACCATTGTTGGAATATATGTCACTTTTTTGTGAAGTGAACTATAGAGAATGAGCATATATTGGGGTACCTGTGTCATTTGGGAGGATAAATATCCAGGGTCTACAGTAGCATCACAGTGGGGAAGTGTTGACATCTGGTCCTCCTGCATCAGTCTTCAGTGCTGGCATCTGCTGGAGATGCATGAATGC
This sequence comes from Mustela putorius furo, assembly GCF_011764305.1. NCBI lineage: Eukaryota > Metazoa > Chordata > Mammalia > Carnivora > Mustelidae > Mustela > Mustela putorius. Next base: position 32,200,845 of record NW_025421998.1, read on the forward strand.
CTTTCTGGTCCATGCCTCATCTATCACCCTAGTTCCTTGTCTCTTTGACAGGCACCTCTCAGCTACATACCTACTACTGTCAGCCTCATCGAAAAATCTTTTTGCCATGAATACTTATTCCAGGAGAGTTCCTAGGCAAAGCTATCTTGGACTCTGTGCCTTCATGTGCTGAAATATGGACAAATGATCATTTTGTCCCTCTTTAAAACTTGAGAGGTTCTATGCATCACATTTGATGAGATTACAGCTGAAGAAAGAAGGTCTTAACTTCTAACCCAATGATCTAGTTAGTAGAATTATGATTTCTGGGTGAATATTTTATATTCATGTAAAACTTTTCACTTTTCCATGGGCTAAACCATTTCTATTCTTTAGTTGTGTTATACTTAGAAAAATTCAGTTACTGATAACACAAGGTGAATAAAAGCATAACTATAAAGGCAAAATTCTCCAACACAAATAGAAAGCTTCGGGGTCAAAAATTAAGGTCATTTGGATCACCCATTCCTTAGAATTATCAACTTTTAGCCAAACAACTTGAGTATTGATTATATTTGTTGTAATACATTCATTTGTTATTATAATTTTTTATAAGGACAAACTGAAAGAGGCCACACTTTTTTTAGTTATGGTTTGATGGGAAGGATAATCTTGTTTTTATCATAAACAGAGCAGAAAGTATAATATAGCTTTCATATCTTTTTTGGAAAGAAATTTTAGGAAATCTTTTTATAAGGTAGAGAAATGGCATGGCCTAACCATTGCTTGATGGTTAAAATCTCTAATATACTGCACAAAATATTGTACTTAACTACCATGTACCCATATTCAGAATCTCTCATTTGTGTTCCTGTGTGCATGTGTCTATGTATGTGTAACTTTTCAATGATAAGACGTGCAGCAGTTAAAAAAAAAAAAAAAAGGGAGGTGGGCATACTTAGAAGCTTCAGCTCTTGATTAAAGACTTATTTTGAGTCCAGGCTCACAGGGGTTTACCAGAGGTGGAGGCCAATGGTGTGACTTGGGCTCAATAACTCATTTTTGGTTGTTAGAAATTTGCTTCCAGTGATGTATTTGAGAACCAGGCTAGTCTTACATGTTTTATAAGGTCATTCTGTAAGACCTATGCCTCATTAAAGGAGGAAAATTCTTCTTGGTCATGATGTTATTAGAACCCAAGTGCTGGTCTCTGGCTTAGTGCATATCCTCTTTGCCTTCAATGAGTGTTTTCTTTGTGCATTAGAAAATTAAAAATCTGTAGGTTTTTTTTGAAGACAACTTTACACTTATAACCTGTACTTGAAAAAGCTGATCTCTAGAATGAATGAAATATTTTCAGGGAAAACTAAAGCATAGTCATGCTATACAACATTTAAAGAATTACCAGGTTGTGATTGCAAGACTCTTTGACTACTTAATTTGTCTTAAGTGGCATAAATTTACTATTATATTTTACAGTTAAGCCATTTATTTTTTTATAAAGATTTTTATTTATTTATTTGACACAGAGAGAGAGAGATCACAAGTAGGCAGAGAGGCAGGTAGAGAGAGAGAGGGAGAAGCAGGCTCCCCGCCAAGGAGAGAGCCCGATGCAGGGCTCAATCCCAGGACCCCGAGATCCTGACCCGAGCCGAAGGCAGAGGCTTAACCCACTGAGCCACCCAGGTGCCCCAAGCCATTTCTATTTAATGAAATATAAAGGCAGGCAATGAAAGGAACAAAAAGAAGTTTATCTTATGAAAAGTAAAGGAAGAAGAGATTTCTGTTGGCAGGGTGACGGTAAAGTGGAATAAAATTCAACACAACAGTTCAGGGAGCTGGGCTACATCTTGAAGGCTCTGTGTTACATGAATAGAACAGAGGGATCCCTCTGAATACTTCATCACATCTGAGGTGAGTGAGTGTTGCTGCAATAGTATCTGGGAAATGCATTCAGTGCTTCTGAAGCCAGCATCTATTCATCTTAAATTAATCATTCTTGACCCAGTGCTGGATGCCAGTGTCTTGCTATTCATGGCTCAGATAAAACCAGAGCCCTCCTAGATCGATGAGAGCTCTATGATGTGAATGCTCTCCAGCTGCAACTCTTTGGTAGGATGATGGACTGCTTTTTAGATTTTTCAGCATTATTTTGGGATGGAGAAACAGTAAATACTTGTTTTTAAAATAAATCCTTGACCACATTTAAGACTATTTCACCTTTTTTTGTTCTTGGCTGGGGAAAAGTAAGGCATGCTAATTATTAGGCAACATTTTTTTTTTCTCCTTCACTATTATATTCTCTCATCAATAGAGTTCCAATAACTTAAATGAAAAAGGCTCCGTGAAAGTGCTCAACTCTCTGAGTGTTGGGACCCTGCCGTCAAGGCAAGCGACAAGGTGAAGGGCACCATCACAGCTTTGATGGAGCTGACCCCAGATGCCCATGACACCACGTCGCAGACTGAGCAACTGAGCTTGTGCTTAAATACACACTCTTAATTTTATTCTAAAAGGTGAATGAATGGAGGAATGGAAGAATGGAAGGAAGGGAAGGAGGAGGGGAAGAAAGAAAGAGGGAAAGAAAGAAAGAAAAGGAAAGAAAGAAAGAAAGAAAGAAAAAATATAGGGACGCCTGGGTGGCTCAGTGGGTTAAGCCGCTGCCTTCGGCTCGGGTCATGATCCAGGGTCCTGGGATCGAGTCCCGAATCGGGCTCTCTGCTCAGCAGGGAGCCTGCTTCCCTCTCTCTCTTTCTCTGCCTGCCTCTCTGTCTACTTGTGATTTCTCTCTGTCAAATAAATAAATAAAATATTTAAAAAAAAAGAAAGAAAAAATATACAAATATAACATTCTTAAAGTAGAACTCATTTCCTAGGTTTTATCAGTAAATGTTATATTAACAACTTGCCTGGGGTAGAAGGTAGAGTTGCAAGAAGATGATGACGTCTCTGTGTCCCAGAACTGAATGGTTTACCAATAATTTAACCTTCTTTTCATTCCTGCTTTGTGTCTCCAAGACACATGTGCATTCGCACACAGTTGTCAGAAGAAAGACTTCGGACATTGTCACCACTAGCTGTGAGAGACGCAAAACTCAATCAAATGTTGTGTAATATAAATAAGAATTGTGGCCCTAATGGAAGGAAAGGAAGTAAAAAAAAAAATTCAGGACTGAATGAAACAGTTACTGAACATGTTGGATTTATCATTATGGGATCTAGGTAGTGGGATGAAAGTTACTCAACTTAAAAATTAGGTAAGGATACAAATAAATTTGGAATATAGGCTATGGACTTTCAAAGGTTTTGAATTCAACCCTCATTAAGTTATGAAGTCTCTGTTATAGAGTATGAGTAGGGCTTACGGTGACCCTTAGTGGCACTGAAAAAAATCCAGTCAGCAACTTGGTTGAAATCCTTGATCAGCCTATATAACTTCAACTGCCTGAGAAGGGAACATCAGAGCTGTTTGTAGGGCTATCTTTGAACTCTTTATGGATAAAAATCTTTTAACCTTGGGAGGTTTATAATTTACAGTGAAAATGTTTAAGAAAATTAAATGTTTAGTAGTAATACTTTTGGTGTTAAGGGATCTATCTGTGCATACTTGGGATTTTAAGGATTTCTAATATCTAAGAGAATATGTCCTACCAAGTAATAAGATGGCCTTTTAATTCCATCTTAAGATGTATAATTGAGTAATTAATTTAGATTTTTAGATTGATTTACTTTAAGATAAAGTCTTACCAAGTTGTGTATAATACAGGAACATTAAGATTTTATGCATGCATCAGCAATCTACTGTTATCTTTCTACCTACCTACCCAACATAATTCAGTTTGTTGGATTAGCATTTTTTCAAGGAACTGCCTTTAAAATAAAGAATTTTTAAATTGGGCCAGTGATCAGTTAAAATCTCCCCCTAAGGTACTATTAAAATACCCTAGACTAATAATTTATAAACTGGTGATAAGAACTTAAGGCTGGGTTAGGTTTCTTGAATTTTCAACTTCATTAATTTAATACTAAGCTTTAAAACCAAAGTAAACCTGGGTGCCTGGGTGGCTCAGTGGGTTAAGCTGCTGCCTTCGGCTCGGGTAATGATCTCAGGGTCCTGGGATCGAGTCCCGCATTGGGCTCTCTGCTCAGCGGGGAGCCTGCTTCCTCCTCTCTCTCTCTCTGCCTGCCTCTCTGCCTACTTGTGGTGTCTCTCTGTCAAATAAATAAATAAATAATCTTAAAAAAAAAAAAAAAAGTAAACCTATGAATGGTCTTTTCAATGTGTAAAAGCTTCTCTCTCAAGGACACAGAAATACTTTTTAGTGACATTGATTTATCTCGCCCCTTATCTGAATGTGAGGAGATAGTAGTCAACACTCAGTTGAGAACAAATGCCCCCTATACAGGTTTCTCAGCCTCTCAGCCAATTGCTCCCTCTGGCAGTGGAAGGTTGCGGTCTTTAATAGTGGTGATCAGCCCCACATCTCAGAGACCAAGGCTAAACCAGTCTGGATCAACCTGAGAAATGGCTTGCATGCAGCCCAGGTATCCACTCCTTTTATTATTTTATATAATGCAGGTGTATACATTTTTTAATAGAAAATTTAGAAGGCAAAAATAACTTCAACGTTAATCCAGAAAAATTAATAGTGATGTATATTTGTGATTCTCTTCTGTAATTGCAGTTGCATGTCGGTATATGCTTAGTTTAACATGTAATGAGTTTTATTTAAGATGATGGTGTTCACATACCCTCATACACACACACACTTTTTTCACCTTGTACTTTCCACCTTGATTTTACCTCTTAATGATATTTTATGAAAACCTTTTGGTGTTAATAATATATAAGTACTAAACACATAAGTACTAAAAGTATATGAAATGTATACCACAAATATTGTATAAAAGTATATAAAAACCATAAAATAGTATAAATAAAACATAAAGCTACAGAAGTATGTTTAATGGCTGCATAGATTCTAATGTTCAGATGCATTTAAAAAAATTTTTTAATTTTTATTTATTTATTTATTTGACAGAGAGATCACAAGTAGACAGAGAGGCAGGCAGAGAGAAGGGAGAAGCAGGCCCCCTGCTGAGAAGAGAGCCTGATACGGGGCTTGATCCCAGGACCCTGAGATCATGACCTGAGCTGAAGGCAGAAGCTTAACCTACTGAGCCACCCAGGTGCCCCCAGATGCATTTTTTAACCAGTCCCTACTCTTGAGCGTCCTTAAACATTTTTGAATCTCCATTTGTATTAATTTATTGCACATTTTCATTAAGATAATTCTAGGTGTGAAATATCGAGCAAACTGATTATGTGTTTTGTAAGGGGTGAGACACATATTGTCAAGTGTGCCCCAGTTGATGACCAGGAGTTCCTTAGTAGTTAAATTTTGAATTGACTCAAAACCAAATATAAGAAAGAAATCAGTAACTTTTGAGATAAACGACAAACCTATCAAAATTAGAATGCCACATCTCAGAAGATTAAAAAAAAAAAAAACCCTAGTATTAATTTATTACCAGAAACAGAAGGTGTAAGATGCTTTTGTATTAAATTCTGAGCAAATTCAGCACAGGCTCTGACATTAGGTAAGGGCTTTGCATTGGGGTTGTCAGAAATACCAGGCTGAAAATTTTTGATGACTGTATCAGGGAACAATATCTTTTGGTGATCCATTCTCGTATCCCGGGAAGATGTCTCACTCATTCTTCACTGCTGCCATTATAGTAGCCTCTTCCAGAGTAACTGAAATCAGGTAGGAGTGATACAGATAAGGAGTGATTTCCTTAATGAAAATAGATTTCATAGCCAATAATCTATCCCTATGAATCTAAGGAAAAAATAACTTTCATTCATTTCAAGGAATGAATGAAATTTATCCATTCCAAAATTTTAGTTTTTCCTACACAATTTCCAGTAATATTGTATCCACTGCCTACATTAAAAATAATTGTGTACCTCACACCCATTAGGATGGCTACTATTAAAAAAAAAAAAGCGAAAAAACAAACAACCTATTCAGATACTCATTTTTTAAATCAGATTGTTTGCTGTTTTCATGTTGAGTTGTAGGAGTTCTTTATATATTTTGGATATTAACCCTTTATTGGATATATAATTTCCAAATATCTTCTTCCATCTAGAAGGTTGCCTTTTTTGTTTCCTGTTTTGTTAATGGTTTCCTTTGCTGTGCAAAAGTTTTTCAGTTCGATGTAGGTATTCAGTTGTTCAGTTTTCCTTTGTGTTGTCTTTGCATGAGAAGACAGATTCCTCCTTCCAAAAATGGTGCTAAGATGTCCAAGAGTTTACTGTCTGTAATTTTTGAAGGAGTTTATGGTTTCGGGTCTTACATTCAGCTCTTTTATCTATCTTGAGTTTACTTTTGTGTATGGTCTAAGAAAGTTGTCTAGTTTCATTCTTTTTCATGGAGCTGTCTGGTTTTTCAGCAATACTTATTAAAGAGGTTGTATTTTCCTTAATGTATATTTTCCCCTCTTCTGTCCTAGATTAATTGGGTTAATATAAGTGGTGAGTTTATTTCTGGACTTTTTATTCTCTTTTATTGATCTATGTTTCTGTTTTTGTGCCAGTACCATCCTGTTTTGATTACTGCAGCTTTGTGGTTTAGTTTGAAATCTTAGAGTGTGATATTTCCAGCTTTTGTCTTCTTTCTTTTTTTTTTTTTAAGATTTTATTTATTTATTTGACAGATAGAGATCACAAGTAGACAGAGAGGCAGGCAGAGAGAGAGGAGGAAGCAGGTTCCCCACTGAGCAGAGAGTCCAACGCGGGGCTCGATCCCAGGACCCTGGGATCATGACCTGAGCCGAAGGCAGAGGCTTTAACCACTGAGCCACCCACACGCCCCTGTCTTATTTCTTAAGATTGCTTTGGTTATTTGGAATTGGAATCTTTTGGGGTTGAATACAAATTTTGGGATTATTTGTTTCGCTTCTGTATAAAATTGTGGGATTGCAATTAATATGTAGATTGCTTTGGATATCTTTCCAAAGAATACATACAGATGGCAAACAGATTCTTAAAAAGGTGTTGAACAACATTAATCATCAAACCAAAACCACAATAAGATGTCACTTCATACTTGTACAATAACTAGTATCAAAAAGACAATAAATAACAAGTATTGGCAAGGATATAGCGAAAAGGGAACCCTTGTGCACTGTTGATGGGAATGTAAATTGGGACAACCCTTATGGAAATCAGTATAGAGCTAAAATTAAAAATAGAAATACCATATGATCCAGTAATTCAATTTCTGAGTATTCTCAGTGAAGAGGAATTTAGGAGAATGAGTAAAAGAGTGAAGGGGAATTAAGAGGTACAAACTTCCAGTTATCAAATAAATAAATCATGGAGATATAAAGTACAGCATAGAGAATATAGCCAATAATACTATAATAACTTTGCTAACAGTTGGTAACTACACTTAGTGGTAAACATTTTGTAATAACATATAAATATTAAGGCACTTTGTTGTACACCTGAAACTATTATTGTATGTCACCTACAAATAAAATTGTTTGTAAAAAATTTGTAAAAAATTAGAACAACCAACAAACAAAAAAAGCAGCAATGTATTTGGCAAAGATGTAGAGAAACTTGAACACTTGTGTACTGTTTCTGGAATCGTAAAATGATGCAACCATTAGAGAAAACAGTATGGAGGTTCCTCAAAATTAAAAATACAACTGTCATATGAACCAGCAATCCCACTTCTGGGATATATATATATATATATATATATATATATATATCCAAAATAATTGAAAGCAAGTTCTCAAAGAGATATTTGCCCACCCATGTTCATAATAGCATTATTCACAACACTCAAGATGTAAAAGCAATACAAATGTACATATACAGATGAAATGATAAACAAAATGTGGTTTATACATATAATGGAATGTTACTGAGTCTTGAAAAAGAAGACAATCCTGACAGTGTGGCAACCGGGATGAGTCTTGAGGGCTTTATGCTAAGTGAAAGAAGCTGTTCACAAAGGACATATACTATATGATTCGACTTGTGACTTATCTAAAGTAGTAAATTCAGAGAAATAGAATGTCAGTTACCAAGGGCTCAGGGGAGGGAGGAGCTGAGGGGAGTTCTTGTTTAATGGGTATAGCACTTCAGTTTTGCAGGATGAAAGTCCTGGAGATTGGTTGCACAACAATGGGAATATAGGTAATAATGAAAAATGGTTAGAATGATAAATGTTATGTTAAGTGTTTCTTAACACAATAAAAGGAATGGTGAATTATAGGTAATGTGAATTATATCTCAATTTAAAAAACCTGAACATAAGTCTCCCACAACTGTTATCATGGAGAAATTTTTAAAGTGTATCTAATTCCCCATGTGCAAAGTTTAAAAATATTTTTTAAATGTCATTTTAAAAATTTATTGTATTTCCTGAACTAGACTAAGTAAAGTCCCTAACACAGCCTTTTTACACAAGGTCAATTTTTAAAGTGTTTTTGATATAAAAATTTTCCCCTTTATCAACGCCATCTATATTACTTTGTAGAAATTCAATACACCAAAAATATATCTTGGACAAAATGTACGCATAGGAAATAAGCTTATTGTGTTAAATACCAGAAACCCAATACAGTTTTCTAAGTGAAAAGCTTTCCTTTTTTAGACTACAAATTAGACATATTCTCAGGAACCACATGAACTTATGCACTTTCTTGTCTACACAACACTTCATCTTTAAAAGATGCTAAAAGAGTTGTATAATTTTTATGACTATGTTCTTTAAGACCCTGATCAAAAGTCCTACATGTATCCTTATGTGGGTTTCTATATGCCGAATAGAGATAGTGAACTGGCACGGGTTTTACACTGTCTACTCCTTGACATGCATGGCTAATGGGTGGATAACACTAAAAAAGAAGAGAAAACAAAAAAAAAGATAGGAGACCTTTTTGGATCTGTGAAGATTTTCATTTGATGGAAAGGTGTGCAGAATTGATATTTATAGTACTTGCTTTTGGTACTAATATTTTACATACTCTGCTCTTGGATATTGGCTAATACCATAGAGCTAAGTTTTGTATTTGGGAAACTTTGTCAAAAGAGTATATCATGTTTCTTTTAAAAAATAGTATCTATACTCTTAGAGAGGTTTACTAAAATCAGTTTTTATATAAAATATACACTAAGTTATTATCTAACCAGATTGAATAATACATGGAAGAATATAGAATTCATAGAACAATATGTTATTTTAATTCTTTCATGACTCTGTTACAGAAAAAATTTTATTCTGAAGTACTGAGTTTGTTGTGTGACCTTCCTGGTTATGCATGTTTTTTAATGTTTCTATATGTGTAAGTGTGTGTCTGTGTGTATAATGTGTTTGTTTTTGTATGTATTTTTATGTTTGTAGAGGTAATCAGTCTTTTATTGCTCTCTCTCTCACATACACGTTAATGACAATAGCACTTGCTTCTTTCCTCCCTATGAGATTATGACAAGGTGAAATCCAAGCAGCTTCATTCATTGAAAGTGAAAGGATTTTATGTGAATATAATTTTGGATTCAGATCTTGTCTCTATTTTTTATTAAAACTAGATCCTTAAGCTATGAGTTAAATCTCTTAGACAATTTTCCACTTTTTAAAATGGCAATGAATATAACTGGGTATAACATGGGTGGCCATGTCTGCTTAGAATTGTTGTATGGAGCAAAACATAATGTTAAGTGCCTAGTGTTATGTTGGATATCCAATAAAAGCTATGTTTTTTTTGGATTGTTACAGATTTCAGTTTTATTTCCCCTTGCTTTCCTTCATGTTGCAAAACAAGACTGTCTGGTTCTTAAATGTAGAAAGATGAGGAAAAAATTTGGGTAATTACCTGTTTTTTTCAGCCTCTACTTTTAGCGGAATGCATTCTGGTTATCTAGCTGGAAATTAAACTTGTCCTGAAAGTTTCTGGGTTAAATATATAAATATAAATATAAATATAAATATAAATATAAATAAATACATACATACAAACATACATGTAACATTTAAAATGTTATTTTACTGTATTCCCTTATCTGAATAAAATCCCTTAATGTAGCCATTTTTACACAGGGCAATTTCTTCCTATTTTAATATAAACTCATTTTTCTTTAGCAGTTTATGCTACCACATTATTCTGTAGAAATTCAGCATAACAGAATATAACTTGGATAAAATCTAAGCATAGAAAATTCATTTACTGTATTAAATACCAGAAAACCCAGTACAGGAAAGAGTACAGTATAAACTCTTTCCTTTTTAGACTGTAAGTGAAAAATATTGTCAGGATACATTATTAATATAGATATTAATAAAATTGATTCATTATATGGTCATGAATTTATAATTTATATGTAAATATATAAATTACTGGTATTTATGTATACTGTATAACAGTGTATTATCATATTACATGTTATATGTATTTTATGTCATACATGGTATATAGTATACACAACACATATATTGTATGTTATACCCAGTTATATTCATTAAATTATATAATAATATATAACCATACAAATATAATGTATTTATATTTGTGTGTGTGTGTGTGTATATATATATATATATATTTTTTTTTTTTTAACAATCTGAAATTTACAGATAACTCCTAGAGGCCACTGCTCAGTACATGAGAATGTGAGCTTCTGCATCTAGAGCTAGCAACTGTGAGTTACATCTTTTACATATTTAGAATTTCCCTGACTTTCTCATCCAGGAAATCCAAGATAATCTATTTTAAGGTCTATTAATGGGTAAATTTAATTACATCTGTGGAGCACGTGGGTGGCTCAGTTGGTTAGGCCTCTGACTCTTGATTTCAGCTCAGGTCATGATCTCGGGCTCATGAGATTGAGCCCTGTGGTTAGGCTCCATGCTCAGCATGGGGTCTTCTTGAGACTCTGTCCCTCCCTCTGCCTCTTACCCCACTTACACTCACTCACTTGCTCTCTCAAAATAAACTATTTTTTTAAAAAAATAATTACATCTATGAAGTTCCTTTTGCCATACAGTGTAACATAGACACAAATATGACACAAGTCATAAGGGCATGGTCATTTGGCGAGGAGTGTTGGGAAGAGGCTCATTTTGCCTATCCTGGAAGATAATTTAAAGCTTTTTAAATGTCTTAAATCTTCATCAAATTTTAGTTTATTCATTTTTTTTTTACTTATCTCAGTATGGACTCTTAGATTCCTCTTTTATTCTTTATTACTTTATTATCTGTTACCATCCTACATTTGACTATAGGAACCTTGCAAGCTGGCTATTGGATACTTTTGACCTCTTCCCCTCCTTCTTTGTACACTTTCTTGCTTTCTGGCAAAATAGATGTTTCATCTTGTGCTTTGCCTGTCCCAGCCCCGCTATATGTTCTTTCTCCAAAGAGCCCTAATTTCTTTTAGTTGAGAATGATATTTAGAAGTTAGTATCTGGCTACTGGGTTGCTGTTAAGGTGGATCTGATCCAAGTTCCTTCTCAGTGGACAATTTATACAACATACATACACACATACATGCCGTGATATCTCTGTATTTCTGTAAACTAAAAACCATCAGTTCCCGCTGATACCTCCAGTTCGAGCTAAAAGTATTTAGTTTTTTTCTCTTTCCATGTTTGTAACCCATTTAACAGCAAGAAACCTGGTGCCGTCTTCCATGCAGATCGCTTCTTCACCATGCTTGAGTTTCATTATTCCCTACAGAGCTACCTTCTTCATAGGTGACTAGTGCTACCCCACCTTATGTCTTGATGACTGAATTGTCTCCATAAAGGGAGTGTGAGGAGAAGATTATTAGGGACATTTTTGTTGTTGTTGTTAAAAACACTTTTTTAAATTATAATTGCTTTTTCAAAAAGAAACCTTTGTTTTAGAGGTTTACAGAAAAATTACAGAGGTAGTGCAGAGAGTTCTGGTATATCCCACACCCAATTTACCTGTTGCTAAGATGTTGCATGAGTATGATGTCTTTGTCACACCTAATGAGCCAACTTTGACGCACTTTTATCTAATAAAGCCCACCCTTGATTAACATTTCTAGTAACATTTTTAAAGGGGAGAAAAGGATTTTACCCATGTATCTTCAGTTTACCCTATATCTTCACTGCAATTTCTCCCACAGGATTCAATTGTTATTCAACTAGAAGAACACTAAAATTGCTGGTGTGTTAGGAATTCCCTTGAAGATCATCCTCCTTATTTATAGATTTTCTGGTGTTTTACTGTAGCAACCTATTATCTGTACCCAGCATGCTGTTTTAACTTACTTTTTTACATAAGGTAATCAAATGAGATAAGGTCTGTAAAGTGGTGGCACAGAGCCCACACTACTTTATCTATCAGGCACCAGAGGCACAGTTCGAGAGGGCTTTGAGTTTTTCAGTGGGCTGAAACAAACAAACAAAAAAAAAGTGGAGACCAAGAAAAGAATCATTCTCTGGAAACTATGAAAAGAAAATGGCAAAATTCAAATGAATAAATGTTTTATTAAATATCTAGGAAGCATAATATTATGTCAGCTTCATGAGTTGTAAATTTGGTATTCATAAAAATGTCATTATATTTGACAACAGTCTGTAGGTTAGATTTTCTACAAAATGATTGCTGAGAAATCAGATCTCATCCTAATTAAAGGAATAAGTTATAGCCAATCATTTCAAAAGCAAAGTAATAGCAGTAATTAGGTCTTTTTTTCCCAGCCAAAATTATTTTCATGTGGGATGGGAAAGAATTTTAATGCACTCATTAGGATACCTATGACAACCATAAAAATTTTCCCCCTAGCATGTAGTTAGTGATTGGCCAATATTACTTCTCTTTCCTTCTTCATATTTGAACAGATATTTTGCATCAGGGCAGATAATGGGTTGATAATGTAGAAAATACACTTGTTGGCAAATTCTAACAGGTGATTAAGTGATTTTCATTCATTTTGATGGGATGCTGCAGTACAGGATAGAGAAGAAATCTGGACTTTTAGTCAGAAACATTGGCTGACTTTCTTCTCAGTGAGTTTCTCCTAAGTATCTGCATGGTACGCTCTGTCTCCGACTTTCTACTGCATCATCTGTAAAATGGAAATAGTTATTGTATTTGTCACCTGCATTAGAGTAATGCTTGGGAAATCATTTAGGGATTGTTAGAGCTATAACATTTTAAATAAAATTGCCAATCATTACACTGTTGTTGGTACCAACATGTTATTTATTTAGGTATATGTCAGAAACAATGAGGTTGACATAATCGAACACTTCAGGCACGTCATAGAGTTTTAAATATTATTACTTACAAAAATAAAGCGATGTAAGTAAAGAGCGGCAGGGGGTATTAGAGGGCTTGGCTATATTCTCTCTACTGCCCCCTGTGGTAGCCTATGAAAGTGTGTCCCAACTTTCTATGTCTCCTTTGTTTATTCCTGGTTCCCCTAAAGACTGGGGCACCTGAGACATTTTAGGGCTGACCCTGTATGATAGATCCCACCAAATGCTGCTGCTATATTAGAAGTTACGCACAGCTAGAATATTACATCCTTACTAGCTTGTCCCAGAGGCAAGAAAGTGCTTTGTCTATACACTTTCTCGTAAGTTTTAAAAATCTATAAAGATGGGGAAAAAAAAAAAAACCCTTTAAAGAATTTCCCCCTGAACAATTATATGAAGAACATGAAATTCTAGATAGAAAGTCATTATAAAAATCCATAAATAAATTAAAAAAAAAGTCCTGTCCTCCAATAAGTTTAGCAAAGTTGTTCTGAATACTAGAAGAAACTGGGATTCTCCTGCTTAACTGACAGTCTGCCATTTATTTATGATTGCTCAAAATGGTTAACTCATATGATCTGGCAAGTTCATGAAACCTGTAAGAGTTTTGTTCAGGAAGTAGTTTGTCCTGTTTAGCTTTTTAAAGGTAACCTTTGAAGGTTCTCCGGATGTTTTTAATCAGTTTTCTGAGCTTAGTGCTATTTGAAGTTGTAATGAAAGCTCTCCTGAATGTATGGAAGGGCAGAGTAATACATAAACAGATTTTTTCTAATTATTTTTTTAGCAGTATAGGTAAGACCTGAAGTGAAAGAAGTTTTTAGTTACCAAATGATTTAAGAACTCTAAGGTGAGCATAGAGATTGATAGTTGGTGACAACTTTTGCAGTATAGCAGTCCATACATCATTATATGATACATTCCTGAGGGGCATCTGGTTGGCTCAGTCAGTTAAGCATCTGCCTGCAGCTCCGGTCATGATTTCAGGGTAGTGGGTTGGAGTTCTGCACTGGGCTTCCTGCTCAGCGGGGAGGCAGCATCCCCTCGCCACCCCTCCCTGGAACTTATGTGCTCTCTCTCTCTCCCCTCTCAAATAAATAAATAAAATTGTATATATTTTTGAGAAATCCAGAGACTGAAAAACAAATGAAATACTTGATTTTTTTTTTTAGATTTTATTTATTTATTTGATAGACAGAGATCACAAGCAGGCAGAGAGGCAGGCAGAGAGAGATGGGGAAGCAGGCTCCCCGCCCAGCAGAGAGCCCGAGGTGGGGGTCAATTCCAGGACCCTGAGATCATGACCTGAGCTGAAGGCAGAGGCTTAACCCACTGAGCCCCCCAGGTGCCCCTTGATTTTTTTTTTTTTTAATGGAGTAGATGTGGTGTTCCACTTCTGGAAGGCTAAAAATTAGTACTATATTGTTCCTTACCATCCCTGCAGGCATTAGGTGCATGGGTGTGAATCTTTGCAGGCACATGGGGAGGCGACTGCAGGACAGAATCTGTCAGCTCCCTTCTGGGAATCAGAGACATCAAGCTATGAACCTCCATCTCACATGACTCCTGCCTCTGTCTGATCTCTTCCTCAGAGCCTTGATCTGAACATTGAGTCACTTTCAGTCTTTAAATTACCTATGCTTGATGCATATAGTGTTCTGGAGCATGGTGACGGCAGAAGAAAGTTGGGCATGTGTCCCACACATGCATGTGGGGCCACCTGGATGAGAAGATGCCCCAACTGCCAGACAGGAGCACTGTCAGTTGCCTTCTTTCCTTATTGCTGCTCTCGTAGCCCAGACTTGAGTTAACATGGAGGGGGAAGATGAGGTTTGGAAAGGAAGGGAAGATAAGTAGGCTAAGAGGACACTAGCATGTGCTGATACATGGGATATCCTGGAGTCCTAAGAATCTGCAGAGGACCCATTAGCTTAGAAGAGACTGTGGGCATGCTTTCATGAACATGGTCAGAGAGCATTCTAATTTTATGGCTTTGCTGGTGCTGCAAATAATAGTCCACAAATGCCACAGTCACATCATGGAGGCTGACCTCCCTTCCCTTGCCCGAATCTCTGTGGAATTCCCTAAATCACTCTTAGTCAATGCTAGTGTGAAATTCTGAATTTGGCCCCTGAAAGGTGGTTTAGGACATGGATTTATAATACACACAGAAAATGTCTATTTTGTAAATGTCAAGAACCACCTTTGCATTATGAGTTTATAAAGAAACTACAGCAAACCGTAATTCCCTGGTTACAATAGCTCTTAGCCAAATCAGATCGCCAGTAAGTCCAGCTCCAGTGAGCCTGGTTGGGGCTCATAGTAATTCCAAGGCTACATTTTATATTTGCTGAAATCTTACTTCACATGAAAGAATTATTTAAAGAAATGACCAGATAAGAAGGATCTCTGTGACTGCCTGCAGTATTCTCAGTTGTTTTTCTGTGTGTTTTCAACAACCACAAATGGTATTCATAAATCCCCGATGTTTCCAACTTTAAATTTTCAAATGTGTCTCTTGTATATGTAGCACTGTGGAGTGAGAAAAATACATGGCAAAGCTGATCCTGTTAAGAGGCTGCAGTTCCAAACACAATGACAATGACTCAATTAGTAGTAATTCGTCTCTAAACAATATCCTTGGGTTACATGTGCTTGCACAAATTTAGAAATATAGCCTCATAACCAAACCTCACAGGTGATTCTGAAGGAGAAGTGCCAAAGCCAAATAGAAAGCCATTCTTTCTGGAAAATGTTGGTTTCTTTTCTTTCAAAATTTTATTTCTAACCAGCAATATTATTTTTATAAAAATCAAGAAAAAATACTACAATTCTTAAAGAAAACATCTATTTTTTTTTTTTTTTTGGCCACTTGGGGAAACGGCTCTTCTACTGAGTTTAGTCTGCCATAAATTTATACTAATTGGCTTTATTTAGGCTCTTTTTATTATGAGAAGAAATGCTGGAGTACCATTGGGTTTTGGAAACATTCTGTTCTTTTTTTTAAAGATTTTATTTACTTATTTGTCAGAGAGAGAGAGAGCACAAGCAAGCAAGCAGAGTGGCAGGCAGAGGCAGAGAGAGAAGCGGGCTCCCTGCTGAGGAAGGAGCCCAATGAGGGCTCAATCCCAGGACCCTGAGATCATAATCGGAGCCGAAGGCAGCACTTAACTGACCCAGCCACCCAGGCGTCCCTCTATTCTGTTATTATAATGCAATAGTTTGTTCTAGATGGAATTCCAAAATTATCCCCATGGTATATTGTTGGTATGAACTGTCATTGACTCATATCCAAATCAAGCTGCAATACTATTTAGCAAGACTATGTGAGTATAAGACTGACTAAAGGTACTATTTTTATTCATTTTGTTTTACTATGGTGATATTTTAATCCGAGTTCTCAAGGCAATGGAACCATGCAGAAAGGTCTTTTACTGGTATTATTAGAGACTTTTGAAAAATCCTCAGTTTTATGAAGAATTTTTTTTTTTTTTTTTTTTTTTTTTTACAAATGTAGAACAGTAAGAACAATCTTTATTTTTATGGGAATGACAACAAAAAAGACTCTAAACCTGGCTTCAATAGCCTGTTGATAGTGTGTCTATAAGCAATCCTTATTTGTTTATGGAGTCATTTTCTCTGCTTAAAGTTCATTAACATTGTTGCCACCCTGGTTGTAGTTATAGCTAAAGGCAGCCCACAGGCCAGCTGGTGCTCAAAGTGAAGACCTCTTATTCTAGAATGTTTAATTACCTCTTTCAGCCTGGAAAATTATGGGCAAAAAAAATAGTGAGCTTTAGCTTAGGAAAAATTGAACACACTTCTATTTAGTCTGATACTTTCTGTCATCAATTGTAAAATTGATCTTCTTAATCAATACGGTGGAGAGAAAAAGAGGTAATCCTACAGAGAAGCGGGGTGGAAAATGATATGATTCGATGAGGCTTGACAGTAGCACCACAATTTTGAAGTGGCATGGATTCAAAGAAGAGCTCTGTACATGGCCACTTGTAAATATAAAATAAGCAAACACAGTATAAATGATTTTCCATTTTGGTTTAGTCACAGCCTTGGTTCTGTCTGTAGAGGTATTTAATCGAGCATTTACTTGATAGAAAGAATTGTGTAAGAGATGGGAAGGTACAGAATCGCCTATGTCAGTCTAATCATCAAAGTTTAATAAAGACATAGTGCATGAGCACATTGGAGGTGGACTCTGAGTGCAAAATATTCAAAATGAAACACTCCGAGCCGTCGCCATGACTGTTACCCTGCTCAGTGGTCCTTCCTGGAACCTAGAGGAATATGAAGTCTCTTCACACTTGGGGTTCAGATACTGTTAATGTGTCCAAATCATTATCTCCTGACTGAACCCAAAAGTTAAGATGAAACGAAGCCATTTTTAAGAACAAAAGGTCTCTATGATCATGTCTGAAGTTTGGAAAGAGGCACCAGACTCAGGGTCAAGGCCTGAATGATGGGTGGGAAGGGGCCTGGGAGGAGATTCTCAAAGGAATGGCAGTGGTTTCCAATGCAGCGAGCTGAATACACTTGGCCATGACCCCCTCAGCCCCTTAGAAACCATAATCTTGTGGCAAATTGAAAAGAACTAAGTAGACAAGAATAGTTTCTGGTATTGGGGCTGATACACTTGTTGGTGGCTGGACACAGGTAGAGGAAGGTGTTTCCCATCTGGTTTGAAATAAAGCTGAAAAGAGAAGTTCGGTAGAAAAGAAAGCTACTGATAGAGGTCGCAAGTCCCCAGTGGCAACAGAAGCACACAGGGTTCCCACAGTGCTGACTTCAAAAAAAAATGAGCAGTCTTGAAGGGAGAGGAGAGAGATAGAGCTACAGTTGGGGGACCATTGTGCTGACTCTGACTCTGACTCTAGTTCAGTTTATGCATGGTAAATTTCTCCACAAACCCCATTTTCTGAAAGGATTTGAAAAGACAATGGGAAGGTTGAATATCCAGTACATGAAGACTACTAATTCAGGGGATGTAGGAACCTCATCTTATCTATTAATACACTTTCAAATTAGTATTGTTTGGTCACTTCTTGGCCCCTTCCTGGCCTCTTGCTTTATCTTTTGTCTGCCTCTTTGCTCTCCTGTATAAGCTGGATGCTGAACACACCCTGCTTCGTGTTATCTTTGGGGGTAACACAAAGATACCTCCCCCAGACCCTGGAACCCTAACCCATCTGACCTCTCCCAGACCCTGGAACCCTATCCCACAATTTGAGTGAGGTTTATCCCTTCTTTAGGTGAGTGGATTTGCCAAAATAATAAAATCTGAGATTTACAATCAGCAGTAATGTTCAAATAAATCTAGGAAGGAAGTTTAGGAAAAATGGCCCATTCTTAGAGAACAAGGCAAGATCAATCATGTATAGCAATATCCCTGAAAGAATGTCCAATGGTTGTGGTTTTGACAAATGCTTTAGAAATGCCCAAGCCCAAAAAGCAACAACAGAGTTTTTTTCTGGTAAATTTTTGTCCTCATCTAGTTCCGTGTTCAAAGGATCACCATTTTGAAAAGGCAGATGGAAGGTTGGACTCGGGAGAGTGGGATGAGCTGAGTAGAGTCCTGTGAGAGATGATCATGGCATAGAAGCAAAGACTGTGATCTCATTTGGTAGAATCACAATTCTCAGGATGTCAGGTACTTTTCAGGCAGAGCTACAGGTCCTGGCACAGGAGACAGAGATAATACCACAGCTTATGCAGTGTGAACTCTCTCTCAGTCATCTTCAACAATCCACTAAGGAAGACAAGATTGAGAGAGAAAGAAATGAATTTAACTTCTGGAATAGAAAAATCACACGGCACTAGCTTCTGGGCATCTACTATACAGAGAACCAGATGTACCAACCAGATACTCTGGGACCCCAGGGACCTTCTCAGATGGCAGCCCAGATCCTCCCTGGCTTCTACTTTATCCTTGACTTCTCTACACAAGTATTAATTTGCAGATACCTGTGTTCCCTAGTCACCACTGTGTGGTGAGGTCAAACTATTAGAACCTGGGAGACTTGACCTCTAGTTCGAACTTGTCTACTGACTAGCCCAAAACCCAAGTAAGCCACTTTTCCTCTCTGCACCACGGTCTTCTCATCTTTTTTTTTTATTTATTTAAACGTGTTTATAAACATATATTTTTATCCCCAGGGGTACAGGTCTGTGAATCGCCAGGTTTACACACTCTTCTCATCATTTTTAAAATAAGTCAAGTCTAAATGATTTTTCCCATTTCTTCCAATACTGTGCATCATTGACTTTATGGATTTTTGCTCAGTCCCATTTTGTACCAATACAATGATGCCTCTCAGTTAAGGCCTTCCTGTGTCTCAACCAATATCCACCAAATTCTGTTTGACTCATTTTCCTTTTGAATCAGCACTGCCCTGGCCCATTCCTGCTTCATCTAAAGCAAAGCAACATAGAATGAAGAGCACTTATTTTATTTGCTTATCTCCTTTTTGAAAACTCAGTTTTGAACTGCAAACTCAGCAAATAGTTTGTTGAGGACAGGCCAGATTGCTTTTTAATAAAACAGGAAAATATCTCAAAACATAGACGATTCCACTTTCTTGCAAGATTTAGTGTGCTGTGCACTTAAAGTCATGACAAATGAACTTTGCAGAAAAAGAAAATACTGGGAATGAACATAGTCGTCCCAGCCGAAATACTTATATCTAACAAGTGTGGTACTTGTTTCTTCTTTTTCTTTTGTACAGCTGATTTTATGTATTTGGTTAGGGGAAATATTTTGTAGCATTTGAAAACCTTCTGATGGTTCACACAATATACTCTAAATTCACGTAACAAGTTTTGATTTTGAAAACTGCTTTTAAGCAATTCACTTAACCTCATTGCACCTCCTTTTTCTTGCCTATAAATTGAAGAGTTTGAAGCAGCTAATCTCAAAGGAACCTTCTAGTCCAAAAATGTTATGTATAGATGGTTTCCTCATTTATTGTACGCAGTGAGAACAACTCTTCTAGCGGCCAAGCACAATAGAAAGCCTAATGATAATGGCTTCAACAGGGGTCTAATTAGGGCTTTTAGATATAAATTGAATTTATGCTAAGGTCTTTTTCATGAGTCTTAGTTGGATGGTGGCTTTAAGGAACATTATCAAGCTTGGGTGAATTCCGAAGCATCTTTATTTCAAGGCTCCAATATTTTTGCTTTACAATAGAGTCATACCAATTTACTGTCATAAGTTCATAGTATAGAAGGACTCTGGCAATGAGGAATTTTTTAAAAGGGAGAACGATGAATGTATTTTGCATGAGGTTACATAATTTTAAAGCCAGAGGGGATCCTGGAAAATTTATGCAGACTTACTGGTACAGGAACAATGCTAAAAATACAGCAATATCAGGACCTGATTCATTAATTGGAGGATTTTACATGAAGAATTTCTGGCAGAAAGAAATACTTGGGGATTAAATAATAAAACTGAATCTATTTTCAGGACAAAAGAGTTGTTCCCATTATTCCTGCCAGATAGCATGAAGAGAAATAAGCAGCAAAACAGAAGGCAATTTGAAAATTGTATAGATTACTATTTTAAAAATTATATTCTGTCAACTTAGATCTGCAAAAACGTGTTGCTCAAAAATGGGCATTGTTTTCAAATAAATTTGAGGAACACTGATTTCAATAAAATTGTCATATTTTACATAGAGAACTTTTAGGAGCCACATTCTAGTATATGGTAGATACTGAACTGTTAGTCACCAAGAGAGGAATAAAGCACACGGTTTTTAAAATAAAATTACTGACCAGGGAAACTTAAAAGAAATTTGATCAGATTAAAATATCATTTAGTAATTATAAAGAAAGAATGTTAACATACATTTTAAAATCCTGGTCTATGTTATCTTATAAAACGACTTTTGGTTTAAATATATTTGTGATTTGAGTTGCTTGTGCGTGTGTGTGTGTTTATGTATTAACAATCATTTGGGAAAATAGAAGAACTTTGGTGATGATGCTGTTAACATTTGATGTTCTGGTCTGTCTCTCTAAATCCATTTTTCATTTTTTTATGTTTTATATTTTTTTAAGATTTTGTTTGAGAGAGAGCGAGGGAGCACAAGCAGGGGGAGTGGAGAGGAAAAGGGAGAAGCAGACTCCCTGCTGAGCAGGGAGCCTGATGCAGGGCTTGTGGGATCATGACTTGAGCTGAAGGCAGATGCTTAACTGACTGAGCCACCCAGGTGTCCCTGTAGGTCTATTTTTAACCTGTGTCACTATCTAAAAATGAATGTGACCCCCTCTAACTTCTTTATCCATGGCCCATCTTCTCCATTCCACTCTCAAAATGTCCAAGACCTAGGATTGCTCCTTCTTTAGTATGCCTCATTTCAGCAAACACAAAGTATCTTACTCTTCATGTTAGAAAATTGGGGACTATTCTTCCCACTGATTATTGCCAAATAATTAGTACATCCTGCGGATTTTACCTTCTAAGCATCTCTTGAATCCACCCCTTTCTTTCCATCTCTGCTGCCAACAAACATAGGTTAAGTTACTGACCTTCTACCTATGCCTTATTGTAAGAGTCTCCTAATCCTCTCTCAAGCGTACTTTTCCAAGTTATTTTACTCCTTGTCACATTGGAAATTAAAAACAAAAATGCTATCATATCTCTTCATCACTCAGTTCCCTCTCATAGCTTTATCCTTAAAAGGAAAATAACATAATCCTTAATATGGCCTAAAACTCCTTAAAGCTTTAGCACGCTAGGCTTTTCAGGTGTCAAATTCCATTTTTATTTTTAAATCAATTTTATTGGTATATAATCAACACACAGTAAAATACAGCCATTTTAAAGGCACATTTTACTAAATTTTGACAAATTTATGTATCTGCCTAATCAGAATATAGTTGATTTTCTATCACTCTCAAAATTCCTATGCGCACCCTCCCAGACAACCTCAAACACCACCCCACTCCTTTCGATTTCCATGATTCAGAGTGTTTTTCAGTTCAGTGGAAGATTCCCTGACCTATTTATGAAGATGCAGGATGTTCCTCAATGTTATTTCCTCTGCCTGTGACACTCTTCCTCACCCAAAACCCCAAATGCTTGCCAACTCTTATTCACCCATCCATTTTTAAAGATTTATTTACTTACCTGAGTGAGAGAGAGAGAGAGAGAGAGAACAGGAGGAACGGTTGAAGGAGAGAAACCCAAGCAGACTCTGTGCTGAGCAGAGAGCCCGATGCAGGCCTCCATCTCAAGATCCTGAGATCATGACCTGAGCCAAAATCAAGAGTCTGACGCTTAATCGACTGAGCCACCCAGGTGTACACACATCCATTTTTAGTTCAAACACCATTTCTTTAGTCATTTAAAAGTATGCCTAGCCAGGTAGCTACTGATTAATATTAGTTATTATTTTAATGAATAGTAAGTTTGTTTGAAGGATAGGACTTTTGTTAACAAAATCATAGAATGTAGATCAAGAGCTCTGGCCTGATTTAAAAAATATCAATCCAGCATGAGACAGTTTTGAAGAAGATGTTCATTCTAACCATTTCCTGAAACCACACCAAAAAAGCTACAGTTCGTTTATGTTTCTTTCCTTTGAGTTTATTGTTCATCAGTGAATTTCCCAAGATGTTGTCAAAGGTAGGATTTAGGAAAAAAAGCGAATTAGATTATCTGACAGATAAAATCATTAGTAGTTGTAGGGGGGCCTGTGTCCCCATTACAGTCCTACGTCTTTCTTTACTCAGCTACTAAACTGTCCTGAGGATAGGGAGAAGAGAAAGGGGTGGTAATTATTTTGCTGGGGCTTATCCATTATCCATTATCGTTTATCAGCAATCTATTGTTGAGATTAGATGTCCATTCTTTTTTTTTTTAAACAGTCTCTGAGGTCATTGTGAGGGTTAGGTCTGCCAGACCCAAGTACAGAATCCATTCTGCCGAAGTCACAGGAACAGGGATTTAAACCTCTTCTCTAATTAAATATCAATCATTTCAGGAATGCTTCCTTGGTAAGGCATCCCTTCTGGTGGTAATGATTCCTAAAGCTCAAAAAGACAGTTGAAGGAGTAACTAGTGAACCAGTATGATCCTATTAAAGGGAAAGTAAAAAATAAAATTATTGAACCTGAATTTGAGATTCAATTTTGCAGTCGATCATTTAAATAACTTCCTTTTCTGAGGAAACCTAAGAAAGTTTCATATAATAAAAATAGCTAAGATCCCACAATTGCTTTTAAGTCAATAAAAATAAAGAGAAGTTGGTCATGTGTTATTACAATGGCTTACATGACTTACTCACAAGCTCCCCAAAGATCTTGCATATTCTGGAAACAGTCATTTGTTTATTAAAATGCTGAAGAGTTAAGATGTTTATTGTTTTATAGAAAATCCTCTTTGAGATGGAGATAAAAAGTTGTGTTAGTTATTTTAATCATAAATTGAGCTATAATATTTTATTCTGAATTTGTTATGGCACGAACGATTTTAATAGTATCATCTATTACTCCGCTGATTCTAACCATCTTAATTGGTCTTACATATTGAAGTTTTTTTCACATATTTAAATGCATTGGTAAACCATATATTTCAGTTATTGAAAAAAGTTAGGTAAGCTGCTATTTCATCACTGAATTACGATTTTGTCATTTCTCATGTGCCCACTGACATGTGGGTTCAGTGCTGCACTTGCATGCTTTGAGTGTGCTCTCATGCAGCTGATGGGGAGGAAAAAAATGCTACAGGTCCTTCTGGAGCCTTTCTTAGAGACCAAATCAGATTCGCTTACTAAAAAGAAATTAGGCTGAGGTTTGTGTTGCCAAAGGGCATCGGGGAACTCAGATTATGTAATTAAAGTGTTGATGCTGATCAAATTAACCAGAGCATGGAGTGATCTATCATAGGGCTGAAAAGTTATATTTTTATAAAAGCTTGTCAAATTGAATGATGCCTAACAGGTTTTCTCTGAAGTAGTGTGTTGGACGTAAAATGTCAAAGTCGGTTACGTTATTTTATATGTAAATATAATATCCTTCTGGAAATCCTAACAGCAACTACAAACTCTGATTTGTCTAGAAAATAAGATGTATCAGTTGATTCATTATGGAATTGTAGAAATATAAGTAGAATAAATGCAAAGATCTTGTCCAGTTCACTTACTATTCTCATGCGGGTTAACTTACAGCCAGAGAACTTACTAGATAATTTAAAATGTTATTTTAATAGAAATTTCCCCCAATATAGAAACAGTCAAGGTAGTACCTGGCTGGTTCAGTTGGTGGTGCCTGGGACTCTTGATCTTGGGGTTATGAGTTTGGGCCCCATGTTGGTAGTGGAGCCTACTTAAAAAATAATCAAGTTAAAATTTTAGAAAATACAAACCTATTTTCTGTCACTAAAGATTTGTCTATTCTGGAAGTTTCTCTTCATATCTTTAATTGGTCTTATATCGTGTATTTTGCAATGTTTACATAGTACTGTATGGTTTTAATGCTTCAATATTTATTTAAGCAATAATTATTCATTAAATATTTCGATTATATGCAGATTTTCACATTGTGAGTGCTATAGTTGATTAACATTCTAATGAATTTCTGTTCACGTATGAAAGATAAATTTTAAGAAATTAAATTATTTGTAGTGTCGGCCCATTTTTAAAGCTTTGTCACATGTTGCCAAAACAAATTTCAAAGGTGTTTCTAATTTGAGCTTTGACCAAAAACTGGAATTAGAAATATAGAAAAATAGTATCTTGTTTGAAAGGTGCTTCCAACTCTTTGAATAATAGGGGTTCTAAACTTTTCTTTTCCACATTTATTGGATATTTGTATTTTTCTTACGATAGACTGCCTTTAACATGTTTTCCTTGGGAATAGATCTGGTAGCCAGAACGAAGAGGCAGAACTGCTCTATAACTGGTTAAACCATTTCTTTTCCTTTAAAAATATATACATGTGTCCTAATAAGAACACTTCCCATGAGATTACCATCTTAAGAAATTTTTAACTGTACAACCGTAAACTCTGAGGGATTAAGGCTGTACTGTCAGTTTGAAAATGTATCAGTGTTATTAATATGGTGAGACTGGACCAATTCAAATAATTTAGTACTAATGTCAGGTTATTTTTTGACCTGATGTGAATTTATACTCAAGAAACACAAATTGGCAAATTTAAAATTCCTATCCTCTTTCAGTGTTTCCTTTCTGCTTTCTTTTGCTCTATCTTCCTCTTTTTTAAAAACATATTTTAATGGTAATACTACATAAGTCAGTTTGTCTCTGTAATTACCCCCCTTTTCTAACTTTAGAAGATTCGAGGAGGCAATCTTACCTCTGTCATTTACATTCCATGGATTCTGAGGAAATTACTTAACATTTCTTATCCTTTTCTCCTAATCAATAAAATGGGTTGGAAACAGCTTGTCTTTTAAGGTGGTAATGGAGATTAAAGGAGGTATTTGAGTTCGGGTATGAAAAATTAGGTGATTACATGTGCCTTGCCTGTTGCTAGGGTACTACAGTATTAAGATGAAGAAGGTAGGAACTCAGTGCTCAAGAAATTTCAGGACCAATAAAAGATAGGAAATTTAGAATCTGAGGGTTTGAAAAAGACTGGTTCTAGGAAAGCATTATAATTCTGTTGCAGGGTCATTGAGTACAATAGCCTAGAATGAACTAAGATTTCTTGAGATGTTGTATGAAGCAACTTAGTCAAGTTTTTTTCAAGTAGCATGGGGACGGGACCCGTGGGCAGAAAGAGCTGCACTTTTGCTCTATGAAGCTGGTAGTTATATGCTTAGTGCTCAAGGAGGTGGGGACATGCAGGGAGTATTAGATCATAAATGTTTTCTTCTAATTTCTCCTTGTAAAAATACTTTCCCAAGAATTCTCTGATGCTTCTTGTTTAGTTGGATAGAACGATAAGTGAGGTACACAAGCAGTCTTGAGATGCTAAAACAATGTTGCAACCAGCACGCATTTGATCCTTATCCAAACTATGCGGACTATAGATCAGCCTTCTGGGCTAAAGGTGAACATGTTTCTGCCTCTAGCCCCTCATCAGAGTCAATTTCATTATTTCTGCTAATAATATAATGGAAAAGAAAATCCATTGTCGTCCTATTTGAATGTTTGTTTCACTGTTAGGTTAATGGAAAGCCTTAATTCTATTGACCTAGTGTGAGAAGGCCAAGGTCCTGGAATTGTCTGTGCTATTTGTAAAACAAAACCAAAATGGAAAAAAAAAAACGTTTAAGGGTGATTGATTCTGTATTTGTAAAACATCACTAGGGTGAAAATTGAGAACCAGAGATGTGAGGTGATTTCCTTAGGGTTTTAGTGACAGGAACAGGGCTAGATGTAAGTTCCTAGTTGTTTTATGTACTATTTATTATACATTTCCAAACGAAAGCCAAAATCACTGATTTTTTTCCCCTCAGAAACACTATTAAGAAAATGAGATCAGAAGATTTTCAGGTAAATGATACAATCTTAAAAAATTACAGAGAAAGAGCTCTCCTTCAAAATGGGGCTGGTTTTAGCATCTATTTAGTTTTGAATACAAAGCTGTCAGTTCTAGCCACTCTGAAGTATAGGTTCAATTGGGAGGCTATAATCAGAAATAATTTGAATTCCATAAATTAAAGATACTTTGAGGGTAAGTGGTAGTTCTATGTAAAAAAAAATGTATTTCTAAGAAAAAATGTATATAAAAATCTCTTTATAAATGCTATTATTTTAACCAACTGTTAATAGTAATATAAAATAATAATATAAAAAAATGGAGGAATATAGGCTATATTGTGAATTACTTTTGAGTTTGACTATTATAGCTATTATACCTGATGACTTAGCTAAAGAGGAAAACTATATTCAGACAATAAGTCAACACACACGAACACACACTTAACTTGATGTTCTAGAATCCCAATGTTTATACATACGGAAATGAACTAGTTCTTTTTAATTGATTAAGAGACAAGTAATTCTAATAATCTTAAGAATGTAGCATTGAGAAGATACATGACAGTAGAGTTAAAATAATAGAAAGTTTTTAAAGAGAATTATAATCCCCGTAGTGACATTTACTTTATAATGGTAGGTGGATAGATTCTCATGATTGTAATTGTAGTATTATGGGCTTTCTTATTTGTCAAAACTTATTGAACTGTATATCGAAAATGTATGCATTTTATGTAAGTTATAACTTATGTATGTATTTATGTAAGTTATAACTTAAGTAGATTTAAATGTTAGTTTAAGTTGAAATTTAACATGGTATTGATGTCAGATGCTCTGGTTACCAAATAATTTATTGTTCCTCATTCAGTCTCCAAGCTCCTGATACTTTGGTTTCAAGAAATACAGCCTTTAGGAAATAAATACAAATAATAAATTCTTCATAAAGAGGGCGATGCAATACTAGCAGTGTATCTTAGAATACCATATAATAACGTTTGGTATCTGTGAAAGGCACCAGCTCTCCACAGAGTTCAGCAGCAGTGTTTTGGACAAGGTGCTGCCCAGAGAGGGGCCTGTATGGCCCTGCTCTGGGTTCCTGTCATCACTTAAAGGGAAACTTCCACATTGTCCGGAGTCCTTGATGTCCTGCAGGGGGAGAGGATGTCCTTAAAGTCTTTGCAGCAGGAGTTCACTTGGCTGGCATACAGCCTCGACTTTCAGATGGAACAGTACAGCTACATAGGGAAAATGATACAGACACGATAAATCTGAAGAGAATCTGGGAGGAGCTTCTGCTGGTAGCTCGTGTCCTCAGTCTCTTGGCAAACCTGGCCCATAGCTGTGTTCTGCCCTCCACCACTACTGGCCAGCAAGCGGTGCTGGAGTTCACTCTTGCCGCTGGAGTCACTCCTGTCATAGGCCACTTTGCTCCCGGAACCCTCACTAACCAGATCCCAGGCGGCCCTCAGTGAGCCTTGACTTGTTGTGATTCCTGATCCCCCCGCAGACCACCAGCCTCTCCCAGCGCTGGCTTCTCTTCCCCTGCTTGCCACAGCAGACTCCTCTGCACTGTGGAGACACTACCTTCTAGCGCTACAAGAGCTCACTCTTGTGAGGATCTGATATGGATGTTGGCTTAGGAGATTTTCCCCAGGCCTGGCATGAAGTAAAGGCCAGTGGGTGTTCACGGGGGATCTCTCCTTCCCCAGAGATCCTGAAGAGATTGAAAGAGAACAGCAGGCTGCTGCTGAAAAGGCTGTGACCAGGAATATTTCAGGGTAGATAGACAATTCCTGCTCCCAAATTTGCTTCTGCTCAGCCTGAGGTCACAGACTGGTGTGAAGGGGATGGGTGTCCCCTGTGCTTATTCAGTCGTTCTCTCTGCAGACGGGCACACCCAGCCTGCCACAAGGGACTGGTCAGCAGCAACCACTGCTCAGGCCACTGAATGGGTAGGAGCAACCATTGCATGGTTTTACACTCTTCTTTCATAGGCTCTCAAGCAGGAAACGGAAACCAAGTTGGTAGAAGGTAAACAGTTATTAAAAAACAAAACAAAACAAAACAAAAAATCAGAGAGAGAGAGAAAGAAAGACTGCCCATGTAGAAATAGCCCTGGACTCTCAGCTGTACCCTCACTCCTGAATGGAATTGTAGGTTCTGTTTAAAAACAAAACAAAACAAAACTCATTTTTTTAAAGCAACTAATTTTTCTACTACTTTAAAATGGGAGATGACAGAAGCCGACCTCTAGTACTCACGCGTGCCCCCTTAGGCGAAGAATTTTAGTTTTAATCTCAGTTACAAAAAAAGAATCAGAACTTCCTAGAGAAGATGTGATTATATTCTGGGACAGAGATAATTCAGAATGGGCATAAAGCTTTCTATTATTACCAAAAAGCAAGAAAGCTTTTTAAAAATATCAGGACTATTACTAAATGGATAAATAATCCAGCTGAAGGAGGCTGTCGCTGGCTAAGAGATGAAAATGTAAGCTTGAAATTGTAAGTAATGGAAATAATTCGAGTTTAGAGATGGCCGTGAGTTCAAAATGAAACTCAAAGAAAAAATGCAATAACAAGTGCAGTGAGGTAGTTGTGATATGAAAAAAAGGGTAACTTTGAAAGTAGCTGACTAGTATTCTCATTACTGATTTTAATTAGTAAAACAGAATGCATACATATGTGTTTTTTTTTTCTTTTTAAAGGTTTTATTTATTTATTTGACAGAGACAGATCGCAAGTAGGCAAAGAGAGAGGCAGAAGCAGGCTCCCTACTGAGCAGAGAGCCCGATGCAGGGCTCAATCCCAGGACCCTAAGATCATGATCTGGACTGAAGGCAAAGGCTTTAACCCACTGAGCCCCCAGGCGCCCCTTGTATGTGTTTTTTAATACACATATATCTTTGTTTCAGTGTTTAAGTTGTCTATAGAGGGTTATGACTGATAAGATAAGCAAGATGACAACACAGGCCTAAAAAAGGAAGCGACTCCAAATACAATGATCCTGTTTCTTTCGTACATGTGGAGGTTATATATGTATGCATCTGTGTGTAGTCATCATCTATATATATGACAGAGTGAAGAGGACTAATTTTGAGTAAGCCAAATATTTTCTGTAAAGGTAATAATTCTTCTGAGAACTCTGCAAGACAAGACATTAGCAGATGTGTAATTACAAAATAATTCCAGTATATAATGAGGTAGAAAAATTGTCAACTAGTTGATCAACTCTGGTAGTCCAATAAATTAACTGATTAACATCACACTTTGGGAGAATTTAGGCAACTGTTCCAAAGGGAAGAATTACTGGGTTAGATTTGAACCTTCATTTGCTAGAAGATAAAATGGCTAGACTTTCTAATGGTTTTGAATTATAGATACAGCCAACAGAAATTTTTAATCATAATAAAATCTTGTATAGATAATTGAACAAGGATGATGACTTAGATGGTACTGGCCACTTGAAAAGTAAATAACACATTCTTTCTGGTAATGATATGAAAAGATTAGACTAGTCCCATGATGTAGCAAATCAAATCATCTGAGTTAGGAGAAGAATCACTTGGTCCTTAAGCCAGAACCTAAAAGGACATTAAAATCTGAGCGAGGTAGGGTTCTTCCTCTTTTTAAAAGGAGGTATAACTGTTATTCTAGGAAGTTTCCACAAAATTTTTTAGTTAAAATGCTAATCCTCCAGACAGCATAAGACTAGGAATAATAACATAATAACAATATGAGTGGATAAATACATAAACAAATGAAAAAATAAATTGCTGATCAATACTCTATTGAACATTGGAGGGAGTCCCTCTGAATATTTCCGGGGCTGTTTCTTTGTGCAGTTCGTGCTTCTTTCCTGTGAACATTAGCTACTTGGAGTCTCAGACACCTCAGCTCAGGGAGTCCATCAGCCCTGCCTCATTTCATGACCTGGACATTCTCTGAAGAATGAAATAGAGTTGGGGCACCTGGGTGGCTCAGTGGGTTAAAGCCTCTGCCTTCAGCTCAGGTCACGATCTCAGGTCCTGGGATCGCAGGCATTGGGCTCTCTGCTGGGCAGGGAGCCTGCTTCTTTCTCTCTCTGCCTGCCTCTCTGCCTACCTGTGATCTCTGTCTGTCCAATAAATAAAATCTTTAAAAAAAAAAAAAAAGAATGAAGTAGGGCACTTGTAGGGCTGGTTTCATTTGTTTCCCATCTGTCAGGGATGAATGGTCTTTATTAGCTGATCTCCAGTGGTTTTGAAAACTTTTGATTCCTATATTTTGTCTGTTGTGTTTTTTGTTGTTGTTGCTGCTGTTGTTACATGGGGGAAGATAAATCCTGCCCCACTGGTCCAGTTTTTCCACAAGCAGGAGAGCACCTGTCTGTTTAATACTTCGTGGGACCAAAAAGAAGTACACAAGCAGCATTTCTGCTGTATACTGAGATATGATGGTTTTCTTAAGAAAAAGCATTTGTCCACTTGACTTGAGAGCTGAACAGTCCCCTTCTTTTCATGAAGCACAATTTTTTTCTCTGAAAGATTAACTGACAAACTATTTTTTTAAAAATACTTAGGTATTAGCAAATACTTAAAAATGAAAGAAGCAGTCTTGTCACTTCAAAGGAAATCATCTGATACTTGTTGCCAATGATAACAGTTCAAGCTTTTAAGAGAAAATTCAAATTTTGGAAAACTTGTGGCAGCGACTGTGAGCTTGAAAGCTTCCCAATCATTACAAATTTTTCTGATAAAGATGGTGGTGGTATCAACATATGTATTTTGACTTGGTTTAATAGAATATATTAACATTTGAAATAAATGCACAACTCAGTGAACCAATATTTTCAAGAGATCAATATAAGAGTAAAACAATAAAGCACAAAAGAGAGCATTTAATGTAACAGTAAAAGGTAACAAACAGTTAAGCAGTGTTCACTGATTTGATTAGATTATACATTGCAACAAAGCTTTCATAGACTACCACTTACTGAGTTTTGGTGTAATATCAAGAAAAATATCCAAAGTTTTATGGAAAGCCTATTAAAATACTCCTCTTACTTCCGACTAGATATCCATGTGAGTCTGGCCTTTTCCCATACTTTAAACAAAAGAGCATGTTGCATTACATTGAATTCAGAAGCAAATACAAGAATTTCTGTCTTCTATGAAACCAGGCACTCAAAAGATGTGCAGAAATGTAAAATAGGGGGCACCTGGGTGGCTCAGTGGGTTAAAGCCTCTGCCTTCTGCTCAGGTCATGATCCCAGGGTCCTGAGATGGAGCCCCACAACAGGCTCTCTGCTCAGGAGGGAGCCTACTTCCCTTCCTCTCTCTCCACCTGCCTCTTTGCCTACCTGTGATCTCTGTCTGTCAAATAAATACATAAAATCTTAAAAAAAAAAAAGAAATGTAAAATAACACCACTCTTTTCATTATTTCACTGGGGGGGGGGCAGAATACAGCCCGTTTCCTTCTAAAATATATTATTTACTTTAACATACAATGTAATTACTAACGTGAAATGTAGTTATTTTCAGTTTTATTTTATTTTATTATTATTATTATTTTTTTAAAGATTTTATTTATTTATTTGACGGACAGAGATCACAAATAGGCAGAGAGGCAGGCAGAGAGAGAGGAGGAAGCAGGCTCCCTGCTTGAGCAGAGAGCCCGATGCGGGGTTCGATCCCAGGACCCTGGGATCATGACCTGAGCGGAAGGCAGAGGCTTTAACCCACTGAGCCATCCAGGCACCCGAGTTATTTTCAGTTTTAAATGGGTTGATGTTTTATTTTCTTCAACTTTAATTTCTTATGTGGTAAAAAATTCTTACATGGCAAATATTGACAAATATAACCAATGTAAAACAAAAGTTCTGTGAAATTCTCAGTAAAGAGATTCAGAGCCTGGGAAGTTAGAGAATTACTTTTCTAGTCATTGTGGCTTTATGGGTATAGCCAACATTTTCAAGCACTTCCATATGCCTGGCGTTATCAGACTCTGTTATTCTCAATGATCGCATTCTCACAATAGAATAATAAGGTAAATCTTATAGCCTTCTTTTTATAGATATAGAAAATGAGGCACAATTCCCCCAAAGCCACACAGTTATTAAGAGAAAAAAGTCAGAATTTGGAACATGGGCAGTACAGGACGGCTGCATAGGCTGCATTCTGAAACTCCATTCTAGATTTCTGTGCTGTTGGGTCTAAATCTTACAGTGGTTTCAATAGTCAAAAAAAAAAAAAAAATTCTCTTCGAATTACTTTAATCTCTTATCTATGGTGTTTTGTGAAGTTTATAGTCAATTTTTGAATATTGGAGATAATGTGTCCAATTCACATGTCTATATTTTTCTTTAGTGAATACGTATTGAGGGGTATTGATAGTTCAATGCTTAAGGAACACTGTTAGTGCAGTTTGAAGACTAACATGTTGAATATCAAAGTGGAGGGAGTGGTGAGTGTTCTTCTCCTTACACAAAAGCTGAAATGCTGAGGACGAGTACCATCTGGATACCAGACATAATTGTAGAAATGATGGCAAATCACATGAAAGCTTCGAGCTGTACTTGAATTGAGCAGACACCAACCCTGTAATTTGTACATCTTTTTTATTTGAGGATAATGATAGCACTTGACTGTGACAGGAGGACTCACTAAAGACTCACAGACACTTCGGCTAGCAACTGCGTGCAAGGGCCATTCTCTTTGTCTTCTAACTTTCTGAATTAGTGAAGATTTATATGACTGGGGTATCTCTTGATTCAGACTCATAAAACTGAGATACAGAAAATCAAATTAACAATATTTCCAATGAAGTATGGAATGATTTTTTTTTATTCTTTAGGGATTCATGAGCAAGTGAAATAGCACTGTCAACAACTTAGCTTCAGATGGTAGAGAAGATCAAACAAAAAAGAAAACACCAGTCCACCCTTATGTGTGTGTGCATGTGTGTGTGTGTGCAGAAAAATAGAAATGTAGTAAAAATGGCCAAATGCTGCCATTGATGAATCTAGATTCATTATGTATGGGTATACCCATACTTAGGGTACTATCATTTCAATATACTTTTCAATATGCTTTTCTGAATGTGTAAAGTTTTTCACAATAAAAGTTTGCAGACAATAAAAAGGACCCTGTGAAAAATAGGATAAAAAAAAAAGCAGCTGTAGATTTTGAATTTCGCTTGCTTGTGTTAGCAATTTTTTCGGTTTCTTAAATGTGCAAGGCTAGACTGAGACATGTGGGAACTCCTTGTCCCAGTGATTTTTAATATTAATTTTATATTTCTTTGGAAAGGCATTGAAAGTCATTTTTTTTCTAAATAAAAAGTTTATATTTACTTCTCAAGCTTGAAATAGGTATTTGTTACCAATACTACTATTAAGTAGGTTAATAGACTTAAGTGTCTCTTGTTTTACATTTTTCAGCCACTCCTAATTTAGGGAGACAATATGATGTAGTAGTTAAGAGCAAGGTTGCAAATTTCCTTGGTTCTGTTGTTGTACATCCTTGGGCAAGTCATCTATACTCTATGTGCCTATTTCCTAATTTATAAAACTGAAATAATAATAGAAGCTACCTTTTAAGAAATTTGTGAGAACTCCTTGAATGACCCATAGAACATTCTTAGAAGCCTGTTGGCAGTATGGTAAGCCTTCAGTATATATTAGCTATTTTATGATAGCATCCAAATAGTGTTAGGCAATCAGAGCTGAAAAGTCTTAGAACCAGACCTTACATATCTTGAGTTCAGTATTTCAGTTGAATGTAACTAGGTCTTGTGCCATTTCAAGTGTGCAGTCAACTGTGTCTTCCATCTTCAATATCTGATGGTTGGGTGATTCTAAAGTTGTTGCAATTGTACTCTCAACTTTCTTGTTAGCCTTAAAAAAGCTGGGGCACCTGGGTGGCTCAGTTGGTTAAGTGCTTACCCTTAGCTCAGGTCATGATCCCAGGGTCCTGGGATTGAGTCTGGCATTGGGCTACCTGCTCAGCAGGGAGACTGCTTCTCTCTCTCTCTCTCTTTCTCTGTCTCTCCTCTCCACTTGCGTTCTCTTTCATTTGCTCAGCTCTCTCTCTCTCTCTCTCTCTCCATCTCTATCTCTTGCTCTCTCTCAAATAAATACAAAATTTTTAAAAAAGTCGAACAGATAGATGATGAAACTAAGCATGGCTTATCTTCACTCTTTTTAGCAGAACGGTGCCCATTTTGTTTGACTGTTATTTAAGCACTTTTATAGAAAACCTTGAGTTCCTAGCAACTGACCAACTTTCTGATCAATTTTAGTAAGAAGATCCTCCCTGGCACCCTGAAAGCCTGCTATGCAGTCCCATACCATAATATCAGGTACTGTTCTAAGAGCTTTGCTTATGTTTTCTTATGAAATCTGTAGAGTAAACCTCTGAAGCTGGTTACGTTATGCCTGGTTCACTTAACAGGAAAACTGTAGTTCTCAATGTTGAGTGATATTTAAGGTTGTGGAGCTAGTAAGTGGCAAATCAGAAGCTTGAACCATCTCATCCTTGAATGAGGGGCTGATCATATCAATCCCTGAAAGCTATGAGCATCTTTACCTTTCTTAGCCTCAAGGAAAAGATATTGAAATAATGAGTTCCATCAATAAGGCTGTCCACAGTTCTAGAAGCAACGCAGCTGGGCCATCTAGGATGGTTCTGCAACAGCTGAGATGAGAGTATGGGACCGAACACAGTCTTTGGATTCTTATAAAGTGGAATTGAATCCTTTACCTGCCGCTTGAGCAGATGAATCTGAGTTAGGCTCTTCAACCTTTGCACACCTCATTTCTTCAACTGAAAATTAAAAATCAATATAATAATCTCCAATTTATAGGATAGGCAGGAGGATTGAATTAAGCAGTATTTACATAGCACACAGCATACAAAGAATGTTCAACCTTTGTCATCTTACCCCTTAGAGTGGGACTTGAGTCTGGCTCCTTGGGTCATAGCTGTTCCCCATTAAGAGAGAGTTCCCAAAGAAGCCATTTTTCCTCAAGATTTCTGAAAGCGCTCATTCCTTCATGTGTTGCCCCTCTGTGGTGAATACCAAAGCATTTTAGGTGATCCTATAGGGAAGTATAATATGAATTGATATCCACTTAGGAGACGCACTTAAGAGAAAAATACACCTACAGGTGAGTCCTAAGTTTGGTCATGGAAGCAGCATCCTTGCAGTCTTCCGCAGACTCCAGGTGTTTCTCAGCCCCCTTCATGGCAAAGCTAGACTCTAGTCCCAATCCTGCAATCAGTTGTTCATCCACAGCATTTTCTTCCTCTGATCATTGTCCTGATTAGCAGCTTATTTCTTCCTGTTGCTGGGTCCTCTGCTGTGTATTCTGCATCTGGATAAATATATTCTAAATGGAACTTTTCATGGAAGAGTAATAATATACAGGTTTATTTATGTAACACTTATAACATCATATTGCTTTGTATTGTATTCCTTTTCAAAGTGGCTCTAGATAATCTTATTAGTTTTGAAAATGTTAATCCTTTTTAGACATGCTTCTTAAAAAGGGGAGAGTAAGTAATCATGTGTTCGAACTGATCAGATTCAGTAACCAGGATTATTAAAATACTTAGCTCATTTTTATTTGATGGACATTAACTTATTTTCCATCAGATTAAATTATCTTCCTAGGGTTAGTTTTAAATTGAAATGAGACCGAACCAAATAAATTAACTGAGAAGTCACTTGATTGGACAGAGCGAGAACCAAGAGTTTGAATTGTTACAATTTGTGTTTGGGGAGGTGGAGAGGAATGGTTTGTGGAATGATGAAAAGCTTTCTTAGTGAATTAAAAAACAGCTCATAAAAGACATGGATGTATAAACAAAATTTATTGACTGAAATAAAATGCCTTGAGATTAAGATTCATGAATCCCAAATATGGAAGGATTATGCATCAGACTACATAAGCAAAATAGTCATCGACAGCTAGGGAATAGAATATTTAATAGTGAAAGATTATGCTGTCTTAGTTTAAAAAAAATCACGGAAGATAAAACTGTAGCTATCACAATACACTTATTTATTACATATTTTCTTTAATGCACTCTTAGATGTAAAATGATCATTAATATTCACCATGTGATAAAGCATTTGGCCTTATCCAAAGAAAGATTTGGTCTTTGCCATAGCCTTCTGGAAGGTAATCTCTTTCGTACTTGATAGGAGTGTCTTTGTTTAGGGTATAGGGGTGACTACACTGGATCTTAGGATGGGGTCAACCACACTCAGTAGTTTAGGGTGGGGGCTGATCCCACCAGAAAGTCCAACAGTGTGATGTGGCACGGGGGTTTGAGTCAATTGGTGTAAGTTGACCTAAAAACAGAGATCAACCATGTCGATAATCAATCAGTCAGTCAGTCAATCACGCCTACATAATGAAGTCTCAGGAGAAACTCTGGATGCAGAAACTTGGCTGAGTTTTCTGTTTTGGCAATACTCTGTGCAAATTTTACCCATTAACAGCAGGAGTGGACTATGGAAGCTTCATGTTTGGAATCCTAGATTCTGCCCCATGTATCTCTTGTTTGGGCTTATTTTACTTTGTATTCTTTCCCTATAATAAACAGTAACTAAAGTATAACAGTTTTCAGAAAGTTTTGTGAGTCCTTCTAGAAATGGAATGTGGTTTTAGGAACGCCCTTGAATTTGCAGTTGGTGTTAGAAGTTAGGGTGGCACTGGGGACCATTTTCTCCGACGTCAAACAGTTTGACTAACTCTGGGTACTTTTAGTAAACATTATAAGCATTTTTAAATTCTGAATTGCCTTCTGAATTTTCTCAGCCTAAATTATAGTTAGTAAAGTTTTGGGTGTCTCTAGTTTCTCAGGAAAAGACAATCAAAGACTCAAGTAAAATTTCTTAATTGATTACCTACAATACATATCTAGCTGAAATATGATTATTTTATTACTCCAGATATTTCATTGATAGGAATATGTCATAGTTTTAGTCATGCTCTGCATTCCAATTAGACTATATGATAGCAATAACTCACTTTTTCAGTAAGTGACAAAATAGAAATATTTTGGTAGAATAGTCATGTCCTATTCTAAATCCATCTCAATTTTTAAAATTGTTATCATTTTTGGAAATTTTGCTCTGTCTGAATTTCCCTAAGGTTGTCTTAATGACCTGAGAATAGCAAGACTAATTATTTTGTTGTGTCCTCATCAATTGTACAAATGAATTGAACTAACCAAGTAAGTGGGTTCCATCTGATTAGTTCCCACTCATTCCACTGCAGCTGTTGTCATTTGTGGGGAAGGGAGCTTACAGAGACTAGTTCTCCTGTGAAGTGGAACACTGCCAACTCTGTTGGGGGAACATAAATTCTATGACAGTTATATCTCAAATCCATTATTAATAAAACCTTGTGCTGTGGGCCTCCGCCTACAGCAGATATTTATGAACAGGTCAGGAAATGAAGAGTAGAAATTGAAATACTAGGCCTTTAATTAAAGCTGTACAAATGGCAGGGATAGAGTCACAGAATTGTTAAAAATCAATTGAGAAAGGCTGCCGCCTGATCTCCCTGCACATAACCTGTTTAATTAGGTAGTCTGTTTCTGAAATCAAATGTTTCTGGAAACTGAGACTTTCTAAAAACAGCATGGCATTTTACTTAGAAAGTATAGAGATTTCTTGGGCCCCGTTATTTAAAAGACTACATGTAAGAAATAATTGCATTGTGTTGTACTGATTAACCCAAGCTTGTGTGGGAACTCATCAGGTACCCTTTGAAAATGTAATAAAATTTTTGCAAATTACTTCTACAAACTCCTGAGCACTTTATAATTTTTATTATACAAGCTCAGTAACATAAATAATCTTAAGACTTCTATAATATAGAAAAAAGAACTTTCATTGAAATCTGCCCATACTCCTAAATTCTATAAACTTAAATTATAAGAAGAAATTAAGGTTTTTGTGTCTGCTTTCTATGAAATAAGTAATCTAGCATATGCTGTAAAGTTTGCTGTGATTCTTCAAACAGGAAGCTGTTTGAACAGGCATTAGGGAAGGTTCTGAAGCAGAAAGAATGCTTTGGAAAGTAGGAAAAACCCTTTATATCACTGATGTTAGTGACACTCTGTGATTCCACCAACCCCTTAGATGACATTGCATTCTAGCACCTAATCCTTATTATCTTATTTATCCCTCCCATAATTATGAGAAGTTCATCAGTGTTCTTATTTTACAGATGACAAAAATTGAACCTCAGATGATTTTGATAATTTAACCCAGTAGGTCTATGGGGCATCAAAATGAAAAATCCAGTGAGTGCTGGAGAATGCTTTTTCTGGGACACCACTATAACTCACTTAAGTAAGGAGGATAAATGAGAAAATGAATGAACAAATGAGGTCAAATGTCAAACTCATTATCTTGTCATTTATCTGAATCACAATAAGCAATGATAAAATACTGTTTTAGCTATCTTAGAAACACTTTTATATGAAAAGCATGCTACTGATGCTATTTGTTCATTTAGGTTTAAAAAAGCAAAGAAAGTGTTTAAGAATAAAAGTTAACATCAGAAGTTAATATCACATTTATTATTGCATCAGCTAAAAAACTTCGTTTTTATGAAAGCTTTCAAATATGTGGGAAAATACAGTTTGTAAAATGCCTCTTATACATTCATTAGCTAGATTCAACAAATGCTGATGTTTTGCCACATGGATTTTCTTCATTTTTTTTCCTGCCAGATAATTTTCCAGTAAATTGCAGATATGATATCTCAAACCTAAGTATTTTTGTACTACCTCCAAAATGAGATTTTTTTTTTCTTGCCATGATAGTCCTGGGTAGTATCATTATTGCAGCCAACAAATTAACCAAAGTTCC
Organism: Mustela putorius furo; assembly: GCF_011764305.1. Taxonomy (NCBI): domain Eukaryota; kingdom Metazoa; phylum Chordata; class Mammalia; order Carnivora; family Mustelidae; genus Mustela; species Mustela putorius. Next base: position 32,240,477 of record NW_025421998.1, read on the forward strand.
TTAATATCAATTGTATTTTAAATTTTTGCCAATTAAACAAAAAATATCTTTTAAAGCTCATTTGTTTAAACCCAAGATCCAATTAAGGTAAGAGACTCTTTTTAGTTCATATGTTTCTTTGATTTCTTTAGTTCCCGTAGCTCCCTTCCTTACCCCGACTCATCTATTTTCTTTTTTTTTAACATTTACTTGTTGAAAGCTGGTCCTAGTAACTGCATGTTTAATGGCTTCCTCTGCCTCATAGTATCATGTGACTCTACTCCCTTTATTACTTACTGAGAAATGAGAAGTTAGATTTAGCAGCTTGGTTTAAATCAGGTTAAAGGATCTTGGGAAGAGTCCCTTAGAAGTGATGCCATCTGGATATACACAAAGTCTAATCATTCCATTATTCCTTTTCCTGAGTGATCTGTGGATTCAGATGGTGACAAGCTTGGATTCTCCATGGTAGAGTGTGTTTTCCCTTTCTTATCTGAATCTTGCTGTGGAAAATGCAACTAGAGGCTATACATTTTTAACTTTGAGTTTCAGGCTAATCTCTGCCAGTCACACTGTATTCATTCTATTTATATTTTCCCTAGCTTGACGATGCATAATTCTGAGATTTATAACAGGAGACATGGAAGTTAATTCTCGATTGTTTTTGGCCATATTCTAATTTAGACTTCTAAAAAATGCAAAACTGCTCATAATGTTTGTGGCTTGCAAGCTGCACGTTCCTTCCATAAAGCACGAGCATCATAGAAATCCTTTTCTGTAGGTTTATTTTTGAAAGAACTTAGTTTCTCCCCCCCCCCCTTTTTTTTTTCTAATTCCAGAGAGCAGGCAGATCTGGGTTTGCTTCTGGAAAACTTACAAGGGGAGATGTCAGTGCTTTGATGAGGCAAGTGGTGGATCATGGAGAAGCATCTAGCGTCCTTTCCTATTTTATTAGACTCAGCTCTGTTTTATGTCAAATTTGTAATTCTATGTAAAATTTTATTTAAAATATTGAATGATAGTGACAGAATAAATGCACACAGATTCATGAGTCACAAATAACTATGTGTGCTCACAGAAGAAGTGTCACCTTTTATCCGTGTGGATTTGGTACATGGTGTAGGAGCCAGGGAATGACTTGGACGACATTGCCCCGAGGAGGAAGCTGGCAATCCTGCTCACGGCAACTCTCTCAAAATGAGGGGTGATAGGCAGCCATGGGAAGTTCGCTAGTGTAAGCTCCAGCCCTGGTCCACAAAATGTTTTCATCACTTTTTCAAATGGACTGGTGATTTCAGCTTCCTGGCTTTTGCTCAGGCTTTTGCTTATCTCTCTCAGGACTTCTCTTCTTCCTTTTTCTGCCAGGAAATGTCTTAATTATCCTTCAAAATCAGTACACAAGTCATCTTATTTTGAAAGGCTTCCCTGAGACTACTTTTGTCTTCTTATTGTAGAGCTTACCAGTTCACAGTTGACCTTGGGTGTAACTGTTTTCCCTCTAAACTGAGAGGCCCTCAGAGTCAAGTATCATGTTTTTTTTTCATCTCTGTTAGTTAGTTCTTAGAATCCTGTAAGCAATGAATATATGTGTCATGCATGCATTAAAAAAAGTTGTAAGCCTCTGCAACATTGGAAAAGAGGTGAGGAGGAGAAAAGAGGGAAAATGGAGAAACATAATCGATATAGGGGTCTGGGATCAGATTTAAGCCTCTGGCTTTGGAATGTCACCGATTTCTGGTGTTTAAGTGCCCTGGTAGTCAAAGATGCCACTGACCCTGGCATCACATTTTCCATGAAGTTGAACAACGTAATTTAACAATTTATGACATAAAATTCATAATGCCCATAACTCTTGAAGTCTAAGAAATATCTTATTGCTTTAAATTCTCAAACAAGCAGCCTTTGGGGTGTGATATACTGGAGCTGAGTCTAAGGTATTTTGTATTCATAAAACCTCCCAGAGTCACTAGTAAGTACTGGATATGCTTAATGAGCTGAGCAGAAATAACTGTCTGCCAAAATCATATTTATGAAAGATTTCAAGGAGAGACCAGAAAGTCTCCAGCTTTCTGAAAATTTACAGAGCTCCTACGAAGAAGAGGGACCAAGAGTAAAGAATGCGAGGCTCCAAAAGACAAATGTTGTCTGGTATTCCCGCAGGGTGTTGAGGGATGTGCTGGTCAGAATCTGTAAGTAGGCATTTCTCACTTGGGATTCCTTGGGACTTGGCATTATCTGGTATGAACTCGTGGCAAGATGACCAGGGTTAAAGCTCAGCTACTCACAACACTTCTATTCCAAGGCATAAGGAGGAACAGGAAGGATAGAGATCATTTCTTCCTTGGCTTCACATTCTTTTCAGCGGGATGATGACAAAGAATAAGCAGTAGTCTATATGTGGAACTACTACTACTACTACACACACACACACACTCGTATCATTATGTAAGGGGGCCCCTGAGTGGCACAGTCAATTGAGCATCTGACTTGTGATTTTGGCTCAGGTCGTGATCTCAGGGTTGTGGGATCAAGCCCCAAGTGGGACTCCATGCTCAGCGGGGAGTCCTTTGCTCTCCTCTCTGCTCCTGAAGACTCTCTCTCTCTCAGTAAATAAATAAATATTTTTAAAAAATTATTTGAGGACAACAGCTAATAAATATTGCCCCAGACACTTAGAAGAAAATAGAAAATGACAACAAAGAAACTGAAAACAATCCTTTGATTTTTGGCAAAGATTGTAACAAAAGTAACATTTTCAGTTTGACAGTAGATCTGGAATACTTTAAGATGCCTTTAGCCTAAAGTAGCTTATCTGATTTAGCAAAGTGACCTGTATTTTAGAAAATATAATAAAATGGTATTGATATACATAAGTGAAGTAAAAAAATGAAGCATAGAAAACTCTTCAGCAAAATTATATTCACTTCAATATTATTCAATCTAATTATTATTAGTATAATATTTTTTCTCAATTATGTCAGTATCCAACCAAAAACTGTGAACCAAAACTGGGCTTACAATTTTGTGTTAAGAAATAACAAGATTCCTTCCTTCATAAAGGTTTTAAGAAAATGTATTTAACATTTGACAATTAGTTATTAAACCATTACTCTTCTTAGAGATACTGATTTTTGAAGCTTAATTATTAAATTAAATTAAAATTATAAATAGTGAGGGTTTTTACTAAGCTTGGAATAATGTGTGTATAATGGCTTGATTAGGATAAACAGTATGAAAGGTAATATTTGGTGTTTTCTTCAATAACTCTTACATATGTGCTTGACATGGGGCCACATATGGTCTGGGTTCATGTTATTTTACAGGGCTTATATTCTATTAGGTGAGATGGATTTTCATTAAATTATGAGGAAATGTGATGAATGTAGCAGTAGGAAAATGCTTGTGTGCTAAATGTATAATAGCAAGGAGAAGAGGAAGATAAATTCTACCTAGGAACCTGGTTATGTTTCCTCAAGGTGGTGACACCCAAAGTATTGTTACTAGGGCAGTTGTGTATTTTTTCTCCTGATTGCTGCTTTGTTTATTGTTGGCTTATCTTCTAAGTGTGAATAAAGTTCTGAGTTTTCATGGTCAGGAGGAACATAAAAGGGAGAAGGATTCATGTGGACAGGGGCGCAGACACGTGAATCAGGGTATAGTGTTTGGGGAATTATTATTCATTTGGTATGGATAGCGATCAGGAGTGATTTTTCCCCACTGGCAGTGGCTGGAGACATTTTTGGCTCTGAAAAAGGGGTGCTACAGCATCTTGTGGGGTAGAGGTCAGGGATGCTACTCAACACCCTAAAATCCACGCAGAACATCTCCCACATCAAAGAATTACCAGAATGCAAAATGTCAGTAATGCTAAGCTTGGGAAGGTCTCAGCTGAAGCCAGGAAGCTGAGGTGATAAGAGAGGGAGAAATAAAAAGGGAGGGGTCCACATTATAGAGCACTGGAGCGGCTCTGCCTACCAGCCTCAGGAACAAATGAATGCATGAGTATCACCGGCGATGAAAGGTTAAAGAAAGGAGGGAGGCACAAAGGTACAATAGCCCCAGTATCCAGTGCACATGGCCCAAGTCTCGGGAGGGCATCCACCCAGGTCACAGTGCACGCAGTCTCGCCTGGAGTTACTTGTACAAGGCGGTGACCTCCACGACCAGTTGCAGTAAAGAAATCTGTTCACAGCTGTGAAGTATGAAGATGCCAAAGAAATCACAAGCTGAAATGATAAGATATTTAATGTGAAAAAAAGTTTAAAGAAAAGAAGATTGTGTCTAATTTGGAGACGATAGGCATGATTACCAGAAAGGATTGGGAAGGGCAGATAGATAGATAAAAATTGGGAAATAATCTTGAGACAAGAGAGGTCAAGAGTAAGGCCATTGAAATGTCTGGCTTAAACGGAGGGGCTGGTGTGGGAAGTGTTGAGGCAGGAGGTAGAGAAGGAGGTAGCAGTATTTGATGGAAGGCTTTGGATGCTAATTTTTAGAAGTTTAGACTTGACGTAGTGAGTTAGAAGGAGTCGTTGTAAGTTCCTGAATAGGGGAGAAATGAATGGAAATAGCCTTCGAGTAATACTGTGTTTCCAGCCTTGTGTTAGATAGATCATAGCATGAAGAAAATGAGGCATGTGACAGGGTGATCATCCAGGAGACTATTGAAGTTCCGCCCTCGATTTACAAACAAAATAGCTGCTAACTGCCACCCATAAAATATTCCTTTATATCCATGAAACGTGCTATTAAGTTTCCTTTCAATTTTCTTAGGTGCATATACTTAGTTGTTTGGCCTTTCCTCATTGGACACATTTCCTGACACTTCAGTGATTTATTTTGCTCTTGGCTCTGTACTCTCTCCAACTTTGTTGTTTCATATCTCACTTCATTTACCCTGGTTCAGATTGACCTAAGTATAGGGATACCTTGGAGAAACTGTGTTTTGGTTCCAGACTGCCACAATAAAGTGAATCAAATGAATGTATGTTGTCTCAGTGCATATAAAAATTATATTTACACTATATCCTAGTGTATGAATTGTGCAATAGCATTATGTCTAAAAAATCCAGTGTATGTTCCTTACTTAAAGAATTCCATATTGCTAAAAAATGCTAACTGTCCTCTGAGGTTTTCAGTGAGTCGTAATCTTTTTGCTGGTGGAGGGTCCTGCCTCTGTGTTGTTGGCTATTGCTTCATCAGAGTGGTGGTTGCTGAATGTTGGGGTAGTTGTGAGAGTTCTTAAAATCATCAATAAAGACAAAATTGAAGCTTGCCACATTGAGTGACTTCTCCTTTCATAAGCAATTTCTCTGTAATGTCCAATGCTATTTGATAACATTTGACTCATAGTATAACTTCTTTCAAAATTGGAGTCATTCCTTTCAAACCCTGCCACTGCTTTATCAACTAAGTTTATGTAAGATTCTAATTCCTTTGTTGTCATTGCAGCAAACTTCACAGCATCTACAGCACGAGTAGATTTCATCTCAAGAAACCACTTTCTTTGTTCATTCATGAGAAGGAAGTCCTTATGTCTTAAAGTTTTATTGTGAGATTGTAGCAATTCAGTTACCTCTTCAGGCTCTACTTCTCCTTCTAGTTTTTTACTATTTCCAGCACATCTGCAGTTACTTCCTCCACTTAAGGCTTGATCCTTTCAAAGTCATGCATGACAGTTAGAATCAACACCTTCCAAACTCCTGTTCATGTTGATATTTTGATGTCCTCTCAGGTATCTAGAATGGTGACTCCTTTCTAGAAGGTTTTCAATTTACTTTGCCCAGATCCTTCAGAAAAATCACTGTTTAGGACAGCTACAGGCTTAAGAAATGTATTTCTTAATTAATAGGACTAAAAATCAAAAGGACTCCTTGATTGATGGGTTGCAGAATGGACATTGTGTTAGTGGTCATGAAAGCAACATTAATCCCACTGTAAATTTCCATCAGAGCCCTTGAGTGACTAGGTGAATTATCAATGAACAGTAATATTTTGAAAGGAATCTTATTTTTGGGCAGAATGTCCCATCCATGGGTTTAAAATATTTAGTGAACCATGTGTTAAACAGATGTGTTGTCATCTAGGTTTTATTGTATGGAGCACAGGCAGAATGCATTTAGCATAATTTTTTTAAGGGTCCTAAGATTTTCAGAAAGGTAACTGAACACTAGCTTCAACCTAAAGTCACCAGCTACAGTAACTCCTAACAAGAGAAGCAACCCATCTTTTAAAGCTTTGAAGCCAGGCATTGACTTCTCTTTAGCCATAAAAATGATAGATGACATCTTATTCCAATATAAGGTTGTTTCATTTACATTTAAAATCCATTGTTAGTTTAGCCACATTCATTCATTATCCTAGCTAGATTTTCTGGAAAACTGACTGTAACTTCTGCATTAGCATTTGCTATCTCACCTTGTACTTCTATGTTATGGAGATGGCTTTTTAAACGTCATGAACCAGCCACCGGCAGCTTCAGACTTTTCTTCTGCATCTTCTTTACCACCCTTAGCCTTCATAGAGTTGAAGAGAGTTGGCGCCTTGCTCTGGATTGGCTTTAGCTTAAGGGAAAATTATGGCTGGTTTGATCTACCCAGATCACTAAAATGTTTTCCATATCAGCAGTAATGGTGTTTCACTTTCTTATCATTTGTATATTCACTGGAATAATAACTTTGATTTTCTTCAAGTAGTTTTTGTTTGCATTCATAATTTGACTCACTGCTTGGTGAAAGAGACCCAGCTTTCAGGCTTTCTCAGCTTTTGACATGCCTTCTTTACTAAACTTAATCATTTCTAGTTTTGGTTTTAAATGAGATGTGTGACTTTTAGCTGAACAATTAGAGATCATTGGAGCATTATTTTTAAAAATATTTTTATACATTTGATAGAGCATACATGTATGGAGAGGGGTCGTAGAGAAGGGAAAGGGACAAGCAGACTCTGACGAGTGGAGAGCCGGAAGTGAGGCTTGATCTCAGAACCCTGAGATTGTAACCTGAGCAGTAGGAAGCTCAATGGACTAGGACAGCCGGGCACCTCCATTGGAGCATTATTAACTGGCCTAATTTCAATATTGTTGTATCTCAGAGAAGAGAGAGGCCTGAGGAGAGGGAGAGAGATGGAGGAATGGCTGGTTGATAGAGCAGTAAGAGCACACACAAACATTTAACATTTAAGTTTGCCATCTTATATGAGCACAGTCATGGTGTCCTAAAGCAATTATAATAGCAACGTGAATGATCACTGTTACAGACCACCATAACAAACATAATAATAATGAAAGCTTTGAAACATTGTGAGAATTACCAAAATGTGACACAGAAACATGAAGTGATCAAATGCTTTTTGGAAAAATGGCACAGATAAATGTGCTCAACACAGTGTTGCCACAAATCACCAATTTGTGAAAAATATCTTATCTGTAAAGTGCAATCAAACAAGGTATGCCTGTCTTCTAATAAAGCTCAGATTGAACTCATCAACAAGAAGGGATATTGTCTATTTAATAAGAACATTTGATACAATTCCAATTTTGTAGGGAATTCGAGATTTAAAAAAATAAGAGTAGATTTAATCTAACATTTTATATTATCACAAATACTGAACAGGTAGGTAAAAAGATGTGACTAATTAACGAATAAGAGAACAAGAAAAATATTACGTTAAAAATCTTATCTTAAAAATGTAAGGTTCAAAGCCATTTCAGCTAAAGTCTCACTTAAATCTATCAAAATATTTTGAAATGATAATTAGAATTAAGCAACTTTATTTTAAACTTGTGGTGTCAAGTTCTCATATTTTACCTAATAAAAAAATTGGACATCCTCTTGCCTTCTGTCACAAGTATAATAAAAATGCATCAGCAAAATACCTGAGTGTGAACCAATGCTAATTTTCTTCCTAAACCCAAGGCAGATTAAATTATAAAGAAAGGAAGAGACTTGCTCTTCAGAGTCTAGACTTGCTCTTCAGAGTCTACTCTCCTGTCAGAAACAAGGTGTATTTTTAAAAATTTTTTAAATTTTTAAAATATTTTTATTTATTAATTTGACACAGAGAGAGAGAGAGAGATCACAAGTAGGCAGAGAAGCAGGGGAGAGGTAAGGGGAAGCAGGCTCCCTGCTGAGCAGAGAGCCTGATTTGGGACTCAATCCCAGGACCCTGGGATCATGGCCTGAGCTGAAGGCAGAGGCTTAACCCACTGAGCCACCTGGGCACCCCTGAAACAAGTTTCTTAAAAGAATAGTCCAGTTGTCCAATAGTACAAATTGTTTAATATTTAAAACAATTACTTCCAAGATATTTTATGTCAGGCAATGAAGACAAAGGTCCCTAAGAAATAGGAAGCAAACAAGGTTAGTATGTGCCCCATGAGTACCTCAGTACCATCTGGAGAAAGTGTCTAGGCGTAGCCCAAGAAGAGGGAGCCCAAGAAGAGCCTGGCAGTTTTCCTGACTTAAGGAGATAGAGCTGGATGTTCAGGAAACCCAAGGTGGCTAATGAAACTTTATAAGAGAGAAAGTACCAGAGAAAAGAGAGCTTTTGGACATAGACATAGACAGCTTTGGATTTCTGCATAGAGTCCCTTGTGATTTTTTAGTGGAGTTCTGATTAGTTTATGTGTGTGGAAACAACCAGAGATGCAGGAAAGAATCGCCCAAAATGATGACAAAGAACATTTGGTAATAGTGCTTATTTGCACCAGCCAGAGTGAAAAATTCTGTATTTCCCATGAGACTCAGAACCTTTTTGCCTCAGTCACAATTTACCCAAGACAAAAGTCTAAGTCTAAAAGCAAGACCCCAACAAATCAAACTGTTTCTAAGAAACTCAGCTATGCCACAGAACAAGGATCAAGAATATTTATAGGAATAAAAACTGTGTTCAGTAAATTAAAATTCACAATGAACAGCATCCAAGCAAAAACTGTAAAGCAGGAAAATAGGAGAAAAATCAATCAATCAAAACTAACCCAGAAATGGCACAGATGATAGAATTAGTAAAATGTTATTTAAAAACTTATTATAACTTTATTCCATATGTTCAAAAAGCTAGAGGAAAAGTTGAGCATGCTAAGTAGAGTCATGAAAGATACAAACTGAACTTTTAGAGATAAAAAACTTCAATGTCTGAGATTTTTTCAAAAGTTGAAATTAGCAGCAGATTAAACATTGCAGGAAAGGTTAGTGAACTTGAAAGCAGCAATAGAAAATATCCAGTGGAAAACACAGAGAGGAGAAAAAAAAGGGAAATAATGTAAATACAGTATTAATAAGTTGTGATACCACTTGAAGTATCCTAATATACGCCTAATTGAAGTTCCCAAAGTTGGGGCATGGCCATAAAAATATTTCAGGAAATAGTGGCTGAATATTTTCTAAGTTTGGTGAAAACTATAGACCTCTCCATACACAGGAACCTCAACAAACACAAGAAACATGAAGAATATTACACTAAAGCATATTACAGTCCAACTGCTTAAAACCCACAATAAAAAGGAAAATCTTAAAAGTGCCTAAAAAACTAAAAAAGAAAATATCTTTTCTTTTCTCTAAAAAGAAAAAAAGACACCTTATGAAAGAGAGCAACAAAGGTAATGTGCACAGCAGATTTCTTTGGAAACAATACAGGCTGAAACACACCGGAGCAACATCTTTAAAATATCAAAATCATGAAGTCATAACCTAGAGTTCTTCACCTGGCAAAAATATCTTTTAAAAACAAAGGTGAAACAAAGACTTTCAGATATAGAAAGAATTCATCACCCGCAGACCCACACTGCAAGAATGGAAAATATTACCAAAGGGAAATCTGCATCTCCATGAAGAAGTTAAAATCCCTGGAATGGTAACGTGTGAGTAAGTATAAAAAAATTTTTTTTTAATCATTTATAACTTACTAGAAATTGTTGTTGAGGGTGGCTCAGTGGTTTAAGCTCTGCCTTCGGCTCAGGTCATGATCTCAGGGTCCTGGGATCGAGCCCCACATCAAGCTCTGCTCAGCAGGGAGCCTGCTTCTCCCTCTCTCTCTGCCTGCCTCTCTGCCTACTTGTAATCTCTCTCTCTCTGTCAAGTAAATAAATAAAATCTTTAAAAAAATTAAAAAATTAATAAAAACAGAAATAGTTGTTGAGGTATTTGGGTGGCTCAGCTGGTTGAGTTTCTGACTTGGTTTCAGCTCAGGTGGTGCTCTCATGGGTAGTGGGATCGAGCCCCATGTCAGGCTCCATGCCCAGCAGGATGTCTGCTTGAAGATTCTCTCCCTCTGCCCCTCCCTCCATTCTGGCCCTGCACCCACGTAAGCACTTGCTCTCTCCCTCTCTTTCTCTTTCTAAAAATAAGTAAATCTTAGAAAAAGAAATAATTGTTTAAGAAAATACTGATGGTAACACATCATGGAGTTCATTGCATACGTAGAAGTAAAATGTGTGAAAACCATAGTGCAAAGCTTTGCAGGGAAAAAATGGGGGCAGACATAGCATGGTCAGGTTTTTACACCATCTGTGAAGTACTATAATGCCAGTTGATGGTACACTGTGTAAAAGGAAGGATCTATCCTATAAAACTCAAGGTAACCAGTAGAATGACAGAGCAAAGAATTGTCACTAGGAAGATAAAATGAAATTAGAAGAAATACTCCATCCAAAAGGGAGAAAAGGAAAAAAAGGAATGAAGGAAGGTTGGGACAAGTAGAAAAGATATATCAAGATGGTATTTTCAAACTCATTCATATCAATTATCATATTAAATATTAAGTTAAAAAGATATAAGGCATGTGATGTCAGGTTGGATAAAAAAGAATTAAATCTTGTTTATAGAAAACCCACTTTAAAAGTAAAGGCACAAATAGGTTGAAAGGAAAGGATGAATAAAAAAGTAAAAGGATGGTAATAAATGTATTATGTTTCATAATAATTTACATGAAGCTCCGTGGGGTGCGTGGGCTGTGGGAAGGCCTGGAGCTCCTATGGGCTCTCCTTGTCCAAATCTCGTAACCGGCCTGGATTCCCCATCTCATCACAGTGCATCTTTCAATAGTTGCCGAAGTGCCAAAGAGAGGCATATTCAGGGAGGAGCGAGACCAGGGTACAGAAGCCACCACGTCATTTCTGCATAACTTTATGTCCCATTTGCCTTAGAAACTGGATAACAGTGAAGAATACAGGGATTAAAAGTCTAGAAAGAAAGATTCTTTTTCATACCTTTTCAGAACACATTTGACTCTACAAAATGTGAAAGGAAGGACACAGAGGTCAAATGATAGGAAAAAAACATGCCTGAGGTATCTTCCTTCTCACCCTTAAGTATTGAAAGAAGGACGAGCTACTTGTGTCTTTTTAACCAGTCAGTATTCCATTCTCTCTAGGAATTGGGTTATATTAAAAACATGGAAGAAAGGAGAACACAACCAGAGAGGCAGCATCCCCAAGTGACCAGTCCTGTGTCATCATTCTTCAGAATGAGCGCCATCCAGTAGGAAAGTCCTCAGAGATGCACATGGCTGCTCTAAATAAAGGATCCTCTCTGTTTTCCACTGATGAGTGTCTTCAAGTCTAATCAGCATGTGCTGGTGGAGGGAGGGCAGGGAGTTCATCATGTGGGAGATAGGAGACCCAAGGTGAAAGAGGCATTTGAAAGATTCTATCTTAAGGAAGGAACTCAAAACTCAAACTATCAACTCCATGCGTGGCTCTCCTTGCAAAGGCAACAGTGAGGCACGACATCCCCAAGAGCATGCATATGCTGTAATAAGATCTGGAGACCAGGAAAGTGCCATTTGATCTCTGGCCTTCCACCTAGCACATATATCCTTGCTGTAATATAAAATATATTCCTCATTGTGAGTCATGGTCACGAGTTTGAAGGCCACCACAGGGAGGAGAGGTCAAGTCCTTGATCTCAGCTATTAAAAATAGAATGATGCAAGGTCATTGCAGCCTAGCTGTTTGAATTTAGGCGACTTAAGCTATTTGAAATCCTTAAAAAAAACTTAAACTGTTTGAAAACAAGTAGGCAATCAACTTATAGCTATCTTTTAATGTTTTTAACTTATGTCCTGTGTTGGCAGCAAATTCTCAAGGTCTAAAAATTGGAATTCCAAAGGATGTACAGTAAAGATGTTTTCTCTCATTTCTTTCCCCTTGACTTTTAATTCCCCTTCCTACAAGTGACCAATACACTGTTGTAAATGTATTCTTTTGGAGATATGATACTCATTTGCTGTGTGTCTCAAGGTAAGCCGAGGGAAATTTTTGCCTCCGTTGATGTTCCTGAATGGCTAACTACCTGTATTTGGCTCAGGTAGCCTGACCTCAACACTCACACTGCAATTCTGCCCGACTCTTGTTACCTTCCCACTCCCAGGAGTTAACTTTCCACTGCTAGGGAAATTCAGATTAAACCCAGAAGATCGTCTGCAAAAATAGGGCTCCCTGACCGACTCTCCAGGTGGCACACCTGATGTGCGCCATGTTCTCATTGGGAACCACAGGCAGCTTCTGATAGCAAAGGCTAGCACTTACTGTTTGCTCTGTTCCATCCCAAGAGTAATCAGTTTGCATATAGTATATCACTTAATTCTCTCACACACACTAAATAATCTGCGTGAGGCCAAATGTCATTATTTTACAGCTGAGATGACTGAAATGATTAAGTGTCTGTGTAGATCCCCCGAGCTGGCAACTGATGGCTCTTGGATTCAAACCAGGCAGTTGGGTTTCAAGGTTATCCGCTTCATCCTTACACTATACATCTTATCTGCACAGATCCAAATGTTGTCTTTTCTCACTGGAATAGAAGGGATACAGTTTTTTAGAACCCATGGCTATCATTGAACAATGGTTCCCTTCTCCTCCAACCCTCTTCTGGGCCATAGGTGTTACCATAGCCTGCTGGAATGGTAAGAGGCTGCACCCTGCCCCTCTCTGTAACTGAATCTCAGCAGGAATGAAACAACATTGAAAGGGTGTGTGTGTACATGTACACATATGTGTGTGTGTGTGTGTGTGTTTTACCAATTCACATACTTTGTGAATTGGTATCTCTTAAGAGACTCTGTTATCAGGATAAAAGATAACCTGCTTTACCCTCTGCCAGAATTAAGAAATTAGTTTTTCATCATTCAGACCAACATAGATAAGCTAAAATAGTTGCCCCTGAGACTATTTTAGATTCACTAAAACAAGAGAAGGATGAACAAGAAGGAATGCAATTAGAAGCAGAGCCAACAGAGTTGGCAGAAAAGATACATTAAAAATTGACTTTGTTAGGTGGGGAGGGTTGTGTGATGTCAAGTCTTTATAGAATCTTAAGTAAAATCTGCATTGCTCTCCAAGAGTTCTTGGTAAAGTCGATTTATTCTGGGGAATGAAGAAGTGCCAGTTTCAAAGAATTGGTGGCTGAGAGATATTTGGGTTATGTTAACATTAATTTTCACATTCTATCTAAACATTTACTGTGCTGAACAGAGTTAGTATCTATTTCTAAAACACTTAATTTAAAACATAGGATAAGTGGTATTATATCAGATTGAAATGCAATAACCCAAAAGATATAGAAATTTAATACTTTCAAATATTTTATAAACATGTACATGTGCTTTTAATAAACTAGCAATATATCAAAAACTTCAAATTTTTTAATGTAATTTTTGGCCAAGAATTTCACCAGTGTAAAGTAACAGACAAAGAGCCATAGATGTTAAGATGGTATGACTTCCTTGAAAATACATGGTGTATATTTAATTTCAACTTTCAGAACTTGAAACCTACATGGGGACTTAATGTGTGCTTAATGATGATCATGATTAAGAGATTAAAGTTTTTTTGAAGGCTATTGCAATTACACCTAGCACACTTTTTTAAAACATAAAATCCCATGAAAAATATTTAGGGCACATAGCTAATAATAATAATTTATTTTATTCAATTGCTTTTATTTTTAAACTAAATGTGGGATTTAATTTTTGAGCATCTTGATAAGCCTTGCAAATTTTCAACCACAGAATTTGATCTCATACATGGGCAGCTAAAGTTGCAGGAGAAAAATTTTTTAATTGTGCAAGAAATTTATGGTTTCTACAATTCATGGGTCCTCCAACCTAATAATAAGAGTACCTAATATTTATGTTTCCTATAAGTGAGGCAATGTGCTTGACACATAGCAAGAGTTATCTTATATAAGCCTCAACTAATTCTATGATGAATTAAATATTTTATCTCCATTTTTATATAAGCAAAATAGATATTTAAGCGAAGTTGTCATTTGTCCACTTAGAAATGTACTATACTGGGAACGAGGTCTTAATTTTTTAAAAAAAGATTTTACTTATTTATCTGACAGAGAGAGACACAAGGAGAGCGGGAACACAAGCAGGGGGAGTGGGAGAAGGAGAAGCAGGCTCCCTGCTGAGCAGGGAGCTGGGTGCCTGGCTGGATCCTAGGACCCTGGGATCATGACCTGAGCGGAAGGGAGAGGCTTAACTAACCGAGCCACCTAGGGGCCCCCACGGCTTTCTACATTTACAAAATACTGGGAACTAAGCTTAAAATCAGGAAGTTTGAGACTTAAGAGATTTAAGAGACTCTGCTCTCAAGTACTGCATTTCTCTAAATGTAACTAATCTCTTTTTCCTGACCTCTAATATCTCTAATTCATAAATAGCAAGGAGAACTAAATACACCTTCTTCCTCCCATTCACTGATCTCTGGCCTTTTCTAGGTGGGTATTACCCACTTCAGTTTCCTTCTTCAAAGTTCTTCCTTAAGCATAAAGCCTCTTGGGGCACCTGGGTGGCTCAGTTGGTTAAGCAACCGCCTTCGGCTCAGGTCACGGTCCCAGAGTTTTGGGATGGAGTCCCCCATCAGGCTCCCAGCTCCACGGGGAGTCTGCTTCTCCTTTGACCTTCTCGCCTCTTGTGCTCTCTCTCACTGTCTCTCTCTCAAATAAATAAATAAAAATCTTTATTAAAAAAAGTCAGAAGCATACAGCCTCTTCTGGGGGTAGGAGTTAAATTTGATAAACTTTGTATCCTTTCTTGCAAAGGATAGAAAGTTACTTTTTAAAAAAGTAAAATAAAGCACTCGCATAATTAGAAGTCAAGGAACAGAGATGAGGGTGAGGTTATAATTCCTTCTCTGGGAAAAGTTGCCCACTTTTTGTACAGTTGGTGATACTTCAGATGGGACAGAGAGAATAAGACATGCAAATATCTTGCTGAGTATTTTATAGTAGAAGAAAAAGAGAGAAAAGTGGAGTCCTAGGATGCCGAGAACACAATGAAGGACTTTGAGGCAGTTATAGACGTGATGGAGAAAAATTTAACCATAAGACCGTAATGAATTCTATTTATACTGAAATAAAATACACAATGTGTCCTCTGAAAGTCTTTAGAAATGTTACAGCATAGAAAAATACAGTGATACTCCAAAGAAGAATGATTTTGGAAATAACCGTTAGCGTCACTCATTTGGGATAACACAATAATAGTGACAGTGGACTTCACGGTGCCAGTATTTTCCAGATCTATTTTGTTCTTCTGGTTCTACATCTGTAAGGTAGACATTCTGTCAATGGTGCTTTAGGGGAATAAAACAACTTGAGACAGAGATTATTAATGGGAGACTTAAAAATATTTCCCGAATGTCTAGGGATAGATATATAAATGAGCAGCTTTGTGAAAGCATTAAATATTGTCACATTAGTATATATTTACTTATTTTGGGCCACTTTGTCCAGTGAGCAGATAAACTTGATCGGGTTTATTTTCAGCCAGCACTCTTCTGTCAGGAAGATGTAGGGGAGTGTGGGGATGTTCTATCAGGAGCTCACTTGCTCGCGCGCATGCGTATATCCCTGTGTGATATGTTTCTGTTTAGGTCATATTTAGGAGTGGTGTTTTATCTGTACATATTGCAAAATAACACAATGATTTACCAAAATCAATGAATTAAGCACAAAAAACTGGGTCAGACCATCTTTATACTTTACACTAACTAAGTTAGTATAAGGCATATTTTAAATAAAAGGGTTAGGGTTAGGGTTATCTAACTGGTGATATTATCTGGCATTAATATTGTAGTTAGTTGAGTCCACTTTTGTGAGAGGACATGACCTACCAAAATTTTGGTTGAGGAATAAAAATAAACATACTCTTTCCTTTAATGTTCTCTCTCATTAGTTTGAATAACATGTTGGCACCATGATTTATAGACGTATAAATAATATATTTTCATTTACATTTGATAATTTTGATGTAACAGTTTATAAAATGGTTTATAAATCATCAGATCCACTAAGACACAAATATCTTTATAAGCAGCTGTGTGTGACTAAGATCCCAAGGAGACATTTACATGTGTATCCATATGTGCATGTGCAAATATGGTTTTATTTAGATTTGAAATAGTATGTAGTAAGTAAATAATATTACATAAGATATTTGAATGATCAGATAAAAATGTGCTTACAGTCAAAAGAATATTTTCTAGAATTCATTGCATACATTTTTATTTATTTATTTTTCATTGCATTCATTTTTAAATAGCAAACTAAATTTCCTAGTCTACCTCAAAAAAAATAAAGTTATAGGTGTGTAAATTTCTCTATTGAAAAAATCAGTAGCTTATAAATATGTAGAACTATAGAAGAAGTAAGATTAATGTTTGATGTTTTACATACAAACTCTCTATAGTGTTATGTCCATATTTTTTTAAAAAATCTGATTACACTGATTTCTTCAGATAGTTATTTATTCTACTTTGATATTATTTGGAAAATTAAAGTTTTTCAGATTTGATCTGACAGAAAATTCTCTTGCTCATTGAGATTTGGCTTTAGATTGTTACAATATAAAATATTCTGGAGGATAATTGTACATTTGACAATTTTAGCTTTGAACAAATACAGCAGTAGATGTAGAATTGAGCTCACAATGTGTATATGTGAATTCAGCAGATTTAGTGTTTTAATTTTTTTTATTTGCTTAATACTGGAATACTTCCTACTTCCCATAAAGTACTGCAAGTGATATATTTATTGCTTTATAAAAAGTGAATTAAAGTGAACTTTATTTCAATATATTTATGCATACCATGATGAGTAGCAAAACCATGTTTGGAATTCCTTGGCTTCAAATTTTTTTTATTTTCCATGTTCAGAAATAAATAATCTCCTTAATTGGATAAGAGAAAATTACCCAAAGTTCATGTGAACCCTTTCTCAGTAGAATTATTGAGTTATGAGAATCTACGTTTCATATTTATAGGCCTGTGTCTGAAATAATTGGATTGCTTTTGGAAAGAATTATGTTAACAAAAGAAAAATGAAAAGGGAGGGAGAAAAGAAACCTGATGCATATAAATAGGAAGACACAAATGAAGAAATATCTGAGTGACTGTATTAACTAATAGGAGATGTAAAGGAATCAGAATATTTAATTTGTATAAAACAATGGGCCTTCAGAAAATTTCCTGGTCTTTAGTTGACATTTTCCCAACTGCCAGCTTAAAAAAATAGCATCAGAATACTGATTATAAAATATTGTTTTGGGTTACACACGTTTATGCTTCTCGTTTCATATTCAAAGTAAGTTGTTTATTCCAGGCAGAAATAAAAGTTGGTCAGAGTTGATCATAGAGTCACATAGTCATTCACACTAAATCCCTGTCTAGAATGTGGACTGCCTTGGTTTAAAGTATGAGTCTTTACCTTATTTACAGCTTCTTTCTTTAAAAAAACAAAAAATTATTAAAGCACCAGAGTGTTGCAGACAGTTTTACGTGTCAGGGAACACACAGATGAGCGAGATGCCACCCATCCCTATGGGAATCTCAGTCTACTGAAGGATAAATTCTGTACATGAAAAACAACAGATTTTAACATGGATAGTTTCTGTGTTAAGCACTAGTTATAGGACAGACACTAGTAAATAATGTCATGAACTTTAATATTCTCATAGCTGTGGGTGTTGGATACAGAAACCCCCTGAAATTAAAGAAAAAGGTGGGACCAGAAGGCTTAAAAAAAAAAAAAGAGTGCACTTGACAGAGGAATTGGCTGCTGAAGATGTGTTTTTGTTTTGTTGTTGTTTTGTGTGTGTGTGTGTGTGTGTTTGTGTGTGTGTGTGTGTTTTACGTAGTAAAGTTATTTAAGTCAGATTGCAGAAAGGCGTGGAGACCGGAAGCTGAATAGTGCAGATACCAGTTAATATCAAACTATAAAGCACTTAGTATATGATGCTAAGAATATTACACTTTATTCTTTTTTTTTTTAATTTCTTATTTTTTATAAACATATATTTTTATCCCCAGGGGTACAGGTCTGTGAATCACCATGTTTACACACTTCACAGCACTCACCAAAGCACATACCCTCCCCAATGTCCATAATCCAACCCCCTTCTCGCAAACCCCCTCCCCCCAGCAACCCTCAGTTTGTTTTGTGAGATTAAGAGTCACTTATGGTTTGTCTCCCTCCCAATCCCATCTTGTTTCATTGATTCTTCTCCTACCCACTTAAGCCCCCATGTTGCATCACCACTTCCTCATATCAGGGAGATCATATGATAGTTGTCTTTCTCTGCTTGACTTATTTCGCTAAGCATGATACGCTCTAGTTCCATCCATGTTGTCGCAAAAGGCAAGATTTCATTTCTTTTGATGGCTGCATAGTATTCCATTGTGTATATATACCACATCTTCTTGATCCATTCATCTGTTGATGGACATCTAGGTTCTTTCCATAGTTTGGCTATTGTGGACATTGCTGCTATAAACATTCGGGTGCACGTGCCCCTTTGGATCACTACGTTTGTATCTTTAGGGTAAATACCCAATAGTGCAATTGCTGGGTCATAGGGCAGTTCTATTTTCAACATTTTGAGGAACCTCCATGCTGTTTTCCAGAGTGGCTGCACCAGCTTGCATTCCCACCAACAGTGTAGGAGGGTTCCCCTTTCTCCGCATCCTCGCCAGCATCTGTCATTTTCTGACTTGTTGATTTTAGCCATTCTGACTGGTGTGAGGTGAGATACATTGTGGTTTTGATTTGTATTTCCCTGATGCAGAGTGATATGGAGCACTTTTTCATGTGTCTGTTGGCCATCTGGATGTCTTCTTTGCAGAAATGTCTGTTATGTCCTCTGCCCATTTCTTGATTGGATTATTTGTTCTTTGGGTGTTGAGTTTGCTAAGTTCTTTATAGATTCTGGACACTAGTCCTTTATCTGATATGTCATTTGCAAATATCTTCTCCCATTCTGTCAGTTGTCTTGATTTTGTTAACTGTTTCCTTTGCTGTGCAAAAGCTTTTGATCTTGATGAAATCCCAATAGTTCATTTTTTCCCTTCCTTCCCTTGCCTTTTGAGTTATTCCTAGGAAGATGTTGCTGCGGCTGAGGTCGAAGAGGTTGCTGCCTGTGTTCTCCTCAAGGATTTTGATGGATTCCTTTCTTACATTGAGGTCCTTCATCCATTTTGAGTCTATTTTTGTGTGTGGTGTAAGGAAATGGTCCAATTTCATTTTTCTGCATGTGGCTGTCCAGTTTTCCCAGCACCATTCATTGAAGAGGCTGTCTTTTTTCCATTGGACATTCTTTCCTGCTTTGTCGAATATTAGTTGACCATAGAGTTGAGGGTCTATTTCTGGGCTCTCTATTCTGTTCCATTGATCTATGTGTCTGTTTTTGTGCCAGTACCATGCTTTCTTGATGATGACAGCTTTGTAATAGAGCTTGAAGTCCGGAATTGTTATGCCACCAACGTTGGCTTTCTTTTTCAATATCCCTTTGGCTATTCGAGGTCTTTTCTGGTTCCATATAAATTTTAGAATTATTTGTTCCATTTCTTTGAAAAAGATGGATGGTACTTTGATAGGAATTGCATTAAATGTGTAGATTGCTTTAGGTAGCATAGACATTTTCACAATATTTATTCTTCCAATCCAGGAGCATGGAACATTTTTCCATTTCTTTGTGTCTTCCTCAATATCTTTCATGAGTACTTTATAGTTTTCTGAGTATAGATTCTGTGCCTCT
This sequence comes from Mustela putorius furo, assembly GCF_011764305.1. Taxonomy (NCBI): domain Eukaryota; kingdom Metazoa; phylum Chordata; class Mammalia; order Carnivora; family Mustelidae; genus Mustela; species Mustela putorius. Next base: position 32,260,493 of record NW_025421998.1, read on the forward strand.
TTGGTTAGGTTTATTCCTAGGTATCTTATGGTTTTGGGTGCAATTGTAAATGGGATTGACTCCTTAATTTCTCTTTCCTCTGTCTTGCTGTTGGTGTAGAGAAATGCAACTGATTTCTGTGCATTGATTTTATATCCTGACACTTTACTGAATTCCTGTATAAGTTCTAGCAGTTTTGGAGTGGAGTCTTTTGGGTTTTCCACATATAGTATCATATCATCTGCGAAGAGTGATAATTTGACTTCTTCTTTGCTGATATGGATGCCTTTAATTTCCTTTTGTTGTCTGATTGCTGAGGCTAGGACCTCTAGTACTATGTTGAATAGCAGTGGTGATAATGGACATCCCTGCCATGTTCCTGACCTTAGCGGAAAAGCTTTCAGTTTTTCTCCATTGAGAATGATGTTTGCAGTGGGTTTTTCATAGATGGCTTTGATGATATTGAGGTATGTGCCCTCTATCCCTACACTTTGAAGAGTTTTGATCAGGAAGGGATGCTGTACTTTGTCAAATGCTTTTTCAGCATCTATTGAGAGTATCATATGGTTCTTGTTCTTTCTTTTATTGATGTGTTGTATCACATTGACTGATTTGCGGATGTTGACCCAACCTTGCAGCCCTGGAATAAATCGCACTTGGTCATGGTGAATAATATTTTTAATGTACTTGAATCCTATTAGCTAGTATTTTGTTGAGTATTTTCGCATCTGTGTTCATCAAGGATATTGGTCTATAGCTCTCTTTTTTGATGGGATCCTTGTCTGGTTTTGGGATCAAGGTGATGCTGGCCTCATAAAATGAATTTGGAAGTTTTCCTTCCATTTCTATTTTTTGGAACAGTTTTAGGAGAATAGGAATTAGTTCTTCTTTAAATGTTTGGTAGAATTCCCCCGGGAAGCCGTCTGGCCCTGGGCTTTTGTTTGTTTGGAGATTTTTAATGACTGTTTCAATCTCCTTACTGGTTATGGGTCTGTTCAGGCTTTCTATTTCTTCCTGGTTCAGTTGTGGTAGTTTATATGTTTCTAGGAATGCATCCATTTCTTCCAGATTGTCAAATTTATTGGCGTAGAGTTGCTCATAGTATGTTCTTATAATAGTTTGTATTTCTTTGGTGTTAGTTGTGATCTCTCCTCTTTCATTCATGATTTTATTTATTTGGGTCCTTTCTCTTTTCTTTTTGATAAGTCGGGCCAGGGGTTTATCAATTTTATTAATTCTTTCAAAGAACCAGCTCCTAGTTTCGTTGATTTGTTCTATTGTTTTTTTGGTTTCTATTTCATTGATTTCTGCTCTGATCTTTATGATTTCTCTTCTCCTGCTGGGCTTAGGGTTTCTTTCTTGTTCTTTCTCCAGCTCCTTTAGGTGTAGGGTTAGGTTGTGTACCTGAGACCTTTCTTGTTTCTCTTGAGAAAGGCTTGTACCGCGCTATATATTTTCCTCTCAGGACTGCCTTTGTTGTGTCCCACAGATTTTGAACCGTTGTATTTTCATTATCATTTGTTTCCATGATTTTTTTCAATTCTTCTTTAATTTCCCGGTTGACCCATTCATTCTTTAGAAGGATGCTGTTTAGTCTCCATGTATTTGGGTTCTTTTCAAACTTCCTCTTGTGGTTGAGTTCTAGCTTTAGAGCATTGTGGTCTGAAAATATGCAGGGAATGATCCCAATCTTTTGATACCGGTTGAGTCCTGATTTAGGACCGAGGATGTGATCTATTCTGGAGAATGTTCCATGTGCACTAGAGAAGAATGTGTATTCTGTTGCTTTGGGATGAAATATTCTGAATATATCTGTGATGTCCATCTGGTCCAGTGTGTCGTTTAAGGCCTTTATTTCCTTGCTGATCTTTTGCTGGGATGATCTGTCCATTTCAGTGAGGGGAGTGTTAAAGTCCCCTACTATTATTGTATTATTGTTGATGTGTTTCTTTGATTTTGTTATTAATTGGTTTATATAGTTGGCTGCTCCCACATTGGGGGCATAGATATTTAAAATTGTTAGATCTTCTTGTTGGACAGACCCTTTGAGTATGATATAGTGTCCTTCCTCATCTCTTATTATAGTCTTTGGCTTAAAATCTAATTGATCTGATATAAGGATTGCCACTCCTGCTTTCTTCTGATGTCCATTAGCATGGTAAATTCTTTTCCACCCCCTCACTTTAAATCTGGAGGTGTCTTCGGGCTTAAAATGAGTTTCTTGGAGGCAACATATAGATGGGTTTTGTTTTTTTATCCATTCTGATATCCTGTGTCTTTTGACAGGGGCATTTAGCCCATTCACATTCAGGGTAACTATTGAGAGATATGAATTTAGGGCCATTGTATTGCCTGTAAGGTGACTGTTACTGTATATGGTCTCTGTTCCTTTCTGATCTATCACTTGTAGGCTCTCTCTTTGCTTAGAGGACCCCTTTCAATATTTCCTTTAGAGCTGGTTTGGTGTTTGCAAATTCTTTAAATTTTTTTTTGTCCTGGAAGCTTTTAATCTCTCCTTCTATTTTCAATGATAGCCTAGCTGGATATAGTATTCTTGGCTGCATGTTTTTCTCGTTTAGTGCTCTGAAAATATCATGCCAGCTCTTTCTGGCCTGCCAGGTCTCTGTGGATAAGTCAGCTGCCAATCTAATATTTTTACCATTGTATGTTACAGACTTCTTTTCCCGGGCTGCTTTCAGGATTTTCTCTTTGTCACTGAGACTTGTAAATTTTACTATTAGGTGACGGGGTGTGGGCCTATTCTTACTGATTTTGAGGGGCGTTCTCTGAACCTCCTGAATTTTGATGCTCGTTCCCTTTGCCATATTGGGGAAATTCTCCCCAATAATTCTCTCCAGTATACCTTCTGCTCCCCTCTCTCTTTCTTCTTCTTCTGGAATCCCAATTATTCTAATGTTGTTTCGTCTTATGGTGTCACTTATCTCTTGAATTCTCCCCTCGTGGTCCAGTAGCTGTTTGTCCCTCTTTTGCTCAGCTTCTTTATTTTCTGTCATTTGGTCTTCTATATCACTAATTCTTTCTTCTGCCTCATTTATCCTAGCAGTGAGAGCCTCCATTTTTGATTGCACTTCATTAATAGCTTTTTTGATTTCAGCTTGGTTAGATTTTAGTTCTTTTATTTCTCCAGAAAGGGCTTTTATATCTCTCGAGATGGTTTTTCTAATATCTACCATGCCTTTTTCGAGCCCGGCTAGAACCTTGAGAATTGTCATTCTGAACTCTAGATCTGACATATTACCAATGTCTTCATTGATTAGGTCCCTAGCCTTCGGTACTGCCTCTTGTTCTTTTTTTGTGTTGAATTTTTCCGTCTTGTCATTTTGTCCAGATAAGAGTATATGAAGGAGCAAGGAAAATACTAAAAGGGTGGCAACAACCCCAGGAAAATATGTTTTAACCAAATTAGAAGAGATCCCAAATCGTGAGGGGGGAGAAAGGGGATAAAAAGAGGTTCAAAAAGGAAGAAAGAAAAGAAAAAAGAAAAAAGAAAAAAAAAGTAAAGAAAAGAATTTAAAATAAAGAAAACACATAAGAGGGACGCCTGGGTGGCTCAGTTAGTTAAGCAGCTGCCTTCGGCTCAGGTCATGATCCCAGCATCCTGGGATTGAGTCCCACATCGGGCTCCTTGCTCCGCAGGGAGCCTGCTTCTCCCTCTGACTCTGCCTTCCACTCTGTCTGCCTGTGCTCGCTCTCGCTCTCTCTCTCTGACAAATAAATAAAAATCTTTAAAAAAAAATTAAAAAAAAAAAGAAAACACATAAGAAAAATATAAAAAAGAAAAAATATATATATTAAATAAACTAGTTAAAAATCTTTAAAAAAGAAAAAGGTAAAAGTTAAAAAAAAATTGTACCCGAAGGCGAGAAAAAAAAACAAAAAATGAAAAAGAAAAAAATTAACTGCAAGACTAAAAAAAATCACAGGGAAAAAGCCATGTGTTCCGTGCTTGGCTTTCTCCTCCTCGGGAATTCTGCTGCTCTCCTTGGTATTGAGACCGCACTCCTTGTTGGGTGAACTTGGCCTCGGCTGGATTTCTTGTTGATCTTCTGGGGGAGTGGCCTGTTGTAGTGATTCTCAAGTGTCTTTGCCCCAGGCGGAATTACACCGCCCTTACCACGGGGCCGGGGTGAGTAATCCGCTCGAGTTTGCTTTCAGGAGCTTTTGTTCCCTGAGCGCTTTCTGTAGAGTTCCGGAGGACGGGAATACAAATGGTGGCCTCATGGTCTCCAGCCTGGAGGAGCCGAGAGCCCAGGGCCCCACTCCTCAGTGTGCCCTCAGAGAACAGTGCCCAGTTACTCCCGTTTGCCTGACCTCCGGCCGCGCTCCGAGCTCACCGAGCCTGCGACCGGTTCAAGGTAACACCGAGCTGTGAGCTTACTGTCGGCTCTGTCTCTGTAGCCGGCTTTCCCGTTCCAATACCCGCAAACTCTGCGACACTCAGACACCCCCGATCCTTCTGTGACCCTGCGGGACCTGAGGCCACGCTGACCCCGCGTGGGCTTCGCCCCGGTTTAGCCTCTGGAGCGATGTCCCTCAGCGGAACAGACTTTTAAAAGTCCTGATTTTGTGCGCGGTTGCTTCGCCGCTTGCCGGGAGCCGGCCCCTCCCCCCGGGGTCTATCTTCCCGTCTCTTTGAATTCACTTCTCCTCTGGTCCTACCTTTCAGAAAGTGGTTGTTTTTCTGTTTCCAGAATTGCTGTTCTTCTTCTCTTCTATCTGCCGATGGATTTTCAGGTGTTTTCAATCTTTAGATAAGTTATCTAGCTGATCTCCGGCTAGCTGAAGTAGTCTCAGCCTGCTACTTCTCCGCCATCTTGACTCCTCCTATTACACTTTATTCTTAACAGATATGGGAAGCCACTACATATTTTTCTTTGTGTGGGTGTTGTCAATCTCTTGTGTGTATCTGTCAAATTTCTTATAGTGTTCTTAAAATCTCTGTTATCCATAGTCTCTAGGATATTTTCACTACAATAGCAATCCTTCTTATATCTTAACTCTTTACTCATTCTTTACATATTCAGTATGCTTTGGAATAAAAAAAATCTCATTTTATTCTCAGCGGAATCTGAGTTGGGTAGAGTATACTTTATTACCATTTCATAAAGTGCAGAACAGAAGCAAGTGTCCCAGTGGCCAACATGATGTCCCCTAGGTATTTTCAGTAGGAAAGACTAGAATCAGGGGTACAAGAAAAAGACACAGCATGGTGATTTTGGGGACAGCCAGTGGTGTGCTGGGAAGGAGAAATGTTAAGAAACGACTGTGTCCCATCACTTCCCCATCTCCTTAGCCAACCTTATTCACACACTTATACTGTTGATTTTATAGTAGACTTCTATCTGGCATAATTGGCAAATGGAGTGTTTTACAGAATCAAATATTCTGTTTCATATAACATTTATATTGAATTATGCACTTTCAGAGAAATGGATAAAAAGACGTGTAATAAAAAATTATGTGGTATTTTAAATATTTTTGGTCATTCATAATCTTCTTCAGGATTACCAGTCCCTCCAGATCTTCATAAATTTGAAAAATACAAAACCCGAAAGTCTTCATAGATTCAAGGCACCATGTCTGACATTAGTAATGCAAAGTATGCAAAAAGTGAAAGGCCCTTGAGGACCTCACCATTGAGCCAGGGATACAATTGTCCCACTGATTGTAGAGCATCTAATTACTCATGACAAGGCCAAAGACCCAAGAATAATGATGGAAAACACAGAAGATAGAATGGAAACTTAAGCCCAGCAAACACAGAAACCAACACTATGAATGGTAGATATGCAGAAACTGAAAGTCATGGAATGTTCTGGGTGACAAGTTGCTCCATGGGTCTGAAAGTCCTTTCTCCTACATTTCTCGTTATATTACTTGTATTATTTTTATAAACTACATAATCACCTTGTAATCTCCTTGTGGCATTGGGTAGGACAAAATAATAATTTCCTAGTCAGAGAAATTTTTGTTTTATTCTTTATCCATTTATTGTTGTAAACTGGCCTAACCTCTCCCCTCGTACTCAGCAGATGCCAACTACAAAATGAGACTGTGATGTTCTTTATTCCTGGATGTATACACTAGCATATATTTTTTTTATCCTTTCCTCCTTAATACTGCTAATTGTATCATCACTACCCCATTCCACTTTTCACTTTGCGGTCGCTCCTGTGTCATTCTGACCATCTCATACCTGAACCAATGGAGTGCTCTCACTCATCACCCTACAACTCATGGCAGTCAGAGTATGACTTCATAGGAAAAAAATTTATAACATCTTACAAGATCCTTCAGCAGCCTGATCCCTATCTCTCCCTCCAGATTCATCTCACCCTACCTCTCCCTTGCTTATTGCACCCCAACCAAACTTATCTTCTTTTACATTCTGGAATGCATTATGCTACCTCCCAACTGTGGCTTTTTTTGCATGTTGTTCCCTCTCCCTAGAATGCTCTGATACTCCTGCCCCTCCACTCTCCACTTCTTGTCTTCATTAATGCTTATTTTTCCTGATCTTAGCTCAAGGAACCCTTCCTCAAAAATCCTTCCCTTGTCTTTCAGAAAACACTATTGTCTTTCTAGCTTTTGCTGTGCCCATTCATAGCTTGAATCTCAATTTGTAATTAAATTTTGTCATTTTAAAAGACTTTCATTCATTCAGCAGATAATTACTGACCACTATGTTTCAAGCACTGGAGTTACATTGAGGAGTAAGGAGAACAAGTTCTTATTTTTCATGGAGCTTATATTTTAATGGTTGGAAACAGGAAATAAGTCAAATAATAAAAGGAATTTCACATTGCCGTTGTTGCTATATAGCTCTACAACAATAAAACAAGGTGATTTTCTAGAAAGTGAGTTGAGGTAGCTTAGGGAGCAAATCATACTGGGATTAGGCTCGAGAATTTGCAAGCAGAGGGAAAAGCCAGTGCACATCTGGAGGCAGCCTCAGGCTTGGTGGTTGGAAGAAGAGGAAGACCAGTGTTGCAGGGTTCATGAAAAATTACCACCATCTGCCTGTCTCCATCACTAGACTACAGGTGTCTGAAGGGTAAGACTACATCTCCTTTATCTCTGAGACTTCTTGTATTGAATCACATTTTCTTTTTCTTTCTTTTTTTTTTCCAACTAGAGTATAGTTGACACATAGTGTTGCATTAGTTTCAGGTGTACAACATAATGATTGAATCGTAGGTTTGGGTTTTTTTTTTCCCTTTTTTTCTTTTTTTTAAAGATTTAATTCATTTATTAGAGAGAGAGAGAAAAAAAAAAAAAAACAAAAAAAAACAAAACACGGTCCCTGAATCCTTTATTCTTGGATAGATCTCAGTTCATGAACTGAGCCAAAGGCAGGTGCTTAACTAACTGAGCCACCCAGGTGCCTCTCTTATTTTTTTTTTTCAAGTTTTTTTTTTTTTTAATCTTAATTCCAGTATAGTTAACATACAGTGTTATGTTAGTTTTAGGTGATGTAGTGATTTCACAATTCTATATGTTACTCCGTGCTCATAATGATAAGCATACTCTTAATTCCCATCACCAATTTCATGCAACCTTCCTCACCACCTCTCCTCTGATATGCTTTATTTTAACCCACTGAGCCACCCAGGCACCCCTCTGATATGCTTTATTTTAAATGAGAACCCACAGTTAATATTGTTGTTATTATTATTGTTTTTAAGAGAACATTTTTTACTTGAAGTATACTTCATAATACATGGTTCTAACAGATACATAAAACATTCCATCCAAGAAAAATAGAATACAAATTATCTAAATTATCTTCAAGTACACACAGAGGAATCTTCTGGTTAAATCACATAAAAAGAGACATAACAAATATAAATTTAAGAAGACTGAAATCATACCAACTATATTTTCCAATGACGACAATAGAAAACTAAAGATCAACAATGAAAGCAAGCTAGAAAATCTACCATGTAAATATTACATATTTAATATATAAATATTAAAAAACATACTACTGCACAAGCAATGGACCAAAGAGGAAATCAAATGGCAAATCAAAATATGTCTCAAAAGGTAAAACACAATATTCCAAAACCTATCTTCTTTCACATTCTGGAATGCATTTTACTGCCTCCGAGATGTTAGAGTAACATTTACGCTATAGAATGAAATTTATGCTATAAATGCTTGTATTAAGACAAAAAGTTCAAATAAAAAACTTAACATTACACCACAGGAAACTGCTGAAATTCAGTAGAGGAAGGAAATTATAAAGAAAGTCAGAAATAAAATAGAGACCAGAATAAACAATTATAAATAAACTTGGCAGTGCTTTAACTACACCAAGAAAAAAGAGGGAAGACTCAAAAACCAAAATGAGAAATGGAAGAGAAAACAGTACAACAGATACCACAGAAGTAGACAGTGTGATAACAGATATGTAAATAATTATATACTGACAAATCAGACAATTTAGAAAAAACCCAAAACAGATAAATTCCTAAAAGCTCACAACTCACCAAGGTTGAATCATGAATCCTGAATTCAAGAGATAGAAAATCTTAGAAGAGTAACAAGAGTGAAAGTTGAATTAGGAATCAAAACTCCCCCAGCACAGAAAAGCCCAAGACCACCTGGTATCATTGGTGACTTCTACCAAACATTTAAATAAATAATTAATGACAATCTTAATCAAAATTTTACAAATAATGGAAGAGAGAGAATACATTCAAAATCATTTCATGAAGCCAACACTACCCTGATACAAAGCAGGATAAAAACAAAAATATCTAGTTTGTCCAACATTAAGTATTGTTACTCTCTCTTCTGACGTCCATCTGCATGGTAATGTTTCTCCACCCCCTCACTTTCAATCTGCAGGTGGCTTTAGGCCTAAAATGAGTCTCTTGTAGGCAGCTTACAGATAGGTCTTGGTTGCTTTTTGTTTTTGTTTTGTTTTTGCTTTAAACCCATTCTGATACCCTGCATCTTTTGATTGGAATGTTTAGTTCATTTACATTCAAAGTAATTATTGTAGATAGGCATTCATTGCCTTTTTATTCTTTGTTTTGTTATTATTTCTGGAGATTTTCTCTGATCCTTTCTTTGTCAGATTTGGTCTCTCCTCTGTGCTCAAAGAGTCCCCTTTAGTAAACTCTTGCATGACTGTTCGAATGGTCACAAACTCCTTTAGTTTTTGGCACACACACACACACACACACACACACATACACACGCCACTCCTGAATCACATTTTAAAACTTGGCTCAGCAGTTATCTTGTTTGGGCAAATATTGATATCTCCCCTCTTGTTTTCTGACCTTCCCCACCACATACACACCCCCGCACACCCCCTGAATTGAACTGACCACTCTACCTTTGCAAGTCCATGCTCCTGCATTCATATTTTTTTCTTAACATGAAGAATACTCTTCTTTTCCTATTTGTTTTTATACCTGTCTCCCTTCTAACAGTGTCTTGAGGGTAGGGACTCTTTCTGATTCATTTGCATAATTCAAATGGCTCCTTAAAAGCCTGACCTAATAGCTAATCAGCATTCAATAAACATTTGTTGCAACGAATGAGACAAGGAATGTGTACATGCCTTATCTCTGCTATGGATTCTGTTTTTGTCTTAGTTGAGGTTTACTAGGAAACAGACCCTTAAGTAAGACTTTTGTGGTAGTGTGGTTATAGAGATGTGCAATCTCAGAACCAAGGAAGTGGAAAGTGAGGCCAGGCAGAATGAGATGATATTACACAGTTGGCTCCCAGACCGACACGCTAGATCATAGCCAAATGAGACCTCTCCAGAGAGGATATACAGAAAATATAGACCTGGGGAATATTCATCACAGAGCATGCAGAGAGAACTTACCTGTTGGTGTCTTCCTGCCTCCTAGTTCCCATCAGTATACTGATATTAACACACCTGGGTCACCTGTTCTTTTAGGTAGCCTCCGGGGAAGTGAAATCCCATGCTTGGGCTTCATCTGAGATGCAGTGGGAGTACCCAGAGATCTGGTGTAGGTCTCAGGCACAAGGCCTCGGTGAGCCCACTTGGGGTCAGTCATTGCATTGGTCCCCACGCAGGGGACCAAGGGCCTGAGATACAGATGAGGCTGAGGAGTTCAGAAGGTGCATAAGAAGGGATTAATGAAAATCCTCAAACTTTATTTCCTTCTGGTTTCCTTCTTCTTAGCCCAGCAGAATATTTAATTCAACTAAAAAAAAAAAAAAAATCACTACCACTAACCACCAGCAGGAACAAAAATAAAAATAAGAAACTTCTGGGACCTTAAATTCTTCCATTTTCTACCCTGTTTTTCTCTTTTTTTGCCAGAACTTAGGTCTAGCTTCTCTGTGTCTCATATTTGACACTGTCCCCCCTAACCCCCCCATGCAGGCCTCACCCTGGGCACCTTCTAGAGCCTTGTGTCCCCTCTGCTCTCACAGAGTTTTAGTCTTTGATTTTGCTATCACCACTGTCTTGAAGGATCTTTTCTTCTTCTTTCTGTCTTCATGACACAGTCCAAATGGCATCTAGGGTAGAGAACCTTCACTGGCCCTTTTTCCAGCTCAGTCTGGGTGCTGTGCTTCCCCTCTCAGTTATGGTGGTGTTTTGTCCTTAACGCATTGTTCCAAAATGAAATGTTTTATACATTCCCCTAAAAACATTATAAGAGTGAATTCTCTCACTTCTTTCATTCACCTTTATATGCCAATGATTTGGTTCAGTGTCTGGTTTGTAATGAGCAGTTGGTTAAACAAAGTTCTACTAGTTAGACTGAATGGTTCACAAATCTTGCTGATGAGTCTTTTTATCTTATCTGCTTTTAACCTGGAAATATTTCTAATTGCACCATATCACTCATAAAGTAAAATTATAATTTTTAATTATAATTAAAAATAATATTCTAAAACTCTATTAAAGCAAAGACTGTCTATGATAGAGTCTTTAAAGATGAGCCCAATCAATGATTTTCCTTCCTGTCTATGTTGCTTTCCCAACAAGAGGTGGTGTCTGTTTCCCCTCCTCTTCAGTTTACGATGGGCTTTTGACTCATTTTGGTCAACAAAGTGTGGACGAGGTGCCTGCAAGAAAGAAGCTTTCAGTTTCATCATGTGGGCCTTTGGCTGCAACATAAGTGGTATCTCAACCCTGATACCACCATGCTGTCAGGAGACCGAACTAGTCATGTGGAGAAAAAGAGGCCACATGAAGGAATTAGGTGGACCCCAGATATGTGCATGAAGCCCTTTTATGCTTTTCAGCCCATTCCTGCAGCCAAGTAAAATGCATCCAAGTGTGTAATTCCAGCCAGTGCCACCTGGCATAGAACAGCCCGTCAGCTGAACTCACCTAATGCACAGAACCATAGGAAATAACAAATCATTGCTTTAATTCACAGAGTTTGGGGTGTTTTGTTGCACATTAATGAATTACTGAATTACCATATTTAGCTTTAACTTTCCTTTAGGAATCTATCTTAACTTTACAACTTAGCAAAAAAGTTGGTTTGTTGGCTAAGTTGGTTTCTGATAATGGGCTTAGTTTTGATTACAGCAAGGCATGTTCATTCTGTTTATAAGAGACTCTGGAGTGTTTCTGTGAGTAGAACATGAGAGAGTACACCGTGAGATGAGCATAGCAGAACTGTGTACTTTCCCAAGGGTGTTACATACACAAAGGAGACCTCCATGAGTTGAATAACGAGTACAGAAGAAATATGAGAAAAGAGCAACTGGTTGAAGAGACTCTAAGTAAAGGAATAACATTGACATAATGAAGAATAAATTTACTCTAATCTGAAATCATACAACTCTAATAAGTTGTACAATGCAATAATAGCAAAGATGACAACCATAAGAAAACACATTTGTATTGTCTTCATATGTGCCTAACTAATTGCATCTCATTTAATTCTTAGAACAATCATATGAGATAGTTACTATTATTAAATCCACTTTACGGTCAATCAAATTGAAGTATAGACAAGTTAAGTAACCCATACCAAGCCACATAGCAAGAGGTACAGTCTGACTGAAACTAAGTTTTCAGAGCCCTTACTGTTAACTACTAGCTGTACAATATATACTTTTTGTTTGTATATGTAACCTATACTATATATAACATATATATATATATAATGTATACATGAAATCCATGAATTTATCTATATACATGTAAATATATATGAGACCCCCTTTGTCCCCCCCTCAGCAGTGTATAGCTGCCATTCCAGGGTGTTTTGGGATGTTGAGGTAGTAATTAGCTTTTGAAAATGGCATCCCTCTCCTGACAGCCTGACTACATCTACCTTCTCCTTCTTCCATCCCTTATCTGGGCACTCTAATTATAATGAACTTGTTCAGTCCCCCTCACTGCTCATTGATCAGCCCATGAACCAATTTGGCCATGTATTATCTATCAGTGGAAAGCAAGAATTGGTGTTAGGATAGAATAAGGGCATTTTGAGTGCAGTGAAATCTATTATTTGTTCACTGCTACTATGTCAGCTAATAATTATTATCTCCCAGTTTTCTAAGTAGGAGAAATTCTTTTTATATCTTTTCTCATCATTTTTTAGAAGATATGCAGAGAGCAGAATAGGAGGGGTTGGAGAAGTGGATCTTAACCATTCAGGCACATACCCATATGCCAAACATATTCCATCAGCTCTTTGCCATTGGCAATTTATTTGACTAACACCATGGCCAACCACTGCCAGCTTCAATTGGCTGACTGCCCTTATTGATGTTTTCAGGACCCAAGACCTTTTTATTCATGTTTCCCACTAATCTTAGATGCTTTACAGCTTATCTAAAGACAGGAAAACATATTGGGTCAAATTTAGAGCTATCTTTGATGTCAGTGGTTGAATCTGTGAAGCCAAATCTGGATTTCAGCTAGCAAAGTAGCTTTTGAAATACTGGTTTGAAAAAGAACTCAAAGCTTTCTTACATGTCAATTCCTTGTGGGAGAAAAAAAAGAAAGAAGCCTCATTTTAATGATTTAAGTCTAGGTATATCACAAGTACAACACATTTATTTTCTTAGTGAAGTGAGAAGAATCACTTATTGAAGATGCTTTGCTATATATACATCTTTAGTCTGTTTTTCTTCTTTAAGTTCAACCCTATAATATACTATAGAAACACGATGTTTGTAGAAATCATATGCTTTCATCTTAGAGAACATCTTGATAACAAAATAATTCTTAATCAGAATTATGGGATAAAAACTTATGAAGGTACTCAAACAGGCTTATGGATATTTTTGAGGTTTCACTGTAATTCCTTGGAGAGTAGTGCTGGCATCAGCCCAACAGTAAAATAGGACATTAATTTTTGATGCTTTTTCACCTTTCCTTCAGTCCCTTTTATTTCCTACCAGGCAAGCCTATCCTGGGACTCATTCCTCAGTCTTTCAGCTTACAGCAATAACCTATCACTTTTAAACTGAATGATATTTCCTGTAGGCAAAACTAACAAGTTATTAATCAGCCCTCCATTGATCTTTATGGCAATTTTCAACATCCTGCATCTCTGGTGACTTCTTCCTTTGGGCTTTAGAGAACCTCCTCCCCCCTTTTTTTTGAATACCTCTTCTCACCCCATAAAGGAAGGAAAATAAATATTGACAATCATTTGTTTTTCCTTCGTGTAATCATAAGCCAAAACAAATAGCTTATAAACCAAATACATACTTTACCAAGTTCGGTTTTTAAGTTTTAATTGTGGCAATGTGAAGTTTTAGCCTCTCTTAAATATATTTTTTGGTATTAGAAAGTGTGTAGTGGAGGGTTTTGAAGATAAAGGACCCCTGAAATTGCACATATAATCCAAAGACAGGTCTGAAGATAACACTGATGTGGTGACCAGAGGGGTGTTGTGGAGAAGGCAAGATCTCTCCATGCTTTTTTGAGGAGAAGAAGCTAGTCACAGGGTCAGCCAATGCTTGTCTTGTTATCTAGGCTCCTCCTGGGTTTGGTGAATTCATCAGGTATAAGTCAACTTCAGATCATTGAAACTAGCCTAGCAATTTTAAGAAGAAATGGTTTTAAAATAAGGAAATACACAATTATAAAGTATCTGGAAGGGCTAAAGGACTAGGCTCTGGGTTGGTACTGGAGTCATTAGTATAGAGCTGGTTCTCCATGTATTCTGTCAATGATCATAGGAAAGCTAAGAAACTGGAAAATGGTCACTTCCTATTGGACTTAGCTGAGATTCAGAGATCAGGAAACTGTCCTGTCATACTTTTCGAACTATATCAGCTGAAAATATCTGTGTCCAAGCCATTACCTCCATCTCTAACCTTAATTCAAATCCAAATAAAAATGTTGCAAATGACTGTCAGATCCTAAGTCATTCTCAGAGATGTATCTGCAAGGGAGTCTCGACGGTGTAGATTTTAGCCTTTTGTATCCTATAGTACACAAAAGTATTGGATGAGATGCCAGAAGGAGTTAAATTTGATGTTTTGTTCAAAGTGCAAGTGGTCAAGAACCATTTTTATCTTCTTGATCTAAGCAGTTATACATTGCAAAAAGGAAGTGTTATATACTAAGTAAAACATTATTTTTAGACATTTACCTCGTTTCTTTTTAACATTTTGTCTGTTTATAATTGTTACTTATGATGGTGACTAGATATTAATACATTTGCCATAAGGAAGGATATTAACTGTTAGTAAGTTTTAGTGATAAGATCATGATTTAATGTCATTCGCTTCTTATTTTATTAAATTCCATATTAATTTCAAATAATTTCTGATGAGAGGATTGATAATTCTAGATCAGATCTTAAGATTGGGAGAATAATATAAACTGATTTTTAAATAAACTCAGGAGCCATTGAGCAATAACTAATTGATATATGGAATTGGCTTCTGCAGTGAAGTATAGATACTTGGAAAACAAAACATGCTGTCTTTCATTCTCACTGAGTTGATTAAGTAAAATCAAGTAGAGTAATTTGAACCATTTCTGTGAGCTCTAATGCAAATTCAACAGAATCTCAACTGAGGCCTAAGGCAGGCATATGAAAAGCCTCTTACATCCAGTGTAACTATTGGGGAAAGGGTGAGGAAGCATATTGTTATTATATTAGTAAAAAATTAAGTGCAATTTACCTAAGGAATAGAAGGCAATATCAAAGCCCTGAAAACAAGGGCTTTGTTTTCAACAATTAATTAAACAATTAATTAAAATTTCCAATTAATCAGTAATAATTAAAAGGTAATATGAAATGTGTGAATTATATGTAACAGAAAAATTACACTAAACTCTAGAGAATCTGAGGAAAATACAAACACAATAAGAAACAAGTAAGTAAAACATATGTTTAGTCTTCATTAAACAATATGATCCTACTTTAAGGATATTTCATTTTTCAATTTCAAAATTATCATCTGAGAATGCCCTATCTGATTGAAACTATGATGAAAGTGAAAATTAAAGTAAAGTAAATAATATGTAGGGAATTTTGCAGTTTACAGAAGGTATGTAATTGATTTCCATGGTGAAAAATGTTCATAGTCAAAATAATTTTTTTGGGGAGCCTGGGTGGCTTAGTGGGTTAAAGCCTCTGCCTTCGGCTCAGGTCATGGTCCCAGGGTCCTGGGATAGAGTCCCGCATTGGGCTCTCTGCTCAGCAGGGAGCCTGCTTCCTCCTCTCTCTCTGCCTGCCTCTCTGCCTACTTGTGATCTCTGTCTGTCAAATAAATAAATAAATAATCTTTAAAAAAATAATTTTTTAAATTAGGAAAACAAAACATTTCTTGTGTCTTATGGAAACTCAACTAGAAATTTTACATCCTATTTTATTTTTACTGGAATACTATAAAATAGGTAAACACATTTATTTAAGATTCAGGGAGTTTAAATGGCAGAGGCAAGTATTATCCAGATAACAAGTAGTAGATCTAGGAAAGGTTCAACAGTGCTTTAGAATCTATGACTTTTCTACCATGCTAACCTCTAATTCCTATTAGCAAGAATTGATTTGCATGTTTGCGGATGAAAATCACTTCTTATTTTTCTCAAGCCCATTTCTTTTTCTTCTTTCCTAGCTACAATGACCTAGCTATGGTTTATCATAACAACATCTTGGACTCAAGACTTTCTTACTCTGTTCAGTCTTTTGAGCCTGCCAGATTACTGCTTTCTCTTGTACATGTCTCCTGAGTGACTCTTTTCTGTATATCAGATCTAAACTTCTCTTTCCAAACCCTCTACAATATGGTTGCATCTAGTTTAGCTGAATTTATTTCTTTTCCTCTAAATGCACTCCTGTTCCCGCTAATGAGCCTAAGATTCTGAAATTCAGATGAAATAATGATGCTCATTCTAACATCTATGCCTTTGTTTACAATTATCCTTTAACCAAAATGTCTGTCTCTCTGTCATTTATCCCGCACCCAAATCCTAGGCATTTTTGGTGATCCCAAGCCAAGCCTTATCTTCTCTATCATCTTGTTTCTGATCACCCCTTATAATCTACTGGCTTCCTCACTGTTCTACTCTCTTGTTGTACTTAGAATTCTATCTTATATTGTTTGCTGTTAAGTCTATGTTTTTAATAATCTCTTCTGCAAGAGGCTATAAACTCCTTGAAAATATGGACCATGGTGTCTTTTTTTGTTAATTACATGCAATGTCTAGCACATAAGCCAATTTCCAGGAGATGTCAATATGGCACTTTAGCTAAAATGATATCTTTATATAAGTAATCTAGAATTGGTAGTAAAAGATACAACACTTTCAAAGTATTTGAAATGATATGTGGAATAAATGTTGATTACACTGGAATGTTAGCAATATGAATTAAAAAAATAAATAATTTACACAGAAAATAACAGTGAGTTTTGCCCTTGAAAACATCATCTGAGGTAGTACAGAGAATTATAAAGAGAATATTTGAGAAAATATAATAGTCAAACAAAACAAAATGACTAATAGGATTGTATGTAGATATAGACTGATAAGAATTAGAAAAAGTTAAATGTTATCTAAATGTGGTGACTTAATTTACCCTCTTTCTCACTTATCTTTTGTCTGCACCATCTCCTAATAGACCACTTAAATTCCTGTTTCTATATTTGAACATGTGCAGTTGTATCCAAATACTATACGCTTCTCTGCCAGTCCAAATCATACTCTTTCTTCAATATATCAAGGCCAAAAATCACTCTGTTGACTGTACGCAGGCAGTGGTATGTTAGGATGGTAGAAAGAGAGGTGATGAAATGTTGGCAGATTCCCAAGATTCAGGAAATAGGACAGAAAGGATTATGTGGTTCGGCATAAGAATCTGGAGAGCAGGAGATGGCAAGCAGCCAAACAAGATGGCAAGATGTTTGGCTTTTGTAGCTAATTGGATGTTAGTGACATTTACTGATATGTAAAAATTCTTAGAGGTATCTTATTTGAGAAGAAACAGTGATGTTTGCACAATTTAAAATTCCCATGATCCATTTTACCCATAGAGTCTCAGTGGGGGTGATATCAACCCCAAAGGAGAAAACTATTTCTTAGGTAGTGAAGAATATCTTACTCTTTTTATATGCAAAACACAGAAATGCATATAGTGCATAAATAGGATATATAGTACTAAAATTTCAGGGAGGCAAATAGGAAAAAAATGTCTATGAGGTTCCTTGGGAAAGATGGGTAATGGAAAAAATAAAATAAAAGAGTGAAGGTCTTAAAGAGGACAGAGCTCTGAGAATGGGTCTGGGATAGATAATCTAGATCCAGAGATGTAACTAAACCCATGTTATTTGCCCAACATACCACAAAGCCAATGACTGAGACCTCAGGAGTACAGCTAGGAAAAAAATTATTGGTGAGTCAGCCAAAGTAAGAGACAGGAGGTCAAGCCTCAGATCTGCCTCTGCCTCCCCAAAGAGGGAGGGATCAAGGGGTTTTGTTTGTTATTTATTTTTTTTTATTCTTATAATTGTAGGGCTTGAGATTGAATACATATTGCTGAAAAGGATGGGAAAACTGATGACTATTCATGAGGAGAGACAGAGCATGTGCACTGAGCAAACATATGTAACGTATATCTCATATTCATTTTGCATGGAGGCTTAAACATCAGAACCAGGCAAAATTCATCCCCTGACGTCGGGAGGTTATCTTAGGACAAGGAGAAGGGGCTGTGGGCTTGCTCTGAGAGTCAGTACAAACTGGATGGGGTCTTGGGCTCATTATCTCTGATAAGGAATGCAGAGCCTTGCTTGTTCTTGGGCTGGAACCCCATCAGCCCTATCAGTTGACCTTGAGTCCATGCTTGTGTGGGGACAGCTAGTGGGTTTTTTAGTAGGGCGTGAAGAGACACAGTAGTTGATTAGGGTGAAATACTTCTCTGAAAAATAAACTTTAAATTCGCCGCTAATTTTAACTTTATTAACCCTATGGGGCAAGATAATCTGAGGAAAGTGTATCTGTCAGGATACATATCTGTCAGGATACACTCTCCTCAGATTTTGTCTGTCTCTCTCTCCCTCTCTCTCAATCACTCTCTCTCTCTTTCTCTCTTCCTTTCTCTCTTTCTTTCATCATCTATCTTTCTTTCTATCTATGTTTCTATCAATTACCTATCCTCTAGGAGTCGGTGTAAAATAGAAATTGAAGTCATACATATAGATGAGTTCACCAGCTCCTGTGATTTCCAAATCTTGCTGTACATTAAGATCATTTGGGGAAGTTTAAAACACTTGCTGGGTACCATTCTCTGGAAGTCTCATTTTTAAATTTTCCCAAGTTAAATCTAAAGGGCAGCCAGGGTTAAAAGCTACTGACCTGGGGAGAGAGATATATATAATGAACAAGGATTCTGTGACTAAGCTGTGTGGAATTAGCTCCCAAAGAAACTGGTATAGAAGATAATTCAGAACACCAGCACACAGGGTGTTTTCCTGGCAGACACAAGAAAAAAATTCCAATTAGAGGCTGAATTTTATAGTTACTGATTATGCTGAGAAGTTGAAGAATATCATAACATTCATTGTATTTAATAAAATAGAAATCATTAGTTTTCCATAAAGCCGTTTTGGTGAAGCAAATTGGGGGTGGGGGAGTTGTTGAAAACAGATTAGAGTCTATTGAGGAGGAAATTGAACTTAAAAACTGGAGACAATGAATTTAGGCAACACTTGTGAATTGAGATATTCTTTGTAAAGTAATAAATTATAGAGAATGTCTGAATAGAAGATTCACGTTTACTTAGCTTTAGGCAGCACCATTAGGAAAGCTCTGTTTTTCCTCTCTTACACCTTCTAGATGTCCACTCCTAGACAACAAGGGAAGTGATTGACTGATATACCCTTTAATACCTCAAAGAATATAATACAGGAAGAGGTGGGACTTTGGAAGAGGAGGGGCCCTGAGGAGCCAAAGGGTTAACATACTTTAGAAGAAAATGAAAATAAAGATGAAGATTCCGGAGCCATGATCTCTTCCTATGAGCCCATGGCTATCCTTCAGTAGGTAGTATCTGCCTAAGTTCCATTAGAGTTAACGACCAAATCTCAGTGATGGGCTAAGCAGTAAAGTCTTTCTCAACCTTTGTTATAAAAATAGCTTTTCCTCAAATATATTTGCATATCAGAAGTACCTCCAAACCCCATGAGGAAGTAAAATCACTGTAGAAGTTGCTGTAATTCCACTGGATTGATCATCTACATCTACTTAGGAACATGATCTCACCCTTGAATGTATCTTAGTGATACAATTTTTCCACATATGCTAGGAACTAGGAAATTTTTTCCCACACACCTATTTCAAGAAAGCTATTTGGAAATGTACCCTGACAGAGTAAGGAAAGAAAGAAAGAAAAAAAAAAAAGAAAAGAAGAAGAAGAAGAAGGAAAAACAAGCAAACGGACCCAGGAAGACAAGATTTAGTGAGGTTCCTTGACTAAATGCAAAAAGTATATCCCAGAATGGAATTACAAATATGAAGGTAAATGTGAACTTTTGGTAGATGTTTTTAGTTGTCTTTCAAGATAATTGTATGTATTTTCACACTCACCAATATTTTATGAGACTATCACATTTTAATATGCTAAGCAAACCTAAATATTAGGGAGATTTTTATATGTGCAAATACATTAGATAATTTTTTGTTTTGTTTTAAATTAACTTTGAGAGAGGTTGAGCATTTTATTCTGTATAAATTGTCTGATTTGTATTTTTTTTTCCTGAAATACTGTAGCATAATTCTTTTCCTGACAACATCTGTTGGATTGTCATTTTCTTGAAAGGTAAAAGCACGTGTAAACAAAGAAAGCATCACTTGGTCTAATATGTATTTCAAACTGTTTTGAACAATTAGTTTCATTATTTTCATTTTGTTTCCTTTAATTTTATGTTATTTTTGTTTTTGCCATTTTGAAATTTAAAAGATTATGCAGCCAAATTTACCGAATGTGATAGAATAACCTAGGAGTAGACACCAGGTAGGAGCAACTTACATACAATGGGCCAAATAAAGGAGGGCAATTTTAATTAAATTTTTGTTATATGTGATGGAGAACCTTGAATAAAAATGGATGGCTTTCCATTTTTAATATGGTAATTAGAAGTTTGCTTCTTTTGTGATCCTTACATGTATTAATACTTGTAGTGTTCCAGTATTAATTGCATGAATTAATGGCCAGTGAGCATTACTTTAATTAAAAATTCCTTGAACATTAAAGCACTTAGTGAGATAGATTAATAGAAGCAAATTAATACTATTTGGTTAAAGAATTGTATCATCATTATTTAGCCACTGAACAAAGAACATCCCATAACTTTTTTCTCGCATTATATATTTAGTGTATTGATCTCCCCACTTTTCAAATAGTGTTTTAAAGATAAAGTAAAAATATATTTATAGTTATTAAAGTATTGTAGATATACTTTAAATTATGACAGCTGGCAAGAAAATGATTCTTAATGGAATATGGGTAATTTATAAAAGGGTATAAATGGATTATGTTTGGAAGAAAATTTAGAATATGATATTTTTCATACAATTGCTTTTGTCATACAAATAATATTTTTTAAACAAAACTAGATCCGAATAAGGGTTTCAGCCTGTAATTATGAACGCACCATAGAAATATATTGCTTATTTAGGCCCATGGGAGCTATGGACCTCCATATTTTCTCTGACAGGTACCTGGCAACTAGTAGATTCTCCATCAATATTTTTAGAACTTGAATTTAGTTTATCTTACTGCTTTCACAAAGAAATTTTGGAGTTTAAGGCACCTGAACATGTTTCTGAGCATTCATGGATTATTGAAACATATTGAAATGATTTAGGTTACAAATGCTTTCCTAATTAATTCACTGTATTGCTTGCATAACCTGCTTACACTGCACTTCATATCAGGTTGAAGAAGGGAGAATAATTAGTGAGCTTGGAGATTTCTTTTTCCAAAAATGTCATCTGAGATTTGTAATTTTTCATTATATGTTTGATCTAGTCATTTTTGAAGATACTGGTCTTGCTGAGAGGTAATTGAAATTATTAGACTCTGTATCCATCTTACATTGTAGGAACTATCTGCTTACCAAATGTCTGTGGAATGGCCAAGTTCTAAACAATTGTGAGGTACCTTATCTTAGAAAGAGAGAGTCATAGAACTATCCCTCAGCAAAAAACAAAAACAAAAACAAACAAAAGAACATTAGCATTTGAATGAATACTGGTACAGCTCTTCATTAAAAGTGTACTCAAAATAATGTTTAAAATAGCTGTTTTTTTTTTTCTAGAAAAACAGAAGGAAATTTTTAAAAAATCACCCTTGGGAGAAAACATGGGAGACAATAAGAGTTAGAGAGAGAGTGAAAAAGAAGCATTGCCTAAGGGCCACTGTCAAATTGTAGGATGTCTGAGAATATCATGACAAAGTTTGTTTTATGTATGTGTTACTGTTTTTTTTTAAGTTGGCTCCATGCCCAACATGGAGTCCAACACAGGGATTGAACTCATGACCCCGACATCAAAACCTGAGCTGAGATCAAGAGTTAGACACTTAACTGACTAAGGCACCCAGATGCCGCATGAGAAAGCTGATGATACAGCCCACTGCTACGGGTTCTATTCCAGTCAGGGTGGATTGAGGAAACTCCAGGAATTACATCAACCACGTTCCGTGAAACATTGGAAAAGAACTTTTTTCTCTATCTTCCATGTAGTTAGAATTATGCAGAGACTTGCCATCTCCTCTTCTTGAGTATACAACTAACTAGATTTCCCAGACACCCTTAAGTAGGGCGTGGCCATAGGACCAGAACTGTAGCCAATAGAGTGTGAGCAGAAGGCAATTATCAATCCTGGTTCATAACTGTTCCACGCACTTGTCCAAGTTCTTTTTTCTTTTCAGGCTAGTGATGAGTACCGCGACCTTTTTAAAAGTCAACAAAAAATATGCAGATATCTTCCTATAAGTTAGTGGTTCTCCAGTTTCAGTACATATATCCATTATCTTGTATGCTTATTATACCTACAGATTCTCAAATCTTACCACCAAAGATTCTGATTCATTAGATTGAAGGGAAGTATTCAGGAATCTGTATTTTAAAAAGTAACCAGATGATTCTGATTTGTGTGATCGTGGGTCTACACTTTGAGAAACAGTGAATGTGTGTATGTGTGTAAGTGATATGCAATGTTATTAATGCTAATGTTTATTATCAATTATATATCACCTATCAAACTATAAATATGTGTGTCCACATATATAATACATACATATATATATATGTGTGTGTGTGTGTGTGTGTGTATACACACACATACTTACTTATATTTACTTTAGAAGGAAGTAGCTTTAGAGATCACAGAAAAAGGAAACTGGATCTCAAGAAATCATCTAGTTCAGTTCAGATCCTAAAGAAAACAGATGTCTAATCTTACTTTTATTTAGCTACTTTATCTCAAGCTCAAATAATACCAGCCATTCCTTAAGGTACCATTTTATATCTCTAAAGAATTTTTTTGATTTTTTTTTCTGAGTCTTCTCCCTATTTTTTTATCTCCTTTAAAAATCAAAGAGAACAAAATACAACCCTGGTAAATGTTAACAGTCCGGAGTATTATGGAAAAATAATTCCTGGCTTTTATTTCCAGAGATATACTTTATTTATATATTTAAACACAGAACTTATTATTCAACTTCCTAAACATATCAGACTTTCAAATGTGAAATGCATGTACCTTATTCATTTCCATTCCTGACTTAAGTGAGTTAGTTTTGCATCTTTTAAAAAATAACCTTCCAGTTTTTTTCTCTTTAAAGTTTAAAAAAAGGCACAATATTATATACAATTCTCTGACCTTGATTTTCCCTAGCAGTTTCCTCTTTGCATGTTGAGGAGGTATTATATATTCAGGCAAATAGCTTGGTATTTTATGGAAATTCAATATTTGAAATGGCCATTTATGTTCCATACCATATGACAGATGAAGTGAAGGTGTTTGGATGTAATAACCTACTTGCCCAGTATCATTCACCCAGTAAACTGCATTGCAATTTAGAATTCTTCCATATTCTTTTGTCTATAAAATATTAAAGCTTGTGAGAAAGTCATTTATAATTAACAGCGTTCTATAGATACTTATTTTACTGTGGAATGAATTTTCATCAGAATGCTACCGCCGTGGAGTGGAAGTTGCTGTTAGTGGCAATCTACAATTATGTGAATTAGTCTTAGCCCTTGAATCAGGGTGTGTACATTTCCTTTCTAGAAGGTTACTACTAATAATTTTCTCTTAATGCTTTTCCATTTTGAGCTCAAAGTGTTCCTGAATACATTACCACACCAAATCCTCCCGTCAACCAATACAGAAGGAAGGCATTTCAGTGCATATATAATTGCATCCCGACATCAAAAGCAGTGTTTCATTTCTAGTTACCCCATATTTGGTAATTCTTATTTTTGAGTGAAATCCAGAGTTTATGTTTATGTACTTAGGCTCCTACCATCAATGTGAAAATAGCTGGGGATCACGATACAGTACCTGCCGTCTTTTTCAGGGCCAGAATTTTCGATGTGGGATAGAAATTGTCTTTTGTTTTTCTTCAATGAAGTATTGAACTGCTTAAAGCTTAAAGTCCAGATCTATAAATGAGAATGCTTGTATTTATATACTAATTCGTCTTTTCTCATAAAATAATATAGGTGTTTCTCTGTGACTGCAGATCTTTTAGTGAGGTATTGATCTGATTTTGGTTGAACAGTACAATATTGCTAAAATCTGGTTAAAAGGAGAATCATAGCAGATACTTTGTTACAACTGTGTACCATTTCCTATTAGAGATTTAGTCTGAAATAGTCTATCTTTCCTAAGCAGTACTATATTACAAATGCAACTGTAAAAGGCAATTGTGAGCAATTTTATAACATACCAGATATGGGCAACCTATTGAAAAGAATAAGTCTATTAAAAATCATGTCTCTTGTCTGCCTCTTTCAGAAATTAAATTTTTACTTTCCATAAGCTTTCAATAAGATTACTTACCAGAATACCTAAATTATTTTTTCATAGTTAAATCTGTAACATCTAAAAGCCATCTAATCTGCATCTGTTTACACCTGATGAAACATTATAATGAAATTGGGAGTTAATTCCCATATATTGTGTGAAATAAAATGATGCATTATTAATTATATTAACACTCAGGTCACTGAGAAAATAGAATGTTCTTTATTGAATTATCAAGTTAACCTTTTGCTCTGGAATTTATTTGCTGGAGAAAATATTTAAATGGAAAGTTTAAATGTAATGGCCTTGTATCTATCTTTCCTTTTCAGGAGTTTGAGGCACTTCGTTAACTTTCCATTAACCACAAATATATGCAGATCTTAGATTTAACCGCAAAGTATTAAATGAATTTAGAGACTGGGTTAGTCCAAAACACTAGGATGTATATTTATAGGACTGTTAACACAAATCAAGGAACAGATAGAACATGCATTTATTTCAAAAGTGTAGGTAAGATTTGGTGGGTTTTGTGGCAAAGGTAGAAAGATCAGGGATGACGCTTTCCTATGGAGTTTCCGTGTTTTGAGGGAAACGGGATTTGTTAGCCTGGATAGCTGTCCATGTTATTCAGAGGCCCTGCTTTTAACAAGTGTCTGGTGCTCTGGTCCATTTGGTAAATTAACCAGGATATTCGCCATTGTTTTCCTTATAAAAACCCAGACGTTAATGGGAATTCCCTTCTACTTTGATCGTTGGCAAAACCCTGCTCAAACTACATTTAGTGGAGGTCCCCCCGCCCTCCTGCTATCCCTGAGAGCTCTTGAAAATCTCAAATTCCTCCACATCTCTGACTGGAACTTTCTCCTTATGCTTATCTCCTCTCCCTTGCTTCTTCTATGACTCTTTGCTTATTTCTACTCCATGTACATTCAGGAAAGGAATATGACTGTGACTCACATAAGACTTGCTTTTGTATGGCAATAAATTAATTATTCTTGTTTTTAGATTTGGGGGCCACCACCATCTTTTCAACGATTATTTTTTTGTTTTGTTTTGTTTTTGTTTTTTTAGCATCAATTGCCTTCCTTCCCCAACATATGCCTTTGAAGTCACCCCTTCCCCTTTCTTTTGCCTTGCTGCACTTGGTCACCTAGCAATCAGAGATGTTAGCTCTTTATTTTCCATCAAACTCTATTCTATGATCCATAACCTTTGAACTGAGTTAAAGATAGTTTGCTGGGCATAAGTCGATCGGCTGCTCTGGAAAGAAATATTGCCTATCCCTTAGCGGAAGGAGTCACTTTCATTAGTTGTGCCCAGTAGCAGCCTGTGAATTACCCAGGTATGGCTTCCAGTTCTATTTCCTGAAATGTAAACTAATATATAAAATGGACATTATATCTGCGCCCATGGGTTTATTGTGCAGGTTCGAAGAGCATATACTCAAACAAAGCCTCCACAGTCCCTGGCTCATAAGCAGGGTTTACATGAGTTTCCTTCCCTTTATCCTTAAGTAAGTGACTTCTCTGCCTTCTGCTTCTCTGCTTTCCACCCCTGGCGCCCATTTAACTGCTAAGTGGAGTTTCACGTGGTTCTCTGACTCATGAAAGCACAGATGTTATACGCGATCATGTTTTGCCTCTTTGCCTATGAATCTCCACTGATTACTTACAAATATGTTGTCTAAATTTCTTAGTATGGACTTGAAAATCTCTCAGACATAGATTCCGTTTTATTTACCTCTTTGCCTTTTCTCTTCCCCTTCACGCAACTTACTGTGTAGCCGCAATGTACTCAGCAGTGCTGGCAAGGTGTTACTCATTCTTGTGGCCATGGGCTGCTGTTCATGCCTTTCTTGCCTTTTCCCTGTTACCTACTTGTCACCAAGAATGGCACTTTCCAACTAGCTTTCCTTAATGCCCAGGAGGGTTTTAATTGGTTCTTTAGCTGGGTTTCCAGAATATGTCTTTCCTTATAGCCCTTAACCATCTTGGCTTATTATTTGCATGGCTGTCTGTCTTTCTACATGAGCTCATTCCGTACCATCTATGCTAAGCCATGAAACATGTCTTAATCATCCCTCTACCTTAGCATTGAACCTGGTTGAAAAATATACTAGTGTCACTGTTATTATATTATTATTATTATTGTCACTATTATTATAACCTGGGACAAAAAGTAAACCATGATTTAATAATATTGCTGATAGGAATTCCCGGGGGGACCCATGATTCCCTCTACAGCACAGGTTTGATATTAATGATAATCCTATTTCTGGTGACTCCAATTCCCTCTGGTCACAGCTTTTCCACCCCAGGCAGCGCTGAAAGCTCCTGCTCATCTGGGCTCATTGGGAAAGAAACATCTCTAATTATGTCCCACAAAATGAAAGACACTCAAAGTATAATGTATTTCTGTGTTATATATACATCCACATGCCATGTAATTGAAGAATCCAACCACTGATAGTACCCAATCAGCCTTTAAACCCAACTACTCTTTTGAGTGGTTTATAAATAATATTTCCAATAGTATCTAAATATTATGATGCCAGACAGAATACACCCAACTTTCCTTACTGTTGCCATTTTGCTTCCCACCTAGACACTGAAACTAAAATATAAAAGGTCAGCCCATACACAGATCCTAAATCTGTCTCGCCCTCAAATCTTCTTGCACACAGAATCAGCTCTAGGCCCCACCTTGTTCCTTGGACCCCTATTTTTGTTTCTTGTCACTAAAATGAAGCACTGCCATGATACTGCTTCTTAGGAAACATGAGCTCTTGCTGAAAACCCCAGTGGTGAATACTGATCATACTTCTATCATGCCCAGTTTATATTTTAAAGAATATGAAAATAAACTCTGTATATATTCATTGCAAAAAAAGGTACAAATTTATTTTTTACCATATACATATCCTCTTCTTTCTCCTCACTATAATCTATCCAGTCTACACACACATACAACACTGATATTGTTAATTTATATATATATATATGCATCTATTTAAAAAACACAGGAAAATATTATATACAGAAACTTATATATCCGAGATATGCTATATTAACATAATTAGGAAAATTTTGGTACTGATGTATACTCATTGTCACATTTTCTTTATCAGTTTGATCGCAGCCCTTTTGAAGAATACCATATTACATAAATAACATTTTATTTTTTGGCCATACTACATTTTTTTACTTATGAATAACTGTTATGGAAAGGTTGGGTATTGATTCCTGTTCCTTCCTTTAAATAGAGAAAAAGAATGCTACTCATAAAAGAAACTATTCCTTATAACTTTTTATTATGAAGCATCCAAAAAAATCAAATTTTACAGTGACAATAGGTTATTTTGTAATATATTTTGAATTAAGAGTTATTTTAGAAATTTTGCAATAACACTCGTACTGATAGAAAGATACTCTTCAGAAATAATTATATATTTTTGTCTCAACTTTTCTCAGTATTATTTTCTTAATTTTAACATAAAATTATAAAATCACTGGTGTGTATGAT
Organism: Mustela putorius furo; assembly: GCF_011764305.1. Lineage (NCBI taxonomy): Eukaryota > Metazoa > Chordata > Mammalia > Carnivora > Mustelidae > Mustela > Mustela putorius. The sequence goes on from NW_025421998.1 coordinate 32,288,478, forward strand.
AGTAAGTAAATTATTTTTTGTAGTTTTATAACTGACAAGTTTAAATTCTGTATTTCTCAAGTAATAACATTTGCAAGTAAAATGTACATGACTGTCTTTCATTTTTTATGTTACAATAAGCACAATTAATTGAGGGAATGAACTTTCTTAGGTTTATGACAGCTCTTTGTCAACTAATAGATTTTACCTTCTAATAATTTGGAAATGTGTTAAATATTTCAGTGATCTGTACAAAATGGATAATTTAGCATAGTTTTTTAGTTGAATATTTCACGAATACGAAGAAGCTTTGGAGAACTTAAAGGAACTCCTGAGAACAAGTGTCTGATTTATAGAATCTTATAATCCAGAAGGGGAGAAAAGAACTTACACAAGAAAAGTCACAAAAAATAGTGTTATTTGAAGATTTCTCTTAATGTTTTCCAATTACAATAAGGACATTAATAACATTTTACTGCTGAAAGTTTTCCATTTAACTTATATGTACACAATTGAGAAACTCACTGTAATATTCAATTTAAAATTAACAATATTTCAATACCTGTGAAAGGTCCACTTGAAGAATAGGTAGAAAGGTAGGTAGGTAGATAGATCAATCAATATAGATCCTGCTTATTTTAAGGACTTGCTAACAATGAATGTATTCTAATTTTTTATGTTCTTTCCTTATTTTAAGGCAGTTATCAGAAGGTTCCATCCCTTGTCCACAGTGAGTTAACTCCTTGTAAGAATACCTTCAATGAATGTCAATTTTAAAGATATGATGGACATGGAGAATGTAAATTAGAATTAGCCATGTATTACTGTTTCTGCCATTTAAGAAGGCTATTGGAAACTCTTGTCCATTGTTCTCCAAAGGGTCTCATCACATAAAGATCCATAATACACACAGATTTTCAGGCCAGATGCTAACAGTATTTAACTTATATTCTATGAGTTGGGTTCTTTTAAGTTGGGTCCTTTTAATTTGAACACATTATTTAACTTATATTCTTTGTGTCAGTTGCTAGTGTGTTAATTGACCTTCTAGTAGGTGGTTTTGATATTTTAGAGCTATTTTAAGAATCCTATAGTTTATATACTTTTTGGAAAACTAATAGCAGGAAAGTATGTATTTAACAAATACAGACATCAAATTATTTAAAAATTAGTTTTAAACAGATTTTTATACAATAGCATATTCATCATTTCAAAAATTAAATTTAAGGAGAAAATAATAAGGCAATATGGATGACAAATGCCAGGTTAATCCATTTCCTATAAACATATCCTGAAATGGTAGAGGCTATATTTTGAAACAGCCTTTTAAATTCTTGGCTTAGGTGGTAGGAAAGCAGTTATATTCCTCAGAGGTCAGACACTATCATAAAATAGTAATCCATATGGTAAGCAAGTGCTGGCACTGGCATTTACCCTGAAGCTTAACTTTTGCTAGTTACTGACCTCGATTCTGGAATGTAATGACCAAAGTGCTCAAGAAATATGAAGTAAAACCTGGAACCTGAGCAAATAGGTCAAAACTGAAATCACCACCAAAACCTCATATAAAGGGCAACATATCTGCAAACAAACTAGTTTTTAAAAACTGCTCTGATGAAGAAAATAATGAGAGAAGTAGAAAAAGTTTCCTTTAAGACTTTCTGATCATAATCCTATATCTAAACAAGTTTGCGGCTAAAATTAACAATACCTACATTTTCAAAGAAACTATTCTATTTTAGTTGATCCCAAATTCATGTTCCCACTAATGTGTGTTGCCTGGAACAAAGTGACAGAGAGATAGAAGATATGAAAGTTAAAGAGACTAACATTCCAGAGGGAGACTAGATTAAAAAGTTAATACTGAAAAAAATAATGGCTTGGACTTCATGGAATTGATGAATGGTGCTAATTTACATTCACAGGAAGTCCAGTGAACTCCGACAAGGATAAATTTTTTAAAGAAGTATACAGCAAGACAAAAGGGAATGAAGCTATAGAGCTTATAAAAGGAACCAGGGAAAAAAGACGTTACATATAAATGATTGACACTTAGAATGACAGTGACTTTCTAACAAAAATATTTGAGGGCAGAAGATAATAGAAGGTGGAAAAAATGCTAGTAAGCTAGAGGTATTACTCCCCACAAAACTATTTTTCATGAATGAAAGTAAAATTAAGATATTTGGATACAGGTGCAAACTATAAATAAATCTTTAAAAAAAACAGCATTTCCTAAAGCACCACATGAATGTCTGTATTTTAAGAATGAAGAAAATTACTTGTGAAGAAAGCATTAAGATGCTAGAAAAAAATAGAGATCAAAGAAATTTTGTAAAAAAAAAAGTAAAGTCTAAATAAACACTAACTGTATCAAACAATAACAACTCTGAGAGCATTGAAATTATAATAATAAGATGGTTGGATGTAACACATCAGGATGTTTTGTTGTTAGGAAAGATGGTAAAGATATGAGTTAGACTTTGATGTGTTAAATTTACATATTAAAATACTCAGGGTAAATACCAAAAACAGTAAATGATTGAATAACTAAAAAAATAGTTGAAGGAAGAAATGGAATAGAAAGAAGATTAAAACCTCAACTAACCAAAATAGGCCAAAAGTTAAATAAAACAAAAACAAAGAGTACATAGATAAATGAGGACAAATATAAAGCTCATGATGATAACATAATTGCCCTCAACTAGATCAGGGATTTCAAGAAAGGTGAAAGTAATGCATTTTTCAAGTAAAAGTCAGAGGGTAACAGATTGGATTAAAAAGACAAATGAATGTCATAATAGACCTATAAGGACGTGTAAAGTTTGAATCAACATGTGGAAAATGATATGATAGACAAATAATCAACAAAATCAAATGGTACAGCTATTATTAATATCTGGCAAAATCGGCTTCAACTAAAACCTTTGTTTGGAATAAATATGTAGTGATTAAAATTTCATTTCACTGGGAAGAGACAATTACAAATGTGCATACCTTATAAAGCAGCCTCAACAGAGTAAAACAAGATAGATATAGTCATCATCAGTGGGAAGAATAGAATTAATAAATATTATCTAGGTTATTCCATGGAAGGACAACATGAAAAAGTCATTTACATTTTTATACCAGTCAATATTAAATATTAGGTATTGAAGGTGCCATTGTAGGTGGTGGGGATACAATGGCAAATCTCATAGACCACAGTGCCTGACTTTGAGTAGCCTGTATTCTATCCAGGGGTGGGGAGATAAAGAAATACCTTTGTTAATGAGAATTGAAAAGTTGAAAAGTCACAATGCACAGTGACTTCAAAAGGTCATTCTATCCAGAAATAAATCTACCTTTGTTTAGAATACCTAGGCAGGACTTGTATGGAAATATTATGTGTTGTAAGTGGAGAACTAGAAACAACACCAGTCTCCTCAGTAACAATAGGAATAGATAAATCTTATGCATGGTAACAGGATAGTAGAGAGTAATGAAAAGGATGGACCTCTAATTGAGTGTAGCAACTTAGATGACTCGCAAAATATATTCAAATAAAAATAAAGTTACAGAGGTTATATAAAACATGGTACCATTTATAAAATTTTAAAAGAAGCAAGTAAATAAAAACCATTAATTATAAATCCTGCAAATGTAAACACTTATATTTTGCAAAATGGTACAAAAATTGACTATATTCCTATTAGAAATATTGAAATCGAAGAATCTGGCAATACTGTTTGCTAGTGAGGATATGGAATAGTATGAACTGATGTTCACAGCTGGTGGAAATACAAAAAAAAAATGCTAAAGCTGATTTGGAAGATAGTTTGGCATTTTCTTACAACTTTAAACATAGTCTGACCATATGATCAACTACCATGTTCCTAAAATGTCACCTGAATGAATCGGAAACTTTGGTTCATACAAAATCTACAGGCAGATACTTATGGCAATTTTTTTTTAAAATAATTACCCCAAACTGGAGGCATCCAAGATATCTTTGAAAAAGTAAATGAATAAGCAAACTGTGGTATATCCATATAATAAGATATTATTCAGTGATAACCAGAAATGAGCTATCAAGCCACAAAAAGCCATGGAGAAACCTTAAATACACATTGCTAAGTGGAAGTGGCCCGTCTAGTGAGGCTTCCCACTATGTGATCCCACTCTCTGACATTCTGGAAAAGGCAAAATTGTAGAGATGAGAAACAGATCAGGGGTTGTCAAGATTTGGGAAGAGGAGAGAGATGAATAAGTGAAGTACAAGGAAGCTTTTTAAGGACTGGGAAACTGTTGTGTATGATACTGAACTGCTATGTTGGACCACTGATACATTTTTTAAAACCTCTAAAGCTATGGAGCACAGTGACCCTTAATGTGTGCATGTTTAAAAATCAATTAGGAGGGTACCTGTGTGTCTCAGTCTGTTAAGCATCTGCCTTTGACTCAGATCATGATCCCAGAGTCCTGGGATCAAGCCCCACATCAGGCTCCCCGCTTAGCGGAGAGCCTGCTTCTCCCTCTCCCAATCCCCCTGCTTGTCTTCCCTTTCTTGCTATGTTTCTCACTATATAAAGAAAATTTTATATAAATTTTATAAATTTTGTATAACATTTTATAAATAAAATTTCTTAAAAAATTAATTACAGATCGTGGTACCAGTGATGGACTATAGAATAACAAAAGAATCTAATGGTATTAAAATTTGTAAAACAACTTCACTGAAATGGGAGTTGTGGTGTTACGGTTTCTTTAACTTTTTAAAAATTCATGTAAGTAATATAGATTACTTACAGTTAAATTGGTGATTTAATACTAAAGATTAAAAAAAAACTATACAGAAAATACTATACTATAGTTGATGAAGTTGTTTCCCGAGGGAGATTAACAATTCTGGAACCACTCTACTTTTGTGTGGGGATCCACAGGTAAATAAATGAATAGCAGATGGTGGGAGCCAGATTCCTCACTAGGGAAAGTGAGGTGTGAAGTCCCAGATGAGAAAGGCGAAAGGCTAGAATGAACACTGCTAATGGATTAGAGTTGGAGACAACAGTATGACGTCATGTTTAGCTTAATATCATTACAGATGCGTATTTATGGAAATATTTGTAGATATGCGTTAGTGTACACCTGGGTTAGCGTGCATAATTTTCTAGCTCTGTCCTCTGAAATGACCTAGAAGCAATGATATCCCGTTAGTAAAGAACATATTCAGCACCAAAATCCTGTTTTCTAATATCATTCTCCAGTTAAAGAAACTAGAGCTCCTTGAAGAAACGCCTGATTCTAGGACTAGGGCTGGGAATGTACAAGATGAGCCTAGAGCATCTTGTAAGTGCCAGAAAGTAAGGAAGTGCTCAAGGAACAAAACAATGGGGTGTGTTAAAGAGATACAGGAACCAACTGGGGTTAAAGCGGAAATAATTTGAGCAATTAAATATGTTGCATTATAATAAAAATTATAAAATTATTATCTTGATTCTATACTAATACAAATAAATGATTGAATAAATAAATGGGGAGAACAGACAAATTTCCCATGCTGCACAATTCCAGATAATTTTGGTAGACACTTTTCTGTTGAAAAGATGGATCATAACTCCTCATATGTGGGCTGCATTTAGCCATTCCATTCTAAATAGTTGAGTATTTGAAGAGCAGAGGCTAGAGAGAGTAAATGCAGTGGAGAAAGCTGACAGACTCCGCCTCAGACAGGTGATTAAGAATGTCAGAGAGCTAGGTTGTGTTGAAAGAATGTATCTTCCTTATAAAGTGCTGAGATGGTACTGTTGCTGTGGTCTTCTTACCCAAAATCCACTACTCTGGTCTCACTGTGAGAAAAACACCTGAGGAGGTCCAATTACAATATGGAGTTTAGTTTAACATAATTATCAAGATCGATTTCTTAGTTGTGTCTAATTATTCTAATGTACGATGCTGATAGTATGAGAAAGTCGGTGAGGGATGTATGGGAACAGTGTACTTAATAGCTCTGAACTTTTCTGTAAATTTAAACTATTCAGTGAGGCTCCTGGGTGGTTCAGTTGGTTAAATGTTCCACTTTTGATTTCCGCTCAGGTCATGATGTCAGGGTGGTGAGATCCAGCCCTGCACCACTTAAGATTCCCTCTCTTCCTCTGTGCCTCCCTCACTGTGCTTGTGCTCTCTCATGTGCTAGCTCTCTAGCAAAAGAAACAAACAAAAAACTATCCTAAACTAAAAAGCTTATTAAAACTGCACATAAAAATCAAAGAAATATAGAAACCACAATCCAGGTTAGGAATTCCCTGAGGAATGTGGCACCTTGGGACCCTCACAAAGATCAGCAGTATTTTGTTTTGTGGATGATATTTATATTTTTATTATTTTTTAATATTCACATATACTTCACATACCATATGTATGTGTATATTGCTTTTTATTTATTTTTTTATTTTTTAAAGATTTTTTTTATTTCTTTGAGAGAGAGAGGGAAAGGGGGATGTAGGCTCCCTGTTGAGCAAGAAGCCAGAAGCGGGATTTGATCCCAGGACCCCGGGATCATGGCCTGAACCAAAGGCAGCCGCTTAACCAACTGAGCCACCAGGCTCCCTGTATGTGTATCTTACACCTTTTTTTTTTTTTTTTAAGTCACTATTATCTGAAGAGAAACGGCACAGAGATTGAAGAATTTTCAAGGAGTAGTTTAGTCAGAGAGGTTTTTCTGGAAGGGAACACTTACTCAGTTGGCCAATACATTTAACTCGAACGCTAAAGCTGTAATCAATTTGGATTTGAAGGTAGGTATAAAACTGGAATTGTGTGTTTTGCCCAGTACTTTCTAAGGGAAAGTTAGAAAGGTCAGCCTTCAGATATGACAAATTTATTTGGCAAGGCATTTAAAATGGTACACTCTGAGAATTATGCATATTAATTCACTTCATAAAATCAAATAATGCCTAACAATGCTTATAATAGCTACATTTTATTTATTCCTATTATCAATTTAGTCACAAGTTGACTGTTTTCCCACTCTTGTCAAAGGCCAAGCATAGAGAATTGATAATCAAGGGAGATGTTCAATAAACTCTCATTGCTATCGTAGTATCATTAGTACTCTTACATGTGCTCAGCCACCGTACATATGTAGTGGTAGGCTGGACAGTGCCCCCTTGAAGGTTTTACAGTACTGATTCTCAGAGCCTTATATGGCATAGGGGACTTCGCAGATGAGATAAATTTCAGGATCATAAAATGCATACATTGTCCTGGATTATATGGGTGGGCCAAATGTAATCAGCTGGGTTCTCATAGGAGGGATGTGTAATGAGACCAAGTCAGAAGAAGAAAGAGGTGACAATAGAATCAGAGGTTAAAATGATGTGCTTTGAAGATTGAGGAAGGGTCTGTGAATTCAGGGATATAGGCAGCTTCTATAAGGTGAAAAGACAAGGTAACTGATTATCTCCTACAGCTTCCCGATGGAACACAACTCTGCTGACACTGATTTGGGGCTTCTGACATAGAGAAATTTAAGGGAATATATTTGTGCTGTTTTATATCATAAGTTTCTGGTAATTTGTTACAAGGACAATAAGGAACTGATACATTATGTCATGAATCCCCACCAGAGTTCTCTAGTTTCTAAACTTTATTTTATTTTCTATGTAATTATTTTTGTATGTATTTATGTATTGAGATATAATTGACATACATTATATTAGTTTCAGGTGTAGAGCATAATGATTTGATGCTTATATACCCTGCAATATGATCATCACAATAAATCTAGTTACAATCGATCCCAGGGTCTTGGGATAGAGCCCCACATTGGGCTCTCTCCTCCACAGGGCGCCTGCTTCCACCTCTCTCTGCCTGCCTCTCTGCCTACTTGTGATCTCTGTCTGTCAAATAAATAAATAAAATCTTAAAAAAAAATCAAGTTACCATCTATCTTATAAAAAGTTACCCCCCAATTTTTTCTTGTGCTGAGAACTTTCAAGATCCACTACCGTGGTCATCTTCAAAAAACACACAGTAGTGTTGACTGTAGTCACCGTACTGCGCCCCATCTCCCCCAGAACCTGTTCACTTCCCTGCTGGAAGTTTGTGCCTCCTGACCCCCTTCACCCACTCTTCCTCCTCCTACTCAGGCAACCACGACTGTGTTCTCCATATCCATACATATTTTTGTGTTGTACTTCTTGGTTTGTTTTGTTAGATTCTGCATGTAAGTGAGATCACGCGGTATTTGTCTTTCTCTGAGTTATTTCACTTCGCATAATACCCTCAAGGGCCATCCCACATTATTTAATTGGTTGAGTACTATTCCATCGCATGTGTACGTGTATGTGTATGTTTATATAGATAGATAAAATAATATATAAATGAATAAATATAATATAAATATAGAAAATAATGTAATGCTCTATATACAACATAATGATTCAACAATTCTATACATTTCTCAGTACTCATCAAAGTGAGTGTACTCTTAATCCCCTTCATCTACTTTGCTCATCCTCCCTCACCTCCCTTTTGGCAACTACCCATTTGTTCTCTGTATTTAAGAGTCTTTTTTTGTTTGTTTGTTTGTTTCTTTCTTTCTTCGTTCATTTGTTTTGTTTCTTAAATTCAACATATGAATGAAATTATATGGCATTTGTCTTTCTCTGACTGACTCATTTCACTTGGCCTAAGTCCATCTAGATCTATCCATGTCGTTGGAAGTGACAAGATTTCATTCTCTTTTATGGCTGCGTAATATTTCTGTGTGTGTGTGTGTGTGTGTGTGTGTGTGTGTGTGTGTATGTGTATCACATCTTTTTTATTCATCTGGGTCTTAGCACAAGGCCACAAATGTGTCCATGGGTTCCTGTTCCATGATTGGTGGACACTTAGGTTGTTTCCATATCTTGGCTCTTGTAAAAAATGGTGCAGTGAACATGGAGATGCCTGTATCATTTCAAATCAGTATTTCCATTTTTGTAAATAACTATTCCTATGAGGAATTGATGGATCATGTGGTAGTTCTATTTTTAATTTTTTTTTTTGAGGAATCTCCATATTGCTTTTTACAGTAGCTGTATCAGTTTACATTTCACAAAGAGTAAGCGAGAGTTCTTTACTTCACATCCTTGCCAACACTTGTTATCTCCTGTCTTTTTGATAATAGCCATCCTGACTTGTGTAAGGTGATATTGTAACTTTGTTTTTCATCTCCCTGGTAATTAATAATGTTGAGCATCTTTTTATATACCTGTTGACCCCCTGAATGTCCTCTCTCAAAAGATGGTTGCTCAGAGTTGCTGCTTATTTTTTTCCTGCCTATTTTTTAATCAGATTTTTTGTTGTTGTTATTGAATTGTATGAGTTCTTTATATACTTTGAATATTATCTTCTTATTGGATATATGATTTGCAAATATTATCTCCCATTCAGTAAATTGCCTTTACATATGTTATAAATTAATTGACCATATATATGTGGGTTTATTTCTGGGCTCTCTATTCTGTTCCTTTCATCTGTGCATTTATATCTATGCTCACACCATACTGTTTTGATTACTGCACCTTTGTAATATAATTTGAAGTCAGGGAGTATGATGCCTCCAGCTTTGTTCTTCTTTGTCAAGACCAGTTAGACTAGAGGGGTCTTTTGTGGTTCCATACAAATTTTAGGGTTGTTTTTTCTATTTCTATGAAAAATGCTGTTGAGATTTTGATAGGTATTACATTGAATTTGTAGATGACTTTCAGTAGTATGGACATTGTAACAATATTAATTTCTTTCTTTCTTTTTTTTTTTTTTTTTACAATTTTATTTATTTATTTGACAGAGATCACAAGTAGGCAGAGAGGCAGGCCAAGATAGAAAGGGGGAAGCAGGCTCTTAATTTCTTGACTCCACTGATATGGAGTCTCTTTCCATTTTTTGTGTCTTCTCCAATTTCTTTTATCAACATCTTATAGCTTTCAGTGTACAGAAAAAGAAATTAAAAAACAAATCCCATTTGCAGTTGCATCAAAAAGAATAAAATACCTAGGGACAAATTTAACTAAGGAGGTGAAAGAATTCTTTAAATTGGGACTCGGATTCCTCAATTTATAGATTTAGATATAGAGTCGTAGCAAAATTAAAGAATGTGTTAGGTTTCTCTTAGCTAGTGAGTGTTGAAGCTGAAGTTGAATCCTGGTCCTCCTTCCTCTGAAGTCTAGACTCATTCAGCTCTACCATCTTTCTCTAGTGTAGCCAGTGGCCCTGGAGCTAAGCTGCCTCCACTGCAATCCTCCTTTATCACTTCTTAGACAAAGTTACTTAACATCTTGGGAAGGAATCATATTCCATTTTGCCTAGGATTCCTACACACAAAAGGGATAGAGTAATAGTACTTAACCTACAGTTTTATCTTGGGAAGTAAATGAAATAATTTAAGTTTTTGGCAATACATCTTCATATCCACCTCAGTAGCCTACAGGCCTTTTAAAGAAAACCAAAAATGTTTAAAATTTTGAACTCAACTTCAATTGAACTTTTTTTTTTTAAATATTTATTTATTTGATAGAGATCACAAGTAGGCAGAGAGAGAGGAGGAAGCAGGCTCTCTGCAGAGCAGAGAACCCAATGTGGGGCTCTATCCCAGGACCCTAGGATCATTATCTGAGCTGAAGGCAGAGGCTTTAAACCCACTGAGCCACCCAGGCACCCCTCAACTGTACTTTTGAATTCAAATTTAATGTGTTCTCCAAACTCTCAAATCTGCCCCACCTCCTATACGGCCTGTATCCTTAGAGCTTCAGCATCCACTTATATTCTCTGCACTTTCAACCCCCAGCCAGAAACCTTGTTGTTCATGACTTCCCCTTCTGTTGAGCATGGATCCTGGAAATCTGATTATTCCCATGTAAAATTCTTCACTCGGAATCCAAATACAGGCATCCCATCTCCTTTATATTGTCCCTTCACTGCCCCACTCCCTTTTCTCACAATCTAGAAGCTGCTTCTACTATTATTAAAACTCTTTGCAATGATCTCCTTCTTCAGACTTTCCCCTTTCCTTAGAAATTGTTTAGAAAAAAAACCCAAAAAACAAACAAAAAAACCCCCCAAACTCTGAAAACTGCTTCAGTTCAAAGACAGTCCCCTTTTCTTATAAATGCTAGATGTGACTTCTCACTGCCTGTGATAATGCTGCTAAGAGAGGCTGGGTGCTTGTTGACTTGGCTACTCTGTGCTTGTTTATATTCATGGCACTGCTCATCCGGGTCTCCGCACAAGGCCACAAAGGTGTCCATGGGTTCCTGTTCCATGATTGTAGCTCCCTTGGTTCACTCATTTTGCTTAGATGTTGTTTCCTAGAACTGTACACACAGGTTAAGGTGCTGAGTTCTGAATGCATACAATCTTAACCAGTCTTTTCCAGAAACAAGGAAACCCCAACTCTCAAGTTCCAGTTCTGACCCCAAGTCCGCAACTCAGACGAGATCGGGCGCGTTCAGGGTGGTATGGCCGTAGACCGCAACTCAGATACACATCCGTACCTACTACCCCAGCTTGTGGTGAATTCTATTGTGGGGCCTCTTTCTTTTCTTCAGACACCAACCTGGTCCACAGTGACATAGCTTCTGATATTTGAGCAGTGTGAGAGGAAGAGATCAATATTTTGTTCTGAAAACATTGAAAGTTTTATTCCTGGGAAGTTCAGGTTCTTCACATATAGTATCATAAATGTTTTTACACACTTCCATGTATACCAAGAAACACTGGAAAGGAGCAGCTAAAATAGATCAAGTAATGGATCCTAGTAGAACTTTCTGGGGACAAGGATTATCTTACACCATATATAACTTCTGAGAGTAAGAAAAATCTGCTTCCAGGTTACATTCATATCCATATATGGACAAGACAGGTGACATGATTTCTAAAACTGTACTTCACGTGGCATCCTATCTTACCTTGTGTCTTGTTTATATAGATTACTTGATTATTATAGATCACATAAATTACTTAGACCCTCTCTCTCTCAGCTAACTTCCACTGTGGCTCTTCAGTGTGGGGTTTCACCGAAGTCTACACTGCCTTTCATCTAAGACATTGCTTCAGCTGATAACCAGTCTTCTTGCCTCTCGACTCTCCTCTTTTCCCTCTTTTTCTATCAGTCCACTACTTTGACAGTTCTCTTTAAAACAAACAGAAAGAACACTGGCTCTTTTGCCTAAACTTTAATTTTTATTTTTATTTTTGTTTTTAAAGATTTTATTTATTTATTTGACAGACAGAGATCACAAGTAGGCATAGAGGCAGGCAGAGAAAGAGGAGGAAGAAGGCTCCCTGTTGAGCAGAGAGCCTGATGTGGGGCTTGATCCCAGGACCCTGGGATCATGACCTGAGCTGAAGGCAGAGGCTTTAACCCACTGAGCCACCCAGGTGCCCCTACACTTTAATTTTTTAAAAATATTTTATTTATTTATTTGACACATAGAGAGAGAGAGAGCACAAGCAGGGGGAGCAGCAGGCATAGGGAGACAGAGAAGCAGCTGAGCAGGGAGCCTGACACAGGACTGGATCCCAGGACCCTAGAGTCATGGCCTCAGCCAAAGGCAGACGTCTAACCAATTGAGCCATGCAGATGTCCCTTGCTTTAATTTTTAAAAAATGTTTCATTACTAATGCGATCAATTTCATGTAATTCAACAAATATAAAGTCCTCTAGAAATGGGCTACAAGCTGCTTTCCAGTGTGCATTCTCAGTACTAACAGCCTATTTATTCAAATCTACTTCTATATATACATATAAGATATATTGGTCCAAAGCATGTGCATTCTAATAAACATCTATTTATTAAAAAAGGGAAAGCATGCAAGTCCTCACCTTTTACATCACTAGCTTGCATAGTTTATGTGATTTAATTAACATACGGCTTTCATATGTAGAATAAAATGGACTTAGAATGAAACACTGAGTTTTCTGGGGCAAAAAGAATTATGAATCTGGTTTTTCTCAAAAATTCAAATTTCATGAATAGTTGAATGAAGCAACAAGCTTATTTTCTAAAGCAGTTTTTAACATTGTAGGTTGGGCATTCCAATTTCTTTTGAGATCACAAGAAGATACAGGTCTTAAAAATCGATTTGAGAGCAACACGATTAGCTGGTGCACTCACTTTACGTATAAAGGTTTGGATTCCTTCTTGATATATGAGATAAAACAACAAGATTGTGAGTAAACAAAGCTGTATGCTGAATAGATTTATTATATGATAGAAGGTAGTTTAGGAAATAATGCAGAGTGTCTTCCCTGTGGATTTATTCATCCAAATAATAATACACGGACTTTAAAGAACTGGTTGTTCTATTCTTCATTGAGAAGAGAATTTATCTAAAGCATTCATTAAAAATAGCTTAAAATAAAATATATTCTCAGAATAAATGTGGCACTAATTAATCGAGCTTTGTCTCTCTTATGAAACATTTATGTCCATTATAAACTCTAAATATCTCAGACAGAAAACTTAGTTTTCCTGTAACATGTAAGCTATTTAAATGCCAGTGACTTAAATAAGAAAAATAGATAAAATCATTCGTGCTAAGATTAACGAATGTGTAGACTTACTTACGTGTAGTGAAAAAGTATTGTGTTGTTTAATGTGGAGGAGGCTTTGTTGGGATAACCAATGGGAAAATATAGGTATTAATACTTTTGATGCCAGCAGGAATAAGATCAGAAATTAGTATTTTTTTTTTCTTTTTAGAGAGAGAGAGCACCAGGCAGAGGGAGAAGCAGACTCCCTGCTGAGCAAGGAGCTATGCCCTATGCCTGACTCAATCCCAGGACACTGGGACCATGACTTGAGATGAAGCAGATGCTTAACTAACTGAGACACCCGGGAATCCCAGAAATTATTATTCTTAAGTGAAAAATTGAGATACACCAAAACTCTTTTAATTTTAAGCTTCTGGTCATTCCCTCTTCCCCAGACTTTTTAGGTGACCAACAAAGAAGTAGAAAATTATCCAACCACAAATGACAATTTATCCATCTAGGCTGCCTTGCTTACCTTCTGATGGCGGTATTCATAGACAGGAAACAGCCAAGTAATTGGCAATAGTGAGAAGGAAAACCAGAAGCAAAGAAGCTGGCTGGATAATCAAACCTGAACTCTAGTTACGGTAGGCTGGGATGCCCAATAAAAATGCAAATAAATATGTGAAGAATATGGAATTTTGATATTTCAGTTTTATTTGAGGACTACAGCCAAGAAAACTGGTATAGTTATGGAAAATACTGTGGAATTTGATCAGTTAAAATAGTATGCGTGGGGAAAATAGGACCAGTAGTGAGGACCTTGTGGCTTTTACATTCTCAGGTCATTTGTGTATGTTTTGTGCCTTTGCTCTCCTCTTATCTGCTTGCTTTGGTCCAGTTCTGCTCCTCTATTGCTAAAATACTCATCCTGCCTCCCATCTCCCCAGCACACCCCAGCAAAGCCTGTTTGGAATTTTCTATGTGCAGTTCTTAGCTCACTAGTGCGTAACTTAACCTATCCTGTTGGATTTTTGAGCTCATCTTTAGATCTCTACTGCCTTTTATACAGTCTGGACATTGAAACTTTCAAGAAATGTGTTAAGGATTTGTCGAATCAGTGAATGCAGGGTTCAATGAATATTCTTACAGATTTAAACAAGGAGAGAAAACGTGTGCTCTTAGTGGCATTCCAAGACGGACATGAAGAAGCTTATCGGGCATAGGAGAAAAAGGGTTTCACTCCATGTATCACACCCTCTGAGCAGGCAGGGTACTCCCCGGGGGCCGCAGGAAGCAGGAAGAATGACAGATTGCGGCCACCATCATGAGCAGCACAAACCAGCAGACAGAAACCATCTGGAATGAACCTTGCTGTCTCTCAGCCCAGGGGTTTCTTGACACAGGTGTCTGGACAAGGACAGTGCCATTGATGTGGATCTGTGAGCCCCTGGTTTATACACTGTAGTCATCACTGTGTCGCAGGAGAAATGACAAACCAAGTAGTGCAGAAACTCAAGGCTCCGTGCAGGCCTTCCCCACAGAATCCTAATTATTGCTTTTTCTAGAAGTTCTTCCCAAACTCCACTCTCTTTTCCCTTCTGGTAAACAAATAGCTCTGAAAGCTATCTCGTTTTATGGGCTCAGGGCCCTATCTTTCTGCCAACAAAACACAAAAATAAACACACTAGTTAGTAACAAGCATGAAAACAGAGCACCTCTTGCCAGGTCCATTCTTACACATATTAGCTTAAGAAAGTATTTCAATTATTTTTTTAGTCCTACATACTACTGTCTCCCACATGTGGGTTTAATCCTCAAAATTTAATGCTTTCTCTAATTTGGTGATTTTGTGGCAAACTACAAAGAATTATTAACATATTCTGTAAGAAATTAAATAAATTCATATAAGTTCACTACATATTTAGTGCATAATATATAGTATAGTATAATATAGTATATAGTGTATAGTTTACTTTGTTTGAGACTTCTAGTAAGACTACATTTTCTATTTCAAATAATGCATATTCCTACCTTTATGTATAATATATATACAATGTAACTGAAATGACTTTCAAGTAGTATTTAATTTATGTATAATAAGATCAAGTCAAACTTAATATAAAAATGTTTTATTACCATTTAACTACAATCTAGAAAATATACTAATTTAAATAATTAAAAATACTTGTTATGAGCCACTAAATTGATTTTGTAACCTTCTAGTAGGTGATGGATTATAGTTTTAAAAAAAAAAAAACAGTGCATTAAAATGGAAATACTACACCTTGTTACTCAGTTTTTTAAGAAATTAATTAAAGGCAGTTATTTCTCCCCTTTTACAATATGTTCATTTAATAATAAGTGAACTGGAAAGAATTAAATGATATTGGACCTGTTTATTATGTTAATTGTGTCTTTGTGTTTTAACTAGGACTTGGTTCAGCAAATACCCATATATTCAGTAAAAAAACCTAAATTAACACATGTATTAAACATTCTCGAAATTAATTTTATTATGAGACCATTCATGTTTGAAGTTTGGTTGATTTTACACATAGGTTTCAGTTGTTACAACTTGATTTGAAGTAATAGTATAGCCTCAGTTATCCTAGTCTAATGACTAAGCTCACTTAGATCTACAGATAAGAAAAATTCTTCTCCATCAAGAAATCTGATAAATTTTCTCCACATTTGTAGGTATTGGCAAGCAATGACTCTTACACCCCTGTTTAGGAATTGGTATGACTAATGTGTACCTCTACCTGAAGAATAAGAGAGATTTTATCTTAACAGTAAAGAACTGAAAAATTGTTGTTGTTGTTTTTAAGATTTATTTATTTATTTGAGAGAGAGAGAGAGAGGGCATGGACATACATGGACATGCATGGACAAGCAGGCAGGGTGACGGAGAGGGTCACAGGGAGAGAATCTCAAGCAGATTCTCTGCTGAGCCTGGAGCCCCATGTAGGCACAATCTCATGACCCATGAGACCATGAGCTGAGCAGAAACTAAGAGTCAGGAACTTAACTGACCAAACCACCCAGGTGGCCCTAAAACTTTTTTTTATAAAAACAGGTAAAAGGAGAGAAACCTGGAAGACAATGTATTATCTGCAAGAGGACATCAAAGACAGAGATTAAGAACAGGTGGAAGGAGGGGAGAGAAAAGAATTTAGAAAGGTTTTCTGGTTCTGAGGGCCATCTAGAATTTCTTGCTCTTTTTTTAAAAATTATATTTATTTTTTTATTTTTTGAGTTCCTTTTTTTTTTTTTAAATTTAATTTCTTTTCAGTGTAACAGAATTCATTGTTTATGTACCAAACCCAGTGCTCCATGCAATATGTGGCCTCCATAATACCCACCACCAGGCTCCCCCCAACCTCCCACCCCCCACCCCTTCAAAATCCTCAGATTGTTTTTCAGAGTCCATAGTCTCTCATGGTTCATCTCCCCCTCCAGTTTCCCTCAACTCACTTCTCCTCTCCATCTCCCAATGTCCTCCATGTTATTTCTTATGCTCCACAAATAAGTGAAACCATATGATAATTGACTCTCTCTGCTTGCTCTTTGAGAGGTTTGCTGTTACTGGTTGAGCCAGCTAGTGCTTTTTATTTTTTTTTAATTTTTTTTTAAAATAAACATAATGTATTTTTATCCGCAGGGTTACAGGTCTGTGAATCACCAAGTTTACACACTTCACAGCACTCACCATAGCACTCCCCAATGTCCGTAACCCCTCCCCACCTCCCAAACCACCTCCCCCCAGCAACCCTCAGTTTGTTTTGTGAGATTAAGAGTCACTTGTTTGTCTCCCTCCCAATCCCATCTTGTTTCATTCATTCTTCTCCTATCCCCTTAACCCCCCATGTTGCATCTCCACTTCCTCATATCAGGGAAATCATATGATAGTTGTCTTTCTCCAATTGACTTATTTCGCTAAGCATGATACCCTCTAGTTCCATCCATGTCGCAAATGACAAGATTTCATTTCTTTTGATGGCTGCATAGTATTCCATTGTGTATATATACCACCTCTTCTTTATCCATTCATTTGTTGATGGACACTAGGTTCTTTCCATAGTTTGGCTATTGTGGACATTGCTGCTATAAATATTCGGGTGCACGTGCCCCTTCGGAGCACCCAGTTTGTATCTTTAGGGTAAATACCCAGTAGTGCAATTGCTGAGTCGTAGGGTAGTTCTATTTTCAACATTTTGAGGAACCTCCAAGCTGTTTTCCAGAGTGGTTGCACCAGCTTGCATTCCCACCAACATTGTAGGAAGGTTCCCCTTTCTCCGCATCCTCACCAGCATCTGCCATTTCCTGACTTGTTAAATCTTAGACATTCTGACTGGTGTGAGATGATATCTCATTGTGGTTTTGATTTGTATTTCCCTGATGCCAAGTGCTGTGGAGCACTTTTTCATGTGTCTGTTGGCCATCTGGATGTCTTCTTAGCAGAAACATCTGTTCATGTCTTCTGCCCATTTCTTGATTGGATTATTTGTTCTTTGGGTGTTGAGTTTGCTAAGTTCTTTATAGATTTTGGACACTCAGCTAGTGTTTTTTTATCTGTAGGAAGGAAAGGGAAAAGTAAAAGGGAACTTTTGGATAGAGAGGAAAAAGACCCATGGGAAGCAAGAAACCAAATGGGGAAAAGCAGAATGATAGATGGTGTAAGTTGAGACACAGAAGGCAGAAAACAAAAAGGGCATTTGACTTAGAATTTCAAAGCAATTAAAGTATTTGAGCAAAATCTATTCACATTCTAGAAATTCTTGTGCAAATTGGCTCCCCTTTGGATGCAGAGGAAACTGTCATGGAGTTAGTAATAGTCTTAGTTGGATCTAGAGGTGTAACCTGAAGTAAGTTAACCAATTCTGAATTACAGTAGGTTTATGTAAGGAGAGGTTAAAAATACTCAGCTTGTGACTTTGATGCAGATTCCATGCAGATATATATCACTTGGTATACCACACCCTCATAAGGAGTCCCCTCTTCCTTGTGGGGGAATTTTACTAAATTTCCTGGCATACTGAAATGGACTCATAAATTACCACTTTTATAGCCTGATAATAGAACTCATTCCAGTATGTATGGCTGATGGAATTTTCTAGTTAAATGTTACTTGGATAACATGGGTACACAGCAGTTGTCTCAATTATGGGCTCAACCTTGAGTACTTATTTTTACCCCAATACAGCATAGTTTTGCAAGTTGGTTAGAATTCTTTTAAAATTCAAAACTAAATAAGAACAGACAGAGTAATTTTCCTCTTAATTTTTACTGGTTAACCTTTTAACTCTTCCTCTGCTGAGCTGAAAAGTATTGTATTGCTGCTTTGGTGCATGGAGTGAAATTTGCTATCAGACAACCTGCTAGCTGGCAATAATATAATTTTATAAGTTCTTGAAAACTGTAAAGTAGACATGGAACTGCAGGGTCTGCACTCCTGACTGTAGGTTTATACAGAACCGGGAGACTTTTGTTCAACTTAATACTGTGTAACTAGGAGGATCTGTATATGGAGAAGGCAGTGATATCTGGGATTGGCAGGAGAAGGATTAAAAAAAGAAAAAAAAAAAGATCTTGGAAGAGTTAAATTCCTTCAAACAGTTTTGACCTCATATTTCCTCCATTTCTCCTATTCAGCCAGAACATCCATTCCAATTTGTGTGCTGAAACTGTTTTTTTCTGATGTCACAAATGGATTTTGTCCGTGATATAAATAAGGTAAACAAAAAAATGTCCTGTGGGAAGGTAGCATTTTAAATCATATCAGTCATTTACCCCTCAGAATAAAGGTCAATATGCTCAATGCCTTTGTGAGAGCCAAGCCCAAAGGTGAAATAGTAAGAGGGTAAGAAGGTAGAGCCCTAGTAGGACCAGGTACAACTAAGAGAGGAAAATGGTGCTGAACGGGGAGACTTGATGGGAGTTGGGGGGTATTGTGTTATTGAGACAAATTTAAAGAAGTATGGTTTATTGATAAAAATATACCACTCCAATAATGAGTGTCTATTTCACAAATGAAATATATATGTAATCTCTATGTATTTCATATACAGTTGACCCTTGAGCAACATGGGGATTAGGGATGATAATTCTCCATACTCCAGCCACAGTAAAAATTTCATGTAGAACTTTTGATTCTCCATAAACTTGAGTTTGGTTCTCCATAAACTTGAATAATAGGCTACTGTTGACTGCAAGCCTTACCAAGAACATAAACAGTCAACCCGTTTTCTATGTTATGTGTATTATATGTGGTATTGTTACAATAAAGTAAGCTAGAGAAAAGAAAATAGTATTAAAATTAAAAGGAGAATATGTTTACCATACTGCATAGTATTTATAAAAAATATTCATGTGTATGTAGAGCTGCTCACTTCATACCGTGTTATTCAAGGGTCAACTGTCTGTGAAATATATGTAATCTAAATTCAAGAATAAGAGAGATTAATAATTATTACATTGCATCATATAGGGATTTGATAAAGAAAACTTGCATGTGGCAAACAAAATTTACAAGTGATGAGAATGTAGGAAAAACAAACATTTAAGATGCTAATAGCATCCATGTGTGACTCTGCTGTTGGTTCCACTGTAGTCTATTCACACAGAAGCCGATTAGCACTTAAAAATGAATGTCAAGTCCTGTCTCTCCTCGGGGGCTTATCATTTCTCTAAGAGGAAAAGTGCACATGCTTCTGTTGTTTTGCCAGGACTGATGCAGTCTGCCCTTATGATCCCTCCACCTTAATTTTCCATCCCCTTCCTTCACTCTGCTTCTGCCACTCTGGCTTTTCCAGGATTTTGGAGACACACACCAGACCCAATCCTGTCTCTTTGCTATGTCTCTTACCTGAAATGCCCTCCCGCCATATATTCTCACGGCGCACATTTTCATCTCCTACCTGTCTGTGCTTCAGTGAGGTGATCCCTGAAGAAGCAATGTCAATAGAAACTCCCTTTGCTTTATTCATTCTCATAGCTTTCATTTCCATAGCGTTTCTCCTCTGACATGCACTATACCTTCCTGCGTATTCCTGCTAGAATGTAAAGTAAGTAAGCTCTGTTTTGTTCAGGGCTGTGTACATGTCATTTAGAAGAGGCCTGGCACACAGTAGGAATTTCACAAATATTGGGTAATAGTTGGAATGAATGAAAGAGTGAGCGTGGTGTTCTAGATTTCTATTTTTCATGCTTCCTTTGAAGACATAAGGCTCATCTGTATGCT
Source organism: Mustela putorius furo (assembly GCF_011764305.1). Taxonomy (NCBI): domain Eukaryota; kingdom Metazoa; phylum Chordata; class Mammalia; order Carnivora; family Mustelidae; genus Mustela; species Mustela putorius. The sequence continues at coordinate 32,309,198 of NW_025421998.1, forward strand.
ATAAATATTTATGTCCATCCAGTCACCATGAATGTACAAACTTACAACACATAGGGCAATGTTTCTTAAAGCTTAACTATAAAAAAAAGGCCTTTCACTGACATTAAACTAGTACATTAAGTCATAATGAAATATTTGCAAAACGATCCATGGTATGTTTGAAACTTACACAGTGATAAATATTCAGGCAACTTGATAACTTTCCTTACCTTTAGTTTTGTCTACATTTTAATTAAGATTGTTTTATTTGATGGTTAGGTTAAAAGTCATTATACATGATGAATCATTCTGATACCTTAAAATATATTTAAATGGAAATGAATAAAGATGTAGATATTGCATTTCTATTAGATTTTACTGAGATTAGCTGTGTTATCAGATTGGCCCATGGAGAAAAAACTTCATATAAAATTGTTCTACTTTGGGGGTGCCTGGGTGGCTCAGTGGGTTAAAGCCTCTGCCTTTGGCTCAGGTTGTGTTCCCAGAGTCCTGGAATCCAGCCCCACATGGGGCTCTCTGCTCAGCAGGGAGCCTGCTTCCCCTTTTCTCTCTGCCTGCCTCTCTGCCTATTTGTGATCTCTGTCTGTCAAATGAATAAATAAAATCTTAAAAAAAATAAAACAATAAAATAAAAGTGTTCTACTTTGTATTTATGTTCATGGCAAACAAAGTTAAATAGTTGTTTAAAACAGCCGTTCTAAACGATCACTCATTTAATGATAAATATTTGTAGTGGTCTATGACCTCGTATTTTTAATATAGCATCTATATACTCCATTTTCAGTTGCTTCTTTCAATTTGTTAGTGGCTTTTTAAGGCTTTTTCCAGACTGGTCTCTAGTACTTAAAACATGTAATCATATTGATTTAATGAATTTTTTTTCAACAGGAAAAAATTGAAATTTTATGAGTGAGCTATTTTTTTAAAGTAATTCATTAGAATTAGAGGTCAGCATTTTTATCCCTTTTCAGTTTTCTTTTTCCAAACTTAGCATTTCAATCTGAAATAAAAGAACTGATCATTTAGGACCAAGTACATTAATCCCATTTTACTAGTCTGAAATGAAGTTGTGTAAACCCAAGGCTTTAAAAGATTTATTTTTCACTCAGTGTATTAATGATTCATTTCCTTATTTCATTTAATTACTGATAAATTTCCACAATTTTAAAATAATCAGTTCTTAAAGAATTCACCATATCTTAGAATGACTATTTGTTCTTTATCCTGTAGAATATATAACATTACCAGCATTAAGCAAGCCTACAAATAAAGATACCTCCCTGTTCACATTCCACTCTCCTTATACACAGCTTTAAACCCAACTAGAAGATCTTTGCAATTCCCTTGATAATAGCATTTCCTGTACTATCACCCATGCAGATATTTATTTGGTGTTTAAAGTGGTTATATAGCCTGGGTGGGGGTAAGTGGATAGGAGAGGCAGCTGTTCTGGATAAGATTTGGTTCAAAAGCAAATTTTTAGGAGTTGAAGCCAGAAATTATGGGTCTTCAGTAAATTGGCCCCTCAGTTTATGTTTGTTGAGTTAGTTCGTAAAGATTTAAGCTGAATTCACATAGTGTGTCAAGTATTGATGTAGTAATAATAATGAATATGTTTTATTCTGCTAAACTTTTCCCATCTATCCTAAATAATGACAGGTTAAAATGATACTAATGCCTAAAATATGCCTAATGTTTTTGAGCTTATGTCCTTATTGCAGTTCAGGAGGAAGACTTATAAAATGTGGCTAAAACACAAAATCATTTAACCAATGGGCCAAACCACCCAAAGCAGAGGATCATAAAAAGATATATGCATTACTTAGATATTTTCATATCAATCATAACTGAGTATCTCTATCATTCTGATAGAGTATGACTGAGTATATCCATCATTCTTTTGATTTAGATCTAGGGTCTAAGGTCTTTCTCTTGACTTTGGGAGGGCTACATAGACTCACGGTTGGCCACATTCCTCATACATTATTTGTTATATGTAAGTTTTTAGTTTTGATTTATTTAAAGTGAGGAGGGATAAAGGTCTTTGAGAAGCAACTTTAAGATCTAAGTTTTTATTTTCTAAAAGAATTTTATAATTGTCACACCCACATCTCTTTTGACAAAAATTTTATAAAGCAAATCACCTTTATAGAGTCTTCCCAAAGCATTCAAATTAATACCATACCTTTTCTTAAGAAGTCCTTTTCTTAATCAAGCACAAATTTTTACTTTTTAATTTAACTATAGTATAATAGGATAAAAGATACATTACTTGGAGAAACAGAGGCTACTGATTCTGGATGTACGTAACTCATACAGAGCAGAAGTGATGGCATTAGTCAATAAAAATACAGTTTTGTCTTTTTTCAGTAAATTGCCTTAAATAAAGACATTCTGATGTTGAGTAGAAGTTAATGTGGTGAGTCCATTAAGGGGAGGGTGATTAATATTTTCAAGAGCTTAAATTTTTTAAAAATTTCTATTTATTAGAGAAAAATAATTTCCTACTTCTTTTCTACTTTAAATGTCAACTGTTTTGAAAGTAAATTTAAATACTCCATGTTGTAAATGAAAATGTGTTTTAATGCATAAGAGTGTGGCTACATTCTTTTAAAATATGGGTATGTTTTCATTTCTGAGTCTCAGTCAAAAGGAAAAACAACAGCAGTAAATTCTAAGGTGACATTTGCTATCTTTCCACACAAATAGTACAATGTGAATCTTCTGTTCCAAATGTGGAATGTCAGTTTGTGATTTTTAAGAGTCTTTTATTTTTTGTATATTAATAAACTAGTGATACTACTATTATAAAAGGAATAACAACATAAGTTAACACTACTGTAGCATTATTATGATCTAGGGAATCATTTACATCTGAAAATCACTCTGTGAGTGAGGTGCTATTCCTGATTTCCATTTTCTAGAGGATGAAGTTGAGGCACAGGCAGATTAACTAATTTAGCCTGAGGTGGTAAGGCCTTTAGCCTTGTAAATTTTAGCATTTAAAACTAGGCAGTCAAGGGGCTCCTGGATGGCTCAGTGGGTTAAAGCCTCTACCTTCAGCTCAGGTCAAGATCCCAGGGTCCTGGGATTGAGCCCAGCATCTGGCTCTCTGCTCCACGGGGAGCCTGCTTCCTCCTCTCTCTCTCTGCCTACTTCTGATCTCTGTCTGTCAAATAAATAGATAAAAAATCTTTAAATAAATAAATAAATAAATAAAACTAGGCAGTCTAGCCTCAGACTTCATGCTCTAAGCCAATACCTATACCACATTTCTTTTTTTTTTCCCCTAACAAAACGTGAAACCAAATCCCATGTGCTTCAGTTTTAGCTTTCATTTATCCTCTGTCAAACCCATGCACTAACAAAGAGGTAAATTTTATTCACCTATTAAATAGGTCCTTGTTAACTGACTTCATTGTTGAAGTCAGAAAAATCGGTCTGTTCAATTAAAGAGCTGTTTTAACTTTAAGGTTTTGTTTGTTTGTTTGTTTTTAAATGTATTGACCATTTGACTACACTGGCTGGGACTACTACATGCAAAACCAGTTATATTATGAATTAGAAACTTGGAAACAAGCTATCTTGGTAAGATTCCTTTATCGGCCAATCAATAATATTTACCCGAGTGCCCTTTGAGGTGTAGGTGCAGAAAATTTTCCCTTCTTCCCTTCTAGGTTCTTTGGCTGCCTTGTAATTAAGTTGGCATAAAAGGATTAACAGGAGGAAAATAAACTAGTATGATAACATATATACCTCCTGCATACCATCTGCAGTTTAAATACCATCTTTAGCTCAAGACAAAAGATGTTGCAGGTATGGAGTCTGTTGTAGGTGGTTACTAAGAAAGCACAGTGAGGTTGTTATGTGGGTTTGAGTCTTGTGCTCTCCACTGGTAAAGAATTTCTAGGGATTGAGTTATCTGCCTCTTCTTGGTACAGAGAAGGAGACACCCACACAAAAGGAGATTTCCCTTGTATATATAAATATCTCTTACAAAAGTGTAACTACTACTTAGTTTTCACAGCTTCTCTGGTGTCTGCTTCCTTAAAAATAAGCAGCTTAAATTAAGCAGTATGCCTAAAAGGGCATATTTTGGGGTAGTATACTTTGCTCCTGCAGAGAGGCTGGAAAGGTAAAAGGAAGTATATAAGACATTTGGTCTTGCATGCTAAAGTAATTGCAATCCAGTGGGAAACTTAAAATCTTCATCTCCAAACTTTGAAACTGATGCTTAATTGATGATATTATTCTGAGAATTTTATGGTACCTAAGCTATATTTTTCAAAATACTTTGCATATTCTAATAATAATTGATATATGTGATAGACTCTGGTTCATGTTCTAGATTTTTGTTTCCTATTATTCTTATGAATGATACCTCAAGGAAAATAATTGATGCCTGCATGTTATCACTTGAAAACAACAACATACATATCACAGCTTTTCCTTCACATCTGGCTAAAAACAGTAAAAGTAAGCTTAGGCAAGCACATCTATTATTATCTATAATGTTAACTTTATACAAAGCAAAGAGCAATTTTACTGAAGTAAAACAAAATGAGTTTATTTGGAATAGCAGACACATTATAAATCAGGACAAACAAGCTAGGGGAATGATAGGCAAGTCCAAAGAGACAAAGGGAAGATCAGTTTTTATTAAGTTTTAGGAGGAAATAGGAGAGGATTTTTCTAGACAACAGGAGTTTGAGGTTAGGAACATCTCTGATTGGCTGTGGGTGGTGGTTAGTTGTTGCTAGGGCTGACAGGGCCTTTCTTCCTTTTCTTAAAGGTGGGATATAAATCCCCTCATGAAAAGTGTCCAGTTTTGTCAAAGTAACTATTTTCCTTCATCCCCCTGGTTACATAGGCTGCTGTGAGTCGTCCTGAGAGAGCTCCCCTTTCGTTTTAAGTGACTCCATTTTATGAGACTGACGCGCTACCTACTGCGCTAACGAGGCACCTAAGTGACTCCATTTTAAATGAGGTTTCCTTTATTGTCACAGAATCAGGCTTATTGAAATGTGTGTCAAACTGACGAAAACCATTTCTACCTTTGTTCATGTATTCAGCCATTAGTTTTCAAAGAGCTATCTATTAGAAATCAAGAAAGTTTTCCAGACTTTTATCTTTATTTTTTAAATTTTTTCTGTTGAACAATGTTTTGTTTAAATGCTGTCTTCACCAATTCTCCCTTCCACCCGCTGCCACCAACCCAGTGACTTTACAGAAGACTTTTGAGAAGAAGGGAAGCATTTTCACTTACTATAAATATGTGATTACTTGTAAAAAATTTATTTACCATTCACTCACTGAAACTGGAATAGCAGAATGAGAATAATACGGCCTTGGAAATAGGGAATCCGTCCCATCTTCCATCTGCCACTCTCTTATACTTGGATAAGGAGCAATTCTGCTTCTCCCTGAACACTTCAATTTATCTATCTAATAAGTGATTGGAGGGAGCAGATAAAGTATAAAATGTTATTGTTCTTTGAACTACTTATTAAGATTGTAGGGGCCAAACGCAGGCGGCCCCAGGATGGCCCACTATGTTGTGTGGAACTATTTTGAGCTGAAGGTGGTCAAGACCCTGCAGGTTCAAGAGGAAGTTTTACCCCTCCTTCAACTATATAGAATAATCTCATAGGGGGTCTTCCCCAGAATAAAGGTTATCCAGAGCAAACACCTAATTACCAAATATCTATTTTTCTTCTTAGTGCTCTGTGAATTGCATTCTTTCCTTTTGAAAATCTCAGACCCTACATACTTCCCCTTGGTTCACAATGATGTATACACCTCATTTTGCCTGTCTTAGGAATTACCATGTCTGTGTGGATGTCCTGTATGTGCAGAAGTAAATTTGATTTTCTCCTGCTAATCTTTCTTATGTCAATTTGATTCTTAGTCTGGTAGAAGGATCTAGAAAAGGACAGGGAATTCTTGCTCCCTGACCAGATTTATACTACCACTGAGACAGGAAATTCAAAGATTTATAAAAGTATCCTGACCTTGAAAGGATAGCCATTCAGTGAAAGTAGATGAGAAAAAACAATCAGCATTTATTTTTGAGAAGTTACTAATTGAAAGAAATTAGATGGCCAAGTCCACGGCAGATATTGGTTGCAAAATAAAGCCAGACCCTCCTAAAACAGAGACTCCCAAACTAAACTACAGTTCTTCAGTTGGAGTTTTTGCTCTTAGTTAGGAAGGTGACCGTGATTTAAAACATGCTCATTGAGGGGTGCCTGGGTGGCTCAGTGGGTTAAACTTCTGTCTTCGGCTCAGGTCATGATCTCAGGGTCCTGGGATTGAGCCCCACATTGGGCTCTCTGCTCAGCAGGGAGCCTGCTTCCCCCGCCCCCCCCCACCTCTCTGCCAACTTGTGATCTCTCTGTCAAATAAACGAAATCTTAAAAAAAAAGAAAGAAAGAAAGAAAAAAATGCTCATCGAATGAGAAAGTATCTTTCCTCCTCTGCATGAGAAGATTAACAAGGGTCAAGAATCCTATTTCTTTGCCCTTTGTGGATTATTATAGTCAAATTGGAAATTGTTTTCCAAACCTGATGAAAAGGATATTGGTAACATCCTGAATTACTAGAGTGTATTTCATTTTGCTTCAGTAAGCACTGAAAAGGCAGAAAATGGCAGGGCAGGCGATGAAGTAGGTAATTTTTTTGCGTCCCCCTCTTCTTCCTCCCTCTCCTAAAATTACAGAATAGACTTCATTTTACTTCCAAGTAAATATTCTAATGCCACAGTTAGTTCGTATTTTGTTATTAACTCCAGTCATTCACCAATTCTCTTGTTCAACTTTCTCTAATTCAGAAGATTTAATGTTGCACCGGCTTGGAGTTCGCTTGATTGCCTTGTTAATGCTCTTATTCCCTAGCAATCAATTTAGTTTGATTGATATTTGTTATGTAGCCTAGTAAGTTCTCTTCACTTGAATTTCATTTAGAGTTCTTTTTTTCTCCACTTCCTAGCAATCAATTTGACTTGATTGCTATTTACTTCCTGACCTGTTGATATTGCAAGATTGCGTAAGTGTTTTAATTACCTCCACGGCCACATGCAAGTTTGGTTTCATTCACGTATTTCACATTTCTACTGTTAAATAACTTCAGATAAATAACTTTAATACAGTTTTTATAGATTTATAGATTTGCTGTCAGTGTACACAATAGTTTGAATTTATCTTTGCTTATTTCTTTATTTTTATTCTTTAAGATTTTGTTTATTTGACAGATCACAAGTTGGCAGAGAGGCAGGCAGAGAGAGGAGGGAAGCAGGCTCCCCGCTGAGCAGAGAGCCCCATGAGGGGCTCAATCCCAGGACCCCGAGATCATGACCTGAGCTGACGGCAGAGGCCTAATCCATGGAGCCACCCAGGCACCCCATCTTTGTTTATTTCTAACGTGGGATGTAAAAATATATTTATTGTAAGATACATTATAATTTATGGGGGAAAAAAATCCCCGTCAGATTAAAAACATAAGCAAGGGAAGGCCTGAGTTGGTAGATACAGATGACTGTGGAGACAGCCTGAGGCAGTTTTAGAACACAGCAGGCAGAAACAGCACATCAGGTTTATCTCTCACCATTGTGAATTTTCTTTCTTTCTTTCTTTTTTAATAAAACTAGGTAACTAAAACTGTTCTCTATTTCTGAAAGTAATTTCAGACAGCACTGATAAACTGAATAAACTCTTCATATTTCAGAGCGTCTGAAGGGTCCCTCAATTTAAATTGCATCAAGGTGAAGTAGAAGCTTCTTTGGAATATCATATTCCTAGTAGTTCTCGGAGGAATTTGATTGGATGTCTGTCTATTAGATTAAAGGAAAGCTTTGCTTAATTCCGTAAACTGTCATGCTTTAATAAATATTTTAACAGTCAAATAACCCTACAATATTTAAAAAACATGGAAAATTAATTCTTCAAAGGGTCTCATTCCGTGGCTGGTAAATAATAGATGCTCTTTCAATGTAGGTAAACTGTCCTTGGATCTATTTTACAGTTTAAGAGACTCAAACTGTGAGTCTTTACACTTTCCTTCTCTGAATTTAGGTGAGAGTATGCTTCAGCTGCTCACTACCTTAAGCAGACTGTCCTATAATCCTCCCTTTTGCTCAATATTTATGGAGACTAGATCCAATGCAAGTGTGATCAAAGAATCCGAAGATGTTCTACAAAATGAGATTAGTGTCTTTCTCCATTTGGTAATCTCATCAACCATGAAAACTCACAGTTTTCCCTCTGCAGCATCGTTTCTTCTTGCCTGAGTGTTTGTTCCAGGTGCCATAAGCAGTAAAAAATTTCAAATCTGAAAGAGTAATAAATACTGGTGTCACTGAAATAACTCTGGAATAGAAGCAGTATTTTAGCTGGTATTTTTATGACAAGATAGGAGAGTAGTCAGCATGCAGCTCATATAATTACAGGAAATTTAGAGGATGTAATTTGTAGTCTTATTCCTGGTCTTGAAGAAATGTATGGAGGCCTTGGTATAAAAGAAGGAACCAGCAAAATCATGTCTGGTAAGCCATTTATCCGGAAGCAGAAAGGTTAAAATGGGTACTAGAGCCTAAAACAGAGGAATATATACATCAGTGTGAAAGGACACTTGCAGGAGGGTTCAGAATCAGCCTAAGTGGAATTTTACTTAAGAGGCAATATGGGGCGCCTGGGTGGCTCAGTGGGTTGGGCCTCTGCCTTTGGCTCAGGTCATGATCTCAGGGTCCTGGGATCGAGTCCCGCATCGGGCTCTCTGCTGGGCAGGGGGCCTGCTTCCTCCTCTCTCTCTCTGTCTGTCTGCCTCTCTGCCTACTTATAATCTCTGTCTGTCAAATAAATAAATAAAATCTTAAAAAAAAAAAAAAACAACCAAAAACTTCGTATTGCTTTTTTTTTAAGATTTTATTTATTTATTTGACAGACAGAGATTATAAGTAGGCAGAGGCAGGCAGGTCGGGGGGAAGCAGGCTCCCTGCTGAGCAGAGAGCCCGATGAGGGGTTCAATCCCAGCACCCTGGGATCATGACCTGAGCCGAAGGCAGAGGCTTTAACCCACTGAACCATCCAGGCACCCCTTTTTGTTTTTTTTTTTTTAATGGCACAATTAGGCTTTTACATTTCTGATATTTCTTTTTTGAAAGAAGCCCTTCTGTCTGTGTCCTACCATTCAAATTCTATTTGTTCTTTAAGATCCAACACAAATGTATATCTCATTTTGTATATATATATCTCATTATATAAGTGCTTTGTTATATATACATATATACATATATCATTATCTATATTTCATTATATATTTGGCTTTTTTTAACTTAATAAATTATAAGTCTTCACTACCCCCAGTGTATCTCTCTTCTGATCCACTCATTTAACAATTAATCCTGTAATATTTTGAGGCAGACTTTTGTTTTTGCTGCTATTTTTAATTAAAGTATGATTTACATACGAAAGAAAAAAATGTCTTAAATGTTCAGTTTGATTACTTTTGACAATTATGCACATATCCATGAAAACGCACCCAGTCCTAGAAAGGGCCTAGGAAGTACCCTTTCCTAGAGAATTCTCCACTTTTTCTGAATTCTAGTGCTATAGATTAGATTTTTCTGGTTGTAAGTGTACATTGTGTGTCATAAATATTTCATTATATGTACATGTATTTTGTGTGCCTGTCTTAAAGCACATATGTATTTTTAAAAATTTTAATTCCGGTAGTTACCATACAATGTTATATTAGTTTCAGGTGTACCATATAGTAGTAATTCATCAATCCCATACATCACTCAGTGCTCATCATGGTAAGTCACTCTTAAATCCCCTTCACCTATTTCACCCATCCCTCCACCCAATTCCCCTTTGGTAACCATGTGTTTGTTCTCTGCAATTAATAGTGTTTTTTGAGGGGGCACCTGGGTGGCTCAGTGGGTTAAAGCCTCTGCCTTCAGCTCAGGTCATGATCCCAGGTCCGGGGATCAAGCCCTGCATCCAACTCTCTGCTTGGCCAGGAGCCTGTTTCCTCCTCTCTCTCTGCCTGCCTGCCTCTCTGCCTACCTGTGATCTCTCTCTGTCAAATGAATAAATAAAATCTTTAAAAAAAAAAAAAAAGATTGCTTTAAAAAAAATAGTGTTCTTTTTGGCTTGTCTCTTTTTTAAATTGTGCACTTACTTTGTTTCTGAGTGAAGTCTTATGGTATTTGCCCTTCTCTGACTTACTTTGCTCAGCATTATATTCTCTAGATCGATCCATGGTGTTGTAAATGGCAATATTTCATTCTTTTTTTATGGCTGAGTTATATTTAATATATAACATATATAATAGAATTATATAATATATATCATATAATGGAATATTATGTACATGTATATATGTGTGTATGTAAATACACATATTCTTTTTTTTTTAAGATTTTATTTATTTGACAGAGAGAGATCACAAGTAGGCAGAGAGGCAGGCAGAGAGAGAGAGAGAGGAGGAAGCAGGCTCCCTGCCGAGCAGAGAGCCCGATGCGGGACTCGATCCCGGAACGCGAGATCATGACCTGAGCCGAAGGCAGCGGCTTAACCCACTGAGCCACCCAGGTGCCCTATAAATACACATATTCTATCTTCTTTCTGTTCATCTACTGATGGACATTTAAGTTGCTTCCATATCTTGGCTATTATAAATAATGCTGCAATTAACATAGGGGTGCATATAGTTTTCTAATTAGTGCTTGAACACGTTATATTTTTGATGTTCATCTTTGTTGTTGTGTTTCATAATTTGTTCCTTTCTCTTACCAAGTAGTATTCTCTAGTGTGAATATACAAAAATTTACTTATTCATTTTCCTGTCATGTGTTTGTGTTGTTTCCAGTGACAAAATGGTTTATGTGTGTTAACTTTATTAGAAACCATAAAAATGTTACATGTAAAGTGATGATTCACTAAGTTCTACTCCTAAAACCAGTATTATACTCTATGTTAATTAACTAAAATTTAAATAAAAACTTGAAACAAGCAAACACACAAAAAGAAACCATAAAAATAGTTCTCCAAAGTGGTTGTACTATTTTGCACTTCCACCAGAAATGTATGAGAATTATAGTTGCTCTACATCTTTGCTAATATTTACTGTTGCTAGGCTTTTTCATTTTAGCCAAATTAATGGTTGTGAAATGTTGAATACTTCCACATGTGCTTCCTTTCATTGGTGTATCTTCTTTTGTGGAGTGTCTATTCAAATCTTAAGTCTAGGGGTGCCTGAGTGGCTCAGTTAGTTCAGCGTCCAACTCTTGATTTCAAGTCAGGGCATGATCTCAGCGGGAAATCTGCTTGAGGATCTCCGTCCCCTCTACCTCTCCCCCGCTCGCTCACTCTCTCTCTCAAATAAACAAATGAATCTTTAAAATAAATTTTAAGTGTATCTTCAAGCAAGTTGCTTGTTTTTCCATCATTTTTAAAAGCTTTCTGTACATTCAGTATATGACCCAGAATGTTAGATATGTACTGAATATATTTTTTCCCATCTGGGGCATGCCTCTTCATTTTATTACTTTCTCAAGTTTCTTAATGTTCTTTGGTAAATAGAAATTTTTAATGTTGACAAAAATATAATTTTATGTTTTCCCTTTTATGGGCTAGTGCTTTATGTGTCCTGTTTAAGGGAACTTTGCTGACACTAAGAGCACAAATACATTCTTCTATGTATTCTTCTGGAAGCTTTACAGTTTTGAACCTCTTGTTTTGTCTATGACCATCTCAAATTAATTTTTATATATGGGATGAGATAAAGATCAAAGTTTATTTGTCTTGCCTTGTGGGGTTTTTTTTTAGCATATTTGTTAATTTGCTTTATTCTTTGTCTTAGTCAACTTTTCATATGCAGCCTTATCTTCTCAACATAGTTGTAAGTCTGTCGAGGACCGGGGCTGGATTTTCATATTTATTTGTATCTTCATGGTGTAGATTTATGTAGAAATATTTTCCTTTATGTTTTTATGAATGTTGTATTTAAAATGATGATTCCAAATGCTATGTGCATTAATATTATTATTATTACTCCCAGTCTTAAAGTGCTTAGTTTTACTCACCTAGATTTTACTTTTCTTGATTTATTTGTTAACACGAGTCATATATTTTAATAGAGTTGTAGATGGCACAAAAGAAGAAAATTATAAGAGGAAAGCTTAGTATTTACTAGAAGTGGCCAGAAGTGACCCCCAGGATTTGGGTTGGCATTGATGTTTTCAAAACATTAGATCATGCTGTTTGCAGTATCAACTGAGGTGGTTAGAGAAGTAGGTTAAGAAGCAAGACATTTGTATCTGGTGGGGTTATCTGAGGGCTTTGATGGCATGTATTTTCATTTAATTAACGTTGACTTTGCTATATGATTCCTGGAAAGGTGAAATTGGAATGTAAAGAGTTAATGAAATCATTGAAATATTTTAAAAACACTATACCTCTTTTATGGAAAAAAAAAGTGCAGATATAATGTATTTAGGAAAATTCATTACTTGAATTCATTTCTTCCGCCAGTTTCTGGAAATGGCACAAAGAACAGTATCATTTTTATTCCTAAGGAGTTTAGAATCCGATGGAATTTTAAGCATGATCTGCGCTCTTAAGAAGTCCATTATCCTGCTGTCTATATGCCACAAATGGATTTACTGATGAAATCATTTAGCTAACTGTCAAAATGGTAATTAATTCTAACAAAAATAGTTAAAGATAACCTGCTTTCCAAGAAGCTCAACTTCACTTTGTGAGTGCCTGAGGATTTCTAAGAGGCTATGACATTATAGTATTGCTAAAGGGGCAGGCTGTACATAGAGCTGACTGAGCAAAGTTGCCATGGGAAACTTGCAGACTTTTCCAAAAAGAGAAACTAAACCAAAAACACTGATTGTATTTGAAATCTGGGTTCTAGGAAGAAGACTTACCCACTCCCACTGAAAGTGCCTAAGGGCTTGCTAGATACTCAGTGGCTTTGTGGGCAGGTGTTCTGCCCTGTTTCTCTTTCTACCATTTCTCTTACACCAGTTCCTCTTTAAATTCAGAACTTCAGCTAACTGTGGGTGACAAATTCAACAGAAGTTTGAAAATGGAAATGAAGCTCCTCTCACGCAAACTTTATCTTTCATTGTATTCCATTCAAGGGCAATCTAAAATCTCTTAGAGAGAGGACTTTATTGGACATTTTGACTACTGAAAAGGCACAACCACAGCATTCTCTCTCTCTCTTTTTTTCTCCCTCTTTTTCACTAATACCCTTGCTAACCACCCCCCTCCTTCCCCACCCCCTACCCTAACCACTCTAATTACAAATGAGATGAATATGGCCCTAGAGGGTTTTCTTTGCTGGGAACAAATGACCAAGGTCAGATGTGGAGCAAGAGCCTTTTATCCTAATCAGTGCTTGATCAGTCTCAGATACTGAGCAACCCTTCTGGAGGCTGAACACCAAAATAGTAATTAGGAAAGTCTTACACATAACTAGTCATCAGAAAATGCTGTTCTGTTTTTTTTGCACAATTCACTAACATATGTGTTAATGATTATGTCTCCTATTTAAATTATATAGAACCTTCTGAGATTCATTAATACATAAAAAATGGAAATGCACACTTTATAAATCAAATGTATGGTTAATTTTTTCAGAAGACTTTGTTGACAAATGGATTGTGTTTTAACTTAAATGCGATTTTTATTTTGGTTTGTGTCTTTGGTTTATTAAGCAATTTGAGGAAAAAACTATAAATCTAGGAACTTTAATATTAGAGTGTATAATAATACATTCTCATACTAAAAATTCTGTACTCTTAAGTTAGAATTTAAAATGTTCCCAACTGGGAACCTTATTTTTGATCGCATATTGATTTAGATTTAACCCAATCTATATTTTAAAAACTAGAACTATAGCATATGATCTCTCCCCATCCTCTTCTAGCAAGCAATTATTTTTTATTGATCTACTAACAAGAGTTGAATTAGAAAATCTCTATGCATAGTTTTAGGTAGCTGGGTACCATTTTGATTATATCAACCAAATATTAAGAGAAAATAACTTGCTTATCTTTAATGGAAGTTTCTATTACCACTGATATTTCTTTTAATAGCATAACTTCTTGACAATACAAACATTTTCCAGATACATGTCCTTAGGTTAGATACTGCCAATATACCTGCTCTGATTAGCAATGTTGGTTTGTGAATTCTAAATTCCCACAGTGCATATTGTCACAAACAGAATCAGTGACATATTAATACTCTCTTGGTTATGCATGAAATGCTCTTGGACTAATGTTCCCAGTAGAGATTCTATTCTACCCTGACCAGAAAATTAAAAATGAGTACACATTATGAGCAAATTACATAGCTGAATTTAATGGCTGAGATGGCCTATGCTTTTATAAATAAAGGAAGAGTAATGGAAGAAAATTATATTAGGTGTCTATTTATGAATTATCCAATTTCCAGAAATAGATTTTTGTTTCAAATTTACCTTTATGTTTTAGGAACTTGCAGAAGTTGAATCATGAAGTGTAAGATAATGGAGACTGAATTATTTTCAATAGCTGGGACTTAGTGACACGATCTAGAAAAGAAAATCTGGAAAAAATTTAAATAGTGTTATATTGAAAATACAGAAGAGGTAAAAGTATGGGAATCTAGTTACTTATTCAATGGTGGTAGCTAAGTGCATTACCAAAATTAAATAGACATTTGTTGAAATTATAGGTTCATCACAGAAATGTGAGTATTGCAACAAAGCTATGATGTAATGTATTTAAAATAATATGTCCAAAAATATTGTAAAGAAATTGGGGTCCTATAGTGTGAAAAAAAAAAGTTGATTACTGGTATCAAAATAATTCACATGGCTCCAATAGCATATGTTTGGAATACATGTATTTAAGCTTATAAGTCATCTTAAACTTATTTTATAATGAGTGAAAAATATTTTTCTTGGCTTAAAAAATAGATGGGTCATTTAAAATGAGAGGTCTTTTTTGGGAAGAGCTAATGACCTATATTGACTTCAAAAACCCTTTTGACTTTGGTATGAAATATATATATGAGAGGCGATTTGAGTTTGTGTGTTCTGTTATTTATATCAAAATTAATGTATAGAACTAGATCCCAGATTCTCCTGGGTAGGTTTTATCAAATAATTGAGTGAGGATACAGCTCAGATTTGAACAATCAAACCTCACCTATGTAACTATGAATGAATTATATGAATATATAATATTCATAATATAATATATTATGAATGAATGAATTGTAACTATGAATGAATTATAATCATTAACTCTCACAAATACTCAAGGATTTCTCAAGTAAGTGACAGGTATAAAGTATTTCCTGGGCATCTTGTACATTATAATCTGTCATAATGATATCAGTAGTGAAAGCAATGCCTGGGGCCCAGTTGACTATCACTGTCGCACTGTGCTTTGTTGTTACTGAACTGCTTTGGAGAACCCATGCACCTTGTGAGCCTTTCCTTTGACAAAGCAAAACTAAAGTTCGGTGGTATTTATGTCTTTGACTCCATAGAACAAAATGTAAATCTCGTGTGCTACTGATTCTCTCTTGCTATTTAGAAATCTAGAGGAATACCTACTTAATATATATATTAAGATGATATATATATCATCTAATATATACATCATCTAATATATCTAATATATATTAGATGATATATTATTCTGTGCCTTTTATTTTTGCCCTAATAATATTGGAATGTTAGAAAGTCCTTTATCTGTAACACTTTAGTCTGTTACATCATAAAACAGAGTACTTTATATTTTAAGACACATGTTATATTATGAATCACCAACTTCTCAAAATTTAAGAAAATGATGCAGTATCGTTTTGGAAGAAATATTGTATGACTCATATTACGGGTATATGTATATTTATGAGTTTCATTGTATTGTTTTTAGTGTTTTTAGTGGGCGATTCTTTGCCTTGAAAAACTAGCTGAAATACTATGTGCTTTAAAGAAATTAATATTTAAATGATCTGAGCACATTGAATACATAGTGATGGGGCACCTGGGTGGCTCAGTAGGTTAAGCCTCTGCCTTTGGCTCAGGTCATGATCTCAGTGTCCTAGGATGGAGCCCCACATCAGGCTCTCTGCTCAGCATGGAGCCTGCTTCCCCCCATCTCTCTGCCTGCCTCTCTGCCTACTTGTGATCTCTCTCTCTGTCAAATTAAAAAAAAAAAATCTTTGAATATCATAGTGACATTGATGTTGGAACATGTTAAAATGCTAGTATTTGTACAAAGACCACAACTGCCCGTGTTCAAACTAATGAGGAATATAATGATTCTAGCAGAAAATACAGCTGGACATTTCTGGTTCTTCAGCTAAACATTATAGTTCTTCCACAGTTGTGTACGGCACTTTGGTCTGGTATAATACGTGATTCAAGTGGGAATAAGCGATTGAACAGCTTGCTCTTTTTAAGGGTATCTTGGAATTCAGGAGACCAAGGTTGTGTTCTCAGAATAGAGTAACACCCATGAGAGTAATAACTCTCATAAATACTCAACTATTTCTTTAGTAAAATGACGATTATATGATATTTTCTGAGGATCTCATAAATTGCATCAAGATTGCCAAGCTAACTATAATCACTAAGTACTAACTTTTGATGAGAGAACACACATGAAAAATGTAGGTGGTGGGTAGATCCTTGCCACAGGATTTGGGGATATTGCTCTGAAAACCTGCTGCCAGTTCTTCCGCCCTCTTTTATTTTTTAATTGGAAGAAATTCATAAGCAAATTGAAAGAAATCTAGAGATGATTTAAAGATGAGACTTGTTCAGAATGCATGGGTCAGGAAATGGGTAGGAGAATTCAAAATGAGTCAATATCTGATTGAGAGGAAAGTACCATTTAAGGAAAGGAATGATTAATTTGAGATTTACCTCAAAATAATAAAAATAAATTAAGGTAAGAAATACATTGGCATTATTATCAGCAAAAACTACCGTGGTAATGAAACTTGAGTAATAAAAGAGAATAATTTCTCTTGGAAAGATAATAGAATTTCTCTTCACTTGGTGCATTTTGAAACTCAGCAAGATAAGCCATCAGCTGTGGTAATAATGTGGTGCAGAAAGGACAAGATAAGCGTTTAGGGAACCTTAGTTCGGGTTTCATAGTCCAGTAAATCCTTTTAAAGAAACGTGAGAATCCATTGGCGTGTGCTTTTAAAGAAGTATAGAATATTAGAATTACTGGCAGTGTTTGAATTATATAAGCAATTGTATTTGTGGGTTTTTTTTTTTTTGGCTCTGTTATGTTATGATGAGGAGATTTCAGAATCTCTTACTATCAGTCAAAATTCGGGAGCACCGCTGGCTCAATCATTCAAGGGGTATCTGTTACATTACATTTCATAATGATTCTTTCAATGTGTTATTGCTGTATTTGCTGAGCAGAGTTGAGAAATAGGAGTGTTTGGTTTCACTGGAGTCTTAGTTCAGTTTTCAGCAATTAAAGAAAATGTTTGCATTGCAGTAAAATGGTACAATAAGATTTAAAATCTCATTATGAAAAATGAATTGTACAGTGTCATTCCTGTCTCTTCACATCCAAAAGTCAATGTAATTAATGAGATCATGCTCCTGACATTGCGTTTCCAGAGTGGGAGTTAGACTGGTTATACATTTATTGATAAATCAAGATGAATTTTTATTTCAGTAAAATGCTTCATGGCTTCAGTGTCTAAGGTCTAAGGAGAAAATATAGATTCCTCCTGATTCAGTAGTAAAACAAGTGTTTCTCCATGAGCTTGGATGATATACAACTATTTTTATAGTGAATGCTCTGACTATATTTCTTATGGAAAGCAATTGAAACACATCAAAGGAATATATGAGACTCAGCAAAAGGCAAACATAGGAGTGGAAATTTTTAGTTGACTTGGGCTGTGAAAATCAAGTTAGTTAAAATAATGCTTAATGTTGGGGGGTACTTAATATTGCTCAGCTTTCAAATCTCAGTGATATCTATGATCTATGGGTGGATGTGTTATCTTTCACTTTAGTGCTTCATGTTGAATTAAACTGTGGCATTATCATCGTAAGGGTATTTCTAGATCCTGCTTTCTGTGCTTTAAGAGTCTTGGAAAAGATATTATTCTTACAAACTGTTGATATTTTTAAACCATAATTGCTCATAAAGAAGTGTAATGAAATAAAAATCTTTAAACAATTAGGATTTACTTATTGGTAATATGAAACACATTCATTCATTGAAATAGAGAGGAAAAGACATTTTAATGATGCATGAGAAAATGGAAGTTAGGGGTGCCTGGGTGGCTCAATGGGTTAAAGCCTCTGCCTTCAGCTCAGGTCATGATCCCAGGGTCCTGGGATCGAGCCCCATGTCGGGCTCTCTGCTCAGCAGGGAGCCTGCTTCCTCCTCTCTCTCTTCCTGCCTCTCTGCCCACTTGTAATCTCTGTCTGTCAAATAAATAAATAAAATAAAAAAAAAGAAAGAAAGAAAATGGAAGTTAGGTTCAGTCGTTAACCAGAGAAGAATGTTGTACTCTGGAACAAAGGAGTGCTGATATACTGAAAAGGACAGTATTCTTAAAGCAGGATGTGTTAGCACCCATTTGGTTCCCTTAAAACACAGCACTCTCTGTTAGTCTAAAATTTAAGAATATGTTAAGTTTATACAAGGCAGGAGAATGAGTTACATTTTTTAAAGACTAGTTATATTGGCTCACAAGTAGCTCTATTTTGTTCCTGTGACTCCAAAATTTGAAAATTGAATGAAAGTGGTTTTAGGATAGTCTGCCTCTTGTGTCAAGTAAATCTGGTCCTAAACTGACTCAAAATCTGTGATCCAGATACATTTCTACCATGGCATTACTTAAACTGTAAAAGTATTAGATTTCCCTAGTGTAATAATTCTGATTAACAGCCTAAATTCTGAGACAAGCCTGATTCTAAATGTGAGTCATGACCTCCTATATCCTAATCATTATACAGATCAGTAGAGAAGAAAAGTAGTTGAATCTGTACTCAGACATGTGTTAAGTACAGAACCCACCAGAGGTGAAGGTCTATCCTTCAGAGCAGTTCAAAAGAGAAAACATCCAAGAGCTCTGAGCCTGCACGTTATGAGGGAAGCCTGACAGATGTAGAAAGAACTTTAGATAAATACAATCCAAGCATCATAAAGGATAGCATTACTTTTTAACACTAAAAGACAACTATCATGAGTACTGAAGTTAAAATGGAAGGCTTTTAAAAGTACTTTAAAATATAGAACTATTTAAAAAATAATCGGGTGCCTGGGTGGCTCAGTGGGTTAAGCCGCTGCCTTCGGCTCAGGTCATGATCTCAGAGTCCTGGGATCGAGTCCCGCATCGGGCTCTCTGCTCAGCAGGGAGCCTGCTTCCTCCTCTCTCTCTCTCTGCCTGCCTCTCTGCCTACTTGTGATCTCTCTCTGTCAAATAAATAAATAAAATCTTAAAAAAAATAAATAAAAAATAAAAAATAATCATACATCAGGACCTTCCTTAATCATTGTCCTGGAATTTAGAAAGTACCATCTATAAAAGTGTATTAATGATACTTCAGAAGGAATAATAGTAATTTGGGTGGAAATTAGCTCCTGGTTTTATGGTATTAATTGTATGTTCTGGAATCACATTAAGGATTGTTACTGCAATGTAACATTACTACTGATATTCACATAGTAACTTTCAAGATTGTGTGCCATATGGCTATAGCCTCATTTTGATCTGGTAAGGGAGGTCAGTGTTCTGACATACAAATGAGCCAGACTGCAGTCCGCTGTGACCACTGAACCACACGTTTGTTTTCAGATACGGTATCCAATAGCCTCTTGCAATAAATGCATCCAGGTAACTATGAAATTATTTGTCCTTGTACTGTTCTAAAAAGTATTCAAGGCAGTATGCAAAACTCTATCTACTAAATGAGAAAAGTACATGAGGAAATCTAGGGGAGACAAGGATGTGGTTACAAGAATTAAAACTGAAGCAAGGAGGGAAGTGAGCAAAAGAAATGCATGTTGTAAAGAGCTTACTTTTGCTGGAGGTGAGCCTTAAATTTGACTTTCAGCTCTCTAGGGAGCAATGTGAATAAGAAACAAGAGGTGTTTTACTCTACTCACTAGATAAAAACAAACCAGTTATCCAGAAATACTGAAACATAAGAAATATTTCTCTTATGGGCCTAATAAAGAGGAAACTATAATTTTAATAAATGTTGAACAACATTCTTACAGGAAATATACTTTGTATGTCCTGATAGGCCAAAGATCAGACCCCCTCCGACCCTACATATAGCTGATTAAGTAAGAGGAAAGAAACATAACATACATCCTTTAGGAAAAACACTTAATTCTTCCCCTGAATACAATGTAACAGTGATTTATATTACATCTCTTACTATAAATCCTAAAGCAAATATCTAATATATAGATGAGGCCTCTAATCCATTTCCAGTGGGACATGCACATTTAAGTTTCATTTGTAATCAAAAATTTTTATACCAACTTGTCTGAGAGCCTCATGAGTGAAACACATTTTACAAATATATGTAGTGTAGAATAAAGCCTACATTAGAGAATAATTTCTTCTATAAGTAGATTAGTTAAATCTTAAATTTAGACTTAGAAGTCAACTTATTGAATCATCCCATTCATTTGCTTTTAAACCTAGTTAAGCATCAGAATATCCTGAGTTATTATAAGGTTAAAGAGTTTCAGGCTCTACCGTAAATCTGTTGAATCTGTATCTACTTGGAGGACGTGGGTATGGATGTTGCAAGTAGGAGAAGGAATCTGGAAAGGAAAAACTGGAAAGCTGAACTTTAATTGAAATTACTAGGGGATTTTGATGATTATTTAAATATATAGGCAATAGTCTAGCACAAAACTCATAGATACAGCAAATTACTTATTCATTCATGTCTGTTTATTGAGAATTTTATTATAGATATGTAATTGTGAGAACCACTAAAATAAAATAGATGTAGTCCTCATCTGATAAGACTCCATAGCGTAAAGACATGAGACATGTAACTATTTGGATACCAACCAAATCAACAGAGAATAAATCCTCACAGTTCGTGGTTAGCAAGAGCTACAGTATCACCTGAGAAGCCCTGAACTTGAAATTATCATCACAGTTCACATAACTTTTCTGGGGATCAGTATCCTCATCAATAAAAAAAAAAAAAAGGAAACTGCATGGGATTGTCACCAAGACCATTTTGGCTATACAATGTTAAGAATCTCTTATATTGGAGAAGGGTGAGTATGAGGTGGGGTGATGGAGGGATAGGGGGTAAGTGATGCTTAAGACCTGGTAGATAGATAAGGTAAGGATAGATGGAGAGGGAAACATAAAGCTGGTGGAAGAGGAGGAATAATTTAACACAGAACTGGATGGTCAAGTCAAATATTAAGGTTTACTAATAATTTATATGATATAAACAACGAAGAGAAATGAGCAAATTCTGGAGCTAAGACTCCTTGATTAGCTATTAAGGTTCTTCCTTCTCCCATGAGACGAACCTTTGAGCCCATAATAATAGAAGATCTATCTATGCAAGGCATGTAGGTTACTTCATTCATCAGAGAACCTTTTAAACAATGAAATATCTCACTTTTATATGTAAATAATTGTATAGCTTGTGTGACATTTATAAGGAACCCTACTCCATAAATCCATAGATACTAGGTTTGTTTCCTAGAAGGAATCTAGATATCCCAAACCATGGACCACATACAAAAAGACTTTAATGGATCAAGAATCTCTAACACAGGTTATTTGTTTGTTTCTGGTGAGGATGGTTACCAGCCTGTTTACTAGAGAATTAGACCAGGTCAACCTGCCTTCTCTCATTCTATTCACCCTGTCTGTTCTTCCTAACCTGTGACTGTCTGTTTGGATGTTAAGATTAGTATTGGAAGCATAGCACGAGATGTGCATTTAGAACTCATTATTTTTTGCCCCTGGAAGAGTTTATCAGCACTTGTTCCTAGAGACTGTCCTATTTCTCAGTTAGATAGGATGATCTGAAAGTGGTTCTCCCTTGGATTTTAGCTACGAGAAACCCTTTCCTTTCACTTCATGCTGTGGTCATCACAACTTTCAATTCTGAAGTCAGTCTAGCCCTCAAAACTTTACTTTTTATAAGGACAGTCAGGGTCAGTGTTCACTAGACTGTCACATTTCTAGAATTATTATGAGAAGATGCTGAGAGAGTTAGCTGTGTAATTCATAGGTATACATATACATACACATTTATAAAATGACATTTAGGTACCAAAAGTAGTATTTCTTAAATCTTGCAAAAAATTAGCCCTTATTTTAATTTTGATTAATATTTTTTTCTGATTTGCCTCATAGGTAAATATATTGTATAGTTTGTGAAGGATGCACAGTGTGATCCTTATGACCACCAATGTGACATCAATCAGTGTTACACAATTGTGATTTTCATGTAGGAGTGGATTGATTAAAAAGGCCAAAATTAAATGCTGCATTTCTTTTGTTTTCAATTATATTTTGAGGAAAAAAAATATTTCAATTTATGGCCTTCTAATAAATAAGATGTAAATTATCCATCTTATGGTTCTGAAATTAGAAAGAAAAAATATTTGAGTATCAATAAAGGACATATAAAATTGCATGATTTTAAACCACATCCAACTCTAATAGATAAAGTACTTACTGAAGACAAAATAACGAACAGAGATGCACTTTACATTTCATAGTTTTCCTGTCCATCATCATCTTATACTCTCATTTATTTAGAAAGATTCTATTTATTTATTTAAGAGAGAAAAGAGAGCCTGGGGCTCGATCCCAGGACCTGGAGATCATGACCTGAGCCGAAGGCAGATGCTCAACTGACTGAGCCACCAGGTGCCCCTATATTCTCATTTAATTACAAGGTTCAGCATATTAGAAATCTCATTACTGTTATCTGAAAACAAAGATAAGATGGATGTAGACTTTCTGTTAAAGGATCATGGATGACATGAGTTGACTTACATCATACAGAGATATGAGAGAGAGAATGTGTTCATTACTATGTTTGTGTGTAAGAGACCATATAGACTTCTATAATGCTGCCTTGGCTCTATGCCACAGGACTGCCTGATAACAATTTCCCACTAGTGGATAGAGATACCATTAAGTCCATTTTCATGTTAAACTCTGCTTATTGATGGATTTTATTTAAAAAACTAGATTTACAGTGGTCCATTAGGGACAATTGTCTTGTAATTTTTCTGCTGTCAGAATAAGTAGAAAAATCTTCCATGTAACCCTCTTTTATATTTACATAATTATGGTTGCATTTGTCTAAGACAAAATAGCTCATTTAACTTGTTCAAAAGGATCAATTTGCTGCAAAGTTCAATCAGTTATATGGTGCTATGGAGACAAAAATGCGGTTGAAATGTTTCCTTTCTTATGTGTCTTTAAAGGGTATGATTTAGTGCAAATGTCTTGGGAATATGTATTTTTCTTTTATATAAAAATAATAGTGATTATCATAATACTCTGTAGCTCCATCCAAGTCATTGACTATGGCAAGCTTTCATTCTTTTTTGTGGCTGAGTAGTATTCTTTTGTGTATACATACCATATCTTCTTTATCCATTCATCAGTCTATGGACACTTGGACTGTTTCCATATATTGGCTATTATAAACAGTGTTGCTATAAACTTTGGGGTGCATGTATCCCTTTGAATTAGTACTTTCGTATTCTTTGGGCAAATACTTAGGGTTCAATTGTTGGATCATAGTGTAGTACTATCTTTAACTTTTTGAGAAACCTCCATACTGTTTTCCAGAGTGGCTGTGCTAGTTTGCTTTACCACTAAGACTGGAAGAGGGTGCCCCTTTCTCTGCATCCTCACCAACACCTGTTTCTTTTGATGCTGATTTTAGCCTTTCTGACAGGTGTGAGGAGATCTCTCATTGCACTTCTGATTTGCATTTCCCTGATGATCAGTGATGTTGAGCATCTTTTCATGCGTCTGTTGGCCAACTGTATGTCTTCTTTGGAAAAATGTCTAGTCATGTCTTCTGCCCATTTTTAAATTGGATTATTCATTTTTTGGTGTTGAGTTTTATGCGAAGTGAAATAAGTCAGTCAAAGAAAGACAAATACCATATGATTTCACTCATGTGGCATTTAAGAACCAAAACATATGAGCATAGCAGGGGATACAAGAGAGAGGCAAATAGAGAAACAAACTCTTAAGTATAGAGAACGAACTGATGGAGGGGAGATGGATGAGAGCTGAGCTAAATAGGTGATGGGGAACAAGGAGGGCACTTGTGATGAACACAGGGTTGGATAAGGAAGTGCTGAATCACTACATCATACTCCTGAAACTAATATAACACTATATGTTAGCTAGCTGGAATTTAAATAAAAACTTAAAAAAATAAGAGTCATAGATTTTATCATCTTCCTCATTTTCCTTCTGAGGCAATAAGTATTATCAGTATGGTGTGCGTCCTTCAACCTTAGTCTATCCTCATACAAGCATACAGAAATAAGATAGACAAATATAAAATAGAAGTATCGTACGCTTTTTCCTCTAGCATAAATTCACAAGAATTGATTGCTGGATTGTCTTCAAAAATGGCTAAAGTGATTTGTAAACCCAGCAGTCATTCATGAGATTGTCTATTACATGCATTCTTGCCATTCTGAATATTGTCGTTTCTTATCTGCTCTTCCCTCCTCATTTTCTAAAATAATCTGATTTGTGAAAAACTATCATATCCAGTTAACTGTTTGAATTTGCAGTTTTTTATCTGCTTGATATCTTAGAGATATTTTCATTGACCTATGAGATTTCCCTGTCTCTGACTTGCCCTATTCTTATGCCTTCGTTTGTATTTTTCTCATCATCTTATAGGGGCTCTTTAGGTACTATAAACACCAACCATTTATTTGTTACATGTTTGGCAAAGATCTTTTCCCCCTGTATATCCTTACATCAAAGGGAATCATCTACCTCTGCTTGGTTGGGTCTTCCCAACTTCCAGGTCACACTTGTGTCATTTCCTGGCTGTTCCTCAAACAACCAAGCCTTGGCACCCACTAAACCCTCTACCCAGAAGACTCTTCTATAGAGGTGCACAGTGCTCCCTCATTTATTCGGGACAAAAGTAAAACTGTTGTAACTCTATCTTCACATTCAGCTTTATTTTTATTCATAGAAATAATATTTCTCATTACTTTGAATCCATACCTACCTTTCTGCTCATGATCTCTTCTGTTACCCAACAATCTCCCTGAGAACAAGAATGTCTTTGTTTTGTCCACTGCTATGCAACCAGCATCAGAAACCCCGACTTGCACAATAATTACTTTGGATTTGATGAGTAAATTATTTGTTTTTTTTTTTAATCTTGATTGATGATCCCTATGATTTTAAACAATGTCTAGGAGTCACTGAATCTTTCAAGTAACTTGTAATAACACTGATCTGGGACTATGCTTTAGGTCTGCCTTTGGTTAAAACACTTCTTTTCCCCAAATCCTGTGTATTGTGATATAGGTACTACTTAGCATTAGCTACCTACGTTCTGCCTGTGAATTATTGTTTATTTGTGATTCTTAGGTTTCACATAAGTAACGTTTTTAGCAATAAATAGGTAAGCACGAGTAACTTGGTCACTGCTCTTTTCTGACATCATCATCACTTACATGTGACTCACACATGGATCCTGCCATACCAGGGTCTGTGCTATCCGTGAGGAGTCTGGTGCGTCCTATCTGTGGTGGGCTGAATTATGTCCCCCTAAATCCATGTGTTCAAGTCCTAACCCCCAGCACCTCAGCACGTAACCCATTTTAGAGATAAAATCTTTAAGCAGGTGATTACATTAAAAGGAGGTCACAAGGTTGTGCCCTATTCCAGCCTGACTGGTGACCTTCTAAGAAGAGGAAATTTGTACATATGAAAGGACACCAGGGAATTGTGCTCACAGAGGAAAGACCATGTGAGGACACAACAATAAAATGACCCTCCACAAGCCTAGGAGAGGGGCTTCGGGAAAAACCAAACCTGTTGGCATCTTGATCTTGGGACCTCTAGCCTCCGGAACTATAAGAACGTGAATTTCTGTAGCTCCAACCACTCGGGCTGTGCCATTCTGTTATAGCTGCGTGGGCAGACTGATACACTACCACATGCCTGCTCTTATGTTGCATGTAAACCACGGGCCTGCAGCTCTATATGAACCTCATTCTCGGTGACTCCAATTTTTCTCTCATGGATGGCCAAGGAGGCTTTGTCACTCTTACACATACCATATTGTGGGGGCAGCTTTAGCACCTGAGCACAGCATAGCTTCCAAGGGGTTATGAATAAAAGCAAAAGTATATGGCCGCTTGGGACACTAATGATACAACCAGGAATCTTCTGCAGTATCCCTTGATACCTACAGTTTAGTTTCCTGAGGGGTTAAATGTTTTGGTTAGTACATAATAAATTGAAAATATGATATAACTACCAATTAAAGCATTGTTTCTGAGAGAAAAATGCATTCCTGACCGTTCTATGAACAACCCATATTGGAGTTAAGAATGGCCTCTATGTTATTATCATTGGAGACAAGAGGTACTCAGAACGTAAAAATAAATAAAATAATTAATTAAAACCCACAAGGATAATAGAAAAGCGGAAAAAAAAAATCATTGCTGGATGCCTTTCTCAGAGCTGAGGAATTCCATCTGGCTGCAGCAAGTAGTCCTACAGGAGCAGCTGTGCCATTGAACGCCCAGAGAAGAAGGGACGGGCTACGTGAGCTGAGAGCGGTCCTGTGTCAACGGCAAGGATTCCGATCCAGCAGGCAAGGCAAAGCATGGTAGAGAGAAGGGAAAGCCTTGCATATAGAAAAGACTAAAATCAGAGTAAGACTGTGATTGTTAAGTGACCTTCACAATCGTGGCAGGATCCCTATCAGGCAGAGTGAAAGAGAAAGCATGATACGGGAAATCGAAGCAGTGAAGGGACCTGCCTTATAGACTGGAGTCAGATCCTGGCAAGAAAGGGGTTTCCTGGGCCAAAAACTTAAAGCAGAAACCCCGTTCTATAGAGAGAGCAAGTGGGAATTACTGCGACAGTGGCAGCTGGGACGGTGTCAAACTCTTCACTGCATCCCTGAGAGCTAGCGGAAGTCCCCCTTAAGCTGATGAAGGCACGGCTTGAGGAAAAGGGTAGAGACCATCTAGGATTTCAGTCACCAAGTTCAGGGGAAACTGAGGCAGATGTATTTGCTCCATTCTTTTATTCAAAGCCAAAGAAATTATCCACATCCTATGAGTGAGTTCTTTACAAAGTCCTCATTGGAGGTGGGAGGACAGTAATCGTGTGCCCCATTCTTCGTTAGCTGACATTTCCTCATTCAGCTCCCTGCCTGTCCAACACTGAAATGTCCATGATACCACCGCTAGGTGATTTTCTTATTTCTGCTGCAGAATTCCCTGTGGCACCAATCAAAGATAACACGAACTCGCATTTATATAAAACTTGCATTGTTGCTAAACATTTCTGTCTCTGATTTCATTAAAAAGAAAAAATGAAAATACATTCGGTTTTATTCTCATGTCTTAGTTTCTACTAAATTACAGATCCAGGCTTGATGGCTGCCAAGAAAAAAATAAAAGGGAAGAAACAGCTGCTTTGTGGTTTGTTACCCAAGTGCAGGTCTCCCCAAAAGAATGAAAAAGCAAGTGGCAGCTCACATATCCTGGGGGCTGACTGAAGAGGAACTAGGTCCTTCAAGATCCTGTTGGATATGTTCCTGTATTCCCAGGTGTGCCCCAATCATGAAAGCTATGTCCACATTGACAGATTTGTTATTCAGAATTTTGAGAATTTATCATCTGGATGTGGTCAGTCAGAGCCAGCTTTCAAAACTGTCCTATTCAAAGCAAACATCCGACAGCTGCCAGTGAATACTTGTTCTGTAGATTCAAGTGCTGTTAATGACTTCGATTAAATTCCATATAGAAATAAACATATTTGGTCAAAGCAGGGTTGTGAAACTCAAATGTATTTCTGAGAAAATCTGACTCACCTTATTAAAGGAACAAATGGCAGTGCTTGTACTAGAAAATGATATTGTGGTTTAAACCCAGAGAGGATTTTGTTCAATCCTTCCTATACGTGGAGAGGAGCATCACCTTTTTGATGGGCCAAGGCGCCATGCTCACTGGAGTCTTAAGCAAAGCATATGCGGAGAACTGTTGGAATCTTTCTCATCTCATAGGCAGCCTGATAATCAGACTTACCTTGTCCCTGGCCTTGACACAAGTCCTGTTATAGAATGCAAGTTCCCTGACTGCAGAATTTCTCCATCTCCTCTTCTTTCCTGATTGTTTCTGTGATCTGGATATTACAGTTTCCCGTAAATGGTTTCTAGTCTTTTCCCAAGTGATCACCATTTCTCTTTCAAGCACATATATTTCCTGGTGACTTTTGCCCCCTTTGATGGCTTCACAATCAGACCTTCGTTACCTCCACATTTATAGTATTAGAAACGGTACCTTGTCCCAACGTTGTCCTTAAATGACCATGCATTTACGTTTTTGCCGTACTTGTGTTATTCTTCTCATAATGGAATTATGTCAGGGACCAGTTTCCCACGAGCTTGTATTTCCCCTCCCTGAACCCTGCTTTAATCCATTACTGTGTCCCGCATAGCTCCTACCAAACCTCATCCCTATCACCATTACGCATCCGTAGATCTCCAAGCTGCTGGGTCGGCTCTAGCTGCACTCGGCTGCCCAGTCATTAGGATTCATTTGAAAAGGTAGCTAAATGACTCCTGTCCACCTAATCATTCCTGTAGAATGGTCTGTACTGTACTTGGCCCCCTTGTTCTGACCCTCTCCATTCTCAGCTAAACTGCTTCTACCTGAGCTCCCATTATGAGAACATATTCTGCATAAATGATACTTAGAAAAATAATCTTTGACTTTTTAAGTAGCATTATACAGTGTGAGTATTTTTAGCTTCCAGCTGTGCCAGCAATAAGTAAGAGACTTTGAAGTGCTAAAAATATTTGGGATGTGTCAAGTAGGAGTTGGCAAATACCCCGGGGTGAGAAAAGCCCTAGATATGATACATCTGGCACACATTTTTAGGATGTCCTATTTTTAGTCTGTATTTTGATTTCTGTAGAGAGCCAGGGGTGTTTCCCTAAAAAAGAAGCGAAATGACAGAGATGCTTTTAGTGAACAAGGTAATCTCTGAAGTTTTCTCTCTCCCTTCCCTCTGCCCTTCAAATTAAAATTGTCAGCAGGCCTGACATGAGTTTTGAATCACAGATCGTTGGAAACCTTTGGAAGAGAAGTAGGATATAGCATCCAAGAATGAATGATAAAACACAGATCGTAACATTAAAATGTTTTGTTTCCTGGTTACAGCTCTGAGTGGGATTGCCGCCATTGTTGTTTTCTGATTATTTTTATTGGATGATCATTGCCAACCTTCTGGCAAATTCTTTTGTCTGGCTCCTATCTGACACACTTTTTTTGTGTAGTATATTCACTTACATTCTTGTCTTAAGTAGTTCAGTGAGTAAAGAATGAAAAACGAGGAGAATTAAGATGTTGTGATGTGTTTTTCATTTGGTGCTCGTCTTGATATTACCAATTCTCAGAATGTTTCCTGATTTTTGTACTAAACTAGAATGTAGTACTGAGCTCCTAGATAATGTCCCTTTATCATACGCAAAGCTTAGGCTGAAAATTATCAGTGGCCCTTGTAGAAATTAATCCTCCCCTGAGATGTGGAAACAGGGGTGGTTTTGAGGTGGATGGGAGTGTGCTCCTGTATAAAGATGAAGTAACCAGTCAAGAAATCTTAGTGAATTCTACTTTTGACTTTATCCTTAGGGTTCCCCCCCCAAAATTAACTTATAGGTCAGGAAGAATCTCAGACTTACACATTTACCAAAGGTTTATTCATTAATAGAGATTTCCAGCTAAAAGGTAAGTATTAATCATCAACAGATCTTGGTATGTTATCACCTGTGACTTCTGATGGTACCATGGATTATGAAACCACTGTATTCATGGCAGCTCCATGCCATATCTTTTACAGTCTGTGGTAGGACAACTGACATCTAGGACTTCCTTGAGGAATCTACTTCTCTCTTTATGTGCATGAAATCTGTGTTCCTTTCCCGTGATAGCGCTAGATTGCTGTAAACATTTCCTGATTCTAGCTTGCAAGAGAGAGTTGTTTTTTGTTTGTTTGTCTGTCTGTTTGTTTGTTTTTTAAGGAGAGGGTATGATTTGACAACAAAAAATATTTCTGTTTTGGCAACAATATGATGGATTCTGTTGCGATTCTATCAGAACTGTAATGGTGATTTTAAAGTATTTTCAAGAGATTGCAATTTTGTGATTTGTCTTTTCTAGTGATTTAAGTATACAAAGATCTATTCTTATTATGTTAATGAGTCCAAAATTATTTCAAGCTTTTGATGATCTGAGATTTGTTCTAATTTCCCCAAATGGATTTAGTTTAGACTCTCTTTAAAAAAAGATGACTCAGGAAAATATATGTCTGGCTTGTACACAGTGTAGCTGTGGAGTGTCCATGTAAAAATGTGCAGAAATCTTTAAAATTTTATGTATTTAATATTCTCTACAGAACTTATTGAAAGGTTCATAAAACCAAAGGGTCAGGTTTCAGAAGTCACTACGACATGAACTGTGGTTGTAGCAACATTTAATATTACATACCTTTCTTAGTTTTCACTTTGATATTTTGTGATACACGTCTCAAGTTTTAACCAATGTTTAAAAATGCATTAGTAGGAGAAATTTACTTGATTGCCTGCTGGATACAGTTGCAGCAGTTAAGATCTTAGGAATATTAATATTTGGTAAGTTTTCTGTAACATCTTTGAGGAGAGATGGAAAGTGTTTCTATGTCAGATTTCATCACAAATAACCAACTAACCCTTTGACAATTTAAAAGGCAACTTGCCGGCTGATCTGTAATACAGAGAGATAGTTGGCAAGAAAAACATATTTTTAAAAATCTGCCACATTTTCTAGTTGAACAGGTATCTGAATGTAAATCTAGACTTATGTTGCAAAAAATGTCCCAGATTGGTTTAAAAAGTGCTTCGACTCATGTCTCTTGAATTATCTTTATGATTAATGTATTGAACTTTCATTACCATTAAAGAGAATTATTGGATGTGTATGCACGGCGAGTTAAGACACTTATGTTTTGTGATAATTGATAAGGGAGAAAGGGAGAGTTAATGGTCTAGCATGCTGACCTTTCATGGATTATTCAAGGGAACATTTGCTAGGAAAGAGAAAAACTTTTGATGGTTCTGGCATTATGATTCATCAAATAAGTTAAGGACTCTAGGTAATCTTCCTCTTATAACCACCGAACATCATAGAGGTGCTCCTTTATGTTGTAACCATACCTATGAGATGATGCTACAAGTGTTGAGATAATAGAGAGGGTTATCAGAGGCTTTTTCCCTACGAGAAAATGTCCTTCCTACCATCAGTAGGTAATACAATTCAGCCGTCACTAGCCAGTACACTGGCCTTCTCCTTTTGGTCAATAGCTTAGGAATTGAACCATAGCATTTATAATTCAGTAGTTTCTGCATACCTGTCTACTTTGTCACCAGCTCAGGGGAATTTGATGTGCGTGTTTTGCCTCAGTGAGTCAGTTTTATTGATGTGCTTGCTGTAGGAGTTGCATATACAGTATAAACTTTCCTGGGAAAAGCTGCTTCTTTGCCATAAGACTTAGAATTATTCATAAAATAATGTGTGTTTTAGTTAGCACGGAAGATCTAAGTTTAGGAAGGAAACCATAAAATCAAATCTATGGCTAATTCATGCCTGATAATTCAGAGAGGTAAATAATTGGCATTTATATTTGAGACAAGTTCAGTGTTTCAGCACAGAGATTTTATGCCTTTGTCTCTAAAACAGTGGGATTGCTGTTACTGTTTCTTGAACTCACCAGAGTCTGCAGTTTAACTGAAGTGTGAAGGCTGCTTACTTTATTATTTAGATGATTATCTAGGGGGTGTAAGGAAGATAGTCTCACCATCATAGAAAGAAATTTTATGAGTTTCTAATATTCTGTTAATTGCCAATGTATTTTTTCTTCTTGAAAAAATGATAAAAGAAAGGACAGGTCTCTCTCATGTAATCTGGCATAAACTTTTTAATAGCTCTGATTGCAATTACAATCTTACATGTATTTATTGTGTTTGTCTATCTTCTATATCTGATTATAAGCCTCACATAATCAAGAGTTGAGTTGAATTTTGCACATCATCCTCCCTGACCCTACCAACTTGTCTGTAATCTAGTAAAATGTTCAGTGAATATTTGTCAAAAGAATTAGTGAGTGAATAAAAGAAAGAGTAATCCAATATTTAAACAACTTCAAAACACTATATTGACTATATTTGATCAATGGAAACATGTTAAGAGATCATTAGGCTGCGATAAACTTTATTCCTAGAACCACTAGTGCTTTCTAGATGGAAAAGAAAAAAATTAAATATATGTATGTTTGCTCTTACACTCCACTTTTTAATAGGTGCTGTGTGTTTTTATGAAAATTATCTTAAAATTCATTCTAGTTATAGAATGAATAAGTCACAGGAATAAAAGGTACAGCATAGACAGTATTGTCAATGGTGTTACAACAGTGCTGTGTGGTGACAACAGATGGTAGTTACCCTTGTGATGAGCACCTGAAACTAATGTTACAATGTGTGTAAGCTATAGTTCAATTAAAATAACAATAATTGGAAAAAAATAAGTAAAATTTATTCTTTTCATTGTATTTGGAAGTTATACTAATAATGGTTTCAGAACTTCAATCCTCCCTAGGATTTGGAGTATTTAATCCTTTTCTCCCTCTTTCTTGCCTACCCTCCTTCCTCCTTCCTACTTTCCTTCCATCCATCCATCCATCCATCCATCCATCCATCCATCCTTCATAACAAAGTACACAGGTCTCCTAGAACACTACTGTTAAAACAACCTTGGTGCTTGGTAAAAAGTGGCCCAAATTAACCAATGGTGCTCTGACGTGTCTTTCCTGGTATATGTAAGACCACGTAGGAGTCTCCTTTAAAATTAGTAACTGGATTTCATTCTAGAATGTGTGTGAATGAAAAGGGTGTGTTTAGTAGAAACTGAAGCCAAGTGGGTAGAATGGAAAGAGATCGTGTTTGGGGATAGTACTCTGCTTTGGCTTTTTGTTTTTGCATTGAACTATTATAGGGTCTTTGTCTTTGATATTTCTCTTCATCCTAGGGTTAAAAAAAAAAAAAAAGCCTAACCTATTCTAGATGCCCATTTAACAATTTTAAATAAATATATGAAACAACAAAGAATTACATGAGACAAAATACCAAAGGTATTTAGACCAGACAATGTGTTATCATCAAGGAAAGATAAACATTAAGAGGTCTTTTCTAGTCTTGAGTTCTTATATACTATGTGTATTGGATCTTCTTGACACGTCTTTCTTAAGTATTTCCATTATCCTTCAGGGGCGTTTTCCACTGCCTCTTTTATATTCATTACCAAGAATCTTATGGCAGGGACTACAGCAGACCTTATTTTTAGGAGCAATATCTCCCTGAATTGATTTGTAGTCCTATAACATTTAAATGCAATAAGGTTCATTAATGGCATTCTTTCCCCAAGACCAGAATGACAGTTGTGTACATAAATGTATGGGTGTGACTTGTCCTGCATACTGATGAATTCTACCATCATGTTTGCCAGCGGTAGACAGAATCACAGACGCTACCCAATAACTCTCCTAGCGCAAGTTATAAACAGGAAAGAGCGTCTTTCTTTCTGCTTTCAGTTAGCTTTATTAAATGCTGAATATCAAAAACAATTTATCAGGATTTAGTAGATCTTTGCTATTTCAGAAAAGATGTTTCTCTATGTTATATAATTGAAGTTGGAATCTTATCTCTGTTGGAGCTCATTACCCAGCAGCAGTCCCTCCACTCCTCCCCAGCCCCGAAAGTGGTGGTGTAGAAACTACAGGAGTGTGATTACCAGCACAGGTATTGGGGGAGCAAGAAATAATGAGATTTCCTCCCTGCAATGTGTCTCTTCACACTGAGTCAAGTGGATTCATTTCCATGTTTTCAAAGTCAAACAGTGCTGAGAACGCAGACAGTTTATATAACAGCAAGCATGTTTTGGGAAAGCTAGCAAGAACAGTGCATTCTATATCACACGATCTTTCAATACAACTTTGTTTCAGTGTTTCGTTTGTTTACATATTGATGGAACTTTTATTCATTTCTAAGTCAGTCAATATTTACTGCTTTTCATTGTGTCATAAGGAACAGGAAAGAAATAGAACCTTTCGTCCCTGCCACTGTGGATGCTACAAGTCCTTGCTATTAAGAATTTATATTTCTGATGATTATTTATAAGCACAGCCTCAGATGTTGAATACTTTCTTTTTTTTTTAACGTGAAGAGTCTTAGCATTAAAAGAGAACCTTAAAGGACATTTAATCTCACAGCCATCCAGAACATCACCTTGACACTACATGGCAATATTACAATTCCTTTCAGGGAACCCTCGTTGTACATATTAAACTCTCTAGTAGAATCTGCAAAATATATACATATATTTAGTACTGTTTAAACCAAGGCTTTTTGACCGTGGGATTTTTTTTTCTTTGTTATAGTTATTAAAATACTTGTTAAGAAACACATCACTAAATCCTCTTCAGGAAATGTGCTCCATTTGGGGTGTTAGCAAATACTTCCTTATATTGAGATCCTTTTCTTTGTAACTCCCAACTGTGTATGACCCCCAAGCTGTAAACAGCACAATGGAGATGAACTGAAAATGTTTTGAGCTTTAATTTCTCCTACATCTGGATTCTAAAACCAACACTTCTTTTTTGTTTGCTTCGTTAGTCTAGGTTACTCAGTTAACATAAAATGTACCCTTTTTAGAGTACATTTCAATGAGTTTTGACAAATGTATACAGGGTCCCCATCACAATGAATATATAGAATATTCCCATGACCCCAAAATGGTTCTATGGGCCCCTGTGTTCTTAATCCCTTCCCTGCCACAAAATACAAAATTTTGTTTGTATTTCTCTAATGACTAGTTATGTTGAGGATCTTTTTATATGTTTATTTGACATATATATCTTTATTTATGAAATGTTCAAATATTTTGCCTATTTTTATTATATTTTTTGTCTTGTATTAAGTTATAAGATTAATTTATCTACTTTGGATACAAGTGATAAATGATAAATCACATAGGTGTTTATGTATATTTTGTTACTGTTTATAGCTAGTCTTTGTTTTCTTGAGAGTGTCTTACAAAGAGCATAGGTTATTTTTTCATTTTCTTTTTAATTTTGGTGAAGTTGTATTTATTAATTTTTATTTTAGGTTTGTGCTTTCTGAATCCTATTTTAGAAATTTTGCCTAAATGAAGATCACAGAGGTTTTTTCCTATCTTTTCTTTAGAATTTTATAGATTTAGAATTTATATTTTGATCTAAGATCTGTTTAAAGTTTATTTTGTAAATCATGTGAAGTGTAAGTCAAGAAGGCCTTGAGGCCTTGGTACCCTTTCCAAAAATTAATTAGTCATATACATGGATTAGTTTTTGGATTTTTTTGTTCTGTTCTATTGATCTCTACATCAAAGCTTTCTTTATGAGAAGACTATCAACTTTTAAAATTTTCTATGGAGATTTTCAGCTTATTTATTTGTTCCTAGATGAGCTCTTTTCATTTTGTTTTTCAAATGATTTGTTCATTTCGCTTAAGTTGTCAAAATTATTGGCATCAGTTTACTTATGATATGTTTTTATTATCATTTTCCTTATCATTAGTAATGAATCTCTTATTCTTGATATTGGTAATTTTTTGTTCAGTGTGACTATAAATTTGTCAATTTTATTGATAATTTTTAAAGAACAAGGTCTTTAAAAATGATGATTTCTACCCATATCTTTATTGTTGCCTTCCTTCTGTTTGTTTTGGATTTAATTTCCTCTTTGCCTAATTTCTTTCTCTTTCTTCCTTTGGTCTATGTTCTTAAGTTGGAATCCTTTGATTATTAATTTGACACTGATTTATTTTTCCAAGATAAAAATTTAATGCTATAAATGTTTCTCTAAGAACTGCATCTCACAAGTTTTGATAGGTTGTACTTTAATGTTCATTCAATTAAAGATGTTCCAATTTCACCTTTGACTTCCATTTTGACTTATGGCTATTTAGAACTGTGTTATTGATAGCTAAATTAATTTATTTCCAGTATGAGGAAACATACTTTGTGTAATTGTAATTATTTTAAATTGTTTAGTAAGCTTAGCTTTCTTAGGAGCTCAAGAATAATCATGATGTTGCAAATTACCCAGCTTTTAGGATAGAAGGTTTTCTCACTCATAAAAAGAAGTCTTCACACATTTTTAAAATAATTACCAATACGGGCGCGTGGGTGGCTCAGTGGGTTTAAAGCCTCTGCCTTCAGCTCAGGTCATGATCCCAGGGTTCTGGGATCGAGCCTCGCATCAGGCTCTCTGCTCTGCAGGGAGCATGCTTCCTTCCCTCTCTCTCTCTGCCTGCCTCTCTGCCTACTTGTGATCTCTCTCTCTGTCAAATAAATAAAATCTTTAAAAATAAAATAATTACCAAAAGACATATTTCTATAACTGGAGAAAATACATCTGTCTATAACTAGTGGGGAATAATTTTCCATGGAGTGGACTTACGTCGTATCTACTGTCATAGAAATATTTCCATACTGTCTGTTGAATCCTTGACTATGAATTATCTCCTCTATCAAGTAACTTGCAATAAGGCATTTTGAAAAATATGTCATCCAGTAAGAAAGCTAACTTAAGTCTCTTTTAAGTTATGAGGTTTAAAATGTTTTCTGTCCAACCATTTATTATCTCATTTGGTGTTGGGAGTCTAAATAACAATTACTTAACTTTGAGTCTGTGAAAACCCAGGCTGGGCTCTTCAGCTCTTTTCAGTGGCTTATGCATAGACTGTAGCTCTTAGAACATGTAGGACTCAATGCATTCTCCTGCCATTTGTAAATCTCCGTGCTATTTGTCAGTCTTTATACAGCAACAGACATTCAACCTAAGTAGTAAGAGAATTGTGTTATATGTGTGTGAATAAACACATTTTTTTCCTCTTTATGTCTTTACAGTTTTCAAGAAATTCCAGCCATATTTGAAGCCTTATATTTCTTACAAGGGTCAAATTGGATTATGTATATGAAATCATATTTTGAGCTGTAAGATGAGAGACAAATGCTAGTAATATGGTTTATGTATGCAGTATATACTCCATAAATACTATTTGAATTGGCAGTGCTTCTAGGGATGCGGAAAATTTCCATAGAAGCTTCAGAGCTTCAGGAAGAAAGGAAAGTGAGCTATGCTGCTCACATAGCTATGCTGCTATGATTTCATTCTAGTTACTGTTACATAAAGTACCTTTGAAAATATTACCAAGCAATTATGGAAGTGTTGCTCCTAGGAGATTAAGAGTGTCATCTTTTAAACGCCATTCATCCAAATGTATATAATGCTTAAGGAATGTTTATGCTTTGTAGGAACCTGTGCAAGTTTTGTTGAATAAGAAATATTCAGAGGAGTCTAATGAGCAAAAAGACTGCAGTGGGCCCAAAGTGTCTAGGACCATATCCAGGAAGGATGATGCTTCTTTCCTCTGTTAGTGCTCCGTCTTTGCTCTGACAGATTTAATCCTTCCTCTGTCTCCTCTCAAACCCTTTTGAAAAGAAAATTAAAGAAAAAATGTACAGGTGTGTACTTGTAGTTGTTTCAGCATTTACTATTAAGATGGAAACTTATGTTAATAACAAGCTAATTTTGATTTGAACTAGAAAATGAATGTGGTGCCCACCTATTACAGCACTGCTTCACAGGCCAATAGATTTTATAAACATAAACACACTATCTGTATCTCTATACTGAGATTGTATATATGTATAGCATCTCTTATTAAAGTCTTTGTCATTGATTCTCTCATGATAGCAATAGTACCTTTTATTGACCATCTTGTTAAAAACATTTGAAAATTTTAAGATGCACTTACTTCGTGTGACTAAAAATATTTTTACATAAAATGCAACATATCTTTTTTATTACAAAAGTTTTCTGCGAAAATATGGAATAATATATACAGGGACACAAGAGATCAGCATTTCGAGATGAGCTGATTGACCAATGGCCACTCATCAACTTCACTGATCTTAAACATTTTTAAAAAATCCTAATTAATGCAAACATAGGCAAGTCATTCACTCTTTAACATATTTCTGAATAACTTCTAAAAGGACAACTTAAAAAAAAAAAACAAATGATGAAACTCCAAGTTTAAAATACATAAACACACAAAAAAATTTGGTTCCTTGTCCTTTTTATTTATATCCGTACCCAGCTGGCAGTGGGTGGTATCTCATTCCTGGAAACTCATATCTTGAAAAGCAAATGCTTAGGGGAATATTCATTTAGCTACGAGCAATGGCGTTTCCAGCTCGGAAATGTCATTTTGAGGAGTCCCTGAGTGCAGGGCAGAGAAATGTGACTATGATTTGGCAGACTTTGTAAAGCTCAGTTCTCAAATTAATGGGTCTTATAAAGTCCTGACGGTTTTGTTGACCAGGCTCTCCACATAATTTGGCTGGGCTTGTGCCATAGCCACACTGAGGGAATGATCGTCATTAGTATCATTAATATGTATGTATTCTCCTTGTTCTCTGGATTCATTTGGAGGTTTTAGAGGAGCAGACGATTGGTAAGGGTTCAAACTGACGACCATGTCCATTTTTGTTTTTAAGACAAGTATTTTATTAGTAACCACACTTGGGACCAAGTTAGAGAACTAGGAAGGACATATTATAATGTTGTGGTTCAGAACACAACGGATTTGGTTTTTGCATGTGCAGTCTTGGTTTATGATGCTCTTTACCTTATTTGTTAACATCTTTTCTGTGTTTCAGTATTTTGATACAACTGATTATAATGGCGTGTCCAGGCTTTTATAATAATAGACCAGGTTAAAGAAGTAGAAAGGCTTCCTTTATTGATTGATTTTTGAATAGCTTTTACCCATAATTACCAAAATAAAACGTCATGTCAGAAAACTCAGAAAACACTAGAGCGATATAATGTCAGAACTGCCTATCACTACTCATTCCATATTTTTGATACTTTGTATCTGTTTGTCTTTCCCAGCCTAAGTAACATGGTGGCAATAAAGTGGGGTCTGTAAAGTATAAGGACTGGGACCCTATCTCTAGGCTTTTGTTGGATTGAGTCCTCACATCCTGATTGGATAAATGAAAGAATGGCAGATACATTAAGAATATCATTTATGGTTGATTTGTAGGTGATAGCTTTGAATATAGGCGAAGAAAGGAATTCTGCTATAAAATCATCTGCATTGGTACATCACCCCCGGACCTTGGGTCCTGGATGGATCTTCTTGCTTCTGCATGCTTCTGATGTTCCTGGCAACACTTGTCCCTTGTTTTCCTGGACCCCTGGTCCATACCTTGCCCCTGATATACATCAGTGCTACACTGGGGACAGGATTGAACTGCATTCCCCGTCTCCTCGACGTAGAACTTTTCTGATCTTTCCTCTCTTTTGTTTTCTTATCTTGCACCTTAAATAACTTATAAGACCCTACATGATTTGGCTCCAAGCTTCCACTCCAAATTCGCCTCCTATCATTTTACCTTTCTGCTCAGTAAGAGTCGGTTATATATTCCTTCTTTCTGTTTTGTTCTTGAACATGTCCACCTCATTATTGACTCAGGGCTTATTGACTGTGTTAACATCTCTGGAATGCTCATTTCTTTGATCTTTACCAGTTCTCAACCCAAATGTCATCCCTCAAGTGGTTTTCCCTGACTACTCCCTTTGAATAGCTGTCTAGTCCACACCTTCCCTTTCTTTGACTTCATTTTTCTTTCAAACGGCACACGTTGTTGAAAAGTGTCTTGGGGTTTTACTTATGTATTTATTGTCTGTCTTGATTCTCTCTCACCACTCCCTTATTTTACACTCTAACTTAAGCTCCCTATAAGTAGGGAGTTTGTTTGTTTTCTTCACTCACTTGTGTGTTGTTTTTATTGTTTAGATGAATCCAGCACAGAGAAAGTGCCTGGGATATAACATATTTTAATCACCAACCCCTTATTTTTGATATCATTTGGATTTTTCTATCTCGTCTGTATTTGGGAGTGTACCTCAGTGGATATTTCTGTACACATATCTTGTGTACAATTCTGAATATTATCTTAGGCTATATTCCTTCGAATAAAATTTCTATGTTATGATATATGCCCCTTTTTGAATATTTTGCATATTATTATTTGAAAGTCAGACTGCCAAAATACCTATGTTTTAGACACTTATTAAAAAAATCTCTGGGGCGCCTGGGTGGCTCAGTGGGTTAAAGCCTCTGCTTTCGGCTCAGGTCATGATCCCGGGGTCCTGGGATCGAGCCCCGCATCAGGCTCTCTGCTCTGGGAGAAGCCTGCTTCCTCCTCTCTCTGCCTGCCTCTCTGCTTACCTGTGATTTCTCTCTGTCAAATAAATAAATAAAATATTAAAAAAAAAATCTCTAAAGAAAAGGTTAGAAGTTTTGGATCTGCTGTTTTAATTTCGATTTAACTGCATTATTAAAGTGAATAAAGATTGATTTTTTTTCCAGAAGAAGAGCCAGAGAAAAGTAATTTGTCTATCTTAACATTATAGCCATTTCAGCCAAAATAGGGATGTGAATTGCTTCAAGTTGTCACTCTTTCTTGTTCTTGTTTGCTATGTTACTCTTAAAATAAATGAAATTCAGTAAAAACTAGGTTCACAACAGACCACTAAAGAACAATATCCATGTTGCTCATAAATTCGATGAATTTAATACTTGAAGCTTACTTAGAGATGTGCATCTCTTTTCTTCAAAGTTAAATTTTGTTTTCTCTGAAAAGGATGGCTATTCCATGATACCTTTCTAAAGCAAGGTTTTGTATGTGTGTTTCTTAACCTTTTGTCATGAACAAAGAACCTTAATGCATTTCCTGCCCAGCATAAACCTCAATCCTATTGTACGATAGAAATGTCTAAGTTAAAAAAGAAGGAAGGCTTAAAATGTATGGCCTTTGTGATCATAGTCTTACTGTACAATCCAGCAATCACGCTCCTAGGTATTTATCCAATTGAGTTGAAATCTTGTGTACACACAGAAATTTGCACAAGAATGTTAATAGCAGTTTTATCATAATTGTCAAAACATGGAAATAATCAAGATGCCCTTCAAGAGGTGAATGCATTAACAAACTGTGTTGCAGCCAGAAAATGGGAGTAGTACTCTGCCAAAACCCATGGATCTGCGCGAGACAAAGAATGAGCCTTAATGTGAGCTGTGGACTTTAGTTATAATAAATGCTCAATATTGGTTTGTTAATTGTAACAAACGTATTGCACTAAAGCAGTTATGTTACTAACAGGGGAAACCATGTGCAAGAGAAGCATCTTTTGGGGAACTTTCAGTGCGCCCCTGAGCCATATGCCTGCAAATCTATAGCTGTACTAAAAAGACAAAGTCTGGGGCATGTGGGTGGTTCAGTAGGTTAGGCATCTGCCTTCGGCTCAGGTCGTGATATCAGGGTCCTGGGGTGGAGCCCTGTGTCAGGCTCTCAGCTCAGGCAGGAGTTTAGGAGGTAGGCATCTGCCTTCGGCTCAGGTCATTGATATCAGGGTCCTGATATCAGGTGGAGCCCCGTGTGGGGCCCCTAGTTGGGCTCCCTGTGTCAGGCTCTCCGCTCAGGCAGGAGTCTCCTACCACCCCTCCCCCAGCTCTCTCCTTCGTTCTTGCCCTCAAACAAATAAATAAATAAAAATCTTAAAAAAAATTAAAAAAGAAAGTCTATTAATTAGAAAAATACACAAGGAATCAAATGTGTCATTTTCCTCTTATATCTATCTGTTTAGTACTGATGACAGGCTATTCCTAATCATTTTTTGGTCCAAATAAAACAATTTCATCACTGTGATATTACAAATCTTCTGACATTGACTTTCTCAAGTAGACAATTGTATCAGTCAGTCATTCTCTCATTGTGAAGCTGTTTCTTGGTGTTCTGGAACCCTGGATTAGAGTGCCGAAATGATTGTCTGAGTCAATGTTTTTGTTTGTTTGTTAGTTTGGACTTCTATTTCTGTGGCAAAGCTACACTGGTTATTGTCCTGTCTGGAAAATGATAGAGAGCATGTTGAGTTTTTAGATTCTTTCAAGTTTTTAGGTCCTACAGTGCTTGATAGTCTGTATTATTTGATCCAACCTTTAAGGGAAAAATAATAGGAATGTTTGTAAGTTGGTGTTCTAGATATCTTCCCTATCAATCAAATTATAACTTAGGTGTTATCATCTTGCCTATAACTTTTAAATTAGTAATGAAACAATAATAATTACAGGATATTTTTTATTTCTGTATTATAGAATTTTTAACTTTATATTTCAAAGTTTAAAAAGTGATAATATCTTAAGTTTTAGAGAAATTCCTACCACCCAATTTTTTTAGCTTTCTAAGTTCAATCTGAAAGCCAAGAAAATGGCTCTCAAGTGGTCTACCTCTAACTTGAATATAGTTTTTTAATGTGATAGAGGACTAGGAGAAATATTCAATGTAGTTGATTTCACTTCCTCTGGAATTCATTATGAGCATGTAGTCTAAACTTATTGTGACTCTTTACAAGTTATCTCATACTACGCAAATCATACAGTGAGACTCTATGCCATGCAGAGTTTCTTAAGTAACTATAAATGCTAAGGACACTGTATTCCCTTTGTTGTACCTGCTCCTCTCCTGGTGTAAAAGTTCAATTTCGGATGCAGCCAACTACCCCCATTGTCTTACTCATGCTGTGTTACCTGGACACCTTCTTTCTTTCTTAGCAGATGCTTATTGCCTAAAAAAATGAGAGTTTTAATACTCTCCCATGTTGATGAATAAATTCCTTTGAAACACTTTGAATTGTCAGCGAGTGGAAAGGTCAGTAATTGGACTTTGAACATGTTACGTTGTCTCTTCTCAGGCTGTGACCCAGAATTAATATTGCCAGTGTGTGGAAGAAAGCCCACTTCAAGTAGGAAGCTTCTGGCTTCTTTGGAACATGTTTCCTTTCTCTTCAGTGAGGATGGTGTCTGTCAGAGGACCTAGTCTGTGGTTTAATAAGAGTGTATACTCAAAGCTTGTATTCAATGGGATATCTTCAACTTTGCTCTCTTGCCAATTTAATAGCTAAGAAATTTTGATTAACAACCACTGCATTATGATTTTCTGTAAGAACAATACTTTGTGTATCAGTGTGTACATATTTATAAGCAGAATAAAGAGGCTAAAGTAAATTAATGTATATTACCTCAAGCACAATTTTGCACTCATATAATATTATTGTAGAAATATTCCCTAGGGGGTAATATTTGTGTGTGTGTGTTTCTTTAATGCAGAAGTTACAAACGATATGAATTAAGTAAAGAAGTATTCAAGGTTTGTAGCAACTAAAAAAATTTATTTTCTTGTATTCTAATATATGAAAGAGAATTGTGCTTAAATTTTTCAAGATTTTTAGACCATATCCTGAGATAGAGTACTACTTATATTTCTGTAGCTATAGATGTACTCAACTTCACATAGAAAAACAACTGACAATATTTTCTTAAAGGCAGATGATATCCCACAACAATGAATCTGACAATCGTTCATTCCATTGTAGATTTCTTAGTAACAAAAGTAAGTGACCAACTCGGAGGTACAGAACATGAATATTTATCATGGAAAACACCAGCTAAACAATTGAAGCCCATTGGATCTAGAATTTTCCTGGCAAGTTCAATTGATGATGACAGTTGGTAATTTGTCTTCATATGTTTTCATTTCTTTCAAATGAATATTTTATTTTGTAAATTCAATAGATCGAATGCATAGAAATATAACCAAAAGGTTTATCATCTTGAAACTTATTCATAAAAATGAATACTTCCTCATAGATAGGACAAAATATACATTTAAATGATAATTACAATGCTCATGGAATATCTTTTATTCAAAGACCAAAACTTTTCATATATCTGATTTTATTTATACAACTATTATTTTGGCTTTTGTAAGAAAAAATAGCCAGGTATGAGATACACAGAGTCATCCACAGATATCACCATGAAATATTGCTGGCTTCATAGCATTTGCTCTCTTCTGTTCACTCTGGTCATTGTAAAGTATGTGTAATACTCTTCAAATGGATGGCTACCTTGTAGCTTACCATATATCTAATCATAGTTTTGACTCTGAGACACAGAATGGCCTTCAGTTCACCTCTGAAGACTTTCAGATTTAATGTCACACTCAACAGTAACTTTTTGCATTTCAGATGCAGGTTCTCATGATGTAAGATGCCAGTGTTATTCATTATCATTCCCTTGCCTAAGACAAATACAGATTAAAGATGGTGTTGGAAGGAATTTCGTTGCACCCCTTCCATTCTGCCTTAATCT
Source organism: Mustela putorius furo (assembly GCF_011764305.1). Taxonomy (NCBI): domain Eukaryota; kingdom Metazoa; phylum Chordata; class Mammalia; order Carnivora; family Mustelidae; genus Mustela; species Mustela putorius. Next base: position 32,353,865 of record NW_025421998.1, read on the forward strand.
TAAAAAATGGAGAGGCAGACATGTTTTCTCTTTTATATTGTCTGCTCACAGAGGAATTATGATTCCAACTAAATCCCTGAAAGTGAAATCGTGGTTCCTAGATAGAGATGCAGTATCCTCTCAGGGCCCAATTCATCTATGACTCCAGAAAAAAAGAGTTCAATCTCTTTTTGTACTGAGAGTTGTTCTCCTGCCTGATGTGTTCAGCTTTGTTCACTGTTTCATGTACTCCATCACTCTAGAGGTTGCCTGGTCCCTGACTTCTCATTTGCATACCAAGATCGTTCTCTCTGAAGTATTTTCCTTCAATCTGAGTAAGAGTCCTATATTTTTCTTGTTACCTGGCACACAATGTTTCGTGTATTGCCACTGTTCACGGCAAGTTTACCCTTTCAAGTGTGCTTTAAGAAAAGGACAATTCAACTTTGTTACAATACCTTATAAATACATTTTTTTTAAAAGATTTTATTTATTTACTTGACAGACAGAGATCACAAGTAGGCAGAAAGGCAGGCAGAGAGAGAGAGAGAGAGAGAGAGAGGGAAGCAGGCTTCCTGCGGAGCAGAGAGCCCGATGCGGGGCTCGATCCCAGGACCCTGAGATCATGACCTGAGCCGAAGGCAGCAGCCCAAACCACCGAGCCACCCAGGCGCCCCATAAATACATTTTATATATCAGTTTAGCTACTACTTTAACAAATATATGGGTTCAATTGTTTGTAGGAATGTTTTGTTAATAGGAAAGTACCCTCTAAGACATTTAAAGTTCTCTCGGGCTCCAAGCTTCTATGTACTTACAAGTCAGCCTTGCTGTCTTCAAATCCTTTAGCCTTCTGGAAACTCTTATTTCTAGTATTAATTTTTTAAAACATTAGATCTCTATCCTGCTTGTTGATAATACTTTAAGAATTTCTTCACATGTTCACTGAGAGCTGTCATTTCTCTTCTTCAGCTCTTGCTCTGATACCCTATCCCCAGTCTCTCAGAACTCACACTGAGTCTCTTTTTCCTCCACTTCTCTGATCATTTTAAGCCACATCTCACTCATAGATGCATTAATCTCCTCTCACCTCCCATAACACACCTCATGAGAATTGTATATAGTCAAAATTTTATTCAATATTTGGGGTAAAGTGAGTGGTTTTCAACCCTACACAGTCTGGGCAGCAACTCAGAATTTAATACTAACTATCACTTAAAAATTCATCCTTTTCATGCAGGGGCAAACCTCTTCTAGGCAGGCTCCCCCTCTAGCCTTCTTTTCTTCTTTCTTCTCTAGTTCCAAGTTCTAACCCCAAACTTCCTGATAGCTTATTGTATGCAAAAATTAGCTCAACCCCTCCTCTATAATGGAAAACTTGACTTTTAACTTATTAGTTCAAAATAAAACAAAAAAATGGAAGTAGTTTCTTGAACAAAGGGCCATTTATTCTCTTTTTTAAAGAGTGTCATTTGTACAAATTTTTATATAATCCTCTTGTGTTTAGTTCTTGTTGTTACACAGTCATTCTTGTCATCGTTTATTTGTTCATTGATTACTTTAAAAATATATTTGTTGGTTGTTCGTAGGATTTGGGGGGGTGATCAGCTAGGTTCTGGGAGACAGCACCAACAATAAGACTCAACCATGCTCTCAAAATGAGCACAGTCTACCATGGGGCAGGAAGCAGCCAACTGACATGATGTACTGTACTTGAGCGATATGAGCAATATATACCAAAAGATAGTGTGTGAGTGCCAGTGGGTTATCTCACTTGGGAAGGAAGTGGAGGGAGGGGTCCCAGAAACTTCTTAAAGAAGGAGATAATCTGAGATATTGGGACATGAAAGATAATGAAAATAAGAGAAGGATACAAGGAAGGAGTGTAGAAATGGAGAATGACGAGAAATGAGATGAAGCACTCTCTTAGGTGACATTTAGGTAAATACTCTGTCAAAAAACATATAAAGCATCATTAGCCTTTAGAGATTGTTGTACTTACATACTATCTTTGTGATTTTTTTAAAGTTGAATTTCTTCTATTTCTATTTCTCTCATGAAGTCAAGATGTTATTGTCCTTTCCACAATGGAGTATTGAATCCTACAAAGTTTGTGAAAGTATATTCAGTTGAGTTATCTGTACAATATAATTTTTTATTTCTATGCAGAAATTTATCCCTCCAACAGGGTGTAGTTGATTTTTAACAATAAATATACATCAGAAAAAAAATGTTCATCAAAAAAAAAATTCATTCTTTTCTGCTTGGAAAAGAGCAAACAAATAGTTTGATACTTTTTTTTCCTTTTGAATGCACCAATAATTTTGTCATTTACAAATGGCCTAAAAAGATTTATTCAATATAATAACTCTGAATAGTTACTTATGAGAGTTTTAGTGTAGTTTAGAGTTTTAGTTTTCAATATATTGAAATATATTTTAGACTTTAAATAACTGAGTGTTGTTATGCCCAAGTTTTCATGGCTGCACTTATGTCAAGGCTAGACCTGGCTAGATATGTCAAGGCTAGACCTGGCTAGACCTGAGGTGGGTTCAGCTTTGTTTTTCTTGGCCTCCACAAGTGTGAGTCTACCATGTCCCCCTTCAAACAGTTCTATCACATATGCTCTGAGACATGCTTAAATAATGAGAAAAGACCCAGACATTTTTGTAGGAAATTGAACATATTTATTTCAGTTCAAAGAGAAGTTTTCTACATGCAGAATGATTATGTTTAAATATTTATCCACATACTTAAAAATTACTGTTAGAATGCTTAGTCATATCTTCTTTGATGTGTGAGAACATCCTTCTCTGATTTATAAGGTGGATGGTTGCTGGTCTTCTCCAGTTGTGTCTCATGGATTGCATGGTCTATGAATGTTTATATGCTAAATGAAAATTGATTTTGTCCCTGAACTTAACTTTAAGGTACCCACAAGTGAAGCACCTTTGGGATGTCTTTTTTTTTTTCCCCTTCTTCTATATGACTATTCTGTTTTTGAAGTTTTCAACAATAGGTACCCCTGAGTGGAGCAGTGACCTCTTCACAGCTTTTACAATGGGGGAAAAAAATCAAGCACTGGTTTGTAAAATACTGAGCTGAAATAAAATTGTTCACAAAGAGCACAAGTATTCAGTGTATCCCATATCTCCTCACAGTATTTGCCTGCATGGGCATAAGGTAAAAACGTAGATCTCGGTGGTTCGTAATTAATGTCAGGGAACTATGATCCTGGCATGACACCAACTATATTACCAAACGCAAAAGGTAAAGAAAAATGATGATTGCTCAACAATTTACAACAGAGGATGTGAGAGAAAGGCATTTTTAAATTAAAGCTCCCAAAGCCTTGATGTTGCCCTTCCACATGTCATCAGTCTTTTCTGAGTACTCTCTCCTATGGAAAGGCGACATTGCTGTCACTTGGGGAATACCAAACAGTAAATTGTTCGAAAGAACTTGGCTTTTAAATTTTACTTCAGAATTTTTTTTTATAGTACATAAGCTTTTAGTGGGGAATTTGATTAAGATATACTCTGTTGCCTGGAAAAGCTTCTCCTAGTAAAAGCTGTCTGGTTTTATTGTCAGAACGGTATCTGACTGCAGTATCTTTAATTGCATTGAAGAAACTTGTAGTTACAATTCATTTTTATAGACCTGAGATACATTGTCTCCCTATTCACTTCCTTAAGGACCAGGAAGTTGCCTTTTGTAACATTTATATAGAACATGGTTTGGATGGAACGTTGTATTTCTTCTGCATACAGCATCTATAGAGCTCTTCTCTCTGTTCAGTATACCTTCCACTATTTCAGTTTATGTAGCAGGCTGAAGGCCTGATGAGGAAATGGAGCTGTATGAAGAGAACAGTCATATATCACTATCCAGGCTCCTGCAAAGGAATACTTAGTGTGGGCTGTGATCAGCTTTGAACTTCCTCATCACCAAACTCAGTATTGGCTCCATTTTAGGTTGGTTTTCAAAAGGCTCAGAAGGAACAATGCCTGGGAGAGAGGCCATGAATTAATATTTAGGAGGAAGCATTATTCATGTAAGAAGTATGCCTGAGTATATAAATTCATGTTTATATATATATACACTATTTTTTTTGAAATTTTCTTTCTTTTGTAGATGTGTGCAGTTAGGAAAAGTGCCTCTGTGGCCTTACCTGCTTTTCAGAGATTGAGTTGGGTGCTCCTAAAAATATATTTTAATATTTAATTTTATATATAAATGACACATATGATTAAATACATAAAACTTATTTTTAAATTTAATTTAAATTTTTTCAGTGTTCCAAAATTCATTATTTATGCACCAAACCAAGTGCTCCATGCAATACATGACCTCCATAATACCCACCACCAGCTTCACCCCACTCCCCCACCACCTCCAAAACCCTCAGTTTGTTTCTCAGAGTCCACAGTCTCTCATGATTTGTTTCTCCCAACTCACTTCTCCTCTCCATCTCCCAGTGTCTTCTGTGTTATTCCTTATGCTCCACAATTAAGTGAAACCATACGATAATTGACTCTCTCTGCTTGACTTATTTCACTCAGCATAATCTCTTCCAGTCCCATCCATGCTGATAAAAACGTTGGGTATTCATCCTTTCTGATGGAGGCATAATACTCTGTTGTTATGGACCATCTTCTTTATCCATTCGACTGTTGAAGGGCACCTTGGTTCTTTCCACAGTTTGGCAGCTGTGGCCATTGCTGCTATGAACATTGGGGGTACAGATGGCCCTTCTTTTTACTACATCTTTATCTTTGGGGTAAATACCCAGTAGTGTAATTGCAGGGTCATAGGGTAGCTCTAGTTTTAATTTTGACTTCTTAAGGAATCTCCACACCGTTTTCCAAAGTGGCTGCACCAACTTGCATTCCCACCAACAGTGTAAGAGACTTCCCCTTTCTCCACATCCTCTCCAACACTTGTTTCACACTGGTGAAAGGTGATATCTCAATGTGGTTTTGATTTGAATCTCCCTGATGGCTAATGATGATGGACATTTTTTCATGTGTCTATTAGCCATTTGTATGTCTTCTTTGGAGAAGTGTCTGTTCATGTCTTCTGCCCATTTTTTGATGTGATTATCTGTTTTGTGTGTGTGGAGTTTGAGGAGTTCTTTATAGAGCTTTGATATCAGCCCTTTGTCTATAGTGTCATTTATGAATATCTTCTCCCATTCTGTAGGTTTTCTCTTTGTTTTGCTGACTGCTTCCTTTGCTGTGCAGAAGCTTTTGATCTTGATGAAGAGCTGAAACAAACAGTCCTAAATACATAAAACTTTAAAAATATATTACAGAACAGGAATTCCTATCCCATTAAAGTCCTTCTAGCTTGAGTAAGCATCAAATTGACATGAGACAGATTAACAGGAGAAAATAAAATTTAATTGATGTCCATATGAGAAGCCCACATAGACATGGAGATTCCAAAGACAGATGGGCAAATGAAGTATATATGTCATTCTGAACTAAAGAGAAGGGGTCTGGGATTTCAGAGGAAAGGAATACACTTCGCAGGACAATAAGAAAAACAGATGTTTGGTAATTAGATAATTGCACTACTATAGAAATGGGTCACTAAGAAAAATTTATCTCTGTTAATAACTCTTTATCTGGGAAAGACCCCCAATTTAGATTCTTCTAAAGTGACTAAAGACAGGACAAAAGTTTCTCTTTAGCCTGCAGGGTCTCAAGTGACTTGAGCTCAAAATAATTCACATGCCAAAGTGGCACATTGGGGGGTGGGGGGGTACTCCTAAACCCCTTCAAATATGAAATTGAGATATAGATATAGATATAATTTATATATCTATATATAGTTAAAAATATATATATAGTATTTATATAGCTACATATAGTTAAAAAACAAAATTCAGCTGAGTAGATTTAAAGATAAATTTGGCTTTATTCAATGATTTATGAATCAGGCAGCATCCCATCTAGCAAATAGAAAGGAGCTCCAAATAGCTGTACAAAAATGGAAGGCTTTTGTAGGCAGAAAGGGGTGGCCAAAGAAAGTTTCTAATAGAGTGGATTGTTTCAGGCAAGGTCACCTTCCTTTGAGGGAAGGGTAGGGGTTGGGTAGGGGATGTCTATTAGGCAGATGACTTCACTGGGCTGGTCAGGTAATTCCAGTTTATTTGGTTAAAGATCACATTCCTGGGAGAGGCTGAAATTACAATAAGGTTAGATCATAAGTCATGGTTTATTGATGTGGGGCTTAGCACACATGATTCCATTTGGGGCCTATTGTCTTTCTTTTTTGTTTAAACTTGCATTTACATATATATGTTATACAATATCACATACATGTGAGTAGTTCACACAGAGAAATCTCAGCTTGTCTTGATAATACATCAATTTTCTGCAGAATTTTATTGTCATTTATTACATATATCAATATCCCAGTGTCTTAAATAGGGAGAAAGCATGCCATCTGAGCATTCACTAAGTAGTTTTCTCTGAACCAGAAAAAAATTGTGGAGTGCTAATATAAAAGTATGCGCCCAGCAAGTATAGCTATTACTATGATCATTTTTTGTAATGTCACAGGAAAAAGCAACAAAAAACAATGATCATGTTGGGTTTGGGAAATTACTGGAATATATTTCAACTAAAAAGGTAATGTCTGGTCTCAAAACGAAGAGGGCTAGTTGGAAACATCCCATTATCATGGATCCGAAGACTTAATATTAAGATGTCAGTGCCTCCCAAAGACATGTACCAATCCAATGTAATCTTTATCAAAATTCCCAAGGTTCTTTCTTTCAGGACTAGAAAAAACCATCCTAAAGGTCATAGGAAATCTCAGTGGACTCTGAATAGCCAATGCAATCTTGGAAAAGAACAAAGTTGGAGGGACTTAATACTTTCTGATTGTAAAGCTTATTACCAGGATACAGTGGTTCAGACACTGTGGGACTGGCATAAAGACACGTCTACAGATGAATAGAGCATCCAGAAATAACCTCTGTCATAAATACGGTCAGATGATTTTTGAGAAGTGTCAAGACCACTCAAAGAGGAAAAGTCATCTTTTTGACAAATGGTGCTGGGAAAATAGATCTGCACACGCAGAAGAATCAAGTTAGGCCCCTAGCTTACACCACATACATAAATTAACTCAAAGTGGATGAAAGACCTAAATACAAAAATGAAAACAATAAAACTCTTAGAACGGAGCTTAGGAGAAGTCTGCATGACATTGGATTTGCCAGTGATTTCTTGGATTTGACACCAAAAACACAGCCAAAGGGAAAAAATGAGTAAGTTGGGTTTCAGCAGAACTAGAAAGTTTTTTTGCATCAAAGGACACCATTAATGGCCACTGGTTTCATTAATCAGGCCTATCTACTGAGGCCTCTAGGAAAACCCGGCTTCAAGGTTGGTGAACATGTTCACAGTCTGCCCCAGGAAAGTGACCCTCCACCACCTCACCATGTGTGCCTCTCTATCTGGTGCTCGTGTCTGTCCTTTATCACCTCCTTTAACAGACTGGTCAGCTGTGGGAGGCTGGGTGCCTGGTCAGTGAGGCGTCCCTCTTGGTTTCGGCTCAGGTTAGGATCTCAGGGTTCTGGGATCGAACTGTTGTCGGATTCCATTCTCTGCTTGGTGAGGAGTCAGCTGAGATTCTCTCTCTCTCTGCCTCTGCCCCTCCTGCTCCACTGTACACACTCTCAGATAAATAAATTAGTCTTTATGGAAAAAAGAACAAAAAGGACACCATTAAGGGATCGGAAATACAACCTCTGGAGAGGGAGAAATGTTTATACATCATCTATCTGACAAGGGACTAATATTCAGATTATATAATGGACTCTTATAACTCAAAACAAAACAAAAGTACCTTAGTTAAAATATGGACAAAGAACTTGAAAAGATTTTCTCCAAAGAAAGAAATGGCCACTAAAAACATGAAAAGACATTCAGCATCATTTTTAGAAAAATGGGACCCCAAACCACAGTGAGATACCATGCCACACCTAATAGGATGGGTAGTTTATACTAAAACCAAACAAAAAATAAGTATCATGAAAATGTGGAAAAATTGAAATACTTGTGCATTGCTGGCAGGAGTGTAAATTTGTGCAGCCACTGCGGAAGACAGCAGGGCAGTTTCTTAAAAACTTAAAGATATAAATACCATATGACTCATTGAGTCCACTTTTATAAGGATATACCCAAAATGGGAAAAACCGGGAACTTGAACAGATATTTGTACACCCATGTTCACAGCCACATTATATGTAATAGCCAGAAGGTGGAAATAGCCCAGATGTCTTTCCACAGATTAGGTAAACAAAATGTAGGTATACAAACAATGGAATATTATTCACTCTTAAAAAGGAATGCAATTTTGATATATGCTACAGCATGAATAAAATGTAAAAACGTCACACTAAGTGAAAAAAACCAGACACAAAATGAGAAATATTATCTGCCTTAAATTAAATGAAGTACTCAGCATTGGCAAATTCATGAGACAGAAAGAAGGGCAGTGGTGATCAGGTGCTGGACAGGGAAAGAGCGAAAGGAGAGTAAATGTTGGATATTTCATTGCTTTTGTTTAGGAAAAAGGAAAAGTTTCTGGAGATGGCTAGTGGTGATAGTTGCCCAAAAATGTGAATGTACTTAATTCCATTGAATTGTACACATACGCATGCTTAAAATGGTAAATTTTATGCATACTTTACCACAGGGGGGGGAAAAAAAACTACGAGAAAAAAAACAAAAGAGACATGTCTGAAACAACATTTCTGGTATTAACACAGCCAGTGCTGTGACCTCTCATCTTTGAGGGATGGCTCTTTGCTTTCTGTACCATCGTGGGGAAGATAAAGGTTCTCAAAAAGGTTCTCCGGAAGTTGAGGGCAGAGCTCCATAGATGCAAGAAAATTCTGCATATAGAACAGACACTTGTATAAAGCTTCTTAACAAATTTACCACTGGGATTTGCCCAAGAATTCATTGCAGTTCAAAAAGAACTCTTGGGTAAGATTTTTCTGTTTGAGAAATGATTTTATAGGATATGAAGATTTGTAATCTGCAGAGTGTTGATATCTCAATAGAATCTTGTCTTAATAACCTAAGGAGGAATTTAAACACGAACTTTTTTAACTGTTTAAGGACAGAAACAATTTAACTAATAGAGATGATTTTCTTGATGAGACCACATTGTCATACCTTTATTTCATCATGGTGTCATCACAGTTTTTCCCCGACTTAGCACTTTTGTCTTTACAAGAATAACTCAACCGCTGCTGCGTCCCAACCTGTATTGTAATGGACAAAATGTGTTCAGAGGACTTGGAGACATTAGAGACCAACGGCATTCTCTACGGTTTCTCTGTTGTGGAAGTTTGAATCAATGGAATTTCCTAACACTCTTGTGTGAAATAGCCCAATGTAAATCTGCATAAATCCACACATAGAGTAGAAAGTATAGATAGGAGCTCTGCTCTGCTCTTAGAAGTTGGAATATTCTTTCATAAATAAGTTTGACCTTGAAAGGGAGACAATAAGAGATGGCAAACCATATATGGGGATTGCCATTTTCCCCGTTTATGTTTGGCTATCACAAATATGTCTGAGCTATAAAGAGATGAAAAACTTGAAAACAGATGGCCCATCTGTTTCTGTCTGTATGAATTGTGGAACATTTGAAAGAAGCGTCAATCATGTAAATTGAAATCTAAGAGCACTCTACCATTCTGTAACTTTTGTCCTTATAAGCCATTTGTGAATTGCTGCCACAGCTTTCCCATATTGAAGTGAATTGAGAGTGTTTGCTACTTTATTAGGATAATTTTCAGATCTAAGAGTGTTTATTTATCTTCAAGTAATACAAAGCAAACAGTGATCGCTTTGATATGGCCATCAACCAGAATCCTTTGACCTTTTTCAAATGTCCATAATAAGTGCATAATCCCTAATGAAGCACAATTCTGAAAGAGTTATTAACTAAAGTGATTCTAAGGTTCATTTATAATTTTTGCAAACCAAGTATATCAGAATCAAAAGTGGGGGTGGTGCCTGGGTGGTGCTGTTGGTTAAGTGTCAGACCCTTGGTTTCCACTTGGGTCTTGAGCTCATTGTCGTAAGATTGAGCCCCACACTAGGATACATTCTAGGTGCAGAGTCTGCTTGGGATTCTTTCTCTCCCTCTGCCCCATCTCTCTCTCTCTCTCTGAAATTAATCAATCAATCTTTAAAACAAAAATCACAAGCATGGTTTCTCAAAGTCCAAGATGCCAGACTTTACATTTTTTTCCCAACGATTTTATTTATTTATTTGTGTGTATGTGTGCGTGTATGTTTATGTGTGTGTGTGAGAGAGAGAAAAAGGGAGAGAGAGAGAGAGCAAGAGAACAAGCAGGGGGAACAGCAGGCAAAGGAAGAAGCAAGCTCCCTGCTGAGCAAGGAGTCTGATTCAGTCAGGACTTGATCCCAGAACCCACGGCCTGAGTCAAAGACAGAGGCTTAACAGACTGAGAGACCCAGGTGTCCCCAGACTTTACTTTTTAAAGCTGGTTAAGTAGGTTTGAGGTGAAGGTAAGCATCATCTGTGGTTTTAAAAATATTTCTTAGAAATTTTCTTTTTCTTTCTTCAGTTAATATTTATTTACATACAAGTGATACTTCAGCATTTCCGTATTAGATAATTACTACTAAAATATGTGTTACTATTGTAACTATAGGTAGAATAAATGAGACAAAATAGATTTCGTTATTTCTTTTCTCTTTTTTTTTTTAATTTTTTATTTTTTATAAACATATATTTTTATCCCCAGGGGTACAGGTCTGTGAATCACCAGGCTTACACACTTCACAGCACTCACCAAAGCACATACCCTCCCCAATGTCCATAATCCCACCCCCTTCTCCCAAACCCCCTCCCCCCAGCAACCCTCAGTTTGTTTTGTGAGATTAAGAGTCACTTATGGTTTGTCTACCTCCCAATCCCATCTTGTTTCATTGATTCTTCTCCTACCCACTTAAGCCCCCATGTTGTATCACCACTTCCTCATATCAGTGAGATCATATGATAGTTGTCTTTCTCTGCTTGACTTATTTCGCTAAGCATGGGGCTGTTCTTTCCTTGGTGTGAGTTTTGGGTAGTCTTTGTGACTCTGAGTCATTTTCAAATAATAAAAATCATCTGGTTACATACACACACATACACTTAAACCCAAAATATTCTTTTTTTCTCTTTGTTTAGAGAGAGCGAGAGAGAGAACAATGAGTATGAACGCGGGGGAGTCGGGAGGGGCAAAGTGAGAGGGAAAGAGAGATCTTAAACAGGGTCTATGCCCAGTGCACAGCCTGACGCGGGACTTAATCTCATGACCAGAGATCATGATCTGAGCTGAAATCAGAAGTTGGAGTGTTTAACTGACTAAGCAACCCAGGTGCCCCCCTACACAGAATATTTTTATTAATATTTCCAGACAAGTATAATATTGTAAATATCTCTGAGTCGGCTTTGGCCAAAGTTCAAGCTCCCCTTGCCACAACACAGGTTTAAAGACTGAATGGTTGTTGCGTATCAGAGAAGGTTGCTATCCACAGAATCCGGCATTCTAGATTTTTCAGGTATGGATCAGACAGCAGTTCATGGTGTCCTTTAAAGTCTAGGGGACACTTAACAAGCTTCTAAGTGGTCACTTTAGACCCTCTTCAATTTGACTGACATATAATTTAGAGATTAAAATGTAAAATTTTCAGCTTCAATAATGTAAAAGGAAAAGCATAACAAATAGATTTGGGGGCAGAATTAAGGAGCTGGTTGACTAGGGAAAAGGACTTCATGTTAATGTCTGAGGCTGGTGATATAAGAAACAGAGATTTAAAGATACAATTTAAATTGTACCTAATAGTACTGCCAATGAAAGGATAATAAAAACAATGAGAAGTCAGGAGAAAGCTGTTGATGAGTGATGTAAATGGAATGTGTTTTTATCTTTCAGGGTGGGGATTCATCAATGATATGTAGAATTGTTAAGCCAAAAGAACTATGTTTAAAAATAGGATTATAGATAGACAAGTTAACAACAGCATCCCCCCACCCACCTCCATTTTGGTAGGATTCACAGTCTGTTTCTTTGCCTCTTTCTTTTTTTTTTTTTTTTTTCCATTTGCTGATTTGTTTTGTTTCTTAAATTCCACATGTGAGTGAAATCACATAGTATTTGTTTTTCTCTGACTGAATTATTTTGCTTAGCATAATAGTCCCTAGATCTATCCATGTCATTGCAAATGTCAAGATATTTCTTTTTTATGGCTAATATTCCATATTCCATTCTTTATCCATTCATCAGTTAATGGACATTTGGGCTGTTTCTATGTTTTGGCTGTAGTAGATAATGCTGCCATAAACATTGGGTGCATGTATACTTTTGAATTGCATTTTTGTATGACTTTGGTAAATACCTAGTAGTATAGTTGCTGGATCATAGGGTAGTTTTATTTTTAGCTTTTTGAGAAACCTTCATACTGTTTTCCAGAGTGGCTATACTGGTTTGCATTCCCAGTGTAAGTGCAAGAAGGTTCCCCTTCCTTCATATCCTCACCAACACCTGATTCTTTGTGTTGCTGATTTTAGCTATTCTAACAGGTGTCAGGTAATATCTCTTTGCAGTTTTGATTTGCATTTCCCTGCTGACCCGTGTTCTTGAACATCTTTTCGTGTGTCTATTGGCCATATGTATGCACTCTTTTGAAAAATGTCTATTCATGTCTCCTGCCCATTTTTTAATTGGATTATTCATTTTGGAATGTTGAGTTTTAGAAGTCTTTTTTTATTTTTTTAAGATTTTATTTATCCATTTATTTGACAGAGAGATAGAGGGCACAAGCAGGGGAGAAGCAGAGGGAGAGGAAGAAGCAGGTTCCCCACTGAGCAGGGAACCCAATTCTGGGCTTGATCAGGACACAGGATCATGACCTGAGCCAAAGGCTGACACTTAACTGACTGAGCCACCCAGACACCCCTGTAAATCTTTTCTGTATTTTAGAGATTAATCTTTTATCACATATGTCATTTGCAAATATCTTGTCCCATTCAGAAGTTTGCCTTTTAGGTATGCTGATTGTTTCTTTTGTTGTGCAGTAGCTTTTTATCTTGATGAAGTTCTTTTTTTTTTTTTTTTTTTAAGATTTATTTATTTATTTGACAGAGAGAGATCACAAGTAGGCAGAGAGGCAGGCAGAGAGAGAGGAGGAAGGAGGCTCCCCGCTGAGCAGAGAGCCGGACGCGGGACTCGATCCCAGGACTCTGAGATCATGACCCGAGCAGAAGGCAGCGGCTTAACCCACTGAGCCACCCAGGCGCCCCTATCTTGATGAAGTTCTGATAGTTTATTTTTGCTTTTGTTTTCTTTGCCTTAGAAAATGTACCCAGTAAGAAATTGCTCTGGCTGATGTCATAGAAGTAACTGCCTATATTCTCTTCTAGGATTTTTATGATTTCAGATGTCACATTTAGGTCTTCAATCGAGTTTGAATTTATTTTTGTGTGTGGTGTAAGAAAGTGGTTCAGTTTCATTCTTTTGCATGTGTTTGTCCAGTTTTCTCAGCACCATTTGTTAAAGAGACTGTCTTTTTTCCACTGGATACTCTTTTCTGCTTTGTTGAAGATTAATTGATCATGTAGTTGTGGGTCTATTTCTGGGCTCTCTATTCTGTTCCATTGATCTATGTGTCTTTGTGCCAGTACCATACTGTCTTGATAATTACAGCTTTGTAATAGAGCTTGAAGTCTGAAATTGTAAAGCTTTAAGCTTTGCTTTTCTTTTATAATGTTGTTTTGGCTATTCAGGGTCTTTTCTGGCTCCATACAAGTATTAGGATTGTTTGTTCTCACCCTGTGAAAAAAAATGTTATTGGTATTTTGATAGGGATTACATTAAATGTATAGACTGCTTTGGGTAATATAGACATTTGAGCAATAGTTGTTCTTCCAGTTATGAACATGAAATGTCTTTCCATTTCTTTGTTTTATCTTCAGTTTTTTTCATCAGTGTTTTATGGTTTTCAGTATATAGATTTTTCACCTCTGGTTAGGTTTGTTCCTTGATATCTTACTGTTTTTGGTTAACAGTAGAAGTTTTGAATTGTTCTTCAACCACTTTCATTCTAGAATGTTTCTGAAGCTGGGGGAGAGTATGGCAGAAGTTTGTAGCCCTCCTCTAATACTAACTTTATTAGCATTAATAAAAACATTTTCAAAATAATAATATGACCTTAGTCTTCTACCCTTTCTAAGACAAGTTCATTGGAGTGTCCTCTCTAGAGACATTGGAAACTTCAGAATAAAAATTAGGCCAATGTTAACAATTTTTTTTCTACCAGTAATAATTACCAAAAAATAATGTTAGATTTTATTCATGCTAATGATATTTAATAAGGCAATAGTTAAGTTGTCAGAGACCATGCATTATGTTGAAATTTACTAACAGCGTTAAGCTTTGTTAAGCAGTACACTTTGGTAAAGCAGCAATGAGTCTCTGAATGGTTGGAAGTCTGTGCCAGAACTGTACCTTCCATGATGCAATTGATTCATAATCTCTGTTTGTAGTTGTATCCTGATCCTGTCACTAATTTGTATTCTTTTTTCATTTCCGTAAGTGTGAGTGATTCCCATTATTTTCAACTCCTTGCTCTCCTATTATCCAGCTCGTTTTACTCATGTTCACATTTTCATATAATTTGATATATTGTCATTTTTGCTCTTTGCTTATTTACAAACTTGTTTAGTTTAGACTGATATGCTAAATGCCTGAAACATGGTGCCTAGGGTGAATGGGGTTCCACAAAAGGAACTATGTTATGAATGAATGAATGAATTTAAAGAAAGGAAACATGTAAGAAGATTCTTCAAATAAGAAATGTTGCTCCATAACATTTAATCATAGCAGTAGGACTGGACTAAAAACGGTTAAACTGTTCCCCAGTCAAGGGTGACAATCAGAAGAAGCCCTGTGCTACCTTGAGTGGTTACTAGTTCCTGTATGCATGCTCAATCCATATCACATGGGTTAGATTTTATCTGAGTATACAGAATTTTTCTTGGACATGTATCTTTTTATACTTAAAGTTTTACAATGATATTATATAGTTATCCAATGTATTGTCTTACATACACTATGTTTATATTAACCCTTTATCAGATCAAGTGTTTTCTTTCTCATTGTCCCATGAAAGGAGGGTTTTTGTTAAAGCAGCTGATCTTTCTCTAACTTTCTTTAGT
This sequence comes from Mustela putorius furo, assembly GCF_011764305.1. Taxonomy (NCBI): domain Eukaryota; kingdom Metazoa; phylum Chordata; class Mammalia; order Carnivora; family Mustelidae; genus Mustela; species Mustela putorius. Next base: position 32,369,108 of record NW_025421998.1, read on the forward strand.
TAGGTTTAACAGTCCCTATCTCTGGGTTTTATGGATCAGAGCCTATAACCCCATCAAAATAAAGCCTATTTGCTACTAATTACATCTGGTATACAGCGACATGAAATTCATTTTCCATGAGGATGCTATTGCCGAAGCTTCATTTAGTTTCTGGCTCTGAAGATTCTGGTAGTCTTCATCAGCCTCTTAGTATTACAGCATGTGCAGCTTTTAAAAGTGAATGCCTTGATGTTAAATTCAGTTTTATAAAGCATCAAGGTACATTTACTTTGCCCTGTATTAGAAACTGATGAGTATGCAAGATGAGGTTAATGCAATGGGTAAAATAAATCAATTCCATGTCTCGACTAATAGCCTTAATAGTTTAGCAAACTGCATAAAAGTTTGCTTTTTAAATGGACACTTAGGCTAATTTGACATCATGCTTGCCATTAGGCAACAATTAGTGTCATTAGAGTGCCATTTTTTCCTTCTATCCCTAGTCAAATCTAAGAAAAACAAGAAGCAGGAAGAAAAGAGGACAAACTGTTTACTTCTAACATTCAATTGCAGCGCCTGTGAGTCAAGCTCATTATGCTTATGTAGCTGAAGCAACCAATAAATTTTCACAGCCGGTACTCTGCACCTGTAACACTTTGCGTTTATTAGTTAAAATTATATGCCATAGACATGATTGCTCTGAGAAAAGGGAAAGCTGCATTTTGTATCATAGCATTAGTAACTTTCTTCCAATTTTTGAAACAAGATAGAAACTTCCTGTATAAATTGCATAAATATCAGGGTTGTAAAAATCTTCTAGCTTTACTATTGTCATAGAACATTAAATAGAGTCATTTCTGAAAATGTGAATCTCGACAGGCCAATACAGTGGAGTGCAGATATAAAACCTGATGTGATTACCATTCAACGGGGCTCGTCTTCCTCTTGTTCTTTCCTCTTTTTGCTCCCGTGACCCTCTCCCCGCCCCCTTTCCTTCCTTGTTGCTGTGTTTCTTCCAGCTTTCTTCCACAGTGCAGCAATTCATGGTGCAGAGCCTGCATTTGTCTTCAGTGAAAATAGATAATTGAAGCAACATTTTTCAGTGCTAGGTTGCATCATGCTTTTCTTATGTATGCCTCTACATCAAGGAAGCAGGAGAATAAAAAGTTTATGCTCCAAACATCTCATACTAATCAAATTAGTTTTTCTGAAATTTTCTTCTGTGATTTTATAGATCTAAACGGGACTGTTTTGTTCTTTCAAAATCAGAACAGATTTTAGGGATACAAAGACGAGTATTTTAAAGCTTTATTTCTTACCCATATCCTTAAAAAAATGACCAGATGAGTTGGGGTGTGAATCCTTTTCACTGCCTGTTTTTGTAAATAAAGTTTTATTGAAACACAGACCCATCTATTTCTTTAGCCATTGCTTGTGGCTCTTGTCGCACTCTAGTGGCAGAGTCGGGTGGTTGTAATGGTTACTGTTTGGCTTTAAAAGCCTATAATGTTGACTACCTAGCTCATAATAGCAGAAGTTTGCCAGTCACTGTAGTAGACCATACATTTGTCTTGATATTTTGGCTTTCTCCTCAAAGACTGAACTATCGTATATTGTTAGTCGGAAGGTTACTATCTCATAATATATGATAGTTCATTATTTACGCAATTTTTCCTTTATTAGCCATTCTTAGATATTTCTTTCCAGTGTGCCAGGTACTTATCCAGGTGATGAGAAAACTAAACTTGGTAAGATAGCCCTTGATGATAAAGAAGTGTATGGATATGAATTCTAATATAATATGCCAAACTCTAATAGAGATGTGACCGTTCTGTCACTCATACAGTTTGCAAGGTATACTATGAAAGTCAGACTTGTACCCTTTAATCTTCTGGCTCTTCAAAGTAATAATTCTCTGAAGAGTGAAGCAATAGACTTGAACTTTATCTCTGTTCTTTAAACCTTTTGAGATATGTAGAGAAAATGCATAGCTACTGGGACATACAGCTGTAAGTTAAGAATAGCGTTATTGGCTTTATTAGAATAATTATTCTCATTTTTGTCTTTGCATTCTCTACCTATATTTTTTCACACCTATTTTTAGAATTAAACTCAAGATAAATGCTTCTCTTGTTTAAAAAACTTACCCTTTTAATCTGCTTTTTTTAAAGATTTCATTAAAAATATAAAAAAAAGATTTCATTCATTCATTCATGCGTTCTTTGAGAAAGAGAGTACATGTGCACTTGCATGAATAGGGGAAGGACAGAAGGAGACTCTCCAGCAAAGTCCATGCTGAGTGTGGAGCCCAATATGAGGCTTGATCTCACAATCTCGAGATCATGACCAGACCCAAAATCAAGATCAAGAGTTCCAGGCTTAACCAGCTGAGCCACTAGGGAGGACTTATTCTGCTCTAAACAGAATTCTGTTGTACTAGAATTTATTTTTAATTTATTTTTTTAGCATGAGCTTTGACTCTGTGAGGACCCACTGGGCATTAGTTAAAGTAAAGGGATACTCTAGGGCCTGGAGAGTGATTAAATAAAAGTCTTTTCACTCTCTCATGGGTTTTTTGTTTAATTAATTAATTAATTTATTTATTTATATTTATTTTGTTTTTTTTTACCTTTTTCCTAGTTCACCAGGGCTGTGGATTCAGAGCTGTACGTTTTTCTAACAGAGGTCAAATTTGGTGAACAGATGGAAGTACAGGATGAGGAATCAGTGTTTCCTTATCCTCCTGCCCCTCGACTCACGTCCTCATCCAGTATTTATTGAGAAGCTCTTCTATGTCTAGGACTGTGCTGAGTGACAACACCAAGCCTGGAGCTTCAGTAAACAAAGAGTTTGAATTGTGTGTCTTTGCTCCATTTTTCAGTCATTCTACACCATAAATGTGCTCTCATCTGCCTGTACAGCCTCTTTTCTCCCCAACTTTTTAAAAAATGCTTTTTTAAAAAACTATTTCTACCTTCTCCAGACAGTGCTAATTGTTCCAATCTCTGCATTAAAGTAGCACATTATTCATCTCTTGGTAGCAATATCTAACTTACTTTATTGTGAAATATATATTTACTTGTCAGACTCCTTTCCTAGATTGTTGGCTTTTTGAGTCAAGGAAGCTGCACCTCACTCTGTTTTTCAACCCTTTCCCTTCCCACCCCACTATACTCCAACATAGTGCCTGTCTGGCATAGCATCGGCACTTAGGAAATACTAATGGAAGAGTATGATTGAGAAAAACATCTGCTGTTCATTACAGTTTTTCATAAATACACATTCAACCAGAAAATACAGCATCCTTCTGAAAAATAAGATACTAATCCAAGAGTATGCTTTTAGTTCAAATTTAATCATCTTTGGAATTTATTGTAATTTTAAAAATATTTGGTTAAGATTGATAATGTCAATAATATTTGATGCTGAGTCTTCTGTTATTCACTTCACTACTAATATACCTATCTTAAACCAAAAAGGGAAGATATGTTGGAGATAGGAGATTATTTCAGTAAATATAGTGTTATGAGTGATAGACTTATAGATCGATTTCTGTAAACTGCTAGGATAACCAGACCTTATTATGGAATATAAGATGGTCTTACTAGACTTACTTAATAACTTCTAAAAGGTAAATATTCATACCTTCCAAAGACAATGCCTGACATATAAATATCCTCTACAAGAGATTAATGCAAATTATTGATTGAATATTGAAATAGTTATCAGTATTTGAAGGTTTTTCTCCTGAAGAACATTCTGCCATTCTGTACTCCCAGAGTACTTGTTTCTCAGATGGTGTCAGTTTCAAGTATTCACTGAAATAGTGTGGCGGGTTTTTCTATACATATTGTAATCCATCATGTCTTTTAGCAAAGTAAAGTTATCTTCTCTAGGGAGGGACCTTGGACCCTTGTGAATAAAGTTTAGTACATGATAGATGACACCACACAGGCTTGCTTCAGAGCTTGCAAGACATGGAATAGTAGCAATTAAAAACCACAAGAAATATGTTCGGGGAAAACAGGTCATTCCTGATATATTTACTTGTGTATCTTTTTTTTTTTAATCTGGAGGGTGATGTGTTATGATCAAAAACCAGCATTCATCTGTAAGAGCCGCAAACCTTTTTAATTGTGCTATTAATTTCCTAGCAGACAATGTTTTCTACTAAAGCACTCTGAAATGGCTTTTTTTTTCTTTTTTAAGGAAGTAGTTATTGACTCAAAGCTACAAAATGTAGATGTACTATTAACAGGAGACTTCAAAGGAAATAATTTGCGCAGCCTTTCATGCTATAGTGACCTACTCTCTTGATCTTGGGAGAAAATGCGCATTTTATTGACTATTCATGATGCCATGATAAAGCTCAATGTTACTTCTAGGATCTGACTTGTGTTTGTAATTGACTTAATGATCATTGGCTTCCTTTTTCATCTAGCATTTGCTTATTTGAGGGAAAGGAATGTGAAGATAGTGCATATAGGACTTTACACAATACATAGTCTTTATATCAAACAAGCAAGACTCACAAAATGTCATCAAGATATGGACACAATTATTTCACTCCTCATTGCCCCTTCTCTGGTTCGTTTAAGAAAATACTGTCAAGTGTATGACTTTTCTGGAATTTCTTAGAAATTATAAAGCCCTGAATTTACTTTAAATCACAACTGTGGGACTATTCTGAGTTCAAATGTCTAATTTCTAACAATAATTCAAAGACAAAGGATTAACATCACATAGTCTTCCCTCCCATCCAGGGCTTCCTGCAGTGGGAGTGAGTACATGGTTCTTTCTTCCTGTTCTTTGTCCCCACTGGCTAACTGCCATGATAGACCCTTCCCAGTATGCATTGCAGGGGCTGAAGGGAAAGGGTTCAGGCTTTTTCTTCATTGAACTTCCTGGGCCTGTAAAAAATATTAAAAATACTAAACAAATGTATAATAATACATATTACATAATACATATGTCCTATATGAATAAAGTAAGATATTCAAGCTGATTCTTTCTCTCATATGTGCTATTATGGACTTCTTGGAGGCCCCCTGCAGGGCCTTCCAGTTGCAACTCCCAGAGCTGGGCTGGGTCTCCTCATGGACCAGCCACCCTTCAGTAGCCTATAGTTTTGGCTGCTCCATGAAAACCAGGCTCTGCTGTGACATCCTCTTGCATTTTTTATATTTCCCCTTTTGGGGGAGGACTTAAAAAGTTTGGAGTTTGGGCTTCTTTCCTCTGGGTTCACACTGGACCACAGGAAACACACAGGCATCCACCTACCATCTTTTTCTTAAGAGAAAGCTTATTCCCAAGCACAACACAATCTGATGCCAGATTGGTGGGTCCTCCAAACTCTAAGTGGAGTATCCCGAAGTCTTCATGTGTTCTTTAAAGTGTCTCTCTCTCTTTTTTTTTTTTTTTTTAACATTTTTTTTTCTTTTGTCAGAGAGAGTGAGCACAGGCAGACAGAGTGGCAGGCAGAAGCAGAAGCAGGCTTCCTGTTGAGCAAGGAGCCCGCCACGGGACTCCATCCCAGGATGCTGGGATCATGACCTGAGCTAAAAGCAGCCACTTAACCAACTGAGCCACCCAGGCATCCCCTTTAAAGTCTCTCTTGATAGGCTTTAGGTAAAAGAAGTAACACGCTCACCTGCCTTCAGGGAAAGGATGGGATTTATGGCTCCCCACTCTAGTAGCCTGTCTCATAAATCTCTCCCCACCCTCTTTCTAGACCTGTGGTTCTCAACCTTGGGGGTTGCACCAGAGTTTAACACCACTGTTCAATCCCTTACCTTTCTGGCTGTCATCTGGGTCAACAGAAGTCACATTATTGGAAGCTTGTTAGAGATGGAGTCGCTCTGGTCCCATAGGAGACCCACTGAATCAAATTCCACACTTAACAAGATCCTCAAATGAGGTGTGTCCAAATTAACATTTGGGAAGCGTGTGCTCTTCTAAACTAGTGGTGTTCCAACTTTAGTGGGCATCGTCATCATCTAGAGAGCTTGTTAAAACACAAAAGTCTAGGCCCCAGCTCCAGACTTTCTGATTCAGCAGTTCTGAGATGAAGTCTGAGAATTTGCACTTCTAACCATTCTGTGGCGATGCTTATGCTGCTAGTCCAGGAATCCCACTTGAGAATCAAGTGCTACACCTACGCTGTCTGATACTCCAGCCATAGTCACATGGTGTTCTCAAACACTTGAACTGTGCCCTGCACTGAGATGTGCTGTGTAACTATAGAATACACACCAGATTCCAAAGACATAGTATAAAAAAACACAGCATATCACATTTACAATGTTTATGTTCACTGTATATTGAAATACTAGTATCTTACTATAATAGAGTTAAGATATATTAAGATTACTTTCACTTTTTTGTTTTTACTATTTTTATTTTTATTTATTTATTTTTAAAAGATTTTTATTTATTTGACAGAGAGAGATCACAGGTAGGCAGAGAGGCAGGCAGTCAGAGAGAGGGGGAAACAGGCTCCCTGCTGAGCAGAGAGCCCCATGTGGTCCTCGATCCCAGGATCCTGAGATCATGATCTGAGCCCAAGGCAAAAGCTTAACCCACTCAGCCACCCAGGTGCCCTATTTTTTCTATTTTTAATGTGACTACCAGAAAATTTAAAATTATATATATGGCTCATACTATGTTTTTATCAGCCAGCATGTTTTTTTTTTTTTTTTCTTAAGATTTGTTTTTTTGTTTCAGAGAGAGTGGGGGACAGGGAGGGGCAGAGGGTGAGGGAGAGAATCTCAAGCAGACTCCCTGGTGAGTGCAGAGCTCAATGTGGGGCTTGATCTCACAACCCTGAGATCATGACTTGAGTTGAAATCAGGAGGCAGATCCTTAACCAAGACATCCACCAGGGATGGCAAGCCAGCACTCTTTTTATTTTAATCTCCATCTGGCTCAGAGAGTTCTGAGGGGCTTCTCAAGCTGATTCTTGGTCACCTACCTTGCAAATTTATTCTTCCGTCATGCATCTTATTTTGGTGTGCCGAATCTCACAAATCTTGGCACCTCAGGGAAAACTGCAATTTTATTGTTCTGGGTTACACATACACTGGCTTGTTTGATCACAAAAGTACTGTGAAGTGGGTATTATTATCTATATTTTCCAAATGAGAAACATAAAGAGAAATAGCTTACCCAAATGCTGTAACTAGCAAGCTAAATGCAGGGACAACTTTGTCTGACTTTCAAGTCCATGCTTTTCCACCTCACTATGTAGCCTCCCCTCTAGCACGATGATGTGCAGAATTTGTTCTTACTGATTATTTGGAAACTGTCTGCTCAAATTTTTTAGATTTTATTTATTTGGCAGACCAAGATCACAAGCAGGCAGAGAGGCAGGCAGAGAGAGAGGAAGGGAAGCAGGCTCCCTGCGGAGCAGAGAGCCCAACGTGGGGCTCGATCCCAGGATCCTGGGATCATGACCTGAGTCAAAGGCAGAGGCTTTAATCCACTGAGCCACCCAGGTGCCCCTTATTTATTTATTTATTTATTTATTAACAAAGCAGTCATTTCTTCTTAATGGAGAAGTCTAATACTTCATGCTGCAAATATTAGTATTTTTAAATGCATTGTAATACTATGATTGTCCTTTCCTGATATGCCAACTCAGTTGTGTTCTCAGACCTGGGATATAATTGGCTATGTTTTATCATTATTATTTTTATGGTTAATATTTAATAGAGACACATTCATTCTTCCTATCGGGACTCTAACTTTGGCTCCTTCTTCTATATTTGTACCAGACTTCTGAGTCACTGTTTTCCCCTCTGACTTCCTTAGTAGCCAAAATGCACGTAGAGGTACAAAGCAATAGATAATGTCAATGGAAAGAAAAAAATCCTTGACTATTACATTCTAAATCATCTCTCTGGAGCTAAATGACTCAAGCTTTCTGTGATGCTTCCCATATACAAGTAGGCAGTATTTTCCTCTTCTAAATTCCTATGAACCTATAAGAAATGCTTCTAAATATATCACTTGAACTTTATTGTAATTATCCATTTCCTGTCCATCTCTCTGGTTAGAAGGTGAACCTTTGAGGACAGGGAATATATGTATATTCTCAGGATTATTTAAACATGCATAAATGGTCTGCTTTGAACTTAACCCTAATGTTGAAATGGTCTTAAATTTATCAGAGGCACTCTTTGCCTTCATTCAGTTTTCATTTGACTGTCAAGATGAGAACTTTAAGTTTATAATATTTTATGTTTACTTATATGTATTTATTTACATTTATTATTATTACTTATGTTTATATTTTACCGTTCTTTGAGATGTCTGAATATCTCTATAAGTCCTATAGTCTGCAGTAGTTTTTTACTGGTATATGGATTAGTGGACTAACGTGTTTCCAAAAAAATATTGGAAATTGGATATTTTTGTGTCACTATGCAAGGTCATTCAATATTTTTACTTGTTTAACCAGCAAAAATAAAAGGAGGGGCATCCAATAGTTCTGTCATTTTATGAAGGATTATTTTTCAAATAAAGTGTAGAAAGGATGTCATCTCAGAATAAACACCAACTTTTCAATTTTGCAATAGAAATTTATTTTTTATTTAAAAATTCAAGATACCCCCTCACCATACGTTTTCTCCCCATGGACTCTCCTTGGCAGCAGTCTGTGGCCTAGAGGAGAGAATTGCTTGCCTTAGATGCCAGGCCACAGCAAAGAGGACATGAAGGGCAGAGAGGTGACCTGATGACTCCCCATTGCTCACGGGGCTTTCAGCATATAACACATAGCAGAAACTCCTTCATGGTTAGTTCATAGCAGAAACTCCTTTGGTTTAGGAAAATTACTGATACAGAAAAGGAAGAAGCACAGAATTCAAACTAAAAAGTTAGAACCTCCTTTAATGGAAAGATATGAATTGACATGCCTTCCCCATGGGGCAAGAATCAGAAGAGCTATAGGATTTTTATGGGCGTGGGGACCACATAGCTTCTGGCAGTAAAAAAATATTCTGAGCTCCATGGGTGATCTATTGATTCTTCCTCATTGACAAACTGATTGCCTACTTGCCAAGATTAAGAGAGTGGAAGAAGAAGTAAATTCAGATGTAAACCATATCATTATGGGAGCTTACACTTTCTTCTAATAGGAGCCAATAAACCTACATATTCCTTCAAAATGATGCATCCTGTGCCTCAAATATTCACACGTAACTGGTAATATAATTTCCAATAATTTATTTCTTTGGCTGAGTCCTCCATTTATAAAATGTGGCAGGGCATATGCAAGTTCTGGCAAACATAAAGGCTCTGATAGTCATAAAATACATTAATGCAATATTCAAAGCGACAGAGCCAAGACAGACTGCCTAATTGCTTAAATTCCTTCTGCCTTTACTAGTCCTACTGCAACAGTAATTACTTTCTAACACCCTCAGTCAATTTATTCCTTCTCATACCTCCAAACCTCTTTAGAGCAAAATGGAGCTAGTCACTACTGATGATTTGTGCTTCCCCTTCTTTTTAGTAATTCTGAAACTTCCTTCCTGCCCACCAAAACAAGTAATTGTTGGTTTATTTTCTTGCTGTGTGTAGCTTTTCATCCAAGGAAATTAAATGGAACACCTTCCCAAAGTGCTGAATGCTCACTGCATACACGAATGCTGGACATTTCCTTCCACCTAATATGCTGGAGAACCATGTATCCAATAAGAGAAGATTCCAGGGATCTTAATACATAAACAGAGTCCGTCTTTCACCTTGCTTTGTTCTGTAGCTTGCTTTCTTCCCTATTGTTATCTTCCATATCAGTTTCTGTTTTGGCTGTCCCCTGCCCCTAGATTCCCTTTAACTTGCTGTACATCCTCTAGTATTCATTTCTGACTCACCATAGATACCAATCTGTTTTTGGCCTCATCACAATCAGTATCTGGATCTTTAATGATCTCTCATTTCTTCTACCCCCAACCTTATTCTGGATCTTGGGGAATTCCATCAGGCCCATTTCCTCCCCCCAAAGAAAAGTGGACCCAGAGCAGAACAGAATTGGACAAAGTGGAATACTTACTGAATAGTTAGACCTAAAAAAGAAATAGGGCACCTGGGGGGTTCCTTCGGTTCAGCTTCTGACTCTTGGTTTTGTCTCAGGTCATAATACTGCAATCATGGATTGAGCCCCTTGTCGGGCTCTGAGCTCAGGAGTCTGCTTCAGATTTTCCCTCCTGCTCACTTTCTCTCTCTGTCTTTCTCAAATGAATAAAATCTTTAAAAAAAATGGTCTCATTTCCAAGTAAATCAATTTTTGAAATTATAGTGATAATACCTTAACTTGAAGAAACTTAAGTCATTCCTTTCTTTGGGTCTATTATTCAAAATCTTTTTTCAAAAAGCTCTAGGTAATATAATCCTCCCCCCCATCCCATGCTTTTCCTCTAAGGTGGTTACTTACATGACTTCAACTGCTTGACTGTTAAACTTGTATGACATTTTCTTCCTTACCGGTACATTTTATAATTCCTCCCAAGTATCCTTCAGCTCTGGCTCCCTTCATAGAGCAATCAAAGCACACCCTGATGACAACAGCCACTATTTTAGAGTGAACATGCTAAAAGCCCGATTCGTGTAGAATTTATATTACATTGTTCTTAGAATGTTCAAGTGTACAATTTTCAAATGTAATTTCCTGAACTGGACTCCAAGCACATAAATAAAACAACTATGTCCATATGTCATTGTGTTGCTTAAAAAAAACCTAACATTTCTGGATGCCCCCTGATAGGAATATAGTAAACATCAACAGTCTAGCTTTGTAAAGAATCATTAGTCTCCCTTTTCATGCTTAAATTTCATTATGAGAACACATTTTTTATTGCTTTGTCAAACAAAATTTGTTTGTAGCCTAAAGAGTAAGGACATACCAAAAACCTTATCATTCATAAAAAAGGAACAGAAAAGATCACTGTATCCTGAGAGGATGGATTCTAATGACAAACAAATGAGATGAGGAATGAAAATAAAATAGCACCAGGGATAGATCAAAGCTTTGTTTGTTCCTTTGAAAATGTGGAGACTTGGTTCAGAGTCATTGTCTGAATTGTTTGTCAACAAGAGAGAGATTTGCTACTCTCTTTTGCATATAATGATACTTGATATGGGAGCACACAGTTTAAACACCATTGTCAAATAGGCAAAGAGCATTCTGCATTCAAGGATGTGTATACAGCATAAATACTTAATTATAACAATAGCTACTGCTGAGCTTTATTAGAATAACAAAAGAAGCAGAGATCAGAAAAAGGGAGTAGGAAGTCCACAGCTAATCTGCTAAAAGGAATTACGTCAATTACAAGGAATTATTTTAATACTACTTTCAGTATTCTTGATAAACAACAACAAGATGATGTGGAGCTTTAGAATTTGATTGACTATTGATGAAATCTCCTTGAAAATATTATTTTTGCAACTGTAGAAAATAGGAATGGCATGAGATAAAGGAGGTATCTCTGTAGGAAGAAGGAAAATTGATATGGGTATGACTAAAGGAAACCTGGGGAGGAGAGAGAAGAAATCTTTTAACATTGGTTCATACAACAAGAATTAAGACTGCTCTCTCTGTATATACATGTGAGCTGAGCTCCCATTAAGTTATTGGTTTCCAACTTTAGGTGTATCTTAAAATATCCTGGGGGCCTTTTACAAAATACTAATGTGTAGGTCTTGCCTTCAGAGATTCTGAGTCAGTTTTAAGTTCCCTAGGTTGTACTGTATCTCTAGGGTAGCCAATCATCGCACCCAGTAATTTTAAAGGAAACATGACTTTGACCATATCAAGAGTGAGTCAACCTCCACCTGAATTGCCCATAAATAAGAGCACTAAACATTGGACTCATTGTGGCCTTTTTACATCAGTGTCCCTCCATTAGGGACACAGAAAACTGTGAAAATTCTCCCAAAACTAAACTCTCAGGTAATAGTCTGAGCTGTAGCTCCTGTTGTTTCACTCAAGAGCCACAGTATATGCAGGCTTAGAAAGGCTATGAAAGAAAGACGATCAAGAATACGGTTTGACCTCTAACCTGATGTTTTTAGAACATGGACATAACTGTAGTCAGATGTCTCTAGTGGTCATTTGATGAGTGATACCTAGTGATATCTAAAAATAATCTATATTTTGCTCTTTTGTGGGGAGAAATCAAAGAAGAGCTAACAACCATTGGAGAAAAACTGTAATAGTTTAATAAAGTAGCAGCATGGATATTTTCAGCACGGATATTTTCAGAATGGAGGCCTGATAAAGGAATCTCTGGAAAACCTAAAACTGGTCACTTCAACCTTCATTCTTCCTCATTCTTCCCTCTCCCTGATCTTGGGATGATAATATAAGAAATTTTATAATTACTTCTATCTCTCTCTCTATACATATATCTCTTCTATTTATAGTATTTGTTATGAATTAATAGCAAATTTGGAAAATTCAGAGAAATGGAAAGAATATAAATCATCTGTAATGGTTCCAGCCAGTTATAATTGATATTATTTGGTTGTTCACCTTTCTAGTATTTAAAAAGAATATTAGTATGGTATTTTGTATATAGATATATAAGATATTCTTTTCATTTAACAAATATGTAGCCAATAATTTCAATGTTACCAAGTCTTGATATTTATTAGAATATCTCTTGTAGAAGTATGAGCTCCTTGAATACATCATGGGAACCATAAGATTTCATTCAATAATTATTGTGAATTATTTTCATATATTTTTGAAAAAAGTATGCTATGTTCCTTTCCAAATTTTGTTTGGAAGCAAATTATGATGATTTTATATGTGTTCATAAAAGTATCTCTTCCTTAAGACACTTGATTTCTGTTCTGTCGGAAAATCATCGTAGTAAATGTACAGATTTACCATGTGAATGGATCCCCTTGGATGTGGTCTCCTTGTGCAGTATACAACCATTGTTACTGAAGTCAGTGATCTTCTGGGAGCTTCCTTGAGCTGACTCAATGGATGATGTCGATGCTCCCATAGGCATGACTCTATGACCTTTGGTAGGAAATCCATCCCACAGCCTCGGTGCTGGAATCGAGCCCCGTGTCAGGCTCTCTGCTGGGCAGGGAGCCTGCTTCCCCCTCTCTCTCTGCCTGCCTCTCTGCCTGCTTATGATCTCTGTCTGTTAAATAAATAAATTAAAAAAAAATAAAGTCTTTTATATTAAACTAGAGGGGCAGAGGGAAAGGACAAGCAGATTCCCTGCTGAGCAGGGAGCTCGATGTTGGACTCTATCCCAGGATCTTAGATTGTGACCTGAGCCCAAGTTGGACACTTAACCAACTGAGCTACGTGGTGACCCACCTACCAGTCTTTCCTTACCTTTTAGATGGAGGAGAGAATCACGTGTTTGTTTAAGGTCCCATCCTGGTTTAAATAATTTAAATGTCTGTATTACCTTCCTATGGTGTCTTAACAGGTTAACACAAGTTTAGTGACATAAAGCAACATCTAATTATCTCTTAAGTTTGTACATGAGAAATCAGGGTGAGCTCTCCTGGGTACTCTGCTCAGGGTCTCACAAAGTGTCATCCTGGCTGGACTCTTACCGAAAGGCTCAGGGAGAGAATCTGCTTCTAGGCTCATTTAAATTGCTCATTAAGTTGTTGACAGCATTCAGTTCTTTGTGGTTGCTACCTGCTGTCTAGGAGCTGCTCTCAGACCTCTAGCTTATGGTCCTACCTGTCTCAGCAGTGGGTAAGTTTCTGACTCCCTCTTCTGCCACCACTAGGAGAGGAACTCTCTTTTTTGAGATGGCATATGTGGTTATTTCAGGCACAACTGTGTAATCTTCTTTTTCACTAACTCAAAGTCCATTGATTAGTACATTGTTTTATTTTTTTTTAAAGATTTTATTTATTTATTTGACAGACAGAGATCACAAGTAGGCAGAGAGGCAGGCAGAGAGAGAGGAAGGGAAGCAGGCTCCCCGCTGAGCAGACAGCCCGATGCGGGACTCGATCCCAGGACTCCAGGATCATGACTTGAGCTGAAGGCAGAGGCTTTAACCCACTGAGCCACCCAGGCGCCCCAAGTACATTGTTTTTAAAAGGTTTATTTATTTATTTGAGAGAGAAAGCTTGAGAGAACATGAGCACGGTGCGGGGAGGGGCAGGGGCAGAGGGAAAGAGAGAATCTCAGACTCCCACTTACCACAGAGCCCTGCGCAGCGCTCAGTCTTACAACTGTGAGATCATGACGCTGAGATCATGACCTGAGTCGAAATCAAGATCTGACCGCTTAACCAAGGAGCCACCCAGGTGCTCCAACAATTCTTATTTTTAATCAGAAAACCAACCACTGGGGCTTGTATAACTGTTTTGTTTATAATAAGACATAGAGTACTTCTCAGAGTTCATAGAAATTTGTGAAGGGATTATTCTAGTCATAAAATAATAACTTCTTAAACTTCTAGAGTGAAAATGAAGATAATTTTCTTTGTTGTATTTAATTGTTGGTATTGTTATAAAGGACCCATGATTTTCCTAAAAAGAAATAGCACAGCATAAGGAATGCCTGAATTACTTACAAAATGCTAGTTTATAAATATTTAGGGTTTTGGTGTTCTTTACACATGGTTTTTGCATTATGAAATCTGACATTTAATTCCAATGCTTTCAAAACACAGAAAACATTGCTTTTAGTTTTTCTAAATGTTTTTATTACCACGAGGAAGAAGGTATGACATAACTACACTAGCTTCTTTGTGTAAATTTGATTATTCCTTAGTCTACAGATCGTTTGAATCAGCTTTCCCTCCTAAGAATGTTGAAGTGAAGAAAATTTTGAGCCAGATTGCTAACCTTACCAAATCCTTAAAGATCAGATTAGTGTTTGGGAAAGTCAGGATGAAGCTAGGCTGACCTTTGACAACAACAGAGTAAAAAAGTTAAGAAGAAGAAAAGAACAGTTGATTAAATTCAGAACTAGTAAAATGAAATATTACCTTTGTATTAGCTACTTGGCCTGCATAATTCAATGAGCAAGAAAAAGGTCAGTGATCCAAAAAGAGTTATTCCTTCCTGCACTAAAGATAATGTGGAATTGCTGTCACCTCCCAACTATTCACACAAAGCTTACCATCCAGCTTCCCCAAAAAGTGCTAATAAAGCAACCAGAACAAGCATCTGCTCCTTTCAAACATATGGAAATTCACGTACATGCTGGAACATCTCTGTAATGTATAAATAGAAATATAAGGTCTTATGGAAGGTTTTGAGAAAAGCAATGGCATTATAAGAGCAAAGCTCTTTTTTATTCATTTAAAAAATTCATTTACTTATCTTATTCTTATTATGAAATGAATTAGGATTTATTCTGAGCAATGAAGATAAAAAAATTTGTAAGGAAACAGTGATCTGGCTCTCTTTTAAAAGCTTTCACTGTCAATATAATATTAGATGTGTTTATTCTAGGCTTTTTTCTCTCAGCAGATTTTTCAGTTTTGATTATATAATATATGTATAAGCTGATTTATTCACTTAATATTATAACAAGCATTTTTCTATGCTATTATGGTTTCTTCATAAAATCAGTTGTGCCTCATTGATTCATCTTACATGAAATTCATCATAAATAATATTATCTCACACTTAATTTTTGCTATGCTTGAGTTAATGTCTTTAAATCTGAGTGATTTAATTCTTTCATCAGATGCTAACTCTTCCTGATTAATTTATTTTATTTAACTGTCTTCTGCCAAATGAACTCAATTCAAGAAAAATTTGAAATATAATATGACACAGGGTATTTATATAAAATGAAATGGCAGTACTATTATAATTTTTCCCTATTTTCATAGCAGCTCTTTCATATTCACTAAATGTGCAAAGATGATGGTTATGCATTTATTTTATGACTTTTGACACATGAAAACATGCAAGTGAAATTGTTTTTTAAACGATTTCATGACATTTACAATCATTTTGATTCTAAATACTTAATTCCAAAAATGGACCAATTTTTAAGAAAATTTAGGATAGCAATTTTGCTAACATTTTCAAAACCTTAGAAAATTATGAAGTGGCTAAAAGCTCACAGACCTTCTGTCTTCCTATCCAAAGTTACTGTTTCTACATACTTAATTTAGTGATGGTACAGAATACTTCAAAGCAGAATTTGAATGTAAACCCATCATACACTAGAGCAGAGAAAAAAAATTAAAAAGCAGGTATGTTACTGTTACATGATGACCTGCACTGCAAGAGCATGTCTCCAAAGATACTATGTAGCAGGATTTCCAAAATCTTTTAAAATAATTTAAGTCATCAGAGAGGGAGAAAAACCATGAGAGACTCTTAACTGTAGGAAACAAACAAGGTTGCTGGAAGGGAGGTGGCTGGAGTGGTGGGGTAACTGGATGAGGGACATTAAGGAGGGCATGTGATGTGATGAGCACTAAGTGTTATAACCAACTGATAAATTATTGAACACTACATCTGAAACTAATGATGTACTATTTGTTGGCTAATTGAATTAAATAGTGTTTTAAAAAATAATTTGAGTTTTACCAAAGTGTCTTGAAAAACTAGGAAAGGGAGCATTCCACCATATTGTACACAGCCATGCTTTTCAAAAACCATCTAGATTTTGGCCCCAAATTTCCATTCATCTAGGCAATTGCCTGGTCTCCTCTTTTAAAAGTCAGTCCCCTGAGAGCCTGAGTGGCTCAGCTGGTTAGGTGTCTAACACATGATTTCAGCTCAGGTCACAATCTCATGGTTTTGAGATTGAGCCAGCTTTGGGCTCCATACTCAGCAGGGAGTCTGCCTGAGGTACTCTCTCCCTCTGTCCCCAAGCCCCTGAGAAAATAATAATAAATTTAAAACAACAACAACAACACAGACCTGTCTCCTTGCTTTCCCAGACTTTGTAGTTTATTTTCAAGTTCCAGGAATATCAATACACAGTACTTTGAAAGGACACTTGAATTAGTTTCAGTTCACTAGAATAAGAATTCATTCATTCATTCATTCATTCAACAAATGTTCACTGAGTACCTATTATTTTCCAGGCACTCTTTTAAATGCTGGAAATACTGCAACAAACAAAACAGATGAAACTCTACTCTCGGGGAGCATACATTACAGTAGGGAGAGACAAGCAATAAGCAAATAAACAACTTGCCAGATGGCATACTAGTCTGAGCAGATGCTGATAAAGAAAGTCCAAAAACTGGCTCTATTTCCTAATAAGACCCAAGGCTTATATTAATGCCCATAATAATAGCAAACAATAACATAGCTCCTACCCAGAAGATGTACTGCTCCCAATAGTCAGTTCCAGCTCTCACTCTAAGTAGGAGATACTATTATTACCCACATTTTGGAGGTAGGACAACTGCAGTGACACAGAGATAAATTAACGTATCCCAAAATTTTGCCAGGAGAAAGGCAAAGCCACAGTTTTAACCTGAGAACACTATTTCCCAAAAAAGCTCCTGAAAACACCTTGACATTGAAGGCAGTGTACTCCAGACATCTGATCATCACTGTTGGGACATGCCGTAAATATCACATTGGGGATTCTATATGTTTTGCTTATCCTAAAGCTCTCGTTTGAGTGGTTGTCCACAGACCTGTTATGGTTTATGGAAAAATCTTCATGGTAAAATGAGAAAACTGAAGACAATTCACAAGTGTTTCCAAAAGCTACTTTAGATAATAATAAATGAATATCTTCGGATCAAGAACGCTCTAGGAATTACATATAAAGGAAATTTTTTAAAAAATCAGCTTTGGATAACAGGGGACTTGTACACCATTGACTTTCAATGCCTTTTTTTTTTTTTAACTTTATTTATTTGACAGAGAGAGAGCACAAGCAGACACAACA
Source organism: Mustela putorius furo (assembly GCF_011764305.1). Taxonomy (NCBI): domain Eukaryota; kingdom Metazoa; phylum Chordata; class Mammalia; order Carnivora; family Mustelidae; genus Mustela; species Mustela putorius. The sequence goes on from NW_025421998.1 coordinate 32,386,959, forward strand.
GCAGGCAGAGGGAGAGGGAGAAGCAGGCTCTCCACTGACCAAAGAGCCTGGCACAGGGCTCCATCCCAGCACCCTAGGATCGTGACCTGAACCAAAGGCAGTTTCTTAACCAACTGAGCCACCCAGGCTCCCCTCAAAGTTGTTTTTTAACCATGGAAATATTTCTTTCTAAGTCTTCACATGCCTCAGTTGGTCAGAGAGTTACAATTTTTCAAAACACATAATGTTTTGCTCTACGTTCAATTCCACCAATCTGATGGAAGTTTCAACACCCAAGTGTGTGCACTGTTTAACCCGACAGGACAGGGCCCTGCCAATTTCTCGCACTGTTGGGAACGTCTGATCTCCTCAGTCTTCCTGCTTGTCCCAGCCTCAGAGAAACAGGTCATTGGCTCTGGCTGCATCGTTTCCTTTTTTAAATTCTTCTCTTTCCCACGCATTTCTCCATATTTAGTATTAGTTCATTTCCCACATGAATCACACAGTTACCTACCCCCAAAAAAGTGACCTTGTGAAATAATTATGTATAAAATCATTTCCCAAGTGCTTAGAGCTTGGGCAAAGACTATACTCCTTAATTTGATGTTCAGGATCTTGTACAGTCCATCTCAACCCACATTACTGGACTCATTTTCTGCCATTCTGTCTCACCTGTACCCTGTGGCTGCTCTTTAGTACTTTTCTCACTAGACCCACCCATGTTGAGCTCTCTCCGGCCTTCATGCCATCACAGTTTCTTGAAAACACTCATTCCATTAAGTTGAGGTTTTTTTTTTTCTTTCTGTAATCACATTCATTTTTATCATAGTCACAAGAGTAATAAAGTTAACATAGGAGAAGTGTATAAAAACTTACTATTCATCAATTTCCCGTGGATCCCTTTTGCACAGAGAAGAAACAAAGTATGAAAGTTATTTTCAGGCTCTATGTCACCTTCTGGACTCGAACCAATCAACATAAACATGAAGAAACAACTGATGGTTTGAACTTGATGGTTTGATTTTGTTGCTGATAATGTCATTTGTTTTATTTTGTTTCTTGGCAGAAAAATAGGTACTAAGTGATGACTAGTCCTTCAAGAGAGGCAGATTTACAGAGATCTTGGCACATTACTTGTTTTTCTATTGCTTGGTTCCATTCACTCTATACCCACAGGTGTGGGAAGCAATAGGAGAATGAAATAGAGAGGGAGGTGGAGATGTCATAAACATCTTTGATTGCCAAGTAGGAAAATAGATAGATCAAAGATGAGATTAAGTGGTTAGACAATTGAACCATTGTTACAAAAATAATTATTACACATCATGATGCAGTCTAAATCACAAATCGAATACACTGCAGGAGAGAGCATATAATAGACATACTATCTACCTAGTGAGGAAGATTTTAATTTCATCAAATTATAACACAAGGAGATCCCTAGGAAACTCTTATGAGTAGAAATCACAACTAAAATGATCCACGGTGTTAGTCTACATTGCTAACAATATGCCGCTGACTCAAGTTTGATTTTGTATGAGGCAACAACCCCCTGTACATTTCTTCCCCTGGGCAATTCTCTCTCTAAATCCCACTATGGTCTACTTGTACTGAAGGTGCCACCTCCTACCTAGAGCCTGGTCTGCTGACTCATCGGGTGTCTGTCCCACCTTCTTATTCCCTTTCAAGGATATCCAGTGTCTGCTATCTTTACCTCACTTCTTCTGGGTAGCTCTGCTTATAGTTATAAAGCTAAATCTTTGATAATCTTTTCTTATAAATACATATGAATTCTCCATAATACTTCTATACTCTTCTCTCCTTTCCATTTTCCTTCAGATATCTTAGGAAATCACTGCCACTAGTAATTACCACAAAAATACTCGAGTTATGACTGAAAGGTAAGATTACTTTTGGTGGAAATCGTGTTTTTAAAGTACTTGTTCCATTTCCCTCCAAACTGCTCTGCCAGCCATATTGTCCTTCTTGATTAATGGCACCAATTGTTGCCCACTCCAACTTCTTCATCTCTCAAATCAGTGAAAGGGAAGCCATAAAGGTTCATTCCTCCTTCCCTGGAGTAACAGCAACTAGTCATTAGTCCAAGTGTCTGTCATCTCTCATGTCTAACCACTCTTCCTCAAGGCCCTTGGATTTTTGAATTATTTGAGGCTTTCTTCCAGGGTTTTCATCATTTCAGTATTTTCCTAATTTATCCTTCCTCCATTTCCACCCTTCTCCTCTCCACCTCAATATTATCATCAGAGTCATGTTCTTTTTTATTTTCTTTTTTTTTTAAAGATTTTTATTTATTTACTTATTTGACAGAGAGAGATCACAAGTAGGCAGAGAGGCAGGCAGAGAGAGAGAGGAGGAAGCAGGCCCCCCGCTGAGCAGAGAGCCCGATGTGGGACTCGATCCCAGGACCCTGAGATCATGACCTGAGCCGAAGGCAGCGGCTTAACCCACTGAGCCACCCAGGTGCCCCAGAGTGATGTTCTTAAGACACAAACTAGATCATTCCATTCCTTTGCACACAATTGTTCATTAGCTTCTCATTCTTCTAAACATGAAGCCAATCTTCTTCCCATGGCATATAAAGCCTCCAATAATTAAGTCACTGCTTGCCTGTCCAGGCTCATTAAAATCCACCACAACACACCCTGTGTGTTCCAGCAATTTCAGAAGTCACCATGCTGCTTCTCCCCTTTACTGATGTTTCTCTGCATCTAATATACTTGCTACTTTCAGCCTCTCTCAACTTTGCCTAAGCATCTATATCTAAGATTAATACAGCACTACTTCTTAATTAAATGTTTTAATGTGTTATCTTTTTACTTACTAATATTAATTTCTATGATTTTTATTTGAAAATATATACTCTTACAACCATCTTCTGGGCTAAATAGGCCTTCGTGGCCGAGCCTAGAAACCTTATCATTATATAAGTTGTTTCAACTAAAAGAAAAGCCACAAGTTCTAAATGACTAACTGGAAGGCAAACACTTAGAACACAACCTGTTTGTGATTTTGGACCCACTGATTATATAACTAAATGAGGGCAATAGCAAACTCCAGAGCAGAACTTGCTTGGTTTTTAAAACACATGTTGCTGGTGATATGGACTTGAGAGAATGAAGGAGATATATCTCTATTTAGCTTCTTAAATTATAGGTTAATGTTATTTAAACATAATAAAACTTTGAGAAACAATAGGGTCTGGCTCTAAACTTAAAAGCGAATCATTGGAGAATTGAATAATTAAGTAAATAATGGGTAGCAAATGGTGGAGCCAGGTTTCTTACTGTTAGAGTAGGAAACTCCAGGTGAGCAAGGAAAGAAGTATGTTTAGGTATATATATATATATATATATATATATATATATATATATATATATATATGTATATACATATATATATATAGCATACATTCACATATTAGCATACACACATATTATTTTGTTTTTTCAGTTGAAGGGGCTTAGAGAGCAGTGGCAATGAGCACACTTTGCACCTGTATCTTGATTTCTAATATCATTCCCCAATAAAAGAAACCAAGGCTCATTAGAGAAATGCATGATTGCCTCATTCTAGGGCTGGTGAGGGAATATATGAGATTATCCTGGGGTGCCTGCCTTGTTATGCCAGAAAGGAAGTGTCCCAAAATACCACATTGGCAGGTGTATGTCAAAGAGACACAGGAGTCAGTTGAAATGGCTCCCAAGTTTTAAAACTGAAATAATTTGAGAAACAAAATGTATCCAATAGTATTGGATTCTAACCCAAAGTAAACATCCATGAGTCCATAATGATACAAATCAGTGACTGAATGAAGAAATAAATGAGAGAATAGACATATCTCCTTGTGCAGGAGAATCCCAAATAATCAATGCAGATATTCAGCCCCCTGAGAGGGGAGACACACCTACCCACTCCTGAAGTCTGGGCTGTGCCTAGTGGCTTCCTTCCAAAGAATAGAAAACATGGACAAGAGGAAAGAAGAGTCACTTTACAGTCCAGAAACCAGACCAACAGCCTCTTTTGTTACTAGTGTTCATACCCAGAGTGTTCTCTTCTGTTGTTCTTGTTTACTGGCTCCTGATTGCAATCCCTTATATAATCCTCCTCGAATATTCTTCCGACACAATTTAGTGAACACAGTCATCCATTCCCCTCAAGTGCACTTTTTCCCTGAATCATCTGTTAACATCACCTTTACCATGCCTACTTGAACCACTCTGTTGTATTTGTGGATGATAACTCTGGATAGGAAGTTTTGAAGTATACCATTTAAATATAATAATTTACATATGGCAGCATCTAAAACTCTGGGCTCTATGCAGAGTCCAGCTATCACATTTTTTATTTACTTTATAACTATAAAGTACATTTTTTATTAAATGATTTTAAATATTCACCACATAGAATGACAAGGAATAAAATGCATCAGCACTCTAGTAGGTAGCAGACATGTGAAGGGCCTCAAGAGGAATTTGAAAATCTTGACATAGTGAGATATGAAGCACAGAGGGGATTGAGACTTAGCCAGATCGAAGGCCCTTGCCACCATGACATTTGGGATGGAAGACACCCACATCTGTAGCTCCCTTCCTTCTGACTTAACAGATAGGTATGGTAGACAGTGTGTGTGTGTGTGTGTGTAAACTGAACATGCTATAGCACACTGAATACAATCCTTTCTTTAAAATGTTCTGCACGAGGAATATTACTTAGCGATAAAAAAGAATGAAATCTTGCCATTTGCAAAGATATGGATAGAGCTAGAGAGTATAATGCTAAGCAAAATAAGTTAGTCAGAGAAAGACAAATACCATAGGCTTTCACTCGTCTGTGAAATTCGAGAAACAAAAATAAACGAGCAAAGAGAGACAAATTAAGAAACAGACTCTTAACTTGAGAAAATAAATGGATGGTTACCAGAGGGCAAGGGGGATGGGTGAAAAAGGAGGGCACTTGTGAAGAACACCAAGTGATGTATGGAAGTGTTGAATCACTATTTGGCACACCTAAAACTAATATTACACTGTATGTTAACAAACTGAAACTAAAGTAGAAACTTTAGCCAAAAAAAATATTCTGCACAATTTTTTTTACTCTTTAAAAAAATTGTTTTATTTATTGTTTTTAAAAAGATTTATTTAGTTATGAGAGGGGAAAAGAGAGAGAGAGAGAGTAAGCTAGTGCGTGGAGGGGAGAAGGGCCAGAGGGAGAAGGAGACAGAGAATCTCAAGCAGACTCCCCACTGAGGGTGGAGCCTGATGTGGAGCTTGATCTCATGACCCTGAGATCATCACCTGAACCAAAATAAGAGTCAGAGGCTTAACCAACTGACTCATCCAGGCACCCTAACTCTTTTTAAAATGTTTTTTAAAAAAATGAAGTATAGTTGACACATAATGTGACATTAGTTTCAAGTGTGTAACATTGTGATTCAACAAGTCTATTCCACTGTGCTCACCAAAAGTAGAGCTACCATCTCAACATATAACACTAATTCAGTACCACTGGCTGTATTTCCTATATTGTACCTGTGTTACTTTTTAAAAGCAATGTGTTTTACTGATACACATACACATTTGGAATGCTTAAAGTGTCAGCTGGGGGCCACTATCCAAAATGATTAATAATATAGTTGCTTCACCAAGAACTAGAACTAGATTTGGAATGTGCTTGAAGGATAATCTAATCAACCATTAAACTGATATATATATGTGTGTGTGTATATATACATATATATATATGCTTTTTTTTTTACTGTTTATCATTGTGTACATGTTTAAAGTGGCCACCTTATTTTGTAGTTATCATTACATTCAGTTAATAATGGATGTGATTGATTTCACAACTAGGTTAATTTCCCAAGTCTTATTTTCCTAGTTGCGGCTCAGCCTCATTTAGGGATTCAAAGAAAATGATAGTATTTCTTTAAAAGACAAGGAGTTTTATTTAAACTACTATAACCTTTTATTTATTTATTTATTTATTTATTTATTTATTTATTTTTTAAGATTTTATTTTTTTTGACAGAGATCACAAGTAGATGGAGAGGCATAGAGAGAGAGAGAAAAGCAGGCTCCCCGCTGAGCAGAGAGCCCCATGCGGGACTCGATCCCAGGACCCTGAGATCATGACCCGAGCTGAAGGCAGCGGCTTAATCCACTGAGCCACCCAGGCGCCCATATAACCTTTTATTTTTTAATGATAGAACCACAGAATCTTATTGAAGAGGTTGCTGGAAGTTATTCCCTGTTTGTAGATAGGAACTAAAGTTTTATTTCTAATCAGAATGATGTTTCCAAATGCTCACATGTGACATATATTCCTAAAAATTTTGTGGAACATATCTGGGTGATGCCAGCATCTGTATTGCCTTCAGAATTGTCATTTTCATGGGTAGGAGCAGCCACCCAGAAACCTGAAAAAAAATCACTTATCTACAAATGATAGGCTCTATTTGTGTTACTAATTTTTGCTTTAATTCCTTTCATTTGTTCACTGATTAATTCATGCAGCCATTGATTAATTAATTCCTTCTCACAAAACAATTTGCTCCCCTATTGCACCTTTCATAATTTGATACATCTCAGATTAAATGTCACTTGGCCATTAATTTGATTCTTACCCTCTCAAATATTTGTGATCTCTCCCTCTTCAGAATGGTAGTACCTTAACTTTTTTTTTTTTTGAGATTTTCTTATGTTCTGCCTTGAATGACAGTTGTTTGTGTACCTGTCTTAGTGCCCTGTTAGCCTATCCCTCTTGGACCAGACTGTCTGCCCTTTATCATCCTTACCTGGCACAGGGCACTGTGCTGTCCATGTAATGTCACTGCCCACCACCTTATGTCTCCACCTGTTTTGTAAACTTGTGTCTTCCTGCTCAGGTCCCCGCTCTATTCCCTGTCTTTGTCCTCTTGTCCTGCTTTGAGCATCTATTATTTCTAGTCCATATAATCTTAGCCAGTCCTCCCCTCATTTCCTATCCACAATCCTCATAGCTTTGGGGGAAGATACTCAAATCCCACAGGGTTTGAAAGAAAGTGGAGAAGTGAGATTGCCCTGCAGAAAAGCATGGAGGTGCAGACCCAAGCCAGCAGGAGGGGAAAGAAAGATGGAAGAAAAGTTGCATGGGGATGGCCCAGGAAAGAATGCTCAGTGGACTGGAATCACAAAGGGCTGAGAGATCATCCTCAGGAGATAAGAGCAGATGAGTGGATATTATTTCTAAATTCACCTGATCATAAAATGGACCTCACCAACTTGTTAAAATTTAGACTTAGGAGACCTACCCTAACCATTTCAGTCATAGTACCCTAAGGAAGGAGACTAGAAATCTGATTTTAGGAAGCTCCAGAATGACCCTTATGGTTGGTTAATTTTTGAGAATCCCTGGATAGATTGATGGTAATGTCACAGAGACATGAAAAAAAAAAAAAATCAAGAGAATCAGGGGCTGGGAACAATGTCCTTCGTCATCCCCCAATATGGGATAATTGGGCTAAAAGCCAGAGCCCGGAGAAGAGCCCTAATGCAGGAAGCACTGTGGCTTCTTTAATGAGCCTGCATTAACTCTGCTAGCTGCAAATACTTCTCAGTCAGAGTAAAAAGGCTTTTACAGTGAGATTACCAAGATTTGGTTAAATATGTTTAACCATTAAGGAAAACACGTTGGAAACTGTGAGATATTTTCTTCCAAAGCAATCATTTGTTATTAGTACTTAGCTGTCCGTTTACTTTATTCTCTCTTCTGTTCTTAGTGTTTCAACCTACCACAGAGGCCTTGAAAATAGCATTTGAGTAATGTGAAATGCAAAAATCATAAGACTGCAATTAGTTGTACAAGAAAGCAGATAGCTTATGTTTTAGGGACTTGCAATTTATTTTTAGAGAATCAGACTACAGCATACCAGATAACATTTAAACACAATACAACTTAACTAACATTCTTTTTATTTGAGAGAGAGAGAGAGAGAGAGAAAGCACAGAGAGAGTGGGAGAGGGAGAGGGAGAATGAGACTCCCTGCTGGGCAGAAGACCCACACCCTGGTCTCCATCCAAGGACCCTGAGATCATGATCTGAGCTGAAAGCAGACGCTTAACAGACTCAGCCCCCCAGGGCCTTTAACTAACAGTCTTATAAAAACAATACATATTCTGTATCAGTACTAAAATGTCCCATGTCCGTGGTATGCAAAGTTGCTGTCCCTATTTTAGTCTAAAGACTAGAATATTTAATGGAAATGTTAGAACTTGAGGGAAATAATATAATTCATTTATTCATTACTTTTGATTGTTTTTCTTTTTTCAATTGGATTTATAACCTGGACTATTGAAAAAGAAAACTGTGGAGATGGGCAATTCATGTTTAAAGAACTTTTCATAACCTGTTTTGTATTATCTACTGCTTTGATTATTATTTTCCTAATAGAGAATTCTAGTTCTCATTCATTGCACACAACAATTAATTGTAATCAAAGCATTTTTATTGCCTTATGCCTCATATAGTTGATATTTTCCATAAGTAAAAAATGAATAGCTGTTTGGAATGAAAAATAGCACATTATAGAGAACAGGAAATGAATGAATCAGTGTATCAAAATGTTTTTCCTTTTCATAAAAAGCTTATTTAATTTTTAACATTCAATTAAAAAATTACAAAGGGATAAGCAGAGGAGAAGTTTGGCTGTGTATATTCTGATAGTCACTTACTAAATAAAACATTTATTTCCAGATATTTTCTGTAGGTACATAATTAATATTCTACTTAATCCAGTCCCTTTGAAAATTTGTTAACAACTAGATTCAGTTAACAACATCTCTCAGTGATATGTAACATTAAAATATCTTTTTTACTCAATGCATAAGTGAGAAATCCCCTATTTATTCAATATTCTCATCATTTCCTTGAGTAGGGGTGAGAAATAGGTTATTTGCTAAGAGAGAATCCAAGGTTCTGAAACTCTCTTGTCATGACATTGTCTATTTAACACAATCCGGTTGTCCCAAGAGGACCCCAAAGGGCATCAGGGTCTGCAACAATTGTTGCTACACACCCTTTCACTGCTTCTGTCCTAATTCAAAATATTTTCATATATATGACACAAATAAAAAGGTAGGAGAGTTTTCTGGGGAGTGGTTATCTGGATTTAAAATATGCTTGTCTTAAAATATACCATGATTATCAGTATCTGACTTGAGGAAAGACACATTGTTAACATGTATTTTACCTTTAGGCAAGCCTATCATTTGCTAATTTTGAGATTCACTGATTCTTCAAAGTCTTTATATCAATCGTGGTTACATCAGATTTCCTCATGTTTAGTCACAGTTACCTATTTGGGGGGGTTGGGGGGTGCAGAGGGAGAGTGGGGAGAGAATCTTATGCAGGCTTCATGCCCAGTATGGAGCCCAACGTGGGGCTATCTCATGACCTGTGCTGAAATCAACAGTCAGACACTGAATCGGCTGAGCCACCCAGGGACCCCCCAGTTACCTTTTTTTCTACTATTTGTAACATAAACTGAGTATACCACTTGGTGTTATATTAGTTCCATATATCATAACAAATGGTTATGTCTCGATAAAGAAAACTTTAGTGGAAATATGGTTGTCACCATATAGGGGACTACGACTTCCTATTCAGAGTAGGCTGTTAGCCCTGTAATGCTAAGAGTACAAACACATTTACTCAGTCATTCGACAAGTATTTACTGAGACCCTAAAACAGCTCTAAAATATACAATATACATTGGAGAAAGCTACACATATATCTTGTAAAAGACCTTTCCTAATTTTTAGTTATTAAGTCCTATGGAGGGAGTGATCTTCTACTGACATAGTAACTGAGTGAGTGGAAGGCAAATGAGTGGAAAGCAAGGCTCCATAGATACTAGCTCCTGGAAGACTTTACAGGACCCTATGGCCAATTCTATTCTCTTCTAGTCCTCTGAAGACCCTGTCTGTGAACTGAGTTAACTACTTCATTCTAGCTCTATAACAGTCCTGGGAAGGGAGGGAACAGGAAAGACATGTCCTTCTAACAGAACCTCATACATTCTAGAGACACCCAAGACAGAAAAGAAGAGATAATTGCTTACTTCTCTGTTCTATCCAGGCTCATTTAGATGAAATGGAAAGGGAACATCATTACTACTTCATACTCTGCAAGGATGCATCATTTTCCACTTTCCACTAAGTGTGAAGGGAGCAGCAAGAGGCTAATGTGATGGGAAGGATGGCTGGTCCAGGACCCAGATGATCTCAGTTCTAGCAGAGCCCACTGTGGCCTTGGCCAAGTCATTTCTCTTCCCTTGGACTCTGTAGGTTCTCACAAGTGTCTTCACATAATGATACAATATGCATGATGTCCCAAGAAACACATTGCTACCCTTGTGAAATCCATTTGCCTGCTAATTTCAGCAAAGATTAGCAGGGTATACCATCAAATGTCAGGAGACCATATCTACACTGACATGAAGTAGTGGCAGTTCGGGAACAAGTGATTCCATTTGCAGACCAAGAGACAATGAAAGCTTTCTACCCAAAAGTAATTTTGCAAACTGTCCTGTTATAGATAAAGGGGTTGTTATGTCACTGGGCACAATAGCCAAATTCTATGAATTCAAACTAGCATTTGTACAATGTACAAATTTGAAATGTACAAATGTACATTTGAAATGTACAAATTTAATCATATATTTAAATTTAAGGTGCTTTTAAGCCACTCACATATACGAGCATTTTGAGTGTGATGTATAGATAGGGTTGTGATGTTTGAGTGTGGTGCTTACTTTAGTTAAGCTATAAAGCAAACAGGAAAATTTAATGAGCTTCACGGTGAACAAGTTTACAAATCTTCTGAAATTCATATACACACTATAACTCAATTTTCCCCTCAGGAATGTGTATGCATTTCTCTTTATTATTGAGAACTTACTATGTTTAGGTCCTATGTTAAGCACTTTACATGTGTTGTAAATTATCTCATTTGGTTATAACATAAACTGATAGAGTAGGAACAGGTTTTGTGAAAACACTTTGTAGATGAGAAAAAGTGATAATACCAAAAATGAAGTCCTTTTCTATAACCCACTACAGAGAGGGCTGGAATCCAGGGTTATTTATCTTCAAATACCATTTTCTTAACCTGGATTGACTCAGTTCTAGGCTTCTCATCTCATGTTGAAAGATATTGTCAGGCTAGATACAAATATTTGGCTGAAGTTAAAAAAAAAAAATCCGAATGTGTTATTGGGAACAATATAATAAAAAAGGTAAAGGTAACTAAAAAAGGTAGAGATTAAAAACCGATCAAACTGCTTTCCAGAGGCACAGCATGAGTCCTTGCTGGTGCAGAAGTCAACTCGGTTCTTGAACGAGAATTCAGCAGAACTCTGAAGGAGTCTGCAGTAGCGATCTGAGGTGGTTATTGTGCAAGGTCACCAGTGAGAACGGTTCTCACGTGGCCAGCACGCACCGTCTTCTGAATCCTTACCAGTTTTCAGAGACCAGGGTGATGGGAGGCAGATACACCATGACACGCATTTCAGTTTCATTTGCAGATTGATGGTTAACTCTTTCCAATCGGAACATTTTCCTAAACCATAAAAAGTTCGGAAAGGGTATATATGTTTGAATCATCAGTTGGTTAGCTTTTTTAGGAAGCGGCAATGTCATGTAGTTCTCCAAAGGGGAAAGAGCTATGGTTGAAGATGGGATTAAGTGTCCGTAGACTGACTCCAGAGATCTGATGGTGGAAAGCCCAAACAATACCTCTTCGTTGTTTTGCGGGACTCCGTCCAGATACTTTGAAAAGTATGCTGCCCTTTTCCAGGCTCACAAATGGGATCATTTGTGATCTGAAACTCGCCTGATACATGTGAGAGCGGAGATAAATTGGCCGAGAGAAAATAGTCACACAACTTTTACAGGCAATGCCTAGAAACCGAAGAGCTATATAACTAGTAGTCAGAACTACGTTCAATCATCATGTTTTAGTGCCAGAAGGAGTCATGGAACATCAACTCCTCAATTTACTGATGAAGAAACTATGCTCAAATAAGTTAAGTGACTTGCCTGAAGTCTCATGAGTGTCAGACTCAGAATGGAATCCCAATTTTCAAATTCATAGCCCAGTACTCTATTGAGTACCTCCTCCTGCCTCTTATATTAAAGCTTCACAAATTCAATACAATTATTCACCTTATAAATAGTGTTCTGTTTTCATAGGCATGGTATCAATCATGTAGATGAAAACCATTTCTTTATGGTACCAATTCAATTATATCAGTTATGTTTAAAGATGTAAGGGAGTCTACTCTGACTGCTTGTGAACACCATAGTCTCAGGAGGAGCCATTGTGCAGAAATGTATATGTTCAGCTTGTCAAGTAACTAAAACCATGAGAGGTTTTGATATGATATAAATATGATATATTGATATGATATAAAAATGCGGTACTGAATAACCTAAAATAAAGGACATTAAAACAAATCAAAATTTATTTTCATGGTAGGCAAGGATTGGTGGACTTGGTGTTGGTAAATGTTTAGAGATTTAAAAATGTATGAGGGAAAGGAAATCAATAAAAATGAAATGATCCATAAATAACACTTACCCATCATTAATGAAAACAATTGGTGTTATAACACTGATCTATTTAGGAAAGGGGGAATTTTTTGTTTCTCTTCTGAATTTGGTTATCTTTCAGAAAAAATACTTTCTCTACCTTGGGCTCCCATAAATAATGTAGTCATTATTTATATGAACTGTGATCATAAAATTAAGGGGATGCATATAGAACAGTTGAATTACTCACACAGAGAATGCAAGTTTATATTAAGAAGCTGTGGGCCTTGTTGATTTAAATAGTTTCTGGTTTTTTTTTTTGTACCTTTGTTGCAAAATTATTTTGTATTATGTTAGAATATAATTGTGTTATCCTTAGAAATGAATTTTATAATCATAGTGTGGTGATGGGATGCAGGTAACCATGACTACTACTATTGTTCAATCAATTTTTGCTTCTTTATGCAGTAGTGAATATTTTTAGTTGTTCTATTATTTGCTCTTTTAAAATTTGGAACTGAAATTATAAGTCATGTCTATTAAAAAAAGAGTTGCATAATTTTATAGTGTTCCTCCTTTTGGAGATTTAGATATGGAAAACTAAAAAGGAAGCTTGTGGCACGAGTTTTCTGATTTAAACAAAAAATGTCTCTCAATGGACTGCCATTTTCCTCACTTTTCAAGCTATAATATTTGCATTTCTTAATTTTTTTGAGACCTTCACTGTAAGCATCAGTTACTTGCAATCTTCACCATGCAGTTTCTAGCCCATTCACACCAACGCCATTCTTACAAAGGTCTTGACCTCTCGTGTCTGGATGATTGAAATAACCTGATTGGCATTCATGTCTGTCTGTCTGTCTGTCTGTCTTTTTTTAAATTAACATATAATGTATTATTTGCTTCAGGGGTACAGGTCTGTGATTCGTCAGTCTTACACACTTCACAGCGCTCACCATAGCACACACCCTCCCCAGTGTCCATCACGCAGCCACCCCATCCCTCCCACCCCCTCCCCTCCAGCCACACTCAGTTTGTTTCCTGAGATTAAGAGTCTCTTATGGTTTGTCTTGCTCTTTGGTTTCTTCTTATTTCATTCTTCCCTCCCTTCCCCTATGATCCTTTCTCTTGTTTTTCAAATTCCTCATAGCAGTGAGATCCTATAACAATTGTCTTTCTCTGATTGACTTATTTCGCTCAGCATAATAAGGCGTTTTCTCAACTTCATGTCTTCTTAGTAACCCTTTTGGCCTGACTCCATTCTCAAGGCAAACATTTTTGTTGAATATCACAAAATCTTTTCTAAAACTAGGCATTTCTCCTCGTGCCAGATATTGTAGGACCCAATGTAAATCTTAAATGATTTACTTCTTACGTTGGGAACATTATTGGCTTTCTGGGGACTCCCACTGCCTGCATGCCAGGCGCTGAGTGACAGGATACACAGAGGCTTTATAGTGTACATCACAGATTTTGTTTCTGTCTTTTGATAGTTATGAACTCTGCTGTAAGGAAAATTCCAAAGTCAAAGTCAAAGGTGACAGTACAGTTGAAATGCTTCTAAAAGTAGAGAATGAAGTGCAAATAAATTATTGCCATTCAATTTATTCGCTGTTAACATTAAGAAAATACTCAAGGTTTAATAAATAAAACCTTCATTAGTGACACCAAAATCAGGTTGCATCAAATAGGTTAAAATCTTTACTTACATGTCTTCAGAAAGAGTGAATTGTTTCTAGAGACAACACTAAGAAAATTCTTCTTCCAACACAGCAGACCTACAGTAGTCCTCAGAAACTTGCTCCATCAGCTCTGAGTTTTTGTTTTTGGTTTGTATTCTTCTCTGCTCCAGATTCTTTATTATGTAAACGTACCTGGCAGTTCTCCAGAGGCATAATTCTTCTTCTTTTATTTAGGGAAGGAAAGAGAAAATTGGACTAGATATTCTCTTTGGCAGGATGGAGGAAGGGGACAACAATGAGCAATCTTGAGTTGTTTTCAGCCATTAGATAACTGGTTTTGTATGTAGAGTTCTGAAAACAGATGATTTTAGAAGAACATATATATCATGCCATAGTAGAACAGACAGTGCTGAAATTTGGTAGTAAATCCTTTGGATTTAAGGGTAACTCCAGCCAAGAGCACTTGGTTCCAGATAAAATAATGATTTTTATTACTATATGGTCTTTTCCTAATCTCCCAGATTATAGTCCAGGTAGGGTGTGATTCCTTCCATAGCTCAGTTGGTAGAGCGGAGGACTGTATAGTCCAGGTAGGTCTCAATTTCTTTCTTCTCTTCTTTTTTCATCTATTGAACCAATATTTCTCTTTTGCTTAATTCCTTATATTTGAGATATAACTGCAGTATAAAATGGTAATGCCTTTTGGCATAAAATGGTAAAATGCCTTTTACCATTGACAGGAGAATCATACAGGTCATTCCTAAAACTCCTTATATTTTATCCAGCCACACATAAAAAGTTGTCCAGAAGAATATATGAAAACCTTATGGAAGATAAATCAGGTTGAAACCTCATTCATCTCCAGGGTTGTGAAGGACCAGTACTTTATCTGATTTTCAATCTTGTATGGAATGACACTTTGAAAAATAGGACAAAAATCAATTAATTTTTATAAACATTATAACCAATTATTTATATTATTTAAAAACAATGTAATAAAATTATATGGGGCTGAATGCCATGGCCGTATCAAAGTTTCCAAATAATTACTGTCAATGTCTGTACATCTTATATGAGAAAAAAGTGAGATAGGAGGCCTCAGTTTTAATAAACACTTCTCTGACTGGCTAGTACTGTTAACATTGACAATGAAAGGAGGCACATGTTCATAAGACTTCAAGCCATGTAAGTTACCTTAGTTCCTACATAAAAGCTATCCGTGGTACAATTATACGTATGTACAATTATGTCTTCAATATATATCTCTGCAATTTTTAAATATTTTAAAGCATTGTAATATTTAGAAAGTGTGACTGATAGTAACAAATATATTAATGAGAGACTTAATAAGATGTTAAAATAACTCAAAGAAAAAAGTTAAAGTATGTAAGTAGCTGAAAATGCTAAAATAAGCCCACTAATAAATGTGAAACTAATTAATAAGCTATAAAGCAATAAAATATCATGTTTTCTACAACCCAGAAATCAATTGTATCAGACAAATATATTTGCATTTTTAAGGACGAGAATTATTTACATGACACTCAGCTTTGTACAAGTTGACTTCAACTTCTGGAATGGTCTGGTTAATAGGATATGAACTTGGAGCACCTGGGTGGCTCATTAGGTTAAATGTGAGACTGGTTTCTGCTCAGGTCGAGATCTCATGGGTCTTGAGATTGAGCCCCTGGGTGGGGCTCCTTCTGTGCCCGTGGGGAGTCTGCCTAAAGATTCTCTAACTCTGCCTCCCCGTGTCTCACACACACACACACACACACACACACACACACACTTGTAAGGGGTCTCTTTCTCTTTTTAATAAATAAATCTTTTTAAAAAGAAAGAGAAGAAAAGAAAGAAAATGAATTAAAGGCACTCACTTCTATTGAATGAAATAACCCCCAGAAAATCCACTGGACAACTTCTACCACTCCACTAAAGTGATACCCAGTGATCTCTTTTGCTAAATTACACATCATGGGCAATTGTTCCTGATTGCATGTACTACATCAAACGACCAGTCACTAAAAAAGAAAGAAAAAGAATGAACCATGGTGTTTTTATTCATAAAGTTATTCTATATAATTCTTTATTTTGGCAAAAAAAAAAAAGGATCTTGATAGACCACCCCTAAATCAGTATAAAATCCACCTATGAGAGCTCAAAAGTGACAAAATACAGTATGTTAGCGATTCTGCAAGCAACAGACTCTATCTGCTCATGTTAATCTCAGATCAATCCTAAGAAAAACAAAGAGCTGTGCTGACCTGAAAAAAACACATCATTGACATGTATTTCTCACCAAGTCTTCACTGATGTTCATAATTTTGTTTGTTTGTTTGTTTTCATCATTTATTGATTACAGCAGAACCTGTGCAGCTGATGGGTGGGATTTGAGTCTCTGTTATTAACTTGCAGTCTCTCTTGTTTACCCCATTCTCACCTGTACCTAATGACATAATCCTTAGCTGAGAAATACTGGAACCAACTAGTTTGATTTCCCTCTTATATTCCCACCATGCGTTCAGACCGCTCCTCACAGAATTCTACGCAGCCTGAGAGGAAAAGATTTTCTTCTCTTTCATGTAAAACCCTCTGCTTTTTCCATTCCCACCTCACTGAGTACGCCTCAGCTTTGTCTCCCAAAGACTGTTTCCTTTTTACTTTTGAACCTGGTCAGATTTCTCTCATTGCCCATTTTTACTTCGCTCAGCTACGTTTCTCACTATGAAGATTTGTTTTCCCTTCATTTATCTGCTGAACTCCTGGATTACGAGAACCCATCCTGCTGCTTCTACAAGGTATACGCTTATTATTAAATAAGTCAGAAGTTTGATGATGTTTCCCCTTTGAAAGGTTTGCTGTGTTACCCAAATTCCTTTCTCAAACATTGTCCTTTAGTGTCAAAATTTTTTTCCCAACTCTTAACAGTATTGGCATTTTGGTTTTTGGTTTTCTTTTCTCTGTCTGAAGTACAGTCTTCTCTTTACCACTCCCTTCATCCCGTTAATTAATATAGCATTTATCTTAAAGCCTTTACTCTTGTTTCTTGATTATTCTTTAAACATAAGCCGTACTCAATTGCATTGTTCCAAATCTTGAACCAAAAATTTGTCTCCAGGGTGAACCTCTCAAATTCCAGTTACGTAATTCCGGTTGCTCACATGATAAATATTTTCTTATGGAAATCTTGATAAACCTTAAACCAAAAACACTGTATCTCTTTATAAATGCAGAGTTCCTTTTGGGTCAGTCTAGTTTCAGTCGATGTTAACACATTTTTCCATATCTCAGGGGAAGGAAGACTTTCATTTAATTTCCCATATATAATTTATTGAGTTTCATTTCCCAAATTTGTTTTCAAATCCTTAGATTGGGATTATAGTTATTGTTTTAAATTTATTTTCTTTGGATATATGTTTTTCTCCCCAACTAGATTATAGGCCACCTGAGTAAAATTAATTTCTAACTGAATCTCATGATTGAAGCTCAGAGAGGTTAAGGGACATTGCTCAAGGTTATATAGCTTTTAACAAACAGAACAGGAGACTGTTGTCGGACTTCGTATTTAATGCTTCATTATAGTACCCATCAACTGCTCAGTCATCATGATGTTATTTCCTGCAAAAAAAATGTAAACCCGTATTTTAATGCTAAGCCAAAACTGGTAGTCACTAATTCTTCCTTAGTATGGGAACTCTCTCTTTTTGTAGTATTCAGGCAACAGAAAAATTCCTGAGGGAAACAAAAGGATTCTTAGAGCTAAGAAAAAGATAAAAGAAAAGAAAAATCTGATAGCTTAAGAAATTTCTACATTGACTAGGAAATACTTGGTTACTGAAAATTTAGTCTCCACAAAACCATTTACTAGCATTTAAAGCATTTAATTTAATAATATCCACAATAGCATTTCTCACTATGCTCCTGAAAAACAAAATTTTCATTAGTATTACTTTATTTTTTTCACCCAAAACAGAGCAGATCTCTCGGCCGTGAAGAGTTACATCTTATAACACTCTCTCTTTTAAGGGCTGAATTTCTTGTCCACCATTAGGGGCTAAAATTATTATGTGTTCCAAACTAGAGTCTAAGATTGTGGAAAGGTCATGTAAAACTTAGAGCTTTTTAAATTCCATTTTGGAACATGTTTCTTCCATAAAATGTTAGATTTTGATTGTTATGCTTCTGCACAGGATGTTCTGTGGTATAGGAATAATTTATTATTGCACAAAATTTTGATAAAAATGTAGTTATTTCAGTATTTCATCCTGGGAGTAATAAGATTTTATCAAAGAAAGGTAATTTTAAATTAGTCGTGCTCCTGAGAGCAATTAAGAGAGAAGAAACATGGGAATTAGAAAGCTAATATTCAGTACCAAAAAAAAAAAAAAAAAGTCTCTGGTGAATAGTATGCTTGAATCTTGAATATGAAGCATTGAATCTACCAGTGTGATCTTTGATTTTTGCATGATGGTGGACAGCTAGCATCTATACAGTATGAGGGACCCATTGATGTAGAAAATACTTTTCCTTCTGTACTGAAATTGAGATATCTGAGACTCTCAACTGTCAGACCACACTTTAGATTGTTTTTTTTTTTCCCCTAGAAATTCCAAATTGTTTATGAAAATCAAATTTAAATATGTCTGCTTACTTTTATTCTGAATGATTTCTGAAGGGCACATGGATCTGTAAATCAGTATTTTCTCTACTTTCCTAAAGGGAAGGTTGCTGGATCAAAAGTGTCTCCTTTGGAAGGAAGCTTATAGGTTGCTTTTCTTAATTCTTGGATAAAGACAAGATATCAAAGAAATACTTAACTCTTGTCTTCACCTTTTCTTTCTTTTTTTTGCTTGTCAGTGACAAAGAACCTGGGGTACCGCATGTAGGTAAAGGAAGACAAAATAGAAGAAGTAAACAGTAGTTGGAGAAAGAAACTGGAAGGGGAACCTAGTGTTTTAAATAATAGCCCACCTTAATCCATGTTAATGCTAAGACAAATCTCACATACTCTAAGAGAAAAAATAACTAGACAGATAAGTAAACATACACACTCAAAGAATTGACGTCCCCAGAATTTTGTCATCAGTGACATTGAGAGAAGTTAGCCTTATCTGCACATCTCACTTCCAATTCCATAAATATTAAATGGGTATCATGAAACAAAGCCCTATAATAATTTGATGGGAATATTTGTTCCTTCAGTTACTGCAACTCCTCTGCTGATGCTACCACCTAAGTGGATCTTGAATATTTGTATAGGTGAGGGGTGGCCCCTTAGATACTGTTGCAAATGCAATCTCAACAGTGAACAATGTAGTATGAGTCTTTCCTGTGGTTCTTTCTCACCAGTGAGCTTGATTGGCTCAATTTGTTCAAATATCCAACTGAAGAAACTAAAGCCTTGTATTTAAGTCACTAGTGAGAAAATGTGATAAGATGATAGATGTCTTTCCTCCCTGAACGCACACTTGCAGATTACCCTTCCTCCACCTCAGAGTAAAATACCTTGAAAATTCTGCTCTATTGAGGATGTGGATATAAAATAATATCATTCACGAAGTTCAACTAAATAAATACTTATTGAGAAATAACATTTTGATCTTTAACATTGATTGATACATTTCTATGAACCATTTTAATGCACTTGAACAGTTGACCAAAATTCAGTAGTTTCCTACAAGGCATGCAATGCGCTCTAGTCTAAGTCTTCCCAGTTTACTAAATCCAACAGTTCTTACACAAAACATTCAAAACTCACACAGATTTGCATGAGAAATACACAGGAAATCCATGGAGAGGTAATGTCCTGTGCACTGCTTTTCCATGAAATCTCTTGTCTGACCATATCTGATTGCCATTTTAGCTGCCCCTTCCTTTCAGATCTCAGCTCATGTACACAGGGTTCTCTTGGCTGTAGCACAGCACCATTCTTGCCTCCTTTTTCCTATCACTTTCTTTTCCCCTGTGGAATAGGACGTTTTAAACTGAGAATAAATTGTAATGAAACCAAGTTGCCGTAGGATTCCTAACTGCCAAACTGTGGGCAGCAGCCTGCCAAGCGGAAGGTGTTTGGAGCTGCACTTTGACCCACACCGTATGTCTTCTCACGCCCCATGACTCCGCCTGTAGATGCTTCACATTTTACATTAAAATAGTGAGGACTTCTTTGCCAAGCAGCTGTGATTTTGCAGAGCTCTCAAGTCTAATAATATCCTATTGAATTGATGAGATGGAACTTAGACCCCATGAAACTAGACTATGAATAACCATTAATTTGTGGTTGAAAGAAAGCAGACATGATTTCTCCTCTTGGTGGACTTTACCCCCTATCCTTATTTATAATATTAGAGGACCATTTATTTTTCAGGCTAATATTTCAGAGAGGAGTATGTTTCCTTGCTTAGCTCTTGCCAATTTATTATTACAGACTGTAATAGCATTTGTCTATTGAACTAACAATTCAGCCCACTAACTCAGGGCTTCTCTTCCTTTTACGTTTCATGACGCATGCAAATGATACTTGTTTGACACATTGCAGTAAAAATGCAACTGCCAGTAGGGCTCTGTCCCTTCCACTGTCTGGACAATCACTACCTCCACACAGCCTTGGCTGTTCATTTATAACCAGTGGCATAGCCCTCGGAAGGCTCGGTAACACCTCTTCTCTGGGACTCACTAAGAAAGCTATTAACCTCTTTACAGTTTCCAGGGTCTTCTCATAGAAGTCTCCCTCTTAAAGAGTGTCTAGGAGTGTCTTTTTTTTCAGGCAGGGTGTCCAATCCTTCCAGTGGTCTGAAGTCCTGACTGAGAACACCTTCCATAAAGCTGTATGACCTACACAGCCATCAACTCCCCCTCATTCCAGTTAGATGTCCTGATATTAAACAGTCTCCCATGTTAATATTTATGGGAAGTATCTTCAGAGCTACTCCTCCGTCGCAATCATAATTACTCCAGAATAGAACAAAGAAAACCCAAAGTAGCAGGTAGACTAGGAAAAGGACTCATCGTCGTATTCTATCCTACTCTATCTTCTTCCTTGTTTTCCCTTTCAAACTAATCTCCCCATCAAGTTCACAGCAGGAGTTCAGAGACAACTATGAGTTTGGGAGAGCACAAGAAGGAGCCTGGTGCCATCCCTTTAATATTAGCTTGGAGAATGATGGCATGGCCAAATGGATTTCCGGGAAAGATACAATGGTTATCCCCCCCCACACACCCCGACCCCGCCCCAAATTAATTCATACTAACTGAAATTTCTTTCTAGTTTCTGATTCAAATATGCAGTGTTAGTACCTTTTCAAGTCAGTTTTTAGCATAGCCTTTTTTTGCATTCCGGTTATTATCAACCTTGGGAAAAGAAACAGAAACCTACTGAATGACGTCTGAAATTGTTACTGCCTCTTATAACATAAATACAAAACCAGTCCCAGAGAAATGCTGAGAGAATTGGAACACCCTGACAAGCACTAAGAACCAGAAGGGTGGCCCTAGGCAGAATTATGAAAACAGTACATTTGCTTTAGCTTGAATCTTCAAATATCCACTCGTCTTTATGTTTCTCTGGTCTCTGCCCTGCACAGTCTTTTGGAGTTCTCGTTCAAAGAAAGCCCTAAAGGATTGGTGGCAGGGGGACTTAGGTTCTGAGGTTATCTTTGCAATTATCCCTTGGGGGGGGTATTTCAGATCCTGCCCCATCCCCAGGTATTGCTATCCAACACCAAAATGCTTTGGTGATTAATGCTAGGAGGTCATAAAAGTATGTACCCGTGTTAGCCTTACCAATTAAGAAGCGCATCTTAACAGAAACCTACAGTTCCATTCCCCATTTCTGGCCTGTAAGAAAGGCCAGATGAAAAGATGAAGGCTTTCAAGTAGCAAGTTACACCATGCCTCTTGAGGTAGTCACACAGCCCACTCTAATAGTATGTGATTTTCCCACTTAACTACTTCTCAACTCTTCAATTTTCTTCTCAGTGCTTACTATACAATTTGAAAAAGCAATCTAATGATTAGTCTTAAACCTTTTTATTGACTCTCAAGGACTCAAAAGTCGTGTTTGAACTACTAGAACCGAGAGATGTTTTAAACCTACAAAGTCAACTCAGTCATGGCAACTTTTTGATTTCAAAGGGAATTTAAGTGCGTGAGTGTTGTACTCACTGAGTGGCGTAGGCCTGGTTGATTATAATTAGTTAAAGTCTAAATATAAATTAAGCATGTTTTAATTTGAGCTCTTAGCTTGTTATTTGCTATGAAACTATTATCTACTTGGAAACTGACAGGCTACAAAGCAGTTAAAGCAAACTCTACTAGTTTATATTATATTATAGGTACTTGTGTTAGTCCTTGGATTTTCAAGATATTCAAGATACCACATAGAGGGAACTGTTCCAGAATTGAATATAGTTTTCTTTAATGCATTATGTGTCAAATCAAGCTGCACTGACTTGATTCACATTAATGTGTCTTTAGTAAGACACATTTTTCTTTTTCTTTTTTTTTTTTTTTTTAAGTTACATGTGTTCTCTCTTGGAGCAATTTCAAACTACTGTTACAAGGTTGGAAAGAGGGATTACTCTTTCCTCACTTTTAATCAAAATGAAACTCATTATTTTTTATCCTTCAAAAGCAATTGTATACATACCCCATTTTCTTCTTTCATCTGTTGATTAACATTTAGATAGTTTCCATAGCTTAGCCGTTACGAATAATGTGCAATGAGCATGGAAGGGCAGGTATTTCTTAGAGATCCTGATCTAAATTCTTGTGGATGTGTACCTAGAAGCATGGTTACTGAATGATAGGGTAGTTCTGTTTTTAATTTTTTTGAGGAACCTCCATACTGTTTTTTCCTAGAGGCTGTATGATTTGCATTCCCACCAACACAAGGGTCCTGGTTTCTCCACATCTTGATCAACATGGTTTACTTTCTGTTTTCGGTATTTGTTTGTGTGTGTGTGTGTGTTGTTGTTTTTGTTGTTGTTGTTGTGGCTCTCCTAATGTGTGAGGCAATAACACACTGTGGTTTGATTTGCATCTCCCTGATGATTAGTGATTCTGAATAAGGTTTCTTATATCTATTGGCCATCTGTATATCTTCTTTGGAGAAATGTCGGTTAAAGTCCTTGGCCCATTTTAAAGTCAAGTTATTGGTTTTTGTTTTTGTTTTTTTTTTTTCTATGAGTTAGAGGAGTTTTGTGTATATTTCTATTATTAATTATTTATCAGATATATGGTTTACAAATTTTTTCCCCATTCATTAGGTTATCTTTTCATTCTGTTGATTATTTCCTTTGCTAGTATTTCCTTTTAATTCTGTTGATTATTTCCCTTTTGGCTTGATATTGTCCCATTTGTCTACTTTTACATTTGTTGTTTGGGCTTTTGATGTCATATCCAAGAAAAATAGTTGCCAAGTCCAAGGTCATAAAGACTTTCACCTATGTTTTGTAAGAGTTTTATAATTCCAGGTCTTATATTTAAATTGTTAATCAATTTTGAATTTATTCTTATAGATAGTATAGCATAAAAATCAAAAATTTTTTTTTCTTTTGCCTGTGGATATCTAGTTTTCCCAGAACCATTTTTTTGTTATTTTTTTTTTAATTTTATTTATTTAATCTCTATACCCAAGTGGGGCTCGAACCCATGACCCCAAGATCAAGAGTCCTGTGTTCTTCCAAATGAGCTAGCCGGGTGCCCCCCTGCCCCCACACCAGGACCATTTCTTGATGAGAACTGTCTTCTCTTTCCTATTGTGTATTCTTGGCACTCTTAATCGTGATAAATCAGTTGACTATATATGCATGGGTTTGTTTTGGGGTTCTCTATTCTATTCCATTCAACTATATATCTGTTTTTATGCCAATACAATACTATTTTCATTACTGTTGCTTGAAATATGTTTTAAAATCAGGAAGCCTAATGCCTTTGGCTTTGTTTTTCTTTCTTAAGATTTCTTTGGCTATTCAGGGTCTTTGTGGTTCCATTTGAATTTTAGGATTGTTTTAGCTATTTCTGGGGACAATGCCATTGAGATTTCGATTGGATTACATTGAACCTGCATATCACTTTGGGTCATGTGGACTATGAGTAGGAGATGTCTTTCTGTTTTTTGGTGTCTTTTTAAATTTCTTTCATCTGTAATTTATAGTTTTCAGTGTACCATTGTTTTACCTCCTTGGTTAAGTTTATTCCTAAGCATAATATCTTTTGATATTATTGTAAATGGGACTGTTTTCTTAATTTCTTTCTCAAATAGTCCATTGTTAGTGTATAAAAACACAATTTTGTATCCTTCAATTTTACTGTATTTGTTTATTCTAATAGTTCTATATCCTAACAGGATATTCTAATTCCTAGGTATAGGATTATGCCATCCAAAATATTATTATTTAGGCATCAATAAGGAGTAAAGAGTTTACATATAAAGGGTCACTATAAAGGCAGGAAGAGGGTGATAAGAAATCAACAAAGTCCATGGGACAGAGTTTCAAAGAGCAAGAGATCAAGTAAGGTGATGAAAACATTGACTGAAAAGTGTCCACTGGCTTATATAAAAAGCAAATCCACTGTTAGCTAGTAAGCTGATGATAGAATTAACATGTCTAAAGGCTGGAGGAAGGAAGCCAAAAGAGAAGGAATATTTGGAAAATTAAGAGGAGTCTTTAGTGTTAGTACTCTCAGGATGCTGGATGGGACAACTTCTGCAAAAAGGAGAAAGACTGACCTAAAAATAGGAAAGAGATTTCATCCATCACAGTAGAGCAAAAGAGAAGTAAAGATGCAGTTAGGGTTGTAGGTTCAGAGCCTATAATTAGAGGGGGGGAAAAAAAAACACAGAAAACTTAGATTTCCCACCACTTTTTCCTGACCTGCATAAGGCTAATTAAATTTTGTAATGATGACATCCAGTCACTAGAACCACAGACCCATTAACTGGACACAGTGGCCAAAATACAGAATATTATATGTATGGATTTTTCCTCCCCTTTTTGATTGGATTTAGGAGGACCCAGATGGGTCTGTATTGGTGTGTATGGACTTTGAGTGCAAAAAAGAGAGAATATCCTGAAAGAATCTGTTTTTGACAAGGCAGTTTTTTTGTGTGTGACAACACCCTAAAATCATTTTTATAGAGATCAGTTCAAGGCAGATGCAAATGTTGGTCTCCTCTCTGGGAGAGTCCAATTATTCACCCGCCCATGGCCTTACTTACCTTACTTGGCATAAGTGTTTGTATCCCATGTGCTCTGTACTGGGGAAGACCCATCAGTTGGTTCCTTGTCTGGCTTCTCTGCAGACATAGACGTCTATTCCAACTTGGTGATATTGTTAATCCTCCAACCTTGTATTTCAAATTTGTTTGTTCTTGGGTGTCTAACAAAGCTCTTCTTTTAAAAAACAAACAAAAATATCAGAGTGCCTGGGTGGCTCAGTTGGTTAAGCACTGGGTTTGATTTTGGCTCAGGTCATGATCTCAGGGTCGTGAGATCAAGTCCACCAGTCGGGCTCTGTGCTCAGTGGGGAGACCCTTGAGATTCTGTCTTTCCCTCTTCCTTTGCCCCTCCTTCTGCTCATGCTCTCTCTCTAAAATAAATAAATAAAATCTTTAAAAACATTTAGTCAACCCATGATTACTGGGTTCATCATATTTATCTAGCATGGGACTTTTGAAATTCGTAGGAGGCACAAAATTGTACAATGGTTCGGTACGATATGTGATTTATTTAGAATATACTGATGTATAGCATAAATAACACATACATGGAAGTAAAGAATGCCTGGAAGTGAGTATTTTATGCAATAACCTTACCCCATTTATTTGCAGGAAAATGAGGTGCTTACAAACAATAGCCTAGCTCCTGTGACATGGAAAACAAAATTGCGTCCTAAGAGTGAGCTGACGGTAGGGGATTTGGAGGTCTGCAGGTGAGGGGAAAGCATGAAATGACACTAGGAAGAAAGCATGGGCAAAGGAAATAGGATTGCTGGGCAGCTTGAAAAGCCAGTGGAGCTTGGAAACCAGTGTGATAGACTGACTGGTTGCATGCATTGTTAAATGTGCAATGCTGTTGCTGTATTTTTAGTGGTATCCGCATGGCTCCGAATGCCCTTTACTGAGTCATCTTATTCATTACCTGAAATGTGATCTCTTAATAATCAACTCATATGCTTTATTTATCATGAAGCCTTTTTAATTATCAAACAAGGTTTGCCACTGAGGAGGCAGGCTATAGATGTTTGTTGAAAGGATTAAAACTGCTTCCCTTGTGCTGACACTTTCACACTGATTTTCTTATGTTCTTTGTGCTTCAATTTCCCTACCTGTCAAACATGGAAAATAACATAGGGCTTATTTCATAGGGCTGTTTTGTGGATTAAATGAGTTCACACATAAAGAACCTAAAGTAGTGCCTGGTGCCATTTAAGTGCTCAGTTAAAATTTGTCATAATAATTAAGATTATCAGTGTTATTGTTATAATTGTTACACTTAATTGTATTTCCATCATTTATTTACATGAATCGATCTCCTACAAGACTGCATATTACTTATCAAGGCTGTCTTCATATTTTCAAGAGCTTAGTGTGGGTTGGATACAGAACTGTCACACTTGTTAAGTGTTGAACAAATGGATGACAGTGTGGGTAAGCTACTGTGTGTGTGTGTGTATAAAATTAATATTAATAGGTGAGTGACACTTTGAGATGTAATGTGGGATAAAATGGGGAAAAAAAGAAATAAACACACAGGCTTTGGATTCAGACTGAGTTTCTAGCTGCCTGATCTGAGCAAGTTGCTGAATTTCCCTGAGCTTCCAGTTGTTTGGAAACCAGTTATGAGGGCACTCAGCTCATGGAGTTGTGGTGACCATGGCATATATTTTTCACTGAAGAGGTAGGTGTTTGGTGATGACTCTCTCCACTGCCACCAGCTCTATCACACAGGCCACTGTTGTCACCCTCATGGTCACTTTTTCCCTTTCACTGATTAGACTTAAAAGAAGACAGAGCACCTCAGGAACAGAAATCCTTCTACTTCCTAATATGTAACTTTCATTTTAATTAGATTCTCCATCCAATAATGCAATTATTCTGAGAAGTAGACATTAGAGTAAATTGCCCTGCTTAGCAATTTCACGTGGTAGGATGCTAGTAATACTCTGATTTTTGCCCGAGTAACAGGAGCAGGAATTCTGTACAAAACACCAGGCTTGATTTTGATAGAAAAATCAGCTCGATAAAGAGACTTATTTTGGGAACAAAACAACTAAAAATATCTGGGTTATGCTTAAGTTCCCAGCTGCAAGCATTAGTCATGACTGCTTCAAAAGAGTTAATTAAGTTCTTTGGGTGAAGGAGGCACAGAAGGAAGTCAAGCACAGTCTTCTGAGGAGGTGAGTCACTGTGATCGTATCAGCAGACAGCAGAAAGGTTGAAAAACCTTCTGACTCCTGGTTGGATATTACCTGCAAGACCAGCCTCTCTCAAAACCCTCGGACCAGTAGGAAGCCCAGAGAAAAACAGCTGACTGCTCTCTTAGGCCTCTTGAATACTTAAGCAGTTTGGAATTTCCTGTTTAACTTTATCCATCTTGTATCAAATTATTAGTTGAGAGAATATTTTGATTTATTAATTAATGTGTCCAGGTGGTTGTAACAAAGAAAACAAAATGAAATATGGTAGATCCATGAATACTTACTTTATAGCCTTGTGGTTTCCTGCCTTGATCTCATTTTTCTGCTTCCCCTCATTCATCAGTCTTGGGTTCTATGAGTCTCACCTTAAATATGCCAGCCCATCTGGTCCTGCCTCATTTTGCAATTAAATTTTAGGGGGAAAAAAGTGGCTTCCATTTCTCTTGTCTTTTCCCTAAATTATTTTAAACAATATAGGAAAGATATCATTCTCAAGCCCAAATTAGTCACACCAGTCCTGTTCAGTTGCTCCTGGGGGCTCCCAAGCTCACTCATTAAACATAAATGACCCTTAATAAAGGGCCATTTGGGATCAGACCTTGACTCTGGTCTTACTGACTTGTGGTTTCTGCTTCCAACACTTTGCTCAGCTACAGTTGTAGCTGTTAAATGTATCATTCCGTTTCCTGCTGATGTTCCTTTGTGTATACTGTGAGCCTTTCCTGCAATGCCCTTCCTTTGGCCTTCATCACTTGTCAAATGATCTTTAGTCTTCAGAACACTGCTTACACATTTCCTCCACTGTGAAATGCTCCCTGACTTTGTGTTCTCAGACCCAGTTACTCATTCTTGTCCCCCATGTGCCACCATGCACAGTTCTGTTAGAGGAGTCGCCCTCTCTTACCATCAAGTATTAATGTAACCACCTTCACCAATGGACCTTGAGCTGCTTAAAACCACAGTACCTTGAACTCCCTCTCTTTCATCTCCAAAAGACTTGACCCAGGGTAAAAGATAAATATAATTTTGTTGAACTGAATTTACAAATTATACAAAACAATAATGAAAAACTTTATCAATATAGTTGTATAAATGAAAGCATAAATAATACATACAATTTCTTACTTTGCTCTGCTGTTAAAATTTATAGGGTATGGAAAAGCAAATATTCTCTGCGGGCTTCCGTTTTCCCCAGATTTACAGGAAGACTGAATTAGATAATATCCAAGTCCCTTTTCAGCAAAAATATCTTTTAATTTTAAGACTATATTGAGATCACTGGAATAAACTGAATAAGCTTTTTATGTCTCTTAAAATAGAGGCATGATCTTTTTTCAAATTTATATCCTGTCATGCAAATTTCAGATTTCAGACTAGTCAGTTACTTCCTAGAAGGACTATTGAAGGTGAATTTGTATCTTTCGGTAAAAAGCAACCTTTGTAAAAAATCCATGTGGTTCCAAGGCTGAGATACATAAAGGGAATGGGTTTGTCTGGCATAGGTAGATTTTATTTCATATTAACAAATGCTTATAATATTTTATACTAGCTTTTTGTTTGTTTGTTTTGGTTTTGTTTTTTTTTTTCCCTAGTACAACCTATTCAGTGGCTAGGAGGCAAACACTGTGTCCCTCATTTGTTTGCAAGCTTTCCTTTCTAGAGTATGAATAATATATTAGCTAAGTATCAGGCCAAGATCACACAAGGCATTTTATTTTAAGTAGAAATAAACCCCATCTTATTAAATATTATAGGACTAGCTAATCTTCTGCAACATTTTTAGGAGACTGATTTTTTTTTTTCCCCCTAAGGTTTTATGTCCTAGTGATGTAAGTATTTCAAAGAAGTCCAGAGAGGACTTCAGATCTTTGTGGCTTCAGTTGTGAGGATTTTATATCCTGATTTTTTTGTTTGTTTGTTTGTTTTAAATAATCTATTCTGGAGAACTGAAGATCATGTTTTTGAGTGTATGTATTTGTGTGAGTGTGAGTGAGGGGAGAGGAGAGAGAGAGAGACAGGGAGAGAGAGAGAATAGAATGTATTAAGGAAAAAAAATCTCAGACTCAATAAATGTATAACTTTTGAAATATTTCTGGAAATAATCCACTAGGTTTGAAAGTAAATATTATATGTCAGGAATTAATGGGAAATAACAGTAATGAGTTTCTTTGTATATAAGGCAGACAATATAGATTTGCTTGCTTTTGTTTCTTTATCTTAGCTTTGAAACCTTTGAAGATTATGGGATCACCCTTACTTTAATAAAGGTGTTTGTATCTAAAAAGGTGTCACATTCAGAAAGGGAACCATATACATAAAGCTGGGTGTCAGAAGCAGAGCTGATACACAGTCAAAGAGGAGGCCTGAGACTTCACTTAATTAGCAGCCTTTAGGAGAAAAGTCAGTTTGAAAACAGGATGGTAGAAGAGTGGAAGAAAGACATGAAATTGTTAGAATTCTCCAACGTGACCTACCTGGGGATGCAGAATCCTTTTCCTTAGTAGAAAACAAATATATTTCCCTTTAGGTTTATGATGAAACTTAAAACATGAATTTAAAAAAAAATGAATTTTTGAAAAATGTATTTGAGTATTTTCTCAGTGGAAAAAAACAAAAACAAAAACAACTGCCTTGGCCTTTTTAGCTGAATGACATAATGAAAGAGGTATAGAAAAGTAATACTGTTCCAAAAAGTAGTTAGGATTAAGGTTAAAAATATAGATTGAGGAAGTAAAGAGAAATTTATTAATGAATGGTGAGAAGCCCTTCTGTTCTGAGCCTCCAAAGTTTTCAGTAATATCAGTTATGATATTAACCATTAGTTAGATAAGGAATTAATTATGAACATCGATTGCATCATTTTAAGTATTACTGATCACTAGTATAGCATCAATAGCTGCAAATACATGTTTATTATTCTTTTTAAACCACATACAAAATACATAAAATATGTTAAAATGCATAATTTTTGAAGTATGATTGATCTCTTCCTACATATTTATATCTCTGGTATTTGACATTGGCTCCCAGCCAAATAATTTCAAAATTATTTTTTGCTTAATAGATTTAAGAAGTATTTATTGAGTACCACATGCACTAAGTTTGGTGGAGATTGGAAATAATAGATTAGTAGCATGCAGTTTCTGCCCCATAATCAGATAGAAAATTTTGTAGAAAAATACTGTTAAACAACTACATCAAATCATATCCACTGAATATAATGCAACATCCTTGAATGCATCATTTCTTCTCCTGTTCTATATCATTTATCAGAAAAATGAAATTAAGAAACCCTTGCATAAATTACTGATGATTCAACCACCTACCTGCTCTCATGATATACAAAATTCTGATCTGATAGTTTATCCCTTATACATTTTCAATTCAGAGAACTGTAAGGACTGAATCTCACCAACAGCACCTTGTCCATTCACAGAATCACCATAGATAATTATCATATTTTGAGGGTGAGATTATATGTGCATGAGCATTCTGGGGAAATAGGATGATGAAAGCAGTATTTTAGAAGACAAGATTTTAGCCAGATTTTCAACAAGTGTTCTAAACCAGATATTTCTTATTTTTTATTGCGCAGTCTATTTGGAAAATACCCACCTGCTCAGAAAGAAAAAGCAAACATGATTGCTGTTGTAATTATCCATTCAGAGGGGATGTTATGTGAGCAGGCATATCACAAGCAATTCAATAAAGAACTTCTGGTAGGTTCCATCACTAGTAATGAATAGAGTTTAATTTCATTTCATTATAGTTCAAAAGCCTCCCCAGGGTATAATTCTGATTTCTTGCCATGGGAGCCAATTGTGTTATTAGAATAACAAGATGGTGTATTTTTTTAAATCACCTTCATTGGCTTTTTATCTTGACGATAGTAGAGAATTTGCGTGTGTATGTATCACACGTTACGGAATAGAGGATTTGAGTGAGACATAAATCTTTAGAATTAAAGCCTAGGAGCAAAGTATGTGTTCTGGGTGAGGTTTTAAGTGACAAGCTTCTGATGAGTGTTTCTTATCCCGAGGCAGTTTCTTGATCAATTAGCAATCAATTAGGCTTCTAGACATTGCTTAGTTGGTGTGGTCCTATTTCAAAATGCAATGAGTGAAAAAGAAGTTTTGGCAGATTCCAGAATCTATGAATATATGATTCCAGCATACTGGACACATTCAAATACTGTATTTTGTTAGTACATTAGGCTGAGATCTTTGCAGTCATTCCAAATGTGTATGACTCACTTGTTATTTAGTGTTTGAAACTGGTCTCTTCTCCACAATTGTTGGTGCGGAACGTAAAACTAAATACAGGATTTCAGTTAAAAGCAACAGAACAAAACATGGTATGAGGCACCCGCGATGCTCACTACTGTTGAACACTGGATTTTAACTTTGAATTTCCTGGAAATCAAAGCAAAATGAGACCTATATTGGGATGTATAGTTCTTAGATTTCCTGGACTGAAATTTTGACTTGTCCACTTCTATTCTTCTTGAAGCGTAAGAAGGGATAACAAAATCCCTTTTTAATATTTATATATAATTTAAATAAATTTAATATTTAGTCATGTAGTTTATATACTGGAATAGAATGTTTAATAATAGGGTTTTATAGTATATGGTATATTTAACAATTCCATAATATCATGGGACCACTGTGAGAATTGCAGGTTTTACTGCATGTAAGACATTTAAGTACTGCACACATTCTAAATACTCATTATAAGCTCAGTGAGTATGAGCAATGCATAATAATCATAACAATATTGTCCGACAAGGAATGTGCAGTCATTTATATAGTGAGTTTCTTTGTCCCTCTCCCTCCCCTAACAGCAGAATTTGAAAAAGGATTTATGGCCAGGGAAAATTGAAGGGAACTCTTTTACTGTAACATGTTCCTTATTTAAGTGTGACATTCAAAAAAGGCACATGAATATATTCTACCTAAGTATGTTTCTTTTACCAACTCTCTACAGAAATTGAGACCCTTAGCATTTACACATACATACCACAGAAAAGCCTTTTCCATGGCAACATGTTGGCACCTGATTGCCACCAAAGACACTGGATTGTCTGTTAATCTCCTGCAGTAGGTGTAAGAAGAGGAAGCCGTGAGAACTTGGCTGTGCGGAGTGCGTTATGCTGCCCCTTCCCATCACTGAGTCTGACGTAGCCTCTGTCTGGCCCTACTGGAGTCACTTCCAAGCTATTAAACGAAGAGGTATTATACTGTTTGTTGACTAACATGACCTCAGTATGCTTTGTTATCAGACATGAATTAGTCAAGAGTTGGCTTTTTATTGCAAAGACGTGGAGACCAAAATCGTTTTCCTGCTACAAGGCTTCATCTACATTCTCACATCAGTCAGTCTCTGAAATGCCTGTGGGTACAGTTGGTATTTTCCCACAAAATGAGCTTTAAACATATTTAATTATTTACCGTATGACATGGATGAGAAGATTTTAACCTCAAGAAAATTTAAGGACAGATGGTATCAATAAATCATCCTAATACCGCCCCCCCAAAAGAAAAAGCAACAATATCTATGTCAGTCCTATGGACAAGGTCCAAATTTCAATAGAATTACGTTTAAACTGGCCTGCCAGCATTTGCTCCTAAAAATAACAGTAGGAATAAAATAAACTGCCCATTTAATATTCCTAGTACAGACCCCCCCAGTATGTTGACATTGTCCTATGATGCTAGATTTTTCCTTTCATTTGTGTTTTACCAGCACATAATAAATGTCATCACACTAGAGAAAGCTGTTGATTCTGATCTCTTTTGTATTTGAACCAAATCATTTTAATGCATGTATCAAATTATTTAAATATGAATTTTATAATACTGTTATTTAAGACTTTAAATTCAAAAACTTCTTTATTTCTATTATTATTATTAGTGTTTTATTTATTTTATTTATTTCTCTTTAGTGTTCCAGATTTCATTGTTTATGCACCACACCCAGTGCCCCATGCAGTACGTGTCCTCCATAATACCCACCACTAGGCTCACCCTCCCCACCCCCCTCCCCTCCAAAACCCTCAGTTTGTTTCTCAGAGTCCACAGTCTCTCATGATTCATCTCCTCCTCCAATTTACTTGGTTATTTTAGAGAGAGAGAGAGAGCCCGAGTGGGGAAGGGGGCAAGGAGACTGTCCTGGGGCTCAATCTCCGAGGCCCTTAGATCAGGACCTGAGCCTCAACAAAGAGGCCAATGCTTAATGGACTGAGCCATCCAGTGGCCAAAGTTATTTTTTCAATAAACATTTCCTGCCAGCGGAGTCAAAGTGTGATAAAAGATCACAGAAGCTGCGAAAGGTGTTACACTTTTTCTAATTTAACTCTCAGCTATAGACAATAGCCAGTTTAGGCAAAGAACACAGATTTTGGTCCTAGATTCAGGAAAAGTAGGAGCGGGACATTAGGCTCAGCTGTAATATGTACTTGCTTGTGCTTGCTGAGTAGAGCAATATTACATTTCTTAAAGTTCTCTCTGAAAACCTCTAACTTTGGGAGATGGAAGAAATCTGTTTGAGGAGTTTCTGGAAAGATTTTTTAATAGAGAAGATTGCTAAGGTTTTTCACTTAGGAGAAGGTGTAGGACATACCTACTTGATATTGATTCAGATGGTGAGAATAATTTGTCTTAAAGTGTTTACCAAATGAGATTTTTCACTACTGACACTGAGCGATATTTAAGGGTTTGATTTGTTAATGATTTATAAACTTTGTTTTCCTACATTTATAAGTTGCAATCTCTCAGTCTTAAGGGAGAAGAAAGACTCTGAAATGAAATGAGCTCTGATTTCAGTTATAATAATTTGGGACCCGTGCAGAGCTGGCCCTAGGGATAGGATAGGAATGTGTTCTCTTCAGTCCCTCACAGATTCCTCAATTGAATCAATGATGACATTGAAATCTAGAATTTCTGAATGAGTTAATCATCTCCTGGTTCTCAGGCGAAAAATAGCTCAAAACCACTGTTTCTTAGATGGAAATATATTTGTATTGGATATGAGATGGGAGCTGGTTTTTAAAATCTTAATAAGAGATAGCAAACTACTGCATACAATATATACACAAGACAGTTTCAATTCAATTGTTTCTAAAAAATGTGATAGCATATTCATTTCTATACTCCATTATATAAAATGTGCCCTTTAAATAAACTTTTTCACGCAGAAATTGGATGTGTGAAACTAACATGAAAAACCAAGGTAGCTGTAAAGTAAATTCAAGTCAGAATGCTGAAGGAAGAAACTTGCGATTCTTCTTCAACAACAACAACAACAAAATTACTTCTAAGTCAACTCATAGTTGTCTGACATTCCTCTCAGTTAATGCCAGAGTTCTCTGAGGCATATTAACAGGATAAACAAGAAAAAAATGTTAATTTCTTGACATACAACGAGGGTCATTTTAAAGATCTGCGTGCTCCAACTTTATTGTTTAATCACAAATACTTTGTAGCCTGAGGTGGAAATTCCTTCAGCGTGAATTTTACAGTTACTCACTATAGTGTTTATGTCATTGTACATCATCAACTTTTATTGTTTCAAATACAGCAAAATAAAACTGACTTCTACTTTTAATTACAAATACCAAATTATTTTTATGTTTAATTAAATTTTAAGGAATAATTTCGGAGTGGGTTACAGAGTACATTTAGTTATGAAAGTGCCCGAAATGATTTCATTGAGAAACATAATATAGCATCAGCCATAAAGTGTCATGGTTGGTAAGAAACTCACTGAAAGCCGTTCAGAAGATTTCTGTATTAACTTTTGCAAATGCACTCTTTAAATCCATAAATCTTTATGGGAACACATTTTAACAAATGTACTGTGGTTTATATTTAAAA
This sequence comes from Mustela putorius furo, assembly GCF_011764305.1. Taxonomy (NCBI): domain Eukaryota; kingdom Metazoa; phylum Chordata; class Mammalia; order Carnivora; family Mustelidae; genus Mustela; species Mustela putorius. Next base: position 32,422,506 of record NW_025421998.1, read on the forward strand.
GCACTGTGCGGTTTATAGTTAAAAGCAATTATGATTCCGTCTCTCTGCTGATCCGGCTAAGGGGAAGGTGCTCACTGAACACAAAGCTACAACATTTAAGAACGGGAAGGATTGTTGTTTAAATTCAGGACATTAACCACCCTTCAAACTGGGTCAGCGACCTCCTTGTAATAAGACCAGCTTCACTGAATACATATAAAGGGACTATTAGGAGCTAAAATAAGCTAATAGAAAAGAAGACATCAAAAGTGGGTAGCAAGGATGCCTTTTGCCTGTATCTCCCAGATATTTCTTACTGGTGCCTCCGACTTAGAAGAAAAACATGTGTCACCCCTCTATAACTCTGCAGGTTATTTCTTTTTTTTCTTATGCTGTGTGTGTTCATGGTATTACCTGGTGTCCAGCCGTCCAGACTTCAGAGTCATCCTGAAGTCCACTCTCATCTGCCTTCTTCCAGACCCAGACAAATCTCAATCTTGAATTTGTCTTGTCCTTTCTGCTCTTGTCCCTCCTCGTGTTTTTTCTGCCTTCAACTTCCCGTCTCTCTCTTCAGCCCATCTTCCACACTATAGCCAGAGTGAATTTTAAAACCACAGACTCCAGTGTGTTTCCTGAAGCATTTGATCATTTTCCCCTTTCACAGAATTAAGTCCAAGTCCCTTGGCATTCTGAAGTGTCTGTTCCTTAAAGAGCATTTAAAATTCCATAGAGAGCATTCTTGAATATTTGTTCTAGCCCCGTAACTTGTCTCTCATAGACCCTTTTCTGATGTTCTTGTCGTACCTCAGCTACCTCTTACTCTTGTTCTCTGATCTTTGTACATCCTGAATGTCCCCTGTCTTTGCTGCTTGATAATATATCCATAATTTAATTTACTTCGGATGATACTTCTTGTCTTCAGCTATTTAAAGACTTACTTGGCCTCTTCTCTATATTTTGTACCTCCTTTTATGTAACAGGTTTGTATTAATTATTGCATTATATTATCACCTAATGATTTGCCCTTCTGACTCTCCTATATTCAAACAAAAAAAGTATCTTATTCAAGTTTGTATTTCATAGGCTAACTCTGACTTTGTCCTGTTTAACCCATATTTATTGATTGAGAGATTAACTGGCAATTGGGAGGCCTAGATTTTAATCCTGAATTTTTGCTAATTTACTACTGGAATCTAACACGACCCTCAATTTTAAGTATCTTTAGGATGAATGGTGTAGCAAGACAAGTGACTCTTGAACTTGATGTCTTTAACACATCCTAAAAGCAGTGTACAAAGAGAATCTAAGCCTTATTATAATGACTCATATTAAGGACAGTGGCAACTGAGGGTTTTCTGCAAAGTTTGAATGTCTTATTGCTTGATCCCATCTCATTTCATTTCAAGGATTGAGGATGAGTAAGATCAGGGTCTAATTGGGAAGCCAACATGTTGCAATCTATTTTATACTAACTGTGATCAATATAAATAGGTTTTTAAATATTTTGTTTCTGAGAGTGAGTTCTGGTACATTTTGGAAAACAGAATAATTCAACAAAATAATTTTGTCTGAGTTCTTAAAATATCCCCACTTGTAAATTAATTGCTTGTCACCTTCCATAGGAAAATTAAAAGTTATGGTTACATCCACTGCTATGAAATGAAAGGTTTAGTTATTGAAGGTTGGCCCCCTAAAACTTTTGCCTAACTACTGTATTACCTTAAAAACATGTTTACTTTTGCTTTCTGAAGAATTATTATCTGAGCAAATTTTACAAGATATAGATGACACATACATATTTAAAACCAAATTAACTAAAGCATCAACAGGAAGGTATCTAATAAACAACTTAACTTTACATTTTAAGGACCTAGAGAAACAATGAACTAAGCCCAAAGATAGCAGAAGTAAGGAAATAATGATGATTAGAGTAGAAGTAATTGAAATGGAGACTAAAGTAACAAATGAAAAGATATATGAAACTATGAGCTGGGCTTTTGAAAAGATAAAAATTCGACCAACCTTTAGCTAAGCTAACTAAGAAAAAAAGAAGAATCAAAAGCAAAATGAAAGAGGGGACAGTACAACAGATAACACAGAAATAGAATGATCATAAAAGAATACATTGAACAATTATATTCTAAAATTGTAATGTATAAGAAATGGAGAAATTCTTGGGAACTTATCTACCAAAACTGAAATATGAAGAAATAGAAATAGAAGAAATAGAAAACTTGAATAGACCAAAAGAAATTGAATCAATAATCAAAAACTTCCCAACAAAGAAACTATCAGGACCAGATAGCTTTGCTGTTGAATTCTACCAAACAGGAAGGAACACCAATCCTCATCAAATTCTTTGAGAAATCAAAGAGGAAGGAACAATTTGAAATTCATTTTAGGAAGCCAGCATTAGTATGCTGATGATACCAAAGCCAGACAAAGACATTACAAGAAAATAAAGTTATAGGTCAATACCCCTAATCAATTCAAATGCAAAAATCTTCAGTGAAATATTAGCAAACTGAATTCAATAGCACATTTAAAGAATCACATACCATGAGTAAGTGGGATTTATCCCTAGGATGCAAGAATAGTTCAACATATGCAAATTGATAATGTGAAACACCACATTAACAGAATGAAGGATGAAAACCGTATGATGACCTCAATACATGAAGAAAAAGCATTTGTCAAAATTAGACATCCTTGCATGATAAAGCTCTCAACAGATTAGGTATAGAAGAAGGTACTCAACGCAATAAATTTTATATAGGATACACATGCTGCTAATATCGTGCTTCATGGTAAAAAGCTGAACAATGGTTTTTTAAAAAATATTTTATTTATTTGAGAGAGAGAAGGGAGAGCAAGCATGAGAGAGAGAAAGGGAGAGAGAGAGAGGGAGAGGGAGAAGCAGAGAGAGAATCAGGTTCAATGCTCATCAGGGAGCCTGACACGGGGCTTGATCCTAGAACCTGAGATCATGACCTAAGCTGAAGGCAGATGCTCAACTGGCTGAGCCACCCAGGTACCCCTAAATCATAGGTTTTTCATAACTGAATAAAGGCCTCTCTCCTGTGGTTGTTGGAAACAATATCTAGATAAGTGGATGTTGGTATGGATAGGTGGCTAGATAAATGTATCTCCCTAAAGTGTTCAGATTTGTTAGAATCATAAAGTATTGTTATTGCTAATGATTTAGAAGGAATGTTCTTGATCTTATAAATTTCAGTTTGGACTTTGTGTTTTGACCAATTAAAAAAGACTAGAATGTTTGAGATCATTTGAAGTAGCCTATATACTTCTTAGTCCCCCAGATGTTGGAAATATCCTGCTACATTTTGTTTTTTAGTCTCCTTAAGGAATGATTGTAATGCAAATATGTCCGCAAGTTAGAATGTGATTGATTAGAACAGCACTATAGTCTGGTTATTATGATCAATTATAATACACTTATTATAGCTTTTATTCCTGACTTGCTTCAGTAGTTTCATATATTCAAACAAAGTCACATATTCTTGAGACTATACCCTGAATAACTTAATGAATTTAAATTTGCACCTTTACTTGCCTATTTTCCGACTATTCCTTAGGGCAGTTAACTTTGACACACAGCTAATTTTATCCTTTATTTGGGGATTTAAAGTTGTGTTAAAATTCTGTGGTTAACTCCAAGTTTTAGATTATACTCACATTACTGACTTCACCCCTTTGTGCAGACAAGCATCGGCCTCCCCAGATCATTCCATGACAACAGTAAACATCATTGTTCTAGAATTTCATGTCTTGGACATTATGGTGCTTTGGAAGTGTGACCTTTGGGTGATTTAGACAACCAAATGCCATTAAGCAAAGGCATATTTCCATAATGCAGAGAAGAAGTTCTCTTGTTAAAAAATTATGGACAAGATAGCATAAGCTATCGAAAAAGGCAGATCTGAATTTAGATCCCAGCAGTGATACTTGTTAGTTGTGTGATTTTAAATGTTACTTGATTCTCCAAATTGAGATATCTTCCACTTATTCTGCAGGGAAATAATAATATCCTAGTAGGTTTACCATAAATATTAGAGATAATGTATATTAAAAGAACAAGAATAGTAATTGACACTTGTAATATACTATTGTTGTTATTGTTGTTAAAATGAATGATAATATAATAAAAGCCCTTAATTTGTGTTCTTAATTTAATTTCATAAGGTAACTTAATTAGAATATAAGCCCAAGTAGTGTTAGAATATAAGCCCATTACTTAGATTGAAAGGCAATCAAGAAATAAGAGATTATGTAAAATGATGGACAAAATTCTAAGTTTCTTTTTTAATTCCAGAAATCTCCTTTACTTAACTGGTTATAGTACCTTTCTCACCATTCCCTAACAACTGCTTTTAATTACATCGTTTCTTTGGATTAGCTAATGGTTTCGCTTGACCTCTTCTTGTGGATTTCATCAGATAAATCAAGGCCAGGTTCAAGCTGGAATGATAGCAAAGTAGGGTCTTAAATAAGGAATTTGTATGATGAATTGCCTTGCCCTTTGTTTCGGTTTCAGGGGTATGCTTCTGTATAAGATACTTGCTGACAAAGTAGAAATGCATTTTTAGTTTATCAGTAAATAGTCAAATGTACTTGTAGTCAAATTTCCCAATGGGAATCACTTCTATGGATTGTAAAAGTATTCATTATCATGTCATTAATAATTATGTTTACAAACACTTAATAATTAACCATGTTCTGGGACTCTTTGAGGTACCATATATACAATAAGAATGTGCAGTCACCTTGGTTAGTACAAGTAAATGAGCAGGTTCTATGGGACACACTGGTAAGAATCCAGTTTTCTCACTCAGCTCAATGATTCACCAAACGGAGATGGCCATTTTGCTTCTTATTAGCATGATTCAGTTGAAATGTGGGGATTATTTTACAACTCACTTCAGTGATATGCTGGAGCTGGCCTGTATTGGTTTCTAAAAGCTGACTTAAATTTGGAGGGAATTTGCCTCCTGGTCTTTAAATATTTGGTAGCTTGAACTTGGCCAAGGTGTGCATTATATACCAAACAAATTAGAAAATCTTTCTGCTCCTTATCCCCCAAATTGCTTATTTTTCAGCATTTATTAACTGATACTATATCTGACTCATTTTCACACCTTCACTACCACAAGGTGATTGTTACTTAACCCTAAATTTAATCACTGTGAGGTGGGGATACAGAATTAGGAGTTGATTGAGAAAATCTGGCTTCTGTTTCATTTAAATATTACTGGAAGAAGTAAGAATGCTGATGAATGTATTCTTTCTTCAGTATCAATGTTCAAGAAAATTTAAAATGTACTACAGAAACTATACTATTCTGTATAGAATTCCTTTTGAGCAGTTGACAGGTTCAGAAATAAGTATATTATGGAAAAATAGTGTTTTCCAGTAATGAACAATGCTGCCACAACTTGGCTGTTCTGGTTCAGAGTGATGATACTTTGAATTTAAAATGATATTTTAAAAGACGGATTAAAATTTTAGAAAAAATAATTTAATGGAGATGACCAAAAAAGTTTTATAATCATTACCAAATGACTCACTATGAAATTTTATCCATTAATTCAGCATCTGCACTTTCTGTAAAACTTCCTTTCCCATCCTGGTTGAAATTGGGGTTATAGTTTATTATTGCATAAGAAATCATAGAATCCGAGTCTTAAATCAATACTCATGTGGTCTAAAATAATTGCTCCTGTAAAACACAGTCAGACCATTTTCAATTTCGAATGGGAAACTGGCAAGATTCTAGTGCCTGCTCTATGGATAATGGTTTTCCAACTAATTCCTTATATCCTAAGTGTATAAGCCTTAGAGTCATGTCTCTGATGATCAGAGAGAGTCACTTTATTAATCCATCAGGACTCATTTTGACACCGTGTTCTTCCTTGTGATTTAAAGGTGTTTTTTAAAGATTCATTTATTTGTAAAAAAGAGAAAAGATTTATTTATTTGAGAGAGAGAGAGAGAGAGAGAGAGCAGATGTCTGAGTGCATGAATTGGGTGAGGGGCAGAGGGAGAAACTCTTCTAGCGCTGGGCTCAATCCCAGGACCCTGAGATCATGACCTGAACCAAAACCAAGAGTCCTATACCCATTAGACTGAGCTACCCAGGTATCCCTGATTTCAAGTTTAATAGTGAATACAGTGCTGATGTTTTAAAGGTACCATCTTTTATAAATAAATAAATAAATAAATAAATAAATAAATAAAGGTACTATCTTTACCTATCCAGATATTACTTATCAAAAGAATCTTGCAATAAGATACCTTTTCCCTTTTCTCTTTTTCAAAATAGGGTTTGTTTATCACTTTAAAAGACTTGTTTATTATAATAGAAGAAGAATTATTAATTCCCTACTCCAGCCTCTCTTAATTCTTTCTGTGGGAACAACTTTTGACAGAGTGTATATCACTTTACATCATTCTCCAAGCTCATAAATAAGTACACAAATAGATACATTTTATTATTTTGTTTGAGGCTTTCTTAAAGCGGAAGAAGAGCATACACTTTATTCTCCAACTTCAGTTTTTTACTTAGAAGTATGAGGATCACTCCTGGTCAGTAGACACAGATTCTCCTCACTCTTCCTGATGGCTCCATAGTGGTCCATAACATAGATGTATCAATTTTTTTCAACCATTCATGTACTCATAGAACCTCAGATTGTTTTTGTGTTTTTTTCTCCTCTTTGAGCAATGCTGCTTTTGTGTGTGTTGATGTGTGTGTGTGTGTGTACTCACACATATGTATGTATGTGTTTTTAATGAAAAAAAAATTCCAAGAGTGTTACTGCTATTAAATTTAAACTATAATAGATATTGCCAAGTTGTGGGCACCTGGGTGGCTCAGTGAGTTAAGTGTCTGCCTTTGGCTTAGGTGACAATCCCAGAGTTCTCAGATTAAGCTCTGCATTGGCCTCCCTGCTCAATGAGGAGCCTGCTTCTCCCTCTCCTGCTCTCCCTGCTTGTGTTCTCTTTCTCTGTCAAATAAATAAATAAATAAAATCTTAAAAAAAGATATTACCAAATTGTTTTTCAAGTATATTTTCATTAAAATCAACTCTACTTAACAAAATTGTGGGGTTTTATTGTAGCATTAAAACATATTTTTTAAATTCCCAAAAGGAAAAATTTATGTCTATTTATACAAACCATTACAGTTTGGTATAAATATAACAGCATTATAATATATTGGTTTTATAAATTTGAATAGAATCTGTTCCTTGAGAGAAAATTGTGTAAAAGACATTTTGGATTGTGATATCTACAATGCTAGCTGTCAAAAGAGAATCCTGTCAAATGAATGAATGAATAAATGACATTACTTACTCAAAACCATGCCCTTCCTGCATGTGCTTCCTCATTGTCTTTAGAGGATATAGTCATAAATTCTACTTTGACAGACACTTGGAGTCCTGTTGCTGAACTTGGAGGTGTTTCTTGTCATTTTTCCTTTCCCTCAGATGCTCTTGGTTCTGTGTTTAACTCCAGAGTTTAGAAGATAAGATGTAATGGTGACTTACGTTGAATAATAAAGTTGGTTTGGGTGAATTTTTTTCTTGATATATTCAGTTTGAACTTCTACAGAAGAAGTCAATATTAAGAATAATATTAATATGAAAAGTAAACTAATTTGTATTTGAACTTTCCAACAGGGATCAAGGAAGAGTTTTGTGCGGATGTTATTATTTTTGACAGAGGCTTATACCTTTTGGATTTTTTTCCCCTCTGTATTCATTGTCATTTTTTTCCCCTCTTAGAACAATCATTGCTTTAAATTTCCTTCCTCCCTTTCTCCCTTCCCTTTCTTCCATAGTTTTCCCTTATTCTTTTTCTTTCTTTTGTTGAATATAACAAATCTGACATTCTTATTGATTCAGGAAGAAATACCAAGACCTATGAACAGAACCTGTTGTATTAAACAGAGTAATATGAGAGTAATATGAGAATTGATGTCAGGAATTGGAGCTCCAAGATAATTGGTTGTTGCTGGTTCCTGGTCCTCTCTCGATGGCACTGTTGTAGGTGGGGGGAACATAGGGGCGAGGATCTATGTTGAAGTGTTACTTGTCACTTACTGTCCCAATTTCAGCACTTGTGTGGTATAACCTCTTTTTACCTTGTTCAGTTACATATTTACAACTGTAGCCCTTGCTGCTACCCATGAGGTGTTAGTCCTAAAACTATTCTTTTCACCAAATTTCATGTAGAATTCTGAGCTCTGTCTCCTAAGAGATCAGGCTCGCCTGGGAGTTGGAGGCTTCCTTAGGAAGCAGTCCTTATTAGCCTGGTCCTCTTAATGTTTTTCCTCCTCCCTCTCATGTATGTTGTTTTTTAGTAAATTAATTGCTACCTTGTATATGTTTACTATGTAACAATACAACCATCTAGACCTTGGAAATAAAAAAAAAAAAAAACAAATACCAGTACAGTATGTAGTATAGAGTACAAGGTTGATACATCTTTGATGAATGCACAAGTCATGGAAAGATTAGTTTTATTTTGGAGCACCTCGGTGGCTCAGTTGCTTATGCTTCTGCCTTGGGCTCAGGTCATGATCCTAGGGTCCTAGGATCAAGTCCGGCATTGGGCTCCCTACTCACTGGGGAGGCTGCTTCTCCCTCTCCCTCTGCTCCCCACCTTGTGCTCTCTCGCTCTCTCTCTTTGTCAATAAATAAATAAATAAAATCTTAAAATGTGAGTTTTCTTTTAAAGGCTAGTGTTTTGGAGAAATTCCTGTACCATATTGCTGCTAAGGAAGTGGCTGTGACAAGGAAACGAAATGATGGAAATGAGCATGAGAAGCAGGCAAGGATGACCAAGCACTGAGTAAATCCTTTTTCGTGTTTGTTATTTCTCAGTTAACATAGTTTACTAGGAAAAGGCAACTCTTGTTTCCAGATGTTCCAGTCTTCCAAGAGACAAATGTCCTACCTCGAACAGTTTAGCCGATTTTATTCATTGATCGTTGCAGTGGAGAATGAGGAGGCAGTCAGTTGTTTCTAGAGGACAATCTTTACTTCTCTGAGATTGCAGACCCTCTGAGATCCCTCCCTGCCAGTGCCTATCCTTCTTCCACCCCTTCTATCTTCTCTTTCTTCTTGTCTCCTCTTTCATTTCACTTATGTATTGAATTGCTACCATGCTTCAGCCTTCATTCAAAGCAATAACCACAATGGGTAAGGCTGTCATCGCTGTGCGGCCAGCCTTCCCTATGATAGTAGGGAGACAGAAAATTAAAATGAACACTTAAATGTGAAAAATTAATACAGTGATTGATTGTTGTTATAAAATATAAGGGTGATGAGTCGTAGAGTGATGGAGGTGTTGTTGATGTTGTATGGCCAAGGAAGGCCTCCCTGAGTCAGGACTTTAAACAAGACTGAGGAACCACTTGTGTAAAGATCTAGGTCAGAGGGAGGAATATTTCTGATGAAGGACTGAGCTGGGGGAGAAAGGCCTTGGGGATGGAGCCTGGAGAGTTAAAGGAGAGAGGGGTGGACGAGGAGCAGTGGGCAGGCAGATCTTGCAGATCTTGGAGGCCACTGTGAGTTCACTGGGAAGAAAATAGATTATTATAAGCAGCCAATTGCTAAGATCTGTTGTGCAGGTTGGCTGCTGTGTGGAGAAGGGCTGCTGTGGAGAAACAGTGGAAGCAGAGGATCCCTGAGGGCTTAGGGTGAATGCATGAGATGAAGCTGCGATTAAGCTGATCAGGCCCTCCTCTCCTGTATTTGGGCCTGAAGCAAGTGAGAAAGGGAGGATTCTGGCTGATGAACCTCCTTTGCCTTGTGTTTTGTCCCCTGTATGAAGAACCTCACACATGCCAGTGAACAATCCAGCCATCTGGGCAAGAAATCTACAGGATGGTGGTAGGTGGTGGTCATCGTGGTGGTGGTGGTGGTGGTGGTAGGATTACTTGGTCCCACAGATTCCCTGTCTTGTAAAAAAGGGTGAAGATGAAGGTGGACAGAATTGGGCCCAGTTAAGCTAGAAGCCCAGACCCTGGCACCCTGGTTGCTCAGCTATAAGAGAATTGTTGATGTTAACATGAAATACAGAGAAAGTAGAGAGGTACTGTACATGTTTTGAAAGTAAAGCCAGACTGGTGGGAGTGGGGCATTTGAGGAAAATAGATAGCATGTGTCTTCCTAGAGTTTATGATGTAGACATTAGGTCTACGTCAACATGTATATGTACATTAGGCCAGGGGGAAGCTATGATAAAAATTAGTAGCCCATTTAGACAGCTAAAAAAATTCCTCTCACTTCCAGTCCCAGATGTGTTTCGTGTGACATCTTTGGTGTTGTAACACAGGAATTGATAGGACTGACCCTCAGCAGGAAGAGCACAACACCATCCAAATATCAGAGAATCAATAAATAAAATAAAATAACTTTTCTTTAACTGAAATGGCATGGAAGGTTAATTAGCTGTCAAGAAGAGGCTGGGTCTGACCAGATTTGCCTAATTCCCTGAACCCAACCAGGCATCTAAGCAGAGGATAATAGGGAGAAGAGTAAATTTAAAAAAAAAAAAGAAAAAAAAAAGTCCAAGAAAGGTTGTACAGACCTAACCAAGGATGGGCCAGAATGAGGGTCAGTTTCTTCAAGGACTAAGATGGTCATGCAGAATCCTCTTCATTTAATTAATTTTTGTTTGCTTGTTTAAATATTTTATTTACTTATTTGAGAGAGACATAGATAAAGCACAGTAGGGAAGAGAGAGAGAAGCAGGCTCTCTGATGAGCAGAGAGCCCAACACCGGGCTGCATCCAAGAATCCTGGGTTCATGACTGGAGCTGAAGGCGGATGCTTAACTGACTGAGCCACCCAGGCATCCTAATTTTTTTAAATTTTTAATCAAAAATATTTACTGCCAGGTCTGCTTTTGGTCACAGAGAAGTATAAATAGAATTTGTGTTATTATGTAAGTTACAATTGTGTCCCTGAATTCATGTACATCCGGTTTAATTATAGGGCATTGAAATAGGGGGTTGAGGGATGGACCGGTGAACTTGGATGGAGACAGAAAGGAGTCAGATAATAAATAGCCACTGAGGGAAACTGTGTGATTGTGTCTGTGGAGGGAGCTTGGGATGGGGGCAGTGATGATTTCTTATCAAATGAATGAATGATTCTGTGATTTGATCCTGTGCTGTTGACTCATGAGTCTGAAACTTCTTGATTCCCTCCCCAGATTGAAGAGTTTAGTGCCTGCCTTTGAGAGAAAACTGTACTTGGAGAATGAGGCCATGGGATCCTCATTTCAAGTAAAAGAAATGCCAAGATTGGGTAGAGAAGTACACCGTTACAAAAAGTAATCTCGTAGGTGATGTAAACTAAGTGTGCATGTGCAGGTGAATAACTTTTATCAATAATTGAATTTATAAATAGAGACATTTATCAATACTCAGTCCAGGAAAGGAGAGAAGTATTGCAGAGTTTCTGGAAGGAGGTCAATATTCAGGCTTTATATTTTCTAAACAGCGTTCATTACTATCCCATATCACGGACTTGATTGCATTCTTCAGGATGCTTACTGACCCTTATGAACTGGTCATAAGATGGTTTCCTTCTATTTACTAGAGAAACAACCTTTATATTAAAGATCTGCAAATAAAATAATGTGTTGAAATATGGGGACATTTTGAAACTGCTTAGGTATGGTAGAGGTTAATGATTCCAGTTATATCTTAATAATTACTGTCATCAGGTTTCTACCTTTATAGCTTTTTAATTGTTTCAAGATCATAAAACAGCAAATTTAGCACAAGCTTGAGAAAGATCCTTTATAGTATAACATAATTTTATATTGATATTATCACTATAAAATGATTCACAAAAAAAGCATCTCAATGGATTTTACTTTCCACACATCTGATTAGTATTTCTGCTACAATATATTATCCACTCAGTAGTATGTTACAGCATTCCTGCTAAATAAGCATTCTGCTTGTATTTAAAGCAAGCATTTTAAGGTCTTGGTGTATACTAGGTTTACCTTGAGGATGCAAAATGACAAAAAGGAGGTCTGGCAGGATCAAGGAACACAGGAAGATTGTGCTTCCCTGGGAGAAGTCAGAATTCTCCCTCAGAACTCTTAGAGAGAATGTTTTGTTTTTAGTTTTTGTTTTATTTTGTTTTTCTGGCCAACTAATTCCATTTTGGGCAAATTGTTTTGCTCCATGCAAATATATTGAGATTGTGCTATGAAACCTTCTGTGTGTGTGTGTGCGTGTGCGCGTGGGTGGGTATGTTAGTATCAGGGGAAAGGTCACATCAGAGAATGTGAATTTAAGCTCCTTAGTGTTCTAAGGTTCACCGGCTACCTGTGTGCTTTAAAATCTGAAATGTACGGCTACCTGTGTGCTTTAAAATCTGAAATGTACGTAGCCAAATGAGTCCATCCTCTTTCCTGAGCCAAACATTTCTGAGAGCTGGCACTCTACAGCATACAAACAGGGACTTTTTTTTCCTCCTTCTTTTAAACAAGGCAAGAGAAAAGAAGGAAATTGGAAATGGATGGGGAGAAACTAAGATGTGTTGTGTGTATACATGGAGCCAGACGTTGTGTTTCCCCTTGTGCCAAATCATACGAGATGCGCGTCAGGCCAGTCCTGCAGATTTATAGTTGTGTTAACTTTTAGATGAAGATGCACAGCTACTCCTTTCAGTATTGCCCATGTAGCCATATCCTTACACAGCGGGCAGAGAGATCTTTCCTGAAAACAATCTGAATCTGATACCCCAACTGAAAAGGGTTCCAGATCTCCCAAAGCCCTTCATGCAGTGTAAGTTCTGGAACATAGCTCTAGCCCCCACATTACAAATGGGCCAGCACCTGTGAGTCACTTCCTTCTTTGTGCTTCAGGTCCCTACAGGTTGTGTGAGGATTAGAAGGATTAATATATCTGAAATGCTGGGAACAATGCTACATAAATGATTACAGTTATCATTAATATTAGTTCTCCATTGGGCTGTTCCACAAACACCTAAACACATCCTGCATCATCATTTCCCCTTTCCTCTCTATACCAAGTGTCAACTGCTCACCATGTCAGGAACCTCTCTACCTCTAAATACCCACCCACCCACTTAGTTCTTCCAGAGTCCAGCAGCTCTGCCTTCTGTTAGCCCAGCTGCCAAGGCCCAAGCTGGACACGAGCCCTGTCCAAGCTGGGCCACTGTAATAACCTCCAGATGAACTCTGCTTCCCACCTGAGGGCCCTTCTGTTCCATGCTTCTTGATGGCACAGAGCAATCTTTCAGAAAGTCTTACCAGAAAAAAATCAATCCTGTCATCAGTTGCCTACTCAGAAATCCTTTGCTGGTCTCCATTCTTGACAAGAGTGTTTGAACTTCTTAATGTCAACCGCAAGGCATTCATGGTCAACCCTAGAACTACTCGTCCAACACCCTCTTGCCTTTGGCCCCTTACCTCCTGCCAGACCCTGTCATCTCCCCTCCCATGCACCCTTTCCTTAAGCACTATTTAAATGAATACTTATAAAAATGTTGTGCTGCATCAAGCTTCTGTGCCTTTGTCTCTAGCGATCCACTCCCAGAATCCACTTACTCGCTCTTCCCATACCCACCTATTTCCTATTTATTCCTCAGACATAATTAAAGCAGAGCCCTATCTGAAGGGTTCCCTGACTTCAATCCACCTTCCATCCCCAAATAGACTTAGATGTGCATTTGTATCAGTCAAGGCTTAGAATCTGGCATTTGCCCTATTTTTTTGGTGATTTCTTACTTATGTGTTGATTTTAGTCTCTAACTGAATACACACTCCTTGAGGGTGAAGTCATGTCTTATTTTGTTTCCTGGTACATAGAGTAGAGCTGAACACAGTAGGCATTCATAAATGTATGTCGAATTGGTGAATAAAAGAACCTGTGATAAGGAAGGGCAATTGACTGGTGATAATTAAGATGGTTAAAAAAAATCATCATCACCTGATTGAACAGTATCTCCTACTGGATAGACATAATGAAGCCAACTCTTTATTTTCCAGATTAAATGAGGTGAGTAAAATCAATAATAATTCAACCTGACATGTAATTCCTAATGCAATTGACCCTTGAGCAACATGGGGTTAGGGTCACCAGCCTCCCACACAGTTGAAAATCTGTGTATAACTTCTGACTTTTCCAAAGTTCTGGAACATAGTTCTAGTTTAACTAATATATATTAGTTTAACTAACATAGATATTAGTTTAACTAATATCCTTCTGACTGGAAGTCTTACTAATAACAAACTGTCAATTAATACATACTTTATATGTTATATGTATTATATGTTATAGTTTTATAAAGTAAGCTAGAGAAAAGACATCATGAAGAAAATCTTAAGGAAAAAAAAATTTACCATGCTGTGTTGCATTATTAAGAAAAAAATCCACCTGTAAGTGGGCCAGTGTAGTTCAAGACTGTGTTGTCCAAAGGTCAGCTGTATATATGTATATTCAAAATTTACATTTTTTCCTACTTTTTGATAGTCTATGAATTCACTTATTGAACAGTAGTACATTTACATCATCTAAAGAAACTTGCTATGATTAAAAATTAAGGATGGCCTGAAGACAGACTATTTTGAACCTTTACTTTGCTTTGACTAGCTACTTGATTTTAGGCAAGATGCTTTAACTTTCTAAGATACATCTAAAATGTGAACATGATAGTAAACTTTATTTCATATGGTCATTGTGAGAAGGTAATCTATTTATGGTACTTAGTACAGTGTTGGATGCAAATACAATGAATTTGTAACTGTTAGCAATTAATATTATTTGCTTAACTGCAGGAGACATGCTCCTCCCTACCAGGAACAAACAATTCAAAAGTGCCCATTCAAACAAAGTAACATTCTCTATTCCCTACCATCATAAGAAGGATTGAATCTGGGGACATTTGGGGAATCTATTTTGTGTCAGATGCTGTGCTAGACTCTGAGAGTATAAAGATATGTAAGACTGAATCCCTAGTCCAGGAACTCATAGTTGATGGTTTAGTCCTCTTCAAAACGTTCATCCTGGAATGAAGATTGGAAGCAAAAGGAAAATAGAGAACGACCATGCATATAAATTGAACCGAAATGTCAGCAGAACAAATGATCAATCAACAAATATTAGGTATCACACCATATGGGACTTACAAGGGGATGTTTCATACTATTCAGATAATTATTATGGAGGAACACTGGTAGTGAATAAGGTGGGAAGTCCAGAGAGTTTATGTAGAGCACCCTAAACTCTACAATTTATAGAAAATGAAAAGAAAAGAGAAGCCCTCAAGTGGAGAAAGGGGAGGACCATGAAGAAGTTTAAAATATTATATTTGCTTTCATATGATTTGACTAAAATTTTTCACATCTGTGGTCTCAGTATTTCGTGAAGCCATCCATTCATTTGGTTATTCACTCACTTAGTATGTCCAAAGTACCCAGGCATGTAAATGGCTTTGCATCACAACTGACTGAATGAGTGTGAGGAGTGAGATACTCTTCTTGGTGCTGGTTATAGCTAATAAACAAACCAAAGTCTCTGCCCTCAAGAAGATGATATTTTAGGATGGTTAGCATCATGTGTTACTCTCAGTAAACTACCAGCTAATATTTATGGGACAGTTTATAGAGCTGGTAATGTATCAGTAATACAGATTGGGTCCTTCAGGAAATAAACCCTGAGAGAGAGTTTAGTGTTCAGAGTGTTAGGGAAGGAGGGAAAGCAGGATTGAGCTGCATTGAGGGCCCAAAAAACAGCTTATGGTGTGCAGTTGCCACAGACAGAAATGGCTAGAATGCAAATTTATTTTCTTTAGAGTTCTGGAGGTTAAGAGCCTGAAACAATCTGCAGAATTGTGTTCCTTCTAGAGAATTCATAGTGGAATCTGTTTCTTTGCTTTTTCTAACTTCTAAAGGCTGCTTATGTCCCTCAGAGTTCCTGCAGGGAACTCTGGCTCTTGAGTGATCACTCGGAGTTGTCCTACATTGGGTCCAAATGGCTGAGCTTTTATACGCATGCCTCAACCAGTCACTGGATACTGTATGCTTCAGAAGAGCATGATGTTGGATGAAGGGAGCCTGCTCGGGCCAGCATTGAGCTTTCTTCTCACAGGAATATTGAACAAAATGTATGATTTAAAGGGGTCCCATGTTTCCAGATGGCTCAGAGCACTCTTCCACCTTGACTCTCTCTCATTGGGATTCTCCATGGGATTATCTACAGGTTCTGTTTCATTTTGGTTTGGCTTTGTTTTGTATCTGGATCATCTATAAAGCTGAGAGCACCTCACCAGCACATCTCCTTGGAAAGCCTTGGAAGGGACCCAGCAATGTATACACGTGTATTAGTTTCCTGTTGCTGCTATACCAAGTTACCACAGACAGAAATGGCTAGAGCATAAATTTATTTTCTTTAGGGTTCTGGCGTTTAAGAGCCTGAAACAACTGTGGTCAGGGTTGTGTTCCTTCTAGAGAATTCTTAGTGGACTCTGTTTCTTTGCTTTGTCTAACCTCTAAAGGCTGCTTGTGTCCCTTGGCTCATTTTTTCCCCTCCCATCCTTATAACCTTTGGCTTTCATCTTCACACTACTTTCAGTCCCTTGGATCTTCTGCCTCACTTTTATGAGGACAATTACAACTTCATTGTGCCCACCTCTGTTAAGCAGGAGAATCTCCTCATCTCCAAAGTCTAATCACATCTGTCGATCTCCCCAGGCCAAGATGTACGGCCTGGGGAATTAAGTGGTGAACATCTTGGGCAGCCATTTCTCAGTGTACCACAGAACAATCATATGTTTATGTATGTTTATTAGAAGTAAGATACACAGTTAAGATGACCATCTCTTTGATCTGCTTTTATACTTCACCTTGAAGGGACATGTTGGAGTAGCTTCAGACATTTTGGTTTTAAAGGGGAATTTCACTTGAAGGTACATTTGGTTTTGTTTTAATGAGATGCATCTATGTTGTTTACAGTGACAACCATGTATTTATAAGGTGTCACTGAGTGCTGGGTGTGGGAATGGCTTCCAGGAGTAGTCCTGTGCCTCTTGTGCCAACTCACTCAACACTGTGCCTTGAAGGTTCTGTGCCAAAGGTCATATTGCGGTAAAAATACGTCCTATCCTGCCCACAACTCTATGTATACAGACAGTGGAAGAGAATCTGGGCTTGAAATACATGAAGCCTGAAGCCATTTGGTAGAAAATGATTGGGGGAGGGAAAAAAGAAGAAAAAAGAGAAAAAATATATATGACTAATAAAAGATTTCAATCAACCATGCTAGAGGATAGACTTTTTTTAATTCTCTTTATAGGAAAGGGTGGTACTGAGTGTTTGTCATATGGAAGTCAGTTAAGTCATGTACAGTTAAAAATTGTACACAAAGTACTTTAAAGTATGCCAAGCAGTTCATCATAAAAATATTATTATTCTGTGTTGTTTGTGATATTTGTCAGCTTTTAAGAATTTATGATTCTTTTATCATAAATACTTTCATACCTAAATGTCTAATTTTTTGTAATAATTTCTTTTTTCTCAAAGTAGATCCACCCATGCACAAAACCATATAAGCTTCAGGCCCCACAGAATCAAGATAGGACACTGACAAAACTTGTATCAGTCAGGCTTCAATTAGAGAAGCAAATTATCTATCTATCTATCTATCTATCTACCTACCTACGTACATTTAGGGAGGTATGTATTACAAGCAATTAGCTTATATAAGCATGTGCCAGGGGGTGTTGGGGAGACAGGTTAAACAAGTGAAATCTATAGGGAAGATACAGGTAAGGGGCATCAGTTATAGACCAAGCTGTTGTTTGGGTCTCTATCATCAGGAAGAGTCTCACCCCTTCTAAGGGCTTACCTAGGTTGATCCCATCCAGGAAAAACTCTGTTTAAAATCAATTGCTCAGGGATTTTAATTATATCTGAAGAAATCCCTTCAGCAGCACCTATATTAGGGTTAGACTGATCTCAGGTCCTGGGGTGGAGACAGCATCAGGCTTCCTGCTCAGCAGGGAGTCTGCTTCTCCCCCTCTCTCTGTCCCTCCCCTGCTCATGTGCACACTCTCTCTCAAATAAATAAAATCTTTTTTTTAATATATTTTTAAGGACTGACATTTAAGTACTTTGCCATGCACGCCCTGTTAAATATTTTGCACAGATTATCTCAGTTAAGCTTTTTGATTTTTAACATAAACTCAGTAGGGAGTTACCATGTTTCGTACCCTGTCTAAGGTCACAGGGATGTGATATGATGTAGCCCAGCTGAGGATCCATCCAGACTGTGTGAACTTCAGAGCCCCTGTGGTTAACCAAGGCTGGTGACTGGATTTGAATTCACTGAGCATAATTGTGACAGGACAATACAGTGGATAGGTAGGCGCTTTCCGACATCAACAAAACCACAGTGACTTGGGCACCTGGGTGGCTCAGTCAGTTAAGGGTCTGCCTTTGGCTCCGGTCCTGGGGTCCTGGGATGGTGTCAGAACCCAGTAGGCAGAAGACAAAAGAAAGCAGGTCTCCAGGGTTGGCCTGCTGATTAATCATGAGACCCTGTTTATGCAAGAAGGAAAGGTGTATGGGGCCTGCCTTTCATGTCTGTGGGTAATTTAAAAGAGAAAGCCTCTTAGGCCTCTTTATCCAGAAGGATTCTTTTAAATAGAGTTTGAAGCCCCTCAAAGGCTTGAAGGGCTGGGCTCTCCCACAGGGAGGAAAACTCCTGTATCATTAAAATCTAAATGTCTCTGATGAGACTGTGTATGTGAAATTAAAAATTCACTCCATTACTATTATGAGCTCATTAATGATAATTAGGGAATTTTAAAAAGTAGAAAAAAGAAATACCGTGCATAATCCAGCCACCCAAACACAATCACTATTTGATTCACTTCCTTCAATATTTTTTAATGCAGAATTAATTTTTTTTCATTTATGTAATTGCAGCACATATAAGATTCTGTACCTTTTAAACATAGGTATTCAATAAGCATTTTGAGTATTATTTCGGGATCTTTATAAACATTATTTTAATGACTGCACAATATTCCATTTTGTGATTATATTTGGATCTGTATGCTGTGGTCTATCTTTCTGCTATTGGAAATAATTTCTATATATATCTTTTTTATAGCATTTTCTTCAGTGTTTAGCATTATGCTTAAAGGCACAGATAGTAGGATTGGATAAACTCCATTTTGAGCCAGCTTGTTTTTTGAATGACCTTGGACATTATTGGACATTATTTCTCTCACAGAGTTTCAGTAGCCTCTGAAAATGAGGGTAATAATAGTTCCTGCTGGCTGGGTGGAGTGGGAGGTAAATGAAAGGACAGGCTTAAAACCATAAGCAGGATGCCTACCACCAACTCAGGGTTTGATAAATGTTAACTATTATTACTGAATGTGTTTCCCTAGGGTGGAAGCAAAAAGTTGCTTCTATAGAGTATGAATGTTTCATTTCTCAGTACCTACTGCCTAAGTATGTTTCCAAACACGCAGATAATTAAAGGTGACCAAGATCTTTTAGATCGTGTTTTGTGTTACGAAGAAAGTAAAATGATGAAGTGTACTGGAGATTAACCTGAGTTGTGGGAATGGATGAAGGTAGAGTTATTTTAGTACTATGGTCCCAAATATTGAGGAAAAATATTATTCTGAGGGAAGAAGCAATGCAAAAATCTCTCATTCGTGAAAGACCTCGGCAAATTTGAGAGTGAGTCAGTGAGTGGTTGGGACACACTAAGTGCAATTGATCCATTGTGGGACAGAGGACCCCTGACAGACCTCAACTGAGGTGCCCCCCCCATCTCATGTCAGGTCTGACATCTGGTCCTGAGTGCTGTGTAGTATCATTGGAGGGCTGAAGTGAGGCTAGTTATATATTAGAATTAGGCTTTTGACTACTAATCCCATCTAAATAACTTCTTAGCTGTGTGAGTTGGGAACAAGTTAATTTCTCTCCTCCATGGTTTCTTCATCTATAAATTGATGAGAGGATCTCCCTCCTTCTTTGTTGTGAGACCTAAATGAGATACAACATGTGACAATTCTTAGCGTGCATATGGCCTCTAGTAAGAATTTAGTAAAATTTAACCTGTATGGCTAATTGTAGAGGCAACTTTTATAAAGCCAAATAGCCTGTGAATGATTTTGGGTTTTTTGTTTGTTTGTTTGTTTCTCAAACTAAAGAAGATGGTGCTCCCAAATGGGTCTTTATGTCTCTACTTGTAGAGAGAGAAAAAACTGCTCACTGTCTTTCATAGCATTATCCCAATTCCTACTCATCAAGATTTCAAAATAATGTGAATACTGGTTTAGTCAGGAAACTATAGTACATAAATAATGCTTTGAGAAAAATGTTAATTATTACATTTTTGTCATTGACTTATACATGTTTTTAAGTTAAGAATGCTTGTACAGGGTCGTGTCACGTGATGATAGGGTCAGGGGACTCAGGCAAAGACATAATTATCTAAGGAAACATATAAAGGAAACTCTGCTGTCAGAAAGCAGTACTTTGCACCAAACATTAGTCACAGCAATAATCAGTAAATGGCCAATTCAGTCACTAGCTTGTAGCCTGTTTTCTGTCTCATTAGATCACAATTTTCTCATTCGCAAATTCAGGTTCATTTTGTTACAGTTCCAATTTAAAATGTTTGACATTACTGCATTTTAACAAAAGGAAATATGCTTCTCTATCAACAGAAATATTTTCAATTCTTTTTAAATAGAGGGTATCAAGTATGCCAAAGAGAATCCATACTCACACACATACATTTAATTTCTCTGCCAAAAACATCCTTTGAAAAGCTTCTTACTTTCACCTAATCGTGTAGTCCTTGTTACCGTGGCGATTTTCTTAATAAGGCCTATTTGTTTGGGCCAGTTTATCAGTGTTGAGACTTGTCCCATTTTAGGTCAAAGACCATAATCCTTCGGCTGCAGGTGATGAGAATAGTCAAGAGAAGTTGACATAGGCTGGGCAGATCAAAGACCTTCCTCCAGAGTTTGAACTTGGAAAGAGAAGGGTGGCATTTCAGCTCCTCTGTAGGTGGATCTGAGACTTGAAAGAAATGGTTTCCATGGCCCAGCCTTTATTTTTTATTTTTTTTTTTTTTATTTTTTATTTTTTATAAACATATATTTTTATCCCCAGGGGTACAGGTCTGTGAATCACCAGGTTTACACACTTCACAGCACTCACCAAAGCACATACCCTCCCCAATGTCCATAATCCCACCCCCTTCTCCCAAACCCCCTCCCCCCGGCAACCCTCAGTTTGTTTTGTGAGATTAAGAGTCACTTATGGTTTGTCTCCCTCCCAATCCCATCTTGTTTCATTGATTCTTCTTCTACCCACTTAAGCCTCCATGTTGCATCACCACTTCCTCATATCAGGGAGATCATATGATAGTTGTCTTTCTCTGCTTGACTTATTTCGCTAAGCATGATACGCTCTAGTTCCATCCATGTTGTTGCAAATGGCAAGATTTCATTTCTTTTGATGGCTGCATAGTATTCCATTGTGTATATATACCACATCTTCTTGATCCATTCATCTGTTGATGGACATCTAGGTTCTTTCCATAGTTTGGCTATTGTGGACATTGCTGCTATAAACATTCGGGTGCATGTGTCCCTTTGGATCACTACATTTGTATCTTTAGGGTAAATACCCAATAGTGCAATTGCTGGGTCATAGGGCAGTTCTATTTTCAACATTTTGAGGAACCTCCATGCTGTTTTCCAGAGTGGCTGCACCAGCTTGCATTCCCACCAACAGTGTAGGAGGGTTCCCCTTTCTCCGCATCCTCGCCAGCATCTGTCATTTCCTGACTTGTTGATTTTAGCCATTCTGACTGGTGTGAGGTGATATCTCATTGTGGTTTTGATTTGTATTTCCCTGATGCCGAGTGATATGGAGCACTTTTTCATGTGTCTGTTCACCATCTGGATGTCTTCTTTGCAGAAATGTCTGTTCATGTCTTCTGCCCATTTCTTGATTGGATTATTTGTTCTTTGGGTGTTGAGTTTGCTAAGTTCTTTATAGATTCTGGACACTAGTCCTTTATCTGATATGTCGTTTGCAAATATCTTCTCCCATTCTGTCAGTTGTCTTTTGATTTTGTTAACTGTTTCCTTTGCTGTGCAAAAGCTTTTGATCTTGATGAAATCCCAGTAGTTCATTTTTTCCCTTGCTTCCCTTGCCTTTTGCGTTGTTCCTAGGAAGATGTTGCTGCGGCAGAGGTCGAAGAGGTTGCTGCCCGTGTTCTCCTCAAGGATTTTGATGGATTCCTTCCGTACATTGAGGTCCTTCATCCATTTTGAGTCTATTTTTGTGTGTGGTGTAAGGAAATGGTCCAATTTCATTTTTCTGCATGTGGCTGTCCAATTTTCCCAGCACCATTTATTGAAAAGGCTGTCTTTTTTCCATTGGACATTCTTTCCTGCTTTGTCGAAGATTAGTTGACCATAGATTTGAGGGTCTATTTCTGGGCTCTCTATTCTGTTCCATTGATCTATGGCTCTGTTTTTGTGCCAGTACCATGCTGTCTTGATGATGACAGCTTTGTAATAGAGCTTGAAGTCCGCAATTGTGATGCCACCAACGTTGGCTTTCTTTTTCAATATCCCTTTGGCTATTCGAGGTCTTTTCTGGTTCCATATAAATTTTAGAATTATTTGTTCCATTTCTTTGAAAAAGATGGATGGTACTTTGATAGGAATTGCATTAAATGTGTAGATTGCTTTAGGTAGCATAGATATTTTCACAATATTTATTCTTCCAATCCAGGAGCATGGAACATTTTTCCATTTCTTTGTGTCTTCCTCAATTTCTTTCATGAGTACTTTATAGTTTTCTGAGTATAGATTCTGTGTCTCTTTGGTTAGGTTTATTCCTAGGTATCTTATGGTTTTGGATGCAATTGTAAATGGGATTGACTCCTTAATATCTCTTTCTTCTGTCTTGCTGTTGGTGTAGAGAAATGCAACTGATTTCTGTGCATTGATTTTATATCCTGACACTTTACTGAATTCCTGTATAAGTTCTAGCAGTTTTGGAGTGGAGTCTTTTGGGTTTTCCAGAATAGATCACATCCTCGGTCCTAAATCAGGACTCAACCGGTATCAAAAGATTGGGATCATTCCCTGCATATTTTCAGACCACAATGCTCTAAAGCTAGAACTCAACCACAAAAGGAAGTTTGGCCCAGCCTTTAAAATGCTTCTGTCTGAAATAGGAAGAGATGAGATCATAAGCAGAGAGAAAGTCCACGAGGATAAATGATAGAAGGATAGAAGGATAAGGGGCATCTTACATTCTCTATTCCAGTTTTTTCAGAGGCCCTGGTAACATTTCCTTTTCCATGGTTAGAATGACTTGGGTTGCTATCATTCAAACTTCAGGAGTCAAGAGGAGTAGAAAGTACTACCGTGACTTTCCTGTTCCTTTTAAAATTTCTCCTGCCCAACATATTGTATAACTACTCAACAAATGCATTTTCATTAAAAGATTGAGTGCTGGACTATCCTTGAAATACTCTTTCAGTAATGTTTAAACATGTGGGTATCTGATAGAATGTGAACCTGTATTAACTCATTCAAACTGAGCCTCTCTTCAGGGCTGATACCTGAAATTTGGGTCACTGTGTTATAGGGGACTGGATCATATACTCTCTCTTCAGGGGTCTGGGTAAGTGATTTATTATACCAGTATGAGTAGACTCTACACAAAATGAGTGAAAAGGATAAGTTCAGAAGAATAGCCTGAGCCTATATGCATAGAAGCAGAAAGACAATACATAATCATCTGTTATTTAGGAAGAAATCTAGAAATTCTTTTTTGTTTTATTTATTTTTTGTTGTCTCAACTATATTCAGAAAATTCAAAGCACTGCTTGGGAACCACAGGCATGAGCTCTTTTATTTTTATCTTCTTCTCATATGTATCCTGAAGAGGATACTTGAGCCTCAGAAGTGCCCTTGGGTGACAGATTCTTCAAAGGTGTTCAGAGATCTTGTTAAAGAAATTAGGAGGCAGTTAAAAATCTTTGATCAGAGATCATGAAGAGTCAAAGTTAGAAGTCATGTCTACGGACCCACTCTTAAAAATTGATAAAATAATTAATTGCAGAAAATTTTATAATAATTTGTCAAAACACACTGAATGAATTTTTAAAAGATTAACTGTTAACTACAATAAAAGAGTGACCACGAGAAATCAGGAAGGAAAAAAAAGGAACTCAAGAGCACTTTTGATTGAATTCTTTATTGATTTGTGAAAATCATGCATGTATATATTCTGCAAAATACCCTAAGTAAGTAAAGCTTACTGTCTTCAGCTTACACCTTGGAGAGAGGCATGACTTCTTAAGAGGAGTCATTTCCTATGTAGGGAAAGTGTGTTCACATGTAATGGGTGACCAGAAAGATGCTTACTAAAATAGATTTCCAGTAGGAAAAAAAATTTATTCTGTTCTCTTTTACCTAAAGTTTTTATAGTAATAGACTTCTTATTTTTATCTGATGGGTTTTCTTTTCCTTTTCCTTTTTTTCCCCCATAAGCCCTCATTATTTTAGGTCTTATTGACGGTCAGGTTTATGAAAGAGTCCAGGACACACATAAACCGGTGACATGTAACAAAATGAAGAGAAAGGGGTTGTCTGAATTACCTTCTTACTCCAAGCCAATGTCATCTCTCGCCTAAACTACAAGAGCCTCCAACTAATCTCCCCATAATGTCTCTGTCCCCCATGTGTTCAGACTGAACTTGGAACTACCTTTCTTGTAATTTTTAAAGTTTAAATCCAATTAATTAGCATATATTATATTATTAGTTTCAGAGGTAGAGGTCAGTGATTCATAAGTCTTATATAATACCCAGTGCTCATTATATCACATGCCCTCCTTAATGCCCGTCACCCAGTTACCCCATGCCCTCACCTCCCTCCCCTCCAGCAGCCCTCAGTTTGTTTCTTATGATTAAGAAGAGTCTCTTATGGTTTGTCTCCCTGTCTGATTTCCTCTTGTTTTATTTTTCCCTTGCTTCCCCCTGATCCTGTTTTGTTTCTTAAATGCCACATGTGAGTGAAATCATATGATAATTGTCTTTCTCTGACTGACTGGCTTTGCTTAGCATAATACCCTCTAGTTCCATCCACATTGTTGTAAATGGTTGTTTTCATTCTTTTGGTGGCTGAGTAGTATTCCATTGTGTGTTTGTGTGTGTGTGTATCATATGAGATATATATATATATAGATAATATATATATATATAGAGAGAGAGAGAGAGATAGATAGATAAGTGCTGGCAAGAATGTGGAGAAAAGGGAACCCTTTTATAGGGTTCCTATAAAAGGGTTATAAGTTCCTATAAACTTATTATATATAGAGAGATAGATATCTATCTCTATATATATAAACTTATTATATATAGAGATAGATATCTATCTATATATATCTTTTTTATCCATTTCTAATGTGTTTTCTGAATATGCTGACATCATTATATGATCATTCTCTTCATTTTGCTATATTTTCTATTCAACCATTCTTGCATTTCTGCATTTGATATGTGCTAGATTCCTAATTTTTTTAGAATTTTTGCTATATTCATAATTAGAAATTCATTTTTTTGTTTTACACTCTCATCTTCACTTTTGTTGTATTAATTTGGTTGGACTCATAATAAAATTGAGTATTTGGATAGTGTCAGGAATACTTCTCATTAGAAAGTATATAGAGCTCAGCTATAAATTAACCATTGCCTTAGATCTTTGAATACTTTTGATCAGTTGATTTATCATTCGTTATTTGTCATGTAGTTGTTGTTAGAAAATCTTCTTCTCCCTGAATTTTTTACTT
Organism: Mustela putorius furo; assembly: GCF_011764305.1. Lineage (NCBI taxonomy): Eukaryota > Metazoa > Chordata > Mammalia > Carnivora > Mustelidae > Mustela > Mustela putorius. Next base: position 32,448,411 of record NW_025421998.1, read on the forward strand.
TATTGGCAGAGGTTCAAATAATATCAAATCTGGTGCCATTCTTAGAATTCCTTCTCTCCGATTACAGAGACTGATTCTGAGATGATCACATAATCTCCTTCAAGCACTTAGAATCAGCTCTTCTGCTGGTATTAACAGTATTATTCAGTTTGTAGGACTGCCAGTGGACACCACAGAGCAGATGCCAGTCTTTAGGAAACACACAACACAAAACACTGAAGGAAGTAAAGATGAGAAAGAGAGAAAGGATTGATGGTATTATTTAAGTGCATGGACATAACCATGTTTATTTATGTGAGCCAATAAATTCCAATTATTTTAAGGTTTAATATATATATAGTCAACCATGCTGTAGGTTAGATCCTCAGAACATCTACATTATATAACTGAAAGTTTGTACCCTTTTATCAATCTTTCCTCATTTCCCCCCATTCTGGCCATTCTATAGCTCCTGGCAATAACTATTCTACTCTGTTTCTATGAGTTCCAACTTTTTTCCCCCACATGGAAGTGATGCCAGGTGGTATTTGCCTCTTTCTGTCTGACTTATTTCCCTTAGCACAACACTTTCCAAGTTCATTCCTGTTGTCTTAAGTGGCAGGATTTGCTTTCTTTTGAGGTTGAAGAGTGTTCCATTATTTACATGTGGATATAAATGTGTATCATATTTTCTTGATCCATGTATCTGTTGATGGTTATTTTCATGTCTTAGCTATTGTGAATAATGCTGCAATGTTCATGGGATTGCAGATATCTGTTTGAGATGATAATTTGGTTTCCTTTGCATATATATCCGGAAATGGGATTGCTGAAGCATATTACAGTTCTATTTTTAATTTCTTGAAAAATACTATTTCCATACTGTTTTCCATAGTGACTGTACCGGTTTACATTCCCACCAGCAGTGCATGAGGAAGGGTTCCCTTTTCTCCACATTCTTGTGAGCACTTATCTCTTGTCTTTTTGATGATAGCCATCTCAGTAGAAGTGAGTTGATCTCTCATTCTGTTTTGATTTTGTTTGATGTAGAAGCTTATACAATTTGTAAGATATAACATCTCTTAGAAAATTACACATTTAATAATTAGATCAACCTATATTTTAATTGGGTATTATCTTGAGAAAGGTGATTTGATGAAATGGATTAATCTCAGTAATGTTTTGAAATAACAGAAAGTACTATATGATACCATAACAATTTATGTTTTGCTTAAGGTCAAAAAATAATCTTAAAAATCATGAATTTGAAAATACTGTGTGGTACTTAAAATTTTTTTAAATTTTTAAATTATATTAGAAATGATGCTTCTTCCAAAAAACATGTATTTTTTTTTAAATGACAGATGTTATATTAGCATTCCCAATGTTTTCTTTTCCTGAAGTTCATCAAGGTATTCAAGTGAAATTAGGTAAATAAACACTGAAAAATATTTAACCATATCAATATAAATAAAAGGAATTAGAGTGCTATTTGCCTTAAAGATATTTATAGAAAATCCATTGGGGAAGCTTTATTATATGACATCTAGTTGAACTGTTGTTCTCACATTTATTAAGGCTAATTAAGTAGAGATTCTGAGAATGATTTTTGTATCAAAATGGTTTCTCTATCAAATAAATAAGGTTAGTAGGATATTATTCAGAAGGCATTATTTTTTTTCTAATGACTAATGAGGTTGAACACCTTTAGTTTTTTTAATTCAATTTTATGTTATCAGTGTTCCAAGATTCATTATTTATGGACCACACCCAGTGCTCCATGCAATACGTGCCCTCCTTAAAACCCACCACCAGGCTCCCCCATTCTCCTACCACCCTCCCTTCCAAAACCCTCGGTTTGTTTTTCAGAGTCCACAGTCTCTCATGCTTCATCTCTGCCTCTGATTTCCCCCAATTCACTTTTTCTTCCCTTCTCCTAATGTCCTCCATATTATTCCTTATGCTCCATGAGTAAGTAAAACCATATGATACTTGACTCTCTCTGCTTAACTTATTTCACTCAGCGTAATCTCCTCCAGTCTAGTCCATGTTGATACAAAATTTGGGTGTTCATCCTTTCTGATGGAGGCATAATATTCCATTGTATATATGGACCACATCTTCTTTATCCATTCATCCTTTGAAGGGCATCTTGGCTCTCTCCACAGTTTGGCGATTATGGCCATTGCTGCTATGAACATTGGGGTACAGATGGCCGTTCTTTTCACTGCCTCTCCAAAAGCAAAGGAAACAAAAGCGAAAATGAACTTTTAGGACCTCATCAAGATCAAAAGCTTCTGCACAGCAAAGGAAATAGTCAGCAAAACAAAGAGGCAACCCACGGAATGGGAGAACATATTCGCAAGTGACACTACAGACAAAGGGCTGATGTCCCAGATATGTAAAGAACTCCTCAAACTCAATACCCAAAAAACAGATAATCACATCAAAAAATGGGCAGAAGACATGAACAGAAGGTGTTATTCTTTAATAGAAGCTTTCCGTAGTTATTGGAGTCCTGAGGACATGATTTTATCAGTTACCACTGTTTACAAACTTACTAATGAGAGAATGAACTAGGTGTCCAAATAATCTCTCATTAGTAAGGTGGATCTTTCCATGAAGACAAACCAACTTTCCCAGACTTCCATGGTACCTCACTAGGTATTATTGCTTCACTGACTTGAGTGCTGAGGGGAATGAAGTTTAATCAGTACATTGTGTACTAAAAAAAACAAATCGCAAGTTTTATCTCCCTTTAGTGTAGCATCAACTCACTGGAAATACTCAATTAAGAATTTTGGAAATTGTTGGTCTTGCTTCTAACTTGCTCTATCCTCTGAAGACCAGGACACACAGTCTTTGAAATTAATTGTTGAGAAAATGCGATCTTTTTTAAAAAAATCTTGGCGAGAAATGTGTTCTATTTGTTCTCTTATACTCAGGCAATACACAAGTTTTCCTGATATTTTATTCCCATCAATGAGGGATATTTAGTATGACAGGAGAACCTAAGGGTTTTCTTCCTTCTTATAATATTATCTAAATATTTTGTCATCATATGAGTGAAAGAAAGTGTGAGTATAATATAAAACAAAAGTACTGTAGTTTAGCTAAAGCTATGTTTTAACATTTCATTACTTATCTTAGATATTTTCTTTCTAACTAGAACTTTTTCAGTTGGCACTGAAGCTATGCCCAGTTTTATTCGTTCCTCAATAAGCAGATAAAATGACAACTGAAAGAGGAAGAAGAGGGAGTTAGGGAGTCTAAGATATAAAATTGGTCCTTAACCACTTTCATTTCCCTTCCACCATTGTACACCTATGGAAAAAAAATTTTTTTTAACTTTTCAAAATGTCCATTGGATTTTGTGAGCTAGTGCTACTTGATATATTCAGGAGATGGAAGGAGATGGAATATGGGGCCAACAGTTTATTAAGGCAATTTTGGACTAGTGATTGTGGCTCTCCTGACTTTTCCTCTGCTTGAATTATTTATTTGTATCTGTTTTATCCATAACTCTTCCAAGCTTGAAAGCCTCAAAGCCTAACTGCCACTTTCATGTTAAAGTGTATCAAATCTCCATTGATTTTTCCAAACTCTGCATACTTGTTGAGCAAAGAACACATTTGCATCAAGTCCCAGAAGATGTAGAGACCCCATTTGGGAGTGGAGGAGAAAGGGATCAAGGTGCAAGCCTGGTGTTGCTTCTTGAAGAGAGTTGTTAGATGTTCTCACTGGAACCGAGGATTAAATGTTACCCTGTCATTTCTCTACCCACCATCAGGCTCCAGGGTAAATGTTTTGTATTTGAACATTCCCTCTGAAGTCCTTTATTTAGAAGACTGCAAGTGCCACTAAAAAAAGTTAAGCAGATGCCACAAATTAATAAATAAAACACCAGTGAATAAGAAAGACCTAATTTGAATGCAGTGTCCTCCACTGTTAGCCATAGGGCCTTCCTCAGTTGTTTAACATGTGTGAGCTTCCCTTACTTACTCAACAGATACTGATGAACCGCCCCCTCTCTGCCCCACACTCATTAGGTGAGTGGATACTGTAGTGAGTTCAATGGATAAAGTCCCCACCCTTAAGGGACTTACATTCTAGTTGGAGCAGACAGGTAACTTTTAAAAGTGGAGCAGTAAAATATATAACATTCAGATATTAGAATGCGAGGGAAAAACACATAGAAAGGGGACAAGAACTGATGTAGAAGAACAAATGTTTTAGGTAGCGTGACCAGTGAAGACCCCTTTGTAAAGTGATGTTTGAGTGAACTAACCATGCAGGTATGTAGGGGGAAAGCTTTCCAAAAGAGGAAAAGTCCTATCCACCAGCTTTGAGATGAGATCATGGAGATCGATGGTAATGTGTACAAGAGGCCCTAAGAGCTCACTTCAGCCGATGTAGGGTGAACAAGGTTAGGGGTGGTAGCAGAAGGTGAGAAGACAGAACGGATTATTCTGGGTGCTAGATTATAGAGTACTTTCCAAGTTGTAGGAAACCAGTGAAGGCTTTGAGCATTGGCATGAAGAGATTTGACTCCTGTTTTTACAGGATTGCTCTGGCTGCTGGGTTGAGGCTAAATTGAAGGTCAAAAGGTCCAGAAACAGGGAAGACACTTACGGAATATTGTAACAATCGAGGAGAAATATGGTGGCTCAGACCATTGTGGTGGCAGTGGTGGTGGTGAGAAGTAGTCAAAATGTGGGTGTATTTTGAAGGGACTTTAATCAAATACTACTGAAATTAACTAATTTTCAAAAAGAATTATTGCAGAACGTGAGCAAAGAAGAAGAATCCTGCTGTTTCCATTTTTCCAGGTGGAAAAATGAGCATCTCATTCGCTCTGTTGCCTTGTGGGATTTCTGTGAAAGGCATGTTGTAAGAATCAAATCAATACCAGTTATTGTTATTTGGATTGTGTAGTCTATCTAGTTAAAATCATACCATATCAAAGACCAAATGTGCAGGATTACATCACTTTTAGAACATAATCCTTCCTTTTCAGGTATAGGCAAACCTATAATAAGCTTTTTATGTCCAAAGAGCAGTTCTTTCACTTATATTTGTTAGGATTTTGATTAATAAGGAAAACGATCTGCAGAGATCCAAGTCCTATGAAGTGACCATGACACTTCATGGTCAGATCCTTCATCTGTGGATGTCATGACATTTAGCTACTTGGCAGTTGGTCATGTGTCCTGGGAAGATTTCGTTGGCAAGCGGGCCAGTTCACCTCTATTCAGCATGTATTATCTAGAAATCTTCAGGAATAGGAGAGGAGATCGCTGAGGAAGAGCTGTTTTCTTCCTATACATTTTAAGTGAGTTGTGTAACATGTCTAAATCATGGTGTTGGGTTATTTTATTTTTGTTTTTTATAATGAAGAATTCTCATGTATATACCCTAGACTTCTTGGGGCAAAAGTGTTTAAATCCAAAGGCTGTATTAAAATCCATCCACAGGTAGAAATCTGTCAAAAATTAACAAACTGGTGTTTTTCAGTGCAATGTAACATGAAGAGTTTGTTGTATCCTGAGTGTTTTTGTTTGATACATCAAGTTTAGCAAGGAGATGGACAATCGCTTAGAGCAAAATTAGAGTTTCAGAGGTGGGAAACAGTCAACCAATAAATGTTGGATCCATGGAGATGAGCTGGGATTTGCTCTTGTGTATCTAATAGAGCTAAGATTGTTCTTCACCTCTGTGGAAAAAAATCAGCCTTCCTCAAGGATGCTAGTCAATTTCGGGTCAGAAATTTGACACTTAGTGTCAGGAAAACAGAAAAACAAACAAACAAACAAACAAAATTGAAGGTAGTGTTGAGTCCAGTTAGCAATTAGGCAGGGAAGAAACCCAGCAGGATCATGTGAGCTTCAGAAATGCCTTCCCAACCCCTACTACTTGGTATACCTCCTTCCATTGGCTCTTCTCATTACTCGTTATATGTTTCCTTATCAGAGTAAGGCATTTACACTTATCTAGTTATTTGATCTGTATTGCTTACTTCCAACCCACTATACGTTTATAAGTTCCTCTAAGGTTGGTTTTCTTCACCATTATGCACATTGTATAAAAGTGCAGCACACAGTATATATATGAACTTAATCAATGGCTGAAGGAAATGAGGCAGCAATGAAGGAAAATAGGTCATCAGAGGATCAAGATTTGATTTAATTTAAATTAAATGCAGACCATTCATTCTAAGGTATAGCTACAGATTTGGATGATGTCTCACATGGACATCTTTGGAAAATGGATTCTTCTTATATCCCTTCGCCACTTAAAAATATCTAACTACATTCATTCTTTTCACTCTCCTATCTCTACTGAGCAAATTTTTCACCTCACTTTATTTTAGTGTTATGGGTCATTCTGTCAATGACTTTTCAAAAGCAAATGACACAACGCTCAATTTACTATACTTCAGTGTTTTCCCTGATACATACCTCATACCTGAATCTCTTTTTTCCTTTTTCTACATCTGAAAGACTATTTTCACTTCCTCCAAATTCCATGAATTTACCTGAATGATTTCTAAGTTTCCTGGAAACTTTAACATTATCCAATTCTAAGAATTGTTTCTTATTGGAATGTGGAGTGAACCTCTCCTCTATCTTTCTGTCAGTCAATTTGAGGACATAAAATGCATCAGTCATTGAAGAACTGTATAGCGCCTCTTTCTCCACAAGCAATCAAGATCTTACCCCCATGTCACATGAAGGGATATTGGTAAATACTCCCTGTAGATTATTAATAAATGCTAACGAAAAATATTGAGCTGGTGAAATGGAATGAGTACAAAGTGACAACTGTCAAGTCCTCCAAATTGTTTTAAGACTTAAATATAAATGCATGTTCAAATGCAAGAGAGGTCATTTAAATAATGAAAGATCCAGAGTGCCTCTTCTTTTGTCCACGTGTTTCTTGGTTAGGCTTTCTCAGTGAGAATTGTGAAGCAGGCAAAGTTGGTCTCAAGCATTCCTTTATTTTTCTCACAACCACCTATTATTCTCAAGTTCTCTTCATACTTTTTTTTTTCATTCAAACCCAGAATTTAAGATAAAATACTTTTAATCTTTTTGCACTAAGAGTGGATGTCTGTTACACAGTTTGTTGTATGACCCATGTGCAGTAACAAAAGAAGAAAACCCTTTCTTTGTCTGAAATGCCTTCATCATCAGGTTGTGGCTAGAGGCAGGAGAGAGAGGGGTTCAAGTTCCTAGATCTGGAATCACACGATTACTTTCCTTCTCATGAAGTTAACCTGTAATGCTGAGCTAAAGTGATTAAAAAGAAAATTAATCATAATTCATATGCAATTCTTATTTGGAAAAATATGATACCTAAGGATCTTGCACTATTTAATGGAGAATAGTCATAGAGATCATAGAGCTCTAAATCTAAAAACAGAATCCCCATAGGGTGTAAAGGAAATTTAACTCCCTAAAGGTAATTTCATTAGGGAGAAGCTAGATTTGGGCAGTGGAAGGAATGCCCTAAGGAGACATCCTCTCTTGACTTGAAAGATTACAGAGTCCCAAGTCCTTGATGGGGGCATGATAGAGTAGACAATTAGGTAGACATGAGCTGGGGATAAGAATGGTGATATATAGGTACATGTTAGAAGCCTAGTACTTCTAAATAAACCCTGGGGCTCATAGAGCAAGAGCCACAGGTGCAGAGCATGTGCTCTCCTCTTCCACTTTTACTGTGGGGTAACCCCTACAGTCCTTATAATGCATTTGCATTGCAGTTACAACCTGCTCCCTCCCCTCTACTCCACCCTCCAGGGAGAAAGGCTACCATGAAGGTTAAGGTATAAAACCTGTAGGAGGAGTCCCCCAACTGTTTGGAGGCACCTTCCATTAGACCACCCTTTCCATGATACAAGATCCCATTGACACAAAAGGAAAGGGCCCTTGTAGCCTCAGGGCAGGTACGACCTCTCTGTGTGCTCTTCCACCTTGAGCTACTCTCCTTCATGAACTGCTTTGTACTTGTTCCTTTCCTCCTGGCTGTCTTTATTTAGAGCTCCAATCCTTACGACCCTTCTGTAAATCTTTCCTGGGGAATCCAAAGAACAATGCAGACTCTCCCAGCAGTACCATCCTCACTTCTGCCACTAAAGGAGCAGCCCCTGACAACTCCCTTGCTTTTCGATTTGTAGGTAACCATGTTTATTGGCAGTTTAAGGACTAATATCTACCATTAACAGGAGAAGTGTTTTCATAGCAACTGTGGTCTGTTGGAAATGTTCCTGTTCAGTGTTATTTAGAGTCAGGAGTTTCCGAGGGGATTGTGTTTTTGGAAACTCTTGACATGAAGATCCTCTTTACAACAAAAAAGATTTTAATGAGAAACTTTTTTAGCCTACTCCATAATTGGAAATTCTGCTAATTGGCCTTGCAAGGGCAAAAAGGGCAGTATACACACACACTCCACAATAAAAAAATATATATAATATCATGAAGTTTTCCTGAATGAATATGTACAATTATTTTGACCTAGTGAAGGAGTGTGAACTCTGTAAGAAATAGTAGGTGTTCACCATCAAATTTGTTAAGAAATATAGTTCGCTGACTATGTCTTCCTTTCCAAAGGAGCTCTCTGGATTTCTAATTATGTGGGGGAGAATACTATAATGTTATAGACTCAGTAGTGTTATAAAGTAATAAAAGACTCAACTAAGAACAAAAGGTACTGCTTGTTACTATACACTTACTATTTTCCACTTCTTCCCAAATTGGTCATTATAATACTTACTCAGAAATGTATTTGAGGCTAAATGTGTCTAACTTTGTATGGCTGAATAAGATCTGTTCATATTCCAAGCTTAGCAAAACCCATACACCTTGCAAAGAAGTGCAACCAATGTAAATACTAAATTTCCTCTAGCTTAATCTAAGCATAATAATGAAATGACACATGTGGAGAGATTTAATCATTGAAGGTATTTTTGTTTTCAGAAATTCAAAGCAGTAACCTATGGATTAAGTTGATACCTCAGAGAGGAACTGACTTCTCTTATTTGTCTCTGTTTTGAATCTCAGAGAAAGGGAAAGTATGGAGGTGGAAGAGCTCAAAATGTATTTCATAGGTGGGTAGAGCCTATGCAGTGGTGCTTAAGGCTCAGAGTCAGTATAGGACCATGATTGCTGCCGTACTGTGTGTTCAGTAAGTCTGATTATAAAGCCTTGTGAGAACAGCTGGGAAAACGGCAGAAGCTGGGGATGGATGGACTGAAACAAGGATACCTAGATCATCTGTAGGCTTGTTGGTCTGGGTGAACTGTGCAAGTATTCAAAACCTGGGTGGGCACATAGAGAAACTTGATGTAAAGGTAGAGCTCAGAAGACGGAGTAACTTCATTGTGGCAATGCCCTAAATTACGTAAGGAACACGATTGTAGGAGATTTTCACAGCCAGGGGAGAACCTCTTATTGCCAGTCTCCAAAGTGGGAGTGGATGCATGGACAGGGTTGAGGAATGGGAGACAGAATGATGGAAGCCTAGGATGCTGATTAGATTTCAAGAGAAAGCTCAGGCCCCCAGAGAATCAACAGTTGTGAAACTGAGATACCAAGAGATACAGCGTAAACGGTGCTCTAGGGGTCAGCAGGATCCTGAGAATGCAGGCCCTCCCCTTGGGCAAGTGGGATACCAGACTGCTACGTCTCCCAAGTGACAGCTCCTCATTGTATTTCCTGGCATAGCAAGGGTTAACAGTGCTGAGTACGAGAACTTAGTCTCAGTAACACTAGCACTAACACATAGGCTTTATTCCATCAGAATTGGGACTCTAAACCTTTATTCTTGCACTGCTGCAACTGACAAAAATTTTTGTATCTAAAAGGTCAGATAAGCAGAAGGCATGACTGAGACTGACTTCATGAAGTCTCCATAAATGCCTTGAAATGCTTCGATAATCACAAGTAGTTATATTTAACAAAGTCATTTTTCTAAATTAAATGAGTTGTCTAATAGAATGACTCATTTTTCTGACTTCCATTTTACATATTCTTATTTTTCTTTGTCAAATCAGATTTTAAAACTTCTTCAATAAACTACTGTTTGCTAGTGATTTAAAATAAAAATCCCATGGTGAAACCTGGAGTATGCCAATTTCTGTAAATAATCATTTATACTATCAATTTATTATAGTGGAAAAGACAAATATGGGCTTTGGAAAAAAAATTTACTATGGCTTTTTTTTTTCATTTCAGGGGGATGAACTGATTTTGCCCTTGATTTCATTCTCCTTGAACTCTCCTTAGGTTAATCTTCCCAAATCAAGTAACCCTGTTCAGCTTTTATTCTTCAGGTTTAGGATATGCTCGCCCAAATCAAAGTTCTCTGGAAAAAGCAGGGAACATTTACAAATTGAGCTGTTTTCTGTGTTCAAGGAGTTCCACTTTCTTCCCCTTTCTTCTTTAAGGTTTATAGTAGTTTGCCAAAGAAGATGATTGGATTTTTAGTTTCTGAGCACACCAAATAGGGGATCTCATTTATTCTTTCTCTTGGATACGTAGTGCAAGTTTCTGAATAGTTTTGGGCAGGAACTTTTTCTCCTCCACTTAAGTAGAGCTTTTCTAGCTGGTGAGAAACATTCTTAGAGTTGATGAATTGAAATGTAATTATTTTGCAGCTTTTAATTACTTCCCAAATCTGCTATGTTCACTCCGTAAGAGTGACTGTTAACCCATTGAAGCATAGTTAATTGTGGGCTTAGTAGATTCAATGATGTTTGGATGTTTCACTTGGAAGCATGCATACCCTGCCTACCACTCAAATGACTGCATTTTGTATATTTTACAAGTGTCTCTGTGACACTTTGCAGGATCTTTTGTCTATGTGCAAAGGAGGCACACAGCTGTTAATTGACAAGGTAAGTAATCGTCTTCTGATTACAGTAGTTAAAGGCTGTTCTTTAATGGATTTTACTTGTCACTTTTAATTCTTTTTCATCTTTGTCTGCATTTCATTAGAATGGCTCTATCATTTGGATTGCCCTCCTGTCGGTTACTTTGATAGATTTCCTGGGTTATCTTCAAACTGTGGCAGTCCTGCAAAAATATAAGAGTGATATTTAGATTCTTTGGGGACTTTTTAAACTTGATTGCTTTTCCAACCCATTTTTCCTCTTTTATACTTTACATTTTTGCAAATCAAGTATTTTGCATTTCCTACATGCCCTGAGCAAGCTTCTGCTTTAATCTTCCATGACTTAATCTACTGACTAAATATGAGATAGTTGGTGAGGCAGTGAGGAAAGAGTCTGTTATCATTTCGTGTTCTGCTTGCCTGCTGCGATTTGACTTTTTTTTTTTTTTTTTTTAATTTACAAGCAATAGGCTTTCTCTGTGCAGTTTCCTAAAGAGATGATTCAGGTACTGACAAAGTAAGGCTTTTTAGGGTCTGCTGATAGCATGAAAGCGAATTTATAAAAATGGTTTATTACACATTTCATGATGTAGAAAGGTAATGTTCAGCCATTATTTATTCTATAAGAGAGTAATTTTAGATCTTGCATATGCTCTTCTACATGGGAAGATGACAATTTACATACAAATGTATATCCTGAGATCATATCTCATTCCTCTATAGTTTTTGCATTTACCAAACAGCTCTTTTATAAGGTGTAATGTAATTACTAAATTATGCCAACCAAGGTGTATGGATGCTGAGAATAATGTATTGATGGAAAAACTATATCAAAAATATAAGGATGCAAAAAAATAGGGGGGATAGAGAGAAAATAGAGTTTCTGGAACTTTTTATATTTAATAAATTAGGATTAAATTCCCCTATCTTAGTTGCAAATACAATTGAGTCATTTGAGAATCCTATCTGGCAAAGGTTATATAATATAGAATCATGCAGCAGATGGTGGGGAATTCCAGGATGCAAAATTTTATGGGTGATTTTTCAAAGTTTGATAAAGTGAGATCTAGTACAGGGCTTTTATTACAAGTTAATTCTGCCTGGAAGCTTGTATGTAAGTAATTTGTCAATATTGTTATAATAGAAATATGTCTTTGTGTAAAATGGAATCCATGCCAAATTACTCTTTTTAGTTCATAGCATAGTTTCTCAAAAATGAAAGGAAGCCCAATTTTGAAAAGAACTTAGTGTATATTGATTTTTAGAATGCACCAGTGAAGTGACAAGACAAAATTGATGTATACTCAGAAGTTTAAATGGATTTCATCTTCGGTAGTGTAAGTAAGAGGCTTAAAGTAGAAGTATGAAAATGGATAACACAAACAGTGATCATTTTCAGTTCTTGATTTGCCCTTATTTAAATTATAATTGTGCCAATATGACATTATGACACTAACCTAAATTATTCTATATTTTCTGCTTACAAAAATGGGTCCGGGATGCCTGGGTGACTCAGTCGGTTAAGCATCCAGCTCTTGATTTCAGCTCAGGTCATGATTCAGGGTTGTGGGATCCAGCCAAGCAGAAGACTCTGCGCTGGGTGTGGAGCCTGCTAAAAATTCCCTTTCTCCCTCTCCATGTCCCTCTCTCCCTGCTCTCTCAAATAAATAAATAAATGTTTTTTTAAAAAAGGGTCCATATTTTAAATAAATATGACTATAAGGTTTCAAAATTCCAAAAGTCAAAATCCCCAAATCCTTTGATTAATTAAGTAGAGAAGAAACAAATATGTCAACATGAATAAAACCTCCACAATATCAAAGTCAAATAAATATTACTTGAATATACAAGTACAGTATCATTGAACTAGTTCTGATATGTATTTAAATGGTTTTTATTCATAGGTTTCACCACAAAATTTTAGTATCTCCTGATCTTCAAATGTTAAACTAAACTTCACTACGATTGTGTTAAGATGCAAACCCTGTAAATTGTGGGCATTTCCTCTCAAGGCTTCCATTTAGATTGGCCTTTCATATGCAACACACACAACTTTGTGATCAGTTCCACTTTCCATGTGTTTCCTTTTCTAAATCTTTTATTGCTTTCTTCTTACCAATGCCAGAAATAAATATTGTATGCTGGGCAGAGTCCTCTCTCCTTGACTAAACCCAAATTAAAAGAGATTGTAGAGGAGATGGTCATGTTTGATTAGAGAATCTTCAGCAGTACAGGGCTCTCAGCAAATATGAAGTAGAGATTGATACAGCAAATACATTGTGTCCAGTTCTGCCCTAAGTGCTTTTTGTGTGTGAATGTATTGAGTTCCAACCATGAGTCTTCAAGATCGACAAGTTTGATATTATAGACAAGGAAGAATAATTTTCCTCAGGATTATACGACTTTCAAGAGATGGAGCCAGCATTCCAAGTCAGTCAGGATGACTTGAGAATTTGCATTCCCACCAGTGTTCTGGGCTGATTCTCTACTTTAAGTTATATAGTTTGGTGATTATTAATGTTAAGGCATGAGAAAGAAGGTCATATAGGCAGGGGAAAATATCTAGAAACAAGAGCAGACAATCAAAAAACACTGGAAGGGAAATGACAAATAAATAAATCCCTATCCATGAAGACCTGGGAAATAAAGGCCGTAGAAATAGGAGACATTAATGGATCTTAGACCACTAAGAAATTTAAATATAGGATGATCACTTAAAAATAAAAATAAAATATTAAATAAATAAATATAAACTATTGTTTATCTACTGACATGCTTTTACTTGCTTTTAAGAATGCTTTGTAGTTAATTCCCAAGAAGATTGAAGAGAGGTATTATGAATTAGATCTACATGCAGAGACCCCATATCATGCACACTGGACTCAGCTTATACTTTCTGCACCCCCGGGTCCCTGTACTTGCCTTACTCTCTGCTCATATTATCCTTGGTAATAACTTACACCATCCCTGCATCCTGGAGAAAGGTCATGGTTGCTGCCTCTAATGTTTTTTGTTTGTTTGTTTGTTTTGGGGAGCAAAACTCAACAGTGGCCCACAACTTCTACCTCATCTCTCCTTGTTGCTTTGGATCAGCTCCATGTCACCTGAACACACGGGAAATTAACACCTTGTGGAGGCAAAGTTTGCACCATGACGCATGAGAACGAGCACCTCTCTTCTTTCTTCTTCTTCCCCTAGCTAGACTTTTCAGAGATGCAGTCGCTATAATAATGCCTCTCTGAAGATGTGTAGTGAGACGGATCCACCAGCCCCTTACAGAGCTGTGGTCGTGTCAGAAATGCTCTCCTTTATACTGGCCGTCCCTTGCCCCTGGCTGCCTCCTCACTCCCCTCTGTTCTAGATCTTCCTTCCCTATACTCCTGCACAGTGTTGTCACATAAGCATTGGTCTCATCTTCTCTTTCCTAGGGAAAATAAAGTCAAAGCATAACATGATAGCTGAATACACTTTGAGTCCTACAAAGATTACGTGCAGTGACCTTCAAGAATTGTCATTAATAACTGATTTTTTATTGGTACTGTATATAGTAAACTGTGTTTCTCAGCTTAGTGCTAATTCTTGAACAAGAAATTCTACACTGTTCAGGTTACTGTCCTCTTATAACAACACATGATGGCTTATATTTGTTGCCTAAAAATGTTCTGTGTTTAGATATAGATTGCTGTGTTTTGGGAAACATTTTCCATTTCTCTAAATAGGCATATATAGAATCATGCATCTAAGTATATAATGTTCTTACTTGAATTCTGCTGTGACAGCAAATAAGGCCTGGAAAATTTCCTGATAACTTTTTTTGTGAAGTGAAAATGAAGGGTAGTCTAAATTAAGTATTTTTATTTAAAAATGATTCATAAGCGATAGGGGAAAATATGTTTTGTATACAGACATACATAATACACATGTACACATGTACCAGTACACACACATACACACACACACCCTAGTACACTCACCTATCTCCAAGGCAGAAGCACTTTCCAAAAAACATCTAAATATGTTAGAATATAAATATTCAAACATAATTAAAATGGAATTAAATTCATTCTCAGGTCAATGTTATTTTAATTTGATACTACTTGCAAATGTGCAGGTGGCGAGTGAATATTCAAAGTGCAGATGTATTTTCTGCTAACAGTACTTTCTAAAGATGTTGCATATACTGATTTTTATGGAAATTTATACTGAATAATCCTCAGCCAGATAGTATTTACTTAAGAATGAATTCTAGCCTGTGCTGTCTGAAATTTAGTGGGAGAAACTTCCAGAGTTCTGTGTATGTAAATTGTTTAGAAAAAGAAAATTAAAGCCTGAATTCTTTCTAAGATTTTAAAAAGTAGCTGTTAAATTTAGAGAATGCAAAACAAATGTACCTGATTATCACAACTGTGAAACATAAAAAGAAATTAAACACAAAGAATATTCTGAGATTTCAACATATAGTGGGCATTTGGGCTTTCTCTTCTTACTATTGTTAATTAGTAATGGGTGAGTGATTACAATTCTACTTTACTGAACTTTTCTCATCATAATTTCAATATTGAAATGGGAAGAGAATGATAGATCCATGTGAACAGAATTTTTGATTTGTTCATTGCTAATTCTCCAGCTTATAGAAGAATTCCTGGCATATAGTAGATGTTCAATAAGTATTTGTAGTCTGAATAAATATGAAAAATTTTTAAATGTTGAAAAAGAAATATAAGAAGAGAGAAGAGGTGTCAGGAGAGAATGCCAGATACTCAGGATTTTTCAGGATATGATTACTTAGTTTATTTCCTAAATGAATTGTACAGTACTTAGCCCATAGGAAAACAACATTATCAATGTAATTTTTGATATTTGATAAAATATCTTTAAGCCAAAATACTGTATATAGGTAGAGTTTTAGTTCTTGACTGGTCTAAATATTCACTTGCCTTGTGATGATTATTAGATTACAGAGGTGGAAAAATAGAAAACTAACATAGCTGTCTACTCTATCAAGATGAGAATTACCTGATTGGTAATTTGAGTATTTAGGTTGCACAGTCCCCCATAATATAAGTATACAGCATTCAAAAGACTTTTTCTTACCTCATACCCCCCTCAAAAAAAAAATCAAAGATGCTATTCTGGTCTTGAGAATTTTGTAATCTGTTTTGGTAGAAAGAATACAAATACACCCACATGCCTTTTTGTACACATACACACAAACACATACCCAAAGTATAAATGGACCAAAAACATTTAAAAAGCAATTAAGAAACACAGACTGATACAGACTGAGTCAAATGCAAAAATGGAGAGGGATCCCGTATATAATTCAAACTAAAGGGGTGATCAAAATTAGGCAGCAGGTAACACAAATTTGGGGAAAGAGAGAAGAAAAATTTTACTGCCGAAGAGGAAAAATTTTACTCTACTCTTTAAAGTTCTTCTGGCTGATTTAAGAATTAAATTGACATAAGACATTAACAGGAGAAAATCAAATTTAACTACATATGTGCAGTGGCTCCATAAAATATGAAGCCCATGGGCAGGAAGTTGAGGCTTATATAGCCACCTAGAGCTAAGAAGAAGGAAATAGAAGTGTGGAATTTGGAAGGAATTCAGTTCATAGGAATATGAAAAAAGAGAAAATATCCAGTAAACAAATGTTTTATGGACCACACAGAAACAGTGGGACATAGAGATGAATTTTAACAATAGACTTTGCTGGGTTCCTCCCTACCACAGCTAGTTCATGTTATAACTATAGTATAATAGTACATAGCTGTAGTGATAACTCACTTCTGGGAACAGGGCCTCTATCTAAATTCTCTTAGGCAGTTAGAGGGGAGATAAAAAAGAAAAACAACAACAAAACTTCTTGCGTCTTTTTATTGAGTCTTTAATCTTCTTCTTAAAAATAATCAGCCTAAAACAATCCACACACCAAGGAACACATTTTGGAGTGGCAAATTTTCACCCTACAAGATTTTACATATTACTTTGTCTTATTTTCATTCTCTCTCTCATTTCCTCTTCTTTTGAATTCTACGTTATTTTTACCAGAACAATTTGATGATAGCTTTATCATTAGATAATATAAAGAATTGATGTTAGCAATTTGTAGCATGTCTTATGGAATTAGGGATGCCAATCACCTAAGAATAATATCAATTAGAAAAAAGTAATTAAAGTCTTTCAAATGAGCTAGCTTAATATATATTAGATGTAAATCACACACAATTTTAAAGAGTGATGAAAAATTTCCTAAAACATGATAAGAGCTAGCTAGAACAGCAACAGAAGCAACTGTGTAATGATAGTTGTCATCTTTCTGTACAAGAAAGTGGTTTATTTTATAGTGCTGTTTACAGGATTTGCTTGCTTCTTGGGTTGAGAAATCTGAGAGCTTTGAGTACATATTGGAGTTTAGACTAGTTTTCACAGTAAACAATGGAGTGTAGATAACTAGCCTCCCTCAAACTAAGGTATGTTTTAAAAAAAAGAAAATATAGTACAATCTTGGTCCTAATTGAAAGAGTAAATAAGCATGTGATTCATGGGAATTTTGAATTTATTTTGCAAGGACAGATGATACGTAGCACTGATGGGCTTGCTTTTATCTTTTCACCTCACTCTGGGACCCACTATATTCACCAAAACCACCTATAAGGATCCATTGCCTTCCTTTGGCACATTGTCTGGTTGGGCCTTCCCTTTAGGGTTTCATTAACTGAATGAAACTATGAGTTTAGACATTTTTTTCTTTGCTTTTCTTCATCAATCTATTCCTGTTTAGTCTTATGTTCCACTTCCTGGAGGGCATAGTATCTGTATAAAGTGTGTGCAATTCTTAAGTACTGGAAAATTTTCTCTTCTTTCTATTTATATCTATACAGACTTATGATAGATATTGTCTACTTTGGGAATGTATTTACTATGTCTTTTTGTTCCTCCAATTATTGCAACTTTGACTGTTGGAAATCTTTTAGTTGGCTCTTGGGCCCATCCATTGTTGTTTATACCATTATTATATTTTAAGCACTTCCTTACTTGCTTGCATTACAACATATTTCAGGTCATTTTTTATATTCCCATATTTTCCTTATTTCTGTTATAGAAATGACATTAGAAGTGAAGGTCTGAGTGTTAGGTGTCCTCATTGTTACTGTTTGGTGTACTAATTGCCAGTTCAACTGAAAGTACAAAGGAATATATATGTGTATACTAACCCATACCATATACATATATCTATAAATCTGTATGTAACCATCCAAAGCTCTATTAGACTAACAATGAGTCCATTCTGTTATCTCTGTTAACTCATTACCACATGGATCATTCCAGCCTTCTCCCACCCTTACTTATGTATGAACTCCCATTCCAATTGTGAGAAAACTAGCTCTCACCATCTTCCATCCATTTATTTAATTTTTAAATTGTAGTATACACAAAAAATGGTTCCAGAACTGTTATCATTGCCTCTGTGGGAAACAGCATCAGCTTGAGTACAGTGCTATGTCCATTCTTTTTGCCTTTAATCTTGAAGTCTCCTCTTATTTCCCAAGTTAATTAGGTAGCACACTTTTCTTCTACTCATTAGTGAAATTGTTCCATGATTTGTAATAAAGTGGATTTCTTTTGTCTTTTCTTGGATTCCCTGAAATTTCTAAGTGATTTTTTAAAAATTTGTATACCTTAAAGTTGACTTTTTGTGTTTTAAGGGTCTATGAACATTGACAAATGTATAGCTTCATGTATCCACCACCACAATGTCAGAATAGTTGCACTGCCCTAAAAAATTCCCTGTTTATATTCACATTGTCCTGTCTTAGGGACTGGTATTTGGTAATTGGACCCCATTATTGGCCAAGAACATGTTCTTTCTTGAAAGACAGAAGGGGAATTTGACCTCTATACTTGTATGCATGGGAGTAACATGTGTCTGAAGGAGCCACTGAATTGTTTAACTGGTCTCCTGGGGAGGATACTCATCAGTGGGTAGAGAAAGTCCACCCTGTCCAAAGTTGGCCTTTCAGTATTTCAGGTATCAAAACATCTTTTAGTTCAGGACCTGAGCACTCAACCAAAATGGTCTCACTTTGTCTAGCACTGAGTTAGATCTTTGAGAAACCACTCAAATTATTGTGGGGCAGCTCCATTCATTACTGTTGGCAGCTTCCTCTAGTGCAGAGGGCTCAGAAGCCCTCCTGATAGATGGCTTACTATTTGCTAGCTAATGCCATAAATATATGGGCATATTTTAGTTAAGGACATTACATGCAACCTGTGATACTGTCAACCACATTTGGAAGAGTAGAAAAAGAAAACGAAGATAAGGCCAGTGTTTATTAAGAACTATCACATTGCAGATATCATTCTAGGTCTTTCAGATTAAAATTCTAAAAGTTCTAAAATTTCAACTAACAAAATTTTATTTTGTTGAATCAACATCACGACACAGATGCAAATTGTCAATTCCCAAAATTTCTTCTTTTCTTCTGAAGAAATACTGTGACTTCGTTTGTTTTCAAAAGTTTATTTTACATCCTGTCAAATATATGTATGATGACATTGACAAAGTGGCCAAATAAGTATCTCCCACAAGTACCCCTTCCGTCAACAACAACAATTTGGCATCCATCTATAGCCAAAGTGCTTCTCTGGAACATTGGGATCTAGGTAGGGGATTGTGAAACCATGCTGCAGTTCACAATTGAAGAGTGCTGTTTTGAGAAGGCAGATTGGCACTTGGGCAGCTGACTCACCAACTGTGGTCTTGACTGCAGAAGTGGAAACAGTTCTGTACCCGTGAAGAATCAGGTTACGGTTCTGTCTGGCTTTGGGTCTGGCACCGGCACCATAGGTTAATAAACCCAGGAAGAATCACAAGTATCCATGTACAGAGTAACATACTGACCTCATTTCTGGCTGTGACACCCTGAAATGGTCTGTGAACCTACTCTAACTCCTCTCCTTTCATGGTTTGTGAGGCCCTGGTAAGCCTGCCAAATGGAGTCAGAATGTAGATTTGGAAAAGGCCTTGTAAGTGGACTCCAGCCTGTCCCAGCCAAGTCTGCAGGGTTCTGTTGGCATAGGGGCCCTGTAGGAGATGTTCCTGTCTGTTCCCTTAGAGATCCTCAAAGGGCTCTATACCCAGCTCCAACTTCCTTACAGCAACAATCTCCAACTAGCCAGCAGCACTGGGGGTCCAGGGTCCCAAAGGGAGAACCTACCATACGTGCTACAACTGTATATTCTTAAAGCGTCCTAGACTTAGTTCTGTTCCCTCTCAACCGTGATCCAGGGCCAGTCCTGCCCATCCAGGAACCCATGCTGTGGCAGGCAGCAGCCTTCCCATGGATCTAGCAGGAGCCACACTCACTAAACATCTGGTTATATGCCTGCCATCTGAGGCCTCAACTGTGGGGCTTAAAGCAGATCACTATCTCGGTGCTACCCTTCTGAGCAGGAAACTGGTGGCATCCCTGTCCATCCAGGGGGTGGACAAGATCCACACCTGCCTGAGCGTCTGGTAGCAAGCTGGCCACTTGCAGACTGAGCAACATCCTTATAACTGGGTCCAACCCAGGAAAGCTGTGATTCTCTGCAAATCTCTATGCATTATGGTTGAGCATGTAAACTGGTGTAGCCACTACAGAACACAGTATGGAAGTTCCTTAAAATAACTAAAAATAGAGCTACCATATGGTATGGTAATCTCACTTCTGGGTATGTATCTGAAGGAAATGTAATCACTATCTTAAAGAGTTATCTGTACCCCCATATTCATTGAAACATCATTTACAATAGCCAAGGCATGGAAACAACCAGAGTGTCCCCAGACAAATGGATGAAGAAAATGTGGTATATATACAATGGAATATTATTCACTCATAAAAAAGAAGGAAATCTTGCTGTTTGTGGCAACATGGACAGACCTTCAAGGCATTATACTAAGTGAAACAAATCAGTCAGAGAAAGACAAACACTGTGTTATTTCACTTTTATGTGCAATCTAAAAAAAAAAGGCAAACTCACAGAAGGAGTAGAATGATAGCTACCAGAAGTGGGAGGGTAAGGGAAATGGGGAGATGTTGGTCAAAGGGTACAAACTTACAGGTGAATAAGATAAATAAGTTCTGGTGATCTAATGAGCAACATGGTGACTATAGTTAACTCTGCCAAATACTTGAAAGTTAAGAGAGTCGATCTTTAGTGTTCTCACCACACAGAATAGTTGTAATTATGTGAAGTAATGCATGGGTTAATTAACCAATGTGGTAATCCTTTCACAGAACACACTTGTATCAAGTTATCATGTTGAATACCTTAAACTTACACAGTATTTTGTGTCATTTAGATGTTTGGCCTCATTTAAAGTATGTCCTTCAGTACCTCTTTCCAATGACTTCTTTCAAGTTTTCTAATGATTAGATCAACCTTTTGAATCTTTTCTGAGGATTAAGGGGCCCTTTTTCTCCTGTGTTAGTGTCCCCAGAGACCATACTTCCACTGCTGTCCTGCTGTCCATAAAACAACTCTTGCAGGATATTTTGGGTATGCCCAGATATTTTTTGATAAAGCCTGAAATTTTAATGCTTTTGTAATTGAGGTGCAAAAGTTTTCCGACCCTGACTTGTGAACCCACCTCCCTTCCTACAAGGTAGTCCTTGTTAATAGCAAAGCTTTGCTTATCCATTTTGAGTCTGTGCTCCTTTCCCAAGACACAAGGGATGATTGGACGTTTGTATCAGTTGAGTTCTTCGTTTTTCTTATCAAGTATTGATAACAATATTCACATTAAAAAGTCATTGCATATGGTAACAGATCTATAAAGATAGTTTGCCTTGACATCTCAGGATATGATTCGATTTAAGCTGATAGAGTAGCTTTAAAGGGGAACAACAATAAATAATATTTGCTTCAAAGTTAAGTCTCTAGTGATATCTATCATGGACCAATATTTTTCATAAATGTAAAAGTTAAAAAATTTGTTTCCCCCAAAACATAAACATTAAAATTCTTACAATGTACTACTGTCACAGTACCGTTGTGTTCTGTTGTACGTACTCGTACAAGAGATAATTATTCCCAAATGAGACTGTGTTCAAAGATATATCTCACCTTGCCTGGTATTAGATAAAGAATTCTATAGGCATGCACAAGTGTGAAAGAAAACAAAGATCAGTGTAAATCATCAGTCTTCTTAATGACTAATTTACAAAAGCTTCAAACTATGTGATGAGAAAGCAGGAAAAACTCTGTTATGAGTTTTTCATGAAACTGAAGTATCAGGTAACTGCAAAAGTTAACAAATGAGAATACTGACATGTTAAAAATTTGGTAACCAAAACATTTCGATTTGCTTCCTTTCAAAATGTTGAAATCTTTGAAACTATATACAAAAATATTCTTTGGCCGAAACTTGACAGCTATGCCTTAGAGCTTCTCTGTAGGACTTAAACGAACTCATGTCTGCAGAGCCCCGTTTGAAAATCAGTATCTCAGCAAATAACAAATGGATTCAGCTAAGGCTTAACCAGTAAGTGTCAAAACTGAACCCTGGAAAGAAGTATGATGGGTCTGGTGATACAGGAAGGAATAGAATTTATGTTGGGAAATGCATAGTGTCACCAGGCCAGGATGAGACAGGAGAGGAAGTCTGCTAGGCAGAAAAGATTAATGAAGGTAACAATTATCTAAAGACTGGAGAGGCACTTGGGTGGGAGAACGGATCCCGAGGTAGATACTGATCCAGAGGTAGATGTCACACAGCGCTTTTTATGAAATGCTCTTTATGCTGGCCTTTCTTAGAATTTTCTTTGGTTGTCTTTTGGATTCTTTTTGGCCCCATCATGATCTCTGTATTGTGGAATGAGAATCCTATATTCCCTGACATGACTTCCCTAATTATTCCTTAAATGGGTATTTTTTCCAGTTCCAGATTTTAAGATAATGCAGTTTCAAAGAAAGAGTGGAATTTCAGAAAGACGTCTTATTCTTTTCTTTATCCTTTAAAAAATTGAGATGATCCGTTCTATTTATATTTTTGAATACAGTCTTCCTGTTGTACTCCTCTTCAAAATAGCTTTCATTATTTTATTTGAATGTTTACTTTTTTTTTAGAGAGAGATTTTATTTATTTATTTGACAGAGATCACAAGTAGGCAGAGAGGCAGGCAGAGAGAGAGTAGGAAGTAGGCTCCCCGCTGAGCAGAGAGCCTGATGTGTGGCTCGATCCCAGGACCCTGGGATCATGACCCGAGCCGAAGGCAGAGGCTTTAACCCACTGAGCCACCCAGGTGCCCCAATGTTTACTTTTTTTAAAGTTGATAAATTTATTAGTTAATTTACTCAAAATGGCTGACAGGTCCTTTCCAGGGAACAATGCCTATATATGAAATGAAATTATGCCATGAAGCTAGTACTTCGGTCAGCTGGAGAGCTTCCCAGCAGACGCCGCTCTCATCATCCGATCATCCTCACACCTGCAATGTTGAATTATTCACTCCCTAGATTTCATTCCTCGCATTGTTGATCCTTAATCTTTGCTTGTCATGAAAGTCATTCAGTTGCAAGGACTAACTTTCAGAAAGCCTCGCAGATTGCTTCAGGCTAAATCCTGTATTCAGGTTCATGCCGAGTCCCCAGGTGAAATTAATGGGAAGTGTGCTGCTGCATCTCTGGGTGGACCTTGCCTTCCCTGGCTTCCTTCAGTTCTCCCTACTTGCCTTTTAAGCACTTTGAAGACTGTTGTGCTTGCTTCAGAGAAAAGCAGACGCCCTGTTTCTGTGACTTGCTGGCTCATTTCGCTCCAAGGCTGAATATTCTTGTATGTGGGCCATAGATTAATTTCAACAGCATGGATGTTTGTAATATACATAAATGAGTTGGATGAAGGCATTGAAACAAAATTTCTGAGTCTGTAAATGAAGCTGGAACTGGAAGCACAGAAAATAACGAAGGGCAATGAAACCCAATTCAAGAAGAGGGTTTGAGTAAGAGTGCCAACAAACACCCAATCAACGTAAATGAAGACAAATATTAAATTATTTAGGAGCAGAGAGCTAACCTAAAGATGTCTGCTAAACAGAATCATGAATCAGCAGACTAATCAGCATATGGTTTGAAAGTTATCATAGAAAATCACAAAAGTTATCAACTCAGAACCTAACCAAAAATTAATAGAAACATAAGAACAGGTCTGTATGTTGAAAGAGCATACATATCACCACAGGGAAAAAATTGCAACACAGAACCCAGATAATATCACTGCAGAAATAGTCTCATTTTCTTAAATTCGTAAGAGGTTTATTGAACTGAAATTCCCACAAAGGTGCAAACTCTTATTTATTTTATGCATCTTCTTGAAGGAAATTTGTTTTATTTTACTACAAACCCACCACCCGATTTTTGTGTCAACTGTTCATGAAAACTTCCAGTAAAATTACCTACTTTGATAAGATTGTGCTTCCTCATATCACTGAGCTGCCATGTACTTAGCATTCAAGACACATTCGGCAGTTATATAACAGTGTAATAATCATAACAAATGCATTTAGGCAGTAGCTTGGACACTGATGCAAGCACTAATATTATTTAATTCAAACTTTTTAAAAAATCCTTTGAGGGAGGGAAAAGGAACAATTTATATTTCAGTTTTAAAGGGGAGAGAGAGGAACTGTGACATTAACTTGTCTAAGGTCACACACAGTAGGAAATGAAGCCGAGACTCAAACTTTGGGTTACCTTCAGAATCCATGTTCTTTATTACCATGTAATTCTTACAAATTCTGTGCAGAGCAAAAAAATATAACTCTTACTAATGAAGAAAATGAGGAACAGAGCAGGTAAATAACATATTAATGTTAAATGGATGGTTATCAAATGGCTTCAGATTCTAATTCTAGTTTGTCAAACTTGAAACTCCTGTTCTTTCTATACGACATGTATCTCATATGATCCCCAAACTCTTACCTTTCTCCCTTTGTGTGCAAAATGGAATGGAGACGAATCAATGATTCTAGCCTGTAAACTGCTAGAATAAATAATTTAATGTGCATTTGTTTGCTAGCTCAGATACCTGCCCAAACTCCAATGAAGATTGTATTTTTATACCTTGTCGTAATGAACATTGACAAATCAATCTCTCCAAAATCTTTTGTCATAGATCAATCAACTTTTCATTACAGTAAGACATAGATGTAGCTGACACAGTCAAGAGAGCTGCCTTAATTCTATCAGCATATTTAGGAACAAGTGAGGGAGAATAGACCCTAAGATAGTTTAATAATAAACAGCCTGTGATTTCATGAAAATATTTTCTCAACTGAGTACTTTGTTCAGAAATGTCCTAAGAACAGAGCAATAGATTGTGCTATAATTTGTATTAAAACTTGAGACTTTTTAAAAAAATGTTAAAACCTTTTGATTGAAGGATAGTTGACTTATTAGTTTCAGGTGCACAATATAGTGACTTGATAATTATATACGTTGTGAAATGTTCACCATGTTAAGTGTAGTTACAGTCTGTTATCTAGTATGGTATTAGTCACTATATTCCCTTTGCTATACTTTCATCCCCATGGGTTATTTATTTTATAAGGAAACTTTGTTAACTGGTGATGTTTTGTTTTCTTTTATTTTTATTAATTTTTTATTTTTTTATAAACATGTATTTTTATCCCCAGGGGTACAGGTCTGTGAATCGCCAGGTTTACACACTTCACAGCACTCACCAAAGCACATACCCTCCCCAATGTCCATAAGCCCACCCCCCCTTCTCCCAAACTTGTGATGTTTTAATAAGCAAACTTAACTGAAGTCTTGATTAAAAAATATAATTCAAAAGTTCAGTACCATTATATATATTTGAATATTTATATCACGTAAGCTCCTGTTAAAGGTGGCATGGAGGAATCCTATTTAAGAAAAATCGACTGGCTAGTGAAAAGGCTCATTTTGGTTGTGACAGTTCCTCCTTGAGGATAGCCCCAAAAAGTGAGATCATAGAGCTAAGACCTGTTAACTGACCACTCTGCTGCTGTGTCATAACTTACAACCTAAAACACTTTCTTTGAAATGATGATCAAAATACTGCTAATTAAAAAAACAAATTGTAAAAAGGGAAGAGAAAATGCAAAACATTTTCCAAAAAATGTTAAATTACATTTCAAGCATGTCTTCCATGTGTGCAGACATGTTTTGAAACCCACCTGTTCACGGGGAAATAGCAGCCAGTAGGAAACACACCCAGGTCTAAGGACTGGGGAAAGGTACAGTTCTGTGAAAGGAAAATGGTGTTCAGATGTGGCAGTCAAGAGGAGCTGGCAGTTTGGGTAGACAATAGGCATCATGGGTATCAAACTATTACAACAGAAAGTTTGCAATTGATGGGTGGACATGGCTTTCAGTGGCTCAGGCAAAAGATATGCCCATGATTTTCTGATTGAAAGATCTCTGCATGGGGGAAAGTCTCACTGGGGTTTGGGCTGGGATTTTGAGGTAAGACATCATCTCCCCCAGCGGAATAGTCATAAATAAGGCAGACTCTTAGTTTTAGAAGTGTTAGACAAGTTATAAAGACAAACGTCAGGGTTGGAGATGCAAAGCGGAAGTAGCATGGATATGTTAACTGCGTAGCTGTGACATCCAGACTGGACTAACTGCAAGGATGATCTCTTGCTGATCCCCAGAGGGCTACACAAAACCATCTTTACCCCCTTCATCTGGAAAAGGCTGCAGTCTTTAAGTGCTGGTTCCTACAGTTGGTCTGAAAGAAGGGGTAAATTCTGAAGGCTGAAATCCAGGTAGAGGTGAACAATGCACATTTAGATAACCTCAGATTAACTAAACCAATGTTTCAAAACAGATATTTTATTAATAGATTTTTCCCTTAGGAAAATGACAAGAAGCCATATTATCAAGGTAGTTTCAAGGGTCTATATCATAGCTATGGTGCATATATCAGATTTATATTGATATTAGATACATATTTTACCTCTGTTCCATCAGAAAACTTTAAATATAATTCATATCAAACCACCCCCAGAAATAAATGACTGTGTTCTTTCTATTTTAATGATTTTTCTTCAAACCAGAATTCATTAATGGAATACAAAAAGCAAAGCAATTTCAGAATGAAATCCCTTAATGTAGCAGTTTTAGTACACACAAACTGATTCAGAAGCATTTCATTTCCTCGCAGTCACTATAGAAAAACTCAATAATCTGTATTCATTATATACACCAGCTCCTCTAGCAGGCATTCTTAGCTCTGAGCTATTTGCATGGTGTGTGTATCACCAATTTGGCAAGGCTGGCATTCAAACAGACATGTCAGAAGTGAATATTTTGCATTATTATCAGATATATTGCATTTTTGACAGTATTCCTCTACTTTTCTTTTTATTTTTTTTTAAAGATTTTATTTATTTTGTCAGAGCGAGAGAGAGAGAGAGAGCTCACAAGCAGAGGGAGCAGCAGGCAGAGGGAGAAGCAAGCTCTCTGTTGAGCAGGGAGCCTGATGAGGGACCCAATCCCAGGACCCTGGGATCATGACCCGAGCCAAAGGCAGATGCTTAACCAACTGAGCCATCCAAGCATCCTAATATTACTCTACTTTTAAAACTCTCTTCATGATATTCTTTATTTGATAAACTTCATGTGGTTTTAAGGGTGAACATAAATAACCATTTCCCTGAGATTATAAAATTTGATTTCTTTATGATAATCAAATATCTTATTTTTCACTTTTAAGACTATAAAGAAGTTTAAGTAACCTTTTTATAAGGAGTGAAGGTTCACTTTCCCACAACAGAAAAAGATATATAAAAATTTCCAAGTTTTGAATGTAAAACCAGAAGGAATTAATTTTAAGTAGCTAGTATAAAACCAATGTGAAAATTATTTTGCTTTTCACATGTTGATTGTATATAATATTACAAATTTACTTAAAAGTCTTTCTAAAGGAAATATAAGTTCCAAGAGGGCAGAGAGAGTGATGGTCTTACCTAGTTCCTAGTGTGGAGATGGAATATATAGGTGCTCAAGAAAAGCTTGCTGAATGCATGAATTCAAAAATACTTAAGATATTTAATTTAATGTTACATATTTTTGTTTCCTCAGTGAACACATGTTAGAAACAAAACCATTTATCCTGAGGCATTCTTTGAAAAAGTATTAAGAACTATTGTTTGTTATACTACAGCATTACTTGTGATCTTTAGTATTATGTGCTACATCCTCAGTGTTTTAGTCAGATGATACAGCAAGACACAGTGTATAGGCTCTGTATAACTCAGTTTAGCATTTAGAATTCAAAGAAGTGATATTCAGTCTCTCAGAATACATAGGAATATAATGAAGAAAAATGAAAGTTCTCTCTCTCTCTGTCTCTCTCTCTATATATGGGCAAGATATATAACATGCTAGGGGCTGGGGGTTGGGAAATGATCATGGACGCTTCTGGAGGCTAGTCAGAGCTGGAGGGTTCCTACAGAGAGGAACTGGAGAGTTAGAAGAGAGAAGTGGGTCCTCATTCTTGAGAAGCTGAAACTATCAGACTTCTGAAAGAGTAATTGGTAATACAGTTGAAAGCTGTTTTAAATCCCAGTGAAGGGAAATAAAATTAGAAAAAAAAAAATATATATATATATATTTTGTGAAAGTCCATTACGTCCACCAAGAGGGACTAGGGGGTAGGAAGACAAAGTAGAAAGTTAAAGTAGGGGAATGAAGGATGTCTTGGGTTTTCAAACAGGAGATAGGTGGTATCATTGACTATAGTGGAGACATCAGGATTTTTATGGAAGGAAGATGATTACTTTGGTTTGAAGCTGCATGAATTTGATGACCGTGTGACTGATTCCTACTGGAAATGTTCAGCAGAAGTTGTAAATGCAGTAATGGAATTCAGACCAAGAACTAAAGTGGACATGGAGCTCTAGTTGTTCAAGGCCTAGTTATTAAAAGGAAAATAAAATGAAGAAAATGGTGAGTTTTTCAAGAACGCAATCCAAATGGAAATGAACCTGCTAGTTTTAAATGTTAGTAAGAAAACCACTTTTTTTATTAATAATTGATATCATAAGTATGTACTCACTAGCACAATGATTTCCAATCCTTTTGATATCAAGAATCACTTTTTAACATAATGATGATTATTCTCTTTTTTATGATTGTTGTCTTCATGTGTGTTTATTTGAGACTATACTATTGAGGTGTAAAGGTTAAGTGATCCTCTTAAACGAATTTATATTAGTCCCTGACATTAAATACATTGGTAATATTTTTCATATGTGTGAGTCGTCTATGATGGAATGTTCTAGAAAATATAAGCTGGTTAGATTTATTCTAATTTTCCTGTTACAGTTACTGATGCTCCCTCTACCAAAGAACTCCTAGTGCCTTAGGAAGTATCCATAGCTGGGAAGAAACACTTCACATTTTTAAGATTCTAAGTTTAAAAGGCACAAGTTACAAAATGATTAGGGGATGCATTTGAAGACACAAAAATCATCATTTTCCTTGCTCTCACACAAGATGGTTGACCCTCTGAACTGGAGAAGAGTGAGGGGTGAGGGGGTAGTGTGGAGAAAGAAGAAAGATGCAGTGTGGTCACAAACATTCTGTTCCCCTTGCTGTGAATCTGGGTGATTGGAACACATTTAAACTCTATTGGAAGGGTGAGAGAATGGTAGAGGTGCATTCTATGTCTCAGACTTGATTTATGCAAAAGGAAGAAGCAGAGAGGGCCAGAGACAACTTCTCAAAGCTCTCAACTACTATTAAGTGGCATGGGACTTAATTTGTAAATTTTCTGTGAGCCCCATATGGGATAGCAAATCAGATAGAAGAGAGTGGTCCTTTCCCAGCAGGTGTCCTGATGAGACTGGAGAGCAAGCAAGGGATGCTTGTAGAATGGGTCACATGTCTGGAGCTAGAGATTGAGACCTCCCAATTTCCACCAACCGTCACAGCCAGGAAGTCAAAAAGAGGGCTGAGTCAGCAGAGGGAAGAGAAGACCATCATAATACAAGTGAACTGATACACATAATTGATAATAGAATGCAGCATTGCTATATGAAAAATAGGGAAGGTAGACATAGAGAATTCAAGATTAAAAATTCTTGAATATTTCCTCTCCTTCACCTATTAGTGGGCGTTAGTTATATTATGAAATTAAGTAGTTGTGTTTTTTCTTTGCTTCCTGCCTGTAGAGAGCCAGGATGGGTGGCTTATCTTTCAGAAAATACACACAGAGGAAAATCACAGGCTTAAATGCCGATCGTTCAGGAGATTCCCAGAGAGAGGAGAAAGAAAAATTGTAATGGGGTCAGTGGCTTCTAAAAGAAGTATGAGCTATGAGGTAAGAGAATAAGGAAAGAATTTTAAGAAAGAGATATCTTAAGCACTTTGAATATTATATCATTATTTCCACATCTTGGCTTACAAGGACCTCACTTTTAGAAACCTTTCCCCATTCTAGAATAATTTCACTCTCTTTAAGCAATCTCACAGTTCATCTCTGGAAAGAGGATAATATTTATTTGGAAACAGTAACACAGCAGAGACTTTGAATGCTGTTTGATGCCACAGAAGCTCAAGGAGAATGATTCTATGGGATGTGGCAAGATCAGTCATCAGTCAGTGATGACCTTTTAGAGAACCATTTCCATGGAGAGCCTGCAGAAGACAAATTGTAAGGGGTTAAGTAAAAATAAATGAGGAAGGAGAGGAAGAAATGGCTAAAAAGAAAAAAAAAATGTGCCCCAAAAAGAAGTGGTTAGCAAAAGGGCAAGAGTTAGAAAGAATAACCTACTTAAAATGTAGGCTAGAAAGGAAGAATCCACTAGAGAGAGATTCCTTGAAAATCCTAGAGGGAGAGGAGAAAAATAGTTTAGGAATTGCTGTTAAGTTAAACCACAGTTATATTTAATAAATAAAGGCTTTCCTGCAGAGTCGTGTCATTGGTATTGGAGAAAAAATGTCCAACGAATAGTTATAATCTATTCATAAGCATGAAGTGAATCACGTTTAGGTATAATTAGTAGGAGAACATCAATAAAGGAGAAAAATATTTTTAATCTACTAATAGACCTGGAATAAATCATGCATTAGGTGTAATTACTGGGAGAATACTTGGATCATTGCAAATAATTTGACAACATGATTCTATTTAATGTACCTCCTTATTTTAAATGCAAACATGATGCTTGTGATGTATTTTATTGTCTGCTTGTTGTATCAGCACATTGAAGGAAAAATAAGAATCCTGTCGGGTAGTAAAGAAGAAAACTCTCCTAGAGTTGTAAGAATAGCCCAAACCTCCTAATTTTACATTAAATTTTCTTTGATGACGTTCATTTCTTTTAAATTAAATCTCTCGCTCTAAATGGAATTGCTGTCCACAGTCCCAGTGCTGACTGCTGTCTCCCTGGCAGAATCTGGACCATATGACTCAGTCCCTGGGCCCAGTCACCGGGAACCACTGAACTTCTCAGTCTTTGACCTTCTGATTTCACGTTCTTTGTCACCTCTCTTCCACAGACTCTGTTGCTCCCTTCTGCATTATTGCCAAAGTCAGGGAACGTGTCTTCCATCCCGTGTCTTTCTCTTATCCTCCTCCCTTTTACTCCAACACTTAGCTCCTCTTCTTCAAGCACACCTTTCTTCATTTTCCGAAAATCCCTAGCACCTCTGAGCATCTCCTTTGTTATCCCTCATTGTTTTTTTTTTTTTTTCCTCTTCAAGCAAAGGAAAAACAACATTTTGCCTCTCTGCCCATAAAGGGAATCTATATATCTTACTTGAAGTTGCTTGTCTCATGTGGTATATATTGAATACATTCACATGTCAAAACTGAGTGTATTGCATGCATTCTTCGGCTAAATTCTGCGCTGGGTCTTACTGGTATAAAAACGCATGTGCAGTAGTCAAAGGGCGAAAACCTATGGCCTTTGCCCTTGACTACACCTGTCTGGTGTGCAAGCAGATGAGAAAACTAGTGATTTCAACTTAGAATTCAGAAGAAGAAGACAGAGATGAGAGGACAAGTTAATGTTTTAGAAAAATTTAGCTGGTAGGTAGGGTGTGAGGCACAGGTGGGTGGTTGAGCTTTGGGGGAGTCTCACAAACAAATAGGATAGCACAGCACAACTGTAATTAGTTTGCTTATGTCAAATGATTGAAGAAAGAGCGTGCTGGTTAAATAGTGAGCAGATGGAGAGGTCCTACAAGATTTGAAACGGGGTAGTACCATACTAATACTTTCAGCCGAGAAGGAAACAGTTTGGAAGCATTGTGGAAGATGGATTTAAGTTGAAGGAACTAAAGGCAAATTCACTAGCTAGAGGGCTATTACAGTGGTAGAAGGGAGCTACTCTGAGTCTGAACAAAGGGAGTGCCAGCATGATGGAGTGAAGGGAACAGATTTAAGTAACACCTCTGTGTGTGTGTGTCTCTATGTGTGTGTGTGTTAAATTAATAGACTTTGTATATTTTAGAGTAGTTGTCAGTTTACAGAGAAATTGAACAGAAAGTGGGGCACCAGGGTGGCTTAGTCAATTAAGCTTTTTTTTTTTAAAGATTTTATATATTTATTGGACAGAGAGAGATCACAAGTAGGCAGAGAGGCAGGCAGAGAGGGAGAAGCAGGCTCCATGCTGAGCAGAGAGCCCAATGTGGGGCTCGATCCCAGGACTCTGAGATCATGACCCGAGCTGAAGGCAGAGGCTTAACCCACTGAGCCACCCAGGCACCCCTAAGCATTTATCTTCAGCTCAGGTCCTGATCTCTGGGTCCTGGGATCCAGACCTGCATCAGGCTCCCTACTCGCTCAGCTGGGAGTCTGTTTCTCTCTCTCCCTCTGCCCCTCCCCACTGCCCATTCTATCTCTCAAACAAATAAATAAAATCTTAAAGAAAAAAAAAAAAAGAAATTGAATAGAGAGTACTAAGCATTCTCTATGCCTTCTCAACTGCTATCCTGGTTTTCTGTATTATAAACGTCCTGCATTAGGGTGGACGCTTGTTACTGTTGAGGAACCCAAACCCAAAATGATACACTATTATTAACAAGAATCCACATTTGGATTTACATTTGGGTTCATTTCTTGTCTTGTATAGATTCATGGGCTGTGGATCCACAGGAATGTACAGTGTAATGTATCCACCAATATAGTATCATACAGGAGAGTTTCTCTGCCCTAATGCACGCTGTGCTTTATAGTTTCATCCCCCCATCTCTCTGAGTCAAACGGAATTGTTGCTCTTTTATTGTCTCTACAGTTTTGCCTTTTGTTATGCAGTTGGATTCATACAGCTTGTGGTCTTTTTAGGTGGCCTTCTTTCACGTAGCAATGCGCTTTTAAAGTTTCCTCGTGTCTTTTAATGGTTTGAGAGTCCTTTTCTTGTTACTTTTGAATGATAGTCCATTGTCTGGATTTACCACAGGTTATCTCTTCACCTACTAAAGGTCATCCTGGTTGCTTCCAAATTTTGACATTTAAAAACAAAGCTGCTATAAACATCTATGTGCAGTTTTTGTGGGCATGTAGGTTTTTAATGGTTTTGGTAAACACTAAGAAGTTTGATTGCTGAATTGTTTGGTAAGAATAGATTTAGCTTTGTAAAAAAAAAAGCCACCAAGTGCCTTCCAAAGTGGCTGCACCAATTTCCCTTCCCACTGGCAGTAAGTGAGAGTTCTTGCTACTCCACAACCTCGCCAGCTTTTGGGGTCGTCAGTGTTCTGGATTTGAGCTGTTCCGATAAATGCTGTGTCTCATTGTTTTCATTGCAAATCCCTCTGGCTATACAATGTTGAACATTTCTTCATGTGTTTATTTGCTGTCTGTATTTTTTTTAAGATTTTATTTATTTATTTGACAGAGAGAGATCACAAGCAGGCAGAGAGACATGCAGAGAGAGAGGAGGAAGCAGGCTCCCCGCTGAGCAGAGAGCCCGATGTGGGGCTCGATTCCAGGACCCTGGGATCATGACCTGAGCCCAAGGCAGCGGCTTAACCCACTGCGCCACCCAGGTTCCCTGTATGTCCTCTTTGAGAAGGTGTTTGTTCAGATATTTTGCTCACTTTTTAATCACTGTTTGTTTTGTATTGTTTAATTTGAAGATACTTTGTTTGTTTAATTTAGATACTTTGGATAGAAGTCTTCCTGCAGATAGGTGTTTTGCAAAATATTTCCCCAGTGTGTGTGTGTGTGTGTGTGTGTGTGTGTGTGTAACACTTGTCTTTCTCAGAGTAGAGGTTTTTAATTTTGACTGAGATTGTGCTGTATACATCAAGGTGGAAAGCATGGACATCCTGACAGTATTAACAGTTTTGTTGGTTGTTATTAACATTACAAGTATTAGTTACAGTGATATGCATTGCTCAATGCTTATTTTAAATGGGCAGTAAAGACACAGGAACTAGGGATTACTTCTAGATCTCTGACAAGGGCAACTAGAAGGGTATTGTCACTCAGTTGGGCATAAGGTTTTGAAGTGATAGTGATAAATTAGATACTGGATATTTAGAATTTGAATTCCACATGGAAACCAGATAATTACAACCAAAATACAATTAAATAAATGGATCAGAAATATAGGGAACTAGGCAGGATATAAATATTTGGAAATCTTCAACATACATATAATTGAGTCTCTGGGTATATAAGATGTTGCTTAGGGAGAACATATGATATGACAAGATGTTAGAAAATATAAAAATTTCAGGTAGATATTGGAAAAGATGCCCAGGAAGGAACCATAGTGAAAATGGCAGAGGTGAAATAAAAATAGAGAAATAAACAGTAGAGGAGTTGGGAGTTAAGATGGCGGAGAAGTAGGAGGACCTTGAACGTGTCTTATCCCTCGAACACGCCTACATAGTTATCAAGTTATTCTGAACACCCAGGAAGTCAGTTGGAGGTCTGAAAGAACAAAAACTGTGGTCTACAAGTAGAAAAGTGACCGCCTTTTGGAAGGTAAAAGGTGCAGAGGTTCACTTGGAGGAGACATAGCAGTGGGTGTAGTGGCAGGGAGGGAGCCTGCTTACGGAGGCTGCCTCGAAGCGTTAGTAAATTATTTTGGAAGCCACAAAGGAAAAGAATGTCAAGAAGGAAATTTATCAGCAGTGCCAAATGTAGTAAAATAATATGAAGGGTAAAAGTGCAAAGGAAAATAGTAATTCATGGACATGAATTGGTAAAGCCAGAATGTAGACAACTCATTAAAAAAATGCTTACCTTGGGAGAGGGGACAGTATAATTAAAGAGAAATGATAGAGGGGTTATGGAGAGTTTTCACATTATCATTACAATTGCCACCATTAGAATAATTGTCATTATCATCATTATGATCATCATTACTTAACTGTAATAAATTGGAGTCTGTTTATACATTAAGGGCAAAGAATGAGTAGAAGGATGGAAAGAGAGAAACAGAGGTGTTTTCCCAGAGTCGTGTAAGGGATGTGAGTCCAAGCACAAGTACAAAGAATTAACCTGGACAAAATTTCTCCCAAGCCATTAATAAATGAATAGAGAACTTGTTGAAAAATAACAGCAAGCTTGGTATTTGGGCTCTGGTTTTAAAAAATGAATATAAATTCTTAGTATCTAATAAATATCTAACAAAACTTAATACAAATATTTCTGCTCTGATCCTGAATAAATGTTCAAGAAAATATTCGACTAGCTTATTTCCAATATTTTACTTTCAAACTTAGCCCTGATTTATTGGAGGAAAAGTATGGAAATTTGTAAGTCCTTCTCCCTGAAATCATGCAAAATATGTGCAGGTAAAATTGAGACATGGTCAGTGAGGCATCTCACCAAGCTTTTTCCCCTTACTGTGAGTAATGACAAGGCAGTGATGTCAGATATTGTCATAAATTCCTATTTCTCAGCAGGCTGTTTTCTCGTGTCTCAGCAGCTTTCTTGTGTCTCTAGAGGTTGGTAGCAAGGGACTCTATTTTCCTATCTTCCCCTCTTCCTTTTTCCTGTGAGTTCCTCTAGTGAAAGAAATTTGGCTAAGAAATTTGGAAAATATGGTTTGTGGGGTTGGGGGACAGCTGCCCCCCTTAAGATGCACAGCTGAACACAAAGGAATAGGAAAGTCAGCTGTGGGCAAACAAAATGATGACTGGCAAAATGAACTTTCCACTAAGACCATTCTTTGAAAAGATTCTAGGATAAAAGAGGGTTTTAAATAAAAGATCTGACATCCACTCAACAGTACACTTGAATTCAGGACATTCCAAACAGGAACCCAAAGATCTGATTTCTAATGCTAGAGTTTTTACTCTTAACAGAAAGCTAAGGAAGGCATCTACCACAAACTTACATTCTTGGGAAGATTTGAAGAGATTGATGTTTTGAGCTGGCCCGCTGTCCTTTGTCCTGGAGATTTTCCCACCCCAGGGAGATGCACCATGTTAAGATAACACATAGGTGAGTTTATGAGTGTAATTATGCAGTAGGAAACAAGGCAGTGTGGGAGAAAAGAGCAAGACATCTTAACCCCAGATATATGGTCAAGGAGATACATTTTAGAAAGATTAGCACCTGAAACTTGATTCCTGTAAAATATCATAACCTTCTATCTCTTGGGAAGTCTTACTGAACTTCTACACGTGTGCAAGCTTCACCTTGCAGATTGCTCCTATAGATAACTTTTTAAAAAAACATGCATAAGGAAGTGAAAAGTTATACTCGAAAGCAGGAAAACGAGGGAAAAGGAATTATCTTTCATGTTTTCATTTTGCTCTGAATTCCTCTATGAATTCATATTAATGTCAGTGTGGGTAGCTTGGAGCTGAAGTGCTGGATTTATAGATCATCAGCTTGAAATTTGAAGTGATCAAATTTAATTCAGTTTTAATGAGGTCTTTCTCTTGCAACATTTCGTATCACACTCCTCCTTCCATGGGTGCTATGGTGAAGATAGGTGTTCAGTGGCTGTCCTCAGATCTATGGCCAGCTTCCCTTAAGAAGTCCATCCTCCTATCCGAGGGTGTCCTGGAGTTTTCTTATCACTAGTCATGTCTTCAGGCAGGTTCCAAACTGCTCAAGTTGGGACGGTTTTCTCTTCTGGGCATGCCTTGTACCTGAGGTCTGCTCCTCTCAACCTCTGGTCTTTTTCCAAGTTTCAGATCCTCTCTTCTGTGTCTCTAGCTAGAAGCTGCTGGTAAATTAAGGCATTATTTGGCACAAGCCAAGAGCAAGTAAGTGCAAGCACTATCTTAAACCTTCTCTCTGCCCCACCCTGCCACACTCTAATGGCCCCATCACAGGAGTGCAGGGCACTGTCTCTCCAAATATACCAGTGGGAGATAGACAGGGCACCATCCTTCTCACCTTAAATTCTGAACCTCTCGCTAGGCTTATGAGAGGTAGTTTGGTCTCACTCCTAGTATCAATTCTTAATAATCACATTTAATGATAATTTATTAATAAATTAATTTGAAGCTCAAAACAAGCATTGATCCTTTTGTCCTAGCCTTAATGCATTTTATTCCTGAAATTTTAATGCCATGTGTTCAGTGGATAAAACATCCAGTCAACTAGTGAAAAAAACATACTGTCTCAAAAACATTATTATCTTTACATTTGCTTTACGGGCAGAATGGACACACATATTTTTCACATAATTGGCTTTCCAAATAGCACCATTCTACTTTACCTAAGGTCAAACATCCATAAAATAAATTATGCTATTTGAGAAAATAAATTATATTGCAAGTGTAAAATTGCATTAAACTACTGTTATAAATTTGTTAAGTACTCAATGGACATAATGACAAGGAAAAACTAAATGATCTGGAAGGCATTATATGTTATAATTTTTGATAGAGATGTTTTCAATAAACTTATTTATTGAAGTGTAACATGAAGACAGACATGCACAAATCCTAAGGCTATAGAAAGCCTTACCATTAATACGGATGCATTGTTCAAATTCTCAGGAATATTCTAGAAACAGCATTTCTATTTAACCTGAACTGCTCTATTCCCATTTGACCCCTGTCCAGAACTACAACTGTGTACTTAAAATGGATTAAAAGAATAAATCTCCATTTTTGAGTGTAGGTACAATTCCCCCTCCATTTAGGTTAATAGCTACCAACAGTGATATATTCTTATCATGGCCAAATTTTCTTTCTCTATTAGAGGTTTTCAACTGTTCTAATATGATTTTTATCCTAGGGAGTAATAGGTAAAGAATTTCTGAAATATGTTTCTTTATTTTTATAAACTACTAGTGTTGTCACTGTTCCAAGCCCAGTAGACTTGATGGTATTAATGTATACTAGAATATTTGTGATTTTTCTCCCTTAGCTTTTTCATAGTTCTCTGATAAGACAGGCATTTGATTACATTAAGAAATTATGCACATTTAAATAATGATAGAACCCTAAGAAAATTTTATTGTGACCTTAAGAAATAATAGTTCTTTGCAGGGTATTACCTTTTGTAACCTTGTCAATTTCTAAATGGACAATCAAGCTTTTAGCTAATTGCAGTCATCCTTATTAGTGAGTATTAATTAAGCAATTATTAAAAGGTCAACAAAAAGGATTTTTTAAATTGAAAATAGACCAGACTTCTAAATAAAGCATTTGTGCTATCTGTGGGTTTAATATGTATATGATTTATGACAAGCATGGTTATTAAAAATCTTATATTTCTGTCTTACTTACTTATTGGGCAACAGTAGTTCCATTTTAACTGTGTGTTGCCTCTTCTGCTCCACATGGAAAGTCCTCAGAAGAGTGAGTCTCCATTTCTATATTTGGTCCTCAAAGCCCAAATGGGGTATTTTGAGTCTTTATAAACTCTGCAATTAAAATAACTATTTCTTGTATAACTTTGAAGAAAAGTGAAGTAAATTGGACCTAAAATTATGTTTAAGTGTTCAAAGATTAAGCTTCATTTCTAGAGGTAATAAAGCCTCTTACCAATTACTCTGGTTAACAGTGCAGTGACTTCATTTTTGTGAAAGCAACTTACACCCGTGATCTTCACTCCTATTTTACTTACTAGCATAGTTCTTTACATGTCCTTGTAATGACAAAATTCAAAGCTAGTATTTGGAAGATCTCTCTTTCTCTCTCTCTTTTAACAAGAGCAGACTTTTAAATGGACTGGATTCTACTAGAGCATGGTACTAGGTTGAATAATGGCTCCAAAGATATCATATCCTAAAGCCTAGAATTTGTGAACGTTGCCATAGGTGGCCAAGACTTTACAGATATAATTAAGATATTGAGAGAGTTATATCCTAGGTTATCATGAGAGACCCTAAATGTAATCACATGTGTCTTTTTAAGAGGGAGAAAGAGTCAAATTGGACTACACAGAGAGGATAGGATGATGTGAAGGTGAGAGTGAGAGAGATGTAAAGACGCTGGCCCTGAAGATTGGAATAATGTGCCACAAATGGAGGAATTCTGGTAGCCATCAGAAGCTGGGAGAGGCAAGGGGCAGATTCTCCACTAGAGGGAGTGTGTTCCCGTTGACGACTTGATTTTGGCCCAGTGATACTGATTTCAGACCTCTAACCCCAGAAAGTGTGGCAGAGTAAATTTCTGTTGTTCTAAGCTACATGTTTGTAGTGATGGTTTATAGAAACCATAAGAATCTCACAAAGGCCCCATGCATCATCTACAGACAATATGTATGACAGCTACTGGGTTATGTTATGCTAGAATGAATCCCTGTTTCTTTCAACTAAAATACTAACCAGATAAGGAAATTTTCCAAGTTTATCTTTCTTTAAAAACTACATTCTGTGTTCTTATAGCTTATTTACCACAACTGATTAAGTCCCTAGCTACCTTTTAAAATAATTAAGATTGGGGAGCCTGGGTGGCTCAGTGGGTTAAAGCCACTGAGCGTCCTGGGATCAAGCCCCACATCGGCCTCTCTGATCAGCGAGGAGCCCACTTCCCCTTTTCTCTTTCTCTCTGCCTGCCTCTCTGCCTACTTGTGATCTCTGTCTGTCAAATAAATAAATAAATAAAATAATTGCGATTGTATTGTAAGAAACAAGAAAGAAGACTTTCTCCAATCATGACTCAAAATTTAGCCATTACTCAGTATGATACCCAGTTGGATAAGTCCAAGTAATTTGCTCAATGGGGTGAAGTCTGAAAAGGTTCAAATTGTGATGCTTTTCAGCCATATTGTTGATGCTGTCTTGACTGAATTGTAGGTATATTAAACTTATGGTATTTTTGGTAGTGAGAAAATTTCGTATTCAAATTCCCATAATTGTAAACCATGTGACTATTGAAAAACAAGCTTTGAAAGGTTGTAATCATGATGCTTTCTTTCATAGTTTGCACATAAATATATAATCATACTTTGAAATTTAAAAAAATATTCCAGTAAAGTTTTTGGAGTTTGAGTTTTATGACATATTCTCAAGATTGTTCATGAATACTTTTTCTTCTGTTCAACTACCTTTAAAAGTGATGGAAAATGTACCATTTGTCAGCAGACTTTGATTGTGTTGTAGACTTGATGTACAATAGGAGAAATCCTTTTGTGCCTGGAAGAAAGGTTTTGCATTTGAGAATAGCAAAGTGCAATCAAGGAACAACTAATCTTAGCCCAGAAAGGAACTGGATGTACTTTCTTTCACATGTAAAGTAAAAACTTTTTTTTTTTTTTTTAAGTTTGATGTAAGTACTTACTTCAAAGTAC
Organism: Mustela putorius furo; assembly: GCF_011764305.1. NCBI lineage: Eukaryota > Metazoa > Chordata > Mammalia > Carnivora > Mustelidae > Mustela > Mustela putorius. Next base: position 32,488,984 of record NW_025421998.1, read on the forward strand.
TGCCACATACTCAGCTCTCAATCTTACAATTATTTTATGAAGCATCATATTCCCACTTTATAGCTAAAATAACTAGCTATAACTACTATAACTAAAATAACTATTTAAAGGCTCAGAGCAATTAAATATCTTCTCCATGGACTAGTAAGTCAGAACTGGGTGGCAGGTCCAGCTGGGTCCTTCCTACCTCTGTTCAGGACTGCCTTAATAATACAGTCATTTCATTACTGCAATAATCTCATAGTTTAACTTTGTATAAAGGAAATAAGGTTTTGAATATTTTTACATTTTGTTAAATCTATCTTCTCTGAAATTACAGGAAAAAATGTCATGTGGCAAATAATGAAATAGGGCCCTGCATTGAGGAAATAAAAGCAAAATGTTACCTCCTCAGCTTTACAGTGCGGTGTAATGAGTTCTTCAAAAGAAAGAAAGAAAAAAAAAGCCATTACCTAAAGTGCCTCTGATTCTCATACTTTTAATGTGATGAAATTAAGTTCCATCTTCAAGTGCAAGAACAAGCTATTTATTATCTTTTGCTTATTTTCGTTGTTAACTAAAATGTAAGCAGGCTTGAACTTGTTTGGGCAGAACACGGTAAAATCCCAAGTCCTCATTAACATGTTTCTTTGTCATACTCCCCAGTCATCACTCTAGAGTTTTGTTGCAGGAAGGAGTCCACAGAGGTTAGATAAGATCTGTGGTAATGCTGATGACGATGATGATGACAATGACAAATCTGACCCAAAAGGGAGTCCAGTTGTGGGGAATTCTATGGTTCAGTCACATCTATGTCAAAGTCAGAATTCTTTCAACATACACACTCTTCTTAAATTTTATAAGCTACTGCCTCAATGAAGACATTATCTTTAGGCTCACTTCAATGAAAGAGTAAAGGAATCTAACATTTTGAGTACTTCCCATGTTCCAGGCACTGGACTGAGTTCTTGGCATATATGATCTCATGTGGCCATTGCAGTCATTAGTGTCACTCACAGTTATTCCATCCTGACTACACAACAGGATGATCCAGAGACACTGAAAATTAGCGATGCTTAGCCTACCCACCCCTGCCCCCAGAAAAATCACATCAGAATCTCTCAAGAGCCCTGAAGCAGATATTGATATATTTTCTTTTTTTTTTTCTAAGTCTCCCAAGTGGATTAAAATATGAAGCTAGTGTAGGGAAGGATCATCAGCTTTAAGGTAAAAATGTTGTTTTGTTTATCTCTGTTTGGTCATTTTATAAAAATCAGGAGGACTTTTTTTGCTGAACCACCTTTTTAGCTAAAAATACATCTATGAATATGAGGTATTGAAATATTAACTCAGTGTGCTTTTCCTCATTCTTCCTCATAATCAAAATAAATCAATAAGCATAAAACTACTTACCCAAAAGACTCTCACCTAGTTCTTATACACTTTTTTTCTCTGTACTCAATTTACTATTCCCCTCTGTAAGTCAAAAGCATGTATCTGATCTAGGGAATTCCAGTGAAGAGAGTTAGAAGTTAGAATAAGAAACATGAAACATACATAGCACCTGGCCATGCATAGTAAGTCCCATCATGCAAGCTAATTCCTCAGGACCCACCCTATTTGACAATCCCAACATGGGAAACTACTGAGGCATAAAAACCAATAAAATTGCATAATTTAAAAATTTAATAGTTTAAAAAATTTTGGGTAGTTTTTGATCTTCTCTCTTTATTTTTTATTTGTTCACTTACCATGTTCAATTTTGCCTCCAAAGTTTATTCCCACATGAGTTGGGTTGCTTTGACCTGCTAGCAACTTTTCCCATCTAATGGACTGAAAACAGAGTTGGAACAGGTATACAGATACTAGTAAAATTCAGCTAATGGCCCCCATGAGACACATAAGAGATAGCACAGAGAATTACTTTCTTAAAATAATACTGTTTCAGGTGCACCTTTTTCTATTCTTTTAAAAACAAAGATTAAAATAAAAAAAAAAAACACTCTTCCCCAAATTAAAAAACAAAAACAAAAACTTCCAAACTACCTTTAATCTTAGCCTAAGTTCAATGAGTTGAATTTTAATTTAGGGCTTTTTAAAAAAAATTTTTAACGATTTTATTTATTTATTCAACAGACAAAGAGATCACAAGTAGGCAGAGAGGCAGACAGAGAAAGAGAGAGGAGGAAGCAGGTTCCCGGCTGAGCAGAGAGCCTGATGCGGGACTTGATCCCAGGACCCTGAGATCATGACCAGAGCCGAAGGCAGAGGCTTAACCCACTGAGCCACCCAGGCGCCCCCCACCTTTTTTTTTTAACTTCCATTTTTTTTGCTATGTCCAAAGATCGCATTTTTTTATAACACTTCAAATATTTTGCGAAGGAAAATATTAATAATAATAGTATTAAAGATTACAATTTTAAAATAGACTTCTCAATAAAGGAAGATGTTTGAGTATATTAATGATCAGTGTGTTGAATTGCTTATATTGGGAATCTGCATTGCTTTTTCTAATAAGAATAGAGCCACCACTTATGTGGCACCTACTGTCTAAGATATTGTGCATATAATCTGATTTAGTCATCACAAAACATGCTTGTTATTTTCCCATCTTAAGAGGGCAGCAGCTGAGATCCAGAAAGTTTAAGGAACTTGCCTAAGAGGTGGCAAAGCCCAGTGTGAATTCTCAGTGTGTGCTCTATGTCATACCAGTATGCCATGTGTTTCTCAAGACAATGACAGACCAGTTGAGAGTTAACTTGTGCTTTGGGCAAGAATTTGCTTTTTAGGTTAGAAGTCATGGAAGTCTCCAGTTTCCCGTAGGCCTCAGATTCATATGTAGGGATAATATGAGTTCTTCCTATAATTTTACCTGGTCAGACTTCTCTTCTGTCAAGACTTCTCTTCTGTCAAGACTTCTCTTCTCTTCTATGTGTAAGTTGTGAGGAAGACCCCAGTATAGGTGGTGTATCTAGCAGACTTGACAAGTCATTTTAAACAGTTTCCTCTTCATTACAGAATTATTTTTAGTAATAATCATGAGATGAAACAAATGATGAAAATGGCCAGAAAAGTAATGCAGTTAAGAATTGTTATTGAACTTTTACATAAATGTATATAATAGAGAAATAAATGTTTTAGTCAAAGAGTAATATATTTTATTTTTGAATTATATTAATGTGTTTTTATGTTAAAAAGAAGAATTGCATATTGATCTATCATCATAGTGGATTATAACCCCACATGTTCTTTCTCCAGTCTTCCGCAAATGTCTAAAGTTTTCATACATAGACTCCAAAAAGTATACAAAGATAAAATTAAAGTAAATCAACTTCTCATCCTTTATTTCTATAGTCATTATGCTATTGATGTCTTTTTATAAATTGCTGTTTGAATTCAGATCTAGATAGTGCCACAGAGACATGAATTGCTTAGGAACAAACTTTAATGATACTAAACTGCTATGAACTTATTTGCAAAACAGATAGTACATGCCTGCGTCTCTATGTGTTTGGGTAGAACTAGGAATTGTCTGAATTAACTTCCATGCACCATAGTGTTTATTAAAATGTAAGTAATAAAATGCTAACTAAAATGATATATATATGCATATGTATAAAGTATTTTATTATAAAAATTTTAATACATTTATTATATATTAACTATAAGTTTGTATTTAATATATTAATATTACATATTAAATATATCCTAAATTATTTTATTATCTGTTAAATAGATGTATATTTATTCATTTATGTCATTGAAACAGCAGTAACCATAGTAGTTTTTAGAACTGTGATGTCCACTGGCCACACAGTTATTTATATTTAATTTAAATTTATTAAAGTTAAAGAATAAAATTTTAGTTCCTTAGCCACATTAACCACATTTACAATTCTGAGTAGCCACAGGTAGCTAATGACTCCAGTGTTCGATAACACGGATATAGAAAATTGACATCATTTCATAACATTTTGTTGGGCAGCATTGATTTGAAACTTTGGGTCAAAGTTTTATTGAGGAGAACTTCTTTATTACTAACATTGGCTAGAATTGACAGTGCAAGAAACTCATAAAAATCAGACTAACTTTTAGTAGCTATCGTTATTATATAAAAATTCTCTTTAGACAATGCACCCCTTATTGCCATCGTGGGAACAGTTATTCCCACTGGGCTGCCCTGGGTTTGCCTCTGCTCCAGGAATCCATTAATACTTCTATAGTTATCATCTAATCGCTTCCATGTGGGTGGTGGGATATAAAGTTTCTTTACCCCACCCATCAGGCTTTATCATGATTAGTGTGGTTTGGATGGCAGGTTCTCCTATCCCCTCAGGGAACATGTTCCATCAACTGTTATCCATTTTTCTCTTACTGGCAATTCATCATAAACCTGAGCAAACCTGTGTCTGACCCTTATGAAAATTCCCATTCTTGTACCTTGGCTTTGTCTTACATCTCTAGTCAACTCTGAAGCATTACATTTTGTGTCACATTCTACTTTCCTGGAATAGTATTCCATGGTCCTATTTGTCTCTCAGCCATTCTTCATTCCATTGCAATATCTCTTACACAAAATCTGCTCTGGTCCTAGCCACCCAAAGTCTACAGGGGTCATCCCTGACCCACCTCTGTGCTCCTATAGCATCCGGTGTATACTGTGTTCACACTATTCACAGTAGTGTGAGAGGTAGATTTGCTTGTCTCCTGTGCTCAAGAGAATATAAACTCCTAGAAGATACTGGAAATATCTTATTCAATTCTGAGCCCCCTGGACTCAGTTCAGTGCTTGTGAGTAATCACTAACTAAATATCTGTGGAAGAAAGAAGGGAAAGAAGAGAAGAAGAAAGAGAGTTTTACTATGATTTTGAATAACTTAGTTGCGAGTTAGGGGTAGGGGCAAGAGGACCAGCAATTAAGATGAAGGGTATGCATGTCAGTTACATGTTCAAGACTACAGAGCACTTAAGAAGATGTATTACTACAGCAAGTAAATTATTCTAATGCTTAGATAATTGCAGATGTTTGATCTCTTAGAAATTGATACCCAAAACTCTTCATGGCTCTATTCAGTTCAGTGTAAAAAGTAGATGAAAGGTCTTGCTTTGTGTTAAGCACATGCTTGAAATAGAGGATAGTAAGATGACTAAGACATTTTATCTGCACTTAAAAGATAAGTTTGTTAAGAACAAAGCACACAAAAAGTGAAAGATAACTGTGATGATAATGAGAGTTAGTGTTCATTTAACACCTACAATTTGCCATTATGAAGTACAGCAGATCTTGGGTTGGGGAGAGCTAAGGTAGAAGTTACCAGCCGGGTGACCTCTTACCACCAGTCAAGCCAGGCTCTTTAACAGGTTATGCTGGGTGAAAAGCATCAGTAAACACATTGGTTCTGGGAGTTAAGTAGTACATCACAAGTCCCACTGTTGTTTTTCTCTTAAACAGTCAAAGCCAGGTATCCAAGCATCCCCAGAAATAAGGAGACACCTTCCCAATATAGCTATAAATTAACTCTGGTTGGCCATGGTGATGAGGACATAGGAAAGGAATATTGGTTGGAAGACTTGAGGGGAAGGATACTGATGAACCACAGGTGAACCACATAGCAAAGTAACAGGAGTGAGAGATGTTTTCCTAGAGCTCTGAATGGGCAACAGGTAGACTCAAATGCCAGTAATACAGTAATATTAGTCACTATGAAGCACTTGCTATAAATCAGTAATTGTGGTAAGCACTTCATATATATAACCTTTAACCACATAAAAACTCTGTGAAAGACAGTGGTCCCTCATTTATAGTTGAGAAGACTGAACCTTAGTGAGAATAAGCCATTTGTGTAAGGTTAGATAAAAAGAAAATAATGAAGCTCCATCGGCCTATCTCAAAAATCAGTGATATAATTTTATAGCGCAGTCTATAGGCAAAGGTCAGTAGAGATTTGTGTTTTTATTTAGGACCAAATGCACAAAGGGATCTGGTTGGTAATTCTGAAGTACAGTTTTCTGGGTTTTGATAATTTCAAGGTCCTTGAAAAAAATGTGAGGAGTGATCTCAACCCAGAAAGACTTGTTTTCATTTAAGCCCCCTTCCCCACTTGGTCCACATTTGTAGGGAATTCCAGGACTAGTTGGGTAGTATTTTTTATATATATATTTTAATAAATTATTATATATAATTTAATAAATATATATTTATTAAATATATATATAAATATATAATTAAATATATAATATTTAATGATATATAATGTATATCATTAAATATATAAAAATATATAAATATATATTAAATATATAATTTAATAAATATATATATATATTTATTAAATTACTCCCATGATCAATACTTGGCATCATGATTGACCTTCACTCTTCTCAAGAAGAAAACTCTAGAGACAAGATTGCCTCATTCTTTTCAGCTGTACTTAATTTTGGCCTGTCAATATGACAGATGTCAGGGAAACTACTTGGCTTTCTTCTTAATCTCTTAGGCTTAGGGGCTGTCTAACAGCAGGCTGATTCCGGTGATGAGCTGGCTATCACATCTGTGAATAGCACCAAGGAGAAGAGCTAAATAGATGTTTGGAACTTAATGGTATACTAATAAAATCATTGTAAACAGAAATAATCAATTTCATGAAATGGCCATATGAATATACTCTACTGCATCATACAGATGTACATATTGATGTGAATATATATGTATGATATTTGTATATACATTCAAACTCATGAACCACAATTTTATATATAGAGAAATAGAAATTACCAAAAGAAGTTGTACTTGCATTGACTTCTAAACCTCTTGTTTTTGTCATTCCCCTTAATCCTTTAGTTCAAAGAAACCTATTTCTACTAAGGTAAATCTCTGTTTTTTCTCAGTCTTATTAAAAAAAAAATCTTAATGGTCTTAGTTAATCAATAGTGGTTATTACCAAGTATTCACAAGTGTTTCATTAAGGGGAGAAGAAACCTGGCCATAGGTTTTAGTTTGATTTTTTTTATTACAAAATAAAATTTAAAAATTGAGCACACTGTTTTTTGAATGATTTAAGACTAAATTTTTGTTATTTCTAGAATAATGAGTGATACCTATTTTTCCTACAGTGCATGTCTCTAGGTCTTGATATATTTGCTAAAAAACAGAGTCAGTAAATGACAACAATCAGTATATGTGTATTCTTCCTTTGTTCCCAAGTAACTGCAACTGGTAATTTTAGAGCACTATGCTGAAATTCCAATAAGATGATTTAAAATGAGTATCATACAATGCTTATGAGAGACCAAAATGTATTTTTACAGCACATATTTTTCTCTGATTATTGTTTCAAAATTGGTTTGTTTCTTGGCTAAAAGGACTCACATAACATATTGGTATTCTGGGTCCATGAAATTTTAACAGGTATTATTTAAGAAAATAGATTTTATGAGAAGGAATTGAAACAGTTGGGACAGAGCATACTGCATAAGCTTCTTTATATGTAGTCTACAATATACCAGTTTTCCTTATGAGAATCTAAAAGGGTAGTGTCATATACTGGATTTTCTAAAAATATTCGACTCTAAATCTCTTTTCAAGAGGAACTTCTTGATGGTTCCATGGTCATAAAATATCCTATGGGGAATATTCGATTAGATGCTCTTGAAGCTTCTTAGAGGTTCAGGCAATGCTAGTTTTGGATTGAAACCAATCTCTAGTTAATATACAAAGTAATCCCTACACAGATTGCTGAACTTCTGCTTAATTAATAATCTCTACTCATTTTGTAAATAAGTTTTGGAACTTATTCATGTCTAGAAACAAGAATATCAGTCAAGAGTATATCATTAGTTATTATAAAAGAAGCATCAAAATTTTATATCTCATTGTTAGAATTTAAAGGCTTTTACTTCTTAAAATAATAAGTTTGATTTCCTTTTGGGGATCCTCTAGTTTTTAGAACACATAGAGGCTCAGTTTTTCATCTCCTTCTACAGTTTCGAAGTTCATGGATTTTTTTACTTACCAAGATTACTAGATCTTCTTCTCTTCTGTAAATGATATACCATGTGATCCCCCATGAAGACCTTTAGGTCAGTAAGGCACCACTAGTATACTGAGATAGTGACATGGTACATAGATCTTACATAAATAGCTTTACTTTTGTAACTCACATTTCTATGAAGAAAATGCTACCTGTTCTGCCTACCTCACAAGGATGTCAGAAAATAAAAATGAAGGTAATGCATTGTGTATGAAAATGTTTTGTAAGTTGCAAAATAGTCTATAAAGACAAGGAGCTTCAATAATGATAATGATCTTAGGTCCCAACTGTACCTGATGGATTCTGAAAAATAGAGCAGCTTATAAGTTAACCAAAGACAATACATTCTCTGGCTCAAATACAAATTGTGTCAAGGCAAGTGTTTACTTCAGAGCTTTATTCATTTTGGGAAAACACTAGCAGAGATAAACAAATTTTGATACTGATTTTCAGGAGCTCTTTAAAAATTCAGAAATGAACTCTTCAAGAAACTATGAGAGTAAAACAATTGAGTTTTGTTTTTTGTTTTTTTGTTTTTTTGTTTTGTCTTGGGTTTATTTTTTTGGACTATTTTTCTCCTCACAACATTGGAAGAGCACAATTCCCAAAACAGTTTTTCCCCCCCAAGTTATGGTAATGTTCAAGGTAGAGTTATTTTGAGTGAACATCTCTGAGGCACTGAAGGAAAAATACTGAAAGTGTCTCAATGATCAGAATGTTTCGTTCTGGGGAAAGTTCTATAGTACTTTTAAAAGTACAGGTCAGAATGTGTCTTTGCACTCAATTTTTATTTTTATACAACTCCCAGATATTTCTACAACAGCTAGATATCTAAGGAAGTAGTTCAGAGAAGGAAATGTAAACCTAGCTAAGATGCCATTCTTTTTGGTGCCAGGAAAAAGCCATAGTGGTATGCTACTGAATAATATATTTTGAGGTTCATATAAATCACATATTTTATGTGATCAAATCACATATTTTTAAATATAATTAACATATTTTAAAGAAAAAGATCTAATTGTACTTTCCGTTGGTCAATTCAGGCTATTAGAAGTTAAAGATAAAACAAAAATCATCTGAAATGTATTTTTACTTTATCTAAAAGTATTTGTAGTTTACTCCTGTGATGTGGAACCCTCAGGATTTTTGCTACCACATACAATCATTCTTTCTTTAGAAAAATTCATCATACTATGCATGATTTTTCATAATGTTTTGGCACTTAAATATTTTCATGGGTGTTTTTGTGGACATCATAATCACACATTTAATATTTAGTATTTTCCTTGTATTGGATTATAATGAATATTATAATTTTTAAGATTTTTTAAATTTTTAAATTTTTTATTATGTTCAGTCAGTCAACATATAGTACATCATTAGTTTTTTAAATAGTGTTCAATGATTCATTAGTTGCATGCAACACCCAGTGTGAATATTATAATTTTTAACCATTTCCAATTGTTGCGCATTTAAGATCTTTAATATTTTTTCCTAGGATAAAAAGTACTTTGATGTACATTGCTAAACTAACATTTTTGTACAGTAGACAATTATTTTTTCAGGTTCAAGCCCTTAGATGTGTAAATGTTAAGCTTTGTCAAAATTTAGCACTTATAAAATTTTAAACATATTTCTAGATCTCCTTTAAAAAAATGTAGCTGTATCTCTCTCTGTCAAATAAATAAATAAAATTTAAAAAAAAAGAAAATGTAGCAGTTTTCTCTCCAACTAAGTGTACAGAAATGTCCTTTTGCCCATCTTCCTGTCATTATGAAAGTGTTAGCAGAAATCTTTTGTTCTTTCCCAGTCTGTTAGATAAAAAGTGATGTTTCCTTATTTCAGTCTGAATTTATTTTATTAATAATGAGGTCAAACATTTTTTCATATGTATATTAACCATCCCTTCTCTCTAGTGGAATACATTAATGCTCCCTCTCTTCTGTACTTTGTTTATATTTTTCTAATGGATATTAGCATTTTGTAATTAAAGATATTTTCTCATTATCTGTATTTTCTATTCTAAATAACTAAATTGTTGTCTTTGCATTTGATGCATCTTTAAACAGTTCCCATTTCATTCTGAAACTAACAGGAGAGCCTATAGGCATGGTATCTGATCCTTCCAAAGAGAGCCTGGTGCACTCAAATAGAACTTCATAACCATGTCTTATCTGTGGTTCTTGAGTGGTTGGTGCCAAGTGAGAGAAACTCTGCCCACATTTGTCTGAGTGTTTCTGGGTGTGGTCTGAGCCCTCCTTGCAAGAAACTACAGCTGATTCTTGGTCACTCTGTACCCCGGCTACTTCCAGGGGCTGACCTAGGAACCTGCATTTAATCTCTAGCTGATTTTTTTTATGTGCTGAAGTTTGAGAACCCTTGGTTTCATTAATATTAGAATATTAATCCCCACATATATTCAAGACAGTAGTCTCAAAAATTACTTTTTAAAGGCTATTATTTTATCCTTAGTGCTCCTTCCTTTATACATGAAGCATTATAGAAAAAGACTCTCCTACATATTCAAAACTTTAAGAAGTTCAGGTAACTCAACAAAGTGCTATTACTTTGTTAGATGAGTGTCATATTTTCTTTGGTCATTATGGCTTCCATTATGTCTGAAGTTAAATACTCAATTTTAGAAAACTCCATTGGTTGACATTGCTGTTATAATTATCTAGCTTATTGAGATACATGACATTATGGCCTTTATCCTTATTTTGATGTTGTTATTGCATATTTATTATTTATTAAAAACTGCCACAAATCATCTGGGAAGCAGGGGGAGAATGAAAATAAATGTGCTATCTTCAAGAAAACAAATGTAACAGTATCTTCTCAGGAACAGATTAGAAACATTTCTTTCCAATTGGCCTTGAGGTCTCCAAGGCAGAGAATAATATAGTAGGTACCAGACTCTTAAGTAAGTGACAATTAACACTTTTTGAGTGCCTATCATATGCTAGGAACTGTGATAAGACAGTTATATTTATTAAACTCCCATATTATTTGGTGAGGTTAAATACTAGTACTTATTAGTACCCCCTTTCACAGATTAGGATAGCAGGTAAAGAGAGATTAACTTCCTCGTGGTTACTTAACAGGTCGGTGACAGAGCAGTGATTTTCTTTCCTTTTTTTTTTTTTTTAAATATTTATTTATTTTGGGGGGGTGGCAGTGTCCATGAGCAATGGGGAGGGGCAGAGGGAGAAGGAGAAAGAGAATTTCAAGCAGACTCCTCATGGAGAGTGGAGCTGGACATGAAGCTCAATCCCATAGCCCCCAAATCACAACCTGAGCTGAAACAAGAGTCAGATGCTCAACTGACTGAGCCACCTACATGCCGCATGGCTGTAGTGATTTTCTTAAACACCAGCTGGCCTTTTCAGTCATTTCCTTCAGCTGGCTTCTCTGATGTTATTATTGAGAAACTTTGCCTTGACTTTCCTCTCATAGTTCATTAATAATAGTAAAACACTCTTCTAGAAATCAGAACCTGCTACATCCTATAACACCTCCCCTTCCCCCCTCCCATTCCACCTGTTCCAGGGTCCTTCTCTTCTTTAGGAATTCTAGTGGCTACAACTTCTGCAGTAGTTAACAGAGAGCCCACTCTGGTAGCATCCAATAAAGCAGTTCTTACAGTCTTAGTTGGATCACTGGTTCCTTTTTCCACCATATTCACAAAATCTCCAAGCATAGTGTCATTAGCAGCTTCTGAGGACCTTGACATAATTTTTTTCAACTATCACTGATCCCTCAACACCTGCATTCTTAGCAATGGTCACTGCAGGAATTTTGAGTGTTCTCTTCATAATTGCTATACCAATTTTTTGGATCTTCATTAGCTGGATTCATTGAATCCAAGGCTGAAATGCACCAAAGCAGGGCTCAACTCCCTCCCAGAAAAATGCCTTCTTTAATAGCAGCTCACATAGCCCTGAGGGCATCTCCCAACTCTGTCTTTCTTTTCATTCATTCAAATCACCTGCCCCACTAACTGCTGCCCCACAGCTACTTCATCTGAGAGATGTGCCAGATAGTCATTCAGCTTCTCCTTTTCATATCCGCTAATTGTGATGTCTAACTGCTCAGTGATTTCTTGAATATGTTTTTCAGTTTGAGCCTTGTCACCTTTTCCTTTTAAGAGCATGGCATCATCTTTAGTCACAAGGACATCTCCAACTTTTTCTTAAGTCATAAGGCTGAACATCTTCAAGATTTAGAATCAGTCCTCCTCCAACCACTGTACTGGTGCACCAGTAGCAATAGCTATGTTTAAGCTGGTCCTGTTGTCACCAAAATCTGGAGCTTTGACTGCTAAAACTTCAAGACCAACTTTCAGCCTATTCAAAATGAGCATTCTCAGAGATTCTTCATTAGTATCTCCAGCAATTATAACAAAGGGCTTACGGTGAGCGTTGGCAATGTGAAGAGCATATACAATGGACTGGACACTGGAAATTTCCTTTTCATTCAGTAGAACATAAGCATCTTGGAATTCAGATTTCTGATCTTTTGATATATTAACAAAGTATGAAGAAATAAAATATACTAAGTACCATATATCTTGAAATGTTATAAAATCAGTTCTGGTGGCATGGTATCTCATTGTCACCAAGAGAACTCAAAAAGCAAAAGATATACTGGAATGGTGTATCTGCCCATAGAGTAAAGAGAGTGAGGTTGCATCTCACTGGAAAGGCAGCTGAAGGGCCCTTTATCCTGGGAGAAGCCTGAGGGACTTGTGTTAGAAAGCTGTGGCCTGCCATTCCAAAGGAACATGTCCCAGGAGGATGACCTGAATGCAAGCGCCTCAGGAGAGGAGGCGGCAGTCCAGGTGGAACAAAGCAGCTAGGCTAGAGGAGGCAGTGGCTGCATCAAGGGGACTGTAATACAGAAGACTTAGAGAAAGTATCTCTAAGAAAATCAGAAATGTATCCGAGAAGAAAGTAGAGACTTGGCACCTGCCATGAAGAACGCTCAGATCAGCTTCTAACTACTCCAGCTGTGTCAGGCTTTGCTGTTCTCCATGAATCTTCTCTTCACCAGGTCTGACCTTGAGAGTCAGCGATAACACTGTGAGGGAGGAAGGAGGTGAAATGAGTCGCAGAGAAGACGCATCTTCATCTACAGGTTTATAGACTGGGACTGGCCCAAGCTGAGAGGGTGGCGGATACTTTAAACATTGAATATTTTTAATAACAAAGAAGCAGATTCCTTCTTTCTCTCTCTCTCTTTTTTAAGTAAATCCTAAAGGAATATTTATTTATTTCCCCAGAGTAATGGGAAAAACTGAGAAACCTGAGGAGATTTTCATCCCAGTTTTGGGGGAGTGGGCAGGAGATCTCCATCTATAGAGCAGGTAGAATGGGGCAGTGAGAAGACAGGCCCCTTTCTGAGCTTCCCTGACCTAGTTCAACAACTACAGCAACTGAGTGAACCTGATATTTCACAGTGAAAATGTATCTATTTTTTAAAGGCCCTTTGGGGAAAACTGATATTAAAAATTGTGATTCCAGTGATGTCACAGGGGAAGACAATCACCTATTTCACTAACCCATGGAATAGGCTTAAAATGTCTCCAGAACTATCTAAGGTAAAATTAGTTAATATCTGTGAAAAATGTGTAGCTCACTGCTTGGCACCAAAGCATTCATGAATAGTTTGTCTTTTCCCTTAGGAAATAGGGTGTTTTATTAGTAGAAAAAAAATGAAAGAAATTTTGTTATGCCAGTTTCCTGTATTTTCAGAAAGGAGGGATTAAGCATTATAAAATCCTTTTATGAGCCCAAGTATGAACTCTGATAAAGCCTATAGTTTTAAAGAACTGTTACATCAACTACTTTTAATCTGACTCATTTATATTTTCTATATAGAAGCATAAGAACACATTTCATAAAGTTCCCCTTCTTTGGACTGTTACAAACTCGGTCCAGAAGCCGGAAGTGGTATGGCTTTGGAATCATGTCTGCCCTCCTTAAAAAGGATAAAGGCAAGTTCACCTATCTGTAAAGATCTTTGATTTGAGGGAACATAGACCTGAAATTGACTTTATGCATTGCTTTTTACAGAGAATTAGATTAAAAAGCCCAATATGTAAGTCTGCTTTGTTCTAATTTAAAAGATAATCATAATATCTTCAACACTGTGGGAGGTCTCTCAGTAAACATGGATTTATATTTAGTACAATTTATTTGAAAATCAGAAAGGCTGCCAAAATGGTCCAAACATTCAATTATTTCAGTTTTAGAAGGCAGATATTACTGAGAAGTAATAAAATATTGCCAGCCTGCATAGGCAGCTCGTCATCACTAGTAACTTGAAAAGACCAATTACGCCTCACATGGACAAATGTTGATTAAAGGGTGGACTTCATAACTGCCTGGCCATGTTTGAGTCTGTAATCACAGAGGAGGGGGAAGGAAGTACCCAGCACACCACCAAAAGCTGCAAGGAGTCATCATCTGATGAAGGGGAAAAGATGGGAAATTTTAAAGGAAATATCAGAGGAAATTGCCTGGTGGTAAGAGCTCTACTTATGTATGACTCTGAAGGAAATTGTCTTCTTAGAAAATTATAAGTTCTCAAAATGTCTTAAATAAAAAAAAAAATGAACCTATCTAAGCATTCTGGAGATCAAACTTGGTATTCTCAGACTTCAGAGAAATTGTTTTTACTTGTCACAGGTCTTCATTCTTCTGAGGAAGACTCAGGAACTGTGTGAGCTTGGATTTGCGTAGGGGATCCAGAGAGATACTCAACTTGCTTTCCATACAAGTTTAATAACATTAAGGTGAAACTAAGACCCCCAACTAACTAAATTTAGTTATAAATTTAGTATAACTAAATACTTATTGAGGAATTTTGTATGTGAATAATTACATGCAATTTCAACTAAGATAGCATATATAAAATGCATAATACAGCCCTAGACTGACAAGGTGATATTGTGCCTACAATTTTGTTATGTAACAATTGGTACATATTCATTGAGAACATAGTGAAATGTACTCAGTACTGTACTGTGCATAGGAAGGACAAAGGAGTTGTGGCTAGGCTATTAGGGAGGTAATAGAAGGTACTAAGAGAAAAAAAAATAACATGCATGATAAAATTTTTAAAAATAATATGATGCAGTTTGTAATTAAGTACCATGTTATATAATACAGGATTATTAAAGTACAGGAAAAAAATTAATGCAGTGAAAACTTGCAGGGGTTTTTAGAATGGGGGAAACTTAAAGTGGGGTTTGAAAAATCCATAAGTATGAGAATCTAGAGGTTGAAAGGGAAGAAATTTCAAGAAAGAGAAACAGCAGCCCACAGGTTCAAGGGAGGGAATGGCCAAGAGATTGGATTAGGGAACCAGTGTAGTGGAGCCAGATTTACTAGAATGGAGTCCCAGCTCCCTGACTTAACTGGTGTAACCTAAGTGTGATGTGATCCTTCTGTGCCTCACTCCCATCATCAGTAAAATGGAAGTAACTCTTGTATTTATTTGAAGATATTTTGAGAATTAATGAATTTACATATATAAAGTTCTTCTACTAGGACCCAACACCTAGGAGGTATTCAACAAATGTTAGCTACTATTACTATTATCAGGTCGTTGAACACTGTTAAAGGATGTGATTTTCATGCAAAGAATGAAGCCAGATTATACAACAATAGCAACTACCGCTTGTTACAGATGGAGTGATGGACACCATCCGCTACACTTGGCCTACATTTTTTTCTTATTCCTAACAACCAGCTCTTGGAGAAAAGGAGACATAAGTATTATTTCTCTCACTTTACAGCTGAGGGAGCTAAGAATTACAGAAACAATTTTCTCAAGCATTCTGCAGCTAGTAAAGAAAAGCCAAGAGTTGGAAGAGCCATCTTCTGGCCATCACTCCCATGTTTGAAACTGCTGCATTATGATGCTTGAATTTATAAATGATAGAGGATCTTGAGATTGAGGTAGGAGTCAGACACAAGTTTACTAAATAGGTTGAAAGTAGGAAAGAGTTCAGATTCAAGAAAATCAGCCTGGTGGTAGCTGGTGGCAGCTGAAGTACTCTAGGAAAGGTGAGGTAAATAAACTTTTAGGATGGCAGCCCTGAGACCTGAGAAGGAAAAAAGAAAAAAAAAAAAAAAAGGAAAAGACTTTATCCTGGGCCCTGAAAGTGAGAGACAGTAATTTTGGCTCTTGGTAATGGAGCCCAAATGACTAGGAGAATGGTAGCTTCAGGAGGGCTGGCTTGGAGAGAGGGTGCAAAAAGGACCTTGGTTCCTTGCATTCGGGCCAGGGTTAAGAGAGTCTCTTTGTCTCCGTGTGTTTTGCGATGATAGCTGGGCTCATCTTCCAGTCCCTTCATGAGATTGGAAATTAGCTTTCTTGTTACTGGGTTGCATTTCACTTGTCCCTTGGGAGCTCTTGCTCACATTTTCTAAGCTGCTTGCTGTAGAGACGTCGTTTAAGGAAGGACAAATTAGTCCGGGAAGACAAGAGTTGCTCCTAATGCAGTTGAGAGTTCTCTGTTTTGTAGCCTCAGACCCTTTACGAGCAAAGAGTAGAAATAAACATCATGGCTAATGCACTTCAGCAATATAAAAGGTTTCTATAAGGAAAACGCTGCTAACAGTAAACAGTTTATATAAAGCAAAGATAAATCATAATGGAGTGGTCATTTGAGTTTGTATTGTACATCTCCTCAGGGAATTCCTAATGCTCTAAAGACACTATCTCATTACTACCTGGCATACCTCTGAGAAATATGCAAAAAGCATCATTTTCTTCAATTTTTGTAGAAGAACCTAAGTCATAGGGAATTGATGTGGCTTATCATTATATGGAAGTGGATTACTCATTTCCATGGAAAGGATTGTCTCAGAGAATGGGCTGATTTTCTCATGAAATTAGTCACTCAACCTGAGGGGAAAAAACACCACTGAAGCCCCTCAGAAAATAAGCAAGCAAAATACCCTTTAGCAGATTTCATTACCTATTTTAGGAACCCTCTGGACTTGTTTGAACCTAAGTAATGCAACTAGAATCAGAATAGCTTTTATAGACTTTATCCATTAGAATAACTCATCACATATTTATTTGAAAGTTTTTGATCGGAAAGATCAAATTTTTAAGGGAAACTGTAAGAAATGTGCAGCTTCTAGGCAAGCGTATAACATAGTGGAAATAGAGCCGCCCTTGTCACTGCCCTTGTTGCTCTTCGCCATCTCAGGCCAACCTAAATGACAAATGGACGTGCTCACCAGAGCATGATCTCTGCACCCAGAAATGACAAATAAAGATAGATCACTTCCTTAGTATTTCAGAGGAAATTGCAACGGAGCCCCCTAACTTTTTAGGCATGCTGCTGAGCAGAGTACCTACCACTACTGCACAACAATAGAGTGTAACCTAACTGCTTCTCGGCGCACCTTTCCCATAATCCTCCAACTCCCTGTCTCGCCTTAGATGTATAGATTTAGAAATCACTCAAGCCAGAATACAGTTCTGGAAGATTCTAATGCTTGTCTTCCTTGATGATCGTTTTGGGTAAGGTTGCATAGAGCAACTTAGCTCAGTATGTTTGGTTTTTTCACTCCTACATGTAATATCCCACATTTTGTTGCTCTTCATTGTGTGTTGCTAAACATCCTATCCTCCTGTTAATTCACTCATGGAGGAAAATGTGTTTTTTAACTACTGATAGTGCCCTTCTTTATGGATACAGATCTCTGGCCAATGATTAAGATTTATTATAAATTTTTTGAGTTTTTATTTAATTTTTTAATAGAGAGATTGAGAGAGAGAGCGTGCACAAGTGGGGGTGTGGGGCAAGGGTGGGGGCAGAGGGAGAGGGAGAATTTAATCAGACTCCATGCTCAATACAGAGCCTTACACAAGTTTTGGTCTCAGGACCCTGAGATCATGACCTCAGCCAAAATGAAGTCAGACACTTAAGAGGCTGAGTCACCCAGGTGCCCCGAGATCTGTTATTTTCGAACAATTTCATTACCTTGACCTTATTTCTTTAAATACGTATTTCAATGTTAGGAAATGACATTTGGAGTATAAATCCTGCATTTATGGTCTGTTAAATCATTCAACATGAACCCTTGTTTTCAGTCACAGAGTGATTAGGAAACACTGATTATAACTGCTAATTAACAAACTGTTCTAAAGTAAATAAGGACCCCGACACCTGGGTGGCTCAGTCAAGCATCTGCCTTCATCTCAAGTCCTGATCCCAGGGTCCTGCAGTGGAGCCCTCCCTCTTCCTCTGCCTGCCACTCCCCCTGCTTGTGCTCACTCTCTCTCTCTAATAAATCAATATAGTCTTTAAAAAAAAAAAAAGCACTGGGTATGATGCATAAACAATGAATCTTGCAACACTGAAAAAAATAAAATAAAGTCTAATAAATAAATAAGGGCCAAATGATTTATCATCATTCTTTTTCATGCCTGACCTTCAGTAAATATCTGCATGTGTTAATCTATAAGGTACTTTTTCCGACTTGAAAAGTCTGAGAAAGTTGGGCATTCTGGTGTATATTTATGTGAGATGTGGAGCCATATATAAGCCAAGAAAGTAGCTGAGGTATTTGCTGATCTTGGATTTTGTCCAAATATTGTGTAAAGGTGCTTGTGCAAGTGCTTTTTCTCTAAGTGAGCACTCAGCTAGTCTGTTCCTGTACTCCCCCTCAGCATCCTTGAGAGTTAAGTTTTCTTCTGTCTTTATCAGAGTTTAATTTGATTTGATACCTTTTAAGTTTAAAACCTTATAATTAACATTTGCTTTAGCTCATCTAGCTCTTTCCTATCAGAACTCATATAACAAAAGTGTTAGTTGTAAATTCTTTAAATATACAAATCATTAGATACGTAGATATTATTACATCTTTTTGATACATTCCGCAAAACATGTACTCCATCTGATGCACAGAGAGATGGCATTAAGATAAAGGCTTTTTATTAGTTCATTGCCATTTTACTCTCATTACCAAACTTGATATTTTAAAATATATTTTTGTGGGGACCTCTAGATGGCTCAGTTATTTCACTGGGGGTGCCTGTGTGGCTCAGTTGGTTATACCTCCCACTCTTGGTTTCAGCTCAGATCATGATCTCAGGGTCATGCAATTGAGCCATGTCAGGCTTCATACGGAGCATGGGGTCTTTTTTCAGATTCTCTCTGTCCCTCTCTCTCTGCCCCTCCTCTCTCTCTCTCTAAATATGTATATAATATATATGTATATTTTAGTTATGAGAAAAGGTATCAGGTATCTCCTATCTATATCTTTCTACTTTTTTTGGTCTGACAGGAAATGTGAATGGGCCCCTCCCTAGCTCAAATGTGTTTACCATAAGAGAAAAGAAAAAAAATCAGTGATTGAAAAAATCACTGGGCGCCTGGGTGGCTCAGTGGGTTAAGCCGCTGCCTTCGGCTCAGGTCATGATCTCAGGGTCCTGGGATCGAGTTCCGCATCAGGCTCTCTGCTCAGCGGGGAGCCTGTTTCCTCCTCTCTCTCTCTCTGCCTGCCTCTCTGCCTACTTGTGATCTCTCTCTGATCAGTGTTATATATGTTCTAAACACGTTTAAAACTGGCATAAATTAACAATATGAAGCTCTCATTTGGTTTAATTTTTTTATTGATAATATCACAGTAAAAATACAACTGAGAAATATCAAGTGCATTTTTGTCTTAGAATTATTTTTCACTTTGAAAAATTGTCTAAAATATATGAACTTTGAACTTATTTGTGGAATGCATGAGGGCTCCAGTTTCTCCACATTTTATCACTTGTTAGTTTCTTGGTTTTTATTTCTTTTCTTCCTTTCTTCCTTCCTTCTTCCTCTCTTCCTTCCTTTCTTTTTCTTTTTACATAACAGCTATCTTTATGAGAATAAAGTTTTCCTTTGGTTTTGAAATCAAAGATTTTAAGTATCAAAATAATTTTTGAGAGATTTGCCAGAGCAATTTTTTCCTATAAATTTTAACCCAGTGAATTTATGTCATTTCTTTCCATTATTCTAATATGAGCTGGTAGCAGTTGCCTTAAATTAATTCAAGTATAGAAGTCATACCATGTAGAAATAGTCTCCCTAATAACACTAGATAGACACAGTCTATTCAACTCATCCTCTTGTATGAAGAATATCTATTTGTAATTACTCCTGGTAAATGAAAAAAAAGTATAGATAATTATCTTCCTAAAGTCTTAGTAGGGTTTATGAAAACTTCACAATTTCTCAAGAACAGGGAAAATGCATTTGAATTAGTTTAGAGAAACAAAAACTTTGATTTGATTCAGAGATGTCACATGAACTTAATTTTGTCTTTATGTTTTTCCGTATTTTCCATGAATAAATGCATGTCATTTTATTTTGTGGAAAAAATGTCATACAAATAGTGGTAAGCTTTAGGATCTGGGCTAATATGCATTCTTTTCTTTTTAAATAATGAACAGATCAAAGTGAATAATATCTAGTAAGATGCTTGCTATTCTGTTGTTCTAAAAAAGAACTATTTCTTTCTTTAGGCTGCTATCAGCCTTACATTTTATTTTCCAAGAAGACTCTGAAATCTAAAACGACAATAGACCTTCAAAAAATCAAACCAAATTTTACATGATTAAATATTTCATATTTCAAAAAATGCCACCAAAGAACAATGTTTCATAGAGAACTGAAAAAACAAAAAAGAGCTAGTATTCATATGTAATAAATGAATATCTTTCAGGATTCAGGAGTGAAACTATAGTTATTCCTTGATAAGAATCATTTGAACAATAGAGATGTGATATTTTGACCAAAAAGTGTGATAGTTTAAGCACTGAGTTATATTTGCTTTGATGACTTCACTAATGCATTCATACATTAAGTATTTACTTTACACATATGGTGTGTCCAGTATGGAGTAAGGTAAGCACATATAACCAATTCTTTGGTTTTTCTAATTGTAGTATTGTTCAGCCTTTAAAACCATCAGGTTTTGATTTAAAAAGTGGTTTATACCCTACAAACTGATTATAATCATAAAATCATAAAGTCAACTTAATATATATTAACTGATTAATTCCACAAAGGTATACTTATTTCCTACTGTGGACCAGACCCTGTGCTCCATATTAGTGAGCAGAAATGACGAATACATTGTTCAGAGACACTCATTATAACTGATTTGGGATCAGTGCACTAACTCAGAGAATAAATCCTCTTTTTTTTTTTTCTTTTTTTTCTTTTTTTTCATTTTCAGTTCTGTGAAGCTTAAGGAATTCAAAGAAATAAAATCTGTTCCTTCACCTTTAAATTTAAAGTCACAAAAATTAGACATATTTTCCATTAACTTCCTGAATTCTGTGCTGCATTTACCACTCAGAAAGTTTTTGGCATGAAATCAAAATGAACTAGGATCTTCAGCATACTCTGAATCAGTCTCCAAATAAAGAGATCATTGAGCTTCCAAATGATGTTTAAACTCATTATCCTCCAACAGGGAACCATTAAACTATCATCCCCTAGAAACATTATTACCATGGAACATCTGTAAACATCAGTACGTGGTCAGGGATATTGATGGGATCCACTTTTTTGGTAAATTTAAACATACTCAAAAGATGATGAAGAAAATCAATGAACATTTATCAGTAATGAGACAGAAAGAAGATCTTACATCGTAAGCCCATTTTGTAGGAGGCAATTATGTAGCCATAAAACTACAGAATTACTTATAAACATATTAGGATGTGACATTAATCTAAATGTGGGGATAATGAACATGACAATAGAAACTGCCAGTCAAGTACTTCTAAGAGTGCTTGTGTTGAAATTAGGAGGCATCTAAATTGCAATACATTTAAAATGCAACAATGGGTGTGAATGGTAAGCTGGAGGTAGTTTCCCTATAGATGTCCAGTAGACTCCTAGAAATAAAGTAAAGCCATGCAGACATTGACAGTTTTTCTTCCTAAAGTTTGCCATATAAATAGACCATCCTCAAAATGGTACATCTTGAAATATTTCTGAAATAATTCTGCATATTTTTGGAATTACGGAAATCAGAATAGTCAGGTAACTAATGGGGAGAGACATGTCCCATTGTGCATTCTGGAGCTCAGTTGAAAGAAGATAAAATGAACTCTATAAATTAAGTTAAAAGTGCTAAATATTTTTTTTTTAAAGATTTTATTTACTTTATATGACAGAGATCACAAGTAGGCAGAGAGGCAGGCAGAGAGAGAGGGAGGAGGAAGCAGGCTCCCTGCTGAGCAGAAAGCCGGATTCCGGGCTCCATCCCAGGAGCGTGAGATCATGACCCGAGCCGAAGACAGAGGCTTTAACCCACTGAGCCACCCAGGCGCCCAAAAGTGCTAAATATTAATAGTATAATTAAATTGTTTATACATGAAAAGAATTGAAAAAAAAAAAAAATGACCACAAAGTGGTTCTACATGCGGCCCTGAAAAAAAAAAAAAATTCAAATTAAAGGAATGCCATATGTATGTATGTTTCCAACCACTGATCAGTCATCATTTGAATTTCTAACCCACATATGGGAGAGCAAAGCCCAGATTCCTAACAGTTTCATTGTCAATGAGATGATAACAAGGATCCCATCCTTATCTTGCACCTATGTTTGTTTTCCTATTAGCAAGTACTAGCAGATGATATAAAAAGTGCTAATACTTAGGGAGGAAATGTCAAAATTTTAATCATATGAATTAAATAGCTTCACTTTTTAACTTCTTGAATACAGTAGTGATTATTACATAATTTTACATACAAACAACCAGAGGAAATGTAGAGTAGAGAGGATATGCTCAGCAGTCAAGCTAACATAGATGCATAGTCCAGCCCTGCTATCTTTGATGCCTGTAATCTTGAACAAATTATTTAATCTCTGTAAATTTTAATTTTCCTGGCTGCACCGGATTTAAGATCTCTATCTTTAACAAGAGAGAGCAAAGTGAAGGTTGCTGGAGTGGGGGTGGGCGGGGGCATGGTTCAAATGGGTGTTGAGGATTAGGGAAGGCCCTTGTGCTGAGCGCTGGGTTTTGTGTGTAAGTGATGAATCACTAAATTCCACACCTGAAACTAATCTTACACTGTATGCTCACTAACTGGAATTTAAACTAAAACTTGCAGAAAAAGACCTATATCTTAGGATTGTGATAAATGGTTAAGTAACTTCTTTTGAAACGCTTAATAGGGCACCTCACACATAATACTTTTCCAGCAAATGTTAGCTATTGTTACTGATTATTATTCAATCATATCAGTAGCTAATAGAAGTGTTCCCAATGTGTATGTATAACTAAATACAGTGTGGCTTCCAGATGCTTCTAACATTCAGCCAATAAGAGTATATGAGAAGAAAGAGAACAGAAATAGGAAAGTTGTTTATTCTCCTGTAAAATTCAATCTTATTTGTATTTTACTTTTACCTTTCTCTCCTATAAACAAAGAAAAATGTAAATTATATTACTGAAGCAATTCCGAAACAATGGGATCTATTTTAAAATATTAATGTCAGTAGTCTGCTGAATGAAATAAACACTAATGTGAAAATTAAATCAGTATTTTCTCCAAAGAAATCAAAAGACTCTGATTTTCCTAAGAAAATTTCTGCCGTTGAAATGCAGGCAGTTTTAAGAGTTTTGTGAATAGAACTTTTAATAATCACATACCATAGACCATTGTGTCAGATAGGTAATACCTGGAAGAATTGAGTAAATTATATATTGACTACATCTCTTGAAATGTCCCTTATGTGAACTCTTCGATCTTTTCTATTCTCTGATGAATAACCCTGTTTAAAGAAGTTTCGAGTTTCTCTGTTTTCCTTTCTGCCTTAAAAAAAGGAACAAGCTAGCCATAAACAATCAAGTCGACAGATGCCTATGAGAATTATGTTGCCTTTTTGAGTCACTCCCGGGGCTTCTTTGGAAACTTCTGACTTTCTGCCTGGGAGATCTAGGCTGATTTTCTGCTTTTGGCTTCTTATCCTGTCACTCAGTGGAGAAGGTATTAGAAGGTTACCACTGAGCTGAAATTGAAGTCAGAGCTACTGACCCTACTGCACGAACCTTTCATTTTGTTCTTTGGGCTAGGTCACATCTTATTTGTCCATCGTAAATTTTTAGTGTCTATTCACTGAATTCCCATTCAGTATTTCAAATCAATTTCCCAAGGGTTTCCTGGGAAAACAAGCCCAAAAGGACAAAATCTGAGCTCCAGTCATGAACTTACATGGCTTACCTTTGCAAATGGAATCCCTTCAAAATAAAGTTACAAAAGCTTGATGAAGGATTTCAGTTTTTTAGAATACTGTATAAATAAAGTCAAAATCTGTCATTCCATTAGAAGTAATTATAGTTACTTTTAATTCCTACAGTTACCCTGTGATGGTTAGTATTGGTAATAAATCAGTAGTGACAATGGAGTTATTATTTTTCATGGTAAATAAATGCCCAGTGAATGAATATTCAGAGGCAGTACTTTATGTAGTTTCTCAACTGTTCTGTTGTAGAAATGTCAAGGCACTTTTCAAATCTTAATGTCAAATGGTCATTATCTAAAACTGGACATGTGAATTTTATCACTTAACACGTGGCGGGGAAAAACTTCAAATCTGTTTTCATTGTAAGTGCCTAATCTCAGAGATTTCATACATCCAAAAATTCATGCAGTCCTGGCATAAGGGAGCAAATCGTAGATCCCCATTTTGGAGCACCAAATCAGCAGGAATAAGGGGCTTCTTCAGGGTTCTCAGTATTGTATGAAGTCAGCCATGATCCTTGTCTGGTAAATATTACTACCAAACATCTGTGGTTGACAGCTGGTATCTTTTATGACTAGATTTGATTCCGTTCTGAATGGTCCCTATCTGTACCATAATTATTATTAAATACTTTGAATACAATGGATGGCTCTCTTACTGAAAAACCCAATTCTTTGTGTGGTGAGACCAGGAAGTTATAAGTATATAAGCACATGCATTGGTTCTAATTAAGATGATCCAGTGAGCATAGAAAGCAACTGTTTTGTTAAAGGGCTAGCAATCTGCTGGCCTGAACTCCAGTCCTATTTTTGCATTAGATGAATCTTTGTCCTTAGGTAGGTCACTCAATGCTCGCTCTCCATGTGTCACATTATTTGCAAAGTGTGGGGATTTAGAAGTGTTTGTTTAGAAGATTTAGGAGAACTAGAGAGGTCATAGATCCTTCTAATATCCCTTTCATTTCTCAAGTTATATTTTTCTATTTGCTCATTGTTATCAGTCAAGAAATGGAGTTGGGGGGTGCCTGGATGGCTCAGTGGGTTAAGTCTCTGCCTTCGGCTCAGGTCGTGATCTCGGGGTCCTGGGATCGAGCCCCACATCGGGCTCTCTGCACAGCAGGGAGCCTGCTTCCCCCCCCCTCTCTCTGCTTGCTTCTCTGCCTAGTTGTGATCTCTCTCTTTCAAAAAAAAAAAAGATGGAGTTGGGATATTAAGTGATTAAGTGTTTCCTCCACAGACAAAATGGGAAAGCTTAAAAAAGATAAAACTAGATCGGCGTTTTAGAGAAGGAGCAGGAAGGAGTGCCTGGCTCAAGCTTTCTGAGGGGAATGATCTTTATTAGGGTACATAGTATCCTCTTTGGATGGTGTCTGAAATATTATTTGGTGATTTTCCACTTGTGAAGTTTTTGAAAAATTAGGATGTATGCTTAGGGTGTGTTAGTCTAAAGAAAGGTCAAGTTATTAAATATTCAGTTGAAATGGGTATGTCAGAACTAGTATAACTGTTATAAAGTACATTAGAATAGACATTTTAGAGAGGAAGAAAAGTTTACATGAAAGAGATCAGAAAATCAAATATTACATTGTGGAAAAAATTTACCTTTATTTTGATCAATTTTTCAAAGTAATTAAAAAGTAGAAGACTCGAATGAACCTCTCCCTTCTCAGTCACCACCAAATCTGAAATTTGGAATATGACATTTGATGTTCAGGTGAGAATTAGAGGAAAACAAAATGTGCTATTTTGTTTGTCAATCCAATGACCCTTGAAATTTCTTCATTACTAGTAAAGGCTGCACTGGGCTTTTCCTGCTTTTATTTTATTAGAAACTCCTTGATCCAATTAATTAATTAGTTTACTTAATCTGATCTGTCACTAGTGCTATCATCCATCTGTTCCCATGTGATTGCATTTATACATACTCTCATTTAGAAATACAGTTGTACACATTAAAAGCACTTTTAGGGGACGCCTGGGTGGCTCAGTTGGTTAAGCGGCTGCCTTCGGCTCAGGTCATGGTCCCAGCGTCCTGGGATCGAGTCCCACATCGGGCTCCTTGCTTGGCAGGGAGCCTGCTTCTCCCTCTGCCTCTGCCTGCCACTCTGTCTGCCTGTGCTTGCTCTCGCTTCTCTCTCTATGACAAATAAATAAAATAAAAAATCTTTAAAAGCACTTTTAGTCTCTCCTCAAAAAATAATTTAATCACCAATGTAAAGTTGAACTCATGGAAAATAATTTGTTCTACTGAGTAGAGAGATGACAGGTGTTTTTCATGAGTATTAAGTTTTATCATCTATAATGAGTTTCTGACCAGAGATGGTAAATGAACTTACTATGAAACGTAAAACTATTACATATTCAGGAATATAGAACAAGATGTGCTAGAGAATAAACATTTAAGTAAAACTATTCTGACCTTCCGTGAAAAGCAGTTTCCCTGAAAATAGTCCCAAGAACCTATCTGAAGAGCCTGTGAAGAGAGCTCTAAACCCACCCCACCTGAACCCCTGGGGCACTGGTATAAGAGGAAGATGCAAGGGCCATCTTTATTGTTAAAGATCTACCCTTTGGGAGGAACACTGTGTAAGGATCATACCCCAGGACACAGATTTGGATTTGTTCATTGATTAAGTTGCCTGTTTGTCATATAACGGTGTTGACTTAAAATTTGTGTTTCAATTTTGATAATCCTTTGCTGTTTTCTCTTTTTTAAATTATTAGCATATGATTACACTAGTAGAAGTATTAATGTTAAACCTTGGTGGTTCTGGGATTCACTCAACTTGGACAGTATGCATTATTATTTATATTGACTTACAAATACTTTATATCCTTTATATTTTTATAGATTTGGCTTGCCATCTTTTGTTTAGAGTTTTGCTGGATATTTTTAAGTAACATAAAGGAGCTAATTATCTTTCATAGCAAGGATTCAATTAATGCTGATCCAAACTACAGCACATTTTTCTTCAAACTACCAATTTGCTTTTCACATTTCTTTCCTTTCTTCTGCTATATTCAAATAAAATTAAAATATTTTTTTGTTTAAAAATTATATATGGTTATGATCCTATTTTTCAATCCCTTGAATACTCTATCTGTACACATGCATAAAGAGCTCTTCAAAATAATGTTCACACAATTTTAAATTATAGTTAATTTCTCAGTTTTAGATTATTTAGAATTTTAGTATCTGAGTCTTCTCTGTTGCTTGAATTTTTTCATAAATATGCATCATTCTTTCACCAAAAATGTCACTATTTATAAAAAATACAAGGCATGATTATTCATTTTCTTGCTGCTAATAGTAACTAAACTAAATTTGCCTTGAAATTTTCTTATTCCAAATGTAGTCTAAATCACTACTGTTTTTGATTGACATTTTTGTGTAAATTCTGAGTTTTTGCCTGCTGACGTCCAGGTGGCAAACACCTGTAGAATATGAAGCCTAGAGTCTGTTCTAGGTCATTGGCCATATGTTCTGACTGGCCTGCGCCCATGTCCCTTAGTTTTTAAACCTTTTGCATATCATCCATGAGTGTATGCATAGATTTTAACAACAAAAAGTAGGATATCATATCTCTTTTTCTAAGTGAAGATTATGAACTATTTTTAGTATTAGGGAACTGCCATTCTGTTATAGTATTATGAGTTTGACTTTATGTTTTTCTATATCTCCCACATATAAATTAGATCATGCAGTATTTGTCTTTCTTTGTCTGGCTTATTTCACTTAGTATAATGTCCTCCAGGTTCAATGATGGTTCCTAGAGACTGAGGTGTGGAAGAAAAAGGGGATGAAAGAAAGAGAGAGAATGAAAGAGAGGAAGGAAGGAAGGAAGAAGGGGAGAGAATGAAGAGAGGAAGGAAAGAAGGAAAGAAAGCAAAAGGGAAATGAAAGGAAAAGGAAGGAAGTGAAGGAAAAGGAAGGGAGGAAAGAAGGAAGGTTGGTGGTTCCCAGGGATCATGGGCAGTTATTGTTTAATGGATACAGAGTTCTGCAAGATGAAAAGAGTTCTGAAGATAGATGGTGAGAGTTGCACAACAATACGAATGAACTTAATACCCCTGAACTGTACCCTTAAAAATGATTAAGGTCATAAATTTTAGCTTGTGTTTATTTACCACGATAGAAAAAGATGTGATAAGAGAAAAATTTTAGAAACGAAGACTCAAAAGCATATTATTTTGTAAATTTCATCTCTTTTTATAATTTGCCATCAACATAAAAATAACATGTGCTCAAAAAGTTTGTTCATCGTTGGGTTTGTGAAACTTGGGGAGGACGCCAGTCAGATGCCCTGCCTCACCAGCTTCATGGAATGAGGACTTGAGAGGTGAGGACAGAAGAGTGAGGGTAGGAGTCTGGACTTCCAGAAGCTTTGATATCAACAGGGATCCCATTCATTAGGTTTGCTATCTCCAACTGGCTGGTCCGTGTTTTTTCACACTGGTTAAATCCACCACATCCATTTGATCCTCCAACCAGAAAGTAGAGAGTAAGCCCAGATTTCCCCCTTTGCTGAATGCCCTGTGTTCAAATAGCTGCTAGTTCTGTAAATGCTACCACCGACTTCCCTAAAATATCACGTCTCACCTCAAAACTCATGCTGCTGTCTTTGCTGAACATCTCGCCATGTCTCACTTGGGTATTCACAATAGATGCCTACCTGGTCTCCCAGCTTCCAATCTCACATCCTAGAACTGTCTTCCATTCTGCTGTCAGCAAGGCTTCAAAAATGCAAACCTGATTATTTGGTTCTCTGCCCGATTTTTGCATGTTTTGCATGCATGTTCTGCTGACCCAGTCTGTCTCGCAGCACAGGCGGCCCTTCATTATGTGACTGCTTTACTTACCAGTCTTCTCCCCCTCAGCCCCGCTGTGCAGTTGTTTCTTCAATCACCCTGAACGTTTCACAGTTGCTGAACATACCAATCTCCTGTCTTTATGTCATCTCTTATTCTATCATCTTTGCCTAGAAGGCCTGCCTCTGAATACCAACACTTGCTTTTCCCCCCAGCACTTCCCTTTAAACATCCCCTTTTCTAAGACGTTTCCTGACCTTCTATTTCTTCGGAGGAATTTATTCTCCAGTATGTGTTCCCCCTCTGTGTGCTAGTGTTACTTCCTTTGTGGCAGTTATGATGTTACTCACTTGTTTGCTCATTCAATGCCTGATGCCCTCTCCTAGATTCCAGTCCCTTATAGACAGAAATTGAGTTTTTTCATTACTGTAAACCCTCGTTTGCCCTCATGCAGGAGGTATTTAAAATCTCTTTCCAGAATGAGTAAATGAATAAAAGAGATTGGCAAAGCAGTCTTGACAAGAAGAACAAAGCTGAAGGCATCACACTCCCTCATTTCAAACACTATTACAAAGCTGTAGTAATTTAAACAGTATGGAATTGGCATAAAAATAGACACAAAGACTAGAACAGAATGGAGGCCAGAAATAAACACATAAATATACTGCCCATTTAACTTAAGATGAAGGAATCAACAATGTTTTCCCAGTACCATTTATTGAACAGATTGTCATTTCACTGGACCACTATCCTATACCATGAACAAAAATCTACTCCAAATGGATTAATGACTTGAACATAAGACCGTAAACCATGAAACTCCTGGAAGATAATATAGGCAACAAACACCTTGGTTCTTTTGAAACTGATACCGAATCTAAAAGCTGAACAAAACAAATCGAGGCACCTGGGTGGCTCAGTGGGTAAAAGCCTGTGCCTTGCCAAGAGAATCCTTGTGCGTTGTTGGTGGGAATGTAAATCTGTGTAGCCACTGTGGAAAACAGTATGGAGATTCCTCAAATTGGAACTGCCAAATGATCCAGCAACCACCAATCAATTTCTGTATCTATGACTTTGGTTTTATGTTTGTTTTTTAGATTCCATGAATAAGAGAGTTCATACAGTATTTATCTTTCTCCATATGATTTATTTCACTTCACATAATGTCCTTGAGCTCCCTCCATGTTCTTCCAGATAGCAAGATTGCATTCTTTTTTATGTGTGAATAATATTCCACTGTGTATGTATCACAAATTTACTTATCCATTCATCTATTGGTGGCATTTTATCATATTGTACAAGTACTTTATCATATTGTACACATATAACTTATGAATGAACAAACATGAAGCTAGACATATTGAGAGAGAATTATAAATTCTTTCTACATTTTTCTTTTGATTACAAGATCAGTTTTGATATTCAGCAGTTGAAATACAATTTTTTTCAATTATCTTTCTCTACTTTTAATAAATTAACATAAAATCACTTGGTTATTGTGTAATTCTCTGACAGGGCCAAAAAATAAACACATTACTAAAAAATAATGAACGGAACATATATTGTTAATACTATATTTTTTTCAGAATTTAAAAAAGAAATAAAATACCTATATGGATAAAGTACATTTTTTGTTTTCCAAAGAATTCTCTGGAATTAATAAAGTTAGATCAATACTTGGTGATTTTGCATGAAATACATTATATTTGAGAATTTGAACTCATAATGAAAACACTTAGATGATCTAGGAAAATGGAAAAAATATTAGCTTAAAATACTGAGTAAAATTCCTTGAATTTACAATGGATTCAAGCAGCATGATTTTTGTAATTTCTAAGCAGCATTTGAGGACCTGTTGTAAGCCAGACATGTTAATGGGCAGTAAGAAAAAACTAAGAGGCAAAAGAAGTATTTCTTCAGGCTTAAATTGCTTTCCTGACCACCCAGCGTAATGGTTAGTTCTTGTTTCACTGGCCACACCTTACTGCAAAGGAGACTGGAAAAAGGTAGTGTTTTGGCTGGGCAAAGAAAAACAGAACTAGCAAAGCAAACCCCATCTTCAGGGCTCATCAGTTCCCCCTCTTCATGCCAGGGATGGACCAAGTGAATGACTAACTCTCAGCTGCCCAGCACAGCTCCCCACCCAAAATAAAAGAGAATAAATGAGCAGTGATATTTCTTTCATAAGATGTAGTACAGGATCTGTAGAAGAAGACTTTGAAATCTTGTCAGGCATTTTCCAGTTGTTTGTGCAAACTTACCATATTACAATCCTCTGTGATAATCTATTTCACAGCCATAAAATGGGAGTAATAGGACAGACCTCTGAACATTTCTGTTAAGAGTGACTCAAGATGAGGTATGTGAAAATGCTGGGAACGTAGTAGGCATTCAAAAAGCATTGACTCTTTTTCCTTATGTCTGTATCTTTGTAGAAGCCAGCCTCTGCTGGAGGGTTAATGGCGATGATGATGACGATGATGATGAATTTCTTTAATCAAGGGATTGCTTTTGTGCTGCTTATCTTAGACAACATAAAAACATATTTCCCCTTAAAGTTTCTCTAAGTGTCTAGAATATGAGAGTTGGAAATGGTACCTGCATACATAAAGACTGAAGTTTTACACCTGTCAAAGATAAAATAGGCTCAGGTAATTGTGTCTTACCTTTCTTTTCCAAGGGCAGTCATTGTTGGGCATTTAATTGCTACAGTGAGAACCATTCAGAACATGATACCCAGGGATGGAGGAGGGAGGTGGGGGGAGGGAGAACCTATAGTGGGATTTCCTGTCCCCTTGTCCCTTTCAGTCTCACACACCTGGCTCTCCAAGCACGCTCATTACTTGAAACTGACTAGCACAGATGCAAGAGGAGAGGCAGGAGCAAAACTTCAGTGGGATAGGCTCTCTGCTAGTCCTGCTGTTTATATTTAGGCCAAAGATGCAAATAAAATATGATTTGCTGAAAACAAGTACCTGGGGTAGCTCCCTATAAAGATGGGATTTGCTGAGGTTGGGCATAGTTAGGATCAAAATTTCCCTTAATCTTTCACATCATTTTCAACCACAATTATGGTATCTGAAATACAAATTAATTAACACATCCTCTTTAATAAAAAGGAAATGTCAAGATTTCCTAAGCTAATTAGTGATTCATCTTTCTCAACTATCACTTTTCTTCCACAATTAGTGAGAAAAGCTTTTGATTTTTGTAGCTGTCATTTTTCTTTTTATAAGCTGTAAAACATGTACTAAAACACTTCTTTGATGAACATATTGTCACCTCCTAAAATGTAATGGGACATCGTTTTTTTCTCAACAAAATGAAAAAGAATAAAGTCTTTTGATAATAGTATTCTTTGATGTTATGAAAGTTATCTGACTTCCAATCTGGTGACTACAATTTTTAAAAGGATTCATTAATCACAATGGAGTAATTATCTTTGGCAGTCATCTTTCTCTGAGTCACCAAAAGCCAATCCAAAAACGAATGTGATTATAAAGTTAAGGGGAATCCATGATGTTGGGGGAAGAAAGATTTTGAAATACAAAAAGCTGTCCTTGTAGTGAAAAAAGTATAGTCTTATTCTCATGTTACAACCTCCAAAGTTTAATCCTGGATCTGGTACTGAATTAACACTGACCTTTCATCATTGAACAAGTGTCATAGTGTCACACAACAGATCACAAACAGATGAACATCATGATTTCCTAGACTTAACCATACTGTGCGTCACTCAACACCCGAGGTGTGCCTCACTTTGAAAATAAACTTATAAACTAAGTCGATCGGAGGCACATCAGTCTGAATGTTTCTCTTGTGTCTGGTTCAAATGTTCATCTTCTCTTTTGTTTCTGCATGCTTATATAGAAAAAGTGAAAGACTGGTCAGGTGTGAACTTGACTCTGACCCAGAAAGCAGGTTTGACTTGAAAAATTCCTTTCAAAAAAGGCTGAGAATAAATGATGGAAATTGAAGTGGGAAATGTACTGCAGGTTGATACTGTGAGTTGGATGAATTTGCCAAATATACTTAGCTTCATAACTAATAGCATAAAATATAATTAATAGAAATTAATAACCTGCTCTTCTACTCTTTTAGAATATAGTGTTCATTTCAGAAACATTGTAGGGATGTTCTTCTTATGATGACAAGCCTAACTTAACCTTATCTTAACTTCTGGGGCTTAACAAAGGAGCATGTCTCAACAAACTCAGAGTATGAATCTAGTTTAAATTAGTTTCTTGCCTCAAGCCTCAAACTCTTCTGAGCTCCAGACTCTGATACAAACATCTACTAAATGTTCCACAGAGTACTTCAATTCAAAATGTTTGTCACTGAATTTTATCTTCCTAAAACAAATCATCACACAGTATCCTTTTTAAAGGGACTGCCCTCCATATAACCTCCTCAGCTAAAACTCTCAGTTGCTTTTCCTCCTGATTCCCTCTTAAGCCCTCCACACTCATTCTATTGCCAAGTTCTGTCAGGTTCATCTTTGAAACACCTCTGAGAATTTTTCTCTTTGCTCTTCTCAGGACCATCATGTCAGTGTCTGCTCTCATCTTCTCAAAGTTTGATTATTGCTATGACCTCATTGGTGTCTTTGTCCTGCTCTCCCCTACTCAGATTTTCCTTCTAACTGCTACCAAAATAACAACCTTCTCCCCTTGCTTAAAATGCTTACCTGTTCCTCAATGAATTATAGATTCTACTCAGTAAAAATATAAATCATCTCATAATATAACCCAAACTACTTTCCTAAGTTCATCTCCTACACTTCTTTTCTGAAGTTCAACTTATCATCCTCCATGTCTTTGAAAAAGATTTCTCTCTAGTAAAAATTTTCCCTTATGTTCTTACATATGTCTTTCTCCACCAAGAAAATGATTAATCATTCTTCAAGATCCTGTTCACAAGTCCCTTTTCTGCGATGCATTTCCTAAAAAACAAAAACAAAAACAAAACAAAGATCAACCACCTGCTGCTGTGAACTACATCAGTGCTTTCAGAAAATATTTATCTTATCATATAATATATAGCTCATCCCTGATTACTGATTACCAGCATCACTTATAACTTCTAAACAAAAATGCATTTCATAACTCACTATAAATGTCTAAGTTATTATCCTGGGGATAGGGTCCCAGAAGTTCCCAGTAACTTTGAGTGTCATAGATTTGCTTTGTCATCTCTTTTTCCCAATCTTCAAGGTGGTGGCTTACACAAGCATTAGTGAGTGTTGACCAAATAAAAGTTGAACCCCATTAATCTTTCAATTCTTCACTCATGTCCACAAGCTCACTCTGACACAATCTTCATATCCTAAATCTAGAGACAGCTTGGGCTGTCTTGAAGCCAAGAGTAGATGAGCAGTTGGAAATCCCATGACCTACAGATCTTTGTGGTATCAAAGAGCCCATGCTACAAATTGGATTGCACAAGGGCCTTGGAGCTTGGTAGAGCCTGACATTCCCATTTTCTAATTTGTGATCTTGAGCATATTACATGATCAGCTTAAGCCCTAGTTTCTTCACACATATTAGTGCTTATTAGATTACATTGCCATAGAGAGCTGGGAGAATTAAAGGCGATGGTGATAGTAAAGCACAGAACGTAGTAGATATATATTAAGTAGTGGCTACTATTATTACAGACCCTTAGTGATCTTCACTAACTTCATGAGTTAATATCTGGTAATATTCCGTAAATGAGTACTTCTTTACCTGTAGTATTTAATTCATGAAACCTTTAATTATGGCATAGAATATGCTCACTGACTTGAAATAAAGTATTTACATATCTCCTGCTCCATAATTCTTTAAGAGGATAGAATTCAAGGAAGAATAAGAACTTTCCTTTCATGGCTTATAATCCTGCATGATTTTAGGGAAGGCTTAAAATGAGAACCAACTTAAGGAATATGAAATATTTGAAAGTTCCCAGATAGCCAGTTTTTCTACAGGGCCATGGAACATTTTCTGAGCACCCAAAACAAAATAAATGTCCCAATCAAGCTAGTGTCTGATATAAAGACTTAGCTACTCAGCTGAGTGATGACATAACAGTGTGTGGCCGAATGATGCCGTGACATTCATACCTACTCATCACTCTCTCTTCTCCTTGATACCATTAAACAGTGGTATTTCCAGGGCAGATGCTATCCTTTAGGGGATTTCATTGTTAAACATATTTCTGAAGGAGTTTCTAACTGATAATTAGTTATTCTAGTGTAATTTAGCTTAGAAAAATCGGTAATTTTGGCAACTGCACCTTGAGACAGCTCTTCGTGTGACATCTTTGTTTACACTTTGTATGTGTGCATTTGTGCAATAAATCAGGCTCAATAGTATCTCTCCTGTCACATTCCATCATGTCACACTAATAAAATTTGACATGCTCTGGGATGTGGTGATGAATAACCATATGTGGTGACATCTTAGAGAATGCTTAAAAATTATGCTCTGCAGTGATTCCAAAACCTTATGTGTACTTCCCCATTGTTGAAGTAAACCTTGCAAAATAAAATTCTCCAGCCATGAAAAAAACAATTTAGAACTTTAGTACCAAAATCACTGAGAGAAATTCACATTAAACTTATCAGTAGCCATTAAATAACACAGGGTTACAAAATGGAACTTAATATTGCAAACAAGATGAGCCTATTTTACATGAATGAGCACACCAGAGCTGTGAGACACTGATCAGAAAGAATAAAGACATTTATCAGAGATTAGAACACCTTAGTTTGGGGGCGCCTGGGTGGCTCATCTACTTGTAATCTCTGTCTGTGAAATAAATAAATAAAATCTTTAAAAAAATTTTTTTAAAAAGATCACCTTAGTTTGTATGGGATTTTTTTGGGGGGGAGGGGAAAGGGTTGACTTTTTGGTTATCCTTTCTCCTGAAATAGTCATTATTTATATAGCTATTAAACGAGTTCTGAACTGAATGCCCTCTTCATCCTAAGACATCCTAGTACAGAGTCCTTGCTGCCATCCTGTGTGATTATTCCCTTTTGCTGGTTAAAGAAACTGAGGCCGAGGGAGTAGAAATGACAGACCCAAAGTCACAGAGCTGAAAGCAATGTGGCTTAGTAGCAGAACTAAGACTAAAATCTCAATATGGGGTGTTCTTTACAAACACTGCAGTTTTCAGGCCCTGCTATTCACTTGTTCCCCTTAGACAAAGCTGACCATCCTGCCAGGACACTTATTCTGCCGTATTCAAATCACTTTTCCTAGAGAGACTGTCCCATGGTGAGGATTGCAGTCAGCAGGAGGGGAAGGACTGGTGGCTTCTGCCTGAGAGCCGAGCCTGGCTGTCACAGCAGTGTGGAGAGACCTTTGTAGCATGTGAAAACATATTGTGCAATTCTGCTCTGATTAGTAGCACAGCATGACTTCTGAAATCAAGCAGTTTCTAAAACCCAGCAGGATTCATCTAGAGAAAGGCCTGTCAACACTTCTTGAACCTATACATACTAAATTTGGTGCTAAGCTTTGAAATGGAAGCCCACAGAACATTCCCTAGGTAACATGAACTCAATGCTTTGCAGTTTTATATTAAAAACAATTCTATTGGAATTAACCAATGTACATGAAACAATGGCTAGCACAATAAAAAGCATGCATGATTTTATTAGTATTTAATTTAGAGATGGTAAAAGCAGAATTATAATTGTTGAAGAAATGGAAGTTTTATTGCTTTTGCTTAAAAGTGTCATTAGGATGAATAGGAAGATGAATAGGAAACTTGGGTTTTGTTTTTGTTTTTGTTTTTGTTTTTTTATAAAGAATTTCTTGCCTTTTTGTGAAAAACTGGTAAAATATCTCAATATCTGGGTAAAAGTGAACATTATTAATTCCAGTTTGAAGAGATATTAACTTATGAAAGAATTCAGTCATTATATTTATCACATTTCAGACCCTTTTCTGATCTAGGAAATGCATCAGATTAGTAATATGCAAATGGTTAATGTCTATACCAATATGAGATTGTGAATTTTATCCACACGTATTACATGTAATAAAATTTCTGATAGCATGTTGATAATGGCCTATGTAGATAACAACTGCATAATGCAATGGATAAAAAGAACATATTTAAGATTTGTTACATGATATATTATTTTTGACATTCTAATAGTATCTATTATTATGGAATCAGCTTAGTGTCTGTGTACTGTAGTCTGAACAACATCTCTATCAGGGGAAAAGAGAGACATTTTATTGAATGTGAATGTAATTTGCTACAACTGGTCCCCATTTTGAAATAAGAAATATAGATATATATCTCCCTAGTCCACTTCCTTTTCCTATTTTGTTCAGACATTTAACTCTGCAATTAGTTCTGGAGCTTTATTATGGATTTATTTTATAAACATAGGCAGCACTTCAAATTTGGGATCTGAGGTGGGTGCAGAGATATCATTTAACCCAATAGTTTTTCAAATGCATTTTAGCTCTATGACTCAAGTCAAGGTCCTCAGTAGCTTTTGAGTCAAATATAGATTCTAGGAAAATATAGTGCAATTGTTGATTGAGTGCAATGAATCAATGTAATGATCCAATTTAAATGGATCTTAAGTTAAATTTCCCTGAAGTTTGGGGGAAAAATGTCCTACTTAATGCTCTGTACTTACTACCCCTTTATTTTTTCCTATAGTGAAATCACATCAGCCAGCAGAGACCACTGGTGGTTTTAAGAACTTTTGCAGTTGAAGATGGACATAGGAGCTCAGTATTTAACTTAAGAGTTTTGATTAACATATGTCACTTTTTAAATTGAGAAACTTATTTTTCCTTTTTGTTTTTCCTTTATTCCTTTCTTGGGGGGGGTGGGGAGCGGTATTTTCAGTAAGGCACAGAAAATGGTAAAGAATCAGCTAATACAATGATGATATACCTTTCTGGCTAAGATTTAAAAAAGTGAGTTCCATATCGCTTAGTGTCATCTTTCTTTCCTTTGCTTATTTATTTTATTTCCATCACTCCTGAGCTATCAGTGGTAAATCTAATTTAAAAAGCAGCTATAACTGAAAGTGTCATCCAGTTGTAAGAATAAAGATATTTCTATGAAATATTTATGGATTTTCTATGTACAATCTAGAGTTCGGGTAGCCAGTAGAGCAGATGGTTGAATCTATAACTGCTTCATAAACCTTTTCCACAGAGACCTTCAAATAAGAAGGAAAAAAAAGATTATCCTAAATGCAGACAGGGTCTTTTTAATCACTTAAAACCAGTTTATTCTTCCATTCCTTCCTTTTTGTTTGTTCGTTTGTTTGTTTGAAGATTCTATTTATTTATTTATTTGTTTGTTTGAGAGAGAGAGAGAGAGCATGAGCAGGGGGAAAGACAGAGGGAGAGTATCTTCAAGCAGATTCCGCACTGAGCTCAGAACTCAGTGAAATGTTGTATCTCACCATCCTGAGATCATGCCCTGAGCCTGACACACAAAGGGCCGAGCCACCAAGATACCCCATCCACTCCTTTCTTTGTCCTTGCCCTTCTTTCCTTCTTCCCTTCTTTCCTAACTTGCCTTCTCTCTCTCTCTCCTTCCTTCCTCCTGTCTTCTCTTCCTGCCTTTCTCTTTTCCTTCCCCCTTCCTCCATTCCCTCTTCTCTTTCTTCCTCCTCCCCCCCCCCTTTCTTCTTCCTGGATATCTTGGCAAACATCAGCTGATATTTTTACACAAGAAAATAACAAATTTCTTTTTCTTTAGTTTGAAAGGATTTTTTTTTTTAATAACCAAACTAGTATCTTTCAATGCTTCCTCAAGAATTCTTCAAGAACATTAAGATAGATCACTCAAAGGTAGTAATACTCTATTAGATATTTGAAAATTGCTAAATAGAGTAGATCTTAAAAGTTCTCATCACAAGGAAAAAATTGTAACTATGTGAGGTGATGGATGGTAACTTATTGTAGGGCTCATTTATTTATTTACTTATAAATTTATTTATTTAGATATATAGATAGATATAGTCATGTTGTATGCCTAAAGCTAATACAATATTTTTTGTCAATTTATGCCTCAATAAAATGGAAAAAAAACCTAAATTTTAAAAAATTAAATACTCAAAATTCTCATTTTGTTATCAAAGGAGTTTTGATAATATTGCATAATCTACTGTAGAGATTCTTCTACAGAATCTCATTGACATTAGCTAAGAATAACTGCAAAAAAGACCTTTTTTCCTTGCCCATTACTACCATGTGGCCCTGTGTTCCCAATGTCAGCAATTTGAGAAATTCTACACAGATCTGATTGTAGTTATATGCCAGGATTCATGTGATCTCACAAGTGCCCTACCTCTTTGCATTTCTGAGGAAAGTATCATTGGGAATTAGGAAAAAATATGAACATATAAACTTTGATAGATTAGATATTTTATAAACTAGCAAAATGCTAAATCAATCCCCTTTCTGTTGTCATAGACTGAAAGGTATGGTTTCAGGGAGAGGACTTCAGACCTTAGGTGATGCTCTTTGAGTGATGTGTCCACAGGGCCACAGTAGGTACGTGGCTGGTGTTTTTTGTCGTTCTGGGTGTTCATGTTCCTGGTAACAATCTTCATCATGTTTTTAAACCATACTGAAAAGATACTCTCTTTATGTGTTTATTCAATTCTGAACTTAGCCTTATTTTTATTATTTTGATGACAAACTTCCTAAAGTTTCTAACAGCATCTCTCTTTTCTTAAAGATGGTAAGAATATGATTTGGATGGTTTAGATACACAGCACGATCCTCTTTTACCGTATTGGAATTGATATGTCTATAGCCTGTAGGTATTTAGGACCGTTTGTCTCTGCTAGATAATGAGAAGAAAAATTTAATAGTGACAGTTTATAAGGTGTTTTCAATGTGTCAGTCTCTATACCACCTAGTTTATATAAGTTATGTCATTTAAGCCTCATAGCACCCATTGCACATGTATTTCTATCTTGCTTTTAAATATGAGGAAATGAAGGGTGCCTGGGTGGCCTAGTCAATTAGGCCTCAGACTCTTGGTTTTGACTCAGGTCCTAATCGCAGGGTTGTGGGATTCAGGCCCACATGGGGCTCCAGGCCCCGGGTGGGATTTGCTTACGACTTTCCCTCTGCCCTTCTACCTCTGTGCTCATGCATTCTCTCTCTCTCAAATAAATAAATCTTTGGAAATATGAGGAAATGGTAGCTTATTACAATCAGATAACCTACCTGTTTTTATATACCTAATGGGTAGAATAATCAGAATTTAAATTCTGGTTTCCCAGATTCAAACTTGTGTTTCAAACAGATTATTCTGCCTATACTATAACTGGAAAATTAAAAAAAAAAAAAAAAGAAAGAAAGAAAAAGTAGTTTGATTTTTATAGTGCTTTTCTGCCTTTTCTCCAGTATGGAATTGTATGCATAAGTAGGCCAGTCCTTTTGCCACTGAGCTACATCTGAATTTTATGTGTTATACTGATGTAACATGGGCTCTACAGATAATGGAACGTCTGAGGTCTGTACAGAGCATGAGGGATAAATAGGAAATAATTTGAGAATGTGTTAAATTGAATTGATAAAATAATTATAAGGGGAGGTGAATCATGAGAGACTCTGGACTCTGAAAAACAATCTGAGGGGTTTGAAGTGGCGGGGGGGTGGGAGGTCGGGGTACCAGGTGGTGGGTATTATAGAGGGCATGGATTGCATGGAGCACTGGGTGTGGTGAAAAAATAATGATACTGTTATGCTGAAAATAAATAAATAAATAAATAAATCTGTATTTCACAAGAACAAAAAGTTGCAAAGGAAAATAGGGAAAATAATGAAAAGAAACGAGAGTCTTCTTTGGCACAGTTGTCCAATGATGGAGATCTTAATAATATTTTTGGAATTCAGAAAGGTGGAATGATTCAGGAAGATTTGTTTTCATATTTTAAAAAGCCAAAGAAGAGGTAATTTAATTAGGACTGAATGAAAATTCAAAAATACATCTGGAAACACGTCCAGAGACATGTTCAAATACTTTATGTGTTAACCTATGTCCAGTTGAAATTAATACAAAGACTGTAAGTGTAATCATTTTTTTCTGTGTATAGCCTCTAAAGACATTGTGCACTCCAAACAGCAGATTCTTTTTAGAGAATTGTTTGTGAAAGTAGATTTAGAAAGAACTTGATTAACCTTTTCTAAGGAGCTATGAGGTAAAACAACCCAAATATACAATAATGTTGTTAGATGCTTTTAGAGGAGCAACAAGTGAGTTCCTAAATAGAATCACTGTAAGTCAGTGTCAACCTATGACATATCATCCCATGTATTTATCAGACTATGTTCTGGGTAGTGTTGCACAATTACATTGTGTTTGTTTATAAAATAACTTAGGTTATTGGTGGCTATTTTCTGTCAAAGAAGTGATTTCATAATGCCATCATAGTTTGTATAATTCTTCAGAAGAGGTACTGAATGTCCACAATAGCCAAACTATGGGAAGAGCCCAGATGTTCATAGGTGGATGAATGGTTAAAGAAGATGTGATACACACATGAACACACACACAAACAAACAATACTCAGCTATCCAAAAAATGACATCTTGCCATTTGCAACAATGTGGATGGAAATGGAGGGTATTATGCTAAGCGAAATAAGCCAATCAGAGAAAGACAATTGTCATATGATTTCACTCACGTAGAATTTAGGAAATGAACAAAGCATAGGGAGCATAGGCAGATGGAGGAAAAAATAAAATAGGATGAAATCAGAGAGGGAGATAAACCATAAGAGACTCTTAACCAGAGGAAACAAAGTGAGGTTTGCTGGAGAGGAAGGGAGTGGGGGAATGGGGTAAGTATGTGATATGCATTAAGGAGGGCACTTGTTGTGATATGCACTGGGTGTTATATGTAACTGATGAATCACTAAATTCTACCCATGAAACTAATAGTACACTATATGTGAATTAATTTAAATTTAAATAAAATCTTAAAAAAAAAAAAAAAGGAGAAGTGCTGGATGAATAGCCTATCCTCTGGTTCCCATAATTGCAAAGCTTTCAGGTTATACTGGCTAGTATGCCATTTTTTTTCATTGAATATTCATTTTTGTATATTGGGATTCCAATGTGAAATGAGTTTCTATGCATCAAGAAAGCATGAAACTTAATCACCAAGCTGTATTTTAAACAAAGCAACTCACTCCCAACAAAGGAAGTTCAAACATATGCAGAGTGTACTTGCTTCTACAATGCTTTTAAAAGATTGTGAGCAGTTGGGATAAGAGTTGCCAAAATTAAAGGATGACTTTTAAGAGGAGGATAAAAGAAAAGTCCTGCTATAAAAATGCTTTAGAGTTCATCGAACTCTGCATATTTCAGCTCAGGTAGAAGGCAAATTATGGTATTCATTATTAAAATAGGCTTGAATCTCAAACAGAAAAATGAGGGGCCCAAGTGGTGAGCATTAAATTATACAACTTGTCATAAAATCTCTTATTATTCTAAGTAGTCTCATGTTTTATTGCATCTTAAATACAAACTAAAAAAGCCACCAAAAAAGACCTTTTCTAGCAATACTGGTAAAATAAAATGGTCATTAAAACACAGATACAAAGATTTGATAATAATATACACTACATATTCAAAAAAAAACATGTATGTTATGCTTAACTTTGAGCACCAAAAGTCCATATTTCACATAGTATTCAATGAAACGATTAAGGAAATTAATGGTCTTATTAACAGAAACAGGCTTATACAATGAGAAAATAACTATCCCATTACCTTCTCACAAGATGGACATTTTTCTTTTATTTTGCCAGCCTGCTGTCTTCATAGACTTTATGCACGGGTTACCATATGCTTTTTCAGTAGTAAATCCTGTTAAGAAAACACAAACCAATGGCATGAAAATAAGTATTTGTTCATAGACCTTCTGAAGTTAAATAAAATTCCTGAGTGGTTATTTTTAGACATGGGAGCAAACTGTTCTACCACATTATTTTATCAAATTTGAAAACTAAATTGAGGGAGGAAAAAAATAGAAAGGATTGAGTTATAGTTGTGCTAATATCTCTAAATTATTTTTTAATTTTATGCATTTAAGAGGGAGTTTGATGTTGTTTGCTCTGTGCTTCATGAGTTCTAAATGGCAGCCATCTTAGCTAATGCCATTGGGACTTGTGGTTAGTTGGTTAGTTAATAAAAAGTTATCCATTAAATCCAGAAATTGTGAGACATGACACATATGGAGGTGAGGATTTTTAATTCAGAATATTCCTCCACCTTGTATAGTAGAGCTAAATACTTTCCTTTGAGCAAGGATCTATTTAATGGAGTATATTTGCATATTTTCTTATACAAAACATAAATCCTAATTCATCATCCTCAGTTTCTCTAGGTTCTCCAAAGTAGAGGAAGAATTTCATTGCTACTCGTGAAGCAATATGAATGACAAATCTTTCTAGATTTGTGCAGTTCCTCTCCAGTATTTTAATGTCATTTTCCTCACATGTAATTCAAGAACATCAATTACTGAATATTTCCAAAACATTAAACCTAGTTTTCCTGGAAATAGCTCCTTCATGTCAAACTTATATTTTGTCAATATAACATATTCGATTAAACAATGTAATTACAGAGCAAGAATAAGTGCAAAAACAGGTTGAGAAGAAATGTGAATAATTTATGTAAGCATATGGCTTGGGTAGTGAGAGGTCAAGTATTCAAATGCCAGAGGATGGTGTGGTAGGATCACACATCCTAGGCTTCAGAACCTGAGGTCTGGAAAGGACAAGAAGCTACTGGCAAGCCTTCAAGTTGGTTCTTTAAAGATCTCTGTTTTTAAGGGTGTTTTTGCTGAGCAACTTTAAAGGCCTCAGGATAAAATGAGAAGCCAAATTTCAGTGACCTTCAAATACATGTCCTTCAACTTTCTGTATGTACACTTAGAACCCAGACTGAAAAAAATCTGTGACATAGTTAGTTGGAAGACATCGTGTTTACTGACTTTGAAATGAAGTCACAAAGTTTTTTATTTTCTTCGTGTTAAGTGTCGTATGAAAACACATTTGGAGTTGAAATAGGTATGATTAGTAACAGAATTTTACTCTTCATTTCAAAGTGGGGGAAATGGATAGTTTATCTTTTTCAGGTTGTAGTGATACCTTTAATTTGATGTGATGGCCAAGAATGATTTGCCTAATTGAGGAACATGTTCATCAATTTCCTTCAGTAATAGACATCTTGTTGCAGAAACTATGGCTGTTCCAACGTCTAAATGTCTTTGTCTTTGTTCTTTGTAGCAGTGAACAAAAATGTCAGGTAACTTTACCTCTAGCCACCCCCCTGAGCACGGTTGGTCTAGGGTGTCTTTTTTACTTAGCCTGGAAAATCTGACATGATCAAATTCTGGGTTTATTCATAATAAGGTTAA
Source organism: Mustela putorius furo (assembly GCF_011764305.1). NCBI lineage: Eukaryota > Metazoa > Chordata > Mammalia > Carnivora > Mustelidae > Mustela > Mustela putorius. The sequence goes on from NW_025421998.1 coordinate 32,533,483, forward strand.
CACTACAGGACATACCAGAAAAAGTGTTTATATGAATGATCAATAAGTTCTGATTCTAGCCTGCATTGAACTCTGGTTTCTGGTTAGTTTACTAAATGTATTTATACTCTCCCCATTTCTACCTAAAAACAAACAAAACATCAAAACAAAAAATAGTAAAAATAACAAAAATAATAGATTATTTGGGGATTAAAGAGTATGAGTCATGTGGGGCTTTTATATCCATTATCTTATTTGTTCCTTCTAATAACTCTGTGTGGTAAAAGTTATTAATAGCACCGTAATTCATGGATGGAGAGGTAGGTCTCATCAGGATTAATTTGCTCTAAGTAAAATAGGTAAAAATGGGATTTGAACTTGGGTCATCTGATTTCAAAGTCTAGATCCTAATCCTAAAATACACTGCTCCCCCCAGTTAAAAATTGAGTTATTTCAGACTTGAAGGAATTCTGGGATGTCATGCAGTCAGGTTTAAGCATCATAGGAATGACTATTTAGAGGATTAAAACCTGGCACTTTCAGAACTGGACTTGTGCAATTGACTTATGGTGTGGGATAATTGTCAAAAGACTTCATGGCCTCATCAAACCCTGTAGCTGAAGGGGCACTTGAATTTTGTGGTGCTGTATTTTAAATAAAACTAGTCAAAGGACGAAGCATGATAGGTTAGAAAGGGGTAACCAAGATGCTCACAGACCAAATGAAGAAATGGAGGACACGAGAATATCTGAATGAGGATTTGGAAGATGCTTTTGGTTTGGGAAATATAATTTTTTGATGTCTTTTGAGAGAATCCTTGCAGCAGAAAATAGAAAAGGGTACCACTTTGGAACAAGAGAATGCAGGAAGTGAGAAAGTGATAGGAGTTGGTATAGTCAGTCTTTCAAAATGTCTAGGTAGATATCCTAATCAAACTCTTAAGCAAAAAGTGGGGTGCCTGGGTGGCTCAGTGGGTTAAGCCTCTGCCTTCAGTTTAGGTCATGATCTTGGGGTCCTGAGATCGAGCCCCGTGTTGGGCTCTCTGCTCAGCAGGGAGCCTTCCCCCCCCCACCTCCTGCCTGCCTTTCTGCCTACTTGTGATCTCTCTCAGTCAAATAAATAAATAAAATCTTAAAAAAAAAAAAAAGTTAAGCAAAAAGTATGTCTAGAGTGCTTGTACCAGCGTCAGTCAATTCAGTCTGTAAATAGAAGGTCCCCTAGCATACTCCTTGTTGATTTATTTCCCTCTAATGTATCTTTTTTTCTTTCACCTTGTCAGCTGTTTTATTAACTAGAGTCACTTTTTTTTAAAGATTTATTTAATTAATTTATTTATTTGGCAGAGAGAAAGAGAGATCACAAGTAGGCAGAGAGGCAGGCAGAGAGAGGGGGAAGCAGGCTCCCCGCTGAGCAGAGAGCCCAATGCAGGGCTGGATCCCAGGACCCTGAGATCATGACCTGAGCCGAAGGCAGTGGCTTAACCCACTGAGCCACCCAGGCACCCCCACTTTTTATTTTATTATTTTGCCATCTAAATAGAGTAAACTTGGAGATCTTCTACCAGGTATGTTTCATAGCAGTGTACCAAATTTAATGTACTTTATTTACATTTATAGAACATGGTATTTGAAATATGGGTGTTTATAAATAGAATTCATTGTGATTAAGCAAAACTCAGGGGACGGTATCTCACTCATAATTTAACATTTAAAGCAGGCTTCTCCCCACCCTCACCCCTGCCCCTCCATCCAATTTTGAAGTCATAAAATAACAATCTTAGCTTTGGAATTGGCCTTTGACTGGAATGAAAGTTTTAGAAAACTTTTTGATGTACGACTACTGTATATTTCATCCTCATATGTCCTCAAAATGAATAAACGTTGAAAGGTAGAGCTAATCCTATCACAGTATTTGATGAAAATGCATTAAACAGAAGGTAATAAGTGATTCCAGTGGTGCCACGGAGTCCCAGGGTTTCTAGAAACAATTCAAGGCACTGATTACAATTGGAGGCTTCTGCATAAGTCCTCCTGGGGCATCAATTAATCCCCAAATTCTTTCTGTTCCATATTATTTAACAAAGGACATGAAATTAATGGTATTACTTCTTTGACTCAAAAAGCTAATCCCTGACTGGGTGAAACATGTGTCTGGCTTTCTGTAAATGGTGATTCAAAGTTACAGAATTTTACTTTGCAACCCATCCCCAACAAATCAACAGTAATCTCTCTTCACTGTATTTATAATTCCAATAAAGCTATCACTGATATTTACCCAAATTCTAATATTTGAGTAATTTAATGTAAGTTATAGGCTACTAAATATTATGTATTATAATAGTTACATTAAACCTATACATAAAATATTTCATGAAGCTGAACATATTTGTACCCTAAGACTCAATAATTTTGCCTCAGAAGATAATACAGGATCGAGTCCTGTATAGGGCTCTCTGCTCAGCAGGGAGCCTGCTTCCTCCTCTCTCTCTCTGCCCTCTGCCTACTTGTGAATTTTCTCTGTCAAATAAATAAATAATCTTAAAAAATGGAATGGATAAATAAATGATGGTATATTCCTGTAATGGGATATCATACAGTAATGAAAACAAGTGAGATATCATCACAGGCAATAGTATACATGAATGTGATAACCATAATTTTGAGCAGAAGAAACCAGGTACAAACGCACATATGGCAATGAGTCTGTCTGTCTGTCTGTCTTTCTACCTACCTATCTATCTATCTGTCTGTCATCTGTCTATCTGTTTTGGACTGAATATTTGCATCTCCCCAAAATTCATATGTTAAAATTCCTAGTGTGATGGTATTTGGAAGTAGGTCCTTTGGGAGGTGATTAGATCATGAGTGCTTAGAGCCTTCATGAATGGGATTAGAGCCCTAATGAAAGAGGGCTCTGACGCAGACAATTCTCTTGCTCTTTTCCCCATGGGAGGACCCAGCAAGAACTGCTCATTAACCGTATCACGTGTTTACACATATCTTCTGAAGTGGATTGCCTTCCTTGAGCCAGGAAGTGGGCTGTCACCAGACGCTGAATTTGTTGCTGCCTTGATCTTGGACTTCCCACCCTCCAGAAGTATGAGAAATAAATGCGTTTACATCACTCAGTAAATGATACTTGTTATAGCAGCTCAAATGCACTAAGATGGTATCTATCATTGGCAAAGCTGGACTGTACTAGAGGTAGATTGGTGATCTTTGCAGGAGAGAGGCCGTGGGAGGGCTTGATGGATATCCTGCAGCATGGATGATATTCTGCTTTGGGTCTGTATGCCCACTAAAAGGTTGGGTCCACTTTGTAAAAACCAAGTTGATGATTTGTTTTCTGACTTATGCAAGTTATCTTTTAATAAGGTACACTTTAATACATGTTCTTGTTAGGAGCAACTTCCTAAGAGACATGTTATATGCCAGTTTATTCTCTAGAAGCCACCAAATCAATAGAATACATTCTTAATATTTCAACCTGTAGGCTTTCTGAATTGAGGATAAATTCAAATAGAAATGCCAACAAATTAACTTTGAGCAGATGACATTTAATTCAAACAAGATCAAATAGGAAATTGCCCTTTCTTAAAGATGCTATTACACTGGTGTGCTGCCTAATTATAGGTACTAAATCACTCACTTTTACTCATTCTATTTTTAAGAAGCATAGTAGTGTGGGTGGCATTCATGAATCAAAACTTGTGATAACATGTGAAGAGACACTTACTTAGAGGTATTGTTAAAACACATTCTCCAAAGAAAGGCTAAGCTAATTTGAGCTTGACCTTATCAGCAATCCAAATTCAACAAGTATGACGTACTATAATGTTCATGAGAATTAACATGTGGCTGCAGAAGAATTTAGTGTAATAGAAGTCAGGATGTGGTAAGAGAGGCTAGTGTAGTTGTAACTACTGTCCGTGATAAACACATGCCAGGTAAAAACCCAAGAAATAATTTCTTCTTATTGTTGGCCAACACTCCTGGAGAAATGTTTTACAGTTAGCTCTTGGAAACACACTGTTTAATATAAAAGAGGGAATGTTAAATCCACTCTTTCTTGAAATCACTTACTTTGTAAATAAACAAGCTTGCCTCTTCCTCCTGAGAACTAAGAGGCAAAATCTCTCTTAGTCTTAGAAGGAGCCTGAGTCCTTCCCTGTTTCCATAAAGGCTAGTAGCAGAGAGAGTTATGTCATGATTATGGAAACTACCATTCAGTAGAAATAATCAGAGTTGAATGCAATATTTGCATTGCTGGTCCATATTCTTTGATTTGATCTACCAGTTATCTGATTCTGCTCAGGATTGTATTTTGGCTATCGGTAGAGTCTCTCTGCCCACATTTGTTCAAAAGCGTATACTTTGAAGGTCTACTCTGTGCTAGGAAAAGTATTAAATCCTACCAAACATAGATATGATCTGTGTTTGCAAGAAATAAACCTTAAACGCCAGGTATGTATGCAATGAAGAATTGACACAGATCATTTGAAAAGAATATAAGGGCAATGGGGCTCATGGCAAAGAATTGCTTTTAGCAAGTGTGACCATAATAGGCTTTGTGGAATTGATTTTAGCAATTAGCCAATGATTTCAGTCTTGAATGTTGGCTGATTATAAACATAAAGAGGCATTAAGACTGGCATTCGAGAAAGAGGAGTTGGAGCAAAGTTTCAGAGGAAAGGAAAGAATGGATATCGAGTGTTAAATAGTGAGTTATTTACCTTAATAGGAATATGTATAGAAGCACCATGAGGAACAAGACTGCAGGAGGTACCAGAATCAGTCATGGAGGACTTAGTGTTTGGTTCATGAAGCAAGTGACCCAAATGACCTTATTTATTGGGCAACCCTACATAAGATATATTAGAGCACACACAGCACTCCTGAAAATCCCAAAGGAATAATCTAGCTTGGTCAGTCCATCCATGTAGGAGAAAAGTCTGGATGATACTGGTAGAAAGATATCTATAAAACTAATTCCCTGTTAAAAATTTGGGGTTTTTTTTCCTCTAAGGAAGGAAGGATAGAGCAGGTTTTCCCCCTGCTCGCTCATTTTTTTTCTTTAGCTCCTAATCTTGTATTTCTAAGTACATCTGCAAGTTCAGAGAGAGCAAATTTCAGATGTGAATGAAAAAGGAAATGCTTTTAATTTTCAAATAATGCCTGCCTTAATGGTAAAATGGCTGTGACAAGATTAGCCAGAATCATAGCACTCATTTTATGAAGAAAAATAAGTCAGTGACAGTCATTTTATTTATATAGCCATCTGCACATTCGTGTCTAAATCCTTCTGGTATTTGAAAATGCAGCTTCCAAATTCGGGATCTTATTGGGAGGCCTGAGTCACTTGGAAGCCAGCAGGAGTGACAGGCAAAGACAAATTTTTTGTGGGCCCTTCATTCCAACCTTTCATACAGTTAGCCTTTTTATAAACTGCTATATCTGTGAAATCCAGCAAATTCCAATAAACAGGCAAACTACTGCCTGGCACTCCAATCCTGAAAAGGCTGATCTGGTTTAAGATTAGATGCAGAAAAGTAGTTTGGGAGAAGATCAGAATGGGATGATGGAATCATTGGGTTTGTGAGGCAAAAGACCCTTAGAGGTGGCCTAGCTGAGCATCCACATTGAGCAGAGATGCTCAGGAGTGCTCTGGACAAGCCCAGGGGTTGCAGGACTCCAACCCTTCCTGCACAGATGCACAGATACCCACATGTGCATGCGTGCCTGCGCACACCCACACACGTCATTTAAAGCAATATCCTTTGGTCTGCTTTTAATACACCGAATTTTCCTCTAATAGGAATGGAAAGTGCAGACCTAGTAGAGCAACTTACAGAATCCAGTTCATAGATTCATTTCATGGGTGATGTAATGGTCTTTATAAGGTACATATTTTTTATAAGACATTTAGCATAGGGTATGTCAACTTTAAATGTCAGTTCCTTTCTCTTGTTATATTCTCTTTGAATTCTGTGTTCGTGTTATCTCACGACTTCTGTATTTACACATAATTCTCTTTTGGTGTTTGTTCTCCCCCCCCACCCCCCACCCCCATATTTAAACAACACTCCAAACTCTTCCTTTGCTACAGACATGGATTTCACCATCAGGGGCCTTAGCTTGCTTGACTCTGTTATCCTTTTCCGTGCGACCTCCTCCACCTACTTGTTACCATGTTTAGAGTCTAAGACTCAAGTTGCTCTAGAGAATCATAGGAGACAATCCAAAATATATCTGTTAATCTAGATGCTTATCTAGAAATATCTTAGAAATGGAAGTGGAGTTTTCTTAGAAATGTCATTATACACAGTACAATTAAAGTACTAATTTCTGTTTGTTTTTTTTTTAAAGGATGAACATTTATTTTTTAATTTATTTTAAAAAATATTTTATTTATTTATTTGCCCAGAGAGAGAGAGAAGGAGAGACCACCCACAAGTAGGGGAAAGGCAGACAAAGGGAGGGGAAGACCTCCCACTGAGCAGGGAGCCCAATATGGGACTCCATCCCAGGACCCTGGGATCATGACCTAAGCCAAAGGCAGACACTTTACCTACTGAGCCACTCAGAGATCTAAAGGATGAACTTTTTAAAAGCAAGTTTACTCTGTGCTACTTTAAAGTTAGTGTTTGAGTGCATAAGAAGATGTCTCACTGTAAATAACATTTTTAGTCTTGTATAGAAAAAGTCTGCTTTTTTGATATAATAAGATTTGTATCATTCTCTTTTTTTTTAATTTTTTATTTTTTATAAACATATATTTTTATCCCCAGGGGTACAGGTCTGTGAATCACCAGGCTTACACACTTCACAGCACTCACCAAAGCACATACCCTCCCCAATGTCCATAATCCCACCCCCTTCTCCCAAACCCCCTCCCCCCAGCAACCCTCAGTTTGTTTTGTGAGATTAAGAGTCACTTATGGTTTGTCTCCCTCCCAATCCCATCTTGTTTCATTGATTCTTCTCCTACCCACTTAAGCCCCCATGTTGCATCACCACTTCCTCATATCAGGGAGATCATATGATAGTTGTCTTTCTCTGCTTGACTTATTTCGCTAAGCATGATACGCTCTAGTTCCATCCATGTTGTCGCAAATGGCAAGATTTCATTTCTTTTGATGGCTGCATAGTATTCCATTGTGTATATATACCACATCTTCTTGATCCATTCATCTGTTGACGGACATCTAGGTTCTTTCCATAGTTTGGCTATTGTGGACATTGCTGCTATAAACATTCGGGTGCACATGCCCCTTTGGATCACTACGTTTGTATCTTTAGGGTAAATACCCAATAGTGCAATTGCTGGGTCATAGGGCAGTTCTATTTTCAACATTTGGAGGAACCTCCATGCTGTTTTCCAGAGTGGCTGCACCAGCTTGCATTCCCACCAACAGTGTAGGAGGGTTCCCCTTTCTCCGCATCCTCGCCAGCATCTGTCATTTCCTGACTTGTTGATTTTAGCCATTCTGACTGGTGTGAGGTGATATCTCATTGTGGTTTTGATTTGTATTTCCCTGATGCCGAGTGATATGGAGCACTTTTTCATGTGTCTGTTCGCCATCTGGATGTCTTCTTTGCAGAAATGTCTGTTCATGTCCTCTGCCCATTTCTTGATTGGATTACTTGTTCTTTGAGTGTTGAGCTTGCTAAGTTCTTTATAGATTCTGGACACTAGTCCTTTATCTGATATGTCGTTTCCAAATATCTTCTCCCATTCTGTCAGTTGTCTTTTGATTTTGTGAACTGTTTCCTTTGCTGTGCAAAAGCTTTTGATCTTGATGAAATCCCAATAGTTCATTTTTGCCCTTGCTTCCCTTGCCTTTTGCGTTGGTCCTAGGAAGATGTTGCTGTGGCTGAGGTCGAAGAGGTTGCTGCCTGTGTTCTCCTCAAGGATTTTGATGGATTCCTTTCGCACATTGAGGTCCTTCATCCATTTTGAGTCTATTTTTGTGTGTGGTGTAAGGAAATGGTCCAATTTCATTTTTCTGCATGTGGCTGTCCAATTTTCCCAGCACCATTTATTGAAGAGGCTGTCTTTTTTCCATTGGACATTCTTTCCTGCTTTGTCGAATATTAGTTGACCATAGAGTTGAGGGTCTATTTCTGGGCTCTCTATTCTGTTCCATTGATCTATGTGTCTGTTTTTGTGCCAGTACCATGCTGTCTTGATGATGACAGCTTTGTAATAGAGCTTGAAGTCCGGAATTGTGATGCCACCAATGTGGGCTTTCTTTTTCAATATCCCTTTGGCTATTCGAGGTCTTTTCTGGTTCCATATAAATTTTAGCATTATTTGTTCCATTTCTTTGAAAAAGATGGATGGTACTTTGATAGGAATTGCATTAAATGTGTAGATTGCTTTAGGTAGCATAGACATTTTCACAATATTTATTCTTCCAATCCAGGAGCATGGAACATTTTTCCATTTCTTTGGGTCTTCCTCAATTTCTTTCATGAGTACTTTATAGTTTTCTGAGTATAGATTCTGTGTCTCTTTGGTTAGGTTTATTCCTAGGTATCTTATGGTTTGGGGTGCAATTGTAAATGGGATTGACTCCTTAATTTCTCTTTCTTCTGTCGTGCTGTTAAGAACTAGCCCCAGAATCAGTAGCAAAATAAATAAATAAATAAAGTAAAAACAGAAAGAAATTAAACTATTCTTATCATGTAGCCACATGCCTAAAACCAAACACCTGAGTATAAAAATTTTCAGAATTCATTGTTTTCCTCTATTTGTATTCCTTTTAAAGGTTACATTCCTTGCCCCAACTCTTTTTTTTTTTTTCTTATATGGAAAAGGGCACACAACTTTGTCCATATCTGAGCAGTAGTTCCTGGTAAGCCCTATGCCAGCCATCTGATTTTTAAATAAATAACTCTTCCCCATGTAATCTTTTCTTGATTAAAAAAGATGTTTAGAAGAAGAAAATGATAGATTTGTTCACCTACATGAGCCTCGAGTGATATGGCTTAGTAGTTGTGTTGCATCTATAAATACATCTTTTGGCAACTGAGAAAATCACTTTTCTTCCGTTCACTTTAGAAATAATAAGAGCCCTTTGCAATTTAAACTCCAAGGAAACAATCATTCTGAGGACCTTGATGGACAAACCAACTTCTCTAGCCCCCTCCTTTTTAATCTAAATCTTTCTGTCAAGATCTGATAGATTCTGTCAATCTTGATGACTGTCTTGGAATATAACTCCAAAGTTACTCTCAGCATTTTATTTACAAAAGCACAAATTTCAGAGACTTTTGATTTTTTTGGAAAGTGGCTGAATTCTTCACTCTAGACTTGGAACATTTGTTCTGTGGAGCTCCACTTGGATATGCAAAGGCGTATCTCCTCTAATCACTGCCTTTACCACCATTGGCAGGGAATTAGCTTGAGCTCTTAGTGGTTGGGATTGATCCTTTCAATTTCTAAATCTTTTTCTTTTGCTTTCTGACTTAGAAGCTCATTTAACTGAAAGAATATTTTCCACCTTACAAATTTCAGTCCATCATATTCTTTCTCACTAGCGGATTGCAAATGTGAAGGTAGATGAATAAAAATGTTAAACTAATTCATTTCAGTCATTTATCTTGATGGAGTAGAAACTAAGGCAGTTCCAAAAAAATTGAAAAAAAAAAAAAAGTATAGAAAAGAAAAGAAAAAAACAGGTTAAATAAGTGGATGTCAATACATTTAAACTGTAATTATATAATCAGATGCCTTATTTTGGCATGAATAACCAGACAAGATATTTGGAAGGTTTTGATATGTTATTAACTCTTAAGAATGTGTGACAGGTGGCATATGGTATAATGCCTTCTTGTGCCCTGGGCTTTGTCTACAGTGGCAGAAGGCTGGAGAAGTAAGCATTCATGGGTTCTATCAATGAGTAAATCACTGCAGAAACCTGCAAGCCTGAATAGTTCTGCCTCCTCTCCCGCAAAAGACTTTCCTCATCTTCTTCACATTTTATTGTCAGAAATATTCTATTAACTGAATCTTTTTCTCCTCAAACTTACACCTTGGTATTTAAGAAGTCTATTCTAAAAAGACAAAAACTAATGGTATAATCTCAGAGTTCAAAAGAAACTTGTCAATTAACCAAACCCCTTTTATCTATCTATCTATCTATCTAGTTATTTTTAAATTAACAGATAATGTATTATTTGCCCCGGGGTACAGGTCTGTGAATCATCGGCCTTACACAATTCACAGCACTTACCATAGCACATATCCTCCCCAGTGTCCATCACCCAGCCACCCTATCCCTCCCCACCAAAGTAGGAAAACTGAGAATGAGAGAAGTCTGACACATCTAGGTTGAAGGTTACGCTCGATACAGACCTTAGGTCCCCCTTGTTCCCTACCTCAAAACCAGGCTCACATACCATTTATTGCATTTTCTTCATATGAATAACTTTTAAAAATTTTATGTCCAGTTTAGGTAAGATAAATATTTGCTAAAGACAGATTTTTTTTTAAATCAACCTAAATAGAACCAAGTTCTCAAGAGTAACAATTAAAATGTACATGAAACCTGGAAAATGTTTGTTTTCTTTTTTTTTAAGAGTTAATTTATTTATTTGAGACAGACTGAGAGAGTTGGGGGGAGGGGGGCCGAGGGAGAGGGACAAACAGACTGCACTCTGAACATGGAACCTGATATGAGGCTCAATCCCGTGACCCCAAGATCATGACTTGAGCTGAAATCAAGAGTCAGATGCTCTACTGGCTGAGCCACCCAAGTGTCCCTAAAATGTTCATTTTCTTTTTTTTTAAGATTTTTTAATTTATTGTTTTATTTATTTATTTGAGAGAGTAAGTGAGAGAGAGCATACCAGCAGGGAGGGGCAGAGGGAGAGGGAGAAGCAGACTCCCTGATGAGCAGGAAGCCCAATGCCAGGCTTGATCCCAGGAATCCAGGAACATGACCCATGACCTGAGCCAAAGGCAGATGTTTAACCAACTGAGCCACCCAAGCGACCCAAGTGTTCATTTTCAATACCAAAGAATTATATATATTTCACAAAAGTCAGTTTAGGGAAATTTTAATATCAATATTTGCCAATATTTTAATTTTTAGTATTCTTTATGAATCCACAAAGTATTCAAATGAGAAGGTAATTTCAATATATAATTCATTGCTGCTTTGCCATGATGTTCAGCATTTGCACTCAAGGGGCCATAAAGTACAGGAAGTTATCTTGTATCACACAAAAAATTGTGTTTTTTAAAACACTGAATGGTATTAATGCCTCATAAACACTATTAGAATACAAAAGAGTTGCCTATCAGGTTATTGAATTTGCTTTCAACCAAATGCTGAATAACTCATCAGTTGCATGGCTATGCCTACAAGATATATGAATTAACTGTCTCCTCAACTGAACCACTTGTCACCACTTCAGTAATATTTTAATCTCTTTTAATCATGAAATCTATATTTTAAAAAATTATTTGAATGACATTTGGCAGTATTCACATCATGAGCTTAAATTAAGCATTCTCCAACACATCCATAAGATATATGTAGTTATTTACCATGGAGGTAAAATACATCACCAGGACAAACAGGATACATGGAAAGAAGAAAAAATAATTGCCTGAGAACATTATGTGAAAGAGCAGAATAAAAATGTTGTAGCCAAGTGGCAGGGAGAGAAATCTGGACCAGATTTTTAGAAGTACATCCATCCTCTAAGCATACTTTCCATAGTAAGTTATACCTTACTCATGGAAAGGTAAATGTATAAATGAAATTTTACCTGGCAACAAAATTATTTTTGACATTTATACAAACCTATAAAAATAAGTTTTATTTTTAGAATGGGATAAAGAAATAATTATATACTGGGAGAAAACATTACTGTCATCTTTGAGATAATATCTACTCAGATCTTAACAATGGGAGAATGAAGAATTCTTATTAGGAGTATGGAAATTAAAATAGAAAGACCAATCATTGATATTTTAACACTGCACATATTTAAAGTGTACAGTTTAATCAGTTATGACATACGTACTTGCCCATGAATTCATCACTACAATTAAGATCATCTCATATATATTCAGTTATTTATATTATATATATATCACTAAATTTTTTTAGTGCCCCTTTATTGTTCCTTCTATCCCTACAACCCTTTCACCCCTTTCCCAGTTGAGAGTACAACCAGGAAGAATCCAAATGCCCATCAACAGGAATGAATAAACAATTATGATAACCATACAATAGAATGCCATCCTATGGTAAAAATGAACAAGTGATAGACACATGGATTAAACTCAAAACAGTTATGCAGAGTGAAAATTCAAACAAAAAGAGTACATGCTGTATGATTCCACTTATATAAAATCTTAAGAAATGAAAACCCTTCTATAGGGACAAAAAATGAAATGATAATATTTAACTAGCTTTTTTGGTAAGGTTTGTGAGGTGTTTAAGAATTCAGCTTCAAATTCCTTCATTCCTAGTCCAGACAAAACAAAATAAAACAGAATGAAAAGCCCTTAGTACCTGACTATAGCAAGTTTAATAATTCTTTTAGAGATAATATAGGTTCTTACAAAAATCTGACAGGGAGAAGATAAAATCAGATGAACATATGTGCAAGTTTTAGTCACACACCGGCTCTCCATTTGTTGATGGCTTCTTTCTGCAAATCTGTCTTCTACCAAAGAACATATCTGCATCATAGCTCTTTCATTTCTTTTCCCTTTTTTCTCCCATTGGCTATATAATTACAATCATATTTTGCATTTGGCATGAGTTTTCATGTTGTTTCTCCTGTTTCTAGCTTCTGCAGTAAAATAAAAAGGGAGAAATGTTTTCAAAAATTTACTTATAAGGAAACAGGAATCTTAGCTCTTAATTTAATAATTTAATATACTTGTCACTGGATTACTCATTGGAATTCATAGTTAGCTCTTAAGAACACACTTAGGTTCTTGATTTTTTTTCCTTCATATTAAAAAAGGCAATTTATGCATAAGTTGGTGAAATTAAATTTGATTTAGTTAAATGGGGACACAAGAAAGTAGAAAATTTCCTACATTTAAATTTTGAGTATTGAAGAAACATGACCTGGTTTCTTTCTGAATCAATTGTTCTTCATTGATGAGCAAACTGAATGCTTAGACATTGCTAACCATCCTGAGAAATAATGATATCTTACTCGTGTGTTTCAACATACAGATTTGGTCATTAAAGGCAGATGACTAGAGCACTGACCTTAGACTATCCAGGTTTTTATGAAAATATTAACTAAATGGACAACAGAAGAACTGACATAATCAACAAATAATTAAACCTTTACAAATTCATGTTTGATTATATGACTGGCTTGATCAAATAATGAATTAATTTAAGGCAGATAGATTAAAAAAGGAATATTTTCTGGAAATGCTATTGCACAAACATATATACACATAAATCTTTTAAAAGTTTTGTTAAAGAACCAAATTAGTTGGTGTGAGTCTGGATAGCCTTTTTAGTTTAGAACCTATAAAAACTGATCCTTGCCATTTCGTTATTAATAAAATGTATAATGTTCAAAATCACTCCTAATCACATTCCAAGTTTGTGGTTACTTTGAGTGAATGATTTTTTTCTGTCCAATATTAATACCATTTGTAAGAATATTTTTCCAATGAAACATTATAGTATAAATAAGGTCACATTGCAATTAGTGAAAGGCACTAGGAGGTAGCACATGTTTTATATTAAATAAAAAATAAAGTGACCTTGAGACTATTTGTCATGATGCCTAAGGAATATTTTCATATAACTATAGTGGAATTTAATTTAATTTACTCATTTGTAAAGGCTATTGTTTATCTGATAGGTCAATCCCTATATGTTAAAAATTGATAAACTTTCAAATTACATTTTTTATAGAGTAATAGAAATGTAACAGAAAACATTTAAAGCTTTTTTTCAATAACAAAAAAAAGCACATAAAATATTAGTCCATCTGTACTTGTGCCAAAGGCAGAAATCCAAAAGCCACGGTAGCAAAAGGCCAGGTCAGGAAGCCAGCTCAGCTCACCATCTGTAGCAGAAAGCAGAGCCTATTTACAGAGAAGAAAATGTATGTTTAATGCAAAGAACATTATTTCCAACAAGTAACTTATCTGGAATATGGCACCATGGGGAGTTTGGAAATAAAAGAGTCAGCAATAAAGGGTACCAGTATCCTCATAGGAGCATGATTAAGTGTCTGACCGAAGCTTCCACTTGTTTCTGCATTGAGTTTTTTCCCTTTAGTTTGCAACACAAAGACAGGTCCCTGAGAAAGAAAAACCTGTCATCTACACAGTACATCACTCAGTCGGGTACAGATAACTACATCTCTTCTCTGTGGGAAGAAATTCTCTTTATTGGACTTTGTGGGCCCATTCTTTATTTACTGACATTGTTTGGGTGGCAGTTATGGGAAGCGTGGCTCCCCCTTCTCTATCAGAGCCAACGTTTTTTTGGTGCGGTCCTCAAGGACTCTCTCCCAGTCTTCTTCTCCATACAGCCCAGACAGGTCTACTCTAACCAGCCTGTTGTTTGTCCTTAACTGTCACAATATATCACATTCAAATCCAGTGCTGTGTTCTTCGATTTGCTGTTAAACTCTGTAAAAAACAAAACGAAAAACAAACTCCCCAACCTAGAAAATAGACCCAAAGCTACCAAACGAAAAGCAATATGAGGCTGGTGTTATGCCAGGTATTTCGTTGGGTGTGTTTCCATAATGAGTACAGTGGCCCTCTGGGTTAGTGGCTGTTGTCTTTTGCTCCTGTCTTATAGTTGAAGGCACACAGCCGTTTGGAGTTGCCGAGTGTCCTAAGTACAGGAAGAACAGAGCTTGGGTTTATACTCAGGCTGCCTGACATGGAACTATGCTCCTAATCACAAGATCATATCGACTCCCCCATTTTTAATAATTAGTTTCAAAACGGAGGCCTTCCTAGACACCATTCCTGCTTTGCCATTCCATTTTGCCCATTTCATTAGTGGGCAAACCCTTAAACTATATTTATTTTATACATTCCCATACATCTTTCTCTGTCTCTATCTGTAATTACATGACTGCTGTGTGGTGCCTGGAGCTGTATGAGGTGCTTTTAATGTTTGAACTTATTTAATTATTACAATTATCCTACGAGAATGACATTTTTAGGCTTGTTTTACAGAAGTGAAGTGATGCAGTGAAGGGCCCTGGAGTTTACAAAAGGTTGAGTTAGGATTCACATTCCTAACCCCAACCTCTTTACCTCCTAAATGCTTTTACTCTTCATTATGTGAAGTGCTCCCTTCTTTCCCTCATGTTTTACCTCCAGTGGCTAACTATACATTCTTTTAGTCTAAGGATAATACCTTTTGGGTCTTTTGCAGTTCCTGTGACACCTAATGCACCAGCAGCCACACAGTAAGAACTTAATAAATATTTATTTCTAATCTTTGAATTCCTGTCCTGGTCTTTAAATCTCCAGCTGAGACAAATTTACTACAAAATGTGTGGACTCCTGAAAAATATCGCATGACAAAAGATTTCCCATAGAGGAACACTGAGAAGAACTCTGTCAGTAGGAAATGTCAAGGTCAAGGTGATTCATATGCAATGTAAATATTGTTGACCTTTCTATACTTTCAAGTCTCCACAAATAAACTTCAAATCATAGACAATCCTAAAAGGACTATATTCCTTTTTACTCCCCACCCCCACAAAAGCCTTTAGCTAAAAGAAAAAATTGCCTAGGACTAGGGAAAACATTTATGACTTACCACTTTACTCCCCTTCAGGATATTATTTTAAAATTCTACTCTGCATTGCCACAAACTTAATTCATTCCTTCTCATTAGTCTTCTGTCTCACTCTTCCATGGGAGAACATGGGTTCTTCTATTTACCCCGTGTATCTCTTTTCTCTTTCTTCTTCCTTGTCTTTGTCCATATTCCTCATCTTTTTTTCCTGTCTCTTGGCATTCTTCCCTAAACGGAAATCCAAAGTAAAGCCATTGTGATATTTGGACATTCAGGAAATGACAAGGAATGCTCCTGTCTGAGTCTTTGCTGCTGTTCCTAGAGAATGCCTAATGTAGTTATTTCGAAGTTTAAGAGCATCATTTTTTTTTCTAATCAAGGAAGGTTTCATTTTCTCTTTATATTATAGAGAAGACTTGTTTCTGCTAAAAGGGATATAAATGTCCCCCGCCATCACCGCAGCTAATAAAAAATAGACATTTGCTGAAATGCAGTCATGAATAAGGATGAAGATTCCAGCCAGAGTGTTTCAGCAGATAGCAGTCAGTCAGACTTTTCGGTAGCATAATGGATGGAGGGGAAACAGTCTATAGGAATCCATTTTTTTTAAATCATTAAAAAAATGTGCCCTGCTTTAGAAGTTCAGTGAACTCAGACTTTGGATGAACACTCTGAAACAAGAAGCAGAAAGTCCAAGAGAGATGCTTTTAGGAAAATAATCACAAGGAGTGTACAGAGGAACAACATAAACAGGAACATCATTTTGATTGTAGCTACTGATCAGAAATAATATCAGTTGGAAAAGAAGAGGAAATGGGGGGTTGGAGCCACATCCTCCTTAAAGTTTGGGAGGCTTCTTGTTTATTAGTATATAGAGTAAAATCTGCATTTTTCACATCACAAAATGTAGGTTCATTCATTCTCAGCAATACTTTATGTACTTTCTTAAACTTTAGAATTAAAGAGCCCATCAAGCATTATTCATTTTTATATGTAAAAGTCAAATCCAAGATTATCAATTTAGACTCATTATAAAATTCTATCATAATAGGCTTATTCTGCTTAGGTATGTAAGCGTATTACAGAACAGCATGGATAGTTCCCTTCTCTAAATACACATAGCACTTTAAATCCCCACCAAATGATTATATATCCCTTTGTGTTGTGACTTGCAATTTATGAATTAATTCTATCCCCTCAGGTGGTCTGAAAGTCTTTGAAGACAAGAACTGTGTATTACAAACAGGAATTGTGTGTTACATTATCTTGTACAGTGGAATAGCACAGAAACCAATACAAAGCTTCATAACACAACTAAATCCTTACCCTACACCAAACTCCTTCAAAGGTAGCATAGAAGAGTTTAAAAAAAAAATCTGAGGTATGAATTCTTCTACTTTTTGCTTTTTCTTCCTTTCCATCTCAGATACTGCTCCAATATCAGAAAAGAAGGTAGCTTCTTCCTTTCTGGAGTCAGTCTTTAGCACTTGCTAAATTCAGTGCTCATTCCCAATAACTCTTTGTAACTAAGAATCTATAAACTAATAAAGCACTAAATGCTTTTCTTGAAGCCTAGGGGAATAAGATAATGAGGGGGTCCTGTATTTCAGGTGATTCTCTTTCTGTAGAAGATGATTTAAAACTGAAAATCTTCTATTTCTGGCATTACAAGAGCAAGAATATTATTTTCTAACTATATTGCTAAATAGATTTTGATTGTGTGGTTTAAGAAAGGGAATATCTATATCTATGTCTACATCTATATCAGCTTAAAGACTCTGAATATTCATTTATACTTCTTGAGTTTCAGAGACACAAAAATCTAGTCCCTTAGTTCTATCACATTTTCCAAATGAAGAGATACTATTAATTGCCTTACCACTGGTCTCAAAGATAGAAGCCAAGAACGATATTCATCCTAGGTCAGCTGCTTGTGCTATACCAGACTGGGCAAACCATAAAAATCTCTGGATTCAATTTCTTTATCTAGAGAATAAATTCTCAAGTCCTTTCCAATTACATGCTTCTATGATGATTCTCACTTTTGTATTCCAGGACTTATAATGGACTCACAACTTCTGTCTTACTGTAACTTGCTCTGTCTTTAGACCAGCTTTGTCCAAAGCATGTACACATACACTCAAACACATACACGATGGGAACACTTCTGTATGGCTTATTAAATTGATCCTGGTGTGAGCAGTACATATGGATCATCTACATGCTCAAGCAGCTGTGAAAATATGTAATAACTATAGTCTGTTGACCACATCTGGGTGGGATGTACCATTGGTACCACCATTATGATGCAGACTGACTGTGGCCACACTTTCCAGTTCATCAGTCTTTCTGACTTCAACTGACAAGTGTTTTTAGGTATTTGTTTTGTTTTGTTTTGTTTTTAAAGCAAGTGTATACCCATAAAACTGGTATACAGACTTTCTTTTTAGGGATTTCTGAAGTCGCTAAACCACACTTTGCAAAGTTCTATGAGAATAATAATGAATGGACAAAATGTACGTGACAATATTCCTTCCAAATTATATGACAATGGAGCCAGGCACTTGTACATCACTTCATGATCTGGAAATGAACATAATCTAGTTTATAGCATTTCCTTGAGCCCATGCGAATGTCTTTTTCCCAAACTAGCACTTTAATAGATTTTCCTTTCTTTGACACATTTTCCCAGGTTGCAGTTAATATTTCAAGATTTGAGTACAAAGCTTCTGTACAGCATCCTTCTTTCACAATTGATAGTTTTCTCAAAGTTTGAAAGTAAATTACTTATTAGAATTGCAGTAGATAGAAGCTTGGAGCAGCCAGTTTGAAATAATGAAGTGTCTTTGTGAACACAGTCACTTTTTAAACATCTCTGGATTATAAAACAAGTAAACCAAATGCAGTAGACTTCTTAATCAGACATGATAGCAGACATTCGGGAAAACAGAAACAAATGCCCTTGGAATTTTGGCATTTATCTGGCTTGCATGTCCTTAAATCCATTTACATTATATTATTTCAGTCCACCACTTCAGGAGTTTCCAGGCCTGGTTTTGGTACATATAGAGTGTAACCACAATTTTTTAGAACCATACAGATTAGCCTCAGAACTGATAGAGAAGGCTGGGGAATGAAAACTTACTTGACAATCACCTGAATCTATTTAAGGGAACATACTTGCAGTCCGTTCCCAAGCAAAGGTGAAAGAATGTGTAGATCAGCATCTCTGAATGACCATTTCTCCCCTCAATAATGGTTAGAAATATTGAATTTTAAAAAATGGTTTGTAATTGAGCAGGTGTCACTTGCAACTTTCTAGAAAACTTAGTTACCTGACATTTTTCATCGATTTCTCTTATATTGGAAAATGAAATGTCAGACACTATTAATTGCATTTTTACAATAAGTACTTACAGCAGGAGTAATGGCTAAATGAAGGTACTTTCTGTCTAATGCACAATGGATGTATTCATTTAAATGTATTCAATTTAGATGAATGCAATGTCTATATTCATTACAGTTATACATATCTGTGGGCTGAATGGATGGGGTGGTAATTACTACCTTTATAAATGGGACAGTATTGTCAGTCTGGAGGAAGAAAATTCCTTTTCTTATCATATTTTACACACCCACACAATAGATACGTCCGAGAATCTTTCCTTCAAATGTAGAAATTTTGCCCTTGAATTTCTAGAGGATCTAATGATTGTTAGGTTATGCTTTTCTGGGAGGGTGGAAAGGGCTGCTCTTTGTTGCTTGGAAAATGACAGAGGCACACTGAGGGTCTCAAGATCTCTCCCTGCAAAGAAGCTCATGTTTGCCATTTGGCCTTCCTCAAACTCAGGAATATGCATAACATAACATGGATTTGAATATTCTCACACCATCCATTATTTGTCTTTGAGTTCAGTGAAGGTAGGACTATTAAATTGTGACTTAGCTGTTTTTTTTTTTTTGTTGGTTTTTTTTTTTTTTTCCTAAATAAGGGACTATTTTTTCATGAGCAGTTTAGGTTTATAGAAAATTGGGCAGGAAGCACAGAGAATTCCCATGTAACCTCAACTCTTAAACCTCATCTCCCTCGTTATTGACACTTTGCATTTGTGTGGTGGGTTAGTGTGTTCTAGCTGCTGAACTGATATTGATATGTTGTTATTGGCCAAAGTCTATAGTTTGTACTGGGGTTCACTCTTGAGTTGTACAGTTATGTGGGTTTTGAGACACCATGCCTATCTCAGGCATTCCAATTCTCTCCCCGTTAGCACTGTAAATAAAGAGGCAAAAAGTGAGAAAGAAATCTAATGTATTTATTCTTTCACTTGCTATATTTAGTCACTCATGTTTTCACTAATGGGTGTTAGTAGGCCAAGAACTGCTATTTAATGGATTCGACCACTTCCCTGACCCTGGGTTAATTTACATATCTTTTCATGCATCCTTTTTCTCTCCAACCCTAGTGTACTGTTTGGTTTTATTGATGAGGGCTGGAATGTTCTCCACTAGAGATTGGTGGTCCTTGAACCTTGATGAGCTCGTATTACACTGGACCCAGCAAGGTTCATCAGTTTATGTGCATTTTGCTGTTTCATTGGTTGTTACAAATTTCCATGAACCAATTCATGACCTTTAAAACATGTGCATTGTAGCATTTCTATCCGATCAATAAGCAATCTGAAAATTATACCTGCCCCTTTTTGCCTCCATGGCAGACAAGCACACGTAAGCAATGAAGCAAAAAAGCAAAAGCTACTGTTATGATTATCTCAGGGTGCATCTGGAACTGCCTTATTCTCTTTCTAAATTGTTTTTCTGGTGGAAGAACTGTATACTAATTTATGCTGAGGAAGACGGTGGTGGTGGTGTAGAATGCTGATGAACAGTGGTTCTAGTGGAAATACATGTGTTTTTCAAAAATAGTCTCTGTTCAAATGCAGCCAATTAGGAAGCTTTTCCAAAATAAGCAGTTATACAAGCAAACTTTAAGTATTTAATTATTACTTCATGAGCAGAAACGCAATCATCGCTCTGCCATCTTGCCAGTAAGTCAGAAATTTGTCATTTCTGTCCAAATTAGAAATGATGCCACATTGTCTCCAAACCATGCTACCCAGAGGCAAGTTCATATATTTAAGGTAGTTGTATTTATTTTCTAATCTGAGCACCTTCAATGAATTGTTAAAAAGAGGGGGGAAGCTCTCTTTCCAATCTAGGAAGTGGCTGGCATCACACCTCCCTGGGCATTGATGGAAAGGTATAACTTTGGTCATGTTCCATTTCAAGTCTGGGAAACCAACACTTGATTCTTAATGAGCTGTAATGAGGAGAGTGGATGATGGCAAAATGGGGAGAGTACTACAAGTCAAGAATCTGTAGCTCTTTTTGTGAATCTGTGTGCAGAGCGCCCCTTCCTTGTTTAGGGTAGTTCTTTAATAAGCTCCTTAGACCTCAGTATCTACATTTTTTTAAAAAGTTCCAAAATCTTCAAGTTTCATGTGTTTAGGATCAAACTTATCTGCTTATTCTACTATGTTCTCAACAGTTTAATTCATGATAGACGTACATTGCTTGGGCAGGCCACGCTATCTATTATGTAGTGGGAATAGCATTCTCCGCTTCTTAATTCATTCATTTTACTTATTCAACAAGTATTTATTGAGATTTTTTTTTTAATTTATTTGACAGAGACAGCAAGAGAGGGAACACAAGCAGGGGGAGCAGGAGAGGGATAAGCAGGCTTCTTGCTGAGCAGGGAGCCTGATGCAGGGCTCTATCCCAGGACCCTGGGATCATGACCCGAGTCGAAGGCAGCCGCTTAACAACTGAGCCACCCAGGTGCCCCTTATTGATTTTTTCGATGTAACAAGTACCATGGTAGAAGCTATATAATGCAGAGACCATTCTTTCTAGAAAAGAAGCCAGTCATGTCTCTAGGAAAATCAATATTAGTGATATTAATATTAACTGAGCACATATGAGGATCTCTTGACAGTGTGTGGTATTCCAAAAAAGTCTAAAAATTAAGCAATTATCATGAGGTAAAGACATCTGAAAATCCTAATTATGTCAACCAAATTTGCATTTATGAGCAGGGATTGACTGCTCATATGAGATGGTGGGGTGAGAATGAGAAGCACTCCTCTCACTTGCTCAAATTTCCATCAGAAAATTAAACTTGCTTTGAAGACTCATGGGAGAATGGTACTGTTTTCTAAACAATTTTGTGGTGTCACATATGTATAGTAATGCACAGATGCACACATATACTCACACATACGCACACAGAGTCTCTGGACATCAAGTTCCTACTTTTACCATGCACTGTACTGTTTCCATAAAAATAAACTCATTTTATACTCACAACAATCCTGCAAGCCACTCATTATTCCTCTTAATTTATATTGGACTAACTGAAACTGCTAGAAGAGAGAGGCTGAGATTCAAGTTAATCAGTCTCCAAGGAATAATTTTTCCCTATCACAAAAATGAAATAAATAAGTGAATGAAGCCCTCTAAAGTGAGTTTTCCATTACCCAGTCTATGGCAGAGATTCGGGAAGACAATGGGGACCAAAAAGACTTTTCTGGTTTCACTGCCACTTAATCAGGGGTGGGAAAGCATTCTCTTTGAAGCAGGATTTTATTTGGGACACTATAATAGAACAGGTTGGGGAATATTAGAATTCTTAAAGCAATCTCTTACACACAACAGTGAAAGGTCAAATGTGAGTTTTCATACAAAGAATATGAATTCAATCCTCAAAGCTCTGAGCTGGTATTACCCTCAAGGAGATACAAAGAACAGCAATTGATTTTTTTCTCTCTTCCTTTTTAATAATCAGGACACATATTCACAACCACTCGAAACAAGACGACCACCTTGTATTTTCCTAGTGCCTATCTCTCAGCTTCAAGAGCTTAATAGATTTTTTAAATTGTAATTGCTCCCCTTACTCTCTCTGGGAACTAGGGCCTCTGCATCATCCCAAATCTACAAAAAGTTAACAGTGGCAGCTTGAAATTTTGTGGCATCTGGATGAAGGCTAAGTAATTGGGGCAGCCTTTAGCGTGGTGATTAATAGCTCTGAAGTCAGGCAAATCTGATTCTTAATCCAGTGTCTGCCTTTCAATGTTGAGCGAGTTTCTAGACAAGCTTGTGCCTTGCCTTCCATATCTTTGTATGGAATAATAATAGGTAATACTTCATAAGGTTATTGTGAAGATTAAGGGAGTTAACAAGTGTGAAGTGCTCAGCAGATTTCTGGTTTACAGTGAAAGCTCAGTGGGTGTTACTGTGTAATCATCATTACAATAATAAAACAATTTGGGAGCAGAACACCCATATTTCTAATTAAATGCCTTACTCTAGGCAGCATTCTTGCCACATTAAAGACATGCCTGTTATTTGCATGAATGTAAAATTCTTGGTGTAAGAAAGTACATTTTTCTCTCCCTGCACCCAAAATATTAATTATTAAAAATAACTAATTACTATAAAATTCTTACTGAACTGAAACATAAAATGCCCACTGGCAATACCTAATGTCTTAAAGATGACTCTTGTTAAGATAACTGTCATATTCAATTTATAATTCATTTTCAGCCTTTTAATGAATCATTGAGAATAGTTAACATGAAGCTTTCTTTCACTTTATAAATGCTATTTTTTTCTATTAAATAAGCTTCTAAAACCCCCTCTTTTAGAGAAAGTATGAGAAAAGAACTTTGAATAACTAGCAAGTCAATGATAGAACTGTATGTTAAGTCTTGTGTGTCAAGTGTATTATCGTGAATTTTATTCATTTTTTCATTTTTTGAAATTTATTGAGACCGAGGATAGGTAGGTATTTTTACTTCTTTCATATTTATTCTGTGTCTCTCTATATGTAAAGATTGGGTAATTATATCAGGGAGCGAATGTCATCTTAAGTTGCCTTCCAAGTTATTTGAGCAGTGCAAGTGTCCTGTCATTTAAGGAAAAGGCAAGGTATTCTGAGTGCTGACAATGTATCTAATGCTAAGTGATAAAGAGAAAAAAAAAAAAAAACACCTTGACTTTTTTCTCTCATTCTTAACCAGTCCAAACTAGGTAATGCTCCGTAGCAGTTTGTGATTATCACTGTATTGCACTTTTATAGCTGTTTAACATTTTACATGCAGTTGTCCCCTCTTAAACTGTTAATTTCTGAGGTCAAGACCCTTTAAGAAATTGACATTTAGAAGAGTTTCTCTTTTTGTTGTTAAATAACAAACCTTCATTCATTTATTTAGTGAGTTGATTTTTTTATTAACATATGATGTATTATATGCTTCAGGGATACAGGTCTGTGAATCATCAGGCTTACAGAAGTCACAGCACTCACCATAGCACATACCCTCCCCTCCCCAGTGTCCATCACCCAGTCACCCTATCCCTCCTCATCATCCCCCAGCAACCCTCAGTTTGTTTCCTGAGATTAAGAGTCTCTTATGGTTTGGCTCCTTCCAGATCCTATCTTATTTCATTTTCTCCCTCCCTTCCCCCCAGGACTCCCCCACCCTGCCTTTCAAATTCCTCATATCAGAGAGATCATATGATAATTGTCTTTCTCTGATTGATTTATTTCACTCAGCATAATACCCTCTAGTTCCATCCACATTGCAAATGGCAAGATTTTGCTCAGTATGCCATTGTGTGTGTGTGTGTGTGTGTGTGTGTGTGTGTGTGTATCGCCTCCTCTTTATCCATTCATCGGTTGATGGACATCTAGGCTCTTTTCCATAGTTTGGCTATTGTGGACATTGCTGCTATAAACATTGGGGTGCACAAGTCCCTTCGGATCACTACATATGTATCTTTAGGGTAAATACCCAGTAGGGCAATTGCTGAGTCGTAGGGTAGCTCTGTTTTCAACTTTCTGAGGAACCTCCATACTGTTGTTCAGAATGGCTGCCCCAGGTTGCATTCCTACCAACAGTGTAGGAGGGTCACCTTTCTCTGTGTCCTCAGCAACATCTGTCATTTCCTGACTGGTTAATTTTAGCCATTCTAACTGGTATAAGGCAGTATCTCATTGTGGTTTTGATTTGTATTTCCCTGATGCCGAGTGATGTTGAGCACTTTTTCTTGTGTCTGTTGGCCATTTGGATGTCTTCTTTTCAGAAATGTCTGTTCATGTTCTCTACCCATTTCTTGATTAGATTATTTGTTCTTTGGGTGTTGATATTGATAAATTCTTTATAGATTTTGGATACTAGCCCTTTATTTGATACATCATTTGCAAATACCTTTTTCCATTCTGTCGGTTATCTCTTGGTTTTGTTGACTGTTTCCTTTGCTGTGCAAAAGTTTTTTATTTTTTATTAAGTTTTTAGTTTTAATTCCAGTATAGTTAACATTCAATGTTATATTAGTTTCAGGTGTACAATATAGTGATTCAACAATTCTATATGTTACTTAGTGTTCATCATGATAAGTGTACTCTTAATCCCCTTCACCTCTTTTACCCATCCCTCCTCCACCTCTCCTTTGGTAACTATCAGTTTGTACTTGAGTCTGTTTCTTGGTTTGTGAATCTCTCTCTTTCTCTTTTTTTTCTTTGTTCACTTGTTTTGTTTCTTAAATTCCACATATGAGTGAAATCATATGGCATTTGTTTTTCTCTGACTGACTTATTTTGCTTAACATTATTCTCTCTAGCTCCATTCCATGTTGTTGCAAATGTCAAGATTTCATTTTTTAGGGCCAAGTAATATTCCATTGTATATATGTACCACTTCTTCTTTATCCTCATCTGCTGATGGACACCTGGGCTGCTTCCATATTTTGGCTATTGTAGATAATGCTGCAATAATCATAGGGGTGCATATATCCTTTTGAATTAGTACTTCCATATTTTGGGGATAAATACCAAGTTGTGTGATTACTAGATTGTAAGGTAGTTCTATTTTTAGCAATTCTTGAATGTATCAGTACTTAATGGTTAGTTGGATGAGTATATGGTTAGATGGATGGTTGAAGCAGCATGACACAGTGGAAAGTGTGTCCTGCTTTACCATTGCTTGATTTGATAGAACTCACAAAATTACTAAACATAAATTGCCTCTTCTAAATGGTAGACTTAGACTATGTGATACCATCCTTACTAGTCTACTAGACTGAGCTCTTACCTTCCAGCCTTCTGGTATATACAGACCAACTCAGCTCCAACTTCACACTTGAGAACAGGCCCACCTCACACTGGGTGATATTCTGGCCCACTGGGTCATGGTTCATTTAGTGAAAATCAACTGTAGCTCCAACCTCAGTTTTCAATTTTGCCAAAGATGCTTAAGGAAGCTTTTTTTTTTTTTTTCTTTCCTCTTTGATTCCTCTTAGCCCTATCCAACTTGTAGCTTATATTCTCTCTCTTCTCAGGTCTCAGCTACCCCATTTCTGACCCCCAGTCACCTGCTATTAAATTTATGCTTTTAACTTCTGGATTTGATAGACACACTGGATTGTGAATTCTGTATGTATGCTTTGCTAATGGCGTTTATATCCCATGTGTGTATTCCTCCTCTCTTAATAAGGGGACTAGAATATATCCTGGGGAATATCATTAATCCCTTAGAAGGAAGGAAAATGGAAATAGCAGCACCATTTCCTGGCAAGAAAAATGAAGTAAGAAATGGGGTATATAATTTAGTCTGATGACTGTAAAATGTGAACATTCACGGGAGATGGCAAAGAAGTTGGTAGAACTCTGTTATAATTACAAAATTTTATACTGAAATTCATTTAATGTCATAATTAAAGGGTGTTTTCGAGATAAATGCTGTTTAAATGAAGATACCAAGAGTAACTGAAAGAGCCTCACCCCTGGTCAGTGAGCTGTTGTTATAAAATCCTCTACATAATCTGTAATAATATGAAAGTATATTTTTAGACACACTGAATTCTTAATTGCCACCCCACCTCCAGTTAATGAAGCTGAGGCACTTTTGAACCTTGAGGCACAGGTGCTCAATGTCCAAGGCACGTGGTCGCTTTTCTAAGGCTGTTATTCTAGTGTTATAATAAAGGAAGAAAAACTATGGGTTAAGACGAGTAGTCCCGAGTTCCAATCCAGTCTTTGAAATTGCACACAATATGTAAAGGACATGTTAAAAAAATGCCTAGTGAGTAAGATGGGAAGAGAACCAATATTTTCCCCTGATTGTAAGCTTGTAGTTCCAAAGCTTTAGCTCCATCTTGATGTTGTACTTCTGCCTCAACTCTTAAGTGACGACATTGACAAGCCATTATTTCAGATTTGAGCAACTGTGGTTTTTGTCCTTATATTGAATCCCACATTCTCATTACTGATTATATCCTGTCAGTAGTTTTCTATTCTACCATCAGCCAATAATATTACCAAATTCCTGCTTTAATTCTCTTAGATAGGCAATGTAGATGTTTGGTATAGTTTTGTTGTTTGCTAATGGTACTCATGTCCTTTCTGCCTTGATGCCATGTGTGTTAGCATCTTATATTTGGGCTTGAACTTCATGTTCCCATGTCCAAATTAATTGCTGCATCATTTCACCCAGCCCTGTGATAATCTGCCCCTCTTCCCTGTGCTTGCTTTCTTATCTGGTCTGCAGTGACCCTGACATTTAAGTTTATGGCCTGATTTCTTTCTGTAGAGGGTTAGTCATTTTAGAGAAACAGAGCTAAAATCTATCCTTTATTTTGTCCATTCATTTTTTATGCATATTTACTGAATATCCTCTATGTGCCAGCCATTCTTATATTTAGGTATGGGGATAATGGAGAACTTGCAGAATGATGGGAGACAGGAACATGTGAGCTACTGTTAACCATTAATTTTTGTAATACATATTTGTAATATATATAGGTAACTCTGTGCTCGACAGTATTTTGACATTGTGGACACAAAAATGGATAAAACAATTCCTGCCCTCAGAGGATCTATAGATATGAAAACAGATGAGTTAATATCATGAAACATGTCTAGTGATAGAAGTAGAGGAGATAATATGGGAGCATGGATTGATACAATATGACAGTGATGAGGTAGGAGGGAGTTTGTATAGTGCATCAGGAGGACTGACCTTAAGGCAGATGGTAAAGCACAGCTATTTCTTAACAAGGGAGCTAGGCATAGGTTATTTGAGTTCAAATTCCCTCTCCTATTAACTCAGTGACCACAACTGTGTGATTCTAAGTGCTGATTAGTAGATCTGTAACTTGTTAAATTAAAAAAGAACTCTTTTTAAAGAACTCATAAGTTTTTTAAAGAAAGAACTTATTTTATAAGTTTCATGTGAGGAATAAATGAATAATAAATAAAATATAACAAATGAATAAATGAAATAATAAATGAAACAGTTCATCACATACTTAATACCTGACACATAGTTTATGCTTAGTAGTTCATCACTATTATTCTATAAGCAATGAGAGAATTCAAGAGGATTATATTATTATTTTTTTTTATTGAAGTATAACTGACTCCCAATGTTAGGTTAGTTTCAGGTGTACAACATAGCGATTCAACATCTCTATATATGTGCTCACCACAAGTATAGCTGCTATCTGCCACCATACAGTGCTATTATAATACCCGTGATTATATTCTCTCCTGCTTAGGAGGAGTTTAAGCAGAGGAATGATGTGGCCAAAACTCTCTTTGAGATAGAGCATAGTCATAATTGTAAGGGTAATAGTTTTGAAAAATATGTGGTAAACCCATTGGCAGCATTTAGCATGAACTGAAGCTTATAGAAGAAGCTTATCCTGGAGTTAGAGTCCACAGATAAATAAGAACCTAGCTGTAGTGTGAATGAGGGTCACCCATGGAGACTGTATGCAGTAGATAGATCAGTTGGCTGAAGACGGCATTGTGCGGAATACAGAAATATGTGGGGTATTATTAGAAGAAGAAATGTTTATGAATGGTCATAGATGTATTTGGTAACAAGCAAAAAGCTTAAGGAAGCTTCGTCTTCCTGGTAAAATCATGGGAAAGCGTTCCAGAGGGAACAAAGAGCTGGTGTTGGCAAAGAAGTAAGAGCTCACTAATTTAACTAGGGGGAATAGACTTTGTGTGCTGAGAGTAGCAAGTCCCAACACTGAAAATTTCAGTGAGGCTAAAATACATGAAGCAGTAGAGGAAGGATATAAAATAATGTAGTCAATGTCACTACTAAATATTACAGTAAAGAGACCTCATAGTAATAGGTGTTCCAAGGATATAGTGGCAGCTTGTGTTTGAGATTGGTTATTGGACTGGCAGAGGAAATGGTGGTGAGTCAGCAGAACCACAACCTGAAAATGGATGGGATGAAAGAGAATGATCAAACTGCAGTTGTGGGGTTTTTTGGGTTTTTTGTCTTTTTTTTTTTTTTTTTAAGATTTATTTATTTATTTGAGAGAGAGGTGGGGAGAGTGTACAAGCATGCAAGTTGGGAGAGTGGCAGAAGGAGAGAATTTTCAAGCACACTGTCCCTGAATGGGGAGCCCAAACCTGGGGCTCGATCCCATGACTCATGAGATCATGACCTGAGCCCAAAACAGCAGTCGCATCAGCAACTGAGCTATGCAGATGCCCCAGTGTTCTGCTTCTTTGAGAGAATTCATTATGTGCTTGTTGGTAAGTTAGGAATAAGGCTGAACTAAAAGTTATTTCCAGAGTGCCATGAATTTCCAAACACTGATGAGCCTCACTGTATTCTTTTAGTCACAGAAAAATTAAATAACAACTTGATGAATATGAGATCTGGTTATGCTATTAGAGAGAAATATAACCAACCTGTTTGCCTTCTTTAAAGGATTTTCCAGAAAAGGAGAAGTCTACAGCAAAAGCCTTGGAAGATGTAAAGGCAAACTTTTACTGTGAATTATGTGACAAGCAGTATCACAAGCACCAGGAGTTTGACAATCATATTAATTCTTACGATCACGCTCATAAGCAGGTAAGCCAAAGTGGGGGAAATCCTTCCCATTCCTAGATTTCTACCTGCAGAATAGAATGTACATATTTGGCCTTATTTACTGTCTTCTAAGATACAGAGGTGAAACTATTTATTTATTTATTTATTTATTTATTATTTTTCTTGAAAGGTTGTTTTCAGTTTAAAGGTTAGGTGAAATATTTTTTCCTAGAAGTATCATAAACCTGTAGGTGAATTTAAAGATGATCTAAAAGTAGACTGATACTTATTTGAGAATTATACATATGGGGAAAACTGAACCCAGTGAAAAGAGTGTCCTATTTAAAACCAACTTAGTAGTCAGTGGCAGAACCAGAACACTGAGCAGAATCGATTACAGGACTCTTTCAAAACTTCTGAGGTTTAGGGAATCCAAGGACTATGGGAAAAGTAATTAAGCATACTGTTTTAAGAGAGTCAGAATGGTTACTTTATAGATGAACCACTGCAAATGAACAAATGAACAAATGAACAAAATTTCAGAGAGGCTAAGTTGAGAGGTAATTCAGATAGCAATGCTTCAGTCCTTCTTCTAAAGAGATTATATATATACATAATCAGTTTAGATATTTTATACATGGCTGCTAATATTCTCTATTTCCAACTCTCCATGAAAGAGGAGGCTGTTAATCTTATCCTGTTAGATTTTTAACCTTGTTGCATGAGGTGTGGAGATATTGGCCACTTATGAATTGGGAGTGTTAAATACCCCTAAGACAGAAATCCCACCTGGTCAGAGGATTATTGCTAACAGCTATGAGGAGGTGCACACTCCTGATGCTGAACGGACCTAATATCTTGGAATGTGTGGGTAAGTCTTATATAATCTAGACCTAAAATATATATTCAGAGTAAACAACAATAAATATTTTGACGAACATTGCCAGTATTTATGACTGCATCCAAAATATTTGGCCTTGAGAGATGCAAGAAATCGGTTTCTATCTTTAAAGACATAGCGTGTATCTGTAATTGGTCATATTTCACAGACAAGAGCAAGGACATGGGATAAACTGTTTTAGGACTGTGATTCCTAACTCTTACTGTGGATCATAATCACTTTGGAACTTAATAACACAGATGCCCAGAATCTCATTTGGGAATTGTAATTCAATAGTTCTGTGGGGGCCCAAGAACTTGCATTTTAAAGTCATACAACATGGAATTTTCCAAGGATGTTTAAAACTGAAGTATGAGGCTATGATCCAACTCCAACTCCGATCTCTTTTCTGCCCCCACCCTGCACCCCCCCACCACCATGTATTATTTTGAAGTAAATTCCAGACGTCATGTTATTTTGCCTAAACTTGTTTCAAGATGGACAATGGTGCTTACACAACATATCCGCTATCAGACCTAAAAAGTAACAGTAGTATCTTCATATCAGTTGGTGATTGTGTTTCTTGAGTTGTCTCATAAATGATTTTTAAATTTGGGTTTCTTAAAATCAGGCTCCAAAAACATCCACACTTTTGGTTGATACGTCTTTAAGTTTCTTTTAATATATATTTAAACTATAGGTTTTCTAGTCCCTCTTTACATTTGACCTCTTGCAATTTATCTGCTGAAAAAACTGGGTTTTGCTGAATGTAAACCGGTGTTGTCTTTTTTCATTTTCTCTGTCTTCTGTATTTCTTTTAAACTGATTGTTACACAGAGAGATCTGAACAAATTCCAGTTCATATTTTTTTCCTTGGCAAAAATATATCACAAGGCATTTTGTATCCTTCCATAAAGAGGCATATGATGTCTCGTTGTCTCTATTTTTAGGACTGTAAGTTTGGGAAATGGGTTTAGATGCTACCAGTGTGATCCACCCATCAAGTACATCACTTATATTTTTCCACTAATGGTTTCTGTAGTCATAGATGATCATTTGTTTAAATCCCTTACTTCATTTGGAGTTGTAAAATGATGATTCTAATTCTATCATCTTCTTGTCATCTATTAGATGAACTATATCTATAAAGAGAAATCCCTATAATTCCCTATTAGAATCACTCCCAGAGGATTTTATGTAGGTGGTCTTAGGCCACATCAATACAAATTCTCCATATATGTAGATATAGGATATAAATAACCAGAGAAGGTTCTCATGGGAGAGCTACAGGTGATCTGTACATAAACATGCTTAAGTCGTTGGATGGGATAGGATAGGATGGCATCCTTCATGTGGAAACACAAGAATTGAAGGCAAGGAAATAGAAGAGCACAGGGCATCTTTTCAAACTGCCGAAAGTATTTGGCCTATAAAGGGATGAATTCTCCACATCTGACCGATGTGCCATAGGCTCCCTTATACTCTGAAATTCTGCCTGATCACTTTCCCTTTTTATTAATTTCTTCAGTCTTATTTCCATTGACTTTCAATGTATTGAAAAAACCACCTTCCTCAATTCTTTTATTTTATCTGTGCCTGCCTGCCTGCTTGCTTGCTTGCTTGTTTGCTTGCTTTTTCTGTAGGTTTACCAGCATTTTAATATTCCTTGGTATGTTCCTCCAAACAGGGATTGAGTTTCATATATGTGCTGTTGTGCTACTTGGGAAAAATGGGCCAATTTGGTCTCTTCCGGGAGCCTGCATTCTAACTGGGGAGACAGACCTGTCAACCCATCTTTAAAATACATTGATTTAAGTGTTCTAGAAATTACATACCTAAGATACCAAGAAAACCTACAAAACTGATTTAAGAAAGAAGAGAAGACAAGTGAGCTGGAATTTTTAAAGAATGAATAAAAATCAACCACACAGTCAAGGATGGTAGGGCCTCTCTGATAGAAAACCTCTATCAGGACATACGGCAGTTATAAAGCATGACCCGAGCACAGACAAACTGCCAAAGATTCACTATGGCCACTAAAGTCACCGTCATTATCATGAGGAGCTCTTTAAAAACCTTTGAAACTGTATTTCATTTCTCTCATTCTTCTTTTGCAATAGATCTTGCTCTCATTCTTCATTTTGAAATCTCTTTTCACCATTCATGATTAATCTCACTGTTGAATCTGCTAGGACCTTTGAACTGGACTCCCCACCTCCAGTATTTTCCCTTCCTCCAAACCAGGCTATCCACTTAATGGCTGAATTAATCTTCCTAAAGTACCACATTCAATGTGTGATGATTGACTTTTTCAAAAGTCTGAGCTACTTAGTCTGTCAATTCAAAACGTCCATAGTCTGGCTCTTCCTTCCATTTCCAGATTTATCTCCTGCAACTCCACAATTTCCCTACAGTTTCTCAAAAGATGCCTTATGCTTTCCCACCTGCTCATCTTGGCTCATAATCTTCCCTCTGCCTGGGATGCCCTCCCATTTCGTGGCTGTATTTCAACATATGCTCCTGCGTATTTAATGAATAGATTGACAATTTATATCTGGATATTCAAAGAGCTGAAGTCTCATGGTAAGTGGATTTAACAGCATTTTCCAAATTCTCTTTGATCAAAATCTATTAACACTGTGCAGAATTTTGTCCAAGCTGCCCACTTTGGAAAACAATGGAATAATTAAATTTGTGGTAGACCTTAGAAGACTGCTTTCTTGGGTAATGTTGAAACACTTTTATCTGAAGATTTCTTTTAGCCCAAAATTTTGACAATAACTTGAATTTTAAATGAAGCTGAGCTTACAATTTCCCTTTTAAATGAAACTGAATTTTATGTACAGAAAAAGGAAGTATGCACTAAAGTAAAACATGCAAGTCTCTCTCTCTCTTTTTTTTTTTTTTTAAATTCCAAAGCTAAATATGTCTATTTGCTTCTTGCTTCAGTAAGGGCTCCTCTTGATTGTGAGGATGATTATAATGATAGTGGTGAGGATTTGGCTGAGAGTATTTTTTGGCCTGAGTAATATGAATAGCTTCTATAATTTTATTTTCCATGTGGATTCAGACAAAATATCTGGCCTCTTCTGTTGAACTTCCAACAAGAAGGTCTTTTGGGTATACTCTGAAATGAATCTAAATTCACATGAAATTAATTCTGTCATTCATTAATAGAACAGCAGAGAGCTGGAAACAGGGGAATCTGAATTCTTATAATTATTTAGGATCTTTCAGTTTAGTAAGTGATTTCTAAAGCTTTTATATTGTCTTATATCTAAATAGCAGTATCATGTGTTATTTTATTATAAAGATTATTATTATTCAGAGATATATTGTAAGTCTAGAGAAGTAAGTCAATACATAATTTTAAAGAATAAAGTAAAATAGTCTGAGATTCATAGCTTTTCATTAATCCCATTGGGCATCTTATATTATTTTTTTATAATTTGATCAAAAATTAAGATATTTCTTGGTATTATTGGTAGAGAAGGATAGTTCATCAGTAAAAAAGCTGATTTTTTATTATTTATTCAACAAGGGGAAAATTTAGTTTTTAGCTTTGACAACCCAACTCTCATAGAACTCACATTTTTGGAAATAACTCAGTTGTGTTCACTATTGCTTTGAACTTCTTATAATTCCATGTAAATATTGAACATTGCCACTAAACAATTTGAATATATATATACAAATTACACTCACTTGCAGGAAGACAGTGGTGTAACTATTAATATAACTAACATGTTAATAACAACTAATTCCTTGTGAGACTATCTACAAGTCATAATTCCTTTCTCAAGATGGTGAGCTGCAAGTGTGTAATATGGAAATGAAAACCACATGTCTTCACATGCAGCAAAAATCTCTCCTGCCCCAGAGACATCCTGGCCCATCTCAATTTAGAAAAAAAAAACAAAGGAGCCTGATCCCCATACAAATAACCCATAAAAATATCTTCAATAATAAAAAACAAATCTACTTTAGATCCTCCACATGTGACATTTAATCCTCCTAATCTTCGTTTGCTTCACAATTGGATTTATTTTCACTCAGGAGGAGCTGTTCACTTGTCAAACCTGAATGTGAACTCCAACTGATTCATTCTTAAAATATTGTTTTGGATTCTCCCCAGCTCTACCTGCACAGGATAAAATAACAGAAGAGAGTCATCCTTGCTATCTTGTCTCCAAGAGGAAAAAACACCCAAAACTGCTAGAGAAATTCAGTCCAATTATATCTTGCTTTGTTCCTACAATAAGATTTCTATTTTCTCCAGATACTGCCCAAATTGGCCTGATAATATATTTCAGCATAGTATGTTTAAGTTACTAGCCCTCTTAATGTATCCACAAAACTTCAAGGTCTGGTTAATTTGTAGGATTGGCAAGATTGAAGAAATATAAACTCAACCAACTAGAATGGAAATTCTCAGAAACATATTTGTTGGTAAAATTAAATACTATTTACTTCCATTTATATTTTGCATTCTATAAACCCAGGTTTCTGGTCTATATATTCCTCACCATCCCCACTGCCCACCCCCTGGAAATCAGCCAGCAGCAACTGGAAACTCCATCAGCAAAAAAATTACAAAAGACCCAGAGCTGATCTTAGGTTCCGACTCATCAGTCAGTGTTGCTAAAACGCTGCTCTTACCCTGGCTAAGAGGCTTTTTGAAGTTAAGGTTGTCTCTCGACAGAAACATAAATTAAAAATCTATATTCTGGCTCTTTCTGTATCCTAGGCGTGCCAAGTACTTTCCTGCCTTAAGGCATTTGGCATATATCTCTCTGCAGTGCTCTTCCATCTGACCCTCAACTTCCTGGTTCTTCTCCTGTGTTTGTTGGTATCTCAGTGTCCCCTTC
Organism: Mustela putorius furo; assembly: GCF_011764305.1. NCBI lineage: Eukaryota > Metazoa > Chordata > Mammalia > Carnivora > Mustelidae > Mustela > Mustela putorius. Next base: position 32,568,877 of record NW_025421998.1, read on the forward strand.
TCTGAGGGATCTCTCCTTGGTGCCCTACCTCAAGTGGCCAGTTGTCAGTTCTCCAAGTCTTAATACCTTGTCGGCACTCGGTGGTGGTCGGGCTGGACTTAGGCTGGCTCTCCAGAGCCACTTGTTGCACATATAAGAAGTCTGTGAGGTGGTCCTTAAAGCTTAGTAGCTTGAAATCAGCCATGGTGTGTGATGGGAAATCTCCAGGCACTACAAACAGTGCTTGTTGGGTTTTGTTTCATTTTTTCAGAGTGTTGGTATATCAGCACACCATTGCTTATTACTCTGTAAAAATTTTTTTCTCCTTTTGAATTTTTTAACCCTCTCCCCTCTTCCCTGCCATTAATTCCACAAAGAGATGAATAGAGGACTGTTGGTTCTATTGGCCACGTACCTCTGTCTCCTTCAAATGTAGAGCTGTGCCTGGCACCTAGTAATGATTTTTTTTAAGATTTTATTTATTTGACCGAAAGAGACACAGTGAGAGAGGGAGCACAAGTAGAAGGAGTGAGAGAGGGAGAAACAGGCTTCTCACTGAACAGGGAGCCCGACGTGGGGCTCAATCCAAGGACCCCAAGGACCCCAAGGACCCTGGGATCATGATTTGAGCCAAAGGCAGACAATTAAAGGTAGAGCCACCCAGGCACCCCAATAGTAATGATTTTATAAATATGTTTTAAAAAGAATGAGTAACAGAATAAGGTCCTGTAATTGACCATGCCCCCTCACCTACGTTAGTATATTCATCCACCATTGATTAATTACTTCCTTTTTTCCAGTCTTATTGAGAAATAATTGACATATATTAATATGTAAATTTATGGTATATAGCATGACGGTTTGATTTACATATATTGTGAAATGATTGCAAGAGGAAAAAATTTCTCTTTATGATGAGAACTCCTAGTATTTACTCTTTTAGCAGTTTTTCTTTCTTTCTTCTTTTTTAAGATTTTATTTATTTATTTGACAGAGATCACAAGTAGGCTGAGAGGCCGGAAGCAGGCTCCCTGCTGACCAGAGACCCCCCCCCCCATGCAGGGCTCAATCCCAGGACCCTGGGATCATGACCTGAGTTGAAGGCAGAGTCTTTAACCCGCTGAGCCACCAAGATGCCCCTATTAACAGCTTTTCTATGTATTGTATAGCAGCGTTAGCTATCGTTATCATGTACATTACATCTCTAGTACCTATTTATCTTATAACTTTTATACCTCCTGACCATCTTCCTCCAATCTCCTCTCCCCCTGTTCCACATCTGGTAACTGCAACTCTGATCTTTCTTAACTTCCTTCCTTTCTTCTATCTTTCTAGCTTCCAGATTTAACATATTAGTGAGATCATACAATATTTGTCTTTTTCTGACTTATTTCACTTAGTGTAATACCTTCAAGTTTCATCCACATCAGAAGTGGTAGGATTTTCTCTTTTTTGTGCCAAAATAATATTCCATTATGCAATGTCCATGGATATTTAAGTTGTATCTGTGTCTTGACTATTATAAATAATACTTCTATGATCTTGGGAGTGCAGTTATCTTTTGATTTTGTGTTTTTGTATATAGTGTTCCTGACCTGGCATTGCTGGGTCATATGGTAGTGTTATTTTTAACTTTTTAAGGATCCTCCACACTGTTTTCCTTAGTGGCTATAACAATTTACAATTCCGCCAACTGTGTACAAAGGTTTGCTTTTCTCTACATCCACACCAGCATTTGTTACCTCTTGTCTTTCTGATGATGGACATTTTAACAGGCATAAGATGGTATCTCACTGTGGTTTTAATCTACATTTCCCTACTATCTAAGGATGTTGAAACTTTTGCATACGTTCTTTGGAAAAAGGTCTAGTCAGGTCCTTGGTGCATTATTTTTTTAATTTATTTATTAGAGAGAGAGAGAGAAAGAAAGAGAATGAGTAGGGGAGGGGCAGAGGGAGAGAAAGAGAAGCAGGCTCTCTGCTGGGCAAGAAACCTGACGTGGGACTTGATCCCACGACCCAGAGATCATAACCTGAGCTGAAGGCAGACAACCAACCAACAGAGCCACTACGGTGCCCATTGGTGCACTTTTAAATTGAGTTATTTGGATTCTTTTGCTATTGAGTTGTATCAGTTCTTTATATATTTTGGATATTAACCTTTTATCAGATATATGGTTTGCAAATATTTTTTACCATTCCATAGGTTGTCTATTCACTTTGTTGATGGTTTCTTTTGCTGTGCAAAAGTACTTTAGTGTCATTTAGTCCCACTTACTTATTTACTTACATATTTATTTATTCATTTATTTTGCTGCGTGTATTTTTGGTGTCATATCAAAGAAATCATTGCCAAAAGCCGTGTCAAGAAGCTTTCTTCCTGTTTTCTTCTAGCAGTAGAATTGTGTCTCAGCTCCCTTCCCTGGGTGGGCAGGGAAGGGCTTACTTCAGGCAACTCTAAATTTCTTCAACAAGCTTTTCCAATGAGAAGAGCAGGGAGCATCCTCAGCCTTGGCTATGAATTAATCCCTCTGCCTGTATGTCCTGATCTGAGGGCTATCCACTCTGGCCACGCACCTCTGCTCAAGCATCACTGGGCCATGTGTACAGTGTCAGGGAGTTGTGGCCATTCCCTGTGGTCGGTTGGAGCTTGGAGACACTCTGTACAAACAGTGAGGATGTGACTCAGTTCCCTGCCTGAATTGGGCAAACCATGTCTAGGACCAGCAAAATTCTGCATTTTGAGGATGCACATCAGGGAGACTTGCACCCCACAGAGTTCCCTGGCCACATTATACCCCTGAGCTCGTTCTATAAATGATCAAAGCCTCTAGTTTTGGGTGTTTCAACTGGGTCCGCCAAGACTTATGTGCTGGTTGTTGCAAGCCCCTCCCACATTCCCAGTAGCTGACCCCGCACATTCCCCTGCAGTACCTGCAGGGCCAGATTTGGGGCTCTCATTAGTGACCAGTAATGCTGTGGGTGCTGGTTGTCCCTCCCAGGTTCTCCTTCCCCCTTGGAGGAACCAGAGGCTCAGGGGAGATCTCTCCACGTGGTGCTACACTGGACTGGGGGAGGGGCATATAGTCAAGGTGTAGCTGCTTCTCTTCCTCTTCTAATGTGGTCGGCTTGGTCTCTGAGGTGTGCAGGGTGCTTCATCCTCACTCCCATTTTCCAGGATTCTCTTTGTGGTATCTTGTTTTTAAATAGTTACTAACTGTTCTTCTTGTAAAGGGGAGGAAAATCAGGAACAACTTTAATTACCATCTTGGTGATGTCACTCCTTAATCACTTATTAAATAGAGAAAGGTAAATGTTGTATTAAACAAGATGGGAAACCACCCCCCCTGAGTCCCAAGTTATTTGTAATTACTGAAAAAATGTTGTCATGAAAAACCCTTTTTATAATTTAGAAAATATTTGAGCTCATATAAATGCTGATGTGGTGTGCCCCTTTAAAAATTTTAGATGTGGGCGCCTGGGTGGCTCAGTGGGTTAAGCCGCTGCCTTCGGCTCAGGTCATGATCCCAGGGTCCTGGGATCGAGTCCCGCATCGGGCTCTCTGCTCAGCGGGGAGCCTGCTTCCTCCTCTCTCTCTCTGCCTGCCTCTCTGCCTACTTGTGATCTCTCTCTGTCAAATAAATAAATAAATTCTTTAAAAAAAATAAAAAAAAATAAAAAAAAAATAAAAATTTTAGATGTTATTCTGTAGAAAATTGCTAGTCTTCAAGGGCTTCTAAGCAAGGAAATGAAGCGATCAGATTTGTGATTTAGCAAAATAAACCTAGAAGCAGTTTAAGGGATGGTACAGAAGGAGAGAGCTTAGCTCGGTGATCAGATATGAGGCTAAGACCCACGAGAGATGATCAGACCCACTGTACCAGTGACAATGAGAGAAAGTGTGAGAAAGGGTGCTTTCAAAAGATTGTCAGTGCCTTGAAACACATGAACACATGGTCTACATCACTAATAATCAACTAAACACAAACTTGGAGAGTTTTTTTTTAAGGTTGTCAAATATGATAAAAGAATGTTACTACCCTCTGTTGACAAGATGTGAGAAAATAAATACTGTCAAACAATCCTTGTGAGGATATAGAGTATTTTAGTCTTTTGATGTTCAGTTTGGATTATTTATCAAAAGCTTTAAAATGGGAATTTTCTATCAACAATTCCATCTGGCATGTATTCTAGAAAAATAATCAAGTGAATTTCAAGATTTATGCATGAGGATGTTTAAAATAGAAAAATACTGGAAGCATTCTAAACATACAATGAAAAAAATGACTAAATTATGATATATACAGAGTGGACTACTATGTAAAAATTAAAATTGTGTTTTGAATTTGTATTTCACACAAAATTTAATTACTAAAGGGAATGCTTGAATACTTGTTTATTTTTTTTTTTAAGAATTTTTTTTTGGGTGCCTGGGTGGCTCAGTGGGTTCGGCGGCTGCCTTCGGCTCAGGTCATGATTTCAGGGTCCTGGGATCGAGTCCCACATCGGGCTCTCTGCTCAGCGGGGAGCCTGCTTCCCTCTCTCTCTCTCTCTGCCTGCCTCTCCATCTGCTTGTGATTTCTCTCTGTCAAATAAATAAATAAATAAAATCTTTAAAAAAAAAAAAGATTTTTTTAAAATTTTACTTATTTATTTGAGAAAGAGAGAGAGAGCACAAGCAGGGAGGAGGGGCAGAGGAAGAAGAAAGAGCAGACTCCCTACTGAGCAGGAAGCCTGCAACAGGACTCAATCTCAGGACCCTGAGATCATGATCTGAGCCAAAGGCAGACATTTAACCAATTGAGTCTCACAGGTATCCGTGAATATTTATTTATATCAAAAATTAAAAATGAAGGGGCACCTGGGTGGCTCAGTGGGTTAAAGCCTCTGCCTTCGGCTCGGGTCATGATCCCAGGGTCCTGGGATCGAGCCCCACCTTGGGCTCTTTGCTTAGTGGGGAGCCTGCTTCCTCCCTCTCTCTCTCTCTGCCTGCCTCTCTGCCTACTTGTGATCTCTCTGTCAAATAAATAAATAAAATCTTTAAAAAAAAATTTAAAATGGGGGTCTGGGTAGTACAATTGGTTAAGCACCTGACTTTTGGTTTTGGCTCAGCTCGTGATCGCAGGGTCATAAGATCAAGCCCCATGTCAGGTTCGACAGTCAACATGGAGTTTACATAAGACTCTCTCTCCCTTTGTCTCTGTCCCTCCCCCACCCACTCTCTCTAAAATAAATAAACAAAAAACCCAAACAAACAAAAAAACAACAAAAATTAAAGATCACAGAAGTAGAAAACAATAAGTAAAAGTATATACAATTTGGTCCTTATCTTTTTAGATAAGTTTCTAAACATTTACATCAAATCATAAACTTTTGTATATAATGTAAACATAAAATGTGATTGTATTATACATATTATTCTGCCTTCACAAATTGTCACTTATATTTTGTCATTCCATAAAGATTTATATTTTATTGTGTTGTTAAGTCAATACCCAGAATTTATATCATTGTGACATGTAAATTGTTTTTTCATTGGAGCTTCATAGGTGCTATGATTACCTTATGATTATGTTTTCTTTCTTATACAGCTCTTTCCTCCTGGAGTTAGAAATTGCCTAAGTCTTAAATTTGCTCAGTTTTATGTCAATGGCTATTACTAATTTATCTCTGAACTATCTACCATATGTAATAACAAAGTCTTGATTTAAAAAACATTAGATACATGGGGCAATAGATCAGGTTTTTTTTTTTTTTCCTTCTTATTTTAGAGAAATGTGTGGTAGACTCCTCTGTCTTTTGGCTGCTGTCCAAGTAGATTGCACTCCACTCCTGCTGCACAGCTATTGTGTTTTTTATCTTCATCCTGTGACCGCTTTTGCTTCTTTCCAAGATTGTATTTCTCATTTCCTTGATCTCATGACTTCCCATGTCTTATTTCCTCCTTTTGGTAGAGCCTAGTCTCTACAAGGTTTCTACACACACAAGGTAGAAATTGGGGGCCCATGTCTATCAGTAAATGTAAATGTGTTTATTCTACTCTCATTCCTGATTTATTTTTCAACCAGGTTTCAGTTTTTAATGTTATAGTTGAAAGTGATGTGTCATTTTCAGTCCCAACCCTTTCCTTCTGAAAACTTTCAGACATATATCTTCATCATTTCTTCTCATAGCAAACATGTATTTACCGCCAGCTGTGGGCCAGACACTGTTCCATATACCGGGAGTAAAAAACCATGCAATCATCTCCATCCCAGTGGAGCTGACATTGTAGTGAGTGCAGAAAAACGGAAAAAGGAGATAGAAATAATAAGATATATAAAGCACTGAATAGACCTATGTGCTCTGGAGGAAAATTAAATAATGTAGTATGTAAGGAGTGCTCTGGGCACATAGAATTTTAATTAGAATAAAGGTGTTTATTCTACTCTCTTTCCTGATTTGTGATTTCACAAATCAGGAATTCAGTGATTCCTGATTTCAGCGAAGACCTTAAAGAAAAGACAATAATAAGCAAAACTTAGAAGATGTAGGGAGCCACTGATTTATCTGAGGGAGACTATTCTAGGCAGAGGGAATGCCACATGTGAAGTCTGGGAATTAGGGTCATACACAGTGTTCCAAAGACTCCTAATATGCTAACATCCTACAGTGACTTTGGTGTGAGTCACTTTTCAATTACTGTGCAGGACATTCCATGGAATATTTCAGTTAAGAAAGTCATATCATTTGTTTTGGGAATTTTTTAGTAGTATATTTGATTATTTCCTCATGTGCTATATTTGATAATTTCCTCATGTGTTCTCTTTCTTCTTGTTCAAATTCTCTTGTTTGGATATTAGAATTCCCTAATGAATCTTCTAAATTCCTTATTTTTCTTACTATTTTCAGTGCCTTGGTGTTTATGTCAACATTCTGGGAAATTTGCAGAATTCTGTCTTCTAATTTTTTTTTAAGATTTTATTTATTTATTTGACAGACAGAGATCACAAGTAGGTAGAGAGGCAGGCAGAGAGAAACGGAGAAGCAGACTTCCTGCTGAGCAGAGAGCCTGATGCGGGACTCGATCCCAGGACTCTGGGATCATGACCTGAGCTGAAGGCAGGGGCTTTAACCCACTGAGCCACCCAGGCGCCCCATCTAATTTTTTTTTTATAAACATATAATGTATTATTAGCCCCAGGGGTACAGGTCTGTGAATCACCAGGTTTACACACTTCACAGCACTCAACATATTACATACCCTCCCTAATGTCCATAACCCCAACACCCTTTCCCTGACCCTCTCCCCCCAGTCACCGTCAGTTTGTTTTGTGACAGTAAGAGTCTCTTATGGTTTGTCTACCTCCCGATCCTATCTTGTTTCATTTATTCTTTTCCTACCCCCTGAACCCCCCATATTGCATCTCCACTTCCTCATATCAGGGACATCATATGACAGTTGTCTTTCTCTGATTGACTTATTTCGCTAAGCATAATACCCTCTAGTTCCATCCACGTCATCACAAATGGCAAGATTTCATTTCTTTTGCTGGCTGCATAGTATTCCATTGTGTATATATGTGTGTGTGTGTGTATACACACACACACCCCACATCTTCTTTATCCATTCATCTGTTAATGGACATCTAGGTTTTTTCCACAGTTTGGCTATTGTGGATGTTGCTGCTATAAACATTCAGGTGCACATGCCCCTTCAGATCACTACATTTGTATCTTTAGGGTAAATACCCAGTAGTGCAATTTCTGGGTTGTAAGGTAGCTCTATTTTCAACTTTTTGAGGAACCTCCATGCTGTTTTCCAGAGTGGTTGCACCAGCTTGCATTCCCACCAACAGTGTAGGAGGGTTCCCCTTTCTCCACATCCCCGCCAGCATCTGTCATTTCCTGACTTACTAATTTTAGCCATTTGACTGGTGTGAAGTGGTAAATCATTGTGGTTTTGATTTGTATTTCCTTGATGCCAAGTGATGTGAAACATTTTTTCATGTGTCCATTGGCCATCTGGATGTCTTCTTTGCAGAAATGTCTGTTCATGTCTTCTGCCCATTTCTTGATCAGATTATTTGTTCTTTGGTTGTTGAGTTTGCTAAGCTCCTTATAGATTTTGGATATAGCCCTTTATCTGATATGTCATTTACAAATATCTTTTCCCATTCTGCCAGTTGTCTTTTGGTTTTGATGACTGTTTCCTTTGCTGTGCAAAAGCTTTTGATCTTGATGAAGTCCCAAAAATTCTTTTTTTTTTCTTTAAAGATTTTATTTATTTATTTGACAGAGAGAAAGATCACAAGTAGGCAGAGAGAGGGGGAAGCAGGCTCCCTGCCAAGCAGAGAGCTGGACGTGGGACTCGATCCCAGGACCCTGAGATCATGACCTGAGCCGAAGGCAGCGGCCCAACCCACTGAGCCACCCAGGCGCCCCCCAAAAATTCATTTTTGCCCTTCCTTCCCTTCCTTTGGCGATGTTCCTATGAAGACGTTGCTGTGGCTGAGGTCGAAGAGGTTGCTGCCTGTGTTCTCCTCAAGGATTTTGATGGATTCCTTTTCTCACATTGAGGTCCTTCATCCATTTTGAGTCTATTTTTGTGTGTGGTGTAAGGAAATGGTCCAATTTCATTTTTCTGCCTGTGGCTGTCCAATTTTCCCAACACTATTTGTTAAAGAGGCTATCTTTTTTCCATTGGACATTCCTTCCTGCTTTGTCGAAGATTAGTTGACCATAGAGTTGAGGGTCTATTTCTGGGCTCTCTCTTCTGTTCCATTGATCTATTTGTCTGTTTTTATGCCAGTCCCATACTGTCTTGATGATGATAGCTTTGTAATAGAGCTTGAAGTCCGGAATTGTGATGCCACCAACGTTGGCTTTCTTTTTCAATATTCTTTTGGCTATTTGAGGTCTTTTCTGGTGCCATATAAATTTTAGGATTATTTGTTCCATTTCTTTGAAAAAAATGGATGGGATTTTGATAGGGATTGCATTAAATTTGTAGGTTGCTTTGGATAGCATAGACATCTTCACAACATTTGTTCTTCCAATCTATGAGCATAGAAGATTTTTCCATTTTCTTGTGTCTTCCTCAATGTCTTTCATGAGTACTTTATAGTTTTCTGCGTATAGATTCTTTGCCTCTTTGGTTAGGTTTATTCCTAGGTATCTTATGGTTTTGGGTGCAATTGTAAATGGGATTGACTCCTTAATTTCTCTTTCTTCTGTCTTGTTGTTGGTGTAGAGAAATGCAACTGATTTCTGTGCATTGATTTTATATTCTGACACTTGACTGAATTCCTGTACAAGTTCAAGCAGATTTGGAGTGGAGTCTTTTGGGTTTTCCACATATAGTATCATATCATCTGCAAAGAGTGATAGTTTGACTTCTTTTTTGCCAATTTGGATGCCTTTAATTTCTTTTTGTTGTCTGATTGCTGAGGCTAGGAATTCTAGTACTATGTTAAATAGCAGTGGTGATAACGGACATCCCTGCTATGTTCCTGACCTTAGCAGAAAGGCTCTCAGTTTTTCTCCGTTGAGAATGATATTTGCAGTGGGTTTTTCATAGATTTCTTTGATAATATTGAGGTATGTGCCCTCTATCCCTACACTTTGAAGAGTTTTGTTCAGGAAGGGATGCTGCACTTTGTCAAATGCTTTTTCAACATCTATTGAGAGCATCATATGGTTCTTGTTCTTTCTTTCATTAATGTATCACATTGATTGATTTGTAGATGTTGAACCAACCTTGTAGCCCTGGAATAAATCCCACTTGGGGGATTTTTAATGTACTTTGTGTACTTTAATGTACTAACGTCCTTTTAATGTACTGTTGGATCCTATTGGCTAGTATTTTGGTGAGAATTTTTGCATCTGTTTTCATCAAGGATATAGGTCTATAATACTCTTTTTTTTTAAGATTTTATTTATTTATTTGACAGAGAGAGATCACAAGTAGGCAGAGAGGCAGGCAGAGAGAGAGAGGAAGAAGCAGGCTCCCTGCTGAGCAGAGAACCCGATGCGGTGCTTGATCCCAGGACCCTGAGATCATGACCTGAGCCGAAGGCAGCGGCTTAACCCACTGAACCACCCAGGCGCCCTATAATACTCTTTTTTGATGGGATCCTTGTCTGGTTTTGGTATCAAGGTGATGCAGGCCTTATAAAATGAGTTTGGAAGTTTTCCTTCTATTTCTAGTTTTTGGAACAGTTTCAGGAGAATAGGAATCAATTTTTCTTTAAATGTTTGGTAGAATTCCCCTGGGAAGCCATCTGGCCCTGGGCTTTTGTTTGTTTGGAGATTTTTGATGACTGTTTCAATCCTCCTACTGGTTATGGGTCTGTTCAGGTTTTCTATTTCTTCCTGGTTCAGAATGCATCCATTTCTTCCAGATTGTCAAATTTGTTGGCATAGAGTTGCTCATAATATGCTCTTATAACTCTTTGTATTTCTTTGGTGTTGGTTGTGATCTCTTCTCTTTCATTCATGATTTTATTTATTTGGGTCCTTTCTCTTTTCTTTTGGATAAGTCTGACCAGGGGTTTATCAATCATATTAATTCTTTCAAAGAACCAGCTCCTTGTTTCATTGATTTGTTCTATTAGTTTCTTTCTTGTTTTTTGTTTGTTTTTTTCCATTTCATTGATTTCTGCTCTGATCTTTATGATTCCTCTTCTCCTGCTGGGTTTAGGGTTTCTTTGTTGTTTTTTCTCCAGCTCCTTTAGGTGTTGGGTTAGGTTGTGTATTTGAGAACTTTCTTGTTTCTTTTTTTTTTTTAATATTTTATTTATTTATTTGACAGTCAGAGATCACAAGTAGGCAGAGAGGCAGACAGAGAGAGAGGAGGAAGCAGGCTCCCCGCTGAGCAGAGAGCCCGATGCGGGGCTCGATCCCAGGACCCTGGGATCATGACCCGAGCGGAAGACAGAGGCTTTAACCCACTGAGCCACCCAGGCGCCCCCCTTTCTTGTTTCTTGAGAAAGGCTTGTATCGCTATATATTTTCCTTTCAGGACTGCCTTGCTGTGTCCCACAGATTTTGAACCATTGTGTTTTCATTATCATTTGCTTCTATGATTTTTTTCAGTTCTTCTTTAATTTCCTGGTTGACCCATTCATTCTTTAGAAGGATGCTGTTTAGTCTCCATGTATTTGGGTTCTTTCCAAATTTCCTCTTGTGATTAAGTTCTAGCTTCAGAGCATTGTATCTGAAAATATGCAGGGAATGATCCAAATCTTTTGATACCAGTTGAGACCTGATTTTTGTGATCTATTCTGGAGAATGTTCCATGTGCACTAGAGAAGAATGGGTATTCTGTTGCTTTTGGGAATGTTCTGAATATCTGTGATGTCCATCTGGTCCAGTGTGTCATTTAAGGCCTTTATTTCCTTGTTGATTGTTGATCTTTTACTTGGATGGTCTGTCCATTTCAGTGAGGGGAGTGTTAAAGTTCCCTACTATTATTGAATAATTGTCAATATGTTTCTTTGATTTTGTTATTAATTGGCTTATATAGTTGGCTGCTCCCACATTAGGGACATAGATATTTAAAATTGATAGATCTTCTTGTTGGGCAGACCCTTTGAGTATGATATAGTGTCCTTCCTCATCTCTTATTAGAGTCTTTGGCTTAAAATATAATTGATCTGATATAAGGATTACCAACCCAGCTTTCCTTAGATGTCCACTAGCATGGTAAATTGTTTTCCACCCCTTTACTTTAAATCCAGACGTGTCTTTGGGTCTAAAATGAATATCTGGTAGGCAGCATATTGATGGGTTTTGGTTTTTCATCCATTCTGATACCCTGTGTCTTTTGATTGGGGCTTTAACCCATTTACATTCAGGGTAACTATTGAGAGATATGAATTTAGTGCCATTGTATTGCCTGTACAGTGACTGTTACTGTATATTGTCTCTGTTCCTTTCTGGTCTACTTTTAGGGTGTCCCTTTGCTTAGAGGGCCCCTTTCAATATTTCCTGTAGAGCTGGTTTGGTGTTTGCAAATTCTTTCAGTTTTTGTTTGTCCTAGAAGCTTTTTATCTTTCCTTCTACTTTCAGTGATAGCCTAGCTGGATATAGTATTCTTGGCTGCATGTTTTTCTCGTTTAGAGCTCTGAATATATCATGCCAGTTCTTTCTGGCCTGCCAGGTCTCTGTGGATAGGTCCGCTGCCAATCTAATGTTTTTTACCCTTGTATGTTACAAACTTCTTTTCCCAGGATGCTTTCAGGATTTTCTCTTTGTCACTAAGACTTGTAAATTTTACTATTAGATGATGGGGTGTGGACCTATTCTTATTGATTTTGAGGGGGATTCTCTGCACCTGCTGGATTTTGATGCTTGTTCCCTTTGCCTTATTAGGGAAATTCTCTACAATAATTCTCTCCAATATACCTTCTGCTCCCCTCTCTCTTTCTTCTTCTTCTGGAATCCCAATTATTCTAATGTTGTTTCGTTTTATGGTATCACTTATCTCTTGAATTCTCCCCTCGTGGTCCAGTAGTTGTTTGTCTCTCTTTTGCTCAGCTTCTTTATTCTCTGTCATTTGGTCTTCTATATCACTAATTCTTTCTTCGGCCTCATTTATCCTAGCAGTAAGAGCCTCCATTTTTTATTGTACTTCATTAATAGATTTTTTATTTCAACCTGTTTAGATTTTAGTTCTCTTATATCTTCAGAAAGGGCTTTTATTTCTCCTGACAGGATTTCTCTAATATCTTCCATGCCTTTTTCGAGCCCAGCTAGAACCTTGAAAATTGACATTCTGAACTTCTGAACTCTAGATCTGACATATTACCCATGTCTGTATTGATTAGGTCCCTAGCCTTTGGTACTACCTCTTGTTTTTTTGTTTTTTTTTTTTTGGTTTTGTTTTGTTTTGTGAGTTTTTCTGCCTTGTCATTTTGTCCAGATAAGAATATATGAAGGAGCAAATAAAATACTAAAAGGATGGCGAAGACCCCAGGAAAAATGTGCTTTAACCAAATCAGAAGAGACACCAAATCAGAAGAGACACCAAATCAGCAGAGACTCCAAATTGTGGGAGAAAGAGGGTGAAAAGAAGTTCAGAAAAAAAAAAAATTTAAAAAGAAAACAAATAAAGAAAAAATATTTTAAAAAATGTGTGTGTATGTATGTGTATATATATATATACACACACATACATATATATATTAGACTGGTGACTAGAACAGGGTCACCCACTTAATTTTGGGATTGTTTTGGTCTCTTAGAAGAAACTACCTCCCAAAATTTTAAAGAATGAAAAACATCTATAAGCTAAACACAATGAAGGGATGGAATATGACTAAGATGAAAAAAAATTTTTTTTAATTTCTAAAAATAGGAGTTGATAAAGTAAGTTAGTTGGAAGAATAAAGAAGAAGAAGGTGGAGAGAATTTGCTTGGACTGGAGACTAGAACAAGCTGGTGCTAGATTTAGGGTGTATTTTGATCTATTAGAAGGAGTCATACCCCAAATTTTTTAGAAGGAAAAACCCTATGTGTATACAAAAAAATAAAATTAGATACAATGAAGGATAAAATATGACTATAATAATGAAGGCTCAAAAAAGATATTTTTTTTATGAAAGGTATTTTTAAGATAAACTAGTTAAAAATCATTAAAAGAGGAAAGGGTAAAAGTTAAAAAAAATTAGCAGTAGAAAAAGAATAAAATTAAAAATAATTAATTAACTTTGCAAGACTAAAGAATCATGGAGAGAAAACCATGAATCCCATGCTATGCTTTCTCCTCCTCTGGAATTCCACTGTTCTCTTTGGTAAGTGAACTTGGTCTTGGCTAGATTTCTTGTTGATATTCTGGGGGAGGGGCTTGCTGTAGTGATTCTGAAGTGTCTTTGCCCGAGATGGAATTGCACTGCCCTTACCAGGGGCCAGGCTAAGTAATCCGCTTGGGTTCACTTTTGGGAGCTTTCATTCCCTGAATGCTTTCTGAAGAGTTCCAGAGGATGGGAATGAAAATGGTGGCCTCCCAGTTTCTAGCCTGGAGGAGCTGAGAGCTCGGGGTCCCACTCCTCAGTGTGCCCTCAGAGAAAAGCGCTCAATCACTCCTGTCTCTCTGGCCTCCAGCTGTGCTCTGAGCTCACCCAGCCTGTGACCAAGCGTCTCTGTTTCTGGCTTGCAGCTCCGCCTGGAGTCTCTGAACCCCACAGATCCCTAAGCTCTTCCGGGGGGTCTCCCCAGATCTTGTGTGGACCCCACTCACAGAGCAGTGACCTATGCCATGAATTATGGTTCAAGGTGACCCCAAGCTGAGAGCTCACTCCTCGGCTCTGTCTCTGTAGCCGGCTTCCCCGCTCTAATAACCTGCGAGCTCAGACACCCCCCCATCCTTCTGTGACCCTGCGGGACCTGAGGCCACGCTGTCCCTGTGTGGGCTTCACCCCGCTTTAGCCTTTAGAGTGATGTCCCTCAATGGAGCAGACTTTTAAAAGTTCTGATTCTGTGCTTTCTTGCTCCACCGCTTGCCTGGAGTCAATCTCTCCCCCCCATGGTCTATCTTCCTATCGCTTTGGATTCACTTCTCCACCAGTCCTACCTTTTAGAAAGTGGTCGATTTTCTGTTTCTAGGAATGTTTCTCTTCTTCTCTTCACTCTCCTGTTGGATTTGTAGGTGTTGGGAATGGTTTGATAAGCTATCTAGCTGATCTCCTGCTGCCTGATGTCATCTCAGCCTGCTACTTCTCTGCCATCTTGACTCCTCCCCCATCTTCTAATTTTTCTACTGAATATTATTTCTTATTGTATTTGTGTGTATGTGTGTGGGGAAATAGAGACAGAGAGAATGAGAGAGAAAGCAAACAAGTGAACATCTGGTTTGATCTACAGTTCACATGCTAGAGGCATTCCTCAAATATTTTGTAATACTTGCCTATTTACCTGACATTCCTGTTTATAACTGAGGGACCAAAAATTTGATTGGAAAATGTATGTGTATGGACTGAGTATGGCAGATGGCAACCTGCAATATGATGTGACAGGGCAGGTTTTTTTTAATTATTTTTTTTTCATTGAGTGACCTCCAAGTGTCAATATCTATGAAGCTTCTGGAAGTCATAGATAGAAAATAAATTTGAAATCTCACTTATATGCAAATTTCCACCTAATCTTCTTATTCTAAATGGTTTTATAGCTTAGCCCTAAGCTGTATCAGATGTTCCTAAGACTAAATCCTACCTGGTTCAGTATCTCCAGAGACAAGCCTCAATTTTCTGCCAGACTAGGCTAGGGGATATCCTGCCCTGTCTGCTCTTTTGTAAATTTTAACTGGTTTTCTTATTTCAAGTCCCAACCTCCACTTCTCCAGTTTTACTTCTCTAGCAAAAGTTTGGTGGATTATTGTCAGCTGCCCTCCCCTTGGCAGTTGGTCTGCCTTGTCTGCTCCATTGCATATCCTCCCTCCCTCTCTCCCTCTCTCTTCCTTCCTCCCTATCTCCCTCCTTTCTATCCATCCTTCCTCCCTCCATCCCTTCTTTCCTCCCTTCCTTCCTCTGTAGTCCAATATGTTTTTGATTCTTAGTAATATAGAACCAAACTCTATTTTTCAGAGTGACAATTAATGAAAAAATACATGAAAATCTTAACACAGGACCTAGCATGCATTAAGTGCTCAGTAAGGCAGATTGAGGCATATTGTACAAGGTCTGCTTTCTAAGAGAAACTAAAGGCTCATTTCTTAAGAATATTATTTGAGAGATAATTTCTTCAAATGGAGGCTAACCTGGAGGACCTCTAACAATAAATCTTTTTTATTTTTTTTTAAGATTTTATTTATTTGAGATAGAGGATGAGAGAGAGAGAGAGCATGAGAGGAAAGAGGTCAGCGGGAGAACAGATTCCTGGCTGAGCAGGGAATCCAATGTGGGACTTGATCCCAGGTCTCTAGTATTATGGCCTGAGCCGAAGGCAGTCTCTTAACCAACTGAGCCACCCAGGAGCCCCAATAAATCCTTTTTAAAAAAAATATTTCATTTATTTAAGAGGGAGAGTTTTTGAGGGGGCAGAGGGAGAAGGAGAGAGAGAGACTCTCAAGCTGACTCCCCTCTGAGTATGGATCCTGATATAGGGCTGGACACTCATGGCCCTGAGACCATGACCTGAGCTAAAAATCAAGAGTCAGATTCTCAATGAACTGAGCCACCCAGGCACCCCAAAGCTTTTTTTAATAATAAATCTTATATCTCTGCAATTATGATTGTATAAATTTGTAGTTAAATACAACTTTCTGTCATTTGATTTAATCTCAGGCTGAGACTTGCCAGTGAGAAAAGAAATAATAATAATTTGCTGCTAGTAATGGATCCTTAGAGCCACAATACCTATTGGGCTTTTTTTATTTTCTGAACACAATTCAGCAACTTCACTTGATATATTTCAGATGTCAGATATCATGAAAAACCATACAGCAGATCTTGGTTCTTTACCACGTATATGCTTTTTGCATTTGCAGATCTATAGGTTTACTTTTCCTAGCCTTTTTTTTTTTTTTTTAGTTTTTTTCAACTTAGATTCTAGCTTCTTGACATAATATTTCAGCATATTATGACAACACCATAATGAGTGAATTTAATGGTAGCTTCTATTATCACATTGTTCAAGATTTACAAGTGGCAATATTATTCTCCTTATCCATTAAATATTATCTGTTAAGTATCTGGCACAAGATGGAAATACATACAAATTATGTGGTAATATGTGTGTGTGTGTGTGTGTGTGTGTGTATGTATAAATATAAATTAATCTGATAATGCAAGTGATAAATATCTAAATTAATATATAAATATATAAATTAATCTGATAATTTAAATGATAAAATTAAAATCCCATTAAAATCAAATAGCTAAAACAATGCACAGCTGTAGGTTAGGCTGGAACTCACTGCCCACAAATGTTGATAAGGCCAGAGACTAGAAGGCAAAGCATGATGTATTAATTAGTTATAATTAATTATTTCTTTCTTATTTCCGTGTAATTCTATTGGATATGGCATTCATTCAGTAATTCACTTTTTCAGTCATTTGTTCAAAAATCATTTATACTAAGTACTGTGTATCTTATAGATGTAAAAATAAGTACACATTCCTAGTTTCTGACCATTAGGTACAGAATTTCGAAGTTGTCATTCCCATGCACACAACCAGACAAAAATTAAACAAACTGAAAAATCAACAGCTCTTCTTGGATCCACCAGAAAACTGAGGTTTACAGGGCAAATTGTGTCCCCCAAAATGGAGCAGGTGGATATAGGGAATTACAACTTAGCAACAATGAAATGTGAGAATTTTGAGGGAACAATTAGGAGTGCCCAGAAACCTAATCTATAATCAGGAAATTGCTCAAGACCTAGTGTGGATAACTTTGAGGTAAAATTCATGTGGGGAACGGCCGTCTTAAGCAGGCCACTAGGCTTTTATAAATTTTACCTCTGGGAAGCCTATTTTGTTCTTAAAGAGAGAAAAAAAAAATCCCTTTCTGATTCAGGTAGGGGGAGAGGAAAAGTAGCCATTTAAAAATGGGTCAGAGCATTCTGGGCTTCTTAACAAGAATTTCCCTCAAGTTAAAAAACAAAAAAATCAGGGCACCTGGGTGGCTCAGTGGGTTAAAGCCTCTGCCTTCAGCTCAGGTCATGATCTCAGGGTCCTGGGATCGAGCCCCACATCTGGCTCTCTGCTGAGCAGGAAGCCTGCTCCCCCCCCCCCGCCTGCCAACTTGTGATCTCTGTCTGTCAAATAAATAAATAAAATCTTTAAAAAAAAAAAAATCTGTTTGCCAGCCTCAGGGGAGAGAAATGCTCCTTCAGTCTTCCTGTCTCCACTAAGGATGGTAGAGAAGGAGGAGGCCAGCCCTGAGAAGCACTTGAGAAAGTTATAGCCCAACAGGTCACCAAGGCTGAGAGATAGTCACAGGAGTATAGAACACTTCACCTCCTCCTGCCAACATCTTAACCACCACATCAGTAGAGCACCTGCAGAGTAGTGGAGGAATATAGCGGAAAGAATGGTGTATCTCCAACCTTATTTAAGAAGTCTCTAGAGAAAACCAAAGTCAATAGGGGAGATAAATATATAGACATCAGGTGAAATTTTAGTGAAAGATGAAATTATAACTTCAAGAAAAGAAAATAGCCAAATCCCTAACTGGATATACATAAAACCTCACACTAACAGCATATTTGCCTCAGTTTCACATACCCAGTACAGCCTGTCTGGCTTTCAAGAAAATAATTGCAAGACCTATTACACCACAAAGAAACATAGTTTGAAGAGACAGAAAAAGAATTCAAGACTCAAATGTGGCAGAGATGTCAGCATTATCAGACTGAGAATTTAAAACAACTATGATTACTATGCTTATAGCTCTAATGGAAAAAGTGGACAACATACCAGAACGGGTAGGTAATGTAAGCAAGAGATGGAAACTAATAAAACAACAAAGGAAATATTATAAATAGTAATAAATTTAAAACTTGCAGCAGAAAAGAATGCCTTTGAGGAACTCATCAATGGATTGGACAGAGCTAAGGAGAGAATCAATGAACTTGAAAAAAAAAATGCCTATTAAAACTTCCAAAACTGGAAGACAAAGGGAAAAAATAATGAAAAAGACAGATAACCCCCAAATTGCGGAAAAGTTATAAAGGATATGAAATACTTATAATGGTATTACCTAAATGAGAAGAGAGAGAGACAGACACACAGACAGAGAGAGAAAGCAATCAAGCAAGCAGAAGAAATATTTGAAGTAATCATCACTGAGAATTTCTTAAAATTAACGATAGGCAATAAACTACAGATCAAGGAAGCTCTGAGACACTAATCAGAATCCTAGAGAAAATACAAAAATCTACACCTAGGTGTATCATATTCACACTGCAGAAAATCAGACAAAGAGAAAATAAATGAAGAAAGACTTTCTCAGACAAATACAAATTGAGGTAATTTGTTAGCAGTAGACCTGCCTTAAAGAAGCTGTTAAGAGATATTCTACAGGGGCGCCTTGGTGGCTCAGTCATTAAGCATCTGCTTTCCACTCAGGTGAGCCCTGCATCAGGCTTCCTACTCTGTGGGAAGCCTGCTTCTCCCTCTCCCACTCCCCCTGCTTATGTTCCCTCTCTCACTATGTCTCTCTCTGTCAAATAAATAAATAAATAAATAAAATTTAAAAAAAGATACTCTACAGAAGGAAAGAAAATATGTTTGTCAGAAACTCCATCTACATAAAGAAAGGGAGAGTATTAGAGAAGGAATAATGAAGGTGAAATAAAGTCATATATATATATATAGCTTTTAATTGATGTAACAGATAACCATTTGTTTCAAATACTGTCAACAATGTATTCAGTGGTTATAGCTTATGGATAAAGGACATAAATGCCAGCAATTCTCTACGAAGCAAGAAGGAGGGATTTGAAACACTGCATTCTAGGATATGTGTACTCTCCATACAGTGTTAAGAGTGTTGTGTGAAAGAAGACTTGGATTAGTTGTGAATGTTTGTTTGTTTTTTTTCCCCCCAAATCAAGGGCAACTGCTAAAAGGAGCAAAAGCAAAACAAAGTATAATTGATATGCAAAAAGAGAAGAAACAAATAGAATCCTGATGAATACCCAACTGAAACCAGTGAAGGCAGACAAGAATGGAGACAAAAGCAAAGCATAAGCAAAGAGCAAGAACAATGGCTGGAAAGTATCTGACAAGTATGGCAGATATTAATCCAACTATATCAATAATCACTTTAGATGTTAATGGTCTAAACTTGCCAATTAGAAACAAAACAGATTGTCACAGTTCATTTAAAAAGGAAGAGAGACCCAATTACGTGTTGTTCAGAAGACTCACTTTTAAAATTTATTTTTATTAACATACAATGTATTATTTGTTTCAGGGGTACAGGTCTGTGATTCATCAGTCTTACACAGTTCACAACACTCACCATAGTAGTAGCCTCCCCAATGTCTATCACCCAGCCACCCCATGCCTCCCACCCCACTTTATATATGAAGAGACATATAGTTTAAAAGTAAAGTAATGGAGAAATAGATCTTATGCTAATGTTAATCAAAACAAAAACCCTGGAGTAGGTATATTTATTTTAGACAAAGCTGACTTTGAAGAGAGGGAAATTACCAGGGATAAAGACAGCATTACATAATGACAAAGAGGTTAAATCTCAAGAAGACATAGCAATACCTCATGTGTATGTTCCCAACAGTAGAACATCAAAAGATGTGAGACAAATTTGAATGAAATGCAAGGAGAAATAGGTAAATCTTCTACTAACTTGAAGAGGCCAACACTTCTCTATCAGTAATTGATGCATCCAGCAGGCAGAAAAATCAATTAAAAAGATAGTTGAACTGGTGAGTGCTGTGAAGTGTGTAAACCTGGCAATTCACAGACCTGTACCCCTGGGACAAATAATACATTATATGTTAGGAAAAAAAAAAAAAAAGATAGTTGAACTGAAAAGTGCCATCAACCAATTTGATCAGTTGATATTCTTTTCAAGCTCATGTGAAGCATTTACCTAAATAGACCATATTCTGGTCATTAAAAACATCCAAATTTTAAAAATAGGAGTCATACAAAATTTGTTCTCAGATCAAATGGAATTATGAGACTGACGCGCTACCTACTGCGCTAACGAGGCACCTAGATCAAATGGAATTAAACCAGAATTTAATAATGGAAAGATAGTTGGGAATGTCCGCATAACAGGAGATTAAACAACACACTTTTAAATTATATGAGTCAAAGAAGAACGGGTCAAAAAGAAATTTTAAAATATTTTGAGCTAAATTAAAATATAATACAGTTTATCAAAATTTGTGAGATGCAACCAAAGTGGAGCTTACAAAACATTTTTATGTTGTTGAATGTTATATTAGAAGAGAAGAAAGGCTTGAAATTAATAACCCAAGCTTCCACCCCAGGAAGCTATAGAGAAAAGGACAAATTAAGTCCAAAGCAAGCAGAAGAGAAGAAATAAAAATTAGAGCAAAAATCAATGAAATTGAAAACAGGGAGAGAGTAGAGAAAGTCACTAAAATCTAAAACTGGTTCTGGAGAAAGATCAATAAATTGATAGAATTTTAGATAGGCTAACTAAGAAAAAAAAGAGTGAAGACACAAATTACTAATACTAAAAATGAAAAACACTCATTAGTACTGATTCCATGGATATTAAAAGGATAAAAAAAAAGGGTGCCTGAGTTGCTTAGTCAGTTAAACTTCTGCCTTTGGCTCAGGTTCAGAATTTGCTCCCACTCCCCCGAACTCATGCTCTCTCTCTCTCTCAAATAAGTAAATAAAATATTTATTTTAAAAAAAGCATAAAAAGGAGTTTATGAAAAAAGCTAAGCTCACAAATTTGATAATCTCTTTTCTAAAAGATTTTCACTAATCCAGAATGCTTAGACCAACTATACTGACGGCTTTCTTAAGGTTAATTCTATGGGATGACTGATAAAATTGTGCCAGAGTACAAAGACATGTAGTTGTATGATTTACAAAGTAACTCTGGGCAGAAAAATAAATGCAGAGTGAAATCCTCTTTTGGTAAGTATGGCACATCCAGGAATCTCAGGATTTCTCATTAAGTATGAATATAGCCATTTAATAAGCGGAGCAAAGACATACCTCTGTGCTTTATTCTTATTATGAAAGAAGCAAAGCTGAAGTAAGCCTGTTGCATTGTGGAGATGGGTTTCTGTGGAAGGGTAGGTTGGAAGAACACTTGAAAAAGAGGGCTAACATTTTTCACAAGTAGTTTTGTATCTACTCCAGCACAGAGAATAAAAACATTAATATTTTATCCTGGAATGTGACTCTATTAATTTTAGACAGAGAACTGTTAAAAATGAGTTCATATCTGTTTGGGGAAAGGCAGCTGTATCTTTGATGTAGCCATAAAGTCATCTCAGTAAATAATCTTAAAATTTTTAAAACAAGTGATATAATGTTCTGACTTATATCCCCAAATAAACTACAAAATACATATTTAGATAACATAAAGAGCTTGTTCCCAAAATGGAATTATTAAAGATAGGCATAATATGTTGTATTGTGCTTCTCTTTATTTTCCTTCACAGAGGCTGCTTTTTTTTTTTTTTTTTTTTTTTTTTTTTTAACAAATGAAGATTTGTGGCTACCCTGTGTTGAAAAGTTTACTGGTGTCATTTTGCCAACAGCATATGCATATCTTGTGTATCTGTGTCACATGTTGGTAATTCTTGCAATAGTTCAAGCTTTTCCATTATTAATGTATTTTTTGTGGTGACTGGTGATCAGTCATCGTGAGGTTATCATTGTTACTGTATTGGGGCACCATGAACCACACCTAGGACAGTGAACTTAACCAAGAAATGTTGTGTGTGTGCTCTGACTGCTCCAGCGACTGGCCATTTCCCCATCTCTTCTCAGGCCTCCTTTATTCCCTGAGACACAACAATATTGACGTTGGGCAATTAATAACACTACAATGGCCTCTAAGTGTTCAAGTGAAAGAAAGAGTCACACATCTCTCATTTTAAATCAAAAGCTAGAAATGATTAAGCTCTGTAAGGAAGGCATGTCCAAAGCCAAGATGGGCTGAAAGCTACATCAAATAGTTAGCCAAGTTATGGATGCAAAGGAAAAGTCCTTGAAGGAAATTAAAAATACTACTTCAGTGAACACACAAATGATGAGAAAACCAAAAGCCTAATTGCTGGTATGAAGAAAGACTTAGTGGTGTGAATAGGAGACTGAACCGGCCACAACATTCTCAAATATTAAGCCAAAGCCTAATCCAAAGAAAAACCCTAACTCTCTTTGATTCTGTGAAAAGGGAAGGTGAGGAAGTTGCAGAAAGAAGTTAGAAGCTAGAAGATTTTGGTTCATGAGGTTTAAGGAAAGAAGTCAACTCCTTAAATGAAAGTGTAAGGTGAGGCAGCAAGTGTTGATGCAGATGCCGCAACAAGTTATCCAGATGTAAGATAATTAAAGAAGGCGGCTACTCTAAACATCAGATTTTCAATGGATACACAACAGTTTTCTATTGGAAGAGGATGCCATCTAGGATTTTCTTAGCTAAGGGGAGAAGTCAGTGCCTGGCCTTACACTTCAAAGGACAAGATGACACTCTTGTGTAGGGGCTAATACAGCTGGTGACTTTAAGCTGAAGCCAATTGAAGCCAATTACTGTTCCAAAAATCCTAGGGTCCTTAAGAATTATGCTAAATCTATTCCACCTGTGCTCTATACATAGAACAACAACAAAGACCCTGGAAGATAGCGTATCCATTCACAACATGGTTTACTGAATATCTTAAGCTCACTGTTGAGACATACTGCTCAGAAAACAAGATTCTTTCAAACTGTTATTGCTCCTTGACAATCCATCTGGTCACAGAGCTCTGATGGAGGCAGACAATGTCATGAATGTTGTTTTCTTGCTTCTTGAATTAACACCCATTTTGCCAATACAGTCATCCACCCATGGATCAAGGACCCCTTTTGAGATTCCAGTCTTATGATTTAAGAAATACATTTCATAAGGCTAGAGCTGCTACAGCTAATGATTTATCTGACGGACCCAGAAAAAGTAAATTGAAAACCTTCTGGAAAGGGTTTTGAGTGGTGATTCTAGATGCCATGGAGAACATTTGTGATTTATGGGAAGAGGTCAACATATCAACATGAACAGGAATGTGGGAGATGTTGAGTCCAACCATAAGGCATGACTTTGAGGGGATCAAGACTTCCATGGAGGAAGTAATCACATGTGTGGTGGAAATAGCCAGAGGAAAAGAATGGGGGGAGTGGAGCCGATTGTGACCCAACTGCAATGTCATGATCAAACTTTACAAGATGAGCAAAGAAAGCAGTTTCTTGAGATGAAATCTCCTCCTCGTGAAGATGTTGAAATGACAGCAAAGGCTTCAGAATATGATAAAAACTTAGCTGATTAAGCAGTGGCAGAGCTTGTGAGGATCGACTCCGATTTTGAAAGAAGCTCTACTTTGGGTCAGGCACTATCAAACAGCATCTCATGCTACAGAGAAATCGTTCATGCAAGGAAGAGTCAGGCAATAGGGGAAATTTTCTGCTGTCTTATTCTGAGAAATTGCCACAGCCACTCCCATGTTCAGCAACCGTCAGCCTGGGCAGTCAGCAGCCATCAACATGAAGGCCAGACCCTCCACCAGCAAAAAAGAGTATGACTCACTGAAAGCTCAGTTGATAGCTATCATTTTTAGCACTGAAGCATTTTTTTAATTGTGATATACTGTAAACATAACTTTTACGTGCGCTGAGAAACCAAAAAATCCATTTGACACACTTTATGACAATGTTCACTTTATTGCCCTGACCTGGAACCACTGGTAATATATTCAGGGGTCTGCCTATATAAGTTCATTAATGGTGGAAGTATATAAACTTAAAATTATTCTTTTTTTTTTGAATTATTGTTTGGTGATAGTTCTTTTTCTTTTTCTCTCTTCTTCTTTTTATTCTTTTTTTTTTTAATTTGGGTAAATCCCTTTTGTTTTATTACAATCAGCCTAATGAGAGGAAGTATATTAAATTTACTATGACCTCTGCCCAGAGTAATTAAGGATCTTATAATCAGAGTAGGTCCTAACCCTAGATCTAATAATCTACATAACCTCTTTGACCAGTAAATGATACCTACTTCATAGGATTTCCATAGAATTAATTAGCATCTTAAAGTTGCTCAGAGCACTGTTTGACCCAACAAATACTACCTTTAAAACAAAGTTTTTCAAAATATATGTATAATAGAATCCTTATCTTCCTATTTTCAATGAGTGGTTTCAGTTTTCTGGCTTACCAAGTATCATCAAATGACAAAGCTAAAAGTTAAAAAGATAATCAAAACTTCCTTCACTATACTATAAATTGGCACCTGATCTGTCTAGAGAAATACAGAAAAGTCTGAATCTGAAAGACTCTTAAGATATAAAACTCGAATGAGTACTAGCAGAGCAGTATACTGTGCTTTCATTCTTCCCTCATAGCCTAAGTCTTTGTGGATTCAAGCTAAAGGAACATAAACAAAAAGAGATTTTTCCCATAAAGTAATGGTGATAAATATGGGTTAATCTGTATTGAAATTTTGAATGATCCTCAGACCTTATGGAAGTCCATATGTTCTATGCATCATTAAGGAAACTGAAATGCATTTGAGATTCAATTCTGAATAAGCTGATGTGCATAATTTGAGCTCTGTAAAAGCTGCCCTTTACAAAGACATTCTGGATCAAGACACATAATTGAAAAAATCACTTAATTGGCCATAATACCAACAGTGACAGCTACCTGTTCTTTACAACAGTCTTTTAAAAAGCAATTATGGCTATCAAATGTATTCTTCTTGTGCAGGAAAATCCTGATGGAATTTTAACTTGGGCCAAAATAAGTATTTTGAGGAGTTAAACTATTGGCTGAGCTAAAATAAAATGGTTTTCTTTTAACACTTTCCACAATGTCTTTGCACTCAGAACAAATGTGTAATAATAGGTACTAATTAAATATTTATTTAAAAAATAGAAATGTTAAATATCTGCTATTGAACCCACTCTGTAAAACCACTTTCTGAATCTTTAATTGGGAATCACATATCTATTTTTAGAAATATTTTGATTTGAATATAGATGACACACAGTATTACATTAGTTTCAGGTAAACAACATAGTGATTTGACAAGTTCATACATACGCTGTGCTCACCACAGGTGTAGCTCCCATCTGTTACCATACGACACTATTACAATATCATTGACTATATTCCTTATGCCGTGCCTTTATTCCCATGATTTATTCATTCTATAACCACATGTCTACTTTTACAGCTGACTTCTAAGTTTTTGTACCTTCTCAAATACAAATCAAGTTATAGTGTGTAGTGAGTTTAATTACATTTGCTAAAGACCATGAGTAAATAATTATAGTTCAGCCTTCAAATTTCATTAAATTCAACCAATGTTTATTTAGCCCCTATCATTTGCAGAGATCTGCCGAGTGTGGTTCAAGAGGAAAATTGGAGTAAGGTGTGTCTCTGGTCTTCAGGAAGCTTGTATATACACGACGACCAACTGTTCTAGTTTCATTTTTGAAACTGATGAAGTTCTGGGGTCATGTGGAGAGGCCTAGAGAAGTGAGGTGAGAAGAGCAGGAGAAGACAACTATACACATAATTCTAATATATTAAGCCAAATGTTATGAGAGTTACAAAATTTTCCATGGAGGTTGAAAGGAAGGAGAACAGGATCCATATGCAATTCATGAATATAGAGAAAAGTTCCATTCATACAGATAGAAAAATTAATTATTTCTCGAGATAACTTTTCAGTCTATCTGAAGTATATATGATGTTCAACTGGCCACTTATTATTATTAGAAATATATACTTTATTATGTTCATTTCTTGGTGAACTATAAGGCTTTCAGGGTTCTAAATTGCAATGAGATTTAAAATTCCATTCATGGGCACCTGGGTGGATCAATTGCTTAAGCATCTGCTTTGATTCAAGTCATGATCCCAGTGTCCTGGGATCAAGCCCTACATCTGGCTCCCTACTCAGCTGGGAGTCTTCCTCTTCCCCCGCAACCCTCCTTCTGCCTACTGCTTGCCCTGCTTCTGCTCTCTCCTTCTCTCTATCTCTATCAAATAAATAAAATCTTTTAAAAAGCAAAAATAATAATAATAATAATAATAAAATTACATTTATGTATAGGGGTGCATGTGTGACTTGGTTGCTTAAGTGTCCAACTCTTAATTTCAGCTTAGGTCATGAACTCAGGGTCTTAAGATGGAGCCTCATGTTGGGCCCTGTGCTCAGAGGAAAGTCTGTTTAAGTTTCTCTCTCTCTCTGTTTAAGTTTCTCTCTTTCTCTCTCTCTGCCTCTCCCACTCATGTTCTCTCTCTCTCCAATAAATAAATCTTTAAAAAATAAGTAAAATTATATTCATGTATATGAAAATAAAATATATATATAATCATATGTTATTTTAGTTTTATAAAATAATTTTCTTCGATTTTAGAGTTGGTGCTGTAAGAAAATGAATGAGGCTTATATTAGTAAATTCCATATTGTAGTATATTTCCTGCAGTTCCATTAAAATGTTCTGATTAGATTTTAGAATCTTGCAGTCTTGTTTTTAGGGTTAGAATGTTTTTCTTTAATTAATTTTTAAAATTCTAATCTACTTTTCAGACTTCATAGCCCAAACATTAAGAAGGATTTTAACATTGTAAAGGACATAAAGGTGATGTGGGAAAGTGGGTGGAATGCCGGATGTGAATCTAATACTATGACCCCACCACTATTGAACAGTGAAAATTTGGAGAAGTCACATAATTTCTTTTAGTTTCGGTTCTTTATCTGAAAACTATAATAAGACCCACAGGGAAAGAGTAATGGTGAAGAAACTTAGGAGAGATCTCAAAATATAAGCATTCGTGAACAAGAGTAGCCAGAACATGGGACGCCTGGGTGGCTCAGTTGGTTAAGCAGCTCAGGTCATGATCCCAGCGTCCTGGGATCAAGTCCCACATCGGGCTCCTTGCTCAGCAGGGAGCCTGCTTCTCCCTCTGCCTCTGCCTGCCATTCTGTCTGCCTGTGCTCGCTCTCTCCCTCTCTCTGATAAATAAATAAAATCTTTAAAAAAAAAAAAAGAGTAGCCAGAACATTTATAGTTCATTATTTATGTGGAAACTATCATTTTCAAAACACATACTTATATACATAGTTGATTAGAAGAAAATCTGCTTGTACTCGATTCCACTTGATTGTGGAAAAACCCAGATGTAGGACAGAGACCAAACTTTCACACTCAGAATTCCATTGGAGTCCTGACTCAATCACTTTGCTTCTTTGTATCTTGAGCCATATCTTTCTAGCTCAATGAATCCCTTCTGTTTCCTCAGATGTGAAGTGGGGCTCATAGATATGCCCCCTTCACTCGCAAGCCTGATGTCATGATGATGTCAAGATGATTCATGCTAAACTACTTTACACATTTCCAAACAAAATGTTATCTTTCTCACCTTGACTTTCTAAACAAATCTCTGCATTGTATCCTAGTTCTAGTCAGGAGGTGCAGGGATGAGAACAGTCCAGAAAAACTGGAGTGAGGTAGTCATTGGCTTCCATGCCCAAGACCTGTAGAATCTTGGGTTCAGAGTCCTTCAGATGTTCCAGAGAATCTGGGGCCGTGAAAACTGCCTGTCATGACATTTTCCAGCTATTCCAGTCATCCGGGGCCTGCTAATTGTTGCCTACACTCCCCCTTATGATTCATGGAAGTTACCACCAAAGAGCTATAATATCCTACTGCTGCTCTCAAGGCATTTCCAATCCAGGCACGGAAATCATAAGCACAAAAAGCTATAGCAAGAATAAAGGGTTTAAAACCACTTACCAAGTTTCAGCAAGAGTAATTAACGGAGAACTGATGAGTTAAGAAAATAGGTTCTTTTCACAGAAGGCTGACTCAAAGAAAGTTTTTGTTGCTGTTTTCATTATTTGTCAAAATATAATAGACGTGACCTGAGCAAATCTTTCTTTAGGGGGGAGAACAAAGTGGGAAAAAGAGATTCAAAATACGAGGGCAGCTGGAGACGGGGAGAATGGGAAGGATAGAACAAGATGTTTTCAGTAGGCAAAGTGGGATTAGATCAAAACAGAGCAGAGCAGATTTGGAGAGAAGGGAGTGGGGCAGAACCTTGAGAACAAGAGCATCAGTAAAGGTATGTTCATCGAATGAACAAAAAGTGTGTTCATTAAAATACATATTTTGAAATGTAGAAGAAAAGGATGAACACACTTATAAGTTATCTTGACTTTAGTAGGAGTCATTGACTGAACGTACATGCCAAAGTCATGAAGCTAGTACTTTTCCAAACAAAATGATATGATCCATTAGTGGGTCGTGATTCATTATTGGGTCATATAATCACTTCAGTGGGTTGCAATTAGTATATTCAAAAATGAAATAAAATACAACAGAAAATATTAGAATGTAATACATTTTATAGGGGTAAACTTTGTTTCATAAAATTTTGTTGCAGTTAATAGATGTGAAGATCCTGGGTCATGACATAAAATGGAT
The DNA here is from genome assembly GCF_011764305.1 of Mustela putorius furo. Classification (NCBI taxonomy): domain Eukaryota; kingdom Metazoa; phylum Chordata; class Mammalia; order Carnivora; family Mustelidae; genus Mustela; species Mustela putorius. Next base: position 32,597,986 of record NW_025421998.1, read on the forward strand.
TTCTTTCTGTGGAGTATAATTAAAAAAAAAAATTCCAAAAGCCACTGAACTAGAGAATCTCTGTGAACTGAATAAAAATGTTACCAGGAGGCAAATAGAGCTGGAATACAGTTTGCTGACTGAAATTTGTATTGGGTTAGTCACTGCCCTGTCAATGCCCTGTCTTTCTCCGGTGGCGCCCAGGAAGCTCGAAGCACAGACAGAGAAAGGAGCTAGTGATGTTGATCAAAGGTAAGAAATGGGACCCAGTGGAGGCAACAGTGTTAGGGAAGTGAAGATGCCCTGGCAGTGGTTGAGCCTGGGACTAAGGAGACACACCTGAGTTTCCAGACTGGTGCAGGGTAACCGTCTATTTTTTAAGCAGCTGTGGCTGTTGGAAAAGATCTTTTTCACTGAGCCCCATGTTTACCTTCTGTGAATGTCTACCTGTAATAGCAGTGGTTCTCCCTTCTGCTGCCACACTGTGGATCTACTCACTTCTGTACAATTAGGATTTTTATGTATCTGAAAACAGCTGTTGCTGCTTGGATCTATTTGGGTCTAAATGTAGAAGATGGAGCTCGTGCATGAAGGTCATCTGATGGCCTTCAAAGCCAACATGCTGGTAGAGGTAGGGACAAGAAATGAGCAGAAGCTCTAAGCGTGGTGAGGCGCTGGTTTGTGCGGGACAGAATTGAGTGAGTTCGGGGATGCCTGAAGTCTAGGCAGTGGGTATATGTGGATCACCAGAGGACAAACACAAGTGCTGGAGATCATGCCACAAAGTGGAAACCACAATATTATTTGTTATAAAACTACCTTTTCTCTTCGAAGAGGCTCTCTGCCTTGGGAGAGGGCTGGTCTGCCAGGGTTCAGGGGCAGGACTGGTTTATATCCTTATTCCTCCTTTTTCTTCAGCTTTTTGGCAAATTGTGGTTTTTCTGCCCTTCCCTTGTCTTCAGAGGAGCATAACCCTTGAACTTTTTAAAGTCCTGTTCTCAATCCTGTTCTTTTTAAAATGCCTCAGATGTATGGGGCTGGCTGGTTTATGGTGCTTGTGAATACAGTAAGGTATCTATCACTTGAATTTCAAATTAAGCTCTTTAAAAGCATTCTGCTAGGTAAGCTGCTGCTTTTGAATCACCAATTCTGGGGTTGGTAATTAAGATAGACCAGAGGGGCTCCGACACACAGATCAGTTTATTTATGCTAGAGAGATACACTGACATAGAGAATACAAGTTTTACTTATACTTTTACTAACCTGACAGCATGGAGTTTCTTGATATATGTAGAATGTAGCAGATTGGCTTTTATTCTAGTGGTTTTGAAAATTGTATTGAAAATATTTGCTTTATTGAGACCATTTTCAAGACACATGTTCTCTTCAGATTCACTGAGTGTTTAATTTGAGGCGAGCACAGTATCACATTTATAGATCATATCTACATTCTAAGTTAAGATATATACTTCTCCATCTTTTTACCATAAACTTTTTATTTAATAGAGGTGAAGTAACAATTCATTAATTACAAATATATTGAATAAATGCTCCGGTTCTAATTACTAGTATGTTTAGAAGGCTTCCCTCTTAAACATTACCCTACAAATTACCACATGCAAGCTATCATTTTGTAAATAGGAAACTAGGGTCTATAGGTGTCCAAGAATTTTCCAAAGTCATTTTTCTAGTTAGTACTGACAGAACCTAGCCTTTTTTTCTAGTTTGAAAAAAATATATATATGAAATATATATATTTAGTGTGTGTATATATATATATAATATATATAAAGATTTATATGTGAATCTTTATATAAATATATAAAGAATTTATATTTAGTGTAAATATATAAATGAAGTACACACGCACACACACACTTTATTTCCCTCCAATTTTTGTGAGTTAGTTCTGAAGTCTATTTTTAGAAGGGATATGTCTATAAATTCCCTTATGGTTATGTGAGCTTTGCGTATGATTATTTATACAAAGCCCATGGTCAGCTGAAAGGCCTTTTCCCTCTGCTCTTTTTCTGTAAAAAGTGTGTGTTTTGTGCCACTGGCATTAAGTCTTATGGGTAATGTTTTTTAAGTGAAAAATCATTATACATTGGCCATATATTTTGTCTCTCTTTAAATAAAGCCTGCTAATTTTTTAAATTAAATAAATAAACAAATAAATAATGTCTGCTATCTATAATTTAGAAGTGAATTTTTTCCTAACTGACCTCTTGCTTGATTTATAACTGAAATAGTTCTTATACTTTCTGCATATACCATTCATTTTATATTTGGTACATCTCAACTGCTTTTACTTTTTATTCTAAACTTAGACTTCTTTTCTAATTTCACATTCATCTTATTCAACTCTCTACTTCAAGTTATTAATATTAGACCACAATCTCAAACCTTGGGGGCAGAGCGTAATTTCTTGCTCAGCACTTCAAAATTTTCCTATTTCATTGTAACGTGTAATTGCTTTAGCCACTGGTTTTAAGAAGATGGGTCTTTAGTGTTTCAAAATGTGCTTGGCATATTGTTTTAAAGGCACTATAGATTCACTTCATTTTAACTCGTTCCTAGTCATGCCTTCTTTATTATTTAGTTTTTGGGTTTTTTTTTTTTTTAAGAGTTTGCTTGTTTATTTGGCAGAGATCACAAGTAGGCAGAGAGGCAGGCAGAGGGAGAGGGGGAAACAGGCTCCCTGCTGAGCAGAGAGCCAGATGTAGATGTGGGGCTCTATCCCAGGACTCTCAGATCATGGCCTGAGCCAAAGGCAGAGGCTTAACCCACTGAGCCACCCAGGCACCCCTCTGCTTATTTAGTTTTTAATGGCTATTCCACACTGTACCATATCTGTAGCAGATGAAATCAGTGCCCCGTCCCCAAGACTCAGAGCTTTCAGTGATCTCAGTGTTTCTCCCAGCCCTCAGTGACTGCATCTTTGTGCCTGAGTTGTTTGTTTTCATTTTTCCACCTGAAACCACAGAAGACTCTGGGGCTTTTATGTCTTTTATGACTGGACTAACACCATCCCAGACCCAGGGATCCCAAATGAAGGACTCTCCTGAAGTTAAATATCCCAGTCCCTGTCTCTGTTAACAGGAGAATTCTGGAGACATGGGAGTCCTCCCTTCCAGAGGATCTTCTACGCAATGAAGCTTTGCTTGTTCATGAGGGTAGTTTCTTAGCCTACCCTTTACTGGCCTTCGTCCCTTCTGTGCACCAGTGCCCCCGCTCCCCGCCAGCTTTTCCCAGCGCTCCCAAATATGCTCTTTGCCCTCCAGCTCCTATCACAGAGTCTGTTTCACAAATATTCTTGCAAGTATAGGTCTCTCATGTATTAAGGAGCAAAAACACCTAGATTTGGAGAGAATTGAATAACTACAGAGCCTGGCTTACAGTGTATACTCCATTAACATTGCATCTAATTAAAAGAAATGTTACCCAAAAAAAAAGAAAGAAAGAAAGAAAAAGAAATGTTACCTTTTACTGCTAAGTACTCTCTCCCAGATATAATTTTGTCTCCTCTGTAGTTCAGTAAGAGGAGTTATTTCACACTAAATGGACAGAGCCATATGAGAGGTCCTCAGTGTGACAAAACGTGAGGGTTGCTTATGAAGAGTTCACTTATTTCTCTGATGTCACTGTCTATGATTCTATCACCAGTCATTTATATTCCTCCAGTAGAAGTCTCTTTTTCCCACAGTTCTTTTGAATCACTACAAACACTGCAGAGAAGAAGGATGATATTCAGGGAAAGGCTGTGGAAGAACCCATCTTTCTCTTTTTATTTTAAACTTTCCCCCTAGAAGAGTGATTCACTGTGATAGTTCACACTTTCCACCAAATTCTTTTCACCAGGCTGTACCCTCCTCATCTTGTAGGTCCCCTACAAAGCTTGTCCTGATTGATCAAAGCATTCTGAATCCCTTTACTAGAAACTGTCATGGCGCCCAATACTTATTCCTCTCAGAGCATATAATCCACTTAACTTTTTTTTTTTTTAAGATTGTATTTATTTATTTGACAGAGAGAGATCACAAGTAGGCAGAGAGGCAGGCAGAGAGAGAGGGGGAAGCAGGCTCCCTGCTGAGCAGAAAGCCTGATTCGGGGCTCTATCCCAGGACCCCGAGATCATGACCTGAGCCGAAGGCAGAGGCTTTAACCCCCTGAGCCACCCAGGCACCCCTCTACTTAACTCTTAACTTTGTTTTTATCCAAAATTGGTGGGATTAGATTATTTATTATTGCATTATCAGCACGTAGAAGAGTATTGAGTACATATAGACACTGAACTGTAAGATAATGGCTACATTTATGTGTATTGGTGGAAATAACTAAGTTATCACTGGATCTTCAAGTGGTTTGAATGAATCTGTATAGTTACAGAATATTTGGCTCTGCCACTGCTTCAAATGGATACAGATATTACCTACCTTCTCCTTTATCATCCCTTTTATGTCACTAAGCAATTAATCATATTTCCCTCGTTTCCAATATATGACCAATATAGAACTTGCTGGTGGTAAACGATGAATATTTTTTACTCTAAATACAAGAAGCCTTTAGCTCATCTCTTGCACTATAATAAAATAAAATAAAATTAGATAATTTAAAATTATACAATATTTGAATTTAATCTCTGCTTAAGTAAAAGCCAAAACCCCTAGTTATCAAGGTGCTTACTGTTTCTAAAGCATATATAACATGAAAATTCCATTTAATTATTTTTGTTATGTTTGTAATAAGTTATTACTTAATTATGCATTGATATTCTAAATGTTGAAATGTAGAGTTTAAGAATTTGATGAAGGGTTAAATAATGTTCTTTATTTTCTCATTAAATAACTATGTATTATAGCAGTGCTGCAGGAGAAAAACTTAAATCATCAAATGCCACTGAACATAGGCCAATGATTGCTTTTGCATTACAGAAACAAATTCCAGTTGTAAATGTCAGCTTGCATTATTCTTTATTTTAAACCTACACATTTGTAAAGACAGTTGGGTTTTATTGTGAAATTTTGTACCTGCCATCCTGGGGGGAAAAATAACTTTATGTCAAGGAAAGGAAATACATCAGTAGTTTTAATATTTGGAGATAATATGAAATAATGAGCTTATTATCCAAAAATATGTAATAAACCAAGTAGTGATCCCTTTAAATTTAATGGTTAGATATGCTAAATTTATCATTAAATGTTGGATGCAGAGGAATTGCACTTTTAAAGTGAATGCTAATCAACATGCAAATGAGCAATTTAACCCTCTTTAAATTGGAAAAGCCCTTGGGATAGTTAATTTCATAGTTGTTAGTAATGGCCAAATTATTGTAAGATGATTCTTTGTATTTCATTGTATAAGAAATTACAAAGACATACTATCAGAATTTTGTACTTAGAATGAATGACAACCCAGTTACTAGCAGAGAATAATTTATTTTGTTCATATACTTGCGTTTTCATTCTTCCAGAAGAGTCAAAACAAAAACATCCGGCTCTGAAAACCATGAATATGTGTTAGATGGGAAAGTGGTACCAGAGCAAGGGCTATGGAAATATTGTTCATCATTATCCCAGTGAACTGCTAAGATTTGGGGTAAATTCAGGTAACAGAGTTTACCTAAAGCACTGAGATTTTGACCCAGATCCTGTTCTAGTCCAAAAGATAGGCCTGCACTGTGCCTTGACCTTTTGAGTTTTTGCATTTATTAACAAAGCCTTTTGATGTTCCGATGTTGGCCAGCATCACATTTTTAGTACTAGAAAAAGCTAGAAGATCTGAGATGTCAGCGAGGTCCACCATGTCAGTCTGTCTCTCAGGTCTTGATGTGTCTATATTGCTGGTTCAAGAACCCCACTGTGTCAGGTTTTTTTTCATCTGTTGGCTATTTCTTTCAACATATACTTATTAAACACTTGGAATATTCCAGATACTTTATTTTTTTTATTTTCAGCATAACAGCATGGTTCACCTCCCCTTTCAATTTCCCCCAACTCCCTTCTCCTCTCTACCTCCCCATGTTTCCATGCTATTTGTTATGTTCCACAAATAAGTGAAACCATATGATAATTGACTCTCTCTGCTTGACTGATTTCACTCAGCATAATCTCTTCCAGTCCCGTCCATGTTGCTACAAAAGTTGGGTATTCATCCTTTCTGATGAAGGCATAATACTCCATAGTGTATATGGACCACATCTTCCTTATCCATTCATCCGTTGAAGGGCATCTTGGTTCTTTCCACAGTTTGGCGACTGTGGCCATTGCTGCTATAAACATTGTGGTACAGATGGCCCTTCTTTTCCCTACATCTGTATCTTTGGGGTAAATACCCAGTAGTGCAATGGCAGGGTCATGGGGAAGTTCTATTTTTAATTTCTTGAGGAATCTCCACACTGTTCTCCAAAGAGGATGCACCAGCTTACATTCCCACCAACAGTGTGAGAGGGTTAGGGTTAGATACTTTTGGTCTTCCCTGTAATTCCCAGAGAGAAAACCTACCTTACACTGATAACTGACAGAACTTACATACTGAGCAATCACAGTGTTTTGAAACTAGGTTTTTTCCTTGAAAACTAAGTATATGCAGAACATGGTTGTAATTCACCAAGGTAACTAGAGAGAGTATGTGAGTAGGGGCTGTATTTGTAAACTTTCACCAACATGACTCTCACTCTGAGATAAAGATCTAAAGATCTAAGTACCAATCAAGTGCCGGTGAGTCATTTCAAGTGGTTCTATTAAATTTGCACTTATATAGGGAATTCCAGATCTCAGAGAGGGCTTCCATGTACAGTTGCGTAGGTTGTACATCATAGACCAAAGGCAGCAAGCTGTGCAGCTCAGTGTCTGTGCGGATGTGTGCGATGACTCTTAGAATGAGAGGTCACGAGAGATTATGGACTCTGAAAAACAATCTGAGGGGTTTGAAGTGGGGGGAGGCTGGGAGGTTGGGGTACCAGGTGGTGGGTATTATAGAGGGCACGGATTGCATGGAGCACTGGGTGTGGTGAAAAAATAATGCATACTGTTATGCTAAAATAAATAAATTAAAAAAAAAAAAAAGAATGAGAGGTCAGAATTCCGGGAAGTCACCAGCATTTAAATATAGTTTAAGTCAGAAGATCACCTGGAAGAAACTACTGAATCGAAAAAAGAGCATAGCACCCAGCCCTGAGGCACTCCCAACAGTTTAAGTTTAGCTAAAGAAGGAAGCATCAGCATTTTTATATAAAGCCCCCAGAGTGAATGGAGAAATGCCAGCAGTGTATGAAGGTAGAGAGCTATTCTACACAAAGGGAAATGTCAGTAGTGCCAAATACTGTAAAAGAGAGAGCTGGATTCAAACCCTGTTCTGTCCATACCAAGTTCTATATGATCTTAAGAAAACCATACTAACCCTCACTAAATGCATATATGTAAAACAAAACAATCAAGCAAAAAACACCCAAAAAACAAACCCTAAAAATAAATCCAGTGGTTTTTAATCTGGCACTCAGTGCTGTAACCTGGTCCACTAACATTTAAAATCTTTCCAGTCTGTGAAATGTCGTGGTACCTTTTAACAGCCTGATAATACTTATTTTGTTCTCAAGTGAATGCAGTGAACCAAACTGGAAACTAAAAGACAGTCTTTTCATATGAATGAAATAATTTGAAAAGTATAATTTCTTCTTATCTCACAAACCTTTCTACTTTAAGTGAACTAGTAGGAAATGTCAAAAAGTTTTATAAGAGGAAGACAACACCTGGGCGACTGCCAGCAGCCCAGGCTTGGGGGAATAGGGAACGAGCACCAGGAGACTGGTAACATCCCAGGGCTTCAGTCCTCCTCAGAACAGTGAGGGGGCTGTGCTAGATTTCTGAATCCCCTTCTAATAACAATCTTTACTTTTATAAGTGGCACTCAGATTTATGTTCCATAAATACATTCATAATTGCATACCAAGGACAAATTAGCTGTTTTCCTGATGCCTAAACAATGGATTGATCTGCTCAAGCCTGTCTTAGAGAAATAAAGGGTCGTCATTGTATTCACACACACATGCACATACTTATATACACACACCCATAAAATGCTTGCGAGATTTTTCAAGGGTTCTCGGCGTGTGATTTTGATATTTAGGCATAATCTGAATGTTGAGAAGAGACACATAGTATGAAATTCAGGTTACCCATGTTTGTAGATGATATTCCTGCTATCATATATTTTATTTCTTGGATGATATATTCTTGGATCTTTATTGAACTTACTTGTGTAGGTATGATTAAGATCATAGGTGAAATCTGCCAGCTATTTATTTTTGCATTAAGAATATAACAAGAATTGTGTGAAAAAATCAAACTTTTCATATACATTAGGAGACTTGGCTATCGCAAGGATATATATGAGATGAAATATATGGTATATCTGATTACATGGTGTACAGATGTGTTATATGATATGCGATATATATAGTGGATATATGTGGTACATATAGTCTATATCATATATATTTGAGATGACACACATGAGAGAAGTTTTTGTTTTCTTTTTAATAGGTGTGAATTGAGTGCTTGAGAATCCTACTTACTGACTCTGCAGAATTACAAAATGCAATCCGATTAAGCCAATCATTAATCTTCTAATGTAAACACCTGGCCTTTTGTAAAATTCTTGTTAATTAATTAAAAGAAGCCCTCCCATTACTCTTGATATTGCAGAAATTGGCCTCTGTGAAAAAACTTAAATTTATGACTAAAACATAAATGAGGTCAAGCTGTTATAAATAAGAAAATTAATCACTTGGGGCCAGCTCAACATTTAAGAAAGGATATGGGAACATAATTTATTGGTACAGTAGAAAAAGTGTACATATATATTATGTAAGTATAGGATAGTGCTATACTGGTAGAGTTGTTATTTTTAGCAAATAATAACAACAACAACAAAGATAGAATGCTTAGCTATATTTAAATTTCATAGAAATAATAAATACTTTTTAGTATAGAATGCCCAAAATATCACATGGTTCATAATTACAGCAAAAAATAAAAAAGCTCATTTTTCATCTAAAATTCAAATGTAATTGGGCATTCTGTTTTGCCAGGCAACCCTACATTTTGGGAAATGATATTGTATGGATTTTCAAAAAGTTGATTATTCTAAGAATTTTATTAATTTGCAATTAAGGAAACATAAAGGAAGAAATATCTCTGAGATATTTTCAAGGGAAATTTGGAATGCAATCTTAGCCATTATGTTAAGCTTAACAGGAAAAAAATAGTAATTTGGCTTTTTTTCTAACTTCAACTTCCTATTGCTATTGGACATACAATGTCAATTTATTCTGGAGCAGAAATCCATGTGGTAATTGTACATATGAAGTTGTTGTAATGCTGTATGTCAGTTATACCTAAGTTAGAAAAAAATTCACTTGCTAAATAAAAACTGGAGAGGCAAACTAAGGAACAATGCTTCAAGGCAAATTTATCTAGTGTAAAATGCCTGGGCAGCTTTCTATACTTCCAAATACATGTGGTATCAATTAGAAAGTGTTTACATTTTAACTAGTTTTAACACATCTGTTGCATAGTAAACTCAGAGGGAAAGAGATTACAACTCCTCTTTTACTACACTTTTTAAAATTATTTTATTATTTTCATTTGTATATAATATAACTGAAAGAAGGAAAGTCAGAACTGACAAAATGGGAAATCCACAAAGGCCAGCATGTGAAGAAAGCTAGAACTCTTGAGTGGAAAGTAAGGATCAAGCTAGTCTTCCTCTGAAGAATTTTGCGGACTTCTGGAGAACTGACCTTTTTAAAAATGGCTTTGTGGGACCTGGGGACAAAAGATAAAGACTGGGGAGTGCCTAAGGCATGGAATTCAGAAGATAAATGTGGAATTTAACATTCTCATCCTCTGGTGGTGGTGAGGGGAAGGCACCATGAGGGAAGGGGGCAAAATTCAAGTATATTGTAAAGTATGGGCCAAAAACAGTCCAAAGAAACTTGTCCATCACACCGTGGTACTAAGAGTAAGGAGAGGGGGAAAAAAAAGTCCTTCTTGGATTGTAATTCCCAGTTTTATGATATGAAGATTCTCACATTTATTTATTTTAACATCATGCTAGGCAACTTACATAGGTAATGACTCTCTTTCCTAGAGGAATGGCAACTTTAAACTTTGGTCTCACATAGTACCCAAGATAAAAGTCTGAGGAGAATGAAAATGTCATGGACAAAAGTCCTTATTACTATAGCAAAAGGTTTCCATGAATGAGAGTTAAACAAACATTAGGATGATACCCATCAAGACATAATTGGAAATACCGCACACCAAATTATGAACTTAATTATGGCTAAGATTTTTGTAATGAAGGAAAAGTTTGAAAATACAAACAAGTAAAAAGAGATTCAGGAATAGTTGGAAAATAAACTTCTAGAAATAATAATAATAATAATTATTATTATTAGCCATGATCTGGCTAGATTTGGAAAGATGAACAGATTTGGAAAAATGAACCTGAAAAAAAATACTCAGAATTTATCATAGAGACTTCTATCTGGAAAATATGAAAAAAGCAGGGCACTTGGGAGACCCAGTAAGTTAAAGCCTCTGCCTTCGGCTCAGGTCATGATCCCAGGGTCCTCTGGGATCCACATCGGGCTCTCTGCTCAGTGGGGAGCCTGCTTCTCCCTGTCTCTGCCTGTTCTCTGCCTACTTGTGATCTCTATCAAATAATAAATAAAATCTTTAAGGAAAAAGAAAATATGAAAAAAGAAAAAAGAATGCAAGACAATGAGGAGAATGAGACAATCTAAGGTGTATCTAATTGGAATTTTAGAAAAAATACCATAGGTAATGGGGGAAAAAATCTATATACAAAGAAATGATAAATAAGAATTTCTCAACATTATTGAAGAAGACATTTCTCAGTATTAGAAATAAAACAACCCAAGCAAATAATAAAATGAAATTCACATTTAAAGTCATCAAAACGATCAGAGATAGAGAAATCATAAAAATACAATTTACTGAGAAGGGAACAGCTATTTGACTAATATCTGGTTCTCAGAAACAAGAATAAAGGACAAAAGGCAATGAAATATTATTGCCTTATTGAAAAAATATAAATGTCAAATTAGAACTCTAGATGCAGTGAAACTATCTTTCAGAAATAAAGGACAAATGGGATGTCTGGGTGACTCAGTTGGTTAAGTAGCTGACTCTTGATTCTGGCCCAGGTCATGATCTTGGGGTCCCAGAATGGAGCCCATGGTGGATTCAGTTCTTAGTGGGGAGTCTGATTGAGATTCGCTCCCTTTGCCCCTACCCGACTCTGTTCACTTTTTTTCTCTCTCTCAAATCAATAATAAATCTTTAAAAAAGAAAAGATGAATAATGGACAAATGAAGGCAATTTTCAAGGGAAAAAAATAAACATTGAGAGAATTTACTACCTTTAGATTTTTACTACATTAAATTTAAATTCCAATGAATGAATTTTAGATGTAAGAAAAGTGGTAAAAAAAGTAAAGTCTGAAATATAACAACAAATTAGGGAGAAAAAGGTGTTGAAATATGTGCATAAATTCTAAGAAAAATCAATATCTAAAATTGTAATAATACCTTCCAAATGTGGGAATAAAATGATAGAACTAAAATACAAGGCAAAGGTAACATGTAAGGTAGGAGGGTATGATTAGAGTTAAAATATATAAAGTGTTTTGTTCAGTAGAAAAGTAAATACACTCATTGTAACGTTTCATTAGTTTAGAGGGCATGTTAAAATAGTTAAGGTAATCACTAAAACAATAAGATGTAAAGACTGGAACTGTTTAAACAACAGAAGGAATTAAAATGGCCAGTCTTCAATCACAATGGGATTAAATTAGGAATCAATAATAAGTTTCAACTAGAAAACTTCACATATTTGGAGATTAAAAAATTGTATCTAAGATCTCACAAATCAAAACATCAAAATTCAAAAAGAAATATTAAGTATTTAGTTGTAATTAAATAAATATAAAATAATTACATTTCAAAAATTCTAGAATGTACTTAAGGAAAATGTATAGTTTAAAGAGTTTTTTTTTTTAAGATTTTTTTTTATTTATTTATCAGAGAGAGGGGGAGGGAGAGAGCGAGCACAGGCAGACAGAATGGCAGGCAGAGGCAGAGGGAGAAGCAGGCTCCCCGCTGAGCAAGGAGCCCGATGTGGGACTCGATCCCAGGACGCTGGGATCATGACCTGAGCCGAAGGCAGCTGCTTAACCAACTGAGCCACCCAGGCGTCCCAAGAGTTTGTTTTTTTTTTTTTTTTTAATTTTACTAATTTATTATAGAGAGTGAGAGTAAAAGCATGAGTTGGGGGAGGAGGAGAGGGAGAAGAAGAAACAGAATCTTTAAGCAGACACTGTGCTTAGCACAGGGCCCAACCTGAGGCTCTATTCCAGGACACTGAGATCATGACCTGAACTGAAATCAAGAGTGGGCTGCTTAACTGACTGAGCCACCCAGGCATCTGTTAAGGGTTTAATTTAGAACAGAAATAAAGCTAAAAGTTAATAAGCCAGGTATCCAACTTGAATTAAAAGCTAGATAATTTTAAAAGAGAATTCAAAAAATGGAAACATAAAATGTAGAAATTAATAAAAATACAACAGAGAAGATCAACATAACCAAGAGTGCTATTTGAATACATTGATGAAATCTATCATCTCTGTATGATTAATAAAAAGGATACCCAAAATATACCACTTTAGAAAACAAAATAGATCCAACAAAAGATGCTATTAACACTATGCAACTAATAAAAGAACTTTATACATTTAAAAATTAGATTAAATCAGATTTTAAAATTAGATGAAATCTAATTATATATTTAAAAATTAGATGAGGGGTGCCTGGGTGGCTCAGTGGGTTAAAGCCTCTGCCTTCGGCTCGAGCTGTGATCTGAGGGTCCTGGGATCGAGCCCCTCATCGGGCTCTCTGCTTGGAGGGGAGCCTGCTTCCTCCTTTCTCTCTCTCTCTCTCTCTGCCTGCCTCTCTGCCTACTTGTGACCTTAGTCTGTCAAATAAATAAATAAAATCTTAAAAAAAAAAATAAAAGACATAGTGGAGTAGATGAAGAGAGAGACAAGTAAATGAATGACTAACATTGCAAGCCCAGGAAGCCTTCTATCCATGAATGCAAATTTGATTTATAGAAGAGTAGGTGTTGCAAGTCAATGGAGAAAAGAGAGACCATTCAATAAATAATATTGGAAAAATTAGTCATGTATTAGAATAGCTAAATGAAATTGATTCCTACCTCACACTGTACCCAATAAATATTAGATGAATTCAAGACTTATCTGTGGGGCGCCTGGGTGGCTCAGATGGTTAAGCTTCTACCTTCAGCTCAGGTCATCATCCTATGGTCCTGGGATCAAGTCCCATGTCAGGCTCCTGGCTCAGCAGGGAGTCTGCTTCTCCCTCTCCCTCTGCCTGCCCCCCCTGCTCATGCTCTCTTTTTCTGTATCTCTCTGTTTCAAATAAATAAGTAAGTAAGTAAATAAATAAATCCTTTAAAAAAATGAAGACTTAATCTGTATAGCTATAAGAAAATATCTTTATGATTGTGGTGGAAGAAAAACATTTAACCAAATAATAGAAAGTACATGGCCTAAAAGATGATTGATAATGTTCATGACAGAAAAAAAAGGAAAGAACCTATGTTTATCAAAAGACAACGACACAAAGAAGGAAAATAGAAATAATAATGTGTAAAAGATTTCTTGTATTTATGAATGGCACATAATTAGTATTCAGAATAGAAACAGAATAGGTAATTCATAAAAAAAATGAGTAAGACATAAATAGGCATTGTGCAGAGGAGGAAATATAAATGTTTCATAACTTTGTTTTCTAAAAGCTTTTAAAAGTGGGGAACTTGATGTTAAAACACAACCCAATTCCAAATCAAACCCAAATTTCAAAAGTTAAAAACACACTCAATATTAATGAGAGGATAAATATAAACTATAAAAAATCCTTTGGTGATTTTTACTACCAGTCATTTGGCATAGGTATGTTTGTGACCAAGCAAATCCATCCCCATGCATACAGACTAGAGTATATTTGCCTCCAGAGATATGCATCAGGATAAATTCTTATGAAATTATTTTTAATAGCAAGAAATTGCAAACCACCCAAATATGCTATCAAAAGTGGCTGGCAAGGGGTGCCTCGGTGGTTCAGTGGGTTAAAGCCTCCACCTTCAGCTCAGGTCATGATCCCAGGGTCCTGGGATCGAGTCCCACATCGGGCTCTCTGCTCAGCAGGGAGCCTGCTTCCCTTCCTCTCTCTTTCTCTGCCTGCCTCTCTGACTACTTGTGATCTCTGTCTGTCAAATAAATAAATAAATAAATCTTTTTAAAAAGTGGCTGGCAAAATGTACTGAGGGTCCATTTACACTGTGACGTGCTATAAAGCATTGAAAATAAACATCCTATCTTTACTACAGCCAGATGTATGAGCCTCAAAAACATCAGAATAAGCAAATAAAGCCAACTTATGGGAGAATGAACACAGTATGAATTCCATTCACATAAATATCTGAATCCTGTGAGGCAACCACATATTATCTGGGCTTACAGATGTAGATGGTCAAGTAATAATGAAAGTCAAGTGAATGGTTTATACACTTTTTAGGACAGTAGCATAATTCATTCAAACAGAGGCTTTAGGTGGCTGGCAGCTGATAAGTAGTATTCACTTGCTTAAATCCAGTGGTAATTTTGCGCTGGGTGTTATAGGTAAACAATGAATCATGGAACACTACATCTAAAACTAATGACGTACTGTATGGTGACTAACATAACATAATAAAAAACTTTAAAATAAATCCAGTGATAATTTCATAAATGTTTTAAAATTAATATTCTCTGAACTGTGTACATTTAATTTTAGCTTACTTTTAATTGGTTAGATATCAGACTTAATTAAAAAAATAACGTATATGAAATTTCAGATGCCATTGTGGGCGAGGTGGTTGAGTTAGAGAAGTTGCTATAGCTCCGAGGGAGTTAGCGTTCCATAACATGGCTCATTAAAGAACAAATTTTAGGATGTTTTCTTCTCATCAACTGTGCTGAGTTTAATTAAAAACACACATAATAACCTGAACTAAGAGGCTGGATTCTCTCCTGTAGCAGGAGAAATTTCCCTCAATTACACAGTGGCGTTAAATACTGGAATTAATTCCTAAAGGAAATTATCAAATATCGTTCTATCAAGTCTTTTAAAATTTGCTTCAAAATTAGCATGTTGCATGTAAAGTTCTGCATGGTTGTTCCGAAGTAAAATGCTGTATCTCATGGTGGAGTGGCAAGAACATGGGGGCAGGAAGCCTAATTCCAGTTCCTACTAGTTTTTGTAAACCTAATCTCTCAATTCTAATTTCATCATGTGTCTAATGCCCATAGCTTGTTGTGTAAACAGTCACATGTAATGATGCTAACAGCAATTTCCTTTATACATGAAAAAAATACTATATTCATTTTTAAGCACTTTTTGTTTTTATTGAGAAGCCCTGCATGTCCAAATATGTCAACCTTGAATAATAAGAATATATCACATCAGAATATATATATCATATCAGAATATATCTTTTTTTCCCCATAATTGTTCAGGATCCTGCTCTCTTGGGCTAACAGAAAATGAACATTTGCTCATGGCACTGATGCTCTGTATAATAATGACATGAGAGTATAATTAATTTTGGCTACATACACACATACTTCAGAGATACCCCAGGGTCAGTTCCAGACCAATGTAAGAAAGCAAATAGTGCAACAAAGTGAGTCAAAATAATTTTTGCTTTCCCAGTGCATATGAAAATTACGTTTGCACTACTCTATAGTCTGTTAAATGTGCAATAGCTTTATGTCTAAAAAAAAAGGACATACCTTAATTAAAAAGTAGTTTAGTGCTAAAAAATGAGAGCCATCATCTGAGCTTTCAGTGAGCCGTCATCTTTTTTGCTGGTGGAAAATCTGGCCTCCATGTTGATGGCTGCTGACTGATTGGGCTGACCCTTGCTGAACTCTGGAGTGGCTGTTTCTCAAAATAAGACAACAGGGAAGTTTCTCTAATTGCCTGACTCTTCCTTTCATGAACGATTTCTCTGTACCATGAGATGCTGTTTGATAGCGTCTGACCCAAAGTAGAGCTTCTTTCAAAATCGGAGTCTATCCTCACAAGCCCTGCCACTGCTTGATCAGCTAAGTTTATGTCATATTTTGAAGCCTTTGCTGTCATTTCAACAGTCTTCACAGCATCTTCATAAGGAGATTTCATCTCAAGAAACTGCTTTCTTTGCTCATCTGGTGAAGTTTGATCATGACATTGCAGTTGGGTCACAATCGGCTCCACTCCCCATTCTTTTCCTCTGGCTATTTCCACCACATGTGTGTTTATTTACTCCACTGAAACCTTGATCCCCTCAAAGTCATGTCTCATGGTTGGACTCAACTTCTCCCACATTCTGGTTCATGTTGATATGTTGGTCTCTTCCCACAAATCACAAATGTTCTCCATGGCATCTAGAATGGTGAATATTTTCCAGAAGGTTTTCAATTTACTTTGCCAGATCCATCAGAGAAGTCATTACCCATAGCAGCTGTAGCCTTATGAGGTGTATTTCTTAAATAATAAGACTGGAACCTCAAAAGGGCTCCTTGATTCATAGATGGATGACTTTGTTGGCAGAATGTATGTTATGTCAAGAGGCAAGAAAACAACATTCATGACATTGTCTGCCTCCATCAGAGCTCTGTGTGACCAGGTGGATTGTCAAGGAGCAATAGCAGTTTGAAAGAATCTTGTTTTCTGAGCAGTACATCTCAACAGTGGGCTTAAGACATTCAGTAAACCTGTTGAATGGATACGCTATTTTTCAGGGATTTTGTTCTGTGTATAGAGCACAGGCGGAATAGATTTAGCATAATTCTTAAGAATCCTAGGATTTTGGGAATAGTAACTGAGCAATAGTAATGGAGCTTCAAGTCACCAGCTGTATTATTACCCCCTACACAAGAAGTGTAAGGCCGGGCATTGACTTCTCCCCTGTAGCTAAGAGTCCTAGATGGCATCTTCTTCCAATAGAAGAGTGTGTGTCCACAGAACATCTGTTGTTTCGTGTAGCTACCTTCATTATTTGTCTAGATAAACCTTCTAGATAACTTGTTGCAGTGTATACTTCAATACTTGCTGCTTCACCTTACAGTTTGGTGTTAACAAGACGGCCTCTTTCCTTAAACCTAACCTCATGAACCAAACTCTGCTAACTTCCAGCTTTTCTTCTGCATCTTTTTCGTCTCACCTTTACTTTCATGGAATCGAAGAGACTTGGGGTCTTGCTCTGGGTTAGTTTTTGACTTAAGGGAATATTGTGGCTGCTTTGTTCTTCTTTCCAGTCCACACACCCTGTCTCTATATCAGCAATAAGTCTGTCTCACTTTCTTATCATTGTGTGTTCACTGGGTTAGCGCTTTCAGTTTCCTTCAAGAATTTTTTCCTTTGCACTCATGATTGGGCTTACTGTTTGGTGCAAGAGGCCTATCTTTCAGCTTATTTTGGCTTCAGACACGCTTTCCTCATTAAGCTTAATCATCTGTAGCTTTTGATTTAGCATGGGAGATGTGTGACTTCCTTTCACTTGAACACTTAGGGGCCATTGTAGGGTTAATAGTTGGCCTACTTCAATATTGTTGTGGTTCATGGAGTTGAGAAGTCTGGGGAGAGGGAGAGAAATGGGAAAATGGCTGGTAGTTGGAACAGTCAGAACATACACAATCTTTATTGATTAAATTTGTAGTCTTCTATGAGTTCATGGTGCCCCAAGACAATCATGGTTTACCAGAACAACTTTAGTAATAATGACAAAGTTTGAAATACAGTGCGGATTACCAAAATGTGACACAGAGACATGAAGTGAGTGAATGCTGGATAAATGGGGCCGACAACCTTGCTCAATGCAAGGTTGCTGCAAACCTTCAATTTGTAAAAAATGCAATTTATCTATGAAATGCAGGAAAGTGAAGCACCATAAAAAGAGATGTGCCTGTAGTTGCACTGAAACAAAATAATCTCAGAAACATCAAATGGATTGAATAAATACCTATTCCATTGACAACATGACACCCTTTGTAATTGGAGATTCAAGTATGGGTAAAGATAAAATTTATAGACTTCTTTATAGTGAGGGAGAGTGTTTTATTCCTTAGTCCTTGGAATCTTCTGACTTACTCTCATTTGGCTCATTATACTGCTTGTATTTATGTTTTCATGTTGAGTAACTAGAAATATTTTTGGAAAATACAACTTTAGGAGTTAGGTATACTCTGCTAATTAACCCTGACTTTAAAGAAGGTGGTTTTAGAAAATCTTTTAAAGCATGGAAATAACTCATGAATTACCCAAACACACAGTATTCTTCCCTCCCTATCAACTTTGTTGATTAGTCTGGAATGCTGAGAAGAAAAGAAAATGGACTAGAGATGGGTTTATTGTGGTCGTTTGTTTTATCTTCGTTTCTATTGTTTTTGTCCTCAGAGAAGCTCTGTAGGATACTCTACTATCACTTATTCACTGAGGTCTCCTGTCAATGTTTATTATTTTCATGGTCTGGCAGCTTAACCTGATGGTGACTGGCTGCCATCTGGAGCCTAGTTACAAAGGTTCATTTCCCATCTTGTTCATTTAGTAGCCATGTGATTTTGGGAAGTCACTAACTTCTCTTCCTTAAAGACTAGTTGTGAGGACTAAGTAAATTAGTATAATGTCAATTGCTTAGATCAGTGCTTGGCACATTTTCAGTAGTAAAGAAGTACTTGATTTCATTATGACTAAGATTACTTTTATAGACATGTGCAAATTTTTCATTCATTCTCTATGTCTGTCTCGTGTCTTCCATCGATGTATTCTTTGGAGTTACCTGGACACTTGTGCCTTGGCTTTGTGCTTCAGGGCATTTAAGTGTTTATCAGGTATATTCATCTTCCTTTCTAGTCTGGATAATCATGGTGGGTTCTTTTGTTTTTTTTTTTAATTTCAACAACTGTATTTCTACTTCTCAAAAATCTCTACCCATTTCTTATTTCACAATTACCTATTCTTGCATTGGGTGTGATATCTTCCTGTATCTCCCTGTAGATATTAATATTAAATATATATTAAATGTACTTTCTAGAACTCTATTCTGATGGCTGTTGACTCTTTTGACATGCATGACATGTAAGCTTTCCATTGACTAGCTTGTCCATCTCTCTTTCAGGATTCTATTCAGTATTTGCTTCTTATTGGTGCACTTGTCTGTGTAATTGAGATATCCTGTATGACAGTCTCCTCTTTGTTCAGAGAAACACATATAAGCTAATTTGTGCCTCTTTTCTTTTTAGTGACTAAGAGAGCATCATCCCTTAGCAATTAATTTTCTAAGGGGCACTCACAAGAAAATGTTAGCTGTTCAGAATATGTGTGTGCTTGCTTCTCTTTTCCTAAACTCCTTTGCTTACCGTTTCTACCCAGAGAACTTTCCATTGGTGGGGGTGACATATCTGACGGCTTATGACAACATAAGTAATAATTCTGCTGTCCCTCCTTGCTCCCCTCATGTTCATAGGCTCCATGTCCTCCCAGCACAGATCATCAAGATGTTGCTTTTATAGTTTGCCACTGTGGTTTGCTCTGTGGCTTTTTTTCTTTTTTTTTTATTTCTCGGGGATTTTCTAGAATTTCTAATTCATCTAGACTGACTCCTTTCAGTTTTTGCATGGGACTCTATTTTTATATATGATAAAATCATATATAAAAATATATTTATATATCATAAAATCATGCATTTGAAGTAGGAGAAAATTATAAAATGTATTCAAGTCTTCCTTCTTGAAACAGAATTCAGCAGATATTATAGTGGGTTGAAGTGGTGACCCCCAAAAAGATATGTCCCCCCACACCCTTTTCCTGTGATTGAGACATTTTATAATAAAAACTTTTGGAAGCACCTGGGTGGCCTGGTAGGCTGGGCATCTGACTTGATTTCTGGTCGGGTCATGATCTCAGTGGATCGCTAAGATCTAGCCCTGCATGGGGCTCTCCACTGAGCGTGGAACCTGCTTAGAATTCTCTCTCTCTCCTTCTCCCTTTACCCCTCCCTCACCCTGACTCTCCCTCATAAACAAACACACACACACACACACACACACATATGTATATATATAAATATATGTATATTAAAGTTCTGTGTGGATGTCAGTAAATTAAGGATCTTGAGATCAGATTATCCTAGATTATGTAAATGGGCTCTAAATCTGGTTAATGTCCTTGTAAGAGGCACACAGTGAGAAGGAAGAAAAGGTCACATAAAGATGAAGGTAAAGATTAGAATTCTGCAGCCATAAGCCGGGGAACTGCCGGAGCTGGAAGAGGCAAGGAAGGAATCTTCCTAAACTGTCAGAAAAAGAGAGTCCCCGCTGACACCTCAGTTTTAGACTTCTGGCTACCAGACTTTGAGAGAATAAATATTCGTTGTTTAAAGGGACCAAATTTGGGGTAATTTGTTCGGAAAGCACCAGAAAACTAACACAGATACTCTCCTCTATCAGTGCTCCATCAATACCCACAACATCCCTAGCACCAGAAAAATTGCCTCCTACGTAACAGAGAAAATTGTTTTTTTCCCTCAATTTCTTCTTCATCCCTTACAAGTGTATTTTTTTTTCTTTAAAATTTTATTTATTTATCAGAGAGAGAGAGGGGAAGAGAGAGAGCACAGGCAGACAGAATGGCAGGCAGAGGGAGAAGCAGGCTCCCCGCTGAGCAAAGAGCCCAATGTGGGACTCGATCCCAGGACGCTGGGATCATGACCTGAGCTGAAGGCAGCTGCTTTACCAACTGAGCCACCCAGGTGTCCCACAAGTGTATTTTTATTTATAGCCACACCTACCTCCTTTGTCCCTCTTACAGGGGGAACTAGCTTTGTATTAGTGACCCTCTTTCACTCTTGCTTCTGCTTTACTAACTGACCCAGCCTTATAATCTAGTAGAGATTTTCCTTTTGCCTATGAACGTGGCCAAGCATCCTCCAAATAAAAAAAACTTCCTTCGGGCTGAATACATCATCCTCCAACTTCTGCCCTCCATTCCATCTTGGTGTCAAAGCCGATCTCCGAGAGAGAGTAGCCTGTAGTCACTGTCCTTTCTGCATCATATACCTCCACTTGGTGCAATCTCTCTCTGGACCCCCATGCACTTCCAAAGCTAACAGTGCCAATGCCCTTGACTTTCCCAAAGCCTAAATTGGCTTTCACTTTTGATTCTTACTTCAATTGACCTCGCTCTGGCATTAGACTCTGACCACTGCCCCTGGTGTGGAGATTCAATTTCTATTCAGTTTCCCCTCGTGTTTCTGCTGGTTGGCTAACTGTCCTCTCTTGATCACATAGAAGCTTCTTTCCCCCAGATCCTCCTTCAATATCAGGACTGTTATTTAAGGTTCCATCTTTGTTGATCTCTGGGTGACCTCATCCATACCTATGATTTTTCTGAAGTTTTCATACTGGGGATTCTGAAGCATATCCTCCTAAGTAAGAACTCATTTTGGGGCTTCAGTCTGGAACGTCTGACTGCCCCCCACATATCTGTATTAGGATAATCCAAGGACATCTCACACTTTGACCTTTATCTTTGACATTGACTTCTCTCTACTCTAAACCTGTTACTCTGTGTTACCTGTTTTAGTGAACGCACAGTCTATTCAAACAATGAAAAGAACAGAATATCTTCTGTGTCAAGAAGTTATTTGTGTGTCCTTCTATATCATATCATTGAACCTGATTAAGCAATTATTTTATTCTTGTGTGTGGGTTGTAAATCGTATCTAGAATGATAAATAGTTTTTATCTCAATCACCATGTCCTAGTGATTTGTAGGGGCTGCCTCAAGAATAGGACTGGGAAGCATAGGGAGGTCACCTCCAGTCAGAAGAAAGATTGCTATGATTGATGCGGGACAAAATGGCCAGGCTGCAGGAGAACGGCAGCATCTGGCCTGAATCTGTTTTCCAGGAGCATAGAATAAAAGTCAGAGGGCAAGTGTGTATTTGTATGTTTGTGAATTTTGATAAATTATTATAGTAAATGAGGACAAAAAGAATGTTTCGAGCTGTGGAAAGAAAACCGTAAAGGAGAGCGGTGGAACTAAGGTGATAGGAAGGAGCCAAATCCCCGGTTCCCATGCGGTCAAGCTGAAGCCCATGTTCAAATACAGTTGTTGGAAGAAGCTTAGGTTGGACCCTAATCAGCGAAGGTTAGTAATGCCAGCTATACAGATTGTACTTCAAGTAACACAAACAGATAGAATCCTGTCCTTTCTTGTATTGCTAGAGTTTATATTTTATCCCATTTAAATTTATTTGAAACAGAAACTTCTCTTACAAGGTAATTTGAAAAGATAAAATGATACAACATTAATGATTGCGCTAAGAAAACAGAAACATTTTGTGAAAATACAAATTATTTTTCCACTTTAATTAAGAAATAGAAACAAGAGGAGTAATATATCTTCCATCTGCAAAATCACTGACCATCTATTTTTTCCTTGACCACCCCCCCACCACCACAACTCCCAGCAATAGTTTCAGGTGGAGATGGAAACCAGCCTTCCAGTGGGTGCAGCTACATTAACTTCTAGTAGGGACTCAGACTAAGTGCCCACGTTGCCATCCATTTAGGAGAAGACCTCTGGTCACTCCATTCTATTGCACATGTCTTGGCTAATGGAAGAAGAGAGGGTCTTATGGATTCTCTCCAGCCATGAGCACAAGTAATTGATGCAAGGATCATACTATCGTCTATGCTCAGATACTTTTCTTCCCACTCTTTGTCAGAGGATTTGAGGTTTCTAAATAGATTCTTGAAGACATCAGTCAGGGCTTTCACCGACCTCTGGAATAGGGCCATTTCTATCCCTCTGCTGGGCAGCTTGCCTATTTGTCTTTAACAAGCCACCAAAGTAGCTGGCCTAACACCTCTAGGTTGCTATTTCTGATATTACCAGTCCAGCAACCAGGTTGACTTATTTTTTTCTCTTTTTCCCATCCTCAGACAGCTCATGATAAAGGTCATATTTTCATTTCAGAATTTTGAGTCTTTGCACTGCTGAAAGTTAATGTATATTATAAATAATATGACGCCCAAGTCTGAAAGTAGCATTGACTGCAAATATACCTCAGTAAGGAGGGCTACTTATCTTTGATCCTTTATAGTTACAAAGATGCAGGTAGAACAGTTATAGCATTCTTTCCTCTAACATAGAGTTTCCATAGAGTTCCTCAAATCAGAGAATTCATATGAAATCGGAGTGGTAAGTATAGTCCAAGTAATTCTAAGTTCTCTCTTGCATGAACCACCATCTCACAGATGTCTTGCTAATCTTGATCTCTTAATTAATTTCAAGGTAAGATCTGTTTCCACTATGGGGAATCAGATTTTGTACTTCATTTGTCACTTGACCCACACATCCTTTCTCATTATGTTTATTTGGTTCCAAAATTACTGTTGTGAAAAGCAGAGTTTTCATCAGATATATTGTTAAAAAATATAGATCTCTCAGGAGAAAATGGCTCAAAACTTTGGTAATACGTATGTGTGTGTGTGTGTGTGTGTGGTGGGGGAAGTGCAAATAATTTTTTTTAAAGATTTTATTTATTTATTTGACAGAGAGAGATCACAAGTAGACAGAGAGGCAGGCAGAGAGAGAGAGGGAAGCAGGCTCCCTGTTGAGCAGAGAGCCTGATGCGGGACTCGATTCCAGGACCCCGAGATCATGACCTGAGCCGAAGGCAGTGGCCCAACCCACTGAGCCACCCAGGCGCCCAGAAGTGCAAATAATTTTACTGAAGTGTTATACTAAGATATTGCATCAATATCTTAAAAATCAATTGGAATGGAAGTATGCTCCTAAATTGGGCATATTATTTATTTGAAAGGGAATTTTCTTAGAATTGAGGTGTTGGCTACCAGGAATAATTTGGCCAACTTATTATCATTCCTCAAGTGTTTTAAATCCTATTTTATGTCCTTTCCTTTTGTTGCCAAAGATACTTTGTTCATCTTTTTGTCCCCTGAGACTATGAAATGCCCCCCCTTCTATTTAAAAATATATTTCCCATGGGTGCCTGGGTGGCTCGGTCATTAAGCATCTGCCTTTGGCTCAGGTCAAGATCCCAGTGTCCTGGGATCAAGTCCTACATCAGGCTCCCTGCTCAGCGTGAAGCCTGCTTCTCCCTCTCCCACTCTCCCTACTTGTTTGTGTTCCCTCTCTCACTGTCTCTCTGTCAAATAAATAAATAAATCTTAAAAAAAAAAAAAAAGATTATATATCCCACTTGCTAGTGATTAGATTCCCACGTTCCTCCTCTGTGAAATTACTCCATCCATTGGAATTTCCTTGATTTGTGTATTCTACCTTATTTATGGTAGCTATTTGACATTCGGCTAGAGTATCAGGATCCTGGTGGTGGCAAATGACAAATAAAACTAGTTTAAATACATGTGGAAATTTGCTGGCTCACAGATTTGAAGACCAAAGAAAGAGCTAGTCTTTGACATAACTGTATCCAAGGGCTCAAATGAAAACATCTTTCTTTTATATCTTTATTTCCTTCTATGTGTTGGCCAAACTTACTTCCACCACATATGGTCTGTCCCACATGGGACCCAGTGTGGCTTCCGGCCTCCTTGCTCCAAGCCAGAAACTGCAGACAGGAGAGGACGTTGGGTGGCTAGAGCCAGCCAAAGTGCCCTGGGTTAGAACTGCTGCCAGATTCAAACAGAATGGTTGTTGAGAAGGAATTCATTTCCCAATAGAAGGAGGTTTCTTTATTACAGGAAGAGAAGAAAGGATATGCAAGCAACAGGAGTCTTCTATATACCTCTGTTTCTTAACCTTCCTGTATTTCTCCCTATGAAATTAATCTCCTTTTCTACAGATGACCTCCTTTTTCTGGCCTACATTTCACCTACCTTTTGCTACCCGTCTTGCCGTCATGAACCTTTTGGCTCAACAGTCTACTGAAAGTCTTCCCCCTATGTTTATTAAAGACACCATCTTTTCTAAAATGAGTGGCCACTTTTCTTTCTTCATAGTACTGGATCACACTGTCTTTGACATTATTTCAAGACTATTTCTTTCCTGGATCTGTTTCCTTCTTTAGTCTTTGTAACACGTATCTATCCTACATAACTTTGTAACTCATACCTGCTTTTGAGTTAGTTTCCTTTGATCTTCTGTTATCTCTTCATTAAATAAGTGTTCTCCAGATTTCTATTATTTTATCCCAGTGTGCAATCTCCTTTTGTGCTTGATTTATTTCCTGTGGATTTAAATATATCTAAGTGACAATAAGAACAAATTCTGTATCTTTTGCCCAAAATAGTATCCTAAAGTACAAACCTGCATTTCCTCCTCCATGTCAGCAGGGAGAACAGTATATCAAAAATCAAACTTTTTATAATTACTTTTAAATCTCCTCCTCTTCTTATATTTCTGTCTAATCTCATGACTTTACCAAATTTTCATTTAAAACACCTAGGAAGGACAAAGCCAGTCTGACATCTCTCTTTCTCATGTGCACATGCAATATGTTGGCAAATCTTAGATGTCCCTAGAATCTATCCTCTATGTTCCATCAACATTGTAACAATTTTATCGTCATACTTCCTTCAACTATTCCAATAACTTCCTGATGTATCTGTAGTCTCCTGTCTCCCCCATTCTAGGCAGCAGACATGATGCTACCTGATTTAGTTTTCTGCCAGACCAAGCTGTCTTTTAGGAAACTGAAGATCCTTAAAAAAACTTCAATGTGTCCCTTTTGCTTATAGGATAAGGTTTCAACACCTTAGCATTAAGTTCTTCAATTAACTGTCTTCATTAATTGTTTTTTCTCCAACCATATGTTCATATTTCATTAACCCTTGAGGTATTTGCCATTTTTCCAACATGTCATGCTCCTTAGATCTCCCTATATTTGCTCATATTATTACTTCTACCAGGAACATCATTTCCCACTGAATTCCTGCTCAGTCCTAGGTCATAAGACCTAGAAAGTACCTGACACAGAGTATATGTTCATATACATATATGAATGAATGAATTAGATAGTATATTTATCTTTTATTTCATATTTTCTTTTTTTTTAAGATTTTATTTATTTATTTGCCAGAGAGAGAGCACAAGCAGGGGGAGTGGCAGGCAGAGGGCGAAGCAGGCTCCCTGTGTAACAGGGCGCCCTACGCTGGTCTCTATCCAAGAACCCTGGGATCCTGACCTGAGCCAAAGGCAGATGCTTAACTGACTGAGCCACCCAGGCATCCCGATTTCATATTTTCTAGGATGGGATAAGAATTTATGCCTTGAGTCCCTCACAGGAAAAATGAAGAACGTTTTATTTTATTTTATTTTATTTTTTGAAAATCAATTAACATTTATTAACTAAAATGTATAGTAGTACCCCCTTATTCATGCTTTTGCTTTCCACAGTTTTAATCACCCATAGTCAGTCACAGTGTGAAAGCAAATGATCCTCCTTCTGATGTATCATCAGTAGGTCAATTGTAGCCCAACACTACATCACAATGCCTATCCTTCACTTTCCTTCCTCTCATCACCTCCCCATTTTATCCTCTCACATGATCGCAAGAAGAACATATTTTTTGAGAAAGAGAAGACATTCACATAGCTTTTAATACAGTTTATTATTATAATTATAATATAAAAATTATAATTTTTAGTTACTGGTATTAATCTCTCAATATACCTAATTTATAAATTAAACTTTATCATAGCTACGTATGTGTAGAAAAAAAAACATATATATGTATATATACATACTATATACAATATATGTGTATATACACATACATACATACATACATATGTATGTATATATACATACATATACAAACATATACAAAAACCATATGTATGTGTATACATGCTATATACTATATATGTATATACATACACATGTATACATACATACATATATGTATATATACATACATATACACAAAAACATATATATGGTTTTTGTGTATATGTGTATATATATATAGGGTTCATATACATATATGTATGTATATGTATGTATGTATATGTATGTATATATATAGGGTTCAGTACTATCCACAGTTTCTGGCATCCTCTGGAAATACTGAAACAGTATTCTTCATGAACAAGGAGGGACTACTGTACATTTTAATGATGTGATAACCTAATGTTACCACATGTAATTATATGCAATTTTAAACATAATGTGTATAAATAACACAAATAAAGCAGGAGCCAAAAAAATACAAGCACACATGTATGGTTTCATTATTGGAGTGGTGTTTAATTCCAAATAAAGGTAATCGAGTTTGAAGGCAGGGTTCAAAACAACAGATACCTTCTCAGAGTATGATTTTTTAGTATATTCCACAAAATAACTATTTTAGTTTTGTGGCTCTGTGTTCCTCTACATCGAACCCTCTATCTCCCAGTCACTCTTAAAATGATCCTTTGAACTTTATTTTTAACACAACAACTCTTTGAGAATTGTACAAGGAAAAATTCTTTCATCTTCATCCTTCTCTGTCTCTCTTAGGTCATAGGTGGAAGGTGTTGTTGTTGTTGTTTAAAGGAACAATATATATGTATACCCCTCACCATCAGATCCAGAAAAACAAAAACGCATTTAATCAGCTCAGAACTTTGGAAAGGCCAACTCCAATTCCACTTATCCACTCCCCAGTTTTTGAGAAAAGTTGCATTTACACTGCCTTCATGTTTTCTGACACTGTTTGTGAAGCAGAGAAAAACAAATACTGTTAAATTGCCTCTCAAAGGCGTGTATACCTATCAGGTTTAAAAAATGAAACAGTCCTTTCTTATGATTCTAAAAAATGTTTTGGCTGTTTAAAAGACAACTTCTCACATGTACCTAATTATAAAAACGTAATTAATCAGTTTTTAAAACAACCCTACGCACTGTGTCTTCATAAGTAAGCAAAGCTCTGAAAGTAATTTTAAGGATATTTTACTAAAACTAGAGTTTAAAAGAAAAATTCAACTTCAAAGAACAGACTAAAGCAGTGACCTCATGCTACTAACTACAAAGAGGCAACATGAGACAAAACAGCCATCAAAATGGAAATCATGCCAAGTCTAAGGAAAGAAAGGCACTAAGTTTCTTTTCTTTCTTTAAAAGAATGCTTTCATCGGGATTTCTAATGACATCTCCTGGATTACAGATGAAAGGCAAGTGCAAATGGCTAGGTGGGGTTATTGATTAAATATTTTACTTTGTTACAATTAATTTCCAACTTCAAATTATTTAAGGTGGCCAGGTTCTAATTCAGTATTAGAATTTTATCCACATTAGACAATTTACAAATATTTATGCCCAGAAACCCTCGGTTTGCTCAGTTTGATATTTCCCATTTGCCAAGTGTAACATGATTGGGAAATTGACAACTGAAAAATATAAATGGAACTTAATCTACTATTCTGGAATATTTTTCTTATTCACGAAACTCCCTTTGCAAATCTCACCTTGACATCTACCACATATTAAAAGCTCAAATAGTTAATGTTTTATTGATTTGCAGTTGCAGGGTGGTTGTCTTGAGTGGAAATTCACATTTTCCCCAGGCTCCCATTTAATTCTCACTTCTTAGGTCATCAGTATTTCCAACCAACAAAACATGGAAGAAGAAACAAAACAAAATATTGGCATCTCTCTGAAGAATGATAAAAATGCCTTTACAAATTTGAGGCAGTTTCTTTTCCATATCAGCTATGGTTCTATATTAATCTCAAGGAAAGGTTTTCCTTTTTTTTAGCTCTCCACCACATTCTATACCTAATATCCCAAATGGGGATCTTCCAAATCTGTGTGTTGGTCAAAAAGAGCTGTCACACAAGAAGTCTATTCTTCATGTGCTCTTCCTCTCAGACAGATGACCTCTCCCTGCTGAATTGCCAGCACTACCTCGTCGTTAGTCTTCATTGTCCACTGGTGACATTTTTTTCTACTGAAGTAAGAAAATAGATACATTTAAAAGTGAAATTCCCCAAACTCCTAACACCTCACAACCTGGTAGGTTGTGATCACTTCTTCTGTGATCACTTCTGTTTTCACTCCAGTCATGAATAAGTCTGTACCTCCATCCAAAGTTTTCTATTAACTCCTCTATTTGCCTTTCTTTCCTACTTATCTACTTACTTACTTACTTGAGTTTCCCTTCCAGGACTGGGATTTAGCCCAATTTCTCTCCATTCTCACTGACCATTCTTTTTTTCAGTCTCACTTCTGGATTCCTACTCATCTCCCAACCTCTAAATGTTGGAATGTTCTGACCTCCAAGCCATGGACCCTTCTCTCTTATCTGTATGTGTACTCCCTTGGTGATTTTTCCTGGTCTCCCTGAGACAGGGAATAGAAAACTTCCAAACTGATGCTTCTAGAATGAGCTCCTCTTCTGATTCTAGACTGCTATGTGAATTAATTGACTGGTATCTGCGCTTGGATCTCTAAGCAGCACCTCAAAATGTCCTTAAAAGAGATGAAAAGCTTTGTTTTGTTCTTCTCAGAAACCTGTTTTTCCTTGAGTCATTCCCTTCTCAGAAAGTAGAAAGTTCTGCTTCCAACTTTTAAGGTCCAAAACTGAGTTCTCTCTTTTTCTCTCACTGGTCATGAAATCAGGAAAACACATCCACCTTGTTGGCTACCACCCTGTTCTGGTCTGAATATCTGCAGTAGCATTATAACCTGTCTGTCTACTTCTGCTCTTGCCCATCCTCCACTTTGGCTATTGTCAAAAGAATAGTAAAATCATACTTAATATTTGGATCAAACCCCTCTAGCTCTTTTGCATTGCTCTCAAAGTAGAAGCTGAAGCTGACAAGGATTCACCCCCTCCTACTACTTTCTTCTCAGGCATTGATCTCTAGACACATCCCTTCTAGCTCACTGCCCTCAGGACTCTTGCACTTGTAGTTCTCTCTGCCTGGAATGCTCTTGCCCCAGTATCCACATAGATAATTCCCTTATTTATTTCAGATTTTGGATTGAATTCTGTCTTTCACAATAGGTCCTTTCTCCACTGCCTGTTAATTTCACAATTTACCCTTTTGTTACTTCACATCTCTTGTTTCCTACATTATTGCTTTTTTTTTTTTACAGTTTTTATCATGTTATGCTACATATTTCAATGATTTCACTTTTTTTCTCTTCTTCCTGCAGAAAGTAGACTGTATGAGGATAGAAATTATTCTTCGTTCCTGTTGCTAATGTATTCCCCACCATCTAAGAAGGCTTACCCGTACCTACTAGACATTCTAAAAGTGCTCTATTGGCTTTGCATAAATTACCCAATGTGCAGTTTTATAACTATATCTATATCTATATATATCTATATATATCTATATCTCTATATCTATATATATCTCACTTGTTTACATAAAAGACTTTGATATACTCACATCTAGTAATTAGAAGTTGAGTGTTACATTGGCCAAAAATACTAATTTCCAAAAGCTCTGTTGTATTTTTATGGGGGAGAGTCACTAAACATAAATGCTAATTTCAAGTTCACAAAAAATGTATGTTTATTTTTGAGAGTATGATACAATCAAAAACCCTGAGATAGGGGCGCCTGGGTGGCTCAGTGGGTTAAGCCGCTGCCTTCAACTCAGGTCATGATCTCAGGGTCCTGTGATCGAGTCCCACATCGGGCTCTTTGCTCAGCAGGGAGCCTGCTTCTCTCTCTCTCTCTCTCTCTTTCTCTCTCTGCCTGCCTCTCTACCTACTTGTGATCTCTCTCTGTCAAATAAATAAATAAAATCTTTTAAAAAAAAAAACCCTGAGATAAATTTGAGATATATTTTAAAAGCTATTTTATGCATGTTTCAAGAGAAAAGATTTAAATACATTTTGACAGTCAAAATAAAATCTTAAGAATTTAACCCTGTAATTATAATAAAACTTGATTATAACATAGTACCCCTTTAACAGGACATTTGACTATATTTAAATTCATTTTGAAACTAGTATTAAAATATTTGGAGAACTTACTTTTGAACTTTATTGTGTATTTGTACTTCGTATGGAACTATGGGATGTTACAACACCCCTCAGAGTCTTTTTATCACTTCACTCTGTTGAACAATGTAGATAGCATTTGCTAAGCCAC
This sequence comes from Mustela putorius furo, assembly GCF_011764305.1. Taxonomy (NCBI): domain Eukaryota; kingdom Metazoa; phylum Chordata; class Mammalia; order Carnivora; family Mustelidae; genus Mustela; species Mustela putorius. The sequence goes on from NW_025421998.1 coordinate 32,629,234, forward strand.
AAAAGCAGTGTTTGTAAGTTGTTTATTTCCCTTCTGAAAAATATTATGTATTTTCGTGCATTTGTGTGTGTCTGTGTGTGTGTATTTGAAATATATGGATAACCTTAATTTGCTTGCATAGAAACATAAAAATATATACTCAAATAATGTAAAACAATTTTGGTTGTTAAACAAATGTAACTGACTTTTTCAGTGTAGTACTAATGTGTGCACTTGTGTTTGAATGGTATGTATGTATGCATTTTTTATCAGTCCTATATGAAGCTAAGACCCAACATCAGAAACATACACAGGATAATTTTTTCAAGATGCTTACATTTGAATATCTGTGATATAATATCTAACCTTTGTTCAACCATTACTATCTTGTAGTAAATTTCAAAAATATCGTGACAATCTGCATCTTTCGCTTCATGATTGATCTTGAGAAGGTAGTGGCAGAATTGTATACTGTGTAGCTAATCATATATCTTAGTGCCTATGGATTTGTATTATAGAATATATTTGTTTAAGGGATACTTTAAGATCTGCATGTTATGAGAGGTTGGCATGATTATAAATTTATTATCCAAGTTGAATTTCAAATGTTAGTTCATAATCTTTTATTTGGCTTCCAGGGGAGAGAAAGCAACAGCTCTATGTTAAACTTTTTTATATGAGAGCCTAAACAACTTCTGAAGAACTGGATTTTTACCACTGTTTTCTCAAATGCTATGATAACATTTTAAATGTCCATAACTAATGCTAAGTTATAATGAAACACTTAAGGAAATGCATACCTAACATCAACATGAATGTATTTCAAGCAGGATAATTTAGGACAATTTGTGAAAAATCCATATTAATTTTTCCCCCAAGTTAAGACTATTAAAGACCACAGGTGATAAAAATAACTAGAATCCTTTGTTTAGATGACATCATAGGTCTGGGTTATGACACCACACTCTGCTTCAAACATATGGCAAAGCCAAGCACGATGTTCACATAGACAACATAACGTGTGATGTAACAAAGTTCTAAATGAAATAAACATCTCTGTAGTCTGGAAATGGACCAGAAACACAAGGATGACATAGTCCTGATAGGCCATGGATGTTAAAGCAAGTAAAATTAGTTCCATAATTTTAAAGAGAATGCAGTCCACTTAAATAGATTCTGAAACTCTCCTCTTGAAATATGGTGCTGGAGTAGGCTCCACACACAAGAAAATAAAGAACCTAAACGAGCATAATGCAAACAGTGGCAAAGCACAAACTGGGGCTATTGCTTTTACCAAGTTGTTAGCCAGGGAGACTACGAACCCACTCACTGGGAATTATGCAGGGGCCCTTAGTAATGCAAAGACTGCAGTGAGACTGAAAAGCCAGTCACCATCACAAGACCTGATTAGGATGGAAAACCCCAGCAAAGGTAACTTAAGAAGTGATGAACAGGAAGAGTTGACAAAGACAAAGAAGAAAGCAACAACAACAAACACAAAGACTTTTCTCTCCCAGTGAGCCTCAAGATAAAATACCCAAACAATGAAGAAATCAAATGATAAGTGTAGGAGACTGAATGATGGTATCCCAAAATGACTGTATCAGGTCCTCATCCCCAAGTCTAGTAATTGTTACCTTATTTGGATAAAACAAACAGAAAAACAAAACAAAACAGAAGAACAACAACAACAAAAATACTTTGCAGATTTGATTAAGTATCTTGAAATGGGGACATTATTCTGCATTATCAGAGTTGGTCCTTGATACATATAATTGTATGGGAATTATATAAGGGAAGACAGTGAGATTTAATGACATAGGAGAGGAAGATTTCTCTCTTGTGTAATCATAGAGCCAGAAATTGGAGTGATGCGGCCACAAACCAAGGCATGCTGGCAGCCACCAAAAGCTAGAAGAAGCAAGAAACACGTTCTCCCTTCAGCCCTGTGGAAGGATTTTGGCTCTGTCAACACCTTGATTTCAACCCAGTGAAACCGATTACAGACTTGTGGCTGCCGGAATTTTAAAAGAACAATTTATGACCTTGCCAGATTTCTACATTCTAAACAGAAGCTGGAAATTCATTTTAGATTTTAATTTCAGATGCTTTTGAAAATAGTTGAATTTTGCCCTCACAAGTGAATGCTAATTTAACCAAGTACAAAATTTGAGATTTAAAATCGTTTCTCCTCAGACCTTTTATAAGGCTGCTCCATTGTAGCCTAGTAAGCGATTTTGATAATGAGAAGTGTGTTTTCTCGGGTTCTTCTGTGTGAAGAGTTTCATGGTGCTAATTTTCCTCAACTATTTGACTGTTCTTGGCAGCATATAATTTCTGTATTTGGGAATTCCTGCTGACTGGTCTATGGTTTGTAGTTCAATGTGTCTTAGCCTGCCTCTGGCAACTTTGTAGATCACAATGTGTTACCATCTGAGATTTCTGATCATTTTTATTTGGGAAGTGAGAGCTTCTTGCCTCTTCTCAGATCCAGTAACATTCTGGGCTCATTTTTACATCTCTGTGGTCAGCGCCTGAACCCCATTCTTGATGCAGGAACAAATATCACTCCTGCCTCCCATTCAGTATAAGATGTTGGGTAGAACATTTGCTGAAACTGCAGTTTGGCAGTGACTCACTTTTGAAATTCTCCTGTGGATTCTCACTTTGCATATGACCTAGAAATTTTCTCACCTTGGAGGTCATCTTTTTCTGCAATTTTTTTGTGCTCCCATCACCTGTGGAATGATTTCTCTCTGTTTCTCATCTTCCTGAGTTGGCCAGATGTTTTGTTTGTTTTCCACTGTTATCAATAACAGTGTTTTTTAAAATCACAATTCTCTCATTTCATTGGATTTGGGGCAGAATGAAAAACAGATTATGTTAACAGTATACAAATTTGAATCAATCTTAAATTTTTTTTAAGATTTTATTTATTTGTTAGAGAGAGAAAGAGAATGCATGAGTGGGAGAAGGGGCAGAGAGAGAAGCAGACTCCCCTCTGAGCAGGGAGCCCAATGTGGGACTTCATCCCAGGACCCTGGGATCATGACTTGAGCTGAAGGGAGTTGCTTAACAACTGAGCCACCCAGGCATCCTTCAAGGTCTTTAAAATATATGTTTTGTTTATAGTAAATATTGGCTTTTTTAGAACACTAAACTTTCCTGTTTATTAAATCAAGTGATATTTTGAAATTAGACTGTTTGGGATAAAACAAACAGGACTCTGGTCATATTACTGTCATCTCAATAGATTTCCATTATTTTTCCTGATCTTTTTCTTTTCATCTAATTTTCAGTGTTAAAAGCTATATGCTTTGTACTAGTCAAGGGCTGAAAGAGACCTATTTTAAGATATTCCAACTTAAGGGATATCTTTAGGGAATGTTTGGATGCACAGAACTATCTTTCACTTTTAACAACCACACAGCTTTGTCCTTAATGAGCTGTTATCCCAAGACTCTTCTCTCCTACCTTAAATGAGGAGAAATGTGGGTTTCTGCCTCAACTATTTTAATATTGATTTTTCATATACTTACTTTGTTAAGAATTCAATTAAGAGTCAAATATGACTACTTATAGCTTTTATTACTTTGTATTAGCTAATAGCTATTTGTGTAGAATTGGGCTAAGATCCAAGCAAAAGACACTTAACATAGCTCTTAAGTTGTTAATATTTTCATGTATCTAAATCTTTTAATATCATTGTATTAGTATAGAAGCCAGTTGCTCTGCCTGACCAAGTCACAATTTCAAATAGTATAAACTAGAACTATGTTTAAATTCCCTTTTTCTAAAACTCTTTTTTTTTTTTTTTAAGATTTTATTTATTTATTTGACAGAGAGAAATCACAAGTAGATAGAGAGGCAGGCAGAGAGAGAGAGAGAGGGAAGCAGGCTCCCTGCTGAGAGCCCGATGCGGGACTCGATCCCAGGACTCTGAGATCATGACCTGAGCCGAAAGCAGCGGCCCAACCCACTGAGCCACCCAGGCGCCCTCTAAAACTCTTTTTTAATGGCCTCATACTAAGTTCAACTAATTGGACACATGCTATTCTGGAGTAATAAAATTAGAAATACATGTGTTTCTCTGTGTTGTGTTGATGAAATGCTTTCTCTTTAGAGACTACAAATTACTTCCAGAAGCAACTGGTCTTCATATTTAAGTAGAAGGGAGTCACTTCCTATTAATTATACTGAGTTATAGTCATCACCGTTGAAATCTATTCTCCCTGATTAATTGTTCACTCCAGTTATATGTTAATTCTGGAAACCTAACCATAAAATTAAGCTCAATCCACAGAAGCTTGTCCGAGATTTTGCTGTATCTATGATAGGTAAATCGTAAAATAGTTTCTAGAAGGGTTTAGGTTTACATTAACTCTGCCATATTTTATATACGATATAGAACTTTGAAATTGCAATTGCATATTTATTACTTATTTTCTTCGGGGGATGTGTGGGGGAAGTTTATTTTAATATAATTTCACATTTACAAGAATAGTACAGAGATCTCCCATATGTCCTAGATTCACCTTCTTTTTCTCTTTTCTCTATTATTTTTTCTCTGTAGAAATATAGATGTAATTTTTTCTAATCATTTGAGAATAGTTTGGAGTTCCCATGCCCCTTTAGCTCTATATACTTCATTGTGCATTTTCTGAGAATAAAGAAATTATCTCACTAAACATGAGTTATAAAGTCAGACTTTAGTTATAAAGTCAGAAATGAACACTAATTTCCCATCCCCTCTTTAGTATCCTCTGATCTGAAATACCTATAACCTATGCTCTATTTGTTCAGTTATTTTTTTAAGGTTACATTCTTATATACATATTTAATGAGTTTGACAAATACCCATACATCTATAATCAACACTGTTATAAAGATAGAGAACATTTCTGTTGTCTCAACTATCCTTATAAGTGGAAACATACAGGATGTATCATTTTGTGTTTGGTTTCTTGAGCTCAGAGCAACGACTTTGTAATGCATCTATGTTTGCAAGTACTCATTGTCTATAATTTATGTTACTGAAAAGTATTTCATTTTCTGTATATATCACAATTTATCCTCTCTTCTGTTGAGTACAGTTTAAACTGTTTGGAAACTGTCTGCTCCCTGCCCCTTTGGCTTTTTATGATAAAGCTGCTTTGAAACTTTTGGTGTAAGTTATATCATATTTTATGTACATGTATTTTTATTTCTTTTGAGTAAATATTTAAGGATGGAATTGCTGTATCATATAGTACATATGTGCTTAGTTTGCAAAAACATGACAACACTGTTTTCAAAATGGTTGGTTCATTTTACATTCCTACCAGTTATGTGTGAGAGTTGCCAGGTCTAGAACAGGTTAAAAAAAAAAATTCCAGAAGTGGTTTGTTTTAGAATTGGGGTAATTCCAGAGCAACTACTTAAGAAAATGAAAGATTAGACTTGGGGATCCTAATGACTCATTTTCACAGAAAACACACCTATACCTTGAAAAGAGTACTAGTCAGATTTACCAGATTTCATAATAAACATTCACCCCTTCTTTCTACTTCTCTGTTTTTCCAAGATTATGACCTACCAATTATATAAATTGCTGGCATTTTACATCCTTGCCTAAGATCTTTAAGAGTTAATTGTCTGCTCTCCAGTTTTCATGACAAGCTTAACTGAGACAATTACTATTCAAGAAAGATTGTCTATTTGGCCAACTATTCATGTCTTACTCTAGGGATTCTGTTATTTTATATTATCCGGTTAGACAGCCCAAATACCAGGTATCTGGAACATATTACTTTACTGCCATAAAAATGATTTGGTTTTTCATCTGCAATTTAAAATTAAGCCCTTATTTTTTTCTTCTTGTTGTTTCAAGATTGAAAATTTATTGATCTTCTTTTATCTAGCTTTATTGAAAGAGAATTGAAATATAGCATTGTGTAAGTTTAAGGCATACAATGTAAATCTGATACATACATATGTGTGTGTATTTATTTACTTATTTATTTATAGTGAATGTTTACCACAATAAGGTTCATTAATGGTCTTCACCTCACCTAATTTTTGGTTTGTTGTTGTTATAGTGAGAACATGAAAGCTGTACTCAATGGCAACTTTCAAGTATGCAACATAGTATTACTAACTTTAATCAACATGCTATACACTAGCTCTCCTGGAGCATCTTTTAATTGAAAGTTTGTACGATTGGATCAGTGACTTTCTAGTTTCTCTACCCCTTAGCTCCCAGCAACAATAATTCTATTGTTTTTATAGGTTTTTTTTTTCTCTTTTACTATGTGATTTTTTTTAAATAATTTTTTATTTTTTATAAACATATATTTTTATCCCCAGGGGTACAGGTCTGTGAATCACCAGGTTTACACACTTCACAGCACTCACCAAAGCACATACCCTCCCCAATGTCCATAATCCCACCCCCTTCTCCCAAACCCCCTCCCCCCAGCAACCCTCAGTTTGTTTTGTGTGATCAAGAGTCACTTATGGTTTGTCTCCCTCCCAATCCCATCTTGTTTCATTGATTCTTCTCCTACCCACTTAAGCCCCCATGTTGCATCACCACTTCCTCATATCAGGGAGATCATATGATAGTTGTCTTTCTCTGCTTGACTTATGTCACTAAGCATGATACGCTCTAGTTCTATCCATGTTGTCGCAAATGGCAAGATTTCATTTCTTTTGATGGCTGCATAGTATTCCATTGTGTATATATACCACATCTTCTTGGTCCATTCATCTGTTGATGGACATCTAGGTTCTTTCCATAGTTTGGCTATTGTGGACATTGCCTCTATAAACATTTGGGTACACGTGCCCCTTTGGATCACTACGTTTGTATCTTTAGGGTAAATACCCAACAGTGCAACTGCTGGGTCATAGGGCAGTTCTATTTTCAACATTTTGAGGAACCTCCATGCTGTTTTCCAGAGTGGCAGGTTTAACAGTTTTAGATTTCATATATAAGTAGGACACACACTATTTGTCTTTCTCTGACTTATTATACTTAGCATAATGCCCATATATCCATATTGTCACCATTGGCAGGATTTCCTTCTTCATTATGGATAAATAATATTCCATTGTAGATATACACCACATTTTCTTTATTCACCCATTCATCAATAGACACTTAGGTCAGTTTCATGTCTTGGCTATGATGAATACTACTGCAATGAACATGTGAATACAGGTATCTCTTCAAGGTAATTATTTCATATCCTTCAGATATATATCAAGAAGTGATACTGCGGGATTATATGGGACCTCTATTTTTAATTTTTAAAGGAATCTCCATACTGTTTTCTATAGCAGCTACACCAATTTACATCCCCACCAACAATGCACAAGAGTTCCTTTTTCTCCACATCCTAGCCAACACTTGTTCTCTCTTTTTGTTTCAGTAATAGCCATTCTAACAGATGTGAAGAGATAGCTCATTGGAGTTTTGATTTGCATTTCCTTGACAATTACTGATTAGCATCTACTGAGTTGTATGTGTTCTTTATATATTTTAGATATTAACCCCTTATCAGATGTATGGTTTACAAATATTTTCTGACATTCTATAGATTGTCTTTTCATTTTGTTGATTTTTTTTCTTTTACTACCCATAAGCTTTTTACTTGATGTGGTCCCACTTGATTTTTGCTTGTGTTGGTTGTGCTTTTGGTGCCAGATCCAAAAGATCATTGCCACACCAATGTTAAGGAACGTTCCCCTGTATTTTCCTTTAGAAGTTGTATCCTCAATCAATTTCAAGTTAATTTTTGTGAGTGGCGTAAGATAGGAATCCAATTTTATTATTTCACATGTGAATATATGCTTTTCCCAACACCGTATGTCAAAGACACTATTCTTTCCCCACTGAGTACTTTTGGCTACTTTGTCAAATACTAGTTGACCATGTGTACATTCATTTTTGTGGGGTTTTGATTCTTTTCTATTCATCTATGAGTCTGTTTTTATGTCAGTACTATAATTTTTTTATTATTATAGTGTCATAATACAGTTTGAAATCAGGAAGTATGACATCTCCAACTTTGTTTATTTTCAAAAATGCTTTGACTATGTGTGTCTTTTTGTGGTTCCATATGAACTTTAAAACTACTTTTTTTCTATTTCTGTGAAAAATGCCCACTAGGCTTTTTATAGGATCACATTGACTCTATAGATAGCTTTGGCTAGCATGGACTTTTTAATGATATTAACTCTTCACAAAGTATCTTTCTCTTTATTTGAGTCTTCTTCACTTCTTTCCTGATTGTCTTTAGTTTTTGGTGTCTAAATCTTTCATGGCTATTATTGGTAACCCCTGTTTTTTTTTTTTTTTTCTTTTTCTTATCCCTAGCTCGTTCTATACATCTCAGCTATGATGGGGAAGTGACTCATTTACCACACTCTCCTTTTCCCAGTGAGTGGGGGCTCTTCCTAGCTGGGGATTTCCTTCTTGGCACTGAGCAATGACAGCTGAATAATGCAAAGAAAATGAAGCTGTCTATCCTTCTTTTTTATGCAGCTTTTCTCCAGTATTTTGTTCTCTATGTTGAAGTTTCTTGGGTGAACTCTAGAGCTCTCCCAGAGCTATTTTTGTTCTTGGATACCTATCTAATTGTTGATCTTTGCAGGGGGGTTAGAGGCTGAGGTCTCCCTGTTATCATCTGGGTGATGTCACTCTTGAAATCTGTAATGATCTTTACAATGGGAATACTTGCTTCTTCTTCCTTTCTAGTATTCTAATTTCTGACTCTGCTTTAAATTTTATTTATATATGTTAACTGGAAGCATTTTCAGAAGTGAGATAGCATGTTTTTGAAACTTCAAAATCAAATGTGAAAAAAATTCCAAAATAACAACAGTAACAAAAGGATTCAGCCGCATAATTTTGAGTAACTTTCAGCAATTTGCTCATCTGGGGACTATCATCTAGTTACCATTTTGGATTAAACACCTCTGATCCAACACACTGCTCTCAAGTCCCCAGTACCTGAAATAATGTTTTCTTTTAGCTTCCATAAAGGTTAAGATGAGAGTTAACTGCTTCCTCCCTTTTAGCCCTTGAAAATGAATGTATCAAACTCTTTACAATATCTCCTTCTCATTATGATAAGAATAGAGCTACTCATTTAATTAAACCAATAATTGTCTTAAGCAAAACAACAACAAAAAAACTCATTGAAATAAACGATTTGTTTTGGTAATAGTAGTGTCAAGAGTGCAAATAGATTTCTGATTGGTGAGTAATCTCCTAACAATTCATTCTGTAGCCAGAGTATTTCCCTCCGCTAGTCTCTCCCCATACTGCCTCTTATTTTATAGCAGGACACTATCATCTCCTGCTTCATTAGTTTCCTTGTCTCCAGTCTTTCTTACCCCTTTGCCCCTTATTTACACTAGCACCCTTCATCTTTCTAAAATCCAATCATGGCCACAGTCCTCTGCTTAAAACACTTCATTACCTTCTCATAAACCACTAGATGGTTCAAAATAAAACCTAGCTTCTTCTGATGGTTTATAAAGCTCTGCATATCCCAGTTATCAATCCTATCTCATCTCTTACTTTCTCCCACTTTTTATCTCTACTCAACTTGAATCTATTTTCTAGCCTTATAGGTATTCTTTTCTTACCTATGGATCTTTGTGCATGTCCTTCCCTTGATCTTGAACACTGGGCAGCTTTTGCTCTTTATAGGTTAATGAATACTCTTCCTCTGTGATGTATTAATAATTAGGGGAAGGAGTTGGAAATTTGGAAGTTGTTTTAAATTATTGGTTAGGTTAAACCTCTCTGACAGCATGGTCCTGATTTTAAAAATGAGAATACATTGGTCAACTAAGAAGAAACGAGAGGACTCCAGCAAGGGCATAATTCCTGATTTGGGAAAGTTGATGGAGTATTTAGATAATAGAAAGTCAGTATAGCTGAAGAACAATAGAATGGGGGACCATGATAAGGAGAATGATAAAATATGAGCTAGGAAATTACAGAGTGTCTGAATCATGTAAAGTATTTTATTAGTGTTCTTTGACCCAAATTCAGTATGGGGTAGGGAGGCTCTTGGACTTCCAACATTTCAATAATCAATGCTCCATACATCTACATTTCACGTCCATTCTGACACTATCTATCTGGAGGTGGCATCTCTCAGATATCTCAGGTTAAGGGTCCAGTTCTACAAGACTCTCCCCACATACGCTTCTAACTAGCTACACATTGGAAATTCCCATGACCCCTTCCTTAGACTTTAGACATTAACCCCAAATCCATATTGTTACCTGTTCTTCTGACCAGCTGACTACAAATCAAAGTTTCCATAACTTCTTTGCTAGAGTAGCTCACAGAACTCAGAAACTTACTAGAAAACTAATTTATTATAAAAGGATAGAACTCAGGGGGAGTCTGGGTGGCTCAGTCAGTAGGGCATCTGACTCTTGATTTTGGCTCAGGTCATTATCTCAGGGTCATGGGATTCAGTCCCACATCAAGCTCTGTGCTAAGTGCAAGTCTGCTTGGGATTCTCTCCCTCTCCCTCTACCCCTCCTGCTCGTGGTCTCTCTCTCTCTCCCTCCCTCTCTAAAATTAAAAATAAAATAAACCTTAATAAAAAGGGATATAACTCAGGAGCAGATAGGGCAACATGTGGGGAAAGGAAGCAGAGCTTGCATGCCCCCTCCTGTGTCATTTTCCCTTAGCTCTTTATGTTCACCAACTCAGAATTTTCTCGAACCCTGTTCTCTTGGGGTTTTATGGAGGCTTCATTACATAGGCATGATTGATTAAATAATTAACCATTGGTAACTGATTCTATCTCCAGTCCCTCTCCCCTCCCCAGAAGTCAGGTGGGTGGGTCTGAAAGTTCCAACCTTCCAATCCTGTGTTTAGTTTTCCTGACAACCAGCCCCTATCCGTAGGTGAAGCCCAAAAGTAACTTCCTTTACATAACAAAAGAGATCTTTACTGCTCTCAACACTTAGGAAACTCCAAAAGTTTTGGGAGCTATGAGTCAGAAACTATGGATGAATACCAAATGTGTATTTCTTATAAATCACTATATCACAGTATCACAGACCTGTCCAGTGATTTTGGATTTTAGTCCGAGATCACTTGTAAACTGCTGAGAAATTTAATAAGGTAGGAGGCTTAATCTAAAAGATTTTTTTGAACTGATTGCTCTGTTTGCTGTGTGAACCAGAGACATAAGAGGGGGTGAAATTGGCAGTTGTGAGACTAGCTAGAAAGTTATTATGGTATCCAGGGAGGATAGGATGATGGCTGGGTTAAGGGGAAGTATTGGGGACAAAAAAAGCTATTAACATAGGCTGTAATTTAGGAGTGAAGTCAAATAGGACTTGGTGATGGATAGGGAGTTGAGAAAAATTGCCTGGCATTTAGGCAGAGAATTTCAGAGAATGGTATTTTTCTGTATTTTTTTTCTTTTTTTCTGAAATAACTGAAAGAAAAGAAACAGTAATAGATACCCTAAGCTTTCTGCTCACTTATTTTGACAGTTTTTCACCTTATTAGTTTAGCTGATCTCTTGGCTACCTAGTTCATTCATTCCTGAATGGCTGCAAGATGCTTATTATTTCCATCAACTAAACAAAGTGGACAGTAGTAGATGATTTTGACAGGATAGTACAATAATTTCATCAGATCTCATGACTTGTTATTTTCTCCTCCTGACCCACCCTATTCACACTTTAGGGGAAACACACTTTCCTCAAGAATATTTCAATTAATTTTTTCTGCTGTCTAACATGGTTTTCATTACCCATCATGCTCAGGACCAGATTTATCTTCCAGGATTAGTTTCTTTCTTTTTATACATCCCATGTTTCAGCTAAAAATAGCTCCTCTGTGTTCCTTGAGTACTCCAGAATTTTACCATCCTCTTTCCTTTGCTCCTGTAGTCTTCCAAATGACATTTTTAGGATACCATCTCTCCAAAAACATCCTACCATTATCAGGGCTTGCAGTGACAGTAATGCATAGTGATTAAAAGAATTTGTTTAAGAAACATGGGTTATACTATAATCTTGCCTCTATTACTTATTAGATGTGTGATCTCCAAAGATTCTTATCTTCTTTAAGAGCTAATTGCTCTTCCTCTAGGATGGGGAAAAATAGTGTTGCTCTAAAAATGAAATGATATAATACATGAATGTATTTCATAACAGAGTTTCACATAAATCAGATACTAAATTAATGATAGGTATCAATACCTTTATTAACCCTCACTTCAAATATTATAACTCTATCTGAAAAACTCATGACCTCAGTTTGCACTATCAGAATATGATGTCATGAGTTACAATTGTACATATATGTGTGTATATATATACATGCATACATATACGTATACATATAAATGACCACAAATAATCTTTTACATTTTCACTATCCGAACAGTGCATCTATGTCTCTTGAATACTTCTTAGCAAACCACGTTGTCTGTTAAGATTGTGTATGTACCAAACGCACAGTAATTTCCTGTGCTGAACATTTTCTCCTCTGCCTTACATGCAATTCTTAGGGAACTTGCTTATGTCCTTTTTTATAACATTGTTTGTACCTGCAACTCCTGCTAAATGAGAGTTAAGCCAAAGCTCTCACCCACTTTGTCACAGGTAATTGGATTTGGATGAACCTTTGGCCCCCATTCTTTTAGGTACATTCTTGCCTTCCGTGACTTAGAAATCAGAGTCTGAGGACAGAGTATCAGGCTACTGGTAGAGCCAGTTGAGATGGGCCATTCTCAGGTCTAATACAACCTGAAATAGAGAAAGGCATGCTGGACAGTGACAGAAGAATGTCCTTTGCGTGCCCACAGAAGGGCTGCAATTCTTTACTGACAGATAAAAATCATCTTTTTCATTGCTTTCTTGTTGATGTTGTCAGTCCATAATTCAGCTTACCTACACGTCTTGCCAGGTCTGTGAGTAAGATACCCTGTGCCTTTCCAAGAAATCATCCTTAGTTTTAGTAGCTTCCCTTGCTGCTAAATAAACCATTCCTGCCGAAGACCATGTGCAGATCTCCTTTCCCTCTGCATGCTCTATGCTGTGTGCTATATTTTCATCTTGTCTCATCCAAAGCACCTTGTTCATTGCCTCACACGGTATAGCAGTAACAACCCAGATAGTGCTCAGTTATTTTTACCACTTCTTGATAATCTTGCATTTCACACCATATTGCTCTCAGTGCTGGATCAGACTTATTTAAAAGTGAATTCAAACTCATTTCCTCTGAGAAATGTGGTAGCATCGAGAGCTTTCTCTTAAGGCCCCCTGGATCGCAGTACACCTGAGTTGGGAATCACTAAACTGGACTATGGTAAAGAGCGTAATTGGTTTTTCTTACAGTAAGTCACATGCATGTGGGAAAAATAACAAGGATACTACCTGGATCGTAATTTTACTCTGGTAAATAATAATTCTTCTGAAGCTGATTTGTATTCCAGAGGTCTTGTTTATTAACCACGGAGGAAGCAGATGCTTCCATGTTGCTGGCACAGAAACATTCTAAATTTCAGATGCTAAATCCCAAATGAATATTTCAAAACTTTCATGGATGTATGTTTTATAACCTATGGTTTATGTGGAGTGGGAAAATAAAACTTCTGAAATATAATTGAAAAGTCCCAGTCCTGTGAAGATGGCAATGTCATGATTCTAAGAAAGAGTTAATGAAAAGTTGCAAGGCAGATAAAAAAATCTATCAGAGAAAATAGAGAATAGATGTTACCAGCTAGGGGTTAGGAATGAGGTAGCTAAATCCTATAAAACTAAGTAAGTTCTGTAAAACTGATCATTAGTCATAATTCTGAGCAAGTTACTCAGCATCTCTTAGACTCAATTTCCTCATGTAAAAAGGTAGGATATGGGTCTGAATAGTACTTAAAAGCTTTTTGGGAAAACTAAATCAGATTATTTAAGTACTGAATTTACTACCATAATGCCTGGCATGTGAAAAATCTCATTATGCATGCGGGTGTATTGTTGCTGTTTTGTTGCAATCATTATAGACAGATTTTCACCTGGGTTCCCTTTTGCCACGGCTCTCCTAAGAATTGGGTGGGAAAGACTATAAAATTGCATTTATGACAGAATTTATGTTTATAAATAAGCAATGCATAATCCCTGAAAGGGCAAACACCAAAATATTAATAGACATCGCTGTTAAGAAATAAGGGTAATACATAGCCTTAATTCTTCCTACATGCATTTTCCAAACTCTCTCCTGACCAAGATGGCCTTCAGGTTCTCCTCAGCTTGATTAAACTTTACACTGGTTTTTCCTGACCATAGGGCCCTGACTTTCCTTTTCTTAGAGCTCTTACTTTAGAAAATTTGCAACTATACATTCTTTCTTTGTCACTTAGAAATGTAAATCTTCCACAATCCAAAATGTCTCTCTCAGGCCATGGGAGCATACCTTTGGAATGTATTTACTGAAGGGCATAGAGCTCCTATCTCCCAGTCTCTGTGGGAGGGTAGGAACCGAATATCAAGGGATAATTAGCAGACACAGATGGCCTAATGACACCGAGAGACCTTGTGCTATGTCCTGTGGGTCTTCTCCATGACCTTACCCCAGCCACGACAAATCCTCCTCCCTTTTGTTTCAGTGGGCTTGTGTTCAGCTTCTCTTCCCTGTTGCAATAGTTCTGAATAAAATCTGCCTTTTTGTGCAGCCTGTGCTGTAAAATTTTTGTCTTCTATATCACAAACATAATGATGGTAAGAATTAAAGTACAGGGTGGTATGTTTTGGAGTGTGAGTGTGTGTGTGCGCGCGTGTGTGGACATAAAAGAATGTTTGTTAGCTAAAAATTCTAAAGAGGAACTGAAGTTCAGTCTCTTTAAAGTCATTGCCCTCAAACTTGTTTACTAGATTATAATGAATGTATTTCAGCAAAAGCTGCCACCTTCGAAAACTCAGCTGTAGGGATGCATTAAAGTGTCCACCCCAGAGACTCGGCAGCTGATTGGTTTCTAAAGCATAGACCTCCAGTCTAAGTCCAAGTCCTTATTGGCCACTGACGTGCAGAATAGCATTCGGCAAAAGACATGGTCTGCATCCTGCCTAGGTCTCATGTTCCTACATCTGAAGGGAAAGGAGAAAAAAGTTCTGAAAAGGCAGAACTAAAAATTCAAAAGAGCAGAACCTATTTTCCCCTAGAAAGAACTTCCCCCCATTGGTTTGCAAGAGAGATTTGCATTACGAGTCATAGTTTGGCTGGTTCAAGCCACACTCTAAACTGGTCTGCCTCTAGCTGTCTTTACCTCATCTGTGAAATGGGCATGATAATAACAACATTTACCGCACAGATTTGTTGTGCCAATAAAAGGAATTAATATCCAGAAAGTACTTGTGCTTTTTTTTTAAAGCCCTTGTACTTTTAACTGAGTCTTATACATAGTACTTTGATGTCAGCCCTGCTTTAATATATTAAAATAATGTTATTAATAATTAAAGTAATAATATAATAAGAAACAATAATATTATTAATATATTAAAACACTGCAAGGAAGAATATAGCGGCCACTAGGCAACTTGATTTGAACATGGTAAATGAGTCTTTTATGGGTTTCTTATGGCCAAATCGTAGGAGTTAATTTATGATCATGGAAAAACCAGAGTCGAGAAATTGAGGTCAAGAAATTGCAGGGGTGTCTGGGTGGCTCAGTCAATTAAACATCTGCCTTCAGCTCAGGTCGAGATCCCAAGGTCCTGAGATCGAGCCCCTGCATTGGGCTCCCTGCTCATTGGGGAGTCAGCTTCTCCTTCTCCCTCTGCCCTTCCCCCCAGCTCATGTTCTCTCTCTTAAGCTCTGGTCTCTCTCTCAAATAAAAAAGAAAGAAAAATTTCTATGTAATACCTCAAAAAAATTTTTAAAATAATGTTAGCAAGGAAGGAAGGGAGCAGAATGTTGATTTGAGTAAATGGTGGATCTGTCACAATCTAGGTTTCCAGGGTAATTAAAGTGTTCTCCCTTAGCATACATGTTTCTGATGGCATGCGTTCTGTCAACAGTTGGTATCATAACTTATCTGACCAATTTTCTATACTTGCACTTCTGGATTCTTTTCAATTTTTCAACATGATAATAAGTTTGATAAACATAAATATTATCTAAACTCAAAGGAAATGAAGGCTTTGCTGATAAGGCTTCAGTCTTCAGAGGAATATTTGATATATTCACATTTTTTATTTATGGCATTAATTTTTGAAGGGAGCTATTTTTTAGCCCACTTGCATTTATTTGAAGGCTCCTGTGAAATTTATGCATTCATGGTTTCATACCTATTTATTTGTACTCAATAACAATGTGTGCTTTTTAGTGATCTCTCTGTTATTCTAGTACTTTGTAGAACAACTAATGTTAGATGGCTTTGTTTAGGAAAATGTAGGCCTTCTAAAATTACCACTTCTTGTAAATTTCATAATATTTTTGTCCAAATTTTAAATTACTATGTTTAATAAGGCTTCGGGAATTCAATTAAAACTAGGTTAAATGAAACAATGGTTAAAGAAACAGCATCATTGAATAGCTGTTGAAAGCTGAATGATGCGAACGGAGTTCATCTCCAGGCAAGATTTGTCCCCAATCAACAACTGATTCAGATGTCAAGTGGATGGTTTTCACCTGAATAACATATTTCAGTTAATTGCGTAATCACATTAAATATTTTATTCCATTAAAATAGTATCTTTGTGATATTTTTTAGAGATCTGAATGTAACAGCCAGTTAGACACTTCAAAGGAAGAGAATAGAAAGAACCCCATGATATTTTGACCAAGGCCAAAATCCTACCCTTGACCTTACCGTCTCTCTCCCTGCTCTTATTCTGCCCAATTCTTATTTCCACTTTACTTTGACTCACTGTTGAAAATTTTAATTTTTAATTCCTTGAAACACCCTCATCTCAACTGATGCTTTATTTTATTTTATAGAAAAGTTAAAAGCTTCTGGAGAATAAAGACTGTGATATCATTTGACTCTGGTCTTAAGAAAGTAGAATTCAAGGCCACGGATTCTTTAGGCCCTGAATTGGATGAATTCTTTTCTATACTCAAATATTTCTTAAGGCAACAGAAAAGTAATATGGTAGACTTCTCTTTTTTTTTTTTTTAACTTCTTTTAAAACTTTAATTTGACTGATTTTAGGATCAAGTATAAGGAAGAGACTTCCATAAAAAAGAATAGAAAATAATCTCACATACAGACATGGTTAAAACTGTGTAACATTCCCAAAAGGAAGTTACCACAGGTGATTTGAGTAGTGGTTAGGAACAAGAACTTAAGAATTATACAGCTTCTTTCTTTTTTTCTAAACATACTTCCATCAATATTACAAGAAACAGCCTTTGTTCAAATATGTAATTATATCTGAGGGATGCATTTCTAGGGAGAATTGCTGAGTCAGGGGGATGGTACATGTAGAAATGCAATCGCTATTGCCAAATTACTTTCCAAAGGGATCGCTTCAGTCTGTTAACTCACACCGAGAGTGAACGGATGATGTGTTTGTTTTCGCACATACCCAATGCTACCAGATATTATAAAACCTTATGACTTCATTAGTTTGATAATTGAAAAACTGTGTTCTCTTTGATGGTTACATTACATTTCTTTATGATGAGATTATTTTCCTTTTAAAAGTCAAAGTAAATCTAAGCCACCTTTCTTAGTGTGCCTGCATTCAACCTCAAAGTTTTGTGTAATAAATATAGTTGAAGATTTAAAATACAAAATGAATAATGCCTACAGTCCTACAAAAAGCATTGACACAACTAAAAATTTCCTCTGTTGTAGTAATATTTTGGAAATCATGAATAGCATTCATCAAATTTTAAGTCAGTTGAACCCTGGCCAAATTTTACACAACTATTATAAATTTTCCTAAATGCACTTATGCTTATGCTCTGCTTAAATGTCATACTTTACTAAAATATCGGAGAGTAGCCAATTTGTAAACAATGCAACTCTTGCAGTGTTTTGGAAGTTTGTGAAGTGTCTTGTCACTTCAAATTAAAGTATAATTTTGATCTTAGTGGTAATAATACATTCCTGTGGAGTATTTTTCAAGAACATTTGCAATCACTAATAGAAAGAACATCTGATATGCTTTTTTTCAGTGGTAGCAACTATGGATGTTGATCAAGTTTTGTTCAAATAATTTCAATTTTAAAAATACTACATTTCTGGGGCGCCTGGGTGGCTCAGTCTAAGAATCCACCTTAGGCTCTGGAGGACTGAGCCCCGGAGTTAGCGGTGTGTCTGCTTCTCCCTCTCCCTCTGCCTTTCCCTCCCCCGACCTCTGCCTCCCCTACCCTTGTGCGCTCTCTCTCAATAAATAAATAAAATCTCTAAAAGTAATACATTTCTAGTCAGAGTATTTGCTTATCAAAGAGTCACTAATTATTGTGAAAATAATTAAAGAAATACTTGTTTTTTATAGTCTAGGAAATGATAAGTTTTAAGATAAGTTGTGCTCCAAAAATAAATGAACACTTTGTTTATTTAAGAAGATAAAGAAATCGAGAGTCACATCAAAGGAGATACTTCCACAGTCTTGCCTAAAATCTATTTTTTTCTCAAGTACATACTCAGCTAAGACCTTCCTTAGTTTCCCAAGCCTTCTACAGTTAGCAATGCAGCATTTACGGTGAGTTTCCCACAATGCACTTAATAAGTGGCATTATACTTTTGAAAAACAGGAACAGGATAAAAGAATTTTAAAAGACTACTTCTCAGTTTCGCTTACAAAACCCCCCTGCCCTAGAACCAGGGAGTCTTTTCAGTGTTATTTAAATATGATGCTCTTTATTCTTGGAAAATCCAAACACTCTTGACGGGACTATCCACATTTTCTTCATTTCTTTCCTCAGCAGTACCTCCATGTAAAGATAGGCAAAGTGTAGGAAAGACCACGAATCTCGTATCTGCCTAATGTTTTCTGGGAGTTCTATCAGGGAAACACTTGAAATAAAAAAAAATTACTCAATCTGTTGAGTTCAGAAAATTAGCTGTGCATTTAATAGCTCTGCAGGATCCTTGTCAGTGAGAATATTCAGGACTTGATTTGTTAACGAAGTTAGGCTCTATTCAGTGAGACTTCCCACACGAAACTGGGAATGTTAAAGCTAAGTCAACATCTTCATCGGAATGCTCGAAGTTATCCCGGAACCAGTGGCAGCTTTGCATTCAGTGTTGTATGTTTATTATTGTCCATTAAATAAAACTGGTATTTTCCTCCAAATACCATTTGTCTTTCTCCCAGTAGTACCTGTTTTCCTGTTTTCCCTGGATCTCATTGTTTCTCTCTGTGAGAACATCCCATGTGGTGTGTAAATATGGAACGAACCACCTTCTTCATCTTGAACAGGAAGAGGGTAGTTTCTCTCACAGGGGTTGGCAAACTTTCTGGAAACGATCACAAGTAGACAGAGAGGCAGGCAGAGAGAGAAAGAGAGAGAGGGAAGCAGGCTCCCCGCTGAGCAGAGAGCCTGATGTGAGGCTCGATCCCAGACCCTGAGATCATGACCTGAGCCGAAGGCAGCAGCTTAACCCATTGAGCCACCCAGGCGCCCCCAGCAAATGGTTTTGACTTTGCAAGTCATCTGGTCTCTGTTGCAAAAACTTAACTCTGCCATTTTAGCATGAAATTAGCCAGAGACAAGATGTAAACAGAGGAGAATGGCTGCATTTCAGTATCACTTTATTTATAGGAATAGGCAGAGAGCCGAGCCAGGTTTGACCCAGGGGTCTTAGCCTGCTGACCTCTGCTTCTAACTCAATATACTAAAGTGGTAAATCAATTTCAAATCTTTTAAGAGAATTGATGCCTTTAAATTTAGGCTTTCATGAGAATGGAGAGTAAAATGGTCTGGAAACTTCTCCGTATCCTGTTTCTCAGCCCAGTGGCTTAGAGCATGTAGAGATGAATTTTATATTTGAAAAAAAGCAGTGCCATTAGCTGAAAACTCACTGTGGCCATGCCTTGTGCCAACATTTAGCAAATTTAGTAGAAGGGACGCTGTGTTTACCTAGTCATTTTCCCTTCCACGCTCTCTCCTTGCTAACAGAGCCTGGGCTGATTCGAGGGGGTGCCCGTTTGCCTCGCTGAAAACCAGGATTTGCCATATTCCTGACATAAATGCTAACAGCATGTGGCATTCTTCTAGCAAAATGATAAACAAGGGAAGTCTACTCAGAGCAGCTTCCAAAAAGCTGTTGTTTATCGGACTTAAAAAAATGTACGGGGTCAGCTTTTGCCCTTCGCTCTTCTTTTTTCCTACCTGGAATGTTTTTGATGTTTTCATGTCTGACATTTCTCGAGTATATTACAGCTGGGATGGTAGAGCCACATATCTTGGTTGGAGGGAACTCCAAGCTGAAAGGAAATTGAGGTGTGGCCTTTCTAGAGAAAGTGTAAGGACTGTGCTAAATGCTTGAGTATAGATTCTTGAATGAGAGTAAAATTAACCTTATAAAGCCACTTCAGCCAAATGTCTGACACACACAGCCCAACTGAACCCTGTTATCTTTACCTTCAAAATATCATCTCTATTTATTGTGTAACATGCTCCAAAATTCAATTTTGCACCAGGGTCTAATTTCATCAATGTCTCATTTCTGTTTCTGTCTCTGTTTTAATAGTGTCTTCTCAAAGACAGTTCTATTTCAAAATAGCATTCGATTAGGAAATTGAAGAGTTCTCGAAAACACTTTCCCTGTCCTAAGACAGTCTTCATTAGCAGGTATGTTCAGAATTAAATAATTCTGCAGCAGGTGTCACTGACCCCAAACTTAGGTATGAAAGAGTAGGAGGATGCAGTAGAAATTGAAAGAGCTTTTGAAAATCAATATAATGTGAGGTTGTACAAGATGCCACAATATAAGGAGTTGCTCTTGGAGAAGCAGTAGGATGGCAGGGTCAGAGGTCAGTGGGTCAGGTTTTCCTTAGAATCTGAATGGGGAACAGGTAACCATAAAGGAGTCACCCTAGCTGGGAAATACTGTTGCAGAGCAGATAACAATCTGCTAAATAAAGATGGCATCGTGACAGCAACCACACAGTCTGCAGGAAGAGAGAGATTTGCCATGAGATTCTCCTAAGATTTCCTTTTTAGACTTTTAGGGCTCAGTGCAAATAATTTATTTCCTGAAACTTTCCCAGAAAGAATGTGTTTAATTCTCTTGGTCTTCAGAAATAAACAGATAAAATATTCCCTTAAGGAAATACAAATCAAAACCACATTGAGATACCACCTCACACCAGTCAGAATGGCTAAAATCAACAAGTCAGGAAATGACAGATGCTGGCGAGAATGCGGAGAAAGGGGAACCCTCCTACACTGTTGGTGGGAATGCAAGCTGATGCAGCCACTCTGGAAAACAGCATGGAGGTTCCTCAAAAAGTTGAAAATAGAGCTACTTAAGACCCAGCAATTGCACTACTGGGTATTTACCCTAAAGATACAAATGTAGGGATCTGAAAGGGCATATGCACCCAAATGTTTATAGCAGCAATGTCCACAATAGCCAAACTATGGAAAGAACCTAGATGTCCATCAACAGATGAATAGATGAAGAAAATGTGATTATATATATATATATATATATATATATAATGCAGCCACCAAAAGAAATGAAATCTTGCCATTTGCAACAATGTGGATGGAACTAGAGGGTATTATGCTGAGTGAAATAAGTCAATCAGAAAAAGACAACTATCATATGATCTCCCTGCTATAAGGAAGTAGAGATGCAATGTGGGGGATTCAGGCAGTAGGAAAAGAATAAATGAAACAAGATGGGATTGGGAGGGAGACAAACCATAAGAGACTCTTAATGTCACAAAACAAACTGAGGGTTGCTGGGGGGAGGCGCATAGGGAGAGGGTGGTTGGGTTATGGACATTGGGGAAGGTATGTGCTATGGTGAGTGCTGTGAAGTGTGTAAACCTGGCGATTCGTAGACATGTACCCTTGGGGCTAATAATACACTATATGTTAATTAAAAAATTAAAAAATTAAAAAACATTTCCTTAAGGCCTCATTCTGGTCCACGTGTGACTAGGGATCCCAAAAATATCCTTAACCTATTTGATACTTCAACGCATTATCCTCTGAGAAACATTCTGACTCTACATTTTGACACTTGGAGGTGTTTCTCAACCACAGAGATTTGTAAACTTTATTTGAACATTTTTATGGCATAAATAACACTTTTTAAAGACAAATTTTACAAATAAATATAAATAATTAAATTACAAATAATTGACATAATAGACTATTGAAAACACTTCTGAAGCATTCTGACACTCTCTACTTTTTATCCATAGAAATAGTTGCAGTTTTGAGACACTGTAGCATGAGGAAAAAGTGTCTGGATTTTCTTAATCTACATTTTGGAATGCAAAATTATTTTTTTCAGGTCTTACTAACTAAGCGTTAATCTAATCAGATGTTTATACTAGTCATAACCTTTAATTAATGAATTTTTATTTGTTCATTCCAGAAATGCTGGCTTTCTCCATAACTAGACACTTCCTGCAGACACTTACTGGGAGTTAATTCTCTTCTAATATGTGTTCACAGAGAAGGGTGGGGATTAAAAGTTCCTTGCATTTTACTACTAAATCTGTTTGAAAAGCAATTTCCATTCACTCGTCACCAAAGCACTTCCTTTGCAATGCTGCTAATCATTTCACAACAATCACTGGACGTATTGATGTTGCTACCTTATTGGCTATATTCTTGCCTGATATAATGTGGTTCACATTATATGGTTCACTACAAACTTTATGCCATGGTACAGAAAATAAATAAATCCTACCATTAAAAATGCAATAAATGTTTGCACCTTGTATCACAATTGATTTGAATCCTGACTCTAATAGCTTGAGGATGAACAGAACTTCTCAGAAGAAATGGGAACACCAGAGCTGTCTGTTTGCTGTTTGAGGACTTCTCAGGGGATCCTGAGCGTTGGAAGGGGTGGCATGGTGTCTTGTCTGGGGCGTATACTTTACATACCGAGTATATTCCCCTCCTTAAGCCACAGAGGTGCCTCAGGGTATTGGGGTTACAAAGAAATGTCCTTTTGTAGCCACATTTTTAGGTTATTTTAGAATCTACAAATATCCCCAAACTCACATTTATAAGCAGTGTCTTCCTTCCTGGACATATCTCACCTAAATATTGGGCTTAGCCAGTGAAAGAGACCAGAAATGACCCAACAAGGAATCTCTAGGTCCTGTCTCTCACAGCACAGTGGGCTGACCATCAACAATTATATTTAAAGTCCAGCAATTTCTAGTTCAGCAACTATATGAAGAATCCTCCAGATGTTGCTGGAAAGTATTTAACTTCGCATTTGTGAAGAAATGAATGGGGGTGGAGTATCAGTTCCAGGTTTATTTCTTCTCCCCTATTTCTGGCTTGCTTGTGGCTTCGTTGGTCCTCAGCAGAATAAATTCTACCAGGGGATTCTTTCTGGAACACAGCAGAGAACTCGTCCTGGTGAGTAGCCCGGACTGCATCTTCTAAGAAGATCGGTCTGAGACCTTCAAATATTTTAGTTCATTTCACTGTCTGTGTTTGTATAGCTACCAGATCACATAAAAGACAACACACAGGGGCACCTGAGTGACTCAGTGGGTTAAAGCATCTGCCTTCGGCTCAGGTCATGATCCCAGAGTCCTGGGATTGAGCCCCGCATCGGGCTCTCTGTTCAGCAGGGAGCCTGCTTTCCCCTCTCTCTTTCTGCCTGCCTTTCTGCCTACTTGTGATCTCTGTCTGTCAAATAAATAAATGAATCTTTAAAAATAAAAAAAAGAAAAGAAAAAAGACAACACACCAAAAAAAAAGCAAAAAATAAGGGAAGTCCCATTTCAACATGTAGAATTCTTCTGAGAAATAATAAAGACTTTTTGTGTAATTTAATTCTTATGTCTTGATCATGTTATTGTTCAAATTATGCCGTCTCCTGTTTTAGATTATTCTTAATTATCTATAAATGTCTCCCACATCATTTTGATAAAAACATTTCCAAGCAATGAACAATATCTAAGAACTGGATAGACTTTTAAGTTTTACAAAATGAAACTATTAGAAATGTCTAGAATTTTACATAAACTTTTCTAACTTTTCCTTTCTTTCATGAGGATCAGACTTTCTGTTTTCAAGTCAGAGTTGGCTGGGTGTCTGCTTT
This sequence comes from Mustela putorius furo, assembly GCF_011764305.1. Lineage (NCBI taxonomy): Eukaryota > Metazoa > Chordata > Mammalia > Carnivora > Mustelidae > Mustela > Mustela putorius. The sequence goes on from NW_025421998.1 coordinate 32,653,446, forward strand.
GGTGTGGATCATGCCATTTAGCCTTCTATGTTTGTTTCTTCATCTCTAAACTGAGGTTAATAAATTTTGACCTTTTGCATTGGGGTTTTGCTCCTCTGTGAAGAAAATCATGAATGCCAGCAAAGTACCCTGAGATCTACAGATGAAAGTGCAGGGATGGAAGGAATTATTCTATTTAAGAGAGGAAAAAAGGTAGATACACATGAGTAAATCTATTTTACACGTGCCGTTCTGCTCCAGTGACGGTGAATGGAGAGCGGTTCCCAGCGTGGGCAGAGGCTCACGTGCGTGTTCTGACTGGTACGCAGTAATATTGGGGATATTACCATTCCAAGCACACAGAGATTCACCGACCTGATCAATTTGCCTCTTCATTTATTTATTCACGGCTGAATTCCACTTGCAACACATGTGCCAAGCATTCATGTTGGCAGGTAGGGAAATAAAGATTGCTTAGTTTGTGCTTTTAAAGTGAAGCTGAGAAAAAAATTAAATTCCAAATATTTCATAAGTTTGTTTTAGCAGCTGTATCTCCATAAGCCTTATGCTACTTTTTGTTCAGAGCAAGTGAAATACCTTGTGAAACTGGAGAAGATACGTGAGGACTGCTTTACTTTCTTCATCTTGACCCCTGCATCTGTCTTTTATTAAATTGCTTTTGATCTGGGCAAGGACCATGGCAGATAGCCTCTCTTCAGGACCAGGAAGACCATCTGTTCTTCAATTTCACTTTTAAATTCTTTTGCAAAATACAAGGACATGAACTAGTTGTCTCCATTTCCCTCTAGGAAATACTTTTACCCTCTTTCCTGATTGAGATCCATTTTAGATAATAATAATACCCAAGAGCAAACTTCAAATAATATCTGCCAAAGAAAAGTCTCCCAACAACTCATACTTGAATCCAAAATTTATAATTTTCTTCTGTAACAAAGATCATGGACTTACAGAAATTGCATGTTGCTTGTTCAATGAAACATAAATTGTTCAAGACAAGGGTAAGGAACATGCTTCCTTTTCCTGTCTTCTCCTGTAGAAAAGACTATACCTACCAGTTTTGTAAAACCCAGATGAAAACCACTCAAACACTCTGTTTTCAGTAAAAATATCAATCAGGTGTTCTTTCTCGATAGCTCCCCTTTGCCAGGTAAATCGAGGGCTTTCATTTATGTTGCTTCACAAAGATCCATAAAATCTGGCCATTCCTGACCTCTAGAAGTGATCATAGTTCATACTCATTGAGCATTTGTATGTATCAGGTGCTGTGCTAGTATCCAAACTGATACTAACTTTTACCTTTCCAAATTCAAATAATAATTCCAAGAACCGCCATGGCAAATAGTGATAGTTTGCCATGTTTCAAGTGTGTAAACCTGAGTGTGTGAAGACTGAGTAACTTTCTTAGAGACTCAAAGCTAGTGAGTGACAGAGACAAGATACAAAGTCAGGTCTGACTGATTTCAGAATCTTTCTCTTAACCCCTGTACTGTGCTGTCCACCATCAACACCTCTGGACATGAGACACTTTGTTTTATTGTCTCCCTATTGTTGGGTGCTACTCTCTATCTTCCTTACTCTCCATCCCAGTGAAGTTCAGACTCACCTGCTCTAACCTGTTCACCCAGAGTCCCTGCTGATAAGCAACGATTGCTGAGCTTTCTGCTGTTCTTTATAAATGTGTGAGGTAGCAACTTTTTTTTCTCTGAAATATGTTTGTCTTGTGCCGTTCTTGATAAGTACCAATCCACTATACACCCTCAAAGAACTTGTATTTATTCCCAACTGGTTTGTTTTCTGTTTAAACTGAGTAAGATTACTGACAATTGTAGTACCTGCCATTGTTTCAATAAGTGGGTTTTTATTAGAATGGGAGAAGAGAAGTAGAAACTTAGGAAAACCCAAGCTAAACTATGCGATTGGCAAAATGTGACCCCTTGATCCTTGGAAGTTTTCCTTATCTGTCCAGTTCTCTTTTCATTAGACAAGTCAGCTGTTGGAAGGGTCTTTTGTAACAGGCATGATCACCTTGGTGTAACCATTTCCAGAAGTATGGTATTTGAGATTAACATTCTGTTGTTTGGTGGAAGGTCACTGAAAACTCCTAAGTAATTGTGGATTTAACTTTTTCTCTTTGCAGTTTTATCCATTCTTGCTTTGTGTATTTGGAAGATTTGTTATTGGGTATAGAAACATTTAGGCTTATTTTGCCATTATGATTTATTTATCCCATATAATTATGAAATAGCCCTTTTTTATTCCTGGTAATAAATCTGCTCTAAAATCTACTCTGCTTTTGAATAATTGAGCCCTCCCATCTTTCTTTCACTGCTGTTGACATAATATATCTTTTTATATTCTTTTAACCCATTGTGTCTGTATTTTAAAAGTTTGTTTTTGTAGTCAACATATAGTTGGAGCTTACTTTTTAATCCAAACTGATACTTTTAATTCCAGTGTTTAGACCATTTATATTTAATTTGATTAGCAATATATTTAGATTTTAGTTGTTACCCTGCTATTTGTTTTGAAACTGTCCCATCTATCTTACCTTCCTTTTTACTTTATTTCTGCCTTCTTTTGGACTGAATAAATGTAGTGATTTCCTTTTATCTTCTGTGTTATCCTATTGGCTAAAACACATTGTTTTCTTAATACTAATGGTTGCCATAGAGCATATTGTGCACTTCTTTATTGATCACAGTCTACTTTCAATTGTTATTCCACCATTTCATGTATTTAATAAGATCTTTCAACATATTTGTTATTTCTTCCCCTTGGGTTTTGTGCTATTGTTGTCAAACATTTTAATTATAAATTTGTTATAAATTCCCTAAAACATAGCTATTATTTTTGCTTACATCGTCTAAATACATTCAAATTCTAAAACATATGTCTTATTTATCCTGTAGTTACTATTTCTGGTATTTATTCTTCAGTGTAGATGTGCATTTCTATCTGATATTATTTTCCTTTTGCCCAGTGATATTCTTTAACATACTCTGTGGTTGTGTTCCTGAATTTTTCCAGTTTTTCTTGTCTTAAAATATTTTTATTTCATCTTCTTTTTAAAAAAAAAAAAAGATAGTTTGGGGGGCATCTGGGTGACTCAGTTGGCTAAGCATTGGACCTTTGGTTTCAGTTCAGGCCATGATCTCAGGGTCATGAGATTGAGCCCTGCATCGGGCTCCCTACTCAGCACAGAGTCTTCTTGAAATTCTCTCACTCATCTCTCTGCCCCTGCTCACGCTCTCTATCTCTAAAATAAAATAAATAAAATCTCTAAAAAAAGATATCTTCACTAAGTATAAAATTTTATTTTGAGAAATTTTTAATCTTCTACGCAAAATTTAAATATATTGCTCCACCGCTTTCTCATTTGTATTGTTTCCAATAAGAACTCTTTTGCCATCCTACTCTTTGTGTTGTGTAAGAATATGTCATTTCTCTTTAGATGTTTAAAAAAAATTCCACTTTTTTACTGATTTAGAAGGGGCGGGGCGGGCAATGGGGGAGCCTGGTGACGGGTATTAAGGAATGCACAGATTACATGGCGCACTGAGTGTTATATGCAAACAGTGAGTCATGGAACACTACACCAAAAACTAATGATGTACTATATGGTGACTAACATAACACAGTAAAAATAAATAAATAAATAAATAAATGACCCTTAAAAATAAAAATAAAAATAAAAATTTGATAATAACAAGTGTTGGTATAGTTTTCTTGTGCTTGAGATTTTGAGGACAATCTGTGGGTTTTTAGTTTTCAGGGAATTTGGAAAACTTTCACCCATTATATTTGCAAATGTTCCTTCTCCCTTTTTCATAGAGTCAGGTTGTGCAATTGTCCAGTTGATCACCATCTTTTATCTAATTTATCTAATTCTTGAGCTCCCAGGGTATAGTTATGTGTCCCAATGTATGCTTTTGCCAGTTCTAACATGTGTCAGTTCTTTATTTTTCTCAACTGATTATTTTCCACATCTTAGGCTGTGCTTTCATGATAATCTTTGCATGCCTGATAGTCTTTGATAGGATATTATATGTTATTAAATTCTCCTTGCTCTTGCTGAGTATTTTTGTATTCATATAAATTTCTTTAAATTTGGTTCTGAAATGCAACTAAGTTACTTGTAGTCAGATTTGTACTTGGATTTCTTGCTTTTATGATTTGCCAGGCAAATCCAAATTAGTGTTCAATCCATAGCAAATTATTGTCTACTGAAGCAAGGTTTTCCTGAATTTTTTTTTTTTTTTTAACATAGGCTTCATGCCCTGCATGGAGCTCAACACAGAGCTTGTACTCAACGACCTTGAAATCAAAACCTGATCTGAGATCAAGGGTCAGATGTTTAACTGACTGAGCCACCCAGATGCCCCAAGATTTCTCTGAATTCTAAACTCACTGTTCCATGAATTTTTCCAGTTTCATTGGTGAGAACAAGTGCTGTTCCTGATCCTGTATGAATGCTAGGCACTGGGGCCATCAATTCTTTCAGGTGGCCCTTTTCCGGCCTGAGTAGTCTTTTCACTGCAATTCAGACTGCTGAAAATTTGAGGGGTTCCCTCCATAGATCTCTAGGGTTTTTCTCTGTGCAGCCTTGAGCACTCAGCATTTGCTAAGCCAAATCTGTGGCTAGATGTCTTTAAACAAAATCTCTTTCAGTTTTCTGTGTTCCTTAAACACAGTTTAACTTTGCTGACTTCCTTAACACAACAAATCTCTACCTCTCCAGTCTGTCTTAACTTTTCCTCTGTGCTTCAAATGCATTTTGTGTCTACCCCCATTGAGAAACTCAATACCATCTTACAAAAATATCTATTTACTTCTCTGTCTTCCTTGAAGGGAAAATTATTGATTTGACAATTTGATGTCCCTATTATATAGTAGTAGTTGACAGTATGTGTTGTTGGGTAAATAAGACAGAATTCTCAATCATTTCTGTAACTCCGAGACAGTGCCATCCGGGTATCTGAGATGCTTGTGAAAGAAATAGAGTCATACCTGGAAGCTTCAAACAAGATTCCAATCAAGTGTCAGTTGTTGTGAGCAAATGAATACATCTCCTCTTCTAGGCTATTCAGGTTTTACATATGGGTAATATCAAATATTAAATAAATATAACGTATTTATGTGGGCTTTGAAATTGTGTAGAACAATTTCCAGAAGATCTTTGTTCATACGATAAGCTTTCACTTCAAAAACCAGATTATATGGGATGCCTGGGTGGCTCAGTTGGTTAAGCCACTGCCTTTGGTCATGATCCCGGGGTCCTGGGATTGAGTCCCTCATTGGGCTCCTTGCTTGGCGGGGAGCCTGCTTCTCTCTCTGCCTCTGCCTGCCACTCTGCCTGCTTGTGCACGCGCTCTCTCTCTCTCTCTCTTTGACAAATAAATAAATAAATAAAATCTTAAAACAACAAGAACAACAACAACTAGATGATTCTGTATAAGGAGGCTAAGGAAGAGTGAGCAGGAAGGCAGATAGGATTGGCGATTTTAAAAGCCTTTCTCCCTCTGACCATGGCTGTCTCTTAAGGCTTAGACACTCTGCTATTTATCAGCTCTAGAGAATTGTCGATGGTTTTTCGTTTTGTTTTGTTTTTCTTTGCCTTGTTCTTTTCTACATATGGGCCATTCTTTTATTTCTTGTAATCCTCTCTTATTTAAAAGCCTCCAATGTTCCCTCTGTGTCTCTTTCTAGTTCTGTGAAACTCTTTTATGTTTTTTAAATATTTATTTATTTATTTGAGAGAGAGAGAGCTAGAGGGCTGGGAAGGGTAGGCAGAGGGAAAGAGAAACTCAAGCAGAGCCCAACACAGGGCTCGATCTCACAACCCGAGATCATGACCTGAGCTGGAGCCAAGAGTCGGACGCTTAACAGACTATGCCACCCAGGCACCCCTTGTTCTTTGTGCTTGGAAATATCCTCTCTTTGAAAGGTTGGTCTTGCCTCCTTCTTCAGCTACTTAGCCCAGATGTGGTTATCTGATCACCTTCTCTCATAAGCATGTCCCCTTTTAGGAAAGAGCTGATGGTCATTGAAGTTTGGGGCTCTCGGTTTAGGGGTGGGCAATAGCCCATTCCCACATTAGGGCCTCACTGGAGAGGTATGTGATTTTTGCCATTCCTGGGAGCTATCTTCTCTACCTGATTCAGAAAATGAAAACAAATTAAAAAGATATAGATTTCAGACAGTTTAAAATCACTTTGCGTGGGTTAAGAGAGACTAATCTTCAAATATCTTCTCAATTCAGGATTAAGTGCCAAACTTCAAGAGGCTCGTTTGATTGTGGCTGTTTCTCAATTTGTTCAATTTCATTAGGTGTGCTTAGTGGCCAGTTCAGAAGTGGAAATCCAAACAGGTAATGAGCAACGTCCAATTTGCATGTAAGCCAATTGTTTTTGAGAAAAGATTAATTAAAAGAAGTGGTAGGTTAATTTAAATCAAGCAAGGCCAAGCATCTATCTTGAGTGTAAATCCCTCACCCATTTTTATCCTCCTGGATAGGATGTAGAAATCTGCATTGGATAAATATCTCCACCAGGAAAAAAGGAGTTGAGAATCTTATTAAGAGTTTTGAACTAAGTCTTTCACAATTTAACAGATGCTCTTAAATGAAACAAGCTCATTTCACCAAGTGTATTTAATAGCATCAATTTTCATGAAAAAGAGTAGGTATGTTTTGCAAGTGAGGGGGCCGGGGTCAATGTGGAGAGGAAAGTGCACCCTATAACCTCGTCTCCCTTCATGCGTTCCCATATGACACATTTTTTGACTTACGTTTTCACAGGCACATAAATGACTGCAGATAGGTAGCCAGGGTGGTTCCAACAAGAACTGGGGTTCAGCTTGGCAGCACACTTCTGTAGTGATTGTGACAAGCTTTGATAAATAAGCTGACAACTACATTTATCTTGCAGAAGAGAATAACATCGATGGAAAAGGCACTTTTTTACTCTGTCTATCCAGAAAGTCACCTCTGCACCCAGGACAAAGTTGAAGAAGGAGGCTTATGGATGGAAAAGAAAAGTACATTACTTATAGCACACTTTCTTTTTGCTTCTCTGTCCATAGAGACTGAAGGAATTAAAGCAACGGGAATTTGCTCGAAACGTAGCTTCTAAGTCATGGAAAGATGAGAAGAAACAAGAAAAGGCACTTAAAAGGCTTCACCAGCTGGCCGAGTTACGACAACAGTCTGAATGGTAAGAGTTAGAGGTGTCCAGGATGGGATGGTTCAAAACTCCCTTCAATCATCAGGAAAATGTCCAAGATAAATTTGCTTGATTCACTGTTACAACGTGAACAAATTGTAATTAATCAAAAGATATATTTGGGGACAAATAGTTCTAGTAGTTAAAGGCTCATGAGTTAGTTCTTTCGGTATCTGACTTTTTTCTTTCCCAATATTATTAATTTTATGTGCACTTTAAGGAAATGATCTAAGGATGATTCTAATGTAGTGGCCTTTATTGTCCAGTTGATTTAAATAGCTCTTTAGTAATTATTTTAAGTTTTATAATAATAATTTTTAAAAAACATAAAGGACAATGCATCTTTTGGGGAGGAAAGAAATCTTCATTTCCCTGTGTGTACATTTCCCTGTACACACCTGAACTTGGAATAAATAGCACCACCATTGTCCAGATGACAAAAGAAGATGTAATTAATGTGGTTGAAAGTACCACACCATGACATTTAAATTGATAATTATAACACACGTTATACTAATACATTCTTGTAGCTTAAAAATAGCTGTTTTGCAGAAGCTTGGAACTGCCGAATGTTTCAAAGTGAGGCAATTGTTACCTGGAACTCAATTAAATTTGCTGGTTGTGATTTGTGTTCCTATGAATCATAATGTTGAACACCTAATGTAGGTAATTAATGCAGTTGACAGCAGCCTAGTGAATTGTGAAATTTATAGCTCCGTGCCACAAGGTAAACTGCTGTTTTTGAAATGAAAAACAATATGTGAGAAATTTGGGAATGAATGACTCGAGCTATTGAGTACTATAAAATATTAGAGCTCAAATTTGATTCTAAGAAAATATTTATTTGAAGGATCAATTTATGAGTAAAAACACAGTATTCACCTTAAATATATTCTTATATTTGTACTGCTATCTTAGAATAATTTAATTAACTTATCAAAATCCATAAAAGATGATCATGAAAAAATTCAGTGAGAAACTTGGTTTTAAAAAAAATAACGGTTGAAAAAATTTGTGTCCAGCAGTGAGGTTAGTATAAAAATGCATGTTCCGAGGTCCTCTATAATCCTAGAAACAGGACACACAATGGTACTGAGCTTTCTACCTGCCAACAATGAACAACATTTCTCTGTCCATTATTCTCATAACAAAGGCTTCTAAGTAGGATGATGCAGATAACAAGAAAATTCTTCTATGATCCTATAGAGGAGGGAGGAGAATTTACTAGTAGTAAGAATATTCAAATCAGACTGATGGAAAAAATGATGGCAGAAAACTGGTAATGGAGCTTATGAAGGGCTGTCAACTTTGGCCATATCTGTGTAATTCAACACAGCCTGGTTCCTCAGCCAGCCTCGTTATCATATGGGGGTGGAGAGTCATTCTGTTTGTGAAATTCTACTATGTATACATTTAAGTAGAGTGCATATTGATATGGACATTGTTCCAAAATTCAAAAACTATAGGACCATTGACTCTGAAAAAAATGGAATTCCTTATATAAGAGCTGGATAATGTAGGACATTAGGATATTATATAACTTAAAGAAATTGTGTTGTATGGATATGGGAAAGCACACTTTTGCACAGAAGATAATTAAATTGTGCATGTATTTAGTTGCCAAGAGTTAGAATTTTGGGAGAGCTATTAGAATGGACAATCAGTTAATAAGAATGAAGGGGTACCTGTATAGTCATTTTTTTTATTATAATTAAAAACAATTATGTAAAAAATATAGAAAGAAACTAGAGGAAGTTCTAGGAAAGGAAGTAAAATCATAAATAAGAATATGACTATAAAAATTAAACCATTAGTTATGTTAAAAGGCATAAACTTCTATTAAAATAATAGAATTGAAAAGCACAAAGATAGAAAAGTGGGGTTATTCCAAAGTAATAAAAATAAACCAGATTTAAGATAAGGGAATTTAAACTGTAGAAAGCAATGGGATAAAGAATTTAAAGCACATACCTTAGTGGGTAGAAAAGATTAATAATGAGGGTAAAATGCTAACACTTGTAAAAATATAATCATAAATGTAGATTGGATTATAAAGTGAGAACAAGAAGTAGGGACAAGAAGAACAAAATATAATACAAAAACAATAAGAGGACTAAAAATATTTAAAAGAATATAAAAGAAAGAAGCTTACACATTAGAGAGATAAACGGTAAAATAAAACAGCAATACAGCAAAGAACATTTAGGCTTACATAAATCAAAGCAAGAAAACACGCAGAAGTGCCACAATAATAAGCAAAAATATTATTAAGGGAAAAATAGCAGTAATATAAAAATAGTAAAATATCTGAGTCATGATGGAATCATGAGAGGTAGAATGATAATATTCATACACCAGACCTTTGAAATAATTTGTGCTACATGCTGATGTTATCAGACTGACATTCCTAGAGAAGGTAACTTAGCAGACGTATGGCTGCAACTTAATCTAAAGTGTCTCTTGGGCCCGGAGGCAAAATCCAGAGCTGTGGCTCTCTCCGGTCCTCATCCTTCTAGCCCCAGACTGCAGGCACTTTAGAAGACCAATAACTGTGGTTAATCTCTGTGCTATCTAGTTCCCTTTGTGTTTGAAAGAAATATTTAACAAGCCATACGCTATCTCAGAGTGTTCCTTTCCTTCCTTTTTTGAAGTTTTTACTTAAATTCTAGTTAGTTAACATACTGTATATAGTATTGGTTTCAGGAGTAGAATTTAGCAACTTGCACGCAACACGCAGTACACATCACAACAGGTGCCCTATGTTAGGGTGTTCCTTTCCATTCCACATGCTGAATATGCCTAAACCCCCTCTCTAAAAAAGCATTTTAAAAATGATCCAAAAAAAGAAGATTAATGTGATGAGTAAGAAGAAAGTTTTCGTTATCAAACAGTTACTGGAAATTTTCAAAAATTTATTTTCCACCAGAATCAAGGGAACACTGTAATTTGAAAGCTACAGCCATTAGTTTATGAAGAGGGAACAATCTGAAAGTATTAATTTAAAGAATGAATGGTGGCCGAAACTATTGTAATTTAAAATCCATATGGGCGTAGTAAGTGATAGATTGGATATTGTAAAAAATTGAACTGGTAAAATAGAAATTAAAAGCAAGAAGTTCTTTCTGAACAAGAGAAATACACTAAAGACACTAAAGTACTGAGATAAATAATAAGACCTAACAGATATATCAGGAGAGCCAGTATACTTGACATGTAAATTCCAGGATGAAAAGCTAAGCAGGGAAGAAGCAGTAATCAGAGAAATCAGAAGAAAATAAAACCGAACTGAAGAAGTTGAATTGAAAGTACCCAGTAGTACTAGCAAATATTAACCCAAAGATATCAGTCTGTAACTATGGTCTGGCAAAATGTGATATATATATATATATATATATACACACATACATATATGTATAAGTATATATACACAGTAAAATAATAATAATAAATAATAAAAATAGATCCTCAATAGTAAATGATATATATATATCAATATATATAAATATAATTAAAATAATAATAATAAATAGTAATAAAAATAGACCCTCAATAGCAAATGTAATAAAAATACATTATAGATTGGAAATATAATAAATATATATACATAAGTGAAAAGGAAAATTGCAAAATCATACAACTGCCCCAGTGGATTCATTTCAAAAGTGAATAAAAGGAGGCTAAGTATTTTTCTGTAATATTAAACGTGTAAACATGAGGAAGCAAAGTATATGGAATTTGGTGGACAAAAGGAATGTTCTTCCAGACTTTTATACTAATTGGCCAAATAGTCATAACTGAAGGCAACAAGAAATAGTTTCTAAGAGAAAGGCTCAGAACACTTCTCCATTAGAATCAAAGCTACATATGGAAAAGATACCACTCGTTTTAGTATTGTATATTCAGGTAACAAATGACTGAATAAAAAATAAATAAATAAGAACCTAAAGTAGGAAAAGGCAAACAGACATACATCAAAGCCACGTCAAAGAAAAAAGATGTGATTTGTGTTGTCCTCCCCCCAGGAAGGCCTTGTTGTAGTTTTAAGGCAGAACATTAAAGAGACAATTTTAACCTAAAGACTTTCATCTCTTATGCTACTGTTGTTTCCAGTTTTCTGACTAAATTACTAATTTAAACTTAGCGGAATGAATAATGTCTACAAAGCTGTTAAAAGATAAAACAGATACATGCATAAAATGTAGAAAATATTTAGATGAGGAAGATGCAAAAGAAAAGATTTCTAAGTAATTGAAGCTATGGAGATGGCATGTAGACGTGGGTTACTTTATTATGCATTCGGTATAATTGGTCAGAATAGTGAGCAGTCATGGAGGAAGAACTAGCCACACTGTTTTAAAGGGAAGCAAACAGGAGGGATTTTAAAACTGAGCCAACAAAAAATTATAAACGAGTAGCCGTTACACGAAAAGGCAAAAGTCACTTTGGAAGTGACTTATCATATCGTACCCTTTCATTTCTTATTTAATGTGAAGTCACTGATGGAAAAACTCTTTGTGAAACAATGTTAAATCTATATTCCAAAAAACAAAAATCAAAACCCCATAGGTTCTGCAGAACATCTTATTGGGATGTCAATGTAGCACTTTATTTTCTTCTGCAGCACAAGCATAAGATAGTCACCTGCTATTGCTTCTTGCTAATTTCAAAAGAACACACTTAAGTGACGCATTTTAGAAACAGCCTCTATGAAACATGGGTGTTGTGAGTTGTATAAACACGGTGAAATAGTTATCTTTCGTAAAGAAAGTAACTCATGATAAAAATGTTAACAAATGTTCACATATAGATAAAATTTCAAATCTAATATTAACAAATGTTCACATGTAGATAAAATTTCAAATCTAATGTTTTAGTCATGTAAAATATTTATTGTATTTGCAGTGTTTCTGGAAATGGACCAGCATACAAAGCTCCCAGGATAGCCATAGAAAAGAAACTCCAGCAAGGAATTTTCCCAGTTAAGAATGGCAGGAAGGTATCGTGCATGAAAAGCACTCTTCTCCTTAAAGGAAAGAATCTGCCCAGAAGCATTGCCGATAAACAGCGGTCTGCCATGCAAAACCGACACCAGTTGCAAACGGACAGACGTTATTTGTTCGGAAATCGGGTACCACAAACCTCTTTGGATCTCAGCAATGCAAACCACAGGACAGGAGTATCGTTTTCTTTTTCCAAAAAAGTGCATTTGAAATTAGAATCTTCAGCCTCTGTTTTCAGTGAGAACACAGAGGAAAGCCACGATTGTAACAAGTCACCCACCTACAAAGCAAAACAAACTGCGGAGAAATGCAAGTGCCGCAGGTTTGCAAATGAGAATACGCAGCTCGCTAAGGAAAAAGATATAAACATCACACCACGCCATCTGGAGAGTGTCTTACACAGTACCTTCTCCATAAGCTCTCAAATCCTGCAAGACAAAAATGACTCTATTGATGAAACGGTAGAAGATTCGATTGGCATTCATGCTTCATTCTCTAAATCTGATGTTCATCTTTCGGATGTGGGTTTGACTCCTTGCAGCAGAGGAAAAGAAACTAGAAGTACACTGAAGAACTCTTCAGAAAACTGCATTCATCACTCATGCCAAGCAAGAGCTTCCTCCGGCCCACCAAACATTTACAAGCCCAGTGATGCCAGGATATTTGAGTGTCTGGATGAGTTTCCATCGCTGGAGCCAAGTAAGCAAAACAGTACAGTGCATCTGAATCCTGACTCCGGAATGGAGATGAGAGAAGCATCTTTAGATGAAACAGAAGGAGTTAGCGAAAATGTACAGAGCCTTGTAAGAGACCCGTGTCCCCACGATACGAAGTCGAAACCATTGCCTTTTCTCCACGTACAAAGCAAGGATGGCCACACCACTCTCCAGTGGCCTACGGAACTTCTGCTCTTCACAAAAACAGAGCCCTGCATCTCTTATGGATGCAACCCCTTGTATTTTGATTTTAAGCTTTCTCGGAACGCCAAGAGTGACCATGATTCAGAGGACCTAAAAACAGAACTGATGAAGGAGCCCTCGGAAATGAAGACAACAATACAGAGCCAAGTCTCAGGTTTAACCGAAGACCAACAAAAATTGATCCAGGAAGATGATCGGTCTCCGAAACCAAAGATGATGATAGCTAATCCAGATTGGGAAAATTTCCAGAGAAAATATAATTTGAGCTGCAACAATTCTAAGCCAAATATGAATCAACATAATTTTAGCGCAAGTGATTTGGAAATGAAAAATCCTGAAGTGCCTGCTTACCTTGATATCTCTCTGAAGAACTGTGTGGAAAACAACAATAATAGTGATAAGGAACTTAAGGAACCTTCCAGGGTCCACTGGCAAAGCTGTCAAAGGGTCATCCTAAATGAAGCAAGTGAGGGCCTAGCTTTTTCTCCTTACATCTCAAGGACTAAGAAACCAAAACTGATTCCTTGCAATCCTCATTCAGATTTTGAAGATGCAAATCAGTTCACCCGGAATTCTAGTTCTTACCCAGTGAGGGGTCACGGTGGTCACGAGAAGGACTTCAGTGTAATTTTGAATAGTAACCACACGGGCATGACCCACAGGACTTCCGGATGTAGAAACCAAACTTGCAGGAGAGATTCCCCAAACCTGTCTCTGACTAGGCTTTCTAGCCCTTCAGACACGTGCCCCGGTGGCATATCCAGCCTGAGAAGTGGTTGTTCAAGTCCTAAGTCTAGGGGGAATGGCCAAGGTAATTTGCTCTTCTTTTGCAAAAGGGAACACAACTCCTCTGAAAGGCGCAAAAGGAGACACCAAAAACACAACTGCCTCTGTCCATCTGAGGAGATGGTCAAGGGCACCTGCCTGCCATCTGAAATACAGAGAGATCGGAATTGCAGATCGTGGGAATCGGCTAAGAATGAAAAATATTCCACACATAGATACGGTCGCTGTAGACAAAGACCTAAACCGGGCAAAAATCAGCAGCAGTTTTCAGGGACCAAATCCAGGAGAATCCCCCACTGTGATTCTAGCTCACAGCTGTCCTGTCTTGGGAACAGTGAAAAGCCACCACATTGCCAGGGACCTCGGTACGGCAGATGGGGCTCTCACTCAGGAGAGAGTGTTTATTGCTTAAATAAAAGCAAGAGAAATCAAGAGTCTTCGGACAGCCCTCATATTTGTGACCTGGGAAAAGTAAATTCCATGCAGTGTCACTCTGGGAACATCAGCTGCCTTCTAAGAAACTGTTCCAGCAGCTCTTCGGAAACCACAGAGTTAAAAGAAGGAGAGAGGACCCCCCTGACAGCCAAAAGTCTTTTAGAAAGAGTGCAAGCCAAGCGATGTCAGGAACAATCAACTAATTTTGAGGTCTCTTCAAAGAATCACAAAAATGAATCAGAGACTCATTCACAAATTCAATGCAGAATTCAATTCACACCACTGGGCTGTCACCCACCAGCATTGCCTTTGTCTGAACAAACACAGAATGCAAGGAAAAAAACGGATGATCAAGGCAGTGCGATTCAAAGGACTCTAGAGAAAGACCAAGTCAGAAGTTCACCGACAAATAATGTCGCTGTTTTAGGAGATCCTGATTGTAATAACCATCTTTCTAAAGGTCTAATTCATGTGGTAGCAGATTCTCAGTCACCAAACATGAAAAAGAACCCAACAACAAAAGAACAAGTAAAACCTTTAATTGGTGAAGTCCAACATTTTATTCAGCGCTGTGACCCAGTACCAAATGATTTCCCTGGTGCTTTTCCATCTAACAGATATACTGGTGTTACAGTTTCAACAGAGACCAAAGAGGACCAGATTAAACTAGGCTTGGAGGATGTGAGCCTGCCTATGAATCATGGAGAGGGAAATATAAACCCTTACTGTGACAGAACTATGCAGAAGCATGACAAAGTAGAAGATGAATCAGAAGTGTGCCATAAATCCAGCTCGCCCCCTTTAATTCAACAGCCAATCACATTTTCTCCGGAAGAAATAGATAAATACAAGCTCCTCCAACTACAAGCCCAGCAGCACATGCAGAAACAGCTCCTATCGAAGCATCTTCGAGTTCTGCCTGCTTCCGGGCCGGCTGCCTTCTCCCCGGCCTCGGCCGTCCAGACGGTCCCGGTTCACCAGCACGCCTCCATCACCACCATCCACCACACGTTCCTGCAGCATTTTGCTGTTTCTGCTTCCTTAAATTCCCATGGCGGCCCCCTCCCCATAGCTCATCTGCATCCTCTTTCCCAGCCACATTTCACTCCGTTCGCATTTTCGCCTCTGACTCCCACGATCATCCCAGCACACCCCACTTTCTTAGCGGGCCACCCCCTACATGTGGTCACCGCTGCTCCCTTCCATCCGCCCCACATCACACTTCAGCCCCTGCCCTCGGCCGCTTTGATCCCCACGTTGTTCGGCCCTCACTTAAACCCCGCCACTGCTTCCATCATCCACTTGAACCCTTTAATCCAACCGGTGTTTCAAGGTCAAGATCTTTGCCATCATTCTTGCTCCAGTCAGATGCAACCGTTAAACGGAGTGAAAGAGGCCTTAAATGTATCAGCGCACTTGAACTAACAGGTGTCCAAGCCCCTCTTGCGGATAAATAAAACACATTGTCGCTACCTACAGAAATGGTATATTTAAAGTGATCTATCTATCTGATTATTATTAAGATGTTAAATATTGGTGCCAATTCAAAATGTGACCAGTATACAAATCTGAACTGAATTGCCAATATCAAAACAGGAGCATTTTAAGAATTTATTTTAACTTGAATAAATAACAGAGCAAATTTAAAGTAACTCTGTGGAAGGGTAGAGGGAAATGTGTTAAAGGTATGTTTGGATGAATTCTCACATAATATTATAAAATGATAACAAAACATTCAGGCAGGTCATTGATATTACAAAGAAAATAAACTGGAACATAATATTGTATGCTCTAGGTGTTTACTGCGCGAGTGAATGAATGGATCACACGTTTGGTTTTATGCATCAGGTAATAATAGAAGGTCAGTGAATTAAACTGTTTATCAAAAATAATTCCTATGGTTAACTACTGACCAAGCTTTCAATCAATACAATCTGTTTCAATTAAAATAATTTATATTTTCATAGGAAATAAGAGATGGCAAGAAATTTTCTGATT
Source organism: Mustela putorius furo (assembly GCF_011764305.1). Taxonomy (NCBI): domain Eukaryota; kingdom Metazoa; phylum Chordata; class Mammalia; order Carnivora; family Mustelidae; genus Mustela; species Mustela putorius. The sequence goes on from NW_025421998.1 coordinate 32,669,805, forward strand.
AATTCAAGTTGAAAATTACTCTTCAGTGAAAAACAATCTTTACACAGATTGTATCATTGAGTTTCTGTGAAAAGTTGGGTTATCATCGTTTCACATACATCTGTGTTAAGAGAATTTTGTAACTGTAAGAATCATCAACATCTAAAATTAAGAATGTTTAATTTTTGTATAAGAAAACATATATAAGCTATCACTAGTATTTGATAATGCAAAATAAAAAATAAAATACACTCAATACCATTTTGAATATATTGCTTAATCTTTCAAACATTACAGGGATTAAAATATTAAGTTTTCTTTATTCTTCTACCTAACAAATCTTACTGTGTTCACCCAAAATTATGTATAAGTAGAGAGATGAACATTTGGAAGTGTCAGAATTTGTACATGATCTTTATCGAGAAAGTCTTATAAATTACTTTGTGTATTTTACTCAATTATAGTAGATATCAGGAAAACACAGTGAATGGTGCTGAATAAAATCACCATTCGCATAGTTTTGCAAGTGATCTTAAATATTTATTCAAAATGTTTCCTAGTCCACAGAATCACATTTGTTACATCAGTATTCTGAATGGCTCTCCAGTTAGAGTTATTATTTTATATTCATAAAATGAAACAAAAACTGGTATGACTGCACATTTCCTACAATACAAGTTTCAGAGAAAATCAACTAAACAGAAATGGAGTGATCGGCCCCCTACTGCATGTAGGATGATGGCAGTGTTTCTGTTACATGAGATGGGTGTCTTCTTCAGTCTTGTTTCATAGGGAAGACAGCCATCTTCACTGAAATTCTCCAGTGCATCAGGCAGAGTCTGGCTAAACATCTGTTCTGTTATTTCACTTAATTTTCACAAATGTATTTTGAGATGAATGTTATCATTCCTCTGTATGGATGAGGAAAATGAAGTTGAAAGCACAAATTCTTAGTAAATGATAGCAAAAGATATCTTTGATCCTGGGGGGAGAGAGGGAGAGAGACAGATAGGCAGAGATAGAAAAAGATAACGTGATTTTGAAATTGTAATGTAAAGAATTTATGTAGCTTCCTAGATATCATCAGAAAGTTGCAGGATGGGGATTTTGACTGAGATATGGCAGTAGGAATGTCTAACTTACCGGAAAATAATTGAAAAAATAAAGGAAAGGCATCAAATAGCAAAAGAAGCCCTCTGTATTTGCATAGAACGTCATAAAAATCATATAAAAGAACATTAAGAAACATTGGATGAATGTAATGGAAGTAAAATAAATAGAATACTTATTTTAAAAAAATAAACAATAATTGGACCAGCAGATTAAAAAATAATAATGTGGATGACAATTTCTTAAAACAGATTATAAAGTTGACATAGCCAAGACAGAGTGATTATGGAAACACACTAAAAGTCTTATTAGGAAAAAGAAAGTACCTGATTAATTTTTGTAATTGTCTTTGTGACAATTTCATCTCTCCAAAGGTTAGACCAGAAAATCTCTATTGAGCACTTCATTTTGACTAACAAGGACAGATTGATATGAGTTGATGGCATGGAAATGACTGTCTTGTATTATCAGTGATGACAATGTTCTCCAGCGATGCTATCTTGGGCTTTGGGAAAGAGACTTCACCATTTAAATAAGAGATAACTTATACCACAGAGTGAGAAATTATAAGTTGTGACATCACATGTGGAAATCTACAATTAGAAAATATTCCAATAAGGAGAAAAACAGTCCTTTAAACATTCCAATATAAACTGAATGGGGGAAACATTAGAATAATTTTTAAAGTGCCGTACATCCATGAGTCAAAATGAACAGAGATTAGGTTAAGGTCTTTTTAATATCTCATTTGTGGGAAATACCAAAAGAAGTTAATATTTTGCTTCTGCTTGCTGCTTGCTGCTGGGGAAGATAATCTAGTAGGATCTTTTCCACCATTAGAATGACTGGCTTTTACTGAGAGATGAGAAGCTACTGGAGAATTTTGTCACAGGGGAGACATGATTGCTTCATCTTGGATTTTTACCAGGGTCATTCGGCTATTGCACTGTAAATAATCTCCAGGAGAGTCGAGGTGGGGATGGGGAGGCTGATTAGTAGATTGGACGCAGACAAGAGAACAAAGTAATGTGCTCAGCCACAGTCTGGTGGGAATGTTGAGAAGTGCTGAGATTCTAGATTTATTATGACACTAGACCTGGAAAAGTGTGCTTCATATTGAGTATAGGGTGTAAGACAAAGAGAGGAATTAGAAATGACATAATTGTCTTTGCACCAGGATGGATTTACTGTGGATGGAAGTGGGGGGGGGGGCACTGTGGGAGGGGTAGGGTAGGAGAGGGTCAGTTTAAATACTCTGTTGGAGATTCCTAAAATTACAGAAGTGGAGATATGAGTTGGTAGTTGGAAATATGGGTGTGAAGTTTGAGTAGAGGTGTGAAAATGAAATACACTTTTGGGAATCATCCACATATAGTAAGTATACAGAAGCCATTGGCTTGCATACTATCATCAGGGGTAGGTAGGGTAGATGAAGTTTTCCAGACTGAGCCCCTTAGAATTTACATCTAAGAAGGGATGTGAAGAAAGAACTAAGAAATGAGGACATGATAAAATTTCAAGTGATGTTGGAAAAAATCAGGACACATGGTGAAACTTCAAGTTACATAGGAAAATGTCAGGACTACATAAGGCAAATTACAAAAATGATTCAAAGAAGCAAGGATAATCGATTTTGTCACATGTTGCTGACTTAAGAAGAGGACAGAAAATTAAGGATCCCTTCAATTATGTAGTTCTCCCCTGTTGCCTTGACTGGAGACATTGTAGTGGAATGGTTGGGGCAAAAAATAGTAAAATACATGGGAAGTTTCACACAGAGACATTTTCTGATTCTTAAAACTATCCTTACGGATAATAGCACTGTGTGATAAATGTGTTCTACAGTTAAACAACTATATCCAGAGAGTAGTAAAACTTAGATTGATTCCAAACTGGAGAGAGGGTTGTACGGATTGATTATAAGGCTTTGTATTTATACTCTGTCATATAAACTTTCATAAAACATGGACAAAATCATGGAACAATATGCACCAAAGAGGAGGAAAACACAAACCCAAGAGGACTAGCAAATGTAGTGAATGGCAAAATACAATGTGAAAACATTTTACAAACATAAAATAGGGCAAAATTTGAAAGGTTCAATTTAGCCTGAATAGATGTTAGATCCTACATTTATTTTCAATTTAAAAAATCTTATATACATAGAGCCTAATTCCAATTCATCAATAATATGAAGGGCATAGTAGATTATAAATGCCATATAACCCAATGATGTGGAAACTCTGGTGAAAAAGTTCTGAGGCATTAGGTTGCATTAAAGGAATTATACAGAATTGGAAAAGGGGTTCTTTTAGCACTTGGGGAAAAAATACACCACTTGTGGAAAACTCAGTGTTGTTCTGGGCCACAATTTAAGAGAGCTATTGGTAAACTGAACTGTGTCCATAAATGGCAGTTTTGACTAATTAGAACACCAAATCAATGTTAAGTTTTTAGATTCACAAATAACATGACTTTTGTGAATAAACAAAAATTAACTGACATAAATCCATTTTCATATATTTCAGGGGGGTGTTGGGTTACTTGGCTTATTTTATTACTTCAACATATCTCAGACCATTTGACAGGCAATATTTACTGGACTTTTCCAGGAGGAGGATAGACTATATTGAATTTCCAAAAATAATAATGTCAGAGACATTTTTTACCCCCTGTGGACCATCTCATGGAACTAATGTTCTATAGAACAGAACCTGGTAGATGCCATGTGAAAAACAAAGACTAATATGTATTTTCCAAGGAAAAGAACACTTGGTGAGGGAAGAAAATGAGAATTAACCTTCTTAATTTTAGAGATCCGGATAGCAGCATGGAGCTGTGTTTATGGAAAATCATCTCTATTCTCTTTAGGGTGGAGAAGGTACACACTACAAATAGGTAGTTTTTGATTCAACATGAAGAAAATCTTGACAAATTATTTGTATAAAGTTGTAAAATTTCCATCACTGAAATATTCAAGAACGTTTGCGAATTTGGTTGAGTAAAATGCTTAAGGATTTTTGGAATAGGATTACTAGAATTTTGCTTGTGAACAATGACCTATTCAATTATCCTCTAGGATAATTTCCAAATTTCAGGTGGCTGATTTATAGTGCTTAGTTTAGGACTATTTTTTTTTCTTCTGATAATACTCAAAATGCCTTTGCTGCTATGGAGAATATTCTGAGCCAGACTCTTACTTTCTTACAATTAGTGAGCATGGGCCTGAACGATTTATTTTTTACTTAAGTGAAACACACTCTAGAAGAAAATGAAATAGAATTCTAAATATACATTAAATTCTACAATGGATCCTTTTTTTAAAAAAGTGTCACTGTGATGGATGATATTTTCAGTATTATTTCCTTTCATTTACACAATTATTTGGCAGTTGATTTTCAGCATTCAATGGCTGTTATGGCCATAGTCTGATATTTATGGAGCAATTCCCTTTATGGGATTATTTTTCCACCCTTGACTCGTTGAAGTACTTTTTGGTATCTGTCTTAAATGATAAATGCTTAATTAAAAACTGAAAATGTTTTAAAAGAGTCTGTGAGATCTTTACACACACATGTATAGACACATATGCGCATGCACACTATGTATTTTTCTGAGACACTAAGAACCAGTCCACCAATAGATAGCCTTCCTGAATGCGGGGTATGGGTAAACAAAACAAATCTTTGTACAAAGAACAGGAAATTCAGGGAAGTTCATGTTCTTAATTCCCTACCAAATTCAGCAAGCAAGAAGACAGTGGGATTCTCTATGAGTTCGTATGTTTTTTTTTAATATTTATAATACATATGTTCTATGTATGTTTATATATGTTATGTTACAAAACATAAGAAATGATTAGAATATAGGAAGTCATTTGGAAAGTTCCCAGTCCCCAAGGTTGTTCTTTTTTTTCCTTAGACAGACATTTCTCAGAGAGATCCCCTAAACTTTTGATTTCATTTATAGAACATGGATTTAACAGTTTATATTTTCGCTCAGTTTCTGCCAGGATTTAGAATCTCCCCATTCTCTCTGAATAGAAATATCTTCAAAGAAATTAATCCTATAAAGCTTTTGCATCGAATGGAATATTTAATCAATGAAAGTACTCGGAATCGCATTGCTGGATTGGGCTATTTATTTCATTAATGCACAAAGTTGCTGTTTACCTGCACGGTTTCCAGTGAAGGCAGCAACGTGCCTTCTAACCTTGACCATAATACTTTTAAATGATCCAAAGACATCATGCTTTTCAAGCATTTGGAACACTAATGGGAGATCTGAATATGGTCCAGCCTTTCGGGGACTGCTTGTTCTCCCAGTGTTTTAGATACATACGAGGGAAACATTCACATGCCCTCCAGGCTGTGTGGGGAGTTCGCTGACTCCTTGTTAGTGAAATAACATCGCTGGTCATCTTGAACAAGTAGCACATCTTTCAATTTTCCCTAAAAATTTCCCCACAAGTTTTCAGAAAGATGGTTAAGCAGTCTGAAGAAAAATTATGTAAATGTCAAATCCAATTTTCTAAAAGCACAATAGAAAGAACCCGAATCTCACACATCAGTGTATGTAGCTAATGTACTTAGGGGCAAAATTGGCCTAGTGCTTATCTTTGGCTTAGCAGGACTCATGAAGAGATTTAATGCTGAATCTTTAAATGAGTGAACTCCTGAAGAGACATGTGCTGTCACTGGAAAATAGAAAAATTATTAAAAAGCAAGTGACCACTTCCATAGAGTAGTAGAGAAAAGAGTTTACTTCCCTTTGTGTCTCAGACTGAAACTACTTCAATAAGATAGGAGTTTCCTACTAAAATATGAGTTTCCCAGCCAATAAACCTGGGTCTAGAGGATTTTCAAAGGTTATCATTTCATTCCAGCAAAAATATTATCTACTGCTTCTATTAGGTAGACATTTGAAGGTGATTGTTGTATTGCTTTGGATTAAGCTATATTAAAATGGAAGCAGTGGCTGAATCGGTAGGGTTTAGAATAAACCAATATTGGAGAGATAAGCCAAAGGGTCCTTTTTTGATTTTATGCAGCTTTGTATTGGAGGGCAACCTCCCAATCCACTTTCTTAATTCCTTTCCTTTTGCACCTCACCGCCCTTCTTAAATAGCAAGATGATTTTGGCAGAAACACAAAGCAGGAAAATTGGAAATACAAAATACATGTGTGTATATGTGTATATACGTGTATGCCACTGTGTGTTCTTAATGAATATACTCTAATTGTTAGTTGTAGACCTTTATCTTTGTTCAAAAGATGGGTTCAAAATCGTGTGTTTCAAAACATATTCACTTATGGAAACAATAAGCTTCAAGAAAGATTTCCTTCCTACCATGCTCAAAATTGTCAGTTTCTTCTATTTGTGGGAGATTATAAAATAGTTGATAAAGTAAATTCGTTATGTAGCCATTTAAAAAAAAATTCCTACCTTATTCAATTCTATTTAAAGTATTTACTTTGTAATTAAATGATGATAGTCTGGCAATATGAAACATAATCCAATAATTTTATTTTGTATTCTCCATACAAAATGTTTTTTTTTAATTATAGTGTGGCTAAGCAAATTGCACTATTGTACATGCAAAGTAGCTTTTTTAGGTTATTAGATAAATACTTGGACTGTAGTTCAATGCAATAATATTTTTTCAATAAAATGCTTAATGGTATAAGAGTATTAGTCATGCATTTCTAACAAAAACATATATACCAAATATAAAAACGAAATCAAAAGCAAAATGATATGGAAATATTCTGTATTTTACACTACTGAATTTAAAATGCATTTAACATTTTATTTATTATTGTATATATTTATATTATATATTTAAAGGCTGGGATTTCTTAGACTGTTTCTTAAAATTTTAGTGTTATAAAATAAAGCTGTTTCCTCAAACTAAAAATAAATATGATTTTAAAAGTTCTTTAGATGTATTCTTTGTTGAAACCTATTATGCAAATACTATGTGAAGTTCTTCTGTTTCTTGTAGCTTCAAAAACAAACTATTTTGAAACGCTCTAACAAAGTTTAGTTTCTGAAATGCACTCTGTAAGTGATAAGACAGACATGATGGTATTCTTCACACTTACAATATTAATGTAGACTCTGAAAATACCTTAATTAATAACCCCAATAAGTTCTTGTTCTCGAAGGACTCAACTCACTAGGAAATCTTTTTAATCATGCATGACCAATAGTGTGGGAACATGATTTAACTTCTTACTTTATTTTCTTTACTGTTGCCCTCATTTGCTGGATCTTAGTAGGATATTATGTGTTGTTTCACCTCATTTACTGGATGTTAGTAAGGTATCATGGATTGTTTCATTCATCATCAAGACATTCTTGTAAACTCTTGTCCTTTGTCATTACTTATTGTTTGGAGGTTAATAGATTTCTTCCACATTTCCAAGTCTTCAAAAGAGAAAAATTTTTCATAGAAATAGTTCATTAGGAAATAACTGGGATATGATTTTTCCCTCTTTAAATTACTCACTCCTTGGGTAGTTAGGGGAATTGTTCATCTGGACCTCTATCCTTATTGTATCTTTATCTCATGCACTAATGTTGACTACCAGACTCTCAATTTAGGACAATGAATTGATTTCATCCAGTCAAAGCTCAAAGTTCCTTTACCTAACTTACTCTACTGAACTCTTACCTAATTAGGTGATTAACTTTACCTAATTTGGGCGCCTGGGTGGTTCACTGGATTAAGCATCTGCCTTCAGCTCAGGTCATGATCTCAGGGGGCTGGGATCAAGCCCCTGTGGGGCTTCCTGTTCATCTGGAAATCTGCTTCTCCCTCTCCCTCTGCCCCTGCTCATGTGCTCTCTCTCAAATGGATAAGTAAAATCTTTTTTAAAAAAAAATAACTTGACCTTATTATGATCTTGATTTAAGTATATAAATGAATTTTCAGATTATACAAATTCTTTAAAGTCTATTGATTTCCATTATTCCAATCCAAAGCCAATAGTGTTGACAGAACTGAAGTTTCAGTGTGCTAAATAGCTGAAGTAAAGTAATATTAGAAAGTTTGCCATAAGTGAATTTCAAGAAATTAGCTCAAATACATTATATTTCAAGTATTGAGAACATGAGACAAAAATATATATCATAATCTAGCCAGCGAGGACATTCCTGAGAATGGTCCCTTTCAAATCCCATAATAATTAATCTATTCTCAGTAGTATTTGTTACTATTTCTATTTGAAGTTAATTTCTTCATTTGACTATAGGATACTATGTACTTTGCTTTTCCTTGAATCTGTTTTTTGATTTGTTTTTGGTTTTGTTTGTTTGTTTTTTGTTTGTTTTGTCTTTGCAGACTGTTTTCTTCCTAGAGCTTCCTTAGGCTCCCAAACTTGAAATGTTGGAGTAACCCAAAGGCTTAGTTCTAGACATTGTCTTGTCTCTATTACACACATCCTATTTAGTATCAGGCCTTAAAGAACATTTTATACCCTGATGATTCTCAACTTTATATTTTCAGGTATGACTTTCCCTTAGTTTCTGCATTTATTTATTTGATAACTCACTCAAAACCTCCACTGAATGTTGACTAGTCGTCACGAGCTCGGTGTCCAAAAGGGATCTCTTTGTATCCTCAAATCCTTTCCTTCCTCAGGGCCCCACATATCAGTAAAGAGCTCTATCAGTCTCCCAAGAGCTCATGTTAAACTCTTGAGCATCCTCTTGGATCTGTCTCACATCCCACATCTTATTACCAACCTATCAGCATGACCTGTCAGTGTTACCTACACAATATATCCCCAATCTGACCTCATCATGTCCATGGCTACCTTCTCCGTATACTCCATCTTCTCCACCTGTAATATAGCAACAGCCTCCTGCTTGGTCTCCCTGGATCTCTGGTTTCTAGGAACCAATCCACCAAGTAGAGACAGAGTGCTATCCTGAAGAAAAAAAAAATCTCTTAGTTTTACATTATTTTTAGAATAAAATCCAATGTTTTGACAACAGCCTTGAAGATCCAATTTCATCTGACCTCTGATAATCTCTACAACTTCATCTTCTCCCATTTTAAAAGTTCTTTAGATGTATTCTTTGTTGAAACCTATTATGCTATGTTGAAACCTATATTCATCTTCTCCCATTGCCTCTATCTGTCTCTGATCTTGTAGTTCCTCAAGCAAAGCAAACAGTTCCCACGCAGAGCCTTTGCCTTTGTTGTCTTCTCTTACAAGAATGTTCTTACCAAAGCTACTTTCATAACTCCTTCCCTTTTTTCATTTAGGTGTTAAAAAAAATAAAATAAAATAACTCCTCCTCAAAGAGGCTTTTCTTATCCAATCTAAAAAGAATATCTAATATCACCATACCTGGGTGGCTCAGTTAAGCTTCTGACTCTTGATTTTAGCTTGGGCCATGATCTCAAGGTTGTGAGATCAAGCCCCTTGTCAAACTCCTTCCTGTTCACGGAGCCTGCTTGGGATTCTCTCTCTCTCTGTCCCTCCCCTCAAACGTGTGTGCATGCATGCTCTCTCTCTCTCTCTCTCTTAAAAAAAAAAAAAAATCTACCTTACTTTTTCATACCATTCACTTTGAATTCTTTCTTACAATTAATACCATACTAATCTATTATGCATTTACGGTATGTTTTTGTTTACATGTTTTAAAATTGCATCTTAAATAAAATTTTGAAAGGAGAAATTTTATGGGAGAATGATATTTTCCTCTTTTGTTCAATATATCTTTTTTGTTTGCTTCTGAGACTCATACTGAGAACATACTAGGCACTCAATAAATAATTGTTGAGTAATATAATGAATGCAGAACTTGAAGAAGATTCTCAGCTTTCCGGTTGATTTGAGACAATGTTATTTAGTGTGCCAAGTTTGATGTGATTTATTAAATAGGTTATTATTTCATAATTAAAGCCTATAGTTTCAACTAAAGGGTAAAGGTGAAAAAAAAAACCTTCTTGATTGATTGACAAAATTCTTGTCAAACTTGAGAGGTTGTTATTTTGTTATTTTAATTTTTAAATCACCCATAGGTCATGATGTATTTCCTTAAAGAAGTGAAATTTACAGACATGCATGAAGTGTTAAAACGTTCTTTAAATTTTACATTGATTTGTAAAAGTGCTTACCATATAACTTCTATAAATTCAAGAATTATGTTTGATCCTGTCAAGGGCCGTATTACCAATATCTTTTGGGTGCGTATTTCTACTTCCTCATACATAATGTTTCTACCCCTCTCTCCACATGGTAGGGCAAGCTGGAATTCTCTGGAGAGTGACTTACTCATTCTACTAATGTGCATAAAATAGCCACTAGATGTAAGACACAGATACCCCAGTGCAGAAACAAACAAAAAGCTTTGTTGTTATGGAGCTTACATTTTAGTAGGGAGAGAAAAATAAAAATCAAACTATGTGTTAGGATAAATACTATTCAGTGCTAAAGTTAATGGCCTTCTGTGCATAATGGGAGGGCTAGTATTTGTACTGAAGTCTTGTTCCCAAAACCACATTTGGTCTATTTCATGAAACAGTGTAAGATAAGATATTACTGTCTGGTTAATTAAAGATAATTGCCTGTTTGGTTAGTTCCTTCAAAGAAAGATGATGGGTTGAGAAAAACACATCTCTTTTCAACGGGTTTCAGAGAATCTTTTTAAATTTTTCGAGTGTCCCTCCTGTTAAGCATATCTTGACTTTGAGACGGAATCTTGTGACTACAATAGTGCGAAGTCTGTTGCTATTGAATAATTTAAGACGTGATGGATATGCACAGAAGAGAAAATAATGGCATATGGTCTGATGACGTATTTACAGAGATACCTAGTTACAGTTAGAGTCCTACTGCTGTTCACAATAATCAGTGGGGGTCCAGAAGGTGGAAAAAAAAGAAATCTGATTTCAGAGAAAAGAGTTGAAGTTGGTCTGTTGAGATCTCGGTTTTAGAAAAGCATTTTTCACAGACCTGTACCCCTGGGGATAAAAATATATGTTTATAAAAAATAAAAAATTAAAAAAAAAAAGAAAAGAAAAAAAGCAAAAAAAACAAAAAAACAAAAAAAAAACAAAAAAAAAAAAAAAGAAAAGCATTTTTGTATGAGGCAAACTTCTGGCTTTTGGCAAACTCTCCAGAGAAATTTCATTGCATTAAGAGGATAGACGTTCCAGGATTGTTGTTATTCAGTTTAACTAGCTTCTGTTATTGTGCAGGCATGACTGTTTCATATGCCCTTACTGAGCAGTCCCTTCTCTTACATATGTGATAGCTGGCAACCTGTTAGTCAGCTTTTTTTTTTTTTTTTTTAAAGATTTCTTTATTAGAGTGTGTGGTGGTGGGGGCAGAGGGAGAGAGAGAACATCTTAAGCTGGCTCCATGCCCAGCGCAAAGCCTGATCGCAGGGTTTGATCTCACAACCCTGAGATCATGACCTGAGCCAAAAGCAAGAGTCAGATGCTCAACTGACTTGAGCTATCCAGCCGCCCCAAGGAATTTATTATCGATAAACGGTAGCTGATAAATGAGACGTTTTGGCATCCTTGTTTCACAGGCAAAGGTGTCTTTTGGGTCCATATCCAGTGTTTCTCCTTGGAAGGTCATACTTTGAATTGCAGCACCAGCTTTGGTTTCTTTGTTTCAAATTGAGCCGTCCTACCTTGAAGGCAGCAAGGGGTTGGTTCTGTCATTACTGATAGAGATGTTTCAGGGCTTCGGGCTGAGTTCTGGCATGTCCTTGAAGCACCCATCCTGGGCATGCCTCTTCTCCTTCTGTTTCTTAGAAGTTCTGCCCTCATCAATTTTCCTCACATGCCAATCCTGTCAGAGTTGAGTTTTCACAATCATTGTGTCAAATTCGAAGAAGCAAATGATTTCCGAACCCTGACCAATGGGGATTTAATCTGCCTGCTGAGGTTGCCGGGGTGGTATTTGCATTAGAATTCAGTAACCCACTGTGACAGGGAGAAAAATTCTCAAAGATTGAGTGTTTGGGACCATGCTATGACTTTGTCCATTGGGGTCTCGATGTGAGATCCCGTGCCTGGGACAGGGTTCATTACAAGGCGATGAGCTCAGGCGGCAATTTGAGGAACCTGTCATTAATCAAGATTTTAGAGAGAAGAGAATTTAAATATTTTCACAGAGTTAGCTAATTCAAAAGTTGCCAGCGTTACTCATGTTTCCTCAATCAGGATGTGTGGATAGGTAGCAGGAAAGAGTGTAGCAAACCATAGCCAACCAGCAGGTTAAAAGACAATAGTCACAATCTATTTGTCCCATTTACACCCAGGAGGATGATAAAAACGTTACTTGGCAATGCCAAGATTGTCAAGCTCTAGAATAATGGTATAACTTGTGATTTTGTATCCCACTTTTTGTTTGACCTACTATTATAACTCTTTCATGCTACGTTGTTTCTTAATCAGCATTGTAAATTACACGGAAAATTGCATGGAGTGAATATACCATAAATTGTACAGCCATGCTCCATTTTACTGTTACTTAGACTGTCCCCAGCTTTATGCTAATGTAAATGATGCATTTCAATGAACATTTTCATAAATGTAGTTTTTCTCCCATCATTACGTATATAAGTTCAGTTCTTTGAAATGGGGATTAAATCCCTCATATACCACTGGATTGTTTGTTTGTTTGTTTGTTTGTTTTTGTACACACCCTAATCTCATTCCAGTAAGTTTTATCAAGGTCTGAAACACATTAACATTTTTGACAGTAATGTGCTATAATTTATTCAACTCTTTCTTCTGCCAATTATTATTATTACTATTACTATCATTATTCCACCTATATTATTATTATGCCATAATGATATGGTAACTTAAGACTAAAAAATGTTGGTGTGTAGATTTTTCCTTATAAATTTTAATTTTAATTTTTGTTTTTTCCATTTTTATTGAGCTATAAATGACTTACAGTAGCATATAAATTTAAGGTATATAGCATAATGATTTAAGTTACATATATTTTGAAATGATTACCACAATACGTTTAGTCAACATTCATTATCTTGTGTAGATAGAAAAAAAAAAAAGAATGTTTCCTTGTGATGAGAACTCTTAGGATTTATTATCTCAACTTCCATGTACCTTATATAACAGGCATAAATGTAGTCATTCTGTTGTACATTACATCCCTAGTATGTATTTATCTTATAATTGAAACTTTGGTCCATCTAATTCTTCCTCCTCCCACCTCTGACATCTGGGAACAAATATGATCTCTTATTTTATGAGTTTGGTTTTTCTTTTTCTTTCTTTCTTTTTTTTTCTTTTAAGATTCCACATCAAAAATATTGAAAAAAACAACTCAGGTTATTTCCACGTCTTGGCTACTCTGTAAATAATGCTGCAATAAACACGGTAGTACAGATACCTTTTGACATAGTGTTTTCATTTCCTTCAGATATATTCCCAGAATTGGAATTGCTGGATCATATGGTAACTCTATTTTTAACTTTTTGAGGAATCTCCCTCCTGTTTTCCAGAATGGCTGTACCAATTTGCAATCCAAATAATAGTGCACAAAGGTCTCCTTTTCTCCACATCCACACCAGCACTTGTTGCCTCTAGTGTTTTTGATGGTGGCCGTGCTACCAGGTTCCTGGTGGTATCTCCTTGTGGTTTTGATTTGCACTTCCCTTGTGACTCGTGTTGTTGAGCATCTTTTCCCTTGTTTATTGGCGATTAGTGTAACTTCTGTGGAACAATGCCTACGGGGTCCTTTACATATTTTTAGCTGGATTAATTTGTTTTTTTGCTATTGAGTTATAGGAGTTCTATTTATATTTTTGATAGTAACCCCTTATTAGATACATGGGTTGCAAATATTTTTTTTCCCATTCCATGGGTTGTCTTTTTATTTAGTTTCATTTGTTATGCAGAAGCTTTTGAGTTTCGCTTAGCCCCACTTGTTTATGTTTTATTTTACTGCTTGTGGCTTAAGAATCATCTAAAAAATCATTGCCAAAATTCATGTTATGGAGATTTTTTCCTGTGTTTCCCTTTAAGAGTTTTATAGTTTTCCGGTCTTACATTGACCTTGTTAATCCATTTTGAGTTTATTTTTTTGTGAATGGTTTAAGATAGGGGAATAGTTTCATTCTTTTATATGAGAATATCCAATATTCCCAGCACCAAGTATTGAAAAGACATCTTTTCTCCACTGAGTATTCTTGGATCCCTTGTTAAATACTAGCCGACCATACTTGCATGGTTTAATTTCTAAATTTTTGACTCTGTGCCATCAATGTGTCTGCTTTTATGTTTTAGATGCTATTACCATACTGTTTGGTTACTACAGCTACATAGTATAGCTTGAAATCAGTAAGTGTGATGCCTCCTACTTTCTCAGGCTTGCTTTGGCTATTAAGGGTCTCTTGTGCACCCATGTAATTTTTAGGATTTTTTGAGAGAAGGAACACAAGGAAGGGGAGTGAGAGAGGGAGAAACAGGTTTCCCAAGGAGCAAGAAACTGGATGTGGGGCTGGGGTCATGCCCTAAGCCAAAGGCAGACGCTTAACGACACCCCATAGTCTGGACATTTTAGCAATATTAATTTTCCCAATCCATGAACACCTTTCCATTTATTTGTTTTCTTTGATTTCTTTCATCAATGTCTACGGTTTTCAGTAGAGACATCTTTTACATCCTTGGTTAAATTAATTCCAGGGATTTTTTTTATTCTAAATATTAAACTCTAAGTATATAATTATTTTTAATGCTACCACAAATGGGATCATTTTATTTCTTTTTCAGGTAATTCATTGTTGGATAGAAACACAGCTGATTTTTGTATGCTAATTTTGTACCCTGCAACCTGACTGAATTTGTTGATTAGATCTGACAGTGTTTTGATGGGGTCAGGAATTGGAGGTCAGCCCCGAGCATCGTCCCAGGTGTTTCCAGCCAGGCTTTCTGGTCAGGAGAGGCTGGGAACTCTTCATTTGTAGTCCAGGCGAGGATTTAGCTCCCTAGCCACGTTGAGGCCGGCTAGGGAGGTCTCCAAGCCCAGCAAGGCTTTTAGATTGTGCCCTTGACTCAACCTGACCCAGTCTCCAAGTTCCTTGGCCGCATGGTGCCACTGCATTTTTTTCTGTGGATGGTCAGCTCTGCTTGCCTCCACGCAAGCACTGCTGGGTTATTCAGCCTCCAGCTGTTCCCCATCAACTTTCTGAGAAGCTACCCTCAGCCTTGGGCCAGACTATGACTCAGCAACACTGCCCGGGCAGGGAAATGGCTGACAGGGCTCCAGAGCTGGCAGAGTTCTTTGTTTGAAGACTTCACTCAGGCAAGCCTGTTCCCCACCACGTTTCCTGGTCAGATTGCACCATCGTCTTGGTTCTGCAGATGAGAAGCTGCCGGTTGGGAATTGTACGTGAGCACGGCAGGTAGGAACCCAGTCTGCCCAAATCCGAGGACTGGTCATTTCAAGTCTCTCCCCCGACTTCTCTATCCCAGCCAGATTCCCTATGGTCAAGTCGCATGGATTTATTTTCCTGCAGTCCCCACGGGGTGAGACCAAAGTGGGTGTTCCCAAGAAGCAACCCACAATGTGGGGACCAGGAGCTGAATGTCTATCTTGTGCTCTCTTTCTCCACTGGAGGAACCATAGTCTGAGGGGAGAACCATGCATGGTACTCTTCTTGACTGTAGGAAGGGCAGTTGAATCAGAATGGAGCTCCTCGTCTTACCCTTCTAATGCCTTTGTCTTGGTCTTGCTGGAGCAGGGGGTGTGCTTCAGCCTCAACTCTGTGTCCTCCTAGTGGTGTGTTGTGCCTGAATAGTTTTTCGGCTGGGGAGCAAAGTCAGGAATGAACTATCGTTTACCTCATATATTTTTTTTTAATTCTCTTAACTATAGTTCCTACGTTTTGTATGTGACTATACAGTTGTATTATACATTTGGAAATTTACATGAAACGAGTACATTTATGAGAGCCTATAGTTCTTTTTCTTCTATAGGTTATGGAGAGCGTCATGCCTTAGTCATCATGCTTCATGTTTTTATTGTTGCCTTGCATAGTTATACTTTATACCCTACCCAAATGTCTAATTAACTGACTACTAATCAAATACCATCTAGAATCTTGTCTCTTGCCATTGTATTCCTCATATTCTTGCAATTTATTCAGCTTGAGGAGGTAGTGGGAATTTCTTAATTTGTGGTGGGTCAGAAGTAAGAATGGTCTAAGCCCCCCCCAACCCCGGGACTGATGCCTGAAGGGAGGACAGTGTGGGGAGGACTGTGCCCTTCCTCTGTGATATCTCTCGCCGTTGTAGGTGGTTGGTGTCAAAAGTCTTTGCAATATCTCAAAATTATTATGAGAATTAAATGGTTCGGTATAAGTAAATATGCTTCCAAAGTAACTGGTGTGCAATAAATGTTCTGCAAGTGTTAGCTACACTTGCAATTACTAAAGGTTCTCATTCTACATGACATAAATATACTAGCAAGATTCATGACGAGTTTTTGTTTACAAGCTATGTTTTATTTAAGCAGTAGCCTGTTCCATATGATGCTTTTTATAAGTTTATTTTCCCAAATTGTTTGTTTAAGGAAATATAGTAAATGGTAAAATAGACACACTCAAACTATAATGCAATAAGCTTAAGTCTGGAAACTCTTTTTCCAGAAGAAACTGACAGCTATAGGCACTTAAAACATAGGTCTGACATTCTATTGGTAAAAGAGGAGGAATAAAAAGTTTACTTCTAGGTTTTTGTTTTTTTTTTTATAATTGAGCTGACTCAAAATAAATAAATAATAATAATTGTGCTGACTCAGTGCCACACTCCACAGAATGCTGGGCTATCATAACAATTAGACTCCAGAAATTACAATGATGCAAATTTAACAGAAGTTTTTTAAATAAACTATGAAGTTTCTTTTTTAATGAAGTATAATTGACATGAAATGTCACATTAGTTTCAGGTATACAATATAGAGTTTCAGCAATTCTCGACACTGTGCTATGCTCCCCAAAATAAGTATAGTCAATATCTGTCACCATCTAGTTATTACAATATTACTGACTCTACTTCTTACGCTGTACTTTTCAGCCTCATGACTTTATTTAAAAATAGAAGTTTGTACCTTTTAATGCTCTTCACATTTTTCACCTATCTCTCCTTCTCCTTTCCCCTGTGGCCAACACTGGTTTGTTCTCTGTATTTATTATTCTATTTCTATTTTTTGTTTGTTTTTCTTTTTTTTAATAATTTTTTATTTTTTATAAACATATATTTTTATCCCCAGGGGTATAGGTCTGTGAATCACCAGGTTTACACACTTCACAGCACTAGTTTTTATTGTTGTTGTTGTTGTTGTTCATTTGTTTTGTTTTTTCAATGCTTCATATAAATGAAATCACATGGCATTTGTTTTTCTCTTCATATTTATTTCACTTAGCATAATACTCCCTATGTCCATCCATGTTGTCAAAAATGGCAAGATCTCATTATTTTCTAGGGATGAATAATATTCCATTGTTATACATGTCATATCTTCTTTATCATTCATATACCAGTGGACACTGGGTTGCTTCCATAACTTGGCTATTTTAAATAATTCTGCAATGAACATCGGGTACACATGTCTTTCTGAATTAGTGTAGTCATTGTCTTTGGATAAATAGCCAGTAGTGGAATTATTGGATTGGATGGTATTTCTGTTTTTAACTTTTTGAAGAACATATATACTGTTTTCCACAATGGTTGCATCAATTCACATTCCCACTAACAATGCATAAGGGTTCCTTCTCTCCATATCCCCACCAACATTTGTTATTTCCTGTCTTTTTTGATCTAACCATTTTGTCTGGTATGAGGTGATATCTCATTGTGGTTCTGATTTGCATTTCCTTGATGATTAATGATGTTAGAAGATTTTTTCATGTATCCATTGGCCATCTGTATGTCTTTCCTGTTCTCTATCCATTAGTTAATTGGATTTATTATTTTTGGTGTTAGGTTGTATAAGTTCTTTATATTTTGAATATTGACCCTTTTTTGGATATATTATTTGCAAATATCAATATCTTCTCCCATTCAGTAGAGTGCCTTTTAGTTTTGTTGATGGTTTCCTCTGCTGTGCAAAAGTTTTTATTTTGGTGTAGTCTCAGTAATTTTTGTTTGTTTCTTTTGTTTGAGTTTGGGTTTTTTTGTGTTTCTGTTTTTGTTTTGTTTTGTTTGTTTGCTCTTACTACCCTTGCCTGAAGAGACATGTCTAGAAAAATGTTGGTAAGGCCAATGTCCAAGAGACTATTGCCTATATTTTCTTTAAGGAGTTATGGTTTAAGGCCTCAAATTTAGGACCTTAATGTTTGTGTATGGTTTAAAAAGTTAATCTAGTTTCATTCTTTTGCATATAGCTGTCCATTTTTACCAGCACCATTTATTAAAAGGATTGTCCTTTTTCTATTGTATATTCTTGCTTCCTTTGTCATTGATTAATTGACCATATAAATACAGTTTTATTTCTGTTTTGTGCTAATATCATACTATTTTGATTATTATAGCTTTGCAGCATATCTTGAACTCTGGGACTATGATACTTCTAGCTTTGTTCTTCTCAAGATTGCTTTGGGTATTTGGGGTCTTTTTTGATTGAATACAAATTTTCAGGTTCTTTGTTATTCTGTAAAAATTACATGTGTTTTTTTTGAAGATTTTATTTATTTATTTGACAGAGATCACAAGTAGGCAGAGAGACAGGCAGAGAGAGAGAGGAGGAAGCAGGCTCTCTGCTGAGCAGAAAGCCCGATGCGGGACTCGATCCCAGAACCCTGGCGTCATGACCTGAGCCAAAGACAGAGGCTTGAACCCACTGAGCCACCCAGGTGCCCCAGCACTTGGTATTTTGATAGGCATTGCATTGAATCTGTAGATTGCTTTGGGGTAAACTTTACTTTTAATAGAAGTATTAAATGAGTAAATACATCATAGGGTTGTCTTCTTGTGGTACTCAAGAAACCAAGCTGATAAAGGCTATTTGGTATTCACCTGATGGCTCCCAATGCTTCCTTGGATATCATCTGCAGTTCAAGTGGATAGGGAGGGGAGAAAAGATGAGGCGAAACTACAGGTTAGGCCTAGGTGTAATTTTAATTCACAATCTATTGCCTTGATCTCAGTCATGTGGACACATCTAACTTCAGGGGAGGCTGTGAAGTGTAGCATAGCTGTGGAATAAAAGAGAAAGTGCAAGTATTTGTTTGTTAAATTTTGATATACTGTATTTGAAGGCCCAGTAAGCTGTGCA
Source organism: Mustela putorius furo (assembly GCF_011764305.1). Taxonomy (NCBI): domain Eukaryota; kingdom Metazoa; phylum Chordata; class Mammalia; order Carnivora; family Mustelidae; genus Mustela; species Mustela putorius. The sequence continues at coordinate 32,689,175 of NW_025421998.1, forward strand.
CAAAGTAGTCAATAACAATTAAATGACCATTATTATTTCATTAAAGTTCCTTCTTGCCTACCATGACAGGGGTAGAAGAAAACTTTCTGTTTCTTTCTTTTTTTCCTCTTTTTACATTAAAAAAAAAAAGAAAAGGAAAGGAAAACTTTCTTCTTCACTGACAAGCCCCTTTTGCCTAAAATTCTACCATATAAATTTCAAGCTGTTGGTATTTACTGAAGAAATTCATGATAGGCTTTTCTGGCTTAATTCCCTATCAAAATACAAAATTGCCACAGCCATTTATACCTTGGAAAAGATGAGTTTGTGGGATACTTTAATGGACTTCTAGTCCATTAAATGAGTATTTTCACTGGTGGGAGAGGGAAGAAACCTAAGTAGCCAGATCACAAAGTGAATTGAGCAAATACAGAAGCTCCCTCACAGAGCAAGCTGACTCCTTTACAAATAGATGGTCCATCATGACTTGACTTCTTAAAGGGCTGTGAAATAGTAGCTCTGATTCTGACAAATTTAAATATTCACTTCTTCTGAGTGAATAAAAACCAAAAGATCGAAGATTCCACTTGTCTTTGACCTTCCTTGTCTTTTTCACTTTTGCTCCTAAACCCAAATACATGGGATTCTTTCTTTCTCCTTCCCTTGGGCCAGTTCCTGTGGCAAGAAGAAAAGGGTAAAAGGATGGGAAATCTCATGGAAATAGACAATTGCAAAGCCCTGGGGTTGGGGATGGAAATCTGTGCCATTCTAATAGTGTGATGCCATCGAGGCATCGAATTTATAGCAGGGCAGAGAGGTGGCCTCTGAGTCCCACCACCTTTTCTTCTCATATTTGTCATTTTGTAGCTCCAAAATATTATTTAAAAATTGTTTCTTTCTCCTTAGAAGACCCAGCCTTGCTCTGTTGCAGAATAGAATTTTCTTAAACATTGCACTCATTACTAAATGACCCATACCACATTTCCCGGTTCATTAAGGAATACAGTATTTCACTACAAAATTCCTGGGTTTTTCAGATTTACTTCAAGAGCCTCTGCAGTAGATAACATAGGCTTTATTAAATTTTTTACCTGGAAGAATTTGTCTGGTGATGTCCAATTGACCTATGAGATTGCATACTTATAATTGACAAACATTGCTTATGGTTATACTTCTTTTTATTTTAAATAAAGTCCCTGGCAAAGGAAGGGATATGATCAGGCCAAGTTCCCTTTCAATGAGAATTTCATCTCTCTTGTATTGTGGAAGGAAAGAATCACCATAATGAGAACTTAGGATGTCATGGCTACATTGGACCCCTCGTGGCTTGTGACCTGACTTAGGAGTAAGCACCTTAGAGGCTGAATGTTACTCAGAATCATCATTTCTGATCTCATACCTAAAGACAAAGCCTACAGATGTGGAATAAAGGTGAAGACCGGAGGCTGGGAGGAAGGGGTGAGAGTTGTTTCCTGCCAGTGCTTTCTAGGAAGGCGGTATATTTGTAGATGATAAATGTAGACATTGCCACCACTTTTTCAGAATATACTTTAAATAATGTCTTAGAATTATCATTAAAACAAAAATTAATAAAAGGGCAGATAAATATACAATTACATGGTATGAACTTAAGACAATGAAATTTCACATTGATAATTTTTCTCAAAGAAAAACTATGCATTTTAAGTGTCTTGGTCTGTTAATAATAATAATCCCAAAATATTTATTTTATTCCTTATCCATTTAGTTTCCTTTCTCAATTAGGATTTTTTATCTACAGAAACATATATACACAAAGATATACTATAAAGTGTATTTTCTTTTATAACTGCCTGTTTTCAAGCAGAAATAAAGATGGAGGGAAAGTTAAAGACCAGTGAGGGGAAAACTGAGATTTTCTTTTTAAAAAATTTGAACCGAAGAGATTCAGATCATTTGAGAGAATATTTTCATATTTTGTCATTTCTCAACCTCACACTTTCATAAAACATATGACTTTGTTTCCTCTTCACTCTAGTTAATTTGAGCATTACTCAAAAAAACAAAACAAAAAATAACGTTGTGCTACCTGTGAGGGGAAAAAAAAAAACAACACAAACCTGTTCATAAACCATGCAAATTTGCATAATATGTTAATAACATAAAAGTAAGTTAAAAAGATACATTCAGGTCAAGTCCTGGCTGATTTCAAGGCTGAGTGGTCTGGGCCAAGCAGGTGTTTGTCTTCAGGAATGTGTCACTGCAATATTTCTAGAAACATTGGGACTGTAGGCACTACAGAAAGTTCCAGATAATGATTATCTTGGACATTTCATATATAGTGGGACTACAACAAACTGGTATGTGGTAGTTGAAAATCCTAATTTGTTTGCCCCCACAATTTATATTTGGGAGGTATAACTTCTGAGACGCATGCCTTAGTGATAAGTTAGCAAGAACTTTGGGCTCCAACTGTCTAAGTTTGGATTTCATCTCTGTATTTTAGTAGCTATGGAAACTTGCCAAAGTGTTTAACCCCTGTGCATCTCAGTTCCTATCCGAGAGCAGTAAGGATAATTTCTGCCTCATGAGGTTGTAGTTGAACTCATTTAGTGAAAGTGTCTGGCAAATACAAGGGCTTAGTAAGTATTGACTATTGATGTGACTGCTTACCTTCCATTTATAAAAACAAAATATTCTACCAAGGTAATGAGACTGGAGAGAAAAACCCTAAGTTTGAGTTTGGCATTTGAAAAAAATGACAATGAGGGGCTCCTGGGTGGCTCAGTCAGTTAAGTGGCTGACTCGTGATTTTGGCTCAGGTCATGATCTAAGTGTCCTGGGACCAAGCCGCACCCCCTACCCCCGGCTCAGCTCAATGGGGAGTCTGCTTGAGGATTTTCTCTCTCTCCCTCTTTGCCTCCCCCCACTCATAAGCTCTCTCTCTCTCAAATAAATCTTAAGAAGAAAAAACAAAGGCAATGAGCCTCTCTTCCCTCTTAGATGGGCTCTGCTGCTCATTTCTTCCCTGTCTCTTGGCTTATTTATGGATGTTACTGTAGGGTCAGAATGGACCCTACAATATGCTTTCCTCAACTGCCTTGATTGCCCAGGCTCCAAACATATCTGCTTCTTTAGACCCGCATCACACTGGGGTTAATATGCAAAATAGCATCCCAACACATGCTGGAGATTCAGCTTTAATTATCTCGTAGAAAATTCCTATATGGGCAGCTGGTATCCTTGCTAACAGGGAGGATCACAGAATCTTATTATGAAACACTATTTTATTATCTCCAGCTTCCCGCTTCTGAGAAGCATGTATCATACTGGTGTTAGCTGTGTAAGAAATTTATTGGAGAAAATACCTATGAGGAAAAATCAGGAGGGAGTCAGAAGAGATGGAGAGAATTGTCAAACGAAGATAGAGGTCTAATTCCTACGAAAGAGAGAAAGAAGTAAGGAAATTTGAGTAGGAAAAGTCTTAGACCGTAATGCAGTTCAAAGATGGTTTTAGCAAAGCCAACAAGGAGCCCTTGAGCCAAAGTCACCAGTCATAGGAGCCTCACAACGCCCAGGAGGAGACAGGGCCTGGCTAAGTGCCCTATCACTGGCTGGGAGCACCTGGTGGGAAGCATGCCCCCAAGCAGACACATCAATGCATTTCTGAGTATGTCACCTGGGTCCATGGGTCCATCGTACTTCCTGCCATAAGATATATGGGACCATAGTTCATGGCCATCAAATCACTTGGGGCTTGAAATCTTCCTCTACAAACCTCCTCTCTGCAATTCTGGAATTCCCTCACCCCCTTACCTAGGCACCTGTTTGTCTCTGCCCCCTTGTCCTGCTTTGCTCTCTCTTTGCCTTTTCTTTCATCTCAGATTATTCCCACGACACTCTTATGACCCTGATTGCAAGTATCACAATAAACTCCAAAGACAACTGTGAGGTTTAAATTATTTTTCAGTTAGGGCTAACGATTAGCCAAACACTAGAGATATAGAATGTAAATAACAATTCCCAGGGTGAGCATGATCTCTGGTTTTCATTAGTCTTTGCCAAGACTGATAAATTACAGTAGAGGACTAATCACATGAAACGTTGAGGACTCAGAAGGGCAGATGGAAGTGTGAAAACAGGGTGTAGGCGACAGTCTGTTTTACTCTTGTGCTTTGCTCATTTATGCTGCTTGTGATTTGATTGTAAAACTGAATGAACATTCAGATATCCCAAAGTCTTTCCAAATCTGTAAACAGTACTCTTACCCCTGCGTTTTGTTTTCATATTCATCACGTTTGCTAATTTAAGCAATGATGAGAAATGATGAACAATGATGATAATAAAGTCAATTACAACACTGACTTTATGGAAAAGAGAATTAAACTTTAAATCAGTGAAAATAATCAATTTACCAAGCTTCCAAATGTGCATAGGCCAAACTTTTTGCCTTAACATTTTAAAAACATTCCGATGTGGTACAATTATGTAGCAAATTGTAAATGCTGTATGAAAAGAAGAATTTGTATCAGTCTCTGGCTAGAGAAGCAGAAAGAGACAAACTCAGAGCTAATTTCACAGTGCTTTGCAATTAGTGTTATTAATTCTATTTGCCCAAATAAGGTAAAGAATCACAATTTTTTTTCTGTAGCATCTTAGCACAGGCCGCTATAACAAAATAGTATGGATTGGGTGGAACGAACACAACAGGAATTTCTTGGCATTCTAGATGGTAGGAAGTCTGCCATCAATGTGGCAGCAAAATGGGCTTCATTCTGAGGTGATGACTTTTGTGCTCATAGGTAACCACCATCCCATCCTGCTCAGAGACCCTCTTTTTGTGCACAGGTGGAGAGAGGAAAGGAACAATCCCTTTGATGTCTCTTCTTATAAAGCACAAGCACTAATCCCATGGCAGGGGGCGGGGGGGACCCACTCTCATGACCTCATCCAACCCTAATACTTCCCAAGGCCCCATCTCTAAATACCATCACTGGAAGTCAAGGCTGCGGTATGTGAATTTGGGGGTGGGGAGTGAGGCACAAACTTTCAGTCCATAACATGGAGTAATTGTTATATCCTCAGATGTCAATCTATAACAAAGCCTAAATTTACAGCACAGTCGAATGCCAATACCTTACAGGGTAGCCACAGGTATGTTCTTTTCCTCTGCATACTCTTCGCTGATTCTTCCATGGATTCCCCCAGGTTCTGTAAAGAGATCAGCATTTCCTTTCTTCTTTGCACTGAAACATCCAGGCTATGAAACTGGGGTTACAGGAATGTTCCTGAAAGCCAGTTGCTACAGAGGTGACGTCCTGGTCTGCTGGTCTTGGTTGTTTCCAAGGCCACCATAGCCAAAATAGGATCTTAAGACTACCGATTAAGGGCGCCTGGGTGGCTCAGTGGGTTAAGCCGCTGCCTTCGGCTCAGGTCATGATCTCAAGGTCCTGAGATCGAGTCCCACATCGGGCTCTCTGCTCAGCAGGGAGCCTGCTTCCCTCTCTCTCTCTCTCTCTCTTTCTGCCTGCCTCTCTGCCTAACTGTGATCTCTCTCTGTCAAATAAATAAATAAAATCTTTAAAAAAAAAAAAAAAAAAAAAAGACTACCGATTAAAACGCATCACCATGAAACAATGGCGTGTATGCTGTATAGCTTCACTGCTGTCCCAGGACCTTCTTGCAGCATCTGGTGCTTACATTAAGTCTCTGTTGATTCTCCCGGCACTTGGAGAATGGCCCCGGGGTCCAGCTTAGTGCAATCTTGAGCCCCAACTCTTATACCTCTTTGCCTTTAAGCTTATCACACCACCGCAACACAGGGCACACAAGGGCACACACGCGTGCACACACACACACAAACCGTTATTTTTCCTAAGGTGGTGTCAACTGGCACTTGGGATACAGAGCTCAGACTGCCTCTGCCCCAATGCTCAGCGGGTGTGGGGTCCCGCACCCAAGTACAGACTCGCCCTCCCTTGGGTTTAATTTCATCTCGGAGGTCTCATTGGCCTTGGATCTCTGTATTGCTTGGTCAGGCTTCTCCTGTTTAATTCCATACGTTTTAGCACACATACAATTTCAGGCAGAAGGGTCAGACTCTATTGGCAGAACTGCTCTGACGTCGCACGCATTGGAAAGTTCCTGCGCTATCCCCTTCATAGTAATAGTAATGAGTACTTGCCTTATACCAAGATCAGTCAGTGGGCAGCCAGACAGACACATGCTGGTTTTTACTCTAAAATTTTAATATAAGAAAAACGTGTCTTAGGAACTGAAAGCTAACAGTGAAAGTTCCACTTTGTAGGGATCTGTGCCCTCGGGAAATAGCCTGGATACTTTGGGCTTTACTTCTGACCATGTTCATGCTACATTCTGAGGCTGAAGGGCAATGGAATAAAAATCATGACACGTCTTTTTTTTTTTTTTTTTAATATTTTATTTATTTATTTAACAGATGGAGTAGGCAGAGAGGCAGACAGAGAGAAAGAGGGGGAAGCAGGCTCCCCACTGAGCAGAGAGCCTGCTGCGGGGCTTGATCCTAGGACACTGAGATAATGACCTGAGCGGAAGGCAGAAGCTTAACCCGCTAAGCCACCCAGGTGCCTCCAAATCATGACCCTTTTAATAGGTCCTTTGCTACAACTCCTTAACCCTTAATGTCAATAGGTTGGGTTTTTTTTTTTGTTTGTTTGTTTTGTTTTGTTCATATATGTGCTGCCAAAGCGAGCACTAGGTTGGGCTTTTAAGGAAAGCTCCCCATGTGAAAAATACTCACGGGCAGGTACCTGAGCTCCAGAGAAATCCACTGTTCTGGTTCAAGTTGCAACCAGGTTCAAGAATGCCCCAGCCCTGCTCAGTGCCCTGGTCTGAGGTTCCTTCATGACCCCTGCTCAGTGCCCTGGTCTGAGGTTCCTTCATGACCGAAAGCCCAAAAGGGAGCCAAGAAGTGTGCACTTGAGAGCAAACCGAGGTCTGGTGATAAGGGGGGTAAGGCAGTGAACCACAGAAGCCCTCAGCCCCTTTGGTCCCTGCCCCAGGGGACACAGTAGTCAGAAAGAAGGGTTTAGTTAGAGTACAGTCGCCAGTGCTTACTGCTTGAGATGAAACATGGCCAGTCTCACCAGGCTCTTGTTGTAAAGCCTAATGTTGCATTTCCATCTTCAGTTTCATTTCTACTTCCTGGGCCGTTGGCATTTCTTTTAACATCAATCAGAAGGTTGCTGTGAACTTTCCCCGTTTGAACTCAGTTGATGCCGAATTTGTTTTCTAGGTAGTCTAATTTTATCATAAAATCTCAGTTTTGCCATAGAAGCTAGGTTATATCACGTCTTTCGGGAATCTGAAGTTTGTGTCATATTGGCTTCCGTGAGTTTTATTTCTTCACATGAAAATTAAAAAAATAGATTCTCCCGTTCAAGTCCTCAGGAAAGAGGGCACAGACAGGATGGAACACAGCACCATGATGGCGGTACTCAAAGTAGCAAATCCAAACAGAGAAATCCTGACTCTGCCCCTCTTCCTGTCTCTCCGCTGCACCCTGTTAGGAATGTTAGGAAACCATGACATAATTAACGTGTTGGTCTTGTTTCTTAAATTATAGTTTTCTCTAGGGCCAAGACCACAGCCTCTTATTCAGAGCCTCTAGCAAGTTCTGGGACGTGGCAGGTGTGCCATCAGTATTTGGTTTTTAGAGAGAACTAAAAGGTTCTGCCGAAATTGCATTCCAGCTGCTTCGGAGAGGTCTTGATCTGGAGCTACCTTTCCTGAGTGTCTGTCCTTACCTAGGGCTGCTCCAAGATGACATGTCCGCTGTTTCTGTGCCTCCTGTCCCAGAGGAAAGCCGGGTGCACTCCTGCGGGTGGTCATAGGTATAAGCCTGGATGACTCTCTTTTGCTCTTAAAAGGAAGAAGTGCACTGCTTGTTAAAGTATAATTAGGGGTCTGCTGGGGCTCTACCCATATCGCAAAGAAGGTCTAGCACAGGTAAAAAGAGGGACGTCCAACCCTCTTAGCCTGGATTTGAGTCCTTTTCGATTTCTAATTGTATTCTTGTGAACATCTAGTATTCCTGAACCTTAGCCTCTTTTTTTTTTTATTAAATTGATTTATTTATTTTCAGAAAAACAGTATTATTTTTTCACCACACCCAGTGCTCCATGCAATCCGTGCCCTCTATAATACCCACCACCTGGTACCCCAACCTCCCACCACCCCCCGCCACTTCAAACCCCTCAGATTGTTTTTCAGAGTCCATAGTCTCTCATAGTTCACCTCCTCTTCCAATTTCCCCCAGCTCCCTTCTCCTCTCTAACACCCCTTGTCCTCCATGATATTTGTTATGCTCCACAAATAAGTGAAACCATATGATAATTGACTCTCTCTGCTTGACTTATTGCTGAGTGAACCTTAGCCTCTTATTGGCAAAATGGAAAAAGTGTCTTCTTTTTTCTGGGTTGTCACATGTGTGATCTGAAATAACACATTTACTCTCTTAACTGTAACAAGTTTATCAGTGGTAAGACAACTGGAATCTCCCATCAGCAAAGTAGGTAACTAAGCCTAAGTTATGCAAGAACTGGATAATTTTGTAGTGAATTGTGCAAAAAACACACCCTCCCCCAGGGCCTAGTTTGTGTTGGGCTGCACCCTGACATAGAGATTCCAGGACTCCCAGCACGTGAGGCTGCAAGTAAGACCAAAATCCACACTCTCTGATGCCCAGAAGAACCCCTTCTTCACCTGGGGCCAGGCTCTAGGCTCTGCTGCTGCTCTGGACCAGCCTCAGGCTGCTCTCCCACTCCCTCCACTCTTTGCCCTCAAGACACTGCTCAGCCTGACCCTTTAGCACTTGTTTTTTTGTTTGTTTGTTTTGTTTTGTTTTTGTTTTTGTTTTTGTTTTTTTCCCATGAACAAAATTCTCTATTCGGGGATCAGGGAATTATCCTTTCTAGCAAAGCATTCTCTGCATTTTCAAATTGATGTAGTGGGTCAATAGTATTAAAGGGGCACCTGGGTGGCTCAGCTGGTTAAGCATCTGCCTTCAGCTCAGGTCATGATCTGGGTTCCTGGGATCGAGCCCTGTGTCCAGTGGTCGGGAGCCTGCTTCTCCCCTCGTTCCTTTGCCCCTCCCCTGGTCCTGCTTCCTCTCTCTCTGTGAAATAAATAAAATCTTTATATATATATATATATATATATATACATACATATTCATACATATACATATACATATGTCATGTGGAGTGTCTCAGTTGTGTTGACAATGGGTACCACAAACTGTTCAGTCATAGTGCGATTTAGCTTTTTAGTTTAGGGGCAGTAAAACGGGGGAGGGGCGTGGTTTTACTTAAAATGACAGTGAAACTCGTTTAACTGCCCAGGACTAGGAACCTGGAGGAAGAGCAAGGCTCTATAACTTGATTGGAAGGCATCTTTCTGCAAATAAGACCCATGACACCCACGGTTCTTTCTTTGATTATGAACTCATTCTTCCGAAGTAAATTTTTTTCGGAGAGTCAGAATATCCAGCTCAGCAAGAATATCAGTAAGGCATCTAAGAATCTTGGTTTCAAAGTGAGATTAGCTTTCTCTCCTACTGTGGACTTGCCGAGCAATACGTTTAGAAGCACCGTCCCTGTCCTGCCTTCCAAATCCCACTGCATTTGTTAAAGAAAAGCCCGGACTTTTCCACAGCAGATTCTAAGCCTGCGGCTTTCCCTAGGATTTCTAGGTAGCATTTGAGCCCAGGTATACATTCATTCTGGTTCTTTCCACCAACCACCTTTTTTTTTAATTCAGGTATTCTCCAAGTATTTATTAGGTTCTTGCCAACTGAATGTGTGGACAGGTAATACAGGGAATTATAATGAGAAATGAAATTGGATTCTTAAACTTAAGGCCTTTTTCATCCAGAAGACAACAGGTCACCATTTCTTTTGCTCACCATCATATCCCCAAACAATGTTATAGATTGTGGCACATCCTGAATCCTCAATATTTATTTGAATTAGTGAGTAAATAAGTAAATAAGTGAATCATAATATTAGAAAATGGGGGCGCCTGGGTGGCTCAGTGGGTTAAAATCCCCTGCCTTCTGCTTAGGTCATGATCTCAGGGTCCTGGGATCGAGCCCCGCATCGAGCTCTCTGCTCAGCAGGGAGTCTGCTTCCTCCTCTCTCTCTGCCTGCCTCTCTGCCTACTTGTGATCTCTGTCTTTCAAATAAATAAATAAAGATATTAAAAAAATAATATTAGAAAATGGTATATGAAATGTCTTGAGAGGAAAAAAAAATCCATTTCTTAGGATAGTTGCCTGCCCTCAATCATAGAGCCATAGATGACATGTTGGGTGAACTCTCTTCAATTAGTATCCTTCAAACACATCTGGGAAATACCACAACCCAGCACTCCCTTATTTTATATATTTCCAAGATAAAGTTACACAAGATAAATGTACTGGAATGCACAAGAAGCATCAAATCATGAACAGAATATGAATATGAAGGGGCACCTGAGTTGCTCAGTGGGTTAAGCCTCTGCTTTTGGCTCAGGTCATGATCTTAGGGTCCTGGGATCGAGCCCCGCATCAGGCTCTCTGCTCAGCCGGGAGCCTGCTTTCCCCTCTCTCTGCCTGCCTCTCTGCCTATTTATGATCTCTCTGTCAAATAAATAAATAACATCTTTAAAAAAAAAAAAAAAGAATGAGTATGAAGATTCTTGACACACCACATTCTCTAGAATGCAGTACTCATCACTCAGCCTCTTGAGAATCATGGCAATGAGGATATATTTTTTTCCTTCTGTTGTGCCCCGTGTTAAACTCTGCTCAATCCCTCGCTTCCTCCACACTTGGCTTGGTGCTTCCTCTTCTGTGTGCTCTGCTTCCTAAGCTCCCTCTAGTGGACTGGGTACAAGACTAGCCTTGGAAGATCCTGGAAGAGTCCACTTTGGTATTCCTCTACGGCTAAGCTTCTTTTTCCCCTTTCGTCAACTTTTCAAGAAAAGTGAGAAACATATTTCAGTTTTGGGTTTGGGTTTTCAGTGAAGGAAGAATTGATCTGTGGAAGGATAGGTTTGGCCAAACCACTCTTTTCTTTCTACCTTAATTTTAGTGAGGTTGCTCCATATCAAAAAGCTTTGGAACTACTTCCATTTGGAATAAATGATAAATGTCATTTATTTATCTATATGATTTCATGTATTTTTTCCTTCACAACCTTCAGACACAACTCGTATGTCCTTTCCGAAAGATTTTTCCTTGACTACCTAACCAAAGGTACCTCCTGCGTCATTATATAACATTATCCTGTTTCATAGTCTTCAAGGGTCTGAACAGTATTTCACGTTTCTTCATATTTGCTATCCATTTCTACCATGGTATACACACTCTTGCAGGGCAGCCCTCTTCACTGCTATATCTACTTCACCTGGAATAGTTCCTGGCAGATGGTAACTGTGTGGCCACCTGACAATAAAGGGCTTTGAATGCCAGATTTTCACCTGCACGAAGGGGATCTATTGGAACTGCTCCAGCTATGGGAGGGTACGTGTCCAGAATTGTGTTTCAGAAAAATTACATTGCACGAAGGGGATCTATTGGAACTGCTCCAGCTATGGGAGGGTACGTGTCCACAATTGTGTTTCAGAAAAATTACATTCATTGGTGACAACGTGCAGTCTAGATTGGAAAGCAGAGATCCTGGCACAGAGTTCAATAAGAACATTGGATTATTTTTTCCTGTATGATGTGAATAAAACAGGTTTAAGTTGTATGTATATATATATATATATATATATAGAGAGAGAGAGAGAGAGAGAGAGAGAACAATATAGTAGCTTCTCAGACTGGAATCAGATTTTAAGCTAAAGGAAATCTATACCTTGAAACTTGTTAAGCATCATACATTATACGTATTTCTACAGCAGCTATTAGTTGTACATGTCTGTGTGCATGTGCGTTTACAAAGTCTTATCTATCTGGTTGCTTAAGGCTATCAACACATCTCTGCAAAAATGAAGACAACTATTAACCAAAGGACCTAAGGATTTAAACCCAGACCATATAAAGAGTCTTGGAATTCAGAATTTGCTGTAATTATTGCAGTTAAAAAAAAAAATGGTGAAGGCTATTTAAAAAGCTTCCTGTCTTGAGATGGTATGTCCTTGTATTCCAGGAGCTTAATAAGGGATAATAATAATGATTATGATAATGATAATCTCATCAAAATCATGAAAGTATGCTTAAAAAGCCTAAAATGAGTTTCCTACTGAGACGATGAAAAGAGGTGGTTTTTTTTTTTTAAGGCCAAGTTTGAGAATTGAATTTCTCCATAGTCCAATTAACTTCACACAGAGGAAACAAAAAACAACGATTACAGGGCTCCATGCCTTATTCTCAACCCTGTGTAGCAACTACAACAAATCAACAGTGTAATTATTGAGCACCTAATGTGTTCAGTGCTGATAGTTTAAAGCTATTTGCAAATATATGTCACAGGCAAAACGAGAAACTGGATGAAGTGTGGGTGAGTTATTGCAAACATCATAACTACTGCTCAGTGTTAGGAAAAAAAAGAAAACCATCTTTTTGGGTATTCAAGAGCCAGATGTTGTTTGTATCTCTTGGTCTCTTATGACTTCTCTCTTTCAGCTTGTAAGAAAGCTTAAGAAAAAGAAAATAATTTATACCCATATTCTGTTTTTATCACACGGCTCCCACACGTCCCTTTTAATTCTGTAGTGTTTATTTAAAAGGCAGATCTGCTCGTGACTCTTCTCTGCTTATAACCTTTTAATAGCTATTCAGAATCAGTAGAAAAGATCAGCCCTCTAAACTTGGGATACGTAAGGTCCTCCATTATTGACGCCTTACCTAGTTCTCCAGCTCTATTTCTCAACCCCTACACTTGACACGTCACCAGTGCTTGAATCCCAGCCTGCTCTGCTTGGGCTGCCTACATGCCCACCTCTCCTTCTGCACCTTCTTTTTTCCTCAATTGATTCAAGACTAAGTTTTTTGTTTGTTTGTTTGTTTGTTTTTAAGACTAAGTTTAAACATCGTATCTACAAGGCTTTCCCTGTGTCTTGAGCCTTCCTATATATATTAACTCCATATCTCATACATAGTTTACAAATATTTTCTCCCATTCCATGCATCCTGCAACTTGTTACTTTTGCTGGGAAGTGATTTTTTTAGTTCCATACAGGCCCACTTGATAGTTTTTTATTTTCTTGTTGGCATTTGGATGTCCTATTCCAAAACCCATAGCCAAGACCTGTGTCAAGAACTTTTCCTCTATTTTTTGCAGGTCTTACAGTTAACTTTTTAATCCAATTTGAATTAATTTTTAAGATTTTATTTATCTTTTTGTGTGTGTGAGAGAGAGAGAGAGAGAGAGTAGAAGCAGGGGGAGCAGAAGGCAGAAAAGATGCCGGATCCCTGCTGAGCAGGGTGACCCACGAAGGACTCCATACCAGGACCTGGGATCATGACCTACGCTGAAGGCAGATGCTTAACCAACTGAGCCACCCAGGTGCCCCTACATTTTATGAATGGTTTAAGCTATGGATCCAATTAAATTCTTTTGCCTGTAACTATCCAGATTTCCCAGCACCATTTACAGAAAAAACTCTCTAACCCCTAGTGAGTGTTCTTGACTCCCTTGTCAAATATCAGTTGACTATATACACCTGGCCTTATTCTGGGCTTTCTACTTTACTCAACTGGTCTACATATCTGGTTTTCTGTTTTTGGTTTTTTTGTTTGTTTGTTTTGTTTTGGCTAATACCATACTATTTTGATTACTGTAAGTTTTGTGCCTTGTAGTATACTTTGAATTTAGTAAGTGTGAGGCCTCAGCTTTCTTCTTCTTCCTCAAGATTGTTTTGGATATTCAGCGTCTTCAGGGGTTCTATACAAATTTTAAGATTCTTTGTATTTCTGTGAAAAATGCCACTGAAATTTTTAAAGGGATTGCATTGAATTTACAGATGGCTTTGGTGCTATGGATTTTTTAAACAATATTAATTCTCCCAATCCACAAGCAGAAATATCTTTTATTTGCATCCTCAGGTTTCTTTCATTAGTGCTATGGTTTTTAGTGTAGAGATCTTTGACCTCTTGGTTGAATTTATTCCTAAGTATTTGTTTTTGATGTTGTTATAAAAAGGATTGTTTCAAATATTTGTTATTGTATAGAAATGTGACTTATAGGGCACCTGGGTGGCTAAGTGGGTTAAGCCTCTGCCTTCAGCTCAAGTCATGATCCCAGGGTCTTGGGATCAAGCCCCTCATCAGGCTCTCTGCTCAGCGGGGAGCCTGCTTCCCCCCACCTACCCACCGCCTGCCTCTCTGCTTACTTGTGATCTCTCTCTGTCAAATAAATAAAATCTTTTTTTAAAAAGTGATTTATTTTGTATGTTGTGTATCCTGCCACTTCACTGAATTCATTTGTTAGTTCTGACACTGTTTTGATGGAGTCTCTAGTGTTTTCTATATAAATCACCATCTCATCTGCAGAGACAATTTTATTTTCTGATTTGAGTGGCCTTTGTCTTGCCTGATGACTCTGTCTAGAGCTTCAGTACTGTGTTGAGTAGAAGTGGTAAGAATGGGCGTCTTGTCTTGTTCCTGATTTTAGAGGAAAAGCTTTCAGTTTCTGTTGTTGTTGTTGTTGTTAAGGCTTACTTTATGGCCAAAGGTGTGATCCACTCTGGAGAATGTTACATATGTGCTTGAGAAGAATGTATTTCATTCTGCTGTTCGATAAAATGTTCTGTATATGTCTTTTAGGTTCATTTGGTCTATAATATTATTCAGGTTTGCTGTTTCCTTATTAAGTTTCTTTCTGGATGATCCACCCAATGTTGAAATGGAATACTGAAGTCACCTACTATTATTGTACTGCCGTTTGGTTTTCCCTTCAGTTCTTTTAATATTTTCTTTAAATATTTAGTTACTCCAATGGTGGACATACATATTTATAATTGTTCACCCTTTTCACTGTAGAGTTCTAATCAGTTTCTTGTAACTGATTTTGACTGAAAGTCTGTTTTTTTCTGATATAAATATAGCTACCCCAGGGGCACCTGAGTGGCTCAATTGGTTAAAGCCTCTGCCTTCAGCTTAGGTCATGATCTCAGGGTCAAGTGATTGAGCCCCGCATCGGGCTCTCTGCTCAGCGGGGAGTCTGCTTCCCCCTTCTCTCTCTGCCTGCTTCTCTGCCTACTTGTGATCTCTGTCTGCCAAATAAATAAATCAAAACTTTAAAATATATATGTATAGCCACCCAGGTCTCTTACTTACCATTTACATGGACTATCTTTTTTCATCCCTTCACTTTTGGCCTTTGTGTGTCCTTAAAGTTTAAGTGTATCTCTTGTAGGTAGAATATCCTTGGATCTTATTTTTAATCCCTTTAGCCACTCTGTGTTTTTTGATTGGATCATTTAGGCCATTTACATGTACATTAATCATTTATACATAAGGACTTTAAATTGCCATTTTGTTTCCATTTTCTTGATTGTATTCTTGTTTTGTTCCTTTTTTCCTCTCTTGCTGTCTTGTAGAATATACTTTAATTCCTTTCTCTCAATCTTTTGTGTAATTACTGTCAGGTTTTTTTCTTTGTAATTATCATGAGGTTTCCATGAAACATGGATCTCACAGTCTATTTGAAGCCAAGAGCTTATTTTCAGTTGTATACAAGAACTACAGTTTTCCTTCTCTATTTCCCACATATTATGCTATTGAGGTCATATTTTATCTATTTCTTTAAATATTGTGACTCTCTTAACAGATTATGGAGTGACTGAAACTGAGTATATAGAACCCTTTCAGGATTTCCTGAGGTGCAGATGTGAATGTTTTCCACCAGGCCCCTGGGCCAGCAGGACTTTGCCTGGGAGGGGCTAAAATCAATTTTATGACCCTTGCAGGCTCTCCTGAGGTACAGAGCCTGCCACTGGTTCTCAGGCATAGTGGTATTGTGCATAGGGAGCAGTGATAATCACATTTTGGAAACAACCCTGATGATTTGCTTCTCTGAGTTTTGATTCTACAGGGAAAGAATGAGGATGTCAAAGCCCTATTTGATGAGGTAGGCTGTGACAAAGCAAAATGTTCTTATTTTAAAACTACAAGAAAGGTAATAATTATCCCAAATTATCCTGAAGCTATAAATGAAGGAAAATGAATGGAATATCAATTGCAGGGCAATGATTGTGTAATGTTAACAGATAAGAGGATAGCCTCGGGCTGCCAACTGACCTGGTCCTAAAGCTCAGAGCAGAGCAGAATTGGTGATAGACCCCATCATAGAATTTGCCAGAACTCTCCCAAAGATAGCTGTTGCACAGACAATGTGTAGAGGCCTCCTTTCTGATTCACCCACCATCCTAAACATAAGCACTAAATAGTATAATCATCTTCACTTTCACACAGGAAGAGCAAGTCCTTTGGCTTTCTGCCCACACTTGAGTTAAATACCAAACGTTCTCAGAATACTTTTTAGTACAATGGTTTCTATTGCTGTATTCAGTGTCACCCAAATGGAAGCAAACCTTTTCTTTTAAAAAGGAAATTAAGAAGAAAAAATTGAGTTTAAAATGGAATCAAAATTGAGACATCTCAGAGATGTTTGTTATTTCAACTCTATGGTATACAAAAGCTTAAAAAAAATCAATAAATTTAAGAGAGCTCTGAAATGGATTTGATTTGATATGATTTGATACAGTTCTAAGTCGTAGCTTTAAGTAAGCCTTCCCCCCTTTCTTGTAAATTACCTTGAGTAGAGCTCTTTATGAAATAAAGTGCCATTTACCAAAAATCCTGCTTGGTGTTCTGCTTTGTTAGCGAATGCCTTCCATTAAGGTTGGGCCAATTACAGAGTACAAATGCTGTTTAATTTTTTTTTCCCTTTCTGCCAACACAAAGGTCAAATGTTTGAGAAATCTATGCTTGCATGAAATGAGTTTTCTTCTTTTTCCAAATGAGATTCTGTACCTGTATTTCTTAATATGCTCCCAATTCTTGGAGAAGGGTATTAGAGCTCATAACCTCACTGTTACAGTCCTCTTCAGGCTACCATTGAACAAGTAATGGATTAAGCTACAAGGATTTCTGTGTGGTACAGCAATCCTCTACCTAGTGGTACAGTGGGTAGTAAAGGAGGGATTTCCCAACACAAACTGTTGGTTTTCTTCAGTTTGCAAAATTAATTGAGGAGAAGGATAGCTAGTTAAGGTTATTTTTTAATCTAATTACAGAGCTGACACATTAATTTTATTAATAGAAATTCATGCAGTTTTATACTTCAGTGCATAAGATTCTATTGCTATTGACATCTCTTCAGCTAGAGGCGTTCCAACCAGAATATATTACAGTATTCTGATAATATTTTTACATGGTGATTTTATTCATTCCAATGAATACCAGATTTCTGTGACTATTTGGATACGTCTTGAAATGATCAACTCTTTATATAACCCTATTGAGAGGATTAAAAGGAAACAATGAATAACAGAGTCAATACGTTTAATATGTGTGATTAGAGGTTAGCATTTATATTGGGATGTGATCCCCAGTAGGTTAACGTTTCCATGTCCGTAAAAATAAGCTAGAACAGAAAGTATAGGGAAACATTTAGTAAGCTACTCCTGCTGGCTACTTCCCCTTACTGTCTGTTTCTTTATTCACTTGTGTACATACAAATTCAATGTTTCTGCCAGCAGTGGTTAGATACTTAATTATTCAATACAGCTCTACATTTGAGTGTAAATAACATGCCTGCCAATTTCTAAAGATAACTTCATGAAAGCCCTTGAAAAACGATCATGAAAATAAGGTCTACGGACAAGATGCAGTTTCAACGAACCCTCCCTTCCTATTGCCAAAGGAGGACAGTGATAGCAGAGATAATCCAGAGCACGGGGATAATTCTATGTCCTATAGATTTGACTTGAAGAACATTGTATTTTCTAAAGCAGGCTTACTTTTCTGGTTCTGCTGGGCTGAGGCTAACAGTCAGCTCTGTCAGAGTCCCCTTGGAGAGTGAAAGCTGAAATGTGGGGTGCCAGAGTAAATGAACTTCTCACTGCTATGTCTGTGGTTCCCTGTCTACAGGACTGATGGGTTTTATTTGTTCATAAATGAGAGCAAACGATAGGATAGATATATACATAAATACACACACACACACATATATATGTGTATATATATCATATATAACATATATAGAGATGTTCTTAATATATTAGATAATAAATTTCATTAATCCCATTGTCCTTAATGCATTTTAAACCACTTTCAAAACGATCTCCTTTGAACCTTTCAGTAAATTGGGGAAGCTTCAGATTTGACCATTAAAAATAGAAACAATTTCAGAAAAACTTAGTTTATATTAGTGCTTATAAAACAGCATCTTTTTGTATATAACAATGTTACTTTTTTCCCCCAAAGAGTCACTCCAAAAATGATACCTGTAATGATCACCAGATTATGTGGTATTTTTAGCATTTCATGTACTCTTAGGGTTTTATCTGTATATATACCTTGCTTCCAGTCTATTGATGGACATACATAGAATTTATATTTAAATAAGGAAATGTGTTCTACTATTTTGTGAGCCTGTACATTTTCTGTTCCTTCATGTCAGAACTGATTGCTGTTTTCTTGATGTCTTTTTTAAGGCCTGCCTTCAACTTTTCCTTTTTGAGAAAGTAACCCTGAAAAGGATTAAGCAGGGCTTGAAATTAAAGGAAACACTGGAAAAATGTTTTTAGAACTATGGCAAATAGTGGAACAATTTTTTCCCATGTTATACGTATGCAATAATATAAGGAGAGTAGAATTGTATTTTAGTTACCTTCAAACTCTCACTTAGACTTTCAGGATTATTTTCTCATTTTTTATGATTGCATTTTCCGGTGTGAGTATTTGCTTTATATACTGAAGTGTTTAAAGGTGGTAACATATGTTTCCCCGACTTTTATATTATCTTGATGATATCATTATATAGTTCTCTTCTTTGTCTCTTGTGGGGTCTGGGGTTTGTAGAACTGATTCCTGTCTGGTCTCTGGATCTACATCTATGGCCTTGGCCAGTAGAGCTGGCACAGGGACAAGGGTCTGCTTCATTGTCTACTGTTGGATCCACAGACAGTGGACCTGTTACTGATGGATTCATGATCAAAGGAGCGAGACTGATACAAAGTGAAGGTCAAGCAAAGCTTTCTTTTGTGCCAAGCATAGAGAATCAAACCAGACCGTTCTAGGCCTCCTCTTACAGAGAGGGCGACCACCCCCAGCCTCACAAATTAACTTTTATAGAGCAAAGGCCATGTGGTTGAGCCTGGCCACACACAGGTGGCCAATGAGGTTGCAACACACAGAGAAAGCTGCACAGTCATGCTAAGGTCACACACGGGTGGCCAGTTGAATTACAATTCACCCCGTACTAGCTATCTGAACTAGTCTATCTCCTTGGTCAGAATTGGTGTCCAAAAGGCGGGGCCCACACTCCTTGGTAGCTAGGGAGACAATATGCATACTTCACTGATTGGGTGTCTCCACCTGACCGGACTCATCCCTGCATTCCAGCTCTATTATCTCCACCTGACCTGAGCCACCCTTGTATTTGGACTCTGTTATCAGGGACTGGTCCACCATATTTTAATGGTCTCCCGGATTTGCTTTTAAGTAAGTTCCCCGAGGGCGGGGGGCAGGATCAGTTTAAGTTTTACTGCATAAACAACAAAATGACTGTTTAATGTAAGATGGAATCGCTCTGGCTAAATAGGCCCTTACAGTTACTAGGTGTGCAAATGCAGGTGGCTTCTGCCTGGCCTGGAGGAAGGGTGGGCCCACAGGTAGACCCATGATGGGAGAACTCTGCTGAGAACAGCTGGGGAAGAATCCCAGGGATGCTTCTGGGTTCACAGCTGGGACTGTGGCATGAAGGTCTGCCTCCAAGGCACGGATTAGAGCACCTGCTGCCAGGCTTCCCACCTTATCTCTAAAAAGACAGTGTTCCTCCCAGACCGTGGCTGAGAGCCAAGAGCCGCTGAGATGGGCTAAGCATGCATAGGACCTTTCCAGGATGCTGCTTGTCTAATGAGATCAACAGGTCGGCTTCCCTGGGTGTGGGTGTGTGTGTGTCAGGCACAGCTCCTGAGGAGTCAGCACCAGCCCCAGACTCCAGATGAGAGGGGCGAGAGCAGTGTAAGAGCAGTTTCAGGACATGTAGTCAGGCGAAGTAGGACGGGCCTGCCTCAGGAGTATGGGTGTTGTATCTTCCATGTTGTCCCTGTGAGGACAGTCCTGCTTCTGGACCATGACTGAGAGGAGCTAGGGCCAGGTCCCTGGATGCCTCGGGGCCTAAAACCAAGGACAGAGGTTGGAGGGCCTGTTAACTGAGGCACAAGGACACAAGACTCTTCCCAGCTAGGTCCTTGGCAGAGGGCACTGGTGGCAGGACCAATGTTGAACAGACTGTAGCGGAACCCAACAGGGATCAGCCCTGTTTCTAGGTCTCCAACCAGGACCCTAATCTATGAGCCTGCCATCCTGGCCTGGGCCTGCCTTCTCTGAAATCTGGATGCCAGAGCTCTCCCAAATGTGCTTTTGTCCATGAATAGCTGCCAAATTATTATGGCCGAGGGGGGATACGAATGAGAGGGTCTTCTGCCATCTTGCGGCTGTGACTGCATGATTGTGTTTTAATTTGTTTAATCCAGTTATTTCATCTTTTCCTTTGTTGTTAGTGGGGTGTGTGTGTGCGCTATTCTGGAACTATTTTATAATCATTTTATCAAGGTAAAAATTACGTATTAGCTCTTTGATTGGAAGTGGAAATGAATTTATCAAGAGCTTTAAAAATAAGTGACACAGTACTATTGTTCTAAGAAAAACATGGCTTTGCATTTCCTTACATTGTCTTTAATGTACTTTAGTAGAGTTTTAAGTTTTTTCTAATATAGGTTTTGAAATTTTTGTTCAGTTTATTCTGAGGCATATTTTTAACAATGGATATAACATTTATTTATAATCTATAAATTAGCACTTTTTTAGAAAATAAAACTATGGATTTATAAGTATTTTAAAATGCAAAAGATACTCTAAAAAAATCTGATTATGAGTGTGGAAATGGAAAGGATATTGTAGCCCTACCTGTTGTTAAAATATATTAAATGAAACCTCACTATATAAAGGAGTTTGTACCAGAAAACTAGGCAGATATATGGTATAGCTCAAGATTTCAAGCTTCTTTAGCTAGAAGACTGGTAATATTTCATGCTAGTGGAAAAATGAACCACCAATCAACAAACTTCTTTTTAAGAACTATCCAGCTGTATGGGAAAAAATAATATAAGGCCATATTCTTATCACCCTCAAGAATTAAATTGTAGATATTTTAAATAAAACATATGGAGGAACCTAACATTAGAGTGGGGAAAGAGTTTCTCAGTGTAGCTGAACACGGAGAAGCCAAATGAAGGCTTGTGTTGAATAGACGGCATTCTAGGCACAGCCGGTGGGAGTGTAAATGTGATCTTCAGCAAAGAAAATGGGATAGTCTTTTGTATAACTTAAAATTTGTGTATCGTTGTTATCGAAGTGGAACTTCGGGGGGGTTCCACTCAGGGGGATATTCCTTGTTTATATCCTAATATTAGGTAGAAAGATTGTGGACAAAGTCTGCTTACCGAAAATAATGTAATGGTAAGCAAATAATGAGATTATTTAATGTGAAGCTGTACCCATGGAATAGAATATTATACTGTCATCAGAAGGTATGCAGTAGAGTTGTGGCTATAGAAAAGAGTGCTGCAGGGATGCCTGGGTAGCTCAGTTGTTAAGTGTCTGCCTTCGGCTCAGGTCATGATCCTAGGGTCCTGAGATGGAGCCCCACATCAGGCTCCCTGCTCAGCAGGAAGCCTGCTTCTTCCTCTCCCACTCCCCCTGCTTGTGTTCCCTCTCTCACTGTCTCTCTCTCTCTCTCTCTCACTGTCAAATAAATAAAATCTTAAAAAAAAAAAAGAGTGCTGCAGTATGTTTTTAAAGGGGTAAAACAAGGCAACTACTTGTCAAACTATAAAACAGATATGTATAGATTGCCAATATGCCCACATGTGATTGTTTATGACTATGCATCAATTCTATATCATATATTGATATTAATAGCAATCTCAGAAATATTTATTCTTTTCCTCTTGTTCTAATGCTATGGTTTAATTTGTATAGTTTCATATCTTGATTTTTTCTTTAAATGATTTCATGTCAACCCATCCTCATGCTTTAAAAAAATACTTGATTCATTTTTTGCATGCTCTTTTTTTTTTAAGATTTTATTTATTTATTTGACAGAGAGAGAGAGAGAATGAGAGAGGGAACACAAGCAGGAGGAGTGGGAGAGGGAGAAGCAGGATCCCCCCTGAGCAGGGAACCCTATACAGGGCTGGATCCCAGGATGCTGGGGTCATGACCTGAGCTGAAGGCAGAGACTTAACAACTGAGCCACCCAGGTGCCCCATAATTACTCTTTCAATTAATTTTATAACTAGGTTGTGAGGTTCCATAAAACTCTGATGGGAATTTGAAAGTATTTATTTGGCATTATAGAGCTAGTGACAGAGGATTGACATCTACATAGAAATGACATATCCCCATAATTCTATAACTCTGGAATTGAAGACTCTTTTGTCTTTTTATAAATTTTCTGGATTGTCTTCATAAAATGCTTGTACAACTTACTAAAAATTATAAAATTTTTAATTTGCATTTTATAAATGTATGATACATTAATTTTGTTGCTATGATGACATACTTCATTTTCTACTATAAGTTTTATGTGGTTGTTGCTCTTGTGTAGAGACAATTGAATTTGTATGTTGAACTTGCATACAGCAATATTGTTGAATTTTATTAGTTCTTTGAATTTTAAATTTGTTGATTCATTTCACTTATGCTTGTAGAAAAAGCTATATATTTTCTTTTATTCAGTTTTTTGTCTATTTTTGATATTGGTAATATGCCTTAAGTCAGGCCTTGTAAGATAGAGCTAGTTCTTTGTTCTAAAACCATTTGTGTAAGGTGATAATTATGTTTTCTTTGAAATTTTCATAGAGATGCCCACACTTTGGGTAATTTTGTGTATGTGTGTATATTTTAATATTTCAAATTTGTTTTTAATATTGGTATTCTCTAGAAATGTATTTATCTTAACTAGGTTTTCAATTCTACTGGTATGACTTGAGCAACTTTGCTTTTATAATTTTTAGTTCTTTTTTCTACGGGTACTTAATTACTGTTTGGGGTTTTTTTTTTTAACCTCTTTGTAATTGCTCCTAGTGTCTTTTCTCTCCCTTAGTGATTAAACTGCAAATTTCTAAGTTATTGTTCTTTTCAAATACAACTTTTAATTTTCTCCATCATTTTCTGCTTTTTTGTTTTTTTATCAATTCTAATGTGTTTGTTTTTTAGGTTTTTGTTTGATTCTGAAAGAATTTCTAGGTTTGATCTTTGGTTCATTAATTTTTCAACTATGTATAATGTGCTCTTTACCTTTTGTTTTTGTCTTCATATCAATTAAATTCTTCATTAGAGCTCTCATTTGATTTTTTTTCTTGTCATCTATTTGTGCTTTATAGCATCCTGTTTTAATTTTAGTGATGATTCCTTTCATGGTCTCATATAGTCATTTTTTAAGATCTTATTTGACAGCAGGAGCGAGCACAAGCTGGGGAAGTAACAGGCAGAGAGAGAGGCAAAAGCAGGCTCCCCCCTCATCAGGGAGCCAGACTTGGGGCTTGATTTCAGAACCCTGGGATCATGACTTGAGCTGAAGGCAGATACTAAACCGACTGAGCCACCCAGGTGCCCCTCAAGTAGTCAGTTTAAATCCCCCTTCTGATTCATCTGATAGCTCTAATTTCTTTCAGTTTAAGATCTCTCTCTCTATTGTTGTGCCTCTGTGATAATACTGGCCTTCTTTAGATTTTTTTTTTCTCAGTTTCTGTGAATCCTTAACATCCTGTCTTGTAGAGCTATGGCTATTTCCTCTGTGACTATAATGGGCCATCTCATGGGAAGCCTTCCCACCTGGGACCAGGACCTGGCACCTGGGACCTGGGACCCTGCCACCTACAGGAATGGCTTGCCTAAGGCAAGGGCGGGCCCTAGCCTGCGTTATCACTGGTCAGGCATGCCCTATGGCTGCGAGCTCCTGTGAATCAAATCCCTTATTTTTTAAGAGTTTGTGGTTGTATCACTAAGCTTAATTTTCATAGATTTTCTGTCATTTTTCAGGTTGCATGTAGGCTGAGGGAGATTGGAACATGAGTTTACTTCCCCAAAATACAAAATTACTGTATTACTCTTATAATGAAAAAAAAAAAGTTTTTAGGTTTAAAGGGTCTACACGGTGCATGAAATGTATTAACTTCCTTGTATGTCCTTTGCCATGAATTGAACTTTATTGTTTCAGACAATTATATTAAAGAAGCATAGATCTTGATACTTAATCACATTCATCATTTTCAAAATCAGACATTCCTTTATTACTATTCATTTCCAGGTCAGATTCAGTCTTATAATGAAACAAAGCCCTTTATTTACTTTAGTGAGGGATAGTCCAACACTCCAGGCATAGCCTCTAGATCCGTGATATGCATGCCCTTAACTAGCATTCATTTGTTACTGTTTTCACAAGTCATCTGTCCTTTACACTGAGAAATGGGTAACTTTTTAGTATGTCTTTTTTCATTGACTTCTTCAAAAATCACAATTAGATATTACGAATCAAAACTGGCATTTACTTCGCAGAGGGGAGGAATAGTCTCTTCTAATAGTATTTGAGGTATCACCTGCAGTGTTATACGTGCCCACGCTTGGAAACCCAGTCTAACTTGGTGCTTTTTCTGCTGATCGCATTTGACTGGTCTCTTGATCCTTAAATTTTGGGAGGGACTTTGACCCTCCTAATAGGATTGGTCCTGATGATAAACCAGAGAAGTTTGCCTTTGAGATGAACCCTGAAGTTAGCCTTGTTGAAAGGTAATCTTTTCTTCAAGTGTCTGAGTGGCGTAGTAGTTTTACATATTGGGCTTCCTCAGCAAAGGGCAGATGATTAATATACCTCCGATATGCAGAATGTTCTTTCCTCTAGTTTGAACCACAGAGAGATGATATGGTAAGAAAAATGTTAATCTAGTTTGAGAAACTTGCAGTAATATTTTACAGACCAGGTCAAGTAGTTCTTCTAGCTCAGGCCAATGTATTCTCTAAGTTGCTGAGCTCATTCTTTCTCTCAATACTGTGCATTCTGCATAATACTGGCCACAGGCCAATGACCAGTATGCTCACAGATGGATTCTGGATGATCTACCTTCTCAAAAGTACATCTTACTGAAATATGAGATAGAGCAGCTTGGAGAAATTGAGTAATACTGCAGTTAAATGTTAAAATAATGGGTCTTTTTTATTCCATTTTATACCAGATAAATCACATCAGAGTGATTTCAGACTTACATCTGCAATTTTAGACTTAACATCTCTTTTCCTTTCCTCCACTTGCCTGGTTTCTGTGGTGAATGTATTGATTACATGAGGCTTTTCACAACCGCTAAGAAGCTTTTGCTTAGTTATTTTTTTCCTTTGGTTTTATTTTGAAATAACTGGGACCAGGTTGGCTGGAATGCAGATTGATGAATCTAGTGTTATAATAGATGATAAACTCACTGGTGTTCATTACCGGGGATATTTTGCTGCTTTAAGTTCCCATTGTCAGTAAGGAAGGTGATTTGAGAGCCAGCACAGAATTTTTTGCAGGGAAAAAGGTAGTATTTTACTGAAAGGTTGTTTTTTGTTTTGTTTTGGTTTTTCTTTCTAGTTTCATTTTGGTGGAGTTTGTGAAAAAAAAAAAATTCAGAAGCAATTATCTTGTTCTAGTTTGTAGTTTAATTACATGGCGTTACACAATTTTGAAATTCATTTGAGGAAAAGAGGTACCTTTTTCTTGCCTGAATCTCACACTGAGGCTGAAGTTTGCTTTCGTTGTAATGAGTAGTCAACTCAGAGATCACATTCACACAACTTTCTTCTAAGGCAAGATCTGAAAGTCAAGTTCTGTAAATTGCTAGGAATTTGGGTTGAACTCATACTTTACACTTTTCACTAGGATACTGCTTAAGTTTGTCAGGTATTTAAATGTAGACAAACCATAAAAATCACTGAATAAAGCATTGATTTTTAAAAATATTCTTGGAATAAGGGAGAATGTTTCCAAGAATGTTAAAAATTGATGAGAGTCATTTAAGAAAAGTGAGATATTTGGTCATCACACAGAAAATTAAAAGAAATTGTCAAACAGGAAAAAAATTGCTGTGACATAAACAATGTCTAAATATATATATGATTGTATATTATATATGTAACAATATTTAATCATATGTAGATATACTTTTATCAAAAGTTGCTTAAAAATGCAAATGGTCTTTTTTAAAAAACAAGATTTCAATCTCATTTAAATAGAAATTATTCTGAAACTTCAAAAAAAACCTAAAAATACAGATTTGACCTATTTAACAAATGGAATTCTATACCCAATGTAAAATAATGAATTTCCAAAATCTGTAGGAATGTTGTGTTGCATAAAAAAGTCAGAAATAAAAATCTTCATATTACATGATTTTGTTTATATCCAATCATTTATATTAAAAAATAAACCAAACTCTATTGTGGTTAAAGTCAGAATGTGTCTTTCTCTGGGGAGGTTGGATATTGAAAATGAGCAAGAGAGATTCTGGAATACTAGTTAAGTTGTATTAATGATTTCAGTGGTGCTTTCATGGGTGTATACATATAAAAATTCATTGAGTTGGGCACTTTTTCTATATACAAAGTAAGACAATTAAAAAACAAAAATTCAGAGATATATTTTACCTCTCAGATGACCAAAGGTAATATAATATTGAAGTATATATCAATTTCATGTCTAATAATATACCTTAGGAACATATAATTATATGACATATAATATGATTAATACATAGTACATAAATAGAAAAATAATGTGGTATTGCATTAAGGACTATGAGGAAACAAACACATTCACAGTTAGAGAGCAAATTGGTATAGTTTTTGTAGAGTGCAATTTAGTAGTATCTATCAATATTGCAAATGACCATAACATTAATGTAAAATAAAAATTTGAAACACTACTAATAATTCCCAAGGAATGAAAGAAATCTAAAAGTCAGTCACCAGGCTATTTAAGTAATCCATAACATGGGAATGCCAACCATAAAAATGAATGGGGAAGCTCTTTATATGCCATCATGGAATAACTCCAAAGATATATTAAGTAGAAAAAACAAAGGACACATAAATGTGCATAATATATCAGTACTTCATGTTAATGGTAGGGTAAGCTAAGAGACAATCTGTTTGTATATACATAGCTAAACCCCATACAATCCTGCCTGTAAGAAAATCACTTTAGCCTTAAAGGCACACATCGACCAAGAGTGAAGGGATGGAAAAAAATAAATAAATAAATAAATGGTAAGTGAAAAAAAGCAGGGGTAGCTACACTTAGAAAAAAAACAAAAAACCTTAAAACTAAACATGACAAAAATAGAAAAGATAATTATATAGTGATAAAGGGGTCAATCCACCAAGAAGATAATCGTTGTAAGTATCTACCTAACATTGGAACAAATAAACATATTCACCTTTAAATTTAAAAAATGTATATATTTAAAGCTAAAACAGAGTTAAAGGGAGAGATAAACTAATGCAATGATAGTTAGGGATTTTAATACCTCACTCTCAATGATAGATAGATCACTGAGAGAAAGAATCATAAGGAAACAGCAGATTTGAACAACCATAGACCAAATGGACTTAACAGATATAAAAGAACATTCTAACCAACAACAGCAGCATACACATTCTTCTCAAGAGTACAAGGAACATTTTCCGAGGGCTGTAGACCATACGTTAGGCCACAAAACAAGTCTTAGTAAAGTCAAGAAGACTGAAATCATGGCAGGTATCTTCTCTGACTACAGTGGCCACAATAGAAATCAACAACAAAAGAAAACTGGAAAATTCATGAACACATGAAAGTAAACAACACTCTCTTGAGCAACCAACAGATCACAGAAGAGAAAAGGGGGAAATCAAAAAAGTTTTCTTGAGGGACGCCTGGGTGGCTCAGTTGGTTAAGCAGCTGCCTTCGGCTCAGGTCATGATCCCAGCATCCTGGGATCGAGTCCCACATCGGGCTTCTTGCTCCGCAGGGAGCCTGCTTCTCCCTCTGACTCTGCCTTCCACTCTGTCTGCCTGTGCTCGCTCTCGCTCTCTCTCTGACAAATAAATAAATAAAATCTTAAAAAAAAAAAAACTTATAAAAAAGTTGTCTTGAGAAGAAAATACAACATACCAGAACATATGGAATGCAGCAGAAGCAGATCTAAGAAGGACGTCCGTGGCAATAAATGCCTACATTAACAATGCCTCAAGTAGACAACATAACTCTTCACCTTAAGGAAATGGAAAAAGAACAAACTAAGCCTAAGGTTAGCAGAAGATAATAAATAATAAAAATTAGAGCAGAAAAAAGTAAAAGAGACAACAAAAACATTAGAAAAGTTTAACCAAACTAAGAGTTGGTTCTTTGAAAAGATCTACAAAATTGGCAAACACTTAGCTAGACCAACCAGGAAAAAAAAAAGAGGACGCAAATCAAAATTGTAAAATGAAAAATGAGACATTATAACTAATGCCAGAGAATTATAAAGATTTTTAAGAGCCTACTATGAACCCACAAACAGGACCATCTAGAAGAAATGGGAAACATCTTAGAGACATAGCACCTACCAAGACTGAATAAGGAACAAAAAGAACATCTGTATAGAGCAATTACTAGAAAGGAGATTGAATCAGTGATCAAAAATTTCCCAGTGAAGAAAAGCCCATGATGGATCAGATGGCTTCCCAGGTAAATTTAACCAAAGATTTAATGAAGAATTAATACCAATCCTTCTCAAACTCTTCCAGAAAATTGAAGAGGAAGGAACACTCCCAAATACATTTTATGAGACCAGCATTATCCCAGTACCAAAACCAGGAAAGCACACTACTAGAGAAGAAAACTATAGGACATTATCTTTGATGGATATAGATGCAGAAATTCTCAAAAAAACTAGCCATCTGTATTCAGCAGTACATTAAAAGGATCATTCACGATGATCAAGTGGAATTGATCCCTGGCGTGCATATCCTTGGGTTCAACATATGCAAATCAACCAGCATGATACATTACATTAATAGAATGAAACAAAAGAATTATATAAGAATCTTAATGGATGTAGGAAAAGTATTTGACAAAATTGACCCATCCATCCATGATAAAAACTCATAACAAGTTAGTCATGGAAGGAATTAGGCATCTCGGTACCTGGGAGGCATTACACTAAGTGAAATAATTTAAGAGAAAGACTAGTACTATATGATCTCACTTATATGTAGAAACTGAAAAACAAGACAAACAGAACACCAAACATAGAGAAAAAAAATCAGATGTGGTTATTTGAAGAGGGGACTTGGAAGGTGGCCCACAGGTATAAATTTCTGGTGATGAGATAAGTAATAGGGTTGTAGTATACATGATGACTATAGCTACCTCCAATGTATGATGTGTAGGAAAGATGTTAAGAAAGTAAAGCTTAAGAGTTCTCATGCAAGAATTTTTTTTCCTTTTTTTTCTTTCTTTCTGTTTCCTTTTTTCTTTTTGTTGTATCTATTTGAGAAGGTAGATGTTATACCTTTGGGGGGAACCATTTTATAATGTATGTAAATCAAAGTGTATGTATGTACACCTTAAACTTATATAGTGATGTATATCAATTATTTCTCAAAACTGGTAAAACATTGTTAAATAAAAATTCCAAAAGATTACACAAAAAATGGTAAGATTAATTCCCCCCAGGGAGAGAAAGTTATGTAACTGCTGGGGAAGGGTAAGAGAAAAAAAAGTTCTGGATTTTTTGTAACTACATTTTTGAACCACAGTGCAGTACCTGCTCAAAATATTAAAATTAACCAACTATGAAAGCTGAAAACATTGTTAGTTTGGCAGTGGATAAGAATCTGAGAGCTGTAGTGGCCTCTGGAGTAAGGTGTGAGTGGGGATAGCACAGAGGTGTGAACGAAGACTATTTTTACGCTATATAGATTCATAGGTTTTGAGATTTGTTTCTGTGTATATCATATATTAATTTTTTTTATAAATAGTCAATTTCAAATGTTTTGCAGGACACTGGAAAATGGTAAATGACTTTGGATACACAAGTAATTAAGATCATAATCCCTAAGTGAATTTATTTTTTTTTAGCTATTTTTTCCTAAATGGATTTAAAGCAAGTTGCCGTGGAGGAATAGATAAGGACCCCAGCTTGCCTAAGAGTGTTACTTCTCATGAGAAACAAGAATGATACAAGAAGGCGCCGGGGTGGCTCAGCTGGTTAAGCATCTGCCTTTGGCTCAGGTCATGATCTCAGGGTCCTGGGATTGAGTCCTGCATGGGCCTCCCTGCTCAGCTGGAAGCCTTATTCTCCCTCTCCTTTTGTCCCTCCTCCTGCTTGTGCTCTCTCTCTCTGTTAAATAGATGATAGATAAGTAGATAGATAGATTAAAAAAAAAGAAGAAGAAGAATGACACAAGAGCTATACATAGGTCACTTAGAAGAAAATGAAGTCACATCAGACAAGAAGATGAGGAACTGAGACTTTCAGACCCCTGTCTCGGGCAAATAAACTTTATTTCATCGTAAAAAGATACTAGGATATCATATCAGTCCCTCCCAATAGCAACTCAGTTTGTCTCTTTTAAACAAGATTTTTAAATTCAAGGGACAAAATCTTACAAACCCTTGATTAAGCAAAGAAGAGGTAAAAGAAATACGAAATATATAAATTTAGGGATGGGGCTGGCATTCTGTTCTTCTCTGACTGACTCCGGAAGGATTGTTTTCACAGCTTCTCTGATTTTTCTTCCCTTCTCTTTTCCGTCCAAGCCTGCCTTCTGTCACATATAGCACGCTGGGCGTCCTCATGGTCACCACGGAACCATTGCCAAGGCAGTGAGTCTATATGAGCTTCGTTGCTTAGTCCTGCTGCCCATAGAAACCCAGCTGAAATTCTAGGTGGTCTAATTTATGGATCTCAGAGGGGAAAGAATCATAGTAACTCAGTCCATTTCAGGCAATGGTTGCCCTGAATTCAGGGTATATCCAAATTCTTATAGCAGTGACCACCACGGAGGGAAATGCAGATTACTTTGTGCGGTTACTTCAGAAAGTGCTATGAGCAAAGGACAATGATTTTGTAATGGCAATGGCTTGTGTCCCAATAGCGTTGTACATTGTGGTCATCCAGCTGACTGTATGTTTACGTGGAGACAATTCTCACTTCCATAGGTCATTTATTTCTTTTGTAGCCGAGCATTTTGTTTTGTTTCGTTTTATAAAATTCTGAATTTTAAAAACAACAGCAATAAAGCCAACCCTTCTAAATACTGGTAAAGAGATCTCGGGTCTGGGTGGACTCAGTCTTGTAGCCAAGATGTCCATGCTTCAAATGAGTAAGTCATTAACCACCTCTCACACCACACAAAATGATGAACAGGTGCTGTTCTAGGAAAAATGTGATAGGCAGGAAATGTACACATGTAGCTTTGCAAATAGGGAATACAGATTCTCCAGAGCTCTTCCTGCTGGTGTTTTATATTCAGAAGGTCTAATGTAGGATGCTTCAGGAAACTCCAATATTTGCAACAGTCTTTTCAATGGCCGTGAGTGCTAGGTGAGAGTTAACAATGTAGCAGGATTTCAAAGGTCAATAGAGATTTTACTTTTCTTAGTTCTTTTGTTTTCAAGGCTTACTTTTTTTTTTCCAGTTCTGAAAACCACACATGCATGTGGCAACACAGAGAACATGCATTCAATATCCGATATAACACATGATAATGGGCACGATGGCTAAGTAGAAATGTGTCTAGACTACTGTTCGCTGAGGGAACACTTACCGACACTATGTCAGAAGTGTTCAGTGCTGGGCAGTGGACTGTCTGCATTCAAGTGAAATATAGACCCCCCACCCTAAATGGCTCTTCCCAAAGGAAGCAGGACACATGGGGAGTGGGGAGAGGGGATGCAGCCATCAGTGGAAGCAATGAAAGCAGAAGACAATGGAGATGGAAAGAAGAAAATGCAGGAAAGCAATTCCAGGTGACCATGTATATGACAAAGATGTTTTAGCAAGTATGAGCAGGTAGCATACTCTTACATAAGTTGATGAAAAATTGTTAAAGCCATAACTTTACAGAAAGGACCCCTGGATCTTAATCTTTCCATTGGTTAGGGATAACTGCCTGGCCCACACAGGAGCACATCATGGTCATGGTAACACCAGGAATCCAGCTGAGCTATCCATTTGGGAACACGGACCAAGCATGGACTGGATTTCAAGAAGACTGTAAATGCCTATTAACTTGGTAGAATCATACTGCACCTGGCAATACACACCCACTTTCCCATGGAACAAGACTATGAAACTAGTTAGGCTTTCCTATTGATCTTTCAAAAACAGAAAGTGCCATTTTTCTTTCTCAAAAAATCTTAATTTTCCTTTCCCATTCTCATAAGACACTGATAACATGAACAGTCATCACTAAGTACTCTATTTGCCTTTAATACTGAGAATTGAGTTTTTGAGTTTATTTGTTGGGCAAAGATCACACGTGAGATATTTAATAAATTATCATACTGAAAGGGCTATGCAGGTTTCCCAACAAAATTTCCCATAGCTAAACTATTCCCTGTAAAAGCTTCTTGATGTAACAACAGTAATACTATATGCATCTCACAAGGATTACCAATCAGTAGGTTCTATGTATATGTTCATATTATTTCACTATCCCTCAGGGTGATGCTATAAAGAAGTACTGCTGTTATGTGATTTTACAGACTGCAGCTTAGAGAAGTCACCAGCCAGGACCCTGTTAGGAAACTAACAATAGTGAAAGAGGTAGCCGAATTAACTCTTTATGGAGGCATGGGGAGGATGAAGGAAACCCACAAAGCAACAAAGTATAAGATGAGTGACAGAGAAGAGCCATTGTACCTCCGGGCTTCGGTGGCAAGACCAAGAGAGGGAATAATGTCACTGCAAATAAGACTTCAAGCGGCATTAAGAAGGGCCATACTGCTGTCAAACCAGAACTGAGTTCTTGATTCCCACACAGTTATCTTTCACTATAGCATACAATTAAGCAGGTGGCAGTCTTAAGAAGAGCCTACTATAGAGCTCTAACAAACAAGTAAAAGGAAATACCAAGTTCAGTTATGGTTCATTTTCTCTGGGGGCAGCACCTTGTTGCTCCTGCAGCAAGCGGGGTCTGGAACACTAAATGCAGCTAGGATGTGTCAGCTAAGCCCTGTGTGGTGGGAGTGTCATTCACTCATGGAAATGAAAGCGGGGATCCCAGTGGATCAGTGGATGGGGTTCAGCCAGAGGCAATGGGAAAGCAAATCAAGGAAAAATCCCAGATACTGTGGTATGGGGAATAGAGACAAAGCCTGGTGAATGTTTAAGATAATCTTATAATAAACATTTAAACATTTTTAACTTAAATTTATTTAAAAAGAAAATCATACTCTACCCATTGTGATCTCTTTGGGCTTATTTCCAGGGGCTCTACTTTTTAAGGGATGGTTGGCTAACACATGTGTCCAGAGAGAGAGCCAGGTAGAAATGTTAAGGACCTGGAAAGACGGCACACCACTGAAAGAAATAGACAAATTTATCTAGGAAGAGAAGAAAAAAATTCAGTGGAATTAGATATCAGAATAAAACTTATCCTGCCTACTTGTAATGGGCAAAACTAGAACCAGGAAGGAAAAAAAGATCAAAAAGCAAAGTTTTGAAGGAAAGAAAGTGGCTCTAATTTTAGTTTTAATTGCTGAATTCTGTCTAAAAATAAACTGGGTTGTCCTGCAAGGTGATGAGTCCTCTGTCACATGAGGTATTCCAGCAGGATGTCATAAAAGAAATTCCTAAACAGGAAGATCAAACAAGATGGAATCAAAGATGCTTTTGAAGTTTAACATTCTGCACAGTGTCATTAAACTGAAACATTGAATTTCAGTAACGTTTCTGGCCTCTCTATGGTCTCTTACCTTACAGAGAGACATTTGTCCAGATGGTTCAGCCAGCTGAAAATGAGTTCTCAGAAGTTTCCAGAAAGCAATTTTTAAAATACGCTTTCTTGGGGCGCCTGGGTGGCTCAGTGGGTTAAGCCGCTGCCTTCAGCTCAGGTCATGATCTCAGGGTCCTGGGATTGAGTCCCGCATCGGGCTCTCTGCTCAGCAGGGAGCCTGCTTCCCTTCCTTTCTCTCTGCCTTCCTCTCTCTCTGCCTGCCTCTCCATCTGCTTGTGATTTCTCTCTGTCAAATAAATAAATAAATAAATCTTTAAAAAAAATAAAATAATATACGCTTTCTTTTCTTAAATTACATTTTTATGGATGCTATGTAAATAATTTAAAAAAACAACTCAGTAGCATATTGCCAAAATTTACATAGCTTTTATTGTTCTATTTTCATTTGATTAGTTCTCCACAGTATACATCAACTCTTTATCCAGCATTCAAAGAGAGTGAGAAGTGAACCTATATGTAGCATTCTACATTAGTAGGGCTGGGCAGGTTAAATTTTGGCTGGTGAATGGTGCTTTGCATAGGATACTAGAAATCTTCTGTCTTGAGGAACTTCTTCAGGGTGTCAGGATGTCACATCATTCATGCACCACCTTGTCACTGAAGACTCATTTTAGATCTAATGAGAAAATCAACAGTTACGTAAGCTTAGGACAGGTGATACATGAGATTTCACTTGACCAAAGGAAATACACAATCACCTAGTGAATGGCAGCGGTTCTAAAAACAGCAGATCCGATATATCTTTTTGAAAGATGAAATTGCTATATCCAGATAGCCTAGTATAGCTCAGTAAATTTCAGTGAGTCACAAGACGCTATCTTTTTTCCTTGAATGAGTTAGTAGCTCCCACTCATGATTCTAACAGGAGGCTTGCTCTCCTGCCTCTTCATCAGAGAATGTCATAGTCTGTATTGTGGCTCTTTAGGGGTCAAGGGCAGCAGATCTATAGCCAGAGGCAATAGCCCAGTCTGGCTAAGGTTCAGCACACCCTTCCTCTCTATGAAGATCCTGACACCAATCACATGAGGAGAAAGATTTCCTCCCACCTGTCTTCCCGGTTAGATTCTTCTCTTGTTCTTACCCCCGTACAATCTTTTAGCATCCAGAATCTTGAAAATCTCTTTACTACTCTCCATGTATCAGAATCTTTCTGGAGAAGAAAGCTGACATATTCATACACATACTAATAATGTTCTCAGGGATATCCATATTTTAAAAGCACTCAAAGACTTAAAGAATACAAACAGACTCTCAAATAGTCGCATTAGGTCCTTTTTAGGACACAGACTGTGTGGTATTCCTAAGATCAGCCCTGCTAGTGTTTCTGTGTCAGCTATGGTATTTTCCAGATTATCCAGGAGTTACTGGGTTGCTCTGTTCTTGTCCCAGATAAACCAAAGAACTGGAGATTTGAGACTGGAAGGCGGAGAGAGAGTTTATTGAGCAGATAAGTAAAGTACGCTTTCAAGCAAAAAAGTGGACCACTCTCAGAGGAAGAGTGGCAGTGGCACCAAGAAACTCTAGCTGCATCTTTTTAGACCTGCTTTGTGTGCATGCAGATTTGGCTTTGAATGACATTTTTGATGGACAGTTGGTGGTTATAGACATTTTGGCTTCTGCGCATGTGCCTACCCACGAGGCATTGCTGTCATTGAATTTGTTTATGTCTTGTGTATAGGTTTCTAATGAACTTCTGCTGCGACCTTAAGGGCAATTTGCATCTTTTTGTGCATGCTCTGCTCTGGCAAGTCCCCTTGTGTTTTGTGAGCCCCTTCTGTAGCCAGGCTTTCCCCGCTGTGTTAGCCCTTAGAAGTGGCTCCGAGGGTGTGGCCCACGTCTGCTTACCCCTCCTCGCTCATGCCTAACCCTCTGCCTAACAGAAGTACAGAATATTAGTGCTGGAGGGGATCAAAACCAATTTAGGCAAGTCTCTCAGATTGTGGATTAAAATGCGAAACAGAACAGCAGCAACAACTGAAAATCTGAGGATCAAATGGATAAAGGCACTTGATGGGCACAAACCACAACAGTCCAGTGTTAAAACCAAAATGAACACTCAAGTCTTCTTATTTGTATTCTGGGGCCCATTTCCCCACCTCATCAGTCTTCTTTGATATCCTATGTATCTTTGTATCTGGATATTCTTTGCATGTGGAGAATTTTAAAGCAGAGAATGTGATTTTTTTAAAGGACACTTTTGGCCATGTGATATCCAAAAGTTTAGTATTTTAGGGAAAATATTTTGATGAGTGTGTACATGTATTGGTAAAAGCAGTAAATTAATGTCTGATGGTCAAAATGTGTTTTACGCTCTTAAGTAAAGCTGTGTTTAAAAATTAGTATTTATCTGACTCTAGTAGATACGTCATGGAAGTAAGTGGACATCTTTGTGTTACTGAGCTATTTATATGGTAACAAAATGATTAAGATTGGATAAATATAAGTTTTAATGGTACCTGCTATACTCTAGTAGGCTTGCATGGATACACACACACACATATATACACATTCGACCAAAGAGAATCGAGAAAGCAGCTGTCTAGCTATAACAAGATCAGAATATAAAAGCATGATCAAACATTAGAGAAGAGTTTCCAGTATTTCAACCCACCTTACCAACTTTGTGTAATACTGCCCATCTTGCATCAGTTTTACATATTCAACAATATATAACATTGTCATTCCCCCAGATTGTATGAGTACTTCTATAAAACATCAGTCAGTAAGCATTCGCCTTTAAAAGCATTTTAGGGGCACCTGCGTGGCTCAGTTTGTTAAACATCTACCTTTGGTTCAGGACATGATTACAGGGTCCTGGGATGGAGCCCCATATTGAACTTCTGCTCAGTGGCCACCTGCTTCTGCCTCTGTCCACTCTCCCCCCCCACACACTAATACTCTCTCTGTCACTTGCTCTCTTTCTCGTTCTCAATAAAAAATCTTTAAAAAGTAAATAAATTAAAAAATAAAAACTATTTTAAATGAACTCTCAAAGGCTTAAAATGGAGCTATTAACTGATAGGAAATTAATTTTATTTCCTCCAAAGATTCCAATGCAAATAAATCAATCTTGATGACTCCACTGTCAGCAGAGATGACATATTCGTTCTGACTCCAAATCAGAAGCTTCCGTGTTGCTCTCACTTGGGAATTATATTGAGATCAGGAAATAAACTCTCAGTTATTTGTTCACCATTTCTCTTCATGGGGAAAATAACAACTGGGTTTGAAAGTTAAAATGAAAAAGTGCCCATTAAATAATAATTGTCTTAGAGGAAGCCATTAAAGCAGCTGCTTATGATCAGTTCCTTTCCTGTCACTGGAGATAAGCTCTCTGGGGAAGGCAAGAAGTTGTCCCAGTCTAGTCCCTTTTAAATTCGAAGTTAACTGAACCTCCTGACATACCACTGCTTTTGTTTGCTAAGAGGAGCGTCCTCATCCATGAGTGCTTTTAGTGAGCTGCTCCTGGTTCAGGATTCCTTACAGTTAAAAAATCTGAAATCTGCAATCTGGAGACATGGCTCCATGGAAAATTCCACTTAGCTACCTGAATAAAGAAAGTATGTCTTATAACTTAAACACTCCCTGCTCCATTACATAACTCGTGCACACCATGAGAGATCAAATCTGTTATTCTTGGCCAGAGTACAGGTCTGTTATGAGAAGGATTTGGGGCGCTGTACTTGACAGATAGTCCAAACTTCCCCTTGCATTGCCTGTGGGTCTTTACTGAATGTATCCTTGATTTAATTAGCAAATTGTGTTTCTGGGTAATACCTGCTGTTTACCAGTCTAATTTGATTTGATCTTTGTGATGGCTTGAGCATTCATTCATATCCTTCCTGTTGGAACATTGCCAGTACCAAACCTTCTTCCAAACCCAGAGTCTCTCCATAACAGTCACCTTTGGTGAATTTTATCATGGCGTCACAGGAAGTGCAATAAGAAAAAAAAAAAAAAAATGCCATGCCATGCTTCTCTAATCAGACTCTCCTTCCCATAAAGCTCTGATGCTACCTGATATTATCTTGTCCCTCA
Source organism: Mustela putorius furo (assembly GCF_011764305.1). Taxonomy (NCBI): domain Eukaryota; kingdom Metazoa; phylum Chordata; class Mammalia; order Carnivora; family Mustelidae; genus Mustela; species Mustela putorius. Next base: position 32,727,450 of record NW_025421998.1, read on the forward strand.
GGAAGTACCTAACTCCTCTACTCTATCTCATAGGATTCAGAGATTATAATCTACACAATACTGTGTTTGTTCAATATTTTTTTTTCTGAATATTTCTTAAAGTATCTTGTTTTAACTGCAACCTGGTTTCCTTCTTAGAGTAATACTTCATGAGAGTTCTTTCACGTGGAGGTTATTTTGTCTTTCACATCTCTTGTCACTGAGTATGAAGACGGATGTCTACCTTGCTACCCACTGCCTTCTTCCCCCCTGTTGCTCTGCAACCTGTTAACTCTATACAGACTACCCTCCTCATGGCAGTCTTCTAAAACCTCTGATGACTCATTTCTTGGTGACTTTAGTTCTTGGCTCAATATAATATAATTCACTGAGTTTAGTTGTTGCCAACAGATACACATGGCTATGAGAAGTCCTATTTATTCACCAAGCAAATTTTTGAATGGCATGAGTTCCAAAGAATGCCTTCTTCTTTAGAATCTGAACTCCCTATCATCAAAGAGAATGGTCTCTTCTGATCCAAATCTTTTCCACATTAATTTAGAAGATTTTTTTTTTAATAACCTGGTCTCTCAGTTCTTTGATCTTTTCTGCTCCAAGTACTTTGACTTCCAGTTCATATCGGGTGCTCATTTTTGTGTTTATACCTTCGGTATTTAATTCCTAATAATTTTTCTAAACTCTGAAATCTCTTTCTTTATACAACTTTATATAAATAAAAAAATAGAGATATGCATATAGACATAGGTCAAAAGAAATTTAGAAGAAACATTTTGAGGACTTCCTTTCTGGTCCATAGTCAAGGAAATTGAGCATTTCCAGGGATGGGTGGTTATGTTTATTTAGCTTTTCATACCTAACAAACGAGAGTTTTTCCCTGTGCCACTTTCCACTTCCATACACAACGATACTCCTGTGGTATCATAAAATGTATTTTGACTCTTCAATAATAAAGTTTTGTCTTCAGATGTCTGATCCCTGCCAGTTACTTTTAAATTATCTACTTATTATTTTTTTATATTTGTCACATATTAAGTGTGTGTCTGGAGGAAGCGGAGACCAAAAATGTGTTTCAAGTAACAGACACCTGAAGAAGTGCCTGTATCAGCTAAAGAGCCAGGAGTTAATAGGCAGAATGATGAACAGGAAAAATAATTAAAATTTATTTTTATTTTATTTTTATATTCTTTTTACTCTTTTTACTCCTTTTCTTTACCTACATTAAAATGTGCAGATATTCATTGTTAGGCTCAGGTAAGTCTTACAATCCTAAGACAGAGAGAGAACATGTCCATCATTTCAGAAAGAATTCTCATTCTCTTTTCCAGACAACCCCCACACCTTCATCCCTGCCCCTACCAGGGAATCCACTTATTGACTTGTATCACCATTGCTGTGTTTTTGTTTTGTCTGGACTACACTGAAACAGGATTTATATTATTTTACTCAGGAGAGATTGAGAGGAAATCTAATATTATATGGGGAAAAGTGATTACTTCTTGCTTAGAAAATAAGAAAGACACTTTTAGTCAGTAAGGATTAGTGTTAAAATAGAAACTTTGCATAAGTGGTTATACATGAAGGATATATGATGGGAAAAGTCTCTCACTCTCTCTCTCTCACTCTCTCTCTCACACAGACACACACACAGTGCAAGTACAATGAAAATGAATACAGCCCTAGTCTATAGTAGAAAATGGATGGGCAAAATAGTAAGGAACCTCAGGTAGCCATCAAGGAATTTCAGGAAAGTAGAGTCATCAGAGATTTGTAAAAAAACAAAAACAAAAGCAAGAACAGATTTGAAGAAGGGCACCTGGGTAATTCAGTTAGTTAAGCATCAAACTCCTGATTTTGGCTCAGGTCATGATCTCAGGGTGGATCATGAGATGGAGCCCTGTGTTGAGCTTTGCACTAGACATGGAGCCTGCTTAAGATTCTTTCTCTCTCTGGGGGATCTGGATGGCTTAGTAAAGCATCTGACTCTTGGTTCCTGTTCAGGTCATGATCTCAGGCTCAGGATCTCAGGGTGGTGAGATCGAGCCCATGACAAGTTTGATGCTGGCTGTAGAGTCTGCTTAAGATTCTCTCTCCCCCTCTGGCCACCACCCTCCACTCCCTGCAAAAAAAGAGACTTCAAGTACAAAAGACCTGAAAGCTTTTTTTTTATTTTATTTTTTTTTAAATAAGCCATGTAATAGCTTTAATCAGTGGTGATGACTTGGGAAAGTGTTGCTGCCAAAACCTGCTACACTCACAGTACAGTGCCATGTCTAAAAATTGATTTCACATTTATTCAAAAGATTCTATTTTTATAAAAGAAAATATCAGGCACTCCACTCTGATGCACTTTGCTAGTACATGGATCAGGAAAAAAGTGCCTACATTAAAAATAGTGAAACAGCCTCAAACAATTCAATCACACTATCTCATTTATCCTTGACTCTAATCCTTTTCTTCCCTGAAACACACCCTTTAGAGACAAAAAATACTGTCCCAAGTTGCATCTTCTGTCTTGAGTTCATGCCCTATGCTGGTCTTAATGTTTTGGCATAAAAATGATAGCAAGATACCCAATGGGAATGTGGACTTTTCTACAGAATAGTCACTTTCTCTCCTAATAATATTAGCTGCCATGCAGTGTCTTGTCTGTAGTCTCTTGACCTTTTTGAAACAAGTGAAGGAAATCATTGTTGCCTGAAGCAGCTGACACCAGCAATGCCCAGAGATTGATCCTTCCCTTTCAATAAGACACATTTCTTTATGAAATCTTGCCATATGTGGGGCACCTGGGTGGCTCAGTGGGTTAAGCCGCTGCCTTCGGCTCAGGTCATGATCTCGGGGTCCTGGGATCGAGTCCCACATTGGGCTCTCTGCTCGGCGGGGAGCCTGCTTCCCTTCCTCTCTCTCTCTGCCTGCCTCTCTGTCTACTTGTGATTGCTCTCTGTCAAATAAATAAATAAATAAATCTTAAAAAAAAAAAAAAGTTAAAAAAAAAAAAGAAATCTTGCCATATGTGATGTGGATGGAACTAGAGGGTATTATGCTTAGTGAAATAAGTCAACCGGAGAAAGACAACTATCATATGATCTCCCTGATATGAGGAAGTGGAGATGCAACGTGGGGGGCTTGGGGGTAGGAGAAGAATAAATGAAACAAGATGGGATCAGGAGGGAGACAAACCATAAGAGACTCTTAATCTCACAAAACAAACTGAGCATGGCCAGGGTGGGGGTAGGGAAAGGGTGGTGGGGTTATGGACATTGGAGAGGGTATGTGCTATGGTGAGTGCTGTGAGGTGTGTAAAACCTGGTGATTTGCAGACCTGTACCCCTGGGATTAATAATACATTATATGTTTATTTAAAAAAAAAAAGAGACATTTCTTTTAAAGGGAGATCTCAAAGCAAAGCTGAACACGACATATTTCTTTTTTCATGCCTAACTCTGCTTGGTGTATCTTCAAGGTCAGAAAAGTTTTAGTGGCAACGTTAGTAGTAGGTAGCTATAATTCCACATACTCTCACATATTTAGAGAAATGTTAAAATTTAATTGCCAATGTCATTAAAGTGAACATTAAAATGATGTGCTGATCTTTTTACTGAATAAACCTAGGGAAATGGGTTCTCACCAGCCTAGTAGACAATATGGAAGAGAATGCTAAAGGAAAATGTGTGATTTGCATCAAGTAGCCAGTTTATCTTCTAGTTGTTCTAGCAAAAACTGTGGAGTTATTCTTAACTCCTCTTTGCCTTAAATACCAGATTTGATGTTTAAGCATTGGACCTCCTTCACTATTTCCATGGCTACAACATTAATGCCAGGCATCTCCCGGCTAATTGTAGCATCTCTGCCTGACTCTTCTAGAATATGCTGTCTAAAGAGTAGACAGCCTGCCTGTGCCTATCTATAAAGCACGTGCCAGATCACACCACTCCTCGGTTCCTATCTTCAAGTGGGTAAAGCTAAAGTCTGCCTGGTGTCTTTCTTCTCCTCCTCCTTCTCCTCCTCCTTCTCCTCCTCCTCTTCCACTTCTTCTTTTTTTAAGGTTTTATCTATTTATTTTATAGAGAGAGAAAGACAACAAGCCAGGGGAGCAGCAGAGGGAAAGGGAGAAGCAGACTCCCCACTGAGCATGGAGCCTGATGCAGGGCCCCATCCCAGGAACCTGGGATCATGATCTGGGCCAAAGACAGACGCCTAACTGACTGAGCCACTCAGGAGCCCCAAAGGCTGCCTTATGTCTTAGAAGCCCTGCCTAATATTTAATTTTTCACTTTGAAAAATGATGTATCTGAGAGAGGACATAGATAGTTTTCTAAAATGATTGTACCAATATTCACTCCTACTAAAAGTCTGTTTAAAGTTCCCAGTATTTCATAACCTGACCACAAAGTTGTATAGACAGTTATTTACGTTTTCCACTTTAGTCAGTATAGAAGGGCATCTCATTATAATTTTTTTAAAAGATTTTATTTGACAGACAAGAGATCACAAGTAGGCAGAGAGGCAGACAAAGAGAGAGGGGGAAGCAGGCTCCTGCTGAGCAGAGAGACTGATGGGGGCTTGATCCAAGGACCCTGGGATCACGACCTAAGCTGAAAGCAGAGGCTTTAACCCGCTGAGCCACCCAGGCACCCCAGAGCATCTCATTATAAATTAAATTTACTTTCTCTCATTACAGTTGAGCTCGTGCATCTTTTCATTTTTTGAATAACCATTCATATTCCTTCTCTTGTTCCTGCCTGTTCATGCCTGGTTTTTTTTTCTTTCTCTCTTTGAGTGGCTTACCTTTTCCTTATTACAGTTTCTGTTTAATGTTAGTTCCTTATTAATTTGTAAGACTTTTTATATGTTTTGGATACTGATTCCTCTTTGACTGAAAGTGTTTTGATTGAAACTCTTCTCCAAGTTTAGAGTACCTTTTTTCTTAAATGGAAGTACAGTTGGCATACAGTGTTAGATTAGGTGTATAGCATAGCAATTGGACAATTCTCTACATGAAGCAAGGGTCACCATAATTAAGTGTCGTCACTGTACAAAGATACTAGAGTACTACTGACCATATTCCCTCTGCTGTACTTACCATCCCTGTGATTTATTTATTTAATAACTGGAAGTTTGTATCTCTAAATCCCCTTTACCTGATAGTATCTTCGAGTCATTTTAAAGTCATCCAATATGTGAATCATTAACCTTACGATATGATGGTTTTAGGGTCTTATTTTAAAAACCCTTCCCTATTCCAGTTTCTAAGTATATATTTTAATATTGTTTTCTTGTACTTTTGAGGTGTTGTCCTTCATACTTGCCAATTCAATTGGTTTTTTTTTAATTTAAATTTCCAAAAATGTGAGACAGAAGACAAATGTCACCTTTTATGTGTTTTTAAAAATATGTGAAAAAAATGTTCCATATCACTTGCCATCAGGGAAATATAAATCAAAACCACAATGAGATACCACTTTGCACCAGTTTGAATGGCCAAAACTAACAAGACAGAGGACAACAAATGTTTGCGAGGGTGCTGAGAAAGGCAAATATTGGTAGGAATGCAAACTGGCACAGCCACTCTGGAAAACAGTATGGAGGTTCCTCAAGAAGTTAAAAGTAGAACTACCCTACAATCCAGCAATTGCACTATTCTGTATTTACTCCAAAGATAGAAATGTATCTTTTCACTAGAAAAGAAGGGGTACCTGCACCCCAGTGTTCATAGCAACAATGTCCACAATAGCCAAACTGTGGAAAAGGCTGAGATGTCCTTCAACAGATGAATGGATAAAGAAGATACGGCTCATATATACAATGGAATATTACTCAACCATCAGAAAGGATGAAAACTTACTATTTACATCAGCATAGATGGAACTGGAGGATATTATGCTAAGTAAAATAAGTCAATTAGAGAAAGACAATTTTCATATGGTCTCACTTATATGTGGAATATAAGGAACAGCCTAGAGAACTGTAGGGGAAGGGAGGGAAAATTGAATGGGAAAAAAATTAGAGAGGGAGACAAACTATGAGAGACTCTGGACTCTGAGAAAAAAAAAACTGAGGGTTGAAGAAGGGAGGGTCTGGGGTGACGGGGTAATTGGGTGATGGGCATTAAGGAGATGAGCACTGGATGTTAAAGGCAACTAATGAATCATTGAACAGTACATCAGAAACTAATGTACTATATGTTGGCTAATTGAAATTAATAAAAAATATAAAGAAAAACATGAAAATATTGTCTCAGATTCATTTATTTAATAATCATTTCCCTACTGACGTCCATTGAGATACATCAGATTTCTCTCAGTCATTGATCATTTCTACTGGTTTTTGATCCCAGTGGCACCTTCCCTGTGAGGACTTCACTAGTCTCCCTATCTAAAATTGAATCTCACTTGCCCCTTCAACAAAAACATGTGTACTTTCTAACCACATTCCTTACTCAGTGTCTCTCCAGAGCACCTACTTCCAGCTAATTAAGTTTTACTTAACATCTCATGTATTGCTTTCCCCTCACATACACCTAAACTCCACAGGGTCAGAGTTTTGTTTGTTCTGTTATTGTGATATCACCAAACCTTAGAACAAAAATCAGAATTCAGTAGGTGTTAGATTGCATTGAATTGATAGTCTACATGCCTGTCAGTATTGTGATACAAACTGTCTTTGTTACTCTTTATAATCAATTGATATTTCATATCTCAATCCCTTTACCTGGTCTTCATTAGAGTATGTTAGACTTGAGTGATCTTCCAGATACATTTGAGAATTAGCCTTCCAAACTTGAAAACACACACACAAACCCTGTTTGGTAGGTTGGTGTTTAAACAACACACCAACTTGGAAGAAACTGAAATCTTTAATATTGAGCCTTCTTCTCCAGAAATATTATTTGTAAGATCTTATTTAATTGCCTTCAAAAACATTTTGTAATTTTGTGCATAAGGTTCTCACATTTTGTTATTTCCTGAGCTCATTATATAGTCAGTGCTATTGTAAAATGATCATTTTTAAGATTAAAAGCTGCCATGATGCGGGGGAAAATGGAAAAATACCCTCACTTTAGAACAGTTATTTCCAACCCTCCTGCACATTAGAAATGCCTAATATGTTAAAAGCAAACAACAACAAACAAAAACAAAAATTAAAAACCTGCAAAAAACCAGCCCTTATCCCACACCAATTAACTCGGAATTTCTGGGGGGTAAGTTCAGGTATTTGTTTCTCTTAATATTCCCCTAAGTGTTTCTAATATGCAGCCAGTCTTGAAATAACACTGTTTTAGAAGAGCGCAATCCAGGAAAGCAAAGACACTTAAGAGAACATATTAAGGGGCAAAATTCTAAGGTGATAATTAACATACCAAAGGCCCAGACTTTAATTTTTATATATTCTCAGATTTAGATCTTCCACATTTCACAGCTAATTAAAAGATCGAACATTATATTTCAATATTAACTTCCCATAAGAGATCTTTAAGTGTGTACAAACCTAACGTCACTTTAATTTTCAATTTTTTTTAAAGAAGAAGTATTTTGAGGATGTGTAAACCAAAGTCACTTGCTAGTATACAATTGGAAACAAAACTAAATGTCCTAAATGACACCATAAAAAGTCAACTCTGCAAGGGCTTAATGATTTAAAAAACATCCAAATTCTTAGAAAGCCCATTAATATAATCCACATAAGGCCAAGTTTATATTATTCAAAATACTGTGATAATGAAAGATCCTCTGGATAATAGGCTATGCATCATTTCAGCTAAAAAACAAAATAAGAACAAAATAAGAGTCATGAGAGAGAAAAGAAAAAAAAATAGCAGACCCATACTGAGCATAGGCATAACAGAATATGTATATGTCAGAATTCCTCTTAGGAAGACAACTCTTTTTTCCTTGGGAAAATTTGTGGAGAATTTTTTTGGCTGTAAAATGTGATCTGTGCCCCTCTCCATAGCCACAATGAGGATTAAAAGATCTTTGAATTACTATGATTAAAGTTGAGGAAGTTTTAGTTTCTTGGGACAACTTGATGAATCATGGAGAGGAGAACCCCGTAGTAGCAAGCCTGAAGGAGCCCAGGGAAGGAGGCTGACAAGATGTGATCTGCCTTGCAAGAAAAATAAGGGAATGACCACACAATAGAAAGAGTGAGAATTACACAGACCTACAGTGTGGAGTCCTTATCTATTTTATTACATTTTGATATTTAAAGAGAATGTGACCGACATTTGGGCAGGAACGCTTAGGGCTTTCTATGCAAACGACTTCTGGGTTCTGCACATGTGACAAGCCCTGCTAGGTAGTCTGGAAATGAATTTCCACTAATGTCAAAAATTTAAATCCAAGGTTCTTTTTTTTATTTTTAAAAAAAAGATTTACTTATTTATTCTAGAAAGCAAGAAAGAGTGGAGGGAGGGGCAGAGGTGGTGGGAAAGAGTAAATCATGAGCAGAGTCCCTGGTGAGCAGGGACCTGGGCCCAGGACTCAATCTCATGACCCTGAGATAATGACCTGAACTGGAAGCAAGAATCCAGTGCTTAACCAACTGTGCCACCCAAATGCCCCTAAGTCCAGGATTCTTAAATCAAGGAGCTTCAGAGTTGGCTTTTTTGGGAGAGAGAATAGATTATTAAAGATGCAGGATAAGGGTTATCCTAGAGCATAGTCTTCAAATTAGAATATGCATGCTGCGGGTTACAGAAAACATTTACAGTGTTAAATATATTTTTCACATTTACTCCTTTTTTTCAATTTCTTGTATTTACTCCTCCTTAACAAACAATGTAACTGCCATCTAGTCTCTTCTTGGTTCTCTCTTCCCCTTTTTCCTTTCACAATTTCTCTTCTCTTAGTCTACAAAAGAAAAGCATTTTCCCCCCAGCCTGTCAAAACATTTCCATGCTGCATGGTGGTGGAGTGAAAAAAACTTCTAAGGAACAAAGTGACAATTCCAATTATGAGTGTTGAGAGGCTTCAATCAAGGCATCAAAAGCCCATGGCCAGTTTTGTGTCTCTCCATACTGCTCTCATATTAACGTTCAGGACAATGGGTGGTATTCGAAATAAGATATTTTGGTCTATGCTGAGATATTACGAATTCAAGAGAATTCTGAGAATCCAGGTGGGATTTATGACAATTTCCCCTTAACCACTTTCCCATGACTGTGGTCAAAGAATTAATTACTCTTGAAGGAGAATTCTTTGAGATTTTTGGCAAAAAAGATAAATTATATCTATATAATGAAGGAATTCATCTGTCTTCTAAAAATATAATTTACAATTATAAATTATATTGTATATTGTATATTGTAAATTATAAAATTTCTGGACTCTATAAAACTACTGTAAATAAACAAATTCAGTAAAATATAAATAAAACTAAAAATATCATGTAGGCAACATTCCCTCGGAAGCTCTTCCAAAGGAGCTTTGTTCAATGTGAAAGTTAGAAATTACATATGATGGGAAAGACTTTAATATCTGTTGCACTACTTATACTTTATAAATATTATATGCCAAGGCTATTTTTACAATTAAATTGGTTTTTCATATTCAAACAGCACTATACCTTGTAAAGATCAGTAATAGCAGGTAACATTGTTTAATACATAATGACAAGAATTGCTGGAAATAAAAGATATATACCTTGGGTACCAAGGGTCAAGAGATATTTCTAGTCATTATCAGTTAATAATGTAGAGAGGAAAAAAGTAGAGGGAAGAAAATCAGAATTAATAATTATGGTGTGGTACGTCATTCTTGCCAAATAATATCCTACTAAAGAGATTTTCAGAACATTAAACAGTGTTATTTGAGTTGATTCTGGGTAGACAGGCAATGAACAGGTGCAAAAATGGTTTATTGCTCATTCTTGCACTTTAAACCTTATTTTGTTTTGGAAATGTTACTTTTTTAAACAATCTCTTGATGTCATTTGGGAACTTTAGTAAGTATTGAAAAACAATAAATTCAAAATAATCTTAAGATAATAAATCAAGTAAGGTAAGGGAAGAATCTAAGTAGATCTGAAAAAAAAAAACCCCAATGCTAATAATGGTGTCAAGTAGGCACTCAAACGAGCTAGTGAAGTAAAGCAGAATTAGCCAATCTGAAAGCTGCGGAAAGCAGTTAGAAGCGTTAGTAAGACTTAAATTTAATATTCAAGGGGAGGAAAATGCATGTTGGAAATAGAAATTTAATGGTTTTTTTCTAAGCTGAATATTCTCAGTCAAAAGAAAAAAAAAAAGAATGTATTCAATTTCCATGTCCAATCAGAGCACTAAAAATAAGTCGAATGTTGAAGAATGTTGATCATAGCAACAGTGAGCATGTGAGTGTCTTCATTCACTGACACACCTGGTACACTTACAGGTAGGTCTGCATACTTTGCTCAATTCCCAAATCCCAAGTCTTCTGAAAATCAAAACAGTTGTATCCCTTATTTGGGAACAAAACCTGATGTGAACAGATGTAAGGCTATTTAGAGTCCATATCTTACTAGATAGGATATGTTATTTCACTGAGAAATAACAGCAGGCTTGATTATAGGCTGCTGCCCTACACGCAGCTGAGAATGTTACCGAATACATTGGTGTATGTACTCAAAAATATTCTGATATGTACAAATTCTGAATATCCAAGCGTGTCTGTGCCAAAAATTTAGAAAAGAAATTGTTGACCTGCTCCGACGATTAATGTACAATAAGTTGCAGGAATCATTAGCTATCGTTCTATGCTGCGAAGATCTTTGGACGGGGCTTCCCTAAGGGGATAAGGGAGCCCCACAGGCCAGCCCAGGCTCCCCTGAGCCATTCTGAAGGTGCGGTTCATTTGAACTCAGCAAGGTGGCACCTACAAGTTTCCAAAAAGAAGCCTGAAAACTTCACTTTTCTATTTACTCGGCAGTACTCTGGATCTCCAGAATACTGAACAAAACGTGTTATATACGGATACAAACCCGTGTAAATTCAGCTTTCAAAATATTTAGACACCACTGTGAGAAAAATACATTACCTGGAACATCAAAATGATGTGTTCCTTTATTCACTTCACAACCATGATGGAAAATTTCAAGTGTGTCCCACACGTCTAGGTGCTGGGAAGGCTCTGGCAACAGTAGCATGCGCCTCTTGTTGTGGCCCATACCAGTGTTTTGAGCAGCTTTCTTCTATGGAAAGGATTCTCTATGTTAAGAAACACTTAGAAACCTGAGACACTTTTCTTGACCCCCTTGGTCTGGGGCTCAGCTACATGACCTGGAGTGTGCCAATCAACTGTGCTCGCTCAGAACTTCGGTATTGAAAGAATGACTGGAGGAAGCAAGAGTCAAAGGGAAACCTATGGGAATGTCTTACCTGTTACGTCAGAGCGCACAGCTGAGGAGTTGGGCTTCCAGGAATAGAATGTGATGGGCTTAGAAACTGGCAGTTTATAAACTGACTCAGGCAGTAGGGGGGAATGGGGGCTGTGTTGGAACATTCCCGGGGTGACATAGTGGCAGTGTTGTTCCTGGTGGCTTAGCCTCTGAGCCTGATAATCTTGTTTTCTGGAGAGTTTATAAGCAACCTATGAGCTTTTAATAAATGTATTATTTCTTTTTTTCTTTTCTTAATTTTTTTTTGAAGATTTTATTTATTTGAGAAGGAGAGAGAGCTAGCACAAGCAGGTGAGGGCCGGGGAAGGCAGAGGGAATGGGAGAAGCAGATTCCTCACAGAGTGTAGAGCCCAACACGGGACATCTTCCAAGACCCTGAGATCATGACCTGAGCCGAAGTCTGTCGCTTAACTGACTGAGCCACTCAGGACCCCCTAAATTTATTATTTCTTATAATAACTATGGATTAGGTTCTCTTGCAATTAACAGCCATGATTTATATAAATAATGAAAAAACATTCCTGACTTCATGGGGCTGGTTTCCTAGGAGGGGACACAGACAAACTAATGAACTGATCAACATAAACAGTAGTATGTAGCTCTTTTTTTTAAAAAAAAAAAAAAAAAAAAGCATGGATAGAGAAAGAAAGGATACTATTATATAAGGCATGATGATAGCAGAAATCCCAGAGAAGATAGCATTTAAACCTAAGTAAAATCTAGGAAGAGAAGAAGTGAACTGTGTGAATATCAAGCAGAGAAACCATACACGCAGAGGTGGGGCATTGGAAGGATGCTTAAAGTACTTGAAGAAGAGCAAAATCATAATGCAGCTGAACTGAGTCAAGAGAAATTTAGAGGAAATGAGGTCTGAAGAATAGCCCGGGGATGGCACGTCTGAGTTTATAGACCATACTAAGGACTCAAGTATATGGGATGCTATTTGAGCCTTTGCTCAGCCCATTTTATAAAATCTTTAGGATAAATCTAACAACATAATGCCTGTTAGTCAACGTAACAAGTTAGAAAGTTAGGTTTTTGTGTCTTTATGAGTTAGTAGAACTTTAAAACACATTAACATTAAAATAAAGAGATATATCATAGGATGCAAATTTTGCATAACTTTTAAAGTTATTACAGGAGGCGCTAAAGATAGTTTAAGTTTGTAGACATTAGAGTTAAGTCTCCCAACTTCCTTTTGGTACAGGTTTCACGTTAGTATCTTCTGCATTTAGGTAATGCTTAGCGAAATTTGAGATCTACTCAGATAAGCAATATACAATCACAAGAGTGAATAAAAATCTGAATTCACTGGACATTTACAAAGATTCACTCCTCTATTTAAAATAATGTGGTTTCATGAAAGACAATGAAATTTCAGATCTCTCAGACATGGTTTCAGCTTTTGTTTTGCCCTCTACTACCCACGTGACCATGAAAAAGATACTTTAATGCTTAGCCCTAATTCCCTTATCTGTAAAAATAGAGAAAATAAAACATACTATACAAAATTGTTATAAATATTAAATTAGGCATTACCTCTAAGGAACAAATTAGTGCATTTTCATAAATTACCCAATTATATAAGTTGATTTTATTTTTAAAAAAATTTTAAGTTTTTGTTTGTTTCATAGCACAGCCCAAGAGCTGCTAGAGAAAAGGGTGCTTAGAATAATATTTAATCTTAACTGTAACAATAAAAGCAAAGTTGCCTAATAAGAAACCTTTTTGTGAGTTTCCCTATTATAATATATCTTGAGAGCTTCATGCCTGTTGATAAAATCCATAGGTTTTGAATGTGTGTTGAACTTGGCATCATCTCAGTGCTTCCTGTCTCTCCAAAGCACCTGGAGATACAAAAGCTGATAGGAACAAATCAACACATGTCCTTCACCTGAATGTAGTGTTGGGAATGAACTTGAGATAATGGTTTTTAATACAATTGATAGGTAAGTTTAGTAGACGTTGGAAATTTTTGGAAAATACTGGTAAGGAAAAGCTCAGAAGCTAACACATAGCACTCCAGAACAAATTAGGATTTACATATTTGGATACATGTTCAGTCATCCAGGGCTGGAGTCAACTGGAAGCCTATATAAAGATACAATTATTAGGAATACAAGGGATCCACAAAGATATTTGTAGAGAAGAGGTCACCTTCAGAAATGTTAAAATTTAATTGCACACTAAAGCGATGACAAATATGTAAAACATTTCAGCACTATAGGAAAAAATGTGAGGGACTATAAATAAAAGGGATGTTGGATAAAATACTGTGAACAGTAGGCTTTTTCCATCACATGGAGAATACTACCAACACAACAAAAACTTGGGGGAAAGACATGGATTTCATTAATAGACCGAAAAGGCTAATAGTACAAGCAGTTTCTTAACACAGCACAGCATGAGGGAGTTATTGGTGGTGGGCTTTGGACATACATATGTAAGTATTCAGTCGGTGTAGCAAATTTGTGTTGTACTAAGTTAATAAAGTATAAATAGTGAGCTTACGTTGCAGGACAGGATTTATAGTATATTGACATCATTACATGTAGAGTTTCAAATTCTGCATCTTTCTCTTAACTGTTAGTATAGCCTCAGGGAAAGACTCTTCAGCTATTAAAGGGAAATAATAATTCCTATCTCATAGAACATATGAAACAATGAATACATCTCTTGGTATGTAATAGGTATTTAAAGTAACATTGTTAGTATTACTATTTTGTTAATGAGATTTTTTAAAAGTCAATGTGAACTTCTCTGTTCATAATCTCACATGCAATTAAATTTAGATGCCTCTGTATCTCTTTCTGAAACTTCAAAATAATATACAATGTTAAATGATTTTGTTTCTTCTGTCCATTTTTCTGGAATAAGGAAGATACTCAAGATGAGTATCTTCTATACTCCTATATTATTAGCTATTTTTACTTCTAACTAGATCGTGAAGCCTAACGAATATCAATTTTGTAAGGCATAGGAAAAGAATGTGGTCTTTAGCCAAAAGAAAGAAGATGATACTAATATTTCTTCAAGAAATGAGTAATACTTTAATCTCTTGTTTCAAATCATTTCCATTCAAGTTTGAAGGTAAATATTATTTGTGTTCTCCATGAGCAGATTTATACTATCTTGTATCATAATTCCCTACCCAGACATTTCAGGACCTATTCTAGGCATTAAAGCTCTTCCCAGAGGTTTAACAAGTCCCAGTTAAAGGAATTGTTTCAAAAACGTCAAGTTCAGAGGAGTGTTTCCCTCTGGAGAATTTAAAGGATAGTGGTGTTAAAATATGCAGTGTCTGCAAATTTTTCATCAGCTTCTCAGAGCATGGTATGATTTTATCATTTCATATCTCTAGCTCAAGTTCTCTCTAGAATAAGTACTGTGAGTGCTATTTCAATCAATCAAGCTCCCTCTTGGTCCGTGGTCACATACTGAGAGTAGGTGCTAGACTGACCAATGTTCTTGGGATTTAAATTTGTTGAATACATACTCTCTAACAGAGAGAACAACACAAGTGTTAGACCTGCCTCCCATTTTCTGCTCTTGATCAAATGCTAGGAAATAATTTTTCACTTCTTAGTTGATATAGTGAATTCAATATTTTTCTGCCCAAGGTGACCGACATTGGGGGAAAAGCTTATTTTGTGTTTGATTTTTGGCTACCTGTGAGTCTGGATATCTTCCACACCAGTTTATTGACTGTGCCACAGGAGTGGCAGCCCTGTAAAAACTGAACCATGAACAGTCCAGTTGGTGAAGATGATATCAATGCTCACAGCCAATAAAGTAAGAGAAAGAAAAGAATTTATTTTGCCAAGACCTAGGCAACAATGGGACCTTCCAAATACTCTTGATGTGAAAATAGAGTCAGTATTCTGGCATTGGAAAGATTACTGGCATTTAGACATTTTTTTAAACAGTTCTACTTTTTCATCAACAAGAAATTTCTTGGGGAGCCTGGGTGGCTTAGTCAGTTGAGCGTCTGCCTTCAGCTCAGGACATGATTCCAGGGTCCTGCTCTGCAGGGAGCCTGCTCTCCTTCTGCTTCTCTCCTGCTTGTACTCTCTCTCTGTCAAATATATAAAATCTTAAAAGAAAAAAAAAAATAAATTTCTTTGTGTAGCTGCAAATGGCCCAAGATGAGACAGAGTCTTTTGTCCTGAAGTGTTATTGCCCCAAAGTGGAGAAATAACTGTCATTTCCAGGGTTGGTGCCATAGTGGTAGAATTCCTTTGCTGGGGAAGAAATTGAGAACAGCCTTAGGTGAAGAAATAAGAAAGGCCTGGGCAGCACTATTTGGCTTTGTCAACCCAACTAGCACAAAGCAATCATTTTAAAGGTGTTTTCTAAACATATTCAAGTAATCATCTCAGTTCGTTCATTTTGCAAAATGGATAGATTTCATAACAAATTGCCATTTAGATAGCACTGCTCATGGGAAGAACACAGTCTAGATGCCAAGGAAAGGGTAGAAATCCAACTGTTAGAATTATGACTTTGCCTGCCTTTCTTGGGGCCTGTATCACCATGCCTTCTGCATTTTGAAAGCTGCCAAGCTGGTCAAAAGCCCCAGTGTATGCGACATGCATTTTCAAATTAGGATAAAATGTTAGAAGGTTCTTCAGCTTCATGGCCGGTGAAATGAACTTGCCTATCCTGGACAGAGATGGCATAGTTAGAATAAACAGCTTTAAGGAGTTATGTAAAGTATCCAAAATTCATGAACCACTGAACTCAAGGGGATTACGTTAACTGTGCCCATGAAAAGAATGAATCTGATGTGAAACATTCCAAAGCGTCTCACTGTGCTTTGACATTATTGTTCATTCCCTGATCTACTTTGAGAAACAAACTCTGGGGGAAAAAAGAGAGAGAGAGAACTTGAAGAAATAGTCTAGAACATGTTGCGAAAAGCCTGCTTAAAGAGTCGACACACTTGAAAGATCTAAAGATTCTTGGCTTTAACATTAGGCAATGCTCCTGTCTAATAAACAGAGAGAAGCACGTTGATATCCCTAAGGGCTGAAAACTTTATGCCACTCAGCAAATAATCATTAGTGCACCGTACATGGGAGGACTCTGTTTGATATTAGACAGAAGCACTGTTTACTTCATGTATTTCCAAGAATTCTCCATTACCTTGCCCCCTGAATTTCTCTCTTATTTAAATATTCTTAATAAACTCTGCCACAAAAGAAAAGCTCATCTTTCTATTTTACCCTAATGGCGGCTGTCCAGAGAGAATGGAGCAGAACAGTTTCTCAGTATCGGACTTCTGTGAAGCTTTCTTTCTGTGAGTAAACCTTTGGTCTTTCCTATTTTATTATTTTTTAAAAGATTTTATATTTATTTGACAGAGAGAGTGAGAGAGCACAAGCAGGCAGAGCGGCAGAGGGAGAGAGAGCAGCAGCCTTCCCCCTGAGCAGGGAGCCTGATGCGGGGCTCGATCCAGGACCCTGGAATCATGACTGAGCTGAAGGCAGACGCTTAACTGACTGAGCCACCCAGGCATCCCCAAATATGTTAACGTTAAAGATCTTATTTATTTATTTGACAGAGAGAGAGAGAGAGAGATCACAAGTAGACAGGGATGCAGGCAGAGAGAGAAGGAGAAGCAGACTCCCTGCTAAGCAGAGAGCCCAATGTGGGGCTCTTGATCCCAGGACCCTGAGATCATGACCTGAGCCAAAGGCAGAGGCTTAACCCACTGAGCCACCCAGGTGCCCCCCCATTTTTTAAATTTAAAAATGGCAACAGAAATGTATGAGTGTAAGCCAGAGCCAGGCAGTAAGTAGGAAAACAAACTGGCAATGTTGGGCTGTTGTCCTGACTTCTAGTCCTATTTCTGGACCTCATTATCCTTTTATATAAAATAAGATAAATTTATGTGACATAAATTTAATACTAGATTAAAATGATATCCAAAATCCTTTTTGGTCATAAAATCTCACAAGTCTTTCATTATGCTTTCATCTCACCTGTGTATGCACAATAAAACATTTCTTGCATTTTGGAAGTTTTATAGTTTTCAAAATTTTATTAATGATCCCCCTGACTATAGCTTAAAAAACAAACATTTGAAAACTACCATGGATTAATTTCTCACTTACACTCTAGTGACAGAAAAAAAATCATAAAAACTTTCTTTAAAATTAAGAGAAATGCCTATATATGTATATAAGCAAGAAATATATAGAAATGATATAGTTCTGTACATCTCTATCTACAGAGATAGCTAAATCAGGACATACCACTGACCAGAACCTGGAATGAAAATATATTTCTATTATATATTATAATTATAAAATGTACTAAACAGTATAAAATAAAGAAGTCCTAACTTTTAAGAAATAAAAGGAAAAAAGTATTATGAGTGAATTTGCATTGCTCCGGCTATATCACCAATTTTCATTAAAAAAACAAACAAAAAAGTCCAAAAACCTGACATTGATTTATTATTGGCTTGGCCAGGACCGAAAGAAGACTGTGTTAATCTAAGTTTCCTAGAAAATAGAACCCGAGGCAAATACTGAAACACTTCCAATTTAATGGGGGTAGCTGAGGGGGCAATCTCTGGTAACGGAAGTGAGTGGAAAAAAAGGAAGAGAGACCATAATGGAAGTAGAGCAAATACAAGTTGCTTATTAGGATACCAGCCACAGTGGCAAGAGCAGAACCATTGATGGCTCTGTTCCGTGAGTTGTTGAACTCAGGGTTTGGGTCGATCTGTTGGGGGTTGAAGCAGGAAGGAAAGGCTTGTGAATTGACTCCTGACTCCTCTTTGGAATCTGTTTCCTATTTCCAAAGCATGACTCACGAGTTCTTTCTCCTCTCTTTCTAGGTTGTGTTACATGGACTTTTGGGGGAAGAATGAGAAAATGAGGGCTTCCAGAAGGTCCAGCCCAGCCAGTGCTTGGTGCCATGGATTCCTCCAAGAGTGTATGTATATGTGTGTTTGGAGCATGAGGGTTACTTGGTTTGTGGTGCTTGTGGTGGTACTGATGGCTGCGGCAATGACCTTGGCTTTATGATTGAGGTAACAGCGTGAGTCATTCCTAAGCCATTCAGGCCAGAAGGCAGAGTAAACTGTCAAGACTTGAGGGTCAGGTGAGGTCAAACAGATTCGGAAGGCAGAAACCCCTCCTATTTACTCAGACTTTAATTTAATGATCTTCAGATTTCACATGACAACACTACATGTAATTCTTCCCTGGGAAGGGCAGGGTAAATCTCATCCTGCAAGGTCAGAGCAGTCTCCCAAAAAGACTTCAAGAGATTTGAAAAACAAAGCCCCATTCAAACTACCGTGGATGGTACAGAATTGATATTTCCCATCATGCTTCTTCACCCAAACTTTCTGATCTCGCCCTTACCCTCTCCCAGCACTTCCACACATCAGTGTTGCCTATCTCGGGAAGTGACACAGCATTCATTTTTCATGGGTTTGAAATCTTCACTTGCCTTTTTGGGGTCATAGTTGCTGAAAATGTGGGCTCGGTGGGCTTAGAAGCATCAAAATACACCCCAGTGTGGGGTGCCTGGGTGGCTCGATGGGTTAAAGCCTCTGCCTTCGGCTCAGGTGGTGATCCCAGGGTTCAGGGATCGAGCCCCACATCAGGCTCTCTGCTCAGCAGAGAGCCTGCTTCCTCCTTTCTCTCTATGCCTGCCTCTCTGCCTGCTTGTGATCTCTGTCAAATAAATAAATAAAATCTAAAAAGAAAAAATAATAATAATAACACCCCAGTGACTCTCCTAGGATACAGACATACTCCCTCTGTCTCCATGGTATAATTCAGGCATATCTATCCTTACGTTTCTGGTCTGTAGCCTTAGTTAGGATCCACTCCCATAGTTGGTTCCCTGGCTTCTGTTGGCTTGCATTAACCTGGACTTTCATTTCTTTGACATTTAGGCCTTTTCTTCCCAGGGCAAGACCTGTTCTCCTCTGTTTGGACTGTGATGAGACTTGATTGGCATGGAGCCAGTGAAGCATATTAGGGACAGATTTTTATAGAAAACAGACATTATCTTTTGAGACCTCTGCTTTAGGTCTAGTTAGTACATAGTTCTTAGGAAAGGGCAGGATTGTTCTCTTCTGTCAAGGTCTATTAGGATTGTCTCTCCAGACCAAGAATATTATGGGAAATTCAGCAAGTTGACCTTCTCAGGCTCATTTACCCAAATAGAACCATCTCGGCTTTTCGGGGCCTACTCTTTCCCAACTAGCACCCTGGTTTAACATGTGAGACTTATTAAGATGACACATTTGGTCTGCTTTCCAGATTTGCCAGTTTATATTGAGATCTTAGCCTTAATTTTCAGCACACTCCACTGGAGGACCATCTGCAGGAGACTTTCTGAAAGTTTCCATGAAGATACTTTGGTTCACATGGGAAATAACTGCTGTAAGCTTGTCATTTTTATTTGTCTCAAAGTTTCCAATACTACCAAAAGATCAGTTATCACTGTCCCCGTAATGATAAATGCAAGCAGCCCCTTAATCTTCCAATGCCTCATCTTCTACTTGTACTCAACTTCAATTAACTGAAGGTCAAAACATTAGTAATTATATTACCTCTGAATACCAATTGCTATTGCCCTCTTCCACTAACCATGAGCTCTGCGGTCACTGTTGTCTTCAAACAGGTAGAGAATCCAAATCCAAAATCCCATCCTAAAGGGTATGGGCTATCTGAGGCCACAGTCTAAGATTTCATCAAAAACAGAGCCTGAGGAAAGGAGTGAGAGGGAAAGAAAGGGAAGTGAAACAGTTGGGCATATTTTACAATCATCAATTTTCCTTCCCCCACTACCAGAGCCTGGCAGGAATTTATCCTTCCTGGAGCTAATATCCCTTAAGCCCAGACCTCAAGAGTTTCTTACTCTGAGGGTAGTCCACCATCAGGCTCCAAAAGGATTACCATTTAACTTACTTCTACCACATTATGATACCAGGGGCTTCTGCTCCTGGGAAGCAGTTCTCTCCTGTGATTCTGAATTGTCTGTCTTTCTGAATATGGCAGTGATGATTTTCCCTTCAACATCGTCTCTGATGAGTCCAAGAAAATTCAATGATTTTGTTCTGTCAACTCTTTCTTGTTGTAAGGACAAGAGTGACAGATTATAAGTTCTATACATGTTTGGACCAAAACTGGAAGTAGAGCTCTTATTCTGTTTTTATTCTGTTGACTGTTGAAAACATAGTTTGTCATTGATATTCCTACAAGAGAAAGTAATAATCATTGGTCTGTCATTTGTTTTTAGATATTGTGATCAAACTGAGGAAAAGTTGTATCGAGGCTTTCTTTTCTTGTTCTTTTTTTCCACCCTGTGTGGTGGACAAAAGAATGATCAGGTGCACAAAAGAATGATCAGGTGCACATCGTGGAAGTGTCTGGAGTTGACTCCAGATGACTCACAATTTGGCTTTCGCTCACTCCCAGCACAGATTTCTTCCCTCTGTAAAAAGTAGTATCAGGGCTCCTAGGCGGCTCAGCCAGTTAAGCATCTGACTCTTGATTTCGGCTCACGGTTCTCAGACTCTGTGCTCAGTGTGGAGTCAGCTTGAGATCCTCTCTCTCATTCTGCCCCAGCCCTGCTTGTTTACTCTCTCATGCGCGTGCGCTCTCTCTCAAATAAATTTTTTTAAAAAAGAAGTAGTATCAATTCTTACAAATAAGCCAAACTTAAATATGGTGCCAGAGTCAGCACCTTCTCTATGAACCTCAGACCTGAAAAATGGGAAAATACTCAATATTATTAAAGAAGATAACCATGGCTGCTTCTTTCCCTGCCCCCCCTTCTTTTTTAAAAAAGATTTTATTTATTTATTTGAGAGACACAGAGAGAGCATGATAGATAGAGAAAGCACCAGCCAGGGAAGGGGCAGAGAAGCAGACTCCTACTGTGCAGGGAGCCTGGCGTGGGACTTGATCCCAGGACTCTAGGATCATGACTCAAGCCAAAGGCATAGGCTTAGCTGACTGAGCCACCCAGGTGCCCAGGCACTTCTTTTTCTTTTTCATGATCCTTGCTCCTTCCTCCTTTTTCTCTCCTTTTTCATGTCAGGCTTTCTTCTAACCTAGGATAATTAGAGGGAAACATAATAGTAACACATTTTATCAAGAGTACAATTATTTCTACTTTAAAATATAAAGCTGGCCAAATGAAATTGATCATATTAATCTCAGTTAAGTTACTTATTTTAATATAGGCAGATGGAAAAAGGACTCATTATTCATCATTTTAGTAAGTTTCACACACCACCTGTTCCAACCAGAGAAGAATGGTCTCTTAAGTAAAACATTCATTTCTTGAAGAACTCTGAGTTTTTCATCTGTAATGCTTCAGTATCCTCATTTACCTCTCTCTGGGTTACACAATCCATTGACATTCAAGCATAATAAAAGAAAACACTAAAATGTGGTCGTGAATATTAAAATTTTAGGGTATCCTATGAATGGGGAGAGAATTTTCTAGAGAGTATCACTTGCCCATGCCCATGCTAATCCCAACAGAATGACAAAATGAAAGTACTAACACCTTATTTCCTGGTAAAATGTGTACTTTCAGTATAAAACAAAACCAAACAAAACCAAACTTGTCTCCTCCTCATTGAGAAAAAGTAACTAAAATTCATAAGTAGAAAAGCATGGCTTTTAGACCCAAAGGCACCTGACTGAATTTGAATATTGCACTAGCTAGGTGGCCTCAGTTAGTTATATAGTCTCACTGGGCCTCAGTTGCCTTACCTGTAAAATGGATCTACTAATATCTGACTGGCAGGGCTGTTGAGGTATTTAATTTGATTCATCAATATAAAGAATGTAGAATGGCAATATTCAAGTAAGTGATAACTACAATTATTACTAAAACTTTGAAATCTTCTCACAGGCATTTTTTTTTTCCCTGAGAAATAACCATCACAACTTGCAATTTGAAATGGATAGAGAGATCTGTTACTTTATTACTGATTTTATACCTCTAGATAGCACGATCCTTCTCCTAGAATAAAAGTAAAAAGACAGAAAAAGATCAGGAGGATGAGAAAGAGTAGAACAAAGAGAAGATGAAGATGGTTCTACTCCAGAGTATTTTATATTTTATATTTATATTTATATTTAAGTACTTGCACCCTTTCAAGAGAGAGTAAGTAGCCTCTCTTACTTTGATTCATGCCTTGGCAAGGCTGTATCTTGACCCAATTTGATAATAAGTAACAATTGTTTTCAGACTTCTTAAGACTCTACTTAGTGCTATTTCTCAGTACAGTTGAGACCCTCTCTATTACTCTGAGAAATCTTGGGTCTTTACACTCAAATTCTATTCTCTTAAAAACATTGCTAGCCTTTACATGTTACCATTCTCAGATATATTGATATTAAGGTTTTATTTCTAATTAGGGAATTGTCAGTTAGGGATTATGTAAGGAATAGGATAAGGATATGACTATAGGTATATCTTAAAGGATATCTAGGTAGTGGTTGTCAAGCATCAGTCAGAAGAGAAAAATCCAGTATGTTTGTATGTGTGTGTGTGTGTGTGTGTGTGTCCCAACTTGTGGCTCTTAGGGACCTCTCATAGAACATGATAGGGATCTAAGCAGACTGAGAATATAGCCATTGTTACATTTGGTTATGTAAGAGGATATCTTTTTTGTTGAATACTTGTTTTCAGATATCCTTACAAAATTAGATATAAAGAAAATTCAACAGAAAAATAAATAATACTGCTTCCCCAGTTTGTTTATTTCGTAAGTTGGCAGCAATTTGTGAATGTTTGGAAAGAGTTTTTAAATGTGTTATTTATTTCAAAGAAACTCATAAAACACTGAGAACAGGAAAGGGGGGGAAAAAACTGTGTGCTTAAAATATCTTCATAAAAACAAACTGTAAATATTGAATAAGCAAATCCATTTCAGCACTGAAACCCCAAGTTTTTGGTTGTTGTTTGTGAGGGTGCTGATGGTGGTGATGTGTGTCTACGTGTACATGCATGGGTATGTTAAATTATAAATGCCTCTGAAATCTTTGCTCCTTAATTATTGGAACTGTGGTGTTTTCACGTTGAGTTCCCCTAGTCTATGTGTGAAAGACTAATGAGAGGGGAAGAAGACTTCACAGTCTCTCAAGAAAAGGAAATCATGAAATAAATCCACTATTTGATTCTCAGTGGTACTGTGGCCACACGGAAATAACGAGAAATTATAACTTTTGCAAAGAATAAAAAGTTTAAGGCGGCTTAAAAATAGCCCCGAGTGAACACATGGCAACCCAAACAAAGGTGAAGGAATGGCAGCGGGGAATTTTAAGTCTTCCATCAGTCTCCATATGCTTTGTGTCTCCAGTAGCTCTACGGAATCTAAAGATAGCCTGCAGAATGCCTGCAGTTTTCACATACAATCAAGCCTCCATCTAAAAGAAACAATCATTTTCCTTTCTGAGCAAACATCATGAGGGCTCTCATGAATGTAAGCAATCATTTGATGGGGACAAGAATGGCTTTCAATTTGCCATGGGTGAGTTGAGCTAGAAGTTGCTGGACCTCCCAGTCCATTAAGCTGATGTCTGTAGACTTCGCAGGTTGAAAACCAAACCAACCCCCCACCCCACCGTATACAAACAGTTTTTTTAAAAAAGAAATTAAACTGTTAAGGGCTGGTTGAGAGAAATTTTTAAAAGGTAACTTCTTCTTGGTCCTTTGGGAGAAGCAGAAAAGGCAGCCAAGCGTTTGGAAAGAATATTCTGTATCAGAGAATAGGGAAAACTGCATAACATCTAGTTAATGGTAATATGTGCAATAAAATAGTGTCCAAAGCAGGTAGTTTCCAGGCTCTGCTTCTGCCAGAAGCACACAAACATATCCACATTCTCTCTCAATCTCTTTCTCCATGTCACTGCATGTATGAAGCTTTCTCCTTATTGCTAAGTCATGTTTCCATTGTACATCTGTATAATTTACCAGTTAATAAAGATTTTTTTCCTTCATTTGTTGCTATAATAAAGCTGCTATGAATACTATGTACAACACCTCAGTACACATCTTTATGTAAACATGTATTTTCATTTATTTATGATAAATAGTTTCTCTGGTGATGTGTGTTGTAACTTTGTCAAACATATGAAGATGTTCCAGATATCTTTCTGGTTTTTATTTATAGTTAAATTCTATTGTATTATTAGGGCATACTTTGTATGATTTTAATTTTTTTTTTAATTTTCAGCATAACAGTATTCATTATTTTTGCACCACACCCAGTGCTCCATGCAATGATTTCAATTTTTAATATTTTTTGAAATTTATTTAGTGGCACAGAAGATGCTCTTTCTTTTTGAATGTTCCATGTGCATTTGGGAAGGATGGATATTCTGTTTTTTTGGATAGGATTTTCTGTAAATCTCAATTTGAGCACATTAGTTGATAGTCTTGTTTAAGGCTTCTAACACTCAGATTTTTGTTTACTTTTTTCTATGCTATCAATTACTGAAAAAGGAGTGTTCAGTTCTGCAAATACAGCTCTAGGTTTACCAATTTCTCTTTTTAGTTTCATCCGATTTTTAATATATATTTGACCCTTGAACAACATGGGTGTAAACTGTCTGGGTCCCCTTATATGTGTTCTTTTCTTCAATAAATATAGTATGCTACTGAAAAACTACTTTATCCTCCTTATGATTTTCTTAAAAAAATTTCTTTTTTCCATCTTTCTTTAGTGTAGAATACAATTTAAAATACATATAGCATATAAAATATTTGTTAATTGATTATTTATGTTATTGGCAAAGGTTTCAGTCAACAGTAGGCTACTGTTAATTACATTTTGGGAGTCAGAAGTTATACATAGATTTTTGTTGGGGGGAGGTCAGCACCGCTAACCCTGACATTGCTCAAAGGTCAGCTCCACTTTGAAGCTCTGTTATTGCATACATATTTGATATTCTTATGTCTTCTCTTAATATACCTTTTATCATTATGAAATTTCTTCTTATCCCTAATAATAGTCTATTTTGAAGTATGCTTTCCCAGATACTAATACAGTCTTCTAGCTCTTTTTTATTTAGTCCATGCAAGTTTTATCATTTTGTATTATTTTACTTTGAACCTTTCCATGTTTTTATACTTAAAATAGACTCCTTTCAGATAGGATATCTTTAGTCTTGCTTATTTTTATCCAATATGGCTGTCTCTACCCTTTAATTGGAATATATACTATATAAATTTAAGATAAAATGATAATGTGTGTGGTGGGGGGGGCTCCAAAGATGGCTACCTCCTAATCCATAGGATTTGTGAATCTGTTAGGTTACATGGAATAGGAAATTAGGATTGCAGATGGAATTAGTTGATTTAATTAACTGATCTTAAAATAAGGAAGTTAACCTAGATTATCTGGGTGATCCACAGAATCCTTAAAACTAGAAGAGGGAGGCAGTTGAGAGAGATGGTACCATGAGGCCTTGACTCGATGTGGATGGAGGAGAGAGCCCACAATCCAATGACTGTGGGTAGCCTCCATCAGCTGGGAAAGGAAGGATACGGGTTCTTCTCTAAGGTATCTAGAACGAATGCCATCCTACTGACCCCTTTATTCTAGTCCATTGAAACCCATTTCAGAGATTTGATATCTGGAATTCTATAATAATAAATTCATATTATTTAAACCACTAAGTTTATGATAATGTATTACAGAAGTAGTAAGAAACTAATATAATGTGTCATAGAGAGTCCTCATCAGATAAAATTTCTTGGGGCCACACTTCTTTGTCATAACCAAAGATATGTGGGAGAAAGTAACATAAGCTCTTACCAAATCTGTCCATCTAAAACACCCCGTGGCCTCTGCCACCTCTCTCTTTCTCTGTTGCTCTGACTTTTATGGCCCTGTGTTCCAGGTAGTGTAGCTACAGATGGGAGAGGCTTGGCTTCATGAACAACGCCTTGTAGGAGAACCCTTTAGGAGGGCTGCTTGATCCACATTAAACAAAACATGAGCAAGAAGTAAACCTGTGTTTATTAAGACACTGACATTTTAGGGTATAATTGTTGCCAAATCATAACCTACCTTATTTACAAGAAACTGAAATAGGTTCTTGATAATATTTAAGTGATGTAAGTGCTGGTAATATACTTTGCGCTAATAAATCATTTTTAGACTGGGAACCAGGGGAACTAGATTCTTTTTTTTTTTTTTAAGATTTTATTTATTTTATTTGTCAGAGAAAGAGAGAGAGAGTGAGTACAAGCAGGGAGAGCAGCAGGCCGAGGGGGAAGCAAGTTTCCCACTGAGCAAGGAGTCAGATGCAGGACTCGATCCCAGGACCCTGGGGACCATGGCCTAAGCTGAAGGCAAACATTTAATTGACTGAGCCACCCAGTTGCCCCAACAATTACATCTTTTAACCATCTGTATTTAAATGGTTGTGTGTCCATAATGTAAATGATTGTGTATCCAAAAGTAAAAATTTAACTAGGTTTTGTTTTTGTTTTTGTTTTTTTTAACTGTGAAATATCCCTTTTGTTATTTGCTTAGGGCAGCTAGACTCCAAAAGAATTTGTTGTTTATTTTGGGAACTCAAATTACACAACCAATTTGTGTAAAATTACACAAAATAATTAGCAATCAAATTTAAATGAGGGATAAAAAGTGAACAGTAGTTAGATATAGGTTTTATAGTCAGACAAGAAATAGTGTCTGTTGGTGAAGCAAACACTTTAAAAATAAGTCACTTTCAGCCTCAGTTTTCTTATCTGCAAACTGAAATATTTGCATTATCCCCCAAATCCTAAGAAATGGTTAAAATATAACAGATAATGGTTAATATATAATGGGTATAAAATTCTGAACACATAGTAAGCACTCAACGAATAGTGTGAAGGCACAGTAGCCATCATTTCCACCATTATGTGCACTGAGAGAATCAGAGAAAGTTTCTGTAAAAGATGAGTCTTGATAAGCGACTTAGCCGCTAGCAATGAAATTCAAAGTAGTGGCAATAGAATGGGAAAATGTAGAAAACTGAAAATAAAAGGGAAGGAAGAGAGTAGAAGTAGCAGAAAATCACAAAAAGAGAATTTATGCATTGTGTAGAAACATAAAAACTTTGAAGCCAGAAAAAGGGAGGTGCAAATTCCATTTCTGTGATGAGGGGCAATTATTTCTAAAGTTGTGAGGTACCTGGGTGGCTCAGTCAGTTAAGCATCAAACCCTTGATTTCAGTTCAGGTCATGATCTCAGGATTATGAGAATGAGCTCAGTATGAACCCTGCTTAAGATTCCCTTTCCTGGGGCGCCTGGGTGGCTCAGTGGGTTAAGCCGCTGCCTTCGGCTCAGGTCATGATCTCAGGGTCCTGGGATCGAGTCCCGCATCGGGCTCTCTGCTCAGCAGGGAGCCTGCTTCCCTCTCTCTCTCTCTGCCTGCCTCTCCATCTACTTGTGATTTCTCTCTGTCAAATAAATAAATAAAATCTTTAAAAAAAAAAAAAAAGATTCCCTTTCCTTCTCCCTCTTCCCTTTCCCATTCACTCTCTCTCTCTCTCTCTCTCCCTGTAAAACAAAACAAATCAAAACAAAAAACCAACCCCTTCAATTTTACTATCTACAAATGGGAATGATACCTGTTATGAGATTGTTGGGATAAATAAAGTTATAAATAAATGCATGTATATATGTATATGTAATCTAATAAAATGACTGGTATATGTTAGAAACTCAGTGCTTGATCTAGATAAATAAAGACATTCATAAAAAAATAGTGAGTAGGGCCTTAAAAACTAGATATAGAAATTAAATCATATCATTTTGGTAGGCAGTTCCTACTTGTACAAATTATAACGCTACCATAGGGGACAACCTCATCATAAGTAACCAAAAAAGAAGAGATTTTTAGGCAGTTATATAAACAAAACATGAACATTTCTGGGAAATGGTCTCAAAAGTGAAAGTTACAAAGATGAAACTTCATGCCTCTTCAGTTGGGATACATGAGTGCATGTGCACACACACACACACACACACACACAAGCAATTTTAAGTGTATTTTAGTGTCTTCAGTATGTAATTTGGCAGATTGAGCAGGTCTGCCCCTGAATAGGTTATATTTAGTGGGCATGGTATGTAATAACAGAAGTGATTACAATACAGGTTCCTATGGCATTTCACAAAAGGAAATCCTAAATTGAATCAAAATATTAAATAAGCAATCAAATTAATAACTTAATATAACAGATGGAGACTGCAGAAATCTTTATGGAAAAGTTTGCCTATGAAGGAGATACTCCAAAGAGTCAAACTTTACTAAATTTGGACTTGAGTCAACAGCTAACAAGGAAGATGAGAAGAAAGGTCTGTTTTGTTTTGTTTTTAAGTAGGGAAGTCATCTGACATCTATTGTAGAAAGATTATGTTGATCATGATAAAGGAAAAAGATTAGACTATAAGAAAATAGAGGAAATGTATCTAGTTAAAAAGCCACTACACTGATTTGTCCCTGAAAGATAAAGGAATGAGCTTTGTAGTGGTGAAAGTACAGAGAGGAAATGGATATGAACATTACAGAGGTAGAATGAATGGAGTTTGAAGACAGAAAAATCATGGGTGGCCATTTCCTAAGGAGGGGGTAAAATTTATCATAGAAGTATATGTCAATCCAAAGATCTCCCAGGCTCTTTTGTCTTGGCAAAATACCTATGTCTTTGAGAAAAAATTAAATCATGGTTTACCATGCAGTAATCTGTTAGGTGACAGCTAGAAATACTATCATAAAAGAGAGCTTTTTCAAAAGTTAAAAAAATTCATAAATTGTATCTCTTGGGTTTTGTTTTCAATGATTAAATTCCATATAATTCTGTTAATGCATTATTGTTTACTAGTATTCATCTCCTGCTGCCAGTGTCTTAATAATTCAATTAATAATGAGTATGTCGACCACAAGGAAAAAGAAAAAGTAGTAAAATGAAAAACTAGTTACCTTGCTAACAATATTCCAAAAATAAGTTAATAAGGTATAAGTAATTTTATAAATAGGGCTTAAGGTATACCCCCCCCCCATTAATAGATAATTCGGAGATGAATGCCAGTAGGAGGCTTACTGTATTGGATCCTGGGAAACCTTCACAACCTAAAATGTCAACATTAACAAACATGAGAACTTAGAAAATGGCCATCGTTCATCTATGTACTTGTAACAATATAATTCTTATACATGTAAAAATGTGAAATTCTTCTTTAAAGCCTGCCTCTTTGTAGTAAATCTCACCTGAAAATTATGTCCCAAACTCAAGAAAATCTCAAAGAGAAATACTAGAATATTCATAGGCATGTATATATTTTTAAATATTATATTAATGTTTATGACACACAATTTTACTTTATAAATCAATTAAGTATTGCTTACTTATATATACTATAGAGTCTTTATTTTTCCCAGTGGATTATTTGTAATAAAAATAATAAAATTTTGTTTGATAAACACTGTTATGTGTAAAAATAATATAAAAAAAGAAGTAGGGTGTAAGTTAAGCACTTACTTGCCACCACACTTCTTAGAGATCATTCTACCTAACTTGTAGAATTCTTGGTCCTCTGGGATGAACAGCAAAGAGACCTTCATGAAGGATGATTCCATTAGTTCTCTGGGTTATGACAATGTTAATGGGGCAGGGGATATAATACCGACTTCATAAGCTGTTCCTTCACGGATTTTTACCGTTGCCTCACAAACCACCACCTACTGAATTAGAAGTTTTTATTACTTTAGGAAGCACGTATTTGCCCCAGGGGTAGGGAGATATAAAATAATCCAGTAAAAATAAGAAAGTTAGCGGAGAATCTAAGTGTATTTCTTATAACTCATAGCAAGTTATCACTTTCAAAATCTTTTTTTAAAAATTTTCCATCATATACATTTTTGAAAAGCAAAAAAGAGTTTCTGGAGTTCAAAAAGCTTAGCTTGGAATATCAAAAGATGTGGGCCATCACGAAATGCTTAGATGACAGAATAAAGACGTGTAATGTTACAAAATCTGGCTCTCCTTCCTCCGAAACTATGAAGTAGACTGATTGGCGGGATGAGAGACAGCTGGGCGCCGATGAGTGAGAGTGAATGATTATATTTTAAAATTTGAGAAATGACCTCACCACGACTTGCTTCCCCCACTTCTGTCTGTGACAAAACTGTTTATAAGCTCATATTCCAAATGTGGAGGAAACAGAGCTACCTGCATCGCATGCCATGAAAGATCATAAATTTCGAAAATCTCGTTCTAATAACAAATAGACATGAGGTTTAAAAATAGAGCTTTGTTCAGACTCCTATGCTGATGGGCTAACGTCCCCTCTTACTCATCAAATTATTACTGAATTTTAAAAAGATAAGAAAATGACCTAACGGATGACTTTCTGGGTAGAAGCATTGCAAGTCTGGGGGGAAAAAAAAAGCCAGAAATCACTTCTCTACTATTTTGGTAATGTATGCCAGTTCAGACCATCTTTTCCTAAGGAGAGACTGAACAAAGAGAGACAGGCTGCCTACTAGGTAACAAGAGGACAGACAAGAAGCAGGTGGGGTTTTTTAATTTTTCTTCTGACTTTAAAAAATTTTTTTATGAGAGAGTGAGTGCAAGTGCAGGGTCAAGTGCAAGAGCAGAGGTGGAGGAACAAGCAGACTCACTCTAAGCAAGGGAGCCCACCCAGGGGCTCCATCCCAGGACCCCAGACCATGACCCCAGTTGAAACCAAAAGACAAATGCCTAACTGACTGAGCCACCCATGCACCTGTCAAGAAGCAGTTTTAACACAGAGATGAGGTTTCCTCCTGCTGAAACTCATCCCTGGGTATTGTTTCCACATGTGGGTTTCCTGCTGCAGCAAGATGGTAAACATTCTGAGGATAGAAACACAGTTGCAAAATCACTCCCAGCAGCGACCCAGAACTTCCAAGTCAGGTTGGAGAATGGAGCAAATAATTATCGTCCCCCCAACCTCCCAATAACACACACATTCTTTAGTTTGAGGAAGAAGATGGGAAGGTGGAAGGAAGTCCCAGAAAGAGAAAGAGGACCAAAGAGGAAAAAAGGAAAAGGAATTGGGGCACAAACAAGGAACTGGGAGTGGGAGGCCACATTTTGTGGCTGCAACCGCTTCACCCTTCTGCCTGCGTGCACCTGTCTCTTTCCTGGTCTCAAGGGCTCTTATGGATGGTATATACAAGCAGCAATACAGTAATGCTAGATAATTTCAGTAATTTATGAGGTCTATAACAATTCACATTTTCATTAGCAACGTATTACCTCTTCCACTCACTGTTCCCGACTTGGAGTGCAAAACGCAGATGGCAAGTTCCTTTGAGAAGGCACATTGTTTTGTTGCCTAATGTTGCGAAATGAAGATGTGTAGTGAATTGTGCATAACACATAATTACAGCTTATTTACTGTATTTAGCATTGAACAGTGTACAACAGATGGGAGCATCTGAAGAAAACCAGGAGAGTCTTTTATGAGGCACGTGCCACATGTGTCCACCTATATTTATAAACCAGAGGCATAAGCCCTTTGGAATGGAAGTACTAATAGATATTTGACTACAGTGACAAATATAATCTTCGCTTTAATGAAAATTTCCAAAACTTCCGTCAGGCCAAAAGTAGATAAGAATAAGGGATATGGAATTTCGCAGTCCCTGCTGTTTTATTTATTTGTTTGTTTGTTTGTTTATTTATTTTTCATTAGGGGGAAAAAAGAAGGGGTAGAAACCATGGTATCTAGCCTCAGGGAACACATTTTTTGGAAGCTGTTTACAAAGGATACATCAGCAGAAGCACTAACAAATTCTAGCTACATTGTAAGACATAGGAGGTTTATATTTTGTTCACCCATTATTCAATATAAACCATTGTTCATAGTCAAAGGATAAGTCATCCTTAAACCTTTTATCAGAATTTCTCATAATGTTATTTAGACACAGGGTGAGCCTGCCTTTTCAAGATTGCCTTACAAAGTAGATGTAAAATTCTATGCTGCCTTTGAAACGGGGTTAAAAGTGATTTAGGTTTTATTCCAGTATGTATACCTCATGGAAATGGACTCCTGTGTTTCGCCTGTGTGTTTAAAAATAACTGAACATGAGAATAATCCCATCACTTTCATCCACCTCACGTTCATAGGGGAAAGAACAAATATTTCTAATTATTTGATGTTTGGGAAGTGTGTACAGTGGACCTTTTCATTTTGTGGATATGACATTTGAGTCATTTTGCAGATATGGCATTTGAACAGATTTGCTACGTGTAAAGAAATGCTTTAAATGGTGTTTAGAGCATTCCCATTGCCATATAGCTACTAAAAAAAAAAAAAAAGTCTCATTACTAACTTTGTTTCCATTCTCCTCCGTGGACACGTGAGTTACACACATACACACACTCACAAACCCTTAACTTTTCAGAGTGCTAGAAGAAAAAAGTCATAAAACATTGAATCCTTTATTTCATTTTACGGAAAAAATCATAGGGGATATAACAACCATTCATGAAAACTTATTTGTTTCCAAGGGTCCATTGAACAAATCGAACTGTGTTAACTGCAGCCTTAAGTCACATTTCCTCTGAGTTCTAACCTTGAGTAATTCTTACACAGTGTGCCTATGGGGGTGATGAATGGGGATGTCAAACTTTAACATGCCCTGTCCGGAATTACTGACCACCAGCTTCTTCCTCCCCAAATTTACTTTGCTTTGAAGCCTCACCACTTTTTTGGTTCATGGTTCCTTCCTTCCTTCCTTCTGCCCTTCTTACCTTCTGTCTCCTTTCTTTCCGTTCTTATCTATTTTTGTGTAATTACAAGCCGAGACACAGTGTAAAACATTATATATTGATACTCTCAATATACATGTATGAGAGTTCCTTCAGGGTCTTTCCGGGGCTGTGCAATGAGAACTTCCTGTGTAATCGAGCTATTCTATAAATCGTGCTTCAGATAAGGTGGCCACTAGCACTTGAAGTATATCTAGTGAAACTATGGAATGGAATTTTTTTGGTAAAGATTTTTTTATTTATGTGTTTGAGAGAGGGAGCGAGTGCAAGCAGGAGCAGAGTGGGAAGGACAGAGGAAGAGGGAGAAACAGACTCCCCGCGGAGCAGGATGCCTGACCAAGGGTGTTTTGATCCCAGGACCCCAGGATCATGACCCGAGCAGAAGGCAGATGCTTAATGAACTAAGCCATCCAGGCACCCCTATGGAATGGAGTTTTCAATTTTATTGATTTTTTTTTTTTAATTTAAATTCAGCTAGCCAACTCATTGGTTTCAGATGTAGTGTTTAATAGTTTATTAGTTGTATATAACACACAGTGCTCATCACATCAGGTGCCCGTCTTAATGCCTATCAATTTTAAATGTAAATAATTTTAAGTAGTCACATGGAACTAGTAGCTACTATCTTAGAGAGTGCCAGTACATCCCCCAAAAATGTAACTGTTAGGTAATCATTTATGCACATGTAAATATTAGCTAACGTTGAGTTACTCTCCAGAATAGACTTCAGTGTTTGTATACAAGTATACATGCAATTATCTCTTTCCCTACCTCCTTGTATTATTAGGCTTTTACACTTTCTAGATACTTCAATGGGTGTAAAATATTGTCTCATTAATGGTTTAATTTCTATTTCCCCTTGTGCAGGTAATTACTCAGAACTTTATTGGCCATTCTTCTTTCCTCTTCTTTTCATTACCTGCTTATTTTTCTGTTGAAATATTGAACAGTTTGCCATTAAAAGGTATGCTTATATTATATTCTTCCAAGAAGGAGGTAGGGATCTGTTAGCTTGAGTCTGGTCTTTAATGATGTTTGAACTCCAATTCTCTAAATGCATTTTAAAGTAATTTTTTCATGTTCCATGAGAAACTAAGAATTTAATCCTACTTTCATAAAATATATCAATAATCTGAGACCAGTTTAGTCTTCTTATCAACAGAAATGATATATGCCCCAAGTTATAGATTTTTCATGTTTATAAATACCATTTTGAATATTTCTCCATGTTTTATTTCTGTTAATATGTATATATTAATTTATATTTGTGTGTTTATTATATATAATGTTCAATGTAATATATAATAAGATATCATTATATTATATATTATTAATAATTATACACACATTTACTGGGAAATAAAACATGAAGAAATTATGAAAATGCTATTTATGAACATTAAAAGATAGAATAATATAAATAGATATATAAAATATATGTATACTCTTACAGATTATAACTTTTTCACTTACTATATTTTTAATTGAGTATTACTGTTGGGTAGAATGATGTTCATTTTAAAATACAGATCTTTAATATACATGATGAGTTACACAACTGTGAGCTAGGAAAGGGGTATTGTTTTAAGCCATTGAGGTTATGACAATTTGTTATACAGCAACAGAAAACTAATACAATTACTCACTTTTAACTTTAATGCACATATGTCTAAAACTCTACAATTGTGTAAGATGTTTTCTTTATGGTCTTAGCAAATATATTTTATTAAATAGGAAGTTCTTTTTCTGTTTCTCATTTATGATTGTTAATTAAAAATCAATGTAGAGGGGTGCCTGGGTGGCTCGGTGGGTTAAGCCGCTGTCTTCGGCTCAGGTCATGATCTCGGGGTCCTGGGATCAAGTCCCGCATCGGGCTCTCTGCTCGGCGGGGAGCCTGCTTCTTCCTCTCTCTCTCTCCCTGCCTGCCTCTCTGCCTACTTGTGATCTCTCTCTCTGTCAAATAAATAAATAAAAAATCTTTAAAAAAAAAAAAACAATATAGAAATATATTTACTGCTTTTTTCCCCTGCAACTGTAGTATAATCATATACTGTTTATTAATATATAGCTCTGGATATTAGTAGTATTACATTTTCTAATACTGAATCTTTCTTGCATTTCTGAATCATAATTACTTGTTTTATTATTTTATACTAAGCTAGCAATTTTTGCTTGCTGCTGATCTTTGGAATCTAGCTATGAGGCATATTTATTCTTATCTTTTTTATTCTGCTGAACACTGTTTGAATCATTTTAAGGAGATGGGCAGAGATGCTTAGACAGACATGCTTAGGTTGCTCTCTTTTCCAGAAATTCTATTTGCTTTTAAAAGTAGATCCTAGCTGAAGGACGTTGAGGTAGACAAAAAATGGTGAGATACTGTCACAGGTATGTTCACCAGGAGGATCTGGAGAGAGATGACCTTGCAGTTGAGTATCCACTACCACCTGTGGAAGGGCAGGGATGAAAGCAGAATTGAGCAGTGAGAGAGGGGAAGGTACTATGTGGTTTCAATCACAGGATCAACTGGGGGAGTTCTAGACTTACAAGGATCCCTCAGAGTTGGCCTGAGGGGGCGTAAGATGACCAGGCTTGACATACCCATGTTGTGTAGTCATTGTACATGGGTCATCCTGAGAAGGGACATGACCTTGGGTAGGGCAGCTCTCTGTAGCTAAGACAGTCCCTGAAGGATCTGATGGGGGGATGCTGTCCACTGTCAACACTCCCAGCAGTGAGAGAAGCAGGTACTTCCCTAAAGAGAGAGAGGTGGGTTGTACCCGCAGTATCTCCCAAGGATGTGTATGTAGAGATAAAGAGAACACGTCTTCATTCCTGAAGGACCTGTTTAGACAGGGGCAACAATGATTTTGGCTGATTTATGTGGGATAACCAGATACTGCAGAACTATCTCAGGTACATGAAGAGAGAGCTTGCATATGACTGTGGATCTTTAAAAAATTGCATATGTTGCTTTGTAGATAACATGTCTAAACTAATTAGTGGAAGTACTTGCAAAATAACCATTAGACATGTCCAGTGTTTAGAGTTCCTCTCTTCTCTGAAGCCTGCTAAGCCCATCACTGGAAAATAACCTAGCCAGTAAGAAGTAGTAAATGAACAGTTATCTGGACCCGGAATTACTCCAACTGTAAATCTGGTAGAAGGGTGAACATCTTCTGGTACCTGAGGTTTCTGTTTCAACAGTGCCTTCCCTCTTCCACCTGGAAGGTGTAGTGAGAGAATGCCAAGGGTAGCCCCTCACTTGTTTCCTAATCTTAACTTTCTCTTTGATCCAGCCCCACATGTTTAGTAGATAAAGAATTTAACGTAAGATTTTTTTCAAAAAGAGGAACAGAAACCAGGGAAAATTTGATTCATACTGGCCCTATATCCAAGGACTCCGTGGAAGAATAATCTGCTTTCTTTTTTTAGGGGGTAGCAGTGATATAAGTGGGAGTACAACCTGGGTTGGGGTCTAGTTTAGCCATAGGCTCATGGTCCACAACCAAAGCCTTAAGTTCTCCTCTAATTTGTTAGCAGACTTGAGACCACTTCATTTCATCTGTAACTTGATTAATTTCTCTAGTCCTCTAAAATAGAGATATGAACCATATTGCTGAGATTTATATAAAAATTTTTATGGTTTCTTTCATTCATTTAATGCAAAGAACTTTTCATATACTATCTCACTTATTTTTATATCTATAAAAGTCACATCTCTTTCATTAAGCCCCCTTGTTGATGGATAC
Source organism: Mustela putorius furo (assembly GCF_011764305.1). Classification (NCBI taxonomy): domain Eukaryota; kingdom Metazoa; phylum Chordata; class Mammalia; order Carnivora; family Mustelidae; genus Mustela; species Mustela putorius. Next base: position 32,764,385 of record NW_025421998.1, read on the forward strand.
ATGTGAGGGACAAGGAAGTAAACGAATGACCTCGGCTCAGCATTTTAATGGGGAATATAACCTAGATAGAAAGCCCGAGCATTTTGGAGGAAGGTACACATATTTGCCACAACAGTAACATTTACATATTCTTTACCTGACTGGCAAAAGAAAAAAGTTGGTTCATAAGCCTTGCTCTGTCTCTTTTGCTTTCATAATTTTCTTGTTAGTAGAATATATATTTGATTTGATGACTGACAGTTACTTCCCTTCACAAACATTTTAACCCTTCTTGCTTAGCTCTCAAATTCCAGTATAAACACATCAAATACAAATATGACTGGAAGCCGATATTGCTGAAAAGTAAGGACATTCTCTTTACTCATGTAAAATAAACATCTGAAATCATCAGGAGTCCCATAAATTTTACCTTTCAAATAGAAAGACTTTACATGAATTGGATTGCAAAAAGTATAAAGAGGCAATAAGTCTAAGTAATTTACTGGTATCCCTAACTTGATTTACAATATGACAACAATGAATTCTCTTTCTTTATTTTTAAATTTTTTAATTTTTTTGGAAGAGAAATCAGATATAGAGAAGATTCAGTATTTTTAGGAATTATAACAACCTTGGGTAAGGTTTCGTAAAAGATAAAAATAAGACCGTTAAAAATACCATTGCCCTAGAAGCCTCCAGAATAAGAATGTAGGTCATGACATTTTCCTTTCGGTTGGTGCACTGGTATACTGTATATTGGGGTACACTCTGATACGGTGAGGTTTAGAGGTCAAATGCTCCCAGTCCTCGGTATTTAGAAGAGATTAGATTCTGTTTCTGTCTAAACTTAAGGAATCATCTAAATGTCTGAAAAGACATTTGCAAAAACACAGAAATAGTCAATTTAGTTTTATTCTGAAGATTTCTTTCACAGCACTCAAGATTAATTCAAACCTAAGACGATTGCCACCTGTATTCACATCTTTCGGTTTTTACCTCTGTGCTCATGACTAGTCCCCTATTTGTTTTACTCAACTTGGCACTTTCCCTTATTGCACTATAGGATTTATTTCTTCTTTGGAATTTTCTAAGTGATATGGAGAAATCATCTTTTGGGGCTTCATCAAAATCTTTCTCTAAGACTATCAGAATGGATTAAAACTGGAGTTTGGAATCTCTGCCCGTGGGGATCGGCTGTCCAAATTTCACAGTGTAATCCAATATTAATAAAACTAATTGCTAAGCTTGAGTACATTCCAGCCCACATCCAAAGCCTCTAGCCTATATCCTTCCAAGTTTAAACTTTCAGCGTGGCTCACTGGTCTACAGGCCCTCAATATCGACTAAGTCCATCACCATTTCTTTCTCCAACAACTAAATTCTGAGAGTAGGTCTTGTTTTTGTTGGTGTGCTTCATTTTTATTTCTCTATGTTTATTCTTCACACCCCTCACCTCTAATTTACCAATTATTCTAATTTAACAGTCCAGTTTTAAATACTCAAAGGGTATATATCTTAGAAATTAATGAAGCAATTTTTTTTATTCCAAAAATATAAGCCTACACTTAAGAAGCTAAAAACATGGCCCTGATCCCAGTTTAAACCATCAGACTTCAGGGACATAATTACAGGCAGAAACTGTGATTTAGGTCCAATTACACGCTGGGCCTGAGCTGGGTGCCTCCTGTTTCTTCAAAGATGAATAGCCAGAATTAGAATTTAAATTGTCAGCTCAAAGAAACCCAGGGTGTATTTCGTTTCTGCTAGTTAAAGAGTCATAAGGGAGCCCCGAGGGGCAGACTCCCATGTCATTCACATTTCCCTGAGATAAACCCAAGCTTAGGTTCCTGAGAAACTGAAACCATACCTCTTCTCAATTACTTATCTTCATACCTTATAAAAACAACCTATTGTCACAGCGTGTTTCTCTTCAATATGAATACCCGTACCTCTCTTCTCCGGTATTACATGTACGGGGTGGGATGTCGAGAGCAGGGAAGGAAGGGAGGGGAAAGTGAAAGCCTCTTGAAATTATACAGTAATTAGTTTCTTTATTTGAAAGCCCTTTCATTAAACAGCAATGATAACCAGCAGTAAACTGCCACCCACGGGAGAAGGGAATAGTGTCAAATTCTATTCTGAAAAGACATTTGCAAAAACACAGACACAGTCAGTTCAGTTTTATTCTGAAGGTTTATTTCATAGCAGTCAAGCAACTCAAGATTAATTCTAACCTGTCTCCCAGGTGCAATGAGTGTGAAGAACTTGAACCTACTGTCATCTGAATTTGCAACATCTCTCCATCTCTAAATATTGTATACAAATGGCAGAGATGATATAACCCCAAATCTGTGTTAGGAAAGCTTTAGCTCAAAAAAATCATGCCGGTATAGCATCATATGTGGCTATTGTGTGTGTGTGTGTGTGTGTGTGTGTGTGTGAGAGTGTGTGTGTGTGTGCAAGCGTGCATGCGTGCATGTGTGTGATCTTCCTTTTGGGTGATCCATTTGTGTATAAATACATCTCCTCTTTATCACATCAATGTAATAAAATGAGAAAAAATTATCTTAGCCTTCCTAAAAGGATGATATTCTTGCCAAACGCTATGTGAAATTATTTCACTCACCACTAGAGGATAAGCGACATGTTTGAGAGACAGTATAGCCATCTTTTGAAACTACGCTAAGTAGTTCCAGAATTAAATCAATGGGTAATTAACTGTTCAAGGAGCCAAATCACAACATGCATGTTGCAATTAAAATAGTAAACAATCATTTTATTCGCTGTCTGGCTTTTCCTTGTGAACTGACAAAAATCCTTTGTAGGATATGGAATTAGAGAACTTTGAACATAAGACTTACAAATATTTATAGTACCTCTAATTCCTTTCAAGGCGGATTTGAATAAATTGAGTTTAAACAAATGTTGATGCCCCCCTGGGGGGTGGTAAAAAAAATATATGTGCATGACAAATATAGAAAGAAAAGCTTCACAACAAATGTCATCAGGGAAATGCAAATTAAAACAGTAAAAAGACAGCAACACCAAATTCCCACGGCATGGGGAGCAACAGGAACTCTCATTCATTGCCGGTGGGAATGCAAAATGCAAAATCCAAAAAACTCTGGAAGACATTCAGTGGTTTCTTACAAAATCAAATGTACTGTCACTGTAAGATCCAGAAATCATCCTCCTTGGTATTTACCCAATGGAGCTAAAAACTTCTGTCCACACAAAATCCGCACATGGATGATTGTAGCAGCTTTATTCATAAGTGTCCAAACTTGGAAACAACCAAATGCCCTCAGTAGGTGAATCAATAAATCAGTGACGATCCACCCAGACAATAGAACGCTATCCAGCGCTGAACACAAATGAGCTATCAGATTATGAGAAGACACGGAGGAGTCTTAAATGCACATCACTAAGTGAAAGGAGCCAATCTGAATAAACTACATACTGTATGATCCCAGCCACATGATTTTCTAGAAAGGGCAAAACTGTGAAGACAGTAAAACGATCAGAGATTGTGGGGCGAGGTGGCAAAGATGAAGAATGAATGGCTGGAGCACAGAGGATTTTTAAGGCACTAAAAATACTCTGTATGATACTATGATGATGGATCAATGATCAGTGTCCTTTTATATTTGTTCAAACCCACAGAACATACAACACCAAGAATGAACTATAATGTAAGCTATAAACTTTGGGCAATTATCATGTACTAAGGCAGGCTTATTTTTGATTAAAAAAGTAATAATAACATACCACTCTGGTGACTGATGTTGATAATGGGGGAAGCTATGCATATGTAGGGGCTTCAGATATAAGGGAAATCTCTATACTTGTCCCTCAATTTTGCCGTGAACCTAAAACCTTGCTAAACAAATTAGAATTTGGGGTTCCTGGGTGGCACAGTTGGTTAAGTGACTGCCTTTGGCTCAGGTCATGATCTCAGAGTCCTGGGATCCAACAATACCCTGGGCTCCCTGCTTGGCAGGGAGCCTGCTTCTTCCTCTCCTGCCCCTCCTCCCTGCTTGTTGTCTCTCTCTCTCTTAAATGAATAATTTTTTTTTAAATCTTATAAATAATCTTTGAAAAAAGAATAATATTCTTTCCTTGGTAAAGCAGATACCTCTGACTTTGCCACATGAAGTTGATGGAATAGTAGCAAACATCAAAATCATGGGATGATACTGTTTACATATTATTATAATAGATAATAATGTCTGTTAATAGCTAAAACATGTGCCTACTAAACATTTAAATTTATTTCCATCTCTTGTCTCCCACCCACCTAATAACAACAACCAAAATTAGTGAGCTTTTATTAGTGTTAAGCATTGCATTAAATGATGTCTGGTAGATACCCATAGAGAAGTGCTTTCAAGTGCACGTGAAGTGAGTGTTGGGGCCCCATGATGTCCAAAAAACAAGTTGGCACATACTTGGCCTTTAAAAATTCACTAAAAGGTTAATTTCTTCTTACTCATTTGTATGGCAGCCACTTCTTTCTACCCTGTTTTGCTGCAAGTGAGACATTTGGCAAGCCCTGTCTCTCCTTGGAAAGTCTTGTCCATCTTTGGAATCTGAACCTTGAAAGTTATGATTCTACAGATTATCTGTATTTTTCTTACTGCAAGTGAAGAAGAGTCCATTTTTATAGTTTTCTACTTCCCACAGATGGATGGAAGTGAGCTCATAAACATTTGTCCCATTTATAATAGTTGTAAATGTTATCTTCAGTAGGTGTGTAATATTCTGTTGTAAATATTCAGCATAAATACTTGACTATTCCACTGTTGCTGAATATTTTTCCCTGTTTTTTTTTTTTTATGTTTAAGAAAGAATATTGCAACACAAATATTTATGTGCATAGCTTCTTTTTTTTTTAAATTCAGGATTATATCCTGAGGACATATTCATAAATAACAAAATTACTTCGTTAAAAGAAAATAGGGTTAAACTGTAGGCTAGTGGGTTTGAATCAAGTTCTGTCATTGATTGCCTATATTATTTTCAGGTAAATGATTAAACCTTTCAAGCATTTTTTGTAAAACATTTTCTTTTATTTTTTTGCAAAAGAGGAATAATAATAGCATCTATATTATAAAGTTCCTATGATAAGTAAATGAGGTAATCCAAATGCAGTGCCTAGGAATGGATCATCGAAGAGTAAGCATGCAATCATTGTTAGTTATTATAAAAACAACTATGAATATTTTCACAGATTTTGCAAGCGACCTTCCAAAATGACTGTAGCAATCCACACTGCACTAGCAATGCATAACAATAAAGTCCTGCCTTTTAAATGCTTGATTCTTTGTTTTATCCAGGAAATATTTCTCATATATATTTTGTCTTATAATTGCATATGTAGTATGACAGAATCAAAATGGCAGGGTTAAGTGTGAGGACAAAGAAAACTTGGGCTCAAATCCAGTCTCTATATTTGCTATCCATGTGGACTTGGAAATGTATCTTAACTTCTCTGATTTTCAGTTTCTTCATTGTAAAAAATGGGAATAATTGTGACTTTTAGTCTTTAAAGATATTAGAAATAATATAGGCAAATTATATAGCTTCTATTATACACTCAAAATGAAGTTTTTAATCTTGAGCACATATTAGAATTATCAAGAGATCTGATGTCCAGCTGCATTCCAGACTAATTCATCAGAACATCTGGGGGTAGACCCCACATATCAATATATATTTTAGCTTCCTTGGTGATGTGTAGAGCTAAGCGTGTCAGCCATTGGGTGTTATGTCCTTATCCATGTTATATGGCTTACCAACAACTAAAATTTATAAATGACTTAGCAATTTACAAATCACTTTCATAGCTAAAATTTGATTTGATTAAAAAAACTTTGAAGCATGATACATATTTTTTTAAGTGAATAAAGCTATGATCATTAGGAACGTTGACCCAGAGTTCACTGCTTTAGCTCAGGTTTACAATATTCTATCTGTTGGCGATACAGTTGTCATTGAATCTGTTTACACATCTCTTATTCCATTTATATTGTGTATGGTAGCACCTCTATCATCAATTATTCATATCAGACCTAGTCAAACCCTTTCACAAAACCAAGGAAGGTAATGCTCAGGATTTTCTTTAGCTTCCTAGTTGGTAACATGATCTTACATACAGCATATCGGCAATTTTTGCATAACCCTGTTTTATCTGTAAAACCTTTCGATTCTTTGCTCATGAGCATCAGAGACCCAGATCTATGGACATTATAAATACTTTAGAATCTTGCAATGAGGAAAATACCTGGATGAGATTTTGGGAAAGGAGACCTTGGCACAGAATCCAGACAGTAATCTGTGTTGATGGCTTTCTGGATTCGGCCTTAATGCAGGGACCAAACTTCCAGACATTTTGACATAATTCCAAAATCAGGGGAATATTTTCTCTGCACCAGCAAGTAAGCTAAATCTTTTTATCCCACTATACTGTGATGTGCTATTCTTTGCATCATGAAGGTAGCCATAAGGAAGAATTTCTATAAAACTGTGTCATGTACCACTTTCCCGCACTACCTAAAAAGCTATAATATGTTTTATAATGGCCCGTCCTTATAGGACTGCTTGCTTTAGACTTCGTAAGATGGTCTTTAAGTTTTTGTAGCTTAGTTCTGAATTGGATTTTTCTTATTATAACCTCTCTAAAATTTAAAAACACCCTATATTTTCCTGGACTGCTGAAAGAATACATGTTTGGGGGTCTTTCAAAGATATATGGGTTTCAAATGAACTTATTAACATGAGAGCATTGGTAATATAATAATATAACTTGAAAGGAAAACAATATACTGTTAAAAGAAATAATACACCTTTGGGGCGCCTGGGTGGCTCAGTGGGTTAAGCCGCTGCCTTCGGCTCAGATCATGATCTCAGGGTCTTGGGATCGAGCCCCGCATCGGGCTCTCTGCTCAGCGGGGAGCCTGCTTCCTCCTCTCTATCTGCCTGCCTCTCTGCCTGCTTGTGATCTCCGTCTGTCAAATAAATAAATAAAATCTTAAAAAAAAAAAAAAGAAATAATACACCTTTAACAGAAAATAATACATCAACACCCTTGGCCAATTTTTAAGCATATTTGATGCAAAATTTCCGGCTGCATTTTGCCAATAGGTGTAACTGTTTTGATTGGTCCCAATTATTCCTATCCCTAAGTGTCCTTGCCTCCTATTTTTAGACTTGATAATTTTATGAAACATACCCCAGGACACATGCAGAATACAATTCTGCTTCTGATTCAGGCTCCTTTACATCTTAACCAATAGTGATATGTTGAAAATTGAAACTCTATAGTATATATTTTAATTACACTTTTATAAAACTGAGTAAAATACAATTAACATGCACTTATTATAGAGCTACAATATGAAAAGTCTATTATGTTAAGGGACACATTATAGGAAATGTAATTGACATAACAAAACCAGGAACTCGTCCGTGAAACCCGGAAAACCAATTTAAATGCTAGGTAGATTTATGAGCAGTTCTTCTTTTCCTAGGCGGAGAAGTTGGAAGAAGTAAACATTTTATACGATGGTAATATTAATAAATGTACAGTGATTCCACTTCCCGCACCCTGATTCGCTCCTATTCACAGTTCACTTAAGGAAAAGTGTGTTGATTGTTTTATTTATTTCAATATTTAGTTCTCATTCAATTTGTATCTCAAATGTACCTTGTTAGTATTGGCTCTGGTGTTTCATGCTGGCACATTGTGGCACGATTATTGCGGTAGCCTTAAGAAAAAAACAAAACAAAAAAACTACTGACAATATAACATGGTACTCCATGTTGTCACTTCCCTAAACATAAATTTTCCTTTAGCAGGAGCACAGAATTCTTCTTGCTATTGTGGCTAACTTCTTATTGATTAAAATAAGAACTTAGTCCGCATTCAACACCATATGCAATTAGTTATTTAAGCTGTATCCATACACGATAGATACTCTAATTTTAACACTGGTACTAACAGAAAGATTGCTTTAGTTCTTTTTTTCTTTTGCTCTATCATTAAAAATTCACAGAAGACTTAATTGTTCCTTAGCAAAAGCATTCTTAACAAATCAGATACTTTTGGTCAAAACAAATGTGTAGTACAATTCAATAATAATAATAATATCTAAAGTGTATATAGAGTTCTGTTTTTCTTTAAAAAAATTAAAAGTGTGAACAGGGATGCCTGGGTGACTCAGTCGGTTAACTTTTGCCTTTGGCTCAGGTCATAATCTCAGGGTCCTGGAATCGAGCCCCACATTGGGTTTCTTGCTCATTGGGGAGCCTGGTTCTCCCCCAGCCTGCCGCTCTCCCTGCTTGTGCTCTCTCTCAATCTTTCTCTCTCTCTCTCTCTCTCTCTGGCAAATAAATAAAATCTTTAAAACCAAGCAAAACTAAAAAATTTTATGGGCCCTTGGGTGGCTCAGTCCTTAAGCGTCTGCCTTCAGCTCAGGTCATAATCCCAGGGTCCTAGGATGGAGCCCCAAATCTGGCTCCCTGCTTGGCAGGAAGCCTGCTTCTCCCTCTCCCGCTCTCCCTGCTTGTGTTCCCTCTTTCACTGTGTCTCTGTCAAATAAATAAATAAAATCTTAAAAAAAATCTTCAAAAGTGTGAACAGTCATACAAAAATTGGATCAACTATTTTCAATACAGAAATAAAGCAAGATGAAGCTAATTCTATGCTTATAAGGGTTATGCTTAAAAGAGGTTAGGTTGTGGAGGCCAAGCAAAACAGGGCTGTACCCACCTTGAGTCTAGCCCTGACATAATTACAGCCATCTTAGCAAAGCAAAAGCTGGCACCCTGCATGCCCTCTCCACCTGCTCCTCTCCCCTCGGCAGTATGTGTGACATTCCTCAGCCACCTCTATCTGCCCTAAAAGGAAAACAAATAGTTAACTTGCAGAGATCACAATCCTGCAAAACAGGAGTCTCCCTAGGTTTACAAATGTCCTAGAGATCTACAAAGAAGCTATCTAACAATAGCACAATTTCCAGAGGCAAATAACTCAGTTCCTCAAGCCCTAAATAAAGTTAAATTTCTTCTAAACCCAAATCTCACTAACAAGGACGCTTGATAGCAAGAATATGACGTTCCACCAGGAAACTCCCAATTGTCTTCATGCTAGTGCCTCATTAAAGGGAAAAACGGCCTTGGCTTGATAGTAACCAGGCCTTCAATATCCTGACAGTCTTCTTTACCCTGAGAGCCCTTCTGAACACCCCCTTTGTCCTCACCCACCGCTGAGTCCACCCCTACTCTGCCTTTAAAAACTCTGACTATAATCTGGCTCGGGGTCTAAGTCCCTACTCCGCTGTGTCGGGTATACTTGGGCCCAATCTTAAACTTGTCAAATAAACCCTCGTGTGATTGCATCGATGCTTGGCTCCTTGGTGATCTCTTGGATGCGAAAACTCGGGCACAACAGGTTGCTCAGGAGAGGTAACAGTTGTTTTCTGAATTACATCTAAACCTGTAAATTATCTTAGCTGTGTAAATATATTAATCAAATAGACAGGCTGCCTGTATTTTTTAACATAGATATGATAGGTCATACTTGACACTTTCCAGTTAATATCAGCAAAACCTTGTCGGTCAGAAGTCTCTAGGAATAATTGATTGCAAGCTTTTATTTTTCTTTCTCTTACCTGACAATTTACAATGCCTTTCCCCAGGAAATCTCTGCCTTAGGTCTGGAATGCCTGCCTCAAGGCACATGGAGTGACTAACTTGGTTTGCCCTCAGGAGACAACAGTGAGCGGATTGTTTTCTGAAAAATGGCCTATAACAATGGGCTAATGGGTAGTTTGGCCATGGGTCCCAAAATAATCTCAAAGAATGCTTGCCATGATAGGAGAGCCTGGCCATCTATGAAGAAGGAGGAAAAAAAGAAAGAGAAGGGGGTGGTTGAGGTCTCAGTGGTGAGTTGATAATCCCTGGGGACTTCTCAGGATGTTTTCTTTTCCCTTCAGAGAACTGCTGGCGAACAAAGAGTATTCTTTGTAGAAATTATCTGTTTGTCCTCAGTCAAGGTCATAAGCATTTCAGCAATGAATGCATGCAATGGATGTACAGCATTCTTAACATTTTCATGTGCTAGAGACACAGACATAATTTACTTGGCAATAACAGCGAGCTATCACGGGGCAGAGGTACTTTCAAGGAGATTGATTCCATGCTCTGGACAATTAAGCTGTGCTACCCACCCAATGAGGGTACTTTATAGTATCTCATATTTTCATAACAGCCTGACTGTTTCGTAAATTTCAGTGAAAGGCCTAGTGAGTAAAACAGCGACTGACCTGACTAATGAGATGTTAAATTAAAGCAAGAAAGTAAAGAAGTAAGAAAAAAGAAAGAAAATTATTTAAACACAAATTACAATTCCAACAAGATATATAGACTACATAATCGTTTAGACTCATCCAAACTATGCTTTGACTAAAAAAAAAAAAAAAGGAAAAAAGTCTATATGATAACCATAGTAATTGTGTCCTACACCTTTTAGGATATAACATTGCAGGAACTTTGCTATCACTTCAAACTCAAAATGCATAGGATTAAGTTTTTTTAACGTATTCCATTTTATCAAAACAAACAAACAAAAACAAATTGAAATATGTAGTAGTAACAGTTGGAATTAACTGTCATGAACCTGAATTTGAAAACCATGGCACAATATTAGCATAATCTAACCTTTTAATATTATTAAGTCTCTTTCTTTTGTCAAAAAAGCATTTTCTGTTGTAGATCTATTTTTAAATTAGAAAGTAGTAAGAAGGGAGAGAAGACAATAATATTTTTTGAGGGCCCACTGTGTGTTATAGGGTGTTCTGTATGGTAGCTCCTTTAAATAGCACAGGGATTTTGCAAGGTTGGAATTACATTCAGCTGATGCACACTGAGATTCAGAGACGTTGACTTTGTTCCTAAGTGGAGGACATGTGGTTTGTCCTATAAACTTGTTTTTCCCAGGTATGCTGAATTACAAAACTGCCACCTGTCTGGTCACCAAACTACGAAAAAACATAAATACATTGACTTATGCAGAGTGTTTATTGTGACACCTAATACAAAGTGAGCTCTCCATCATTTTTTTATGATGCTGATCATCATCCTATCAGAGCTCCCCTGTGTGTCCAAGGAGTGCTCTGCTTCTCTCTCTGTTGCCTGCCTAACATCCCTGCAGCTCCTTTCTCCAACACTCCAGCTAACCTTAATTCAAGCTCCTATCATCTGCCTTGACTTGATTATCATAACAATGTCCAAATGATTTCTTACCCCTACCTTTGCCACCTCTTCCCAAAGCCGGTTCCATTCTTCACATTACTGTCACTGGGATTTTTCTAAAATGAAATTTATGTTACAGCCCTTTCCTTAAGACCCCTCAGTGATTCCCAGTAGGAAGGTACAGATCCCTTCATGGTGAAACCAATCCTGTACTGTCTGCCCTATCTTTCCGTGTTAAACATCCTCTCCCATTGCTCTCATTTCCCAAGGAGACAGTTTAAATTCTGACGTGGTGTCAATGGTTTTTTGCTGTCTGGCAATCTGCCCTACGTTAACCTATTAAACAATCTTTCTCCGCACTGCCATTATTCAACTGGTATTCCGGGACCCCACTGTCCATCTTTCAGTTCCTCAGATCTCCCAGAATGTTTCATGGTTTCATGCCTCACACTAATCCTTTTGCCAGGAAAATAAAAAGTGTGTGTACAATTTATGTCCCTGGGTGTACATTTCTTTTTTTCAAATTTCACTGTAGAGTTCACATAATTCGTGAAGGTTTTTTTGTTTTGTTTTTCTTTTTTTTCCTGCTATCCTCGTGCAGAACTAACTAATCCATTCACTGTACCCCCCCAAAACTCCTTGGCATTCTTGAGTTAGAAACTATGCTATTCTACTTTATACAGGTACACACACGTATCCATTAGTTTATAAGGGTTCTTGAAATCAGAAATACTTGTTTCAACAGAACCTAGTATGTACTATAGCACCTAATACAAAACAAAAATTTGAGGGGAAATTTTTTTTTTTTTCTTTTTTGGAAACTTCTTTTTCTTTTACACACAAAATGCTGTCTGGATTATTTTCCAATCTCCATGAAAATAACTGGTAACTCTCACGGATACCACTAAATGGTATTAGTTTTCACAAATTTAAACAAATAGAAGAAGACAATGTACCTAGAATTGTCCAATGTTACCCACTTTCCAGACAGAGATCACAAGTAGGCAGAGAGGCAGGCAGAGAGAGAGAGGAGGAAGCAAGCTTCCTGCTGAGCAGAGAACCAGATGTTGGCTCAGTCCCAGGACCCTCAGGTCATGACCTGAGCTGAAGGCAGAGGCTTTAACCCACTGAGCCACCCAGGCGCCCCACTGTCCCTTATTTTAAAAAAGATTCTCTCCATGGACATTAAATTCCGTGGCCTTCTGGGTTGCCTTTCCCAGCCTGTCCAAGCAATTGCTGGACAAGCTAGATATTATAGCATGAGTCTTAGTCTTGCAGCTAAGTCAGACAGAGATGGAAGGGAACAGAGTCTCTGTCGGTCCAGTTCATGAGCCTTACTACTAGAATTGCTGCAGCCCATTCTGTCCTGATAGCAACAGAGCAATACTAAATTTCAGTTCTTCTCCCAAGTCAAGCTGCCAGCGGGTAGTGTCAGAAGAGGAAATGAAGGCAATGGCATCCAGTATTCTCCATTAGGTACAAGACTGAGATTGAAAAGGCAGACATACTGAGTCTGGTAAGCTCCACCTTTGTGCATTTCAGATCTGCCTGCAGCCTTTTATGATATCTAGATCTCACAGGAGAACAGGATACCATCATATCTTCTCTAACAGGGAATGCATAGGTCTTGCTTCTTTAAAAGTATTAACAAATCTCAGAAAATTAAAACTGTGGTGTCTAATGCTGCAGCTAGCCCCACAGCCAGCACTTAGACTTATCAAATCCCTCTTCCACTACCATTCACGATTACTCTCTTCCTAGCTGTTACTTTCTCTCGACTGGATTGCTTGCTCTCTGGAATGACCTAGATGTTAAATTCAAACTCAGAGGAGTCTGGTTTCTTAGTTGTACAGAGATCTATTCACAGTTTTTACTGGTCATGGAAGCACCAAAAAGATATCCTAATGAATCATCTGGGATGAGGATGACTTTAATTCCATTGTATAGTTGTAACTGTAGGCCTTTCTAGTGATTGGAGTCAATTTCCCTGTCCAGTTAAGCAACTCCATTCTTAGCATGCTATTCTTCTGGCATGTGAATTCAAAAGTAATAGGGTGATAATTTCAGGTATCAGCAGAGTGAAACCTTTATTGTGTTCCATGGTGAAAGTGTTCGCCTGTGTCTGACAAAGAATCAAACTTCTATCGGACCTTAAAAATTACAACTTTGGGGAAAGAAAGTTTAAATTCCATGAGAAAGGCACTAGCTATTATAATGAGATCATTCCTATATATACCCATAGGTTTTTAGCTCATCTTTTCTAACTGGCCCAGACATGGGACATAGTATTGACCATTGGTTTAGATCCTATCCCACATTTTGGAAGATAATATTCAAAACCAATGTGTTTAAGCTAAGTTGATACAAGATATGTGTCTTTAACAGGCAGTTCTATGCATCTATCCAGATGGCTGCTTCTCCAATAAATCCTTTGGTCATATTCGTATCAATATAACTACTTGGTCATGAAATGAGCCCTTGAGCTGAAGCATTGTTATAGGCTATTATGACTTCCCCACAAATCTGGTATTTTACATAATCTTAATTTTTGGTACTGGTAAAGGCACTGATAATGGAGTAGGTGCCAATTATAGTAAAGGAAAAGTATCTCTTCTGCCATGGTGGAAATGATCCAGGACAATCAGCCTCCCACCCTGTGAGCTATTTGGTCTCCAGAGGAATTGAGGAGTTGTATTACATCAGAAATTAAGTATCAGTCTGGGTTACTGATAGTCATCAGTAGCAGTAGTTAGATCAGTGGGAGTATGGGAATTCATGTCACTTGGGCCATGTACAGGCATACCTTGGATATACTATAGGCTTGGTTCCAGAATACATAAGTAAAGTAAATATCACGGTAAAGTGAGACAAATGAATTTGTTGGTTCCCCAGTGCATATAAAATTTATGTTTTCCTTATATGGCAGTCTAAAAATATACATACCTTAATTACAAAATTCTTTGTTGCTAAAAATTGGAAACCATCACCTGAGTTTTCAGTGGATTATAATCTTTTTGTTGGGAGAGGGTCTTGTCTTGATGTTGATGGCTGCTGACCAATCAGCGTGTTGGTTGTTGAATGATGGGGTGACCATGGCAATTTCTCAAAATAAGATAGCAGTAAAGTTTTGCACATCAGTGGATTCTTCCTTTCATGAATAATTTTTCTGTAGCATGTGATGCCATTTGATGGCATTTGACCCACAGTAGGATTTCTTTCAATCTTGGAGCCAATCATGTCAAACCCTGCAATACTTTACGTCTAAGTTTATGTAATATTCTAAATCCTTTGTTGGCCTTTCAGCAACCTTGACATCTTCATCAGGAGATTTCATTTCAAGAAACCACTTTCTTTGCTCATCCATAAGAAGCAAAAAATTCATCCTTTGAAGTTTTGTCATGAGACTGCAGCAATTCAGTCCTCCACTTCTCATTCTAGTTCCCTTGGTATTTCTACCACATCTGCAGTTACTGCCTCCATTGAAGTCTTGAATCCCTCAAAGTCATCCATGAAGGTTGGAATCAACATCTTCCAAACTCCTGTTCATGTTGGTATTTTGACCTCTTCTCATGAATCATGAATCACGATGTTCTTTATGGCATCTCATACAGTGAATCTTTTATTTTGCCCAGGTCCAGTGGAGGGAGTCACTATCAATGGCAGCTATATACTTACAGAATGTATTTCTTAAATAATAAGACATGAAGTGTGAAATGACTCTTCAATTCATGGGCGGCAGGATGAATCTTGTGTTAGGAGACAAGAAAACAACATTAATCTCATTGTACATCTCCATCATAGTTCTTGAAGGACCAGGGGCATTATCAGTGAACAGTAATATTTTGAAAAAAATTTTCATTTTCTGAGTAGTAGTTCTCACAGGGGGCTTAAAATAATCAGTAAACCATGCTGTAAATAGATGGGCTGTTGTTATTCCAGTTACAGAGCACAGACAGACTAGATTTCAAATAATTCTCAACGGTCCTCGGGTTTTTGGCAAAGAAGCACTGGCTTCAACTTAAAGTCACCAGCTGCATTAGTCCTTAATAAGAGAGTCACCCTGTCCTTTGAAGCTTTGAAGCCAGGCACTGACTTTTCCTCTCTAGCTATGAAAGTCCTAAATGGCATCTTCTTCCAGTAAAAGGCTGTTTTATTTTCACTGAAAATGTTGTTTAGTGTAGCTACTGTCATTACTTAGCTAGACATTCTGGATAACTCACTGCATATTCTAAATCAGCATTTGCTTCTTTACCATATACTTTTGTGTTATGGAAATGGCTTCTTTCTTTATATTTTGTGAACCAACCTCTGCTAACTTCCAGCTTTTCTTCTGCAGCTTCCTTATGTCTCTCAGTCCTCATAGAATTGAAGGAGGGTCTTGCTCTGGATTAGTATTTGGCTGAAGGGACTATTGTGGCTAGTTTGGTCTTCTCTCCAGACCCCTAAATCTTTTTCCATATCAGCCATAAGACTGTTTTGCATTTTGTCATTTGTGTGTTCACTGGAGTAGCAGTTTTAATATCCTTCAAGAACTTTTCTTTTGCATTCATAACTTGACTAACTGACATAAGAGGCCTAGCTTTCCTTCTAAGATAAATCATTTCTAGTTTTTTATTTAAAAGGAGAGTGGGGAGCCTGTGTGGCTCAGTTGGATAAGTATCTGACTCTTAATTTTGGCTCAGGTCATGATCTCAGGATTGTGGGATCGAGTTCCATGTTGGGCTCTGCACTTAGTAGGGAGTCTGCTTTAGATTCTCACTCCCCTTCTGCCTCTCCCCACCCCCTACTTGTGCATGCATGCCCTCTCTCAAAATAAATAAATAAATAAATAAAAATAAAAAATTTTAAAAAAGGAAAAGTAAAGACATGTAACTCTTCCTTTTACTTAAACACTTAGAGGCTGTTATCAGGCTATTCATTGGCCTGACTTTAATATTGCTGTGTCTCCCAGGGAATAGGGAGGTCTCAGAGGAGACAGAAAAAGAGGGGAATAGTCAGGTAATAGAATAGTCAGGACGCACACAGTATTTATCAGTGAGGTTTGCTGTCTGGTTTTTTATTTTGTTTGCATTTTTAAGATTTTATTTATTTATTTGAGATAGAGGGTGAGAGCATAAGCAGGATAAGTGGCAGAGGGAGGGGAGAAGCTTGCTCCTGATGAGCAGGAGCCTGATGTGGGGCTCAATCCCAGGACCCTTTGGTTGAGCCAAAGACAGAGGCTCAACCGACTGAGCCACCAAGAGGCCCTGAGGGTTGCTTTCTTGTATAGGCACATTTCATAGTGCCCTGAAGAATTAAAATAGTAACAAATCAATGAAAAAATTTGAAATATTATGAAAATGTGGCACAGAGAGTCATGATGTGAGGATATGCTGTCATAAAAGCGGCCCTGATAGACTTACTCACACAGGATTATCACAAATCTTCAATTTGTTAAAAAGAAAATACTGAATATCTGTGCAACAAGTGAAACACAAAAAAACGAGGCACGCCTGTACAGCTTCCAACCATGCCACTATGATACTTCTGTTCATAGAGCCATTGCAAAGGCACTAACTTGCCAAGGAGCAAGTTTCAGAGGACAGGTCATTCTGTCTACCCAGCAGAGAGTTCCTTCTATGGTGACTGACTTCTGGGAGTCATCTACAAAGGATGTAAAGAACAGAAGACATTGTGCCTATTTATGTCAGTCTGTTCACTTCCTTTTTCCTGCTTTAATATTTCATTGTTTTTTCAGGCTCCTAGCCTGTTCATTATTTCCCACAAGTGTATGTGAATATGTATCTATTATGGTTTCTCCCGTCATATGAAGTGGATGTTCAAGTGTACTGCTCACGAATTTAGCCACTGGAAGAATGTTTCTTTACACTGTTTTTAAAAATAACCCTTTAATGGAATGTAATGTAGTAACAGATAAATTCTAGCTAGTGTCATCATATCATGCATAATTACTTGATGTCCCATAATCAGGTACAGAGCACAGTAGCTACAGGTTAATACATTAATTTAATGAACACTTTTAGCTGAACAACATACTAAACAACTCATGATCAAAAGACAACTTCTCAGGGAAAATATTAAAAACACATTGAACTGAATATAAAGGAACATACAATATATCAAAATCTACATGACATCACAAGTAGTGTTGAAAGGGAAATTTATAGTACTGAATACACAAATTAGAAAAGAGAAAGTGTTCTAAGTTCTTATCTCAAAAATGTAGAAAAGAAGAGCAAAATATATCTAAACCAAGTAGCAGGAGAAAAATAATATAGATAAGAGTATTAATCAATGAATTTGAAAACCAGAACAATAGAGAATAAACAATAAAGCAAAGATATGACTCTTTGGGAAAGATCAATGAAATTGGCAAACCTCTAGTAAGACTAAGCAAAAGAGAGAAGGCAAATCTGACAACTTAGATGAAATGGATCCTTTCTTGAAAAATACAAGTTATTACAAATCACTTAATATAAAATAGATCATTTGTATAGACCAGAGCTGTTAAGTAAATATAGTTCATATAACTACTCTTCTTTAGCTCCCCACCAAAAACAATCTCTAGGCTCCAGATGGTTTTGCTGAAGAATTCCAAACTGTCATAGAATACTTAATATGAGTCCTACCATACAAATATTGTATGTACTCAGCAATATATAAAAAGAATTATATACCATGATAAATTGACCCAGTACTTGGGATGCTAGAAATGGAAGATAAGGCATGTAAGACTAGGTCAATAGTCAACCTGGGGATAAAGACTAGGTTGATATTCAATAATCAGCCAACTACATTAGCTAAGTAAGAAATACATAATTATATCAATTGTAGAAAAATCACTTGACACAATTCAACATCTATTCTTGATAAAGAATGCTCAGAAAAATAGGAATGGGGGGACTTCCTCAGTTTGGTAAAAAGCATCCACAGAAGTCCTACAGCTAACATTTTTCTCTGGTTTGAATCCTTTCCCGCTAAGATCTGAAGGCAAGTATATTTGTTTTCCTCACTCTTATTCAATACAGTGCTACAAATTGTAGCTAACAGAATATGGCAAGAAAAAAATTAAAGGCATGCTGATAAGGAAAAAAAAAAATCTCTAATTGCAGATAACATGACTAGCTATGCAAAAATTCCAAAGGAATCTTAAAAAAAAAAAGAATTCCTAGAAGAAATCAGTAAGTTTAGCAAGGTCACATGATACAAGTTATACTACAAAAGTCAATTATATTTTTACATATGAGGAATAAATGGATGAATGCCAAAATTGAAAATGCAATACCATGTACAATCTACAAAAGGGAAAGACTTTGGTGTAAGTGTAACAAATCATTTACAGTGCCTACATGCTGAAAACTAAACAACACCAATAAAAGAAATCAAAAATCTAAATAAAATGAGTGCATGAAAAAGTCACTCGTTAACATTAGCCATTAAGGAAATGCAAATTAAAATCATTATTAGATATCACTACACATCAATCAGAATGGCTAAAAGAAAAATGTGACAACACCAAATGCCAGTGAGGTAACAGAGAACCAGTTCATCCCTATATAAACATATAAATGATCCAGCTACTCTAAAACAACATTTTGCCATTTCCTTAAAAATAGAAACAGGGGATTACCATATAGCCCAGAAATTGTACTCTTGAGCATTTATCCCACAGAAATGAAAACTCATGTTCATGCAAAAATATGTGCATGACTGTTTATAACAGCCTAGTTCAAAAACAGGTAGCAACCCTGATGGTCTTCAAGGCGTGAATGAATAAAGAAACTTGTATATGCATACCATGAGATATTGCTTAACAATAAAAGAAACAAACTGTTTAACACACAACAACCTGAATAGATCTCCAGAGAATTATGCTGAGGAAAAAATAAAAAAATAGCCAATCCAAAGGTGACATACTGTATGATTCTACTTAGATAACTATTACAGCCTGAATTGTTTCCCAGCCAAAATCTGTCTGTTGAGGTCCTGATGCTTAGCACCTTAGAATGTCACTGTATTTGGAAAAAGAGTTTATAAAGAGGTAACTTAAGTAAAGTGAGGTCACTAGAATGGACCCTAGGCCAATATAACTGCTATCCTGACAGGAAGAGGACATTAGGACACAAATACACAAGGAAGAACATGTTAAGGCACAAGGAGAAGAGGCCATCTACAAGTCAAGAAGAGAAAATGTCAGAAGTAACTACCCTGCTAACTCTCTGTTCTTGGACTTCTAGCCTCTAGAAACATGAGAAAATAAGTTGTTTTTTAACCACCCAGTCTGTGATGCTTGGTTATGGTAGCCCTGGCCAACAGCAGAATAACCAAAATGAAAAAAAATTTCAGGATGGAAATTCAGAAATGGAAAACATATCAGTGGTTGCAGAGTTAAGGAATGAGTGGGAGTGAAAGAAAAGGTATAATTATGAAAAAGAAAAATGAGAGATTCCCGTAATGAGTTTGGCTCACTAAACACTGAATCAATGAATTCAGTCACCATAATTATTTTCAAATCTCCAGATCTCAGCGTTTATGTTAGACTTCACAGTCATATCACCAGGACAATCATCTCTAGCATAGCTGTGTCTTTTAAACTTTAGGTCAGTATAACTAACTGGTGAAACGTAGTATATATCCAGTAGTCAAGATTAAGGAAAACTTGAAAATTAGTTTTTTTGTTTCTAACCTCTCTGCCTAGAAGGCAGTGGAATGGATATTTTCACAGGCAGTACACAGTACTTATCTTAAAAACTTATTTTTTAGATATGTGGTAATAAGTAATAAAATAATATATGAGCTAATGTTTCCTTAACTATTATTCACAAGTTAGTTTTACAGCAAATCTTCAGACCTATGTAAGCTTGCAGAAGCACTTAGGCAAATCCATATATCCAAAAACACTAAAATATACAGTTTCAGCCTTTGGCAGTTTTCTTCTCTCTTTCTGTGATATCTCTTTCATCAACTTCATTCAGATTCACATCTTCAACTTCTGACTCTCAAATCTATATCTCCTGCTCTGATCTCAGGCTTTGATTTTTCATCTTTTATATCAGAAATCTTCAACTAGATGTTCTATCCATACTTCATAATTAATTTGCTTCAAATTTTAAACATCTCAAATTTGTGCTATATGTTGTTTCATTAAAACTGATTCAATGATTTGCATAATAGAAGATGGTATAAGAAGTTAAAAAAATATATAAGGAGATTTGGAAAAATTAATGAACCCAAATAAATTTATATGTCTCTCCAGATAGGTCATCCCTGTCTCTTCAAGATCTTGAATAAATTAAATTCCCTCGTTATTACTGTCTTCATCTCCTAATACCTGTGACTATAAAGTACAACTTGGGCATATAATCCAATCTCTGACTCCCTGTAGCTCTTCCTGACTTAACTGAAAACCACCAGCTTATGGGAACTAGTTTTCCTAACTCAGTTTCCCAGAGGCTAGAATAACATAACCCAGAAGTCTGGCAAAGATGAACCATTTTGGGGAATCAAAGGCAGAATTTATCAATTCCTCTTATCTTCTTCCTGGGAAACTGTTCAAGCCAAGTTACATTCACAGATCCTATCTTGAAGATGACCCTCATGGCCTAGAAAACTGTGCTTTTCAAGCTGTGATGGCGGGTGGGGGGTAATGCAACCATTTTTTTTTTTTTTTGGTTTCTCTTCCTCTCTGACTCATTCTTTCATTTCCTCACTCTTACACTTTGCTCTTGCAACGCCAGGATTGCTTTTCCAAATAAAGCCACAGCTCACAATCTTAACCGCAGGCTCTGTTCTTTAAGGAATCTGTGCTAAGACGATTTGTACTAGTATTAGTTCACAAATGCAGATATTGGAGTGAGATTTTGGTGTTGGATTACTCACCTATCTTTGGAAAGTGAGATGATTGTAACCCCTGACATGAAGGGACACCACAATTACTGGAATTTTGACCTGTGGGTTAATTTTGATGAGGTGCAAGTGGAATCTAAAGCTTAAGGAGATCAGACAGGCACATCATTTAATTACTATGGAGACAATGCTAATTGTGAAGATTGTGATTGCAGATATCCATTTTAATGAAATCAGACAGTTTGCAAAATAAAATTATAGGATCAATGCAGCTAACATAAGGGATTCTATGAAAGCTAGAAAACTTCTATGGTTTAAAGGAGATTCCAATGTATTGTGGACACATAGCAGATCATGATTAAAGTCAGGCTCAGGTTATGATCATATGGCTGTGGATCAGAGCCTCCACAGATAATAAAAGAGCAGCCTCCAAAGGTATTTTTGACATAAAAGGTATTTTATATCAATGCCAGCATCATAATAGCAAAGTTGGTTAGAATGAGAAAATTTGGAGAGGAGGGGCACGATGGTGGAGAAGAAGGAGACCCTGTTTCACCCAGTCCCCTAAAGTGAACTAATTATCTACCAGAACACTCTGAACACCCATGTAATAAGCCTGGGATGTATGATTATACACTTCTGGATCCGTACAGGGGAAGAAGACGCCAGTGGAGAGGTAAAGTGGAGTGGGAATGATCGGACTGATATAGTAGGATAAACAGAAGGGGGAGCGAGCCACCAGAAGCAACCCATTGGAAAGTAATACCCCAATACAAAAATGCACTGTGATTAGGGACCAGCGTTAACTTGGAGTCTAGTTAAGAGCACTCAAAAAGAGCAAAAGATCTTAAGGGACAACTGGTGGAATCAGGCGGTCATGGGCACAGGCCTAAGCCCATGGACCCAGGATGGTTACTGCTGGCAACCACCTGTGCCAGAGAAAGAGTGGTGGCAGAGCCTCCAGTTCGTGGTCCCAGAGCCCCCAGGGTTGCATGGCTTGCCCCTGCATGAGGGAGTCTGGTGGGTGCTCTCTAGACCTACAGCCATTTGCACTCTGTGCTCACTGTGCAACCAAGGTCTGTCTGAACTGTGCTCCCCACCCATACCTGAGAGAACTCTGCGTGGTGCTAGCTTGTGGCCTCTAGGATGGGCCAATAGTCTGAACACTCCCAGCCAGGCCTGAAGGAACTCAGTGAGATCTCTGTTGGGATATCAGCAGGCAGCGACCTGTAAAACCCTGAGGTCTAAATCCCAGGTAGCAGTTCTGGCAAAGGCAGCCACTGGAAGTGGTCTCCCTGGACCAATATTGCTCATGGTTTTGGCACGGGGTTGCAGAGAGAAGTGGGCACTTTGAACGATCCCTGAGACAGTAGCTGGGGATGTGCACTGCCTGTGGAAGGTTGCATGGCTCAGATGAGTTTGCAGAGGGGAGTCTGTGTATTCTGGACCACCCAGAGGGGAGCAGACTGAGGCTTCTCTCTGAGACAGAGGTCTGGGTGCAGTTTGCTTCCCACTAAATCTCTGAAAAGCCACAAAACAAACAAAACAAACACCCACCAAAGAACAAAAACCTCCAGAGAACAAAAGCCTGAAAAATCGGTTTCCACAGAGTAGAAACCTTGATAGGGGGCAGGAGGACTCAACCCAAGCAAGATTGCCTGAAAAACAATGCAGCAGGCCCCTCCCCCAAAAAGCCAGTCAAAAGAACAACAGGACAACCACCCAGGATCCCCATAAAACTGTAAAACCCCCACATCAGGGGAAAACAATATATTAAGCTCCTGCTGTTGCCCTAAAACCTGTATATTTCATAGATACAACTTTTATTTTTAATTCGTTCTCACTATTCTTGTTCTTTTTAATCTTTTTTAACCTACTTACCATTACAACTAGAGGTCTAATACAATATATTCCATAATAGCTTTTTAACTTGATTTTTTTTCATACATATGCCTGTATTTTTCTTTTTCTTATCTATTTTTTTAAATACACATATAGATATAACCTTCAAGGTATCCTCTTTCCCTAATCAGTACTACCCTATATATACACTAGTTTTAATTTTCCTTTCTCTCCAGGAAGCTGAGTCCTTTAACAAAGATATCAAGATGCACCCAGGAAGAATCAAAATATCCTTCCTTGCTCACATTGAGGATTTATAACCACCCTCCCATCTTTTTCTTCTGTCAGTGTTTCTGTGTATTTGTTTTTGTTCTGGTATTATATAAATCTTGGGGTTCATTTTGGCTGGGTTATTTATTTATTTATTTATTGTCATTTACTTTTGTCAGTCTTTTTATTAGTCCATTTTTTGTTTGTAGACCTTGTACATCTTACCTTTGGGGCCCATTCTGGCTGAATCTTCTCTCTCTCTCTTTTTTTTTCCTGTCTCTCTCTTTCTCTCTCTTTTTTTCTTTTTTCATTCTTTTTGCTGGTGACTTCCGATTGCTTAGAAGCATTCCAGGGTGCACCTTGCCTGGATCATGGTTGATATATTCAACTACACATCCCCTCAACCACCTCTCACTAAAATTAGGAGGAGGAACACCCAACAGAGGAAAAATTTAGAGATTGTGCCCTCTCCATCAGAGCTATCAGATGCGGACATAAACAGTATGTCAGATAGAGAATTCAGCATAACAATTATCCAGGCAATGGCTAGGTTGGAGAAAACCATTACTGACAACATAAAATCAATTTGGGCAGAAGTGAAAGCCACCCAGGGAAGAGGTTAAAAATGCTATCAGTGAGATCCAATGTAATCTAAACACTCTAACTGCTTCGTTAACCAAGGCAGAAAACAGAATTAGTGATCTAGAGGACAAACTGATAGAGATAAAGGATGAGGAGGAGGTCTGGAACAAATAGCTTAGAAGCCATGAAAACAGAATTAGGGAAATAAATGAATGAAATGTTACAACGTCAGAATTATTGGGAACCCTGGGGGGTAGGGAGTGGTAGAGAAAGAAAGAATACTAGAAGATATAGTTGAAGAAATTCTCCATGAAATTTTTCCCAATCTGGGGAATGGAGCCAGCGTTTGTGTCCTGGAGGTATAAAGAACCACCCCCCACCCCCGCCAAAGATCAACGAATCTAGAAAGACCTTTAGGCAGTTGATTCTAAGACTGACAAATCATAATTTTAGACAAGAGCTTTTGAGAGCAGCTAGGGGGAAGAGATTCCTTACATACAGAGGAAGGTCCATCAGAATAACGTCAGACCTGTCCACAGAAATATGGCAATCCAGAAAGGGCTGGCAAGGCATTTTCAGGGCACTAAATGAAAAGAACATGCAGCCAAGAATACTTTATCCAGCAGGGTTGACATTCAAAATGGATGGAGAGATAAAGAGTTTCCAAGACTGGCAAGGTTTAAAAGAGTATGTGACCACCAAGATGGCACTACAAGAAATACTAAGGGGGGTTCCATAAAAGAAGAAACAACCCAAGAATGTCATAGAACAGAAATTTACAGAGACAATCTATAGAAACAAGGACTTCATAGGCACCATGACGTCAATAAAAATGTTTCTTTCAATAATCACTCAATATGAACAGTCTAAACGTTCCCATAAAACAGCACAGGGTTGCAGATTGGATAAAATGACAGGACCTGTCCATATGTTGTCTACAAGAGACCCACTTGAACCTAAGGATATATCCAGACTGAAAATGAAGGGATGGAGAAGTGTCTTTCATGGGGGTGGGACTCAAAAGAAAGCTGGGGTAGCGATTCTCATATCAGATAATCATTAAAGGGTCTATCCACCAAGGAAATCTAACAATTATAAATATTTTTGCCCCCAATATGGGGGCATACATAATTACATAAGACAACTGTTAATCAAGATAAAGAGTCATATTGATATGAATGCATTAATAGTAGGGGATTTTAACACACCATTATCAGTAACAGACAGATCATTCAAGCAGAAAATCAATAAATAAGAGCATTGAATGACACATTGGACCAGATGGACCTCATAGATATGTACAGAACATTCCACCCTAAACAACAGAATACTCAATCTTCTCGAGCACACATGGAACTTTCTCCAGAATAGACCACATACTGGTTCACAAATCAGGGTTCAACCAATACCAAAAGACTGAGATTATTCCCTGCACATTCTCAGTCCATAATGCTTTGAAACTGGAACTCAGCCACAAGAAAAAGTTTGGAAGGAATTCATACACTTGGAAACTAAAGACCACGCTGCTAAGGAATGTTTGGATTAACCAGGAAATCAAAGAAGAACATAAACAATTCATGGAAACCAGTGAGAATGAAGACACTTCTGTCCAAAACCTATGGGATATGGCAAAGGAGGTCCTAAGGTGGAAATACATAGCCATTCAAGCCTCCCTCAAAAAAATTGAAAAATCCAGAATACACCAGCTCTCTTTACACCTTAAAGAACTCAAGAATCAGCAACAGATTAAGCCAACCCCACACACAAGAAGGGAAGAGATCAATGAAATAGAAACTAGAGATACCGTAGAACACATCAATGAAACTAGAAGCTGGGTTTTTTTTAAGAATCAATAAGATTGATAAACCACTGGCCAAACTAATCCAAAAGAAAAGAAAGAATATTCAAATTTATAAAATTATGAATGAGAAGGGAGATATCATGACTAACACCAAGGAAATAGAAACAAACATCAGAAATTATGGTCAACTGTTATATGCCAATAAGTTAAGCAGCTTAGATGAAATGGATGCATTCCTGGAAACCTAAAAACTTTCAAAACTGAATCAGGAAGAAATTGACAACCTGAATAGACCAATATCTAGTATGAGATTGAAGCAGTGATAAAAAATCTCCCAAAAAACAAGAGCCCAGAACCTGACAGATTCCCTGGAGAAGTCTACCAAACATTCAAAGAAGAAATAATACCTATTCTCCTGAAGCTGTTTCCAAAAATTGAAACAGAAAGAAAACTTCCATACTCTTTTTATGAAGCCAGCAATACCCTGATCCCCAAACCAGGCAAAGATCCAGCAAAAAGGAGAATTTTAGACCACTATCCCTGATGAATATGGATACCAAGATTCTCAACAAGATCCTAGCTAATAGGATCCAACAGTACATTAAAAAGATTATCCACCATGACCAGGTGGGATTTATCCATGGGATCCAAGGGTGGTTCAACATTTGCAAATCAATCAATATGATAGAACAAACCCATAAGAGAAGAGAGAAGAACCACATGGTTCTCTCAATTGATGCAGAAAAAGCATTTGACAAGATACAGTATCTACTCCTGATTAAAATGATTCAAAGTATAGGGATAGAAGGAACATTCCTCAACTTCATAAAATCTATCTATGAAAATCCACAGCGAATATCATCCTCAATGGGGAAAAGCTGACAGCCTTCCCTTTGAGATCAGGAACACGACAAGGATGTCCACACTCACCACTCTTGTTCAACATAGTATTAGAAGTCCTAGCAACAGCAATGAGACCACAAAAAGAAATAAAAGTAATTCAGATTGGCAAAGAAGAAGTCAAACTTTCTCTCTTTGCAGATGACATGATACTTTATATGGGAAACCCAAAAGACTCCACCCCCAAAATACTATATGGCAATTCAGTAATGTGGTGGGATATAAAATCAATGCACAGAAATCAGTTGATTTCTTATACACTAACAATGAAAATATAGAAAGGGAAATTAGAGAATTGATTCATTTACTATAGGACCAAGATCCATAAGATACCTGGGAATAAGCCTAACCAAAGAGATAAAGGATCTGTACTCGAAGAACTACAGAACACTCATGAAAGAAATTGAA
Organism: Mustela putorius furo; assembly: GCF_011764305.1. Classification (NCBI taxonomy): domain Eukaryota; kingdom Metazoa; phylum Chordata; class Mammalia; order Carnivora; family Mustelidae; genus Mustela; species Mustela putorius. Next base: position 32,791,266 of record NW_025421998.1, read on the forward strand.
GAAGACACAAAAAGATGGAAGAGCATTCCATGCTCATGGATCAGAAGAGTAAAAATTGCTAAAATGTCTAGGGCTGCCTGGGTGGCTCAGTGGGTTAAAGCCTCTGTCTTAGGCTCAGGTCATGATTTCAGGTCCTGGGATTGAGCCCCACATTGGGCTCTCTGCTCAGCGGGAAGCCTGCTTCTGCCCCCCAATCCCCACCTGCCTCTCTGCCTGCTTGTGATCTCTCTCTCTGCCAAATAAATAAAAACAAAAATAAATCTTAAAAATGTTTATACTTCCTAGAGCCATCTGTACTTTCAATACCATCCTGATCAAAATTCCACAGGCATTTTTCAAAGAGCTGGAACAAACAATCCTAAAAATTTCTATGGAACCAGAAGAGACCCTGAATTGCTAAGGAAGTGTTGAAAAAGAAAAACAAAACTGGGGGCATCATGTCACCTGATTTCAAGATTTACTACAAAGCTGTGATCACCAAGACAGCATGGTACTGGCACAAAAACAGACATATAGACTAGTGGAACAGAGTAGAGAGCCCAGAAATGGACCCTCAACTCCATGGTCAGAAAAATCTTTGACAACACAGGGAAAAATATACAGTGGAAAAAAGACAGTATCTTCAATAAATGGTGCTGTGAATATTGGACAGCTACATGTAGAAGAATGAAACCATTCTCTTACATCATACACAAAGATAAACTCAAATAAAAGACCTCAAGGAATCTATCAAAATCCTAGAGGACAACATAGGCAGTAACCTCTTTGACACTTGCCACAGCAACTTCTTTTAAGACATGTCTCCAAAGGCAAAGGAAACAAAAACGAAAATGAACTCAAGATCACAAGCTTCGGCACAGCAAAGGAAACAGTCAACAAAACAAAGAGGCAACCCATGGAATGGGAAAAGATATTTGCAAATGACGCTACAGACAAAGGGCTGATGTCTAAGATCTATAAAGAACTCCTCAAACTCAACATACATGAAACATATAATCACATCAAAAAATGGGCAGAAGACATGAACAGACACTTCTCCAAAGAAGACATACAAATGGCTAACAGACACATGAAAAAATGTTCATCATTAACCATTAAGGAGATTCAAATCAACACCACATTGAGATACCACCTTACACTAGTTAGAATGGCCAAAATTAACAAGACAGTAAACAACATGTGTTGGAGAGGATGTGGGGAAAGGGGAACCCTCTTACACTGCTGGAGGGAATGCAGGTTGGTGCAGCCACTTTGGAGAACAGTGTGGAGATTCCTTAAGAAATTAAAATTAAAAATAGAGCTTCCCTATGACCCTGCAATTGCACTACTGGGTATTTACCCCAAAGATACTGATGTAGTGAAGAGAAGGGCCATCTGTACCCCAATGTTCATAGCAGCAATGGCCACAGTCACCAAACTGTGGAAAGAACCAAGATGCCCTTCAACAGATGAATGGATAAAAAAGATATGGTCCATATATACAATGGAGTATTATGCCTCTATCAGAAAGGATGAATACCCAACTTTTGTATCAACATGGACGGCACTGGAAGAGATTATGCTTAGTGAAATAAGTCAAGCAGGGAGAGTCAAGTATCATACGGTTTCACTTACTTGTGGAACATAAGGAATAACATGGAAGACATTCAGAGAGAAGTGAGTTGGGGGAAATCAGAGGGAGAGACAAACCATGACTGTGGACTCTGAGAAACAAACTGAGGGTTTTGGAGGGGAAGGGGTGTAGGGGGTTAGGTGAGCCTGGTGGTGGGTATTATGAAGAACACGTATTGCATGGAGTACTGTGTTTGGTGCATAAACAGTGAATTTTGGAACATTGAAAAAAATAAAATTAAATTAAAAAAAAGGAAATGATAAGATGAAAATACAAATAAGGAAAACAGAAAAACAAAAAAGAATGAAAAAATTTGAGTGGATGAGCCCAAGACTATTGATTCTCTGAATTCAATATGAATACCAAGAGAAGACCTCCAGCATCTAGTAAAATGTTGCCTTACTCCCGAAATTCATCATTTATTGGCTCCAGGCCAATAATCAGATAATTTTAGCATATCCCAAGTGGGCGGGAAAGCAATTCTATAAATGTGTGAAAGGAAGAGAACACCTGGAAGATATGAACCAGCAGCTCCAAGTGAATATGCTTGATCATGGACCATCAGTGAAGGTGTTAGAGCAGAAGATACAAAAGATAAAGCTAAATAGAAGACAATTCATTCATATAAGATTATCTGTCCATGATTCTGTACTCAAAATGTTGGCATATATACGTATAGCAGGACCTAATAATTTTATGGAACGATTTCTTGAAACCTAAGCATGGAAACAGCCTACAGCAAATGAGGTAGAGGTATGTTTTTTGACATGTATTGAAGGACTCAAAAGCCTTCAGGAGCTGGGAAAGTAAAAATGGATTTACCTTGTAATGCCAAAGAATGACAAATCTTTCTCTTTTTACAAAGTCTGCCTAGAAGAATCTCTTAAATTGCTATAAGGTGGTAAGGAATGCTTTAATAAGGGAGGCCTATGAACTTTGGTAAGTTCAGTGATGGATATCCTCTATTCCCCCAGAGGCTATGAGAGACTTTTCTGGGGAATCAAGGTACTTAATGGGTGATGGGATTCCAGATGGCACAGCACAGCACAGGGAGAAGAACTTATCTCTGAGAAACATGGGAGGCATGATTATTGAAGTAAGCAATAATGCTTTTTCATATAGGAGACTAAATCATGATGTTCCTAGGAGTTTGACAAATGGGCATCTGACAAGGATATTACTCTTTTTGTGTAATAAAATGAGTGCTGACAAGCAGAAAGTTGACAGTCCTGCAGTAGAAATGACCAAATTCTCAGAGTACTTGAAATGTTAAAAATGCCATGTAATTTGGTGATCATTACTAGGATCATCCTTGGAATAACTCTCTAGAAGAAAAAAGTGGCATTACTACATACAAAAAGGTGATCTTCTTATGGCCATTACATATGCTAAAATTTTTCTCTAATTATTTCTTTTTTAATGCAAAATTTAAATCCTCACTAATTAAATGAAAGTTTCAAATGAGATCATTTTAGAAGTGCCTTGAAATGAATTAAGAACAATGAAGTTAATGAAAATTATTATCCCCTAATATATCTTGAATGGCATTTGTGAACAAATACAACCCATCACTTCTGTGGACAGGGAACCACAGACAAAGCAGGAACAAGCTCATTTACTCTGGCACCCAAGAGTTCAGTTTTCACTCTTCAAGGAAAAAACCAACACATCTGATTGTTAGCCTCGACCCAGCTGAACCAGAAAAGTAAATCTGATTTAGAAAATATGATGTTCTTCAAGTCAAATCTATATGACATAGGATTATCCCCGTGTCCTGGATTATCTCTACTATCGCTATTCTCCATTAGCCATGGGAAGGGAGGGTTCGCTGAAATCACATCTTGCCCATACACAGTGTTTTCATCGCATTTCTCAAGGGCCTTCACAAAGTTATCTCCAGAAATTGACAGGAATGTTTATTGACCTTCAAATGTGAAACTGCATTGAATAATTAAGTATCTAACTATCCGTTGCTGACAGAAACATTGAATTTGTAGGTACACAAATTAATAAGGAAATACACCAGTAATGGGAAAGAGTCAGCTACGGAAATTTACTACATGTGTCCCTACACTTGCTTTGCTGTTCCAGTTTGTTTTTATGGACATGGAAAGGTCTATTGGGAATCACATCCCAGTAGAAATGATAACCTCTCATCAAGCATATTAAACATTGTGTCTTTTTATTTATTATTTGCCTCACCTCTTCTCAGATACAATTTATAAAAGGTTGATCATTTCAAGTAGTTGAAGTTAGTATCTGTGAGATAATAGAAAAATATATGTCTCTATTGGTCTCTGCCCCAGATCCTGGCAGAGATCCTAAAGTCCTTGTAATTTCCTAAGTGATACAACACCCAGTGCATCTGCTCTTCCAATATTTGTTTCTGACTCCATTCCTGACATGGGGCTCCTTAAGCCCCTGTAAATTCCTAACGGCACTAGGAGCATCTTTTTGTCTATTGAGGTAACTCTTGGTGGGCTCCTAGAAGGAGGGTGGTCTGCAGAAAGACCAAGCCATGATTAGAAACTTGGAATTTTCAGCCTCGCCATCCATCCTCCAAGGAGGTGACAGAGGCTGGAAATGGAGCTCATGGTTGATTGTATCTACAGAAGGAAGCCTCCATAAAATCAAAAAAGTCAGGGGTTTGGAAAGCTTCCAGCATGGCCAGCACATCCACACTGGGAGGGTGCTACTCCCCAACTCCACAGGGACAAAAGCTCCTGCACTCAGGACTCTTACAGACCTTACCCTATGTAGCTCTCTGTCTCTAACCATTATTATTTCCTTTAATGAACTGATAAACATTAAACATGTGCTTCCCTGAGTTCTGTGAGCTGCTCTGGCAAAGTCATCAAAGCTGAATAGGTGGTTGGAGGCTCCAATCTAAAGCCAGTTGGTCAGAAACCTGGGGGTAACTGGCGTGTGAAGTGGGTGTAGGGGCCGGTCTTGTGCAACAGAGCCCCTACTCATGAGATCTGATGGTATCTTCAGGTAGTGTCAGAATTGAAAACTAGGATGCCCACCTATACTGGAGAGTTGCTCATTGCAGGGGAAAAAAGAACCACACATTTGGTGACCAGAAGTGTCAGAAGTATTCTGTGTGAGGAGAAGAGGAGATTCTCGGGGAAGAAAGACCTACTAGGGAAGAACTGGGTTTTTCTTTACATAGGAAGGAAAAATCTAAGTTTTTTCTTTGCAGTATCCAAAGAGGAAATATATATCTGCTGTTCACTGAAATGCATGAAATTACCACATAAAAATATGATCAGAATACTAGAAAATATTCTGGTCAGAAGGATTCTAGCTAAAGAGATATCAATCACAATAGAATCTCAAGCAAGTTAAGTATACAACTGCATGAAATTCTACTAATAAAAATTAACCCATCACCTCTTTACTAAGAGAGTGATCTTAGCTAGCTACAGCTTCCATTCAAATGATTTTGCAAATTGAAGGAAAGCCAACAAATTGTGCTGGGAAATACCTTTTTACTACCCCCTGTAGTAATAGTAATAGTAATAGTAGTAATAGTCTATCACCAATTCTGGTCTGCTCTAGACCTTGGGACCAAGTCAGTTTGCAGCCCAAAGTTGTCCTCATATCTACTAACATTACACAATCACTGCCCTGCAACTGACATTCCATTCATTTTCCTTCACTAATAGCTTTAGGGTGTTTTCAGGTAATAATTACATTTCTTATAGCTATAAAATAACATTTCGCTTTGTCACAGCCTACCTCATTAAACCATAGCTGATGAGGGCTTTGGCATCGTCATTTATTTCCTTATAGAATCAAAACTCAGAGAAGCAAAGCATTCATTTCTAAAGTTTGTCAATGTTCAGAGCAAAGACCATGTTACCTTGTAATATTGATATTTTCATCTGCTTTTATCATGTGTATCTACATTCTAATTTCCCCACTCCCTTCAGTGTTAATGTTTATATTTATCTCCTTATTTTTTCCTAATTAAAGCACAATCTTTGTTTCATTTTTCCTACATGGATTTATAGTTTCATATAATTGCAATAATACAATATCAACAATGTTATGCTTTTCACTTATTAAGATTGTATGTCAAATATTTTCCAGTGTTTTACATTGCTTTAATAAAACAAAGTGCCCAATGGTCCATTGACTTTTTATATCATAACTTACTTGACTAGTCCTCTATTTTGGAACATACAGATGATTTATAAACTATGCTGTTACATTGAGATTTTCAGGAAATACATATATTCTCTTCAGAGATTTTGTTCCTTTTCTTTTAATGAGAAATTTTCTTAGAATACATTGTCAAGGGGCACCTGGGTGGCCCAGTGGGTTACAGCCTCTGCCTTCAGCTCAGTCATGATCCCAGGGTCCTGGGATCGAGCCCCATATCGGGCTCTTTGCTCCGCAGAGAACCTGCTTCCCCTTCTCTCTCTGCCTGCCTCTCTGCCTACTTGTGATTGCTGTCTGTCAAATAAATAAATAAAATCTTAAAAAGAAAATAGAATACATTGTTAAGAATAGAATTATTGGATTAATAATATGAACATTTAAATAACTTTTGATATATATTTTTATCATTATTAAAACTAATATTTTAATTATCACAATATATAGAAGTATGAAAATAATAAAGCTGATACCTAATGTACCTCACTGATATTTTATTTAATAAATTATAACATTTTGCATATTTAATTCAGAAATCCTTTTCTCTCTTAAAATAAAATGTTAGAGACCTTAGGTTCATGCTTTCAAACACTCCATCTTCTTACTCTTTCCTTGAGCTCTACCCTATAAATGGTGTGTATCATTCTCAGGCAAGCTTATGAGTTTTACTGCATTTGTATGTGTCCATAGATAATATGAATTTCGCTTAAAGAGTGTAAATGTGCATAAATGGTATCATGGTATCATATATTCCAGTATCTTTTAGCAACTTGCTTCATTCTTCTTTCTATATAAAATTGTTTTTTCATTATTTTCTATTCTTATTTTTTATTTTGTTTTATTTGCCTTCTTTAGATTTACTCTATTTTCTTTTTCCTAATTTCTTGGTTAAGATTAATCCTCCATGGTGCCTGGGTAGCTCAGTCAATTGGATGGCTGCCTTGGGGTCAGGTCACCATCTCAGGGTCCTGGGGTCAAGCCCCACGTGGGGCTCCCAGCTCATCAGGGAGTCTGCTTTTCCCTCTGCCTCTGTTCCTCCCTCTTCTCATGGGCTCTCTCTCTCTCTCTCTCAAATAAATAAGTAAAATCTTTTTAAAAAACGATTAATTCTTCATATTTATTATTTTCTTTTTTTCATATTTATTATTTTCTGATATATATTTATAAGACCAAAGAGTTTTGTGAAACTGCCACTTTATCCACATATAACAGGTCTGGACACACTGCATTTTCATTGTTAATTTAGTTCTAAATATGTTTCAGTGTCTATTATACCTTCTTTTTTGGCCCATTATTTATTTGGAAGATTGTGCATGATTATCTTTATTCCAAATTTCTTGGGTGAGTTGATGTCCACTTTCTGTTGTTGACCTCCTACTTTTAAATTTAAGTGACTTTTGGTCCATTCTATATGATTCAGATCCTTGGATATTTCTAATGATACATTATGTAATCTATTACTTGATGAATTTTTCATGTATCCTTAGTATGCAGTAGTCATTAGAGCTATTTCAGAAAATATTTCCAGTTCTTTCCAGTTGGCATGAAGCTTATATTGTACTGTGTTCCCATGTGTCTTTGATGACCAGGACTCAATGTTTAATTGCATTGTTACATAGCACTAGCATGAAAAACATTTTTGTTGTGTTAACCCATGGAGATTTTTGGTTCTTTGTGTTACTGTAGAATGATAACTCAAATCCGATGTCGTAGATATGGGGTGATACTAGTAGCATCCTGGCAGTGGAGAAGGTGGCAGTTACATTAGCAAAACACTTAATAAAATTATCACCTGCTAGGACTTGGATTTTAGTCATGTCTCCAGTGGATGTGTAGCACTAGGAGACGTGATTGAAAACCTAAATTTATTGACATGTATTAGTTGGTATTAGCCAGCCATCATGGAAGAGACCCAAAGAATGTGTATTGAAAATATTTTTTTTCCTTCATTCTTTGGCACATGTCCATCACATCCACTTATTTGTTGGGTTGTTGAAAGCTTCTGTATCCTTACTAAGTTTTGTTATTGAGATGATCATTTTAACATCTCTCACTGTACATATAAGTAAATATTTCTTGAACAGAACCTAAAAAACAAAAAAGCAACAAACATACATGACAAATTGGATGTTACTAAAATTACCAACTTCTGTTGATCAGCAGACACCACTGAAAGAGTGAAAAAGCAAGCCAAAGAGCAGGAAAAGATCTTTGCAATACAAGGAACACATCATTCAGATGTAGAGTACACAAAAATTTCTGCAAATCACTTAGGAAAAGAATCATTCAAACCCATAGAAAAAAAACATATATATATGAGTTAGAGATATTGTACAAAAAAAAAAAAGATAACCAAATAGCCAATAAACATTTGAAAAAAATCTGAATGATATTAGTCATTAGGGAAATGCAAATCCAAATCATGATAGGAAAAAAAATGCTGTCATGCACTGACAGTATTGCTGGGAGTATGAATTTGTACAAACAGATTTGTACATTTGTTTTCTGCAGTATAAATTGAAGCTCAAATTACGATACCCTGCAGCCTGGCTATCCCAGTCACACTCTAGAGATCTTTGAGGGTCCCAGCATTATGTAAAGGGAAGTCTCCCAACGCCATAAACTAGGCAGTCCTAGGGCTTATTTCTTTTGTTCGCCCGCTCTTAGGAATAACTGTTCTGCGCCACCTACTGTCCAATACCTTAAAATCTCTGTTTTCAAATATTTAGCTGGCTTTTTGTTGTTTATGGCCAGAGGTTAAACTGGTCTGTATCATTCATCCGTCTTGGCTAAAAGCTGGTGCATGTCACGTTCTGTTGACTGACTGCTGTGGCCCTTCCATCTTCCTGCTGAGTCACAGCACATGCAGCTGCTGTCACCCAAATGACACTCCTGGGGGATGACATGTGTCTCAATTCTAGGAATTCTTGCCAATCATCTAAAACTGCTAATCCATACATAGTTGGTTTGTTATTTTGACTTTTGCTTTGTCTTTTCTTTTTCTGGGAGGCGCACAAGAACATGAAGAAGGCTTTCCTTCTATGTATTTGGTAAAAAATAACTCTTATGATAGACACAGGCTTATATTTCCCCTGAAAGGAAATAGAAATTTCCAACTCTTAACTGGATTTTAGTCTGGGGGTTTACAAGGAGACTACATATATGAACTTGCTTCCCTTAGGTTTTTACATGTTGATGACATCAGAAAATGCTATTCTTATGGATTATTAAATTTTATGATAAAATTCTAGAAAGTGCTTCCGATGGCTTATTAAGATGCTATAAAACTAAAGCTGTTCTTTAACTTGAAGTTTTATGACATTGAGTAAGCTAATAAGATGCGATGCCCAAATGTAAAACAATGGTAGTTTAACTTTCTTAATCTTTTTTTTTTTTTAATTTTGCAATGTATTTCATTCAGCAGAGAACCAAATGGTTTCATTCTTTTGCTACACTGTTGTTGTTATTTCTCATGTGGAAGTGTATGTGTGTCATCAAGGTATCATTAAATAGCCATAGCGGTCAAAAGTGACTCAGTTAGACACTTACTAAAGACCTTGTGTCATTGTTGTTGTTAATTTTACCCCTTTGTTTTGCAAGACCCTGACTGGCAAAATGATTGTGGCCGAAGCTGATTTTTGGTGCACTCCCATTGATTTCAAGTCCCCTTCCTCATTAACCCCCCTGAGATCACCTGTACCTCATGCGCCTCCCCAGGATTCCCAGTTGTCACGCCCAGCACTGCGTTATATACTCTCACTTGTCCTCTAGGATGCAGAATATATGGAATCTCAGAAGCATAGTTAAGTGTCAGGCTAGCTGTCCCTAATGGTTTAAAACAGGGTCAGCAACTTTCTCTGTGAGGGCCAGATTATAAATATTTTTAGTTTTGAGGCCATAAGATCTCAGTTGAACATATTCAGCACTGTCCTCATGACACAAAGGCTTGTAAATGAACAGGCATGGCTGTGTTCCATTAAAATTTTATGTATGAAAATAGACAGTATGACACATTTGGCTGATGGGCCAGAATTTGCTGAACATGTTTAATGGATTATCCTTCCCAAAGTGGTCTGTTGGGATTTTAACACAGACCTTTCTGGGCAATGCTATAATTCCAGTTTTAAAGGTGGGCCTTTAATGTGACATTAATAGAACCATAGGTCAGATTGTTAAGCCATTCAGCATCCAGAACAAAACTTTTGTCAGTTGAGAAATGTTTAAAAAATAACAGAAAGTGTATAATGGTCAGATATGAGAACTTGGTAAATTATTTAGCCTCCCATTTAAAAGATTATTTTAAATTATTAAAATTATTTTCTAATACACACTTGTAGTATTCATGTTGCCTGAGGGGAGAAATGGTCTACCTGGAAGTATCTGCATGAAGATCTACATATGAACCATACATCTCAATGGGATGTAGGGACACAGGAATGATTTTCTGGTAACTAACTTTGAAGAAAAATTATAATTTTCTCCTCAGCAACAGAGTGATTCTCTATGGGTTAATATTTTTGTGTCTGTGGCTATATGTAGACCGAAGAATTGCATTTTTTTACAATTCTAGCTTGAATAGATATATATTTTTCCCCCTTTGGAACTTGTCAGAAGTGCCATGAGTTTTCAAAAAAGGCTAAAACTCTTTTACTATGAAGTTGTATGATAGATTTGAAGACTACATTCAAAGGACAGATACATGGTTTCAGGTGAATTTGGGGGAAAAGATCAATCAACCAGTGTTTTCTGCTACCTTGTCACTTTTCATTCAAGTCTCTTTGTGTATGTAGCTTTGCAGTAAAGTATTCCAGCTGAGATAGATTTGGCCATTGTAACAACATTCTTTTGACTAAGTCCAGGTAACTTAACAAGTTTCTTAAAACTACATACAAGAATTGAAAGTATTATTAAGCCATTTAGAATGTTTTTTGAAAAGTGTATTCAGAGATTACAGTGGTCACTCGGCGGGAACATTCCATTTCTTACGCCACTAAGGATTCTGCGAGTTTCTATAATACCAGGTAGGTCATGGTTTTCAAGTAATTTTTCAAGTCATTTCACAGTAATTCCAAAGTTATACATTTATTCCTGAAATTAATAGCTTGTCATAAATTCTGACTTTCATCTTTGTTTAATAACCCATGCCTTCACTTATTCAATAAATGCATCATGAACCTACTACGTGTTAAGATTTGGAAAGTCAAGGATGAACAAAGCAGATGTAATCTCTGCCTTGATAAAATTAACATTCAAGTTGGAAGCAGGAGATAATAAACAGGTAGAAAAATATATGTAATAAAACCTGAGAATATGATGAAGGCCTTGAAGGAAATGAACATATGTCATGAAAGTATGTGACAGGTATGGGACCCAGTACCACCCAATAAATGAGGATCCAATTCCAACAATCCCTTTAAGGGAAGTTGTAACACATGAAACAGTAAGTGGATATTTATCTTCTAAGAAGTTTTCCTAATGAATAGGAATTTCCTAAGAAAATGGGGGTATTTCATGACAGCAGTAATCTATGAGAGAACAAAAGACCATTTCAAGATTTAAGAGTCAGAATAGAATGCTTTATAATTTCCTTTAACTTGGGTTCTATAGTTCTGCAGCCCTCTGATCTTATGGACAATCCAACAATAATCCTTTATTCATTTTTCAAACTTAAAGGAACTTTTAGGTCTTTCCGCCCCATGCTGCTCTGAGTGAAAGACTGGGAATTAGAGTTAGGCTATACAATGTCTTCTTCACCGAACACTCGGGTTTTGTTCAGACTGACAAATATCAACTTCGTCTGTCAATCTGATCTCAAGAGATGAAGCCTAAGCCATCATAGAATTGTTTCTTTTAAAGTCAGACATCCATGTTACTCTTCTAAAATGGAGCCCAGATTCAGGACTTTCATCTCACTTCTGATTTAACTATACCCCATCTTAGTCCATGTGTGGAAAATCATGGTCACTCCAGAAAGCTGGTTCATTCTGTTCCTTTGTGTATCTAAATACCTTCAGGGTCCTTTCAAATCTAACTTACTGCCTTAATTTAATATCTCAGGGAAACACTGGGAATAAGCCATACTTCTTCAAAGGCGAAGAACACATAATAGCAAGTGTACCTACCAGGATGGCATTTCTCTTAGCATGACAGACAATCTCTACAATGGTGGCTGAAGTTACTCATCAATTTACTCTCTTCTCATCAACAAGAAGTTGGCATGCCACTGTTGTCCTTATGGAACCTTCAAAATCCAGTTTCCTTCAAGCTTTCTGTTTAGTCTTCCTTAGTAAATGGCTCTTATTCTCAAGTTTTCCCCTCAGTTTTTTTTTCAAAAATTTACATTAAATGAAACACAACCAACATTTGAGAAGACTCATTCTCGAAAAAAGTAAAATGCCACAGCAAGCTCTACAGTCACAGAACTTTCTAAAAGCCGGGTAACAGTAGGCAGCTAAGAGAGAAAGCCACTACTGTTACAGTTGACACTAATGTTGTATGAAACTTGACAAAGCATAGCACTGGCTGCTGAGGAGCCAGAAGGCAGAATGTTGAGAGCTTGCAGGACTAGAGATGCAGGCGATGAAGGCCTCTTGAGAGAGGAGGGATCCCTTAGAATCCATCCCTTAGATGGACCCCTTTAACTTAGAAGTTAAAGGGGTCCATCATGCCTCTTCTTCACATCATCCCATGTGTAAAGGAGAGGGACAGACACCTCCTTACTGCCAGATGGTGGTGACATTATGGTATCCACATGGTCAACACTGATGTCATAAGTAGGGGGGAGCATTCTTACCAGCTGACAGGAATGGAAGCCAGGGCTCCTGTCTTAACCTTTTCTGATACTAACCCAGCGGTTATTGGGCCACCTTTTGCAACTCAATGAGGGTTGAAGTCTAAGCTAACCACTTAGCCATTGCTAAGTTGGGTGAGCCAGCATGGGGAGCCCCAGTTCTTTTCTGTAGTGTATGGCTGGAGTACAGAGGTTATTTTCTAAAAGCCTGTCCTTTGGCTAAACAAAGCAGAATTTTCTGGTCCATTTTTGTTTTGTTTCTTCTATGCAACTGTTGGCATTTCCAGATTGTCAGTGTCTTCTGCATCCACTGTGGGATATATGAAGCCAAAAGAAAATCCAGGGAACACATCACCGCCTCATTCCTCAGGTTGCAAGTTTCCTAGTCAATCTGCCTTGTTTTTTCCACCTTTTAGCCTCTTTGAATGGTTGTTTTATATATAATGTCCAGCATTTTCTGTTGTATTTAGTGAGAGGAATAGGAAAAAGTACATCTACTCTAACCTCTTGAAAACAGAAGTTGGCTAGAGTTATGCACATTTTTATTTCTGGGAAGTAGATCTATTGAATTTTGAGACTAATTTTAACTTTTTCTCTGGAGTCCCTTTTGTTAAACCCACTATATGCAGAAAGGATATGGAAATTCAAAATGTTAATTCCACTTTTTGCCAATATAACTTGCATTCTGTATAAGTTAAACAATGTGTCATTATTAAACAAATAATACATCAGGTCTTTAAAAAAAAATAGCCCCCCCTCCCTTAAGCTATTGGCAAGTCCTGGAGATAAGTATTGAGAATATCTTAAACAAACACTCACATTTAAATACATGAAAGAAGTTACAATATTTCTTACAAGGCATCTCTTGCTTTGCTCTCATGTTGACTCCCCGCAGAGGACTCCTCTGTCATTGGATAAAGGATAGAAGTGTTGAGGTCAAGTTCACTGAAAGAAATTTGCCTTCATTTCTTTGCACATGCGATTTCAGAATGTTTCATCCAGGACTGAAACCTCCCCATTCAAATCCCATGCTTGACCTTTAAAAGGAATGAGGGGCATAACTACTTTTGCCATGCATTTCAGCACACATATTACCATTTTGAAATCAAATGCGTCTTCATTGTGGTTGGGTGATGAGTGTTACTGCCAGCCATGTGCAGTGCATGATCAGACCGGGGAGGCTGGGTGTCCAGTGCCTTAGAAGAGAATCTCCCAGATATTACCATGACCTTCAAAAGGCTGTGAGTTGAGGTGGAACATGTGGCCAAGCAGAGGGCTTGTGCTTTATTCCCAAAGCAAGCAGGCTAACTTTATTCAGGGGCAAAGCCACCTCAGGAATCATCTCTAAGGACTTCTAGTGCTTCTAGATTATTTTAAGAAGTTGTGTGTCACCAATGCTTGTAATGCAACATAGGCCAGTATTTTGTGAAAAACGTGGACATTCATGACTCTAGAGAGAAAAGGAATCCAAATTTCGAACTCTATGAAAAAATTTTTAGAAAAAATTTAGTTTTTTTCACATATGTTTTTAATGCATGTATAGAAGTAATATGTAATAAAATTCTATAAAATATATATCTTTCAATTAGTATAAAGTGAAATTTTATCATAAGAAAACATGTTATATTTCAGTTGACAGTATGGATTTTTTAATAGTTCTTAACAATAGACATTTTCCTTGATAGCATGTAAAAATATATATAAACCCCTATCTTGAGCTTATGGAATCTTGATTAATGATTGGCTTCCCAGAAAACAATAGATCACTTTGTTTGGGGTCCTAGATTTATTTTGATTTGAGGCAATATGATATATATTTATGTTATCATATATCATATCATATGATCCATATATCATATCATATATATATCATATTGCCTGGAATGCAAAATAAATCTAGGATTTATATAAAAATCTAATATATATAAAATAAATATATATATACATATATACATACATATATACATACATTAATACATATATATAAAACATGTTATAAGATATATAGGTAATATATATCTGATATATTATTCACATAATATATATTATATATATATAATATAATGCAAGCATATGCCATTTTAGATACTAGCAATTCAAGTCACAAATATTAAAAGATTATCTCTCTGGAGCAATTCTCAAGGGCATGTGTTGAATTCCCAAAACAGTGTTATAGCATTCCAATTTTCCATATGTATTTGATCTTGGAATTTTTGTTTTTTAGATTTTCTTACTGAGACTCCTTAGAAAATGGTCTGGATAATATTTCTCTAGCTTCTTTCATGTCACAGCACTCCGATGTATTTTCTAATTTTCTACCCACTGTAGTATTTGATGTGATGACAGAGATCATATTATTTGTTAATAGTTTTATAGATGTATGCCATTTTCCTCAACAGCTATTACAGATTGTCACATAAATTAGAAAGTTTTCAAGATATATTTTTATTCCTCTGTTAGACCTAACTAAGCCAAAACACATGGTGGTTGTTTAATAAACCTCATTGAATGGAAGCCACAGAGTAGCTCCATTTCCACAACGCTCAAGAGATACAACCCAACAACGGTGTTGTAGGGGGAGGGGTGGTCATTTCTGGGGGTGTTACACACACATGACACTACATACGTATCAATCACTCTTCTAGATTTATCACTTCATGAAGCCTGTGAAATACCATGCTTCTATCTAAAATAACTAGTAGAACAAGAATTCACATTGAGGCCCTTTAAGTGCTTATCTGATTCAGTTGCCTATTCCATTTATCTTTGCACACAGGCAAAAATCTTTTTTTTTTTTTTTTTTTTACCAATTGTATTGATTGTCATGATCTTAATCTAGCATGATTTTCTTTCTTTCTTTCTTTTTTTCTTAAAGATTTTATTTATTTATCTAAGAGAGAGAGTGCCCGTGCACAAGCACGGGAGAGGGGCAGCCAGAGAGGGAGAAACAGACTCCCAGCTGAGCAGAAAGCAGGACTGGGACCCAAGGCTCCATCCCAGGACCCAGGGATCATGACCAGAGCTGAAGGCAGACGCTTAACCCTCAGCTACCCAGGCGCCCCAACCCAGCATTACTTTCATGTTGCCAAAATATTCTGAATCGTGTAGGAGATTTATTTTCTTTTGACAGTGTTGTTGTTATTGCTTCATATATTAAGCAATAAGAAGTGTATCTAAAGGGGCATCTGGATGGCACAGCCGACTGAGTGGTCAACCATTGATTTTGGCTCAGGACCTAACTGGCTGACTTTTGGTTTGGACTCAGGTCATGAACTCAGGGTCCTAGGATCAGAGCCACTGTTGGGCTCCCTGCTCAGAGGGGAGACTGCGTATCTCCTTCTCCTTTTGCTCCTCCCCCTGCTCATCCACCCCCCCCTCTGTCCCCTAAATGGATAAAAAAGGCTGTCTAAAGAAGTAAGTTGAAGTATCATCCTCCAGTGAACTCTTAACCACGTGTGTATTTCCCTTGAGCCCAAATTCCCAGACAGTGAAACCTGTCTGTGGTTTACTCTTAGAGCAGTTATCACAGACTCACTCAAATGCCTGTTTCATGCATGCTGAACAGTGAAATACAAATCTGACAGATTTATCAGAGAATCAGGAGGAGAGAAGGTGAACACAAAAAGAAAACTTACATAGGATGATGTCTGCCACATGCTCTCCAGCATCATAATTAAATCTGTCAGGTTCAAAGTAGGCTGGAAAGGACTAGACTGATTTATAGGAGGAGACGGTCACCTCTTTAAAGTACTTTTAAAACGTTCCATAAGTATCATAAACATTACACAGGAAATACAAAATTATAAGTGATTTACCTTTTGCTATTATAAAAAGGTACAGTTAGGTCAACAGAAAATGTATTAGTCTTTTTCTGCCTCACATCAGAGTTTATTCACCATATAAAGTATTTGGATTATTCACCGTGGCTCAGTAAGAAATTCAAGTTATCAGCTATTTCTCCAGAAAACAGGGAGTGGAGCAGATTGAATATAAACAAGAAGGAAAAAAACATAGGCAGTAAAGCCCTCAACTTTTAAGGCCCTGTGTGGTTTTTTGTTTTTTGTTTTTGTTTTTCTTTTCCTTCTCTGTCTCTCATTTCCTCTCTCTTTTTTTCTTTCCCTCCTTCCTTCTCCCTGGGTATTTCTATGCCCCACCTTTCATTCAGGACTACTCATTATTCTTTTTTAAATGACCAGGGCCATTCCAGCCTTATTAAGTGGAAACTTGACCTAGAGCAATGAAAAGGTCACCTGTAATTCAAGCTACAAGTGATAAAAATTTAGGGGTTAAGATCAACAGAGACTGGGAGGAAAATGGAAAAAAGTAGAGCAAAAGATTTATGACATGAGGCTATTCAAAAAAGACCAAGTGCTACCAGTTGCTGAGAAATCAAATTGATGGCCAGAAAATAAGATCAGATTAAGAAATATGAGGTTGGTAGGGCTCCTGAGGCACAGGCAAGGGACACTAAGATATATTTTTAGCCGATTATGAAGGGTCTGGCAATGGAGAGCTCTAAAATCCTTTTACACTACATCACAATGTGTCACATATTCCTTGAGAAACTCAATTACCAAACATCCCAGACAACATGAGTGTCTCTTGTTGAAGTGAGAAAAACTTTAAAAGTGACATGAAATGCTAAATTGGCTTTCAGTGTTCAGGAAAGTATTTTATAAGTAGGCATAAACCCGGATTTTCTTCAGCACCAGAAGCTCATATCTACTGACAGTTACCTGTTACCTGTGAAAGGTAACTAAGTAGATTTAAAAATATGGTTTAAGATGGTTCTGAGCCCTTAGAATGAACACAGACATGCATTTTTATTTATAATTATTTAAGGTCTCTCTTCTTTAGTGTGTCTTTCCTTAGTTGTAAGTTACTGGAGAGAGGTGCTTAGAAGCTAATCAAAAGTAAACAAGTCTGGGAGGTGTATATATATTGAAAAATCTTTCATGAAGGGGAGCAGAGTAGAATTTTTTTAAGAGTTAGAACAAAGTAGAATTATCTAAGTAAGTGTTAGAGGGAAGAAACTAATTCATCTTAAGAGCAATATGTATTGGAATAAATTAAGGCAACAACAAAATTGCCTAAGAGTCCCCTTTGCCTTCAAATATCCTTTCTCTCCAGATTTGATTTAGGTACATGACTGTCCATAATTAACACTGGAATTTGAATTCCCCTGTTCCCTTGCATCTAGATGTGGGATCAAGTCTAATTTCTGATCAATGGGGTAGAAGCAGAAATAATGTGTGTAGTGTCAAGAATCAGTCTTTAGAGGAGATGATTTGCCCATTCTTTCCCCTGCTTATCTTCAATAGCATCTTCTACCCTTCCAGACTCTGGCACCTGCCAGTCGACACTTCTGTCATGCTCCAGCTCCCATGGGGGCTCCAGCTGCTTTGGTACCATCAGTTATCTTCCTTCCTTAGTCTCTTTGGCTCTTGGGGTGAGATATCTCACCATCTCAAGATGACCTGGGTACCTTAGTGTTCTTTCTTTGTCAGAGCTCTGCATTAAAATATCTCAGTTTGAGCCATCCTTTTCCTGCACAGACCCTGACCGACCAAATAAAATCTGTTTCATATGTTTTTTGGTAAGGTTTAAATAAGATAGATGAAAGGTGTGGAAGTGTGTTCTGCTTATAGTAAACCTTCAACAAATGTTAGTGATTTCTCCATACGAAACATGTAAACAGGAAACAATAATGCATCCCTCACAAGGATCTTATGTGGGTAATATTTTATAATATTAAAGAGGTAATATTTATAAAGTGTGACTCACATAATTTCTTGCATATAGTTGGCACTTCTTGCTATTACTTACTGAGGGGTTTATTTAATTAAGTGTACACAGGGTCAGTTTGTGTGAGCTTCAGCAAGATGAGAAATTCAAAGCAGAAGACTGAGGGAAAGAAAATGTTTGTTTCATCAAGCAAATACATGTTGGTTTCTGTCAGTAGGATGTGAATGGCAATTAAAGCAGGTAGACTTGGTTTTGCTCCCAGAGTACCCAAAGGTGATCGCAAGGGAGGGGAAATGAGAGTTTGAAATAAAAAGCCTTCCTTGGCAGGTGGGATTGGTTTCATAGAAAGTCTATACTCACCTGATTGAAAGGCGGTTGCTGGGTCCCAGCACAGAGCAGCTGCCCAAGGAGGACCAGCAGCTGAAGTTCACTGAGCAGCAGGGCCCAAGAGTCCTGCAGGTGACATGGGTCCCTGGAAATGAAGACGTCAGAACTGAATCTCTGTGGCAGGAATGAGAAACGAGAAGGCGAAAGAAAAGCCAAGGAAGGAGTCCTTAGGAGAATAGTCAACGACTTTCAAAACTGCATCCCAGCAACTTTCAAAACTCATCTCTGACATCCAGATTTTGAGAGGCTCTGGACTTCATTTCTCCAAAGGTAAGAAGTACAAAAGGCACAGCCCAGTTGGATCTTAAGGCAGAAGATATTACGGGTTGAATCACGTCTTTCAAAATTTTATATATTGAAATCCTATCACCCCCTCCCACCAGGATCTCACAGTGTAACATGAATGTGATATGGTCCTTATAGAGGTAATCACGTTGAAATGAAATCAAGTAGAAATTAGCGTGGACCATGCATCATCCAATATGACCAGAGTCCTGATAAAAAGCGGAAGGTGTCATCATCAAGACAGTATGGCACTGGCACAAAAACAGACACACAGATCAATGGAACAGAATAGAGAGACCAGAAACAGAACCTCAACTCTATGGTCAACTAATCTTCAACAAAGAAGGAAAGAATGTCCAATGAAAAAAAGACAGTCTCTTCAACAAATGGTGTTGGGAAAATTGGACAGCCACATCCAGAAAAATGAAACTGGCCCATTTCCTTACACCACACATGAAAATAGACTCAAAATGGATGAAGGACCTCAATGTGAGAAAGGAATCCATTAAAATCCTTGAGGAGAACACAGGCAGCAACCTCTTCGACCTCAGCCACAGCAACATCTTCCTAGGAACATCGCCAAAGGCAAGGGAAGCAAGGGCAAAAATGAACTATTGGGATTTCATCAAGATCAAAAGCTTTTGCACAGCAAAGGAAACAGTTAACAAAATCAAAAGACAATTGACATAATGGGAGAAGATATTTGCAAACGACATATCAGATAAAGGACTAGTGTCCAAAATCTATAAAGAACTTAGCAAACTCAATACCCAAAGAACAAATAATCCAATCAAGAAATGGGCAGAGGACATGAACAGACATTTCTGCAAAGAAGACATCCAGATGGCCAACAGACACATGAAAAAGTGCTCCATATCACTCGGCATCAGGTAAATACAAATCAAGACCACAATGAGACACCACCTCACGCCAGTCAGAATGGCTAAAATTAACAACTCAGGAAACGACAGGTGTTGGCGAGGATGCAGAGAAAGGGGAACCCTCCTACACTGTTCAAGGGTTGCAGTGGAAGCTGGTGCAACGCAAGCTGGTACAACCACTCTAAAAAACAGCATGAAGTTCCTCAAAAAGTTGAAAATAGAGCTACCCTACAACCCAGCAATCACACTGCTGGGTATTTACCCTAAAGATACAAATATAGTGATCTGAAGGGGCACGTGCACCCGAACGTTTATAGCAGCAATGTCCGCAATAGCCAAACTATGGAAAAAACCTAGATGTCCATCAACAGATGAATGGATAAAGAAGATGGATTATATATAAATAAATGGTGGAATACTATGCAGCCATCAAAAGAAATGAAATCTTGCCATTTGCAATGACCTGGATGGAACTAGAAGGTATTAATCTTAGCGAAATAAGTCAATCAGAGAAAGACAATTATCATATGATCTCCCTGATATGAGGAAGGTGCAAGGCAACATGGAGGGTCTGGGGGGTAGGAAAAGAATTAATTAAATAAAATGGGATCAGGAGGGAGACAAACCATAAGAGACTCTTAATCTCAAAAATCAAACTGAGGGTTGCTGGGGGGAGGGGGGGAGGTAGAGGGTGGTTGGGTTATGGACATTGGGGAGGGTATGTGCTATGCTGAGTGCTGTGAAGTGTGTAAACTTGGGGATTCACAGACCTGTACCCCTGGAGCTAATAATACAATATATGTTAATAAAAAATTAGAAAAAAATAGAAGATCTGTGATTTTTTTTTAAAGGGGGTTGGAGAGAGATCCACAAATAGGGAGAACTCTAAATGAAGAGGAAGGCAAAGATTCAAGGGAGATTTCTATAAGCCAAGGAACATGAACAATTGACAGCAAACCAGCAAATAAAGCAGGAAGCTTGGAGCAAATTCTTCCTCACAGCCCTCAGAAAGAAACAACTGCCAACACCATGATCTTGCCCTTCTCATTTCCAGAACCATGAGCCAGAGATTCTATCATTTAAGCCATGAAGGTCTTGGTACCTTGTTTTGGCAGCCCTGGCAAACTAATACAGAAGCTACCAATAAGGTTGATGTATTTGTCAAGAATGTTTTATTTATTTTTTTTTTAGCAAAGAATATTTTAAATAAAAGTGGTCCACACAAAACAAAATCTCTTATTATCATACACCTAAGGAGGAAATCTATAAGATCAGGCACATGAAAAGTCCAGGAATGTGCAGTTCCCAAGAACATCTTGATTCAGTCAGTTAAATGATGCTGTGGGGAGTGTGCTGCCATTTTCCTGCCGATCGTTTCCCTGGCAAGTTCTGCAGAAATGAGAGAGAAGATGGGATCTCACCAGTCTAGCCTTCACAGAGCTCTGGCAAGCAAGGAAAGTTAAATAACCTCTCTTTTCCAGGACTCATATCAACACACATTTTATTTCCCATAGTATCCTGCATTATTTAATTATTACCCATTACTTTACTTATATTGACCCTTGGGAAATTACTTAACAAAAGAGGTCAATGGATGAAAATATGTGGAAAAGTTAAGGTTTATTAAGCGTGATTTCCCAACTTCCTATATTATCTGCTGTTATGGAGACAAATATGGATAGTTTTATTTGAGAATGAAAATGAGGAAGCATAAGGAATAAAGGAATAACAGGTTAGGCATAAATATGAATTTTTTCTTTACTTCAGTTATCATATTCTTGAAAGTATTTCCCTCAACAAGAGGGTGCTTTAATTATGGAAAACCTCTTATCAGAGGCTGGGAATCCTACATCCAGCCACTGGAAAAAGAATGTAACTTTTTTTTTATCACCTATTCACTCTAATCAACTGAAAAAAAAATTAAAAAAAATTTAGTTTCATGGTCTGATCTTAATATGCTAAGTTTTCTGTAATTTAAGTAGTAGAGGACCCCAAGGCTTGACAGCCATACTTTTCGTAGTGCTTATGTGAGCTTTCTTGTTTTCAAATAATTTCCTTATTTAAATTTTAAATAAAAAATTACTCATTTTTAAAATAGTGTCTGGAACTTAGCAGTCTTGGATGTTCCTTGCTGCACATTTTTAAGGCAGCAGTCATGACAAAGAAAAGTTAAATTATTGACAGTACTATGATTCAGAGGTAACTATTATGAAGAGTTTCATGTATTCTATCCAAGTTGCTTTTTAAGAACTTACCTGTGTGGGGTGCCTGGGTGGCTCCATCAGTTAAGTGTCTGACACTTGATTTTGACTCAGGACATGACCTCAGGGTCATGAGATGGACCCTTACATTTTAAGATTCTATCTCTGTGTCCCTCTCTCTCTGTCAACCCCCGTCCTTTGCAGGAGCATGCTCTCTCTCAATGAAACAAACAATAACAACAAAAAGAATATATCTGTGCAATTTAGGAAGTGGACATAATATTGGTTTATTCTTTAACCCGTGTCTTAGCATCTGTTTGTATGTTTTTTGTTTGTTTGTTTGTTTGTTTAAGATTTTATTTATTTATTTGACAGAGAGAGATCACAGTAGACGGAGAGGGAAGCAGGCTCCCTGCTGAGCAGAGAGCCCAATGCGGGACTCGATCCCAGGACCCTGAGATCATGACCCAAGCTGAAGGCAGAGGCTTAACCCACTGAGCCACCCAGGTGCTCCTGTTTGTATGTTTTTTATTTTAAAGTTGCATCAGACCAGTTTGTAAGGACGCGGGGAACTGATAATATATACCTGAGAAGAATTCGGTTGAAAAATGTATTTTGCAATTACTTTATCAGATTCAATTAAATGTGCAAGTCACCTTCCTTTAAATTAGAGAGTTGCTTATCTAATGTATTCCCATAAGAAATATATTCATGTGACTTAAATTATTTATTTCCAAAGGTCTTAAGGGTAAAAAAGTAACATATCTTATCAGGCGCACAAAGATAATGGGGAACTGATCGGGAGAGTATACTTACAAAGAAACATGGTAATCTTCAAACCAAAGTGACCACCAGAGCAACCCAAGTGCGTCCACACACTCTGCACAAAGACAAGCAGATAGAATTGATACACATTTCAAAAGCACCTGATAAAATGAATGGCTGCTGACGCTACACAGTAACTTCTTCTGGGCAATACATTCTCTCTTAAATGAATAGCAATAGAGCCCTTTGAATATGACACATCTGTCCATTTATGAAAAGAACATAGCTGTAATATAGATTAATTTTTTTAAAGATTTTATTTATTCATTGGAGAGACAGAGTGAATAAGAGAGAGAGAGCATGAGCCCTGGTGGGGGCAGTGGGGAGAGGGAAAAGCAGACTCCGGTGGAGCAGAGAGCCTGACACAGGACTCCCTTTAGAACTCCAGGATCATGACCTGAGCTAAAGGCAGACACTTGACTGAGCCACTCAGGTGCCCCTAGATGAATTTTTTAATGCAAAGAATATTACATTCCTGTTTCTGTATTTGAAGGCAGAGATTAAATGATACCTCTTTCGAAGGGCACTTACACACACCCACCTACCCACCCCCCTCAGGGATTGCTGAAACATAAAAGACAATTGAAATTTAATATAAGTTAATTGCAGAAATTATGTAGGTAGTCATAATTATATAGAAAATCACTTATATGCAGAAACCACAGATCGATATGGACAATCTATAATAGCTAATCCCTACTCTGATTACTTGTCAACACATAATAGTTTATTTATATGTTCTACTCAGCCACCTGCTGGAATCTGCATTGTACTTGTAGACATCCAAAGGAAAAATGTTCAGTGACCACTCACTATTCCTACAAGGAAATTATGTTCCGATGACAAAGCAATATATCACTGGCACTCTTTCAGTCAAAGGAATCCATCTGAAACTCTCATCCGTTCATAATCAAAAAGCAACTGGCATGGCCAAAGGGATGTGTACTGAAACACACCAATGTCCCTGCAAGTGAGTAAGAATGGCAAGTTAGGGGGAAACAGCAGCTTCTAGGATAGTACTTACAGGAAGTAGATTAAAATTTCAATAAAAGTGATACATTCATGTGTTCTTACAGGAAAAAAAATGTAATGAGAGAAATTGCCCATCAGGCTTGAGTAAAGCAGGCTGGCACCTGTCCCTAAGAACTAGGATGTTTCAAGATTTTAAGATAAGGAAAAACAAGGATGCCTGGGTGGCTCAGTAGGTTAAATCCTCTGCCTTCAGCTCAGGTCATGGTCTCAGGGTCCTGGGATCGAGCCCCGCATCGGGCTCCCTGCTCACTGGAGAACCTGTTTCCCTTCCTCTCTCTCTGCCTGCTTGTGATCTCTGTCAAATAAATAAATAAAACCTTAAAAAAAATAAGGAAAAACATTTTACTGTCCACTAAATAACCTGCATTGCTTCCAGAACCTAGTGTGTGCTCCCAAACTGTCCCATATGTTTCATCGAGGTGAGCCACCCAGTTCTCTCAGGCCACAGAATTACCTCAGGAGCCAAGAAAGTATTGTATTTTCTTTACTTCCTTGCAGAAACATGGGGCATATGGATTCAAAAGAGAGCAGGCAACTGTAGTACTTGTCCATTTTAACCTAAATTTTTTAACAAAAATCAAACTTTTTACTGATGCACAACATGGATAATGGATAATGAACAGAGCAGTACAGAACACTCTGCATTCTCTCTTCAGTCCATAGCACCCAGCCCCTCAGGATGGATGAGAAGACTTGCCATCTAAAGATCAGAATTTCAAAAGAAACCTCATGTCCAAGAATGCTCCAGAAATAAAACAGTGATATTGAGTGAATGGCTTGTTTCTGAGTGAAAGTTATAAGAAACAGAGGTGAGAAACTCATTTTTAAATTATATTTAACAGTTATCAAAGCATTTTCAAACTAATGACTTCCTTATAACTATGTCACCAACACAGACTAGCCAGAACTACTGACCCAAAGACCAAAAATCTAAGAGGTAATTCAGGAAATAGAAGAGATTTGAAAAATCTCTTCCTTATAACTATGTCATGAGCTAGTTGGAAACAGGTGTCATCACCACTTCAAAAACAAGGGAACTAAGACAGTGAGTATAAGTGAAATAACAAAGGCTCCTTTTTAAAAAATAGTAATACAGGGCGTCTGGATGGCTCATTGGGTTAAAGCCTCTGCCTTCGGCTCAGGTCATGATCTCAGGGTCCTGGGATTGAGCCCCGCATCAGGCTCTCTGCTCAGTGGGGAGCCTGCTTTCTCCTCTCTCTCTGCCTGCCTCTCTGCCTACTTGTGATCTTATCTCTGTCAAATAAATAAATAAAATCTTAAAAAAAAAAAAAGTAATACAGTGAGGAGCACCTGGGTGGCTCAGTCAGTTGAGTGACCGCTCATGATTTTAGCTCAGGTTATGATCTCAAGGTCTTGAGATTGAGCTGTAGGTGGGTTCCACACTCAGCATGGAGTCTACTTGTCCCTCTCCCTCTGCTCTTCCCCCTGCTCTCTCTCTGTCTCAAATAAAGAAATCAAATCTTTAAAATAAATAGTAATACTGTGACACCAACCAAGATTCTCTTGAGTGTTTATATTATGTACTTTTACATATAATTATACAAACACCTTCTCTACCTCTTTAAAATGAAGTAACCCAGGTTGTATTGTATTGGTAAACAAATATTTTTTTAGAAATTTTTAAAGTTTTAGAAAAAATTTTCTATTAAAAGTCAGAAGAGGGGTGCCTGGGTGGCTCAGTGGGTTACAGCCTCTGTCTTCAGCTTGGGTCATGATCCCAGGGTCCTGGGATCAAGCCTCGCATTGGGCTCTCTGCTCAGCAGGGAGCCTGCTTCCCTTCCTCTCTCTGCCTGACTTTCTGCCTACTTGTGATCTCTGTCTTTCAAATAAATAAATAAAATCTTTAAAAAAAAAAGTCAGAAGATATTACTCCTCTGTTTTCCAATGTATCACATTCGTGATCACAAAGTGTAGTACAAATCGATTACTTGTACATTTATTAGAGACATGGATTGTTTCTCTGGAAATTTTTTATAATCTTTTATTATTTCTTATCTTTGCACTCTGAGAATCCGTGTTTTATCAACATGTGGTATTTTCTTCATTTACCCGACAGACCCCTGGAGGACTGTACAATTTAAAGATTTTTGTCTGTCTTCAACTATGAACAATTAATTCAGTTATTTCTTAGAGAATATTCCCCTCATTTTTTTCTGATATTATTAGTTGGATATTCTACTTCCTGCATTAATCTCTATAACTAAGACTTTATTCCCCTTTCATCAATCTTTGCATTCTGCATTCTACCACATATCTCCCTCTGTCCCCCTCATCAATATGTGTGTGTGTGTGTGTGTGTGTGTGTGTGTGTGTGTGTGTATTTTAATTTCAAAGGACTCTTTCCTGGTCCCTGACTGTTACCTTGTTACCTTTTGATAGCATTTGATCCTTATCTTATAAATTTGTCTGTGTATATGAGTTGGAATTTTTCAAATCTCTTCTATTTCCTGAATTACCTCTTAGATTTTTGGTCTTTTGGGTCAACAGTTCTGGCTGGTCCGTGTTATTGATTTTTCCCACTTGTCTAATTATATTTGGCCATTTAGTTATATTTTAAGAATTAAAAATTTGACTAATCTAAATAACAGGTATGTATTTCCTGTACAGTTATGTATATGTTTCCGCATTCAGCTGCACACCAAAATTAAGAGTTTGGCTGGACATGCTACGAAAATGAGTGTGGCCTATCAACATTTTATGCTTTGCTTCAGGTCTAAGTGGTCATGATAGTATTTGGAAAGCCACAGATGCCAGAATATCAAGGGTTTTATTTTAATTAAGGGTCTCAAAAACCACATCTACAGCCTTTTTAAGTTGGAGTTGAAACTTTAGTTAACATTACAAACAATTTTCAAGGATAAACAAATGCCTATAGCTATAATACATGTCCCATGGGTATAATTCTATGACTTTGAACATTGGTTGGTAAATATCTTAGAAATCAGTCAAACTTTCAAAATTCTCTACAGTTCAGAAGTTCTCTACAGTTTTGTGCATAATAATTATTCTCTCAATTAAAAAAGGAATGGACTTCAGGAAAGTATCAGTGTTCAGGTGGGGTTTTTTCAATTACGTGTTAGATTTCTATTGAACTGTGTGTACTTTACATGAAGATTATTGCTGGAAGCTCAAGCTAGTGAGACTCATAAAGAAGTAGCTCATCTCAGGACTGGTTTAGTGGTTAAAACTACAGACTGATATTTGGAAAGAGAGGCTGGTCTGTAGCCAAGAACAAAACTGAGACATAGGAAGAAGACCATTGAAATTTTGGGTAGTTAATGGTACATGCATTGAAGGAGAACTGTAGCACCTTCTGTGAAGGAATGACAAGTGGATAGAATTGTCATTCTAATGGACTATGTACGGTTG
Source organism: Mustela putorius furo (assembly GCF_011764305.1). NCBI lineage: Eukaryota > Metazoa > Chordata > Mammalia > Carnivora > Mustelidae > Mustela > Mustela putorius. The sequence continues at coordinate 32,818,578 of NW_025421998.1, forward strand.
GGGAGGATGTCGTATGAGAAGTCATTACAAGTGAGCTGAAGGAAGGGGATGGTGGTAGGGAACCAGGGAAAAGCGAGGGAGTGAATGGGGTTGTCTGCAAGCTACTTCCACAGGACCGCAGTTTGGGTACCCTCCTTAGTCAAGCCTAAAAGAGATTAGAATACATTCCCCCCCACCCCAAACACTGGCATGAGTATTTCTGTTACTGATGTAACTGTCTTCAGGGGAGACCAAAGCAACACAGGATAGGGATCGGAGTATTATGGCAGGAAGGGAACAGGAGATGCAACAGGCTTTTTCATGACTAAAAATGTCTGTAATAGCTACATGATAGTAGTTGCTATGTGGAGATGAGTAAAAGAAATTTCTGACTAAAACAAATGTGAGGATTTTTCATAATGAAAGAACTGTCTCAAACTAGTAGTTTAAAAAGAGAGGAGGTGAAGCTCATTTTTTATGAGATTTATGACGTAAATGTGTGCAAAAACCTGGGTTTTTAACTTGACCCCTGTTTTGTGAAGAAGAGACTTTACTTAATTCATAGCACAGAGCAAACATATGCTAAAGTCGATGCAAAATTGTAAGTAAATTAAAAGGACAGCATGAAAGAATCTTATTCAGAAGTGAAACCACAAGATAGGTTTTCATTGTGAATCCAGACAACAGTCTTCACAGTCCAAATAGTCCAGTAATGGCCAGAGCACATGATCGCCCGAGACTAAGCATGAGGTCCCACGCGCCCTTTCTGAACGGCAATCACAGGACCCAGATGCCAGCCTTTGAAAGACCTTTTGCTAGCAGCAGGATCTGACTCACTGGCAGGCTTTTCAAATTGTTTCCCTGGCAGCTTTGAACTTGCTTCTAAGTCAGTTATGTGATTAGACTCTTCAGGGAGCCTGGGTTTGCTTATCTTCCTCTATGCCATATCTTTGGACAATGCAGCTTCTCACAAAGGCAGGTAACTGTGTGGTTCCCATCAGTTTGGGTCACCAGTTTCCTCAGAGTGAATACCTATTTTGTTAAGCTAAATAAATAATCACAGTCATTTTTTCTGAATGTACTTGCCTAAGCAAAAATCCCGAGGGGACAGAGAAAGCTGGTTTATACTGTTTTGATTCTGGGTGCCTGGTTTTTCCTCCTTCCTGTTCCCCATTCCTCCTCATCTTCTCTTCTCCTAACCACTTCCTCTAGGATCCTTCTGAAAAGTATGTTTTATGGTGGAATTAGGAAAGAAACAGAAGTTCAGAAGAGAAGATCTAAGAAGATTAAGAAGAGTCATTGGAAATGTCTTTCTAGTTTATATCATCATAGGTGTTTTCATCAGTGCATAGATCTTGAAGACAGATATGGTGTTAAAAAAAAAAGTTTGAATCATGTGAAATTAATAAAGTCACCAAGAAATAATCCTTCCCAGTAATTATGTCAACTGGTAAAATAACACCTCTAGGGACGATGTATTGCTTTGGACTTATACACACACATGAGGAAATAGATGTGCTCATCTTTAGCAAGGTGCTGAGACATTCTCTCTATCAAACAAGAACTTCATCTTCTCTCTACTTGTTAGAAGTATAAATGACAAAATTTGATTTATGCTGTAGTGACTTGGAAGGGAGATGCAAGAGCAACCTGAAAAAGAAGGTCTGAGAGTTTGCCAAAGAAACAAAATCACACTGGTCTCTGACTGAGTAATTGACGGCACATGTGTTTCCTAGCCTGTCCTTGTAACATTTCCTAGTCCATTTTCTGTAATCCATAGTTTTCTTCCTTATGATTATTTCGTGTGAATAGACATACACTATTCTAATTGTGTTACATGAAAGAATGATACACCTTATATTATAGAACCTAAGAGTGATGCCGTATCATATATTGGGGATATGGGTTGTATGGCTATTTTTCCCATTGTTACAAATTCAAAATAGTACACCAAGTCTGAACATGATAAAACACTTACTTAAAGTTTCATGTTGATGACATGATTAATTTATCATTGCTTTTATTAGTAAAAATGTTCTCTGCTTCCTCCAAAAAGGCTTTCTACATTTTAATGCCAGTGCATATTTGATTTATCCAAATATAAGTCACTGTGAAGTTAGCAATGAAATAATAATACCATGTCCTCTCCCTTCAGCTCTCTCCACTGTGGCACTGTGTGGCTTTTAGTTTTTCCTGTATATTTTGCTTTCTCTTCTCATCAGGCAAGAGTGTCTGCCTGGTTAGAGGTTGCTGTCACCGGGACTAGGGGGAAGCAGGTGTGTTCAACCTCAGGATGCTTCTTCCTTAGCCAAGGATACTGAGAAAATTACAAATGAGACAAGACTTGATCTTCAGCCAACGGAGATGGCGCTCATCAATCTTAACCATGAGGCCATCCACTGCTAGAGTTCTCAGGTGGGCCAGCTTGAGAGAAAGTCAAACAGATTTTTCCCCTTTTTTCTCCCTCCTCCCTTTATTATTTTTGCTGGTATTGTAAGAAAAATTGGGGAGAGAAGGTAAATAATAGGTCCTCTATTCAACAAATCTACCTACTAACTCCCAGAGTCAAGCTTTCAGTGCTGTCACTGACTGGGAAAATTAATTGAGGGATTTTTAGTGTATGAAATACAAAATAAGTTTAACTTTTTTTTTTTTTTTAAAGAAAACCTTACTTTATCCTTTGGCTTGAGAAGAGATCTGGCAATTGTCCTCTTGGAAAAAGAAAAGGGTTCAGACACTGACCCAACATTTCAACTTAGCATATTCTGAATTGACAGAGAATTAAATATTTAAATTTTTTTTTTTTTTTTTGTCATAGAGAGAGAAGCGAGAGCAAGCACAGGCAGACAGAGTGGCAGGCAGAGGCAGAGGGAGAAGCAGGCTCCCCACCAAGCAAGGAGCCCGATGCGGGACTCGATCCCAGGAGGCTGGGATCATGACCTGAGCCGAAGGCAGCCGCTTAACCAACTGAGCCACCCAGGCGTCCCGAGAATTAAATATTTAAATATAAGGTAGTAAATAAAAGCAAAAAATTTATGTTTTAGAAATATGGGAAAATATTGTTCTTTCATTTTCAAAAGAAAATCCCACCTCATTTCAGTGGTGACAACTTCAGCAACTAATTGTGTGAATAAAATCATGTTCCTTTTCTTCCATTTCTACCCTACCCAATATGCTTTAACCACTTTCCATTCTAGAACTTCTTTATTTTTAAGTATAGTTACAGTGCCCAGTTGCTCAGTTGCATCCAAACCTTGATAAATAAGTGAAGAACTCAAATTATCTTTGGTATTAATATCAAAAATTTATACATTGCTTTGCTTTTTCATCTTTCACACACACCATGTCATTTGAACCTCACGTAGAGTACCCCGGGGAAGAGATTATCATTCAAGTCTCACAAATGTGGCAATACAGGTTGAGAGAGATTAGGTGACTTTCCCAAGGTTGTAAGTGATACTGCCGGCATCTAATGCTTTGTAGATCCAAAGTCAGAGGTCTCTAAACAGTGTGTTCCAGGATTTTGATCTCCTCAGCTTTTAGGCTGCCTGGCAGAGTTTAGGGGCCCCTAATCACCTAACCAGTTGTCTCCAGCTGTGAGAAACCCCATTCTTTACAACTGTGGATGATACACAGATTGTCACTTTTTATATGCCCCATGCTAGGAAGATAGCTGGAGAGTATTGCTACAGGCTGTCAATGTTTCCTAGAAACATTTGCCTGCAGAGTTTAAATATTCTTCTAAATACATTCTAAGACTAAATTGTTAAATCTTATCAAGTGGACTCACCCAAAGTAAAATTCCTTCTTCAGACCACATACCAATTATCTCTTACTACTTTTCCAGAAGGGAACAGAGAAAAATGTGTATATATGTATGTATTTGTCAGGAAAAGAGAGTGAGAGACTGAGAGATGTAGATAACAGATGTAAACTGAGTTTGATGCTCTAAACCTGAGTCTGTCCAATTAGCTGCTTCCTTCTTAAGTTGAAGTTCAGCATTTCTCTGGAGGCTGTGACAATTACTGAGGTTCATTCCCACTGAACAGTAACAAAAAAAGATACTTTGAAATATTGTTTTGCCATTCACAGTTTACCAGGTGCATTTATATGTTTTTTTTTCCTTCTCAGTTCTCACAACAACTTTTGGAATTAGCTCTTATAATGCCAGAGTTTCACAAGAGAAAGTGTTTCTGATACACAATTTCTTCTCCAATTACTTTTTCTGACTTGCTATGTCATCTCTGTCAGACTGATTATTCCACAAATATTTACCATTTGGTTGTCCTTGTAATAACCCATGAAATTCTCGAGATGCCTATTGTTTTCTCTTTCTTTTTTTTTTTTTTAAAGATTTCATTTATTTATTTGACAGAGAGAAATCACAAGTAGACGGAGAGGCAGGCAGAGAGAGAGAGAGGGAGGCAGGCTCCCTGCTGAGCAGAGAGCCCGATGCGGGACTCGATCCCAGGACCCGGAGATCATGACCTGAGCCGAAGGCAGCGGCTTAACCCACTGAGCCACCCAGGCGCCCTGTTTTCTCTTTCTTTGAGGGGTATCCTGAGATCTTTAGATAGGGTCATGAGTTCCCCGTCTCTCCAGACCTTTAGGGTCCTCACACCCCACCTACAGTAAATGGTTTTAGAGTGTATTACTGTTACCAGCGTAAGGATAACTTATTATCGCCGAACCATTAAGAGACATAATTTCTACCAAGGGAAGAAGATGGTCATTTTCATTACAGAAAGTCTTCATTATTGGCATCTCTTTACTTGCCATGAGTTGCTGGTGATTGCCCTTAATGTTAGAAGCTACTAAGCTCGCAACTATGCAGGAGGAGTCAACAGCATAGGGTGCAAGCTGTGAAGCCAGAAAATCACATGAACAGATTCAGAACCGCAGACTGCTTTATCTAATGCCAGGACATTCTGACTTTCAGCAGAAAGAGTACCACCATTTGCTCCACGGCCCCAAAGTCACACGCAATCCCCATTCTCACATAAATATTTCATATTAGAGAAACCCCTTCAGAGCCCCAGAGCTCACACAAGCTTCTTTCAAAGTGACAGATGACCCTCTGGCCCACAGAGACAGATTTCATGGACTGCCTCAGTGTTAAGTTTCGGACAGAGCATTCTGTGATGAATTTCACAATAGTTATTTTGCAGCTCACAAGGCTGATAGCCAGACAGCAGTGAGCAGCTTTGACATCAAATTCCTAGCCTTGGGTTCAGCAGTCCGGACGGCAATCTAGTTGAATGTCTCGTAGACATCTTCCCCGCCTTGGTGGCTGATAGGTGGCAGATCATTAACTTGCCAGCCTGACAAACACGGGGAACGATCATCCGAGGACTGCCTGAGATTTGGAATAGAGTACTTTTAATTTAGTTAGGCACTTTGAAGAGCAACTATTGGAACTGACCATGATACTAAGACGTTAAGAGCGTTGACCTACAAACACCAACAGCCTCAAGTCAGTTCTCTAACCCAAATGTCTCTATTCCCCGGCAAAAGTCAAGAGCCTTGGCTTTCTAAGTCTGTACCTTTGGCACTCCCAGCACACTCAGCATCCGATAGGCATGCACACCATACCACACCAGACCCCAGGGAAGGGGAGCCGATGAATCAGTGTTCACTTTTCCTATTGTATTCATCTGTCACCTCATTCTTTTTTTTTTTTTCTTTCAGTCCTCAGTATTTATTTAGCCTCTACGATATGTCAGTGTCTCAAGCACTGGCTATCAAGGGGCAAATAATATAAAACCAAGTTCCAGCAGCAGTCACAGAATTGGGAATCCTACAGTCTAGTGGAACCCTGGTGAGTGTGTGTGCGTGCGTCTGCGTGTGTTTGTGCACATAAAAGTGTTTGAAAATGATACTAATAGGTCCCAACGGGCCAGATAATGTTGGGCTTTATATGCCATAGATGAGAAATGTCTGGACTTTTCTAAGTTTGGGAGCTAATGAAGGGATTTGAGCAGAAGTATAACATTACACTGATTTTGCAGAAATATCCCTTTGGCCACACTGGAGAAAGGGAAAGCAGAGAGGCAGAAAAAGACCCACGGAGAGTTTGAGAGAGCTGAGGGTACTTAGAACTCAAGTGAGAGTGGCAGAGGTGACCGGAAGCTGACCAATTCTGAACCAATTTTGAAACGAGACCTGAGAGGAGCGAATAACGGGTTTGTTATTGCCTTGTGAAAGGCTCCTAAATTGTTGGTCTAAACTGCTGGATGGCTGGTGCCATTTTCTGAGATTAGGAGAACTGGAAGGAGCAGCAGCCAGGAATTCTGTGTCAGCTTCAGAATTATGGGCTGTCTTTTAGGTCTCCGGTGGAAGGATCACACTGGCAGTTGGTCAGAGAGATGTTAGGAATGATCTCACAATGAAAGATTGATCCTTCTGCCACACAGGTGATATTTAAAGGGAAGGGATTAGGTAAGATCACTTATGGAATGAAAGACAGTAGAAGAGAGGCCCGAGGCCTGAACTTTGGAGAACTCCAACCATGAGGACCAATGAAGAAGATGACATACCAGAGGAGACAGAGAGAGACAAAATATAGTAGGAGGAGCACTAGGATAGTGTTTCTTATTCATATTCTTGTCAGTCACAGGAATCACTGGGGAAGAACACGGCTGGGTTATGGGCAGGACGAAGTTACCGTAGTTCATCTAGTCTAAAATGCACTTTCTTGGGAACATTTTACGTCTATGAAATCAAACGCATTTTATAATTGATGGCAGCTCCATACTGTGTCACAGTTTAATTGGCTGATCTGATCTTTAGTATCAATAAATAGAATAATGCACCTTGCAATTAATTGATGCTGTTTTAGATTTAATGAAATTTATTCTGATGACTATAAAACAGAGCACACACATGGAGAAATTAATATAACTCCTCTCTGTCACACACACACATCATTAAGTACATTAAGAATTTGTTTTTGTTTTTGTTTTTGTTTTAAATTTATTTATTTATTTGACAGACAGAGATCACAAGTAGGAGATATGCAGGCAGAGAGAGAGAGGAGGAAGCAGGCTTCCCGCTGAAGCAGAGAGCCCGATGCAGGACCCGATCCCAGGACCCTGGGATCATGACCTGAGCCGAAAGCAGAGGCTTTAACCCAGTGAGCCACCCAGGTGTCCCAAAGTACATTAAGAATTTGAATACTCTTTCCTGGCAATTCTTGAGGATCTAATAAGGGAATTCTATTTTCTTAACATAAAAGAATAGATCCCTACATGTGATATTTGAAAAGGAGGATACTCTTAAGTCACATTGTGTATTATCTACATGTTTCTTATTATATGCCAAATCTATAATTTGATGATGAATATATTACATTCAGGTTACAAATCCATCCAATGATAATTCATTTCCTCAATCCATCAAGCAAATGAATTTTAAATATTCTTATAAGTTTCACAATGAATAATAATTTGATAGAAAGCAATAGAATACTTTCCAAATTGCTATAAATAAAGGAAAATTGTGGCCATGAAGGAACGCTAGCAATTAATAATTGCTTTTTATTTTTTTTTAGGAATTTGTTTATTTTACAGAGAGAGAGCACAAGTAGGGGGGGCAGCAGAGAGAGAGGGAGAAGCAGGCCCCCACCCCGCTGAGCAGGGAGCCTAATGCAAGGCTCCATCCCAGGACCCTGGGATTATGACCCAAGCCTAAAGCAGACACTTAATGGGCTGAGCCAACCAGGGGCCTCAAGAATTGCTTTTTATAGTAAAAATTGACACCAAAGTTTATTTCAAATTATACAGCCATCCAAAGTTCTTGTGTAACTTGGAGGAGCAAACAACTCATTATTTTACCAAAGAGTATTGAGTTGTTACAGTGCATATAGTCATTGTACAATAGCTATGCAGGAATTGTTTTTGTAGTCTAGCAAACTGATATTAAATATTGAAAATAATATCGAGGTTAAATATTGAAAAAGTCATCAGCAAATATGCTAGGTGTATGGATATGGAGTGTAACAATGTATGCAGCCTATCACTGTTACTGATAATTTTTAAATGATGGTAATCAAATAGAGTATTGCTTGATCGGAACTGTTTTATAATTTTTGTATAGGTTGTTTTAATCACCTTATTAAGTTGTTATTCTGTTTTAAAGATGAAGAGGAACTATTATTCTGACTTAACATTTTGTAAACAAGTATTCATGTCAGTGTCGCTAGGTTGTTCAGCTGCAGTAATGAGTCAAAGATCAATTAAGCACAAACCCCATAATGGATCAAGGCACAAAGATTTTTTTTCCCCCCAATCCATTTGAATTTAGAAAGAGACAGCCTGTTTCAATCTGTCTTCTGAAATGCAAGGTCAGCAGACTGAGGATATCGGCTGCCACTCTTTAGACATCTTCAATCAATCAACCTTGATTGGCCATGCAGTTGGATTTTAGAGTTAAGAAAATGGCGTTTCTCACCTCCTCTGCTTAATGCTTGAGATGAAAGTAAAATGCATCTTGATTTCAAGTTTTAAAACAAAAGGTGAAGTCAAGTTTTCATGTATTATTCAAGCCTTGTCTATAAGACACATAAACTCTTCAAGTTAAAACATATTTCAATGAAGAACCAGGTTGCCTTATTTTCCTTTGAAAATGGAATTAAATTTAAAAATAACTGTAATGCAAATATATCTTAAAAATATGTATCCAACAGAATCCTTTATTTCTTGCCCAAACATCATATTTATATCTAAAGGGAAAATGAGTTCTTGCTAATGAGATGATATAGAAAAATAGCTTGTAGTTTGTGTTTCCCCAGTGATCATGAAGGTGATTTGCATTTCAGAGAGTGGAATGTTCTTGTGTATTAGAAGAGCTATAGGTTCAAATGAGACTCAGACAATCTGTCTACAAAGAGAAAGCTCAGCAGGACAGTGCAAGTACAACCATCCGGAACTCTTGGAGTCATGCTTATACAATGCCTGAAATTGGAAATGGGTCACTTTGTTGAAGTTGGAGTGTGAGGGTATATAAGAGGGTTTTTGTTTGATTTGGTGATGTTTTCTTCCATGCCCAGATTTAGTTTATGAAAAGGTTATGCAAGTTAGCACTGAACATGACAGCATCATCTCCTTCTGCTCATTCCCTCTTTCCTTCTCTGGTGTTTTGTACGCCCCCCCCGCCCCAGCCGCCATGGGCATGGTCTTGGTCTTGGCCTTCTTATACCTCAAGTTAACATAACCTACTAACATATTCTCTCTGAGTGGACTGATGTTCTTTTGCTTGAAACAGTTGGCTTCCCTCACCTCTCCACTTACCCTTGTGAAGATTTGTCTTCAGCATATTCCCCAGAAGTATAATACACAATCTTTTGTAGTCCACATTTGTATTGAAAAACTTGATGTTTCATATTTCTCCAAAAAAAAAAAAAAATCAAACAAACATAGTTTCTGCTTCCAGACTTTGTTTCTGCCAAAGGTGGGTTCTATTATTTGTCCACACATGTTGACCACTTACTTCTAAGTGTTATTAAAGGTGCCATAATTATAGTTTTGGAAACCCTACTTGTTGGAGACAACTTTGCCCATGCCTTCTTTATGGGTAATTCCTAAAACACATAGCTGCAGTTTGCACATCTTCAAAAATTTCTTCCAGATGTTTCTTCATGGCTTCTACACAGCAGATTCAGATTCAGATTTTTCCTATGAATCAGTTTCTAAAATTATAAGCTGTGAGGACCTGAAGAGGAATCTAGAGTCCCTATTCCCTAAGATGCTATAGAAAAGCACACTTCTCTTTCCCAACATCACACACAAAATTAATAATCTGAAGTGGCAACATGATGACAAGGACCCAAATAAGTCAGCACAAGTTCTGTTATGTCTGGCAAAGTAAGGGAAATCTTCTATGTCCACAGTTTTACAGTGTTATTTTTATAGGAAAAAAAAATCACTTTTGGTTGTAATGCTAAGAAGGATTGAGCAGTGAGACTATGATCAGTATTAAAAAAGAAAAATGGAAAACAGTCTGGCATTAGGCATCAATATGGGGTCAAAATCACCCCAATCTCACTCTGGAAGAAAACATAAAGCAATCAGGAGGGCCAAATGAGGATAACATGTAATAATGAGAAACACTGGGAAGTAGACTCAGATCCACTATGCAGAAGGCAGCAAGGATAGCTTCAAAGGTTGAAGAAAATCAGGAGGAAGATAGGACAGGCATTCGCTAAGAGAAGGGGGCCTAGGAGCTCTGACCCCAGTGACCTACCTTTATCTCCACCTTGCTTCTTGGAGAGTCCAGGTCACTTGGGATCTAATAGCTTATGGCCCCATAAAACTACGATTGTCTCATAGAAAACACTGAATGCAATAAGAGCTCTCCCATCATTTCCGAAGGTTTGCTGTCAAATGGCTCTCTTTCAGGTTACTGGCCACTGGTTTTAGCCATTAAGTTATTAAATGTATTAAAACTTCCACTGAATTTGGCACAACAAAACATGGACTTGGATATATATGCTTCCACAATGGAACTTCCACATCATTGCAAAAGTGGGGGTACCAATGAAAGCACAGCGCTGAGGTGAAATACAGAGAAATAGACTATATAGAGGAATATGAAGAGAAATAGAAAACAGAGTGAGAAATATAAAAAGGCAATGCAGAGGCCTTTCCAAGAGCTTATGATATAGTGTGGGAGGCAAAGAAACAGACACCCACTAGTACAGTTACCATGTTATTTCATGTCATAATTTCAACTGAGACATATACCAAGGGCACCTACTATAGGTAAAATGAAACACTGCACTCAATAACATTTTTTTTCCTTTAAAGATTGATTTAATTAATTAATTAATTTATTTGACACACGGGGGGCAGGGGGAGAGTGCACAAGCAGGGGGAGTGGGAGAGAGAGAAGCGGTCTTCCAGCTAAGCAAAAAGCCCAATGTGGGGCTCGACCCCATGACCCTGGCATCATGACCTGAGCCGCCCAGGCGCCTCTGCACTCAATAACATCTAAGAAATAATGTGTGTACAAGAATAATACATGGCAAAATGGGCCAAATATCGTGAGAGATGTATCCTTGGATATTCACAGGAGGAAAAAACCACAGTGCATTAGAGAATCAAGGAGGCTAGTTCATAAAGGCTGGAAAAAAATAGAAAATCAATTAAGGTCAAGGGCATGAGGGGTAAAGAGGTATGAGGGCTAGATAATACAGGAGACGTTTATATATGGTAGTAGTTTAGCTTGACTGGAGCACTTAATAGGTGCTGATTAAAAGAAGGAGATATAGATAGAATTAAAAGTGGGGAAAAGGAATATTTGCTATGAACTTGTAATATTTTGGCTATGGTGTATAGAAATTTACATATATTACTTTGTCTTCACAACATATGACCAAGATGGGCATCATTATCACCCATTTAGAGATAAAGAAGTTGAGACCCAGGCCAATTATAACTTGGTTTAGATCAAACAGAAATAGTACAAAAACCTGAATTTGAACACATGATATTGGAAGCATTCCACTACAATATCCTGCATCTTAAAACGGTCTGATGAGACCAAAACTATTTTTCTTAAGCCATAGCCTGGGAGCATGGGTTGCATAAATTCCTTACATGGATTGTTCTTAGTAGTAATTTAAGAAGCATCGATTCAGATTTTTTCATACTCTTCTTCCACCTCATCCATCACATGTTCTGGCTTCTGATAGGAAAGTGCATATCAAAAATACTTGTCCTTTTTCCCTCTGGGGTTGGAGTTAAATGTGATAAATTCTGTTCAAAAACTTGAAATAGAGCCTGCTTCCCTCTCTTTCTCTCTCTCTGCCTGCCTCTCTGTCTACTGTGATCTCTCTCTGTCAAATAAATAAATAAAATCTTAAAAAAAAAACTTGAAATAGGGTGAGGGAGAGGTAGTCCCATATTTTGCACTGTTCTGCCAAAATCATTGGTAGGCATGACATTAATTATTCATGTATTCATAACATTAATTATGAGACTAATCATATATTAGTTCATTAAAATCACTTAGCAGTATTAACAGTATTATATTATTGACAGGAAAATAGCAACAGTAAATAGGTTTGTGCTCTTTCTCTACTTTATCTTTTAAAAATACACCCAATTTCTTTGTTTTCTGAAAACTTGTTTAGAGTCCTTAAGCATAAGGATGCAATAAATAGTATATGAAAAAGTGGCTAGCTTGATATCTGATATATTTAGATTATTAAATGCATATTAATTCATTTATTCATTCATGCATTTAATTTAATTACATTTCATTAATTGAAACAAATCAGCTGTGGGGAGTTAGTTTAGATATCAAAATATTGCCCACAATACTCAATGCATGGATTCATCCCCTCCCAAAATGTAAATTCATTTTCAGGCAATACCTTATAGCGTGAAGTGCCAGAAGTTAGAATCACTTCTTTTTAACTTGCCTTATAAGAAAAATGCCATCAGTAAGTAGACCCTGGATGCTCTTGAGAAGGATAGCTAACCAATCTCCCCTTTTGCCTCCCACTCTCCAAATAAATATCCCCAATGACCTTCAATTTTTCCACTGTTTATTTTGACTACTATCAACCACCCTCAAAAACAACTGCTTAAGGATCAATAAGAATACTGAAGATGAACTTTAAAATGCTAAAATAATTCGCAAAGTTTTGGTAGTAGAGATATTTTGAGTAAAAGTCTTTTTTTTTTTTTAAGATTTTTATTTATTTGATAGACAGAGAGATCACAAGTAGGCAGAGAGGCAGGCAGAGAGAGAGGGGGAAGCAGGCCCCCCGCTGAGCAGAGAGCCCCATGTGGGGCTCAATCCCAGGACCCTGAGATCATGATCTGAGCCAAAGGCAGAGGCTTAAACCACTGAGCCACCCAGGCGCCCAGAGTAAAAGTCTGTTTTAAGTTGGGTTTCCTCAAGATAAAAACTGGGTGGTCTGTATTGTGTCCGTGGTTTACTAAGGAGAGACCCAAGGGACTGAGGGAGGCAGCTCTGGGGAGGGCAAGAAGCTTGGGGGAAATGTGGAGTCAGCCTCCACAGCCTGTTGTCTTGTGGAGATCTGACGAATGGACCACAGCACAGAATGATCTTGATTTGAGGTATACCCGCTGTCAATCCGTCCTTGACTCGAAAGGTATCATCCCTGGGGGAGGGAACTCCTGCCAGTCTAGAGCAGTTCTCTGGGCAGGTACGGTTCCCAGACCATCACATGGGCATCACCAGGAAACTTGTTACAAAGGATAGCTTCTTGGACCTTAGCCCGGAACTGCTGAATCAGAAACTCGGGTGTGGGGGCGGGGCAAGTGATCCAGTTTTTAACAAGCTCTTCAGGTGATTCTGATACACAGTCAAGTCGGAGCACCACGGGCTGAGAGCAGATCTCCAGAGGAAAAAGCTGGGAGCCCTCAGCTGCTGATCCTCCCAGTGGTGTCGGCTCAACAGCCTTGCCAAGGGAAGCAGATTGGTCTACCAACAGCCCGCACTAGCATGTTCCAGGCTTCATTTGTAGGAGAGGAAGTCACCCCTTGGTATGTATCCTGTTTGTAGCTTTCCTACACGTACTCATTTAAGAGCTGCCTTGCATGCATGTGCTAGATTTGCCTCATTCTGGAAAATGGGATCATATGCTTCGATCACTTTGCCTTGTCCTCCTGCTGTCCCGCCCCCACCCCGCCCCGCCCTGCTCCGCCCCGCCCGTCTCAAGGGAGGAGTCGGCCTACTGAGGATGGATGAATTTTTCAAATAAAACCAACCAATCCAGAGTTCTATGTCCAACCACTGGGGCTTTTATACTCCAGGCCATTACATACCTCCCTACTGAACCCCAAAGCTAGGCACCTGACAACCAGGGATAGCCCCTATGCCCCAAAACCCACTGAAATTATTTAAACTAGCCAATACCAAATCTGCTTGCCCTGCCTCACCTGTTCCTACCTGAAGAAACCACAATAAATACCCCGACCCACAGTTCCTCTCCTTCCCTCCACCAGCTGAAAGACCTCCCTTTCCACGCATGTGGCTTCCTGTCCTGCGTCCTGCCTCCACCTTTGGAGAACCGTGAGTAATATTTTATTATTATTATTTCAATGGCAGTTGTTTTCTTGATCTGTTGGCCAGACTCTACCTCAAAATTTTTGTGAACATGCATATTTTAAAAAACCTCTTCCTCAAAATCCACTCCACGGGACGAAGGAGGCATAAAAGATTGAGAAAGTAGATTAAAGAGTCTTGCCTCAGTGTGTGTGAGAAGGCCTGGCAGTTCACCTCCACTGATTTGAATGAAAATTTCAATTTGAGGTGGTTAAGGGGAAAAAGATTTCAAACAGATGCCGTATAAAATCTTTACATAATGTGAACCCCCTTTCCTCTTAAACAAGCAGAATCTAAGTTCACTGCAGAGATAGGGCAAATATTTGTTTTCCACTTGAGGCATTGCTGAGAAAAGAAATTCAACTTGTCCTCTTGCCAGAATTTAAATAATTTTTCTTGGGGGGGGGGACATCACGCTTTGGTTGCACATCCCTTTTATGTTTACATGCAAAACACAGTTTTAATTTTTATTACAAAAGCTGTAGTACATTTATTTTTGGTCAGAACAAAATAACAGCTCTCTGTTTTCACAGTAAGAGTGTATATGTCAAGGCTAAAACTTAGGGCAATAAAGCATCATAAACATGAAACAAAAACACTGAATGGCAGAGAATGCAATTATGTAACATGGCAATTTTCCAGCAATAAGTAATGTGACGTGTGTTCTTGGGCATTGATTTGCATTGAGGATTGTTAGGAATTGTTCAGTCAGAAGCAATACTTTATTTGCGGATTCTTGTTCATAAATGGATGTTTCGGTTTTGAGTGAAGATATTTTATTTATCAAGGACTTAAATTCTAAAGTGTGAACACAGTCCCAGCTCTGGTGACCTTGCCTCTCAGGTATTCTCTGGTGTGCCAAACTGTGAAACTTGAAGGAGATACATTTATCTTCATCATGTGCATTTGATAGCAGTTATTGAATTTCTAAAATTAAATAATTTGCAGGCTATTTTCGAGTCCAAATTTTTCTGCCAAATTTTCTATCTTCTGAGTGATTTATTTGTGGGTCCAAAGCACCAGAGGTTATAAAGCTGTGGTCAAAAAGATTCTTACTTTGTATGTAGATTAAAAGGTTTATCTCACCTGAGGTGCAGCTAACTCTTTGCCCGGGTGCCAAACTCAATGGTGTGTGACATGGACAGCAGCTTGTATAATTGCCAGTGGTCAAAGCTGGGCTGGACCTGGGTGTCTTTCCCCTTGGGGAGATAGTCCACGGGAAACAAGAATTTTGAGTTATTTGAGGATTATGAATCATTACCTGCATAATTCAAAACTACAGTTCTACTTCTGATTTTAGCAGGACAATAGAAAAAAATGATGTTTGTTTACAGGGCCATTATCTTAGCTGTTAACCTGAGGGAATGTTTGGTGAGCTTATCATAACCAGTCAAGCTTATCCCACACTGTGATGCTAGAAAAGAAGCTGATGTTCCAATTCACATAGATTTGTTTTAGAAGATTTAGCTTATACTCGGAGGAGAAAGGATTATGAAAGAAAATTCAAAATCCACAGTATTTTAAGTGTACTATTCTTCCCAGCTTGTAAACTTCTTAAGCACAGAAAATTGCTTTCTGTATTAACATCTCCTGACTTACTGCTACCTCTATCTCCTAATACAAGCAACTGAACACGAGGCAAAACAAGGGTAATGGTAATTAATATATTGATAATGCTAACTGTCCTTTCCTACATGTTTTCATGTATCAGGTGTTGTTTTATGTACTTTGGATATATATCATGTTAATTGTTAGAGTAACAGTATTAGGCTCATTTTCCAAATGAATGTGTGTTAAGCTCCTAATACTACATGTGGGATTTTGGAATCAAGCTTGACTGGGTTTAAATCCAAGCTTTGCTGATGACAGAAGTTGGTGGCCATGGGTGCATTACCTGACCCCTGACACACATTATTTGACCTTTAAATAGTTGACTGTTTAAAGGACCCTTAAGAAAAAGGCTGTTTATAATATGAATAATAGCTTTCACATGGACTGTTGGCTTTACTTCTGTAATGCCCCTGATGAGACCCCCTCCTGTGGGTAATGTTTAAGCTCCTATCCTTGTCTGTTCCACCTGGACAAAGGTCATTCTCTTGCCCTGACACCAGTGGTATTCCAACGCAAAGGGCACTGGCTCATGAGAACACAACTGTCACATACTCAGGAATTCTGAAATCTGGTTATTAAACCATTGGCAGCTTGACATCAGCTGGAGTGATAGTGTTTACACCAGGGAAGATACTTCTGTGTCCTCACTTTTAAGCTAGTTCTACTCTTTGCAATTCCTACAGTCCTAACTCCTCAGGATTACTTAGAATTCTCATAGATTGAACGTGGTCAGCCTACAACCTACCCCCATCTCATTCTTTCATTCAAGCAACATGGGGACACTACATTATAGCAACTCTTGACCTCTTCCTCACCCAAACAGCATGACCCCTGTGCCCATGTTGCCATTCATGGTATATTGTCTGCTTAGAATTCTCTTCCCAGGATGTATAATAGGCAAGCTTTTTTTCCTCAGTCCTTCATGGTTCAGCTTTGTTTTCTAATCTGTAACTTCTTTAAAGCCTTTCATACTCCGGGGATGGGGGGTAGAAGGGACACCATGTCTTAGCTGCTTTTTACAGGACATTTGTAAGAGGGAATATTTAGCACTTAGCACAGTCATTATTTGCTTAGTTATCTAGTAGAGTAGATCCAAAGTCTGAGGTTATGGCTTATCACCTAGAATACAGGAGATGCTTAGCAAAGAAAAATTGCACCAGAGGGAATTAAACAGGCAAGAAAACTTTCCTCAAGACTGTTGAAGTAGCAGGAAGAGAGAAAACTCAACTCCCCTGCAACGAAAGGCTAGAGTGTTTTTGAACCCTGGGGTGAGCTAGGGGGAAAGTAGTGGAGCAGGTGGGAGGAGCAGGGTTGGTGACATGGTGACTGACACCTGCATTAGCTAATTGGAAGTTATCAAAGTTGGGTCTCCACCTTCCCACAGACATTGGGATACAGGGGCTCTGTCTTCGATGAATAGGTTTCCAAGAGATAGTTTCCCGGTCTTTTTAGATTTTTTCCAGTTTTATTGAGATATAACTGACATATATAATGTGTAAGTTTAAAGTTCATGACAAAATGATTGGATAGATGTCTATATTGTGAAATGGTTACAAATTTAATCAACATTCATCACCTCCTATAATTTATCTTTCCTTGGGATAAGAACATTTAAGATCTACTATCATCAACTTTGAAATATAATTTAACTATAGTCCTATGTTGTATATGAGATCCCTAGAACTTACTTCTAACTCCAAGTTTGTATCTTTTTATCACCTTTACCCATTTCACTGATTGCCTCAATCCCCCTCCCCTACCTGTGTTAGCCACCAATTTATTCTCTGCATCTAGGAGCTTGGGTTTTGTTTTTTAGATTCCACATAGAAGACCTGGTTTCTCCTATGTCTCTCAATCTGACTTCCTTCACTTACCATTATGCCCTCAAAGTCCATTTGTTTTGTCACAAATGGCAGGAGTTACTTCTTTCTTTAGGCTGAATAATACTCTCCTGTGTGTGTGCACACGCGTGCGTGTGTTTGTATCACATTTTTTTGTCATCAATTGATGGACACTTGGGTAGTTTCCAGGTCTTGGATATTTTAAACGTGGCAGTGAACACTGGGGTGCAGATATCTTTTTAAGATAGTGATTTTTGTTGTTGTTGTTCCCTTTGGATATATATCCAGAAGTGGAATTGCTAGATTATGTGGTAGTTCTAATTTTACCTTTTTGAGGAAACTCCATCCTGTTTCCTCAAACAGGAAATAGTGGCTGCACCAATTGACCTTCCCACCAATAGTACATAATGGTTCCCTTTACTCCACATCTTCACTAGCATTTGTTACTTCTTATCTCTCTGATGCTAGACATTGTAATAGATGTGAGGAGAGCACTCCTTAGGGTTTAATTTGCCTTTCCCTGAGGAGTAATGTTGAGTCCCTTTATGTACCTGTTGGCCATTTGAGTATATTCAGAGAACTGTCTATCCAGGTCTTTTGCACTTTTTTAAATTGGGTAATTTGTGGGTTTTGTGTTTTCTTTATTTTTTTATCAATTTTTTGGCTATTGAGTTGTAGGAGTTCTTTCTATATCTTAAATATTAACACCTTATCAAATATGCGGTTTGCAAGTATTTTCTCCCATTTTGTAGGTTGCTTTTTCATTTTGCTGATCATTTCTTTTGCTATGAAGAAGCTTTTTAGTTTGAGACACTCCCACTTGTTTAATTTGGATGTTGTAGCTTGTGTTTTAGGTGTCCTATCTAACAACAACAACAACAAAATCATTGCCGAGACAGGTCAGAAAGTTTGTTTTGTTTTTTTTTGTTTTCCCCTCTTTTCTTTTAGAAGTTGTATAGATTCAGGTCTCCTGTTTAAGTCTTTGATTAATTTTGAGTTAATTTTTGTTGATGGTATGAGAGAGACGTCTACTTTCATTCTTTCACATGTGGCTGTCCAGTTTTCACAAAACATTGAAGTTGCTGTCTTAACCCCACTGAATACTCTTGGTCCTCTGGCAACTATTAGTTGAACTTACATGAATGCGTTTATTTCTGGGCTTCTTTCCATAGTAAGGAAGACAGCTGTCTAAAGTCTAGTCAAGATGAAAGGTACATTAAGCTCATCTTGGTCATGCTTGTTAAATATCTTAAAAATTGTGTTTGACCAGTGAAGTGAATCCTGTAGTCAATGCGTTTTAACCATGCTTATGGTTAAAAGCAATCAATATAACTTTTTAAATATACTTTCTTAGTAATTTTGTGAGTGGTGACTACCAACAGATACTATTTGGGATAGTATCCTGTTTTCCTATTGCTCTGCCTATATCTATGTTCCTAAAAGCCTATATGCAAACAAATAAATATTTATAAGGAATAAGTTGAAATACAGTAAAATAGTTGACTATTTAAAGAACACTTAAAAGGAAGGATATTTATATTGACAACAGCACTACAGAATTAAAATTCTACGAAACCTTCATTTCCTAAACTGATGCCCCTTAACAAGCTGAGTACCGTTCGTATGCCAGGGATGTTCTTTTATTTGATCTCTGTTCTGGCTACATGGGTGTTTGTGAATATCCATTGAACTGTGCATTTATCTGTGCATTTCTGTGAGTACATACTTGGTTTCACTATGTGTACCTTTCTGAATATTTTTCAATATAGAAAGATATAAAAAAGAAAAAGTCCTAAGATTTGGAGCTACAAGCCTTGGTTTTATATGTGTTGCTGAATTGCTCTGTACATCACTTTCCAGGTCTGGAACGTAATGCTATTTACAATTATTTCAATCAAAAGGGATCATATAAGTAAAATATAGTATATAAACTTGAAAGGAAATAAAAATAGGAATTTTTATGAATATACTAAGCTTCATAATATGGCATCTTATTTGGAGTCTGTTAATTGCTCCTGTGACCCTGAAGTGGAAAATGATAGACTTTGTAACTTGTTCATGCTAAGTCATTTTTAATTCTTTTGCCTTTTAACAATTTTTTTTTTCTCCTGGTCTCATCATAAGGATTTTTCTTTTGGGGGAAAAACTTTGGTTTTCACTATTTTATATGAAAGCTTCTGAGCATAGAACAAAGTAAAAAAATGTGCCATAAAACCTGTGTATCTACCATCTACATTCTCCCCATGTTCTCTTATTTTTTAATAATTTACATAGTAAAACTGCCCTGTAAGTGTACAATTTTGAGTGTTGACAAATACTTTGCATAACCACCACCATAATGAAAATAATATTTCCATTACATCAAACGGTACCTGAGCTCCAGCCAGTGGTCATTCCCTTCATCCACTCACATTCCCTGGCAACCACTGATAAGAATTCTGCATCTATAGTTTTGCCTTTTACAGAGTGTTAGGTAAATGAAATCTTCAAGTACATAGACTTTTTTTTTTAACAGCACTATACTATATTTATTGGAAAAAAAAAAAACCCACATATAAGTGGACCCATACAGGGGCTCTTGGGTCGCTCAGTGGGTTAAAGCCTCTGCCTTTGGCTTAGGTCATGATACCAGGGTCCTAGGATAGAGTCCTGCATCGGGCTCTCTGCTCAGTGGGGAGCCTGCTTCCCTCTCTCTCTCTCTGCCTGCCTCTCTGCCTACTTGAGATCTCTGTCAACTAAATAAAATCTTAAAAAAAAAAAGTGGATCCATATAGTTCAAACCCATTTATTCAAGGATCAACTATGTATATCCAGTCTAAAGACAACAAGAACTGTAAAAAAAGCTTGTCTATTGAGTAAGTTTTTCATAGTTATGTGGGTTAGTATATTTGACCTCACTTTATTTTTTTAACATCTAATGTATTATTTGTTTCATGGGTACAGTTCTGTGATTCATCAGTCTTAAACAATTCACAGCACTTACCATAGCACATACCCTGCCCAGTGTCCATCACCCAGCCTCCCCATCTCTCCCACCCTCTCCCCTCCAGCCACACTCAGTTTGTTTCCTGAGATTAAGAGTCTCTCATAGTTTTTCTCCCTCTCTGGTTTCGTCTTGTTCCCTTTTTCCCTCCCTTCCCCTCTGTTTTGTTTCTCAAATTCCTCCTATCAGTGAGATCATATGCTATTTGTCTTCCTCTGACTTACTTCGCTTAGCATAATACCGTCTAGTTCCATCCATGTCATTGCAAATGGCAAGATTTCAGCTTTTCGATGGCCGCATGGTATTCCATTGTATGTGTGTGTGTGTGTATACGCACACCACATCTTCTTTATCCATTCCTCTGTTGATGGACATCTAGGCTCTTTCCATAGTTTGGCTATTGTGGATATTGCTGCCATAAACATTTGGGTGCATGTGCCCCAAGTACATAGACTTTTGAATATCCTTTTTTTCACTTAACATAATGTCATGGAGCTTCATCAATGTTACCGCATGTATTAGTAGTTACTTTGTTTCATTGGCAAAATGTTATGTCACTATTTAGCCAAACCGCAATTTGTTTCTCCATTCATCAGTTGGTAAGCATTTGGATTCTCTCCTGTTCTTGGCAATTATGAAGCTGCTAAAAACACTGACCAAAAGGCTTTTGTTTGCAAGTCTCACTTCATTTCTCTTGGAAAAATTTTCTCTTGGAGAAACAGGACATTCCTACAAGTGGGATTGCTGGATCACACACTAGTACATGTTTCATTTCATATGATGCTGCAAAAATATTTTCTAAGGTGGTCTTTTTGCATCCTCACAACTATGTCTAAGAGCCCTAACTGTACCTCATCCTCACCAGAAATTGGAATTGACAAGCTTTTTTGTTTGTTTGTGTGTTTTTGTTTTTGTTTTAGAGCCATTCTAATAGATGTGTGGTAATAACCTCATTATGGTTTTGTTTTTCATGTATGTAATGACTTAGATCCTGAGTACGTTGGTATTCAATAAGCCTATTTGCTGTCCATGTTTTTGCCGCATGTCTGTACAAGTCTTTGTCCTTTTATATTTTTTTTGTTTTAATTGGAGGTTTATGTTCTTTGGAAAATTATGGGAGTATTTTTTTTTTTTTGTATACAAGACACTTATCAATGTCTTTGGCTTATACTTGTCTATTTTTATAGCTGCATTTATATTCATGTTAGGTCCAAATTTAATTTTCATTTGACTTTAATATTCCTCTAACTAAAGTGCAGGATTGGATTTACTTTGAGATTTTTCTGGTTTTCTAATTTAAGCGTATGATGTATAAACTGTAGGCGCTATAGCTCCATTGCACACATTTAAAAAAAAATTGTTATTTTTATTTATTGCAAATGTTAACTAATGTCCCTTGTGACTTTCTCTTTGACCCAACTTTATTTAGAAGTGTGCTTCTAATATTCAAGTGTCTGGGGAATGTCTCAGATAAGATACCTGTTTATTACTTATACTAGTTAATTTGCTTTTTGCTTACAATGTTTTAAATCTATTTATTTATTTTAAGGTGCAAAATATGGTCACCTGGTGAGAGTTTCATGAGTGCTCGAATATATGTTCTGTTGCTCTTTGAAATGTTCAATTAGCTCATGTTGACTGATGATATTCTTCATGTATTCCTGTCTCCGGCAGGGGATTAGGGTCTGTACCTGAGATTGTAAAACAATTTCTTTTCCATTTCTATGAGTTTCTTCATATAGTTTGAGGGAACTGTGAATATACATAGTTATACAAAGAGAATAAAATTAAATTCTCCTAATGATTTCTCTTTTTCATTATGAATTTCCCCTCCTTATCTCTGTAGTATGTTTTGTTTGGAAGTTTCTGCATTGTTTGATATGGACAAAGCCAACCCATCTTTTCTCTAATTACTGTTTATATTAAATATCTTTCTTAAGGTCACCTAGGTGGCTCAGTTAATTAAGCATCTTCCTTAGGCTCAGTTCATGATCCCAGGGTCTTGGGATCAAACTCTGCTTCAGGCTCCGCTCAGCGGGTAGCTCCCTCTCCCTTTGTGTGCTGCTCCCCCTGCCTGTGCGTGCCTCTCTCTCTCTTTTTGTCAAATAAATAAATAAATAAAAACTTAAAAAAATCTTTCCCATCAATTTTAACATCTCTATTTTTACATATATATTAAGTAGATTTATTTTAAACAGTGGATTTTTTTGTTTTTTTTTAATTTAATTGAACAATTTGTTTAAAACTACAGATTTTTAATCAAATTTATATTTATTTTGCTAGTTTTTAGGTGTCTTATCTGCCTTTTTTTCCTTTTATGTCGTTTTGAAAAACGATGATTATCATGATTCTGTTATTTCCACTATTGATTTTAGTTTTATCTTTTTAAGTTTTAATGCTATGATCAACACAAACCTAAAACATTCATATATCATAGTCGACTTTTAAACAATACTGCGTCATTTCACATAGTGTTGAAGCCTTGGAACAATATACTTCACCTCTTCCATGTCCTTGTTCATGCCATGTCTGCCATAAATTTGAATTTTGCATATAAGTACAAGAAGACAGTATAATTTTTAAAATTTTTTTATAAACATAATAAATTTTTATCCCCAGGGGTACAGGTCTGTGAATCGCCAGGTTTACACACTTCACAGCACTCACCATAGCACATACCCTCCCCAGTGTCCATAACCCCTCCCCACTCTCTCCACCCACCTCCCCCCCAGCAACCCTCAGTTTGTTTTGTGAGATTAAGAGTCTCTTATGGTTTGTCTCCCTCCTGATCCCATCTTGTTTCATTTATTCTTCTCCTACCCACTTAAGCCCCCATGTTGCATCACCACTTCCTCATATCAGGGAGATCATATGATAGTTGTCTTTCTCCGGCTTGACTGATTTCGCTAAGCATGATACCCTCTAGTTCTAGAAGACAGTATAATTTTTGTTTTAGATGGCCCATTATGTTTTCAAGTAAGTAAAAGTAGGGGGAAAATAATATTCTATATTTGCTTTCTTTTTACCTTTACTGAGGACTCCTTTTCTCATTGTGTAGATTCAAGTTTTTAATCCAGGATCCTACTCTTTGTGAAGGAAAAATGTCTTTTAACTTATCTTGTACCACACTTTTGACAACACGTTTTCAAAGGTGTTTGTTTTTATGTTTTTGTCTTTATCTAACCAAGTCTTTTTATTCTTAAAGATATTTTTGCTAGAATAGAATTCTAGGATGAAAGTAGATGTTTTTATCTTTTCTTTCATGCCTAATGCCTGTTGTGCATCCTTTCTGATGAGAAGTCTAATGTTGTATATTCTTCTGTCTTCTAATTATACATATGGTAGATTTAAATGGTTTGAATAATGTCTCATGAATACTCACTTTATTCACTCTTTTCCTTTGTTTCACTTTGGATCACTTTTACTTTAATTCAAGTTTCCTGATTGTTAACTTTGTTCATTCTTCTCATCCTTTGGAAGGAATTTGCCATTCATCATCCCACGTCTTTATTTTTTTTTTTTAAAGATTTTATTTATTTATTTGACAGAGAAATCACAAGTAGTTGGAGAGGCAGGCAGAGAGAGAGAGAGAGAGGGAAGCAGGCTCCCTGCTGAGCAGAGAGCCCAATGCAGGACTTGATCCCAGGACCCTGAGATCATGACCTGAGCCGAAGGCAGCGGCTTAACCCACTGAGCCACCCAGGCGCCCCCACCTCTTTATTTAAAGCACTTTCATTTGCCTTTTTTCGATGGTTTCAATCTCTTCGCTGAAACTGCATCTCTGTCCATTAATGTTTTCCAATTTTTCCATGAAATCCTTTAACAATGATAGTTATTCCAAAATCCTAGATGAATAGCTTCACCATGTGGACCACTTTTATTTTGATCCTGGAGATTGTTTATTTATTGGCAATGGGCTAAGTTTTGTTGCTTACATTATGTGACTCCACTCCTAATGGAATGCCAGATACTCTGTAATGAACAGAAAAGGGTGAAGAAAATAATTTCTGCACATCAATGGGCACAGCTCTTCCGTCAGGCATCTGGAATAAGATTTGAGTCCAACTAGTCAGGTGAGTTTGGCTTAACTATTATTACTTATTGTGATTCCAATTGCTTCAGTGGTATGCTGCCTCTTTCTTTGTTCTTAGGGTGTGCTTGGGGTGCTGGAGGATTTTGTTTCAACATGCATAATGGTGTTTGAGCTTTCGGAGATCCTTCAAACTTGGGACAACAGATAAGGATCTCTACACTCCTTCTCCTCCTTCAGGGGAAGACTGGGGATGTTTCTTACTCCTAGATTCTTGTTTTAAACAAGTTACTTTCTATTATCTTACTCTACCTTCTGACTCTCAGAGAAACAAAGAACCTGGACTCCAGGGGGAAAGCATTTTAAACACTTTTGGTCTGTCTCCTACTGTAACTGGAACTGCGCTTTGTATCTATGCTTACTCTTGGACAGGAGTTTGCTCTCTCTACTCCAGTAGAGTATATATAACTTCCAAAGGTACGGCTGGTTTCATACCTTTTCTGCAAAAGGATCTTTCATAGGTCTCTGTGAATAATGAATATTTTTACCTGTGTTCTGATGGTGAAAAGTTCTGCTTTCCAGTGGAGTGAGAGTTCTTTTGTTATTTTGCTTTGAAACGAAAGTCTAGGAAAAAAGAACAACTTGGAGTCTGTCTTTGCCACCCTTAATGACTGCTCCTGCATTGCTATGACTTTTTGACCTCCTGCTCTTCTCCCAGGTTTTAGCAGTACCTGATAGAGGCTACTAAAGAAGAGCTTGCAATCCAATGTGAAGGACGTTTTGTCTGGGTTCTTCAGGTGTTTCAAACTTGACCTTTAATAAATGCCCATGTGTGGCCTAGAAGATTGTCTTAAAATTCAACTGATTCCTTAATTGCTGTATACAATTTATATCTTACACCCATTTTGTGCCATGGGTGAAAGAATGGATTTGCCCTGTCTCTCCTTGGAGGATCTTGTTCTTTAAAAATTACTTATTTGCTTGAGTAAATTCAGAACAACCCATGATGGGCTCAAGAAAGTATGACCAATAACTTAGACTCCGAAAAGTATATTTACATGCTCCATTGATAGTTAGGATTTTTAAATATAGGTTGACATTACTGGATGTTATTTCTGATCAAAATACTGGTATACTAACTATTTCAGTTTCAAGATTAAACAATTTTTGAGGCTCCCAGACATTATTCACAAGGGAAAAAAAAGTTGACCTCAGACTTTTCTATATAAGCATATGATGTCCAAATAACTGAACAATGTCCACTAAAGTTATACAATCAAAAGTATTTACATAATTAGGCATTCACAAACATGAAAGGACCCAAGGAATATAGTAGCAATTACGAACTACATTTTGAGAGAAATCTATTGAGCATTAAATCAATTAAATTATGGAATAATATGAACCTATAAAAAACTGCAAATGTTATTTTAAAAACTACACTAAAATTATTTATTCCTGGAGGGAGGTGGTATAGAGGAGTGTCTAAGAACATGTGTTACTATTTATTTCTTCATAGTTCATACCAAGAAGTCCGTCAATTCTCTAAAAGCTGAAGGTTTAAAAATAATACTACAATATTTCAAAATTTTCTGTACTTAATTTTGGAGACATTGAAAAATGAGTCATTCTGGGAGCTTGGGAATATGGCAGAGTAGAACAATCCTGAGATAACATCCTCCCACAGACACATCAAGGCTGCAACTAAATAAATAGCATAACTCCCTCTGAAAATGACCTAAAAACTTGCAGAACCGCTCTACCACAGCTAAAGATAGAAGGGAAGAGCCACACGGAGAATGATAGGAGAGGCAGAGACCTAGTTGGGAACAGGGTATGGCAATCCACCTGTATGAGGGATCTCACAGGTACAGAGGTCTTCCCTGAGGAGGGAGAGAATCAAGCCCCACATTGGGCACAATCTGTCCTGGGCATATTCGTTGGGAAGATGAGCCCCCGAAACATCTTGAGAATTAGTGGGGCTTACCTAAGGAACTCAGTAAGAAAATTATGAAAGAAGGGTGCCTGGGTGGGTCAGCCAGTTAGCATCTGCCTTCAGCTTGGGTCATGGTCTCAGAGTCGGGGGTTGGGGCCTGAGTCTGCTTCTCCCTCTCCTCCCTCCTTGTACTCTCCCTCTCATTACCTCTCTCTCTGTCTCGCTAATAAATAAATAAATAAAATCTTTAAAAAAATATGGAAGAAACTATCACTGGTAAAAACAAAGAGTAAAGGTGGTAAAGTAATTACTTAAAGCTGGCATATGAAGGTAAAAAGACAAAATTAACAAACTCAGTTATATCTACAAAAATTAAAGGATACACAAATAAGACCTAACACACATGGAAAATTAGAGCGATATAATGAGGTTCCTTGAAATGTGTTCAAACTTAGGTGACCAACTCAAAATAGGATAAATATATCCTCAATAAACAGGCTGTTCTATATGAACCTTATGGTAACCATCAACCAAAAACCTGTAATAGACTCCCTCCCCCCCAAAAAAAAATATCCAGGTAATCTAAGCAGAACACTAAAAGTCATCAGTTTAGAGGGGTTAGAGAATAAGAGAAACAGAAAGGAACAGAGAAGAACTACAAAAACAGCCAGAAAAATAATTGACAAAATGGCATTATTCATACTTATCAATTACTTCTTTAAATGTAAATAAACTAAGTGCTCCAATCCAAAAGACAGAGGGTGACTGAAAAGATTAAAAAAAAACAAAACCTATTTATATGTTTCTTATAAGAGACACACTACATACCTGAAGACAAATACAGACTAAAAGTGAAGGAATAGAACATATACCATTAAAATGGAAACAGAAAGCTAGGTAGGGTAGCAATGCTTAGTGCTTGTTTTAAAACCTATTTTGTGTGATCTAACAAGACAAACGGGCATGCATGGTGATAGAGATTGTTCAAATAAGTGTGTATAACAAGTGTAAATGTCTATGCATGCAACAGAGGAGTGACTAAATACATAAATATTACCACAGATAAAGGGAGAGATTGACAGTAATACAATTTGGTTTTAGGGGACTTTAACACCCAACTTACATGAATAGACAGATCAGACAGAAAATCAATAAGGAAATAGTGGCTTTGAATGATACTTCAGACCAGATAAAGTTATATATATATAAAACATTCTGCCCAAAACCAACAGAATACACATTTTTTCAAAGGTACTTGGAGAATTCTCTAGGATAGATCACATATTAGGCCATAAAATAAGCCTCAATAAACTTCAGAAGATTGAAATCACTGAAGCGTCTTTTCTAACCACAATGGTATGATATTAGAAATCAACTACAAGAAAAAGGGGAAAAAAACCGCAAACAGGTGGAGGCTAAATAACATACTATTAAACATCCAGTGAGTTAATGAAATCAAAGACAAAATAAAATACCTAGAGAAATATTAAAATGAAAAAAACAACAGTCTAAAATTCGGGGGGTGCAGCAAAAGCAGTTTTAAGAAGGAATTTTATAGCAATACAAGCCTACATTAAGAAAAATGAAAAATCCTGAGCAACCTAACCTTATGTCTAGAGGAACTAAAAAAGGAAGAACAAACCAACCCCAAAGTTAGTAGAAGAAAGGAAATTATAAATATAAGAGCAGAAATAAATGAAATAAAGACTAACAAAACAGAAAAGATCAGTAATACCAAGAGCTTGTTCTCTGAAAAGAAACAAAATTAGTAAGACTTTCATCAGACTCCTCAGGATTGAGAGTCCTCAAAACAGAAATGAAGGAAAGGTTACAATCAGCTTCACAGAAATAAAGTATTTTAAGAAATAATTACAAAAAATTACAAATTGGACAACCTAGAAGAAATGGGTAATTTCCTAGAAACAAACTTCCAAGGCCAAATCAGAAAGAAATAGAAAATCTGAACAGCCTGATTAGTAGTAATGAAATTAAATTGGTGATCAAAACATTCCCAATAAATGTAAGTCCAGATGGCTTCATGGGTGAATTCTACCAAATTCTACCGAATTCTACCAAACATTTTTAAAAAGTTAGTACATATTTTTCTCAAACTATTCCAAAAAACTGAAGAAGTCATTCTTTGAAATTCATTCTTTAAGGCTAGCATTACCTTGATATCAAAATCACACCCACAACAAAAAAAACTACTATTAAAAAAAAGGAGGCCAATATCTTTGATAAACATAGTTGCAAAAATTCTTAACAAAACATTAGCAAACCAAATTTAGGAATACACTAAAATGGTCATTCCCCAGTCAAACACCATTTGAATGTTCAAAAGGGATTCATTCCAAGGATACAAGGATGGTCTAATGTACGCAAATCAACCAGTATGACATAACAGGTCAGCAAAATGAAGTTTAAAAATCATTGCAGTATATGCAGAAAAAAAATTGACAATTCAACATCTGTTGATGATATAAAATTCAATAAAGTGAGTATAGTGGGAACATACTTCTATATAATAAAGCCATATATGACAAACCCACAGTTAACATCATACTCCATGGTGAAGAGCTGTAAATTTTTTCTCTAAATTTCAGAAAAAGACAAGAATACCCATTCCTGTCACTTTTATTTAATGTAATACTGTAAGTACTAACTACAGCCATCAGACTGTGGGGGACTTCTTACCAACTGGTAAGAAGTAAAACTCATGAGATGTCTGGGTGGCTCAGTTGGTTAAACCACTGCCTTTGCCTTAGGTCATGACTTCAGAGTCTTGGGATTGAGTCCCACATCGGGCTCTCTGCTCAGTGTGGAATCTGCTTCTCCTTCTCCCTCTGCCCTGCCACCCTGCTCATGCTCTCTCTCTCACATTATATCTCAAATACTATATATTTTTTTTTAAAGATTTTATTTATTTGACAGAGAGAGATCACAAGTAGATGGAGAGGCAGACAGAGAGAGAGGGAGAGAGAGGGAAGCAGGCTCCCTGCTGAGCAGAGAGCCCAATGCGGGACTTGATCCCAGGACCCTGAGATCATGACCTGAGCCGAAGGCAGTGGCTTAACCCACTGAGCCATCCAGGCGCCCCTCAAATACTATCTAAAAAACAACAACAACAACAAAAAACCTCACTATTTGCAGATGAGATAATACTATATATAAATACTTATGAAGACTCCATTAAAAAGCTATTAGGAAAAATCAGTAAAGTCACAAGATACAAACTTGATATACAGAAATGTTTGGCAGTTTTACACACTAATAGTTAAAAGAAAGAGAAATTGAGGAAACAATTCCATTTATACTTGTACTAAAAAGAAGAAAATACCTAGGAATAAACTTAACCAAGAAGGTAAAAGACCTATACTTAGAAAATTCCAACATTGGTAAAAGAAATTGAAGATGAAACAAATGGAAAGACCTACCATGCTCATGGTTTTCAAGAGTATTACTAAAATGCCCATATTATGCAAAGCAATCTACAGATTAAATGCAAGCCCTGTCAAAGTACCAACAGCATTTTTCAAACAACTCTAACAATACTAAAATTCCTGTGGAATTTTAAAAGCTCATGAACAGCCAAAGCAATTTTGAGAAAAAAAAAGGCTAGAGGTATCATAATCCCAGATTTCAAGATATATTACAAAGCTATAGTCTTCAAAACAGTATGGTATTGGCATGACAGATAAACAGAACAGAATATAGCTCCAGAAATAAATCCATGCTTATATGATCAATTAACCTACACCAAAGGAGGAAAGAATATACAATAGGGAAAAGATGGTCTCTTCAGTCAGTGGTGACAGGAAAAATGGACAGCAACACACATAAGAATAGACCACTTTCTTAAGATATTTACAAAAGTAAACTCAAAATGGATTAAAAACCTAAATCATAAAAGTCCTAAAAGAAAACCTAGGCAGTAAACTTATAGGCATGAATCTTAGCAATATTTTTATGGATTGGTGTGTCTTCATACAACGGAAACAAATCAAATACAGGTCGGACTACATCAAGCTAGCAAGCTTTTGCACAGCAAAGGAAACAATAAATGAAACAAAATGATAACTGACCAACTGGGAAAAGATATTTGCAAACAATATATCCAGTAAGGGGTTAATATCTAAAATGTATAAAGAATCTACACAACTCAACACCAACAATATCTGATTAAAAAATGGACAGCAGGCCTGAATAGATATTTTTCCAAAGAAGATCATAGTGGCCAAGATATACATGAAAAGATGCACAACATCGTTAATCATTAGGAAAATGCAAATCAGAACCACAGTGAGATATTACTTTATACCTTCCAGTATAGTTAGAATAAAAAAGACAAGAAATAACAAGTGTGGGCAAGGATGTGGAGAAAAGGAAACACTTAAACACACTATTCATGGGAATGTAAATTGGTGCAGCCACTATGGAAAACAGTTTGAAAGTTTCTCAAAAAATTAAAAATGGGAATATCCTATCCAATAATCCATCTGACCTGAAAAACATGCAAATATTAATTTGAAAAGATATAGGCACCTGTTATGTTTACTGCAGAACTTTTGAATAGCCAAGATAAGGATCTACCTAAACATAAGT
Organism: Mustela putorius furo; assembly: GCF_011764305.1. Taxonomy (NCBI): domain Eukaryota; kingdom Metazoa; phylum Chordata; class Mammalia; order Carnivora; family Mustelidae; genus Mustela; species Mustela putorius. The sequence continues at coordinate 32,849,636 of NW_025421998.1, forward strand.
GGATAAAGATGTGGTATGTACATATATAATGGCATATTAGTCAGTCATGAAAACTAATGAGATCTTGACATATGTGGTAACATGGATGTGGATCTAGAAGGTATTATATTAAGTGGAATAAGGCTGAGAAAGACAAATGTCATATGATTTCACCTATATGTGGAATTTAAAAATAAAAAATAGGAACAGATTCATAAATACAGAAAACAAACTGATGGTTGCCAGGGGTGATGATGTAAAATAAAAAGAAATGAAGAGGTATAAACTTCCAGTTAAAAGTCATGGAAATGAAAAGTACAGTTTAGGGAACAGAGTATCATACAAACTGTGTATTGTGACACACTATTCACACTTGTGATCATTTTGTAATGTGTATAAATGTTGAGTCATTATGTTATATAACTGCACTTGAACTAAATTTAAAAATTAAATATTGTATATTTTTAACAAGAGTTCAGATATTCCCTTTATCTATATATCAATTGTTACCAGTCTATAGTCAACTATATTTCTCTATTTTATCTTCATAAATGCATAGAGATGTCTGCATAAAGTTCAGTTGTTCATGGATAGTAGAAGTGGTATAAGTTTACTAATGAATATATACTTCCTAGTATTCCTATACATTTAAAAATGAACATGTATGGATCTTGCAAAATGTTATTTTTCCTTCAAAAGGAATTTTATCAATTATATGAAATTCTAATTTAAGAACTCTCTGCCTATTAGAATCCTTTTTATTTTTTTATTTATATTTTACATTTTTTTCTTTCTTTTCAGCACAACAGTATTGTTTTTGCACCACACCCACTGCTCCATGCAATATGTGCCCTGCCCAATACCCACCACCTGGTTCCCCCAACTTCCCACCCCCCCGCCTTCAAAACCCTCAGGTTGTTTTTCAGGGTCCATAGTCTCTCATGGCTCACCTCCCCTTCCAATTTCCCCCAACTCCCTTCTCCTCTCCATCTCCCCATGTCCTCCATGCTATTTGTTATGCTCTACAAATAAGTGAAACCATATGATAATTGACTCTCTCTGCTTGACTTTTCACTCAGCATAATCTCTTCCAGTCCCGCCCATGTTGCTACAAAAGTTGGGGATTCATCCTTTCTGATGGAGGCATAGTGTATATGGAGGCATAGTGTATATGGACCACATCTTCCTTATCCATTCGTCCGTTGAAGGGCATCTTGGTTCTTTCCACAGTTTGGCAACTGGCCATTGCTGCTATGTCTCCTTTTTATTTTTTTTAAAGATTTTTATTTGTTATTTGACAGAGAGATCACTAGTAGGCAGAGAGGCAGGCAGAGAGGAGGAAGCAGGCTCCCTGCTGAGCAGAAAGCTTGATCCCAGGACCCTGAGACCATGACCTGAGTCTAAGGCAGAGGCCTAACCCACTGAGCCACCCAGGCACACCTAGAATCCTTTTTAGGTAATTTTTATGGTTGATGCGTTCTCAGAGATTTGTCTTCCCCATTCAGGAAGCGGTTCTAGATTCATAACTGGTCCATAACTGGCTTGGTCACAGAGGGTCTCTAATATAAACAAGAATCTACACTTTTTGAAACAGAAAGGAAATTACAAATATTTTTCTCTTCTTTATTCTAAACTGAGTTACTTTGTTTCTAGTATTCTCTGTTTGATCTTGGCTGAGAAAGTTCTGGAAATGACTGATTTCCCTTCTTCTGCCTTGCTTTTCTTTCACACATTTCCTTATATCTACCTCCCTACTCAACTCCCCATGTTAGAAAGAGATATTACTCAGTTTACTCACACTTTTTATTTTTTAGTACACTTTGTAGTATCTTAAATTTTCCTGGATAAATTACTGTTTTTATACTTGATTACTACGCTTTACCCCAGAGCATTTTTTTCTATGTGTCCTCTTTTAGGATCCTGTCCCAAAAAGCTGAAAAGTCCTTTTGATTTAGCAACAGAGTGATTTCTCATGAAACTATGAAGTACATGAATATGCATTTGTGTAATTAGTTCTTAAAATAAAATTTTAAGGAAATATTTTTATATCACTCGCAGTTCATTTTTATTTAGCAAACCAATTTACAAGATGAGATTTATCCCCAGAATATACAAACAGTAGCTAACTATTCTTTAATATCCATTATGTCCCAAGAACTATTTTTTTTAAAGATTTTATTTATTTATTTATTTGATAGAGAGAGATCACAAGCAGATGGAGAGGCAGGCAGAGAGGGAGATAGAGGGAAGCAGGCTCCCCGCTGAGCAGAGAGCCCGACATGGAACTCGATCCCAGGACCCTGAGATCATGACCCGACCCGAAGGCAGGGGCTTAATCCACTGAGCCACCCAGGCGCCCCCTCCCAAGAACTATTTTAAGTGATTTACATATTGAAGCTCACTTAAAATAAACCCATGAAGCAGGCAGTACTATCTCCATTTTGAATGTAATCAAACTAAAGCATAGAAAGCTTAAGCAACTTACCTAAGGTCCTAAAGTATTAAGTGATACCACCAGGAACACAGGTTTTGGTAATACTTATTTTGTGGTCCTATTACATTATTTTCATGATTAAGTTTTATCTTTGTTTTTAAAAATATGCAATATGACAAATTTGCATACAATACATTGAAAAATGGAAAACATCTTTTACTGCTTAATTATTAAATTTATGACATTCTGCTTTGCTGCAATATTTTGACAAAATGTATTTTAAAAAGAATTTGCATCTTAAAATGGTAGGAGGATTGTAAAAAGAGAATCTATGCTCCATACCATTGAAAATCAGTGAGACCTATTGGCATATATAGTTTTAAGAACTAAAATATGCATAGATTAAACAGTTTAATAGAAATAATAATAGTGCTGTGATTGTTGTGAGCTAGGAATACTTTCCTCATTTTTTCAACATATTTGAATATTTCTGGTTTAACAATAATCAAGTATTTCCCTGATACTCTTTAACTACTAGTAACATATAAATGTTGTCATATATGGATACTGAGAGAAAATTCTTTTCAAAATGCCTAACTACAGAAATGTGACAAGAATGATGTCATGTAATACAATACATAATCATGATAATCATGACTAATTTATTATCTTGTCATAATCCTACATAAAGAAATAGAACCTATAATACACCTTCTCTTCCTTTAAAATCATAAGAATCTAAAAGATCAAATGAGCAAACATGTTTGAAAATGACATATTTATTAAATTTAAACCCTTGTATTCAAATAGCATCTACTATGTATTAATAGTGACAACTGCAAAATGCCATGTCATTTACTGTTCATGTGTTTCATTTTAGATCAGTTCAACATAAAGCTGGAATGCAAAAACTATTTTAGATGTGATCTTTGAAGGGTTTAATCAGACCAGGAGAAATGAAGCCCTGGGGGAAGAGGTATCAACCTATTCTTAGAGGACATGAGAGATGGAATTTTTAATAATTCTTGAAGCCAAGTGAAGTATTATTCCTTGATGTGATAGAAATTTTGTCAGTCATTTGATTTTTTTTTTGTATTATTGTGCCATCAAGAATGTCAGGACAAGTCAAGACCATATTACTAGTCAGTCATTGTGTCCTATTGATTTCATCTCAGTGCTTCTCTCCCCTCTAATGACACTGCCTAAGTTCAAAATTTTGCCTTGATTTAAGTAGTCTCACTGTTATCTCTACTTTCATTCTTCCCTTCCATATCATAATCCCTCTCTCCCAAAACCAGACCATTTTTAGGGCTTTCATTAGGATTTTCTAAAACTCCTATCTGATGAAATCACTCTTAAAATTTTGAACACAGAGCCAGACTGCCGGATGTGAATCCTAGTTCCCTTACCTAGCAGCTTTGGAATCTTGACAAAGTCACTTAACCTACCAGAGATTTGAGGGTTTTTCCCCCCAGCTTTGTATTAAATAGAAATAATAACATTAGCTAACTCAATAAGGTTATTAGAGGAATTCTGTGAGTTAATATACATGAATTGTTAAAAGTAGTACTTGGTACAGAGTAAGCAATATAGGCCTTATTTTACAGAAGAATAAAAGAAAAATTAATACTATGGCCTGCACAAGGGTAGGTAGCCTTATGTTTGATCATGTATGTAGGCACATTTGTTTATATATTGGTGTGTATTGGTGTAGGGTATTTTACCTATATGTAAAATCAAGCAGCTGGTTTAACAGAAATCCTTATATGACATTAGACATTTTTACTCATTGCAAAAATCCAGGATTAGAAAAAAAATGTAAAATTGTCAGAGTGGGAGTCCAAGGAAACATTAATAGCTGGTTCCAGATAGATAGAGGAATGGGTAGAAAGCAGAACAGGCACAGACCAGGGTTCTTTCAGTGGTAGGAGTCCTCTTTCTCTGGGATACAGAGAAGGGAGATAAACTCTTTTGAAGGCATGAACCAATAACCACATTCAGATGAGTTTCAGGTTCTGAGCATCATCTAGAATATAGCACAGCAAAATGAGACAGAGTGGATCTCTGTACAAGGTAGATGGCAGAATACAGAGAGTCTGGCTAAGGTCAGGGAATTTCATAGGATCTAACAGTGAACAAGGATCAATGTCAGCATCTCTGGAACTTGATTATTGTGGCATGTACCACCTTTGATTTTAAATTTCACTTCTGTACAACTGCAGCTGTTAGAACTTTTGCTTGGAAGACGTTCGATTCTTTCTACACAATCATTCCCCAGTTGTTTGAAGTGATCAAAAGCAAACCTGACCACATTGTTTCAGAGCTAGTTGTTAGACGGATGAAAGATACAAGGCAGATGGGATCAAGCAGCAAATTGCCAGCCAGTACGGTAGCTCTCTGGCTACTGAGACTATGCCCTAAACCCATCACCTTCTACCGCTTCATCTGTAGTCAATTGACCACCATTCTGACTCTACTCTTTAAACTAATACATACTATATAATTGCTGCCTACTGGTATGGTGATAGAAATCTCAACTTGCTTTGATCTCTAGTTCTTGCTGTTTTGTTCCTAAGTTTTCCTGCATGTCCTTGCTACCCAGTTTTTGCTTTTTTGCTTTAAGCCATCTTCAGTCCTTTCTAAGAAGCCCACACTGGAGCAGAAAAAACTCCTTTTCAGGGATGTGGGCTGGGCTGTACAGGTGTGAGCAAGTCCTGGGACACTACCCAGATTACTCTGAGTATATTAGGAGATCAGATCTTGTGCTCCTACTATATATATATACACACACACACACATACACACACACACACATACATACACACATACATATATATACATACACACATGTGTGTACATATATTCGCATATATGTACACACATGTATACATTTATACATATGTACACACATACATATGTACATGTGCATACACATACATATATGTGTGCACATGTACAAATTTGTACATGTGCACACATATATGTATATGCTGTACAGCCTACATACTATATGCATACACATGATAGTATTATCATGCAATGTTTGGTACATTTGTGACTCTCTACCAGATCTTAAACTACTAGATTTTAAACTACTTCTGCAGTAGAACAGTATTTTTCATTTATGTGTGTTTATCCCCAGTGCCTATATCAGTGCCTAGTTTAAAATGAATAATATAGAATAAAAATAATTTAATAAACAAAGGAACCAGATGACAAGTATAATCTAGGGCTTGACAGAGGAAGAGTTGCATGCGTTGTTAGACAAATATTGGTAAGGAAGCTGTCCAAGTGTCTTTTACAAAATGAAGTACTTTCTTGAAATAGTCTAACTTTCTAAGATTTATTGGCTATGCTACTTGTTCACATCTCTTTGGATGGCAATAATATTTTTATCTTCATTGTTCTAAAGAATAGAAATCGAGCAAGTTACCAAAAAACACATCTTTAAATGTGTATTTACGGTCTTTAAAAAAAAGTACTTCATATATCAAATTTTGAAGCTCAGAAAATTAAAAACTTTGTATCTCAAATATGCCTTATCCCATTTGTAGAAAAATATTTCCCATAGGTTGGAATTTTGTATCCTCTTGATAATTCCTATAGTCCCTATAAGGAGTTGAGCACTTTCAAATGCTAGAGATGGATGACATGACATGTAGGATTTTAAAAGGGGACATCCATGAGTAAGTATAATGTATGCTAAAAAGGAATGAAGACTATTTTAAAATTAATTGCTTACTGCCATATAGTATGGATATTAGATGTTATCTTGAATCTGTAAGTGTCACTGTGACTTAATTTGTGGAACTTTGCCATTAAGAAATTTCAAAAATTTACATTTCATTATGTTGCATGATTGGCAGCTCTTTATTCCCTCCCTTAAACTTGACTTGAACAAGCATGTCTGTGCATGTCTCAAGATACTTCAACAAAAGTAGCAAAGCAAAATTTCCCTTTTTTCCCCCTCTACATTTTTCCTCCGACTGGGTATGGCTTGATAACAGAAGTCGAACATTAAGTTGTTTGTACTAATCTCAAAAGTCTGTTTTTAAGCCTTTCACTTTTATTCATGACTGGTAGCAAAGGAAATTACTTGAAATATTATGGAAATGTATCATAAAGGGATAAATACCTGTAATATTTTTAATAATTACAAGTAAGATTTTTTTTGGAACTATTCTATCAAGAATAGTTACATAATATAAATGCAAGTACCCATGTGTATAAAATTTCTCAAAGATATTTTTACATAAGTGCCATACTTTCTAATAATAATATTACACTTAGGAGTAAGCAGAACATCCCAACAACAAAATATCTCTTTGAAATGGTTACCTCTGGTAGCTCAAAATTAAATTTTGAAATGCTTCAAAAATATGATTACTTGGTTATTGAAATGAACATCCTAATAAGAACCCTTTTTTCCATAGTTTTGCATATTTTGTACTAATTCCTACAGTCCAACTAATTTTATTACTGTTGTTAGAACTCAAAATAGGATTAGAAAATAGGCAAGATCCTTGCTCTTGGGATATTTATATCTTGGAGGAAGTGGTGGGAAGAAGGGAGAAAGATGTCAAATGAACAAATACACAAAAAGATGCTTTTAGATTTTGGAAAGCACTATGAAGAAACTAAAGCCAGGCAGTAAAATAAGATAAGAGAAGGCACATTGTTTATGTTTGTTAGTCTGGGACACGAATGACAAGAAGGAGCAAACTAAAGAAAGTGTATTCTAGGCAGAAGGAAGAACAAATGCAAAGGTATGATGCTGCGCAAGAACACTGGCTTTAGAGGGACTGATTAGACACCAGCATACCTAAAGCAATGAGGAGGTGGTGGTTAAAGGAGCAAGTGGCAGAGCTTGGCAGGGGTGAAGTCTTCAAGCAAAGGCGTGAGTAAACCACAGTAATAATCTGGATTTTTTTTAAGTGCCAAAGGTTTTCAGCAAGGGCAGCAATTATCTAATTCTTACCTTCATTGTAAAAGATTAATTTGGTTGCTATCGATGACTAAATTTTATCCAACAAAGTTTATTTACTTAAGTGGGAAACTCAGTTAAGATCCCAGTGCTAGGGCCCAGTGAGTAATGATGGGTGTCTTAGTCCACCGTGATGGCTGTAAAGAAGTAGTCAAATTTGGTGTGGATGTTAGAGGTAGATCTGACATGATTTCATACTGGTGTGTATATTTGTGTGTATTTCTGTGTGTGTGTGTGTGTGTGTGTGTGTGTAGGGAAGTGGTGGTAAGATTAAAAAAAGATACTAAGACTGACTACAGGAATCTTTTGGTTTGAGGAACTGAAAAAGACTATTAACTAGGATAGGGAAGATTGATGGAAAATCACGTACGGGAAGGGAGGCACATATCACAAGCTTACATTTTTAGACATGTTTAATTTGAAATGCCTATTAGTCATTAACAGTTGAGTTTATGAATTTGAAGCTTAGGAGAAAAGCTAGGTAGGAGGACATACGTTTGGCACTCACTGCCCAGTTCCTGGCGTTTTAAGCAAGGCAATTGGGTGAGATTCTATAGTAAGACTTCTTAAGAGAAATAATAGGATAGAGCTTCGGTTTTCGAAGATTGGGTAGAAGAAGAAAATGATCCAAAAAGGTAAGGAAAAAGTAAAAAAAGTGTAGTTTCACAAAAAAATGAATCAAAGCAGGAATGAGGTAGTTGTCAGTTGCATTCAGTTCTGCTGAGAAGCATGGAGATCACTAGTGAATTTAATGAGAGCAATTCAGCAAAGCAGAGAAGAGAAAAGCTTGATAGAAAAGGATTTGAAAGAAAATGGAAAATGGGGATAGGGAAATAGCACCTATAGCTACTTTTACCTTATTCTGTGAAAGGAGAAAGAAAAGAGGCAAATGTTGTACTGTAGCATAAGAGGATTTTTAAATGAAAATACATTTTTTTCTTCAGGATTAGAAATACCAGGGAAACCTGGGTGGCGCAGTCAGTGACCTATCTGACTCTGGATTTTGAATCAGGCTGTGATCTCAAAGTCCTCAGACGGAGTCCTGCATGGGGCTCCACGCTTGGTGCAAAGTCTGCCTAAGACTTTGTCCCACTTCCTCTGTGCCTCTCCCCATTCCACCACCAACCACCACTTGTGCTCTCCCTCATTCTCTCTCTCTTAAAAAATAGAACTACCAGAACACAGTGGTGTAATTATTTAGTAAGCAGAAGAAATTGTTGATGTGAGAGAAAAAGAAAAGAGAAAGGAAGACTGAAATACTTAAGAAGGGAAAGGGTAGGGGCACCTGCGTGGCTCAGTGGGTTAAGCCTCTGCCTTTGGCTCAGGTCATGATCTCAGGGTCCTGGGATCGAGCCCTGCATCAGGCTCTCTGCTCACGGGGAGCCTGCTTCCTCCCCTCTCTCCTGTCTGTCTCTCTGCAAACTTGTGGTCTCTGTCAAATAAATAAAATCTTAAAAAAAAAAAAAAAAGGGAAAGGGTAGGATCCAGGTCACAAGTACAGAATTGGCCTTTAGTAAGACCATAGACACTACAGACACATCTTCACAATGTCAGGAGGAGAAACAGGGAACAGAGAAACCTACCAAATTAAATAAGTATAGGTTTGTTTACAGAAAGATTAAGTCATTCCTTTCTGTTTCTGTCTTGGTAAATAAACATCAGGTGAGATCACTATCTGAGAATCGCTAGAAGATATGATGGATTTGAGGAGAGAAAAAATACAAAATGGTTGTCCATGGGAATGGGAATTCTCACTTATTATGGAAATAGAATTGTCTGGATAGTGTTGAGTGCCAATTTGAGACTTGTGGTTATGAACTGAAAGTCCATTTAACATGATTGTATAATGATCTATAGCAAATTTCAGCTTCCTGGTTGCAGGTGTAATGTAAGAAAATTGTTAGATTATTTAGATTCACTGTTCAAGCAGGTGAACAAAAGAAGGGAAGACATCAAGAGATAAGGATTTTTGCAAGTAGAGGATTTTAATAATGAAACGTAGAATCTGGACTTGGCAGTTAATTTGGAAGCTAAGTCATGAAAAAAAAAAGTAGTGAATTCAGCTGGAAGAGAGGAGGAAGAGGAGGGAAAAAAAATAAGGTAAGGGCTTAGAATGGGAATTTTGAAGTTGTTCTGTTATTTTTGATGTCAACATAAAGGGGACAAACAATAGTGGATGGTTGAGGTATAATAGAGAAGAATTCCACTGGAGATGAGGTCAAATAGCTCAAAGCAATAAAAATTCAATTAGAATGACTATGAATCTTTTCCACATTTGTAACTCTAATAAAACTAACAAGGATTTTTACTTATTATGTATTTTACTTATTATGGTTTTGGATTATTTTTGTCAGGTCAGAATTGTACAAAGTGAACTCAATATTGCTCCCCCGAATAAGACTACTTAAAAAAAATGGAAATAATTCATTTTATGTTAATGCTGAAAAAATCCTTCTAGATGTGATTATTTATATTATAGATCTTTTTAAAAAAACTCACAGTGATACATTAGGGAAGAGGCTCATTTGCCTATATTGTACAGATAAAACTGAACATTTTTGTTTATTGAAAAGAGGGTTGCAAATTTTTTATAAGATGGTGGTATCTAAAATTGTGCTACTTTTCAGGTTTTTAAAACCAATCACCAAATGCACTTAAAACCTATATTTAGAACTTTGATAATTCATTTGGAGGGTTTCAACAATCAAAAGATTTTGAGTTACTGACTACTTTGTTAACTGAAATTGAATTTTTAGCCCTTTCCTCTGGGATCACTTTCACTAAGATCTTTTTGCACTTGACCTAAGTATCTCTGGGAAAATATTAAGAATAACAGTTTATTGGGACTAAAAGTCTATTCATGTTGCTACTGGAATGAGTATTACTATATCCATTAGTTTATGCCATTGTGTTCCTATTTAACACATCATATCCCTAGGCACTATGAAATGTATCTGACAAAATAACTACATTGTTTTCACGGTTCTTGTAATTTTCTTAGTCCCCAAATTTCTAAATAAACCTTCACCATTAAAATCAGGAAACTATCTAATTACAACTTTGACCATATGAAATTGAAGAATGTAAAAGATCTTAAATGATTTAAATTTTCAATTTTGTCAACACAGAGACATTTAAAATAATTTTGGATAATTTATTCTATTTAATAAAACAAAGACAAAAATATTTATTATATAGGCACATGGGTGGCCAGTTAAGTGTACCACTCTTCATTTTGGCTCAGGTCATGGGATCGGCCCTGTGTGGAGTCTGCTTCAGATTTTTTCTCCCTCTCCCCCTCCCTGTTCACGCTTTCTCTATTGCTCTCTAAAATAAAATCTTGAAACAATGTCTACCATGCCCTGGACGTTTTGTTAGGTGCATATATATATCTGTGAATAAGATGGGCACAGCCCCTGTCCTCATGGAACTCGCTCTTAAATAGAAATGAAATTTAATTTAAGCACAAGGAAATAGAGAAGGCTATAGAACAAAATTTTAGTGAGCACTCACTAAAATAATGAAATCTAAGAAGGCTGAATGGGAAAGAAAGAAACTTAATCTGGTATGTGAATTATGATAAAGGTTTTCTAGGAAATACAATTGTTTCAGCAGAGAAATATCATATTCAGTGATTTTTTTTTAAGACAAAAAATAATCAGGATCATTTAAGAATCTTAGATTCAGTAAGTACAGATGGCATAATGGAGAAGGCTCAAGATGATAAGACATGAAAGGAAATAATGTTCATCTAGGAACAACTAAGCATTCTGCCAGGAATGGGCAGGGAATTGGCAAGCCTTGTAAAAAGGAGTGATCGACTTTGTTTTCATAAAATCACTCTGGAAAAAATATGGAATATCTATAAGAATAGAATAAGACTAGAAACAGGCAGAAAGAAAGTTGATAGGTTGTTGAAAGTAAGCTAGAGGAAATAGTCATCTGGAACATTCATTAATACATTCAGGAGATATCCACTGAAGAGTCATTATCTTATAGGTAATAAACTATACATACAATAGTGAATCACCACAGGAAATAGAAATATAAATTACGAGTATTTATAATGCTCGGTGATTATTTGGGTTGCAGTATGAAAAAACAGGGCTGAATAGCTTGGTGGATTCAGTAACCATGATATTAGGAGTAGATGTTAGGCTGCGTGATAGGGATAGATGATAAGTTGAGTTATAATCATGGTGCCCCTAAAGCAAGATGTGTAACAAGCAGGTGGCGTAACAAGAATAGAGCTCTGAGAGATACCTAAGGAAGAAACAGACTTAGGGGTCACAAAGTTACACATAGCTATCAAAGATCAGAGACAGAAGTAAGAGACAAGTAAGAGGTGTACTGATAACTAAGGGGAACATGAAATTTCTCTACAAAAATAAACATACAGGGTATAAATGAGGAAAGATGATTATGAAGGAGACCACCAAGGAAAGGTCAGGGATTTCATATAAATCTCTAGCTTTTTTTTCTGGTGAGCCTAGCAAAGCAAGTACTCCAAAGTGAGCAATGATTGGTCAACAGACATGAAGTCTCTTGACTTCTATCATTATCACCAAAAAAGACAAATGAAAAATAAAAAAGTAGTAATAGAAATAGCCTTACTCCTCCTCTGGAAGAATTTTTAAATGTCCTTGACCCAACTCTTAACTTACTTAAGGCTGAAAGCTCTTTTCCTTTCTGCCATACCAGTCTTCATTATTTCCCTTAGAAATGTTTTGTTTTATTTTTCAAAATACTAAGGGAAACAAAGAGGTGTTTCAATCATATTGAATGGGAGACACTAAAATTAACACATTCCTATTTTTTCCTTTTAACAATTTTTGTTGTTTTTCTGTTGTTTTTCAAAAATTTCTTTGGGTAAATTACCATAAAAATAATCTATTACATTAGCAACTAACTCACAGAATTAAAAAAAAACAAAAGGAAAGAGAAAAGCTTCAGAGTTCTAGTTACAGAAATTTATCTGTACTTTGGTTTTGTTTCATTGTTTTTTGTTTTTGTTTCATTTTTCAAGACTCTACTGCCAAGATTAATGAATTCTAATGGTTTTCATCCTCTTACATTTCCTTAATATTTTATACCTAGAGAATTGAGGAACCCACTTATTCTGTTTGGGTTATATGCCTCCCCTCTAAGGAAGGGAGACTGTGGGACTGCAATAATGGAGAAGAGTCCATTACCCACACAGAATTCCGTATACTCTTACCAAAATGGAAGAATGGCCCTTTGGTTGCTACAAAACCGTATTTTGTTTTTATTCTTAGTATTTATTCTTAAATTTTCTTATATACTGGATTTTTTTTATTAAGATTTTTATTTTAATTCCAGTATACTTAACATTCAGTGTTCTAGTAGTTTCAGGTGAAACATACAGTGATTCAACAATTCCATACATTATTCTGTACTCATCATGATAATCTGCTTCACCTATTCGACTCATCCCCCACTTACCTCCCCTCTGGGAACCATCAGTTTGTTATCTGTAGTTCAGTCTGTTTCTTTGTTAGTCTCTCTCTTTTTTTCCTTTGTTCCTTTGTTTTGTTTCTTAAAACCACATATAAGTGAGATGGTATGATATTTGTCTTTCTCTGAGTGACTTATTTCACTTAGCATTATACTCTCTAGTTTCATCCATGTTGTTGCAAATGGCAAGATTTCATTTGTTTTTAGGGCCAAGTAAAATTCCATTGTATGTATGTAACACATCTTCTTTATCCATTCATTTATCCATAGACACTTGGGCTATTTCCATAATTTGGCTATTGTAAATAATGCTGCAGTAAACATAAGGGTGCAATTATCCCTTTGAATTAGTGTTTTTGTATTCTTTGGGCAAATGCCTAGTAGCGTGATTACTGGATCATAGGGCAGTTCGATTTTTAATTTTTGGAGGAACTTCTGTACTGTTTTCCACAGTGTCTGTACCACTTTGCATTCCCTTCAACAGTACAAGAGAATTCCTTTTTTCCATATCCCCACCAACAACTGTTGTTTCTTTTTTTTTTTTTTAAAGATTTTATTTATTTATTTATTTAAGAGTGAGCTCACTAAGGATGGGAGCAGCAGAAAAGGAGGAAGTAGGCTCCCTGCTGAGCAAGGAGCCTGATGTGAGACTTGATCCTGGGACTCTGGGATCAGGACCTAGGTCTGAAGGCAGAGCAACTGAGCCACCAAGGCGTCCCAACACTTGTTGTTTCTTGTGTTTTTGAATTTAGTGATTCTGACAGGTGTGAGGTGGTATCTCACTTTAATGTTGATTTGCATTTCCTTGATGATGAGTGACCCTGAGCATCTATTTATGGGTCTACTGGCTATCTTGATATCTTATTTGGAGAAATATATTATGTTGTCTGCCTATTTTTTAATTGAATTATTTGATTTTTGGGGTGGTGAGCTGTGTAAATTCTTGATAATCTTCTACCATTTCATAGGTTGCCTGTTAGTTTTGTTGATTGTTACCTTTACTATGTAGAAGCTTCTTATTTTGTGTAGATACAATAGATAATTTGTTTTTATTTCCCTTGCTGTACTTTTTTCTGGGATTTTTGTGTGTCTGGGATTTTTGTGAGTTTTCTCACAAAAAATTTGAGAAATTTATTCTTAACAGTTAGGTCTTTGATCAATTTTGAGTTTATTTTTATGTATGGTGTAGGAAAGTGGTTTGGTTTCATTCTTTTGTGCATGGCTGCCCACTTTTCCCCCACACCATTTGTTAAAGAGACTTTTTTCCATTATCTATTTTTCTCTACTTTGTCAAAGATTGACATATAATTGTGGGTTTATTCCTAGAGATTTTGTTTTTGTTTTTGTTTTGGTGCAATTATAAATGGGATTGTTTTCTTAATTTCTCTTTCGGTTGATTCATTATAATGCCACAGATTTCTCTACCATGATTTTGTATCTTGTGACCGTATTAAATTCACTCATCAGTTCTAGCAGTTTTTGGGTGCAGTCTTTATGGTTTTCTATACATAGTATCATGTCATCTGCACATAGAGACTGTTTTATTCCTTCCTTACCAACCTGGATGTCTTTTATTCTTTTTTGTTGTCTGATTGCTGTGGCTAGAACTTATAGTATTCTGTTAAGTAACAGTGGTGAGAGTGGACATCCTTGGGTTTTTTTTGTGTGGGTGATGTCAGGGGGAAAGCTCTCAGGTTTTCCCCATTGAGTATGATGTTAGCTGTGGTTTTTTGTATAGGGTCTTTATTACATTCAGGTAAGTTCTCTCTAAGCCTACTTTATTGAAGGCTTTCACCATGAATGGATATAATCGAAGTTATACTTTGTCAGATGCTTTTTCTACATCTATTGAAATGCTCGTATGGTTTTTATACTTTCTCTGATTGATGTGATATATCATGTTGCTTGATGTGTGAATACTGAATTACCCTTGCATCCTGGGAATAAATCCCACATGATTGTGGTGAAAGAGTTTTTTTAATATATTGTTGCATTCAGTTTACTAATATTGTGTAGAAGATTTTTGCATCTGTGTTCATCAGAATTTGTAGTAGTTCTCTTTTTTATGGTGTCTTTTTCTGGTTTTGGAACCAGGTAATGCTGCCCTAATAGAATGAATATGGAAGTGTTCCTTCTATTTTTTGGAGTAGTTTGGGAAGAATAGGTATTAACACTTTTTAAAATTTTTGATAAAATTCACCTGTGAAGCTATCTGGTCCTAGACTTCGTTTGCTGAGAGTTTTTGATTACTGATTCAACTTCATTGCTGGTAATCACTGTGTTCAAATTGTCTATTTCTTCCTTTTTCAGTTTTGGGAGGTTATATGTTTCTAGAAATTTGTTGATTTCTTCTAGGTTGTCCCATTTGTTGGCACATCATTTTTCATAATACTACAATTATTTGTATTTACATGGTGGTGGTGGTATTTCTCTTCTTTCATTTGTGATTTTTAAAATTTTAGTCTTATCTTTCTTCATGTGTCTTCCTAGAAGTTTATCAATTTTGCTGCTCTTAAAGAACAAGCTCCTGGTTTCATTGATCTAGTCTATTGACTATACGATTTATTTCTGCTCTAATCTTTACTATTTATATCCTTCTGCTGGTTTTGGTTTCAGCCTGTTCTTTTTCTAGCTCCTTCAGATGTAAGCTGAGGTTGTGTGAGATTTTTCTTGCTTCTTGCAATAGGCTTATATTGCTATGAACTTCTTTCTTAGAACCACTTTTACTGCATCCCAAAGATTCTGAAACATTCTGCTTTCATTTTGATTTTTTTCCACATTATTCTTGATTTAGTCTTTGATTTCTTGGTTGGCTCATCCATTGTTTAGTGGCATGTCATTTAATCTCTGTGTATTTGTACTCTTTCCAGATTTCTTCTTGTGATTGATTTCTGGTTTCATAGCCTTGTGGTCAGATAATATTCCTGGCACGACTTTGATCTTTTCAAATTTTTTGAGACTAGTTTTGTGGTCTAACATATGCGCTATTCTGGAAAATATTCCATACACACTTGGAAAGAATCTGTTTCCTGCTGTTTTAGGGTAGAATGTTCTGAATATATCTGTTAAATCCATGTGATCCAGTGTGTCATTCAAAGCCACTGATTTTGTTGATTTCCTATTTCAATGATCTGCCCATTGATGTAACTGCACTGTTAAAATCCCCTACTATAATTATATTATAATTGTATTAATTAGATCCTTTGTGCTTGTTATTAACTATTTTATATATTTGGGGGCTCTTATGTTGAGTGCATAAATATTTACAATTGTCATATTTTTTTGTTCTTTTTGCCCCCTTTATTATTATATAGAATCCTTCTTTGTCTCTTGTTTCAGTGCCCTATGCAGGGCTTGATCCCAGAACCCTGGGATCATGACTGGAGCCAAAGGTAGATGCTTAACCAACTGAGCCACCTAGGTGCCCCTACAGTCCTTGTTTTAAAGTCTATTTTCTCCAACATAAGTATTGCTACCTCAGCTTTCTTTTGACATGCATTTGCATGATAAATGTTTCCCCATCCCCTCACTTTCAATCTGCAGATGTATTTAGTTCTGAAATGAGTCTCTTACAGTCAGCATATAGATGGATCTTCTTTTTTTGTTTTTTTGGTTTTGTTTGTTAGTTTGTTAGTTTGTTTGTTTAAGGTTTTATTTACTTATTTGACAGAGAGATAGCACAAGTAGGCAGAGTGGCAGGGAGAGGGAGAAGCAGGACCCTGATCAGGACCTGAGCCAAAGGCAGCCACTTAACTGACTGAGCCACACAGGTGCCCCTGGATCTTGTTTTCTTATCCACTCTCTCACCCTTTGTCTTTTGATTGGAACATTTGTTTCATTTATATTCAAAGTAATTGTTGATAAGTATTGTTGCTATTTTGTTACTTGTTTTATGGCTTTTTGTAGTTTTTCTCTGATCATTTCCTGCTCACTTTCAGGGTTTGCTGGCTTTCTTTAGTGATATAGATTCCTTTCTCCTTATTTTTTGCATATCTATTAGTGGTTTTTGATTTGTGGTTACCATTAGATTTCTATATAACATATTCCCCAAAAGCAGTCTATACGAAGTTGATGGTCACTTAAGTTTGAACTGATTCTTTACTCCTCTCCCTGTGTTTTAAGCATACTACTTATATCTGTTTTGCATAAGGCTCTTGCTATGTTCCTTCATTTGGGATATATTTCTCTGTCTCCTCATTTTGTTTAACTTTGTGTCTGTTTCTCTGTGTTAGGAAAGTCAGCTATATCTCTTGCTCTTGAAGTAATGGCCTTATGAAGAAGAAAGCCTGTAGGGCCCTGCAGTGCAGGGTCCTTTGTTCCCCAGGAACCTAGTGCTTCATGGAGTGTCTCCTATGTATGTTGCATGTGCTCTGATGTTGAGTCCTGACTTCTTTTTCCTCAGCCCAGTTCTGTACAGAGGCTCTCTTGGCTTGTTGTAGGAAGTATTTGGTCCTTGGCTAAGTATGGCACATTTTACCAAGGTGTGTGCTGACTTGCTTGTGAAATATGACCGCCGCCAGTACCACTGGAACTGAGGCCCTGCAAATGGTGCAGGTCAGAGATGTTGTGCTAGTGAGATTTGCACCAGTTTTCTGGGGTAGGAGACCTGCATCCCTGGAACTGAGGCAAATGTGACTGGGAAGGGCAGATCCACCAAAGTAGCCTAAGGAGAGGGGGCTTGGTCTAAGCAAGTTAGGCAGCAAGTGTCCACACCATGCTTGTCAGCACAGGTAATGCTGTGTTTATGCTGGGGAGCAGAGGAGGGAAATGGCATTTGCCAACTCCTTTGTTCTTGGAAGTTTCCTCATGATCTCTGTCTCTCTAGGCCATGCTCTGAGATGAATAAATAACTCTTCCTCCCATCTGCCCACAAAGTTTTTTTCAAACTCCTGACTCCACACACTATCTCTGTTTGCCCTGTCTTGCTGTCTCTTTAAGGGTAATGACTCAGCTTCCTGACACTCCCTAGGGTCTCCCAGAGCCAAGTTGGCTGATATTTAAAATTCCAGGGTTTAAGTCTTGCTGGTTGTAAGAACTAATGAGATCAGCCCCTCTTATTTTCAAGGTCAGTGTTAGGAGAATTTGTCTTCCCCACGCAGGCTCCCCAGTGTGCTCATCTGTTTTCTGCCCTTCTCTGTGTCCCCAGTTCCCTCTCCACCATGAAAACCACTGTCTGTTTTGCTCTTAAACTGAGTCTTTGGCCTCCCTAACTTCTTCATTGTGATCTTCTCTACCTTTCGTGGTGGAGTTTGTTCTGCCAGATTTTGGGTCTTTTTTTTGGGGGGGGGGGCTTTTTACATTGATGTTAGTGATACCTAGTTGTATCCACAGGATGAGGCGAGTTTAGGTCCACCTAGTCTGCTATCTTTCCTCCATACAGGATTCTTAAAGTCAGAAAACTAGAAATAATATTTTGAAGTTCAAGTTTGCATAAATAGCATTTTTTCAGCTTTTATTTTTATATCCTGTGACATTTTAAGTATATTTATTGAAATAGAACAAAATTTTAGTATATTTATTGAAATAGAACAAAATTTTTTTTTAAAGATTTTATTTATTTATCAGAGAGAGAGGGGGGGAGAGAGCGAGCACAGGCAGACAGAATGGCAGGCAGAGGCAGAGGGAGAAGCAGGCTCCCCGCCGAGCAAGGAACCTGATGTGGGACTCGATCCCAGGACGCTGGGATCATGACCTGAGCCGAAGGCAGCTGCTTAACCAACTGAGCCACCCAGGCGTCCCAGAACAAAATTTTAAGTATATTTATTGAAATAGAACAAACTAAACGTGTAAAACGTTAATAATTTTGTCTAAGTTTTACATTTGTACACACTCTGAAATCATCTCCACTATTAAGAAATATACACATCCCTGCAAAGTTTCCTCACGTCCATTTGCAAGCCCTACCTCCTGCATCTCTCCATTCCACCCCCTGTTATCTTCTGTTTGCTAATAAACATTCATTTCCATTTCCTAGAATTTTACAGAAGACTAATGCAATGTGTACTCTTTTGTCTGGACTTTCACTCAGCTTAATTCTTTTGATATTCATCCATACAGTTGCTGGTATTAATAGTGCATTTTTCCACTGCTTTCCACTACTATTTTATCATGTGACTATACCACAACTTATTCATCCATTCACATATTTTCCAATTTTGTCTATTACAAATCTTTAAATATTCATGCACAATTTGTATGGATTTTTTTAAAATTTCACTTGGGAAGTACCTAGGACTGGAATGGCAAGTGCTAAGCTAGGTACATATTTAAACATGGCAGAATTGTTTTCCAAACAGCTTTTTTTTTTTTTCTTAAGATTTTATTTATTTATTTGACAGAGAGAGAGAGATCACAAGTAGACAGAGATCACAAGTAAGCAGAGAGGCAGGCAGAGGGGGAGAAGGAAGCAGGCTCCCCGCAGAGCAGAGAGCCCAATGTAGGGTCCTGGAATCATGACCTGAGCCAAAAGCAGAGGCTTAACCCACTGAGCCACCCAGGCATCCCAAGAGCTGTTTCATTTTAACATTCCTACCAACACTGTATATGAGTTCCAGCTTCACCACATTCCTGCAAATAGCTGGAGAGGACATTTTTTAAAATGCTAGGCATCCTATTTGGTGTATAATGAAGCATCATCATAGTTTTAATATCTCTTATATCTAATGTTGAACATCATTTCACTTTTGCCATTCATATAGATTCTTTGGTGAATATTCACATCCTTGTGACTTTTTTCCCCATTAGCTATTGTCTTTAAATTTGGGGGACTTCATATTTTCTATATGCAAGTCCTTCATCAGATATATAATTAAATATTTTCTCCCAGTCTGTAGCTTGTGTTTTTATTCTTAGCACCATCACTCAAAGAACAACAGTTCTATTTTAGTCAAGTCAAATGTTATTTTTTTCTTTTAAAGTTCATACTTTTAGTGTTGTAGTTAAGAAACCTTGTATAAACCAAAATCAAAAAGATTTTATCCCATCAAATTTTCATCTAAAAGTTTTATAATTGTAGGTTTTACATTTGGAGTTTTCTGGCTCTGTCTTCTTTCTTCACTTTTCAACAATCTTATTTTCTCAAACCACTTTCTTATGGTCTTCTAACCTGAAAGGTGGTGAGTTTCCTCTCAGAATTTTGTATACTGCAACTCCACAACAACTGGAGCTTACCCTAAGGGAAAATTACGCCAATTGAAACTTTCCATTAATACCTCTTAATTTTTAAATACATTATATAGGAATTCCTACTTTCTAGGTAATTCATACATAGACATCTATCACTTCACTTTTTTTTTTTTTTTCTTTTTGGTGAGAATAAAAGCCCTTGTTATATTGAAGTACATTCCTACATACCTAATTTGTTGTAAGTTTTTATCCTAAATGGATCTTGAATTTTATTTAATAGTTTGTCTGCATTTCTTGAGATGATCATGATTCTTTTGCCAAATGATATATCACATATATTAGGTATTGGATAGATAGATTGGGTGATAGATGGTAGGATATGAGATAGATAGGTTATCAGATTTATTTGCCTATGTTGAATATTTTTTTTTCTTTTTTTGAGAGAGAGAGTGTGTGTGTGTGTGAGTATGAATGTGTGTGAGAAGGGCACAGGGAAAGGGAGAAGCAGACTCCACTGAACAGAGAACCTGACACAGAGCTCCATCCCAGGACCCTGGGATCATGACATGAGCCTAGGCAGGTGCTCAACAAACTGAGCCACCAAGGAGCCTCTATATTGAACCATTCTAATATCCAAGGAATGAACCCTACTTGATCATGGTGTACGATACTTTCTATGTTCTGCTGAATTTGGTTTGTTATTATTCTTTTGGGAATTTCTGCATTTGTATTAGGTTATTGGCTGATGGTCTTCTTAAAGTGCCCTCTTACATCTTTGGATTAGGATAATGCTGGCCCAGTGAAATGAATTTGGAAGTATTCTCTCCTATTGAATTTTTCAGGAAAGGTTGAGAAGGATTGGTGTTAGTTCTTCAAATGTCTGGTAGAATTGACCAGTGAAAATTTATAGCCAGGGATTTACTTTGTTGGGATACTTATTGGCCTGTTGAACTGTTCTGTTTCTTCTTGATTCAGTCTTGGTAGGTTATACATTTCTAGGAAGTTGTCCCTTTCTTCTAGATTATTGTTTGTTGGCATATAGTGGTTTGTAATAGTTTTTTATGATCCTCTTTCTGTGGTATTGGTTGTAATGTTTCCTCTTTCATTTATAACTTTGTGTCTTTTTATCCCCCTTGGTGAATCTACCTAAGGTTTGTCAGCTTTGTTTATCTTTTCAAACAACCAGTTTTTTTTTTTTTAAAGATTTTATTTATTTGACAGAGAGAGATCACAAGTAGACAGAGAGGCAGGCAGAGAGAGAGAGAGGAAAGCAGGCTCCCCGCTGAGCAGAGAGCCCGATGTGGGCTCGATCCCAGGACCCTGAGATCATGACCTGAGCGGAAGGCAGCGGCTTAACCCACTGAGCCACCCAGGTGCCCCAGTTCTTTGTTTTTATTGATGTTTTTATTATTTTCCCATACCCTATTTCATTTATTCCTGTTCTGGTTTTTATTACTTTCTTCTTTCTGCTAACTATGGGCTTCATTTGCTCTTCTTTATCCACTTCCTTTAGGTATAAAGTTAGGTCATTTATTTAAGGTCTATTTTTTGATGTAAGTATTTATATCTATAAACTCCACTATTAGAGCTGTTTTCACTGCATACCATTAACTTGATATATTGTGTTTCCATTTTTATTTGTCTCAAGAAACTTTATGTCCCCTTTTATTTCTTTTTTTGACCCAGTGGTTATTCAGAGGTATGTTGTTTAACTTCCATGTGCTTGTGAATTTTTCAGCTTTCTTCCTGATACTGATTTCTTGTTTCATGTTATAGTCAGAAAACCTACTTGGTATGATTTCAGTCTTTTGAAATCTGCTAATACTTGTTTTGTGGGATAACATATGATCTGGCCTTAAAAATGTTCTTTGTACACTTGAGAATTATATGAACTCTGCTGTTGTGTGAAATGTTTTGTATATGTCAATTGAGTCCTTTTGACCTGAGTGGTGTTCACATCTACTCTTTTGTTATTAATTCTCTGACTGGATAATCTACCCATTGTCAAAAATGAGGTTTATAATTCCCCAGTTCTTGGAGCACTTGGGTGGCTCAGTCAGTTAAGCCACTTACTCTTGATTTCAACTCAGGACATGATCTTGGGGTCCTGGGATCAACCCCCCAGTTGGGCTCTTCACTCAGGAGGGAGTCTACTTGAAGATTCTCTCTCTCTCACACCCTCTCTGACCCTTTCCCTTTGTCACTCCCCCCATTTGTGTGATTTTTCTCTCTCTAAGGTAAATAAGTCATATTTTAAAAATTAAAAAAAAAAAAGAAGTCTCCAACTTTTATTGCTTTGCTGTATCTTTCTCCTTTTTGTTGTTAGTTTTTGCTGTATACATGTATGTTATCCAATGTTGTGTACATAAAAATGTACATTTGTTACATTTTCTTGATGGATTAATCCCTTAATAATGACCATCTTTGTCTCTTTTGATCATATTTAGGTTAAAATATGCTTTGTCTGATGTATTATAGCTACACCAAATTTCTTTTGGGTATCACTTGCTTGAA
Source organism: Mustela putorius furo (assembly GCF_011764305.1). Lineage (NCBI taxonomy): Eukaryota > Metazoa > Chordata > Mammalia > Carnivora > Mustelidae > Mustela > Mustela putorius. Next base: position 32,872,147 of record NW_025421998.1, read on the forward strand.
ATAGCTTTTTCTACCCTTTTACTATGTGTCTTTAAAGTTCTAGTAAGTCTTTAATAGGGAACGTATTGTTAGAAATATTTTTTAATCCATTCAGCCACACTGTCTTTACAGAATGTATTTATGTTTAAAGTCATTGATAGGAAACAGCTAACTATTGTCATTTTCCCCCCTGTTTTGTAGATGCATGTTCCTTTGGATCTTGCTGTCTTCTTTTGTGAATTTAATGGCTTTTTGTAGAAATTTGCTGACTCCTTCATCATAATGTTTCACATAACTAGTACAGATTTTTCTTTTGTAGTTACCATGAGGCTTACGTGAAATATATTTATTACACTCTGTTTTAAGATGTTAACAACTTAACTTGAATAGCATTCCTAAACTTCACACTTTTACTTCTCTCCTTTCACACACCTGTTATTGATGTTACAATTTACCTAATTTTTTGAGTATAATAGACACAATATTACATTAATTTCAGGTGTACAACTTAGTGATTTGACAAGTTTATACATTATGCTATGTTCACCACAGGTGTAGCTACAATCCGTCCCATGACATCACTATTAGAATATCATTGACTGTATTCCTTATGCTGTGACTTTTATACCAATCACTTAATCATTCCATAACTGGAAGCCTGTATCTCCCTTTCTCCTTCCCACATTTTTTGCAGCCACCCACCCCTCCTCTCTGGCATATCAGTTTGTACTCATCAGTATGATTCTGCTTTATTTTTTTTATTACTCTTATGAGTAAAATAAGGTATTTGTCATTCTCAGTATGACTTACTTCACTTAGCATCATACACTCTAAGTCAATCCATATTGTCTCAAGTGGGTGCAAATGCATTCCTTTTATGGCTGTGTAATATTCCATTGTATCTACTACCCATTTTCCTTACTCATTTGTCTAGTAATGGATACTTAGGTTGCTTAGATATTTTAGCTTTTGTAAACAGTGCTGCGATAAACATAGGGGTACATATGTTTTAGCATTTGTCTTTTAATTTATTTGGGTAATCTACCCAGTAGTGGAATTATTGGATCATATATAGATCCAATCTATCCCATAGATCAAATCTATTTCTATTTTTAGTTTTGTGAGGAATGTCCATGCTGTTTTCCATAATGGCTATACCAATTTACATTCCCACCAACAGTGCATGAGGGTTTTATTTTTCTCTACATCCTCAGCAACACTTGTTACCTATTTTTATATTGTATATCCACTAAGAAATTATTATAGTTATGGTTATTTTTAATACATTTGTTTTTTAACTTAAAGTTGTATTGAACCACATACCACCATTACAAAACTAGAGACTCTGACTTTGATTATATATTTACTATTACATGTAAGTTTTATAACTTCTTATGTTTTTATGATGTTAATGAACATTATGTATGCTCAAAGAACTGCATTTAGCATTTCAGGTAAGGTAAGTATAGTGGTGATGAACTCCCTCAGCTTTTGTTTTAGTATCTCTTCTTCATTTTTGAAGGTTAGTTAGCTTTGCCAAGAATAATATTCTTGGTTAACAGGTTCCCCCCCCCATTATTATTAATATATCATCCCATTCTCTCCTGGTCTGTGTTCTTATAGTTCACTCAACTTTTTTATGAGAATTATTTTGATTCTGTGAGACAGTTCATAGATGTCCATTTCCTTAGGGCCAATTACTGCAGCAAGCTGTAATAATTTTGCTGGTATCATGTTTAGCTGATTCTTCGTGTTCCTTGATTCATTTGATTCTTTTTATCAGTATCTGCACATTTGAGTAAATGGTCTGCTTTTTCATACTTCACAGGTTTTCTTTTGCAGAATCTTACCAGTCAGCTCAGCTTGGGGTTCTGGATAGATAAGCTGGTAGCAACCTTGGTCAGGTGTAGCTTGCTTTCAGGGTCTATATTTGGTTGAGGCTAATGCTGAAGCTGGGAGGTCACGGAGCATGGTACCACTAAATGGTAACAACTGGCTACTACTGCTGGCTTGGTTCTGTGCCTGAGGATGGCTTCCTGAGAATGGTATCTGAAGTTTCCTGGATTGTAAGGTCAGGCTCCTTACTCTGGTGGGACTGAATACTATACTCAACAGAAGGCAGGCTTGTAAATTAACTTCTCTGTCCAGACAGGATAGAAGATGAACCCTAAGACTGACCTGGCTTGTTGTTTGGGGACCTAATTCATGCAGAACTCTGCCTTGTATTCTCTGGTCAAAGAGCCACTGGCCTTTGTTCTACAGACTGGCAGAGCTGCGGGCTGGCTTCTTTCTTCTCTTCTGGAGAAGGATGGACCACACAACTATCCAGGTGATCTTGTTAGGTTTTCTGGTCATGTGAGGCTTGGGGAGGCTGATCCCATAACTTAGTGGCACTACAGATATATTCCCGAAGTCTGGCAAAGCTCATTCTTCAGGATCCCAAGTCAGGCAGAATTGTGCACCAAGCTCCCCAGTCAGAGAAGATGTCTGGCTTGGTTCTGCAAAAGGGCAGTGCTGCTGGCCAGTCTATCAGTTCAAGTTCTGGGCCATATAGCTTTCCAGGTGCTGTGGCCACAGGTTTCCTTGTCGGTGGGGTTCAGGTGGCACTCAGCAACAGACAGGGCTAGTAATTAACTTCCTTGCCTGGGTGCAGTGGTGGAACAGGCTCCAAGGTCCGCAGAAACTGTACACCAATTTCCCTGTTCAGTGGGCTCACCATCTTAGCTCTACAGGAAAAAATCATTGTTAGGGATTTTTCTTTGGGTGCCTCTGCAAGTAGAAATTCATTCTGTCACAATTCAAGATTTGAGTGCTGGTCACAGCTAATTCCACCCCCTTCTCCATCAGAACCTGATCTCTAGTAGTCAAGCCCACAGATTACCTACTCTTTCCCTGTGAGGCAAGACTCTAGTGGGCCTTGCAGAAAGTGACCACAACTCTGGGGGACCTGTATATCCACCTTGAACTCTTTTTCCCACTTGGGAGACCATGGACCCAGGGGAGCCCTCTTGGTGTGGCACGGTGTCAGCCTGGGGGAGGGGCAACATGGCCAGAATACAGCCAGTCCTCTTACCCTTTATTTTGGTCTTTCTTGGTCTCTGTAGTCCATGGGGGTGCTTCCTTACCCCTCTGAGCCAAGAATTTTTACTTTGGTGTCTTGCTTATAGTTAGTTGCTAATTTGTCTAGTTGTAAAGGGGACTGAAGTCAAGAATAATCTATATTGATCTCTTGATAAGGTGCCACCTCACATCTTTATCCACTCATGTGTTGATGGACTTTTTTTCATATCTTGTTTACTGTGAATAATGCTACAATATACATAGTAGTGTAGGTATCTCTTTGAGATCCTGTTTACATTTCTTTAGCAATATACCTAAAAGTGGAATTGCTGGATCATATGATACTTACATTTTTAATTTTTGAGTAACCTCCCTACTTGTTTCCATAGCTGTATCAATTTACATTCCCATCCAACAGGGCATGACTGTTCCTTTTTCTCCACATCCTTGCCAACATTCATTACCTGTCTTTTTGATGATTATCATTCTAACAAGGGTGAGGTGATATCTCATTGAGCTTTCAATTTGCATTTCCCTTATGCTTACAGATGTTGAGCACTTTTGTGTACCTGTTGACCATTCGTCTGGTGTCTTTAGAAAAATGTGTATTCAGTCTCTTTGCCCAATTTCAAAGGACAAAGCATTCCATTGCTTCCTGTAATTTTGACTCTTCTTTAAATCCACTCCTTGTGCTCACTTTTTGTATATTTTAGTTTATTTGTAGTAGCATTGTTATCACTTCTCTATACTAGAAGGTGATTGGCTAGAACTTTAAAGATATGTAATGTGTAGCTGTTGTATTGGTTTCAGCCATGTTTATCAAAACAAAACAGACAAATTCAAAATTCATACCTAATGGATTAGACATCTTCCATTAGGCACATCTGTTTCCTTTCTTCATCAAGCCATTGTTGGGGTTACTTATTTATTCACACTGCTGCAACTTAATGTCTCTCTGGGTTGGACCCATGTTATGAACTTTACATGTTCTGCTCTGAGATTGTAGTTATAAGATGCCTTATGACTGATACATATTAAAAATGTAATGCCCCAGAAACATTTCAAAAGGAGCTGGAAAAGGTCCCATTGGACTGTGAAATTAAGCACCATTTTCATAGCGGTGGCCAGGTTAATGATATCTCTTTTGTATTTGTTTTACCCCATGCTCTGCTTCAGTATCCTGGTTGATCACTCCTCCTTGGGATCATACTTTGAAGTTAATTATATGCATATAATTTTGTCTCCAGTTCTGGTTTCAGAGAATGCAAGCTTAGAATAATTCAGTTTATGCCCACCCCACCCCCATCTTGGTCCTAATAATAAGACCTTTAGGTTGGGATTATAGAGTTGGATCTCTCACTCACAGGTTACACAGCAATGTGACATGGTTCTTGATAGCTGGGATGGTGAGATCCCCTGGCATGCAAGAGCATCACAGTTACCAAGATTCCCACCCATGGTGGACTGTGAAGTAATGCAAAGGAATGGTGCGGTAGCTATAGTCCTTCAACAATATGGGAGAGGTGTTATTAGGAGTTGGCTTGATTTGTTAATACGGAAACACTGAGTAGAGGAGTGTCGTGATCAAGTCAGCCATCAGTCAGCTCCATGAATTTCGAGATTCAGGTAGCCTCTATGCCATCTTGCAAGGAAACTCTCTTAGGTCTGCATTTAAGAATATTCTGAGGTCAAGTCAAGGATTTAACAAAAATAGTAATGTGAACTTTATTCTGGCAGCTTCCACATTGCTAAAGGCTTTCAGTGTCTCTGGCATAGCAAGATAGCTCCCATAAGATAAAAGACAAACTGTTGCATCTGGTATCACATACCTTTCCTAATGAGACCCTTTATTTGATTTTAGCCCCCCAATTTTGGAAACACTACATCCTACACTTAGGAACATTCTTCCTCTTTTCAGTTTATTCTAAAAGTTAACAAACATTTTCTATAAAGAGTAAGATAGTAAATATTTCAGAATTTTCAGACAAAATGGTTTCTGTTGGAACTATACAAGTCTGCTTTTAGGACCAAAAAAATAACAAAAAACAAAAAACAGTCATAGACAACATATAAACAAATAGGTATATTTGTGTTGTAATATAATTTGATTTTTTAAAAAATGTAGTAGACTAGATTTGGCCTACAGGCTGTAGTTTGCAGAATCCTTATTAATGGGTGACTCAGAAAAGTTCTAGTTTAAGTGGGTCCTGAGGAAGAAGCTATTGTATAATTACTTCCAGATCCAAACTATGATGAAAGTTTCCCTGTCACTCAGGCCACGTGGCCTAACATCTGATGATTCTAGCTTTTTCTACAGTATATCAAATGGCAGGTGGAACTTCTGACAAACATCAATAAAGGATGTATTGCATAGGCCTGTAAGCAGATACTTACCCCAGAACATCTTGAATACTTCTTGTTTGATGCTATGATCCTATGTTTGACACCCTGTGTATAGAATTCTACAGCATCTTGATCAGCACTCAAGCTGATGTTCCCAGGAAGTCCAGGGTATTTAACACTTCCAGGGCCAACCCAGTGATACGAAATTCATGGTTAAATATGTTTGGTTTTCCTCAGCTGGGTAGACCGTTTTGAGATCTACAAGACTTCCGGGAGCAACTATGAGAGAGTACTAGTTGCCATAGTGATGGCCAACTATTTAACACAGCCTTTTATTCGCGTTTCCTTCTGCATTTTACCCTCCTCATCTATTAATTTGGCTTTTTGGGATTACCTCCCTCCAAACACCACCTTATTCAAATGTATAATTCAGAGACTTTTTTCAGACAAAATTGTATTATTCTAATGTTCCAAGATAAAAATAAAGGATTTCTTTTTCTGTATTTATTTATTTTAAATATTTTATTTATTTGACAGACAGTGGACAGGTAGGCAGAGAGGCAGGCAGAGAAGAAGGTAAGCAGGTTCCCTGCTGAGCAGGGAGCCTGATGTGGGGCTTGATCCCAGGACCCTGGGATCATGACCTGAGCCAGAGGCAGAGGCTTAACCCACTGAGCCATCCAGGCGTCCTTGCATGCATTTATTTATGAAGAAACATAATATCCCCCTAAAAAATAATTTAAAATACAAAAAAAAATAGGGAATGATGAATCCCCTTTCTTTCTCATAAGAATGAGGGGATGATGTATTTCAGTATACACTGGGAAATCAAATGTAATCAAACTAATCTGTAAACTGAGCATGTCAGCAGTATTTGATGTAATTTCAAGTTACTTAAATGATGCCTCTGTAGCTCTGTGTAAAGAAATTAAGTTCAAAGGCAATTTGGTTTTTACAGATGAAAACACAAATCAGATAATCCTTTGAGAGTTTTTTTCAACTTTCTCCAATCTTGTTTGTGGCTTTTTTTTTCTTTATTTTTGGTGGGGGAGAATTTAGAAAGAGTGAAATAGAATACTCAAGAAAGGGGCAAAAGGAATGCATACAGGGGTTCCTAACCCTGTTCATTTATTTATTTTGAATCCTGTTTGTTGTCACAGCATGTAGGTTTACTTTTATTTAGACTTGGATGTAGAGAAAAAGAGAAAAGATAATTGGCAGTCCACCCACCTCTGTCTGCATAGTTTTTGTTCTTTAATTTCCTAAACTGGAGATGTGCTGAGTGTAACACAGTATGTCATTCTTAAACAAGTTGCTACTTCTAGCTGTCACTTTTGATCAGAAGGCACACAGGTTTGGGGCATACGACTTGGAAATAAAAACCAGAGAAATAAAAACAATTTCCATTTTTACTTAAAAATTCACAAACTGTGCTGCTCTGAGCAGCATGTGGTAGTTAAGAAACATGTCTTTCATTTTTCTTGCTTCTGTAGAAAAGACAATTTGGAGAAAGAGTGAATGTCTAAACATATCTTTTAGCTTCCTGAGCATTTGGGAATGCTGTGAAGATAACACTTAATTAAATAAAGGCTGTAAAGTCTTGTTCCCCTCCTGTGTTAGGCCTAATGTGATGAAAGAGGTTCTATGTGACATTTTAACTCACTGGTTGATATGGATATTTTAAATTATTTGTCCAATTAGTTAAAAATTCTAAACTAAAATATGACTTTTAGGTTCTCCATTAGTACTTGACTTTCAACTGTTAAAGTGCTTTCTTAAAACCAATGGAATGGCACTTGACATATCAGAGGCTAAAACGATACTTAGAATAAACAAATTATCAACATCTGATTTCATGATCAGCCAAATCTCACCTGCATTCTCTAACTGTAGAATCTTGTCTGCCACAGTGACTCTTGCTAGAAATCATCATATTTTTAATTTTCCATTTTTGTCCTCTATATTACAGCTTTTACCCCTCTTTCATAGTAAAAGCACACAGAGCAGAGATTTCCATTTCTTAGGATTACAAAGTCTCGTGAGATACTGCATATGAAACGATCATGAACCTATTGATTCTACCTATTTGGGGGAAAAGGTCACAAACTTTCTTTTTAAAAATCCTTTTAATGCTTTAACATTACTTGGATGATAACTTTTAGCTAACTTGCCAAATCTGGTCAACTGAACCCTACTAACAAGCTAAAATTATTTCTTAAGAAGTGATTATATATCTATTAGAATGGCTAAAATCCAGAACACGGACACTACCAAATGATGGCGAGGATATGAAACAACAGAAATTCTCATTTATTGCTGGTGAAAATGCAAAATGGCACAGACACTTCAGAAGCCATTCAGGAGTTTCTTGAAAACTATTTTACCTTATGATCCAACCATCGTACTCCTTGGTACTTAACCAAAGGAGTGAAAACTTGTGTCCAAACCTGCACCCAAAATAGCAGCTTAATTCATCCCTGACAAAATCTGGAAGCAACTAAAATGTCCTTCAGTGGATGAAAGGATGAATATACCATGGTATATCCAATGGAATATCATTCAGTGCTACCAAAAAAAAAAAAAAAAAAATCTAACAAGCCATGAAAATACATAGAATAATTTTAAATGCACATTACTAAATGAAAGAAAATCTGAGAAGGCTATGTATAGTTGACTCTTGTTTTTAAAAAATTTTATTTATTTGAGAAAGTAAGTGACTCTATAGTCACTCTGTATAGTTAACTCTTGAAAAACACAGGATTGAACTCCGTGGGTCCACTTACACATGGACTTCTTTCAACAAATACAGTACTATTTATAGACTTCTAAGATTTTCAGAATATTTCCTTTAGCCTTATTATAAAATACAATACATAATAATATAACATGCAGAATATGTGTTAAACAATGGTTTGTGTTCAACTAAGGCTTCTCATCAACAGTATTCTATTAGTAATGTTTGGGGGGAGTTAAAAAATTATACATGGAATTTCAGCTGCATGGGAGGTCAATGACCCTAACTCTAGCAAGGGTCAACTTTACTTTGATTCCAGTTGTATGAGGTTCTGGAAAAAAACAAAACTATGGAGAAAATTTAAAAGATGAGTGGTAGGCCAAACCTATTAAATGTACAACACCAAGAATGAATCCTGAGGTAAGCTATGGACTGTGGGTGACTTTATTGTTATCAACATAGGTGTGCCCTTGGTTAAAAAAAAAAATCTTCAGAGTGTTCTAATAATGTAGGAGGCTATTTATGGGTAGCAGCAAGGAGTATATGGGTAATCTATGTACTGTTTCAATCTTGTTGTAAACCTAATACTTATCTGAAAAAAAAAAATCTTAAAACAGGTGTAGACTGGGAAAAGGTTAAAGTTGGGAAGCAATGTATAGAGCGAGGTATATATAGGAGAAGTAAAAATTGGAAGTAGAAGATGCTGCTTTACCAACAGTAGTAATCATGGCCAATTCTCTTAAACTCTTAGAGATTCACTTCCAAATCTGGGATATGAGATAAATAACATCTGTCTCACCAGGTTGCTCAGGGAAAATATGGAATACATGAGTATATATTTTAGCTACAGAAACCTTTATATGTTATCTATTAGTAAGACTGCAGATTTTTTTTTTTTTTTTTTTTGGTAGGGAGAGAGGTAGAGTGCAGAGGGAGAGAGAGACTCTCATGCAGGTTCGACTCTCATTGTGGAGCCTGATATAGGGCTTGATCTCCTGACCCTTAGACCATGACCTGAGCTGAAATCAAGAATCAGATACTTAACTGACGTGCCACCCAGGCACCCCCACACTGCAAAATTTTTATATAAAATATATCTGATTATAGGATAGCTTATAAAATAATAGTTCTACCTAGCAAACTTATTATACATCAGAGTCAGCTGCCTAACACCCAAGAGACATTTATTTTGTGGGGTGGGTGGGATTTGATAACACTATTTTTAGATAGACAGTCAATAACTATTTCTCTATTCATAATTCAGGCTGAGATTCCTTTTTAAACTGAGAATTTTTACTCAATGCCATTTATTGATTTTGTAGCAACTCACAAGAAAGGAAAATAAATACTACTTTTCAACCTTGACTTCAATTGCCTTCAATTCTGCCTCAAGGTCATATTTAAAGACTCAACAGAAAACTGGTTTCTTTTGTTTGTATCAAACAATAGGGCAATGACTAAATACGTCTGTGCCTCCGTCTTCTCACTTCTGTGGGTCCTAATTTTATCTATGTATTAATCTATGGCTCTTAGACCAACAGTTTCCCCTAAGGTCCTGAAATCTAAAATAGTAGCTATTATTGGTCAAGAGCCCTCAGACACCAAAAGTTTTGGTGATGACATAGGTGAAAAAAAAAAAAAAAAACTTTACCAAAAGGGATGCCTGAGAAGGACTTTAGAATTAATCTAAATTTAATTGTAGTCAATCTTGTTTAGATTTGTCTTTGAAAAATTACATGGGTATTATATCACCTCAGTTTTAAAATCCATCTAGAAGTTGATTCCACAATTTTATTAGGAAAAATCCATTTTTCTCACCTCAAAAGGAATTAATGCACATAGCACTTCTTCATAGAAAGGAACATTACTGTGGCAAGGGAAAGAAAAGACGAACAGAACATCTTGAGCTATAAAGTAAAGAAGTGCTCCAAAAAATCATTGGGATGTGTCAAAAGGATACAGGGGCTACCCTGAGGTATCTCCCACAAGTCACCTATGGAACAATTTGAAATCAAAATAATATCAATAAATTAACTATTAAAATTAACTATAGCCCATTGAATAAGAATTTCTACGTCTATGATGTTATAAATAAGTGGAAAAATAGAAAGTTTAATGAGAAATGGGGTTATTTATATAGTTTCAAAACAGCTCCTCACTAAATGCTAATTAATTCCAAGGAGAAAAAGAGTAACTTGACAGTGAAAAAGCCTGAAAGACACCATCTTAATCAAGTGGTCAAAGTTAACATCATCAATAAAAAGATAAATGGAGGGACGCCTGGGTGGCTCAGTTGGTTAAGCAGCTGCCTTCCGCTCAGGTCATGATCCCAGCGTCCTGGGATCGAGTACCACATGGGGCTCCTTGCTCCGCAGGGAGCCTGCTTCTCCGTCTGACTCTGCCTTCCACTCTGTCTGCCTGTGCTCGCTCTCGCTTGCTCTCTCTGACAAATAAATAAAATCTTTAAAAAAAAAAAATAAATGGAAATAATTTGTCTCTTTAAAAGATACAGTAAGAAAACCCCTCTATCTCATGTACTTCTAGAGGAATGTGAGCCAATTCCAAGCAGAAGAAAATAATACAAAATAACCGGTCAGTAATCTTCAAGAGTATCAAAATCATAAAAGCCAAGGGAAGACTGAGAGACTGTTCAGTACAGAAAGAAACTGAAGACAAATACTATTCAGATGCATTACATGACTCTGGATTTGATTCTTCTTCTCTGAAGGGTATTACTGGATAATGAAACCTGAGTAACTTTTTTTTTTTTTTAACCTGAGTAACTTTTGATGCTTAATTGGAAGCAATTTACCAATGGTAACTGCTTGCTTTGAACAGTTATATTGTGGCTACATAGGATAATGTATTTTTTATAAAAAGACACTAAAATAATGATGGCATCAGTTTTGCTACAATTCTCAGCTAACATGGGGAGAAAGTCTTTGCAGTGCCTGTGTAACTTTTCTGTACCTTTGTGATTGTCAGATATCCAGGATCCACTCTATCAAAACCAAATCATGGTCAATAAGAATTAAGACAGAAGGGGCACCTGGGTGGCTCAGTTGGTTGGGCGACTGCCTTCGGCTCAGGTCATGATCCTGGAGTCCCAGGATCCAGTCCCACATCCGGCTCCCTGCTCGGTGGGGAGTCTTCTTCTCCCACTGACCCTTCTCCACTCATTCTCTCCCTCTCTCATTCTTTCTCTCTCTCAAATAAGTAAATTAAAAAAAAATTAAGACAGAAGCAAGTAGATGGCCCTCAGTGCACATTCTGCAGCTGCTGGATCTTTAGAATGAGCATCTTTAGAGAAAGCTGAGCTCCATAATTTCACTAGAAATCCCAGTCCTGAGTTCTAACTGGTCATTCCTGCTTTGGATAATGATAGCAGGGATAGGCTGCTCTCTATAAGCTAGTGCTGGGCCCAGCCCTTGGCATATAATATTCCATTTAAATCCTCACTACCACCTCACAGAGGCTTACTAGCAACTCTTCAAGAAGTCAAAGCTCTCTGCTTCTCCTTAGAAGGTGTACTGTGAGGCTCAGCTCATAGCAGGGTGTCCTAGGCTATGGACCACACTTTAAGTAGCCTGCTCAAAAGCCTTCTTCCCTGGAATTATGAGTGGGGATTATCACCTCCTGTTCTACTAAGAAATTCTTCTTTCCACTCAAGCTTAGTTTCTATTATTTGCAACCAAAAGAATATAATAATTATATGGAATGTAAGCCCCCTCTTTGCTCTATTTTAAAGGACTCATAGAGGTAATTCACCTATCTGTTGCATTCCTGGAATTGTGGGCTCTCATCAGATGAAATATTTGCACATAATAATGCTTGTTTTGTTTTCAGAGAGTTCAGGTATGTTATATCCTTAATTACACCTCATGTTTTTCGGTATCATCTTCAACAAGGTATTTCTAGACACTATGTACATTTTTAAATTATATTGTTTTTTTTAAATTGCCTACTCCATCAATAAGTTAAATCCTTGAGGATCTCATTGAAGGTATTTTCTGTTTTTGTGATAAAAATACATTTTTAGCCTCGTATCAACTGTATTAATTTCTGACACAGTATATAAAAGCAGTGTATGTACTTCCGTTTTCTGGATGCAATCATTCATCTTCAATGTTCATTCATCATACAAAGTATGAGAGTCCCGTATGTGGTCACATAGATATACAAATATGTACAAAAATAAATTTATATAATTAATGATTTGGATGTATCATGTTCAAAGTTACTCAAAAGCTGGATACGTGAAATTTCACAGTAATGTCTAATAAGAAAAGTAGGAAAGAAACCAGAAATATTTCAAGTAAAATAACTTAAGAATTATGCTGTAGCATAACTAAATATATGTTAAATATATACATAAATAAAGCTTTTTATTAAAGAAGATAAAGGAAGGTCCTTCCTAATTTAAGACTTTTCTTACATCTTTCATTAAGTAAATTATCAGTGAAAATAATATAGATATAGTAAAAGTAAAGTCCTTGGGGCGCCTGGGTGGCTCAGTGGGTTAAGCCTCTACCTTCGGCTCGGGTCATGATCCCAGGGGCCTGGGATCGAGTCCGGCATGGGGCTCTCTGCTCAGCAGGGAGCCTGCTTCTCCTCCTCTCTCTCTCTGTCTGTCTCTCTGCCTATTTGTGATCTCTTTCTCTGTCAAATAAATAAATAAAATCTTTAAAAACAACAACAAAAAAAAAGTAAAGTCCTTCCCATATTTCCTCTACTTCCCAATCCACTTTCTAGTAACGTGCACAGTGCTTTGGAGCATATCTTTCTTGGCCTTTTCCTGTATTTACTAGCATGAGAATGATAATACAATGAGCAGTTAAGACCATATAATGTAGCCTGAGTTCAAATCTCTCTGCTGTTTGGCAGTTCTGCAAGTGTGAGTGTGAAATTGTTTCACACTTCTCTTTGAAATTGTTTCTTCATTTCTGCAACTGGGCTGATAATCATGTCTACCTACGAGGTTAGTTACACAGACTAAATAATACATGTGGAAGCCCTAAAACAGTTTTTGGCTCTAACAATTTTGCTTGGCTCTGTACACAGAAAAGCATGTCTAGTTCTACACAGGAAAAAAAAACAAACCCACAATGTCTATATAATCATAGGACTTTATTTTTTTCACAGTGAACATTTCACATTGTTTTTTCTTATTTAAATAAAAATTAAGGTTTTCTTTACTGAAATTGCATCATAAACACATCTTTTCAACTATGATTATAGAAGAGAGCTGATTAGATTATACATACTTCCAAAATTCTATAACTTTACTGGTTATTCATCTTTTCCAAGATACAAAGCTATTGTTTTTGAACTCTATAGAAGCCTCATTCAGAATCAATTCTGAGTCAATCCTGATGGCACCAGGATGTTTTAACAATTTGATAGTACAATTGCCCCATCTGCCAGGCCATGGACGACAGCTGATGTACTCATCAGGCAGCAGTGGTTAACAGGAGAGTCACTGTTAGGAAAAGGCAACTGAAGAAGGGGGAAAGGCCGTCTTTGCGTCTGGAGGTTGGTGGTAGTTTTGAGTTGAGGATCCACTACCCAAGAAGAATTACAACTTCAGTGTGACAGTAGATACTTAAAATACCAGAAGTCAATAATGTTAGGTAGCCTGACAGAACTAGCAAGAATACGTTCATCTCAAAGGCCTAGTAAGGAACACTGCAGGGTTCAGGGACTCAACAATTAAGAGAACAGAATCTAGCCCAGGAAAGTGGGTCATGAAGACAAAGAGATTGGACAGCAGTAAGGCGGTCTGCCCTCCTGGGATACTGCTCTAAAACTCTACTTCACTTCAAGGCATTTTTTGAAGGCAAGAACCAAGTACCAGCTTATGAGACCTGAGTGCAGCAAGGGAAAATGGCCACATTTGATGGGACTAGAGAAAAAAGCAAATCAGGCCCTGAACAGCAGGAAGCTTAGAGCATATAACAGCACACAGGCTGATTTTCAGGGGCCACATGCTAGCCATAACTATTATGAAGCTCAATGATTTTCAAATATAGATTTTACCAGGTTATATCCTGATAAACCCACTGTAAGTTGAAAATATCAAGAGTCAAAAAAAGCATTTAATACTCTTAGACTACTTTAAGTGTGCTCAGAACACTTACTCTATCCTACAGTTGGGCAAACTCGTCTAATATAAAGCCTATTTTATAATAAATGATTGAATAGCTCATGTAATTCATTGAACACAGAAACTGACAATCAGAATGGCTGTATGTGTACAGAATGGTTGTAAATATATCTGTTGATTACCCTTGTGATCGTGTGGCTGATGAGGAACTGGGGCTCACCTGCTGCCGCCCAGCATCACAAGAGTATGGTACTGCATATGGGTAGCTCAGGAAAAGAGCAAAACTCAAAATTTGAAAGACCATTTTTACTGAACATGTATCACTTGTATGTTTTTTATTTTGACACCAGTAGAGTTAACATACGGTGTTATATTAATTTCAGGTATACAATTTATAGTGATCCAACAATTCTGTGTGTTATTCAGTGCTCATATGCTTTAATCCCCATCACCCATTTCAGCCATCCCTCCAGACACCACAGGTAACCAGCCATCAGTTTGTTCTATATAGTTAACAGTCTGGTTCTTGCTTTATCTCTTTTTTCCTTAGTTCATTTGTTTTGTTTCTTAAAATCCATGTAAGAGTGAAATCATATAGTATTTGGCTTCTCTGACTTTTTTTTACTTAACATTATGCTCTCTAGCTCCATCCATGTTGTGGCAAATAATATTTGTGTGTGTGTGTGTGTGTGTGTTTACACATCTTTATTCATTCATCTATTGATGGACACTTGGGCTGCTTCCATCATTTAGCTATTATAAATAATGCTGCAATAAACAAAGAGGTGCATGTACCCTTTGAATTAGTGTCTTTGTATTTTGAGGGTAAATACCCAGTAGTGTGATTACTGGGTTGTAGGGTAGTTTATTTTTAACTTTTGGAGGAAGCTCCATATTGTCTTCCACAATGGCTGTACCAGTTTGGATTCCCAACAGTGCAGGAGTATTCCTTTTTCTCCAAATGCTCACCAACACTAGTTATTTCTTGTGGTTTTTGTTGTTGCTGTTGTTAATTCTTGTGGCTTTTGTTGTTGTTGTTGTTGTTGTTTTTGCCATACTGACATGTGTAAAGTGACATCTCATCGAAGTTTTGATTTGCATTTCCCTGATGGTGAGTGATGTTTCACATCTTTTCATGGATCTGTTAGGAATCTGGATGTCTTCTTTTGAATGTTCATGTCTTCTGCCCTTTTTTAATTGGATTATTTGGTTTTGGGGTGTTGAGGTCCAGTGGTTCTTCATTTATTTTGTTTATTAACCCTTTATTGGATATGTCATTTGCAAACTTTTCCTCCCATTCTATAGTTTTGTTTCCCTCACTGTGCAGAAGCTTTTTATTTTGATGAAGTCCCAATAGTTTATTTTTGCTTTTATTGCCCTTGCCCATGGAGACATATCTAGAAAAATGTTGCTATAGCTGATGTCAGGAAAATTACTGCCAGTGCTCTTTTCTAGGATTTTCATGGTTTTACATATCACATTTAGGTCTTTAATCCATTTTGAGCTTATTTTTTATATAGTGTAAGAAAATGGTCCAGTTTCATTCTTTTGCATGTAGCCGTCCAGTTTCCCAAACACCATTAGTTGAAGTGACTGTTATTGTTTCCCATCCTTGCCTCTTTTATTGAAGATGAATTGATCACATAATCATGGGTTTGTCTGTGGGCTTTCTATGCTATTCCATTGATCTATGTGTATACTTCTGTGCTAGTATCATATTGTTTTGATTACTTCAGCTTTGTTATACAACTTGAGGTACAGAATTCCAATGCTTCCAGCTTTGTTTTTGTTTTCCAAGACAGTTTTTGCTATTTGGTGTCTTTGGGGTTCTATAAAAATTTTAGGATTGTTCTAATTCTGTGAAAAATGCTGTTGTTACTCCAATAGGGACTGCATTAATGTGTGGATTGCTTTAGGTAGTATAGACATTCTAAGAACATTTGTAGTTCCAATCCTTGAACGTGGACTGTATTTCCATTTGTGTCTTCTTCAATTTCTTTTGTCAATGTTTTAGTTTTCAGTGTGGGTCTTTTAACTCCTTGGTTCAGTTTATTCCTATTGATTTTATTCTTTTGGGTGAAATTATAAATGGGACTGCTTTCTTAATTTCTCTTTCTGTTGCTTCATTATTAGTGTATAGAAATGCAGTGGATTTCTGCATAATGATTTTGTATCCTGTAAGCTTACATAATTCATTTATCAGTTCCAGCAGCTTTTTGGGGTCTTTCTGGTTTTATGTGCATAGTATCAGGTCATCTGCACATAGTGAAAGTTTTACTCCTTCCTTACCAATCTGGATGTCTTTTATTCCTTTTTGTTGTCCGATTGGTGTGGCTAGAACTTCCAGTGCTCTGTTGAATAAAAGTGGTGAGAGTAGACATCTTAGTCTTCTTTGTGATGTTAGGGGGATTTCCCCATTGAGTATGATGTTAGCTGTGGATTTTTCAAATAGGATCTTTATTATATTGAACTATATTCTCTCTAAACCTCCTTTGTTGAGGGCTTTTATCATGAATGTTGTACTTTGTCAAATGGTTTTTCTGTATCTATTGAAATGCTCAAATGGTCTTTATCCTTTCTGTTATTGATGTGATGTAGCACACTGATTGACTGGTGAATACTGAACCACCCTTGCATCCTATGATTGTGGTGAATAATTGCTCTAATATATTGTTGGATTCAGTTTGCTAGTATTTTGTTGAGGATTTTTTTAATCTATGTCCATCAGAGATACTGACCGTAAGGCTTTTGTGTTTTGTTTTGTTTTTTTTTTTAAGTGTCTTTATCTGGTTTTGTTATCAGGGTAATGCTGATATGATGCCTCATATGATGCATGTGGAAGTGTTCCTTCCTCTTCTACCTGCTGGAAAAGTTTTAGAAGAATAGGCATTTACTCCTCTTTAAATGTTTGGTAAAATTCACTTGTGAAACCATCTGGTCCTAGTCATGTGTTTGTTGGGAGTTTTTTGATTACTAATTCAATATCATTGCTGGTAATCAGTGTGTTCAAATTTTCTATTTTTTCCTGCTTCACGTATTTCTGGGAATTTATTTTTTTCTAGGTTGTCCAATTTGTTGCTATATAATTTGTCATAATCTCTTACAATCCTTTCTGTTTTTCTGGTGTTGCTTAATCTCCTTCATTTGTAATTCTGCTTATTTGAGTCCTCTATCTTTTGATGATTCTGGCTTAAGGCTTAGCAATCTTGTTGATCTTCTCAAAGAAGTAGCTCCTGGTTTCAATGATCTGTTCTCTTATTTGTTTTAGGTTCTAGTTCATGTATTTCTGTTATAATCTTTATTATTTCCTTCCTTCTACTGTTTTGGAGTTTTGCTGCTTCTTTTTATTCCCTAGATCCTTTTGGTATAATGTTAGGTTATTTGATCTTTTTGCTTCTTGAGTTACGCCTATCTTGCTATCAACTTCTTAGAATAGTTTTTGCTGCACTCCAAAGATTTTGGACTGTGTTGTTTTCATTTTCACTTATCTCCACGTATTTTTCATTTCCTGTAATTTTTTCATTGACCCTTTAATTATTTAGTAGCATGCTATTTAACCTCCATGTATTTGTGATTTTTCCAGATTTTTTCTTGTGGTTGATTACTAGTTTTATAGTGTTGTCATCAGGAAAGATGCATGAAATGACGTTGATCTTGCTGAATTTGTTGATATTTGCTTTGTGGCCTAATGTGATGTATTCTGGAGAATGTTTTATGTACACTTGAGAAGAATGGGTTTTTTTGCTGTTCTAAATGGAATGTTTTGAATATATGTTTTAAGTCCATCTATTCCAGTGTGTCCTTCAAAGCTACTACTTCCTTGTTGATTTGGTGTGTGGATGGTCTATCTATTGAGCATTAGAGTTGCCTAGGACTATTGTATTACTATTGATTATTTCCTTTAGTTTGTTTTAACTGCTCTAAGTATTTGGGTGCTCCCATATTG
Organism: Mustela putorius furo; assembly: GCF_011764305.1. Lineage (NCBI taxonomy): Eukaryota > Metazoa > Chordata > Mammalia > Carnivora > Mustelidae > Mustela > Mustela putorius. Next base: position 32,890,312 of record NW_025421998.1, read on the forward strand.
GATGCATAAATATTTATAATTACTATATCTTTTTGTTAGATTGTCTCCTTGCTGATTATATAGTGTTCTTTTTTTGTCTCTTATTAAACTTAGTTCAGAGTGTATTTTGGCCAGTATAAGTATTGCCATCCCAGCTTCCTCCCCCCACACACATATTTCTCCATCCCCTCACTTCTTTTTTTTGTTTGTTTTTTTGTTAAGAATTTATTTATCTGAGATAAAGAACTAAAGAGGGAGAGGGAATGAGTTGGGGGGAGAAGAAGAGGGAGAGGAAGAAGCAGACTCCCTGCTGAGCAGGGAGCTTTAAGTGGGGTTCTATCCCAGGACCCTGAGATCATGACTTGAGTCAAAGGCAGATGCCTAACAGACAGAGGCACCCAGGTGCCCACTCCCATCCCATCACTGCATACCACAGTCTGCATGTATCTTTAGCTCTGAAACGAATCTCTTGTAGGTAGCATATAAATTGGTCTTTTTAAAAATCCATTCCATCACCCTATGTCTTTTTATTGGAGTGTTTAGTCCATTTATACTCAAAGTAACTATTTATGGGTATATATTTATTGCCATTTTATTACCTGTTTTATGGTTGTTTTTATAATCTTTCTTCATTCATTTCTTCTTTTATTCTCTTTCTCTCTTGGTTTGCTGGCTTTTCTTTAGTGATATAGTTGGATCCCTTTCTCTCTATTTTTTGCCTGTTACTAGTTTTTGATTGCTGGTTTTGATTGTGTATAACATGTCATGTATATATAACTTTATATAGCAGTCAATATTAAGTTGGTGGTCACTTGAGTTTGAACCCATTCTTTTCTTCTCCATTTTGGGTATATGGTATCCTACCTTACTTGCTTTTATTTTGTGAGTCCCTTGACTGATTTTTTTAGATTTATTTATTTTCACTGCCTTTGTGATTCCTACTTTTCTTAATCTTTCTTATGGTCTTTCCTTTCTACTATAATAGTACCATTTCACATTTCTTGTAGAACTGGTTTAGTGGTCATGTTTTCCTATAACTTTTGCATGTCTGGGAAATTCTACATCCCTCCTTCTGTTCTAAATGATAGCCTTTCTGGATAGAATATTCTTGGTTGCAAATTTTCTCCTTTCAGCACTTTGAACCTTTGAATATATCAAGCCACTCCCTTCTGGCCTGCTAAGTTTTCACTGAAAAATCTGCTGACAGTCTTACGGGTTTTCTCCTGTATGAAACTGTTTTCTTTTCTCTTGTCTCTCTTTCTCTCTCTCTCTGTCTTTTTAATAGAGAGAGGAGAGAGCATGAGGTGGAGTGAGGGGCACAGTGAGAGGGGGAGAGAATCTTAGGTAGACTCATACAGAGTCTGACCAGGGCTTGATGCTATGACCCTGAGATCATGACCTGAGCTAAAGTCAAGAGTTAGATGCTTAACAGACAGAGCCTCCCAGGCACCCCTTCTCTTGTTTCCTTTAAAATTATCTCTTCATCACTACTTTTTGCCATCTTAATTACCATGTTTTTCAGTGTGGCCCTCTTTGAGGACATGGATATGATCTTGCTGGGGGATCCCTATGCTTCCTGGATCTATATTTCTGTTTTCTTCCTCAGATTAGGGAGGTTTCCAACTATTATTTCTTCAAATAAATCTTCTATCCTCTTTTCTTTCTCTTCTTCTCTATAGGGGTCCCTAAAATGTGAATGTTATTACACTGAGTGGTATCACTGAGTTTTCCTCGTCTCTTTTCATTTTGCATATTTTTCTCTCTCACCTGCTCAGCTTCATTACTTTCCATTACTCTGTCCTCCAAGTCACTGATCCATTTTCCTGTTTCATGTAGTTTACTACTTATAATATCTAATATATTTTTAATTTCATTTTTTTGTTCTTTTTAAACTCATTGTTACAGATCTCACTCATGCCTCCACTCTTTTTTTCAAGTCCAACAAGTATCTTTATGATCATTACTTTAAATTCTCTATCAGGCATATTACTTACATCCATTTGGCTTAGGTCCCTTGCTGTGATTTTCTCCTTTTCATTCATTTGGAACATATTCCTCAGTCTCCTTATTTTGTGTAAATCTTTGTGTCTGTTTCTGTGTGTGAGGAAAGACAGCTATGTCTTCTGGACTGGAAAATAATGGCCTTATGAAGAAGAGGTCCTGTCATGCCTTGCTGTGTAATGTCCCATTCACCAGAACCTGGCACTTCTGGGGTGTTTCCTATGTGTGTTGTATGTGCCCTGCTACTGTGATGAGTCACTTTTTCCTTCTGTTGACTGCAATTGCTCTCTTGTCTTTATCGGCACTGCTTGGTCCCTGTGGTGTTAGTGGGCCAGTCTGAGGCTTCCTTGAGCTTAAGTTGAGTCAGACCTTATGTTTGCCAGAGAGGCAGCAGAATCAAACGGCAGGGTGTTTTCTCTGTGTTATCACCTAATAAGCTTTCATTGGTAGCTATAGTCTGCAGTGAGACCAGTTTTCTGTCTCCAGCCCCCCGCTGGGGCCACAGTCAGACTGGTATAAGCGATTATCTTTCCCTCTTCCTAGGGCAAGAGTCGCTTGGGAGTGGTATTGGCCATTTTAGGGGCTGCTTGTACACTGCAAGGCCTATAGAACCCCTTGAGAACTGCCAAGAAGGTATCAGAGAGGGTGGATCCAGGGAAGCAAAGTGCGGGGGATGTGGGGCAGGGTGACAGTTAAGTAATGAGTCCCTCAGGTGGTTGTGTGTTTACTCTGAGAAGTGGGGGTGGGAAATGGCACCTGCCATTTCCTTTGTTCCTAGAGGAATTCCCCAGAGATTTCTGTCCTTCTGGCACAGCCTCTGAAATTATTAAATAACTCTCTCCCATATGCTACAGGCACCTTTCCAACTGCTGCTTCTATTCTGCATCTCCACAGGCTGTTTCTTGTGCTCTCTCTTTAAGGGCAGAGCCTTATTTTCCTATCGCCTTCCTGACTCTCACAGGAATCAGAGTCTACTGATTTTTTAAAAAAATTCCTGGTTTGAGGTCCTGCGGGTTGTAAAAACTCAGGAAATTCAGCCCTTTTAAGGGGTTTCACAGCCAAATGTTGGGAAAATTCATGCTCTTCTTACAAGTGCCCTAGTGTGGAAGTCTCTCTCCCCCTTCTGCCTCAGTGGCATCCCACCCCCTCCAAGAATGGTCCTAGGAGTCCATTTACCTACTGACCATGTCTCTGCCCTTTGTACCCTCTTTGTTATGGCCTCCTGTACATTTCATTATGGAGTTTATTCTGCCAGTCACTAGGTCACTTTATAGGTTACTTACCCTGATATGGTTTCTCTTATTGTATCCATGGGAGGAAGTTGAGCCTAGGGTCTCCTCCTCTGCCACAGTTCCCAAAAGACCTAACCAGCCTCCTTGAATGTGCATCACTTTTGCACCATTGTAAAGTCAAAAAATAGTAAGTTGAAGTATCATAACTTGACAATCTGTACTGAATGCCTATAATATGCAGCTCATTAGACAGAAAGAATCCTTATTGAAATAGCAACTTGCTGCATTTTTTTACCCTTTCTGAGCCCCCAAATCTTTTCCATAGTAATAAGGAAGTGTTCTCTCCGTATAGGAAGCAATTTATGACAACAGAATAAGCAATCTTTAATGTGCGATTTAATAAAAATGGAAAAATTATTTATATACTTTGACAATAATCGCATAGAAAAGAGAGGATATCATATTTGAAAATGAATTTGAATAAAATAATTCTAATGCTAATTACAGCATGTTCTGTCAAAAGCAATGGGGAAAATTTTTAGTCTAGGTGACAAAAGAACCAGTCACGTTCTGTTCTGGATTTTGAAGCTTTGGGGTTGTGCCGGGGCAAGATGAGTAGTAACTGTCTAATTACACAACTCCAGAATGCCCCATTCACAGAGAGTTGTGTGTTAACATTGCCCCCTGTTGTGTAGTGAATGAAGTCTGCATAGAAAAAAATGGCAATCTTGCCACTGATCTTTTCCTTTAAAGCTTTTTCTGCAGTCCTCTGCACTGGATTTGGCTCTTTCTGATTGTATTCTTGGTCTACACTTTTGCAGTTGTTCAAAGCTGACTTTAAGAACAGATTTTTTCAACTGATTTCCATAGCAGCTTTGATCCCCTCAATATTCTCTTCAAAATGCTTCCTACATGCTAAGCCCTATGTCTTTTATATAGAATCTCAGCTGTACAAATGTAGTTTATATTCTTCACTATAAAGGAGAAAACTTTATTTTTCTTTCCGTAAGCAGGAAGAACCACCTTCCAATTAGAGCCACAGCTAAAACTATATCCTGACATGCACCCTTTTGTTTTGTTTTGTTTTGTTTTGTTTAAAGAGAGCATGCACTTCACTGGGGCTTGGGGGAGGGGAGCACAGGGAGAGGGAAAGATAGAATCTTAAGTAGGCTCCACACCCAGCATGGAGCATGATGCAAGGCTCAATCCCTTGACCATGAGATCATGACCTGAGCTGAAATCAAGAGGCAGATGCTTAATCAACTGAGCCACTGAGCACCAACCTCCCCCCTGACAGCAACTTCTTGATACTACTAGATGAATATTAGTGTTATTCTTTGTTAATGTCTGTCAGTATTTTAAGACTACATGCTATTTTGCAACACATGAAATGCTACAATTATATGGCAATAGTGTCATGAATTAGATCTAGTCTCTTTCCTCAAGGTGCTTACAATTTCAAAATAGAGGACAGGATCATAGCAAATTAAAATTCAGCTTAAGTTTATTGAGGGGACTGTGATTTCAATGGCTTCGGGAGGGAAAAAAACTACTATTATTCACATTCCCAGTCTTTAGCACATACTTTATTATTTGGTGATTAAACAAATATTCTACCATATGGATGGGCAAAAGGCTGTATTAGCCTGGCAAGTGACAACTACTATCGATTGGTTGAAATTAAGAAAAATTCCAAAGAAGAAATAATATTCAACCTCAGCTTTAAAAGATACGATACTGGTAGGCAGAGAAGATACAAGAACATTCCTGGCAAAGCTAATCGAAAAACAGTATAAACAGAGTCATATGTGCAAGTTCTGTCTACCTCTGCTTTCTTCCCCCAGATATGGTGTCTTGCTCCCCACTTCATTCAGGTGTCAAATATCACCCTACTAGAGAGAGACTCCTTCCTTGATGACTGTTTTGGGAGTAGCTCTCTACCATGTTTTTCCTTGCCTCTTTTAAAATTTTACTTATTACTAATTTATGTATGTATACATTTTACCTATTTTTTTTAATTTTTAATTTTTTTATAAACATATATTTTTATCCCCAGGGGTACAGGTCTGTGAATCGCCAGGTTTACACACTTCACAGCACTCACCAAAGCACATACCCTCCACAATGTCCATAATCCCACCCCCCTTCCTCCAACGCCCCTCCCCCCAGCAACCCTCAGTTTGTTTTGTGAGATTAAGAGTCACTTATGGTTTGTCTCCCTCCCAATCCTATCTTGTTTCATTGCTTCTTCTCCTACCCACTTAAGCCCCCATGTTGCATCACCACTTCCTCATATCAGGGAGATCATATGATAGTTGTCTTTCTCTGCTTGACTTATTTTGCTAAGAATGATACACTCTAGTTCCATCCATGGTGTCACAAATGGCAAGATTTCATTTCTTTTGATGGCTGCATAGTATTCCATTGTGTATATATACCACATGTTCTTGATCCATTCATCTGTTGATGGACATCTAGGTTCTTTCCATAGTTTGGCTATTGTGGACATTGCTGCTATAAACATTTGGGTGCATGTGCCCCTTTGGATCACTACGTTTGTATCTTTAGGGTAAATACCCAGTAGTGCAATTGTTGGGTCATAGGGCAGTTCTATTTTCAACATTCTGAGGAACCTCCATGCTGTTTTCCAGAGTGATTGCACCAGCTTGCATTCCCACCAACAGTGTAGGAGGGTTCCCCTTTCTCCGCAACCATATGATACTCTCAATACATGCTGAAAAAGCATTTGACAAAGTACAGCATCCCTTCCTGATCAAAACTCTTCAAAGTGTAGGGATAGAGGGCACATACCTCAATATCATCAAAGCCATCTATGAAAAACCCACCGCAAATATCATTCTCAATGGAGAAAAACTGAAAGCTTTTCCGCTAAGGTCAGGAACTCGGCAGGGATGTCCATTATCACCACTGCTATTCAACATAGTAATAGAAGTCCTAGCCTCAGCAATCAGACAACAAAAGGAAATTAAAGGCATCCAAATCAGCAAAGAAGAAGTCAAATTATCACTTTTCGCAGATGATATGATACTATATGTGGAAAACCTAAAGACTCCACTCCAAAACTGCTAGAACTTGTACAGGAATTCAGTAAAGTGTCAGGATATAAAATCAAGGCACAGAAATCAGTTGTATTTCTCTACACCAACAAAAAGACAGAAGAAAGAGAAATTAAGGAGTCAATCCCATTTACAATTGCACCCCAAACCATAAGATACCTAGGAATAAAGCTAACCAAAGAGGCACAGAATCTATACTCAGAAAACTATAAAGTACTCATGAAAGAAATTGAGGAAGACACAAAGAAATGGAAAAATGTTCCATGCTCCTGGATTGGAAGAATAAATATTGTGAAAATGTCTATGCTACCTAAAGCAATCTACACATTTAATGCAATTCCTATCAAAGTACCATCCATCTTTTTCAAGAAAATGGAACAGGGGTGCCTGGGTGGCTCAGTGGGTTAAGCTGCTGCCTTCAGCTCAGGTCATGATCTCAGGGTCCTGGGATCAAGTCCCGCATCAGGCTCTCTGCTCGGCAGGGAGCCTGCTTCCCTCTCTCTCTCTCTCTGCCTGCCTCTCCATCTACTTGTGATTTCTCTCTGTTAAATAAATAAATAAATAAATAAAAATCTTAAAAAAAAAAAAAAGAAAATGGAACAAATAATTCTAAAATATATATGGAACCAGAAAAGACCTCAAATAGCCAAAGGGATATTGAAAAAGAAAGCCAAAGTTGGTGGCATCACAATTCTGGACTTCAAGCTCTATTACAAAGCTGTCATCAAGACAGCATGGTAGAACTGCCCTATGACCCAGCAATTGCACTATTGGGTATTTACCCTAAAGATACAAACGTAGTGATCCAAAGGGGCACGTGCACCCAAATGTTTATAGCAGCAATGTCCACAATAGCCAAACTATGGAGAGAACCTAGATGTCCATCAACAGATGAATGAATCAAGAAGATGTGGTATATATACACAATGGAATACTATGCAGCCATCAAAAGAAATGAAATCTTGCCATTTGCGACAACATGGGTGGAACTAGAGCGTATCATGCTTAGTGAAATAAGACAAGCAGAGAAAGACAACTATCATATGATCTCCCTGATATGAGGAAGTGGTGATGCAACATGGGGACTTAAGTGAGTAGGAGAAGAATAAATGAAACAAGATGGGATTGGGAGGGAGACAAACCATAAGTGACTCTTAATCTCACAAAACAAACTGAGGGTTGCTGGGGGGAGGGGGTTTGGGCGAAGGGGGTGGGATTATGGACACTGGGGAGGGTATGTGCTTTGGTGAGTGCTGTGAAGTGTGTAAACCTGGTGATTCACAGACCTGTACCCCTGGGGATAAAAATATATGTTTATAAAAAATAAAAAATTAAAAAAAAAAAAAGACAGCATGGTACTGGCACAAAAACAGACACATAGATCAATGGAACAGAATAGAGAGCCCAGAAATAGACCCTCAACTCTATGGTCAACTCATCTTTGACAAAGCAGGAAAGAATGTCCAATGGAAAAAAGACAGTCTCTTCAATAAATGGTATTGGGAAAATTGGACAGCCACATGCAGAAAAATGAAATTGGACCATTTCCTTACACCACACATGTAAATAGACTCAAAATGGATAAAAGACCTCAGTGTGTGAAAGGAATCCATCAAAATCCTTGAGGAGAACACAGGCAGCAACCTCTTTGACCTCAGCCGCTGCAACATCTTCCTAGGGACATCGCCAAAGGCAAGGGAAGCAAGGGCAAAAATAAACTATTGGGATTTCATCAAGATCAAAAGCTTTTGCACAGCAAAGGAAACAGTTAACAAAATCAAAAGACAACTGACAGAATGGGAAAAGATATTTGCAAACGACATATCAGATAAAGGACTAGTGTCCAGAATCTATAAAGAACTTAGCAAACTCAACACCCAAAGAACAAATAATCCAATCAAGAAATGGGCAGAGGACATGAACAGACATTTCTGCAAAGAAGACATCCAGATGACCAACAGACACATGAAAAAGTGCTCCATATCACTCAGCATCAGGAAAATACAAATCAAAACCACAATGAGATATCACCACACACCAGTCAGAATGGCTAAAATCAACAAGTCAGGAAATGACAGATGCTGGCGAGCATTTTACCTATTTTTAAGTGTAATACCTGCCCTGTTTCAAACACAAGCTCTATGAGAGAGAAAATACTATCTAGTTTGTCCACTGTTGTCTAAGAAAAGAGTAATGACTAATACAGAGAAAATGGTTTTTTGTGTGTCTTATGTTCTTTTGGAGGGGGTTGGAGGGAGGTTTTGTTTTTGTTTTTGTTTTTTTTGTTAAGTCAGTGAGGTGGGTAGAAAGGAAAGAATATTGATTGTGAGACATGACTATGACAGACGGCTTTAATTAAGCAGCTTTGTCTTCCCTGGTTCCTATCAATTGCAAATAAACTTAGCCCTTGGTCACCATATCCTCCACCCATGAGATTCCCATGGTTACCACCATCACTCCTTCACAGAAGCTCCCAACCTTCCCCAAAAGAACAGGTGCTTCACTTGTGAAGGGACTGGCAACTTATCATATTAGCAAATTCAGTCATTTCCAAGTATACTTTTGTACTAGCAGAGGGATGATCTTTGCAATAGAAATAAAAGCTTGCATGATTCTGGTTGTATCTGAATGAATACTGCCATATGAAATTGCCTTTGGTGCTACCTATAAAAGCTATTTTGCAGTTTCATGACCTGTATCTATAATCAGCAGCTCTGATAAGATTTGCCTTCCTTATTCGTCTCCACTTCAATGTTCACATCTTTATTATTCTTCTTAGGTATGACTTCATACAAAGCACATTCTACACTTCATTTCACCTATATTTTTCCAAGCACAGGTAACTATTTCATTGCCTCAAACAATAGCACTCTGAATCTGGTTTGTTTAATGCTTGTAAAATCATGTCTGTTTTCTATGTGGATTATCTATCAGTACTTTTCTTAAGACTCCATTTTCAATATGTTTGCTTTATTTTGAACCAGTTTTTGATGAAGGATTTTATATGCTGAAGTTCATTCTTAAAGTTTAGCAAAGTTCTTTAGCTCTCAAAATGGACTATAAATGACTAGTCCTTAAACCTATCCCCTCCAACACACAACTTGGTTTTCTTAGCCAATTTAAACTGGCTTAGAAACAGCATAGCAGCAGTGAATTAAACTAACTTCAATATATTGTAGTTCTATGAATTGATGTTCCTAGTCAGCTGCCTTACCTCGTACTTTGGGAAGCAGGGCTACTGGACAGCTTTCATATAGGTTTTTTCCTCCAAAATTCTTATTCTGACCTGAAGTAAAATCTAGCAGTCAAATCTCACAACATTGGCCAGTTCAAAACAAATTTATTATGTGAGCAGAATTCTTAGAACAAAATGTTCTACAAATAATTATATTATAAAAAAGTAAAGGCAGCAAAAAAAACTTTTTGCAGGAATTGGAATTTCACTGAAACTATAATTCAAAGAAATTAAAATATATATAATATTTATATAAATTAACATATATATGTGTGCATGTGCATGTGTATACACACACACATATATATATGCACTATATAAATCTAGGTATATAAAGCTGTGTGTGTGTAGATATATATATGTATATGTATATATATCAAGAATATGGCTTTTCCGTCCATTTGTTTAGCTGTTTTAAAATATTTTTTTTCTTTTTTTTTTATAAAGATTTTTATTTATTTATTTGACAGAGATCACAAGTAGGCAGAGAGGCAGGCAGAGAGAGAGAGGAGGAAGCAGGCTCCCTGCTGAGCAGAGAGCCTGATGTGGGACTCGATCCCAGGACCCCAAGATCATGACCTGAGCCGAAGGCAGCGGCTTAACCCACTGAGCCACCCAGGTGCCCTAAAATATTTTTCAATAAAGGTTTTAAAAAGTGCCAAAATCATATAGTTTAGGAGTATGGCAATATCTGACAGCTAGTAAACAGAAATCTCAGAAACAAACCTCTCATTGGAATTTTTTGCGGAATCAATTATTTGTACCTATGCATCTAATCAGACTACAGTGGAAACATTTTTGTCTGTTCCTAAAGTGCTCAATGGAATATGAGCCAGAGGCTCATAGTTTTCAGGCTGTAGTAACTGAAGACAGCCCTGAGAAGTTAAGAGATTTGTCAAAATCAGGCATTTAGCCAGAGGCAGTGTTAGAAATCAGAACTCTTGTAATTTCATTAAGCAATTCCAGCATTCGAGTCAGTCATGCTTAATAAATATGTATACACTTAACTATTGAACAATGATGGAGGTTAGGGGCAGTGACCCCTTCCCCATCTGCATATAATTTTTGAGTTCTGAAAAACGTACCTACTAATAGCTGCTGTTGACCAAGTAGCCTTACCAATAACAGAAACAATCGAGTAACACATTTTATGTTATATGTATTATATATTATATTCTTATAATAAATAAGCTAGAGAGAATAAAATGTTAGAAAAATTGTAAGGAAGAGAAAGTATTTTTCATAGTACTGTACTGTATTTATAGAAAAAAATCTGCATACACGGATCTACATGGTTCCAACCATGTTCAAGAGTCAACTGTGTATATCAATGGCTGAATTAATGTGTCTAAATTTATTTCACAAGTGAGTTTAATTTTAGGATAGAATTTTGAAGATGAGACATCTACAATATGTAAAAACTTCTTTCATGGGCCATAAAGTTTATCCCCAAAATATAACCTAGATCTAGTACTTAAAAATAAGTCTAGACCATACTAGTGACACCTTGAGGTCTAAGGCCCTTAAATCTATCAATTGTTCTGAGCTTCTTGGTTAAGAAGAAAACTTTTTATCCAATTGTATATAGGAAAGCCCACCTCAGTGATTTTAACCAAGTACAATCCAGTTTATTAACTGCTTGTCCAAACAGAATTTTCCCAATTATTCTTTAAAATCCCATGCAGTAAAACAGATTCAGCATTAGGACAGCCAGAAAACATTGTTATACCTTTGCAATGTACTTTTATACTTCTTTGAGGTACAAAGAAAATCAAAACAATGAGGACTTGATTCCCTAGCCATGTGAAGAGAAGCGTCATTAATTTCCTGTCCTTACCCTGTATTCACATCAGTGAGCTGAACTCTTCACTGCAACCCTCTGCCCGGAAGCTCTAAGGCACATCAGTTTTGATTATATGATGTCTTGTTATAAATATGAGGAGTTTTCAGGAGGCAAGGAAACCAGAAACTGCAGACGTACTGAAAATATTTTTCAGTAAAAATAATGCAAGATGTGGAATTAAAAGTTTTTGGTTCAAATCACATCTCTTATTTGCTGAAAGATCATGGACCAGTTACTTCTTTTCTTTGACACAGAATTTGTCCAATGGTAATACATTTCTGTACAAACTAAATTAGAACTGTCTGTATATTTCAAGCATACTAAGGTTCAGTACAGTAGCTACCAGCCTTTTGTGGCTATTGAGCACTTGAGATGTGACTAGTCTGAATTATTATATGCTGGAAATATCAAATACTTCTCAACTATTTGAAGACTTGGTGACAAGAAGAAATCTCCTTAATTTTATATTAACTTCATGTTGAAAGAAATAATATTTAGATATAGAGGGCTAAATAAGATGTACTATTAAACTTTTATTATCATTACTAGAAAGTTAAAAAAGAAAGTTAAAAATTAAAACTATTTCCACATATAGCAACTGCCCCATATATTTGACATTTTTACCCTACTAAAGCTACTTTGAGAAGAGCAATTCTATTTTACTTACCTTACTATACTAATACCTAATGAAAATCCTGATACAAACATATGTAAAACTTATACTGCGTAAATTTACTGACTTTAATCAGGAGTTTTTAATGCAGTTTCCTATCAATGAGGCTATAAGTAGGCGAATTTAAGACAACCTTCCTTTATTTTCTCTCCCATTTTTTACTCAGAGTTCCAAACAACATTTATTTTGTTTTCACTGTTTCGTATAATCCATGGATCAAAAGAGAAATTACAAACAAAATGAGAACCTATATTGAACTAAATGCCAGTTAAAACATAACCTATTCAACTTTGAAGAATGTATTTTAATTAATGCCTAGAAGAATACTTGTAACATTATATGGAAAATAAACTCTTAAAATAATAATCTAAAAATGATCTGAACCTTAAAATGATTAAAAAAAACCAAACTCGAGTTAGTAGAAAGGGTTAATAATTTTTAAATGAGCAGATATTAGTAAAATAAAAGATAAAAGGAAAATGAGTTTGAAATTTGATATAATATTCTTTGAAGTAATATTTTTTGAAATATCAGGAAAATTGAAAAACACCCAGAGTTAAGAAAAAGACATCCTACGAACCCTAGCATGTTATAGGCATAATAAGAGATCATTAGCAATAAATTACTATGAATAAATTCAACAGTGTAAGTAAAATGGAAAAGGTCCAAACTGCTAACACTTAGAAATTAAGGTAACTATAATTTATATAATAACTATAATAATTTATATAATTATTATTTATATTATTAATATTATTATATAAATTATATTATTAATTTATATACTTAATTAATTTATATAATTACTATAGTAATTAGTAGCAGTGTTTTTATCTATTAAGTTAGTTAAATTTTTAGTTTGACACGTTGAACAAAGAAAAGTCCAGACCTATGTGAAGCCAATGTTTAATGCTACAAAATAAAGAAGAAATAGTTATCTTGTGCATGCTCACCAAAAAATAGAAGAGGAACTATTTCCCAACTAATTTTATGAAGCTAATGTTACCATATAACAAAATCCAGCAGACATGATTTAAAAAAAAAAAATATATATATATATACACACACACACACATATATATATATATGAAGTGATGGATGTGTTAATTGCCTGGGGAGATTCTCTTACCATGTATATCAATTAATCATATGTATATTCTAAATATCTTACAATGTTATATCAATTATACTTTAATAAAGCTGGAAAAACAAGCTTTAAAACACAGTTCAATATCCTTTATGAACATAAAAATAAAATTCTTAGCAAAATTTTAGCAAATTGAATCTAGCAATATATGAAAAAAATAACACATGACCAAGTGTACAGCTCAAAGATTTTTGACAAATGAGCAATTCCAGGAATTCAAGGTTAGTTTAACAGTACAACTAGTATAACTCAAAGCATCAATACAATTTTAAAAACCTTAAAATTATTGCAACATATGCAGAAAATATTTTACCAAAATAAAACAACTTGGTGATGATAAACTTCAAGCACAAAACAATAATTTGTGGCAAACTGGCTATTATTATGCTTAATGTTGAAACACCAAATGTTTTCACTCAAGATCAAGGGAAAGCCAAGTCTAGCTACTCTCAGTACTTCTACTCAATATTGTTTTGGAAGCCCTAGTCAGTGAAATAATACAAGAGAAAATATACATGGCTTGTAGGTAAAAAGAAGCAGAAAAATGGTCTTTATTCCTAAATGACCCAATTCCAAGGAATGCAAAAGAAGAAACAAAGTCAAAATAAAAACAATTCCGGAAAAATGTATAAGTTATTTGAACAGAAACTTTACTCAAGATAATGTTACATAAATTGCTTTTAAAAACACATGAAAAAAATGTTTGGCATTATTAGTCAACAGGAAGAGGCACACAAAAAGCCACAATGTTGTATTAGTAGGCATCCCTTAGCTTGGTTAAAATAAGAAAGACTGATTATATCAACAGCTGAATATGCGTAGTAATTGAAAATCTTATACATTTTTTTAAATTTTTAAATTTTTAATTTTTAATAAACATGTATTTTTATCCCCAGGGGTACAGGTCTGTGAATGGCCCAGTTTACACACTTCACAGCACTCACCAAAGCACACACCCTCTCCAATGTCCATAGTCCCACCCCCTTCTCCCAACCCCTCTACCCCCAGCAACCCTCAGTTTGTTTTGTGAGATTAAGAGTCACTTATGGTTTGTCTCCCTCCTAGTCCCATCTTGTTTTATTTATTCTTCTCCTACCCCCTTAAGCTCCCATGTTGCATCACCACTTCATATGATCTCCCTGATATGAAAATCTTATACATTTGTAATAGGAGTTTAAGTGGTACAGCCACTTGGGGAAACAGTTTCTGCAATTTCTCAATAGCCTAAAGATACACTTACCCTATGACTCATCAGTGCTACTCCCAGGCATTTACTGAAGAGAAATAAAAGCATATATGCACATAAGAACATGTACATGATACTCATAAAATTCTAATTCAGAATATTCAAAAAGTGGAAACAACCAAATGTCCACTAATACAGGGGTAAATAATTTTTGGTGATATTTAAACAATGGGATAAATAATAGGAATGGAGTAGTAGGAATAAATAGAAATGCAAAACTCATACATGTAGCCACAAGGATCAGTCTCAAAAAAACATGATGCTAAACACTAGACATCAGATACAAAACAGCATATACAAGAAAAATTCATTTATGAGGACCTCCAGAAAAGGTAAAACAGATTCATAATGTCAGAAAGCAGATTACTTTTTATCCTGGGTTCAGGTTGTGGGTGAAGAGGTGTAGGGTTAAAGTAGGTTTCATAGTAAGAATTATGTGTAAAATTTAGCAAATATCTTCTATATTTCAAATACAGGGATAATTGGCCAAAACCCAGAACTGTATGTACACTTCAGGTATATTTTCTTATTTGTAAACCATACTTAAATACATTTTAAATTTATTTTGAGATATTGTTTATCTGCCAGAGAGAGAGAGAGAGAGAAACCACAAGCAGGGGGAGGAGCAGGCAGAGGGAGAAGGCTCCTTGCTCAGCGAGGAGCCTGATGTGGGATTTGATCCTAGGACCCTGGGATCATGACCTGAACTGAAGGCAGATACTTAAACTACTGAATCACCGAGGTGTCCCATTTAATTTTAATACAGAATGAAATCTCACCATGGATGGAGCTGGAGTATATTATGCTAAGCGAAATAAATCAAAGAACGACAAATACTATATGATTTCACTCATACGTGGAATTTAAAGAACAAAACAGATGAACATAGAAGGGGGAAAAAAAAGGAGGGAAGCAAACCAGAAGAGACTCAATTATAGAGAACAAACTGAGGGTTGCTGAAGGGGAGCTGGGTGGGGTATGGGCTAAATGGGTGATGGGTATTAAGCAGGACACTTGTGATGAGCTCTGGGTATAATATGTAAGTGATGAATCACTAAATTCTACTCCTGAAACCAGTTTTAAACTATATATTAACTAGAATTTAAATAAAATTTTTAAATGAAATAAACTAAATAAATAAATATTGGATATAGATTGGTTGCTGGCCAGAGGGGATACACAGGAAAAGGTCAACCTGTGAGCAGAGGCACCTAGGGAGAAAGCATATGGTGAATGGTATGGACCAGTGCTGGGTGTCAGGACTCGAATAAAAGATAAATGAACAGAAACTGTAGCTGCCCAAATTGGAACATTAGAGTCAGAACATGAAAGGTCATGAATATCAGAATAAACATCACAAGTATTTGTGAACAAATAATGGGGTTTCAATTTATTCCCTTTACCCTTCCGTTCCCTTTTTAGCCTTTGGAGTAACATTCTCAGACAAGTACACAGATAGGTCTCCAACAAATCATGAGAGGAAGAATGCCATGATTCCTCCTTAAATGGTTAGGATCTCTTTGGCCTCTTGGTATACATGAGCTTTCTTCCCATCAAGTCACAATACTCATTTGTTTATATCCTGTCCAATTTCCTCACAATTACTATCAGCAGAGCTCTTAGATATGTGTTCACACAACCAAATGGAAGCATGATGGTAGGTTTTAGGCATTTCTGGAAAAAATTCACTGAGTATAAATAAAATATTTTTCTCAAATATATTTTTAGTCATTGCCTATTATTTTAGTCATGATTTCCAAAATAACTGCCTTGATACTTAGATGGAAACAGGAAGGCTTTGTCAACTATTTCCCCCATCTCTGGAGGTTAATTTGTATTTGATGAATCACAACAATTGGTCATATATCCCAAAATATTGCAAAGGCTCAAAGATGAGGATATTTTATAAGCCTGTAAATCTGTTGAGCTCAATATTAGGCAAGACAATGTTGTTCTCTCCAGACGGTTAATTTGCATGGCTTCCTTAACACTTGACTTTTCCACAAGCATTTGCTTATTGTAAAGACTGTTAAAAGAAATATGTTACTCAAATTGTGAGAGAAAAAAATACCCTGCAAAAATCAGGCTGCAAGATTTGTGTTTTCCTGTTCATGTTTCTAATATGAAGGAGAAAGAGGTTTAAAGGATTTGGAGCTTTGAAAAGGCCATAGATGCTTCTGTAGCCCCCAATGAATCAGTCTTCTCCTGGATTAATGAACTGTTAAAGTTTCAGATAGGGATGTTTTAATATGAAGTATTAATAGAAAGTTAGAAATTCAGGTAGAGTTCTTAATACTTCTATTTCATAGTTTGTTGTAAAACACTTTTCAAAGGTTTTATAACAAAACATTTAAGTGACATGAAATCATACCAATATGTTAACATATTGATATGATATACAAATATTTACTGCATCAATATTTAACTATTATTTCTTTTAATTTCCCATCAGGCAGAGATTCATAATCCTTGCCTTCAGTCTAAAAACTGCTAATGTTTTCTATTCGTGTTTGGCATTCCTGATAATTATTTCATTGCATTCTCATAATCTCATGTACCCTTATAAAAGTGTAGAATTGGACTTTATAAAATAGCTCAGAAGCACTGTCTGGGCAAAAGATGAAGAACTATATGGGCTTAGTTATTTCCATTCCCTCACTCTGAAGACTTGCTTGTACAATACACTGAATATGCCCCATCATAGTTGGAGCTAGTTGCCTAGTTGCCCTAGGCAACTAAAGGGAAAAAAAATCCAAGAAGGAACAGAATAAAATATCAGATATTAGGAAATTACAGAGATTCATGAATAAAAGGCATTTGGGAAGGGGGAGATTCTCAACTGCAATTCTGTCATTCAGACCAAAGTCAGAGAGGTAGAAACTGAGTGTGAATTCTACTTCTCCAACTTAGTGTTGCTTAGAAGAGTGTCAATTTCTCTTTTTTTTTTTTACAATTTTAATTCCAGTGTAGTTAACATACAGTATTTTGTTAGTTTTGGATGTACAATATAGTGATTCAACAATTCCATGTACTACTCACTGCTCACAAAGGTAAGTGTACTCTTAATACCCTTCACCTATTTTACCCATCCCCCAACCCACCTACGTTTTGGTAGCCATCTGTTTATTCTCTATAGTTATGTCTTTTTTTTTTTAATTGGTTTGTTCATTTGTTTCTAAAATTACACACACAAGTGAAATCATGTTGTTTTTGTCTTTCTCTGACTGGCTTGTTTTGCTTAGCATCATGCTGTCCAGATCTATCCATGTTGTTACAAATGGCAAGATTCCATTCTTTTTTATGGTTGAATAATATTCCATTGGGTGTGTATATAGATGGATAGCTAGGGAGATAGATACATGCACATACCCACCACCACCATCACCACCACCACCACATATTCTTTATCCATTCATCTACAATAAATACTTGAGCTACTTCCATAATTTGGCTGGAATACTGTTTTCATATTCTTCGGGTAAATACTCACTTGTTCAATTACTAGATCATAGTAATCCTACCTGAGCCACAGAGGCACTCTGAATTTCTGGTTTTAGCCAATCTGACAGATGTGAGGTAATACCTTGTTGTGGTTTTGATTTGAATTTCCCTGATGATGAGTGATGTTGAACATCTTTTCATGTGTCTTTTGGCAATCTGTATGTCTTCTTTAGATAAATGTCTGTTCATGTTTTCTGCCTATTTTTTAATTGGATTATTTGGTTTTTGACTATTTGGGTGTTGAGTTTTATAAGAGTTCAATTCTTTTGATGGCTGCATAGTATTCCATTGTGTGTGTGTGTATGTGTGTGTGTGTGTGTGTACAGATATAGATAGATACAGATATAGATATATCTCACATTTTCTTTATCCATTATTTTGTTGATGGACATCTAGGTTCTTTCCATAGTTTGGCTATTGTGGACATTGCTGCTATAAACATTTGGGTGCATATGCCCCTTCACATCACTACATTTGTATCTTTAGAGTAAATACTCAGTAGTGTGGTTGCAGGGTCATACAGTAGCTCTATTTTCAACTTTTTGAGGAACCTCTATGCTGTTTTCCAGAGTGGCTGCACCAGCTTGCATTCCCACCAACAGTTTACCGTTTCTCCACATCCTTGCCAACATATGTGTGTTAGCCATTCTGACTTGTGTGAGGTGGTATCTCATTTTGATTTGCATTTCCTTGATGCCGAGTGACGTGGAGCACTTTTTCATGTGTCTGTTGGCCATTTGGATGCCTTCTTTGCCAAAATGTCTGTTCATGTCTTCTGCCCATTCCTTGATTGGATTATTTGTTCCCTGGGTGTTGAGTTTGGTAAGTTCTTTATAGATTTTGGATACTAGTCCTTTGTCTGATATGTCATTTGCTAATTACCTTTCCCATTCTGTAAGTTGTCTTTTGGTTTTGTTGACTGTTTCCTTTGCTGTGGAGAAGGTTTTTATCTTGATCAAGTCCCAAGAGTTCATTTTGCTCTTGCTTCCCTTGCCTTTGGCAGTGTTTTAGGAAGAAGTTGCTGAAGGCTGAGGTTGAAGAGGTTGATGCCTGTGCTCTCCTCAAGGATTTTGATGGATTCCTTTCTCACATTGAGGTCTTTTATCCATTTTGAATCTATTTTCATATGTGGTGTAAGGAAATGGACCAGTTTCCTTCTTCTGTATGTGGCTGTCCAAGTTTCCCAGCACCATTTATTGAAGAGACTATCTTTTTTCCATTGGACATTCCTTCCTACTTTGCCAAAGATTAGTTGACCATAGAGTTGAAGGTCTATTTCTGGGCTCTCTATATTCTGTTCCATTGATCTATGTATCTGTTTTTGTGCCAATACCATACAATCTTGATGATTCCAACTTTATAATGTAGCTTGATGTCTGGAGTTGTGATGCCACCAACTTTGGTTTTCTTTTTCAACATTCCTCTAGCTATTTGGGGACTTCGCTGGTTCCATTTTAATTTTGCAAATTAAATTTGCATACTGGTCCCTTATCATAATTTAATAACATTTTTTATAGACTACTGTAAAGAGAAACACCAGAGTGATAACTGAGAAAGAATTTGTTCTGACCTAAAAAATACAAAGCAAAACAACACTATAGTGCATTGTTACTATTTTTGTTTAATCAACCACCGTTTATACCATCTAATTATAGGAAGCATTATATTTCAAGTATATTCATGTCTATTTCTCCACCTTATGTGGGCTTATGTGTGTGTATGTGTGTGTATTCAATTTCTATCTGGTGTCCTAATGTTCCTTCCTGAAGAACTTTTGTCAATATATAATTCAGGTAACTGGACAATTGTCTCAGAAGTTGTTAATCTGAAACTATAATTTCTTCTCACTTTTGAAAGATATTTTCTCTTGGTATATAATGCTGTATTGACTCAATTTTTATTTATTTATTTATTTATTTTTAAGATGTCATGCCATTGTCTTCTGGCTGGCATTATGTCTCACAAAATTTCTGTTTATATTCTTTGTTTTTGGTTCACAGTATACATTCAAGATTTAATCTTCTATTTTCAGCATTTTGACTGTTACATGCCTAGGTATGACTGCTTTTATGTTTATCCTTTCTGGATTTTATTATTGAGTCTTTTATTGACTTAATATCTTTCATTGATTTTGAAAACTGTTGGGCTCTTAGTTCTTAAAATCTTATTCTTAAATCTTATTCTTAAAATCAAATTCCATCTGTCCTTATTCTCTTTACTTTCTAATATCAATAGTATTCCACTGGTTTTGAATACTCTATCTAGTTGTTTTTTTTTTCTTTGTGCTTTTCAATTTGGATAATTAAACTGTCTACAAGGTCACTGAAACATGTTAATTTTTACTTAAAAACCTGTAAGTTGAATATTTCACTTTAATAACCTTTTTATAAGTTCCATATGTTTTCATAACATTTGTATTTCTCTGATCTATTTATGCATGTTGTCCTTTTTTTTTTTACTACTGCACCTTTAATATTTTAATCACATGTTCTTAAAAGTTACTGATGTTTTGGGGGGTGTCCAATGTCTCAGTCAATTAAGCCACCAACTCTTGATTTTGACTCAGGTCATTTTTTGAGGGTTCTGAGATTGAGCAACACATTAGGCTCCACATTGAGAGTGGAGTCGGCTTAAGGTTCTCTCTTTCATTCTCTCTCTCTCTCTCCCCCTTCTCTATTGCTAACTAATTAACTAAACATTGGACAATTTCTGGGTATGGCTTTATGGATTGGTTTATCTCTTCATAATGGGTCCTTTTTTCCCTCCCTTGCATTTTATGCCTCAAATTTTTGAATAAAATCTAGAAATTGTAATTAAAAGTAGAGGCTGATTTAAATAATTTTCACATACAAAAATAGGCCCACCTCTTCTTCTTTAGGCTATTTGTATGGAGGGTTGAATTAATTTAGTCACTGGTTGGTCTGGATTTAGGTTTTCTTTTGTTATAGTTTCCTTTAGAATAATGCACTTCAAATTTCTCCAAGAGTTTCTACTTTGTGATTAGTTTGAGTTTTGTGATATAGGAATGCTTTGCCTTTCTGTTCCTGCTCACAACTCAAGCTTTCAATGGACTCAGCATATTTGATCCAAAGACAGTCTTAATACTCTCCTTTTCTTCTACTGAAATACAGTTAACCTACAGCATTATATAAGTTTCAGGTGTATAACCCAATAATTCCATAATTCTACATATTGCTCAAAGCTTACCATTATAAGTGTAGTTACCACCTGTCACCAAACATTATTATAGTCTTATTGACTTATTTCCTATACTTTATTTTTCATCTCTGTGACATTTAATTTATAACAGGAAGTTTGTACCTCTTAATCCCTTTCATCTGTTTCATCCATCTTCCCAACCACCACTACTCTTGGTCTTGGTGTGACCCTCCATGGGTTAATCTTGTTTGGGGCTCTCTGTGGGGCCTAAATCTGTATGTCTATTTCATTCCCCAAATCAGGAAAGATTTCAGTATTAGTATTTCAAATAAGTTTTCTGCCCCCTTCTCTCACTTTTCTTTTTTTAAGGAATTCTGTAATGCAAATGTTATGATTGATGATATCACTGAGTTACCTTAACCTCTTCCTATTTTTTATTCTTTTTTTCTGTTCAGCTTAGTTGCTTACCATTACCCCATCTTCCAGGCTACTGGTGTTCTTCTGCATTCTCTAATCTGCTATTGATTCCCGCAAGTGTATTTTTATTTCACTTATTGAGTTCAGTTCTGCATCCTCTTTTATATTTTTATCAGTTTGTTGAGGGTCTCAGTGAGATCATCCACTCTTAAGTTCAATGAGTATCTTCATGAACACTACTTTGAATTTTTTATCTAGCATATTGTTGATCTCTGTTCATTTAGGTCTTCTGCTGTGATTTTGTCTTGGTTTTTTTAATTTCGGACATACTCCTCTGTCTAATCATTTTGTCTAACTCTCTGTATGTTTCTGTGTATTAAAAGTCACCTACAGCTCCTGGTCTAAAATTAGTAGCCTTATGAAGAAAAGGTTTCTCTGGTGCCCTGTAGTGTAGTGCTTTCAAGTCACCAGAACCAAGTACTCCCAAGAGTCTCCTGTGTGGGCTGCCTACTCTAGTGACTAAATTGCATTTGTTTTCAGTCCAGTACACTGCAGTTTACCTATTGTGGTTGCACTGGGCAGAGTTTGGTTCTTGCACTATTAAGGGGCCTGTGGCTTCCAGGCGCTTGTAGGTAGGCAGTATGAGTAGTCTGCTGGCTGTGTGCACTCAGTCTGTCTGCTATAGGAGCATCTGCTTCAATGGCTGTATACTTTCCCTCTAAGTCTCCCTCAGATACTTTAATCAGTGGATAGGGTTGATAATCAGCCCAAGTATCTGTATTCAGCCCGGCATTGAGGGCTGCAGGCTGACTGAATGGCAGAGTACTCTGTCTGAATGGCCAGCTAAGAAACCAGGCTGCTGAGACTGCTGGTGCACTCGTGGGTGTGGTTATCTTCCCCTCTCCTCTGGGCAGGGGTGATTTTGGAGTGGTATTAGTCTCAGCCTGGACTGCTTGCAGGGTGTATCAAGGCAGGAGCTGCTTTGGAGGATACATGCTGAGGAAGGCAGGTTGGATGAGGTAGATCCAAAGGGGAACATGGGGACAGGGCACTCAGTACTAGCACTAGGTGGTAGAGTGTTCCTGCTGGTTCGCTCAAGTCTCCCACTACCTAGGCTGAGGGGAATTAAAAAAAAAAAAAAAATGTTGCCTGTTACTACTTTTGTTCTTGGTCAAGTCTTCTGAATTCCCTGCCCCTCTGAAGCAATTCATTAATTCATTAGATTAGTAAATAACTCTCCTTCACATAGAACTCAAGTGCCTTTCAAACTGCTGCTTCTATGCTGTGTCTCAGTTGAGTTATTATGCTGCCTCTTTAAGGGTGAGAACTCAGTTTCCTATTGCCCTCCAGCTTCCCTGGTACTAAGCCTGCTGACTTTTAAAGTACCCAGAGTTAATTTCACTGATTTTAAAAGCTCATGAATTTAAGCCCCACTGGTTTTCAAAATCTAATGTGGGGGGTGAGTGGTCATCCCAGTGCAGTGATCCTCTGGCTTCTCCATGCTTGTGGTGTCCCCTTTGTGATTAGTCTCACAAGGGGTTTGTTCCCAACTAGGTATCTGCCTTTCCTAACCTTTTTAATGTGGCTCCCTCTTTATGATTAACTACTGAAGGTCTGTTCTGGCGGTCTTCAGGTTGTTTACAGTGTTAGTTGTACAAATGTGGCTGTTAGCTTGGTGTGTCCACAGGATGAGGTGGGCTCAGGATCTTCCTGTCCTGCCATCTTTCTGACACTCTACAGAGAGTCTACATCCTTGTGGGTCTTCTCCAGATGTAGATTACCATTGCTTAGTACTTGGCTCATGAAAATTTTCACTGTGAGAATCTAAAATCTCCTGTACTGTCTATATGCTTCCTCATATCTTGTGCACCTGAGCCCTAGGAGTGATTTGCTCAGCATTCCTTAGCTTTCCCCTTTGATGAGTTTGGGGATAAGAGTTTCCTGCTCTTTCTTCAGGGGTAGCAGAACTCTGCATTGTATCATCAGAAAATCCTAGGTACAAGTTTCCTGACCTTTACACAGTGAGAGGAAGAGGAAAGAGAAGAAAGGAGGGTTTGTTGTTACTCCCTCTACAATAACTTTCTCCACCTACCTCATATGAGAGAAAGATTCAGGGTACCAAATAAGTTGGCATATCACTCAACATCACCCAAGCACTAGGTGCATGTCTGTGTCACTAGGCATGCCACTTCATTCTCTTTTCTGTCCCTAATTTTCCTTGTGAGGCCTTCTAAAAAACTGTCAAATAGGTGCTAACTCCTATTGTGTCTGGAACTCCCAGTGATTTTCAATTGTCAGGCCGGCTCACGGTTGACATTTAAGAATTTATTAAACTTTTACTTTTTTCCCCCTGCTTGCTTTTATAGATGTTACTTCTTCCTTCTTTTTAATAGATACACCATTTATATGCTTTCTCTCTCTCCTCATGAAGTCTTTTCTTTGAAATTTAGTTCAGCTTACCATTTTGTATTAGCAGCTTACTAAAGAGCTTTAAAAGTATTTGACTGTATAGGTTACTGATTTTATATTTAGTGGTGTGGGATTTTTTACAACTTTCTACATCCTAACTAAAAGAACTTTGAACACAAGCACATTTGGAATACAGTTTTTTACTATTTATCCTAACAAAAATTAAAAAGTATCTAGACAAATTTCGAATTCCATTTAGTATGTGTAATTCTCTTTCCTTCTCCCTCCCTCTTTTGCTCCCTCCAGTGGAATAATAACTCATAAATGTAGAAGAAATGATGCAGTTAGAAAATCACATTGTGGCAGTCAACACACTAATTTATTCAGAAAATGATCCTAAATTAATGCTAAAACTAACAGTAAAAGTTTGATGAGGAATCAGATACATTCTGAAAATATCTCCCTGAGAAATGCTTATAAATTACAAAAGCAAAAATAGAAACAGCTGGCAAACACCACCTCAACCATGTGATTAAAGTTGTCATAAATAGGATTATGACAAGATATGTGCCTCTTGACAAGATGCCCTACTTCTGTGACAATTTTGCCAAATATGAATCATCTCATTTTGATCATAAGTAATAGTAAACAAATCCAGTTACTGGACATCCTACCAAAATAACTGACTTCCTTTTCAAAGCTGTTAGATGTGAAAGACCAAAAACACACAAACAAAAAACAAACACCACACACACACACACACACACACACACACACACACTCCAAAAATGAAACAAACAAATAAAACCTGAGGAACTGTTCTGTATTAAACAA
This sequence comes from Mustela putorius furo, assembly GCF_011764305.1. Lineage (NCBI taxonomy): Eukaryota > Metazoa > Chordata > Mammalia > Carnivora > Mustelidae > Mustela > Mustela putorius. The sequence continues at coordinate 32,915,065 of NW_025421998.1, forward strand.
GTCTAAAGGGGCATGGCAATAAGTGAATCATAGACCTGTACCACAATAACTTTTATTTTTTTGCTCTATTTAGATGTTACTGGCATAGTTTGGTTTAATATCAATAAGGTCTGTAGTTTAGATAGTATTATCTTGTCAATGATAATTTCCTGATTTTGATCATGGCATAATGGTTATGAAATAGAATAACATTTTTTACTTTGAAGTATATAATTACTTACTAGAGTAATGAAATGTCCTATCTGCAACTTATTCTCCAGTGGTTCAGAGAAAAACGTTTAATTATACGTGGAAAGATAAATAAAACATAGGGAAAAATATTAACAGATTGGTAATGTAGTTGAAAATTATACACAATTTCATAGCCTTTTCTGTAAATGTAAAATTACTTTGGAAAGATGCTGATATGTAATAGCTGAGAGTAGTAGATCTCATTAAGAAATTATGCTGTTTTCTTTTGCTTTCCTTTTGTCTTCCCATCCCCTTTGGTCTTCTCCACATGTAGAGAAAGCTGGTCTTCTCCAGATGTAGAGAAAGCCGGTCTTCCCCAGCTTTCTTGATAAAAATAACACGTAATATTTTGTAAGTTTAAGGTGTACTAAGTGTTGATGTAATACATGTCTATATTGTAAAACCAGCATAGCATTAACTAAGACTCCCATTCCATCATAAAGTCAACAATTCTTTCTGTAAAAAACTTGTTTTTTTGTAGTGAGGACATTTAAGATCATACTTTTTTTTTCCATTTAAAATTATTTCATCCCGGGCGCCTGGGTGGCTCAGTGGGTTGGGCTGCTGCCTTCAGCTCGGGTCATGATCTCAGGGTCCTGGGATCGAGTCCTGCATCGGGCTCTCTGCTCAGCAGGGAGCCTGCTTCCCTCTCTCTCTCTCTGCCTGCCTCTCCGACTACTTGTGATTTCTCTCTGTCAAATAAATAAAATCTTAAAAAAAATAAAAATAAAAATAAAATTATTTCATCCATTTAAAACTTTAAAAAATGTTTTTATGTAAATCATTTATTTAACATACAGTGAATATTAGTTTCATGTGTACAATATAGTCATTCCACAGTTCATAAAACAGGTGATCCTCATAATAACTGCACTTCTTAATCCCCATCACCTGTTTAACACATCCCCCCATCTGCCTCCCTCTGGTAACCATGTTTGTTCTCCATAGATTCTTTCCTTTTCCTATCTTTTTCCCCTACGATCACTTATTTTGTGATCTTAAATTCCACCTATGAGTGAATTCATATGGTATGTTTTTCTCTGCCTGACTTTTTCACTTATCGTAATACTCTCTAGTTCTACCCATTTCATTACAAAAGACAAGATGCCATTTTTCTTATGACTGAGTGTTATTCCATTGTATTATATACCACATCTTCTTTATCCATTCATAATTTGATGGACATTGAGGCTCTTTCCATAAGTGGGCAATTGTTGATAATGCTACTATAAACATTGGGGTGCATGTATCCCTTCACATTAGTATTTTTGTGTCCTTACTTAGTAGAGCAAATGCTGGATTATAGGGAAGTTCTCCTTTTAACTTTGTGAGGACTCTCCATACTGTATAGGAGTGTTCCCCTTTTTCTACATCTTTACCAACATCTGTTGTTTATTATGTTGTTAATTTTAGCCATTCTGACTGGTGTGAGGTGATACCTCATTGTGGTTTGCATTAGTATTTTCCTGATCATGAGTGATGGTGAGAATCTTTTCATGTGTAAGACCATATTTTCTTAGCAATATTCAAGTATATAATACAGTATTATTAACTGTAGTTATTGTGCTAAACATTAGTTCCCCGGAAGCTATTCATCTTAGAGCTGGATATTTATATCCTTTGACTGACCTCAGTCCCTGGCAACCATCATTCTAATCTTTTTTTCTGTAAGTTTGGCTTTTTAAAGAATCAACATGTAAGTGATACCATGCAGTATTTATCTTTTTTTCTCTGGCTTTCTCTCTGGACTCAAAGTCCATCCATTTTGCCAGAAGCAGCAAGATTTCCTTCTTCCTCATGATTGAAAAAATATTCTACTGTGTATGTGTGTACGTACATGAATATATCACTTCTTATTTATGTATTCATACATTGACAGAAACAGATTTTCATATCTTGGTTATTGTAAATAATACTGCAATGAACATGGCAGTATTCATTTGTATCTCAAAGAAATCTCCGCAAAATCTCAAAGAGATTTCTTTGAGATACAAATTTTGTTTCCTTCGTATATATATACCTGAAAGGGAAACCATTAGACCCTATGGTAGTTCTTGTTTTTTTTTTTTTTTTGAGGAACTCCATCATGTCTTGCAAAGAGACTCTACCAATTTTCATTCACCATCAATGCAAAAGGGTTCCCTTTTCTTCATACCCTCTCCAACACTTATTATCTCTAGTCCCTTTGGTAAGTCATTCTAACAATTTGAAGTGATACCACATGGTGGTTTTGATTAGATTTCCCTGAAGATTAGTGACATTGAGCATCTTTTCATGTCATGTAGCTGTTGGCCATTGCATATTATCTTAAGAAAAATGTTTAGTTCCTCTGCCCATTTTTAAACACATTACTAGATTTCTTTGCTATTAAAGTGTATGAGTTCTTTATATTTTGGATATTAACCTCTTATCAAATACATGATTTGTCAATATATTGTTCCATTCCACAAGTTACCTTTCTATTTTGTGGACTGTTTCTCTTGCTGTTCAAAAGCTTTTTAGTTTGATGTAGTCTCATTTATTTTGCCTTTGGTGCTTGTGCTTTTGGTGTCATATTCAGGTAATTGCTACTGAGACCAATGTCAAGGAACATTTTCCCTATATTTTCTTCTAGAAGTTTTGTAGTTTAAGGACTTAAATTTAAGTCTTTAATTATTTTGAATTCATTCTTACAAGCTCGGTAAGACAGAGATCCAATTTCATTCTTTGGATGTGGTTAGCCAATTTTCCCAACACCATTTGTTGAAAAGACCACCCTTTCCTCATCAAGGGTTCTTGGCTGCCTTGTCAAGTATTAGCTGACATTATATGTGAGGGTTTATTTCTGGGCTTCTAATTTTTTTTTTTTTAAAGATTGTATTTATTTGCCAGAGCAAGAGAGAGAGTACACACAAGAAGGCAGAGAGGCGGGAAGAGGCAGCAAAAGAAGCAGACTCCCTGCCAAGCAAGGAGCCTGATGCAGGACTCAATTCCAGGACTCTGGGATCATGACCTGAGCCGAAGGCAGCTGCTTAACCAACTGAGCCACCCAGGTGCCCCAAGCCCCCAGGCTTCTAATTTTGTTTCATTAAATTATCTAATTAATGTCAATACTATACTATTTTGATTATGATGGCCTTGTGGCATATTTGGGATTCAGAAAGCATGGTGTCTTTGGTGGTGGTGATGGTCTTTCTCAGCATTGCTTTGACTATTGGGGAGGGGTCATTTCTATCTCCATACAAATATAAGGATTTTTTTTAGTTCTGTGAAAAAATGCCACTGGAATCTTGATAAAGACTGCACTGAGTCCATAGATGGATAGCTTTGTGTTGTATGAACATTTTAACAATATGAATTCTTCTAAATTATGAATAAAGGATATCTTTTTATTTGTATATTCTTCAATTTATTTCATCAATGTCTTGTTTTTTCACTGTACAGTTCACTTTCTTGGTTACATTTATTCCTAGGTATTTTATTGATGTTTGATTCTATAGTGAATGAATGATTTTCTTTTTCAGTTGTTGTACTGTTAGTGTACAGAAATACAACTGATTTCTGTGTAATAATTTTATATCCTACAACTTGGCTAAATTTATGGATTAGTTCCAACAGTTTTTTGGTGGCATATTTAGAATTTTCTTTATAGAGGTCATATAATTTAAAAACAAAGACAATTTTACTCTTATTTTCCTATTTAAATATCTTTTATTTCTTACCTGATGGCTCTGTCTAGGACTTTCAGTGCTATATTGAGTAGCAGTGGCAAGAGTAGGCATTCTTGTTACTTTTCTGATCTTAGAGGAAAAACTTTTAATTTTTTGCCATTGAATATCATGTTTGTTGTGGGCTTATCATCTATGGTCTTTATTTTTATGAGGTATACTTTTTCTATAACCAATTTATTGGGTGTTTTTATCATGGAAGGATATATTTTATCAAATGCTTTTTTATTGGTATGGTCATAGGATTTTTAGCTCTCTTCCATTAATGTGCTGTTACCATGTATTGATTTGTGTGTGTTGAATTATCCTTGTATCCTAGGCACAAGTCCCACTTGGTGGTGAATTATATTTAATGGACTACTGAATTAGATTTGCTAATATTTTATTGAAACTTTTCATTGATACTCATCAGTAATACATCTGTAATTATTTTCCTTTATAGGATCTTTATCTGGTATTGGTATCATGGTAATGCTAGCCATGTGAAATAATTTTGGGAATGTCTCTTGTTCTTCCAGTTTTTAGATTCTACCCAACTTTTGAGAAATAATCTATCTAGCCCTTTTCAAAATTTTCTATCAATGAAATAATCTGTGTGGCGTGGTTTTTGATTACTGAATCAATCTTAATAGTAATTGATCTATTCAGATTTATTCAGATTCAGATTTTCTATGTCTTTATGATTCAGATTAGTAGTAGATTGTTTCTAGGAATATCCTTTTCTTCTAGGTTATCCACTTTGTTGGTATATATATGTTCATAACAATCTATCTCATGATCCTCTGTATTTCAGTATTATCAGTTGTAATGTCTCCTCTTGCATTTTGATTTTGAGGCCTCTCTTTTTTCTTACTCTAGCTAAAGTTTTGTTACTTTTGTTGATTTTTTTTTTTTTTCTCAAACACCAGGTCTTAGTTTTATCAATCTTTTTTTTTTTTTTCCTGGACTCTATTTAATTTATTTCTGCTCTGAATTCTATTTCCTTCCTTTTACTAAGTTTGGGCTTAGTTTGTTCTTTATTTTCCAGTTCACTGAGGTGTAAAGAGAGGTTGTCTATTTGAGATCTTTCTGGTTTCTTAATGTAAGGGTTTATACACTCCCTTATTAGAACCTCTTTTGCACTATCCCATAAGTGTTGCTATGCTATGCTTCCATTTTCATTTGACTAAAGGTATTTCTTGATTTTCCTTTTGGTCTTCTTTTTGAGCCATTGATTATTGAGGAGTATGTTCTTCAGTCTCCACACACTTGTAAATTATCCAGCTTCCCTACTGTTATTGGCTTCTAGTTTCCTATCATTGTGGTCAGAAAAAATATTTGGTATTATTTCTTTCTAAAAATTTGCCAACATATTTTGTGACCTATCATGTGACCTATCCTATAGAATGCCTGGTGTGCACTTGAGGATAATACGTATGCTGCTACTACTGGATGGAATATTCTATAATTGTCCATTAGGTCCATTTGGACCAATACATAGTTCGAGTTCAGAGCTACTTTGTTGATTATCTCTGTGATCTATCCATTGCTGAAAGTGCGTTATTGAAGTCCCTTATTATTTTTGTATTGCAATTACTCCCTTCAGATCTGTTAGCATTTGCTTAATAAATTTAGGTACTCCAATGTTGGGTACTTATATGTAATTTTTATATATTCTTCATGAATTGGCTCCTTTATATAATGACCTTCTCTTTTCTCTTGTCACTGTTTTTGACTTAAAGTCTATTTGTCTGATAAAAGTTTAACTACTCCCACTTTGTTTTAGTTTCCACTTTTATGTACTACCTTATTCCCTTCCTTCACTTTTAACCTATAAATGTCCTGAAGCTGAAGTGAGTCCTGTAGCTAGCATATAGTTGGGTGTTCGTTTTTTTTAAAAACTATCCAGCCCCTCTGTATCTTTTGGATTGAAATGGATTGAAATCTCCAATCCATTTACATTTAGAGTATTTTTGAAGATTTACTGAAGGGATCTCTTTAATTATTCCTGGGTGTCTTGTGGTTCTTCCTTGCCCTTGGTCCTCTGCTGCATTTCTTTATAATATGATTTTCCATAGTGTAAGGAAAATTTATCTTCTGTTTATGTATTATAGATTTTTTTGTAGTTCCCAAGAGGTTTGCAGAAAAAAAAAACCTTACATATTACATATAATCATATAAATGTCTATTTTTTGCAGATAATTTAGTTTTTATTGCAAACAAAAACTCTGCCCTTTTGCTTTGTTTTTGATGTTACCATTTACATAGTTTTTACTGTGTACCCATTAACGAATTAAGATATATCTATTTTTAATACCTTTGCTTTTTAGCTTTTATGAAAGAATTAAGTAGTTAGCACATCACCATATTACAGTTAAAGTATTCTGAATCTGACTGTATTATTACCTTTACCAGTGTAGCATATTTTAATATATTTGCATGGTACTAACTAGTGATACTCTATGTCAGTTTAAAGAAATTCTTTTAACATTTATTTTAAGGCAGGTTAGCAGTGATGGATTCCCTTAGACTTTATTTATTAGGGAAAGACTTTATCTATTTTTTTAGTTCTGAGGGACAACATCGGTGAAATATTTTTGGGTGCAATTTCTTTAGTTCTTCAAATATATAATGTCGGGTTGTTTTTTTTTTTTTTTCCCAGGCCTCTGCTGAAAAATCTGCTGATAACTTCTTTGGGGTTCCCTTCCTTGAGGATTTTTTTTTTCTCTTGCTATTTTTAAAATGTTCTGTCTTTAGTTTCAGACAGTTTTTTTAATTGTGTGTCTTTGAGAAGGTTTTGGATTCAAACTTAAGGTGGCTTATTAACTTCATGAAGTTAGATGTCTAAAAATCTCTCCAGGTTTGAGAAGTTCTCAGCCAGTCTTTTTTTAAATAAGACTTCTATCCTTCTCTATTCTCTTTCTGGGATTCCAATAATGCATGTAATATTTCTTTTGATGATTCTTCTCCTTAGCTGGCTTAGACTGCTATTAAGTGCTCTGTTGAATTCTTCAGTTCAGTCATTGTATTCTTGAGCTGTAAAATTTGTTTTTTTTTTTCTGTTTCCTTTCTTTTCATTGACCTTCTATTTTATGTTTGTGGTTTTTATGTTGTGTTCTTTTATAATAGGTTTAGCATCTGTATAGCAATTACTTGAAATTTTTTTGATTTCCATTTATTTGGAATCAGTTACTAGCAGTTTATTGTATTCCTTTGGGAAATGTTTCCTTGATTTTTTTGTGGTCCCTGTATCCCTGTGTAGATGTCTGCACATTTGAAGAAAACTGAAACCTCTTCCAGATTTATGGATTTATTTTGGTAATGGAAGTCTTTCCCCTGAAGACAGGGGTATATTATATCTTGTTGTGACCCTGGGTCTAGTTATGAGCATGTCATTTCAGGGGGTGTGTTATGGCTCTTCAACTCAAGCCACTGGGGTCCACAATATTGACAATTATGTTGTACTTGTCAATCACTGTGGAGAGTCCACAATGGTTTCAAGGGCTGTTTGGTCTTAAGTGGTACCCTCAAGTCCAGTAGCGAGGAACCAGGACAGGGAGCAATGGTGGCCAGAGCCAGTGGTTTTCACACATTAGCTGAGAAGGCCAGCTGTTCGCACCTTTGCAGTGGCAGAGGCCAGTTACAAACACAACCATAGTGATGGAGGCCAGGGCAAGTCTGGGACCAATTATGGATTCACTGGCATCTGTGGGGACCCTGTCACTGCACCCTCCTATGACTGTGACTAACCCTGAGTGGCACAGTGCAGTGAAGGCCATGGACAGGAGTCAGACTGGGGAGTATATAGGTCATAGATGGAGGGAGGGGCTAATTGTATATTGTCATGGTGTTACCAGCCAGTGACAGAAGGAAGGACCTGATCTGGGCCTACAAGCAGTTGTGAGGGCCCAAGCTGTCCATGTGTTCTCCTTTGTCTGAACATTGTCCCTCTGGGCATGCACACTGCAATGGAGGTTGGTGATGAGGGTCGGCTAAGAATATGCAGATGTACAGTGGGAAGGTCAAGGAAGTACTGAACACCCAAAGAACACTAAAGGGCAAGATCTGAGGGGGGGTCCACAGTTGGCTGTATTGCCTGGTGACTTTGTCAGGGGCTGAAGCTGCTGACTTTACCTACAGAGCAGAACTCTGTGAACCATCAACATTACCCTTATCTGCCAATAATAGTCTGTTTTTCTTGTTTGTTCCTAATCTGCTTTATATTTATCAGCCTTGCCAGTCTGAGTGGTACAAAACCAAAGCAGAACCTTTGTATAATGTCTGAAGAGGCTGGTTGGTCACCCCACTCTTCCTTTCCTGGTGAGAACTCTTTCTATCTGGGAAAGTCCTTCTTGGCAGAGAACAATGCCAACTTGGGAAATGTGATAATGCAGCTCAAATGAAGTTTTCCTTTGCTTCTTGTGTTATTATTCTCAGTTTTGTTGTTGTTGTTGTTGTTCTTCCATGCTGCGGTTAAAATTTCCTACATGTGGGACGCCTGGATGGCTCAGTGGGTTAAAGCCTCTGCCTTTGGCTCAGGTCATGATCCCAGGGTCCTGGGATCCAGCTCCACACCCAGCTGTCTGCTCAGCAGGGAGCCTGCTTCCTCCTCTCTCTGCCTACCTCTCTGCCTACTTGTGATCTCTGTCAAGTGAATAAAATCTTAAAAAAAAAAAAATTTCCTACATGTGCTTTCAAAGTGTTTTAATGCTACTTTTTGTTCACAGATAGCTGTCCAGTCACTGATCTTTGTGGGGAGATGGAGAAGCTGGGTTGTTGCATTGCCATTTTTTCTTCAACTGATTTCTTTTGGGTCTAAATGAAATTATTTTAGTATTACCCTCTAGCAGAACAAAAATCATGAGTCACTTACAAATGTATACTGCTGTTTCGTGGAAATTTTGTATAGTTGCTACATTTCCCCATAAAATTGTTTTTCTATGAGATCTTCCCCCACAATTTCTTCCAATACTACTTTTTCAGGGAAGATAATTCCTGTAGAGGAAAACGTAGAGCTATATGATACAGTTCTCATATAAGCTTTAAACCTAGGCTTGAGTGTGGTATAAAAGTTGCTTTGTACAGTTAATTCACAATGTAGTTATAATTCATTCATGGAGAACCAAACACCTGTGATTCCATATGTTCTCATTTATTTCACTAAGTTGGAACCTCATGGATGAATTTCTATATAATTAGATGAGGATGACAACTTCCCAGAAAGACAGTCATTCCTGGGATATACTATTATCCAAGTGTTTATGAGTTTATAGAGAAGAAAGGATGGATATCTCAATAGTCATACGTGTGTACTGTGAAATGAATGAACCTGACACAACAAATAACTTCAATATTAAGGAAATAATGTTTAAAAATGTTATCTGTGGGGTGCCTTGGTGGCTCAGTGGGTTAAAGCTTCTGCCTTTGGCTCAGGTCATGATCCCAGGGTCCTGGGATGGAGCCCCGCATTGGGCTTTCTGCACAGCAGGGAGCCTGCTTCCTCCTCTCTCTGCCTGCTTCTCTGCCTACTTGTGATCTCTGTCAAATAAATAAAATCTTTAGAAAAAAATGTTATCTGATAGTGTGTTTTACTAAAATACTTCTTTTAAAACATATCTGACTGAATAGAAGGGATTGTGTAATACAGCTGAATAAATCTATGCCTGCCTCAATCTGTGCCTTTCTGGGTTAGGTATTTAGATTTTTACGGAAATGTAGGCAGATCTACAGACATAATACAAACTTTAAGAAAATCACCTGCTGTTTTTTAAAAAATTGAAAAGACACAGGGATGCATACAGTTTGATACTTTTATTAACCAAGAGCCAAAGGGATATTTTTTATATTCATGATAAACTCACTGAAAATTTGGTACATGATCTTGATATTAAAAAGACAGACTTACTGCAAATCTGAAACTTATACTTCATTGTAGCTGCATTTTTTCTTTCATCTGGTTAGGTTTTTTTGTTGCTCTCAGAACTAAAACTTATAGAGAGTTGCAAAGTAAAAATAAAGTCTAACATTCTGAAGCATGAGATATAAAAAGTTTATAAATGCTTGAAAAGTAAAAAGAACATGATCCTTTGACAAAAATAATAGCCTAGAGAAAAAAATGATTTAATGGAAAAATAAATGAATTAGAGAAATGTCATAAACCATATATGCATTATAGATCTAACATTTTTAATCCTGTTGATACAATCTAAATATCAACAGAATGCTCTTGTGAGAAATCAAATTAAATTTTCAATGACAAATGGAAATTTTCTGTGCTACAGTGTCAACAGAGAACTGAAGTACTTTGTTAACTTGAAATTTTGACAAGTTAAAACTTTGCTGTTAGTACATCAATAGTTTATAAATTCTGAGTACAGAAAGTGGAGATCGAGAACTCCTTTATTACATTAATGTGCTTAGGAATGTAAAAAAAAAAAAATAGGGGCACTTGGGTGGCTCAGTGGGTTAAAACCTCTGCCTTTGGTTCAGGTCATGGTCCCATGGTCCTGGGATCGAGCCCTGCATCGGGCTCTCCACTCGGCGGGGAGCCTGCCTCCCTGCCTAATTGTGATCTCTGTCTGTCAAATAAATTTAAAAAATCTTTACAAAAAAGAATGCAAAAAATAATTCTGTACTAACAGATGAATCTGCAAATATTATTTTCTCTAAGAGTAACTTTGTTTTCTACTGGCATCTACAAATTAAAAGAATATAAGTATTAATTACTTAAGTAAAAGGCTTGATAAATTCCCAAAGGCATGGAAGAAAGAAAGTAGTAGAGGAGGAATCAGAAGAGGAATGGACTTCAGGGTAGATGATTGAAACACAAGATGAGAACATCTTACTCTGTGGATATTATTTACTTACACTAGGCAGTAAGGAATCCAGTGTTTATAGACAGGATAGAATTTATAAGTGCTAATGGGGGAGGGCATAGATAGAGTTAATTTTTTAAAATCTTCTGACAGTAAACACCCTATACATGTCAACAGGATGAAATACAGAAGCCTAAAAAAGTGAAAAGAAATACCACCTAAAAAAGTAAAAATATTCAAACATCATTAATCTCTGAATTATTATTAAAAAGTTACCCTAATTGAATGATAATTAAAAAAGGTTTGATCTTTGGATGTGAAAGGTTTGATCTTTGGATTTTAGCACTTGTCAGAAAGTTAGAGCAAAATATAAATTAAGGTCTCATCATATATATTGATTGTAATTAAAAAAATTTAAAAATTCCCCAAGTCCGGTTTCTACTTCAGAAACCATGTTGTCTTTTACCCCAGATTTTATATTAAAATATTCTGCAGAAATCAGTGGCTTTCTGGGTGCCTGGGTGGCTCAGTGGGTTAAGCCACTGCCTTCGGCTCAGGTCATGATCTCAGGGTCCTGGGATCGAGTCCCGCATCGGGCTCTCTGCTCGGCAAAGAGCCTGCTTTCCTCTCTCTCTCTCTCTCTCTCTCTCCCTCTCTCTGCCTGCCTCTCTGCCTACTTGTGATCTCTCTCTGTCAAATAAATAAATAAAATCTTAAAAAAAAAAAAAGAAATCAGTGGCTTTCTTATACACTAACACTGAAAATACAGAAAGGGAATTTAGAGAATCGATTCCATTTACTATAGCACCAAGAACCATAAGATACCTGGGAATAAACCTAACCAAAGAGGTAAAGGATCTGTACTCAAGGAACTACAGAACACTCATGAAAGAAATTGAAGAAGACACAAAAAGATGGAAGACCATTCCATGCTCTTGGATCGGAAGAATAAACATCGTTAAAATGTGTATACTGCCTAGAGCAATCTATTCCTTTAATGCCATTCCGATCAAAATTCCACTGGTATTCTTCAAAGAGCTGGAGCAAATAATCCAAAAATTTGTATGGAATCAGAAGAGACCCCGAATCACTAAGGAAATGTTGAAAAACAAAAATAAAACTGGGGGCATCACGTTACCTGATTTCAAGCTTTACTACAAAGCTGTGATCACCAAGACAGCATGGTACTGGCATAAAAACAGACAAACAGACCAGTGGAACAGAGTAGAGAGCCCAGATATGGACCCTCAACTCTATGGTCAATTAATCTTCGACAAAACAGGAAAAAATATACAGTGGAAAAAAGACAGTCTCTTCAATAAATGGTGCTGGAAAAACTGGACAGCTATATGTAGAAGAATGAAACTTGACCATTCTCTTACACTGTACACAAAGATAAACTGAAAATGGATAAAAGACCATCAGAATCCTAGAGGAGAACATAGGCAGTAATCTCTTCTTATCAGCCACAGCAACTTCTTTCAAGATATGTCTCCAAAGACGAAACAAAAGTGAAAATAAACTTTTGGAACTTCATCAAAATCAAAAGCTTCTGCACAGCAAAGGAAACAGTCAAGAAAACAAAGAGGCAACCCACGGAATGGGAGAAGATATTTGCAAATGACACTACAGACAAAAGGTTGATATCCTGGATCTATAATGAACTCCTCAAACTCAACACACACAAAACAGACAAGCATATCAAAAAATGGGCAGAAGATATGAACAGACACTTCCCCAATGAAGACATACAAATGGCTATCAGACACATGAAAAAATGTTCATCATCACTAGCCCTCAGGGAGATTCAAATTAAAACCACATTGAGATATCACCTTACACCAGTTAGAATGGCCAAAATTAGCAAGACAGGAAACAACATGTGTTGGAGGGGATATGGAGAAAGGGGAACCCTCTTACACTGTTGGTGGGAATGCAAGTTGGTGCAGCCTCTTTGGAAAACAGTGTGGAGATTCCTCAAGAAATTAAAAATAGAACTTCCTTATGACCCTGCCATTGCACTCCTGGGTATTTACCCCAAAGATACAGATGTCGTGAAAAGAAGGGCCATCTGTACCCCAATGTTTATAGCAGCAATGGCCACGGTCGCCAAACTGTGGAAAGAACCAAGAGGCCCTTCAACGGATGAATGGATAAGGAAGATGTGGTCCATATACACTATGGAGTATTATGCCTCCATCAGAAAGGATGAATACCCAACTTTTGTAGCAACATGGATGGGACTGGAAGAGATTATGCTGAGTGAAATAAGTCAAGCAGAGAAAGTCAATTATCATATGGTTTCACTTATTTGTGGAGCATAACAAATAGCATGGAAACATGGGGAGGTAGAGAGGAGAAGGAAGTTGGGGGAAATTGGAAGGGGAGGTGAATCATGAGACTATGGACTGAAAAACAATCTGAGGGGTTTGAAGTGGTGGGGGGGTGGGAGGTTGGGGTACCCGGTGGTGGGTATTATAGAGGGCACAGATTGCATAGAGCACTGGGTATGGTGAAAAAATAATGAATACTGTTATGCTGAAAATAAATTAATTTTTTAAATTAAAAAAAATAAAAGATTCTGCACTATTTTTAAATGTGCCAGCTATCCGCTTTTAGAAATGAGACAGCTCAACTCTCTATTATTACTCACTACCTTTTTCTAGATAATTAAAATCTAAAATAAAAATTTTTGTTCTAGTGCCACTAGCCATAATTCAAACACTCATTTCTTCTTGGTGGCTACCAATGCAGGCCAACGACATTTTCTTCAACACTAAGTTTTATTAAGGAGGCTGGTCTAGTATACATTGTTTGTATAACTGGTTGTTTTTTTTCTGGTGTTTTCCTTTGTATTTTGTAAACTGAAACACAATTGACATGATGGTATAAATTTAAGGTATACAACATGCAGATCTGATACATTTATATATTGTAATAGGATTACCATCCTAGTTTTATATAACACAGAAATTTCTTGTGGGAAAAATTAGTATTTGGTCTCTTAACAACTTTCAAGCTTGTAACATAGTGTTATTGTCTATAATCACTGTGCTGTGCATTAGAGCTTGAGGACTTATTTATCTACATTGTAGATTTGTACTTTAAAGAGTGTGTCTTTCTAGTTCCCCTGTGCTCCTGCACCTGGTAACACACTTCTACTATTTGTATGAGTCTGGCTTCTCATATAGGTGATACCATACAGTATTGGTCCATCTGTCTGACTTATCTCACTTAGCATAACGTGCTCAAGGTTCATCTATGTTGTCACAAATGGCAGGATCTTCTTCTTTCTCATGGTTGAATAATAATCCAATGTGTGTGTCTGTGTGTGTGTGTGATGGAGGGAGGGAGTGAGAATGATGACATCTTTATCTGGTCATCCTTTGATGGACACTTAGGTTGTTTCCATTTACTGGCTACTACAACTAATGCTATAATAAACACAGGAGTGCATGTATTTCTTCAGTAACCTGTTTTCATTTCTTCTGTCTATATAACCAGAAGTGGAATTAAAAGATCATATGGAAGATCTATTTCTCAATTTTTTGAGGATATTCCATATTGTTTTCCAGAGTAGTTGAATGAATTTACATTGCCATCAACAGTGAGCAAGGGATCCCCTCTTCTCCACAGCCTTGCCAACACATCTCTCTTCCTGATTAAAGTCATTCTAACATGTGAGAGTTGATATCTCATATTGGTTTTGATTTTATTTCTGTGATGATTCATGATGTCAAACATCTTTTTAGATACCTGTTGCTATTTCCATGTATTCTTTGGAAAAAAAAAGTTGTATTTAGCTCCTCTGCCCATTTTTTTCCATTGAATTTTATGAATTCTTTATATATTTTGGATATTTTCTGGTTTTTTTTTTTTTTCCGTATAGAAGCTTTTAGTTTGATATAAGTGTATTTGTTGATTTTTGGTTTTGTTGCTTGTGCTTTTGGTGCTGTATCTAAAAATTTGTTGTCAAGACCAAAATCAGGGAGCATCTTCTCTATGAACTCTGCTAGCACTTTTATGGTATCAGATCTTATGTTACAGTCTGTTATACATTTTGAGTTTATTTTTGTGAGTTGTGTAAGACAGAGGTCCATTTTCATTTTTCTGCTTGTGATTATCCAGTTTTTCTAGCACCATTTGTTGAAGAGACCATCATTTCCCTATTGAGTATTCTTGGCTTCTTTGCCATATATTAGTGGATCATAAATGTTCAGGGAGGGCTGTTGTTGTCATTGTTTTTTTCGGTGATCACAATTCTGTTTGGTCTATGTGTCATTTTATGCATGTTTGGTTATTATAGCTTTTTAGTGTTAGTTTAATATCAAGAAGTGTGATGTGTATAGCTATGTTCTTAGTTCTCAACATTGCTTCAGGATTTTCTGTGGTTCCATACATACTTCTATTTTGGTAAAGAATCCCATTGGAATGGCAGGGATTTCATTGAATCTATACCTAGTTTTGTGTAATATGGACATTTTATTTATTTATTTTTTATTTTTTTCATTTTAACAAAATTCTTCCAATCTATGAACAGGGGATATCTTTGTGTATTCATATATTTCATAAGTGTGTTTCTTCATCAAAGTGTTTATTGTACAGGTTTTTACTTGGTTGAGTTTATTATTATTGTTGATACTATTGTGAATAAGACCGTTTGTTTTTCAAAAGCTTTGTTGCTTGTGGATGAAATGCATCCGATTTTCTGTATATTGACTTCATATCCTTGCAACTTTACTGAATTTGTTGATTAATTCTAGCAATTTGTTGGATGAATCTTTAGGATATTCCTTATGTAAGATCATAGTGTCTATAAATAAAGACCATTCAAGTTCTTTTATTCTGCTTTGGATACTCTCCCCCCCAACACCCCCCCCCCATTTTGCCTAAATACTACAGCTAAGACTACTAATACTGGAGTGAATAAGCACAGTGAGAGTGGGTATCCTTGTCTTGTTCTTTGTCTTAGAGGAAAATCTTTCAATATTTCACCATTGAATACAATGCTAGGTATTGGTTTGTTTAATATAGCCTGTATTATGTTGAGGTACATTCCCTTTATACAGAAGCTGGTGAGAATTTTTATTATGAAATGATAATGTATTTTTTACATCTATTGAGATAATCATAAGATTTTTTTACTCTCTATTAATGTGGTGATCTGCATATGTTGAGACATCTTTGTAACCCAGGGATTAATTCTACTTGATTTTGGTGAATCATCCTTTTAATGTGCTGTTGAATTTGGTTTGCTAATATTTTTTTGGGAATTTTTGCATCTATGTTTTGCATTAGAGATATTGGTCTTTAGTTTAAGAAATGCGTCCTTATATCTAGCTTGGTAACAGGTTAATTTTGTCTTGTAAAATGAGCTCGGAAATGTAAGAGTTTGAAAAGGACTGGTGTCAATTCTTGTTTAAATATTTGTTGGAATTTGTCAGTGAAGCCATCTGGTCCTAAGGTTACTGTATTGGGAGGTCTTTGATTACTGATCCACTCTTTTTGCTCATACTGGTCTACTCAGATTTTCTTTCTCCCCAAATTTGGTCTTTGGTTTTAGGAATTTATCCATTTCTTCTAGGTTATCCAATTTGTTATCACATAACTGTTCATAGTAGTTTCTTAAGAACCTTTGTATTTCTCTGCTGTATGTTGTAATGCCTTCTCTCATTTCTGGTTTTATTTGTCGTCGTCGTCTTCTTCTTCTTCTTCTTCTTCTTCTTCTTCTTCTTCTTCTTCTTCTTCTTCTTCTTCTTCTTTCTTCTTCTTCTTCTTCTTCTTCTTCTTCTTCTTCTTCCTTCTTCTTCTTCTTTCTTCTTCTTCTTCTTCTTCTTCTTCTTCTTCTTCTTCTTCTTCGTTAATGTAGCTGAAGGTTTGTCAAATTTATTTTTTTTAAAACCAGCTGTTTATTGATTTTTCTATTTTTTTCTGATCTCAATTTCATTTATTATTGCTCTGATCTTCATTATATCCTTCCTTCTGATAACTTAAAGCTTAGTTTCTTCTTCTCTTTTCCAGTTCTTTGAGGGGTAAATCGAAGTTATGTGAAATATTTGTTTTTAAAAATACATGTGTTTATTACTATAAACTTTCCTCTCAGAACTGCTTTTGTAGAAGTCCATAGATTTTGGTATGGTTTGTTCCCATTTTCATTGATCTTAATGTATTTTTTGAATTCCTTTTTATTTTTTCTTTGACCCATTATTAGGTCAGAACTGTTCTCCCATTTTCTCATGATTGCAGATTTTCTGGTTTTTCTCTTGTTAGTAATTTCTATTTTCATACCACTGTGGTCAGAAAAGATATTGGTATTATTTCAGTCTACTCAACTTTGCTAAGAATTGTTTTGTGTCTTATCATATGGTCTGTCCTAGAAAATGTTCCATGTGCACTTGAGAAGGATGTGTATGCTGCTACTGTTGAACAGAGTATTCTGTAATTATCTGTGAGGTTCATTTGGTGTATTATATGGGTTCAGGATCAACATTTCCTTGTTGAAATGTATTGTTGTGAGGTTCATTTGCTGTATTATATGGGTTCAGGTTCAACATTTCCTTGTTGATTTTCTGTCTGGATGGTCTGTTACTGGGTGGACTACTCAAGTCCCCTTTTCCCTTCAGCTCTATTAGAATTTTCTTAATAAATGTGAATGCTCTAATGTTGGGTACACAAATATTCACTATTGTTATTATTTTCTTGATAAATTGACCCCTCCATAATTATAAAATGACCTTTTTCTCATTACTTTCAGCTTAGTCTCTTTATCTGATATCCTTATACCTATCCCTACTTTATTTTTCTATTTGCGTAAAAATCTTTTTCCATCCCTTCACTTTGTCCCTCTGTGTATCCTTAAAGCTTTAGTGTGTTTCTTGTATACTACATATATTTGAGTCTTGTTTTGTTATCCATCCAGCTGCTCGGTGTCTTTTGGTGATTTAAGTCCATTATATCTGCTGTTACCATTGGTAAGTGCTTACTAATGCTATCTTATTCTTATTAGTTTTTAAAATTAATTTTGCCGTTGCTTCTCCCCTGCCATGTTTCTGCATATCTTTGTAAGCTGGTGTTTTTCTGTGGCATTGGGCTCTGTGTCACCTTTGTATTTTATTATGCTACTCTAGGTTCTTGTTGTATGGTTACCATGAAGCTTACATAATATATATCTTGGATAAAATAGCCCATTTTAACCTGATAGCAGCTTAACTTGCATTATGTACAAAAGTTTCACCCTTTCTTCCCACCTTTCATACTTCTGATTAAATAACTGTTTCATTATTCTATTATTTGTCCATTAACAAATTATAGTAGCTATTATTATGTGTAATACTCTTTTTCTTTCACCTTTATACTATAGTTAAGTAGATAACACACCATGCTATTACAAAATTAGTTTCCTAGTCCAAATGTATTTACTTTTACCAGTGTGCTGTATACTGGTATATTTATCCTTTCCTGCTTTTATGGCCCTGATTAGCATCTTTTATTTGAGCTTGAAGAAATCCTTTCAGTATTTCTTGCAAAGTAGGTATAGTGGTGATGAACTCCCTCAGCTTTTGTTTGTCTAGGAAAATTCTTATTTCTCTTTCAAATCTGGAGGCTAACTTGCTGGGCAGATATTCTTGGATACAATTCTTTTTTCTTTCAATACACTGAACATGATACCGTATTCTCTACGGGGATGAAGGGTTTCTCCTGAGAAATCTTCTGATAGCCTAGTAGGGTTTCCTTTGCAGGTGACACTCCTTCCTGGATGCTTTTAGAATTCTCTATATTTGATTTTTGGCAGTTTCTTTATAATGTGTCTTGAAGAAGACCTTTTTTGTATTGAGATAATAGGTGTTCTAGTAGCGTTTAGAACTTGTATGTCCAATTCTCTCTTCTTATATGGGGCTTTCTCTGATTTTTTTTTTACTTTACAAATATGGCTCTCCCTCTCTTCTTCTGGAATCTTGATCATTTTTATATGTGTTCTTTTGATGGATCTCCTAGTTCACATAGACTTTCTTCACTTTTCCTCATTTTTTTTTCCTCCTCTAACTGGCTTATTTCAATATTGCCATCTTTTAACTTATTTCTTCCATTTGCTCTACTCTACTGAATACCTCTTTAAATTTTTTTATTGTGTTTATTTAGATCTCAAGCTCCAGGATTCATCAATATTTTTAATTGAAGTATAATTGAAACAAAGTGTTTTATTAATTTCAGGTGAACAGAATATTGATTGGACAATTATATACTCATTGCTCACCATGATAAATACCACCATCTGTTACCATACATTATTATAATACTATTGGCTGTATTATTTTTTACGATATATTTTTCAACTCCATGACTTACTTTATAACTAGAAGTTTGTACCACTTAATCTGGTTAACTATTTCACCCATCCCTACTCTGCCTCTCCTCTGGCAACTATCAGTTCTTTGTATTCGAGTCAGTTGGTTGTTTAGTTGGTTGATTTTTAGATTCCATATATAAGTGGAATCATATGGTTTTTATCTTTGATTTTTCTCACTTAGCAAAATACTCTCTAGGTCCATCCATGATACTACAAATGGCAAAATCTCATCCTTCTAATTACTGAGTAAAAATCAATAGTTTTTAATAGTTGAAAAAATTAGGAATTTTAGCAGAGAAGTGAAAAATTATTAAAAAAAATAGGATCTTGTTTTATGTACTTTGAAATAAAATATCTGTATATAGATCTCCAGTTACACTGTTTCTTAAAGTCAGCTTTGTTGGCATTAATGTACTACATCAAGCTTTCTTATGCTTAATTTTACATGATGTATTATTTTTCATATTATTACTTTCATGCTGTGTGTTTCAATTCAAATTTACTTCACATTTAAACACATAATTGGGACTTGCTTTTTTCTAGTCGGAAAAACTTCATTTTAATTGGAATGAATAGGTCTTCTTAAATTTAATATTATTAATACAGTTTGCATTAAAGCTGAAAAAATCAATTGTTTTTGTTTATGTGTATCACATATTCTTTGTACATCTATAAACACTGAGGTTGATGTATCCCTTTGAATTACTATTTTTGTATTTTGGGGGGGTAAATACCTACCAGAAATTGCTGGATTATAGGGTGGTTCTCTTTAACCTTTTGAGGAACCTCCATATTCTTTTCCACAGTGATACACCAGTTTGCATTCTCCCAACAGTGCAAGAGTGCTCCCATTTCTCTACATTCTTGTTTTCTTGTTAACACCTGTCACCTGTCATTTCTTGTGTTGTTAATTTTAGCCATTCTGGCTAGTGTGAGGTGGGATCTCATTGTAGTTTGCATTTCCCTGATGATGAGTGATAGCGAGCATCTTTTCATGTGTCTGTTGGCCATTCATATGTCTTCTTTGGAAAAATGTCTATTCATGTCTTCTGCCTATTTTAATTGGATTATTCATTTTTTGGTTGTTGACTTTTATAAATTCTTTAAATAATCTGTATAATAACCCTTATGAAATATGTCATTTCCAAATATCTTCTCCCACTGCATAGGTTGTTTTTTAGCTTGTTGAGTGTTTCCTTATCTGTGCAGCTTTTTATTTTGATGCTCAATATTCACAAATTAACATGATATACCACATTAATAAAAGAAAGGATAAGACCCCTGTGATCCTCTACATAGATGCAGGAAAAGTATTTGACAAAGTACAACATCTACTTATGACAAAAATACTCCACCAAGTGGGTCTCTAGGAAGCACATCTCAACATTATAAAGGTCGTCTATGGAAAACCCACAGCTCATATCATTTTCAGTGGGGGAAATAGTTTTTGAATTAGTGTTCTCATTTTCTTTGGGTAAATAACCAGTAATGAAGTTATTGAATTGTATGGTATTTCTAAGTTTTTGAGGAACCTCCATACTGATTTTCACTGATAGTACATGAAGGTTCCTTTTCCTCCACATCCTTGTGAGCACTTACTTCTTGTCTTTTTGACACTAGCCATTCTGATTGATGTGAGATGATATCTCTGTGATTTTGATTTGCATTTCACTGAACGTTAGTGTTCTTGAGCATCTTTTCTATTGGCCATCTGTATGACTTCTTTGGAAAAATAACTATTCAGGTCTTCTGCCCATTTTTAATACGATTTTTTTGGTGTTGAGTTGTGTACATTGTTTCTATATTTCAATATTAACTTATCAGAAACTTCATTTGCAATATTTTTTCCCATTCACTAGGTTGCCTTTTAGTTTCAATGGTTTCCTTTGCTTTACAAAAGCTTTTTAGTTTGATGAAGTTTCATTTGTTTATTGTTGCTTTTGTCTAAAGAGACAAATTCATAAATATGTTGCTATGACTGATGTCAAAAAGATTATTGCCTATATTTTCTTCCAAGAGCTTTATGGTTTCAGATCTCACATTTGGGTCTTTAATCCAATTCTAGTTTGTTTGTATATAGTATAAGAAATTGAACTAATTTTTATTATTTTGCATCTTGCTGTCCAGTTTTCCCAGCGGTATTTATTGAAGTGAAAAACTTTTCCCCATTACATATTCTCATCGCCTTTGTCATAGATTCATTAAACATATAGGGATGGTTCTATTTCTGGACTCTCCAACATGTCTCATTCATCTATGAATCTATTTTTATGGCAGTACCACACTATTTTGATTATTATAACCTTGTACTATATATTCTGAAATCTAGGTTTGTGTATCTTCAGTTTTGCTATTTTCTATCAAGATTGCCTTGGGTACTTGGGGGTCTTTGCAGGTGCATACAAATTTTAGTATTATTGTCCTAGTTTTGTGAAAAATGTTGTTGGTATTTTGATAGGGATTGCATTGAAACTGTCGATTGCTTTGGATAAAATGGACATTTCAACAGTACTAATTCTTGCAATCCATGAACATCATTTATCTTTCCATATTGTTGTCTTCAATTTTTTTTTTCCACAGTGTCTTAGAGTTTTCAGAGAATAGGTCTCTTGCCTCCTTGGTTAAATAATCCCTTGGTGTTCTGTTGTTGTTGTTGCAATTATAAATGGAATTGTTTTCTTAATTCCTCTTCCAGTTACTTTGTTATTACTGTACAGAAATTCAGATTTCTTTGTATTAATGTATCCTGCAAGTTTAATGAATCCATTTATAACTTCTAATAGTTTTTTTGTGAAGTCTTTAGGATTTTCTATACACCTAGCATCATATCATACTGGTAGTGACAGGTAAACTTCTTCCTTGGATCCCTTAATTTCTTATTCTTGTCTGATTGCTGAAGCTAGAACTTTCAGTACTATGTTGACTAAGAGTACTAAGAGTGGACATCCTTCTCTTTCCTGAGCAAAGAGGAAAATCTTTCAGGTTTTTTCCATTTAGCATGGTGCTAGCTGTGGTATTTTTATATCTAGCCTTAATTATGTGGAGATACGTTCCATGTAACACCAGTTACTTGAGAGTTTTCATAAGCAGATGTTGAATTTTGGCAAATGCTTTTTCTTCATCTGAGATTTTTTTTAATCTTTTATTAATGTGTTGTATCACATTGATTGGTGTACAAATGTTAAACTACATTTGCATCCCTGAAATAAATCCCACTTGATTATGGTGAATGATCTTTTTAAATGTATTCTATGTGGTTTGCTAATATATGGGGTAGATTTTTGCATCTATGTTCATCAGAATTATTGTAGTTCACTGTAGTTCACTATTTGTGTAGTGTCTTTATTTGGTTTTGATATCAGAGTAATGTTGGCCTCATACAACGAATTTGGAAGCTATCCTTCTTCTCTTTCTTTTTCTTTTTTTTTTTTTTAGAGAGGGATTTAAATGTTTGGTATACCTTATCTGTCAAGTTATCTGGTCTTGGGATTTTGTTTGTTGGGAGGTTTTTATTACTGATTCAATTTCATTATTAGTAATCAGTCTTTTTACTAATCCATCTGTTTTCTATTTCTTCCTGATTTAATTTTGAAGAACTTTGTAGGAATTTATCCATTTCTTCCAGGTCACCCAATTTGTTGGCATATAATTTTTTATAACATTGTCTTATAATTCTTCCTATTTCTATAATGTCACAAGTTGTCATTTCTTCTCTTTCAGTTTTGGTTTTATGGGTGTGGGTCTTTTTTTTTTTTTCTCCCCGCTGAGTCTAGCCAGACTGAAGAAAGGTTTACTGATTTTTTTTTTTTTTTAATCTTTTCAAAGAATCAGCTCTGGTTTCATTTATCTTTCCCACAGTTTTTGTGTTTTGTTTGTGTTTTTGTTTGTTTGTTATTATTTCCTTCCTCCTGTAAGCTTTGGGTTTGCTCTTTTTCTACCTTATTTAGGTGGATGGTGGTTATTTATTTGAGATTTTTCGTTTTATTTTATTTTATTTTTTTTTTTTAAAGATTTTATTTATTTATTTGACAGAGAGAAATCACAAGTAGATGGAGAGGCAGAGAGAGAGGGAAGCAGGCTCCCTGCTGAGCAGAGAGCCCGATGCGGGACTTGATCTCAGGACTCTGAGATCATGACCTGAGCCGAAGGCAGCGGCTTAACCCACTGAGCCACCCAGGCGCCCCCAAGATTTTTCGTTTTATTGAAGTAGACCTGTAATACTACATACTTCCTTCTTAGAACTGCTTTTGCTGTTTCCCAAAGATTTTGGACCACTGTGTTTTTATTTTCATTTGTATCCATGTTTTGTTTTTTTTTTTTTTTTCATTTCCTCCTGAATTTCTTTATTGACCCATTGGCTTTTCAATAGCATATTGCTTAGCCTCCATGTGTTTGTATTTTTCCAGTTATTTTTGTTTGTTTGCTTGCTTGCTTGTTTGTTTTTTGGTAACTGATTTCTAATTTCATACCATTATGGTTGGAAATGATGCTTATTTCAATGCAATGTATTAAATTTATGGATACTTGTTTTGTGGCCTACATGTTATCTATCCCGGAGAATATTTCATGGGTACTTGAAATAAATAAATAAACAAACAAACAAACAAACAAATAAATAAATTCTGCTCTTTTTTGATGGAGTGTTCCATATATATTAGGTCCATGTGCTCTTATGTATTGTACAAAGTCATTGTTTCCTTGTTGATATTTTGCCTGAATGACCTATTCATTGATGTAAGTAGGGTGTTAAAGTCCTGCACTACTTTGTATTACTGTCAATTTCTCCCTTTGTCTGTTAATATTTCCTTTATGTATACAGGATGCTCCTATGTTGGGTGTGTAGACAGTTACACTTGTTATGTTCTTCTGTTGATTTGATCCTTTGATCATTATAATCTCTTACTGCACTCTTTGAAAGTCTATTTTGGAAAAGGAAAAAAAAAAAAGAAAGTCTATTTTGTCACAGTATTACAACACCCAGCTTTTTTTCTCTCCACTTCCATATGCATGGAATATCTTTTTCTATTACTTATTTTCAGTCTATTTGTGTCATTAGGTTTGAAGTCAGTTTCTGTTAGGCAGCATATAGATGGGCAGCATACTGACAGGTATGTGTCAGTTGTCATTGTGTTAATTGTTTTTTGGTTGTTTTTGTAGTTACTCTCTGTTTTTGCTCTTGCTCTTTCTTTGTGGTTTGATGACTAAATGCTATGCTTGGATTCCTTTTTTTTTTTTTTTTTTGTTTATCTATTACTGGTTTTTAATGTGTGGCATTAGATTTATATATAACATCTTATGCATTAAGCAGTTCATAATAAGTTGCTGATTAAGTTTGAACACATTCTAAAAGCACTAAATTTTTACTACCCCCCTCCACATTTATATGTTATATTTTACATATCTTATGCAACCCTTGACTATTTTTTGTATATATAATTGATTTTACTTCTTTTGTGTTTTAACCACCATATTGGCTTTATAAGTGGTTAATCTACTACCTTTACTATGTTTCCTTTTACCTGTAATATTTTATCCTTTCAAAATGTTACTTACAGTTATGGCCTTTACTTTCCACTTAAAGAATTCTCTTTAACATTTCTTGTAAAGCTGGGCTGGTGATGATGAACTTGAGCTTTTGTTCATCTAGGAGACTCATTATCTCTCCTTCTATTCTATTCTGAATGATAACTTTTCTGAATCTTCCTGGTTGTGAGGTGTTTTTCTTTAAGGGCTTTGAATATTTAATGCCATTCTCTTCTACCCTACACATTTTCTGCTGAACAATTTCACTGTCTTATGGGTCTTCCTTCTATGTAACTGATGTCTTTTTCTATTGATGCTTTCAATATTTTCTCGTTATCACTACTTTTTTTTCCATGTTAATTATGATACCTTGCTGGGCCTCTCCTCAGGTTCATCTTGAGACAGGTTCTGTGTGCTTCCTGGACAGCTTTTTCCTTCCCCAATTGGACGAAAGGAAATTTTTCAACTATTTTTTTCACTCTCTTCTCCTTTTGGGGTGAATATAATTTTTCTTGATGACGTTGCAGAATTCCCTTAAGCTATTCTCATTTTTTAACACTCTTTGTTCTCTTTAATGCTGTTTGGTTATGTTCCATTATTTTCTCTTCCAGATTTCTGATCCATTCTTCTGCATCTTCTAATCTGCTGATTTACCTCAGTATATTTCTAAATTTTAGTTATTGAGTTCTTTAGTTCTGACAAGTTATATTCTTTTTCTTTGTTGAAGTTCTCATGGAGTTCATCCTCTCCTCTGTAGTCCAGTATATTTATTAACATCATTTTTAATTCTTCATGAAGCATATTGCTTGTTTCTGATTCGCTTAGCTTTTTTACTGTTCTTTTATTTCAAACATACTCCTCTGTCTCTTCATTTTGTATTATGACCTGTTTGTTTCTTTGTACCACACAGGTCAGCTACATCTTCTGGTTTTTATAGTCATGGTGTTGTACAGAAGAAAGCCTTTGGTGCCAAATAGTCACCAAAACCAGACACTCCAGGAGTGTCCCTTGTGTGGACTGCATGCACTCTCCTATTGTAGCTGAGCCACAATTGCCTTCAGTCCAATTGGCTACAGTGACCCACATTGCCTGCTGTGGGCACACTGGGCAAGGTTTGTTCCCCATGCTTTTGAGAGGTCTGTGTTTGACCACTATGAGCTTGTTGATGGGAAAGCTGTCCACATTTAACCGCTCTGCTACAGCTGCAGGCATACCCAAGGGCTCAGTTGCAGGAACTGTTGGCATGCTCACATATAGTCTTACTTCTCCCCTTCCCCAGAGCAGGAGTCACTTTGGCATGACACCATTCCTAGTTCAGTCTGCCTGCAGATGTGGCAGAACATAAGTGACTTTGGAGGGGTACCTGCTAAGGAAGGTGGAGTTGCATGGTGTGGGTCCAAAGGGGAATCTTGGGGCAGGGCGCATGGTGCAAAAACAAGTAGACAGTGTTAACTCAGGTGTTTATGAGAGCCAACTCCATCTAGTGAAGAGAAATGGCACCCACTAACCCTTTTGTGCCTAGAGAAATCTCCCTCATATCCCTGCTCCTCTAGCAAACCTTTTAGGATTAGTCAATAACTGTCTTTCAGGTATACCCCAGGAAGTTTTCAAACCACTTCTTCTGCTGGGTGTTGGGCCAAGTTATTTTATTTACTGGCTCTTAAAGGGTGGTATTTCAGTTTCCTATTGTCCCCTGCCTATCCTGGCATTAAGCACCATTAGTTTTCATAGTCAGATATTATGGAACTTCTCTTCCCAATGCAAGTTCCTAGTGCCTGGAGTGTGCTATCTCTCCATTCTTGTGATATCTCTCCCATTTGTGGTTAGTCATGTTGGGGATTTTGTTTCCATCTGTGTCTCTACCCCTCCTACCCTTTTTGATGGTGGCCTTGTCTCTCTGATTAGGTGTGGAAGACCTCTTCTGCCAGTTGTCAGGTCATTTTCTGAATTAGTTGCATAGATGTAGCTGTTCTGTTGATGCATCCATGAGATAAGTTGAGCTTCGGATCTTCCTACTCTGCCATCTTCTCCTCACTGGTGTGTTGCTTCTTTTTTATGATTTCTATCTCTTTGGTAAATATTTCACTTTAAAGATTTTTTTTTATTATTCCATTCAATTTCCTTTATTTTCTATAGCTTGTTGAGTATCTTCAAAACAGTTATTCTGAGTTCTTAACTAGATTGTAACATCCCATGCCTTTGAACTTGGTTATTGGAGAACTATTACTATCTTTTGCTGATAACATATTTTCCTGTTTGTTTCTTTTCTGTGTTCCTTGTAGACTTGTGTCATTGCTTTTGCATTTGAAGTAGAAGCCACTTCTTTGTTCATTGCCTTCAGATGGGGTATTCTGTCTTTGGTGGTGGTATTATTTGGGGGTTTTCTCTGCTTTTGTATGAATACGCCTATAAGACTTTTATTGTTCCTTCTTAGGGCATTCTTAGGCTTTCATTAGTTTTAATTTTTTAGGAAGAACTCTTCAACTTTGATGAGAACTCTAGTTCTACAACTCACAACTACATAGAAGCTACTATAAACCTTTTGTTTTCCAGAGGTGGCATTTTGGGCCAAACTTTTGGCTTCTCTCTTGCATACAGAGCCTGGCCTGTTTCCTTAGGATATTCTCTGTCTACTGCAGCTTCTAAACACCCATACACTCAGGAGCATAGAAAAGGTAGCTACGGAGTTTCAGAGGTATGGGTGTTAGGAGGTGCCTGCAGATAGAGTAGGGCTATCACCATGTAGGGTACTCTCAAAGAGGCTAGGTGTAGCCTTCCTGCAGAGTCTGTTCTGCAGAAAATGTCTTTGCTATTCTTATCTGCATTATTCCTGACCTTTCCCTTCAGCCTTTCCCTTCCCTTCAGTTGGAGGTCCCAACTCAGTACTTTCTTTTTTCCAGCTGTGTCCCGCGTCACTGAGGTAGCCAGAAATTCACTCCTGCTCTCCTTTTCCCCCTGCTACCACTTGACACTTCAGAATTATGTAATATTGCCTTTGCAAGTGGTTGGGGTAGGGGGTAGCCCTAGTGAAGTTCTGTGTATCACCTCTTTTGCATCTAAATTTGTAATGTGTGTGTGCACACATCCACACCAATGGTGTGCTGAAATCTCCCTTCAGAAAAGCTGGAATTTCTTTCTTGTCTGTGGTTATCGGCCCACGTTGACTCTCAGGTCTTTTCCCCCAACAAGAGGGGTTTGGAGCAAGTGGGCTGCTCTGCTGGTTCCACAGTTCATACTGATCTATCTGTCTGTCACTGGCTGTGCAGGTGAGCAAGACACCTCTCAAGTCCCTCAGCATATGGTGCTGGCTCCTACAACTCCCACAGAAGTACTTCTGTTCATGAATAAATGTCCAATTCTTTGTTTAAAAATGGGGGATTAAAAGGCACCATGTCTTAAACCACTTTGATGCTGACATCATTCCTATATTTAATGACCAACTTTCCCATGTTTTATACTACGTAACCTTTCTCCTATAGGTATTTTTAGTTGTGCTTCTAATATCTTCCTAACAAAAACAAATAATGTTTTTCTGATACCACTTCTCAACCTCATGTACGTGACATCTTCCTGGATTTTATGGGCACACATGATCTTACTCTGTTTATATTCCCTAGACAAAGATTTCATTTGAAACAATTTTCCACCTAATGATTTCTTACTTGAGCTCAGCTACTTATTTAACAAACACTAAGCCTTTCATATATGCCGAATATTCTAAAAGGTTCTTCACTTTGCTTTAAAATTCCCACAACAAAAGATAGTATTATTTCCATTTTACAGATAAGGAAGCTGAGATTGAGAGGGCAGATCATATACTTAAGGGAACAAAGCTAGTTTCTGAATGGGGGTTCAATGATAAAACATAGTCTGCTCTCATCGTGATACTTCCTTTATGCCAGCTACCTTGCTACCTTGTCCCTGCCTGTGTGGAGAAGGAATGAGAAGAAAAGAAAGTAGCTACAAATTAATAAGACAAGAACCATGTCAGAGAATAATAGATAAGCTCACCTCTGCTACAGAAATAGGAATGGAAACTCATAAACATGTCTCCCTCTGCTATACAGAGGCCTGCAAAAGGTAATATGATTATACACAAACTGAAACACTGGGTCACTGGTCTAAGATGAATCCAGAGACTAATTATGTCAACTTGTAGACAGGAGAATGGTGGCAAATAAAACCCACAATATTCTGTAGAAACTAAGACCAAAATTGGATCAGAAACTTAGACTGAGATCCTCTCAACTTGGGGTGAGACAGGCAGATAATATAAAAGGAAAAGCTGCAGAAACAGATACATTCGTAAGATTAGCTCTTTAAGAAAAGGGATGGGAAGGGAGAATCACGCTAAACAAAGCTTAGTGGCAAAGAGACGGTGTCTTTTTGGAATTGTTCAAGTTGGGAGTGGAGGTCCAAAGCAGAATGTATTTCATAGGCAAGAGAGCCTAGAAAGGAGGTGACAGAGACAAACAGGTCTTGGGTGAAAAGCTTATCACTATAAGGTCTTCATTAGTATTAGAAAGTGTAAGAAATGATTCATCACCTTGGAAACCAGGTCCTTAGATGGTTGTTAAAATGTCAGAGCTGCAAACAATAAGGCTGGAGTTCTATGTGAGGCTTCAGGCACGGCAGACAACTACAGTGCCGGGCAGAGGCTGTAAAGGTTTGAATGTCAGGGGCAAAGTGGATGTCATATTAGAAATACTGGACAACATATCTCTGGCAGTAAGATATGCTCTATACTCACAGGCTGGAAGAGCTGGAGCTCTTTATATATACTCCTTAATTAAGGAAGGGAGTCTGTGTGTAGAGGCTGAGAAGTTCTGGAGAAAGGCAGAAGTTTGTTCCAAACTCTAATTCTGGCATCTACAAAAGTCCTCTGACTTGTGAAGTAATAGTCAGTCACCAAGAAGCTGGCTGCCTTAACAGTTTTTCTGGGCTAAGCCCTTTAAAAGCAAATTCGTATTCATTCCTGTATATTCCAGTAGGTTCTTTTCTTTCTTTCATTACCACAGAAAGTATACAGTTTGTATAGTTCACTCATATACTGAGGTACATCTACCTAGAATTTTAAAATACTTATTGCAT
The DNA here is from genome assembly GCF_011764305.1 of Mustela putorius furo. Taxonomy (NCBI): domain Eukaryota; kingdom Metazoa; phylum Chordata; class Mammalia; order Carnivora; family Mustelidae; genus Mustela; species Mustela putorius. The sequence goes on from NW_025421998.1 coordinate 32,944,758, forward strand.
CCTCTTAGTCAAGTCTATATAGCTTAGATCATATGGTTTATAGCAGTGTATAAGCAAAATCCATTTACAATAGGTAACTAATACTATTCAAAAAGATTCATTTAGGTGAGTTTCACTTAACATGTATTACATTTTCTTCACCCTTTTCACACCTGGATTTTTATATTTGTTTATAAAATGTTCTCTTAATTCCTGAGAAACACATAAGTTTCTTTTTAAAATTAAACACTGATGAATAGGTATCTGGATTATTAAAATTAAGTTCCACAAGTATTTAATGTGTGCACACATACTGGACAGACAGACCGAGAGGAATAAGAAGCTATAACCACTGTCCAGATCTCATTCTATCCTTGCTGAAGGGAAAGAGACATATTCACAAATAATTTCAATGCAAGTTCACAGGAATAAATACTACACAACAACTATAAACATTTCCTGTTCCTGAGCGAAAAGGAAAATGTGATTGAAATTATGGGTTGGATATTAAGAAAGAGAAACAAATTAATTCCTTAATTTACTCTCCTAATGAGAGAAGAAACCTCAACATAATTCTCTCCCAAAGAATTAAACATTGATGATCTGTAATAGGATTTACCACAGGCTTCCTTTCAGATCAGCAAGTTTTAGGCTTCCTCCCTCTCTTGCTTACATACTCACCTTCTCCCGAGAAAAATTAAGCAACCCTTCCACCCATTTCATCTCTTTCTAGGAATTCATCACCTGCAGACACTCTCTGCCAGATCACTCAGATTCAGAGCAGTCAAACGAGGAAAGCCTACCTGCTATGAACACTTCCATTCAAATGGGAAAACATATACTCGTTGATCATATTTAGCAATGCAAGCTCCTATTAGCCATAAACAGAAATGGGCTTCTTTCCTGGTTGGGGGGAGGATAATTTTTGGTAGGTCTCTGATTTGTCCTCCTAACGGTAATCCCAGTCATTTGTTGCTCATGATCCTAGAATCCATTTGCTTCAAACTAATTTTTTTTTTTTTAGAGATTTTATTTATTTATTTAACAGAGAGAGAGATCGTAAGTAGGCAGGGTAGCAGGGGGGGGGGCGGCGGGAAGAGGCTCCCTGCTGAGCAAAGAGCCCATCCCAGGACCCTGAGATCATGACCCAAGCCAAAGGCAGAGGCTTAACCCACTGAGCCACCCAGGTGCTCCTCAAACTAATTTTTTATCCATTATCTTCTTATACTACAACTGAAGAAAATATGTGACAATATTACTTTCTAAACGGTGGAAAATCTTTCTCAGCCCATTTGCTGCCCACAGAGAGCTGGAAGCACAGTAGTCTATTTTAGTCCAGCCTAGTGTTGTTCTTGATAGCATAACTCTTCCAAATAATTTATGGGCCTCTCATTTAATTTCAGTCAATATTATATACAAACAACCATACTCACAATTTCTCTCAAGACATGCCTCTCTCTACATATATTTAATTGCAGATACTTTCAACTGCTGGGACTTGAAGAAAGTCATACTCTTAATCTTTTTTCACAGAAATCATCTGTGCAATGAATAGAATGTACTGCCTGCCACTTAACCTATTCAGGTATTTTAGCAATTGTTATATGGCTCATCTGTTTTACACAATCTTCTCAACAAGACTGATTTCAGAGACTCTATCTTTTAATTTCCAACAGGAAAAGTTAAGAGACAATCTCATTTGCAAGCCTCAAGTTCTAACTTTCAGGACTGCCTCTCACACTTTTCATTTCTCCTTTCAAACTGGCAATTTCTACTATGGGCTTATCTCTTCGTGTAATTTCTTTTCAGGTTTTATCAACACTAGTATTGTGTTTTCCAACATTTTCACCAAACCATTAAATAAGTCATTCCTGATTTTCCCAAGTTATTCAAGGTGACAGTTTTATCAGTTTCTCCAAAGCATAAACATAGACCTCTATCCTTCCAGATTTAGCACCTTTCTTTCTACTCACTTTATAACCAAGACATCAATGACCCATAGATTCTATGTTATGGTAGCACACAAATTCTGGTACCATATCAGTCATGATTATCAAGGAAATGCTAACAAATGAAAATATTTTCTTCATGGGTAAGTGTATTTATCATTCACATCAGGTGTTCCACGGGGGCCCTAGTTATTGTGCTCCTTCTAGACTCCAGGTTGAAAAAAGGAGAAAACATCTGTAATTATGCTGGTTTCATTTTCTGATTAAGGAAGAGAGGGGAGGAGAGAATATGGCAAAGCATTCACTCTCAAAGTGTCTCCATAATGGGCACATCTTTGTCACTCATATTTCATTGGCCAAAATGAGACATGGGGTCAAGCGTTTCTTCATAGGATTAGAGAAATGTGGTATCAAGGGATAGGAAATGGATATTGGTGAACACTGACAAAGCCTACCACAAATACTCTCTGGTAGGGGATTATAAATTAATCATGGTGATTCCATGTAAAGTTGTAGTATACATATTAATATGGAAGGAGCTCTAAGACTAGACTACATTTTGTATAAAACGGGGAGATGAAAGTGCTTATTTTTATAATCAATGTCTGGAAGACTATGTAAGAAAATGTCTAGTTGAAGTATAAGAGAAAGTATTTACTCTATAATACTTTATATATTTGCATTTTGAACTACATAAATTTCCTATCCAAAAGTTCTACTAAATAGGGATAAATTGTTTTAAATTTATTTTTCTTTTTAAAATTTCTTTCTATTATGTTCAGTATTTTTTGATGGAGTGTTCACTGATTCATTAGTTGTGTTTAACACCCAGTGCTCAACATCATATGTGCCCTCCTCACCCCATCCCCTGACCCATATCCCCTCTAAAGTCCTCAGTTTGTTTCCTGGAGTCCAGAGTCTCCAGTGGTTTGTCTCTCTCTCTGATTTTTCCCCCTTCAGTTTTCCCTCCCTTCCCCTATGGTCCTCTGTGCTATTGCGTATGTTCCACAGATAAATGAAACCATATAATAATTGTCTTTCTCTGCTTGACTAAACTGTTCTAAATTTAAAGGGAAAATCTACTAGGCAGCACGTTACTGACAACTACAACATCACAGAAAATGTCAGCTCATTTAGAATACCTGGTTTCAGGAAAAAAAAATGTTGAACTTATCTTTAATTCTGCCAGTTCTTTTAAGATAACAAAGGTTTATAAGCTATTCCCCAAATCATTACAGAGTGTTGTAAAGATTTTACTATCAAAGCCTTGTTTTTGTAAAACTAGCCATATCCTGCAGTATTTTGTTCACTTTGTGCTTCCATGTATTTGCTTCTGAAATGTTTCTCTGAATGATGTAAGGAATGCATTTCAGGTATATAGTTACAGCTGGAAATTTATATTAAAAAAAAAACCATTATAGCTCAGATAACACAGTTCCAACACTGATGATGACATTAGCAAATTTGTACCTAAAAATAGATTTTGAAATGAAATGGTTACTGGCAATATTTTTTCTGGTATTTTAGCATCCTTAATTTACAAGGCAAAAAAGTCTATCTGTATTAAAACATGCTACTCAGTTTGGGAGTTTTGCTATATGTTGGTTGAAAAAATACATTGTTTTGTACATTTGTTAATACATTTATTTCTTTACATTTCAGAAATGTTTCATTTTCTAACAACTAGTTAGGTAACCAAGTGTTTAATATATATTTTAAGGAACTTTTACTCCATTAGAAAAATGAATATTTCTCCAATGGTATCCGGCATTTTACCTTTCCCTACTAAGAAACTTGTAAATAGTTTGTTAAACATTTATTATCAGGTTTACTGAAAGAACCCTAAAGTGTATCTCTTGTGGCGACATAATTTCAGCAATCCCAAGTGTCATGAATTGTCAAGTTCCGTCTTACATCACTGGTGATTTTTAAAATTTCACTAATCATGACGACTTCATATTGTCATGAGCTCAGCGCTGTAATGAAGAACAAGGTTCTTCATTAATCACTGACTACCAAAGAATTCTTTTTGTAACTTTGTAATTTTACACAGACTTCTTGATATTTTTAAATTTTTTATCTTTCAATCTCACAGAGAGACAAGACAGACTGTTGTAGGGCTAAATGAGTCACCATTTCTCTCAAGGTTTTATTCACTAGTGTCAATATTACATATTGCACAATATACATATGATTCTAATAATGTGAGGGTAAATTCAGTTTGTAATACAATCCATAAATTAATGAAACTAGATGATAGAAATGGTAATGAATAGCATAGAGGACATTAGGAGAAGGAAGGGAAAATTGAAGGGGGGGAGCTGGAGTGGGAGATGAACCATGAGAGCCTGGACTCTGGGAAACAAACTGAGGATTTTAGAAGGGAGTGGGGGTGAGGGGATGGGTAAGCCTAGTGATGGGAGTTGAGGGCATGGATTGCATGAAGCACTGGGTGTTATACACAAACAATGAAATATGGAACACTACATCAAAAACGAATGATGTACTGTATGGTGACTAACATAATAAAAAAAATGAATGGCAATGAAAACTGCCCTTCTGCATAATAATAAACCTCCTTTTTCCTTAAACCAGCTCAGGAGCTACATTTGTCATTGAACAATCTGATCTATGGATCAAGAGACAGCACTACTGTTTGTAAAATCTTTTATATTAGATATATGGTTTAATTTTTAAAAATAAATATAGATAAAACTTGCCTTATTCTCCAATAACCCTTTTTATATCTAATGCTACTTACTAGTCCATGCACCTCAGGTCTATGAGTCTGATTAGCATTAGGAACTGTATAATATTAGAACATAAGTTATAGCTTGTAAAAATTGAGCTTACTATATGTAAAGTAATTGCTAAGAACATTTGCTTAACTTCCTACTACTCTATGAAATTACATTAATAATTACTCAAATTACATTAATTTGATATTTATATAGCTAATAACTATATAAAATATAGAAGCCAACATTTAATTATCAACTATGAGTGGAACAAAAGTAATTCTCATTACTTACTTACTCTTACTCACTCTATTGTGAAACAAAACATTTTCTTTTTTTTTTTTTTAAGATTTTATTTATTTATTTGACAGAGAGAAATCACAAGTAGACAGAGAGGCAGGCAGAGAGAGAGAGAGGGAGGCAGGCTCCCTGCTGAGCAGAGAGCCCCATGCGGGACTCGATCCCAGGACCCGGAGATCATGACCTGAGCCGAAGGCAGCGGCTTAACCCACTGAGCCACCCAGGCGCCCTTGAAACAAAACATTTTCAAATAAAAACAAATAACCTGAAACCCACATTGGAGATGATATTTTGAGCAAATTCTCTATATAGTGAAATTAGGTCTCTCTTCACAGAGTATGTTTCAACTATATATTTTGCCACAAACTAATCCACCATATTACTAAGTACATAGAATCATATTACAGTTAATTTTCTAAAAGCTTAATTTTTATTCAATGTTATTTATGATATATACATGTTTTCCACATATAGCTATGGTTTATTTTCCCTGCTTTAAGCTATATACTTGAGTATATGTACCATAATTTATTAACCACTATTTGTAATGGTCAGTTGTTTTTCCTCCAGTTTCTTTCAGTTATAATCTCCTTAGAACTTTTTTTTAATAAATCCTAGTACATTTGAGTGATTTTTTTCTCTATGTGAAGTTGTATTGCTACAAACACACATGTTCAAGTTTACTAGTTAATTCTTGTTTTCAGTACTATCACCAGCAGGTTTATAAGTTTGCATTACACTCTATTGTTAAGACACTTGGTAATTTTAGACTTTAATTTTTGCTCATGTAGGCCATTTGAAATAAGATCCCAGAGGAACGACATATAATAAATTTACAAGCTTTTTATATGCAAAAAAAAGGTGGGTGTTGTCAAAATAATGTGTTTTTTTTTTAAATAGATTAACCTTTAAAAATATTATTATGAAAAAAGATCTTACTAGTACGCATATTCCTCTTGAGCATCATTCCGTGATGTTGTTGGGGTAACTGGGACTTGCTAAGCTGTTTAAGGTAACCTGAGACCATTTAGCCCAGGGACAAATGAGTTTTCCTTCTCTCTTAATAGCATTTGGTCAGGTTTCTGACTCTCCTTTTATCATTGTATGTGCCCCTACTGGTGCCACTACCCTCTTTGTGGTGGTTTCCCCTTGGCAGTGAGCTAGGAAATGAAATAGCCACTTGTTACTTTTTTTTTTTTCCATGTCAGTACCAGTACTTTATGCTCAGTTAGCCAGAATATAGTACATCATAAGTTTTTGATTTAGAGTTCAACGATTCATTAGTTGCATATAACAACCAGTACACATCACAACATGTGTCATCTTGTTATTTTAAAATGTGGATGGACTACATCTCTGGTTCTATGTTACTAGGCCTCCTCCATCTAAGCCTTGTTGGGTGCCTCAGTGGCTCAGATTGTTAAATGCCTTCGGCTCAGGTTCTAGGATCAAGCCCCATCGTCCAGTTCCCAGCTTGGCAGGGAGGCTGCTTCTCCTTCTCCCCCTGCTTTGCTCTGCCTCTCTCTCTCAAATGAATAAGGCTTTTTGTTCATGGGATTGTGTCAGTTATTTTTTTATTGGTTTTATCAGACAAGCTGTATGATGACTATTATAGCTATAATGATTTTTCCCATCTTATTTCAGAGTTTTAGCTACTTGCTAGAGATGTGATGATGTCAGTGACTTAACTCTGGGTAAGTGGTTAAAAGGGGTACTATGTTAAAATAATGTTAAAAAGATTAATAAAGATTAATATGTCAAGCAATATTAAAAAATGTTTATATATGATATAATTCTAATATCCCATTTATAAAAAAATTTTTTCTTTAAAATGTAGAAATTGAACGGGTTGGGATTATGGACATTGGGGAGGGTATGTGCTTTGGTGAGTGCTGTGAAGTGTGTAAACCTGGTAATTCACAGACCTGTACCCCTGGGGATAAAAATATATGTTTATAAAAAATAAAAAATTAAAAAAAATGTAGAAATTGTATCTATTTTCACATTTCTGCTAAGCTATGAATGATCTTTTTATATTTGTAATATGCCTATTTTTATTATTCAGAAAAGCAAGGGCAAGTACTTAATCAGAAATTTGGTTTCATCTATCCCATACATAAAGGATTCACTCTTAAATAATTTCTTTTTTAAGTCCTAGCTGGGGCTCTACATACTGGCTTTTACCCTCATTCTCAAGAGCCTTGCCACTCTAGCAAAGTTCTATAGACTCTACTGACAGGAAGGAAGAACTGGATATCTACTTGGTAATAGTTCATAGCCTGGTCCATTAGTACCTAATTTTCCTGTACCTGGATTCATCATTATATAAATGCAAATGTAAACATTTTTAATAATACTCCAAGAACTCTAGGAACAGATGATGTGCAAAATAGGTTGATTTATTAATGAATGTATCAACTCCCAAATATCCAAAGGTAGTTGTCTACAATGTTGCCTATTTTTGAATTTTCTATACAGATTTCTCTAACTTTAATTTTCAGACTTACCTCTCATTATGACTATTAAAACATGTAAATAAAAATAAGTCACACCTTGAAAAGCAATATGGGGCAGTATACCTTCACTTAGACTATAATAATCCTCAGTCATGTCAATCAAAATAAAAATGTTTTGATTTCCCTCAAGAATATGAAGAAAAACTTCATAGAGGATTATGAGACATGGAAACTGAATGATGAATAAAAATTAGTAATATATATTTGAAAAAAAATTTTTTAAGTAGGCTCAAGGCCAATGCAGGGCTTGAACTCATGACCCTGAGATCAAGAGTCAGATGTATTACTGAGCCACTCAGGAGCCCTTGAAAATACATTTAAATGTTTACTAATACAGTAAAGTCTCTATCAGGTATATTTTAAATATATTTTGGGGGAAATGATACGCAAGTGGTAAATTAGGAATTTTTACTCTGTAAGAATCACATATTTATTGAGAAGACTTCTTTTATATAGATCTTTCTCTGTTCTGACAAGAATGTAACATTTCCTGAAGTGTGGAATTTAAAATTGGAAAATAAACTCTTAAGAGCAAAGTGATTTATTTACTTATATTTTGGGCTTAAAAGGTAAAGCTTGGTTTTAGCTCAAAAAGCTTCTTCTCTTGTACACTTCTTGGGCATATTATTGTAATTTGAAGAGATTCTGAAAATAGAGGCAATAAGACTGTTTCTGCTTGCATGCTGTGAAATTCTCCCTACAAGATTTTAATTGAACTTGCTCAACAGGCAGAGAGAACCACCTTCTTTCTTCAAAGACAGAAGAGGACTTGTTTAGCAAGAGGAAAAAGTCTACCAGCATCCTCCAAAAGGGGCACGTGGTGTGCTCCTGTCCGTGGTACTCCTCTTATCAGAAGATGCCAAAGCAGCACAGTGCATTTCACAAGTGAGAGTAAGTTTAAAGCACGAGCTAACTTAACTGCTTGGGGGAAACAATATCATAAAAAGAGAAGATCACTGAATTTGTATGTTTTGGGGTCTGGGAGTCCAAAGGCAGCAGTGCCTAGCATACCAGTATTTTCCTCAGTCTGCTGCAGGTAAACATAGAAATTCATTCTTCCTGAAAGAAAGTTTTAGACTTGCTTAAACTTTGAGTCTAGGTTGGAGGTGATGGGGGTCAGAATAGAAGACTAGGGAAATATTTTCTTCTATTAATAAGGTTTTTGATAATGATGCATTCTTTTTAGCTCTTCAATAAAAGCAGAAGTTATTTTACAAGAAATAACATTTTCAAATTCTAATTAGACTTTCAAATCCTAAGTCTTTTATATATTTGGTAAGCACTCTGCTAAAGCACTGTTTCACTGTGTAGACTTTGGGGTGTGGGAGTAACTGAGGGAAAAGATCAATTAGCTCCTACTGAGAATGTTCCCAGGTATTTGTTATGGATTGAATGTTCTCTAAAATTCATTATGTTGAAATCTAATTCTCATGGTGATGCTAGTTGTAGGTGACCTTAGTAGAAAAGGTCAGAGAGCTAGTAGCTCCATCTCTTTCTGCCATGTGAGACCACAAGGAGAACCTGGCACTCTGCAGATAAAAAGAACCCTCACAGCATGCTGACAACCTCAGAGTTCCAGCTTCCAGAACTTGAGAAGTAAGACCTCTGGTCTATGGCATTTTATCAGAGCAGTCAAAAGTTATTCTTTATCCAGAAATTGCTAGCTTAGACTCTGCAGTGCAAAGAGATGATTTTGAATACATGAAGGGATAAAGGTAAGTTGAAGAATTTATGTTTTAGGAATTTAGAGAGGAAAATAAAAAAGGACAAGACAGGATGATCTGAATGGAAATGCCTCTAGAAAGGAGTGATCCCATCATGATGGGATGCTTTGAACTACTCCAGAATGTAAAATCAACCCTCAAGAAATCATTGTGAATGGCTAAAACCAAAACCAGTATCACAAGTAGTAGGTGATGGCAAACCTTACACACTTCACCAAAACGCACTCCGGAGAAGGCTTGTTCTACAGTGCTGCATTTTATTCCATTTTATGATCATAAAAAAGAAAATAATTTATCTCTTAACAACACTATATGTAAAAGCACTGAGAGAATAAAAACTGTCTCTCCCACTCCTATAAGAATAGGTGGTCCATGAGATGATTTACATGAACAAAAAAAGTTAGGTTCACCCAACAGTGCATCTCCTGACCTGGGCATTTTGCAGGACCTTAGTTCTGGTGGCAATATGATCAGGTCACATTTTGCGAGTGGACTACTGCACACCTTGTGGAAAGGCACTCCGCCCCTGCAGGGGGCCAAACACTATCCGCAACACGGCAGTAGTCTTAGGAAACTGAGTGACACCAGAATTCACATCATAAGGATCTTAGGAGAAGAGCTATAAAGGGGGAAGAAAATCTGAAGAAATAATAGCTGAAGACTTCCAGATCCAAGAGGCAGTGATTCTAAAAAAAATTCAACCCAAGGAAGGCCACACCAAAACATAAGTAATTAAAATGGCAAGAAGTAGAGAAGACAACTCAAAAACCAGAAAAAGAAGGCAGTTATAAACAAGGGAAACCCCATAAGGCTTTCAGCAGAAAATGTCATGATATGTTTAAAGGGCTGAAAGGGAAAAGCCTATAGCCAAGAATACTCTATTCAGCAAGGCTATCATTCAGAATAGGATAAAGAATTTCTGAGACAAAAACTAAAAGCGTTCATGACAACTAAACCAGCCCCACAAGAAATATTAAAGTGTATTCTTTCAGTGGAGAGAAAAGGACTGTAAGTGAGAGTATGAAAAGTATAAAAGAAGTAAAACTAAGTATTTCAGTAAAAATGAGTCAAAGGATTCACAAAGTAAAAGATAACAGGCTATTATATTTTACATTCTAAAATGTGGGGGAAGAGGAGTAAAAAAAAATGGGTTCAGACTTAAGTGACCATCAACTTAACATAGACTGCTATATGCAGATGTTATATACAAACCTAATGGTAACCACAAATAAAAAACCACTAATAGATATGCAAAGAAGAAAGAGCAGGGAATCTATATCACTAAAGAAAGTCAATAAACCATGAAAGAGCAAAAACCACAAGTAACAAAATAGCAAATTCTTATCAATAATTACTTTGAATGTACATGGACTAAATGTTCCAATCAAAACACACAGGGTGACAGAGTGGATAAAAAACCCAGATCCATCTATATACTGCCTATGAGAGACTCATTTCAGACTGAAAGGCACCAGCAGGTTTAAAGTAAATGAATGATGAAACATTTATCATGCACATGGATGTCAAAAGAAAATTGGGGTAGCAAACCTCTATCACACAAGGTACACTTTAAAATAAAGACTGTAACTTGAAGTAAAGAAGGACATGATATAATCGTTAAGGGAACAATCCAACAAGATACAATTGTAAATATTTATGCACCGAATGGGGACACCCAATTAAATGAAATAGTTAACAACAAACATAAAGGAGATGACTGACACAATAACAGCAGGGGATTTTAAGCCCCTGCTGGAGGGACAGATCATTGAAACAAAGTCAACAAGGAAACAGTGGTTTTGAATGACACACTGGACAAGATGGATTTAACAGAAAATACAGAACATTCCACCCTAAGACAGTAGAATACACATACTTTTCAAGTGTACATAGAACATATGAGACCACAAAACAAGGCTCAACATATTCAAAAAAGCTGAAATCATACAATCCATCATTCTTGACCATAATGCTATGAAACTAGAAATCCACCACAAGAAAAAAACCTGGGAAGTACAGAAAAAACTACATGAAAAATATATGTAGTTAAGTAACATGCTTTATTAAGCAGCACCAGGCCCAGCAACATTATGAGGCTCTCCTCCAGGGGAGGAGAACAGATCCCCACCTTGATGGGCTTTTTAAGATTTGGAGTTTTATCTCTGACATGCAACTGGGATTTAAAACACAGAACTATGGCACTGGATGTGCAAATGGCCCAGGCACAGACAGGTTGAGGGCAGAGATCAGATGGAAGCTTGAACCGAAGGAGGACAGATTGTTGGCTTTTCTGTGAGGACTTCCTGAGCAGTGGCACCTGGGAGTTCTCCTTCCCCAGGATGAGAGCAGGAATGTGAAGCCATCTTCCTCCTCCCCAGTCGCCACTATCTTACCCATGAGCATAGTCAGACTTGAGGGAAAAACACAGCACTTCTAGTGGAGGCTGGAAAGATACACCTTACAGGGGTATCTTTACTAGGGAAAGACTATAAACCCACACAGCCAGCCTCTCCTTCAGAGAACCAACACAGGCCCCCTATGTGTATCAAGACTACTGATCATAGAATCAACTTTAGTCCTGGTAGAAACAGGACCATGCTCCCCCTCCCTTTTTTTCTTTTTTTCACCGGAATCAGGCTTACAGTTTTTTGTTTGTTCCCTTTAATCATATTTTGGACCAGGTATTGTTTTGTTTATTCTTTTATCAGACTTCTCTTAACAAACAAATCAAAGCTCATCTAGTAAAATGCCCCAAACTTCCCACTGTAAGGAAGGACTCTGCAGATGATGTACATGTGGGAAATAGCAGTAAAAACATATCAGTAGAGCATGCAGGACACATAAGAAACTGGAGAGTGTATGATGCCTTTTTAATACAGCATTACTCTCAGGAGCAGCAAACAAAATAAGTCTTTATAGAATGCAAAATATAGAAACTTAGAATGACAAGATGGATGAATTCTCCCCAAAAGAAAGATCAAGAAATCACAGCCAGACACTTCCTTAAAACAGATATAAGCAATGTATATGAACAAGAATGTAAACCAACAGTCTTAAGAATAGTAGCTGGGCTTGAAAAAAACATAGATGATACCAGAGAAGCCCTTGCTGCAGATATAAAAGACCTAAAATCTAGTAGGCCGAAATAAAAAGTGCTATAACTGAGATGCAAAACAACTGGATAGAATCACAATAAGGATGGAAGAAGCAGAGGAACAATTACATGATATAGAAAATAGAATTATGGAAGATAAGCTGAAAAGAAGAGGGACAGAAAACTCTTAAATAATATAGAAAGCCAGTGACTCCATAAAGCACAAGAATATCTATATCATAGGAGTCCCAGTAAAAGAAGAGTGGGGAAAGGGGGAAAAAAGGTTTATTGAACAAATTATACATGAGAGTTTCCCTAATCTGTGAAAGGAAACAAGCATTCAAGTCCAATGGATAAATTCCTGGAAACCTTTAAACTACCAAAACTGAAACCGGAAGAAATAGAAAAATCTGAATAGGCTTATAACCAGCAAGGACATTGAATCAGTAATCAAGAATTTCCCAACAAATAAGAGTCCAAGGCCAGTGGCTTCCCAAGGGAATTCTACCAAGCATTCAAAGAAAAATTACTACCTATTTTTTCTGAAACTCTTCAAAAAAAGAAAAGGAACTAAAACTTCCAAATTCATTTTATGAGGTCAGCATTACCTAGATCCCTAAACCAGACAAAATTCCATTAAAAAGAATAACTACAAGTCAATATCCCTGACAAAGAAGCAAAAATAGTCAACAAGATACTAGCTAATCTAATTCTACAGTACATTAAAATGATTATTCACCATGACCAAGAGGGATTTGTTCCTGAGCTGCAGGTATGGTTCTATATCAACAAATCATGTGATACACCATATTAATGAAAGGAAGGATAGGAACCATATAACCTTGCCATTAGATGCAGAAAGAGCATTTAACATAATACAGCATCCTTTCTTGATAAAAACCCTAAAGAAAATGGGATATAATGAACATAAGTCAACATTCTAAAGGTCATCGATCAAAGACCCACCACTAATATTCTCAATGGGGAAGAGCTCTTCCCCTAAGGTCAAGAACACAACAGTGATGTCAACACTCACCCCTGTTGTTCAACACAGTATTAGAAGTCCTTGCCTCGGCAACCAGAAAACAGAAATAAAAGGCATTTTATTTATTTTTTTTTTAAGATTTTATTTATTTATTTATTTGACAGGGATTAGGCAGAGAGGCAGGCAGACAGAGAGAGAGAGGAGGAAGCAGGCTCCCTGTTGAGCAGAGAGCTCCATATGGGGCTCAATCCCAGGACTCAGGCATCATGACCTGAGGTGAAGGCAGAGGCTTTAACCCACTGCGCCACCCAGGCGCCCCTAAAAGGCATTTTAATCAACAAGGAATAAGTAAAAAATTTACTCTTCAAAGATGACACGATACTCTATGAAGAAAACCCAAAGACTACACCAAAAAATTGTTATTACTGATACAGGAATTCTATAAAGTTGGAGGATAAAAAAAGGACAACATACAGACATCTGTTGCACTTCTATACACCAATAATAAAGCAGCAGAAAGAGACATCAAGGAATTGATCACATTTCCCATTGTACCAAAACCATAAGATACCTAGGAATAAATCTAACCAAGGAGGAAAAAGATCCCTATACTGAAAACTAGAGAACACTTATGAAAGAAACAGAGTAAGACAGAAAGAAATGGAAAAACATTCCATGCCCATGGATTGGAAGAACAAATATTTTTAAAATGTCTATGCTACACAAAGCAACATACACATTCAATGTAATCCCTATCAAAATAACACCAGGATTGGGGCACCTGGGTGGCTCAGTGGGTTAAAGCTTCTGCTTTCGGCTCGGGTCATGATCCCGGGGTCCTGGGATCAAGCCCCTCATCGGGCTCTCTGCTCGGCGGGGAGCTCGCTTCCTCCTTTCTCTCTGCCTGCCTCTCTGCCTACTTGTGATGGCTCTGTCAAATAAATAAAATCTTTAAAAAAAAAAAAAAAACCAGGATTTTTTATACCTAGAACAAACAAAAAATTTGTATGGAATCAATAAAGATTCCAAGTAGCCAAAGAGATGTTGAAAAATAAAATCAAAGCATGAGGCATCAAAATTCCAGACTTCAAGCTGTAGTACAAAGCAGTAATCCTTAAGATAGTATGGTATTAGCACAAAAGTAGAAGCATAGATCAACAGAACATAAAGAACCCAGAAATGGACCCAACACTGTGTGGTCAACTAAGCTTTAACAAAGCAGGAAAGAATATCTCATTTAAAAAAAAAAAAGTTTCCTCAATAAACAGTGTTGGGAAAACTGGACAGCAACATGCAGAAGAATGAACTGCACAATTTTCTTATATTATTCAAAAAATAATTTCAAAATGGATGAAAGACCTAAGTATAAGACAGGAAACTATCAAAATCCTAGAGAGAAAGACAGGTATTATCTTTTTGGAAACTGACTTCATCAGCTTTTTACTCGACAAGTCTCTGGAGGCAAGGAAAACAAAAGCAAAAATTAACTATTGGGACTTCATCAGGATAAAATGCTTTTACACAGCAAAGGAAAAAATCCACAAAACCAAAAAGGCCACCTACAGAATGGGAGAAGATATTTCCAAATGACACATGAGATAAAGGTTAGTACCCCAAATCTATCAAGAACTTATCTAACTCAACACCCAAAAAACAATCCTGTTCATAAACGGGCAGAAGATATGAATAGACACTTTTCCTAAGAAGACATTCAGATAGCTACCAGACACATGAAAATATGCTCAACATTACTTATCATCAGGGAAACACAAAACTATGATGAGATACCACCTCACGCCAGTCAGAATGGCTAAAATTAACAAGTCAGGAAACAACAGACATTGATGAGAATGCAGAGAAATGGGAACCCTCTTGCACTGTTGGTGGGAATGCAAACTGGTGCGGCCACTCTGAAAAACATGCCAGGTTCCTCAAAGAGCGAAAAATAGAACTGACCTACAACCTAGCAATCGCCCTACAAACCAGCAACCGCCTGGGTGGCTCAGTGGGTTAAGCCTCTACCTTCAGCTCAGGTCATAATCTCAGCATCCTGGGATTGAGCCCCGCATCAGACTCTATGATCAGCAGGAAATCTGCTTCCCCCTCTCTCTGCCTGCCTGACTACTTGTGATCTCTGTCAAATAAATAACTGGAATCTTTAAGAAATAATAAAAATAAAATAAAAATCTGTTTAAATTTTCATTATTATAGTCACATTTTATCCTTTCATTGTATTTAAACTAATTCTTGTATACATACAGGGTTTTTTTTTTCCCTTAAAATTTTGAGATACAATTTCCTCTAATAGATCAAAATATACCCTAAATCTAGCACATAGTTTTGTTCTAGTCTCCAGCCTGATCACATTCTTTCTTTTTATTTTTTTTATCAAACAACTTATCAATTATTTTCAGAATCTTTTTAAATATTCATCTTTACAGTCATATTCCATCCCTTCATCATGTTTAGCCTTATTTTTGCATATATATGTTTTTGTTCTTTAAAACTTTGAAATATAGTTTCTTCTAATGGACCAAAATACACCCCAAATCAAATGTGTGGTTCTGTTCTACTCACCAGTTTAATATATACATATAATTTGTTTGTTTCTTTCTTTCTTTCTTCTTTTTTTCCCCCCTTCCTTCTCCCCCAGGTTTCAGGTCTCTTCTGATTTGGCTAGTGTATATTTTTCTGGGGTTGTTGCTACCCTTTGAGTATTTTGTTATCTCATTCACCTATTCTTACCTGGATAAAGTGACAAGGCAGAAAAACTCACCACAGAAAAAAGAACAAGAAGCAGTACTGATGTCTAGGGATCTAATCAATATGGACATTGGTAATATATCAGAACTAGAGTTCTGAATGACAATTATCAAGGTGCTAGCTGGGCTAGAAAAAGCATGGAATATATCAGAGAATCCCCTTCTAAAGAAATAAAAGAACTAAAATCTAACCAAGTTGAAATTTAAAAAGCTATTAATGATGTGGAATAAAAAATGGAGGCTCTTGCTGCTAGGATAAATGAGGCACAAGAAAAATTAGTGATATAGAACACCAAAAAATAGAGAATAAAGAAGCTGAGCAAAAGAGAGACAACTACTGGACCACGAGGGGAGAATTCTAGAGATAAGTGATATCATAACATGAAACAGTATTAGAATAATTGGGATCCCAGAAGAAGAAAAAGAGAGGGCAGAAGGTATATTGGAGCAAACAGCAGACCATTTTCCTCATTTGAAAAAGGGAACAAGCATCAAAATCCAGGAGGCACAGAAAACCATCCCCAAATCAATAAATATAGGTCCATACCCCATCATCTAATACTAAAACTTACAAGTCTCAATGACAAAGAGAAACTCCTGAAAGCAGTTCAGAACAAGAGGTCTATAATATATAATGGTAGAAATGTTAGATTGGCAACAGACCTATCCACAGACACCTGGCAGGCCAGAAAGGAATGTCATGTCCTATTCACAGCACTAAACAAGAAAAATATTCAGCCAAGAATACTATATCCAGCTAGGCTGTCACAGAAAATAGAAGAAAAGATAAAAAGCTTCCAGAACAAAGTAAAATTAAAAGAATTTGCAAACACCAAACCAGACCTACAGGAAATATTGAAAGGGGTCCTCTAAGCAAAGAAGGAGCCTAAAAGTAACAGACCTGAAAGGAACAGAGATAATATACAGTAACAGTCACCTTACAGGTGATACAATGGCACTAAATTCATACCTTTCAATAGTTACCCTGAATGTAAATGGGCTAAATGCCCGAATCAAAAGACATAGGGTATCAGAATGCATTAAAAAAAAAGATCATTCAATATGCTCTCTAAAAGAAACTCATTTTAGACCCAAAGACACCTCCCGATTTAAAGTGACGGGGTGGAAAACAATGTACCATGCTAATAGACATCAAAAGAAAGCTAGAGTGGCAAATCTTATATCAGATCAATTAGATTTTAAGTTAAAGACTTAATGAGATGAGGAAGGACACTATATCATACTTAAAGGGTCTTCCCAATAAGAGATCTAACAATTTTAAATCTCAGGAGTAGAAAATTATATAAACCAATTAATAACAAAATCAATGAAACACATTGACAATAATATAATAATAGTAGGGGACTTTAACACTCCTTTACTGAAATGGACATATCATCTAAGCAAAAGATCAAGGAAATAAAATCTTTAAATGACAAGCTGGACCAGATGGACATCACAGATATATATAGAACGTTTCATCCCAAAACAACAGAATACACATTCTTCTCTAGGGCACATGGAAAATGCTCTAGAATAGATCACATCCTGGGTCACAAATCAGGTCTCAACTGGTACCAAAAGATTGGGATCATTCCCTGCATATTTTCAGACCACAATGCTCTAAAACTAGAACTCAATCACAAG
This sequence comes from Mustela putorius furo, assembly GCF_011764305.1. Taxonomy (NCBI): domain Eukaryota; kingdom Metazoa; phylum Chordata; class Mammalia; order Carnivora; family Mustelidae; genus Mustela; species Mustela putorius. The sequence goes on from NW_025421998.1 coordinate 32,962,452, forward strand.
AGGAAAGTTGGAAAGAACTCAAATACACGAAAGCTAAAGAGCATCCTACTAAAGAATGAATGGGTCAACCAGGAAATTAAAGAAGAATTTTTTTTTTAATTTTATTTATTTATTTATTTGACAGAGAGAGTTCACAGTAGACAGATAGGCAGGCAGAGAGAGAGAGAGGGAAGCAGGCTCCCTGCTGAGCAGAGATCCCGATGCGGGACTCGATCCCAGGATCCTGAGATCATGACCTGAGCCGAAGGCAGCGGCTTAACCCACTGAGCCACCCAGGCGCCCAAAGAAGAATTTTTAAAAATTCATGGAAACAAATGAAAATTAAAACACAACTGTTCAAAATCTTTGGGACATAGCAAAGGTGGTTCTGAGAGGAAAGTATATAGAGCCATGTGAGCCTTTCTCAAGTACACAACCTAACCCTACATCTAACAGACCTGGAGAAAGAACAGCAAAGAAAGCCTAAACCCAGCAGGAAAAGAGAAATAATAAAGATCAGAGCAGAAATCAATGAAATAGAAACCAAATCAACAGTAAAACAAATCAACAAAACTAAGAGCTGGTTCCTTGAAAGAACTAATAAGATTGATAAACCCCTGGCCAGACTTATCAAAAAGAAAAGAGAAAGGACCCAAATAAATAAAATCATGAATGAAAGAGGAGAGATCACAGCCAATACCAAAGAAATACAATAATAAGAACATGTTATGAGTAACTATACACCAGCAAATTTGACAATCTGGAAGAAATGGATGCATTCCTAGAGACATATAAATTACCAAAACTGAACCAGGAAGAGAAAACCTGAACAGACCCACAACCAGTAAGGAGATTGAAGCAGTCATCAAAAATCTCCCAAGAAACAAGAGCCCAGGGCCAGATACCTTCCCAAGGGAATTCTACCAAACATTTAAAGAAGAATTAATACTTATTCTCCTGAAACTGTTCCAAAAAATAGAAATGGAAGGAAAACTTCCAAACTCATTTTATGAGGCCACCATTACCTGGATCCCAAAACCAGACAAAGGCCCCATCAAAAAGGAGAATTACAGACCAATATTCTTGATGAACATAGATGCAAAAATTCTCCCCAAAATACTAGCCAGGAGGACCGAATAGCACATTAAAAGGATTATTCACCACATCTAAGTGGGATTTATCCCAGGACTCCAAGGTTGGTTCAACATCCGCAAATCAATGTGATGCATTAATAAAAGAACAAGAACCATATGATACTCTCAATAGATGCTGAAAAAGCACTGGATAAAGTAAAGCACCCCTTCTTTTTTTTTTTAAGATTTTATTTATTGATTTGACAGAGATTACAAGTAGGCAGAGAGGCAGGCAGACAGAGAGGGGAAGCAAGCTCTCCACTGACCAGAGAGCCTGATGCGGGGCTTGATCCCAGGACCCTGAGATCATGACCTGAGCCAAAGGCAGAGGCTTAAACTACTGAGACACTGAGGCACCCCTACAGCATCTTTTCTTGATCAGTACTCTTTACAGTGTAGGCATAAAGGGTACATACCTCAGTATCATCAAAGCTATCTATGAAAAACCCACAGCGAATATCATTCTCATTGAGGAAAAACTGCGAGATTTTCCTCTAAGGTCAGGAACACAGAAGGGCTGTCCACTATCCCCACTGCTACTCAGCATAGTACTAGAAGTCCTAGCCTCAGCAATCAGACTACAAAAAGAAATAAAAGGCACCCGAATTGGCAAAGACAAAGTCAAACTCACTGTTTGCAGAGGACATGATACTTTATGTGGAAAACCCAAAAGACTCTACTCCACATTGCTAGAACTTATACAGGAATTTAGTAAAGTGTCAGGTTATGAAATCAATGCACAGAAATCCATTACATTTCTATACACGAACAGCAAGACAGAAGAAAGAGAAATTAAGGAGTTGATTCCATTTACAATTGCACCCCAAACCATCAGATACCTAGGAATAAACCTAATCAAATAAGCAAAGAATCAGTACTCAGAAAACTATAAAGTACTCATGAAAGAAATGGCGGAGGACACAAAGAAATAGAAAAACATTCCATGCTCATGGGCTGGAAGAATAAATATTGTGAAAATGTCTATGCTACCTAAAGCAATTTACACATTTAATGCAATCCCTATCAAAATACCATCTATTTTTTCAAAGAAATGGAACAAATAAAATTTATATGGAACCAGAAAGACCCTGAGTATCCAGACAAATGTCGAAAAAGAAAACCAAAGTTGGTGCCATCAGAATTTCAGACTTCAAGCTCTATTACAAAGCTCTAATCATCAAGACGGTATAGTACTGGCACAAAAACAGACATGTAGATCAGTGGAACAGAATGGAGAGCCCATAAATAGACCCTCAACTCTACTGTCAACTAATCTTTGACAAAGCAGGAAAGAATGTCCAATGGAAAAAAGACAGTCTCTTCAACAAATGGTTTTGGGAAAATTGGACAGCCACATGCAGAAGAATGAAACTGGTCCATCTCCTTACACCACACACAAAAAGACTCAAAATGGATGAAAGACCTCAGTGTGACAGGAATCCCTCAAAATTCTTGAGGAGAACACAGACAGCAACGTCTTCAACCTCAGCTGCAGCAACTTCTTCCTAGAATGATTGGCGAAGGCAAGGGGAACAAGAGCAAAAATGAACTCTTGGGACTTGATCAAGTTCAAAAGCTTTTGCACAGCAAAGGAAATAGTCAACAAAACCAAAAGACAACGGACAGAATGGGAGAAGATATTCACAGACAACATATCAGATAAAGGGCTAGTATCCAAAATCTATAAAGAACTTATCAAACTCAACACCCAAAGAACAAATAATCCATGAAATGGACAGAAGATACAAACAGACATTTCTGCAAAGAAAGCATCCAAATGGCCAAGAGACACAAAGACAGCTGATGGAATGAGAGAAGATATTTGCCAATGACATTATCAGATAGAGGGCAAGTATCCAAAATCTATAAAGAACTTATCAAACTCAACACCCAAAGAACAAATAATCCAATCAAGAAACGAGCAGAAGACATGAACAAAGATTTTGGCAAAGAAGACATCCAAATAGCCAATAGACACAGGAAAAAGTGCTCCACATCACTCAGAATTAGGGAAATGCAAGTCAAAACTACAGTGAAATACCACCTTATACCAGTCAGAACGGCTAAAATTAACAAGTCAGGAAATGACTTGCAGAGAAAGGGGAACCCTCCTACACTGTTGTCGGGAATGCAAGCTGGTGCAGCCACTCTGGTAAACAGCATGAAGGTTCCTCAAAAATTTAAAAATAGGGTACCTGAGTGGCCCAGTGTGTTAAAGCCTCTGCCTTCGGCTCAGGTCATGACCTCAGGGTCCTAGAATTGAGCCCTACATCAGGCTCTCTGCTCAGCGGGGAGCCTACTTCTCCCTCTGTCTCTGCCTGCCTCTCTGCCTACTTGTGATCTCTCTGTCAAATAAATAAAATATTTTTTAAAAAAGCTCTGCAGTTTTCATACAATAAAATGGGCTTGAAACTACTAAATAAATAACATACTACTAAATAATGAATAGGGCAACCAAGAAATCAAAGAAAAAATAAAGAGAAAGGACAATGAAACAAATGGTCCAAAATCTTTCCCATGAAGCAAAGCAGTTCTAAGAGGGAAGTTCATAGCAAAAAGCAAGAGAAAACTCAGTAACAAAACAAAAAAACAAAATCTAATACCTAAAGGAGATAGAAAAAGAACAAAACTCTGCAAAAGGAAGAAATAATAAAGATTAGAGCAAATATAAATGATACAGAAACTAAAGAAAGGATGAATACCCAACTTTTGTATCTACTTGGATGGGACTGGAGGAGATTATGCTGAGTGAAGAAAGTCAAGCAGAGAAAGTCAATGGTTTCACTTACTTATGGAGCATAAGGAATAACATGGAGGACATTAGGAGAAGGAAAGGAAAAGTGAATTGGGGAAAATCGGAGGGGGAGAGAAACCCCTTCTGAGTCCCTTCTCAGAGACTGTAGACTCTGAGAAACAAACCAGGGTTTTGGAGGGGAGGGGAATGGGGCTTAGGTGAGCCTGGTGGTGGGTATTAAGGAGGGCACATATAGAATAGAGCACTGGGTGTGGTGCATAAACAAATCTTGGAACACCAAAAAAATAAAATTTTTAAAAAAGAAAGAAATTAAAGAAAAACAATAGAACAGATCACTGAAACCAACAGCTGGTTCTTTGAAAAAATCAACAAAATTAATAAACTTTTAGCCAGATACCTCCCCCACAAAAAAAAAGGAGAGAAAAACCAAATAAAATTACTAATATAAAGAGAAAAAAGAACATCAGAAAAATAGGAATAATTATTAGAGATTGTGAAAACTAAAACAGGGAGAAATATAAAATATGGAAAGACTAATTACCAGCAATGAAATGAATCAGTAATCAAAAAACTCTCAACAAAAGTCCTGTACCAGACGGCTTCGCCAAACGTTAAAGAAGGGTTAATAACTATTCTCAAACCATTCCAAAATTAGAAGAGAGAAGAAAGCTTCCAAATTCATGCTATGTAGCCAGTAATCACCCTGATGCCAAAACCAGAGAAAGCCCCACAGAAAAGGGGAAATACAGGCCAATATATCTGATGAATATGGAAGCAAAATTTCTCAACAAAGTATTAGCAAACCAAATCCAACAATACATTTTAAAAAAGCCTACACAACAATCAACTGAGATTCATTCCCTAGATGCAAGAGTAGTTGATTATCTGTGAAACATGATTTATGACATTAGTAAGAGAAAGGATAAAAACAAAGGATAAAAACATGACTATTTCAAAAGATGCAGAAAAATCATTTGACAAAATACAACACAAAGTAGGTCTAGAGGAACCATACCTCAACATAATACAGGCCTTATAAGAAATAACCCCAGCCAACATCATACCAAAAGGTGAAAAACAGAGCTTTACCCTTATGATCAGGAACAACATAAGGATGTCTATTCTCATCACTTTTATTGTATTAGAAGCAATCAGACAACACAAAGAAATAAAAGGCATCTAAATTGGTAAAGAAAGAGTAAAACTGTCACTATTCACAGATGATATGATACTCTGTACAGAAAACCCTATTAAACTTCCCCTAAAGAACTACTAGAACTAATAATAAATTCACTAAAGTCACAGGATACAAAGTCAATGTACCAAAATCTGTTGCATTCCTATACAATAACGAAGCAGCAAAAAGTGCAATTAAAAAAATCACCCTGTTTACAACTGTACCAAAAGCAGTAAGCTACCCAGCAATAAACCTAACTATAATGAGGAAAGACCTGTACTCTGAAAACTATAAAATACTAATTAAAGAAACATATGATGACCCAAAGAGACAGAAAGATATTCCTTGTTCATGGATTGGAAGAACAAATATTGTTACAATGTCCATAATATTCAAAGCAATCTATAGATTTAATGCAGTCCCTATCAAAATACCAACAGCATTTTTCACAGGACTAGAACAGTCCTAAAATTTCTATAGAACCACAAAAGACTCTGAATTGATGTTCATGAGTTGGAAAAATAGTATTAAAATGTCAATACTACCAAAAGCAATCCATAGATTAAATGAAATCCCTACCAAGATTCCAATGGCATTTTTTACAGAAGTAGAAAAAACTCCTAAAATTTATACGGAATTTCAAAAGACCCTGAATAGAAGCAGCAGCCTTGCAAATGAACAAAGCAGAAAGCATCACATTTGCTAATTTTAAACATATGCTATCAAGTTATAGTCATCAAAACAGTATAGTACTAGCATATAAACAGACAAATAAACAAATGACACGGAATTAAGAGCCCAGAAAAAATCCCAAGCACATATGGGTCAACTAATATTTGAAAAGGGAGACAAGAATATTCAATTGAGAAAAGATAGTCTCTTCTGTCAGTGGTGCTGGGATAACTGTATATTCACATGTAAAAAATGAAACTGATCTCCTATCTTACTTCACACATAAAAATTAAAGGATTAAGAACTGAAACCGTGAAACTTCTATAAGAAAACATGGGAATAAACCTTGATATGGGTATTGGCTATGATTTTTTTTAGTATGACAACTGAAGCACCCCAGTAGCAACAAACATACATAGTACTCAGACCTTTGTTTCTAATACCATTCTCTAATACAAAGGCCTAAGTCTCCTTGGAAAAATGGCTCATTTGGAGGTTGGGGCAGGGAACTTATGAGTGTGTAGCATCTTATAATGCCAGAAATTAAAGAAGTACTCTTGAAAAAACCCTGCAATGATGAAGCTATGTCAAGGGACACAGGGGTCAATTTAAAGAGCTCTCAATTGCCAAAGCTGGAACAGTTTGAAAACAAACAAACAAAAGTGAAACTGAATTGTAACTGAAATTAAAAAGTAATACTTATGTGTTCATACTGATACAGACATATGCTTGAGTAAATTAACAGAATAGATAAATCTCTCTTGCAGAAGAGTTCTACGGAATTTATGTAGATAATCTACTCTCAACGAGGTGGAGCATAACTCTCTTGTACTTAAGTTTGTGCTGAGTAATAATGAATTTCTTCTAAAGAGTGAATTTCTTCCAAGAATTTCCCCAAAGGGGAAAAAAGAGTAAGTTTACAGAGGAGAAACCCAACAAACCCTACTTCAGTCTTGGTAATAAGGTCAACACATCAACAGTTATTAATAATGTTTACAGTGTATATCCTTGATGTGATCAGAATGATAATTAATCTCCACGGTCTTCCTCCCAAAAACCCATAGCCCGAATCTACTCATGAGAAACACATCAGAGAAATCCCAATTGAGAGAGATTCTACAAAATATCTGGCCAATATTCATCAAAACTATAAAGGTCATCAAAACAAGGAAAATCTGAGAAACTGTCAAAACCAAGGAACCTTAGGAAGCATGACAACTAAACGTAATGTGATATCCTAGATAGATCATAGGGGAACATAGCTAGGTAAAAACTTTGAAAATGTTAATAAAGTATTGACTTTAGCGTATAATAATGAACAAATATTGTTTTACCGATTGGGAAAATGTGTTACACTAATGCAAGATACTAACGGGAAGTTGGTCATGGAGTGTATCAGAACTCTATTACCTTCACAACTTTTCTATAAATATGAACTACTCTGAAACAAAAACTTCATTTTAAAAATGCATGAGCCTAACAAGCATATATTTCTCAAACTTTTGCAAAGTTTCCACTTGTAACTAAAAATATATTCACTTACTTCCAAAAGACAGACAATACAGTATCAGACCACAGTTGTATTTAAATTCAGTCTCAAGATTTTGGATCATTTTTCTTTGCATGTGGCAAATTGTGTATGAATAAGAGCTTCCCAGCCTTAGTGACATAATCTGAAGATTTGCTAAAAACCTGATTTCTGGCATCCAATAACCCATTGTAGAGATCAGATTTACCACTTACTAATTCCTTGACTTTGATGTAGGTTAAGGATGGAGGACTGCTTTGCAGGAATTGCTATAGTGTATGAAAAAAAATCACAGCTTTTTATATGCAAATTTCTTATCAGTACAACTCCCTACAAGGTTTATGAAAACTTACAGCAACTCGTATTTGTTCCATGCCAGAGGCTTTGTGGAATCACAATTCCTTTATCTACAGATTAGTGTGGAAATTGTTTTTGTTAACAGGTCTTGGTGTTACTGCCAACTTGTCACCATACTACCCTGCTCCCCAGTTAAGAACTCAGCTTAATGTCTTCAGTCTGGACCTCAGAAAGGGCAAACAAAGCATGACAGCCTAGGATGGGTAGCTATATTCCCTCCTTTACTCTAAAACTAGATCCCTTTTGGTGACTCCTTCCGATTTCAGCAATTTTAAATTGCTGAAAATTGAATTTCAATTTCAATTGACATACTCAGGGAATATGCCACCGACAAAGACCAAGAGGGCTATGGAAGACAACAGTGAAGAGAGAGATTACTTGTAAATTAGCAAATCAGTTATTGTATCTAATAGGAAGTAAACTTCTAGAGGACTAGCCCTGCATCACGGCACCATCTCTGAAACGTAGGATACAGATAGGCACATTTGAAATACATGATCTGGGGCACCTGGGTGGCTCAGTGGGTTAAGCCGCTGCCTTCGGCTCAGGTCATGATCTTGGGTCCTGGGATCGAGTCCCGCATCGAGCTCTCTGCTCAGCGGGGAGCCTGCTTCCTCCTCTCTCTCTCTGCCTACTTGTGATCTCTGTCAAATAAATAAATAAAATCTTTAAAAAAAAATGAAGACGTCAGAATTAATGCTAAGCAGAGAAAGTAGTAAATATCCACTCCATTTCTCTCTTTATTGTCTAAAGTTTTATTCAATAAATTAGGAAATCCAAGCCTTGGCTTCTTCATGGCCATTCTTTTGGGAAGTACAGAGGCCACCTGCTTCTGTGCTTCTGTTTACCCTACTCAAGTTTATACCATCATCATATATCTGAAAGTAATCACTGTTCACACTACTCCACTGACTCCCAGGAACAATATGAGAACTCATTAGGTTACAGCTGTGAATCGCATGGCGTATTTATGAGGCTAGTGTCCATTTAAATATTTACAGTGTTATGCTTACTGAATAATTTTTGGTATGATTTGTGTTCTGAACACTTCCTCTTGTTTCTCTTTATAGTTAATGATAAAATGTCATTCAAGCAGCAATTGAAAAAGAATTTAAAGCAGATGTTAAACTAAATAAGCTTTAAGTCTGATTTTCTGAGGTGACTGATAGGAAAAAAAGAACAATGAAAATAATTCTACCATGGAACAAAAAACATTGATATAAATCTGTAAAAGAAATAATTTTCCAATAAAAATAGTAATGTAGAAATATGTATATTTTCACACATAGCTCAGAGATCACATAAATGCCAGAAGAAGTGACAGTTGCTGAAATAAATGTGTTTTTTATGAAAAGCAAAGTAGTAAAACAAGCAAAATAGATGCAAAAAATGGGTAAATTTTCAGTGTATTAGTTATTGCTGCCTCAGGGCAGCTGTAAATTACAAACTTGTTTCTAACTTTTTTCAGGGGGTGGTATTCATGAATATATTCTGGATTTGTTCTTCTCCTTCTACAACCCTTGTGATATGACCCTTTGCTGATTTATGATCTTCTCTAAAGTTTATAAATCAAAGGGTACCAGATATTTAGATCGATAGATTCATATAAAAACTAAAACATGATGGTGGATCTTTTGAAACTTTTGAAAATATCATTGTTAAACAAGTTGAAAAGGTCAAATTAAGTGTAAAATTTTATTTCCTCTCTGCCATCCAAAACTGTATTCAAAAAACCTTATTATTTTGCCTTTTTCTTCCAAATAAGGACAATGCTATATTACAATGACTATGAAAAGTTTAAATGATAAAGTCTTACTCTTTTGGCCATACCTTCTTCATAAGTCAAGGTGATTAACTCTGCAGTAAAAACATTTGCGATGAAATACAGAGAACAACCATAAATTAAAATGCTTTTATAGCTCAGAGGTGAATCCTTCAGATGGGAGAGTCACCTTACTGTCCTACATACATGCCTAAATATTTGACTACAGCCCCTAGAGCTACAGCAAACAAAGCAAAGAAAATGCACACCTGAAAGGCATTGCCCCCAGAGGACTACACAACCTAAAGTTCTTGCCTTGCATCCATGTATGAAATTCCAGTTAGGAATTGCAACAAAATGGCAAGAGCTATTAGAAATGTCTAATTAATTCTCCATATTTTAAGCAGAAATTCAGTATCTACAACTGAAGTTTAAGTCACTGTCAAAGTGCAGATTGTAGGAGAGTAGTAAGCTATATAAAGACAACTCTACAGTTAATGCCTCACTCTTCCCCCATACCCACCCCCTTGCGCAGGCTTATTGAGGTATGATTGACAAACAAAAACTGTGTATATTTGAGATGTTTTGACGAATGTATACACTGTTGAATGATTACCATAATCAAGCTTATTAATATATTTATCACCTCACAGAGTTACCTTTGTGTGTGTGTGTGTGTGTGTGTGTGTGCTGAAAAAAACTGAGATGTACTTTATGTTCAATTAGCCAACATGTAGGATATCATCAGTTTTTGATGTAGTGTTCAAGGATTCCTTAGTTGCATATAACACCCAGTGCTCGTCACGACAGGTGCCCTCCTTAACACCCATCACCTGATTACCCGATCCCCCCCACCTCCCTCCGTTTAGTTCTACTAGTCCAGAGTCTCTCATGGTTTGTCTCCCTCTTTGATTTCTTCCCATTCAGTTTTCCCTCCCTTCCCCTGTGGTCCTCTAAAGAAATTTCAAGATATGGTATATTATTATTAGCTGTAGTCACTTGCTAGTCATTAGGTTTTCTAAAATTATTCATTTTATAACTGAACATTTGTGCCCTTTCATCAGTACCTCCTTTCTCCCCCTACCTCCTAGCCTCTCATAATTACCATTCTCTTCTATGTTACACTGAGTTTGAGCTTTTTTCCTACATTTCCCATAAAAGTCAGATTACACAGTATTATTATTTGTGTCTGCCTTATTACATTTAATTTAATGCCCTCCAGGTTCACTCATATTGTCACAAATGGCAGAATTTCATTCCTTTTTAAGGCTGAACAATATTCCATTGTGTTTGTATGTGTGAATAGATAGATAATTCTACTTTTTTAATCCATTCATCTGTTGATGGATACTCAGGTTGTTTCCATGTCTTGGCTACTGTGAAAAATGCTGTACTGAACAAGGAAGTGCATATCTATCTTTGAGATATTAATTTCATTTCCTTCAGATATATACCCAGAAGTAGGACTGTTAGGTCATACAGTAGTTCTATTTTTAATTTTTTGAAGAGCTTTCATATTGTTTTCCATAATGACTGCCCCAATTTAAATTCCAGCCAACGGTGCAAAAGAATTTCCTTTCTCCACATTCTCACCAAGACTTTTTCTTTTATCTTTTTACTTTATGATGACAGTCATCTTAACAAATGTAACATAATATCTTATGGTGTTTCCGGTTTGCATTTCCCTGATGAAAGTGATGTTGAGCACTTGTCATGTGTTTGTTGGTCATTTCTATGTCTTCTTTGAAAAAAAAGTATCTATTCAGGACATTTGCCAATTATTTACTTGGGTTGCTTTTACTGTTGATTTGGAAGAGTTCCTTATATATTTTAGAAATTAACCCCTTAGCAGATAAATGCTTTACAACTATTTTCTCCTGAATAGGTTCCTTTTTCATTTTGTTGATTGTTTCCTTTGCTGTGCAGAAATCATTCAGATTGCTGTAGCCCCACCTATTTTTTTTAATTTTTTCAATTTATTTATTTTCAGAAAAACAGTATTCATTATTTTTTCACCACACCCAGTGCTCCATGCAATCCATACCCTCTATAATACCCACCACCTGGTACCCCAACCTCCCACCCCCCCCCACCACTTCAAACCCCTCAGATTGTTTTTCAGAGTCCATAGTCACCTATTTAATTTCACTTTTGCTTTGGGTGTCGTATTATTTAACCAAAAAAAACAAAAACAAAAAAACAAAACCACCCTGCCAAGGCCAATATCAAGGAGATCTTCCTTTTGTTTTATTCTATGTGATTAGGGTTTCAGGTCTTAGATTCAAGTTTTTCATCTATTTTGAGTTGATTTTTGTTTATACTATAAGATACAGGTCAGATTTTATTCTTCTGTATGTGGCTATCCAGTTTTCCCAATATCATTTATTAAGACATTCTTTTCCCCAGTAGGTGTTCTTGGAGACTTTGTTGAAAATTATATGTAATAAATATATGTAATATATATAATAAATATATGTAATTTATTTCCAGGCATATATTCTGGTCCATTGGTTTGCATGTCTATTTTTATGCCAGTACCATTCTGTTTAAATTACTATAGCTTTAAATCAGGAGGTGTGATAGTCCCAGTTTCAGTCTTCTTGCTCAAGACTGCTGTGTCTACTCAGAGACTTTTGTGGTTCCATATGAATTTTAGGATTTTTAAAATTTCTATGAAGAATATTATTAGAATCTTAGGGTGCCTGGGTGGCTCAGTGGGTTAAGCCTCTGCCCTTGGCTCAGGTTATGATGCCAGGGTCCTGGGATTGAACCCCACACTGGGCTCTCTGCTCAGCAGGGAGCCTGTTTCCCCTCTCTCTGTCTGTCTCTCTGCCTGCTTGTGATCTCTCTGTCAAATAAATAAATAAAATCTTTTAAAAAATATTAGATTCTTAATAAGATTTGCAATACATCTGTAGAGGGCTTTGGATAGTATGGACATTTTGACAATATTGATTTTTCCAATACAAAAATACAGGGTATCTTTACATTAATCTGTATCATTAATTTCATTCACCAATGTTTTATAGGTCTCAGTGTACAGCTCTTTAACATCGTTGGCTAAATTTTGTCCTATTTTATTCTGGATTCTCTATGTATATACAATCATGTCATCCATAAACAGAGACCATTTTACTTCTTCCTCTGAAAACGTGATGCCTTTTTGTTTCATTTTCTTGCCTGAATGCTCTGGCTAGGACTTGTACTACTGTACTGAATAGAAGTGTGGCCATTCTTACCTTGTTCCTGATCTTAAAAGAAAGGCTTTTAATAATTCACTATTGGGGCATCTGGGTGGCTCAGTTGTTGAGCATCTGCCTTCAGGTCAGGTCATGATCCAGGAGTCCTGGAAAGGAGCCCTGCATCAGGCTCCCTGCTCAGTGGGAAGACTGTTTCTCTCTCTCCCATTCCCCCTTCTTGTATTCCCTCTCTCAATGTCTCTCTCTTTCTCTCTCTGTGTCAAATAAATAAAATCTTTAAAAAATAGTAATTCACTATTAAGTCTGATGGTAACTTTGGACTTGTCTCTTATGAACTTTATTAAGCTGAAGTATATCCCTATTATATGTAATTTCTGGAGAGTTTTTATCATGAATGAATATTGAATTTGGTCAAATGCTATTTCTTTCTCTATTAGGATGATCATAAAAAACCATTAAAATCATGAAAAAAGATCATATGATTTTTATCTTTCATTCTATTAATTGAATGTATCACATTTATTGGTTGGCTATGTTAAACCATCCTTGCATTGCAAGAATGAATTCTTGATCATGATGTATGACTTTTACCATGATACTGAATTCAATCTGCTTATATTTTATTGAGGATTTCATATCTATACTCATCAAGGATATTGCATTGTAGCATTATTTTCTGGTGTCCTTATTTGGCTTTGGTATCAGAGTACTGCCTGCCCAAGAAAATGAGTTTGGGGATGTTCCCATTTCTTTGATGTTTTGGAAGAGTTTCAGAAGGACTGGTGTTAATTTTTCCTTAAATGTTTCGTAAAGTTTACCAGGAAAGCCACCTGGTTTTAGGCTTCTCTTTGGAGATTTTTTATTTGATTCAATCCCCTTATTGGTCTGATCAGATTTTCTGTTTGTTCCTGGTACAGTCTTTGCAAAGGGTGTAGGTTTCCAGGGTATTATCCACTTCTTCTAGGCTATCCTGTGCTTTGGCATATACTGTTCATAACAGTCTCTTATGATTTTTTGTATTTCTGTGCTATCAGTTGTAACATACCTTCTTTGTCTTATCCTAAATATAACAATCCCTGTTGAGATTTTCTACAAATACGTAGGCTCTCCAGGACATTTCATACCTATTTGCTATGCTGGATGAACAAACTAAGACTTCACAGGATTTGCTGATTCATCATCGTTCACCAAAGTATTTCTGATCTCTGCGTATGGAGTTAAGCACCTTCCAACATTGCAGAGTCATGACAACATCTTTGTTTCTCCTTGGCCATTACTTTTCAGACCTTATGTCATGAAGTCACCACCTGTTATGTTTAAATGCTGCTGATAATTTTTTTTGTACTGGACTTTTATTTTCTTTGTCATTAGATAATCCTGATCCAAGCCATAATCACCAAACTCTTCATATGTTGGTTTTCTCCTAACAGCTTCCTGAACACCCCTTAATCCTTCTGTTCCTACTTGTTTATAGCAGTCAGAGTCACCTTTTAAAACCTTAATCAGATCATTCTACCAATGCCTAAACTTTCCAAGATATTCAGGGTTTTGACCTCCATGCCTGTCATTCCCTCATGCACATCAGCTTTCTAATTGTCCTTCAAACAGACCAACACTGATGCCCACTCACGGGCTTTGCATTTGCTCTTCCTGTCACATAATTCTTCTTACTGAAATTTTATTGTGGCATTTTCTTTCTCACTATGCATGTTTCAACTCTGAGTTAGCTCCTCAAAGCACCTTTGTTTACCCACTTCACTCTGGCAGTACCCCTAGTTATTCCATGCTATTATTCTATTTTGTCTTTTAATAGCACCGACAGGTTCTAGAAAATATTCTTGTACATTTAGTTAGTTAGCTAGTTAATGTGAGTCAAGAACTAGAAGTTACTTTCAACTTAACATCTTTAAGTCACACCTTTACAGTTGCTCACAGAAGACAAGAGACTCCTGGATGAAAGACAAAGTACATTAGTATTCACGGCAGTACCATGAGAAAACTCCATTTTTCTTAGGGTGACTCAAGGAGGGTCTGGTAAACCTGAACACAGAGTGATTTCTATTCCACAAGAATCCCCAGCTTAAGCAAATCAAATTTTTATCCTGGATTTTAAGCAAACCTCTTTTTTCCAACATAATATATATACTATATGTATGGCAATGTTGTAGTTTTCATAATACCATCTTATGCTTCACCATCATGTGTATGTTATAGTTATTCTGACCTCTAAATTCACCCTTCAATATATGTTCTGGATAACAGATGCAATTTCTTTAAATATATCTCCTTTAATGTGAGCACAATATTAACCTCTCTCAGAGAATGCTGGAGAGAAACTGCAAAGGAAGGAGCTCTCCAGAATTTTCTAGCTGCAACACAGGGTGGGCGTGTCAGAAAAGTGGCTGAAAGGATATTACACAGAGTTCTGCTATTAGCAACTGGCTCCCAAAATGAGAGCTTTTGGCAATCTTACAGCCTTAGCCTGGAGATACTTTCTACACCTCACTTGACCCAGAAAACTGTTGCCCTCAAGTCCTTTCACCCTCATGAGTACCCTGATTCCCTCTGTAGTTCCCTGAGAAGTTCCTCCCTCCCTGGAGGAATCCCAGGGAGTTGTTTTTCCTTTGCGGTCCCTTACACAGCTTGCCTATGACCCACAAGATTCTCACTGAGCCTCCACTACTATTGAATAGCTCTCCTGTAGCTCAAAGTGTTCCTACCCCTCTGTACACGTCCACCATTAGTTACTGAATTCCTACTCCATGCCTGCATTTTAGCAGGTTGCCTCTTGCTTGTCCAGTGATCACAGATCACTTCCAGCCTGTGTCTGCTATCCAGTGAGCTGGACTATCACTTCTCCCATGAGATCTGAATCAATCTCTTCATCTCCTCTTCTTTGTGTCCCTCTTTTTCTTGGTCTCTGTCTCTCTGTATGCATATGTGTGTGTGATTTAGGTATACGGTTGTATATATTTATATGTAATTATATAGTTGTTATATTTACATATATATAATATACATATAATATTTACTCTTTATCAGAGTTTAATTACTCCTTATATTTCCTTATATCAAATTACCCCATTTAACCTGCTGTGTGTTTTATCTGATTAGATCCAGAAAAGTACACTGTATTTAATTCATAGGGTAACATATATGTTGCTTCTAATTTTTCCATTATTTTTATGAGAACAACAAAGAATGTCTTTTTTTTTTTTAATTGTATTTATCTATTTGTTGGGGCGGGAGGAGCTGAAGGCAGAAGGAGAAGCAGGCTCCCTCCTGAGCAAGAAGCCCAGTGTAGGACTTGATCCCAGGACTCTGGGATCATGACATGAGCAGATCGCAGATGCTTAACTGACTCAGCCACCCAGGTATCCCAGAACATCTTTGATCCTAAATCTTTGCATTTGTCTGTGATTTTTTGTTGTTGTTGTTTTTGAGAAAATTCTTAGAGGAGGAACTGCTACTTTAAAAATTTGTGCTTTTTTAAGCCTTTTGACGTATTTTTCCAAAATGTCCTCCAGAAGAGTATAAAGAATGTGATAAAACATACTTCTAGGAAAGTGTAGAATGCCTAAGTCCCATTACCTTAATATAAGCAGTTCATAAGGAAAAGAGAAAAATGAACTAAGGTTGTTCAACAGCATCCCCTTAGACTACAAAACATTTAGCAAAGGTGAGCAAACCCATTATCACAGCCTATGTTGGACTCTCAGAGATTATTACCTAGAGAAATACAAGTCATACTGAATGGAAGATTATTTCTAGGTCCCTGTTGACTTGTAAACCCTCCACATTCCAGTGCCTTCTCCATTTTCACTTCCACCAGAAACTAGAACCTCTTCATACCTCATCTCTTCTCTCGTTAAAAACCTCAAAGGGACTTAGAAGACTTACAAGCTAAGCCACGTGGTGTGAGTTCAAAAAGCTTATCAATCACCTTAATCAGTACTTACTATTTTCCTGGAAAAAAAAAATTCTGATTTCCAAACATACTGCCCTAAGTTAAAAGTTTTTAAAAAAGAAAACACTTATACTAATAGAGTATTAGACTTCCTAACTTGAGGGAAAATGTGATTCAATTCTGAGAATGAGGGACATACATTTGTTTGCCACAGAAATTGAAAATCTGAAACTCCTGACTTGATCTGGAAGACACAGGTTATGACAGGACCAGGTTTAAATCAACAGACACCTCTTTAATAATAATAGTCCCTGGAATTGTGGACAATGGATCAAATTTTCACAAGTTGGTAGTGAAATTTAAAATTTAGGAAAAGCAATGGGTCGAGAGGACTCTAGACTTGGAAATCAATTTACTAGCCTCGTAATAAACCATACTTAGAACTGGCCCTTTCTCAATCATTAACTATTAAGCCCAGAATCACCTATAATTTTTTTTTTCAGAACCACCTATCTTTAATACAGAATTAGAAAGGTCATGTCTATGCCCCGAAGTCTAAGGCACTTTCCTGTTCCTAAATACTTGCTATTTACTCAAGTACTTAGATTCTGGACCTTAACTCTTCCAATACTCAACAAGTCTTCATTTATTCCAAATAAAGCAACTGCTTTGTCCAGGCACATCAGGCCTCATACCTCAGTCACAGCGGCTTGATAACTGCACTTAAACCTGCTCAATGACTTCTTTGTTTCACATGTGTTTCAGACATGGTGCTAAATGATTTAAACTTATAAAAAATATGAAGAGGAAAAAAATCTTCCTTCAGGCTGGTTGATATGGCCACTTGTACAGATGCAGTCTTTATATATATATATATATTTTTTAACATTCTTGCCAGTTAAAATGTAAAGATTAGAGGCTTCATGCTTTCAAAAGCTTCTTGGTGTCCTCAAGAATAACATCTTACTAAAAGGCATGGGGTCATTACTTCTGTTGTATTACTCATAATTGCATAAATGAGACATAGCTAGTACCCTAATTCCATTCTCATTAGCTTCATGAATCTACTATCAACTCCTGGTCACAGCCTGGTGCTGTCCTATTAATAGACATATGAAAAACCAAGGAAAGAGCATTCTTTTAAACTTGAACTCTTCTCGTTGACAGGAAATGAAAAAGAGCAGTGGTTTTTTGTTTTGTTTTGTTTTTAGTTTCTTTCTGAGAAGTCCCTGTACTCAGCAATGCCAAAGCCGTGGCTGCTTCAAAGAGGCTTCCAGCAGAGTGACAGACTCCCTTCTGAGGAAGAAGGATGGGAATGAAAGCTCTTCTGGATCTCAGCATCACAGGATCCTGTACATGGCAGTATTTCAAAGGCCCCCTTATTCCCTTCAATGGGACAATGTCACTTTAGTAAAATGCAACTAGGTAGAAAAGTAAAGCAAAATCATGCAGCTTTTTGTCTCCTACTCAGCACCTCTGAAGCTCTGCCATCCTGCTCCTCTGTTGAGAAGATAAAAATGTTCAATCAAGTATTGGGGGCCCAAGAGTTCAGAACTCACAATTTGACAATGACATTTGCAGAACTATGGAAGGCTGAATTATGCCCCCCAAGATATTGACAGCCTTATTCCTGGACCCTGAGAATATGCTACTTTCCAGGTTAAAAGTGACTGCAGATGTTATTAAGTTAACCATCTTGAGATGGAGAGACTAACCTGTGTTATTCAGATGGGCGAAAGTCATCAAAAGAGGTTCAAGATTTACTGTACGGTGACTAACATAATAACAAAAAAGAGGTTCAACTCAGAAAATGGAGATGTGACCATGGAACCAGAGGTTAGAATGATGAGCTCTGGAAACAGAAGGAACCATGAGCAAATATATGCAAATGTCTGATAGAAGCTGGTAAACAAATCTTTTTTTTTTTTTCCCCTGAAGCTTCCAGAAAGAATGCAGTTCTGCCAACCTCTTTTAAATTTAGACTTCTAAATTTAGAACTCTAAGAATATAATTTGTGTTTTTTTATGCTGAGTTTATGGTCACTTGTTACTGCAGTCACAGGAAACTAAGACAAAAACCAATTATCATGTGTCAAGTGTCCATAATGAATTTAGGTTTGTGACTGTTTAGGGATCTCATGGGGAAGATATCCATGATGAAGTCTGAGTGCCATAAAATCACGATATGCACATAAAGGGAAAAGCAGATAAACTCTAGGAGCTAAATGGTGGCCTGAGATAAAGGCAAGAGCATTCATCCTAAAATCCACCCCCTTATTAGGTCATGTTTCCACCTGAAAAATCTTCGGCCTAATAGATTACTACTAAAAACACTGATACCGGTATTAAAACAGGTAAATAATTTGTTTCCAATCTGTTTTTTGAGCCACATCTCCTTCTCTTGCATGATACATGCCAGATGCATTCCCTGAACAAACTCACCAGTTCTAGGCCCATTGATTAGAATGCCTGACTTGGCATATTATCTACTAGGGACTTCAAGAGGTCAAGGGTGAACATCTTTTCTAAA
Organism: Mustela putorius furo; assembly: GCF_011764305.1. Taxonomy (NCBI): domain Eukaryota; kingdom Metazoa; phylum Chordata; class Mammalia; order Carnivora; family Mustelidae; genus Mustela; species Mustela putorius. The sequence continues at coordinate 32,981,451 of NW_025421998.1, forward strand.
AGGTTGCTGACTCCAGATTCCATCCCTGATGGTTTAAACACTTTAATGAAATATTATTGAATTTTCAATTTTATTAACATTTTATAGTATAAAATCTGCCCATCCCTATTTGATTATGGCCTTATGGAAGGAGGAGAGACCTATCTTACAACTTTTTGATTCTTGATATTTCAAGTTTGGCATTCAGAAAAAGAATGGGAGAATCAAGAAATGACCTAATGAGTAAATGAAAAAAAGAAGAGTGAGTATGTTAAGTACAATATAGGGCACACAAATAACTTAATAAATTCAATTTGTGTGCAGACCTCTAGATTTTCACATGTTTTTTGGCAACAAAAATCCCAGCTCCTGACCAGGGTTAACAGCACCCTATGTAAACTGGGTCTGGCCACAACTGCATTCTCCCTGGCTCCTTTCCCTGCTTTCCAGCATGCTAACCATCTTGCAATTACTCAGAGTCAATATTCTTTGTTCTTGTCTTAGTAATTTTGCAAATGTCTCTGCCCATTATACAACCTCCGTTGACTAACTCCATTTTAACCTTCTCTTCCACACCCTGTGAGCTCTTTTCTATTCAACAGATCTCACAATGAATACCAATTTTAATAAAAACCTTCTATGACCCCCCCATTTAAAGCAGATCCCTGCTATTTTCTCTCCTATTCTTTTCTTCTAAATCACAACTTATAATTTTCTTCTTTATTTGGTCTCTCCCATGGAGTTAAGATCTGTAAAGACAGAGGCCATGTCAGTTTTCTTCCTCACTATTGTGTCCCTAACACCTTACAAAGACTGTTCACCAAGCCAGTGCTCAAAAAATATTTGCTGAACGGTTGACTCAATGAGTAATATGTACATTAAAGAACATATATGTAACTTAATGGCCAATGTTTCCTAATCAGAGACAGATACGTTGCCATACCTTTTTTTGTCACAATCAGTTAAGTGAACACAAATTGATGAATACAAATCTAATACTTTATAGTAAGTATTCTGATCTGTCCATTTTAATTCCAGATTATGGAAACACTGGATAGATATGTAAATAGATCAGTAAATAGGTACTGATTGAAAGAGGAATTACAGCTGAGGAAAAGCAGGTCAGCATGCATTAGTTCCATTTAAACATCAACATTTTGGGTTCAAGAAAACAAAATGAAGTACATTGATATGAGACTGTCCTCATGCTCTAATAGTAAATATGACTTCTGATCTTAGAGATTACTTGCGGCCAATGAGGTTAAAGTATTACAGTGGGTTCCTACTTTGCACTTAAATATGTTTTCAAGGACTAATGAAATTTGTATGATATTTTTGCATTCACAATTGGCTTTTTGTTTGTGTTATTTCATATCAGAGACAACTTTATGGTATTGTATCATTTTAGTAAAGATCCTGCTTCCTGAAAACTGTGAATTCTCCGGTCTAGAGTGGTGGCCGACTCCTGCACTCTCCAAAGCACCATCATTTTATAAGGCACAATCATTTCAGAGTATTTCTTAAAGGTGATTATGTTAATTTGACTCCTACTGCAATCACCTCCATGTTTTTAAAATAATCTCATTCTCAAGACAACGTGAATTTCTGCTATTTTCTGGGGGCTAAGAGACTAAGACATATATACAGAGTAATGATAATTACTGTAATGTTTTAGTTGTCTTTGTGTAGTTTTATCTGTGAGGCACATAAACATTTATTCTTACTTGAGTCTCAGAAACATATTTAAGGTTTTGTTTTTACTTCATGTCCCCTAATAATAAAGATCTTTCTCATATAATAAAACTTTATCAACATGGTTTATGGTTGTCTATATTTACATGTTTGTGTCCTACAACAACAAGGATTCTGGTTTATTCAGGTGGTATCACATCTCTCTATGATACCCATTATACATAAGATCCCCAATAATATTTGCTGAATTGAACATATTGAAATAGTTGTTAAAGAGATCAAATATCTTTTAGAGATTAGAATCCTAGGTTAAGTGTGTGATCTACTTACAAATTCCAATTTGATAGGCATTAAAATCAGGACTAGAAATTACTTAACCAATACCCCGAGTAAAACTCTTTCCACTGAATAGCATTTCTGAATATATTTATGTATATATGTATATATGTAATAGCATTTCTGAATATATTTATGCATCCTTAAGAATTATTGGCAGAATAAGGCAAATGACTTTAATTCAAAATAAATAATGTATACATATATAAAATATTGTTTCTTTGAACAGGTTTTGAGTTAGTACAGTGGTTCAGTCATTGGCTAGTTTTTATTAATGATAGAGGAGGGAAGGCTTGACCATAAAAACAATGGTTGGGGTAGGTAACAGCTGAAGTCCCTTTCAACAGGAAAAATCCCTGGCTCTAATTTTTCCAAAGACCTGCTCTATATTTTATCAACCAATTATTTGTGTTCACTAAAAAAAAATTAATTAGTAGGGGAAAAAACCCAGTAGATTCTAATACAGAAATAGGGTTCTAATTCTGATACTGCTGACCTGAGATAAGTAATGAAAGAAGACTGAAATAATTCAGGATAGGAGATCTGGAATTATCCTTATTGAACTTAAGTCTTGACTTTACCTCTATGTCCTAAGCATGCAACTTAATCTCTGTAAGACTCCATCATCTCCTCTGTCAACTGAAGATGATGCCACCATAATGTTCCTATCAGGAATAAATGAATAGCTACAACATGCTCATTAGCAGAGCACCTGATCTGGAATAGAGTAGTGTCTCAATAAATGCCAACCATCTTTCCCAGCATGGTTCCTCAGAGATAAAATAAAACACTGTACTGGATCAGAAATACCAAATAAGATGGGAAGAGTTCCACCACTCTCACACATCTATCATATATTTCTAAGTAATTACCACATGGAATACAGAGAAGCTAGCCTGGTTTTGAGTATCCTGCTCAACACAACCACTACCGACTAGCAGCTGACTGACACAGAAGAAATAGAACCTACTTAGACTGGATGACACTAAGACTACTTGTGATTCTTCAGAACAAAGTAGCAACTGTACAAAATGACACTGGGTAACAGCGTTATAGATATGATGCTGCCATTTATCTCATGAAAGCTTATTTTTTTTGAAAGTTTATTTGAATACACCATAAATGTTCATGCACACACAGTCATGGTGTCTTCTAATGAATTAAATAACTTCCATTGTCTATGTTAAAAAAAAAAAAAAGAATTTCTTCTTTTTCCCTATCACCATCTTCCCAAAGTCATGGTTAGAATGTTTTGTGAAGAAAGGGCTGATGTCTGAATGAGGAAGAAACTCAAGGCTTACAGCATCAAACTGTATCCCACAATCACGCAGCATGACTATTTTGGGTCACAATCAAAAAGAAATGAATATGTTTTCTTTCCAGCAAGATCTGACCTCCGTTGGTATAGTCAATTCAGATTATGTTAAAAATCTTCACTTAACATACCATCTCACTTATTTTTATCATCTTTTTAATTGTGGAAACATGTTGTTAAAGAATGGGCACATATTGTAAAGAGGACTAAATGCTATTATTTAAGGTAGATTTGTTGATAATTCATATACAGTTAACATTTCAAACGAAAGAGAGAATGGTGCTAGGGATTAAAATTAATGGAAACTGACCAGAATAATTTGTTCCCTTTGTTCCTCTCACTGAAACTCATTGGTACCTACTATATCCTAGAGATCAGGATGATTCTTAACGGCTGTCTTCAGAAGCAATCTGATTAGCATTTGATTCATGTATCCAAACTCTATGGCCAACATGTTAAGCAGCATTTTAACAAAGACATTTGGTGAACGAGTTGTCTTGATTTGCTTTGGTTTTAATAATATATTAGAAAATCTTAAGTTCCCTCAAGCATTGGCACAATTTAAGAAGCCATAGTTTTCTGTAAATCATAATTCTTTTGAATTTATGTTTTCTTGAAGCAATAGGACTGCCTGCCTATGTAAATACTAATGGTATAAATAAAGGAAGATACCCAACAGAGAGAAGCCTGAAATGACTCTGTGCATTTTATGAGGTTTAGTGATTTGGTTTGGGAATATTTTACTTGCTGAATAAACCAAAGAATATATCAAGAAAGGGAAAGAGTGGGAAAGAAAAAAAAAATCAAGAATCAAACACTTCTCCTCAGTTACAAAATTTGCCTGTCTCCAAATTTTAAATTCTGTCCTTAAACAATTTTTCAAAATCAATTAATTCAAAACCAGATGGTAAGTTGTTCACAGGTAGTTGGATGCAATGTAAATAATATAAATAAATTTATTATTCTACAAAATCATATTGTCATTTATTAAAATTTTAATTAAGAATAAATACTGTCTTTGAGAATGTCTGAATGTAACAGAAAATATAACTTTATAGACAACTAAACCATATGATGCTACCATTTTCTAAACATGTTCTTAGTCAGAAATTACATTTCAAATGGTTCAGTCTATTTTATTATTTTTTTTTAACAAAAAAGACTTCTAAATACAAGCTGTAAAATTAAACTACACTAACTAGTGGCAGACTGGACTTAAGATACCTAAAGAAATTCTCTAGCTTTCATAAAGTTCACATCAAATAAACATTTAGCCACTGAGCTACCCAGGCATCCCTCAAATAAATGTTTAAAGGGAATTTCCTTTAAGTTTTTGGAAGCTTAATGGCAGAGGTGGAGTACGTTAATGTGTAAGTCTGATTGAGAGTCTAGACAACAATATTATTTTGAAATCTATTTAGTATAAGTAAGGCATTTTCCAAAAATGTAATTTTTAATTAAGAAACACTTAGACAATACATATATGAAATATAAGCATTTCATTCTCACTCATTGCCAAATGTCACAATCCTCCAATTATAGAGTCCTTCATTTTTAACTATACCTTAATATACAGTGTTTATATAAAGAATAATAGAAAGTGATTTTGAAGTTTAACACATAATAAGGCAATGTTACACCCACCCTTTAATAGACATAGCTTTGGTTTTTTGGCTCAAATGCTTTCCCCAGAAAGTGGTTTTACCCAGATTGATTTATTTGAGAGAGAATGTGCATGAGCGGGAAATGCAAAGAGAGAGAGAATCTCAAGCAGACTTCCACACGGAGCACCCAGAGCCCAAAGTAGGGCTAGATCTCAGGACTCTGAGAGCATGACCTGAGCGTAAACCAAGAGTCAGACGCTTAACAGGCTACGCCAGTCACGTGCCAATAGAAAGTGGTTTTAAGCCAAAGATATAATCGAATCTATGATAGGAAAATATTTGTTCATTGTGTTTCAAAGATCCTGGGCAATAGAAGATTAGTTTTTTCCCTTTTATAATCCATACTGTCCTTTTTATGCAGTATTCCATTTATAATGCAAAAGAAAGAAAGAAAAAAAAAGAAAGAAAGGAAGGAAGAAAGAAAGTAAGCAAACAAACATAAATTTCAATAAGTGAAAGAGAAACCTGCAAAATGAGAGCAGGTACATGAGTTTCTAGTCTGGAGGTCTGCCCGGCATCATTATGCTGGAATTGATGTGGTCACACCCAGAGGTCATTAAAAAACATTTCACCAGGGGAACTCCTTGAGCTAAAGAGCAAATGGAATCTCAGAGTGTTTAACAGGAGTAATGATAAGAAGTAAGAATTAATGACACCCTGAAGTCACAGCCTCAGGGAAACAGTTGACAAGAGTAATTTACCTAACACTTTGGAACCTCTGGAGTCTATCTAATAATTATCTCTCTGCCTTCCCTTCCCCTCATTTATCCACCCTCTCTCCATTCATTCTCTTTAATTCTGGGAATGTGCTTCCACAGTTTTGTTCCCTGACTTCTTAATTTGTCTGAGTCTGTCTCTGCCATTGGAGTCCCTCTCTCACATTAATGCCAAATTTGTATTTTCTTTCTTACTATGTCTATAACCACCTTAAGGAACTGTATTGTGAAAGGTCAATGAGAATATTAAATATTGATTGTACTTTTTAGAGTAACACTTTAGTTTCTTTTTGTTATAAAATTCAGATAAATAAAATATCACCTCTGGTTTCTTTGCAGGAATTCTAACTAAATTAATTTGCCTTTCCCTTTTGTTACACTACCATGATATATTGAGTGACCTACAATAGAGAAATTTTTCTCACTTTAATGTACACTTAGCAAAATATACTTCGGCATACTTAAATCTTACAGCAAGAATGAAGACATGGACTTTTGTCAGTTTTAACACTTTTCTGTGTAATTTATGAAATTTGTATCTACTATTTGGAGTCAGAAATAAATTAAGTAAAAAAAAATAGCCCTGTGTTGTGTTAAATCTCTCAAATCTATTTTTATTTTTTCCCTGATGGGACTTCCCCTTCCTTTATTCTTAATACAAACACTTCAAACAGGATACACTAAAATTTTGCACATTCATACTATCAGCAAATCACTGAAGAAAAACCAGTTCCTAGAGTTAGGGTAATATTCTATACAGTCAAAATTTCCTCCTTTGGCACAATCAGAAGCTCTTTTTACAGGTAAATTACAAGGTTTGGCTTGCGCAAGAGACATCATTTGATTGGGCTACCATATTAAACTACCAAAAAACCTTATTAATTGAAAGACACTGCAAGTAGCAGCAGGGATTTGACATGGCAAAGACTGGCCTCTCAATTAACCAAATGAGAACTGTATAATGCTGGTGTATGATGACTAATGATACAGTATTTCTGTCCTGTTCTCATAAGCATGAGTATCTGAAGGGCAAACTGGTTTGATTCCAGGTAAACCATTCAATTATTGAATGTTAAAAATTAGTTAAGATTCCAAGCATAAATTCTCCTAGAAAACTGGACTTTCCCTCAATCTGGAGACACTCAGAAAGTCAACTTTGTCCTTACGATCTGAGCAAAGAGTGCCAAAATAAAAGCACCATTTAGCTTTTCTATCTGAACAAACTATCCAATAGCACACAGAGTTAAGTGTGCATTTGTGCACACGTGTACATGTATAGTTCTGCCCCTTAACTGTTTATATCAGGGCCTGGAAGCTCCGCTCCTTCTTATAAGTCCATAAGGAGTTGTTTTGTTCTTTGTAATGGCTCTGTAGTCGTCCACAGCTTGAATTTCCCTAATTTATTTTGTCTGCTATGAACGATGGGCATCATTATTTCCCTTACTATGAGATTACAGACAACACCACACCAAATATTCCTGTATGTAAATCAACTCAGACATATGTGAGTTTAGTTTTTGTAATAATTAATTCGTAGTAATAATTACATTACATTAGTAATAATAGTCCTACATGTACAATGTTCAACTCCAAGATTATGGCTCTTTTGATCAAATTTGTCAAAATGCCAACCAACAAAAAAATATATATATAAAAAGATATTTCCCTAAATTTTACCAATAGTATAATAAAACATTTTGATGTCCAATAAATAATTAGGTAAAAACGTTTCCTCTTTGTCATTTACATTTTCATTAACAGTGTATTCACCTTCTCTTTATATATTATCTTTCTTATGTCTATTCTCTGCCTATTTTTCTATGGGTTTTAAGGATTTAAATTTTTTAGTAATTGTCTTTATCCTATAAACAATTAAGCTTTGGCCTGAGACACACAATACAAATTTTCCTTGCTGTGGCTTGCCTTTTGACTCTGTTTATGTTCATTTCAGCTGTACTGAAGCATTATTTACATAAAATGTACCCATTTGAACGATACAATTTAAGTGTTGCACCATGCGATATGGAAGGTTTCTGTTGCCCAAATAGTGTTCTAATTTCCCTTTAAAAATATTTTCTATTTATATTCTCAACCACAAAACTGATTTCTTTAACTGTAGATTGGTTTCCTTGTTCTAAAACTCTATAAATGCCTAATATGTACTCTCTTTATGTGGATGCTTTTGCTTAGTATCATATTGTAACGTTTGTCTATATTAATACATAGAGCATTCCTTTTTATTCTGAGTAGTTTTACCTTGTGTGAATATACCAAAGGTGTCTATCAATTCATATATTTTCTTTTCGGTTTTTTCTAGTTTGGAGCTTTTTTTTTTTTTTTTTTTTAAACATGACTACATTTAACTTTTTTAAAACTTTGTTTTTAATTGAAGTATAGTTGGCATGCAATACTTTATCTGTTTCAGGTTCAACAATACAATGATCTGATATTCATTATACAGTACAAAATGCTCACATGGTAAGTGTACTTGTCACCACACAAAGTTGTACAAGAAAATACCAAATCGATTCTAAAAATGGTTAGAAACTTTACTCTCTGCCAGCTCATATATGATAGTTCCTGCCTGGCATTATGTCAATCTTTTACTTTAGCCATTCAAGTAGATGTGTGGTGATATCTTACTGTTTTATTTTGAAATGCCTCATAATAATGCTGAATATCTTTTAACATGCATATTTGCCAGTATTATTATTATTTTTTTATATGAAACAGCAAACTTTAATGAATAGGTTACATGATACACAAATATTACTCAAAATGGATCATAGATTTAAATGTAGATCATAAACTATAAAAATATTAAAAGAAAATATGGTTAAAAGTATGATTTTGGATTAGACAAAGATTTTTTAAATACAAATATCAAAAGAATGATCCATAAAAGGCGAAATTGATGAATTGACTTCATCAAAACTTAAAACTGCTCTTCAAAAGACATTTAAGGAGAGACAAGTCATTATCTGGGAAAAAATATTTGCAAATTATGTCTGATTAAGGATTTGGATGTAGCACACTTAAAGGAAAACAAACAGCACCATTTATTGAAGCAACTGTCCTTTTTTCCACTGGGTATTTTGGTCAACTAATCTTTGACAGTGCAGGAAAAAATGCCAGTATTATTTTTTATGAGGATTTTACTCAAAATTTTCCATTGGGTTGTCTTTATTTTAGTTAGAATTCTTCATATATTAAAAAATAATATGTATGAATGCAAGCTTTTTGTCAGCGCGCGCGCGCGCGTGCGCACACACACACACACACACACACACACACAGAATTTTCACCCAGTCTGACTGGTCCTTTTATTTCCTTAACACTTTTTGAAAGGCCAAATGTTAAGTTCTCAATATTGATGAAATTGGATTAATTCACATTTTTCTTTTTCTTCTCATAATCAGGGAAATGAAAATCAAACCCACAATGAGGTAACTCCTTACACCTGTCAGAAAGAGTAGACTCAAAAGGAAATGACAAGTGTTGGCAAAGACATGGGGAAAAAGGAATCCTCCTTCACTGGATTGTAAACTGGTACAGCCACTGCAGAAAACAATATGGAGGTCCTCATAATATTTAAAAAAAAGAAATACCATACAATTCAGTAATTCCACTACTGGGTATTTACCTAAAGAAAACAAAACCACTAATTCAAAAAGCTGTATGCACCCCTATGTTTACTGCTGCATTAAATACAATAGCCAACATATGGACCCAACCTAAAATGTCCATCAAAGATGGATGAATAAAGTACACACACACATACAGAGCATTATTACTCAGCCATAAAAAGGAATGAGATTTTGCCATTTGCAACAACATAGATGGACCTAGAGAGTATTATGCCAAGTGAAATAAATCAGACAGAAAAAGACCAATACCATATGATTTCATTTATATTTGGAATCTAAAAAAAATAAAACCAACCAGAAGACTGATAAATATAGAAAACAAACTTGATGACTGACAGAGGGGAGGAGATTGGGGAGGTGGGCAAAATGGGTGAAGGGCAGTGAGAGATACAGGCTTCCCGTTATGGAATGAATAAATCATGGGAATAAAAGGCACATGATGGGGCATGTAGTTAATGATATTATAATAGGCTTGTAGAGTAGAGATGACAGCTACATTTGTGGAGAGCATAGCATAAAGTATAGAGATGCTGAATTGCTATTTTGGACATCTGAAACCAAAGTAACATTGTATGTCAACTACACTAAAAAAAAAAAAAAAATCAGGACAAGCTCTGCTGATGGTCTGAAGCTCATTAGTAAAAAAGAGAGATTGTTAGAAAGTGAGCAACATAAGCTACAACTACCTATCACTCTAAGAATCTGATGATTGGGTGATTGTAGGCAGCACTGGTATCAAAGATCTAGAGCCATTTAGATGCTTCTGAGGAGCAATAAATGGGAGTTTGAGCGATTTAAAAACAGTAGTTTTTATAAATGCCATCACCTGTTAGTCTTTCTAGCTAAGCAATGGTTTCAAATGCCTTGGCTTTTATGCATATGCATATATATGCATAATTAACTTTGAACTCATCCTTTCAGACCTGATTTAAAATACAAAGTTTTCTTTTTCTTTCACTTTTTCCACACATTTCCCTGATTTCTTGATGGTTTCAACCAAAGACAGCAGCAATCTTTGTTGACATTTCTACATTTTAAAGCCACAAACATTAGATGTGAAGTAATAAATTTATAGCAATAGAAATGTTCAAAATTGGTCCATTTAATCAAATTTTCATTCCTTGGAATAAATCTGGAAAATGAGTATTTGGAGTAAATCACATGATTTTTAAGCCTTATATATAAATAGCTGAATTTCTCAGGTGAATTGATGGCCACACACACAGGTTTTGTAACCGTAACTCCAGACACATGGATATTTCATCTATGAATTTCCTTGACATCAGAATCAGGTTTTATTTATATTTTTACACCTGCATCTTAATAATGTAATACCTAGTACACAGGTATAAAACTTCTGAGACTAAATTTTTTAATAATCACAATAAATCCACTCATTTATATATAGTTAACTACCTTAAGTGGATTTCAAGATATTGCCATCAAAGGGTAGAGTTTTTGATTTATTACCATTTTCAAATAAATTATTTTCCAACGTTTCCAACTGCTTACAATGCTGGTCTAATGTTGTAAGCGGTTTTAGAGGAGTATCACTTTCTCAACATAGGTAGTCTATCCATTTCAGGCCCCCCCCTTTTCTTTTGCTGAAAAATTTTTTGAAGGGGTAGTTTATAGTGAACCCCTCTTCATTTCCCTTCCACTTCTTGATTTATTACAATTTGTATTTGCCTCTGTTATCCAGAAACTGATCTTCTTAATTAACTCCAAATGACTAAACACAAATCACTTTTAGTCCTGATCTGAACGCTGCATAGGATGAGACAATGTCTTCTTCATCCTATTCACTGAAGTTTCCCTTCTTTGACTTCAGAGACTATTTCCCTAATTTTATTCCATCCTTTATTTTCATTCTTGGGTTTATTCCTTAAACACTGGTGTTTCTGAGTGTGCTATCATCATCTCCTCTACCCTTACCCCTCTCACTGAGTGAAGTCATCCAACGCTATAAATCCAGACACTATATTTGGGAGACTGCATTTTTGTTCAGAATGCTCCTTATCTTTTTCATAGTGTCTTCTGGGGAGAATATACTTTCTGGCCCTTCTGATGACTGGCTGGGCCATGAGATTTGTTTCGCTCCATGGAGTGTGGGCCCAAGGTAATTTGCTAGGTGTATAGCACACTGAGGCCTCAAGACACATCATGGACTTTTGCTAGCTCTTTTTGCATCTTTGCCATCCATCATGAAAGAAACATCCCTCGCGGAATGTGTAGTCCCAGGATAGGGAAACATATGAAGTAGTACTGAGATGGTATAGCCCAAAGATGAGTGTTAGCTTACTCCAGGAGAGCAACATCTAATCTACAGGCCCAGGAGAAAAAATAAGTATCTGTTCTAGACTACTAAGCTTTGGGATAGTTTTTATTTGGAGGTTTTGAATCACGTATTTGGTACTATACCATGTCTCTGTTAATGTCACTCAAACCATCCTCCTAAGTTTTCAGCAAAAATATGCAACTATCATTATAACATTCTCCTCTGGATGATTCAACTGTACCTCAAATTCAACATATACAAAAATGAACTTGTATTTTCCCAAGGTAGGCTAATTTTCCCACGTTACTACTTATTTCAGTAAAGAAGAATGGCATTAGTCTACTTTCCAAGCAAAAAAACAAGGCACTGTCATCCTTTCTTCATCCCTCTTCCTCAGCCCAACTGCTAATTGATCAATCATTAATTCCCTTTATGGTAGTATAATCTTATGAGCTAATATGCTTTTCTGTTGTGTTTTATATATCCCTATAAGCTCCCTTAAATCTTTCATGAAATAAGGATAGAAACAAGAAAAATACTAGTTTTTTTTTTCTCCTTAGTAGCCCTAATATATGGAATGATGTCTGCATCCCCCCTGCTACTATCTTGGTTGAGACACCCTGAATTTCTTAAAATACCATGTCTTCTAACTTCCTACTTATTCTCCAGTAGATTCTGCACTCTTCTTTCAGTGTGTCTTTAACCTGAAAATCTGATCTACTTAAAATCCTCCCTGGCTAGCTAGTTTCAGAATAAATGTAGCCCAAGAACATAGAAACCCAACTTGCAGGCACCAAGGTGGCTTAGTGGGTTAAGCCTCTGCCTTCCACTCAGGTCATGATCCCAGGGTCCTAGATCGAGCCCTGCATCAGGGCTCTCTGCTCGGTAGGGAGCCTGCTTCCCTATGCCTGCCTCTCTGCCTACTTGTGATCTCTCCCTCTGTGTCAAATAAATAAATAAAATCTTAGAAAGAAAGAAAGAAAGAAAGAAAGAAAGAAAGAAAGAAAGAAAGAAAGAAAACCCAACTTGCTATCCAAATATATTATTAACATGCTGCAGCTGAGTGAACACAGAAACCTCTCCTACCTTTATATGTTTTTTAAGGAGCCCCTTCATATAAAACATCCCTTGCTTTTTCTCCATGGTCCTTCTTGTTAGCTGACTCCTATTCATCCTTTCAGTTCCATTTTAGCTGTTATCTCATCTGCCGATCCTCTTTAACCACTCTGTACCACTTTCCCCACAACTAGACTGAGTTAACTCCCCAATGGGAACTTGTGCATAAGCGTATAACGTCTTATAGCATTAACTTATGCCCCTGCCTCTGCTTTAGATATTTCATAGGAAACATGGTTAGTATTTTTTAATATCTAGTTTCTGGGGGAGTTGTTTCATTTATCTATCTCAAGCACCTATACATAAATAGTAACAAAATATTTGGGGGACAAATGAATGGATCTAAGTTTGAATAAATAGTTAAGAGGTAGGCAATGATTTAACTCTAATACCCAATAAAACTAAATCTCCCAGAAACTCATCAAACTTCTTTTCATTTAAGACACAGACATTCGAGAAGAACCTCCCTGGAAAGTCTTTTTCAACCTGCCAATGCAAGAGTTGCACATCCCAAACTGGCTGAGTACTCCCTACAAACTTTAATTATCACACCATATTGTTATAATCTCTTTCTAAGCCTGACTTTCCCAGTAGGCTGTGAAATCCCTGAGGCATGAATGACAATATTATTAAGTAGTGAAATCCTAAAACTGAGCAGTTAAATCCCAAAACAATGCTGTTACTTTATGTAGCACCGATCAATGTTTGCTGACCTAGATCATTCATTCCTTTAATAGTAATAGAGCTTCATTATGTGCCATACACAAATCCCAAAGCTGGGAATGGAAACAGAGGTGTAACTTGGCAATCACCTACACTTATTTGCTATGAAAACTTGGAGTATGGAGCTCAAAAGCAGAAGAGATGGTTTGTTTTATTATTTCTATAGTTATAGGATGTTTGAAAATTATCTATAGAAATGCAACTTTAACAATGGCTTCAGGAAACTGAGAAGAGGGGCACTGTCCCCCCAAATAAGCCAATAGCCCCTGCTATTCCATTATCATTTGGAGTAATGCATAATTGCACTTAAGGTTTATACTGGTCTCAATGCAATATGGTCTATCACATTAAGATACCAGCAACTCTCATCTTATAACATCATTACTAATCCAACTGAGTTCTATTATCATATTTTATTAGTTTAGCAGGTCTCTTCCTGAGCTCTACAGCATTTTTGTTTTTAATATGCATCTATATTTTGTCTGTCTATGTTCAAATTCCTCTTATGAAAGCTATTACTCTTGGTAGATGGCCTGATTTTAAGAATTGTATTTTTCTTTTTCCCTACTGTATATCACCATCATATTAAGTCACTTTAATGACTGCTTAAAATGTGTAAGTGAGGCTCAGTGACATTCTTATTACATGCTTTATTTCACAAATTCAGAGTATTATATTATTAACTTTTGCAGAGCTCTGAAAATCAGTAAACAAGTCATATAAGAATCTCTTTTAATTTTTTATGGATTTATCATCAAAACTGCACTTCAAATACACAAACATTATTAAAAATATTTAATAAGAAAACTGTTTTGAGGATATAGGGGTATAAATGAATAATCTTCTACAATTAAAATGGCTAAACATTAATAAATAGCACTCTGAATGAAAGCAGTGATTTTGTTTCTATCAATCTGAAAGATAAAGAATTTATTGAGTTACAGCATGTGGGTATGGATACAATTTGGCTATCTGCTCTATATTCTTGCTTTGTACTTTGTGCATCCAGAACCATTTGGGGAGGATTAAAATTCCAGATTGATTTTTATAGATGACAGATTCTCACTTTTTATTTTCCTTTGGGCTAACAGTAAAAAGTACATGAGGTATTGGTCAAAGTGAATTCTGAGTTCATTTAAAGTCCTCAAAATCAATGATTCTACAACAAAGTCCTTTCCCCACACTGCCTCCCATAGCATCAGAATGAGGCACACTATGATGACTAAATTGCCCTTTACAGTCGTGTCTACTAGTCTAGATGGTATATGTGAAATGTACATTGCACAGGCTAAAACATCACACTTACCCACAAGCTCAGCAATTGTATATGTCTGGGGTGCATGTAACTTTAATGAACTTCAATCCTGGTTCTGATGATCTCTCCCATTTATAAAGATAACTTTGGAATCAGGCCCTATTCCCCTAGCCTACTCTGAAATAAGCTATAAATCTTAATGAACAAAGCCTTTATTCCAGCATTTAGTCACTGATGAAAGAAAGATTGTTCTATGCCAAACTAGATCACTATATCCACAATGTTGACACTGGCTCATTGTTAAAAATACTCATCTTGAAGGGAGCATCGAAGCTCTGTAAAGCAGCTAAGTCTATTATTCATTGAAAAGAGACCAAGTTAAGAAAGGAACTTCTTGGGGCTCCTGGGTGGCTCAGTGGGTTAAAGCCTCTGCCTTTGGCTCAGGTCATGATCCGAGGGTCCTGGGATCAAGCCCTCCATCGGGCTCTATGCTCAGCAGGGAACATGCCTCCCTTCCTCTCTCTCTCTGCCTACTTGTGATCTCTATCAAATAAATAAATAAAATCTTAAAAAAAAAAAACTCATGAAAGAAATTGAAGAAGACTCAAAAAGATGGAAGACCATTCCATGCTCTTGGATCGGAAGAATAAACATTGTTAAAATGTCTATACTGCCTAGAGCAATCTATACTTCTAATGCCATTCCGATCAAAATTCCACCGGTATTCTTCAAAGAGCTCCAAAAATTTGTATGGAATCAGAAGAGACCCCGAATCGCTAATGAAATGTTGAAAAACAAAAATAAAACTGGGGGCATCACGCTACATGATTTCAAGCTTTACTATAAAGCTGTGATCACCAAGACAGCATGGTACTGGCATAAAAACAGACCCATAGACCAGTGGAACAGAGTATAGAGCCCAGATATGGACCCTCAACTCTGTGGGCAAATAATCTTCGACAAAGCAGGAAAAAATATACAGTGGAAAAAAGACAGTCTCTTCAATAAATGGTGCTGGGAAAACTGGACAGCTATATGTAGAAGAATGAAACTCGACCATTCTCTTATACCATACAGAAAGAGAAACTCAAAATGGATAAACGACCTCAACGTGAGACAGGAATCCATCAGAATCCTAGAGGAGAACATAGGCAGTAATCTCTTCAATATCAGCTACAGCAACTTCTTTCAAGGTATGTCTCCAAAGGCAAAGGAAACAAAAGCCAAAATAAACTTTTGGGACTTCATCAAAATCAAAAGCTTCTGCACAGCAAAGGAAACAGTCAAGAAAACAAGGAGGCAACCCACGGAATGGGAGAAGATATTTGCAAATGACACTACAGACAAAAGGTTGATATCCAGGATCTATAAAGAACTCCTCAAAGTCAACACACACAAAACAGACAATCATATCAAAAAATGGGCAGAAGATATGAACAGACACTTCTCCAATAAAGACATACAAATGGCTATCAGACACATGAAAAAATGTTCATCATCACTAGCCCTCAGGGAGATTCAAATTAAAACCACATTGAGATATCACCTTACACCAGTTAGAATGGCCAAAATTAGCAAGACAGGAAACAACATGTGTTGGAGGGGATATGGAGAAAGGGGAACCCTCTTCCACTGTTGGTGGGAATGCAAGTTGGTGCAGCCTCTTTGGAGAACAGTGTGGAGATTCCTCAAGAAATTAAAAATAGAACTTCCCTAAGACCCTACCATTGCACTACTGGGTATTTACCCCAAAGATACAGATGTAGTGAAAAGAAGGGCCATCTGTACCCCAATGTTTATAGCAGCAAGGGCCACAGTCGCCAAACTGTGGAAAGAACCAAGATGCCCTTCAATGGACGAATGGATAAGGAAAATGTGGTCCATATACACTATGGAGTATTGTGCCTCCATCAGAAAGAATGAATACCCAACTTTTGTAGCAACATGGACAGGACTGGAAGAGATTATGCTGAGTGAAATAAGTCAAGCAGAGAGTCAATTATCATATGGTTTCACTTATTTGTGGAGCATAACAAATAGCATGGAGGACATGGGGAGTTAGAGAGGAGAAGGGAATTGGGGGAAATTGGAAGGGGAGGTGAACCATGAGAGACTATGGACTCTGAAAAACAATCTGAGGGGTTTGAAGTGGCAGGGGGGTGGAAGGTTGGGGTAGCAAGTGGTGGGTATTATAGAGGGCACGGATTGCACAGAGCACTGGGTGTGGTGCAAAAATAATGAATACTGTTATGCTGAAAATAAATAAAAAATAAATTAAAAAAATAAAAAAAATATATAAATAGAAAAAAATCTTAAAAAAAAAAAAAGAAAGGAACTTCTTCTTCATGAACACATTGGTTGTTATCAAATTCCTGATTTCACTGAGGAATAGTGAACACTGTACTAAAACATTTTGATTAGGCAGACCACAAATATTTTCCCGTAATATATAAAAATTACTTTGCTTAAGATATTTTTCATTTCTCAGTTTTTCTTTTAAATTATTCAACATTTTTTCTGTTGACTTAGAATATTACTAATCAGAAAATTGCTCATTAATTGATCTAGCAGTCATGGGTCTTAAAACTGCTGATGGCAATTATTTTCAGGAAATTCCTATTCAAGTTAAAATTATGGCAATAATGCCAAAACTCTGGGTAAGCATGATAAGTGCTTCTGTATCTTATGGCCGGTCTAGAAAGTATTAGAAGGTTACCGGGAGGGGCGCCTGGATGAGTCAGTCAGTTGAGTGTCTGCCTTTGGCTTGGGTCGTGATCCCAGCATCCTGGGATCAATCCCGGGGCTGGGCTCACTGCTCATCATAGAGCCTGCTTCTCCCTCTCCTTTTGCCTGATGCTCTGCCTGCCGCTCTGCAACATGGACAGGACTGGAAGAGATTATGCTTAGTGAAATAAGTCAAGCAGAGAGAGTCAATTATCATATGGTTTCACTTATTTGTGGAGCATAACAAATAGCATGGATGACATGGAGAGTTAGGAGAAGGGAGTGGGGGGAAATTGGAAGGGGAGGTGAACCATGAGAGACTATGGACTCTGAAAAACAATGTGAGGGGTTTGAAGTGGTGGGGGTGGTGGGAAGTTGGGGGAACCAGGTGGTGGGTATTAGAGAGTACACAGATTGTTTGGAGCACTGGGTGTGGTACAAAAACAATGAATACTGTTATGCTGAAAATAAATTAAAAAAAATCTTTAAAAAAGGTTACTAGAATACACTTTTGAATAAAACAACAATGTCACTGGAGGAAAGAAAAAAAAAAAAAACAAACCTTGTATTTCCATGGCATTCTGGTTCCTGGTTCCAAATTACAAAGTTACTCCTCAAACTCTATAGCAATTGTAAAACATATTTGGGCTGCCTCACTATCAAAAAGAAAGAAAAATGTTACAGGTAGCACAGTTGTTACAAATTAACTAGTTCAAACTCACTGACAGTGCAAGGATACTGAAGTCCCAAATGACAAAATATAAATGAAAATGGGGAAGTTTGGTTAGAACATAGCAAAAACCAGAATCCAAATCTTCTAATTTTCAGTCCAGTATTCTTTCCAATCATTTGATGAGACATCACATGAAGGAAAGAGAGGATGCAGTTTAAGATAAACAGAAAAAGAGAGCCTATAGGAAGATTTTGGCAAGATACAAGTAGAGAGTTGTGTTAATGGCTGCCAGCACTGGCAGATGGGAAGAGGAGGGATGAGATGTCTGATGAAAATGTGACTCTTGCTTTTGTTTTGTGTAGAGGTGTATTTTGTTTTCTCCTTTTATGCTTACATGATTTTCTCTTCATCATGGAAATTAACAGAGTTTACCAAAATACATCCAATTGTGGGTCTATTTTCTTTTATCCTTCCTACTTTTCAGAGTCCCTTGAATTTTTTTTTAATGATTTTATTTTTTTGACAGAGAGAGAGAAAGAGAGAGAGAGACAGATCACAAGTAGGCAGAAAAGCAGACAGAGAGAGAGGGGGAAGCAGGCTCCCCGCCAAGCAAAGAGCCCAACTCGGGGCTGGATCCCAAGACCCTGAGATCATGACCTGAACTAAAGGCAGAGGCTTAACCCACTGAGCCACCCAGGTGCCCCGAATTTTAACTCTCACATTTTCTCATCAGTTTTTATTGTTGCTCCTCCTCACTCCTCCACTTTGAAACTGCTTTTAACATTTCTGCAACTGCTATTTCCCATTTTCAGCAAATCTATGCCATACACAGTAAGATTTAACTTAATTTCACAGATTTTATAACATAAAACAAATCAGGCAGCAGGAATTATCATATAGCATAGACTGTTAGACACACCCTGTTTCCAGAGTATATATGAAAAAGAAGTTCTAGAAATAAATAAATAATATCCAAGTTTTTTTTAAAGCTATTGTCCTAGTGCTCCCTTATAATTTCATACTCAATTATTCTATATTTTATGAACCTCTCTCAAGCTCATCTCTTTTTCTGAGAGAGAGAGAGCAGGAGCAGGGTGGGGCAAGGGGTAGAGGGAAAGAGAATCTTAAGCATGGAGCCCCATATGGGGCTCAATCTCACAACCCTGAGATCATGACCTGAGCTGAATGAAATCAAGAGTCCAATGCTTAACCAGCTGAGTCACCCATGTGCCCCACTCAAGCTCATCTTCTAATCATGAAATTCATCTATCATCAATAGTTAATCTATCACCACTACATGCTAGATTTTACATGGAATGCATCTTTCTAATTATCCTTCTTTTAATTTCCAAAACCTTTAATTTTCTATTTGGAACATTCTAGTATTGTTTTATGCTAAATGGCCCTTTCACAATTTAATGAAATATGTAGTGTAATAATTAATTCAAAACCTTCTTATTCAAAGTTTTTTGAGTGCTCAGATGTTTCCACAATGTTGAACTCCGGGGTGGACTGTAACTCATTCTAACTTATTTAATACTGATAACCATTAACTCTGTCAGCAACCGTAGTCACATTTCAGTTTTATTAGGCCCAGGTAAAATAAAAACAAACTATAAAAGAAATAAAAAATACATTAAAATTTTTTAAATTAAGCTTATATGTATTTTTTGAAAGTTGAAGATCCAATGTGAATGCCATAGGAAATGGAATAGAGTTTTAAGCAAAGACAACTACAATTTCAGAGAAATTTACTGGTGTGAGTCAGATGCCAATCAAAGTGTATGACATCCTTGGGATTCTTGAAGCTTCTAGCACTTAGTCAGAAGCCTGGAATCCATCTCCCCAACTCCCTGCCACTGCTTCAAAATCCGTCTTTTTGCTCACAGTTCACTTTAAATTAAAAGATGTTACTGGGGTTCTAAAGAAGGTGGGATGGGGAAAACCTTAAATATCAACCATATCATTTACTGACAATAAGCTTGGTAATACCATGTATATGAATGGGCATCTATTTTCTAGCTATTAAAGAATGCCTGAACTCTTGGTACATTCACTAACACATTTAGTAGAAAATATAATACAAAATATCATGTCTTCCATAGACCATCTTGAGCTGTGTATTCAAATGCCAGGCTATACTTTCTAAACTGGAATTTCCTAATTTTTTTTTTATATAAACTTACTCCATGCTGCTCATGAAAAGGGGCAAACTCATTAGAATTGCAAGCTCCTTGACAGCTCACTCTTTTCGAAGTCATTTTCTAGAATACTACAGATACTCATGGAACTTTCGTTTGTTTGTTTGTTTGTTTAAAGATTTTATTTATTTGACAGAGAGAGATCACAAGTGGGCAGAGAGGCAAGCAGAGAGAGAGAGAGGAGGAAGCAGGCTCCCTGCAGAGCAGAGAGCCCGATGCGTGGCTTGATCCCAGGACCCTGAGACCATGACCCGAGCAGAAGGCAGAGGCTTATTAACCCACTGAGCCACCCAGGTGCCCCATGGAACTTTCGTTTTCGCAGTTAGTCATAGTGCCCTGAACCTACCATGTTCTTTCATGCCCCCACATTTTGCCTAGTAAGCCTGAAGCATGTTCTTTTGCTTTTGCCTTAGAAGTATGCTCCTGCTCTCCTTTCTGGATGCAGTTCCATATCATCTATTTTATGAAAACTTTCCTGGCCCCATCTACCAAAATTTGGACTCCCATAATGCTTTTTTATAGCATTCATTTGATAGTCCTCTAACGATTTTTTTTACATGTATTTGTTTCATGTGACATTTTTCTAGTATATGTAGGAATTCATAGGCTCATGCATGATATATGAGGGTCAAAAATCCTCACACTTTCTTCATCCTAATTCCTCCTAATTCCTCAATGGCCTATTTTATAGACAGCACAGAACCCAAGTGGTATTCGCTGGGTTCTACTTAAGGCACTTCTCTCTTTCTTTATGCAAGTAACTAACACAAATATTGAATGTTAAAAACAGGATGTGCTCATTGTAAATAATACAAAAAAAAAAAAGTTTTAAAGACAGGGATTAGCCCAAAACAGTATTTGCCACATGAGGGGTATATCATATCAGAATATTTTTTTTTTTACAATCTCATGTCTTCCAGAGTCTCCGTTGCATCTCCATGGTCATCCTTTTTCCCAAATTCCAGACCAACTACCTAGAGGCTTTGGTGGGGGGGCTTTTAAATTATCATTATTATCAATTGTACTATATGCCTAAATTTCTGAGTATTTTATACACATCAGCTAATTTCATTAAATCCTGAAAACAATCCCAGGATGTGGGTGCCATTATCATTCCCATTTAAAAGGGAAGACAACAGAGGACAAAAGAAGAGATTGTTTTTGATTCTATAAGTCTTCTGAGATTCCCTCAAATCCTATCTTATGTTATCACAGTTATTAATCCAGTAAAATATTACTAATATTTTATTAGACTATAATAGACTGAGAGTAAAATATTTACACTGCTTTATATTTTAATAGTGCCTTATCACTTAGGCAACACATCCACAAACATGACCTCATTTGCTTTTCACAATGATAGTAATGCAAGTCACACCATATTCAGGTGATGGATGAATAAAACCAAGGCCTAGAGAAGCTCAGAAAAAGCAAATTTCCATCAAAGTCCTAATTTTATGCCAAGATACCACCTGTCATCGGCACTGTCATAGGCTAAATAATGGTTTCCAGTGATACCATGTCCTACTCTTTTTGAACATGTGAATGTACCTTATTTGGATAAAAGGACTTTGTAAATGTGATTAAGTCAAGGATCTTGATATGGGGAGATTTATCATGGACCATACAGGTGGGCCCTAAATTCTCATCACATGTATGCTCGAGAGAGAGAGAAAGACAGACAAAGAGACGAGAGAGATTGTATGCACACAAAGGAAAGGCAAAGTGACGAAGAAGCAAACAGGGATTAGAAGGTGTTGGCTTGGAAATTTGAAGTTTTTTTTTTCCAGCTATGAGCCAAGGAATGCTGGCAGCCACCAGAAGCTGGAAGACACAAGAAACAGATTTTCCCCTAGAGCCTTAAGACAGACTGTGGCCTAGCCAACACCTTGATTTTGGCTCAGGAAAATTGGAGTTTTGGCCTCCAGAACTGTTGAGAAAATAAATTTCTGCTCTTTTAGCCATGGCATTTATGGCAATTTCTAACCACAGGCACAGTGAAGTCACTCAAGCCTGAACTGAATGTCTATTACATCTGGACTCATTAGCCTCATGATGGTGATTACATGAACATGGGTGTCCCCGAGTGTCTTGCTATCTAAGGTCCCAAGAGTTCAATGAAATCTAGTGCATTAGAATTTCTATGAATTCCTTATAGAAGAGCCTCCTTGATTTCACAAGAAAGAACATTAACAACAGGTGACATTGCTATTGTTCCAACCCCATTTCCTGCTGCATCAGTGTTCGTTCTATGATTTCTGTCAAAGGAATGTATGAATGCTACCTCTCTCCTAGTGTCTTCTGGACTATTTTGTTTGCTTTTCCCTTACCCGTATGATTTGTGTGTCACTCCCATTCACCTCTCATTGTGCTTCTGTCCTCAAAGCTCTCTAGGACATTAACCTCTTCTCAACTCTCGTACTGTGTAATTCCCATCTTTTCCATGCTTTCATATTATTTGATCCTTTAACCACTTTGTAACCTACCTTCTTCTAGTTTCCTTCAATATTTTGGGGGGGGGGCCTACACTTTTCAGCTCACCTTGTTTGCTGATGATTACTCACAAGGGTTGTTTTTTGTGTTTAGCTTTTGCTCTGCACTCTTTCAAATAACTTAGCATGACACCAAGTTCCTACCGCCTATTTGCAACAGAGTTGTACCACAACATTTTTCTAATACAGTTTACATTTCTGAAAATGTGAGAGAGGTGTGAGCTTTTATTTGTAACAATCGCCACTTTGCTGATGTACCACTTTCTGTGAGGCTATGCCAGCATACTTTTATCAAAATTGAGCTGACATAGCTTTTGAGGTAATTGTAGAAGGACTTTAATTTCTTACAACTCCCATTTTACATCCTGTGAATCCAATTACTGTCTAAGTTAAAGGAAAGAGACACCAGAGTGGAATCTTTATCAGGAGGTCCGAATCATAATCTTTGTAACGCAACGTCTGGGCCTGCCATTGGGATCTATTGATGATAGCATAAAGGCCTAGCTAATGACTTAGCTTTCCAGGGCACTCATTTCACTTTCGCTTAGGAGGACTGATAGCTGAGCATCAGGAATTCTGCCTACCTGCAAATTCAGAAGTGGTGCCTATACACCGCTTACCTAAATTGTATTCAAACACTTGTTTATCTATACCTTGACTCATTTCAAGAAGAATTTAAGGGAGCTTACAGAGATGAAATACATTAAAAGAGTAAAACCAAAAAGGAAAGCACACTGATCATAAAGGTCATACACGTTAGGAGGGGCCATCAATACCACACCAAGATTTCTAAGCAAGTCAACTGTTTCTAAGGAAAACCAACTGTATCTCAGTTCAGTGAGCTCAACTTTCTTCATCTGAAAACTAGAAAGAAATCTCTCCTAAAAGTCCTGAAGAAAAACATCCTGCATAGGAAATGAACATTTTCCTTAAATGCAATACCACATATTTCTATAGGGACATTGACAGTATTCATAAATGTCATTGGTATCAAAATAGAGCATGAACCAATCAAATGCTCTTGTAAGGGAAGTGAAAATTTGATTGGTAGGGTCCAGGTCTCTTATCAGAAATATCACATCCCAAACAACGTATCTGACACTTCCCAACTCTTTACCTATTTTTACTGTTCTTTCTGATTCTTGCTGATAATTTCCAATTATATCTCTGCTGAAAACCTACATATCCTTAAAGGCTAGCTCAAATATTACTGTCAGGCATGTCATATAGTCAGTGAGAGCAGAGCATATGGAGTGAGAAAGAACTAGGTTAGAATCCTGCCTTCTTCATGGACAAGCTCTGTGACTTTAAGCAAGTTAATTAAATTCTCCAAGCATCTGCTTCCATATCTTTAAAGTGAGACAGAAATTTTATCTCATAAGATTGCCAATATCTTTAAACCTGGTCATGGAACATAAGAATTCAATAAATGATAGATTTAGCTGGCCAGAAGAGCCTTTTTTTTTTTTTCTTTTCCTTAAATATCACTTCATTCTGAATTCACAGAGAGGTATGGTGTAAAGGTAGGTAGGACCTGAAGCCAGGTTTAGTTTCTTTCTCATCACCTGTGTGCCACTCCTGACATTGCGGTAGACACAGCACCCCAAAGACTCCTGCCCACTGTTGTACACCTCCTAGCCTGAGATCCTGACCTACAGAAATTGCAAGATAATACATTTGTGTCACTTTAAGCTGCTCAGTTTGTGTTAGTTTGTTATACTGCAACAGAAAACGAATACAGGCATGTTAGTTAACCTCTATGACCACAGGTTGTCTCATTTGTAAAATGGAGATTATGGTATTCATAGTACAGAAGGGTTGTGAGGGTCTGTTATAAGGATATACATATTTATAAAAAGCAAATACTTTAAAATCTGAGATGGCATGACTATCCTTACAAATGCATGGCACTCTGGGATTACTTTTGTACTCATAATTTCTTCCTGGCTCTTATCTGCCCCCATATCCTACTGTGAGCCAGAAATAGCTTCTATCTTATGTCTCTGCATCTGAATAAAAAATTCTTGCAAAATCAGTCACAATGATAAAAATCACAACAGTTGTTACCTCAATAGGGGAGGAAAGAAGATCACACTGGGAAAGGATACCAGGAAAACCTACAGAGTTTGAAAATATTCTCACTCTTGATCTGTAGTATATATACAGTAATCATCAAGCTGTGCCTTTAGGATCAGTGTACTTCGTGGATTTTTTTGTATTTTAATTATTCACTTTTTAAAGATACTATTGAATTAATCTGAGAAACACTGTTTTATTTTTTAGAGGAATATATGATTTTTTATTACAGTTTCTTTTTAGATTAACTCAAGCAAATTTGACAGAAAACGAAATGGGCACATACTAGGTTTTCTGGAGCGAAAGCCACAGCAGCAGTTGGAGTGTTTTCAAAAATGGCAAGACGATGACTTACAAATGACCAACAGATGGTCATGATAAGATGAACATGAAAAGATGCTCAGCATTACTAACCATCAGGAAAATACATATCAAAACCACAATGAGATATTACCTCACACCTGTCAGATTGGCTAATATCAGAAAGACAAAAAGGAATAAATGTTTGCAAGGATGTGGGGGGAAAAAGGAATCACTGCACAATGTTGTAAGATTGCAAATGGGTGCATTCACTATGGAAAGCAGTATGGGGGAGCCTCAAAAAATTAAAAATAAATTTATTGTCTGATCTAGCAATTCCCCTTTGGGTATTTATCTGAAGAGAATGAAAACACCAACTTGAAGAGATACAAGCACCCCATGTTCATTGCAGCATTATTTACAATACCCTAGTTAGGAAAGCAAGCCAAGTATCCAGGGATAAAAGAATGGATAAAGAAGATGTAGTAAAGATAAATTTAGTGGAATAGTACTCAGCCATAAAAAAGAACATAATCCCACCATTTGTGAGAACATGGACGGACCTAGAAGATGTTATGCTAAGTGAAATAAGTCAGACAGATAAAAACAAATGCCACATGATGTGGCTTATATAAGGAATCAAAATAATGAAACAAATGAACAAACAAAACAAAAATGAAACCAACACAAGAAACAAACTATTGGTTACCAGAGGGAGGAGGGGTTGGAAGGCAGGTGAAATAGATGAAGGGGATGAGGAGGCACAAACTTCCAGTTAGAAAATAAGTGGTGGAAATGTCATGTGCAGCATAGGCAATATGGTAGAGAATACTGGATAACTTTGTAGAGCAACACTTGGTAACTAGACATCATGGAGCTCATTCTGTAATGCAGAAAAATATCAAATCACTACAATGTTCACTGGAAATACGATAGTGCATGTCAATTATATGCCAATAAAAAACAAAGGATACGATGAACATTATCTAGTCCCTAGGAGAGGGTCTCAGGATAGGATTTTCAGGCAATACTTTTTAGATAAGTGGCTTCAAAATAGACCTTTCTAAAGTCAGTAAATGAATAAATAAGTAACCAACTAAAATCATAGAAACAGCTCATTGAGTCCTATATGGTGACCTCCATATTCCTTTATCTCAATACATCTATAGTTCAGCAATTCAATGTTACAGAGTCATCAGCATTGTAAAGAATTGAAATATCATGTATTGAAATGGTCTTCATAAATTATTTAGCTTTCCTAAGAAAAATCAAAGATATGATATTCATGGACTGCCAGAGTAGATGGTAAAAATAGCAAAGGGTACGTGCCCCTGGGACTCTTTCTTGAAACAACATTGAACTCTCATTGGCAGTGTCAGCAGGTTAATGAAGAAATCTCTTAGGCATGGCACATGTTCAATCCAGATTGACATTACTTGAGACATGGTTTCAACAAATGCTTGTTCATCAATACTTGCCCAAATGACTGACCTGAGTTAAAATTAGAAAAATGCCACTTGCTTCAAGGACTGCATGCCTGCAAAATCATTTCATGGAAGAGTGAGAGGCAACGATTTGATGAATATCAGAAGATAAACAGCATTCAGTGTCAGACTATTGCAATGGTCTATGCACTTCAGTGAATCTAAGGGACATTTTAGAGAGCAGTGCAGTAGACACTTTTCATGACTTCAATCTCGAGAAACTTGGAAAAATCCTATTATCACCCTTAAGTTTCAGACTTATACTCGGAGTTTGTAGGGACTCCGAGATCACCAAATCCAAACTACTCTGTCTGCAGGGGGAAAAAAATACAGCCTAGAGATTAAGCTGCTGGAAGAAGTGAGGATTAGGATTTGTGTTAGATTAAAACTAGAATAAAGATTAAGGAAAATACATCAGTATAGTTATTATTTTTTAAGAATTATCAAACTCCTTTTTATGGAAAATCTTGTAAATTATTTTTAAAAACTACTTCTAGTTCTTTCTTGAAATAATAAAATGCACAACTGCTAATCACTGAGAAATTTCCGGTCAATGAAATACAGAGGGCAAGACCAAATGCATTGTCACTGTACAATCTAGAGCCATAGGAGTGGGAAAAGCAAAAACACAGGTGGTGTGTGACCAGGTTCCAGTATAGATTTAACTGCTCCTGTCTCTTCCTCTGGTTCCCTGATAACAGACGTCCTTCTTAGGGTCAACACAAAATTACTCTACATAAATGCAGTTAATGCTAATTAAGAGGCTTAGAAACTGCAATTAGCAAGCCCCATTAGCAAGGCCTAGAGAGAAATTTAATAACTTGTTGGTGCTGCAGATGAAGGACTAGATTATGAGATAAAAAAAAAATCCAGTTAAGTTATATAAAAGGCATTAAGCTGATCTGAATGGTCAATCACTGCTTCCTACTCCACATAACTTACTGTTTCTTCTAGTTTGGAAACAGTCAATGTCAACATTTTGAATGCTCACAAATCCATGTGGTCCATCTAGGGCTACTTGTTACCAGAAAAAGTTTTGATCTGGGGAGCTGCCAATTTCCATGAACTTGTAAACTAGGTAGGCTGGCTGGAAATTAGAGCAATTTAGCCACCTGCTGCTTACATTGCTCTCCCTGATGTGTGGGTATGCCTTAAGTGTCAAGTCTATGGAGAAGGTAGTTGCATAGAACTAGGTGTCAAAATAAGCACTCCTACAAGCCACTAATGGCATTACTTAGAAGAGCGAGCACCCGAGCAAGACCTCCTAATGTCCTACCAAATGCTCTTCCACCCCATCAGATACATACACAAATGAATCTATCTGCCCATTCACTTCTACATCATACGGATTCAGAGTTATATGCATTTAACAGGATAAACAGAAGCTAGAGGCAGACCCAGCGCAAGTCTGATGAATAGGGTTCATCTTTACAAAAGACTCTTTCATTCCACTTCCTGCCAACAATATCCAAGTAACTTTTCTCTTTATTTTCCATCATACCACCCATTACCAACTAGAATCACATTTACATAAGAGAACCCCCTATTTAAAATATTACCCCAGGTCTCAGAGTCCTTGGAGTTAAGTCTTTAGCTGCTACTGTCCAGTCTGACACAATCAACTTTATTATTTGTCCCAAATATTATTTTCCTTGACTTCTCAGCAGTTTGCCTGCCCTGTACCTTGTTGTCACCCAAGAGGCATGCTCTTTGATAAATAACAGCTAATAAACAATTTGTCAGAAATCATGTTTTTATGCTTTGCCCCCATTTAAAGCCCTAAAAAGCAAGACAATCCAGCTCAAGCCCTTCATTTCATAAATGAGGAAATTTTAGCCCATGAGATTTTACTTTGTACTTACCATCCTAAAATTCTAGATGTAAGAACACATGATGCTAGACACCTAACAGAATTATTCTTTTCTACCCTACTAGGATGCCTTAAACCATACCAATTAATTTAGCTCTGTAAAGAACTGGTCTAAAATGAACAAAATGTTCTGACGTGAAGGGAGCTAACATCATTTTTTTAAATCTTCAAAACAAAAATAAAATTAATCCACAGGGAGTTAAGTGTGCATAAAGGTGTATACTACTATGAAATTTGTAAGATAATAAAGAATTAGAACAATGCTTGACACTCTAAGCACTTTAGTTCTGAAAATAAATATTTCATTTCACACAAAATTAAAAATCACTTCAATTTGCTACAGAATCCAACCATAATGTTTAGGAACCTAGAATTTTCCTAGAATACATTATAACCTGTTTTGTTTTGTTGTTGTTGTTTTTTTCCTTTTTTTTTCCCTTTCCCTCAGGAGAAGTATTTTCTAGCCCCCTCCCCGCCAAAAAAAAAGGAAGGGAAATTGTTCTCACATAATATAGCAAATGCATCGATATATAAAATTTTTTCCATCCCCTTCATTTTTGAAAGACATTCAGAATAATCTATGGCAAAATGTTTATTTTCATCATTAAAAGTGCTTATCCAAAAAAATTAGGAGATAAAGAAAAGTAAAGGATGAAACTGTTATAAGAGTAATGAAAAGGGAGAACCTGGGTGGGGCAGTTGGTTAAGTCTTGGACTCTTGGTTTCAGGTCACATCCTGACCTCAGCGACAGGACATGGAGCCCATATGCAGCTCATCCAGCTGTGCATTGAGTGTGCAGTCTGCTCAAGACTCTCCCTTCCCCCTCCATCTGCCCCTCTCTCCACCCCTTCTTCTGCGCTCGGGCTCTCTGTAAAATAAATAAACCTCTTAAAAAAGAGTAATGAAGTAGGATGCCTGCGTGGCTCAGTTGGTTGGACAACTGCCTTCAGCTCAGGTCATGATCCCGGAGTCCTGGGATCGAGTCCCGCATCGGGCTCCTGGCTCCTTGGGGAGTCTGCTTCTCCCTCTGACCTTCTCCTCATTCATGCTCTCTCTCACTGTCTCTCTCTCAAGTAAATAAATAAAATCTTTAAAAAAAAAAAAAAAGAGTAATGAAGAGCATTTCTGGATGAATATAAAAACTGTGGGATTAACAGACCCATAACCAGTAAGGAGATTGAAACAGTCATTAAAAATCTCCAAACAAACAAAAGCCCAGGGCCAGACGGCTTCCCGGGGGAATTCTACCAAACATTTAAAGAAGAACTAATTCCTATTCTCCTGAAACTGTTCCAAAAAATAGAAATGGAAGGAAAACTTCCAAACTCATTTTATGAGGCCAGCATCACCTTGATCCCAAAACCAGACAAGGATCCCACCAAAAAAGAGAGCTATAGACCGATATCCTTGATGAACACAGATGCGAAAATACTCAACAAAATACTAGCCAATAGGATTCAACAGTACATTAAAAAGATTATTCACCACGACCAAGTGGGATTTATTCCAGGGCTGCAAGGTTGGTTCAACATCCGCAGATCAGTCAATGTGATATAACATATCAATAAAAGTAAGAACAAGAACCATATGATACTCTCAATAGATGCTGAAAAAGCATTTGACAAAGTACAACATCCCTTCCTGATCAAAACTCTTCAAAGTGTAGGGATAGAGGGCACATACCTCAATATCATCAAAGCCATCTATGAAAAACCCACCGCAAATATCATTCTCAATGGAGAAAAACTGAAAGCTTTTCCGCTAAGGTCAGGAACACGGCAGGGATGTCCATTATCACCACTGCTATTCAACATCGTACTAGAGGTCCTAGCCTCAGCAATCAGACAACAAAAGGAAATTAAAGGCATCCAAATCGGCAAAGAAGAAGTCAAATTATCACTCTTCGCTGATGATATGATACTATATGTGGAAAACCCAAAAGAATCCACTCCAAAACTGCTAGAACTTATACAGGAATTCAGTAAAGTGTCAGGATATAAAATCAATGCACAGAAATCAGTTGCATTTCTCTACACCAACAGCAAGACAGAAGAAAGAGATATTAAGGAGTCAATCCCATTTACAATTGCATCCAAAACCATAAGATACTTAGGAATAAACCTAACCAAAGAGACACAGAATCTATACTCAGAAAACTATAAAGTACTCATGAAAGAAATTGAGGAAGACACAAAGAAATGGAAAAATGTTCCATGCTCCTGGATTGGAAGAATAAATATTGTGAAAATGTCTATGCTACCTAAAGCAATCTACACATTTAATGCAATTCCTATCAAAGTACCATCCATCTTTTTCAAAGAAATGGAACAAATAATTCTAAAATTTATATGGAACCAGAAAAGACCTCGAATAGCCAAAGGGATATTGAAAAAGAAAGCCAACGTTGGTGGCATCACAATTCCGGACTTCAAGCTCTATTACAAAGCTGTCATCATCAAGACAGCATGGTACTGGCACAAAAAAAAACAGACACATAGATCAATGGAACAGAATAGAGAGCCCAGAAATAGACCCTCAACTCTATGGTCAACTAATCTTCAACAAAGCAGGAAAGAATGTCCAATGGAAAAAAAAGACAGCCTCTTCAATAAATGGTGCTGGGAAAATTGGACAGCCACATGCAGAAAAATGAAATTGGACCATTTCCTTACACCACACACAAAAATAGACTCAAAAAATGGATGAAGGACCTCAATGTACGAAAGGAATCCATCAAAATCCTTGAGGAGAACATGGGCAGCAACCTCTTCGACCTCTGCCGCAGCAACATCTTCCTAGGAACAACGCAAAAGGCAAGGGAAGCAAGGGAAAAAATGAAACTACTGGGATTTCATCAAGATCAAAAGCTTTTGCACAGCAAAGGAAACAGTTAACAAAATCAAAAGACAACTGACAGAATGGGAGAAGATATTTGCAAACGACATATCAGATAAAGGACTAGTGTCCAGAATCTATAAAGAACTTAGCAAACTCAACACCCAAAGAACAAATAATCCAATCAAGAAATGGGCAGAAGACATGAACAGACATTTCTGCAAAGAAGACATCCAGATGGCGAACAGACACATGAAAAAGTGCTCCATATCACTCGGCATCAGGGAAATACAAATCAAAACCACAATGAGATATCACCTCACACCAGTCAGAATGGCTAAAATCAACAAGTCAGGAAATGACAGATGCTGGCGAGGATGCGGAGAAAAGGGGAACCCTCCTACACTGTTGGTGGGAATGCAAGCTGGTGCAGCCACTCTGGAAAACAGCATGGAGGTTCCTCAAAATGTTGAAAATAGAACTGCCCTATGACCCAGCAATTGCACTATTGGGTATTTACCCTAAAGATACAAATGTAGTGATCCAAAGGGACACATGCACCCGAATGTTTATAGCAGCAATGTCCACAATAGCCAAACTATGGAAAGAACCTAGATGTCCATCAACAGATGAATGGATCAAGGAGATGTGGTATATATACACAATGGAATACTATGCAGCCATCAAAAGAAATGAAATCTTGCCATTTGCAACAACATGGATGGAACTAGAGTGTATCATGCTTAGCGAAATAAGTCAAGCAGAGAAAGACAACTATCATATGATCTCCCTGATATGAGGAAGTGGTGATGCAACATGGAGGCTTAAGTGGGTAGAAGAATAAATGAAACAAGATGGGATTGGGAGGGAGACAAACCATAAGTGACTCTTAACCTCACAAAACAAACTGAGGGTTGCTGGGGGGAGGGGGTTTGGGAGAAGGGGGTGGGATTATGGACATTGGGGAGGGTATGTGATTTGGTGAGTGCTGTGAAGTGTGTAAACCTGGTGATTCACAGACCTGTACCCCTGGGGATAAAAATATATGTTTATCAAAAAATAAAAAATTAAAAATAAAAAAACTGTGGGATTAAAACAATTTCATGGCAAACCCATGATCTTTTTTTTACATAATCTGATAAACTAATGCTGTTCCTATTTCCTGGTCATTGGTACGGCATTCATCATTCATCTTATCCCAATTATTCACTCAAAATCCAATCTTGTTCAAGTTCTCTATTTCTTTGACAAACTCCTACTCAAAGATAATCAGTTCCTACTGAGTCCATCTTCTCAATGTTTTATCAACACAGTTTCTCCTTTCCCTTCCCACTATTACAGTCTCAGTACAAGTCTAGCTGGTGTTTGCTTTCCTCCATTTTCCCTCAGGAGGAAGCATCAGGAACCTGACTGCAGGAGTGATGCTCTGTAACCAAAGTACTCTTTTCTTTCTTTCTTTTTTTTTTTTTTTTGGATTTTATTTAATTATTTGACAGAGAGCAAGTGAACAAGAGAGTACAAGCAGGGAGAGTGGCAGAGAAAGAGGTAGAGGGAAACGCCCCTCCACCCCCCCCCTCCCAATGCGGGGCTTGATCCCAGGACCTGGGGATCATGTCCGGAGCTGAAGGCAGACACTTAACCAACTGAGCCACTCAGGCACCCCTAGCTTCTTACGTCCTTTTTTCAAAAAAATAAGAATTCATTATTCTCTCTTGATAACAGGATATGGCTCAAATTCCTCACTGGTAGGTACATTTAAAAATCTCCACAGTCTGAGCTAAATTTACTTTATTCCATTTCTCAATAATCTCCCATGAGGTCTCCATGTTCTAGAGCAATGCTGTTCAATAAAATTTTCCACAATGATAGAAATATTCTGTATCTGTTCTGTCCAATATGTTGGCTGCTGGCTCCGTATGCTTACAGAGCACTTAAAATGAGCCTAATTACAACTGAGGAATTGAAATCCACATTTTATTTAATTTAAATTTAAACTATGTAGCAACATGTGGCTAGTGGCCACCATACTGCACAACACTGGTTCTCAAATTTTATCATGCATTAGACTCACCCAGAAGGCTTGTGGAAACAGTCAGTCAGACTCCACTCCTGACTTTTTTAGTTTGTAGTCTGGAATGAGTCCCAAGAATTTGCATTTCTAAAAAGTTCTCAAATAATGCCAGTGCTGCTGGTTGGTCCAGTGCAGAAGTCTGAGAATCACTGTTCTAGACAAGTTTAAACCTCTTTGCTTCCTGGAGAGACACCTGGTACATAGGTCTACATCTGCACGTGTTTCTGTTTGTAACTACATTCTACATGGCTTTATATTCACTTGTAAGACTATCATCTCCTCCATAAATCATCAGTCGCCTGAAAACAAAGACTATGTTTTTGTCATATTTGCAAGAACTAAAATACCTTGCTTAGTCATATGAACATAACAAACATACAGTAGGGGGTGTTGGATTGAATTAGAAGCCAGCTGCTTTTTTTCATTCTAAATTTAAATTTTGGGTGGGTGGAAGAATTAGTTCTAAAACAAATGCCTCAAACTTAATTTTAGAATTTAAATTACATAAATTTGAGATTCTCATGGTTCTCCATCAATACAGTTATATAATAATACTCCCAATGGCATCGGTAATTATATTTCTGAGATAAAAAAGGAAAATATCACAGAGCTATTACAAATAGTGGCTGTCACAAAGTATTATTAAGTGTTAAAAAATTAACAAAACAAATCTACCTCTCTGAGCAGAATTTTTAGAACAAATGAGAAACTCTTTTCTGCCAATTCGAACTTTTTATATACAACTTTCCTTTAAAATAAAAGTGAAAATAGCTCACATTTCCTGTTGAAATGAGGTTCAATACAAAAAGAGCAAGACATCATTAAAATGAAGCTCAAGGTGATACAAACACCAGGAGAAGAAATGTTTCCAAGATCTTTTACAGCAGTGAGCCTAGTTAAGACCAGGCAATTAGTTCCTTACTGTGATCAGACACCTTTAAACCTGCAATTTGAAAGAAGCCACCTATAGAGAAATCACTTCCACTTCTTTTTAAATTATAGGAAGTCACCACCAAATTATTTTTCTTCAAATTATCAAAGAAGTTTACTCAGCACATTTTTTAAACAAACTTACTCTGTATTATTCAAATAATGTGTGGCTGTTCCATTAGCCAAATCACTCTTTTCCCATTTTCCACTAATATGGGTCTTTAATGTGAACATCAAAGAAATATGGTTAATGAATCAACACTCAAAATTATAGCACAGGGAAGAGCCTTGATGGCATCATCTGGCCTTAGCACAACCTTAGCTGTTACCAGGCAACGGAAGGTAATAAAAGGAGGTCTGAAGCCAGCCAGCAAAAGAAAACCAGCCGCTGCCCCTCTTTATTATCAGCCATATTGCCACAGTTAAGTTAGTAGGAGGCCCCACATTAAAATGCGGCACCCACAAGCGCCTGGGTGACTCAGTCAGCTAAGTGTCTGTGCTCAGCTCAGATCATCATCCTGGGATCCTGGGATCGAGCCCCACATCGGGCTCCCTGCGAGCTTCTCCCCCTCCTCCCTGCATGTGCTCTCATTCTCTCTCTCTCCCTCTCTCAAATAAATAAAATCTTTCCCCAAAAATGCGGCACCCAACTTGGGGAAGTTAAAGTTGCTTTTACCCTGTGATGGAAAGCCGATCTTTCTACACCAATAAAAGGTTTAACTGACAAAACCTCAAAGGAAAAAATATATATGTTGCATTTCAGGCATATTCAGTACTGTTTTGACTTGAGAGTCACTTCTAATATTCTAAGACAGCCATTCACATATTTAGTCAGTCAATGTCTGAAAGCTTGAAATACATTCTGGAAGTATCTTGTGGGGGAGGGCGATTTTGGTATCTAGGATTTTTGTGTGTTGTCTTTTGTTAATGTAATTTATGGTCTAAGGATTTAAAATTTCTTCAGTAAAAGAGTATCTATGAGGGCAAATCAACAAACAATAGAGAACCATGAGTCCAGTTAAGACCAAAGAGTATATACAAAATTGACATCTATGTTCAGAAACTTGTGTGCTCTGCATTGGTGGGACAAAGCCTCATGGACTCATGGAACAGGTGGGGTTTGGGCTTGGTCTGAAGTAAGGGATTCTAATATAAATAGAAATAAGGAGCAACCATGCACAAGGAAGTGGGGATCAAGAGAGCATGATACCTTCAAGACTAAGAGAGGAAGAAAGTTCAGCATTATTTTATTAATGGTCATTAGCTAGCATTATTAGCATAATGGTCATAGCTAGCATTCATGGAAAGTCTATTCTTCCCAAGACAAAACAAACAAACAAAACCAAAAAAACAAAACCACTTTTTGTGCCTGATCTCATAAAGCATGATGGCAAGCCTCCAAGTAGGTACTAGTATATCAATTTTATAAATAAGGATAGATAGGTAAATGGATGGATAGACATATATAAAAAGACAAAAGGAAAAAACAAAGGAAAGAAGGAAGGGAGGGAGAGAGGAAGGGCAGAAAACAAACCAGGCTTAAAGTATTATTTAAAATTTGCCTAAATTCACACAACTGAAATCCAGGTTTGTCTGATTTCCAAGTTCAAGTACCTAACTACATTTTCTATTACTTCCAGACAGGAAAGCAATATTGGGTAGGTGAAAAGACAGATTATCAAAATTCAAATATGACTTGATGATTCCACTCAATATAGATCCTAAAAAATAGTTTTACAAGCAGAAGAGTGAAAGAAATTAATATTAAAACCATCAAAAGAAAATTTATCAACCTAACCAGGTTGCCAGTTTCAATGTTGTATAACCTTTGGGGTCTCAAATAGGTGTGACAGGTAAGCTCCATGAACCATTTAGTCCAGATGTTCACTCCTGTAAAATATACCCAGAGGCATAAAGAATGGGTTTTAAATGTAAAAATATAAAACTATGGAATATTTGAATAACTTTTTGAATGACTTTATGGTATTATGCATAGATGTGTTTAACTGAAACTGGCTTAAGGACATTATTCCCCTACTGAGATTGTCATGAAAAGGAGAGCTTTTAGAGAAGCCTAAATTGATTACCCAAATAGCTTCTAAAATCATTTAATTAACAGGAACTTGGAAATCTGAGGTTTTGTTTGTCTGACAGCCAAAAATCAATTCAGTACAAGTGAACTGTGTTGGTTGGGCTTTCCTTATGCGCAGATAAAAAGAATATTGGTATAAACAGTTTTCTGAAACATGTGTAACAAATAATGCAGTTCCTGTGTGTTCATTTATTCTCATCAATGGGTATTTTATTAGAGGTATATTAGAATTCAATTGGTAGAAAATTTTAAGCACCTTGGTTTACTGCCTCAGAGCCATTTCTAGTCATCTATCACTCCTCTGAGTCAAAAGTAGGAGGTCTTCCTAGCCTTAGTTTTACCCCGTCTCTACTTATATTCTAGTACTCTAGTCCCCTCAGCATTCACCTCCTGCAGAACTGCTGATGAAAAGACATCACATTATTCCTATTGTCAGTTCAATCTGCTCAGGCAGAGTCTAACCAATAAGGAACACCAGGATTTATGCTGGAAAATTGACTCTTCATTGGTGTGAGGCCATTCAGTATCTCCGGAAGTGGGATGTGAACATTTTTCATGTTCATCAATGGGATAATAGGTGAAAAACAACAGAAACATTTCTATCAATGATGAACATTTATCTGTCCATTTTGGCTGATTTGGCAACTACTCTTCTTCACTTGGAATTTTTTCTCTACTTTCTCATAGTCAACCTCTAGACATCCTTTAAAACCAAGCTTAGGGCACTTGAGTGGCTCAGTGGGTTAAGTCTCTGATTCTTGATTTAGACTCAGGTAATGATGTCAGGGTTACGGGATCAAGGCTGACCTCAGGGTCCTCGCTCAGTGGGAGTCTGCTGGAGATTCTCTCTGTCCCTCTCCCTCTGCCCATCCCCTGCTCGAGTATTCCTTCTTCCTCTCTCTCCTTCTAACCCTGATCCTCCCTCTCAAATAAATAAATATTTTTAAAAACCCAACAAGTTTAGATGTTATCTTCTCTAAGAGCCCCTATGAACATTAGACTGGGTTTATGTGACCATTTTCCACTTAGATTGTAATGTCCTTCACAACAAGGATTGTGCATTGTTCTCTTTGGATCACAGGTCCCTATTAGGATTCTTGTCACCTAGGAGAAGCTCAAGTAATGTGAGGTAATCTGAAATAAACTGGACTTTCAATCTAAGTAAGTGATCCTACCTCTGATCTTACTAAGATGCATGAGGAAGGAAAATGTCTTTCCTTCCAATGTAACACATCTTTTACATCACGCTTGGCTCTCTTGTAAAGCCTTGTTCTTCAGTCTACACTTGTATTACCTTCTTTTTCTCCAATAG
The DNA here is from genome assembly GCF_011764305.1 of Mustela putorius furo. Lineage (NCBI taxonomy): Eukaryota > Metazoa > Chordata > Mammalia > Carnivora > Mustelidae > Mustela > Mustela putorius. The sequence continues at coordinate 33,019,233 of NW_025421998.1, forward strand.
AGGAAGAAGCCTGTCCTATTTTTAAGAATAATTTCTATGCTCCCTGGGAACACATCCCATATTTACACCCTTTTTTCTTACAAAGCCTCACTTGTCTCCTGATTCATTTCTTTTGCCTACAAACACACTCAGTTTAATCTAAAAATCTTCTTGAGAGACCACATTATCCCCTTGAATTATAATTCTTGTTCTCTCCTCACTCACAGACTTTCCCAAATCTTCAGGTCAGGAAAAATAAAAATTATTTGTAAAGATCTGAAAGTGAAGAAGATACTGAGAAGCTGCTTTGCAAGTATGAGAGACGGAATGTGCTGGTAGAAGGTAGTAAAATGTTCTATTAATATAAAGGCTAGAAAGGTACTTAATGAACTCTACTTCCTCACCAAACCCCCAACATTAATAAGGAGTTGTCACTCAACAGTTACCATACATGAGCATTTACCTAAAATCACCAAATTCTGGAATTTGTTTGGTACACATCTTTTTTTTTTAATTTTTAATTTTTTATAATCATATATTTTTATCCCCAGGGGTACAGGTCTGTGAATCACCAGGTTTACACACTTCACAGCACTCACCAAAGCACATACCCTCCCCAATGTCCATAATCCCACCCCCTTCTCCCAAACCCCCTCCCCCCAGCAACCCTCAGTTTGTTTTGTGAGATTAAGAGTCACTTATGGTTTGTCTCCCTCCCAATCCCATCTTGTTTCATTTATTCTTTTCCTACCCACTTAAACCCCCATGTTGCATCACCACTTCCTCATATCAGGGAGATCATATGATAGTTGTCACATCTTAATTTCATGTTAGAAATCTTAATTTTGAGAACCTCCATACCTGGTAGTGAATTGCTGGTTCATATTAGGTATTTATAAAAGGATGTGAATACAGTGATTTGAAGGGGCACATGCCCCCCAATATTTATAGCAGCGATGTCCACAATGGCCACAATGAGCTCTGTGGAAAGAGCTCAGATGTGCATCGACAGATGAATGGATAAAGAAGATGTGGTTCATATACATAATGAAATACTACTCAACCATCAAAAAGAATGAAATCTTGTCATTTGCGGTGATGTGAATGGAACTAGAGTTCCATTCATGATAAGCAAAATTAGGCAAAGACAGACAAATATCATATGATTTCACTAGTACGTGGAATTTAAGAAACAAAATAGATGAACATATGAGAAGGGAGGGGAAAAATTAGATAAAATCAGAGAGGGAGACAAACCATAAAAGACTCTTGGGTAGGGGAATGGAGTAACTGGGTGATGGGCAATAAGGAGGGCACTTGAATTAATGAGCACTGGGTGTTATATGCAACTTGTTGATCACTAAACTCCCCCACTAAAACTAATAAAAAAAATTTTTTTTGAAATGTGGGTATGCAAAAATGCGTGTTATATTGTAACTTTTCCTGGAAATACCTTACCCAAATTTTTGTAACAATTTGAAGGTTTTAATTTTTTGTTTAGTTTGGTGTGTTGCTGTGTGAAGTTCATTTTATGTCAGAAAAAAACACATTAGACATGACTTAATTTTTTGAGGGCTCAGTGAAGAGGGACAGAAGGAAGAAAAGAAGGAGATTTGAGTTTCCTACATACAAACAATGTGGAGATGTATGTGTCATTAGGAAATGCTTATCACTACAGGGGTAGGTTACCAAACAACCAAATATTTGTGGCATCAAGCAAATTCAAGTTGAAATGAAATTCAAGTTGAAAAAAGTATGTTTATATTTTGTGTTTTATTCTATTGTGAAGAGATTATTTACAGTACATGGCCTCATTAGACCTCATTACAGTGCCTTATTACAGTTACAGTCCCAAACTCATTCATACCCCTCCAAGTGTACTCACTTTTGGTTGATAACTTATCATACTGACTAAAGTGCTTGGTCATATGATTTGCTCTGGCCAACGGGATGGAATAATATATAATGGAATACAACATGATACAGACAGAGATTTGAAAAATGTTAGTATACTGCTGCTCTGCAAATGTGTCTCCATGTAAAAAAGTCTGGATTAGCCTAAAGGAGTCGGCCATGGAATTAAGGCTCTCTTAGACCAACATATCCCAGACAGTTGTAGACGTGTAATGGAGCCTAGCTAATAGCACAAGTGTTCAGCTAAGTCCAGCTCAAATTACAACCTGAGACCTGAGTAATTTAGTCTGGTATTTTTATCTCCTGATAATTGTTATTTTTGAATAATCACAGGATTCTTTCAGAGACAGATTGATTATACTACTGATAAATCACTTGCCTAAATATAAAATTTAACAGTATTGTGTGAATTGTGAATACTTAAGCAAAGTGATGAAGGGCTAAACTCATTTAGTAAGGTCCAAGTCCCTTAAAAAATATTAATTTTATCCTATAAGTTCTTCAATAAGGTTGAACTTATAAATAGGGTAAATTCTTAAAAATAAAATTTTTCTATTATGATGCTCTTTGATAAATATTTCTTACTTTCTTACTTTAGAAATACAGATATATATTTCATTTACCATGGTCTCTTATATGAGTGTTTGAGGTATAGAAGTATATCACTGATAATTTACTCACCATACTTTTTTATTCTCAGGTTTTAAACGCATACTACATTTAAAGGCTTAATATTCTTGATATTTAAGGCTCTCCTTGTGATAAGAATAAACAAACTAATAACTAACAGAAATTGCAATTTCTCAATCCAGATAACCTTTGGATATGCATGAAATCTATGAAAACCTAGAATGATTTTTAGGCTTATCTAATCAATTTTTATAGCACTTTGTAAATCCTCTTTTTCTTAAAGAAAACCTATTTAGCATACAGGTTCCTTAATTTGATATGTTACTGAATATGTTACACAATTACTCATTTATAAAAGACAGTATTTATCTAAAGCAGAGTTCAAGTCTACAAAACCATAACTTCAGGTTACAATGATTACAAGGCTACATAAACTAGAACATTTATTTATATTAAATCCAAGGTTCCCATACAGGCAATTTTACCTGACTGAGTCATTATCATTCTTCTGCAACAGAAAAATATTGAGATAAAACAGCATAAATAGAAAGATATTACAACATATTCATTTAGTATCATTTTTGGATCAGCTAAAACAGTCTTGCAAAAAAGAAAAAGTAACGAAACTTTTATGAAGATAGCATAAGGTTTGTTAAAATATTATTTATACACAGAGAAAACAGCCTTTATCAGATACTCAACTGAATAAAATATCTTTCTCTAAAGAAAAGTCAGATCTCTTTTATGTTATTATGTTTGTGTTAGTGTGTATTTTTTCTCCATTCTTGAGAGGACTGTGTGAGATGAAGTGGTGAGAAATGGACAGCTATGAAGCTGAATGCCCAAAACCAAATGCCATCACCACCACCACCACCACCACCACAGAGAGCTAAGACAAGAAGTGGAGATGGGGAGATGAATTCCAGAAGTTAGAATATGGTCAAAAATAAAACATAAATGTTAGGACTTATATAAGCAGGAATATCATCATAGGTGAACAATGAGCCAGAGTCAAATAAATATTCCAGAATCAGCTATGAAAGAAGGAAAAAATGGGGGGGGGGTGTTATTTACTGAATGCCTGCTAGGTGCTAGATACTATGTTTCTGCTTCTCCCAGATTACCTCATTTAATCCTCACCACAATTCTGAAAGGAGGTATTACTGCTTCCATTTTATCAGTGAGGCAACTGAGAAACAGGTGAATTACATGACTTGCCTGCAGTACCTTAAATTAAGCAGACTAAAAAGAACAGAAACCCAGGCAGGTGAGTCTCAATCTTGTGCTCTAAATTTCGCACTGGCAGTAAGACAAGAGAAGACCGATTACAGAGTCAAATTTCCACCTCAGCTTCAGGATTGCTTTACAAACATCCCTAGTCTTACAAACAGTTTGTTTATGAATGGTCCACTCTTAGAAATGGTCACTGAGAGGGGTGCCTGGGTGGTTCAGTGGGTTAAGCTTCTGCCTTCGGCTCAAGTCATGATCTCAGGGTCCGGGGATCGAGTCCAGCATCGGGCTTTCTGCTCATCAGGGAGCCTGCTTCCCCCTCCGCCTCTTCCTGCCTCTCTGCCTACTTGTGATCTCTCTCTCTCTCTCTTAAATAAATAAATAAATAAATAACCTTTAAAAAAAAAAAAGGTCACTGAGGCTCCGTAGTTCTTGCTCCATTTTATAAGTTACCCATGCAGGTGTGGCTTCTCCATCAAGTGCAACTCTCCAGTAGGCTTGGATAATCTTATACAACCCATCTGTATGTCAGGCTAAAATTAGTAAGTCATAAAATACATGTTTACTGAGTCATCCTTGTGTATGGGATTTTTATTCTTTTAAGAAAATACAACAATATAACACAATCCCCACCTTATAGGACATTACAGCTATAAGATATATATGCATGGTTCTCCAAGGGCAAGTCAAAATAATCAAACTCCCTATTTTGGCACACAGAAACCAAAAATAAATTTCATTTTAGTAAATTCTAATTAATCACCTGGCTTATCCATGTTAGAGGCAAAGCCAAATCATGACTAAGGGTAAATAGTGAAATACAATTACTATGCTTAGCACAAAGCCTCGAGGTAGTGATGGCTCAGTAAACACTCCCTGCTTATTTAGGGTCACAACGAGTACCAAAATAATAAAAATTGCAGGAGAAGCAGCATTTACCATTCAAGGGGAGCTTTCCACCTCTTACGTGAAAAGAAAATTGTTACAAGCCTTTTGATTTCAGGAGAGACCGAGAAGAGAGAAGACTAAGCTGTGGCATGTATTTAAGGCAGAAGAATGATGAATAGAATGCAGTGAGGAAAAGAAGTTCCTACGAGAGTTTAGAAGAGAGGAGGCTATTTCAGGATACAAAATAATATTTCATTTTATCTTAGTTATACCTAGGGCTGTCAAATTCACGGTTCGTTCCTGAGTCTATTTCAAGACTGGCTTGTTCTTTTAGAATACACATGCAAAAGTAAGAAATACAATGTGGAGGAAAATATCTGGTTAGCTCAAGGCCAAAAGCATATTGTTGAACAAAAGTCAAGACTTAGGAATAAAATGTATGGAGATTATACAATAACATTTCAGAATAAGGGATTTTTTTTAAAGAGGGCAGCCCAAATGCTACATCTAAAGGGACCTAAACATATCACAAAAGAAAGAATGACCCAATTAATTAGTACGGTCGTGGAGTTACACAACAGCAGCATTATCGGTTTCAGATCCCAGTGAGAGTCACGGTCAGCATAAGCAAGTAAAAAACTACCAAACCAGATTATTTATCCTATTTTGAGAGACATGGACTCTTGGAAGCGGCCAAGAACTTTTAAGAATCACTACTTATCAAAAGATTTTTCAAATTATCCCCTGAAATTATTTGAATAGCTCTAATGTTGCAGAATATTTTTATCTTATAGGAGGATACACTTGTTTTTCCAATATTCTAAAAATTAGTCTTCCTGATTTGAGCTAAAATCTTTCTTCTACTAACGTCTACTTTTTGGTTCTAGTTCTCTCTACACATCATAAGCACTCGTTCTTTTTTTCCTATGGTAATTCTTCAAATTGCAAAAAAAATCAGACCACCTGTTGCTACTTGTTGACCACCTGTTGCTACTTCTCCATATTCTACCACTTACCAAGCCATGTCCTTTCCAGGTCCTCCATTACCCTAATTTCTCCTCTCTGAAAGTACCAGAACCCCAGTTATGAGTAAGGACCAAAGACATGCAGATCCAGTACCACACAGTACCTCCCAGGTCAGTAATTCTCATACTGGCTCTAGTGAAAAGCACTAGGCTTTTATCCCTCTCTTTATCAAGGACCAAAATTTCCTTTAAAAAGTTTGGGGAGAGGAGTGAAAAAAGATGCAGACTATAAGCTCAGTTTTTTATTAATATATTGATCTCATATAAAATTACTCAATTGCTTTCTCTCAATTTCTTTCCTTATCTCACCATAAACTAGTAAGGAACTATTGTGGGCTTAAAGCACTGTTCCAGGTAATAGATGCTGTACTTAAGCTGACATAGCCCATGCCTGTGTGGCTGTTGAAAGTAAATAAATGCTTTCCCTGAACTCTGTCAACCAAATTCACATTACTACCTATTAAGCTACATTATTCCATCCAGATCTGTATTACTGAATTTCTTTTGAGAATATACATTCAGTAATCTTAATACATTAGTGACTGTAATGTCAATTTGCTATTATTAACAATTCCTATCTTTATTTTCTTATACATTTTTATTATTAAAATCATACACTTTGAAAGCAGGTAACATAAAAGATACAAAAATATACACAGAATAAAAGTAAAGCCTGCCAAAGTTCTACTTATTTATTTATTTATTGACAGAGAGAGATCACAAGTAGGCAAAGAGGCAGACAGAAAGAGAGAGAGGAGGAAGCAAGCTCCGCAGCGAGCAGAGAGCCCAGTGCGGGGCTTGATCCCAGGACCCTGGGATCATGACCTGAGCCGAAGGCAGAGGCTTTAACCCACTGAGCCACCTAGGCGCCCCCAAAGTTCCACTTTTTAAGCCCAGCAAATTAAAGCACTGCCTTTATAGTCAGAACAAAAACTGAATTTGAATCCAGATTCATAAATTACTACATATGGACACTAAGCATAGTCATTTATTTGTCTAAGCTTTCTCATTTTGAGAAAAGATATAAACCTCTGTATGTTAGTCATGAGCATTAAATGAGAGAACTTTATAAATTGCTTAATAAAGGGAAGACAAATAGTAAATTCTCAAAGATTAAATGTTATTACGAGATATAATATTAGAGTGTTCATAATTTGGTGTTTTTTCCCATACATTTTGTACACAATTGAGATTCTACTGTACTTTTTTTATCCTATTGTTTTCACTTAATGTTATATTATACAAATACCTCATCATGTTAAATTGTTTTTAAGAGATCATTCTAAAAGCTTCACTGTTGTGAATTATTGTTCTCTCGAGAATATTAGGTATCTTTACTATTTTTGTGTCTTCTGCCATTTTGAAAGGTGGTTTTCCTAACTTTCTCCAAATTACAAGGACAAATTGCTGAAAAAAAAAAGTTATTTTTGTAATTCACCAGTAGAGATCTTCCTTTAGGTGTTTCTCACATTTGATCATGTTTCTTTTAAAGAGGAAAGTATGCTTTTCCTAAAGATATAAAAACGTAACATAAGCATTTTCAAAATTATGTGCCTCCCAATCTTTTTTTCTGATAAGGGCATGTCATTTCAGGGCTCAAATTTCCTACTTTTCTTCCCACCCAATGAGCACAGCTTTTATTATCACAGAGAGGGTTCAGCAAACTACAGCCTGCCTGCATGCCAAATCTAGCCCACTTTCTATTTTTATCAATGCTGAATTGAAACAAGCCATGTCCATGCGGTTACATGTTGGTGGCGGCGGTGGTTTACACATGCAAATGATCAAGTAGTTACAACAGAGACTGACCATATAGCCTACAAAGCTGAAAATATTTACTCTCCGGCCCCTTACAGAAAGAGTTTGCCACTAGATAAATAAGAAAAGAAATAGAATTAATGAGTAAGTACTATTGCTCTCTTGCACATTCACTTTTTTTCAGCAAAGTATAGTTGACACACACTGTTACGTTAATTTCAGTTTTAACACAGTGATTCAGCACTGTGCCCTATGCTGTAGGCGTAGCCACCATCTGATAACATGTAAGACTATGACAATGTTATTGAACAAATTCCCTATGCTGTACCTTTCATCCTTGTAGCTTATTCATTCCATAACTGAAGGCCTGTACCTCCTGCTCCCCTTTACTCATTTTGGGCAAGTAATAATTTTACTGCAAGTGAAAACACAAACTATCATCATGGTCTGAGGTTTAAATAAAAGAATTTTTAAAACTGTGGTACATTGAGGGGCGCCTGGGTGGCTCAGTGGGTTAAAGCCTCTGCCTTCAGCTCAGGTCATGATCCCAGGGTCCTGGGATCGAGTCCCGTATCGGGCTCTCTGCTCACCAGGGAGCCTGCTTCCCTTCCTCTCTCTCTCTCTGCCTGCCTCTCTGCCTGCTTGTGATCTCTGTCAAATAAATAAATAAAAATCTTAAAAAAAAAAATTGTGGTACATCGAGACTGGGTACACACAGGTCAAACTCATGAGGTCATGTTCCATAGCACCTCTCTAGCCTTTATAGAGGAAGGAATGAGTTGATGTCCAGAAGCTATTACAATTTTATGTTAGCATTTATTCTACCTGGGGTTAATTTAACATCCTTTAATTTAATGACTTTCATTAAACTTGGGAACTCTGGGGCCATTATTTCTTCGTTTCTCTTCCTTTCACTTTCTCCTCTTTTTCAGGAACTCTCATTAACATAAGATGAAGATTAGGTTTAACCACATGCCTTCTGAACATCTAAGGCTCTGTTCATTTTCCTTTTGTCTTTTTCTCTCTGTTCTTCAGTTTAGATCATTTCTATTGATCTATCTTCAAGGTTATAGATTCTTTCGTCTGCCAACTCACATTTGCTGTTGATTTCATCTAGTGAAATTTTCAGTTCAATTACTCAGCTTTTCATCTCTAGACTTTCCATTTGGAAATTAAAGGACAGATTCATTCCCTTCTGGAGTCTTCTGAGAGACCATCACTCCACACAATCCTCTGTGTTAGACCTCTGACCTCCAGACTACAAGAGAATAACTTTCAGCTCTTTTAAGTGGCCATGTTTGTGATAACTTGTTATAGTAGCCTTACGAAACAAATATAGACCCTGTCCAAATTCCTGACACAGACTCCATGAGCATAATAAAATGACTGCTGTTTCATGCCATTAAGTTTGAGGTGATTTGTCACACAGCAGTAGATTATCAGATCAATTCACATGTAGATATTTGGAAATTCTGAAATGCTCAAAATGAACACTGGTGACTATGCATTATCTCTCTTGTCCCAAGGTATCATCTGGATTTTCACTTGCTATCATTCTTCCTTTCTCATTTTAAAGCAGAGTTAATTTTACATCATTGTTATTAGATTATTGGGTGGGATTGTTTGCTATCTCTACAATATGTGGTACAATCTTTTACGTATTTTAGTCCATGATTTTCCAGTTAGATAAGATACGTAGGCATCATGGCTTACTTTTGAGTCATCTATTTTCTTACTGCTGAAGCTGGTATGTGGGTATGTATGTGTGTGTGTATGTGTGTATGTATACACACACATATGTATGCATTTCTACCAAATTAGCTTCCAGGACAGCACTTAATTTGTAGTATGCTGCTTGTGACATTTATTTTTTTTAAATTTTTTTAAAGATTTTATTTATTATTTGACAGATAGAGATCACAAGTAGGCAGAGAGGCAGGCAGAGAGAGAGGAGGAAGCAGGTGCCCCGCTGAGCAGAGAGCCGGATGTGGGGCTCAATCCCAGGACCCTGGGATCATGACTGGAGCCGAAGGCAGAGGCTTTATCCTACTGAACCACCCAGGCACCCCATGCTTGTGGCATTTAAATAAACTGCAATATACTATTAAAACAAATTACTGAGTAATCACTAATTTTATAAAATATTGTTTTATAATATTAAATCATGGATATATATAGTCATGTTCTCTTAAAAATAAAGGGTATTTTTCCACTGAATGTGGAATTTTTTCCTAAGTAAGCTTAAGAAAAACATACACACACACACACACACACAACTTTAGTTAGCTTTGCAATAGTTGCTTCCACATCCACTTATAAATTGGCCAGAATTTCACTTAAGGGTGATATTATACAGCATTTGATTCTTTTCTGTGTATAAGCAATCTTTGTGAGATGCCTGGCTTACATTAAGATGTATAAAGACTCCGTCAATTTCCTCAACTGTCAGCCTAATTACCCTTTAAAAAAGAATAGCAGGTTAATTTGGCAAGACTTGAACTTACTGAAGATGTTAGCTAATGGTTAGTATTTTCTTTTCTAAGAACACTCAAGCCATTTGCTTAATAATTCATTCTGAAGTGTTAGCATAAATCAACCTCAAACTCTCTAGTTCCCAGCTTCTGAAATCTAATTTAATCCCATCTGGAAAATCTTTGTACTTGTCTACCTTTACTCTTATGGTGCATTTTCCGACATTTCCAGTAATAGATACAATGCCCATCTATCCAAGAATCAGAACAATAATAAAGAAAGTCCTGTATATTTTTGTTGTTGTTTATAAATCACACTGTTACCTATTTTTATCAATTACTACTTAACAAAATCCAAAACTCCAAAATTAAATTTTAGGGCTTTTCTCCCTCAATATGATCTATTACTCATTTATTTTGCTACTTAATTTTTAAACTTCTGCTGACTCACACCATCTCTGACACTAAAATTAAAAAAAAAAAAATTTAAAAACTCATCATTTCATTCTTTTTTTTTAATTACTATGTTAAAACTTGCTTATATCTGCTTGCCACTGAGTTCAAATCATAGTCTAATTCTTGCTCATACTGATTACACATATTGTATTTCTCTAGGTATTTTTGACTGAGTTTTGCACAGTTAGGGAAAATATAGTAGAAAATTTACTTGTCTCACTTTCTGCTCATTGTGTCCTCATTCTCTTCCTTGAGATTGACTTCAGTTAAATTCTAAGACTTGGGGAAAAAAAAAGTAAAATTTAAAAAGTAAATTCATAAATTCCTCTGCCTCTTTTTCTCTTTAAACTTTCATTCTGAGGGAATGAGTTAAGCAAGGTTGCTCCCTACTTATATATGTATTTTTAAAAAAAGAAGAGACTTTTAGAGAAACCAACCCCATTTTTATATTCAGTTCTAAACTATGAAACAACTCTTCCTAATGCATTGACATTTTTGCTTTCCTTTGTTATTTATGGAGAGAAGTATAATAGTGAAGGTACCTCTAGCTTGTGTAATGCAAAGAATGTCTTAAAAAGTCTAACATGGATATCCCTATTAAGCAAGTGGCTCTCCTCCAAGTGGAAAATCAGCCCTCATGCTCCTTCCAGATTTTGATTTCACCATATTCAACATGGCTTCCAAGGTTACTGGGCTCATTTGCATCAAGCCAGCATGACAGGAGACAGCAAGGAAGATCTCTCATTGGAGATTTACAAGTGCCATGGCTTGAATTGGTACATAGCACATTTGCCAACATTCCACTTCCTCATTCACTTGGCCAAACCTAACTGCAAGGGAGGCAGAAAAACACAGTCCAGGAATATTGAAAAAAGAGTGAAACTGACTTGAACAGACAACCATTCTTTGAAATAGGGAGAGAAAGACTAAAGGTTTCAAGAAATAATGGACAAAATAGGACTCATGATAACAACGGTCATTTCTATAAATTATTCAGATTTACTACTGATGGCTCAAATGAAGCAAAATGTTGAATGATTCTTAGGTAACGCATTTGTAGTTAGGTAAAATTTTTACTTTAGTCAAGGGAATTGTTTTCTAAGAAAAGTCCAACTCCATATCCTTAGCATATATCAATATTTATAATTATATTTATATAAAGAATGGAAAATGTAAACATGTTAAAGAGTCTCCGAGGGAGACCATGTTTACCTCTTGAACACTGATGAACCGCAACTGCCTAAAGAAATACGTGGCACAGAGCTGACAATAAATAATGTTTGGATGGTTTAAATAAGTAAGAATTTTACAGGTACTTTCACTTACACAAATATACATGGTGCTCTCGCTCTTTGAGGTGAATTATAGTGCTGCCTGAATACATTAATTGTGGGCACAAGCTTGAGTTTTTTCAACTGACTTTTCATCTGACTGACTAATGTATTTTTTTTAATTTAAATTGAATTAGCCAACATATAGCATATTATTAGTTTCTGATGCAGAGTTCAGTAATTCATCAATTGCATATAACACCCAGTGCTCATCACATCAGGTGCCTTCCTTCATGTCATCACCCAGTTACTCCACCCCCCCACCTCCCTTCCAGGGACCCTCAGTTTGTTTCCTATAGTTAATAGCTTCTTATGATTTGTCTCCCTCTCTGATTTCTTCCCATTCAGTTTTCCCTCCCTTCCCCTATGATCTTCTGTGCTGTTTCTTATATTCTACTTATGAGTGAAACCATATGATAATTGTCTTTTTCTGACTGACTTATTTCACTCAGCATAATCCCCTCCAGTTCTATCTACATTGCTGTAAATGGTTAAGATTTTTATATAATGTTATAACCTTTGACCCATTTTTTGAAGAATTAAATGAAAACGATGTAGTTATCAAAAAATACTTGATATTCATTAATTCATTAATACATGAAAATTGAAAAATTCATTAAATGGAATTCAATAGTTCTTTTATCTAAACAAATAGGTAACAGTTGTATTTCTTTGAAGGCTTGTTCTAAAGATTCTTTTTCTATGACAGATTTCAATTAAGTTCCATATGGTATACTCTGAAACACAGGCTTATAAAAAGAACAATATTTTCCCTTACTATAATCATAATAAAAACTACATAGCACTTGTGGCCAAAACTGAGGAATTTTATTTTGAAGTAAGCACAGAGTGTTATTAAAAGACATTTAGCATTTATTAAGTTGATAAAGCATACTACACAACTATGTGTTTGAAATAACTCAGTTTTACTTAACAGAAAATTAAACACAGAAGTACCATATGCTCCGAATATTCTACTCCAATTTATATACCCAAAAAGAACTGAAAGCAGGTGCTAAACAAAGACATGTATGTACATGTATTCATAATAGCACTATTCACAATAGCCAAAAAAGGAGCAACAGACAAAATGTCCATCAATCAACTAATGGATGAACATGAAATAGAATATTATTCAGCCTTGTAAAAGGGAATGAAATACCAATATACGCTATATAGTGAAGGAACTTTGAAAACATGCTAAGTGAAAGAAAACAGACACACAAGTTAGGTAGTTAGGTATTATGTTATTCTTTTGATATAAATTACCTAAATACACAAACTCATTGAGATAGAAAGCATATTACTGATAGCTAGGAGGTGGGGGTGGGGAGAGAGAGAGAGAGAATGTGCATATAGGGCTTTATTTTGGAATGATGGAAATGCCAAGGTTTTAGAACTAGATAGAAGTGGATTTTGTACAACACTGTGAGTGTATTAAATGTCACTGACATTGCTCATCTTCAATGGTTAATTTTACATATGAATTTCATCTCAATAAATAAAAATGTCACCCTTGTTCAAAAATATGTAACTATATTTCCATATAAACATGTATTCATAGGAAAAAAGAAAGCCAGAAAAATTCATCCACAATTTTAATAATGGTTATCACTAGGTTTGGAATTAGAATTTGTTCTCTTTCTAAATTATTATTATTTCTTTAATTTTATAAAGACATTGTATTACTTTGCCACCCTCCCAAACTCATATATAATGATGATACACACATACCATATGCTAGGTAGACTTGGTATCATTTCTTAAATGTGCCCTTTATTCTATGTGAGGTGGTTGATAGTAATATGCTTGGTCATAGACTGAGTTTATAATAAAAGTGAAATAGAAAGGGGAACTGGAGATGAATATGAAAGTTATGACTGTATCTAGAACACTTCTATATCAAATAGAGTTGGTATAAAATTTCCTTCCAATTATACACTAAAATTATATATACAGTAAATTTTATAGTAAAATGTATATAGCAAATCATGTGTATCCTTGAAAACAAAAATAATAATAGTATAACCTTTATTTTTGAAGCAAAGAGCTTACGAAGATTTTCTAGAATTTCTCCACCGCTTTCCACCTCCAGGACCAACATCTTGGTACAAGCTACGATCCTCTGCTTCCATGAATTATTGCATTTTCCTCCTCATCTGTCTCCCTCAGTCTGATGCTGCTCTTTTGCAATTTCGCTTCAACACAGACTAATTATATTAAAACATCATGAGATCATACCTGTTTTCCATATATAAACTTTTCATCCCACCTTACTCCTACTGAAATTCTAAGTCTTTATTTTGACTTATGAAGTCTGACACAATCTGGTTCCCTGTTATCTCTCTGACCTCATCTTCTGCTACTCACCGACACTTTATTCCCTCCAGCCATAACAGCCTTAGGGCTTTGGGGAGCATGTAAGAATTTGGCAGCATTTTTTAACTTTAGCCCACAAGGTATCTTCCTTTCTATACTACAGAGCTGCCTCCTCCAGTCACTACCTGCCACCTGCCACTTGACTGGTGTGGAGGAGAGTGTGATGAATTATTCTATGGCTTTGCCTATAGGCAAAGGATAGGATAGACAGCTACACCAAAGGAGCCAAGCTGAGCGATTTATCCATATCCCCTACACCTCATTTATCACCAATATTCTTAAACATCAAGATATACTTGAAAGCTTTCCAATTCTCTAACCAACCAGGATTACCTCACAACAGCATTGTTGACTTGGTACCTTACTGATCTCTAAGGAATCCTTCTGACCTTCCTCATACTAGTCTCTACCTCCTTAAAGAAAAAGTGTCACCTCTCAGATGCTAGCTATCCACGTCGAAAGCAAAGAGCAACAGAGTTGTCCAGTCACTAGTTTCCATACCTGAAACTAACTTAACACTGCATGTCTTCACTTGAATAGAACATACACTTCAATAAATTTTTTTTAATTATGTTAGCTCTCCCTTAAGCCATTTAGTAATTCTACTTTATGCTGAGAACAGAATTCAGACTGTTCAACCGACCCGCAGGACCAGACCATCACTCGCCTCACTCAGCTTTTTCTTTGTTTTCATCTATACTAGCTACATGAAACTGCCTGCCTTCCATTTTTCCATGATAAATTTCCTTTCCAGATGCTGTGTCGCATCTCAAACACTTTACTTCTACCTCTTTATCAGTTCAGTTCCTTATTCTTCACACATCACTCTCATCACTTATCTTTTGCTGCACTTATCACAATACGCTATTGTGTGTGTACTATGATATGCATTTTTAATACATCTTCTTACTCTGCCCTAAAATCCATTAAGCTCTGGGAGAGTGGGGATCATACCTTTATTCACAATGGACTTAACTTAGCAAAAAACTACTCAATAAACATTTGTTAGAGGAATAAATATATGTATCAGTGCATTCATGCAAGAAGGAAAAACTAAATGGATTACTTACTTAATCAATGAAATCAGGTACTTTGCATAATCCTAGCCATCAGCTTTCAGGTTGAAAGACGAGATGATAAGCATATGTCTCAGGGCATGTTTACTTTTATAATTGGAAAAAAAGAACTGAACATTGAGAAGAGATCTGGCTCCAAGTCAGAAACACTATGGCTCTGCTAAAAGTTGTTTCTGAGGTTTGAGTGGCGAAGGCTGAAGGAATCCACATTGTTAGTGGTTTACAAGCAGATGTGAAAGCCAGGTCTCTTTCTGGGTTGGGAAAGTGGTTTGTAGAAACCCTCTGACCCAAATGAAGCTTCCATTCCACAGTTCAACCATACAACATACACACTTAAAATCTTGTCCCCCCAGAAATAATACCATCGCAACTCATGCGGGGCCCAGACAGCTGCAAAAATATCTTCTATCCCATCTGTCCTGTAATGGGCATCTTACCAGTCCCCATTAAGAGAGAGAGTCTAATGTCTTTGAATCTCAGCTGACTCTACCAACTCACTTGTAGCCAGGAGAAAGCAACTGAAGGAACTTTAGTGACATCTAACATTAGGTCTGAAGGAGCCTGTCCTCAGCAAAGCCCTCCATGACTGAGTTCCCCATGCATCATCTTGGTCTGTGTGCCAGTTGTGCCCTTGAAGGATGCTCTCTTTCCAAACCCAGATACCATACTGTGAGAAGTCCAAGTCATGTGGAGAACCTGTGGGTAAGCATTCTGGTAGCCAGTCCTAGTGGAGCCCAGTCTTTGAGTTGTCCCAGGCTAGAAGTATAGCAGTAAAGAAATCTCCAGATGATTCCAGGCTCCAGTCATTCAATTACCCACCCTCCCCCAACACCTACCACCCAGCCATTTCAGTCTTTCTAGTAGAGGTCCTAAATGTCATTCTATCTCTAGAGTATCCTATCCAAATTTCTGCCTGCCAATTCCAAATGCATAACAAAAACTGTTGTAGCCTTAAGTCACTGAAAGGAGAGGGGTTTATAATACAGGGATAAATAGCCAGAACCCCGGAGAAGCCCAACAACATGTAGAGTAACAGGATGTGATCCTGTTACCACATAAAAACTAAGATACCGCAAGAATCCTACGCAGGCATGGATCTTCACTGCAGCACCACCTATAATACAGGAAACTGGATTCAGTCCGAGGGTTCTATCAGCCAGAGATGACTTATGTACATATGAATAAAATGGTCAATTACGCTTCCATAAAAATAGTATGAATGCAGATAGCAATCAAGAAAATGTGTAGAACGTAAGGTGAAGCTGAAAATAAAAAGCAAAACATCAAGTTGTGTAAAAGCAAGTATGTGTTCCTTAAAAATTATGTATCCATGTAAACAGTCCTGAAAAGCTGTATAAGAAAAGGCAAATTTCCGTGGGCATTAGGCATCCAGAATGTAAACCAGGCACCAGATTTTCTTGAATACTTTGAGAAGTGATTTTTTCTTACAAAAGTATATGTAATGTATAGGTAGTCCCATATAACACAGGCAGTCAGGTAATTCTTTCAGATGGGGTGGGGCAGCAGGAGAATGAACGAAGAGAGTTTCAATCTTGTACCCGGAAGGCTATTACTGCGTCCGCTCTACTGGCTATGGAAGACTTATTTCTGCCTAGTTCTGCAGCACACACACGTCGATTCATTCAATGGCTGCACTTGGGTCATAAACACGGACTCTCTCTTGAGCTAAGTTTAGAAACTGACTTTCAGGACGGCCTTAGATTATGGTTTCTTATGATTTACCTGAGTAGTTAGGAGGCAAAAGCAGGTTTTGGTTTTGGTGGTGGGGGCATTTTCCTGTCTCCCAAAATGATGGTCAAGGAAAAAAAACAAAAAACAAAAAAAGTAAAAATGCTACCTAAGAAGCTAGAAATATCTAATTCTAAGGAAATGTCTCTTGAGTGTGCTACCAAAGATGATTTAGAAACACAGAAAATCTGAAGTTTATGTTATGGACTCTGATGTTCCTCTCATTGGAGCTAGGCAGAAATGCGAGTATGTCAGGGCACCTGCGTGACTCAGAGGGTTAAGCGTCTGCCTTCAGCTCAGGTTATGATCCCAGGGTCCTGGGATGGAGCCCTATATGGGGCTCCCTGCTCAGTGTGAAGTCTGCTTCTTCCTCCCCAGCTCCCCTATGCTTGTGCTCCCTCTCTCGCTTTCTCTCTGTCATAAATAAATAAAATCTTTAAAAAAAAAAAAAAGAAGTGTTGATATGTCATCAATGCTTACTAATGGGACTGTGCTCTCATGCCCAGAATGGGAAAAAATAAACAAAAACAAAAACAAATGGAAAGCAGTAACCCCCATCTACCATAAATGTGCAGAAGAAACCAGGCTAAGACTGAAATGTGATCGCTGATGATGAGAAATAACAAAACCCAATTTCCATAGATAAAAGACATTCCGTGCACGAAAATATATTCAAAGTGTTGAGCTTAAGAATGGGTCATTTAGATCATATTTATAATTAACCTGCACTTAACATGGAAGTAGAAGTGAACCTTTGGATAGCAAGGAGACTCAGAGTCTACCAAATTTACATACAAGTCTGTATTATTCTATATGCTTCCTTTACCAGATGGTCACATCACACAAACACAAAAGCATTCATGCAATCTTCCATTTTAAACTCTTCCTGTGTCTCAATGCATTTCCTATAATAGTCAGTACATCCTCTACAGAAGGAAGTCTATACTCTGCAGAAAAATCTGTGAATTCTATAATTTAATAGGCTTGTCTTTTCTAGTAGGGTTTATAAAGCCAAAGCCTCTGCCTTGTTGTCCTGGGCTCTGAGGAAACCACTTTTTATTTTTTAGCACTGGCTGCAAGTTCTGCTTTGTATAGGTTAGTTTAGACATGTCTAATAATCACGTGCAGAGTTTATATCGAACTAAATTTAAATATCAGAGTTTATGAGGCTGAGTTTATCACCATCCTTTCTTATAGATTAGAAGCTGCTGGCACCAAGAAAGGTTTCCAAGTAAATACCAACAGTCTGATTCAAAGTCAAATTGGGCAGGAAAACATTTTCTGATACTGAATCCTCTACTAGTACTTTGAATACCAGCAAGATTTAGAAGTGAACTCCTGAGGCAAAATAAGTAAAATAAGGTGCTCTCTGCAGTAGGTCTCGGCTATTTCTTTTTTATTTTTATTTTCTATATTTCATTTATTTGTCAGAGAGAGAGAGAGAATACAAGCAGGGGGTACAGGGGCAGAGGGAGAAGCAGGCTCCCCACTGAGCAAGGAATCCGATGTGGGACTCGATCCCACTGGGATCATGACCCAAGCCAAAGGCAGACGCTTAACCAATTGAGCCACCCAGGCATTCTGGTCTAGGTTATTTCTTACGGTTAATTGTGCCCTGTGACCTGAAGATGTCAAACAGAAAGATGCTGTTCTTGAAAGAGGGGAACAGATTCAAACATGAGCATCATATAGTATGTAGCAGAATGGCCACGAGAAGCCACACGTGACTTATGGCCCCTGCCACAGCTCTTTCCTTCAGTGCCCTAAAAGAGGCAATGAGATAAAGGCAGCACTTGGAACTGAATTATTAGTTAATAAATTCTATATAAGACTGCCATATCAACCTTATAATTAGAGAGTCTATTTTCATGACCGTCTTCACTCTTTACCTTCCAAAGTTAATCCTCTCATTTGACGATGGTCCCAAAAACTTGAAGGTCATCAAAAAACAAGTAGGTTCAAAGGAAAAACACACAAGTAAAATAATTTAGAAATGTAGAGGGGAAATTGCCATTATAAACAAGTAAAAAAGAATTTTATGTCAATAATCTCGCTAATCAAATAACATCTCTAGGATAACATCAGATTTTCTCCTTTTCTTCCACATTTCATATGCAGACTCCATAGGATTAGCAGTGTCTCATCAACATACTTAATGCATAAATATGAATAGTGAAATCCCACATATGCATGGGCAGTGTAGGTGGCCGTTCTTAAATATGACAATTTCACTTGCATATCTTTAAGTGCTGTGGTATTCACATGTCTGTTTCAATTCCAGAATTTCTATATGAAATTCAGAGACTTGAATAATAAAAGAGAAAATATAGGACTTTTCCTCTTTTCCCCTTTTCCTTAAGAAATGCCATTTTCTTTTATCTTTAATCAAAAAATTATCTTTACATAACTTCGAAAACTCCAAAATTCATTAGTTATTAAAACAGAAGCAACACAAAGGATTTGTTGTATCTAAGGCTCACCCTTGTATAAGCTTTTTTTTTTTTTCCCCCTTGGGTGCCCAAAAGGCATTCAGCAAACCATGTATACCTGGGAAACCTGAGACAAAATTTCTCATGTGGAGCTTGAAAACACCCCAGGATGACCCCAACCCTGTCCTACCTAAGGATGTTGAAGAAATAAAAACACTAACCAGAGTCTCAGGAAAGTTGACAGCCTCTGACTTTTGTTTAATTTTCAACAGTTTATAGAGCTCCTTTCCAGAAATCACTCTATTTTCCCCTTCCATTCTTTGAGTGATGGGTTTCCCCAGGCTCTTCATTGTCCACATTTTCTACATGGACAAACAGAAGCTCGGGAGAGTTACTCTCTCCTAAACCTAAACCTTTGGTTCTCAGCTGCTAGAGCTGGTCAAACAGATTGCATGCATAACTGCCCAGTGTATCCAATACAGCACAGTGTCCCACTGACCTCGGCCTCCTGAACTGAACAGGGACTCCAAAAAGTATTTTCTAATTCTGCACATGCCATGGTAATTCTCATCTGGCCCTAACAACTGGCACCTAAGTTAAAAAGAGGAACAAAGTATTCAAAAGGGCTTAAAATTAGTGCCTGGCAAGAAACCCGATGTTATAATATAAATTTCAGCAAAGTAAAAAAAAAGAATAAAAAATCCAAAGCTCAGACTTGGAGTTAATAGATTTCCATGGATAGAAAAAAAATCCATACGAAATTATGATAAAATGCTGACTTTGGCATAGATTTGCAGAAATCAATAAAAACATTTAATTTTAAGGAGTTGGGGATATTTTGATGATATCAGCTTCATTACTTCCACAGATTTAAATGTGCAAGACTTTCAGAAAGGAATGACATTTCATTATGACAAAGTTTCCCTAAGCTCTAGCAATCTGAATGCCATAATATAGAAGCACTGAGCGAGTACAGAGAGTCACAAACAAGGGAAGGGAGAGGAAGGGAAATCTCATTCCAAGAAAATGGGATATTTCTTAAACATAGGCTTTCCACATGAGGCTTGTTAGTCCTGTTTTAATCTTCACTATTCTGTTTAAAATATCTAATTTTCTCTTTTTTTGTATGATCATCATAATTTCTACAGTGTCATTAGCCATGGTAATAGCAATTAGGGACAACACTTGAAAACTCAGAGCAGTTCCAGTTTTAACCATGTAGATTTCATGCTTACTGACTCTAAACATCACAAGGAAGGCATAAAATATACAATATGAAAATGAATAGTTAAAGTAACATAACAGTATAAAGATATTTGACTGTTCATACATATGCACATACAAACAAATACATGAAATATCAGGAATTATTGGAAAAGGTTAATTTGGAATTTTCTTCCAAAGTAACTTATTTCAAATGTTCTGATGCAGATTAATTTGGCATGTTCCTTGTTCAAGTATTAGTTATTTGTAATTTGCTTATCAATTTTTTTAGCTTATCAATGTTCTTGTAAACCTAAACATCTTCCTTATTTTCCTTATTGTATTTTATTTATTTTTTTAAAGATTTTATTTATTTATTTGACAGAGACAGAAAGAGAGAGCACAAAGCAAAGGGAACGGCAGGCAGAGGAAGAGGAAGTCGGAGAAGCAAGCTCCTTGCTCAGCAGGGAGCCTGATGCAGGACTTGATCCCTGGACCCTGGGATCATGACCTGAGCTGAAGACAGACGCTTAACCCACTGAGCCACCCAGGCGCCCCACTTTATTGATGTCATAACACCAAGAACATGCAAAGAGAGGAAAAGAAGATATCACTTATATTACCAAACAATTCAAACAAAAAGAAGAGGATCAGTCCTTGGAAGCAGTGATTTGTTCCGCATCAGCAGAAAGGTGCAAGTTGCACTGAAAATCTTCTGTTCATTCGGCACGTGTCTCAGTATTTCAGGTAGTCAGAGAGGAACATCAGTTACCATACTGTCAGTCTGGCTGACTTAGCTGAGCAGCTACCACGTCCCAAGGCCCTGAGCTTTCTGTTTGTCTGTCACTCTCATTCTACCTAGAGCTGGCCACTAAGGGAAGTTATTCCTTAGTTCCATAAGCTACGATTTAATACCTTTTCCTGTCTTAGACTCAGATGCAGTCTGGTTCAGGGCATGGGGTGTGAAAAGCCACCTGTGGGGATGCTGGATCACAGAATCATTAACATAGCTAGGCTCTAACATGCTGTCAGTGGCTTGGGCTTGAGAAAGCAACCACACAGAGTTCCTGTGATAGCAGCAAGAGCAAAAGAGCTCCTTGAAGATGCAGATGGTTAGGTTTATCTCTTGCCTTAGATGGTTTCTTTGCCAGAGGCAGAGATAACGTTTTGATATTTAGACCCAGTGTTTTCCTCCTAGCCCCATCCCTTAGTGGTGCTCTGATGGGCCAGGAGGAAGTCAAAGAGCAGCATTAACTATTGAAAGATGGGCTGCAGACAGTCAAGTTATATGAATATGTCACAGCTTCACATAGCTCTGGAGCTGTTACTGACGAAGATGACTGAGCTCTATTTAAGAAGGATGACGCAAAAAAAAAAAAAAAGGATGATGCATCTGGAAGATGCTGAAGCCATGGTTAAATAGTTTAGATGAATCTCAAGTCCACTTCCGATATTCACTGATTCACTGCCAAGTGAACAATGAATTCTGCATAATTCTGCGTGCCCTATTTAACAGAATCGTGTGCTGTATGGAGAATGAACCGTCTCTTGTCACCGCCACTGCTGGTTACCTCCACTGAAAGCTACCTGTATGTATAACTCTTACATGTTGTGTCCTGTGCTCATTTAATAGTTAAGAATTAGTATTTTTCTTAGGTCTCTGCAGATGACAACTAGCAAAGACCCAGACTGAACTGAAAGAAAAGGTGATTTTAGAACACGAACATTTTTTTAAAAAGAAAAACAGAGAGAGAACACAGAAAATTTCTTATAGAACCCAAAGGTATAGATGCAGTGAGACCTCAAGGATAAACTCTAGCTGGGGCCACAAAATGCCAACACAACACCCCCTCTCCCATCTCTGCCAGACGGCTTCATCATCCTAGCTCAAAGAATGCCACTTTTCCTTATGACAAGTCCCCATGGGAGGACATGGATCACTGCATCTCTGGAGTTTATACATACTCTGCTGAAAAGAGCAGCTATCCTTAATCCTGGTTTTGTAACCCTGCAAGGGAATCCTGAATGGGCCAACCTGGTTTAGTTGTCCAATGCTAAGCCTAGAGTAGATGACTATTTGGAGGGAGTAGTTCTTAGTAGAGTAGGAGAGCAGCTGTGCCGACAAAATAATAATAAAACAACAACAAAAACTCCATGACATTGTTCTGGCTGAGCCTTCACAAGAAAAGCTAGGGACCAGGGTGCCTGGGTGGCTCAGTCGGTTGGGCCGCTTCCTTCGGCTCAGGTCATGATCCCAGGGTCCTGGGATAGAGTCCCGCATCATGCTCCTTGTCCAGTGGGGAGCCTGCTTCTCTCTCTGCCTCTACCTGCCACTCTGCCTACTTGTGCTCTCTCTATGACAAATAAATAAATAAAATCTTTAAAAAAAAAAAAAAAAAGAAAGAAAGAAAGAAAGAAAAGCTAGGGACCATGATCCTTACTCCAACGACAAGCTCCTCAATGAAGTCAAATAGCAAGAGCATCAGACATGTGAGGGGCGCTCTGTTACATCACTCTTCAAACCTTCTTTAGAAAAGGTTCTGACTATTCTTCAAAATGACACAATTAAAGAAAGAGCATGCAAGTCGTAAGGAGACTGTCCTGCTGTTTATTCAAGCATCAATATTCACGAGATGCTATGGAAGAACCCATTATTATCACAAGGAACAGAAGGAGAGACAGATTTTAACTGGGGTTGAGGTGTGGCGTGGTCAGGAAAGGCATTTCAAGGAAAAGACATTCAAGTGAAGATCTCACAATAAGGAAGAATTAATTGGGTGAAGGGTGGAGGAAAGAGATGCAAGCAGGGGGATATTAAATGTAAAATTCAACAAACTAGAACAACAGTAGAGCTATTACCACCAAATCCAAGTTAAAACAATCAACACAGAGCATATTGAAGCACACAACTGATGGAGGAGATATGATGTATTACTCTGTACCAAATGGTTGTTTAATTTTTAATTACACTGAATTACCACAAATATTTAATTAGACACAGGTGGTCATGTAGCAGCCCTTGGTGGTTCCCAGTTCCAAAATATTATGTGTGCATTTTTTTTGTCTGCAGTCTATATGTATGTATACATATTCATAGAATGCTAGTGAGTATAGATTTAACAGCCTGAGAGAAAGCTTTCCAAGAATAAAAACATTCTGATATTGATAAACAACTGCCTGATTCACAGTTTCCAGTCCTGTGTGCAGACCAGCTGTGCTGTTATAACTTCTGGCATGTGTGTAAATCTTAGTTTTATTCCATCCCCAGAGATTCTCTACTTGTCCAGACAAGTTCAAAAATACATGTTTTGAATTCTGGGAAGAGGGCAACGGAGGCAGAGTTTTTGAATCTCCCTGTGTCCCCCATAAATAGGAAAAGCAACTAGAATAGAAAACCAAAACCCACAGAAAACATCAACAAGAAGAAGAGGTGAAAATACATCTGTAACCCTGTGACCCCAAATATGAGCAGGTATGGACAAACCAAGACACCTGGAAGACCTGTGTGGTATCGGCAGAAATGCAGGAGGAGGCAGAGGGGAGTGAGGTGGGAGTGAGAAGACCTCAAACAGCCATCAGATACTCCAAGGAAAGGACCAGCTGGGGAGAGGACCAAACTCTTATTAAGGAGTAACTGCATGGGGTTCAATGAAATGTCTACAGGGGTTGGAGCCATCAGGATGCTGAGAGCTTTCAAAACTGACAGCCGGCAAATCCCCTCTAGACTAAATTCCCACATTAAAAAGAGTGAGCTTGAAATAGAATTCAAATGGAGCATGACCTCAAAAGTACGTGTGAAGATAGGAGAGGATCCCAAAGAAGTGGTAGAGGGAAACAGAGTCTACAGATGTGAGAAACTAAGAGGCCATATATCTGAACATTATACAAAACTAATAGATCAAGCACCATATCTTTCCTGCTCATCCTTGTGGCTCTAATGCCCAACATAATTCCTAGCAGATAGGGAAATTGGAAAAGAAAAAGACTAAAATGGTTTATAGGAATGACAATTATGATCATGATGCCCTTTTATAATAATCTTTAATGTACGCTGGCTCCCTTAACTTCTGCCCTGAAAGGAAATGATCTAGCCTGGTATCTGAGTAACATTTTTAAACTTCCATCTTTTTCATAAGATAGAAATTATGCTGCTGGATTTAAGACTGTAGCACAGAAAAAGCAGCTTTCCTATTTCCTTTGTATTCAGAACTGAACCTGTGCTTGTGGGAAGTTTCAGCTAAACAATTAATCGGTTGAACATAATGGAAATTTCACTCTAGAACAGACACAAGGACTCAGCTGACAGCAGGGAATGCATCAAATGCCCCACACTTTTGCTACAGACTTAAAGAATATTCCCCAAAATATTTCACACCAACATTCTTCCTGGAAAGCATTCATTTAATTCATTCTAAAAATAGCCTGATTGTGGGGGTGGGGGGTGGCAGGGGTGGGGGGGGGCCTGTATCTTCTAGATCCTCTGTTAGGTTTCATCAATTCCTTGTTACATGGGTTGAATCTAACAAGCCGTAAGTTTCAGACACCTTTCTGATATACAATTATTTTATCCTGTGGTTAATACTTAAAGGAGTAGTGGCTGAACTGGGAGCAGAGAATTTAATTTCTCGAGTTTTTTTCTTGAGCTGTGGTTTTTATTGGATGAAAGGCAGCCGTGATTGTACTAAATGGGTTTTTTAAAAAGCTCTTTTCGGAGTACCCTTCTCATAGTAGCCATGCTATTACTTTCATACAATTTGAGAGCAATGCTTAGATTATAATAGCCTTTGGACACCTGTGCATTGTAAAGTATAGCACATTATTATTTGTGACACCCCTCAAATGCCAATTTACTAGACTGCAGATTGTCCCCTGGGCTCAATAAATCTTTACAAATCCACCTCCAGTGGCTGGGCTATATTCCTCTTCCCACCCTCCATTCATTTTGAGCAGTAGATTCTATGTGGTTATTATGTTATGATTTCTAATTAACCTGAAATTATTAGTATTCTATGACACTTGAGGAAATATTAGACACTGTACACTCATGTATCCAGTTGCCACAATGATTACGCTATCTACTTATTATTATCATGTTCTGTTTGGGCAGCACTTCATAAATTTCACATACACAGATGTGTGTTTGTATTTGTTTAATCTCCTCAAAATCTCAGTAGACATTTTGAGGAGATTAAGGGGTAGAGAAAGCAAATGACATGCATCTTTCATAAAAAAAGAGCAATGGCCCAAAATGTCCATGATGTACCGAGTCACAGTGTAGATAGTGGAATGTGCATCTGAACCCACATCTGCTGTTACTTCCTGAAGAAAAAGGACTTAAGCCATACTGATAAAAGACAACCCCTTTAGTGTGGATATTTTAATTTACTAGGGGTATAGTTTGCCTGCATGGAAGGCTTAAGAAGAAAGACAAGCAAGAGCTTACTATGATAATCAGGAGAGAAACAAGGATGATTTGAATGAGGGTGATAGTAATGGAAGAGCTTTTATAAGCATTTGCCAACTTGACTTAACAGTATTTGCCGCTATGAGGAATAAAGGCAATGGAGAGGTCATCATAACATTGGATCTAAGCAACATTTGTTTAGATACAAGGGGCTATTTGAGCAGTAGGTTTGGGGTATCAAAATTCAGGAGTCTTAGGTCTGAGCTGTTACATTCAGATGTCTATTAAACATCCAATGAAGTATACTGAACGGATGGATGGATGGGTGAATTCCAAGCTTGGATGAGGTACCTGGGCTGGAAATATGCTCTGAAATTCACAAACACATAAATATTATTTAAAGCTATGAGACTGGCTGGATGCAGGTTAGAAAAATGACATGGTGTCCTAAAATTCAGATGAAGTGTTTCAACAAGGTAGGAGTGATCACCTGTGTTAAAGACTGCTGGTACACTGAGTAAACAGAATCTCTGTAATCAAACATCATCTTTCCCAACAGAGAAGTCCTTCCTGTGTTTGATAAGAGTGATTTTGATCAAGTGATACATATAGAGACTGCGACAATTTCTAGAGAAAGAGAAGAAAAGTGAAATGAGTAATTACAGGCATTTCTTTAAGAGGTAAGTTTTGCTGAAAGAAAAACAGAGTAGAAACTGGAGGAGAAGAAGGTCAAGGGAGACCCCCCCCCTTTTTTAAAACCATGAAAAATAACAGCACTATTATATACTGGTAGATAATCTAGTGAAGCAGGAAAAAATGGCTGCAAGAGATCAATGGCAAAGTAAAATATAACAGGCAAAGGGAGATAGGATGAACTATCAAAGAGTTTGGTATTGGGTATAAACAAGAACTGTTTATCCATGGGGACAGCAGAAGAGACAAAGCATCTAGATCCAGATGTAGAAAAGGTGACAAATGTAGTAAAAAGAATATATGGAAATTCTTTTCTAATTGCTTCTATTTGTCCTCAATGGACTAGAAAGCAACAATGTTATCTAAGAGTGAAGATGTCAGGGCCATACTATTTCAATTACAATAGCTTCACAGTTTATTTTTCCAATGTTTTTTATCTTTTTCATAAATTTCTTGTTCTGTTTTCTAACCGCTGTTCTGGGCCATTTTCATTCATTTTTCTTTCAGATGAGCTGCCTCATCAGTTTTCAGGCTCTAGCACAACAAGAAGAATGCAGAGTGCTGGATGAAATTCAGTGTACGGGTTTGGACATAAGTGGCATCTGAATAATATCACATCTTTCCAGAAAACTGGCAGGCCTGTCTACTTTTTCCAGTCTTCTCTTACATCCTCCAATAAAGCCTGTTATTAGTGTTGTCCTTTGTTGTCAAGTTTGTCAAGTTTAATCCTGGATACTTTATGTTTTTGCTCTTTTTAATGCAAATTACTCTTTTATCCCATGTCATTTAAGATTAAAATATTTATTACTTAAATAAAAGAAAGCTAATTCAATTTCTGCCTCCTGGTAATTTCTGCAACTTTGAGCAAGTCATTTAAGCCCACAAGTATCTGTCTCTGTAACTGGAAAAGGAACAAACTAAATGACCTCTGTAAATTTAAAAATATATAAACAGAAGGATGCTAACATTATTCCTATTTTTTTATTTGCCAACTGATTCTCAGAGAATGTAGTTTACCCAGCATGGTTCTATGTATAATTATAAGAAGTCACCCAGTTTGGGGTAACCCACAAATGCACTTTCTAGCAGATGCTGACTGGTTATCGAGAGCTGAGAAACAAACCCACTCCATAATTTACTAGATTAAAACAAGAACCAGTTATCTGTTTACAGTTGTTTGGACTGGCAGTTTAGGCAAAACTCAATCAGAGAGGGTCGTCTTGGCTTCATGCTGTGCTTACTAGACTCATTCATGCAGATTCAATCAGCTGGCAAGTCAGCAGAAGGCTGGTTGACTTCATTGGGCCACATGCTGGCAGTTGACTGGTGCTGTTGATCTGAGTGCCTTGGTTTTCCTCTACCTGGCTTATAAAGCAGGCTATCTTGGATATCCTGGGCTTCAAGAGAGAAACCACAATGTGCAAGTACAAGCTCCTACCTGTGTTTGTATCTGCTGATGAACCACTGGCCCAATCAAGTCACGTGATCGAACCCAGAGTGAATGCAGAAGAGGGCTATACAGGGACGTGGATAACATGAAGCAAGATTCACTTGGAATTAATAATGTCATAATTTGCCACAGTTCTGAATATGATTTAGCATAGTATCGCTTTCTAGAACCAGTAACACTTTCAGCTGGTCACAGTCTAGGAAGCATGCATAGTAAGTCCAAAGAGGTTATTTATTTGTTTGATTTAAAATACCCCAAAGCTCTCATATCCCTAAGTCTTCCCTTCATCAATCTGCCACAGATGTCTGACGTTTCAGCATTAGATAGTGAATCATTTGTGTTATCATTCTGTTCCTCATAAGAAAACATAGATCCCCATGAAATAGTCTCCACATAATGTATCAGAAAATTTCCAATGGGACCAGTAGCCCTTAAAGCTACCTTTAAAATAAGGACGTTTGCTCTTACGAGAAAGACTGGGAGAGACTCATTTTCTGGATGAGATTGCTGCTCTGAGAAGGTAGATCTGGGCTTAATACCACCATAGAAGTCTCTGGAAAGTCAACAGGTATAAGGAACGGACCGAACTTTGAAGACTTGTTTTTTTTTTTTTTTTTTCACTGAATCCCAGAGCTGAAGTACCAATGCAGGGAATCCTTAAGCAACCTTACCTTTAATTTACTCAATTCCTATAAACTCATCTCCTACCCATTTGCCATCATATATACTTTAATAAATTTTCTCTGACCAAAAATAGTATTTTTACTCCATTTGGGCTTTTAAATTATGGCAATTCTTAATAATGAGAATTATATTTTAAAGAAGAGCAATTTCTTACAGTGGTATTCAGACTTCAGGAAACCACAGAGTGTTTCCATTTTAATTTACTCATTTCTAGAAAAATAAAGCCATTCTACCCATCCTCTCCTACCCACTCAGAGTGCGAGGATAAAGCTTTTATTATCCTAAAATTGCCTCTAGATTCTGGAGAAGGTGATCCCATATGACCAGGGTGCTCTAACTTTATTTCTGCATTTTTATGTAAGATCACCATCCAATAAAAGGAAGAAATAGCAACTTCATAAATTAATGTCAACCTAACCTTCTAACATTGAGGCTTGCCATTTATTTCAACTAAGGTTCTATCACTAATTTGAGCCCCTCTTTTCTCTATGCAAATATATTAGTCCCTATGATTATATTTTATTTCTTCATAGTATCAATGAAGAAATGGTCAATACTTCCAGAGCCAAGATATACTTGCAATCAACATATTAGGTCTTAAAATTATCCATCAATAAAAATCAATTAGAAAACTAAACAAAGTATTATTTACTTAATTATCTCTATTCTCCTTGGTAGAATGGCCTTTCACCATATGCTGTAGGGAAGAGAAAAACATTCAGAAGGCTTCACAAATCTATGTTTTGTCCCCTTGCAGGGGCCATGCCAATCTCTGTACCATTCCAATTTTAGCACATGTGCTGCCAAAGTGAGAACAAGATAGAAATATTTGGAAAGCAGCAGAATTTCTGATATCAATTGATTTCCTCTTCCTTTAATCTTGCTGCCTTTTTTTTTTTAGAATTAGAAAGATTTATTTATTATCATTTTTTTTACCCTCCCCTCTTAAAAAAAAAAAATCCCACTGTTAACTGTATTGGGTACAAGAAGCCAGTGGGAAATTAATTCTTTAATAATACAACAGACAGAAAAGCAGTCACTCCGGTACCCAAAAGCAATTAGTGGAAGTGGTCAGAACCAGGAGATCAACTTCCTTGGTCTGATTAGTAAGGCAGTCTGGGAAGGCAAATATCAACTAGCAGTATTGCCAGGAAAGAAATGATTAAAAATATGCAGACAATAGAAAGTATCAAGGAAAAGCTTGTTGGACTGAGCTATGTTCAACATGAGAACTTTCTAGGTAAGTGGAAAATAGGAGACAATTAGAGTACGAGATGGAGGTGAGCTTTCAGCCCTGATTATTTATTTAAACCGATGTGCCTATGGATGGTTCCAGACCTCCACATGATCATCCCAGCCAGAAGGAAGCTGAAGAGGTATTAAAAACAAACAAACAAACAAAAAATAAACACCATGATACTGCTGTAGCCCATGGTGCCAGGATCACCTGAGACAGGTTTTGGAGAAAGAAGAGAATAAAAAGAAAATATGCTACTTTTAAAACTACCATAACAACAACTCAAAAGCTATTTTTGTAAATGACAAGAAGAAAATAGTTTAACAGATGTTCCTGCCTGTAAGAATTGACACAAGCCAACTCTCAGGAGTACTTTTCCAGAAAGAAGAACTGGCCCAATACAACTGGGAGATTACCAAACAATCAACTTGACTTTTCAAAATATGTTTGAGTGCTGCAAATGGACAAAACATAGCAAAACCCCTATAATTGTTCTTTACAATATTACTCTATGAGTAACTTGATCAATTTAAGAGATAACCTTGATTTCTCAGAGACCATATATAAGATTGCGGCAGAACTCAGAATGAATGAGGAGACATACAAGTTCACGTAAAAGAAAAATGCAATGAAGTCTTTAAAAAGTCCCCAATTACCTGCTACAGAAACCACATTTATAGGACATACTTGGATAAGCATTTCTTTTTCGTGTGTGTGTGTGTGTTTTAACTTATTTTATTTAAATCCAATTAGTTAACATATAGAGTAACATTAGTTTTAGATGCAGATTTCAGTTATTCGTCTGCTACATGTGACACCCTGTGCTCATCAAATACCAGCTCTTCTTTTTTTTTTTTTTATTTTAATTTTTTATTTTTTATAAACATATATTTTTATCCCCAGGGGTACAGGTCTGTGAATCACCAGGTTTACACACTTCACAGCACTCACCAAATCACATACCCTCCCCAATGTCCATAATCCCACCCCCTTCTCCCAAACCCCCTCCCCCCGGCAACCCTCAGTTTGTCCTGCGAGATTAAGAGTCACTTATGGTTTGTCTCCCTCCCAATCCCATCTTGTTTCATTTATTCTTCTTCTACCCACTTAAGCCTCCATGTTGCATCACCACTTCCTCATATCAGGGAGATCATATGATAGTTGTCTTTCTCTGCTTGACTTATTTCGCTAAGCATGATATGCTCTAGTTCCATCCATGTTGTTGCAAATGGCAAGATTTCATTTCTTTTGATGGCTGCATAGTATTCCATTGTGTATATATACCACACATTCTGGATCCATTCATCTGTTGATGGACATCTAGGTTCTTTCCATAGTTTGGCTATTGTGGACATTGCTGCTATAAACATTCGGGTGCATGTGCCCCTTTGGATCACTACATTTGTATCTTTAGGGTAAATACCCAATAGTGCAATTGCTGGGTCATAGGGCAGTTCTATTTTCAACATTTGGAGGAACCTCCATGCTGTTTTCCAGAGTGGCTGCACCAGCTTGCATTCCCACCAACAGTGTAGGAGGGTTCCCCTTTCTCCGCATCCTCGCCAGAATCTGTCATTTCCTGACTTGTTGATTTTAGCCATTCTGACTGGTGTGAGGTGATATCTCATTGTGGTTTTGATTTATATTTCCCTGATGCTGAGTGATATGGAGCACTTTTTCATGTGTCTGTTGGCCATCTGGATGTCTTCTTTGCATAAATGTCTGTTCATGTCATCTGCCCATTTCTTGATTGGATTATTTGTTCTTTGGGTGTTGAGTTTGCTAAGTTCTTTATAGATTCTGGACACTAGTCCTTTATCTGATATGTCGTTTGCAAATATCTTCTCCCATTCTGTCAGTTGTCTTTTGATTTTGTTAACTGTTTCCTTTGCTGTACAAAAGCTTTTGATCTTGATGAAATCCCAGTAGTTCATTTTTTCCCTTGCTTCCCTTGCCTTTTGCATTGTTCCTAGGAAGATGTTGCTGCGTCAGAGGTCGAAGAGGTTGCTGCCTGTGTTCTCCTCAAGGATTTTGATGGATTCCTTTCATACATTGAGGTCCTTCATCCATTTTGAGTCTATTTTTGTGTGTGGTGTAAGGAAATGGTCCAATTTCATTTTTCTGCATGTGGCTGTCCAATTTTCCCAGCACCATTTATTGAAGAGGCTGTCTTTTTTCCATTGGACATTCTTTCCTGCTTTGTCGAAGATTAGTTGACCATAGAGTTGAGGGTCTATTTCTGGGCTCTCTATTCTGTTCCATTGATCTATGTGTCTGTTTTTGTGCCAGTACCATGCTGTCTTGATGATGACAGCTTTGTAATAGAGCTTGAAGTCCGGAATTGTGATGCCACCAACGTTGGCTTTCTTTTTCAATATCCCTTTGGCTATTCGAGGTCTTTTCTGGTTCCATATAAATTTTAGCATTATTTGTTCCATTTCTTTGAAAAAGATGGATGGTACTTTGATAGGAATTGCATTAAATGTGTAGATTGCTTTAGGTAGCATAGACATTTTCACAATATTTATTCTTCCAATCCAGGAGCATGGAACATTTTTCCATTTCTTTGGGTCTTCCTCAATTTCTTTCATGAGTACTTTATAGTTTTCTGAGTATAGATTCTGTGTCTCTTTGGTTAGGTTTATTCCTAGGTATCTTATGGTTTTGGATGCAATTGTAAATGGGATTGACTCCTTAATATCTCTTTCTTCTGTCTTGTTGTTGGTGTAGAGAAATGCAACCGATTTCTGTGCATTGATTTTATATCCTGACACTTTACTGAATTCCTGTATAAGTTCTAGCAGTTTTGGAGTGGAGTCTTTTGGGTTTTCCACATATAGTATCATATCATCTGCGAAGAGTGATAATTTGACTTCTTCTTTGCCGATTTGGATGCCTTTAATTTCCTTTTGTTGTCTGATTGCTGAGGCTAGGACCTCTAGTACGATGTTGAATAGCAGTGGTGATAATGGACATCCCTGCCGTGTTCCTGACCTTAGCGGAAAAGCTTTCAGTTTTTCTCCATTGAGAATGATATTTACGGTGGGTTTTTCATAGATGGCTTTGATGATATTGAGGTATGTAC
The DNA here is from genome assembly GCF_011764305.1 of Mustela putorius furo. Lineage (NCBI taxonomy): Eukaryota > Metazoa > Chordata > Mammalia > Carnivora > Mustelidae > Mustela > Mustela putorius. Next base: position 33,052,304 of record NW_025421998.1, read on the forward strand.
CCTCTATCCCTACACTTTGAAGAGTTTTGATCAGGAAGGGATGTTGTACTTTGTCAAATGCTTTTTCAGCATCTATTGAGAGTATCATATGGTTCTTGTTCTTTCTTTTATTGATGTGTTGTATCACATTGACTGATTTGCGGATGTTGAACCAACCTTGCAGCCCTGGAATAAATCCCACTTGGTCGTGGTGAATAATCCTTTTAATGTACTGTTGAATCCTATTGGCTAGTATTTTGTTGAGTATTTTCGCATCTGTGTTCATCAAGGATATCGGTCTATAGCTCTCTTTTTTGGTGGGATCCTTGTCTGGTTTTGGGATCAAGGTGATGCTGGCCTCATAAAATGAGTTTGGAAGTTTTCCTTCCATTTCTATTTTTTGGAACAGTTTCAGGAGAATAGGAATTAGTTCTTCTTTAAATGTTTGGTAGAATTCCCCCGGGAAGCCGTCTAGCCCTGGGCTTTTGTTTTTTTGGAGATTTTTAATGACTGTTTCAATCTCCTTACTGGTTATGTGTCTGTTCAGGCTTTCTATTTCTTCCTGGTTCAGTTGTGGTAGTTTATATGTTTCTAGGAATGCATCCATTTCTTCCAGATTGTCAAATTTATTGCCGTAGAGTTGCTCATAGTATGTTCTTATAGTGCAGTTAATTTAATTTTTTCTTTTTCATTTTTTTTCTTTTCTCGCCTTCGGGTAAAATTTTTTTTTAACTGTTACCTTTTTCTTTTTTAACGATTTTTTACTAGTTTATCTAATATATATATTTTTTCTTTTTTACATTTTTCTTAGGTGTTTTCTTTTTTAAAAAATTCTTTTCTTTTCTTTTCTTTTTTTTTTTTCTTTTCTTTTTGTTTTTTTTTTTTTTCTTTCTTCCTTTTTGAACCTCTTTTTATCCCCTTTCTCCCCACTCACGATTTTGGATCTCTTCTAATTTGGTTAAAGCATATTTTCCTGGGGTTGTTGCCACCCTTTTAGTATTTTACTTGCCCCTTCATTTACTCTTATCTGGACAAAATGACAAGACGTAAAAATTCAACACAAAAAAAAGAACAAGTGGCAGTACCGAAGGCTAGGGACCTAATCAATACAGACATCGGTAATATGTCAGATCTAGAGTTCAGAATGACAATTCTCAAGGTTCTAGCCGGGCTCGAAAAAGGCATGGAAGATATTAGAGAAACCCTCTCAAGAGATATAAAAGTCCTTTCTGGAGAAATAAAAGAACTAAAATCTAACCAAGGTGAAATCAAAAAAGCTATTAATGAGGTGCAATCAAAAATGGAGGCTCTCACTGCTAGTATAAATGAGGCAGAAGAAAGAATTAGTGATATAGAAGACCAAATGACAGAGAATAAAGAAGCTGAGCAAAAGAGGGACAAACAGCTACTGGACCACGAGGGGAGAATTCGAGAGATAAGTGACACCATAAGACGAAACAACATTAAAATAATTGGGATTCCAGAAGAAGAAGAAAGTGAGAGGGGAGCAGAAGGTATACTGGAGAGAATTATTGGGGAGAATTTCCCCAATATGGCAAAGGGAACGAGCATCAAAATTCAGGAGGTTCAGAGAACGCCCCTCAAAATCAATAAGAATAGGCCCACACCCCGTCACCTAATAGTAAAATTTACAAGTCTCAATGACAAAGAGAAAATCCTGAAAGCAGCCCGGGAAAAGAAGTCTGTAACATACAATGGTAAAAATATTAGATTGGCAGCTGACTTATCCACAGAGACCTGGCAGGCCAGAAAGAGCTGGCATGATATTTTCAGAGCACTAAACGAGAAAAAAACATGCAGCCAAGAATACTATATCCAGCTAGGCTATCATTGAAAATAGAAGGAGAGATTAAAAGCTTCCAGGACAAACAACAACTGAAAGAATTTGCAAATACCAAACCAGCTCTACAGGAAATATTGAAAGGGGTCCTCTAAGCAAAGAGAGAGCCTACAAGTGGTAGATCAGAAAGGAACAGAGACCATATACAGTAACAGTCACCTTACAGGCAATACAATGGCACTAAATTCATATCTCTCAATAGTTACCCTGAATGTGAATGGGCTAAATGCCCCTGTCAAAAGACACAGGGTATCAGAATGGATAAAAAAAACAAAACCCATCTATATGTTGCCTCCAAGAAACACATTTTTAAGCCCGAAGACACCTCCAGATTTAAAGTGAGGGGGTGGAAAAGAATTTACCATGCTAATGGACATCAGAAGAAAGCAGGAGTGGCAATCCTTATATCAGATCAATTAGATTTTAAGCCAAAGACTATAATAAGAGATGAGGAAGGACACTATATCATACTCAAAGGGTCTGTCCAACAAGAAGATTTAACAATTTTAAATATCTATGCCCCCAATGTGGGAGCAGCCAACTATATAAACCAATTAATAACAAAATCAAAGAAACTCATCAACAATAATACAATAATAGTAGGGGACTTTAACACTCCCCTCACTGAAATGGACAGGTCATCCAAGCAAAAGATCAGCAAGGAAATAAAGGCCTTAAACGACACACTGGACCAGATGGACATCACAGATATATTCAGAACATTTCATCCCAAAGCAACAGAATACACATTCTTCTCTAGTGCACATGGAACATTCTCCAGAATAGATCACATCCTCGGTCCTAAATCAGGACTCAACCGGTATCAAAAGATTGGGATCATTCCCTGCATATTTTCAGACCACAATGCTCTAAAGCTAGAACTCAACCACAAAAGGAAGTTTGGAAAGAACCCAAATACATGGAGACTAAACAGTATCCTTCTAAAGAATGAATGGGTCAACCGGGAAATTAAAGAAGAATTGAAAAAAATCATGGAAACAAATGATAATGAAAACAAAACGGTTCAAAATCTGTGGGACACAACAAAGGCAGTCCTGAGAGGAAAATACATAGCGGTACATGCCTTTCTCAAGAAACAAGAAAGGTCTCAAGTACACAACCTAACCCTACACCTAAAGGAGCTGGAGAAAGAACAAGAAAGAAACCCTAAGCCCAGCAGGAGAAGAGAAATCATAAAGATCAGAGCAGAAATCAATGAAATAGAAACCAAAAAAACAATAGAACAAATTAACGAAACTAGGAGCTGGTTCTTTGAAAGAATTAATAAAATTGATAAACCCCTGGCCCGACTTATCAAAAAGAAAAGAGAAAGGACCCAAATAAATAAAATCATGAATGAAAGAGGAGAGATCACAACTGACACCAAAGAAATACAAACTATTGGATCAGCATTTCTAATGAAGCTTCCTAGAGCAGAGGCTGGATTGCTGATGGGATGACCCTGGTGGTGATTTTATTCAGGAGGGGGTTGTAATGGTAATCCCCTATAGTCTCTAAAGTTCAGAGTCAACCTCCAGGCTTTCAAGTCCAAAAACCAGAAGTCTTGAGTAAACTAGAGAATGCATTCTCCATGATAAACTCCTGCTAATGGACTTTACACAAGACAGATCTATGTACTTCTGATCACAATACCTCAAAGACCATTCATTAATTTAAAACATCAGTCACATTATTCCAGCGATTAAGTACCAACATTCCTTTCCAAAGCTTCTCTTATTCCAGATTCAGCCAGAATGATTAAGAAGTCAGACTTTGAGCTGTGAGTGCCCCAGTACGAATCCCAGCTTTGCCACTTACTAACAATTTGGCACTGAGCACGTTTCTTAGTCTCTATGGAATCAAGTTCCTTCACTTCACCAGTGGAACCAAGAACAGCTTCTGCTCCAGAGTGCTATTATAAAAATTAAATGAACAAATACATATAAAGCTCAAGGACGGTGTCTGACACACAGTAGCAATCAACCACTTTGAGTGGTTATTAGAAAGATTTTTAAGAATCCACATTTTTCCAGCAGTAAGTATGAAATGGAAGTGTGAAATGAAAGATCCAAAGCAGTAGAATGGTGGTAGTGGTAGTCATTCATACACTGAGTCACTGAGTTTCTAATAAAGCTGAATTAACAAGTGTGTTTTTATCTCCCCAATCCAGGGTCTTCCTTAATGGAGCAGTACTCACTAAAAAATCAGGCAGACCCTCACTTTGTGAATCTCAATTTTCCAGGCTTTCCACTTTTCTCCATCAAAACCATTTCTGCCTTAGATGAGTTAATATCACTGATTAAATTTCATTCAAGTGTGAGACCCTTGAGGCTTAGAGACATTATATATTGATTGAATCAATCAAACTGCCAGAGTTTCAGAAGCACTGTTAGAGCCTAGATTCTATCCTTTTAGATGTCAGGTTTCAAGGCTACAGCAAACTCTGTCCGTGTCCTGCTCCGCATCACCTCAGCCCACCTGACTTTACCCCAGACAGGCAAGCTCGCGACGTGCCTGCATTGTTCTTCTCTACCTGAGGGCTTAAAATAATTACACTTTTAAGTCATTGTTGGAACTATGGCATTAAGTAGGAGAAAATATGTGATTACCTAGGTATGTCCCTGTATCTAGTCAAAATAACCAAACACAAAATCATATTTATCTCCTGAACCTTCCAAATCTTCCTTTTGGTCACTCTTCGGAGTACATGTCCCAACATACCAACCCATTTTTATAGGGCTCAATCTCAGGTGGGAAAGGTTTTAAATCTTAATTATCTAAAATGCTTGTCTCTAAACATGATGTATCTAGACAGTAAAAAACAAAAACAAAAAAACAACTGAGCATTCATCCCCAGAATATGTTTTTATATACTAAGGACATACATGTACCATTATAAACAATGTTATTTCAATATAAACAGACATTTGAAAGGATGTGATAGCCAAATATTAATAGAAGTTCTTAAATTTTAATTTGACATCCCAATAAATCATTTTATATACAGTCCAGGGTGACCCTACTCTGATTTAGAGAGCACTGCTTAAGGTGTATGGTACACAATATACTGAAACTCCTAAATTTCAAAGTCAAAAAAATTTTGAAGAAGCAACTTTATTGAAATCATGGTAGGATACATGGGGTACCACTTCATTACTGACCAGTAGAGCAGAAGCCTGGATTTCCCATTTGGCCTCTGTTGACACTCTGGGGGAGGATTCCTCACTACTACTGGGTGGACGTGAGAATTCCAGCTCCACACAAGGTGTCCACCAACCTCCTCAGCTGTAACAGGTAGAAATGTCTCATCACTGCTCCCCCATGGCCTTCACTAACAGCCCAGAGGTAGGTAATGGCCTTGTTACTGATGTGGTGGTACAAGTCCTGGCTGTCCATTGGGCCTTCTGTCACACCATCTCAATGGGAAGAGGGAAGGCTGTCTCATTCTTGCCATATGGAGATTAAAGTCTGTTTCCCTACTCAGCATAGTGAAACAACTTTGGTGGGGAGGTGGAAGAACCCCATTACAGCTGGGCAAGGGTTGAAGTCTAGGCTTCTCAACTTGGCCTTTGCTTTATGGATGGCCATGTTTTCTGTTTGCTTCATTTAGTTTTCCCTGTGGGGTCTGATTGTAGCAGAGTGGCTATTGCCAAAAATTTTTTGGATTTACAGGCTGCCCCTTTCTTGGTCCTCTGACTTGAAAACACGGGTTTTTATTTGGGCCATTTATGTCTGTGGTTGTTGGCTTTTACCAGTTACCTACATCCTCCCTCCTATCTGAGATGTAGCAGCCAACAAAAAACCCAGGACACTCACCAACATGGCAGTCTTTGAATTTCAAAGCTGTGCATTCTGCCTTCTTCTCTGTACCTTACAGAGTCTTCTTACATTGTTCAATACATAATGTCTAGGGTTTCTAGTTATTTTTAGTGGGAGAGGGAAAGGTGCGTATTTCCAGGAGTGGAAGTAGGATTTGCTTTGTGTGAGATATTTGACCTCCTTGTGTCTCAATTTGTTCAATATGATGGTAATGATCACATCAACCTTGCAGAGTTGTTGAAATAATTGTTAATATTTTTTTAAGTTAGCCTGGCATGTCATACACTCCCCAAGGACAACTGTGTAAAAGAGGTTATTTAAAGTGCTGGTTTTATGAAAAAAATCAGTATAGTGTTATTTCTGTGACACACTAGGGTCACCCCTCTGAGCTCCATGTTATACACTCTCTAAAGCAGACACCTATAGACGGTGTTTCTAAGAGAACGTTGCAGATAGTTGGGGTGCCTAGGTGGCTCAGTGGGTTAAGCCGCTGCCTTCAGCTCAGGTCATGATCTCAGGGTCCTGGGATTGAGCCCCGCATCAGGCTCTCTGCTCAGCAGGGAGCCTGTTTCCTCCTCTCTCTCTCTCTCTCTGCCTGCCTCTCTGCCTACTTGTCATCTCTCTCTGTCAAATAAATAAATAAATCTTTAAAAAAAAAAAGAGAGAGAGAGAGAACTTGTTGCACAAATGAATTAGTGTTGAAAAAAGTTATCCTGCAGCATGGGACATTCTAGTTACAAAACAAAACAAAACACAAAAAACATTCTAAAAAGTGAAAAAGACAGCTATTATTATACCAGGTTTTTTACTCTGATATCAGTAATTATGGATGCAACTGACTAAGACAGTTATTGGATATACCACAGTCTGAACAAGGGCTTTGGTGAAATGGAGTGACAGAAAAAGAGGAGTTTCTTTGAAGACAAAAGTAAGGCACTCTAAATTTGAGCTAAATTTTAGATAAAAACAAAGTTGCTTTGGTTATTAATAGCAGTCATAATAATATTGCAAAAGATGTGTAAACACATTAGTTAGACCCTGTTTTCATAACTTTAGGGTCAATTACATCCCAAGAAACCTTGGTCTCTTTCCTAAAAATAATTAAAAGTCGGTTAAATTAGTTAAATCTTTTCTTGGGATTATGCTCAAGAAAATACTAAAAATAAGATCACATTAATACATTTTTTTTAAAGTAGAAAACTTTTTCCCCTCTCCCATACCTCAGCAGCATCTGGAGTTTCCTGTCCACTTCCCAACACTTGTTCTATATTTATCATTTTTTCTTCCACAAAGAAAGCCCTGGCTTACTTGCTTTCTTCTCCAATTCTCTTTAAGACAGACTCTATAAAGTAAAGGGGAGGTAGCAGATTCTCTTCTGTTAATATTACCCTTTATGTCATCTCCCTCGTGCAAATCCCATAATTTTCAATGCTAAAGTTATTAGATACAAATGTAAATTTCTTCCCACAATGAGGCAATATCACGTTGCATTTGAGCAGATTTTTAAGGAGGGAAGGGTAGAAATGGGTGTTTAATGTGTATGAGCACAAACTTGGTAACAAGACAAGCGGGGTTCAACTTTTGGCTTTACTACTTTTTATCTTTGTGCCTTAGGCTCCATGTCCACACAACCTCTTCTGTAAAATAGGGAAAATAATGAAACAGAGTTGTTAAAAGATTAAATGACTCAGTACATATAAATAACTTAATACCTACCACAGAGGAAATGTTAATTTAATATATCTATTGTAATATTTACTAAATGTTTGATTTCTGGGGCGCCTGGGTGGCTTAGTTGGTGAGCCTCTGCCTTCTGCTCAGGTCATGATCCCGGCATCCTTGGGTCAAGCCCCAAGTTGAGTCAGGTTCCCTGCTCAGTGAGGAGTCTGCTTCTCCCTCTCCTTCTGCCCCTTCCCCAGCTCATGCTCTCTCTTGCTCACTCTCTCTAACAAATAAATAAAATCTTTTTTTAAAACAGTTTGATTCCGTTAAATCACACTGACCTGATCATGTCCTTTTACTCCATTTGCACTGATGAAAATCAAACTCTTTGGAAATCAGTTTTAAAAACTTACATGTCAAAAATTGACTTCTTATGTGTTGAAAAGGAAGACCTGAGTGAAATGAAAGATTTAAGCCCAAGCAAGTGATCTCTTAATAGGTGAACAGATAAAATAATTCTAGACTAGGGGCACCTGGGTGGTTCAGTGAGTTAAGCCTCTGCCTTCAGCTCAGGTCATGGTCTCAGGGTCCTGGGATCAAGCCCCACATCAGGCTCTCTGATCAGCAGGGAGTCTGCTTCTCCCTCTCTCTCTGCCTACTTGTGATCTCTCTCTGTCAAATAAATAAATAAAATCTTAAAAAAAAACAAACCTATACTAGCAGGTACACTGACAACTTCTATGAAACAAGGCCACCCTCACAAACTATTAAGTGATAGACGGCATAAACAGAGAATCCCTCCCAACTTCAAGAATCCAGAGGCCCATAGTTTATTCTAAAACCATTTACACAAAAAGTTGATGTTAACAAAAGAAAAAAGATGCTACCACTGAGTTTCACAATTATTTAGACATTGTTCAGCTGCAAGCAAATGAACAGTATTCCAAGAGCAAGAGAATAACAGGGCATCGGGTTGTCTATTTATGAACAATCATACTGATTGGGTCACCTTATTAATTTATATTTTTTATTTTCTATTTATTTAGGGTAAGTGGATTAGGTTAATCTATAGCCATGATACCATATAGTTAGACCTTTAGAAGTAATAAAATATGACCATCGGTGATAATGATGAGGATTATAATACTAATTATCCTGATGGTGACAGGAGCAATTAGAGAGATGTCATTAACAGATTTCGGTGTGACTGCTTAGTAAACCCAATGACCCGTACAGCTTGGCAGAGGTTTTCTCCCTATGAACTTACACACACATGTTATATTTACCGTGTTATTTTATGCAGGAAACCCAGTGACAAAGAGATTGAAAATAAGGTCACCACAGGATAACTGGCTGAGAAGAAGATGGGCTGGGTATGTGGAGAGATGAGTGCTTGGCCCAATGGCTCCTTGGCTCCCCAACATTGAAAAGGAGTAAACACCATTATCTCACACAGTCCTGGGGATCAAGGATGGCAGATACAATTTAAAGCCCTCTCTGTACAGCAAAAAGATAAAACTGTATTTTCTTATCAGTGTGATTGTGTGAGATAATGATAATTTAATTTCAGTCTATTTATTTATTAATTGTCTACAGACTCAAAAAGAACCTCCCTCACAAAAAGCCATTCTCAACAAAGTAGGCAGGCAGAGAGATTTCTCCCAGCTGCTCTCAGCAGTGCTCAGATCGTTCAAGTGGATTACTGGAAACAATGGATACTGAGAATAAAAGAAAAATGATTGGAGAGAATAGAAGTTGATAGCATTGAAATAAAAACCTTCCAGTGGGGCAGACCTCTGTGAAACTGCATGTCTTTGCATATTTCCCCAAGGAGAGAAGTAAAGAATGGTTTTGGCTGTGAGATGCATTTTAAAACTGTAAAATAAAAGGATCATGTATCAAACCGAATTGTGTTGGCTTAGAGACATATTACATCTTTGCACAATTCTGCATTCCCTACAATATTTTTCATATTTATTCATTTACTTTATTCCTCCCCTAGCATTTCTCTACCTAATATGGATGGATGGATGGATGGATGGATGGATGGCGGACAGACTGATGATTTATCAGTATTGACTCAGTTACACATAAATCTAAACTCCGAATCACTTAAAATCCTTAACAAATCCTGAAAATAGCTGTGAAATATTTTCCCTCATCATCATTTCTAAAATGCTTTATAATTTAGAGTGTGCTGTGTTGTTGTTGGACCATTCATTCAGGGTACCTACTGCTCAACCACCCAGTATTTCCATAAATTCATTTGTTATTCTCAGAGCACAAATAAAAGCCTTATATTATCCTAAGTACAAGAAATCCATACCAAGCAAAAGTTGGTGACTCCATTCCCAGCACCTGGTCACAAGATAGCACTATTTCAGATGAACACTGAAATAGCATGGGTACAGATGACATTGTACGATGAGCTCTATTTATGGGAATAACATATTATTGGAAAGATGAATGGGGGTTAAAGGGAGAGAACTAGTAAATAAGGAAACAAGTAACTTTTAATAATGGTTTTAAATACAATCCTTGCCTTACTAGAGAATGTACGTTGTAGTCACAGAAAGAGAGTTGTACTTAAAAACTTTTCAATCAATAAATAAATAAACAAATAAATAAAAACACCTTTTCATTTAGAACGGTTGTGCACCCTGACAAGGTAAGCCCAAAGTTTTAAAACCTGCTTTCATCTATCACAGCTAACCAATATAAAAATCTCGCCACTCTTTGGGACGAGACCAATATAAAAATCTCTGAGTTTCACTCTTTGGGGCAGGTGTACCTGTAGCCTTCAGTTTCCACATCACTGTCACTTTCCAAGTTATCCCATCATACCCCAGATTTAAAGGCATTATGGCAAATCATTGGTAAGTATAAAATAGAAGCTAATTTTTGAAATCATAAAAACTCATTAGTCAATATGATTTGAATCAAGATAAACCATGAGTCTTTTTGCTTTTTTAGAACACAATCTGCTTCAAGGAATTTAAATAGTCTCTTGTGGTAAATAGTTGGGACCATTCCAATAAGAGAAAGTAATGCTGCCTAAGATTTTGTTGACTAAGAAAAAGTCTTCTACCCAATGTCTTGTTATGCAACAACTGTATGACTTCTGCTTAGTGATGTGAAGTGGGAATGGCAATCTAGGATCCCAGGACACTTTAAGAACAAGGGACTCTGCGTTTCAGACCAGCTGCACGGCTTTTGGAAGCGCACCTTTCAAGGAGATGCTGCAGTCCATGCTGATCTCTTCTCAAAAGATGCCACCAAGTCCACCTCTTCCTGCTTCCATACCTGCTTCCCCGAGCACGCCCTCACTTCACAGCATTTGTATCCAGGGAGATTCAAAGTTCTTCTCTCATTCGGATTTATTTCACCGCATGATTAATATGAGTAAACACACACAGAAGACACACACTATTCTGAATGCTTGGAATCTTTGAGCTCACTTAATCCTTTGTGGTGAAAACTATTATTACTTTCACATTACAGAGGAGGAAACTGAGGCACAAAGGTCTAAGTGTGCTACCATGAGTCACTCAGCCAGGGAGAAATGTAGCCAGTATTTCAACTTAGGCAATCTGTGTTCAGAACTCACTCTTCAGCACTACTCTTTTAACCTTGAGACGAGTGATACTAGGGTGTCCAGAAAATATACAGGATACCCAGTTGACATTTCGTATCAGATAAAACAGCCAGCCTTTGTTAGTATAAATATGTCTCGTATATTGCCTGAAACATCCTTATACTTAAAATTCATTTTTTAAAGCTAATATTCAACTATTACTGGGTACCTGTATTTTGTTTGATCAATGTGGCAACCGAGTTGGGGACTGTCACTTACACTGACTTTTCCGAGTAACATCCCTTCCCCTACATCATCCTCACAGCCTTCATCAGTGGTTTGGCAATTGCCGAGTTTTTTCCTAATCCATCACCTCAGACTGCATTAGCTGCCTGCTTTATGACAAAGCTTTGGCAAAAGTTCTCAGTATTATAGATCAGGGCTCGGGAAACTTTTTCTGAAAAGGGCCAGATAATAAGTTTCAGGTGCTATGGGTCATACAGTCTCTGTCTCAATGAGTCAACTCTTCCAATACAGCAGGAAAGCCACAGACAATACATAAAGCAACAAATGTGGCTACGTTCCAATAAAACTTTATTTATAGTAATAGGCAGCTGTTCCTATTTGACCCATGAACACTGAGTTACTGATCCCTACCACAGACTCTCCTGGCACACTTGGGGAGGTGAGTTCCCCATCGGAAAGCAATCAATCCAACCAAAAGATACCACTAGAACATAAGCTCTCCAAGTTATCTGCTGTTTAGTCAAAGAAATCATCAGTGGAGAAATTGCCCCTCAATATCTTCCAAAATAGGGCCAGCCTGTGTCTCATAGGATAGTCACACCATCATAGGAAAAAGGTCTAATCAGATATCAACTGAAGGAAAGGCAGATCTTGGGTCTCGCAGCAGGTTTTTTTGTGCCCCCTGAGATGGAGCTATCTCTGATTTCCTGGTCTTCTGTTTTCATGTCCACACTATCCAAAGTAACCTGTATCCTTTTATCTTCTATTTCCTCTCTTCTTCCCTTTAATTTACTTAATGGTATGCAGTTAAAGCTCTTTGCCCATTGTTTTACTCTTTCTGTTTCTATTACATTTAAGCCCTTAAATGCAAATTCCTGACCTTCTGTGTCCCAAAAATCTCATAGTTTCCCAAATCCTTCCTGACTGCTAAATCCAGAGGCTTGCCTATGTTCCATACCCTGCTTGATCATTCTGCCATGTTTACAACTTCGAGTTGCTTGCTTCTCAGATCCCTGTCCTTCCTTGGAACCTGAGATTGAGTTCTTTCACTGTTCTCTTCTTCCCTCTGTGACCACACTCTGTGGTCTAGAGTTATATCTAGACACTGTGGCCAGTCTCTAGATATAACGGTCTACACTCAGGCCAGAGAATTCTCACTGTTCTTCGAGGTGGACTCTCTTCCCTTTCTGGTAGAATTTGTGCTGGCCCAGTGACTTACACAAACCAGTGGAATGAAGCAGAAATGGAACTGTGTCAGTTCCAGAAGTCATCCTTCAGAAACCTGGTAGCTTCTGCTTCCACTCTCTGAGTGCCTAGAGCTACCATGACTGCTTCCCAAGAGATAATCACACAGATAAAGCAAACTCAGTCTATCCTGTTAAGGGCTGAAATGTGTCTTCCTCCCCGCTGCCCCAGTTTCTCTGTTGAAGCCCAATCCCTAGTACCTCAGAAAGCTCTTGGATTTGGGGGCTATGGCCTTTAAAGAGCTAATAAAGTTAAAATGGGGCTCTTGGGTAGGCCCTAATCCAATCTGACCAGTATTCTTATAAGAAGAAATATGGATGCACAGAGACACTAAGGGTGTGCTTACAGAGGTGGGACCACGTGAGGACACAGGATGAAGAGAGGCCAAGAGAGAGGCCTCAGAAGAATCCAAACCAGCTGACACCTGGATCTTGGGACTTTCAGCCTGCAGACGTATGGGAAAATAAATTTTTGATGATCAAGCCACCCAGTCTGTTGTATTTGGTTATGGCAGCCCAAGCAAATTAAGACGTATCCTAAACCTTGCTAACCGACCCCATACAGCACCACTTGCTTTGCAATCTGCTTCTCCTCCAGTAGTCTGTATACCACAAGTACACTGATGGCAGCCTACTTTGCTACTGTCTGTTCTGCATTTAAACTCTAGCTACTATCATGTTCTTATAACATATACAAATATAAATTCATGTGGATTAACAATCCAAACCTAAAGAGCTAAAATTTTAAGCTTTTAGAAGAAATAAAAGAGAATATATTTTATCATCTCAGTATAAGGGAGGAATTTCTAAGTCAAAGATAACACAAGCCATAATGAAAATCATAAATAAAGTTAACTACATCAAAATAAAATATTTTCGTATGAGAAAATTGGCCATAAACAAAGTGAAAAAAGTCATATACTTGAGGAAAATATCAGTAACATGTATAATGGATAAAAACAATATTTAAATGATATTAAAAACTCACTTAAAGAAATAATAAGATTAAAAATCTAATTGAAAAATGAGCAAAACAAATAAATGGAAAGTTTGCAGTAGTAGAAACTTAAGTGTATAATAAAACTCATCCCACTAGTAATCTAGGAAACACAAAATTAAAAACCACATGGTATACCATTTCAGCAAATTACATTCACACCTTGACGAAAATAGAAACAAATTCAAGCTTTGGTGAGGATGTAGCTTAAGTGGAATGCATATACATTGTTAAAGGGAAAACCAATTGTCAATAAATACAACAAATTTGAAAAGATGCATATTCTATGACCCAGCAACCACTCTTGGCTTAGAAATGGATTTTCAGTTATTACTCTACACTATAATTGCCTTAGGAGCTTTTTGTTTGTTTTAGCTTTAGTACTAGTACCTAATCCCTGCCCCAGAAGGAATGAATAAGAATTTCTAAGGGTGAGGCTCAGACAAGGATGAGAGGCACTGAAATTGCCACCCGTTGCTGACACCAATATCCCTGAAAACAGGTGCACAAGGAGACACTTTTAAGAATACCCATTGCAATATGATCTGTCATAGCTAACAACTGAAAACAAAGTCAAGGTCCTTCGTCAGGAAAATGGATTAGTAATTTGTGACATAGCCACACTGGAATATTCCAGAGCAGCTAAAATTAACAAACTAGTCTTGTATAATTCAATACGAATAACCTCTAAAACACAGTTTTAACTAAAAATGTATTTGAAATTATATGTGTACTAATACTAGAAATTTAAAAATACATGGTTAGTACTATTTTTATAGCTACTTAACATACAGAAACTTTTGGGGAATGAAAAGTAACAAAGTTATACAACAGAATAGTGATTAATTCTGATGAAGAGCAAAGGGGACAGAATTAGAGAGGCATATGAAGGAGGCTTTGAGCTCTACCGTACCTTTAAAATGTTATTTAAAGTCCAGACTCTAAGATTGCAAATGTGGCAAAATGTTGAGAGTTCACTGAACGAGGTAGTGGTGCTGTATTCTGTATTTGAAATTTTTATAAAACAGAAGGAAAGAGGAAGGGGCAGGGAGGAAGGAGGGAGATACTTGGAGAAGGCCAATCTTCAGAAATTAGGCCAAAGATAAAGGATATTTATACTACAAAAGTTGCACTGAAAGTCAGTTTAACTTTAAGAAATTCACATTTGATTTTGAACGCATCCTCCTTGAGAACCACCACAGTAAGGTTTTGAACAATATGCATGGACAGTATACCTTTTATGGCTCTTGCCACCCTATACTACCAAATCCCCTAAAACCAGTGACTAAGGCAGGTATGAACTACCCAGCCTTGATGATCTCAGAGAGACAGAGTTTGAAAAGATCCCTCCTAACTAACATACACATTAAGATCAAAACTGTTTCTTCATAGGTGCTTGGGCCTAAAGCCTCTGCCTTTAGATCACATTTTTTAAAAATATTTTATTTGTTTATTTGACAGATCACAAGTAGGCAGAAAGGCAGGCAGAGAGAGAGGGGGAAGTAGGCTCCCCGCTGAGCAGAGAGCCCGATGCGGGGCTCGACCCCAGGACCCTAAGACCATGACCTGAGCTGAAGGCAGAGGCTTTAACCCACTGAGCCACCCAGGCGCCCCTATATCACATTTTGGTAGAAAAGTGATACTGTTCTTTGACATTCTCATGAACTTCTCCATTAAGATTGCTTAGTTAGTCTTATTATTTTGCCTCTCAGGGTCTTTATGAGACTTTTGTCTTCCCACCAAAAATTTTGACTCTTCATTGAAACCAACCTTTTTCTCTCAAGCAGAGTGGGTTGGTGCCTCTTCCTTAGTGATTACCTAAGTTCATCATATTTTTGCTACTGAATTTTCAAGAGTATAGTCGAACCACTGCTCCCCTCATTGCTTCTCCACACCCACTATAAACTGCTTGAGAGCAGGAATCATGGCTCCTTTCTGGGCAGCGTCTCCATGTCTCCTCCTAACCTACGCCCACACAGCCTGCATTTTCCAAAGTGTCTTGCCAATGCCTCTTCCTCAAGTTGTTACCACACTGGTTTATTCATTCATTTGGGGCGGCTTACACTTTAACCAGTTCTCTCTGCTCTTTTTTTATGATCTTTTTGTGGCCTTTCCTATTTCTTATTTCATAATTTTAACTGATTCCTACAATAAGCTTTCCCTCCTCTGAATATCTATGGGACTTGTTCATAACCATTATAACAAACGTCAAATCCAAGGTTATGTCTTGATGCATACGAGTTAGATCTTCATAAAGGGACAGAATCTTCTCTCTTTTCTCTCTCCACAACCTCAATGACCCAGAATTTCTCAAAGTGCCACCCTGACCACATGCATTCAAATAACCTGGGGCTACTTTCCATAAAGTTTATTTTTAGCCTCCCTTCCAAAATCTCTGGGTCCAGCGTAGAAAGAATTGAGGCTCACACTAATGTATTAGGTACATTTATGATAAGAACTTTATATATTCTAACAAATTCAATCCTAATAATAACTCTATTTAAAAGGGTATTACTACCCTTATTTTACAGCTGAGAAACTGAAAATTACAAAGTGTATAGCACAGTTTTTGAAGTCGGATTGCCAGGGTTCAAGTCTCAATTTGATTACTTAATAGCTTTGTGGTTTAGAGGCTAGCTTTTAGTATTTCTCTGTAAGTTTCTTCTTTTAAAGTATGCATTTAAAAATGACAGCTAGCTCATGGAAGTGCTGTGAGGGCCAAATGAGAACAGAAAAGTTTTGTGAAAAAGGCTCTAAAACACAAGAGTCCTCAATAAATCTTAGCTTGGGAGATCACTGAATCCCACATTAAGCAACAGAAGAATTGGGATTTATCTTGGAGCAGGGCTCAGAAATTTTTGTATCAAGGGCCAGAGAGTAAATATGTTAGGCTCTGCAGATCATGCACTGTTTCAACTACTCAACTCCACCCCAGTAGCAGAAAAGCAGTCAGTAAATAGTTGCCTGGGTGGCTCAGTGTTTGGTGTCTGATGCTTGGTTTTGGCTCAGGTCATGATCTCCATGCAGGGAGATGGTGCCCTGTGCTTTGGAGCTCCATGCTCAGCAGGGATTCTGCTTCCCCTCTCCTTCCCTCCCCCCACTCTCTCTGTCTCTCTCTGAAATGAGTAAGTCCTAAGAAAAGAAAAGAAAAGAAAAAGCAGCCATTAAGAAAATGTTTTAAAAAATGGCTGTGGATGTATTCAGATAAAACTTCATTTATGGACAGTGAAAGTTGAATTTTATGTAACTTGCACAAGTCACTGAATATTCCTCTGATTTTTTTTAACCATTAAAAAAATAGCAAAAAACTGTGCTCACTTTGGCAGCACATATACTTAAAAAAAAAAAAAAGGCAAAAAACCCACCTTTCTTAGCCCCCAGCTAGTAGAAAAACAAGCAATGACCAGATTTGGCCAAGAGACTATAGTTTATGGACCCTCACCTTTAACTATCACGTTTCAAAGCTTCTGACACAACACAGATGCCTAAGTGAACTTTGAATGCAAAAGCTACTTAGCAAGTATTTAATCGTTACTACTATAATTTTTGAGGTTTCTGCTTCAATATCTTAATGCTTCTGTAAGAAGAAATTAAGCAAAATGGAATCCCTTATCATCCTTTGGTTCTGTATCCTCTGAAGCCACTTACACTCTGGCTGAACCCTTAATTCGTTAACCACCTCTTCTCAAAATCATCCTCTTCTCTTCCTACCTCCATCAGCCTCTTTCCCTTAGATACTCAAGTTGAGATACAATGGCAAGATCATCAGGTATCACAATGACTTGTATCAATTTGTCACTTACTAGCTCTTTCCTTCAATGAATCCAGAATGTCCTTTTAAAAAAAGGGCTCTGAGAGACTAAGCCTGCCTACCTCACTGAGACTCAAGCTATGCTTCCTGGGGCTCGCTGAATGCACAACTTGCCCATTGCCTTTCGGAGATCTATCCATTAAATTGCAGGCAAGACGATATAAGCAGAATCTGCTGGCAACCGTGAAACCAGTGAATAAACATAATGAAACCAGCGTAACTAAATAAAAAGTCCATGATTACTTTGATTCCATGATGTCACCCACACTGGAATCTGGACAGAAAGGGTGACATAAGAGTAGTAGAACGCACGATTGCTAGACCACCATTTGGCTATCACTGATTAATTTACGTCAATACTTAGATCATTCTAGTATCGAGGTAGCTAAGCTAATATAATACTGAATATAGGTGTGATTGAGAGGCTTGAATGTAAGAGTATATAAAAGATTCTAATTAATTTTATAGAAGAAAATAATGCAGTAAAGTCTTAACAGATCAGATATGGCATGCATTTGAAAAGAAACTTTGGACCTAGGCAGAATTTTCAAATTGAATCTCAGCATCTCCTCTTCTTTTAGAGGCAAGAGAAAACCTTTACTCCCCTTCGAACAATATGAAGAAATCCCTCACCCTCCCAGAGCACTGTGCTGTTCATCTCACCTGTGCTATCACAACTCAGTAGTTGGTTTTTTGATTCAATTACTGTCTCTGCAAATCCCTAGTGCCACCATCCAAAGACCAAAAGCCAGGGTGATCTGATACCTCTCGAAGAGCTGGATTTCTTAGCACAGAGTATTTCAACATGGTCTCTGCTCTCTCATTAGACACACACATTTAAGATGAATGGTTTTTAAATGATAACCATAGTGAATACTAATGCCTCACAGTGCAGAATTATCATAAATATACAAATGTCTTCTTCACATTCCTATCCAGCACGAACTGGGGCCTACCAAGAAGAAATATTAAAAAAAAAAAAAAAAAGAAAAGAAAGAAAGAAAGAAACAAACAAACCATAAAAATCTCCTTTCCATACTATGGTTTAAAGTACAGAAGGCTAAACTCAAGGCCTAACTTCAAATCACTGTTCTATCTCCTGTGGGGGCTTCATTCACTTATCTTTGACTATAATTAGCCATGATCAGATTTAGTGTTATTATTGACATTCTGGCATATTATGTGATATCTTCATTAAGCACCTTGTGTTAACATAGGAAGTAATGGTTCCTTATTCCCTTTCCCCAGTCCCTTTCCCCAGTCATATTACTTAACCTATGACCAATCTTATGTACTCACCTGACTTTCTGCTCTGGTCTAATCAAAGACAAAGGAAAGGAAGAGTCTCTGGGTGATAACAGGCAGAAAGGAAGCCAGTTAGTTTCGACTAGCAAATGTAAAAAGATTAGCAAGACAGTTTATTCTCCGTCCTGACTGACTGTCATCTGAGTTGAGACTAAAGAATGGCAATGATAAATGGGCCAAAAATTCTCTAAATCCCAAAACCTTCTGTGAAGCTTTCTCCTGAATTACCTTTGTTTTGACCCAAAGTGTCTCATCTTGTAGACACATTCTCACTGTTCCTCATCTCACCCTGCTAAATTAACCAAACATCTGTCTACATCAGGTTCAATTTAGATGGCATTTAACTCAATACCTTGGAGTATAGTTGAACCAACTATAATCTATAAAATCCTTAAAGGCAAAGTCTGTCTCTTTGATCTTCGTGTTCATAGTACATTGTTTGACAGAGAACTGATGCTCAAAAAATCTGGCTGGCTGACTGAATAAACTTATCAGCCAATCCATTCAGTCCAGTAAGAACTATATGACTAATCCATGACTTCACAGAACTGCCTAGCTGACCTGATTGATTTCCTTCTCCCTAATCAAGGCAGACAGAATATATGGATATGCTCTGCATGTTTAGATAAAGATTCAGGATGTCCCAGTTAGGTTTCTACTCATCCTGATCATGCCCCACACTTGTGTCTGCTGCCCTTGAACTCATATTTCTAACCATTATTACAAAGTTAATAAAGGGAGTATTAAAAAGTTGGATCATTAAATTTCTTACAGGCATAATAAAGCTCTTATTTTCATGCCTGTAAAAGGTATCTAATTTCTATTTCATTTTTCTTCTGAGTTCTTCAAATATACCATAGGCTTTACTTTATTGGTTTTTGGTTTCCTAATTACAGACAAAGTGCTTTGATAGCACAGGGTGGAATGAAATTTGCCCAAGGACAAATAGACAGCTTTAGAACTCAGGTGCCCTGGCTTGGCTTTCTGTTCAATACTTTAAAAATAATAATAATAATTTTTAAAAAACTTTAAAAATAATAATAATAATAATATAAATATTTTTCTGATTTTTTTAGAATAATCTGGAAAAAAGAGTTGGTTTGTAAAATTTTATTTATATACACTGAGAAACTATTATACATGGAATGTTTCAACTCCCTCAAATTTCAAAATTATTTTGGATATATCAGTATTTTTATAATTGAGATTATCCTCTTCTTGTCTCAATATGTAGAGATCCTAAGCCAAAACATCCAGTTTATACTAAGTATTCATCACTATAACATTATCTCTTTTACTCAAGAGATTATATAATCCTCTCTAGGAAAGAGAAATCTATATCACTAATTAATACTAATATTTTAATTCTGCATAGAGCTTTACAAGCCAAACAAAAACATTAAATAAAAGGATATGGGCACCATGGCAAAGAGAACCATAAATATAAATAAACTCCTGTCGGGCAGGCCCACACAGCACAGCAGATAAACCAAACCACTATTTGAAGCATTTTTTTTTTTTTCTGACATGATCCAGGTCTGACAAATGCCTTAGTTTATATTCAGGATTTGGTTTTGTTTCAAGAAAGCAAAATAACATTTTCAAGGTGGTCTATCAACATGTTTTCAAAAACTACGGACTAAAGCTACACTTTCTATATTAATAACTCATTGCCTGGTAAATGCCCTATTCACCAAGAGATGTTATATTCTGGTGGTATTCACCAAAAGCCACCAGAGCTCTTTCATTGTCCTGGCCCTACCTCTAAGAATATATTCTAGGTCAGCTGTACAGACCTGAAGAAAACTTCTTAGTAATTTTCCTTATTTACTTCATTTTAATTTTCTTTTCAGTAAAAGATTCCTTAGAAATGCTACCCACGGTGAGTTACGTACTTCCAACTCATTCATGTTAACTAAGGAACAATATGCCTTAACAGAGAAGAACTGTAGGGGCTGGCCATGAGCCATGAGGACTTCTCGCAGACTCCTGTGCCTGAAACCGTGGGCCCAATCACAGACCAATCACCTGAATGTAGGCAGATCCTGTTGACAAAGACGCTGTCTGGTTCTTATTGCTTTATCATCCCTGACTGATCGCTATTTTCTTTATGTGGACTTAGCAAGTGCTAGTTAGTGACTTCTGGATGCAAACCACACTACGAAGAATTTTTTTTTTTTTTAATTTTTTACTTGTTTTGCCTCAGGCAGAAGTAAATTCAGTGAAAGGCTAGGAGGCATTCTGATACACCAACAGATTATAACTTAACCAACCTTTATTAGAGTACCTCCAGATATCCAGCTCCAGCGGGAATTCATTGAAGGGCCCTGGACTGGTCACATCGCAGATCTAAATCTGTTTCCGCAACTTTTTCCTAGGGACTATACTATCTCCCGCTTTACTTACAGCATTCTGATACTGATGCCTTGAGCTAAGGTAGGCACAACTTCTGTAAAAGGTCAAAGGCAGGGGCAACTGGGTGGCTCAGTGGGTTAATTTTTAAAGCCTCTGCCTTCGGCTCAGGTCATGATCCCAGGATCCTGGGATTGAGCCCCATGACAGGCTTTCTGCTCAGCAGAGAGCCTGCTTCCTCCTCTCTCTGCCTGCCTCTCTGCCTATCTGCCTACTTGTGATCTCTGTCTGTCAAATAAATAAAATCTTAAAAAAAAAAAAAAAGGTCAAAGGCATTATTCAAACAGGAGAAGGACTCTAGGGAACGCTCAGTC
Source organism: Mustela putorius furo (assembly GCF_011764305.1). Classification (NCBI taxonomy): domain Eukaryota; kingdom Metazoa; phylum Chordata; class Mammalia; order Carnivora; family Mustelidae; genus Mustela; species Mustela putorius. The sequence goes on from NW_025421998.1 coordinate 33,073,528, forward strand.
CAGTTCCTACATACACCCCTCAAACAGAAGTGATGGTGTCACAGAAACTGAGGATTCGGTGAGAACTTTAAGAACACCTAGTTTAACATACTTTCTTCACAGATAGAGAACAGAGACCCAGAGAGAGTAAATTCTTTATCTGAGATATAATGGTCTAACTGGTACCAAAATCCCCATCATCTGAGGCCCAGATGAATGCCTGGTTAAGAAGGCTCATCTCAGCATCGCATGCCAGCACACTTAATTTCAAGAATAGAGCATCATGTGTGTAAAAACAATCTATTCCTATGTCAAGTCATACAATCCACAGGTATAAAATCAACTACATATACAAATTAGAAGAAAGTATGGAGTTTAGGTACCAAAGAAAAAGGCAGGAGGTTAAAGGGAACTTTTAAAGTTTATCAAAATACAAGTACCAATGCCCTGTATCTCAGAAACAGAGCAAAAATCTCTGCTCCAAAAAAAGATTTCTCTGTAAATTTTAGCCAATGGATGCCTTTCAGGTTTTCTTTCCTCATACTTTTTTGGATCATGATAAAAAATTTATTAACTTGGATTATAAAAAGAGAGATACCTATGGGATGTGAGAAAGTTATTATCTTCTTTAACTCTGGAAGTTTCTGCCCAGATACCCACCACCTGTCCACACATACACAGGAGTACAGGGAGGGACACAGGACATAGGGAGAGATTTTCAGTTCAGCTATTTTGAGAGTCTCCCCTCTGCTTCTCCCACAGTCAATAAAACATAAAATACTAATAGTATTTAATATGTCTCTTTATCAACACAAAGATATCTAGAGCAACTCTCAGGCAGTCTGTCTTACTGGAAACATTTTTTTGTTTGGTGGCATCAGATCAATCATTTTTAAAAGAAGTTTTTTCCTCACTTTGTTCCTTCCAACATCCCTTCTTTGCAAGTGTATGATATTAGCTCTTAAAAAATAAAGATTACACTATGTGAGTCTTTGGTTAGTAACTGTTTGCCATAATAATGCTGATAATACCCAGGCCAGAGATGTCAGAGATGTTCAGACAATCCCACGCACCAATATAAACACAGGGTATCAGATATTCTCTAAATGATTTTAGTCACAAACAAAATGTGAGAAATTAAGTGACCCTCACTGGAGGTTCTACAGTGAAGATCTTAATTGTCAGTATGTCCTAGCAACAACAATTTTCACATCACGTATTAAATACCGTGTAAACTGGAGTGGAAATAAATAGTGCACAGTCTAGATTTGTCCAAACGATGGAATCAGAGAATATTTTTGTAGATCTTGAAACCATTTTTTAGTATTTTACATAAAAAGCAAAATATAGCTATTTTAGTTAGCAATTTAAACCACATTGTGATGAATTTAGCATTTGCACATTAAATGAAGAGGTTAATGTATTTGTTGATGTGTATGAAACATGGGACAATTCAAGTACATTGAAAAACATACATATTAAGGTCAGATATCCATGTTTCCAGACTGTTCCATTTCTAGTATCCTTCTCAGGGACATTTGAGTCACTCTACCCTGCTAGCCATCTACAGGTTCAACACCTAGGAACTGTGTTATCTTGAGCAATTATTTGATCTCAGTGAGCTTAGTCTCACATCTTTAAGTAGGAATAAACTACCAGCTCCGCAGACTTGTGAGAATTAAGTGATATGTAGTAGTGACCGGAATGTTGGATGTAAGTAGGTGCTCAGTACTGGGAGTCAGAATTGTAATCTCCCTCCTGAGGTCATGCAGGGGTATTAAAGGATGATACTTCATTTTGATGCAAGAGTTAAGCTCATAGCATGCCCCCTTTCTAAACGGTTTCTCTGAATACAACAAAGCCTGTTAGCTCAAAGGGTTAAAGTACACAAGAGCTACACTGATTAAGATACATGATAAACCATAATGAACAATGAATACAAATTTACAAAAGAAAAAATACTACTTACCAATAATACTAAAAAAAAAAAATTAAAGTACAAATGTGCAAAAACCAAAGAAAAGGAAAATAAACAAGCAGGGATGTATCATTCTTGCCCATTTGTTTTATCAGAATTTTTCTAAAATTGAAACACACATGGGGCATCTGGGTGGCTCAATCAGCTCAGTGTCTAACTCTTGGTTTCAGCTCAGGTTGTGTTCTTAGTTTCATGAGATCAATGCTCAGGGTGGAATCTGCTGAAGATTCTCTCCCTCTCCTGCTAATCTGCTCTTTCTTTCTTTCTTTCTTTTTTTTTTAAAGATTTTTATTTATTTATTTATTTGACTGAGAGATCACAAGTAGGCAGAGAGACAGGCAGAGAGAGAGGGAGAAGCTCTCCGATGAGCAGAGAGCCCGATGCAGGGCTGGATCCCAGGACCCTGGATGACCCTCCGATGAGCAGAGAGCCCGATGCAGGGCTGGATCCTTCTGACCTGAGCAGAAGGCAGAGGCTTCATCCACTGAGCCACCCAGGTGTCGCATCATCTGCTCTTTCTAAAATACATAAATTAATCTTGAAAAAATAAAATTATAACACAGCGTAGGTGAAACTATGAGAAAAAGTATACAGGAACACAAGGCTGTTGGCATTTGGTCAAGCCTTCTAAAAAAAAAAAAGCTCAATGCATAAAACATGAATACCTTCAGACTCTTTGACCTATTCTCTAACATTTGGAATTATTTTCTTAGCATTTTTAATGTTTTATTTCTAAAATTTGAAAACAGTTATATTCACAAAAACACCCTTCAATGCATAAACTATAGTAACACCAAAGTGGACATGAATTATGTCCAACAAAGAAAGATTGATATAGTAAGTGTTTCATTATTCATTTGAGATGTATTTACTGACATGTCAGGCCCTATTTTAAGGGCTCGGGAGAGAGTATTAAGGAAGACAGTCAAGTCTCTGCGGTCATGAAACTTGTATTTTAGTAGAAAATAGAAAATAAATGAGCAACTGAATAAGCAAAATTAGTCACTATAGCACTAATCAGTATGAATGTGATAATTCTGTGAAGCACAGTATGGTAGAAAGTCAGCTAACATAGATGAAATCATCTGGGAGATGATATGGAAGAATTAAATTCCAAGAGTGAACCAGACAGCTACAAGCAAATCTACAGAACACCATGTGATCATGGAAAGTTAGAGAAAAGATGCACAGAACAAAAAACACGGAACATGGGAGTAACTTAAGCAACTTCAACAGTTCATTCTTACGTAGAAGAAATGCATAAACTTAGCAATAGTAGTGGAACTAATATGATGGGGGTATGGGTGTTTTTCATTTTATTTCCGTGTTGTTGGGTTTTCTTTTTAGTTTAAAACTGTATTATATTCATGTGAAAAATGCAGAAATGTAAATAGAATTTAACACACAAATAGAAGATCATGCATCTCATCAGTGCTTTTCGTATCAGAGTGCCTGCCATGGTATTTGAGGCAAACATATGTTTAATACATGTTGTTTTAATTATGATGTTCTTAAATGCACACACACACACACACACACACACTGAACTAATAATAAACGGAATCCTCAAACATCCTATTAATCATAGTAATTTTTTAACACTTCTCTCGCTACACCACTTGAATTTCCTTCCCACAATCATCTACTAAGATGCTAACAACAAATCCATCATAATTTTCACCCTGCACTCTCTTTTTTTAATCAACATCACTTTCTGGAAAGTAGGCATCCTGCTAGAAAGCACTAAGTATGTTTTCAAAATGATCTCTCCCGCTCATATGTCATTTCACATCACTTGCTCATCCCTCTTTCCCTACAACCACAAATACTGGAAATAAAAACGTAGGATTCTTATGAACACTCGTAAGCATACATGGCATGTCTGTCAGAATATCCTCACTTATAGGTTACAGCCTGTCTCACGTCTGTTCAAAAAATGCAATTAGTTTTTGGAGGTCCAAAGTCAAATACATTGTCTTAGAAAGTAGTTTCAGAGCAAGCCACAAAGCTCTCTACTTGGTAATTTAAATGACTGACCGCTCAATTTATGAGCATTCCCAGCAATAAAATTCAGCCTGAACTTAATAATAGCACATTTTATGTGACAACGATGACAATTACAATCTATAGTTACGGCAGTCGCCCTTTGGTCTGGGGAAAAATGACAGTATTAATTATACACACTTGCCATTTATCAGACTTAACTTGGCAGGCGATGGAGCTCAGGACCATCTCCAACTTGACTTCTACATTTACCACTTTCTAATCCACTGAAACGAAGATAATTAGAATAGAGAAAAATGAGTGGCTCCTTCTTCCACTGGCTTTATCTCTGATTTCATGTAGAGTTCTTGCATCATAATAAATTTATACCCACTTGGTTTAGAAGCCTGCCTTTGTTTGCTTTCTAATCTCCACAGCTAAGGGAATAATATTTCCTAGGTGTGCTACAGCATGGGATTTGGGCTGCATGTAACTCCATTTTTCTTTTATATCTTGTTTTTACACCTCAACTACTTGGGGATCTTGGGTCCTTGCTAGGGCTACTGCTAGATGAGATTACTGATGTACTGAGAACGGAAATTATTTTAAAATATGAGAAACCACCTAAGGGGCTTCAGGTCCATGTAAGGACACAAAAATGGGTCCTAAACAGTCTAATTTTCACTCAATCATTTTTTTTTAAGATTTCATTTATTTGAGAGAGAGAAAGACAGACAGAGCAAGAGCAGGGGGAGGGGCAGAGGGAAAAGTAGGCTCCCTGCCAAGTAAGGAGCCCAAGGAAGCAGGGCTTGATCCCAGAATCCCAGGATCATGACCCAAGCTGGAAGCAGATGTTTAACCAATTGAGCCACCCAGGTGACCCCATTCAAACTTTTTTTTCTTTTTAACCATCCTTTTCAATCATGTATCACTTTTATTCAATTTTTGTTTTCTTTTGTGTTTTTCCCTCTGTGTGTTATGCAGATTCACAATATGCTATTTAAGACAACTGTAGGGACCCCTGGTGGCTCAGTGGGTTAAGCCTCTGCCTTTGGCACAGGTCATGGTCTCAGGGTCCTGGGATCAAGCCCTTCATTAGGCTCTCTGCTCAGCAGGGAGACTGCTTCCTCCTCTCTTTCTCTGCCTGCCTCTCTGCCTACTTGTGATCTCTGTCTGCCAAATAAATAAATAAAAATCTTTAAAAAAAAAAAAGATTTAAGACAACTGTAAAATCATGCTTATCTAGTTCTGTGTTCAAGTCTTTACCACCTTTTATAGAAGGCTTAGAGAATTCCAATTTACTAAACTCCTCTTTGGTTTCAAATGTATTCCCTTTTCTCAATTCTTACCAACCCTTGAGAAATATTATCCCTGTTTTTAAAAAAGAGATTTTGGGGGGCACTTGGATGGCTCAGTGGGTTAAAACAGAGATTTTTTTGAGGCTCACAAAGCTTAATCAATGTTGACATGTGAAATCAGAAATTCTAGAACAGGCCTCCAGAAGAAGGTGTGGTTAGAAATATCTTAAAGGTATAAATAGGTAGGGACCCTCACCACTCCTACCTTCCTGCTGGTTTTGTCACTGTTAGACCAAAGCACCTATTAGAAAGATGTCTCATTTACTAGCCCCAACCCAGAAAAAATCAAATAGGTAGAAACACTTTTGAATATATAGAATTCACAAAAATTTTCCATCAATACAGCTCATATCTTGAAAATGAGATTATAAGGAGAGTCTAACAAACGGATTCTAGCACTAACTCTGTAGTTACTACTCAGGATCCTTGGCAAGTTAATTTAATTTCCTTATGTCTCAATTTCTTCTTTTATAAAATTATGATATTGAATTATATCTTCTATAAAGTCCCCTCATTTCTAGACTTGTTTGTGTGATTATGGAAATCCTGGAGTGACTGAGTACAGAAAGGGGCTGCATCCTAGAAAAGTACTTGTAATAAAGCCTACCTGTTATGTGAGAGCTGCCAGCAGCAGGGTTTCCCTACCACAAGAGGTAGAGACTTCATCTTCAATTTTTAATAGCAGGAAACTGCCATGGGGTATGAGGGAAGGATCTTTAACCCTCCTCAAATTCAAGAGGTAGAACTGACTCTCTTTCAAGGACTGGCCCTGCCTTTTTCCTGGGAGGGATCAATCATTTGAGCATTTTGAGGTATGCATAGGCAAGGAAGTCCTCACTCAATATTTGAAGGGAATTTAAACCAGTCAAATGGCCAACTATAGACGTTTCAGACTGAGATTTCAGGTATGTTCTGTCCAGTCATGCAAGGTGTATACCTTATATTCTCCTTTTTCTGAGTATGAATTTAGATAGAATTGTCTGTGAAAATACTGTTTGTTCCTGGGAACAGAAAATAACCTTTGTGACTATATTGGCTCTGAAACATGTGTGAGATCGGACAGAGCCAGGGGGCACTTCAGGCTTCTTTTTCTCTTTACATCAAAGTAGAGGCAAAAGGTCAAGTTAATGTACTATCTTTAGTAAATTTTAAGTCAACAGCAAAACCTTTGCAAAAGCCTTATTGATTTTGCCTAGAACTTGGAGAACAGAATCCAATATCCCCAATACCTCTATGGTAAACAGAATAATGCCTCCTCCAACCCTAAAAAAATCTACATCCTAATCCCTTAAACATGTGAATGTGTTACCTGGCAAAAAGGAATGTGAAAATATGATTAAAGTGAGAATCTTGAGTCGGGGAGATTATCCCTGTTCCAAGGCCTGAAGTGAAAGACACCAGAATTAAGGGCTCTGAATCCCGGGGGAAAACAGAGCAACTCACCGACCTGGCATCAGGCCAGAGTCATTTCTTTTTTTGCACTCCCAAGGGTAAAGTATATAAAGCAATATAGCATTGTAAAACAATAGCAGCAAATGAGGGGGCAACAAACTCCATAAATACATAGTGCGAAAAGGGCGATATTCTAAACAATTCTGGAAGCAATGAGAAGATAATACATAAGATGCTTTAGCTTACTCAGGGAACATTGTGCATCTAGTATATAGTGAGAAGCACTGCTGAGTATAGCCAGGACACAGGGAAACCAAAGGGACCCCATGAAAGAAAAAGCTGTGTTTGGGTTCCTCACCCCCTTTGCTTCTCTTCCTACTCTGGTTCTTTCTAGGACCTGCACTGCCACTTCATACGTGCCTTAATGTATATCCTCCTCACAAAGGACAACGACGCAATGATATTTTTTGATTCTTCCAGCTCAAAAGATGATTTCTAAGGAATGAACCAGACAGAACTGTCATGTACCTATTCCAGATGACCGGCGCTAGATATCTCGACACCAAGATCCTTGCCTTCAGGGACTGAAGGACTTACAAAGGACTCTTGGACCCTGTCCTTGTTCTGACCAGTGACTGGATGCCTGAGAGGACAGGAGCACCAGACTGCAACGGCCAATACAAACCGCAGACCCCAGGCAAAGACGAGAGACTCTTGCCTTTTTTCCTTTCCAGGTCTCCCAGACACTCTGTATCTGCTCCCTCTATACTTCAATAAACGCTGCTTTGACCTCCTACTGGCTCGAGTTCGATCTCTGTGCTGCATGAAGTCAAGGACCCTCCTGCTGGTTCTGCAGGACCTCCTGGGTCCTCGGACCTGGCCTGCCCACACCAGTCAGAAACATCACTGAGTATGTCAGGAGATACATTTTTTATTTTTATTTCTGGTCCCATTTGTGAATTTTATGTGTCCATTTATAAGTTATATGTCAGGTTATCTTTTCTAAAAGGTCCAAGTTCTATGCTAGAACCAGCAACTGCTACTTACTATTACTTCAAAACACAATGAAACTTATTTCGAAATAACAGGGGAAAAACCATTTTAAATCATAAAATAGGGCCCGTAAGATAAAAAAAATCTGTAAACACTCTTAAGTAAATCATGCATGACTGTTACGTTTTTAACATTCATCTTTATTAATTTTATCATGTGCTCTGGATAACAGACCAATTTCTTACTAAAATTTCTCACAGTAAATATAACTAAGTGTGCCCCTCCTACTTCCCCCAAGCCCTTATGCCTAGAGCAGAATTTGATGAGAGCCAGGTCATTTTCCCTACATGGGTAGCCACACACTCCACAGGTGAGGGTTGAGAGAAAATTAACAAACAAAACAAAACACCTTTTTTCTCTGCATATAAAGGGGAAGGAGGCAGAATGGTTCTCCTTGAAAACAAAAGGAGCTTAAGTAACTTACTCCCATCCTTTGATATGTCAGTAAAATCTCTCTAGGTGCCATATACTCCCAAGAGCCTCAGCTTTGGGGACCTAAAGATGTCTCCAAGGCCTAGGCTTCATCCCTCTTGAAATAAAAACACAGAGGGAGTTAGCCCTTCTGTCTCCCAAGAACCCTAGGGCTCCCCAGAACCTCAGGGACCTGGTTCAGCCTGTCACCATTCAGCCTTTGGAGAGATAAGAGAGCTATTGCAATCAGAGCAATTTAATTTAAAAAATGCCTGTAGGTCTAAATTTCATGGAATGTGAAGAGTGAAATATTTCTACAGGCAGCAGAAGCAAACACTCCCTATCAGTGTATTACATCAATTTCCATGTCCAGGGAGCCCAGGGTGTCTTGCAAGAGCACTGAGACATCCAGCCAAGTTTCATTTCCCCACCATTTTCTAGCACTAGATTGTACCAGAATCAGCTGGAGAGTTGTTAAAACTCAGATTGCCATTTTTCCCCCCTTAGAGTTTCTGATTCCATAATTCAGAGGTGGAGCCCAAGAATGTATTTATTTCTAACAAGGTCTTTGGTGACACTGATGCTGCTGGTCAAGGATTTGGAAAACCACTAGGCTCCACTGGTCCTAAGTGGTTTCAAGTTTTGTGGAGCCTGAAACATATAAAAACTCAAGAGCCCTTGTTTTTAGGAATTCAAGACCAGTTATAGACTAGAAGGGGCCATGATTCCATGACTGCACAGTAAATCTTCTGAAAGTGATCATATATGAAAGAGTTAATAGTTCTCTACATCAACTGTACGCCTGAGGTTCAGTTTGACATCATAAATATGAAACTGGAACATACATAATATAATCACTGATTTCACTGGAGAATTTCTAAAAAGATGAACAGAAATCATCTTGCTCTTTAGTGAACTACCAACACACGATAGAATTTACCAGACTTTGCACTGTCTAAGAATAGTTACACACCACTGGCTGGATAATTATTACATTTGTATAGAAGGAAGAGCAACAGCCTGTGGATCACTTAAGGGTTCTTGAACTTTATTCATAGTATCACCTTGCCCAATATATTGACTGGCATGAAGCTAAATTTCTTTTCTAGCTGTAACCAGTCTCAAATTCTATTTTATTATTTTATTTATATAATTTATGTATAGAATTCTATTTTATTATTCTATTCTAATCACTCTAGCTGTAACCAGTCTCAAATTTTAGAATAACAGCATTAATCAAACAGTTTTTGAGCTTGCAGTTCACCAGTGTGAGCCTCTAACATACTGCCATTTTCTGAAATTGAAAGATTAAGGAAAGTTGTGTATCACCATTTTGCACCCTCCACTCGCCAAAATAATCTCCATTCTATAAGAAGGGGGTAAAAATGGAAACTCTGTCTTCAATTATTCATGCTCAAATTCTAGAGATCAATTAAAACTGAAAGAAAGAAACAGTTAAGTCAGTTTTCTCATTTTTACAAGCGTATTTAACAGGCCCTATCTTCTAATAAATCCCCAATCGTTCCATGAAGGGCCTCAAAATGTTTCTTTCTATCTGTAAAATAACTCCCAAGGGAGCTGCTTTCCTCTTGCCCGGGCCTCAGAAAAATGTCTTGCAAAAAACAAGCTGAGCTCACCTCTTCAGTTATTTCCTGCCAACCCCACTGATTTCACCGAGGGCGCCTAGGTTCAGAGAATAAAAAGCAGCCCCGATGATTTTGAAAGGTAGAACCGGGATCTGACTTTTAAGTGTCTAAATTGGATGAGCCAGACGCATCCTACCCTCTACACTGAACAAAGAGGAAATCAACACAGTCCCTTCATGCAACTTCAAAAGCCTGCCACTGTTACTCAAGGTACCGGTTTCCCCACTACAGAATGGAAGCTGCATGTATCCGGTTATGGCAGAGTTCTAGAACAAGAAATAGAAGGGACAGAAAAATCAATTTATTGAACACTCTGACCCAACTTTGAAGTGCAATGCAGCACGGGCGTCTTAGCACAAACCTTCCACAAAGGTCTCTCTCTGATCAGCCTACAAGCTGTCCTTGGCTCTAATATGGAGCAAACTGGGACAGGATCAGGAATTAGTAATTATCTGACTGGCTGGGTCTACACAGATGTCCCAGATTTTAATCCAAATCACAAATAAACTGTTTATGTTATTTTTTTTTTAATCTGAAAAATTCCAATTAAAGCTTAGCAAGGCACATCCTGGTGGTCATTTTCAATACTGCCTGCTGAGATTATGCCATTTTTATTTTTAAGATTTTATTTATCTATAAGAGAGAGGGAACACAGGCATGGGGGAGCTAGAGAGGAAGAAGCAGTCTCCCTGCTGAGCAGGGAGCCTGATATGGCTCTCCAATCATGCCTGCCATTTTTAAATTCCTTTCCAAACCAGCCACTGAACTGGCTATTCCGGTAAACACTCAGACTGTGAGTTTCCCCATCAGACTCACATATCCTCAGAGGTTGGGACTGTGTTTTATTCATCTATCTAAAGGGCCTAGAACTGGGGCGCCTGGGTGGCTCAGTGGATTAAAGCCTCTGCCTTCATCTCATGTCATGGTCCCAGGGTCGTGGGATCAAGCCCCACATCAGGCTCTCTGCTCAGTGGGGAGCCTGCTTTCCCCCTTCTCTCTGCCTGCCTCTCTGCCTGCTTGTGATCTCTGTCAAATAAATAAATAAAATCTTTTAAAAAATAAATAAATAAATAAAGGGCCTAGAACTACTTGGCACAGAAGCCGTGGTCCTTATTTAAAGCATAAAATGTTACATAAAATGTTGAATAAATCAGAATGAGCAAAGTAACCTCTGCATATAAAATGGAGAAATTCCAGGAATAGGATTTTTCAGTACGGTTTTTAATAGAATTTGCAGAACACTGGAAGGTACTCAGGGTAAGTTTTCCAGTCTCTGATTTTTAGTATCCTAATAAACAACCTAAGGTGCCTTTCACTGTAATCATAGTTCAGGGAGGAAAAAAAGAGGAAGAATATATATGCCATTAGAATGTAACAAACAAGTTTTTTGTTTTTTTTTAAGTTCCTTGGAAGCATTTTTCCATTCCAGACATCTCTGTGGAATCATCTTAAAGCTAACTCTGCAGTACTCTTTTTACCCCAGTATCTTGAACCCAAAGATATCTTTAAAGTGCTCCTGTTAAAACTGTCAAATTCACTTACCTGAAAAAAAATTTCAATCTCTATGATTTCTATATGCATGCACACATATACACACACATGCATACTGGAGAGAAAAAGATTAACATTAAAGGGAAAATCAAATTGAAATCAGGAGATGAACCTGAAAAATAAGGCCATTTTCAAAGATCCTCAGAAGGAAAGCTGCCATTATTAAACATTTTAAGTTAATGATAATAACTGAAATATATTTTAGCTCCAGGGTTTAGGATACAATGGGTTTTTAAAAAATAACCATAGCTACATAGTTGGATACCTACAATAAAAAGCATTATCAATATTTACTGGGGTAATGTTATTAAAAACAATTCTAGCCTTGCATTTCTACGATCATTACAAAGAAGTGGTCACAAACCAGTATTACAAAATATTCTGTTGGTCTGACCTCATCTCCTTTTCTTAACTGGTCCATCTGGGAACTACTTATTTATTTTGCTGCTTACCACTTTATATAGTTGAATAAAGTATCTTCAAGTATGTATAGAGATAAGTAATTTAGAATCATTTTAATATTGTATCCTTTAGCAAATACAGTGAAATACTAATGAAATATTAGAATACTCAGCATAAAGAAATGTCATCAGCATTAACTAAGGACTGGAAATTCAGATGGCTCCCAGGCGCAGATGTCCCGTCTCACTTTACACACGTTGGTGTGTGTATGTTCCGTAGGATTCTGATACAGAGAGGCGTTAGTGGACCATGGAAGAATGCCCGTCTTCCACAATAGACACAAATGGGGTCTAGGTCCTTTCCTTACCTAAAAGAAACTTGAAGCCTGACTTGTGTTCCTTTGCATGCTTTTTTATATAATTAGAATGTATGTGCAGTATTTTCATGGAATTCAGTGCTTATTTCTAAAGGTCTTGTTTTGAATTTTTCACATTTTTCTTAAGTTGTGTTATGAAAAGTTCTCTTTCTGGGAAAGAGAATCATAATTAAAAGTTGAAGGCATAGTCATAACCAAGGATTTCTATAGTATAAGAAAAGAACTGGTTATAAATTAAGATCGAAAGATATAGAAGAGAAAAAAAATCTAATTCATTTTTTATAAGCCCATATAGCTTTCTAGGGAAGGTGGGCCTTAGCAACTGAAAGGCTCTTTGGTAAACACAAGGATGGATGTGACCATTTAGGGGAAGCCAATAAGCAGTAACTGAATTGTTCTCTACAGCAAGAATGGCAAGATTTTCTAAGGAAATCCAAAGAAATTCAAGGAGAATCCAAGAAGCAAAGATACCAATGCCAAGGTGCTGGGACAGATGCTACTTATTTCCCCTGCCTCCCCCCATACTTCCTACATAGCAGGGTTGGGTCAAAAGAGATATTTGAAAAGTCAAAGATTGAGGAGGGATTCCAAGCTATTTTCTATGTGGTATATGGTACAAACCCTGTCCTCCTCTACAGATAATGTCCATATTATCATCAGGAATTTCTACCTTGCTCCCTTTATACTCCTATTTTGTTTTTTTCTTGTGGCATTCCAAAAAGTGGGAGGAGGTAGACATTGACTTCCAAGTTTTATGTGTGTCAGGGAGACCCTTACTTGATTTTTACTAAGAGAAACTGTTATAAATGACTATTAGATATCAAACAAATGTGAATATGCCTAAGCCTTGCTTTGCTTTGAATTAAGTATTGTGAACATACACTAATACATTCAGATATACACAGACCAAATGTTTTTAAAAGACCATGCAAAGAGACAAGCTCAATAATTTATGGTTACAAGAAGTTTAATTATTTCATTCCAAGGTCTAGGCAATGTCAAGGTAATCTGCCAGACTGGCTAATACTCTGAAGGTTTCTAAAGTACTAAAATTTGATGTATCAATTTTAAGTCTCCCTATTTTCAGAACATTTTTGAGGAAACTGCATTGTATTTGAAAAATGAAACTCAAACAAGAGGTTCATCACGCCCATGAAACATGGATTTCCAAAAAAAAAGAATTTGAAAACCACTTTGCTGGGTGCTAAGGGGCTGTAGGTAGTCCAAGACTTACCACCTTCCTTTCTACCTTTCCTGGCTCTGTAGATTTCAGAGTCTATCAGTTCAAAGTATCAACTCTCAAGACAAAAACACCTGGGTTCAAGTCACAATTCTTGGACAAAACATATGATCTTGGGCAAGTTTCTTAACTTCTTAATGCTTTCCTTTCTCTCATTATGAGACAGAAACAAACACAGGACTTCTTTCACAGGGTTGTGGTGAGGGTTCAATAAATTAACACACATCAAGTGTTTAAAATAGAGCTTGGCACATTTTAAGTCCTATATTTACATTCTTACTTGATTAAATAGTCAGTCACTACTTTTTAAGTTCTATGGGGACAGCAATTTCCCTTTTCCCTGGCCTAGAACTCTGGTCTGCAAAATGAACTCTTGGTGTTACTCTGTTCTTTGGACAGCCAGCCAGGGACTGCTTCCATCAAGGGCAGAGGCTTACCCTCTGCACAAAGACCTCTGCAGTCTCAATCTCACACGATTTACACTTAAACCATACTTTAGAGAGAAAATGGTCCAATTTGAAAGATAAGCAAAGGAAATGGCAATTTATGTCCCAAAGCAACTCCAGAGTCAACTCGACCTAGAAGGGAATCAGTATTGCAAGTACACAATAGGATTATTAGAGCATCTCTCTGATTTCATGTACATAGTTCCTCAAATCACATAGTCCCTGCTCCATCAGACAAAAGCTGCTATTGAGCCAGCAGGTCTTCCTGGGGGTGGGCATGTGACCCAGCACTGACAAACCACACAGACAAATTTGGAATTGAGTGTGACATGAAGCTGTTCAAACAGGGTCCTCTCTGGGGCTTTGCAGTCTTGACTATCAAGACACCTTCTCAACTATTCCCTGCTTAGCCAACTTCTCTCCTAATTGTGGGCTAGAAGACTTAGAGCATCAAACAGCCATCTTTCCCATCAATTAGAAAGAAGAAACTTCTTCAGAATGAGATCCATGTAAAGAGGAATGAAGCATCAAGACACGGAGAAAAAGAGAGTAGGGGAAAGAGAGAACTGACATTGTGTGAGCCCCTGGATACAGGTCTGAAGCTGGAAGCACTCCTCTAGTTTTCAGGTATATAAGCCAGCAAGTCCCATTTTTTACAGAGGCTACTTTGGTTTGAGTTATTTCTGCAGCACACAGCTAAGAGTTCTGATTGCATGCAAGCCCATCCTGTGGCCAGCAATTTAATTAGTGAATAAATAAATGATCACTACAAGTAGTTTTCCAGAATACCTTGTGTAGGAATAGAGGCAAGATGCAGATCAACAGTATGACAACGTCTCTAAAGGATCACTGTCTCCGAATTCCTTTTCCTGACTCAAAAATATAGGTAGCAAGTGAGAAAACTTCTCCAGACTGTTCTTTCTTCTCTTCCTGCTCGCTATCTCCTCCCACATCACTGTGATGACAGACCCTCACTGCTCTCAGCCCCTGCAAGAGAACGGGAGACTCACCACGTCACTGCTGCTCTGGCAGGGTAAAGCACCTCAGAGTAGACTCCCCACCTTGGATGGGGGCCAGACCATGGGGACAAAAAGCTGCTAAAGATCTGGTGTGCTAGGAGTCTGATGAACGTGTCTCAGGAGGCTTTTCTAGCTCTTCTCCACAAAAGCTCCCTTGGCTGCTCTGCCCTCATTACCATCCACCAAAACACCATCCATTTTCTTTCAGGAAGCCTACGGGCTCCTTTGTGCCTTCTTGATAGCCAGGTGTTTGTTTCTTTGCTTGCTGACCAGGGAATGGCTGGAAGAAGGCTGAGTGTCAAGATTGAAGTCCCAGAGAGGACTGAGGCTCTTTTCTCTCTTATTATTTCTCTACCCATCCAATACCAGATCAGGAAATCCAACCCCTTTCATTTCTCCTTACCGGCTATTATTTTTTTCTAGTCCCTACATTTAGATCCTAAACAATTGCTCCCAAGTATTATTACATTAACATATTTTCTTGTAGAGGTTTCTGTACATATTGCTATAAACATCTATATTCATCAATGAGTGATATGAAGGGACCCAAATTATTTAAACAGTGCCTGCTTTCAGTTCAAAATGTAACTGTCAAAAAAAAAAAAAAATGAAAACACAGGTTCTGTCTTTTCCATTTACAAGCTCTGTGACTTTGAAGAATTAAAATTCTTAGAACCTCAACTTGCTTCTCTCTAAAATGGGACAATAATGCTTACCCAGATAAACTCATAGGTTGCTGAGGAAATGAAATTGGGAGAGTACATGTATGAAAACATTCAGTATACCCAATATTCATATATGCAAGGCACGCAACACATTACCTGGTCCATAGTGATAAATGGATTCTTTCTTTCATTACACAGATGTGAAGACTGAAAAAGCAGTCAGCAGGGAAGACAGTCCCAAAGTTGTCACAGTTTGTGTATCCTGTTCCACAGGTGATGGCTTGTCCTTTCTCAGAAATCAATTGGTCAGTGTTTCTCCTATCAGCAATGATAATCCTCTTTGGAAACCAGTGAGAATATCCTAGATTTAAAACTTAATGTGTATATAGTTTTCTTTTCCCTGTATACTTTATTTTCCTATGGATTTGGGTATTATCACTTTTTAAAATACCTTCTAGTCTCCTTTTGCAGTGACCAAATGAATATTTTTAGAGCTATATATAATTTTCTTAAGTAAAATATGTAGGTAAAAGTAAAAGGACTGTTGAGATTTGCTTCACATTATATTAAATATCATTACAGTAAATGCTTCTATAATGAAGTATTTCCTTAGAAGTGTTTTGTCCATGTAATTGTTATAGGTTTTCATAAATTCTTCATAAATTCTCTGAAATATGTTGTACGATATATTAAAGTTCAATTTATGAGCTACCACAATTTCCTCCAAATGCACAGAATCGAGAGTAAAAGACAATCACAGAACTAAATATTCTCGGCCTCTTGCAAGGTTCTTATGGTTTAACATTCTCTCCTGATGACTGGAAACTTACTAAGGGCAACCTTGATATCTGCTAAGGTCTAGCACAGCACCTTCCAAGTACAGAGTGCTCAACATTTATGGATAGAATACAATTTCATTTTGTGTAGGTTCCTGAGAGTTTTTTTTTTTAATTTTTCATTTATACAACTGAGGTCATAACTCATTATGGAGCAGATGGACAAGGAATCTATCTGCCTCTTCGAAAAATCATGTTTTGCCACAGCAAGGTAAATGTTTGTAGAGGGCTGGAAAAAATCCTGGGTTGGGGAGCGGAGGTTGCAGAATTCAGAAACCTGGGTTTTCAAGCTCTTTCACAATTGCTGTGCCTCCGCGGGCAAGTCATTTGCTTCCCAAAGACCTCCATTTTATTATCAGTGAAATGCAGTTAATGCCTGCCTCATATACCCCACAAGGCCACTGTGTGTATGACAGAAATAAGATCACGTTATGGAACCTTAATCTTCATCTGGCTCCTGAACGAGAACTACTGTCCCTTGTCATAAGCAAAGATTTGTTAGTAGGCAGAATATATTTCTAAAGACTGGAAATAGCCTTTGCCTTTCTCATTTCTGTAAGTCAAGAGAGCAGAGGTTATGAAGGTTCTCACTGTACCCTAAGACAACCTTGCACCCAGAAACTTGAGTTAAAATCGCTTCTATACAGTCCTGGAGTTGTGCAGTCTCCTGTAACTCAGAACCACAACTGGGATTTATGATGCATACTATTTTGGTAGTTACTCAATTGATACTCCCATCTACTTATGTATAGAAAGAGAAGGACTGAAATAGTCAAAATGAATTGGAACTCTGAACAAAATACTGGTCTGGAAAATGCTACGAGAATGTTCAGAGAGCAAGTTTTCAGGGAGCTGTATTCATTGGCTTCATTCTACAGTATCCACCACTGTGCCTTATTGTAGGTTCTGGTCCCTGAGTATTCAAATATATAGGAACCAGCAAAAGATGGGGCTCCCTAGAATAAACAGGAATCCATACAGCTGTATCAAATACCCTCTTGTTCATATAACAACTCTCAACAAGTTCTTCTGGAAATCTCCAAACAAGAGATTATGCTTTCCACATCCGTTTACTGTCTCTCCACCAGATGCCCTGTGATTGTAAAGAGTCCTAAGCACTCCAGATGAGCTACGTTTCTTTCTTTCTTTCTTTTTTTTTTTTTTTTTTTTTTTGTCTTTTAAAAGATATTATTGTTTGTCAGAGAGAGAGAACAAAAGTACAAGCAGGGAGAGCTGCAGGCAGAGGGAGAAGCAGACTCCCTGCTGAGCAGGGAGCCCCATGTGGGACTTGATCCCAGGACCCCAGGATCACGACCTGAGCCAAAGGCAGATGCATAATCAATAGAACCATCCAGGTGCCCCAGGGTAGCAGTTTCTAATACTGCTCCTTGTTCAGGGACCAGGGAGTTGTCTCTGGAGTGTGCCAGACTTAAGCCAGGTCAGGTGTCTCCTTGCCATCCTACCTTGGCATCCTTGCCTGTCTCATACCCTAGATGCTCATACCCTAGACCCTAGGCCCTATACCAGGCAGGACTCCAGAAGGAGGCAGAATCACATGCAAGTAGTTCAGTTCAAAATATATTGATGAAAGGATTTATTTACAGATGTATGGCCAAGACTGAAGGAACTCACAAGAGAGGCTGAAGCTCCCCGAGGCTAGCGGCAGAAAGAAGCCAATTCTACCACCAGACCTAAAGGAGCAAGGGGAGGAGGTAGTTTTATAGGAGCCAGTGAGAGCCAGACTATGGAGGAGGGGCTGCTCCCTGGGTCCTCTCACCTGCCATGGTCTCCTTAGCTGAACATGAGAAGAGCAAAAAGATTCAAGGAGGCCAGCTGATGGAGGGTGACAAGCATGGCTCGTTTTTGAACCATTCTCAGAATTCTCCCCAAAGGGCCACTTCATAAAACCCTGTCAACTTTAATCCTGTCCTTCTCGTCTCAGGGAAATTATTCCCATCCTAAGTAGTCTTTAACTCCAGGCTGCAGATTTCATCTTTCTCGATTACACAGCAAAGCTAGTCTCTCCCTCAAGGACCTCCATCTCCCTGAGGGCTCTCTCCTTGATGGCGCCTTCAACAAAGTAAGTGGTTCATAATCCAGATACAAGGACTTTCAGAAGAGATATACCTGTTCTTTTGTCTTAATGAGTATATAAACTTGAGTGTGTTTGGGTTGGGATTCAGATGAAAATCAAACATTTTCCCTCCACAGGAGTGAGAGTGAGACAAACTGCATCTCTCAATACGTTAAAACTGTCGTGCAGGAAGATCTGCGGAGGGCTCTGTTTTCCCAAGGGTAAACCATTGAACCGAAAGACAAGGTAAGAAGCTCATGCAGTAGAATATAAAGAAACACTCAAAGGAAGAATTGCACAGTACACATTTTCCATGAGCTTCCTAAAGAGGCTAAAATACATAAATCCTTCTCCTAACACTCTCAAGTACCTCGAGAGTTTTGTTGGTTAACTTTCTTGAAGGCTTCACATCTTCCTGCCAAGTTGGTAACAACCTACCACTTTATGTGTTTTGCCTTGCGATATATTGATTTTGACCAGTATTTTGAAAATTATTACGCTCTATAGAGATACACACAGGGGTAAGGTATTATGGTCTAAGTGAAATTGGCATTTGGAACTCAAATACTGAATCACAAATCAGCAATCAATCCAAAAGAAAAAAATTAAGTTTCTAAAGACTGTTACCAAAACCAGGGCTAAATTCCCCAGAATTTGAAAAACTAATATCTTGAACAGTTACAAGGGTTTCATGGTCAAATATATACTTAAAAGTGAAATTATAGATCTTTCTAATTTAAAAAGCAATATTTATTATGGCATCCTCTAACAGTAATACTCCAATGTATTGGGGTCTATACTGGTCTATATTGGTTTATATAGACTGGTATACATTGGCTATTCTATACTGGTATATATATTGGGTAGTAAATACCAATAATAATATTCCAATTATATTACTCCAATGGCCTCTTATTCCATCATTAAAAAAGCTCTGAATAAATAACCTACAAATTAATAAATAATTAACATGCAGAGCTGTCATCTATAAATATCACCAAGCAAAATATCCATTTAGGATGAGAACATATACATATGGGGTACCTGGATGGCTCTGTCAGTAAAGCATCTGCCTTCAGCTCTGGTCATAATCTCAGGGTCCTGGGTTGTAGTACCATGTCTGCCCCCCTCTCAGCAGGGAGTCTGCTTCTCCCTCTCCCTCTGTTCTTCCCCCTGCTCGTGTTCCATCTTTCTCTCTCTCTCTCTGGAGGAGCACCTGGGTGGCTCAGTGGTTTAAGCCTCTGCCTTCGGCTCAGGTCATGATTTCAGGGGCCTGGGATTGAGCCCCTCATTGGGCTCTCTGCTCAGCGGGGAGTCTGCTTCCCTCTCTCTGCCTACTTGTGATCTCTCTCTGTGTCAAATAAATAAATAAAATCTTTATTTAAAAAAATTAAAAATGGAAATAACACTGTGAAACAACTTTCCACTTTCTCTCAAATAAATAAAATCTTTTTAAAAAATCTAAATTAAAAATAATTATTTCTTGATGATTTTAAAGAAGAGCAAGTGTGTCAAATATTACAAGACTGTGATTCATTCATTTCTTAATAAGGTGTTCACCAAAAAGCATGCTACAACTAAATTTGTGAGTTTTTATTTTTTTCATTTGTATTTTTGCATATTACAAATACCAACCCACCCTTTCTTTCTGTTTTAGAACATTTTTTAAGCTCTTTACCAACGTCTGTGAGGGTTAATCTAGTTAAAGTGATATAAATGATATATAAATTGATTTAATCAGATACACATTGGCTTTAATAAATCACCAAATGCTGACTGGCTGAACATGGACATCACTGCCAGTAACCAACTCCTGAACACACAGACCAAGGAAAACTGGCAGTTTCAGTTCATATTTCAAAAATTAACCTTTTTTGAATTCACAGTCAATCCCCAGTATACAATGGTTGTTAGGTCCTATAAAATCACCATGAATGCCAATTCACAAATACTCAGCCACTGATCCTGAAGAAAATACAGGGTTAGGTTTCTACAAGCCTCTGATCACAATGTTTTCATCAATCAATCAATGCATAACCTTGTCTTAAGACTGTTTCTGTTTAAAGATTCTTATTTAATACATGTTAATTCATTTATATCGACCCCATGGCCAGGTATGCATACAAGAGAGAAATTCTGGGGACAGATGGCAAGAGCATTTTCTGGGAAAGGCTGTGCAAGGTGACATAATGAGCAAAGAGTGATGGCCAAAAGCAAAGAGAATGTTTCCACAGTGATGTTGTGAGACTCTCGGTACAAGAGCCAGGGGCCACGAATGGTGCCTGGTGGCTGGGAGAAGAGGCTGCCTCTCCCTGTTCTGGTTATTCCTGCTGCGCACAGCTCAGCGGTACTTCTGCTCTCTGAGATTGGGATGTTGGGAGCACGTAGAATCAACACCTTGGAACACACATGACTCTTTTCAAGGTAGACAGAGTAGAGAGGCTTCACCAAGCCTCACTCTGCTAAGTGAGAAACAGAACAAGAGGGGAAGATCAGGTACAATGCCAAGTGGTATATTCTGGTTTCTGGAATTCATCCCTAGACAGACAACCCTTTGGGGATAAACACTGGGAACATTTTTGAAGTTGACTGTTGGACAACCAGGCCACCAGAAGTTTGTACTATTATAATTTGGTCCTGTAAGTAAATATAGAGTTACTTTACCTGCGATGCTAAGAGAAAGTTGTTCCTGGTATGTGTTGATCAAGACTGAGAACAAGCCTTTAGATGTGACAAAGAGAACCTCACTTGTCAAATACCTCACTTGTCAAAAACCTCACTTGTCAAGTGAGTCCGGCTGATGGATTATTAGGTCGGGCAGCAAAAAGATTGCAGAGACAATGGATCTAGCAAATGGTATCAGTTAAGAAAATCTGGCAAAACCCACAAAGATACATCAATTGAATGACAAGAATTTATACTGAAGAGAAAAATTTATAACTGAACTTCAGAGGGTCTATTTATGTGTCAGAGTGACAAACAGCAAGTTGTTGATATAGGAGAGGTGGTTAAAAATATCATAAAAAGGGTATAAAATAATTATTGGATTATCTTATCTTTTTTAAGTGTATGTACTTTAAACTTGATGAAATCACACAAAGATATAACCTTTCCTCTGTGTATTCACTCATCCGATGTTCAGAGGGCACTAATTTGGGCTACGCAAAATGACACCAGAATGAATAAGACACAGAATCCCTACCTCAGTGGAGTTAATGGGTCACAAAGCAATAAAGAGGTGTGTACAACACAGTGTGAGGGGTGCTGCGATACTGGATACATCAGGCGGCCTTGAGGCAAATGGGAAAGGTATCAATCCACATGGGGGATCAAGGACAGGAAGGAATATGAACCCTATATCTTGGACAAAGGTAGTTGTGATCCAGGCACAGGAGAAGAAAAAAGAGGTTTCTGGACAGCAAATCTGCAATAAATCAGAGGGAAGAGGGCAAGGTCTACTAGTAAAGGAGGACACCTGGTGTATTCAGGGGAGGAGGAACTCCAGGTCTGAGAGAGAAGAGTTAGGGAAATGAGCAGGGGCCATATGAGGCCCTATCAACTGTGTTAAGGAATATGGATGCCATGCAAAGAGCAATGGGAAGCCTCTTACGGTATTAAACAAGGAAGTAACATCATCAGTGTCAGGGATTAGAAAGGTCACTGCCTGCAGCTCCACCTCACTGTAGTTTCGAAGTTTGAGATCTTTGTTGAAAATGATCCTTTATTTGAAAGTTTTGCGTGTCTGAAGAATATTCTGGCTTAATATGTATTTTGTTAGCAACTCATCATCAACCCTTGAAGAGTGTTGTCGAGGGGTATAGAAACAAACTGAAGATGACACTGGTGGTTAACAAGAGTCATAATTAAATCCCAAGGGTTCTGCCTAGCAGGGTCAAATGTGAATACATTTTTCTGATAGATTGCTACAGTAAAGCATTTTTTCACATCCCTACAGCACTGTGATGCCAAGTTTTGCAAATACCCACTATATGACCCTGATCTCTAAGGTCCTTGAGCATAGAAAAAAAAATGCAGAAAAGTCATATTTTTACAATATATTGGCCTTATATAGATCTTAAAAGGAAAAGTATCAATGTCCTGAGTTAAGGTCTTTAGGAAAAGTCCTGATCCTGGGACACTGGTAGAGATCCTTGGATATTGTCCCCTGTCATCTTATCTGTGTAGTCTTCCGTGGTTTTTTGTTGTTGTTGTTGTTTTTGTTTTGGGGTTTGTTTGTTTGTTTGTTTTGTTTTGTTTTTAGTATTAACTATTTGAAATGTGGCAATCAGCAATGAGCAGCTCATATAGTTTCACAAAGCAAAACTACTTGCTGGAGTTTTTCTTAATTATTTAAGCTTTTTAATTAATTCTATGATCCTCCTGCAGAAAGCTGCTAGAAAATCTTAATACTTAAGGAACTATGCACATATTTGATGTGTATGGACAATGGATTTAATGAGATTTTTCGTGTATGTTGTGATTCTCTCCCTTGTACACTACCTTGCCCCTCCCATTCTTTACTTTGCCAGACACACATACACACACACACTAACATAAACACACAGTTCCATAAAACAAACCATTTCCACAAAGACATCACAAGAACTGGATATCAAGTATTTCTATCTTATTCTCCTTCTAATTAGTGGATTGTGATGGAGGGGACAGAGCTACCCTTAAAACTTTTAACCATAGGTGTTTCTTGTACTTCCACAATGAAGACTGAGAACCACAGATGTATATGCAGCAAATAAAAATTTCAATATGGAAAATTGTGGCTTAGCAAACTCTTTAGGCTATACTCTGTTTATGTGTTTCTACCTACTTCCTCTGGCATCTGGATCATCCACAGAATGTTTTGTGTGTTCTTAAGCTTTAGACCCCATTTTGGTATTTGTTACATTATGAATACATACGCATTTTTTGGTTTAGGTTTGGAAACTTTAAGTTATATGTATTATCTAAAGAGAGATTAACCTAAATGCTCTTCAACGCCAATAACCATTGTGTTTCCCCAAGCAGATATAAGCAACATTTTCAAAGGCTCCCCTTTGTCTGAGAGAAGCAGATGAAGATCTGGTAGCCGTGTAATAAAATTAAATAATCTCTGTGGAGGCACTTTTTTGTTAGATACCAGTTCATGGTTTAATTGAAGAAAACAGCTGACAAACTAAATTGTTGCCAAAAACATTAACTATTGCTCTTTGATGAAACTTTAGTCAGGTATATTTTGGTTTTGTTTTACCTACAATATACTATTTCCCCGTTTATTCCTGGAAGACATGACTAACAGATTGGAATAAAAATCAGATTGGAGTAGCAATCACCACCACATAAGCACAGGCTTGATGTTAACCATGTGCTAATCCATTCCTCATCCAGTTTAAATACAAGTCCACATTTCTTTTAATAACCCACAAAAACACACCTAATCTGACATCCTTACATTGGGGCACACCATCAGTCCTTGAAGATTCTGTCTCCCCAGTTAAAAATACTCTTTCCAGGGGCACATGGGTGACTCAATCGTTAAGCATCTGCCTTTGGCTCATGTCATGCTCCCAGGGTCCTTGGATTGAGCCCCACATCCAGCTCCATGCTCATCAGAAAGCCTGCTTCTCCCTCTCCCACTCCCTCTGCTTGTGTTCCCTTTCTTGATGTCTCTCTCTCTCTCTGATGAAAAATAAGTAAGATCTTAAAAAAAAAAAAAAAGGAGTATTCTTTCCCTAACAGGCTAAACACAAGAAGTTAAAGGTAAAAGGTTATTTTTAATCAACTTAAATGTCCTTCAGCCTGATCATAGTACCTGATAGAGACAGTAACTATGGCATATTACATCTATATTATGTGTTGTTTTTCTTCATAGTTATGAAAATGATTCATGATTACATTATTTATTTGCTTTCTCATTTGTTTTTTTGTCTGTTTTTAGCCAGACTGTAAGCTGCCTGTACCCTAATTGCCTACCTTTGTGTGTGGTACATAGTAGGTGCTCAATTTTATCTGCTGAATTAATAAAGGGCCTTACTCTAGGCACCTTTCACATGGCACCCCATCTGCAGATAACAAAACTGAGGCACAGGGGAACACATTATATGCATCCTATTTTGGTAGTTAATGGGCAGCACAGCTGATATGGGGGTGCCACAGGTCTCTTTGCCCCAAAGCCTCTGCTCCTCTGATTCTACCACAGCACCTCCAAGTAAGAAGGCCTTGCAATAATAGCCCAGGGAAAAATGGCTTGGCAGGAATAATCTGTAGTTGGATTTTGAGCTCCCCTGACTTGTCAATCACTATTTTGCTCTGAGAATTCCCATTGCTGTTTCAGTGTAGAGCCTAATCATATTCAGCTGTGGAAACAGGGAGGCTTTGACTACCTTCTTACCCAGCGTTTTGAGCTGAGACAGCTCCTGACCCTTACTGACCTCCCCTGGCTTTTTGTTCTCTACTAAGGCTGAGGCAACTCTGGGGCTAGCCACGCCCTTGGTCTGAGGCAAACCCAGGGGACAGAAGGCAGCTGACAGGGAGCACATACTAACTATTATGCATGGACATCCCACATTTCTGCATTAAATATTGGCTTATTTACTGATTTCCAAATGGTGTTTATTCAACGAACTAGATTATCTTCTTTCTCATTTTCATGTCCTTTCCTTTCCTAATACTTAATGCACGGTCCATGGGTGTCACCAAAAGCAAAGAGAGCCCTGTAAATGCAACGTGACAGGGGCAGGATACAGAGCAGCTTACTAATAACACTTAATTCCACGGATTAAGGACATAATGAATGATATTTGACAATTATGTATTGAGCTCTTTTTAAGCTTATCTAAATCAAAGAAAACCAGAGTTGGTCAGTAGTTAAAGCTGTAAAACCACATTTTATTCAAGAACTGTTATAGTAAGGGGGAAAAGACTTCTGCACAGAACTACAGCATGGACAAGCAAGGGTTTATAGGCAAAGAGCAGGGTGGGGAGGGTCGGTGGATGGAAAATTCCTAAGAAGAAATATCAGGCATAAAGGGTGATTCTGGCTAAACCAGCCTTATAGATTGTTGGTGGGAAAAGCCTAGAGTGATCAGATATGAAGGGTGGCAGATGAGAAAGCCGATTGTATACTGAAGCAGATCAGTTATCACGAGTGAGGGAGTCATGCTAAACCAACTTAGCAGGATTCTTGCTGGACCTGGGCAATGCAAAGACAAACATGGAAGCCCGAAGGTCAAGGTCGAATTGGGAAGAGTTGAGAGTTTGGTCAAGTTTGGTCAAGGAGAGGGTCTGTCACTTACTTAGCTTGCACTCACAGCTAATAAAACTTGCAGGAGCAATAGGAGGGTTTTACTTTTCATAGTCAAGGAGAGGGTCTGTCACTTACTTAGCTTGCACTCACAGCTAATAAAACTTGCAGGAGCAATAGGAGGGTTTTCCTTTTCATAGTTTCCAACCACTTTGATTCTGTTATTTGTCTTTATTAATTTACAAAGATGAAATAAATGTTATTTAGTATATTACATATGCTTGGGCACTGTGTCATTTATTCTAAACATGGCAAAACTAGCTTCTGGCCATTTATGGCCTACTGAAAATTTAAGTTGCTGTAATCTAAATATTCTTAAGGGAAAATTGTTACTTTTATGCATAAGCAACAACTGAAATCAGGCCTCCCAAGGAACTCATGTGCTGATCCCAAGTTGCCCGCACTGATAGGTTTTCATCAAAGAAATTTTATTACTGGGTACTCCTAGTTCCTCTAATCCCTGGGACACAGGAAACACTCTGGCTCACCTCCCTAGCCACAGGTTCTGGGGAAAAGAAATTGGGATATATATTTCTTCTCTCTCAGAAGTCCCCAAAGCTGCTTTACTGGAGCTCCCCCCTCTCAAGTCTCAGCATACTTAGGAGAAAGAAACCCTTACCAACCCTGACCAGAGAAAATGCCCAACACTTCCTTTTCCCCATGACCATGGATGGCTACTCACCTGATACTTTTCACAAGCAACGAAACCACACTAGGAGCCTTTCAAAGGCAAAACACTCTGCTCTAAGGTGAGAGTGGCAAACCTCTTTACCCTAATTCTGTATTTTATAAAATAAAGTTTAGGTTGAACATATAAGAAAGGTTTAAAGAGGTCCGATGATAATTTCTTTGTAAGGGGGAAAAAAACCCACTCGACTTAAAAACAAAAACAACCACCAACTAATTCTATATTCAACAAAAGTTGAAATCTTTTTTTTTAATTATAAGCTGACATACACCAGTAGTCCTCTAAAAGGCGAAGAACTAAATACAAAATCTTATTAAAGAAAGTTACCTCCTATCATAAAAGGAGCCCTCATAAAAAATTCAAGCCTATTTCCTAGATCAATATCCAAGTCCTCTCATTTCAGATATACCACCAAGTGGAGTGTGACAGAAACCCCATCTTAAATTTTGAATCCATACCCACTCTAATGCCTGACAATTACAAATGGGTTCATAGAACATCATGTCTAAAATGGTAATAAGTGGTCCCAACTTCTGATTGTTACCTTAAAGAAAATGATTTAAAAAAAAAAAAAAGGTGAATTTCCTTTTAGAGTGAGATAAAGTGAAGTTCTTCTCATAACTAACATCTTCCATATTCTGAGAAAATTTTAATCCTATTAAATGTCTAGCTTTAAATACAAGTAAATATTCTATTTTTTTAGACCTTCAAAAAAAGTAAGGTAAAATCAGACAAATACTTACCTAAAATCCTTAATATTTCTTCTATAAGGAAGTGAAGAAAGTGATTTACGTGAGAGAGAAAATACTGTGACTTTCCTAGATTATTACCTGAAAGTGATTCTACCTAGAAATAAAGTTAACTTGTAGGTTTATCTCTAAGATAATCTCCCATGTTTCAGTTCCATGCTACTGACAGAGGGAAAAGATGCTTAGTGTTTCCCAGAGCTGAATAGTTTGATGTTAGACATCAGAATGTTAATTAACATACCACTCCATGAAGATGGTTTCTGGGGGGCCGATAATTTCGTACGACGCAGGCCATGCTGACTTCTACTAATCTCATGTCCCTTTCAAGCTTTCTAAAAACTCTCTCCCAAGACTGTATTTTGAAAAGGAAATGGAAAATAACTTCTGAAAAATTCACAAGACCCAGGGATTGAGAGCAGGCCACTTGCTGAAGAGGTAGATTACAGCAAATGGTCAACAGCATGTATTTGTTTAAATCCCAATGTCAAAGTCCCACTAATCAGTAAGCTCCTGGACTGTGCACACAACTAATTTATATCCCTATCCAAGACACAAAATTAATCACTGCAGATATTTAGCTAGTATTAACAGTTAATATTTACATAACACACACTATATGGCAAGCACAATTTTAAATCTTTAATTCATACCCTAACAACCATATGAGATAAGGTTACTATTAAACCCATTTTGTACTTGAGTAGTCTAAGGCACTGACAGGTTAAGTAACTTGCTTAACTTCACACTCCTAACAGGTAGCAGAGATTTTTAACTTAGGTAATGTGGCTCTAGGACCCATGGCCTTAACCAGTGTATAAGCACAGAGCATCCTTCCTTCTTGGGCCTTTCTAAATCTTGTTATCGACCGCTGAACCCAGAGGGACCTTCTGGTAACAAAACCTCTGTCCCTGGCTTGCCCTTCTCATTTTGTCTAATTTACACTTGAGAACCCTCCTGTTGAGAATCTGTTATGGCAAGGGTGATCATACCTCCTGTTTGTCCAGGATATTTGGAGTTTATGTCTTTTGTACTGGCATAATAATTAATAGCACACATTCCCCCGCCCCATTAAATCTTAAGTGTCCCAAGGTGATGATGAATTATATGACCATCCTAGTCATGACTGACTTGAAAACTCTATTAAGATGCTTTATCTGGAAACTGCCATCAGGCTGCACACTTTAAAATTGAGGCTGCAAACCACCACACACTGCCAAGGTTCTGCAAGACAGCCAGAAGTGCCCTTGAGAATGGTCACGGAATAGATTGTTATTCCTCCAGTCTATGAGAATGAGGTCATAAGTCAGGAGAGGACAGTGTGGAATATAGCATGTCATTCAATCAACCTTCACACTGAAAAAGCCAAAACTGGATCAAGCTTATACGCACACACACACACACACACACACACACACAGAGGCTACAGGAGTAAGACACAAGAATGGTATTCTCATAACATTAAAAGCCTTAGACTCCCACAGATAACCTATTAGAACAAATAAACAAGGCTAGCAGAGTTAAAGTATATAAGATCAATACAAAAAATTAATCATTTTAATACACAGTCTATAAACAATCTAAAAATCAGGAAATAGTTGTATTAACAATAGCATCATAAAGAAAATACTCAAGAATAAATTTAACCAAGGAAGTACAAGACTTACACAGGGAAAACTACATACTATTATTGAAAAAAAATCAACAAAATGTAGATACACTTATTTGGTGTACATAGGCTGAAGACTTAATATTGTTAACTTGGCAAGACTCCCTATATTGAGCTACAGATTCAATTTAATCCTTAGCAAAATTTCACCTATCTTCTTGCAGAAATTGAAAGCTCATCCTAAAATTCATATTGAGTTGGAAGGAACCAAGAATAGACAAAACAATGTGTGTAGAGAGTGGTGGGGAAGAACACATTTGGAGAAATCAAACTTTCCCAATTTTAAAACTTACTACAAAGCTATCATCACCAATGCAGTGTGGTACTGGCTAAAAGACATATGATACGTAGAATAGAGCTCAGAGTCTAAAATTAAACATTTGTACTTAAGATTAATTGATTTTTTACAAAGATGACAATAACATTCAATAGGGAAAGTACTCTTTTTAACAAAGCATATGGGGACAAAGGGTATGGAAATCCATACTCAAAAGAATAAGGTTATACCTGTTCCTCAACACTATAAATGAAAATAAATTCCAAATATAGATTTAAGTGTGATCTATAACTATAAAACTCATAGGTAAAAACTGAGGTAAATCTTCATTGCCTTGGACTCATTACTGGTTTCTTAGGTATTATATCAAAATCACAAGCAACTGAAGAAAAGTTAGATAAATTTTATTTCATCAAAATTAAAACATTTTGTGCTTCAAAGGACACCATCAAGAAAGTGAAAAAAAAAACAACAGAATGGAATAAAATATTCACAAAGCATATATCTGATATGAGATGAGTAGCCAGAACACTAATTCAACAAAAAGACAAATAATTCACATAAAATGGGCAAAGTATCTAAATAGGGAATTTTCCCAAGCAAGACATGTAAGTGGCCAGTAAGTACATGAAAAAAAATGCTCAGCATCAGTGGTCATTATTCCAATGCAAATCAAAATCACAATGAGATATCAATAATAATAAGCAACTAGAGAGAAATTAAAATCCTCATACCCTGCTGCTAGGAATGTAAAATGGTTAACCACTTTGGGCAATATTTTGGCAGTTCTAAAACAGAATTACCCCATACCCAGAAATTCAATGTATGTTCAAGCATCAGAAAACTGAAAACTTAAGTCTGAACAAAACAAAAACCTGTACATGAGTGTTAATAGTCACATTATTCATGACAGCTCCAATGCAGAAATAATGCAAATAAATGTCCATTAATTGATGGATGCAAAATGTGGTGCATCTATAGAATGAAATATCATTTGGCCATAACAAGAAATGAAGTACTGGTAAAAGCTCAAATATGGGTGGGACCTTGAAAATGTCATGTTAAGTGAAAAAAGACACAACTATGTGATTTCATTTATATTAAATTCCAGAATAAGCAAAAAAAAAAAAAAAATCACAGAAACCAGGGAGTAGGAAGAGGGAGGAATGGATAGTGAGCATAATGATTAGGAGCCTTCTTTGGGGGTGAGAGTACATTGGGATAATGAAAATGTTCTAGAATTAGTAGTGATGGTTATATATATATATATACACTCAATGTTGTGGAAATATACACATCAAAAAATAAACTTAAAAAAATGAAAATAAGCTTATCTCCATAGCAAACTGTCACTTAGGATCCAGGAAAATCAATTAGAAGAACAGATAACATTGGGCTTGAGGTTGTTGAGCATTTTTGTGGGCCTCATAAAAACTCTGGAAGAAATCATTTTTCCTAAGCCTTAAGGATGGTAAAGAGAATAAATAGTTCATGCAGAACAATGGATCCCAAGGGCTTTAGGGTCCACTATCATGAAAAGAGGGTTCAACTATTTGAACTGGGAACATCTGCCTCTACTTTGAACACTAGGCTACAGTAGAGCACTCTTCTTTTCTGGTCGTTCAGGAATACCACTTTTGCTCTTTTATTCTGAATTCTACTCATTCAGGAGGCTATTCTTTCATTGCCTTAAGAGAACCATTTTTCTTATAATCTAAAATACTACTGGATCACTGAATACTAAAGAGAAATAAATCAAAATCTAGAAATACAAAATAGCATTTCTTTAATTACAGTTTTGACTATGAAAACATTTTACTTCCTTTCTTTTTTTTTTTTAATAGAACACCTGGCTTAATATAATTTTGGTTGATGAGTCACCACAACCAAATTATTTATCCATTATTAGTTTTTACACACACACACACACCCCGCACACATACATTTAAATTCATAGAACTTATATATTAGAGGCACAAAAAGGAACACAGTTAAAATGTGTCCCATTCCTTTCCTTCAGATACTTAGCTCCTCACCCAGGATGGCAAAAATTTGGGGGTAATTTCTTGAGAGCAAAATTATTTTTCAACTTCAGTCTAGCATTTAGAAGTCTAAATATATAAAATATCTGTGAAAGAAGTTTCGTAAAGAAGAAATAACTGATAGAAAAGATTTATTTCTTTTTTCTTTTTTTTTTTGCATTAACCTTAAAGGTCTATTATTTGCACAGCTAGGAGAGTCATTAAAAAGCTGTTAACATTTCTAGAGTCAAATGGATCCTGGTGCTGGTAAAACAGTCCAGACCCTATAATTTTATAAATAATGGTGCTTTGGGCTGTGAAGCTAAAGGCATTGAGATGTTCTGCTTCATCTTCAGGTTTACTTCAAAAAGATTTATTAAACTTTCAAGAAATTCTTTTGTAGGCTTTCTAAAATAACGAAGCTTCTTTCATATTCCAGATTGGCTAACCATAAAAATGGAGAACACTACTGAACCATGCTGATACACCAGTCTAGATTCTATTTTGAGACTGACCAGAATATCCAAACACTTATTAATATATTGAATAAATATATATATTTATTATTAAACAGCCCCTAGAAATCAGTGCCAGTAGGGCAATGATTAGGTCTTAGGCCTACCACAAAATATGTAATATGTAAAATACAGCTACCATTCATTTAATCTTCTACACCCTAGGAAAATTATCTGAAACATTCAGATAAAATTCAGAAAAATCTGTCCACTCAGAATTTTAGAATGATCAACTTTCCAGTTTCTACTCTAAAGAGTTCCCATGTGAACAGATGAAATATAGGCTTCTATCCCATTTTAAATGAGAAGAATGTCATTTCCAGCTGTACCATGGCTTATGGAAATTAATTTAGCAAAAAATAAATTGCTCTTAAGTTACTACATGGCACCTCTCTAGTAAGACTGTGATCACTATGTCTCTCCGTAAGATTAAGAAATTGCATACATCATTCAGTGCTGTCCTTCACCCCAGC
Organism: Mustela putorius furo; assembly: GCF_011764305.1. Taxonomy (NCBI): domain Eukaryota; kingdom Metazoa; phylum Chordata; class Mammalia; order Carnivora; family Mustelidae; genus Mustela; species Mustela putorius. The sequence goes on from NW_025421998.1 coordinate 33,105,623, forward strand.
GTGGGCATCAATGAATCCAGAAAACTGAACACACCCAAACACAAAACAAATCATTCCTGGAGAATCTACAGTGTTATTGAAATGGTTTGTATCTGTGTTACAGACATCACATCTAAAATCACTAGCCTAGAGCAGAAACCAGAGGAGTCCTGAAAGCTGACAGATCAAGGGACTTCAGCAAACAGTTCATTTCCCATACAGATTTAAGTCAAGGCAAATTAGGTGATTTATTCAAGGTAAAGAAACTGCTTTGTGGCTAATCCAGATTACTTAAAGACATAAAGAGGGGGCACCTATGTGGCTCGGTGGGTTGAGCCTCTGCCTCCGGCTCCGGTCATGATCTCAGGGTCCTGGGATCGAGCTCTGCATCAGGCTCTCTGCTCGGCAAGGAGCCTGCTTCCTCCTTTCTCTCTGCCTGCCTCTCTGCCTACTTGTGATCTCTGTCAAATACATAAATAAATAAAATCTTTAAAGACATAAAGTCAACAAAGCAGCCCTCTATGCCCTAGCTTTTCAGTGGTGTGGTCTACATATATTAATGGCTGTGATTATTTTGATCCTACCTCATCACAAAACCGGGTTGTCTTCAATTTTTCATAAAAATGCACATGCTTTCAAAACACTTCAGTACAGTAAATATCATATTTAGTATCAGAGGAAAATTCTTCCATACCCCTTTTAGACTTCACTCACTTTGGAATAGTTCCTGGTACACAGTGGACACAATAAAAATTAATTGAATGCAGAAATGCAGGCTTTTAAGTAATTAAATCTTCCTGATTCTGATTATTAGCTATTTTCACTTGCATAAATGGAATGTAAGAAATGCCATGCAAGACTATTTTTTGTTAGTTTATTGTGGGAAGGTTATCACAACAGAACAAATCTCTATTTTTAGGCTTTTCTAAAACCACAATTTTATATGAATGCAAGGTTAAAAAAAAAAAACTACAGGATTTGAAACCTAATATAAATGTGCTGCAGGGGACCAACAATAGGAAAGAAAAAAAATTTTTTAAGTGTGATCAATAGCAAAAATTATGAAGTTTGCATTCACAAAATACATAATGTCCCAAAGTTACATTTTCTTTTTACTTCCAAGGATGCCATGCTGGGGAAAGCATTGTTCAGGCTTTGAATTTAGTCCACTGTCTCTATTCTTACCAGTTATCAGGCTGTGATGTATTTACAGAGCTTCCAACAAATAAATGGTATTTCTTTAAGAAGCAGGATGTTTCCTTACTGAAATTACAGTATTTTTGCTAAACAATATGATGGATATCTGAAAAGATCTGATAATAAAAATTTTACCTAGCAGTAGGTTGTATACCCCATCTAACTTAATATGGTGGCTTCTACACTTCAAGATCTTTTGGCTCCCAGAGAACCCATATAAAATTTCTCTACTGTTTCAAAAATGTCCTGTGTGCATTGCGTGTGTGTGTGTGTGGGTATGTGTGTGTGTGTGTGTGTGTGTGTTTATATCGGGCAGGCGGGGGGTGGTGAGAAAAGCAGAGAAAGAAAAACAGAGACTTAAAGTATTTGTGCTTAAACCTGTCCAATTACCAAAACTGTATGATCACCAGTATTATGACAAGGATACTAATGTTTCACAGGCAAACCAGATCATGGAATAGCCATCACTAAAAAATAAATAAACAAACAGTGACATAAATTCCATAGACATTTCCAACATGGGTCATTAGATTCATCAGACAGCTCTCCAAGAACAAGCTGGTCTTCCTATCCCCTAAAACAAAGTTCTAAAGAAAGGTTTCTCTGAAAGGCCAATATCTTTCCATAGTACATATTGGAGGCAAAACTCCAAAGAAATGAAACAAACATCAACACTAAGTTGATGGTTACTTTGTTTTGAATTATTTTCAAATGCTATAGTCTGCCTCTCAGTAAGCAGTATAAAAAGGACATTAAGAAATATTAAGGATGTAAATCAGGAAACATGGCAGCAAAAAAAAAAAAAAAAAAGAAAAAATTCATTTCAGATCTCAAGAAGTAAAATATTCAGGATTTTATTCTTTTCTATTTAATTGGTTCATAACTTTAAAAGTCTCAAGACTAGTTAAGATCAACATTACATTAGGTCTTATTATATTAGCTGTTATGAATTGAATTTCCTTTTTTAAACTATGTTCACCTTATCTAATACTTGGCATGTGTGTATTTTTGTATAATACTGAAAGTCTTGCCTAATTATTCTATTTCTTAAGAAATTAAATTTCCTTAAGTTTACCTAAAAAGGACTTTACAACTGAGGAAATATAAGGAAATTTATTATTTATAATATTTCTCAATTTGACAATGTAATGCTACTTTTGAATTTTGAGAAAATTTATTTTTATCTGAGAATGTTTATTTTGGGAAAATTACATGACAAATTAAAATATCCCAGGATCTGACGTAAGGCATTTGAAAGACTACCCAGTGCATATCAGAAGATATACAATGAAGACATACAAGACATGTCAACTGTACCCTCTGATGCTTACCACCATAACCTATCACATGAATTCTCCAGGATTCCCAGGTTATATCGCCAATTGAGAAAAGGAGAGAATGACAAACTACACTTTTCTGATCTCGTACCACTTCTCAGAATGTGTTAAATATCACCATGAGAAGTCATTTTAATGAGTTTTCACCTGAGCATTATCCTATTTCCTTTCAAGGACATAATGCAAACTTCACTAGAAGCTCATATTATAAAAGCTACTGAACAGGGCAAAGGTCTCCATGAACGTAAGTTTCCAAATGACCAAAGACAAGAGTTATGGTCTTGCAGTGGCAAGTTCAATAAGAGAAAACAGAAGGATACGACAGTTGGATTGGGAATCTCTTTTTTGTTGGTGCCTTAACTTGCTGTTTTATTTTGAAAAATTTAAAACTTACAAGTTGAAAGAGAGAATAATGAATTCCTATGTACTTTTCTTACTGAGGAAGAATTAACTTACAGGGTTACAGTAGTTTCAGGTATACAATATAGTGACTAAACCCTTCCATACACTAATCAGTGCTTCTTATGGTAAGTGTACTCTTAATCCCCTTTATCTATTTCACCCATTCGCCTCCCCTGGCCTCCCTTCTGGTAACCATCAGTTTGTTCTCTGTACTTAAGAGTCTATCTTTATGTTTGTTTGTCTCTTTTTTCTCTGTTTTCTTCATTTGTTTTTTTGCTTAAATTCCACATATGAGTGAAATCATGGTATTTGTCTTTCTCTGACTGACTTCACTTAGCATTATTCCTTCTAGGTCCATTAATTCTGTTGCAAATGGTAAGATTTTATAATCTTTATAATCTCTCCCCATTTCCTCTTCTCTTAGCATTCTCACGGGAAGGAAGTTACTAAGTATGGCCCATACTTAAGGAGTGGGAGGATATTCCTCACCCTCTTGGAAGTCAACTACCTACAAAAAATAGCTTATTTTTATTTTATACTATGACTTATAATCCAATAACATTTTATTATTTTTGTTGTTCAAATTGTTCCACCTTTAGCCACTGGGAGCTCTTTCATTTGCCTCCTGTTCCCTTCTTGAGCACTTCCTTACTTTCTGGCTCTACAAAATACTCCAGGGTCATTGTATATTCATGGCTGCCACTCTAGAATTAGCCATTTCTCCAAAGGCCCTGGTTCTTTTTTATTGAGAGTTTGGAAACCAAGATCAGTGTGCTAGGAGCCTTCATTGCTACTAAGTGTCATTTCTTTTAGGCTGTCTCTCAGCTGAAGGGGGAAGGGAAATGTGTATGTGTACACTACCCCATTTATATATACACGTGGCTGGAAATATTTCTAAATGTATCCATCTGCATCTATCAAACTAAACATGAATTCATACTGATGTCTTCAGCCCTATTCTATTACCTTATGGGCCACTTGGGCCTTCTGTTCTTGCTTATCTGTTCCCACATCAGTGACAAGCCAGATTTTCCTGATCCTTCTACTTCATTTTTCAATTCATGTATGTGCATAGTGCTTTCAGAATTGTTAACATACATCCCCGAAAGATAAAACTTTATAATCTACAGAACAATGCTTACAACCAGTTATTGTTTTGTTTTTGCCTTTAGCCTGTGGACTCCATTCATATCAAAAGTTAGTTAAATCAGCACCCCTCCCTCCCTTTTGCAGAGAAGTTGTTCAATGCATTCACAATACCATTTGATTCTAGTGTCATGTCAGGCTTTCCATCCTGCATTCCCTGACCTCTTAAATGAATTACTTTTAATTTGCATATGTTAAGTTCACTCTTCATGCAGTCACGTTCTGAGCATTTCTCAACTGTCTAATGTCAGCAAGTAACGTTATAGTATGATGCAGAAGAGTGTCGTCATGCTAAAAATCCCCAGTGATTTGCCTATTTGGCCCTTCCTCTTTCCATCACCCCAGGAAACGGGCATCAGTGCATTTATAGTTGTGCCTATTCCAGAGTATCATAAATTAAATCATAGATGAGGTAGCCTTTTCAGACTGGCTTCTTTTATTTAGTAATGTGCATTTAAAGTACCTCTCTGGACACCTGGGTGGCTCAGATGGTTAAGCATCTGCCTTCAGCTCAGGTCATGACTGCAGGGTCCTGGGATCAAGTCCCACATCAGGGTTCCTTGCTCAGCAGGGAGCCTGCTTCTCCCTCTGTGTTCTGACAAATAAAATCTTCTTTTAAAAAAATAAAAAACAACTGAAGTTCCTCTCTGTCTTTCCATGGTTTGGCAGTTCATTTTAATTCCCGAACAGTATTCTATTGTACAGATAGACCACAATTTGTTTACCAGTTCATATACCAAAGGATGTCTTGGTTGCCTCCACTTTGGGGCAATCATATATAAAGTTACTATAAATGTTTACATGCCGTTTTAGCGTGGAATGTGGACTTAGTTTTCAAATCAGTTAAATTCCTATGTATGTAATCCTAGACTATATGGTGACAGTAAAGTTTAACTTTATAAAAAGTACCACCAGATTATCTTCCAATATGGCTGTATAATTCTGCTCTCTCACCAGCAATGAATGAGAGGTACAGTCGATCTTCATCTTCAACAGCCATCAGTATTTTTAGTTGTTCAGATTTTAGCCATTTTAATAGATATATAATGATTTCTCATTGCTTTAATTTGAATTTTGCTAATGACAAGTGATGCTGAGCATCTTGCTATATGAGTACCATTTTATTGGTAAGGTCTCTCCTCGGATCTTTTCCCTGAAGTCCATCTCATCAATTTTTTTTTCTCTTAAAAATTGTATTTTATGTAGATTTCTCCCTACATCTTCTAAAAATTTTATAGTTTCGCATTTTACACTTAGTCTATGATCCATTTTGAGTATGTTTTTGTGGAAAGTTTAAGGTCTATATCTAAGTACATTTTTTGCATATGAATGAACAATATTTTCGACACCATATGTTGAAGACTATCTTTTCTCTGTTAAATTGCTTCCGTGTTTTTGTCAAAAATTAGTTGGCTGTATTTATGTGGGTCTAATTCTGGGCTCTCTATTCTCTTTCATTCATCTATGTACCCAGCCTTTTGCCAATACGCCATCTTTATTCCGATAGTTTTATTTGAAATCTTAAAATCTGGTACTGAGAGTCCTCCAACTTTGTTCTTCTTCTTCAGTACTGTATTAACTATTCTAGGTCTTTTGCCTTTCTACATAAATTTTAAAATCAGTTTGTTTTTATTTACACAGTAGTTTACTAGAATTTTGACAAGGATTATTCTGAATTCAGAAATCAAATTGGAAAGAGTAGCTCAACAATATTGGTTGTTATATCAATACATGCATGTACTGTATCTCTCCATTTAAAGTTTCTTTGACTTTCAACATTTTATAATTTTTGATCCATATCTATTTTCTTAGCCTTACATCTAAGTTGGTTTTGGGTGCTACTGAAAATGGTATTTTTGGTATTTTTTTATTTCAAATTCCAGTTTTACACGGCTGATATACAGAGAAGCAACTGATTTTGTATATTCACTTTGTGTCCTGAAGTCTTGTTACATACTTGCACGTTCATGAGATTTTTGTAGATTTGAGATCTTCTACACAGACAATCTGTCATCTGCAAGGAGAGTTTTATTTCTTCTTTCCAATCTGTGTATTTTTTTTAAATCTTTTCCTTCTCTTCCTACACCAACTAGGACTTCCAGAACCATGCTGAATAGGAGTGGTGAGAGAGAACATCCTTGTCTTATACTTGGCCTTAGAAGGAAAGCCCCTTGGCCCCACCATTCATTATGGTTGTTTTCTAATGAGTGTTAGGTTGTGCATATTAATATTTTATTGAGAAGTGTTGCATTGATAGTCAGTATTTCTTTGGAATTCTCAAGAGCAATGTTAGACTTATTTTGTAAGAATAATTTGGAAGTGTTCTTGTTTTTTTCCTACTTACTGGAATATTTAAAGTACAACTGGGATCAAACTTTTGATGGTGTCTTCAATTCTCCCATGAAATCATCTTAGTGTGAAGATTTCAGTGGGATAGTTTTTCATTGCCTTATTTATTCCGTAAGTTCAGCCTACTTTCAAACGCAATTAAGGTCAATTAAGGAGACTACACTTTAATAAATCATACTATTATATAGAATTTCAAACAAATTTTGAAAGAGGTGTTTAAAATTTCTTCTTTCTCAGTGGTATTTCCCTTATACTTTATTTTGCTTATTTGTGTTTCCCACTTCCTTTTTTTAAGGCCAGTTAGGGCTTGGCCTATAGTGTTGCATTTTTCTTAAAGAGTCAGCATTTTAATGTTTTTTTAATGTTTCACTTTCTACCTCATTGTGCTTTTATATTTATTCTATCTTGTACCTCAATTTTTTTCCTAGCAGGCTGAGCTAGGAATGTATCTTACGTATGTCATTCTTTTTCATTGATAAAAGAAGTTAGAGTTAAGAATTTTCTTCTAGTCAATGTTTTCATTTGTGCCCAACATATTCTAATAGAGTTTTATTATTTTTATTTAGAAATTCTTAAAATTCAGTTTTTATTTTCCTTTTATCCACGTTTAATAGGGAGATTTTAAATTTTTAAGTTAAAGAGACTTTTTGCTTTTTCATTGTTTTGATAGAAATCATTATTTCTAGCTTATTGCACTGTGATAGGAGATTGCTATTTACACTTTTTCTATTATACAATATTTATTGTGGTCAGTTTTTGTGAACATTCCTGTGCTCTTAAGAAGTCTGACAGCTGTAAGATCTACCTTACTGGGGATGCTGCTTCGACCTTCTAAAGACCTATTCATTTTTGTCTGCTTAACCTGTATTAGACTAAGAATGTCATTTTAAAATCTACTTTCTATTGCTTTGTATTTGTCCTTTACTTTTGCCTTGTGAAGTTTTTACTGTTTGTTTGGTGGCAGTGAGATCCATACCGTTTTAGCATCAATGTGAATTTTAGCCTTTACACTCTAGTGTTTCATTCTCATCTGCTACTTTGGGCCTGCTTTCTCCTTTGTCTGAAACTAGTATGACGACTCCTTCTTATTTACTGTTTACATTTATCTGCTGTGCTACTATTGTCCATTACTTTTTAGCCACCCTGTCACTTTATTTTACAGTTTAACTGTGCTTGTAAGCAAACATGAAAATCCCTCCCTTTTAATAAATAAGATAGGCCCATGTATACTTGTTGATATAATTCTTATGTTTGGCCTATTTAATGCTGTATTTACTGTGTGAACTTTGTTATAGTACTATTTTTAATTTATTTTTTAATGTTTTATTGTATTTGTTACTTAGTGACATTTATATTACTGCTTTAGTAGTTGTCTTTGTCCTTATGCATTTGATAATGCTTTAAGTCCTCTTTTTTCCTAATGCTAGGGTTAACTAGCTTTTGATAGTATCCTCTCACAGCTATTTATTAACTGTGTAGCAATCAGTGAGTCCATTCTACATTCCTTTCTCCATTTATTTACCTCCCAACTTTACATCGCGTTTTCTATTTATTACAACTTATTAACCTACTGGCCTTTGACACTTGTCCTCACTTTAAGTTTCTTAAATCCCCAATTAAATAAATAGGATGATTACCTTTTTTCAAGACTCCTAGTCATGGCTTGGTTAAATGAAGGTCTCGGTCTTCAAAAGCCTCAAAAATGCTAATGAGTACAGCATTCCCTGATCTTCTCCAGTTAGAACATGTTATATAGCCTTGATACATTAAGGAAACCACAACAAAATAATGCTTGACTCAAACTTTCTTTCCTTTAATTTCTTTAAAATGTTGTACGATTATTACCTGGTAGTAACTATGAAAGGTCTGAGAATTCACATACTGGGAAACCAACAAGCTAGATAGCCCCTGTTCTATGGATGCTTAGAGAAGATGTGAGTCTCTTGAATCAGACAAAGTGCCTTATTACTCCTGGCACAGAGAGAAGCATGAACTACAGTGTATTTCCAGCACTTACTTCTGTCCCAAGTCCTACAGGGATGATGATGATGGGCTCAGGTAAATGCCTGAATACAGAGTGGCCTGTATTATTGGAGAAAAATCCTGAGTTTAGAGAACATATAGCTTTCACTATGGACGGTAAGCATGCTTGCTTGCCTTTTGCTCCAGAGGGAGATACTTTGTCTTCCAAAGCTATTCACTACACAAACATCCTGGAAAAGAATCTGGAACAAAAGACAGTGCTTCTGCTTTCAAGACATGAAGACACATAAAAGATGCAAAGAGAACTATCTCCCAATATTACCTTGATTTGTATACTGCCAACCAAATTTTGTTGGTATACAGAATCCTCAGAGATTTACTGACGTCATGTTTTTTACTTAGTCATGGATACAAAGCTATCATTCTATAGTACAGCTTAAAGAAGGCTATTTTGGAAAAAGCTCATATGGGTGACAAATCTCCTTTCCCACTGTTACAGTTAAAATATATATCTATTGTTTTCCTTCTCTTTTGACTTCATAACACTTGGGGTCACGTGTGTCATGACAAATAATAGGAGCATCACCATGAGAGTCAAGGGGGTTACCTGTAAGCTGCATCTTAGTTTCCTTTTACAATCACTCAACCAATGGCCAAGAGATACCTCAGAGCAATTAATTCAGAAACCATGGATCTGGGATTTGGATGCAAGGACATTTTAATGCTCCCCAGGTGATTCCAAAGTGCAATCAAGTTGAGACTGTGCTCCAGTTTCAACCCACAGGAATAAAATCTGAGGGTCACAGGAGGTAATATTTATTTTAGAAGAGTGTTTTTAATGCCTCTTTTCTGCGTAATAAAGTACAGACATTGAATACTTGTCTCTAAATGTGTAACAAGAACTTGAGAACAGAAGAGTGAATATTTTCTTATTTAATATACTTTCAGATATTACAGGCAACCTCTTCAATAGTTTAACTAATAGAAGAGATAACAGTATTTAAATGTTCAAACCAAAGTTTTCATGTGGGTGAGTGGAAAAGGATATTTTAAGCTTCACAATGAATATGGTTTGCTCTGGAAGTCACAGCTAATGCAAAGCACTTTGAATTATTTCAGACAGCTAGTCTATTAGATCATTGGATAGCTAAACATTACTCAGTCTGTACTTTGGGGGGAAAAAATGGGGGAGGGAGTACTTCGAGATGAAGCATTCACTCTTTTTAGCTTTAGGTGAAGAGTTACATTGTTCCCTTTAAAAAATAAAGTTCTCTATGTGCTTCAAGTGTATCTTACAGGCTGCTGGCCAACTCACTTTGGCAGAGATACATGCAGCTAAAACTGCTTCCCTCTTGCTAATATTATATATTCAGCATTTTCCCAATAGGCATAGTCTTGGAAGAAACCTTCAGACATACACTGAATTACTCTGTGAATAAAATATTTAGTCTCCTTAGAGTCTTCAACACAGCCCTGACTTATCGACTTCAATACTGCTGACTCTCCACAGTTCATACCAGTAGACTTCCCATACAGCCTTATCCTTTAATGATAAGTAAAGCATTAGACATTGCTATGAAATGTATAAAATGTCTGTTAGGAAACAGAAGTGAAAATGCTGCAAAAGCCACTGAAGAAGTATACCCAGACCATCAAATTCCATTATAAGTGCTGGCAAAGACAGAATACTCACGAAATAAAATGCATGACTCCAATGTGAGCACAGGGTATATTTAAAAACAGTACCAAAGCTACCAAATTTACATGAGAACAAGAATAAAAGCTTAAATTTTATTTACATGCCAACTTTTCCCAAAGAATTCAAAACATTTTAAAACTCTTCAAACTCTGTAAGAACAGAAATGGTGCACTGTTACTAACTTTGAGTTTTAGAGAAAAGAGGTTGGTTGGAGATTAATTATTGGCCCAAACGGACTACTACCTGGAGCCAGACAGGCATTTTTTTTTTTTTAATACATTGATGTTAGATGATTTGGCAAAGGCAGGTAAAGTAAGTGTATAGTAAAAATAGGGAATATACACAGTATACATGTTTGCTAGCAAAAACCAGCAAGCTCGTTACTGATGCACAAGAAAATGTTGATTGAAAGAGTTGTTATTTTTAAGAATTTTTGGTTAAATAAATATCCTTCCTGGTTCAATATCCACAAATCAATGTGATGCACCCCATGAACAAAATGAAGGATAGAAGCCATATGGTCATCTCAAAAGATGCAGTAAAAACATTTGAAAAATGTGATATATATTCATGATAAAAACTCTCAATAAAGTGGGTTTAAAAAGAACATACCTCAACATAATAAAGGCCATATAGGACAAACCACAGTTCACATCATAGTCACTGGTCAATAACTGATAGCTTTTCCCCTAAGATAAAGAACATGACAAGGATGTCCATTCTTGACACTTTTATCCAACATAGTAATGGAAATCCTAGTTACAACAATCAGGCAATAAATAGAAACAATGGCATCCAAATTGTTAAGGAAGAAGTTAAACTGTCCCTATTGGCAGATGACATATTATATATAGAAAACTAAAAGTCTACCCAAAAACTACTAGAATAAATGAACTCTGTAAACAAAGCTAGTATACAGAAATCTGTTGCATTTCTATAAACTGATAATGAAATAGCAGAAAGAAATGAAGAAAACAATCCCATTTTACAGCACACCAAAAATATACATAGCAATAAATTTAACTAAGGAGGTAAAAGACTGAAAATTATAAAACACTGATCAAAGAAACTCAAGATACACAAATAAATGGAAACTATCCCATGCCCAGGGACTGGAAGAATTAATACCATTAAAATGCATAGACTTCCCAAAGCAATCTAAAGATTCAATGCAATACCTACCCAAAATACAATAGCATTTTCATATAACGAAAACAAATACTACTAAAATTTGTATGAAACCAAAAAAGGCCCTGAATAGTCAAAGCAATCTGGAATAAGAAGAACAAAGCCGGGACGCCTAGGTGGCTCAGTTGGTTAAGCAGATGCCTTCGGCTCAGGTCATGATCCCAGCGTCCTGGGATCGAGTCCCACGTCGGGCTCCTTGCTCAGCAGGGAGCCTGCTTCTCCCTCTGCCTGCCATTCTGTCTGCCTGTGCTCTCTCTCTCCCCCTCTCTCTCTCTGATAAATAAATAAAATCTTAAAAAAAAAAGTCTGTTTAAAAAAAAAGAAGAAGAAGAAGAACAAAGCCAGAGGTAGCATAATTCCAGATTTCGAGATATATTATAAAACCGTAGAAATCAAAACAGTATGGTACTGGCACAAAAATAGTCACAGATTAATGTAACAGAACAGACCACCCAGAAATAAACCCCATGCTTTACACGGTTAATTAATCTATAACCCAAGAGCAAAGAACATATGATGAAGAAAAGACAATGTCTTCCATAAATGGTAAAGAATGAAACTGGACCACTTATATACACCACACACACAAAAAAAGTCAAAAAAGATTAAAGTCCTAAATGCAAAACCATAAATCTCCTTAGGCAGTAATCTCTTTGACATCAACCTGAGCAGCATTTTCACAGTTATGACTCCTTAAGCATGGGAATCCAAAGCAAAAATAAACTATTGGAATTACATCAAAATAATAAGCTGGGGGAAAAATTCTTCCTCTATGTCTTGTACTTAGATTAAAAGAACTGCATAAAAATGCTGTAACAGAACAATACTTGGCTTTCTATCATTTTACAGCCAATGCAAACACTACTGAGAACTATTTTTATTTTAGAGTGTTCATACCCTATAAAAAACGCTCTCTAAAACCAGTCTTCTTTCTAATGAACTATAATGTCTAAGGATAATACATCAGTACAAATAACACAAAAAACAAACTGAAGACTAGCAGAATATGACATCAGTAAAGGAATTTATGACCACTAAACCAGAGCTACAAGAAATGTTAAAGGGGACTCTCTGAGTAGAAATAAAAAGTAAGGAAACCAGAAATCACAAAAGCAATAAAAATAAGTATACCTGTAAAAATCACTCAAGGGGCTCACAATCTAAAAGGATACAAACAATGACAACATATAACTAAAACATGTGGAAAGGAGAAAAGAATGGGTTCAAACTTAAGCAACCATTGACTTAATATAGACTGCTATATGCAGAGGATGATATTATAAACCAAATAGTAACCAGAAACCAAAAACCAGTAATAGATACCAAAAAAAAAAAAAAAAGAGAGAAAGGTATCCAAGTGTATCACTAAAGAAAGTCACCTTATCATAAAAGAGAGCAAGCAAAAAAAGGAACTGAGTCAAATTACAAAAACAACTATAAAACAATTAACAAAATGACAATGAATACATACCTATCAAAATTACTTTGAATAGTAACAGACTAAACACTTTTCAGTAAGACACAGGGTGACAGAATGGATTTAAAAAAAAAAAAAGACACCCCTCAATATGCTCCCTACAAGAGATTCATTTCAGACCTAAAGACCCCTGCAGAATGAAAGTGAGGGGATTGAAAAAAAATTATCACACAAATGGATGTCAAAAGAAAGCCAGAAGAGCAATACTTAGGACAAAACAGACTGTAAAACAAAGCCTCTAGGGGGCGCCTGGGTGCTCTGTCAGTTAAACAACTTCGGATTTCTGCTCAGGTTATGCTCTCAGGGTCAAGAGATCAAGCCCTCTCTCTCTCTCTCTCAAAACTCAATCAATCAATCAATCAATCTGTAACAAGGCACAAAGAAAGACAGCATATAATCATTCAAGGGACAACCCAACAAGAAGATATAATAATTATAAACCTTTATGCACCCAACAGGGGTGCACCCAAATACTTAAAACTGTTAGTAACAATAAAAGAACTAATGGATGGTAATACTATAAAAGTAGAGGAGTTTAACACCCCACTTACATCAACAGACAGATCATTCAAACAGAAAACCAACAAGGAAACAGTGGCTTTGAATGACACACCGGACCAGGTGAACTTATCACATATATTCAAAACATTTCAGCCTAAAATAGCAGAATACACACTCTTTTCAAGCCCACATGGAACGTTCTTCAGAAGAGATCACATACTAGGCCACAAAACAAGTCTCAACAAATTCAAAAAGACTGAAGTCATTTCATTCATATATATATATATATATATATATATATATATATATATATATATATATACATTTATTTATTTATTTATTTATTTTACCACAATGCTATGAAATAGAAGTCAACCACAAGAAAAAATCTAAATGGAGATTAAAGAACCTCTACATGGAGGTTAAAGAACATGCTACTAAACAATGAATGGCGTCAACCAAGAAATCAAAGAGGAAATCCAAAAAATACATGGAGACAATTGAAAATAAAAACACAATCATCCAAAATCTTGGTGATAGAGCAAAAACGGTTCTAGGAGGGAGGCCTTCTTCAAGAAGAAAAATCTCAAATAAACCACCTAACCCTACCCCTAAAGGAGTTAGAAAAAGAACAAACAAAAGCCCAAACTAGAAGAAAGAAGGAATAAAGAATGGAATAGAAATAAACAAAATAGAAACTGAAAAAAAAGAACAGATCAATCATATCAGAAGCTGATTTTTTGAAAAGATCAACAAAATGCATAAACCTCTAGCCAGCCTCATCAAAACAAGAGAGGTAGGACTCAAAATCACATATCTAGGACTCAAAATCACAAATGAAAAAGGAGAAATAACAAGACACTACAGAAATACAATTATAGGAGAATATTATGAAAATCTGTATGCCAACATATTGGACAAACTACAAGAAATGGATAAATTCCTAGAAACAAATAACCTACCAAAACTGAACCTGAAAGAAACAGAAAATTTGTCAACTGTTCCCTTTGCTGTGCCAAAGTTTTTTATCCTGATGACGTCCCAATAGTTTATTTTTTTCTTTGTTTCCCTTGTGTTCGAAGACGTGTCTTGTAAGAAGTTGCTGTGGCCCAGGTCACAGAGGTTGCTGCCTGTGTTCTCCTCTAGGATTTTGATGGATTCCTGTCTCACATTTAGGTTCTTCATCCATTTTGAGTTTATCTTTGTGTATGGTGTAAGAGAATGGTTGCATTTCATTCTTCTAATCATAGCTGTCCAATTTTTCCAGCACCATTTATTGAAGAGACTGTCTTTTTTCCATTGGATTATTTTTTCCTGCTTTGTCGAGGATTATTAGACCATGGAGTTAAGGGTCCATATCTGGGCTATCTATTCTGTTCCATTGATCTATGTGACTGTTTTTATGCTGGTACCATACTGTCTTGATGATTATAGCTTTGTAATAGAGCTACGAGTCCAGAATTGTGATGCCACCAGCTTCAGGTTTTTTTTTTTTTTCAACATTCCTTTGGCTATTCCATGTCTTTTCTGGTTCCATACAAATTTTAGGATTATTTGTTCTAATTCTGTGAAAAAAGCCGATGGTATTTTGATAGGGATTGCACTGAATGTATAGATTGCTGTAGGCAGTGCAGACATTTTAACAATATCTGTTCTTCCAATCCATGAGCATGGAATGTTTTCCCATTTCTTTGTGTCTTCCTCAGTTTCTTTCATGAACATTCTATAGTTTTCTGAGTACAGATCCTTTGCCTCTTTGGCTAGCTTCATCCTAAGCATCTTATGGTTTGGGGTGCAACTGTAAATGGAACTGACCCCTTACTTCTCTTTCTTTTGTCTCGTTGTTAGTGTATAGAAATGCAACTGATTTCTGGGCATTTACTTTATATCCGGCCACTTCACTGAATTCCTGTATGAGTTCTAGCAACCTTGGGGTAGAGAGTTTTGGATTTCCCACATAAAATATGTCATCCGAGAAGAGTGAGAGTTTGCCTTCTCCTTTGATGATTTGGATGCCTTTCATTTCTTTTTGCTGTCTGATCACTGAAACTACAACTTCTGTTACTATATGGAGTAAGACTGTGAGAACAGACATCCCTGCCATGTTTCTGACCTTAGGGGGAAAGTTCTCAGTTTTTCCCCATTGAGAATGATATTCATTATGGGCTTTTCAATACACAGCTTTTATGATATTGAGATATGTTCCCACTATCCCTATACTATGAAGAATTTTAGTTAAGAAAGGATGCTGTAGTTTATCAAATACTTTCTCTGCATCTATTGAGAGGATTTTGAGCAAAAGAGTAAAACTGTGTGGTTTAGGTTTTAACAAGATCATACTGGTTACTGTAAGGAACAAAGAGGAGAACCAGGGAGACTGGTTAGAATATTACAGTCATTTTCAGATAAAAGATGGTGCCCACTTAGGTGATGAGAAGTGGTTGGATTTTGGGTGTCTTTTATACAAAAACTTTTTAATTAAAAAATTATAAATTGGGCGCCTGGGTGGCTCAGTGGGTTAAGCCGCTGCCTTCGGCTCAGGTCATGATCTCAGGGTCCTGGGATCGAGTCCCACATCGGGCTCTCTGCTCAGCGGGGAGCCTGCTTCCTCCTCTCTCTCTCTCTGCCTGCCTCTCTGCCTACTTGTGATCTCTCTCTGTCAAATTAAAAAAAAAAAAATTATAAATTAAAAAAAATAAAGAAATGAAAAATTTGAAGGGACAGATTACCACCAATGAAACTCAATCAGGAATCAAAGAACTCCCAACAGAAATCCAGGACCAGATGGTTTCACAGGGGAATTATACCAAACATTTAAAGAAGATTAATACATATTCTTCTCAAACTATTTCAAAAAAAATAGAGGAATGAACACTTCCAAAGTCATTCTTTGAGGCCTGAATTACACTGACACCAAAATCAGATAAAGACACTGCAAACAAAGGTGACTACAGGCCAGTATCCCTGATGAACACAGACATGAAAACTGTCAACAGAGCACTAGCAAACTAATCCAATAATACATTAAAAAAATCATTTGCCATAATCAAAGGGGATTTATTCCTGAGATGCACAAGTGGTTCAATATTCACAAATAATTCCATGTGACATATCACATCAATCAGAGAAAAAATAAGAACGATATAATGATTTCAATAAATACAGGAAAAGCACTGGAGAAAGTACAACATCCATTCACAATAAAAACCCTCAACAAAGTAGGTTTAGAGGGAACCTCGCATCATACTCAATGGTGAAAAACTGAAAGCTTTCCTCCTAAGATCAGGAACAAGACAAGGATGTCTACTTTCACCACTTTTATTCAACATAGTACTAGAAGTCCAGCTGCAGCAATCAGACAACAAAAAGGAATAAAAGGCATCCAAATTGATAAGTAAAACTTCCACTATTTTCAAATGACATGGTACTGTATATAGGAAACGCTGAAGATTCCACCAAAAAACTACTCGACTGATAAATGAATTCAGTAAATTTGCAGAATACAAAATCACTGTACAGTAATCCATCACATTTCTATACACTAATACTTAGCAGCAGAAAGAGAAATTAAGAAAGCAATCCTATTTACAACTGCATCAAAAATAATTAAATATCTAGGAATAAACTTAACCAAGGAGGTGAAAGACTGCTATTCTGAAAACTGTAAAACACTGATGAAAGAAACTAGATAACATGAACACATGGAAACATATTCCATGCTCACAGATTTGAAAAACATTGTTTAAATGTCCATACTACTCACAGCAATCTGCAGATTTAATGAAATGCCTATCAAAATACCAACAGCATTTTTCATATAACTAGAACAAATGATCCTAAAATTTGTATGGAACCACGAAAGACTCCAAACAGCCAAAACAATCTTGAAAAAGAAAAACAAAGATGGAGGTATCATAATTCCAGATTTCAAGTTCTATTACAAAGCTGTAGGATGTCATAAGTGGTACTACTTTCTTTATAGCCTCAACAAGCACAGCACAAAATTATTTCTAATTCAATATTTTCTGATACTACCTCTGATACAAGACCAAAATATCCTTCTCTGTGAGTCAGTAAGGTCTAGAAAATGTCTTAGCTGTTCTCACATTCTACATCTGTATTTATCAACCTCATTTCCCTAATTCCAGCACCATTTCCTCTGTAATCCAGAAGGAGGGGATGGTATACCCCAGTTCTAGTTCTGATTCCAGACCTATACCTTACAGAGCTCAGAACTCACACAGCAGCCACCAGCATGGGATCTACTGGAAGTAGACCATCCAGAGCTGCTTACTTTGCTTTCCCAAATCCTGAGGGAATCAAGCTCATTTAACCTCTCTGGCCAACCATCCCTTTGGACCCAATCCAATTCATTCTAACCGGCAGTTTTTACACGCCTTTACTTCCAAGGCAACAAGATAAATGAGGGGACATCGATAGAGAAAAGAGCATACCCTTGCCATCTTTTAAGGAATAGTCCTAAAAGCCATGAAACAAACATTTCTGCCAATACCTTCTTGATAAGGATTAAGTTACATGTTCACATCAAGTGTAAAAAAGCTGGGAAATATAATCTTCATTCCAGAAATTTTCATGCCTAACTAAAATGGGCAGGGGGGTGGTTATTACCTTGGAAGAGAAGAACAGATTTTATAGGACTAACTAGCACTCTTACCACAGAGGGATTTAAGTCACATTTCTAACCATTTGTCAAGAAAGAAATTAACTATGAGAAAGACACACACCAAAGGAAAAGAAAAAAAGAAAAAAATTAGCAATAAATTTCAAGAAAAAATCTCAAAAGTGAAATATTCCGTTCAAAGAGGTAGATTCAAAAGATGGATATAATCAATCATATCATAGAACCGTAAATTTTAAAATAACTAGAAAAACTTAGAAGTCTATAAAATTTAACAAACTGTGTTAGTTTGACACTAAGCTTAACACCAAAAGTATAAGTCAGTAATCCCTGCACTCTGTAATAAAGACACTAGAACTCAATGGAGTTTTATCTTCATAAGAACTGAACACAGATAATGTGTATATATGTAGTCTTGCTAAGTCTGCAAGATGTTTGCCCACTACTTCATCAAGAGCCTAAGATATAATGGGGAACTAATGCAGGACAGGAGAAGGAACGGATTGGCTGGATGGAAAACAAAACTGGAGGTCAATCCTATGAACACACCCTCCTTCTGCATTACTTCTTTATGGGTTGTGATAAAATACACCAGGGATTTGAGAAGATAGGGCCTGATTCCTAGGCATCATTCTTGCTGCAGACAAATTTTGCAAGAGTACTACCAAAGCAATCACGCTGCCGGCATGGGGTAGTGAGAGCCATTTTGCAAATCCATTTGCACCCACCTTAGTCTCCTCAGGGATGCAAAGAGGGCAGAGATGATTTCTTTCTCTCTTATTTTCAAGGTTGTCTATATGATGATGAGGAAGGGCTGAGCCTTCTCAAGCGTAGTTATCATCCCATTATACAACTGGAAAAATGTGGACAGCAGGAATATTAAAAATCCTATCTGCATTTACAATCTAATTTCCTATGAATAATCTTCCAGATTTGGCTGAAAAGTCGAGCACAACGAGCATCACATCTGGTGGCCGGTGTACATCAAGTCACCACCCCCCTCAGCATGCAGCCTTTACTGCCAAATGCCAGAGCTTCCTACAGTAGGAGCCCTGCAAAGAGCTACATTCTATTGTTTTATAAACTCATTGTGCAGGAAAATGACAATTAAGCTGGCTCTGTCCTCATCATCTCTGATGGCACAGGGCAGGTGATTCAAAGATAATGGCACCTTTGAAATGGATTTTTATGGTGATGCAAAGATTATAATTTTTAATAGAAAATTACATTATGCTACTAGGTCATTTTTTCCACTTGGATAATGGTATTTTTCATCCCTTCCATTCTAATTTGGAAGTCAGTGCAGTGTAAATAACAGTACATCATTTACTTATTATCATCAAGACCACAGAAGCAAAGATGATTAGAGTAAATTTTGTCATTTTTG
Source organism: Mustela putorius furo (assembly GCF_011764305.1). NCBI lineage: Eukaryota > Metazoa > Chordata > Mammalia > Carnivora > Mustelidae > Mustela > Mustela putorius. The sequence continues at coordinate 33,124,907 of NW_025421998.1, forward strand.
AGTTAATGTGGTACAAGGGTATTTTAGTGTTTCTGAGAAGTGTCAAAGAAAAAACAAACAAACAGCAAACATATCTGTTTGAAACTGCTTTTTGTGTACTGTATAAAAGTTTATTTAAGATATACCCAATATAGTTTAGTATATGAAGTGTGGATAAGCAATCTTACATGGTGTATTTTTAAGTAGTCAATGCCACCTGATTGTACTCTAAGGTTGTCTCTCTCTACTCTATAGAGTTTAAGTTTCATGTTAAATTTGTTTTCATTTCTCTGTATATGTATTAACGCAAATTAGAAATAACCCAGCATTATACTCAGGTACTATTTTCAAAGGCTATCTAAAGGGGCATTGCAGCAGACTGACTTAAAAGGTAGGAATAGGAAGAGATTATTTCTTATGACTTTTTTTTTAAAAATATGATTGACTTGTTGCACAAGGGAATGGTTTAATATGCCCCCCATAGACAGTAGAAAGAGAATAAAAGAACATTACTTCTGGGAAGCTGTGCATTGATCTAATAAGGCCAGATAAGAATGTACTAAATGTCATCGTGGCACAGAAAATCTTTGGCTAAAATTGTTGTGGGTAATTATATATTACTTTTCAAAGCTGTTATGAAATGCTTAAATAGCCCAGAGACAATTATAATATTACTTGACCACGGGGTAATAGGACATAAACATTGACTGGATTTTCCTGAGAAAAAAAGTGCCACTTTATAATTTTTGCATTAATTTCTGGGCTATAAGAGCCATCTGCCGCATTTTGTTATTTCTATTCACTGACTATCTCCTATTGCAGTAGCCTAGACTTTAAATTAGTTGAGATTGTTTTCTACGTGTTTGCAAAATGAACCAAAAATATTATGTTGCCATTATTGCATTCTACTTAGAAAGAGTTAATGTTTTATGTAAAATGGTTTCCTTTAGATCAAAAATACCAAGAAGAGTTCAAAAGAACTATGTGCTCCAACCATGGTAAAGATTTTATTGACCACAAATACTGAACAAATAAAAATCCGTCAGCATCTCCACCACTGAAAGCTTGAAAAAAGGAAAGCTGATATCCTTCAAGATGAGTTTGGGGTCTATGGTAGGACATATGTAGGATTCTTAATGGAAAAGATAAAAGGTGTCAGTAATAGCGCTACTGAAAAAGTCAGAGCTCTATGTTGTGTCTTCTTAGTACTCCTTCCAGATTCCAAAAAATAAGGCTTCAAAAGGTACCTGCTGGAGATAGTTATCTAAAATCATAAGCTTAAGGATGAAATTAGTTTGATTTTTTTAATTGGTATAAAAAAGGGGTTAGGTAACTCAACAGAATCTATCTTCTTACTTGTAGAGCTCTGTATGTATATCTTGGCTAAAGCAGAAAGCACAAATAAATTTAATAAAGTAAACCATAAGAGAATCTTTTAACTACAGGGTATAAGCAGGGTTGATGGAGGGAAGTGGGTGGTAGATGGGCTAAATGAGTGATGGGTATTAAAGAGGGCACTTGTGATGAGCACTGGATGTTATATGTAAATGATGAATCCCTAAATTCTATAACTGAAACCAATTTTGCCATATGTGTTAACTAACTAGAATTTACATAAAACTTTGAAAATAAATTTGATGACTCGTTTCTCTTTCCCATAATAATCTTACCTTGGAAAAGACCAAAGCCCGAAACAGTATATGCAAAACCCCAACACTTTAAACAATTACAGAGAGAGGATAAGAATCCTTATATTAATAACACTAACATCAACGAGAGTGATAAATAATAATAAACCACAGGGAACAAAATCTAAACATTTTTCTTCTTCTTTCCCCTTACCTTCAAAGCTATTAAATTCAATTAAATAAACAATTCTTAAACATTCCTGCATAATTCTCTATGTAAGGAACTGAGAGATATAAAGCCAAACATATGCAAAGAGAACAGAATATAACTAATCATAAGAAAAGAGCCCAGTTGAAGAGGATATTCTACGATGTTACACAGTTACCATTCCTAAAGAATTACCCGCCACTAGGTGGGGTTGCGTTCCTGAAACTGGAGCTCCAGATGGGTGACTCGTTTGGAGACCAAGGGAACTCTGTCCAGTGGGGAGTAAGAGCCTCTGAAATTGATTTCAACCCACAGGAATCTCTCAGATATGCAAAAATAGCCCATCTGTATATTCCAATCAGGACACTGTTGGCACAATCAATAAATAGTTCACATGCCTGAGCTGCACAATCAAGAAAGGAGAGAAAGGAGCTGTTTGAAAACAATTTCAGGCTGTGCCTCAGCTCCTCTCAAAGAGCATTTAGTATGAGGCCGATGAAATGTATACTGTGTTAAGGAGAACCACTTCACTAGATACCTACAGATCTTATAGCATCTTCTAAGAAAGGTCTAGTAAGGCTTTCCAGGCTGACCCAGGAAAGGTCAGGTTAGGGGATTTATCTACTCCAGAGATATGAGTAGGGAGTAGAGTCCGACAATTTGCATCATCTCAGGGAACAACAGTCATGGTTTAATTGGACAACATCCTACCATACTATTGTCAGCTTATAGCCACCAGCATGGACCCCACTTGCTCACTTACAAATACTGGCCCTTGGCCAATTCTAGTAAGTGGACATTTTGAGAATTCAATGTGGGGATTCTGTGCCATAGCCCCACATATTGCCAAAGTTTAAGTGAATAAGAGAGAACTCACAGTAAACTAAGTATACCCAACTGATAGAGAAAATTCAGGTCTTCCAGAAAAGAAGACCATGAGACATTAAGTCTGTAGATAGGTTTCCCCTTGTTCAATGGCAGAGGTCACTTGGATCACAATTGTATCACTGAGGGTAAGTAAATGAGCATGTCACTTAGAGACAACTTAGAGAGATAAATCACCTTGTATCACTAAGGACAACTATCATTAAAAGATCATGGATAGTTGATTTGTCCCACTTCCCAGAGAAGATTTATAACAAGAATATCTTAATTCTAAGAGGTTGTTTTTTTTTTTAAGATTTTATTTATTTATTTGACAGATCACAAGTAGGCAGAGAGGCAGGCGGAGAGAGGTGAGGAAGCAGGCTCCCCACTGAGCAGAGAGCCCGATGCAGGGCTTGGGTCCCAGGACCCTGGGATGATGACCTGAGTATGAAGGCAGAGGCTTTAACCCACTGAGCCACCCAGGTGCCCCAACCAAGAGTTTTAAAGAGAAGTGGAAGAGTGTTTGAGAGCTTCAGTGTGGTGAATACAGAACCAATAATTGCTCACTGAGCCCCAGCCAAGGCGATGGACCTAGCCTCATCTACATTTCATCCCTCAGCTGTTTTTACCTGCTGTAAGTCAGGTGATCTAGCTTCCCAGGAAACTAGACCACTGAAGCTGAGCTGGTGCCACGGTCAGGGCTCCCTGTGTTGCTCAATTGATTGAACAATAAATTGGATAAAAACAAGGAATGTATGTCCAAATTTTCAGGTGACACAAAATGGAAGGATACCAAGGACACTGGTTCACATTTGGAATTCAGAAAGAGCAGAATAGCTTGCAACACTGAACCAAATGTAACAAGATAAGCATAACAGGCAGAACAGGTTAAACAGACAGCCTTGCATCTATAGAAAAACATCATCACCACAATAGATCATACAGGGGTGGACTGGTAGCAGCACCTAAATGATAAAAAAGAAAATTTAAACCAACAATGTGTCAACTGTCAGGAGCTTGATGCAGGCAACCAAAAAACCTAACATGGTGTCAAGATTAATAGTGTGGTATTTTCCCTCTGGGGAATGATGGAAGAAAATTCTTGCAGCTTTGGATGTAATAAGTAACAGCATAACTGGGCATCCTCAGTCTTAGCACGGATGGCAATGGGCAGAGGAAGCAAGAGTGGATCTCCAGCAAATATTTAGAGCATGATTGTCACATTTGGGATCAGAGCTAAATCAGGAAATACTATAACAAAGAGATGGAAGAGAAGAACATGGGAAGGTGTCCAACGCATAGAGAAACCACAAGGACTGCGGGAAGTGAGACACCCCCCCTCCCCATCTGAAGACTCCTAGAATCGCTTGGGCAAAAATTTAAGGGATGTTGAAATACAGTCTATAGGTATTACCACCAGTCTCAGAAGTCATGGCCTCCTGAGGTCCTAAGGTGATGATCATCCGTTTGGCTCATGGCACACTAGAAAGGACAAGGTCTCCTCTCAAGTCCAGGTCAAAGAATTACAATGTCTATCTAGGCTGTTTCAGGGTACAGTAACTCGCCCACCTCCTCTGCAGGCAAGCTCCCCACTATTGGCCTAATCATTCATACCCAGTGACAGTGTGGTTACCTTGAAAAGAGGAGGGAGCATGAGCCTGACATCAAAACAGCTCACCCCATTTGGACCTATGAGTTCTCTGTGTCTTGTGATTTCTGATGCAAGTTGGAAGTTTAAACCCAACACTTGACTTGGGTGTAGGTGAGTCTGACCTCTTGGCACTGGAGCCACATTTAAGAGCCACAAAACATCTGCCATGTAAAGAAAAGGCCCATAACACAAATCCAATGGGAAAAGAAGCCCATAGAGGAAAGAAACGGAGTGTAGAGAGTGTTCAAGAAATGGAAAACACAGTCGACCAAACTCTTTTTGCTTCCTAACTATGCTGGATGCTTTTCTTGCCTGGAGGCTTCCACAGGTGCTGTTTCCTCTTTTCACCTGACAACTTCCTATTTATGCATCAGACCTCAGCCTAGCCATCACTTTCCAAGCAAAGATTCCTGTGACCTCCTAACCAAATACGCGCAACACGGCCCGTCAGCGTTTAATACCTCTGTCACATTGCTCCCTAGGGTTCCTTGTGTCCCTCCTGGCCTCACATTTATCCCCTAGCATCAGCTGTCAGATAATAGGTCTCTATCTTGCCCCATCTATAGCTTCTCTAAGCACAGGGCCTGTGACTATCTGTTTGTAATTACTTCCCAGTGCCAGACACATATTGGGGCTAAGGAAGTATTTCACAAATGAATCAGGTAATTGATTTTTTTTTTCTTTTCACATTATATGTCAGAAAGACATAGCCTTTCTAGAGAAAGGAGACTCTGGAATGGCACATTTCTCTTCATTTCTGAGAAGCATCTTAGAAAGAAATTACAATGTGATCTGTAACTTTTTTTTTTTAAAGATTTTATTTATTTACTTGAGAGAGAGACAGTGAGAGAGAGCATGAACAAGGAGAAGGTCAGAGAGAGAAGCAGACTCCCCATGGAGCTGGGAGTCCGATGCGGGACTCGATCCCAGGTCTCCAGGATCATGACCTGAGCCGAAGGCAGTCGTCCAACCAACTGAGCCACCCAGGCATCCCTGATCTGTAACTTTTTTATCCCCCATTCACTTACACTAGTCACTAACTGCTCCACAATTTATTTTTTAACACTTCACTGTTGCCTTTTATGTACTGACTAAATATGTTTGAATTCAACCCCCCACTTCTCTTTGCTTGAAAAGGAAAGACAAATTTACTTTGTGGCAAGAAATTCGAGGCAAGTGATTCCTTTTCTGCTGTCAGATATCAGTCACAATTAGCAGATGAGTGATCCTACAGTCATCAGTAAAATACTTTATTCAGTGCTTGTATCAAGTTGCTGGAGTATTTGCCGCCTTTACCTCTGGAATATAACCCTCTTAAAATTGCCTTGCCCTCCTCAGATAGAATGCTTTACTGGAAAAAGTGAGGTGGGGGGGAGAGAACAAATTAACATTTAAGTTATGAGGAAAAGATTCTTTAATTATCACATTTCCACTCAGAAGCAACCTTGAGTAATACATTCATTAAAAACCAACAGTACTAGGTCTCTTTTAGTCACTTTGTAACACTGACAGAATTATTAGTTAAAATTAGACTTCTCATTTTCATATCAAGGGAGACATCAACATTAGTTTCTATATTAAACATAAAAGTTATTCATACATTCTACAACTGTTGAAAGCTTTTTAAATGGATTTAAGGTGATAGATGCAGGATTCTCTGAACATTTATTTAATAGAAATTATGATTATCGACCAAATTGTATTTTGGAAAGGCAATCACTTCTTCACCGCAATGCAGTATTACATTTTGCGGTCTACCAAAAATACTATGTATGAAAAAGTATTTTACAGTACTTTTTATAGTTCTACAGAGTACCACATTACTACTTGTCACTGAGCAATTGCATCAGAATTCAACCTGCTGCAACTATGAAGCTGTATGTTGACTTGATTAAACAAAAGACCCAAGTATATGAGTTATACATGTACGTGTGTATACAGACACACCAGGGATGAAAACAGTAATGTTTTAAATGTTGAGCATGTAAATAGCACCTATGCAGTGAGAAGAAAGCACAACATCTAATGGGAAATCTAACAAATTCTGCTTTTAATTTTCCTTTCCACTTGGTGTAGTTTTTGGAACAATATTTGTCTATAGAAAAATACAGTGAATTTTCTGCAGAGAGGTGACTATTTTTATCATTTAATATAGCAAAAACCTGAAGGAGAGAGGAATACTGTCCTAAAAATGTCTCCTTGACTTAGATAACATTGTCCATAGAAAGTGGTAAGTCAGCTCCACTCCAGGGCCTCTGGAGCCTAGATTTTAAACTGTTGCTGCCCCAAGTTCTACTGGTCACCCCACCCAGGACTGAAAGGTCAGCTTCTCAATGGACGCATTACTCATTCATGGCACATGGACTGGGAAGCTCTGTCTTAGGAAATGTTGGGATTAATAGATGAACACAAGTTGTTACAAATATAACAGACTGAGGAGAATTTCCACAGATCCCAAAATATTTTTTATAATAAAGTTACAGATATAAAAATTTTGGATGACTGACAGGGATTTCAGAAACCAAATCTGAATTGTCAGGGGATGGGAAAGCTTAGTAGTTACAAAGGAGGGTTTCGCCATGAGAATGCCTTAGCTCAAAACACAATTCCATTATTTACTTATCACACAGATACAAAAAAGTCATCTGGCTCCTACGTGCTTTGGTTTTCTATTCTGTACTGTAAGGAAGATAACAGTACCTATCCCACATGCTTGCTCTAAGGAGTCAATGACTTAATATATGGTAAGCCCTTAGAGAAGTATTAAATACTGGCTTTAATCATAATTTTTATAAACACAATAAAATTTTAAATATATATATATTTTTTTATATTGGTATTAAGGAGGGCAGATTGCATGGAGCACTGGGTGTTATACACAAACAAAGAATCATGAAACAATACATCAAAAACTAATGACGTACTATATAGTGACTAACATAATAAAAAATAACAGTAAATAAAATTGTATAATCTAAAAACAATGAAACAAAAAATGATAGAAGAGTTGCAAGGAAAGAAAATTTTTATTCTCTCTTTTTTTTGTAAAGACTACTTGTTTACTTGATACAGAGAGAAAGCATCAGTGGGGGGAGGGGCAGAGGGAGAAGCAGACCCCCCACTGAGTGAGGAGCCCTACTCTGGGCTCAATCCCAGGACCCCTGGACCATGATATGAGCTGAAGGCAGATGCTTGACCAACTGAGTCACCCAGGTATCCCTGTTCTCTTCTGACCTGGAAAGAATCCTTTGTCTTTGCCTGACTGCATTCTATAGGTGTGTACACATTTTGATTCATCTTTTTTTTTTTTTAAGATTTTATTTATTTATTTGACAGAGAGAGATCACAAGTAGGCAGAGAGAGGAAAGAAAGCAGGCTCCCTGCCGAGCAGAGAGCCCGATGCGGGGCTCAATCCCAAGACCCTGGGATCATGAACTGAGCCGAAGGCAGAGGCCTTAACTCACTGAGCCACCCAGGTGCCCCCACATTTTGATTCATTTTATTTGTTGTACTGGTAACTTCGATTATTGTATTAGATGAGGTCTACCAGGCTTTTCTACTAAAAAGTTACTCTTCTTTTTCTTTATAGTTAAATATTTGTGAAGAGAAGGTCAATACTGTAAAACTATGTAAGTAGTTTCTAATTCCTAATTCGTAATCAAATTTCCAATACATTTACACACATAAAGTGGAAACACTTTATTTTGCAAAAATCTACTTCATATGTTTTCTGAGAATAATTAGACACATTACTCAGTCTTTTCCTCTTACCTAGAGGATTCTATGGATATTAATCTCCCCTACTCTCCAGCAGTGTCCATAGCTGGCATTGGTAGAGTCCACCACTGTGTCTTTCAGCAATAATCACCTTTGGTTTGTAGGCACAGGTAAAGAGCTACAGAAAGGCACTTCCCCAGGGCCTGAATTGGGTTAGTCATAAAAATGAGTGTTTAGAGTTACAGTTTTTTATCCCTCACTACAAGACCCAGAATGACGAGTGAATGTGTGAACGTATTATTTGAGATTGTTATATATGAGGCCAAGAGCAGGATGCCTCTTTTTTCACTGGATTACTAAAGAAAATATGATTCCATAATATAACCATTTCAAACAGTTCAAAAGCTGTATCTATATATACTGAGATAAAAAGACATTTTGTTGTATGAAAAAATTTAAGTTCCAAAATCTATGTACAATACCATGTGTATATATTTTAAATTAAAACATATTTCTATGTATTGTACTAGTATGTATATGTTGGAACTATGTACAGCTATAAATAGAGTATCTTATCCTTATCTACAATATGTAAGTTTTTATAATGAGAATGCATTATTTACTAAAAATAATCAAAATGAAACGTAAAAACTTTTGATTAGTAAATTTGATGATATGAATGTTGAATCATGCATACATAGGATTTAAATCTCTTTTAATGAAGGTATAATTGACATAACATTAGTTTCAAGTGTACAATATTATGATTCAGTATTTGTATGCCTTGTAAAATGGTAACAATTGCAAGTATAAGTACCATCTATCACCATACATAGTTAAAAACTCATTTTTTTCTTCTTTTCTTGTGATGCAGATTTTACAATTTATTCTTTTAGCAACTTTCAAATATGCCATGTAGTATTATTAACTAGAGTCACCATGCTATATATTATATCCCTGTGACTTAAAATATGATATTCGTACCTTTTGATGGCTTTCATCCATTCTCTACCCTCTACCATCCCTCCCCCCATCAATCACCAATCTGTTCTCCATATCTATGAGCTTGTTTTTTGTTGTTGTTGTGTTGTTTTAAATCCTTTCTATAAGTGAGATCATGTGGTATGTCTTTTTCTGATTTATTTCACTTAGCATGATGCCCTCAAGATCTAACCATGTTGTTAAAAATGGCAGGATTCCCTTATTTTTTTTTGACCGAACGGTATTTTCTATATATAGAATACTATTCAGTCATAACAACATATGTGTGTGTGTGCGTATACATATATACACATACACGTGCACATACCTATAAATACACACATGCATACACTATAACTCCTTTATCCATTCATCTATCAGTGGAGTCTTAGAATGTTGCATGTCTTAGCTATTGTTAGCAATGCTGCAATAAACATGGAGGTGTTCTTGGCTTTTCAAATTAGTGTTTTTGTTTTCTTCAGATAAACATGCAGAAGTGAAACTGCTGGATCCTACAGTAGATCTATTACTAATTTGGGGGGGAACCTCCATACTTTTTGCCATAGCAGCTGCACCAATTTACATTCCCACCAATAGCACAAAGAGCTCCCTTTTCTCCGCATCCTGGCCAACATTTACTTCTTATCTTTTTGACAATAGCCATTTTAATACCTGTGAAATGATATCTCATTGTGATTTTCATTCATATTTTCCTGGTAATTAGTGACACTGAGCATCTTTTCATGTTCCTATTGGCCAGCTGTATGTCTTCTTTGGAAAAATCTCTATTCATCTATTCAGATTTTTTGTCCAATTTTAACTGATTTTTTTTTTTGCTATTGATTGTATAACTTACTTATATATTTTGGATATTAAACCCTTATCAGATATGTGATTTACTTATATATTTTGGATATTAAACCCTTATCAGATATGTGATTTGCAAATATTGTCTCCCATTTAGTAGGTTGCTTCTTTATTTTGCATATGATTTCCCTTGCAGTGCAGAAGACTTTCAGTTTAATGTAGTCCCACTTGTTTTTTTTTTTTTGTTGCTGCTGTTGTTGTTTTTTAATTTTATTGCCTTTGCTTTTGGAGTCAAACTTAAGTACTGCTGCCAAGTTTGAAAATGTCAAGAAGTTTATCACCTTAGTTTTCTTCTCTTTGCTTTATAGTTAAGTTCATCTTCAACCCATTTTATCTTCAATCTATTCGAATTAATTTTTTGTTTCTGGTGTAAGACAGTGCTCTAATTTCATTCTTTTGCAAGTAGTTCTCCAGTTTTTCCAGAACCATTTATTGAAAGACTATCCTTTATCCATTCTATCCTCTCGCTTCCTTTGTTACAAAATAATTGACATATATGCCTCGGTTTATTTCTGGGCTTTCTTTTCTATTCCATTGATCTATGTGTCTGTTTTTATGCCAATACATACTGTTTGAATTACCACACTTCTAATGTAGTTTGAAATCAGGAAGCATGATGCCTTCAGCTGCCTCTTCTTTCTCAATATTACTTTAGCTATTGAGAGTCTTTTGTGGTTCCATGCAAGATTTAGGACTATTTATGCTATTTCTGTGAAAAATGCTATTGGAATTTTGATAGGGATTGTACTGACTTTGTGAACTGCTTTTGGTAGCAGAGACATTTTAACAACATTAATTTTTCTGAACCATAAGCATCAAGTATCTTTCCATTCATTTGTGTCTCTTTTGATCCCTTTCATAAATGCCTAATAATCTTCAGTGTACAAGTTTTTCACCCCCTTGATTAAATTTATTTCTAGCTATTTTGTTCTTTTTGTTATAGCTGCAAGTGGGATTGTTTTCTTCATTTCTCTGATAGTTCCTTGTTAGTATAAAGAAATACAACACAGTTTTGTATATTGAGTTTGCATCCTGCAACCTTACTGAATTTATTAGTTCTAACAGTTTTTTGGTGGAGGCTTTAGGGTTTTCTACATATAAAATCATGTCATCTGCAAATATTAGCAGTTCACTTCTTCCTTTCCAATTTGGATGCCTTTTATTTAATTTTCTTGCCTAACTGCTCTGGCTAAGACTTCTAAAAAAGTGAGAATAAAAGTGGTTAGAGTGGACACCTTTGTCTTGTTTCTAATCTTAGAGGAAAGATTACAGCTTTTTACCACTGAACATAGTTTTAGCTATTAAATCTTTAGGAGACTACTTTTCAAGGTGTTATATGCTTTCCCATTCTACTTGACATCCCATATCTCAGTGCTCCTCAAAATTTGGATATATTTACAAATATCATTCTTAATTACTACATCAGACAGGGACTGTTTATCTGGATATTCTCTATAATTTCAAATACAAAATCTTTATTTTATTTAATTATAACAATTCCTGGATATTCACACTGTGTGCCAACCATTGTGATGAATACTTTTTTACATTAATTTTAATCCTTACAGGAACTTTTAAGGAAATATTACTTTTACAAGTAAAAGAGCTAGCAATCAGAGGTTCACTGTACAAAACAAATGTTGTCAGTGGAAAGACCTGGATTGAGACAATGCAGACGTAACAAAAGTTGAAAAAAAAAAATCAATCTCTAATCCAAGCTAGTACGTTCTGGGTAGGCAAAAGAAAATTAGGTAAATGAGTGGCCAACAGGGGACAGACTCATTTTGGATTTTGATAGTTTGAGGAGAGAATTATCCGAAGAGTAAAATGTTTATCCACAATGCCTATGTTCAGTCGAGCTGGATTCACCCTTAAGAAAAAGCTGAAAAATATGTATTTTCAGAACCATTCTAAATAAAGTATCTATAGAGCTTTCCAAGTTTGACAGCAAATAGTCCCAGATAAGGGCGTTAGTTAAGAAATAGAAATAAGCAAATAAGGAAAGATTTAGTGCTGGAAGGGAAAAAGAGGAACACTGAATGGATCAGCTTTCACACCTTCTGGATGGCCAGACAAGACGGTTTTTTGTTGTTGTTGCAAAAACACCAAGCCTAGAAATGCAGATCCTTCCAAGCCTCTATAGGCTTAAGCAGTGCGATGCCCTCTATGCCAAGCTGCTAGCAGATTACAGTTAAGGAAATGCCAAAACTCAACTTTGTTTCAAAAGTACTAGAAAAATTTCACTGGAACTTTAAATAATATGAAATAAAAAATATAAGTAAGATTAAAATTTATAGAACATTATAGAACATCTCCAGTTTGTTCAAAATGTTTGTCTAATTTTTGCTCAAAGGGGGACTTGTGCATATTTTCCTAGAGAAGGATGTATTTTCATACTGATTTTAATACATATAATATATAGTATTTATATATAAATACATACTAATATATTTATCTGGGGACTAAAAATTATTGCAATTTCCTTAATAGCTATATAAAAAGATTCTTTGTCTATATAATCATTCCATTTTAGAACATTTTACTTTTCTTTGTGACATTTAATACAGTTGAATGTTCATGTCTATTTAACAAATCTATTGTAACATCTTGCTATAGTCCACATTTATCCCTTGCCTCCCACCATAATCCAGACATTCAGCCAACGATAACTAATTCCATATAAGCATATGGCCCTATGACTTAACAAAAGGGCAATGTATGTCGTCTATGGCTTTCTCACTAATTTTTGAAGCTTTGGCTTACAAATGCACAATCTTCTTAACACTGTATTAAGGACAGTCATTAATATTATCTATGTAAAACCAAGCATCACTTAGGCCATCAATCAAATCCAAAGGAAAACTCCAACAAGCATCATCCCTAAAATGAAAAAGCATTTAAGCACCTAATCATGCATGAAGCTCTCAGTGCTGAAAAAAAATTAATTACATAGCTCTGGGCCCCAGACCTATAGCAGTTGTACAACCTGAAACAGACAATGAAATAGAGTCATGTCTATATAGGTCATATAGTCAACAGAAAAGTAACCATATCCTCCAATGAGTTTAGATGCACATCTGGTGATTTTAGGGGGGAAAAATTTAGGGTAAGCATCCCCAATGAGATACTTCCTTGTTTTCCTGTTCAAGAATGGAATAACTCACACCCAATTCACAAGAAATTTCTCTTTGCATAATCATCTGATAGATACCACAGAGAAAGGCAACCTGGTCTTGTCTAGTATGGAGATTTCCTTGTAAAATATGTACCATCAGAAGTAACAATGTCCAATCTTTCACAGATTTACCACCACAAACTTCTACCACCCAACCCAAGCACGTCATTCAAGGAACTGAACACTATTGCAATGAAATCATGGAGTACTTGCCTTCTTCCATGTTTAATGTGTATTTCCCCTGCATACTCCTTGAACTCAACTACCTACTTGCAAAGACTAGCACACGGTAGTTGTTCTTTTAATGTTTCCGAAAACAAGGAAGTGAGGGAGGGTTGAAAGACAAAAGAACTCTGGCCATAAAACATAACTAAACATGAGACTTCTTAACACATTTAGCAAATGCTGAATAGCTAGACTAATAGATAAACACTTTGAGACCCACAGCTGGCAAACTTATTCACTTCAAACCATACCCACTGACATCTTTACATTTACTGAAAAAGTACTTAATACTTAGGATTCCTCAGCCTGCACTTAAATCTTCACAGGGTCCAGAAATTCCTCTTCCATTCTATCATGTCAAATCTTCATCCCTTCGCTGGTGTGACTCTTCTCCATGGTTACTGGGCTGTGACCTCCTCACTCCCCACTTTCTGAGAAGCACTTGCTAAATTAAAATGATGGACCACAGAAAGTAACTTCCACAGCAAAAACAAAGGCCATCTTGTCAGCAGTCGCCATTCTAGCTCTTTTTTCTTGGGATAACTCTAAATCTCTTTCCCAGAGTTGCATCACATCCGATGGACTTTTCAGGGCGCAGGTGTGCCTTACACCAGGGCTTCTCAAAAATGTGATCCCCAAGCCAGAATAAGCAGCACCTCAAACTTAGAAATAACATTCTTTGTGCCCAATGTCTTGAAGCAGGAGATCTCAAATGAAGACCATTTTAGCATGCTCTTCATATGTTTGTGTGTACTAAACTTTAAGAAGCATGCCCTGTAATGCCATGTTTTACTAGCCTACAGCATAGACATTCGTCCCTCATACTTAGGTACAATTTGTTGCTGGAAAATATGCAGCAGCTAGCCTAGACATTCCAGGACCCTCTCTCCCTGTCCCCATGCTCACCAGCTTCCCAGTAGGAGAACTAAGAGAATGCTTCTGGACTTGAATTGCCAGTGTTTGATTCCCAGCTCTACCATTTGGTAGCCGTGTGACCTCAGGGAACTATTCACCTCTCTGCGGCTCAGTTTGCTCATCTATAAAGAGTAAAAATGTCTTGTCACCAGCTAGACCCCAAGGCATAAGCTTTTCTCTGCTTTTTCTCATGAAATCTGTCCCGCATTTTTCTTTAAGCTCTTCTTTCCAGCTTCTCTCTTAACTCAGTCAAACGCAAACCAAAACCACCTCCCAAACAATAGAGACTACCCTGCCAGGAACTTCAGCAGGCCCAGGCCACCCAAACTAGTTTGAGCTTAAACCCTGACACACATCTGCACAGCTGGACCATGCAGTAACCTCCAGAATGACCAACAATTACTGTTACTTCCTTGTAAGGCTAAAATCTCCACTTAAGAAGGAACACAATCCTATTTTCATGACATACAATGTACGCAAAGGCCTGTTCCCTTAAGGTGCATGTGCAACCTTATGCCCACCTCTACAGAGAACGAAAAGACTTCCCTATCTAAATATTCATCCTGAACCTAAATAAAAGGAACCCAACCACCCTTGTTTGTGGAGACTCATGGGTGTGTAAGCTATTACCCATGATCTCCTTATTTGCTGCAAATGAAGTTTACTTTATACAACTACTCCACCTGGTGTATCTATGACTCACCAAGGTACAAACTTGCATTGTTTCACTCACAATAATAGTATCCTTCTCTTGCCATTGTGGAAAGGACTGAGTTAATATATATATTCAAGAGCTTAAAAAAATATGTGGCATAGCATAAGAGCTGTGTTTATTAGCACTGAAAGCTGACTGAACTCAGTCTTCTTTTACTATCTAGAGAATTTGATTATTTTGCTTGTCATTTTTCCTCTGGAAAATAAAACCATGCTGAATGTCTCATGCAAGCTAAGTTCTAGTTTCCATGATGGTTGACAAGGTTTAGCCTCTTTGAAAGTATCTTCCTAGTCTGAAGTGTGGTATGGCAGTAAAATGGAAGAATTACACCAATGTATTGCCTTTTATTTGTATCCTTCTTAGTAAATGAGTTAAAAACACTCTGTATCTGTCATAAAATGCTGTTATGCACAGATAGAACTGGCAGAATATATAAATTAAATTGGAAGGTAAATCCCAAAGAGAAGGGGTGAAGGAAACCTCTACCGGGCTGATTTATAGTCACTATAAAATACAAACATGGATAAGATCCCATTATAATGAACTCCACTGGACCTATAACTTGATTTTGCTTTAATTAAATTTTGTTATTGTGAATACATTGCTTGACATCCTATTCCTAGTCAGAGGAGCTAGAACTGAAACCCTGCTGATAGGTAGTCATTCCGGCATGAATTACCCAAGTGAAAAGAAGTTCTGTAGGAAAGAAAAAAGTATAATGAGCTCACCACCCTGTACTCTTTCTTCTCCTAATACTGCTCAAATCTTTGGTTTGGCCTTAGATGGCATTTTACTTCTTCTGTGGATGGCTGTATAGATGTGGTCGTGTTTCTTTTATTTTTTATTTTTGAGTAAAGAGGAGACCTACAGTGCGGAGAGGAAGAAATGTTATTTATTGTTTATTTTATCAACATAAAAGAATTAGAAACTTTCTAACTCTTTTGTTTCGCTTTCTTTCAATGCAAATAATACCTGGAAATAACTGGCACATATAAAACTATCAGATAGGATCACTTGTTTTCAAGAAGTATTTGTAACAGAAACAAGACCCTGTTGGTTTGGGCCACACACCACAAGATGGGAATCTTCTGTTCTCTGGAATGCTTGTTTACAGTGAAATGCTTGAAAGACTGACTGATTTTATGATATCCACAATCTGTGTCTTGAATCTTCTATTTAGGCCTAATTTCATTTATTCAGGATGCAGTATTAAACTTAAAGTCAATACTGGATATTTGTACATACACATATTTATATATACACATATACATATACATGCATTTTTATGCAAATATATATATTTGATTCCTTTGTTAAGATTTTATTTTTTTAAAGATTTTATTTATTTATTTGACAGAGAGAGAGACAGAGAGAGCAAGCACAAGCAGGGGGAACAGCAGAGGGAGAGGCAGACTCCCTGTGGAGCTGAGAGCCCAACACAGGGCTTGATCCCAGGACCCTAGGATCATGACCTGAGCCAAAGGCAGATGCTTAACTGACTGAGTCACCAGGTGTCCCAAGGGTAATTTCTTAACAGTGGAGTTTTTGGAATTTCAAATTTTGTTGATATTATTATACTATTAAAATAGATAAGTAAAATGTGCTAGTTCACTCTATTAAATCCACACATTTAGCTTAAAGGAACCTGTCCTAATAACGTGGAATGGGTTAAACAATATACATATGAGTATTTCCCCTTCAACATTATTGTGAGTGAAAAATTAATACAAAATGAATGTCAAACAAGAAATTACTTAGTAATGGATAAACATTTAGTAGAATATTTGAAATAATTAGGAATTCTGCTTATGAATACCATGAACCAACATGAAAGGAAATTTACACAATCAAGATAAAGGAAAAAAACTGGGATCCCAAACTGTTCAAACAGTGACACTGAAAAACAAAAACAGTGTATGTGAAAGAGATAAATACAAGATTAATAATTGTAAAATAATTTTTGAATTTCAAAACTTTGCTTAGCTTTTTTTTTAAAGATTTTATTTATTTATTTCAGAAAGAGAGTGTATGAGCAGGGGGTTGGTGGGGGCAAAGGCAGAGGGAGAGGGGAAGAAGACTCCCTATTGAGCACTGGTATCTGTGGGACTTGATCTCATGACCCTAGGATCATGACCTGAGCTGAAACCAAGAGTCTGATGCTTAACCAATTTAGTCACCGAGGAACCTTTAAAATTTGCTTAGCTTTTAGAGCCAAAATAAAAAAAGAAATTATTTCAGTATAACCCAAAGATAAAAGCATTTTGTTTCACCTAGAATCTTACATAAATACCCCTTGAGATGATTGAATTAAGATGTCTTAAATACTTCAGTAGAGATTTTTATTACATTAAATGAAATATAAGAGACTTTGGCTTAGAAGATTTCTGAACGACAAGTATATCTTTGTGCACTGATTTTACAATGGTGTTATATTATGTGAAGTCATATAGAATATAATAAGCTACAAATTATGAGCTATGTTATAAACTACCATATATATTGTGTCTACTTTAAATACTTAACAGACAAAATTACAGAGTGTCATGTGGGAAAAAAGCAGTTGATTTGGATGAGATTTTAAAGGATGTAATTTAGATCTATCTGACTAGACATTTACATACTAAGTTAACAAAAATATTTTCATCTAAATATCATATACTTTGATTTTCTAAAATAATACTTTCCATTAAAAATTACTCTATTTCGGGCGCCTGGGTGGCTCAGTGGGTTAAGCCGCTGCCTTCGGCTCAGGTCATGATCTCAGGGTCCTGGGAGCCTGCTTCCCTCTCTCTCTCTCTCTCTCTGGCTGCCTCTCTGTCTACTTGTGATTTCTCTCTGTCAAATTAATAAATAAAATCTTTTTAAAAAAATTACTCTATTTCCTAGGATATGAATCTTTCCACTGAAATTCTTTTAAAAGCAATTGTTTAAATGAGTACAGTTAAGAGGCTTTTGTCTGGAATTTGATTTTCCTGTGTGATCAAACTCAACAATTTCCATCTCAGTGATATTAACAAATATAGGAATGCTAACAGGATTATATAGTCTTTCTGTTTACTCTTCCCTCATAACTAGCCTCCATTTTAATACAGGTATGGTAAATATAATTAACAAAATTAAGTGATTCACTTTCATATAACAAATTCTTGAAATATGAGCCTCTTTCATATAAGAGGCACCATCATTGTACAGAACCCCTTGTAAATGCAAATCAATACAATTTTTCCTCCATGAGACATTGGCCAAATTCTACAAAAGCAAAAGGAAGGAACAAACCTGTCACAGTAATGAATAAAAATTTAAATTAGTGATTAATTTCCTATAATAGAATATTTGGTATTTTTTAGTTTTTTATTTTTAAAGTAATCTCTACACCCAACATGGGGCTCAAACTTAATATCCCTTACATTAAGAATCACATGCTCTACCAACTGAGTGAGCCAAGTGCCCCAAATACTTGGTATTTCTAATCAGTTATATTTGACTCTATTACTACTAATGTCATAAAATAGGATTTTCATCGTAGCATTATTTTGTGAAAGCATTAAGCTGTAAATAGTTTAAATGGTCAAAATGAAATGGTAATTTTAATTATGGCAGAGCCTTATATAGAATATTAAGTGTGTAGTAAAAATGAGTAAATATAATCTACTGAGAAAAATGTCCATGATAATACTATTTTTAATAAATGTAACCTCTATCTAGTTCATTATGTTTGGCAAGATTCCATTTTAATTTTTAAAATGTATTATAGGATAGGTCATTAATGGTGGTTATACTTCTGAAGTGTGAAGTTTGAGATGTAAAGAAATGTTCAATTCTTAGTTTTTAGAATTCTCAACATAATAGAATTATAGGCAATGTCTACCTTTTTTGCCTTAATTTCTTAAAATAACAGTTTTCTAATAATGAAATTTCTATTAGAGAAAACCTTGACAAACACAAAATATTCTGAAATTACTTTTAATTATATAACCAAGAAATCATCAAAGTGAATAATTTGGTACATTATCTTCTAGTACTTTTTGATAATTTTTTCATAATTTTTATCTGTGGTCTCAAATTTCTACAAGCATCAGAACTAACTGGAAGGCTTGGTAACACACAGGTTGCTCACCTGCATCCCCAGAGTCTCTGATACATTAGATCTGAGTTATGCCCCCAGCTTTTGTGTTTCTAATAAGATCCTAGGTAATGCTAATGTTGCCAGCCTGAACACTACACTTTGATAGCTATTATTTGATATTTTAGAAACAGTCTCTATTTGTAATCATGTATTTTGAGTTATTCTATTAATATCACATTATAAATATCCCCAATGACATTAAAATTTCTTGAAAATATTTATATTGCTTAGTCATTTCATATAAATAAACTATAACTTATCATTTTTATGTGAACATGTGTATTTTATCTATTTTTATTACCACAAGTAATTCTGAAATAAGACTTCTCATATCAAAAATCCCTATTTCCTCTGGGAAATTTTGTAGAAGCAAAATACTGTACCCTAGATCATGAAGAATTTAGGGTATTATGATCTATTTCCAAACTAGGATCTATTTCCAGAAAGTTTGTACCAATCTGTAACAGCAATCTATGAGACCATCTACTACTCCATACCTGACCTAGTAAATTCACGGTTTTGGATGAAGTTTTTCCTCCGAATTGATCTTGTTCGACTTTACAAGAGAGATCAAAGGGAGAAATGCTAATTTACAAATAATTTTTATAATACTTGTCCAATCTATAACACAATGTCAGTACTAATTGTATCCCAGATTAAATTTATTAGAAGTTCTTTCAGGCCACTATCACAGAAGGTAAAATTCATCTTCACATGTTTGAATGTACATCAAAAGGAAACCAACTAACAAAATACATTCAATAACTAAAAAACAAATATTTTTGGCATTTTTAAGACTTTATTCTCTCCCTACAGTTCTCTACATTTTAAAGTAAAGCGGATTCCTGGAAATGGTCAATCAGGGAAATTTCTGAAATTCGAAGGAGTGGAACCATCCCCTAGTAGTTTTTTCTGGAACTTTTTTCTCATCTGACTTTCAGCACTGACAGGATCACCCTATATTCTGATTAACACTGACTTCATTCCTCTCCCTGGAGATTCATACAATAATAAAGAACCTTTTTATGAATTTTATGGAGGGAGGAAGAGAAAAGAAGACATTCACAGATCATGTGTTCTTAACCAATTTTAAGAATATCCCACAATTCAGATCCCTGTCAAGTCCCTTTCACTTACTATCTGATGATTTGGGGCAAATTACTTCTTGCTGTTCTTCAGTCTCCTTGTGGAAAAATGAGTAATTCTTGTCCCTTTGGATTCTTGCCAATACTAAGTAAAACATCCTATTTAAAGCATATTGCAGATGGTAAGCACTCGATAAATGGTAGTTATCACTATTCTCTTTCATCCCCCAGCACTTGGGATAGAGTAAGCATTCAATGAATGAGGGAGGGAATGAGTAGATGAACATAGTTATGGATGCATAGCTCTACCTTTAATGTAAAATCCGGCAAAAGCTTCCAGATGCTCTGCTTCCAGGCCCTTAGATCAGGAAGACATGGTATAATATATTATTATTGCCTCCGAATTCCTTACTTTACTCTTACCTAAAGCATCTCTGCTCATGTCTCTTTTGCATGGCACAGCAAAACCCTCCCTCAGAGAAAGGCTGGGAAAGATGAAATAGGGGCCTGAGTCTCTGGAAAGAAAAGACCTTCATTGGAAATACCACCATATTTAACCAGTCTTCTTTTTGGACTGGCAGGGTACTTTGTATTGATGCCTTTTGATGTGAATTCTCCTATTTCCCCAGTAAGTGGCATTTCAAAGCCGACAGCTCCAGCTGTCCACAGTTCCTCCCTCCACTAACTCATGCCCAACAGATGGTGCAAATAGCCTGGCACAGATTCACTGGATCAGTGTTAGGAGAAAAACCTTGCCAGACGGCTGATGGGTTCTTTGAAGTTGTTCATTCTGGCAACAATGGATGGCTAATAGCATAGCCTTGGCCGAACAAAAAGATATAAACTGAAGTTTGAGAGTAAATTTGGAATATGGGCTTCTCTATCTTTTATGGGGCCTGCAATTATTTTCTATTAGGAATATCTTTTTTATTAACATTGTGTTAGAGCCATGTCATTCTCTCACTTCAGATCCCCATTGGCTGAAGTTAAACTCAGTAATACCACTTAGATGACAGTGGAAAAAACAGTGGGCTGACAATCACTGCATCCAGATCCTACCCTCATTTCCCCCTTTAAATTTGCTGGGTAAGCTGAGACAAGACATCAATGTACTCTGACATCGGATTTTTCACCTTTCAAAATGGAGATGAAAATATCTTTCTTGATTTCAAACAGTGATTTTGAGAAACATATGTTATAATAAATGTATAGTGGTTATGTAAAGTATTATAAAATGTTATAAAGTTTTAATGTTAAGAATACTGTAAGGACCCACCATAAGGAGCTATCAGAGCAGGTGTGAACTCTTAAATGAGCACAGGTTTATACAGGTACCTACTCTCACCCCTCTGGATGGCTACTGTGAGATTTGGGGCAGGATTGGAGAAGAGCAGGCATCATGAAATAAGGGGCTCCCACCAGCTCGCACTTAAGAACTCAGCAGCATACCTTAGAACCATATTAATTCCACAATCCTTTAAAATCTGCTCAAATCTTGGACTGATCTAAAAATTCTTGCATAATGTGAATAATTTTAGGAAATTAGATGGTATTATTTTCAAAAAATAAAACATTTTTTAGTTTGTGGTACCATCAAACCAATCATTATCATCTCAAAAAAATAGATCCTAAAACAGTCTTATAAATATGATACTAGAATCCGAATTAGGCTTTTTTACCCACAAGCAAACTATAGTTTCCAGAATCAGAGATTTTTTTTTACCATTTCTATATCCTCAACTCTGAAAGTCAGTCTGAAATGGCCTGGCTATTTAACATGGATACCCAACTCAAAGTACAATTCTCATAGATTTCCTTACCTGAACCAATTCTAATTGTATCTGACTCTGAGAAAGACAAATGTTGAAATCATCTTGTCTATTCTTTTTAAATCCTGTGTGTCTGTATTTCCCAGAAAACATCCTAGAATATTTTACATATGCATTCGCAAGCCACAACATCCAAAAATACACTGGAATATCTCCTAATGAAAAAAAAAATATTACTCAGCCATCAAAAATAATGAAACCTTGCCATCTGCAATAACACGGATGGAGAGAGAATATATTATGCTAAGTGAAATAGAGAAAGACAAATAACCTACGATCTCACTCATATGTGGAATTTAAGAGAGAAAAGAGATGAACATATGGGAAGGGGGAAAAGAAAAAAAGAGAGGATAAGAACCCATAAGAGACTCTTCTGGAGAAAGGTGGGGAGGGTATTAAGGAGGGCATTTGTTATGCCTCCTTATACTCTAACATATGCATCATATGTTATGATGAGCTCTAGGTATTATATTTAAGTGGTGAATCCCTCAATTCTACTCCAGAAACCAAACAATGCACTGTATGTTAACTACCTAAAATAAAAATTTTTAAAAACTTAAATTTAAAAAATGAAAACAAAAAAGTGAAAAGCCTGAATATTTTCTCTTTCTGCTTACCAAAAGAAGGTTTTCTAATTAATTATTAGTGGGTTTTTTTTTTTCCTCTTTTTCTTTTTCACTAAAAATTAGTTTGTGGGAATGTGGAGGATAGTGAAGTCAAATGCCTTATTAAACTGAAACTGATTTTTTCCAATAATTTGTTCAAAATTTCACTTAGTTCTGTTATCAAAATAATCTATTCAAAATGAAGGTAATGAATTATTAGCTTTTTTCTTTCAAATGAATTTAGACATAGACATCAGGCTAAGCTTTAGTCTTTTGGCTCATAAAAATGGATAAAAGTTTCCTGAGGCAGTGGTTAAACTGAAAGATTGTTATACTAGTCTTCCATTAAAGTTTGATCCAAAAAATGGAAGCCACTCTAGACATTTTGAACTCTCCAGGAAATTCAGGGTCTCAGGGTTAAAAAGGAAGCTACCACCAGTGTTCTCATCTGCCTGCATCATCAAAGGAGGGATTTTGAGGAAGAAATCCCCAAATTGCAGGCAAAACTTGCCTCAGTCAGCTGCTGATACCCATTTGCTCGACCTGGTCCATCTGCAGATTAAGTTTCTCCTCTGCACCATTTTGAATCTTCATGAAAGTCTCTAATTCACAGAACATAACCAGAATCCTGCAGGCAGTGGAGTCCTGAAAGTGTGGTCTCCAGGCTGCCCAGGGTGCCCATAAAACAGGAAACATCACTCACACTTCATCTTATTCTCTCTTCTCTATCTTGAGCCAAATCCAACAACACAGAGCAGTTTCATCTAGTGTAAAGTCTCATGCGCACTGTCTTCAGACACCCACAACCCTTCTAAGAGCTGTGCCTTTGCCAGGAAAGATATCTTCATGAAGAGAACCTAAGAGCACATTTATTCCCACACACACACACACCCCAGCACAATTCCTTCCTTTAAGCACATGATGCCTTCATTAGAAATATAAGACTTATTATTTTTAAAGTGTATTGACCACATATCATACCAGGGACTTTGCTTAAGACCTCAGAAAATTTATTAAATCCTTGCAACTTGCCTTTGATGATATTTTACAGCTAAGACAACTGAGATTCAGAGCAGGTAAGAGGAAATAGTTCAAGTCCGAGAGCTGGCTAAAGCTAGATATGACCTGGGTGTATTTGGTTCTGATGCCTTCACTCTTTCTGCTACACAAGGAGGGTGGTAAGGTAGTATAGTCTGAGGATAAATTAATCACTGTAAGAAAACAGATGCTAAAAGCACTCAGAGGGATTAACAAAAGGAAGTTCCTATTGCATAATCACAATCACCAATTTCATTCGGCCAGGAGCCATATTATTATTCTATGAAAATCTGGCATTTGTAATAATCACAATCATATATATACATATCTCACAAAATGCACATTTGAGAGTCTAAAAACTCAGGAAAAATAAATTCTTCCCCCAAAATCTACAGAGTAACTGCAGTTTAACTCTCTCTCCCTCTTTTTTTTTTTTTTTTTAATAGTTCAACTCTTATTTTTACCCCCAGAGACAATTTAGGAGGTATCTCTTTAAAACTTTAAGCTCTCTCACTAGTTAACAGGCACCTGTTGACTTGGGGGGAGTGAAGATTGAAACTTAAGATGCTTCTCAGGAACTTTAACCAGCATCAATTTGTTGCTACTAAACCCAACCTTCAAGGGGGTGGGGGGACAAAAAAAAAAAAAAAACACCTTAAAAACACTTCAGCAAAGAGCCTTTAACAAGCATCAATTTGTTGCTACTAAATCCAACCTTGGGGGGAGGGGGAACAACAACAACAACAAAAAAAAAAAAACCTTAAAAACACTTCAGCAAAGACTGTCCATTCACTGCCTGATGCCATCTGGGAACATAACAGCTCAATCTTCTTTGCCCTCAGATTAATGAAGCAAGCTCATGCGTATAAAGAGCACTTTAATTCCCTCTGATATTTTCATTATAGTTTTCTTTGTGGCAGAACTCATTTGCAATAATGTATATGTAATCTGGTAAACAAAACTGAAAAATCTGGCATCTTAAGGACACTCCTTCACTAAGAGCAATACTGAATACGCAACAAACTGAAAAGTAAGGCAAGCCTATTCCTCACCTTCCTCAGTTCTTTGACAACAAAAGTGAAAGTTTCCATTTGTTACCAGATTGTAAAGAATAGGTAACTCAAAATTCAAGAAGAGATTTAATGAGAGGAAGAACACTGGTAAAGTTGTTTTAAGCTCCCTAAGTATTGAAACCTGTATTGTAAAATGTCCTCTGAAGAGTTTCAGTCCTTTGTGACTTCAAATTAAGTCAATGTAAAAACTCATGAAATCACTAGCACAAATATTTCTCTATTTGGAATTTTTCTTATGTAAATATCAGGCACTAATTCTTAGATTAACTGGGTATTACAGAAAGCCAACAAGGCTAAGCCAATGGGAAAGACCTCTCAAAGGATGCATTTTTTTTGAATGATCGAAGTGTATAATGAACCACAACACAGGAAAAGTCTATATCACTATATTTGAAGTAATAAGTCATGGTGTTTATACATTAAAATTGAATGATTTTTCTCTATCTGATCTGGATAAAGGAAACCAAAATTAACTTTTTTTAGGTTTTGGTTTTATGTTCAATTAGTTCATATTTTAGAAATTCTAGAAGGATTTTTGTTTTCACGTGGATGTAATTCAGCTATATTTTAATTTAAATTTAGGACAGGATGGGCTTGTTTTCCACATTTCACAGAAACATATGCTCCAAGGATTTCAGTATCACCTTCAGGATCTTATGGGGTCAACAGATAATACCCCTTTCTTCCCATCTTAGGTTCAGAAGCAATTAAAAATAAAGCACAGAAGACAGATAGACAGATGGAGATTTAAAACAGATTTATTGCTGATAAAGCAGATTAGAGAATGTGGCTTTGAACCTGAACCTAAAAGACTTCCCAAAATTCCATCCCTTATGTAGAAAGGGTCACACAGCCCAGTGACAGGCAGCAATGCAGGCTTAGGCCATCCCTGGGAGTTCACCTGAGTACAGGAGAAAGAACAAAAGTATATGAAGCTACTCCTAAAAACAGAAAGCCAAGGGCTGAGTGAGCTCGTCCCATTCTTTCTCCGCAACCTTTCATCAGTGAGAAAGGGTGAATGATGTGTCAGCAAAAGAGTCAGTAGCACTATGCTAGTATAGACCATCTGCATGGTAAAGTAACATGCTCTGCCTCCAAAGTTTTTACAATGGAATAAAAAATAAGTAAGGACACGTGGCTTAATGGATTAATAGTTTGTCTTCATTCTCCACTTATTAAATGTATGTGTGTCTTTTCCTGCATATAGTACATACAAATAATTTGTATTCCATTTCTAGAAAATGTTTCCTCCCTATTTTATCTGCTCAGTCATTTTGATCATTACATCATTGTAAGTAGGATCACATGAAACTGACAGCATACGGAGTTGAATTTTGCATTTGTCAAGATCTAAAATAGTCATGATTACGTATTTGGGAGGCACTAAAACTAGTTTAAAGTAACCATTAATTCAATAAGAGGAGGGGCTCTATCCTACCAGTTATGGGAAATGCAAAATAAATGATCTAATCTCCTTAATTATGTAGAATATTTTAAATATTCAAAATTAAATTTTAAATGATTATTCAGTGATATCAAATGTTCATTAATCACTATGTAATTACTGTTCATAGTTGCTAATCCCATTATAATTTAAATTGAAGTTAAAAGAATATGCTAGATTCGCAGGTTAGCCTTTTACATTCTTCTGATATTATGGTCCAAAAAATAATCAGAAAAAATAAAATCGATATTAGGATTTTGCTGTCTGCTTCTCTTAATATTCCTAAAAAAGTAATAACATGAAGAACTGTTATCTGAAACATGCTAAGAAGGCTTAAAATTCACTAATGAGAAATAACCTGATTAAAGATGGGTCAAAGATCTTAAAAACACATCACCCAAAAAGATACACAGATGTAAAATAAGCATATAAAAAGATATTCCCTGTCATATGTCATCAGGGAAATACACATTGCAAAAGCAATGGGTTATTAATACACACCTATGAGAATGGTTAAAATCTTCAACACTTACAATACTAAATGTTGACAAGGAATGAGAACAACAGGAACTCATATTCTTTGCTCATAGTAATGCAAAATAGTGCAACTAGTGGGAAGATAGTTTGTCACTTTGTTACAAAAATACACATACTATTAACATAAAATCTAGCCATCTATGCTCCTTGGTACTTACCCAAAGGAGCTGAAAACTTATGTCTACACAAAAACCTGCACATGGATGTTTGCAGCAGCTTTATTCCTGATTGCCAAATCGTGGGACCACCAGGATATCCTACAGTAGGTGAGTGAATAAACTTTCATCCAGACAATGAATTATTTTTCAGCACTTAAAAGGAATGAGCTATCAAGCTGTGAAAAGCCATGGAGGAAGTTTAAATGCATATTACCAAGGGAAATAAGCCAGTCTGAAAAGGCTACAAACTGTAATGTAGCCATATGACATTGTGGAAAAGATGAAACTATGGATATAGTAAAAGATCAGGGGTCATCAAGGATTGGATTCAGGAAAGAGATGAGTAAGTGGAGCACAGAGGATTTTTAGGGCAGTGAAAATACTGGGTAGGATACTGTAATGATGGATACATGGCATTATACACTTGTCTAAACTCACAGAATGCATAGTACCAAAGGCAAACCCTAAGATAAGCTATATATATATATATATATATATATATATATATATATATATATATTTGTGTGTGTGTGTATATATATATATATATACACACATACAAGCTATATATATGTGTGTGTGTATATATATATATACACACATACAAGCTATATATATGTGTGTGTGTATATATATATATATATATATACACACATACAAGCTATATATATGTAGATATATATAGCTTAAATTTATATTATATATGTTATATATTATTATAACAAATGTATGACTCTTATGGGGGATGTTAATAATGAGGAGGCTACAAATGTATGAGGGCAGGAGGTATATCGGAAATCCATAAACCTCCTCCTCTCGACTTCCTTGTAAACCTAAAACTCCTCTAAAAAATAATAATAATAGAAAGTCTTAAATAAACGGTGATGACTATCTTTCTCCATCCTCTGTGATCCTGGTTCTCCATTCAAGTAGAATCTTAACAGGTTGTGTCTTAGATAGTATGGGCTGCCATAATAGAATGTCATAGGCTGGAATGTCTGCTGTCAGGGAGCCAGCATGGAAGATTTCAGATTAGAGCCCTGTTCCTGATTTACAGATGGTCATCTTCTTCCTATGTCCTCACATAGGGGAGAGCAGAGCTCTCATTTCTCTTCTTATGAGGGCACTAATCCCATGAGGTCCCCACCCTCATGACTCAATTCCCTCCCTAAGGCCCCACTCCAAATACTGTAACATGGGGGATTAGATTTTCAACATATTAATTTTGAGAGGACATAAATATGTAGTCCATAACAAGTGACATTGGAATTCAGCATTAAGGCACTTTTGGTGGCTGAAGTAACACCAGTCCTGTCATAATTAACAAAGGGAATTAGTTTAGAAGTTACCTGTAGAACCATTTTCATCATTAGCTTCAACAACCAACAAGCTAGAAAATGATACACTGCATGTGTATTCCCCCAAACTTACACAAATGTCTCAAAGGATCTGTCAAGAAAGCCACAGCTGACTTAGCACAAGTCGTAAAGACTTGCCAAGGCAATCAAGGAAAGGTAAAAATAGTATGAAAGCCCTGTTAAGAAAATGGAAAAATGAAAGGGGAATGAGGAGCCAGAAGACAAAGAATATCATCATTACCAAAGTCTCTTTAAAAATAATTCTCCAAAGACAACCAAGTGAGTTAGTAGGAAGCAATCTATTTATAATGGAGAACAATGCAGAATTTAAAGTCAGACAAAGCTGGACACGAATTTTAGCTCCTACATCAGTATGTCATAGGCAAATTTTCTTAAGTTCTAAAACTTCAAAACTGAAAAATGTAGTAACAATAGTTTCACGATTCTGGTGAAGAAAACTGCAATTATTTAGGTATAGTGCCTGGGATGTCAAAATTGTTCAATAAACACTCCCTGTCATGTTGTGGTTTTTTTCATTAATATAGAAAGGCATTAGCTCCCATGTCTTCGAATGTAGCAGTGAAATTATGATTATTCAGCACTACTTCCACTGTTAAGACCAATGTAAGTAGATATTGAGAATGGAATGGCATACCAAGATGGGAGTCAGTGGAAGTAACCTTCCCCTGTGGTAAGAGTTATTTTATCATTAACATTACCTAGAATCACCTGTGTGTGGTAATTTTAAAAAATGAAGGAAAAGAAGAAAAAAAACCGCTGAATTTAGTTTAAGTCTCCTAAAAAGAAGACACACCCCCTATAACCTGTGTTCAGTGAGACCTTCCAATCACCCTCCCTTCCCCATTGATCACCACAGCTCTTTATAGAAATGAAGAAGTTGGAGACCCAGAAAATACAAGCCAAGGTCACCTAGCGTCATTTTTAGGTTACTCTCTTGTTAATTTACATTTTGCTATTTCTTTCCAGAACACTGGCTCCCCCCTAACTTCTTTTGACTTGTGTGTCCAATTCTGGTCTTTGGTTTTCTTTTAAACCTTAACTACCACTAACAAAGTCCATTCACCTTCAGAAGTCCTTACAGAAATAAAATAACAAGTCTAACACATCCACTCTGTAGGATTTTTATCATTTCTATTTCTGCTTCTTAGACAATAATCCTGGTGTCTGTCTAATCTTTACAGGCCCTGTTGACAATTCCTGTGATGTGGTAAAATGTTTGCTTAGAATAATATGACAAGAGGAGTAGAACATATTTTTGTCATGTTATATTTCAAAAGCATTCTGCTTCCTAATTCTTCCCAAAGGAAAAAAATATCAGTGATAGTTTTTGTTTGTTTGTTTGTTTGTTTGTTCGGTTGGTTGATTTGTTTTTCTTCCTGCCAGTTGTAGAAGGGGCATAAAGAAGTTCAACAATGCTGGAATTTCTTACAGACTCTATTTCCTCTTCATTGTAACTGATAAGATGTTTCTTTTAATATGTGTATTAAGAATCTGATCTTCTAGGTTAAATCACTAGCTTAACCACTTCTCATTGACTCAAGGAAATAAAATGCCAAAAATGAAACAAATGGTATACACCTCCATTTCCACCACACTTAAGGAGCCTCTCCATTCCACAACAATAGGGAGTCCCCTTGGCAGCAGAGATGAATTAATACTCTTCCTATGTAATTATGCTCATGGAAAAAATGACTGTGCAACTCAAAAAGAAAAGTCAAGTTATATAGTTTACTAGTTGTAAGTCACATTCTTAGTGTCAAAGATCAACATTGCACTTTGTGCCCCATTGCTCTAAATTAATAAAACACTATTCTCATTTTGAGTTAAGGATAAAGGAACAATCTGTCAAGAGAAATATTTCTCTTTCACTAAAAACAATATTATGGGGTTCTGGTTCAGGATGGTTATGTAGGAAGACTGTGAACTCACCTCTTCCATGGAACACATCAAATTATACTTATTAATAGGACAAGTCCTCCCGAAAAAGAACTGATGGATGACTGAAGAGCTACTGAACAACCAAAGATAAAATAGCAAAAGAAAATCAAGAGAGACATGGTAATAAAGGGAATTCCCATTCCCAACGCTGCAAATGGCAGCAGGGAGAGAGAATACTCAGAGACTGAGAACAGGTTCCTCGGTTCTTAGGCACAGAGAAAAACCCATAGCTTAAAAAAAACAATTAGCATAATAATACCAGAACTCTGCCAAGTGGTGGAAGAACTGTGGGAAAGCTCAATAGGTCAGAGAGACTGGAAAACTACATGGCCTAAGCTCCCAGCCCACCTTAACAAGCCTGGATCAGAGCAGAGTCCCTACATCATGGGTGGATCTAGTCCACTTAGTGAGCTTGCAAATTTGAAAGCCCAGGGCTTCAGGGGGCACAGAAAAAAAGCCAAGGTTTAAAAGGGCTGAGGAACTACAGAAGCACAGGCTCCCCCTCAACCTTAAAAGCTGACATGGATATTGTTAAGGGACAAGTTCAGACACTCTAACTGGAGAGTCCCTAAACCACAGAACGCAGTTTCAGATGCCATAAGCAGTGGGTCTGGTCATCATAGGGAGCTTGTGACCTCAGCAAATCCAGGGTCCTCAACTCCCACCAGCCCCAGTTCTGCTGGAACAGAAAAAAAGCCATGGTTTAAAAGGGTCAAGGTACTGTAGGAACATACGTTCTCTTCTCCTCCACATTTTTTTTTTTAAGATTTTTTATTTATTTGAGAATGAGAGAGAGAGAGAGCACGAGAGAGGGAAGAGTCAGAGGGAGAAGCAGACTCTCCACTGAGTAGGGAGCCCAGTGTGGGACTCAATTCTAGGACCCCAACAACATGACCTGAGATGAAGGCAGTCACTTAACCAACTGAGCCACCCAGGCACTTTCTCCTCCATCACATTAAAAGGCCAGAGTGCAGCAGGGTCCAGGCTCATGGTGAGCATGGGAACTCAGCAAACTCAGAAATGCCTCAGCGTCCTTTTGTGCTCAGGGGAAAAAAAAAAAACAAACTCTGGCTTTGTGCTTTTGTTTTCTTTCAATTTTTACTATTTATTTTTTTACTTTTTAAAATTTGTCTTGTCTTGTTTTTATTTGTTTCTCTTTTTGGTTTTGTTCTCTTGTTCTTTCTCCTTTCTCCTTTTTTTTCTTTTTTCATCATTTTCTTTTTTCTTTTTATTAGTTATTAGATTAAAATTATTATTTTAAAAAAATATTCTTTCTGTAAAAAGCAATTGTTAAAGATTAACTAGCATATACAGCCACAACTCCGGCCAACCAAAAAAGGTCACCAAACACACACAATCTTCATAGTGGACACCATACACAAGACTACTCCTTAAACTTTAGGAGAAGAATTCATTTGCATAATGCATAGAATAAGCACAGCAAGTCAAGCAAAACGGGGAGACAGAGGAAGAAAACCTCCAAAGAAAAGAATAGAAAGAAAACCTCAGAAAAAGGACTACATGAAACAGAGATAAGCAATATGCCTGATAAAGAACTTAAGGTAATGATTGTAAACATACTTAGTGGGCTGAAAAAAGAATGGAGGAATTCAGTGAGACCTTCAAAAAAGAGACATAAAATATTAAAAAGAACAAATCAGAGTTGAATAATACAATAACTGAAATTAAAAAACACAGTAGAAGGAATCAACAGGAGATTAGGGGATGTGGGTGAATATGTCAATGATCTGGAAGACAGGGTAATAGCACACAAGGTGAAACTAGAAATAAATCATAAGAAACAACAGGAAAAAACCACAAACACATGGACACTAAGCAACATGATACCAAACAATCAATGGTTCAATGAAGTAGTCATTACTTCATTAAATGAAGTGAATTGAAAAAAAAAAAATACATGGAGACAAATAAAAATGAAAACACAATGGTCTAAATTCTCTGGGACACAGCAAAAGCAGTTCTAAGAGGAAAATACACAGTAATACAGGCTTACCTCAACAATCTAAGCCTATACTAAAGGAACCATAAAAAGAACAAACAAAGCCTAAAAATGAGTAGAGGAAAGGAAATAATAAATACTAGAGCAGAAATAAATGACCTAGAGACAAAAAAAAATTTTGAAACCAAGAGCTGATTCTTTGAGAAGATAAACAATACTGATAAAGCCTTAGCTAGACTTCAAGAAAAAAAAGAGAAAAAAAATAAAAATAAAATCAGAAATAACAAAAGAAGAAATAACTGACAATAGAGAAATACAATGTGTTATAATACTATGAAAAAGTATATGCCAACAAACTGGACAACCCAGAAGAAATGGATAAATTCTTAGAACTATACAGTCTTCTACACTCAACCAGGAAGAAACAGAAAATCTGAACAGACCAATTATAAGTAATGAAATTGAATCAGCAATCAAAAAACTATCAAAAAATAAAAGTTCAGGACCAGAAGGATTCACAAGTGAATTCTATCAGACATTTAAAGAGTTAATATCTAAACTATTCCAAAAAAAAAAAAAAAAAAAAAAAAAGAAGATGAAGCAAAGCTTCCAGATTCTATAAGAACAGCATTACCCTGATATCAAAATCAAAGACAACACAAAAAAAACAAAAGTATAAGCCAATATCCTTGATGAGCATAGATGCAAAAATCCTCAACACAGGATTAGCAAACCACCCACCTTAAAAAGATTGCTCACCATGATCAGGTGGGATTTATTCCTGGGATGCAAGGATTGTTCAATATTTGCAAATCAATCCACATCATACACGACATCAACAAAACAAAGGATAAATATCATATGATCAAATGATCATTTGATAAAGTATAACATCTGTTCATGATAAAAATCCTCAACAAAATGGGATTGGGGGACTATACCTCAACATAAAAGGCCATTTATGAAAACCCACAGCTAACACCATACTCAATGGTGAAAAAATGAGTGCTTTCCTTGTAAGGTCAGGAACATGACAAGGACGTTCATTTTTACCACTTTCATTCAAAGTAACACTAGAAGTCCTAGCAACAGCAATCACACAAGAAAGAAGAGACAACCATATTGGTAAAGTAGAAGTTAAACTGTCAATATGAGGACATGGCATGATACTATTTTGGGCGGATATCCTAAAGATTCCACCGAAATCTATTAGAAGTAATAAATGAGTTCAGTAAAGTGGCAGGATACAAATTAATACTCAGAAATTGGTAGTATTTCTACACACTAACAGTAAAGTCAGAGAAATTTAAAGAATAAAACACAAAAAACAAACAAACAAACAAACAAAAAAACAGCAAAAACAAAACAAAACAAAAAACACCAGAACAAAAAGCCACAAGATTTACAATTGCATGAAAAAGAATAAAATACACCTGGGAATAAATTTAACCAAAGATGTAAAAGACCCATACTCTAAAAACCATAAAGCACTGATGAAATAAATTCAAGAGGACACAAAACAATGGAAAGATATTCCATGCTCATGGACTAAAACAATTAATATTGTCAAAATATCCCTATTGCCCAAAGCAATCTACAGATTCAAGGCAATCTTTATCAAAGTACCAACAGGATTTTTTCATAAAACCAGAAGAATAATATTACAATTTGCATGGAAAGACAGAAGACCCTGAATAAGTCAAAAATCTTGAGAGAAAAACAAAGTAGAGGTATCACAATGCCAGATTTTAAAGCCATAGTTATCAAAACAGCATGGTAGTAGCACAAAAATTGACATACAGACCAATGGAATGGAAGAAATAGCCTAGAAATAAGCACACATTTGTATTTTCAGTTCTTTATGACAAAGGAGGCAAGAACATACAACAAGGAAAAGACAGTTTTTTCAATAAACAGTGCTGGGTAAAGTGGACAGCTACATGTAAAGAATGAAACTGGACTACTTTCTAACACAATACACAAAAATAAAATGGATTCAAGACCTAACCAGGAGCCTGAAACCATAAATATCCTAGAAGAGAACACAGGCAGTAATTTCTCTGACATCAGCCATAGCCACATTTCTTTGTATCTCCTGTGGCAGGAGAAAGATAAGCAAAATTAAATTATTGGGACTAAGCCAAAATAAAAAACTTTTGCACAATGAAGAAAGCCATCAACAAACCAAAAGATAATCCAATGAATGGGAGAAGATGTTTTCAAATGATTTACCTGATAAGGAATTAATATCCAAAATATATAAGAACTTATACAATTCAACACTCAAAAAACAAGTAAGGACAGAAGACATTAACAGACAATTCCCCAAAGAAGACATACAGATGGCTAACAGACACATGAAAAGATGCTCAAAATCACTAATCATTATTAGGGAAATATAAATCAAAACCACAATGAAATCATCTCACACCTGTTAGAATGACTAAAATCAAGAGGATAAGAAACAAGTATTGGTGAGGATGTGGAGGAAAAGGAATCCTCATGCATTCTGGGTGGGAATGTAAATTGGTACAGCCACTGTGGAAAACAGCATGGAGGTTTCTCAAAAAAGTAAAAAATAGAAATACCATATAGCCCAAAACAGTAATTCAAAAAGATTTATGCGCCACTATGTTTACTGTGGCATTATTTACAATAGCCAAGACATGGAAGCTAACTCAGTGTCCACCAATAAATTAATGAATAAGGAAAATGTGGTATACCTATGTAATGACTATTACACAGCCAGAAAAGGAGATGAGATAATGCCATTTGATACAATATGAATGGACCTAGAGGGTATTACACTAGGTGAAACAAATCAGACTGAGAAAAACAAATATTGTAGGATCCCACTCATAAATGGAATCTAAAAAAAAGTATAAGCGAACAAAAAGCAGAATCAGAACTATAAACACTAAAAACAATCTTATGGTTGTCAGAGGGAAGGGAGGTGGGAGATTGAGCAAAATGGGACACGGGGAAAGGGAGATATAGGCCTCCAGTTATGAAATGGATAAGTCACAAGAAAAAAAGCAAAGCATAAGGAAAATAGTCAATGATATTTTAAAAGGGACTAAATAGGACAGATGCTAGCTATACTTGTGGTGAACAAAGCATAAGGTATGAACTTGTCAAATTAGTAAGTTGTACACCTAAAACTAACATAATATTGTATGTCAACAACAGTCAAATAAAAATAAATTTTAAAAGCTAGTACAAAATCTAAAATGTTGATTTATTTTCCCTTTCTTGGCTACACTCAGAGAAAATCCATGACAGTTAGTTTTAAGCCATCCAATTAACACTGACCCCACAGAAATTCTACAGTGGTGAATAGTTCTTTCCAGAATCCCATTTCCTTCATAATTATTCTGTAAAACAGATCCCACACCACAGGTACAACACATAAAATATATGCTAAAACTTAGGATTCAAGGTTTAAAAGGTCTAAAACACTTTTGTTTTAACAGTCTATTTTTTTTCCAATCGTTTTTCTATAAATAACTATACCCATGTGTACTTTTCATAAAAGTATGTAGGAATACCCACTTGTTTCTCCTCAGAACAGCATGACAGTATGAATGATTATTTACTTCAAAGTCAGTGGTCATATGTTTAATAAAATTGGGTGGGAAAATTTCTTCATAAATAAATATTTAAAAGACTGCTGAGGACCTTTAAAATGTTCATTCCACATTCAACTGCAGAGTTTACTAATGATTTTACTAAATGATAAGTGGCCCTACAAAAAAAAAAGCAACATAATAATACACCTTTCAATGGAAGATTCACCAGTAAAGATATTTCTTTGTAATTATTAAAAGCTAAAGCTTAAAGGGATAGGAAGCAAAACATTTTAGAAGCATCAATAAAGGACTATCTAAGAGTGAGCATAATTATTTATTTAGGAGATTCCTAGAGACAGACACGGCAGCCATTGGCACAGAAACCACAGGACTGAGGGGAAATAGAGCAATGGAAAGGCAGGATGTAATGCACAGCAGTGTCCATTCCAAGACAGCAATTTGGACTCAAGCTAGGCCAACAGTGATAGAAAATCATTATCACTGGATGGCTGATTCTTTAACTGTGTCTGGTTACAGATGTGAGAAAGGTATGTGTGGCCTAGACTTGTTAACTACTGTTTTTATCCCAAGCATCACATGCTAATTGGTTAACCCAGAACTGCCAGGACCATCACAGCTTCTTCTCACATCAAGTACCTTATCACTGATGGTTAGAAAACAAACCAAAATAGAATCATTTTTTTTTTAATTTGAAACAAAAAGTTGACGTCTAAAGTAGAAAAGAATTAAAAACCTATTTTATATAATACAACTTCTCGATATATAAGGATTTTTTTCAGCAAGAGAAAAAGCTCTAATTCAACCTTTGAATAATCTGTTGGTTGATTTTCTATTGAAGCTTATCAAGAAAAAAGATAAATCATTATATCCTCTATGCAATATCAAAATGTCAAGTTACAGACACTAAATATACAATTTTGTTAATTATACATACTTTAATAAAACTGGAGAAAAATTCATAGAGAACCACAAAAAACCCTAAAAGAACCAAAGAATTTTGAACAAAAAGAATAAAACTAGATGTCTATTTCCTGATTTCAAAATAAGTTACAAAACTATAGTACTCACAACAGTATGGTTCCAGCATAAAAACGGACATACAAATCAAGAGAACAAAACACCCAGAAACCAACATACACACATATAATCAACTGGTCTTTCACAAAGATCCCGAGTATATACAATGGGAAAAAGATAACAACTTTAATAACAGTGCTGAGAAAACCCCATGTACCTACATGCAAAAGAGTAAAATTTGACCCTGATCTCACATTATACAAAATTTATACAAAATGAATTAAAGATTTAAATGTAAGACTAGGGGCGCCTGGGTGGCTCAGTGGGTTAAATGTAAGACTAGTGGGGTGCCTGTGTGGCTCTGTAGGTTAATCACCTGACTCATGATTTTGACTCTGGTCATGATCTCATGGATCCTAAGATGAAGCCCTGGGTCAGGCTCTATCCCTCTGCCCCTCCCTGCCTTGCACTCACTCACTCTCTCAAATAAGGAAATATCTTATGAAAAATAAAAATTAAATATAAGACCAGAAAGCATAAAATCCCAGAAGAAAACATAAGGAAAATTTTCTGAACATTGATGGTGGTAATGGTTTCTTCGATATGATATCAAAAGTAAAAGCAACAAAAGAAAAATAGACATATGGGACTACATCAAACTAAAAAACTTCTGCAAAGCAAACAATCAACCCAACCAAAAAGCAAACTACAGAGTGGGAGAAAATATTGACAAACCATTCATCTTATAAGGGGTTAATTTCCAAACTATACAGAGACCTTCAACAACTCATATCAAAACAAACAAACAAACAAAAAAAAAAAACAATCTTTTTTGAAGATTGGCATAGGAACTGAATAGATATGTCTCCAAGGATAACATATAAATTGCCAACTGGTATATGAAAGGTACTGAATATCATTAATCATCAAAGAAATGCAAATAAAAACCATAATGAGCTATTATCTCATAGCAATTAAGATGGCTATTATCAAGTAGCAAAAGATAACTAGTATCAGTACAGATACAGAGAAAACACTTTTACACTGATAGTGATGCAGTCAAAAAATTAGAAGTTCCTCAAAAAATTAGAACTACCATATGATCCAGCAACCCATTTCTGGGTATATATCCAAAGGAAAGAATCAGGATCTCAAAGAGCTATTTGCACTCCCAAGTTTACTGTAGCATTATTCATAATAGCCAAGACATGGAAAAAACCTAAATATCAATAGATGAAGAGAACTTTTAATGTGATACATACCTACAATAGAGTATTTTTCAGTTGTAAGAAGGAAATCCTACTATTTGTGACAACATAGATAAACCTGCAGGACATTATGGTAAGTGAAATAAACCAGATACAAGTCAAATACTATGCAGGTCAAATATAAACACTACTTATATGATGAATCTAACATAGTCAAATGTATGGAAGTAAAGATTAAAATGGCAGTTTCATGGGCTTGAGGAAAAGGAAAACAAGGAAGTATTAGTCAAATGTTAAAAAGTTTCAGTTATGAAAGAAAGATAACTATAGTGCGTATAGTTCATAATATCATGTTGTATACTTTAAAAATTTGCTCAAAATAGGTATCATGTTAAGTGTTATCAAAAAATAATAAATCAGGGCACCTGGGTAGTTCAGTTAGTTAAGTTTCAGACTTTTTTTTTTAAGATTTTATTTATTTGAGAGAGAAAGAGAACATCATGCAAGCAGGTGGAGGGGCAAAGAGAGAGAATCTAAAGCCAACTTCTCACACTGAGCATGGAGCTTGACTTGGGGCTTGATTCCACACCTGTATTATCATGAGCCAAGCCAAAACCAAGAGTCAGACATTCAACTGACTGAGCCACCCAAGTGGTCCTAATTGTCTGACTCTTGATTTCAGTTCAGGTAGTGATCTTAGGGTTGTGGGACAGAGATCCATACTGGGCTTTGCAGTAGGCATAGAGCCTACTTGAGATTCTCTCTGCCCCCTCTCTTACCTTCTCTCACTAAATAATAATGAATCAACAAATAGGGCAGGAGGAAACTTTGAAGGTGATGCATATGTTTATGGCATAGATTATTCCAAAGATTTCACAGATGTATACATGATCTCTAAAGTTGTGTATATTAAATATGTATGCTTTTTGTAGGTCAACTATACCTCAATAAAATGGTTTTTAAAAAGGAACAAACTAAAAATAACTGTATTTTACATGTTTAAAGAAATGAAAATTTGATAATTTGACCAGTGTCAAGAAACTGTAAGGAAGGACATGCAGATTTGAAAAGGAACCAAATAAAGCTCCAATAAATAAATGCTATACTAACTAAAACAAAGAAGTCAATATATAAATTTAGCTGCAGATATAAACTGAACTGGAATAGACCTTATAGCAAAAAACACGTAATAGAAAAACAATTAAGCAGTCAAAAAAGGAAAAAAAGGTTCAGGAGAAAAAAAATCTCTTACAGAGGGAAAGAAATTATATCAGTAGCCGACCTTTCAACAGGAAAAAAGAAAAACAAAAAACAAACAAACAAAAAAAACCAATCCAGATGTCATGACAGTTATCTCTGTGTGCTGAGATAAAATAACTATTAACCTAAATTTTATACTTAGCAAAAATATCATCCAAAAAATGAGAATAGATAAAAAGATATTTTCAGACCAAGAGAGCTATATTTCAGAAAGACAATGATCCTAGACAGAGAAAAAAGATAAAATAAAGAATGATGGAAAACAATCCTGGTAAATATGTGAGTAAATCTAAACACTGAATATAAAATAAGAATGTTCCATGTTCAGGTGAGTAGGAATAAGCTCCAAATAAACTAAGCTTTATATAGTTAAGAGAATTAGGAGTGGGGCGCCTGGGTGGCTCAGTGGGTTAAAGCCTCTGCTTTAGACTCAGGTCATGATCTCAGGGTCCTGGGATCGAGCCCCGCATCAGGCTCTCTGCTCCGCAGGGAGACTGCTTCCTTCTCTCTCTGCCTACGTGTGATCTTTGTCTGTCGAATAATAAATTTAAAAAATCTTAAAAAGAAGAGAATTAGGAGTTAATGTCTTCTTATGTTCATGAATTTAGACATGCCAAACTTAGCAAATAAAAATCATTTTAATACATTACTTATGTAAAACTCAAATTTAACTGAGTGCCTTACATTTTATATGGTAACCCTATATGAACTATTCTGGAGGGAAGAATATATAAATATTAAGAATGACCAGTAAGTATACTATTATAAAATCAATCAATGTAACTTACATTTACAGACTGAAAAGAAAAATGATATGACAATTTCAGTAGATACAGAAAAATCAGTCCATAAAATTCAATAGCCACTAATGATAAACTCCAAAATGAAAACAAAGTGGACATTGTTTTTAATCTGACTAAAGGATTAGGGAAATCCTTAGTAAATGTCATATTTACTGATAATATGAAATCATTTTCTTTATATTCAGAAATGATATAAAAATGGCTGCTACACTACTTCTATTCAATATTGTATTGGAAGTTCTGACCATTAGAATGAGTAAAAAAGAAAATTAAAAGTGATCACAATTAGAAAACAAGTCATTATTCTCAGAAAATATAATTACTACTTAAAAAACAACAATCTATAAGCAATTGTTAGTAAGAGTATAACAATGTTGCTGGAAATCAAAACAAATATTTTTAAATACAATTATAAATGGTTTTATTTCTATGTATCAATGGAAAATAGTTTTTAATACCATTTTTCTATATAGCACAAAAATATACAAAATACCTAGAAATAAGACAAAAACAGAAAAGGAAAATTATTAATTTTCATAATGAAAATAAAGAAAATATTGAAGGGAAAGATAGACCTTGAATCCAGGAACATACATCCTATGTATGCACACACAATCACATAAACACATGTGATTCTTAGTAACAGAACAAAAGCTTCTGTTTAGTGAGAAAGGGATCCTTCTTTTTTTCAAGTTGTTATTTAAACTCCAATTAGTTCTCATATAACATTAGTTTGAGGTGCTGAATTTAGTTATTCATCACTTACATACACCACCACCCAGTGTTCATCACAAGCGCTCTCCTTAATCCCCATCACCTATTTAACCCATTCTTTCCACCCTCCTACCTCCCCTTTGGTAACAGTAAGTTTGTTCTCTATAATTAAGTCCATTACTCCGTTTTCCTCTCTTTATCCCCTTTGTTAGTTTGTTTTGTTCCTTAAATTACCCATATGACTGAAACCATATGGTATTTTTCTTTCTCTGACTTTATTTTGCTTAGCATAATACTCTCTAGCTCCACCCACATCATTATTTCAAGCAAGAATGAGGGTTTTTTTTGTTTTTTGCTTGTTTGTTTTTTTATGGAAAGCAGAAGAAATAGAAAACTCGAACAGTCTGGTAACCATTAAAGAAATTCAATCAGCAATCAAAATTTCCCAACACACACACTGAAGTCCAGGTCCAGATGGCTCCACAGGTAAATTCTACCAAACATTTAAAGAAAAGTTAATACCTATTCTTCTCAAACTTTTCCAAAACATACAAATGGAAGGAAAATTCCCAAATTCATCATATGAGGCCAATATTACCCTGATACTGAATCCAGATAAAGATTCCACTAAAAAGGGAACATCAGGCCAATATCCCTGATGAACATAGATATAAAAATCCTCACTAAAATGCTAGCAAATTAAATTCAACTGTACATTAAAGAATCATTCACCACAATCAAGTAGGATTTATTCCCAGGTTGCAAGAGTGGTTCAACATTCGTACATCAATCGATGAGATACACCACATTATTAAAAGAAAAGATAAGAACCGTATGATCCTTCCCACAGATGCAGAAAAAGCATTTAACAGAGTACATCCATTCATGATAAAAAACCTTCAACAAAGTAAGTTTAGAGGGAACATACCTCAACATAATAAAGGCCATATACAAAAAATCCACAGTGCAAATCATCCTCAATGGGGAAAAACTGAAGAGATTTTCCTCTGTAGTCAGGAACCAAACAGGATGTCCACTCCCACCACTGTTATTTAACATAGTACTGGAAGGCCTACCCGCAGCAATCAGACAACAAAACAAGTAAAACTGGCTAAGGAAGAAGTCAGATTTTCACTATTTGCAAATGACATGATATTCTATACAGAAAACCTGAAAGATTTCACCAATAAATTGCTAGAAGTAACACATGAATAAGTTGCAGGATACAAATCAATGTACAGAAATCTGTTGCATTTCTATATACCAATAATGAAGCAAAGGAAAGAGAAATCAAGGAACCAATCCCATTTACAAGTGCACCAAACACTGTAAGATACCTAAGAATAAACCTAACCAGAAGTAAAAGATCTTTACTCTGAAAACTATAAAACACTGATGGAAAAAATTGAAGATGACACAAAGAAATGAAAGAACATTCCACGCTCATGGATCAGAAGAACAAATATTGCTAAAATGTCTATACTACCCAAAGCAATCTACACATTTAATGCTGTCTCTATCCAGATATCACCAGTTTTCCACAGAGCTAGAACAAACAACCCTAAAATCTGCATGGAACCACAAAGAACCCTGAATAGCCAAAGCAGTCTTGAGGAAGAGGGTCAAAGCTAGAAACATCACAATTCTGAACTTCATGCTCTATTACAAAACTGTACTCATCAAGATAGGATGGTACTGGCACAGAAATAGACATATAGATTAATGGAACAGAAGAGAAAACCCAGAAACAAATAAACTGACAACTATATGGTTAATTAATCTTTAACAAAATAGGGAAGAATATCCAATGGGAAAAAGATAATCTCTTCAACAAAC
This sequence comes from Mustela putorius furo, assembly GCF_011764305.1. NCBI lineage: Eukaryota > Metazoa > Chordata > Mammalia > Carnivora > Mustelidae > Mustela > Mustela putorius. The sequence goes on from NW_025421998.1 coordinate 33,167,435, forward strand.
GGTACTGGGAAAACTGGACAGTAGCATGCAGAAGAATCAAAATGGACCACTTTCTTACACCATACAGAAAAATAAATTCAAAATGGATGAAAGACCTAAATGTGAAACAAGAAACCACCAAAATCCTAGAGAACAGATAGTAACCTCTTTGACCAACTTCTTACTAGATATGTCTCCTGAGATGGGAAACAAAAGCAAAAATGAACCACTGGAACTTCATCAAGATAAAAGTCTTCAGCACAGCAAAGGAAACAACCCACAAGACTAAAAGGCAAACTACTAAATGGGAGAAGGTATTTGCAAATGGCATATCTGATAAAGGGTTAGTATCCAAAATCTATAAAGAACTTATCAAACTCAACACCCAAAAAACAAATATCCAGTTAAAAAATGGGCAGAAGACATGAATAGACATTTCTTTCAAGAAGGCATCCAGGGCGGGCACCTGGGTGGCTCAGTGGGTTAAGCCGCTGCCTTCGGCTCAGGTCATGATCTCAGGGTCTTGGGATCAAGTCCTGAATCGGGCTCTGTGCTCAGTGGGGAGCCTTCTTCCTTCTCTCTCTCTCTCTCTCTCTCCCTCTGCCTGCCTCTCTGCCTACTTATGATCTCTCTCTGTCAAATAAATAAATAAAATCTTAAAAAAAAAAAAAAGGCATTCAGATTGCCAACAGACATATGAAAAGATATTCAACATCACTCTTCATCAGGGAAATGCAAACAAAAACTACAGTGGGATATGCCCTCAAACCAATCAGAAAGGCTGAAATTAACACCACAAGAAACAAAAGGTGTTGGCAAGGATGTGGAGAAAGAGGAACTCTCTTACAGTGCTGTTGGTAAGAATGCAAACTGGTGCAGCCACTCTGGAAAACAGTATGGAGATTCCTCCAAAAGATAAATACAGAACTACTGTACTATCCAACAGCTGCAGTACTAGGTATTTACCCAAAGGATACAAAATTACTAATTCATAGCAGCATTATCAACAATAGTCAAATTATGGAAAGAGCCCAAATGTCCACTGACTAATGAATGGAGTGTATATGTAATGGAATATTACTCATCCACAAAATAAGATGGATTCTTCAAACATGGTACAACGGCAACTGGTTTTCATACAGAAAAAAACAAAGCAGATCATCACAAAGAAAAAATACAGTTTAAAAACATAATTGAGAGGAAAATTTAAGAATTAGAATATGAAGAAAAACATTCTTCACTCTGCGATACAAAAAGTACATATCCTAAAGGCAATTATAAATTTGACTATAGTAAAATTAAGAATTCTTGTTCATCAAAGTTAAACAAGTCACAAACTAGGTGAAGATATTATCAACATACCTAAACCACAAAAACTATAAATACCCTATCAATCATGAAGGAAAAGACAAAAATTCAAATAAAGGAAAAAGCTAACAAAAAATAAAGGACTTTTCACAGGGAACACAAAATCCCTATATAAAAAATATTCAGCTTCACTAATAATCAAGAAATGAAAATGAAAATCGGGACGCCTGGGTGGCTCAGTTGGTTAAGCAGCTGCCTTCGGCTCAGGTCATGATCCCGGCGTCCTAGGATTGAGTCCCGCATTGGGCTCCTTGCTCAGCAGGGAGCCTGCTTCTCCCTCTGCCTCTGCCTGCCATTCTGTCTGCCTGTGCTCGCTCTCTCCCCCTCTCTCTCTCTGATAAATAAATAAAATCTTAAAAAAAAAAAAAGAAATGAAAATGAAAATCACTTTCAAATATTCATACCCTCAAGTATGTTAAACTTAAGAAGTCAGATGATACCAAGTATTGGCAAGGTTGTACATTCATGAAAATTCTCATCCAGTGCTAGGAGGAAGGAAATTAGAACTGCCTGCCCTAGGGGAAAGTTTGGCATTACCAAATAAAGTAGATCATGTGCAAACCCTACTTATCCATCAGTTCCATGTCTGTGTGTCAAGTAGAGAAACATCCTTGCAGATATGTTTCTAAAGCATGGCAAAAATCAAGCGACAAAGCACAGTGTTTCTGAGCATGGACTATGCAGCTAGGCTCTTAACATTGAAATTTCATCTTTGTTGTAACCTAGTTAATTAATCAGCACTTTGATGTTCCAGTCTCCTCATCTGTAAGTTGATAATAATAGTACCTAGCTCATAGGCTTCGACTGATATTTAAAGGAGTTGATATATAAAGTTCTTGCAACAATGCCCGGCTATAGTATTATAGCTTAAGCTGTTGTTTATTATCCCCAGAAGCATCAATAACAAAACAAACCAAACAAACAAACAAAAAATGCATGGGGCGCCTGGGTGGCTCAGTGGGTTAAAGCCTCTGCCTTCAGCTCGGGTCATGATCCCAGGGTCCTAGGATCAAGCCCCACATCGGGCTCTCTGCTCAGTGAGGAGCCTGTTTCCTCCTATCTCTCTCTGCCTGCCTCTCTGCCTATTTGTGATCTCTGTCTGTCAAATAAATAAATAAAAATCTTTTTAAAAAATGCTACAGAAATTTTTTACTAGCAGAGTGGATGAATAACCCATTCATCATGAATACATACATGAAAATATACTTATGTATACTCAAATGTATATACAGATCAACACAATGGAATACTTATAGCATAGTAAAAATAGATTACCACATTAACAAAAGAGAAGATACAATATAATATGATTCCATTTATATGATTTTTTATTTTTGTGACTTTTTTAAAAGGCAAAATGATATATTGATCAGAGACAAAAAATTTTATAGAATTAGAAAAGTGAGAATTTACAATTTTAGAAACATAGAAATCATAATTCAGAATACTGGTGCCTTCTTGGAACCTAGAAGGGGTGTGGAAGCTAGGAGAATCATGAGGCAGAGTGGGTAGTCTTTTAGGGTACTAATAATGTCCTATTTCTTAGCCTCAGTGATGGGGAAATGGGGATTTATTGTGCCTCCAAAATGAATATACCTCTTAACACTTTATCTTCTCTACTTTATTAAAGCTTTTTTTGTATGAAATACTCCACGAACTTGGGGCATAAATATGACCTATTTGCTTTCACTTTTAAATTAATTGCTTTACTTATAATTTCCTCATAAACAGGAAAATGATTTTCTTTCTCAAAAACCACATTCTTTTGAAATCTCCCAAACACGGGATTTTTCTTCCATGCCTAAAAAAAAAAATCAAGATATGAGAGTCCTGGATATTAGCTTTCTCCCATTTCCACTCTTTTTACAATTACAAAGCAATGTTTAAAGCGGATACAAAACAACATCCAAGACAATGCTGATGCAATCTGACCCCGACAGGTAATTCCTGTTGTACACATTTCTTCTTGTCAACAATAATTTCTGAAATGAAGCTGGGGAGCAGTAGAAATAAAGGAAGGACTGAGAAGAAAATGAAGAATGGAACTATGAGCAAGAGAAAAACATTCACCCCTTAAGGGTCAAATTGAGAATAGCAAAACCAAACCAGCCTCAAATAGCTCATATCTGTCCTTAGTAATACTAACCACTATAACAACATTATACAAAAACTCTGGTAACATTAGGCTGAAGTATTTATTTTGAATCTCCTATTTTCTCCATACAAAGTAATGTGTCTCACTGGAGTGTCAGCCACCTGCACAGGGCTACTTAGGATCCATGGAAAGAATGAGTTACTAGACTGGGAGTTTCTAATGGAGAAAGTCAGAAAGTGAACAGGGGAAATGGCATTTTAAAAATGCTTATTAGATGTGACATAAAAAACGTATTCTGAGGCCTGTATTACAAAGATTTTACTTATAATTCCAGGGTAAAAAAATGTTAGGCATGACTGCACAGCAATGATAAGGCACTGATTTATGTGTAGACCAGAGGAGACAACAATTTTTGGTTAGACTGTTCTATCACACATTATAAAATGGCTTTTCCTTTTTATTGTTTAGTTCAATAAATCTTCTTGTCTAATAATCTGTAAATTGCTGGCTCAAGCTACTGGCCAGGATTTCCTCATTGCAATTAAGTCTATGGGAGAGACCCCTGGCACAAAGCAAAATGCTCTACTGAGCACACAATTTTTCTGTCCCTTGTACACCCACTACAATATTTTACCGTGCTTACATACTAAAATAGACTAGAGAAATTTCCACTCATCTTTTAAGTGACAATAACCACCATGAGAACCCCAAGATGTTTCAAAAAAAATTTTTAAGTGTTTTGCAGACCCTAAGTTAGTCATTCTTCCAGTCAGAACAGACACAAGAATAAAAAAATGAGGAAAAAAAAGTTAAAATGTCTAGATAAATTAATAATTATAATTAGAGTGTTACATTTGGGGAGCTGAAGAAAATAGTGAATACTAACAATAGTATGTAAGAGATGAAGAAGAGATCAAAACTCGAGCGTTCTATTGCCTTAAAATTCTAAAGCCAAGGCTTTGGTAGGTGGGAACTGGAGCAGCTACACCCCAGAGGGCAATGAGAGAAAGGTGGGGTCAGTACTTTAGAGTCAGAGAGGAAGGAAGTAAAGAAGAGGCAGTTGGCCTAGATGTACAGCAGCAGGAAGCAGCTCAGAACCTGAGGCCAAGTCTTCTAGCAACATAGTTTTAGCAATACTGACTCTTGGGAAAGAAGTAGAGTCTTAACCATTTGCTCTGAATACAAACCCTTAAGAAGCAAAAGACTGCATATAGTCGTCTTGCAAAATTTCCAGAAATAAAAAACATAACTTTACAAAGACTGTCACACACACGTAAGGAAGTAAACCACTTTTAATTAAATCTAGCAAAAACAAAAAAATAACAGATCAAGTAAAAAAGCAATACCTGCAAGCCTTACAGATTTTGAAATTGTCAGTCCCAATATTTAGAAGAACCATGAATGAAACGTTTACATGAACTCACTGGGCAATGGCAAAGATCAGCATAAAATCAAGAAACTAACAAATGAATACAAAAAATTTTAAAAAAACAAAAATTACAGAAAGTCAATTTAAAATAAATAATTCAAAGCATGTTTAAAATAGCAGGAAAGATAGAGTAGAAAAGACAATTAGTGTGCTAGAAGACACATATGAATAATTTATCTAGAATGAAACCACGGAGGGATCAAGAGATAAGACATGTAAAACAAATATGGGAAACATGGAGGACAGAATGAGGAAATCAAATGTTTGTCTGCTGGAATTATAAAAGCTAAGAATGGTGAAGGGGCACTATTCAAAGAGCTAAATCCAGAGGATTTTCTGAAATGGAAGAAAAATATAAAGCAACACAATCAAAAAAACAGTTTATCCTAAGGAGAATAAAACAGGAACACCAGTCTTTAGGTTTCTTTCTTTAAACTCAAATTTCTCATTTCTCCAAGGTATTTTGGTTCCTAAAAGGACAGAAAACGGTATTTAGAGATGGTAATCTAAGTAATATGAGTGCTTATTGCTAGAGAGTTAGTTAAAATTTCTAGGTCTTTCAGTAGATGAAGCAAAGAAATATGCAATTCCTTTTCTTTTTTATTTTTGGAAATATGCATTTCTTAAAAGATAAAATACAGCAAAAAGTGTGAACTCATACCAGTAATTCCTAGTCAAATTTAAATTATTCTACTTTTCCCTCAATCTGAAAATTTTGACATCCTTATGATATTAATATACCCCTTAGTTCTTTTATTCTGCTAATATAACAATTCTAATATTATAATAAATAGCACAATTGATTAAAAAAGTAATAATTCTTATATAATTTGTTCCTTAGAATATAATCCTGCGTCTGTAAATTTACCAGAATTTTAAATCACTTCTAATTCTTCTCCATATGATTTATACTATTACAGTGAGTCAAAGTTAGTTAGGTTTATTAGTTTATTCTGTTTTCAGTTTATCTACTGCTTTTGTGTTTATCTGTATTAATTTTCTAAGCTTATGTAAAAGTAAACACATTTAAATGGATTCAAAGACAAACCTATAAAATGTGGTTCAAGCAGTTCATCTTCTATTTATTTGCCTCCACATATTTTTCATCTTTGACAAATGTTCTGATTTATTCATCCATCCTTCTAATATAAGGAAAATATATAAATATATATCTATGCATATATTTATACATTTTCTATAATGTACCTACATGTTTACACATTATATATTCATATTATGCATATGCATGTGCATAGATGTACATATCATATATAGGCTTATATGCATATGTATATTTATGAATCTAAATATATTTACTTAGCTATAAGTGCTAATACACTATACAGTTTTTTCTAACATATTATTTTACTCCATAGTAGCATTTAGAAACGTTCCTCATTTTATAAAACTTTTATTTAAAACTTCATTCTGTGAAAAAAAAATAAAACTTCATTTTGTGGATGTAGTAGTTTTTTATAGTCTCAAACTCAAATATCCTATCAAAGGGGATTGGAAAAATAGACAGTTCTATGCAAATATCCTTTTTGCATTTTTGCCTGAGTAACTGTGAGACAAACTTCAGAGGACTTGCCAAGTCAAAAATTAACGTCATCCATAATCTTACTACATATCGCAAACTTTCTCTTCATAATAGTTGTCATTTTGTAGTCCCACTAGCAATATATGAGAGCACCTGTTTCCCTACAGGCTTGATCCAAGAGTAGACTGCCAAACTGGAATTTTTGCCAATCTAATAGAAGTGGAATTTCATTGTAGTTTCAATTTGCCTTTTACTTATTGGGTACAAAGTTGAGACTCTTTCATGTTTGAGTCATTTGCCTATCTCTTTTATTATTATATTATTATTATTATTATGTTCAGTTAACCAACAAAGAGTACATCATTACTTTTTGATATAGTGTTCAATGATTCATTATTTGCATATAACACCAATTGCTCATCACAACACGTGCCCTCCTTAATACCCATTACCTCGCTACCCCATGCTCTCACCCCCCTCCCTTCTATAACACTCAGTTTGTTTCCCAGAATCCAGCATCTCCCATGGTTTGTCTCCCTCTCTGATTTCTTCCCATTCAGTTTTCCTCCCTTCCCCTGTGGTCCTGCCCCTTTCTTTCAATGAACTGCTCATTTTCCTCTAAAGTTATAATGTTTTTCTTTTTCTATTTTTACAAAAAAAACTGTCATAGTAACTTTATTTCTGAAATTGTTTGTAGTTAATCATTTATCTTTGATTTTGTTTATAATTCTTTTGCCATTCCATTTTTAAAAGTGATCAACTATACCAGTTTTTCCTAGAACTATAATTAAATACAGAAGCAATAAAGTTCTCTCTACTCCCCGTTTACAGAGTAATATATTCAGATTTCCTTCCAGTACATTTGTACATTTTGTTCTTTAAATTTGCATTTCTGGTCCATTTGAAATTTATCTTTTGACATACAGTGTGAGAATGAACTGAATTTTATCTTTTCCTTTATGTCTAGTCAGTTATCCCAACATCCCTTATTTAAAAACACCTTTTCCCTCCGCACTGACTTGGTAAACTGAAACTTACAAAAAATTTTCACAAGGATTAGGATGTATACATAGATTTTCTTATTCTCTTTGCTTGGTCTGAATCTCTTTAGCTTTCAATAATATGCTACTTTAATCTTTATATGCTTTAGTACCTGACAGAGCTAGTTCACCCCACATACCATTCTTCTTCTTATCAGGACATTAATGGCTGTACTTGCTTATTTGCTTTTTCAAATAAAAGTAACAGTCAACATGTTTACACCCAGAGAGAAAACTATATGATAATTCTGGTAATTCCACTGAGACTGCATTAAGTTTATTAATTTAGAAAATATTAGTATCTATATGATGTTAAGTCTTTCTCTGAAGAAACGTAGTATGTAAACACACAATACAAAACCATTCTAATCGTATTTGTTTCCAAGCTTCAAATGTTCAAAAGTTATATGAGGAAAGTCGTAACATACTCCTGAAAGGCACAAAAGCAGCTAGAACAAAAGGGGAGCTATACCATATATATGCATACACAATTCACTATCACAAGGATCTTAATCATTGCTTACAAAACATGACCTCAGTTTTCAGTCCTAGGGGCATGACTAGACAAATGCAACCCCTTACTATTCAGTCATAAACAACTTTGGAAATATTTAAGTAATGTACATCCTGCTTTTTTGTCTGAAATCCTTCTGTTGACACTTTCTGGAAATAGCATGAAAAGTTCAACATCAAAACATACTGAATGGCTATCAAACTTGGAAGGAAACTGCAGAGTATACAGCGGAGCATCCTTTAAAGAAATGCTCCATCACTGATGCTGCTGGTGATACAGAGTATAATTCTGTATGAAAGAGGCAGGCATCACAAACCTTAAATCTGAAAGAGCCAGACTCTAGATGCAAGGCTATTTTCGAATACCTCAACACAGAAGTCCTCAAGGGTTCCCAAGACCTTTTAGGGGAATTCAAGGTCTAAACTATTTTAATCATTTTTAGTATGTTATTTGTCTTCCTTCACTACGTTGACATTTGCACTGGTGGTTCAAGAGCAATCATGGATAAAATTGCTGACTCTTCCACATGAATCAAGTGGTACCAAGCTGTACTAGTATTCATATTTTCCACTCCCACACACTCAAAGTTCCAAAAAAATAAAAGAAAAATAAGGGGAAAAATCCAATTTCACTTAAAAATATCCTTGAAGCAGTAGAAATCATTAATGTTATTAAGTCTCAATTCTTTGGTACGTCTCTTTTAAATACTCTGCTTGACAAGGGAGAATTATTCAGAAAGTACTTTTCTGCATAACGAAGTAGGATGGTTGCCTTTAGGAAAAGCACCCATGCAACTGTTCGTCTTGTGAGCTGAACTAGCTAGTTTTCTACAGAACACTATTTTTACTTGTAAGAATGATAGACAAACAAATGATAGTTATTCAGATTGGGGATATTTGGTAGAACATTTCTTAACAAGGAACAAAGTGAGGCTGTCAACTCAAAAGAAAAAAGAAAACTGACTAGATTGCTGCCAATGATAAAACTGGAACTTTCAAGTGAAAATGATAATTTTAGGAAATTTTAGGAAAACTACCTGCCACCATGCATGTTCTCAATCTTCAAAGAATTTACTGATAAGTTTTATGGTGATATTAGTAAGTGGATTTTTTTATACTATATAATAAAATTTATCAATGTTTGGAAAATCCTCGTAATTTGGTAAATGAGTATATGCCAAATGACCAATGTATGATGTAATAGTATCATGTGTGATAAAAGACCATTCAGAGAGTAAGATAAAACAATAAATCTTAATGAAATAGAGTAAGACAAGATTATTGACATGTCTCATTGGCTGAATGGTGGCCCCCCAAAAGGTCCTTGTCTTTATCTCCAGAACCTGGACCTTATATGATAAAAGAGTGAATTACATGTCAAAGATATAATAATAAAAATTATTATTATTTTAAAGATTTTATTTATTTGACAGAGAGAGACACAGTAAGAGAGGGAACACAAGCAGGGGGAGTGGGAGAGAAGCAGACTCCCTGCAAAGCAGGGAGCCAGATGCAGGGTTCAATCCCAGGTCCTCAGATCATGACCTGAGCCGAAGGCGGACATCTAACAACTGAGCCACCCATGAACCCCTCAAAGATATAATTATAATAAGGATTTTGAGGGAAGCTTATCCTGCATTATGTGGGTGGGCCCTAAATCCAATGAAGACAGTCTTAAGAATTAGGCAAAGGCAGGGCCCCTAGGTGGCTCAATGGGTTGAGGCCTCTGCCTTCAGCTCAGGTCGTGGTCTCAGGGTCCTGGGATTGAGCCCTGCTGAGCAGAGAGCCTGCTTCCTCCTCTCTCTTTCTCTGCCTGCCTCTCTGCCTACATGTGATCTCTGTCTGTCAAATAAATAATGAATAAAATCTTAAAAAAAAAAAAGAATTGGGCAAAGGCAAATGTGACCCAGAGGCAGAGACTAGAGTGATGAGGTCACTAATCAAGGAATGCCAGTAGCCAACAGAATATCTAAAAGGCACAGAAAAGAATCTCTCCTTGAGCCTCTAGAGAAGTACAACCCAGCTAGCACCCCAATTTCAGACTTCTGGTCTCCAGGTAATAAATTTCTGTTATCGATCACTCCGTTTACAGTAATTTGCTGCAGCAGCAGTAGGAAACTAATATGATATAGTTTCACATTCTACATTGCAATTAACCTTTAAGAAACTGCCATTTAGTAAGTTTCAGTGTAGCATTAAAAAAGGAATAGTCACAATTATCTAAAAAGCTATTAAATATCCCGCTCTTTTCCAGTTACATGTGTGAAAACAGATTTTCTTCATATATTTCCACCAACACCATATAGGGCAGCAGACTGATGTAAAGGCAGATATGAGAATACAGGTGTCTTCTATTAAGCTGCACACTAAAGCAATTTATAATTGTAGAACAATAAATGCTATTCTAATAGCTGTTTTTTATTCTGGAAAAAATAGTTAACTTTTAAAAGTGCATTTATATTAATAATAGTTTCAGTATAGCTATTTTTAAATTAATATATAAATATTTTTAAATTTTCTCACTTGTAATTTTTAATATGGTAAATACTGATAGATGAAACTCATATAAATAGAAGTTCTGGGGTGCCAGGGAGGCTCAGCAGGTTATGGCCTCTGCCTTCAGCTCAGGTCATGATCCCAGGGTGCTGGGATCAAGCCCTGCATCAGGCTCTTTGCTCAGCAGGGAGCCTGCTTCCCCCCACCCCCTCACCCCGCACCTGCCTCTTTGCCTACTTGTGATTTTTGTCTGTCAAATAAACAAATAAAATCTTAAAAAAAAAAAAAAAAAGTTCTTTGGGATCCTTAATAATTTTAAGGAGTACACAAGAGTCCTGAGACTACAAAGATAATTTCACAGTCACCAATATATTATGGTTACAATTTCCTGTTTTATGTTTTCATAACTGTGATATCTGAGAAAAAAATATTTCTATGAATTTAAAAAACTTTCTTAGGATAAAGTAGAAGAAAAGGAATTCAGAATTCTCTGTGAGGAGTGTTATTACAAAGAAGCTAAATTTCATTATATAAATTGTGTTTATTAAAGGTTGAGAACTTAATAATAAGAGAATAAAATCATTTGACTTTTCAATGAACAAAAGATAAAGACAGAAATAGAGACCTTAAAAAGAAAAGAAAAAAGCCATGGTCAGAACCTGTCTTTGCATTTCTTAGACCATTAAAGGCTTACACAGACAAGAATACTTCAAATTCCTATGAACTCTCCCATCCAATTCCCTTACACAGGACATTCTTTCTATTCCTTCTCTCTAAACTCCCTCCAAAACTTCTCCCCAGCCTTAACACATCCTTTGATCTTCTCTCCTCTAGTTTCTGCATTACAAAGCCCTGAAACCCGGTAGAGCAACCCTGGAATATTCTCAGAGAGTAGAGGAAGAAAGAATGCTCAGTGGGCAAAGCTGGATCAAGCATTTGAAGGCGAAGGTAGGAGAAAGATTCTCACAATGTTAATGATTTTGGTCCCGATACATAGGCATACATACGTTTTCTTCTCCACGGATCACAGATCACCACATAACTTAATCAGTTTTCCAAATTTAACTGCAGGCAAAGGACAGAAAGCATAATCATAATAACCAGAAATAACAAGATTTTTTAAAGATTAACAACATAAAAGTAATGGTACAGTTGACAGAAGTTGAGGTGAAAGCAATGAAGAATAAAGAGAAGGGCAGATTCACAAATTTCTTCATCTAATAAATACTATCTGAAGGGGTAGCTCTCTAAGTGTACACCCTGGGACAAGCACAATCAGCATCACCTGGGAACTTACTAGAAAAGCAAATTCTCAGGTCTCACCATAGACCTCCTGTTAAGAGTTTAGCTAAGCTGCTCCATGATAGTGCTGCTTTGGCATTCAACTTCTGTGGCCTACAGGGGCCTTGAACTTACACTAGGGCTCCCTGGGTGCATGCTCTAGGTAACAGTCCCCAGAGTCATGAATAAACACGTTCCTGATAGGACTCCTCTAGCCACCATTGTGTTAAGCACTCTTTACTTCATTCCAGGGCCTTCCCTTTGGGCACCCCTAACCCCCTGCCTGCCCATGAAGCTTAGCAAAACACTGCTTTTTTTGTTTGTTTGTTTCAACTGACCAATCTTGCTTTAGCCCAGACATTTCAAAGCACTCCACCCTTAGATCCTAATAAAGTCCTGTGGCCCATGTCCTGTTCTACCCACCTCTCTCTCTGCCTGCATCCTGCCTTGACCCCTTTCATGGTCCCTGCGCATATACCATGTGTTTCCTACAGGACTTCTAAGTAATAAGTCAATTCATTTGCAGTTTTCTGTTGACCGCTGACTCCCCATAGGACACCTGACAGCCCAGTCCAGAGCTGAAAGCAGCAATGTTGGTTTAACGAAGTCACAACACCTGCTGAATCATATTCTAGCGACAGTGCCCAGGAATCTGTGTTTTAACAAGCCCTTCAAGTGATTTTGATGCATGCTTAAGTTGGACAAGCATTAGACTTATCAGATCAAGAAACAGAGGTCTATGTATTTTAAAAAGAATAACTACAAGAACAGCTTCTTTATATGATAATGTAAGAAACCCAAAAGTAGAGTTTGTTGGGGAGAAAAAAGGCAGGGATTCATATGCATTAATTGCCCTGGTTTTCAGGACATAGTTAACAAAGGATACCAGGAGTTGATAAATTAACAACACTGATGGAAATGTATATTAGCATTATAATACCAAGAGTTAAAAACAAAACAGTTAAAAGTGGCTGTATCTGAGAAGTAAAACTAGAGAGGACAAATAAGGGACACATTCATTCTTCACTGTATACCTTCCTGTTTTCTTTTTTTGACCAAATTATCACTCTATCACTTGAAATTATGTCCAGCGTTCATTTTCCAGATCCCTGTAAATTTTTACCCCAATTTACACCTAAATATTTATCTGAGCATTTTATTTGGGTTTCTCTTAACACCAAAGATGTAGACTTAAACAATTCCATCTGAATTCTGCCTTCACGGATACTGGTGTGCTAAGGCCAGATGGCAACAGGGATTTCCAGCGCCAAAGCAAAATCTGCACCAAAGCTAAAAAGTAAAGAAAACATCACTCAGACTATTACAGTAGGAGACAAAGCCTGAACTCGGCTCTGCTGAAAAAAGGCAACAGGATTTTTAAGTGATGGGGTGAGCTAGAGAAAAGTACTGGGGGACATTAGAGAGGAGGTTCACTAATGGAATGAGTGAAAGACACGGGGATATTTCTGAGTTTCCAGATGTTTCTCTCTGTGTTTATGCCATCGAAGTTTGCTAGCTGGTGCCCATCAAAGTTAGGCTCTTACCCTCCTGCAGAGACTAGGAGATAATGGATGTTTTTGTTGTTTTCATTTCAAAGAGATGGTTCCCAAATCCTTAAGAAAGGCTTCTCCTGGGTTGTAAAATGGGCAAGAGTCTGGGAGAAGATTTACACACATTTCAAGGAGGCAGAGAAAGAGTGTACCATTTCAATTTTTCTAAAGTAAATGCTCTAAGGAAAGGGAGATCAGAGGCCTATATTAAGGAAGAAAACCCTTGAAGTCTAGTCCAGTAGAGGGAAATGTTAAGGCCTTCTTGGTCACCAGTCACAATATTCCATATGCTCAGGTGCTGCTTGTGAATGAACATTCCCATGCTGACACCCACTCTCACTTCCCCAGCTCCTCCCAGAGAGCACTCTGCAAAGAACTGTTAACTGGCCTTGGGATAGTCCATAATCCTGTGAGACATTCAGGATGAATAAGCACTCCTGTTCCTCTACCTTTCTTGTGATATGCAGACCACCACTGCCTATAAAAATGGTATTTGACTATAAGCTACTTAGGAAAGACTCTTTTTCCATTGATCTTTTCAGCCTTCAGAGGTCTTTGCACAGTAACCTACAAACGGACTATGTTCAAACAATGATGATTGCAAAGAAAAAGTGAACATACCCTCCCTGAAGATACATATCAAAAAGCCTACAACAGAACTTGAGAATCTATTCAGGGCCACAAACTCCACCTACGTAATCTCAGCTCTACTCCATTTCTACCCCTTTTGTTAGACTAACAGCCAAGTAAGTACAGCTCTCAGAACACTGCCACAAGTCCATCTGACCTTTGGACAGTAAAGAGAACCTACAGAGTTCATGCCCACAGCTCTCTGATGCCATGGTAAATGTAGGTGGGTTTAAAAAAAAAAAAAATAACAAGCAATCTCTTCAGGAAAAATATGGAGATAATCAAAAGTAAAACTACTTGTTTCATTATGAAGTATTACATGTGCATTTAATGAATCACTTAGCAGATTCCTGACCTTTGTGAGGAATGAAGTTAACATGTTCACTATTTATCTTACCAAATATACTGTTGTGGAATATGTCTTCTTATGGATAAGGATTGTATCTACTAGTCTAGCTAGGTAAAAATATAAGCATACAGAGTTATGCACATATAGAGGATTTAGTAAATTGAACTGATCTGAAGTGAATTATTCCTGGAACTCCTGTGTCCCATCTCAAGACAGAATAGAGACTACATCTATGTTGAACTTCACATTACTTTCATAGGATAGGTGACTTCTTTTTGAAAACCAACTCCCCAGATTTATTTCAGATCCCCGAATTTTCCAAACACTCAGAGCTTTTTCAAACACTAAAACTCCTACCCATATTACTACCTTGAATCATTGGGATATTTACAAGCACCTTAAACATATTCAGAGTAGCCAGCCCCCCCCCCAAAAAAATTTCATGATTCTACTAGTCAAAAAGAGATAAACACATATGGAAGAGAATATCTAAAGAAACATGTATTAGCTATCAAATACATATGAGAAATTATAGTTGACCCTTAAACATGGGTTTGAACTGCACAGGTCCACTTAAACACAGTTTTGTTTTGTTTTGTTTTCAATGTAAATACAGGAGGGCACTGTATTCTCATGATTTTCTTTTCTGAAGTTCACAGTATTGTAAGAATACATATATAATTTGTATCACATACAAAATATATTACTCCACCTTTTATTTCATCAGTAGGCTTCTGGTCAACAGCAGATTATTAGTAAGTATTTAAATTCTGGAGGAGTCAAAAGCTATTTGACTTTTTACTTCCTCATGTTGTTCAAGAGTCAACTATACTCTAAAACTTAGTGGCTTAAAACAAACATTTATCATCTCACCATTTCTGTGGGTCACAAATTCAGGTTTGGCTTACCTGGGCGGTTCTGACTGAGGACCTCTTATGAGGCTATAGTCAGGATGTCAGCAGGTATGTGGAAGGTGACCTAAATCCAGAGGACTGGTTTCCACGACAATTCACTAACCTGGTGCCAGATGCTGGAAGGAAGCCTCAGTTCCTCTTCCCAAGCTGCTTGAGTGTCATCATGACATGAGGGCTGGCTTCTTCAAGCATGAGCAATCTATGAAAAAACACCACAGAGGCACAGTATTTTTTATGACCTATCCTCAGAATTCACACACCACTATTTTTGCAATAAACTATTGGTTACACAGGTCAGCACTATCCCATAAGAGGTAACTACACACGGTGTGAAAAGCAGGAGGTGAAGACAACTGGGGGCCATTTTGGATGCCAGCCATCCTAATATGCTTCTTTTAACTCTCATCTCTTCTACTTACAAATCGATATCCCTCTCTGGTTTTCCTCCTAGACTACTCCAACATTTGATCTACATCTTTCCTTCTTCTTTTTCACTATTCTAATTCCTTGTTATTCCCTTTACCACTTATTTCACTGCATACTACTCCACAGAAGCTATTTCCTTGAAGATTACCACTGATGTCCTCCCGCTAAATTAATGACCCTGACCTTTCCTCGGACGATTCCTTCAGTATCTTATAATGTTTGGTGTTACAAACTACCCATCATGAAATTCTCTCTTTATGTGGCATATTTAAGAACTTTTCCCATCTTTCTAATACAGTTTCTCCTCTCCTGTTCCTTACTAGATTCTTAAATGTGGAATGTTCTTTAAGCTCATCCTTCTGGTTTTCTAAGTACAAGTGGGCTGATACTCATTCATTACTTTAGCTACATCGTGTATTATCTGGCCACTAGTGAATCTGCATTTCCTTCCCTATTTAGTCATACTATGTCCTTTCTAGCTGCCTACAGATATCCATTCTCTAATCTCTAAACATCATTGTTCCTCCCTTGAATGCCTCTTGGAAGAAGTTGCCTTATTCTACCCACTCCAACTACCATTACCCTAGTCTAGGTCTTCCCTATAACACAACCTGATCAAAACAGCAATATTTTAGCTGCTTTACTTACTTGACTCTAACATTGACCCCGCTTCTCCTCTAATCCAACCATCATTATGTTTTGATTCTAAATCTCTGAGAAATTCCTTTTATCTCTTCATCTTCCAGCACAAGAGGATTCATTATCATCAACTGCTTTTAAATCTGAACTCTTTAGACTGACTTTTAAAGCATTTATTATTTTCCCATTTGGCTACCATACCTCATTTCTCATTCCCCTTATTTCTTTTCAGTAAGGTTGATTCATTCACTGTCCCTCAAATATGGAAATTCCATATTTGCCTTTTTAATTCTATTCTCCCCCCAAAACACACACAATGTTCTTAGCCATTGCTTCCATCCTCCTAATTTTTGTAGGTCTACCTCAAATTCTACAGTCTCAATGAAATCTTTTCTAACTACTTAAGTTCATACTGGGCTATTTGATTTTTGAGTTCCTAATGCTTGATTAGATATCCATACCTTTTTTTTCTTCATGTGTTCTAGAGCTAAGTTGCAAGCTTCTTTTCTAACTACTTTGGTTCATACTGCACTATTTGATTTTTGAGTTCCCAATGCTTGATTAGGTATCCATACCTTTTTTTCTTCATTTGTTGTAGAGCTAAGTTGCAAGCTTCTTTTCTAACTACTTTGCTTCATACAGCGCTATCTGATTTTTGAGTTCCCAATGCTTGATTAGGTATCCATACCTTTTTTTCTTCATTTGTTGTAGAGCTAAGTTGCAAGCTTCTTTTCTAACTACTTTGCTTCATACAGCGCTATCTGATTTTTGAGTTCCCAATGCTTGATTAGGCATCTATACCTTTTGTTCTTGTGTTCTAGAGCTAAGTTGCAAGCTTCTGAAGATTGGAGTCCTATCTTACATTTCTTATTTCCTTTAAAAAACCTAACATAGTCCATAAGTAACATGCAACATGCTTAGCACATAATAGGCCATGAATAAATATTTATTGGTTAACTAAATAAGGAAAATAACTAAAAAACCCCCATATCATTTGGTAGAATGACTACAGGCAAAGACTCCTTCCCAAAATTTATTTTCTAAAAGTGCATTTTCCCCATGTGTCAATGAAAAAAATGACTGTCTTCTAGCATAGCCTAACTTAGTTCTTAAAGCATGAGTAAAATCCAAAAGACAGAATTGTTAAAGGTACAACTATTTAAATAAAGCCAGATATATAAAATTATTGCCTCATTTACCAAGTACAGAGGAAATCAGATCACATTTCAAAAGTAATTTGATAATTTTGGCAGTTATAGAATAATTAGGGGGGGGAAATGCAGTAAGGCTCTTGCCTTGGATTTATTAAGGGAAAAGAGATTCTTATAAAACCAAAAAGATAACAGGAAAACCCACAGGATATATAACAGAAAAAAAAATAGTGAAAGTGATTGCATCACTGCAAAAACACTATTTTTTTTTCCAAGCATATAAAAAAATTACTAGGACTATTAAAAATACCCATAACCTGTCTTTGGAAGGAGAACATATTTGTATTTCCCCCAAGTCTCATGGCTTATTGAGCAACCTCTTTGGAAGCAGTATTATATCTTGAAAACAGCATGGGTTTTCACAGCCAGAGAGACCTGCATTACTAGTTGAGTGACCTTAGGCAACTTACCCAACCGTAAGGAAATCTACCAATCATTAAGGAAACCTACCAATCTCACCAGGGTGTTGTGCAAATTAAATGAAAGTACATATCTGAAAAAACCTGGCATGGTGCAAACACATGCTGGTCAAGACATTTTAGATTCTTTCCATTCTGTTTAGCAGCAATGAAGAGCAAATCAGAGGCAAAACAACACTCGATTAGGAGGGAGGAAACAGGAATTATGATCCTAGCTCAATAGCCAGTTAGATATTGTGGCAGGGAAAGACAACATCTTCCTGATTCCATTTACCTCTCCATTTTGGTAGTGGATCCCCCTGGGCACACAGGAAGCCAGAGAGAGCTATAGGTCTTATGCCTTCACAGGGCTTTTAACCATTTGATTTGCAATTCCTCTGGGTAGATTAGACTTTTTACTTTTCTACCTGCACTTCTACATGCACTTCTGTCTTAACCTAGCCCAATTCCAACATCTATGACTCATTCCTGATATCTATGGGATCCTTCTGTGTCTGTCCACTAGACCAGATGATCCCTACCTTGACTGAGTCCTACATTCAGTGGTTCTAGGGTAACACAAGGAATAACGTTCATTCTTCCAGTAGTCAATATTCTAAAGACTTAAATTTTGGAACAAAGGAAAAAAACAACACACTAAAAAAATATGAAATAATCTAAGCTTTAAAATTTTCCAATCTCTTCTGCATATTAAGCCTATCATATTTTTTTACTTAGATGTGTGGTATATTAGTTTCCTGTGCTTCTATAACAAAATACCACAAACCTGGTAGCGCAAACAACAAATTTATTCTTTCACATCTCTGGACTCCAAAAGTCTAAAATCAAGTCATCTGTGGGACTCTATTCCCTCTAAAGGCTCCAGGGCAGAAGGATTCCTTGCCTTTGCCAGCTCTGGTGGCATCAGGTCTTAACTTGGCTTGTGGCCACATCATGGCAATTCTGCCTCTGTCTTTTCTTCTTTTCTCTAAAATCTGCCTCTGTCCAACTCTGTTTAGGATACTTGTCACCGCATCTGTTTAGGATACTTGTCACCAGATTAGATAATCCACAATGATCTCATCTCAAAATCCTTAACTAAGTTACATCTGCAAAGACGATATCCAAATAAGATCACTTTCACAGGTTCCAAGGACGAGAACTTAGATCTATCTTTTGGAAAGACACTTGAACACACACTTCCTTATAAAATAATCACTTGAACAATCACTTCCTTATAGAATATATGCAGGCCAGACAACTCACACACTAAAAAGGAAAGAGTCAAACAGCACATTTTTCAACTACTGACAAAAGGTAGCACTATTGTTCATGTTTCAATATGTCTTGTGAAGCTACCAATTTAAATAGCAATATTTTGAATCTATCAATATGTTCTATATCATGCAATTTTCACACTATTGTTAATGGTATTCTAATGCGAGCATGTACTATTTCATTAATAGATCACTATTGAAAAAAATCTTATATATGATTTTTGTTCTTACTATTTAACTTAACAAGTAATACCTGTATACCATCTTAAAATTCACAAGTACAGAGAAGAATTCCTCTTCAGTACTGTTTGCGTAGTTTCTTTATTCTCAACTAGCAGTTTAAAATTCCTTTTGGAGTATTTTGTACACACATGAACTGATGAACATTTAGGGTGTGTTCAAATTTTTAGTACTATAAGAAGGTTGCAATGGATACATGCCTTTAAGAATGGGCAAAGATCTCTGTAGGTTAGATTTTTAGAAGTGAAATTTGGTCAAATTTACAATTTGGTCAATTGAGCCTGCCAATTTGTTCTCCAAAAAGTGCTTTATGAACAGGCCAATTAATGCTGCAGAATAATTTTTACCTGATCAAACAGCTATGTGTGTATGTGTGTGTGTATGCATGCACATTAAATGTGCATGTGCATATACACATTTAAAAATGCATAAGAAACATACAGCACACACTTTTTATATTATTCCTGGTGTATGGAAGGCCACTCAAAATCAGTTATATGAATTTTTAAAAATGCCACTGATACCCTTCTCTTAACCCACCTAGGGTTAGGATCATTGGGCTCTCAAAGAAGGGAAAAGAGATCCCCTTCGTGGGTGTAGTAAAGAAAAAAGTTAAAAAAAAAAAAGTGGGGGGAGGAGTCAAGATGGCAAAGAAGTAGCAGGCTAAGACTACTTCAGCTAGCAGGAGATCAGCTAGATAGCTTATCTAAATATTGCAAACACCTGCAAATCCATCGGCAGATCGAAGAAAAGAAGAACAGCAATTCTGGAAACAGAAAAACAACCACTTTCTGAAAGGTAGGACTGGCGGAGAAGTGAATCAAAAGCGACGGGAAGATAGACCCCGGGGGGAGGGGCCGGCTCCCGGCAAACGGCGGAGCAACAGAGCACAAAATCAGGACTTTTAAAAGTCTGTTCCACTGAGGGACATCGCTCCTGAGGCTAAACCGGGGTGAAGCCCACACGGGGTCAGCGTGGCCTCAGGTCCCACAGGGTCACAGAAGGATCGGGATGTCTGAGTGTCGCAGAGCTTGCGGGAATTGGAACGGGAAAGCCGGCTACAGAGACAGAGCCGACAGTAAGATCACAGCTCGGTGTTACCTTGAGCCAGCCGGAGGCTTGGTGAGCTCGGAGCGCGGCCGGAGGTCAGGCAGACGGGAATGGCTGGGCGCTGTACTTTGAGGGCGCACTGAGGAGTGGGGCCCTGGGCTCTCGGCTCCTCCGGGCTGGAGACCAGGAGGCCGCCATTTGTATTCCCGTCCTCCGGAACTCTACAGAAAGCTCTCAGGGAACAAAAGCAAACCCGAGCGGATTACTCAGCCCGGCCCCTGGTAAAGGCGGTGCAATTCCACCTGGGGCAAAGACACTTGAGAATCACTACACCAGGCCCCTCCCCCAGAAGATCAACAAGAAATCCAGCCGATACCAAGTTCACCTACCAAGGAGTGCGGTTTCAATACCAAGGAGAGCAGCAGAATTCCAGAGGATGAGAAAGCAAAGCACGGAACACATCGCTTTCTCCCTGTGATTTTTTTAGTCTTGCAGTTAATTTAATTTTTTTCTTTTTCATTTTTTTTCTCTTCTTCCGCTAAAATTTTTTTTAACTTTTACCCTTTTCTTCTTTAACGTTTTTTAACTAGTTTATCAAATATATATTTTTTTTCTTTTTTAGATTTTTCTTTATTCATTTTTTTCTTTTTAAATTCTTTTTTTTCTTTCTTTCTTTCTTTTTGAACCTCTTTTTATCCCCTTTCTCCCCACTCAAGATTTGGGATCTCTTCTGATTTGGTTAAAGCATATTTTCCTGGGGTTGTTGCCACCCTTTTAGTATTTTACTTGCTCCTTCATATACTCTTATCTGGACAAAATGACAAGGCGGAAAAATTCACCACAAAAAAAAAGAACAAGAGGCAGTACCGAAGGCTAGGGACCTAATCAATACAGACAATGGTAATATGTCAGATCTTGAGTTCAGAATGACAATTCTCAAGGTTCTAGATGGGCTTGAAAAAAGCATGGAAGATAGAAGAGAAACCCTCTCGGGAGATATAAAAGCCCTTTCTGGAGAAATAAAAGAACTAAAATCTAACCAAGTTGAAATCAAAAAAGCTATTAATGAGGTGCAATCAAAAATGGAGGCTCTCACTGCTAGGATAAATGAGGCAGAAGAAAGAATTAGTGACATAGAAGACCAAATGACAGAGAATAAAGAAGCTGAGCAAAAGAGGGACAAACAGCTACTGGACCACGAGGGGAGATAAGTGACACCATAAGACAAAACAACATTAAAATAATGGGGATTCCAGAAGAAGAAAGAGAGTGGGGAACAGAGGTATACTGGAGAGAATTATTGGGGAGAATTTCCCCAATATGGCAAAAGGAACGAGGATCAAAATTCAGAAGGTTCAGAGAATGCCCCTCAGAATCAATAAGAAGAGGCCCACACCCCATCACCTAATAGTAAAATTTACAAGTCTTAGTGACAAAGAGAAAATCCTGAAAGCAGCTCGGGAAAAGAAGTCTGTAACATACAATGGTAAAAATATTAGATTGGCAGCTGACATATCCACAGAGACCTGGCAGGCCAGAAAGACCTGGCATGATATTTTCAGAGCACTAAACGAGAAAAACATGCAGCCAAGAATACTATATCCAGCTAGGCTATCATTGAAAATAGAAGGAGAGATTAAAAGCTTCCAGGACAACAAAAACTGAAAGAATTTGCAAACACCAAACCAGCTCTACAGGAAATCTTGAAAGGGGTCCTCTAAGCAAAGAGAGAGCCTACAAGTGGTAGATCAGAAAGGAACAGAGACCATATACAGTAACAGTCACCTTACAGGCAATACAATGGCCCTAAATTCATATCTCTCAATAGTTACTCTGAATGTTAATGGGCTAAATGCCCCTGTCAAAAGACACAGGCTATCAGAATGGATAAAAAAACAAAACGCATCTATATGTTGCCTCCAAGAAACTCATTTTAAGCCCGAAGACACCTCCAGATTTAAAGTGAGGGGGTGGAAAAGAATTTACCATGCTAATGGACATCAGAAGAAAGCAGGAGTGGCAATCCTTATATCAGATCAATTAGATTTTAAGCCAAAAACTATAATAAAAGATGAGGAAGGACACTATATCATACTCAAAGGGTCTGTCCAACAAGAAGATTTAACAATTTTAAATATCTATGCCCCCAAAGTGGGAGCAGCCAACTATATAAACCAATTAATAACAAAATCAAAGAAACACATCGATAATAATACAATAATAGTAGGGGACTTTAACACTCCCCTCACTGAAATGGACAGATCATCCAAGCAAAAGATCAGCAAGGAAATAAAGGCCTTAAACGACACACTGGACCAGATGGACATCACAGATATATTCAGAACATTTCATCCCAAAGCAACAGAATACACATTCTTCTCTAGTGCACATGGAACATTCTCCAGAATAGATCACATCCTCGGTCCTAAATCAGGACTCAACCGGTATCAAAAGATTGGGATCATTTCACGCATATTTTCAGACCACAATGCTCTGAAGATAGAACTCAACCACAAGAGGAAGTTTGGAAAGAACCCAAATACATGGAGACTAAACAGCATCCTTCTAAAGAATGAATGGGCCAACCGCGAAATTAAAGAAGAATTGAAAAAAATCATGGAAACAAATGATAATGAAAACAAAACGGTTCAAAATCTGTGGGACACAACAAAGGCAGTCCTGAGAGGAAAATATATAGCGGTACAAGCCTTTCTCAAGAAACAAGAAAGGTCTCAGGTACACAACCTAACCCTACACCTAAAGGAGCTGGAGAAAGAACAAGAAAGAAACCCTAAGCCCAGCAGGAGAAGAGAAATCGTAAAGATCAGAGCAGAAATCAATGAAAAAGAAACCAAAAAAACAATAGAGCAAATCAACGAAACTAGGAGCTGGTTCTTTGAAAGAATTAATAAAATTGATAAATCCCTGGCCCGACTTATCAAAAAGAAAAGAGAAAGGACCCAAATAAATAAAATCATGAATGAAAGAGGAGAGATCACAACTAACAACAAAGAAATACAAACTATTATAAGAACATACTATGAGTAACTCTACGCCAACAAATTTGACAATCTGGAAGAAATGGATGCATTCCTAGAAACATATAAACTACCACAACTGAACCAGGAAGAAATAGAAAGCATGAACAGACCCATAACCAGTAAGGGGATTGAAACAGTCATTAAAAATCTCCAAACAAACAAAAGCCCAGGGCCAGACGGCTTCCCGGGGGAATTCTACCAAACATTTAAAGAAGAACTAATTCCTATTCTCCTGAAACTGTTCCAAAAAATAGAAATGGAAGGAAAACTTCCAAACTCATTTTATGAGGCCAGCATCACCTTGATCCCCAAACCAGACAAGGATCCCATCAAAAAAGAGAGTTATAGACCAATATCCTTGATGAACACAGATGCAGAAATTCTCACCAAAATACTAGCCAATAGGATTCAACAGTACATACTAGCCAATAGGATTCAACAGTACATTAAAAGGATTATTCACCACGACCAAGTGGAATTTATTCCAGGGCTGCAAGGTTGGTTCAACATCTGCAAATCAGTCAATGTGATACAACACATCAATAAAAGAAAGAACAAGAGCCATATGATACTCTCAATAGATGCTGAAAAAGCATCTGACAAAGTGCAGCATCCCTTCCTGATTAAAACTCTTCAAAGTGTAGGGATAGAGGGCACATACCTCAAATCATCAAAGCCATCTATGAAAAACCCACCGCAAATATCATTCTCAATGGGGAAAAACTGAAAGCTTTTCTGCTAAGGTCAGGAACACAGCAGGGATGTCCATTATCACCACTGCTATTCAACATAGTACTAGAGGTACTAGCCTCAGCAATCAGACAACAAAAGGAAATTATAGGCATCCAAATCGGCAAAGAAGTCAAATTATCACTCTTCGCAGATGATATGATATTATATGTGGAAAACCCAAAAGACTCCACTCCAAAACTGCTAGAACTTATACAGGAATTCAGTAAAGTGTCAGGATATAAAATCAATGCACAGAAATCAGTTGCATTTCTCTACACCAACAGTAAGACAGAAGAAAGAGAAATTAAGGAGTCAATCCCATTTACAATTGCACCCAAAACCATAAGATACCTAGGAATAAACCTAACCAAAGAGGCACAGAATCTATACTCAGAAAACTATAAAGTACTCATGAAAGAAATTGAGGAAGACCCAAAGAAATGGAAAAATGTTCCATGCTCCTGGATTGGAAGAATAAATATTGTGAAAATGTCTATGCTACCTAAAGCAATCTACACATTTAATGCAATTCCTATCAAAGTACCATCCATCTTTTTCAAAGAAATGGAACAAATAATTCTAAAATTTATATGGAACCAGAAAAGACCTCGAATAGCCAAAGGGATATTGAAAAATAAAGCCAACGTTGGTGGCATCACAATTCTGGACTTCAAGCTCTATTACAAAGCTGTCATCATCAAGACAGCATGCTACTGGCACAAAAACAGACACATAGATCAATGGAACAGAATAGAGAGCCCAGAAATAGACCCTCAACTCTACAGTCAACTAATCTTCGACAAAGCAGGAAAGAATGTCCAATGGAAAAAAGACAGCCTCTTCAATAAATGGTGCTGGGAAAACTGGACAGCCACATGCAGAAAAATGAAATTGGACCATTTCCTTACACCACACACAAAAATAGACTCAAAATGGATGAAGGACCTCAATGTGCGAAAGGAATCCATCAAAATCCTTGAGGAGAACACGGGCAGCAACCTCTTCGACCTCAGCCGCAGCAACATCTTCCTAGGAACAACGCCAAAGGCAAGGGAAGCAAGGGCAAAAATGAACTATTGGGATTTCATCAAGATCAAAAGCTTTTGCACAGCAAAGGAAACAGTTCACAAAATCAAAAGACAACTGACAGAATGGGAGAAGATATTTGCAAACGACATATCAGATAAAGGACTAGTGTCCAGAATCTATAAAGAACTTAGCAAAATCAACACCCAAAGAACAAATAATCCAATCAAGTAATGGGCAGAGGACATGAACAGACATTTCTGCAAAGAAGACATCCAGATGGCCAACAGACACATGAAAAAGTGCTCCATATCACTCGGCATCAGGGAAATACAAATCAAAACCACAATGAGATATCACCTCACACCAATCAGAATGGCTAAAATGAACAAGTCAGGAAATGACAGATGCTGGCGAGGATGCGGAGAAAGGGGAACCCTCCTACACTGTTGGTGGGAATGCAAGCTGGTGCAACCACTCTGGAAAACAGCATGGAGGTTCCTCAAAATGTTGAAAATAGAACTGCCCTATGACCCAGCAATTGCACTACTGGGTATTTACCCTAAAGATACTAACGTAGTGATCCAAAGGGGCACATGCACCCGAATGTTTATAGCAGCAATGTCCACAATAGCCAAACTATGGAAGAACCTAGATGTCCATCAACAGATGAATGGATCAAGAAGATGTGGTATATATACACAATGGAATACTATGCAGCCATCAAAAGAAATGAAATCGTGCCATTTGCAACAACATATATGGAACTAGAGCGTATCATGCTTAGCGAAATAAGTCAAGCAGAGAAAGACAACTATCATATGATCTCTCTGATATGAGGAAGTGGTGATGCAACATGGGGGCTTAAGTGGGTAGGAGAAGAATCAATGAAACAAGATGGGATTGGGAGGGAGACAAACCATAAGTGACTCTTAATCTCACAAAACAAACTGAGGGTTGCTGGGGGGGGTGGGAGAAGGGGGGCGGGGTTATGGACATTGGGGAGGGTATGTGCTTTCGTGAGTGCTGTGAAGTGTGTAAACCTGGCGATTCACAGACCTGTACCCCTGGGGATAAAAATATATGTTTATAAAAAATAAAAATTTTTTTTAAAAAAAGTGGTATCTCTCATGTCTTCTGACCCAATGCTATGATCATTCCAAGACAGAATACTCTCCCAAATCAAGAATTCTCCCTCAGAATAGTTGTAGCAACTAATATCTACTGGATGCATCCTTAGTCAATGTAGGAGCTCAACCTCTGCTTCAGACCTCATTATGCTTTTTTTCCCTCAAAAGTTGTAGCAAGGAAAAACTTACTATGAGTTACACGTAACCTGAATTCCACAGTGATCTGATTAAAATGAGCCACCACCACAAATTATGTATTTAGACACTTTTCAGCTCTGCCAAGAGAGGGAGCCTATATTTCCATCGGGCTCAAAGTTCAACTGGATTGACAGTGGAATAATAAATTCATTGAGGCACCTCAAAAGCGGTTGCTCCTCATCAGCTCTTGGCCGTAATTATAACAAGATGGTAATACAATGTTTCCAAAGCATTTGAGCAATTACATGCTCTTAAAACAAGCTGACTACTAAGGATGCACATATTTTGCAAGTAGGACTTACAGCTCTTTAAAATACAGCCGGTAACTGTGTTTCTAAGTTAGAGGTGTACATAAATTTATTTGTCAACCCACGTTAGGACATTTACAGAATCAGAATTTATCATGTTCCACTAGATAAAGAATTTCATTCTATTGCACTTTTCCTTATTCACAGACTAAAATATCCTTCACCCAAACCCACTGCAGGAAGCTCAGTATACCCTAACTTTCTACCCCCGAACACCTCCACATAGATACCCCTCTTCACCTATTTGGCAAAATAGAGTGCCAAATAATGAAAACATGATGGGTTGCGCTGCAAAGAATTGCTTTCTGATGAAAATCTAAAACGCAAAAAATCTTGCTTTGTTGCAGCATAACAAAGTTGCATTGTTGTTTTATTTACCACAAAGAGAACAGGAATGTTGGTCAATTTAGATATAGGAAATCAGGTGCACTAGAGATCAGAATACACGGGGGATTAGAGACATGGTTCAGGATGGCTGCACTTAGGCACTGTGACATATTTCAGGACAAAAGGATTTGGCACTGAGGGAGGAGTCTATTCTCCCAACAAACAAAGAGAACAAATGAGTATTTATGTTCTCTACAAAAATATTTTGTGTTCTTTATAATTCTGCTCATTAAGAGAATTCATTAAAAATGAATAAATAAACCACAAACTGTAAAATAAAATTTACAGAGTATTTGACAGAAGATATTTAGGACTACATAAGAATTTCTATCAATCAACACAAGTAACTCCATTATAATATGTGCCATAGAGCAGACACTTCACAAAAAAAAAAAAAAAAGTACACTTTAAAAGTGCTCAGTTTTTATTTTTCTGTCCTGTACAGGACATCCTGCCTAACCAGAAGAAATGACAATCTTTTTCTGTTTTCTTGTAGAACTTGGAGTCTGGTTTTACATTTGCATCTATCATCCATCTGGAGTTACTTTTTGTTTACAGCATGAGATCAGAGTCAAATGTACCTTCTTCCATACAGATATCTACTTATTCCAGTAACACTTGTGGAAAGGTCTTTCCCCAAAGAATAGCTTTGTCATTCTTTTTTAAAAATCAGTTAACCAAATATGTATGGGTCTGCTTCTATACTTTATTTCATTATTCTATTTGTCTTGCTTAGGCCAACACCACCCTGCCGTGATTGCTGTACATTTATAGTAAATTCTGAAACCAGCTCGTTCGAGTCCCCCAACTTTGCTCCTTTTCAACAGTTTTAGCTATTCTATTTTCTTTGCATATCTATATATAACCTAGAACCATCTTGTCTACTTCTTCACAACAGCCTTTGACATTTTGATAAAGATTACATTGAATGTATATATCAATTTAGGAAGTATAGACATTTCAACATCTCATTTTTTAAACAAGAAACCTGCTGGATCCATGTTTTAGGTCCTATTTAATTTCTCTCAGTAATATTTTATACTTTTCTGTGTGGAGATCTTTGGCATTTTCATTAGATTTATGTTTTCTTATCTGATTTTTTAATGTTCCAACTGGTGGTGAGTGCTCTAGGCTGGGGTCCCTTGGGAGTTCAAATCTATTACAAGAGCTCAGACACAGTTAATACACGTGTTAGCAGTTCAGGTGGGTTTTTTCCTTTTATCTGTGGTAAGCATTTCCTCAGTAATAAAAGCAGTGCTAAGTGTTTTCTAGCCAATAAAGATCTTTTAGCACTCTGATGTTTGGTTTGTTTCGATTTCTTTATAAGCTTGGCTTTATGATCAACTATGATTTTTATAGTTTTTCTGATTTGTTTAATTGCAAATTTAAGATTGATGGTCTCCTGTGCTGTTTTGTATCCAAAATAAAAATCAATGGTCTTTCAACTATTAAAAAAAAGTATCACCAATCTTCCCTTTCACTCTCTCTGAAACAACAAAAACATATCAAATAGTGCCCAGGAGTCCAAGCAATCATAATGAAAACGAATGTTTATTCCATGCTTGCTATGTGCTAGGACTTAAGATTTACAAGTATTAACTGAACTCATTCAATCCCTAGAACAACCCAATCAGGCATGTAGGATTATCATTATTCCCATTTTACAGATGAGTAAACTGAAATCTAAAAGTGTGTAAGTCATTTGTCTAAAAAAATACAGCTGTTAAATGGTAGCACTAGGATTTGAAAACAAGTAATCTGGATTACATCCTTACCTACCTTCCTCAAAATACCTCTCTCCCAAATCTTAACACTCCTATGTATACCCTGACTTCCCAAATTTAATAGCTATCTGGGTTTTTCATTGTAAACACTCACCTCTTTTCTGAGTTGTAACTTACCTGCATTTTTTTTTATCTGAGGACCTAACTTATTAAATACTTACAGGAAAAAAACAATAGTTTTGTATATGCTATTTTCAAACTTCCCAAACATTATGATAGATGCCATTAGTCTCATGCTACTTTGAAGGGAATTAAGGTTCAAATAAAGGGACTTTCTTAATTGACATAAAAACTAGTGAATGAAGGAGTCTGGACTCTGACCTGTATTGAATCCAGAGCCCTTGCAAGGTCCAACGTTTCATGAATGGTTACTCAGGTATTCTCCTCAAATTGTCTTTACAAACCCCCTTTCCTCACCATTACTTATTCTAACTGGGTATTCAGTTAAACACTACCTCTCTGTATAACATCATTACAACATTCGAAGGAAATAGTCATTAGTGGAAAAGAGTATAAGTAGTGGAACAAGTGGGCTTTCAGATGGGCACAGGAGACTGTGGCTTGGGGCGGAGCTTGATTTTCAGTTCCCAGAGTTGGGAGAAATAATATATAATCTTTCTAGTAATGTTCAAAAGGTCAGAATCAACTTACAACCTCATCACCACTATGACCATACCCTTCCAAACAGCTGCTCTGACTTCATCCACTTCAAAATATCTCCTGTATCCATTTCATTTTTTTTTCTTTTCAGCATAACAGTATTCATTATTTTTACACCACACCCAGTGCTCCATGCAATCCGTGCCCTCTATAATACCCACCACCTGGTACCCCAACCTCCCACCCCCCACCACTTCAAAAGCCTCAAATTGCTTTTCAGAGTCCTTAGTCTCTCATGGTTCACTTCCCCTTCCAATTTCCAACTCCCCCCATGTCCTCCATGCTACTTGTTATGCTCCACAAGTAAGTGAAACCATATGGTAATTGACTCTCTCTGCTTGACTTATTTCACTCAGCATAATCTCTTCCAGTCCCGTCCATGTTGCCACAAAAGTTGGGTATTCGTCCTTTCTGATGGAGGCATAATACTCCATAGTGTATATGGACCACATCTGCCTTATCCATTCGTCTGCTGAAGGGTATCTTCGTTCTTTCCATAGTTTGGAGACTGTGGCCATTGCTGCTATAAACACTGGGTTACAGATGGCCCTTCTTTTCACGACATCTGTATCTTTGGGTAAATACCCAGTAGTGCAATGGCGGGGTCATAGGGAAATTATTTTTAATTTCTTGAGGGATCTCCACACTGTTCTCCAAAGAGGCTGCACCAACTTGCATTCCCACCAACAGTGGAAGAGGGTTCCCCTTTCTCCACATCCCCTCCAACACATGTTGTTTCCTGTCTTGCTAATTTTGGCCATTCTAACTGGTGTAAGGTGATATCTCAATGTGGTTTTAATTTGAATCTTCATGAGGGCTAGTGATGGTGAACATTTTTTCATGTGTTTGATAGCCATTTGTATGTCTTCATGGGAGAAGTGTTTGTTCATATCTTCTGCCCATTTTTTGATATGATTATCTGTTTTGTGTGTGTTGAGTTTGAGGAGCTCTTTATAGATCCTGGATATCAACCTTTTGTCTGTACTGTCATTTACAAATATCTTCTCCCATTCCGTGGGTGCCTCTTTGTTTTCTTGACTGTTTCCTTTGCTGTGCAGAAGGTTTTGATTTTGATGAAGTCCCAAAAGTTTATTTTGGCTTTTGTTTCCTTTGCCTTTGGAGACATATCTTGAAAGAAGTTGCTGTGGCTGATATCAAAGAGATTACTAGCTAAAGACCACCTTGCTTAAGAATGCTTGGATCAACCAGGAGATCAAAGAAGAACTGAAACAATTCATGGAAACCAATGAGAATGAAGACACTTCGGTTCAAAACCTATCGGATACAGCAAAAGCCGTCCTAAGGGGGAAATACATAGCCATCCAAGCCTCTCTCAAATTGAAAAGTACAGAACACAGCAGCTATCTCTACACCTTAAAGAACTGGAGAATCAACAACAAATCAAACCAACTCCACACATAAGAAGAGAAATAATCAAAATTAGAGCTGAGATCAATGAGGTAGAAATCAGAGATACAGTAGAACCTATCAATGAAACTAGAAGGTGGTTTTTTGAAAGAATCAATAAGATCTATAAACCATTGGCCACACTAATCCAAAAGAAAAGAGAGAAAGCCCAAATTCATAAAATTATGAATGAAAAGGGAGAGATCACAACTAACACCAAGGAAGTAGAAACAATCATCAGAAGTTATTATCAACAGTTCTATGTCAAGAAGCTAAGCAACCTAGATGAAATGGATTACATTCCTTGAAAACTATAAACTCCCAAAATTGAACCAGGAAGAAATTGACAACCTGAATAGACCGATATCTAGTAATGAGATTGAAGCAGTGATCAAAAACCTCCCAAAAAACAAGAGCCCAGGACCTGATGGATTCCCTGGGGAATTCTACCAAACTTTCAAATAAGAAATAATACCTATTCTCCTAAGCTGTTTCAAAAAACTGAAGCAGAAGGAAAACTTCCAGACTCTTTCCATGAAGCCAGCATTACTGTGATACCCAAACCAAGCAAAGACCCTACCAAAAAGGAGAATTTCAGACCAATATCACTGATGCATATGGATGCTAAGATTCTCAACAAGAGAGGATCCAAGAGCAAACAGGATCCAACAGCACATTAAAAAGATTATCCACCATGACCAGGTGGGATTCATCCCTGGGCTACAAGGATGGTTCAACATTCACAAATCAATCAATGTGATAGAACAAATCAATAAGAGAAGAGAGAAGAACCACATGGTCCTCTCAATTGATGCAGAAAAGCATTTGACAAAATCCAGCATCCGTTCCTGATTAAAACACTTCAAAGTATAGGGATAGAGGGAACATTCCTGAACTTCATCAAATCTATCTATGAAAGACCCCCAGCAAATATCATCCTCAATGGGAAAAAGCTTGCAGCCTTCCTGTTGAGATCAGGAACACGACAAGGATGTCCACTCTCACTCTTGTTCAACATAGTATTAGAAGTCTTAGCAACAGCAATCAGACAACAAAGAGAAATAAAAGGTATCCAAATTGGCAATGAAGAAGTCAAACTCTCTCTCTTCGCAGATGACATGATTCTTCATATGGAAAACCCAAAAGACTCCACCCCCAAACTATTAGAACTCATACAGCAATTCAGTAATGTGGCAGGATACAAAGTCAATGTACAGAAATCAGTGGTTTTCTTATACACTAACAATGAAAATACAGAAAGGGAATTAGAGAATTGATTCCATTTACTATAGCACCAAGAACCATAAGATACCTGGGAATAAACCTAACCAAAGAGGTAAAGGATCTGTATTCAAGGAACTACAGGACACTCATGAAAGAAATTGAAGAAGACACAAAAAGATGGAAGACCATTCCATGCTCTTGGATCGGAAGAATAAACATTGTTAAAATGTCTATACTGCCTAGAGCAATCTATACTTTTATTGCCATTCCGATCAAAATTCCACTGGTATTTTTCATAGAGCTGGAACAAATAATCCAAAAATTTGTATGGAATCAGAAGAGACCCCGAATCGCTAAGGAAATGTTGAAAAAAAATAATAAAACAAGGGGCATCACGCTACCTGATTTCAAGCTTTACTACAAAGCTGTGATCACCAAGACAGCATGGTATTGGCATAAAAATAGACACATAGACCAGTGGAACAGAATCGAGAGCCCAGATATGGACCCTCAACTCTATGGGCAAATAATATTTGACAAAATGGGAAAAAATATACAGTGGAAAAAGGACAGTCTCTTCAATAAATGGTGCTGGGAAAACTGGACAGCTATATGTAGAAGAATGAAACTTGACCATTTTCTTACATCGCACACAAAGATAAACTCAAAATGGATAAAAGACCTCAATGTGAGACAAGAATCCATCAGAATCCTAGAGGAGAACATAGGCAGTAATCTCTTTGATATCCATTTCATTTTGAGTATGATAGAAGGAAAGGAGTTTAAGAAGACCCCAAACTGGGGAACCTGGGTGGCTCAGTGGGTTAAAACCTCCACCTTCAGCTCAGGTCATGGTCCCAGGGTCTTGGGATCGAGCCTGCTTCGTCCTCTCTCTCTCTCTGTGCCTGCCTCTCTGCCTGCTTGTGATCTGTCTGTCAAATAAATAAATAAAATCTTTTAAAAAAAAAAAAAAAAAGAAGAAGAAGAAGAAGACCCCAAGCTCCTGACGGCTGACTCTGGGACTCTTATCCCACCACCTTTATTGCCCAGAAAATTAAACCAAATCTGGCCTCATATATCAAAAATCTGATGGAGAATTACTAGTTATTTCTTGAATTTTTTAAACGGGAAAAGAAACGTAAGAGCTTGCAATCAGAGAACTCGTCACTTGATCTGCTAATACTCAAATTATGGTTAGGCCCTATGCAAAAAAACTGTAACCCATGATTTTTGGCCTATTTCTGAAATGTAAAGGCACTTAAGATTCAAAAAGACTGAATACTTATCTTCATTCTCAGTACAGGAACTCTTCAGAGAAAACATTGTGCTACTCCCTTAGGACTGAATCTCATTTCAGACATATGTTCCTTACTATTGCCCATATGTAATTATTTAAATGTCATGAAATCCTGAAAATGTGTTTGATAAAGTAATTGAAGTTACATCATGTAATTTATTTTCAATGATGGAAATGTGTGCATATAAATGTCACTGCACTGTCAATGAAGTTAATGACAAATGAGTTTACTCTTCAAGCAATGATTTTTCCACCCAAGTCAAAATTTCTCTTGCAGCACATGTGTGGACTGAGGCACTGAGTGGTATATATTGTTCATAAGATATTCCCCTCATTAGATCCTCTCATCAGAGAGAGGAGACCAGGACTATGCGAACCAAGTTCCTGTCCTAACATGATCTCGGTGATACCTCCACAAATTATGTAAGTGGCTTTTATTTTTTTTGCAAATCATATATATCTTTGTTTTTATTAGTTTCAGAGGTAGAACTTAGTGATTCATCAGTTGCATATAATACCCAGCGCTCATTACACCAACTTTCCTCCTTAATGCTCAATACCTAGATACCACATCTCCCTACTCCCTTACCCTCCAGAAACCCTGTTTTGTTTTCTAGAGTTTAGTATCTCTTATGATTTGCCTCCCTCTCAATTTTTATCTTATTTTTCCTTCCCTTCCCCTATATTCATGTTTTATTTATTAAATTCCACATGAGTGAAATCATAGTATTTAGCTTTCTCTGACTTACCTGATTAGCATAATACCCTCTAGTTCCATCCACATTGTAGCATGGCCAGATTTCATTCTTTGGATGGCTAAGTAATATTCCTGTGTGCGTGTGTGTATACATATATACACCACATGTCTTTATCCATTCATTTGTAGATGAGTATCTGAGCTCTTTGCATATTTTGGCTCTTGTGGGCATTGCTGCTATAAACATTGGTGTGCACGTGTCCCTTAGTGGCTCTTTAAAAGCAAGACAGCAGCACCTAACAGTGCACTTTTGGCAACAGATTTTGGCATGCCATGGGTAGAGCAAGCAATCAGTAAGCACAAGTGGACGGCAAAACCAAACAGGAGAAATGACAATACCTCATCTGAAATAATTTATACAAAGGGTCCTATGCCTTTGTATTTCAAGTTTTGTATCATACATGTATGTACGTAAGTATGTAACGAGTAAAGATGGAACTACAACCTGCTTTTAGTTAAGGAATCTGCTCTGCCTTCTTACTTAGCACAGCAGCCTTTGGCTGACCTAACAGAAAGTTGATTTTGTCTTTGTCATTTGTAAAGCATAAAACAACTTCTTATTTGACAAGGGATAGTCTTTCAGATGAATGTATTAAATCTGGTTTGATAAAGCATGAGTGAAGGAAAACTAAATCCTTGACTGCGTACTTGTAATAAAACTTTCAGTTTGATGTGGAATATAATAATCTACAGTTGATCTGGGTAAATATTCCCTCAGACTGATTAGATAACAGCAGTGATAGTATATTCCAGCAAAGCAGAGAGAAAAAAAAAATGATGTGGCTTCTTCCTACATTGTAATTCCACAAGGACTATTATTTCTTTTTTTTTTAAGATTTTATTTATTTACTTGAGAGAGAGACAGTGAAAGAGAGAGAGCATGAACGAGGAGAAGGTCAGAGAGAGAAGCAGACTCCCCATGGAGCTGGGAGCCTGATGCGTGACTCGATCCCGGGACTCCAGGATCATGACCTGAGCCGAAGGCAGTCGTCCAACCAACTGAGCCACCCAGGCGTCCCTAGGACTATTATTTCTATTTCACAATTACTGGCAGTTGAAAAATCATTTTTAGTTACTTTAGTGTGTTTAGGTATGAAGACAAATGAATCACAAATTTAAAGTACAGTCATAGGATTCTTCTGGTTACTTACTCTTCTGGTTTCTACAAATGTCAGAGGATTTACAGATAACAGGAAATTGCTGGATTTTGCTATTTCAAGTTTTAAGTAAAACCTACATTGTACAAAATCACAGAAGTATATTTATTGTCATGCTAGAAGTTTAAGTGCCAGGATTTTTAATATAAATTAACCTCACTGATAATTCCTTGGTTAATTCTCCCTTATTTTTAAAATACCTGCATATAAATAAACAGAGCTTCTCTCACTTTGGATCACAGAAACAGCAGAAATTCGACTCTCAAAACGATGCAGTCATCAAGTGAAGTAAAGGAAGACTAACTTTATGGGTTAGACTCTCAGGAGTACCACCTAGACAAGAAGCCTCCTGTCCCATGTCAGGGTATAAGCAGTCTACTCGCACCCTCCTGCAGGTATGTTACTCTACACAGATGAGGGCCCAGAAGACCAAGGCTCTAGGAACTTGGGGCCCTGAAATTAAACTCAATAGCCTTCATGGGGCTTACATAAAAGTCTCTTACTAGCTACATCTTCCAAAGGGTGAGCTAAACCACCACTGCAAAGCTGAAAAGTGGCCAAAAATGACTTTTGTTCAATGAGGCAGCTATAGATGAAGCTTGCGTGGGTGGGACTAGAGGATGCACACATGTGTACATAAGGCACCAGGTGCCGGTGATGTAGGGGACAGAGCTTGGTGGGCTGAGTAAGCCGCCACAGGCCACATGCCTGGCTCCTTCTGGGAAGCTCCGGTTATTCAAAGGTTTCAAATTCTAAGTGATCCTGCAATCCATTATGAATAGGCCTTCATCAAGGTAGGAGGATAGCACAGATTTTAATTTTATTAGTTTGATTTATACCTTTAAAATCTTATGCATATGGCATATTAATCACTATTTATAGTTGTACCTCCAACCCAGTAAATGTGAGGACCAGGACCAGGCTTGTCTTTTAGTGAGGACCCCAATATCTTTGAATGTGATTATGAGTTTCTCACTTCACTGCTGCAAGATTTGCACATTGGCTCTAATAAACAGAACTGCCTGTATATACATAATACATCATAAGAGCTACAATATGCTTGCCAAGGGTAAACAGGCTACATATGTAGATTATCAACTTAAGTCCAGCAAAGAACATAAATGTATTATTCATGACATGAAATGCAAATGATTAATATCTCCAAAGCTACACTGCTTCTACCTGTGGACATAAAATGATTAATTTTTTTTACATGTTGGGGTGTGATTTCACAAGTTTTACTAACTAGATTTTAGCTACTTCAACAGAAGCCTGGATGAAAAACAGCAGGCTAAAACACTGAGTTCTCAATTCTGAAAAATACATATTTAAAAACAATTTTTCTTGTTATTATGAATGTTATAAAGTCAAAGGCTATATAGAATATTATGAATTTATGGCTGCAACTCCACAAAGTACACTGAACACTGAAAAGGGGGCATTTTACCATTTCAAGTCCTTGTCACTATATACTTCTCTTTAAAATGCTTTAGAGAGGGGCCCCTGGGTGGCTCAGTGGGTTAAAGCCTCTGCCTTCAGCTAAGATGATCCCAGGGCTCCAGATCGCATGGACTCTTCACTCAGCAGGGAGCCTACTTCCCCTCCTCTCTCGGTCTGCCTCTCTGCCTCCTTGTGATCTCTGTCTGTCAAATAAATAAATAGGATCTTTAAAAAAATAATAAAAAATAAAAATAAAATACTTTAGAGAATTCTTTGTGGCAGAGAGGATAAAATAGACAACAATGGACTAATGAAAGCGGTAGTGCCTGTTTGTAGTAAGTGTATGGCATGTGTCAAGGGCCAGACATTTAATTTTTAAGCTTATCTATACCATATTTTAAATTCGTAAGAAATTTGCTATAATTCCAAAGACTGAAAAAGATCCACCATTGATGAGAATTAACAGTATTTAACCATATTAGCTGGTACCCAAAGTCTTCCACCCAAATAGTCCACTAAAGTAACGTGGAATGTTATTTCTAAACTAGAATACTTGGTGAATCAGAAAATCAAAGATTGTGCTGAGCCTAAACTTTGTCATGACGAAGAGTAATTTGGCTACCAACAGGAAAAAAAAATGCAGCCTTCTGGGCATATTCTCTGTACCTTTTATATGAATCATAAAATCAACGATAATTTAACATCAACCCTTCCTCCATAATATGAAAAAACCTACTTTCTATTCAGTCGTTATTCCCATTTAACATTGTATAGTATATACTATGCACAGTTCTTATAGGCACTTTATTAATAACTCAATCAACCCTCTGAGGTGAATACTACCGTGATCTGTTACAGATGAGAATACAGAGGAAGAAAGGTTAAGTCACTTGGCCAAGATCACACAGCTCCAAGTGCAGAGCTAGAATTCAGACCAAGGCCAGCTGTGTCAGAGTCTGAATCCTTTAACTGCAATGCTGTACTGATCATTTTTTGCACTATTCACAACCTTATTAATGCAAGTGAAAAAAACAAATTTTCACTAATTCAAGTAGAACACAGCAACAACTTTAAGAAGAAGCAAGAGATTCACCAGTATATGGAACCATAAAGTCCATGGATTATTGGGCAGATTTGATCCAGGTTTCAAACAATACCCCTAGAACAACAACTTTACTTTCCTCATTCAATGGGTAGCAAAGATGGCTCTAAAATTTCCATAATGAAAACTTTTTTTTTTTTTTTTAAGGGGTGCCTGGCTGGCTCAGTCAATTGAACATGAGACTCTTGATCTCAGGGTTGTCTGTTTGAGCTCCGTATTGGGGATAGAGCTAACTTAAAAATAAAAAAAATAAAAAATAAAAGGTCTTTTTTATACCCAAAATCTGACGCAAGGAGTGTCCCTCTTCTTTCAAAATTCAAAAAATGTTCTAAGGAGACTTCTCTGCTTGAGCCACGTGTCCATCTCTGAATGAACACGGTAGCTGGTAAGGAAGGCAGAATACCATGCTCTGGTTGGCAACCTGGGGCTTGTGTCAGTGACCTTCACCTGAATTATACGGAATGTCTCCCAAGGAAAGAGATTATCTTACCACAAGAATGAGAAAGGATGCTAGGCAGGAAGAATTTATGCAGGATATAGGAGTGAAGGTTTCTTTCATTAGAAAGATTTCAGCAAATGTACCAACCATACAAACTACTTTAAATTATTCTATTATTTAAAATATCTATTCCTTTGTATCCTATGATAACTATAAATTTTCTGAACATATTTCAATATTGCCAAATGTATTTTACACAAAACCCATAGTTATATTTTAATTTTTCTATGATTATAGAAATACAATGAAGAGAAATTTAGATTTGCTTCTGACTGCCATCACCAGACCCTGTTAGTTCACTATTTATCCTCTTAAGTTTCCAGAATCAGAAACAGCAATATTTATTAAAAAACACTGAAGTGATTTTGATTTAAATTTTTTTGATCTTATCTTTTCTTTATACTTTTCTAAAATGCTTCATAATGCAGGGACAGAAGATTAGTGTGTAGAATTTTACCAGCATGTCCATATAGATTCTTTTCGGGGGGGGGGGGGGAGGCAACAAAACACATAAAAAAGCAACAAAAACCAAAAACCTAAAGGCATACTTCAAAATAAATGAAAATTATGATCCATTTCCAGTAATGATTTTGCAAAGTCCATATCTCTAACAAAAGTTATTAACTTGAACTTTTCCCTTACATATGCTTGATTATCTATCTTAAGCTACATAAGAAACAAGACTTTAAAATAAAAGGGAGGGAGTACAGGAACAAATAAAATATCCAACTGTACCCAGCATAAAAGAAGGAAAGTCTTAGAGAAAGGCACTATGTGAAGTCTTCTTCTCAGGTTCCTTTAAATGAACCCATTTATTGGGAAGACAGCAGCTACTTGAGTCAAATGAGGCTTCCAATACCACAGAAATATAATGAGGAAGGGAAAAGCTTGAATTGCAGTAAGAGTAGTTAAGAAATCATTAAAAAGATAATCTTCTACACTGAAAACTTTTGAAAGGAAGACTTTGGAAGGAAGAACACTTTGGTGTACGTACAGTTTTCACTAGAAAAACAAGATCTCTTTTCTGACTCATTATGTAATTTGTTCTAATCTAATTTGAACCTAAGAGTTCTTTCAACGCTTTCAATATTAACCAAGGCACTGAGGCTACGTTAAACTAAGATGTATTTAGTAACACAGACATTATTACTTAATGATTTATAAGATAATGCATCATTTTGCTTTAGCTCTAGATTCTTTCCTGAAACAAATTGGAAATATAGAATTAATTGCCTTCAGCATAAATACAGAATTTTTAGAAGACTCAGTACACTTTTTAAAGAAAAAATAAATGCATTTTCCCTTCTATGTAACTCAAAAATGGCAGAAAATATTTTATGCAGATTTAAACAAAAACAAAACCTTCCACTGAAACCAAAAAAATGTCAAGCAAGTATTATTTTCCATGTGATTTTCTTTCCATAAATAAATAAATAAATAACAGTTTCAATATTGCTTACAACTCAACCCCCAGAGACTTGAAGAAGAGTGGAAGAAAAGCAAGTGTCACTGAGTGTAAGGAATCCAAACGTAAAGTAATGATAAAGAATAAAAAAAGAAAAAGGAAAAAATAGAATATTCTCAATTTATTAGGGAATTCTATTCCTGATTATCTATTCTGTTCTTGTAACTGGTCTAGCTATATATCATCTAGGAATGTACAAAGAACCCAAGCAAATACTTATGAAACATAAAACAACTGCTGACTACAGAGTTTGTTAGTGGTTTTGTAACCGATATGAGATTCAAGTACCAAGAGAGCTATCTTTTAAAGAGAATTATTCAGCAATTATTTTC
Organism: Mustela putorius furo; assembly: GCF_011764305.1. Taxonomy (NCBI): domain Eukaryota; kingdom Metazoa; phylum Chordata; class Mammalia; order Carnivora; family Mustelidae; genus Mustela; species Mustela putorius. The sequence continues at coordinate 33,207,806 of NW_025421998.1, forward strand.
AGGTTGTAGAGAATAGAAAAGGAAGTAGACAATAAAAGCACCTGGGAGGGCAAAGGGACTGGAATTCACATCTATTAAGTCCCACATGGCAAACACTATGTTTCATGCTTTAGTTATAGGACTTAATTTCCCTTAATAGTAGTAATTCAAAGGACTGGAAGTCATGATATGTTCAAAAGTAAACAAAGATAGAAAGTCATCAGCTTGGGATGCCTGGGTGGCTCAGTCAGTTACATCTGCTTTCAGCTCATGTCATGATCCTAGGGTCCTGGGACTGAGACCAGCATTGGACTCCCTGCTCAGTGGAGAGCCTACTTCTCCCTCTCCCTCTGCTCCTTTCCACACTTGGGCTCACTCTTCTCAGTCCCTCTCTCAAATAAATACATAAAATCTTTTTTTAAAAAAATAGTAATAAAAAGAAAGTCATCAGCTGCTTGGGTGACTCTCAACAAGTTTATTTTAGATCTGGGGAAGTTTAGTTTTAAAGAGAAAAAAGAACATTTAGACTAATTACTTCATGAAATGGGTGAGGAGGAAGAGCTGGATAAAATGATCTATAACAGATAGCACCCACAGTCATATTGAGTGTATTCTCTGGATGATAACACACTTGGAATCAATGGGTATATTCCAGTACTCCATGTCAGAAACCAACTGTGATAACCGAAGAGATTCCAGAACACTGAAAACAAGGGATGGTACCAAACACAGGAATGCCTGAAAGTTCTAATACAGACTGAATAAAAGACAATATGGGAGGCTTCACAATTCCCTTTAACAAGAAATCAGAGTAGTGCTGCCTGAAGTAAAACAAGAAATTGTGCTGCCATAGGAAAGATGAGAAATGCTCCACTGTTTCTTTCCTACCCCCACTCTAAGGCTATGAAGGAGGATTTACAATGAGGACTTTCAGTCAAATCCCTGGTGGAATGAGGGATACAGCATTCCCTCAACTGAGCAAGCTGAAAACTAAAAGGATTATATACAGTCAAACTTTCTAGATCTCAAGGTAGGCTGAAAGGAAAACTAAATAGGAAAAATAGGCCCTTAGTTTCATAGTTTTAACGGGTACTAAGAATAAACTTTACAGAAATAAAATCACCACAAAGGTGAACACGCCCATACTTTCTTGGGCTAATTAATGACTAAACTCATAATATTTACTTATGAAATCCAGCATCTCAGTTAAATTCTGAAGGGCATAATTATGACAGCTTGGTAGACAAAGAGGAAACCAAGGAGAATCCACCTCTACTATTTTGGAACAAATGGCAAAACTACTTAGAGTTGCCCCAATGCAATAAAAACTCATGAAAAAAATCTGCCACATAAAAATGAAACTATAACATGCAAGTACAGATGCAAAAGTATGCTTTTGAAGTTGTATTAAAATAGCAAAAGAAAACTTTAAGATTTTATTTGTCAGAGAGAGAGAGAATGTGAATGAGCACAAGCTGGAAAAGTGGCAGGCAGAGGGAGAAGCAGGCTCCCCACTGAGTAAGGAAACCCGTATGGGGCTGGATCCCAGGACCCTGGAATCATGACCTCAGTTGAAGGCTGATGCTTAACCGACTGAGACACCCAAGCAGCCTACAAAAGAAAACTTTAAAAAGTGCTTTGCCCTCTCAAAAAAATTAAATAAAACAGACTATGAATGATAAGCAAATTTCTTACATCAAGATGAAGATGATGATGTGGGTCACACTAAATTTTTTTTTTTAATTTCCCAAGAGTTTTAAAGGGTATTAGAAGATATATATGCTTAAAAGCTATGGAAAGGCCAAGTAGAATCAAATAATATTAAATGCCCAATCACTGCTTTGAATGAGAGGCTTTAACAATCACCAAGAATATAGTCTAAGGAAAAAATGAGAGACATTAAGAACACAGAGCAGAAACTCAACACTTGGGAATAAGATTTCCAGCAGGAGAAAACAGAGCAGATGGGATGGAATAACCACAAGTTTACTAAAAGAACATATTTATGATCAAATCTACAGCTATAAAGTATTCACTATGATCAAATCTACAGCTAGAAAGTATTCACTCCACACCTAATGAAAGTAGTCATTGTTGAGTGCAAATTTTAAAAAGCCTCCAGTGTTTGGGTTGGGAGGGAGGGGGAATATTCACCTACAAAGAAAAGCAATTTGATCACAGTTTTTTTCCTTTTCTTTTCTCCTTGATTACATTAAATGCTATTTAATGTCTATTAATATTTGTTAACGCAACAGAAAGAATTCTGATTTGTGAAACCTACAGTCTAATAAACTGCCATTCTGGAAAATAAGCAATGTAAGAAAATTTTTCGGATAAAAACATGGTGTGAAAAATACATTGCTTAAATGCCACTGCCAGGGGAGGAAGCTATTTGAAGTAATACACAAGTAAATTAATCCAAATTAGTAGCCAATAAAAGAGGAATTTGTTAGTGAGCATTATGTTTGAGTGTGTGTATGTTTGTTTAAATGTGTATATACACGTATATGTGCATGTGTATATAAATATTTGTGAAGAATGATTATGGAAAATATATTACAAAATATAAGTTAGGAGAGTGAAAACAATTGGAAGTTTGCCAACACTTCATCTAAATGAGGAAAGTTGACAGTTATTGAAGCTATACTTTTGAGTAATACAGAATCCAGAAAGTTTTTTAAATTCTTCAAATTGATCTCTAGCAATTTGGAGGCCTTCCAAATTACAAAAGGGAAAAATATCAAAGAAACTCTAGCTCTAACAGAAAACAAAGCAAAGAGAGAAGGAGCATTAAATAAAGGTTACAGTAACAGTAAGAGACAAATTCAAATTTGAGGTGAAATCTTCAAAGGAACAGAGAATGTTACTTTTATGTATCAAATAGCAAAGCTCAAAGGCTGTAACTGTCATCAACTTTTATGCATCAAATAAAGGATAAAACAAAGCAAAAAAATATGTTGAAAATAAAAGCTGACATTAACAGAAACACAGTAATGCAGTAAGAGCTCTCTTAACTCTCTAGATTAACAGACAATTTCTATTCCTCTATAAAACATGCTGACATATCGACAGCATTCCGAACACTAACCACTGATGGGTTGCTCGCACTGCACGCTCCTATCCTTCTAGTCCCACAAACCGAACTGCATGCTTACCAATGGTCAATCATATTTGTTTCCAGACATGCATACATCTGTAGTACCAGATACTGAACCTGCTGTAGTATATTAAATACTGCATATTAAAAATATGTAAAAAGTTTATACTTAATTAAAACTCAATGAGTTTATAAAGCCTCAGTGTGACTCTCTACACACTCTGGACACAAATGTAAATTATTAGGAGATCAAATACTAATGGTAAAAACCTAGACATATTCTATACTCAGATCACTTTCAAAAATGTCTCTGAACTCTCCACTTTAAAAATCTGATTAAAAGGACAGAACTTGGGCGCCTGGGTGGCTCAGTGGGTTAAGCCGCTGCCTTTGGCTCAGGTCATGATCTCGGGGTCCTGGGATCGAGTCCCACATCGGGCTCTCTGCTCAGCAGGGAGCCTGCTTCCCTCTATCTCCCTCTCTGCCTGCCTCTCCCTCTGCTTGTGATCTCTGTCAAATAAATAAATAAAATCTTAAAAAAAAAAATAAAAAAGGACAGAACTTACATAATAGCTGTGGTTAAGTCACACAAGTAACAGAACTCCAATTTAGGGTCCATGCTCTAAGGCTTTGGCTTTGCACCAAAAGATTAATGAGTAAATATAGGTGATGTTTTCAACCAAGAAAGAAAAAATGTTTTCAATATGTATACATTATTTCTCCTTTATCCCCAGTCTTTTTCTTTCTAAAGTGAATTTTATTCATTTATTTGACACAGAGAGAGTATAAGCAAGGGTAGCAGCAGGAAGAGGAAGAGGGAAAAGCAGACTCCCCTCTGAGCAGAGAGCCAGATGTGGGACTCTATCCCAGGACCCTGATATCATGACCTGAGCCAAAGGCAGATGCTTAACAGACTGAGCCATCCAGGTGCCCCAGTCCTAGTCTTTTCTATTATTACTTAAGACCTTTATTAATAGGTGATTGTCATTTGCTGACTTTTTTGAAAAAAATAAAATTGTAAACTTTTATTATGAATTTAAAATCAGGTTCTTAAAAATCTCAACTTGACCAGATATGATAAAATTTAAAACTTTTAAAGGTATGTGGAGAAAAACCAGGTTTTTTTTAAAAAACACATTTGTCATTACCAAAAAGAGACATATTTAGGTAAAAACAAAACAAAGCAAAACAAAAAACAAAACAACCATGCTACATAGGGGGAAAAAAAAAAAAAGCAAGCACTTAAGGTCTTCAGTACCAATCTTTTGTTCATATCTTATTGCTGGAACTTCATCTTCATTCCTTCATGCTGGATGACTAACCCAAATGATGGTAGATATGGTAAGCCAGCATTCACTCAGCCAGGCCCTGCTCAGCCTCAGAAGTAGAGGAATTCTCAGCTGGTGGATCAGCTGCTTTTGTCTCTTTGGCATCTTGCGGTACAGGGTTTTCTGGGCGTCTGTGTTGGCAAATGATGCTGTGGCAGCACCAACATCAAGGTGGCTGCTGACCTTAGGTCCCATTTCCTTGATTTTCCTTATCTTCCTCCTTGCCATTCTCTCTAGGCTATCCTTGGAGAGGAGGACCTCTGCGGAATTGTGGTCTCTACAAGCCTGACATGTACTCTATCTCACTGGTCAGTCTTGTTCTCCTGCATCCTGGTTGTCAGCACCTTCCATCACTTCTCCCCACAAAGGAGGATTGGAAGACTGTGGTTGATACCCAGAGGGTCTGCACATGCAGTAAGGTGGGAACTGTCACCGGTGGTAGGGCTGGTGCTGTTGGGACCTGGCCTTCAGGAACACTTTCCCAACCCTCCTTTTCCCCACTCTCACTGTTCTGTAATTCTGCTGGTAAATGTGTGGAGGACCCCGGCATCGTGGAGAATGTCTATGATGGTTCCAGTCTGCTGCATATTTACTGCCTTGCACTGGAACTCAACAACAGCCTATCACATTTGCCGCCTCCACACCCTTTTCTCCTTCGACAACATCCAACTACACCATCTCTCCACCTCCTCCACTGGGACGGCGCCTCCCAGGATTATTGTTCTTTATGGCAGTCTGGTATACAAACACATCTTCCTTGCTGTCATTCCTGTTGATGAAGCCATACCCATTTCTCACACTCAACCATTTTACTGTTCCCAAAATCTTCCTTGTGATGACCTTCTTATCCCCAATGGCAGGCCAGGATGTGAGTCCGTGGCAGCTGTGGCTGTCTCCCCAGGTGTGATGATAACAAGGCCAGTGGGGGTTGATAGGGCTGCTCAGGGCTCTCTGGGGTCTTCTCTCTGCTTCTGCTACCAATCAAACTCTATCCCCAGTCTTAACAGATCTTTTGGATTAATTGGTTCGCTCCAGTCCTGATCATTTTAGATAATAAGCTTCCACTGTGGTGGCATATTTTAATATTCTTTCTCATTATTTGACAGATTAAGTAGTCAAAAGTAAAATGACGCTATAGAGAAAATGACTAATAATAAATTTGGTTTTGGAAATTTATGCTAGAGATCATTTTCCTTTTAAAATGCCCCTTGGCCATTTAAAAAAACTGGCCACATATTAGACTAAGTATGAAAATATAAATTTTTTTGAAATTGAAATATTAGAGTCTACATTCTTTGACTATGGTATAATGATCCTGAAACAAGAGTGTATTTTGTTTGAGGTACAGAGGGTGCAGTATGACTAAAGCAGAAGGGACCTGTAGGACATTATAAGGGCTTTGGCTCAAACTTTGGAAAGTTTGAATAAAAAAGTGCCATCATTCAATTTTCACTACTTTGTATTTTATCCTATGAAATTAAAAAAACAATCATTTTGTATAGATTTTAACAAATAGTATAGATCATGTAACCACCACTCCAGTACCACACAGAAAAGTTATTTTGAAAAAGTAAAGGAGGATGCTGATTCTGAGGTGGGAATGACAAAATGAAGAGTTCAGGATGCGACATGTTAGTTCTGAATCATCTTTAAGACATCAAGATCTCCAAATAAATGCATTGGATTTAGCCAACTTGGAGAACACTGGTGAACACCACAAGGATTCTTAAGAGTTCTGAGGTGTGAAATCTAACTTGAGTAGGTTCAGTCGAGAAGAGAAGAAAGAATTGAAGTAAATGCACAGAGACAAATTTTTAGGAGCTTTGCTATAAACTAGAGAAATGAGGGGAGTAGCTGGGGAAAATAGTAGAGGCAGCTTGTTTTGTTAAGAGGAATCACTATATGCTCATGCAAAAGTCCAACAGAAAGAGAATGGATGATGCAAGAATGAAAAAGGAAAATCACCATAAAGTTCTTAAAAGGATAAGGGCATGAGACCTTGTGCATGAAGAGAGGCATTTCCTTTGTTAGGAATTTCGACAGTTTATTCATATAAAGGAGTTAAGGAAGAACACATGAGCTCTGATATACACGAGTAGAAACATGAGAAGGTGTAAACCAAGGCAAACTGTCTCGTGATCCTTTTGTTTTATTATCATTAGGAGAGAATAAGAGTAAGAGAAGAAGTGATAAAGATTCTCAAGGAAAGGGGTGCCTGGGTGGTTCAGTGGGTTCAAGCCTTTGCCTTCGGCTCGAGTTGTGGTCCCAGGGTCCTGGGATCGAGCCCCGCATTGGGCTCTCTGCTCGGCGGGGAGCCTGCTTCCTCCTCCCTGTCCCTGCCTGCCCCTCTGCCCACTTGAGATCTCTGTCTGTCAAATAAATAAATAAAATCTTAAAAAAATATAAAGGATTCTTGAGGAAAGAAAAGGGCTGAAAAGTTATCTAAGGACTGAGGGAATGAATACACAAGAGAAATATAAAAGGTTGTTGGGCATCATTAGGGCCCACTTAAGGGTGTCATAAATTTAAAATGAGACCCATGAGAAGGAGGGCAAGATTCTCTCCAACCATCTTCAACTTTCCATGCATGGGCATGGGTGCTACAAAGAGCCTTATTTAACTATAGCCAGGCAGCATAATGGAACAAGAAAGATACAAGGGAGTAGTGGTATTGTGCAAAGGAATGATTATAAGATGAAATATGGAACTGTAACAGAAGAAAGGGTGTGAGGACATGTTTTAAGGACATGGAAAAAGTGGGAGATGAGATAGTTTCAAGTCCTTGAGAGTAAAAGGATTGTAGGAGCTAAACCATTAAAGGACGTCAGCTGGAGAGATAAAAAGTGATGATCAGAGAAGGAGAAGCAAGAAATTGAAGTGACTGAAGAGATATCATTAACAATAATGACAAAAAAATCTAGGCTATAAACAGGAGTGAGTAGCAGAAGTCAGGCCAGTATCACTGAAGGATCTGAGGGCAAGACACTGGAGGTTTTTGATGATGTTGGCATCACCAATATTTAGGACAGCTGTGTTGCTGGAGGAAGAAATTGATATACAGGAGCTTAATTTTTCAGGAAAAGAGAAACAAAATATAGGTAGATGACTTTTTAAAAAGCAGAATTAGTAAGTGGTAAAATGTGTAACAGGAGATTCAAAACTTAGAGTTCCTTTAGCTAGGAGGGAAGAAAAATAGTCTGTATTCATCAAGAAGTAGCTAAGGAGGGGGGACCTGGGTGGTTTAGTGGGTTAAACCTCTGCCTTAGGCTCAGGTCCTGATCCCAGGGTCCTGGGATCGAGTCCTGCATCAGGTTCTCAGCTCAGCAGGGAGCCTGCTCCCCCCCCCCAGCCCCCGCCTGCCTCTCTGCCTACTTGGGCTCTGTCTTTCAAATAAATAAATAAAATCTTTAAAAAAAAAAAAAAAGAGTAGCTAAGGAAAGTCCTACTTTTCTTCCATTCTCAGTAACTTGGGGGGTTTTTCTCCACATTTGCTTTGGCAATTAGGATGGACAACAGCCAACCCAGGGAAGCTTGTCTCAGTCTCAAGTCAGAGACATGGCAGGGTGGGGCAGAGAAAGGGCCTGAATGGAGATCTCTAGTTTGGCTACAAGGTCATGGAAGAAATCCAGAAATTCTCACCTGCCCTAGGGAGGGTTGTGGAAGTTAACTGATAAAAGATCTGGTAATTGATGGAGTAACTAGCTGGGGTTAGCATCTTACCAGCAGAGCATGCAGGCTAGTAAGCAAAGAGTATCACAGCCAGTCCATCCAACAAGCCCATGTCCCCTGACAGAATAGGGCTTCATGTGCAGGATGATGGAAGAATGAATAGAAAATCCTTTCCTCACCAACTGGTCTCTAAGGACTTCAGAATTTAAGATGCTAATGTAGCAAACAAAACCACATTTACACAGGAAAAGAACAGACACAGAGCCTGGGAAGTCTTCATCAGACTTCCATAGGAAAAAAAGGAATAAGGAACAATCTCAATTAAACCTTGAAGTAAATGTTCTTATCCAGTTTTCTATTGTCAGCATTAATATGAACAATGATCCTATTAATAATAACATCTATAATTGCTTAGCACTTTCTAGGTGCCACACTGCAATATTTATATTATATCCTTCAATTCTTAAAATAATACTGCAAAGTAGGTATTGGTTTTATCCTCTTACAGACAGAACAAGGTTTAGTGAGGTTAGTATATAAGCTACACACACTAGTAATGAAACAGCAATTTAGAACCAAGAATCTTCACTTCAGAGCCCAAATGCTTTACCAGTGAATAATAACACCTGCTATATGATTTATATAGGACTTCATATAAGACTAAATATACAGAAGGCATTTCATGTATCTCACCTTGGTATACCATCAAACAACCCTGTGGGGTAGGGACTAGTATTATCCTTAAACTTATTATCCTTAGTTTAAGAAACTAAGGTTAGACAAGTACGGAGCCCAAGAAAATCTCCAGCAATAGAGAAATGGAGAATCAAGTTTGGGGAGAGAATTTAAGCTGCCTGCTCATAATAGACACTCTCTCATGTTTTATTAGGGATTTTTTTATGCATAATGTTATGGAAAACTGAATAACTTAAGTTTAAAAAAAAAGAATAAAGAGTCCTTCAATGAGTCACATTTGGAAGGTGCATATCACTGATCCTTTCTCTTCAAATTAGCATGTTATATCTACATCACATATTGGTGGAGGCAAACCTCACTATAAATCCATCTTCCTCCCCAGCAGCCATTGCTCAACTAGACTAGTCTGTTGAAAGACAACACCCAGAGAGAAAAGCCCCCAATTCTTCGATCGCAAAGTGAGAGAAAATTTAAGACAAACTATGGACTCTGAAAAACAATCTGAGGGGTCCGAAGCGGCGCGGGGGGGTAGGTTAGGGGAACCAGGTGGTGGGTATTAGAGACAGCACAGATTGCATGGAGCACTGGGTGTGGTGCAAAAACAAGGAATACTATTATGCTGAAAATATAAATAAATAAACAAACAGACAAAATAAGATGTATCTTTAGGCAGAGACCATACACCTTGATGGCTCAGGATTAACCCGATACACACCTGTTATCCCAACAGCCTGTCCTATTTAACATTTTTCCAAGACAAAAAGCATCCTAATTTGGTAGTATCTATTGTATGATCACCCCAATCATAAGCGAGAGAAGATCCCAGTTTGTTCCTTTTAGGAACCGCCCACCCCGGCCACTCCCGCCCCCTGCCATTTAGTAAAGTTGTCATTCCTACCATCATCCATACCTGGGACCCAGTCTTGCCGCAGAGGTCCAGGCTGGGATCAAGAGAAGGGCAGGGTAGGAGCAGCAGCCCTGGATGATCAGGTTCTTCTTACCCAGGCATGGCTATACAGACCCATACTTCTCATCTGTTCTTATCTATTTTCTCCATTTTTAAGTCCAGTTTTAAAACTGGTTCTCAAAAAAAGAATTATATAGGTGAAAAGTCACTACATGGGAAAAATTTTTAGCATTCACTGCTTTAACTGTGAGGAATATGTATATTCATAATTTAATACAGGAAGATTGATACTATAACTACTGAGAAATATACAAAATCTATGGCAATATGTTCTCAAAATACTTCATTTTCCTCTGTTTAATATTTAAGGAATAATAAATAATACATTCTAAGTGTGTATTTAACTTTTTAAAACTGTTTTTATTTTCATCAGTTCATTTGTTCCCTATAACATCTGGTAGAAAATAGGAAAAGATAAAATCTCCTATTACTGATGTATTTTTAAAATTGCATCTGTGCCTTGGTCTCAATAATACATCTCAAACCAGAAATATTCCCTTTAAATAAAACCATATCAAGTTTGAACAAAATGGTGGCAGACATGTGTCGGTCGTATTTTTTTAAATCTCCCAATCCCTTTTCAAAAACCAAAAGAAATGTGAGTTACTTTTAATTGGTTCAGGATTTCTTTCTGGGGTGATGAAAAGGTTCTAAAATTGTGCAAAAGTTGTACAACTCCATTCACATATCAAAAATCATTACACTGCATTTTAACCCACTGAGCAACCCAGGCGCCCCTACGCTGTGCATTTTAAATGTATTAATTACAGGATATGTGAATTAGATCTCAATAAAGCTGTTGTTTTCAAAAGGCTAACTAGGTTATTATGGTGAATTAAAGGAAGACACAGCTCTTAAGCATTCCTGCCATCAAGAGAAAGATCTATTTGCCTTGCTTGCCCTTGAGCTTACTGTGGCCTGGGACTGCTTTGAGTAACAGTAGGCAAAAAAGACACTATGCCATTTCCAGGCCTAGCTTTTAAGAGATCTGGATGCTTTGATCTTGATCTCCTGGAGACTTCAGCTGCTATGCAAGAACTTCAAATACCTGGAGGCCACTCTAGTTTGAGGAAACCTACTTATGAGCCATCTAGGGGAGAGAAAGAGGCTCAGGAAGCCCCGCCCCCTGCCCCACCCCTGGACGGTCCAACTCTCAACCATTGCACTCATCTCACCTGGAGTATAATACTGAAATAGAAACAGAACACCTACCCTGTGCCACACCACAATCCATGACCTAAAAATAGAAATCAATTGTACATATTTGTTAGGTATCAAGAAGCAGAAAAGACTGCAAAACAGGATGATAATTTATCCCATAAATCTCAGTAAAAGAACAAGTATATTTATTTATTTATTTATTTAAAGATTTTATTTATTTATTTGACAGAGAGAGATCACAAGCAGGCAGAGAGGCAGGCAGAGAGGAGGAAGCAGGCTCCCTGCTGAGCAGAGAGCCCGATGTGGGACTCGATCCCAGGACTCTGAGATCATGACCTGAGCCGAAGGCAGCGGCTTAACCCACTGAGCCACCCAGGCGCCCAAGAGCAAGTATATTTAAAACACTGACAGTGAAAGGTCCCCCAATAATGGGTCCGTGATTAGAGGAGTGAGACTGATACAAAGCGAAGATCAAGCAAAGCTTTATTCCACACCAAGCATCAAGAATCAAACCCACCGGCCAGAACCGTGCCTCTTACAGAGAAGGCGACCCCTCTCTGCTTTACAGACTAGCTTTTAAGGGCAAAGGCCATGTGGTTGGGACTGGCCACACATAGGTGGCCAATGAAATTATAACACACAGAGAAAGCTACACAGTCATGCTAGGTCATACATAAGTGACCAATTGAATTACAATTTACCCTAGTAGATATTTGAACTAGCCTATCACCTGGGTCAGATTGGCACCCAAAAGGCGGGGCCCATACTCCTTGGTAACTAGGGAGACAGTATGCACCTCCCCACTGATTGGATGTCTCCACCTGGCCTGACCCACCCTTGTATTTGGGCTTTCTTACCTGGGACTGGTTTCCAGGTCTTGTTTTTAAGTAAGTCCCCTGGGCGGGGGCAAGGTCAGTTTAAGTTTTACTGCATACACAGCAAAATGACTGTTTAATTCAAGATAGAATCGCTCTGGCTAAATAGGCCCTTACAACAGCAGCAAGATCCTAGGGAAAACAGCAGCTATGCTGGAATAAGCAAAAGGGAATACAACGGTAATCCTGGGGGGCTCTAAAAATCAAGAAAGGCAGGAACTGCCAATAGGTATTCTTTCTCAAAGAGAATGTCTACACTCAAAGTGGAGGAGGACTCAAATGGCCACACACAGGACGTTCACAAGCACTGGGAAGCTTCAATGGCTCCCATCTGCAGATGTGTTATCAGAAGACCACCACCTCTGAAGGTGTTGGGGCAGCCTGAACCATCCGGAATGTCAAAATTGTGAAAACCCTACTATGAACAGAAACCGGTCAGAGCAGATCACCATTTATTCAAGGTAAAAAAATATTGGGTATATGAAAGAGACTCGTATTCTAACCAAAGAAAAAAGCTGCAAATGTTATCTCAAAAAGATATAGCCATGCAGATAAATATATTCTAAAATTTATTACAGTTAAACCAAAGAAGAAACCTTGTTTTGAAGCTAGAAAACCAGTCTTGACCTTCATTTCTGCTAAACAGGCACTTCCTCCTAAAATACAGGAGACTGTCTTTCCTAATATAAACAACAACAACAAAAATTGTAGTTAAACCCAATTAAAAATATTGCAAAATCTAAGATGGAATCTAATTTATACACTTATGAAAATGAAATCACATCAGAAAAAATATGGCTGGAGAACAAAAAGTTGGATCCTATTATTAGAAAAGAAAAGTAAACTATAGAAGCTGTCAAATGAAACATAAATCTGAATTTTACATCATCATAAATGTGGAGGCATTTAAGGATGGTTAAGCCACAGATGTAGATGTATAGAGAAACATGTAGATTAAACCAGAAGGTATACAAGAAGAAACATATCACAGAATGAACCTCTGTAGAAATAAAGAGGAAAAAATAAGAATGTGAAAAAAGGAATGAATTTTAGAAACTGGAGAAAGTAATAACTACAGAAGACAGGCAAAAAACATGCAAGATAGATATGTAAGATTGTTTAAAAGAAAACCCACTCAGTGGAAAAAAATACTGACAACTATAATGGAAGGAAACTTCCCTGGAATAAAGAGAACAAACACATATTTAAAAAACATTTAACAGGAATCAAATATAATTTTTCAAACTGGGGTGCCTGAGTAGCTCAGTCGGTCAAGCAACCAACTCTTGATTTTAGCTCAGGTCTTGATCTCAGGGTCATGAGTCTAAGCCCCACACTGGGCTCCATACCCAGCGTGGAGCCTCCTATAAACACAAAACAAAACTAAAAACTGAACTGAAAAACACTATCACCAAAACTAAAAGAAGATTTAAAAATTTAAAAAAAATACAAAACAAAACAAAAAAGACTTGATGAATGGATCCTACAGTAGGATGGAGGGAAAAGAAGAACAATCAGTAAACTGAAATATAGAACAAAAGAAATTATTCAGTCTGAACAGACAGAAATATTTAAGTCTAAACTATTCCAAATCAATTTTTTTGAGTGGTGTCAAGTAAGGGCCCTATTTCATTTTTCTGAATTTAATTATCCAGTTTTCCCAACACATTTATTTATCCATTTCCCATTTAGCTTTCTTGTATCCTTAGTCAAATATTAGTTGGCCATATATGCAAGGACTTATTTCAAGGCTCTTGATTCTGTTCCATTGGTCCATGCGTCTATTTTATGCCAGGATCATACAGATTTGATTACTATAGCTTTATATAGTTTGAGATGAAGCATGGTACCTCTAAGCCTTGTTTTTCTTTGTTAGGATTGATTTGGCTCATCAAAGTGTTTTGCGGTTCTATACAAATATTAGAATTTACTTTTTGCTCTTTCTCTGAAAAATGCTTTTGGAATTTTTATAAGGACTGTATTGAATCTATAAATGACTTTTGAGAGTATGGACAATTTAACAAGATCTAAGATGGAAACCATATTTATTCTTCAAATCCATAAACAGGAGAAACCCTTCCACTTTTCGGCATCTTCAATTTCTTGTAGTTTTCAGTATACAGATCTTTCACCAACTTGGTCAAGTTTATTCCCAAATACTTCATTGTCTTTGAGCTATTTGTGAATGGGATTGTTTTTCTTTAAGATATTTCATTGCTGGGGAGGAGTCAAGATGGCAGAGAAGTAGCAGGCTGAGACAACATCAGGTAGCAGGAGATCAGCTAGATAGCTTATCTAACCACTGCAAACACCTACAACTCCAACAGGAAATCAAAGAGAAGAGCAACAATTCTAAAAACAGAAAATCGATCACTTTCTGAAAGGTAGGACCTGCAAAGTGAATCCAAAGTGACAGGAAGATAGACTGCGGGGGTAGGGGCCAGCTCCCGGCACGCGACAGAGCAACAGAGCACAAAATCAGGACTTTTAAAAGTCTACTCTACGGAGGGATATTGCTCCAGAGGCTAGACCAGGGGGAAGCCCACGCGGGGTCAGCGTGACTCCAGGTTCCGGGTCACAGAAGGACCGGGGGTGTCTGAGTGTCGCAGAGCTAACAGGTATTAAAGCGGGTAAGCCAGCTACAGAGACAGAGCCGAGGAGTTAGCTCTCAGCTCGGGGTTACCTTGAAAGGGTCGCAGGCTGGGTGAGCTCAGAGTGCAACTGGAGGCCATGGAGATGGAAGTGACCGGGCGCTTTTCTCCAAGGGTGAGCGATTGAGCACTTTCCTCCAAGTGCAACCAGAGGCCAGGGAGACGGGGGAGGTTGAGTGCTTTTCTCTGAGGACTCACTGAGGAGTGGGACCCTAGCTCTCTGCTCCTCCAGGCTGGAGATTGGGAGGCTGCCATCTTCATTCCCATCCTCCAGAACTCTACAGAAAGCATTCAGGGAACAAAAGCTCCCAAAAGTAAACCCACGTGGATTACTTAGGCTGGCCCCTGGTAAGGGAGGTACAATTCCGCCTGGGGCAAAGACACTTGAGAGTTACTACAACAGAGCCCTCCCCAAGAAGATCAACAAGAAACCCAGCCAACACCAACTTCACTCATCAAGGAAAACAGCGGAATTCCAGAGGAGGAGAAAGCAAATCTTATTTGGACAAAATGACAAGGCGGAAAAACTCACCACAAGAAAAAGAGCAAGAGGCAGTACCGAAGGCTGGGGACCTAATCAATACAGACATTGGTAATATGACAGATCTAGAGTTCAGAATGACGATTCTCAAGGTTCTAGCCAGGCTCGAAAAAGGCATAGAAGATATTAGAGAAACCCTCTCTGGAGAGATAAAAGCCCTTTCTGGAGAAATAAAAGAACTAAATTCTAATCAAGTTAAAATTAAAAAAAGCTATTAATGAGGTGCAATCAAAAATGGAAGCTCTTACTGCTAGGATAAATGAGGCAGAATAAAGAATTGGTGACATAGAAGACCAAATGACAGAGAATAAAGAAGCTGAGCAAAAGAGAAACAAACATATACTGGACCACGAGGAGAGAATTTGAGAGATAAATGACACTGTAAGAAGACACAACATTAGAATAATTGGGATTCCAGAAGAAGAAGAAGAAGAAGAAAGAGAGAGGGGAGCAGAAGGTATATTGGAGAGTATTATTGTAGAGAATTTCCCTAATATGCCAAAGGGAACAAACATCAAAATCCAGGAGATGCTCAGAACGCCCCTCAAAATCAATAAAAATAGGTCCACACCTCGTCACCTGATAGTAAAATTGACAAGTCTTAGTGACAGAGAAAATCCTGAAAGCAGCCTGGGAAAAGAAGTCTGTAACATACAAGGGTAAAAACATTAAATTGGCAGCGGACCTATCCACAGAGATCTGGCAGGCCAGAAAGAACTGGCATGATATATTCAGAGCCACTATACAAGAAAAACATGCAGCCAAGAATACTAGATCCAGCTAGGCTATCATTGAAAATAGAAGGAGATAAAAAGCTTCCAGGACAAACAAAAACTGAAAGAATTTGCAAACACCAAACCAGCTCTACAGGAAATATTGAAAGGGGTCCTCTAAGCAAAGAGAGACCCTAAAAGTAGTAGATAAAAAAGAAACAGAGACAATATACAGTAACAGTCACCTTACAAGCAATACAATGGCACTAAATTCCTCTCTCTCAATAGTTACCCAGAATGTTAATGAACTAAATGCCCCACTCAAAAGACACAGGGTATCAGAAAAAATAAAAAAAAAAAAAACTAATTAATATGCTGCCTACAAGAAACTCATTTTAGACCCGAAGACACCTCCAGATTTAAAGTGAGGGGGTGGAAAACAATGTATCATGCTAATGGACATCAGAAGAAAGCTGGGGTGGCAATCCTTATATCAGATCAATTAGATTTTAAGCCAAAGACTATAATAAGAGATGAGGGAGGACACTGTATCATACTCAAAGGGTCTGTCCAACAAGAAGACCTAACAATTTTAAATAACTATGCCCCTACCATGGGAGCAGCCAACTATATAAACCAATTAATAACAAAATCAAAGAGACATCGACAATAATACACTAATAGTAGGGGACATTAACACTCCCCTCACTGAAATGGACAGATCTACACAAAAGATCAACAAGGAAATAAAGGCCTTAAATGACACACTGGACCAGATGGACATCACAGATATATACAGAACATTCCATCCCAAAGCAAGAGAATACACATTCTTCTCTAGTGCACATGGAACATTCTCCAGAATAGATCACATCCTGGGTCATAAATCAGGTCTCAAGCGGTATCAAAAGTTTGGGATCATTCCCTGCATATTTTCAGACCACAATACTCTGAAGCTAGAACTCAATCACAAGAGGAAATTTGGAAAGAACCCAAATACATGGAGACTAAACAGCATCTTTCTAAAAATTGAATGGGTCAACCAGGAAAGTAAAGAAGAATTGAAAAAGTTCATGGAAACAAATGATTATGAAAACACGATTCAAAATCTGTGGGACACAACAAAGGCAGTCCTGAGACGAAAATATATAGTGATACAAGCCTTTCTCAAGAAACAAGAAAGGTCTCAAATACACAACCTAACCCTACACCTAAAGGAGCTGGAGAAAGAACAACAAAGAAAGCCTAAACCCAGCAGGAGAAGAGAAATCATAAAGGTCAGAGTAGAAATCAATGAAATAGAAACCAAAAAAAACACAATAGAACAAATCAACGAAACTAGGAGCTGGTTCTTTGAAAGAATTAATAAAATTGATAAACCCCTGGCCTGACTTATCAAAAAGAAAAGAGAAGGACCCAAATAAATAAAATCATGAATGAAAGAGGAGAGATCACAACTAACAACAAAGAAATACAAACTATTATAAGAACATACTATGAGCAACTCTACGCCAACAAATTTGACAATCTGGAAGAAATGGATGCATTCCTAGAAACATATAAACTACCACAACTGAACCAGGAAGAAATAGAAAGCCTGAACAGACCCATAACCAGTAAGGAGATTGAAACAGTCATTAAAAATCTCCAAACAAACAAAAGCCCAGGGCCAGACGGCTTCCCGGGGGAATTCTACCAAACATTTAAAAAAGAACTAATTCCTATTCTCCTGAAACTGTTCCAAAAAATAGAAATGGAAGGAAAACTTCCAGACTCATTTTATGAGGCCAGCATCACCTTGATCCCAAAACCAGACAAGGATCCCATTAAAAGGAGAATTACAGACCAAAATCCTTGATGAACACAGATACAAAAATTCTCACCAAAATACTGGCCAATAGGATCCAACAGTACATTAGAAGGATTATTCACCACGACAAAGTGGGATTTATTCCAGGGCTGCAAGGTTGGTTCAACATCTGCAAATCAATCAATGTGATACAATACATACAATACATTAATAAAAGAAAGAATAAGAACCATATAATACGCTCAACAGATGCTGAAAAAGCATCTGACAAAGTGCAGCATCCCTTCCTGATTAAAACTCTTCAAAGTGTAGGGATAGAGGGCACATACCTCAATATCATCAAAGCCATCTATGAAAAACCCACTGCAATTATCATTCTCAATGGAGAAAAACTGAACGCTTTTCTGCTAAGATCAGGAACACAGCGGGGATGTCCACTATCACCACTGCTGTTCAACATAGTACTAGAAGTCCTAGCCTCAGCAATCAGACAACAAAAAGAAATTAAAGGCATCAAAATCAGCAAAGAAGTCAAACTATCACTCTTTGCAGATGATATGATACTATAAAGTGGAAAACCCAAAAGACTCTACTCCAAAACTGCTAGAACTTGTACAGGAATTCAGTAGTGTCAGGATATAAATTCAATGCACAGAAATCAGTTGCATTTCTTAACACTAACAAGATGGAAGAAAGAGAAATTAAGGAGTCAATCCCATTTACAACTGCACCCAAAACCATAAGATACCTAGGAATAAACCTAACCGAAGAGGCACAGAATCTATACTCAGAAAACTATAAAGTACTCATGAAAGAAATTGAGGAAGAAACAAAGAAATGGAAAAATGTTCCATGCTCCTGGATTGGAAAAATAAATATTGTGAAAATGTCTATGCTACTAAAGCAATCTACATATTTAATGCAATCCCTATCAAAATTCCATCCAATTTTTTCAAAGAAATAGAACAAAAAATCCTAAAATTTATATGGAACCAGAAAACACCTCGAATAGCCAAAGGAATATTGAAAAAGAAAGCCAAAGTTGGTGGCATCACAACCCCAGACTTCAAGCTCTATTACAAAGCTGTCATCATCAAGACAGTATAGTACTGGCACAGAAACAGACGCATAGATCAATGGAACATAATAGAGAGCCCAGAAATAGACCCTCAACTCTATGGTCAACTAATCTTTGACAAAGCAGGAAAGAATGTCCAATGGAAAAAAGACAGCCTCTTCAACAAATGGTGTTGGGAAAATTTTACAGCCACATGCAGAAAAATGAAATTGGACCATTTCCTTATACCACACATGAAAATAGACTCAAAATGGATAAAAGACCTCAATGTGAGAAAGGAATCCATCAAAATCCTTGAGGAGAATACAGGCAGTTGAGCTTTGACCTCAACCGCAGCAACTTCTTCTCAGGAACTTCGCCAAAGACAACAGAAGCAAGGGCAAAAATGAACTATTGGGATTTCATCAAGATCAAAAGCTTTTGCACAGCAAAAGAAACAGTTAACAAAACCAAAAGACAATTGACAGAATGGGAGAAGATATTCGCAAATGACATATCAGATAAAGGGCTAGCATCCAAAATCTATAAAGAGCTTAGCAAACTCAACACCCAAAGAACAAATAATCCAATCAAGAAACGGGGAGACACATGAACAGACATATCTGCAAAGAAGACATCCAGATGGCCAACAGACACATGAAAAAGTGTTCCACATCACTCGGTATCAGGGAAATACAAATTAAAACCACAATGAGATACCACCTCACACCAGTCAGAATGGCTAAAATGAACAAGTCAAGAAATGACAGATGCTGGTGGAGAGAGAGGAACCCTCCTACACTGTTGGTGGGAATGCAAGCTGGTGCAACCACTCTGGAAATCAGTGTGGAGGTTCCTCAAAAAACTGAAAATAGAGCTACCCTATGACCCAGCGTTTGCACTACTGGGTATATATACTAAAGATACAAACGTGGTGCTCTGAAGGGTCACGTGCACCCGAATGTTTATAGCAGCACTGTCCACAATAGCCAAACTATGGAAAGAACCTAGATGTCCATCAACAGATGAATGGATAAAGAAGAGGTGGTATACAGACACAATGGAATACTAAGCAGCCATCAAAAGAAATGAAATCTTGCCATTTGCAACGACATGGATGGAACTAGAGGGTATTATGCTTAGCGAAATAAGCCAATCAGAGAAAGAGGACTATCATATGATCTCCCTGATATGGGGAAGTTGAGATGCAATGTTGGGGGGGGCGTTGGGGGGTAGGAAAAGAAAAAATGAAAGAAGATGGGATTGGCAGGGAGACAATAAAAGAATCTCAAAAAACAGACTGAGGGTTGCTGGGGGGAGGGGGGACGGGAGAGGGTGGTGGGGATATGGACATTGGGGAAGGTATGTGCTATGATGAGCTCTGTGAAATGTGTAAACCTGGCGATTCACACACTTGTACCCCTGGGGATAAAAATACGTTAGATGTTTATTAAAAAAATAAATAGATAATTTTTTTTAAAGTTATTTCATTGTTAGTACATGAGAAACATAATGGATTTCTCTATGTTGAGGCTGAATCCTGCAACTTTACTCAATTTGTTGATTTTTTTTTGGTGGAATCCTTAGGATTTTCTATAGAAGATCTTATCTGCAAACAGACTATTTTACTTCTGCCTTTCCAATTCAGATGCATTAAAATTGGCCCTGGAACTGATTTTTTGGATAGGAAACCATAGCAAAGGCAATAAAAATTAAAATTTAGTGAGTGAGACTATATCAAATTAAAAATTCTACACAGAGGGGCACCTGGGTGGCTCAGTGGGTTAAGCCACTGCCTTCGGCTCAGGTCATGATCTCAGGGTCCTGGGATTGAGTCCCGCATCGGGCTGTCTGCTCAGCAGGGAGCCCGCTTCCCTCTCTCTCTCTCTCTCTGCCTGCCTCTCCATCTACTTGTGATTTCTCTCTGTCAAATAAATATATAAAATCTTTAAAAAAAAATTCTACACAGAAAAAAAATCAACAAAATGGGAAAACAACCTGAGGAATGGAAGAACACATTTGCCAACTATCTGATAAACAGCTAATAACCATAATATGTAAAGAACTGCTATAGCTTAGAGGAAAAACAAGCAAAACACAATCTGATTAATAAATGAGCAGAGGAAATAGATATGTTTTCCAAAGATGACAATGGTCAACAAGCATATGGAAATACTCTCAACATCACTAATCATCAGTTAAATTCAAATTAAAACCACAATCATAGGAGGTATAAAATCACACCTGTCAGAATGGCTATCAGAGAAAAGACAAAAGGTTAAGTATTGGCAAGGATATGGGAAAAAAAGTAACTTTTGTGCACCATTTGTTGGAGTTTAAGTGAATAGAGTCACTATGAAACATTATGAAAGTTCCTCAGACAGTTAAAAACAGAATTACCATATGATCTAACGGTCCCACTTTTGGGTATATAACCAAAGGAAATCTTCAGAGGACCTTCAAGACATATGTGCACTCCCAAGCTCACTGTAGCATTATCCACAATAGCCAAGATATGGAAATAACCTAAGTATCCAAATATGGATGAATGATTAAAAAGGATGTAGTACAATGTGGTACAATGGTAGGTTACTGAGGCAAGAAAAAGAAGGTAATTCTGCCATTTGCAACAACATGGATGGTACTTGAGGGCATTATCCTAAGTGAAGTAAGTCAGAAAGAGACAAGCAAATTTTGTATATTATCACTTATATGTGAAATCTAAGAAAGCAAAGCTGAACTCAGAGTAAAATGATGGTTTCCATAGGCTGTGGCAGGTTGGGTGTGAGGGAATTAGGGAAATGTTGGTCAAATACTACAAACTTTCAGTTAAGACATGAAGAAGTTGGTAACTTACTCATGGTAATTATAGCTAGAGTAAATCTTAATCATTTTCACCACAAAAATGAAGTGATAATTAATGAGGTTATAGAGATGTTAACTGACCTTACTATGGTAATATTTCACAAGATCTAAGTTTATGAAATCAACATGTTGTACACCTTAAACCTATATTGTTACATATCAACTTTATCTCAATAAAGCTCATTGCGCGGGAGGAAAGCCTACATTTCTGAGCTCCCCTTGCTGTTTGGGCACTATCTGCTTGGGGGGCAGATAGATGCATGGGTATACTAGTCTAATACACTAATATGAGACTTTGATTCAGGACTAAGATATATAGGGACACAGACTGAATATGGGGCATCCGTTTTGCTAGTCCAGGGGCAGCAAAGGCTCTGGTTTCTCATGTCAGGAAAAAGCACACTTTCATGAATAGGACAAATCTGCAGAGTGGATCTGGGAGTGGTTCTGGAAGCTTATTCTAGAGCTCCTTCTCTAGTCCTCCCACTAATTCTGTGAGATGGAGAAGAAAAAAAAAGATTCTCTTTCAGGAACTCAAATAGATTCTGTTATCTGCAACTATCAACTTTGATCAATAAGGAAATACAAAAATTATATTCAGGGATCTGTGGGACTATAACAAAATATTTAAAATTCAAGTAGTTCCACAATCCGAGGAGGAAAAAAAAGGCTCAAAAAGTAGTCAGATAATAGCTGAACAACTGACGAGTCACTGAACCCTACCTCTGAAACTAATAATACATTACATGTTAATTGGCTTTAAACTTAAATAAAGAAAATATTTAAATTATTTGAGGGACACCTGGGTGGCTCAGCCAGTTAAGTGTCTGCCTTTGCTCAGATCATGATCCCAGAGTCCTAGGATTAAGCCCGGCATCCTGCTCCTTGCTCAGCAGGAAGCCTGCCTCTCCCTCTTCCTGCTGTTCTGCCTGCTTGTGCTTTCTCTCTCTCTCTCTCTCTCTGATAAATAAAATCTAAAAAAAAGAAAATTTTTTTTAATAAAAGCTTTCAAAAAATAAAATAATTTGAAAAAAATATGGCTGAAAAGTTTCCTGAGTTGGCAAAAATCATAAACCTATATATTCAAGAAGCTAAGCAATCTAAAAATTGGACTCAAGGAAATCCAACCAAAAAGCAACATGGTGAAACTTTTGAAGAAGAAGAATAAAGAAGAGATCTAGAAAGCTGCATGAGAAAAATAACACCTACCTATAGGAGAAACACATTTGCATGACAGTGTATTTCTTAAGAGAAAACATGGAGTCCAGAAATAAATGGCACAACATTTTAATGCTTAAAGAAATGAACTGTCAGCCCAGAATCCTACATCAAATGAAAATAGCTCTCAGCAATTAAGGGGAAATAAACATTCTCAGATGAAGGAAAACTAAAAGAACTTGTTACCAGCGTATCTACTCTAAAAAGAATTGGTAGTTGAATCTATATTTCAAAAACTTTCCAGAAGATTATATTCTGGTCCATCTGTTTGTTTGTTTGTTTTCTAAAACTAAAAAAAAATGAAAAGAATTGGCATCCAATTTTATACAATCTCTTCCAGAAAACAGAAGGTATACTTCAATTAATCTTATGAAGTTAGCATTACTCTAAAACCAAAACCAGAGAAAGACAGTACTAAGAAAACTATAATCCAAAACCTCTCAAGAATATACATGCAAAAAAATTTTGTTAATGTATAGGATTCAGCAAAATATCAAACTTATTTTATACCATGACCAAGTGGGGTTTGTTCCAGGTATGCAAGTCTGGTTCAATATTTGGGGGTGTGAGGGGGTAAAAGTTAACTCTCCAATCCAAATTTTCTTTATCACTATTTTTTGGCATGAACATACTGAGCTGAGCTGCACATAACTATTAATCCTCTGCCACATTTTTCCTTTTTCTCTTCCCATTCAAATTCTACTCTATCATTCCCCTATGAAACAACCTGCAGGCTCTGGCCCATTTTCAAATTCCAGCCCACTCATTAGCACAATGATTGTGTTTTTTATAACCCATTAAACTATCTAAGAAAAATGCACTTTATCTCTATTACAAAATCATAAGCTCCTAGAAAACAAAATCATAAGCTCCTAGAAAACAAAACTATTTCTGATAATAAGTGTCCTTTAGGGGCTAGCACAGTGCTTCCTATCTAGCTACCACTGGATTAACTCATCCATTCATCAAGTATTAGTTAAGCACTTATTATATAGCAAATACCAAGCTATTATTTCACAAT
Organism: Mustela putorius furo; assembly: GCF_011764305.1. Lineage (NCBI taxonomy): Eukaryota > Metazoa > Chordata > Mammalia > Carnivora > Mustelidae > Mustela > Mustela putorius. The sequence goes on from NW_025421998.1 coordinate 33,231,454, forward strand.
ACAACAGTGAACAAAATAGACAAGAGTACTGATAATAGTTCTTACAAAACATCTGTTTACTAAGAATGAGAATTCTTTTTAGCACCTTCAATAAAGTAGTGTAAGTGGGAAGATGGGGAAAATTTATGTTCTAGGGGAGAAAGTGGCAACAGTACAGGTAGGGTGAGGGTCTGGAATGATTTATAGCAGGTATCATTTACCCATTAAAGGAATAACTGGATGAGGGAGAGAAGGAAGAAAAAAAATGCCTGAGGCAGGCATTAAAAGTTTGTTACTACATGTTCCTGTGCTTTGCTTAAACAAAAATAAAGACAGAAATAGACACACTCCTACATACCAGGCTGTCTAAATATGTACTTACTTTAAGAAGAATAAGATCTGATTCTAACCCCTAAATCTATAGTCCTCTATTTTCAGCAGAGATCCACCACAAGAATCCCATCACATACTTTAATTAGTAGAAATCTAAGCTCAGCAATTTCATTACTTTCTTTACTCAATTAACAACTGTTATGAGATGTACAGATTCTCCACAAACAAAAATTCACCAAATTACAGGGTGAAAAAAAAATGTCAATGCAGAAAAGGCATTTAACAAATTTCAACTTCTATTCATGACAAAAGTGCTCTGAAAAGTACAAACAAAGGGGAACTCCCTCAATGTGATGAGGAATATATACAAAATCCTACTGCTAACAGTATATACTCAATAGTGATAGACTGAATATTTTCTCCCTTGTTCCCATTTCAAACAATGCAAGAATGTATGCTCTCACCACTCTTACTTAACACTGTAGTGGAAATCCTAGTCAGTCCTAGGAAGTCAAGAAAATGAAATAACAAATCAGAAAAGGGGCAATGGGGGAAACTATCCTTCCTGGCAAATGTCACAATTATCTACATAAAGAAAATCCCAAAAGATCAACAACAAAAACTTCTGGCACTAATAAGTGACTTCAGTAAGGTCAAATGATACAAGATCAAAGTACAAAAATCAGTTGTTGTTCTATTAATAATGAACACCAAAAAAAAAAGGAAAATAAAAATATGATAGCATTGGGGCCTCTGGGTGGCTCAGTCATTAAGTGTCTGCCTTCAGCTCAAGTCTTGATCCCAGAGTTCTGGGATCAAACCCCACATGGAACTTTCTGCTTGGCAGGAAGCCTGCTTCTTCCTCTCCCACTCCCCCTGCTTGTGTTCCTGCTCTCACGGTCTCTCTCTCTGTCAAATAAATAAATAAAATCTTTTTTTTAAAAATTCCATAGCATTTATAATCATCCCCTTCCAAAAAAAAAAAAAAATGAAGTAGAGGGGTACATGGGTGGCTCCATCGGTTAAGCATTCAATTTGACTTTGACTCACATCATGTTCTTAGGGTTATGAGATTGAGCCTGGTGTAGGGCTCCACGCTGGGCATGGAGCCTGCTTAAGACTGTCTTTCTTCCTCTCCCTCTGTACCGCACCATGCACTCATGCTCTCTTGTCTCATGTATGCTCTATTAAAAAAATAGATTTAAATATAACAATATATTTAATTATAACCAAAGATATGGGACTTGTATGCCATAAACTGTAAAACAACAAGAGCTACATAAATGGAGAAGCATACGTGTTTATGCATTGAAAGACTCAACCTAGTATAGATAGGAATTCTTCCTCAAATTTATATGTGCTTTAATGCAACTTACATGAAAATCTAAGGGGTTTTGGCAATATAGACAAAATTAGTTTTAAATTTTGTACAGGAAGACGAAGAATTAGAATACCTAACAATTCTGAGAAATAATGAAGTGGTAGAAGCAGGTGTGATTTCAAAAAAAAACCAAGATGTTATGGTATTAACCAAAGGATAAACATTTACACCAATGCAACAGAAGAATCCAGAAATAGAAGCAAACAAACAACAACCAATGATTCTGAGAACAATGCTGCCGTGATTCAGCAGAAGAAAGCCTTGTCAACAAATGGTTCTGGAACAATTAAACATCTACAGAAAATAAACAACCCTTTACCTAAGTCTCACACCTTCAACAACAAACAAAAACTAAAAATGGATCATAAGCTTAAATCTAGTCATAAAACTATAAAAATGTTTAAGAGGAGGAGAAAATGGGGGGGGGGGGAATCTAGGGTTAGACAATGGCTTCTCTGATAGGTTAGTAAAAGTACAAGCCATAAAAGAAAAAGCTAATAAATTTGCCTTCATCAAGGTTAACTTTTATTCTGAAAAATGTTCTGTTAAGAGGATGGAAAAACAAGCTACAGAGTGGGAAAAAATACTTGTAAAATAAAAGGACCAGTATCTGCAATATACAAAGAGCACTCAAAACTGAATAGTGAAAAAAAATCTAATTAGAAAATGGGCAAAAAAACATAAACTGATCATTATAGAAACAGATGGCAAGTGCTATGATCTGAATGTTTGTGTCTTCCCCTCAACTCAAAAATTGGAATCCTAATGTGCAGTGTGATGGTATTAGAAAGTGAAGACTTTGGGTGTGCTTAGATCATGAAGATGGAACCCACAAGAACAAAATTCATGTTATTATTACAGAGACCCCACAGAGCACTGTAGCCTTTCTACCATATGAGTGTACCATGAGAAGGTACCAGCTATGAACCAGGAAGAAGACTCCTTGACCTACAGCTCCCAGGTTCCAGAATTATGAGAAATAAATTTTTGTTGTTTATAAGCTAGCAAATCTATGGTATTTTGTTATAGCAGATGGAACAGACTAACACATCAAGTACACACATGAAAAGATGTTTAGCATTCATTAGCCATTAGGGAAATACAAGTTGACACTACAATGAGAGGTCACAAAATGGCTTAAAAAAAAAAAAATAGCGTTAAGACCAAATGCTAATGAGGATACTGAGAAACTGGATTATTCTTATATTGCTTGTGGGAATATACAATGGCACAACCACCCTGGAAAACATTTTGGTTCTTTAAAAACTAAATATGCAACTATAGTTTGGTCGACCAGTTGCACTTCTAGAAACTGATCCTAGAGAAATGAAAATTTAGGTTCACATAAAAACCAGCACATAAATATTTATAGCAGCTTTATTCATGAAAAACCGGAGAATAACCTAGATGTCCTCTAATGGGTGAATGGTTAAACAAACTACAGTACATCCCTATCACAGAATACCACTCACCAATAAAAAGAAATGAACAATTGATACATTCTCGCCAGAGAATTGTGCTGAGTGGAAAAGTGCCAATACCAAAAGTTGACATACCACTGGATTTCCTTTAGATAACATTTTTAACTTAAATGACAAAATTATAGAAATATAGAACAGATAAATTACTGCCAGAGGATGAGGATGAAGGTAGGGGCAGGAAGGAAGTGAGCACGGCTATAAAAGGGCAACTTGAAGAATTTTTGTATTGATGAGAACATTCTGTACTAATGTCATTACCCTGGTTGTCATTTTGTCACATAGTTTTACTAGGTGCTCCCATTGGTAGAAACTGAATAAAGGATACATGGGATCTCTTTGTATGCTTTCTTACAAATACATGTGAATCAACTATTGTCTTAAAATAAAAAGTGTAATGTCATCACAATTCCAGACTTCAAGCTACATTACAAAGCTGTAATCATCGAGACAGTATGGTACTTGCACATAAACAGACACATAAGTCAGTGGAACAGAATCCTGAAATGGACCCTCAACTCTATCTCAACTAATCTTTAACAAAACAGGAAAGAATATCGAATGGAAAAAAAAACAGTCTCTTCCAACAAATGGTGCTAGGAACATTGGACAGTCACATGCAGAAGGATGAAAGTGGACCATTTCCTTACACCACACACAAAAGTAGACTCAAAATGGATCAAAGATCTCAAAGTGAGACAGAAATCCAACAAAATCCTAGAAGAGAACACAGGCAGCAAACTCTAGAACCTCAGCCACAGCAACTTCTTGCTAGACAGGTCTCCAAAGACAAGGGGAACAAAGGCAAAAATGAACTACTGGGTTTTCATCAGGATAAAAAGCTTTTTGTACAGCAAAGGAAACAGTCAACAAAACCAAAAGACAACCCATCGAATGGGAGAAGATATTTGCAAATGTCTTATCAGATAAAGGGCTAGTATCCAAAATCTACAATGAACTTCTCAAACTCAACACCTGAAGAATAATCCAGACATTTCTCCAAAGACATCCAAATGGCCAACACACACATGAAAAGAATGTTTGACATCACTTGGCATCAGGGAAACACAATTCAAAGCCACAATGAGATAACCCCTCACATGAGTCAGAATGGCTAATATTATCATCAAGAAACAATAAACATTGACAAGGATGTGGGAAAAAAGGGACCCTCTTACACTGTTGGTGGGAATGCAAGCTGGTACAGCCACTCTAGAAAAAAGTATGGAGGTTCCTCAAAATGCTAAAAACAGAGCTACCTTATAACCTGGCAATTGCACTATTGGGTACAAAGATACAAATATAGTGATCCAAAGGGGCATCTGCACCCCAATGTTCATAGCAACAATGTCCATAATAGCCCAGCTATGGAAAGATCCCAGATGTCCATCAACACATGAATGGATAAAGAAGATTCGGGGGAGGGGGGTGTACACACACACACACAGAGAATGGAATACTACTCTGCCATCGAAAATGAAATCTTGACATTTGCAATGATGTGAATGGAACTAGAGGGTATTATGCTAAAAGAAATAAGTCAATCAGAGAAAAACAACTATCATATGATCCTAGTCATATGTAGCATTTAAGAAACAAAACAGAAGAGCATAGGGGAAGGGAGGGGGGAAATAAAACAAGACGAAATCAAAGAGGGAGACAAACTGTAAGAGATTCTTAATCACTGGCAACAAGATGAGGGTTGCTGGAGGGGAGGAGGGTCATGGGATGGGATAACTGAGCAATGGGCAGTAAGGAGAACATGTGATGTAATGAGCACCGAGTGTTACATAAGATTGACAAATCTCTGAATTCTACCTCTGAAACTAATAACACACTACAGGCTAATTGAGTGTAAATTTTAAAAAAGGAAAAAAATAAAAAGTGTAAATACTTTTTGAAAAAGTATATACATGCTACTTTTGTGAAAGAAAGGTTGGACAAATATATTAAAAGATTTGCCTATATTTTTAAAATTACCACTAAATGGAGAAAGAGAAAGGTGAGGGGAGGAGAAAGGCAAAGATAGAACCTAGGTATCTTTAAATGTTCTTTCCTTCATAAATTCAAACCATGAAACTATCTTTGTAATTTTTTCTAAAAAGTTTAGAAAAACAATGGTCATCAAAAATGGGAAAAAAAAAATCACCTGAAGAAAAATCTATCTATTTATAATGTTTATGGCATAACCAGAAGTAGATGAATAACTGAAAATGGCTTTAAGACACATGATTTTGATTGAATATCCTGAAGACCAAAAACACACATGCACACACACAGAAAGGTAAACAGAATGTATTCAGTTTTTTATTAATAGTACTAGAGGCATTTTATAAGTGAAACCACAGCAAAATATTAAAGCATATATACAATTACATTAATATAGTTAAGAACCATAGTTTTTAGAACAAGAGTTATTAACAAAAGTAAAATGGTTAAATAAAAACCCTGTAATCTTTTGTTTAAATTAGAAATACAAGTATGATCTCATGATTTATTTTTCTCTTTCAATAATATTTGCATTTCCTACTTCCATCCATTAAAAGAGCCCGGAAGAAATGTCATCTCACTGTAGGCTCAGATTATCATATCAAAATACCATTTCATACATAATGGAAATAAGTACAATGTGACAATTGATTGATTCCAGATCTTTGCAAGAAACGAACAAGAGGATATGTTGCTATACCTAAAAGCAAGGCTGCTCGGTAAAACTTCTAAAGACATACCAAAAAGGACTTGGGAGTACCTTGAAGAGCTCCCATAGTCCAAAGCTAAAACAATCTGAGTATCATAAAGAATACTGATTGCAACTGAATAAACATAGTAAATATATAAAACCCATGAGGTCAAAATCACGGTTGAAAAAAAATTGTACTGATTACCTTTAGACACTATTACCATACATCCCATTATTGTAAAATTTACGAAGGAAAGTTGATGCACTTATCTTTACTTTCCTTTATGAACAGTTTAAGGTAACTAGAAAAAAAAAAATCAATGAGGGTCAGCCTTCTTTATATAAGAATGACACATTCAGAAGACATAGTAAAATTAGAAAAAAACATCACCATTTTGCAACTCGTAATGAAATAATGGGTCAAGGCAATGATCATTCATGAGCTGCTAAAATTCTAAGCTAAAGGATGATGAGGAACTTTTTTTTTTTTTTTGAGGAGCTTTCTTTAAATGGACAAATGAGGCTGATACCACCCAAGCCCCACTGAGAAATCTTATCACTAAAATTGAACAATCTGACATGTTACTATTGATATTATATACTAGAAGATACATACTAGGATCTATGAAATATTCTATTACAAAATATGAACCTCAATTCAAATCAATTCTCTGGGTGTAACTTTACAGGATATAGGAATGGAGGAACGTGTTAAGTAAAATAGTAATAGAATCAGCCAAATCCAAATTGTGGGTAATGCTCAAGGAAAAATGATTATATTTAAAAATTAAATCGTATAAGAGGGAATGCTCTTTCCCATTAGGAGTTTAGAGACACAGAGTAAATACTATTCATAGACTTAGGCAGGAGGGACTCTCATGCAACCAAACCAACAATTCAAAGACATTTTGGAGACAACTGAGGAAAACTAAATACAAAATAGGTATTAGATTAAAAAAGCAGTTACTGCCAGTTTCTTCACTGTGGTTTTGTTTAAACTAAGTCCTTACCTACTAATGTTATCGATGGATTTATAAATAAAAATATGAATGAGATTTGCTTTAAAATATTTTATCAAAAAAAAAAAGAACAGAAAAAACAAAAATGGTACTATGCTGATGGCTGAAGCTACATTTGGGGTGTACGACAGTTCACTATATGAACTTCTCTACTTTTTTGTGTTTTTGGTGGTTTTTTTTTTAACTTTTTTTGTGTTTTTGAAGTTTTCCAGGATAAGAAATGTTTTTTTAAAAGTCATGTAATTTTCTGTATTTAGTCATTCATTTGACAAACTGAGTACATACTCTTTACAGACCAAAAAAGGAAAAAACAATCTTTTCTTTAAAGAAGCTCAAAATCTAGTAGTGGGAAATACAGAGAACAAAAGAAGTACAGTGGAATATTGGATTTGCTCAAATAAGTACACCTTAGTTCCACAGAAGGCAAGCTGGAAGGGAAACAATATGTCCCCAGCGACATGAGTAGAGATTTCACAGAGGAGGTGATACTGCATCTGTCTTTAAAAATTTATAGGAGTTCAGCCTCAGCACTCACACAACAAAAAGAAGTAAAAGACATCCAAATCAGCAAGGAAGTCAAACTTTCACCATTTCAGATAACATGATACTATGTAGAAAACTGAAAGACTCCATCAAGGGGGGGGGGAGATTGTTAGAAGTAATATACAAATTCAGTAAAAGTCACAGGATTAAAAAAAAAAAAAAACCAACATAGAAAAATATTCGTCTCTATATACCAATAATGAAACAGCAGAAAAAGAAAAAAAATCACAGAACCAGTCCCATTAACAATGCACCAAAAGCCCTAAAATATAAACCTAACCTTTTAGGTTTATAAGAACGAACCTAACCAAAGACATAAAGATCTGTACTCCACTAACTGTGAACACTTATTAAAGAGATTGAGGAAGAGACAAAAAGCATTCTAAGCTAATGGACTAGAAGAACATTGTTAAAATGTCTGTACTATCCAAAGCAATCATTTAATACATTTAATGTAATACCTATCTAAATACCACCAGTGTTTTTCACAGAACTAGAACAACCCACCCTAAAATTTGTATGGAACTGCAAAAGACCCTGAATAGCCAAAGCAGTCTTCAAAAAGAAAAGCAAAAGCAGTGGCATCACAATTCCGGACTTCAAGTTACATACAAAGCTGCAGTGATGAAGACAGTATGCTACTAGCACAAGAACACATAGATCAATGGAACAGAATAGAAAACCCAAAAAAGGACCCACAACTACATGGTCAATTAGTGTTTAACAAAGCAAGAAAGAATATCCAATGGGAAAAAGATACTCTCTTTAACAAATGTTGTTGAGAAAACTGGACAGCAGCATGCAAAAGAATGAAACTGGATCACCTTATACCATATACAAAAATAAATTCAAAATGGATTAAAGACCTAAATTTGAGACAGGAAACCATCAAAATTCTAGAGAACACAGGTAGTAATCTTTTTGACCTTGGCCAAAGCAACTTCTTCCAAGACACATCTCCTGAGGCAAGGAAAACAAAAGCAAAAAAAAAAAAAAAAAAAACCACAATCTATTGGAACTTCAAGATAAAAAACCTTCTTCACAGTAAAGGAAATAATCAAAACTAAAAGGCAACCTTCAGAACTGGAGAAGATATTTGCAAATGACCTTTCTCATAAAAGGTAGTACTAAAGATATATAAAGAACTTATCAAACTTAACACCCAAGAAAACAAATATTCCAGTTAAAAAATGGGAATAAAAAAAAATGGGCATAAGAGAAGAATAGACTTTTCCAAAGAAGACATTCAGATAGCTAAAAGACAAATGAAATGATGCTCAACATCACTCATCATCAGGCAAATATAAATTAAAACTACAATGAGGTATCACCTCATACCAGTCAGAATAACTAAAATTAACAAAAGGAAACAACAGATGTTGGTAAGGAGGCAGAAAAAGGGAAACCCTCTTACACTGTTGCAGGGGAATGCAAACTGTTAACAGCTACTCTGGAAAACAGTATGAAGGTTCCTCAAGAAGTTAAAAATAGAACTACCCCACAATCCAGCAATTCCACTACTAAAGGTTTACCCAAAGGATAAAAAAAAAATACTGATTTAGAAGGGTACATGAACCCAATGTTTTAGCATTATCAACAATAGCCAAACTATGGAAAGAGCCCAAATGTCCAATGACAGATGAATGGATAAATAAGATATGGTATATATGTATATATGTTATATATGCACGTGCATGTATATAGACATACACATATATAATGGAGTATTACTCAGCCATAAAAAGGAATAAATCTTGCTATTTCCAATAATGTGGATGGAGTTAAAGAGTATAATGCTAAGTGGAATAAGTCAGTCAGAGAAAGACAAATACCATATGATCTCATTCACATGTGGAATAACAAACAAAGGAATACGGGAGTAGGCGGAAGGGAGGCAAACCATACAACAGATTCTCAACTATAAAGAACAAACGGAGGATTCTTGGAGTAGGGGTGGATTAAATAGGTGATGGAGATGAAAGAGGCCACTTGTTGGGATGAGAACCAGGCATTGTATTAAGTGATGAATCACTCAATTCTACACCTGAAACTAATATACTGTATGTTAACTGGAATTAACATAATCATGCCATACTCTATTTGTAGTAAAAAGATGAGACCAGCTGGCAAAAACTAAGGTGGCAATTATAAAATGATAGACTTTTAATCACTTAAACAGAACTATTTTTGACAATAACATACAAAAATATGGCTTAATAGAGTAAAACTACAAAGTTTGTAAAAGCAGATAATCCAAAATGAAAGTAATATCTGAAAATCACCTAAACAAATATATTTGAGGTAATGAATAAAAGAAAATTAAATGATCAGGTAATTTAAAAATATGTACTTAAAGTTTACTAATAGAGCCTGGAGAATTAAAGAAAATTTTCATTCCACATTATCTACTTACCCAATTTATTTTACCTGTTCATTCTTGTAAAATAAGTTTCTTATGATTTATATTCTATAGAAAAGAAAATGGGATTTAGGATGAAATCTGTCTTATTCCAACAATAACTCCAAAAATAGTTTGTGAATTTTTAACTAATTAAAGAAGACAATCATTTAAGAGAAATCCTTTCTTAAAAAATTAACACTGATATTTAATTATAATTTATCAAAATGTTGAATACATTTTGCTTCATTTCCTCTCAAGTTTGCTGTATTTGAATTATGCTTTCTTCATTAACATGAACATCTGCTTATAAATTATTAGTCCTTTATTCAACACTGTATTTGACATTTTTGTACATTATAGAAAATTAATAAAAATAAGGAATTTCAAAAATAAAAAAAAAAAGAATTTGTACGAGTTCACTCAGCAGACATGGAAAAAAAAGCATTTGGAGTGACAGCAGTACTTCCTACAGCACTTCCAGGGTTCCCAGCACTGTTCTAGGAACCTCACATATTTAATCACTGTAGCCTCAAAACAAACCTGTGAGATGAGCATTGTTCTAAGTACACACTCCCATTTTCCAAAAAGCAACTGAAGTATAAGAATGTAAAGTAATCTGACCAAAATCACATAATTGTAAGTAACAACAGTAGGCATCAAACCCAAATACTTGGCTTTTAAACACTATCCAGATTTCCTTTTTAGGAGACGGAATCATGTGTACAGAGGCAGAGAGGTCTAATACAATCACTACACTAGGAAACTGCAAATGCTACCATAATATATGGTGTGAGGCGGAAATCCGAAGGGGATGTCAGGAAATGAAAAATGGATGAGCAGTCAAAAGGCAGACCATGAAGGGCTTCACATATCAAGTAAAGGAGTTTCTATTCATTTCAAGTAAGCAAGTCCAAACCACCGAAGGGTTTTAAACAATGGAATGGCATGTATTGATTTATATATGGTACAAAAATAACTTGGGCAGTGGTGAGCACAATGGACAGGGGGGAAATCAATAAAGGAGACAAAGAATTCAGTTAAGAATCAAGTAGATGGGTCCAAGAGACCGATGGGGAGAGCTGGAGTTCAGCACTGTTGTTGATATACATAAAAGAACAGACTCAAAGGAGACTGAAGAAAAAGAAGCCAACAGAAATTGGAGGAGGATTCTCTATGGGGAGAAATGGGAAGGGAGCAGGTGAGATAAGGATATCTCTCGGGCTGCTAACATGGGGGTGGGGCAAGAGGGAGGTTATTAAATCATGACTGGGAACAGGAGAGGAAGCAGTTCTACAATTTAAAAAATGAGCTCACATTTGGCCAGCCGAGCCTGTGGGCCCTCTTAACAGCCCCATAATGATGCAGAATCTCAGCCGACAGACATGTATTTGGGAGACTTCAATATACTGGCAGTATTTAAAGTCACTGAAACAAATGAGACTCACTCAAGAACCCTATGAAGAAAAACCAATGGAAGCACAAAGAAAACAAAATATCGGTGTTTTTGAAACTTCAGTTATTCAAGAACCACCTCCAGAATTGTTCCCATGTTAGTGTGTATCACCTGTACTACTGTGTAACACTTTTTCTTGAACTGGCATATTTAAATGTGATCTCTACTATAAAAAAACTAGTATTCTTTGGCATAATAAATGGGAAAATACCATACAGATACATTTTAATGCTGTGTTTATGGAAGTTCAGTAATTATTAAAAAATGGGCCAGTCTGGTGGGGATGTTGACAGTGGGGAGGCTGTGCACGTGGGTGAGCAAGTGGTAGAAGGAAAATCTCTCTATTTTTCTCTCCATTTTGCTAGACATCTGACACTGCTCTAAAAAAATAAAGTCTTTAAAATGAATGCAACTTTAATTGTTTGTACTTTATCTAGTATTACTTAGGAAACTTAAGCATGTGCTTCCGTTCCTGAAAGCTGTTCTTTGTCAAAATATTTTTTTTCCAGCAATACTGGGAAGACAAACTTGTCACAATCTAAAATAATACCAATTAAAGGTAATTTGAAGGGAGATAGAAATGAATTTTCACAGTGTGATAGGTTATTACTTAATGCCCTCTGAGTCACCTAACGTCATCTCATGGCTGCCGTTGGCCCAAGGTTTGGGAAAATTCATTATAGAAGAGTCAAAGGAAGTGGTTCAGATATCTGTTCCCAGGTGAACTGCGGTAAAGGAGGAGAATGGAATCTGTGGACACAGAATTAACAGTGTGAAATTACACAGAAAAGTGTCAAATAGTATAAAAAGATTAGTGTGGGGTTTTAACATGCACATTCAGGATCGTCCTGAAGAGTTTAGATGATCAAAGGAAGAAGAGTCCCTTGTTCCTGAGTTACAGCTAAGGGGATTGAGTGAAGCTTAAAGATCTCACAACTGTTGCTGCCCAGCAGGTGACTAATTTGAGCCTGGACTCAGAAGTCTCTCCTCTCCAACAATAAATCCACTCTTCCTGTCCCCTGCCCGACCCCACCATACTCTAGCTGTACTTAATGCTCTAGTAAAGTAATGCACTGTGAGTGTGTGGGCTCAGACCCCTTCCTTCTGGGACTATCTGCAACTGACCACATTCTCCCCATCACCACTGTATATTGTGATCAAAGGCTCCATGTCCTAGTCACAAGAACCAAAAGCCAAACAGGAAGAGATGTGGCAGTCAATGAAAACTCATGGGGGAAACACACACACACAGACACTTGCGTGCATGTGCGCTTGCGCTGTAACTTACTATGACTCCGCTGAGCTCTGCTTAGTTTCAGATAAAAATTGAGTGCCTTAGATTACTTTGCAGACTCTGCTCAGAGAATTCATTTGCATAAAAAATGTTAGTTTCCTTTACTGTTCCAAAGGAGATTGATCATCTTCCATCCCATCAGTTGTGCATACCCGACTCCTTTTAATAAGGGGTCAAAAATGATTTTTTTTCTACTATGTGATCAACAAAACATTTGGCAAAAAAAAAACTTTAGCAAATCTAAAAGGACTTCATTTGCATTTCTTTTCTTGCTAATCTCTGACATAATGATATTTTTCCACTTTTCTTTATTGCCAAATCCATTAGACCGTATGTGTCACCTACATTAAACGTCCTAAATACACAATTTCCTTTCAAATGTAGTTATGAAACTAGTTTAGGAATAGACATGTGTTAAATCTAAGCAGTTTTAACTTCTTCGATTCAACAGTTTTCATCCTAAATAGACTTCAGTATTTTTAAGCCTCACTCCCACTGAAAACATACTCATGTTAATGATATAAAATAGATGATAAACAGATGTGAACAGAACTAGAATTTTGCAAAAACATTACATCTTCCAAATGTCCAAACCCAATTTAAAACTTAAAACACAAATTTAGACAAGTATTTTCATAAAGACTTGAACATTGTGCATAATCAACAAGAAATAACAATTGTAAGAATTTCTGTTCTATCAAACTACAATAGAAGTACCCAAGTACAGGGAACATTTGCACTGAAATGGAATGCAACACTCATTCCACCATAGAGCAGAATTTCTAAGAAGCTGTAGAACATCTATTGGCGTTTTTGTAATCTAAAGTAAGTTAAGACCAATAAGTACGAAAGGTAGTGTGTTTTTAGGTAATAAAACAACTAGAAGAGTACGGGAGCACCGCTATGCTGAACAGCTCTGAGACAGAGGAGAGAGGCTGAGATGTCAGTGGGTAGGAGTCGCCAGGCTTTAAGATGGGACTTGGTCATCTGTGCCCATGTTCCTACATGTGTATTCCTGTACTGTCTTCCTTGCCTTACAGCTGCTCCTTGTCACAGTCCATTACAGGTTTTGAAGGGGAGGAAAGGATTATACAATCCTCTTCCTAGACCACAAGCTTCTCAGGAACAGATACTCTATCATCTTTGTCACCTGCAACTGGCCCAGTACCTAGGCTGAGTAAGATTCTCAACTAATGTCTATTGCATGATTACCATAGCTTGTTACTTGATGGGGAAAAAGTTATATTACTTCCAGCATTAAGAGAGACATTATCATGCTCTAATAAATCATTCTTAGCCTGCAACTGAAAAAGGTTCTTGAATAGAGGACAGGACATTCACTGTTTTTTTGTTTGTTTGGTTGGTTGGTTGGATTTTGTTGTTTTTTGTTCTTTTCCCTCCCAAGTGGCTGCCTTAGTTGGGCTGCAGAAGCAGATTCAGAGATGGAGATCTGAATTCAGAAAGTTACCTGGTGAGCATTAACTATGGTAGCAGGACTGGGCAGAAGGAGAAGGAGCCTTGGCTGACCCCATACAGAACTCTGGAATGGGGAATGATGCTTTACATGTGCCCAGGATTGAGGCAAAGCCACCTTGAGCCCCATCCCAATCACTGGACATAGGTTCCTCTGGGAGAGAAAGGGAATGAAGTGATCTTGGTTGAAGCGGCTCTCTTCTAGAGAGGGACCCAGCTGAGAGCCACTAGCAGCCAAAACTTTGCAGAGTAGATGACTTTGAAGAGGGAACTGAGTGATGCCCCACAGCCCCCAACACCAGACACTCAGAAGCTCAGACCTCAGATTGTAGGAAAGTAACACACAGACCTGAAACCACAGCAATGATCTTTCTTACAGGCTAAGTATATAAAAAGGCACTGACAGGACCCAAGCCTAGGTCATCAGGTCTCTGCATGGCGACTGTCAATCTGTCACTATCTGGCCCTTCAGTCACTTAAAATTACTGTAGACTGAGAAAACTGCCCTCCCACTGAACTATGAGAAATCACAACTAGTAGCAATCTTTTAGTCCCAAATTCTGAGACTTCTTATAACTTGCACAGCCTGAAGCTGATTGGTCCGCTCAGAATTAAGAAGCCTAGCAGGAATGATTCAAAAGTATCCATTCAGAAAACATTCCCAGACTCATCACCATCTGGTCAGATCTGATTATTAAACAGTCAAGGAAACTCCTGCTGGAGACACCAAGGGAAGAATTCTTCTGAGGCTTCCATTTAGCGTTTGTAACAGCAGTGGGGAATAAGCATGATGGACGACTGATAACTCGTGCCAGGTCCCCTCACATCTGATCCACTCTAGCCACTCTCCTTCCATCACCTCCAGACAGACAGGAAGGGGCACGGTGGGTTTAAAGCCCCTCAATGATAAAAGGAGCAAAGATGCATACTTTAAAAAGGAAGGAAAATGCTTTAAGTGCTGGAATGCAGAGCAGCGTGCTCATTTCATTCCACACTGGTCAACAACCTCCTCTCTCCAGCTAGGAACACCAATGCCATCTTTCAAACATCCCAGATGCTTCCCTGCATGCAAGACTTCCTAACCAATTTTTCAAATTAAGCCCAACCCTGAATTTGGCTGCTCGCTCAGTCTGCTTTGAAAGAGTATCAGCAGTTTTGATATCTGCCACATTTTATTCACTGTAGGTTCAGGATCCCCACAGAACAAAGCTACAAATAAAAGCTAAAGAGAATGAGGAAGGAAAAAGCCTGCTTTGGCAGGGTGCAAATTCCACTGAACTCACAATGGAGGGAGAGAGGACCTGCTGGGCTGAGACTCTTAGTTAGAGAAAAGAAGGATCAACAAATCTCATCAAGAAATCCCAACCACATCTCAGAAAAGCTTTCAAAACCCGACCTTCTGTACAGATAACAAGTAGAAGACATCAATTACCGTTACATTAATGAGACTGAGCATCACGAACTGAGAAAATCAAAAAGCCTTTTCAACCTACAAACAAGGTGATATGTGAAATAGTCTAACTCAACAGACAATTCTTGGGCATTCATTTGCAGTCTTCAGCAGTACTCAGGTCATCTCCCTATGCAAAGTTTTGCAATGGGATCTTAGGGCCAGCAGATGAGGAAGTATCTATCTTTCTTCCAAAACTTGGGGGCTGACAGAGAAACTTCCCAAGTGTACGTTCAGCACTCTGGCTTCAAGGCAACTGTCAGCCAAGCTGGCAATGCTCAGAGCTTTTCAATCAAATCCTCTTTTCCTGATATGTAATTCATTTAGCACATTTCCTTTATTATGTCATCATGTTAAGAGTTCTTACTCTACAGACCAAGCACATCTTGCCTGTGACAGCCATGATTTAAACCAGTGGTTCTCAACCAGGAGAGACTTCATCCCCCTAGGACATTTGGCAAGGTCTGGAGATAATGCTGACTATCACAACTGGCAGGGAGGGGACTGTGCTAATGCCACCTAGTGGGTAGAGGTCAGGAATGCCACTAGCCACCCCACACTGCACAGGACAGCTCCCCCCACTTACACCACACAACAAAATATTAATAGCGTCAAGGTGGAGAAACTCTTAGACCTTGCTCTGGCTGAGCATATATAGAAGTACTGTGGAAGAAAATGCTGGAAAACAGCTCAGTTTTGTGTAAAACACATATATGAAGGGAACGGAGCTCTTCTTCACTTGAAATCTATTAACCAGATCTATTTCAGGATTTTGTATTGTACACAGTGTGCATATTCTGTAATGCAGAAATGTAAGGAACTGCAATGCCTGTGTTTCTACTTTCTCTGATCCCTGCCCAGAGGTCTTGCTCTTCCAGAATGGGAATACCATTTCGCTGTCCCCAGCTGAGTGACTGGTTCACATTTGCTGCTTTGCCTTGTTTCATAGCTTACCACAAACAGTAAAAGATGACTTCACACTGTTTAAAAGATGCACCTCTATGTCTAGAGAAGAGGCACACTCTCTAATCCAAGTATGATAGGATTCATAATGCTTGGTATTTCCCCCACCCTTTCTTACTTGGGGAGCTCCTTCGTTAGGATTTCAGCATCTTTCATCTTAACCCATGGTATCTACTCTTAGATATTTCCCCCTATCTTCCCACCTCCGCCAATTTGTAACAGCAAACAGATGAATTAAATGTTTACCAAGAGCAGTGGTCTTTCTCAATAGCCTATCTTCTTCCACTATTATCTGCCAGTCAGATCAACCATTTATACCTTCTTTCCCTCACTTCCTCTATGTTAGTCCGTTGTCAGGTTCTCTGTATTTTCATTTTGAAACACTTCTTCCACTCTCCCTTCTACTCCATTTATAATATTTCACACCATCTCTCAGACTCCCAGACCCTCTTATGTGATGTTGTTGCCAACCAGAGGCATCCTTTTCCTTCCTAACACCATTCCAACTGCGTGTCTATGTACTACTCATTTTCATTAAACCTCATTCATTTTAACCTATTTGTGTTCTATTTATTGAAGACTCAAGGAGGTATGGCAATATAGTGCATTGGACAACTTCCCCCAGAAATTCACATCTATCCTGAATCTCAGAATCAGACCTATTTGGAAATAGGATCTTTGCAGATGTCGTTAGCTGAGGCCATCCTGTAGTAGAGTGAGGCCTAAATCCAATGACTTTTGTCCTTTTAAGATGCTAGAGCACAGAGACACAGGAAGAGTCAGTGTGAAAATAGGGCCACAGATTAGAATCAGGCATCTACACGCCAAGAAATGCAAAATATTGACAGCAACCACCAGAGGTTAGGAGAGGTATGGAATGGTTTTCCCGTCAGAGCCTCCAGAAGGAACCAACTTTGCCAACATCTTGATCTTGGATTTTCAGCCTCCTGAACCATGAGAGAATAAATTTTTGCAGTTTCAAGACACCCAGGTTGTGGTAATTTGTTACAGCAGCCCTAGGAAACTAATACAGACGGCCAGGAGAACATGCCTCACATTTCAACAACAGATGGCCTAATTGTCCCAATATTCAACTACTTCGTTCTGACATCCACAGTGGAATCTGCCCCAAGGTCACACTGCTCACAAGCTATCCAAACCAGTGACCTACAGCAGCAGAAACACAAAGCAGACCAACTCCTGTGAGATGTACACTCCTTTGATGAGCAACATTGTCTCAAAGACTGTTCCACAGCCCTGCCACAGGTCCTTAGACTGACCAATCTGGAACACTGACACCCAACCTTCTTTCCCTCTCTCCTTCTATTACAGTCAGTCTCGTAGGCTGGTTTCCTGGCTCTCCAACATTCGTTCCCTAGCTCCCATCCCTTTCCGCTCCCACCCCACTAGAATTCCCCTAATAAAATCCGCACACATTTAACTGTAGCTTGATATCTACCCTTTGCAAAACTCAGAGATATCCAGAGGGGAATTATAAAATCTGATTTCTATTTTAAGTGGATTTCTTTACCTGGTTTGTGAAGAATGGATTCAAATTTGGTAAGATTTTAAGAAGAAAGACCAAATAGGAAGTTCATACAGTGGCTTAAGAGGCCAGACTTCTGGTTCACAGTGTCCTAACAGTAAGGGTGGATTCAATGGGGAGATTCCAGATATACTTTGGCAGCAAACTTAATGAACTTGGTGGCATATTTAAGTGAGAGTTTGGAAAAACTGGCATTGAGGTTGTTTCCTTAATTTCTATAAAGAGCAAATACACAGATATTGGTGCAATTCACGGAGACTGGAAAAAGAAGAAATCCAAAACTAAAAGATTACAAGTTCAATTTCAGGTACGTTAAGATCAAAATTATTTGGAATTATCTAAACAAAGATGTCTCAGACAGAGATAGGTTTAAGGTAGAAAGCTAAGACTTCTCTCTGAATTTGGGAAGTATCAGAATATAGTGTTGGAAGTTATAGTGTTGAGGAAATAATTAGAATCACCTACAGAAAAAATGTAGAGTGAGCAGTAAAAGAGTAGTCACGAGGCTTTCCAAAATTTTAAAGTCAAGAACACAAGACAAAACAATGAATACTAAGAAGGAGTGCTTAGATCTGTATGCAGAAAAGTGTGAACATGGTGTCCATAAGCTAACAGAAAAGAACATTTGGAGGATGCATGGATGGTCAACAAGCAAAATGCTGCTGGGAGTACAAGGAAGAGGATTTCAAATTGGTGGCTGGATTTGGAGACAGAGTCTTGGGTGATCTGCCATATTGGGGGAGTGGTGAGAAGGTGAGTAAAACAGGAGTTGTCTGAGGAAAGAATGAGACTTCAGGCTAAGCTGACACAAGGCTGGGAAACCTTTGTGCCCCACACACCGAGCTGATAGAAAAAGCATTTTTTTAAAAAAGCATTTTTTCATATAATAAAAATATACAGTCAAGGATATTTCCATTTCATTTGGTATTCTTGAATGCACACTTTGCCAACACTGGCTCAATAGTTGTTTTGTTTTTTTTTTAATTAATTTTTAACTAGGATAAAAAACAAGATATATTCTTGTGTAGAAGAAAGGGTCAACAGAAAGTTACAATAATGGGGGCAAAACATTCACTGGCTCAGGAATCAAAAGAAATGAAAGCAAAGCAGAGGCATCAACACCTCTTCTGTCAGGCACCAAGTTCTGAGCTCTCAGCATTGAGGAATACTTATCAAATCCACTTCGGAAGTACTGAAATATTTCTGTACTACTTAGTAAATAGTCTCTATTCCAACAGCTCCCAACAGGGCGTTGTTTTAAGCACCAAATTAATTAAAATAATAAATCTACTTGTACAAATTCTTAAGTCGTCATCATCTCACCTCTGAAACTTCTTTCTCATTTTACTACATTCTTTCGTGCTTCCTGGTGTAACCTAACCCTCTGGTTTCCTTCCAAAAAATCACTGGCACAACCTCTCCAACTTCATTAGAAAGGACATTATTCATCACTGGGGATCCTCACCCATAATCTCGGTCTCTACTGCAACTTGCAAAATGATGGCCCTTCCTTAAGAAAAAGTGATCAGCACAGATTCTTAGACATCAGAAATAAAGACTACCAATCTATTTTACCCTAAAGAAGTAAGATTCAGATATACAGTCAATGAAAGCTTTACAAGACTGATAATTCAAATGCAAACACTCTATAATAAGCTACTCATTAAAGATAAGGGACTACAAATAAAATAAAACAAAGTGTGTGTGGAACATTACTCTGAATTTTTTACTGAATAACAGAATTATCTCAAGAGAAAAATGTGGTTATTTTTCATCTATATGAGATCTATAAGCACATGCCTCCAAGCGATAATTAATATAGAAGTCTATGTGGTCAGAAACTAGGACTAAAATACACATTAAATAATTCTGGGGGTGCTCTCCCCAAACAAAACCTGAGCCAAGAAGCATCAGTTTGGGCTCCCTCATATACCAATGATATGTGGGAGGTTTGGGAAATCCAAAGTCACTGGTAACCTGACCCACAAAAAGAGCACTGGGTGATTCTGTTTGCAGTAAACAAGTATTTATAAATACACTACAAACCGCAGAAATACTCCAGTTACCTGGACAAAGAGCATGCATACGAAAGAGGAGAAAAATAAAACAGAATGCACTTCTATATAAATAACTCTGCCTTAACAGCAATACCAAGGGCCAGTAGCTTTCCCACTAAGGTTTCAGATATCAGTGGAGGCTATCTACACCTGGCAGAAAAATAAGTGTTCAGAATATTCAAAAGGTCTATGTCCTGTTTTAAGAATACATGGTGTAAGAGAAAAAATTTTTCCCTGGACCTTCAGGTGCAGTTGGCCTGCCAGCAAGTCAGAGTAATGAGTAGCTGGACCTCACAGGTGCTCTGCTCTCTGTTCACTGGGCAGGCATTTATCAGGGTGTAAATTATTTACAGTGCTCTCCAAATGCTTGGAAAAGTTACTGCGTTTTCTTAACAATAAAAGAAAAAAAGGAAATCCTGAAACAATTATTACATGAACTAGGAGCTTAGGAAAAGTATATATATTCTAAATAGCAAAGGTTGCCTTGTTGGAAAACACACACACGTGCATGCGGCAGTGAAGGCTTGCCAACACCAAATGAAACATCTGATTCTAATTCCTCAGTCCTCTCTTGTCACTTTAGACTAAGGACGGCAAATAGCAATCTATAAATGGAAGTGCTGAAAACAGACAATGGCTTTAGGCCTCATCATTTTAACATATCTTCACTGAGGGATAACAGATACCCCAAAAAATGCATAATTAGATCATTACTTTGCACTGATTGACTCCATCTTTTAAAGACTCTCAAGAATATTAAAAACTTTAAAAGAGCAAAAACGCAGCAATTTTTTAAATTAACGTATTATGTATTATTTGCCCCAGGGGTACAGGTCTGCGAATCGTCAGGCTTACACATTTCACAGCACTCACCCTAGCACATACCCTCCCCAGGATCCATAACCCAGCCACCCTGTCCCTACCCACCCTCCAACCCCTCGGTTTGTTTCGTGAGATTAAAAGTCTCTTATGAAAAACGCGGTAAATTTAACTGTTGACCGAAACTCAGTTGTAAGAGAACAGTCCAGCGACACTGAAGTTCTGTTCCAGAGATGCCGGAAGAGAGAAAAGGAAACCAATTAACTGTATTAAGCACTGTCAGAATGTCGCTTCCACAGCAAGGGACGGAATACCTGATCACTGGAAACTTAAGCGATAGAGTTACCCCAGTTCTTTAGGTAACAAAAAGTCTGAAGTAGCAATTCTAGGACCGGTTCAACAGCACAACTACGTCAGATCACTGGGTCCGAGAGACTCACTTGCTCACCCTTCTCCTCGCAGCCTTCAAGGTGCTGACTCCCAGCTCCAAGCAGGTGTAAGCGGGATCACCTAAAGAAGCACAAGACGGGGAATGTGCTTCAGTTGAGGGCGCCCAAAAACACAGCTGCAGAAAACTCCCGCCTACACAGGAGTCCCGCGCTGCATGCAAAAGAGGGCTCCTTAAACCGTCCCCCGGCAGATTCTTGACTTCTCATTGGTTAGACGTAACCCACATGCTCACACTTAAGCCAATCAATGGCCAAGGGGACGTGATCGCCACGTTGGAGTAGACAAACCGGCTTCACGTGAGGTTCGCTTAGTTGCAGGCTGACTAGAATCAGGACGCTGGTAACAGAAAGAGAGGATGTCGGTAGGCGACGGCGTGTGCCAGGACCATGCTTTTTAAACTACAGGTCGAAACGTTTGGCTCCACTGGACGTTTCAAGAAAAGTCGTCTCTCTGCAAAGTTTCAACTTCACAGTCCGGTTGCCTGCTGACCTCCATGCTGACATAATAAAGCACCACGAGATAGACGCCTGTGTACGTCCCAGGTGTTTATATCCCAGTCACGTGAAGCTCCGTAGCTGCGAGTCAGCCCGCCGACCTCCCCTTCGTGAGATTAAGCAATTACTGCAGACTTGAGAACACAGAGTTCCGGGGAAAAACACAGCTAACCAGAACAAATGCATGTTCCTACTTCTACTTGTGAGCCGTTTCCCAGTTTAAGTGCAACCCGTTGCTATAATCAGATCAAGAGGTACCAAAGGGGAGGCCGGCTGCCGCGAAGAATTTCCGGACTGACGAGTGAAACACCGATTGTTCCCCAAAACGGAATGGCCAGTCTAGATTGTATCAAAGAACTAATAAACGTCATTCCCTAGAACTCGAAACTGAACCAGAAATAACTCAGCTTGAGATTTAAACAATTTCCCTTTGTTACTGATTTTTTTTTTTTTTTTTTTAATTTCAAACTTGACTGGAATGGTCCGCTGCAAACCCTATGAACACAGTGGTATTACAGCCAGTCGCTCCTGCAGTTGTAAATCAGAAATTCTAAGCACAATTCTGATCCTTCTGTATGTACTGTGAACTAATTCATTCCCAGACACTGACCTAGGGCCAACCATTTCAGGTGCCTAAAAAAAGAGATAAATGAAAAAGTTCCTTACAGCCTATTAAGGACACAGATGTGAACAATTATAAGGTGATGTGCAGGAAAGAAACAATCTGAAAAAAAAGAGAGCAGAACCCGCAATGCTGTGTACTTTAGATAGGCTTTGAAGGCTGACAGGAAGGTGGTTCAGATCCAGCCTGGACCACTTATATGCTGTATGACGGTGCGTGCATAGCTTTCTCTCTCTAAAATTCAGGAAAAGGGGATATTACTACATAACAGGAAGGTTTTAAGAACGAAATTAGATGGCAAATGTGAAGTGTCTGGAACAATGCCCCACACATCTGTCCATTTTCATCTTGCTCCTCTTTCAACTTGCTCCCTCCAGCCAACCTCCTCCACCCCACCACCCAACCCCCTCCCACCCAGCCAGAAGAGAGTAGGTCAGACTGTCCTGGAGGGTAGAAAGCTCCAGGTTTAGGCACGGTGGACCAGGGCTCAACTGCCCTGCTTAAAATTTTTTCAAGAAAATTTAAACTGAATTGAAGAGGCAAGGTCAAAGGGTTGGGAGCTATCTATGCCTTGCCTTTGAGCTTCTTTCCTACCATCACCAAATTCAAACAGGCATCACCCAGGCTGGGGCCCTATTTACCTCAAGCCACACTCCACTAATCAGGAATTAAAAATATCTCTTTCTCCACTTTCTCAGGTCCCATGCTCTTGTGAAGAAGATGCAATCTAGCACTCATTCTCAGCATGGGGTGGAAATTATTCCCAAGTTGTTTGGATTTTTTTTTTCAACAAACTATTTGGATGTATAATTTACTTAAAATAAAATGTACTTCTTTAAAGCGCACGGAATAATGAAAATCATTATTATATATGTTACTACCATATTCATCAAACTACAGACTGTGGAACCTTACCACCACCCCCAAAAATTCCCTCATGCGCCTACCAGCTACTGAAGAGCTCACCGCAAACAACCGTTGACTGGACTTCTAATTCTATAGATTAATTTTACCTCCTCTGGACTATCATACAAAAGGAAATCATACAGTAGGCATTGCTGTATGCCTGACTTCTTTAATTTAGCATACTGTTTGTGAATCATTTGTTATCTATTATCTATTATCAATATTTCACTTATTTTCATTGCTGAGTAGTTTTGCATTATATGGATGTACTATAGTTTCTTTACCAATTTACATGATATGGAACATGGGGTTTGTTTTCTACTTTTGGAGTTTATGAATAAAACTGCTCTTGCCATTCTTAAGCACAATTGTGCATATTCTTATGCATATTATATGGACATACATTTTAATTTTTCTTTCATCAACACCTAAGAGTGAAATTTCATATCATGAATGTATGTTAACATTTAAAAACCACTTAAATGTCTTTCTAAAGCTGTTCCACTTTACAGCCCTAACAACAGTACATGAAAGTTCCAATTGTTTCACATCCTCACCAACACTTAATATTATAATGTTTTTTAGTTCAGTCATTCTACCTGGTGTCTTATAGTATCTCATTTTAATTTGTATTTCCATAATAATTAAAGATGTTGAGCATCCTTTCATGTACATATTGACCATTCATATCGTCTTTTGTTAAGTATCTCTTCAAACTCTTTGCTCATTTTAAAGAAGTTGAAGAATCACCTTGTTAATTTCTGCCTGAAAGCCTGCCAGAATTTCCACTGACATTGAATTAAATCCATGGATCAATGTAGGGAAAGTTGCCATCTTAATGAGTTATTCAGTCGAAGAATATGATGTATTTCTCCATTTATTTAGGTCTTCTTTAATTTCTCCCAGCAACACATGGTAGGTTTGTATATAGGACTCGCATATCTGCTACGAATTTATCCTTAATTGTGACTGTAAATGGTTTTCTAAATTTTATTTCCCAAATGTTTATTGTTAGGATTACATAAATACAACTGAGTTTTGTATGATTGTGCTAGGTTGAAAACCATTTCCTCAAAATCTGTTTCTGCTCAGAACTTCAGAATGTGATCTCATTTGAATATAGGATCTTTGCAGATATGATCCAGTAAGGATCCAATGATAGAATCATTCTGGATTAGGTAGGTCCATACAATGACAGGTACCTCTATAAGAAGAGGAAAGGACCCAGAAAGACACACACACAGAGAAGCCCATATGAAGCTAGAGGCAGAGGCTTGAGTTATGCTCGGGACCACCAGACACTGGAAAACACTGGAAGAGGCGAGTAAAGATTCCTTGCTGAGGCCATCAAGGTAGGTTATTCTATACACAGTTTTCTGTGCCCCATTTATGTGGGCAAGTCTCATACGACTCCTTGTACATTTTGCATCTCATTTGTTTTGGCACGTGGGCTGGTTGTCAATTTATTGCTTCTTAGCTCCAGATCTACAATTTTTTGTTCTGCATTCTTAGAGTAAAGCAAAACCCTATAAGTACCCCTCCTTTGTTAGCTGACACAATTTTAGGCTTTGTCAGTGGAGAGGGTTAGAGGGACACTGGAAGAAACAGTGCAAAAAGGGGCTCCTTTACCCAGTTCTGGGGTGATTTTTTTCCCTTCCTCTGGGATAGCAGTAGGTGGTATGCAAGACTCCCAGGGGTGCTCCCTCTCCAGCTAGTTTCTTTGACCCTCCAGTGGGCAACTTTCTGCAGACCAGCTTCACCCCTCAATGCCACAAAGAACTTCTCCACCATCCTGCAATCCATAGTCACACCCTGTCCCAAGACGTTGGAATCTTTTGTTGTAGGAGGGGACATCTTCCAAACTCTTTTCCTTCCTTGGCTATGCTCCCTTAGTCCTATAGGAGCAACTCCCATATTCCTTAGGGTCTTTTTCTACTCATTTTAACCATTAACCACTTTTACAAATTAATGTGTTTTTGTATTAAATATTCCTGCTTAGAGGAGTGACATCTTTAAAGAGCTAAAGGAAAAAAAAATACTGTCAACACAAAATTGTATATGCAATGAATATAGCTTACAAAATGAAGGAGAAATACTTTTCAAATAAACAAAAACAGCGTTTGTTACTAGCAGACCTGCATAATAAGAAAGATTTAAAAATATATTCACATAAAAATAATACCAGAAACTTTGATCTACACAAGGAAATGAAAACCACCAAAAATGGCATAAATAAAGTTAATAAAAAGTCAAGTTTTAAGTGTTCTCATAGTCTATTGACTGTCTAAAGCAAAAACTGGGAGCAGTATTTCATGGGATTATAACTTAAGTAAAAGTATAATGTGTCGCAAAACCGGTATGAAAGATGGAAGGGAAGATAGGAAACACGTTGGAAGATGCCTACATTACACATGAAGTGGCATAATATTATTTGAAGGTAGAGCGTAATTAGTTTAAAAAACAATCTCTATGACAAACTTCACAGAGAGAGAAATGAAAGTTTTTGTTCACACCAAAGACCGCACATAAATACTTTTTGTAGCTTTATTCACAATCTTCAAAATATAAGAGCAGCTTAAACGCTCTTCACCTGCAGAATGGTTAAACAGACCAGCATGTCCATACCATGGGATACTATTCAACAATAAAGGAAAACAAACTCCTGAGACATGCAACAAAATGGATGTATCTCAAATGCATTATGCCAGTCTCAAAAGATTATATACTGTGATACCATTTCCATAACATCCTAGAAAAGGCAAAATCATGGGGACTGAAAGTAAGTCAGTGGTTGCCCGGCTAAGGATAGGAAGAGGGAATGACTGCGATGGGAGGGGTGGGGATTTTTTTTTAAGATGATAAAACTGTTCTATGTATTGATTGTGGATTGGCTACCTGCCTGGATACATTTATCAAAACTCATAGAACTTCAAGCTAAGAGTAATTTATCTTACTGCATATATATTATATCTTAATTTAAAATAAAAGGGGAAAAAATTGTCAATTTCCCCAAATTACTGGTATCATATCTATCTCCTGACTGGAACTTGACAGTATGCCAGAAAGTTTATTTTAATGCATTTTATTAAGACTGTTTTTATAAAGCAGAAGTTTAATTATACCTATTTAAACTATATTAAGATTAAATTGCTCTGGCCATTGTTAATGACAGATGATGTTAGGCTTCTACTGCTTGACTGTTTGTTTTGTAGAAAGTCCCAAGGCACCCCCTGGAGAAAAACCTAGCTGGCATCATCTCATCTCAGCCAACATCCCCCAAATGGTGTGTGGCCTTCTCTTCAGGAATACACCCTAGGCAAGCATGTCACTTTTTGCAATAAGATCCCTATCTTGCCCCCAGTGTGGCTGAGGGCTAGAGCATGCATCCACGCACAGGACCAGCAATGCCAAAGAACATCACGCCACATCCTGTCTGAGCCATAATGCCAGATTCACTGCGGCCCAAAACCTAGCAAAAGACCTAAGTGGCAAACAATATTTACGGAGGATTGCTTAACGCATGTGCCATCTATTCTCTCCTCTGGATTCTTTAAAATTCATCCCTGAGTTAAATTAGACCATTCAAGAGAGCAGCCCACCTGCACAACATTGTGGCGGCCTCTACAAATTGCTGGGATTTAATTGCCATTAAAGATCTAGACTGAGCAAGGTAATAAGAAAGAGCTGAATGAACCTCACTTTTATCAAGGACATTGTTCACTTGGGTGCACAGTGTCCATCTCTTTTCTCGGTATAATATACCATTATGTCTCTCTTGGTCAACATTTATGACCCGGAAACTAAGACCGGCCCTACTGCCATATTTTTTCCCTCACTGCTAGAAATCTCAAAGATGAGTCTAGCTCAGTATTGGTAATAGTATATACAGGATTTCAGAGGATATGTTTCATGAACTAAGCTACCTGTAGTCACTTTACTTTCCTCCCTTTATTTTACTAGGACTCATTTTTCTTACTCTCGTTAATTCAATTCATCTGCTATTTTATATTATTGCTACCTATCAAAAGGTGAAATGTAAGTAAAATTCAAAATGGCATGCCTGTCTAGGGACGAGGGATTGGTTTCCCTGTGGGCTAAATAAAGCAAATGTGCTCCTTGAGCTCTGGCCCCAACAAAATTAATCTGCAACATACAGAAAAGAATGATACAGCCAGCCACTTTAGGCCACACTTTTACTCTCACTACAATTTTGGCCAAAATCATAGGTCTCAAAAAGTAAAAAGAAAGATTACCTTTAGAGACACTTTCTTTTTATGATGGCTCAGATTATTGGTTCTTATTTTGGTTTCTCTGCAATGGAAGATATACCACAATTTTTAATCTAAAAAAATTACTTGATACTGTCACTGTAATAAAATCCAAGGGAACTATAAGACTGAGAGGAAAATGGAACTTGGAAAATAGAGCGCAACATTTTCTTGACCCTCCTACTACATACAAGAATATACAACACATGAACTCATACTATTACCATTACATTTCTTTCCTCCTGATGGCCAGTAACAAATGTCATACTAGTCCCTTCATACCATATGTTGTAAATTAAAGAAATTTAAATGTAATTTTATAACATGGTCTAATGTACTTCTCAGCCATAAATTTGCTGTTGCAAGATGGGGGTGACAGTAGAAAGAAGACATTAAGTGAGTATTTACAAATTTATTTCAAAAACCTAGATTTTGACTCTTCTAGGTTACCTGAGTAGGTCACACCTCTTAGGGCCTCCTAAGAATGAAACAGCAAATGATAGTGACCCTGAATATAAATAAGGGCCCCTTATCTAATAATATCCATAAATCAGTGAATAATTACTAAGCACCTGCCATGTTTCTAGCAGTTATTGGGACCATAATAAACAACCTTATCCTATCTTCATGGATCAATTGGTGTATCATCTACCTGGCTAGTAATGTCTATTTATGAGTTGTCTAAATTTCTAGAAAATATTGTGTTAGATCTCAAATTTTAAAGGGCACTATAGATAAATCTCAAAGTTCCAGCTCTAGTATTACTAAAACACAATATTTAATATAATCCATTACTGAAACAAATACCAAAAATTATACACTAACCCACTATTGTATTTACTTTAATGACTCGTGCTGTCCAGGCTTTCCAGCTCCAAACTCTCCCTTTCCTCTCCCAACTTCCTGTCAGTTTCCTCCTCTGTGTTCTCCCTTTCTTCAGGAAATAAGGATAGATTCTCCATGCTTAGATTAACACTTCTTTCCACCTGTGAGTGAGCTGCACCTTAAAGAGGGTAAAATACTTAAAATACTATCTTTCAATCCATGTTACTTGGTCTTATATTCAAGAACAGAGCACATGTGAAGATTTCCCAATGTGTGCTCTTGAGAAAAGGTAGGTCTGTGTGTGTATGTGTGTGTGTAAAGCAAAGAAAATCCAGGTGTAAATGTTGCTATATAATAAGTTGGACTACTACAGAAATTTTATTTTATCTGTATTTATTTTTTTGAGAGAGAGAGAGAGAGAGTGCACAAGCCGGGGGGAAGGGCAGAGGGTGAGAGAGAATCTTTTTTTTTTTAAAGGATGTTTTCATGAAGATGTTCACCATGGCATTATAATTTTTTTTACAGATTTTATTTATTTATTTGACAGGCAGAGGTCACAAGTAGGCAGAGAGGCAGAGAGAGAGAGGGGGAAGCAGGCTCCCTGCTGAGCAGAGAGCCTAATGTGGGGCTAGATCCCAGGGTCCTGGGATCATGACCTGAGCCAAAGGCAGAGGCTTTAACCCACTGAGCCACCCAGGCGACACGGTGAGAGAGAATCTTAAGCAGGCTCCATGCCATGCTGAGACTGATGTGGAGCCCCATCTCATGACACTGAGATCACCACCTGAGTCAAAATCAAGAGTCAGACGCTTAACTGACTGAGCCACCCAGGCATTCCTCAGTTGACCTGTTATAAAGGACAAAAAAAAAAAAGAAAGAAAGAAAGAAAAAAGAAAGGCTACCTGAAAGCAAATATAGTTAAAAGAAATGGATTCATATACTATCAAGATTGCAATGGAAAGAAAACAGAACAAGAATTTCATTTTCCTCTCATCTTTTTGGAGCTTGCAAAGATGAATAAGAAGCAAGAATTTGTCCAGAAATGCAACTATGTTTTGAAAATCTTAGTCAGCCCAAATAGGATAAAGTCCAACATCTGCAATTTGAGAAATGATTTTTATCATTTTAGTAAAGTCTATTTGGGCACATGAGTAGATACCTTTTTTTATGCTTCCTACAATGCATAACCTTATCCTGTCCTCTCAAGCTTTCATTTTCCCCAAAATGACCTGACAGGCAGCTGAAAGGACAAGATGGGCTGCCTGACTGATTATATCCTGGGAATATTTATGTAACTTCTTGATGACAGCAAAATACTGAAAAGAGGATACAGGAGATAAAGTAATGGAAGCTGGCCTAACTTAAGCCTCATGTAATCCCTAACATCTCCTAAATCACAAGGTAAGATTAGTCAGTAATCAAAATTCTTTAACAGTTGGAAGCTGCCTGAAAGCCTGCATTTTCCCTTTGAGTGGACTGTCAAATTTAGAGAATGTATGACCTGACCTATCAAAGATATGACTTTCAAGTCCTTGACCAATTTAATAAACATTACAGACAACTATGATTATGTGGTTGTTGGGGTTTTTTTTTAACTTTTTGTTTTCTAACTGAGTTACATCCCAGCCGGGTTCAACTGGCAAACGGTTGAATGCCATACCAAATCAGAGTTGCATCTGATCAGGCCAAAGCTCAAGAAATGGTTTTCCTATTTACTTCTGACTTCTGAATGACTTCCATTCCAGATGTGAAAAGGAGACGTTTTCCTTTCCTATGTGTATGGCAAAAATAAGACATTCTCTGACCTCTTAGAAATTGTCTCAATTTTTACCTTTTAAGAAATAAGAAAGCTTTCATCTTTTTTTCTGTAGTCTAAGGAACCATGTTACATAAAGCCCCATGCAATGCAATGCAATTTCTAGAAAACTTCACATGAACAAGGATGATTCACAAGGATAATCAAAAAACATGAAACACTGGGTATTATGCAAATATATCATTATAATATGCTTCTTTAATGTAACTTTGGTCACCATTGGGATGCTTACGTTATAACGTGTATTTAACAGCTTCTGCATAGCCTGATTCTTTCATTGTATATATGTGGACATACTAGGGTTTTTGTTTGTTTGTTTGTTTTAATATATATACTAGTCTTAAGTCAAAAGTGCATTCTGCTGTGATGAATATACCTGGGCTTGTCTCTCCAGGACCCAAATAGTTTTATTTATTAGATTTCTTCCTAGGTAAAAGATACAGTGAGGGGGAACATTACTCTCTGTTAAATTTAAGAAGCATGTAATGTAACATCAAATTGACAGTGGATAAAATCATAGAAAAATCCTCTCCATTTCCTTTTCTAATATGTCTGTGACCTAGCGAAAATACTGGGCTCCAGGCACAACGAAATGCACATGCTTAAGGGCACTACTAACATTTAAATACGTTATAACAATTTAGGCACAAAAAGCCACCACAGCAAAACTGACACTTTCTCCCCACAATCCTGTAATACTAGACTCTTAATGTCAACCTTCAAAAAACACAGACACAGGAGTTACAGGTTCACTGAGAAGTCAATAATATAACTAAAAAAGAAAATCACGACCCACAGTTGGCTCTAGGGAGTGAGAATTAAATAGAAAAATCCTGTTTGAATTTTGAATTTTGCTCAGAATGGTCTGTTTTGGTTCAGCAGGTGAGGGATGAAGAAAGAGTAAAAATCCAATTTGGGCCTCACAGTTACAAATGTTAAATGTTTTTTTGAAGCCAACAATATTTTATTCAATTAAAGCAAAATCCTAATAATAACACTCAAAATATCCATTGTTATAGTTTAATTTCAGACCTAGAAAAAAATACAGTAAATGTTAATGAGGAGGATAAGTACTGTATTAGGGTCCCAGCAATCTGAGTGTTACAGACTAAGGCATTTATCATAGATATTAGACTTTACTCAGTGGTGGGAGTGTAAGTCCAGTATAAGATAAAGTCTAAGTCCAGAAGGCAAGGGTTGGAGGATCAGCCCCATTGAAAGGGAAGAGGACCTGATGAAGACATTTATGGATGACTGTTGATTCCGTGTTTCTTGGTGAACCCAGAGTTGCTATAGGTGAGCAGGGCCTCTGGTGAGGAAGAAAAGCTGGATATAAAAAAGACTAGAAAAAAAAATAAAATAAAAAATAAAAAAGACTAGAACAAGATAGAGTGAAATCCTCAAAGATGAAGCTAAATCAAGGAAACCACTGGAATGAGTGTATGGCTCTCAACACTTATCACCTCCATCACACTGGTGACCTACATAAGCTGGTACTTGTTATCACAGAGCAACATGCGTGCCTGGCATGAGCCTTAGAGAAGCTAAAGGGGTGATCTGGAGAAGCTGCAAGCACAGATGACGCTCTACTCCATCCAACAAGATGAGCCACAGACCAACAACTAAACTCCCTATTTGCTGTTCTGCAGTAGAGGTTAACCACTACGAGTACATCTTATGTTAGAGAGGAAAGGAATAGAAGGGGAAGGAATTGAAAGGAACTTTTATATATATATATATATATAAATACATATATTTATATAGATAAAATATATATATGCGCATGCATATATATTATAATATTTATATATAAATATTAAATATATGATAAACACACAATAAACATTATATAATATATATTATATAATATAATAATACAATTTATATTATTACATTATAATAATATAATAATGAAATATATAAAATAAATATATATTATACACAAATATATATACTTACATATTTATAAATATATACATACAAGTATATGTACTTGTATATATATATGTATATACACACATACACACACACATATACACACACAATAAACTGGGTGGCGTAGTGGGTTAAGTTTGGCTCTTGGTTTCAGTCCAGGTTGTGATCTCAGGTTGTGAAATTGAGCCCCACATCAGGCTCTGCATTCAGCATGGAGTCTACTTGAGATTTCCTCTCTTCTTCTCTCTCTGCCCCTCCCCATCACCTGGCTCACTTCCTCTCTCTCTAAAATAAATAAATCTTTAAATATATATATTACAATTGCTAACATACATGCAAATAATTTCTTACCAAATTAAGTAAGAAATCAGCACAGTTTTATTTCTAATTTCTCATATAGTGGTAGCTGGTGTGTGTACCTTCCTTCTTCATGACCCAGCACATGTTCCCTTTGCCTCAGAAATCATGTGGCTCCTCAAGTTTCCTTGCCTGATAAGGCAAGATGTGATAAGACTCATATCTTCATTCTTAAAGTGTCTGGGCCATGTATTAGATTATTGTGTTTTTTCACTGACTCTTATCACAGGTCATGGAAGTTCTAAGAGGCACTCCAAGGATATCTGCATCCCAACATGCCAGTATTCCAACTCTTCCCCAAACCACACAGCATAGTAGCATGTGACAGCACAGTCAAGATAAACGACCTAGCTACCATAGCACCTCCTTCTGTGCCTTCTGATTCACTAGCATGAGAAACCCAAAGTGGCCAGTCTCAAATTCCAAATTAAGGGAACAAGCACTGTGTCCCTGGTAGAAGGATTACTCCCTTGGAACTCGGACATCTAAATTGGCAGAGCCCAAAGTCACTGGGACAGCGAACCAACACTTCACTAGTGAGTCACTAGGGGAACTTTGAGAGGATCCCCTCCCATCTTCACTTCTTGATTCCAGGACCCACGAATCTTGGATCTGGAGGAAACAGGATCATGTATCAGACACTGATGTAAAGCATACACCACCACGGGGGACTTGGGTGGCACAGTCGGTTAAGTGTCCAACTCTCCATTTTGGCTCAGGTAGTGATCTCAAGGCTCAGCTGGACACGGGGCTCAATCTCAGCTCCAGGTCTCTTAAGATTTTCCTTTCCTTTCCCTCTTCTCCTTTGCCCACACTTTCTCTCTCTCTCAAATAAATAAATCTTTAAATCATATACCCCCACATCCTAAAGAACACTGCCCCAAATCTACAGTGTGTTGCCATATAGTTGGTACTATAATAACAGCTTCAAAAAATCATTCACCACTCTATCTGGTCTCCACCAGCTAGAGGGTTTAAATAAAAATCTTTTAAAAAAGCATTTTCCAGGTAAATAGCAATATACCTAGTTACGAGGGTATGTCAGTTTCCTCCAAAAACGAAACTACATCTGGAACAGCAGCTACAATTGGAGTTAACACCCAATTAATGGTATGCTAATCCACTGATACCCTCCAAGATCCATCTATCTGCTGAACAAGTCAAAAGGCAACTTGTGTGAAGATGAGAGTTACCATTTTGCAAGAGCCCAGTGGTTGCCATATTTTCTACAATCGCTTCAAAGTGTACTCTTGTCTTTGACTTACTCTTTCGGTAGACAAGAAAAAGTTCTGTGAGCTACCACATGGCCTTTCTTATTAAAATAACCACTATTCCATTGGTTGGGGAACTAATGTAGGGACTCTGCCAGTTGCTGAGGATGCATATTCTGACGATGCATTCCCAAACTGGGAAAATAATCATAGGATGGATTCAAGGACCCATTGGTCCACTCATATGCACATCAAAATTCCATTGATTACCTTGCATCCATAAGCTCTTACTCTGACTATGGACCACAATGGCATCTGGGGTTTCTAGAAATAAGTGTCAGTTATGAGACCAGTATCCAGTCACTGGCAAAAACACTGGTTGTTTCCCCTTCTTCAATTCACTGCCCTGGTAAATAACAATAGGTCTCTTTAAGGAACATCAAGTTTTCCAGAAAAGATGCTGGCTATGTCAAAGGATCACTCCTCAAGGGAACCTGGCTTTGACTTCATTCAAGGAACTCTGTATGGATCTGGAAACTGGCTTATGTCTGGGAATTAATCAAAAGGACATGACTCTATTGTTGTTATTCAAGTCAGACTTTTATTCCCAGACCTAGAGTTTGTCACTTAAACAGTTCAAGTAAGACTATAAGAGGCAGTAAAAATTTTTCAGTTCAACAGACACGGTGATTATCAAAGACATCTCTCTCTCTCTGCAGGTCAAATTCTGATTACTGATTCAATTCTGCTGTCTAATATGGTAACTATGCCAACCTTGCTTTTTACAATTAAGGGCCACCTTTTGGTGCCTGCCACCCAGTATCTCAACTTCTGCTTTGAGTTCTAACAGCCCATTTTGGTGACAGCATACCCACTGTGAGTCCTAATCTATAAAGAATAGCTTCCTACAGAGGTCTTCAAGGAAACTGGGCTCCTTTACAAATATATTTCTTATACTTTAAATGCAAAAAGTGGGGGTTCCTGTGTGGCTCAGTCAGTTAAGCATCTAACCCTTGATTTCAACTCAGGTCATGATCTCAGGGTTGTGAGACTGAGCCCTGCATAGGGCCCTGTGCTCAGCAGAGAGTCTGCTTGAGATGCTCTCTCTCCCTCTCCCTCTGCCCCTACCCACCCCCTGCTCTCTCTCTCTCAAATAAATAAAAAAATAAATATTTTTAAAAATTAATAAATAAATGCATAGACTGTTCTCTGAACCCTCCTACTAAACATAGGTCAGGGTTGGCTGCATGGATCTTACATAGCATACTGCCTCTTGCATTACAATTTACCAAGCTTTTCCTAGGCCTACAGTACTTCAAGGAACTCCTGAAATTTCAGCTTCAATTAGTGTAGGTCATCTTTGGACCCATGTTTCAGTAGACAACCAAGTACTCTTAGAGCCATAATAGCTGCTTAAACTAAAACATGAAATCCAGAATCTCTGCTTATTTCATGCATATTGATAAATTCAGTCCAATCCATGATTATATTTCTCTCACACTGTTCTACTTTAGGCTTCATTCCCATACAGGTGCCCCAGGATTCTGTCAATAAAAATTGGTAAAACCAGGGTGCCTGGGTGGCTCAGTTAGTTAAGTGGCTGCCTTCAGTTCAGGTCATGATCCCAGGGTCTTGGGATCGAGTCCCACATTAAACTTCCCACTCAGTGGGGAGTCTGTTTGTCCCTCTCCCTTGGCCCCTTCTCCCTGCTCATGCCTTTTTGCTCTCTCTCTCAAATAAATAAAATCTATAAAAAATAAATTAAAAAATTAAAAAGTGGTAAAATCTTGTAGTTATCTTTGTGTGGTTGGCATATTTCATGTGTCACATTTTGTACCTAACCCCCAGGGCTGGCCCCAGGATTTCAGTCTGGTTATAGATCTAAAAGATATTGAATGTAGATAAGTCTTGAGAAGGATCAGCAGTGTTTTGCAAGGCTTCTACCTCAGAGACTTTATGTTCTTCAGAGAAGTGGAAACCAACCTCCACACAAAATGGATGAAGAGACTTCAATGGAATTAAGAAATCCCATGTCTTCAGTTTTATCAGGATCTGTCTATATGTCCCTATCTCGATTTTTTAGTTTCTACTTCGTCCAAATCCATGTAACCAACATAAAAAAAAAAAAATCTGTGAGGTGGTGAATCCAATTTATATTAAAATGCAGGCAACTTCAGGACTAGCCTTTAGGTTTGGTTTTGGAAATCTCAGCTCTCTGTCTATGTTAAATAAAAGTTTACTTAGGCTAGTCAATGCATTCTAGTCCAACTGGAGACTTGAGACCACCATGTTCTTTCTTTCTTTCCTGTACACTTAGAAACAAACTCATATTTAGCAGAACACAGTGCAGTTACCATTTGCAGGGGAGGACCCCAAACACTTCTGCCTACTGCATCTTGGCATCCAAGTTATGAGTCACCAGAGAAAACACAATGCAATCAAGCACTGGATGTAACAATGCTTTCCTCACATACAGAAGAGAGAGAGAGAAAGAGACCAAGATCAGCTTCAGTAGTGGATGTTGGTGCCTCATGGGTGATTCCTGGTAGCCAACACAGGACAGTTTGCTCATATATGTCCTTCTTGTGCCCCAGTGGAAGGATCCCAACCCCTCCTCTCATAGGACAGATACAGCAGTGAGGTTAGCCAAGGTCCATATAATGCTGACACTTAAGCAGAACAAAGAGAATACTTTGGGCTCACAATAGAGAAAGGTATCACCCATGGGGTGATAAACCTGGCACAAGC
Source organism: Mustela putorius furo (assembly GCF_011764305.1). NCBI lineage: Eukaryota > Metazoa > Chordata > Mammalia > Carnivora > Mustelidae > Mustela > Mustela putorius. The sequence goes on from NW_025421998.1 coordinate 33,267,955, forward strand.
TGTGCGAGCTCTTGGACTCCTGGTAAGGAACTATCCGAGGCCCAAGGCTCGGGGGATGAATGGGGGATGGGGAGCATGGAACATCAGCATTTTGCCCATAGCAGCGTCCCCTTTCTTTTTGGCAACAGTGTCATTCGTGCTGCTAGATTTTATCAGATCAGAAAAATACTTCCAGATAATCCAGAACCAATAGAAAGATACTTCCTCATGGTTCTATTCCTATGGAAGCTCAAAAAAAGCCCAAGCCACATTTGGCACCACTCTCCCCTTTTCCCAGAAAGGAGAAAAGCCTGCTTTTATTTTGAATTTTTTTCAGAGTGATCTATTTTACTCGGTAGGCAAAGGTTAAAGAAAAAAGAAAACATTAATTGAACTTCAAAATTACAGATACTAAACATATTCTTAAAGCCCACAAAATTTAATTGAGCAAAAATATTAACAATATTCAAAATCTCCAATGTTTTCTTTATTATATGTTTCAGGTCTAGAAAACATTTCATTTGAAAAAATAAAGAAAAGAAATGACCATGTTTCCAATATATTAAGTGTTAGTATTACTGACTAGCGTCAATGCCTAGACTAAATCCTAAAAAGGAAATAAATGAAAGATGGCTACACCAAGTTTATCAGGAAAAGCGATTTTCACAAGGCGATGCATTTGATTAAGCAGAGCATATGGTGTAGATGGCAATTAATACAAGCCCTGTGGTGCAATATTTGCCTGTATGTATGTGGCAAAACATCCTTTTTCACATCATCCTCTTACAATAAAGTGCATTTGCAGCAGAAGTTAAGTGCACCGTCAGCCCAACAAAAGCCAATGATTGGTATCTTTGCATCTCTTTCAGTACAAAAAAGATTTCCTCTTTCCTTTCTCACAAGTTTTTAAAGGCAGAGTTAAAAAAAAAAAAACTGCATAAAAATCCTCTTTGAGATTGCTTTTAAGTTGATTAGCTGACATAGAAGGATTATCAGATATTGCCCTGGAAAAGTCATTAGGCATATATAGGCATCCTTTTCAGTTCCTGAGAAACTCTATCTTCAAAACCAACTCAAACAACTTGAATAGAGAAGAGAATTGACTATGGTTATCCAGAGAAGGCTCTCCTTAATATCATATAGAGCACTAGCATCCAACTTGTTCCTTCAAGTGTCCTACTCACAGTGCCAAGCCAATGCTGGCAGCTCCCTCCAAGCTTGCTCCTTCTAGGTATAGATCCATGAAATAGTGCCAACATATTCACTGTGGCTTGGCTCTTTGCAAATGGGCTCTTTTAATGCATTGGATTCACCAACAAATGAATATCCCAGTGAATTATGTCTGGTATGTCAATTTCTTCCTATGAGACAAGAGTCTTTCACTCTACTCGCTTTTGTTTATAAATGTAAACTTTGCTTAAGCATTTCAGAATATGATCCAATTATGCTAGTTTGTCTTTTGGGCCCATTCAACCTTTTCAAATATTAACTTTCGCCGAACACCCTCGAAGTACAGAGTCACATTTTAAAGCAGCAGGATTAGTAAAGTCACATTTCAAAGTCAGTATTAAAGGGAGCAAAGATTCTCAAATTAACTGATTTCTCTGCTCTTTGGTGACCTTAGACATGCCCCTTCCCCCCCCGCCAACCAAGTCAAAGATTCATCTCACTTCTACAAGGGCCTCAATCCCACCAGGTCTGATCCTAATGAAGAAGGAAAGAGCTTCATCCAAGTAAGCTCATCACAACAGGACAGACATCTTACAAGTTCATTATGACGGCAAAGGTCAACGAAGTCTTCTATAGACAACTGGCACACGTGAATGGTATGGCTCATCAGGGATGTCCAAATGTTCATAATCACCTGTGCCATCCTGCAGCTATCAAAAAGAGAGGGGCATTACCAATGCATGTTTAAGTCTCTTCAGGTTTTTTTTTTTTTTTTAAATTCTAAAATGGGCTCTTCCACCTTGTTACATAGAATACAATGTATACAGAAAAGTGCTGAAATCATGACGGTATGACTTGATGAATTCTCACGAGCTGAATACACCAGTGATCATTATCCAGATCAAGAAACAGAACACCACCAGCACCTCTGATGCCAGTTTCCCCTTCTGAACCATGATCATGAGGCTGGTTACAAAGGAGTCAGTGCCAGCATACTTCACCCACTTGAGTTATATAAGCTACTTATTGTAGACTAGCATACAGAACTTTCAGAGGATGTAAGTCATACATCAAAACATATCCAGAATGCTACCATTTCTTGCCATCCCGCACTGCAGTTCTCTCTTGCTTAGAATTTTACAGTGACCTCCCAACTAATAATCCCTGCTCTTTTTCCCCCTTCAGAATGTTATCAAAGGACCTGTTAACGTGAATATTTGTAAACGGACATCTGTCTCATCGTGTCATTCAGATCATATCACTCCACTGTTAATAGTGATGTCTCTCAACCTTGGCTGCACACTGAGTGATTCAAAACCATTGATGCCTGTGTTTATTCCCCAGAGATTTTTGATTTCATTGGTCTAGGGAGTGTCCTGAGCTTCCCAGACGATCTTGCTATCCAGACCTTACAGTGATCTCAGGGCCCAACATGAGGCCCACATTCCCTTTCTAATTTTACCTCTCACTCCGCTTCCTTGTTCACACCTTCCCAGATGCACTAGCCTCCTCTCTGATCCCTGAAGACACTAGGCAAGCATTTACCTCTGGGCATTACACTCGCTCTGCCATCTTCAGTGATCTTCCAAGATATCCAGCTCCTTCACTTGCTTTAAGTCTTTACATAAAAGTCTTTTCTGTGACCCATTCACTGGCCACCCCTGACATTTTATACCTCCTTTCCATGATTTATATTCTTAGCAGTGATCACTGTCCAACACACAGTATACGTTCCTTCTTTCTCTCACTCTGCCAGAACAGGGCTTTCTGCTTGCTTCTTCAGTATAATGTCCCAACTCATAGAACAGTGATTACCTAGCACACAGACACAGCTCAAGAAATGTTTATTAAGTGCACAAGTGATATTTTCAAGTAATGAAAACCCTGCTAAAGAGCTTTGAGTCAGCATCTAACAGCCAATAATGAGACACCAGTTGTGATCATAAGCATTAAGTACATTCTAAACCAAAACTGGTTAAATGAAAACAACCCAGATGAAAAGGTGTAACTTGCAGCAAAATAACGATATGCTCTCTGCACTTCATGCTTCAGACAAAAGAAACCCCTAGAGAAAGATCTTATCTTCCTCCACAGAGCTCTCGGGACTGCCAGACATGTAAAAGCTTCCAGAAATATATATCAGAAGTGGGGAATGATTTAGAATTAATCTTTCTCTTGTGCATATTTATTTATTTATTTATTTATTTATATTTTCTTTGTAATTCACATATCTTGGGTATTAGAAACTGCTTAACATATTATTATAGAATTGCACTCATTTGTAATGACTGCTTTAAAGAACATGGCATGGAATCCACTCCACCCACCAACTCTCAGCTGCCTCAAGAGGAATTTTCCTAGAGAAACTGATCCCTGATTCCATTTTTTTCCCAAGAAATAAATCTCGAAATAAGAACTCCTGAGTTTTCTACCCTACCTAAAATATTAGACTAATGTGTTTTCCAAAGTATCAAGCTGATGAGAAAGAAAGAGAGGGAGAAAGAAACTCATCAGTCTGGTAGAACAGATCAGCAAATGCAGGGCTGCTTCCAGTTGAACCCGTAAGCACCGCTGACAAGATCAAAGTCACAATTCCACTGAGCCCTGCTTTCCTCTTGCCCAAAGGAGCTAATCTACTGTTCATTTCCACCTGCCTCAGAGACAATGAACTGTTAAACTTCTCTTTGAAAAAATGGTCACAGTCTCTTGATAGTTTGGTGTTTTTATCGTCATCACTGTGAGTCATACAAAATAAACAGTGATGCTTTGTAGTTCTGCCCAATCTATCTGAACACTCTGTAAAATTCCTGGGTATCTCCATAAATATTTGATAAAATAATAAAGTTCCCAAAGTTTTGAAGTCTTTTCAACTTTCTGCACATTCAACTTCATGTAGGAACTTCTAATTATAGGAAGAGCATAAAAAAAAGAGGACTCTGAAATTTGGATTCCTTCTTATATTCTGTTACAGGGATGAAGTTCCATTCTACTAAGCTATAAACCAAACTATTCATTTTGCTTCACTTATCTCATGCTCCCATGAAAATTCTATTTTCTAGTATCCTATCAGTTAGAATGTTTAATAAATACATATTTTAAAGAATAAAAAAATAACCAAAAGTTCATCATTTAAATTTCATCTTCAGAGGTAACAAATGTTGCTGAGGATGTGGAGAAAAAGGTATCCTCTTGCCCTGTTGGTGGGAATGCAAACTGGGGCAGCCACTATAGAAAACCATATGGAGAGTCCTCAAGAAATTAAAAATAGAACTACCATATGATCCAGATATCCTACTGCTAGGTATACATTCAAGGAAATGAAACCATTATCTTAAAGAGATATCTATAATCCCATGTTCATAGCAGCGTTACTCACAATAGCCAAGGTAGGAAACAAATTAAGTGTTCATCAACAGATGAATGGATAAAGACAATGGGATGGATATATACGTGTATGTGTGTGTGTGTGTGTGTGTATACATATATATGTATATATATATAATTTATGTTTATATAAAATAATGAAATATTATTAAACCTTAGAGCCAAGAAAGAAATCCTGTCATTTGCAACAACACGGATGAAACTGGAGGGGAGCATGCTAGCAAAACAAGCCAAAGAAAGACAAATACCACAAGGTATTACATAAATGAGGAATCTTTAAAAAAAAAAAAAGTCAAACTTGGAGAAACAAAGTACAGAAGTTTGGGGGTGAAGGAAAAAGGGAAAGGTTGAAAAAGGGTACAAATTTTCTGTTATAAGACAAATAAGGGCTGAGGATCTAATGCATAACATGATGACTATAATTGATAACACTGTATTGTATAATCGAAGTTTACTAAAAGACTAGAACTTAAGTGTTCCCACCAGGAAAAAAAAAAAAAGGAAATATGTGAGGTGATGAATGTATCAACTGGTTGGGGGGAATCTTCTCACAACATATACATATATCAAGTTATCACATTGTACACTTTAAATATCTTACAATTTTATTTGTCAATTATTCCCGATAAAGCTAGGAAAAAAAACAACAACAACAAGCTCATCATTCAGCATGGTTTATTCGAACTGGTAGCATAAACAACTAGGTTATTCTCTCCCTTCAAAAAGTATTATTAAGCTCACATTATGGACTAGGAGCCGGGTAAAAATGGTGAGCAAAATGTATATGACCAATGTTGTCATGGAGTCTAATGAAGCCACCAATAGTGATAGATTTCATGAAGGACACTAAAAAGTTTCTGTAAGAGAGAACATGAATTTTTGCAACCTGCGAATATGGGAAGGTTGGTGCAAAGGCTCTGAGTAGGAAATTCTTTGCAATTATTTGAGAAGTCCTGTGAAACTATAGTAATAATGTCTGGAGAGAACATTTTGAGATGAGGTAGCCAGAAATCATTTAAAATTGATATAATACATTTCTTAAGAATATGGAATTTCTTCAGAATCATAGATCATATTTATCAGCATTGTATACTTAATCAATCCATGTACTGCTTCACAAAGAATCTTGTATGGATTTTATTTTAAATGATTTCATAGTCTAGTGTGTGCAAAATTCCAGCTTGTACAAAATTATTTTCCCTTCTGCAGAACTTCTCAAACCCTTAGTTAATTGTAAATATTCGTATAGAGAACAAGAAGTCACATTCAACATGCATTATAATATGGCATTCATTTTGCAGACTCTCTGCAAAAGTATATCTTTTGCAGAGTATTCCTTTTGCAGAATATACATTGAAAAATACTACATTAATGCATTTATTCCAAAAAATATTTATTTAGGACCTACCACATTACAAACCCTATACTGATATCCAGGGACATAAGGAATAATGAGCAGAGTAGCTGCCCTAGAGAAACGAATCACCTAATGGAAGACAGTGATATCCATAAATCGGACTACTAAATGATATCACTATTACTCTAGACATATGTGCAAGTTGATATGGTAAGGCACAAATGGGAATATCAAGCATTAGATTTAAAGGAGGATGAATTTTGAGTTGAGACTAATTTTTTGAAAATGGTAATCAGTGTAAAGTATATTCCAAGGCAAATTATTTTTTAATATAGGGAATTATAAAATTTAACAACTGAACAAGACCTTGGAGATAATCTATCTCAAGTTCCTCATTTACCCATAGGAAGAAACAGGCTCAGGTGAAACACCTTATTTACACACGTTAGTGATGGTGTCAAGATAAAAATATCTTGATTTCTAATCCAGTGCCGAGGGCATTTTATTAATTCTATCCCGTCATAGTACCAACATTCATGACATCAGATCATTTTCTCTATGTGTTTTCAAGACACTGAAAGACATTTTTTTATTTCTTAGCTAAAAATTCCCACATTTTTTGAGCTACATTTCCAATCAACCAGACCCAGGAAGCCCTGGTTTTGAGGCACTTGAGGCTATCATTACTCTCTTCCTTGATCCCAAATTCAAATTAACAATATGCCTTAGGTGATGACTAGTTAGCTTGTCAGAGGCTAAAATTTTCCTTTGGCTTTGGGGGTTGTGGTAAATGTAGGACTCTAATTTTTCTGTACACATAACTAAATATTAAATAAATGTCAACACTGGCATTTTCCAGTTCACAGAATGAAAAGAAAATTGTCAGTAATAACTATTGATATTATATCATTTAAATTGTACTGCAGGGCACTAAAAATGAAACAAAATTATCCATTTGTGACATATTCACATCTTTTAATAAAAAAAAAGTTGTGGGGGGGATACCTGACTGGCTCAGTCAGAAGAGCGTGTGACTCTTGACCTTGAGGTCGTAAGTTCAAGCCCCATATTGTAGGTAGAGATTACCTAAAAATAAAAATAAAAAAATCGGGGTGCCTGGGTGGCTCAGTGGGTTAAAGCCTCTGCTTTTGGCTCAGGTCATGATCTCAGGGTCCTGGGATCCAGCCCCACACTGGGATCCCTGCTCAGCAGGGAGCCTGCTTCCCCCTCTATCTGCCTGTCTCTCTGCCTACTTGTGATCTCTACCTGTCAAAATAAATAAATAAAATATTTAAAAAAATTTTTTAAAATCATCTTAAAGAAACTGTAAGCATATATCCTGGGTGCTTTTTGAAATTTCCTTACCCGTGAATGATCCAAGGATTTGAACATGATTTTTTCTGTCAATAGAGGGGCAGTACTCTAAGTAACATAAAGATCCTGCCAGCCTATTTTGTTGTTAAAACAGTTGTGGTATGCAAAATACTAGTAGCCTCCCGAGCATGCCCACACCATAATCATCTAGAACCTGTAAAGATATGTTACCATGTATGGCAAAAGAAATTGTGCAAAGTAATTTAGGTTGAGGACCTCAATGGAGAGATTGTCCTGAATTATCCAAGAGGGTCCAATCTCCTCACATGGATCTTTAAGAGCAAATAACCTTTCCAGACTGTAATTAGAGAGAGTTGCAGTTAAGGAAAAGCAGTTAGTGAGATGCAATGTTGTCATCTTTGAGGATGCAGAAAGACACCACCATCCAAGGAATGCAGGCAGCCTCTAAAAGGTTTAAAAAAAAAAGGCAAGGAAATGGATTCTAACCTAAGGTCTCTCAAAGGAACCAGCCCCACAACAGCTTCCTTTTAGCCCACTTTGTGCTGTGTCATATTTCTGACCTAGAAAACTATAAAATAATAAATCTGTATGGTTTAATCCACCAAATTTCTAGTAATCTGTTACAACTGCAATAGAAAACTACGTCATACAATTACATTTTTAAACTTATTTATTTTTTTATTAATACACGATGTATTATTTGCTTCAGGGGTATAGGTCTGTGATATCAGTCTTCCACAATTCACAGTCCATGACCCCTAAGGCCCTGCACATCCTAGCGACAGTTTTGCTAAAAACACTCCTTCTATATCAACTCAAGGTATCTTACTACCACATAATAACTGTAATTTGGCAGCCATAGAAATATTTGCAGAGTATTTCTGGGAAGTAAAAAATATTTTTTTTTCTAAGTTAAAAGGCCAATGGAACAACAAGCCATACCATGATTTTGAAAGCTAAAAACAATCTCCATCAGCAATTCAGCAATGAGCTACACAAAGTGTGAGCACACTCAGACACAAACATGTTGAAGTAAAACTTCAGGATTGAATATGCCATTCAATGCTAATGATTAGAGCTCAATTTAAAAACAAAAACACAGTCACAGAAAAAAGGAACAGAGCCAAAGTGAAATCTTTATTTTTGAATTTGTTTAAAATTCTTTGAACATATAGTTTCTGTATCCCTGCACTTTTTTTTTTTTTTAACCAAGTAGCAAAAGGATATAACTTTCTGCAGGGCCAGAAATAAAAATAAAACAAAATTAAAGTCCTCAAAAGTGCCATGATCCCCTTTAAATTTGTCATAGGGATATCATTAGCTAATTTACCTCTTTAATGTACTAATAAATCCTGATAGAATTCATACGACTTGAAATTTGTAAAGCAGTTCAAGAACAAAAAGATTTTGACTGGTTGAAAGATTGAATGATAGTACTATTGCCAGGAAAAAGCATATATTTAGGACCGACCCTTAAATCTCTGATCTTATTATCAGATATCTCATCTGTCAGACTATCTACTTACGCAATGAATACCTTTATTTCCCAATAAAAGTTATATTGCAAGGCCTTTATTGAAAGTATTGAGAATAATACCAGATCATAAAAGGTTAACAAAACTTTTTAGGGAAGACATCAGAGCTTTATGGACATTTGATCCAAAAAGAAATGAAGCACTTTAACCTGAATATTGAATTTCATGTTTGTCATGATTCTAAGAAGAAACATAAGTATTTGATGGATTTGAAAAAATAAAATATGCTTTTTGTCAGAATAATTTTCTAGTCATTTACCTGAAGCAATCATTTATAAGGAAGCACACTGAATAGATCAGTAGAATGGTAAACCTTAGAATATAAAAGTTAGTTATCTCTACATTTTCAAGTGAGCAAGTCAAAGTTCAAATTTAAAACATATTTACTCTACAATCCCATGTAATGTGGACTACTCAAGACATCTCCTGAGAACTGTTTCTGTAAAACACAAAAGAGCAGCTATGTTCAGACTCTCTCTGCACAGATACTTGCCTTCCCCTGTTCTCCATTCCAAAAAAACAAAAACAAACAAACAAAAAATCAAATTTTAGAAGACTACTTAACTCCATTTGACATCTGTATTAGTCAGGATTGTCCAGAAAAAATGAAACCAACAATACAGAGAAAGATTTATTATAAGGAATTGGCTCCCATTGTAGGGAAGCTGAGAAGTACTAAGATCAGCAATCGGCAAGCTGGAGACCCAGGAGCACCAATGGTGTAGTTTTAGTTCAAGTCCAAAGGTCTGGGAACCCTGAGAGTCAATGGTGTTAGTTCTCATCTAAAAGTCAGCAGGTTGCAGGGGCACCTGGGTGGCTCAGAATGTTGAAGCCTCTGCCTTCAGCTCGGGTCATGATCCCAGGGTCCTAGGATTGAGCCCCGAATCGGGCTCTCTGCTCAGAGAGGAGCCTGCTTCCTCCTCTCTCTCTGCCTCCTCTCTGACTACTTGTAATCTCTGTCTATCAAATAAATAAATAAAATCTTTAAAAAAAATAAAAGTCAGCAGGTTGCAGACCCAAGGGTCGATTTTTCAGCTCAAATTTGCAACCAGGGAAAGAACAATCTCCCAGTTCTACTTCCAGGCAGAAGGAGCTCCTCCTTATTCAACGAAGGATCACCTTTTTACTCAATTCAGGCCTTCAATTGATAGGATGAGATTCACCCACATTAGGGAGGGCAACCTGCATTACTCTGGCTACAATGATAATCTGCTCCAGAAACACCCTCACAGACACACCCAGATTTGACCAAATGTCTGGGCACCCTGTGGGCCAGTCAAGCTGACCCATAAAAACAACCATCACAACATCTTTTCAAATAAATATATATGATGTTTTAAATTTTATGCATAAATTAATGCTTCCCTTGTGGGAAGTTATGAACAAGATTTTTCAGGTGTTAGAAAGAGAAAATGATTAAATTTGGAATTCAGAGTGTACAGAAACATATGTTTCTAAGAAAACAAGTCAGAAGAACAGAAGTAGAATCTTTAAATCTTATGTCAGATACCAAATTTCTTTTTATAGTTAAAGTTCTTGATGGAAGAGGGCCTATCTTGAAGAAACAAAACAAATAACTCTTGCAGTTCTTTGTCCAGAAGGAAACAAGGCCAGGAGGAGCTAAGAAGTCTATGACCTTTCAAACATAGAAGAGTAATGAGCCCTGGGCAATGTATGGAAGTGCTGAATCACTGTCTCGTACACCAGAAACAAATATAACACTGTATGTTAACTAAATGGAATTTACATAAAAACTTAAAAAGTAGAAGAGTAAATTACCTAGTAAGAGCACAAAACCACCTTTGGATTAATATTATCAAAGGCATAGTAGAAGAAGCAAGACCTTTGATATGAGCTCCATAATCTGTTTTTAAATCATGAAATTATAATATATAGAATATAATAATATTTAAATGTTATATTTTTAAAATTTCACTATATTTTAGCAGACCTCACCTCATATCTTGTTGCAAATCTATGTAATTTCTGGGGTGCCTGGGTAGCTAAGTGGGTTAAGTCTGCCTTTGGCTCGGGTCGTGGTCTCAGGTTCCTGGGATCAAGCCCCACATCGGGCTCTCTGCTCAGGAGGTAGCATGTTTCCCCTCTCTCTCTGCCTGCCTCTCTGCCTACTTGTGATCTCGCTCTCTCTCTTTCTGTCAAATAAATAAATAAAATCTTTAAAAAAAAAATCTATGTTATTTCTTTGTATTTTATTAAGCTTAATATATATGCTACTGACAAAGGGAGAGCAAGGTGGGGGAACCAGTCTTTAAATGCCAAATTGCTATTGATTCACATTTTTGCTAAGCACCTACCTCATACAGTTCTTGTTTAGGAAAATGTATGCTGTTGTTTCCAGATTATTCTAACTTATAAACAAAGCTGGAAATATATTGTATATATACATGTGTGCCTGTATGTACATATGCATGTGTGTACCTGTGTGTATGGTTTCGCAGGCCAGGTAAACATGACACCAGGCAAGGTAGGCACAAGGCAAGATTTTTTAAAGGCACTCTCTGGGGAAGTTTCAGGGCTCAGGAGAAGGGGAGCCAGGAAACTCACGCGGGGAGGAGGCAGGGAGGAGGTGGGCACCCTCGGGCGAGGTTCCTCGACTCTGGAAAGGGGAGTGGGGGAAGTCGCACTGGGAGGGGGTCTGCGGGGGCTCTTTTATAGGGCCAAGGCAGGGCATGGGCTCACATCCATATATGGTAGGGTATCTGGTGATCAGAGGGTATGGGGTGGGGGGTCCTGATACTTCTGTTTCCTGCATAGGTATCAGGTTACCTATGGAGACATGACCTGGGCATACATCCTTTTGGCGGGAGAGTCAAGGGTTAAGGAAAGGTGGGGGGGTAGGGAGCTAGAAGATGGCGGCCCCAGTGGTCATTTCTGTTGTTCCTCCTGCATTCCCGGAGCCACTGACCCAACACAGTGCATGAAAATTCACATCTTTAAATGGCAGCAAATTAACTAAATTTTAAAAACATAATATGAACCAAATAAATTTATGGTCCAAATTTGACCCCAGACTGCCCACTTTGGGTTCCTCACTTTGGATTATCATTTCTCTCCCCAATTCTGTGCATCTTTTAACTACCTGGCAACTCTCTCTTCTACAATAAAACTTTAGGGTTGAGATCACAGTCATCCCATATGTCCCAAGCATGGCCATCAGTCTTTGTGGCTTCCACAAGAAAAAAATTTCTCATGCATCCCATTAATCCCATCAGTTTTTAACATCCTCATTTCCAGTGACATCCATTCATCTTCACTCCAACAGCCACATACTGGACCTCCTTCTTGGTCCAGGTTTTCTTACGAGCCACTGATCCACCCCAAACCACCTAAGACCAAATATTGATCTCTCTGACCACAACCTTCTTTCCTCCAAGATCTCTCACAAGGTTAACTTGCACAGCATCTGTTCTCTTGACTTACTGAGACCACTGGCCCTCCATCCTTTCAATGGAGGTCTCTTATCTTCAACAGCCTTCCTTCTCCATTATTCCCAGACATCACACTTAATCACATCAGTAACTCTCTTGCCATCATCTGTAATGCTTGTTTTCTGTTTTCCTTCTGAAAGTCTTTTGGAACTAAATGCCAATACATGATCCAGCCAACTTCTCATCTTCCCTGTGCCTGCACACACACAGGTAGGATTTGAAGCAAAATTATACAAACAGGCACACTGGTCTCGTGACACACTGGAGGTCTCCAAGCAGACAAGGCCACTTGCAGCCAGGTGTCTTCATGTTTCCTTCTTCAGCTTTTTCATTCACTCTCTGTTACCCTCAAACCCCACCAAATCCGTCATCATTCAATAAATGGCCTGACTTCCTCCTCTACAGAGAACAACAGAAGACAGCAGATGGAAACTACCTCAATTCTCTGTATCTGTGCCTACTCTATTTCCTATTCCTTCTCATAAATTAACTTCCTATGAGTAATGGCTCCCTCCCCCAGTGCTCTGGATCCATCCACAGCTGCCTCTTTGGGGGCCTCTTTCTGTTTATCCCCTCTCTCTTTTTCCTATGATAAGTTTTCTCTTTTGTCATTCACCCTAAGAAAATTTTAACATGCTCATATGTCTGGTATCTTACATGAAACTCCATTATTTCTTGATGTAGGTAAGTGCCATGCTTTCCTGATGATCTTAGCTACTTTTTCTCTGATGGGATAGGCAGGGGTGGACCTCTTCTGTTGATGGGTTAAATGTCCATAGTCTTAGACCTTGTCCTCTTCTGGGCTACAAACTGTCTCCCTAAACAATCTCATTTATTCTTTTTTTTTTTTTTTAAGATTTTATTCATTTATTCGACAGAGAGAGAAATCACAAGTAGGCAGAGAGGCAGGCAGAGGTGGGGGAGAAGTGGGGAGAGAAATCACAAGTAGGCAGGGAGAGCAGGCTCCCCGCTGAGCAGAGATTTCCCGATGCAGGGCTCCATCCCAGCTCTGGACTATGGGATCATGACCTGAGCAGAAGGCAGAGACTTTAACCCACTAAGCCACCAGGCACCCCAATGTCATTTATTCTTATGGCCACAATTACTACCAGTAGTTCAGTGTCCCTCCCAAGTTTCAGAAAAGTTATGCAATTGCAATGACATTTATCCATTTCAATGTCTCAGTCTCTGCTTGTACAAAAATAAACCAATAACTGCTCCCACAAATGTGATCCTCATTCTGTGGTTCCTATCTTCATGCAAAGCAGAAAAATCCTGCTAACAAAAACTGTCCTGTGTTTCCCACCCCAGGCTAAAGCTATAAAGTTCCCACTAGCTAATCAAGCCAAAAGCCTGTATGTTGTTTATAACTCTTCTTCTTCCTATCTGGTTAATTCCACCTCCTCAGACTTTTGCAAAGCTGACACTTCCATTGGTCTTTGCTGCCAAATACAGAATGTCATGATCCCCCTGTGTGATCCATCAAACAGCCTCCTACAGGATCTCCTCACTCTGTCTGCCACCACTCCCACTGCCACCTACGCATTTCTCAGGCTGCAGCCGAGTGACCTTTCAAAAGCACAGGTCTAATTACATCAGTCTCTGGTTTAACATGTCTCAACAGCTAATCATTTTTCCCTGAGTGAAAGTCTAACACAATAGAAAGGCTTAGAAGACTAAAGAATGTACACAGGTGAATGCTTCCCTATTGCAAGCTTTGTACTTCTATTTATAAAGCACTTCCATATATATTATTTCACTTGCTATTTTCAAAAGCACTTAAGGATCATCATTTCCATTTTATGAATAAGGAAATGGAGAACCCAGAGTTAAGTGTCTATTCAAGGTCAGTAATCTCTAAGTGACAAGCCTGATACTCAAAACTCAAATAAAACAAAATTACTTTATAAAGAGATTTAAAAGCATCTTTTTGGAGTTTCAGTAAACAAACAGTTTAGAATAAGATTGAAGCCAGAATCCTCTTAGGTTAAACTGAGATAGATGATAGATGACAGACAGACGGACATACAGAGACGCAAAGGTCTATAAAGAGATCCCAGTATAGAATTAAAATAAATGTTTAAAAACAGAAATCTGATCAACAGTACTTTGAAAGAATCGTAAACCACCAGCCGAGTGGGATTTATCCTGGGATGAAAAAATGATTGAACACATACATGCAAATCAATCAGTGTCATACACCACATTAACATAATGAGTTATAGAGACTATACCAAGTGGAGTTGTCACACAAAGGAAACTTTATTTGCAGCAAATTATGGGGAATAATTTCCAGAGCCTTGACTCCCTAAGTCGGGGTGAGTGGGTTGCTTTTATTTAGGGTTAGGATGAATATTCAGAACAGGGAGTTTTGTTTTTGTTTTTGTGTGTGTGTTTTTTTAATTATGTTATGTTAGTCCCCATAGAGTACATCTTGAGTTTTTCATGTAGTGTTCTATGATTCATTGTTTGCCTATAACACCCAGTGCTCGATGCAATACAGAGAGAGTTTTGTCATGGAACGCAAAAGCAGACAGAAGGTTGCAGAGAACACTAACAAGCTCCTGCAGGCATCCTATGTTATGTTAATCAAGTTTGTGCTCCTCCAAGGGCAGAGTTTTTAACATTACAATGAGGCAGATGTTAACAGTGGGACAAGGAGAAGGGGCTATGGACTGACCTGAGAGTGAGCCAGTGTGAACGGAAGGAGGTCTGGGGCTCCTTATCTCAGGTGAGGAATGCAGGGCTTTGCTTACTTTTGAAACGGCACTGGGAGTTTTACCACTAATTTTATTGCAAGGCTGTTTCCTGGCTTGGTAGAGACTGTTAGTTTTTGTATTCCCTTTGTTCCCTTAAAATCCTTTACTGTTCAAATTTTTGTATTTCTTTGTAATTCTGACACCACCAGGGAAGTTCCGCAAGAAGTACTGTAGAGCAAAAAGAGCCAGTAAGGCGTGGAAAACAGAAAACAGCTGGGGGCCTAAAGTGACTTCTTTTTCTTTTTCTGGAGATCCCTACCTCTTTTGCTTACAAAAGCATTTGACATCCATTCATGATTTAAAAAACCAAAAAACAAAACTCTCAACAAAAAAGGTAAAGAAGAAGTTTATCTCAGCACAATGAGAACCCTAGATGAAAATCTACAGTTACCATCATAATCAATATGGAACATTGAAAGTTTTTCCTCTCTGATCTAGCACAAGTTAAGGATACCCCCGTCACCATTTCTATTCAACAAAATATTGGAAATCCTTCTCAGACTATTTAGAGAAGAAAAAGAAATAAAATCCATTCAAATCAGAAGGGAAAAAGTAAAATTACTTCTGTTGGTGGATGACATGATTATATACATGCAAAACCCAAAAGACTCAACAACAATAATAAAAAAAAAAAAAAAAAGAAAAGAAAGGAAACTGTTAAAAGTAAAACTCATTCAGTAAGGATGCAGGATATAAATCAACAAACAAAAATCAGTGGCCTTTCTATATACTAACAACAAAATATCCAAAAGAGTATTTTTAAAAATCCCACTCATAATAGTAACAAAAAGAACAAAATACTTAGGAAATAACCAAAGAGGTAAAAGTTGTTCACACTGGAAACTTCACACTGATGAAGGAAATTAAGGAAGACATAGATAGAGGAAAAGACAGCCCATATTTATGGACTGCAAAAATTAATATCACTAAGATGTCCATAGTATCCAAAATGATCTACAGATTCAGTGCAATTCCTATCAAAATCCCAATAGCATCCTTTTCAGAAATAGAAAAAACAACCTTAAAATTCATATGAAAACATAAAAGACTCCTTATAGCCAGAGCAATTTTGAGCAAGAATTTTAAAAAGTTGAAGGCATCACATTTCCTAGTTTCAAAATATATTACAAAGCTACAGAAATCAACAGTAGGATAGTGGCATAAAGAAAGACATATAGACCAACAGAACAAAGTAGAGAGCTCAGAAATAAATCTACAGGGGGCCCTGGGTGGCTCAGTCATTAAGAGTCTGCCTTTAGCTCAGGTCATGATCCCAGGGTCCTGGGTTTGAGCCCCACATCAGGCTCCCTGCTCAGTGGAAAGCCTGTTTCTCCCTCTCCGATTCCCCCTGCTTGTGTTCCCTCTCTTGCTGTGTCTCTCTGTCAAATAAATAAAATCTTAAAAAAGAAAGAAAAAAAGACAAACATGCAATTAAGGTCAACTTATCTTTGACAAGGGTGCCAAGAAAACACAATGGGGAAAGTTGAGTCTCCTCAATAAATGGTTTTGGGAAAACTGAATATCCATACACAGAAAAATGAATTGGACTCTTGTCTCATACTATATTAAAAAATCAGGGGTTTCTGAGTGGCTCAGTCATTAGGCATATCTGCCTTCGGCTCAGGTCATGATCCCAGGGTCCTGGGATTGGGGCTTCCTGCTTGGCAGGAGGCCTGCTTCTCCCTCTCCGACTCCCCTGCTTGTGTTCCCTCTCTTGTTGTCTCTCTGTCAACTAAATAAATAAAATCTTTAAAAAAAAAAATCAACTTAAAATGCATTAAGTACTTAAACATAAGACCTGAAACTATAAAACTTCTAGAAGAAAATGTAGGGAAAAAATTTCTTAACATTTGTCTTGGCAATGATTTCTTGGATATAACATCAAAGGCACACACAATAACAACAAAAAATAATAATTAAGGGGAATTGCTTCAAACTAAAAAACTTTTGTACAACAAAGAAAACAATCAACACAGTCAAAAGCCAATATATAGAATGGGAGAAAATATTTGCAAACCATATAGCTTATAATAAAGGGTAATATCCAAAATATATAAGGAACTCATACAACTCAATAGCTATATATATATATATATATATATATGTATATATATAT
Organism: Mustela putorius furo; assembly: GCF_011764305.1. NCBI lineage: Eukaryota > Metazoa > Chordata > Mammalia > Carnivora > Mustelidae > Mustela > Mustela putorius. Next base: position 33,285,039 of record NW_025421998.1, read on the forward strand.
ATATATCCTCATTTAAAATGACTTAAAATGACAAAATGGATTTAAATGATTTAAAATGGACAAAAGACCTGAATAGACATCTCTCCCAAGAAGACATGATAATGGCTAACAGATATATGAAAAGGTACTAAACATTACTAATCATCAGAAAAACACAAATGAAAACCACAGTGAGATAACACTGCACACATGTTAGAATGGCTGTTATCAAAAAGACAAAGGATACCAAGAGTTGACCAGGATACAGAGAAAAAGAAACCCCTGCATATTATTGGTGGGAATGTAAATTGGTATAACAATTATAAAAAGCAAGTGGAAGATTCCCCAAAATTAAAAATACAGCTACTATATGACCCAGCAATTCTACTTCTGGGTATATATCTTAAAAAAACAAATAAAACCAGTATCTCTGAGAGATATCACCACTCCCATTTGCAGCATTATTCACAATAGCCAAGATACGGAAACAAACTAAAAGTTCATTAACAGATAAGTGCATTTTATTTATTTTTTAAAGATTTTATTTATTTATTTGACAGAGAGAGAGAGAGATCACAAGCAGGCAGAGAGGCAGACAGAGAGAGAGGAGAAAGCAGGCTCCCTGCTGAGCAGAGAGCCCCACGCAAGGCTCCATCCCAGGGTCCTGAGATCATGACCTGAGCTGAAGGCAGAGGCTTAATCCACTGAGCCACCCACACACCCCAAATAAGTGCATTTTAAAAATGCGATATAAACCTACATGTACATCGTGGAATATTATTCAGCCATGTAAAAAGAGGGAAATCCTGGCATTTGTGACAACATGGTTGAGCCCAGAGTACATTAAGTTAAGTGAAATAAGCCAGACACAAAAAGACAGACACTGCCTGATCTCCCTTATATGTAGAATCTAATCTCCAACTCATAAAAGTAGAGAGTAGAACAATCATTGCCAGGGGCAGAAGGGAGAAATAGATGTTGGTCAAAGGGCACAAAATTTCAGTTATCCAGGATGAATAAGTTCCAGAGATGGGGACTAGAGTTGATGCTGTATTGTATATCTGAAATTTGCTTAAAAAGTAGATTTTCAGTGTTGTCACCACAAAAAAAAAAGAAAGAAAGAAAGAAAGAAAGATTGATTTAATTCTGTGTGAGATGAAGGATATGTTAATTAGCTTGATTCTGGTGACCATTTCACAATGTATACATATATGAAAACATCAAATTGTACACCTTAAATTTACACAATTTTTATTTGTCAATTATGCATCACTAAAACTGGCGGAAAAAACCCAGATATCTGGTATTTAGAAGAAATATTATCCCCGGGAAGAATAAAGTTATTTTGTAGCTTCATTTTATTTTGTCAAAGACTACGTCTAACAATGTAGGCAAAAGATACCAGAAAATATGGAAATTTAACCAGCTGAGGCTTTATCTTATTTTATCTTTTTCAATGCTAGAGTTGACTCTCAGAACTAAATTTTGAAAAGGCAGTTCCTGCTATAAAATGACCCAGTTACCACTAAATAAAAGATGTTGGACTGCAGTGAAGGTTGGCTGAAGGGTAGGTGTAGAGATAAAGGAAGAGACTGGGCATTGTCATCACAAGACACAAGCATGCACCACAACTCCACACGGGGAACTCTGCCAAGAACGAAATGAATGCCCACCGCCAAGACCACCTGACAGAGGGAGTCACAGGAGCACATGTGAAATAAAAGACAGTGAACAGAGCCAATTCAGGTCAACCAGGCCTAATGAAAGCCCAGATGAGAGAAGAGACAGAAGTCAGCCAAGTGGAAATGCCAGTGTAGATAACAGCAAATGAAAGAACCCACTAAAATTAACCATGGACAAAAGGTTGTCCTCACAGACCAACCCTCTAAGTGATTGAAATGCAAATGCTTTACATGAAAGCGGTCCTCCCCAAGTAGACAGAAAATCCAAAATGAAACTTTTCATAATATCACCATTTTTAGAGCTAAAAGGAACCCTGAAACTCATTTTGGCTTAAGGAGAAATTGCTTAATACTCTGCTAGTTCCCAGGATTTAGAGAGAACCTTTGAAAAGAAAAAGTTTGCTGATCTTTTTCCAACAATCAAACAACAACAAATATATCGAAACAAAAATAATAATAATGATAACAAAGAAAACCTACCTGAGATGAGGAACCACATTAAGACCAACCAACCAACCAGGACCAGATTCCTCCACTGAAGTAGGTGTGGCTAACAGAACAATTTAACGACCATCCAGTTTTGAAGGAAAGATTTTATGCCTAGCCTGAAATGATAATATAAAGTCATGTAGTAAAATAAACTTTTGTAAAACTCTTTATTTTGTAGTTGTTGGTATAAAGATCCCTATTATTTTGCTAAACCTTTCATCAAGACAAGACTAGAAAATATATCAAGCATTAATACTTATAATAACCAAATTCATTTGCAGCAAAAGTTTCAGAGAAGTAATACATGAATAAAAATGAGTTGGCTAGAAAATAGTTTCAAAATCACAGCAGACATCAAGAAAATTTTCTTCCAAGACTAACTAAAGACACATTTAAGTGTCTTTCCATGTTCCCAAGAAAGCAAGCAGGATACAGTGCCAGACAGGCTACCTTGGGTTGGTAGGCATCTACTGTTTTTGAATGACCAAGAGACAAACTCTTAAGCTCAGCTTTCAAATCCTCTATGGTTATATGAAGGAGTACCTTCCTATTAATTTACTTTGCAAATATTTTACTCAGCAGTTTACACTCATCCAAACCCTTAAGCAGAAACTAAAAGACTAGTTAAAAGCCAGTTCTGAAAAAATTATGGGAAGAGTCACTCTAACTTATGACTCATGGAATTGTAAACCACATACAACCTTTTATTGTGGAATTGGGCAAAGTCACCAAAATTTCAAATGTACCTGCCCTTCAACCCAGCAATTCAACTTCTGAGAATTTATTCTCTATAATACTCACTGAAAGATATATGCTTGTGTATCTCACAGCATTATTTGCCATGGCAAAAGAAAAAAAAATCTAAATATTCATTAATAAGAGAGTGGTTGAATAAATTCTGGTCCATCCACATGATGGAATTAGTACACGTTGACTGAAAAGACTGAGTAGAGTTGTATTCATTGCTAAGAAAAGCTCTCCAGGATGAACTAAATTTAAATTTAATTAAAATTAAATTTAAAAAGTCTGGTTTATCACACTGTGATAGCATCTTGCCTTTCACGATCAATTCCTAAAGCGTATTTTCCTATTGGTGTATAAGGATGTATTCAGGTACACAATGTTTTTGTGAATATATATATATACCAAGACAGTTCCAAAAGTGGCAAACTTCAGGTTTGGGACATGAATGAGAATGGGAGGGTAAGTTTTCCCTTCCACTTCATTTTACACTTACTAGACCATCTAAAGTTGCTGACTGTGCATTTACATTTTCTAAAATGTCTATGGAATTTATCCTAAGAGCTGTGGTTCGGGACCACTTTGAATTTTGTTTTTTTTTTGTTTGTTTGTTTGTTTTCCTGAAAAACAGTAGGTTTTTAATACAACAAGATCTGTCCAGTGTGGGAGAAAAGAAAAAGGTTAGCCACTGTGCAGTTTCTTTCTGCAAAAGGAGGGATAAGCAAACACTGGTACCTAACCCATATCACACCCACAATATTGGCTCGTGTGATAACATTACCTTCCTTGCTCCAGAGTAAGCATGTTCAATGAGGCACAAGTGTTTAATTAAGCACAATTTTCAAAAGCTGGATCAGGCCCCACTAGACATATAAATGCAATATACTTAGCACCATAAAGTTTGCTAATAATACACATCCATAAGGTAAAAGCCCTTTTATAACAGAGTATTAGGTTAGCCGGAATCCAATTTATGAAGAAACTCCTGTATATTCTCATTGGTAAGCAATAATGCATTTCAATTCCATCCTGACACAAAATCTCTCAGGTTCCTTTATGTTCTTTTAAATAAGTATCATAAAACATTAATAGAAGCGCTCCCCTAGGTCTCTATTCAAATGTTCTTGATTTGTAGATTTCATTAACAAAATCAAGAAAATTTTCTTTTGCCAGTAATACAGAATAGGACAAAGCTGCTAACACATGCTTTGTGAAAACTTGCGTAATGGCATTTAAAAACAACTTTGTTTAGGGCCTTTGTCAAAATCAGAAATGATTTCTTCTCAGGATTAGGCCTATTTTGATTGTCTTTTTAATAAGTAATAAAACGAATGTTTCAGCACATCACCAGACCAAAAGAAAGTCAAAGGAACATTCTATTCTTCCCTTTACTCCTTCCCCTGAAAGCAATGCTTTAAAAAAAAAAATCAATTATGATATATCTCACATTGCATTTCGGCCTTTGCTGAAAAAGGAAAATCCTGAGCAATCTAAGACCTTCCCCAGTCTCCACCTTAAGCTGGCCTCCTTGGTCTTGGAGGCAGACACAGAGGAGACTGCAACCTACAGTTTCACTGGAAGGTGGAACAGGGACTTCAAAGGCAGGATTTATTCTGATCATTTTATTATATACTCTCGAGAAGAATTGGGAATAGGGATGACAACCAATTCTAACTCACCTCCTCACTGGGGCAGTTTCTAGGGACAAGTGTTGCTTTTTCCAGTGGCAATATCAAACAGCATCCAGCCCTAACTTCTTGAACAGCATTTCTCACAAAAATTTTATAATTACATGTTCTGTTTGTGGTAATACATGTTGTTTTCTGGGGAAAGCACACATAGATAATAGTCCGATTGTAAGATTTGCTTATGAACAATAAATATTTGTTGCCAAATTACTGTTTATTCCCAGTTTGGAGAGTTTAGGAAGATTTTAGGCCAATGAAGGGTGATCTGAGCATAGGACTTTCCAAGTAATGCTCAACAGAACCACTGAAGGGAAACTTTACATTTCTGTGAGAACAAAAATTCAGGTTTTCACTCATATATTGACATTCAATTCACCCTCACCAGACAGAAAATAACAGCATGCTAAAGAAAAATTTGAGCTACAGAACTCATGTGGAATGGGGGAAAAAAAAAAACCAGAACACCTTTTTATTTTGAAGTCCCAAGGAACTGATGACTAAAAGTATCATGTACCTCAGAGAACTTCGCATTTTAATAATAAGTAATAATTTTTCTAATTAACATACACATCACTTATCAGCATTGCTTACCCAGAAAGCATTTAAACATACAAGATATCTACACACAAAGCACTTTATATGTGTTTAAAAACACATTCACGGTCTTAACGCTTATACTATATGAACTCTATATAGTTTGTACTGCTTACTCACAAACATGATATCTCATGAGATTGCCATCAGAATAAAGCATATATTATCACATTTCCACTGGGTAAATAGTGGGGACAAAGCCTGAGAAAGAATGAGTTCTTAGGATCACACAACAGGTTCAAAACTTGAATTGGGTATTTTTGCCTCCAAATCCTATACCTTTCCATTGTTACCTTATTTGCACAAAATTAAATAAAACATTACATTAGAGATATTGTGAGATTTATGCTTTATATACATTTCAGCTGTAGGATACAGCTCCTATCTTCAAATGACATACCTATGTATCATAGTCAATCAGTTAACAAGTATTTATTGAGCACCTACTATGGGGCCAAGCATTATTTTGGTGCCATAACAGTGAATATGAAGAATCCCTCCTCTTGCCTGACATTCTAGGAAGAAAGGAGCAAAAATTGAACACAATATGATAATTTCAGGTACTAACAATTGCTAAGACAAAGACGTATTAGCATAATATAGAAAGCGGGGCTGTTTCAGATGGGTAGTCAGGGAAGGCCTCTTTGAAAAAATAGCATTTGAGTCGATAATCTCATTGAAGAGAGGGAAGTGGTCATGTGTTGACCTGAAGGAGAGATCGATCCAAGCAGAAAGATAGCAAGTGCAAATATTTTGATTTGTCTGAATTCATGGGTAGAAAGAATTCCAAAGAAACGGGTGCGAAGTAAGAAAGGAGAGAGTGTTAACTAAAAACAAAAAACAATATGAGGTTGAAGAGATGAACAGGACCCAAATCAGGTGGTGACTAAAACTGTGGCTTCATAAAGCCAAGATTTATTCCTTATACAGATCACATTCCAGTAAGAATTGCCTGGGGTACGTGGTTCGCTCCATGGAGATGGAGGAAGCCATCCTCGTTTCATCTTGTGGGAATACCATCTTTAACATAGAGCTTCCAACTTTGCCACATAATAGGAAGAGAAACTAGAGGATGCCACAGGGGAAATTTGGTGGTGGTGGTGGGGGTAGCCTGGGAGTGACAGTCACCTCTGCCTACATTCCATGGTCCAAATGCAGCCTGCTTCCACAAGGGAGGTGGGGAATGTAGTTTAGCTACATGTCCAAGAAGAGAAGAAACCAGGATGCTGGAGAGTGCTAGCATTCTTTGACACTGTGTACTTACTTGGTATATATACTTTTAAAAATGAACTTTCGTGTACAATGTGAAGCCTTCAGAAGGTTTTAAGCAGAAGAGTAACAGGAAGTTGCTGTAGAAATTGGGGCAAGGGGTGCCTGGGTGGCTCAGTGGGTTAAAGCCTCTGCCTTCTGTTCAGGGTCCTGGGATTGAGCCCCGCATCCAGCTCTCTGCTCAGCGGGGAGCCTGCTTCCTCCTCTCTCTCTGCCTGCCTCTCTGCTTACTTGTGATCTCTGTAAATAAATAAAATAAATAAATAAATAAAATAAATAAATTAATTAAATAAATAAAATAAAATAAATAAATTGGGGCAAGAAATTAGGGTTGTTTGGGCAAGTTATGGCAAGGTAAATAAAGAGAAGTGGTCAGATTTGAAATAGTTATTTTAGAAGTGGGGGATGGAGCTCTTTGACATGTTGCATGAAAGAAAAAAAGAAAGAAAATAGTTGAGAATGACTTCTTGATGTCTTTTTCTTCTTTTGATTAGCAATTGACATAACTGTTGCATAATGGCTTAGAGAACATTAGAGCTGGGATTGAGACAGAGAGACTAGAGAGTCTGTATTTCTATTGGAAACATTAAGTTTGAAATACCTATCAGGGCTCCAGACAAAGGTATCAAATAAGAAGTTGGATATGTGAATGTGGAGCTTAGGAGAGTAACTCAGTTCAGAGATAAAAATTTGAGATCATCAGTGAAGAGATGGAATACAATGTTCAGAAATGTCATTTTCTGATACTTGCAAGGAACTAAAGAGGTGATGTTTAAACACATACATCTTTTTTAAAAGATTTTTATTTTGTTGATTTGATTGACAGAGTGAGTGAGTAAGTGAGTGGGGAGAGGAGCAAAGGGAACAGGAGAGAGACTCTACAGCAGACTGTGCTGAGTGCAGACCTGAGACAGGGCTCAATCTCACAATCCTGAGATCATGATCTGAGCCAAAATCATGAGTCAGATGCTGAACTGACTGAGCCACCCAGGCATGCCTACACACATATATCTTTTAGTGAGTATTTATAAAAGACACCAAAATTTAGATACAAATTCTTTACTTTTAAAGAAAACCATGTTTTGGAAAGTAACAAATTAATAGAATCATACTATGAATTTACATTAGGATATAGATATAACTTCTTTCTTGCAAATAATGCAATAATAAGACATAATAGCTTTTCTATAAATTGTCTTTAAAAGGGATAGATGCATTCCCACCAATAGTGTAGGAGGGTTCCCCTTTCTCCACATCCTCATCAGCATCTGTCATTTCCTGACTTGTTAATTTTAGCCATTCTTACTGGTGTGAGGTGATATCTCATTGTGGTTTTGATTTGTATTTCCCTGATGCCAAGTGATGTGAAGCACTTTTTCATGTGTCTGTTGGCCATCTGGATGTCTTCTTTGCAGATATGTCTGTTCATGTCTTCTGCCCATTTCTTGATTGGATTATTTGTTCTTTGGGTGTTGAGTTTGCTAAGTTCTTTATAGATTTTGGAAACCAGCCCTTTATCTGATATGTCGTTTGCAAATATCTTCTCCCATTCTGTCAGTTGTCTTTTGGTTTTGTTAACTGTTTCCTTTGCTGTGCAAAAGCTTTTGATCTTGATGATATCCCAATAGTTCATTTTTTCCCTTGCTTCCTTTGCCTTTGGTGATGTTCCTAGGAAGATGTTGCTGCAGCTGAGGTCGAAGAGGTTGCTGCTTGTGTTCTCTTCAAGGATTTTGATGGATTCCTTTCTCACATTGAGGTCCTTTATCCATTTTGAGTCTATTTTCATGTGTGGTGTAAGGAAATGGTCCAATTTCATTTTTCTGCATGTGGCTGTCCAATTTTCCCAACACCATTTATTGAAGAGGCTGTCTTTTTTTCCACTGGACATTCTTCCCTGCTTTGTTGAAGATTAGTTGACCATAGAGTTGAGGGTCTATTTCTGGGCTCTCTATTCTGTTCCATTGATCTATGTGTCTGTTTTTGTGCCAGCAAGCTGGTGCAACCACTCTGAAAAACAGCTTGGAGTTTCCTCAAAATCTTGAAAATAGAGCTTCCCTATGACCCAGCAATTGCCCTACTGGGTATTTACCCTAAAGATACAAATTGGGTGCTCCGAAGGGGCACGTGCACTCGAATGTTTATAGCAGCAATGTCCACAATAGCCAAACTATGGAAAGAACCTAGATGTCCATCAACAAATGAATGGATAAAGAAGAGGTGGTATATATACACAATGGAATACTATGCAGCCATCAAAAGAAATGAAATCTTGCCATTTGCGATGACATGGATGGAACTAGAGGGTATCATGCTTAGCGAAATAAGTCAATCGGAGAAAGACAACTATCATATGATCTCCCTGATATGAGGAAGTGGAGATGCAACATGGGGGGTTAAGGGGGTAGGAGAAGAATGAATGAAATAAGATGGGATTGGGAGGGAGACAAACCATAAGGGACTCTTAATCTCACAAAACAAACTGAGGGTTGCTCGGAGGAGGGGGTTTGGGAGAGGGGGGTGGGGTTATGGAAACGGGGGAGGGTATGTGCTATGGTGAGTGCAGTGAAGTGTGTAAACCTGGCGATTCTCAGACCTGTACTACTGGGGATAAAACCCTTGGTTTGTTTCTCGGAGTCCATGGTCTCTCATGGTTCGTCTCCACCTCTGATTCCCCACCCCCCTTCATTTTCCCCTTCCTTCTCCTAATGTCCTTCATGTTATTCCTTACGTGCCATATATAAGTGAAACCATATGATCATTGTCTTTCTCTGCTTGATTTATTTCACTTAGCATAATCCCTTCCAGTTCCATCCATGTTGATACAAATATCAGGTATTCATCCTCTCTGATGGCTGAGTGATATTCCATTGTATATATGGACCACATCTTCTTTTTTTTTTTTTTAAAGATTTTATTTATTTATTTGACAGACAGAGATCACAGGTAGGCAGAGAGGCAGGCAGAGAGAGAGGAGGAAGCAGGCTCCCTGCTTGAGCAGGGAGCCCGATGTGGGGTTCGATCCCAGGACCCTGGGACCATGACCCAAGCCGAAGGCAGAGGCTTTAACCCACTGAGCCACCCAGGCACCCTATGGACCACATCTTCTTTATTCATTCATCAGTTGAAGGATATCTTGGCTCTTTCTACAGTTTGGCTATTGTTGCTATGAACATTGGCTCTTCTTTTCACTCTGTCTGTATCTTTGGGGTAAATATTCAGTAGTGCAATTGCTGGGTCATAGGGCAGGTCTATTTTTAACTTTTTGAAGAACCTCCATATAGTTTTCCAAAGTGGATGTAACAATTTGCATTCCCAACAATAGTGTAAAATAGTTCCCCTTTCTTCACATTCTTTCCAACATTTGTTTCCTGCCTTGTCCATTTTTGCCATTCTAACTGGTGTAAGGTGCTATCTCAGTGTCATTGTGATTTGAGTTTCCCTGATGGCTGATGTTGTTGAATCTTTTTTCCTGTGTTTGTTAGCCATTCAGATGTCTTCTTTGGAGAAGTGTCTGTTCACGTCTTCTGCCCATTTTTGGCTTGTTTTTTGGGTGTTGAGTTCGAGAAGTCCTTTAGGATCTTGGATACTAGCCCTTTATCTGTAGTGTCATTTGCAAATATCTTCTCCCATTCCATGGGTTGTCTCTTTGTTTTGTTGACTGTTCCCTTTACTGTGCAGAAGACTTTGATCTTGATGAAGTCCCAGAAGTTCATTTTCGCTTTTGTTTCCCTTGCCTTTGGAGATGCGTCTTGAAAGAAGTTGCTGTGGCCAATGTAAAAAATGTTACCACCTATGTTCTTCTCTAGGATTTTGATGGATTCCTGTCTCACACTGAGGTCTTTCATCCATTTAGAGTTTATCTTTGTGTATGGTATAAGAGAGTGGTCAAGTTTCATTCTTCTGTATATAGCTGTCCAATTTTCCTAGCACCATTTATTGAAAAGACTGTCTTTTTTCCATTGGATATTTTTTCCTGCTTTGTTGAAGATTCTTTGGCCATAAAGTTGAGGGTCCATATCTGGGCTCTCTATTCTGTTCCATTGATCTATGTGTCTGTTTTTGCAACAATACTGTGCTGTCTTGGTGATCACAGCTTTGTAATATAGCTTGAAATCCAGGCAACATCATGCCCCCAGCTTTGTTTTTCTTTTTCAAAATTTCCTTGGCAATTCAGAGCCTTTCTGGTTCCATACAAATTTCAGGAGTGTTTGTTCCAGCATTTTGAAATATGTCATTGTTATTTTGATCAGGATGGCGCTGAAAGTATAAATTGTTCTAGGCAGCATAGACATTTTAACAATGTATATTCTTCTGATCTATGAGCATGGAATGCTTTTCCATCTTTTTGTGTCTTCTTCAATTTATTTCATAAATGTTCTATAGTTTCTAGAGTATAGATAATTTATTCCAAAGTATCTTAAGGTTTTTGGTGCTATTGAGAGTGGAATCGATTCCCTAATTTCTCTTTCTACAGTTACATTGTTAGTGTAAAGGAAAGCTACTGATTTTTGTGCATTGATTTTATATCCTGCCACATTACTGAATTGCTGTATGAGTTCTAGTAATTTGGGGGTGGAGTCTTTTGGGTTTCCACATACAGTATCACGTAGAGACACATTTTTAAAGTAAGTAGCTAGGGGGCTCCAGGGTGGCTCAGTGGGTTAAAGCCTCTGCCTTCAGCTCAGGTCATGATCCCAGGGTTCTAGGATCCCACCCATAGAGCTCTGCATCTGGCTTTCTGCTCAGCAGGGAACCTGCTTCCCCTTCTTTCTCTGCCTGCCTCTCTGCCTCCTTGTGATCTCTGTCTGTCAAATAAATAAATAAAATCTTAAAAAAAATAAATTAAGTAGCTGGTCAGTACAATCACCATTTAGACAAAGAAAAGAGTATTACCAAAACTTTAGATAAAAAAAGAAACTGGAAATGGTGTAAACACTTCCATATTAAAGACAAGTTATTGAAAAATATAAAATTCTTCCTATGAAGTTAAATTGTGTTATTAATAATTTCTAATGACCTTCTTCTTGAGCATAAATACATTATCTTTAATTAAAATCCCAGTAAGTGGTCTTTATGGCACTACTGATCTCTTCTCCAGTGACTATTTTAAAGCCTCTGTATCTGGAGTGGAAACGAGCATTGAATCACGCAACTATCAAGATATCTCCAAACTCTACCTGCATGAGCATATAAACAAAGATTGTCTGGAACATCATAATCAAGAGCAATTTCATCAATATTAGCCTCTTATTCAAAATCTTAAATGTCATTGCCACCTCTTCTTCAACCAAGGAAGAAAATAAATTCATTATAATGTTACATCTACTTCCATCCCTCACAATTAAACCAAGTCCCTCATCTCTGGGGAACAGATTTAAGGACACAGTCCTCACCATGGTAATTACAACCCTCCTTGATATAATACCTTAAATCTCCCTTTAACCCCACAGTTCCCCTGGGTGTACTTTGTATGAGTCCTAATGCACAACTCTTTGTTTCCCCAACTCATGGCTTCATCTGCCATCTTATTCCATCCCATGCACATACCAAGGCCTCTTTCTATTTTTCCCATATATCAAAATTTTACTTTTCTATTTTGACAATGCTGATTTGTGACCTGCTCAAAAAATTGTTATTTGAAACAAAGAGGTAGGGCAAATGATCTGAGCACTTTGTTCACTAAGTGGTGTAACTGAGGCTTGGCTACAATAACATGTAATTGAATGATTTAATGAACACATTGGTGGTGGTATGCAGTTTTTTGTATTTTAGGAAATACAATAATTTTCACTTGCCCTTAATTATCCAAGGTCTATTTCTTAGGATACACCTTCCTTATAAATGTCAATGACCTTCTGATATGTGTTGTTTTGGGCAAGCACTCAGACACATACGCATGTGCACACACATACACATATATATACACACACCATGCCATGCCCTTCGAATTTCTACCACACTGCCACATCTCTGCAAAGCACGTATCACATTCTAAATATGTAGTTATTCTGTGTTCATTCTATCCATTCTGAGTAGGCAAAGGGCTTTTTGAAGTCTAGCACAGTGCCTTGCTCAGAGGCTGAAGGAGTAGATGAGAATCCACTGGGATAGGGGTCAAAAGACCTGAGTTTGAAGCCTACTTACTGGCAGCTTAACCTCTTTCTCTCTCTAAACTTCCCTTTATTCATCTGTAAAATGAGTGTATCAGAAATTCCTATGTCATATGGTTATAAGACTTAGATTAGTAATGTATGAGAAATCTTCTGCCATATAAAGCAGATACAAACACCAAGCATTATCATTTTTCATCATTGTTTTTCAGAATGAACCAATTTTATGGTAAATGTTCAAAAGACATTCTTATTTTCTTATCACATCGAAGATAGGAAGACATGAAATATTATCTTCAAAATAGCAAATTTATACTCATCTCTCTTACAACTGGAGACCAGGCAAGTCAGATAAAGTCCTCAAAGACACACAAGTTTGTTGATGGTAATAAACAAATACTCCTATGACCTCTTGCCCATTCTCTCTCATTAGAATGACATAAAGGGACACCCCACAGTTGGAAAATGTAAGAAATTACTCTCCTGATGTGGATGAGGGCTCAGATGAATGGGCTCATGCCCCTAGAAATTAAGATGATGAGCTGTCTTGATCACTCTGCAGGGCATTGCCACCCACAAGAAGGGTCAGTTCCATCCAAAAGGGTTAGAATAGATAGATGAGAAAATGTAGTTTTATTATGAAGGCAGAAATATGGGTCACAGAGAAGATGACACCTGAAAGTCTATTATTAAGAAAAGAAACTGAAGGGGTGCCTGGGTGGCTCAGTGGGTTAAGCCTCTACCTTCAGCTCAGGTCATGATCCCAGGGTCCTGGTATCTATGGAGCCCTGCATCAGGCTCTCTGGTCAGCAGGGAGCTTGCTTCCCCCTGCTCCTCTGTCTGCCTCTCTGCCTACTTGTGACTTCTCTGTCAAATAAATAAAATCTTCAAAAAAAGAAAGAAAGAAACTGAAGAAAATATAAACTCAGAAGAAGGTTTATATAGAGCAAAGAGCCATATACACCTTGGTATATAATTGATGTTCATAATAATGATCCTGAATCATCATTAAGTATGCTCTGCATTCTTACATAATTAGGCAGAGATGTCTGGAATACTTTGCAGAAAGATTTCATACAAAACTAGAAAAAATGAGAATATTTCAGTGCTTTCATCATCTGGAAAACTCACTTTTGTGAAACTAATCATTTGTAACAAGAATAGATAAGTGGAATGCTGCATTAATTAAATAAAACTTTTTGTGTAATTCAGTGTAAATGTACTAGGAAGTTAAATAAAGGGTTCAAAAAGTGCTGGTGTTGTCAGGGAAGATTTCAAGAAGTTGGTAGGTCTAGTTGGAAACAAGCAGAAGAGGAAACAGAATTCCAGAATAAAGGAACCCTACTATTAAAGATGTGAAAGAGTAAGTACACGTGGCATGCTCATGAAACCCCACAGAGACCAGTCTGGAGAAAATGAATTTGAGAGCTACAACTATAGCCAGATTGTAGAAGGAGACTTAAAAGCCACATTGAGAGATTTGGTTCTAACAAAACATGAAATAGAGTCCCTCACAGAGCTTCTGAGCTAGAAGCAATCTGAAAAAAACAGTGTTTAAGCAAGCCCGTTTTGTGTTTGGGTTTTTGTTTGATTATTTGTTTGCTCGTTTGTCATCATTTGTTTTCTGGAAGAAATTTTTTTAAAATTCCAAGCAAGGAAGCTCATCATAAGGTTCCTGGTATCACCCAGCCATCAAGTTCTTAGGACACAGATGGACAATGATTTTTCCTTCCTTCCTTTAAGTGTGTACAGGTATGTGAAGTAATCCTGTGAAGAGTTTTATCATCTGAAGAACATTAAAACTTAGGTGAAGAAACAAAAGTTAATTATTAAGAAAGGAAAAGAGTTCTAGTTATTATTAGCATGAGTAAAATCATTGTTTTTCATGGTAATTAAGGGAAAATTTTGAGTTTTCATGAAATTATTTTTTCGTCATGGATTTTTTTATCGTAACACTACTCTGAGACTGAATTTTAGGGTCTTTTGAGTATTATGGTATTATTGAAATACCAACTGCTAGAATAAAAAAGAAAATATCAGATTAAACTTTGATGAGCCTCCCAGAAATGATCTGGACATAAAATCATTTTCTAAAGAAAGGGAAATATCCTGCTCTGAGATAGATTGACAAAGGAAGTCTTTCTATTAATTTTTTTTCCTGGAACTCAAGAAAAAAAATTAATAATTGTATCCACATAGAGAAAACACAAACATACTGACAACTCCCTCTGTCTGTGGCTAACAAAGTAGCTGGTGAGAATATGACCCATTTAAACCACAGTCCACACCAACATCCCTGTTTAGTGATGTGTACTATGTGATATACATCTGTTTCACAAAGATATACATCTTTCACAAAGATATTGTAAATTCTTAGAAAAAAAAATGGAAAGGGTTTATTCTATTTATATTTTTTTGAGAGGCTGTGCATGCAAGTGTGTTGGAGGAGGAGGGGCAGAGAGAGGGGGAGAGAGAGAATCTCAAGCAGGCTCCATGCCCAGCACATGAAGCCCAACATGGGGCTCTATCTCATGACCCCAAGATCATGACTTAAGCGGAAATCAAGAGTTGGATGCTCAACTGACTGAGCCACCCAGGTGCCCCAAGAAGAAAAAAGCCTAAGGCTGCATATGATAAATTATTTTCCTAACGAATCTGGTCTTATATTTGCTGAGTTTTATTAACAGTTTCAGAAGAAAGAGTAAAGACAACCCTCTTAACATAATTGTTTCTCCGCCCCCTCCCCCCCCCCCATGGCTATTTGTTGTCAGGAACAGATCAAATGCCAGAAGATCCCAACCTAGGCCTAAATGTCAGAGAAAAAGTGACAGAAGCAGGAAAGTAGGAACGATTGACTGTTTTCTCCCAGTGCTTTAGGTAATGGCTGTGACATACAAAGGTTCCGACCTCTGAACATCTCACATCCGCTGCTCCTCAAACAAAGCCGAGTTGCTAGTTTGGACATTTTGTACATCAATGGATGGGGGAAAATAGGAGTTGCTGTTAAGGGGAGGTACTCAAGTATCTAAATACTCATTAAAATCCTCATTTGTAAACTGTAACTCCCTCAACAGAAATCGCTGACCATCTGTTGGGCTTAATGAACTGCCAATAAAAACTATTTTGATCTTAATTGGACCTCAATGTGAATGTTTCTTAGGAAGAAACAATTTACAAGTTTCTCTAAATGCCAATTTTCCCCATTGTTGCCTTTTCAGTGACTTTTCATTAAACCTCAGCAACTGATTCATCAAATCAGTAATATAGAATAGGCTTCTTAATTTCTCTAATTCACAAATTTCTCCTTTCTCCCATATTTTTGGTTACTGGCAAATTCAGGAATTATCTGAAACCTACTGGACAGACTCAATAAACTCCTTGAAGTTGTTCCCTATCCCCACTGAAAAGAAAAACAAACATGTGTCTCCTTCTTCACAATAAGGAAAATGTGAAAGTGGAAAGACATTTCATCTTTTTTTCCCAAGGGTAGATTCTTGGATAATAAACCAGAATAGAATTTGCCTACTTATGCTAAAAATGATATCATGACAATTTTTACTGGTTTGAGAAAAACCAAAAGGCCTCTATGTCCACTCCATTTAATTTGTCAAATATTTGTGAAGTGCCTCTACAGAAAATATGTCTTGCTAAACACTGTGTGGGAGGTTTTGAAAATAGTGACATACCTTTCTGTCCTAACTGTAGAAGTAAGACATATTAACAACAACAACAAAAAATTATTCCAAGACTGACATTGTCAAGGGGAGTCATCGGAAAAGTCACATAAATGGAGTCTGCGTGAGATTCCCTCTCTCTTCCCCTCCCCCCACTCGCACACAGGCTCCCGCTCTCAAATAAATAAATCTTTAAAAAAAATTAATAATAATAAAAGTGAATACTAATTATTAATGATCAACTTCCCAGTTGAGAGCCAGGTCTAGAGAATTTGGATTGAGGGGCAGATAAGTTTCTAAAGTAAAGACAAAAGATTTAGTTGACTTTAAGAGTTATAGCAGCGGGTGCCTGGGTGGCTCAGTGGGTTAAACTGCTGCCTTCGGCTCAGGTCATGATCTCAGGGTCCTGGGATCGAGTTCTGAGTCGGGCTCTCTGCTCAGCAGGGAGCCTGCTTCCCTCTATCTCTCTCTCTCTGCCTGCCTCTCCTCTACTTGTGATCTCTCTCTGTCAAATAAATAAATAAAATCTTAAAAAAAAGAAGAGTTATAGCAGCAAATCTTCTGCACTGAAGGAGATCATTTGAAATGATATCAAAGGGTTGGGTTTTCAAGTCAGTTTCACAAGATCAGAAATATTATCCAGAATTAAACCATACAAATAATTTCAAGGAGACAGGAAATCATGGGAAAAGAGAAGGATGGCAAAGTCTGGAACAGCCAGCACCACTCCCCAGGTCCTTATGTGGCTGCATTAGTACCTGCTTTGGTCTAGATTTAATATGTGAGTTATAAATGTTTCATGCAGAAGCACTGCTTACATTTTTTTTAAAGGATATTTCTGTCATGAAACATCTCCAATTTTCTATGCAGATGGTTACATAACTTATGTGGTATTTTCCAGGTAGCCATGCCCCATAAATTGACACATTTCCAGGTTTTATATAAGTCATCGTAGACCACATACATGCACTGATGTATTCATGTATAAGACTTCTCCTGCTAGTAAATAACATTACTGTGTTTGTCAGGAGTTCTGTCTCTATAATGTTCACAAAGGCTTTTGATATATCTTTCCAGAGGCATCTCACACCAAAGGGAAAAAATGACTTGCAGATCTGAGATGAACTTTTTCCTTTCCAGTCCACACTCTGATATTAGTCAAATCGCCCTTAACACCTATTTCTCAGGTACCTTTTTTATTATTCGTCTTACGATATTTTATAAAGAAGAATAAGCCTACCAACATCCTGACAACTACCGTAATTTCAGCTCATCCAATGTGTATAGGAATTTCCTCCCCGAGCATGTGATTGTGGCCATATTTCTTCACAGGTCTTCTAATATTCTCTTACAACTCTGATTACTCATTTTCCTCTATCACCTATGGTTATTTGAATCATTTATATGTTTTAATGAAGGTATTTAATTGTGTGTGATTATTTCTAAAATAAGCCTAAATCACTCATATCTCTGACCAATTTGTTTCCATGCATATCTTCTATGGGCTTCAAATCACCCTCCCCAAATATTTTCTAATCGCAGTATGATTCTATCAATTAACTAGTCATTTGTTACACTATACAGCTTTGGCAGAAAGATTAAAGTTACATTTAACGCACCATGAAATGAGTTAAAATTATAGTGTCGTTCTCCATTTCTTTACAACAGAAACAACATTTTCCCATGTACCACACATTCCCAGTGACGAGGATGGTGACTTAGAAGTTATTATTTGGGGCATTCTAGATTCCATTTGGTTTTTGATATGACCATATCCTAGATACCAGCATCCAGGTATCTACAGACACCTATTACCATGTATCATTCTCTAACATCACTTCCCACCTCTGATAGGTAAACACAGTGTGTTCATCATCTGTTCTACCCAAACCAATTACAGATGGAAGACAAATTCATTTGGTAGCCATGATACCGGGGCTATTAGAAAACAACGATAAAAGCTTCCCTGTCTAGTGACAACCTGTCATAATTTAGAATTATAATTTTGTTCCCAGCCCAGCTCTTGAAAACCGGGGGGCCACTGGCCTTTAAAAACATCAGATTCAGTAGTGCCTAGAATATCTGATAGTCCTTCATTCTTGGAGGCACAAAGCCTCTCCTAGTACTGCCAATGATTACGGTGCTGTGATTGAATAATTGTTCAATTAGTTTCTTTACATAGAGCTTTATTATCCTCTTTACAGTGATTTCTGGAAGAGAGCTCCCTCTAGTGTCACTGTTTGGGTTGACAAGTCTTTTTCATCATCAAGATGATGATCACCCAGGAACATTATTTCAATCTGAATCAACATCCAAAACCATCTCCTAAAACCTCTACAGAACATCCGGAGTGGCAAAGCCATTGCTTATTAAGCTGCCACATATGTTGTAGCCATTTAACATGTATGAGATTTGTTCAATTTGGGTCTACAATGAAAAATATTGTGTGGCCTATGAAATTGTCAATTAATAGTATATATTCTACCCTCATATACAGCTTCATCTGGGTCCACTGCAATGGTTCCCATACACATCCTCTGTGTACTTCCAGAAGAGACTTGCTGGTAATATTGGATCACTGGGTTCCATTCCAGCTTTCTTTAAATGCGTTCTATGCACATTTACATTTGATATACTCAAAGGGACAAATCAAGCTCTAATATACTTGGCAGAAGGCAGCAATCTGCTTTCCATCATACCCAGGCAGCTGTTGCAGCAATGCATCCCCATAACTTATGCCCAAACAGAATGCTGAAGTTTAGCAGCTCTGCCCGGTAAGATTCATTGGTAGTATTTTTCTCAGGTCAACTGAGAAATAACCAGAATGGTAAACATGACCTGTAAACAGTGAACTGAATGAGAGCCTTAAGTTCCCTGGAGTTAAGTTGATTCACGAGAGGATGCTGCATCAGTTCTTTTCTCAAATTAGGAAGGTGGAGGCCAATTTCTTTTCTTTAGAAAAAAAAAAAAAAACTGATCAAGAAGTTTCTCCCAGCATCCACCATTAGTCAGCACCAGAACTTCGATAGATCACTAAGGGTATTACTCTCTTGCCTTTACTGCATTCCTCCCTGGAATTGTGCCCCCCATCTCATTTGCTATAACACTCCTCTGTTTCCATTTATTACCTATTTGTGACCCCATCCTGCTCCCCATGGTTGGATTTTCCAGCTCAGATATATTGTGTAACCACAGCACTGACAATAACAGAATCATTCTTATTGCTTCTCCTTGGCTTGCTCCCTGGAATAATATGTCAATCCATAAAATATCTTCCATTCAACAGTATCTAGATTTAGTAATATGCCCCCCAATCATTAATTTTAAGAATCTATGACAATAATTAGAGACTCTATTACAGTCCTATCACTAATCCTCTCCTTTTCATAGCTTAAGGGAAATAGGATGGGAAGAAGAAATAATGAGTCAAATAAGACTCTTCCAATTAAAGAGGCAGAAGGGTGAGTCCCAAATTTCAACTTATTTCAGCTTTGCCAGGGTCAAGCTTTATTAAAGTAATGGCTTGGATTTCATTTTAATTTTATTGAAAGTTTATGAAATGTCTTTTCTCAAATTTTATTGATAATGGAATAAATATGTAGGTAGGTTAGGATAAAAGAGTAAACTCTAATATTTCTCTTAGCATTCTATAGCAGACATATGTAACCTATGAGATTTTTGGACGAACTTCCTTCTATAAAGAGGTTCCACAGTAGATGATGAGAAACAGGGATAAAACCGTGATTCTGAGAGTCGAGACCCTGCCGGCCTCACCTTTGCACTAAAGTGCTGGGAATCCCTAGGTAAATCACTCACTGTCTCTGTGCTTGTTTTCCATCTAGGAACAATGTTGGACTAGGGATTATTTCCTGCAAAAAAAAAGTGTATTTAAAAAATAAATAAATAATAAAATAAAATTTCACACTCCCCAGGACTTCTGTGTCCTTGTTCATTTGCTCCACTATCCTTATACTATTTGACATAGAATATGTTTTACTTTGTGGTTTATCACCTGTCTCTCTCCACCAGAACTATAAGCTTCAAGAGGTCAAGAAATTGTACCTGTTTGTTCACGACAGAACTTCCAATGCCTCAAATGGTACATAGAACTTGGTAAATTTGTTACCTTGTGCCAGATTCTATTACTGAATCCTCAATGCCAATTTAACCTTTTCATGCTTTAACATCCCTTCAAAATGTATAAGACATCCATTAAAATCAAAGGAAAACATAACTAAATATGGCATGACCGTACCAACAACAAATAATGGGCACTGCTCGAGTACGAAATTTGCCATGAATACCAACACTACAGCTTCCGGGACTTCTAAGGAGGTTTTTGAATATCAGAGGCATAAAACATAGTTGCTTTTAAGTATTTAAATCAAAATGGAAATATACAATGCATTGTAATGACTTTAAGAGGTGAGAGTATTCGTTTAGGTTACAATTTCTTTCTTTGGCATACTCTCTCTGCTATAATCTAAAAGTCACAGCTGAGATTTTTGCTATATTAAAGCAGTCTTCCAAAAACAGTTTTCTATATATAAAACTCCTTAATCAAACTACCCACTTATTTACTATCTCTTGAGGATGCTTTTGAAAAGCTCAGTTAGCTGGGTGCATGGGTGGCCCAGTTGGTTAAGTGTCTGCCTTCAGCCCAGGTCATCATCCCAGGGTCCTGGGTTCAAGCCCCACATTAGGCTCCCTGCTCAGCAGGAAGCCTGCTTCTCCCTCTCACTCTGTTTGCTGCTCCCACTGCTTGCGCTCTCTGTTAAATAAATAAATAAAATCTTGGTGGAAAAAACTCAATTAGCAAGAAAGCCATTTTTCTACTGTCAGCACATACAAAGTCATTGACCCTGAATAATGAGCTATGTGCAAACTGAACTAAGTCCATAGTACATAAGCAAGTTAGTGCTTTTAGGTAGCAAAGTTGTTGCCATGTACTGTGCAATTCATTTGGTTAAGTCATTCGGATCCATTAGATCTATGCTGCTTCTTACGGGGAGACCTTCGTTATAGAACATCACTTCAATCACATTAAGCTTAACTTCTTTTTTTTCTTAATAATTTTTAATTTTTAAAATTTCTTTTCAGTGTACCAGAATTCATTGTTTATGCACCACACCCAGTGCTCCATGCAATACGTGCCCTCCATAATACCCACCACTAGGCTCACCCAACCTCCCACCCCCACCTTCAAAACTCTCAGATTGTTTTTCAGAGCCCATAGGCTCTCACGGTTCATCTCCCCCTCCAGTTTCCCCCAACTCCCTCTCCAACTTTGCCCCATCCAATCCACTTGACACAAACTAAACAATAAAATAAGATAGCACTGAAACAAAGCAATTCAGAAGCATAAATTCACCAAATCTCAGTTACTAAATTTATACCCAAATATTTTATATGTAAGTCAAAGAAACCAAATGCTTAGTAAAGATCAGAAGATATAAAATTGATAAGAAATCTTAACTCAGAAGTTGACACATGAGATTTAACTTATATATATATCCAGCATTGTTGCTGGTATTGAGCAATTTGAATTGCTTTACACAAGCAATACAAACCCTCTTTTTTAAGAGTAGGCCAAGACCAGAATTGACAAACTGTAAAAAGTCACCGAAGATTTCAAGATACCTCACCATTACTGCTTATTTGTGCAAATTTCCATTATATAACTACAAATTCTCAGTACCCACAACCTAAATTAAAAGTTAAGAACCCTGTCCACCACTGCTCGGGTGGGATACGTTCATATATTTAATGGGCTTAGAACAGTATCTGGAACATATGAAACATTTATTTTTTTAAGATTTTATTCATTTATTTGACAGAGAGAGAGATCACAAGTAGGTAGCGAGGCAGGCAGAGAGAAAGGGGGAAGCAGGCTCCCTGCTGAGCAGAGAGCCCCACACGGGGCTCCATCCTAGGACCCTGGGATCACGACCTAAGAGGAAGGCAGAGGCTTAACCCATTGAGCCACCCAGGCGCCCCCATATTAAACATTTAATAAATGTTGATTATTTCTGTTTCGGGCAACGAGAACAATAGCATCACAAATTGGAAAATATTGATTTTCCACGTGGATTGATATTCCAGGGTGGATTGATATTCCAGGGTGGGTTCTCAAAGCTACAGGACAAATACGCATCTTTTCAGAATATCAGTTTTACCTGGAAGGAAAAAATGCAAATAATTAAAAATGTTTTAAGTAAATTATAAATGTGGATACACTCTACAGTTGAATACAACATTTAAATCAATATTTTAAATAGCAAGCTACATTTTAAATGAATTTTCCCATTCCTGGAGAGCTTTGAGCTATAGTCACAGACTCAGTTCAAGCTCTTCCTCTGAGGATATTTTCATGGAAAAAAATCTCTGGCAAGTTCTGCTTTAGAAAACAACTGTTTTTTTTCCTGTAGATAAACAAACAGCACATGTCTACTCTCACTTTCCATGTAAATGAAGAGTGAACTCAACACCTTGCTCTAATTTTTTTTTTTCCTCTGTCTCACTTTTCATGGGCCAACATTTTTTTCTTGCTGCCCTCCCGACCAGCAAGGCTTTCTACCTGGGACGTGTGGAAGCAGCCGTGAGCTACTCCTCCTACCATAAGTGCTTCCCTTTCATTTTCAGCACTGAGAAAGCAAGACTAATACCTACCTGCAAATTCCTAAAATGCGGCTTTTTTTTATATTTGATTAATAAGTTGAATTAGGAAATACTAAGTACCATGTATTTGCATCTTAATGAGACTATTGGAAAGGAGGAAATCAAAATAATGATTTCTTGTGTTCTTAAGAAGTTCTATAGAATTTAGTGTTTATGTCTTGATTACAAAACCTCTTCATAATTCACAAAATGTTCCTCAGCTCTGCCTCCCATTTAAATCTGATTAATCCAGATGACCTTGTTCTAACAGTGGGTGGTTTACTGTGATTTATTTTTGGAAAGTGCTAATAAAAAAGAAAAATTTAACTTTAAAATATCTGTGTCGTAGAAAAATAGAGTGTAACTTTTATGAAGGCCAAATATTTGAGAATTATACGTAATGACAGCATTGTGGCTTTCTTTTTTTTTTTTTTTGTTTAAGATTTTATTTATTATTTATTTGACAGACAGAGATCACAAGTAGGCAGAGAGGCAGACAGAGAGAGAGGAGGAAGCAGGCTCCCCGCTGAGCAGAGAGCCCAAAGCAGGGCTTGATCCCAGGACCCTGAGATCATGACCTGAGCTGACGGCAGAGGCTTAACTCGCTGAGCCACCCAGGAGCCCCCATTTCTAGCTTTCTACAGTTGAGTTGGAAAATTACTGAATATCCACTTCTCATAGAAAGACTTTAAAAATAAGTACATCTAACTAATAACAAAACTTGCAAATATATACTAAAGAAACCATAATTTTTCAAATCAACTTATAAACACTTGCTGTGTATACCTAATTAATTACATTTGTAATTTTTCTCTCTATGTGTGTATGTGTACATATATATACATGCGTATATATATATATGCATAAAGTTGTAAAAATTTACAAAAAAATAGTTTAATGTAATATATTTCTACCAGAAGAAACTAATAAATAAGCTGAAGCAAGAGAGATGATGTCCTGTAATTCTATTCTTTTTATAATGTAATAAAATATGTTTAATGGCATCGGGAAAACAATATTGATAAGAAAAAGTGATAATCTGATGGAATTGCTAAAGCATTTTATAACTGAGTCCCACATCATCCCCGTGAAATAGTCGTTACAAACATTATATCATAATTATTGAAATAGAAATTCCAAAAAATTACTTCCTTTGGCTAAAATCACTCCAACTGTGAAAAGCAGATGATCCCCAAAATTAATTTAGCATTAAATGAAACCCTTAAACACTTTCAAGAACACATAAAAAGAACAACAACAACAACAAAAGGTTGTGACTAGTCTTCCATGTCCTTCCCTACTCATTGTCACTTTATAGATTCTAAGAGTTGGAAGTTAAGTCCAGTACAGAAATAAGGCCTACATTTTCTTGTAAAAGTATCAGAAAAGGTCAATCTAACTCTTCATAACATAGAATGAAACCTCTCTCAACTCATAATCCAGAAAAATGCCTATCCACGTGAGACTTCCTGAATCCTCTCTATGACATGAGCTAGTTCAGTACGGAATCTTCTGGCAGCCATCTTTGGGGGTTGCTGATGTGACTATAACTGGGAAAGATTCTTTGCACATACCTATGGCCAGTTACCTGTGCTTCTCACTTCTCCCTGCCATTAATGCCTGCCAACTTCAAACTCTTAGAACTCAAGACAATTGGGTGAAAAGTAAATCTAAAAGTTTGATTTTTCCGTAAGTCACATTTTTTCTGTCTTCAGATGTTGATAACATTGAATTGGGCAGTTCCAGGACTGAATGTCAAATCTACCTTAAATGTGCTGTTTATTTCATGCAGACCAAGCTACTGTGAAGGGAGACAGGAACTCTCTTTCTTTAAATTTATGAAAACACTACTGGGGTTTTGGGGGTTTTGTACCTGTTCTGGCTTCCAATTCTTTTTTTCTTAAAGATTTTTTTTTTTTTTAAATTTATTTGTCAGAGAGAGAGCGAGCGAGAGTGGGCACAGGCAGATAGAGTGGAAGGCAGAGTCAGAGGGAGAAGCAGGATCCCCTCGGAGCAAGGAGCCCGATGCGGGACTCGATCCCAGGACGCTGGGATCATGACCTGAGCCAAAGGCAGCTGCTTAACCAACTGAGCCACCCAGGCGTCCCCTGGCTTCCAATTCTTGTCAGTAATTCCGGTTAGACTGCACACACTTTGGTGTTATTTCACTTAACATGTTTTTTTGGTCTGGAAATATGGTGATAAAGTATGATTTTGTTTTCACTTAGTTTTTCTTTAACATCCTTCTCTCCCACCACTTAAAAAAAAAAAAAAAAAGGCATCACAATTCTTTGCCAGAGAACTACAGACATTGTACAATTCAGAGGATAACTTCCCTTTCCAATTTTCCACTCATCCTTGAGTCAAATGGGTCTTTTTCTCAGCTTTATTGAGATATAATTGACATACAATGTTGTACAATTTTAAGGTGTGAAATTTGATTTATACACTTAAATATTACAAAATGATTACTATCATGGTTTTGGCTAACACTTTCATCATGTCATAATTATTTTTTGTGGTGATAATATTTAAGATCTACTTTTTTAATCAACTTTCAAGTATATAATTCAGTATTATTAACTATAATCACCATCTATACATTAGATCCACAGAATATATTCCTCTTATAACTGGAAGTTTGTACCATTTGGCCAACATCTATCCATTCCCCCTATCCTCTCATCCCTAGTGACTACCACTCCACTGTTTCTAGAAGTTTGGCTTTTTTAGATTCCACACATAAGTGACATCATACAGTATTTGTCTTTGACTTTTTCACTGAGCATGATACTCTCAAGCTTCATCAATGTTGTTGCAAATGACAGGATTTCCTTCTTTCTCATGGCCAAATACTATTCATATATATATATATCTCACATCTTCTTTTTCACATTATCTGATGATGAACATAGTTTATTTACATATCTTAGCTACTATGAATAACGTTGCAATGAACATGGGGGTGCAGATAGTTCTTCCTGTTTTTATTTCCAAAGTGGATGTATCAGATGGTAGGTATATTTTTAATTTTTTGAGGAACCTCCGTACTGTTTTCCACAGCAGATGCACCAATTCACACTCCCAGTAACAGTGCACAAGAGTTCCCCTTCCTCTACAGCCTCACCAATACTTGTTATCTCTTGTCTTTTTGATGATCGAGATTCTAACAGAAGCAAAGTAATACCTCACCAACATTTTGATTAGCATTTTCCCGATGATTAGTAATGTCAAGCACCTTTTTTTGTATCTGTTGGTTATTTAAATGTCTTCTTTAAAGAGAGGTCTATTCGATTCCTCTGTCCAACTGTGTTTCAGTTGTTTCATTGTTAGCATATAGAAATGCAGCTGATTTCTGTATGTTCATCTTATAGCTTTGAACTTTCCTGAATTCATTGATTAGTTCTAACAATAATTAATTGTTTGGGATTTTTTTGTTATTGAGTTATATGAGTTCTTTATACATTTTGATACTAACCTCTTATCATATACATAATTTGCAAATATTTTATCTCGTTTTTTAAACTGTGCAGCTTTTCAGATTGATGTAAACTGACTTACAAATTTTTGTTTTTGTCGCCTGTGTTTTTGAAGTCATATCCAAAAATCCTCTGCTAAGATCAATATCAAGTTGCTTTTCCTCTATGTTTTGATCTGGGAGTTTTATAGTTTCAGGTCTTACGTTTAAGTCGTTAGTTAATTTTGAGTTAATTTCTGTGAGTGGTGTGAGATAGGGATCTTTCATTCTTCTGAATGTGGTTATCCAGTGTTCCAACACCATTTATTGAAAAGACTATCCTTTCCCCTTTGCATATTCTTAGATCTTTGTCAAATAGTCGACCATATATGCAAGAGCTATTTCTGGGCTCTCAATTCTATTCTGTGTGCCTGTGGGTCTATTTTTACGTCAATACCGTACAGTTTCGTTTATAATTGCTTTCTCTGTAGCCTACTTGAAATCAGGAGGTGTGCTGCCTCCGCCTTTGTTATTATCCCTCAGGATTGCCCCAGCTCTTCAAGGTCTTTTGTAGTTCCATCCAAATTTTAGGATTTTTGTTTTCTGTTACTATGAAAAATGCCATTGAAATTTTAATAGGGATTACATTAAATCTATAGATTTCTTTGGTAGTATGGGCATTTTAAAATATTCACTCTTCAAATTCATGAACACAAGACTTCTTTCCATTTGTTTTCATCTTCTTCAATTTTTTTAACAACTTATTCCAGTTTTCATTGTGCAGATCTTTTACCTTCTCAGTTAAACTTATCCCTATGTATTTTATGCTTTTGATGCTATTGTGAACTGCATTGCTTTCTTTATATGTGTTTCAGTTGTTTCATTGTTAGCATATAGAAATGCAGCTGATTTCTGTATGTTCATCTTATAGCTTTGAACTTTCCTGAATTCATTGATTAGTTCTAACAATATGTATGTATGTGTGTGTGCATGTGTGTGTGTGTGAGGTCTTTAGGATTTTCTACATGTAAAATCATGTCATCTGCAAACAAAGCTAATTTTATTTCTTCCTTTCCTATTTGGATGCCTTTTATTTCTTTTTCTTGACTGATTGATTACATTGCTGTAATACATTAAAATAAAGACAAGACATTTCTGTCCAAAGTATTTGAAGTATAAGAACATTTTTCTACATGGCCACAATATAAGTATAATTAACAAAACATTAAATATATTCTTATTAATATATTAATAAACTACTAGTAATACTATTACTTTGTCCATATTCAAATTTCCTCAGTTGTCCTAAAAATGGCCTTTATTGATCTTTTGCTCAAATAAGGATCATAGCAGGATATACATGTGGCATTTGGTTCATGTGGCATTTGAAGGTTGTAGATTTTGTCTCTATTAGGATAGGATTCATTCTAACATTCCTGCCATACACACACACACACACATACACACACACACACTTTTCTTTTCTTGTCCATTCACTTGTTGAAAAGACCAGGACAGTCATGTTAGTTGTCCTATGTTAGGAACAATTCTATCGATTTTTATTATTTTTTCATGGTCTGGTTAGAATTTTTCCTTTTCATGCCCTGTATGTCCTTAAAAACTAAAACTTAGATGTAAAGGTTTTTTTCAGCATAGGTTTAATTTTTTGGGCAGAAATCTTTAATAGGTGATGCTGGTTCTACTTATATCACATTCAGAGATATAAAACATGTGGCTGTCTACTGCTAGTGTCACTATTGTTGATCCTTGGGCTTGAGCAGTCAGAGCCTGATTGCTCCATTGTCAAGGCAGATTTTTCTTGCTTGCAAACATAAAGTAATCCATAGGGTAGTGCTTTGTCACCATACAAATACTGAGC
Organism: Mustela putorius furo; assembly: GCF_011764305.1. NCBI lineage: Eukaryota > Metazoa > Chordata > Mammalia > Carnivora > Mustelidae > Mustela > Mustela putorius. The sequence continues at coordinate 33,313,258 of NW_025421998.1, forward strand.
TCCTTAGCATCTTTCCCTAATGGTTTAGCATGTACTGATAAGCTTTGCCTGCATAAATTATTTCCATATGAATTGCAAAAAGAAATTATTTTTTAATTGTATTACTTAATCCATATTGATTAGTTCCTATTCAAAAAAAGAATCTCTTTTTAACAGAGACATTTGGCTATCCTAAAATTCATTTCCTATTAGAGTGGAAGACTAAATTCTTAATCTGTTCTTCTTGATTAACAATGTATATGTTAAGGAATTAGTGGAATAGGCATCTCCCCTATCATCTCCCCTGATCACAAATAAGACTTTTATTTTATTTTCTCTTTCTGGAAATCATTATGGAGTATACCCATATGTTTCGAGCTATTACAGCCATTTTTCTTTCAATGGTAAGATTGTCCCAGCTTTGGTTAAGGAGCCCATTGTCCCTCTGTTATTTTTGACAATACTCAATCAGCTCTTGAAAGCCTCGTTATTTTCTGGCAAAACAAGCCCTCTTTGGCTCAGCCTTTACATACGTTACCTGTTTCACATCTGGAAAGCACTATAGTCATGAGGAACCTTGTTATTTGTGGTGAACTGTATTTAGAGACTAAAATCATAGTACTGCCTAGGCTCATTATTAAAGGTAACATTTTCTCCCTCTCATGAAAAGAGGTAGGAAATACAATTTCTTATTAGAAAAAAAAAATGAGTTCATATGATTATTTCCAATACACATTGAATATTATAGGATTTTCATTTAGATTATTTTCTTTTATACTTACTTCTTTTAGCATACATTAAAAAATTAAATAATACTACTGCTAAAATTAAAACAAAGTAAATTAGTATATTGAAGAAAAACTTAGTTTTTTAATCCTTATATTACTCCAACATATAACAAAAAAAATGATATCCCTACAAAATTATTAAATCTAGACCAATGGAAGAAAATAAGAATTTCAGAAAAAAAAATTTTTAAAGATTTTATTTATTTATTTGACAGAGAGATCACAAGTAGATAGAGAGGCAGGCAGAGAGAGAGGAGAAAGCAGACTCCCCACTGAGTAGAGAGCCCGATATGGGGCTCAATCCCAGGACCCTGAGATCATGACCTGAGCCAAAAGCAGAGGCTTAACCCACTGAGCCACCCAGGCACCCCTCAGAAAAATTTTTTAAAAGCGTTTCAAATAAGTCTGTTTGGGATGCTGTAATACCACACTATAATGAGACACACTATAAATGAGATTGCTTATAAATGACATAGTTCTCATAGTTCTGGAGGTTAGAAGTCCAAAATTGAGGTGCTAGCAGATTCAGCATCTGGTGAGGGCCTTCTTCCTGTTTCAAAGATGACCATCTTCTCATTATAACCTCATATCGGAATCACATGAGGGAGCTCTCTAGGGTCTCTTTTATAAGGGCACTAATCCCATTCATAAAGACTCTGCCCTCATGACCTAGTCACCTCCCAAAAGATCAGCTCCCAGTATTACCATCATTCTAGGGTTTAGGAACTCAACCTATGAATTTGGGAGAACATAAACATTCAATTTGTAGCAAGTGGTGAATATATCAGCATTCAATAAATGGTATGCATATATCCAGCCACAGACTTGGAAAAAGACATATTAGAGTCCTCTGCCATAATATATGCAAAAGTAAATTTTACCAGAGTTCAAAAGCTAAATGCAAAAAGCAAAAGTATTAAAATACATATATTTTTAAAATTTTCTATCTTAAAGAAAGGAACGCCATCCTAAACAAGATGATAAACCCTGATTCAAAAAATGAAAAGATTAAAGACTACTTGAAACAAAAGTATAGGATAGAAAACACTAAGTGAAAATGTTTTCAAACCCATTACACCATTATATAATAAAGAAGGACTCCTCTCTCTGTCAAATAAATAAATAAAATCTTAAAAAAAAAAAAGGACTCCTATAAATTAATATTTAAAAACCAAACTTCAATTAAAGTCAATTATCATATGGTTTCACTTACTTGTAGAACATAAGGAATAACACAGGACCTTGGGTGAAGGAGAGGAAAAGTGAATTGAGGGAAATCGGAGGGGAAAACGAACCATGAGAGACTGTGGACTCTGAGAAACAAACTGAGGGTTTTAGAGGGGCGGGGGGGGGGTGTTAGGGGATCATGAGCCTGGTGATGGGTATTAAGGAGGGCATGTATTGCATGGAGCACTGGGTGTTGTACGTAAACAATGAGTCTTGGAACACTGTATCAAAATCTAATGGTGACGAACATAACACAACAACAACAAAAAAAAAAAAAAAAAAAAAGAGGGGCACCTGAGTAGCTCAGTGGGTTAAGACCTTCGGCTCAGGTCCTTCGGTCTTGGGTCCTGGGATGGAGCCGCACATCGGGCTCTCTGCTCAGCGGGGAGCCTGCTTCCCCCTACCTCTCTGCCTATGTGTGATCTCTCCCTCTCTTTCTGTGTCAAATAAATAAAAAAAATTTAAAAAATCTTAAGAAAGGAAGAAAAAGAAAGAAAGAAAGAAAGAAGGAAAGAAAAAAAAGATGTGGGGCACCTGGGTGACTTAGCTGGTTAAGCATCTGCCTTTAGCTCAGTCATGATCCCAGGGTCCTGAGATCAAGGCCCACATCAGACTCCCTGCTCAGCTGGGAGCTCTCTCTCTCTGTGTCCAATAAATAAATAAATAAAGACAGAGAGAAAGAAAGAAAAAGAAGAGAGGGAGGGCAGGAGGAGGGAAGAGGGAAGGAAGGAAGGAAGGCAGGTAGGGAAGGAATGGAGGAAGGGAGGAAGGGTGGAGGGAAGGGAGGGAAGAAGGAAGGGAAAGAGGGAGGAAAGAAGGGAGGGAGGGAGAGAGGGGTGTCTGGGTGGCTCATTTGTTTAAGCCTTCAACTCTTGATTTTAGCTCAGGTCATGATCTCAGAGTCATGGGATCCATCTCCCTGATGGCTCTGGGCTCACACAGAGCCTCCTTAAGACTCTCTCTGTCCCTCCCCCTTTGCTCATACTGTCCCTCTCTCTCTAAATAAAAATTATAATTTAAAAATGTGAACGTGTAATTCACAAAAAGAGAAATACAAATATCTGAAAAGATGTTGAGCCTCACTAATATATAGGAAAATGCAAGTTTAAATAAAAGCAAAAAGTGCACCTGGGTGACTCTGCTGTTTGAGAACCCAATTATTGATTTCAGCTCAGATCATGATCTCAGGATTCTGACTTCAAGCCCCCAGTCAGGCTCCATGCTCGGCTGGGAGTCTGCTTGAGATTGTCTCTCCTTCTGGCCCTCCCCCTGCTCAAGCTTTCTCTCTCCTCTCTCAAATATGTAAATAAATGTTTTTAAAAATAATAAAAATAAATATATAAATAAAAGCAAAATACAATTTTGGCAAAGATATTGACAAAAGTTAAAATGATTCAGTATTCAGTGGGATATAGGAAATGGAAATTCTTTAAAAAGTTACGATGAGGAACAGCTGGATGGTTCAGTCAGTTTAATATCTGCCTTCAACTCAGGTCATGATTTCAGGGTCCTAGGATCAAGCCCCCTTTCAGACTCCCTGCTCAGTGGGGAGTCTACTTCTCCTTCACCCTCTGCCCCTCCCCACAACTGGCACACACTCTCAAATAAATAAAATCTTTTTCTAAAAAAGTTATGGTGACATTTTAACAATGCTTATTCAATGCTTATACATTGACTTTGTATCCTGCCACATTACTGAATTGCTGTATGAGTTCTAGTAGTTTGGGGGCGGAGTCTGTTGGGTTTTCCATATGAAGAATCATGTCATCTGCAAAGAGAGAGAGTTTTGCCAATTTGGATACGTTTTATTTCTCTTTGTTGTCTGATTGCTGTTGCTAAGACTTCTAATACTATGTTGAACAAGAGTGGTGAGAGTGGGCATCCTTTTCATGTTCCTGATCTCAACAGGAAGGCTGCAAGCTTTTTCCCATTGAAGATGATATTTGCTGTGGGTCTTTCATAGATAGATTTGATGAAGTTCAGGAATGTTCCCTCTATCCTATACTTTAAAGCGTTTTAATCAGGAACGGATGCTGGATTTTGTCAAATGCTTTTCTGCATCAATTGAGAGGACCATGTGGTTCTTCTCTCTTCTCTTATTAATTTGTTCTATCACATTGATTGATTTGCGAATGTTGAACCATCCTTGTAGCCCAGGAATGAATCCCACCTGGTCATGGTGGATAATCTTTTTAATGTGCTGTTGGATCCTGCTTGCTAGGATCTTGCTGAGAATCTTAGCATCCATATTCATCAGTGATATTGGTCTGAAATTCTCCTTTTTGATAGGGTCTTTGCCTGGTTTGGGGATCAGGGTAATGCTGGCTTCATGGAAAGAGTCTGGAAGTTTTCCTTCTGCTTCAATTTTTTGAAACAGCTTCAGGAGAATAGGTGTTATTTCTTCTTTGAAAGTTTGATAGAATTCCCCAGGGAATCCATCAGGTCCTGGGCTCTTGTTTTTTGGGAGGTTTTTGATCACTGCTTCAATCTTGTTACTAGATATTGGTCTATTTAGGTTGTCAATTTCTTCCTGGTTCAATTTTGGGAGTTTATAGTTTTCCAGGAATGCATCCATTTCATCTAGGTTGCTTAGCTTATTGGCATATAACCGTTGATAATAACTTCTGATGATTGTTTCTATTTCCTTTGTGTTAGCTGTGATCTCTCCCTTTTCATTCATAATTTTATTAATACGAGATTTCTCTCTTTTCTTTTGGATTACTGTGGCCAATGGTTTATCGATCTTATTGATTCTTTCAAAAAACTAGCTTCTAGTTTCATTGATAAGTTCTACTGTATCTCTGGTTTCTACCTCATTGATCTCAGCTCTAATCTTGATTATTTCCCTTCTTATGTGTGGAGTTGGTTTGATTTGTTGTTGATTCTCCAGTGTTTTAAGGTGTAGAGAGAGCTGGTGTGTTCTGGATTTTTCAATTTTTTTGATGGAGCCTTGGATGGCTATGTATTTCCCCCTGAGGACTGCCTTTGCTGTACCCCATAGGTTTTGGAATGAAGTGTCTTCATTCTCATTGGTTTCCATGAATTGTTTCAGTTCTTCTTTGATCTCCTGGTTGATCCAAGCATTCTTAAGCAAGGTGGTTTTAGCTTCCAGGTGTTTGAGTTCCTTCTGAACTTTTCCTTGTGATTGAGCTCCAGTTTCAAAGCATTGTGATCTGAGAATATGCAGGGAATAATGTCAGTCTTTTGGTATCAGTTGAGTCCTGATTTGTGACCCAGTATGTAGCCTATTCTTGAGACGGTTCCATGTGCACTTGAGAAGAATGAGTTTTCTGTTGTTTTAGGGTGGAATGTTCTGTATATATCTACGAGGTCTATCTGACTCTACCCCCAAACTACTAGAACTCATACAGCAATTCAGTAACGTGGCAGGATACAAAGTCAATGTACAGAAATCAGTGGCTTTCATATACACTAACAATGAAAATACAGAAAGGGAAATTAGAGAATCGATTCCATTTACTATAGCACCAAGAACCATAAGATACCTGGGAATAAACCTAACCGAAGAGGTAAAGGATCTGTACTTGACGAACTACAGAACACTCATGAAAGAAATTGAAGAAGACAGAAAAAGATGGAAGACCATTCCATGCTCTTGGATCAGAAAAATAAACATTATTAAAATGTCTATACTGCCTAGAGCAATCTATACTTTTAATGCCATTCCAATCAAAATTCCACCAGCATTCTTCAAAGAGCTGGAGCAAATAATCCAAAAATTTGTATAGAATCAGAAGAGACCCCCGAATCGCTAAGGAAATGTTGAAAAAAAAAAAAAACTGGGGGCATCACGTTACCTGATTTCAAGCTTTACCACAAAGCTGTGATCACTAAGACAGCATGGTACTGGCATAAAAACAGGCACATAGACCAGTGGAACAGAGTAGAGAGCCCAGATATGGACCCTCAACTCTATGGTCAATTAAACTTCGACAAAACAGGAAAAAGTATACAGGGGAAAAAAGACAGTCTCTTCAATAAATGGTGCAGGGAAAACTGGACAGCTATATGTAGAAGAATGAAACTCGACCATTCTCTTACACTGTACACAAAGATAAACTCAAAATGGATAAAAGACCTCAACGTGAGACAGGAATCCATCAGAATCCTAGAGGAGAACATATGCAGTAATCTCTTTGATATCAGCCACAGCAACTTCTTTCAAGATATGTCTCCAAAGGCAAAGGAAGCAAAAGCGAAAATAAACTTTTGGGATTTCATCAAAAAAAAAAAAAAAAAAAGGAAGAAGAAGGGAATCTTTCTGCCCTTCAACAGACGAATGGATAAGGAAAATGTGGTCCATATACACTATGGAGTATTATGCCTCCATCAGAAAGGATGAATATCCAACTTTTGTAGCAACATGGATGGGACTGGAAAAGATTATGCTGAGTGAAATAAGTCAAGCAGAGAGAGTCAATCATCATATGGTTTCACTTACTTGTGGAGCATAACAAATATCATGGAGGACATGGGGAGTTGGAGAGGAGAAGGGAGTTGGGGGAAATTGGAAGGGGACATGAACCATGAGAGACTATGGACTCTGAAAAACAATCTGAGGGGAATGAAGTGATGGGGGGGTGGGAGGTTGGGGTACCAGGTGGTGGGTATTATAGAGGGCACAGATTGCATGGAGCACTGGGTGTGGTGCAATAATAATGAATACTGTTATGCTGAAAATAAATAAATTTAATTAAAAAAAAAAAAGCTTCTGCACAGCAAAGCAAATAGTCAACAAAACAAAGAGGCAACCCACGGGATGGGAGAAGATATTTGCAAATGACAGTACAGACAAAAGGTTGATATCCAGGATCTATAAAGAACTCCTCAAATGCAACACACACAAAACAGATAATCATATCAAAAAATGGGCAGAAGATATGAACAGACACTTCTCTAATGAAGACATACAAATGGCTATCAGACACATGAAAAAATGTTCATCATCACTAGCCATCAAGGAGATTCAAATTAAAACCACATTAAGATATCACCTTACACCAGTTAGAATGGCCAAAATTAGCAAGACAGGAAACAACATGTGTTGGAGGGGATGTAGAGAAAGGGGAACCCTCTTACACTGTTGGTGGGAATGCAAGTTGGTGCAGCCTCTTTGGAGAACAGTGTGGAGATCCCTCAAGAAATTAAAAATAGAGCTTCCCTATGACCCTGCCATTGCACTACTGGGTATTTACCCCAAAGATACAGATGTAGTGAAAAGAAGGGCCATCTGTACCCCAATGTTTATAGCAGCAATGGCCACGGTCACCAAACTGTGGAAAAAACCAAGATGCCCTTCAACAGACAAATGGATAAGGAAGATGTGGTCCATATACACTATGGAGTATTATGCCTCCATCAGAAAGGACGAATACCCAACTTTTGTAGCAACATGGACGGGACTGGAAGAGAGTGAAATAAGTCAAGCAGAGAGAGTCAATTATCATATGGTTTCACTTATTTGTGGAGCATAACAAATAGCATGGAGGACAAGGGGAGTTAGAGAGGAGAAGGGAGTTGAGGGAAATTGGAAGGGGAGGTGAACCATGAGAGACTATGGACTCTGAAAAACAATCTGAGGGTTTTGAAGCAACAGGGGGTGGGAGGTTGGGGGAACTAGGTGGTGGGTATTAGAGAGGGAGAGCACGGATTGCATGGAGCACTGGGTGTGGTGCAAAAATAATGAATACTGTTATGCTGAAAATAAATTTTAAAAAATTAATCACTCAAAAAAAAGTTATGATGAGAGTGTAAACTGGTACATCTGTTTGAAGGGCAGTATGTTAATCAATCAGAATGTTGAATCTTTATCAGCAGGAGTTCATTTGTAGCTGTCTAAGCCCTTAGAAATATAAACAGGCAAAATGATTTTTGTCCAAAAATATTTATTAAAGCATTGTTTATTATAATGAAAACTTAAATAATCTCTTTCTCTATTGATGTATAAGTAGTTAAAATTTTGGTATATTTATAATGTGAGAAAAACATATGTATATTGATTTAAGGAGATTATTTATGCTACAAAATAATATGTGGTATGATCTAATGTACATTTAAAAACATATATAATATATGTGTTCTATTATATATGTAGACTTGGTTTTTGTCACGTTAATATGAATAGATAGCATCTCTGTGTAGTGAATGTGACACACAGAGAAAAAGTAATAGCTAGCCCAGGATTTTTTTTTTACAGGGAAAACAATTGTTTTTTTAAAAAATCTGAAACAAATAATAAACTCAGAGGACAGATGTTGTTTTATACCAAGGTTTCACAGAAGGAGGCAATAACACTGTGACCCAGGGGAGTAATATTCCAGAGGAGGGGGAGGTGGCAAAACAGATAAGAGAGAATGAGGGATGAGAAGAAATCTCCAGGAAAATGAAAGACAAGGGAGGGTGACCAAACATAAGTGGTTAAGTGGCCAAGAAGAAATACTTTAAAGAAGAATTTCTAAAATTAGATTTTGAGATGTTTGAAGCATTACTCAAAGGGATTCTTCCTGGTGACATACAACTCATCCAAAATCTGAAATAGCGTAAGTACACTATGTGGGTAGAGTTTTTGTATTAGAAAAAAGAATAAAAGAAAGGAAGGAAGAAAGAAAAATCCCACGATGAAGGAGCTTATGTACAACAGCTTGGATGTACAACAGCTAGGGAGTACAACATTGAACAGTCATACGTAAAGAAGGATGTAGACACAGAGGTGACAATATTAACAATAATACAATAAAAAAGACTCCAGGCATCCAGAGAAATCTTACTGAAGGCTGTGGAACTGCTGCATGGGTTGGAGTTTTAAATTATTTTGCTTAGCTCTTGATGGCCCAAGAGACCCCACCCAACATCTGATTTATAAATGCCCTGGACTGCTTGATTTTTTTTCTTTTTTACTGTGGAAGTGTATTAATCTCTATAAAAAGAAGGAAGAGAGGGAGGAGGGACAAATAAAGAAAAGAAGACATAGACAGGTGGCACCCTGTAATGAACTAGAACCAGGAACAAAACTAGATAAGTAATGTCCAATAAACATTCATCTTTCCTCACTAGTTCCAACTCAATGCATCCATTTCAGTTAATAACATTACTGTTTAACCATTCACTTCTACTTACCTTCTTACCTCTGTATTTTTCATTCCCCAACTTTACATTTTTCTTTATGTTAATTAGCTGCAATGCCCTGACACATCAACCTTGATTGAAAATAAATTCCCTGGGGCACCTGGGTGGCCCAGTCACTTAAGCATCTGACTCTTGATTTTGACTCAGGTTATCATCTCGGGATCATACAAATACTCACTCTGGAGTCTGCTTGAGATTCTCTCTCAGTCTACTCCTCCAGCTCATTCTCTCTAATAAATAAATAAATAAATCTTGAAAGAAAGAAAGAGAGAAAAGAAAAGAAAAGAAAAGAAAAATTTCCTTTCATCTGAAAAAGGCATATTCTTCACCCCAGAGCTTCAGAAAGAAAGTTCATGCTCTGCAGAAAAAAAAGAGGAGATGCTCATCTAACCAGCCAGATCAGGGATAATTAAGCCTGGTATTGAAATAGTGACAGATAATGCAAGATGTTTGACCTCATATCCAAATCCAGTGTCTTATCTACTATATGCAGCCATTCATTTCATTCTGACTGTCACTGTCCTTATTCAAGTGACCTCACTTCTTACCTAGATGATGGCAGACACCTACTACTGATTCTGGCATCTTGTCTCTACCCACTTCACTCCATTCTATGCAAAGCTTCTTGATGAATATTTGTTTCTGTCATGGTTTTAGATTGTAAATCACCAAAACTGATGTGGTCTAACTTAAGCAGGAAAAGTATTATATACAGACTATCAGGAATCTGATCAGATCTGGAGTTCAGGAAACTGAAAAAAATCGAAGAGGGTGATGAAGTGAGAAACACAGTCTAAGTCTTATTATAAGAAGAGCTGGATACCCTGCTGCTGCTATGACCACAGAACACTCTCCATCACCCTAGCTAGACACATTGGTAACATGATAGGTCACTATATCATTGTGTTAATCCCTCGAGTTAAAGAATTACATAGGACTTTCTAATTGGCTGAGTCGAGGATTTGTAGCTCCAAGTTCAAGTGGGGATAAGAAATGTCTAACTGTCTTTGGTTTCCACAGTGAAAAACAGACCTCAGGGGTGCCTGGGTGGTTCAATGGGTTTCACCTCTGCCTTTGGTTCAGGTCATGATCTCAGGGTCCTGGGATCCAGCCCCGCATCAGGCTCTCTGCTCCATGGGGAGCCTGCTTCCCCCTCTCTCTCTGCCTTCCCCCACCCCTGCCTGCCCCTCTGCCTACTTGTGATCTCTCTCTGTCAAATAAATAAATAAAATCTTAAAAACAACAACAACAACAACAAAAAAAAAAACCAACCCAGACCTCTGCCTCTAACTAATACATTACAATAAGGAATTCCCCCAAAATAGCAAGAGTGATCAGACTCTGGGAAATTAAAAAAAAAAAATCATGTTAATTACAATCTTCTTTAAAAAAAACTCTGACAGCAACGAGCCTCCCACAAAGGAGGCAATTATATACAATGAGGAAAATACAATCTCTCTCTCTCTTTCTTTTTTTTTTTCCATTTGGTAGTGAACAACTTTTTAAAAAATTACCTTATGTTAGTCACCATACAGTACATCATTAGTTTTTAATGTAGTGTTCTGTGTTTCATTGTTTGTGTACAACACATAGTGCTCCATTTAATCTGTGTCATGATCTCAGGGTCATGGAATCAAGCTCCGTGATGGTCTGCGTTCATGTGCCCTCCTTAATACTCATCACAAGGCTCACCCATACCCCTACCTCCATCCCCTCTAAAACCCTCAGTTTGTTTCCTGGAGTCTATAGTCTCTCATGGTTCATCTGCCACTCCACAGTTTCTCCCCCTTCATTTTTCCCTTCCTTCTCCTAATGTCCTCCATGCTATTCCTTATGTGCCACAAATAAGTGAAACCATATGATAATTGTCTTTCTCTGTTTGACTTATTTCACTTAGCATAATCTCCTCTGTTCCCATTCATGTTGATGAAAAAGTTGGGTATTCACCCATTCCCTGATGGGAATGCAAGGTGGTGCAACCATAGGAAAACAGTGTGGAGGTTCCTCAAAAAAATTTTTAAAAAGACAGTCTCTTCAATAAATTGTGCTGGCAAAACTGGACAGCTTCCTTAAGCCATACACAAAAATAAAGTCAGAATGGATGAAAAACCTAATCATGAGACCTGAGACCATAAAATTTATAGAAAAGAACCTAGGCACTCATTTCTTTGACAATGGTCTTAGCAATATTTTTTCTACATCTGTCTCCTCAGGCACAAGGAAAACACAAAATAAAGACTACATCAAAATAAAGAGCTTTTGCACAGGAAAGGAAATCATAAAAAAAAAACAACAACAACCTACTAAATGGGAAAAGATATTTGAAAATGATATATCCAATAAAGGTTTATTTACAAAAAAATAAAAAAAGTTACACAACTCAATACCCCCCCAAAAAAAAGAAAGAAAGAAAAAAAAAACCCAAATAATCCAAATTATATTCAGAACACAATGCTTTAAAACTTGAAGTCAATCACAAGAAAAAATTTGGAAGGAACACAAATACATGGAGGCTAAAGAGCATCCTACTAAAGAATGAATGGGTCAACCAAGAAATTAAAGAAGAATTTTAAAAATGCAACAGAAATATATGCAAAGAAACATGACAGTTCAGGAAAAAGCAGAGGCAGTCCTAGGAGGGAAGAATATAGTAATACAGAGCTTTCTCAAGAAAAGTCTCAAATATAGAAGCTAAACTTACACCTAAATGAGCTAGAGAAAGAATGGCAAATAAAACCTAAATCCAGCAGGAAAGGAGAAAGATTAGAGCAGAAATCAATGATATAGAAATTAAAAAAAAAAAAAAAAGCCAACAATAGAACAGATCAACAAAACTAGGAGCTGGTTCTTCGAAAGAATTAACTAAAGTGATAACCCCCTAGCCAAACTTATTGAAAAGAAAAGAGAAAGGACAGAAATAAATAAAATCATTAATGAAAGAGGAAAGATCACAACAAATATAACATTGTATGTTAACTACATTTAAATTAAAAAAAAATAAAATAAGGAAACCTTCGCCTTTGTATCCACATGTCCAAATTTGCATCAAGGCCATAATCACTCTATCTCTGAATTAGCTGTCTAAACTTCTCTTCTCTTCTTTCTTTTAATTCATTCTTCATTACCTATTCCACATTCCCACTGCACTTCTCAGGTATTCTTACTGCTGGTAATTATCCTTCCTTATATTTACCTATACCAATGATACACCATCTTCATGACTCCTCCTCAAATGCAACCTCTTTAAAAATTTTTTCCTTGTTTCAGGGTTCCTGCCAGGCTCAGTCAGTTAAGCATCTCCCTTCAGCTCAGGTCATGATCCCCAGGTCCTGAATTTTTTTCCATGTTCCCAGATAATTTTTCCCTTTTTGGAGGGCCCAGTTTATAATACTTACATTCTTCCAAATTTATATTTTAATTTTTTGCATGAATTCTATCTCTCCCTCTAGATGATAATCTCCTTAAGAACAGAGTATGATTTATTTTTTACATTTTTACAAATATCTTCAACATAGATGCCAAATAAATGTTGAACTAATTATGCAAATGTAGCAATCAAAAGCGGATCTGAAGCATAGTAAATCACAAGCAGAAATTGGTTGCAGAATTGCTGTGGAACAAAATGACAAGGATGTAATAATAATAGACCTAGCCTCCATTTTAAGAAAGCTCTATGTAAACATAAAAATCTGAATTTAAGAAATTATCCCTCTTTATAAATTTACCTAACAAAAGTATTCATTTTCAAAAAGAGTCACTGTAACCTTAAAAAGGTAAACTTTCTAGGAGTATTAAAATATCATTTAATTTGCAAAAATATGTTTTAAAATATCTGTTGTATAAAGAAAGCTGCACATACCATAAATCCTTTCATCAAACTCCTGCTCTTCCAAAAATATCTTCCCTGGTTCTGCCTGCGATCTATAAGTAAGCAGAAAAAGATGGTGGGGGGAGAGAAAGCTGGTCTAACAGAAACTACAAATGGTGATTGAAGGGTTTGGAAAAGATCTATTAACAGAGGTCAAGAAAATGGATATTATTCAGCATGAAGATTAAAGGTTGATTTGAGACAATTTAATAACAATCCACAAATACATGAAGGGCTCTCACACAGGGAATAATCACCAGCTTCTCTCTAACTTCGATTTGGACTAGAATAAGAGAAAAATTATGGTAGATAAAAAGAAAAATTTTGATAGTAGTAATTACTTAATACTAAAATGGGTAGGTAAGGAGAATTATGGACTCTTATTCCCTGTAAACTGGCTTTAAAATGTGTCTCAAAACATACAACCTGCAAAGAGGTAAAAGAAGACACTAGATAAATTTTCCAAGTCCCCTGCAATCTCTAGAGTCGGAAGTTTTAAATTTACTTCTCTTTAAGAAAATCTTACTGTTTTTTGGGTTCCCTGTTTCACCTGAGAAAGCTGTGTTGAAAGAATAATTTCAAGACTTTGTTATATTCCTATTTTCTCCCACATCCATCTAAAAGTTTTGTCATTTTGGTGATTACTTTCTGACATCTATCTGAGTGTTAAACACAGGAAGAACCCAAGAAGATTTTAGCAAAGCACGACTCTTCCACCTCCATAGCTCTACCTTCTCCCATGCTCCAAAGCTTGTTTATATTTGGATCAAAGAATCCCTTCTGATTCTGTTGTAACAAACTGATAACATGGATATAGATAAAGAAAATTAATAAAGGTAGCGAGAAAAATTGTGTGAAGATAGCCAAGGTACAACTAGTCTCAAGGTTAACCACGTTACATCTTAGGTTAAAATTTCAATTTGTTTCAACTATCTTCAAATTAGCAGAGGAAGCTAACCAAGTGTGTTGCAAGTCTCAGAACTTAGAAAAAAAACAAAATAAAAAATAAAAAAACTCTAATACTAGTGATGCATTTAATTACAGGAAGTTAAAGTGTTGTTAAAACAATTTTATCAGGGTTCTCCCAAGAAGCAAAACCAATACAATGCACACAACTACTCAGAGAGAGATTTAAGGAAGAGATTTTTCTCATAAGATTGTGTGAGCTGGTAAACGTTTTAACAAATAAGCTGGCTAGTAACTCAAACAACAGTTGATGTTAGAGTCTTGAGTCCCAGATTTGTAGGGAAGGCTGGCTGGCTGGAAATTCAGACAATATTTTTGTGTTATTGTCCAAGGAAGGCATAATTCATTCTTTGTTAGGAAATCTCAGTTTTATTCTTAAAGACTTCAACTGATTGGATGAGGCCCACCCATATTATCAAAAGTAATCTCCTTTACTTAAAGTCAACTGATTGTAGGTGCTGATTACATTTACAAAATACTTCACATCGACATCTAACTAGTGTTTGACCAAAAAACTGAACATACAGCCTAGCTAAGTTGATAAATAAAAAGTAACCATCATAACCAGTTTCCTTGTTTTTAAACTTAGTGAGTGTTTTTACTGATTTTATTGTTCTAAAGTCTCTGAATCTCTTTAATGAACATCTTTGATAATAGCAATATATGACTGGCAAATAATTTGATCTGTGTATTCATTCATTTAGTCAACATTTATTGAGCATTCATATGCCCTGCCACTGTTCTAGGTACTAGGGGTACAGAAGCAGAGAAGAGAGACAAGGCCCTTGTTGGTGTGCAATGTCAGGAGTTCCCTGGATGAAATTCATCACTGCCCCCCTACATAGACTGCAAGGAGAAACCCAAGAAAAAGGCAGACCAATTCAGACTGGCAGGTGACAGTTTAATAAGCAAGGGGACTTACATACAATGCTTGTCCTGAGTGGCCACAAAATGAGTAAATCTCTGCACCCACCTGAGAGAATCTTGAGAGTTTATATAGAGGCTTTAATAAAGCTTAGTCACATATATTGTCCAAATGATCTCAATAACACATTACTTTCTCACCTTTGCATTGTTGGAATAGCAACCAGTATAGGAACAGTGGGCAGAACATACATTAAAAGGATAGGAGAATTGCCTCTCTTATATCCTACATAATTGTATCCTACAAATTGCACCAATTGCCTGGGTGCAATTTGTAGGTCAATTGGCCAACATGCCCTCTTGATGACATCCTCCAATAGCTCTTGCCATCTTTGACCTTATGTTCCTCTTATTTAGAGTACTTATTACCACTGAATATTATAATTTATACATACTAGTTTATTTCTTCATATATCTCCACAATAATATTATTTCCCATAACCTGGGAGCATTTTTTTAATATTTTATGCCCAACACATATGGGTCCAAATTGGTAATAGGTAGATGACACATGTGCTAAATAAGTTAATCTGTAGTCCAGTACAGTCTTTCCATATTGCAGATGATAAAACAGAGACCTAAACAAGTTGACTTACTTAAAGTCATACAATTTAATTATTTAAGCAGAAATGAACTGTGGCTATCTAGGTTCAAATATCTTCCAATAAACCACACATGTAAAAGCACATTCAACAAACATGTATGAAAACCATGTCAATTTATGAAAATAATGGTCCCAACAAAGAGCAATTGCACTCATGAATTAATCCAAAAGTTTCATTCATTCATCTTCCTTCCTTCATAAAATTAATTAGTTTGACTACCTTCTTCAATCTTGAGTTAAAAAAACAGCCTTGGTATTTTAGGAGAAAGGTATAACTAGAACTCCACTAACAATTGCCAAAGAATGAGCATCAAGAGTTTCAGAGTTCCAATATACTCTACCTATGTACTCTAACTTTGATACACATAGTTTAGCACTTAAACCAAACTGTAACCACCTGACAGTCTAGCTCAAGATTTCTCTAAAAGTAACCCTGTTTCCTACTGGAAATTAATTTCATGAGGCTGAAGTGAAAACACACCCCAACTTCTCTTTTCCCTCCTGCACAGGTGCAGGAAGGGCACCATAGATAAAACAAATCACTCAAAGTATTCCATTTCTCAGAAAATAGTTCAAAGAAGGTACATGTCCTGCACAGGGCCCATCAGAGTCCATCTATGAGGTTCCTCTGAGGTCACTAAGTATAAGAACCCTAAGTTTAAAGCTGCTGCAATAATCTTTTCGATTGTATGGGGAGAGCTAGCCTATAAATGATATCAGTAGAGAGTAAAACTAAAATATGGAAGAATGAGAAACAATAATATAATTTGAGGATATAGATCCAGTTATGTATGAATTTTGTATTTTTAATTATATGGGTCAATAAATATATATTTTTACTTAAGGATGTTTAAAAGAAAAGTTCTGATAAATACAGTCCTATAACTGTAAGCTCTATGAATACAGATATTTTCATATATTTTGATTCACTGCTCTATCATCAGCATATATAATAGTACCTTAACATACAAAAGACATTCAATAAACATGTAAAATAATACATCCAGTGTTCATGGTGCCTATGTCACCATGGTTGAAATCTGCAAAGAAAGCCAAGCAAGATCTCTGTCACTTATTAAATCACAAAGCCCAAAAGAGCTACTAAGCACTGTGGTATCAGTTATCTCATTAATCTTAATAACACAGGAGATAGGCATTATTATCCTCATTTTACAAATGAGGAAATTGAACTCAGAGAGGTTAATTAATTTGCCCAAGGTCATGCAATAAATGATGGAGATGGGATTGAAGCCCAGGTGTTCCGTCTGACTCTAATGTCTACACATGTCCCTAAAATTACACTGTTATACTTTTTTTATTTTGAGAATATCTTTTATCAGTGTCCTTAGTCATTTGACACAATAGGGCAATGTTAACCTAACTTTCTATTTTTTAATAAAAACTTCAAAGAACTAAAAGTCAAACACCATACCAAATCAAGCAGCAAGCATAGGAAAGCTGTAAATAGACTGTTAGATTCACCATTTGCTGTTAAACACTGTCTTAATCATTTTAGGCTGATATAAGAGAATACTGGATCGGGTAGTTTAAATAGCAAATATTTATTTCTTACAGTTCTGAAGGCCAGAAAGTTCAAGATCAAGATGTTGGCAGATCCAAAGTCTAATGAGGACCTACTTCCTGGTTTGTGGATGGCCATCTTCTTTAAGCTAGGAAACGAAATATCAATAAACTCTAGATTCTGAGTAAGTACTACTTAAGACAAAATCAACCAGGACAGAATTAAAGGAGGAGGAAAGGAACTTTGGGGTAAAACAGGAAATGGTGCTGTCTTGGGCCAGAAAGATCTCAGAAATTTCCCACAAGTAACTACTTTCAGCAGGAGAGAGCCTTAAGTAAACAGAAACTTCTAGAGCAGCTCCCCAAATAAACAGGATAGTATTGCAAGGGTCATAAGAGCAATGAAGAGAAAATCTTGATGAATATTGCCAAACAACTTAAATAGTAAGTCCCTCACTCTGTCAGTTAAAGGCTATGAGGAAATGTGAAAAAAACAAATATAGAGGTAGGAGCCTTGTTAAATCATATCAAGCTCTGAGGACCAGTGACCCAGAATGAGAGTCTATATATTCAATAACTGACTATAGCTACAGAGGACTGATGTGTTGAATAAAGCCCCTTTCCAATTCAAATCCATCCTAAAATAACCTCTTATCACCAGATCAGGAAAATCTACTTGACTCAAAACACATAACATAAAAGAAATTTGGTCTGGTTCCATACAAGCAGAGAATGAAAATAAGTAACTAAATTTTACAACTGATGAAAACTCAACAAAAATTTTTGCTTTGAAGCAGATGAACATTATAATATAATATTCCCAAATAAACTTCTAAAAAAAAAATCCTTCAGGAAGCAATAGCTGTTGTGAAAGAACACAAAACAGAAACAGAGGACTTATAGAATAAAGAACCATAAAATATGCAGAACTCAAGAAAGGAACTGAAAAAAAAAAAAAGAAATAAAGACAAAATTATATAAAGACCAGAAGAGAAAGTATACACCACAGAAAAAAAAAAATCAATAATTGACAGAATATAAAAAAGAGAAATGTGAATAAAACATATATCAAAAAAGAGAAGAAAGGCTTCAAGAGAAGTAGATAGACATAAAGGAGAAGCAAAGGAGATCCCACATATATTTAAATCCCTAAAATTAAAATTAAAATCATGGAATAAAGAAGTATTTGAAACTGTCATTAAGAAAATTATCTGTGCATTAAATAACAATAGCAGTAATAATAATAAGGCATTAAATGAAGAACATAGATTCTGAAATGATACACTGTGTAACTGGGAAAACATCCAGACTAACACTAAGATGTTCCCCAGTAAAATTATTAGAAATCAAATAGAAAGATTACTTGGACATTTAGCAAACAAATCAAGACATGCATAAATGATAGAAAATTAGAATGACATCAAATTTCTCACTACAACATCAACACCAAGAAATAGTGAGAAATACCTAGAAGTTACTAAAAAAAAAATAAGAAAAGGTAAGATGAACATTTTATTTTCACCTAAGCTTTCCTTTAAGTATATAGGCAATGGACCTCTGAACATTAAGGAACCAAGGGAATATTTCACTAATTGTCTTTTCTTGGAAATCTATTACAGAACAATCTCCATACAATGAAGAAATTATTGGAGAAATTTTTCTAAAAGGAATGATGATGCACAATAATTATATTCAAAATAAAATTGAGACTAAAATATGGGGATTATGGGGAAAGAATAGCATGCAAATGTTAAATGTGATCTGGCAATTTAAAAATAGCACAAAATAGAGTGACATCAGCAAGACAGAAGGATAGAACATTCCAGCCTTCATGCTTCCAGAGAAATATAATTTTGACAACCAGATGTAAACAAAAATACTTCAGTAAGAGCCCTGGAGTCCAGGTGAGAAAGTCCAGCAAACAGGAGAATAAAAATGAGAAGAGATTTACTGAAGAGACACTGAGAAGGACAGTTTCATTTTACCTGTATTACCTCTCCTTCAAAAGAGCATAGAACAGTGCCAGGAGAGATCCCCTTGGCCTGGGAGTTCCTTTATGGGGGAAAGAGAGCAAAGAAAATATCCAATTTCATCAAAGAACCAAGCTCTAGACCTACTCCTAAGATAACACTATCAGTCCCATTCATGGACCTTAGCACTTGGCCCACCCACAGACCCCAATATCAGACCCTCCTGTGAACCCTAGCACCAGGCCCACAGGTTTGCAGATTCTTACACCAGGCCTGCTTACCCTGCAGACATCAACATCAGACCCACACTTGTACTTTACCAGTTGGCCTAATAACAGTTCCTGAATTTGATAACTGGTGAAAGTTTTGCCCTGCAAAAGCTAGTAGGTACAGACTGGGGGAAAAAAATCAGTTTTTCAGATGTATAGTTATCAAAGCAAGGCTACAAAGATGATGAAAAATCAGGGATCTCTGAAACTACTAAAGGAACAAAATAAATCTCTAATAATCAAACCTAAAGAAATGGAGATCTGTGAACTACCCAAAAAAAAAAAAATAATAATAATAATTATCTTAAAGAAGATCAGTGAGCTACATATAAACACAGATATTCAGTGAAATAAAATCAAGAAAACAATACATGAGTAAAATGAGAAGTTCTGCAGAGATAGAAATCATAAAGAAGAGCCAAACAGAAATGAAGGAGGTAAAGAACACAATAACTGAGCTGAAAAATTCAATATAGAGCTTCAATGACACACTTTACTAAGCAAAAGAGTGAATGAGTGAGGTTAAAGACAAATAATTTGAAATTACAGTCAGAGGAACAAAAAGAAAAAAAAGGTAAAAAAACAGGTAAAAAACCTATGGGAGTTATAGGATATCATCAAAACAATCAATATGCATTTTATGGGAGCCCCAGATGGCATAGAGAAAGGGGCACAATCTTATTTAAAGAAATAAAAGCCAAAAACTTCCCGAATCTAAAAAGAAAAATGGACAACCAAATTCTTGAAGCCTAAAATACCCCAAGATGTTGAAACTAAAAAAATCTACAATGATGCACAATAAAATTAAATTTTCAATAGTCAAAAACCAAGGGAAAATTTTGAAATCAGGAAAAGTGACTCGTTCTATACAAGGGAATCCCCATAAGACTATCAGTCAATTTTGCCCCAGAAGCCCTAGAGCCCAGGAAAAGAGTGGGATGATATATTCAAAGTGCTAAAATAAAAACAACAACAAAAAACAAACAAAAAAACAAAACAAAAAAAACTTACCAACCAAGAATACTATACCTGGAAAAACTATCTTTTAAAAATGACAGAGAGTGATGCCTGGGTTGCTCAATTGGTTAAGTGTCCAAATCTTGATTTTGACTAGATCATGATCTCAAGGTCATGGGATCAAGCTCAATGTTGGGATCCACACTGATCACAGAGCATACCTAAGACACTCTCTCTCTCTCTCTCTCTCTCTCCTTCTTCCTTTGCCCCCTCTCCCCACTAGCACATACTCTCTCTAAAATTAAATAAATAAATAAATAAGTAAAATTAAAATGAGGGCTAGATAGTCTTTCCCAGAAAAACAAAAGCTGAGGGAGTTCATTATAATTCCATCTGCCTTATAAGAAAGGTTAAAGTGAATTTTTAAAGTTGAAATGTAAGTATATTAAAGAGAAATATGAAAGTATAAGTCTTACTGGGAAAAGTAAACATATAGGCAAATGATGCAACACTGTAAAAGTGTTGAATAAATCACTTCTAATCCATTATAAAAGTTAAAAGACAAAGCATTAAAATTAACTATAACCACAAAAATTGGCTAATGATTACACAATAGAAAAAACAGTAAATTCTGACATCAAAATCATAAAGTGGGGCGAAGAGTAAACATGTAGAAGATTTATTTTAATAAAACAGAAAAATCTCATATTTATTCTATGTATCAGATGACATCAATACATATGTCTTTCTTTCACACATTTAATTTTACAGTTTTAAACCTCTAATTCTATCTTACTTATAAGAGTAAGATATAGGATTCCAAAAATTCATTTTAGAATATAAATTATCAGATAAATAAATAGAGGCTACTCATTGCATAGGAATTTTGTAGAATTTTATATGCGATTGAAGGTAAATTGTCATCAGCTTAAATGAGACATCAAAAAGTTTTATGCAAGCCTCATAGCACTGATGAAAAAAATCTATGGTAGATACAAAGTGAAAACCTATAGTAGATACAAAAAAAGGTAGAGGAAAAAATGAAATCATTGAATTACAAAGAAGGATAACAGGAAAGGAAGTGAGGAACAAAAGAACTGCAGAGTAGACAAAACAATTAACAAAAGGGAAAGAAAAAGTCCCTACATATCAATAATTACTTTAAATATAAATGGGTTAAACTAATCAATTAAAAGACACTGAGTGGCTGAATGAATTTAATAAAGCAAGATCCAAAGACATGCTATCTACAAGAGACCCACTTTAATTTTTTTTTTTTTTTTTGAGAGAGAGTGAGAGAGTGAGAGTGCAGGGTGGGAGCGGAGAATGGAAGAAAGGGAGGGAGAGAGAGAAGGAATCTCAAGCAAAGTACACACTGAGTGCAGAGCCCAACATGGGGCTCAATCTCATGACCCTGAGATCATGACCTGAGCTGAAATCCAGACTCAGACACTTAACCAACTGAGCCACTATGGTGCCCCAAGGACCCACTTTACTTTTCTAATTTTTTTTTGAAGATTTTATTTATTTATTTAGAGATCACAAGGAGGCAGAGAGGCAGGCAGATAGAGAGGGGGAAGAAGGCTCTCTGCTCAGCAGAGCCCCCCCCGATGTGGGGCTCGATTCCAGGACCCTGAGATCATGACCTGAGCTGCAGAGGCCTTAACCCACTGAGCTACCCACGCAACCCAAGGACCCACTTTAGATTTAAGGACACAAGTAGGCTAAAACTAAAAAGATGAAAAAGATACCGCATGCAAATGGTAACCATAAGAAAGCAAGGATGGTTATACTTGCAACAGATAAAATAGACTTTCTTTAAAGAAGGTCATTACATAATCATAAAATGGTCAATCCACCAGAAGGACAGAATAATTGAAAATATATATGAAGCCAGAACTACAGCACCTAAGCATATAAAGAAAATATTGACTGATTGCAATGCAATAACTGTAGGAGACTTTAATACTCCATTCAGAGTAATGCACGATCACCAAGGCAGAGAATCAGTAAAGAAACAGCAGATTTGAACACTATAGACCGAATTAATCAACAGACATATATAGAACATTCCAGCCAATGGCAGTAGGATACATATTCTTCTCAAGCATGCATGTAACTTACTCCAGGATAGATCACATGCTAGGTTACAAAACAAGTCTTAACAAATTTAAGAAGCCTGAAATCATTCCAAGTATCAAATGTTGGTAAAAATATGGAGAAAGGAGAAACCCTGTACATTGTTAGTGGGAGTGTAAACTGGTGTAGCCACTAGGCAAAAACAATATGGAGTTTCCTTAAAAAATTAAAAAATATATGTATGACTTGATCTAGTAATCCCACTTCCAAATAAACATATCCAAATGAGTTGACATCAGCATCTTGGAGTCATCTGCCTTTCCATGTTCATTGCAACATTATTAACAATAGCGAAGAGAAGCACCTGAAGGTCCACTAGGAGATGAATTTTCTTTAAAAAGTGGTATACACTTACAATGAAACACTAGACATCTTAAAATGGAAGGAAATCCTGGCATTTGTAGCAATATGGATGAACCTGGAGGACATTATGCTAAGTGAAATAAGCCAGACACAGATGGGCAAATACTATGTGATATCTTTTTTTTTTTTAACTTGAGTATAGTTGATATACAATGTAACATTAGTTTCAGGTGTACAACACAGTGATTCAACATCTCTACTCCTTCTGCTATGCTCAACACAGGTGTCACTACCATCTGTAACCATGCAATGCTATTATAATATCATTGACTATATTCCCTTTGCTTCACCTTTCATTCCCATGACTTATTCATTTCATAACTGAAAGCCTGCATCTCCCACTCCCCTTTACCAATTTTGCCATACCTCTACCCTCTACCCTCTACCCTCTTCCCTCTAGCAACCATCACTTTGTCCTCTGTATTTATAGGTCTAATTCTGCATTTTTTTTGTTTATTCATATTTTTTTGTTTCTTACATTCCGCATATGAATGGAATCACATGATTATTTACCATTCTCGCTACAACTTATTTCATTTAGCATAATATCCTCTAAGTCCACCCATGTTGTTGCAAATGGTAAGGTCACATCCTTCTTTTTTTTTTTTTTTTAAAGGTTTTATTTATTTATTTGTCAGGGAGAGAGAGAGATAAAGCACTTGCGAGTGCACAAGTAGGCAGAGCGGTAAGCAGAAGCAGAGAGAGAAGCAGGCTCCCTGCCAAGCAAGGAGCCCAATGCAGGACTCAATTCCAGGACACTGGGATCATGACCTGAGCCAAAGGCAGCAGCTTGACCGACTGTGCCACCCAGACATCCTGGTCACATCCTTCTTATGGCTGCATAATACTGTATGTTGAAAAAATAAATAAAATTTAAAAAGCCTATGAAAATAGGACAAAATAAAACTTTAGTGAAAAGAGAAAGAGGAAGGAAACAAATTCCTTCACTGTCTCATAAAGCTATGGCTTGGGAAAAAAACACTACTTAAATGACAAAGCTTTACTATATTTGAAAGCAAAAATATCAACACCATTGACCAAATAAACAAATGCCATTGACTGAAATTCAATGATAGGAGAGAGAAAAGGGAAGAGGAAAGAAAAGCTTCTAGTAGAAATTCATTGTTCATCATAGTCACAGGGTAAATAAAGGGTACTACTTATATTATTTAAGAGTATTAATGTAAAAGTAAGCACTATAACAAAAATGTAAGCCTTCTAAAGAATTCCAAAAATCCATATATAGAAAGAAAGAAAGAAAGGAAAAGAAAGAAAAGAAAAAAGCAGGTATCATTGTCATTGTTAAAAACACTTGCTCTTCTCACCACTCTGGAAAACAGCATGGAGGTTCCTCAAAATCTTGAAAATAGAGCTACCTTACAACCCAGCAATTGCACTATTCGGTATTTACCCTAAAGATACAAACGTAGTGATCCAACGGGGCACGTGCACCCTAATGTTTATAGCAGCAATGTCCACAATAGCCAAACTATGGAAAGAACCTAGATGTCCATCAACAGATGAATGGATAAAAAACAGGTGGCATATATACAATGGAATACTATGCAGCCATCAAAAGAAATGAAATCTTGCCATTTGTGATGACGTGGATGGAACTAGAGGGAATTATGCTTAGCAAAATAAGTCAATCAGAGAAAGACAACTATCATATGCTCTCCCTGATATGAGGAAGTGGAGATGCAATGTGGGGGGTTTGGGGGGTAGGAAAAAGAATAAATGAAACAAGATGGGATTGGGAGGGAGACAAACCATAAAAGACTCTTAATGTCACAAAACAAACTGAAGATGGCCGGGCAGGGTAGGGAGGGAGAGGGTGGTTGGGATATGGACATTGGGGAGGGTATGTGCTATGGTGAGTGCTGTGAAGTGTGTAAACCTGGCGATTCACAGACCTGTACCCCTGGGGCTAATAATACATTATATTTTTATTAAAAATTTTTTTAAAAATGCTCTTCTCATATAATTTTCATATTTACTAACAATCATATGTATAATATACTTATATCATACATATATATATTTACTAACAAATGTTAGTAAATATATTTTTACTAACTTTATTTTACTGACATATTTATATCATACATATATATTTAGAGTTACTAACAAACATATGTATGATATATTTATAATATAAACCTAGAATCAAATTTATCAGTCATATCAACAAATATAGACTTGGTAAACTTATCTAATAAATAAATAAAAGTATTGTCATATTAGTATTAAAAGTAAAATCCAATTTTATTATGTACATAATAGAATCACCTAAAACAAAGTGATTTGGAAAGATTAAAATTAAAAGATTGATAGGCAATTGCAAAGAGGCTGTTAAGAGCTGAACTTTTGTCAGCTCTTTGTTTGTCCCAAAGTTTATTTGTTGAAGTCCTAACTCCTAATACCTCATAATGTGATCATATTTAGAAACAGTGTCTTTAACTTTAAAAAAAAAAGAAAGAAAAGAAACAGTGTCTTTAAATGGGCCACTGAGTTAAAATGAAGTCATTAGGGTGGGTCCTAATCTAAAATGACTGGTGTTCTTGTAAGAAGAGGAATTTAGTTCCTCAAAAAGTTAAAAATAGAGCTACCCTATGACCTAGCAGTTGCATTATAGGTATTTATCCAAAAGATACAAAAATGGTCATTCAAAGAGACCCATGCATCCCATCATTAATAACAGCAATGTCTACAATAGCCAAACTATGGAAACAGCCCAGATGTCCACTGACAGATAAATGGATAAAGATGTGGTGTGTGTGTGTGTGTGGGGGGTGTATTATGGAATATTACTCGGCCATCAAAAAGAATGAAATCTTACCATTTGCAACAACATGGATGGAACTAGAGAGTATTATGTTAAGCAAAATTAGACAGAGAAAGGTAAGTGCTGTATGATTTCACTCATATGTGGAATTTAAGAAACAAAGCAGATGAACATAGGGTAAGGGAAGGAAAAATAAAATAAGATAAAAATAGAGAGGAAGGCAAACCATAAGACACTTTAAACTATAGGGAACGAACTGAGGATTTCTGGAGTGGAGATGGGTACGGGAGATGAGGTAAGGAGGGCACTTGATATTATGAGCACTGGGTGTTATATGCAACTGATGAATCACTAAATTATACCACTGAAACTAATAATACACTATATATTAACTAACTTGAATTTAAATAAAATTAAAAAATGAAAATAAAATAATAAAATAATTTTAAAAGAAGAGGAATTTAGGACGTAGATACACAGAGAAGAAAGAAAGTGTAAAAGACAAGGAGAAGACACATCTGCAAGCCAAGGGCAGAAACATCAGAAGAAACCAACCCTGTTAACACTTTGATCTTGGACTTCTGTGTCCCAGAATAGTGAGAAAATAAATTTCTGTTGCTTAAGCCCTTCAGTCATTGGTCTTTGTTATAGTGGACCCAGCTGATTAATCCAGAGACCATTGCTCTTGACCCTCACAAGGAGAACAAGCCATTCAAACTATAATTAAAAACAAACAAACAAACAAAACTATCAGAGAGCCAAAGATACAAAGAAACCTAAAACAATAAATTCCAGGATGTGATAAGCTCTTCTTCTTTTTTAAATTTTATTTATTTATTTATTTATTCGACAGACAGAGATCACAAGTAGGCAGAGAGGCAGGCAGAGAGAGAGAGAGGAAGAAGCAGGCTCCTGTGGAGAAAGAGCCCGATGTGGGGCTTGATTCCAGGACCCTGGGATCAGGACCTGAGCCAAAGGAAGAGGCTTTAACCCACTGAGCCACCCAGCCACCCCAGTGAGCTCTTCTTAAGAGAGGAAATATTCATAGCTTTGTTTCTTCCTAGTAGGACTCTGGGATAAAGAAAAATCAACTCTGGATAGAATAATAAAAACCAGTCAAATTAAATCCTGAACTCACCCTCAAAATATTTTGGAAGGAACTGAATGAAAATAAAGCTGCAACAAAACCCAGACCTAGCTCAACTACAAATTAGATCGATTTAGCCCTGCACACATACTTTGCTATGGGAGAAGGGAGTTACCTCTTTGGGGAGTAAAAATTTATCTGAGTTTCCAATATTGTTTTACAAAACTATTTAGCATACAGTAAAATATTACAAGATATGCAAAAGGGAAGAAAATAGTCAATAGAAGCAGACCCAGAGATAAAACAGATATTAGAATTATCAGACATGGACAGTAAAATAACCATAACAAACATCTTTCAAAACCTAGTGGTAATATGAAAACATGCATAAATAGATGGGGAAAAATAAATTACAAACAAAAAATAATAAATTTAGATATTAGCACCAAAAAATACAAAAAAAAAAAAAACCAACTCACAAACGCATTCAGTAGACTTAACAGCATACTGGACACAGCAGAAGAAAAATAATCAGTAAACTTAAATATTCAAGTTGAATAATTAATATCCAAATCAAAACAGAAGAGTGAAAAAATGACAGTGTCTGAGACCTGAGACAATACTAAGCACTTAATTTGTACGTAATTGAAATCCCAGAAGGAAAGGAAAGAGAGAATGTGGCTGAAAAAATTTGAAGAAACAATAGCCAAATATTTATAAATATGATGAAAATATGAATAGGAAATTATTAGTAAAAATCATGAAAACCAAAATAATGGGAAGAAAAAGCAGATGGGAGAAACATATTCATTACTTACAAAAAAGAGACAAAAGAATCACAGCTGATTTTTCATCATATACATATTGTTAAATGACAAAGTAAGATACAGAACAATGGTACAATATGCTACTCTTTTTATAACAAACAACAGATGGAAATAAGGAGAGACAGGTAGATGATAGATGATAGATGATAGATTAAATAGATAGATAGATATTCTTGCCTTTTCAAACTTGAATCATAATGCACTCTGGTTTTAAAGAAATACATTATAGAGGATTTTCTTTGTGAGAATCTCCTGTAATTTTTCAGAAACCAAGACATTAGCATTACAATTGCTGTGAGAACTCATTGAAACCAATAGCAAAGGTCTCCTTTTAAATGTGTGTGAATTGCTTTCATTTACAACTTCAGGAAAAAAAAAACCTGCCAGCACAGTACTA
Source organism: Mustela putorius furo (assembly GCF_011764305.1). NCBI lineage: Eukaryota > Metazoa > Chordata > Mammalia > Carnivora > Mustelidae > Mustela > Mustela putorius. The sequence continues at coordinate 33,341,075 of NW_025421998.1, forward strand.
AGAGCAAAATCCGTTCTTCTGATCACTAAACCTAAACCACTGCATTAGTGTAGACCAAGACAAACACAAAATATCACTATAATGCTTTGGGGGATATATGCTTCATTAAAGATAATCCACTACAATATGACAAAACATAAGGTAGCTATTCTTTCTGCAGCAACACAGATGAAGACTTTATTTTAAACCCATAGCAGATTGAATTTTTGCATGTTGTTTTCTTTAAACTGCCTTGCTTAATCTAGAAATACATTAAAACACTCATCCACCAGCTGTGCTGATTTCAGCTGTAGCAAATTTATGATTAGATTCCTCCTGAAAATATTTTCTTGCCACAAAATTTTAAAACTGACTGAAATAGTATTAAAATTCAGGAATGGGAAATACAACTTCATTATTAAATTTTAATGCTATTTTCTCTTTAAATCATTCGAATGACATATTAGACAAAACTACTAATATTAGAAAACATTAATTAGGTATTAACTTTTTCGAGGGTTTTTTGGAGATAAAAATTCAAGACACGGGGCCCCTGGTTGGCTCAGTGGGTTAAGCCTCTGCCTTTGGCTCAGATCATGATCTCAAGGTCCTGGGATCAAGCCCCCATCATGCTCTCTGCTGGGAAGGGAGTCTGCTTCCTCTCCACCCTGCTTTCTCTGCCTGCCTCTCCACCTGCTTGTGATCTCTGTCTTTCAAATAAATAAAATCTTAAAAAAAAAAAAATCAAGACATATTATCTTAAAGCGAAGTAGATAGGCAAAGCTAGTTGTAATTTCCTGCATTACACTCCATTACAAATTTTGTGACTTTTGTGGTAGTCTCAGAATTTAAGGCAAACTTGGTTAGAAACAGACAGATTTTTTTTTACCTTCTTTCTTAACTGATATAAAGTTATTTCTTTCAGTCAAATATATCATTCTTATATTTAAGTTAATTAAATTTGACTGAAAGAAAATACATGTACATGAAAAGGGTCCTTATATTCAGGAGATTTTAAGCAAAAGTTGACAAACTAGGACTTCGGACAACTGCCTGTCTTTATAGAGTGTTATCAGTAACACTTATAAGTAAACAGCGCATGTTTACTTTTTTGTCCATGGCAGATTTCACATAATGGAAAAGTTGAGTAGCTGCCACAAGAGAACGTAGATCCTTCAAGCCTAAAATATTTATTATCTGGCCCTTTAAGAAAAAAAAAAATTGTCCAACTCTTGGTCTAAATCAAGTTTCAGAGCATCTCTTACCTCCATCCCATCAAGTTTAGTGTGTGCGTTCTTCCAGAAAGGCAAAAAGTTTTTTCAAAGAACTCAAAGATAATATGCTCTCCAGAGTAAATAAATTACATTAAAATTAAAGAAAAAATTTTAAACGACCTCAGCTTTCAGCGTTTCACCTTTTCCTTTACTCAACCTAGATGTAGCATGAGTTCTCTTTTTAGCCTTGAGGTATGAAACAGACCTATTATCATTATTATTAAAAAAGGCATCCTTGGGGCGCCTGGGTGGCTCAGTGGGTTAAGCCGCTGCCTTCGGCTCAGGTCATGATCTCAGGGTCCTGGGATCGAGTTCCGCATCGGGCTCTCTGCTTAGCAGAGAGCCTGCTTCCTCCTCTCTCTCTCTCTCTGCCTGCCTCTCTGCCTACTTGTGATCTCTCTCTGTCAAATAAATAAAATCTTAAAAAAAAAAAAAAAGGCATCCTTTCCACTATGGTATCTCACACCTAACCTTCTTCTCACTTGCATTATTTTGCATTCCCTAAACTTTGTAGTAATCAGTACCAAATAAAGGAAAAGTTGATGAATTTTGATCCCCTCAAAATCTCGGAGGTTAAAGAGTTCTGAGCCCAATTCCAACGTGTGGATGGTGAATCCCCCACATTAGCTGGGGGTCTTCAAATTGACTCAATACTGATACTCTCTACTTGGAGATATAGACATAATCCTTATGGTGAGACCTCAGTTTCACACGACTGCCCCTCACCCACTTCAGATGCCAATCACAAGCCCAGGTTGCTAACTGTGTTTCTGACCGACTAGCTAGCTATAAAGCAGAGGTTTCCACAACCCCTTCTTACATTTTATTAATCTGCTTGAGCAGCTCACAAACCTCAAAGAAACATTTTACTTACTAGATTGCCAGTTTATGATTAAAAGTTACAACTTGGGAACAGCCAGGTGGAAGAGATTCATAGAACAAGGTATAGGGAAAGGGCAAACATCTTCCATGCCCTCTCAGGGCATGTCATTCTCCCCACAGCTCTGCCTGTTCACTAACTCAGAAGCTCTGCAAATCTGGTCTTTTGGTGTTTTGATGGTGGTTTCATTAGTTAGGTGTGGTTCATTACATCATTGGTTGTTGGCAACTTCAACCCCTCTCCCCTGCAAGGTCAGCGGGTAGGACTGAAAGTTCCAACCCACTAATCACATGGTTGGTTCTACAGGAAACTCATTCCAATCTTTACCTGCAGTCCAAAAGTCCTATCATTAACATAACAAGATAGGGCGCCTGGGTGGCTCAGTGAGATAAAGCCTCTGCCTTTGGCTCAGGTCATGATTCCAGGATCCTGGGATCGAGCCCCGCATCGGGCTCTCTGCTCAGCAGGGAGCCTGCTTCCCTTCCTCTCTCTCTGCCTGCCTCTCTGCCTACTTGTGATCTCTCTCTGTCAAATAATTAAAATAAAAATCTAAAAAAAAAAAAAAAAGATTCTCTCTCTCTCTCTCCCTCTAGCCCTCCCTCCAGCTCTCACACATACACTCTTTCTCTAAAAAAAAAAAAAAAAAATTATAATTAAAAAAAGAATATTACACTCGAATACCCATTGCTACTGTGAGACTTAATAAGTAGATGCAGAAGACAAGCTAAATTCACACACTAGAAACATTTTCTACCTTCCATTTGACAATAAAATTAAAGGAGAAAGGAAGCACAGAGAAACAAGTTCACAGAAAGCCGTATGTGTCATTTTTTAAGGAAGTCTAGTTCTGTGTGTTCCAAATCTTCCCTCACTTCAGCACCCAGAAAACATAAAGTAAAACCAATATTGTAGGCCCTCCTCTAGGATTCTGACATAGTAAGTCTGTTGCGATATCTGGGATCATAGAGATTTAGTAAATACCCCAAGCTGTTTTGATGCAGTGGATACAAGGGCAGATATCTGGGAGTAATATAGTTGATATCAGCACAATGTAAAAAAGAATGACAGTCTAAATATGTTCTTTGTTGTTTCCTTGCCCAGTAGTTACCTGGTTTGCAACCAGTGTGGAAAAGTAGAAAATCAGTCTCTAAAGGTCGAAAACTCCTCATTCTTATCCAGTTTTATCATTGTCAAGCCCTGTGATACTGGACAATTCTGTTGGATTGCCTATGCCTCTGTTTTCCCACTTGTTGACTGATAGAGACACTTGCCTAAAAGTGAGGATACCTCACAAAATTATGGGATTATATGCCAACATACCTTGAAAAAAGTAAAGGAGGTAAACCGGGTAAATATGGCAGATTGGACATACACATTTAACTCCACTCTCTCTTAAGTGAAGATAATGACATAAGTAGTAATCTATTTAAAGGGACTGTAACATAAAAACAAACAAAATGGGGAACGAGACTATACCAACAAAATTTAAGTATAAGTGCTAAGTGAGTTAGTACACATGGGAAAGCAACATCCTCAACGAATATTATGAGAAGTTGATAGGTAACACATTTTGTATGGTACACCCCTCAAAAATGCAACACTGAGTGGAAGTAGAGGTAAAACTGGAGCTATTAAAAAGAAAGGAATAGTTTAAGGTTTAAGATGTAATTAGGTCCCAGGATGCCTCATCTGAATAACCAGCACTCCCCTCTAGTAGAATGGAGCTCCACTTTCTGGGGAGAGCCAAAAAGAGCATCATGGATTTGGAAGTGCCAAGAATGGTTGAAGGTGCAGTTACCATTTATAAAATCAAGGAGATTCAGAGTCCCCACTCTATTCTCTAATTCAGCTCCCTGAACACTGGCAGTCAAGTGTACGTATTCTGGGCAGGCAAATGGGAACTGCTTCCCACTAAATCCAACCAGATCAAGCGAAGACCTCAAGAGGTTGCCCAATTAACTAGCCAACAAAATACCCTACAGTTCCCCCACAGTCTCCCAATTTCTCCCAAGTATACAGAGCTTTCAGTCAGCACAAATACCTGTGGAAAACCTCTAATGCAGAAGACAGAGACCCAAACAAAAAGTAAATGAAATGAGGAAGAACTCATGTTTATGCAGGAAGATGAGCTTTAAAAACTGTAATTGGGCACCATTTGTTGAAGAGACTATATTTTTTCCATTGCATAGTCTTTCCTGCTTAGTCAAAGATTAGTTAGCCATACAGTTGTGGGTCCATTTCTGGGTTCTCTATTCTATTTCATTGATCAATGTGTCTGTTTTTGTTCCAGCACTATACTGTCTTGATGATCACAGCTTTGTAATAGAGCTTAAAGTCCAGAATTGTGATTTTCTTTTTTTGACATTCCTCTGGCAATTCGGGATCTTTTCTGGTTCCATACAAATTTTAGGATTATTTGTTCCAGCTCTATTAAGAATGTTGATGGTATTTTGATAGAGATTGCATTTAATTTGTAGATTGCTTTGGGTATTATGGACGTTTTAACAATATTTGTGCTTCCAATCCATGAGCATAGAATGATTTTTCCATTTCACTATAACTTTCTCAATTTCTTTCCTAAGTGTTCTATAGTTTCCAGAGTACAGATCTTTTACCTCCTTAGTTGGGTTTATTCCTAGGTATGGTTTTTGGTGCAAATGTAAATGGGATCAATTATTTAACTTCTCTTTCTTGTGTCTCCTTGTTAGAGTATAAAAAGGCAACTGACTTCTGTGCATTGATTTTATAACTTGTCAAAACTTAAAAATAGAGCTACCCAATAGCCCAGCAATTACACTACTAGTTATTTATCCAAAGAATACAAACATAGTGATTTGAAGGGACACCTGCTTCCCAATGTTTATAGTAGAAACACCCACAATAGCCAAAACACGGAAAGAGACAGATGTCCACCGACGGATGAATGGATAAAGATGTGGTATATATTTTTACAATGGAATATTACTCAGCCATCAAAAAAAACTGAAATATTACCATTTGCAATGATGTGGATGGAACTAGAGGGTATTATGCTAAGTGAAATAGTTAGAGAGAGACAATTATCATACGATTTTACTCATATGAGGAATTTAAGAAACAGAATGGATGAACATAGGGGAAGGGAGGGAAAAATAAAATAAGACAAAATCAGAGAGGGAGGCAAACCATGAGAAACTCTTTAACTATAGTGAACAAACTGAGGGTTGCTGGGCGGCAGGGGTAGAGAGGGATGGGGTAATTGGGTGATGGGCGTTAAGGAGGGCATTTGCTGTAATGAGCACTGGGTGTTATATGCAACTGATAAGTCACTAAATTCTACCTCTGGAACTAATAATACGCTATACATTAATTGATTTTTTTTTAAAGATTTTATTTATTTATCAGGGAGAGAGAAAGGGGGAGAGAGCGAGCACAGGCAGACAGAATGACAGGCAGAGGCAGAGGGAGAAGCAGGCTCCCCGCCAAGCAAGGAGCCGGATGTGGGACTCGATCCCAGCACGCCGGGATCATGACCCGAGCCGAAGGCAGCTGCTCAACCAACTGAGCCACCCAGGCGTCCCAACATTAATTGATTTTAACTAAAATAAAAAGTAAAAATAAAAAAATAAAAACTATACTTAGGTCCATAATCTATGTGTAAGATGGAATTTGTTCATCTAATAACATTTCTAACTAACTTGCATCATAATTTCAGAAATGCAAAATTCTTCCTGAGCTGTAAAAATATTCTGTTTAAAAATATAGGAATATAACATAACACCATTCACTATGATAAATTCCTTGATAAATCCAGCAGTATCTATGTACTTAATTATCTCATACAAGCTCAAGACCATTCTGATTAATTAATAAAACAAGCCATAAAGATGTGTGAATGAAATGTATTCTGTCATATTCAAGGCTAATTCTAATTGGCTGTGTGTTTATTTCATATATATAAAAAATATCTTCAAAGAGATCCATTTGTTTCTACACTTGTCCACTCCACACAGTCTTTTTCACCTGACAACCAGTGTGATCCCACTCCAATAAAACCTTGAATCATGTCACTACTTTGCTTAAAACTTACCTATCTCATTCATAGTAAAAGTCAAAAATTTTACAACAGCCTACAAAGCCCCCCTTCTCTCTGAACTCTCTCCTTACTCTTCTGCAGCCACACTGGCTTCCTGCTGCTTTCTGAAGAGCATATTCCCATAGGGAGGCTTTGTTCTGGCCATTCAGTCTGCTTAGAATGCTCTCCCCACATATACACATGTATTCATTCCTTCAACTCTATCCTTATTGAAAATGTCATCTTTTCAATAAGGCTGACTTGGATTATGCCATTTCAAAATACCACCCACCACTCTTCGGGCAATCTCAATTTATTCTACCCTCCTTAACTTTATTTCACAGAACTTATTGCCATCTAACATACTACATAATATAGTCATTAATTATCTTGATTGGTTATTGTCTTCATTTCCTTGCTAAAACACAAGCCCCATTATAAAAGGGCAATATCTTTGCCTTGCTTATTTATGCATTATGAGTACACAATAATTTTTTAAATAAAATGTACCTGGTATATAGTAGGCACTCAATAAATATTTGCTGAATGAAAAAAATGAATGAATGAATGAGAAGGCCAGGATGCTTCTTAAAAATAGAAGAATAGAAAATAAGAAAGCTTTCTGTAAAAATTAAGATATGTTAGCAGAAATTAAAAACTTGACAGAAGAAAAAAATGGAAGAAAGTGAAGAGACAAAGAGATGAAGTGTAGCAGAGAAAACAGAAAAAATACTAAAAGTTTGGCCCAGAAAGTTAACATTAAAAAAATAGGGGTTCTAGAAAGAAAGAATAGGAAAAAAGGGGTGGAGTGAGAATTAAAGAAATAATTCAGGAAAATTTCTCAGAATTAAAAAATAAAAGAGTAATTTCCTGTTTTGAAAGGGCCATCAACCTCCTAGTACAACAGATGAAAACAGACACACAAATTAGGACATAGTGCCATGTAATTTTCTGAACACTATATATAAAGAGAGAAAACGAAATGTGTCCAGAGGAAAGATAGAACAGTTCCCATACAAAACATCAAGAGTCAGAATGGCCTTGAATTTTTCTTTCTTTTTTTTTTTTTTAAGACTTTATTTATTTATTTGATCAGAGAGAGAGAACACAAGCAAAGGAGAAGCAGGTAGAAAGAGCAGCAGGCTCCCCACCATGCAAGGAGCCCGATGTGGATCTCGATCCCAGGACCCTGGGATCATGGCCTGAACTGAAAGCGATCCTTAATATACTGAACCACCCAGCCATCCCAGCCTTGAATTTTTCAGGGCAATATTAAAACCTTGAAGACAATAAAGACATGCTTCCAAATTCTAAGGAAAAATTATTTTCAACCCAGAATACCATAACAAATAAATGGTTATTCAAGTAGAAGAATAAAGATACTTTAAAATATAAGTGATCTTTTAAACATGAAAAATGAAAACTTCTGTTGCTCCCTTTCCTAGGCAACTAGTAGAAGATGTAATCCACAAAAGTAAAGGGAAGAAGACATGAGATAGTTGAAACAGGGCCTTCACTTCAAGAAAGAGTGAAAAGGACATCCTGAGATGGGTGTTACAGGTTGAACTGTGCCCCTTAAAAACATATATTGAAGTCCTAACCACCAAAATCTGAAAATGTGACCTTATTTGTAAATAGAGTCTTTTGCAGGGTATAATCAAGTTAACATGAAGTCATACTGGATTAAGATGGGCCTCATAAGCTTCTGAAAGAGCATACTTTAGGAAGTGTGCATCCTTCCTAATAATATGACTAATGCCCCTATAATAAAAGGGAAAGTTGAACACATACAGATACACAGAATATGTACAAAGATATGCCAAGCATTGCTCACATCCACCAGAAACAAGGAGAGAGGCATGGAACAGATTCTCCCTCAGAGACTCCAGAAAAAAACAACCCTGTTAACGTACTGATTTTGTACTTCTAGCCTGCAGAACTGTGAAGGAAAAAATTTGTTTTTTTAAAGCACCAAATTTGTAGTGCTTCATTACAGCATCCCTAAGAAACTAATACAAATGGTGGGGAGAGCTCTGGGGAAGACAGGTGTGCAGTCAATTTAGCAAATAGTACAGATGGAGGCAGATCAGAGAGCTCTAGGGGAATGGCATGAGGAGACAAAATTGACAGAATATCTGATATGTTTTTAATATACTGAGAAGAAAAGTAGACAACTAGGGAGGATTGGGGTAGAGAGAGAGCAAAGCAAGTGCAGAAAAAAAAAAAAGACAAATACCAATTCAGGGAAAACAAGGAATGTACATCAAAGGAAAAGAAATTATACTCTAACTTATGGCTCAGCTGTGATAGAGTTTTATAGTAATCATAATGTAAGTACTGAATACTGAATTAATCAAAATTATAACTACACAGAGAGGTGGATGACAAAACCTAAGAATGTATGTGGAAGGGGTTGGGGTACTGAAAGGGATGGTATAGAAAATGCCAAGAGCTAAAAAAAAATCAAGGAATAGAACTATAAACATGTTATCAAAAATATGAACATTATCAAAAGAAAGCCAGAGCACAAAAAAATCTGTGTTAGAAATAGTTACCCTGAACCAAGAATCCTATTAAAAGTACATGAAAAAGAATTTCATATAACAATTAACAACAGGTAAGTATTAAGATTAAATTCTAGAGAAAGGTGATGTAAGATAAAAGAGAATAAAGAGAAGAATAACACCTCAACAAGCAAGGAAAAGATGTCAGAAAGAGATGCCCACAGAACTGATAAAAACTATCATCTATTTCAGAGTAAAAAAATAATAAAATGACGTAGGACACACACACACAAAATACGTTAGAACTATAAGAATTCCAAGATGAGGTCACAGAACATAGAAAAATAATTTAAAAATTAGATTTCAAGAAATGAAACCCAAATTAAAAGAGAAATAAACAGGGGAAGGAGGAAAGTTTTATAAATCAAAAAGAAACAAGGAAAAAATTACTCGAAAAAAAGTGACAAATACTGGCAACAGGCAAAGATAATCTTGTATATAGATAATGGGAATCTCTAAAGAAGAAAACCAAAACAAAGAAGAAAACCAAATCAAAGAAGCAAAACAAATACTAAAAACTGATTCTCACTTTGGCTACTGTGGACATTGCTGCTATGAACATTGGGGAGCATATGGCCCTTTTTTAAAACATACTGTATGGTGACTAACATAATAAAAATAATAATAATTTTAAAACATTATAAAAAAACTGTTCCTCAGAAAACTTAGCTGAAAATAAAAATTTGAAGTTACATATGACATAGCATACAGCAAATATGAAAATACTGACCTACTGTAGCTACTACAAAGATATAATCCAGTAACATCACTGGATTTTCAAGCAGTAGAAAAAAATCTTTGGGCACATAATTTACAAAGGAAATAAAATCAGATTAGATTTTAATACAGGGACACCTTACATGGGGAAAAATGCATAATATTTAAGATACCAAGAAAAGGAAAAATGAGCCAAATATTCTACATCTTGCAAAATTGACTTTGGAATATAAAAGCCACAGACAACCTCTTACCAGGGTGCAAGAACAGTATTAGTTTTATGAAAACTCCCTGAGGAATGCTGTAGGGAAAAAGCCTCAGAAAACCAAAATGTCCAGAAAAGCATTAAGACCTGATAGTGAGTATTAAATATACAATGACTAGTTACAACTAAGCCTAAATAAGTGTGAAACAAAAGAGAGAACAGTAAGAAATGGCTAAATGCTCAGAGAATGTAGATGAAGTATAACTATAAAAAATGTGGGTAAAGAATGAGAAGAACATTAAAAATGAATCAGTGATTTCATTGGTAGTGTTAGCATTACTAGTTTGAGACTGTCATAGGTTGTGGATTAAAGTAAATTAGTGATTATAGAATACTCTAATTATATTATCCTCCTCAGTTCTTGAGAATCAGGATTCTCAAGGTAGAAGAAAGTACAGATGTAATACAGAAGAGGGTCCATAAATAGCCCTGTAATTCTGATTCTGACTTGGAAGTATCAGTAAGAACTCATAAATATTTTATCTCTAAAATATTATGTATTAATGTTTCTAGTTCTGTCCACTAAAGAAACCTAGAAAGAATGAACAGGGGCACCTGGGTGGCTCAGTCAGTTGAACATCTGTCTTTGGCTCCAGTCATGATCCCGGAGTCCCAGGATCAAGTCTGATGTAGGCCTCAATGCTCGGTAGGGAGTCTGCTTGTCCCTCTCCCTCTGTTCCTCCCTTTTGCACATTCTCTCTCTCTCTCCTTCATAAATAAATAAAAAATTAAAAAAAAAAAAAAAAAAAGAATGACCAGCCTAGCAAAGACATTCCTTAAATCCAGACTGTGCTCTTAAAATACAATTTCCTACTAAAGGTGACCGGGGACTCTTAGATAAGAAAATGTAAAAGATAAATTGTATAAAAATTTCATCATACCAAATAGTAAAAAAGCTATTAGAAATTATTAAGTTCGTATGAAAGCAATCAGAAATTCACTTTTATGAGATTCATATGGGAAAAAAATGGCACAATTTGAACTTTTCAAAAACTAATAGTTATAATAAATTGAAATCTATCAAATATGTGTTAGTTTATGGGTTCACTATGATATTAAAACATAAAAGTAATTGATCCTCTTTGCAGAATGATATGAAAGCTATTCACTGTCTTAGAAACCTTTAAATAAAGAGAAAGAATCAAACATATACTGCCTTTCCTATCTAACTATATATCTGGATAACTAAATAGTAGGTGAGAATATCTTAAAGAGTACTTCAATCATAAGTAAAACAAGAAAGAATAGACATAGAATAATATCATTTTGCACACTCCAATAAATTAATGTGTCTAGGCTTTGAGCATCAACAGTTACTTATATCTCAAAAAGAGACACAATGAGACATTACATGCTTCCTGATAAAAGAACACAATATTACTTAGAGTTGTGTCAAATGGATTAAACTTAAGTCTGATCCAGCTCCTGAGTCCATCTTCCAATTCATGAGAAATTCTACAGGTGCAACATTCAGATTCTTCAACAAATAAATTATGGTAAAATAAAGGATGCTGGCAAAACATGTAATTTAATAGGAAACATAAAGACATCTCAAATTTAGGCAAGACTAAATTATAGTGTCTAGAAATTGAGTGACACAGTAAGTGATAAAACCAAACACCCCCTCCCCCCAAAAAATGATTACTGTGAAAATCAGGGCAATTGATATTTTGGGGAGGAAAGAGAGGACTGTAATAGAGAAAGGATACACAGAGGTGTCTTGGGGTTTAGGAAAACCCATTTCCTGAACTTAGTAGTATTACCAGGCCTTTTAATGATCATTCAGCTATCCAATTGTTCTGTTTTTGTTTTTCTGAATCTCTGTTTTACTTCCACAATAAAAAAATCTTTCAAATGCTCAGATTAAAAAGTACATGGAAAAGAATAGCAAAGAAAATTTTCTAGAGTAAAAGATAGATTTAACCTACAAGCTACCAACAGTCATTATATAATATTGTAATTATATGTACTGTAAAGAAATAGAACAAATAACGGAGAGTGAAAAGACATACAAACACATAGACATATGTGCACATGAACATATAGAAACTGTTAATACAGAGGTAACATTCATAATCAGAGAAGAAAATATGAACTATTCAATATATGGTGCTAGAATAATTGGCTTCCCATATAGAAAATTAAACTCCAAATAGTATTCAAATGTTCAAAGAACCATAAACACAATATATTACAAATGGAAGAAGGAAAAATATCTCAATGCAATTTTTTAAAAGACTTTACTTATTTATTTGACAGACAGAGATCACAAGCAGGCAGAGAAGCAGGCAGAGAGAGAGGAGGAAGCAGGCTCCCCACTGAGCAGAAAGCCTGATGTGGGGCTTGATCCCACAACCCTGAGATCATGACCCGACCTGCAAGCAGAGGCTTTAACCCATTGAGCCACCCAGGTACCCCTCATACAATTTTCAAAAAGAAATTCAGTGTGCTTTGAGAAAAAAAATACCCCAGGGTGTTAGGAAAAGATTTCTGTATGATGAGAACAGTAATTTTTAAACACAGTACCCAAGAAATAACAGTGAAAAAATTTAGCTATATCAGGGCAGCTGGGTGGCTTTGTCAGTTGATTTCATCTCATGGTTATGAGATTGAGTTCCACATTGGTCCTCACTTGACAGGGAGTCTGCTTGAAGTAACCTTTCTCCCTCTCTCACTGCCCCTTCCCACGAGCTCTCTCTCCCTCTCTCACTCTTTAAAATAAACAAATAATTTTTTAAAACAGAATTTGGAAAGACATGGCACATCCACATGCTGTCTACAAGAGACTCATTTTGAACCTAAAGTTGCCTCCAGACTGAAAGTGACAGGATGGAGAATGATTTTTCATGCCAATGGACCTCAGAAGAAAGTTGGGGTAGCAATTCTCATATCAGACAAATTAGATTTTAAGCTAAAGACTGTAGTTAGAGATACAGAAGTACACTACATCATGCTTAAAGGGTCTATCCTACAAGAGGATCTAACAATTGTAAATATCTATGCCCCCAACACGGGAGCAGCCAACTACCTCAACCAATTGTTAACCAAAATAAAGAGATATATTAATAATAATATGCTAATAGCAGGAGACCTCAAAACTCCACTCTCAGCAATAGACAGATCATTGAAGCAGAAAATCAACAAAGAAGCAAAAGCTTTGAATGACACATTGGACCAGATGGACCTCATAGATCTATACAGAACATTCCACACTAAAACAACAGAATACCCATTCTTGTCAAATATACATGGAGCTTTCTCCAGAACAGACCATATACTGGGTCACAAATCAAGTTTCAACTGATACCAAAACACTGAGACTTTCCCTGCATATCCTCAAACCACAATGCTTTGAAACTAGAACTTAATCACAAGAAAAAATCTGAAAGACATTCAAACACTTGGAAGCTAAAGACCATCCTGCTTAAGAATGTTTGGGTCAACCAGGAAACCAAAGAAGAACTTGAACAATTCATGGAAACCAATGAGATTGAAAACACGTCGGTCCAAAACCTATGAGCTACTGCAAAGGTGGTCCTAAGGGAGAAATACATAGCATCCAAGCCTCGCTCAAAAAAAAAAAAGAAAAAAAAAAAAAAGAAAAACCTGAAATACACAAATTAACTTCACACTTTAAAGAACCGGAGAAAGAACAACAAATAAAGCCTAAGCCATGCATTAGAAGAGTAATAATTAAGATTAGAGCAGAGATTAATTAACTAGAAAACAGAAATATAATAAAGAAGATTAATATAACTAGAAGGTGGTTTTCTGAAAGAATTAATAAGATTGATAAATTACTGGCCAGAATTATACAAAAGAAAAGAGAAATGACCCAAATTAATAAAATTATGAATGAAAGGAAAGAGATCATGACTAACACCAAGGAAATAGAAACAATTATCAGAAATTATTATCAACAACTATATGCCAATAAATCAAGCAATGTGGAAGGAATAGATGCCTTCCTGGAAACCTATATACTTCCAACGCTGAAACAGGAAGAAATTAAAAACCTGAATAGACCAATAACCAGTAATAAGATTGAAGGAAGCAGTGATCAAAAGCCTCCCAAAAATCAAGAGTCCAAGATCTGATGGATTCCCTGGGGAATTCTACCAAATATTCAAAGAAGAAATAATACCTATCCTCCTGAAACTGTTTCAAAAAATAGAAACAGAAGGAAAACTTCCAAACTCATTCTATGAGGCCAGCATTATCTTGATCCCCAAACCAGGCAAAGACCCCATCAAAAAGGATAATTTCAAGGGTGCCTGGGTGACTCAGTGGGTTAAGGCACTGCCTCTGGCTCAGGTCATAATCTCAGGGTCCTGGAATCGAGCTCCACATTGGGCTCTGTTCAGCAAGGAGCCTGCTCCCACCACCAGCCCTGCCTGTTTCTCTGCCTACTTGTAATCTCTCTCTGTCAAACAAATAAAATCTTTAAAAAAAAAAAAAAGGAGAATTTCAGATCAATATCCCTGATGAATATGGATGCCAAAATACTCAACGAAATCCTAGCTAATAGGATCCAACAGTACATTAAATGGATTACCCATCACGACCAGGTGGGATTTATTTCTGGGATGCAAAGGTGGTTTAATTTTCAAAAATCAATCAATGTGATAGAACAAATTAATGAGAGAAGAGATAAGAACCCATGCCCTTTCAACTGATGCAGAAAAAGCATTTGACAAAATATAGCCTTCTTTCTTGACTGAAACTCTTCAGAGTATAGGGACAGAAGGAATAGTCCTCAATTTCACAAAACCATCTATGAGAAGCCCACAGCAAATATCATTCTCAATAGGGAAAAGCTCAGACCCTTTCTCTTAAGATCAGGAACATAACAAGGATGCCTACTCTTGCCACTATTGTTCAACATAGTACTATAAGTTCTAGCAACAGCAATCAGACAACAAAAAGAAATAAAATGTATTTAAATTGGCAAAGAAGTCAAACTTTCTCTCTTCACAGATGACATGGTACTTATGTGGAAAACCCAAAAGACTCTATCCCCTTATTACTAGAACTCATACAGCAATTCAGCAATGTGGTGGGATACAAAACCAATGCACAAAAATCAATTGCTTTCTTATACACTAACAATGTAACTGTAGAAATAGAAATTATGGAATCTATCCCACTTACAATAGCACCAAAAATCTTAAGATACCTCAGAATAAACCTAACCAAAGAGGTAAGGGATCTATACTTTAGAAACTACCAAATACTTAAGAAGGAAATTGAAGAAGACACAAAAAGATGGAAAAACATTCCATGCTCATGGATCAGAAGAATAAACATTGTTAAAATGTCTATGCTGCCCAGAGCAATCTATACTTACAACACCATCTCAATCAAAATATCATTGGCATTTTTCAAAGTGCTGGAACAAACAATCCTAAAATTTGTATGGAATCAGAAAAGATTCCAAATTGCCAAAGAAATGTTGAAAAAGAGAAACAAAGCTGGAGGCATCAAGTTGCCAAATTTCAAGCTATATTACAAAGTAGTGGTCACCAAGACAGCACAGTACTGGCACAAAAACAGACACATAGATCAATGGAACAGAATAGAGAGCCCAGATATCAACCCTCTACTCCATGCTCAACTAATCTTTGACAAAACAGGAAAAAAATATCCAATGGAGAAAAGACAGTCTCTTTAATAAATGGTGCTAGAAAAATTGGACAGCTCTATACAGAAGATTGAAACTCGACCATTCTCTTATACCATACACAAAGATAAACTCTAAATGGATGGAAGACCTCAGTGTGAGACAGGAATCCATCAAAATCCTAGAGGAGAAGATAAGCAGTAACATTTTTTACACTGGCCACAGCAACTTCTTTCAAGACATGTCTCCAAAGACAATGGAAACCAAAGCGAAAATGAACTTCTGGAACTTCATCAAGATCAAAAGCTTCTGCACAGCAAAGGAAACAGTCAACAAAACAAAGAGACAACCCATGGAATGGGAGAAGATATTTTCAAATGACACTACAGATAAAGGGCTGGTATTTAAGATCTATAAAGGACTTCTCAAACTCAACACCCAAAAACAAATAATCAAATAAAAAATGGGCAGAAGACATGACCAGACACTTCTCCAAAGAAGACATCTGAATGGCTAATAGACACAGGAAAAAAGGCTCAACATCATTAGCCATCAGGGAGATTCAAATCAAAACCATACTGAGACAGCACCTTAGACCAGTGAGAATAGCAAAAATGGCCAAGGAAGGAAAGAAAAAATGTTGAAGAGAGTGTGGAGACAGGGTAACCCTCTTACACTGTTGTTGGGAATGTAAGTTGGTTCAGCCACTTTGGAAAACAGTGGGGAGGCTCCTCAAAAAAGTTAAAAATAGGGACGCCTGGGTGGCTCAGTTGGTTAAGCAGCTGCCTTTAGCTCAGGTCATGATCCCAGCAGCCTGGGATCGAGTTCCACATCGGGCTCCTTGCTTGGCAGGGAGCCTGCTTCTCCCTCTGCCTCTGCCTGTGCTCGATCACTCTCTCTCTGAAAAATAAATAAATAAAATCTTAAAAAAAAAAGTTCAAAATAGAGCTACCCTATGACCCAGCAATTGCACTATTGGGTATTTACCCCAAAGATACACACATAGTGAAAAGAAGAGGCAAATGCACTCCAATGTTCAAAGCAGCCATGTCCACAATAGCCAAACTGTTGAAGGAACCAAGATGCCCTTCAACAGATGAATGGATAAAGAAGATGTGTTCAATATATACAATGGAATATCACTCAGCCAACAGAGAGGATGAATACCCGATATTTGCATCAACATGGATGGGACTGGAGGAGATTAGGCTAAGTGAAATAAGCCAAGTAGAGAAAGACAATTATCATATGGTTTCACTTATTTGTGGAACATAAGGAATAGCAGGGAGGACATTAGGAGAAGGAAGGAGAAAATGAAGGGAAGGAAATCAGAGGGGGAGATGGACCATGAGAGACTATGGACTCCAGGAATCAAACTGAAGGTTAGGGGGGATGGCTGAGCCCAGTGATGAGTATTCAAGAGGGCACATATTTCATGGAGCATGGGGTGTTATACACAAACAATAAATCATGGAACACTACATCAAAAACTAATGATGTACTGTATGGTGACTAACATAACATAATAAAAATGTACATAAAAATAACATTTTGCTATATAAAAGTTAAATATTCCTCTTAAGCTAAATAAATAAGGAAATATGTAAGTAAATAAATAAATAACAGGATAAAACCATAAATAAACTTCAATAATAAGTTACGGACTGATATTGGAGAAGATATATGTAACATGTAAAAGCTCGCTATCCAGGATATAAAATGAACAACTGAAATGCAATATTCTTTTACGTAGAAAAAAGAACAAACGTTATGAAGGGGCAATTTACAGAAGGAGAATCCACAATAGCAAACAAGCACATGAAAGATGCCCATCACCTTTACTAACCTGTGAGATTACATCTACATGACATTCCATATTTGTCAGATTGGGAAAAACAAAATTTTGACAATATACATCCTGGCCTGGATGTCATGAAAGAAGTTCTATAGAAAATTAATTTGAACCATCATTTTATAGAAGAATTGAACAATTATTTAGAAATGTCTAGCAGAAAATATCCATGGCCTCTAACCCAGTTATTTCTCTTTAAAGTATTTCCTCTAAAGAAACCTAAGTGTATGTGAAAAGAATATAAAAATAAGTAAATCATTTTTAAAGAATAAAAACCTGTAAATTGTAAATAGAGATTAAATCAATAAATGAACACTCCTTTACCCATGAAGCATAGTTTATACATCAAGAAAATGAATAAGCTAGATTTACATGAATCTTTGATAATCTAATATATAATAGTGATTGCCAAAGGAAAGCTACAAACTCTTACATGTAACTCTATAGCATTTATGTACATTTTAATGCACAGAGAACAATAAGAACACAAAAATAGCAAATGTAGTTAAATAAAGTAGGAAAATTCCATGGAGTTGGGGAGCAATACAAAAGGAAGTTCACCAGGACCTATACTTGGCTGGAAAACAATAAATGCTCTGAAACAAGTGTTACACAATTGTTAAATAAAGTATCTTGTTGTACCATTTGTTTTTAAAAATATTTCATTCTACTTAACAAAGAATAGGAAAACATTTCATAAATAAAGATGTTAATGCAAGTTCATTATAAGAACTTTCATTGATATATAGACTTTGATTAGTTTTTCATATAGAAGAAAAGGAACATAATCATTTCATTTCTTAAGTTCATTCACTCCACATGCCATGTAAGTTCTCAAAAAGACAGTTCATGTATTCATTTAAATTCATCTTTCTGAGAGAACGTACAACTATCTTTTCAATAAATATGTAGTTCTTAAATATGTCATGAGAAGTATTCAAAAGAACATGGAGGAGTGGCGATGGATTTTCTATTCAGACCAACTATCATACTGAGAACAACAATCCGAGGGTGTCAAAGATCTAACAACAGCAACAAAAAAAGTGAAGAAGTTGCAGGCCAGAACTAAGCGGGAAGTTGAGGCCATGAAGTAAACACTGGCATATGGAATATCTCTTCATATGTGACATTGATTAACTCCTGAGAGAAGAGCTAAAACACTATGAGATTATGCAAAACTTTGGGGAAATTTACAGGACAACAACATGAAGTCAGACTTAGCAGTCTAGAGAAGCCTTGGTGAAACTCATTTTGGCTTGGGCTCCCAAAGATCCGCACCCCAGAGGTAAAGATGAACCATAAGCACACAGGCATTCATATGGATTTATATGGATGTAACTCTACTTCAAATTATCTCAATCTTAAAAAGTATTTTAGGTGATCCCTAACAGTAATTCTGAAGTCAGATCATTCTGGGTCTTAATCATTTTTATAAATACTATTGCAAATAGAATGTCTTGCACATTATTAAAAATTAGAATGATCAAAAAGACCCAAAGATTTCTTTTAAAATCACTTAAAAATACATTAAAAATAGGCAAGGTAAACAAGGTACTAGAATTATTAGAAACAGAGTTTAAATACCTCTCTGCTGTATTCTAATTCTGGTATTGGGTTTAGCTCTAGTTGGACCAACCCTCCAGCCAAAAATCAATTATGAACACCAATTTTGTTTTCAAAAAAGGAAGTCTCTTAAAGCACCAAAGAGCAAACAAAAAATAGGCAGATGCTACAAAGAAAGACACTTCAAGTAAGGGAATAATGATGGGCGAGTTTTCTGATCTTACAGCTTTTAGTTCTAAGGCAGAACCCTAACTGTGACTTCAAGGATAGCTAACACTCTAATATATAATCCATAGCCTCCCAGATTGCTAGATGAAAGAATTTAGGATGACAGTCAAGAAATTTCAGAAAGGAGAAAGCAAAAAAAAAAAATTAGACGTGATTTCTGTATATAAACACTGCTCAAATCTCTGGTTGACCCCTGAACCACACCAATGCAAAGCGGACTTCAAAAAGTCCATCTAAGAATAAAGAAAATGACTTGTTATATAAGCTGCTGCCCACAACTAAGGAGGGAGTTTTCCAACTTAATTACCTTGTTAAATAAAGTCAATAAAATCTTCAGGGAAACAAGAAAATAAAGAGAAACTACAACATATCAATCACAATATCCAGAATACAAGGAAATTGGAAAATGTGAGACCCATTCTCAATGGAAAAGATTTTTTTAAAAAAGACAACCATGAGATGATGAAATGCTCGAATTATTTTTTTTTAAAGATTTTATTTATTTATTTGAGAGAGAGAGACAGTGAGAGAGAGCATGAGTGAGGAGAAGGTCAGAGGGAGAAGCAGACTCCCCATGGAGCTGAGAACCTGATGTGGGATTCGATCCTGGGACTCCGGGATCATGACCTGAGCCGAAGGCAGTCGTCCAACCAACTGAGCCACCCAGGCATCCCCTCGAATTATTTTTAAATGATTATAACTCAGCTATTATAATTATGCTCAACAATGTAGAGAAAAAGATGCTCATAATAAATAAAAAGACTTTAAAATCTCAGCAGAAGGGTGCTTGGATAGTGCAGTCAGTTAAGTGTTGGACTCTTGATTTTGACTCAAGTCATGATCTCAGATCAAGCTCCACATTGGGCTCCACACTCAGCACAGAGTCTGCTTGAGTTTCTCTTTCCCTCTCCCTCTGCCTCTCCAACTTGTGCTTTCACTTTCTCTCTCTCTCAAATAAGTACATAAATTTTCCAAAAAATCTCAGCAGAAAAACAGAGGACATTTAAAAAGAATCAAATAGAAACTCTTGACTCACAAAATACAATATATGAAACTGAAAGTTTACTGATAGGCTGAACAGCACATTCTGTAGGAAATGACCCAAGGAAGATTAAACAAACTTCAAGATAAATCAATAGATATTCTATAATCTGAAGAACAAAAACAAAAACCATTTAAATAATAAACAGGACCCTTTGGGGAATCTGTGGGAAAATAACAAAAATTCTAGTATATAAGAAACTGGAAACCCAGAAGAAGAAGATTTTTTTTAAAAAGGGGTGTAAGAGAATAAAGCAGAAAAAACATTTGAAGACATAGTGGTTGAAAATTTCCAAAACTCAGTGACAAATAAATTCACTGATTCCATGTGTTTATCAAACCACAAGAATAAAGATAGAAAGAAAATCACATATAGGCAAAATATAGTCACATTGCTTAAAATAAAAAATGTGGAGAAAGATCTTTAAGAGTCAGATAAAAATCATACATAGCATACATGAAAACAATCATTTATATGAGTGCTGAATTCTCATCAGAAATAATGGCCACAGAGGACAGAACAGTATGTTTAAAGTGTTTTTAAAAAAAAACTTTCAACTCAGGTTCTATATCTAGCAAAAATATCTTGTAAGAATGAAAGCAAAACATACATTTTCAGATGGAAAAAAAAAATAATGACCTTTTCTTGCCAGCACATAGGAAATGCTAAAAGATATTCTATAGGCTGGATTAATTTTCTAAGAAGACAAAAAAAAAAAAAAAATGCCAGTTAATGTCAGATGTTAGTAAGTGAATGGTGCCAGTATAATTTGTTAGGAAACCACTAGAAGAATAGCAAAAGAGAGTTCAAACCAGCAGAGGGAAATAAATGAAACAATAAAAACATTTAACCAGTCAAAAAGATAAAAGAACAGAGAAAAGAAGATTGAACAGTAAGGACAACATTTAGTGAAGACAATAGATTTAAAAAAAAAAAATCAAGTCAGTAATTACATTAAATGTCAGTGGGATGATTGTTCCTATTTAAAAAGAAAACAAATTGTCAGAGAAGATCAGATAAAATCAAAACTCAAAGCTACGCTATTTAAAATATAAGGATACAAAAACATTAATAGTCAAAAGATTAAAACTATATTCCCTCAAATACTAGCCAAGAGAGACCTTTTTTTTTTTTCAAGATTTTATTTATTTATTTGACAGAGAGAGAGACCAGAAGCAGGGAGAGCAGCAGACAGAGGGAGAAGGAAAAGCAGACTCTCCGCTGAGCAGGGAGCCCGATGTAGGACTCAATCTAGGACCCCAGGATCATTACCTGAGCTGAAAGTCAGATGCTTAACCGACTGAGCCACCCAGGTGCCCCCCAAGAGAAAACTTTTATAGGTAAATATATATTTGACAAAGTAAACCTTATGGCAAAAAAAAAAGAGAGAGAGAGAGAGAGAGAGAGAGAGAGAAGAGAATAGAAAAGGAAAACAGAGAGATAAAGAACACTTCCAAAATAAAAGATTTAATTCACTAGAAAGATACAAAAATTCAGCATGGCTTTAAAAGATATAAATTTAAATTAAACTTTTAAAGAAATATGTAACTTAAAATTATAGTAGGAGATTTTAATAAACTTCTTCCAAACTTTTGTTAAATAAGTAAGAAATTAAACCCAGCTCCAAACAAAATATATATTCTCTTCAAGCACAGAGCAATATTTATAAAAAATGAAGAAATTTAGAAGTATTTGAATGACATGGAATATGTTCTCTGACCACATGCCATTGAGCTAGAAAGCGAGAACAAAAAGGTAACTAAAAATACCAACATGTTTGGAAAATTAAGAAATGTGCATAGAAATAGCTAATAGGTCAAGGAAGAAATCACAGTGAAGAACAGAAATACATTGTACTGAATCATAACAAAGGCATTGCATATAAAACCTGCAGGATGCTCACAGAGAATCTATGTTGGTAAATGCATACATTAGAAAAAAAGCAGAAAAAGTCAATGAACTATGCAACTTTCTTAGAATGATAAACTCAAAGAGAAAATAGAAAAATCTAAAAAATTCTATAAATAAGAGGTCTTGGGCAACATGGTGAGGCAAGAAAAAAATAATTTTTATCTCTATATTTCACCAACTGTTAGAAAATCATGTATTTTTAAAGATGTTATTTCCAGTAGCATCAAAAAGTACATACTACCTGGAAGTAAAATAAATATCTTTACACAGACAAGTGTAACACATTATTGAAAAGAAATTAAAGACTCATAAATTAAGATATACTAGATTTATAGACAGAAAAACTAGATAGGAAAATATCAGTCCTCCCCAAACTAATCTTACAGATCCTCTAAGATCCCAATCCCAAACTAACAGGTGTGAGTTGTCTGTAAGAGAGGGAGGTGTGTGTATGTGTGTGTGTGCATGTATATGTGAAGGGGTGTGTGTGTGTGTGTGTGTGTGTGTGTGTGTATGACAGAGAGAGAGAGAGACAGACAGAGAAAGATTAAAATTTGACATTTGACAATTCCCAATTGGGTTCCAAAATTTCTGTATAAATGTTGTTTACCTGAAAAATAAAATCTAGTTATTTTTCCAATAAAAATGGGTCTATTCAGAAATTGCAGAGAATTGTGATTGTGGACATACAAGCTATGACAAAACCATGGACAAGTTCAAAAAACAAAGGAGAGGAACATTAGCTTACGGAAAAGCAGAAGTTTGGAGGGTTTGTTTTGAGCTCAAGTCACTAAAGAATTGCAACAGTTCAGAGTGGTGATGGTTTCTAATTGCTTGTGTTTCAAGTATAGTCTATACTCTATAGGAGATGAAATGTATATCTTTTGTATATCTTTTCCTATTGGGGCTTGTAACTGATGATTCTTTCCTTTTGACTATCCTTTGTTGGGGTCTATAATTTGTAATTCTTCCATAATTGACATTGAGTAATACAGCTCCCCTTTTGAACTTCCCCTTCTGGCCTTCCAACTCCATTTTAATGAAGTTTTCTTTTATTAATTTTTCACAAAGTAAAGGACCAAGGACCAAGGATAGCCAAAACATTTTTGAAGAAGAACAAGATGAGAGGATTTGCTTACCAGATTTTAAGACTTAATATTAAGTAACACTAATTAAGACAATGTAGCACTGCCTTAAGGAAAGACAGATCAATAAAAGCGATCAATTAAATAGATAGTCCCAAAACAGACACATGTATATGTGAAAACTTGACTTAAAACAAAGGTTATATCTTTGTTGTAAAGGTGAGAAATGGAATGTCTTTTTGATTAATGATGTTGATGCAATTGTACATACATATGGAAAAATTTATGTTTGACACTTATGTTAAACACGAAGCAAACGGACAAAAGGAATTTCAAGTGAATTGTATTAACTAATGTAAAAGACAACAATATAGGTCCTAGATAATATATAAATGAATATCACTGTGACCTTGAAGTAGGGAAGGACTTCTTTAAAAATACACAAAAAGCATTAACCATAAAGGAAAGGGATGATAAATTGGACTAGATTAAAATTTCAAACTCCTTTCTACAAAAAGATACCATTATTAGAGTAAAAAAGCAAACTCAAGGCAGAAAATATATGCAACCATGTAAACTCAATAGAGGACTCATATCCAGAATACATAAAGAACTCCTATACATCCATTTCTCAAGACCTACAACCAAATGAAAACTGCTAATGAGATCTGGACAAATGCTTCACAAGAATATACCCAACTGACCTCTAAACTTATTAGTGACTAGGGAGATGAATTAAATTAAAACATGTTAATTAATTTATTATTAATTACAATATTAATTATTGTTAATAAATATAATAAATATATTTATTATAAAATAATATAATAATATATAACACAATATATTTATTATAGAATGATACAATAAATCAATATGATAATGTTAATTAATATAAACTATTATAATTATTAATTATTTATTAATAGATAAATAATTTATTTATTATTAATTAATTAAAACACAGAGAAGTGTAACAACACAGTCATTGAAATGTGTAAAATTAAAAGGCTGTAAGGATATGGAAAAATATACATTCTTACATATATTGCCAACAGGAATATAAATTGGTACAACTTCTTTATTTTTATTTATTTATTTTTTTAATTTTTATTTTTTTAAAAGATTTTATTTATTTATTTGACAGAGAAAGACATCACAGATAGGCAGAGAGACACAGAGAGAGATGAGGAGAAGCAGGCTCCCTGCTGAGCAGAGAGCCCTATGCGGGACTCGATCCCAGGCCCCTGGGATCATGACCTGAGCCAAAGGCAGAGGCTTGACCCACTGAGCCACCCAGGCAACCCGGTACAACTTCTTTAAAAATAGTTTGTTATCATATGTTAAAAAGAAAGGATATGCATAACCTACGACTAGGAAAATACATTCCTAAATAAATACCCAGTGATGTTGTGCTAGTAAATGTTTCCTATCTAGCTCTCTTGTGGGGGATGGGATACCTTACCCATAGTATTTGCTGATCTCTATGGAGATTTCTGTGGATTTCTATGGAGTAAATATTCCTACCATGGCTGAGTTCAAGCAACCAATAAAATGCTACTGAACTCAGATTTTGAGACAAGTGAGCACAACCAGCTCCTGCAAGCCAGTAGGAGTGAGTCAGCTTCAATATACAACTGTAAATATCCTATAGAAATGTGTTCACGTGTCTAAGAAGAAACTTAATAAGAATGTTCACTAGAGTATTGTTGGCATTAGCCAAAAACTTAAAGCAATTTAAATGTTCTTCTACAGTATGTTGGATAAATTGAAGTATACTAATACAGTGGACTACTATACAGGAATGAAAATGAACAAACCATATTTATAGGGAATAAATCTGATGCATATGAGAAATAAAATATTGAAGGAAAAAAGACTGAAAATAATAAATACAGAATGGTTTCATTTATTTTTAAAAGCTCACAAAACTTGTAAATTTTAATCTACAGTATTTACTGCATATTTAGGGGGTAAAATAATAAAATTTATAAATTCAAATCTTGTAAATTTAGGGATAAATAAAATAATAGAAAATCATTAATTAAAATGATTTTTATAGGGATGCCTGGGTGGCTCAGGTGGTTAAGCGGCTGCCTTCAGCTCAGGTCATGATCCCAGCGTCCTGGGATCGAGTCTCATACCAGGCTCCTTGCTTGACAGGGAGCCTACTTCTCCCTCTGCCTCTGCCTGCCACTCTTGTCTGGCTGTGCTCGCTCTCTCTCTCTCTCTCTCTGACAAATAAATAAAATCTTAAAAAAGAAAAAGACAAAATTTAAAAAAAATAGATTTTTATAAAAGTCAGGATGGTGGTCCCTTCTGGGGGAGTGAAATGGTAGTGATCAAGGAGAATGCAAGTGGAGTGTTCTGGAATGCTGACAGTATTCTCTTTCTTGATCAAGGTGTTCATTTTTCCTAATCATGAGTTGTACATCCATATAATGTACCTTCTTGTGTGTTGCTATCCTTAATGATTTTTTTAAGTTTTTTTAAAGTACACAACATTCTGATGGTAGTATCTGTGTTAAAACTTTTTCTTTCCTTACAAGAAGGGACAGACATTGCAGTCTGTGCTCCATTCCTACCCTTTCTCCCTTGAATACAGGAAGTGAGAGCTCAAAATGCTGTAGCCAGATTGCAACCATGAATCAAAGGCCAACAGATTTGCAAACACCTTAGCCCTAACTTGTTGAGCTGCCAGACCAACATCTACTATTTCCTGCCTCTGGACTTTTTGTTATGTGATAAAAAGAAACTATTTTTTTAAGAAGACAGAGGATGAGAATGAGATAGCATGATAGAATGTAGTTGATTTTGATATAATGTCTTAATTTCTAAATATGTCCATTTTCTCACAAGAGTTAAGCAGGGGTAATAATAATGGATTTATATGGTCATTCTAAGGATTAAATAATAAGAAATGTAAGTAAAACATAGCATAGTCCCTAATATATGGTAGGCACAAAAAAGTTTAAATTTTTTTTTACTCTGAAACACTTAAAGACAGGGGACCTTCAATATCAGTCATTCACACATGAGATATTTTGTATGTTTCTGGGTGTTTTGCTTCACTGAATTTTGTTTTGTTTTGGTATCCTTACTGTTGCTGACTGAGGCTGTGTTTGTATGTGTTTTTGTGTATTTAAGATGAAGATATTTAAATTTTATGTTATATGGTGCACAAACAATGAATCTTGGAACACTGAAAAAAATAAAATAAACTTTTTGAAAAGGAAGAAAATGTTATGTCATATACTTTTTTTTTTCTTTGAGAGATCACAAGTAGGCAGAGAGAGAAGGGGAAGCAGGCTCCCCACTGAACAAAAAGCCCTATGCAGGGCTCGATCCCATGATCCCTGAGATCATGACCTGAGCCAAAGGCAGAGGCTTAACCCGCTGAGCTACCCAGGCGCCCATATGTCATATATCTCTTATCAGGGATCTAGGCTATATAAGTCTTATTCTGTGCTATAATTGTGATAGAGTAAAAGTCAAGCATTAAACAAAAATGCACTCCACAGACTTCTTAATAAATTTCCAAATTATGATTTTCCATTGTGTCTAACCCCTATGCAATCTGTT
This sequence comes from Mustela putorius furo, assembly GCF_011764305.1. Taxonomy (NCBI): domain Eukaryota; kingdom Metazoa; phylum Chordata; class Mammalia; order Carnivora; family Mustelidae; genus Mustela; species Mustela putorius. Next base: position 33,367,691 of record NW_025421998.1, read on the forward strand.
ATAACACAGATGTATAAATATAAAGCAGATATATTTTGCATCAGTTTTTTATATCCTTTCTTTTAAAAGTTCTCTTGATTTTAGATATTCTCATTTAAAATCTTTTGAAGAATTTCAGCTAACTCAAAGCCGGATGTTAATGACTATGGAAACCGTATTGCTTAAATTTCTTACCAACTGGGTTCTGTTGACCTAAAGGAAAAGCATGATTTTCCTGAATGGTCTGGGCATTTTCTGCCTAAGTAAGCATGATTTCTATTACCTCTCTGTTTTCAACACTTTCTTCTATTTCCTATCTGTGTCAGCTTCCTCAAAGGATTGGAGCTGGCAGTAGCTAAAGGAAGGAACAGAAAAACACCTGGGTGGCTCAGCTGGCTGAGCACCTGACTCTTGCTTTCAGCTCAGGTCATGATCTCCCAATCAAGAGATGGAGCCCCAACATTGGATTCCCCATTCAGCGCACTCTATCTCTAAAATAGATAAAGAACTCTTTTTTAAAAAATACGTAAATAAATGAAATCTTTCAAAAGTAAATAAATGAAGGAAGGAACAGAAAATCACCCTCACCTGTGTTTCACAAACTCTCCTGAACAGAGTGAGAAGTAACCATGGCAGCCGATGTTCGAGTCGAAGTTCAGTGCAGTTGTAGTGAACAAAGACTCAACAGAACAAAATCGTCATTCCCTCCATCAGTCTTTGATATGCCCCGCTATACCCTATTGATGAATGCTGGACGACTCCCAAATTTGCCCTAAGACCCTCACTGCCCCTTCAGCTTCTAATGGTATTGTGAAGCTCTTCAGGGGGTCTCAACTTCCTGCTTCTGTCAGGCTGACACTTCTCCTGAATCCATGTTCATGCATACGACAGTACAATAGACACTGTTAAGTAGCCCAGATGACAGATGAGAGAGACATTTTTAAAGGATTGCTAAAGGTAAGAGATCTTATTATACACATAAGAAGAAAGAATCCCATTGATCTGTAGGACAGAAGTGCTGTAGGAAGCCAACTAAATCATGAGTGCATTCTAACATTTAAAAATCAAAAACTATTCCGATGCAAAACATTAAAAATGAGAAAATGTGATGAGAAAAACTGAGTAAGCCTGCTCTCATAGACAAGAGCAGGTGTGTGAGCGGGTTTACGTGGTGTGGAGATAAACACACACATGCATGTGCACACCCCCTTCATGCTCCTCTACTTTCCACAGATTTCATGCTAAAAAGCTATTCATTAATAAATCCCATGTTTGCTAAGTCCAAACAACACTGTGCATGGGACTTTCTGAAATATAAGCAAGAAGATCTGATACTTTACTGTGAGATGTGATTGCACTGGAATCATGAAAAGACCCTAACCACATGAACTGTTATTATACCACCACACCACATAGTAAAGGAGCTGGGATTTGTTTGCTTATGCCCTATGCAAGTGGATTTTCAGTTTCCTGACCCACCACTTATCCACCATACCATTCGAATACTGCACATTCCTTCAGGGCTAGGATGGTCCTATCCCACTGTCAGATGCCATTGCCCAGAGACAAATGATCCTGGCTCCTTACAAAGCAAAAGGTGTTGGATGTAGGGGCTCCTGGGTAGTACAGGTGGTCAGGCATCTGACTCTTGATTTCAGCTCAGGTCATGATCTCCGGGTCACGACGTTGGGGTCATGAGATCCAGCCCTGCATGGAGGCCCCCATCAAGCCCGATGTGGGGTTCTACACTCAGTGAAGAGTCTGAGTTTTTCTCTCCCTCTAACCCGCTCCCCTGCTCTCTTTTTCTCTCTCTCTAATAAATAAAGAAATCTTTAAGAAAAAGAAAAAAAGTGTTTAGTCTAATAGGGAATCATGAAATGCAGCCAACCATGTAACCATATATGCGGTCAGTTAAAATCAGAACAAATGAGCAATTGTTTGGGACCTCACCTAAGCAAAGCCTTCAGTGATAAAGTTAAACATAATCTTGGAGAATTGGATTTCAAAAGAATACATACTTTTGAAAAAATATGCTTTGTGGCTAATTTTGAAATTCATGTAAAAAATATATTTTTTACATAGAGTTGTAAGCTTTTTAAAAATTTACCCCAAAGACATCTGCATTTTTGTTGTTGCTTCCAGATTAATTTAAAATGAAAAATAATATGCAGGGGGTTAAGAGGGTAGGAGAAGAATAAATGAGACAAGATGGGATTGGGAGGGAGACAAACCATAAGAGACTCTTAAACTCACAAAACAAACTGAGGGTTGCTGGAGGGAGGGAGGTTGGGAAAAGGGGGGTGGGGTCATGGACATTGGGGAGGGTATGTGCTATGGTGAGTGCTGTGAAGTGTGTAAACCTGGTGATTCACAGACCTGGACCCCTGGGGATAAAAATATATTATATGTTTATTTAAAAAAAAAAAGAAGAAGAACAAAAGTAGCAAAGCAAAGTCAAACACAGACACCGACTCTTAGGCGACTCTCCCAGAGAAACAAACTTTTAAAATAAATAAAAATGTTTACTCATTCAAAAAAAATAATAATAATATGCATATTCACAGGATTTTTAAAAAATAAAGTATGAAACATTATTGATGGTATATCTGTAATTTGTCAGATTTTTAAAATAATATACGTATAATGTTCTATAAGGAGGATACAATAGAATTGTAACACCACAGGTTATCAAGGAAATGCAAATTAAAGCAATGATATACCATTATACATCTATCAGAAGGGCCAAAATCTGGAACACTGACAACACCAAATGCTGACAAGGATCTAGAACAAGATCAATTCTCATTCATTGCTGGTGGGGATGCAAAATGGCACAGCCACTTGCAAGACAGCTTGGCATTTTCTTACAACATATTCTTACCATATAACCTAGCTATCATGCTCCTTGGTATTTATCCAGATGAGTTAATGTATGTCCACACAAAAATGTGCACATGGATGTTTATGGAAGCTTTGTTCATAATTGCCAAAACTTGGAAGCAGCCAAGATGTCTTTCAGTAGGTGAATGGATCAATACACTGTAGTACATAACCGACAGTGGAATATTATCCAGCACCAAAAAGAAATGAGCTATCAAGCCATGAAAAAGACATGGAGGAAACGTAAATGCATATTACTACATGAAAGAAGCCAATCTGAAAAGGCTACATACCGTACAATTGCAACTATATGACGTTCTAGAAAAAGCAAAACTATGGAGATAATAAAAAGATCAGAGGTTGCCAGGGATTGGGGTTAGGGGGAAGGGATGAATAGACAGAGCATAGAGGATTTTTAAGGCAGTGAAAATACCCTGTATGATACCATAATGGTAGATACACGGCATCATGCATGTGTCTGACCCACAGTATACACACCACCAAAACAAAGCCTGAGGTGATCCTGATGTGTCAACTATGGGTTCATCAGTGGTAACAAATGTGCCACTCTGGTGGTCACTGCTGGTAGCAGGAAGGCCACGCATATGCATGAACTAGAGTATAGGAGACACATCTGTCCCTCCCTCTTAATTTTTCTGTGAATCTAAAACTTCTCTGAAAACGTAAAATATTTATTTATAAAAGAAATATTAGGGGTGTCTGGTGGCTCAATCCATTAAGCATCGGCCTTCGGCTCAGTTCACGATCCTACAACCATGGCATCCAGCCCCGCGTCAGGCTTCCTGCTCAGACAGGAGTCTGCTTCTCCCTCTCTCTCTCTGCCCCTCCTCATGTGCTCTCTCTCTCTCGCGCACTCTCTCTCTCTCTCTCACATAAATAAATAAAACCTTTTTAAAAATTGAAAATGAAAATAAAAAAAGAAATATTAGGAGTCAAACATCTAAAACAATCAAGTGGAGCCGTATAAATGTCTACAAAATTGTGATAATCTTTTAATAAGAGTACAATGCCAGGAATTTTTTTTAAGATACAATATGGCAATAGTATTAAGTAAAGATATGCATCCCAGCCAAAGGAGACACATGGAATCCAGGGAGGCTAGATGTGGGCTGCTTTGTAAGGGTGCACTTTCTCCATTGGATCAGGAACCACAAATATATGCACAGAACACACTGGAACCAGAAAAGCCTAGAAGTGAGCTTCAGTTGTGTTTTGTTTTGTTTTTAATTTTGTTGTCCACATAGGCATAATTTTACTACACAATCAGCCTCAAGAGCAAAGACCTCCCTAGATCTCACCAGGACCAGGCAGAAATCTTCAAGTGTCCCTGTTTTTAATAAACAATACTGACAAGCTGATATAAACCACCTTCAAAACTCCATGGCCCATTTTTATAGAGTAACACTCTTCATCAATACATTTCATGCCTTGATCAGCAGCCAGAGTGGTACAGATACGTTTCTCATTTCAATAGAATATCTCAGCCTATTTCCAAAACTACTGATTTAGCCCTCACTGTATAAGTAGTTTCTTTGGGGAAAAAGAAATCAAGGAAAATCAAGGAAATTTATGCATAACTGTTATAAAAAGTCTTGCCAGTAGAACACAAGGCTCTTCTGGACTCAGTGACCTCAGGAATAATGAAAAACAAGAAGAAAGAACCAAATCCCCTTTGATCAACATTTACCTTCAGTCTTCTCTTCTAGAAAAATCGTTCCCAGCATGTCAATGACCATGGAAGGACTTTAGAGCAGATCATTTAACCCAGAATGAGATAAGGATTCTCTAAAAGGCTGATCATTCACCCCAAACACTAAGCTGGTGAACATAAGTACAATTAAGCCCCACTCATAACTCTGGCATTGCCATTTCTCAATCCTTTCTTCACCCATAAACTGACACTCAAATTTAAAGTTGTAAATCCTGTTGCTGTTAATGCTACATGGTGAGGAGAATTACATGTCCTAGTCTCTACCTCAGAGATAAGAGGGGAGTTCAGAAGAAAGAGGTTAAAGCTGAGTAAGAAATAAAAATTTGAAAGGTACATAAGGGCTACCCTAACTCTTACCTGATAAATTCCACATCTAATTGATAGCTGAGAGGTGATCATAAATTCAGCCAGCTGAATTTGATTCTTGAGTCAGTTAACAGGCATTTATTGAGCATATAATAACTGCCCAGCACTGTCTGATCCCTGGCCCTCAAGGAGTTCACAAAAAAATGATGTCATCCCAGAACTTCAACTTGTCCTGTTGAAGTTGCACTTCAACATCATGAGTTTATGTCACAAAGACCCTGGTTCCAACCTAGGTCTCATACAAAATCCTAGTGCAGGATAGAATATTTCAGTCATCTACTGTAGTTGCTTTAGAAAACTTAGAGCTGGTTTCTGATTTATTTTTGTCCTTTAGTTTGCTAACTTTTTAATTACTACAATTTGTACCTAAGAAAATGACAGTTTAATTGGTTTAAGTTCCAACTCTTGTTTTCCAGGCCACAGTTTGATTCAAAATCCTTCTTAATCACTGCAATGTTTTAAATAAGCAAGGTACAAGATTCATTAAAAAAAAAAAAAACAAAAACAAAAAAAACTTTTGCAATATTCACCCAGTCACCTCACTTTCAAAAAAGTAAATTAGTCTTCTCGAAATGCTTATCAATACCTTAAGAAGAAAATAAAATTCTGAAACCTTCTGCTTGATGAAAGACAGAATTTTCTACACCAAATGAGAAGCTGGAGAAACTGTTAAATGGCTCAAGGAAACCATGCCAGAATTTTTCTTCAGTCATAACAGTTACTCCTACGCAGGACATACATCCGATTCTTAGTGTAAAAGCTTTCACTTCACCTATTTCCCACTAAGGAAAGAGTATCAGGATGCTAGTGAATGAGTGACATCACTAGGGCCACTAACTCCATTCGAACTAAGTAAGTCAATTACAAATTTTAACATATCCACAACTAATAGTCACATTATTTGCAAAACACTTTGCATCTCGTCAAAACGCATTGTGTTGCAGAAGACACAGTATCAACCCCAGAGCTGAGCATGTCTTAGATGCAAGCAGAAATAGAAGACTGCCTCCATGAGGCAGTGGAAGGGAGTGTTCTGTGTTGTTTCTAAGGGAGAATCCTGATGGGGATGACCCAACTGAGTAAAATGAATGGATGATATCAAAGAACAGAGGATGATCTGTAGAAGCAACAGTTTCAGAGGATACAAAGACATGGGGTCATCCAGGGCACAAAGTGGGTGGTGTGCTTGACTTTGGGGGGAACATGGACTCTCCATGTAACAGCAAAGCAAAAATACCGCACAAGCAGTGCAGGGGAGTGGACAGAGTTGGTGGTGTGATTATTGAGAAGTTCCAGTGTGCTTACTCTGTGCCTCTCATTGAGGTTTCGGGGTAACTGCGAAGCAGAGCAGGAGCAAGGAAGACAGAGAAGGCAAACACACCAGGGGAGCGTGGGACAAATAACCTGACACCATGAGACTGGAGTTCCCCACCTTCTGTTCAGAGGAACTTGTCCCTAGATTCGCATGTCACCGGTTGCTCCACAGTGAACAAAGCCTTGGCAGTGAGTCCTTTTTATTCTTTTCTCTCCTCACTATAGTGGATGCCTTTGTTACCTCCTGCTCCTCTACTTTCTCCCTTCCATCTGAGCTCTGCTCTGTTTCCCTATTCCCACCTCAAGCCCGAGCCTTTTAACAGGAAAGAAAAAAAGAAACAAAACAAAACACAAAAACCCTTCAGCAAACAGGTATCAAAAATTTCCTGATTCCGCTTTTCTTCCTCCTTCTATTCTTCCTTTCCCTTCCATGCCACTCCTTTCCTTTCCCGAGATTTCAATAATAAAACAGCTGGGGCCAAGGTAGGCACCCGCTCCAGAAGCCTGGCGGAAGGGTAGTCTTAGTGGCCCAGAGAAGAGTGGCTAGAAGTCTAAGCAGGTGGAGAGGGTATTCATGTGGGCATCATGAGTACACACTTTCTGGAAAACTTATGTATAAAAAAGAAATTAATCTTTTCAGACATAAAATGCAAATACGAGAGAGGCAGGTAAAATCGTGGTCGAAAGCACCAAGGCTAAGGGGAGTCCTGGACAGCAGGATAACGGAGTGTACCTTTGGAGAAAATGATGCTAAGAGGAGCTAACATAGGACAATAGATCTATACGTTCTGGGACACCCCGGCCGGTACTGGGAATCAGTCTCCAGGTGCCTTGAAAGGTCACAAAAGAGCCAAACGTTCCATTCTAAGTCCTTCTCCCCCTTGGAGAGATGCCCTGAGATTTCAGTGGTGTCACAGCCCTACACCTTCCTTGCTGAATGTACTGGGAGCAAGAGGCAAATGTCCAGGTTAACCCAGTTAACACAAAAAGAATGTTCCAGGACTGTATGCTGTGGAGTTATGCCTGTTGGACATCTACGCAGTGGGGATGGCAAGAAAGCATCTGTCCTCAGACATGTCAACAGCAAACCCTTTTTACTAAAAAGAAGTCCCCTTTCAAGATGAAACATAACTGAAAAAATATCAAACTGCCCTCAGATTCCAGTAAAATAGCTTGCCAGGAGCATAATTTTCTCAAATTGCATCCATTTTTAAGACTAAGTGGAACACTTGGCAGCAGTTCTAAATGATTCCCAAGACTAAACGTAGCTGCTATTCCTTCTGTGCAAAAGCATCTCCCTTTAACACAGCTACCACCACAGCCTCATGACTTCAGAGCATCCCTCCACCCACCTCACCTCCCGCCAATCGGCCCTGAAGGACCCGGGACAGCTGACGCTTCGTTTCTGGAAATGTTACTGCTCTGCCTTCAGAGGTCCAGCAACCGAGTCGCGGGAGCAGTTACTAACTGTCCACTTTCCTTGCGATTAACAAGCAGCATCCCTGCGCAGGCAGCCTGCCTTCTGCTGGCTCCAAATGAATTAAATGATGCTTTAGAACTTAGGAGAGCAAACAAGACTAACGTTTCATGGCTAAAATGACAGGTCACCTCATTAGTCTCCATTTATATATAACGCGCCCACGTCTGAGAAGGTTATTAAGCTACACATGTCAGCTCCACACCTCCCTCTCCATGCTCAGCTCGTGGGGCTGGGGTTGGGGCTGGGGCCAGCAGCCAGCTTCATTCACCGGGGCCAACTGAGCCTTTTGGAGAGCACCAGTCTCGGGTAGCGGAGGGAGGTGACCGGCTGAAGGAGAGAGACAGAGAGGATTCTTGGTCCCGTGTCTGCTCCCTCTTCTATGCTGGTCATAGACCCTACACGTTCTCCCGGCTACAGGCGTTGGCTGCAGTAATACCTGACTTCAGTTTCTACAGTTTCCAGAATCCAAGAACCAATCACGTGTGTCACCTCAAAGATGCCGGAGCAGGACCCACCCACAGGTCCTTCTTCTGAGCTTCGAGATTCGAATAAGCTCAACCTCTTGCCTTTGCCCTCTGAGCCGCAGCGGTGGCAGCTGTTCCCTTCAGTGACTGTCTCTGCATAGCCTCATTGTTCTCTTTCCTTTCCCAGTCCTCCAATGCCTACTTATTTAGATCCTTAAATTTTCCTGTGAAAATCACTATTGTCCGCTTTCCTTAGTAGACCCTACCTGATACGATATAGGAACTGACTTTTTTCCCACCCTGAAATTTGTCTACACACAACAAAGGAAGCAAAATTTGACACCTAGTGGAGCTTGACTATTTAATTTTTCAACAAAGTTACGAACATCCTCTCCCCGATGATGACAATGGCAGAAAACACCCGGATGTCATGGCTTCCTTTTCAATTGTTATTTTTCCTTGTTACTGTCCATCAGTGATGAATGTATAGGAAATAAATGTTAGTGCTGCAAATTGTATTGGCCAAAATTATTTATATTACATAAAGGAGAAGTAATTCAATCTTGACCAAGAAAACAGCTATGAAAACTTCAAGTGCTCCTGTATTCATTTCCCGGGGTGGCTGTAATAAATTACAATAAACTTCGTGGCTTAAAACAATAGAAATGTGTTCTCTCGCAGATCTGGATGATGCAGAGGTCTCAAATCAAGATGCCAGCAGAGCAGTGCCACTTCTGAGAGAAGTGCTCTTTGTCTCTTCTGGCTTCTGGAGGCTGTAGACTTTCCTGGGCTTTACCTTGCCTTGAGCTCACATCACTTCAATCTTTGCCCCTGGGGTCATAGCATCTTCTCCTCTTTGTGTGTCTTCTCTGTGTGTCCGTCTGAAAACCCCTCTGCCTTTCTCTTGCAAGAATATACATGATCACATTCAGAATCGCCTGAGGTAATCCAAATAGCTCCTTCATTTAAGGTCCTTAATTAAAACCAGCTCTTTTACTATAAAAGGTAATAATTAAAGGATCTGGAATCTAGGGCATGAACTTATCTTTTGGGGGCCACCATTGACCCACTCTAGTCCACCCTCAGTGACTCTTTTACTCCTTTTATGGTCCTTTTGGAATGGGAAGTCTGTGACTGATAGGCTATGTCTGTCCCACCATTGTGTTTGGGAAACAGATAACCCGTTTCGTAGTTTCATGGGTCTATGTATGGAGAGGAATATTGCTCCAGGGCGCCTTATACCTAGAGTTATTTAGATGATTTAGGCTAGTAGGTGTGGGACATTTTTAGCAATGGTGTTTATTAAAGATTTATTTATTTATTTGAGAGAGTGGTGGGAGGGGCAGAAGGAGAGAAAGAATATCAAGCAGACTCCCCACTGAGTGCAGAGCCTGATTCAAGGCTTGATCTCATGACACGTGAAATCATGACTTAAGCCAAAAATCCAGAGTCAGACGCTTAATGGGCTGAGCCACCCAGGCACCCCAGCAATGATGTTTGGATGAGATTTTTGGGCTTCAAGTTAATGCTAAAAGGCACTGAGACTTTTGGGGATCTTGGGACAGAGTGAATGTATTTTGCGTATGGAATAACATGATTTGAGGAGGATGCAATGTAGTAAGGTAAACTGTGATCCCCTGAAAGATAAGTCTACATCCTAATCCCACAAAACCTGTGAATAGTTCCTTATATGGCAGAAGATGTGATTAATAATCTTGAGAAAAGGAGCTTATTCAGGTTTTCCAGGCATTTCCTAAAAGCAATCATAGGTAGCCTTTTAAGAAAAAGGCAGAAGTTTTGACTCAGAAACACAGAGGAGAGGGGCGCTTGGATGGCTCAGTGGGTGAAAGCCTCTGCCTTCGGCTCAGGTCATGATCTCAGCGTCCTGGGATCGAGCCCCACATTGGGCTCACTGCTCAGCAGGGAGCCTGCTTCCCCCTCTCTCTCTGCCTGCCTTTCTCCCTACTTGTGATTCCTCTCTGTGTGTGAAATAAATTTAAAAATCTTTAAAAAGGGCGCCTGGCTGGCTCAGTGGGTTAAGCCGCTGCCTTTGGCTCAGGTCATGATCTCAGGGTCCTGCAATCGAGTTCCGCATCGGGCTCTCTGCTCAGCAGGGGGTCTGCTTCCCTTCCCCTCTCTCTGCCTGCCTCTCTACCTACTTGTGATCTCACTCTCTGTCAAATAAATAAATAAAATCCTTAATAAATAAATAAATAAATAAAAATAAAAATCTTTAAGAAAAAGAAAGAAAGAAACAGAAGAGAAGCCACACAAAGAAGAGAGCCAATATGATCATGGAGGCAGAGATTGCAGTGACAGCAACACAAGACAAAGAACACCAAGGAGGGGCTACAACCACTAAAAACTGAGAAGGATAAAAGGACTAGTTTCTCCCTAGAGTGTTCTGAAGGAGAACAGCCCTGTGGACTACTTGGCTTTAGATTTCTGGTCTCCAAAACTGAGAAAGGCATAAGTTATTTTAAGACATAAGTCTGTGGTAATTAGTCACAGCAGCCCTAGGAAATGATGCAGTTTCCCAAAGATAACCAAATAATACAATTGCAAAATATGTTCTGACAACATTGTTAAAATAAATCCAGATTTGAAAAAAAAAAAAAATTAGCAGCCGTAGGATTTGTATTTCTGTCTCCATGTGGAGGAGTGGGGAGTGGGATACAGATTCACTTGTTCTATTTCAAATGGTTTTTAAAGTACAAAATTTAGGGGCACCTTGATAGCCCAGTTAGTTAAGCATCTGACTCTTGGCTTCAGCTTAGATCATGATCTCAGAGAACTGAGTTGGTGGCCCATATCAGGCTCTACACTCAATGGGGGGTTCTGCTTGGGCTTCTCTCTCTCCCTTTCCCTCTACCTCTCTGCTCACTCTCTCTCTCTCTCTCCATCTCAAATACATAAATAAATAAAATATTTAAAAATAAAAGAAAATAATAAAGTACAAAAGTTATTCTATTCAGTTGGGTGTTTTTAACTTTTGAAATTATGTAAGAGTTTTAAGAATCAAAAAGCACTTTAAAAATTAGTGTATCATTAAATTTATGTAGCTAATCATATCCTTTTAATAATAACTCAGTCCCCCACACCACCACCTCAAGAAAACAACTTACAGCTACACTGACATTCACTTGGGTGATGTGTTTCTAAATATTATAGAATGCCAGCCTCTAGCAATTCAAATTATCCCCATGGTATTTTCTGCTCACTACCTATAGATTTTCAACCTGAAATCTTTCAAACCAAACAGCACTATTACAAAATAAGTAAAAGAAATTGTAATATGGCTGTCTCCTTAATTAAAAAAAGGGAAAAAATTCTTAGCATTTATCTTAATGTGTTCAACAATTTAAAATCCTTTAAAAGTTTTCTATTTCTTTTATTCATTGAGCTCATAAAAAGTAATTCTAAAAGTAAAGAAAAATTGTGGAAAAAAAAATTCACTTTAGAACATATTTCAAGTCATGATACCCAAGTATTTCAAAACTTTTTAAAAGGATCTGGATATTATCATCCTGGGTTAAATCTAGAGATCATCTACCACTCCAGTTTTCTGCCTTTCATGGGTTTCAAGGAATGTCATTGCTAACCTCAATTTTAGAGCCTTCTAATATTTTGGAAATATCTTTATCTCCCTAACACACTAGATATGTCCAATGAAAAAGTACATAGCCCAATTTTGCTTTCTGTTGTTTTTAAATGTTGAGTGCTTCAAATATGATAGAAGATAGGAATGAGTTTACATAATACTGAGAAAAATATTTTTCTCATATGACAAATAATATTCTAACAGGACCAGAGGTCATTGGCTCCCAAGGTCAAGAAGCTCTGAGAGACTGACCCTCCTGCTCTGCTACCACCAGGATTCAGTTATATGCCATTCTGGTCCTCAGGCATATGTACTCTCCCCAACCAACAAATAAACAGAGTATCCAAACCTGAGCTTTAAATGGCAAATAGTGAAAATGGGGAAATATAGGAAGAGCCTGGAGCCTAAGAACTTCCCAGGACCATAGATAGAAATACCTAGGGACAGCTGGTAGAGGTAGAGAGTTAACACCAGAGCTGCTGGAAATCTGAGTAAATGGGAACCAGGGTAGCACACAGCCAGATTGAGTCAGCAAACAGGGAAAGGGAAGAGTTCCTAGAGTTGCCACAGGCCCAGTAATACTGTTCCATATTAGGCCTCAAAGTAGGCTGATTCTGAGACTGATACCAAACACCTGATGAGGAGTAGGATATGTGCATGGTCTTAATGTTTCTTCACAGATTGTTTATTAATCGCAAAGAGTAAAGGAGAAAAGTATAATTATAGTGTGGATAAATCAAGTAATCAAAATTATCACCACCTATGAGGGACAGATAGATCTGTGTAACCTCTATATATGATACCCTGAGGAGTACCTAACATCATCTATCCAGGATTATAGCAAAGAATTAGAAAATGTCTTCAAGACAACATTTAAAATTGAACCAAAAAACTATATAATACATTAAAATCATGGGTTATAACTTTAAGGAAAACACTGAAGTATAGACCTAAATAAATGGAGATCTCTTCCATGCTCATGGGTAGGAGGTCTTCATATCGTAGAAATGTCAGTTCTCCCCAAACTGACTTAAAAATTTAATGCATCTCCAATTAAAATGCCAATGGGGCATTTTCATAAAATTAGAAAAATTGTTTCTAAAATACCTGTGGAAATGCAAAAAGCCAAGAATTATACCTCAGAAGAAAAGGAAGAGGATTTGCCCTGTTGGATATACAAACTCATTGTAATGCTATAGTAAAGAGGCAATATGATATTAACACAAGGAAGGAAAACCTTACCAGGGGAAAAGAACAGAACCCAGAAATAAGCCCATACCACATACGGAATTTTGATAGGTTGTAGAAGTGACGTGGTCACCTAAGGGAGAAAGGAAAGACAGTGCAATAAGTGGAGCTAAAAATACTGGTTATATATATGACATGAAAAAAGTGAAAAGAACTCTTTATGTCATTCCAAACATCAAAGTCAGCTCCTAGTAATGTTAAAAGAAAAACTTCCAAACTAGAAAAATATATAAGTATATCTTTCTGCTTTTGGGATACGGAAGAAGAGCTTTGATAAGACAAAAAATTCCCAGATCATAGTGATACCTTAATTAAAGTGAAAAGTCAACCTAAAACTTGGAGAAAAATATTAAAAGCATGTAAGCCTAACAAAAGATTAGTATTGAAATACATAAAGAGTTCCTAGAAACCAATAAAGAAGAATGAATAAAAATATGTAAACAGGCAAAGGATATCAAGAGGTGTTTCATAGAAGATGAAACACCTGTTGAGAATAAGCATAGGAAGAAATGCTCAGCAACACTGGTGACTCAGAAAATGCAAACCAGACACTTAATGAAATATCATTTTAAACCTATTTGATTGAAAAAAATAAGAAGAAATCTAACAATACCAAATGTTGGAGGCAATGGAAATCAGTGTGATTTCTTTACATTTCCAGTGGTACATCAACTTTGAGATTTTCACATTAGAGATGTGGACTGATATGCATGGACATGGTCCTCATTCCATGAAAATATTGTAAAACTTGTAAAATACCCAAGAGTAAACAAATAAACAGAGACGTTTATCACAATACAGTGTTATTTTTTTTTAAAGTGAGAATTAGAATAAACTATGTCTACATGTAACAACATAAATGAGTAACAGTGAGGGTGAAAATGGCATGTCCCAGATAAACAACACAGAATTACAAGGTTAACAATGTATTTGGCATATATTATATGGGGTGAATACTATTCAATAAAAAACCAAGGATGACAAAATTTAGGGTAGTATACATGTCTACAGGAATGGAATAGGCAAGAAACACAGAAGCAATTGTAAGTTACTGATAAGATTCCATGAGTAGTGATTTTCAGGAGGTGGGGTAGGGGAGAGAGATAATACATAGACTAGTGATGATACTGTGTCACCAACCAAAAATTGTGATAATAAAACTCTGTCCACCTGAGATTTCTTTAAGTCCTATTAAGTTCCCAAAACATTCAGGGCATTCTGTTAAAAAAAAAATGAATGTTTTAAAATAGCCTTTTACTTTTTTTTCCTAATTCTTCTACAGTTCACTTTCATTATTTACTAGTAAGAGGAAGGAGGAAGAGAATGGAGAGCAAATGAGCAAATTAAAAGAGACATCTCCAAGTCTTCTTTGCTGCTTCTCTTGCTGACAGAAATAAGTCACGAGAAATTCAGCATTTTCATATACTACATTCATAACTGCATCTACTTGAGAACAAAATCAAGAAGGTTCATGAGTTGTCATAACTCACTATTTTGCTCAGATGTAAATTTGAATAGCGTGTAGAGTACTTCTCAAATTGCACTGTACCTAAGAATCACTCCAAGTACTTGAAAAAAAATGCAGAATGCAAAGATTCTGATTCCATAGATATGACGTTGGGTCAGGGAAACTACATGTTCAACAAGCCTCCAGGTGACTCCGTACATTTTAAGAAACACTGTAATAGAGTACATAAGCCCAGAAGTAGATGCCTCTCAATACTGTATGTAGCCTTTTCCTTGCCAACAAATTTCATGGCTATATTATTAGTTGAGAATTTGAACTTTTTCAAGTGGCCCTACAAGATCCTGGGGAATGTTAGGATTTCACTATAAATCTAAAAGCTTCCATCTCACTCCTAGCCAATGACATCACAATCCAACAATGGGCATTTTAGGAATTATTTTAGGCTAACAAGGAAGCACGCAAGAGCAATGTGAAAAGGTGGCCAATCTTACTGAATACAGAATGAAGAACACCTGTTCCCTCAGTTGTATTCCCCTCCCCACTCTTCCAATGGGGCAGCTTGGCACCCTCCTGGTGACTACTGAGATTTCCCCACAGTTCATAGCAGCAGCGCTGTCCAGACCATGTACATTCTGATCTCTGCCACATGCATATTTGGAGGCCTTGGCCAAACACAATATACACAGACAGACTCTACTGACTTCCATCTGGCAGTGACATCATCCAAGCGGTCCCAGCACTGTCTTTGGCCATAGCTTCCTGCTTTTCATTCAAGGCTAGATGAGGCACCCATTTCTATACCCCCAAAACTCCTAAGAAGCAAGCTTTGTGAGGCAGTTCTTATAAAAAACAAAAAACAAAACAAAACAAAAAAACACACTAAGGTAATGTTTTCAGGGAATAAACAATATCTGGTACATTGCACTTTTGATACATGGAAAAGTAAGTAGTCCATGCTTTCTACATCCTTAACTGTGTTTCTACTCTCTTATGCTCCTTGTTGACTGGAGTTGACTCCCTTCTTCCTTTAATCGGGCATAATCTACACATTTACATTTTTATGGACAGGCTGGCTCAGGAGTATTTATATAGTTATTGGCATAAATGTTCATAAATGGAATATATTGGATGCCTATAATTGGGGTGTCATCAATTATTGTCTCATATCACAGGTCCCAAGTTGGTTTATTAACCCCCTCAATACAAGTGTAGAGGTCTTCCACCCAACACCTTCCCCTTAGGTCTCCTTTTCTTAGGCTTCCACAGGCCCTAAAGTTGACTAAGGGGAGATGTACACATGGAATAAATTATATAAAAGCCAAGCAAATCTTAGACAATGACAGAGGTTGCTCCTGTTGAGCACCAAGGAAGGTACCGACAGAATGAAAGCTCCACCACTTGCCATCTAAACCAGCTACTGCAGTCCACATGTGTGGGCAAAGGTGAGCTGCCTCTGAGGAAACATGAGGAATCTGTTATCCAGTTCCCACAAAGACCCCAGATGTGCAAACATGTCCCTCCTTGCCTATTATGGGCTGAATTCCATCTACCCCAAATTCATATACTGAAGTTCTGAGGTACCCCCAAAACCTCAGAACATGACTTAGAGATAAGGCCTAAAGAAGTGATTTGGGTGAAATAAGTTCACATGGATAGGTCCTCAGTGTCTCATAAGGACACATGACTGGTGTCCTTCTGAGAAAACTTAGACACAGAAGCCTTAGAAAATGAGACCTAATTAATAATAATTAATGACACCTCAGCTTACAGAGGGCTGCCTTCTCACTGTGCTCACCTGAGGACAAACACCTCAGAAGAAGCCAACCCTGCCAACACCTTGACCTTGGACTTCTAGCCTCCAGAACAATGAAAAAATAAATTTCTGAGATAAAAGCACACAGTTTATGGTATTTTGATGTGGCTGCCTACCAAATGAATATGCCGCCAAGTAAGCATTTCTGGGCTGTCGTGGGCAGCAGGCATCATCTCCAGGAGCTTCTCCAAAACCAGCTCCTCACTCTCACCCCCACCTGCATCTCATAATCCTCCTTTGTCCTCCTACACTCTTCCCTCACTACTTGTTTTCTGCTTCTTAGAATCGCCATAACAAAATAACACAAAATGTGTGGCTTAAAACCAGGGAGATTTATTCTCTCACAGTTCTAGAGATTAGAAGTCCAAAATCCAAGTGTCCTCAGGGTGATGCTTCCTTTGAGACTCTGAGTGGATTAATTCCTTTCCTCATCCCAGCTTATGGGGGACACCACAGCCCTTGGCATTTCCTCACTTAGAATTACATCACGCCAATCTCTGCCTCAGTCATCACATGGAGTTCTCCATGGGTTTCTGTCTTCTCATAGTGTTATCCCCTTCTGATTAGCACACAAGTCATACTGGATTTAGGACCTACCCTAATGTACTCACTTTGACTTGATTATGTTTAGGAGGGTCCTGTTTCCAAGATAAGATAACACTCACAGGTTCCAGGGGTTAGAACTTCAACATATCTTTTCTGGACACACTTCAACCCATATCATTACATAACTCAGGAACAGTTGAGACATTCTGTCTCGAAAATCCCATGACTCCCATGCTTCTTATCAAACTGCTTTGTGCCATGAATTTCCTTCCTTCTGCCTCCTCTGCAATAGTCCCCAAATTTTTCTAATGCTTTGAGACCTTCTGAAAAATAGTAATGCCCACAAAGTCTATCAGAGAAGGGTTTGTTTGTTTTTTAATCTGTTTGGTTTCTGTCTTTTTTTTTTTCTTTCAGTGCTTATTTCTCCAACATCCAGGACAGTGCCTGACACTTAGAAGGGCCCATAAATATTTCTTGAATAACTGAATGGCTACAAAGGTTTGTGGGGTACTGCATTTTCTTACTTTTTCCATACCTACCCTTGGCAAAAAGTCCAGAGCCAACTAATTCTTTAAGTAGAAGGATGGGGAAGAAAATATAAAAAGAAAATATTAAAAAAACAATAAAATTATCCAGTCACATGCTACAATAGTGAAGGATATATTTCCAAGATAAATCAAAAAGAGAACATCAATAGGCAAGTCAAATGATTATTAACATGTTAAAACAAATTATTACTTTTATTTTTAAGTGCTAAAAATAAGATCACCATGATCAACCTAAATGCTCCCATAAAATGGCACAGGGTTACATATTGGATTAAAAGATAGGACCTATCCTTGTGCTGTCTACAAGAGACTCATTTTCAACCTAAAGATACATCCAGACTGAAAGTGAAGTGATAGAGAACCATCTTTCATGCCAACTGACCTCAGAAGAAAGCTTGGGTGGCAATTCTCATATCAGACAAATTAGATTTTAAGCTACAGACTACAATCAGAGATACAGAAGGACACTATATCATTCTCGAAGGGTCTATCCAACAAGATCTAACAACTGTAAATATCTATGCCCCCAACATGGAGCAGCCAACTAAGTTGGCTAAGCCAACTAAGCATGGAAAAACATTCCATGCTTATGGATCAGAAAAATAAACATTGTTAAAATGTCTATGCTGCCCAGAGCAATCTATACTTTCAATGCCATCCCAATAAAAATACCACTGGCATTTTTCAAAGTGCTGGAAAAAAACACTCCTAAAATTTGTATAGAATCAGAAAAGACCCCAAATCACCAAGGAAATGTTGACAAAGAGAAACAAAGCTGGGGCATCATGTTGCCAGATTTCAAGCTTTATTACAAAGCTGTGATCACCAAGACAAAAAGGTAATGGTACAAAAACAGGCACATAGACCAAAAACAGGCACATAGACCATAGAATAGAGAGCCCAGATATGGACCCTCAACCCCATGGTCAAATAATCTTTGACAAAACAGGAAAAAAATATGTAATGGGAAAAGACAATCTCTTCAATAAACAATGCTGGGAAAATTAGCTATATACAGAAGAATGAAACTTGACCATTCTCTTATACCACACACAAAGATAAACTCTAAATGGATGAAACACCTCGGCATGTGACAGGAATCCATCAAAATCCTAGAAGATAACATAGGCAGTAATCTCTTTGACACTGGCCACAGCATCTTCTTTCAAGACATGTCTCTAAAGACAAGGGAAACAAAAGCAAAAATGAACTTCTGGGACTTCATCAAGATCAAAAGTTTCTGCACAGCAAAGGAAATAGTCAACAAAACAGAGAGACAACCCATGGAATGGGAGAAGGTAATTTCAAATGACACTACAGATAAAGGGCTGGTATCCAAGATCCATAAAGAACTTCTCAAATTCAACATCCAAAAAAACAATAATCAATTTAAAAAATGGGCAGAAGACATGAACAGACACTTCTCCAAAGAAGACATATGAATGGCTAATGGACACATGAAAAATGGTTCATCATCATTAGCCATCAGAGAAATTCAAATCAAAACCACATTGAGATACCTCCTTATACCAGTCAGAATGGCAAAAATAGACAAGACAAGAAACAACAAATGTTGGAGAGGATATGGAGAAAGGGGAATGCTCTAACATTGCAAGAGTGCAATGCAAGTTGGTACAGCCACCTTGGAAAACAGCATGGAGGTTCCTCAAAAAATTAAATATAGAGCTACCCTATGACCCAGAAATTGCCCTACTGGGCATTTATTTACCCCAAAGATACAGATGTAGTGAAAAGAAGGGCCATATACACCCTAATGTTCATAGCAGCAATAGCCAAACTGTTGAAAGAGCTAAGATCCCTGTCAACAGATGAATGAATAAAGAAGATGTGGACCATACATCTTCATAGTACAATGGAATGGAATCATAATACATCCACATAATACAATGGAATATTACTCAGCCATCAGAAAAGATGAATACCCAGGTTTGCATCACCATGGATGAGACTGGAGGAGATTATGCTAAGTGAAATAAATCAAGCAGAGAAAGTCAATTATCATATAGGCTCACTTATTTGTGGAACATAAGGAATAGCATGGAGGATATTAGGAGAAAAAAGGGGGAAATGAAAGGGGTAGAAATCAGAGAGGGAAAGTAACCATGAGAGACTATGGACTCTGAGAAACAAACTGAGGGTTTTAGAGGGCAGGAGAGTGGGGGATAGGTTAACCCAGTGATGCATATTAAGGAGGGCACCTATTGCATGGAGCACTGGGTGTTATACCCAAACAATAAATCTTGGAACACTATATCAAAAACTAATGATGTACTGTATGGTGATTAACATAATAAAAATTAAAAAATAAAAGACTTAGGGGCCTTTGGGAAAGTCATTATCAAAATCATTAACTAGATACATCTGTATACAGGACGTTGACCTCCTGAAATGTGTCAACCAAAATAAAGACATATATTCAACACTGAAGTAACCTGACTCGGTGATTGAATTTTGTAGACATATAAAAGCTTAGAACTGGGAGAAATAGAATAATCATATTTTCAAAAGTGATTTCATCAGTCCTAATGTCAAATTAAAGATGTTGAGAGTAAGTGTTACCAAAAACAAAGACAGAGAATCTTCAGCTACAAAGAACAAATAAGCAAACAGCAGAACATCCTGCCAAAAGATGTGGTCCTCCTTACCAAGGTTTTCAATTTCACCCAGTTTCCTCACTACCACTACCTCTATTGGTACTGAAAACTATTCTTCGCGATGTATTCCTCAGTCTATAGGACAAGCATCTGAAGATTAAGAGTTCAGTCTTTTTCATTGTTGAATGTCTAATGCTTTATATCATGTCTAACATGCGATATAAAGTTGCTCAATAAATCTCTGTCTGCCGCTTGACTAAAGTATTCAGTAGAATGTTTCCTTAACATGGAAATCATGGACCCAAAGGAGATTGATAGAAGAATTATAAGAGAATTCCATCCGAAGAAACAATGAAAATCAGAATTGTTTGCAGATAGTGGGCAGCAAACTACGTGATAAATGAAGTGAGATTCAGTGCAAAGAGTAATATGAACATTGTATTATTTGCAAATTACAATTCTTAGTACAGTGGAAAAGATGGAATAGGAGAAGGACACTGTGGAGCCTTTGGGTTTCATAAGGAAGGAGTCTGAGAGTCATTTACATTTCAAATATTGAAAGGTCTATACTAAAGTATTTTTATGTGCCCAAGTCACTATATTTGTTTTCATTATATAACAGCAACAGATGAAAAAGAAAAACCTATAGGTTTTATGGAGCACAGTGAAATGCTGATATTATCACCATGTTATAGATGAGGAAACTAAAGTCTCAGTGGATGAATAACTCCTCAAAGTCACAAAACTAGAAAGCATAAGAACAGGACTTTGTACCCAGAATATGTAAGTTAGAAAGATAAGTTAAGATCTCAAATATACTCCAGGGTCAGTTCAGGCCTTAGCATCCAATGCAGTCATTGTATCAAGAGCAAATCATCTTACCTTTCCCTTCACAAGAATTTGGGTCTGGATATATCACCAATGACTAAACTGCCATATTATTACTCGTAATTTTTCTAGCTCTTTTGTTTAGAGAATCACAAGGTACTTCCGGTAATTGTGAATGATCACATTGTTAACATTTATGCTTGAGCCAGATTACAAATCAATTTAACACAATTACTTGTATCTTCATTGAATGGTTGGAAATGAAGTTCTACATTATTGAACAGTATCTTTCAACTTGGTACTTTCTTTACCAAGGAGTGACTTTCTTCATGCTATGGCATAGTGCACTCTTAGTTTCTGAAAGACCGAAAGAAGAAAAAGACATGTTATCCCACCCTAGAAAAATACACACACACACACACACGAAATTGAAAAAAGTAATTAAGAAAGCTGAGGGAGACATGAATATACAAAGTAAGTAGTCATAGGAGGAGGTAATACCTTTTCTTAAGGCATATAGCAAAGAACCGCTCATAAGAATGGAATACACTCATATTAAATACATCAAATGCATAACCTCAGATTCTCTCCATATCACCCATCTTCTGGGCCTTCAGTTTGCTCCACCATCACCACCTCATACACAAACTCAAAGACCCAGAGCTGCGTGATTCAGCTGGCAAAGCCTGTAATCTCTGTCCCTTATCACCACTTCTGACTCAGACGAAATACCCAGCTATAGAACATGGGATTTGCATTCCCTAGCTGCACAACCTAGTGAGAAACTAAAAAATAGGTCTCTCTTAACTCCCCATAGACTTTACTTCAACCAGGAAGAGATCAGAGAAAGGAGGGAACCAGGAGATACATTTGCTTTGCTACAATTTGCTCTACTACAGTGGACCATTTGGGTAAGTTGCTTCTGGACATCCTGAGGCCTCTTATGTAGCTGTAAGACCACCTGTGCCTCTCTGTAAAACAAAAGATAGCTCACTAATGCATCACCTTTTTATTTGCTTGCCTCCATCTTCTTCTAAATTCTCTTTTTTGTCACTCGACTGCCCTGGAACTGGATTACAATATAGCATTAGCACCAAAACTTCGCTGCAGGCTCGGTTTTCCAAGGACTCTGCAAACAGTCCTGCGTTGAAATATCTCAATGCACAACATATAAATGTGGGTACATAATGAGACTTCTAATTAGTAGGAAAGGTGAACACTCAGGTGATCAACAGGGATCATGCTGCTTATTCATAAAGAACCCAGCACAATTTTGGTGTTCAATACATAAATCAACTACAAATGTTCATCAACATCAGCATTTTAGTGGTGTAGCATGGTGGGGATAAGGGTATTTACATGAGACTATTTTTCCCATCTTTGAAGAGAAAATACTACAATTAATCACAAGTCCATTCTACACCAACAGTTTTTTTATGAGAAAAAAATAACAAAACCAGTCATCCCAGGTACTTATCTAAAGTTTAATTACCATTTTCGAATAAAATCTAGGCAGATAGCATCAGAAAATATTAAACATACCTTAAAATCCACTATCACCCAGTGAACCCTAGGAGAGGAGAAATCCAGCTGCCTCTTGTTGTCTAGTTACCACCCTTCAAACCGAGAATAATAACCTGAATTTCAAAACAGAACTATGCAAGTTTATTTGATTTCCTCTGCTTGCCTTTCATGAAAAGCATCAAAATGAAAATGGTTTGGTAGAGATTGGCAGGAACAGTCAGGTGAATGCAAAATATTGCCATCAATCTCATTGTTTCAGGAAGCAACGGGCATAGTGGGCACAATCAGGCTTAACAAAGAAGAAAAAATATTTTATCTGCGGTCACCATGAAAAATGAGATATCAAGAAACAAGACAGAAGTTTTGCACAACGAAGTAAATGTACTTTCTAAAAACCTCTAGGGAAATCAAAAATTGTAAGTAAGTAAAGAAATTAAGAGAAGAGATGCTAAGAGAAACCTCTGATTTTCCTCTAACCACCACAAAATTTCACCTGAACAAACTCTTCAAGCCATGGGGATTACAAACCATGAGGATTACCAGTTGTAAGAGTGATTTCTTTTTTTTTTTCTTTAAGATAAATTTATTTATTTGAGAGAGAGTGAGCAGCGGGAGAAGCGGAGGGAGAGGGACCATCTTAACCAGACTCCCTGCTGGACATAAAGCATGTTGCAGGGCTTGATTCCACAATGCTGAGATCCATGACCTGAGCTGAAATCAAGTGTCAGGCTCAACCAACTGATCCACCCAGGTGCCCAAAGAACCTTTTCAGTAAGAGGTTTACAATTTTCAAAATTTTAAAAGACAAGAAAATCAAAATATTGCCCCAGTGGATGAACTGTTTATTGAGCATAAAGTCTTCCACTTTGATAGAT
This sequence comes from Mustela putorius furo, assembly GCF_011764305.1. Taxonomy (NCBI): domain Eukaryota; kingdom Metazoa; phylum Chordata; class Mammalia; order Carnivora; family Mustelidae; genus Mustela; species Mustela putorius. The sequence continues at coordinate 33,390,972 of NW_025421998.1, forward strand.
TTTGGCCAATATCAATCAAAGCCAATATGGATAAATAAGACTATTTCTTGAAAAGTTGGAAAATATAGTCACTATTTACCCCTTGGATTTGTCTCTAAAAGTTAACAGGCAGAATCCTTTCTATTAAGAAAGTCAATATTATCAGTATAAGGTAAGGCTAATATATCAATAACTTGCCAAAATCCAAACAAACAAACAAAAAGAAGTTTAGTAACTATACAAGTTCATCTACTTTTTCTGGTATTTGAAAGTTACAGTCTCTTTAGTTCTATATCAGACATTCTGTTCCTGATTTGAAAAATTCTTTATCCCTATAGCTGTTCCTTCAATACCACTTTTTTTTTTTTAATTTGTGTATAGTTGACACACAATGTTATGTTAGTTTCAGGTATACAACATAGTGATTCAACTTCTCTGTCATGTTATGCTGTGCTCACCACGAGTGTAACCACGATCTGCCACCTGATCAAAAAGACAAAAAATAGCACATGTTGGCAAGGATATGGAGAAAAAGGAACACTCACACACTGTTGGTGGGAATGTAAATTGGTACAGCCAGGGTAGAAACCAGTACGAAGGTTCCTCAAGAAGTTAAAAATAGAAATACCATACGATCCAATAATTTGAATTTACCCAAGAAAATGAAAACACTAATTTGAAAAGATATATGTACCCCCAAAGTTTACTATAGTATTCTTTAACAATGACCAAGATATGGAAACAACTCAAGTGTCCATGAATAGGTGAATGGATAAAGAAAATGTGAGATACATATTCATATATATATGTATAAACATTTGTATCACACACACACACACACACACAGAGGCACATAACAGAATATTATACACCCATTAAAAAAGGATGAGGTCCCCCCCCAACTTGTGAAAACATGAATGGACCTAGAAGGTATTATGCTAAGTGAAATAAATCAGACTGAGAAAAACAAATATATGATTTCACTCATGTAGAATCTTAAAAACAAAACAAATGAATAAACAAACACACAAAAAGCAGAATCAGACTTATAAATACAGAGAGCAAACCTTCAGTGTCACTGTTACTGTGCTCTAGCCAGACATCCTGTCTGTACATTTCTCCTCTCCTAGGATAAAATTGTTCTTAAACTGCTTCTATCCCTGCCTTCATCCCATGGTAATACTAGCAATGGCCTAATCTGTCAGGATCTGTAAAAAGTTCCAACCCTCTGGAAGAGATGATCTTTTAAAGATAGCACCATTCCTGGGGCATCCGGGTGGCTCAATGGGTTAAGTATCTGCCTTAGGCTCAGATCATGATCTCAGGGTCCTGGGATTCAGCCCTGACAGGGCTCTCTGCTCAGCTGGGAGCCTGCTTCTTCCTCTCTCTCTCTCTCTGCCTGCTTCTCTGCCTACTTGTGATCTCTGTCAAACAAATAAATAAAATCTTAAAAAAAAAAAAAAGATAGCATCATTCCCCGATCTTTGCCTTGCTTCATCAGACCTAAATATTTTATTATCTTTTTTTTGGTGGCCTTGTCTCATTTTTAGTTACAGTGGATTGTGATCGATGAAGTGAATTAACGTTTAGATAATTCCAGCTAATATATGATCCTTCCTAGGAAAAAGAAGAGTCTAACGATTTAAAACCCAAACATTTTCATCCCCATGGAATGCAAGAGGGAGAAAAACTGGGGTCAATTTTTATTCTTCCTAAGTTCTCTAGGTATAAAACACAGAACGTTGCCCAGTTGACCTACGCACAGTGCCAGTCCTAGGTTAGAGAAACAATTTAGTTAATCACACGTTCAAATAAGACAGAAATTTAAACAGCCAGGTAACGGATTTCTATGATCAGACTCTGGCCCTCAAGAAGCCACACAATTATAAAAGTGAATGACCATACAACCACTGCCTAGCTGCTTTTATTTCCAAGGTTGTTTGGCGTAAAGAGATTTCAATACTTACTTTGTCCCCCCTCCAATTGCCATCATATCACTGAATAATAAGAACATTCAGACCAGAAAATGGAGTTGTTTTTTCAAGTAAAATTAAGTGGACAGCAGCTGCTAGATTAATACAGTCCCGTGATTTATTTTTATTTACAGATGCACATTTTCATTAGCTGGGATTTGAACAGAATGGATTTTTACAACAAAAGCAAAAGCAGCCCAATTCTGGCTTTTTACACAGTTGGGCTTCTCTCTGTCTCCTTGGACACTTTTGAGTGTATCTTCTTCCAACACAACTCAGACATGTCCATTTGTATTGTTGAGCTTGCAGCCTCAAGGCAGAGTACATAATTTACCTCCCTAATCTGCAGAGCAAATCTCAGATGCAATGTGATTTCTGCAGAGATGCAAGGAAATCCCAGGGAATTGGGCTGGAAATGCAAGCAGACTTTCTTTCTCCCCTCCTCCTATGCAAATCAAGGCATTTCATGCTTTGTGATAATTTCTTCAGTTATCTATCTGTATTTGTTCCTATGATTTCCTAAATGGCCGTAGGCTATATTATTTCCTCTTGCCTTAGAGAACAATCAAATTTGTGTTGCAAGGGTCCCAGCCTGACTGTTCTGTTTGATCACAGTTATTAGACTGTCCCTTAATGCTCTGAAATGTTTATGGTTTTGGACTTGGAACTACCAGGGTTATAAATAACCACAGATCTCAAAATTCTTTCTATGTGGTATATATTCTCACTGACCAGTCTTATTTATTTTGGTGCCCAGGAAATATTTGCTAATTAAATACAGGCAACACTGATGTGGCAGAGTACTTGAAAAATCTCTAATCCTACAGCTTGCCTTAGATTGGGAGCTAGTGTTTCTAAGGAAATCACAAGGAGCTTTGACTTTGAATTTCACTCAGTTTTCTGAGTCAGAGTAGTAACACAGTATCCCATACTGTTAAGGAATATATAGGATGTGGTGCTGCTGGACTAGCTAAGAGAGTAAATATGTATAAAAAAAAAAATTGGTGGTAGATATCAGAGTGCTGGGGGAGGGAGACAGTACCTGGAGTCTTTGTGACTTAGGACCACAGATCTCAGAGAACATCTGAGCCCTAAACCCAAAGGCATGAGCTCCGCCATTTTCCCATTCTCATTCCTGGCTGGGCTCTCAGACAGTCCAAAGAAAGTTATTAAAGAACTGGGGTGGTAGAAAAGCCTCTCCCACTCCATACGTTTGTCCATGTCCCTGAGCCTAAAAACCCCTAGGGAACTTGGTTGAAAAGTAAGACAGGAACTAACAGCAGCAAAGCAGTCAGGGCATTTTCCCCGGTGACCCTCACACTTGCCAGCTTCCCAGCCCAGGACCTCAAACACAGTTTTTCACTCCCCCCTGGCACATGCCTGCCCATATTTACGGATCAGTGGATTACCATGAGGCAAAGACAAATTTGCTTTCAATCTGCATCTATAAAATGTTTGTTTGTTGGATTACATTGCCCAGTTGTTTTCCCAGCAGGTTGGCAAGCAGAGAGGACTTGGAAAAGGAGAACAGCAGCCACCCTCTATGCCAAATGGAGAAGGCGATTTAAAACGAGTCTCGCGGGCGCCTGGGTGGCTCAGTGGGTTAAGCCGCTGCCTTCGGCTCAGGTCATGATCTCAGGATCCTGGGATCGAGTCCCACATCGGGCTCTCTGCTCAGCAGGGAGCCTGCTTCCTCCTCTCTCTCTGCTTGCCTCTCTGCCTACTTGTGATCTCTCTCTCTGTCAAATAAATAAATAAATAAATAAAATCTTAAAAATAAAATAAAATAAAAGTGACTCGCAAGCACCGATGGTGGTCCTGACTCCAGTTAACCGACATAAGCAATACACCTTTACAAGTGCAGCAGTGAGAAAGCCAAGTCCGTTCTCTATGCAGCATGTATTTATCACCCAGCGAGAAGCCCCACCCCCTCAAGCTTTAGCCCCACCCCCTCTAGCTTTATCCCCCACTTTCAGGTGGAGATCTGTCCGCCAGGATTTCACCTAAAGTGTCCCTTCCAACAGTTCACCTGAGTTCGGGAAAGATGAAGTCTCAGAATACCACTCTCAGTTTCAAGATCGCGAGTGGCTGAGTCACAATTTAAAGGTCCCTTCTGATCACCTCCTGTGGAAATAATCCTCTTTGAACTTCACCTTCATTGCCGATGCAGTATCTGTGGCGTGGAATTTATAGTCAGTGTTGGGTGCTTAGCATTTTATTTGTCCAATTTTTTAACTTAGCGCAAGTTCTGAGATGCACCTCTGCTTAGCTGAAGCAATCACAGGATAGCAACAAATACATAAATAAAACGAGATTTTTTTTTTTTTTCATAGAAATACTAAGGCAACCTTAACTGGAGTGGAGGGAGCTGTGCAGCCGTAATAATAAAAGTAGCAAACGTTAGCAATCTGCTTCATAGCATGAAATAAAATGTATTTTAGTAAAAACATGAACACTGCTCCAACTGTAATTTTTCACACAGCTGTGATAAAAGAACGATAAAAGTGATAAGGCATAACAATTCCTGAGTAAACACACATATAAAATGAAGTGGAAGTTCAGATCTAAAGTGTTTTGTTTTACTTGCCAGCTCTAAACCTACCATGGCTGGTGCTTTAATTTTTTTTTTAACAGCTATCAATTCTGTTCACTTGTACAATTTAATAGATGCTTAGAAGCTTCCCAAAAAATATGTTGCATGAAGAGATAGTCTCCCTTAGCCTGTGCATTTGACATCTTGTCACTTTGTAACATTATATACTTTCGAATTGATAGCCTATCTATTGCCTCTTGATAGGGAAAAAATAGCAAAAGCAGTACCTATGAATCTTTCCTATGGGGGTAAAAAAGCCAAAACACTTCATTCTCTTGGAAATTATGTGATTATATCCCTGGCTTTTAAAAATCTGAGTCATTCCCAAGGTAACAGAATACTTCTTTAATCCTTAGAACAAATGGATGTTTGTCCAACAATGAGAACAATTATTTTCGAAAATAGAAACATACCTTCGAAAACATTCTTGAGGCGAATAAATGGTTTTTGAAGCACTTAAATGATAAAACACACTCAGGAAAAAAAAAGACGAATATATATTTTCATAAGCATTCATCAATATTTCTGTAGAATAATCTGTGACCTTTGGATCAAGGCCTGGTTAAAGAACATAGATAAATCCCAAACTGATTATTCCTCCCTTAGGGCAAACAGCCACTCTCCCACCCACACTAAGTTTGTGAACTATTACATCTAGTAGCCATAAAACACATGCCAACTTCTGGCTCACATCTTCTAATTGTCTTTACCCTTGACTTGGTACACAATGTTTTCTTCCTTCCTTCCCTCCCCCCCCCCAATCCCTTTCTTCCTTTCTCCCTGCTCCCCTCCCTCCCTCTCTTTCTTACTTTCTTTCTTTCTAACATATATCAAGCAACTCTATGGGTAAGGGGGCCATACAGACGCAAGACAGCCTGCATTGTTGTAGCAGAGCTACTTGTTCAACAAGGATCTGTGTTCCTATCCCAGAGTGTCTAGGGAAATGTCTTCTAGCTAGATGTTCTATTTCCTGGTCTGTCTTAGCATCTAACTATGTCCAGGGGACTTCAGAATGTAAACAGAAGAGAAGGGAGCCCCTTTGGGCCAACCTAGTTAAGAAGCATATGTGTTCTCTCTACTCCTTTCTCTTGTCCTTACATGGCATCCTTGGAAGCCACACGCCGAAGATGGCTGTGGCCCAAGATGGAAAGAGTCTGGCTGCTCCATCACCGTATATAGAGAAGGCTGCCTGTCAGGGACCCATAATTAACACAATTATATATAAGAATCTTCCTTACAGGAAGTTACCTCTAATAAGGGACACTATTACTTTAAATCTTTTTGGAGACAAAATCAGATATATTTATATGAGATAGTAAGAGTGTAAGGCAAGCTATCAAAAATTATAGTTTAGAATATCATCAATACAGGAAAATTATGAGATCTAGGTTTCTTTTTTTTTTTCTAAAGATTTTATTTATTTATCAGAGAGAGAGAGAGAGAGCGCGAGCACAGGCAGACAGAATGGCAGGCAGAGGCAGAGGGAGAAGCAGGCTCCCTGCTGAGCAAGGAGCCCGATGCAGGACTCGATCCCAGGACGCTGGGATCACGACCTGAGCCAAAGGCAGCTGCTTAACCAACTGAGCCACCCAGGCGTCCTGAGATCTAGGTTTCAAAGGAGGACAAGATCACTTACATCTGGAGTTGCTAGAAAAGGCCTCACAGAGAAAGAGCCTTTTTAACTTGACTTCAAAGGAAGGGTAGCAGTGTGACGAGTAAGCAAGGAGGTTGGAAGGCATTTCAGGCAGAGGGAACTGCATAATCAAGCAGGGAGGAAATAAAGCACAACAATTCAGAAATAGTGAGTTGTCTGCATAAACGATTATAACTTGCACAAAAGTAACCATGGAATGGTTAAACCTAACTTCCCAAGTTGGTATGGCTCAGCATTTACGATAACCTGACATGTGAATTATAGAGCCAAAAATCCAGGAGCTACAACATCTCTCTCACCATTGTAGATAATGAAAGAGCAATATGGGGATGTTGAGAATCTGAGAGGTCACAGATAGGGACAAACCACATTTCCAGCAAGCTCCAGGGTAAAAAGAAGAAATAATTCTTCTAGAAACTGAGGTTTCTCAAAAAACATACTGAAAGAGACAGAAATCTTCCAGTCCCCAAAATGCACGGATCTGTGCAGTTGTCAGCAAGAACAGGTCAAATAAGGCTACAATTAATTACAGAGCCTCTGCAACTTTATGAATGAGATCCAAAACTCTGATCTTAATATTCTAAGATCTCATAAATAAGCATTCTTTCAGAGACCAACATTGTTCTCAAAAGGGGGCTGGGAAGGCTAAATGATGAAGGCAAGGGAGCAAGCCAGGGAGTTTCCCAGCCTTAGTTAGAACCCCCTACCCAGTAATTATTCTTAAATATTCACATGCTTGAGTTGGTAATTTAGAAAACTATGAAAGATTTTTATTCCATAGTATAAATGCACTCATTTCTAAAGTAATTCTGTGGGAATTCTTTAACTGACAAATAATGGATTATTCATAAAATGATGTTTATCTAGAAAACATATCAGCATGACATTTTAATTTATATGTAGACTTGCCCATTTACAGGCTAATGTCCATTGGCAAGTAATTTGATTTCTCTACAAAAGGCCAGATAGGTCATACCTACAGGAAGTAAAAATATACCCCATTCTTCAAGATCCATCTCTGGAAAAGGTACAGAAGAGACCCAGTGTTATAGACTAAATATTTGTGTCCCCCCGAAATTCTTTTTTTTTTAAAATATTATTTATTTATTTATCTGACAGACAGAGATCACAAGTAGGCAGAGAGGCAGGCAGAGAGAGAGAGAGAGGAGGAAGCAGGCTTCCCACTGAGTAGAGAGCCCGACACGGGGCTCGATCCCAGGGCCCTGGGACACAGCCTGAGCCAAAGGCAGAGGCTTCAACCCACTGAGCCACCCAGGCACCCCCCCCTTTTTTCCCCCTGAAATTCTTATGTCGAAATTCCCATGGGCTGGTGTTAGGAGGTGGGGCCTTTGTGAGGTAATTATGATGAGATGAGGTGATGAGGAGGAAGTCCCCCAGAATGGGAGGCCTTTAGCAGAGTCAGATGACAGCTAGCTCCTAATGTCTACTGTCCACCAAGTGAGGAGACAATGAGCAGTTGCCAGTCAGCAGCCTGGAAGAAAGTGCCCACCAGAACTCAACCTTGCTGGCACCCTGATCTCGGACTTCCGTTCTCAGCAGCTGTGAGAAATACATTTCTGTTGTTTACAAGCCACCCAGTCTTGGGTGTTTTGTTACAGCAGCAACTGAAGACTAAGACATGTACAAATATAAACTAGTTCCTACTGCCTCCTTTTTGGAAGTTTGAATCACATCAGAATCTGATTCTATAAAGAGAAAAATGTTTCCTTGCTTTGTTTGCCTGTTTAAAGACATGCATAGTTTTCACACTTTTTGCAAACATTAAGTGTCCTGGTGTTCTGTGTTGTTTGTTCAGCTTCTCTTGGGCTAGGTTAAAGAAATCAGAGGCTCATTTCCAAGAGTATGGTGTGAAAAAAACTAAAGAGAAGGTGTGGAGTGAGCAAAGGAGGTAGCCTTAACAGTTTCCTTCAACAGCTTACCAGTAGCTTTGTGTGCCTGGGACTAACTGTGCCAACCTCGATTCTTCCTGCCAAATGCCTCCTCTCCCCGTGTCCCCACTTCTTTTGTTATTGTCTTGCTTCTTCCCACCCTGTGCTACAATAACTCACAAGAAGGAAGTTGAGGATAAATGTATTTATACTTTAAAAAGAAATTTTCATTTAAATTGATGCAAACGTCAAGGAAAGACAAAAATATCCCCTTCCTACACAGATCGGTAGTTCTCTCTCCTCTTGACATATTCTACCCCCAAAATCTAAAATATGTAAGGCTAGAGATTCTTTTGGATACAAAGAAAGGAGATATACTCTGAGCATGAGAAAGAAAAATAATTCTCTGAAGCCTTAATTCTTCCTTTTTTGGAACCTTAATTCTTCCTAATAGAAAACAAACTAGCACAGTGCATTTTCTTATTTATTTTTTTTAAAGATTTTATTTATTTGACAGAGAGAGATCACAAGTAGGCAGAGAGGCAGGCAGAGAGAGAGAGGGGGGAGCAGGCTCCCCGCTGAACAGAGAACCTGATGCAAGACTCAATCCCAGGAACCTGAGTTCATGACCTGAGCTGAAGGCAGAGGCCTAAACCACTGAACCACCCAGGTTCTTAAGAATATTCTTAAGAAATTCTTAAGAAATATTCTTAAGAATATTTCCCATTAAAAAACAATAATAACTTAACCCAAAGACCTAAACCTGAATAGAATTTTCTCTTTGATAATCTCTTACTCCATATGCTTCCCTGGATCTTCTGTACTTTTTTTTTTTTTTTAAGATTTTATTTATTTATTTGACAGAGAGAGAGATCACAAGTAGGCAGAACGGCAGGCAGAGAGAGAGGGGGAAGTAGGCTCCCTGCTCAGCAGAGAGCCAGATGCAGGGCTCAATCCCAGGACCCTGAGATGATGACCTGAGTCGAAGGCAGAGGCTTAACCCACTGAGCCACCCAGGCGCCCCAAGGATCTTCTGTACTTTTTGAGCCACCTTCCCCTCCAGATCATGCTCCGTAGGGTCGTAAGAATGGGCTACCTAAAAATGCAGACTTCACAGAAGCACTCGCTGGTTAAATTAGTTCAACAGCTACCCAATGCCAGCTTTAGGAAAGCATACAACTCACTGCATTATCTTTCTTTTTCAATGCACCAACTTCTCCTACCTCCTCACACTCCAGCAGTAATGCCTTACTTTGATTCATAGTCATGTGTTCACCCCCTCCCCATTATTTTGTTTATTCTGTTTGCTTAGAGTGGAGTGGGACTTTCTTCCTTCGTTCACTTGGTGCACTCCTTCCCATCCTCCTGACCCTTTGTATCAGTGAGAGTTCCCTGTAGGAAACGGAAGCCACGCTGGATAAGTCAGCAGGAAGACACAACGCAGGAAACGAAGTACCAACAAGACTGCTAAAAGGACTAGAGGAACACGAGTCAGGGGCCACCCATAAACTTTCAGGTCACAAAATGGCAGACATAATCCAGAACTTGGAAGCGGCTGTTGACAGTCAGAGGTCAGAAAGCTACAAGGAGTATTGCCAGTGTCACAGCTGGCCCCTCAGCCAAGGCTGATGACTTAGACAGTGAAACGAGGAGTCTGTCACTGTAAGAAAAAAAGAATGCTTGCAGGATCCTCATACATCAGCTGCTATCACTGCTGAAGGAAAATGACCCTATTCTCCCCTGTTTTGCAAATTTTGCACTGGAGCATCTCATTATTGTTTTTAGCCTTCGAACTCCTATAAAGGTTTAGGGTCTTTGAAGAGAGGAAATAGGTACTGCGTGTTGATAGATCACATCAGGCATCATATCTTCTGTTAAGCCCTTTTCTGGATCTTCTACTCCCAAAGAGTCTCAGTTAATCATTCCCTCCACTGTATCACCTCTGTTCTTGACCACACATAGCCTTCTATTATCTTAGCAGCCCCACCAGAGTGTAGTACTTGAGGACACATATAGAGATCATATATTAGAAAGCCCCAATTATTTTATTCATCTTTTTAAAATCCCAGTACTTGGCATAGTATCTGACATGTAATATGCCAGGCACATTTTATTTTGCCAGATGTTATTATTAAGTAGCACTTTCATGTACAAAAATAGTAACTTTGATAAGAAAAATTTCAGTTTCAATCTCCTTTTTCAGTAGATTCAGAGAATATCAAGTTGGGAAGTAGTGGCATTCAACTCTATTGAGATTTCAGTCAATTCCCCTTTTCTTAGAAGAATAATATCTTCAGATATGATTCAATTAAACTGAAAATTTGAAGATTCCTTGGTTCTAGTAGATATTCTACTCATTGTACTCTCCAGTGATCAATTTGCTCTTCCCAATAGAGAATAGAAAACCAAGCATTTTAGTACACTTATTTAAATTATAGTTCATTTATGCATTGTATTAAATAACCCCTGGGCATGCTTATAAGCCTCACAAGTAAAAATACAGCAAGCAATTTGAATTTATGTTCTAATATAGACTAAGTATCAAAGCAATGTTCAAATAAGATTCAGAATATATTTTTATGTTCCACTCACAATAATTTCTTATTAGAACGTGGTGGGTAAAGAAGAATGTGTCAGTCTAGCTTCTCACACCTCTGGAGTGGGGCTGATCTACTTTCACAATGTGGTGTAGGCACAGTCCTGTGATTCTAAATCACCAAGTCATATGCTTGAGAGGAAAAAAAAAAGAAAAGCCTGGAGAAACACAGCCTTCCTCTGGACTCTGTACAAACATCCATTTGTCCCCTGGAGACTTGGTTAGGGGGAAAACTAAGATACAATAAAACTTGCAATGCTTTTTAAAATACTAAGTTGAAATGTTTGATAAAATTATGCCACACACTAAGAGAATGGTATATGGCTAAATATGAATTTACATTTCCGTTTCACTTAAATTCAGTTATAAGAACCAAAAGTAAAATCAGACTACTCTAGAGAAAAATTAAGAGCAGGCATTGCAGTTATCAGTAGAGAAATTAATTGCAGGAGATAATAACCTTTATCATTAGCTCTCAGGCACTTTTAAGTGTTTCTCTTGACCTTTACAAATGAAGGAACTGAGGTACCTAGAACATACGCTGAGAATATCAAAGAAGCAGAATTCACCAGTGTTGCGGACTGAATGTTTATGTCCTCCTACAGTTCATATGTTGAAACCCTAACCCCCTCAGCCTAGTTGTATTTGGACGTGGTAACTTTAAGGAAGTAATTAAGGTTAAATGAGGTCATGGGGCAGCAGGGTGGGAGTAGGGAAGAACTGATTTGTGTCCTTATAAGGAGAGACACCAGAGAGCTAACTCTTCTCACGTCACAGTGAGGAGACCACATGAGGACCAGTGAGAAAGCAGCCATCTGTAAACCAGGAAGAAAGCCGTCATCAAAAACAGCTCATGCAGGTATCATGATCCTACACTCCTGCCCTCCAGAACTGTGAGAAAATCCATTTCTGTTGTTTCAAACACCCTGTCTGTTGTATTCTGTTATGGCCAGACTAATAACCATCAACAAGCCAACGAACCAAGATTCTTCCCTGCTCCTGCTCTCACCCACACACACATCATGTCTTCACCAAAAAGACCTGATGGCCTAGTAGGTAGCATATGGAAAAAGAGTGACAAGTACTATAGTTCTTGGGGAACCTGGGTGGCTCAGTCAATTAAGCATCTGCTTTCAGCTCAGGTCATGATCCCAGGGTCCTGGGTTCAAGTCCTGAGTTGGACTCCCTGATCAGCCGGGAGTCTGCTTCTCCCTCTCCCTACCTCCCCTTCCCATGCTCACGCTCTCTCTCTCTCTCAAATAAAAAAAGAAGTACTACAGTTCTTATGCATTGTCATTAAGGAAAATGTCATACATATACTCCAGATTCCTATTACTTAACACTCCTCCTGATACAGATATTTACAGAGATAAAGTTAATGTTAACACTGATTTCACACCCATAAGAATGTTGCAATAAGAGCATCACAGTGTGACTCAGCCACTTAGGGACACCCTGGGCCATACATCTTTGTTGGCAGAGCACAAAATCACAGCAATAGAAATGGGATCCGAGGGTCCTTGTTCTCTCCCATGAGAACACAAATTCCACTGTGTATTACTGTGGTAATTATTTGCTGTACATAATGTACTAAAAGTTGTTCTAAATCTTGGCACTGAAATGATAATAAGAAGTAATCTCTTTCAAATGATTTAATTATAAGCTAAATGTAAGAGGTAGAAACAGTCTCACCATTAATCAAATTAATACTTGAAAGGCATTAGACCCACTATTTCCCTGAAAAAGAATAATTTGGGAACAACTAGCAAAGTTGGGTTGGGTTTCCCTAGCCTGTCTACTTTCTGCCAAATTTTTGGCTAGTAATCAGGACTCTCAAATCTAACTTATGATGCAGGGTCAAAAACTCAAGATTTGGAAATACCTTTAAATGATCATAAGTATTGTGCTGGCTATAAAGCTTCTATGGCCCAGTTCCAAATCTATGATTCTATACTCTAGTCATCCTATGGCCAAGATGCTGAAAATTAAGTTTGTCTTTGGTCCGCTTGCTCCCTGTCAGGTGCAGCAAGTAGTGGACTCTGGGAGAAGACTGGGAGGAAGGAGAAGGGGAGAGGGAATTATTCCTTTCTTTTCCTGTCTCTGTTGTCTTGCACTGGCCCATTAGTCCAACAGCTGCCATTGGCATTCCTAGATCCGCCTTTATTATATGTTTCACAGGAAACCCACAGTAGCCAGGTTATGACTTCTCTTCAGTTATCCGAGTCCCAGTTTACAGAGTCTGTACTCAGATTCTGAAAACCCTACCTTCTTCCTTTCGTGCTCCCAGCCCTGGCAATGTAGATACTTCCTACATCTGTCATTACTGGGTTTTCCCATTTTACTTTTCCAAATTTCTTTAACCAATTCCCTGGACTGAATTCCCTTTGTTGTAATACACAGTGTGCATTCTGGTTTCCTGACTGGACAGTCACCAACACATATACGAAAAATGATTTTTTTCAAAAAGTTTATTTATTTATTTGAGAGAGAGACAGAGAGAGCACAATGGGGAGAGGTGAAAAGGGAGAGGGAGAGAGATAAGCAAACTCCCCGCTAGGTGGGGAGCCTAATACAAGGCCAATCGCAGGACCCCAAGGTCATGACCTGAGCTGAAGTCAGACACTTAACTGACTGAGCCACCCAGGTACCCCTGGAAAATGATTTTTAGGTTTTAGGATGGAGCACTCAAAATCTATTTCACATTTCAACTAGATTATTTTATTTAGATTAATCAAAAGCCATCTCAAGTATGAATTGAATGTGTGCATAAAAGACTACTTTCCTTGAGATTCTTTTTGCCTATATGATATAGGCAAAAAGAATGCAAGTGAGCATAGGTTTAGGCTTTAGCTATAAGGAAATGGAATTATACTATATATTCTGCTCTGCACAGCTAACTATAGTGATAATGTCAGAAAAGTTAGAGTAAAGGTGAAGGAAATCTTTACTTTTGACATTGGCTTGGTTTTCACATTGAGCATTTTACTTTTGCAATTAATTTTTTTAAAACCTTGCACTGTTAAAGCAGTTTTCTGGTTTCTTCCAGGATTGTGGGTAAAATCTCCAGCACTACCATGTTAATTGCCTATGGCAAAGGTAAGCAACTAAGAGTAGGCAGACTTAACTTACCACTACTGACATCTAGTCTCTGCCCTTTGAGTGGTAACAATAATTACCATTATGGTTCAAGCCATGCAGCCCTTGGCTCCAGGTCTTCTTTGTCTTGAATGCTCATACCCTCATAAGCATAACACATATAAACTTAGGCTTTGACCCACATAGTACAGAACACATGGGTAATCTTTACAGAACACAGGTCATGTAAATATAAGTGACTGCAAATAAAAATACCAGAGATGTTATTTGTGTTTCTCAGACATGTCCTAGCAACATATTTTTTATCGCTGTTTTCCTCTTACACTTCCGCTTTCTTGTGGTAATTATGCTCCCAACCCACTCCCACCCTAAACAAAAACAAAAACTTCTTCCAGCCTTGCTCTCTAGTTTTTCCCTTTTTTTCCAATTTCTCCAACACAAAAATCTCAAATACTAGCCTGTCTGACATAATCCACTCTGGAAAGCCTAGAGGGGGAGGAGATAGAGCAGGTCAGGCCAGAAGGCATTTCAAGTGAGCTTGAAGGAGAAACTCAAGGTTCTTAAGCCACATCACTTCCATGCTCCCATGCTTGTTAACCCTCTGTAGACCACATGATGCTATAGTCCTCTGCCTCTGTAGATTGAGGGCTTCAAATGTATCTGTGCTTTATAATCATTGATATCCTTTCTGGAATGTTATTCTAGCACTAACAAGAGAGAATGGAGATTGTGAACTTTTTTGTGAAGAAAGTAACATTTGGTTAGAGTAGTAGCTTCTATTCACAGGGCAGACCTCTGGGTAGCACTATATCATCTTCCACCATCTGTCCAGGCATGAAATCCCTAAAGGTATCATACCTAAGGTACCATTGTTTATTCACCTCACAGTCAGCTTCCTGTGAGTCACATAAACCCAAATACATACAGACTTAAGGATCAGGAGACAGAATTATAATTCTTATTCTGTCAACAAATTCATGATAATTCATGGGAAACAAAATATTTGTGCTCAGTTTCACTTGGTTTCACTGAAAAAAAAAAAAAAAAAAACAACACCTCTTCCACCTTTCACTAAATAACATATGTGACGTGTCTAAAATATATTCAGGACAAGAAACATAGTGCACATATATTAAGCAGTCACTCATTTCTTGCTTAAAATATAAGGGGAAGTATATGAAACTTACAGTTATGGTAGAAATAGTAAAATTCATAGTTGTTGAGGAGAAATAAGCAACACCATTCCCAAGAGAAACGAACATGTCAAATAACCAGGGAAGAAGGGAGAAAAATTATTACAGCAAGAAAAGGAGAGAAATCGCTAAAACTAAAATGTCCTAGCAAAGGCAACTAGGAATAATAAGGAGAAAAAATGGTCTAATGTTAATGAATCCATCTGCCCATCCAACCTACCATGGCGAGAACAGCTTTAATAACTTTTTTGGCATTTACCATTGATTGACCTTATATCGAAGTACCAATGGAAAGCCCTTATCCCCAAACAGGTGAGAAATAGTAATCTGTATGCAAATCCAGGCCATTACAGTCTATTACACATCTCCAAATACTGATTCTTAATCTCTCTTCTTAAGAAAGAAAAACAAAATGCAGCACAACTCCTTTTGATCATTGCATACATTGAGCCATTTTTTTTTTCTTTCCTTTTCTTTTTGCTTTGTTTTAATGTGGAAGTCCCTCACCAAAAATTAATCATGGGACATTGTCCAGCTATATTTTAGCTCTCTCTGAAGAGATGAATAGCCAACCCATAATAAAGCTTGTTCAAGGCCTAGCAATCACGAATGCTATGGCATCGTTTGGAAGGTCATCCCAACCCTTATCACTGTTCACAGACAGCGATAAAGTGCAAAAACACTGCTATCTGAGTAATAGCTAGCTACCTCATCACTCTTCCCTGCAGAATGTTGTCCTTCGTCAGTGTCAGTCCCAGATCAATCCGTTAGAATATAGTCCGGGGTATAAGCCCCTTTTGCCTTCTGCTTCACTTGGCTTCTGCTTCAGTTATGACTTGTCTGTTTGTTTGCTTCTCGGCCTCCACTTGCAGGAAAAGAACTGCAAAGATCAATTGGAAACCTCAACTTATGCACAACTACTTGGAAATCATTTCTTTGATATTAGCATGGTGCCACTGAAAATGACAGTGAAAAATAATACTCACTTAAGGAAAAAAAAATACTCTAAAGACCTATGTTCAAGTACAGTAGAAAGGCTGAATGACTGAAAATTCTTTTGTAGATAACCTGAGGGATAGTGGAAGAATACTAATAAATTGGGGCTTAGAAAAGTACGGACCTAATAATCTCAGTGCTCTCTCACCATAGGAGTATGAAACTTTTATTTTTACAAAGGAAAATGTATGCACTGAGAGGTGATTAATAACTGAGCCAGTAATAGGCAATCATGGAAATTTAACAAACCAAAGGTAAATCTAGGTCTTCAAATCCATCGGAGGCAATAATCATAAATTAATTAAGAAGATATCACAAAAGTTCTAGACCCATGTCAGGGGAACATAAAAATAGGATATCCCATGGCCTAACTGCCACTTTCTCAAAGTCCCTTGTTTGTTCCTCCTACAACCTATGCCGCAACTTGCCATCAGTGTTATCTCCTGGGATTGATTTCAACTCAGCTAAGTTTTTTTACAGGAGCGCCTCCAAAAGTGATACCGCCGAAGAACACCCTTTCTCTTGGGCTTTTACTCATTCTGTATGCTGCCAAACAAGAAATAGCAATACTGAGCCCAGGACACTCTAACTAGGGATGGGGAAACATTGCAATTGACCATAACACTATGGCAGCCAAATTTTAGAAATCTGAATTTGGTTCCTTCCTATTTTTTTTTCTCCTTTCTGTTCCCCAACTCAAAGAGAAAGTGGACTCTGTGCTTCTTTGCCTCAAGGAAGATGTGTAGCATGGATTCTTTAAAGAAGGTAGGACCAACAAAGCCAAAAGAAATTTGAAGGAAGAGGTAGAACTTTCTCTGGAACCAACCAAAAAAGGTCCTCCACACAGGGGGAGAAAGAGAAGTCAGAGGTGGAAAACCTGTTCACTGATCACTGAACATGTGGTAGAACCTCAGAGAGACTGGCCAGTTGGTAAAGGCTGTGAGGTGAGATGCCATACCCAAAATCATCATGCACCATTGACATGGTGGAGAAGCGGGTGGAAAGGCGGAAGGACTCTGCAGGTGGAGGTAACAGGTGACCCATCACACACAAGGTGAGAAGCCAGTAAGATCACGGTTATCTTTACCAACACTTTTAGTGGCCTATTAGGTGCAGCCTACAAACATACAATCTTTCAGTCAATCCAAAAAAGGCGCCTTTCTTCCCACATTGGCACAGATTATTATTTCTTCCAATGGGCGCCAGGTTAAGTAGCTAGCTTGTGGTAAAGAGTGATGTACAAATCCACTCCCCCCACCACCTCCTAAGCACACTCAGCTCGTCCAGATGCTCACTCGTGGGGGCAAACACTGAATGACAGAGTAGCAGAGACCCAGCTGCCATTCTAGCTTCACTCCCAGTGTGGACTGAAGAGCTGAGGGAGAGCCCCTGAGTGGTTTCTCTCACTCTTCCCACACAAGAGACAGTTGAATTTCACTGAACTACATGAAAGAATGCAACTAGATTAAAAGATGAATACAATAAACAATCACCCCTGTGAGGACAAAGTTTGGGCAGATAACATGTTATTATGTGGTTATCCCACGATATGCAGAATCATGGAGTAGGTTTTGGGGCAGAAAGTAGAAGACAAGGTTGAGAATTTAAAGTGATTACTTCTGAAGTAGAGTATGTTTTCTTAAGAAGGGAATAAGCTGGGGCACCTGGGTGGCTTCGTCGTTTGAGCATCTGCCTTCAGCTCCGGTCATGATCCCAGGTTCCAGGGATCTAACCCAGCATCATTGGGCTCCTTGTTCCTTGGGAAGCCTGCTTCTCCCTCTCCCTCCGCCTGACGGTCTGCCTGCTTGTGCTCACTGTCTTTCTCTTTCTGTGAAATAAATAAAATAAAACCTAAAAAAAAAAAAAAAAGGAAGGGAATAAGCTTTTGAGTCAAATTGACTTCAGGTAAGATGAGAGATCTCAGTTTGTGCACTGTGTGTGATCTTAGGCAAATTACTGAATCTCTTTGCTGCTCACTTACCTTATCTGTGAAAAGGAAATAAGGTGAGGGAGGGGACAGATAGGTAATAAATTCGAACATAAGCACAAACTGCATGCCAGAGTCTAATCCCTAAAATGTAGTGATTATGGGGTTTTTTTCCCCCCACACTACTGTCCCCTTTGCCCCTATTCCTTATTCTACCCTTAACATTCTTTTTTTAATTGAAATTCAGTGAATGTCATTTTAATTTTCTACTGCTTGCTATAATGCTTGCAGGGACTTAGGCTCCATGTAAAATTTATAAAATCTTGTTATACTCTCAAATCTTTTCATATCAAAAATTTTAATTCATTTTCTTCAAAAACTTCTCAGTACCTCTTAGCTGTTAGCTATAAAGCAAATAAAAGAGGAATGGAAGAAAGCAATTCAATAAAAATTGGATTTACTTTTAAAAAAGGGAGGTTTTAATCTTCCTTAATTGGCCCTTTGATACAGATAATTTTCAAGAGTGGGACATTTTATAGACTAAAAGATCATGTTAAAGTCTTTCCTTAGAGAATCAAGATTTGGTGATCCTTTAGAAGAACAAGAATCACTAAAAACAGCAAAGAGAAAGGAGTTATTAGATGTGGAAGATCAAGGTCTCCAATATATTAAAATAAGCAATGCAGGCCTGCAAATTCCAGCAAGCTGAAGATAACATTTTCACTGCACATTTCTTTAAAAGAAGATAAAGAGCACTGAATCAATATATCATTGAAGAGATTATTATTTTGTACAAGCTGAAGGTTGGTGCAGGTCATTCCCACTAAAGCAAACAGAACTTGTTAATTTAATCCAACAGACTTGGCAGTGAAACCAAACAGGAATTTAATCAGCAGGAGAAGGTGGTGAGCATCTCTGGAAATTGAATGATCACTGTGCAAACAGTAAATATCATTATGGAACAGCAAGGAAATAAAAAGGGTGCTCCTTTCATGATTTTCATTGAGTTCATCAAACATAATAAATGATTCCAAATAAACCATTTCTAGGACTGCAACAATGACTTAAGTTACTTGTGCTAGAAAGTTAAATTTTATCAAGTTTTCCAGTTTCTCATGTTTCTTAAATACTTTTCTTAAAAACCACAAGCTTATAAAAATGAAGGATTCTGTGTCTTGTATTCCAAGTAAAAAGAGTGGCTGACTTTTCAGTTTCTCATCTCAAACACAGAATGCTAACTTTCTGATGCCAGCTTGAAGGCTTTTTGGTACAGAGACAAGACTAAGGCGTATAAACCAACATTAGGTATTTACTTGGACAGTGATTACTTTAATCATCTTCAAAATTAAGAGCACTTTGAAAGCATGTATGTTATTGCAAAGAATAAATAAAATTTATTTATCCACCCCCAACCTCCCTCTCACCACTTCAATGAAATTAACACCAAAGCATTTTCAGAATCTTTCCCACTTCCTGTTACCACAGTTTTCAACTTCACTTCACCCTTCTTTTCAACTCATTTCAGCCTCATAAAACTCTAGGTGGTCTGCAAGCTCTCTTTATCTCCAATCTAGTCTCCTTGAAACCCCTATTTTAAAAACATAGCCTTTTGTTTATGCAGAACAGGGCGTGTCAGTGTGCAGTATACCCAAAACAAAAAGATTTTCTCAATGATGGGGTTTTATCTTCCCTCTAGCTATGAAAATATGCTGTTATTATTAAACCAGTAAATTAATTATCCTATGGAAATTTAATAAACAAATGTCAGTTGGTGTATTCCAAGGGTGATTAACAAAAATAAATCATGTAATAACTGGCAAAAAACCACCTCCTTATTTCAAAGTCTCACGGAAACTGTTTTTGATGTTCAGTTATTAAAAGTAAATGGTAAGGGGAGGCAGAAGGGGGATGGATGAAATAGGTAATTATAGAAATAGGGATTAAAGAATATATTTATCATGATGAGCACCAAGCAATGTATAAAACTGTTGAATTGTTATACTGTATACCTGAAACTAATATAACACCATATATTAACTACCCCAGAATTAAAATAGACAATTAAATTTAGAAAAAAACACAGTAAATGATAAGATTATCCTGAAACTGTAAAATAAGCTTGTTTAGTTTCATGGAAAACTAGATCAAGAGATGAAGAGAAAAGAAAGAACTCTATTTTGCTAAGCTATTAAGAAGAAAGAAGATAAAAAGGAAAACCAGGAACTACTATTTTACAGGTGTGTAATCAGAAAAGAGACAGAAAATCATAGCTTTCTGGAAAAAACAGAGATCCTTTTTCATAAATTTTCTGTGTTGGAAAATGGACAGTAAGATAATATTGTGTCTAGCCCCATTTTTATTCTGTCTAGAATCACATATCTGCATATTTCATCTTACACAGGAACAGAATATTCCCCTTTTCAGGGTCATACCAACTTCTCTTCACTGTAATCAAAAAGGGTAGATATTCTGTAGAATTTTAGTTAACTTAAGAGTTTAAATACTCCTTTATGTGTTTATGGTAGGCTGTTTATAAAGAAAGCCACAAAAATGTTCCCCATCCTTACATGTAGAGCATCCCTTTGCAATGTGACTTTGTAGCTTCTTCCATCAAGAGGTAGAGAATATTTCATCACATTTTGAATCTGAGCTCTCCTTGTCACTTGCTGGGACCAAAAGAATGTGGTGGAAATGATGGCTGTGACTTCCAAGTCTAGGTCTCAAGAAACCTTTCTGTACCTGCTCTTGACCTACTGAAGTGTTGTATTAAAATTGTCATGGGAAGAAAAATAGACTCCAGGGGCATAAAAGACTGACCACGTTGTCCTGGCTGAAGTCCTTTCAGATCAACCAGCCAACAACCAGTCAACAGCTCCCACATATGCAAGTCAGGTCATCTTAGACTACCAAGCCCCAGTCAAGCTGCCAGTCGACTGAAGCCATGTGAGTGACTCCAGGTGAGATAAGAAAAAGAGCCATTCCATTGTATCCAGGCCAAATTGCTTACTCATAGAATTGTAAACACATAAATGCTTATTGTATTATGCCACTAAGTTTTGGAGTGGTTTGTTTTGCAACAAGAGATAACTGATATGTACTGGTACTGGAAGGGGAGTACCGCAACAAAACCTAAAACACTTAGCATTGGCTTTGGGACCAGGGGATGCACAATTTTAAAAAGTGATGAGAAAATTGTTAGTGGAGCTCTGAATGTAATGAGGAAAATACCATTAGAGGCTGGAAAGAGAGTGACCCTTGTTGTTACATAATGGCAAACATGATAAATCATAAAGGTAATAAGAATACCATGTTACTGTGTGATTTAAAAACAACAACAACAAGAACATGAAAGTTAGAAAATATGCCTAATAAACTTATTGATCCATCTAAAAAGATCTCTGGTCAGTGTGTGAAAGTTATAATGTTAGGTGTTTCTAACTGCACATGACAAGTCAATGGAGAAAAAGAATTAATGAAAGGAAGAACTTTCTCTTTGTAAACAGAATTTAAATGAAGCTGCTAAGTGGGAAAAATAAATGTTTTTCTTATCCCTATTATCTTCAGCTAGGAAGAGTCCCAAATTAAGAAATAACCTCAAGCAAAGATCAAATCAAGATTGTGGTATAAAACTTTTTGTATGACCTCAAAAATACTTAAGGTGGAATCTAATAGCTCTCTCAGAGAGACAAAGAACTTCTAAGAACATTAAAGGGACTGTCCCACAACATGCTGAAACACAAAAACAGAGGTGTGTTTGAAAAAAAATTATAATTTGGGCCATGTGGTAAGCCTTGATAAGATTCATAGGGAATATTATACACAAAGATAAACTCAAAATGGATGAAAGACCTCAGTGTGAGACAGGAATCCATCAAAATCCTAGAAAAGAACACAGGCAGTCACCTCTTTGACATTGGCCACAGCATCTTCTTTCAAGACATGTCTCCAAAGGCAAGGGAAACAAAAGCGAAAATGAACTTCTGGGACTTCATCGAGATCAAAAGCTTCTGCACAGCAAAGGAACCAGTCAACAAAACAAAGAGATAACCCACGGAATGGGAGAAGATATTTGTAAATGACACGCAGATAAAGGGCTGATATCCAAGATCTATAAAGAACTTCTCAAACTCAATATCCAAAAAACAAATAAGTCAAAAAGTGGTCAGAAGACATGAACAGACACTTCTCCAAAGAAGACATACAAATGGCTAATGGACACATGAAAAAGTATTCATCATCAATCCATGAGGGAAGTTCAAATTAAAACCACATTGAGATATCACTTTATACCAATTAGAATGGCAAAAATGGACAAGGCAAGAAATAGCAAATGTTGAGGAAGTTGTGGAGAAAGGAGAACCCTCTTACACCGTTGGTAGGAATGCAATTTGGTACAGCCACTTTGGAAAACAGTATGGAGGTTCCTCAAAAAGTTAAAAACAGAGCTTCCCTATGACCCAGCAATTGCACTACTGGCTATTTACCCCAAAGATACAGAAGTGTAAAGAAGGGCCATATGCACCCCAATGTTCATAGCAGCAAAGTCCACAATAGCCAAACTGTTGGAATGGATAAAGAAGATGTGATCCATATAAACAATGGAATATTACTCAGCCACCAGAGAAGATGAATACCCCATATTTACATCAACATGGATAGAACTGGATTATGCTAAGTGAAATAAATCAAGCAGAGAAAGACAAGTATCATATGATTTCACTTATATATGGAATATGAGGAATAGCATGAAGGACATTAGGAGAAGGAAGGGACAATGAAGGGGGTAAATCAGAGTGGGAGATGAACCATGAGAGACTATGAACTCTGGGAAACAAACTGAGGGTTTTAGAAGGAGGGGTGTGGGGAATGAGTGAGCCTGGTGATAGTCATTAAGGAGGGCACAGATTGCATGGAGCACTGGGTATTATATGCAAACAATGAATCATGGAACACTACATCAAAAACTAACGATGTACTGTATGGTGACTAATATAACATAATAAAAAAAAAGATTCACAGGAAATGCACAAAGTTTTTCAGAGAGTTGTACTAGAAAAAGCATCTTTAGTTTATACCAAAAGGAACTGTGTAATTCATAGTGAAAAAAAGACTCATGGACCTCAGAATCCACAGGCCATCTCTTAGAGAAAAGAGAAGATCTCAGAGGATGGATCCAAGAGCTGAGAACAATGGAGAATCAAACCAATGGGGTTGACCTAGTCTTTAATCAAGGAATATTCTCAGCCCCTAGAATAGAGAAACTTGGCAACATGTGCCTGGTTTGATTTCAGAATTTCCATGAGCAGGTGACAGCTGTGTGTTCCCATTCTTCCCCTCTGGATGCAAATGTCTATTACAGTTATCCTCATCCAGTCTTACCATTGTATGCTGCATCATAATCAAGGAGTCATAACCAAGGAGTTGTACCAAAAATACCTCATCTGCACATGGCCTGATTTAGATGATGATACTCTGGACAGCAAGGATGATACCATATAAATATAAGATTTTTGTGGGAGGGGTGACTGTATTTTTATGTGGAAGGGATGTAAATTATTATTTCCAGAGGAAAGATTATGACAGGTTACATGCAAAGGTGGCTACAAAAATCCCTCATACTTCTGTCTGCATGTCCTCTGGTAATATGACTTTGTCGGTCCTCCCACTAGAAATGGCATGTATTTCTCCAGCCCATGAATGTGGGCAAGCCTATGCTGTGGGAGCTTGAAATCCTACACAACAAAAGATTTTGCAGCTTCTCTTCTTGTCCTCTTGCAATGCTGCCCTGAGATCACCATGAAAAGCCCACTATCATCAATTAGAAAATAAGAGACAACATGGGGCAGAGATGAGTTGTCCCAGTTTAGACCCCTAAACAACTGCCAATAGCCAATGTCAATGCAAACTGTCAGACATGTCAGTGAGACTCTCTTACACTATCTAGTCCTATAGAGAGGCAGACTTTAGCCACATGAAGGAACCCCAGAGAGATCAGTGGAAGGACCACTCAGCTGAGCCCAGCCCAAATTATTTATCCACAAGGGGGAAAAATGACTACTATTTCAGGTGGTTTCTTATAGTAATAAGTAACTGCTGCATTAAAGTACCACATTTCCTTATCTTCCCACACATTCCAGATTTTAAATATTCTGTCCTATTATCACAGGATGTGCCAAATAGATGCCATATTTTTCACTGGAAATCTGGACTGACAAAAAGCAAGTACTAAAATGTGTGCTATAATGAGGGTTGACCTGAAGGAACACTGCTCACCTTCAAGAAGACAAATTGTTGTTATTGGTCCAGCATAAAAATAAAGTCTTTTTAATCCTAAATACAGCTTTCCTTCCATGGAACTTTCCTTCCAGGGATGCAAATCAAAAGGGGAGGAAAGAGAACAAAAGCAAACACCTTCTATCTGCAGAGGTGTCATGGATACTACTCAGTGACATTTAAGTCCAATAAATTCCTTGAACATCCTTCCCCAGGGGTCATTGTCTTATGACCACGCTTTCTGCCACACACATCCTTTGGAAAAGACAGACACGTAAAAGATAAAGAGAGGAGAGGAGTGAGAAAACTGTAGACTGAGGGGCAAAGATGAGTAACTGTTATAATGATACACTGAACAATCACATTTCTATAATATATTTTTGTTTGAATTGCTTCCCAGCTAGATCTCTTTCAGGGAGATGCTGTGTAATTTCTCTGGTTATGTGATAGAACCAGGATGAAAGAAAACTCACAAGCTCCTGTGGCTTAAAATATAATGGTTGAAAATTGGTGGGTTATTTTTAAAGGTTTTTTTTTTTTTTTTTGCTGTTTGACAAGGAAAAGCAGAAGGATACTCAGCACCCCCACGCCCGTCCTTCTCCAAAATAAAGGTCAAATTGCTTCTTCTCTGTTCTTAAAGACATGACTAAAAACAAAACAACAACAACAAAAAAAAACTGATGCAAATGTGTAATGAGTGCTAATATAATGATCTAAATGGCACCCTCCTCCTAACCTTCTCTACATGAAAACCAACAGATCTAAAACCTCTCAAAATAAAGTATATTCAGATGCTGAAGAAGAAACCAAAAAAAAAAAAATCATCTATAATTGAATATCTAAAATTGCAAAAACTGTCACTGTAATATCCTCTACCTCATGGAACAGTCATTTGGATTATGTGATCATTTATTTTAACTCCCACTATTTTTGGAAGAGATAAAATTCAAGAATTCATACATTCAGAACCTTCTAGATAGCAAACTAATTCTACCAAAGTTAGAACTTATTTAAATATTGATTATAAATTAAAATTAAATTATTTCAAAACTTCTAGACTAATTTAACCCTGGTAACACTTCTGTTCAAGTATACTAATTTATCTGAGGGGTGGGGGGGGGGCTAGTGTGTATGCTAGAAATATGTAATTTTTTTTAATGAGGCTCAACTCAAAGAGTTGACCTCTGACCATAATCATGACCTCTGACCATGACCAAGAGGCCATGGTCCAACATCTTTATCTACAAAGAAACTAAAAGTCAAAGAGTTGGAATAGTCTGGAATAGAAATGCTTATTACTGGTGATGCTCGTTTAAGAATCAGGTTTCCTAGGGGTGCCTGGGTGGCTCAGTCATTAAGCATCTGCCTTTGGCTCAGGTCATGATCTCAGGGTCCTGAGATGGAGCCCCACATCAGGCTTCCTGCTCCGTGGGAAGTCTGTTTCTCCCTCTCCCACTTCCTTTGTTTGTGTATCCTCTCTTGCTGTGTCTCTCTCTGCCAAATAAATAAATAAAATCTTAAAAAAAAAAAATAAAGAATCCGGTTTCCTGGACATTCAGACCAACTACCTTCTCACTTTAGCATGCGGACTCACTCACAGGAGTTTGTGTCTACTGTAGATGGCAGGTACCGGCTTCTCCCAGTCCTGAATTCAGGAGTTGCCAAACCTGAGCATAGAACCTCTGGAACCCTTCAGCCACAGCCCTATCCCTGACTTATTAATTCCAATTCTCTGTGGATGGCCAGCGCACTAGTAATGTTTAAAAGTGCCTAGGATATGTGACCAGGGTGAGAACCATTGAAAGGGTTTCTCTCTTCCTCATCCCTACATTTCTCACTCCCTAACTCCCTCACTCCCTTTAAACAGGCTTAGGCTACCAGGCTGGCCCTTTCTAGAATTTCTAGCTGTCTTTGGCCCTTTGATACCCTACACCTCAAGAACCTAATTCTGAGAGCCTAAACTCTTAGAAATGAATAAATAAGAGAGGGAAGTTCATAAACATTAAAGTCCATGGTCTCAGGTACATGCATTATCAAGGACGCTTTCCATAGGCCCATGAGAACAAAAGAAAAATAATGAAAAGAACACTCCCTCGGCTCTATAAAAGTAGCAATACTTTCAGGCATTTGCTTACACGGCTAACCAAGTTTGCAATAGTATGTGTCAACTTACTTAGGGATTGGTTTCATGACATCACCCAACTACTTTGATAAAGCCATGGTCATCTGCTCATAGGCTCATGAAATGAGAGACAACATGGACTTAGATTCTTAGATGTGATGACATTGGAGAGAAACATAGGTAGAAAATTTTCTATGAAACACAGGTCAACATCGGCCAGTGTCCAATTGAGCCATATCAAAACAACAACTGTTAGCAATCCAAAGGTACACCTAAATGCATCCACCACTCCTTAGTTCCAATGCGGTCCTCAAGGAGCAGAGTTAAACCTGGTTATTTTGAACCTCAAAGGTAAGAAAGATACCTTTTCCTTGTGGGGAAAAAAATTATAAGCAATGATGGTCTCCTCACCCCTTGTCTCTCTTGCTCAACTCTTGTAGCTCTGTTGGAACAACTGACCATTCTATTTTCACCCTGAGCCAGCCGGTCACTTCCATTTCCAGGTGAAGCATAAATATAGCTTTGCTAGCTATAGTATCCCATGGTTCGGTCTGCCTCCTTGCACAGGCAGCATTGTCTTCGGGTAAATATCAAGTATTTGGTATTATATATTCAAAACCCAAAATACCTAATCAAGAAAGGCCACGTCTATGAAGTTGGTCAAGTCAGCTCTATGTGGAGAAGAGTCCAATCCACCAGAAACAAGGATGTTCCATAAGCCTTAACAGGACTAAAAAGGAAAAAGTGTGTCTGGTTTTATCTTAATGTTCTAGCTTGAGGCATATTCCATAGAACTGATTGTTTTGTTTTTCTGCCTCTGTCACCAATTCTTCTCCAGTACATTAAATCCCACACATGGCAAACACGAGTTAATTAAGCATTATATTACAGAGTATTAATATAAATGTTACAGATGCTCCTCCTTAAACCTCTGTGGCATAATTACCATTGCCCTGCAGGAAAAATTAATTTACATTGTTAACAGAAATACTTAGAAACAAACATATTTAAATGTTAAACCATCAGTTCTAAAAGAACAGATTAAAGAAAGCAATAGTTAAATCAAAACATTATCTAGATGGTCCACAAGGTAATGTGAAAAGAGAATATACTACCTCTTGCTATTTCGGTCGTACTGAATAATCACAATTTGCTTCAAATAATCACATTTGCTTTCATACCAAGAACCAAATATGAATGTTGTCAATATCTTTCTTTACCTTCTTCCAGGCTAATCATGGATATCATCAAGAAGGCATTTCTTCCAGCTCATCAGGCTGTCTCCCTCCAATAGATTAAGAAACTTCACAAGCATCAACAAGCAGAGCCAAAGTAAAACTGTATCAGGGTTGAAATCACAGGGCTGCAAGTAACTTCCAGCTATTATCTAGTGCATTCTCCACCTCCGATAGAATCATTGAAACCAGTGGTTCTCAACCTTGGCTGCACATTGAAACCATTTGAGAAGATTTCAAAATTATTCTGCCCACCCCTAAACCCCAAGAATTCTAATTTAATTGCTCTGGAGTATAGCCTGAGTATCAAGAGTTTTAAAAGCTCTCCAGGTGATTTTAATGTGCAGCCAGGTGTCAAAGCCCATCAGGCAAAAACGACCAAGACAAAACCTGCAGACACAAGTTGGGTTTACTTAGCTTGCTGCAGCAGGGGAGACCCTAGAAGAATCCTGGGAGCTTTTCAACACAGGGGATTTTAGGAGAGCTTCAAACTGGGTGACTTTTTAAACAGCTGGGGAAAACAGGAGATTGTGCTGGATTATATGACATCAAGAAATGGGGACGGTCAGTGATTGAGAATCTCAATTATCTTCATCCAAGAGGCAGAAAGATCGGAGCAAAGCTATCATTGATAAAGAACCAAAATCACTCAGAAAGCAAGGCTGTTAAAAATGAGAATAGAGTGTTAATCATTTTTGTGGTTAAGGCATGGCCTAGTCATTGCCCTGTTCTAAACTTTGTGTATTTACGTTGTTTGGGAAACACTGTAGACAAGTTTTAAATAAGGTCAGTTTTCTCTTTCTCTGTTCCTTTTTTTTTCTTTCCTATTTTATTTTATTATTTTTTTTATTAACATATAATGTATAATTTGCCCCAGGGGTATAGGTCTGTGAATCATCAGGCTTACACACTTCACAGCACTCACCACAGCACATACCCTCCCCAATGTGCATAACCCAACCACCCTCTCCCTGCCCCCATACCCCCTCCCCTGCAACCCTTTGTTTGTTTTGTGAGATTAAGAGTCTCTTGTGGTCTCCCTCCTGATCCCATCTTGTTTCATTTTCTCTGTTTCTTTAATAGAACCTATTTTCATATTCTCATAAGGTTGAGAACCACTGATTTAAACAAAATTAAAAAAAAAACTAGCTGAATATGAATGCTGACTGTGACATCTGTCATTCTTTTGAGTTCCAGGGTTAAATTAGCTGATCTGGCTTACTGAACATGTATTTAATTTCTCCCAATTTTTCCAAGTGAAACCTTCCCAAACCTGGAACCTTCCCAGAGAAAACTCTTTGTTCCCATTCCCTTGATGGAATATTCCATTATGATCCCAAGTTTAATTTACAAGATGACATAGGTTACATTCTTTTTTTTTTTCTTTCAGCATAACAGTATTCATCGGTTTTGCACCACACTCAGTGCTCCATGCAATCCGTGCCCTCTCTAATACCCACCACCTGGTACCCCAACCTCCCACCCCCCGCCACTTCAAACCCCTCAGATTGTTTTTCAGAGTCCATAGTCTCTCATGGTTCACCTCCATAGGCTACATTCTAAAGAAAAATCTTATGTGAAATAGGTCCTTTTGATAGCATTACCACTGAAACAGTAGTTCTGTATTACAAAGTCATGTTCTATTTATTCTGTCCTCCACAGAAGCCACTGTTAATTTTTCACAATTATTAGCTTAGAACC
The DNA here is from genome assembly GCF_011764305.1 of Mustela putorius furo. NCBI lineage: Eukaryota > Metazoa > Chordata > Mammalia > Carnivora > Mustelidae > Mustela > Mustela putorius. The sequence continues at coordinate 33,420,199 of NW_025421998.1, forward strand.
GCTTTGGTATGGCACTGCACATGAGGGTGGGGAATCTTTTTGACAGAAATGCTTTTGACACTATTTTGGTTATTCACCTAAGGCTATGAGAAATCAGAATGTTAACAATCATTTATGCTTTAAGCCAAGAATGCATATGTGTATTCAACAGAAATTGGTGTTATTTAACCCTTCTTTGGTAATCTGGAATATGTTTAATCTCTTAGGAAGCCCATATAATCATAAACTACATTTTCCTTCTCCTTGAAAATAGGGTTCTGGGGTGCCTGGGTGGCTCAGAGGGTTAAACCTCTGCCTTCAGCTCAAGTCATGGTCTCAGGGTCCTGGGATCGAGCCCTGCATCGGGCTCCCCACTCAGTGGGGAGCCTGCTTCTCCCTCTCTCTTGGCTTGCTGTTCTACATACTTGTGATCTCTCTCTGTCATATAAATAAATAAAATCTTAAAAAAAAAAAAGAAAAGAAGGTTCTTTCAGTGTTTTACATATGTCAAGACAGGAAGTCATGTTTCTATTTATAAGAGTGATAAAAAAAATAAGGTTGAGGAAATATATTAACCTCTGATGGTATATCCATAGTGCCAGCTACTCATTGGGAACCCCACTCAGAGTCCCCTGATGCCATCCATATTTTCTGCTTCTCTAAGCTACACAGATATTGGAATAAAAGTTTTCCTCTCCTTGCCTCAACTGAGTTATTTCAGTTGGATGTTTAGGGAGCCCAGAAATGGCACCACATTTTCCCTACTTGAGTTCTAAACCAGCCAAGAAAAGCAAAAATTAAGGCAGAAATATATTTAAAACCTGTACAATCAAAAGAAGCCACATCATAGGTTGCGGTCTCCAAGCACATACATTGAAATAGTGTTTGAGTTTAAAATTCTGATCCTACATAAAGGATCAGAAGAAGCACAGAAAAAAGTCACAGGTGAAGCAGACCCAAGGAAGTCTTGCTCACCCTGACAGAAGGTTCCAGAGTAAGCTTTGCCCATGAGAGTCATCTCATAGTGAGTTGAAATGTCTGAGCCTCTAACTGCCAGAATAACTCAAATAATAACTTAAAATTCTCATGTATATAGTAATCCTTTTTCTGCATTCTTATAAATATCATTGCATTTAAAAGTCTGGAAATCGGGGAGTTGGCTTGGTTGGTTGTTTGGGGAGTTGAAGTTCAAAATTATATTCATATTGTAGTGGCATGTAAAAGAATAGATTTACTTACCAGGTCCCAAATAACATTAACATTTTTTCAGACGCTCTGTACTATTTTCTATCTTAATGCAGAAGTCACTGAGGGGATTTTAATCACTCAGTGGCAAAGTGACATATGCTGGAAGTGGCAATTCAGCGGCCAGACTCTACCCTGATTCCCCTCTCAGCCACATACTTCTTGACACTATCAAACAGCATGGTGCCTCAGAGGAGAAGCTTCCTTGAAAGCTGCTTAGGACAGGGAGTATCTAGGAACACAGATCAGAGAGTCCTAGGAAGATTCAGAGAACACTAGAAGCAAATGCAACCATGACACCCTGACTTGAAGTGTTAAGGATGACTCCAAGCCTAACCACAGGTGTGGATCACAGATTCCTGAAGAAGAGACATTGAACTGTCAAACGTATATCAATCTTTTCTCAACCAGCCAAAGGCATTTTCTTTTAAGGGGTTGACGAGTCCTTCCTCTATGAGGGCCTGATTATGAAATGTTGCTAAGGAATTTCATTTTTAAATCAATAGTCGACTGTTTAATCAAGTAAGATCTGACGTCATGGAGATTATGACAAACTGTTAATTTCTGCATGTGCTACTAAGACAAGACAGCCTTTTAGATCTCATTCTAGACTTACGATCTAAAGACTACCATAAGACCATTTCCTAAAAGCAGCCATCTAGGAGATCTGCCTGAAATAGAACTTAACCAAATTAAGGAAAATACAGATGTAAGCTAGATCTGCCTGTGTCTTCCTGAAGCTCTAACAATTTTTTTTAACAAACTCTAATCATATGACCACCTTCTATACAACATTGCAAGCCCTTGTAAAAAAATGCAGATGGCTAGACCCCACCTAGTGAGTATCTATGTAGTGGCTCAAGAGTCTACATGTTCAACAAGTGCCCCAGGTGACTCTAACACACACTAGAGTGCATGGAAACCCTGTTAGAAACTTAGGCTGCAACAAGGTCAGACACAAAGTCCAGAATCCGAGCTCAAAAGAAAAACGTCTACAAAATTCCATTGGCATTTATTTGGGAACAGTATTTTTCACAAGAGAACACTAAAACTCTTACACATTCAATAAATATTTTATTGTGTTCCTGCCCATCCAGACACTGTGCTAAATATATTGGATTCAAAATAAAATGCATAGTAAGAGTAGGCCTAGTATCATCACACATTATAACTCTTTTCAGACTGAACTCGGATTCTAGAGTATGCATATCACTGGGAATTAAAATGAGAATTCAGAGAAAAAAAAGTACATTTCTCCTAAAGTGGAGCTACCCTAAGGTGAGAAAAACATTCAAAATTGTATATAGGATATCTTCAAGTGAATCTAGTTCTCTCCAGGGAAAAGAGAGGTGAGAAGGGTGGACAGATGTAGATGAGATGATTTTAAAATAAAAAGATCTCTTGAAATAAGAGATCAGAGCTTAGAGTTGATTCCTATCCCAACCAGAATCATTTCTTTGTGCTACAATCAGAGCGTTGATGAACTTTTTATCTGGTCTGGAAGCATAGATCTAAAAGCTGTTACCAAACAGACAGGATAAAAGGATAGTACATAAAACACTGTTGATTTTCCATAAAGTACCCATGAACTCTACCAAAAGAAACTCCAGACATTAAGCCTACTCCACACATACTGCCTGCTATGGTCTGAGTGCTTGTGTCCCTCAAAACTGAAAAGTTCAAGGGTGACAGGGTGGTTCAGTCAGTTAAGTGGCAACTCTTGGTTTCTGCTAGGGTGGTGATCTTAGTGTGGTGAGATTGAGTCCCCACTGAGCACAGAGTCTACTTGAGAGTCTCTCCATCTCCCTCCCTCTCTGGCCCTCTTAACTCTCCCTCTCTCTTCTCCCACTTTCCTCTGTCTAAAATCAATCAACCAACCCATCAATCACATATTTAAATCCTAATGCCCAATGTGACAGTATTAGGAGGTGGGGTCTTTGTGAGATGATTAGGTCATGAGGGCAAGGCTTTCATGAATGAGATCAATACGCTTCTAAAAGAGGCCTCATATAGCCCCCTTCTACCATATTAAGACACAATGAATAAAGCTATGAACCAAGAAGAGGGCCCTCATTTGACCATGCTGGTTCCTTGATCTTGGACTTTCTAGACTCCAGAAATGTGATAAATGCATATTGTTTAAAAACTACCCAGTCCTGGGGCCCCTGGGTGGCTCAGTGGGTTAAAGCCTCTGCCTTCGTCTCAGGTCAGGATCCCAGGATCCTGGGATTGAGCCCCGTGTCTGGCTCTGCTCAGTGGGGAGCCTGCTTCCTCCTCTCTCTCTGCCTGCCTCTCTGCTTACTTGTGATCTCTGTCAAATGAATAAATGAAATCTTTGAAAAAGAAAAAAGAAAAGAAAAATGAAACTACCCAGTCCTTACTTAGTATTTTCTTATAGCATCCCAGAAGGGCTAAGATCCTACCACAGCTCACTGGAAAATTCCTCCTGGCATGCTAGCATAAACTAAACTTGTTCAAGATTGAACACCTGAAGTGTTTTCTATAAAGCTTTGCACAAATATGGGGATCTATGCAAAGCAACTCATACATAATTCCATTTGACGCTCATAGCTTTTGTTTATAAAAAGATTTTACAAAGTATTTGTGTTTAGAATTTTGTCCTAGGATCAAATAAAACCCAATTAGATGGTTTTATCAACATCTTATCAAAGTCAAAACAAGGGCAAGCACACACTGAAAAAACAAAAAACATAAAACAAAACCCCAGGAAAAAAATGTTAAATGTTAAAATTAAGTGGTGAAACTATGGTTGGTTTTTCCTACATTTTCTAAATGTGTAATAATGAAAATGGGTTACTTTATAATAAAAGCATTTAAAATTAATCTTTTGGGGAATTTTTTATGACAATAGAATTGTTTAACTAACAATAAATTTCAAGGGGAAGAGTCTCCAATGGTCATTGTTTTCTTTTGCCTTATTTCCTTTCTTCTTTACTAAAAATGTGTTTTACCCTTCAGGCTAGATCACCTCTCTGTTCTTTCAAACATTTATAAGCTTCAACATTTTTGCTACAACAAAAAATTCTAGCTTTCCTTTTTCTCTTCTTTTTTATTACAACCCCATAAATTCTAACTACAGTTGTCCACTGTTCCTCCCATTATTCTCAATAATCTTGACGAACTGACTTTGAAAGCATATTGCTTTAGCACATTAACTTTTGCTGGGGCACCTTTTTCCACACCTGACTCTCCTACCCTGCAATTTTATATCCACTCTAACTAATAAATTATACATGACATCTGTCTTGTCCTAGTTTTTAAAATCCCTCTAGCCTCATAAAAGTTTTTTTAATGTCCTCATATCCAAGTCTGGGCCAGCTCTGGTACTTTCTTTATATAATAATTTCTGGTTGTCTTTTCTTTTCTCTTTGCCTTAATGCTCTATGCTACAATCTTCCTCAGCCTTTCTTTCCAGTAGTTGGTGGTTTTTGTTTGTTTGTTCATTTGTTTTTCAGCACTTTTCTGCTTCCAAAATTCTTCTTGTCTCACTGTACCAGCCTAGGGCTAGTGAAATGTGAACACTTCTCATTTTCTACCAAAATTATGATGCCTCTAACTACTTAAAATTTAAATATAATTATACTAAACTATGACATAATCTGTCACTCCTGCTATGAATAAAGGGTCCTCTCACCTAGTCCCTCAGAACATTGCCTTGATTAGGACTCTTCCCACACCTTATTGTCCTTTCTAATTTTTTGAGTTTACTTTCTCCCTCTCTAAACGTTAAAATCCAAATGGAAGAAAATGGGGTCTTCATGCCTATATCATCAGTATTTATCACAGCAATTGGTACATGGCAAGGGCTTAATAATTATCCACTAGATAAATATACATTATAACAATACATGAATTCAGAAGCACATATCAGAACCCAGCCATCTACTACTCAGCCATACTGAAAGAGATTTGATAAAATATAAAACAATCCCACTGTTCTCATTAAATAATTGTTGTTTTAGAGAATATAATCAAATACTATATTTTATATTATAGTACTAAAAAAGATTGTTCTATGTATGTCAGCACAATAGCTTTTTGCTATATTAAGTAATTTTATAAATATACATTTAATATTTCTTCTTTTTTTATTATTTATATAATTATTAGAGAAAGCATGAGAGGGTGGTAGGGGCAGAGGGAAAAGAAGAAGCAGACTCCCCACTGAGCAGAGAGCCAGCAGTGGGGCTGGATCCCAGGACTCTACCCCAGGATCACGACCTGAGCCAAAGACAGATGCTTAACTGACTGAGCCACCTAGGCACCGTGTGATATTCTTTTAATAAAGGTAAAACCCCAGGAATATTTCTTAACTTCTAATATGGTAACTATTAGTAGATAATGACTCACACAAATAAAAGGTCTATGGGAAGCTAAATAATTTTTAACACTATGAAGGCATCCTGAAACCAAAACATTTTGAAACCAAAAATTTTAGAACTACTGTTCTAAGTCATCCAGACCACTGTATCAACACCTCTTAATATCCATTTAAATCCTCCCTGCCTCACTTTTCTCTGGGGACTTGGGCCACTTGTTCCAGACACCTCTACAGTGACCAGCTCTTTGTGGGGTCTGAATTACCTCACCAGGAGAGACCTGCTGTCACTTCTTGCCTGCATAGGGTGCCTCTCGCCTCCCACACAGGGATTTCCTATTTAAAACGCGGCAGTCATTTTCAAGCTATCTTTGGTGAAGAATCATTTTCCCCCAATCCATTGGTGACACTTTGCAAAATACCATTCAAAAGAATCGCTAGAAAAGTGAGCTGAAAAAAAAAAGTATACAAAAAGACAAGCCCAATTGTTTTACTGTTAGATTCAACAGACACAAAATTACTCAGTCAAGATGCTCTGAAAGTTTCTAACTACTTCCTTTCAATTTCTGTATCATGAAGATGCCATCCATGGATTACACTTTGAGTTGTGTTGCACTAAAACAGGACAGCCCAGGACCTGCTCAGCATCTTCCATAACAACCCAGAAATGCAGGAGGTGTTGGACATCTCATGGGATGACCTTCAACCAAGAAGAGATAATAGACCTTGACAGATAAGGGCTTGTAACAGCTCATCTATCTTCTCCAATGGTCCCATAGGAAGGAGCAACAGCCACCCATAGCCATGGGTAATTTTATAATGCATCCACCTTCCTGCTCTGCTAACCCTCTACCTCTTACTTCTACTCCCTAGGATATTGCTCCCCAATAAAGCACTCAAACTTATGCCTCAAATTCTACTTTCTGGGGAGCCCAGGACATGGAAGCCAACATGCTCTTTGCATCTCACTGAAGCCAGGGGAAAACACAGGGACATAGAACATCCAAAAATTCTATTATTCTTCACATGACTGCACAAGGCTTGTGCTTTCCTCTTTTTCTACCCCACAGCCAGCCTGTTGCAGCTGCTGCAAATTTAATCATTCCATCTGTAGTAGACCCTCTGTCCCCCACAAGTCCCAGCACCATATTCCCTTTGTCCTGACACTAAGCATCCAGTCACAGGCAAGGTTCATTTGATCCTTTCAATTGACTTTTAAAATTGGCTAGGGTGGTGAATAGGATATTTACTATCATCCTTGTATATAGGCATATGAGAAACAAAAAGGTTAAGTGATTTTTCCGTGGAAAAATTTTGGTTTTCTTTCGTTTTCACATCGTTTATATTCTGACAAGAGCAGATGATTTGATGAGCCAAAAATGGCCAACTAATGTAGGGTTATGGCTCCTATGTCTAATTTTTTATCAGACAAACCACATTAAAATGGAATATGTGATGAAAATATCAGTTACTTGGAGACAGAGGTCATGAATCCTTAGATATTACATTATTCTGAACATAATTGGTACCTCGTACATGTATGATAAATGAAAGAATAAATAAATGGCTAATCAATCTGAACATGGTATTTTTACAGTTTACAAGGCTTTAAAATTATTCTGCTGGAATAAAGCCACACACAGATTTCAATCATAGAGACATCTAGAATTCCCTGGATCAAAGGAAATAGTTTTAACTTAAAAGCAGTGCAAAGTTTAGACACACACACACATACACACACACATGCACACCACAAATACCCTTAGTCAACAATCAACATGACAGGTAGATTGGACTCATTTCACAGAATAACAGTATAAACATACAGAGTAAATTCCACACTAAATCTCCAAAAGTACATATGCATTCATTATAAGTAAATATTATCAAGGAGCCTGAAGGCCTGAGAAATGCCATCTATAAAAATTATCTAACACTGGCCTTTTAAATTCTTCTGGCACATTCTGAGTACGCAATTGACACCAGAATATATAAGCAAACAATGCAAGCATGTATGCACCCAAATTGGGAGCATAACTAGTCATCTAGTCAGTAGATGAAAATGTCATTCCATAGCATAAATACAGTTTCATGGGCAATTGATAATATATGCCATCTCAAGGAATGCATTTTCAGACAGCGGCTTGAAGGACTCTGAAAGTGCAAAAGCAAAGAACATAATGCCGCTTGAACCACAGTGTGATCATTCTGACTTGAAATTACTTGAAACAAAAAGTAACATTACATACTAAATAAGTTTTGAAAAATGTACTATAAAAGTTAAAAGCTTGCTAGCAAAACTTAGGCAGAATTTTTCAAAATTATAACAAACCCATCCAAATCTGTCCTATCCAATACTGTGACTACAGATATGCATGGGTATTAAAATATAGTTAGTGCGACTAAGAAACTGAATATTTAATTTTATTTCATTTTAATTAATTTAAAGTTACATTTAAGTCTAGTTACTTTTTAAATTATATTTAATTTAATTAATGGCAATTCACTTAACTTAAACTTAAAAACCAATCCTCAGTATACCTATTAGAAAACATTTAAATATATTTGGAACAACTTGAGTGTGAAGCTACTTTTTTCTCCTGTAAATTCTATGAAATTGAGATATATATCAAGTGCTTTTCTGGTGAAAATGTAGTGTCCAAATTAAGTTGTGCTGATCCACTCAATTGTTAGCTGCTTGCTGAAAAAGTCACAGACAAAGAAAAAAAAAACAAAACAGCTTTCTCAAGCAGAGCACACCCTGCTAAGTACTTACTAAAGATTCAGAAATAATTAAAATCCTGACAATTAAATGCCAACCACATAAAATCTCCCCCTAAAAAAAAGAACAAAATGGTACAGATAAGCGAGAAAATGCCCTGAAAGAAACTAGCTATATGTCTGTTCGTTGGATTAGGTATCAGAATGAAGAACAAAAAATGAATCACCAGAAGTTTTCCCTATTATTAATATTAAGTCTCATAATTATACTGGACAAAAGCTCAAAATGCAGCAAGCCAAGTCATAATGAACTAGCAGTCAACCACATCATTACCCAAAATCTTAAACCACATTACCAGAACTTGAGCTGAGGTCAGGGATAAGTGAAAAAACACCCACTTGGTGTTACAGATCAAAGGATGTGTATTTAGGCCAATACAAAAACAGAAAAATAAAGTAAAGAAGTGGAATCAATTTTTGACTTTGTTTTTAAACTTAAAAAATCTTGAAAATATGCCCTGCCTTTTTTTTTTTTTTTTTTTGTGAGAATGAGAGAGAAGGCAAGTGCAAGTGGATGGGGTAGGGCAGAGGGAGAGGGAAAGAGAATCTTAAGCAAGCTCCACACCTAGCACAGAGCCTGGAGTGATGGGGTGGAGCTCAACCCCACAACCCTGAAATCATGACCAGAGCCAAAATCAAGAATGGGACATTTAACCTACTAAGCCACCCATGCACTCCCCACCTCCCCGCTGCTTTATTAAGATGCAACTTCAAACATTCCTCAAAACTGTTTGAAGGATTCTACACAAGGGTCTACACAGAACTGCAAACTCCATGGCAAGAGATGGCAACTACAACAAAGCTTGAAAGAAAAATCAGGATAAAAATCTTAAAAGGGTCATCCAGAAGGCATAATCTAGCCTCACATATACCATCATAAGTAAGTATGATTTGGAATGTTCTTGGAGTGCAGAGAGCAGGGCAGAATGCTGCTTTCATTTACATATGATGATCATCATTACAAAAGTTCAGAAGCAAAACCTTTGTACAAAAGAGCAGCATACCCAAGCCTAGAATAATGTGCTCAATTCTGTTTTATGTTTTCATGCCCAGGCAGATTTAAGACTGAAGAGGTGAGAAGTTCCACCAATATAGCCAAAACTAAAGGGAAACACCAAAGAGATTAGACATCTTCCAGCTAAAAAGATAAGAGATGATTAGAATGTTTCAAAGTCTGTTTTTAAACTACTAATAAACAGAGACAATAAACAGCACTTCATTTAAAAAATACATTTGAGGATGCCTGGGTGTCTCAGTTGGTTAAGCGACTGCCTTTGGCTCAGTTCACAATCTTGGAGTCCCAAGATCCAGTCCCGTATTGGGCTCCTTGCTCAACAGGGAGTCTGCTTCTCCCTCTGACCCACCTCCCTCTCGTGCTCTTTCTCTCTCATTTTCTCTCTGTCAAATATATAAATAAAACCTTTTTAAAAAAAAAAAATACATTCCAGGGTGCCTGGATGGCTCAGTCATTAAGGGTCTGCCTTCAGCTCCGGTCATGATCCCAGGGTCCTGGGATAAAGTCCCACCTGGGACTCCCCGCTCTAGGGGGAGCCTGCTTCTTCCTCTCCCACTCCCCCTGCTTGTGTTCCCCACTGTGACTCTCTGTCAAATAAATAAATAAAATCTTTTTTAAAAATACATTTTAAGCCAATTAAATAATGCATGCAGTCAATGAATATTTACCAAGGACCCACTTCATGTAAAATGAGGCTCCAGTACAGAGATAAGAAAGACAAACGAATTGCCTTCAAAAGGGTCACAGTAGGGAAAAAACAAGACAATGCTTATAATAGAATGCAGTAAATATTTTAACATATAGTATGGCCATCCAGTCTGGAAACAGATACTACTTTATAGGTATTTGAATGTACTATCGACAAATATTTATGCATATTGCCTGTGTTTCCAGACTTTAAGGCCACATTTATCTATGTACCACGAGCTATGGGACCACTAGAAAGGATGTAGCCCCCAGCTACAAAAAGAGGAGAAATGTCAGGGAATACTTTAAAATGAAATAACGCTTCAACTCTGAAGGAGGATGGAGGAATTGGGGGAGCAAACAATCAAGAGAACGTTACTTTGTCGAAAGGATGAGATTATATATATCTATAAATATAGATATATCTATATATATATATAACAACAGAGATAAGAGAATGCATCAGGCAACCAGGAACAGTCTAGCAATTATTCTATATCCAAGCAGAGTGGGTACACTGACACTTCCTGTCCCATCTTAGGCAAATAACAGTTCCTTTTTCCATGCAATTTTGTTCCAGTTAAACTTAAAGCTGTAGGATATCAAGAAAATAACGATATAAAGAAAAACATTAATTACCCATAATTCTACCACCCAGAAATAAACACTTACTTTTCTACAAATACAAATATTTTTATGGATATCTGTATCTGTATCATAGTGACATATTCTACTTTTTACATTTCACTTAACAAAAGCATTTCCCTTTTATTCATAGACATTATTTTTGCCAGTTTTCTTGAAATATAACTGACAAACAAATTTAGATATATTTAAGGTGTACAAGGTGGTGTTTTGGTTATGCATACATTGCAAAGTGATTATCACAATCAAGATAATTAACATATCCATCACCTCACATAATTTCTATTATTTGTAAAATCTATCTGAGATATTTTCAAGTATAGAATATGGCATTATTGAGTATAGTCACCATGCTGTATATTAGATCTCCATAACCCGCCCATTTGTATAACTGAAATTTTGTACCTCTCACTAACATCTGGTTTCTCTGACTCCTTCACAGACATAATTATAAATGGCTGTGCAGTAATCAGATAGATACAAACATTTCACTATTACCATTCATTTACACTCTTTATGATGTTTCTTTATTATAAATAATGCTGTGATAAGTTTATACATCACACTTTGTCAGAATTAGAGGTTATTTCCTCCCTGGAGATGAAGTGAAATTACTAGGTAAGGAATATTTTAAATTTTCCAGTATATATTATTGCCACAGTACTTACCAGAACTGTACCAGTTTACACTGCAAACAAACTGAATACACACACACACACACACACACACGTGTGTGTGTGTCTATCTTCCTATACCTTCAATTACATAACAATTTTTATTTTTTATGAATTTGTTAGGCAAAAAAATGCACTCAAATTATATTTTAATTTCCTTCAGCTCTATAATTAAACCTATCGGCCATTTTTTTCCCTTCTTGAATGTTCATATAACTCACCCATTTATATATTGGGGTGTTGATTTATTTTATGGATTTTAGGCTATCATATTTTGTCATCTTTATAGCAAACAGGATCGACATTTGCTCTTGAATTTTGATTATGATGGTTCAGAGATACTTTTAAATGTTTTTGTTGTTAAACAGTCAGATTATTATTATTTCTTCTGTAATTTCATGCTTGTCTAATATTTGCCTATGTGTTCTTCATTTTCATGGGTTTATCTCCACTTTTACTTCTCCCAGATTTTATTGTGATACATTGCCTCAAATGTGTCTCTAATTTTTTTTAATTTCTTTTTAAATTTTTAAAAAATTTTTTTGAAAGAGTTGGCCAATGTTACGGCACTCCACAAATGGGTTATGCAGCCCTCCTCTATTGACTGTGATTCTTCCCTTCTTACATATTAAATCCTATAAAGGATCAGGCAGGGATGGCTGCTTAAGAGCAAGTTCACCATGTCCCACCATACCCCTTCCAAAAGTCCACTAATATTAATGTTTAACATTCATGCTATCCCTACCTATGCCAGACACTATTACAAGCACCTGACATGTACCAATGCAGTCAATCAACCTTAGGCAATAAGTTCCATTACCCACTTTTCAAAGGAGAGTAACAAAGTTTATGTAACTTTCCCAAAATCACACAGCTAGCATTTGGCAAAGACCCTGTCAGAAGCCTTCCAGACTCTGGAGTCTTGTTCTTTCTCTTACCTTCCCCAGATCTGTGTGCTTCAGGCACAGAGGTCTTCTTTTCATTCCTGGATTCTCCCCAGTATATTACCATCCCCGAATCTTAGAACATTCTCTGCTCTCAGCCTAAACCAATTATTTTTAACAGATCATGGAAATTAAGATCAGGGCTTTATAAATCATTTCGATTTACATCTCAGTCCTGCTGTCTACTAATTATATGATTATGATGATCAGTTAACATATCAACAGAGTCAGATCATTAAATCACTGATCTCCCAATTGCTGAAAAGGTATATTAGAGATGTGATTCAAGTCCATAATCAGTGTATTTTAGTAAAGGAGATTATCCTAGATCATCTGGGTGAGCCAGATTTAATCAGTTGAAAGGCCTTCACAGCAGAACTGAGATTTCTCCAACGAAGAAGAAATTCTGCCTGTGGACCACAGTTTCTTCCCACATCTAAAAGTTTCAGCCTGCCCTTCCTCATGGCTAGTCCTATAGAGATTTCAGACTTGCCTTGCAGACCTCACAATCATGTAAACCAATTCCTTGTAGTAAATCTACCTACCTATCCATCCATCCATCCATTTATATCTATCCATGAATATATACATGCATATACATATAAATCTTATTAGATCTCTTTCTCTAGTGAAGCTCTGATCTGAGACAAATTTTCTAAGTCTCAATTTCTTTATATGGGAAGTGGAGATAAAATTAGTACACAGCTTACAAAATGCCTATAAGGATGGAATGAGATATTATGTTCAAACACTCAACATGGTGCTTGACAAGCCATAAACTTTCATCAATGTTGCCCTTAAATGTGTACTAATATTTTCAAATTTGTACTAACATTGGTAATTATACTAATATTTGTAAATAGGGTCCATATCACATAATAAGCTTTAATTTTCTTTTCATTTGAATTGAGGAAGTTCTCAAATTTTTTTTTAAGATTTTATTTACTTTTTTGACAGACAGAGATCACAAGTAGGCAGAGAGGCAGGCAGAAGGAGAGGAGGAAGTAGGCTCCCTGCTGAGCAGAGAGCCCAATGCGGGGCTCGATCCCAGGACCCTGAGATCATGACCTGAGCCGAAGGCAGCGGCTTAACCCACTGAGCCACCCAGGTACCCCTCTCTTAAATATTAACAAGGACATTTATTACAAACATTGTGCCATGCAACAGAGCATGATTCAACTTTATTCTCATAGCAAACACACACACACACACACACAACAAATGTCCACCAAAGTGGAATGGAAAAATGATGGGTGTATTCCATGGGTATAGTTGGAAAATGGAATACTATACAGCAATGAGAATAAACAAACTACAAGTGTCAACAACAACATAGATGAATCACACACACTGATCGAAAGAAGTCAGTCACCACAAAGCACATACTGCACAGTTCACGTACAGTGTAAAAACAGACAAAACTAATCTACAGTGTAAGAAGTCAGGATAGTGAGCGGCTGGTTAGTCATGGAACTCAGGAGAGGAGTGACTTAAAGGGAATAGAGGAAATGACTTTCTGTCTTGTGATCTGGGAGCTTTTCACACAGATACCCTCACTTGGAGAAAACTATTCAATGTGCACGCTTTAAGATTTGTGACTGTTATTATTGGTATGTTGTTCATCAATAAAAAATTTATGCAAATTTTGTGTATTCGTTTTCCAAAAAAGAAACCATCGCTTTATAATTTAAGAAATCTGTCCTTGGAATAATGAGCCCAGACAATCGGCTAAGGACTGTGACTTAAAAAACTAGAGGAAACCCTCTCTGACTGACAGTAGCTATTACACGGTTGGCCCCCAGGGTAGAAGTCAGGTCCATTATTTTACACCCCTCCAAAAAAAGATTCATTCATTTGCTTGACAAATATCCATTTCTCTCCAACCCCACACCATCATAGTCCACACCACTGTCTCCTCAAGCTGGAAATATCCCAGCTGTCTCTCTGCCTCAGTGCTATCCTCTCCAACCATTCTCAGCTGATCCTCCATAGTGACTTTTTTCCATGTAAATTAGATCAAGTCACCTCTGCTTCAATCACACCAATGGCTTTCTGTTGCATTCAAGGGAAATCCACTCTCCTTACATCTCCTGTGAAGTTCTGCTACCCTCTCCACTTTCACATCTTGTTCACTCTCTCCTCACCCACTGATACCAGTCATGGCTCTTTCATCATTTGCCTTATCAGGGTCTTCCCTGATAAGCCTGTTCTTGGGACGCCTGGGTGGCTCAGTTGGTTAAGCAGCTGCCTTCGGCTCAGGTCATGATCCCAGCATCCTGGGATCGAGTCCCACATCCGGCTCCTTGCTCGGTGGGGAGCCTGCTTCTCCCTCTGCCTCTGCCTGCCATTCTGTCTGCCTGTGCTTGCTCTCTCCCCCCCACCCCTGATAAATAAATAAAATCTTTAAAAAAAAAAAAAAAAGCCTGTTCTTCCCCAGGCTTTCATGTTGCTGGTGCCAGCCCATCTCCTGGGTTTCTTTAAATGTTACTTCCCCAGAGAGGCTTTTCTGATCCCTTCATTTAAAAGCATGTTGTGTTTTGTCTGTTGATAGGTGAATCGATAATGAAGATGCAGTACATATATACAATGGACTATTACTGGACCATAAAAAAAGAATGAAATCTTGCCATTTGCAACAACCTAGACAAATACTATATGATTTCATTTGCATGTGGAATTTAAAACAAAACAAATTAAGGAAGGGAAAAGGAAACAAATGAAAAAAAAAAAAAAAGAAAACCACAAATTGTGGTTGTCAGAGGGGCAGTGAGTAGGGAGGAAGAGGATTAAAAGGATAGTTATCATGATGAGCACTTCGTAATGTATAGAACTGCTGAATCATTGTATTGCGTACCTGAAACTAATATAACGCTATATGTTAATTATACTGGAATTACAAAATAAATAAAATATTTTTAAAAATAAAACAAAACAGGAGCATCTGGTGGCTTAGTCAGTTAAGCGTCCAACCCCTGATATCAGCTCAGGTCATGGTCTCAGAGTCATGAGATTGAGCCCCACATCAGGCTCTGTGCGGGACTTGGAGCCTACTTAAGATTCTCTCTCACCATCTCCCTCTGCCCCTCACCCTCACCATGCCTGTGTTCTCTTTATAAAATAAATAAATAACATCTTTAAAATAAATTTAAAAAAAAGAAAATAGTATATTAAGTACAACAAACAAATAATAAAAGCACTTTGCCTTTCTCTGTTTACTTCCCTTATATTATTTTTTTAAAGATTTTATTTATTTACTTGTCAGAAACAGACAGAGAAAGCACAAGCAGAGGAAGCAGCAGGAATAGGGAGAAGCAGGCTCCCTGCTGAGCATGGAGCCCAAAGAGGGACTCGATCCTAGGACTGAACCCTGGGATCATGACCTGAGCTGAAGGCAGATACCCAACCAACTGAGCCACCCAGGCAACTCCTCTTCCCTTGTATTATTGACCACAGTCTGTAATCATTTTGTTGTGTTATTTTGTTTACATTCTAAATTGTGCTGACCCATAGTAGTCACTCAAAAATCATATACTGAAATAAAAGAATGCATCCAATCAACCCATAAATACCACTGAGGCAAAGTGGTAGGAATACGCTCTAATAATTTAGACTTTTTCCCCATACCAAAGCTCTCTGGATTCATTTTCACTAGAAGTTACCTGAGATGGGGGTGGGGTAGAGAATGCTAGACACACAGTGTTGGTCTCCTTAATCACATATTTTCCTGAGAACAGCCAGGATTGAAGGTCAGATCTGTCCTTACTATACTTTGACCTTTAGAAGAGGTGGTAAGGTATAAATGATACCTTGCATGAGTAATTTGGAGGCCTATAAGAATCCAGTGTCTTTCCTCTATTATGCAGACTATACGTAGTGATCAACATATAATTTCATGTTGCAGTAAGAAGACTAAGAGCTGCATTTCCTGGGTTTGAGTCCCCCTGCTCTGCTTCTTATCAGCAATTCCCTGAAAAACATAACTTTTTTTTTTGACCATTGGTTTTGTCAGCAATAAAGTGTAGCTAATATAGCACCATGCAGTTCTCAGGGTTGTTATGGAAAGCAGATGAGCAAATCTTTCTAAAAAGCACTTTGCAAACTTTCTATATACCATATACTGTAAGTTGTCATAATTATTTCAATGTGAGATTTTCCCCTTGCCTAAGCATAATTTGTATCCCTCATTTCTGCTTGGAATGCAAACGTTATGGCAAGCTAGATAAATGGAAAGCTTTAATCATCACATAATGGGGCACATTAATGTGATAAGGATGGTTATGCTGGCACAATTCCGGAGCCTTATATCAGTTCAGTCCGAGTGTCAGTCTGGTCTTTTTTATGCAGGTGTGTGTGTGTGTGTGTGTGTGTGCGTGTAGGGGTGTTTCATAAATTTAGTTTTATACCATTAACTACTATTTGCCAGAGTGAAACAGACTCTGAGAAATCTGTTTATTTCTGGAATATCTAATCACTCAGACTTTGCTTCTAAGTGTATGTAAATTACCTGTTTTTCCATCTCAAAATATTTTCACATATTTAATAAAAGATAAAGATGAGGTCATCACCTATACTGTCTACTCATCTCTCAGCAGAAAACAGCACTCAAATTAAGCTCTACGTTCCCGCTGTCAACTATGGCTTTGACTCAAGCAGGAATTATGTCAGGAAGATTCTCTGCTCATGTTTTTCTTCTGATTATAATATAATAAGCACGATGATTAAAGACACAATTCTTAATTAGCCTGGAAAGCATGTAAATTGTAACGAGGTATCTATATTTATGGAACTTATTACATAATTAAATGTTAACTATAAACCATAGTCAAATTCTGAGGTCTAATATTTTAACTCTATAATTTACTTGCCTATAGAATTTATTCCATTTTTAACTGAAATTTTATTTCCTTGGGTGAATTTTGTATCAATATATGTTTTTTGCCTTTATAAGAAAAAAGAAAGAAGGGAAATGTAAACCTTCAAAAAAGCAAAACATTGTATGATAAAGTCACAGTTTATGCAGCCACTCCAACATAAAACAGGAAATAGTGGTTTCATGGGAAAAAAGAACTAATCCTAAAAAAGTACAGAGCATAAGTCAGAGGCTAGAAGATACCAGCAATGTAGTAAAGATGGCATGTGCTTTTTCACCCATCAGGAAAAAATGGAATCAGTTTCCCCAGGAATGACCATAAAAATGCAACGGTCCACATGGGTCAAACACGAAACCAATTCATTCAAATGTGACATGACTTTGAGCAGCCAGTAGAACCTATGTCAGGAGCGTGTGAATGTCATCAACCTTGACTCTACAAAACTGAAAGTACAACTTGCAGAGACTAGGAGATGGAGATGCAAGGAAGGCCAGACACACAAACATCTTTACCTTACAACTTCAGGGAGGCAGGAGGAACTATTTATAGTGGGGAAAGCAAAAGATGAAGCAACTGATTGAAGTTTACAAGTAAACTAAACAGAAATTTCTTAAAGATATAACTCTGGGGAGGAGGTGGAAAGGAAGATGGAAACTTTGGGTAAATGGACTCAGGTAGCATAGCAATAGATAATCCAGAAGTGGATAAATTAGGAAAGAGCAATATGGCATCTTGTTAAAAGATACAGAGAATGGCAGTAACCACTAAGGCAGTGAAGCACAGTTAGAAATGTTGATGTCTGGAGAAAGAGACTGGGGGTGGAGGAAAGCAAGAGAACACTGCCTTTTCCTAAAAGCCCTTCCTCACTGTTCAGGTTGATAATTGTGTGTATAAACTCTATCAGCCACCTAGATGCCCCATAGCTTTGTCATGCTTGAAATCTCCATGTGGTTCCCGTAAGCATTTGCCTCCCACTACATTCTTTTTTATCATTCAATAACTCATTCAATTATTCATTTATTCCAAAATTAAGTGGCTACTTGGAACCATTGTGCTAAAATTTGAACTGTTATGCTGGAGGTACAATGGGGGCAAGGTAGACATGGTACCTTCGCTCATGAAGTCTATAGTCTAGTGAGGGAGAAAGATATCTCTCTCTCTCTCTCTCTCTCTCTCACACACACACACACACACACTCACACAGACTGGCAATTAAAATTACTTCAGATTATCATAAGAGCTTTAAAAAAACAAACAAGGTCTGGGAGAACGAATACCAGGGATGGTCTATCTTTAACTAGGATGAGCAGGGAGGTCTCTCATAGGTGACATATCAACTGAGACATAAAGATTAAGCTAGCCATGTGTCATGGACATTTGTCATATTCTGGGCTACTTAATATCTTCTGAACATTGTTCCTGTGTTTGGCTAGTTTCCTATTTCATAAGAAAAGAACAGTTAATCCTACTAAGGAAAAATAGAGCATTGAATAACAGTCCATTGCAATTCAGGGGAAGAAGCCTGTCACAAAAGACTACATACTGTATGATTCCATTTACATGAAATATCCATAATAGCTAAATATATTTTAAAAAATAAATTTATGATTGCCTAGTGTACTAGGAAAGGATGGGGAAAGGGGAAAGAATAGGAAATGACTACTAATGGGTACAGGCATCAATTTTTGTTGTGATGAAAATGTTCTAAACCTAAATTGAGAGGATGGTTGTACAAGTCTTGGAATATATTAAATCTGTGACATTGGTGAAAGCACATGCTAAAGACCTTCATAGCATTTTTTAACATGGTCTTCGCTGGGTTGCAGAATATAGGGTGTGAGTTGTGGGGAAGTATTTCCCTGAAAAGGAACAAAGCTGATCGTGTGATTAGCCGGTCACAGTTAAGGACCATGCCGTGGGTCTGTGTGGAGCTCCAGAGCCAATTAAAAAGGCACCCTTATACTATACACCAAGACAATCTAACAATTGTAAATATCTACGCTCCCGATATGGGAGTAGCCAATTACATAAGAAAACTATTAATAAAGATAAAGAGTCATATTGATATGAATACATTTATAGTAGGAGATCTTAACACACCTCTCTCAGAAATAGATCATTGAAGCAGAAAATCAATAAAGAAACAAGAGCATTGAATGACACATTGGACCAGATGGACCTCATAGATATATACAGAACATTCCACCCTAAAACAACAGAACACTCATTCTTCCCAAGTGCACATGGAACCTTCCCCAGAACAGACCACATACTGGGTCACAAATCAGGACTCAACCGATACCAAAAGACTGAGATTATTCCCTGCATATTCTCAGACCAGAATGCTTTGAAACTGGAGCTCAATCACAAGGAAAAGTTCAGAAGGAACTCAAACACCTGGAAGCTAAAGACCACCTTGCTTAAGTATGCTTGGATCAAACAGGAGATCAAAGAAGAACTGAAACAATTCATGGAAACCAACGAGAATGAAGACACTTTGTTCCAAAACCTATGGGATACAGCAAAGGCGGTCCTAAGGGGGAAATACATAGCCATCCAAGCCTCCCTCAAAAAAAACTGAAAAATCCAGAACACATCAGCTGCCCCTACACCTTAAAGAACCGGAGAATCAACAACAATTCAAACCAACTCCACACATAAGAAAGGAAATAATCAAGATTAGAGCAGGGATCAATGAGGTAGAAACCAGAGATACATTAGAACGTATCAATGAAACTAGAAACTTGTTTTTTGAAAGAATCAATAAGATTGATAAACCATTGGCCACAGTAATCCAAAAGAAAAGAGAGAAAGCCCAAATTAATAAAATTATGAATGAAAAGGGAGAGATCACAACTAACACAAAGGAAGTAGAAACAATCATCAGAAGTTATTATCAATGGTTATATGCCAATAAGCTAAGCAACCTAGATGAAATGGATGCATTCCTGGAAAACTATAAACTCCCAAAATTGAACCAGGAAGAAATTGACAACCTGAATAGACTGATATCTAGTAACGAGATTGAAGCAGAGATCAAAAACCACCCAAAAAACAAGAGCCCAGGACCTGACAGATTCCCTGGGGAATTCTATCAAACTTTCAAAGAAGAAATAACACCTATTCTCCTGAAGCTGTTTCAAAAAATTGAAGCAGAAGGACAATTTCCAGACTCTTTTTATGAAGCCAGCATTACCCTAATCCCCAAATCAGGCAAAGACCCTACCAAAAAGGAGAATTTCAGACCAATATCACTGATGAATATGTATGCCAAGATTCTCAACAAGATCCTAGCAAACAGGATCCAACAGCACATTACAAAGATTATCCACCATGACCAGGTGGGATTCATCCCTGGGCTACAAGGATGGTTCAACATTCGCAAATCAATCAATGTAATAGAACAAATCAATAAGAGAAGAGAGAAGAACCACATGGTCCTCTCAATTGATGCAGAAAAAGCATTTGACAAAATACAGCATCTGTTCCTGATTAAAACACTTCAAAGTGTTTTAAAGGAATAGAGGGAACACTCCTGAACTTCATCAAATCTATCTATGAAAGACCCACAGCAAATATCATCCTCAATGGGAAAAAGCTTGCAGCCTTCCCGTTGAGATCAGGAACATGACAAGGATGCCCACTCTCACCACTTTTGTTCAACATAGTATTAGAAGTCCTAGCAACCATAATCAGACAACAAAGAGAAATAAAAGGTATCCAAATTGGCATTGAAGAAGTCAAACTCTCTCTCTTCGCAGAAGACATGATTCTTTATATGGAAAACCCAAAAGACTCCACCCCAAACTACTCTTCAAACTCATATAGCAATTCAGTAACGTGGCAGGATACAAGGTCAATGTACAGAAATCAGTGGCTTTCTTATACACTAACAATGAAAATACAGAAAGGGAAATTAGGGAATTGATTCCATTTACTACAGCACCAAGAACCATAAGATACCTGGGAATAAACCTAACCAAAGGTAAAGGATCTGTACTCGAGGAACTATAGGACACTCATGAAAGAAATTGAAGAAGACACAAAAAGATGGAAGACCATTCCATGCTCTTGGATCAGAAGAATAAACACTGTTAAAATGTCTATACTGCCTAGAGCAATCTATACTTTTAATGCCATTCCAATCAAAATTCCACTGGTATTTTTCAAAGAGCTGGAGCAAATAATCCAAAAATTTGTATAGAATCAGAAGAGACCCCAAATTTCTAAGGAAAATAGTGAAAAAAAAAAAAAAACTGGCAGCATCATGTTACCTGACTTTAAGCTTTACTACAAAGCTGTGATCACCAAGACAGCATGGTACTGGCATAAAAACAGACACACAGACCAGTGAAACAGGGTAGAAAGCCCAGATATGGACCCTCAACTCTGTGGTCAAATAATCTTCGACAAAACAGGAAAAAATATACAGTGGAAAAAAGACAGTCTCTTCAATAAATGGTGCTGGGAAAACTGGACAGCTATATGTAGAAGAATGAAACTCAACCATTCTCTTACACCATACACAAAGATAAACTCGAAATGGATAAAAGACCTCAACATGAGACAGGAATCCATCAGAATCCTAGAGAAAAAGTTAGGCAGTAACCTCTTTGATATCAGCCACAACAACTTCTTTCAAGATATGTCTCCAAAGGCAAAGGAAACAAAAGCGAAAATGAACTTTTGGGACTTCATCAAGATGAAAAGCTTCTGCACAGCAAAGGAAACAGTCAACAAAACAAAAAGGCAACCCACGTAATGGGAGAAGATATTTGCAAATGACAGTACAAACAAAAGGCTGATATCCAGGATCTATAAAGAACTTCTCAAACTCAACACACACAAAACAGACAATCAAATCAAAAAATGGGCAGAAGATATGAACAGACACTTCTCTAATGAAGGCATATAAATGGCTATCAGACACATGAAAAAATGTTCATCATCACTAGCCATCAGAGAGAGTCAAATTAAAACCACATTGAGAGTCAAATTAAAACCACATTCTTACACCAGTTTGAATGGCCAAAATTAGCAAGACAGGAAACAACATGTGTTGGAGGGGATGTGGAGAAAGGGGAACCCTCTTCCACTGTTGGTGGGAATGCAAGTTGGTGCAGCCACTTTAGAGAACAGTGTGGAGATTCCTCAAGAAATTAAAAATAGAGCTTCCCTATGACCCTGCAATTGCACTACTGGGAATTTACCCCAAAGATACAGATGTAGTGAGAAGAAGGGCCATCTATACCCCAATGTTTATAGCAGCAATGGCCACGGTCACCAAACTGTGGAAAGAACCAAGATGCCCTTCAACAAACGAATGGATAAGGAAGATGTGGTCCATATACACTATGGAGTATTATGCCTCCATCAGAAAGGACGAATACCCAACTTTTGTAGCAACATGGACGGGACTGGAAGAGATTATGCTGAGTGAAATAAGTCAAGCAGAGAGAGTCAATTATCATATGGTTTCACTTATTTGCGGAGCATAACAAATAACATGGAGGACATGGGGAGATGCAGAGGAGAAGGGAGTTGAGGGAAATTGGAAGGGGAGGTGAACCATGAGAGACTATGGACTCTGAAAAATAACCTGAGGGTCTGGAAGGGGTGGGGGTGGGAGGTTGGGGGAACCAGGTGGTAGGTATTAGGGAGGGCACGTATTGCATGGAGCACTGGGTGTGGTGCAATAACAATGAATACTGTTACACTGAAAAGAAATTTTTTAAAAAAGTTTGCATTTTATAGAATATTAAATAATACCACTGAAATAAAACAAAAACAACAACAACAAAAAAAGCCGCCCTTGTGCCCTTTGATAAGTTGACTGTGATACACAGAACCCTCCACAGTGCAGGGCCCAGGCAAGGAACCCCACTTGCCTCAACTAAGGTGCTGGCAGTGGACATGAAGAGAGGTGGAAAGGCTCGAGCTGTCTTTTGGAGCTAGACTGGACAGGACTCGACTGATGGGTCAGACACGGGAAGATGAGGTAAGAGCTGAAACTGCCAACCTCACTATGAGTCTGCCCAGTTCTTGAAAGAAGAAGGAGGAAGTATGGGGAGGATGGGAGGAGAGGAAAACAATAAGGAGGAGAAAAAAAGAAAGAGGAGAAGGAGGAAGAGAAGAAGAGGTGTAGAAGAATTAGAATAATTTTGTTGATTTTTTGAGCTGCCATGTGCTTCATGGCCCTTCTCCCAACCCCAGCAGCTGAATGTTTTGTTTAAATCAATCAGCTACCAGATTTCTCTAACCAGGGACTTATTTAGATATGGGCATACAATATAAACTTGACCAAAAAAAAAGATAGATAATTGATGATTGATAGATAGATGATAAATAGATGGATGCATAGATAGACCAGTAGAGAAAGTTGTAGATAGATGTAGATACACAAAGGGAATATCTTCTGGAAGAGCTTCTACTATAATTTCCTAATTCACAAAGGTGACAGAAAACAAATACTGTGCTTAGAAAACTATTCTTATCTAGGTAAGACTGATAACTTTTCTTCTATGTCCTCAGGCCCTATATTTAAATATCTACTATAGCTCATTTAGCACTTACCTATCTGCATGTTTGGCTCTTTCTAGAAACTATAAACCCCTCAAGTGCATAGGTAATACATTATTTGCTAAATATTCTCGGCTTCTAGCACGATGCTTGGCATTTAGTAGCTGTTATTCAATATGTGTTGGATAGTGTGGTATAAGGCTCAAAATCAAGATCCAATCTTAAGTGCTGCCTTGATATCTGGTGAAATCAGAAGGCACTCAAAGGCCTGACCAAGTGTTCCCCTCCCCACTTGACTCTTGTGCATAAGATCCCCTAGCTACACAAGGCCCCCTCTCAAAGGGACCGGGTACAGCCCCTGCTTGTCCCTGAGCAGTGCATTTCAGTTCTCTGCTAATCTGTGGAATGAATCAAACAAGCTAGTAACACTCTTCCACTGCAACCAGAACACACCTATCCCTCTTGCTACTACAAAGCCTGCCTGCCTGCTTGTTCAGTCCACTCCTGAGCACAACCCCCATGAGGCCCTGTAGGATGTGGGATGTCCTTTTCCGCCGGGCTGTGAGGATATGTACGCATACCCATCTGGCGTTAGTACTGGCTTTCATCTGGACCTCACTCTCTGTGCTCTTTCATCTTCGTGGAGGCCAGTCCAGGCTTCCTCAGAACACAGCACTAACTCCGAGAGCTGTCGGTATCCTCTGCCTAGTGTTGTGGGTGCAGCCACCCCTGTAACACCAGGGTAGAAATCCCTCCCTTGCCAACCTAGCAAAGCAGTGGTGATTCTATTCTCTGTCTCCATCCACTCTCCATCAGATTACGTGGCAAGGGAACACGGATAGAGAATGTATGCATTTTACCAGCTCATAATCTTGGTGACATTCACTACAGAACACAGCCTTTTGCAAACAGCACTTGGTTAATGAGGCTGTTAACCACGGCCATCCTCTTGATCGTCATTCAATTTCATTTTGGGAGACTCGAGCTTCACCTCTCTCCACCAAGGCAGTTTCATTCCTACTAATTTCTCATCAAAAATGAAAACTAATTACACGGAAGGTTTTCCTCTGTGTTCAAATAGAGGCATCCAATAACTCCTTTTGACTAAGAACAGAACTTGCCCACAATAACTTGGATACCTTGAGTTCGGAGGTCAGCAACAGGCTCTAGCAAACACCACAAAACTAAGGGGTTTGTTCTTCTGATTAAAATATACATTCCATAACTTAATGTCAAAGTGGAGAAGATCCTGGAGCTCATTTGGCCTTCCTTTACCTCCTCAACCACGCAGCCGGTCACAGGTCTACAGTGAAAATGGCAGCAGAAAGGTCAAGGGCACGGGCAATAATAGCCCCTCCTCACAGAGTGCCATGGACGCCCTAAGCATTATTGTTCAACAACCTGTTTCAAAACCACAGAGGAGTATAGGAATTTACAAATACGTGCGCCACTACTCTGACTTTTAACATCTGGCCTTACCTTTGCTGTTGTTGCTTTTAAATAAAGAAAATGTAACACATATACCAAAGGTCCCCTTAATGCCTCCTCGAGCCTACTTCCCTCTCTCCATTCACCACTGTTGGGCTATTTATACGTTTATTGCCAGGTCCTTATACATTTATTACCCCATGTGTATGTACATGAATGCACACTTAACACTGATGTGCACTTTAAAATTTACATTAATGATAGAGAGTAGTTATTGTTGGGCAACCTGTTTTTTGTTTGTTTGTTTTTTACCCAATAAAATGATTATAAAATTTACCCAGGTTAGACTTGTAAATTTGATTCATTCATTTTAAATGCTGTATAATATTCACCGTATAAATATAAGTTACTCTTTTTCCTTAAAAAGGACATTTGGGTTTATCTCCAAAATAAATGAAATAAAATATACATTCCAGGAAGGATTTCTCTTTGTTTTAAAAATACAGCTTCTTTATAAACCTGAATATTTTTTTTAAATTCTCTCCAGCATCTGGATTTAGCAATACCACCCACAGATTAAAGAGTCTTAGAGATGAGCACATCTTTAAAAATAAAGGCAGAAAAGTGAAGCTCACTGTCTACTGTCAGCATGACCCTTCCTTCAGAGAAAAGGGTTAAGCACCAAAGATGACACAGCAAAAGTTAAAAGTGGTTACAGGTTTTAATGAAATTATCTCATTTTAGGAAACTGGCAAATCTCCACTAAAGTACCTATTCAGTTTTAAATTATTATAATTTTCCACCCGTGACTCTGCTCTCATTTCTATTTTCTCATTTTGCAGTTTGAGACATTATTGGATTCTGCCTTTCTTGATGTTTTGATCCTCTGAACTCGCTTTCATGGATTTAGTGTAGGTGAATGTCCATTATTAGGCACTAATGCAGGTGAGTAAGCTACTATGGATGGGGGAGGTAAGCTTTTCTGGAAAGATAATCACCATAGAGTGCAAAGTCAGTAGTTTCACTCTACGGTACTTAAGTCACATCGTCTCTGTGAATTAATTAATAAAGACAGATACTAAGCACAGCTGACAGCGTTGAGCATGAACTATGTGCCAGGCATGGTATTAAGGGCATTTGAGGTCTCTGCTCACTGAACCCTCCCCAGCAGCCCTATAAGGGGCACTTTGTTCAGCCAGAGTTTCAGGGAGAGGGAACTTTTCCTCCGTTTGAATGTCATTGCTGAACTTCTCTACCAGCACGATTGACAACTAATGCCACATTTGAGTCATCACCCCCAACACACACACAAAAGTGACTTAATTAAGAAAATACATGCACAATGAGAAGCAGATAAATTACGAAGAAACTTCACAGCGGTTTAAATTATAGCCCAAAACTGGACACTCCTCCACCAACTCCAACAACTCTGTCAGGTGAATGAATAGGCAAACTGTTGGTTCAAACAATACCACTCAGCAATAAAAAGGAACAAACAACTGATACATGTAAACCACGGATAATTCTCAAAATCATTACACTGAACAAAAGCAGGCACACATAAAAGGCTATATATTATAGGACCCATTTTACCTGAAATTCCAAGATAGGTAAAACTAATCCATAGTAACAAAAAGCAGATCAGTGGTTGCCTGGGAAAGGAAGTGAGGAGGAAAGGGATTACCAACAGACACAGGGTTTCTTTTAGGAGTTGTTGCACATTCTGTATCTTGATGGCCATGCAAATGATTACATAGGTGTGTGCAGTTACTAAAATTCGTGCTGGATAATTAAAATGGATGCCTCTCATATATGTAAATTAAACTTCAATAATTTAATTAAATATAAAAGCAATTGCCAGAGTTTATTTTTTAATTTTTTTTAATTCAAGTATAATTAACTTACAGTGTTATATTAGTTTCAGGGGTACAATATAGTGATTCAACAACCTATACATTACACAGTGCTCATTATGATAAGAGTCACCAGATAAGAGTTTGGTTTTTTGTTTATCTTTTCTTTTGTTCATTTGTTTTGTTTCTTAAATTCCACATATGAGTGAAATCATATGGTGTTTGTCATTCTCTGACTTACTTCAATTAGCATTATAACCTCTAGGTCTATCCACGTTGTTGCAGATGGCAAGATTTCATTTCTTTATCATGGCTGAGTAGTATTCCATTTTATATACATGTATATACGTGTGTGTGTGTGTGTGTGTATACAAAATATCTTCTTCATCCATTCATCTATGGATAGACACTTGGGTTGCTTCCATATCTTGGCTATCATAAATAATGCTACAATAAACATAGCAGTGCATATACCTTTTTGAATTAGTGTTTTCATTTTTTCTGCATCAATATTCAGTAGTAGAATCACTGGATCATATGGCAATTCTATTCTTGACTTCTTGAGGAATGTCCATAATGTTTTCCACAGTGGCTGCCTTTGCTTGCATTCCTATCAACAGCACAAGAGTTCCTTTTTCTCCACATCCTTGCTAACATGTGCTGTTTTGTGTGTTTTTTATTTTAGCCATTCTAACAGTTGTGAAGTGATAACTCATTGCGGTTTTGATTTGCATTTCCCTGATGATGAGTGATATTGAGCATCTTTTCATGTGTCTATTGACCACCCATATGTCTTCTTTAGAAAAAATGTCTATTCAGGTCTTCTGCCCATTTTTTAATTGGATTATTTGGTGTTGAGTTGTATACTTTTTTATATATTTTTTATATTAACCCCTTATCAGATATCATTTACAAATATCTTCTCCCATTTCGTGGGCTGTCTTTTTGTTTTGTTGATGGCTTCCTTCACTGTGCAAAAGCTTTGTATTTTAATGTAGTTCCAATAGTTGAATATTGCTTTTGTTTCCCTTGCCAGAGGAGACATATCTAGAAAAATGTTTCTACAGTTAATGTCAAAGAGATTACTGTCATTGTTTTCCTCCAGGAATTTTATGGTTTCAGGTCTCACATTTAGGTCTTTAATCCATTTTGAGCTTATTTTTGTATAAAGTATAAGAAAGTGGCCCAGTTTCATTCTTTTGCATGTAGCCATCCAGTTTCCCCAACAACTTGCTGAAGAAACTATCTTTTCCCAGTTGTATTTTCTTGGCTCGTTTGTCAAAGATTAATTGACCATATCATCATGCGTTTATTTCTGGGCTCAGAAGAGTTCTTTAAAATAGCAATTTCCTTTCCCTCAGTCTTTATATATTTTTAACCACTCAGTGAGGGGTAAGACAAAGACACAAAGTATTAACAGGCACTGTTAGGTAAAAATCATTCTGATCTGAAATACAGATAATTTCTGAATTCCATACACTTCCATTTAATTCAAAAACCATTTATTCAACATTGTACAAAT
Organism: Mustela putorius furo; assembly: GCF_011764305.1. Lineage (NCBI taxonomy): Eukaryota > Metazoa > Chordata > Mammalia > Carnivora > Mustelidae > Mustela > Mustela putorius. The sequence goes on from NW_025421998.1 coordinate 33,448,701, forward strand.
CAACTTACTATATATCACATTTTCTACCTCAGAGGAATTGATTTAAGCCTTGTATCACTGCTGTAGACAGTGGGAAGAAATGAACTATTTTTCTCTTTTCCCAAGAAAGTAAGGCCTCTGTTTTTGAGACCTGGACTTTCTGTCCTGGGTGTGGGAGGGATCATGGGAGGGAGATGGTGTTAACAGAGATTTTTATGTTTCTCAAAGGGATATTATCGGAATATTTGTTCACTTACTCCTAAGTTGACTTTTGTTTCTAAGCTTTAAGCCAAGAGTCACAAATTCAAATACCTACAAGGGGCAGGCAGGTAAAACAGACTTGCAGAAGTTGATCTGGAATGATGGAGCTGGTGGTGAACTGGACAGCCCAGGCCACAGCCCATTCATTCAGTCAACAAATACTTAATAAGGACCCACTATTGGCCAGGCAGTACTCCAGGCACTGAAACAGAAACATGAACAGAACAGGCAAGGACCTATTTAAAAATAGTAGCTCACATTCTCGTGGAGAGAAAACTAATAATAAATAAATGGACAACTAAACAAAAACATGGACTATGACAATGCTATTGGGGAAAGGGTAGAGGATGAAAGAAGCTGAAGTTTTCTATTTTAAATAAGGTCCTCAGGGAAGTTAGCTCTGATAAACTGATGTTTGAACGGACACCTGAGGAAGGAAGAAAGAGCAAGCTATGTGGATGGATATGCAGGTGTAGGGAAACATTCCAAGTGAGGAAACAAGAGAGCCCAGAGCAGAAGCAGAATGAGCACACTGAAGAAGTTATAGAAACCACAAGGGTATCAGAGAAGCTAGAGTGAAATGAGGGGGAAAACAGTAGTAGGACATGGCTCAGGGGAGGAATAAGGGGAGTGCCGTCATTATAGGACATTTAAGCCTCCATTATAGCCCTGAAGCCTTTGTGTTTACTGTGAGTAAGATGAAAAGCCACCAGAGGACTGAAAGATGAGAAGTGGTATGATCTGACTGTTGAAGCTGTGTGAAAAATAGACCAGAGAGGAGGCCGGGCAACTTCTGTGGCGGTTTTGGTAATAAGTCAGGAGAGGTTGTGGTGGCTTAGGAAAAAAAAAAAAGGGGGGGGGGTGTCTGAAGAACTGATGAAAAGTACTCAGAATCTGAATATATTTTGGATGATTGAGCCAAACAGAACTGTTGATGGCTTAGAGATGAGGCAACATGGGAAGGGAGGAGTTGCGGAAGCTCAACTCCCGAATGAGCCCCAGGGTCAAGATTCAATATAAGATGGCCAACAAATGATAACCATTTGAGACAAACTGATAAAAGTGTTCCCTCCTCACTGGCTCTCATTTTTCTATTACCACTTTCAAAAACAAGGGCTCTATCAAATGTACCTAAAGGTGGCTTCTATCATTATCGAAACTTCTGGCACTACTTCCCATCAATACAAGTAGTTATTAAAAGCTTCTGACATCACAGGGAAAAAAAAAAGCATTTAGCAGCAGCTTGTGTGAGCTCAAAGACTCTGAGGATACAATTCAGGGTCGAAGTTAACTGTAGGATTTCCATCCTGGGACAGTTCTGGAGAGTCAACTGGGTTGTCCTCACAGGGAGTCCTCCCAGCTAATGCTTGTTCTTCCCAATTTGAAGGTAAATATTCTCTAAGCCAATACACATTTTTTGTTCAAGATTGTATCAAGCACCTCATAGGAGGAAGCCTATTATCCTGAAGACAGAGGGACCATGGTGAAGTATCCAGGGTCTCCATTGACCAGAGGAGAAATTATAACAGAACAGCTCAAAATGTGCCTTTCTGGCCAAATAATAAGCAGAACTGGGGCAACTTGCTTTCCTACTTTACTAAATAAGTGTAGGCAAGGATCAGAGGTGAGGTCAAGGGGGGCCATCCCAAAGAATATCTAGTAGGGTTTTGTGGTGCATGATCTACAGTAGTCCAGCCCCAAAGAGAACCCTGACAGCAGACTCCGAGTGGTGCCCTAGAACAGAACACCGAACCAACAGAACCAATTCTCTTTGGATACGTGGGCACACTGTATGCTGAGTATTAGCTCCATGACAATGTTCCTTTGATGCACCTGTAACAAACTACATGAGCTTGGGGGGAGCCTCAGATTTTAGAACTGGGTATCATGACAGAGGCTTACCTGACTAAAACAATTATGATGATTAGAGTTCCCATAATTAGTGTTAGAATATTGGCGGTGCCCCTCCATTCTGTTCCAAATGTGGAGGTATTCTCAAGTTTAGGAATAAAGCAGATATATGATGTCCCAAAAGAGGCAGAGAAGCATGAGGCACAAAAGAAGGAAACTGTGACAATTGTGCCAGGCTCTCCCTTTCCACCTGACCTAGAAAACACGCTTATTCTTCCACTGTTTCTTGACCTCAGATTGTCAATAAGTGCCTCACTTCTGTTTTCCATTCACTCTTTGTTGCCAGGTCTTATAGCTATAAACTTTCTCCTTCTCAGGCTCCCATCCGGTGGGCAATCCCAAGTTGCCACTACTATGACCTGGATCTCCTCACCCCAAACCCACAGCATGGGATTTCCCATGCCTTGTCTAATCCACAATCTGGGGAATAGCATTGGCTGGACAAGACAATTATCTGCTTCCAACCTAATGATATTCACCCCTTATATATGCAGGAGTGAAGTAGCTTCCTCACATAAGCAAGGTTAATAACCACTCCCATTGTCATCAAGCTCTGATAGCCAATTTAGCCTATCATGAACTGTCTAAGCAATTCTGGAGAAAAATACATTTTAAACTTTGGAGGTAAACAAATTATATCTGAATCAGCATTGGAACGGATTGGGCTATCTTGGACAGCTACATCTAACTCTGATGTCCGTACTATGTCAGGCACTATTAAGAAAACACTCTCTTGGAGTTTCATGCTGCTATGTCTACTGTATTCCCCTGTCTATTCTCTCTTCCTAGAGGCAATGTCTGAGTTTGTTTGACTTCTGTGATGGCTTCGGCCAGGAATATAGTCCTGCTTTTGTAAGAATTTTTAATTAAACTTATAATACTCCATTTACCATTTAAATGACACATGTTTTCTGAATTTAGTAAGGTGGATAAGAAATCTAGGAGACACTATGTCTTGTTACCCAGTCTTCGATGTCTTTGGCCATGACATGAGTCCCCTTAGTCACTGGTTACAAAGAGGGAGTGTGCATTCATGATTGGTTAGAAACAACAATGGTGTCGACCATACCAAATCATAAGCTGGTGCTCATTGTGATCAGGATCTATTATTTACTCAAGCTAAGAGATAGGGATCCAATAGAGTCCGCTTGTTGGATGTGTGCTACATGTGTTCCCCATTGGTGTTATAAAAGATGGTGGCCTAGTAGGCATACAGGGCTGTTGCCACAATGATTTCAATTCTTAAGCATATTTAAAAATTTTTGTTTCTTATGCATATTTTTTAAATTAATAGTTTTACTTCATCAGCTACCTTGAGAAAATAAAACTAATTTTGTACTAGTAAAGAACCTAATGTAAGGGTGACAAAACAAATTTTTTCGCTGGATTTTTACTTTCTAGAGAAGATTCACCTTTTCTGATAGTGAACCAAACGGTAATGATACTTTTACTCAGAAGTATGAGCCCTCATATATTAAATTCAATTTTGCACTTGCGCCTTTATGATTTGTATGTAAATGCTGCTTCACTGACGATGGCTTCATTGCCTCATCAACCACTGCATCACTGTACGATAACACTCCCTGGTTTTAGCACTTCTCCCTCCTTGTCCATGGTTGCAAGCTCACATCAAAAGAGCCTTGGAGGAGCACCTGGGTGGCACCTGAGCTTCTGCCTTCAGCTCAGGTCATGATTTCAGGGTCCTGGGATCGAGCCCTGCATCGGGCTCTCTGCTCAGCAGGGAGCCTGCCTCCCCCTCTCTCTCTGCCTGCCTCTCTGCCTACTCGTGATTTCTGTCTATCAAATAAATAAATTAAAGAAAAAAAAAACCTTTAAAAAAAAAAAGAGCCTTGGAGCATCATCTCTGAAGGTGACATTACAGCCCCCAGAATGTTTACTAAGTCGTTATTAAATTGTTTTTCTCTTGTTATTTTTTTAATTCTGTCAGGTAACCACTGTAAGTACCATAATACAGCGCCGATGGAGATTGTGGAGTTCTTTCAAACAACAGTGGTTTTTTTGTTCAAAATAGAGTAATTGAAAGAGCAGACTTCATAAAGCTGAAGTCTTTAGTGTTCATAAATTCCAAAAACACGACGCCTTCATTTCTGAGCACTGATTTGAATGGAATCTCACTCATATTTAGATACATGATTTATGTAATGCTGCCCAACCATTCAGCAGAGTCTAAAACACACAGAGGTTCGGTCCCTATTGCCTTGTATGGCACGGATCTGAGTAAGAGCCAGAGACAAACACACCTGCACAGGTGTCACTCCTTGGCTTTTTGGCCCTGGCTTCACTCTGGATATTTTCCAGCCCCAACACAACTGACTTTCAGGCATCCGGCCAAAGGCAGGAAGTAGAAGAAATTCCATCCATTATTCCAGCCAGAACATTCTTCCTTTTCCTCATTGGCTGCCAAAACAGCTACAAGTTTTGGCTTGTAGCAGGCATTTGAAGGTATTTTCAAGTTCTAAATATACGAAGAGCAAAGCTTCACCTTATGTAAAGTGATTTAAAGAACTGGAGCAGGTATTGAATAATTCAGTCTGTCTCTTTGTCCTTTGCAAAATCCTTCCTAACACCCTCTACAATGACCCTTGCAATCCTTTTCCAAGGGGAAAAGAGTGCCCCGTTCATCTGGATATCTTTGAAGCTTTTGCAATATTTATTTCACCTTTCTATTAGAACTGCTTATGTAAACTGAATCTTGGCTTTCCAGTGAACTGTGGACAGGTACTCAAAACACAATCAATTTAATTTTCAGTATACAGTACAGGTGTCTTCATGACTAAGACAAAAAGGCTTAAAAAAATGAGGCACATTTTTAAGATTTTTTAAAAAAGTGATATAATGTCACAAAGAATGGAACAGTAAAACATTCTCGAAACTTTTAATAAATGCATTCCTTGTACCAAAAAAACGGCAATTTAAATTAAGTATGTCATGTGACATTGATGACTTGTCAGAGCTTCTAGAGTCCACATATTGGGAATATTTATATGTAATTTATGACACTACTGGTTAAGTGAAACCAAAATAAATAAAAAATACAACACAATTTTTTTTTTTAACTGAAAATTGTCCTCTACCAATATTCACAGAGGACCCAAGAAGATGCCTGGTTAGCATGGCTTACAATTTAGAGTGTGATTATTCAAGAATGCCACAAGTAAGAATCTTCGATAAGGCATTTCTGCATACCACTGCATTAGCAAATGCTATTTATTTTGACAATCATTTCCTCAGAGATATGTCTGAAGTCATCACTTATTTGAAATCCCTTTCTTTTTCATATATATCTTACTGCCACCTTGTGGCTAAAATGTTATTCTTTTTTCTCCGTCCTTAAATGTGTGTACATATGTGGGTGTCATTTCAATAGAAATGTAAACTTCTGCTCCAGAGTAACTTTCAATGACACTACCCATACTCCCAATAATAAACATTTTAAAACAAATAACCCTCTTTTATTTCTAAATTAAACTATGAATCTTTAAGTGAAAGATATTTCCTAACAGACTTGTTTATCTATGTTTTTAAAGGGTTTCCTTAAAATCTGATATTACTCCACAAAATGATCCTGGCGTGAGAAAGAACGTGATTCTGGATTTCTAATATGCAAAGAAAAATAAGACGGAAGCTGATATTTACATAACTTAAGAGAAAAAAATAGCAATTCAAGACTAGCAAAGCGTCTTTAGCCTTATTTAAATGCTGCAGGTGTGAATCCCCGTCATTAGCATATAAGATTATCAAGAAAATACCAAGAGGGCCGGAGACAAAAGTAGAGAAGCAGACACCAGAGTCACATCATCAAGCTTTCCAGCAGCTAGCTTCTTCCTCCTTCACAGACCAGAAGCTTCAGCATGTAGCTGTGAGCTTATTAGAAATTCAGAGTCTGGGAGCCCACTCTAGACCTATGAATCATAATATCTGCATTTTAGCAGGATTCCCAGGTGATTCGTATGCATGGGATAGTTCAGAAGCATCGCCCTATTCCTTGTGCTCATGACAAGATGCTGCACAGATTGATTGAACCTATTACCCCCTAAAGATCTAGCCAACGTGGTCAATAAACTGTGTGCCTAAAGGCTGCGTCAGGATGTGGTCATTGTAACTAACCTGGTCAGTTCGTCAAATTTCCCAACCACTTATGCAAAGAACAGGCCATGTAGGAGAGTAACTATAGCGGGTTCCTATAAAAATCTCATCAGAGACTAGAGTCTCTGGGATGATAAGTAAATTAACACCTAAAGCAAAAGAAAGGCTTATGATAATGCTGACTTTTGGGTTTCCTTTGGTTTTTCTTTTTCCTTACCTTTTTTTTTTCTTTAATGAGAGAAGAGAGTTTTTTTCATTACAGAGTAATGGAAAAATGAAAATTTGCAACTACTATGGGCCCTATTTCATGCAAAATAAAGTCATCATGTTTTCTTAAACTATTAGGTATTGATTCATCATTCAAAAACATTTATTTCATAGTAGGCACCATGCCAGGCATTTTGAGAAGCATGCTGTCATAAACGGCTGTCAACTCACACCTGGGTTCTAGTCCTATTTCTACCCTAACTAGTTGAATTTGTCCATATTCTTCAAACACAACCAAAAGGATACACATCAATATTGAAGACATTTATTATTAGGAATTTGCTTATACCACTACAGAGGTTAAGAAGTTCTGTGATTTGCCATTTGCAAGACAGAGACCCAAGAAGGTTGGTGCTGCAGTCCAACTCTGAAAGAACCTAAAGTGCTGATGACGCAAGTCCCCAGTCCAAGGGCAGGACAAGACCAATGTCCAGCTCAACAGTCAGGCAGAGACAATTCTCCCTTCCTCTGCCTTTTGTTTCTATTTCTATTCAGGCCTTCAACAGAGTAGATGAAACTCACCTGCGTTGGGGAAGGCAGTCTCCTGTACTCAGTCTACTTATTCAAATGCTAATCTCATCTGGCAACACCCTCATAGACACACCCAGAAGGCATTTTTAGTCAAATATCTGCGCACCCCTTGACTCAGTCAAGGTGACACTTAAAATCAACAGTCACACTAGCTATTCCTGAGCGAGCCACTTTGTGTCTCTCTGGGACTAGTTATCTTTGTAAATTAGGGGGTGAGGGATAGATGCTATTTGGTAGCCATACACACCAATTTTAAAGCTCTCTTTATCTATGGCCGTTTATTCTGTTCTTATCCAACATTAAATCAAATCAACGGAGCATATATATACTTGAGAATCAAACTCAAAAAACAAGCAATAGAGGCAACATAAAAAGCAAAGCACCTGAGTGGCTCAATCAGTTAAGTGTGCCTTCAGCCCAGGTCATGATCTGGAATCCCAGGATGAAGCCCTGAGTTGGACTCCCTACTCAGAGGGGAGCCTGCTTCCTCCTCTCTCCTGCTCCCCCTGCTTGTGCCTGTTCCTCTCTCTCTCTCTCTCTCAAATAAATAAGTAAAATCTCTAATTTAAAAAAAAGTAAACAGAGAGAATGTTACAAAGAATTAGCCAGCAAAACATGCCTCTGCTTAGCAATCTCCACACTCCAAATGAAGAGCAAGACCCAGACATGGAAGAAGCCAAGAAATTATTCTAAGTCTGCAGGCACTTCATTGTTACAGATCAAAGACCACTGACATGCACTGCAATATCAAACTAACAGGCGTTACATAGTACCACACATTACAAATTTTGATTCACAACAGTTCTGTATATTCAAAATGCAACTTAGCAAGATTTTGAATGTCAATGTTAAAATAAAAGCTTTTCTTTTTTAAGAGCAACACTTTAATTTCCATGTCTCTGAACCTAGACAGTATTTTACCCTTCTTTAAAAGTCATGAGTTCTCGGGGCGCCTGGGTGGCTCAGTGGGTTAAGCCGCTGCCTTCGGCTCAGGTCATGATCTCAGGGTCCTGGGATCGAGTCCCGCATCAGGCTCTCTGCTCAGCAGGAGCCTGCTTCCTCCTCTCTCTCTCTCTGCCTGCCTCTCTGTCTGCTTGTGATCTCTCTCTGTCAAATAAATAAATAAAAATCTTAAAAAAAATAAAAATTAAAAAAAAAAATAAAAGTCATGAGTTCTGAGAACTATATGGTATTACATTGGATTTAAAATGATCAAATTCCTGGTCAAGCTATTTTGGGAAAAAAAAGAGCTGCGTTATAGGTCTAATGAGCTGAAGGACCATGAAAAAATTCAGACTACAAAGGTATATCTCAATACCCCAATGTCACCAATAAAAATGGTAAATTTTTACATTAAAAATTGAATCAACTGGGGCACCTGGGTGGCTCAGTGGGTTAAGCCTCTGCCTTCGGCTCAGGTCATGATCCCAGGGTCCTGGGATCGAGCCCCACATCGGGCTTTCTGCTCTGCAGGTAGCCTGCTTCCTCCTCTCTCTCTGCCTGCCTCTCTGCCTACTTGTGATCTCTGTCAGATAAATAAAGAAAAAATCTTTTAAAAAAAAAAAATTGAATCAACTTCCCTGAACTCTACCTCTGAAACTAACAATATGCTCTATGTTAATTGGTTAAATTTAAATAAATTTTTTTAAAAGATGAATCAACTTATTACTATTTAGATGCATGTAGATTGTATTTATTCATATAAGGAAGTTTACTTCGATTCATATTTTTAAGCTGAGCTCTGCAAATAGCAAGAATTTTTCATGTCCTCCTAATATCAGTAATTTGTTCAACATTTTTTTAACCAGTTATTTTGTCACTAAGTAGAACAGAGTCAGGCAGGACTTCAAATTTTTTGCTTGACAATTTGCTTGTTGTATTTGATCGCAGTATTAAATAAACGTTGGACTTGCCACCAAAGGCCATTCCTGTTATGTTGTGGTTAGGTCATTTTTGTCTATCATAAGACACCAGAAATGATCTCTGTCAAAGATCTTCAATGATATTTCTCAAGGAAAATTTCTTTTCTGATCCTGCGGTTTAATATTTTATGAACTGATATGCGATCCTATAACCAACAGCATAAAAATCTTAAGTCACTTGCTTTACTATATAAATGCTATTGGTCATAAAATTCTCCCAACCTCATTTTGAGTCAGCTGTTTAACTGACTTGACAACCTCCTGTGCTAATAAATTCCACAGGCTGAATAAATGCAGTCTGGGAAATACTTCTGTCTATTCTTACTTTTACTTACCAAGGGTGATGTGAGAAAGGGAGAGGACAATAGGAGAACAATTTTCCTAGAAGAGAAAATTGGACTAACCACTTCCCAGTCACTACAGCTGATGACTGTAGAGCACCATACAAAGTATCATTCTTTTCTATGTTTTTATTGAGAAAATCCATTATTTGAAAAAGGAAAGTTAAAAAGAAAGAAAGAAAGAAGGAAAGTTATGAGTTCCTATTGTATGTTAATTACTTTCAAAAACTCACACTGCAATATATCAAGTTCCTTTTTAGTATGCATTTTTAACTTGGAGTACAATTTGGCATTGGTTTAGGATGCACATATCTTTCAATGTGTCCATCTGCTCTGGCTTTTAGCTTTGAAACACCAGAATCAGATGTGTAGCTAGCAAAATTTTCTATTTTGTTCTTTTTTTTCATATATAAGTCTATATATTTTTTTTGTTCTTTATTATGAAATATTTTTTCCCATTTTACTTGTCCAAAATACAATTTTAAAGTATTCAATCTTATACCTAAAAAAGGAATCAAGGATTTGTTTTTGATTTTCCCACTTCAAAAAAAAAATTAAAATTTGAAAAATAACAAGTAATTATAAGAATAATTTAGATCTAAAAATTCTTCTAATAAAGAATGAAATAATACAGGTCAGCCTGAGTTAATTTACTCTCTTGTCTATATTGATCAAATGCACAGAAAAGTTGTTGATTTCTGTTCTAATTGGTCTATGTAGACACAATTAAAAGACTTATTGTAAATCTCTCTCTCCTTTCTCTCCTCTTTGATCTCCAATGGGAAAAATAAAAATACCTTACAATGCTGCTGAATTTCTCTTCCATGTAACTGGAGACCCTTCACAGTATCATCTCATTAAATATGACCATATTACTTAGGTAAATGATGGGAAGATATCATGATGTGCATTCACAGACATGTGTTAAAGCACAGAAAAATTAATTAACTTGCTAGAAGTCACACACCAGTCAACCTGAACCATATCTATTGTCTTCTGTCTCCTAAGGCCTCACATTTCACCTTCCCTGCTTGCCTCGCTGCTCCTTGCCTCCACCTGGGAAAGTGAGCTGCTCTGGAAACTTAAGCAATTTTACGGTTCATCTTTGGTTTGCATCCAATCATTGTGCTTTATCTTTTCAGATTTGTATTTCTAAGTGCCTGGGTTGGAGGTGATTTTTTTTTTTTTTAACTTCGAGCTTTTTGCTTCTTCAAAAGTTTTGCAATAGAACTCTCTCAATCCATCAGTGAATCATAAGGTGTTTTTGCTTTTTTCTATATCTAGTCTAAGTTAATGCAAAACAGTTTGGAATCCAGCCATCTACTGGGAATGTCTCTCATAACCCTGAGATTCTGCCATTCTGTGACTATCTCTTAAATAGATACTACCTGCCTGGAATTATAATAGGCAATGAATTTCGGAATACAATGAAGGAAGAACATATCGCAGACTCCTACTACATTAGATGAGGTAGTGACAAGAGGCTATCTGGGGAGTACTGTGAAAGAGTTTTAAATACATGGGGTGAGGGATGGGGACAGATTATAAACAACCTTAATAAAGGAGTTCCAACCTGATTGGTAACTTTGGACAAAAAGTTAACAAAATACTTTCCCTTTCTACACAAGACACTTAGCCTTAGTTAATTTGCTATTATTCTTCCTCTGATAACCTAGTATGGGTAGAATGTTCACTGTATTGCTGTATAACCTTACTTATAGTAAAAATTACCCTTGGACTGGAAGGAAATACAAATAAACAATTAAAAAACTGAAGCAGATGACTCTTGAGTCACCTGAATGTAGTGACTCTTATAACTGTTATGTCCTTGCAAGGACCCTGGAAACTATGCCTGCAGGGTTGTTAGAAGAGCAATTTGCCCCCGGAGGACATCAGACTTCTAAACCAGACAGTTCCTTGCCTCTGAGCTTTTGGGCTACTACAATGGCCTTTGAAGAGGTAGAGCTAATCCTGCTTTGTGGCAATCTGTGTCTTGGTTCTTTTGAATAGGTTGGTATTAATCCAGCTCTGAGTCAAAGTGAGTCTGAATGTGTTTAGCTGAGTTTGGGAAGACCATATAGGGCATGTTGTAATAACCAATGCAAACTGACCAGTTTCTTCTATGGGAAGATGACATAAAACCATTCAGGATGACTTAGGTGTTGGAAGTCAAAGTGGTGTTGGGATTCATGTTAGGTTAGAGAGAAGAGCATGGGATGCGTGGTTGATTAAAGTGAAGAAATAATGGAGGTGCAGAATAAGGTTAGGCGGCTCTTAAAAAGATGAGGACCTAGAAGAGGGTGTTGATCACAGGAAAAAAAAAATAGAACAAAAAGACAAAACATCAGAGACAGCTTGCAGAAAAAATAGTTGGTAACAGATTAAAGATAAAAACAGAAAATGTAAAAAAGAATTCCAACATTTCTAACCTGGGAAATAAGCAACATAGGGAGGTCACTGACAGAGAAAGACAAGTCAAAAAGGAGAGTTGCTGGAGCGCCTGGGTGGCTCAGTGGGTTAAGCTGCTGCCTTCAGCTCAGGTCATAATCTTTGTTTAAGATAATGGCAGAGGATTTAGTAGTTTTTATATGGACAGGACAATGGCAGTTCTTGACTATAGACAAAGCCATCTTTGCATATGGTGGTGAAACCATGAAAGTGGATGGGATCCTCAGGACATTAACTGCATACAGAGAAGAACCAAGGCTTATGCATTTAATATTGGAGAAATACCCAGAATTAAGGGGTATGGAAAGAGGAAGAACTAGCAAAAAAACATAGAAGTAGGAAAAGAGCAGTAATATGGATGGAACTAAAAAAGGGAAAGATCAGAGTAGTAGTGGTCAAAATTACCAGAGAGGGTAAAAAAAAAAAAAATAGGTAGAAAGAGATCAGTAGGTACCTTTTTTTTTTTTTAAGGTTTATTTGAGAGAGAGAGATCACAAGTAGGCAGAGAGGCAGGCAGAGAAAGAGGGGGGAAGCAGGCTCCCTGCTGAGCAGAGAGCTCGATACAGGGCTGGATCCTAGGACCCTGAGATCATGACCTGAGCCAAAGGCAGCAGCTTAACCCACTGAGCCACCCAGGCGCCCCCAGTAGGTACCTTTGAGGAAGAAAAGCCAGTACTCAAATACCAGAATGGAAGTAACATGTCAAGGAGTTAAGAGGCCAGGAGAAGAAAATTGAAACCACATGTGTAGATCATTTACCAAGTTATTTGGCAGGAAAAGGGAGAGAAAAATAGGATGGTACCTAGGAGAGGCAGCAGGACAAGGCAAAGTTCAACTGAGTATGTGATAAAATTGCGTTGGAAGGCTGATTCCAATACATAATGAAAGGAAGGAAGGAAAGAATGAACAAACTATTAGTGAGGGACTATCCAATCATCATCAGTTAATTAAGCAATCAGTAAAAACATCATTGAGAATACTGTGAATCAGGCAAAGTACTAGATGCTGGAGGTCTACAAGTATGGCGTTATTACTTCTCTGCAAGGTGGGAAGACCAGCAATAGATACAAACTAGATATAATGGCACAAGGGAAGGGCTACCTACAAAAGAGGCAACCTCAACAGGAGGACTGAGGCAAGGCTTTGCATAGCAAAGGGCATTAACCGTGAGTTTATAAGAGTAGGTAAGGGTTGGAAAGACAGTGCAATTGGCCTACATAGGCAGGGAACATAATGTGTGCAGAAAAACAAGGGCAGGGGAATCTGGCAATTCTGAAAAAAAAAAAAAAAGTGATAGTTTCTGATGCATGGCCTATAGGATGGAAACCAGGGACTCAAAACAGAAGAAACCTGAATTAACAGTAAAAGCCAAATTACAAAGGCCATATAGTCAAACTCTAGAGCTTTATTTATTTTATTTTTCTGAAAGCCATTGAGGTTCACTGGAGGATATAATGCAAAGAGTAACAACATAGCCTTTAAAAGAGGCTTTTGATGAATACTGTATTCACTTCCTATTGCTGCTCTCACCAAGTATTTCAAATACTTTGTGGTTTAAAACAATATAAATCTGGGGCGCCTGGGTGGCTCAGTGGGTTAAAGCCTCTGCCTTTGGCTCAGGTCATGATCCCAGGGTCCTGGGATTGAGCCCCACATGGGGCTTTCTGCTCAGCGGGAAGCCTGTTTCCCTCTCTCTCTGCCTGCCTCTCTGCCTGCTTGTGATCTCTGTCTGTCAAATAAATAAAATCTTAAAAATATATATATATATAAATCTATTATCTTAGAGTTCTGGATGTCAGAAATTCAAAATGGGTCTCACTAGGCTGAAATCAAGGTGACAGCAGACTGTGTTCCTTTCTGAAGTCTTCAAGGGAGCATTTGTTTTCTTGCCTTTTCCCATTTCTAGCGATATACCACCTGGCTGTGGTCCCCTTCCTTCCTCAAAGCCACCAATGCCCTGTCAAGCCTTTCTCACATCTCAACACTCTTGACACTTCTACTATGCTCTTCCACATTTAAGGACCCTTGTGATTACCTGGGGCCTTCCTCAGATAATCCAAAATAATCCCCCCATATCAAAATCCTTAATTTGATGGCCTCTGCAAAGTCCCTTTTGCTTCATAAAATATCATATCCACAGTTCCAAGGAATAGGATGGGGACTTCTGAGAGACCATCGTTGGCCTATCACAAATGCTTCCATTTTTTGTTCCCTTTATATCGGCCTTCACTGAATACAACTGCATTCTCGTGACTGTTTCTGACTCCATGGGCAGCAACGGCATACAGCAAGCAGCCTCTGGAAAATTCCACCGTACACTTGTGAGAGAATAGGAGTGAAAAAGGCAAATAACGTTTAAGCATTATAATGAAAATAATTTTGATCTCATGAATTGCCTGAAAGGGTCTCAAGAACACAGGGATCTCAAGCTGCACTTTGAAAACTAGCTATACGAGCACTTTACAGACTATGAGAATCTGAATATTTCATAATGTAACTGAGTAATTCACAGAATTGTTGCAGTAAGGTGAAAGGCCTATTATTACCTCTGAGAATGAGCTCTTTTCACTTTGAATATGAAGTGAGAATATTTAACTGCCCATCATCATTGGTTGTTTATACTGAAATATATATATATATATATATAATACATATGTATTGATTTTTTTTTCTTATGGAAGCTATTACAAGAATATGTCATTTGTACCAACCAGAAATTCCTCCTTCCTAAATCCTATATGTATTTTCTCAATTCCTTTCAAAGCAATTTACGGAGAAAGGCTTTTGAGAAATATACAGTTAGAAAACTAGGTTAAATGAGTGCACCATTGTACAAGAAAACAACTGAAATCACAGGTATTCTTAAGGGTTTTCTTGAATTACTCAACCCTAAAAATCTGAGTGAAACTCAGAAGGCAAAGTTCTGGACAAAGGGGAGAATGTAAAAGAAGGCAGAGTGTATCAATGGAATATGCATTTGCCATATAATGGAATAACGGATAACGGAAAAACAAAGGCCATTTTCATTTTTCCCAAATCAAATTTAAAGGACTACTAAAAGAGAATATATTTCAAAATCTTTCACACTCCCAAAGATGCCTCTGTCCTCATGTATAAAAGAATTTAAGTGTGAAATTCTGAGGACATTATATATTTGGGAAGATACCATGCTTGGAAAAGAATAAAAGCATTATTTGCAAAAATAACTATTGGGGTAGGGGTAATTAAAAATGGCACATTGAAGGGTACCTGGTTGGCTCAGTCGATTAAGCATCTTACTCTTGATCTCAGTTCAGGTCTTGGTCTCAGAGTTGGTGAGCTCAAGTCCCCACTGGGCTCCACACTGGGCATGGGACCTCCATAAAAAATAATAATAATTTTTTTAAAGGGTAGATAAAAAGATGGCACCTGGCTTTACTTCCATGATGCAGTCTGTCCCCCTTTCTGAATTATCTCTTAGAAATAAACAAACAAAAAAAAAGGGTGCCTGGGTGGCTCAGTGGGTTAAGCCTCTGCCTTTGGCTCAGGTCATGGTCTCAGGGTCCTGGAATCGAGTTCTGCATTGGGTTCTCTGCTTGGCAGGGAGCCTGGTTCCTCCTCTCTCTCTGCCTGCCTCTCTGCCTACTTGTGATCTCTCTGTCAAATAAATAAATACAATCTTTAAAAAGAGAGAAATAAAAAAATTTTTAAAAGATGAAATGCAACAAAAAATAAGGCTAATAGCCAACCTATAGCTAGAAAGCAGGAGAATTTTTCCATAACTATAACTTACCAATATCATTGATCAAACTTACTGAGAAACAAAATTTGTGATTCATGAATACTTGCCAGCTGGAAAAATAGGTTGCCCATCCTAAAAAATGTAGGGAAGGTACACTTTCAATCACTCAGTCAAAAATTTAGGAGCTGTGCCAGCTGAGTAGAGCTGAGCAGTCACTCCATACTGAATAGATATTGCATTTTGAAGCTACCAGAGTTGTGCACCTTAACTCTCTCTTTAGTTTCTCTTTCTCTTTCTGCCTACAGAAAGATTGTTTATCTGCAATGAACAACAACTCAAAAACAGAGAAAGAAACCCTATGTTGTCATTTGGTTCTGAGGCAGTATAGACCCCACTAGTAAAGTACTTCAGGTGTAAACAAATAAAAAGAGCTCAGGTAGCTGTATGGTCCTGCATAGCTTCCTAGTGCTCGAATTTTTAAGCAGAAGTGGTAAGAGAGTAATGCACACTTCATTCACTCCAGCAAAAACAGTTGACTCCTAGATATTAGAAATTAGCCTCATAACTGCACAGCTACCTGGTTTTTCTGAAGAATTTATGTGGAGTTCAAGGGCATCAAGTTGGCTAATTGTAGTCCAGAAATTTGGACTGTTACTTTACTATAACTATTTACAAACATCCTAGGTAGAAAGAGCTCTCTTCATTCCAGACATCATAGAGAAGCCTGGTCTTTGAATGCACATGGACATGAATTGTAATCCTGACTTCTACATTCTAAGCCTTAGCTTCTTCATCTATTAAGTAGAAATAATAATCCCTAATGTCTGGAAATATCTAGCAGAGTGTCAAATCTGGAGTTAGTACCCAATAAGCGACAGCTATTTATTATAAGAAAAAACAAAGGGAAGAAAATTATGATGAGCTGAAGCAAAAATCTTGAGGATCAAGTAAGAGACACATAGTAAAAAGGAAAGCAATTCTCTAAAAATGATAAACCGTAAGAATCAGAGGAAAATGTTTAAATACAATTACACTTTCCCCGAAATTAAAAAGTCATGACCTCTATCAAACACATACATACACACACACACACACACAGAAGCACCTGGGTGTCTCAATCAGTTAAATATCCAACTTTTGATTTTGGCCCAGGCCATCATCTCAGAGGTGTGAGATCAAGCTCACTGCCTGGCTCCCTGCTCAAATAAATAATCCTAAAACACACACACACACACACACACACACACACAGAAATCCAAAGGGATAACAGAGTGAAGTTAAAAATAAAGTGTCTGTGGGTATACAGGTGGCTCAGTAGGTTAAGCATCTGACTCCTGACCTCAGCTCAGATCTTGATCTCAAAGTTGTGATTTCAAGCCCCATGTTAAAAACCCCATATTAAAAATAATAATAAAAAATGGTCAAAATGGATCTAAAGGGTAAAATTAAAATATGAGTATTTTAAGCAAATATTAAAAAAATAAAATATTATTTACTGTAATAAAAGTTGCAGAGATGATACAGAGGACCGACTTGAAATTATCTCACAGAATTTAGAGAGAAAATAAAGATATAAATGAAAAGGCTGAGAGCAAAAGGGAAGAAAAATGGAGATTAAAAATTCTTCATTTTTCTGAGAAAAAAAACAAGAATTATTAGAACAGATGCAATTTATCAAAGATGAAATTGAAGTAAACCTTCCTAAGCTGAGCCAAACTAACATGTATGGAAAACATACTACGTGGATACCCTTCCTGAAGAAGTTACTCAGTAGCTATTCCAACTCTGTGGAACTTAGAACAGAATGATGAATTCAAGAGGGAAAAGACGAGGAAATTTTTTTTAAAATGGTGATGGGTGGATGAAGACTTATTGGAGGGTTAAACTACCGTAAATTATACATAATACAAAACACAACGACCTGAACTCTAGACCATGAACAAAAGTAGTCAGACCCTGCTAGGGAGCATATGCTAAAGGAAGAAAAAAAAGGAAGCTGTCAGAAGTAAATTTCAAGATTCTCTGGTGTTTAGACTGAAACTAAGTGCAGTTGACATACACATTGGAATTGGCAGGCATGGGCACTAGAGGGAAAATGCACAGTCCTTACATAAGCATACACATGAAGAAATCAAAGCAGTTCTCTTGCTAGGTTTCATTGACCAGGATGATGTTACCTCTGATCCAGAACACATTCCAAACTAAAATGTATTAATGTCAAACACTTAATACATAGGCAATATTATTTTAACTTTCTCAAAGAGAACATAATTATAATAATAATTTGTGATATTCTTACCAGAAAAAATGGGCTTGGTACTACTTTTTCTTTCTTTAGCCAGACAAAAAAATAAACAAAAATTTAAGACATCACCTATACAGTTATAATTTTTATGATTTACCTATGAATTTATAATTTTTAAAGGTTTTTTTTTAATTTATTTATTTGACAGACAGAAATCACAAGTAGGCAGAGAGGCAGGCAGAGAGAGAGGGGGAGGCAGGCTCCCTGCCGAGCAGAGAGCCCGATGCGGGGCTCGATCCCAGGACCCTGAGATCATGACCTGAGCCGAAGGCAGGGCTTTAACCCACTGAACCACCCAGGTGCCCTGTATTTATAATTTTTAAATTGTGAATTTATTAATTTAATTATGAATTTATAATTTTTATAATTTTACTTATGATTTAACCATAAAGAGCACAATTATTCTTCAATTCAGTTGATGCTCAAAAATACTACAACTAAATGTCCAATGACAATCTGTGCTCAGAGATTCAGAGATTATGGTTCCAAAACAGTTGCCAAGAAAGTGTTAAATAATCCCTCTGTCTCTAAAGAAGTTTCTTCCAAGATTATATTTATCAGAACGTTCTAGTGTCACAGGCATTTCTAAGTCACATTTCCTTACTGCTCAAGTACATAAAGGAAATTCTTAACATATGAGGCATAATTAGATTTTCTAAGATATTCTATCAGAGATAAAGTAAGTTTGTAAAAAAAATCTAATTTTTTTAAAAGGATTATAGCAAAATCACAAGATATATGTTTTATAAACAACATTTAAAGAAGTAAACCACTTTATAATAGGGACAGCTGTAATAAAACAATATTTAAGACAGCATATAAAACCATTTATTTTCCATTTACAATGTCTCAGTTCCTTACATTATCAGATATGAGCATTTATCACTAAGACCAGTTTTAAGTCATTTTATGAAAAATTTATCCAAAGTATAAAGTGATATAATTATCCTTAGGTGCATTTTGCAATAAAGTTGAACCCTTTTTATGGTCTCCTAAAGACCATAAAGAAAACATTCACATTAAAACATTTTATCTGATTTATTATAATGGAAGATTATATAAGCCAAAGGCTAATTTCATACATCAAATCCAATTGCAAAATTATATAGAAATATGACACTATAGAAAAAAATCGTTCTTTCTACTTCACATGTTTTGAAGAACTACATATCATTGCTTTGGGGGAAAAAACACTTTTCAAATTGTTAAATGCTTTTAAAAAAATATAATTGTTAATGTGTCTGTTTCTACCCACAACCCAGTTTTCTCTCTGCCTTCTCCAAGATGTTCTGACATGCAGCTAAGTTTGGGAATCATTGGTACACAAAATCCCTTTGACACAAATCCAACTCTAAAGAAACCCATGAAGGTATCAACTCACATTTATTTACAGTTTTGCGGGGGTTTTGTCATTTCATGGCTAATATATATTTTAATTTGTGTAAAAGCTTTCCTATCTCCTTGACAGACTGAAAAGTTAAAATCAAAATATTTAGCTTTATTCTAATTCCTTGAGCAAGCAATACTTCACAGTCAAAAATCCAAAACAACAAAATTGACTTAAAAATGGCATTATTTGTATATCTTTTTTGTACATTTAGAATTTGAAATATAGCTTTGAAATAACATAAAGGGCCATCCACTGTGAATCCAGTGACATATTGTCAGAATTTCCCTTTCCCTCTCTTAGAAATCCCACAAAGTACTAAGGAAAACAAGAATAGAGATGAAAATTGTTTCCCTATTACATCTAAAACACAGCTTAAAAGAACCCACATAAGCATAAATAAAATTCCTTTAAAGCAAACCAGAATGATGACACACTGCTGTTATTGAAAGATATAAAGCAAGAAAAAAATATAATAATTCAGAATCCATACATCAAATGGCAGGTCATTCTCTAAGGGAAAGAGAAATAGACCAAGGACAATCAACATCAATTTACAGCTTTGTAAAACTGTAAAAACTAAAAAAAAAAAAGGAATAAATAAAGAACACAGGGGAAAACAAGATCAAGTCATTCATTGGGGAAAAGAGAAATCTGTCTAACATTTTCTTGAGATTGTTTCAAACATCTCCATAGTAACATTCAACATTTAACAAGCAGTGGAGCAATTATAAAAATTATAACCCAAGACATAAACATAACTAAATGTTTGAATATGAAGGCAACATCCAACCAATTTTTAACATGGAGAAGATTCTCATTCCCCATTCCCAAATTCCTTTTATGTGGGGGGAGTTCCACTAGCAAAACATTTCTCTTCAATCTCTCTGCCTCCTCATTCTCCTGAGAAGTGCCTTAGCTTATCATTCACATGATGGAATTAGGATCCCAACATCATGCCCCAGCCCCTTCCTCACTACCATTACTCCTGAGAACTGCCTGAAGATAGAGAATATAACATCTCAGCTATTCTCAACCATATTATCAGGTCTCATACAGCATTTCTGAATATGGGCAATTTTGACATTTGGGGAGGGATAATCCTTCATGCATTTTAGATCTTTAAACCCTGCTCCCGGGCGCCTGGGTGGCTCAGTGGGTTAAGCCGCTGCCTTCGGCTCAGGTCATGATCTCAGAGTCCTGGGATCGAGTCCCGCATCGGGCTCTCTGCTCAGCAAGAGCCTGCTTCCCTCTCTCTCTCTCTGCCTGCCTCTCCATCTACTTGTGATTTCTCTCTGTCAAATAAATAAATAAAATCTTTAAAAAAAAAAAATAAATAAACCCTGCTCCCCATGTACTAAATGCCAGAAGTACTTTCCAGTCATTGGGACAACCGAAACTTCCTATTCAAAAAACCTATAGGAAAGAACACCACCAAACCAGTCCACCCCACCCCCAATTGTTGGCTTGAAGAAAAGTCTCTTCCACAGAAGAGTCACTTGATTCTCCACACTGCTCATGACCAGAATGAAATAGATTTTTGTTGTTTAAACTACTCAGTTTATGTTATTTTGCTGTAGCAGCCATAACTAAGACAACTAATGAAAAAGCATGAGATGGAGAAAATATGGGAGTCATGGAGAATATGATACTCTGGAAGTCCAGTGAAGAAAGTTTTTCATGGTTTGGAGAGAAAACCATGTCAAACACCTGCTGAAGAGTGAATGAGGATTGAGAATGAATAACTAGAGATATGGAGGTTACCAATGACCTTGAGAAGACAGTTTCAGTAGAATGGCATGTGTGTATAGAGGGGTGCAAAAGCATGATTGGAGCAGACTCTTAAGACTAGTAGGAGATGAATATAGACAACTCTCTTTGAGAAATTTTGCTACACAAAGAGTAGAAAATTGGGGCAGTAGCTAAGAGCACGAGTGGGGGTCAAAGAGGTGTGTTTTGGGGTTTTTTTTAAGATGGAGGAAGAGGGCTCAATTCCTGGTTCACAGACAGCCATCCTTCTGCCATAACCTCCATGGTGTGAGCTCAGGAGGGCTCTTTCTCTGGTCTCTTTGGAACAAGAGGTCCCACCTTCAATATTGACTAGGACACTGATCTTGATCCTTTATCTTTGGGTAGTCCTGCTCCGATGGTGTTTCTTTGCCTGGAACTGCAAGTTGGTGACTCTGCCAGAAGACCCTGTCCTTTGAAACCTAGGTAGAGGTAGCCATGCCTCCATAGTTTTGCTGGGCACAGCCCAGGTTGCTCTGGAGCTCACCACAGCAGCTGGACAGCCAAGGAACTGCAGCACTAAAGTGTAGAGAGTAAAGTCTCAAGACATGAGGCATGCCCGGCTGCATATACCAAGGTCTCAAAGATCCCATACCCTCCTTTGAAACCACTCTGCCTCCCAAATCCTTGCAAGTCTTGCCCCACAGACCCACCCTGAATAGAAGTGATAGATAGGAAAGACAGCTCTGATAATCCCTGAATTGCCTTAAAGACCATTCTTCCATTTTCTTGGACAACAATCCCTAGCTTCTGTTGAGATGGCCAATGGATACTAATCTCATCCAGTAGTCATATGGACACACTCAGTGTTCTCCCACAACAACACTTTCTGACATCTTACAATATAAATAGGCGTTGGCTTTTCCAAGCCTTTTAATTCAGTTTCCCTTTTGATTAGTAACTCTTGTCTTTAAATCATTTCTCTCTTCTCATATCTTACTGTAAGCAGTCAAGAAGAGCCAAGCTGTGCCTTCAGTGCTGTCAATCCTGAAGCTCTTGGAAATGGCTTCATTAAACATCCCATTTTATCACTGCCAAGTTCTTATGTTTTATAAAACACAAGTTCTTTGCTACCTTATAAAAAGGACGGCCTCTCCTCATTTCCATGTGAGACCACATCAGAATGGCCTCTACCAACAGTCTCTACCAACAGTCTGTTGAGGATTACTTAGGTATTCTCTAAAAAGATTTAGGCTTTAAAATGCTCTTCTCCTTCTGAGCTCACACCAGAATCCCTCTTAATGGTCCATTCATAGCAGTGTAGGCTTTCCATTCCATGCACTTCAAACCTCTTTCAGCCTCCACTCATTACCCAGTCCCAAAGCTACTTCCACATGTTTAGATATTTGTTATAGCAGCACCCACTTCTAGGTATCAATTTCCTGTCCAAGTCTATTCAGGCTGTCATAACAAAAGTATTATAGATTGGGTAGCTTATAAACAATAAGAGTTTATTTCTTACAGTTCTGGAGACTGGGAACAAATCTACAGTTCTAAGATCAAGGAACTGGCAGATTTCAGTGTCTGTTAAGAGCCTTTCCATGGTTCTTAGATGGCTGTCTTCTCACTGTGTCCTCACATGGCAGAGTGATCTCTGTTATAAGGGCATTAATTGCATTCAGGAGGGCAGAGTCCTCTCCCAAAGGCCCCACCTCCTGATACCCTCATATTGGGCATTAGGATTTAACATATGAATTTGGAGAAGACAAAACATTAAATCTATAGCACTATCTCTCCCCCTCACTCACTCCATTCCAGCCACATTAGCTTTCTCATTGTGTTTTGAACAAGCCACAGATTAAGGACTCTGCTTTAACTATTCTTCATCCAGAACACTCTTGCCCAACATCATTCATTTCCTGCAAGGTTTTGCTCAAATCAAGGCCATTACCTGGACCACTCTACTTAATATTTCAAACTGTTTTCCCCTAACCAGAACTCTACTCCTACCGTCCCTGCTTTCCTTTTTCTTTTTCCAGAGCCCTTAAGGCCTCCTAAACATTTATTGATTTGGTGGTTGCATTGGGTATTGTCTATTTCACCAACTAAAACCCAAGTTCCATGAAGGCATAAATCTCTGTCAGTTTTGATCATTCGTGTTTCCCAGTGTCAGGAAAAAACTGTCAAGGTATTGGAAAAGAGCAAAAGAGATTACTGGGTGTCTTTTCAGTGGAATACTGGGCTTTCTAGTAAACCATCTGAGGAATTTCAGATTCCATAAAAGGTGTATACTTTTGGTTTGTCTGTGATAGATTCTATAAGGATGTAAGTTAACATACTGAAAAACTTAATAATAATGCAAGTGTCTCTTTCCATAGTAATGCAAATTATTTTTGTTCACAGCAATACAAATGTATTTTGTTTACCACTTCTTATTGGTTTCATTGTTAATTAATGAGTTAAGAAAAATATTTGAATGTGTTCATTTTTTATTTCTATCCATGTCGTATTTTCACATTTTTGAAAATTATCCCTTAGTACTTTTGCAAATCATGCACTGAGATGCCCAGCTGGACTGACTTCATGGAACCAGGTAAATTGGGTTGCCAGGGAAGCATACTTCATTACTTCATATGCTATTTAAACACAGCATGTCTTTTCTTGGTTTCCACAATGAATCCCAAAGGTCAATAGAAGCTTAACTTTGCTAATGATTTCTCTAGGACTTTTGTTTCCCCTCTACTGAATTTGTTCTTGCTTCTGGTTTGTACCTAATAAAAATAATTCTCCATTGGTGGCAGCAATGATTGAGAATTTGGTTTATAATCTAACTACCCGATGAATTTCTTGGTGGATGACGGAGATGCATTTTCTGTTAGGTGAGAGATAAGAGAAATCTGATTTGCTAGTCTTTTTTGTTTGCTTGTCTATTTGTGAACACAAATCAATTAAGATTTCATACCCATTGAGAAGAAGAAAGGTCCTTGAGATCTGAACCAAAGAGTTGTTTTTCTCTGTTTATTTATTTATATACTTTTTATTTTTTTTAGAGAAGGAGACAGAGAGAGTAAGAATCTTAAGCAGGCTCCATGCCCAGAGCAGAGCCCAATGTGGGATTCAATCTCACCACCCTGAGATCATGACCTGAGCTGAAATCAAGAGTCGGACACTTAAGCATCCTAGCCACCCAAGCACCTCTCTGTTTATTTTTGACCAATAGCTAAAGTTATACAACTTAGGCCATGAGCTATCAATGTGTCTGGGTGTCTATATTTTTATAATTGACAAAGGTCTTGACCTCTCATTAGGTGAATGTGAAATATTATCCTATCTCTATATAGTATTAATAATTTAGATTATATCTAAAGTCACCAGCCTTGGCAGGGATAGAGCCCCAATGGCACTGACCTGCTCCTGGAAAGATGAAAGGCAAATAACCCAGGGTCAGATGGTGGGGAAACAGTGATTTGGATAATGCCTAGGGCACACAGTAGGGAGGAGGGCATACCTGAGAGGCAGGATTTACTGAGGCATCTTTCCAGGAAAAAGGATGCTGCAGGTGCATTTGTCTCCCCTGTCCCTCAGTGTAAACCCAGAACCACCTGAGGGAAGCAGCACAGCACAGCACTGGCTGCCTAACCCACCTACACCAATTCCCACATCTCTCCACTCTGGCTAGACTACCCTTCTCAGTCAAGCTTGCCTCAGTTCCAGGATGGCAGGACCCTCCACAAGAAGACCAGCATGGACCTTTGCCCATACCACAGCTCTAACACCTGGAGTTTTATTTGTTTGTTTGTGTTTTTAAGATTTATTCATTTACTTGAGAGAGAGAAAGCACATGAGAGGAGGGAGCAGCAGAGGGAAAGAAGCTTCAAGCAGACTCCCTACTGGGTCTGGAGACTGATGGAGCTCCACCTTATGACCCAGGAGATCATGGCCTGAGCTGAAACCAAGAGTCATACACTTAACTGAGTCATCCAGGTGCCCCTAAACCCTGCAATATTAAAGGTTATCAGGCTTGGTTAGGATAGAACCAGGAGGCCACAAACAACCTGGAGAAAAGGCAGACAAACAACCTGGGGGCCAGACAGTGTGGAAACATCACTCTGAAAAATGATCTACAAAGCCCTGCCCACACCACATCTCCCAATGAGAGAGTTCTATAGGACCTCAGTTCTCATGAAAGTGCTACCAGATCTCATTTCACAATCAGACCAGAGCACACTTAGTTAAAACGCACCACACTCAGGCCAGGGACCAAACACTGCACACAGCAGGCAAGAAGAGTCTCTGTGAATTACTGGCCTGAAGGATAGAGTAACAAAAACACAACAGCAGAGAGCATGCAGCATACACAAAGATACTCACTGAAATGCCAGGCCATAGACACTATATGACCTCTTCTTCATAAATCCATTACTTTCAGGAGCAGGAGACATAATTGACTTTTCTAACACAGAGAAGAAGTCAGAGACTTAGATAAAATTCCAAGACAAAGGAATTTATCACAAATGAAAGAATAAGATAAGGCCAAGGTCAGAGATCTAAGCAAAACAGATATAAGTAACATGCCTGATGGAGAATTTAAAACCACAATCTTAAGGATACAGAGAGAGCTTGAAAAAAGAATAAAAGACATCAGGGAGACTCATACCACAGAGATAAAAGAGTTTTAAAAGAACCAATCAGGGATGAAGAACACACAAAATGAGATTGAAACAGGCTTGGAGCAATGAACAGCAGGCTGAAAGAAGCAGAGGAATGAATCAGTGACCTTGAAGACAAAATAATGGAAAATAATGAAGCTAAGCAAAAGAGAGAAAGAAGAATTATGGAACACTAGAATAGAAACTTAAGGAACTCAGTGACTCCATCAAATGTAATAATCTTCATATTATAGGAATCTCAGAAGAAGAGAGAGAAAAGGGGACAGAAAACTTATTTCAAAAAATAATGGCAGAAATCATCCCTAATCTGAGAAAGGAAGCACAGAGAATTCCCATCCAAATCAACAAAAGCAGGCCAATACTAAGACACACTGTAATTAAATTTGCAAAATACAGTGTTAAAGAAAAAATGCTAAAAGCAGCAGACAAAAGAAATCCTTAACTTATAAGGGAAAACCCATAAGGCTAGGTGGGGATTTCTCAACAGAAACTGGGCAAGCTAGAAGAAAGTGGCATGATATATTCAAAATGCTGAATGGGAAAAATCTACAGCCAAGAATATTCTATTCAGCAAGGTTATCATTCAGAATAGAAAGAGAGATAAAGAGTTTCCCACACAAACAAAAACTAAAGGAATTCATGACCACTAAACAAGCCTTGCAAGAAATATTAAAGGGGACTCTTTGAGCACAGAGGAAAGACCAAAAGTGACAAAGACAATTAAGGATCAGAGAAAGTCACCAGAAACAATGACAAAACAAGTAATAAAATGACAATAAATTCCTATCTATAAGTAATTACTGTGAATGTAAATGGACTAAACTCTCTATAGTCAAAGACATAGGGTATCAGAATGGATAAAATAAAAAAATAAATAAAATAAAAGTCCTATCTGCACACCACCTATAAGAGGCTCATTTTAGACCTGAAGCCACCTGCAGATTGAAAGTGTGGAGATGGAGAAACATTTATCACACAAATGGATGTCAAAAGAAAGCCAGAGTGGCAACACTTAAATTGGACAAACTAGACTTTTTTGTTCTTGTATTATTTTTATCCTGCTTTGGTACCAAGGTAGTGCTGGCCTCATGAAATGATTTTCAATATATTCCCTCTATTCCATTATTTGTAAAATTTTTATAAAGATTGACATTAATTATTTTTTTTAATGTTTGGTTGAATTAACCAAGGAAACCATGTGTTCTCAGGCTTTTCTGTGCTAGGAGATTTTTGATTCATAATTTAACTTTCACTTAAGATCTTCTACTTTGTGAAATCAAGACTCATGATTCAATCTTGTAACTTATCCATTTTTAGGAATTATTTGGGGTTTTTCCTAAGTTATCTGATTTGTTGGTATATAAGTTTTTGTAGTATTCTATTACCATACTGTGTATTTCTGTGGTGTCTGCTGTACTGTTTTCTCTTACATTTCTCATTTTTTTTTCTTAGTGGGTTAAAGCACTGTCAATTTTGTTTTGTTTTTCTTTGAAAAACTGGCCATTACTTTCAATGTTATGTTATTATTTATTCTGGTCTCTATTTTGTGTATTTCATATTTTTCTTTGTTATTTCCTTCCTCTACTAAATTTCAACAAACTTTCTTCTTTTTCTAGTTCCTTGTGGTGTACTATTGTTTATTTGTACCTTTCCCCTTAATACAGCACTTATAGCATAAATTTCACTCTAACATCTGTTTTTCGTTCATCCCTTAGGTTGTAGAATATTGTATTCTCTTTTCTTTTGTTTTGAGACATATTTCAATTTCATCTGATTTCTTAATGGCCCGCTGGTTGTGCAGTAGTGTGTTGTATAATGTTTACATATTAAATATTTACAAAAACAAACAAAACTATGAGATATCCCCTCGCATCTGTCAGAATGGCTAAAATCAACAGCACAAGAAACAACAGGTGTTGGCAAGGATATGGAGAAAAAGGAACATTTGTGCACTGTTGATGGGAACACAAACTAGCGCAGCCACTGTGGAAAACAGTATGGAGGTCCCTCCAAATTACAACTACCCTATAGTCCAGCAATTGTACTATTAGGTATTTACCCAAAGAATACAAAGACACTAATTCAAAGTGATACATGTCCCCCAATGTTTATAGCAGCATTATTTACAATACCAAAGATATGGAAGCAACCCAAGTGTTCATCAGTTGATGAATGTGTAAAGAAGATATGGTATATACGCACAATGAGATGTTACTCAGCCATTAAAAAGTACAAAATCGGGGCACCTGGGTGGCTCAGTTGGTTGAGCCTCTGCCTTCGGCCCAGGTCATGATCCCAGGGTCCTGGGATCAAGCCCCACATCGGGCTCCCTGATCAGCAGGGAGCCTGCTTCCCCTTCTCCCTCTGCCTACTACTTCCCCTCTTTGTGCTCTCTCTCTCTCTCTCTCTCTCTCTGTCAAAAAATAAATAAACCTTTTTTTTTAAAGTACAAAATCTTGCCATTTGCGACAACATGGATGGAACTAGAGGGTATCACACTGAGTGAAATAAGTCAACAGAGAAAGACAAATGTCATATGACTTAGCTCATATGTGGAATTTAAGAAACAAAAAAAGACAAAACTAAAAATCGACTTTTAACTATAGAGAATAAGCTGATGGTTATCAGAGGGGAGGTAAGGGGAGGGATGGGTGAAATAGGTGAAGAGGATTATAATGTTGATCACTTATTAAGATGAGTAATGTATAGAATTGTTGAATCACTATATTGTACACCAGAAACTAATATAATGCTCTATGTTAACTATTGAAATTAAACTTTTAAAAAATATAAACATAAAAAATAAAAATGAAAGTTATAATATTATGAATGGTTGAGACTGTACTAGACAAGAGTGAGAGAAAACTACAGCTGAGCATGTGAAAAAAAAAAAGTACAGTTTTGCCCTAAAGTAGAAGGTAAGTTTGTCCTAGAATATGAAAAAAACATAGTAAAGGACAAATGTTGAAGCAAGTGGATTTTATTTTCTTGGTTTATAACTCCTGAATTTAGAGGGAAATATATATATAAAATGCATTCCAACCTTGGGACACCTCATGGCTCAGTACGTTAAGCATCCAACTCTTGATTTCAGCTCAGGTCATGATCTCAGGGTCATGACATGGAGCCCAACAGGCTCCATGTTCAGCACAGAATGCTTGAGATTCTCTCTCCCTTTCCCTCTCCTTCTGCCACTTCCCCTGCTCATACTCTCTCTCTTTCTCTCTTTCTCTCAAATAAACAAAATCTTTTTTAAAAAAGTGCATTCAATCTTTAACAAATTTGTTGTACAGTTTTGATGGTCTTGTTTTCTAGCACATTTATCTACAACTTTATAGATAATTCTTTATCTTTCATAAACCTGTCTAGATTGCAGAAATTCTGTTTCCTACCAGAATAATTTTTCTGCTCTTTATGTGGACACATTCACTCAATTAATTTTAAAAAAATGCTAAGGACAAATTTTTTTCACCTGTGAAAGAGTTAAGTTTCCTATACTTGAGAAACTTTCTTCTATGTTCATTTTAATATATTTTGTGTTCACTTTGGTTGGATAGAAAACCAAGCATTATTTCTTAGGAACCCATGAGCCCATCTTCAAAAATTGACAAAATCTCCTCTGACAATTGCTCACTTTGTTTTCCCAACATGACAGCCTATGGTTAGAAAAAAGTAACAATAAACTAAAGTTTCAGGATATCCTTTATAACTAAAACTATCTTTGACATTACCCAGAAGATCCCTGGAAAAATCACAAAGATTTGTTCTTTCATCTAATAAAAAAAAAAAAAGGATGGTCTTGACGAAGATGGTCTTAATGTCCTCCTCAACTTGACTAAACTTTAGACCAGCTTCTTCCAGATGCTAGACCTCTAACATCCTTTTCTTATACTATTACTTTAGAAAACTTGCAATAATAAATTCTCTTTCTCTTCAAGACATAAATCTTTTAAAAACCCTCTTGCCAGTTTTAAAGCCCAGGACCATCCTTTGCAAAGACCTAGGAGGCATCTCTTTGAAATGTATTATCAAGGAAGATAGTGCCCCTATCCCTTATTCTGAGTAAGAGACTAGCTGTAATGACTGCCTTGTTCTAAGTTGTAAAACCATCTCCTGTCATCCAAGTACAAGAAAATGTACTTTTCCTATGGGAAATACCACTTAGCAAACATGAGTACCCTACAATGCTCTCACCTCAGCTCTTCAAAACTCTCCTGATGTGTTTTTTTTGTTTTTGTTTTTTTACTGTAGTTAAGATTTTAGATCTAACCTATGTCCCCTATCACAGTAGCCTCAAATAATGTCTTTCTTGCCTCTTTAAACTTGTCAGGTGTAATTTCTGCTTTGACCCTACAAATAATTAGATTTGATTTGTTCCACAGGGATCTTAATCAGATTCAATAGAGGAAAGGCTGCATAGGAAACATTGTCAAGTCAAAAGAGGTATTCAACCTTCTTTAGATTAAGGTAAAAATGCTACCAAGGTAAATATTTCAGAAAGTTTACGTGTTATGGAAAAGCCTTATAGATTTGTCAATGCCTTGCTGTTAATAACTAGCTTTTAACCTCAGGGCTAAGTGTTAACCTCAGGGAAAGTGTTGATCAAACTCTTAGAAAATAATATGTGGAGGGGCGCCTGGGTGACTCAGTGGGTTAAAGCCTCTGCCTTTGGCTCGGGTCATGATCCCAGGGTCCTGGGATCGAGTCCCACATTGAGCTCTCTGCTCAGTGGGGAGCCTGTTTCCCTCTCTCTCTCTGCCTGCCTCTCTGACTACTTGTGATCTCTGTCTGTCAAATAAATAAATAAAATCTTTAAAAAAAATAATATGTAGAATACTCCAATAAAGAATTTTACTCTCCTCCAGCCCATATTAGTGGCTATACTAGATTAAATTAATCATAACAATTCAGTTTGGCATCTGGACGAAAGGAACAGATGAAGGAAATTTAATTATGACTGCTTATTTAGAATATTATTAATATTTTAATTTTATGTATATGTATGAGATAACACCTCCTCTTTTTTCTTAAATAATCTCTAAGCTTCAATTTAATAAAATCTGCTTTTGAAAACTGACATGAAATA
Source organism: Mustela putorius furo (assembly GCF_011764305.1). NCBI lineage: Eukaryota > Metazoa > Chordata > Mammalia > Carnivora > Mustelidae > Mustela > Mustela putorius. The sequence continues at coordinate 33,479,365 of NW_025421998.1, forward strand.
TTTTAAAATGGAATCTAATTCTTACTGGACTCCCCCAGATTTATAATTTCTTTAACTGAGTGTCTTACTTTTTATGGCAATACGGTTATTTGTATAGATTTAATAAAAATCTCTCCTTTTTACCACAACCTAATTAGACAAATCAGTGTTGAACCTGGAGAAGCATATCTAAGAATGAATCTCATTTAATCAGGCATGACAAGACACGGTTAATGAAAAAATTTGATTTTATATATGGATCTATTGTCTACAATGTTCTTCCAGGAAAACTGGCCTCACAGGGGCAAAGGAAGATCGCTTGCTGACAGGCCAGGAACCTTAGCAAATTTTAGGACCTCAAGAAGAAGGCACATAAACTTATAGTTATTATAGGTGAAGTCTGATGGAGTTGGTTTCCTAATCTTGGGATAGAAGAACAAATAACAGAGCCTTTTAAAGTCCAATCCAGGATTCCTTATAATGACTTTAAAATCAAACTTCCTTCTATAGCCTCTCTAGTTTTATATTATTGGCCGGATATAGATTAGAAAAGCAAACTCAAGGAGGCCCATATGGATACTACTAGTCTTCCAATAAATTATGCTAATAATCAGACAAAACCTGATGAGACCAGCCTTTTGGATATTATTTTATGATCACAAATTGGGGGGGGGGGTGTGAAACTGTCAGAAAAGTTGCCAAAGACTTGGAAAAATAGCAAAAGAAATTACTGCGTGTACTTCACCCCACCCCCAGAGTTCTAATGTTCTTTAAATGTTATAAACACTTATTTTAAAGATACTACAGAGGAGAAATATGTATTCAAAAAACACAGAGTCATACACAGAAACAAAATATACTGGACCAAAAAAGAAAAAAAGATACCATATGCATTCTTGAAAGAAAAAATCCATTAGACATCATTTATTAAAAAGCAAGTCTATAAAAGGATGTAATGCCCTTCCAGTGGAATGTTGGTCATTTGTCTAATAAATTCTCCAGAAATATATGATTCCACGGCTGTACGCCTTGGATAGTCTTTGGTTGCCTAAACTATGTAACAAACTCTTTAAGGATAGAAGTTAACTTGTAGAAAATAGAACAGTAATACATATGTTTCCAGCTTATAGCAATTTAAATTATTCCTGTTCAGAGTTGCAAATAAATTTCATCTGATAGAGAATATAAATTTCTGTAAATCAAATTCTCTTTGAATTAGTTTTAACACTACTGGTTTTCTGATTAAGTAAAGAGTTAATTGAAATCTTTGGCACATATTCATTTTCATATTTGTATGAGAATCATGACTTTGTGTTTTTGAAAATTACACTTTATTTACGTATTTATGTAAGTAAAATTTACATAAGTGAAATATTAAGTATGTAAGTAAAACAGTAAGTGAGAAATACATTTTAATTGGATTGGATTATATGTAAGCAATCATAATAGTTACTATTTATTAGATTTCTAATAAATAGTACCAATACTGTGCTGATGCCAATACTTTATCTCTCCAGTGACCCTGCATTATTACTGTACCCACTTTTTAGATGAAGAAACATGTTCAAAACTATGTAGTTGCCCAGGATCCCAGACCTGGGAAATTAAAATCCAAAAACCGAAAGTAGATCTAGCTGATTTCAAACCTATTTCCCCTAGCAATGCTACCAGCCAATCTCTTAATCTTTCCGGGTGTTAGTCTTTCCCTTGTTACCCAAGGGCAACCTTTCAAGGTCCCACAAGTTTTTAATTGCCATACCTTTCCCAGATATAAGGCTTCATTCACACAAGCGAAAGTGTATTCAATATATCAAAAAGTGAACTTTTAGTTTGAGGAGTCAAGAACAAAAATAATACAACACGGCACTAATTAAAGTAATTGAAGAAAGTCAGCTAAAGTAATTAATAAAGCATCCAGTTAAAATACTTATTTAGGTACCCCATTATGAATGGGCACATTTTAAACAAGAAATAAATGTGAGAGGAACCACAATAAAAGAAATTAATGACCCCTTTTAACATTACAAGTGATGGGACATCTGGGTGGCTCAACGGATTAAAGCCTCTGCCTTCAGCTCAGGTCATGATCCCAGGGTCCTCAGATCAAGTCCCACATTGGGCTCTCTGCTTAGTGGGGAGCCTGCTTCCTACTCTCTCCATCTCTGTCAAAAATAAAATCTTAAAAAAAAAAAAATTTCAAGTGATAAATTGAAGTTCAAGTAAAATAGCAACTCAAATTATGTGTAAAGAGTGTTGTAAGTTCAGAGGGGAGGAGTCAAGATGGCGGAGAAGTAGCAGGCTGAGACTGCTTCAGCTAGCCGGAGATCAGCTAGATAGCTTATCTAAAGATTGCAAACACCTGAAAATCCATCGGCAGATCGAAGAGAAGAAGAACAGCAATTCTGGAAACAGAAAAACAACCACTTTCTGAAAGGTAGGACCGGCGGAGAAGTGAATCCAAAGTGACGGGAAGATAGACCCCGGGGGGAGGGGCCGGCTCCCGGCAAGCGGCGGAGCAACTGCACACAAAATCAGGACTTTTAAAAGTCTGTTCCGCTGAGGGACATCGCTCCAGAGGCTAAACCGGGGCGAAGCCCACACGGGGTCAGCGTGGCCTCAGGTCCCGCAGGGTCACAGAAGGATCGGGGGTGTCTGAGTGTCGCAGAGCTTGCGGGTATTGGAATGGGAAAGCCAGCTACAGAGACAGAGCCGACAGTAAGCTCACAGCTCGGTGTTACCTTGAACCGGTCGCAGGCTCGGTGAGCTCGGAGCGCAGCCGGAGGTGAGGCAGACGGGAGTAACTGGGCGCTGTTCTCTGAGGGCGCACTGAGGAGTGCGGCCCTGGGCTCTCAGCTCCTCCAGGCCGGAGACCAGGAGGCCGCCATTTGTATTCCAGTCCTCCGGAACTCTACGGAAAGCACTCAGGGAACAAAAGCTCCTGAAAGCAAACCCGAGCGGATTACTCACCACGGCCCTGGGTAAGGGCGGTGTAATTCCGCCTGGGGCAGACACTTGAGAATCACTACAACAGGCCCCTCCCCCAGAAGATCAACAAGAAATCCAGCCAAGACCAAGTTCACCTACCAAGGAGTGCGGTTTCAATACCAAGGAGAGCAGCAGAATTCCAGAGGAGGAGAAAGCCAAGCACGGAACTCATGGCTTTTTCCCTGTGATTTTTTTTAGTCTTGCAGTTAATTTAATTTTTTTCTTTTTCATTTTTTGTTTTTTTTTTCTCGCCTTCGGGTAAAATTTTTTTTTAACTGTTACCTTTTTCTTTTTTAACGATTTTTTTACTAGTTTATCTAATATATATATTTTTTCTTTTTTATATTTTTCTTAGGTGTTTTCTTTTTTAAAATTCTTTTTTTTTTCTTTTCTTTTTTCTTTTTCTTTCTTTCTTCCTTTTTGAACCTCTTTTTATCCCCTTTCTCCCCCCTCACGAATTTGGATCTCTTCTAATTTGGTTAAAGCATATTTTCCTGGGGTTGTTGCCACCCTTTTATTATTTTACTTGCCCCTTCATATATTCTTATCTGGACAAAATGACAAGATGGAAAAATTCAACACAAAAAAAAGAACAAGAGGCAGTACCGAAGGCTAGGGACCTAATCAATACAGACATTGGTAATATGTCAGATCTAGAGTTCAGAATGACAATTCTCAAGGTTCTAGCCGGGCTCGAAAAAGGCATGGAAGATATGAGAGAAACCCTCTCAAGAGATATAAAAGCCCTTTCTGGAGAAGTAAAAGAACTAAAATCTAACCAAGTTGAAATCAAAAAAGCTATTAATGAGGTGCAATAAAAAATGGAGGCTCTCACTGCTAGGATAAATGAGGCAGAAGAAAGAATTAGTGATATAGAAGACCAAATGACAGAGAATAAAGAAGCTGAGCAAAAGAGGGACAAACAGCTACTGTACCACGAGGGGAGAATTCGAGAGATAAGTGACACCATAAGACGAAACAACATTAGAATAATTGGGATTCCAGAAGAAGAAGAAAGAGAGAGAGGAGCAGAAGGTATACTGGAGAGAATTATTGGGGAGAATTTCCCAATATGGCAAAGGGAACGAGCATCAAAATTCAGAAGGTTCAGAGAACGCCCCTCAAAATCAATAAGAATAGGCCCACACCCCGTCACCTAATAGTAAAATTTACAAGTCTCAGTGACAAAGAGAAAATCCTGAAAGCAGCCCGGGAAAAGAAGTCTGTAACATACAATGGTAAAAATATTAGATTGGCAGCTGACTTATCCACAGAGACCTGGCAGGCCAGAAAGAGCTGGCAAGATATTTTCAGAGCACTAAACGAGAAAAACATGCAGCCAAGAATACTATATCCAGCTAGGCTATCATTGAAAATAGAAGGAGAGATTAAAAGCTTCCAGGACAAACAAAAACTGAAAGAATTTGCAAACACCAAACCAGCTCTACAGGAAATATTGAAAGGGGTCCTCTAAGCAAAGAGAGAGCCTACAAGTGGTAGATCAGAAAGGAACAGAGACCATATACAGTAACAGTCACCTTACAGGCAATACAATGGCCCTAAATTCATATCTCTCAATAGTTACCCTGAATGTTAATGGGCTAAATGCCCCTGTCAAAAGACACAGGCTATCAGAATGGATAAAAAAACAAAACCCATCTATATGTTGCCTCCAAGAAACTCATTTGAAGCCCGAAGACACCTCCAGATTTAAAGTGAGGGGGTGGAAAAGAATTTACCATGCTAATGGACATCAGAAGAAAGCAGGAGTGGCAATCCTTATATCAGATCAATTAGATTTTAAGCCAAAGACTATAATAAGAGATGAGGAAGGACACTATATCATACTCAAAGGGTCTGTCCAACAAGAAGATTTAACAATTTTAAATATCTATGCCCCCAACGTGGGAGCAGCCAACTATATAAACCAATTAATAACAAAATCAAAGAAACACATTGACAATAATACAATAATAGTAGGGGACTTTAACACTCCCCTCACTGAAATGGACAGATCATCCAAGCAAAAGATCAGCAAGGAAATAAAGGCCTTAAACGACACACTGGACCAGATGGACATCACAGATATATTCAGAACATTTCATCCCAAAGCAACAGAATACACATTCTTCTCTAGTGCACATGGAACATTCTCCAGAATAGATCACATCCTCGGTCCTAAATCAGGACTCAACCGGTATCAAAAGATTGGGATCATTCCCTGCATATTTTCAGACCACAATGCTCTAAAGCTAGAACTCAACCACAAGAGGAAGTTTGGAAAGAACCCAAATACATGGAGACTAAACAGCATCCTTCTAAAGAATGAATGGGTCAACCTGCTTCGACAAAGCAGGAAAGAATGTCCAATGGAAAAAAGACAGCCTCTTCAATAAATGGTGCTGGGAAAACTGGACAGCCACATGCAGAAAAATGAAATTGGACCATTTTCTTACACCACACACAAAAATAGACTCAAAATGGATGAAGGACCTCAATGTGCGAAAGGAATCCATTAAAATCCTTGAGGAGAACACAGGCAGCAACCTCTTCGACCTCAGCTGCAGCAACATCTTCCTAGGAACAACGCCAAAGGCAAGGGAAGCAAGGGCAAAAATGAACTATTGGGATTTCATCAAGATCAAAAGCTTTTGCACAGCAAAGGAAACAGTTAACAAAATCAAAAGACAACTGACAGAATGGGAGAAGATATTTGCAAACGACATATCAGATAAAGGACTAGTGTCCAGAATCTATAAAGAACTTAGCAAACTCAACACCCAAAGAACAAATCATCCAATCAAGTAATGGGCAGAGGACATGAACAGACATTTCTGCAAAGAAGACATCCAGATGGCCAACAGACACATGAAAAAGTGCTCCATATCACTCGGCATCGGGGAAATACAAATCAAAACCACAATGCAATATCACCTCACACCAGTCAGAATGGCTAAAATAAACAAGTCAGGAAATGACAGATGCTGGCGAGGATGCGGAGAAAGGGGAACCCTCCTACACTGTTGGTGGGAATGCAAGCTGGTGCAGCATGGAGGTTCCTCAAAATGTTGAAAATAGAACTGCCTTATGACCCAGCAATTGCACTATTGGGTATTTACCCTAAAGATACAAACGTAGTGATCCAAAGGGGCACGTGCACCCGAATGTTTATAGCAGCAATGTCCACAATAGCCAAACTATGGAAAGAACCTAGATGTCCATCAACAGATGAATGGATCAAGAAGATGTGGTATAGGGACGCCTGGGTGGCTCAGTTGGTTAAGCGGCTGCCTTCGGCTCAGGTCATGATCCCAGTGTCCTGGGATCCAGTCCCACATTGGGCTCCTTGCTCGGCAGGGAGCCTGCTTCTCCCTCTGCCTCTGCCTGCCTCTCTGTCTGGCTGTGCTCGCTCTCTCTCCCTCTCTCTCTCTGATAAATAAATAAAATCTTAAAAAAAAAAAAAAAGAAGATGTGGTATATATACACAATGGAATACTATGCAGCCATCAAAAGAAATGAAATCTTGCCATTTGCGACAACATGGATGGAACTAGAGCTTATCATGCTTAACGAAATAAGTCAAGCAGAGAAAGACAACTATCATATGATCTCTCTGATATGAGGAAGTGGTGATGCAACATGGGGGCTTAAGTGGGTAGGAGAAGAATAAATGAAACAAGATGGGATTGGGAGGGAGACAAACCATAAGTGACTCTTAATCTCACAAAACAAACTGAGGGTTGCTGGGGGGAGGGGCTTTGGGAGAAGGGGGTGGGATTATGGACATTGGGGAGGGTATGTGCTTTGGTGAGTGCTGTGAAGTGTGTAAACCTGGCGATTCACAGACCTGTACCCCTGGGGATAAAAATATATGTTTATAAAAAATAAAAAATTAAAAAAAAAAAAAGAGTGTTGTAAGTTCGAAATTCGGAGATACCAAAACAAGATAGGCAAGAATGAAAAAGTGGAAGAGTCTGGAACCCAGAGAAAGCTGTCTGTAGAGGCAGTGGGAGATGGCCACTAAACAAGGGTCTCCAGCCTGAGTCTCCACAAAGTCTTGGGGAGGACATAAGAAAGCTAGCCAAAAAACCTGGGTCCTCCAACCTATTATCTATATCACTATTCAGTTCGTCACCTCATTATGCCTACATAATAGAGCCAGGGAGTCTGACACACTACAGGTGTCAGCTGCAAATAACTATCAGAAGGAAAACACACACACACACACACGAAGAGTCATGCTAATCACATGCTTCAAAACTTCTCACCAGATAATCTGCAAGCCTAAAATATTTATTTTTTAAAAGATTTTATTTATTTATTTGAGAGAGAGAGAGAGAGGGAGAGAGCACAAGCAGGGGAAGAGGCAGAGAGAGAGGGAGAAGCAGGCTCCCTGCTGAGCGGGAGCCTGATGTGGGTCTCGATCCCAGAACCCCAGGATCATGACCAGAGCCAAAGGCAGCGGCTTAATCGGCTGAGCCACCCAGGTGCTCCAGCCTGAAATAGTTAAATTGGGTAAGCCTTTGCATTGGAAACTTATATGTAACCTCGATCTTAACTTTTTCTGAAGCTGATCTGATTTCGGGTGATGTAAAGAAAGGGCCCCCCGATCTGCTTCACCCCTGAGGCCACGTGATAGAGCTTGGAACTTCAAGTGAGAGACAGCTGGGTTTAACTGGTTCACTTACCAGCTCTGTGACTGTGAGCAAATTATTTTTGTCCTCTAAATCCCAGTTAGATGAAGCAAAAGAGCAAAATAATACCTACCTCATTAAGTGATAGTAAGAATTCAACACATAACATACTGAGTACCTAGCATGCGCCTACCATAAGAGATCTATTCAACAAATGTTCTCATTCCCTTCCCTTCTTCTTGCAAAGTGTAATGGGAATGATTCAATGATCTCTTGCCTCATTTAAAATATTCTATTCCAGAGACAAGTTATGCCTACTGAGTTTTTTCCCAATAGAATTAAATCACTGGAAACCTTTAAGTTCTATAGAACTGAGTGCACCTCCAACTTTTCCGTGTCTTGGCACATTTAGAAAGTAATACTATTCACACGGCACACAGGGATTAAAGAGTGAAGACTGATCGCAGTCAGAGGCAACAGGCTTATGACTCTGGCACTTCTATGACCCATTTCCTACCCCAAAGATGCAGTTGTCCATATTTAAGCTCATCAAAAACCCACTTGGGGCACAAAAGTGAGTCACGGATCACCTATTAGAACTCTAAAATGGTTCTCAAAGTGTGGTTCCCAGAGCAACAGAAACCTGTTAGAAATGCAGTCTCTTCACCACCAGACTCCTGCAGAATCAGAAATTCTGGGATTAGAGTTCAACAACCTGTTCTAATAAACCCTGCAAGTGATTCGGATGCACAAAGAGGTTGAGAATTACGTATGCTCTGTATGGCTCTCTGAAGTTCTTAAATAATAACACTTTCCATTTTATTGAATGTTCTCATTTTTTAAAAATCTTGCCAATGTAGTGATACATGTAACCCTGAGGTAAGACCCACTCTTGGATTATCTTTCTCCACATACGCACATCATCGTCAAGACTGAATAGGAGAGTTCTATCCCCTCTTACAGCCCAGCAGCAAATGTATCCCCTCATGGGCCAGAGCTTTGGTATTTGCAGGGAGAGGGATAAGGGAAATAAAATACAGAGTCCAACTGGAAAATACTTCTTACAAAACCTTTTCAAAGACGCTTAGGTCCTTTGCTCCCCTCTAGGACCTATTTCCTTGAGCACCTATGTAACTTGATCTTTTGTTAAAGCCATTCTTGCCTAGTAAATGAATGAGATTTCCTACAAGAGGGGAGCCCTTGACCTTTCTTACCCCATTACATTATGAAAATTAAAGTTAAATAGCCTAATGGAGAAGAGGGGAATTTAGTTCATATTTAATAATTAAAGTCATCATGATGATCAATTGAAAGTATGCAGGGAATAAGGTAGCAAATGTGCAAAAGAATTGTTCTCTAGATTAAAGTGCCATTTTATTATAAAGTAAGCATTTTTAAAAATACTTTTACAATTCAAACAGCATCTCTTATCCCTTATGACCACAAAAATGAGAGACTTGTTCTTTTGTTTGTGAGTGATTTCCAAGTGAAAGCGTCACAGTAGGAGTGAGACTAAGTACAGGTCCGAAAGATCTTAAAAGAAAAGACTGATTCATCTTTTGACATTTTGGTTTCTTGTGTACTTATTTAAAAAGTATACTGTTTTAGTGGAATGGGTTTTAACAAATGTCAACCCCAAGCATTTTTACATTTTTTTAAAAAAACAATTCTACACATCAGCTGCTTCCTTATTCACACCTCCAACCCTGGTCCAGTCTGAAGAGTGTGCACTTGATAGTCGCTAGTCTCCACGGAACATTCATCAGAGGACTTAAGGTCTCCCAGCATTGTGGTTAAAGATTTCTCTTTGTTGTTCCACTAGTTTATATTTTGTGTGTTCTCTTCCTCTCATGAATGAATGTTATTCATTTCTATTTTTAATTTTGCTATTTTATACTTAATTAAATTCTACAATATTCATTTCTGAAAAATACCTTCTAAATTTCATAATGTTCTCTACCAAATAGTCTCTAAATTAGCCACAGTCAATAAGCAATTTACTCTCCTATATTTTTTTTTCTGGTTATATTAATCTAAAAAGAACTATTTAAGCCAGATAATTGAAATTTTATGTGTTTATTACTTTGTCATTCATATGCAAAATAATGTCATTATTATTGGCTTTCAAAAGATATAATCTACTTATTTACAATATTTAAAACTGTGTCGTGTTTCTGTGTTTTTGTTTGCTTGTTTGCTATCTGTAGGTTAATTTTTGTCTCTACCAAACAAATGATTTTTAAAATGCTGGATGGGTGTCTTTTCATCCACCATCCAATGCTTTATGTACAAATATAAGGAATAGTAGCCTTCCATCCAATTAAAAAACGGGCAGAGGACCTGAATAGACGTATCTCCAAAGACCTACAGATGGCCAACAGACACATGAAAAGACACTCAAGATCATGCATCATCAGGGAAATGCAAATCAAAACCTCATACCTTTCAGAATGGTTACTTTCAGAAAGGTAAGAAGTAAGTGTTGGTAAGAATGTGGAAAGAAGAGAAACTTCATGTACTGTTGGTTAAATGCAAAATGGTACAGCCACTTTGGAAATCACTACGGAAGTTCCTCAAAAAATTAAAAATAGAATTACCATGTGATCCATCAATTCTACTTCTGGATATTTTTTTTTTTAAGAAACAAAAACATTAATTCAGAAAGCTATATGCATCTCCCCCATGTTTACTGCAACTTCATTTACAATACCCAAGATGCAAGCAACCCAAACATCCACCAATAAATGAATGGATAAAGAAGATGGGGTATATAAAAATAAGGGAATACTATTCATCCATAAATGAGAATGAGATCTTGCCACTTGCAAAAACATAGATGGACCTAGAGGGTTTTATGCTAAATGAAATGTCAGATAGAGAAAGACAAAAACTATATGATTTCATTTGTATGTGGAATCTAAAAACAAGACAAATGAACAAATAAAACAGAAACAAACTTATAGATACAGAGAACAATTTAGTGGGGAGGCAGGGAGAGGAATAATGAAACAGGGGGAGGGGATTAAAAGGTACAAACTTCCCATTACAAAATAAATTAAACATAAATGCAATGTATAGCATAAGGAATATAATTAATAATAAGTTATAATAATTGCATATGGTGACAATAGCTAGATTTATTATGGTGATCACTTCATAACATACATAAATATTGATAAACTATATTATACATCTAAAACTAAAATAATCCTGTATGTCAACCACACTTCAATTAAAAAAATTTGTTTTGGGGATGCCTGGGTGGCTCAGGTGGTCAGGCATCTGCCTTTAACTCAGGTCATGATTCCAGGGTCCTGGGATCGAGTCCTGCACTGGGCTTCTTGCTCAGTAGGGAGCCTGCTTCTCCCTCTGCCTACAGCTCCCCCTGCTTATGTTCATTCACTCTCTCACTCTCACTCTCTCTTTGACAAATAAATAAATAAAATATTTTTAAAAAATTTATTTTAATTAAAAAAAAAAAAGAATGGTAGCCTTCCTCTGGTGATTTTACCAAGAAATTCTAATTTACATAGAAATAGACAATAAAATGTAATGGTTTTGAAATCAGAGATTCTTGGGTTCTAATTCTAGTTCTCCCTCTTATGCAAGTTGAATGAGAATGAGAACGATGCTAAATTTCCAGTGTATGGCATATAGCATGCCTAACAGCAACCAAAAAATACTTTTAGGGTATTTGGCTGAGACATATCACTTTTTGACCTACAAAGTAGATTCAGTCAATTGAGTTGTTTACATGGGTCCCCACTGTATTCATCAAAATCCCAGTCATTCTCAAACACCTTATCTAATCCTTCTGGATAAAATTAATTTCATTCTCTACAACCTCTCAAATACTGTGAAGTTTTAACTCAGTTACAGACTTCATTTGACTGCTGAAATTCTCTTTTCAGAATTAGGTCAGACATATATGCATTAAATAAAATAGCATAGCTCTTATGTCATACTGCCTTGTATCATAATTGCACATAATATTATGAAAAGTAGGCTTAAAGTCCTCTCAAATCCTTAAACCTTCCATTAAATTCTCCACACTGCTTAACATAAAGTAGACATTCTGATATATGTCCCACTTGATGACCCATAATTACAACAGATTATTTGAAGCCAGTTGAGGAAAGAGAAAATTGAGTTTGTTTCCAACATTCCATTCATCCTCCATCTAGACCCACATTTACTAGACTATACTCCTTAAGACAAGAAGACAAAACAACATATTTTACCTTCTGACATCAAAATATCACAGAGAAAGATCCATCTCTAGTTTAATGATTTCTAAGAACTAGGTCATATGCATCTTATTACCACATAATTTGGGCATTTCCATACAGCCAGAGTGAAGATTACAGTGCAGCTAACGAATGCATTCAAATAAATGTAAAAAGTCAGTGTGCATTATTCAAATCCAAAATACATTAAGAGCGGGTTTTATTGGCCTGTATCATCAGGAGAATTTCCTATCCACTTAGTTTACTTGCATTGGCACAGCTTTAGGGAAATGAATCTACAGATAATGCTGTACTTTAAATCAAGCCATGGAGGGAATCCTATAATTCTCATTTATTTCCTGTATTATCTTAACTTCCATTTCATAAGAAAAATATTCCCCAATAAACTAGAGTTAAAACTTTGGTGAGATGGGATTTATCCAAAGAGCTTCTTGAACTCTAGCCTTCCAAAGGACATAAATTCTGGGATCTGGTGGGCACTCCTAACTTCTTGAAGATTTTCTTTTAGTTCCCTTTCATTGTTGGTCACACTCCTAGTCCTCAACGAGTTTTCCAGTCCAGCCCTAATTTTCCTCTTGCAGCTCCATGGGTTGTATCTCCTTCTTGCTTTAGTCTAATACGTACCAAGTACACTAAATTTAGCTGTATATCACTCTCTTTTAGGTATCAATTGTGCACTTTATACGTAAGGAATAAAACAAACCTCAAAATTCCTTACATGAGAATTTAACCCTACTTCCTTAAGCCTATATACTATATATTGGGTTCATTAACAAAGAATCTATTAAGAATGAAGGGAAGTGTGTATCCATATTACCATTCTTGGTATCTTTTCTCCACAGGCTCAGGGAAATAATTGGAACAACACATTTATTTCTAATGGTGGTTCACATTCAGCGGCACTTCTCTAAGTGCTCTGCGTGGATTAGTTCATTCAATCCTCACAACAACCTCATCAGGCAGGTACTATTATTATCTCCATTCTACAAATGAGTAAATTGAGGCACATGAGGCTAGTTAACTTGCTCCAGATTAAACAGTTAGTGACAGACACGGTATTTGAACCCAAGTAATCTGGCTCCAGAATAAATGTTTTCAATTCTTACACTACACTACCTCTTTTGAGATGAGCAAAAAAAGTCAATCATCTGAAATTCCCATATTGAGAGATAATACAACTAATATTTTAAGTATTCTTTCAAGCATGTCTTCAGAAACCTTTTCACTCCCAAGATAGTTCTTTCACTCATATGTCTGGCACACTGACCTCTCTCTCCACATGGCTCCTCGTCTTCTAGGGCCTCGGGGTTGTCATACTTCTCTCATGGTGGCACAGGGCTCCAAGGGAAAGTGCTCCAAAAGAAGAAAGTGGAAGCTGCCACTCTCTTCAGGCTAAACCTAGAAAGTGGTGGAGCTTCACTTCTGCTATGTTCTGCCAGTCAAACCAGTCACTGAGTCTGTCCAGATATGAGGGGAGAGTTCATGGATGTCCACATCTTGACAGAAGGACCATAAAGATATTCTTGGCCATCTTTTATCTGCCATATCATAATTAGTATATATTAAGCAGTCTTTCAAGAACATCTTTAGACACATAGTCACATACACTATAAATTTTAAAGAAATGAAATTACCAGACAAATGCTATTTTTGTGGACATCTCTCTTTAGGTAGTTGAATTTTCTCCTCCCACACACAAGCCTCCTTCCCACAGCCTGGTAGCCAATGTTAAAATCCTTTCCTGTAGCTATGTAATTATATGTTTTACACACACATCCACACACACACACACACACACACACACACGTACACACACATCTTTATGTAGTCATTTAACAGTAGACAAAGATTCTTTCCTTGACTAAACTTTGGTTAGGCTCTGCTAAGCCCTCTTTTCAGCTAGACTTTGCCCTTGAACTTCAGTGTCTGTCCTGTTACATAGCCCAGTTTTAGAAAGAATCCTAAAGTCAGTTTATAGCAAATATACACTAGTTATCTGAATCTGTAATATATGAGGAGATGCCTCGTCCCCTACCTCAGATATCTGATCACCTTGGCTGCCTTCAGCAAGAGTCCTGTCAAGTTGGTATAGACAGAATGCCCCCTTACTCCTAATGTTTCCTCTTAATGATTTTTGCATCCACTGGCTCCCACCCAGCTCCTTGCCTATAAATTCCCACTTGTTCATGCCATATTACTAATTGAACCCAGTTCCATATGGAGGGATTTCCCCCCCTATTATAATAGTTCCTGGATAAAATCTGGTTTCACTGTTTTAACCACTGTCCTGTTCTAGTTTTTCTTTAACATAATATATTGGAAATCACTCCAAGTTGCATGGATATGAGTTAATATTCTTTTTATTGAATATATATCTAGGCTATTAATATACCAAAATGCATTAGGCCATTCCCTTGAAAGATAGAAAATGATATTCAAGAAAATTATAAAAAGAAAGTGCTGATGGGGGGAAAGAGGTGGATTAAACAAATGGGTCTACTCCTGACCCTTCCTGAAAGCTTACTAACTTGCATTCACGGGAATTTATTGCAAATCTCAAACCTACAATAACAGGCATAATGGAACAGCACGTAAGAGCAACAAAATCTTAGAAGCTAGAAAGCAGATGATGTTTTGTCTTTCATGTTTCAGACCTGAGAACATGAATTTTTGTCAGTATTGAGGAAAGCTAAAACAAACCAATTTATACTATTAAATCCCCTCAGGATCAGAATTGGTGACAACACATATCTCTGGAAGAAGGGCTGAATGGGGACTAAAGTGGATTGGTTGCAAGTCTATTCAAGAAGAAAGAGAGAGAAGGAGACTGGGTGGGTCAGTTGGTTAAGCATCTGCCTTCAGCTGTGTGTGTGTGTGTGTGTGTGTGTGTGAAATAAATAAATAAAATATTTTTAAAAGAAAGAAAGAAACAAGAAAGGTGACATCATCAAGATGGCAACATAGGTCATTTCTGTCTTCAGTACCCCTCACGAGAAGACCAACTACCAACTATCCATAGACAAAACACCACTGTGAAAATCCCAGAACCTGGGGGTAAAGCTGAGACACCTCCCTGGGTGATAGGGTCAAGAAGGGCCACGTTAAAAGGGTAAAACCAGCAGTTTCATTTTTACCTCATTGCCCCTCCTCCAGGCCAGCACAACACCATGAGGAGAGGGCCCCCTTGGGCCCATGATTTCTCCAGTGTGAAAACAGAACCCAGAGAGGGCATCCAGCTGCCCCAGCATTGCATGCAGGATACTTCTCAGGAGGTCCACTCAGGTCTTTCATCAGGAGGATTACTGAGAGAATCTGCAGGGCCAGACCACTAGGGATCAGACAGAGAAGGAGTTATTGCAACCAGTGCTCAGATCTTGGAGGACCACATTCTTTCTCTCAACCATGCCTAAGCAGAGATTTCAGCCAGCAGCTCTGTCCATCTGAAGAACCAAGGCAGTGGCCTGGTCTGGCCAGAGCTTGGTTGGCAATTTTCCCCAATTCGGGTCCCTAGCCAATGGGCTAGACCTGCTATGGAGTCTGTTCTACAGCCCCAGGCAGTCAGGGAAGCAAATTCTCAGTTCTATCCAATGGCAGAGAATAACCTCCAATCCTACCTGATCACAAAGTCCAGGCTATCATATGATCCAGCAATTCCACTTCTGGGTCTACATCTGAAGGAAAAGAAATCACTATCTCAAGGAGATATCTGCACTCCCATATTTATTGCATCATTATTTATAGAAGCCAAAACCTGAAAACAACTTAAGTGCCGATTAATGGATGAATGAGTAAAGAAAATGTGAGAATAAACACACACACACACACACACACACACACACAAAGGACTATTATTCAGCCATAAAAAAAAATAAAATAAAACAAAAAGCCCAGCAATCCTGCCATTTACAACATGGGTGGACCTTGAGGACATTATGCAAAGTGAAATAAGAGAGAGAAAAACAACTGCTGTATGACCCCACTTATATATGGAATCTAACTGAATTCACAGAACGAGTAGACTGGTGGTTCTCATGGACAGGGGGAGGTGGGAAAAATGTACAAAGGTGTTCAAAGGTTAATCTTTCAGTTATAAGATGAATATGTTTTGGATAGCAAGCTCCTCAGGAGCTTCCCAGGTATAATCTGAAACTAGTCTCCCCGTGTAGATAGTGGGGAGACCAAAGAAAGACACACACATTCCAGGTTGGTAGACAGCCGTTTCAGAAAGCAAAGGGAACTCACAAGCAAACCTTGTCTTGGGCAGCAGCAAGACATGTAGATCTTTGCACCTGTCACCAAATGTTGAACATTTATATAGAGGTCTTAACTGGGTTCAGTCACATATAACGGCCAGCCCCAGCCAGATGGTTTCAACACCACATCACCATCTCAAGGCTATGTCCTCGGAGCAGCCTTCGGGAGCAGGGAAAGCAAGGGAATCCACATTTCAAGGATAGGGGAGGGGTGAAGAGCCTTCAGTTGCCAAGGTCCAGCTCACAGGTCAACTGGTGGTCAGGTCTTCTCAACGATTTTCCCCAACAATGGGTCCTGGGATATAATATACAGCATAGGGACTACACTTAGCAATACTGTATTCTTCATTTGAAAGTTGCTAAGAAAGTACTTCTTAAAAGTTCTCATTACAAAAAAAAAAAAAAAAGCTATCTATGTGAGGTGTTGGATATGATAACTAACCTTACTGTGTTTAGCACTTAATAACATATATGGATATCAATCATCACCTTGTATACTTTAAACTTACACAGTGTTAGATATCTATTATATCTCCATAGAGCAGGGGCAGGGTAGGGGGGACGGTGGAAACAGATAGCAACTCCAATCAGAACAGACAGAAGATTGCCTCCTCACCCCACCCGATCCCCAGCAGAAGACTGGAGCTTTATTCTCTGAAGAAGGAAAATAAAAGATGTGGCAGTTACTGCTATGTGTTCACCAAAATCAGTTTTCCTTTTCCTTCTAGAACACAGCTAAACAATATCTACCGATCTCCCTTGCAAGGAGATACAACCATGTGACTGAGTTCCAGCCATTAGAATGTGAGTAGAGAGATGAGTGCCTCTCATCATAATTTCCCATATATTTTTCCCCTTTTGGCCAACCAGATGCAATGGATCCAGCATAAATTTCAAGGCCATAAAATTGAAATAGCCTGACTCCCTAAGGTGAAATAAGTAAGACCAGCAAAAGACAAATATGGTATGATATTCCTTATACGTGGAATCTAAAAAAGCCAAACTCATAGTTATAAAGACTAGAATTTGGTTGCCATGCTGGAGAGTTGGGAAATGGGGAGACATTGGTCAAAAAGTATAAACTTCCAGTTAAAAGATTAATAAGTTCTGGGCATCTAATGTACAGCATGGTGATTATAATTAATAATACCATATTATCTCTTGAAAGTCTGCTGAAAGAGTAGATTTGAAATGTTCTCACCACAAAAAAAAAGAAATGGTAATTACATAATACAATGAAAGGTGTTAGCTAGCACCACAGTGGTAATCACTGTGCAACATGCAAGTGAATCAAATCAGCATCTTGTACACCTTAAATACATGCAGTGTTATGTGTCAATCAGATTTCAGTACATCATTCTGTCACACAACTCCAGGGCACGCAGCCACATGGGGAATTGTGAATGATGTCCTTTGGACTGATGCAAGATGGCAGCCTGAATTCCTGTTAAACTCTCTCTGTTTTGAATGGCAGTAAGTTGCTTTAGACTTTTCTACATTTGATATAGATGAAAGAGTTCTCAGAGGACAGTGCCATTCTGGTGAATGAGTGCTCAAAATCCCTACTCCCCATTGTTTTGTTCCCATCACTTTTATTGTCCTCACCATATGGTATTGTCATGTCTCTGTTGATAGGCCAGTTTTCCTCACTGAACTCCTCAAGGGTAAGGGAGAGAAGATGACATGGAGGAGGATGTTCCTTTGCTTTTCAGCATGAAGGCACAGGTTGAATGAAAGAGTGATGGGGGAAGAGGTCAGGTTTTTCTCAAGTGGCTATTATCTAAAAGCTCGAAGATGTATCCATGTAGTGTGGCATGTGGCTAGATTTTGGCCTAAATAAATAAGTCTTCCAGCTCCCTAAATAACCATATAGAAAACTACATACTGAACATTACATTACATTTGGAGTAAGCAAAGTATGGACTTTTACTGTGTTAAGCCATTGTGATTTGGGAATTTGTCTATTATAACAGCTAATATTCTTTAACCTAGTTTCCACAGGACCTATCACCCTGAAGTGGGGAGCTCTTATAACAAAACAAAGCTACAAAAAAAAAAAAACCCTAAAATGTGTGGGGTTGACATGAAGTTCAGGTAAACAAACATGAGAGTCTGGAAGGCCAGAGACCCTTGCAATGCCAGGTAAAATATTTGCTAAAACTGCTGTCTATGATAACTTGAAAGGTAGGCCCCTGCCTACAAGTCTGGAGCTCCAGAGGAAGTGGCTGGAAAGTGGTAGATCATATATAACGGCTACTATTTCCTGCTGTCAGCAAGGTATTATATGTAGAAGATGAGCTCAGGTAAGAATTTGTCTGGTTTTCAAGCAATAACAGAAAAGGATAGAATCCAAAGTCAGAATGCTTTACAGGGTTGGAAAATCTGTCTCTTCTTTCACCAAATATTAAGAAATAAGATTTTAAAATACCTTAAGCAACAACATCCAAGGAGACTTTTCAGCTAAGCGAGGGAATTCAGCTTTGCAGCAGATACAAAATAAGTGCGCCATCTTCCAACCAAGCCACAACTCAAAGCAGTCATTCTTAAGTTGAGCAATGTGAGAGTGAAGAAATACACAGGGAAGGGCTGAAAATTATGTTCTAAGGAAAATCTGTGTGAGTGGTCACCAGTATTTGGAGCTTACTGAAAGTAACTTTTGATCAAAAACCACCAAAATTTTGGTAGTACTGCCAATGAAATCCTGAGGCTGGTTTAAAGAAACCTGATTTGGAAAAATCTTCATACAACCCTCCAGAAGGAAGGGACAATGAGAGCTACACCCACTCCCAAAGAAGGCAGACTCATTAAAGTCTGTGTCTGATGTGAACATAAAAGGTAATAGAGGAGAAAGAACCTCCCGGAAGGAGCGCCAGGGGCCATGAGGAATGGTATGGAGGAAATTGCTCTCCAAAAGCAAAATGAGCAACACAAGGAATTTCTTCATCCTGAGGCAAGGACACCTTTACAATGCTTGCTTAACAGAACTTCAGAATCTATGGATCAGAGATTGTTGTATGTCTCCATTCTTTTTTTTTTTTTTTTTTTGCTTTTCTTTTCCTGAGTAGAGTTTTAGAGTTTTTTCTCTGTTTATCCCATCCCTGCTCCACCATCACCATGCTGGTAGGAAGAGCAGACAACTTTTCTTCCTTGTGTACATGTCAGTGCTTCACGAGTAGTCATACCCTGCCCTCATAGGGGGACTGCGTATCACTCAGAAATCCCAAACTCAGAACTGGATGTAGTGACCAGATAGACTGTCTGCCCTGGGGAGGTGTGGGAAGTGATATGTTCTATGTGTAGGAGGAATATGAGACACATCCTAAGTGGCCAGCAGAGAAAATGATCAAAAAAGTCTCTTCATATTCACAAAACCCTCTTTTTCTCCTCCTGGACACATGCTAGACTACATTTTTCCAACTTGCTTGTATTTAGGCATGACTGAGTTTGGCCAATGGGAAATAAATGTAATGATGTATACCAGTTCTAGGCCTGACCCATGAAAACCTCCCAAGATGATCCTCCCTCTTTTTTCCTATCTGCTAGCTTGATTCAGAGATCCAGAGGATTCCAAGGCCCTCAGGGAAGGGAGAGACACAAGATCAAACAAACAATAAAAAAACCTGGGTTCCTGTAGAACCATGAAAGAATAAGGTCTCCTTCTCAACAAACAGTTGAGGAAATTTTCCAGAACAAAAAGATAAAGCTCTGTCAAAGGAAAAATGTACCAGACAAAGAAGACTTTATTCAAGGCCATGGCAACATGCAAGAGAAACCAGAACTAAGTCCAGCTCAACTCCACTGAAACAACTTTTGGAGAGGCTTTAACACACAGGTGAGGGGATTATAGGCCACTTGTTTTTGCTAATTGGCCTTCCCCAAAGGGAGAGTAAATTTTCTTGTATCTTTTCTTTTTTAAGATGTATTTATTTATAAGAGAGAGAGAGAGTGATCAAGAGGGGCAGTGGGCATAGGTAGTAGTAGAGAGAGAATTTTAAGCTCCCGGCTGAACACAGAGCCCATTGTGGGTCTCAGTCCCACCACCCCAAAGATCATAACCTGAGCCAAAATCAAGAGTCAGATGCTTAACCAACAGAGCCACCCAGGCGCTCCAGATTTTCTTGTATCTTTATGACAGGAGGTAGTTTTAGAATGTGGAGCAATTTTTGCCTACCTAAGTTAGGCAAAAATCGGTCTCTGTTAAACCAATGTATTCAACTCAATTTGTCATTGGTGTTGGAAAGGATAAATAGTTAGTAAAACACAAAAAAAGCTAGACCCAAGTAGATCCCACTATATAGTAACTTAATTATGAAAAAGGTGATATTTAAATTCTGTAGCAAAGAAGAGCTTAGTGCAAATGACCACTCATCTGAGAGAAAATGAAATCCTACCCCTATCTAAACAATATATGAAAATAAATTTAAGCTACATTAAAGACTTAAATATACAATACGGGATAAAAAAGTTTAAGAAAAAAATAACAAAAATAAGTTTTAAGAAGGTAGATTTATTTGACTTTATGAAAATAAATTGTTATATAGGTGAAAGATGCCCTACCAAAATCAGTGAAGAAATAACAAGTAATCTATGAAGATACACTTGAACTTGCAGGTAATTAGAGAAAAACAAATTAGAGTAGCCATATTTGAGTTTGTATATAAATTAGATTCACAATTTTCTTTACTGAAGTCTACGTCGGTGGTGCTGTCAGGATAACTAGCAGAAATGTGAGTCATTAAGAGTGTTTTTAAGAAGCAATCTGCCATTATCAGTTAAATTTAAATTCATATAGCCTCAGACCCAGAAATCCCCTGCGTGGATATCAATCACATAGAAATAAAGGGCCAGTGCATAAGAATATCAATATAAGGATATTTATTGTAGCATTGTTTGAAGAGGCAAAAACTGTCATCCTAAAGGGTTTTTTAAGGGCACCACTGATGAAAACAGCTATTTCAATAGGTTAAACCACAAACACTGAACCAACACACTCCGTTCCATGTAAACACCATAGTTGACTTATCAAGAAAGCTAGTATTTTCCTTCCCCTTCCTTTTTTACGCCCTGTCTCTTGGTTTCAATCATTCAGACACTTTGAAATCTTGGAATTCCATATCAGCAAAAATCACCGGAATCCACAGAAACAGTCACATGTCCAGAGCTTTTCATCAGAAAGAAATTACTCTATTTCTGTTTTCTACACTCACCACTGTTTCGCTTTAGACCACACCTCCTTCTAATAAGATACTGCTTTGAGATTCCAAGAAACTGAGTAATGATTATACAACTCAAAAACAGCAGTATCTACTGTAATCCTCCTCACATGTAACAATAATCTTTCTCTAGAAAGGCGTACACCAAATTCTCAACAGAAGAATAACTCTACTTGCTTGATGAAATTACCATTCATTTTAACTTTCTTCTTTCTATTCTATAATTTCCACATTTCCCTCAACAAACAGTACTTTTGTCATCAGAAGCCACAGCAAATATAATGTTTTAACTTAGCATTATCACAGTTCTAATTTTTGTCTTCACCCATATTGATAAGTGTATTTGAGAGTGGGAGGGAAGGAATAATCTTTTCTAAAAGATACTTCTTTGAATAGTGAAATGAAAAATCTCATTAACAACATATAAAAATGAACCAATAAAATGGCACAGTGGTTCTATGTCTGGGCCCACAAATAAAATTTTCGATGTAGTTTTAAAGGAAATGGTCCTTCTATTTTAACAACCTCTAAAACTTGAGAAGCCATTCAAAGAACTACTCTCTACTTCCTTTTGTCCAGTAGCCATGTATACAAAAGAGAGATGGTAATACACCTACATAAGTAAAAAATTTTTTTTTCTCTAAGGAAGAGTCAGAAAACATAACTCTATGGAAAATATATTAGCCCATAAAATCAAGTTACTGCTTTTCATATTGGGGATCTTACTGAGAAATAAGTCTCTATAAGGTTATATCATAAGCAAAGATAATAGAAAGCATCTTGAAGAGGTCACATACGAAAGAAATCATAATTCTCTCCTAACAGGGAAAAATCACGTTATATGTAACCTTTGTAGGAAGAGGTATAATGAATACACCATGAACTTGAGGAGTTTATGCCAAGGAGAACTAAGTCTCCACGTGAGTTGTCCTTTTGATTTAAAGTTATAATACCTCGCCCTCCCCCAATTCCATATAGTGTTATTTCAGCAACTCATAGCTCTGAAGGGAACACATATAATAGAGACAAAATCTATCTCGGTCTCATGCTTGCAAATATCCAGAACATAAAGCAGTGTGAGCAGTGGTAAAACAACACCAGAACCAAAGTCAGGAGTTCTGGATCTTAGGCCAGGAGGTGCTGCCAGCTGACATTGAGTGAGTCCCAGAATTCACTTTTCTTTCATGCATCCTGGTTAAATTAGATGATTTCTAAGTATCCTACCAGAAAGTCTATGACTTTGGGGCTGGCTGTTACCGGGACTGAGGAACTAACAGCTTCTACAGCCTGCAGAGGCCACCAAGGGCCCCCATTCTCAACCCACCATTCCCTCGTATATCTGGCCTTCCTTCCTTCCTTCACTCGGCCCTTTCCTTCCTCCTTCTGACAGTTCCTTGCCTTTATTCAACAACACCACCCATTATTCCCCAACAATAATGGCAAAATTCATGGCACCTTTCTATGGGTCATACAGTTTACATTCATTTCCTCATTGAACACTGACACCTACCTTATGAAATAGGGTAAATTATTTTCTCATGTTATAGGCCATGAACCTGAGTTAGACAATTTTTTCTTTACCTCTGATCACTACATTCCAGTATATACAATAAAGGGGCCATTAAACACCTGATATGAAGTCCTTGGCCATGGTGATCAGAATAAAAGGATCACATGGGTGATCTCACAATGTCTCAGCTCCTGGCTGCTATTCATGGATTCTTTGGCAAATCCTTTGAGTAATGCCTGAGGTTTACGTGGGGATGTTAAATCTCTTCGGAGAAAGGAGTGATTTCTTTCATCCTACAGTAGCCTGTGCCAGGAGTTGTACTTTTCCACTGTAGCAGAAGAGTGGGTGTGAGGTGTCTACTTTGACCAAGGACAAAATCACCACACTCAAAGCAACTAAAATTCAGCAGGTCAGGAACCAGATACAAACACTTTGCTCACTGAGACTTTCTTCCCTATTTAATCAATTGACTATAAACTCTCCCATTTCTCTATGCATATATATCACTAAGATGTTGTGAAAGTTAAAGGAACTATCAGAAGCATCGCATTGTGTTTGTAAAGAATAAAAAGGCTCTGTACACTTCAAGAGGTTATTTTTCTCTAAGCATCAATTTCTTGATTTGTAAAATGAAAGAAGTACCTATTTTCAAGGGGTTTGTACAGATTAAGCAAGATAACTTACATCACCTCACAGCTGTTAGAACGGCTATTACAGAAAAGACAAGAAACAACAAGTGTTGGCAAGGATGTCCTGGAGCAAAGGGAACTAGTAAGCACTGTTGGTGGGAATGTCAATTGGTGCAGCCACTAGGGCAAAGAGTATGGCAGTCCCTCAAAAAATTACAGGTAAGGGCGCCTGGGTGGCTCAGTGGGTTAAAGCCTCTGCCTTTGGCTCAGGTCATGATTCCAGGGTCCTGGGATCAAGCCCCACATCAGGCTCTCTGCTCAGCGGGGGAGCATGCTTCCTCCTCTCTCTCCACCTGCCTCTCTGCCTACTTGTGATCTTGATCAAATAAATAAATAAATAAAATCTTTAAAAAATTTTTTTAAAAATTAAAGGTAGAAATACCATGTGATCCAGCAATTCCACTCTGGGATATGCTTCTGAAGAAAACAATGCCCCTCATTCAAAAAAAAATATGCACCCCCATATTTATTGCAGCATTATTTACAATGGTCAAGACAGGGGAACAACCTAAGTGGCCATTGAAGGATGACTGAATAAAGAAAGTGCAGAGTGTGTGTGTGTGTGTGTGTATACAATGCAATATTATTCAGTAATATAAAGGAATGAAATCTTAGTGGGCTCCCTTTCCTGTCTCACTCTGGCCATCTTGGTGGCTGCTCTTGGCTGGGGCTGCCCTGCACCTAAGGCAGGAAGATGGGGGCCATAAAGAAGGTGAAAAAGTCACTGGGGTTGATCAACTCTAGGCACCAACTGATTAAGAAAAGTGGAAAGTACTCAGTGGGATACAAGCAGACTCTGAAAATGATTAGAAATGACAAGCTAAAGTGGTCATTCTCACCAACAACAGCCCAGCCTTAAGGAAATCTGAAATAGAATAATACGCCCTGTTGGCCAAAACTGGTATCCATCGCCACAGTGGCAATAATATTGAGCTGGACACAGCATGTGGGAAATAACATGCACTCTGGCTATCATTAAGCCAGATAATTCTGGTATCATTAGAAGCATGCCAGAAAAGACTGGTGAAAAGTAAGTTGCACAAAAATTTTTCTTTAGTTAAACTGTCCAGAGCTTGTTTAAAAAAAAAAAGAAAAAGAACGAAATCTTGCCATGTACAGCAACATGGATAGATCTTGAGGGCATGATGCTAAGTGAAGTAAGTTAGTTAGAGAAAGACAAATACTGTATGCGCTCACTCACATGTGTGATCTAAAAAAACAAAAAAAAAAAAAACAAAAAACAAAAACAAAAAACTGAGCTCATAGATACAGAGAACAGATTGGTGGCTGCCAGCAGTTGGTGGGGGGTGGAAAAGGGGAGTAAGGGGTCAAAAGGTCCAAATTTCTAATTATAAAATACATAAGCCACAGGCATGTCACCTATAGTGTGGTTACTATAGTTAATAATACTATATTGTACACTTGAAAGTTGCTAATATTCTCATCATAAGAAAAAACATTTTTCATCACTATATGTGGTGACAGATGTCAACCGGTCTTACTGTGGTGATCATTTTGCAATACATATAACTATCGAAACATGTTGTATACCTGAAAGTGGTATAATTTCATACATCAATTTTGCCTCCCTAAAAGAAATAATAATTTATGTTAATGGTAAGAGTCTAGTACCATTTAATTCAGGAAACATTAGATACAGATGTAGGTAGAGATAGTAAAGGATATGATGTAACGATACACACATATATACTCATAAGCAAACATAGATGATAGACCGACTCCCATCCAGGAGGCTGAACAGACGGAATCTGATGCTTACTCTCAGCCCCATGGACATTATTTAGACCTCGGAATATGCTCAAGCTATCATAATATAAACACAATCACACAGACACACACACACACACACACACACACACACACACACAAATGCATCCTTCTCTGTTTACAGCGAGTATGAAGAAGTCTGGTGAAACCATGTAAGCAGAAAGCAGCTTCAGCCGAGACCCCAGAATAGATGAGTTCATTTTTACTACAAAGGGCTCTGGAGCCACCGTGTGGCCACATGGCACAGCAGCCCACCACCGAATCCACACCACAGAAGCTGTGAGGTCTGAGCTTTCCAATACCCCCACACTGAGAAGATGAATAGTTTCCTTGATTGGAAGAAGAACCCTAGCCCTTCTCAGACGGAAACAGTGCAGAGAGCTTGCTCTATTGTTCGAAACTATTTTTGGTGTTTTGTGTTGGATGATCCCAACTGACCGCTCTCCCCTTGAAGCTCGCGGTGGGTCCTGAAGGATTCTGTCACTGCCAAGCAGTAGGAAAGACGCCTGTTACGTGACGAACGAGGGCATGATCAGAAATGAGCTCTAATAGAGGTGTGTGGACAGAAAGGAGGGCTTTTCAGGAAGCGAACTGCATACAAAAGCAGGACTGACAGGCTGACCAAGGGCTGGGTGGGAGAATTCAACTCAATTTTTTGTTGTTTTGTTTTTCGAGAGGCAGCTACTAGGAGTCATTGCTCTCCGTTAAAGGCTAGAGACAGGAAGAAAGCTAACACCTTCATAGCTCAGTGAGGAGGGAAGAATCTTGAAGCGCAGAGGAATCACAACCAATATACGATGTTAGAAATTCTCTGGTTTACCCAAAAGAGCAGTGCTCTAGGGAAGGAACCCCACTAAGTTTATAAAGCTTTTCTGGACATAACGTGCTGCTAGACCAAAGAAAACTTTAATCCATATAAACCACTTCTGATTTGGAAAAGAAAACAAGACCTTTCCTTTTCTTTGCCCCGGGAAAAAATCTCTCACCCTTTGGAGGCCAAGTTCAAAAGATCCACTTCTCCATTGTATCTTCCCTAACCAACAAAATGCCAAAAGCATTGCTTTATCCCTTCTTTGAATTTGGAGCACCCCTGCCTTTATTTGATTACCCTGTACTTGGTTCTAAGTAGCTCTGATTTCTTTTCCCAGCGAACTCAGGTATCCATAAACTTGTCATCCCATTTTACCCAAACAAATGTTAGACACTGAAGACAGAGAATAGCTTGTCAATTTTTGCAGGTTCAGTGTCCTTACCTCGCATGCCTTCCCTTCCTTGCGTTCCCTTCCTGACCGGCATCAAACCTAAGCTCACTCACTGTCCTCTGCCCCTCTTTCCACAAGGCTATGTACATCTCACATTTCTCTTTTTCTAATCCCTAAGAAAACAGGGTCACTACTTCTGCTCGAAGACAATCTCTGCCATGTGCTGCTTTTCCTCTCTGTTCACTTTTCTCCAACACCTAACTCCATCAATTAGTCTCCTTTTATCATAGCTGGTCAATCTCTCTCCTTACACAGCTTTCTTCTCAGCCTATAAGAAGAATCCAATCTCCCTCACCCTGTTTCCTGACTGTTGCCCTAAGTCTCCTTCCTTTCTTATCCAATATGTTCCCCATTTCCATCTTGATACACACAGTCTGGCTTCCTCCCTCAATTCATTTCATACAGTTAATAAAGTCATCTCAAATGTCAAATCCAACATTTATTTCTTAAAGATTTTATTTATTTATTTGACAGACAGAGATCACAAGTAGTCAGAGAAGCAGGCAGAGAGAGAGAGGAGGAAGTAGGCTCCCCGCCGAGCAGAGAGCCTGATGTGGGGCTCGATTCCAGGACCCTGGGACCATGATCTGAGATGAAGGCAGAGGCTTTAACTCACTGAGCCACCCAGGTGCCTCCCCCCTCCCAACTTTTTTTTTCATAGCACTTCCACTGTTGATGACATGCTTCTTAAGCTCTCTCCAAGGAAAAGCAGTTTATCAGCTCTTCACTATATACTATGTTCTTTACGGAGCCTGAGAAGTCAAGTGAAAAGAAATGGTCCTGGCTCCCAACAGATTATGGTCTAGCAGAGAAAGTTGAGTAGGAAGTAAAGAAAGTGCACAAGAAGTTTCTTTGTCTCCTGGTTCTCCTATTGAACTTTTCCATGTTCTCCCTTCCCTATAATAAAGGTTTCTCCAGTTTTTGATCACACACACATCAATATATATATTGATATAAATATCAATATATATATATATATATATATCCCTCATATACTTATAGATATAAGCACATACATACAATCAGAGGATAATATCTCAAGATAATAAGGTGAAATTTGTCATTATCTATGCTGGACATACATTCACATTTCAAATAGTCTTCTGGATAGCTTCTTAAAAATTACTTTGAAATGAAACTGACAAGATTTAACTTGGAGTAAGAAAAGATGCCAGCTCAAGGAAGTGGAGAAAATGGAACCCTTATACACTGCTGGGAATGTTCACTGGTGCAGCTTCTATAAAAAACAATATGGTGAATTCCTAAACAAATTCAGAATAGAGCTACCATATGATTCGGCAATTGCACATCTGGGTATATATCTGAAGGAAATAAAGTCACCATCTTTTTTTTTTAAGATTTTATTTATTTGTTTGACAGAGATGACAAGTAGGCAGAGAGGCAGGCAGAGAGAGGGGGGGAAGCAGGCTCCCTGCTTGAGCAAGGAGCCCAATGTGGGGCTCGATCCCAGGACCCTGAGATCATGACCTTAGCTGAAAGCACAGGCTTTAATCCACTAGGGCACCCAGGCACCCCTAAAGTCATCATCTTGAAGAGCTATCTGTACCCCATGCTCATTTCAGTATTATTTATAATAGTCAAGACAGGGAAACAACCTAAGTGTCTGTTGAAAGATGAATAAAGAAAATGTGATATATATCATATATATTATATATATATACATACATAATATATAGTATTAATTACATGATTATATTATATGTTATGTATTTGATATATAGACTTGTATACACACAAATACACAAACTGGAATATTATTCAGGGATTAAAAAGAAGGAAACTGCCATTTATGACAACATATATGAAACTTGAGAGCATTAGGCTAAGTGAAATAAGTAAGAGAGAGAAAGACAAATACTGAGCAAGATCTCACTTACATGTCGAATCTGAAAAAACTGAAGTCATAGAAACAGAGAATAGACTGGTGGTTGCCAAGTATCAGTGCAGGGGTGGGGAGGTGTGGAATGGATGAAAGTCGTCAAAAACACAAACTTCCAGTTATAAGATGAATAAAGTCCTGGGAATGTAATGTACAGCATGGTAACTGTACTTAACAATACTGTATTATAGGGGCACCTGGGTGGCTCAGTGGGTTAAGGCACTGCCTCTGGCTCAGGTCATGATCTCAGGGTCCTGGGATTGAGCTCCACATCAGGCTCTGCTCAGCAGTGAGCCTGTCCCCCCACCCCACCCCGCCTGCCTCTCTGCCTACTTGTGATCTCTGTCTATCAAATAAATAAATAAAATCTTTTAAAAAACACTGTATTACTGTATTATATATTTGAATGTTGCTAAGAGAATAGATCTTGAAAATTCTCACCACGAAAAAAAATGTTAATATAAGTTCATGTGAAAAAAATATATGTATATATGTATATACATCTTATATCATTACATTGTACATCTCATATAACTGCATGTTATATGTGAATTATATCTCAATGAAGCTGGGAAAAGTAAAAATAAAAGACAGCAACAAAACACGCCAGCTCTTTCACCTTCTTTTTGTCGGTTTAGGCTTTCCTTATGGATATTCATCTTCTAACCGCAATTTCTTGGCAAGAATCTTTTTTTTTTAAGTAATCTCTATAGCCAGTGTTGGTTTGTACTCACAACCCTGAAATCAAGAGTAGGATGCCCTACTGACTGAGCCAGCCAGATGTCCTCTTTACAAAAATCTTTTAAGTGACCATTTAAGTTAGACTTTATATTATAGAATTCAGCACAAGATGCTGTGAGAAACTGGAAAAGCTGCTAAGAAGTGGTTCTGGATCATTGTGCACAAATACTCCACTCTTAGAAATATAAATGACATACATCATATAAATTTGCCTTCTTGGTACCTTGAGTATTGGTTTTCAGTTATGGCACCCGGGTAATTTTTTTAATTAAAAAGAAAAATCAATTCTAGGGTAGTAGGGAGTCCCATGGTGGAACCAAGTGGTGTTCCCACTGAGTATTCCCCATGTCCAGCATACCTGGAGGTCCAATAAGAAGACCACGTGAGAGAACTTCTACACAAGGCTGCTCATGGTCGAGACACACAAGAGCTCTCTTTGGTTCTAACAGCCTCCAGTGTAAGACTGAGCTGTGAGTAACAAGTTTACCCTGAACCTTCAGACAGGCTTCAGAATGTGGAAGACAGTAAGCCCAATGAAAGAAGAAATCAAAGTTCCCAAGTCTGGTATGAACATAAAGATCAGAGTTGGAGGCAAGAAGGTAGTGGAGACTTCCGGTTGTTCACCAAAATTTGCTGCCCTTTCCCATGCTAATACATCTTAACATGCGGCCACCCAGCTGCATGCAGCCAGAGCCTGCATCTTCCTGCCTACCTTGCCATCTGGGTAAATAATCATCAATAGAATGTGAGTGGAAGTGACTGGGCAACTTCTGCCTCAATTCCTAGTAGCAAACCATTGCTTTGGACTTGCACTCTTTCCCTTTCTGCAACTGGATGATGGATATTCCTAGGCCATCCTTCAACTATGATGCCAAGAACAGTGCCCTAGGAGAAAGCAGGGCAACCAGATGGAAGCAGTCAGGGTGCCTGAATGACCTCGTGGAGAGAACAACCAACTTGGAATACTCATTGCAGGACTATTACCTGACCATGAAACCACTTATTTAAACACCATATGTGGTCCTCTGTGTCAGAGTAGCTTAGCCAATGCGCTAACTGATACCTCAGGAAAACCAAATTGTGGGATGGTTTCTGTTAACTGTTACTCTCTTGAATCCCCCCAACCTGATGCAACCTGAGGAAATTTTGGCTGCGTATATGGTGGTGGCAGAGGTGGTATAGTACAACGGAAAGAGAACTGGGATAGTGTAGATTTTGGTTGAAGCCCCAGCATGACCTCTAAAAACTGTACAACTTTATTGAATTACTTAGACTTTCTAAGCTTCAGTTCACCTCTAAAGAGGATAATAACAATATAGTAGGGATACTGAGACAACCAAACACAGTTCTGGGAAAGACTAGGCATTTCATAACTGATAGTATCCTCTCTTCTGGAAGCTCAGATCCAGGAATTGGTAGGCATGGTTCTCTATGCCGAGGACTTTACAAAGCAGAGTCTATTACCAGAAATTTTGGGTCCAATTCTCCCAATTAGCCTTCTTAGCTCTCTGTTGAAGCAGCTCTCCCTACCTAACACTCTTACTCCCCCATCTCCTACCACCCAAGACGCATAAGGTCTGTAATTCCTGTGACAATGGCAACTCTGAACCTACATGCTCCTGTAGCAGAAAACAAGAAAGATAAACACACTAAGGAAGGTGGGTAAGAGTGTGTTCTGTATGAAATAAACAACAGTGGATATGTGCCCACAGTTTGGGTCTAAATGATGTCCAAACATTCATGAACTCCATATTTATGTGCCCGATACAACTCTCTTGAGACCAAGGGCTAAAATCACATTCCACAAACATTTACAAAGACTCTATTCCATCAATCTCTAAGTTACAAGAGATATAAGCATTAAAAATGGCAAGGCCTCAGGAGCACCTGGGTGGCTTAGTCAGTTAAGCATCTGACTCCTGATCTCAGCTCAGGGTTTGATCTCAGGGTTGTGAGTTCAAGCCCCATGTTGGGCTCCATGCTTAGCATGGAACCTATTTAAAAAATAAAAAGTTAGTTGATTAATTTTTTAAAAGGCAAGGTCTCAGCTCTCTTAAAACCCCCAATTTAATGAGGGTAACAGAAACACATATAAAAATCTTCAATACAGACAGACTCTAAAAAGTGTTATGATATATCAAACAAGTTAGGGTATGGGCTTAGCTACCATAACAGAGAGGACCAAAATAGAGTGGTTTAAACAAGAGATTTATTTCACTATCATGAAATGTTTGATATGCATATGTGATAAAAAGAGGAACTGCCTAGTTTAAGTAATATTAGGAAAGTGGTGAAATCCATCCTCTTGGTCCCAGTGCTCCTTTTTCTTCAAAGATACACCACTTTACAACCTCTGCAGTGTAAGTCTTCAATATCCTGGTATATCGCCCCCTATGCTAGAATATATTTTCAAAAAAATGCTTAAGTATTTATTTTAGTAGGATGTGAATAACTTGTAAGGTTTAGCATGGTACCATTTCCAGGGACTTTAGCCCTTTGATGAATTACAACAGAGATAAAGACAATATAATATATTTTATTATGGACTTTTGAGCATCATTAAGCAGTATTTGGGCAGAGATGGATCTGTATCAAAATAAACCACCTATTCTTAAAACATATCTAGAATGGATGTTGACTGTTAACAGTGTTGGTGAATGAGCAATAAATTGCATTGGGGGAAACACATGGAAGAATTTTTTAAACCTCCCACCCCAAGGTTAGGTCTTCTCTCTACACCCAACTACTTCAATTTACAGAATTGGGGATAAACTGACCACATACCATACTCTGATCAGTACCAGGTGATCTTGAGTGAGTAAAGAGAATTTATCATATGAAGCTCATAGAATCAGAAAACTAGGCCAGTTCAGCTTTACCGTGTCTGCACTAAAATGATCATTTTGACAAAATATTTCTCCATGAACTTTGGGTATAATTTTTTCCTCATCTTAAAATAAACCTGACTGGGGCCCTTGAGTGGCTCAGTCATTAAGCAACTGCCTTCAGCTCAGGTCATGATCCCAGGGTCCTGGGACAGAACCCACATTGGGTTCCCTGCTCAGTGGGAAGCCTGTTCCTCCCTCTCCCACTCCCCCTGCTTGTGTTCCCTCTCTCACCTTGTCTCTCTCTGTCAAATAAATAATAAAATCTTTAAAAAAATAAAATAAAATAATAAAATAGACCTGGCTATTCTTACAGGGTAAGAAGTAGACTCGCAATTATGTTGATCATAATTTGAATTACTGTGCCCTTAGGAGTTAGTTTGATTTCCCAAGGAGATAAACTAAAGTTCCTGTCATCAACTTATAATTTGCTATGTTTTGCTCATTGTGATTATTTTTTCATGGTATGATCATTTTTATCTTATGTTTTACACCATCATACTCCATTCTTCTTAAATGGCAGTCCCATCGAGTTCTAAGATTAGGTTGCTTATTGGTCAGGGAGAGGTATTCATAGATTCTAAATTATTATATTTCCCCTGTGCTGTGTTCATGTGAAATCACTAGTTCAGAATCTGATCCCAAATAACATTGAAGAACTGTTTTGTTAATATGCTCTCTCACTATACTTTAAGTTTGTTACAAAATACTCTGTATCTTGTAGCTCACTGTTGAATTCCTCTTTTAAAATCCTGTAGTTCTTATGAGTCATGACAAAACCAGCAATCTGGTTTTCAAAATGTGTAATAGTCTAACACTGTTTTCCACAAATCATACTGGTTTTGAAAAGATGACTCAGAACATTTTTAGATGCTTTGGCTTTGTGTTTCTAAAAAAATAATAATAATAAAATAAGAAGAAGAAGAAGAAGAAGGAAAAAAAAAGAAAAAAGAAAAAAATCTGGTCATATCCAAAGCGCAGGTCATTTTGGCCATCTGCATGCAAAATTGCAGAAATTTCATCTGTAATATTAACTCCTGACAACTTAATAAAAGTTCTTTAATACCACAGTTTTTAATCCAATATTATGCTGCCTTTAAAATATCTACAAACTAATTTGTAAACAGCCTCATATTTTCAATCTTTTTACTTAGAAACATACTTTATTCACCACACTAAAATACTGAACAAAAAAATTTTCAGAAGAAATGAAGAAATAAAATTCTTAGTTTAATTATAAAACAAAATATCTGGGCCTTGATTTTAAATGTTAATTAGAAGAAGAAAAACAGTCTTAATTGGAGTTGGCTAAAATTAACCAACTTACATTAATATAATCATGACCTTGCGCTCTTCATGAGCCAAATAGATTATGAAAAAGAAAATGTCCTTTGTTCTACGAAAGCTTAAAATATGAAAGCATATTGCTTTGTTGGATCCTTTAAGACCCAAGGTCATTTTAAAAATTCAACAATGCTTAGACTCATTTAAAAATCTCTCTTAATTCTTTGTGGTTTGTGCTATAAACACAGACTATTTTTTCTAAAACTTTTTTTTAAAGATTTTATTCAGTTATTTATTTGGGGGGGAAGCACAGAGGGAGAATGAGAGGGAGAAGCAGACTCCCTAAAACTTTTTAAAATGATTATTTTCTAGTTTCACTAGAATTAAAAAGTGTAAGATTCTGTTTCTACCACAAGGCGTCAGGCCATGGTAAGTTAATCTTCAAAAGGCTTTATGCGACCCTGCGCAAAGTCAATGACTACACCAAAAAATACATGTTAAAACATGAACAGTCCCTAGTTGCCTTAGCTTTGATTAAAGAACAATCACAGAAATTGCGGTTGAGCGAGCATTTTCCTTTGTTTTTCTAATCAGATTAGCTCTGAGGATGTTGCAAAACCCTCTTGCAATTCAGGTCTCAGACTCTCTCTACCCTGAGGCTGGTTCCAACTCTGAGGAGTAAGACCCACCCCACCCCACTTCCCCACCCCCACCCGCACCCGCGCATACGTTCTCTTTCTCCGTACCCCTTATGCTTTAAAGACACCCCCCCCCCAAAAAAAAAAAAAAAAAACTCTGAAATAGCGACAGTAGCTTTATTTTCAGGTTGGACTGCGTAATGGGCTAGGGTACGGGAAGCTGGCTTTAGTATATCAGAGGCAAGGAAGAGGCAAAGGCAACGTGGGGTTGAAGGGCCTGTTCAGCCAGGGGACAGGGTTCATGCGGTTTAGGGTACAAGATTTGTACCATTCAGGGGGCAAGTCACTCTCAGATCTTCACATTCGGATTCCTCAACTGTAAACAGCAGTCACTTCATCGAGTTACTGCTCAGTGTAAAGCGGGCTGGCGAAGCTCTAAAGCAGTCCGTCTCAAAGTGTGATCTGAGGGTGCTCCAGCATCACCGGGAACTTGCTAGAAATGCAGAATCTCAGGCCCAGACTTGAGGATCAGGAAACCGTGAGGGGGAAGACCACCAATCCGTTAGTTTAATAAGGCCCACAGGTGGTACACGTTCAAGTTTGAGAACCACCGCTCCGAGGAATTGCACGAACGTTCGCTCCTCGGGAGATTAGCGAAAGCGGGAGGGGCAGGCCTCCGGGGGAGACAGGGCCATCCGAAAGAACACCTGCTTGCGATGTGGGGAAACGCTCGGTTTGGCCGCTGGGACGCCCCGAGGGCTGCCCCTCTGAGGCAGGAGCCCTGAGGACGCCCGGCACCTGCAGGTGGCGCTGGACAGGCCCTTGACCAAGAGGCGGGGTCTGCCGCGGGGGAGCAGGCTCCGCGCTCCGGGGCTCAGACGCCGCGTGGGGCTGGCGCGTCTTCGCAGAAGCTGTGCCGCAACTTACCGTCTGGTCGCGTCGAGGAGCGGGTGAGTCCCTTGAATCGTCCCGGCTCGCTGCTTGCTCCCCGCCTCGGTGTGCCCCTGCGAGAGCGGGCGCGGGCTCGCAGCCGCGGGAGGGGTGGAGCGGCTTGCAAGCCTCCCCAGTCCCGGGGCGGCGGCGTTCCGAGGCGAGAGCAGCTCAATTCGCCCCTTATGCGCGGCTCCAGCGCGCGCTGCCCTCCAGCCCAGTTCTCGGCCCAAGCACACTGCTCCGTTGTGGCCGGTCCAGGGGCTGGGAGCCAGGGACTCCTAAGGAAGTCTTTTCGCTGGGAGCCCGGTGGATAGGATGGGTTGTTAAGTTTGCCCTTCGGTTGGATTCTGCCGGCAGGTTTTTCCAACTTGGCAGCAATCGCAGCGAGTTTGCATAGCATTGAGGAATGATTGGTACACAGTGCTTAAAATCGTGTGACTTGCCTTCGGGTTTCCTAGTAACAGGGAGTTTTCGTTTTAAGTTCTGGGAACGTTAGTCCTGCTCTTTCAGGCTCGGGTTTGGGGTTCAAGTTCTCTCCAAACAGGCGATCAAGGAAGGCTTCGTATATGTCATGGGTTTGTAGACACAAAATTTACAAACACTTCTAAATTTCTTGGTCTTTAAAAAAAAAAAAAAAATCCCCACGACATCCTGACAATTACTTAGATTTAACACAGATATTAAGCAATGCTTTAAAAACAAAACAAAACAAAAAAACAGCCCAGTGAAGAAAAACATCTTAACCTATATATACATAGTTAAATGTGGGGAAGCGAGTATACACTTTGAAGTGTAGAAGGTTTGGAAATGCAGTGCAATCCATATTGTGCTCCGGTCATTGAGTTTCTTCATATTCGAAACTCTCTGACAAAAATATGAGTCACTTGGGCCGTGTCAATATTTAGCAGGAACATCAGGTCAGCCATCCTCATTCAACAAAACGGAACAGTCACATCAGAAATATGTTTTGCTTTTTTTAAAGGGATGAGAGTTAGAGAACTTTGGGTCAAATCTGGAGTTCCTAAAATCTGAACACTGTGTTGTTTCTTTCTTTCTTTCTTTCTTTTTTTTTTCATGAAAAGATGTTACTGTGGAATTTAAATTATATATTTGGTTAATGTCTGATGGAAACCAACATATTTTATTTGACGGATATTTTATTTTCTCACCTTCTGGCACAAATTGGACTGCGGACCACAGAGCCAACAGGCTCTCTCACTGCTCTGGGTTCTTCCATGGCCTTGCTCTCTAGCATGGTCTCCCTACCACGCAGATGAATGGGTGGATACTTCTCCAAGGCCTCTTAGCCTTTTCACCCAGTTTCTGTACAAAGTGGCCCTCAATCAGCAAACACTGCCAACTTGCTTGAGGCCCCAGGACCAGGTCTACAAGAGAACCCTTACCCTTTCCATGCCACAGTCTGCCTATAAAACTTTTTCTTTAGAATCCATTGCACTACCACACAGTTAGTTGTTGAAATTTCTGCCTTTTCCCCTAGACTTTGAGTTTGTGAGAGCAGAGGCTCCATCCCATTTAACTTCGTATTCTCACTGTGTGATACTGTTGTTCACAATATAGTTAATGAGTTAATATTGAATAAGTGTAGATTTGCATGTTAACATCTTTGCCGTGCTACAACTCAGAGTGAAACCATCTAAACATAGAGAATTATTTCTTGTTTGGTTGCAGTAAATAAAATTTCTATTCCTGGGGCCCCTCGGGGGGCTCAGTTGATTAAGTGTCTGCCTCTGGCTCAGGTCATGATCCCAGAGTCCTGGGATGGAGCCTCTCGTCAGGCTCCCTGCTCAGCAAGGAGCCTGCTTCTCCCTCTCCCTCTGCTCCTCCCCCTGCTGGTACATGCACCACGCTCTTTCTCTCTCTATCAAATAAATAAAATCTTAGGGGGAAAAAAGCCTTCTATTCCTATTCCTAGACACATACATACCTCCCAGATTACTGTATTTATAATGTTGGTTAAATCACTAAATGATTTGGAATTATACTTATTAAGGAAATAGAGTGTAAGCTTCTCCAGAACAGACACATAGTCTCATTTCTCTTTCCTCCTCTGTGTCTGTCTTCGAGTTGAGCTCCATAAATACCTGATGATTGGCATTTGCTTTACTCAGAGCTCTTTTGCATGCCAATGATAGATACAAAAATCAAACTCAAGCAAAAAAGGGGAATGTACATTCACTTGTGTAACTGAAAATGTCATGATCTGGTCTCAGGAACTGTAAATACTTAAAATATTACCACCAGCACTCTTCTATGTCTTTCCTCATCTCTTGCTTGTACTTTAGTGTGGTGGCTTGTTTTTGTTCTCTTGAAGACATCTTCCTCCTTAGAGCATGTAGAAGAAAGCACAGTAGGCTTCTATCATACCAACTTAACAAAGAGTTAGACATCTCTTTATCTTCCACTCCTCTATATAAATATTAGAGAAAGACTCTAATTGGTTCAACGAGGGTTATGCCATCCCTAAGCCAGTCAGTGCCATCAAGGGAACAGAGAATTCTGATTAGCCAAGACTGAGTCATATGCCAAAGGAGGGTCCATTCTCCAAATGGAGGAAATGTTTCAGATCATTAAAAAGTAGGGGGGAGGGGCGCCTGGGTGGCTCAGTGGGTTAAGCCTCTGCCTTCAGCTCAGGTCATGATCTCAGGGTCCTGGGATGGAGCCCCGCATTGGGCTTTCTGCTCAGCAGGGAGCCTGCTTCCTCCTCTCTCTCTGCCTGCCTCTCTGCCTTTTTGTGATCTCACTCTTTGTCAAATAAATAAATAAAATCTTAAAAAAAAAAAAAAGTAGGGGGGAATATGGGCAGACCAATACAAATATCCTCAGCATGAATGTTGCAAAATGTCAAAATACATAATATATAGCAAATGTCCTCAGAGCGCTTGAACAAAGGTAAATGATTGGCATGACAGAAAGATGGCTTCTCTTTATTTTTTGAGAAAATCAAGCCTTTAAATTTAGAGAATGTTTTAAGTATTTGAAGCCACTCCTGGAAACAACTCTCCACTTAGTAAAGTGTTACAGGTGTTCTGAAATTAAGAAACACATGTTTCTCATAATCAAGTTGTTATATATCTAATGTGTTTTTCTCATTGAATTTCATAAAGTGCAAATTGGCGAGGTATTCCTCTAGAAATAAATTTAGAACTAATAAAAACAACAAATAGTATTATGATACCATGTGTTCCCTTCCTTTAAAAAAAAAAAAAAAAATGCTACACCAAGCCTGAGGAGGATCTGTGAAGGGTGTTAAGGCAAAAATTCCTTTGTCAGGTAGTAAATTTGACAAAACTAATTTCCACAGCTTTGACTAGGAGAATAGGCATATCAGTGACTGAACACAACTCAATAATTCCATTGGAAATATACTAAAAATTCTTGCTTATCAACAAAAACCAGCCTGTTACTCTGATGAGAAAATGACACTCTGAATATACAGCCTTTTGGTCCTTTGTGCCACTATCAGGGTTCACTTTACCGAGAGTGTCTATTCTGTTTATTGTCTGAACCTCAGAATGCACTTCCCCATAAAATCATTTAATTAGTATTTCAGATTCCAGTATCAACCCCAAAAGTCTATCAAATATAACTTCCTAAAGTATAATCTTATATCAGCTAACTCCACTTAAAAAAAAAAAATCTTTCCTAATTCTATTTTACCTTTGTGCAGAGCTGGCTTTCCTCTAAATGGCACCTGGAGTTAACTTATAAAAGGTAACATCTGACCCTTTGAATTCCCTATAGACATGTTTGTCATTCATTGCACCAATAGCTGGACAAAACAAAGCTGTTATTGACACAAGGACACTGGTTTGAGATTCTGACAGATTATGTGAGGTTAAATGGTAAATCAGTCACTATTTTAATTGCACTTTGTAGGCCACTCTAGTCCTTGTGTGAGTAAATTCTTCTATTGCCCTATCAAACATTAATGTCTTAAATAGTACAGACATGAGGAAGATAATGATGTTTATTTTCTTCGGTGGCTGACGCTATCCTATTTTACAGAACTAATGGAGAGCAGACAAGACATTACAAACCAAGAACTTTGGACAATGAAGCCTAGGAGAAATCCAGAAGAAGATGATTATTTGGTAATATGTTAATAATACTTCATTGAAATCTAGAAACAGAATTTCAGTGCTGTCCTGTATCTCCTAGGGTTGAAACAATGATTTTTCACCCTAGTCAACAGGTATCTTCACTCTGATTCCTATCACTGATATCTCGATGGGCAAAGAAAGGTTCAGGGTGGTAGATAAGAGAAATTGTACCTTGATGATGGTCATGGACTTGGCTGAATAACCTCGAATAAGTCACTGAAAATTCCAGGTCTTGGTCTATCTATAAAATGAGAAAGTGGACCAGATCAGCTCCAAGGCCCTTCCAATTCCCTCTAACACTCTGTGGTCTAAGTTTCTTAAGAGAATCATCAGTGCCCATATAACAATGTAAGCATACATTTTTTCCATAGGCAATATGGCAGCTTAACAAGAGATCATCAAGTTAATTGATGATTCACCATTTAAACAAATAAATTCAATTTTGGAATAAGAATCATTTGTCCCACTTTTATGCCACCAGGAGATTAAATGTTTCTTACTTATATAATTTGACTGAAAAATTGGTAGAAATGTTTGGTTCCAAACTCTTTTTGCCTTTCTAAATGATATCAACTGCAGTTCTTACTGAAAGTATTTTATCTTAGTTATTTTAATAGGAAAGATAGTCTATACAATAATTTTATATAACATCACTTTTTAAAATTATTTTTCTGAATTATTTTAAAAGGAATAAGAAGATATGATACATACATATTCTTTAAAATAATTGTGCATAAAATAAAAACATTTTCATTTTTCAAGTTAACCATCATAATTGCTTTTCCATAATTTTTCATCATTAACCAGAAAATTGATCTCAGTTGATTGTACTTAGATTATTTCAACATGTAGAGATGACAGAAGCTGTATCATGCTCAACTCCCTTCTAAATGGAGCAACTGAAAAAAGATGTAACAGTGATTTATCACTGAAAGTAAAAGTCAAAGGGCAAGAGGTGACTTTTGAACACTAAAAATTATAAAGAACTATGTGAGTTAAGGTTACTCTGCATAAAATGAGGAAATCAACAATATAATATATCACATTAAACTTTAAAATGTTATGGTTTTTACATAGAGAGCTGTAAGAAATGAAGAATAAGATAGTTGTTGAAATCACTGAGCATCAGGGAAATACAAATCAAAACCACTGTGAGATACCAGCTCACACCAATCAGAATGGCTACAATTAACAAGCAAGGAAATGACAGATGCTGGTGAGGATGTGGAGAAAGAGGAGCCCTCCTACACTCTTGGTGGGAATGCAAGCTGGTGCAACCACTTGGGAAAACAACATGGAGGTTCCTCAAAAAGTTGGAAATAGAACTACCCTACGACCCAGCAATTGCACTACTGGGTATTTACCCTAAAGATACAAATGTAGTGATCCGAAGGGGCACATGCACCCGAATGTTTATAGCAGCAATGTCCACAATAGCCAAACTATGGAAAGAACCTAGATGTCCATCAATAGATGAATGGATAAAGAAGTGGTATATATACAATGGAATACTATGCAGCCATTAAAAGAAATGAAATCTTGCCATTTGTGAGGACATGGATGGAACTAGAGGTTATTATGCTTAGCGAAATAAGTCAACCAGAGAAAGACAACTATCATATGTTCTCCCTGATGTGAGGAGGCAGAGATGCAACATGGGGTGCTTGGGGGTTAGGAAAAGAATAAATGAAACAAGATGGGATCGGGAAGGAGACAAACCATAAGAGACTCTTAATGTCACAAAACAGTGTGGCAGTGGGGAAGGGGGTAGGGAGAGAGAGGTTGGGTTATGGACATTGGGGAGGGTATGTGATATGGTGAGTGCTGTGAAGTGTGTAAATCTGGCGATTCACAGACATGTATGCCTGGGGCTAATAATACATTATATGTTTATTAAAAAATGTTTTTAAATTATTTTTTAAAAAGGTAGTTGGTAAAAAAGTAAATCATTAAATCATCAGAATATGAAACATCCTAAGTTCTTATTAAGAAGGTTTTTTTTTTTTAATTTTCTGGTATATCAGTCAGCTAGGGAAATGACAAAATATTCAATGTAACCTTTTTTGAATTGTTAACTGCTCAGAAATGCAACTGGGTAAAGAAGTATAATGTTCTTGGGAAATAGATCATCTCTATGGGATTTAACTATGTATATAACTTTTGTACCTTCTGATAGAGTGTTTGTCAATCATTACTTACACAAATGAGATATTTTAGAAATACAAAATCAAAGTACAGCATGATAGAAATTATATATTTTTATAATTGTATTGAGTATATTATTCCTGACCCTTCGTACTTGAATTAATGAAGAATTCGCTCTTCAGTTCTTTGTGGAGAGTTGCCCAATTACCAATAAGAATATTATAAAACAAATTCAACCATTACAAATACAAGTTTTATTATTTCTGCCAAAGATTACTGGATTATTTTTTACGTTTTCAATTTTAGTTTCCCACTTACATTATTCTGTTGTTTCATGCCTCAAGGTAGAAACACAATGGTCTCAGCTTTAATAGATAATCTTCTGTCTTTAGAAAAAAGCGTGTATTCCTCTGTCTAAAAGAAAATCAAATAACAGAAATTAATGGAGAATCCCAACATAGCTAAATCCATATTCAATCAGTGCTACATAGACGGTGACTTCAGCTAACCAGTATCCAAAAACAAGGTTCTGAATGCCCTTTTTTACTGGTAAGCACCATGAACAGAGTAGGTAATGTGTTGAAGAGAAATCCCATTATTTGTCTAAGATGTTGATTTTCTTTGCTTTGTAGGATAAGGACTCGGGGGAGACCAGCACGCTGAAAAGAACTGTGTTTTCTCACATGCACCCAACAACCCACATTGATGGATTTGATTGCCCCGCCGAGCTTCAGCACAAACAAGAACTCTTTCCAATGTGGCGCTGGCCAGTTAAAATCGCTGCTATCGTGTCATCTCTGACTTTTCTGTACACTCTTCTGAGGGAAGTAATTCACCCTTTTGTAACTTCCCACCAACAGTATTTTTATAAAATCCCAATCCTGGTCATCAACAAAGTCTTGCCAATGGTGTCCATCACCCTCCTGGCACTGGTCTATTTGCCCGGGGTCATAGCAGCCATGGTACAGCTTCGTAATGGAACCAAATATAAGAAATTTCCACGTTGGTTGGATAGATGGATGTTAACAAGAAAACAACTAGGGCTTCTCAGTTTCTTTTTTGCTGTGCTGCATGCAATTTATAGTTTATCCTATCCAATGAGGCGATCCTACAGATACAAGTTGCTCAACTGGGCATATCAACAGGTAGGATGACCATACTGCCTACATCGCTGAACTAAAATGTCTAAATCTTCCAACAAATTAAGGCTTTCTTATTTTAATATCAATACCCCAAACCTCTTTTGAAACTCTGTGTCGGGAAGGTAATCTGCATTTTTCAGTGTTTTAGTATAATTCTCCTTTGGAGCTTGGTTGTATATAATTTCACATGGAAGAATTTTTTTTTAAGTTGAAAATAGTAAACTATAACTTTAACAACTTAAACACATATTTTGTTCCTGGACAGGGTTACACAGCAACCTTCTTCCCCCTCATGAGATGACTTTTTAATGTTCATTGTTCTTATCTACCACACAAGCATGCACATTACAATCCTAACATCAAGTAACTATGATATAAATTAGTAAACAAGTTATATATATAATTTATATATATTTTATATATATATTATTCTACATATATATTTTTTTTCCAGGAAAGAGATTGATAGCTCCAACTCATTTCTCACAGAAGAATGCACAAACAAAGCCACAAATTTGCGGAGGCTCCTAGTTATCAGGCCCTCCATCGTAGACAGAGGGAACGTAGGAGGAGACTGATCTGCCAGGAACAAATATTGTTTGCATTCCTTCTCTCCCCCTTTCACCCTCTGGTAGGTCCAAAAAAATAAAGAAGATGCCTGGATTGAGCATGATGTGTGGAGAATGGAAATTTATGTGTCTCTGGGAATTGTGGCACTTGCAATATTGGCTCTATTAGCTGTGACCTCTGTTCCATCTGTGAGCAACTCTTTGACATGGAGAGAATTTCACTATATTCAGGTAAATTATATATCAAATAACTCTGGTCCCTCAAAAAGGCCAACCTTTTCTGCGCTTATAATATCATCAAGTATATTGACTTTGCCCCATAAAAAATAACAAATGGTTTTCCGGTTGCAAAGATCCCACACTTGTTCCAAACAATAATGTGCTCTCCAATAATTTTTCCCTATCACTTCTAAGTAGAAGTGTTTTCCAGACATAAATAAAAAGCATTACTCAAAGAAAAATATATCTAACATTTGGGGGCACCCGGGTGGCTCAGTCCGTTAAGCAGCTGCCTTCGGCTCAGGTCATGATCCCAGGATCCTTGGGATGGAGCCCCGCATTGGGCTCCTTGCTCAGCAGAGAGCCGGCTTCTCCATCTCCCACAATTTCTAACATTTGAATGTTGTTAGACAATTTTCTAGCCACCTAATAACAACATGGGTGATATTTTAGGAATTTAATAGTCATGGTTTATTCGTTCCCAAATAAACATATTCTTCTGCCTGCCTCTGATTTTACTTAATGCCTTTTACATTACACAGCTGTATACTCCCTTTAAAAAAGCAACTCTTCTTGAAATTTGGAGTTTTGACTACCAAAGTTTTTCTAATATTTAATTTTAAAGACTGCTTTTTCCAACTTGTATTTTATGTAGCCTACTGACTTCTCAGTATTCTTGGGATTCAAAATTATCTCAGATTTACTGAGGTTCATCTTCTCATGGTAGATTACAGCCTAAGAACAGCAGGAGGCAGAGGACTAAATTTAATTTCATCATAAGCACTGCTGAGATTTTTTAAAGCACATAGCCTTAGCTATGTGGACATTTAGCCTTAGCTACGGGTGGACATTTTTGGAAGTTCCCACACAGTCAGACATTTCTGCACTATCCCTTCTACACGTCTATACATGTCCTCCTACAGGCTCTTTATCAGGACATCTGATTAAGCAGGAAAACCTGTCTCCATCTGAATTGTTACAATAGAGCTTGGAAATGGTGCCACATTTTCCAAGCACAGTACTTGCTGATTGTGTAGGTTTAGCTGGATAGCCGAGTTCTCTGTTCCTCATTAAATAACTTTCTTTGTACGTTTGCTCTGCCTGTCACATGTATGCTGAGTACCACTTTTTTTTTTAAAGATTTTATTTATTTATTTGACAGCCCGAGATCACAAGTAAGTAGAAAGGCAGGCAGAGAGAGAAGGGGGGAAGCAGGCTCCCTGCCTAGCAGAGAGCCTGATGTGGAGCTCGATCCCAGGACCCTGGGAGATCATGACCTGAGCTGAAGGCAGAGGCTTAACCCACTGAGCCATCCAGGCACCCCTGAGCACCACTTTTTAGATTTAATTAGGAATTCAGGCACTGCATCTTGACCACCCAGCCATGCTGCTATGTACACAAGACCTAGTCCATAGTAAGTATACAGGAAACATTTGGTAAGAGGAATATTCAACCAAGCATGTGGATTTTTCAATTAATAACCTAGAAACTTTTCCTTTACAATCTGAGAACTAGTTGTTCTGTGATTTACCTTGGAGACTGATATTTGAAAATGTAAACTTAGCTGTTTGGTTGTATTCATTGGGGCTTAAGAGTGCTTACTGCTGAATAATTGTGAGTTGGATTCATTCTGGCAGACTAATGACCATTTCCAGTAAAGCGAATAGAAGTAAAAACTTACCTAGAAGAGCCATTGTCAGAATGCTATAAAATTACACAGGTGAACAACTATTTTTGAGCAACTTTTTCTGGACAATGCCAAGTATCCCAGTACATGTTGAAGTTGTTC
The DNA here is from genome assembly GCF_011764305.1 of Mustela putorius furo. Taxonomy (NCBI): domain Eukaryota; kingdom Metazoa; phylum Chordata; class Mammalia; order Carnivora; family Mustelidae; genus Mustela; species Mustela putorius. The sequence goes on from NW_025421998.1 coordinate 33,524,291, forward strand.
TTCACATCTTCCTGTCTCTGTGTGTTGTTTCAAGAGTGGAAATAGCTGTTGGCATTTTCCCACCTTATCAGGATGTTTGATTTTTAACATAGGCCAAGCTCATTCACCTTAGTATTCATGTACCAAAATCAGAGTCACTTACTTTGGTTGCTTTCATAGTTGATAAAGATCACTGACATCAAATTGATTTTTGCACTAATCGTCAACCTGCTAATATTTACTGAGCACCTAAAATGCACAAATCATTGTGTTTATTCTGCAGGGGATCTGTGATGAGTAAAAGTCCCCGATTTTAGATGTCTCTTGATAGGCAGAATGAAGGCAAATGCTCAAGAGACAAAGCAACATAATTTTTTTTTGAAGATTTTATTTATTTATTTGACAGAAATCACAAGTAGGCAGAGAGGCAGGCAGAGAGAGGAGGAAGCAGGCTCCCCGCCGAGCAGAGAGCCCGATGCGGGGCTCAATCCCAGGACCCTGAGATCACGACCTGAGCCAAAGGCAGAGGCTTTAACCCACTGAGCCACCCAGGCACCCCTAAAGCACCATAAATTAAACATCATAAGACAGATGAACAAAGTATGGAGAAAAGAAAGATGGTGTTACTGATTAGCTGAGGTTGAAAGACTGATTGTGAATTTTCTCAACTTAAATAAACTGGGGGCAAAATACCACCCAAAGTAAGGAAGGGGAGGTGGGGAATGTGTGAGGAAAATGGAAAGATGTGAGTGGACAATGTTGAGAAATATGATAGGGAAATGATTACAGATGTATGAAGGAATTTCCAAGCAACAGAACAGAAGAGATAGGATGGAATAAATTCTTATTCAACCAATCCCAACAAGATCAATTTTTTTTTTTCTTTTGCAGAGCAAACTAGGAACTGTTTCCCTTCTGCTGGGCACGATACACGCATTGATTTTTGCCTGGAATAAATGGGTAGATATAAAACAATTTGTATGGTATACACCTCCAACTTTTATGATAGCAGTTTTCCTTCCGATTATTGTCCTGTTTTGTGAAGCCATACTATTCCTGCCATGCTTGAGGAAGAAGATTCTGAAGATTAGACATGGTTGGGAAGATGTCACCAAAATTAATAGAACTGACATGTCTTCCCAGTTGTAGAATCAGTTGTTTACACGCATTTTGGTTCAAGATTGATATATTTTACCATAAATGTTTCAGATTTGTATTCGTTTAATAAAATGACCACTTGAGGGTCTTAACATATCTTTGCAGCTGAGTCATGAGTTTGAAGTATGTGTGGTTCTCTGTAGATTTGATTCAAAGCAATAAACAAAGCAATCTTTAGCACATCCCCTATGTTCAGTAGAACTAAGCATAACAAAACAATCACATCTGATTCGTCAGACTGTATAGCATTATAAATAAAATGCCTTGTAGTCCCCATCCTTACAACTCATTAAAAGGTATAAGGAAGCATGAAAAAATACATTATCTGGTTCTACCATTCAAGTATATCCATTATTTATGATTGTTGTTAAAGATGGGTTTCCTTTTCCTGTAACTGGGTGCTATTCGTGAAACACCAATTGCAAAAAACACAGATTGTGTCTACACGAGTAAAGCAACAGAATAAAATCAGATATATGTCCAGGCAAAATAAAACTCAAGCTATCCAAGAGAAAAAGTAAATTCACTTTTCTCTGTATGAGTTACATACAACTCAGTTGGAAATAATATATTGGTGAAAGCATACCTTGAACCATTTCTTCAAAGAGCGAGTAGACATCTGTTGTCAGGACTCGCTAACCCAATAGACTATATACTTCAGAGGTTTCTTATAATTCACAAAACTGACTGCAGACCATATCTTCTGTATAGGTAAACCATTTATTATGATTTAAAACAATAGAGCTAATGCTAATGATACAAATAAGGAAAAATAGTATATTCATTATGTGTTCATTTTTAAAAATTTTTTTATTCTGTTAAAAAAGGACCATTTTTGGGAGGCCTGGGTGGCTCAGTCGCTTAAGTGTCCCAACTCTTGACTTTGGCTCAGGGTTGTGAGATCGAGCCCCTCATTGGTGTGGAACCTGCTTAAGATTCTCTCTCTCCCGGGGCACCTGGGTGGCTCAGTGGATTAAGCCGATGCCTTCGGCTCAGGTCATGATCTCGGGGTCCTGGGATCGAGTCCCGCATCGGACTCTGCTCAGCGGGGAGCCTGCTTCCCTCTCTCTCTCTCTCTGCCTGCTTCTCCGTCTGCTTGTGATCTCTCTCTGTCAAATAAATAAATAAAATCTTAAAAAAAAAAAAAAAGATTCTCTCTCTCTCTCTTTCTTTCCATACCTTCCTCCCGAGACTTTCTCTCTTAAATGAATGAATGGATGAATGACAATTCATTATTACATGGGGGAGCTAAGGAGCCTTTTGGAGTATAAATTTGGGCTCTACACACTATTGAGATTCAGAGTTACAGAGAAAGATCTATGTCTGGAGATAGTGAAGAGTTCCAAGTAGCATAATTGGAAAGAGCAGACAATGGTGCCTGGAGAAATAATTCACCATTAGAGAAGGAATCCAGGGCTCTTAAATTACAAAGCAGATTCTTCAGGAAGATATAGCAATGGTACTTCTTTACTAACCATGTGATGTGTATCGTGCCCTTACCAACCAGCCCTGAGATGCCTCGGTCAAGTACCTGCCCTCTCAGCTGCATTGCATGATGCAGAGTGGCAACATCTCCAGGACTAAGAGGGAGAGATCAAGTTCCAGCCTTCCTGGCACCAAGACCATGGAGGCTGCAGCTTGGGAACAGGGTTCCAACCCCAAGCAGCATTTCCATGAAGCTGTAAGGACAGCAGTGGAGTTCTGGCTTGGTTACTGGGGTCCCGTCTCTGTTAACCATGATAATACACAACAACAGGCCTATTTGAAATACAGAATGTATCCTTTAGGGAATTCCTAATGGTAGAAGGAAAAGAGTCTATGAGACCTTAGAAGTAAGGCACAAAAAGATATAGATTCAATTGGCACTCATAGGGTTTTGGAAACAAGACCATTCACACTTGGGTGATTTTTCTGAATTTTTTACAATGATTGGATAGTATTGTTATTAGAAGAAAACAACAAAAGTTGTCTTTAAAAGAACAAATATCATATTCTGATATGAGCTTGGATTTCCTTTTATTCAATGGATTTTTAAAAATTATGTTAATCGCCATACGCAACCTCATTAGTTTTTGATGTAATGTTCCATGGTTCCTTGTTTACCTGTAGGACCTAGAGCTCCTTGCAATGGATTTAGAGAGCACCTCCCTATATAAGGCCCAATGCTAGACAGATGATATATCAAGAAAGAAATGAGCAGTGCCAGGGCACCTGGGTGGCTCAGTCATTAAACATCTGCCTTCAGGTCCTGGAATCCAGCCATCTGGCTCTCTGCTTAGCGGGAAGCCTGCTTCTCCCTCCCCACTCCCCCTGCTTGTGTTCCCTCTCCCACTGTCTCTCTCCTGTGTCAAATAAATAAATAAAATCTTTTTTAAAAAGAAAGAGGCGCTGGGGTGGCTCAGTGGGTTAAGCCGCTGCCTTCAGCTCGGGTCATGATCTCAGGGTCCTGGGATCAAGCCCCACATCGGGTTCTCTGCTCAGCAGGGAGTCTGCTTCCCCCTCTCTCTCTCTGCCTGCCTCTCTGCCTACTTGTGATCTCTGTCTGTCAAATACATAAATAAAATCTTTAAAAAAAAAAAAAAAAGAAAGAAAGAAAGAATAAAAGAAAGGAAGGAAGGACCAGTCCCACCTACAGTCTCAGAGGAAAGACAAATTTTAGGTCAGCATTGGATTCTAGGCTTACTGGTATCCTTCAGGAGGAAATGACCAGCTCTGCCTAGTATGGCAAAGTCAGAAAGTTGTGAGGTTGATGCAAAACAAAACAAAACAAAAAACTACCTAAAATAAAGCAAAAGTAAGAGTCCTTCAGATAGAATGGGGAACAAAAAGATAGGCATTTCTCAGGTCCTTTGATAAGGTGATATTTTTAATGAAACTACTAATACAATTAATGTGATTGTGGAGGATACACAGGGTCTCTCACTGGAGCACAAAAAACAGCACCTAGGAGAGCTGCCGGCCAGGAGCCCAGAGCCTTCCTTCCCGAGGGGCTTCCTTTTTTACTTAAAATGAAGTTTGTGTAGAGTTTATTTTCTTTAAGCATTTGCTTGCTCTATAGGAATCTTACAGTATTTCATTAAAGAAAAAAATTTAAATGATGTAATAATAGTAATAAAAATAATGTTTTAAAAATAATAATGTTTTAAGACCATAAAAAAGAAATATGTGATTCTGATCTGATTTTCAGACCGTAGACCACACATCTGGGAAAGCCAACACAAGATCTGTAAAATTAAACATATAAATTAATAACAAAAATAGGTGATTTGCATTGGTAACATGGACTCTGGAATTTTCTTCCAAGAAAATGAACAAGTTGTAGCTCCTTTCCTGAAACTGGTCTTCAAAGTACAAGTATTAGAAATGTTCCAGCTTGGATTTAATGTTAAGTTTTCCTTGGTTAATTAGTTCTCTTTCTTCATGCCAATTTTTCCAGGTGTTTTCAAGTGGCCCTCGGAAGAGGTAATAAATTATTTGATCCATTTGTAGAAAATAATCCTATACTGGAAGAAATTAATGAATCACTGACTTGTGACCATGACACATGACCCAAGGCTAAAGTTCAGTCCTTTCTTCTCAGCTAATTCTACTTCTTCAGCTGGTCAGGGGGTCCTCACATTTCTCAGTAGTGAGATTCCCAGAATTATTAATGGATGCCCATTTTAACTGTGCCAAGAACAAGTTGCCAGTTCATGTAGCTGTAAAATTATTGACCTGAAAGAGACCAGTGAGATCACCTGAGCTGCTAATCCCCTGCCCAGAGGCATGACCCCCACTGAAATGAGGCTTCCTTAGCAAAATGTTAGTTATTTCTGGATAATACTAAAGAGAGAGGAGGGAAAGCAAACACGGGTACCGGTATTGTAATGTGAAGAAGCTGTTGATCTTCCCAGAACCAGCGCTCCCCTGCACCTCAGCCAGATCAAGGAGTGGCTGGTTGGGCAAGATCTGAGAGTCAGAGAACCAGGAAGCTAAACTCAGGGATTACTGATGCCTTGGCCCATAACATGGGAAATGACTTCAGACCTTCCCTGTTTTGTAACCTGAAGTTGTGACCACGAAAGATAAATAAAGGGTTTTCACAGTGTAAGAGTCGGAAGAGTAGGTTCTATTTTCATTTTTTGTAATATAACTTTTTTTTTTTAGAGAGAGAGAGAGAGAGCAAAAGAGGAGCAGAGGGAGAGGGAGAGAGAGAATCCCAAGCCAACTCCCTGCCCAGCCCAGAGACCCATGTGGGGCTCAATCTCACGACCCTGATATCACGACCCAAACCAAAATCAAGAGTCGGATGCTTAACACTACTGAGCCCCCAGATGCTTCTTTAATACAACATTTTTAAAGCAAAATCCCTCACAAAAGTCCAGCCTGTAATGGGGTCAGATTTGAAGGCGGAGAGTAGGACCAGAAACTGCTTTTTTGTTTCTTCTTCCATTAGGTTCACGAGCCTCTGTGACAAATTGGGTTCCAAGAGCACAGTTTGAAAACCACTCCCCATTTATACACATAGGGGAAGTTATCTTTTTGTGGAAGATCACTTATCTGCAAAGCACAGAAACCTACTCAAAGTCGCTCAGGTAAAGGAAGAAAATAATGCTAACATAAAGGGGACGCTGATCTAACCCACAGGTAGAGGGGACAACTGCCCTTCCCAACCCTAGAGCTGGTCCCACAAGACAAGATCTAAGTGCCTCTGCTCGCTCCATCTCTGAAGACAGATGTCTCAATATTGTGAAGTTAAAAGCAGGTTCTTTCCTTTTGTCTCAAATTCGGCAACGAGGCCCACAACTAAGAACCAAAAGGGCTAAGTGGTCCTCCTTCTCCTTTCAGTGGACAAGCAGCTGGTCAGATAGGGTTTGCCGAGACGGTTTTGCTTTTCAGCAGAACCAGCCCTTCGACCCCTCAGTAGCGTGCCACCAATAACTCTCAGGACAGAGGGAGGGGTGAGGGTCTCCTTAGGTCTGGGAAATGTGGGTTTCTAAAGGGAAACTATGCACACGTCTCACCTCACTTCACCAGAGCACAGATTAAGCTCCTCACCTACTCAGCATCCTCAACGCACTTGGACTTGGCTGGAAGAGACACACAACGGTCACACTGACTAACCCTGCTTGATGTGGATCATGATAAATATTATGTGAACTCTCAACCCTGCTCTGAGCCTATCACCTTTGTATATTTCCATAGGAAGGCTGTTTTTCCTCTTGTGAAAACTGTATCACACCATCCCTCTGCTGCAACCAATAATAACCTCTCCTCCTACATTCCACTGGTACCTTTTATTTTGGAAATAGATGTACTCAGAGAAGACAGCTGTCTCATCTTCTAAGAAATCTGTCTGCCAACGTACACACACGTGGTGCCTTTATCCTCTGCTTGTTAAAGCCTTGTTCCTGTCCCTAAGGCCAACTCCTCTGTTGTGGCGTCAAATCTCATCCGTTTTTCTACTCAAAGAGCTTATACACATCTTTCCTGTGTCATCAGTTTACCTGTCTCTGCTGTAGTACTCCTGTCAGGACACAGTATTAAAAAACAAATAAATAAAGTGGTTTGAACCAACGTCCTCCTCTAGCTCTTGACCCATCCCTCAGCAAACTTAAAACTCCTCAAAAGACTTGCCTGCTTGATAGCAGGTTATCTCTTCTTTTGATTACTATTTGTACGACATATATTTTCTCAACCTATGATTTGCACCTTTTCTGTTTTCCCATATTTTTAGTTGTGTCTTTTGAGGGCAACACATAATTGCTGTTTTTTAATCCAGTCTGGTAACCTATGGCATTCAGGCTGTATACATGTAATGTATTTATTAAAACATTTGAAGTTCTCCCATTTTACTCCCATTTCCATACCAGTTCTATGTTCTAAATTTCTTTATTATATTACTTTCCTTCAGACTGAGATTATTCATTAGTCCAGTTTTCCCCTCTATAGCAGTTATGCCTTTTTTTACTGCAAAATCTAACATTACTTGGCACTTTTACCTCTTCTTGTACAATGTATGAAACTTAACCCTTTTTTTTTTTTTTAAGATTTTATTTATTTATTCGACAGAGAGAGATCAGAGTAGGCAAAGAGGCAGGCGGGGAGAGAGAGGAGGAAGCAGGCTCCCTGCTGAGCAGACAGCCTGATACGGGGCTCGATTCCAGGACCCTGGGATCATGACCTGAGCCGAAGGCAGAGGATTTAACCCACTGAGCCACCCAGGCACCCGAAACTTAGAACTTTTTATCTTCATTTAACCCTCTCTTGACATTGCTGTTGTATATTTTAATTCTATATATATTTAGGCCCACCAAGAATTATAACTATTGTTTTATACAGTAATTTAGATGTATAAGCATTTACCTTTTTTAGTTGCTCTTTATTCTTTCCCGCATCTCCAGGGTTCCATTTGATTTCATTTTCCCATCACCGGAAAAAAAAAAATCTTCAGTGTTACTTCTAGTAATGCGTGCCTACAGGAAGAAAAAAAATTTTTTTATAAGTTTTGGTCTGAAAATATCTTGATTACCATCTTCATTATTGAAGGCTCTATTGTTAATGTTTAGAAATCTAGGTTGGGAATTTATTTTCTTTCAGAACTTCGTAGAATGTTCCATTGTTCTCATGACAGAAGGGAAATCTCATTCTAACTGTTGCTTTATGAGGTTCCTGTGGCTACTTTATGATTTTTTCTTTTGGTCTCAGTTTTCAGTACTTGTACTAAAATTAAGCTAAGTGTGGTATTCCTTATAGTTCTCTTTGTTGAGGTTGGTAGTGCTTCTTCAAACTGTGGTTTGATATTCGTCAGTAGATTGGAAAATTCTTAGTCATCATCTTTTCAAATATTTCTTATATCCCATTTTCTCTCTCCTCCACTTCTTCCTGGGCTCCAGTGACTCAGCCAATGTTTTCACTGTATCTCCGATTTCATAACCTTCTTGCATTCCTTTTTTTCTCTGTACTTTATTCTGGTAATCACTTTTACCTATCTCCTCGCTTACTAGTTCTCTCTTCAACTCTAACTAGTTATTAGGTCCTTCCATTGAGTTTTGAGGTTTTTAAAAATTAATTAATTAGTTATTTTGTTTGTTTGTTTGTTTGTTTGTTTGTTTAAATCACCCCTACACCCAACATGGAGCTTGAACTCCCAGCCCTGAGATCAAGAATCACATGCTTTTCTGACTGAGGCAGCAAGGCACCCCCTATCCACTGAGTTTTTCATTTCTGTCACCATGTACATTCAGTTTTAGAATTTCAATTTGGTTTGTTCTCATGGCTTACAATTTTCTGTCAAATTTCCTAATCTGTCCCAAATCCCCTTGAGGGAAGTAAGAATCCTAAAGACAAATTCATGAGGCTCCTATGAGTATGTTTTTATTTTTAGAAGTTTTTCCCCCTTGGTTTTCACTCATGTCATTTTATCTCCTCATGTGACTGGTTATTTTATTGAGTGCCAGGCACGGTATGTTAAGACATTATGGAAATAATTTGAGGCCTTAACTGATGTTATCTTATTCCAGAACAAATTTGTGTTTCCTCTTGCAACTAGTCAGAGACACAAACAATGCAAGGTTTCCTTAATTTTATTTTAATAATTGTGTTTATTTGAAGCTGGACTTTCACTCTCTGCCAGACTTGGATTATTTCTGATTCACATTTCTTCCACAGAGTCAGTTCTTTGGGATTTCAACACAAAGCCTGGTGGAGGGTGACTACCTAGCTCTCTCCCTTAGCATACTCTGGATTACCTATTTTGTTCAAATAATCTCTTGAGGCTGTTAATAATCCTGTTGAGTTTCTCAACCTCTCAGCTACCTATTCTCAAAAACAAACAAACAAGCAATAACAACTTTGGTGCTGAGATTGACTTGTTGGGCTTCTTTCTACTTCCAAAACTTATTATTCTTCAACACCTTGTTAGATACCCAATACCTTCAGGCAAAGAGTTTTTATAATGAGACTTGTTTTTCTACTGGTTCTCATGATTGGCACATATAACTTAGGCTAGCACTACGGGAAGCAGAAATTCCTAGAGAGAGTTGATTGTTTACTGTTTCTGTATCCTCTTCTTTCATTTTCTTTTATTCTGAATGGCTTTATCCCTCACTGTTCCACTGCATCCTCTCTTGTCAAGATCACCACATGACCAAGTTTCAGTCTTCATCTCATTTACTCGCCCAGTAACATTTGACAAGTTTGATGTTGGTGACTCTCTTTCTTTCTTTTTTTTTTTTTTTTTAAGATTTATTTATTTATTTGACAGAGAGAGAGATCACAAGGCAGGCAGAGAGAGAGGAGGAAGCAGGCTCCCTGCTGAGCAGAGAGCCCGATGTGGGACTCGATCCCAGGACTCCGAGATCATGACCTGAGCCGAAGGCAGCGGCTTAACCCACTGAGCCACCCAGGCGCCCCTGGTGACTCTCTTTCTTGAAACATTTTCTTTACTTGGCTTCTGAGCAACCATATTCTCTCTCTTACATGCTTTCTCTGTTAATTTGGCTGGTTCCTCTTCTTTTCCCCATCATCTCAGTTAGCAAGGTTAACTCCTTGGCCCGCCTCTCTATCTACACCCACAATGTGGGCCTTCAGACTTGTGGCCTTACAATAAGACATTGAATGTATGTTGCTATGTCCCAAACTTATATTTTATTTCCAGCCTTCACCTTTTCCCTGATCCCCAACTTATTACATCTAACTACTTACTTGACAACTTTATTCATACCTCAAAAAAGCATCTCAAACATAAAATCCTAAAAGTAAAATCTTAAGTTCTTCCCCATCTCCACCCACTTACTCAAGATAGACACTCAGGAGTTATCTTTAAGACTGCTCTTTACCGGGGCGCCTGGGTGGCTCAGTGGGTTGAGGCCTCTGCCTTCAGCTCAGGTCATGGTCCCAGAGTCCTGGGATCAAGCCCCGCATTGGGCTCTCTGCTTGGCGGGGAGCCTGCTTCCTCCTCTCTCTCTCTGCCTGCTTCTCCACCTACTTGTGATTTCCATCTGTCAAATGAATAAATAAAATCTTAAAAAATAAAAAAAATAAATAAACAAAAAAAGACTGCTCTTTACCTCACATTCCACATGCAATTTTTCAGCAAATTCTACTGGCTCAACCATCAAGATATGTTCTGCATCCAGCTGTGTCTCATTACCAAATCATATCGGTCCAAGCCACTATAGTCACACTTGCTCTTTCCTCTTCCTGGAATTCTCTCCCTTTCCCGTAATTAGTTCTTTTATATCATTGCATCTATGTTGCTATGTCATCTCTTTAGAGTGACCTTCCCTGACTATCCTGCCGAATGTACTTCTCTCCCCATGCCACTCTCTCCTTTTGTTTGGCTTTATTTGTGTAGTTCTTCTCACTATCCAACATTATATCTTTTATAGAAATACTTGTGTTTGTCTGGTCATCTGGTTCCCCCACTCATGAGCACAGAGATTGTGTCTTGTTCATAACAATATTCTCATGACCTAGAACAGACCTTGGCACATACTTGCTAAACGAACTAACAAATGAATGCATGGCTAAGGAACACAGTTGTATTATCAATAAATGGTTGAGATGGTGGTGCTTAGGAAATAAAAATTATTTAGAAGAGTGGTTCTCAAAGTATGGCCCATAGGCCAATATTATCACCATCACTGGGGAGTTTATTAAGACTGCAAATTTTGGGACACCCCCTCCAACCCATAGCCCATTGAGAGAGAAACTGGAGGTGAGGAGAGCAATCCCTTCCAGGGATTCTATTGCGTGATCAGTGTGAGAACCACTAATTTCAGGGGTAGGCCAAGCCTGGCCCACTCCCTGTTCTTAAGAGTAAAGTTGTATTGAAACATAGTCTCTCCTATATGTTTACATATTGTCTAGGCTGATTTTGAACAAAAAGAGCAGTAATAAATAGTGGCAAAAGAGACCTTATTGCCCAAAATACCTATAATATTTACTATCTGGCCCTTTCCAGAAAAAGTTTGATGACCTCCAGTTTAAATCAGCACCTTAAATGTGTAATGATAGCCATGTAAACTCATTTACCTATATACCTAGCTCCTTTCCACCTAAATGTCACTGAAATTAAAGAAAAGCTACGATTAAAGGAGGATCCATAACAAAAAAAAACAAGAAAAAGGTGGTATCAGTGAAGCAGAAATTTAAGGAATTTGCAAAATACAAGCAACATTTTGGGGAGATTATGGGGAAGCAGATAAAATCAGATTAACAGAGAAACAAGTGGGAAAAACTGTAATACAAGATTCAAATAAAAGCTATTCCAAAAGGAAGCAAAAGTTCTTAAGAGAACCCTAGATGAGTTTTATGTTCAAAGCTAACCAAACCAAATCAGTCCTGGAGAAATCACTGGATGAGTCATTGAAAGACCAATCAGAGAATCTGGCCAGTGACCCTTTCACCCAAAGATCTAAACAGCTGGCTGTAGTCCTCATTTATAAACAAAACTAAAAGACTCCTAGCTTCAGGAGACTTCCTGGGAAAGGCTCCTGGCTTCAGTGCTGGGGCCTGACAAGCAGAGTCCAGCAAGACATCCACAATCCCAGCAGAGGACAGAAAGAAAAAGACATCTTAACTTGAGCCTTTGTATCGGGATTGTCAGGCACAGAACTTCAAATTGGGATTTCTGGAATCAGAGACTCCCAGAGTAGTTTCTGGCACTGAAGAAGTAGGACTATATTCAAGGTAAAGAGGGGAAGTCCACTTTTACTAAGTGGACAAGACACATACTTATTGTTGTAGGTTAAATTGTGTGTCTCAAAAAGATACGTTGAGGTCCTAGACCCTACTAGTTCAGAATGTGACCTTACTTAGAAATAGATCATGGCAGATATAATTAGTTAAGATTCAATTGTAATGGACTATGGTGGGGCCTTTAATCCAATATGATTAGTGTCCTTAAAGAAGAGAAGAGAGACAAAGACGAGAAGGCCATGTGAAGACATAAAGATACTTGGACATAGAGGGGAAGACCATCATGTGAAGACAGGGACAGAGACTAGAGTTATACAACTATAAGCCAAAACACTCCTGGGGTCACCAGAGACAGAAGACATAAAGACAGATTCTCCCGGAGGGGCTTTGGAAATTGCATGGCCTTGCCAACACCTTAATTTTGGATGTTTAGTCTCCAGAACTGTGGAGAAAAAAAAATCCATTTTTAAAAACCACTCAATTTGTGGTACTTTGTTAGGGGAGCCTCAGGAAACTAAATTTCCAGCCCTCTGGGCCACACATTCCACCGTGCTTCCCATTTGTCACCAAAAATGGAACCTGCATTCACAGACAAGTAAGCAGGGCGTCTCAGGCCAAGGACACAGACCCTCACCAACAATAAAAACAGACAATCATCACCAAATATTTGAGGAAAATTAATACCAGTAGAAATGATCATCTGATTTAAATAACAGAACAAATCAAACCTACAGAAAATTAATAGAGACAACAGAATATGGCTTTAAAATAAGTATAAGTAATATTTTTGGTGAGATCTAAGAAGATACTACATTTATTAGCAAAAACATGACTGCTAAACAAACAACTGATGCTCTTGGGAATCAGATCTTCATTGCAAAATTTTTTAAAAATTATATGCTGCATAGCACAATACTGTATATTTATCAGGTAAGGAAAGGAAAGCATGCAGAGAAGACAATAAAATACATTTTGGCATGCAAAAATATATGCACAGTTAAGAACATATATCAAACATCTTAAATGGAAACAGTGGTGGGGAGAGGGAAATGCAAATCAGAGAGGAATTTTGAAAAAGAAATGAAATAAGACTTCCATGAAAAAACGATAATGTTTTGCTGTGAACTAAGGTGTTATAATTAAGCCAACTCTTTACACTAGGGATTCAAAAAGGAAAAGAATTAGATGTTAATGGAAAAACGGGATTCCAAAATAGGTATGGTTGAAGATTAATTTATAGGACTAAACGACTAAACTGAAGAAATTTCTCCAGAATGCAGCTCAGAAGAAAAACTTCATGGAATGGAGAATGTTTAAGAAAAGTTAAGGGACTTGGAAAAGGGATCTAGGTGATTTCAAATACTTCTTGTGTAAGTGTCAGAAGGATGGCATGGAAACAATTCAAAAGAAAATAAATAATAAAAGAAAGTTTTCTGGAGCTACAGAAAGGCACTAGACTTCAGATCAAAGGGCTCCCTAAGTTAAGGAGAATTAGGAGGTGGGAGAGTATGGGAATGCACACCTATATGATCTTGGTGAAATTTCAAGCTACCAAGGATAAGGGGGAAAAAAATCCAAATAAATTCCATGGGGGGGGGGGGGAAACCACACACACAGATTATTCACTTTAGAAAAAAAACATGTCTAAGTTCCAAGTAATTGAGCAGAGAGTAGGTGGTTATGTGCATTCCTAAAATTTGGCTCTAGACAAAAGCTGGATAGTAGATGGTATTACTAGAAGGGGTATCATTAATAATGAGCTAAGAATACTAAAATTATTACTTTCCTCATAAAGTCTCATGTTTTGACAGGAAAAAGACAATTATAATTCTGGTTCCTTCTATAAATGAACTGGTGCCAAAATATCAATGCACCGTCACCCCACTTTTTATATAAATTTGGCCCAACATCCATCTCACATAAGAAGTGTGTAGTTTATAAGATCACATTCTAATTTCTACATATCCACAATCCAAAATAATTTCCATAAATTCTAATAAGCAGCGTTATTTCATGTATAAATCCTCCATGAAGTTCCCCATTTTGCAGATGACATTGAGGACAGAGAGAAGAGACCCTCCCAGAGTCACATGCTTGTATAAGGCCTGCCACCCAGAGTTCCTGACGTTGTAACTGCTGGGTCATGTGAAGAGCTTAGCACTGATCCTTCTACACTCTTGTGTTTGGTCTCCTTTGGGATAAAGGATGGGCATTTGTGTCACTGGGTTGCCAAAGAGTCCAGAAACTCAAAACAAAGCAAATTTCTCCGTCTTTTGCAAAGCTTAGCAAAGCTCAGCAAAGCTCACCACTCAGAGGCAGGAAATCTGTGTTTCCCTCAGGTTACCAGATGAGCAAGTTGCATTAATAGTGCTGGGAAAATACCCACCTGAAAACCCATGTTCAGGCATTGTTCAAGGACTACTAATAAATACTTTGCAGCAAAATTCTTCTTTCTATTGAGACAGAAGGCTAGAAACAGTCTGACACCCCCATTAATCACCACCATAACTTCCTGACTCATCATGGTTTTTCAGATCCCTGGGCCTTGTAGGTAAAATTTAAACAATAACTTTGGCAATCATTCCTCCTCAAAAGTAACTAGAATAATCAATAGTAAAATTCCATGGACTAGTCACAATAGGGAGATATGCGTTTAAATTAAGAGGCACCATTTCTTCCTTTTAAAAAAGCGTTTTTGGGGTGCCTGGGTGGCTCAGTCATTAAGCGTCTGCCTTCAGCTCAAGTCATGATCCCAGGGTCCTGGGATAGAGGCCCGCATGGGACTCAGTGCTGTGCGAGCCTCCTTCTCCCTCTCCCTCTGCCTGCTGCTCCCCCTGCTGTGCTCGCTCTCTCTCCCTCTGTCAAATAAAGAAGTAAAATCTTCAATAAATAAATAAATAAATAAATAAGATCTGTTTTTTCTAATCTTCCAAAAAGCAAATCTAATATGAAATTTAGTAAATACTATTTCAAAAACCTAAAATTCAAATATAAAATAGCCTATTTATGTCTAACTTTTCAATACCTACTAGCGTTTCCTAAATCTATATTACACAGGCTATAAAATGACATCTTGTCTTTATCTAAACAAGTCTTTTGAATTTTCTTTGAGGCCAATTGTTTTAATATAGACCAGTATTTTACCTGCTCTTCCCATCTCTGTTAGTCAATCCCAAGCCATGTTCCCTTCTTCATAACAGTCCTTTGAGGGGAAAAGGCAAAACAAAACAAAAAAACAACCAACCTATCATTTTGTTCTTTTTGGAGAATAAGACAAAAACTGTGACTAATTTATAAGGAGATGTCGCTGAAAACCAAAGTTATTTCAAGTTTACACTACATTTGTGCAATATCACCAGTAGAAGAGGAATGGCTTTCCAGACAATTTTCTGGAAAGAAAATATGAGTCGGAAATACACCAACCCTGTAGAGTTAAACAATTCCAAGATAGAAATCACTTTCCTCCTTGGCAACCAAATGCCTGATTTTCATAATTCAACAAATAATTTTAAACTAGGACAACCAGATTTGCAACAGGAAAACTGGAATTTTATTATTAAATGACACCAGGAAACTGCAAATCCTACCAAAAGAAACAGCAAAATATTTTTAAAAGTCTTACAATGAATGCTCAGGAATCTTCTCCTTGAGGTAACTATAGAAAAAAAGAACATTTTGTCTGTGGAGGGCCAAGCTAAATTTGTTCCATAAAAGCTGGTGGGATCTATTTCTCACTTCTGAGGGGATAGAGAAGGAAAAATGCATCTCGTCTTTAAGAACATCCAGAACACAGCCAAAATTCTGCCTCCCAGTTTGGCATTCTGCCTTTATCCTGAAAGATAATATCTTTGTGTTATAATAGCTGATGGTAAGACAAACTGTCAACAAAAAGGAGGGAGGCTGGAGAGACAGAGGGAAGGGAAAATTATGAACCCACCTGAGTCACAATACTCTCTCGGCTGGCATTTATTAATACAAATAGAATTAAAAAGTCAAATAGCCCTGTTAGCCAGGTATGGTGTAGTTCAAAATGGCTGACTAGGAATTCTGCCCCCACTCCCTGCGCCCCCGCTTTCATTAAACAATTGATGAATGAATATTGCATTAGCTTGGTCTTTTTAATATTCCTAGATGGCATTAAAAAAAAACTTAAAATGTTAAGTGTGTTTCTAGTGACGAACAATTCTCCTGTGTGGTTTTAGAAAAATCATTGAAATTATCAATGCTTTTGCTAATCCTTCTATGCTTGCCAGAACAAATATTTTTAAAGAAAGGCTCTCTTTTTCATTCAAACATTCAACTAGATGTAGGGAAAGTACATAATAAATCTCTAGGGCCGGCCATCTACCAAATCATTCAAGCAGAAGAGATTTTTCCAGAACTGGAAGAAAAAAGGCACTCAGCGACTCCAAGGTGTGGGTGAAGGGAGACGGGAGAAGCAGGCAAGAATCTGATGGACCTGCTTTCTTTGCATTGTCCCACTTCCTTGTTTTCTGTGCTGCACAAACATTATTAAATATCAAGATTTGGCTTCTCCTGAATAAGACACTTAATAAAGAACCACATTAGCCCTTTCAAGCCCATAAATGGTTTATAAATGTTCACAGAATTTTACAACAATTTGATGAAAAAGCATGAAAAAAATGAGGCTTGCCTAAATCGTATCACTACAAATACTTCTATACTAAAGTTGCTCAGCGATCCTGCATACAAAGCCCATAGGATTTACTATTTAAATTTATAAGCTAAGAGGAATCTTAGCAATTGTCTAGTTCTAACTTCCTTGTTCTACATTCCTGTTTCATTTCCCCCAAGCCACGTATTGTATTTGCTTCAGGATTATGTTAGAGAAAAGGAGAAATGCTTTTGGAAACAAGGACTAGATGATAAATCTTTTTTAAGGGAAAAGAAAATTAAGGGAGAAGGGAATTTAAGCATATTGCATGCTACAGGAAAGATACTTACAGGGCATAAAATCATTTCTGATGGAAAGAATACATATGAGGTTGTCAGTTTGCTGGAGTACATTTTGGTTTCCTCTTTTATTATTATTATTATTATTTTGTAAGAAGGCCAATTTTATACAGCATAGAATCAAGAATAGAGCTAAATAATGTATTTTGCCAAGTTAAGAGGTGTGACCATGAGCCCCCTGATCCTGGTTCTAGCCTGTCTACTAAACTGGGTAGGTTCTCCAACAGAGATTGTAATTCACCTGAAGCAACAGTGGAAAACAAGGAGAAAATTGTTAAGCGCTCTATGGTAGAAGCTCAGTTAAGCATCATCTCTTGATTTGGGCTCAGGTTATGATCTTAGGACCGTGAGATCAAGCCCCGCCTCCAGGGAGTCTGCTGGAGAGTCTCTCCCTCTCCCTCCCTGCCTGCCTCTCCCCACTAACTCAAGTGCACGTTTGCACTCACTTGCGCTCTCTCGCTCTCTCTCTCAAAAAAAGAAAAAAAAAAAAAGAAGTGATTGTAGATGTTGTATTATTATAATAAGTCCAGTCTCCAACATTCTTAATAAGGAATCAAACAGTGACAGAGAACTCACTATTTTGTGAGACAGTCTACTTTGTTTTTCTAAATACCAGTGATTGTGCCTAAAACTGCTATTTGGATTTTCAACCTGACATAAGTTCCATATCTCCTCCTCTTTGTCTTGCAAAATAACAAATCCTCCTTTCAGACACTGTTACATCTGTTAATGATATAACCATTTTGTCCCACTTAAAAACTTTGTGTTCTCTTACAACTAAAAATCCAATCAATTACCAAGTCTTGTTGATTCCATTTTGGAATTGGTAGCTTTCAGCTTCAGGTATCAAATACCACCACAAAACAAACAAACAAACAAACACCATCACAGCTGCTGTATACTCACGTATCACAAAGACCAACCCCAATACAATATGGAGGAGACTGCACAAGGATATGAATATCAAGAGGGAACATTGAGAACCATCTTGGAATCCAGCTAACATATAATATGACAGGAAAAATGACCACTGACAAAAATAGGATCTCTGGGGAAGAAGGTAACTTTCCTGGAAAGTCTAGCAGAAAAAACTCCAGCAATAACACTAATTGGTTCAATTTAGATCATGTGCCCTTCCATGAACCAATAATTATGACCTGGAATAGACTCCTACTTGAGTAGATCAGGGTCATGTCCCTATCTATGGCTCTTGAGGGAAAATGGTGCCATCTCCACCTGATCCACTGAATCAGAAAGGAAGGAATGCCAAACAGAAAAACATCATTATGTCCTCTGTTCTACTTCACACCTGATGCTTCACTAAGTCTTCTAAATATTCTCATACCACCTTGCCTCTTTGCCCTCCTTTTCAAATGGCACAAGACTGACAAAACACTCTTTCTAAAACTCAACTTGGATCAAGCTTTTTCTTTTACCAAAATCTTCCCCAATAGCTCTTCACTGCTTATAAAACCAATCCTTATCCTTGATCTGGCATTCACAGTCTTCCACCATCTTATCCCAAACTCCTTTTTAGTCTAATCTATAATTTTTCACCTCTTGGTAAAACCAATGTACTCACTCTCCTCCAAAAATGGCTTTGTCTCCATGGTCTTGCTCACAGTGTTCACATCTTTTATTATCCAAGAAAGCCTTTTTCTCCCTTCTTCCATTATTCAAAGACCATTCATTCTAAAGTACAACTCAAAGCTTACTTCCATATAGTTTTCCATAGTCATCCTAGTACAGAGTAACTCCTCTATCCTTTCTCATGATAATATTTTTGTTGTATTATTGTATGACAAATGTGATGTACTGCTTTATTCTATCATGAATTCATATTTCAATAAATAACACATACTACCTACCTATATCTACCTATCTAGATCGCAAACTTCTTAAAGGCAATGATTATGATTTGTATTTCTTTTCAGTGAATGTAAGGCTTAGCTTACAATTAATAAGCTTGTATTTATTTGATTTTGATCTTATAACACTGCCTATTTGTAGATATTAAGGTCTCTAACCCAGTTTAGGAATTTGACTCTCTGATCAATGTACACATTAAGGAAAAGTGCCAAGAATCTTCAGTTACCATACACTGACACTCATTTGTATTTTTTTATATATATTCCATTCAACACATTAGCTTCAAAGTCCACACCCAGAAAAGCTGTTCAGTAATTAGGAAGGTACTGCATTCTTAAAAGATGTGTACTTTCTGCTAGATATCTACAGAAAATGAATCCCAACTTCCCCAAACAAATTGAATTACTGATGCAATAATCTAGATGATTTTAACGAACAGTCACATACTGCTATGCCAATCTAGCTATCTTCAATGATAAGATTTACTACATACTGCTACATCACCTTTCAAGGAGCCTCTTTGGACGAGAGCACAGTCAATGCATATTGCTTCCAGGAAACCATTTCTGGAGGAATTTGTCTGTTTATGTCTTGGGCCAGAATTATTTGAGTTTTGGCTTGCAGTCTCTATTTTGCTTTTCCCATAGAAACATGTACTTACAGCATCCTGGATCCAAGGATGCCTCACCAAAAGAAAACGGGCACTCCTTCATGAAAGGACAAGAGCTCTCCCAGGTAGACTTTTGGCACAAACTCTAAATGCCGTGGACCTACTCTTCATTTCATCCTTCCCAAGTAAGTGTCTAACAAGAAGACAAGACACTCTTGGGGTACCTGGGTGGTTCAGCTGGTTAAGCATCCGCCTTTGGCTCAGGTCATGATCCCAGGGTGCTGGGATTGAGCCCCGTATCGGGCTCTCTATTCCGCAGGAAGCCTGCTTCTTCCTCTCCCGCTGAGCAGAAAACCCGATGTGGGACTCTCCCACTACCCCAGCTTGTGTTCCCTCACTTGCTGTCTCTCTCTCTCTGTCAAATAAATAAATAAATCTTAAAGAAAAAAAAAAAAAGACAAACACTCTTCTAGGTATTACACCAAACACTGTGCTAGGTGTTTGCAGATCTACAAAGTCATCCAAAGCTCACTCCAGAAAGAGAAGCAATACCAAATAACGAGCATGGTCTACATCAGTGATAGGATAAGTGCCATACATAATTAGAGGAGAAGAGAATTTTGTGTGGGCTGGGAGAACTCAAGAGAGATTTCATAAAGGAAAGGGATCAATCTAGTGAATCATTAGTAGAGGTAGGTCATTTAGTAGAGTCTCACCAGTGGATAGAACTGCAAATGAGGCCAAGAAGATGTAAAACGAGAGCTTACACAAGGGCATAATAAGTAAAAGAAGCTAGGGAATTTGGAAGGATGCCAGAGAAGTTCTGATGGTCTATGTTTATCCTATATGGAAATTTCCTATATGGAAATTATTGAAAGTTTTGGAGCACCTGCAAAATAGTGTTTCAATATCAAAGTGAGGGGGCGCCTGGGTGGCTCAGTGGGTTAAAGCCTCTGCCTTCAGCTCAGGTCATGGTCCCAGGGTCCTGGGATAGAGCCCCGCATCGGGCTCTCTGCTTGGCGAGGAGCCTGCTTCCTCCTCTCTCTGCCTGCCTCTCTGCCTACTTGGGATCTCTGTCTGTCAAATAAATAAATAAAATCTTTAAAAATATATATATATATATATCAAAGTGAGAAATAATTAAATCACTGAAATAATTTTAGAAGAAAAAGAAATAACTAAAAACAGAATCTTTTTAAATAAAAATCACAGAGAGGTTAGAAAAAAATAATAAATGTCAGAGTCTGCATGATAAGTAGGAAGCATAGATTCTAACATTATAGGGTTTGGACCATAAAAGTAATAATTTTATGTAACTTAAATAATTTAGCACTTTCATTCACATTTAGTGCTTTTTCCTGGTTATAAAACAATCCATATTCATGCCCTAGAAAAATTTCTTGGACATTTAAACTCTGTAATATATACCTGGAAACTTGGTAAGAATGAAAATTTAAAGGAAAAATTTAAAAGCTCTGTGATATAAAAGGGATGTATCAAAAATCTTTGCTCTAAAACGCAAATACATTGTTTTTTGGGAGAACTTCATTCAAAACCTATTTACAGATACTTTTGACATGGTTATATCAAAGTCTTATCTGTTTATAGCACTTTGGATACAGCTTAAAGGAAGTGTGCCTGGGTGGCTCAATCAGCTAAGCATCTGCCTTTAGCTCAAGTAATGATCCCAGGGTCCTAGGATCGAGACCTGTATTGGACTCTTGCCCAGATCAGAGTCTGTTTCTCCCTCTCCCTCTGCATGCCACTCCCACTGCTTGTGCTCTCTCCCTCTCTCTCTCTCCATCAAATAAATAAATTAATTAAATATTTAAAACAACAACAACTTAGAGGAGTTTTACTGCTGGGTGCATTAATGTATTAATAACATCAGAAAATTAAAACTCATGTTGAGAATAGAGATTAAAAAAACATGAAAAATTTACACTAACTTGATAGCATGGTCCCCTTAAGTATAAAACAAACAGCTACTTGCGTCTAAAATTATTGTAATTATAACAAAGTAATTTACATTCCTAATGACCTTGCATCATGAAGAAAATGTAAAATTACATAGCACTTAATATGTTTACTACAGTTCAAGAGATGACTATCAAGCATAATTTTTTTAAGAACTTTTGGACTTAAAAGAGAAATTTCCAATTACTGAAATAATTTCATAATTCCTTAAAATGATAAGCTGTGATGATAATAATAGCTTGGGAAAGTTGTCTATTACAACATTTTAACAATTAGAAAAAGATAAAATATTAAAGTAAATGATAAGATAACATGGAAAGTGCAATTACATTAAGAGTCACTATGATTCTAAGAATGACCTGTGGAAACGTTGGAATACAAGGACACAGGTACAGAAGTCACTATTGCAAGAAGTTTTTAACAGTACTTCTCAGTCAGAATGCCATCCCACTTAAGAGGAGTGCTTCCTACTGAATCCTAATCTCTTTTCAGCCAAAAGTTAAAGCATAGGTTAGAATGTTATGGATACAAAATAATTGAGGGATTTAATAAAATCATTATGCTTCTTAATAGGTTCGTTACAGCTAGAAATTCAGGTTAGCAAAAGTCAAACAGGAAAAACAAGGATTTTAAAAGTTGGTGTAAGACGAGAAATACTAACTAAAATATTTATCACACCTATTTTATATTTTGTGGCTCTACACATTCTAATTTTTCCTGCTTAAATTTCTTTTCCAGTAATTCTTTTTGGCATTCAAACCTTTGGCATTCAACCTTTTGGCATTCAACCTTTCCCAATGGAGTCTATGTGCTCTGAAGGAAAGTGACCTCTTCCCTGGGTGGCTCAGTTGGTTAAGCGTCTGCCTTCAGCTCTATGGGTCATGATCTAGTCTTGAGATTGAGCCCTGAATCAGGGGTCCCTATTCATTGGGAAGTCTGCTTCTCCCTTTCCCCCGCCCTTCCCACCCCACCCCCACCACCAGTTGCTCATGCTCTCTCTCTCTCTCTCAAATAAATAAAAATCTTAAAAAATAATAATAATAATGATTATGAACACTCATGTGGCAGACATCCCACTTAAGAAATAAAATATTAGTGTCTCAGAAGCTCCCCGAGTGCCCTTCCTTATTATAGCTGGCTCCCCACTCCCACCCTCAGAGATAGACACTAACCTGCATTTTTTGGTTAATCATTCCCTTGTTTTCCTTTATCATTTTAGCTCCAATGTATATACCCCTATCAAAACCACTTTCAAAATAATACTAAGATATTGTTTCTTTTTTACTTTCATTCTCTCACAAGTGAACAGTGGAGTTCTCCAGAGGCTACATGATCTTTGATACTGCAACAGACTGAACACAGAAACAAGTAACAATCCAGTTGCCTATTAAGCCAGGCATCAAAGAAATTTTCAAAATATATAAAACCATGCCGCTTTTCTCATGCTTTGTTTTGGAAAATATGGTTATTTTTCAAGATCTGTTATTTATGTTAACATGTAATTTGTCTAGTATTGTTATTTTGCAACAACATGGATGGAACGAGAGGGTATTACACTAAGTGAAAGAAGTCAGTCAGAGAAAGAAAAATAACCATATGATTTCATGCCTGTGGAACTTAACAAACAAAACAGATGAACACACATGGGGAAAAAAAGAGAGGCAAACCAGAAAAGACTTTTTTTTTTTTCATTTCTTTTCAGCGTATCAGTATTCATTGTTTTTGCACCACACCCAGTGCTCCATGCAATACATGCCCTCCCTAATACCCACCACCTGATTCCCCCATCCTCCCACCCCCCCGCCCCTTCAAAACCCTCAGGTGGTTTTTCAGAGTCCATAGTCTCTCATGGTTCACCTCCCCTTCCAATTGCCCTCAACTCTGTTCTCCTCTCCATTTCCCCATGTCCTCCATGTTATTTGTTATGCTCCACAAATAAGTGAAACCATATGATAATTGACTCTCTCTGCTTGACTTATTTCACACAGCATAATCTCTTCCAGTCCCGTCCATGTTGCTACAAAAGTTGGGTATTCATCCTTTCTGATGGAGGCATAATACTCCATAGTGTATATGGACCACATCTTCCTTATCCATTCATCCGTTGAAGGGCATCTTGGTTCTTTCCACAGAAAACAGACTCTTAACTATATATACAAGAGAACAAACTGAGGGTTGACAGAGGGAGGTGGGCTGGGGGTGGGTAGGGCTAAATGGGGGATAGAGATTAAGGGAGGCACTTGCTGTGATGCGCCCTGGGTGTTGTATGTAGGTGAGGAATCACTAAATTCTACCCCTGAAACCAATATTGCATTATGTGTTAACTAACTAGAATTTAAATAAAAAATTGGGGGGGGGGGAAAGACATGACTTTTTGTAGCTTACTTATATTTAAAAATACATTATTTAATTTCTCAATTTTAATTTGATAAATATTGACATACATGACCCACAGAAACAAAACTTTTAGAGGTTCTTCAATAATTTTTAAGAGTACAAATAGGTTCTGAGACAAAAGTATTTGAGGGAGGTAACAGGAATAATGCTGCTAGGTTGAGTACTATGCATACATTTTTGACCATTTTTCTTTTGGATTGCTGTTGCTCTTAAAAATTTGTACAGTCTTCATTTTTGGACGCTAGTGATTTGCTTATATGTGTAGCATGTGTGTTTTTACAACGTGACTAGTAATTTTCAGTCCTTTAATGGTTCTTTTGATCAATTTTTGCATCAAAAGGATGGATCTTTTCCTCTTTTGGTTCACATTCTTGTATGTGCATTTTATTTAATTGATCTAGCCTACTGAAAGGTCACATTTTCCTGTGTTTTCTTATGTAAAGATATTTTCCTAGGTTTTCAAGTTTTCATTTTGTAGTAAGTTCTGTTTTCCTAGAACTGATTTTTTTTTTAAGATTTTATTTATTTATTTGAAAGATGGAGGTCACAGAGCAGCAGGAAGAGAGAGGGGAGGAAGCAGGCTCCCTGCTGAGCAGAGAGCCCTACCCTGGGATCATGACCTGAGCCAAAGGGAGAGGCTTTAACCCACTGAGCCACCCAGGCGTCCCCTCTAGAACTGATTTTTGTGGGCTAAAGTACAACTTCTTTTTTTTTCCCACAAAATGGTTTTTTATAAGTTAATAGAAACAAGAGCCCTTCCTTCCCACTGACATACAAGACCTGCTCTGTCATAAATCATGTTTTGTTTTGTTTTTTCCTCTGTGCCTGGGTCAGTTTTAATGTTGTCTTTTCTATTCCCTTGACCTGTTTATTTAACCCTGCATTAAACAATTTTCACAGCTTTATATTAGCCTTGTATCTGGAAGCGCAAACCATCTTATATTCCTCTTTTCTGGGAATTTCATGACTATTCTTGATCTCTTGCTCTTCTGTAACAATTTTAAAATTAATGTGTCTAGTTCCATGAAAAACCCTGACAGGACACCCACTGGAATCACAATGACTCTATAGATAGATTTGGGCACAATTGCATTTTCACAATACTGAGTCAGTCTTTCTACCCAAGATTATGGAAGACCTTTACACTCACTTAGATATTCTTTAATATTTTCTCAATATGCCTTGTGATTTTCTCTAAAAAGAGTCTCCATATCTTTTGTTAGCTCTATCAGTAGGTCCTGGGTGGTAAGATTTCTGTGACAGAGGTATCTGCCCTAATCGCATTATTTTACCTGCTCGTTGCTGCTGTAGACATACGCACTTGCCTTTTGTATAGCAATGTTTTTATTTAACAACCTTGCTAAACTCTCGTATTAAATCTTGTAATTTATCTTTGAACTCAGGATTTCTATATAAAGTCAGTTCTTCTGTGAATAATGACAATTCTGTTTCCTCCTTTTTAATCATTATATCTTTTATTTTTTTCTTCCTTCCTTCCTACAGGATCTAGGACTATAGGTTCAACAGGATTGAACAGTGATGGTAACAGAAGACATCTATGTCTTGTTCTTCATTGAAGGACATGCTTTCCCCATTACATTCGGAAGTGCTGTAGGGTTTTTGTGCAGACTTGATGGCAGGTTAAGAAAATTCCCTTGTATTATATGTTTGCTAAGAGTTTTTTCATGAATAGAGACATGCAGGGTGTTTTCTCTGTATCCCTTGAGATATAGATTATCTCCCTTAAATTGTTACTATCATGAATTACAGAATATATTTGCTAATATTAAATCATCTAACATTCTTATAATGAACTTAACCATAATGTATTACATTTTTTAATCTGTTAGATTCAGTTTGTTAAATTTTTATTTTTGCTTTTATGTTCAAAAACAAAATTGTACTATTGTTGTCTAATTTTGCCTCCCAGGTTGTGTGTACCTCATAAAATGAATTGAGGAACACTCTTTCTCATTCTGTTTTCTGCAAGATTTAGTGTTATACTGGTTTGGTCTGTTCTTTGAATGTTTGACTAATTCATCACTAAAGCCTCCGAGGTCTGATTTTGTTTGTTTGTAGCTTATGTTTTTACTTTATTGAAAGATTTCTATTAAAGACTCAATTTCTAACTTTAAAAAAATGTGTTAAAATCTCTTACTGTGGTGGTAGTTTTTAAAAGTATACTTGTAGTTCTGTGATATTATGCTTTGAAACTATGTATTGGAGGCATGCAAATTTAGAGTTATATTCTTGGTGAACTGAATGCTTATCATGTGTAATAACCCTCTTTAAAGTCATTTTGTCTGGTAGTAATATACTTAGATTATGTCTTCCTTATTTGATATTTGCCTAGTACCTGTTTTGGATCCTTGATTTTTAATTTTTCTATGTCCTTGTGTTTTACACCTGACTCTTGCATAAATATTTGTTTCAATACAGTCTGAAAGTTCTGCTCTTTGACTGCAAAGTTTCTCCCATTCAAAGCTGTGGTGATAACTGGTAGATTCAAATTTCATTGTGCTTCTTATCCTGTATTTTCTATTTGTCCATTTTTCATGGCTTTTCCTTTTTCCTCAAATTTCTCTTCTCCCTCATTCTCATTCTCAGCAGACAATCTTGCTTCCTACTGTACTGAGAAAAATAAGCAGAGAACCTCTACAAGCCTTCCGTGGCTTCTAGTCACTTCCATGCATCTGAACCCATCTATGGGCCTTTTCTTCTACCTGGTATAAACTGTTCATTCTCTGAGCAAAGACCAGCCCCATCATGTACAGACTGAATCCCCTCCCTTCTTGCCTTCTCAGTGACTTTGCTCTGGCAATCCTCCACTCTGTCCTATATCATCCATCTTCTGCTCTTTCTAGGATCTTTCCCATAATCGTATGCACGATTTCTTTTCCCATCTTAAAATATTCCTATTTCTGGACGTTAGGTCCTCCTCCAGCTCCTACTCCACTTCTCTTCTTCATTTCACAGCAAAACTCTTAAGAGTTGTGTATCCTGGGGCACCTGGGTGGCTCAGTGGGTTAAGCCGCTGCCTTCAGTTCAGGTCATGATCTTGAGGTTCTGGGATCAAGCCCTGCATCGGGCTCTTTGCTCAGCAGGGAGCCTGCTTCTTTCTCTCTCTGCCTGCATCTCTGCCTACCTGTGATCTTTCTCTGTCAAAAAAATAAATAAAATCTTTAAAAAAAAAAAAAAGTTGTGCATACTTGTTGCCTCTAGATCCTGTTCTCCCATTCTCTGAACCAATTAACATGAGCTAAGTTACCTTTGACATCATGTTTTAAATCTTGTTCTCATTTCTCATCCTACTTGATTATACAAATGCATTTGACACAGCAGAGTATTCCCCCTTCCTTGAACTATTCTGTCCACTTGGCTTCCAAGACTTTCAGCTGTCCCCCTTGTTCTCTGACCTCATTAGGCATCTTAATTCCTTTGTCCTTTACTCCTTATCTTTCTCACCACCAAACATTGGAATGTGCTAAAGCTCAATCCTTGGAAGTCTTTCCCTTTTTAACAACACTTACTCCATCAGTGACTTCGTGGTTTAAATATTTTGTCTGCCAATAACTACCAAGTTAATATCTCTAGGCCAGACCTCCCTCCTGTAACACTCCCAGACTGAACTCCTGATCTTGTACCCTTCCTAATCTGATCTAGACACAGTCCCCCCACCCTTGTCACTGAATGGTGACTCTGTTGATCCTGTTGATTAGGCCTAGATCCTTGGCATTATCCTAGACATCTTTCTTCTTTCAGACCCCACATCCAATCTGCAGTCAAATTCTTTTGCTTTACCAAGAATCCTACAATTCTCCCAGCTCCTCTCCTATCACTGTCTGTACCAACAACACCTCTCACCTGGATTATGACAGTAACCCCCATCTGGTTTCCCAACTTCCATCCTTGTCTCCCTTTAGTCAATTTTCAACATGGTAGCCACAGTTAGTACGTTAAAATAGTCCAAGCTTTCTCACCTCACTCCTCATAAAAACCAAGTTTCTTTCATTAGCCTTTAAAGACCTACATGGTCTAGGTCCACCCACATCCCCACATCCCACTCTCTGTTGGAGATCTCTGACCTCACCACCCACTGCTGATTTCATTCAGTATGCTCTAGCCTAGCAGGCCCACTCTCAGGACATGGCTCCTGTGTCAGTCCTCAGGGTCTTTCTACTTGATTTCTCCTTGTTGGGACACTTTTCCCTTGCTGGCTGGATGGCTTTCTTACTCATCTCTTTCACTATTATAATGTTGCCTTGGAGACCTTCTTGACCACAATCCATATTTCCCTTTCTTATTTTGTTTTTCCTTTGGCTCTTACTATCAGCAGACATGACTTTTTGTATCTTATTTTCCATTTTTCTCCCAGTATAATTAGGGTCTCGCTTTTAACACATTGGTGCAAATGAGAATTTTACTTACTCCCCTCCTCTGCCTTTTGTCCATTCAAGAGCTCAGCCAGGTATCCTCTTTTTTTTTTTCCTAAGATTTTATTTATTTATTTGAGAGAAACAGAGAGCACAAGCAAGGGAAAGGGACAGAGGGAAAGTCACATCCCCTACTGAGCAGGGAGCCCAACTCAGTGCTCATCCCAAGACGCTGGGATCATGCCCTTTGCCAAAGGCAGTGGCTTAACCAACTGAGCCGACCAGGCATCCCTTAGCCAGGTGTCTTTGAACAGTGCATTATCACACACTGGATTGACAGCCCCAAGTACCAATGTGTTTCAGGAAAACAGAAATCTGTTTTTCTTGTCATGTCCCAGCCCCTTAGAGCGGCACACACAGAACACTCAATAAATATTTGTAGAATAAATTAACAGTTTGGAAAAAAAACACGCAAAGTAAAAGTTATTAGTTACTGTTTTAAAATAAAACACGAGCCCTCTTAACTAAGTGAATACACCTGGAATAGGATTAATTTATATAATTTATGTCTTAACTAAATGACATAATCCTGAAAAATATAGCCTCAAAACAGTAATAACACCCGAAAATGGGTATATTTCCAGCAGCAAATTTACTACACTGTATTTACTACAGTAAAACAACTTAGGAAAATAAAAAGGCCCAGTATATACATAGAAGACTAGAAAGCCTGGGAACTCCTCTATGATATAATTTCATGATAAAGATTAGAACAAAAGAAATGTTGTCCCCAGCATTCTTAAACCAATGGCCTAATTCTTACTTTTTGCCTTCACAAAGATTCCCTGCAAATTTTAAAGAGCTCTTTTAAGTGGTAAAACCTTTGGTGATTTGCTTAATACTCATCCTGCTCAAAATTAACCCACAGGAAAAGAATAAGGAGATTACAGAGAGCCTGTAGATGGAATCTTTCCCACTGTCTCTGTTTATTAACAATTTTATATCTTCTTTATTAAAATGTCCATTTAATTCTTTTGCACACTTCTTGGAGCCTGAGTTTTGCTTCTCTTCCGAATTTATGTGAGCTATTTAAATATTTGATGTTAATTTTTTGTTAAGTTTACAGGAAATACTTCCCCTCAGTTTATGCTTTTAAAACACATAGACCTTTAACTTTTATTTGGTTAAAACTTTAATTCCTTACCTTTATCCTTATTTTTGTCCTTATTTTGGGATTGCTTCCATTTATTCAAACTTTAAAAGTCCTTTCCCCACTAGAAATATGACTAGAAATATTCCCCTTGGTTTTATTTGATTTTTTTTATCTTAGTCTTTATCATATGACTTAAATTTTAACCTTTTGACCTAAACAGAACTTATTTTGGAGTAGGTAAGAAATTAAGTATAAAATAATCTTTACTTATAAATGTTTTGATCAGTTTTGATAACATTTGTATAAAATTGAGTGGTAATATCTTTTTTAGAGATAGTTGGATTTAGAGTCATAAAATTTTACCATTTTGTAGAACATTTCAATTTTACTTAAATGTGTTTTAAAATAAATCAAATAGGTTAAATATAACTTTAGAAATAATAAAATTGATTAAAATAGACTCCTATTTTATATCTCTTCCTTTTCTAATTTTCTCTAATCCCTTTACAGTCATAGTGTCAAACATTATGTTTATAGAACTAGCACTCGGTGTGTTTGTTTTTTTAAATCTTATTTATTTATTTGAGAGAGAGAGTGAGAGAGAGCGTGCACAAGCGAGCAGAGGGGAGAGGCAGAAGGAGAGGAAGAAGCAGACTTCCCACTGAGCAGGGAGTTCTATTGCAGGACCCTGAGATCATGACCTGAGCCAAAGGCAGAAGCTTAGCCACTTAACCGCTTAAGGGACTGAGCCACCCAGGCGCCCCTTGGGTTTTGTGTCTTAAAGCTGATTTCTTTCATGGGTATTAGCAACAGGATTTGTAATGTTGATGATTCATTTATTCCTGGAAACTACATCTTAAACCAGGCATTTAAAAAATGATGAAATGACATGAAATAATGTCTTTGTGACTTTTTTTTTTAAGATATTTATTTATTTATTTATTTGACTCAGAGACAGCAAGAAAGGGAACACAAGCAGGGGGAGTGGCAGAGGGAGAAGGAGAAGCAGGGTCCCTGCTGAGCAGGGAGCCCAATTTGGAGCTCCATCCCAGGACCCTGGGATCATGACCTGAGCCAAAGGCAGTCCCTTAATGACTGAGCCACCCAGATGTCCCTCTGTGACTTTTTTTTTTTTTTTTAATAATAAAACAAAAAAGGAAATGGTCTCCTGGAAAGAAAAATGTTAATGGCTGTATTTTTTTTTTTTAAGATTTTATTCATTTATTTGACAGACTGATCACAAGTAGGCAGAGTGGGGGGGAGGTGGGGGGGAGGGTGGTGGGGAGGAAGCAGGCTCCCTGCTGAGCAGAGAGCCCGATGCGGGGCTTGATGTGAGGCTCGTTGTTGGGCTCGATGCCAGGACCTGATGCCAGGACCTGAGATCATGACCTGAGCCGAAGGCAGAGGCTTAACCCACTGTGCCACTGAGGTGCCCCTGTTAATGGCTGTATTTTTAAAGCTCTTAGGAGAGATTCAGGAAATAGGTGTTATTAATTGAAAAAGAAAGTAAACATATTTTGGTCTATAAACAAGTTTATCCACCCCTGCATAACACATTGCCCCAATATTGATGGTTTAAAACAACAACTGACTACCTTTCACAGTTCTGTGAGTTCACTGACCTCATCTTGGTGATTGTCATTTGGAGTCTTTCAGGCTTTTGTCATCACATGGTAGCCGGGGCTGATGTCATCGGAAGGTTTATGTTGGAAATCCAAGATAGTTTCTTCACTCATATGATTTATACCTCGGGGCACCTGGGTGCCTCAGTTGGTAAAGCGTCTGCCTTCAGCTCAGGTCATGAACCCAAAGTCCTGGGATTAAGCCCAGTGTCAGGCTCTCTGCTTAGCGGGGAGCCCACTTCTCCCTCTCCTGCCGCTACTGCTCCCCCTGCTTGTGCTTTCTCTCTCTGTGTCAAATAAATTTTAAAAATCTTTAAGAAAAAATCATGATTTACATTTCAAATGGGTGGTCTGGTCAGGCATGAATCTCTGCACATGGGCTCTCTTTGAGTCTGGGTTGGGTTTCCTCATAGCATGGTGGTCTCAAGGTAAATTTCAAATGGCTACTTGATTCCCCCAGAACAAGAGTTCTAAGAGACCAGGGTGGAAGCTACAAGGCTTCTTGTGTTCTATGCTTAGAAATCACAAAGCATCACCGCTTCTGAGGTCTATTTGTTATGTGGAGCCAGCCCAGATTCAGTGTGGGGAAAGACTACGCCAAGGCATGAATACTGGAAGGTGTAATTCACTGGGAGGCCATCTTTGGAGACGAGCTACCACAAAGGCGTTCTATAACATTTTACACAGCGGCTTGTAAAGATGGTACCCAAAATGACATCAAAAGAATATGATGGGTTAAACAAGATAGAAAAATATCAGAAATGATTCTTTAATTACTGTGCAGCTAAATGTGAATTTTCCAGTTAATTTTTCAATCTTTAGATAATCCATATAGTCCCTACTTGTCACCATTTTCCCTTCTGCTACTTTGGAGAATTTACCTGTGTATTCAAACTGATACCAAAGAATGAGAATAGGGCCGAGCACCCATCAGCTCCCAACAGGGTGATACCACAAGAAAGTCAGGCACTTTGAAAGGCACATCCCTGTATTAAGTTCTAGGTGTGCATGATAATTTATCACAAAACAGTAGCTAGTACTGAAAAATGTCATAGAATTTGAGACCTTGAGGAGATTTGAGGATCAGTCTTTATTTTCAAGACACTCTACCTAACACTTAGAGTGGTTAAGCAACTTACCAAAAGTTCACATAAATCACTGAAGACATTCTAACTTCTGGTCCACAAATTTGAACTGCAACATGCTGACATTTTCACTTATCCGGTAGTATTACAATCAAAACACTAGGTTATGAACAAGGCAACTGGACGTGGGTATGGTTGATCCTTTACAAATTTTAAGACTTAAAAAGCTGTGGGGAACCTGGGTGGCTCAGTCAGTTAAGGAATGACTCTTGATTTTGGTTGAGGTCAAGATCTCAGGGTTGTGAGATTGAGCCCAATGTTGGGTTTTGTGCTCAACACAGAATCTCTGCTTGAGATTCTCTCTCTCCCTCTGTTCCTTCTCCCGCTTGTGTGCTTTAAATGAATGAAAGAATAAATAAATAAATAAAATCTTTGTTTAAAAATAAAAATAAATAAAAAGCAATAACCAAGATAGGGAAGACTAGCGGATAAAGTATGGAGAGAAAAAATGCTAAAGTTTATCCTAGACCAGTCAGTGTTCTCCAAATTTGAAGTATGAAATCTTTTTAAAGAAAAAAGAAGGGGGAAAATCCCTCAATAACCTTATTGTTGACTTAAGCTTTTTATTAAAAGTATAAGAATATATTCAAACATAAAACTTGGTATAAATTTCTTATGCTTAGAGGATGTACACAACGATAAAATAAAACAAATTGCAAATTGTTCAGTAATACCCAGCATTTATCCTAGTTAATAAATACTAGGCTCTTTACATATACTGACTCTTCTAATATTCACAACAACCAATATTAAGTGCACACTATTAATATACACATTACTAGATGAGCAAACTGAGGTAACAGTCAGCCGCAGACTGAGCAATGTGTCCCATGTTTCACAGCTGGTAAGTGGGAAAAGTGGGTTTCACTGAAAGCTCAAAGATAATTAAGTGAATATGAAGAACAATATTATTTGATGGGAATTAAATTACTCTTTGTAATGTGGGCATGGTACTGACAGTAACATTATAGAATTTTAGGTTTTAACATACCTGCATGAAAATAAGCTGAAAAGTGACTAATTTTTCCCATTACTTTTTTTTCTTCTGACAACTGAGAAATACACCACGGCAGTGCACAGATTAACATTATTTGGGCTTCACTTGAAGGGGGTGCTTGTTAGAAATTGTCTACATTTACTCATTCATTGAGGTTTGGGTTTTGGGGTGGTTTTTTTTGAGACAATCCCTGATTACTCTGTTTTCTTTATTATTGACATATAATTCACATACCATAAAGTCCTCTCTTTTAAAGTGTACAATCTGGGGCACCTGGGTGGCTCAGTGGCTTAAAGCCTCTGCCTTCAGCTCAGGTCATGATCTCAGGGTCCTGGGTATCGAGCCCCACATCGGGCTCTCTGCTCAGCGGGGAGCCTGCTTCCTTCTCTCTCTCTGCCTACTGCGATCTCTGTCTGTCAAATAAATAAATAAAATCTTTAAAAATAAATAAATAAAATAAAGTGTACAATCCAATGTGCCTCCTTAGTGCAGTAGGCAGCGGATCAGTCTCATAAAGTGTACAATCCAGTAGTTTTTAGTATATTCTCACAGCTGTACAACCATCACTACTATCTAATTGCAGTGTATTTTCATCACTTCAAAAAGAAACCCTCACTCACTAAGCAGTAATTCCCCATCCCCACTCTGACCAAGCAGAAGTTTAGAAACTGCTAATTTACTTTCAGTTTGTATGGATTTGCCTATTCTGGACATCTTATATAATAGAATCATAAAACATTTGGGCTTCTATGTCTGGCAGCTTTCATTTAGCATACTTTTTCCAAGATTCATCCATGTTGTCTGTATCAGTACTTCATTCCTTTTTATAATAACAGTTGAATCACATTCCTTATATGGATATACTACCTTTCATTTATACATTCCTTAATTTATAGAACTAATAGACATTGTGTTGTTCCTACTTTTGAGCATTATAAATAATGCTGAAATAAATATTTGTGTGCAAGTGTTTTTTTTTTTTAAGATTTCATTTATTTATTTGACAGAAAGAGAGCACAAGCAGGTGGAGTGGCAGGCAGTGGAAGTGGGAGAAGCAGGCTCTCCGCCGAGCGGGGAGCCCAATGCAGGACTTGATCCCAGGACTGTGGGATCATGACCTGAGCCAAAGCAGATGTTTAATGGACTGAGGGACTCAGGTACCCCTCATGCAAGTGTTTCTATAGACATGTTTTCTATACCAAAAAGTGGAGTTGTCAAACTGTTTTCCAAAATAACTGTACCATTTTACATTTCCCCCAGCAATGTAAGAGGGTTCAAAATTCTCCACTTCCTCACCAACACTTGATATTGTGATACTGACTTTTTTTATGATACCCATCCTAGTGGATGTGAAATGATATCTCTTTTGATTTGTATTTCTCTAAGGACTAGTGATGTGGAGCATCTTTCTATGGTCTTATTTGGTCATTTGCATATCTTCTTTGGAGAAATATATATTGAAATCCTTCATCCATTTTATAATTGGGGTTTTTGTCCTTTTTTCATCAGCTGTGAGAGCTCTCCCACTAAGGTTTGACAGGGTGATATTGCTAGATGCTAATGCTAATGCAATAATAAATGCAGAAAACATGGACTTGGAAATTGCATGACTATACTCAGTTATAAGGTGGTCATCCATGAGATCCAGAATCAAATCTGCTTACACTTAACTTTTTATCATTTTCTAAAAAAATACACATTTTTAGAGGAGCCTGGCTGGATCTGTCAGTAGAACATGCAACTCTTGATCTTATAAGTTCAAGCCCTATGTTGGGGGCAGAGATTACTTAAAAATAAAATCTTTGGAGCCAAGGAAGCAAGATGGGAGTAGTAGGAAACTAAAATAGCACTAGGTCGCAAGAGTTCAGCTAGATAGTTATCAAAACATTCCGAATACCTATAAACTCAACAGAGATAGAAGAGCAGCAGTTCTAGGAACAGAAAATTGACCACTTTTGGGAAGGTAGGACATTCAGAAAAGTGAATCCAAAGCCATGGGAAGATAAACTGTGCGGGGAGGGATTGGCTCCTGGCAAGCAGTGGAGCAGCAGAGCACAAAAACCGAACTTTTAGAAGTCTGCTTCACTGAGGGATGTCATTTGAGTGGGTAAGCAGGTGTGGAGCCGTCACAGCGACAGTGTCATCTCAGGACATGGGGTCACAGAAAGATCAGGGGTGCCTGAGTGCAGTAGAGCTCCCAGAGCTCTTCTTCCCAGGGGGAAAGCTGGCTACAGAGACAGAACCGAGGTGGGGGCTCTCAGCTTGGGCTTACCTTAAGCTGTGATCCAAGCCACTGCTCTTCATGCAGGGACCCCACAAGTGGCAGATCCGTAGAGACCCCCTCCTTCCTTCTCTGGAAGGAGTGGCGCAGGAGCTTGTGGCAGAAATCTCCTGGGTTTGGAGACTCCAAATGCGTCTGTGCACCAGAGATAGAAATGCTTGGTCACAGGCTGAGTGAGCTCCAAGTGCAGCTGGAGACCCGGGAGACAGGAGGGATTAACTGCTTTTCTCTGAGGGTGCACTGAGGAGTGTGGCCCCAAGTTCTTGCCTCCTCTAGGCCGGAGACTGGGAGGCCGCCATTTTCATTCTAGTCCTCCAAAGATCTACAGAAAGCATTCAGGGAACAAAAGTTCTCGAGAACAAACCCAAGCAGATTACTTAGCCGGCCCCCTGTTAAGGGGGGCAATTTCACCTAGGGCAAAGACATTTGAGAATCATGGCAACAAGCCCCTCCCCCAGAAGATCAGCAAAAACATCCAGCCAAGACCAAGTTCACTGATCAACCAGAACTGTGGAACTCCAGAGCTGGGGAAAGCAACACATAGAACTCATGGCTTTCTCTCCATGACCCTTTAGTCTTGCAAAGTTAAATTTTTTTAATTTTATTTTTTTCTTATTCTATTTTTTTAACTTTTCCTCTTTCCTCTTAACATTTTTAAACTATTTTATCTTATCAATACCCTTTTCAGAATACTTTTAAATTTTCATTGTTATAGTTATATTTTATCCTTTCATTGTATTTAATCTTATTTTTTGTATACATATAGTTTTGTTTTCTTTAAAATTTTGGGATATATTTTCTTCAAATAGATCAAAATATACCCTAAATCTAGCTCCAGCCTGATCACATTCTCTCCTCTTTTTCTTCTTTTTCCAATCAACTTCTCTTATCAATTCCTTTTTTAGAATCTTTTTTAATTTCCATATTTACAGTCATATTCCAATCCTTCATCATGTTTACCCTTATTTTTTTATATATTTAAGTTTTTATTTCTTTAAAATTTTGGGAGGTAGTTTCTTCTAAGAAACCAGAATACACCCATAAGTGGGTGGCCCTGTTCTATTCACTAATCTAATATATATATATATTTTTTTCCCCTTTCTTCTCCCCCTGGTTTCGGGTCTCTTCTGATTTGGTTAGAGTGTATTTTTCTCAGGTCTTTGCTACCCTTTTAGTATTTTACTCTATCATTTATATATTCTTATCTGGATAAAATGACAAGGTAGAAAAACTCCTCATTAAAAAATAAAAGAACTAGAGGCAGTAGTGATGGTTAGGTACCTAATCAATATGGTCATTTGTTAAATGTCAGAACTAGAGTTCATAATGATGAGTATCGGGGTGCCTGGGTGGCTCAGTAGGTTAGAGCCTCTGCCTTTGGCTCAGGTCAAGATCTCAGGGTCCTGGGATCAAGGCCCATGTCAGGCTCTCTGCTCGGCAGGGAGCCTGCTTCCCTTCCTCTCTCTCTGCCTGCCTGTCTGCCTACTTGTGATCTCTGTCTGTAAAGTGAATAAATAAAATCTTAAAAAAAAAAAAAAAAAAGAATGACAATTACCAAGGTGCTAGCTGGGCTCAAAAAAGGCACGGAAGATAGTAAAGAATTCCTTTCTGGAGAAATAAAAGAACTAAACTCTAACCAAGTTGAAATCAAAAAAGCTAGTAATGAGGTGCAATAAATAATGGAGGCTCTTATTGCTAGGATAAATGAGGCAGAAGAGAGAATTAGTGATATAGAAGACCAAATAATGGAGAATGAAGAAGCTGAGCAAAAGAGAGATAAACAACTACTGGACAATGAGGGGAGAATTCAAGAGATAAGTGATACCATAAGATAAAACAATATTAGAATAATTGGGATCCCAGAACAAGAGGAAAGAGAGAGGGGGGCAGAAGGTATATTGGAGCAAATTATAATAGAGAATTTCCCAATATGGGAAAAGGAACAAGCATCAAAATCCAGGAAACACAGAGAACCACCACAAAATCAATAAAAATATGTCCACACCTGTCATATAATAGTAAAACTTACAAGTCTTGGTAACAAAGAGAAAATCCTGAAAGCAGCTCAGGACAAGAGGTCTATAACATGCAATGGTAGAAGTATTAGATTGGCATCAGTCTTATCCACAGAGACCTGGCAGTCCAGAATGGACTGACATGATATATTCAGAGCACTAAACAAGAAAAAAATGAATATTATATATGAATATGAAATGAATAAAATGAATACTATATAAAAAGAATACTATATCTAGCTAGGCTGTCATTGAAAATAGGAGAGATAAAAAGCTTCCAGGACAAACAAAAATTAAAAGAATTTGCAAATATGAAACCATCCCTACAGGAAATATTGAAAGGGGTCCTCTAAGCAAAGAGAGAGACTAAAAGTAATAGACCAGAAAGGAACAGAGAAAATATACAGTAACAGTCACCTTACAGGCAATACAATGGCACTAAATTCATATCTTTCAATAGTTACCCTGAATATAAATGGGCTAAATGCCCCAATCAAAAAACACAGGGTATCAGAATGGGCAAAAAAACCAAAACCCATCAATATGCTGTCAATAAGAAAATCATTTTAGACCCAAAGACACCTCCAGATTTAAAGTGAGGAGTTGGAAAACAATTTTTCCTTGCTAATGGACATCAAAAGAAAGATGGGGTGGCAATCCTTACATCAGATTAATAAGATTTTAAGCCAAAGACCATAATAAGAGATAAGGAAGGACACTATATCATACTTAAAGGGTCTGTCCAACAGGAAGATCTAATAATTTTAAATACCTATACCCCTAACATGGGAGCAGCCAATTATATAAACCAAATAATAAAAAAATCAAAGAAACACATCAACAATAATACAATAATAGCAGGGGACTTTAACACCCCCCTCACTGAAATGGACAGATTACCTAAGCAAAAGATTAACAAGGAAATAAAGGCTTTAAATGACTCACTGGACCAGATGGACATCACAGATATATATATTCAGAACATTCCATCCCAAAGCAACAGAATACAAATTCTTCTCTAGCGCACATGGAACATTTTCCAGAATAGATCACATCCTGGGTCACAAACCAGGTCTCAACCAGTACCAAAATATTGGGTTCATTCCCTGCATATTTCCAGACCACAATGCTCTGAAACTAGAACTCGACCACAAGAGGAATGTTGAAAAGAACTCAAATATATGGAGGCTAAAGAGCATCCTACTAAAGAATGAATGGGTCAACCAGGAAATTTGAAAAATTCATGGAAGTGGATGAAAAAGAAAACATAACTATTTAGAATCTTTGGGACACAGAAAAGGTGGTCCTGAAAGGAAAGTACATAGTGATATAAGCCTTTCTCAAGGAATAAGAAAGGTCTCAAGTACACAATAACCTAACCCTAC
The DNA here is from genome assembly GCF_011764305.1 of Mustela putorius furo. NCBI lineage: Eukaryota > Metazoa > Chordata > Mammalia > Carnivora > Mustelidae > Mustela > Mustela putorius. Next base: position 33,562,909 of record NW_025421998.1, read on the forward strand.
ACCTAAAGGAGCTAGAGAAAGAACAGCAAAGAAAGCCTAAACCTAGCAGGAGAAGAGAAATCATAAAGATCAGAGCAGAAATCAATGAAATAGAAACAAAAAGAACAGTAGAACAAATCAATGAAACTAGGAGCTGGTTCTTTGAAAGAATTAATAAGATTGATAAACCCCTGGTCAGATTTATCAAATTTTTTGAAAGAATTAATCAAATTGATAAACCCCTGGCCCGACTTATCAAAAAGAAAAGAGAAAGGACCCAAATAAATAAAATCATGAATGAAAGAGGAGAGATCACAACCAACACCAAAGAAATACAAACAATTATAAGAACATACAATGAGCAACATTGCCAACAAATTAGGCGATCTGCCAGAAATAGATGCATTTCTAGAGATACACAAACTAACACAATTGAACCAGGAAGAAATAGAAAACCTGAACAGACCCATAACCAGTAAGGAGATTGAAGCAGTCATCAAAAATCTCCCAACAAACAAGAGCCCTGGGCCAGACAGCTTCCCAGGAAAATTCTACCAAACAGTTAAAGAAGAATTAATACCTATTCTCCTAAAACTGTTCCAAAAAATAGAAATGGAAGGAAAATTCCAAACTCATTCAATGAGGCCAGCATTACCTTGATCCCCAAACCAGACAAAGACCCCACCAAAAAGGAGAATTACAGACCAATACCCTTGATGAACATGGATGTGAAAATTCTCACCAAAATACTAGCCAATAGGATACAACAGTACCTTAAAAGGATTATTCATCACAACCAATCTGTGGGATTTATTCCCGGGCTGCAAGGTTGGTTCAACATCTGCAGATCAATCAATGTGATACAATATATTAATAAAAGAAAGTACAAGAACCATATGATACTCTCAATAGATGCTGAAAAAGCATAGCATCCTTTCATGATCAAAACTCTTCAAAGTGCAGGGACAGAGGGTACATACATCAATATCATCAAGCCATCTATAAAAAAACACACAGCGAATACCATTCTCAATAGAGAAAAACTGAGAGCTTTCCCCTAAGGTCAGGAACAGAGCAGGGATGTCCACTATCACCACTGCTATTCAACATACTACTAGAAGTTCTGGCCTCAGCAATCAGAAAACAAAAAGACAAAAAAGGCATCTGAATCAGCAAAGAAGTCAAACTCTCACTCTTTGCAGATGATATGATACTTAATGTGGAAATTCCAAAAGATTCTACTCCAAAACTGTTAGAACTCATACAGAAATTCAATAAAGTGTCAGGATATAAAACCAATGCTCAGAAAGCAGTTGCACTTCTATACACAAACAGCAAGACAGAAGAAAGAGAAATTAAGGAGTTGATCCCATTTATAATTGCACCCCAAACCATAAGATACCCTAGGAATAAACCTAACCAAAGAGGCAAAGAAACTGTACTCATGAAAGAAATTGAGGAAGACACAAAGAAATGGAAAAACGTTCCATGCTCATGGATTGGAAGAATAAATACTGTGAAAATTTCTATGCTACCTAAAGCAATCTACACATTTAATGCAATCCCTATCAAAATGCCATCAATGTTTTTCAAAGAAATAATACAAATAATCCTAAAATTTATATGGAACCAGAAAAGACCCAAAATAGCCAGAGGAATGTTGAAAAAGAAAGCCAAAGTTGGTGGCATCAGAATTCCAGACTTTAAGCTACATTACAAAGCTGTCATCATCAAGACAGTATGGTTCCAGCACAAAAACAGGTACATAGATCAATGGAACAGAATAGAGAGCCCAGAAATAGACCCTCAACTCTATGGTCACCTAGTCTTCGACAAAGCAAGAAAGAATATCCAATGGGAAAAAGACAGCCTCTTCAACAAATCGTGTTGGGAAAATAGACATCCACATACAGAAGAATGAAACTGGACCATTTCCTTCCACCACACACAAAAATAGACTCAAAATGTATGAAAGACCTCAATGTGAGACAGGAATCCATCAAAATCCTTGGGGAGAACACAGGCAGTGACCTCTTTGACTTCAACCACAGCAACTTCTTCCTAGAAACATCACCAAAGGCAAGGGAAGCAAGGGCAAAAATGAACTATTGGGACTGCAACAAGATCAAAAGCTTTTGCACAGCAAAGGAAACTGTCAACAAAACCAAAAGACAGGGGCGCCTGGGTGGCTCAGAGGGTTAAACCTCTGCCTTCGGCTTGGGTCATGATCCCAGGGTCCTGGGATCGAGTCCCACATCGGGTTCTCTGCTCAGCATGGAAACTGCTTCCCCCCTCCTCTCTCTGCCTGTCTCTCTGCCTACTTGTGATTTCTCTCTCTCTGTCAAATAAATAAATAACATTAAAAACAAACAAACAAACAAAAAAAGACAACTGACAGAATGGGAGAAGATATTTGCTAATGACATATCAGATAAAGGGCTAGTATCCAAAATCTATAAAGAACTATCAAACTCAATACCCAAAGAACAAATAATCCAATCAAAGATATGGGCAGAAGACATGAACAGACATTTCTGCAAAGAAGACATCCAGATGGCCAACAGACACATGAAAAAATGCTCCACATTACTCAGCATCAGGGAAATACAAATCAAAACCATAATGAGATACCACCTCACACCAGTCAGAATGGCTAAAATTAACAAGTCAAAAAATGACAGATGTCAGCAAGGTTGTGGAGAAAGGGGAACCCTTCTACACTGTTGGTGGAAATGCAAGCTGGGGCAGCCACTCTGGAAAACAGTATGGAAGTTCCTCAAAAAGTTGAAAATAGACTTACCTTACAACCCAGCTTTCGCACTACTGTGTATTTACCCTAACGATACAAACGTAGTGATCCAAAGGGGCACGTGCACCCAAATGTTTAGCAGCAATGTCCACAACAGCCAAACTACAGAAAGGACCTAGATGTCCATCAACAGATGAATGGATAAAGAAGATGTGGTATATGTGAGTGTACACACACACACACACACACACACACACATATACATACACACACACACATACACACACAATGGAATATTAGGCAGCCACCAAAAGAAATGAAATCTTATCATTTGCAACGATGTGGATGGAACTAGAGGGTATTACGCTGAGCAAAATAAAGCAATCAGAGAAAGACAATTATCATATGATCTCCCTGATGTATGGAATTTGAGAGGCAGAGTGGGGGGTTGTGGGGAATAGGTAAGGAAAAAATGAAACAAGATGGTATCGGGAGGAGACAAACCATAACAGGCTCTTAAGCTCACAAAACAAACTGAGGGTTGCTGGGGCATGGAGGGGTAGAGGTAGGGTGGTTGGGTTATGGACATTGGGGAGGATATGTGCTATGGTGAGTGTTATGAAATGTGTAAGCCTGATGATTCACAGACCTGTACCCTGGGGCAGGTTTATTTAAAGTTTAAAATAATTTTAAAAATCTTTTTTAGGGGCGCCTGGGTGGCTCAGTTTGTTGATCAACTGCCTTCGGCTCAGGTCATGATCCTGGAGTCCTGGGATTGAGTCCCACATCAGACTCCCTGCTTTGCAGGGAGTCTGCTTCTCCCACTGACCTCTCTCCTCTCATTCTCTCTCTCTCTCTCTCAAATAAATAACTAAAATCATTTAAAATTTTTTTAAAATCTTTTTTAAAAATTACATATTTTAAATGTTTAATAAGGAAATCTCCCCTCCACTTATTACCCCCAAAAGTAAATCATTCAAAGAAACTAAAGCAGTGTTAGTTTTACTAGTAAAAGCATCAGAAAATGTATTTTCCTAAAGCTTAAGATAGAAAATTATTGTATATTAATATTATGGACCACAGAGTGATTAAGAATTACAAGTATCTAGATCATGTTGATATATAGAAATATGTTTATAAAACCATGTTAACTCAAAAATACCTGTTTTATACGGATGCACATTCATATACTTTAATAGATTTATAAGAATTTCTTTTTTTCAGACAATATCCATAAAAATATATTTATTCTTATAAATCTATTAAAATATATGAATATACTTGTGTTTCTATATCATTTGTCTTCAAACAAAACCTATTTCAAACACATTTATGTATATTTATTAATCTATTAAAATATATGAATCTGCATTGACAAATGTATTTTCTTTGGATCTCTTGGTTTCAAAAAAGCAGTTTCACGAAAAATGGTTCTAATTTATGAATAAGTATTCTTCACAGAATTTCATTGCTCAAAACAAATTTGAGGGTTTAGGGGAATAAATTAAGTAAATGTATTTACAGTAGAAATTCTGCGGCTCTAAACCATTAATATTAATCATGAATCTCTAAAATGAAAACATTATTATTATTTATCTCAAAGTCTTTTGTTTTCATCATGATTTATATTATTTTACTTGCATAAACAAATTTGTATAAATCTTATTTGCAATTGCTTAGTAACTTATTTTCCCAACCAAACTAAATTCTAACAGGACATATATATCTGTGTTCTTCACCATTATTTCTAGGGCCCCAGCCAGGGGATATAGTAGGAGCTCAATAAATTTTTCTGCAGTGAATGAATTACTGTAGGAACATCTTGAGGGACTAGCGCTTGGAGTTCCACACTTTGGGAGCTACGATTCTAAAGTTACTCAATTGTACAGTAACTTCAAAGAAAAAAAAATGTGTTAACACCTCTAGGCCACTAGAGATCCATTTAATGAAATTACTGCTATACTTCAGTGGAATCAATTACTACTTCAGGGAACTGTAGAGATTTCTCAGAAGCACATCATGACCTGGAAAAATTGTGCAAAAATCATTTTTTTTCCTCTAAAACTCCAAATCAAAAGCCGCAGTAAAAATTTCAGTTACCCTGGAATAAGCTGAAAGGAATCATGCTTCCATCAATGCCAACAATTTGGGGGGACATAACTGGCAACATGAGATTTTCCATCAATGATATTTGTTCATCTTAATACTTCAAATATGAAAAACAGATACTCCTTCTGGAAATGGCAAATTATTGACTGATTCTCTTTTAAATGATTTTGCATATAACTTGGGTGGTATTTTGTTTGGTTGATTGGCTGGTTTTCGTTTTTGTTTTTTGTTTTTCGGGTTGGAGGGGGATAGTCCACTGTTAAGATAGCTTTTAAAAATATTTAAAATATACAGTTTAAGGGCACCTGGCTGGCTTAGTCAGTAAAGTATGCAACTCTTTATCCCTGGGTCCTGAGTTGGAGCCCCAATTTGTGGGTAGATTACTTGAAACAATAAAATCTTTAAAAATAAATAAACAAATCACCATTGCAATCATTTAAAATAAAGTAAAATACATGATGTACCTACATGTTTAAGTTTTAGGATAGTTAGAAAGTGCTATATTTTTAAATAACCCTTTGGAAAGTTATATAATAGCATTTTTTTTAAATGAGAAAGCTGCGTACTTTTCATTAAATACTAAGATTCATTAATTTCCTCTACTTGCCCTCCAGAAGTGCTAAAAAAATGCTAATTTCATTATCTGAGAGAAGTACTGAAGTAAAAAAATAAAAATTGGTATAAAATTTAACTTTTTTTTCCAGTTACCAAAAAAATTTTTTTGAAAAAGAATTTCACCAGCTGTCAACATCCCAACATCACTAAAAGCTTAGCTTATGCCTAAACTTTAAACCTTAATAATATTTGGCGGTGGGGGAGGGGGTAAATGTCAAGTCAAACAATGTATTTCTAAAGCGGCATTTGCAAAGGTTAACCTGAGTGGATTACAGAGGGGAAAGTGCAGTTGTCCAGTGATCGATCCAAGACCCCCTTCTCGGCTTTTTTTCCTGGTTAATAAACCACCGGGGAGAGAGAATTTTTTAAACTTAATTTGCTGAAACGAGAATTTACTAACATAAAAAATGTTCCCCAAATTTGAGAATTTTCTTAAATTGGTTTTCATTTTAGGGCTAAAGATCTCTTGCAAAAGATAAAATCATGACTACTTTGGTAATCTGCAGGGAGAAAATTTGCAGAATCCCAAAACCAGAGAGCCCTTACAGCTCAGAGATCCCCTGGGCATTCAAGGCCATTTCGGCCCTGAGAGTGAAGTGGCTTTCCCCAGGAACACAGTTCTCCTGACTACCGGTATGACCCTCCATTCCCCAACTCCAGAGCTAGCTTGGCACCCGCTACAGTGAAGGTCAAAGTCAACAGACTCATCTGCAGTCCGCAGGCTGTGAGGATCCTTCTGTCTGAGGGAGTTTTACAATATGGTTCATGAAAGGGCATTTCTGAACATTTTATTACAAGGACACAATGCAGACAAAAGATGGTTTGGGGTGGGTAGAGGTGAGGGAAAGAACACGTAGAGGGAAAAAAGCGCAGTTTCTTGGAGACTTGTCAGGACCTGAGAGTATCGAAGAGGGAAGGTGGGGTTAGTGTACGGCGTAATAAAAAGCAAAGTGTAGAGTGGAAAGGCAACTACGCAGTACAAAAGCAGTGGAGTAGAGAAGTGGGCTTGATTTTTCCAGAGCTGCTTCAAAAGGAATCATGGGGGAGCCTTGCGGAGGCTGAGGGTCGACTGATTGGGGCGGGGGGGGGGGGCACAAGCAAGAGGCGGATACTCCGCAGCTCCCAGTCTAGGGGAGACTCAAAGCTGGAGCGAAGCAGCCAAGCTGCCGGCTGCACCGATTGCCAGGGTCGGCGATCGCAGTCCTCCCCGGCTCTCTCCACGTCCTCCCGGACGTCTCCGAATTCCCGGCGCCGCACCGCTCCCCACCTCCGCCAGCCCGGCCCTCCAGTCGGCGTTCGCCGTCTGCCTTCGAGCTCGGCACCCTCCCTGCACACAGCCCCTAGCGGCGCGTCACTGCGAGGAGGGCCTCCAGCGCGCCTCCCTCGTCCTCCTCCTGCTCCTCCTCTCCAGCAATACGGGATCCAGCTAGGGGAGGCGGGGAAGCAACCGGAGCGCGACCGCCGCGGCAGCCACCCCTGCAGCCGCCGGTCGGAGGCGCGGTCCCTAGGCCCTGGTGCCCGGGCGGGCCCCTGGGGGAGTCGGCGCCGCGCCCGGAGACCCGCCAGGCTCACCCCAGCCCGGCGTGGGGGGCGCAGAGGTGAGCGGGTCGGGTAGGAGCGCGAGACCAGGTGGCGGCGGCGGAGTTGAGGGTCAAGGTGCAGTGGTCGCCACACGCTGCATCGGTCCTTCCCGGATTCCGCGCCCTCTGCGGGTTCGGTACTGATCTCCGGGCACTGGAGGTGGGGAGTGGGAAGGGTGGGGAAGGGTGTCTGTTTCATCGATTGTTCCTTCTACTCCTCTTGGTCTTCCACAAGCTCCCCAGAAAGTCCTGAGATTGGGCCCAGGAAAAAGGAGGCCAGGAGAGACAACGTCCCAGGTCGGATGTGCCCACAGGAAAAGGACGGGCAGGTTACCTTCGCCTTCCTGATAGTCCAGCTACCACTTTGGGTTCACACAGCTCATCTCCCAGAATATCATGCAGCGCGGCTTTGCGAAAAAGTATTTCCAATAGTCATTTTGTTTATTAGCCAATTATGCGACCCAGGTGTGTTTAGGCCATTATGTGTTCGGAGGTAATTGACCTCTTCTTTGAAGTGTCCTAAATTATCTTTAAGCCCTGTGTTCAGCCTCAGCCAAAACTTGTTGAAAATTATGCCCTAAAAATCTTGCTCTTAAAATAGAGCAGAGCGATAAAGAAAATTTTGTCCAGAGATTTCCGTTTATTATCTTACCCACCCCTTCCTCAGAGAAGGATTGGTGTCAGTTTTTACTCCTCAGGCAGTTCATTTCTTAGATGGAATAACTTATTCTGAGCCATAGTTAATTATCACTCATCACTGTAATGGATGAAACTGGGAGAAGTAGGATTTGAACTCCGGCCCCTTCCCCCACTCTCAAGATTAAGACTGAGTGCTAGTAAGAGCCCCACTACTGGGAACCCTTAAAATTCTCTCCAAACCACCTCCTCCCAGCCGCCTTACCCGGCCCTACCCCCATACAGCCTTTTAACCCTTATTATTTCTTGGTTGTGTTGATCTCCTCTGTTTATTTTTTTTTTCTTTTAGTGAGTCTGGTTTTTTGTTTGTTTGTTTGTTTGTTTGTTTTTTGTTTTTACTTTGCATCTCTCCTGTCTGTTGTTTCCAAGCTTAAAGGCTATTTACAGAAGAACAATATCCATCCCAGACATCTTGCAGTCTCTTTAGAAATGATTTGCCATTTCTTTCACTTAGCTAGTCAGTCTTTTTGGGGGGGTGGGAGAAGGTTGAAACAATATAAACAATGATAAATTGAGCTAGCTGTGCAAAAAATAAATGAAAAGCTGTATTTGAGTCACTTTTTGTTTTACTGGTGAGATGGGAAATGTACTTGTAGTGAACGAGCATAATTATATTTTAATACTGAAAACGTAGCACAGATGAAGCAAAATACATTTTTAAAGAAAGGATCATAAATGAGTAAGGAAGGTGAGAAGGAAGGTACCTCAGAAGTTGGAAAGATTAGGACTGCAGTTTCAAAAAAGGACTTAGAACATCAGGAGAGGCGTTCATTCTGTGTTCCATCGGTAACCATGACATTGACCTATTACTTACACACTTACTGCCCTGTCTTGATCAGCAAAGAGAGGGATCTTACCTATAAACCTAGTACATCTCTTTTGGACCTCACATCTTTTGATACATTCAACAACAAGGAATATTTATTCTTATTAAGAGGGCAGATTCAGTGTCTGCTGGGGACCCACTTCCTGGTTCATAGACTGTCATCTTGCTCTTCTCACGTGGCAGAAAGATAGAAAGAGCTCTCTAAGGTCTATTTTATAAGCACACTAATTCCATTTGAGAGGGTCCTAATCTCATGATCTGATCGCCTTCCAAAGTCTACACCTTCTAATACTTTCCCATTGGAAGTTAGGATTTTAGTAGAATTTGAGGTGGCAGGTTGTGGGGGAACACAAGCATTTAGTCCTGAACTAGAGTTGATCTTTTTAAGCAAGTGACCATAACCATATGCTATGGAGTCTAGGGTGGGTAAAGAGAAATCAGGAGGAGGTTGATGGAGAGTGAGAAAATAGTGGGTCAAAGCATCAGGTCTGTTCTGCTAACTTGAATCATCACTAACTTTTTGACTAAGATTATTGGAAGGCTCCGAGATAGTGTTTGGAGATGTCAGAAAGTGAATGAGTGGGGTGAGCAGAGATGAATTGTTTTTGATGAATACTGTTGGAAACAAGAGGCCATGAGGTTGAATGCCTTATCCATTTGAATGAAGACATCCTGGAGAAGGATAACTCTTGGCTGGCACAGAGAGGAACACTATGTGTGTAAAACTATGTATGTCAAAGTCACTAGTGATCAAGAGTAAGCTAGAAGTCAGTAGATGATAGCAGTGCTTAGAGGGAGGTTTTATGAGGCTTCCCCAAACCTCAAAGGAGCTGAGTGTCTGTAGGAGAGGAGAAGAAAGGTTCGGATGTGGCCTTGCAAAGTCAAAAATATACTTACCCCATCTCGTGGCCCTGGGGGATTACAGTTTCTTGACCTCTCTAAATGATCAGGTTGTAGATGTCATCTAGATCTCTGAGGACAGTCCCTTTCAGAGTTATTATCATCTAAAAATTAATGCCCTGGATGTTTGTATATGAAACAAATTAGGCTCTAGTTATATAGCATAACAGCTGCCATTCAGCCAGAGGAATGTCAACGAAACCCATCTAAACAAAATCTTAGGAGGCCATGTAGCTGAGTATAAGCCTTTGACCCTGATGGTATACTTGATTAAATGCAAACAGCAGGTCAAATGGCCATTCAAGAAAACTGGGATCTTAAAATTTCAAGGAACCCATGTGCCACTGAAATCACACTTTTAAATCAAGCTCATAAAGTTGAAGTGTCACAGTGTTAAATATAAAGTCGTGACATTATTATTATTATATAGCTTTAAAACTTGGAAACAAAGGTGTTTTAGTATTGGACTGCTGGAGTCAAGTAAAACCTCTTTGTTTTCCATGTAACAAAGGAAACAGAAAACAAGGAGATTCCCGAAGCCAAAGCCTGTCCTTTTTCCTCAATACTTCAAAAACAGAACTTTCCATAAATCCCATAGTCCTCTCAATTCTTTAGTCTGTATTACCTGGGAATAGCATCCAATGAAAAGGTAGAGAGACTCTAGGGCCTTGCTAGTCAGAGGGTGGCCCATGAACCAGTAGGACCAGGGGCATCTGCGAGCTTGGGAGGAACACAGCATCTGAAGCCTTATGCCAAACATAGAGAATCAGAATGTGCATTTTAACAAGATCTCAGGTGATCAAATTCACATGGGAGTTTGGTAGGCAGCATTCTAAAGCAAGTCAGTCCACTTGGAAACCCATTCCCTCCAATCAGCAGGGCCTCTGATGCCTGGACAGCTGGAGCCCCTTGTCAGACAGAAAGATAAGATATCATCTCTGGACCATTCTGGGATGTTATGACCATTTTGCATGTTATGAAACAACAGGAACAAAGTATCCTGTGCAGTGGGATGACACATTTTAAGGAATGGTACTGACCTTTCCCGAAAGTGGAGAAAGGGAAATTGCAAAACAGTGAGTGGTCCTTCTGATGCTGCTTCTGCCAGAGGAGGAGAAGAGGAGGGGTGGCAGGCCTTATCCTCAGCTTCCTGCATTCGTGGCAACTGTTACTCTCTGACTAGTGTTATTTTTCATTATTACAAGCAACAGTGCAAAAATGAGCATAACTGAGGATCAAAGAGCTGCATTTGTTATTTCCAAATACCAAACTAAGTATTGGCTTGAATCCTGAATCTTTTAGTAGAGTTGTTTTCAAACGTTAAAACACCCGATTATCTTAAAAAAAAAAAAAAAAAAAAAAAAAAATCCTGATGCCCAAGCTGGACTCCAGACCACTTAAACAAAAATCCAGGTGGAGGTGACTAGGTATCACTGTGTTTTAAAGCTCCTCAGTCACATCAGTTTGCAGCTGGAGTTGAGAACCACTGCTCTAGAAAGCCGTTCTCCCCTTTGGGAGGAAGCAGCTCTGAGACTACAATTCTGCCTCTCCACTTGCTCAAGGGGTAGGACCTGCTGTGACGCCCAGAGCACCAGGCAGAGTGAGCAAACCTCGTGCTCTTCTTGCTGTGTGTTTGAAAGCCAATGGGGCAATTCTTCTTTTGGGGAGATGCCACAATCTCTACTCAGAGTTCCAGCTGGGGTATAGGTGGGACACTTGGGTTCCTGTGTGTGAGTCTGGTAACTCTCTCACCCCTTAGGCAACATCTACAATGAGGGGTAAGTTGGCCAGTTCACCTTGGATCGTTGAATAAAATGAGCATTGATTTAATGACTTCTGGTTCCTTTAACTCCTCTTGATTCCCAAGAGAGCCCATGATACCTCTAGGAGGATGTTGATGGTTTCTGTTACTCTGGTGCCTCTGACCTCTGCCTGGCTTTCTGAGTGCATGGGAAGCAGATAATTACCACCCCTTCTGTCTTGAAAAGTGTGAAATGAAACGTGTAATAGATTAAAAAATAGTGTGTTTTCTCCTTTCCTAGGATCTGAGTTCCTCCTTCCCTAAGATCACTAGGTAATGCTGAGGAGTGAACCACGGCCAGAGACGGAGAATATATTTACCCGAGCACAACCATCACTGTTCCAGCCCACCCCTCCCACATCTCCCCAAAGAAAAACCCCTTTCTTAAATTCTTTACCTGCACCAAAGTGACACGTGCCTTAGCTGGACTGCCTGGGTTCTAATCCCGGCTCCCTGACTTTCACACTCATCCCCTTGAACAAATTAATTAGTCATTTCTTGCGTGTCTCAGTTTTCTCATCTTCTAAATGGGCATGACAATATTAGCATCTATCTCATAGAGTGGTTGTGGGATTTAGTTGGTTATCAAAAAAGCACAAACAGCTGGCACACAGAATGTGCTATATGAGTATTAGGTAATATTATTTTCCTGAAGATGGGTTTAACAGGTTTTTTTGGAGCCATTGTGATCCATTTGTACGGTAAAAGTTGAGTTTTTCTGTCTCTAGTCGAAATTTTAAATTTCTCTTGGGAAAAATCCCCAAAACGGGTTTTTTGAAGCATTCTACCTGTTCCTGTAAAATCCATTAAGTCCTCTGTGGTGAGCCACATCTGCTGCAAGCATAAAAGAAATTGTGCAACGGGAATGGAACGGAAGAGTATTTTTTGTTCAGATCCAACAACGACACTGATTCATGGCCATCTGATGTGGTCTTCTTGAGCAAGTTATTACAAACATCAACATTTCAGATGTTAGTCACTTAAGTAAAAGAGAATTTGACAGTTTTTTTCAGGGAACAGAAGTGCATCGTATTCTATGAAGCCCATAAATAAAGGGGGGAAGGAAAAGCCTTCATAAGTATTGTGTAATGTAAGACCATAAAAACATTGCTAACCCTTTTCACTGGAAAACTGTCTTTCCCAATAAATATAGAATATAGAGTGAATGATAGAAGTCAGTGGTATTTAATTAATCCTTGTTATATTTTGAAGCCTGTTTTTCTTAAAATATTACTTAAATGCCAGGGGGTTCATTTTTTATTAACCAATTTATCTTATTCTCATTTAATAATAAAGTCACTCCTTAGCTATTGAGGTATTTAGGACAATTTATAGAATCCACCCTGAATGAATCAAGCCAGTTTTAAATGGAGTTTTTTGGTGGCCTCTGTGTCTTCTATTGTTATACATACCCTCACACGCTAGCACTGTCCCCTCCACCTCTAGTGGCATTTCTGACTGGCCACTTCTGACCCACTTGACTTGGTAGAACTTTGTTTTTAGAAAATTTTTTTAAAATTCTAGGTGAAAACTTTAGTTTCTTGCCTTCTGTGCTCTGCTGCTCAAAGAGAGGTCAGGAGACCAGCAGCACTGGCATCACCTTGTTAGAAAGGGAGAATCATGGACCTCACTCCAGAACTACTGAATCAGGATCTGCATTTTAACAAGATTCTCGGGTGATTCATGTGTATATTAAAATTTTAGAAGCCCCACTTTAGCACATCAACTTTGTGACAGTTCATTTTTCTACTCTGACAGTCTCTTTCAGCTTACAAATTGTGTCTCACTGGGCTCTAGTTTTTAGAGCTTGCCAAAATATTTTACCTCCAGAAATGAGGGGTATTATTATGATGTCTGGAAGAGGATGAATGATTGGTCATTGGTAATTGATGAGGATTTTATTTTCTCTCTCCTAGGATATCTCTGGAGATCTTGGAAGTGCTTGTATCATGGAATCGATCTCTATGATGGGAAGCCCTAAGAACCTTAGCGAAACTTTTTTGCCGAATGGCATAAATGGTATCAAAGATGCAAGGAAGGTCACTGTGGGTGTAATTGGAAGTGGGGATTTTGCCAAATCGCTGACGATTCGACTTATTAGGTGTGGCTATCATGTAGTTATAGGAAGCAGAAATCCCAAGTTTGCTTCCGAATTTTTCCCTCATGTGGTAGATGTCACTCATCACGAAGATGCTCTCACAAAAACAAATATAATATTTGTGGCTATACATAGAGAACATTACACCTCCCTTTGGGACCTCAGACATCTGCTTGTGGGCAAAATCCTGATTGATGTGAGCAATAACATGAGGATAAACCAATACCCAGAATCCAATGCTGAATATTTGGCTTCATTATTCCCGGATTCCCTGATTGTCAAAGGCTTTAATGTTGTCTCGGCTTGGGCACTTCAGTTAGGACCCAAGGATGCCAGCCGGCAGGTATGTATTTTATTTTTAATTTTTTAAATTTTAATTTCTTTTTTTAAAATAACTGAAGTAGAGTTGACATACAGTGTTCTATTAGTTTCACCTGAAACATACCTATGTAAGATCAAACATACCTAAGTAAGATGGTTCGACAATTCTGTACACCACTCGGGACTCACCATGAGAAGGGCAGTCACCATCTGTCACCACACAAGATCACAGTATTATTGCCTACATTCCCAATGCCGTACTTTTCATTTCCATGACTGACTTTTTCATAACTGGAAGTTTGTACTTCTCAATCCCCAGTTTTATTGGTATTTATCTGGTATTTTGTATTTAAGTAGTAACACAAATGTCATACATTTAAAAGCGAAATTCTCACTCTCCACTGATTATCCTTTTGAAAACCATGTTTGAGCACCTGAAAATTCATGTCCTGACCTTGTAAAGGTACCTTTCTACCCCGATAAAATAATGTGGAAGGCTGAGAAAATTACTTGGACTTTCCTGTCATAACCAGCTAATTCAGGAAAGGGCAAAGTTGGCTGACGAATAATGGGAGGCACTGTGTTGAATCTCCCCTGGCTTCCTCAAAAATAGAAATAATAACAAGCACATCTTTTTTCTATCTCTCTCTATCTCCCCAACTCACCTCCTCCCTCCTCCTTCTTCCTGGCAGCTATTTGGTAACAGTGTTCCATCTGTGTCTGAAACACTACTTAGTATGATCCCCAAGAAGAAGGCTGTAGAAGTGCCTTTTTATTTTATGAAGATTACTCGTGGAATTTAAAATAGTGCGGTTCGTTTTATTTAAAGTGTAGATTTTAATCTGTGTGGGGAGGCAGATTGGATTTCTTAGTTTCTTTTTTAGTGTATGGGTTCTATGTAGTTCAACTTGAAAATAAAGCAGATGGGGAGCTCCATCAATGCCTTTATGGAACGAGAGCTTTTAAAAGTAAACACACAAAATAGTGCACGTTAGAAATCTTTTAAAGGTGTAGTTATGCATTATAGGTAAGCATGATGATAAAATACTTTCATTATTTTTGTTCATAAAGACAGTTCATGCCTTAGATTCAATGCCTTAGAAAATGAACTCCAGTATCAGGTCATGATAACCATTCACTTTCAAGTCTTTAATTTGGAAGACCGGTAAATGATTATATACTTCCCAGCTTTTCCAGAGGCTATTTCTAAATCCTTTTTCCTTTTGGATATCCATCAAAGTTTAGGAATGGATACACACCAAACAAACTAGGGAGAAACCTAAATGTAATCCTTTGCCCATAATTGTGGTAATTTTAATTCTTTAACAACTACAAAAAATAGGGAATTGAATTCAAAATGAGCTACAGAAATAGTTTCATTTGTATTCCATAGTCCTTCTGCCTTTGTGACTAATGTTTGATTTATACTTTTAGGTTTATAAATTAAATGTATTTAAATTTAAATAAATCTTATAGTTTATAGGCTATATTTATAGTTAAATTTTATTACAGTGTTTTTTAATAAGAAATTTAAGAAAAGCTCAGCATTGTCACAGCTGTAATAAATTAGTTTAGAATGCTTTTCTTTATTTCTTTAGAACATAGGTATTCTTCCCACTCCATTTTAGAAGTTCACGAACATTTGTGTCACAATATAGACTTTGTTATTCATCTGGCTAACGTTAGGTAAGATTAATAACCCAAATAGCTCTATATTGTCAGCATAATGCAGGTTTTAGCATGCAAATATTTCAGTGTGGTCTATTCCAGAGTCCTTATATAAACATCTTCAGGGGTATATTTAGGAATTTGTTTTCCCCAAACATTACCCAGAGACTTAACGGCAATATTTTTCTAGGCCTGAGTGAGAGTAATAGTGGCTCACTTCAGCAGTGAATTTCTGTTTAACAGGTTATTTGTTGAATTCCCAGCTACAATAATATATCAAAGAGGTCTGGGTAGTTTGAAAGTCACCCTCACCCATCACTTCATTATACAGAAGTAATACCTTCGTCTTAGATAATGGCGGTTGCTTTAACATTTAAATTAACCAAGCTTTATAATACCATTTTTCCTCCACACAGGTATAGTATCCTTATTTACAGATGAAAGAATTTCATATTCTGATTCATGAAGTGATATAATAATAACTTGAAATTACTCATGGTTTCTCAGAGACCCTTGGTGGATCGGTTTTTAAGCCAAAGATAAATCTTATAAATAGTACAACATCGTGACATAAGTTAGAGATTTTTATTTGTAGATTTAACCATCCAGAGTCTATGCCCATCTACTCTCTTGCAGAATGTCTATAAAGGACAGTGCTTGTAATGCCTCTATGAGACAAACACTGCGATCCTCGAACTAGATATTGTCCTCAGAACCCCAGGGAGCCAAGTGCACTCTGATCCCTGTGGGAGTGAGAGCTGGGGCGGGCAGTGGATGGCCAGCAGCCCAAACTCCATCTGGACCTTACCTTGCCACTGCTGCTGAACCACACATTCTAGAAACCTTTCTTTACTCCTCCTTCCTTCCCCTGAGGACGTCCTGATCCCAGGTTCCAGCAGGATTTTTCTGCATTTTATTTTCATGTCATCATAGGTTGCAAGGTCTTCGTCATTTCTATGACACTGCTTTAACCTATTAATAAAAAGATTAACATGTTAATAAATGCTTTATCTCCTTAACTTTTTGTATCACTCAAGGTCATCACATGCTCCATAGGGGAAGTGAAGTTTGTAAACGTCACCATTTTTATAAACAACAGTAACGATGAGTCTTTTGTTTTTGCCACAGGTCTATATATGCAGCAACAACATTCAAGCTCGACAACAGGTTATTGAACTTGCCCGTCAGCTGAATTTCATTCCTGTTGACTTGGGATCATTATCATCAGCTAGGGAGATTGAAAATTTACCCCTGCGACTCTTTACTCTCTGGAGAGGGCCAGTGGTGGTTGCCATAAGCCTAGCCACGTTTTTCTTTCTTTATTCCTTTGTCAGAGATGTGATTCATCCATACGCTAGAAACCAGCAGAGTGATTTTTATAAGATTCCTATCGAGATTGTGAATAAGACCTTGCCCATAGTTGCCATCACTTTGCTGTCCCTGGTATACCTGGCAGGTCTCCTGGCAGCTGCTTATCAGCTTTATTACGGCACCAAGTATAGGAAATTTCCACCTTGGTTGGAGACCTGGCTACAGTGCAGAAAACAGCTTGGGTTACTAAGCTTTTTCTTCGCTTCAGTCCACGTTGCCTACAGCCTCTGCTTACCAATGAGAAGGTCAGAGAGATACTTGTTTCTCAACATGGCTTATCAGCAGGTATGGAACGTGCTTGTTATTCATCGGATACTAGTAAACCTCCTTACCAGTATAATCTGTAAAATGCGAGATTTAAAATACTGTCAAATTTTACAGAACTTGTAATCAAAATTTTGGCATATTTAGGGAGAGGGAAGAATTGTTCTTTATACAGTGTTTTTGTCTAAGAATTGTGTGGCCGATTCAAAATCATTTAGGATAAAAGCTGCTATTATACATCTTCCTTTAAAGAAGAAGAACAGAAATAAAGGGTTAGTAAGTTTTTTCAGTCTCTCTCTCTCTTTTTAATGTTATGACTGCAATGATTGCTTTTAGCATTAAAAAGGTATTTCAATGTTTAATTTGGCCATGTTCTGTGAAATGATAAGGCAGCTCTCAGTAAAC
This sequence comes from Mustela putorius furo, assembly GCF_011764305.1. Lineage (NCBI taxonomy): Eukaryota > Metazoa > Chordata > Mammalia > Carnivora > Mustelidae > Mustela > Mustela putorius. The sequence continues at coordinate 33,580,291 of NW_025421998.1, forward strand.
ATATGCGACAAAATTAGAACCACTGAAAATACAAAACAGGATAGGAAGCCAGGATGAGGAGATGTACATTTACAAGGCTTTTGTTATCAAAAAGAGGAAGGAAAATACTCCAGTGAAGCTTCAGGTCCTCATGTGAACCTTTATAACACTTAGATCTGTAAGAAAATCTCCCAGAAAGCTTCATGCAAGGTGTTTGGTGGTGGAGTGGAGGGTAATTTTCCTCAGTAATGCACATTCAGCAAATGTAATATAAGGGGTTTCACTGATGCTACTTGACATAGCATTTACCAGGGACAGCCGAGGACACTGCACGCAAACAAATGGGAGCTTTACTTTTCATAAGGAACCAAGACACCCTGATCCAAGTATATAGGTACTTATGGCTGTTTCAACAGTTTCAACCTAAAATAATGTGGAAAAAAAAATTAGTACATTGATAACCTTTAAGCTATTGTGTCTTTAAAAACACCTCTTCTCTGAACCTTCTCTGAATCCTTAGGCTTTGATATCTGCCTCATCAGCTCCCTCACTGGTCCTGAAGTTGTCCGTGTAGATCTCACCTCTTCACAGAGGCGGAGCCAGGACACCATTTTAAATTCTGCCACCTGCCTCTGCCTCAACCCCACCCTCCCCCGCCCCCCCAGACCCTCCTACTCTGCTCTACTCTCACTTTTTTCAATAGCATTTACCACCTCCTAATACACATGTTCCCCTTGTTTATTGTCTTTACTGTCTGCGTCCTCTCAGCAGAATGTAAGTTCATGAGAGGAGGAGCCTTTGTCTGCTTTGTTCACTGATAGATACCTAATGCCTAGAACTATGCCTGGCACACAGTAAGGCACGCACAAAGTGTATTTGTGGGATGAATGAATGAATTGGGAGGCCAGATAGGTGCAAGTTGGAAGCTCTGGGTCTACTGAGGTATGTTGCTGTTCTGTATTGTGGTATAGACATAAAACAAGATAATAAGAGCCTTTTTTCACAGAGGAGCTCTATGGCTTTTTTCAGGATGTTGGTATGATTGTTCTGGAGGCCTAATGCTCAGAACTAGCTTTTTTTTTTTTTTTTTTTTAATTTCATTTGTTTGGTTAATTACAACTGGAGAGAGTGAAACTGTGTAAAGTTAGAATCTGTTATGCATGAATAGATATTTAAAGCTTTAGGAACACTTGGGTGGCTAAGTCTGCCTTCAGCTCAGGTCATGATCCCAGGGTTCTGGGATCAAGTCCCACATCAGGTTCCCTGCTCCATGGGGAGCCTGCTTCTCCCTCTGCCTCTGCCTCCCTCTCTCTCTCTGTCTCTCAAGGATAAATAAATAAAGTATTTTTAAAAAATAAATAAAGCTTTAGCCCAGGGAGTCCAACCTTTGATTTATACTCTAATTATACCATCACATGTAAATAGACAATTCTGAAAGCAGTCTCTATACAGAATGCCACACATTCGGAGTTATCAAGTCTGACTTGATTATATATGTATTATCTGTGTAAGGAAAAGACATTTGGAAAAGTACTATAGAGGAATGAGGCAATTGGACAGTTGGAAAAATTTATCAATGAGCCAATTCAAGAGAAAAAATATTTGCATTCAGTATGACTTTATCCATAGGGAAATCTCAGCTTCCTGAGGAAAAGAAAGGAGGAAAAAAAGAGGTAAAGTAAATACAAATATTGTTCAAGTGAGAGAGGAAGATAAAGACGTAATTTAGAAATTCTCTTCCGGATTCTAAGTTGATCTAAAGCCAGGATGTACCCAAAATATTCAACTGAGTTTAAACCAACTTAGAAAAGTACCTCAAAACTAAGTCTAACTGCCAGTACTTATTTCTTTTTGTCACCTTGGAACCAACCACTTGGCATTCCTGGCCTTGGGACTCCAGACTCCCTGTAACTGTGATGTAGGACAGCGTAGGTGGCAGATTTTCCCACCCCCTCGCAAGTATGTAAGGAAAGAGGGACTCTTAGACCTCCTTCTATTTAACTCTCCCTTCTCTTTTCCCCACACCCGGCACAATACCATCCGGTAATAGGTTCTCCATTCCAGGCTGTTAAATTGAAAAAATACAGCTTAAATATGTCCATATATGAGGTATTCTTATTATGCCAAGAGTGAAACTGTACTGAATCTGTGACTATTCTGCCAAATAAAGGAAATTCACATTTGCTCTCCTTAGGTTCATGCAAATATTGAAAACTCTTGGAACGAGGAAGAAGTCTGGAGAATTGAAATGTATATCTCCTTTGGCATAATGAGCCTTGGCTTACTGTCCCTCCTGGCAGTCACCTCTATCCCGTCAGTGAGCAATGCTTTAAACTGGAGGGAATTCAGTTTTATTCAGGTACGTGGGGTTTTTTGGTGAGAGGTTGGGCGGCATAGAATTTAAGTGTTAGGTACAGTTTAATTTTAAATATGCTTCTTATAAAAGAGTGCCTTTGGGGCTACATTTATGCATCTAGCTCAGGGAGTAAAAATTGCTAGAAGCCAGCCTAGGACCGTTCTGGTTTAGTAAGCAAAAGCCAGTACAGGGTTCTATTAGAAGACTTTGATAGCACTGCCTACTATGTTATGACTAAAGTTCATTTTTTTTTTAAATAAAAAATTTTTTTTCGAAAAAAATGAAGGTGGGGATAGGTAAGCTTAGATCAAGTTCAGTGCCAAAAGTCAATTTGTTACTCGACCAATGAGTAAAGAGTTACTTTATATTTTGAGTCACTTTGATCCGTCTAGAAAAATCTCATTAATTTGAATTCAAGTGGGGAGAGGTCAGTCTGAATATTGTAAAAGAAATGTGTGTGTAAACACACAGACACAAACAGTGGCAAATTAGGTGACTGGGCTAATGGATTATGACAAGCAACCAGCCTTATGATTCTTGTTCATATATGTATTTTGAGTATTAGTTGTATATATACAAAGGTCTTTCAAAACAGCACTGGTTTTTTTTGTTTTTTCTTTAATAAATATTCACCTCCTTCAGTAAGATTTATTTAATAAATAGACATATTTGTAAAATGTGTAACTCAACCCCAGACCCCACCTATATTATCAAAAAGTCAGTATTGGTTGTATCCAAATGATCTGTAGCAAAATATGTGGGTGAACTGGCATTTCACAGTACATTCAATTCTGTTTTGTTTTGTGTGTGCCTATTTACTTGAGCTTTTTTTTTTTTCTTTCAAGTCATCTAAAGAGCTTGTTCAAGTTAAGGGCATCTCCCTGCCTAAATTCATTTTTCCTTAAAACACTTTTCCTACTGTCAGTTTAACACTTGAAAAGAGACAGAAGGCCCTCTGAGAAAAGGTGTTAGATGGGGGCAAGTGATCATTAAACTGAGATGAGTGGCTGCAAAACAGAACAACTGTTTGCTGGAGGGTCGATCCTTGCCCAGTGAAGTTAGACATTACATCATTAGACCGATGTGATATTACAGAGACTATTTCTCAAAGTAAGCAATCAAGCGTAATAATTTAGGGAGCCCTTAATGCTGACCTTTTAGATTTTCACCTATGACCCGCTTAACAAAAGTACTCTTAATAATTTCATTTAATGTGGTCAATAAAGCCACATGTTTGAAATGCTATTCCTATTACATACTAACAGTATAAGATTTTTCATGTTTACCCTCAGCTAATATATATATGTGGGGAAGGATGTGGGGGAGGAGAATGCTCTCTAGCACTTAATTTTTATTATGTATGTATATTTGTATGTATATATAATATACACACACATACACATATTTTTAAATATCCACAACTGGTGGAAATGTGGATAACCTTTGTAAAGAAGTTTTGCAGTTTTCATCAGTACCCATAAGGAAAGCCCAGTAATCCCCCTTTTAGAAATAAGTTCTGGGGCGCCTAGGTGGTTCAGTTGGTTAAGGCCTCTGCCTTCAGCTCAGGTCGTGATCCCGGGGTCCTGGGAATGAGCTCCATGTTGGGCTCTCTGCTCAGCAGGGAGCCTGCTTCTTCCTCTCTCTCTCTCTCTCTGCCTGCCTCTCTGCCTACTTGTGATCTCTATCTGTCAAATAAATAAATAAAATCTTAAAAAAAAAAAAAAGAAGAAAGAAGTTTTAAAGAAATAAACCAAAATATAGAAAAGGGCTTATGGTAGAGGAAAGTTGGAAACAGAGTAAATGATCAACAAAAAGGATTGACTAAGTGAACTATAACACATCCTTTCAGTAAGTTATTATATAGCATTTGAGTCATGTTTTTGTATTTAATGATGAGGAAAAGATTCTTGATATAATAAAATAGGGTATTAGACTATATGCAATATGGCTTTATTTGTATAAACCAAGATGTGCAAACACATGAATAAATATATGTGAAATCTGTGGAAATATTATAATTATTTAATTCTGTAGAGAACAAAGAGTAGTTCACTAATTTAAGATATAGTTTTAGCACACTATAAATATGGTGGTGCTGGGTAGGTTAATTTATGAGTTTGAATAATTTGTTCCTTATTCTCTGTTTCCTTTTCTTCTTTCTCTACTCAAGTCTACCCTTGGATATGTCGCTCTGCTCATTAGTACTTTCCATGTTTTAATTTATGGATGGAAACGAGCTTTTGAAGAAGAATACTACCGGTTTTACACCCCACCCAACTTTGTTCTTGCTCTTGTTTTGCCCTCAATTGTAATTCTGGGTAAGATCATTTTACTTCTTCCATGTATAAGCCGAAAGCTTAAGAGAATTAAAAAAGGCTGGGAAAAGAGCCAATTTCTAGAAGAAGGTATTGGAGGAGCAGTTCCTCATCTCTCACCAGAGAGGGTTACGGTAATGTGATGATAAATGGTGCTCACTGGTACATTATAGAGTTCCACTCGTGCCATTGTTTTTATGAATTCCTTTATTTTCATTTGCAAGTGCACTGTCAAATTGATGTGGGCTGAAATCTGTCCAGTAAGATCTCAACCAAATTAGTGGTAGGAGTCTCTTGAAATTAATTTTCACAGATGTTATCTTTTGGCAATATGAATTTTTGTTGTCAGCTTGTCTGTTTTGTTCTGCACATCCATAACACTCCTATTTCAACAAACTGTATTCCATAATCAGGCAAAGATATTTCTGATTAATAATATAGATACAACATAATGTTAAAAGAAAAAACTTGCAAACCAGCAGAAATCTTAAGTTTTAATATAACTTAATGGGTATTTTTTTTTCTGAAGCTTACCTAAGGTTTTAATTGTTAATTTAATTGCTCAAGAAATAGAAATGCATAATCACACATTAAGAAGGGTCACATTACATTAGCATCTTGGTAAGGGTAAATGGTAACATTCCTATATTTTTCTCATAAGATCAGTTTTGAAGAATGTAATTAATTGTATGAACCAGTGTAACCTGTGAACAAACACAAATTTAAAAAAATAGAATCTGAAATTATATTTGAAATGCAATGGAGACGTGAAATGCATACTGGTAATAGTTCCTCATGAAAGATTTTATTCCTTGTTACAGAGAGGTTTCATTTGCATGTTATTAGGTTGGTTAGGGAGAAGACCATGGTATTTGGCTTCCAAACGTGATTTTTCTAATATGGTACCAAGCCTAGAAATCTTACAGTTGTTTTCAGTTAGAGGGAAGGAATGAAGTCTACCCACCAATACTTGTTGGTCAGCTGATCTACGTTGTTGCACGCTGGCCAGTCCCCACTCTATCTGCTGTAAGACTTTACTGACGTTCACTGAGGGATGTTAACATGCCAGGCACTGTTCTAAGCATTTTATTTGTATTATCCCATGTTAATTTTTACAACAACCCTGTAACAGAGGTAATTATCCTCATTTTTCATATGAGAAAACTGAAGGATAGAAAAGTAATTTGCCCAACGTCATGCAGTTAGTTAAGAGGCAGAGCCAGCATTCAAGTCTAGGCAGTCCTATTTCAGAGGCTCCCATTTCCAGGCTGATTGTCTCTGCTCTGTCCCCATGTGTTACCATCATGATGCCAGTCTGGATGCTTCCTCTTTTGTCAGTAAAGGCATTAACATTCTTTACAGTGTGTTGTGGGTACCAAAAATTTATGAAAATAATACAGTCATAAATTTATGATAGCTTTGGGATAATCTACAGTTCTTTACCTTGCAAGAGGATCTTGCTTGGGACGTGATTCTGGAGCCCCATGGCAGTCCATATTATTCCCTACGCAGTGAGGGACTCCGGCAGAGATAGGACCATAGCAGTTTTAATGAATGTCTGAGGTCCTCCAGAATCTTTAAAAATCCTTGTAGAGTTGGTCATCTCTTTTATTCTTCCTGAGAAGTCCTCCTGCCTGTCCAACCATTCATTAGGGAGCAGTTTGCAAGCATGAAGGATATTAAGAAAAGTGGTTAATTATAAATCTACTCTAGAGACATACAATTATACAAATTATTCATAAAATTTTTCACTGCTGACATTCCACATTAAAATTGCATTTTGTTCAAACCTTGATTAGAATGCCCGACATTTTCCCCCTGTTTGTTCTTTCCTTATTAAACTAGAAAGGTGCAGATACAAGTATATGCATTATGTAAGTATATATCCTGAAATTATAACATTTCTAAACCTACCCACTGAGGTACTACTGAATGCAGCTGCCAAAACAGAAGGAGTTTTGTGGGGTGGGTAGACCACAGGGAAAGGGAGAGAGAGAATCAGCCTACATGCCCAGAGTCCCAGTGCTGGGCTTGATCTCACGAACCTGATCATGACCTGAACCAAGATCAAGGGTCAGACGCTTAACCAGCTGAGCCACCCAGGCTCCCCTAGAAGGAGTTTTATTTAGTAGACACTACCTTTCCCACCACTGGCTCTTTCCCTACTGCTGCACCTTGACAATTTGGTAAATCTCTCATGATTCTCTGGTGGTCTCTTCTTGGTGAGTTTAAGTATCTTGTACTTCTTAACTGAGCTTTCCATTTTCTTTAATTCTGTTCTTTCCCTCTTGATAATCGCTTACTTGCTAGTCCATAGTAGGAATTCAGTTGGGTGAGAACTTTTAAAGGAAAAGACCCATAAACTGTTGTAGCACACTAGTGAAATTAACAGCATATTTTCAGTATTTGTTCCTCAAGTTTCACTCTCTCAAGACCAGGCTTTCACCATTTAATGTGAAAATACAATGAAATATTCATAAAAGTTAGATGACTATTGAATTATATTGCTGCATGTGTATATTAAGTAGCCAATAATACAAATAACATTATCACTCCTACAGATAAATGGGGCCTTTGAAAATGTGAAAAAACAAAATTTATGAAAATGTATATAGGATGTAACTTTTGTTTCAAATGATAATATCTCCTTTTTAGTACTACAAAGATGAAATAATTTTGAAGTTCTAGAATAAATATAATATATTCATTATCATTCTAAATGTTTAAAAGCCTATCTAAAATTACAGAAATATTGACTTTCACTTATTTGACTTTTAATTGCCTTATTTTACCATTTTCTACCAGATTATTTTTCTTAGTCATTATTTCTCATAATAACTTTTTTTTTGTCATTATTCTGGCCTCAGAAGTAGGACTGAATTCTGCTCTTGCTAGCTGCGAGAAAGTGGTGGGGACTTTAAAATAGTAGGGTTTGATTCCTAATGTGTACTTTGAGAAGTGCCCCTGAGAAAACTATAAGAATGTAGAAAATATACCCAGTCTTAATCCTATGCAAAAAAACTAAGTAATTTTTTCCTGAGAGGAAAATCATCATGGGCTGAATCATACTATTTAGCTTTTGTGTGCAGATATCATATGTCTCCTTTATTAAGAATATTTAAAATCATGTTTAAATAAGATTATATTCATGCTGACATATATTTTTCAAAGCATATATGGAAATTTAGCCCAGATTGTCTACATGTAGAGATTTTTATTTAAATTTTAAAATATTTTAAAGTATGAAGAAACTATATTTATAGGCATTTATTGGAGATAATTATTTTGTGCTACATACAGGATTCACTAGTGAGCTCCAGTATCAAACTACCTGATTAATTTCTTATAAATTAGCCTAATCTTGACCTAAGGAATTTTACTTCCAAAATTAATTTGTTAATAATAATTTAAGGTATATTCATACTTACAAATTATGAAATTTATTTGTGTAAAAGGGCTTCAAGAATATATCATATCTGATTTTTGTATTGTTTATCTCTTAAATAAGATGATAAAATTTTAATTCTTTTTAACTGCCTTTTACCATTAAACTATGTCATAATAAATTCTGAACAAAGAGTTTTGCCCCCCAATAGAGGTTTATTTGTGAAATGTGTTTTCTTATATATTTTAAATAAAATTCCCAAAATGTAACTCATAACTATTTCTTTAGTAATACTATGAACATTGAACCTGTGTCAGTCTATAGAATCTCTGTTTTGATGTAAGTATTCAAACAGCCTAAAATTTGGTGTTGAAATTATTTTGTGAATTCTGACTTAAAAGCATTGCTATACATAGTATAACATGCCTCAGTTCAGTGTTAAGATTTCTACTTGTGATGTGTTGTCATGAAAATGAGATGCTCTACCCTCAATTGTTCATTAAGTCAGCAAAACAAATTCTGGTAAATACTCAGTATATGTAATTGCTCTAAATGAACCTGTACTGATTTTAGTGGTAACACAGTTGTTCTTATCTTTGCACAGGGGCTTTTACAGGAATGAATGGGTTCTTCAATTTTTTTAATGCAAGAAAATTATAAAGTGCTAATATTCAGAGATTCTGTCCATAGAATACCAAAACGGTATTTAGTTCAGCCTAACACGCATACATACTGAGATTTTTTTTAAACTTTCCAAACCATTGGCTTTCATGCAGTCATCCAAAATTAGGGCAGACTATACATTCTCCCGGTAGCTGGATAGACTAAATTAAATCACCAAAACAGGTGCTTTCGTTTGATTTTCAAGTTGCCATCTTCAAGGAAGTATCCTCTGAAGGTTTTCCTTGAAGGTCTTTCATGGCTTTGCAGATATCTAGCCTGCACGAGGACTGGACGTTGTCTCCAAGTGTCCACCCTACTTCTTTAAAAGCTGCTGCCCATCACATTACTCTGCTGCCCTGGTAGTTAGGTATCCCAATGGGACTGAGTGTTGGCCAGTGAGTTGGAGGGGGACGTAGGGGTGGCTTCCTAGAAGTCTCTTCAAAGAAAAGCAGCAAGTGCTTTTCGTCATATTCCTCCATTTTGCTGCCGGAACTGTGGCTACAACAGGAGGCCTGGCAAATGCCCTAGAGGACCGAGGCCACACCCTAAGGAATGCCAGTTAGAAACTAGAAAGATCTTGACTTCTTCACTATTCAACTCCCTTTCCTATATTTGACCCACTGTATATTTGGGTTTCTTTGTATGAAGTCAAAACTTATCCATTCTGGCCTTCGGTTCTTTGTTGTGATACTGTTGAACACTCTGAATGAACTAGATTGCAGTAAATCTTACCTTTAAAAGTTTTTAAAGGATAATGTGCAATTCATGTTAGAATTGACTTTCCATTGTTGATTGATTATACTCATTTTCTTGCCTTGATCTTTCATTAGATATTTTGTATCTGCTTGCAAAATATCGTCTTCTTTATAACTGTGTAATAGGTATTTGCTAAAACTCTGTAATCTCCAAAATATTGCTATCAAATTACATGCCATGTTTTTATATCATTCTCATAGATATGCCTTATGAACATCTAAATAAAAAGTATTATTTAGTGTGTTTTAACTTTTTTTTTGAAATGTTATTTACAAATGGATTTTTCTTTCTTACTGAGTAATAATTCCAGTATTTGATGGAGACCATCTATTTCTCTATAGAAGGATTTAGAAAGCAATACATATAAGAGGTTGGAGGGTTTTTTGTTTTGATTTGTTTTGTTTTTTGGGGTTTTTTGGTTTTTTTTTTTTATTTTATTTATTATTTGATAGAGATCACAAGTAGGCAGAGAGGCAGGCAGAGAGAGAGGAGGAGGAAGCAGGCTCCCTGCTGAGCAGAGAGCCCAATGTGGGGCTCGATCCCAAGAGCCTGAGATCGTGACCTGAGCCAAAGGCAGAGGCTTAACCCTCTGAGCCACCCAGGCGCCCCTGTTTGTTTGTTTTTACAAAGGTAGTCATTTAGGAAAATATCCACCTAATGAGGTGGTATTTTAAAAATTATTTCAGGGGCCCCTGGCTGGTCAGTTCGTGGAACATGCAACTCTTGATCTTGGGATTGTGAGCTTGACCCCACATTGGTTGCAGAGATTACTTAAAAATAATACCTTTTAAAAAGTTTATTTCATTTTACTAGCATTCATTAAGCATCTTTAAACCAGGGCTCAACAAAATAGTCAAGCTATGTTTTGAAGCTCCCTGATAGCTAATGTATTCCCAGTGTCTAATGCAGGATAGTTCTACAGATACTGAGATAATGAATGTTGACTCGTCTTTAGAGAAAATTCTGTTCTTATCACCCTACATTCATCAGTTGTGCCTGCATCCTCCTGTCCACACACACCCCCTTCATCATTGTCTCTACCTCTTGCCTTACCTCCTGGCCACCATCACCACCGTCGCCACACCATCTTAAGGAGAAACTAACTTTGATGCCTGGGATCTGGGGAAGCCCTGGTTTCCCCCATAGCTGCCAGGAAATGCATAGTTGTTAATGTTCTGAGAGTAGGGTTGCCAAGTAAACTACAGGACACTTGGTTAATTTGAAATGCAGACAAACAATGAATTTTTTAAGTAATTCTATTACAAATATTGCATGGGACTTTGTTTGTTTTTGCTAAATCCAGCAACCTGATCTTTGACCAAAGAGATATGGCCCAAGAGGGAGCTTGTGGATAAATTCTCCCTTCTTTTTCCCCAGATAAGCTATTCCTTACTGCGGCAATTCTTAAGGCCTTCACAAAAATATCATGAAAGACTAAGCAGTTAATTAAACTTCATTGGTTCTAAAGCTATCACCAGCTCAGTAACAGCTATATTTGCCTGCCTCAACTTCTATCTCCTCCTGACCGGCTAGAGAGAGTGCCACCCAATAAAGTGGCAGCAGGTAAGTGTTTGTCATTTGTTTATGGTAGGTGCTAGGGAAACGAGGCTGGCAAATGAACATTGGTAGTGGATTCTTCAATTAGAAAATGAAACATGACATAAATGATGATTTTGACCAAGTCAGGCCCTGCAGCTCGAAATTCAAACCGCTTAAGAGCTCAGAGGGGACCCATCTCCCAAGGGCAGATTCACATTGATCAAATGTACAGTGACTGTTAAGTCAGAATAGCCATTGATCACTGTTATGAGAAATCATCAATGTCCTATAGGTAAGAATACCAGTATTGCCTTAATGAAGCATATTCTGTTCTTTCATTTGTTCTTTACAAGAATTTATAGTATAGCCCAAAGTATGTTAGGATCTGTTACGGACTGAATTATAGTTCCCTAAAATTCATATTAATGTAAAGAGCCTTTAAAGATATAATCAAGTTAAAATGTGGGTATGGGTGGACCCCAATCCAAGGATGACTGGTGTCCTTAAAAGAAGAGGAGATGAAGACACAGAGGGAAGACCATATTATGACAAAAGGAGAAAATGGCTATCTACAAGCCAAGAAGAGTAGCCTCAAGAATGAAACTAATCTTGGACACCTTAATCATGGACTTCTAGCCTCCAGATTGTGAGGAAATAAAATTTCTATTGTGTAAGACACCTAGTCTGCCGTATTTATTTTGGCAGCCCTAGCAAATTAATGTAGAGCCTATGGAATCAGAGCAAGTCAAGTCTGTTAGAGACCTTGAATAATTAATGTCATTGTAATAAACTTATCTGATTAATCCTGCTCCACAATAAAGATGGTTCTATCCTGGGGGGTACTACCTATAACCTCCCAACATATAAATACAGTAGTTTTTAGTTTTAAAAGCTTGAGAGCATTTTCATTTCATAGAATATTCCTAGGTCATGGGACTGAAGCTTTGATCAGGTAAGAATTGCTCCATAAATTCATTTCATTTACATATTACCATTGATTTAGTTTCTCCATTAAGCATGAACAGCTCCTCCACATTCCTATTTAAAAATCATTTGCAATTTGGATTATGAGCACATTTTTTTATTAGAATCATTGACTTCAGAGGTGGCTATTCTTTCACTTTTGTTTTCTGTTCCATGTATTTCTTACCGCTAAATTTGAACTAAGGGTTCTGTTGGAAAAAAGTAATTACTTTTGTTTCTCTCTTAGGCTTTGTTTCTGTAACAATGAAACTGAAAGATTTTTTTAAATACTAAAGTAGATGAAATTCTAGCTTTATATATTTTCTTTCTGTTACATAATTCCTCTGAAGCTAACCTACTAAGACTATACTCTAATTACATTTTCTTATGTGCTATAAAAATTCCCTGTTTAAAATAGATTACACTGACTCACAAAGGAATAACATTTGCTTGAACATTTGGAACATCTGGCATTAGTTTAGAGCCTACCAAATTCATATGTAATCTAAAATACTTAATAGAAACATCCTTAAGTTGTACTAATGCATAATTATAATTTTACTAAACATTGTTAATTAGGCAGTGTGCAAACAAGCATCAGAAAAAATATCAGAAGGACAGTGTTATTTCTTAATATTACATTTATTTATGTTAAAAATACACTTATTTTAAAAGTAAAAAATCTGGAACTCACGATGTACTATACATTGGCTAACTGAATTTCAATAAAATAAAAAGTAGAAAATGTACATAGCTCAATATATCATTAAAACATTTAATCTACTGCTTTAAAGAGATTGCAATTTGTAACCTTAACAGAGATGTTAAATTCTGCAAAATTGCTATCAGAGTGAAGCATTTCTATTACTTCTCATATGTTTCTTTACTATTTTCTTTTTACCATTTCAATAGTTAGTCATTTTACTTTTACATCCTTTTGTGTTCTGGTGTCTGGAAAATGTCCTGTGCCCTTGACTTACAGCCTTCAGAAATCTGTATTAAAGAAGGTTCCATGAATAATGATTAAACTTAAATTCACTACCTAATTTAAATACTTAAGACTTTTTTTAAAAAGACTATTCATTTGAGGGGGGGGGGAGGGAGGGAAAGAAAAGGAAGAGAGAATCTGAGAGAGGGAGAGAGAGAAGAGGAGGAAAGGAAGAGGGAGAGAAAATCTGAAGCAGATTCCCCAGTAGCACAAAGCCTGATGTGGGTCTTGATCCCACAACCACAAGATCATGACGTGAGGTGAGACCAAGAGTCACTTAACCAACTGAGCCGCCCAGGTGCCCCCACTTAAAGCGTTTTAAAAGCTTAATTGGTACACTTAACAAAAAGAAAAACAAATACAATATCATCATAAGTAAGAAAACAAAGGACATGGAAAATACACAGATGGAATATTCTGTGAAAGGCAGTTTTATGGAGATTGTTACAACTACTCCAAAATAGGAGCACCTGTGTGTCTTAGTCATTGGGCATCTGCCTTTGGTTTGGGTCATGATGATCTCCGGGTCCTGGGACTGAGCCCCATGAAAGGCTCCCTGCTCAGTGGGGAATCTGCTTCTCCCTCTCCCTCCCTCTAATCCCCACTCATCCTCTTTCTGTCAAATAGATAAATCTTAAAATAGATAAAAATTAAAATAGATAAAAATCTTTAAAAAAATCTACTCCAAAATAATACTAATGAAAACACACACACACACTAGAAAAGTGCTTCTCAATTTTAATGTGCATACTAGTCACCTGACAATCTAGTTTAAATGGAGATTCTGCTTCACTGGGTCCCTCCTGGGGCCAGAACTTTTGCATTCCTAGCAAGCACCTAGGTAATGCTTATGTAGATAGTTCAAAGACCCCATCTTGAGGAACAGGGACTCATGTTTACCTTACTCCAGGTAGCTTAAGAAATGCTTTAATTTGGCTTCAAATCAAATTTTAAAAATAATTTATAATTTAATGAATATTTATTGAGTACTATTCACCAGACCAGGAGCATAACATCACCCAGCAATTTGTTCCACATGCGAACCCTTGGACCCCACTCAGACTTAACTGAAGCTGACTCTGAAGGTGGGGCTGAGGAGTTGGTTTTAATTAGCTTTCCAGATGGTTCTGACACATGCTAAATTTTGAGGAACACTACTCTAGATACTTCGTTGAGGGTTTGGAGTGCAAATGTGAATAAAAGATTCTCTTTGCTTTCAAAAGTCGCTGGTAGGAAGGGGCTGGGCAGCCGAGTCAATAAATACCACTATGTGGTGAGTACAAAACCGAATGACGAAGTGGCATCTAACAGAGGATATAAAGAAGGTTCCCCCCGAAAGTCACATGAGCTGAGTTTCATAATGACCTAGACATCTGCAGACAGTCCCATGTGCTACATATCCAGAGGTAAGGCAGGAAGAAACTTGGTAGTTTCATAAAAAAAATTAATTCAGTCAAGATGGCTTGAATGTGGAGTGTTGGGACTTTCATCCTGGTTGCTTCTCACCTGATCCCTTCTCACTCTCAGAGTAAAGCAAGTACCTTTAGAGGTTAAAAAAAAAAAAAGAAGTTGGATCTTTTAACTTCCCAGGTAAGGGAGCCCATTTCTATGAAGAATTTCACTGAGAAGGAGAAGTGTTTTTAAGCGCTAGAAAGGGGAAGCTCATGGGAATTATGCTAATTAAGCATTGGAAACTGGTGCTCTGGATATAGGACAGAACGAATATATAGGTTCATAAACAATTGAAGTAAAATAAAAATCCTTGTGTTCATATGTCAGGAAAGTGTCTGCAATTAAGTCAATAAGGAGAGTGTGACTTTCCAATCCCTGAGCTTTATGAACCCTTACCAGATTCCGCCTGTTGTGCTGAAACACAATAGTCAGTTGATAACCCCCAGATAAACTCTGCTTTAAGTGGAAATTTTTTCTTCACAGTCCCTCCTCTTCAACTTTCCTTCTCTTGAGATGCCAGGCTCAACACACAAAGGATAAACAAATCATCCAGTTGTCAGCTCTCTACTACTATCTTGGTTTTGGGTGCCATTCTCACAGAATTCCAGTGTGTTTATTCAAGTGACTTGTCTCCTTTTGATGTGGAATACGCAACAGCAATTTAGCTGATGTTAATACACTTTACACTCCCCTGGAGTAAGAGCAACCATAGACATACTGAACCCACCTCTAGGTGTAAGGTCTGAGAGGAGCTCTAAAAACATCAATGAGTAGCTGTGAAGATAAAAGAAAAAAAAAAAAAGAATGCTCAAGTTGAGAAGGGAGTGGTCAACAGGGTAAAATACTAAAGATAAGTACAGCAAGATGAGGACAGGAAAGTGTTCAGACTTTGACAAGTGTTGGTGACCTCAGGGCAGTTTCAGGGAACCAGAGATGAGAAAGTGGAATGATGAAGGTAAGTGAGGAAACAGTTACTAGAAACACTTAATTCTTTCCAAAAAGGTTGGTTTCTTTGGCTATGATTTACATCAAGTACTGCCATGCCCAATCTAGTTTTTCTGTTTCTTTTTTTATAGATTTTATTTATCTATTTGACAGGGAGAGAGACAGCGAGAGAGAGAACACAAGCAGGGGAGGCAGAAGAGGGAGAAGCAGGCTTCCCGCTGAGCAGGGAGCCCACAGCAGGCCTCCACCCCAGGACGCTAAGATCGTGACCTGAGCCAAAGGCAGAGGCTTAACTGACTGAGGCACCCAGACACCCCTTTCTGTTTCTTTTTATTTGTATTCCCAGAAATGTCATTCAGTCAAATGTCAAATGTTTGAACTGGTTAAGGAACCTTAGAAATCATTCATCAACCAGCTCATTCTACAAATGAGAGAAATGCTGGGAGGTGACGTGAAATTTATTTTCATGTAGTTTGTTATATGTAATTTTTAAGGTCATACACTTTCTAGACAATATAAAAACGCACGTTTAAATCTTGAAGAGATTCTGAAGGCTAAAAAAAAAAAAAGATTAAAAGGTTTAAAGTATTTTAAGATACGTTTTCATAGCCTCAGTTTGGGGGCTGATTAAGTTATACGGATTATTATCATGAGCAGCTTTCCGTTAAGATCTCTATCCTTCTTGTGTCATAACTCAGGGTACATGGATAGGTATGATAATAATAAAGATAATGATAATCCTGACCCTTTTACCTGGGGGATTATTTTACGCCAAACACGACTTTCTAAGACTACCATTATCATTCTATCCTCTCACAACAATCCTATTGGTAAGAAAAGAGAAAAACTGACGAGGAAAGATGGGAAGAGTGGGGCTTCCGTGGGTTAAGGTGCTCTAGAGTCCATGATTTAGCTCAAAAGCCTGTAACACTGGGTACAGTGCCTTGTTCGTTATTTGACTGTCTGGGAGAGCCACTAAAGTACAGAAGAGGTAAAAGGCAGGGAACGTCGGTGAGACACTGGTCGCTTCTCTGCGATGAGAAAAACTGCTCCAACACTCTCGTGTCCGACATCCACCTCTCATCTCTCCATCCATCATTACTGATTTAAGAAGGCCCCGCGCAAACTAGCAAGACTGAGACACAGAACGCCAAGGCAACGTTGCACACCGCTACGTACCTACGCGCCTCCTTCCCCAACGCGAGCAAACCCAGCTACTGCGAGCGTAGAGACACAGTGGGGTTTGGGGTAGTTTGGCTCTCCCGGCTTCCATAAGAGCCGGCGCTTCTGCAGCCCCGGCCCCGCCCCTAGCAACGCGTTGGCTTGTTAACAACCGGCCAGCCCGCTGGAGCCCAGGTCTGCAGGTGGGCTGCGGCGGCGAATCGCTTCGCGGTGGCCGGGGCCACTGTCGGACCACCGGGGCTTTTCGCGCCTCTAGCGGCTCTCAGGCGGCCTTCCCTTTTCGGTGGCGGGGCTTCTTTGGGTCCTGCAGCTAAAGGAAACAGTGTAGCACCGAAGGACCCTCCCTCCTATCCCTCACTCCGCCGCTGCAGCGATGTCGATGCCCGAGGCCGCCGCGACGGCGGAGGGCCAGGAACCCGACGGCAAGATCAGGTCCAGCAGCCCTCGTCACATCCGGGTGGTAGGGGTGTTGACGGAAGACGAGGAAGCGCAGGTAGGGGCGGGTGTCTGTGCTTTGGAAGTGAGATCTGGGGGCGGGGACGAGGACTGGGGGCAGCTAGAGCAGAAATGGGGGCCGCAGTGGAAACGATCGAGGCTCGCGGGACCGAGGTTCCAAGAGCGGAGCTGATTCCTCCGAGAACTGCACCGCCTAAAGGAGGGGTTGGCTGTCGTCAGCCAACCTGTCTGGGGACTTGTGGCGCGAGCCTCTCCCGGAGCGTCTGTCTAAACAGAGTAAGCGAGGTTTTGCCGCTCTTCTTCGGAAAAGTGTGACTGCGAATGTCCTGGGAGGCAAGGAAACGTTTTTAGTTGGGGGGGAGGGGATGGATTTGATGACCATTTTGTTTGTTTGCTTATATGTAGATAGATACCTGTTACCAAGTGATGTTCTTAATATAGGCATACATTTTCTGGTGTTTAAATTTGCTGCTACTTTAAAACCTGCACCTAGAGAGGAGGAAAACACTGTAAAAATTAGAAATTAGCCTCGTTTTCATTTGAAATAGCAAGCTAGTGATGGAATCGGAGCGAGTCGAGAGAGAGCAGAATTTACATATTTTTATACATTTTACTGTATTTGTATTTGGTTTTGAGTTTACTTTTATTATGAATACAAGATTAATTCTTCCTAGTTGGTCTTTTGAGATATTTCACTTGGGAACCTAAGGCTGGATCTCCACTGGTGACAGAGGTGTTTTATAAAGTAAAACAAGTAAACCTGTGTGTATGTGTATTTTCTCCCTTCCCTTTCTTTTTCCCCTCTGCTTTCAAACACCCAAGTCGTTAACATAGTAGGGTCCCATTGTTCCTCCCTAAAGAGTATTGATCAAACCCTAAAACGTGAATACTGTGGAGGAATCCTGCCCAGCCTCCTCACACCTGATGGCGTAGGGTCACTATGGGAATTCCTTTTGAGGTGTTGCTAGTCTCAGGCTACGTCAGGAACCCTGTCTCCTACGTCCATATCCTAGAACCTTGGAGAGTTCTTTGGGAGTGGCAAGTTGATTGGGGACCTTTTCTTTGGGATTAAGTTTGAGCTGAGTACTGTCTGATATTTACACTGATATTTACCGGAGCAACAGCACTTTTGATGAGGAGGAGAGGGTGCTAGGGGAATTTACCTAATCAGTTTTGTGGAAATATTCCAGTCGGGCGGGAAGAAGGACTTTCAGGAACAGCAACTCTCCACTTCCAAGGCTGCAGGGGGTCTCAACTCTACCACCAGTCTCCTAGACACAGCACAACTGAGAAGTAGGTGAATTTGGTATCTGATGGCTCTCCTTGTTCCTTCACCTAAGAAAGGTGGTGGGGGGCAGGGTGGGGAGAGCACAAGGGCAGGGGAGGTGGCAAGGTTATATGAGGTAGGTTAGTATGGGTTAAAAAGAAAAAATGGAAAATAGTTTTAACAAGCCATTGCCAAAAGAGCCCACAATATAAAGTAAAACAAGTAAACCTGTGTGTATGTGTATTTTCTCCCTTTCCTTTCTTTTTCCCTCTGCTTTCATTATTACCACTCCTTCCAGAGCCTTGGATTGTCATCCCGAAGAAATCGATTTCTATTAGAGTTGCTAGCTTGTTGATAACTATTTGTAGAAGCATTAACATTTTTTTAAATTACTGGAGCAGAAGAAGGCAGTTTCTCTCAAAAGAAATGAAATAAATTAAAACTTTTTAGAGCTGGGAGAAATAATCATTCAGCTTTTTTGGGTTTTGTTTGTGGTTATTTTTACAAATGAGGACCCTAAGGCCCTGAGAAGTTAACAGAGTTACTCAGTTTCTTTACTCAGGTAGGGTCTAGCAGTCTTTGTCATCATTAAAATGATAAACTTTTAGACTTTTGCCTCAGACCAGTGGAGCAAAGACTCTTAGAACTCTTGGAACACTTGAGAGACAGTATATCCTGGTAGCTAAAAGTGGCTTTAGAGAGTATACCCCAGTTCATTAAGCCAGCTCCATCCTATGCTTGAAATCACAAATTGTTTACTTTTATCTATTTCCTATTTATTTTTTTATAGATTTTATTTATTTATTTGGCAGACAGAGATCACAAGTAGGCAGAGAGGCAGGCAGAGAGAGAGGAGGAAGCAGGCTCCCCTCAGAGCAGAGAGCCTGATACAGGGCTGGATCCCAGGACCCTGGGATCATGACCAGAGCCAAAGGCAGAGGCTTTAACCCACTGAGCCACCCAGGCGCCCCTATTTCCTATTTATTTTAATGTTTCTCTCATTCTAAAGAATTGGAAGTCCTTTAGAGCAGTGCTTCTCAAACTTTAATGTGCATTTGGAACGCCTGAGGATGTTATTAAAATGCAGGTTATGATTCTGTGGGGCTGGGGAGGAACCCCGAATTCTGCCTTTCTTTTTCTTTTTTTCCTCAGCATAGCACATACCCTCCCCAGTGTCCCTCACCCAGCCACCCCACCCCTCCCACGCCCTCCACCCGCTCCCTCCAACAACCTCAGTTTGTTTCCTGAGAAGATTCTGCTTGCTTTTCTAACAGGTTTCCAAATTATGATGCCATTGCAAGTGGTTGGAGGACACCATTTCCCACTCTAAGTAACAATGCTTAGTGTATTATAGCTGCAGTAGGGTATGACTAGTGCTACAGAACTTCACAGTTAACACCTGGAAAGATGCAGGAGGTAGTTTCATACGGATTCACATTATAAAACAAAATAACAATAAAACAAAATTCCCACCCTCTTCTGCGGGTCAGACTATGCGGTAAAACACAAGGGACACGAAGTGGAGTCTAAAAGAGCTACCTGATCTGATCTGTTTTCCTATCACCACAAGGTTTCAGTCAATCTTGGATTAATGTCACATCTTAGCACCACTCCCTCTCTTCCCTCTCTTCTGTTTCCCACAAATAACACTTGATTGTCCTCCTTCCTCCCTCTGAGCCCCACCCCTCTTTACGATTCCACAGTAGCTTCTTATTGCTTACCTCACCGACTATAATTACACTGACCAAGCCACTTAATTCTCTAGGCTTTGTTACCTTTTCTATAAAACAAGCCCGTGGTAGATGAGTATTCCCCAAACCTGAGTGACCATCACAGTTGTCTGAGGAGTTCAAAAAACTGTACATAGCTGGGCCCTAATTCATATCTACTGAATCATAATCCCTAATGTGGAGTCTGGGACTTTTTAAAAAACCTCTCTCTAGTGACTTTTAGCCTCAAAAACCACTGAACTAGATGATCTCCAAGGTCTCTGTCATCCTAAAGTGCCTCAAGTCTACTCTGTTGTGTTTTCAGGGATTCCCGATGCAAAATCTGAACAGATCTGTACTGATCTGTACTGCACAAGGTCAGAATTCTTGCTTGTTTGTTTCTATAGTGTATCCCATAATCTCCCAGGATTCCCCAGTAACACCCAGCACAGTACCTGGTACTCAAGAGGTGATATTATTTACTTAATGAATGCCCTCTCCTTTTTTCTGAATTTAAATCTAACCCTACCTCCAGATCCTGCCTCTCAACATAAAGTACTCTCCTAACAGAAAGCGCTTCGCATTAATCTTCACTCTCACAGATCCTCTCATAAATGAATATAGTCTTAGGTCTGAGTCACACCATTTCTCCCCTAATTATCACTTGTGTTATGTTGGCAACTGTTTCATTTGTCTAAATTTTGTCTCTGCCCCCAGAATATGGGTTCCTTAAGTGTAGGAAATTATCCTAATGCTTATGTACCCTTCTCCCCCAGGACTCTGAGCTCAGAGTAGAAATTTTTTTAAAACTTTATATCCTAATTAGTCCTCAACTTTACCATACAATCCTACTTTTATTATCCTGTTGCTGAAACTGGGGTCTTGCTTGTTATGCTCACAAAGCTAGTAACTGGGCCAGCACTGTACAACACAATGATTTCACAGGTTTGTACATGATACCATTCTCAGCACATGTGTGGCTACCATCATCACCAGATAGTACTGTTACAATATCATTGACTACATTCTCTGTGCTGTCCCTCTCACCCCTGTGACTTACTCATTCTATAACTGGAAGCCTGTATCTCCTACTGCCCTTCACCCATTTTGCCTATCCCTACCACTCTTTCCCTTTGACAACCAGTTTGTTCCCTATATTTATAGGTCTGATTCTGCTTTTTGTTTATTCATTTGTTTTTTGTTAGATTCCACATATGAGTGAAATCATTTAGGATTTGTCTTTTCAGTTTGATTTATTTCATTTAGCATAATACCCTCTAGGTCCACCCATGTTGCCACAAATGGCCCAATCTCATTCTTTTTCATGGCTGTGTAATATCCCATTGTAGGTATATACTACATTTCTTCATATATCATTGAACATTTTAGTTTCTTTGTATCCTGGCTACTGTAAATAATGCTACAATAAGCATAGGGGTGCATAAATCTTTTGGAATTGGTGTTTTTGTTTTCTTTTGGGTAGATACCCATGGATGGTCTTATTTGACCATATGGTAGTTTTACTTTTTATGGTAGTTTTTACTTTTTTATGGTAGTTTTTACTTTTTATGGTAGTTTTACTTTTTAAGGAACCACCATATTGTTTTCCAAAGTGGCTGTACCAATTGAAACTCTACCAACAGTGTACAAGGATCCCTTTTTCTCCACATCCTCACCAACACTTGTTATTTCTTGTCTTTTTTATTTTAGCCACTCTGACAGGTATAAGGTGATATCTCACTGTGATTTTGATTTTAATTTCCCTGATGATTAATAATGTTGTTGTTTTCATGTGTCTGTTGGCCATCTATATATCTTCTTTGGAAAAACATCGTTTAGGTCCTCTGCCCATTTTTAAATTGGATTGTTTGGGGGGTTTTTGGTGTTGAGTTATATAGGTCAGTTATTGTTTTTGGACATTAACCCCTTATCAGATATATCATTTGCAAATATCTTTTCTTATTCAGTGGTTGTCTTTTTGTTTTCTTAATGGTTTTCTTCACCGTACAAAACAAAATACTTTATTCTATATGAAAGCAGGAGATTTTGTATGTTTTATTCCATACCATATCTTTAGCATCTATAACAATGTCTGACACCGTGTAGGCACTCAAAAAGTATTTATAGAATAAATAAATTGTGATCACTTGACATGCATAGGAATCATGGCTGAGCTTTCTTGCCCAAATTTGCTCTACCTCTAAAAACCTCCACAATGTTCTATTTAATGTCCTATTCTATTACTGTCTGTAATACCGCCATGAACTGTGTCATTAAACTTGCCTACCTGGTTTTGGAGAAATTGCTAGAAATAACCTTCGTGCTCAATTGAGAAGTCAGGCATAGAACTAAGGTGCAAGGAACCAGCACTCCTGCATCAAACAGACCTGCTAGCCCAGTTACTAGCTTTGTGACCTTAATAAGTAAGGCCCCAGTTTCATCAACAGGATAATAATACCAAGTTTCTATGGTAAAGCTGAAGGCTAATTAAGATATAAAGTTTTATTGTTGTTGTTTTTGTTTTTAAAGGTGGGGAGATGGTACCTAGCTCACTCCATTGGTAGAGGATATGATTTTTTATCTCAGGGTCATGAGTTCAAGCCCCACGTTGAGCATGCAACCTACCTAGTAGGAGAGAGAGAAAAAAAAGAGAGAAAGGGGGAGGAAGGGAGGGAGGAAGAAAGGGAGAGGAATGGAGAGAAAAGGAGAAAAAAGGAGAGAGAGAGAGAGAGAGAGAAAAAGGGGAAAAGAAAGAGAGAGAGAGAGAAAGTGCCAGACGTATAAAAGGACCACAAGAAATGTTAATTCCTTTCCCTATAATTGTTTATCAAATGAGGATTTCTCCCCTTTGACTTGTCCTTTGGTAAAATGGGAAAATAAGTTCATCCTATAACTGTAAATGAAGTTCTAATTTTCTTCAAAGCAGCATATTAAACTTTTGATCTTAAAAGGTTTTATTAAATGTTTTTACAATTCTCTATAACTATCTTACGATGGTAACAGCAATTATTTTGATACTTTCCTCTGTATGTCCTTTTTTGCTTCACTCTGCTGTGTGCTCTCATTTACCCAAACTCTTCCAATTATTACTTGAAGCTTCTGATTTGGAAATCTCAACCCCCAGTTTAACTCATCTCCAGCCTCAACACAAGCCTCTTCCTTCAGCTTTTCCTGTTTCAGCAAAGGGTGTCACTACTTTGAGTCCTCAAATTCAGGAGTCATCATCACCTTTTCTTCTCTCTCCCACCAAATCAAATCACTCCTTAGCTCCCACAGATTCTACCTCCTTGATGATCTTCATTCCATTCCCTTTTGTCTATCCAGTTGCCAGTACCTTAGTCAAGGCCTGTTACAGATGTCTCCCATCTCCCTTCCAGTTCATCCTAGACATTTCCAGTTCAGTCTCTACTCAGCAAACTAAATTACCTGCTTATTGTTACACTCCTCTGATTAAAGCCTGTGGAAATAAACAAAGACCACCTTAATGAGAATAAGCAGAGACTATTTAATATTCAGAGTTTACTATATAAAGAGAGTCAGCCAGCATTACTTAATTTGGCAGAGACTCCAAGGCAGGCAGGGAAGCTTTGTAGTTAAAAAAAAGGAACGCTTCTAGTATGCTCTGGTTGGAGGTTGTTGCCGTGGGGAAGCTGGAGGTGGGCTAACTACAAACAGGGCATTCTATGTGATTGATTTGGGAAGCATATTTGGCTTTTTCTGGTTGGTCCTACATAGCATATGAGTGGCAAAAAATAGGGAATCTGGGAGTCATTGGCCAAATCTTGACTTTCCTGAGCAAATTGCTCCCCACTTTGGTTGCTGCAAAGATTGTAGGCAAGAGTTCTGTTGACATATGTCATCTGGCCATTGTCTGTTCATATAGTCTCTCAAACCATTCAATAGCTTCTGAAGGTCCTTACATAACACACAAGGCCTTCTGTAAAATGGAGTTGGTAATAGTAACTATCCCATAGAATTCAGTTAGGAAATGCATGTAAAGTGCTTACAACTGTACCTAAAAATAGACATCGCCATCATGTTATGATCATTATTGTTATTCATGATTTTGATGTAGGAAGGATGTTAGGGTTCAAAGCCGATGGCCAAGAAAGAATTCTTCAGACATCTTTGGTGCTGAAAGCGTTTAATTAAAGCACAGGGACAGGACCATGTGCATAAAGAGCTGCTCTGGGGTCATGAGGAGTGGCCCATTCTAGACTTTCAAGTTGGGAGGGGGTTAGGGATAGTGTTAGCCTCCCAGATATTTTTGGAAACAAGGTTTCCAGGATCCTGAGGGGGCTAGCTATTGTTAGGAAAAAATCATTTATTACTGTTTAGTAAAAACTCAGTCATGAGAATCTTCATATGTATATTGGTGGGTTATATGCTTGGAGGATGATTGCCAACGTGTATATTAGGAGGGAAGGAGAGGAGGGAGAGAAAGGAAGTTTGCAGGAGAATTCTTTTTTTTTTTTTTCTTAAGTATTTATTTATTTAACAGACAGAGATCACAGGTAGGCAGAGAGAGAGAGAGAGGAAGGGAAGCAGGCTCCCTGCTGAGCAGAGAGCCAGCTGGGGGGGGGGGGGGGGGGGGGGGGGGGGGGGGGGGGGGGGGGGGGGGGGGGGGGGGGGGGGCAGGGATCACGACCTAAGCCAAAGGCAGAGGCTTTAACCCACTAAGCTACCCAGGTGCCCCTGCAAAAGAATTCTTATATGTTAAGGTAAACTTACAGGATCCTGGGGGTTGAGCTAAGATTGTCTTTTCCCCTTAGCAAAGTATTAACATTGAGGCAGCTGAGTCCCTAGAGGAATGTCACTCTGCCTGTTTCGAGGACTTTTGAATGGGCTATAAGTAGTAAGGACATTTAAGTTTTCTTTTGCCTTTGTTTCTATCCTTACATCAATTTGACCTCTCCTTACCTAATTAACATCATTTGTAGCCATTATTCCCTGCACTGTCTTCTCCAACCTAGTTTGCTTCTCTCCATCATCTCAATGCCTTATTTTCTCTTGCCTCCAGGCCCTCACACATGCTATCCCCCATCTCCATCTCTCAAACCTTCAGTTCTCGCACAAATCCTACTCCATCTTACCTCTGCATGCAAATTACTTCTGCTGAAAGCTGTCCTGTGCCTTCGTGGAGCATTTTGTAGCATGTTATCTGTATTACTTTTATTCCATGCCAGACTGAAGCTGCTTGAGGTCAGAACAGTGTTGTTCCCCATACTAGCACAGTTTCTGAAACATAGAAGCTGCTTATAAGTATTTGTGGAAAAAGAAATAGACTAACGGAGGGAGTGAAGGAGAAATCTTAAAAATATAATACATGCCAACCAAGTAAAACACAGAGTAGCATTAAGTAATAATGCAACAGAAATCTAAGAGGAATCTTTGCTCTAACCTTTACTACTCTTTTTTAATAAAAGTTATACCTGCTCATTTAGGGAGAATAATTCTGACACTATGGGCAAAAAGAAAATTTTGCTTTGACTTCTCATTTCAATATGCTTTCCAGTCTGCAAAGCCAATATCGCAGAAAATCTGAAAATAAAAACTCACTATATATATTTCTCAGAGAACCCAAGAAGAAAAAAGAAGACAACTGAGGTAGTGGGAGATGGCACTGTTAAAGCCCCAAATCTTGGAAGGCAAAATTGTATTCATCGAATTTTTTGGTAACAGTAAATTTAATCATTTAAACAAGTTAACAGTAAAATGTAACAGTTTTTAAAGATAACCATAATACCAGGTTTAGATCACTATTTATTAAATCATTTTTATTGTTAATCTTTTTTTTTTAATTAAAGATTTTATTTATTTATTTGACAGACAGAGATCACAAGCAGGCAGACAGTCAGGCAGAGATTGGGAGAGGAGGAAGCAGGCTCCCTGCAGAGCAGAGAGACCGATGCGGGACTCAATCCCAGGACCCTGAGATCATGACCTGAGCCGAAGGCAGCGGCTTAACCCACTGAGCCACCCAGGCGCCCCTATTGTTAAATAGTAAAAATCATTTTGAGTAAATTAACTCACCCAGTTACTTATTCTACAGAATTAAAATTAGAATACCTAGAAAATTCTAGATTTAAGAGGCAATGGGATGATATCTATATAGAAATGTGGAAAGGTATGTATTATAGATTTAAAAATCATAAAATACAATGGTGTTAACACTAAGTGAACTTACATATTTACACATGTAAACAAAAAAAGAAAATAGTATTTAAATACATGCATTTATTCATGTAAACAAAGAGAAAATAATATTCAAAAATTTTTCGTTTAAGTACTTAAATTTGGGATGATAGCACCTTCTGTTTCCTTCTTCACTTATCTACAAATAACTTTATATGCCAGGCCCAGTTTTTGGTGCTGAGGATGCCAAAGAAAAGGTCTTTGTCTTCAGGTGCATTTGGGGGCAGGGTGTGGTGGGGGGATAAACATGCAAATCATTTTAGAACTATGATGGGAACTGTGATGGGTGTGCACTTAGGGTGCTGTGGGAGCACAAAGGAAGGACATTTGTTCTATCCTTTTTTATCCCTTGGGGAGGCAACGCTTGAGCTGAGTTGTGAAGCACATGTGGGAGTTAACAAAGGAGAGGAATAGGATTATCACAACAAATGAAAATAGAGGAGAGGTGAAGGGCATTAATGGGGAGCGTCATTGAATGATTTAGGTGGGTTATGTTCAGACTGGAATTTTATTATCCAGACCGTAGAGTAGAAGACCATGTTGAAGTGTGTAAGAGTAGAGGCAGGGAGAACAGCAGAGAGTCTTCCTCAGTGAGAGATGAAAATTGAATAAATCAGTAAGATGGCATGGGCTCAAGAAATATTTAAGATATAAAATCTATAGAGCTTGGACATTCTGTTTTCATTTTCTTTTCTTTTTTTTTTTTTAAGATTATATTCATTTATTTGAGAGAGTGCATACAAGCAAGGGGCACGGTAGGGGAGGGAGAAACAGACTCCCTGCTGAGCAGGGATCCCCATAGGGCGCTGGATCCCCAGACTCCAGGATCATGACCTGAGTCTGAGTTGGAAGCAGATGCTTAACAGTTGAGCCACCCAGGAGCCCCAACATTCTGTTTTCTAATGTGGATGACTCTAAGAATGCTGGTACCAACTGAGGAGAGGGGATAACTTGTTTGGGAAGGTAACCTCCTACCTATAGTTTAGAAGCAAGTCTTATGTATATCTGCCTAGGCAAACCCAATGTAATTTGCATGGTTGGGATGTGTAATAACTATGTACCAGGTCATTTCACTTTCCAAAGCATGCAAGTGCTATTATTCCAGATGCTTTCTTGGGCCTTTCAGGACTAATAAAATTAAAGATAGTAAGATTATAAGATAATACTGGAATTCAAGAGGTTTTGTTTTGAACTCCAAAATTTATTACTCTTATAAGCTTTCATTCTCCCCTCTTATGTAAATTGAAATATAATTGACATATAATGTTACATTCGTTTCAGATATACAACATAGTCATTCCACAAATCTGTAGTTGGGCTGCACTCACCACAAGTGCAGCTCCCATCCATCGCCAGACACTATGCTATTGACTATATTTCCTATTTTGTTTGTACCTTTCATCCCTATGATATTCATTCCATAAATGGAAGTCTGTATCTCTCACTTCCCTTCCCCCATTTTGCCCATCCCTCCATCATCCTCTTCCCCTCACTCTCTTTTTATCATAAGATATTTTTAAGTTGCCAAGCAATATCATATAAAAATAGTGTGTTTGATGTGATTTCTTGATTCTCATGACCCAAATTCTAAGAGGTGTGTGTATTTTTAGGGTGCTTTCAAGACCATGGACCTCAATCGTGTCATCAACCTCCTTGAAGAGACTGATAAAGTAAGCTTTTAGAGAAAATTTCCCTGCTATATCGCTTATAAACTATAATTCCCTGAAAGGTAACATGTATTTCCCCAAAATAAGTCTTGTTTCTTTTTTTGTTGTTGTTGTTGTTGAAAACATTTCAAATAGTGTCTTATATTCAAGGACTGTTTAAATAAGTTAGTATGAATGTATTTAAACTGATAGGGAGGCTGGAGGAGGAGATTAGATTTGGGTTTGTGGGATGGGAAAATCAATGGTGGCTATAAACAGAAGGAATCATAAGGCAGAGGAAGATTCTTCTAGCCTTTATTAATTGCTTATTAACAAGTAGGATGTGGGGAGCAAGGGTAGAAAAAGCATATCGTGAGGTGCTACTTAAAATTTTCTGCTATGAAATCTGGAGATACACACACACAAACACTCATACATACTCATAAGTAATCTATTTTGAGAGGAATCTTATACTAAATGGAATGGAGATGAAATGATTTCAGATATAAGATTCAAAGTGGAGAGTTTAGGCATTGGGAGAAAAGATAATAAATGCATTTAATGCATGCTCACACGCCACACTCTCCTGACATTACCCAAGAATCAACAGAGTGCCTAAAAGCTAACACAGTATAAAATTACTACAGGATTAAGATTGCCTACTTCTGGAAAATGGGTTGATTGCGGTAGAGCCAATCAAAACCAAACAATGTCTAGTGATTAGTAGGCACAAAAATTTATTTACTGTTTTAACATCTTTTAGTTTCTACATTTTAACACAGAAAAAAAGGACAATAAAAATAATGTATTTCTTGCTGGCTGTGTTTGTTATAAAAGTTATTTTTAATTTGGAGTATACCTGCATTTTAAAAAAGGAAAACTCAACCACATAGAGCTCCTACTAGTTGTTAAATAAGAGTAGACCAAAAAATATATAAAAAATGCCACAGCTTCTCACGAAGGATTTAAGAACTTTAGAAGGACAGAGTCAGTTATGTAAACAACAAACAAACAAACACATCACTGTATTGAGTTTTGTTTTGTTTTAATTGGCGGAAGATGTTTGTGCATAATTTAGAGGCTAAAAATACAATTTCTGCAGTCAGATTGTCAAATTTGACTTTTAACATTTTCACTTATTAGCTAGGTGATTTTGGACAAATTAGTGTTTCAGCTTGAGTTTCCTATTCTGGAAAAGAAATATAGTAATGGTACCTTCCTAAAGGGTTGTTTTAAAAATTAATGAAATAACATGTATCTATAGTACATATATATGGAGCATGGCATAGAAAAATGCTCAGCAAATTCAAGTATCGTTAATATTGTTTCTGGAAACAAATGCTGCTTTTATATTAACTTAGTTTTGATTCTCAGTTTCCCAATCAAATGTAAATGATACATTTATTTTTACCTTCACTATTTCAGGAAACATGATGCTTACATTATAACATAGTAATTTAAGAATTACTTGATAATTTTAATGACTACTTTCTTTTTATATTAAAGAAAATTTTTAAAATCTCAACAGACTTAATGACACAAAAGTACTAAAATAGATAACTTGTTTTAGGATGATTTAGAAGAAAAACAACTTAACTCTGTCAAGAAACTGGTGCAGTGTTATCAGAACGGACTTGTATCCTTTACATAAATATGTATGTTTGTTTCATTTATCCTGAAATGAGAGAATTTTATTAGAAACTGTATTATTTTCCTCTTACTGCTGTAACAAATTACCACAAACGTAGTGCCACAAAATTTTGTCTTACAGTTCTGGAGGTCAGAAGTCCAAAGTCAGCATCACTGAGCTAAGGTCAAGATGTTGGTAGGGCTGGTTTCCTTCTGAAAACTTTCGAGGTGAATCTCTGTCCTTGCTTTTCCCAGCTTCTAAGGTGGCTGGCATTCCTTGGCTCATGGCCCCATAAAGTAGTACCACTCTCACCTCAGCTTCTGTGGTCACATCTTCTCTGATCCTCTCCTGGCTCTCTCTTCCCCAGGTAGGATCCCTCTGATTAACTGTGGGCCTATCTGGACAATCTGGGATAACTTTCCCCTCTGAAGATTTTTAAATTAATCATATCTGAAAAGTCCCTTTGCTATGTAAGGTAACATATTCACTAGTCCTGGGTCTTAGGCTGTGGACATCTTTGGGCAGGCCATTATTCTGTCTACCACAGAAAATATCTAATATTTTGTGTTTTTCACAAAATTATACTTTTTGTTTTTCAGAATATAAAATTGAAGAAACATATTAATGTACTTAATTCTATGTGGATAATGGCAGTTTTTATAGACTCAGAGAGATAGTGGACCTAGTTAGGAGGACCAAGTCAAAGTCTTGTTTTTACCAATTTACTTGATTAGATGTAATATTGATAAACTTCTTAACTTCTCCACCCTTATAAGATGGAGATAACAGCACCCATGAGGTGGTTAGGAAGACTAAATGAGCTAATGTACATGCAAGTGCATGATAACCAGTACAATAGTATATGAATATGTTATCCCCCACTGTACATACCACCTGATCAGAGCATATTGAAACCAGTGCAATCCAAAACTATCTGTGCTTAAGAACCAGTTTATGGGTGGTGGTGGTGGTGGTGGTGGTGATTACAAGCTTTGCATATAACTTAGCTATTACAGAAGGCAATACAGTTGTCACAGAAAACTCTCACTTTCTGTAGTCATCTTACCACGGACTGGTAACAGAGAATTTCAGAACTGGCAGTGGTCTATAGAGCACCCCTTCAGTAGTATTGATCTCCACAACCTCCAGAAGTTTTCTAAAGAAGATGGAAGTCTCTAATATTAGGTTGTTTCAGTATTTCAAACATCTTAAGGATCCCATTCAGGGAAATGTGCCTTAAATTTTTATTTTAATTCTTTCCTTGCCTTATTTTAACCTTCTTTTATATGGATTTGTTATGCCTATCAGTTACCTGAGGGTTTGTGGATGTTGAGCATTATTTATTGGTAGCCAAAAAAGTCCACTAGCAAGTGATTTCTTTCCTTATCTTACCCTGATACTTCAACACCTCCATCATTTTTTACTTCTTCACATTAGAGATTTGGTGGCAAATGGCTCTATTTTTTTTTTTTTCTTTAAGTAGACTCCACACTGGAGCTTGAACTCATAACCCTGAGAATAGAGATCAAGAGCTGGACTTGGTTAACTGACTGAGCTGTCCAAGTGTCCCCAAATGGTTCTATTTCTGATGGCCCTTCTTAGGCTGCCTTTATATATGATAAAACATAAAGCAAAAATAAATTTGAGAAGTATCTTGGTCACTTCCATGGGTAGTTAACAGAGGTTTGTACTTCCAATATATCCAGATTCCCCATCTTCTCCTAAAAAGGTCCTAGAAAGAGACTAGAAGTGATAGGATTCAACCAAAGAAGTATGTCACAACTATCATGTTTCCTTGGCTGTAAAAGAAAATTTGTGAAATGTGTTTATGTACCAGTGGGTTTTTTAAATAGAAAAAAGGTTCTTTATTTCAAGATTTAGAAGAGGTAAATTTTGCTTTTATACTAGTTTTAAATGAAATAAAATCTCAATTTATACCTTAAAAGCAAGAAAATGCATCTGAATAAAGTTAATAAAATAAAGTAAAGTAGGTTTGGGTTGTTTATTCTGGAGCAGTGTATGTTTTGTAAGTGAGTGGGGGAAAGTTGAAAGATTAATGTTTTTCAATGTGTTATTACTTATTGCCAATAGTTAGTGATCTGCTGAATCCATGATATAATAGTTTGTAATCAAATTCTAAAGATATGAGGAGAAGAGAAAACAATATTTTGAAAAGAGGTTACTGAGGCAAAAATTGAATAATGATCCCGAGACAAATATGGTTCTAATTTTTCCTATTTAGGGTTCAAAATTAGTATAATTAAAACATTGTCAACCACATTTAATAAAATAGATGGAATTCTATAGACTTTCTTGATAGAAGTCTGTATAGAATATGGTAATTTTTCATCTTAATTTTATTTCTTAACTAAAAATATTAAAGCCCCTAAGGGATTTAGCACAAATATTTAAAATTTTGAATCTGTGTGCAGAAAAAATTGAAAACCAGCCCCACTTTATAGAATCTGCATTTAATATCCTACAATTATGTGGGTAAGTTATTTTTCTTTAACTGACTTTACATTAGCATGCAGTATTTTATTATGTTTTATTTTGTATTACAAAGATATACAGTATGGTATAGTAAAGTAATAACTCAGAAAACCTCACCTGATCACTTGATTCCAGTCAATATTTCAAAGGCAGTCAGTTTTACTGTAGTCCAAGATAGCTAGCCACAAGAGATTAAACTATAAGTATATTAAAATGTTTGTCATTTTAAGTAGTTCTCAAGTGAATAATAAATGTGAGGTAAAAGCAAGAAATTGTGATTTTTTTTTAGGAGAATTTTTGAGAAAATTTATGAACACTTCTAAGTAGTTTCAGTCTAGTTTTTTTTCCCTCTTTACAAAACTTGATTCTCCAAGGCATATTAAGTTCTGACTCATGTTTTATTGATTTTTCAAATTTGAATGAAGAATAAAATGTCACCAGTCATTTTTGGTATATATTTTTATGTTAATTAGAGGTCAGCATTATAAAATTAATATACCCTATCCTCCATACTATTGTTTCTCCAACCATTTGGGGGAACTAGTAATATCATCAGCTTCTTTGCTGCCACATAGTAAGTAATCCAAATATACATTAAAATACCCATTTTTAGTTTTCAATATAATGGAGTAGAGGAGATTTCTTAAAGTAGGTATAAACATTTCCATTAGTTTAAACTTCTAAATCTTTCTACCAATTTAATTTTTTAAATAGCATGTTTCTTTTAGCATACAAATAATACTATTAGGACTACATACATATGGTACTTTTTACTGTTTTACATTTTGTAGCAATAATATTTAAAAATTTTATAACTATATACACTTAATTTTTTTAAAGATTTTATTTATTTATTTGACAGAGAGAGATCACAAGTAGGCAGAGAGGCAGGCAGAAAGAGAGAGAGAGGGAAGTAGGTTCCCTGCTGAGCAGAGAGCCCGATGCAGGGCTTGATCCCAGGACCCTGAAATCATGACCTGAGCTGAAGGCAGAGGCTTAACCCACTGAGCCACCCAGGTGCCCCATATACACTTAATTTTTTTGCTATCTGAACAAAATAATCAAAAATAACTAATCAGATGCCTTTACCATGCCTTAGCTTTTAATACAGACTGTGAAAAAGAAAGAAATAAATTATTGCTCTGGTGCTTTTAAGGAATTTTTATATACTAACTGGAAATTACTATTATATTGATGTGAGATTATATTGTTATCATTTCAAATTTCAAGGCTCTCAAAGTCCTAGAATACCAGGCCTATAAGCATGACTTTGAGCAATGCCAGCAAGGAGCTCTACCAAGAACTGGTTTTCTATAAAAGCTGTGATTGAATGTTTCCTTACATAAAGTGACAGACTTTCAATTGTACTCCTTACTTTCCCTCATATTTCATAATTATTCACATTATTTAATTTTTTTCTCCTTTCCTAATTTATGCTCTCATCATCATGTATTTCTCCACACCTCACCCTCACTTGATCCCCTTCTCAAGACATTTTTGGGGGTAAAAACATTGAAAATAAAAAATAAAACCTAGTCTTCCTGTTTTGGCTTCTGTGTAGTATGTTTTCTCACTACATCAGAAGTTTAATGTGTATGATTTTCATAACCTTTTGAGAGGAAAGCTCTTCTAATGCTTTATCTTTTAGATTGTTTCCTTTGGTAGAAAAGAAAAAAGTTTGAGGACCAGAAGAAGTAATTTAAGAGTTCTTCACTTTAGAGATCCAACAAGGAGCTGGATAACAATAAGTTATTGGTTTCAAATGAAAAATTCTAACAAACACACAAAACACTAGCTATTTCATAGCTAGCCCTTGAAATATCTTGAAATTTTTTTCTTGAAAAACATGAATTAAAAGTCCTATAGAGATCTCACTGATATGAGGAATTTGAGAAACAAGACAGAGGAGCATAGGGGAAGTGAGGGAAAAAATGAAACGAGGAAACCACAGAGGGAGACAAACCTTAACAGACTCTTAATCTCAGGAAACAAACTGAGGGTTGCTGGAGGGGAGGGGGATGGGAGAGATGCAAATGATGGTTCAGTTAAGGACTTAATTAAATATAACTCCTGCATTCTTCATTCTTATTGAAGCTTGCCATTTTTGAAAAAGAAAGTATCAGATGAAATAACATATGCTGAAGATACTGCTAATTCAATCGCGCTTCTGGGTAAGTTAAGATTTCTTCAGGTAGAGAGGTATAGCATATGGCAGGCCCTACTGACAAGAAAGAAATGTTTTAGTCATTAAGTCTTAAGAGTACTCTTTCATATGCAGGTTCTTTTCTTGTTTCTGGTTGGGAATTAGTCATAGTATGCTTGATGATAATTTTTGCATTGTTTTCTACTGAGGCATTTTATGATACCAATAAGATTCTGTGTTCCTTAATTGAAGGACTGGCAGATGCTTATTTGTCTTGATGTTATTTAGTTTGTTGAAATATTTAACTTTTTTGTAAATCAGAAGTATATGTACCTCTCAATAATCACAAAAATGTTTTCAACATTAAACTTTAATAATTGCTAGAATCTAATTAGTTGCTAGAAGCACTGAGATCCAAATTATCTGTTAAATAATCTAGAATTGTAAATAAAAATCATAAAATGGTGAAATACTAATCCTTTTATATCTATATAAGTTTCATAGTCTTCAATGGTAGATATTCTGGGAGAAATTATTATGGGCTAGAGTGGATAAAGATGCCAAGGAAATCAGAATAAACATGGGCTATAAGATAAGATGACTGCAAGGAACAAGTGGGCTGAACTAATGGGAAAATTTAATTCTGTGAATCCCTAGCATCAAAATTTACACTGGGAAGCCAACCCTAAAGAGGACATGATAATATGAACAGATAAAAGATGTCGTTTTCGTTGATAACATTTAAAAATTGTTCTGTTGCCCTTACTATTTTTAAAAGTTGCCTCTAAGAGTGTTGGTGGGCATTTGCATGATAAATACATGCTCTTTCTTACTGTGTCAGTCTGCTCTCTACTGAAGAACAGCTTGCCTGCCTTAGAAACTTGAAGTAAATATGAACTCTTAGCTTAAAATGAGCTCCCTTCATACTCATTGTTGACTGCAAGTGCTACTATCCTATCCCTTGTTTTTTGATTGCTGGCAACGTGAGTTTAAACTAAAATAACACTATAGATTATAATGGGTTTAACAAAAGCTGTTCATTTTTACTAATAACTTCCAGTTTCTACTTAATAGTGGTTGATCATATTAACTTTTCTCTAAAGTGATAGTTATTTCTGATTCAAGAGTAGGATTTTGGGGGCACCTGCGTGGCTCAGAGGGTTAAGCCTCTGCCTTCAGCTCAGGTCATGATCTCAGGGTCCTGAGATGGAGCCCCACATTGGGTTCTCTGCTCAGCAGGGAGCATACTCCCCCCTCACTCTCTCTCTTTCTGCCTGCCTCTCAGCCTACTGGTGATCTATCTCTCTCTCTCTCTCTCTCTCTCTCTCTCGGTGTCAAATAAATAAATAAAATCTTAAAAAAAAAAAAAAGAGTAGGATTTTGGAAATGTATGAGGGAAAAGTTGGCACTCTGTCCTGACATTATAAAACAGATACTGTGAGAAATGACCTAAATTTACAAGAACTAAAAGGGTGGGGAAGCAGATGAGAAAACTTACAATTTCCCATACATTTAGACATTTGTTTAGTTTTGTTGGAAAATTTTAGTTGTTCCTGTTGACTGAATTTTCCTAAAACATAGTGATTTTTCAACATGAAAGGAAGTATTTTTTAAAAAGGGGGGAGGGGAATCATCTTGAAACGGTCTTCTTTTTTTCTTCTCTTTTAGTGGTATCTTTTGCAGACAGATTCTCCTAAAGCAAGGGTGAGGTTCTCCTATGTACTTCCTCCTGTCCATTTGCATCCCTACTCACTGATCATTTCCAGAGGTGAACATTATGCAAGTCCTAATGCAAAACAGGAGTGTTTCAGGAACATTATCTGTTTCCCTCACAGAATTCCCCCGCATCTGGTTCAGCCCTGAAGCTGATTTTCCCAACTCCAGTTGTCCCAGGCATGCAGAGAACACAGAACATTTCCAGAATTCCATGGATCATTTTTGGCTTCTCTTAGGGATAACTTGTAGTTGATCAGAGCAAGAACAAACCATTCTGAAGTATAGGCTGAAGCCAGTTCAGAAATAATTTAGATATGCCTTAAAAGGAACCCTCCCAATCCTTCATCTCCACCAAGATAACTTGAACATGAAACTATTACAGGTAGGGCAAAGATTGCCCAGAAACTCTTTGTTTTCCATTCTATTAGCAAATTGAAAAGCAGAGCTCACTTAGAACTTCTCTAAGCAAAGGATGCATTATTAGGGGCAACAAATTACTGATTCTTTAGTTAAAGAGAAATATGTTAACCCATATCTTGCCAGAAATAATAATAGTAACTTACTATATGCCAGACACTATTCTCAGCATTTTTTCATATTAATTCCCACAACAATCTTTAAAATAGTAACTATTGTTATACACATTTTATAGATGAGAAAAGTGACACAAGTTTATGTAGGTAGTAAGTGGCAGAGCCATTATTTAATCTTAAACAGTCTGGTTCCAGCATTTATGTTATTAACTACCATTTTTTTCTTCTTGAGAAGGAGAGGCTGAATTGATTGAGGGGCCAATGTTATAATGATAGATCCAAGATATTTTACGTATGCATGTGTGCATGTATAAAATTACATTGTCCTGGGGTGCCTGGGTGGCTCAGTGGGTTAAAGCCTCTGCCTTTGGCACAGGTCATGATCCCAGGGTCCTGGGATTGAGCCCCACATCAGTCTCTTTGCTCAGTGGGGAGCCTGCTTCCCCCCTCTCTCTCTGTGCCTGCCTCTCTGCCCACTTTTGATCTCTGTCTGTCAAATAAATAAAATCTCTAAAAAAATTCAAAAATAAAAAAATAAAATTACATGGTCCAGTTTGAACTTCTAGTAAGGATATTTTTAATCTTACTACTAACATATTTAAATTTGCAAGTAAACATGACAGTGTTATTAAATAGCATTCATTTCTCTTTCTGGCAGGTGAATTGATGAAAATACCAAATTCTGAATTGAGGATACAAATTTGTAAGTGTATTATTGACTTTTATCATGCAGAACCACCAAAGAAGCATATTACAGGTGAAGTTTTCAATAGTCTTTTAGTAATAACTTATGTCTGTAAAATAATATTCTTTCTCATTCTCTTTGAACTTGGAAAGACACAGTGGTATTGATGCAAGCTGGCTAGCTCCAAGGACCCAGAAGGGTTCCCATAGGACTGGCCGAAAGGGTCCTTGGCTCTGTGCAGGATAGGAATCAAACACAAGCCAAGTCGAAGTGAGAGCAGAGTTTATTGAAGACATAGAGAGAGTGTAGATATGGACAGAGCAGAAGACTTAGAAAGGAAAGAAGAGTGAGTCTTGACTTTGCTTGGGGGCCTGTGGTTTTTATTGAAGATTGTGGTCAGGTACACCTGACTTCTCAGCCTTTCAGAAACAATAGGTGTCTCCATTAAGTCACTTATGCCCCTGAGCCAGGGGTCTTGATGAGTCAGTATTCTTGGAAAATGTTTATGATGACTCCGCCCAATTACTCTTCAGATATTGTCTGTTCTGCTAGAAGACTCCGAAAAAATAATTAAATCCTTGACCTTTATAAGGAGCACATACATCATATATATATATATATATACATATATATATATATATAACATTAAATTTGACCTTAAATTTAATATAATATATATTAACTTTAATGAATCAATTCAAAATTGACTCATTATTTGGCCTTTTATAGAAAAATTTTGTCTATCCCTGTGCTATACAATTTCAAAATGCCAAACTATTTTTTAAGTTTTTATTGCAATTGTTTAATAATATTACTCATTCCTTTGTCTGAACATAGATGGTTACAATGTGAGAAAACTGTACATATTTATTAACTAATTGTTGTTAGGTTACCAGCAAGCAAATTCATCATACAAGATTAAGATGGCTGAGGTCAGTGGATTGGCAAAAACAATGGTCGAATCATTGACCTTACTTGAAAATCAACTTGTTGAGAAACTTTGGGTACTTAAAGCTCTCCAACATCTCTCAACTTCTGGTTTGTATATTATTAACTTTAGATAGTTCATTCTCAACTATTTTTGTTTCTTTCCAATGGTGTCAAGACTGTACAACATAAATAATTTCTAAATTTTATTTTCAGAAGTTAATTGCACTTTAATGCTGAAAGCACAAGCAGCCAAAGAAATTTGTGCTCACCTCAATGACCCAGACCCCTCTGGACAGCTTCTGTTTCGTTCTTCAGAAATACTTTGGAATTTATTGGAAAAATCTCCAAAAGAAGAAACCATACAACAACTTAGTAACTTGGAATGTTTGCTGTAAGTAAGTGGTTAGATAGGAATGTTTTTTAACCTTAAAATGATAGCCAGTAACATAACTAACATCTTTGTTTGAATTTGTGTTCAATTAGGCTTTTGAGTCCTGTCCATTTTGAGTGATGTCCAACATCATTTTTATGTTGTGGTGTAAATGCATCTTTGCAATAGCAAGCTGTTTTTTTGGTTTTTGTTTTTCCTATTTAGAAAGCTTTTAAAGTAGCTTATTAACTAAGCTAAATTATATCTTTGAATAAGTATAAAATACATTAGACATTTAAAAGAACTATTTCATTTGCTCATTCAGTAACCTATTTTTTTAAAGATTTTATTTATTTATTTGTCAGAGAGAGAGAAAGAACACCCAAGCAGGCAGAGGCAAAGAGAGCAGGCTCCCTATGGGGCAAGGAGCCTGATGTGGGACTCAATCCCAGGACCCTGGGATCATGGCACAAGCCAAAGGCTGTGGTTTAACCCACTGAGCCACCCTGGTGTCCCCAATAACCTATTTTTAAACACTTACTCTCTTCCAGATATTGCAGTAAGCATTAGCAATAAAATATAAGTGAGTCTTCAAGTAACTTATCCATTTATTCATCAAATAATTATTGTCTGCTCTATACCAACTTCAGTATTGGGCCATAGAACTACAAAAGAAAGCAATGCAGACACGATCTCTGCTTTCATGGAATTTACATTGTTATTAGGAGATAGACAAGTAAACAGACAACTAATGCTATGAAATAGACTATCACAGTGCTACATGTTCTCTAGAAAAGAGTGATTCAGCATACCCAATCCAATGGATTTAAATCACATAGGATATTTATGGGCTTATATAACTACAAGGTCAAGGATAAAACTGGTTTCATGTGCACAGCAAATAACAGGATGTGGGCCTTCATCATCCCTCTACAGTCTTCCACTGTGTTAGCTTTATTCCCAAGATCCACATAGTGAGACCTAACAAGTTGAGGTTCACACAATCACAACCCCAAATCAAGCAGAAGAGAAGACTTGCTCTTCTGAAAGGCCAAAGAAAATTCTTTGAGTCCCTATTGGTCCTGAGTGGTCTGGGTTGGCCATATACCATTCCAGATTGAATTACTAGTGACAGAGAAATGCTCTGGCTAAAAGGAAGCTCAGAGCATCTTAGCAAGACCAAAGGGGTAAATGCCTAAATAAAAATAAGGGTACTGTTATCATAAGAAGGGCAAGCAAGGGGCACCAGGCTTTCTCAATCAGAAGAGCATTCAACTCTTGACCTTGGGGTTATGAGTTCAAGCCCCACACTGGGTGTACAGATTACTTAAAAAAATAAAATCTTTTTAAAAAAGATGAAGAAGAAGGGCAAATGAGTGCTAGGAAGCAAACCAGCAAATGCCCAAACCAACAAATGTCCACAGAACCTGACCCAGACTTGGAGAGTTAATAAATACTTCCTGATGAACCCTAATTTGGTATCTGAATGATAAATACGAACTGGCAACACAGAAGAGTTTTGCATTCAGAGAGCATCCTAGACAGGGGAACAGAAGTGAAAATAGAATTTGGCAAAAAAAAAAAAAAAAACAAACCCTGGAAGGTACTGAATATATTGAGAGTAGAAAATAGAATAGTGAGAGATGAAGCTAACAGTGTTAGCAGGGACCATAACATGAAAGGCTTGATAAGCCTTGGTAAGGGGGTAGGACTTTTTAATCTTAAGAACAAAGAAAAGCCTTTAAGTAGTTTAGCAGTTACTTTGCCCACAGGTATAGATTTGGATGGATGGATTCTTATCTGATAGAGACTTGACTCCTATGGCAGATTTAGAAATGTAGAAAAGATCAAAAATACTTCAAAATGAATAGTATGATATAAAAAGGGAATTCTGTTGATAGACACTTAAGTAGCATTTACACGGAAATATGGTTTTAAAGATCTGATTTTACTTTCCAGGGCTTTGAAGGAAGTATTTAAAAATCTGTTTATGAGAGGTTTTAGTCATTATGATCGTCAGCTTAGAAATGATATATTAGTAATCACTACAATTATAGC
The DNA here is from genome assembly GCF_011764305.1 of Mustela putorius furo. Taxonomy (NCBI): domain Eukaryota; kingdom Metazoa; phylum Chordata; class Mammalia; order Carnivora; family Mustelidae; genus Mustela; species Mustela putorius. The sequence continues at coordinate 33,620,645 of NW_025421998.1, forward strand.
TCAAAATCCTGGAACACCAATGATCGTAAGTATGAGTCAAATTGCATGAATTTTAGTTGTGGAAATAGCTTGAACGGGGGGAAGGATTCCTAAACAATGTTGTAATATTTATGAACTTGTGATAGCAAGATATTTTGTAATTTCATTATGGCCACCAGTAGTTCTGCCAATTCTCTGCCAGTTCTTTTGTAAACTTGAGATTCTCTTCATATTTTATAATTTGCTTACATATTTGCTATGTATGATGTGTTTCTTTCCTTGCTGGTGATATGAGTTTATATCTGGAACCATTTCTCTTTCACCTAAAGAATTTCCTTTCCCATTTCTTATGATGCAGATCTGCTAGCTGCTGGGAACAAATTCTCTTACTTTCTTTTATCTCAATACATCTTTAATTCAGCCTAATTATTGAAGTTTCAGAATATTGAATTCTAGTTTGAACACTTTTATATTTTACCACTTGAAGATACCATTCCGCTGTCTTCTGGCTTCATGTTTCTGATCAGAAGTATTTGTTTTTTCAATTTGTTTCCCCATGGACAATGTATCATTTTGCTTTCTGGCTATTTTTTAAGATTTTCACTCTACCTTTGGTTTCCATCAGTTTTACTATTATGTGCCAAGATGTGATTTTCTTTGTTTTTATCCTGCTTAAGATTCATTCATAGGGCTTCCTGAGTATGTAAACTGACTAAATTTGGAAATTTTTTTGATCATATTCTATAAGTATTTTATCAGCCCCATTCTCTCTCTCTCTCCCCTTCTGTAATTCAGATTACATGCATGTTTGTTGTGAGGCGTGTTCTCTTTTTTCAATCATTTTTCTCTCTATTCTTCAGATTAAATAATTTGTATTGGTCTATACAACTAAATTCACTGACTTTTTTCCCCTGTCATCTTCATTCCATTATTAATTATTAATCCCATCCAGTGCATTTTTATTCTAGATGTTGTCTTTTTTAGTTTTTAAATTTTTGTTTCCTTTTTATAGTTTCTATTTCTCTGCTGAGAGTTCCTGTCTTTCTGTTTATTCTGAGCCTTTTTACTGTGGATTCTGGTGTACTCCTCTGAAAAGTATTTATTCTTTTGTATTCATGGGCATTTAGTTAGGCTACTCATCCCTATGACAAATGGCAGGTCAAATCTCAGTTCATTTCTTTTAGCCTTACCTAGGATGCTTGAGTATTCTCTGCCCTGGCATGAATCAGGCATTAGCCAGACGTTTGGGAGCTTATACACAGAAGTTGAAGTTCCCTTTCTCTCTTTTATGGGATTTCCCCCTTCACTTTCCAGTAGCAGTAGTTGCCCTGAGAGTACCTCTGCCCTCTGAATATTCAAACCACTAAGATAACAGCTTTACTCTGAGTTGCAGGATCTACACAAGGTGTGGACTAGGTCCTGGCCTCTGTCTAAATGCCTTTTTTTTAACAAAAGGGAAACCCATGCAGTGCCATCTCCATCTTGACAGTTCTGACTCCCCTCTAGTAACTGCTTGGTTTTCATCACAAGACAGTTGTTTTTATATTTTGTTCCGAGTTTATAATTGTTACCTTCAGGAATATTTCTTATGGGAGCTACTCTGCCATCCCAGAAGCTGAGCCTTGGCATATTTTATAGTGTAAAAATCACTGAATGATTGACATCCCAGAGTAGAGCTCTTTGGCAATGATATCCATATAGCCATAAACTTTCTAAGTTGTATTTAAAGGAAATTGGTGAGGGGCGCCTGGGTGGCTCAATGGGTTAAAGCCTCTGCCTTCAGCTCAGGTCATGATCCCAAGCTCCTGGGATCGAGCCCCGCATCGGGCTCTCTGCTCAGTGGGGAGCCTGCTTCTCTCGCGCTCTCTCTCTCTCTCTGCCTGCCTCTCTGCCTACTTGTGATCTCTGTCTGTCAAATAAATAAATAAAATCTTAAAAAATAAATAAATAAAAATAAAGGAAATTTGTGAATGAAGGGTTCAATGCCATATCAGTGGTTCAGATAGAACTTATAATGTGTAAATGGGGGCAACAATCCTACCTAGCTTTCTAGTCAAGACTGCAATGCATGGGTAAACCTATATGTGTCTTTGGAGGCTCCTGCTTAGTTAATAAATTCTCATTAGCATCCTTGCAAGCATTCAGGTGAATTTTATGAGTCAAATAACATCTTCACATTTAAAGAAACCATATGGATCCTAAAGCAGTAGCACTGTAACACTGCAAGCTCAAAAACCTAGGGACTTGCCCCACTAAACTCTCCCGAATTACAAAGTCTAGCTAGGATATCTGTGGCAGAAATGTGTTCTCTCATGCTGAAATGTTTGCAATTCTGGTTATTCTTCAGGGTTTTTTATGTTAAGTAGAACCCATTAGACCTGATGAAACCATATAATGAGAGTGGTTGGGGTCAAGGTGGGAGGGGGGCTGTTTAAGAAGAAAAGCTGCTGAAAATAACTGTATCTTTTGCCCTTATTTTGTCACTTAAAGGTATAATACGATAATGAATTAGAAAAGTAATTTGTAGTCTTTTTTTTTTTAAGATTTAATTTATTTATTTGACAGAGATCACAAGCAGGCAGAGAGGCAGGCAGAGAGAGAGAGAAGAAAGCAGGCTCCCTGCTGAGCAGAGAGCCCGATGTGGGTCTCCATCCTAGGACTCTGGGATCATGACCCGATCTGAAGGCAGACGCTTTAACCCACTGAGCCACCCAGGCGCCTCAGTAATTTGTAGTATTAACACATTTTGGGTAATTACCAAATTTTAGTCAGCATCTTAAAATATACTCATAGAATAATATAAAAATACTTCTTAGAACCAACAGAAGTTTATATTAAATAAATTACAAGTTTATCTGGCTATATGTTTCCTGCTTTCATCCCTTTCTATTATTAGTACTTTATGAATTCAAATGAATGACAAGGGGAATCTGATAAAGATGATTAAATATTAGGTAAATATAAGCATCTGTAATTTCCATCTAATTCAATCATTCTTCTATGTATTTATATTAGGAATGTGGCTTTACCAGGGATTTGATACTATTTGCAACCTTTACAGAAGGTAAAAACCATAAAACTTTCAACCTATAATTATCTTGATGAGTCTTAAACATTACTTTATCTTTTACTTTTATTTTCTTTTTTTCCCCCTCACAGTTAAAAGTCAAAATCCTTTGGTGAAAGGTCTTAAGCTTTCTAATTCCTATGAAGATTTTGAATTGAAGAAATTGCTATTCAATATAATTGTGATCTTATGTAAAGATTTACCTACTATACAGGTAAAAAAAATAATAATAACCAAAATTAAAGCTAGTGTGTCTCACTTTGTAGTATAACTTTCTTAAAAGTCATGATTGCATCACCACTTCGTCATATCAGGGAGACAAACCATAAGTGACTCTTAATCTCACAAAACAAACAGGATTGCTGGGGGGAGGGAGGTTGGGAGAAGGGGGGTGGGGTTATGGACATTGGGGAGGGTATGTGCTTTGGTGAGTGCTGTGAAGTGTGTAAACCTGGCGATTCACAGACCTGTACCCCTGGGGATAAAAATATATGCTTATAAAAAATAAAAATAATTTTTAAAAAAAGTCATGATTGCAAATCTTTCATCAACCCATATGTTTACCATAGAAAGTAACTCTGGTCAGAATTTCATCTTATCAAAATTTCTTCTGCTTATCTGGTTAAATAAACAGTGAATTTACCAAATTTAAACCATATAAACCAAAAAAGGCAGGAGAACATTAGAAATTTATTTATGTATTTAGATCTCCAGGATAAGAAAACATAATATGAAAGAAAATCCATATAGGCCCATCTAGCCTAATAGGCTACCTCTGACCATACTGTGGTTAAAGCTTTAGTCAGGTGGAATGCAGTGCTATCATTTTTCAGCAATGTGATCCTGAATAAGCTGTTTAGTTTCTGTAAAACCCAGATTTTTAAAAATGTTTTATTTATTTATTTGAGAGAGAGGGGAGAGCACAAGTAGGCAGAGCAGCAGCAGAGGGAGAGGGAGAAGCGGGCTTCCCACTGAGCAGGGAGCCTGAGGCATGGCTCCTGGGATCATGACCTGAGCTGAAGGCAGATACTTAACCAACTGAGTCACCCAGGTGCCCCAATCCCAGATATCTTAATTTCAAAATGAGGATAACACCTATCTCATGGAATTATTATAAGGGTTAAGAGAGCTAAGAGAGCTCAGATTTTTTTGGTAATACCACTTTGAGGAACACACACATATATATACACTAAAATATGTTCAGAGAAGGAAAAAAATTGTCTTTGTTTCTACAGTTATAACTTTATTAATGATATCAAAATTATATACTCTATAGAATCTAAATGCATTTTCTGAAATGCCAAATAGAATATAATTACATAAAATATGGTTTTTTAGTACAGTGAAGTATTATCTATTAAAATCTCTCTGGAGACAAAATGTACATGACAGTTTAAAAACCACTTTAGTGGATTTCAGAGTCAAATGGCATAAAGAATATGGTGAGCTTCTTAAAGCACTGTGTGAGCAGTGGAATCAACTAATTTTTTTTATGTCATTTGTTTGTGGCCCAGTAATTGTAGTGATAATGAATTTGTGTACTGTTATTTGTGGTTCATGGAATATTTTGAAAACATTATCCACTTAATATTTATAGTAAGGCTAAAACTAGCTGTTGTTCTTAGTCCTGCTTCCTCCATTCTAAATCTTGCCTTCATTCCCTGTGGACTAGTACATTGTCATAATAGCTATGCATTTTTCTATTTTATTGAAATCATGGATTCAGCACAATTTTAAAATTCTAAGCATATAATTATAAGTATGGCTTGTGACCTGAGTGGCATCGATTGACTAGAATTTTTGTATAAGTTCTATTACAACTGCTTAAAAATTAGCCACAGTCATTATTTTGGAAAAATTACACTTTTATAGTGTACCATTGAGTCTGTGAAATGTTTCTTTTTCAAAAATGAAGGGAAGAGAGAAACTTCAGCAGTTTATTTGCCCCAAATTTTCTGCTTCTTTGGTTTGATCATAAGCAGGAGTCAAATTATATATATACGCGTAGACAAAAAAAAATTAACACTTATTTATATTATTGTCATCTAGAGAGTACATATCTGAGATAAGGGGATCATAGCCAACTTGTTGTTGTTTTTGTTTTTGTTTTGTTTTGGTTTTGGTACTTAATGTAGATTGGGCATCTTTAGGAAGGAAATTTTTTTTTTTAAATGACCCTAATAAAACATCACATTGGAAATCTTTAATTTTCTTAGATTAAATAAAATAGTTTTAATTATGTTTCTAACAAAGTAGTTTTTCCCCTTCCTCATAGCTGTTAATTGACGGCAAAGTTATCTTGGCTTTGTTTACCTATGTTAAAAAGCCTGAGAAACACAAGATAATGGAGTGGTCTGCAGCACAGTATGAAGAATTACAACTGCATGCAATTGCCACTTTGTCATCAGTGGCTCCTTTTTTAACCGAAGAGTATATGTTGTGTCAGGGAAATGCTCGAGTCCTTGCATTTCTAGAATGGTGTGAGAGTGAAGGTGAGTGATACCTATCAAAATTCTAATTTACATGTTTCAATTGAACTCTCAATATATTCATAGAAAAAATAAATAAAATTAATTAAAGAAAAGAAATAAAAATATATATCTTGTTTCCTGTGATTTTCACATGTTTACTGTTGTTTTAAAGAAAACTGAGATTTCATTTAAAGTCAGACACATTAGTAAATATCGTAACTGTAATTGATACATACCTCTAAGTAAAAGAAATCATTCATATAACTTGATTTAAATTTTTGTAGCATTAGGCTTATCCAACAATTATACTAAGTCCTGGAAATATTTTAAAGATTTTATTTATTTATTTGATAGAGACAGAGATCACAAGTAGGAAGAGAAGCAGGCAGAGAGAGAGGGGGAAGCAGGCTCCCCGCTGAGAAGAGAGTCCGATGCGGGGCTCAATCTCAGGACCCTGAGATCATGACCTGAGCGGAGGGCAGAGGCTTTAACCCATTGAGTCATCCAGGTGCCCCAGTCCTGGAAATTTTTTTTTTTTAAGATTTTATTTATTTATTTGACAGAGAGATCACAAGTAGGCAGAGAGAGGCAGGCAGAGAGAGAGAGAGAGAGAGGAAGAAGCAGGCTCCCTGCTGAGCAGAGAGCCCGACGTGGGACTCGATCCCAGGACTTTGAGATCATGACCTGAGCCAAAGGCAGTGGCTTAACCCACTGAGCCACCCAGGCGCCCCCTGGAAATATTTTAATCATTCATTCAACAAATATTTGTTGAGTACCTACTAGGTACTAATATTGTTTTAACTGCTAAGGATACATTTATATTCAAAATAAATAAAATCCCTACCTTCACAGAGCTTAAAATTCCCAACCAGAAGTAATGATTCCACATGTAGTATACCAAATTATTAGACTACCAATTTGTACAAATATTTTATTATAGCTCTCATCATTCTTAGAAAGGAAATAAATACTTTCTTTTAAAAAATGCTTATAAGAGAGATACTGCATTCTTTTCTGGTAGTTATTTTGCTGTGGAAATAATTTTATATGATACATTTTCAGTAGATCAAGAAAATCATATATCTGTGAGGATGGAAAATATTATAGCTGATTTTTTTAATTCTCTAGTTTCTAATATGCAGAATTACTAAATTTATTCTTGTTAAATTGCTATGCATTAAATAATTATTCTCTATCCTTTATATCATTTATGTTTACAAAAGACTATAAAGCAAAAGAGGAAATGCTGCCTAACATGGGGAAGCCTTATAGCTAACAGTTATTGAGTACTTACTGCATGGTAGGCCTTACACACCTCACAAGTATTAACTCATTTAGTCCTCACAACAGATCCAGAGGTTGGAGGTACTGTTACCATCCCAGGTGGTCACACGGGTAGAACTCAATCAGAAAAGTTAAATAACATGTTCTTGGTCACACAGGAAGTGTCAGATCAAGGATTTAGTACATGTAGTCTAGCTCTAGAACTTGCATTTTTAACCCATACACAATACTCAGAAGAGTATTTTTTTTTTTTTTTTTTAGTTTTAAACATGAAGAACCTTTTAAAGAAGGCATATTATTGTAAAGAAGAAAGGAGAACTTGCCTTGCTGTTTATCAAGACTTACCATAAAGCAATAATAATTTAAACTGTATGGTACTAGATAAGGAACAGACCAATGAAAAAGAATATATGGGAGGTTGGCATTAACAAACCTTCAATAAAAATAAAAATAAAAATTGGCTTCTTTCACCTTGTTAAAAAAAATCAAGTGCAAAATGAATTAAATCCCTAAATATAAAAAGTTAAACTATAAAATCTTAGAAGAAAACATGGGAAAATATCTTTATGATAACAGGGTAGGAAAAGACTTTGATAAACCAGAAGAATTTAAACTATATGGAAAATTAGTGCATTTAATAATGTAAAATTTAGAAATGCTATATGACTGAATCTGAATAAAATAATGATCTACAAAATGGGAGAATACATTTCTGACCCCTGTGACTAATAAAGGATTAGAATCCAGGCTCATAAAGAACTAAAAAAAGAAAATAACTCGGCAAAGAAGTAGATAAAGAATAGAGACTGCCAAGTCACAGACAAACTTTCAAATTTAAAAATAACATTAAAAGATGTTCAACGTTATTGGTAATCAGAGAAACACAAATTAAGATAATAATTAACTGTCATTTCCCATTTAACAGATTGGGAAAATCTATTAGTCTTGTACGTTGTGTTCATATAACCACTTTGAGAAGCAATTTAGGAACATTGGTAAAATTAAGTGTGGGTATACCCTATATGATTTTGGTGTCACATGGCGAAACCTTTCTCAGTGGGAATAAGAAAGTTCATTGTACCAGAATGTTCATTGTAGCAGTTTGTTCTAGTGAATGGATAAACTGTGATTTATTCATAAAATAATTGCTCAGGGGCACCTGCGTGGCTCAGTTGGTTAAGCATCGGACTCTTGATTTCACTCAGGTCATAATCTCAGGGCTGTGAGATTGAGCCCGGCATCAGGCTTCAGGCTGGGCATGAAGCTGGCTTAAGAGTCTCCCTCTCTCTCTTCCCATCCCACCTAAAACAAATAAAATGAATGCTGAAAGCAATTAAATGATTCAGATCTGCTTGTGACTATGTAAATACTTCAAAAAAACATAATTTTGAGTAATAGTAGCAAGTTACAAAAGATACAAGATGACACATTTGAGAAAAATTTTAAAGCATGTTTCTGTTCTGGGAATAGGAGGAGAAGGGGGAAAGGATAATATTTATTCCTCTAAAAAAAAACTAAAGAGTATGGCAAAATTTAACATCTGCTTAAACTTAAGAGTTAGATATATAAGGTAACTGATATGTTCTGTTTTATTTGAAATGTTTTTGCTTTAAATTTCTTGATGTAAAGTATTAAATTCTATTTCTCCACAGATTCCTTCTTTAGCCATGGCAATAGTTTTCATGGAACAGGTGGCCGTGCCAATAAGTTTGCCCAGATGCGTTACAGTTTAAGACTCTTGAGAGCCATGGTCTACACTGAGGATGAGACTATAAACAATGATCTTTGTGAAAAGGGAACAATTCAGCAACTGATAGGTAAAACACATTTAGTAGAATACTTATAAATTAGAGGTTTTGCTTAAAATGCTTTTTACAAATTTATTTTATCATTCTAGCCAAGAAACTCCTGAATATTCTCTTGGTTTTGTTTCATATTGTTGCTATAAGCCAATTTGTCTTTACTGAAACATCATGGTCACTCATTCTGTAAACATCTGTTTATTCCAGATACTATTTCATTTAGGATTATCTTTTTTTTTAATGGGCTACTGTTACCTTCATTTTTCTAGTAATAAGATGGCCACATTTTGGCTAGGATTTTGAAGTCATTTAAAAGAGGATAACATTGGGGCGCCTGGGTGGCTCAGTGGTTTGGGCTGCTGCCTTCAGCTCGGGTCATGATCTCAGGGTCCTGGGATCGAGCCCCGCATCGGGCTCCCTGCTCTGCAGGAAGCCTGCTTCCCTCTCTCTCTCTCTCTGCCTGCCTCTCTGCCTACTTATGATCTCTGTCTTTCAAATAAATAAATAAAATCTTTAAAAAAAAATAAAAATAAAAGAGGATAACATTACATTTTCCAGTGCATCTGACATACCAGAACACTAGTATGCTGGTATATATAGAAATGTACCTAGGAGATTCTTTTCTGTTATAATATAGCAGGATATCCTTGATTTTCAACTTAGAATTCACTATAATGAATCATCTTATCCCCAAAATACATACGTGTGAGCTTGGAATAAAGTTCAGAACTGAAAACAAACTATTGTTACCTTTGTTAATTAAAAAATTAATAATCCTCTGGCCCTAACTTTTCCTGACCTTGAAAAGATCTCTTTTGGGGGCGCCTGGGTGGCTTAGTTGGTTAAGCAGCTGCCTTCGACTCGGGTCATGATCCTGGAGGCCCAGGATTAAGTCCCACAGTGGGCTCCCTGTTCAGCAGAGAGTCTGCTTCTCCCTCTGACCTCTCCCCTCTCATGCTTTTTCTCTCTCAAATAAATAAATAAAATCTTAAAAAAAAAAAAAAAGATCTATTTTGGTCATACTCAAATTCACTGTTTGCCTCATGAGTATGAGATAATTTGCTGGATGTCAATTAATTATAAACACCTCCACCAAAACTCTTCAATCTGTTGAGCTAAAGTGCCTACTCTTCCATCACTAGTGGAGAATAGTGGTGCCATTTAATAGCAGTGTCCTTTAAAATAAGGATACTGAAAAGGGTGTTAAGTGAAAACATTTTTTTGTTGAGTTTACTGAGGATGACCAAACCTGAAAGTAGATTTTGTGTATGTGTGATTGTGAGTAAAGCAATGGAAGTTTATTAAGTGAAGATACAGAAAAAACTCTCAAGAGTGAGTGGGGTCCCAACAGTGTTGCCCCTGAAGTAGATTTTATCACTTCCATGCATGTTCCATTGTACAGAACTCAGTGTTAAGGTTACAACCTAACTGTATGGAGTCTAGAAAATACTATATTTCCTATGTCCAGATAAGAGTCTGAATCTTACCTGGGTAGGAGGTGTGAGGTAGAGAAAGGGGAAAACAAATACAGAAGGGTTCTTTCCTTAGGATTTTTTCCCTTTAACTTGAAAGAAGCTGATCTTCATCATGTGAGTTCTTAGAGGCAGTGGCCTTCCTTCACTTACTCAGTCTAACAGAGGACTTAACAAATAGTTTGCTCATCAAATAGTAATTGAATTGTTATTGCAAATGTTTATAATACCCTTTGTGCAGGCACTGGTGTCACAAATGTGTATAGAACAGGACACTGTGGACCTTGCCCTTAATGAGAATGGGAAAAAAAAAAAGTATACCCTAGAAAGATAGCATATGTTACCCTACACCATCAGTAAGTCCCCTAGTGAGTAAGAGAATACCACAGAAACCCAAAGGTTTCAGTCGTTTTTAAGGCTAGGTAATCTTGACAAGTACCTTTATTGAGCTTGGTGTAAGGGTAAAGCTAGTTTTGAGAGTGAAAAGAGGAGATGGTCTTTAAAGCAAGGGAACAGTATAAGCAGAGACATGGTATTAAAATATATATAACAGTGTTTTCAGAGCTAGCTGAAGTGAAGTCAGTTTTATGAAGTTTTATGAAGATATCTATCAACTATACTTCAATTTAAAATAATAAAAAACAGAAACTGGAAAAAATGTTTTATGGAAATAAGTAATGTGAGATATAATATGTCTAGTGAAGAGCCAAGTTAGAATTTTGAATAGCATCCTCTTTAGACATGGGGAGCCGTTAGTGATCTTGATCAGGGAGGTTATATGTATTGTGCTGTTTTAGGAAAAGGAATCTGGAAGAAATATGTCAGATGCATTAGAATAGAACAAGGAGAAAGTAAAGGCAGGAACTAAAGGATACTGAAATATGAAGGAAATAATTAAAAACATAACGTGTGTTATAGACAACACAGAATGTGACATGCCTACACTCAAGTAGGAAGGAGAATGAGATCATCTAGAAAGGTAAGCAGCCCTATGGCCAACCAGGTTGGATTCCTAGATGTTCCTAATAAAGGAGCATAGGCCCATCTGTTCCTGGCATGCTCCTCAACAGAGCCTTCAGCATGCTCAACTAGCCCTATCAGGGACTGATCCTGCACCTGTCATTCATACTAACAGGTCCAAGAATCATGCTCTCAGGGCCAGCTATGGTAATAAACTGTGATTTCCCTGTCCTCTTACTTTGGAACATGAGTCCAGCCCTTCTTGGTAATGTCAATGACCCCTTTAACAGAGAAGCAATGATTTTTGCTCTTGATTTAAAGCTTAAAAGAAAATTCCTTTTTGCAGCAAAATTTTATTGTGACTGTCATCCCATCAGTGTAAGTGGCTCTTTTCTAGTCTTTCTAAATTTTTAGTAGAAGCAGGGGAGAGATTTCAAAGGACATGGGAATACTGCTACCTAAAGTTATTGAAAACACCTCCCAGTAAACATAAGGAGAGGACACAGAAAGAAATAACAGGAAGAGAAAATACACTTAGAGAGGTCTTCCACCTTTGCCTAAAATTGACCCTGTTAACCATGAAGAGATGAGCAAGCTGTGATCAGGCATTTTAGTCATATATTTGCAAAGCACTCATTTCTGCCTCATGTTGTTCTGCATATTTCTATAAACAGTTTTGTTTGCTGCACAAAGTATCAGGTCGTTAGGGCATCTTTTAATAATATTCCATTAATTCTGTATTAGAAATGCTATATATGTATTCAGAGCTCAAAGAATCCTTTTATCATCTTCTGTTTACAGCTTCTACATAACTGTTCAATTCAAACAGCTCCCTTTAAAATAAGTTCTCTAATTGAAATTTTGTAAGAAAGGATTTATTTTTTTTAAAGAAGGAATTTCAAAACAGTATTTGATCAAAATAAAAATACAATGTCTGATGAGTTTACATTCTTTCAATTTTTCCACACCAGGAGTTTTTAAAAATACAATAAGCAAGTCTAATGACAAAGAAGAAGCCATTGTTTTGGAAATTCAATCTGATATATTACTTATTTTATCTGGTCTTTGTGAACATCATATTCCTAGGAAGGTATGTATGCCTGTGAATCAAAGTTTTGTTCAGATCTTCCAATGACCTAGCACTATAAACTGTTTCTTGGTGTCCATAAATGTTGGTGTTTTTTAATCTTGTGAGGATTTAATTTAATATTCCTTTTTATAAGGAGAATATAATTGTATGCAATAAAGTATATATTTGTGTATATATATATATATCTTAAGTGTATATTTCAGTAGGTTTTGATGAATGCATACACCCATTTAACCAATATCTCAATTAAAACAGAGACAACTATTACTTCCTATGAAATTCTTTCATGCCACTTAGTAGCTATCCCACCTATTTGCCTTCTGGTGACCACTGTTCTGATTTCTATCCCCGTAAAATAAGTATTGCCTATTCTTTTACTTTATATGAATGGAACCACATTCATATAAATGTGATTGACTCTTTTGTATCTGGTCCTGTCATCACCACATTTCTGAAATATACCTATGTTATTACAGGTATCAGCAGCCCATTCCTTTTTGTTGCTGAGCAGTTTTTCTTTGTTTGAATATACCCAATTTTTTTCTCCATTCCCCTATTGATTAATACTTAGGTTTTATCCATTTGGGACTATATGTATAAACCTTCAGTGAACATTTTTGTAGTAGTCTTTCTGTGGACATAATGCTTTCATTTCTTCTAGATAAATACTGGGGAATACAATTAATGTTCATTAAGTAGGTATATGTTTTTAAGAAACTGGCAAACAGTTCTTCCAAAGTGACTATCACATTATAAATGTTGTTTTGAGTTTAAATTGGGTTCAGGGTGATGGGTATGTGATGAGCACTGAGTGTGGTATGTAACAGATGAATCACTAAATTCTATACCTGAAACCAATATTATACTGTATGTTAACTAAATGGAATTTAAATAAAAACTTAAAGAAAAAAAATCAGGTTTATACTAGAACTAAAAGTTAGAAAAAAGAGCTTATTTCCCTTTGATCTTTTTAAATTTATAGCAAACTCTGAGTCTCTAAGTTTGATAACTTAAATAATTTAATAAAAGAATTGGAAAGATAAAAAAATTAAAATTGTGAAATTTCCAATAGAGAGATTTTAGGGAGAGGCAACAAGAACAGTAAATGCATACCTAGCTTTGAGCTTTGGTCCAGCTTTTTCTTATACTCTGCCACCCTATGCCTTTCTTCTGGAAAAACACTCATTGTCTTGCTTACTAGGTACCAGAACTGAACTACAAAACAGTGAGAAAGGTAATTGGTAAATAACAAGTAATAACTGGCAATAACGTAATATAAATTACTAAAGGTTTTAGTTATCATTTATATATTTATTTCTCTCTTGGGAGTATTAAAAAGTCTTCCCTGATAGAATTTTAGCCTCTTAAAATTAGTTTTGCTCTCGTATTCATCTGACAGGATATTGGACTACATTTATTATAAAGCAGAAGAAAACCATAGGGTAAGCTTATGGTTTATTTTTTAAAAAAAAGAAAGGGAAAAATCAAAAAAATAGAAAGGGACATTAAGCTGGCATGTTGATTGATGCCATTTCTAAAAATTATTAGCTTTATAATAATTGGTCTTAAATTCCTATGGGTGCAAATTTGAAAAAAATATTTGTATAAAAATAACAATGTTCTATTTTTCTCATACAAAAAGTTTTAGGGGACAATATGAAACAGGAAAGGATTAGATGATTCCAAAAAATAATTTTAAATAAATCTCCTAGGAAATTTTTGGGACTGAAGGAGTGGATATAATTCTTCATGTAATGAAAACAGATCCCACAAAGTTACGGACTGGATTAGGCTATAATGTACTTCTTCTTAGTACATTGGACAGTATTTGGTGAGTATTACTGTACCCAAGCTAGAACCACAATACAAGAAAATTACTTCTATGCTATTTGTTGATTATATTTAAACATGATATTTAAGATTTCTATCTAATTTTGATAAACTATACAAACTTATAAGAAATAAAGCCTAGAAAAAATTAACACTGTAGCTTGAATAGTAATAAAAATTAATCCTCATATGCATGATAGAGGAGGGAAAATTTTTGGTGCTACAATTTCTTCATGGGTTAGATAGATTTAAATCAGTTGAAATATGTTTCTGTACTATAATTTAAGCTTCAGTAAAAATTTGCTTGATTTATAAAAAGCATTCTTCCCTCAAAACCATACCAGAAAGATAACTCTTCCAACACCTTTTCCAATAGTCCAGAAATGACAGTTACCAGTGTCCTTTGGAAAGTAATCTTGTCCATAGCCCATTCATAAAACCATTCTTGTATCTAAACTTAAATCCTTGTTTTTATTATTTGAATCCATTCCATTCGGGCCTGGCCTGGAAAAACAAAAGCATCTACTCTTCTTACACATTATTCTTATACTTGAAGACTGCTGAATTCCTCATTCATCTCCTCTTCAAAGAGTTGAAAATCAATTGACTAGGTATTTCCAAAGCAATATTCTTTCCTCAAGCTTTTTGCATTCCTAAAGGGCAAAAAATAAATCATACATATATACATATACACATCCTGCTTTTCATAACATTAATTTATAAAATTTTGTCTTGAGCAGAATTACTGAGTTTCATATATCATTAACAACACATTTCTTTTGTCCTATATGGTGGGATTCATGAAAGCCACAGTACAACATATTTGGAAGGGGAAATAATGACTATAGACCTAATACACTACAGATCTAAATGGACCTAACAGGCATACGCGGAATTTTCCACTCAGTAGCAGCAGAATCCATAGTCTTTTTTTTAAAGATTTTATTTATTTTTTTGACAGAGATCACAGCAGGCAGAGAGGCAGGCAGAGAGAGTGAGAGGGAAGCAGGCTCCCTGCTGAGCAGAGAGCCCTGATTTCGAGGCTTGATCCCAGGACCCTGAGATCATGATATGAGCCTGAGCCACCCAGGTGCCCCTAGAATACATATTATTTTTAAGTGCTGTCTTATTGTGATTTATATTAAGAAATACATATTTGGGGGCACCTGGGTGGGTTAAAGCCTCTGCCTCTCTGCTCTGCGGGGGGGTCTGCTTCCTCCTCTCTCTCTGCCTGCCTCCCTGCCTACTTGTGACCTCTCTCTCTATGTCAAATAAATTTTTAAAAATCTTTAAAAAATAAAAAAAAAAAGAAATACATATTTGGTCCATTCCTAGTCCATGGCTCCTAAAACTTTTGTCATTTCCTCATCAATAAGAGCAATTAAAACATCTTTTGTCACAGTATTTGGTCTTTTATTCTCATCTCCTGTAATAGCTTCAGAATAATAACTATGAAGGGTAATGTCTTTTGTTATTCATAACATGTTCCTTTTAACCACATCTGAATTTAGGCAAATGAGATGATTTTTTAAAGATTTAATTTATTTATTAGAGAGAGAGAGATGGAGCATGAGTGGGGGGAAGGACAGAAGGAGAGGGACAAGCACACTCCCTGCTGCCTGGGGAATCTGACATGGGGCTCCATCCCAGAACCCTAAGATCATGACCTGAGCCAAAGTCAGACACTTAACTGACTGAGCCACCCAGCACCCCTAATGAGGTCATTTTTAGAGCACACCTAGATAACCACAGGATGGGGGGCTGGTTCTGCATGCAAGGTTACAAACAAGTCTTAACAAATTTAAGACTTAAATCATTGCAAATATCTTTTCTAACCACATAAGAAAAAAACTAGAAATCAATAACAAATAGAAATTAGGAAAACTTACAAATGCAGGGGAATTAACATGCTCTTTAACTGCCACTGGGTCAAAGACAAAAGCAAAATAAAAATTAGGAATTTCTCAAGACTAAAATGATAGTGCAACATACCAAAACTTATGTGATACAGCAACAGCAGAACTAAGAGGGAAGCCTATAGGTATAAATACCTACATAAAAAAGAATGGGGATCCCTGGGTGGCTCAGTTGGTTAAGTGTTAGACTCTTGGTTTTGGCTCAGGTCATCATCTCATGGGTCCTAATATCAAGCCCCAGGTAGGGCTCCATGCTCAGTGAGGAGTCTGCTCTCTCTCTGCCCCTCCTTCTCAAAATAAAAAAAGAATGACTCAAGTAAACAACCTAACTTTAAACTTAAGGTAATTAGCAATTAAAGAACATATAAACCCAAAATTAGCAAAATAAAGGAAATACTAAAGATTAGAACAGAAATAAATGAGAGAATAGAAAAAAATGGTTTGTTTTAAAAAGACATCAAAGTTTACAAGCCGTTAGCTAGACTAAAAGAAAGAAGGGAGAAGACTCAAAATTAAGATAAATGAAATAAATGAAATAGAATACATCACAACAGATGCCACAGAAATAAAAAAAGCATCATAATGGATTATTATGAACAACTATATGCCAACAAATTAGACAATATAGAACAAATAGATAAATTCCTAGAAACATACAATCAAGATAGAATTAAGAAGAAATTGGAAAGCCTGAACAGACCAATAACAATAAGGATATTGAATTAGTAATCAAAAACGTCCCAACAAAAAAGCCCAGAACACAATAGCTTCACAAGTGAATTTTACCAAACATTTAAAGAATTAATATGAATCTTTCTTAAACTCTTCCAGAATATAGAAAAGGGAATGCTTCCAATTCACTTTATGAAGCCAGTCCTGAGGGAAATGGAAGCAAATATCCTATAGGAAATATTAGCAAACCAAATTCAACAACAAATTAAAAGGCTCATACACCATGACCAAGTGGGATTTAAAAACTTTCAACAATTTAAGTAGAGAAGGAACTAACAAAATAAAGGTCATTAGATGAAAAGTCCACATCTAAGATCACACTCAATGGTGAAAAGCTAAGAGCTTTTCCTAAAAGATCTGTAACAAGGCAAACGTGCCTACTCTCATCATTTCTACTCAGTACTGTAAGTCCTAGCCAGAGCAAGAAAAAAGAAATAAAAGGCATCTAAATCAGAAAAGAAGTATTAAAATTATCTGTTTGCAGATGACATGATCTTATACATAGAAAGCCCTAAAGACTCCACCAAAAACTGTTAGAACTAATAAATTCAATAAAGTAGCAAAAATCAAATACAAAAATCAATTGCATTTCCATATACATTTCTATTCATACCATAATGAACTATGCAAAAATAAAATTAAGAAAACAATAATACTACAATAGAACCAAAAAGAATAAAGTACTTAGGAAGAAATGTAACCAAGGAAGTGAAAATCTTATGCACTGAAAACTGTAAAACACTGACAAAAGTAATTAAAGCAGACACAAATAAATCGAAGGACATCCTGTGCTCATGGACTGGAATAATTAATATGGTTTAAATGTCATACTAGCCAAAGTGATGTATAGCTTCATGCAATCCCTATTAAATCCTAAAGATATCTTTTTACAGAAATAGAAAATACAATCCTACGATTCATATGGAACCACTAATCATCAAGGAAAGGCAAACCAAATCCACAATGAGCTATCATCTTATACCTGATGGAATGGTTATTAACCACCCCACCCCCAGACATGTTTTGGTGAGGAATGTGGAGAAAAGAGAACTCTTGACATTGAGGGAAATGGAAATCGTACAGCCACTATGGAAAACAGTATAGAAGTTCCTCAAAAAATTTAAAAATAGAACCACCATATTATCCAACAATCCCACTTCTGGTTATATATCCAAAAGAATTAGAATCAGAATCTTGAAGAAATAACTGGACTCCCATGTTCATTGCAGTATTATTCACAATAGGCAAGATATGGAAGCAACCCAAATGTTCATCATGACCTGAGATGAATGGATAAAGAAAAAAATATGGTATATACATGTAATGGAATAGCACTTAGCCTTAAAAAAGAAAAAATCCTATGGTTTATAACATAGATGAACCTGGAAGACACTATGCTAAGTGAAATAAGTCAGTCACAGAAGACTATCTTTTATACATGATTTCTGTTATATGAGGCATCTAAAACAGTCCAAAAAAATATGGAAGTAGACAATAGTATATAGACAGTAGAATCCTTGTTAAGTGAATAACTTCCTTTTTATTTAAGGTGCTGTATTTTGGGTTGTTATCCCTTAGAGGATTACTTTCTTGAAAAGGAAGGCATTTTTCTCCTTTTGGACTTATTGGCAGTAAGTATGATTGTTAATAATTGTAAACAAATAAATAAATATTAACTCTTTCCAAAACTAAGAGCCATAGAACACCATTCTGTAATTAAATGTGCCCCCAAATCATGTTTAAATGTTTGTTTTAAACAAAATCTCACTTGGAGATCCATAATTTGCATTGGCATAATAAAGGCTCTGAAAATTCCTCCTGTATAGAAACCTGTTTACTTAGGTCAGCATGCCCAAACATGTAACAACAGATAATTTGTTTTATGGGATTTTTCCCACCCACCTTTAAAGAAATAGTTTATGAAATGCTAAACAGTATCAAAACACATAAGCATAACTTCTAGCTTCTTCTCTTAGTTTTAAAAGTTAAGGGCCACATTAAACAAAGGAGTAAAGATCAGCATTTTTTAGAAGATTTTATTTATTTATTTGAGAGAGAGCAAGAGAGAGCATGAGCTCTCTGGGAGAGAGAGAGGTGGAGATAGGCAGAGAGAGAGGGGGAGAGAGAAGGAGGCTCCCTGCTGAGCAAGAAGCCCAATGTAGGACTCCATCCCAGGACCCTGGGATCATGACCTGAGCCGAAGGCAGCCACTTAACCCACTGAGCCACCCAGGCGCCCCAAGATGAGCATTTTTAAAGAACTGAATAGTTTATAGGTGATGTGAAGAATCAAGTGTGTTTTAGACCATTTTATAGAATGAGCAGGAATGACTATACTAAGTTTGCCAGGAAAGACAGTTGCCATCTAACACCAAAGAATGGCAAAGACCCTCAATTATCCTCAAAGTAATTCCCTACTGGCCTCAATTCCAAGTAGGTTCATGTCAAGATGATATGAAAGTAAAAGTATAATTTGGTTTCAATAAAACTTAAAGAGATATTCCCACGTAGAGTTCTACCTATGTCCCTGCCTTGATCGCCACCATTCACAATTTTATTAACAGAATAATAGACCATGGGGCACCTGGGTGGCTCAGCTGGTTAAGTATCTGCCTTTGGCTCAGGTCATGATCCCAGAGTCCTGGGATGGAGCCCCACATTGGGCTCCCTGCTCAGTGGGAGCCTGCTTCTCCCTCTGCCTGCCGCTCCCTCTGCTTGTGCTCTCTTCTTTCTCAAATAAATAAATACAATATTAAAAAAGAAAAAAAAACAGAATAACAAAATTATTTGTGTCCCTTCATCTCTCTTAAAGAAAATTAGCTGGCATTACATACAGGAAAGCAAACTCATTAGATATAAAACATTATAAAAAATAAATAAAAATAATAATAACCCATTTTGATAAACAGGAGTGAGTCATAACCAGAAGCCCTTGGATTGTACATAAAATTGGACATAATACAGAAATATATATGTGTGGCTTTACTAAATGATCTATAGCTCACCATGTTACTCTAATGAGAGATCAAGCATGCCCAGAGGTGCTTGGTGATGTGTCAGGGGATTCTCAAAGTCACAGAATTAATTTGGCACATCTTCCTAGAATCTTGTTTTTAGTTGAAGACTAGGAAATGGGGAGTTATATTAGACATGTATATACTAAATAATGAAATTCTATGTGAATATTGAAGGTTATATAATAGACTTCAAAGACATTTCTCACTGTGTTCACTCTCCTTCACCACTAGGGTTTCTCTGATGGAAAGGCATGAAGAAGACTGGTAGGAGAAGCCATATAGCGCAGTGGTTATGATCATAGGCTGCAATCAGTCTGACTGAGGCCTCCAATACTTGTTAGCTGTGTAACTTGGACACGTATTTAATAACATCTCTGTTACATGTTTCTTCATCTATCTAACAGAGATAACAATAGTATCTATCCCATGCTCTGTGGGAGAATTATATGAGTTATTATGTGTGCATGTGCACATATGCACATATAGATATACACACATACACTTACATATAGTATTTGGAATAGTTCCTGACACATATTTTTGCCATGTAAGTGTTTTCTATTTTTAATGAATATAAATATTAGATTGTGCTTAATGTGATTTAAACCAATCAAGTTAATTACAGATTACAAATATTCTTTAATGAAGTTTTTTTTATCAACTCCAACCCTTGAAATTTGCCTCCTTCTCCGGAAAGTGAGGTATAGGAATAAAGAACCCAACTGAGGGCTCTGTTTAATACAATCTGCTAAAATATTTATTCAGTATGCAATGATAATAATTGCTAATAATGTTAAATATTATTTAGAGCTTTCTATATGCCAGGCAGTCTTGTGTAATTCATGACAATAACTCTCTAAAGCAGGTAATAATATCCTTCATTTTAAAATAGAGGAAACTGATAATGTTTGCTTAAATAACAGATTACATGTTTCCTGTGCTATATTCTGTTATCGATATACTATGAGTTAATCAACAAAAACTATTTCAGACACAAATTATTCCTGTGTGGAGACTATTACTCTGGATGGACTTTTCTATACGTAAATTTTGGTTTGCTGAAAGCTAGTAGCAAAACAAGGGAAATATGCTTGATAATTTTTCTTAAATGCTTACTTTGCAAAATACAAAATTAAATCTCAAGTGGTTTATTTTAATATGTGACTGCCACTTGCAGTTACCATCAGTTATTTTCTTAGTCAAAACAAGACTATAGTTAATATGAGTCTTTACAAACCTTAATAAAGCATATAAATGGGAAAGATCCTATAATTAGAGTGAACAATGTCTGGTACTGTTTACCTTGCTCCACTTAAAATGAACATGTTCACTTACTTTTACAGTATCTCTTTTTCTGGACCTAACCAAAGCAATTGCTTTTTTGGTCATGACATATATTTATGACTACCTCAGAATTATATTGAGTCTTTTTATTTTTTCTAATTCTTAAACATATTTTCAACAGGAGATTGTCCAGTCGTACTTAAGTAGAGTGTGAATTTTTTAAGGCCATAATTTAGAAGAAAGTTACTGGTTAATATAAGTGTTTCTTGGGGGTTTTTTATTTCAAAAGTAATAATTCTTAAAATTTATTATATCTCTTTTCCTTTTCCATTTCCATGCAAAAGTTGAACCAAAAAAAATTCTGTAATCTAATACTTGGAATAATGGTTGAATTTTGTGATAATCCCAAAACCACGGCTCATGTCAATGCTTGGCGAGGGAAGAAGGACCAGACAGCTGCTAGTCTTTTAATTAAATTGTGGAGAAAGGAAGAAAAAGAACTGGGAGTAAAACGTGATAAACATGGGATGATCATTGGTAAGTGTATTTATAACTGTCAGTAGTAGCAATTAGATGCATATTTTAATTGAGATATAATTGACATATAACTTGCACTAGTTTTAGGTGTACAACATAATGATTTGATATATGTACATATTATAAAGTGATTACCATAATAAATTTAGTTAACATCCATCACTACACATAGTTACAATTTTTTGTTGTGATCTGACTTTTAAAATCTACTTTCTTAGCAATTTTCAAATATACAATAAAGTATTTGTTAACTGTAGTCACCACCCTGTTCATTACATCCTAGGAGTTATTCATTGTTTACCCATATTTTTAAAAAGAGATCTTTAAAAAATTTTAGGGAAGTATGAGGACTTCCACCTCTTTGTTTAAAGTTCTTTTCACAAGAGTTTGTAGAACTTGCTATCAAATTCTGAATGAGGGGCGCCTGAGTGGCTCAGTGGGTTAAAGCCTCTGCTTTCAGCTCAGGTCATGATCTCAGGGTCCTGGGATCAAGCCCCGCATAGGGCTCTCTGCTCGGTGGAGAGCCTGCTTCCCCTCTCTCTCTCTGTCTGCCTCTCTGCCTACTTGTGATCTCTGTCTGTCAAATAAATAAAATCTTTAAAAAAAAAAATTCTGAATGAATGGAAGAAAAGTAAGTAAATTAGTAGCAGGTTCATATTTTTATAGAATATTTTCAGGAAGTGATATTTGATTATATCATTCAACTCAAAACAAAACAAAAACAAAAATAAAAAACCCAACATCATGTCCTAAAGAGTTCCTTTGAGTACTTGCTTTTACAAATAGATTCAGTAACATTTCATTTACCAATTAAATTTGGGATGTAAATGGAAAGCCTGAAAATAATTTTTATAGCATTTTGTACATTTCTGTTGATTCATATTCATGAAGCAAGTTTACTTTTTATATAAAAGAAATTGTTTTCTTTCTTTTTTTTTTTAAGATTTTATTTATTTATTTGAGAGAGAGAACAGGGGAGAGAGAGAGAGCACAAGCAGGTGGAGGAGTATAGGGAGAGGGAGAAACAGACTTACTGCTGAGCAGGGAACCCGATGCAGGGCTGGATCCCAGGACCCAGGGATCATGACCTGAGCCAAAGGCAGATGCTTGACCAACTGAGCTACCCAAGCACCCTAGAAGAAATTGTTTTCTAAATAAAAATAAATCAAATGTTGATAAATTTTAATTATCAGCAATCTACAATGCTAGGGGTACATTTTCTAAGCCTCAAATTTCTTTTCATCTAAACTGTTAATATTGTTAATTTTTTAATGAAAATACTTGCCCTTTAACTTCTGATGATTTCTATTTCAACCAATTTTTATTATTTCTGAGTTTTGATCTGTAACATCATAAAATTGTTTTCATATTTATAGCATAATATATAGAACCCAAAAGTGAAGGAGATTACATTTTTGTTAAACTGACATTATTCAATTTCTGGATCTCAAAATTAGAAAAGTTATTTACATAAAAGTTTCACTTTTTAAAAAGTTATTTTGTGAAATTTATGTATTTTATGTATAATTAAAAAGTTTTGCCATAGAATGAGGAATAACTGACTGCTAATGCTTTCAAAAGAATAACCATATACTGTGCACTATTTTATTCAGTTATAAGATGTTTATATATCTTATGTCTGGACGAAAATTTCAAATTGAGATATTTACTAATGTTTCTATCTGTCCTTTCTGTTTTCATGATATGCATTGATTAGATACAAAGAAACCTCTATTTACCAGTTTCCAAGAAGAGCAAAAAATCATGCCATTGCCTGCAAACTGCCCAACTCTTGCAGTTATGGATGTTGCTGAGAATATCAGAGCAAAAATTTATGCTGTGCTGGGCAAACTGGGTAAGAAGCTACTTGTCAAATTCTCAAGAGCCTCTGTTTTACTCAGTTTGCAAAGTGATTTTGCTTTGGAGTCTATTTTCAAACATGATGATCAAAATCCTTTTATACAGACAAGTGCATGTTCCATTGTTACCCAATGCCCATGGTACACCTTTATCAATTACACTTGATCTTAGCCAAAAGGCTGAGAAGCGATGACCCTTTATTAGTTAAAATCAGAATCTCTGAGTGTGGGGCCCAGGCATCAGCATCTTCAAAGCTCCCCAGGCAGTTCCAGGATTAAAGGTGGTTAGTTTAGATGATTAGGCTTAAACATTTGAATTGCGAAATACCTCGGTTTTTAAAATCCTTGCTGCCTTTTTTTTTTTCCTTGCTTCCCATTAAGGAAAAAAGTTGTCAAACACTCTTCAGCAAGCCAGAAGCTCACAGAGCTAACTTTCATAATCAAGATGAAATAAAAATTGTTGGCATTAGTTTTTATAGAATAGATACAAGCCTTTTGGAATCACTTGCTTTGTTACAGTAATTCTTTCTTTATAAACTTTGTTTAGATTTTGAAAATTTACCTGGCCTATCTGCTGAAGATTTTGTCACTCTTTGTATCATACACAGATACCTTGACTTTAAAGTGAGTACCTTCTTAATAATCTTATTAAACTCTAATATAACAAAAAAATCAATTGGGAAATAAAAGATTTATTCATAGTTGTAAGCAATCATCTGTGTACTGTATAGTTTTTATTTCCCATTTTTTTTTAAAGATTTTATTTATTTACTTGACAGACAGAGATCACAAGTAGGCAGAGAGGCAGAGAGAGAGGAGGAAGCAAGCTCCCTGCTGAGCAGAGAGCCCGATATAGGGCTCGATCCCAGGACCCTGGGATCATGACCTGAGCCGAAAGCAGAGGCTTTAACCCACTGAGCCATCTAGGTGCCCCTTTATTTCCCATTTTGCATTTGGTACTAGTAGTTCAAGAAACCTATAGTTGATTGGTATTTTCCATAGGATATGATTTCATCCAACTATTAGTTTATAAAAGAAGAGGGATGTTAGTGACAGAGCTATTCAGAAGCTTACTGGAATTTTTAAAATATAATTTCTTCTCTTTAGAGAGCATTAGGAATTATAGTTAAGTGAATTATTCCTTATTAACATAAATTATTAATATTTATTAAAATTATTTTATCTTTAGTTTACATGATGATCAAATATCAGGTAAAGGATATGAGGTTTCTCACCCTGTTGGTTATATTTTTATTGGCAAATAAATACTTTTGTAGTATTTTGAAGCAAAGTCTTTTTTAGTATTTTCTCCTCTACTAATATTAGTACTATGTATTTGAATGTTATAAATGATTAGGTCTCTATTTTAAAATGAAAAAAAAGCTCACTTTCATCCCAATCCTGGATATATAAATTTTTCTATAAATATAAGCATACTCAAGCACATTAAATTCACAAACAACCTAGAATATGAGATGGACCTGTCAGTATGATGAAACCATGGAGTTAAGAGCTTGAGATTCAGTTACTGTCTGAGCTAGAAGGTAAGGGGCAAAGGACAGGGCTCTGGAGCTCCAGTTATCCCCATGTTAATGGCCCTACAAGTTCAGCTTGACCTAGCTTTGATTTATTTATTTTTTAAAAGCATTGCTATTCTTTTTTTCTGTTTTAAACTCCCATCCAATGTGGGGCTTGAACTCATGACCCCAAGATCAAGAGTCATATGCTGTATGGACTGAGCCATCCAGGCCTCCCTTGGCCTAGCTATTAATACAGGGCTTTTGGGAGGAAGACATCAGTAGTTCAAAAGGATAAGACCATAGCAGCAGTTTCTTGCAGCTGTGAAAACAGTGCGACTATAAAACAGGGCAGTGAAAATTGTAGTGAATTAGATTTAGGTAGTGGAGCCTCATCCACGAGTACCTTATCATTGTAAAACATGGTAACTCAACTGTAACTTGTGCCCCAAATAATTCCCAATGCACTTATTCACAAGTAGGAAGATGGGAAAGGTGGTTCAGTAAGTGTTAACTTTGGAACAACCACAAATAAAGGATTACCCAAAATTATATCATTTATTTGTGGTTAAATTAACTTTTTTTTAACCTTAAACTTTGTTATAACAGATTGGAGAAATATGGAATGAAATATGTGAAGAAATAAAATTAGAAAAGTTAAGACCAGTCAATACAGATAAAAAAATTTTGGAAGCTATTACAACAGCATCAGAAAATATTGGAAAGATGGTTGCTTCTCTTCAAAGTGAGATGATTGAAAGCCAAGCACACCAAGATGTGCAAAATGAACAAAAAGTATATACAAAAGTAAGTCACATATACCATTAAGGTAGGAAATAATAATTTCAATAAATTAGTTTACCATTGGATATGTTTGTCTTACCTGTGAATGTTTCAGCACATGGAGTTATTTTGTAGTTTTTCGTATTTTCATTACAACAGTTTTACATTATATATCATGGAAGGCAGTTCAAATGTTAACCACATAATGAAGGAAGGATTTTACTCTAATCGTTTACCTAGTCAGCCCTAAAATTTACATTGCCAAAATCTAGGTCTTCCTTCAAAATAAGGGCTTTAAAAAGCCCTTTGGTATCGTTTCATAGAAGCTAGAACTCTTAATTATCTTTCTCATTTCAGATACAAGCCACACACAAACAAAGAGAATTGGCTAATAAATCATGGGAAAATTTCTTGGCCAGAACATCAAATGCTAAAACTTTAAAGGTAGGATTTTTAAAATATTGTGATATCCACAACAAATAGCCAATTCTGATAGGCAGACTTTTTCAGAAATAAATATTCATTCTTTTGCCTTTTCTGTTGACCTGTCTATAGAATACCAACATTGTTAGATCCTCATATGCTGTAAGATGATAACTATGCATTTTCGTAGTTTCAGAGAATGCTACTTTGAGATTTTTTTTTTTTTTGCTCTAGCAGTGGGAAGCAAGGGTGGTGTTCCTGTCTTGCATAAAGGAGATGATCGTTAGCCAGGAATAAGCGGGAGAAATATGCTCCTACTTTCCACTTTATATCATTGATCATTTCTGTATGAAGCAGAGTGAAGAACACTGTCTGTGTTACCCTATCCCCCAAGGGTATTTCCCCTCCATGACCACCAAAAGAAACATGATATTAACAATTAAATGAGAACTGGGGAAAAGCATCCCTTTGGGAAAAGATGATAAATTGCTTTAGGAATAAGCTGGAAACTAATGTAAAAATTATATAATGTTGATTGTTCACATAAAATATCTGAGAAGCACCATTTATTTCCAAAACCTCATTGCTTTCCCCCACTTCTTCCACTAATACTTTGGATATGTTTTTATGTAATGTTACAGTTCTTTGGCTAGATATGAAACTGCTAAATGTTAAATTAGTCTATGAAAATACTGAAACCACATTAAGGTAGCAAAACTAAAGTAAAGAACAAAAGCTCACTCGAGGTACTGTGTCTCCCCCTTCTCACTAAAAATTCTTCCCAACTCTACTTATGAAATATTCTTTCTTTTAAGGAGTAATTAATGAAAATCAGTCATTCCATGCAGATTATTTGTTATCTCAAATTTCACCTGCTCTAGTGCCTCAGCTACTGAGTTTGAACAAAAGTGCAACAAATTATCCCAATTTATATTACTCTGAAATAGTTAAGTGTTCTGAATTAGTATTTATGCAAAATATTTTGAAAATATGTATCACCTGAGGTAAATTTAGGAGTTTATTAAATTATGTGCTAAAATGAGATTTCCAGAAGACCTGCTTTATTCCTTGGTCACATATGACTGATAACTGGAACTCTCAGTAATTTTCTCAAGTGACTGGTGTCTTCTGCAATGTATAGAAGATGCAACTTACTAATAACTATCTTATTAGTCTAAGTGAGTAAGTACAGGTTCCACTGCTACTCAATAAATGGTTCAAGTAGCAATCAGGCACAATTAAATGTACTTCACATACTTCACTGCAAGTATGATAGTTAATGTTTTAGTAGCAATTAATATTACTTTCTTTCTAATTTAAAAATCTTCAGAAAGCAAAAAGACTTCAGGAAAAAGCTATAGAATCATCTAGATACAGTAAGCCTCCACCAAATGCAATATTTCACAGGACAGATATTAAAGGCCTTAACACAACGGTAAGTTTTTTTTGTTGTTTTTGTTCGTTTGTTTTGCTTCATAATTTTTCTTAGTGGTACTGTATTTAGTCTTCATAGGATGTTAGTTGTATGGGGGTTTTTCCTCATATTTTTTCTTTTCTTTTTTTTTTTTTTGGTCAAATTTCACACAGTTAAGGCATATTTATCTCCAAGATAAATTCACTGTTACCCAGTACTGGTTTAGACTCCATCAGCCCTGCAGGATTCCCAGGAAACAGCTACAAATTTGTATCTTTTCTAAAATCAGTGGAAGTATGAATGGGTTTTTCTCTTATTGAAAAATTTTGTAAATGAACTCTTACCTATACCTTTTACTTTGTCAGGTGCCTTCTGGTCGGGTAGTAACAGTGGAAAGCACTCCTGCCCGATTACTGGGAGGACCTCTGGCTGATACAGATATTGCTCTTAAAAAACTGCCTATTCGAGGAGGAGCCCTGCAAAAGGTGAAAGCAGTGAAAACTGTGAATGAGTTAAAGAAGAGTGTTCCTACATAAAATAATCTATGGAGATTTTGAAATAAAGTTTGCTTATAGTTTTTAGTTGAATATATCTTTATAAACATAAAGCAAATATTTTAGTAAAATACTATGAAAAAATAAAAGTTAAGTACATATAATTTATTTGTATTGAAAATATCTACATATAGCACCAGAAGAGTTGTCATCAATTTCTTTGGAAAGATCACTAATTCTCTTTACTGAAATTATAAAATATATTGTGTCAGTTAAACTCCTTTGGTTGCATGTGAACTACTTCATCTGGTTTAAGCCAATAAAAACTTTTCCAGGCTCTGTAGCTACCAAATCTAGGAGTAATTAAGACTGCAGGCATTGTTGGATCTAGGACTGAAACTCTGTAAGATCTTCTCCTTACCTAGCAGTTCTCCCAAGTCGATACCCAGTAGAGAAGAATACATGCCACTTTTTCAATAGTCTCTGCATCTGCCTCTGCCTCTTGGGACCCTTGATTGGCCACATGCCCACTCCTGAGCCATTTGCCATGATTTTGGCCAGATCTGAGTACCGCCTACTCCCAGAGCCAGAAGTAGGCCAACCCCAACCAAAATATATGGATGGAGTAGGGAATCAGGATATTTATATATGTATATATAAATACTGGGCAGCAAAAATATTTGCAACAAATTTGTTGGTCAAAGTAAAGTAAGTTGGCTCTGTTATAAAAAGTAAATGTGAGTCGTGAGCTAAACAGCAAAAATTTTAAAAATATACAAAACAAATTCTAATGCTACTTTTCTTCTTTAATGGGAAAGGGAAGGGGAGAGTGAAGAAATATCTTCCCTCCTTTGGTGGTGAAGGTATTTTGCCAAAAAATAGGAGATAGATGCCTTAATGCTGGATATAGAGCAAAGTGTCCCTTTATGGCATTAAGAGATTTCCATGGCCTGTCTCCATTCCCATGTCAATCCCACCCAGGAAGCCACAAAGTTAAGTTCATGTCCAAGACTGGGAGAGACAAGAACCTGGTTTCGTAAATAGGGAAATATACTGGAATCTGAGTCTAGATTCTAGGCCCATAGGCACACTCAGCAGTGTCCTGGTAAATCTGTAACAATCAGCTCTTCAAGGGGAACAGGCCCTCATTTGTAGTGTTTGCCATTTGGATGGTGTAAATAATAGTCCCACTGTGACCAATTACAAGCTACCAACATGATGCTATCGAATGCAAAGTTGGGAAAACATGCATCAAATCCACTTATAAATAAGAGAGGGCTCTATTATCTCCATCGGGCCCGCCTTCTCCTACTTCCTCCTTCATCCTCCTCTTCTTCCCCCAACTCACATTCATTCAGTAATTTTCCATTGTCTCCATCTGTGAAGTTAGTGGAATCTGTAGTGAAGGGAGAAACTGCCAACTGTTGCTAATGTTCTAATTAGAATGAGTTGACAGTACACCATTAGCCAGCAGCTTCTCATCCTGGCCCAGCTGCCTATTCTCTTTGTGGCCTGCATTAGTTGATAATGTACATCAGCTTATCAGGGAGCTTTGCCTCTCCTGAATCCTTTTCTCTATTATCACCACCAACAAGATAATAGAAGGCATAAATTGTTCATCCTCTTCACAGGAAGCCCTAAGTGCTTCACAGGAAGCATAAAGATTCCATCAAAGAGTAGTTCTTGGGACAAGAATGGGCATGGATAGGAATGTGCAATGATGATATGACCGTATGAAAATCACCAGATATACCTCAAGTATATCAGATACAGAATCAAGATGAAGTGTCCATGGCTAAGAACAGTAATCTATGCCTCATATCGTAGAGTAACAAGCTCCTTTCTCAGATGCTAAGCTCCCTAATGACAAGGTAGAAACCACATTTCATTCATCATCGAAACTAACATATCAGTAAATAAATTATTAAATGAGTATGTTGGTGGCCTCAGCTCCTGGCAGCCTTTCCCTTGAGCTCTGCAAGTAGAACAGTCCTGAGCTATTATAGTAAAATACTATACAGGTAAGGCTAAACACAACTTATTAAAGTAGTTCAAATGTATTTACTCTGTAACAGTGATATACTTCCCCTAAAATGATGAGACATAAATACTATTACATTAACCAATACTATTACATAACCAATGTGTAAAAATGGAATTGATATTACTTGGTTGAAGATAACTTTTTGTATGTAGTACAACTTGGTATCTCCAAACTGATTAGGACTGATGACAATCAAAATAATTTGTGATAGCTGTGGACCTTTCCCCCCCGCTGCTGTGTTGATCTTACCCATCGGGAAGAGAAAAGCTAAAATAGGGCAGGTTGTTGTCTAGCAGCGATTTAACAGCTGAAGGAATATGGGTGGATGAAGCGTAGTGTTACTTAATTCAGACATTTAACTTTGGTAGATTGATGCACATCAAGTTTGCATATTACAATTCTAGCCACCCTTGCAGTGAGCAAGTGAATCGGTCTGACAATGTCACTAACTGTAATGGGTCTCTGTTCTCCTCACATCCGGCGCATCCACACTACTCCTGAGCCTACTTAGCCCACCCAGCCTGACTGAAAGGCAGACAATATATTTCCCTTCCATGAGTCAATTAAGACAAAATTTCAAGATCTCAAACTGAAAATTCTGCTAATAAACTAAATGAAATGAGAGTCAAAAGAATAAAAATGGACTTTAATGAATACAGATGAAGTGGTTTTGACACACTTTAGTAATGAGATGTTTACCACATGAGGGAGCTCCTTCCTTGGTTAAACTGTTAGCCAATTTTTGCTTATATTGGATAAAAACCAGTGAATAACTCATTCATCTAATTCTCAGTCTGTCTTCTGGAGCACAAGGTACCTTTCATATCACAGGAAAAAAACTATCATGTTCAGCCTGAGTCTTCTCAGGTCAAATACCCAAATACCCAAATACTGTAATCATTCTTATTTAATTAATTAATGAGGCGCCTGGGTGGCTCAGTTGGTTAAGGAATTGCCTTCTGCTCAGGTCATGATCTCAGGGTCCTGGGATCCAGCCCCATGTCAGGCTCCTTACTCAGCAGGGGGCCTGCTTCTCCCTCTCCCTTTTCCTGCTACACTGCCTGCTTGTGCACTCTGTCAAATAAATAAAATTAAAAAAAAAAAACTAACTAACCTAATCACTCCAGACATTGTATCTGGCCACACCCTTTTGTGCCACAATTTGTTAATATTCCTCAATCTGTGACTAGACAAACTGAGCAAAGATTTCCAGTGTCGTAAGACCCATGAAGGATATAACGGAACTAGTCTTCCTCATTTTTACACACACTCTGCTGACACAGCCTGTGCTTATGTTAGTTTAATTAGCATGTATGTTTCATAATTGCTTGTATTAGATTTCCAGTCAAGGATGCTTTTTGAGAAAGAAAAAAGCAGTCCCTGACATTCAGGGACTGGCCTGGTACTATCAGGTCAAAATTCTACAGAAATACCTACTGCTCAGATCTTGGTTTCTAATAATATTCTCCAATAAAAGAAACCAGGACTCCTTGAAGAAATTGTTGGTTCCAGGGACGGGTGGAAATACACAAGGTGTGTCTAGAGCATCCTATAGAGTTCCCAATGACCAAATCCGGAACAATTTCAGCAACAAAATAATGAGTTATAACCCAAGCATAAATAAAAGTTTGTAAGTCTCTAACGACTTAAGTAAATAATGACAGAAGAGGTCTGAAGGAAACAGAGATGAGGAGGGAGTGAGGATAGACAAATCTCCAAAGAATTCCAGATAATTTATGTAGGTATTCCTTCCTTCAGTAGTTGGGACATAACTTCCCATTCCCTTAAGTGTGGGTTATGCTTAGTGACTTGCTTCCAAAGCATACAGTATTGGAAGAGAAGAGAAAACATTACAGTGGAGAAACCTGGTATATACTACTTAGCCAAGGTTAAACTTCATACGTGATACCTCATGTTGATGATGTGTACCCTTGATCTGAAGTATTGAGAATAGTACTTTACTTCTGTGGTATTCATGCAAAAAGTCTATAAAGTCAGTCTAACCCTGAGAAATACAATCAGGCAAACCCAAATTAGATATTCTATAACATACCTGACCAGTGATCAAAATTCTCAAGGTCATTGAAAACATCTTAGAGCCTAAGGAGACAAGATAACTCAATATAAGGTGGTGTCCTAGACAGGATCCTGGAACAGAAAAAGGACAACAGGGAAAAATTGGTGAAATCCAAATAAAATATGAAGTTTGGTTAATAAGTTATCACTATAAGATTATCAGTTATGGTAAACATACCCTACTAATGTAAGATGTTAACAATAGGAAAAAAATAGGTGAGTATACAAGATCTTTCTGCACCATCCTTGGAAATTTAAGCAAACTTAAAACGATTCTAAAATTAAAATTTTATTTAAAGTTTAAAAGTGATTTTTTGACTCATCTAGTCAGATGATTTTTGAATAGGGCAGAAGAGAAATACACACTGTTCCCCACTCAACCACATTTTGACTACCACTTCTCTCTCTCTTTTTAAGATTTTATTTATTTATTTGACAGAGAGATCATAAGTAGGCAGAGAGGCAGGCAGAGAGAGAGAGGGAAGCAGGGAGCCTGACTCGGGGCTCGATCCCAGGACCCTGAGATCATGACCTGAGCTGAAGGCAGAGGCTTAACCCACTGATCCACCCAGGCGCCCCACCATTTCTCTTTTTAACCTTATATTTTGATATCGTAAAACTACTTCTGAAATATTATTTCCTACTGTACCTTTGTCCCACTGCAATGGCAACCTTGTGAGTCAAGGATTATTTAGCAGTGTACCTCTAAACTCAATGAGTTTTTGTTGAATGAATGAATGATGAAAAAAAATAATTTTTTCTATATACAAATAACATGATTTGTGCCAAAAATTGCAGTGTGGGGAAGGGATTTTAAACAGAATATGATATCTAAGTACCAATAAAAAAGCTTAAGATGAACTGCTCTAAAACCAGAATGCCCATTTTGGCATATGTCCTTATGTTTAATAATCCAATGTAGCCTATATATTTCTTTTTCTTTTTAATATATTTTTTTAAGATTTTATTTATTTATTTGACAGAGAAAGATCACAAGTAGGCAGAGAGGCAGGCAGAGAGAGAGAGAGAGGGAAGCAGGCTCCCCGCCGAGCAGAGAACCGGATACGGGACTCGATCCCAGGACCCTGAGATCAGGACCTGAGCCGAAGGCAGCGGCTTAACGCACTGAGCCACCCAGGTGCCCCTCCAATGTAGCCTATATATTTCAATTAGGAAAACTAGAAACCCATTTGCAATTAACCTATTTTGGAAGGCTAACGATTAAGTTTAATTGATTAACACTAAAAAGTTCATCCTTGATGCAGTAGAAATTTTTTATGACAACTATGGTAAGGACATGTGACTGAACCAATTCTTAGGCTAAAATGATCCGATTTTGCTTTATGCCATTGAACTTTTGAGCATTGAACATTTGCCCACACATAGAGAGATTCTCTAGGGAAAATCATGACCCTGTGTCTCCACCTGTAGGAAAGGAATTAGGCAACTTCTTGTGTCTCTTTCTGGTCATTTGAATAAGAGAACAAAAGACCGATCCTCCAACCACTTGATTTTATGAACTGTTTAAGGATCTGTCCTTAACTGGCAAGATAAAGTATTTTCAATGTGGAACTTCATTAGACTTACAATCTCTTACAATCTCCTATTATCTGCAACCAGTTACTATATAAAACTTAGTTATATGGGGCACCTGGGTGGCTCAGTGAGTTAAGCCTCTACCTTCAGCTCAGGTCATGATCTCAGGATCCTGGGATTGAGCCCCACAACAGGCTCCCTGCTCAGCGGGGAGCCTGCTTCCCCACCACCACCTGTTTGCCTGCCTCTCTGCCTACTTGTGATCTCTGTCAAGTAAATAAATAAACAAACAAACAAATAAATAAAATCTTTTTTAAAAAAACCCAAGTTATATGAAATATTTATAAAATAATACTAGAAAGCTATGCAATTCATTTATTTTTTAATATTGGAGATTCTTTAAAAATGGACACAAAAAATTAAAATTAGTAAAATACACTGGAGATTCTTAACCTGAAGTCCATGAACCGTTCCCCCAAAATCATCCACAAATGATGGACACTGTGTACATGTAACTTCTACTAAAGTGTCTATTGCTTCATCAGAACTTCAAAGTGGTCCATAACTCAATGTCAGCCCCACCTCACCCTTTAAAGTTTAAAGTTTACTCTGGTCAAACCATTAGACAGTTGCACATTTGTTGCGTATTATTTGGGGGGCTCTTAAAATTATTTATACGTAACTGAGTTTGGATGTGTAAGTGTCAGCTTGTACTGAAGGGAATCTGACATTGCCAGGAACTTGAAAAAACAGTGCTGTATACCATGGTAGCCATCATGAAGACCTATGATTTTTATTGGTTCTTAGTCTTAGCAAAAGCTGGGCTTCTCCTAAACATGTTGTTTGGTTTTTCTTATAAACAGTGTGAATCTTGCAACTGCTCATGAGTCCTTCTTCACCCTGAGAAGTAGGAAACCCAGACTAATTTACAGCCACCCCTTTATCAAAGGTATAGGCTTTTACAATGTGTATTTGAAAGTATTAATCTGGGGACACCCAGGTGGCTCAGTTGGTTAAGCTACTGCCTTCAGCTCAGGTCATGATCCCAGGGTCCTGGGATGGAGTCCTACATCCAGCTCCTTGCTCAGTGGGGAGCCTGCTTCTCTTTCTGCCTCTGCCTGCTTGTGCGCTTTCTCTCTCTGACAAATAAATAAATAAAATCTTAAAAAAAAAGTATTAATCTAAACTACAACTACATATTATTAGTTTCCTGTCTTCATTTCCCATCATCTCAATTTCCTCGTTTACTTGATATTATCCTACTGTTTGGTATATATTTTTAAAGCTTAATATCCTTTTTGGAATAAGATGTGAGATGGAAATAGGAAATATATTTTAAAAAGAAGAAAACTGAGCAAATAACTAAAGATGAAATTTCTATCAGACTGTACTAAAACAAAGTTTCTTATTACCTTCCTGTTTGTTATTCTTTTTTAAAAACTGAAGACAATAAAAGTGAGAACATAAGAAAAGTTAGTCCTTAATGCATAGAAAAACACTTTAATATAAGGGATGGCTTGGTGATAAAATGCACATTTCAGAAGCCACTTGGTATATTACATCAAGATTAAATATTACCTTTTAGGACAATACTGGCATTAATTCTGGCACAGTTTTAAAGTCAACATTATGTATAAGATATCTTATAAAATTAGTTACAGCATTACTCCATTGACTACTGTATTTAAAAATATATTGCATTTGCATTTTAAGTGTTTTCTTTAAAAATGCTTTACAAAGATGCCTTCCAAATAAAAAATTATTGACCAAAAAAAATTGACAAATTACTTGAAAAGACAGAAATGCTAATTCAAAAGCCATAAAGCACTTACACAGCAACACAAATACAACTTTCATAAATATTAAAGAATTAGAAATAACAATTTTGATAAATACTGCAGGAAATATTTGACCTCAGAAATACTGACAGATTAAATGTTCAGGTTGATGTCCCCTTGCTTGAGGTCTTTTCCACGTTCTCTCTCTCATACGTAAAACTCATGTTTTGTAAAATCCAGTCCTATAATATTAGAGAGGAGAAATTATTGTCACTCTAATGTGACTCTTAAGATGTTTTCCTTTTAAATAATCCTATTGAAAAAAATTTAAAAACCTAACTATATGTCCTATGTTTAAAATTTCTTCAATAAATGTAATGGGAATGATTGTGGTATTAAATAGTTTTCTTATGAACTAACTATCCATGGAGAAAATAAGGTAATAATTTTAATGATCTACCAAATGCATTATATCTCAAGATAATTTAGATCTCTGCATATCAGATCCTGCAGTTTCTAATAATACATAATCAGTAAAAATGAAAATCAAAGTCAATCTTGTTAGAAAAAATTGGGCAAATTTGTTAGCAAATAAGGATTAAATACTTAATTTTTTAAAATACTAAACCTGTTGTTCTCTTAAATACACATTTAAATTACCTCCTGTTACCTTCTGTGGAAAATTATACTTGGGAGGCATCACCTGTCTTCTGCCCATTCCATGAGATCGTGAAAGCAAGCAGTCTACATACATGTCCCAGAAATCCTGAGCTATGCTTAAGAAGACATTATAATGTCTAGGCCGTTGGGATTTTTGCAAGAACAACATGAAATTCCAGAAAGCATCCACATTGTGCTGTATCTTGAGTTCCTTGAGATCTATCAACGTCAAAGAGCAAGCATTCCAGCACTGGAAATCAATATCTTTCATGATGCCTGGGCTGATGCTGGCAAGCACTCCCTTTTGAAATTCAAAATCAGCATTCATCAGATTGATCAACATCATGCAGCCCAGTGGTAGGTAGAACCATCTTCTTGTGGCAAAACCCATTGTCTATACATGGAAAAAAAGTAATAAATTTTTTTAAGTTTTAATTTTTTAACGTAAATTCAAGTTATTTAACATACAAGGTGGCACCAGTTTCAGGAGCAGAATCCAGTGATTCATCACCCACATACAGTGCCCAGTGCTCATCCCAACAAGTGCCCTTCTTAATGCCCCTCTCCCATTTAGCCCATCTTCCTACCCACGTCCTCACTAGCAACCCTCAGTTTGTTCTCTGTGTTTAAAAGTTTCTTATGGTGGGGTGCCTGGGTAGATCAGTGGGTTAAAGCCTCTGCCTTCGGCTCAGGTCATGATCCCAGGGGCCTGGGATCCAGCCCCGAGTTGGGCTCTCTGCTCAGCGGAGAGCCTGCTTCCTCCTCTCTCTCTCTCTCTCTCTCTCTCTGCCTACTTGTGATCTGTCAAATAAATAAATAAAATCTTTAAAAAAAAAAAGTTTCTTATGGTTTGCCTCCTGCTCTGTTTTTATCTTACTTTATTTTTCCTGTCCCTCTCCAATGTTCATCTTTGTTTCTTAGAAAAAAAAAAAAAAACAGGGAAAGTATTTTTAAGTTAAAAAGAAAATTATTTGGATACCAGGTGGCTCAGTCAGTTAAGCATCTGCCTTCAGCTCAGGGCATGATCCCAGGGTCCTGGGACTGAGACCTGCATTGGGCTCCCTGCTCAGTGGTAAGCCTACTTCTCTCTCTGCCTACCGCTCCCCCTGCTTGCTCTCTCTCTCTCTCTCTCTGACAAATAAATGAAATCTTTAAAAAAAAAAAAAAAAAAGAAAGAAAGAAAGAAAAAGAAAATGATTCAATTAATGATCTGTTTAAACCTAAAAATTCGTAAATATATATGTGTTTGGTTTTGATCAAGCCAAATTTGCTTACTATGTATTTGTTGGTTTTCTTCTAAGTTGTTGACTCTCAGACCTTCCTTTGAAAAAATTCAGTTACGATTTGTTTAACCAACCTTCTGATAGTCTTCAGGAGTCACTGAAACCCAAAACATGTTTACGAAGATGTGATGGATTAATTTCATCACAGACTTTTAGAGCTGAAAAATCTTTAAAAGCATGTGCTCCAAACTTCTCCCTTTACAAATTAGAAAAATACTCCTGATATGGTTCAGCAAGTGCTCAGGTCTTGGGTCTCCCTATCCAAGACTTCTACAATACATTCCAACTAAGGGAATCAGAATACAGTCCATTCTATGTGTAGCCATGAGAAAAAGACGTTTACTTATTTTTTTTTAATTTAGATGTTACCAATCTATTAACCCAAATGGTGTTGGATGCCCAAGCGCCAAGTTTTAAAGTAACTGATCCTTCTTACATTTATTCATGGAAAAATATTTGTTATGGACTGATGCCTGGTAGCTCCCTGGCTTCTCTCAGGTTGTTAAGGATCTGTTTGGAGAAAACTAAAATATATAACTGAAGGAGCACAAAGACAATAAAGGTAATATAAGCTATGATGATATGTGCAGGGCCATTCGGCAAAATCTTGGCATTTTCTAATGTTTCTTTGCACAAGTTTCCCTGCCAACTGATCACTCAGTAAACTAACTACATAAGTGGACATCAAGGACTAAACTGGCTTTGAATTGCCGCAGGGCTACTCTCCCAGGCTGACATTGGAAATGTCCCTGACACAAACTTGCCAGCCAGGGCAGCGGGGGTTTGGAGGGGGGCATTGGGGGTGTTGCAGATGGAGAAGAAGACTCACCAGCACCTCCTTACTGATATACTGCTGTTTGACACCTCCCTTAAAATAAGTTAGGATAACGGGACAAAAGAAACAAATTTAAACTTAGGTTATTCGGATCGTTTCACATTGTCGAAAACTGCAGATCCCCCCCAAATGAGCGGAGAGTGCCAATTTATGATACGACTTTAAAAAGAAAAGGACTGGGTGCGGCCTGAGAATTTTCTTCTACAAGAATTTCAGATTACACTCCTGCCTCCGGGTGGGTCATCTGGACTCGGGAGAGGAAACCCGAGCGCGAATGGAGTACCTCTCCTCCGCGCCGAGGCGCGCGTCCAGCGCGGTGTTCCGCGTGCGGTCAGCTCCCTGCAGGTCTCCGGCGGCTCCTACCTGGGAGGAACAAGAGATCTCAGCGCGGGCACCAGACGACTCCCAGACCTCCTGGCGCCCATCCCCTGCCCAGCCGGACCCACCCCCGGAGGCAGGCGAAAGGCGGGAAGCCGCGCTCGGCGCGGTCCACAGCAGACGTCTAGAGCGCCTAGAGCTCTCCCTGCTAAAGTGTGTCGGTTCCACCGCCCTGGGGGGCTGGGAGGCTCTGGCTCGCCGAAGGTGGCGCTTCGGACCCTGCTGCTGCCTCGCAGGTGGTGCGGTGGTCAGCCCCGTAGCCCGAACCACGCTCCTTTTCTAGAGAA
The DNA here is from genome assembly GCF_011764305.1 of Mustela putorius furo. NCBI lineage: Eukaryota > Metazoa > Chordata > Mammalia > Carnivora > Mustelidae > Mustela > Mustela putorius. The sequence continues at coordinate 33,659,452 of NW_025421998.1, forward strand.
AGAGGCGGCAGAGTGTGGGTGGCTACGCTCCCGAGGTCCAGCCCTCTTCTCGCCCACCTTCCCTGACTGGAGACCCACTGGACCCGCCACGCCCTGCACTGGGTCGCTGCTCCTGTCCTGCCTTCCTCCGAATTTCTATAATTACAACGGCTCAGGTATCCCTCGCTCTCTCTGCTTCCTCTTGATTTCTGCCATTCTCTGCGAAAATCCACCACAGCAGTCAGTCTAGTCTATACCAAAGGAATCTCCTCCCTCCACCCACCCAACCTTCTGCCCTATTCTACTACCTGGAGAAAAACTTTCCTAAAGCTATAGTCCCTATTAAAGTGAACCTCCTTGATGGGTTCTAACCTCTAGCTACGTACCATTTAAATTATTAATGCTAACACATACAAACTTGCAACGTATCTTCCCTTCTACCTAAATAGACACTGTTTAATGCTGAAAAGAGCCTTTTCTTTAACCTTTGATAGAATGAAGACTCTGCTCAAGTCCCTTAAGTATCTTTCTGAATATTGTGCATCAGTCTCAGCCTTGACACATCATTTGGACTATCTTTGTGTTTAAGTCTGTCGTCTATGCCCAGATTCCAATAGCAGTCAGTCATCACAGGAGCCGTATGGGAAATCAACCCAAAGCCTTATCCCCACTTACCCTTAGGCAGGTCACCTTTTCCTCATGGGTTCTTGAGCTGGGATGCTGAGGCAGTGCGCCAAGCCCAACAGCCCAATTTCCCAGCAGTTGTTCTCCTAAAGTCCACTTCTCCTAAAGTCCTACCCTCCTCCTCTTAACAGTATAGCCATCATTAGTCCTGCCCTGGCAATGCCTTTTCATGTCCCTCCCAAACTTAATAAGCGGCTTCTCTACAAAACAGAACTGAGAAGTGATTCATTAACTGATTAGGTAGAATGCACACAAATCCCTCTTACACCAGATTTTCTTCAGCTCTAGGTTTCTGGGCATTTCAGTCCACTGTTAATCATGGACTCCTAAAATTGGCAGAGACATTATAAGTTACCTAATCCAACATCCAACAACCCTCTGAAGCTTGAACCCCTCCCTCTCTCAAAGAATTCCCACCCACCGGGGGGCGCCTGGGTGGCTCAGTGGGTTAAAGCCTCTGCCTTGGGCTCAGGTCATGATCTCAGGGTCCTGAGATCAAGCCCCGCATCGGGCTCTCTGCTCGGCAGGGAGCCTGCTTCCTCCTTCTTCTCTCTCTACCTGCCTCTCTGCCTACTTGTGATCTCTCTCTGTCAAATAAATAAATAAAATCTTAAAAAAAAAAAAAAAAGAATTCCCACCCACCAAAGCTATTGTCCAATTTGACTTGATCTTAGGCATTCCACTCCTATAAAATGAGCAAAGGATTCAAACTGGCAATTCATTGAAGAGTAATAACCAGAATCCAGTATATATGAAAAAAGATGTTCACCCTCAAGTAATAATACTTTGTTTTCACTAATTAAATTTTAACAAAAATTAACACATTTGATATTATACTTCAGCAAATTTTTGAGAAAATGAACACTTTCATATGCTTTTGAGAAGAGTGTCAGCTAGTAAGTATAATCACCATGGTAGAAAACTGGCATAATTTTTAAATCTGAAAATGATCCAGAAGTTCTACTCTTAGTATCTACTGTCAAGACAATGACAGAAAATATCCACTATGTGATTGATTACTCTGCAGGGTCCACTGATACAACATAAATAGAACCTATCTAAATGGTGACAAACATATTTTTTATATCATTGTTGGGTCATCCAGAAAGTGAAACATCCAAGGAAGGTAGAAGGGAATCAAGGAGAAAGAAGCATCAAAGAGTAAGGAAAAGGTGGAAGAGGAGAAAAACAGAAGGAAGCTTAAAAAGTGAGATATGGATAGTAAATTTGGAATTTTTCAAAAATATTTTATTTATTTATTTGACAGAGAGACAGCAGGAGAGCACAAGCTGGGGGTAGTGGCAGAGGCAGATGGAGAAGCAGGCTCCCCGCTAAGCAGGAAGCCCAGTCTGAGGCTTGATCCCAGGACCCGGAGATCATGACCAGAGTTGAAGGCTGTTGCTTAACTGAATGAGCCACCCAGGTGCCCCTAAATTTGGAATTTGTTAATTGATAAGTACATATGGTAAAAGGTAAGATACAGATATTGAATTTATACTTTGTAAAGTTGCTAAATAAGTATGGTAAAATTTCTTGGGTAACTTCTAAATGACAGAAATAAAGAACACAACTTTTAAACAGGTAGAAAATAAAACCTGAATTAAAAAAACAGATTGATTTGTGAGCAATGTAGGTGGTCTTGCTCTGTACTTCACTGCAGGCTGCATTTTTGTTCTCTTGATAACAACTGACTTTGAACAACTGACTTGAGAAGAACTGACTTTTCTTCTGATTCTAACACAATTACCATGAGCAGGATACTCCAGACCCTTCCTCCTAGAATATCCAAAGAAATTCAAGATGTTTAAGGCAGCTCTACTGTTCTGTTCAACGAAGGAGTGGGATCTTTTCAGCTGTGAAGCCTGTTGTTGAACCTTTATCTCTTAGGTGTGGTGCTGACTCTGCACTCTGTCTTTATTAGACTGATGGAGTCCCTGGGGGGCTTAGTGGAGAGCCCATTGCCTGGGAGCTCAAGAGTTGACCACCAGAGGTCAACTGGCTAACACAGAGTCCCCAAGCACCTTCCAGACCATCCATCTAGAAGGGTGTGGATAAGATCTCTTTCCACCAGCTATAACCTTGGAACACTGCCTTATGTGTGTCAAGCCAGGTGTCAAACTCCTAGGCAGGCAAGTTCAGAGCAAAGTGTTATCAGAACTGTTAACAGGCCCTTGAAGGGCCTCTCCATGTGGCTCTTCAAGGGCCTGTCCTGGCCCTATTTTTGTCCTGGATAAAGAGCCCCGTTTAATACACATGTGTGAGTGGGTTGCCTATAACTGTGGGATGAAGTGATGTCACTCTTCTACTTGGGTTCTGCTGTATGCTTTGCTGTCCTTGCCAACATGGCTCTGATGTCTTGGCTTTTGGATGAGAGTTTGTACTTCATGTTTAGTGGCTGGAAGATGGCGTCATTTTCATCCTTGCTTCCACAACATTTGCCAATGGTTCCTTTGGATTTGGGTATCTTATGGTCACTTTATTTGGTGTTCAGCCACTCTTCATGAAAGCTTGTCTGTCTGTGGATAACAGTTGAAGAAATGTGTAGGCTGGCTGTAGGAAGGGAGATGATGGAGTAGTTAGTATCCAATTCTCATTGTTTCACATGTCAAAATCCTTTCTTCAACATAGTGTATATGTGCATATATCAGTCTGAAGGGGGCAGTAGAATGGCAAAGCCTGCTTAGGACATGAAATTATAGTCACCATGTGACTTAAATGAATTTCTCTTATGAAATAAAGTTGAATATATATTTTTTAAAAAGAAATAAAGGGGATTAACAAATAGGATCTCAATTAAGAAGGCAAGAATAGAGGGGGAGAAAAAGCATAGAGAAAAATGACAAGTAGAAAGCACATTTAAGATGGAAGAACTAAATCAATAATCACAATAAATATATATGGTATATAATAATCACAATAAATATACATGGAACTTATCAATTAAAAAGGGACAATAAGGTTAGATTGTAAATTCTACTATATGCTGTTAAGACAAAATACAGAAAAAATAAGGACAGGGAAACTTGAAAAGAACAGAAATAGATATATTATGCAAATGTTAATTTTTTAAACTGATACAGTTTTATTAATACCAAATAAAAGAGAAATGATAAAGGAGAAAGAGGAACACTTATAATGATATAAGATGAAATTTAGGAAGAAGATAAAAATATTCTAAATTTACAAACAGCTCATAACATAGCCACAAAATACATAATGTAAATATTGACAGAAGTAGAGGGAAAACTGGACAAACTCATCATCATAATGAAAGATTCAATGAACTTTAGGTTAAGAAAACAAATAATTACTAAAAGTACAGATGATTTGAATGACACAATTAACAAGTTTATATAGAACCTTGAAACATACAGTTAGAGAACAATTTCCTCTCAACAGAAAATAAAATTAGTCTCATGGACAAAAAGCAAGTCTCAAGAGATTTCAAAAACTGTTAGCATTCAAATTTTGTTACCTGACCATGATATAGAAAGTTCAAAAATAAAGACAAAAACATAAATTTCTATATGTTTGGAAATTAAGACAACAAATATTTTTTATACAATAATTTTATTTAATAATAAATTTTAAAATCAATTATAGGGGCACCTAGTGGCTCAGTCAGTTAAGCATCTGACTCTTGATTTCAACTCAGGTCCTGGGATTAAGCTCTGCATAGTGCTCCGTGCTCAGCAGGGAGTCTGCTTAAAGATTCTCTACCTCTCCCTCTACCCCTGCTCTCAGACTCACTTTGTCTAAAATAAATTAATTTTGAAAAATAAAAATTAAGATAAATTATAATGACAACTATAATGTATTTAGAACTGTATGATAAAAATATAGCATATCAAAACCTATGAGAAGTTATCATTCAAAGGAAATTAACGTCTTTAAATTCTTGTGGCAAAAAGGAAGGCAGACTGTGAATTGATGATACAAGGAACCAAATTTAACAGTTCAAAGAGAAATAACAGAATAAAAACCCCCAAAGGATAATATATTTTATAAAAGTACACATCAATGAGCTAGGGAAAAAATAGTTGAGTCTTCTTAGAAAGAATAATAAGACAGACAACCTCTGTTGAGACTGACCAAGAAAAAAATGAAAAAAGGTACAAATAATATTATAAGAAAAGCGGTATATATCTTATCTATACATATAAAAAGAATTAAAAAGATATGTGACCATGAAGAACATGATATAACATAAATTTGAAAATAAAAATGAAATTAATAAATTCTTAGAAAATATATTTGTAAAATTCATATAGAATGCAAAATCTGAATAGTCAATGACATTTAAAGACATTAAATCTTCCCACTGGATAAAAAATCAAGCTCATATGATTTTACAGTCAATTTTCAAGGATCAAACATTTCCTGAAAATTAAAAAAAAAAAGATAAAGCTCCTAAACTCATTTTATTATAACAAAGTGAGAATATAGTGTGAATAAGAGTAAAGGCAGAAGCCCATCTCACCAATAAGTATAGATTAAAAAATCCCAGAAGCCCCTCATTGCCTCAGTTGGTGGAACATGGGAATCTAGATATCCCAGGTTGTAAGTCTGAGCCCTATGTTGGTTATAGAGATAACTTAAAAAATATTAAAAAGAGAAAAATCCTGAACAAAATATTAGCAAACCAAATTCAGCAGGATTTATAAAAACATATATCACTATCAAGCTAGGATTATCCTAGGGATGCAAAAGTAGTTCCACATATGAAAATCAATTACTGTATTTACCATATAAACAAATTAAAGGAAGAAACCACTTGAAAAAAATCAACACATTCAAGATTTAAAAAGAAACAAAATGATGTAACTCTTAGCAAAGTAAGAATAAAAGAAATTTTCTTAATCTCATATCCACCAAAACCCTAAAACAAGCATCTTTCTTATGGTAGAACATTAAAAGCATTCTCTTTTAAATTAGGAATTATGGGCACCTGGGGGCACAGTCAGTTAAGGGTCTAGTTTTGGCTAAAGTCTAATCTCAGGATTATAAAATCAAGCCCATGGGGCACCTCGCTTAGTGCAGAGTCTGCTTGGATTTCTCTCTCCCTCTTCTGCCCTCTCCTCTGTGCTCTCCCTCTCTCACTGAAATAAATTTCTTAAAAAATTAGTAACTAGACAAAGATGCCTATTACCTCTGCTCACATTCAAAATAATACCTACATAGAAAGGTTTTATAAAAAGGGGCAGGGAGTAAAAGGGCTGCCAAGAAAGATTCAGAACTGTTTAGCCTACCAGAGAGGCAGTAAAACTATTGGTTTAACATGAAGTTTAGACACCAACTGCCGAGTTTTAAATCCTGCCTTCTAGGTTAAAATGACAATTTGTGACTTTGGGCAAGTTACTTAATGTCTTTGTGACACCGTTTCCTTATTTGTAAAATGGGGATGAAAAATAAACCTGCTTCATAGGGCTGCTTAGATAATTAAATAAATATTTATAAAGTGTTTGGAACAGTGCCCAGCACATAGTAAGTATGCTATATATAAGCGTTTGTTTCAAAAATAATAAAATAAGTTATATCCACAGACAAATTAACAAGAGAGTTTTGTAAGATCTTGTAACATTGATGGATATAGGATCAATCTACTAATATCCATTGCATCTCAATATATGAGCCAATACAGAATTTATAAATTAGAAAACAGGTACTATTTATAATAACAACGAAAATATAAAGTAATTATAAATAAATTTATTGGGGCGCCTGGGTGGCTCAGTGGGTTAAAACCTCTGCCTTTGGCTCAGATCATGATCTCAGGGTCAGCATCGGGCTCTCTGCTCAGCAGAGAGCTTGCTTCTCCCTCTCTCTCTCTGCCTGCCTCTGTGCCTACTTGTGATCTCTGTCTGTCAAATAAATAAATAAATAAAATCTTTTAAAAAAGAAAGAAAGAAATTTAACAAGGACATATAAATTGTTTATGGAAATCTTTTAAAATCTGACAGAAAGACATTAAAGAATCTAAATAAAAATAAAGCTAATATGTGGCATATAAAGATATCCATCTTCCCAGAGTAATATATAAAATTTCAATCAAAATCAACAGAGTTAATTAAAAGTTATTCTGAAAGTTGTATGATAATATAAAAATCCAAAATAGCTAAGATTTTCTTAAAGAACCACAAGAAGGAGAAAGACTCACTAGTAATTAAACAGGGTATTATTGGCTCAAGAATAAATAAATCAACCAGTGGAGTAGATTAGAGAACCTCAAAACAGACCCTACACATTTATGGAGACTGTGCAGGTAACAAAATCAGTTTTGTAGATCTGTAAGAAAACAGTGGCTTTTTCAATTATTAAGGCTAGGACAGTTTGTTATCCATATGGAAAAAAATAAAAGTGGATTCTTACCTCATTCTATTACAAAAATCAATTCCAGGTAAATGAAGAACTTAAATGTGAGAAGCAAAGCATTCTAGCATTAAGAGAAATTCAGAAGAGTATCTTTCTGATCTCGAGGTTGGCGAGGATTTCTTAAACAAAATACAAATAGTGTTAACCATGAAAAACTTTAGACATTTAACTACATTAAAATTACTGTTCTGTTAACTACAAGACATATAAGTAAAGATAAAAGATAACTGTAATCTGGGAGAAGATAATTGCAGTACATTTCACCACAAGTAGATTAGAAATAGGATATAAGATCTAAGAGTCTTCAATGGAATCAACAAGAAAGCACAAATATCATAATAGAAAACTGAGCAAAAGGCTTTAGGCATTTCATAAATAAAAAAGCATAGTGAATGAATGCATAAATATATTCATAACCTCAATAAAAGCAGGGAAGTGCAAATTAAGATGACAATCAGATATGAACTAGTACCTATAGAACCTAAAGAAGTCTGGCAACATCAAGTACTGGTAAGCATATGAAGTATCTTAGGTCCACCAGCAAAACATGGGAAAAAAGAAATAAACGTGTGTGTGTAACTTTACATATTTAAAGAGATTTGTTACAAACAATTAGCTCATGTGATTATGGAAGCTGGGAAGTCTCATGACCTGCTGTCTATAAGCTGGTGACCCAGGAAAACTGGTGACACTGTTTCAGTCCAAGTCCAAAGGCCTGAGAACCAGGAGAGCCAGTGTGGGTAAGTCTCAGTCCAAAGAAAAGAAAAAAAAAATACAAAAATACCCACAATGATGTCTCATCTCAATAAGTCAGGCGAGGAGAGCAAATTCTCCCTCACTGGCCCTTTTTGTTCCACTTAGCCCCCCAAGAGATCTCTATCCACTCTGGAGAAGGCAACCTTCTCTGCTCAGTTTGCCAATTCAAATGTTTATTACATTCAAGAACGACCTAATAGACTCACCCAGAAATTCCATTTGACCAAATAGCTGGGTACCCAATGTCCCAGTCAAGTTTACTGATTTAGTTAACCATCACGTGAAGCAACAGGGGACTCTTACACAGCTAAGAGGAGGATAAATTTGTTCGATTAGTCTAGAACACAAACTGGTACTATCTTCTAAGTTTGAACAACCATATAACTTGCAATGTCTTTTCACTTCAGGAGTATACACTGAAGAAAGTCTTATGTGCACCAAGAGATATAAACTAGAATGGGATGTTCTTAGCACCATTCATAAAAGCAGAAAATATGGAAATAATTCAAAATGGCCATTAACAGGAGAATGGATAAATTAACTGTGATATGTTTTCATACTGGGATGTCATTCAGTAGTGAAAATCAATGCACTCCAGGGTGCCTGGTGGCTGAGGCAGTTTAGCATCTGCCTTCCACTCAGGTCATGATCCCAGGGTCTTGGGATTGAACTTTGCATCAGGGTCCTTGCTCAGCAGGGAATCTGCTTCTCCCTCTGCCCCGCTCCTGTGTTCTCTTTCTTGTGCTCCCTCTCTCACACTTTCTCAAATAAATAAATAAAATCTTTAAAAAAAAATAAAATGAGTAGACATCTATACTCTTAATAGAAGGAAAAAAAACAGTTTGAAGAAAAAAATCACTTTTATAAATTTCAAAAGTAAGCAAAATGAAACCCTATGTTCTTTACAAATACAAATATGTGTGAGAAAATAATTTTAATAATAAGAAAGTGGCTTGATGAAATTCAGGAGAATGGTTAGGTTTGGGTACACAAGGGAACGAGATCTAGAAAGAATGTATAAAAAGCTTCAGTGAATTGTGGATTCACTAGTTATTTATAATTAGTTTCCAAAATATGTATGTTAGGTATATTCTTTTCTACTATGGAATAATATATAATAAAAGTGTTAGGATAGTACAGAATGATATATTTCAAATACAGAAGACAAAGCTGGCTGACTGGTTACAATGATTTGAGATGGAAATAAAAGAAAACTTATATTTTTAGCTTACCTGCTTATGGGGGTGACAGTAACAAATATGAAAGATGGAAGGAAGATGATTAGTGGGGGGGATAGATTTGATTTAATATTTACTGCATTAGAATTGATTTTGAATTTTCTGGATTATCTAACACTTAGCTAGAAATATAACTAAATTGAGAGGTCTCTATTTTGACAGAAAATTAATTACTGCTTTGAGAATATACAATGATAAAATATGGCTGAGATGAAGATGGAAGACTATGCCTAAATTTAGGACCCATGAACTAAAAATGGAATCAATGAAGGAAGGAGAGAAAGAACATTCAGTCTATGCAAGCTCTAGGGCAGTACAGTGTCACAGAACAAAGGGATGATGCAATGGTCTGAATGTCTGTGTCCCTCCCCAAATTCATCTGTTGAAGGCCTAACCCCCTAAAGGTGATGGCATGAAGAAGTAGGGCTTTGGAGGAATGCTTAAGTCAGAGGGTGGAACCCTTATGAATGGGATTAGTGTTTTCTAAAACAGGCTCCAGAGAGATCCCCAGCCTGCCACCACATGAGGACACAGTTAAGAATTAGGCAATCCGCAACTCAGAAGAGAGTCTCCACTAGACTCCAACGATGCTGACACCTTGATCTTGGACTACCAGTCTTCAGAACTGTCAGATATAAGTTTTTGTTATTTATAAATTACCCAGTCTTTCGTATTTTGTTATAGCAGCCCAAACAGACTAAAACTGAGGAAATAATTCAAGAGCCAGACGATTGCAGTCGGTCAAACACTTTAGAGAAGGCTAAGAGAATTGGGTCTTGAAATAAGATTTTTCATCTGGCAAAAAGAAGGTGCGGGGGTGAAACTCAGCCACACAACAATAAATTTTTTTCCCACAACAATACATTTTATTTTATTTTTTAACAATACATTTTAAAATAGCTATGATAAGGGGCGCCTGGGTAGCTCAATGTGTTAAGCCTCTGCCTTCGGCTCAGGTCATCATCTCAGGTCCTGGGATTGAGCCCCACATTGGGTTCTCTGCTCGGCAGGGAACCTCCTTCCCCCTTTCTGTCACCTTAGGTCCTACCCTACTTCTAAGTCCCTTCTACTTAATTCAGTCTTACTTCTGCAGTTAGGCGATCATTTTCACTACATTACTTGGCATCTATTCATACTTGTATTTGGCACCTATATTACCTATGTCGTCTTTTTTCTATGAAAATGTGTTAACTTCCCTACTAGTTTAAAAACATACCATCCTTATTTCATGTTTTTCTAGTGACTGGCATGTAATAAAATGGGCACTCAGTCAATCCCTTTAGCTGATTTCTCCTTCATATCCATAATATTCCGTCCATGCAGGAAGATTAGTCAACTTTCCACAAGGTACACCTAAGTCTTTTAAAACTCTAGAATTGCCTGTGAAGATTGCCTTGTTGAGTCAGGTGGGTAGCCTATTCATTCTGCCCACCACACCATGCTTCTTCCTACCTTCTAGTCACTTAGTTGCAGTTCTGTTATACTTGTGTTTATCCTGTTTCTCCTTTATACAACATGCTTCTCCAAGAAACACTGCCATCATCACACCCCACAGGATTTAGAAGAACACTCCACACACAGCAGGGACATGGTGACTGACTAATGCTGAATACCTACAAAAAGAAAAAATTTTCAATTCATTAATTTTCTGACTCATTATAATGAAAGACATTAATTTAAAACATCTACAATTGCAATTGCTTCTAGTAAACCTAAATAACAATGTATTCATCAAAATGTAATTTGATGACCTTGGGGAGAAAGAGCAGGAAATGAAGTTGAAACAAATAAGTACCCTGCAGAGAAAACAAGCACTCCTTGACTGTGACTAATTGAAGGGAAAGAAGGCATAATTTTTTTCAGGAACACAGAGACAAAGATGAACAAAATGTTGTCTCTGGAGAAAAGAGAAAAAGAAAAATTTCAGGAGAGAAGTTGAAAAAAGATCATTAATCCTTAACCCTGTCAAAAAATTAGTAGAATATATTTTGTTGACATTAAGTAATAAAAGTGAATCTTAAGTTTAATTTACATAGAAAGTGTATAAATATGTATTCCAGGATCCTATTACCTCTTTGCATTAGTTTGTAGTGGTTGCCATAAGGATCACAATATATATTAACTTTTCACAGGAAATCTAGGGTTAATTTTGAATTGATTCATGTAAAATGTAGAAATCTTGCAAACTATGAGTTCATTTACTCACCTTTGCATCCTTTTTTGCTAAAGTTGTCAAAGTATTACATCTACATACATTAGATGATAAAATCTTATAATTGCCAATGCTCTTCATCCCCCCATCCTCTGCTAAGATCTGAATTTCCATGTTTTTATTTCTTTTTACCCTGAAGAACATCCTTAGTATTTATTTTTTTCAAATTGTTAAATTCAAATTCAATTAATTAACTTATAGTGTATGTATTATTATTTTCAGAGGTAAATTTCAGTGATTTATCAGTCTTATATAATACCCATTGCTCATTATATCATATGCCCTCCTTAACGCCCACCACTCAGTTACCCCATTCCCCCACCCCTCCCCCCTCCAGCAACCCTTAGATTGTTTTCTCTGATTAAGAGTCTCTTATGAAGAAAAAAAAAGTCTCTTACGGTTTGTCTCCCTCTCTGATTTCATCTTTTTTTATTTTTTCCTCCTTTCCCCTATGATTTTCTGTTTTTTAATTTCTGTATATGAGCGGGATCATATGATAATTGTCTTTCTCTGATTGACTTATTATGCTTAGCATAATACCCTCTAGTTCCATCCACATCATTGCAAATGACAAGATTTCATATTTTTTGATGGCTGAGTAATATTACATTGTATACATATACACCACATCTTCTTTATCCATTCATCTCTCTATGGACATCTGGGTTCTTTCCATAGTATGGCTATTGTGGACATTAATGCTATAAACATTGGGATACAGTTGCCCCTTCAAATCACTACATTTGTATCTTTGCGGTAAATACTTAGCAGTCCAACTGCTGGGTCATAGGGTAGCCCTATTTTCAACTTTTTGAGGAACCTCCATATTGTTTTCCAGAGTGGCTGCACCAGCTTACACTCCCATCAACGGTGTAGGTGTTGTTGGCATCCTTGCCAACATCTGTAGTTTCCTTACTTATTAATTTAAGCCATTCTTACTGGTGTGAGGAGGTATTGCATTGTGGTTTTGATTTGTATTTTCCTGATGTTGAGTGATATTGAGCATTTTTTCATATCTCTGTTGGCCATTTGTATATCTTCTTTGGAGAAATACCTGTTCACGTCTTCTGCCCATTTCTTGACTGGATTATTAGTTCTTTGGGTGTTGAGTCTGATAAATTCTTTTTAGATTTTGGATATTGCCCTTAATCCGATGAGAAATTCACAAATATCTTTGCCCATTCTGTTAGCTGTCTTTTGGTTTTGTCGACTGCTGTGCAAAAGCTTTTTATCTTGATTAAATCCCAGTAGTTCATTTTTGTCTTTGTTTCCCTCACCTTTGGAGACATGCCCAGCAAAAAGTTGCTGCAGCCAAGGTCACAGAGGTTGCTGCCTGTGTTCTCTTCTAGGATTTTGATGGATTCCTGTCTCACATTTAGGTCTTTCATCCATTTTGAGTCTATTTTTATGTATGGTGTAAGAAAATGATCCAGTTTTGTCCTTCTGCATGTGGCTGTCCAATTTTCCCAATGCCATTTGTTGAGGAGACTATCTTTTTTCCATTGGATATTCTTTCCTGCTTTGTCAAAGATTCATTGACCATAGAGTTGAGGGTCCATTTCTGGGTTATCTATTCTGCTCCATTGATCTATGTGTCTGTTTTTGTGCTAGTACCATACTGTCTTGATGATTACAGATTTCTAATAGAAGTTGAAGTCTGGAATTGTGATGCCACCAGCTTTAGTTTTCTTTTTCAACATTCTTCTGGCTTTTCAGGTTCCATACAAATTTCAGGATTATTTGTTCCAGCTCTGTGAAGAAAGTTGATGCTATTTTAATAGGCATTCCATTGAATGTATAGATTGCTCTAAATAGCATAGACATTTTCACAATATTTGTTCTTCCAATTCATGAGCATGGGATGTTTTTCCATTTCTTTGTGTCTCCCTCAATTTCTTTCATGAGTGTTCTACAGTTTTCTCAGTACAGATCCTTTGCCTCTTTGGTTAGGTTTATTCCTAGGTATCTTATGGTTTTTGGTGCAATTGTAAATGGGATCGATTCCTTAATTTCTCTTTCTTCTATCTCATTGTTAGTGTATAGAAATGTAACTGATTTTGTGCATATTGTGCATATATCCTGACACTTTGCTAAATTCCTATATGAGTTCTAGAAATTTTCGGGTGGAGTATTTTGGGTTTTCCACATAAAGTATCGTGTCTTTGCAAAGAGTGAGAGTTTGACTTCTTCTTTGCTGATTCAGATCCCTTTTATTTCTTTTCGTTGTCCGATTGCTGAGGCTAGGACTTCTAGTACTATGTTGAACAATAGTGGTGAGAGTGGACATCCCTGCCATGTTCCTGACCTTAGGGGAAAAGCTGTCTATTTTTCCCCATTGAGAATGACGTTTGCTGTAGGCTTTTCATAGATGGCTATTATGATATTGAGGTATGTTCCCTCTATCCCTATACTGTAAAGAGTTTTAATCAAGAAAGGATGCTGTACTTTGTCAGATGTTTTTTCTGCATCTATTGAGAGGATCATATGGTTCTTGTCCTTTCTTTTATTAATGTAGTGTGTCACATTGATTGATTTGCAAATGTTGAACCACCCTTGCAGCCCAGGAATAAATCCTGCTTGGCTATGTGAATAATCCTTTTAATGTACTGCTGGATCCCATTGGCTAACATCTGGGTGAGAATTTTGGTATCCATGATCATCAGAGATATTGGTCTGTAATTCCCCTTTTTGGTGGGGTCTTTGTCTGGTTTTGGGATCAAGGTAATGCTGGCCTCATAGAAAGAGTTTGGAAGTTTTCTTTCCATTTCTATTTTCTGAAACAGCTTCAGAATAATAGGTGTTAATTCTTCTTTAAATATTTGGTAGAATTCCCCTGGGAAGCCATCTGGCCCTGGGCTCTTGTTTGTTGGGAGATTTTTGATTACTGCTTCGATTTCCTTGCTGGCTATGGGTTTGTTCAGGTTTTCCATTTCTTCCTGGTTCAGTTTTGATAGTTTATATGTCTAGGAATACATTTATTTCTTGCAGATCGCCTAATTTGTCAGCATAAAGTTGCTCATAATATGTTCTTATAATTGTTTGTATTTCTTTGGTGTTGGTTTCATTCATGATTTTAATTTGGGTCTTTTTTCTTTTGGATAATCTGGCCAGAGGTTTATCCATCTAATTAATTCTTTCAAAGAACCAACTCCTGGTTTCATTGATCTGTTCTATTGTTCTTTTCATTTCTATTTCATTGATTTCTGTTCTAATCGTTATTAATTCTCTTCTCCTTCTAGGGTTAGGCTTTATTTGTTGTTCTTTCTCCAGCTCCTTTAGGTATAAGTTTAGTTTGTGTATTTAAGACTTTTCTTGTTTCTTGAGAAAGGTCTGTATTGCTATTTGCTTCCCTCTTAGAACCACCTTTGCTGCATCCCAAAGGTTTTGAATAGTTCTGTTTTCATTTGCATTTGTTTCCATGAATTTTTTAAAATTCTTCTTTGATTTCCTGGTTGGCCCATTCATTCTTTAGTAGGATTCTCTAACTTCCATGTATTTGAATATTTTCCAAATCTCCTCTTGCATAGGTTCAAGTTTCAAAGCATTGTGGTCTGAAAATATCCAGGGAGTGATCCTAATGTTTTAGTACCAGTTGAGACCTGATTTGTGACCCAGGATGTGATCTATTCTGGGGAATGTTCCATGTGCACTAGAGAAGAATGTGTATTCTGTTTCTTTAGGATGGAATGCTCTGAATATATCTGTGAAGTCCATCTGTCCAGTGTATCATTCAAAGTCCTTGCTTCCTTGTTGACCTTCTGCTTAGATCATCTGTCCATTGCAGTGAGAGGGTAGTGTTAAAGTCCCCTACTATTATTGTATTATTATTGATGTCTCTTTAATTTTGTTATTAATTAGTTTATATAATTGGCTTCTCCTACATTAGGGACATAAATATTTACAATTGTTAGATCTTCTTGTTAGTCAGACCCTTTAATTATGATATAGTGTCCTTCCTCACCTCTAAATACAGTCTTTGTTTTAAAATTTAATTTTTCTGATAAAAGGATTGCCACCCCAAGCTTTCTTTTGGTGTCCATTAGCATGATAAATGGTTCTATACCCCCTTACTTTCAATCTGGATGTGTCTTTGGGTCTAAAATGAGTATCTTGCAAACAGCATATCCATAGATCTTGCTTTTTTATCCAATCTGATACTCTGTGTCTTTTGATTGGGACATTTAGCCCATTTACATTCAGAGTAACTGTTGAAAGATATGAATTTAGTGCCGTTGTATTACCTGTAAAGTCACTGTTACTTTATATTGTCTCTGTTCCTTTCTGGTCTATGTTACTTTTGGACTCTCTCTTCACTTAAAGGAAACCTTTTAATATTTCTTGCAGGACTGGTATAGTGATCACAGATTCTTTTAGCTTCTGTTTGTCATGGAAGCTTCATATCTCTCCATCTACTATGAAAGACAGCCCTGTTGGATAAAGTATTCTTGGCTGCATATTTTTCTCATTTAGCACCCTGAATATATGATGCCAGTCTTTTCTGGCCTGCCAGTTCTCTGTGGATAGGTCTTCTGCCATTCTAATGTTTCCACCCTTGACTATACAGACCTGCTTTCAGGATTTTTTCCTTGTCTCTGAGATTTGCAAGCTTTACTATTATATGTTAAGGTGTTGACCTATTTTTATTGATTTTGAGAATTTATTGATTTTGAGAATTTTGAGATTTCTCTGTGCCACCTGGACTTGAATGCCTATTTCCTTCCGGGTTAGGGAAGTTCTCAGTTATAATTTGCTCCAATGTACCTTCTTCCCTTCTTGCTCTTTCCTCTTGTTCTGGGATCCCAATTTTTCTAATATTGTTTCATTTTATGGATCACTTATCTCTCCAATTCTCCTCTTGTGATCTAGTGGTTGTTTAGCTCTCTTTTTCTCAGCTTCTGTATTTCTATCATTTTGTCTTCTATATCACTAATTCTCTCTTTTGCTTCATTTATCCTCACAGTTAGAGCCTCCATTTTTTTTATTGCATCTCATTAAAAGCCTTTCTTATTTCAACTTGATTAGGTTTTAGTTCTTTTATTTCTCAAGAAAGGGATCCACTAGTGTCTTCTGTGCTTTTTTTCAAGCCCAGCTAGTAACTTTATACTTGTATTTCTGAACTCTAGTTCCAACGTCTTACTTAGTCCATACTGATTAGGTCGCTGGCAGACAGTGTTACCTCTTGTTCTCTTTCTTGAGATGAGTTTTTCTGTGTTGGGTTCTTGTAGAAAGTGGTTGCTTTTATATTTGTAGGATAGCAGCAATTGTTTTCTTATATCTCCAGTTGAATTCATGGGCATTCAGAATGATATGGTAACTATCTAGCTGAATTTCTGGAACCAGACAAAACTAAGGTCTTCTACTCTTCCATCTTGAACTCTTCCTTTCTTAATATTTCTTGTAGAGCATGACCACTGTCAACACATTCCTTTAGTTTTCTTTATCTGAAGATATATTTTATTTCACCTTTATTCTTGTAAGAACAGTTTCACAATATAGAAATTCCGAATTGATATGGTTTTCTTCCCCTCTCCCCTCCAGAACTTTAAAGATGATATTCTACTGTCTTCTGGTGTCTATTGTGTTTATGATGAGAAGTTGACAGTCATTCAAATCATAGTTCGCTTATAGGCAGTACATCATTGTTTTCTGACAGCTTTCAAAATATTGTTTCTTTTCTGAAATTTGATGACAATGTACCTAAGTGTGTGTAATGCAACTCTGATGATAACTAGCCAGATTTGGGTCAGACTTCACAAGTTAAGGACAAAATCCTCCCCTCACTTCAGAAATTAGATACAATTCCAAGGTTCCTAGGCCACCAATGCCTCTGAATAACTAGCTATAAATTCAAGCGTTCCCACTACCCATAAAATTCTATGATTCACTAGAATGATTCACAGAACTCAGGAAAGCACCAAATCTGTAATTGTAGTTTTATTATAAAGGATATAAATCAGGACTAACCAGGTGAAGAGACCCAAAGAGTGAGGTCTCAGAGGGTCCCCAAAAAAGTTTCTGTGTCCTCCAACACCTCACCTTCCAAGTACACTATGTCTAATTACTAATCAGGGAATCTCACCTTAGCCCCCAGAGTTTGTTTGTTTGGGTTTGTTTTTGTTTTTCTGTACCATTCTGTTTTTTTAAAAAATTATTTATTATTATTATTTTTTATAAACTTATAATTATTTTTACCCCCAGGGGTACAGGTCTGTGAATCGCCAGGTTTACACACTTCACAGCACTCACCATAGCACATACCCTCCCCAGTGACCATAACCCCACCCCCCTCTCGCAGCCTCCCTCCCCCCAGCAACCCTCAGTTTGTTTTGTAAGATTAAGAGTCACTTGTGGTTTGTCTCCCTCCCAATCCCATCTTGTTTCATTTATTCTTCTCCTACCCCCCAAACCCCTCATGTTGTATCTCCACTTCCTCATATCAGGGGGAATCATGTGATAGTTGTCTTTCTCTGATTGACTTATTTCACTAAGCATGATACCCTCTAGTTCCATCCACATTGTCACAAATGGCAAGATTTCATTTATTTTGATGGCTGAATAGTATTCCATTGTGTATATATACCACTTCTTCTTTATCCAGTCATCTGTTGATGGACATCTAGGTCCTTTCCATAGTTTGGCTATTGTGGACATTGCTGCTATAAACATTCGGGTGCACATGCCCCTTCGGATCACTACGTTTGTATCTTTAGGGTAAATACCCAGTAGTGCAATTGCTGGGTGATAGGGTAGTTCTATTTTCAACTTTTTGAGGACCTCCATGCTATTTTCCAGAGTGGCTGCACCAGCTTGCATTCCCACCAACAGTGTAGGAGGGTTCCCCTTTCTCCACATCCTGGCCAGCATCTGACATTTCCTGACTTGTTAATTTTAGCCATTCTGACTGGCGTGAGGTGGTATCTCATTGTGGTTTTGATTTGTATTTCCCTGATGCTGAGTGATGTGGAGCACTTTTTCATGTGTCTGTTGGCCATGTGGATGTCTTCCTTGCAGAAATGTCTGTTCACGTCTTCTGCCCATTTCTTGACTGGATTATTTGTTCTTTGGGTGTTGAGTTTGCTAAGTTCTTTATAGATTTTGGACACTAGCCCTTTATCTGAAAAGTCATTGCAAATATCTTCTCCCATCCTGTCAGCTGTCTTTTGGTTTTGTTAACCGTTTCCTTTGCTGTGCAAAAGCTTTTGATCTTAATGAAATCCCAATAGTTCATTTTTGCTCTTGCTTTCCTTGCCTTTGTTAGCCCCCAGAGTTTTTACTAGAGTTTCATTACATAAGCATGAGTGATTGAATCATTGGCCACATGATTGAATTCAATTTCCAGTCTACCCTGCCCTCTCCAGATGTTGGGCTCACATCAAATAACTCAAAGCCCCAACCTGGTAAATTACATGGTTAGTCATTCTGGTGTGGCCAGCACCCATCCTGCATCATCTCATTAGCATATACTCAGGTATGGTCCCAGGGTTCCATCATAAATAACAAAGATATTCTTGTCATTCCAGTAAATTTCAAAGATTTAGAGGTTATCTCCTAAGAACTAGGGACAAAAGCCAGTCAATTCTTTATAACAGTGTGATTTTCTTTGTATTAATCCTATAGGGGTTTGTTGTGCTCCTTGAATGTGTAAATTTATATCTTTCACCAAATTTGGGAAATAATTGGCCATGTTTTCCTTAGATACTCTTTCTGTCCATTCTTCTTCTCTCTCGTCTTCTTCTGGGAATCGAATTACATACATCTTAGACTTTTTTTTTTTAAGATTTTATTTATTTGTCAGAGAGAGAGAGAGAGAGAAAGAGAGTACAAGCAGGAGGAGCAGCAGGCAGAGGGAGAAGAAGGGCTCCCTGCTGAGCAAGGAGTCTGATATGGGATTCAGTTCCAGGACGGTGGCTGGTAATCTGAGCTGAAGACAGACATTTAACCAACTGAGCCACCCAGGGGCCCTATCTTAGACTTTTTGATGGGGTCCTTGAGGCCTTTTTAATTTTTATTTCAACATTCTTTGTGCTCTTCAGATTAGAGTCAGGTTCTCTTGACCTATCTTCAAGATTGCTGATTCTATTTTGTTATCTGCATTCTACTGTTAAGTTCATCTGGTGAATTATTATTTCAGGTATTACATTTTTTTTAGTTCTAGAATTTCTGTTTGCTTCTTTCTTATAGTTTCTATTTCTCTACTAGAATTCATGTATTTCATTGATGATGCATGTATTTTCTTTTATGTCATTAAATAGGTTGATAATAATCACTTTTAATCTCTGTCTGCTAATTACAACACCTGGGACATTTCTAAGTTGATCTCTGTTGATTGTTCTTTCTCTCAAAAAAATGAGTTACATTTTCATACTTTCAATACCTAAATAATGTTAGGGCTTTTTTGTTTGTTTTGTTTAGTTAGCATTCAACTGAATTGACTGGGCTCAAATATCAGGTTAGTTCTTTTAAACAGGGCTTGATTTCCTTAAGTTTGTCCTATTCAAGCACTGTTCAGAAGTCAACAAGAGATATATAAAAAGAATTTAGAGACTCCCTTCTCTGGCTCCCTCTTTCCTTTGATTTCCCTTTTACTTTCTAGAAATTGTACCTATCCCAAAATCTGTCTCTTACTCTTCAAGCCAGAAAAACCTGAAGCCAAAAAACCTGTTTTATATGACTTTTTGCCAACTTGCAGGGAGGAAATAGAGGACTGCCTTTATGCCAGAAACTTAGAATTCTGAGTACCTCTCTTCTTACAAATGCCAACTTCCCTCTAGAATCTCTTTACTTTTGGTCACTCTCCAATGCCAACGTTTTTGGGTTGTTTGTTCTTTATCTTTCACTAAGAGTTTATCTTTGTTATATGTAGGAGGATCAGTCTGACAAGAACAACTCATACAAGCACCTCTCTATGGCACTTACTTTGTAGGCTTAGAAAACAGAAACAGAGGTGTTATCCTGTGCACTGGAACTGGGGTTTGTCACCATGAGAGTGGAGTTGTAGTAAGATAGAGGTTATAGGACAATTTCCTCAAGTGTAATAAATATCACTAGATTGAATTCATTGGAGTGACACCCAGTGTTAATCAAAATTCTGTATTATAAAATAATGTAAAAGAAATGTTATAACTTTTCACCACATTTTAAGGAATTTGCTAGCAAAGTCCTAAAAATGGAGGTTCCTAAAATATGTTCTATTAAGTATCTTAAAACTGAAATTAGCATACGCACATATTTGCAAACAGATAATCTAATATGAATGTTTATTTCTAAAGTTAAAATAACATATACAGGGGTGCCTCGGTGGCTCAATTGGTTAAGTACCAGCCTTTGCTCAGGTCATGATCCCAGGCTCCTGGGATCAAGCCCCATGTCTGGCTCCCTGCTCAGGGGAGAGTCTGCTTCTCCCTCTCCCTCTAACCCTCTCCTTATTCATGCTCTCTTTCTTTCTCTCCTGAATATATAAATACAATCTTCTAAAAAGTAACATATTATTACTTCTCTGGATCACAGAATTGAGAGTATTGTTTTCCTTTTGTTTGAGCTATATTGCTCAAACAAAAATAGTTTGAGCTATATTGCTTTATAATCAGAAAAGAGTGATTTTGAAATGGGACATTCTTTTCTTAAATTCTTTTGAAGATTTTATTTATCTATTTGACAGAGAGAGAGAGTGAGAAAAGGAACACAAGCAGGGGGAATGGGTGAGGGAGAAGCAGGCTTCCTGCTGAGCAGGGAGCCAGACGCAGAGCTCAATCCCAGGACCCCAGGATCATGACCTGAGCCGAAGGCAGATGCTCAATGACCGAGCCACCCAGGTGCCCCATGAAATGGAATACATTCTAAAGACATTTTATTCATATTAAAGTATTTTAAAATTTTTATTTTTTTGAGTAGGCTCCTTGCCCAATGTGGGGGTTGAACGCACAAGATTAAGGGATGAAGAGTTGCATGCTCTACCGACTGAACCAACCAAACACCTCTAAAGCATTTTAAAATTCTACCTGTTTTTATCATAGACTGTATAATCAATGTTCATCCATATCACTAGAAATTCTTTTTTTTTAAAAGATTTTATTTATTTATTTGACAGAGATAGAGATTACAAGTAGGCAGAGAGTCTGGCAGAGAGGGGCGGGGGGAGGAGGTTCCCTGCTGAGCAGAGAGCCCAATGTGTGGCTCGATCCCAGGGCCCTGAGATCATGACCTGAGCCAAAGACAGAGGCTTAACCCACTGAGCCACCCAGGTACCCCCAGAAATTCTATGGAATCTATGGATTCCATTGAAAATAATACTAAAATAAAAGCAAATTCTGAGCTATTTGCAATTAATTTCCTCACTAATCTTACATCCTTATATCCTAAAATCTTTAAGTGGTGAAAGGACTGAAATGCTTATTTTTTTAAAAAAAGACTTTATTTATTTATTTGACAGACAGAGATCACAAGTAGGCAGACAGGCAGGCAGAGAGAGAAGAGGAAGCAGGCTCCCTGCTGAGCAGAGAGCCCAATGCGGGGCTCCATCCCAGGGCCAGGTTTATCAGTGAGGAGGCTTTTACTATAGTCCAATAAAGTAAATAAAGGTAAGAGTGAAGGTCGTGAGAGGTTATTGGAATTGGGAAATATTTAGGAGGTTTGGTCAAACAGATTCACTGATGGATTTGTTGTGAGAAGCCAGGAAGAAGGGAAAAAAGATTGATGAGGTTTTTGGCTTTATCATTTATGTGAATGATGATGCTAATAACCAAGATAGGGATGACTGAGAAAAGATGATGTTATAGAAGTAATGGGAAGGGAGTACAAAAACTCCCTATACTTACATAGATGGGCTTTGCAGAAAGATCCTTGGATGACCTAAAATGGAATGAAAATTTTGTAGATATGTTCATATGGACTTTCAGTGGGAATATGCAAAAGTTTTGTTATATTCTTAAGAGAATTTGAAAAGTTAACTTTGGAAAGTAAAGTCAGGCACTTCTTAACATCTTGCTTTTCTTTTTCTTTTTCCTTTCCTTGTGCTTACAATTATGTAAAAGCAGAGAAAAAAGATAAAAGCTGTCATAAGAGAATTTAAAATATATGTAAAGTAAAGGACACATTTTAAGAGTTGGTCTTTTTTACTTCATTGAGAATATAAATATATTCAGGGCAGACCTAAAAATACTATGAATTCCTTTCTAATTTCCTTGTTATATTCAAGATCCTTTGGCATTCCTTGGTGTAGGCTATGCTGTGGTCTTCCTGGTCTCCCCTAAATAGACTTCTTCTTTGCCATGTCCAAAGAACATCTTTAACCTTGTGTTTTTTGAGCTCTCCCGCTGAGGTTTCTCTTATAATCTCTTAAAATCCTTTCTATAAATAGGCATTACATTAGTTGGGTTGAATCAGGAAAACAGAAAACTATGAATAGTATGGAATAAGGGACTTACTATAGATATTAGATTTAAGGGGCACCTGGGTGGCTCAGGTGATTAAACTCCAACTCAGGTCATAAACTCAGCATTTTGGGATTGAGCCCTGCATTGGGCTCCCCGCTCAGTGGGAAGCCTGCTTCTTCCACTCCCTCTGCCTACTGTTTCCCCTCCTTGTGCTCTCTCTAAATAAGTAAAATTGTAAAAAAAAAAAATTTAACACAATTATGAGAGAAGCTGAGGAAAGAAAGATATGAATGTGAATAGCTGGAGGATTAGAGAGAAATCACTACAAAGGATCACAGAAGGAGGTGTGAAAAACTTTGTGGAAGGCTGGTGCCTTTGTGTCTGTTGGTGGGCTGAAAATCATTACAAATCAGCAGGTCAGAGAGTTAGGAAGAGAAGCTGCACAGACAGTAGGATAAAGCAAGAACACATTTTTCTTCCACAAGTACAAACTGGAAGCTGGTCACTCATTATGTCAAACTTGAAGAAAGACGGCCTTAGACCTGCAGAAAAAGTTTCTGCCTTTCACCATCTTGCTATATATGCTACAGGCCCAGGAACTGGAAAAGCTAACGTAGGAGATCTTATGGGAGCTAGAGAAGCTGTGGGCCTAGGTACTAATCTGTGTGAACAAGGGGAGCTAGAACATCAGTAACCACATTCACATGCAGACATACACAAGCATGTACTGAGCCATGCTGCCTGAGGCCCTGCATCAATCCTCTGAGAGAATGGCTGCTATTTCTTCCTTCTAAATCTCATATAAATTTCTCTAACAGCCAACTCTAAATTGAAACTACTAACAGAAAAGAAATTCTAGAAACCACAGTTACAGCTGAATTAACACAACACAAAATTACCAGTCATACTGTATACCAAAATGCCATGCGAAAGACAGTGATTCACTTCAATCCCAATCATGGCCTTAGGTGAGTGCTGTGAAGTGTGTAAACCTGGTGATTCACAGACCTGTACCCCTGGGGATAAAAATATATGTTTATAAAAAATAAAAAATTAAAAAAAAAAAGACATGGAGTGAGGCTAGATGTATTTAAGACTTACAAAATGTGATGGGACAAAATAATTCAATGAATTCAACTTTCTGGTTCCAACCATCCTTCAATTTCATCTGAAATTCTTAGACATTATGACTAACACTTGCATAACAGTTTTTATAAACTTGGGCTACTGTTGTTAGTAAAATGTTGGCCTGGTGGATCATAGCTTTGATTCAGTCATAATTCCTATGTGCCTATGTAAATAAAATGGGTCAAGATTATTCAATTTTATGTCCTCTCTAATTCTGCTATAGAGTTTTCTAACTAGCTTCACAGTAATGTTTTATAAATAGTAATCTTTGCTTTCTTGTCACATCACTTTAATATCTTACAAGGAAGTAATATGAAATTGATGTACTTACTATTTTCTTTCCCCTTTAAGCCAAAATATCTATACATGACAGATCTCAACTTCTTTTAACAAAACGTGTTTGGGAAGCCAGGGTAGCTTAGTCATTTAAGCATTTGCCTTCAGCTCAGGTCATGATCTTAGGGTCCTTGGATGGACCCCCACATCGGGCTCTCTGCTCAGAGCGGAGTTGGCCTCACACTCTCACTCTCTCTCAGATAAATAAATAAATAATTTTTTAAAAAAAGGATTTATTTATTTATTTATTTGACAGAGAGAGAGAGAGAGATCACAAGTAGGCAGAGAGGCAAGCAGAGAGAGAGAGGAAGGGAAGCAGGCTCCCTGCTGAGCAGAGAGCCCGATGCGGGACTCGATCCCAGGACCCTGAGATCATGACCTGAGCCGAAGGCAGCAGCTTAACCCACTGACCCACCCAGGCGCCCCAATAAATAAATATTTTTTAAAGATCGGATATAAGACACCATTTTTTCTTTGATTAAAAAATAAAGTACCTATCATCTATGAGACAATTTTCTGTCAGAAGTCTTACATGGCAAGACAAATGACAATATTAAAATTTTTTTTAAGGGGCGCCTGGGTGGCTCAGTGGGTTAAGCCGCTGCCTTCGGCTCAGGTCATGATCTCAGGGTCCTGGGATTGAGCCCCGCATGGGGCTCTCTGCTCTGCAGGGAGCCTGCTTCCCTCTCTCTCTCTGCCTGCCTCTCCATCTACTTGTGATTTCTCTCTGTCAAATAAATAAATAAAATCTTTAAAAAAAAAAAATTTTTTTTTAAGATGACTTTTCATATGAGAGATGATTTCCTTAATGAAGAGATGTAATCATTCCTAACTGTTGGAGAGATAATTTACACATTAGGCAAAGAGAAGTCCAAATTTGAAATTAATGGCATATAAGAGAGTCTCATAGTCCAAGATCATCCCATAGAGGTTTACTTGAAGGATTATTAATTCCTTTACATTTCAGAAGGGCAAAAAAATGACAAAAGAGGTGGGAAATATCATCCTCAAATAAATATCAGTTATTATAATTAAATTTATAAAAGAAAAAAATTTATAATAACACAGTGTTCAGTTCCCCATAGCTAAATTATTAATGAACTGAGAAATGACAAAAGTTCATGTGGAGAAGAATCAAAAATAATGTATTTGTGTTTTACTCAAATTCAATTCTAGCCCCAAATTTCCTATTTCCCAAAAAAGGAATATCTCAGGACACTGACAAGCTACAACTGACACATCAAGATGAACTAGAAGCTTCAAACTAAAGTAAGGTGCCAGACCCAAATTCAGCAAATTTTATTCTTATTGTTAATTCCAGTATAATTAACATACAATGTTATATTAATTTTAGGTGCACAATACAGTGAACAAATTCAGATTTTAAAGGAAATAATAACAAAACTCTGGGACCTCTCAGGTCCTCCATCGCCAAAGGGTAAGGAATAGGAGATGCCTGTTCCTTCTCACTTTCATTTGGACATGCAGGGGCCTCCAAGAAGCCTACTGAGAAAGCGTACTGTCTTATCCCTGCAGTGGTGAGGCTTAAGGACCAACCTGATTCTTGTCCAGAGAAATCAAGAAGTCAAGAGATCAGCTTACCAAATACTGTGGTGTTATAGAAGAGTTTCTATTGTTTGGAGATTGGCTTGCACTCTCAAATTTGCCCAGGTAAAGTCTATTGGGAATTTCCCATAGCTGGAGGTGGGCCATATATGTAGAAGAGCTCACCTTGGATTCTGTTCAATAGGGCTACTGAAACGGATCAAGAGCTACTGAAAGACCCAGAAGGATAGGATCTAAGTGAATCCCGTATGTCTAGAGGTAACAAGGGTAGAAAGATCAAGGCAGCATTCAAACACATCTATATCTAGTAGAGATCCAGAGGTGAAAGACCCCAGTGGTGGGACTCTTTCAAGTACCCACAAAAGCACCCATGAAAGAGTTAGTCCTAAATATCTGCCAATCCCAGAAACTCAAATCTAGCCCACCAAAGTCATTTCAAGTAAAAATATTCTTATCATCTTTTTCTTCCTGCTTCTCATGCTCCAAATCTAGAATGGCCTGAAGCCCAGATTAGCAAAATGGCACCTAAAATCAGCACAACCTAAAAGAAGGGGGGAAAAATGTCACTTTAAGTTAAATGCAGAATTCAGATTATTATACAAGAACCAACACTCTTGACTTAAGAACCCAGACTGTTGGGGACCTTAAAATGTTTTTAAGGTCTGGTTATTATCTAAGAGTGGATCAAAAGCCTTGGGGGGGTTGGTTGCGGCACCTGGGTGGCTCGGTTGGCTAAGCCGTCAACTCTTGGTTTCAGCTCAGGTCATGATCTCAGGGTTTTAATATGAAGTGCTGCATAGAGTTCCCTGCTCAGTAGGAGTCTGCTTCCCCTTTCTCTTTCCCTATTCTCCTCCCCTGGCTTGTACACTCTCTCTCTCTCTAATAAATAAATCATAAAATAAGAAAAAGGAAGGAAGGAAAAAAGAAAAAAAAGAACAGAACTTTGGAATTCTAATTCAATAGTGGGGGAAAACTCTCACCATTAGAAATATTTGAAGAGATAATGGGAAGCAAAAAAAAAAAAAAATGTTTTATTAGGTCTTGTGCTTAGGGCTTGTTCAATGTAAAAGTAACTTTAAAAAAAAATCACTCAACACATAAGTATTATACCAATTCCACCCTATAAGGTTCCTGAGTAAACGACTTATTCCTTACTTGCCCTAGATATAGACTCATCCTTTCCATCATTCAATTACTGCCACCTCATTTTGACTCATCAGAAACTTTCTTAGCATTCTGTTAGGTCAGGGGAGCTAATGTATAATTGCCAAACTATGTGGGGTTTTTTTTTCCACTTAGTTTTGTTACATACTGGCATTTGAGCCTACTTTTTCTTACTAATAATTATATAAAAGAATTACATAAAGTCAGAAGTTCCATATTACCTTTTGGTAGCTTCATTTTTTTTTTCCTTTTGTTAGCTTTCGGTTTGGTCAACAAAAATGGGAGAATATCCCATAATGGTAATTGCCTCACTAACAGACATTTCCAGAGCAAATAAAATGTGTACTGAGAAAAGGACCTAATGAGTGTAATTTTAATGAAACAGTAGTAACAGAAATAAAACTGTAGTAGGTTGAAGAGTCAAAGAGAGATAGGGAAATAGATACCAGAAATGAATACCAAAATTTCTGGGAGCTCTACAGTACTAAATGAGAAATTTAGTCCTGTTGAAAGAGTTAGATTGAATGAACAAATGTATTTAAAGTCAAACCAGAATTATTACAAATCCAATTTTTAAAAATTATCTCTTTGTAGTACATATGGTCCTTAGGAAGATTTGAAAAACTATATATTTTTTATGTTCTATACTCTTGAACAAAATAAGTTCTTCATAAACTTCACTTCTGTTCACACAACCATGTCCTCTAGTAAGTTATGTGTTCTTTACTTTCTCAGAGTATAATCTCTGCCATGTGTCCTCTGGAGGCTACATAATGGGTGCAATGTACACATACACTTTTTCATGCTAAAGCTGTAGCTTACCATGTGTGGAGTAATAGTCTAACACACATGCATAGTGTGACAGCACTCCAGCCAGTCTTAAGGGTTAGCTTGCTTCAAGTTAACACACTCTTCGCCTGCTCACTTAAGGTCCTTGATCTGTAACAAAACTAATTTGCCTTCTTTGAGATTTGCAGACCACTGACCTTGGGGAATAAGGGACCAAAATTTTCCCAGGCCACAGAGGCCAGCAAGTTGGCTTGAAGCTGCCTTGGCGTTCTGATTAGCCCAGCAATCTTTTAGCAAAATGTTTTTTCTTTTTAAGGTCACACAGATGACTTAACTGACCGCTGCACATCCATAGAGCTTACCTTCCTTTGCAGAAAGAACAGAGTACCCTTGCATAATAACCACCCCCTGGTGCCAAGGACCCAGAACTTCTGATTACCAAGATAACTCTGTAGCTGGCATCATTGAGTCTGCATGTAATCAAGAAGTGTCACAGACCACTGTACTCCTTTAGCTAATTAAAACCATTTCAAAATCTCTGGGCCAGGCAGAAGCCTTGGAATTGGCATTTGGACAAGAATCCACCCTTTCCCCCAGATAGCTGGCCTCCTGAATAAAGTTCATATTCCTTTCCAATCAAAATTTATCTCTTGAATAGTGGTGGCCTTTCAAGCAACAGGCAGCAAAACTTGGGTTTAAGTAACAATAGGACAATGACTTAGATGTTCTTACAATACCTCCTTCTAGGAGAAAATTTTCTACATGATTAATTTATAATGAGGTAGTAATAAAGACTTAATACATGAATATGTTACTATAAATATTCATTTCCTTATCTGGAATTATTATTCAAATTATCTAAGAATTCTGTTTTACTGTGGGTGGAGACTGTTTTATGAAGTATCAGTAACAAGCAACAAAGAAAATGGTTTTGGTCAATGAGAATCCTGAATACATTACTGAATTTCCTGCTGTATGAGCACTCTTGTTTTGGACAGGCAGGAAGCCGCATTATCAAAGATCCTTCTGATGATTCCACTGCCATTCTTATACCTGTGGATGATTATAAGAAAGCATTAAAAAGAGAGCAGTCAATGACTCATAGTTTAGTAGAAGCCCCTTAATATACTATTGTCCCTCTAGTACAGTTAGTTGACAATGGGGGTCTTAAAAACATGATTCAACCAATTCTTGGGATTTCTATGAATATTTCTAAGAAAATAACTTTTGATGACATTCTTCAAATTAAAAACAGGGTGCATGAAAAACAAAACAAAACCACGTTCAACAGGAATAAGTTTCTCCACTCACGAGGAGTTCAGGTAGCAGAAATAATAGAATTTATTTCTTGCTTTCATTAACACAACTACTCTGCTTAATTACTCTTGCCTAGTTATTCCAGTAACTGTGGCAGTGTCTCAGCCCATATCTGAATATGTGGGATAAACTAGGAACTCAGTAATTGTTATATGAATGAAGGAATGAACAAACCATAAACCCCTAGGAAGAAAGGCAATATATCTACAATTTTTCTTCACATAGGTTTTGTTTCAAAGTAATAATTAAATGGCCTGAGGCCCTCACTTTGACGATGCTACATTTTAATTTAGGGAGATGAAGTTTAGTGGGGATATGGCTCTTATTTGTTCAATCTATTTACCTTTATTATCTAGGAGAACTTGATTTTTTTTGTCACTCTTTTTTATTTAATTTTTTTAAATAAACATATAATGTATTTTTAGCCCCAGGGGTACAGGTCTGTGAATCACCAGGCTTATACACTTCACAGCACTCACCATAGCACATACCCTCCCCAGTTTCCATAACCCCACCCCCCTCTCCCCCCAGCAACCCTCAGTTTGTTTTGTGAGATTAAGAGTCACTTATGGTTTGTCTCCCTCCTGATCCCATCTTGTTTCATTTATTCTTTTCCTACCCCCCAAGCCCCCCATGTTGCATCTCCACTTCCTCATATCAGGGAGAGCATATGATAGTTGTCTTTCTCCAATTGACTTATTTCACTAAGCATAATAAC
Organism: Mustela putorius furo; assembly: GCF_011764305.1. NCBI lineage: Eukaryota > Metazoa > Chordata > Mammalia > Carnivora > Mustelidae > Mustela > Mustela putorius. The sequence continues at coordinate 33,689,083 of NW_025421998.1, forward strand.
CTCTAGTTCCATCCATATCATTGCAAATGGCAAGATTTCATTTCTTTTGATGGCTGCATAGTATTCCATTGTGTATATATACCACTTCTTCTTTATCCATTCATCTGTTGATGGACATCTAGGTTCTTTCCATAGTTTGGCTATTGTAGACATTGCTGCTATAAACATTCAGGTGCACGTGCCCCTTGGGATCACTACATTTGTATCTTTAGGGTAAATACCCAGTAGTGCAATTGCTGGGTGATAGGGTAGTTCTATTTTCAACTTTTTGAGGAACCTCCATGCTGTTTTCCAGAGTAGGGAAAACTTGATTTAATCACTGCGTATAAGACCACAATTAATGATCATTTTCAGAGTAACAATATTTTTAATGGAAAGAATTTGTGTTTTAGAGATTATAAGGCTAACAAGTGAGAATAACTCTGTGCCTTACTTCAGGTGATTCATATGTCATAGGATTTAGCAATCTAGGCACTGTCTTTCTTAAGAAAAAATTAATTAACAAATATTCAGGGAGTATATATTGAATGTTAGGCCTAAGCCAGATGGACCCTGTTAGGAAATATTAAAAAGTGTAAGATGTAGACATCTAAATAGTTGGAGATGACAATGTGGCAGCTTATCTAAAAAAAAAAAAAATCATTTCAAGATCAAGGTGGCAATGAGACATAAGAATGAAACTTCCAAGAAAGCAACTTTGTAAATGTTTCCACCTGGAACATGATATGATGGCTGAGACCATAAGGCGATCTTGAATACAGTGATATGATCAAATGCATAAGTTTAAGGGAGAGGGGAACACCTCTGGAGATCATATGGATAAAGGCTAACAGTGAAGAAGACCTTTGGGTGACATTATTTTCTCTGTAGATGAAAACTAGTGAATCCTGATAACAATGCATTGCAGAATCAACAAAATAATTACGGTTAGAATAAGCTGCCACCTTCTGTTATACTGAGGACACCAAGAAACCTTCCTCTTTCCACATGCTCCCCCACTGGAGGATCTCCTACACTAAAACTTAAAATTCTTTTAGTAGAAGTTAGGGTCTTTTGTTCATTTCACAGATAGAGATAAAAACTAGAAGTAAATTCCCTGAGGAATTAATGCACCAAGTTAAAATTATGTCAGGTTGTAAAATGCAGGTATCATATTCATGCCTGAGATCCAGTTTTGATGAGCACTGTGAGAGGAAAGGAGAAGGGTACTCAGTACCTATAATAAAAAGTAATAATAATGTGTTGGGGGGGCAGATACAGAAAAGGAAGCCTAAGAACACTAAAAACAAACTATTATTTCAACGTTTTGTCATTGGGTTGGCTCTGGAAGAGGAAATGCAGAGAGAAAACATTTTATTAGTAAATACTAGTAAATCCAACCTAATGGGTTACTTCCTGCTAACCTGTAATATTTATAACAAAAACTATAGATACAAAAGAAAAAAGAACTGTAGGTGCTGAAAAGTATCAGAAAGTTAATCTCATAGCAAATTTTGGGATAAACTATTTATTTCCTGAGTAACTATATTAATAGAGAGAAAAGAGATGAATAATATAAACAATACAAATGTTTTAATAGTATTACAGTATAATACAGCACTATACTTTCACTTATATATTATAGATGAAATTTCTATAAATTTGAGTTTAGTTATTATCTCATAAAAAGAAACAGGCTTATTTGTTTCCAGGTTTAACCTCCTTTCCCACCTAGTTCCATTATGGTTTAGTCCATTATGGTTTAGGCCTATGGTTGATAAAAAGGAAGCATTTGTCTTAAGCAGATCTGAAAGACCTGCTCATCCACCAAAAATCCCTTCCACTGACTTGCTATGGTACCTGAAAATTCCAGTAACAGGTTATATCTCCTTAATGAAGTAACTGGAAGCCATGTAGTAGGCAATTATTTTTACTAGAAGTAACTCTATGCCAATTCTACCTACAAACATCTTGACTCAATTAATTTGTCAGAATGGCTGGACAGTCCTTGGAAATGTCCTCAGGAAATAAGCTATAGGCTGGCTAGGTTTTGATAGGAGCAGGAAAAAAAGAGGAAACTAAAGAAGCCTACTGCAGGAGAAAAGGCCACATTTGGAGTTCATTTATGGGTCCTTGGAAATTAATTTTTGGTGTAGAGAAGAAGGAGTGGGCATTTCAAGGAAGTTGGTGAATATCCAAGGGAGAGGTGTAAAATTGATGACAATTTCACAAACAAGCCTCTTTTTTTTTTTTTTAAAGATTCTATTTATTTATTTGACAGAGAGAGAGATCACAAATAGGCAGAGAGACAGACAGAGAGCGAGATGAGGAGAAGCACGCTCCCCGCTGAGCAGAGAGCCCCATGCGGGACTCGATTCCAGGCCCCTGGGATCATGACCTGAGTCGAAGGCAGAGGCCTAACCCACTGAGCCACCCAGGCGCCCCCAAACAGGCCTTTTAATTTAGTTACCTTGATTTCTCTTGGACAGCAGAACCGAAAGCATGACAGACAAAAGTTAAGAATCTAATTAATAGGTGAGAAGACAAAAGATCAATTTAAATAACCTACAAAGCGGATAATTTAGACAATTTTCATTTCAGTCTGCTGATAAAATTAAACAGTACAAAATTATAAAATGTTACATTTTTAAATTATATATTCATTTTATTCTTAAAATAATAACTACAGCAAAATATTTATCAGATTAAATGTAATGTGGTATCCAAAATTATATTCTAGAATAGAAGATTGTAGTTGAAAAAGTAATAAGATCAAATAAATAAAAAATAATGAGAATAAAAGATCAAATAAATAAAAAGTAATGAGATCAAGTAAAGTCTGTAGTTTATAGTATTGTACAAACATAAATCCCTAGTTTTGACAAATAGTTGTATGTTAACATTAAGGCAAGCTGAGTAAAGGGATGGGAACTCCTTGGGCTATCTTTGTAACCTCTCTGTAATTTTAGATTTATTCCAAAATAAAATGCTTATTAAAATTTTTGTATTAGAATAACTCTAGTTTATATTAAACATTTTTTTAGATCAAATTGTGAGTTATGCCAATGGCTCCTTTGGGACTACCATGCCTATTATGCAAAATTTTCTAGTGCCACTGAGTTTAATAGTTTGCATATATTCTTATCTTCTGAGCAACCATGCAGAAAAGAGTGGCATTTTCTCAGTGGCAGAGATAGTGACATTTTATCCAATAATGACCTATGCATCAGGTCTGGATAATACCTTGAGTCATTTCACCTCACCTTCATTTTAGCTGCACATTTTAAAGGCAAAAGTTTCCAGTTTCATGTTTCTTTTACTAAATGATAACCAGAGCTATAATAAATATCTCAGGCTCTGACCTTGTTTTGTTTAAGGAAAATATACTTTTTCCTTTGTTTATAGTACATAATGTTCCTCTGTATTTTAGGATGTTTTAGTATCATTTTCTCGTTTATTTTCATTTGCTGTTATCATTTGCCCATGCATTATGGGATAGAAAACAATTTTGGCTTGTGTCCATTAATAAGAAAAAAAAAACAGAAAATAAATAGATTGGGCTTAACACTACTCTGATTGAAGAGAAAGACCTTGTAAAGACAGTAATCTAAATGGCAGCAAATATTAACAAGATTAAACTAAGCATCTACGTACTAACAGCCTAACGTCCTGATTAATTAATCACAGGTTAAGCAACAATCACAACTTTACTGACTGGTGGGGAAGAGTGAGGTTCAGTAGCAACAAAGCAATCAAGACAGGGATATTTTTCACATTTTTTTCATCTCCAAATGATGACTTTTATAAAAGAGGGGTAAAAATATGAAAAGGATTCTAGAAATGAATTCTGAGTGGGTAAGAAAGATTACTGTAAGACTTGCATTGTGGTGCGGGGCCGCCTAACTTAGCTGTGGACTTTTTTTTTTTTTTTTAATTTCATGAGGCATTGAGGGATTGGAGGTGGGTGGGGCGGACTTCAGGGCTACCACTTTGTCTGCTGGTCCTGCTCAGGCTGAGGAAAATAGGCTTTTTAATTCTCACAAAGCCGCGCTTTAAATGTGGGGTGAGGAAAGGCTTGTCTACCCACCTCCAAGAAGCTAATGTCTCACAAACTGTTTAAGACAAATTTCCTTCCTCACTAGACACAATGAAATTGTTACAGCCCTCAGGTCCTGACATTTGCGTCCCAAGTTTTAAATGCATTGGCTCCGGGCACTTTACAAGAGGTTACTCAATCCGTCAATGAACAAACAGCTTTTCGCGTTCTTTTTTCGCAATTGAGTTTGCGACTTTTAGGCGTTTGGTCTTATGGTCTGTTTGGTGGTTCTTTTGGTTTTTCTACTCCGCTTCCCCGAGTGAAGACTGTGGTACCCTTGGTTTCCTCAATCAGAGTAAAAATTCGTGCAGGGCAGTCCCATGTTCAGTGCCATCCCACACTAAATGTTAATCTCCTAGGTATCCATTCTGCACCTGACTGCCCCGTGCCTGAGGGCGCCTCAACATTTTCTCGGCGTTTTTCGGCGCTTAATGCCTACAAAGAGGTTAGTTTTCCCCACCTACCAGTAAGGGACGCCGCTCAGCACCTGCGTCTACGTCTGCGCCTGCGTCTGTCCGCGGGAGTTCTCCATAAGCGCATGCGCCATCCCTGCAGCCGCGTGCGTAGGCAAAATAGGTTCCGCCGCCAGTGGTGACGTCAAAATTCCGCGCGTTAACTCGATGTGGACACCTGCCTCGGGAATGAGTCCTGGGATTTCGCAGTGATGGTGCACTGCAGTTACGTGTGGTTCAGAAAGGTCCGTGTCCGGTGTTTCTCATCCTGTTGCTCAGAGCATGGTGCCTGTAGCGCCACCTGAGAACTCTGGTTCCCCTTTCCTCCCCTTTTTCTTTCTGGGGGCCTCTTTCCTGCTTGGTTCTACTGTAGTTGTCTCCTCTTAGCCCTACCAGGAGTCAGGCTTGGCCCGTGAGGGATGTGAAGACTATATCTACCTGGAACGGTTTAGGACGGTTGTTTGGAGGGATAAGGTTTGAGGTTCTTCAGGGGAATTGTGTGCACGCGGGATGGGGAGCTGGGGAAACCTGCCTGCCTTTTAGGCATGCAATATGGTATACATAGTGTGTAGGGTTGACGCTTTCTTTTGGCTCAAATAGTCTATTTTTCTTCTTTTAGGTAATAATATCCATAGCCTGTTCCTATATATGTTTTTCTCTAGTGTACTCTTTTTAAGAGCTTTCTAAAAACTACTCATCAGGAAACGAAAGTAATGTAATTGGCTTGCCTTCTTGCAAGAAATTTAGGTCAGTTTTTATGCAGTGTTTATTTTAGACATCGTTTCTGTAAAATTTACAGCTGCTTCAAAATTAAAGAAAAAAATCTTAAAGAACCTCACTAGTAATGTTTTGAGACTTGCTGGCGTCATTAAAAATGACAACAGTCAGATACTCATTTTAAGTTTGGTTTCTAAACCCCTAAATATGATGAATCTAGAGTAGTAAGAAATGTTTTACACATTGAATAGAACTTTTAAAACAGAACTTTCTTTTTATTGGCGAGAGAGAGTCATGGTTAATAATATTCTGAATTAAATTATTCTTTCTTTTCTTTCTTTCTTTCTTTCTTTTTTTTTTTTTTGGAGTTTGGAATTTTTTTGTCTTTTTCAGTAAGCTCTATGCCCAATGTGGGGCTTGAACTCAAGACCTTGAGATCAGGAGTCACCTGCTCTACTGACTGAGCCAGACAGGCACCCCAAATTAAATCATACTTCATACAGTCCTCTATTTTCCAGAAAATAGGTAGCCAATAGAAAAGAAACATGGGAAAGGTAGTATTGGGGTGTATGAGGTAACTAATTCTTCAACCAAAAAGAAACTGCTTCTTTGTGTGTTTGTGTGGCTCAGTTCTGAAAGGCTGCTTGTGTAACCTTACTGTCCTAAACAGTTACTTCCACTAAATGTTGTTTGCAAGGGGAATCTGTTCACTTATACGTGACTCATTTCTGATCTATTCTGGCAGAATCAAAGTATAAGTTCTTCATCTGCAAAAATACTCTGGCTAGCGCTCAAGTTCATCTTTTATATATTCCTTCCACCATGTTCCCTTAGAACACTCTATTTCATGAGTACATTTGTGTACTCAAAACCTAAACTTTAAATCTTTGTTGTGCTCCCATCCATTGCAATCTGAGAACTAGACCGCATCAGAATCACCAAGGGAGCTTTTACTAAATGTGCTAGTGGGATCTATCCTTATCCCCTCCTCCAGAATATAGTGGAATGGTCAGTGGACTATACATGTTTTGGAAAAAGATGTTTTTAGTACCTAACCTATGCTAAGTGACCAAAGACTGTCAATTAAAGAAATTGCTCTGTAAGGAATTTTGATAGTTTGAGAGGTTAGGATCTTTACCTGCAGAAGTTTAGTGAGGAAAACAAATATTAAATGCAATATAAGATTTCAAAAGGCATAATAATAAAGATATGGTCTAATTGCTGAGAGAGTCCAGCAAAGTCAGTGGTAAGTGTTGACTAGAGGAATAAAGAAAGACATCAGAAAATTGACATTTGGGTGGGTTTATGGTAGAAACATTTGACATTGGAGGAAAAATCTGAGCAGAGTGGCATGGAAATGTGATAGTAGATTATGTAGTACAGAGCAAAGAGAGGAAGGAGAGATGGAGATTGAACAAATGAAAAAAAAAATGGAAGAATAAGTTAAGAACTTTTACTACTGGGAATTTTAGACTTTATTTCATAAACAGCAAAAACAAACATGAATGGTTTTTGAGTAGGGAGAAATATAATTAGAGATCAAATCCATTTTCAGAAAAATAGCTCAGGCAGCAGGACAAAGGCTGAATTGAAGGAATGATTAGACGTTGCAAGAGCGTTTTAGAGCCAGTGTAATGGTCAAAATACTAAGGCAGTGGTATCAGAAAGGAGAAATAGGTAATAGAGCTTTGAGAAAAGAAGCAGGTGTAGTCAGAGATTCCCCATTATAGACTCCATGACTAGATAAATGGTGGTTCAATTATTTGAGAGAATATTGGGGGAACAGAATTTACCTGGAGAAAAATGTGGTTTTGCCATGTTGTATATCTACAGTGACTATTACCCTTTCAACTAATGTCTAAGAAAAAGTTACATATTTGAGAGGTTTCAAATATGAATTAAATGCAGATCTTGCTCTTGGTTGCTTTAAACTATTAAGCTTACCTCCTGATGGAGATAGCCAACAGACTAGATATATAGAATATTTCACCTAGATGATAGTTTACTGGTACAGTCTGATATCACCTAGAGGAGAAAATCTAGATTGAAAAGTGAGACAGGGCTCCCACTTGATTAAGCATCTGACTTTTAATGTCTGCTCAGCTCATGATCTCACGGTCGTGAGATCAAGCCCTGCATCGGGCTCCCCACTGAGCATGGAGTCCGCTTGAGATTCTCTCTCTTCCTCTTCCTCCCCCAATCCCCCCTGCTTTTTACGTGCATGCACTCTCTAAAATTAAGTAAGTAAATCTTTTGAAAAAGGGGGGGGGACAGTGTCAGAAACCTTGAGACACAAAGTGGGATAACTAACAAGTAAAAAAAAAAGAGAGATCTTAAGGGAATTAATCAAACGGGAGAGGGAGGTCAAACCAGAGGTGAACTAAGGAAAAAGACTATAGATTTGACAATCAGAAAGCTAATACTGATTTTTTTAGGAGCTTTAGTGGTAAAAAAAAAAAAAAAAAGAATAGGGAGTTCTAAGTTGGTAAGCATGTTTGGTATACAAATGATCTCTTTCTCTTTTTTTAAGTATGGAAACTTCATTGATAACCTAAGACTCTTCACCAAAGGAGGAAGTGGTGGAATGGGTTACCCTCGTTTAGGGGGAGAAGGTGGAAAAGGTGGTGACGTCTGGGTTGTCGCCCATAACAGGATGACTTTAAAACAACTTAAAGATAAATATCCTCAGAAACGATTTGTGGCTGGAGAAGGAGCAAATAGTCGGTAAGTATTTACTGAATGACTTTGACTTTAGAAAATTAATCCCAGAGGAAAAAAAGGTTAGAAAATCAAGATTGAATTGGTAATTTGAAGTAAATTATATTCTATATTTGTAAATGAGCAGAAGTCTACAATAATTATCTCAATTCTAGTAAAGATAAAAAGGGTAAATACTATGGAATGTTTCAGTTTTTAAACATTTTTATCCTTTTCTTTTCTTAGTGTCTGTTTATATTCTTTTGCACTTTGCTGTGAAAACAGAAAATGACCTCCACTATCTTCTAAAATTAAATTTTTAGCAATCTTTAGGAAACCTTTTTCAAATCTCAACTGTTCTACCCACCCTACCATCACCAGTAGTTCTGCTGGGGTCTTAAGATGTAGAGCCTGTTTCTCTAAGTCCCTTGTGTATTTTCCTTTGGCTTGTTTTGGTCTTCTCCCTGTAACAAAATGTTCCATTTATTTTTTGTAAATTTTTGTTATTTTTTATGGAATATATGCTGCCCTCAAAATTTGAAAAGAACTTTTTAAAAACCGTACTCAGTTACCTGTATTTTGGAAGTAGTGCTTGAACCAAGTCTTGAGAAGGAAATAGAACTTTGCCAGACAATCAAGCAGGAAAAGGTGTGTTGCTAAGTGTATAACAAAAAAGGCAGTGCATTAGGAGGGAAAAAACTGGTGAAATAATACTTATTTCTAGCATAACTGTGGTACAAATGGGGTGGCTCATTTTAAAACAAAGACATTATAGCCCAGATCATGCAGAGCCTGATATGCTGTGTTACAGTGTTTGAAGATTATCTTAGAGTGATGGGGAGCCATTGAAAGATTTTAAAGGGACATTAATAAATTAGTGTCTTAGAAAAATCACTCAGGGGATAATTGGTTAAAGAATGAATTGGAGGTGTTGATTGAGACTCAAGATAGGAGATCAATTTGGAGAATATTGCAATATTTCAGAAATGATGAAATACACAGTGTTTGGTCTATACCCATCATTCTAGTTTCATCTCCCTCTACATTCTGTGTTTTCTGCATTTCAGTCATGTTGGCTTTCTTTTAGTATCTTATACTGGCATTTGTCTTCTATCACTGGGGCTTTGTTTGTGTTACCTTTTCTGTAATGCTTTTTCCTCCCCTCATCCAATTGCCTTCTATGAACCCTTTGGATTTAAGCCGACATCTTTTTCCTGACCTCTCTGATGAAGTCAGAATTCCCATATGAACTCCCATTGTGAGTTCTAATTCATAAGACTTGTCATAGTTATAATTTTCCATTTTCTCATGTATTTGATTAGTGTCTGCTCTCTTAACCAGACTACCGCTGAGGTCCATTAGGGCAGGGAACATAACAGTTTAGATCATTTCTTCCTAGATTTCTAGTAGAGTGACTGGTACATAGCAGATATCAGTTAACATTAGTTGAATGATGAATTAGATTGACAGAAGTGGATGGATTAGAACTATATTAAAGAAGTAAAATAAATAAGACTTGGTGATTGATGGAGTGTTGAAAGAGAATAATAAATCTAGGCCAACTTCATGTTTTGACTTGAGGTGTGGGTAGATGATAGTATCATTCTTTGAAAAGGATTACAATAGAAAGTGGCAACTGAGATGTAGGGAAAGGAAGTTTGAAAGATCTTTGGAAATGTAAGCAAACACTTGAAATACAGGTCTGTGATTGAGGAATATGGTCAGGTCTAGAGATAAATTTTTTGATCATAAGCATGGACTAGGGTAGGTGCATTACAGAAGAGAAAAGGATTGAGGATCAAATTCTGTTATTCACCAACATTTAAGGAAAAGTAACAGAAGGTGTGATCTAAAAATAGAAAGTTAGGAAAGACTTAGTGTCATGGAAGCTAAGGAAGAATTTAAAGGAGGAGGAGGTAACAGTTTTATTTATCTTGTGCAGTTCAGGTAAATTAAGTTGAATAAACTTACTGAATGCCAGCATTTGAATGTATTATTTTATAATTTTATGAATTATGCCACCATATGTCTGTATTTGGGTCCTGCAAGAAGCAGGTACCAAAGTAAGATGTGATGAACAAGAGAGTTATTGGGAAAACACCTATAAGGACAAATTGGAGAGGGACCTGAAGGATGTTGGGAAAGTTGTCTGACCGCTGTGCAAATCTAAGTCTTACAAAGGAGAGAAAGAAAGGCAAAATTTTAATCCACTGTGCAGTTTTAAGAAAATTAAGGCAAAGCTGATAGTGACTCCTTAAACCAAAGGAGGAATTCTTGTCTCCTACAAAGGGGCTGCCTTAGTTACCCTGCCACACCTAATCATTGGTAAGAAGTAGACTGTGGGAAGCATCATCTCTTTAAGATTTCAGAGCACATCAGTTTGGGTCATGGGTCATTGATGTTCCCTGCAGTCAGTTGTAAGAGATGCATTTTTGTGGTCCACTATGGCATGCAATGTTCAATGTTATTTTTAAAATCAATTGTTCAGTGTTAGTTTTCGTCAATAATCAGAAATCTACAAGAGCTTTGCAAGGTACCTTACATGACATTTTGTTTCTGGCTGTAGAACCAAAAGGGAGACTCTTGGATTGATGAAATTGAGCTATCATTTATTTTCATTTTGCAGTGATAACAGAGATAGTGTCTATTTTGTTTAATTCAGCGCACACTTAATGAGGATCAAGTATAAACAAGATACCAAAATGATATCTTAGATGTAGTACACTCAAAGATGAACTCATACATTGAGGTATGGTATATCATGCTGTGATTTTAAAGTATTACTTTTTAAATCTCAGTGCACAAGCGTTGTGTAAGTTAATTAAATTCATAAATGATTGATTTGAAAATAGATTGGTATTTTAACTTTTTGAAATATGTATTTGGAATTTAATATTTAATACAAGGGAGTTTTTTTTATATGCTGGTATCTGCACATTGCCTCATTTATCCCCCATTTTACCTCAAGAATGTGCTTTCCAATCAGTCTGTGTCCTTACGCCAAACCACCAAGCTTTGTCAATACAACCTCACCACTTGCACCTACCCCCACCTATCCTCATTTTCTGTTTTTCAAACAAAGCTCACTTAATTCCATCTAAAGAGATTTGTTCCCTATTGAGTGTAAATCTTAACTCCCTTATCTTCTTTTCCTTGAAAGATTTGTTCATGTGCTTTAGTTTTTAGGATATGAAAAGGTTAATCATGGGAAAAAAAGCTCAACTATTAGACAATTTTAAATACTCTAAACTAGTGTTTTTAGACTCTGTCTTTCAATTTTTTAATAGGAACTTTTAAACCATTTTTGTGCCATCCATACTGAGAAACATTTTACATTTTAACCACACATGTATGTTACTCTATTTTCTATCCTGTGGTATGTTGTACATTGTTGTTTTCCTTTTTTGGGGGAGAATATGCATAATATGAAATTTACCATTTTAACATGGATAGTTCTGTGGCATTGTACTACATTCATCTTGTTGCACAGCAATCACCTATCTTATTTTAAGTGCTGGTTTTGACTGTATTTTGAAAAACATTGCCTTAGGGTCGTAAAATCAATTTATAAGATTTCATATAAAAAGCAGAATAGGGGGGCGCCTACGTGGCTCAGTGGGCTAGGCCTCTGCCTTTGGCTCAGGTCATGAACTCAGGTCCTGGGATCGAGCCCCACATCGGGCTCTCTGCTCGGTAGAGAGCCTGCTTCTGCCTCTCTCTCTCTGCCTGCCTCTCTGCCTACTTGTGATCTCTGTCAAATAAATAAATAAAATATTTAAAAAAAAAAAGCAGAATAAGAAACCGCACTATCATGAGGTAGGGTTTCACAAAACTTTTAAGTTATATATATATATGAATTTGTATGTGTACATATGTGTGTTTGTGGGTGTGTATGAATGATGACTGTATTATTTCTCACTGAGTTGCAATTGAAAAACTGAAAACTACTGCTTTGAAGAAGCCATGCCTTCAGCATGTAAATCCTTTAAAGTGTTCAAGATCTGTATAAAAGTCTGTTTCTTCAGCTATAAAATAGGGATAATAATAGTACCTATTTCTCTTTGAAAAAAATTAATAAAATTGATAAAACCCTAATCAGACTTACAAAAAAGAAGAAAGGACCTAAATAAATAAAATCACGAATGAGGGAAGAGAAATAACAGCCAATACCACAGAAATACAAATAATTCTAAGAGAATATTATGAAAAACTATATCCCAACAAATTGGACAACCTGGAAGAGATTGATTAAATTGCTAGGACATATAAACTATGAGAACTGAAATAGGAAGAAATAAAAAACTTGAACAGCTTGATAACCAGCAGAGAAATTGAATCAGTAATGAAAAAACTCCCAACAAATGTCTACCAAACATTTAAAGAAGAGTTAATACCCATTCTTCTCAAACTTTTCCCAAAAAATAGAAATGGAAAACTTTCAAATTCATTCTAGGCCAGCATAATCCTGAACCAAAACCAAACACTGCATATAAGATATGGGATATATAATATATCCCTTATATTATATAATAATATTATATTATTATTATTATATAATATAATATTATAATATTATATTATAATATAAGGGATATAAGCCAATATCCCTCATGAACATGGATGCAAATTCTCAATAAAATACTAGCAAATCAAATCCAACAGTACATTAAAAGAATCATTCACCATGACTAAGTAGGATTTATTCCTGGGCTACAGGGGTGACTCAGTATTCACAAATCAATCAATGTCACATACCACATTAATAAAGGGAGGGATAAGAACCATATGATCCTTTCAAAAAATGCAGAAAAAGCAATTTGACAAAGTACAACATCCATTTATGATAAAAATCTTCAACAAAGTAGGGATAGAGGGAACATCCCTCAACATCATAAAGGCCATATACAAAAAACCCATAGCCAATACTGTCCTTAATGGGGAAAATCTGAGAACTTTTCCTCTACAGTCAGGAGCAAGACAGGGATGTTCACTCTGACCACTGTTGTTAATATATAGTACTGGAAGTCCTACCCACAGCAATCAGATAACAAAAATAAAAGGCATTCAAATTGGCAAGGAAGAAGTCAAATTTACTATTTGCAGATGACCTGATACTCTATTTAGAAAACCTGTAAGACTCCACCAAAAAACTGCTAGAACTGATACATGGATTCAGTAAAGTTGTAGAATACAAAATCAATGTACAGAAATCTGTTGCATTTTTATATACCAACAATGAAACAGCAAAAAAAGGAATCAAGGAATCAGTCCCATTTACAGTTGCACCAAAAACCATGAGATACCTATGAATAAACCTAACCAAAGAGGTAAAAGATCTGTGTTCTGAAAACTATAAAATATTGATGAGAGAAGCTGAAGAGGACACAAAGAAATGGAAAAACATTTCAAACTTACGGATTGGAAGGACAAATAATGTTAAAATGTCTGTATTACCCAAAGCAGTCTATATATTTAGTGCAGTCCCTATCAATATACTGACAGTATCTTTCACAGAGCTAAAATAAATAATCCTGAAATTTTTTGGAACCACAAAAGACCCAAAATAGCCAAAGCATTCTTGAAAAAAGAAAAGCAAAGCTGGAGGCATCACAATTCTGGACTTCAGGTTATATTACAAAGCTGTAGTGATCAAGTGATCAGTATGGTGCTCGCCCAAAAACAGACACATAGATCAGTAGAACAGAAGAGAAAACCCAGAAATGAACCCACAACTATAGGTCACTTCATCTTGGAAAAAGCAGGAAAGAGTATCCAATGGAAAAAAGACAGCTTCTTCAACAAATGTTGTAAGGAAAATTGGACAGCAACATGCAAAAGAATGATACTGGACCACTTTCTTATGCCATACACAACAATGAATTCAAAATGGATTAAAGATCTACATGTGAGACAGGAAACCATTAAAATCCTAGAGAAGAATATAGGCAGTAACCTCTTTGACATTGGCCATAGCAACTTATTAGATTGTCTCTAGAGGCAAGGGAAACAAAAGCATAAGTAAATAAACTTTTGGGACTTCATAAAATAAAAGCACAGTGAAGCACACAATCTAGAAAACTAGAAGTCAACTTACGGAGTGAGGAGATACTTGCAAATGACATATCTGATAAAGGGTTAGTATCCAGAATATGTAAAAGATAATAAAACTCAACACTCAAAAAACAGTTAAAAAATGGGCAAAAGACATGTCTTTTCCAAGGAAAATATACAGATGATTGACACATGAAAAGATGCTCAATATCACTCATCATCAGGGAAATACAAATAACAACTGCAATGAGATACCACCTTACAGTAGTCAGAATGGTTAAAATTAACAACACGGTGTTGGTGAGGATTCCGAGAAAGGGGAAACCTCTTACACTGTTGGTGAGAATGCAAATTGATGCAGCCACTCTGGAAAACAATATGGAGGTTCCTTAAAAAATTAAAAATAGAAGTACCCTATGATCCAGTGATCACACTACTGGGTATTTACCTCCAAAATAAAAAATACAAAATCTAATTCAAAGGGATACCTGGACCATAATGTTTATAGCAGCATTATCAGCAATATCCAAATTAACAGGAAGATCCCAAATGTCCTTTACATGATGAATGGATAAAGTAGATATGGTATAGATATACAATGGAATCTTATTCAGTCATAAAAAAATGAGATCTTGTCATTTGCAAGATGTGGGTGGAACTGGCTAGTATTATGGTAAGTGAAATAACTCAGAGACAAATACCATATGATTTTACTTATATGTGGAATTTAAGAAATAAAACAAATGAACATAGGGGAAAAGAGAGAAAGAGGCAAACCAAGAAATAGATTCTTTTTTTTTTTTTTAAGATTTTATTTATTTGACAGAGATCACAAGTAGGCAGAGAGAGAGGAAGGGAAGCAGGCTCCCCGCCGAGCAGAGAGCCCTACTCGAGGCTCGGTCCCAGGACCCTGAATTCATGACCCGAGCTAAAGGCAGAGGCCTTACCCCACTGAGCCACCCAGGCACCCCCCCAAGAAATAGATTTTTAACTGTAGAGAGCAGCTGATGATTTCTAGAGGGGCCGTGGGTTGGGAGGGATGGGTGAAATAGGTGGTAGGGATTAAGGAGTGCGTTTGTGATGAGCACTGGGCATTGTATGTATGTATGTAGATGTTGAATCTGTATGTACAATTGGCTGAATAAGTGGTACATAATTATGTGATAGCTTTAACGTGGTTGTTATCGTTATGTAATTGTATTATGTTTTTGTTTGTATATTTTTCTTCATTTTATCTCTATAAAAAGGTTATTCTAGCTCAAAAATTATCAGATAGAATTAAAAATATCAGATAAAACTAAAAAATCTGAGGGGCACCTGGGTGGTTCAGTGGGTTAAGTCTCTGCCTTTGGCTCAGGTCATGGTCTCAGGGTCATGGGATCGAGCCCTGCATCGAGCCCTGGGTCAGGCTGTCTGCTCAGCAGGGAGCCTACTTCCCCCTCTCTCTCTGCCTGCCTCTCTGCCTACTTGTGCTCTCTCTCACTGTCAAATAAATAAATAAAATCTTTTTAAAAATTTAAAAATTTGGAAAAAAAATCACCTATAATTCTTCCACACATAGATAACTACTATTAACCTTTTCTTGACTGTTTTAAGTCTTTTTTTTTTTTTAAGATTTTTTTTTTTAATTTATTTGTCAGAGAGCGAGAGAGCACAGGAAGACAGAATGGCAGGTGGAGTCAGAGGGAGAAGCAGGCTCCCTGCAGAGCAAGGAGCCTGATGTGGGACTCAATCCCAGGATGCCGGGACCATGACCCGAGCCGAAGGCAGCCTCTTAACCAACTGAGCCACCCAGGCATCCCAAGTCTTTTTTTTTTTTTAGGCATTAAAGCAAAATGACTTGTGGCAGTTAGTTTGTGATTATGTGGATGTATATAAAATTTGGGGGTACAAATATGAGAGCACATTTTCCAATCTTTTCTTTTCTCTAAACATTTTTTTCCATGCCAGAGAATTATTCAGAATGGCTGCATACTAATATACTATTGGAAATAACAACGTTTTTGGCATTCATTCATTTAGGTAATTATAGGCTTTTTCATTGTTATAGTCACAATGTAAATATATCCTAGTGTATAGTGTTTTACATGATTATTCAGTTATTTTTTTAGGATAACTTTCCAGAAGTAGAATGCTTGTTAAAAGTTTGTACCAGTTCTATCATGAGCAGTGTGAAAGTAGCTAGATCAGTCACTCATAATTAAAGTATTCTTATTTGAGGTCCATTTGTTATAATGTTTGTTATTCAATGGATTTCCTATTTTTTCCCACAGTCTCTTTCGTTTATATACATCTACATAATTCTATTTTTTCTATCTTAATTGTGTTATAGCAATGATCACTCCATTTTAGTCATGTAATATTTTAGTTCATTATGAGCTAAAATGACTTGGCTAGCTTGGTAACTTAAATCATTACCTATTATTATTATTATTATTATTACTTATCTTGTTATCTGTTTTATTTTTATTGTTTTTATATGATAGTCTGAAATGCAAATAAATAGCAATAATTTTCTCTTCCTCTGATATTTGGCCATTTAACATCTGTATCAACAAGAAAAGTTGGTTTCTAGTCTTTGTAAGCCATTATATTTGTTCAGTATAGTCCATTTAATATAGTGGGTTTTCCCTATTTTAATTTAGCTTTATTTTTTTGTAGAGTTAATGCACTGAAAGGGTCCAAAGGAAAAGACTGTGAAATTCCTGTACCTGTGGGTATTTCAGTAACTGATGAAAATGGTAAAATTATAGGTAAGTGTAGTATAGATTCTAAGGTTGTGAAAATGTACATATTTTTTAAAGTTGTTTGGGAACTGTGAGGAATAGCTCCTTTTTAAACTTTTAAAAAAATTTAAAAAACTGAGCCTGGGTGGCTCAGTGGTTTAAGCCTCTGTCTTCAGCTTAGGTCTTGATCTCAGGGTCCTGGCATCGAGCCCCACATTGGGCTCTCTGCTCGGCAGGGAGCCTGCTTCCCCCTCCCCCACTCTCCCTGCCCCTCTGCCTGCTGTGATCTCGCTCTCTGTGTCAAATAAATAAATAAAATCTTAAAATAATTTTGTTAAAAACTACTTCAATTGCTAATTTATAAGAGATTTGAAAACTTTATATAAAAGTTGTTCAAGGGAAAAAGAACTTTTCAAGGGGCGCCTGAGTGGCTCATTTGGTTGTAGAGTCAACTTGATTTCAGCTCGGGTCATGATCCTCAGGGTCCTGGGATCATGACCCAAGCCCGCATCAGGCTCCTCACTCACTGGGGAGTCTACTTGAGATTTAACCCTCTCTCTCTGCCCTTCACCCTCCTGGTACACATGTGCTCACTCAGGGTCTCTCTGTCTCTCTCAAATAGTAAATAATTCTTTTTTTAAGAGTTCAAAATTAACTGTTAGAGTTAAGATTATTGTAAAGATACAGATTTATAAGTTGGAAGTTTTTGGCATCTGTTTCTGAATGCAAAATGTCATTAATGATTAGCTCCAAGTAGTAATCTTTGTTCTAAGTATCTTTCTCTGTCTTTTTAAGGAGAGCTCAATAAAGAGAAAGACAGAATTTTGGTAGCTGAAGGAGGCCTTGGTGGTAAATTACTCACTAATTTCTTACCACTGAAAGGCCAGAAACGAGTCATTCGCCTTGATCTAAAACTTATAGCTGATGTAGGCCTAGTGGGGTAAGTATCATTTGTATTTTTATTTTTATAATTTGATAAATAGTTCATAAGTAGGAGATAAATATGAATGGTAATTAGGGACCAGTGTTATTTGTGGAATTTGTGTTGTCTGTATACATTGAGGATGCTGCTAAATACAGTTATTTTAACATTGCAAATATGGAGTTTCACAATTAATTTTTATTTATAAGAAGAGAGGAAGATCACAGCAATTGAGTAGGCTAGTGGGAATGGTAGAGAATGAATCAAGAAAGGAAATCAATCAAATGCAGTAGTATAGGAAGGTGAAAGAAGATTACCAGATATTAAGGAATAAAATTAAAATTCCAGACCACATTTTATGAAGTGTATAGGAGGAAAGAAAAAGAAAAAAATGCTTGAGATACTCCTACAAGTCTTTATAGAGGTATTGCTCTGTTGATCAGGTGGCTAACGGCCCATACAGACAGTCTCAGCCATCAGACTTAGATGTTACTGAGCATCAAGTTGGATCTCACTGTGACTGTTTCCCTTTCCTTCATGCTCTACTTACGATCTGTCCATTCTCAGTACTGCAGACCCTACAATGTTGCCCTCTTTCACAGGCTTCCTTTGTTTCATCAAACAGTGCTGTTTGGCTGTAGAGTTTGCAGTGCTGGCACCTGACTGAGGGGGATAGATAGCAAGCTAGAAAGTAGGTAAAGGAAGGGAAGACTTTGGCTTTGTATTTCTTCTCTTCTGTCTGCCTGGCCCCCTTCAGCATTACGCAGAAGTCACATGAAAGACTTAAGAAAGAGATAGAGAACACTGCCTATTGCTGGCTCTACTTCAGACTTCCAGTTCCATTCCGTGCCTTACATAGCTTCTTTTTAACTCTCTTTATCTACCACTCCAGCCATCCCTGCTTCTTTCCCAGAGTAATCAGTCTGAATCCCTCACTTCTTGCCATGCCTGTCTAGCTACTAGGTCTTAACAGCAGTGGCTTAGAATTCATGAAGGCCCCATTCTTGCTGACATTATAACAGGGATTATAACAGGGAAGGATGTGATCCTGGTGTTCAGGCTTGCCATTTGCATTTAGTCTTTTCCATAAAACTTAGTTATCAGGCATAGTTTCTTTAATAACATTCATTTTTCACAATGTTGTAGGCTTAGTAAGGTTTTCTGAACAAGACTGAGAATCTAGCCATTTGCAGTCTCATTCGTTACAAAATGTGTTTCAAATTCTGCAGAGACCTCTGCAGACTAAGAGCCTCACAAGGCTAAGTGGTAAAGGTGGAGTGAGGATGGGGGACTCAGGTGAGAGACTATTTGGTTTAGAATCTCATATCCACTGGAGATCACCTGGAAGGTCTTGGGTAAGTTTTAGAATGTCTCTAAGCTTTTGTTCTCTCTTTTTAATAGTGGCTAGATACATTGCTAAAATGTGAATAAGATAACACATTTACAGCACAACACATGCGTTAGATTTATGAATGGGTAATGAATGATAGCTGCTAACATCATCATCATTACATTGCCAGTTTATTGGAGAGTACATATAGTGAAATACTAAGCTTTTTAGAAGTGGATTTGATTCCTCAGCGCCTTCAAAAGGAATCAGTCTGCCTCCATCTTTATTTCAAAGTGCTATTTTCCAGAACCATGAGAGAATGAATTTCTTTGTTTTAAGCCACCCAATTTGTGGTACTTTGTTACAGCCGCCTTGAAAACTAATATATTTCTTATTCTTCTCTCCTCTTAATATAGAATGTGCAACAGAAAAAAAAAAGTGGATTTGATAATACAGTCTATAATTGATGCATCCAGTTTCTCTTTTTTTTAAAGCATCAAGTTTCCTAAGTACAATGCTTAATGTATATATTTTAATGCTTTTAAATTAGCCAACTGTTCTTAAAAAGTTACTACTGTGAGTACCAGCATAAACAGATAACCTGTTTTCTGGTTTCAAGAATGAACTGAACTTTAGAACTAAGGTGCTTATCACTAACGTATTTGTACTGCTGTTGTCAGATCTGATCTTTGCATAGGTCAGATTTCAGCCTCTAAAATTTTTATTAAGTACTTTTCAGGAAAAATTTCAATTATCATTTCTTCAACCATTGGCATCCTTTTTCTTCATAGGATTTCAGTTTCCTTGGAAATAGTCACTGGCACTTTTCTGCATTTAATACTGTTATGAAAATAGGATAATGGAAAGAAATAAGCAAGTCTAGTTAGGGATAATCATGAATAAAAATTACTGCAATTTGCATTTCAGAAAGTTAAAAGGGCCTGGTATAATGAGGTGTAAGATAATACTGTATTTTTTTAAAAAGACAATACATATTTCCATAGGAAAATGAGTCTTTGGGGCGCCTGGGTGGCTCAGTGGATTAAAGCCTCTCCCTTCGACTCAGGTCATGATCTCAGGATCCTGGGATCGAGCCCCACATCCGGCTCTCTGCTCAGCAGGGAGCCTGCCTCCTCCTCTCTCTCTTCCTGCCTCTCTGCCTACTTGTGATCTCTCTCTGTCAAATAAATAAATTTAAAAAAAAAGAAAAAAGAGTCATTAAAAAAAATTGCACTAATTTTATTTTAAATTTATTATAAGGATATATTTAATGAGATATTTTAATTAAGTTTATTTTGAATGTTAAAAGAGCTCTACTAAGAGGTTATAAATTTTTATAGAATTTCAGATTAATAGTTGCAAACTATTACACTATTATTCCAAGTGAAAGTTTGGCTTGTATTGTAAAAAGAGCTTTCTCCATTTTGAGTGAAATCTGTGAAGACAGGGATCACACTGGTCTCATTGATTGCTGTATTTCTGATGCTAGTATATTGCCTGGTTAGGTAAATGATTAACAAATATTATTTGGAAAAATTTAATGAAAATATCTGCATAGAACTGAGGAAATCATCTCTTAAGCGACTCTCATTGCTTGTACTTTCATATATGATGGGCCTTTCCTAAGGCAAATTTAGCAATAAAATCAAAGCCTTTAAACAATATATATTTTAATTATAATTCAGTTTTTTCTCATCAAGAAATATATCTCAAGAAAGAGATTAATGGTATATGTAAAAGTTCAAGGAAAGGGGTATGTGGGGTGGCTGGGTGGCTCAGTGGGTTAAGCCTCTGCCTTTGGCTCAGGTCATGATCTCACGGTCCTGGGATTGAGCCCTGCATCGCATCGGGCTCTCTGCTCAGCAGGGAGCCTGCTTCCCTCTCTCTCTCTGCCTGCTTCTCTGCCTACTTGTAGTCTCTGTCTGTCAAATAAATAAATAAAATCTTTAAAAAAAAAAAAAAAAAGGAAAAGGGCATGTGGGTGGCTCAGTCCGTTAAACCTCTGGCTTTAGCTCAGGTTATAATCTCCCTGATCAGGCTCCCTGCTCAGTAGGGAGTTCGCTTCTCCCTCTCCCTTTGCCCCTCCCACCTTGCCTGGGCTCAGGTGCACTCTCACTCTCTCTCTCAAGTAAAATTTTTAATATAAAAGTTCAAGGATAATAACTGTGGTGTTTAAAGTTTTTAAAAGTTAGACAAATAATAAATGCTAAAAGAAAATTTTCTTAAAGAAAAAGTATCTATTAATTCCACCACCTAGGAGTGACTGTTAATGTTGGTATATGTCCTTCTAGCTGCATACATTTTTTTTGCAATGTTATTTTTAATAGTAAAAAATTGGAGATAACCTAAATGCCTAACAATAGGAAATTAAGTAAATTACAGTGTGCCCTTGAAAAGTGTTCACCATATATTATTACTCAGTTTAAAAAACAGGCCAACCAGCTATGAAGTAATCTTTCAGGAAAAAAAATCAAAACTGAACCTGATCAAGGCTTTTTCTCAAACTAACAATTTATAGAAAAACTGGGGCAAAGGAGCATGCTAAAGGACATCATGGGGGTGTCAGCAAAAAAAAAAAAAAAAATATATCCAGACTATGGGAAAGAAATGCTATAGGACAAATGACCCAGTTTCCTTAAAAATAAAATTACAGCAGCACCTGGGTGGCTCAGTCAGTTAAGTGCCCAACTTGATTTCCACTAAGATCATGGTGTCTGGGTCCTAGGATCAAGCTCCCTGTGGGGCTCCACACTCACCAGGGAGTCTGCTTAAGGATTTTCTCTCTCCCCAAACCCCTCCCCCTGCTTGCACTTGTAGCGCACACTGGCTCTCTCTTTCTTCCTCAAATAAACTTTAAAAAAAAAAAAAATGAACTAAATTACAAAGAGAAAATAAAATGGGGGAGATCTTTACCAAAAGAAATTTTAAGGGATACATTAACCAGTTGTAATACACGGGCCTTAGGTGAGTCCCTGTACAAAGCAACTTTAAAAGAAGTATTGGGGGGGTGCCTGGGTGGCTCAGTAGGTTAAGTCTCTGCCTTCAGCTCAGGTCATGATCTCAGGGTCCTGGAATCAAGCCCCAAGTCAGGCTCTCTGCTCAGCAGGGAACCTGCTTCCCCCTCTCTCTGCCTACTTCAGATTTCTGTCTGTCAAATAAATAAATTAAATCTTTAAAAAAAAAAAAAAAGAAGAAGTATTGGGAATGTGTAATTTGTTGAAGGTAGGCTATTGCTAAATGAGATTCATTACTTCTCTCTACTTTTGTATATATTTGGAAATACAGTATAAAACATATTAAAGAAAATTTATAAAGCAATATAAGCAATATTTTGTCATTGTTTGGCTAGAATTAGTGGATTGTTAGTATTTTCATTAGTTTCTTTTTGTTTTTCTATGATTTGCAGGCTTTTTTAAGATAATTGAATTATACTCCCAATACTAAAACATCACTAGTGTCCAGCATAAATTTATCTTTATTTTTTTCATATGTATATTTCATTCAAGTTTTTCAGGATTATTATTTTTAAAAAATAATTTATGTATTTGACAGAGAAAGACACAGTGAGAGAGGGAACACAAGAGGGGGAGCAGGAGAGTGAGAAGCAGGGCTCCCACAAAGCAGGGAGCCCGATGCAAGGCTAGATCCCAGGACTCCGGGATCATGACCTGAGCCAAAGGCAGACACTTGATGACTGAGCCACCCAGGCAGCCCCTTTTGGGATTATTTTTAATTTATAGTCTGTTTTTATTCCCACAGGTATTCAAGAAATGTACTTGCTGAAATGTTAGAAATTCAGAGATAATCAAGTATTGTTAACAATACTAATATTTGTTTTAATTCATTACATTATTTTTTCATTTCAGATTCCCAAATGCTGGAAAATCCTCTTTGCTAAGTCAGGTTTCTCATGCAAAGCCTGCAATTGCAGATTATGCATGTAAGTATCATTTGTTGTGTATTTTAATATGTGGAGGTAAATTTTTAAAGACTCATCTTTCTTTGAATATGAATAAAGTGACAACTCTGAGGTAGCCTTAGTGTGAAAACTTGGCCGCCAGCGTACATGCATTTCCCATTAATCCTTGAAATCTCTTTAGCTCTTCACAAAGTTCCTAGTACTTGTTAGATACTTGCTTCTTTGCATTTATTTCTCCTTGCATAACCACTTATTTGACTTAGTTGTGATTTTCTGAGCACCTATCCTTTATCAAGCACTGTTCTTTCTATTCATTTAGCAAGTATTTCTGTGAACTCCAGTGGGTTCTGTAGAAACAAAGATGGGTAAGCACTGTTCTGACTCTTACTGAGCTTATAGACTAGTAGGGGAGGGCATATATATCATACCTGACTATAAGAGAATATATTATGATTCTGTAAAAGAGTGTAGTTAGCTGCTTTAAACTTTGGAAAGGTGTAATGCTAGGGCTGAGGTATGAAGAATACTTGCATTAATCAGTGAGAGACAGTGGATGTGAAAGGTACTTCCGTCAGAGGAAGTAGCAATGTACACAAAGGCTCTCTGGTGGCAGGGAGATCTCTGTGTCTAGAGAACATGTAATAAGGGAAAGAGGGAATTGATGAGGCAGGAGATGTAAGTAGAAACTATATCATACAGACCAGGTAGGCTTTGCTCTTTATATCTAAAGAGCAGCTCATAGCCTTTTAATCAAAGGATGAAATGATTAGATTGCTTTTCAAAAAGATCTCACCACATGTGATGTAGAAAATGGATGGGTGTGGGACCTAAATGGGTCTGGGAAGAGTAGTTAGGTTATTGCATTAGCTAGATGAAATAGAGTGGATGCTTAGACCAAATAAATAAATGTGATAGAGTCTCTGTTATCATTAAACGAAAAGGTATAGAAACATCCATTGACCTGGAAAATACAATTAAGCCATTCTAAAATTAAACTCTGATGAAGTAGAGTTAGTTTGGTTCTAATTGCTGTAAATTATGTGACCATTATTTATTGTTAAAGTATAGGAGCTCTTGAGAAGGAAAGAGGAAGAAAAGTTCAGAGTCATAGGAAAGAGGCTAGTGCAGAATTGATAAGGTTTGAGGATAAGTGAATGAGAAAGGACTAAACAAATTTCGCCCACAGACCCAGTGATAGAAACCTAAATTCTGTTCTACCCAGCGGCACCTTTATCATGCTCCTTAAAGTACAGCCAAAGAACTTTGAAGCCCACTGATTAGATTAGCTTTATGCCTATGCAGATTATAATTGTATTTTCCACTCCAACAATGAGAATATTATCTGACTTAAATTGTTTACCAAAAAATAGTAATATTTTTTTATACATAATGGTAAGACAGTTTTGAGAGTACCAGCCTTATTCTAGCCTAAATTTATTATTTCTTTTAGTTACAACATTAAAGCCTCAGCTTGGAAAGATTATGTATGATGATTTCAAACAGGTGAGTATTTTTAAAGACATTTGGTTAGAAGTGCTTTTGATGCTTGGACTATGTAATATTTGATTGTTTCTATGGTGTTGGGGGGAAAGGTAGCAGAATTTTGTTTTTGGTAAATGAGACCATGATCGAATCAATTCTCCTGAGCATGATAATAGTAGAATATCATATGAAAATATAACTTTTTGTCCTTCCAAAGTTTAGGTCCAGTTTATCGTTACAGCATAGAATCTTCTTATGGATTTTTGCTTCCTAAAAACATTTTCTAAAGTTCATGGAATTTACTTTATTCCAGCTTTCTCTTTCTAAAACAAATTTTTTTTAATTGCAAGGGATTCTGGTCTAGCTATTAAAACTTATTTTTCCTTAATAAAGAATAACTATAAATCTTTTGAATAATTAGAGTAAAAACAAATAACAAAGGAAAGTAACAAAATTTTTAAAATATATAATGTATGACAAGCATTTATGCTCCTTGGTATTTACGCAAATGCAACATACACACAAAAACCTGCACATGGATGTTTGTAACAGCCTTGTTCAGAAGTGCCAAACCTTGGAAGCTACCAAGATGTCCTTCAGTAGGTGAATAGATAAATAAATTGTGGTAATAAGGGAATATGATCTAACACTAAAAAGAATTGAGCTGTGAAGGCATGAAAAGACATGGAAGAACTTAAATGCATATTCCTAAGGGAAAGAAGCCAATCTGAAAAGGCTACATACGATATGGTTCTAACTATGTCACAGTCTAGAAAAAGGCAAAACTATGGACATGACAAAAAGATCAGTGGTTTCCAAGGATTAAGGGGAAAGAAAGGATGACCAGTAGAGCACAGGATTTTTAGGGCAGTGAAACCATTCTGTATGATACCATAATGGTGGGTACATGATGATATACATTTGTCAAAGCCAGTAGAATGCACAAAACCAAGAGTGAACCCTAATGTAAAGTATGGACTTAAGGTGATAATACATCAGTGACACATAAAAGATTTATGTTCATTTATATAAGTTATTTAACAATAAAAATTTTTTTAAAACTTTATTATATAGAATAAGTAAAATTATAAATAATTTGAATATGGAGAACAATATATAGAGGAAAAGAGAACATTGTAAATTTTAAGGGAAACTTAATTCTCAGTTGCAAAATTCTAAGATGGAGAACCTGCAAACAAAATTTTAGGACATGAATAAAATCTTTTCAGGACATGAAACCTTTGTTGCATTTTGTCTATATGACTGCTTTGTCATATAGCCACAGTTTCCTTTAAAACTGTGAAATCTGGGGCACCTGGGTGGCTCAGTGGGTTAAAGCTCAGGTCATGGTTCCACGGTCCTGGGATGGAGCCCCGTATCAGGCTCTCTGCTCAGCAGGGAGCCTGCTTCCTCCTCTCTCTCTCTGCCTGCCTCTCTGCTTACTTGTAACCTCTGTCTGTCAAATAAATAAATAAATAAAATTGTGAAATCCTATCCACAGGGGCAGTGTATGAAAAGCAGTGCTTCTCAGCCCTTACTGCACATCGTTACAATTAACTGGATGGCTTCAGAACAACAATGATAAATGAAGCCTAGGCGCTGGAGATTTGAAACCAAATTCCTTGGGGTAGGGCCTGGGTATCTCTACTTTTTAAAAGATCCCTGGGTGTTTATAATGTGCAGTGAGGTTTGAAAACCACAAATACAGACTAATAGTTAATCACTTACCATTTCAAAAAGGAGATATAAGAACCTTTTCTCCTGGGGTGCCTGGGTGGCTCAGTCGGTTAAGCAGCTGCCTTCAGCTCAGGTTATGATCTCAGGGCCCTGAATTTCAACTCAGGAAGTTGAAATTCTGTGACAGGTTCATGTTGAACCCCACATCGGGCTCTCCACTGAGCGTGGAGCCTGCTTCCCTCTTTCCCTCTGCCTGCCGCTCTGCCTACTTGTGATCTCTATCTCTCTGTTGAATAAATAATAAAAATCTTTAAAAATATATATTTTTTAAAAAATAAAATTTTAAAAAAAAGAACCTTTTCTCCTTCACTTTTCAAAAATGGTCAGTAGTCCTCCTGGTAGAACATAAACAGAAAAGGAACAGTGGTGCCACATAATCAATTACATATGGAATTTAAAACTCGAAACTATAGAGCTATAAGTCTATGTCTGCTGAATTACTATCCCTCTATACTTTTAAGAACTCAGAAAGTTGAAATTCTGTGACAGGTTCATGTTGAACAATATAATCGATGGAATTCTAAAGAGAACTTATGTGATTAATAAATGTTAAACTAATCCCTAGAATTCTTAGATTGTTAGATTAGTAAGTAAAAATGGGACTCTAATTTCTGATAACAAATGGTTTTGATTCTTAATATCTTGGTTTTATAAATATGCAGTGATAATCACAAATTAGTAACTGTATTTGAAATAGGAAAATTTGGGGATGTAATTATTTTCTTTTTTTTATTAAACCATCTAATTTTGTATTAGATATCAGTAGCTGATCTTCCTGGTTTAATAGAAGGAGCACATATGAACAAAGGAATGGGCCATAAATTCCTCAAGCATATAGAAAGAACCAAACAACTACTGTTTGTTGTAAGTCATATGTGTACCAGTGTAATGTTCAAATGAATGTGAAAATCAATGTGTTTAGTTTTCTTTATCTGATATGTCGTTTGCAAATATCTTCTCCCATTCTGTCAGTTGTCTTTTGATTTTGTTAACTGTTTCCTTTGCTGTGCAAAAGCTTTTGATCTTGATGAAATCCCAATAGTTCATTTTTGCCCTTGCTTCCCTTGCTTTTGGCAATGTTCCTAGGAGAAATTCTTTAGAATAATAAAATTAAAAGATAAGGTACTATCACATGTTATTCTACTAAGTGTTTAAATGGGAGTCAAATATAGTAAGTAATCTTCGTTTATAACACAGAGTGGAGATGGCATTACTATATCCGATGTAAGTTTGGCCATACTTATCAAGGTTTAATTCTTTAAGGCTGTCAACATACTGTTATGTTATTATAGAGTATCTCTTTCCTATTTCATTGATGGTGTTGGAGCTATTTATTAGATTGTCTGTATCTCATACAAATTGTTTTATCCATACTAGTTTTTTATTTCATTAATATTATAATTTCATCAGAATAATTATGGCTGTCTTTACACCACAGTTTCTCTTACTCATTTTGAATTACTGAATTAACAATGTATAGATTGAGAAATTATTTTTAGCTTGAGAAAGTTAAACATTTCAAAACAGAAATTTGTAGCTGTAGTTATGTCAAAAGCCGTCTCTTTCCATCTTTTTTTTAGGTTGATATTTCTGGATTTCAGCTTTCTTCCCAAACTCAATACAGAACTGCCTTTGAAACCATAATACTGCTTACAAAAGTAGGTTTTCTGTTTTACTGTGTTCTGTATTTGGTCTGACATGTAGGCATATAGAACTGTATTAGATAACAGATAATTAGAATGAATACATATTCTACCTCTACTTTTTGAAGCTTTGAAGTCAAAGAATCATCTAAGCTTGCTTTCTCCAGTTCTGTGTTAACCCACGCTTCAACCTATTAAAACCAGTGAAATTCTCCTTTATTTTAAATCTCTGTTACATACTTCTCAGACTTTATTCTTGCTTGAACTTTTATTCCTACTTTTTTAGACTATTTCTCAGTCTGTTTTTTTTTTTTTTAAGATTCTTTTTATTTATTTGACAGAGAGATCACAAGTAGGCAGAGCAGCAGGCAGAGAGAGAGGGAAGGGGAAGCAAGTTCACCGCTGAGCAGGGAACCTGATGCAGGGCTCCATCCCAGGACCCTGAGATCATGACCTGAGTCAAAGGCAGAGGCTTAACCCACTGAGCCACCCAGGCGCCCCTCGTCTTTTTTTTTTTTTTAAGAAGATTTTATTTATTTGAGAGAGAGTGTGAGTGGGGTGAGAGGCAGAGGGAGAAGCAGCTCTCCATTGAGTAAGGAGCCTAATGTGGGGATTGATCCTGGGACTGTAGGCTCATGACCTGAACCAAAGGCAGATGTTTAACCAACTAAGCCACCCAGGCACCCCTCAGTCTATTTTTTTGCTTTTTTCTGTTCATTCCTTAGATAGCATTCCGTTACAGTTAATACACCGATGACTGCCAGATCTTTCTGATTGATACCTACGTCTTCTGGTCTTGCTTTAGACCAGCCAACTAATGGATATCTTTCACTGGCTGTCACATTACGTTCTCAAACTTAATATGCATACAACTGAACTTTAATGGTTTTGTAAACCAGAATCCTGGGTGTTAGTCTCGCTTCTTTCTTTCTCACCATCTGCATTAAGCCCTATCACTTCCATATCCTAAATCTTTGAAATTCATCTATGTGTCTTCATCCACACTGTTATAATCATCAGCCCTCCTCACTAGAATGTTTTAAGTATTCCTATGTCACCACATTGCTTCCAGTCTCACTTCTCTCCAGTCCATTTTTTAAAATTGAAATGTAGTTCACATACAAAGTTACAGTATTTTCAGGTGTATACAACATAGTGATTCAGTAACTCTATATACATCATGCTATGTTCTCCACAAGTGTACCTTCCATCTGTCACCACACAATGCTATTATAATACCATTCTCTAGGGGCGCCCCGGGGGGCTCAGTGGGATAAAGCCTCTGTCTTCAGCTCAGGTCATGGTCCCAGGGTCCTGGGATTGAGCCCCGCGTCTGGCTCTCTGCTCAGTGGGGAGCCTGCTTCCCCGTCTCTCTCTCTCTCTCTCTCTCTCTCTCTGCCTGCCTCTCTGCCTACTTGTGATTTCTGTCAAATAAATAAATAAAATCTTAAAAAAAAATAATACCATTCTCTAGTTCTATATTTTTTATTCTATTTTATATTTTTAAATATGGCAGCTAGAGTGATATTTGTGAAAAAACCAAGATAATGCTTGTTCTTTGCTTAAAATACTTCAGTGGGGGTGCCTGGGTGGCTCAGTCAGTTACGCCTCTGCCTTAGGCTCAGGTCATGATCTCGGAGTCTGGGATCAAGCCCCACATCAGGCTCTCTGCTTACTGGGGAGCCTGTTTCTCCCTCTCCCTCTGCCTGCCACTCTCTTTCCCTCGCTCAAATAAATAAATAAATAAAATATTTTTAAAAAATAAAACACTTCAGTGATTCCCCCCCTGTTGTTAGGTTGAAGTCTAACTCTGAATGTGGTTTTTGAATTTGGCAAGGGTTGGCTCCTAGCAGTTCATCTCTGCCCTTCCTGCCTCACTTTTTATTCTTAGCCACATGATTTCTCTCTAACACAGCATGCTGTTGCTTACCTCCAGGACTTTTTATATCTTGTCACTTTTTTCCTGTGAGTATTTGAATACGGGTTTCTATATGGACATGTTTTCATTTCCCTTGGGCATATATACCTAGGAGTAGAATTGCTAGATAATATGGTCAGTCAATGTTTAACACTTTGAGGACCTGACAGAATTTTAGAGTGGCTGAACCATTGTACTCCTTTATAATCACACTAGCAAGGTATGTGAGGGTTCTAGTTTTTCTACAAGAATGCCAAAACTTGTTCCTTTGTCTATGTTTTTTATTTTTAGTTATCCTAGTAAGTGAGGTGGTATTTCATTATGGTTTTGACCTGCATTTCTCTAGTGACTAATGATGTTGAGCATCCTTTCATGTGTTTATCAGCCATTTTTATGTCTTTGAAGAAATGTCTGTTCACATTCTTGGTGCATTTTTTAAGTTGGGTTACTTATCTTTTTTTGTTGTTGTTGAGTTGTAAGAGTTCTGTATATTTTGGATACAAGTCCCTTATCAGGTACATGTCTTGTAAATATTTCTCCCATTTCTTTTGTCTTCACTTTTGTTGTTTGTTTGTTTTTAAGATTTTATTTATTTATTTCAGAGAGAGTGAGTGCATGAGCAGGGGAAGGGGCAAAGGGAGAGGGAGAAACAGACTCCCCGCTGAGCAGGGAGGCTGACAGGAGGCTCCATCCCAGGAACCTGAGATCGTGACCTTAGCCAGAGGCAGATACTTACCCATTGAGTCATGCAGGTGCCCTTGTCTTCATTTTCTTTATATTATTTGAAGCACAAAGGTTTATATTTTAATGAAGTTCTTTTTGTCTATTTTTGTCTTTTGCTTGTGCATTGCTGTCACAACTAAGAAACCATTTCCTGGGGTGCCTGGGTGGCTCAGTGGGTTAAGCCTCTGCTTTCGGCTCAGGTCATGGTCCCAGGGTCCTGGGATCAAGCCCCGCATCGGGCTCTCTGCTTGGCAGGGAGCCTGCTTCCTCCTCTCTCTCTGCCTGCCTCTCTGCCTACTTGTGCTCTCTGCCTGTCAAATAAATAAATAAAATATTTAAAAAAAAAAAAACCACCCATTTCCTAATTTATGGTCATGAAAATTTACTACTAAGCACACTTACTTTTTCTAAGAATAATATAAATATA
This sequence comes from Mustela putorius furo, assembly GCF_011764305.1. Classification (NCBI taxonomy): domain Eukaryota; kingdom Metazoa; phylum Chordata; class Mammalia; order Carnivora; family Mustelidae; genus Mustela; species Mustela putorius. Next base: position 33,719,902 of record NW_025421998.1, read on the forward strand.
GCATTAGACTGTTACTATTTACTTCTGAATTTTATCAGTGTGCTTAATAGAAGTCTAGATATCTGTATTTGGTCCTATGTACAAATCACTATGTCTCTAAGATGTCATTTGAATTAAAATATATTAACATGTGACCTAACCAGTGAGCATTTTATGAATTTTCTTTGTCATTTAATTTTGTGGTTGTTGAGGTTTATTGAATTTCAGAAATGTCAGTGGGCTCTAGATTACCCAGGCCTACAAAGTAAAGAAAGATATTACCAAATAGGTAATCTATATATTTATTTTAATAAAATTACTTGTTTTTTGTTTTTTTGTTTTTTTTGGAAGGAATTGGAGTTGTACAAAGAGGAACTTCAGACAAAACCTGCACTTCTGGCAGTTAATAAAATGGACTTGCCAGGTGCTCAGGATAAATACCATGTACTGATGAATCAACTCCAAAATCCTAAAGGTAAACCCATTTGTTCTTTAATGCCAATTTAATGATTACCTATTGCGTGCAGAAAGTGCTAAGTGGTGTAATCAATGCAAAAGAAAACTGATAATTGCTACTCTTAAAAAAAATTATGTTTGAAGAAAGAACACATTAATATGAAACTTTAAATAACATTGTAACATAATACTTATCAAGTTTCAGAACTGTGATATGGACAGTAAGTTAGCAGAGACAAAAGGAAAAGTCGGGCTTCATAAAGAAGTGAAATTTAAACTAGGCCTTTAAAGAGTTAATGGGAGTTGGATCAGAAGAGAAGAAAGTCAGCATCTACCTATAAATTCTTTTACTTTAACATACTTCACAAGTTCTAGACCTTCATTCCCCTAATACACTATAAATTTAAAACCAGAGCAAATAGTTCTAAAGAGATATGTATCTTTGCAATGCCAGCAAAGTACCCTGAAGAGTCCTAATTTCTAAAAAGAACTTATGTACCTACATATGTGTGACATAGAATAATAGTGCTGTTGTTGCAAAAGGATTTATTTGTTTGAAATTTGTTCCCAAATGGACCACTTCGTGTAAAGGAACTTAAAGGGACTCTCCATAGTTTTGAATATTGACCTTTGCAGAACACTTCCTATCCTACAGTAATGATGCTTTCATTTTTCTGAATCTAGAAGAGGAGAAAAAGTCAGGTGGATAGAAGGTGTCTAATATGTTTTTAAATGGTACTAATTCCCTGTTTTTATCCTTCTATAGAAATGGGGAAAATAAGTTATAGTATACTGGGGCTATCACACAGCACCAGAAGATCCTTTCTCCCTTACAGAAATCTTTCCCTTGCATAATTTACGTATTGGAGCTGTCCTTGAGTTAATAAATTACTTTCAGGATATAAATATTCCTGGAAATACTGAGTACTCTTTATTCTATAATGTCACTTGCTTTATGAGGTCATTAGATCTATTTGCTAGTTGGTCTTGCAGAAAAGGGAATTTACAGAGGAGGTGTCAAAAGGGAGAGTAACTCAAGAGTTTGTGCTATTTTGGTCTGTCATAAAACAAAATACAGTGACCTCAGTGATAATTCCTGAGTTAACATCTTTGGACTTCTTTGAGGATGTTCGAATCTCACAAATGAAGTTCCGTGTTTACTTGTACAGTCTCTTTCAGTCCAGCCTTTCCAGTGCATATCCATGTTAACCCATCCCATCAATGTGCTGTCTCCCTTCCCATTGTCTTGAAGGCAGGGAAGAGGAAAAAGTAATATAATAGCTGTCAGCCCCTGTGGGGTGATAGATTGAACTCATCTGAAATGATTTCCCATTAAAATGTCCCCACACCCCTTTCAATTTTAGTACAGCTCCTAACGCCAGAGCCTGTAGTTTAGGGTAGTTTAGTAGTTAAAGCCTGTAGTTTAGGGCAGCTAAAGGCCACCTGTGTATTGAGGCAAGTGACAAAATCCCAATCATGAATGATGTTATTTTTATACATACGTCTTTTAGAAAATCTGTGTTGCCTGACTTCATTGAGCTCCTCCGAAAAAGCAAATTTTTTGCTTCTGTAAATAGAGCATGTGTGATTTATCTTTTATTTTTACTTAATTTGGTTTAAAATATATTCATCCAAAAAATATTTGCTAAGCACCTATCATGTGCTTAGAATCTTGCCATTGTCATTTGTAAAAACAAAAGTTTCTGAGAGGTTATTAATGAGGGAAGGAAAAAAAGAATAATACTAGTTTTTAGTACCTTGATTCATAAACCTCTAATATAGTTTTAATTTACTTTCAAAGACAATGAAAATCAGCTTAGTTTTGTGCTCCTTGTTTCAGATTTTCTGCATCTATTTGAAAAAAACATGATTCCAGAGAGGACCATGGAGTTCCAACATATCATCCCCATCTCTGCAATTACAGGAGAAGGAATTGACGAATTAAAGAACTATATAAGAAAATCTCTAGATGAACATGCCAATCAGGAAGATGATGCATATCATAAGAAACAGTTGCTTAACTTACAAATTTCCAGTACAATATCTTATAGTGAGCCACCACCAAAAAATTATTAGCCCCAGATAGATGTAATTTAAATCTATTAAAAATGATACTGAGGGGCACCCGGGTGACTCAGTGGGTTAAACCTCTGCCTTCGGCTCAGCTCATGATCTCATGTCCTGGGATCGAGCCCTGTGTCGGGCTCTCTGCTCTGAGGGGAGCCTGCTTCCCCCTCTTTCTCTGCCTGCCTCTCTGCCTATTTGTGATGTCTCTCTCTGTCAAATAAATAAATAAAATGTTTTTTAAAATTAAAAAAAATTTTAAATGATACTGAAATTATATTCATTTGAAAGTTTTTCTACAGACATGTATTCTTTAGAAGGTTTATTAACCTTCTGCTATAAATGCCATCATTCAAGAACCATACCTTCTTGTTTTGTAGTTACGTGTATAGATAATAAAAAACTAAGACCTAGAAATGACAACTTATATTTTATGGCCAATCTACCCATAATAAAATCCTCTGATATTCCTGTAGTTATGACATCTCTAGTGAGATCATTTATATATATATAAACAGAAGAGCATTCTCTAGAATATTATTCAAATGAACAACCAGGTTTTGTTTGTTTTTGAGTCTGTCGTATACCTGGTTCTACTAATTATATAATAGTTACCTTTTTTGGAAAACTTCAAAAACCTAAATTTTAACGTATTTTCAGTAATAATAAAGATCACTGATAATATTTAACAGAAACCAGCAGGTAGATGATTATAGTTTCACCTTTTGGAAAACTTTCTTTCTTAATTATAAATCTTTTTTCCTGCTTTGGAGCAGTATGGTACATGTCTCATTTTCTTGAACTCAAATCTGCCTTGTTTTCATATTTTGGTAAAGAGAAGTAATAGGAAGAACAGATTTGAAACAATATTATCAATCATCAGTATACTGATATTAAAATTTCTAAATTTCTGTGTTTCAGAAATACAAATTGGACATTTTCTCTTCATCAGTTTTATTATAAAATATATATGTTCATTGTAAGAAATAAAACATAAACCACCCAAAAGCATATAAAGGAAAACAACTTCCCATCTTCCTGCACTGGGCCGTCTCATCCTTCCCAGAGAAAACCACTGTTAATAATTTCTTATTTCCAGCAGAATTTTTTAATTGATTTATCTTTTTACTCAAATGAGTTCATTATATAAACCTTTTCTGAGTTGGGTTTTTTTTTGTTGTTGTTCAAATAGTAGCAAGTTAATGAGCTTTTAAAATTAGTTCTTCAAAGCTGCTTTTAAATTATTAGAAATTTTTTTGGAATTTAAGCCTCCATGAAGCTTTTACATATGGTTATAGTATTACATAAAAATCATGTCCGTATAGTTCTTAAATTTCTTCTGATGTGACAATGTGAATGAGTGTTTACAAGTATTATTTCACTTTTATTTGTTCTGTTTTCTGTTCTCCACTCCCACCTCCCATTCAGGGCCCCAATGGCTTTTTTTTTGTATTTCTTTTTCCTTCATTGCACAGGTATTTATTGAGTATCTCCCATCTGTCAGGCACTGTGCAAGGCACAGCATGTACAGTGTTGAAAACAGGACCTGCTGCCCTTACGGACCTCACATTCAATAGCAGAAACTGCAGGGGATTAGAATAGTCTGGTCTTGCTTTACAGCGAAGAAGTAAGAGTGAGGAGAGCATTCGGAATTTGAACATCTGTACTGATCATTCTGATCATGTTTCATTTTGGGTATGTTTTACGTTTATAACTTTAGTATCGTTTTTCTCTTAACTTATATTATTTCCTAAATATATAGAAGCAGTAATGTGAGGACAATTTCATCAGGTGAATTTCTGAAGTTCTGACACCATAATCTTATTTTCTGCTGTGGCAAAGGATAGTAGATACGTGCTGAGAAATAAGAGGAATTACATCTTATTTGTTAGTAATGGCCAGGTCACTACAACTAAAGAAAGCATTGTGTTATGTAACTCACTAAATGTCTCATGGTTTATATTTTCTAGTTAATGAAAGTTGATAGTTGAGGGCGCCTGGGTGGCTCAGTGGGTTAAGCCACTGCCTTCAGCTCAGGTCATGATCTCAGGGCCCTGGGATCGAGTACCGCATCGGGCTCTCTGCTCGGCGGGGAGCCTGCTTCCCTCTCTCTCTCTCTGCCTGCCTCTCCGTCTACTTGTGATTTCTCTCTGTCAAATAAATAAATAAAATCTTTAAAAAAAATTAAAAAGAAAGTTGATAGTTGATTTTTATTCTAAACAGAAGGAGAAAATCTGGATCCCTTTTTATTTTACAAAAAATACATTTTAAGAACTTAAAGATTTATTTTGAAATCAATATTAACATCTCAGATGTCATTTATTTTGTCCTTAAGCAAGATTTTTTTTCACTTTTACCTTTCAAAATATATATACTTTTTGAAAGACTTAATTTTTATATTACTGAATAGCCAAGGTATCAGTGTGCTGCATATACTAAATTTTTACCAAGTCCCAGTAGTTCTTGCAGAGCTTGTGTCAGATTGATTTACCATCATCGCTTCTCGGCCTTTTGGCTAAGATCAAGTGCAGATTGATTTACCATCATGAATTACAAGCCAGATCTGTCAAGTATTAAGTGCATTATACTGTGAAGCTGGATTCGTGCTTTGAAGATTTCACCTATGAATAAAAATTTTCCCAAAATATATTGTTATTTTTGCAATATATATCCATATTATTCATATCATTGCAAAATGAGCTTTATAGAAAATTAATGTTTTTGTTTAGATTTTATTTATTTATTTTAGCGCGAGTGAGCATGGGTGGGGAGAGGGGTAGAAGGAGAGGGAGAAAGAAGGACAAGCAGACTCTGCACTGAGGGCAAAGCCCTGTATGGGGCTCTGTCTCATAACCCTGAGATCATGGCTTGATCCAAAATCAAGAGTCAGCCGCTTAACCCTACTGAGCCACTCCGGATCCCCTAATGTTTTCTTTTAAGTGGTAAACATGTATTATCTAATTGGGGGGAATCTTCATAATGGGGAAAATCAGGTCAAAGGTATTTATTTTAGGTTTTATCTAGTTAGTTTTCTTGTAAAGGTGTATGTCTTAGCTCATTGTTTGCTTTGGGAAGATGGAGTACAGATATTCTTTTGAGAAAGTTAATGAAAGCAAAAGATTTCTTTTCTTGCCAACATGTGCATAAACACATGGAGTATTTTTTCTAAGTAGTTTCATAGGGTTTGCAGAGCTCAGATAAAAAAAAAAATAGTTAACAAAGGTAAGCTCCCTCTAGAAATTTGTAATATCATTAAGTTACATTAAAAATAATGTTTCTGGTGCCTGACTGGCTCAGTCAATAGAACATGCGACTCTTGATCTAAGGGTCGTGGGTCAAAGCCCCACATTAGATACAGAGCTTACTTTAAATAAATAAATAGATAATAAGTGACAGCTATTTTTGTTAAAAATGCTTATGCGTAATAAATTTTTTTAAATGTTTCAAAGCAGCAGCATAAGTTAGCTTATAAACTATAGCTAAAAAATGAAATGAAAGTTAGTAGTGGTGTAGATTGTAAACCTTACATAGAAGACATCTTATTTCAAAAACATGGAAACATTTTGTTTGAAGACCAAGTTGTGAGTTGAATTTGAAGTATATTTTTAAACCTTTGAGTATCTCAAATTTAATTTAAATCTGTCTCCCTTACAGATAGACAAGTGAAACAAATTGAGAAATGAGTACGTGGTCTGTGCTAGTAATCGTAATATCTAACACAGTAATATTTTCATATGCTGGGCAATGTATTGGGTTGTTCACAAATATCTCTTTTCAACACACACTATATTGTGCTCACTTCAGCAGCACATATACAAAAACTGGAATGATACAGAGATTAGCATGGCCCGTGCACAAGGATGACATGCAAATTCATGAAGCGTTCCATATATTTGGTGCTGTGAATTGTGTTAAGACTGATAAATCACAGACCTGTACCCCTGATACAAATAATACTTATGTATTAATAAAAAAAGATAAAAAAGAATTCAGCAAAAATGAAAAAAAAAACTACAAACTATATTGCCTGTGATCATTTACTATTAGGTGAATGGATGTTTGGGGTTTTTTTTGTTTTTTTTTTTTTTATTTGAGAGAACAAGAAGGAGTGGAGAGGAGAGGGGCAGAGGGAGATGGAGAAGCTGGCTCCCAGCTGAGCTCAATCCTGGGATCGTGACCTGAGCCAAAGGCAGGCTCAACTGACTGAGCCACCCAGGCGCCCCTGTTTTGAGTGTTTTTAACTTTTGGGGGAGTGTACTATATTTTGTAATTTTAAAAATGTCTTTGCCTTACAAGAGTTTATTCCTTGGGAATTAAGCCATTTAGATGAACTTAGTTAACAAATGTTGGCAGACAACATGCAGTAATATTTCCTGCAGAGTTAAATAAGAACGAAAATTTATTTCTTAAACAGCTATGTCAGAGAAGCATTTTGTTTGGGGTTTTTTGTTTGTTTTGGTTTTTGGTTTTGGGGTTTTTTGTGACTAGAGTTTGGCAGGGAGAAGGAAAGTATCAGAGAAGTCTCTTAACATTAAGTGGGTGTCATAAGCCAGTTGAAGGAAAAGCAAAATCAAGTAGGTGATAGGAATAAGAAAAGGAAAGAGAACAGAAAGAAAAGCAAGTATGTTGGAGAGTTGTAGTATTTCTCTGTGGATAATTCAGGAGTGATGTGGGTTATTGCCTCAGCTGGCTGTCAGATGTGTGAAGAAGCCAAGGGCAGTTTCAGCTACCATTTCTGACCATAACCAATCATTACTTTTAGGCGATTCTAATTTTTGTACTTTTACTGTTTCTTATTTTATGACTGTTGCTTAATTAATAGTTGTTGGGTACTTGGAAGACTTCAGGGGAAGCAATCAGTCACCTTTGTGTATATTATTAATGTCTTTATAATAGAAATTAAGTTTCATTGGGTTGCCCCAGATACTAAGCTATGCGAAGCCTAGCTATTATTTGAATCCTGTCCTCTGAAATACTTAGAATTTGAATTATACTTAAAAATACTTAATTGAATTATACTTAAAATACTTAAAAAAATACTTAGAATTTGAAGAACAGCAAATGTAGTTTATAAATAAGTAATTTTGGAGCAATATATGCCAAAGTTGGAGCTTTTTCTATTTGTTTTTTAAACTTAAGTGATTGAAGTTGAAAGGAAAGGACAAAACTTCCTTTGTTCATGGCACGTTTTAAAAAAAATTTATTTATTTATTTATTTATTTGAGAGGGAGAGAGACACAGCAGGGGGAGTTTGAGAGGGAGAAACAGGCTTTCTGCCGAGCAGAGAGCCCAATGCGGGGCTCAATTCCAGGACCCTTGGACCATGACCTGAGCCGAAGGCAGATGCTTAATGACTGAGTCACCCAGGCACCCCAGTGGCACATATTTTAACATATTTTTCTGAAGCTGCCAATTCTTCTGACCAGGGCTTTCATTTTCTTATTTGTTATCAAACATTATTACTGGTATTATTCCAGTATGAGAGGCTCTAAGAAGACCATGGTGTAATTTTCTTAAGAAAAAGGATATGAATTTCTTTTATTTTTTTATTTATTTTTCAGAGAGAGAGCCAGAGAGAGACCACAAGCAGGGGGGAGCAGCAGGCAGAGGGAGAAGCAGGCTCCTCGCTGAGCAAGGAGTCTGATTCGGGGCTTGATCCCAGGACTCTGGGATCGTGATCTGAACCAAAGGCAGTCACCCAACCAACTGAGCCACCCAGGCACCCCAAGAAAAAGAATATGATAATAAATCTAAAATATGCCTTCAGTTTTATTTGTATATGGTTTGCTGCAAATTGAGGGAGATTGGAAAACTTTAAATCAAGAGCAGGCATTGAATAGAAGCTTCCGGATTTCAGTGGATTTGCCACGTGATTGTGTGACAATAAGTAAAAGCCTCTGGTCAACAAAATCCTAAGGGGGAGAAATAAGAGTACTATAAAATACTTGAGGCTCAGTTTCAAAAACAAATCTTAATATGAACTGGTGCTACCTTGAGGTCAAGAGAAGTTATAAGAGCAATATAATGTGCACACATGGCCTTTCTTATAAAAATAGAAATCAGAAAAACTCAGCTGCTTTAAAGAATCACTAATGTCATAATTCCAAATTTGTAACACATTCATCAAAAGTTTAACATACAGGTTTATCTGTAAAAACTAGGTTAAAAATAGTGGTGGTCTAAGGAGAGGGTAATAAGCATGGTACATGACAAAGATTTACAACACCTGAATGCAATTATAGGCAAAAGCCTTCAGTTATCCTGCTTTAAGCCAGTTCTTTTGTACACTTTCCTTCCCTTCTTCCCCTTATTCACTAGTCACTTTATTAAAGAATATTGGAAACGTGTGGTCACCCTTCCTCTTATATAGTAGACAACAAAGTCCCAACCATTTTTAAAGTGACAGCTCACTGCTTGATTATCCAGAACCTTCTTCCCTTATTTCCTGTATTAGTTTGCTAAGGCTACCTTTAAAAAGTACCACAAACTGAACAACAGAAATATATTGTGTCACAATTCTGGAAACTAGAAGTAGGAGATGAAGATGCTGACAGAGGTGATCCTTTCTGAGGGCTGTTTAGAGAGATTCTCTTCCATGTCACCTGCCTAGCTTCTAGTGGTTTGCAGCGTTCCTTGCCTTGTAGAAGCAGCACCCCAGTTTCTGCCTTCTTCTTCACATGGTATTCTGTGTGTGTATGTGTGTGTCTCCAAGTTTTTCCTTTTCATAAGGAAATGCCCTGTTGGATTAAGTCTCACTAATGACCTCTTTTTAACCTGATTAGTTTTATAAAAACCCTGTCTCCAAATAAGGTTACATCCTGAGGTATATTGAAAGAGTTAGGATTCCAGCATTGGAATTTTTGAGGAACACATTCTTCCTGTAACATTTACTTATTTTTCTCTCTATACTTTCCAATTAATAGATAGTTAATATTTTTTATTTGGTAGGTTCCTCCAAAAAATAGTAAATGGGGAGGGTTTTTTTTTTTTTTAAGATGTATTTATTTATTTCAGAAAGAGAGTGCACATGGGGGGTGGCCAGAGGGCGAGGGAGAGAGAGAATCCCAAGCAGACTCCCTGCTGTGCATGGAGCCTGATTTAAAGCTCGATCTCAATACCCCGAGACCATGACCTGAGCCAACATCTAAGAATTGGACACTCAACCGACTGAGCCACCCAGGCACCCCCAGAAGTTTTTAAAATCTGTATCTGTTGAGTTTCAGTTAGGGAATTGGAAATACTGTGGTGAGATATGACTAACACACAAAAAGGGAATATTATGTTAGTTTCCATTTGGAGTTGATGTGTATAATTTACAGAAGATAAAATTATTCAGACAAGGGGGAAGGTAGGTAGGATTTGGGCAGAGAGGGTAGTAGGAAGACATTCCAACTTCAGTAATAGCTTCAATAAGCGTTTAGAGTAAGAAATCCAAAGTAAGGAGACTGCCCTGAATCTGAAGAGTTCTGAATGGTGACAGCAACCTTATGAGAATATCCTTCACTTACTACTTCTTGATTTCGAGCACCTTATTTAATCTCTCTGTGTCTCAATTTCTTTGTCATTAATATGGATTTATTGTGATTAAATTAGATGTTTCATAGAAAACATCCTTGGAATGTAATAAATATTGAGTGTTCTCTATTATTTTTAAATTGACATTAATATTTATGTAAGGAAATGGTTGCACATATCTTACTGTAAAGAGTTAGGGCTTCATTTTTTTTTTTTTTAAGATTTTATTTGAGAGAGCATGAGCATGTGTGTTAGTGGTGGGGGTGGGGGTGGGGAGAGGGAGGCAGAGGAAAAGGGAAAGAATCTCAAGCAGACTGCACGCTGAGGCTCCATGTGGGGCTGGATCCTATGACCCTGAGATCATGACCTGAGTTAAAACCAAGAGTCCCAACAATTAACTGAGCCACCCATTTGCCCCAAGGTGAGGGCTTTAAATAGGACTGCAACTATTCTTTGTAGTGAATAAGGGGCAAATGGATATTTCAAAGAAAGAATCAGTGTGTGGTTCCTAATTTGAGTAAAAGGTATAAAGAAGATACCAAAAAAAGATAAGAGGGGAAACCACTGACAAAATAAGGAATGATAGAAGACAAAAGCAGTACAACTATTTTGTATTTGGAGAATGTTAAGGTAATAATAGTTAATCATATGGGGTAATTAGAAATCATATTGAAATTTTGGAAAGTCTTAGGCAGATGTGGATTTGGGGAGATTAAAAAAACAGGTTGCCCTCTAAGAAGTTTTCATTGATAGGGTCCCAGGACAGAGCCTTTTGATAACTGGGGAGTAAGAATGAGAAAATGAAAGCAACAGGCAGACAGGGAACAAATCAGGTAAACTAGAAGAGAAGTAGAAATGTTGGTGTTTCCAAAAATGAGAAAGCAGAGTTTAGGAAAAAAAGAGGCAATCAGAATTGTGCAATGCGGACCTGGAGGAAGTAGAAGAGAATGAAAACCAAAAAGAGACCCTTGGATTCAAATAGGAAGAAGTGATTAGTGACTATGGCAAGTAAAATAATGGTCCCGTAAAGATGTCCTAAATCTCATCTCAAGACTCTGTGAATACATTCTGTTACATGGCAAGGGAGTATTACAGCTGCTCATCAGATGACCATAAAACAGAGAAATTACCTGGGGTGGTCTGAGTGGGTCTGATGTTATCAGAAGTGCTCTTGAAAGAGAGATGCAGAAGAATATTAGAGTGATGTGATTTAGATGTTGAAAGATTGGAGCAGCTATTGTTGAGTTTGGGAATGGAAGGAGGCCATAAGCCAAGGAATGCAGGTGTCTGCAGTTGAAGCTGGAGAAGACAAGGAAACAGTCTCCCCTGAAGCCCGCAGAAAAAATACAGCCCTATCAGCACCTTTAGTTAAGCCCAGTAAGGTCTGTGTCAGGTTTCTGGCCACCAGAACTGTAAAATAAATAATAAATTTGTGGTTATTTTAAGGCACTGAACTTTGTGATAATTTGGTACAGCAGCAATAGGAAACTAATACAGTAAATAAATATTTGTAGAATTTTGATGGTGGTGTAAGGCAGTGAATTTGTTTTAAGATTTGATTTACTCTTTAATGAGTTTTCTCTGTTGAGAAAAAATGGAAAGCCAGGATTGTTAATTGCTGATCTAAAGTCTTACTTAAAGTACTTCTGAGAATGATATTCCAAAAATCTAGTCTCACTATGGTACACAAGTATTTTGTTCTATCTTTGCTATACCAAAGGCCAGGCTAACCATAGATGTGAACTTATCAGTAAGTTTAGAAATAGCCCATCCCTTCCTTTTGGTGCTGTTATTTTTTTTTTTAATCCTTATAATCAACTACATATACATCCCAGCCAAAGTCTGCTAACCAGGTTAATTCATTGTGATTGGGAACCAAATTATAAAATGATTTTGTACATAGTTATTGGATTTAATTCAGTTTTATAGATGAAAGAATTGAAATTCAGAGCAAAGAAGTGAAATGTGCTGTGTCATATTGCCATCATCCATCTGGCTGGCCTGAGCTCAGAGATCCTTTTACCCCCAATCTTTCTTTCTCATAATTACATTTCTAGGTCTAGCTTTGGGATTGGATTGCTTCAGAACTTAGATAACTCTATCCATCTTCTGAAGCAGTATGGAAGATGAGAAGGTGTTTTCCATCACTAATAAAAAGTTCCTCGAGCAACACAAAAAGAAAAATGGTAAAAACGTCAGACACTGTTGTAAACTTCTCCATAGTAGTAACTCACTTAATCCTTTTTTTTTTTTTTAACTACAGGTAAGACCCTGAGCCAGAAAAAGGCTACTTAACTTGCCCAAGTTAAGTACAGGGGCAGAGTGGATAAGGAGGGATATAACCCTCTACTTTTGTTTAAAATGTGATGCTTTTTATCAAACTTTTATCTTGAAAAATTTTTAAAGATACAGTGAGTTGAAACAGTAAATGAACACACCCATACGCTTCCTCTCAAGAATTCAAGAATTAACTTCCTCTAATTCAAGAATTATCAACATTTGCCACATTTACTTTATCTCTGTGTGTAGCCATTTGAAATTAGTATGCATCGTGACACTTCCACATCCGTTATATATGTAAAATGCATCAGTCCTATACAAGACTTCTGAAATCTTTACTTTAATTCCAATATTCACTAACAAAGTACTTAATATTTAGGAGAAGCCACAAAGAAGGGGACAGGATAGTTGAAATTGTGCACAAGAGTAGTTATTTTAAATATCTAATAGCTAGTTATGTGCTCAGCGCTTTGCCTGTATATAGTTCCTTAATTTTCAAGACAATTCTATGATGGAGGTAGTCTTATTATCCTCATTACAGATAACCTCAGAAAGGTAACTTGCCCAAGGCCACCCAACTAATATGTAGCAAAACCCCATATTAAAGTAGGCAGTTAAATATGTTCTTAAATATTTAAAACTAAGGATGCTGAAGTGTCATGATGCCTATCACCTTAGTGATCACAACGTAAGTGGAGATAAGATAAATGTGGCAAATGTGGATAGTTGTTGAATCCAGAAAGTGAGCATATGGGTGTTCATTGAACTATTCAAGTTCTCTGTATCTTTGAACATTTTCAAAATGAATTCTAGAGTTTGAGCTTTTCTACTTTGCGCCTTGGTAAATGCTTTGCGGAAAAAAGTATTTAAGCACTTTTGTTAACAAACCTTACGGGGAGATCACATTTAGTAGGAAATATTTACTTGGGTATCCAACTCCAAACCATTTTTAGTTTTATTTCGTTTAACTTTTTTTTTTTTTTTTTTTTAAACACCTGTAACCCAAATCTGGACGGAGCTAACGCTGTAACCGGAGTAAGGAGGCGCGAGGTGCGGGAGAACCGCAGGAGGCGATCGCAGGATGTTGCCTGCAGCCGCGGCCCAGTGAATTCTGGGAATTGTAGTCTCCCAGTTATCCAGGGCATTCCTGAGTAGAGCCTCGGGAAAACCTGACTACGCTCCCAGAAGCCTCCGGGGCGGCTCGCTAGGAACGCACTTCCTGGGAAGCTGAGAGAGAGACGCTCTAAGAAGCTCCTCAGTGTGGGAGAGTGAAGTGTCTTGGATGTGAGGAACAGGTAGGTGTGGTCAAGAATCTGATTTGGAGGTCTTTTGCATAAGTCGTTGAGGATTTTGTGTAAAATAGCTAAATCGAAGGGAATCAGGGACACCGAAAACTGCTGACCACCTCAGTGGACGTGAAAATTGAATGAAGAGATAATTGATAAGGCTTTAAAAAATTGTGTACACAGGAGTATGGAAATGTCGAGATGTCTTGCAGGAGCAGCCGAGGGTTTGGGCTTGGCCGGCGGAGTGTGCGGTGTGGAGCTGCAGGTTGCTATTTTTGAATCACCAGCTGGTTGTGTAATGATGACCTGCTCGCGGTTCAAACCCACTCAGTGTTGCAGGGGTGGGCTTGTTCCGAGAGCGGTAACAGTCACTGTTGCGGTCTCTTTCGATTGGCTCTGACCAGGAGAGCTCCCCCCGCTGTTTCCCCCTCTCTTTCGGCTAGCTCTGGTGCTCCTAAGGACAGGGCTCGAAGGAAAGGAAAGGCGAGGAAGGGGAGTGCGGGTTGCGCTGGAAGCTTGGTTTGCTTTATTCTGAAGCCCAAGCTGTGTGTAATCGGTCTTGGAAGGCGCCGGTTACCACGTTAGAGGAAGGCCAGACTTGGTAACCCCACTTAGAACGAAAGCTCAGGGATCCTAGTGTGAGTTTTTAATTGTAAAACAATGTTCCCTTAATTGGGAGTGACCAGTTATGCATGATACCAACTTAAGAAACATACTTTTAGAAAAGAAAAAAAAAATCATAATTTGAAATCTCTTCTGGGGAGACTGTTGAGGACGACATTCTGCATAATAATGGGGCCAGTGATAAATGCCTTAATCCAGGAAGTTCTCTGGCGTTTATAAGTTTGCATCCTCATCCTACCTATTGAGATAAATAGTACTTGAAAAGGAAGTGGTTGATGGTTAAAATAGATCTGTGGAAACATATTTAAATGGCACATTGAGCCATTGGTGGAACTGTAAACTCAAAAAAGCATTCTAGTTGCAAATTTTAGGACGCACAGTACAGATCAACTTAGCCTAGTTTTGTTATCAGTATCCTTCTAAAAAGTACAAAAGAAACAATGAATTTGTTTTACTTCCAAGACAACTAACTGCACAGGGTTTCCCTGGGCCTCCTTATTCGTCCTGGATAGAATCTAAAAAACCCATTATGTGTGTGTGTGTGTGTGTGTGTGTGTGTGTTTATGCGTGTATGTATACACACACACGTATTTATTAAAGAAGTACTGTATTTATTTATTTAAGTACTGTATTTATTTTTCCTATTTCTTTAGGCCCAGTCATCTCTTCTGTCTATTCAGATGTGCATATATTTCTTCTAAGTTGATTAAAGTTGATTTAGACCTGTCAAGTACCTCAAAGAGTAAGTACATCCTTTGATTTTACTCCTTTTCCTTTTTCCACTGTATTATCAGATGTCATGTTTTTCTGTTGTTCAAGAAAATGAAGTTTTATGATAGACCTCCTTTGTGAGAGCAGTGATTGATAACTTGTAGTTTTTAAGAAAACTCAATTACAGGTAAAAGGGACTGCTCATCTTACCATCAAGAAGTAATGTAGTTGCTGTTACACATGTCTTCTCATATAACTATTCCGGATTATCCCTGAAAAAATTACACAGTGGTGGGTCTGTGAATTCCTAAAGCTGTTAGGTATTATTCCTGCCTCAGACTTCTTTGGATGCTATTCAAAACCACAGGACAGGTATCTTTTTTAAAACATTTTTATATGAAAATGACATATTTGATAACCTTTAACTGTGTATCAAATTTTATCCATCTACTTCTAAAAATCACCATGAAATAGATAGATGACAAATGTGAAGTGCTTGTTTTGAAACAGAGTGCTTATTTGATTTGGTCAGTAACTACGCCATAGAGAGTGCTCTGTTATTAGTGTTACATGGCTGTAATCATCTGTGATTGATTGCTGAGGTCCAGAAGAAAAGCACATTCCTAGCTAAAGAAAATAAATAAGCCTACTAATAATCATTATAAACTTAAATTTCTGACCATATTCTGTTTTACAAAGGGCTTTACTATTCATGATCTTACACACACCTTGGGGAACATTTTACAGATGAGATATTTGAGGTTCAGAGGACATAGATGCCTTGCCCAGTGTGTAAATGGTAGGTTGTGACTGGCATTTGGGTCTTTGATTGCCTGGGCTATAATATCAAGTTGCCACTCACAACAAGCCCAGATATCTGTATATCTGACCCAGCTTAAGGCTCTTGCCTAGTTTGTGTTCAAGAGTGCTACTTAGATTTGTTAGTGTATTCTTAACCTGGCACATTTTCTACAGTTCCAAAAAGAGATTTTCGTATGGCAAAAAGATGTTTATCTTTTTTCTCCATTGCTGTATTAAAAAGAAAATACAAATACAAATATAATAAATTGTTTTGCTCTATAAATAGTATTGTTTGGATAAACAGAAATTAATTTGATCTATTAACCTGTTAATAAAAAGAGGGAGTATATCCAGTAGTAACAAACCTATTGAGTTGAAAGCATGAGAATCAGCACAGGTATAATTGATTGACTCCTTGCCACTGTGAAAGTTAACTAGTGTTGCCAAACTTAGTTACGTATTTTCTCAGAAGAATAGTGTTTATGTAAATACTTGGGAATGGTCTCATTTTTAGGGAACTGTTTTAGGGGAAGAAAATGAACTTTGTTTTAAATAATGGGAGAGACTGGCTAATAACGAATGGAAAGTGGAGGGCATGGTCTAGAAGCAACTTGGAGGCTGCCAAACACAGGATATGAATGAATGAATGAATGAATGAATGAATGAATGAATGAATAAGAAATAAAGCAGGAAAGAAAGAAAAGAAAGAAACTGATAACAGAGCAGATTTGTAACTTTCTCTCTGGATCCTGACCATACCCATTTGGACCTTACATTTGTTTGTTTGTTCAGGTATCTAACAAATCAAGTGCCTTCTGTGTATCAGTGTGGGACACAGTGAATAAAAGAGAAGGCTCTCTGTCATCCTGGAATTCAGTCTAGTGAGAAAGATAAATACTAAACAAGGAATTATAGGCATATAATCACTGTTCCCAAAGAGAAGGTAAAAAGGTGAATTCAGAGTGTATAACCAGGGCTGGGGGAAGGTTAAGAATAAGGGAGGAGAGAACAGGTTTAGGGCCAGCCTCCCTGAAAATTAGAAAAATAAATACCTTTTAGGTAAGCAAAGAGTAGAATGGAATTAAAGTTCTAGAAGGAAAAATAGCATGAAGTAAAGTCCTTAGCCAAATATAAAACTACAAAATTTTGAAAAGTTAGAAAAAAAGCAATATGGCTACTTAGTCTGTAACATGTTAGATGGGAGAGTGACACATAAGGAGATTGAGAATTTGAATTTGATAGGAACTGATGGTGGGATTTGAATCTTTGGGAGCCATGGAAAAGTTTTGAAATTTAGAAACTGTATTCCGAGGGAAATAGGAAGGCACTGAAAGTAAGAGATGTAGTGAGGGGCACCTGGCTGGCTCAGCTGGTGAAGCATGCAACTCTTGATCTCCAGATTATGGGTTTGAGCCCCACAATGGCTCTAGAAATTACTTAAGAAAATTAAAAGAAAGAAAGAAAGAAAGAAATATAGTGAAATAATCAGATTTGCATCTGAAACAATTATTTTGGGTTAAAAATTAATTGGTGTGGGACAAGAGTAGAGATCTTTCACCCTCTTAATATGAACAAATAATAATCTGAGAATCAGCATTATTTTCAGTTTTAAATCACTAACTATATTCCATCTCCCTATGAAATGATTTCTCATCCCTCTAGTGAGATACGTGACTTACCAGATCATGCAGATGTGGAGTTAAGAACAGGTCATAAGGAAAGTAGCCAGAGAAGGTTATAAAGAGCAAGGACATTAATTCCAGCACTGAGATTGAAATTAGCTAAAGAATTGAGGTTAATAGTATTTCCCTTCTGAAGAAATGTCCTGGTATCCTTGTTGGCTGTGTAAATTAGAACTTTCAGTCAGTCTCTGGGATCTGAGCTAATGATGCTTCAGTAACCCTTGATTCTGAAGTAAATATTGACCTATCTCTGCTCATTAGTGTCATTTGATAGTCTATGATCTAAGAATTACAGGAATTTATTTATAATAATAAAGTCATTCATTCTGATCTTGTTTATCATCCCCTTTTCATTGTAGGAATTAGTGGTACAAGGCACCTTGATTGGAGAACTCTCAATTTTATTGATACTCCCAAGTTTTTACCTCTATCTCTGAAAGCAAGAGGGAATTTATGATTGGGATAGAACTGTGAATACATTGTCTAAAGGAGTTCTGAAGCTTTGAGAGAAAGAGAGGGAACCTTTTTCTTATGTCTTCACAGCTTTAATCAAATCATCATTCTCTTTCATTGCTTAGTCTTTCTCTAACCCTGGATGATACATTTTTTATAAACAGGTACTTTATTGGTTCACTCTGCTTGATATTTAACAATTACCCATTAACATATAGTAATTATTTAGTTGATTCACTCTCAGCATAATTGACTCCTCATAGAACAGCATATTCTTTCCCTCACTTTGATTGTTAACACATTGGAGCAGGTTCCAGATCTTAGTATGCTCAGTTGTTCCAGAGCCTAACAGTATTTTGCATGTGCTGGATACTCAGTAAATACCTGAGTTGAATGAATTGATTGATTGAATGAATTACTACTTGTTAATAGCTACTTCTTTGTCCAGTTCTGCATTATCAGTAGCCTACCTTTGTGAGTTACTATGGTCTTGGAACAGTGCCAGTATTCATTTATTCAAATATTCCTAGAATGACTTACATGCTAGGCACTGTACAGGTTGCTAACAGCATATGGGGCAGACAGGTAAGTGAGCAAAAACTAGTAAGAAGCCACATTTTGGAGGTTGACATCATTAGTAGCCTTTTCCAGCATAAACATCCTCAAACCTGAACCACAGTATCCATACTGAAACAAGGTGGTTGGTTGCTAAAATTAAGCAAGATAGTTTTTCTCCCTATTTTGCATGAAAAATATAAATTACGACTACAATTCCTTTGATTTGTTTTTATCTGTAAACAATATATTTGTAAGTAATTGCTACTCCTGGTAATATTGACAGAAGACAACATGATAAACAAGTAGCAAATTAATATTAATGGAAAAACCTAAAACTATGCCTAACTTGAGGACTTTGAAATATGGTTCACTTGTACTTAAACTGATTTTATATTGTACAGTTATATATGTATGCATATACCTATATATTTTCTGCTAGTAAAATTATTCCTAGTTTACATGACCAGATTAAATATGCAAATATGTTGTTTTCTAAAGAAAAAAAATGAACCTTCCCATTCAGACACATTTTGATCAAATCCTAACCCAGTTTAGCATTTTGATCTTCTTTCTGGTCCCTGAACTCCTGGAAATGCTATTCCACCATCACAGCAGATAATATTTGACTTTGCAGATGGTCATAGGTAATTTGGACACATACTGTATTCAGAAACAATAATATTCTCAACCTTTTTCCTTCATCATCTGACTAAAAAAAGTAAATGTACTACTTTATTGGTCTGTTGTGTTGCCTCATTGGGGGTGTGATAGAAGGCAGAGAAAACACACTTGAGTGGTGTTTGGAGAGTGCATTTCAAACTCTTAAATTAAAGCCAAACTAGATACTGGTCTTTATACTTTGTCACATGCAGAAAAAGAACACAGCCTTTTAATTTGGAATGAAAGAAAAGCCTGGCTACTTTTTTCTTTTTCTTGCAATAGTGTTAATAGAGATAGGTTGTCATTACTTCAGGAATTTGTGCTTTCATCTTATATGAGCAGTAATGGTATAATAACCAATAACCACAAGTGTAATAACTTGAAAAGCATGCAAGTCATCTTGAATCAGCCAGGAAATAGTTGAACAGAATCATTTCAGGTATCTTTGTTCTCTTCTTTTCATTTGACTGACTCACTGGAGAGTTCATTTACATTTTGTAATTATCTAGTATGCTAGTATATAGGAATGAGATGTTGGTTTTTCTTACTTAACATTTATTCAGCAATATTCTTTAAACTGCTCCAATGTGCCAGGCACTGAGCTGGTCACTGAGTGCTAAAAAGTAGTTAACATTTTAATTGCTCTTACAGTGTGCCAAACATGTTTTAAGAGTGAACAGTGTATATTAACTCACTGAATACTTAACTCTGTAAGCCAGGGACTGTTATTTTTCTCATTTTACAGATGAGGAAAAGGAATCACAGAGTTCTATAGCTGACCCAAGGTCACTTGGCTAGTAAGGAAGTGGGGATTGGAACCTAGTCAGGGTCCTCCCTCAGCCAGTCTCCTGTCCTGTGTGATCCTTCTTTTCTTACATATTTGTCTTTTCTGAGCCACCTTCACCTCAGCTTCATGCTTGTTTCATTTTACATTCACATGAGCATTGGAGGCTGAATTTGTGGTGTTTGTTGTTGATGGTTGATGAGTGCTCTGACTCTATGTATTTGAGTGGCTGACACAGGAAAGTATTTGGTAGATGTGTGTTGAATGAGTGATTATTGACAATTGAGAGACTCATATGTGATGTTAAGAGGATTTGAAAGTATTTTGATTGTTCCTCTGATTTGCTGGGAAATAAAATATTCATGCACAATGACCTCAGATCTTTGGTTGTTCCCTGACGCAGCCACTGGCAGCCAATAGGTGAGTGCTCCTGTGCTCTGCTGTCACATGCACATGTGTTTATATACCTTCATATTGTACACAGGAAACAGGGACAGACTTTCCCTCTTTGCATTGACGTCATTAGTTGTGCTGCCAATCAGCACCACCCTTCCTGCTATGCTCTCCTATTGTCCCCTCATGATGTGTCCTCTTGTGTGTCACCCCCCAGTCTGACTGACAGTACTGCACAAGCCTGCCTGCCATGGGCTGTCGGGATGTCCATGCAGCCACAGTCCTCTCCTTCCTGTGTGGAATCGCCTCGGTAGCAGGCCTCTTTGCGGGGACTCTGCTTCCCAACTGGAGGAAATTACGACTGATCACATTCAACAGAAACGAGAAGAATCTGACTGTGTACACTGGCCTGTGGGTGAAGTGTGCCCGATATGATGGGAGCAGTGACTGCCTGATGTATGATACTACTTGGTACTCATCAGTTGACCAGCTGGACTTGCGGGTCCTCCAGTTTGCCCTGCCTCTCAGCATCCTGATTGCGATGGGTGCCCTGCTGCTCTGCCTGATTGGAATGTGCAACACGGCCTTCAGGTCCTCAGTGCCCAACATCAAACTGGCCAAGTGCCTGGTCAATAGTGCAGGCTGCCACCTGGTGGCCGGGCTGCTGTTTTTCCTGGCAGGTACTGTGAGCCTCTCCCCTTCCATCTGGGTCATCTTTTATAACATTCATCTGAACAAGAAGTTTGAGCCAGTCTTTACATTTGACTATGCAGTGTATGTCACTATGGCTAGTGCTGGGGGCCTGTATATGACTTCCCTTCTGCTGTTTATTTGGTACTGTGCATGCAAATCTTTGCCTTCTCCGTTCTGGCAGCCACTGTACTCCCATCCTCCCAGTATGCATACCTACTCACAGCCCTATTCAGCACGCTCCCGCCTCTCTGCCATCGAAATTGACATTCCAGTAGTTTCACACACCACCTAATGTGGAAATAGTTAGTTCTCAGAGAACACTTGTAGCCTCACATTTCCCTTGTACAAGGACCCACATACGTTTTCCTTTGTTTCTGACCAGTCAATGAAGCCAAATTTGTATATGCTGGTAGAATGAAGTGCTGCTAGTTTTATGAAAAGTACATTATTTTAAATGTGAATCATTTTATCTTGCTTCTTATGATAGAAAGATTTTTAACCTCTATATTGATATCTAATCAGTTATTCAAGTGGAAAGGACCCGTGTCTCAGTTGAGGTAATTTAGAGCAACATGGTAAAGTAAAATATGAAGACTAAGAGAGGCTATTATACGTGATCTTTATGAGTATTTTAGAAAGTGTATTGTCCTTTTTATATAATACCTTAAACTGGGAAAAAAGGGCAATTTCAAATATAAGAAATTTCTTTCAGGTAAGTGTAATATTTTAACAGTAGTCAGTCTACCAGCTTAAGGCTGTAACTTTTCTTACTTCTCTCTCGGGGTTAATTATATAAAACAGAGTTTCATATTTTGAAGATACTTTCTTTTGTGCATTCCTTATCTTCTACCTCATGGCAGTGTTTTAAAAAAATGCATTTTAAGTGATGTCAGAGAGAATAAGCATAACATTTTAAATAACTACTAGTATGGATAACATTTAACAAAATTTCAAAAGTTAATGATTCTATAAATTGTATTATTAGAGTTAAAATGGGCCATGTGATGAATCGGTGCTTCCCCTCTGTGGCAGAAAAGCCTTTTTTTTTTCCAGATAGCATCCACCAAGTAGTACTCATGGCCTTGTATAATCTCTTAGTGACAAAGAAAGAGGCCCAAGTGGTTTGTTCTCTTTTAGACAGTGGTAGGGGACAAGCATCTATTCTTCACTGAAAACATCAGAGATTCATTCTGGTGGACTGCCTTTTGAATGATGAGTGAAGTAAGTTATGGCTTCACCTTGACCACATTCACTCTTGATTCAGTTCCTGCCTTCGTCACTGGTTATTTCCTTGAGCATATATCTTTGCTCCACAATTTAGTGGGTGCTATAGAGGATACATGAAAAGTATGAAATCCGGTTCCATCCACTAAGAAATTTTAATATAACAAAGAAGATCAAACTGTTACCTAACAGTTAGGAAACAGTCTCACTTTATTGGCAGGTGGTCTTAATTTCTCAGTCATTGATCAAGGAATAGATTTCAACTATGACTTTCTGACAGGCTTATTGTACAATATCAGCAATATTCTGGAACTTAGAAATTCAATTCATTGGATCTTTTAGAGCACCTACATTAGCCTAGACACTATAATAACACTATATCAGATTCATGGGAATGGGCAAAAGTGGTAAAGAAATTAAATTGTTCCCTTTTACCTCTGAAAGTATGATGATGTATTGAAGAGGAAGGAGTATTTAAAATCTCTTCTAATGGGGTAACATTTAGATGCACCAGTGTTAACACTAAAATGAATTCTTAGAAATTCAGGGATATTGGGTCTTTACCCTTATGAAAATTTGAGCTGCTGACTTAATTGGTATACTTTGCTACACATTAGCATTATGTTCATAAAGTTTTTTTATATTAACCATTACAAATTCCAAAAACCACTAGTTGCATGGTAAACAATTATTATGCCTCTTTGCAAATCTGGATATGATTCTGGTACTTCTGTGGATATAAGTACTACTTTTCTTTTTTTTTTCCTAATTACAACACTAGTTTATGTATATAGCAAATAATTCCGTTGTATAATTTCTAAATGCCATTAGTATAAAGCATGCAAAATTATGGTTTTTTTTAGTTCTAGCTTCTGATTACCTTCAGTTCCATTCCTTTTTACTCTTCTCAGACATAGCTGAATCTTGATCACTCCAAAACAATGGCAGGTTTAATTTTAAGATTAATATTAGTTTCCTCCTTTGCTATTTAATATCAGCCCTCTCTCTCACTAAATTTGTCCAGAAGTGTCAAGAGTTCTACCATCTTCCTGTTCTTAGTATCAACATTGTTAAAGAAAAGTAGACTCAGCCATTAATACACTAGACAGGTTTTAGTCCATGAGATCATAAATATAAATGTGAAGCTTTTTCTATAAGCATCTTTTGCAGTCTTTCATAATCTGTAGTCTAAATTAGTATTTACTATGGTTACACTAGGCAAAAGAAACAGATGTTTCCCTTATTGTCTTTAATATTTCACATTTGCCCTCAGTAGCTATTTTTCAAAGCCATCAAAGGAAAGCAAGTATTTAGTCCTTTTTAGTAATTTTTGAGCACTCATCAGGCTATCATTGTGATGGGGGATATGTTTTTTGTTGTAGTTGCTGCAAGCTATTAATGTTAAGGGCCTTTTATGAAAGCCAGCTTGAAACAAACCTCAAATGTGGTATCATGCACCCGATTTGGTTTATCCAGCCATGGGAGAAAAAACAACAACAAAAAAAACAACAACAAAAAAAACCCTCTGAGTTTCCTTTACTTGTAATTATACACTATAATAGATAATGTTTGTTGTAAACTGCAATGTAAAACCTCAGTGAAATTGCACTGTATATCTTGGTGTTTATTAAAAGATGTATTTTTACAAGTTTTTGTTTCTATCCTTTTCCTCAATGCTTTAAGGTAAAATATTTTGAGGGGCATGTGGGTGACTTAGTTGGTTCAGTGACTTTAGATTTTGGCTCAGGTCATGATTTCAGGGTCATGAGGTTAGGCCTGCGCTGAGCATGGAGCCTACTTAAGATTCTCTCCCCTTCCCCCCACCCCTCCTCACACGTGCACTCTCTCAAAGTAAATAAATCAATAAATAAACTATTTTGAGAAATGTTTCTCAAATGTGTGTAAATTGAAGAAGATATAACCCCATTTAAAGCCTTATAGAATAGAATTGGAAAGGAATTAGAAAACATGGATCTATTATTCCAGAAGCATCAAGACCCTTTATCCATTTCTAAGAGTCGTCCCCAGGAATTCACTGGACTGTTTCAACATTCCACCAAAAAAAAAAACACTGAGTGAAGTTAGTGTGCCAGATTTGCCTCTTGCCTCATCAGTGGAATTTTCTAATGGTCTGTGTTCTTGAAAATTGAGAGTTCTTAAATGGTTAGGTAGGAGGACCTTTCCTTACTCTTCAGAACTTGAGGTTTCCAGGAGAAGTGGTCCTGTTAGGTAAGTCACCTTAAAATTTTTGAAGCCTGGAATGAGCTTTTAGTTTTTTGGATTGCAGCCTTCTGGGCTAGTTCTCGCGTGTACTCCTCACTGAGCCCTGCTCTATGGTAGCACCTTCGATGGAAGAGCCATTCACTGCACTAGAAATCTGAAGCTGCTTCAGGTTGAGCAAACCCAGCTGAATACACTAACACCACAATTCTGAGTCTGCTTCTCAGTTGGACCGGTTCATTGAGGGTGACTATGTGCTAGAGAATCCTTTCATGCTAATCAAATTCACCAGGGACTAATTTACCAACCAGAAATGATAAATACAGATTACTTACAACCACTATCCAAGACCTGCTTTTAAAAATAGATAGCATAAAACAGACTCCTTTAAATCAGAAAAAACTCCATAAATCAGAAAAAACTGATTCCAATCCTGGGATAGGGAAAGTACAAGACAAACCCAGCATATCTTGTTCTTCTGGAAAGTAAGGAAACTTTCAAAGAATGATGGGGAGTTACCAAATTATATAGGAGCCAGCTTGATGTTCCCACTCTCCAAATCTGACAATCTGAGCATCAATAGAAACAGTAATGGGTTATAAGCTATTGAATAGAGCAAAACTCTGTGTGTCTATACTGATAGAAATGGAAAGAAACAAAAGCTGTTTGTTATAGTAAAATAACAAATAAATATAGGGAAAAATGGAATTAGGAAAACATCAATAGAACTAAAAGTGGTTGGTGAAAATTTAATGAAAAATGGGATAAATATCCTGTAAATACTTAGTCTCAAAATTCTGCTCCACAAATGACTTGTTAATTTCAAAGGGAAGAATAGTAACTTTATAGTGGGTAAACTTGTCAGACACAGCCTTAACCAACTGATCAAATTTAATCACCAGTAGTAAGACCCAACACCATGTATCTCCTGATAGGATGCAGTAAGGCTGCACCATTGCTTTTGTGGTGTTTCCATTAAAAAAAAAAAATACATGGTTTGAGGGGCTCCTGGGTGACTCAGTCCATTAAGTGTCTGACATTGGCTCAGGTCATGAGCTTAGAGTCCTGGGATCTAGCTCCAGGTCAGGCTCTGTACTCAGCAGAGAATCTGTCCCTCTTCTACCTCTGTCCCAAATAAGTATGGCCCAAATAAGTATGGGATGCATTCTCTCTCTCCCAAATAAGTAAAATCTTTAAAAAAAAAAAAAAAGCTTTAGATTAATCTTGAGGAAAGATGTGCAGCTTGTCAGTTCCATTTTTGCTTTTTGCTTTCTTCTCTTGCTCTCACTCTTCAGTTTTATAAAAAACAGAAACTTACAGTCTTAAGCTGTCTCCAAAATATTGTATACAGTAACTCTTTCAGGAGGGATTTTGAAGAGCTTGTGTTAGGTCTTCTGAAAAACTAAAAAGGGAAGATTCCTTGCAGAAGACATGTAAATCAAAGTCACAGCACCACAGAACTCAGGTCTTAATTAACCATCCGATTTCCATCGATTAGGAAAATATCTTCAGTCCTAAAACATGCTGACCTGTTAGCTTAAGGGCTCTCTCCTCTTACTCTCCCTCCCCCACATTGAAGGAATCTTTCTAGGAGAAGGTCATTCCCCCTGTCCCTGCTGGATGTCTCCCCACCCTATATCATAGTTCAGGAAGGTTCTAAATCTGAAGGGCTATGGAATTTGGGTAGAAAAAGCACAACTGTAGCCTGCCTAGTGTTCATACACAAATCTGCTGTTCATGGGGAATTTGGTTGGTTTGTTATATTTTGTTTGGAAATATGCCAAGTTTCAGACTGTTCTATAAAACAAATTCTTAAGCAAATACTGAGGAAGAACACAAGATGGTGAATGTAAAAAAGAGAAAATTTTCCTTTGAAAAACCCAATGTGACTGGGTACTGTTAGCAGGAATCTGGTAATTGGAATTTTGAGTTGTCCGTGTTCATTAAAATCCTCTTTAGAAAGAATATATATTCATGTCTCCAGAGTTTTACTTTATGGAAAAAGGTAACAGCTGCTGCTCATTAGAGAAAAGGCATTATTGATACTTCATGTTATACTTAGTGGCCTCCCTCCAAGATTCACTCTAAGCAGTTTGAAAGGCTACTTATAGTAAATAAATCAAATAATTCACTTAAATTTAAAAATAATTTTTGCCTCTACCCCCATTTCTTGCCTTCACTCTCAGAGCTTAATCCTATGATCTGGAAGGCCCAGGGGGGAATTTTAGCAACAGAAGGCTGCTGCAGGTAGTGGGAACCCCCAGCAGCCCCCTCTAGGGTAAGCAGGTCCCTAGGAAGCCTGCCTTCCCTGCTGTTGGCCATGTGGACAAGGGCTTTGGCTTAACTGGTCCCTCATTTCTAGAGCTGCTAACCTGCTCCTCTCTACTGTTTTAAGAAAATGGTCCCAGTGGATGCTGGAGCCAGGTCATCCCAGCCAGTTATGCACATCTCTTCCCAGCTTTCTGTCCCATGACAGCGTGTTGGTGCCTTGACATTGGCCATGTTGGTATGTATGTATGTATACCACAGAAATTAGCAAATGCTACAGATCAGGAATTTTTTTTTCCTTTCTTTCAGTTTTAGTCTAGTTGATGAGAAACTTTGTAATGACAGTGAGGGCTGAGAGCTGTAAAACTTCACCTGTGATTAAAGGACTCTGAAACAGACTCTTAACAGGTCTGTCTCCAGTATGGCTCTGTCTTTCTTTGCACCACCAATCCATTCTGTACACAGGTAACAGTGAACCCAATAACATGAAAATATGACCTAGCCTTTCCCCTACTTAAAATAATTCAGCAGCCACCCTTCAGAACAGAATCTAAGCTCTTGCCTTAAGTCTGAATGGAAAGTCTCATACAGTAATACAGGGTACACCAAAGACTATAGAGCCAACCCAAGTGAACTCCCTGGCATAACACAATAACACAGCAGTCATCTAGAAGGGGATTTTATCCCCATGCCCATAGCTGAACAGACCTTTAGTGATTATTGACACTAGCAATATCTCCCAAGTCTAATGTGTAACAAAGAATACAAATTCAATAATAAAAAGTGGGAAATAGCCTTTTTCAGTGACTAGATTGGTCACATGCTTTATTCAAGGAACTTACATTTTGTATGTGATAGAAAGAGTAGCATGATGATAGCTAGCCTTTAAGATGGCCCCTAATGATCCTTGTCTCCCAGTATTCATACCTTTTTGTGGTCCCATGCCACTGAGCAGGGCTGACCAGTGTTTCTAATAATATTTTGCAGAAATGATAGTGTGTGATTTCTGGGGTTAAAGTCATAAAAGATATTGTAGCTTCTGGCTGTCCCCCTTGAATCACTTTCTCTAGGGAAAGACAGATGCTGTGTTAGGAAGATGTGGACAACCATATGGTTCATATAGGAGGATACCAATAGCCAGTACCAACTTGACAGCCACGTAAGAGAGCTGTGTTGAAAGCAGATTGCCTTAACCCCAGCCAAGCCTTCAGATGACTGCATTCCTGGCTAACATCTTGATTGCAACCTGATTGAGAGACCCCTAGTCAGAATCACCCAGCTAAGC
The DNA here is from genome assembly GCF_011764305.1 of Mustela putorius furo. Lineage (NCBI taxonomy): Eukaryota > Metazoa > Chordata > Mammalia > Carnivora > Mustelidae > Mustela > Mustela putorius. The sequence continues at coordinate 33,747,838 of NW_025421998.1, forward strand.
TGCCCCCAACCTCCTGACCCACACAAACTGAAATAATACTTATTGTTGTTTTAAGATGTTAAGTTTTGGGCCTGTTATACAGCGATAGATGACTAATAAAAAAAGCATAGAGCAAATACAGAGGACCAGTTTTTGAGAGTATTTGTTTTTATGCAATGAAAGACATCATGAACTTTCCTTGCTCCATATTAGAAAAAAATCTCTGTCATGACCCCAGATTCCCTTGAAAAGTGCTGAATATTGCCCAAGTGTGGCAAAACAGTCTAATCTGAAGTGTGTATATTGGGAGTGGGAGGTGAGAAAGATCTGAGCTCAGACTGGGAGCAGAGTTCTTCTAATTTTGGTTAGGTTGGGAGTGGCTACATTTGTTACCATAGAAATAAACTGAAGAATAAACATACATAGAGTTTGGAATAGAAGTTAAATACATTTACAGTCAAATTAATCTGATGCATGTAGTGGTTATGTTTTATGATTATCAGGAATAAATAAGCCATACTTACGAAAAATACATAACTGGTTTTTATCTAACCATCCAATTACATCCAACCCTACAGGAAGAAAATAAAAGGGATAGTTGCCCATATAGAAGAGGAAATAGCTGATTCTAAGACTCATCAGGCAGTTGAGTTGACAAGTAATACCTCCACCTAGTAAAAACAAATAGCAAGACAAAAAGCCTGGGCAGGAGTCCTGCAAGAAGGGTTGGGAGAGGGAAACTGAATTGTAATGACTTTTCATTACAGTGAATTTAATCTGATTGCTCTCTTAACACTGGCCCTGAAAAGGGCAATCAGCCTAAGGACACTGAGCTCCTTGGTTAGGAAATTAAAGACAATCAAAGGAGTAAATGTGACCTGAGTGGACCCATGGCTCAGCAATGCAAAAGCATCAAAAGTTAACTTTCCTACTCTTTTTAGGTTGCTTCTTTCCCCACCGAGCTTGTCAGGCAGAAAAATCATAAATGCTAGAGTGGATTGGGGGAAACTGGCAAACTTTCCCCCAATAGAACCATAATGCCTGTGGACTTCAGAGAGTTTTGACAGAGAACACAGCAGGAATTAACGGTGTTGCAACTCCCTTATCTGTAGTTCAGCTCAAGTCAAGTCAAATTTCTTTGTCCTTAGAAATGATACTGCAAGAGAATGATAAAAATTCGGTTTGTTCAGAAAACAAAAGTATATGAGTGTTAAGGAAGTAAAGGAATCAGACTTTTAAGATTCTCCAAAAGAGAATAATGGCAAGTAAAAAGAAAATCATCTTACTCTTATGTTTTACTTAAAAAACCCAGCTATTGTCAGTCGCATATCAAGCAACCAGCAGCCTGTCTTTCTGTATTTATGTATTTGCTTTTGTTTCTACAGATGCCTCTGAATTTTTTGTTAGAAGCAAAGTCACTAAGGCTGCCAAGAGAAATTAGCAATGCTTCCATGGTGGCATAGACATGAATCATACCAACAAAGAAAAATAAGAATACCTCTTTCCCCAATTCCCACTAGATCTGTGCTTTTGGAAGGCATCGTGACATAAGGGCAGGACAGGCTCATGGGCATGAGACCTGTGCAACACATAGGACCCTTTGCTTAGAAGGGCCCTGTCCCTGGTTTAATATTCCATAGTTTTCCATAATTTTTGAGCGAGGAGCACTGCGTTTTTACTTTGTGCTGGGTCCCAAAAATTATCTAGCTAGTCCTCCATGAGGTTATTGTGGGAAAGGCAATACACCAGTTTGAAGGCACACAGCTTTGGGATTCTCTCTGAACTGACTTGTACTTACTATGCAGTGGGAAAATTACTTATCCTCTAAACCTCTGATTTCCATATGCAACAGACAATGCTCCCCAGGGTTATTACTATGAGGATTAGACATCATTGTGAAAGAAGCAGATCAAGCACCTAGCACAGTATGTCTGGCTTTACTATTCATGGAAACCAAGTCTAGATATCAGATCCTAATTGATGTTTGTGCTGACCACAAAAAGAAGTATCTTTATAAAAACAGAATTGTTGGGCGCCTGGGTGGCTCAGTGGGTTAAGCCGCTGCCTTCAGCTCAGGTCATGATCTCAGGGTCCTGGGATTGAGTCCCGCAAGGGGTTCTCTGCTCAGCAGGGAGCCTGCTTCCTCCTCTCTCTCTCTCTGCCTGCCTCTCCAACTACTTGTGATTTCTCTCTGTCAAATAAATAAAATCTTAAAAAAAAAAAACAAAAACAGAATTGTCTTTTTGCTTTACATTTTATAGGTGGTTATGGATTTACATTGCCTCTGCTGCCACTTTTGCTAGGATCCTCATGTGTTCTTATTACATTACTTGGATTCTTTAGTAGAGACTAAGAAAAAATAATTTTCTTAAGCATTAACTACTTCCTATAGGGTAGTTATATTTTTCATCATTCCACTAAGAAACCAGAAATTCAGTGATTCCCTATTCTCTAGGAAAACATGAAGGTGACTGTATGTATATACCATACTATTATGGTGTCTGTCCTTTCTGTCTGGAACAAAGGATTTTTCTACTCTCTCCACTATCAAAGGAGCAGGCCACTCTCTAGTTGAAGGGAATATAAATTTGAAAACATATAAAGTGATCAAACAAATTGCTCTTCTTTTAAGCCAGCCCCCAAATTACTGCAATCAGGGAAACATACTTAATTTAAGTTGTCCTTACTGTGGGGAGAGGACAGGGAGCCAGGATAGGTCCTGACATTACACAGGACTGAGATAATGTACCTCAAACCAACACATATGAGATTGTGTCTAAATACTATAAACTCTCATTATTCGTGGTAGTTATAGTCTATCAGATCACTGTGAACCCTGAATTAGTACTGAACCATTGTTCCTGGGAGAAATACAAACTTAGGTTCCTGGAAACTTCTGGCCATAACCAGAAGTTATGGTTCTGGTTTTTTCATCAGTCGATAACTACATAACCTTGTTCTATGTTTATGTCTGTTTAAAAACACCTTATTTAATATATATTGTTGATTCATTAACATTGAACTCAAGGACAATAACACTTACTCATGCCTGAGCAAAGGTTATCAACACATGTGTTTTCACATAAAGCAAGAACAGCTTTCTTGCACTTTGAAATACTAGCCAGAACTTTAACACAATGTTTGAGGGCACTTTTAAGCAGTAAAATCATTAATAAAAATTTTTTTTTAATGTGAAAAATGTGGCACAAAATAGATTGCTTTTTGAGAGTTAGGAACATGCAAGATGGCCATTTGAATTTTTTGCTGCTCTACGTGGGTCCAGGAATGACCATGGAAGCTTATGAGTATTGATTTGGGGGTTACAAACAAATTTTAGTAAGTAGGAAAATTTACAAATATGGAATTCATGTGTATATGGCAACTGAGAGGGAGTGATCTTACTACCTTAGTGGACTTGAAGAGAAAAAAATCCAGTAGGTTGGTTAAGAGATGCATACGGACAGAAGATCCAGTCATCTCTCTTATCTCCTTTTCCGGTGAGATGCAGCAGAGAGCATCCTGGACATGGTGTCAGGAGAGCTGAGATCTCTGCAATTCTGCATCTTTGTCTTACCAGCTGGGCAGCCTTGGGTAGGATTCTGAAACTCCATGTTCTTATTTTTCAGTGTCCACATCTGTATTTTGAGACCAATAACATCAGTCGACCTTCAAAGGGTGGTTGAGAGGATCCAATGGATTTTTCTCTAAGTTCTGGCTTACTATTACCATAAATCATAAGGTTTCATATTATGTATCAGAATCTTCCTTTGTAGATGGTTTATCTTCCCAGAAAAAACAAGAGCCAAGTCTATGCTAATGTTTGGATTTGTATGATAAGTATGTTTCCATTCAAAATGCATTATGAATCCATGGGAACACAATAAAACTATAAATATATAAACTGGCCTTTCTAAGTAAGATAAAGTAATTGATCCAATAGTTTTAAGACCTGTCCTTCCTTCTAGGGTTTTAGGGGCAAATATGGGAATGAGAACACTTGTGATGTAGCAATGTTGCGATGCGGGCAGTGAAAAATTGACTCTGCTCTGATGTGCAAGAGAGTTGGGTTGGCTGTAGGAGACACTACAAAAGACTGAACCCTTGATGATAGTTGCACAACATTAAGAATATATTCAGTACCACTGAATCACTTAAAAATGGCTGAAGTGGTAAACTTTATAGTATGTGTACTTTACTATAAGAAAAAAAATTAGAAAGAATAAAAAGTGAAGAACCAGTGGTGGGCTGGACTTGACTGGGCTGGAATTTGCCAGCCCCTGCCTAGTAGTTCATTATGGGTACATTCCACTTAGGAGACTCCTGGTCTGTAAGAGAGAAGGGTTTGTATTTGCACAGTTCTCCAATAACGTGATGTAGAAGAAAAATTTTAAAAAAGAAAAGGACCCAACCCAGAGCTACTTCATGTTCTTCCATCACATTAGGAAGAAGATGCAGCCCTAACCCTTGAGTTCTAGGGCAGGACATATGAAACATGCCATGGTCCATGAAAAGTCATTCCTATTTCATGAGCTGTAATCTCTGTCTATCCACAAGAGATGCGTGCCAGAGCTGTGAGTGGGTTCCACTCTGAGTCCGGGGAAGGGGAACAGAGGACTGGGCACCGATGTCATTTCTACCTTTTACAGTTTATCCACAAACTTAATAGATAAATTTATTTTTTTCTTTTTGAAGTGCCTAAGGTTAAAGATATTTAATTTAGTTGAACTTAGAGATAGGCTAGAGAAAGTAGATAATAAGTTGTTAGTATTTTTTTATATGAATGCCAAAAGAAGTAATTCTTCAGGAGAAAATCAAATAAGGCATGTAAACCTGCTTTGAAAATTGTAGAATGTACCATGACCAGAAAGCATTAGGAATTGACTGGTATCTATAGCTGAATATGCTTACAAATATCACTTTACTAACGTAACTCCTTTCAAATGAAAGATGTTTTAAAAGTAGTTGCATCTTCAAGTTTGGTATGCCTTGCAATGCCAAACACATTATACTTTGCCAAGATGAGATTGTCTCAGCCCTTTTCATTATTATGATTTTATTTTATACTTGATATAAACCTAAATAAATGAACAGCTATTTCTGAAAGTAATCACCTAGTACTATTGATTCACTATCCTGTCCAATTTGCATCTCCTGCTTCTTTCTTTGATGAAGAAATTCTCAGACACTTATGTAGCCCTGTGTCTACATGAAATTTTTATGTTTGGAGCTCCTTAATCAGAAACCAAATATGGATTTGGTTTCAATATTTGCCTTAGTAATTAGTTTATGAGAACATAAATAAGTGACATCTATTGCCTAATGTATTTGTGCTTATTTATTTTAGATAATATAAAATATGCAACTTGATAGAAGAACATTAGGAAATACTTGTGGCAACATGGAATTTGATAAGCTGAATATTGTCTAAGATCTTAGGTTTCCCTGTGTATTCATACTTCTCAGTAGTAAGATTGCACTGAATTGTATGGTCGTTAGCTTGAAGGACAATATAGGGGACACACAAAGCCCAGATGAAGAGGCACCTCCTCCTAGTGTGCTGTCGTCCTACCCATCTCCTTCTAGGTGAACCCAATGAAGGGTCACTCCGTCTAGAGATATTTTTTACAGTTAATATTCTACTTCTAAAGATTGGAAATTAAATAAAAATTTTATTTACTTTTTTGACAGAGGGAGAACACAGGCAGGGAGAATGGGAGAGGGAGAGGTAGGCGCCCTGCTGAGCGGGGAGCCCGATGCAGGGCTCTATCCTAAGGCCCTGGGATCAAGGCCTGAGCCAGAGGCAGAGGTTTAACCGACTGAGCCACCCAGGCACCCCAAGATTGAAAACTCTTAAGTTCTTCAAAATTAATCTGCAACAGTGGAATTTGGGGTATTATTCATGTTAGAAGTAATATTCTTTGAAATCTGAGTTTCTCCTGGAAATTTGCAAATCAGACCATGTGAATCTACCCAATTTTAGTGCATTTTAGGCTAAAGCCTAGTCAAAACATGAAAATTTGTTGAGACTTCTTTATGGAAAAGTATGTTTTAAAAGAGAATTTGAAGATCACCTTATGAAATGCTCTATTTTTGCAAAGTACTTTGTGATATGCAAAATGTTTCTTATTTTAGAGTTGCACTGGGAAGCATGTATAAGTACCAATTATTTTAAAGTGAAAAGCTATATATGGAAAAATTTTTCCAACCTTCAAATTCCCTGGATCTACCTGGCTATAGCTTAATTGTGCAACAATTCTGACATCTAGTGGTTAAACTAATAATTCCACCGGATGGTTTCACATGCTGTTTTCCTTCAACTCATTTAATATGGGATCTTGCCATTCATACAATACTGTACCAATGTCTTTGCATATTAATCATAAGGGACAAAGACCAAGTAGTGGAATTCCTGAGTGAAAGGAAGTATATATTTAGAATGTTAATATTGTTAATTCACCATTCAAGGAAGTTTGCCCCAATTTACACTTCCACTATGACTAAGAATAGTTCTTCACGTCATCCCAACAATGTATATTACCAAACATGTTCATTTTTTTTTAACTTATATATAAGTGGGGCAGTTCATCCTCTTAAGGCTTTTTTTTTTTTTCCTTTTTCTTTCTTCTGGTTTTTTATCTTGTTTGGCCACTTGGAGCCAAATCCACATCTTTATCCCATTTTTAGAAATGTTCTGGTTTTTTTTGTGTGTGCATGTAAAAGCTTTTGCCTATGGAGGAAGTTAGTCCTTTATCGTCATTTGCATTGAAAACATTTTTCCATTTTGTCATTTATTGTTTATACTTTGTGATTGTTTTCTACTTTGCGGCACTAAAATTTTGTGTAGTCAGATATAACAATTTTTCCTTTTATAATTTTAATTTTATATCATATTTAAATGGGATATTGGCAAGATAAGCAGTATTTTGCTTTTATCTCTATACAATTCTATACTACTTGAACATATTACTATGATTGTGAAATATGTTATAAAAATTATTTTAAGGAACTATTTAATACCATGGGAAAGTAATTAGGATCTATAGGTAGCTGAAAAAACAAATTATAAAATAATAAGTAAAATACAGTCCCACTTTAGAAAATAAAAGAATATCTGTGCAAACAGAAAAGACTGGATGGAAATGCACCTAAATGTTAATGATCTCAGAGTTGAAGATTTGGTTAGATTTTATTGTTTTCTTTTATATTAATTTCTATTTTTTAATCACTCTACAATGCACGTTACTTTATGATTACAAAAAGTAAAAAAAAATCAGAATTAATTCATGTGTATAGATCATTGTGCAGTACTTTAAGTATGATTTCATATAGCTTGTGTTTTATTCACCCAAAGGCCTAGCACTGCCCTTCGCGCTATTCCCCACTCCCCTGACCTATTTCATTCTTAAAAAGTTTGATTCACCAGACATTTCTTGTAAAATAAGATGATATACTCCATTAATACCTTTAAAAGGAGAAATTTCTGATTCATGGACTCAGAAGATAATTGGATACAAAAGTATCTGACAAGAAGGTTATTTCTTCCGCCAAATTTCAGTCATGCAAGACCCTTAATCCTTGGATTTCTCCTCCATACTTGACTGATTTCATCTATATCTTATGTGGTTGATAAGTAGCAAACACTTCTGTTGTTCTTTGCATTACTTAAAGGTTATTTATGTGAGTATTGTCACCCTGTTCCAGAAATAATTTAAAGTAGTTAACAACTCACAAAATTTAAAGATAAATAAAACATAGCCAGATAACATAAAATGCAAAATAAACAAGCAAAGAAATCAGAACAAAGAAAATAAGAGATAAAGAGTGATAAGAGGCAATCCCGACCTTAAGGATCAGCGCTCTTCTCCAGGGTGAAATTAACCTTTCTAAACAGCTCCCTTACCACCCACAAGAAAGAGACCAGAGTTTGGAAAGGTCACAGTGTCCTGAGATTGAGGCCAGAGGGAAATGACTCAGGTGCAGGAGGTTTACCTGTGACAATAACATATACTGGGGCTTCCTGTGGATCAAGAACAAAGCTAAACTCTTTAAGTCCTTGTTCTGATTAATCTTCACAATAACCCCATTGTTAGTGGAGAACATTTATTCCTACTTCCCATGTTTCCACTTGACTCCCTCTGAGGGAAACATCTGGGAGTAGTTCTTTGGGCTTCTCAAACTTGCCCCTTTAGTAACTTGTTCCTCCTCTGGACAAGTTTGGGAGAATTGGTGAGTTTGAGAGAAGGAAGGCTTGTTCGCCTGATCGGGAAGGTGTGGGTTTTCTCTGACCCTCTGAGTACTAAGCTTGCTCTGGAGAGCTCTGCCCTTGTATTTCTGGGGTTCTGATGTATTCCTCAGTTCAGCTTTGTCAGAAATAAATACGACACTGTCCACAACCCCTTATCTGAAACTCCTGGGACCAGGTGGGTGGGTTTCAAACTTCAGAAATTTTAAGATTTTAGAAAGGTTGTATGGCTCATTTTTGGTTTCTGGGACAACTCTCCATTATCAAACATTATTATTTCTGCACTAAAATGTATGAATATTCACACTGAGTGGAATAAAATAAGACCATATCACATCAGTTCAGATTAGATTTTACTGTCAAATGAGTTAAGATGAAATTGGATTTTTCTGCCAAATGAGTTATGAAAACACTTTGGGCTTTTAGAACTTTTTGGATTTTGAATTGTAAATAAGAGATTGCTTGACTGTGTTTTGATATCCCACTGTGATGTTTGTGTCTACTTTCTCAGTTGGTTCCTGGCCTGAAGAGTGGAGAAAAGCAGAGGTAGGTATCCCAAGAAGTTAATAAAGCTTCAGGACTCCTTCTGTGACCTCATAACTTACTTTGTATTTATAATGTCAAATTCTTGCACTTAGAGACTCTTCAAAAATATAAGCTTTAGGTCCCACAAAACTTAGGTTCACCTGTGGAGAGAGATAGGATTGTCTTCCCTAAAAGCCCAATAGCCTAAAGGTAGGTATCATTATCATCCCCATTTTACTAGGAAAGAGACTGAAGCAGAGAGGTTAAATTATTTGGCATCCAATTGTAAATGGCAAAATCTGGATTCAAACCCAGTGGAAATACTGAGTTATTGGTTTTAACAATTGCCTTTCTACATACATGGATAAAAATAAGAAAATAGCTGACATTCTTTTTCCATTTAAATTTCAGAAGTTAGCCTTTGTCCCAACAAAAATAACCTAAGGCATTCTTAATTTCTATCAAATGTCTTAGTCTGATAAGATAAAAATGAAGTTTTTCAAATAAAGTTCTCTAGTAACTTGGGGAAAAAGCACTATAATAACAAACACTTTGGTACGTTTTCTTCCAAAAATAATCCACAGGATTATGTCCTGTTTGCAAATTATCATTTTCCTGATAGTGAGACTTTAATGTTAGGCAGACTCTACTCCTTTTCTCCAAAGTGTGATTGTGTTTGTACTTCCCAACAGCTATATTTGGCTTTTCATGAAATTCAATCCAGAAATCAGTGAAAAGTGTATACATAGAATCCTCTAACATTTCTATAACAGTAAACAGCTATATATATATATATATATATATATATTTCTCCTCATTTTTCTGCATAACAAGCCAGCAAGAAAGGGAAACTGAATACCCATATTTTACAAATGAACCCAAGAGAAAGTAACTTCTCCAAGGTCACCAAGTAGTAGTAAAATTGGCACCAATCTTACCTCCCCCTTGTGCAAAACCTGTATTACCACCTCTGTTTTATAAAAGCTTGAGGGAGAAGTTTCTCCGTAAGGGGAAATGTGGAAGGATGTTTATTTTAAGAACATCAACTCTGGTCCTAGAGGTTCCGAGTTATCTCATGCATAACTTCTTCTACTGGCTAATTGTTAACTTCACGTTTCTAAGAACAACAAACCCCACACATTCAGAATGATTTTTATTTTGTTCTCAATTTGTCCACTTGGTGTAAGAGAAAAATAAGGAAAATATTCTGTTCCTCACAGTTACAATAGTATTTTAAACATTTTGTTATGAAATATAAAGTTATAGAGAATAATAATAATCTTTTAAAGAGGATAATAACCTACCTACAATATACTTTAACATTTTGCCATGTTTGCTTTGGCTATTTTTTCAAGTAATAAAGTCCCAGTGTTTTCCCAGTCCCATTTTTTTCTTGCACTACCTGGAGGTAAAACCAAAAAACAAAATTTTTTATATTAATCCATAAATATTTATATAGTACTTTTGCATTTACATGTTCTAAATACAAGATTTTTTTGGTATTTATATAAAAATGTAAACTTTGTCATTTATATAAATATCTACCATTCTGCAATTTGTTGTTTTATGCTCAGTGTTGTTTTGGGATTATGTTGGTTTGAAAACTAATAGTTTAATGCCTTTAGTTTTTGTGATATTGTGGATGGGATCTTCATTTCAGTTACATTTTCTAATTGGTCATAACTGGTACATGAGAACACTGTTGGTTTGGGATCAAGGAAACTTTGTGAACTTGTTTATTAGTTTTAATAGCTTGTAGATTCTCTTGGATTTTCCATGTGGGCAATCATTTGAAAAAAAGCACAGGCAAGCATTTTTAAATGATTCCATTTCTCAGTGTGACCTGCTACTTTACAGAATAAAAAGCTTACAGGATATCTGATTTCTAAAATATAATCATTCTCCAGTATCTACAAGCATATGTTCAAATGTAGGTATTCAGGAAATGCTTTCTTAACCCCCATCCTGCATGTTTTTCAAAAGCTGTAGTTATAACCATATTCTTTCCTTGCTCTGTTACCCTAAGACTTTATTCTCAGAGGATTGTTTGGTGTGACTTCAGATGGAGTACCAGAAGTTTCAAGAACTGGAAGCAAATGGGTCACTTTTATTTCAAGAAGAGCATATTATCCCATTTAACGTTATCTGTGATTTTATAGAACAGTGGACTTTTGGAGATACAGTGTTTAGATTTAAGAAGCTCTTAATCAGATTTCTCTGTAAATTGAAACAAAGGTATTGTCTTTTTGTTTTTTAATAAAACAAGTTGGAGATGAGATGTGAATGCAACATTATCTGTTTCCATTGAGAAGAAAAGTTAGAGTCAGGTAATGAAAATCAAGGTCAAAGACCCATTATCTTTGTGGCCATTTATTCTGACCACCTATCAGTACTGGGCAAAAAGACCCAGTAGTCTTAATAAAACAAGACTCTTGGGAAAGCATACTCTGGTTTCCATGTGAACTGGGAGCCAGAGCTTTAACTCTATGTCTTTTCTCATTATTTTGAACTGACATCACTAAAGGACCTTTTTCCAAAACTCTGCTCAAGAGAAGACGTTATCAAATAAATTCCATATGTCAATTAGGCCTCTTTGGATGAAAACAATAGGAACTAACTTAAGCAAAAAGTTATTGGAAATATTCTAGGTAGCTTAGAGAGTCAAAGGGAATGAATGCAAAGGGATAAGGGCAGTTCTGGGAATCTAGGCAACTAGGAATGAGTGGATAGTCTCTGCAGAGAACTGCCATTTGTCAGCTCTACACAGATTCCCCACTCGAGATTCAGACTCCAGAAGAGAGAGACTGATTGCCTGACTCATGCCGTGCAGCCCCTCCTTGGTGTATGTTTTTGTTGGACTGAAGAAGGGTGGAAGGGAGGGCATCTTCATTTCCATGTCGTTCCAGGACTGTATGTGCTAGGGAAGGGGACTTCCCAAAGGAAACCAGGGTTTGCTTACACAGGTAAAGGGGAGAATTGCTGTATAGCACGACACAATAGATAGTTATTTCATTCCTCCCCCCACATGCTTTTATCAAAGCCCAGTGCAATTTCCTGGCACACCCTGTTGGTAGTGGCATTGAAGGGGTTTCAGACCCGAGAAGGAGATATCACCTCTGAAAGTGGTCCTGAGAATGTATGGAGGGGAGCCTCCATCAAGTACACTGAGGACAGCAGGCTACCAGCATGGACCTGAGTCCTCTTGAAGAAAGCAGCCTTATCACACACATGAAAAACAGGCCTAAGCTTTTTAAAGATTTTTTTTTTCTTTATTTTAAAGAGAGCAAGAGAGTGGGGCACCAACAGGTAGAGAAGCAGAGGGAGAGCCCAACTCAGGGGCTCAATCCCCAAGATCATGACCTGAGCCCAAATCAAGAGTCAGATGCTTAATCAGATTGAGCCACCCAGGGGTCCCAGGGCTAAGTCTTTTAAAACTGAGAATAGTCTGCTTGGTGGACACTTATGGGTAGGCTCATCTAGATGGCTTCCAGGAAAGCAAAAAAGTCCTCTAAAGAGACTTTTTTTTTAAATTTTAACTTCAAACTATTAGAGCAGTTAGCTAGCTCCCTCAAGGGAGTTCTGTGGTGTCAGTCCCCTTCTTTGATGCCTTGGCTCCATACATTACCAAGGAGATGTCTCCCTAAAACATCTCTCCCATTGTCCTTGTTTTAATTTTGTTGTGCTCCCCTTGCCTTTGCCTATAAAGCAGGTAAATGTGCAGACTCCAAAGTGGACCACCACAGTTCAAATCCTGAACCTTCTACCTACTTTCCAGTGACCCTCTATATCCCTATCCTGGCTAATCTGAGTGACTGTTGTTGCTAACATCTCTCTAGTCTTTCCTCCCTCTTTGTAAGATTTATTAACATACCCAATCATAGTATTACCCTCTTTTCCTGGGAACATCCAATCCAGAGGAAAGTCTTGCTTCCCTAAGCCCTTCCCCAAACACAAGGCCAAATCCTTTAATAACTCCTTTCAAATACCCTCTTACTGAGATAGCACACTTTCTCCTATGTTGTGCATCTTCCTGCTCTGTTCTAAGAAATACACCCACTGTGTTCAACTTCAGGTGCGTTTCTGGTGGTCTTTAGCTGAAGGGTCTTGACACAATCATGGGTTTTGAAATTTCAGTGACCTGGTTTAGCATTCTGGCTACATTAACCGACTGTATGAACTCACAGGTCTCTTAATCTCTCTGTATCTCAGTCTCCTCATTTGTCAAATGGCGGTAATTATAACACTTTCCCATCTGAACTGCCGTGAGTATTAACAAGTAAAGATCTTAGCACAGTGCCTGACATATAAGTTATCAATAAATAGTTGCTATTATTATTGGCACATCAATAGTGGAATTTTCTTACTTTAACAGACATACTAGTTTCAAGATTTGCATTTGATTTTGTCTTTTGATTTGCATTTGATTTTGTCCTTTGATTGGTGGAATTATCCTTGATTTTATTCCGTGATTCTTGCCAAATTGCATAAATTTGAATTCCAGTGTATGTGTGTGAATGTGTGCATACATGCATTTGCTGAAAGGACGAAAGGAGGACCTAACATTTACTGAACATTACATACCAGACACTTTGCTGGGGTTGTTTATTTTTTGTAATGAACAAAAGCTAAGGGGATTTTCATTAAAAACTTTTTGAAGCTAGATGCACAATTTTCCAGCAGAGCTGCAAACAGTTCTGCTGGAAAAAAGGGACCACTTAGCCATCCTCCTGAGGAGTTTGAGTCTGATTTCAGTCTGAAGCAAAGGATTTAGATCTAATTTTCCTGCAAGGGGTAGACAAATTCTCTGCCAAAGACATGACCTTCAATTTTTTCCCCCCACAAAATGACTTTCAGAGCCTGCAAAACAAAATTAACTCACATGAAAATGTAAATCAAGTTAGAATATGAAATCACATATGCTATTTACTGGCTCTATAGAAGTTTGACAGCAGAGTTTAGGTTGCCACAAGCTTCATGTTATCTGAGAAGACCTTTCACTTCAGGGTCTGGAATGACTAAATGATTAAAAATTGCTTTTTAATAATTAAACGTACCATCTGTATAAGGTAGAGTGTAACCTTTCACCCAGGTCTCTCAGGCTGTTCTAGAATTTCTGCAGTTGGCACATATGGTATCAGAAATCCGTTGCTATTCTTCCTTTGAAATATTAGAGGAGCAGACTTAGAGCAGCTGTTTTTGAGCTGCCAGATTTCATTGAAATGTGGGTTTTAAAAGCCCTTGGCTTGTCATTTTGAGTTAGCTTACCTTAATCACAAATTTCACCATAATATAATTCAACTGATGCCTGAAACTCAATATAGTGGAACATTTGCTGAACAATGCACTTAACCACCATAACTAACTAGAATGTATGTTTTCCTTCAAAAGGTCCCTTTCAGAGCACCTTTGTCGCTCAGTCAGTTAAGCATCTACCTACGACTCAGGTCATGATCCCGGGGTTCAGGGATCGAGCCCCAAGTCTGACTCCCTGCTCAGCAGGGAGCTTGCTTCTCCCTCTGCTTCTGCTGCTCCCACTGCTTGTGCTCTCTCACCCTCTCTGTCAAATAAATAAGTAAAATCTGGGGGGGAAAAGGTCCCTCTCATGTTATATGTGCCCTCAAAAATGTCTAATAGCTTATAAACATTTCTTTTCTATAACAACAGGATATAAGAAAGCAATCTCCACCATGCTGTCTTTCCGCTGGTTGGCCATGTAAAAGGGAATATGACATTTGGAGAACTATCTGCTCTACTCTTGCAGTACTACTGAAAAATTGATGTGACCCAGTCATTAAGCCAACTGTAGTAATTAGATAGCAAGTGATGAGTACACATGCATATTTGTCTCAAATGTCATTTCAGATAATTTCCACAGCTCAGAGATTGACAGATATAATGGTCAGAGCAAAGGAATATCAATCACCATAAACATAATTTCTGTGTGTTGGGGTTGGCTTTCATAGTGCTTACTAATTAATCCGTAGTATCCTGGAGACTTTTCATCTGCTGGCCTTCAACAGGCTGTTTAGTTATTAAAGTTCAGCTTTGAGAATTTATTTGAAAGCTTTAAGGCCTGACTTTAGTGCTTTTTTGGGAAATAAACTCAATTCATCACTTCCATTTAAAAGTGTGGATTTTTAAATCTAGAAGACAAGACAAGGGAGCTAGTCTTATTTTTAAATAAGCTACAAATTTTATTTTTAAAAGCCAATCCATGGGAGAAACTCTCTTAGGATCTGCTATTTAAATTTATTGCTCACATAAACTTATAGCTGAGGATCAAGAAAAACTATAGTGTTTGCCTTATTGTATTCAGGAACCAGAGGAAATTCACTGGGCACTAAGACATAAGATAAAAAAGAGTATATGTTGCCCTTTTTACACACAGCAAGATTTTTAAGCCAGCAGACAGATAGTAAGTATTCCTTCATTTATTCATTTTTAAAAATATTTATTTCTGAGTTCCTCCTATATATATATATATGGGTACTGGTATACTTACCACCATGAATGAGATTTGTAAGAACTCAATCTGGGATGAACATAGAGAGCAAAATACATAAAATAAGTATCCATGATACAAGGTGATTTTATATATATACATAGACACAGACACATGCACATGCGCACACAGATTTATAAATCAAAGGAGAGGTCATTTCATTTTGTGAGGGGAAGGTATGCTGGTTATTTACCAGCTCACCTTCCAAATCCATTCTCCACCCTTCTCTTCCCCTGCTGTGACCTCTACAGATTGCCTACGGAGTTTCTTTGTCCTTCTGGCTTTGGAAAGATAGGTAGTAGAAGAGAGAGGTGGGGCTATTTATTCCTTCTGCTCCCTCAGCCAAACCTTGTTTCCCCAGCTTTATGACCGAAGCTCTTATCAGCCAGTACCTCTCCAGCTCTCTCCAGATTGTGGCTTTTCTGGCCCCACTTTGCCCCTTCAGTTCCCAGGACCGGTAAGAGGTTCCCTTTGGTGGTTGTCCCTGGGTGCTCTACCATCCTTTGTTCTTGTTATTCCTGCCCATGCCTCCCTGTTCAGTCCCCTACTTCTCTTCATTAACCCTCTTGCTGGAGTCTTGACTGACAAAGAAGGAATGCAGGAAGTCAAGAACGTTAATATGGAAGTTCCTTTACCCTTAAATGTTCCACATACATACTTGGGTAAATCTGAGCAAAGTTGTTATCCCAGCTAAAAACATGTTTCTGTTGCCACCAGCAGGTGGCATTAGCAATCATATTAGTCATTTAGGGCTGTGCATTGTTGTTTTGTTCTGTTTTTAGTCTGTTGGCTATTGTGATACTGTGATTTATAATAAGAAATATATATTTGGTCTTCATATTTTTTGTTCAGAGCTCCCTAAAACCCTTGGAATTTCCTAAGTGAGGAGAGCAATAAAGTTGTCTTTTGTTATGTTAATGAGGTGACTTTTAGAGTGCACCTAGGGCTGGGGGCTGGTAGCCAGGAGAACTGACCCTGTCATTAGAGGGTTGGTTGGATATTTCCCTTCTATTTCCCCCACCCCATCTCTACAGAAGGGAAATGGGCTGGAGGTTTGAATCAATTGCCAATGGCCGAAGTTTAATGTGTCATGCTATGTCAAAGAAGCCTTTGTAAATGTTAGGTCTGTAATCAAAGGAGCGAGACGGATATAAAGTGAAGGTCAAGCAAAGCTTTATTTCACGCCCAGCATCAAGAATCAAACCGACCAGTCAGGGCCACCTCTTACAGAGGGGGCGACCACCCCCAGCCTCACAGACTAACTTTTATAGAGCAAAGGCCATGTGATTGAGCCTGGCCACACACAGGTGGCCAATGAGGTTGCAACACACAGAGAAAGCTTCACAGTCATGCTAGGTCACACACGGGTGGCCAATCGAATTACAATTCACCCCATAGTAGCTATTTGAACTAGTCTATCTCCTTGGTGAGAATTGGCGCTCAAAAGGCACCCAAAAGGCCGGGCCCACACTTCTTGGTAGCTAGGGAGACAATATGCGTACTTCACTGATTGGGTGTCTCCACCTGACCCGACTCATCCCTGCATTCTGGCTCTGTTATGCCCACCTGACCTGAACCGCCCTTGTATTTGGGCTCTGTTATCAGGGACTGGTCGACCATATTTTACTGGTTTCCTGGACTTGCTTTTAAGTAAGTTCCCCTGGGGGGCGGGCAGGGTCAGTTTAAGTTTTACTGCATAAACAACAAAATGGCTGTTCAACTGAGGTGGAGCCGCTCTGGCTAAATAGGCCCTTACATTCCCCTCTTTTCTTTGGAGATTAGTCAAATACTTGACTCTTCTAGTCTCCTTTTAGGGTTGCCTGACTGTTTTTAATGACTCCAGTGTGATTTACCCAGAAGCAGCATTCCTCTCCTAGGGCTACGCAGAGTCCCCCTTTTTCTAGAAATAGTATGTCAAGCCCTAATTGTCTATATTTCCCACCTATACTTACTAGGAGCAACAATGAACTCAATGAACTCATTGTTTTTTGAGTCTTAGCTTTAGTCCACAATCGGCAGGGTCCATCAGCAGCGGCATCCAGCTCTGGGACGTGTCCTCGTCCTCAGCTCATTTGATGTGACCCATGTGAATCCAGGCCCTGATGCTGTCTACTTTTATTGCCATGGGGGTGGTCAGGATGACAGTAAACGGTCCCTTCCAGCGAGGCTCCAAGTTTTCCATTTGGTGGTAGCATATCAAAACCAAGTCCCCGGTTGGTAAGGATGTGGTTCCACCTCCGTCTCCATCCCAGTGTGGGCAGTTCGGACCCCTGTGTGGGTTCTTTTTAAGACAGACTGTTATGCCTGCAGTGACTGGAGTACAGACTGATCAGTCATTTCTGCTAGGGCAACCTCTTGTAGCCGAGGGCAGAGCTGCGGGGGTGGGCGGGGTGGGTGTCTCCTGAACATTATTTCAGATGGGGTCACCTTGTTTAAGTAGGGTGTACATTGTGCCCTGAGGAGGGCGAAAGGAAGGAAATCCACCCATCCACCTCCAGTCTCCAGAATTAGCCTTGTCAAGGTCTCTTTAAGAGTCCGGTTCATTTTCTCTACTTGCCCAGAACTCTGGGACCGGCAGGCACAATGTAGTTTCCAGTTAGTGCCCGCGGCCTTGGCCAATGCCTGTGAGACTGAACTCACAAATGCAGGGCCGTTGTCTGACTGGATCGTATGAGGCAGCCCGAACCTAGGAATTATTTCTTCTGCATAAACAACAAAATGGCTGTTCAACTGAGGTGGAGCTGCTCTGGCTAAATAGGCCCTTACAGTAAAAACTCAAAAGTAATGGATGTGTTCAAAGAGCTCCCAGGTTAGTGAACCTATGGAAATTTGGGGAGGGAGGCATGCTGCCTGGAGAGGGCATGGAAGCTCTGTGTTCTTTCTCCATACCATACTCTGTGCATCTCCTCCTGGCTATTCCTGACTTACATCCTGAGGGGCCTAGGAAGTAGTGTTTCTCTGAGATCTGTGAGCTGCTCTAGCAAATTAATCAAACTCAAGAGGGAAGTCATGGGAACCTCCAATTTACAGCTGGTTGGTCAAAGGCACAAGTGATAATCTGAGTTTGTGCTTGATATCAGAAGTTTGTAGGACTGTAGGACTTGTGGGACTAAACCCTAACCTGTGGAATCTGATGCTGTCTCTGGGTCGATAGTGTCAGAATTGAGCTGAACTGTAGAAACCTAGCTGGTGTCCAGGGCATTGTTTGTTGGTGTTAGG
This sequence comes from Mustela putorius furo, assembly GCF_011764305.1. Taxonomy (NCBI): domain Eukaryota; kingdom Metazoa; phylum Chordata; class Mammalia; order Carnivora; family Mustelidae; genus Mustela; species Mustela putorius. The sequence goes on from NW_025421998.1 coordinate 33,766,305, forward strand.
GGACTATACCCCCCCCCCACTATCTATACACTGAAATTGATGACAAAAACCCAAAAGAGCTATTTTTCTCTATTTTTAAGATGTTATACAAACATTAATTCTATCTACCTGATAACTGCAAAAGCTGTGAAAGAGTTGAAAAAATGATTTTAATAGGCATACATTTGCTTTTGATAAAGGCAAGAGTAAAGGTGATTTGGAAAAAATGCAAAGGAGAAAGAAAACAAATTTTGCCTGTACACAAGGAATGAAATTGTTTTGTACTGACAAATAGACAATAATCCACAAAAGACTAATGCAAGAGGCTAAGGCAATGAAAAAAAGTGTGTGTTTGACTAAAGGATCATAAGTAATATAATTAATGCCTGTTAGCATTAGAAAAGGGCTAGGAATTTGTTCCAGAACTGATGGATATTAATGCTATAAATCAAATTCAGAAAACAGGAGGAAGAACAAATTTGATAAGAGAATTTCAGGGAACAAGAATTCCTGTCCCCCTTCAAGGGTTGTTCTAGCTGGACTAGGAATCAAATTGACATGAAAAAGATTAACAGGAGAAAATAAAATGTAATTGTATATGCCCAAGGAATCCACACAGACATGGACGTTGCAAAGACAGTCAGGCAAAATGAGGTATATATGTCATCCTTAACTAAGGAGAAGTGGGTAGGGGTCTGCGACTTCAGAGGAAAGGGATGCACTTCACAGAGTGATAAGAAGAGCAGATGTTTCATAATTACATGTTTGCTATGCCATACAAATGGGTGGCTCAGATAAAATTTATCCCTGCTATTAACCCTTATTCTGGGAGAGACTACCCAGTTTAGATTCCTCTATGTAGTTAAGGGAGAGGCAAAATTTCTCTTGAGCCTGGAGGGTCTTGATTGCTGATTGCAATAATATTCATGCCAAAGTGGACCATCCTGGGGTGGCCTGTCCTTATCCTTACTGGAAGATGACTCTGACTTTGGGCATCTTGAGTTTAAGGTGTCTGAAGGACATTCAGGTAGAGATTTCTAGAAGGAACTTGCAGTATAAGACCAGAACTAAGGTGATAAATGATTTTGGGATAAAGCTTTAATTTTTAAAAGTATTTATTGAGCACCTACTATGTGCTGGGCATTATTGTAATGTTTGGGTTATATCAGTAAACAAAGGAGAAAAAATCCCTACTGGAGCTTATATTCTTGTGGATAGGAGAAAGGAAAAAAGCAATAACATAATAAGTAAATTATTCAGTGTTTTAGGTAATATACTACCTGGGAACAATAAAGCATAGTAAGGGGATTGAGATTGCTGATATGAACGGGTGTGGGTTCCAATCTTCTCTGAAGTGGTTCAGATTAAGCCTCACTGAGAAGATGCCTTTTAAGCAAAGACTTGGAGGACTTGAGGGAGTTAACCAATGAATGGGCTATCTGAAGGAAGTATGTTCCCGGCACCATAAAGGCTCTGAGATGACAGCATGTCTGATGTATTTGAGGAACAACAAAGATGCCACCTTGGCTGTAGCCTAATCACACAAGAGGACAGTAATAATAGATGATGCCAGAGAGACAAGGTGGGGAAGTGTCAGATCACATAGGTGTCAGCATTTTGTTTTTTCTGCATCATATGAAATGATCATTTTTTAATCCCTTTTCTTATTAATGTGACATATCATGTTGATTGATTTGCAAATGCTGAACCACCTTTGCACCCTGGGAATCAATTCCAGTTGATCATGGCACATGATTTTTAAAAAATATATTGTTGGATTTGGTTTGCTAATATTTTGTTGAGGATTTTTACATCCATGTTCATCGGAGATATTGGGCTCTCGTTCTCCTTTTTTGTTGTGTCTTTGTCTGGTTTTGGTATCTGCATGCCTTATAGAATGAATTTGGAAGCTTTCCTTCCTTTTCTATTTTTTTGAAATAGTTGAGAAGAATAGATATTAACTCTTCTTTAAACGTGGAATTCACCTGTGAAGCCACCTGGCCCTGGGCTTTTGTTTGTTGGGAGTTTTATTTATTACTGATTCAATTTCATTGCTGGTAGATCTGTTCATATTTTCTATTTCTCCCTGATTTAATTTTGGGAGGTTATATGTTTCTAGGAATTTATCCATTTCTTCTAGGTTGTCCAATTGTCGGCATATAGTTTTTCAAAATATTCTCTTGTAATGCCTCATATTTCTGTGGTGTCTGTTGTTATATTTCCTCTTTCATTTCTGAATTTGTTTGAGTTTTCTATCTCTTTCTTTCTTTCTTAATGAGTCTGGCTAAAGGTTTATCAATTTTATTGATTTCTTCAAAAAACCAGCTCCTGGTTTCATTGACCTGTTCTGTTTGTTTGTTTGGTTTTGTTTCTATTTCATTTATTCTGTTCTAATCTTTATTATTGTTTTCCTTCATCTGGTTTGGGGTTTTGTATGTTTTTTCTTTTACTAGCTCCTTTAGCTGTAAGGTTAGGTTGTTTATTTGAGATTTTTCTTGCTTCTTGTGGTAGGCCTGTATTGTTCTAAACTTCCCTCTTAAAACACCCTTTGAGGGGTGCCTGGGTGGCTCAGTGGGTTAAAGCCTCTGCCTTCGGCTCAGGTCATGATCCCAGGGTCCTGGGATCAAGCCCCGCATCGGGCTCTCTGCTCCGTGGGGAGCCTGCTTCCTCCTCTCTCTGCCTGCCTCTCTGCTTACTTGTGATTTCTCTCTGTCAAATAAATAAATAAAATCTAAAAACAAACAAACAAACAAAAAAAAACACCCGTTGACACATCCCAAAGATTTTGGACCATTGTGTTTTCATTTTCATTTGTTTCCTTGTTTTTTTTTTTTTTAAGATTTTATTTATTTATTTGACAGGCAGAGATCACAAGTAGGCAGAGAGAGAGAGAGAGGAGAAAGCAGACTCCCCGCGGAGCAGAGAGCACGACGTGGGGCTCAATCCCAGGACCCTGGGACCATGACCTGACCGAAGGCAGAGGCCTTAACCCACTTAATCCCACCCAGGCACCCCAGTTTCCTTGTATTTTTTGATTTCCTCTTTGATTTCTTGGTTGACCCATTCGTTGTTTAGTAGCATGTTATTTAACCTCCATGTATTTTTGCTCTTTTCAGATTTTTCTTGTGGTTGATTTCTAGTTTCATAACTAGAAAACATACATGACATGACTTCGATCTTTTTTAATTTTTGAGATTTGTTTTATGGCCCGTTTATTGGGCTGTTAAAACCCCCTGATATTATATTACTATTGATTACTTCCTTTATAATTGTTATTAACTTGAGTATTTGGGTGCTCCCACTCTGGGTGCATAAATACTTAAAATTGAATCATTATATAAAAAAGTAATAATGTACTATATGTTGGCTAATTGAATTCTTAAAAAAAATTATAATTGTTATATCTTCTTGTTGGATTATCCCCTTAATGACTATATAGTATCCTTCTTTGTCTCTTGTTATAGTCTGTTTTAAAGTCTGTTTTGCCCTGTATAACTTTTGCTGCCCTGGGTTTCTTTTCATAGCCATTTGCATGATAAATGCTTTTCTATCCCTTTACTTTCAATCTACATGTGTCTTTAGGTCTGAAGGGAGTTTTTTATAGGCAGTTTATGGGTGGGTCTTGTTTGTTCTGTCAGCCTATATCCTATGATTGGAGTGCTTATTAGTCCACTTACTTTGAGTAATTATTGATAGGTAGGTATTTATTGCCATTTTGTTACTTGTTTTGTGGTAGTTTTGTAGTTTTTCTCTCTCCTTTCTTATCTTGCTCTTTTCTCTCATGATTAGTTAGCATTCTTTAGTGATATACTTGGATTCCTTTCTCTTTATTTTCTTTGCATATCTATTACTGGTTTTGTGATTACCATTTGGTTTGTATATAACATCTTCTGTATGTAACAGTCTATATTGGGTTGATGGTTGCTAAAGTTTGAACCTATTTTTTACTTCTCTCCTCCTCACGTTTTAGTTATATGATGTCATACTTTATATCCTTTTATTTTGTGAGTCCCATGACTAATTTTTATAGATACACTAATTTTTACTGCTTTGGGGTTTCCTACTTTTTTTACTCTTGGTTATGGTCTTTGCCTTCTACTCTAGGAATCATGTAAGGCTGGTTTAGTTGTCATGAATTCCTTTATTTTTTGTTTGTCTGGGAAACTCTTTATCTCCTCAATTCTGCATGAGAGACTTGCCAGATAGTTTTTTTAGCTGCAGATTTTTTTTTTTCCTTTCAGCACTTTGAATATGTCATGCCACTCTCTTCTGGCCTGCAAAATTTCTACTGAAAAATTGGCAGATAGCCTTATGGAGTTTCCTTTGTATGTAACTGCTTTATTTTCTCTTGCTTCTTTTAAAATTCTTTTCTTTATCACTACTTTTTGTCACCTTAACTACCATGTGTCTTTTTTTATTTTTTAAGATTTTCTCCATTTGTTTGAGAGAGAGCAAGCTAGAGAGAGAGAAAGAATGAGAGAGAGAGCATAAAAAGTGGGAGGGGCATAAGGAGAAGTCGACTCCCTGCTGAGCAGGGAGCCTGATTTGGGCCCTGACCCCAGGACCCTGAGATCATCACTTGAGCTGAAGGCGGACACCAAACCAACTGAATTACCTAGGCACCTCTACTATGTGTCTTGATGTGGACCTCCTTGGGTTGATTTTGTTAGGAGAAAGATCATAAATTTTGAACATACAGAGATGAAATGTTTGTTTGCCATTGTTTGAAGATGTTGAGTAGGTATTTTGATATATTTGACTGGAGTTAAGGGAAAGGTCCAAGTTGGAGATATAAACTTAGGAGTCAGCAGCACACGGATGAAGAGGAGAAGAAGAGGTGAATTGTTGGAGCAGTGCTGCTGTAGTGATGTAGAAGGTGAGATCTAGTACCCTTGGGGCAGGTTTGGTTTTTGAATAGGAGCATGAATAATCCCTCTATAGCAACAGGCAGAAAAACAGAAAATAAGAGTGGAGGCACTGGGATAAATGTGGAGGTGGAGTCTAGATTTCCTCTTGACTGGTTCCATTTTGTGTGAAATAGTAATCAAAGTCATCAGCTAAGATCAGTTTGGGAGGGTGATGAATAAGGGACAACTGTTATGTCTGGAGTATGTGAGATTGCTGATTCCAAGTCAGCCAGAGTTGGGGCTACATCTCTGGGCAAATGGTACTCTCTGGGCAAGATGAAGCAATGAAACCTCATTCATAAAGCATGCAGATACTGAGGTCAGTACAAGGTTTTCAGGAATGATGGGTGGTAACATCAGTTTCTCAGCTCTCTTTCTGAGGTGGGATGTTGCAATAATCTGAACAGGTTCAGGAACTCAGAGCTGGTGAGGTGTACATTTGGGCAAGGGAAAGCTTATAGTTAGGGACAACAGAGTGAAGCTCTGAGGGAGGTAGCATCCTGATCCTTTCTGCTATTCTGCCCTGAAAATTACAGGTTTTCTGTAACAGACCAAAATCACAATCTTCTGTTCTTAATTTGGGACAATATCAAAAAAGGTTTCCCCTTATCTTTTATTTATTTGGAAAAACATAATTTTTGTTCATTTGGATAGAAAGATAATAAATGCATATCCATATGCATTTTGTGCATATGGATAGAAAGAGCAAGATAGCAAGCTTGATTTATGAACAAAAGAGCTTTATACATGGTATTTGTAGACTTACATATTTCCCTTTGCAGATATTCAGATCAATTCTAGGAAAGAGCACAGGGACATTGCTTAAGAATGATAGTCACATCTGTTATCATCATTTTTCCTTCCTCTGAGGGATCTTAATATGTTGCTTTCAAGGAAGGAATGCTCAAGAGGCATAAGAAAACATAAGTCAAACCGGCTTAAGCAAAAGGGGAATTTCTGACTCAGATAACAGAACAAATTGACTCCAGGGTCTGTCCGATCTAGTGTCCAAATGGATCAGCAGAATCCTGTTTCTTCTGAAATGACTCCATTCTCATGCTGGCCGTTCCCTTATGAAGTAGAGTCCTTTGAGAAGCAGATGCCAAGATGGAATTAGATACAGTGATAATTTGGGTCTTCATGAATCAATATCAGCGCAAGCCCTGTGTATAAAAGTCCTCAAAATATGAGATATTCCTCTTTTTCCATGTTACAATCACTCTGATAAATAATTGCAGTGAATGGGGATGGACTGGGAGAATCATCATAGTATATTTTTGATGCAGTTGTTTGTGGAGTCCCTTCTAGAACCCAGACGCTTCTTCGGTCAATGAATTCTGGATTTGAAAATTGGCTCAAGTTTGGAAGCTGAGCAAAGGATTGAAACTTTTCACTGGAGCTATGCCCTCAGCTTCCTGTTCTTCCATTCCTACCTTTTTCTGACTGTGGACTAAGCAACACCCTTGCTTGATGGCCCTCTATTCTACCCCAAGGAATGCCATGTTCTTTTAACCATCTCCTATGATTCAAGCCCCCACTTGCTGACCCTCTGACTTTGGCTGTTGTTTTGATTATTGTGGCCTTCTGAATTTTTGTGTTTAAGAACCACCATTTGATCATTATTACTTTGGGAGCTCTATCATTCCCATTGGCTATAAGCAAGCCCAGTTCCCCTCTTCTACTGCTTTTACTATCAGTCTTGACCTGCATTGGAGATCCATCACTAAACACTAGTGCCCTCTTAGCAGCATCTATCTATCTATCTTTTCTTTCTTTCTTTTTAAGATTTTATTTATTTATTTGACACAGAGAGAGAGAGATAGCAAGAGCAGGAACACAAGCAGGGGGAGTGGGAGAGAGAGAAGCAGGCTTTCTGCAGAGCAGGGAGCCTGATGCAGGGCTTGATCCCAGGACCCCAGGATCACAATCCAGGCTGAAGGCAGATACCTAATGACTGAGCCACCCAGGTGCCCCAGCAGCATGTTTCTGATGGTCTTGATATTTTCTCTGGACCCTCTTCTGGAACATAATCATCTGGTGGGTTTTCTAACCTCACATAATGCATCTGGATTAAGCCCAATTCTCTCAACCTTTCTATTCCTTCCTCTTCCTTCTATGTAGACAACTTACATGTTATGACTTTCCTCCAGGTTGGCTCTCACTTTCTTTAGGCTTCTAAAAGTCATCCAAGCAATGAATTTGCCCCATTCCTTGGGATCTTGCTAGGCTATTGAATCCCATGTCATATGAAAGTATCCACAAGTCAATGAAATCTTACTTATCCATTTTAACATTTCAGTGCCTTGATAAACATTTTCAAATTTCAGTATCAGTGGTACTCACTGACTCCTGCTGATATAAGCTAATGATACTATGAAATGTACTTTTTTTCCTCTCTTATCAGACACACTCTGTCTCATCTGGATTCTACTGAGTTTAACTCTAGCTATTGGCCTATTAGACAGGAGAAGGGGTAGTAGGGACTCCCAGCATATGGGGAGTCCACCTCCACAAGCTCTGACATTTCAGGGGGACCTGCAGAGTCAACATCACATCCTCAGGAGGATCCATCCATTTACCAAGGCCATCAGGAATATGGGGGTAAAAAGAGAACTGCATTATTAAGATGTTCAGTATGTCTGCTTCATAAACCAAAACTGGCAATAGAAATAGTCACAGAACCAGGCCCATTGATATCCATGGAATTAATGAGGTTCCCAAAGTAAAAGAAGCCAGATGGTGGTACTTAAACACAGAAGCCATGTTTCAGCCAAGCTTTCCCAGCCAGAATTCTGGCCTTCGCATAAGACCTGCCTGGCTCGACACATAAATATCTTTGGAACACTGTCAGTATCAGGCCGTCAGTCTGCTGCTTAGCTGTGTTCATTCCCACTACAGGGGATAAAGTCTACCAAAGAGATCCTCTGGCTTTCACACTTAGTCTTTTCCTGCTAGTCAGTAGCCTTTGGTTTCTCATTATCCCTTTGTACAGCGTCAATACAACTCTATAACCAACCCATTCTGCTGTCCTTGTAGGCACCCACTCCCCTATATCTTTCAAATGGCTGAATCATTATATCTGCCAGGACATTCCTCTCCATCAGATCATTTTCCTAGATGGAAAATATTTTACCACCAGTGATTTTTTAGCAATTCAGCCATCAGCCCTTTCCAGGGACTATTCATACTCCATATATTGCTCAAGATGGTATCATTTTTACCCATTGGGTAGTAACTGAATCAGTTTCAAAGCTTTACCTTACCATTTGCTTTCTCCAAACACTTCTAATAGTATTTGTGTTAATGTGTATCCTTCAAGGATCAGCTGCCAAGATGCGATTAGAAGTGCAAGAGGTTTATTGAGAACAGTTGGGGAAGATAACAGAAAGGGAGATAGTGAAGGTGAAGAGAACCTTCAAACAGTGATACAGGGATGACACCTGTAAAGACGAGGTGAAGGAATGAAAATTTGTTTGGAAGGATTTCAGAGTACAGCCTAGTTCTAAGAAAGTTTCAACCAGATGATGGGGAGTCCTCAAGTCAAAATCTTCTGTTAGAGGCATTCTGGACAAGTGCTCTTACCATGTTTAGTCTTGGCTGAGAGCAGCCTGTAGGAAACATGGACTTGGCATGAATATGATAGAACATCTGAGGGACAGCAGCTGAGGCCATCAGTCACTTACGCTCTTAACTGGTCATTTTCATAGCCCCACACTACATAGTTTCAAGATGGCTTTTTGCAGCTACAGGGCTCAAATCCTTTCAAGTTTGAATCTAGAGAAAGATAAATATTTTTGTCCTAACATTTCTAGCAAAAGCTCTGAGATTAACTTGGATTGGACCAGCATGGGTCATGTGCCCACCCATCTACCTCATGGTGGCCAGGGAAGTACCATGTTCTGATTTTTTCAGGTCTAATTTTCATGATCCACTTTCAGGATAGGTTTTGGGGTCCCATTCATACCATGAGAACTTCATACCTTCACTTGGTGAAGGGCAGATTCCCAACAAAAACACATACATAAAGAATATATATGTATTTTTACTTCTAATTGCTGTTGCCAGGTTGCTTTCCATAGGCATGATAACACTCCCTGTTCCACCAAAAAGTCAAAAATGGTACTCTTCTCCTTATCTTCACCAGAAATATGTATTAGCTTTGTTTTAATATTTTTGCCAACCTGATGGATACAAAGTGCTAGCTCATTGTTACTTCAGTTTACAATTTCCTAGTACTAGCATATTTTGAAATATTTTTTTCACACATTCATTGACTGCTTGGATTTGCCTTCCTATAATAGTGTCTTTATCTTTTGTCCATTTCCCCATTGTTTTTCTTCTTTTTTGTCCTTTTCTTGTCAGGTTATAAGAGCATTTTTCATATATAGCTAATAACCCACGGTCTGTCTGTCCTCTGCATTCTAGATAGGGAAGGAAAAAGCCTGAAACTCTGCTCACATGTTGCCCATCTCCATCTTTATAATCAGTACTAGCTCAGAGTCCTCAAGGTGCAGTTTAGATCAATATGCCAGGCCTTGGGACAACTCCATCATTCTTGTTTGAAAAACAGAGCAAGGTAGGACCCAGTGAAACACAAGTTTCCATGCCCCAAACTTTCCCTTCACAGGGATAATATTGCTCAAATTCCAGTCATTCTGGAACCACCTTAACAATTTTATCATATCCTTTAAATTTTGTACCATTGTTTATATTTCTGAAACTCAGCGTTTTAACATAGATTTATTTTTAAAATTTATGTTGCTGCCATTGTATCACTATACCCACTAGTTACAGTTTTACAGTACTCATTAAAAATAAATTCACAGGAGCACCTGAGTATAGCATTTGGTTAAGCTGCCCACTGTTGGTTTGGGCTCAGGTCTCTGCTCAAGTAGTGATCTCAAGGATGAGATGGAGACCCATGTCTTGCTCCACCATCAGCTCAGATTCTGCTTAAGTTTCTCTCTCCCTTCCCCTCTACCTCCTCCCCCTTTCACTTTCTCTAAAATAAATAAATCTTTTAATAAATAAATTAACAACTATGAAAGTAAAAGATATCCATCTGCATACCACTTAAAATGCACCATACTTTGGGAAACTACATCAAAGCCTGCCACAGGCCCATGAACCAGTTAAGGAAAAGATCAAGGATTTACAGAGCCATCAGTTTCACTGTCTATAGCACAGTAAACCCCCTGGGATGGGGTGGATGGTAATAGCTTCATTTATATCTGAGGAAAACAGCACAGAAAGGTACAATTGCTTTCCATACTATTGAACGGTGAACATTAGAATTCAGGCCTCTCTCCAAAAACAATTCTGTAGTGTGCACTACTTGGGAAAGCTGGAGGAAAATGATGTAGAGGAGGCTCAAGAATGATGTTGGACAGGGACACCTGGGTGGTTCAGTGGGTTAAGCCTCTGCCTTCAGGTCAGGTCATAATCTCCAGGCGCTGGGATCCAGCCCCACATCCGGGCTCTGCTCAGCAGGGAGCCCGCTTCCCTTCCTCTCTCTCTGCCTGCTTGTATATCTCTCTGTGTGTCAAATAAATAAATAAAATCTTAAAACAAAACGAAAAAACCACAGTTCTGTAGCAGGGATCTATCAAGCCCAGTGGGCGAACTTTACCTAGTGGTCAGGGCTCTAGGAAACCTGAGGGCGGGGCGGGCCGGGATTGCATTACCAACATTCCGTGTTCTGGCTGGAACACTATAAGTTCTAAGGTTCTGTGAATTATGCTAGAGTCCAGGGCTCAGAAGGGGCTGCCTCAGAAGGTGCTGTGATTTGGTCGGGTCATAGTCCCGTCGGGGTCTGCCTGTCCAACCTCGTACCTGCTGCCCACTGCCGTCCAACTGGCCTGGAACTGGCAGAACCCAGGCTGGAGGAACAATGTGCTGGCTGCGGGCATGGGGCCAAATATTCTTGCCAGTTTTCCTCTCCCTCTTTTTCATTCAACTGCTTATCAGCTTCTCTGAGGATCATTTTTCCCATGTCTCCAGACAGAGGGGAAAACAGAGATCAAAGTCTCTGGATGATGGTAAGTCATTCCAAGCCCAGAGGCTGATGCCCTATACACACCACTGCCACCATATTTCCTTTTGGTTGTGCCACTCTGGCGAGTTGAAATTTTCATCTCTAAAGTTGCTGTTTAGCATTAGTGGGAAGATATTTTTAAAGTCTCCTGATGTGTTTGGTGAAATCCAGTTTAATTGGACTTGAATTAATTTATCAGAAATGTGAAGAGTGAGTTAAAACGGTTTAAAAATTTGGAAAAGCATGTGCCTCTATCCCCCCTCACTTTTTGCATGACCTATATAGTGCATTTGTGCTTGGAATAAGCTGTAAATTAGCTAATTAGATTCTTCCCAATAATCATAGCTAGTCCTAGTGTTTTAAGGTTTTAATTAATAAATTGCTTGATTTGTATCTTAAGGAAAAATTGGTTTGATCTGGAGACTTCCCTTAGTTTTCCTCCCCAGCTGAAGAAATTTTGGAAAGTTAAAATTCATGCTGAGTTGAATTCTTGAACCTGGAAATAAGCTTTATAGTATCCTAGATTGAAATTGTATGGATAGAATTAGGACAGGATTTGAATTACTGGGAAAATGCCCTGTAAAGGCAAGATTGCAATTTGTATGAAGACTGTAAGAATTACTGCTCTCTGGTTTCTAGAGTCTGAAAAAATGTTAATATCTGTAAGGAAATTGGTCTTCCTTGCTAAAATCAAACCCAAAGGTTTCCACTTTGTCCTGAACTAAGATTCCCCTTTGAGAGGATGAGGAGTAGGGAGAGGCTGTATCAAAAGGCCTAGCTTGTTTCCTTTGGTTTCATCTTTCCCATAGATTACTCTCTTTTGACCCCTTGGTCATCCCCATACATACTCCAAGAGGAACAGTGTTCTAGTGCCATCTCCACCATGTTCTCCACACAAACAGTGCCTAAAACCATAGGCCAAGCATAGAAACAAATGCTTCCTTTTGTTCCTTAGCAAATTGGAGTCATACTGGGATTTTTCTAAAGACTTTATTAAAATGCTGATGAAGATCTAGAAAGGAGTTAACAAAGACAAAAACAAATCAAGAATTATAGGTAACATAATCTGGTCTCCAAAGACTGAAGGTTCTGATTATAGTTAGCTCAGTTCTAAGGCTGACCAACCCTGTTCAGTGTTTCTGTGGAAACAGTGTCCCTTTGTGAAGGAAAGCCTGGTTCAGCCAGTCCTGGACCCCCCCACCCTCCAATGTTTGCTTCCTAGCCGAGGCATTTGCCCTTTGTGCTTGCATTCAACCTTCCCATCGAACAGGAACATGGTTTCTTAGACATCATTCCTTCAGCTCCAAATCTGAGAAAGTGATTCCAATCCCTACTATGATCCCCACCACATCCTAGCACTCTGATTGATAGACCTTTGCCACAGGACTTTCTGAATGATCCCACAAGTGAGACCTACCACAAAGGGGGTTGCTTTGATCCCCAGAGCTTTTAACTTACATCTGAGAGCTCAGTAAGAAATTTTCTATGAAGTTACAGTTGCACTTGGAACTTTGGGTTAGGAATCTTCCCCCCAATATCTAATATATACATGCATATATATATATTTTTTTTTTTCACATGTAGAGATGTTCTTTCACCAGGAGCAACCAAACAACAGAAGGAGGATAGTCAAAAAGCAAGTGACAGCCAAGGGAAAAAATAAAGGAAAGATTCTGCATCAGAAAAGAATACTCTAACATGACAATGCTCCAAATACCACCATTATCCTTTAGAAGTAACTAGTGAATAATTGAATTCCAAGAATTTTCATTAATTCTCCTGGAACTAGAGAGATGCACATTGAGTGGGTATCCTATTCTTTACCATTCTTTACCATCCTGAAGAATAACAGAGGAAATGGTTACATAGGAGAAATAAGAGAAAAAGAAAAACAGAACAATGGATCTGTCTCTGATGGAAAGGTCGGTTCCTGGGCTGCAAACTCCATTTAGGGGCAGATCTATAGTTCATTTTATGGACATGGGTAATGCCTCCAATTAGCTAGAATCCTGGAAGAGGAAAATGACAAAAATCTCAGAAGAGAGTATAGAACCCAGATATTCTAATCAAGTTTGTCATAGACTCACTTGAGTTCTTCCCAAGTTGTTCTTGCTGAGAACAACTGAATAAATAGAATATAAAATACCATAAAACTGTAGGTTCTCAGAAAAACATCTCAGGGATGGTTGTAAGGTGGTCAAGGTGTCACCTTCATCCTGTCAGCACCAGTACAAGTTCTGAACCCAGCAATCCAAACATGAGTAAGATGAAAATAGACAACAGAGCAACTATGCAAACACTGCATAGCTAACTAAATAATGAAATTAAGGAGTTTGATAGCATGCAGAAAAGAAATAATGTATCCTAGAATAAAACACAACTCAAGGAACAAATGCAAATTTCCCCAAAAGTGCTCTGAGCTAGAGAACCACCAAATAAGAAATAGATTCACTGAGGGGCACCTGTGTGGCTCAGTCAGTTAAGTATCTGCCTTCAGCTCAGGTCATGGTCCTAGCGTCCTAGGATGGAGCCCCCACATCTGGCTTCCCTGCTCAGTGGGAAGTCTGCTTCTCCCTGCTCTTACGCTCTTGCTCTTGTGCTCTTGTATTGTCTTTCTTACTCTCAAATAAATAAAATCTTTAAAAAAAAATAGAATAAATGAAACTAGTCTCAAAGTAAAGATAACAGAATGAGATAAAAAGGCAGATTTCTCTAAGGAAATTCATTGAAGGCTAAATAATTTGAATAGGAGACAAGTCTTCCAGGTTTTCTCCTTATTTAAGTACCCATTTATTTCTGCTAATGTTGAACACACCAAGAAAATTTGTCAGGACTTAGTGAAAAGAAACAAAGCTGTGGACTTTATACTAACTCGAATGTTTTTTAGATGCAGTGTGAGAAACCAAGATTTTATATATAAGAAAAACATAATCTGTCTCACTTAAGTGAAGCAGAAGAAATGCATGGGACCTCAGAAATGAGTGAATCACCATCATCTCTATATTTCTCCTTCATTTTCTCTCCTTTTCTCTGCGTATCAACTTCATTCACTCCTATTAAGCTTCCTCCTCAGGACTTCTTCTATAGTCATTGGCAGCTCCATCTTGTCAATTTTCCAAAGAGAAAGTGACTCCCTGCCACCTCTTAACCTGCACTTTTTAATCTGTAAATTGTCAGAGGAAGACTTTCATTTGCCTGCCTTGCTCATATTCCCCCTCCCTAGACCAGTGAGTGTGGTCTGGGATTAGCCCCATTTGGTTCAAGTGTGTATAGCGTAACATGCCTGCCTGGGACCAGGGAGTTTGTTGTAGAAGAAGGCAGTTACCAATTGTACCATGTGTCTAATGTTGGGGAAGGAGCATCCTGCCAAGGAAGGATGGGTTATATTTCCCAGGAGAAGGGAGAGGTGCTGGTGGTCAAAACAGATCAAATCCACACTCTTTTTACTAGCAAGTGAACTTCAGTGTGTTATTGACTTTTCTGGGGTCAGTTTCTTCATCAGTAAAGTGGGGATAATAATAACCACCTTTCAGGATTGTGAAGATTGGGTCTAATTGTTTTCAATAAACACGTGTTTAGAAATTGCTGAGTAAGGATTCCACATAATCTGAGAGTGAAGGCCGGTTTATATTTCCCATGAAGGTGGATTGGTTCCTGGCTGTTGCTGCTCAGAAAGGATTTGAACTTTTCTAGTTGGTTCTTTCAGAGATTCACCTTTTCCTAGTTTACACAAAAATGTCCTATCTAGCAGCAGCCCTATGTCTTCAACTTTCTCTAATGTATATAATATAAAAAAGGTAAATGAAAACCATGTTGATACCATGTACTTGCTGGTATGATGTAGCAACTTCACCTCTGCAGTATTCTTCCCCCAAACTCACATCTTCAATCTAATCATGAGAGAAACAGACAAATCCAAATTGAAGGATATCCTACAAAATATTTGGCCAATACTCTTTAAAACCATCAAGGTCATGAAAAACAAGGAAAGACTGAGACGCTGTCACAGACTAAAGGAGACATGGTGACCAGATGCAATGTGGGATCCTGGATCTTGGAACAGAAAAAGTACATTAATATAAAAACCAATGAAATCCTAATAAAATCTGGAGTTTAGTTAAAAGCAGTTTATTGGCGGTGGTTCTTTAGTTTTGATAAATGTACCTTGACAATGTAAGACATTAGCCATGGGGAAAACAGGTGAGAGGTATATAGGAACTTTCTGTATAAGCTATGAAATTTTTCTGTAAATCTAACATTATTCCAATGTAAAATTTTAGCAGTGCAAAAAAAGCTGTGGGAAACAAGTAGAATTTGGAGAATGGTGGCCAAGTCACGTGCCTTTTTTTCTTCTGCTCCTGCCTCCTGAAATAAGCCTAAAGCCACTGTCCCCAACATAGCTGAGCAGTAGCATCTTTCCCATTTACCTTGTGTTCTAACTCAATTCCCTTTGGAGGTTCCAAAATGATACTTTTGGGTAAGGAGAAGTAATATTCAATAGGGCTTAATTTGAAAAACTCCTCTAAGTCTCCTCTCAGCTAAATCAGATCTGTATCCAATCAAACAATTTGAAATTAAATAGAAAGGTCTGACTTTTCCCACACAGCTTATGAATTCTGGCCCCCAAAATAATAGAGTGTCTTTATTGGTATTGCATCACATGAAAGCTAGGGTATTAATTTCAGACCCTACTTACTTTACAGAGATGTTAGAGTAAGAAAAAGAGCCATCAAAATCCTTTTTTCCAGACTTAAAATTTTTATTCTAGAACTTTTGAATATTAATTATATTTTTTATTTTTTTATGAAATAGGAAGAATGAAAATCCTCACCTGGGAGAAGTTTTTAAAGCTTGTGGCACAACAAGATAGAGAATTATTTTTTTTTAATATTTAAAGGACTGGGGCACCTGGGTGGCTCAGTCTGTTAAGCATCTGCCTTTGGCTCAGGTGATCCCAGTGTCCCAGGATGTTAATGTTAATGTTTTTTGGAAGTTTTTGTTTTGTTTTGTTTTTTATTTGATGGAGAAGGAATATAAGCAGGGGGAGTGGAAGAGGGAGCAGGGAGCCCAATGGGCTCAATCCCAGGACCACGGGATCATGACCTAAGCAGAAGGCAGATGCTTAACAACTGAGCCACCCAGGCACCCCTGGAAGTTATTTTTCAGAACGTACTTGGCTAATCAAAGTTGGATAATGCCATTTTATATTTTTCCAAGCAATAGTAGAAAATAAGAGAGTTAGGATTTAAATAGTACCAAAGGGGAAAGTGTCTAGATATATAAAAATAATGCAATAAAACACTGGGGTATGGTTGTGTGTGCCATTAAACAGGAATGACTAAATGAAATGTACTTTTATATAAAATTAAGCAGTAAATGGTCTTTGCATTTACATTTTTGCACTTTTTTTATAGCATGTACTATAAAGAAAAATTGTCAATTATGCACAGAAGATAAGAAAGTAAGTTAACTTTTATATGAGAAAATTGTCTTGGGAATGATAAAGTCACATAATTCACATTTATAAATGTACTTTTAGAAAATTATGCATCAAAAACAGAAACAAAAAATTTTGCTTAAAAAGAATTATACTTTGGGAAGAATTTTTTGTAAGTCAAGGAAAGTCAATCCCTTTGAGATGCAGTGAAAATTTCCTTACTACTTTATTACCCCAACACTAGAAAGGATGACACCTTGTTCCTTAACTACAATGTAGCTAGGTTCCCTTCTCTGATGATTAGGTAGCTGACAATATTGTTCACTTCAGATTTGGAAAGAGGCAGAAATGCCATAAGAAATGAGGGAAATGATGTTACAGAGAGCTTTGCAGCAACCCTTACAAAAAACCATTCAACTAGGGTGCCTGGGTGGGTCAGTGGGTTAAGCCTCTGCCTTCAGCTCAGGTCATGATCTCAGGGTCCTGGGATGAAGTCCCACATCAGTCTCTCAGCTCAGCAGAGAGCCTGCTTCTCTCTCTCTCTCTCTCTCTCTGCCTGCCTCTCTGCCTACTTGTGATCTCTCTCTCTGTCAAATAAATAAATAAAATATTATTTTAAAAAAACAAAACCATTCAACCATAACTGGTATTGGAGAGCCAAAAATTAACACCGAAGACAAGGAGACATGGAATCACAAATTAGAAAAGAGCATACTCTAGCAACTGGTATCTGTCATAGGGATGTGGACACACAATTCTGGGCACCTTCTTATCTTCATCAAGGCTACTCCTTCATGTGATGGGCACCTGGATTCCTGGCTCATGGACATCTCCACCCAATTCATGCTATTACCTACGGGCTTTTCAAACTCGGCGAAGGCCCGGACACACTTGGTCCCTCAGGGTCCTGACTTCCTCAGCTCCGCATTAAGAAGTCGCTTCTGTGACCACACCCTGAACCCTGCCTGCACAATTTACAGTGGCTCCTACATTCTCATTCCCCTTACACGTACTTTTTGACATCAGTAAGACTGCCCTCTAGTCCTTTAATCTCTCAGTTTTCCTTCAGCATATTGGCCCTCTCCAATGACTCCTTCAAGCATCCTTCCTATGAATTCTCATGGCTGTTCACTTTAATGAAATATTCTTCCACATTTCTTTGTGTGTTGCAATGGAAATTTTCAAACATGAAAGCAGAGAAAACGGTATAATAGAATTATATGCCTGCAAGATCCATCTTGGCCGATCTTATTTCATATATGCCCTCTGTCTGCCAAAATGGATTGTTTTGAAACAAATAAGGGTTTTGATACTGTATCATTTTACTTGTAAATATTTACCACTCTCTCCCTCTCTCAATCTCTCTCCTTCTCCTTCTCATTCCAGTTGTATATGTATATATATAATAGATACTCTGCTTTAAAATATTAGAAGCCCATCATTACACCTAAAAATTAACAACTTCTTAATATCATCAAGCATCCAGGAAATAATCCCATTTCTCTTGTTTCATAATGTTTTAAAGTTCATTTGAACGAAGTCCATACACTGCAATTGGCTAATATGCCCTTTAAATCTCTCTTTATCTGGGGTGCCTGGGTGGCTCAGTGGCTCAGTGGGTTAAGCCTCTGCCTTCAGCTCAGTTATGATCCTGGGGTCCTCCTCCTCTCTCTCTGCCTGCCTCTCTGCCTACTTGTGATCTCTCTTCGTCAATAAATAAATCAAATCTTTTTTTAAAAATCTCTTTTTTTCTTTACTGTAACTTATTTGTTATAGAAACTGAACTATTTGTTCTATTGCTTTTCCCGCAGTCTGGATTTTGCTCTACCCCGTGCTCCATAATGTGCTCTGTCATGTTCCTCTTTCCCTTGTTTTTTGTTCTTGTAAACTGGTAATTAGATATGGAGGCTTGATCAACTTCAGTTTAATTTTTTGGCAGGAATATCTCATGCTGAGGACTTTCATTAGTAAGCAAATAAGTTTGTTGAACATTTTGTGTTGTCAGCAGCCCTTGGTGATCCTTGCCTATACACAGTTTTGTATTTCACTCGAGGTTGCAAAAATCACCACTACCTTAATGTCCTTGCCTTCTCATCTTTAGCTACGTTGGATCTACATTCCCTGGGCCTCATTGGTCCTCTGATCTGTCCTCTGATTTGCAACACGTTATTAGCCCGTTTTTTCTGGAGCATATTGGATCAAAATCTACTTTAGTGCAACTACAAATTCATAGTTTCTCTTCTCACCTAAGCCCCAAGACTACCCATTTCTTTCCTTTGGTTAGCAATATTCCGCCAAATTTCCCACAGCAGCAATTCCAGACTTTGTTGCCATCCTTAATGTCCCAATGTTATCTCACATTCACTCATTCTCAACTATGGGTTTTTGTCTAATTTTGTAGACATTTAGAGGCTCCCGGCGCAAACTTTACTCCCCATGCTGATAAAATTTCTGTCATTCTTCCTCATCGTTATGCATTCTTCCCTTCCTTTTAAACAAAGAAGAATACCGCCTTCAATGCCCCTCTATTTCTGTTTCAGATCTTGAACATGTACATTTTGGACTGTAACTCCTATCATACAGACTGTTTGCTTACTTACCTTCCTTCCATTTTCAGTTCCCAGAGGACAGAGTGTATGTTTTATTCATCTTTGCATCTCTAACAACCTCACACGTTTCCCAGCACATGACAGTTTTTGATAACTATTGATTTGAATTAACACCTGAGCCATTAGAAGGCATTAGAAGTCATTAAATTACACTTAATATACTCTCTAATATAAGAAATAGATAGTTTTATCTTAAAATTTTTACAGACATAGCCAAAATGACAATTCTGGGCTTATGACTATTTGAGTGCCATTTTTAATATATTCCCAGTACCTCATAGAAGAGAACTAAGGGATAATTCCACATGGTTAACACAGAATTAGGGTGTCATCTTTTGGAAAAAGATCCTCTCCCCTCCCAGACTTTCAGTTACAGTGTCTGCCACCTCCCAGAGGGAATGCCAGAATTTATAAGTGTCAATTCATGAAGCAACCAAGAACATTTGAGCTCTTCTTACACTATTAAGGACTGGAACAGATGGCCTGGTATGCCTAGGACTGTCCTATTTTATGGTGGTATTCACCACCATTGACTTGATGAGATTATTATACTGACTCCTTTTCATTCCCCAAATATTCCAGTTTGAATTATATAGTATATGCTTATTTTTCTTAACTATAAGGGAATCCTCAGATTCTATTGGGAACATTTCCTTGTGATTTAATAGTATATGACTCACCTTTTTAAGAGTTAAAAAAGCATTCTTACCAAAAACAAGTCCATAAAAAGAAATCCATTACAGTACTACCACCCAACACACATAGCTCATAAACACGGCATAGGAAAAACATTATTTCTTTATTGCTATCTTCTCTTCATAAGAAATAAAATTTCAAAAACCATGCTAAGAAACAGTGCTAACTCTCATCTGGGCCTTCACTGCTGTTGAGAATCAATATGAATCACTGTTAACTCTTTGAAGTGATAGTTTTCAATCATGGTGTCACAATGCCAAAACATGTCATAAGTCTTTTTTTTTTTTTTTTTTTGCTAATGCTAATTAGAAGACCGAGTTTTGCAATTGAGTAGATTCTAGGTTTTCCCCATAATCACATCTTTCTCATTTATTGCATCTTAATGTGGATTATCGCCAGGAATAGAAAGGATCAAAGTAATGGCAAACCCAATGGGTTTTTTGGAATCTTCCACAGACTACCTTATTTACTACACAATTCATAAGAAATGATCATTACTTATATGCTTGTAATATGTACTTATAAATCCCATTCCTTACATCCTACAAAGATGCCCACCTTGATATTATTTTTTCTGAAAAATTGTGTGTGGTGCATGGTGTGTTTGTGTATGTATTAGGGCCTGGAGTAGGAGAGATAGATAGGGTCATGCATCCAAATCTGGATATGCCAATGAACACGTGGATATCACCTGTGAGTTCCTCAGCTGAAAAACAAAATATAGAGAACCGGTTTGATGGATTATTCTCCAACGCAACTATTTCTCTTACCTGGACTTAGCATGACCATCTATCTAGAGGTAGATGATTTTTTTTTTTTTCTTGAGAAGTTTAAGGCTCTCTGTCAGGCTTAAGTTCTCTCATTTTCTGAAGTAATTCAGTGTCTTTTCTGTTAAGCTGTTTTCCACCTTAAGAAGTCAGTTCTCGGGGCACCTCCGTGGCTCAGTGGGTTAAACCTCTGCCTTCGGCTCAGGTCATGATCTCAGGGTCCTGGGATTGAGCCCCACGTTGGACTCTCTCCTCAGCAGGGAGCTTGCTTCCCTTCCTCTCTCTCTGCCTGCCTCTCTGCCTACTTGTGATCTCTGTCTGTCAAATAAAGAAGTCAGTTCTCAGTTCCAAGGCTAACTTCTTGGTCTTTAAGTCCATTCATGCGTTAGGCTTGGAAACATGCACATTCACAAACTCAGAACCTTTCTCATTCCCGTGTTTCCTTTGTGACAAATTCCACCTATTACTTTGCATTGGTTTCTTTCTTTCTCAGTTCAGACAAAATGGATAAAGAAAAAGCAAACCTCTTGTTTCTTTCTCACCTCTCTATTTCTTTTACCAGCTCCTCTTTCTGGTCTGTCCTCATACCCCGATGCATTTTTAAATACCATATTTCTACCCTTGTGCTGTCTTATGGCCTCTGCTGGTAGCTGCATATAAATCCCAAATTCATATCCTTAGACCTAATGACTCCCTAGGCCTTGGGGTCACATTCGAAATTACTTGACTGACATTTTTTCCTGGAATTTTTCATCATCTCAAGTTCAAATTTCATATAACTAAATTTATCACTTACCTTCCCCAAAGAACTTTGTTTTATTTACTTCTTTCTTTATTACTGGTGAAATTCTCCCAGACCCATAATTTTAGAAGACTTTGGCAGCTTTCTCTTTTTCCTCTGTCTACAGTTCATAAAGCCCTATCAGTCCTCATTCTTTGCTTTCCACTGGAACAATCCTAGATTTCCTACCCCACAGTCCCTCCTGAAACCTTAATCATGATTGTTGATTACTGTTTTCATCCTATCACCTTTTAGCTCAAAGTAATTCCACTGATGGGGCACCTGGGTGGCTCAGTGGGTTAAGCCTCTGCCTTCGGCCCAGATCATGATCTCAGGGTCCTGGGATCGAGCCCCGCATCTCCCCGCTTCTCCCTCTCTCTGCCTGCCTCTCTGCCTACTTGTGATCTCTCTCTGTCAAATAAATAAATAAAATCTTTTTTTAAAAATAAAAAGATAATAATTCTACCGAATCCCTGTTAGGATAAAGCACAAACTCCTTAGTCTGGCATTCAAATCCCATCACAATCTGAGATAAGTTTACTTTTTTGAGTAATTCCACAAACTTCCACCATGACAGATTGTTACTCCTGCCACCTGTTCATTCACCCTGTGATAGCTGCTGTGCCTAAGACTCTGTTCCTTCCTGTGCAGATTTTACCTTCTCCTTAAGGCTCAGACCAAGTTCTGCTTCCTCCCTGGAAGACACCTCATCTAGTCATTGAAACTACACATGAATACTTTCTCTTCTGAACTCCTATTACATTTTGTATCTATTCCATTCTTTTTGAAACTATAATATTCTTTCACTTAGAGATTTTGGGGGTTTTTTGTAAAGTGTACGTATTGCACCTGCTGATTAAATTGTCACTTTCTAAATTAGCACAGTGCTTTATATATCTGTGTAACCACTGCTTTGCTTGATATTTGCCCATAAATAATGAGTAAATGCTCTTTTGATCTCCCCAATGTCCATGACTTTAAAATCTCCCTTTGCACAATAATAGCTAATATTTTTGGTAAGTATAATATTGTTTGGTTTATAAATGTGAACAAACTGCTTAACATTATTATGTATCTTCCCCTTTCTGTGTTTGTTTTCATTTTAATGATACTTGCTTATAAAAATGTCAATTTTTATGTCCATATGTGCTTATTAGAACAGAGTTCTACCCTAACATGAATCCTCTAGGTTTCCCATGGGGGCAATATTAACCATCATTTTAAAGTCTCTTAGCTGACTTCTCGGTTGTCACTCTCTTGAGAGTCAGGTTGGCATAGCTTCATATTTATGTAGGTCATTTTCCTTAGCTACAAAGAAAAAAAAATCCATGTAATTTGTTTTAAATTGTGTGCTACCAATTTAAGGATTTGACTATATTTTGCAGTTCCTCTGGATAATGTGAAGTTCTGCTCTTTGAAGACTTCTTAGACTTAGTTAAGGTGTTCGTCAAATCCTTTTGCAGTACGTTATAGAAGTCCAACTCCAACTAATTTAATAAACAGAAATCCAACTCAAACTGATTTTTATTGACTCATAAAAGTAGGAAGTCCTTGGCATTATACACGGCTAAATCTCCAAGGATGTTTTTCCCATTTCCTCTCTTTTCATCTCTCAGCTCTGCCTGCCTCTGTTGTAGTGACCTCCTTTTCTTCTGTGGCAAATGTGGACATTTTCCATATAGCTCGAAAGAGCCTGGCTCCCCACAGGTATCTTCTAATGTGTATACAACTTCAAGAAAAATTCTAATTGGCTTTATTCAGGTCTTCTCTCCAGTCCAGCACTAGTTACTGGGGCAGAGGGATGGGGAACCCTGAGTACCACTGACTGGGTTGGATGATTCCAGTAAGAAAGAAGTGAAGGAGCAAAGCTCATTAACAGTGGCAGAACCACATAGAACTGAAGGACAAGAGCCACCAACAAGAGACGGTGCAAATACCAGAAGGAGAAGGCTGGTGATACAAGCTGAGCAAAAGAGGAAAAACAAAAAACAAAAAAAGGATAGTCTACTGTATTTCACCCTTTGACTTTTCAGGATGTGAAAGTCCTATTTTTCCCATCTCTACATTTAAAAAAATGCTCCAGGCAAATAATGCAAATAACTCTGAACTAAAATTGTCCTTACCCAAAGTCACTGTTAGGCATGGCCCTCCAGCTCCATCGGAATCTCAGAGTGGTGTGCATGATGTGTAGATGTTCTGTTGAATTTCCTTGGCCAAACAGTGAGTAATTGGTCACCCATCTGGCTGCCTTAGGCTCAACCTGTGAGGGAACTCCCAGTTCCATTGTCCTTAGCTACAGAGAAAAAAAAAATCTATCAGAGAGAGGTACAGGGGAGAATCTCTCTTTTGGGGACTGCACTGCTTTAGGAGCTCAGCTGATGTGGACTTGGTTACTGGGGACTGGGGATCAGCTTAGCACTGAGTAACCACAAGGTCCTTTCCGACAGGTTCAGGTTTTTCTGGCAATTCATCTCCCATGAAAACCTGCTAGATAGCATGGACTTGATTCCTAGAAATTCTGAGAACTCTTAACCAAGGTTAGAAGCCTCTGGGCTATAATCTGAATCTAGGCTTTGGCTTTCCAGTTCTAGTTTTTTTTTTTTTTTTTTTTTAAGATTTTATTTATTTATTTGACAGAGAGAAATCACAAGTAGACGGAGAGGCAGGCAGAGAGAGAGAGAGAGGGAAGCAGGCTCCCTGCCAAGCAGAGAGCCCGATGTGGGACTTGATCCCAGGACCCTGAGATCATGACCTGAGCTGAAGGTAGCGGCCTAACCCACTGAGCCACCCAGGTGCCCCTCCAGTTCTAGTCTTTAAGCAACAGTCCAAGAGTATAGGACCTAAGTGACTCCATTTCAACCTAAGTGACTCCATTTGACTTCCGGTTTTGGTTAACATGAGAGAAAAGCTGGCTTTTGATATACCTCCTGCTCTCAGGCAGTGACTAAGGGGTGGTTCTTTACTTGGAATGAGTCATTATCTCTGCTGGTCTCAGATGTTCAGCAAGAAGTGATTTGGAGGGGTCTGGGATCAGTTTTTTATAAGATTGGTTACCAGTACAGAACCAGACCAATTAGGTTAGAATCCAAGCTCCTCTGTTCCCTAGGTTTGTGACCTTATGTAAGTAATTTGACTGTTGTGTGCCTTATTGGCCCCATCTATAAAGTGGACATAAGTTTTCTTAACTCACAGGGTTATCATAAGGATGAAATTAGTTAATACATAAAAGGGCTTAGAATGGTACCTGTCCTGGGGCACCTGGATGGTTCAGTGGTTAAGGCCTCTGCCTTGGGCTCAGGTCATGATTCCAGGGTCCTGGGATCGAGCCCCACATTGGGCTCTCTGCTCAGTGGGGAGTCTGCTTCCCCCTCTCTTTCTCTCTCTGCCTGTCTCTCTGCCTACTTGTGATCTCTGTCTGTCAAATAAATAAAGAAAATCTTTAAAAAAAAAAAAAAAAGAATGGTACCTGTCCTATGGTAGGCCCTATCTAAGTGATGTTTTTCCCACTCTGTCCTTATTATTTTTACTCTTCTGGATTCTAGTCTTATTTCCTGCGATGGTTTCCACTTTTGTACCTTCCTTTTGTTTACTTCAACAAGGGACTTAGAATTCACTTTTCCTGTTTTTCACATGATTATCTGAACACCAATGAGCAGAAGGGAGAAGGGCATGAGGCATGCCTGATTGACAGCCCCATCAAGCCCACATGTAACAGAGGAGGAATCCCCAGAGGAAGGTGTGAGTGCTATAGAAAAGAGGAATGGGAATGAATATAGGGGTGAGGGCGGGGAGACACACACACACACACAGAAAAACCCTATCTACTGAAGTTGTTATTGCTACTTTATGAAATAATGTCTTCAGTTTGGTTCTCTAAACATAGAGCCTGCGAAAGGGATTCATGTATATGTGATTTCTTGAATGATTGCTCTTTAGCAAAATTTTATGGAATAAGGGACGCAGGGCAAGAAAGGGACAAGAGTCAAAAAATATGGTCTTGGGACACCTGGGTGGCTTAGTTGGTTAAGTGTCTGCCTTTGGCTCAGGTCATGAGGACATTGCTTTTATTTATTTATTTTCTTTCCAAATATAGTGTTTTTGGTGCAGTGAAGAAAGCACTTGCAAAAAAATGTGTTTTCCAAATTTCGGGTGTCAATTCAGTTCTGTATATTGGGCAAACTGTAGAGGTGAGTTGTGCTTATTTGAATTTGTATGTACTTATTTTTCCAGTTAACTTGCAAATACTGTATTTCACTGTATTTGGAGGATTGTAAATTATTATATTTGCTTTATTAAAAATATAGCAGATCTGTTCATTGGTGTTGCCCTGGATACAGGCTGATACTGGTTGTTTCCAGCCAGTGTTGGCTCAAGCTAGGTCAACATTCATTCTGATTAGTGAGTAGCTTACCATACCAGTTGTTGAATACTTTAAATTTCAGCTCTAATGTACTCTAATGTATGATAACCATCACCTATTGAAGGGAGGTTTATGTTTTATGCTGTTTTAGGAACTCCAGGAGATTCTTATACACTAGTCCTGGGGTGAGGACATATTGAGCCCAGTAACATTACAATAACTTAACATTTCTTCAATTAATATATTCTATACTGACAATTGCCATTCAGAACAGTGACTCCCTAGGAATGAGCAAAAGTTAATCATCTTTGTAACTGTAATGTGTTTTGGGTATGTTATATGGTACTTACCAAAGCAGGGAAATGCTCTAGAACTTTATAAGGTGTTTCCAGAACAGGCGAAATGAAAAGCTTTCCTAGTAAACCCTAACTATGAGAAAACCCAATCTAGAATCTATGTTTATTTCTTAATTGAAGTGGAAGAAAAAAACACACACACACATGAATTTTGCCCTCATTTCCCTGTTTTTTTCAGTTACTATCAGGTATATTTAAATCATAACTGATTATAGCAAAGAGTTTATAAACAAGTAACGGTTCATATATTCAGTATGAATGGGAAGCCCGGTTTCCATTTCGTGTTCTGCCCTTGTAGCTTCATTTGATGGATGTACATTGGAGGTGGGGATGATGGAATCTGCAAGTTCTGTAATCTCTCTCCCAGCATGCATTTGTTGTCTCTCTGATAAGGAGCTCCTGAACTCAAACAACAAACCCCTCCCGGCTGTCCGCATGCATCTTTTCAAAAACGGCAGATGGAGGATTCTGCTCTTTTCTGCTGAGATATTGCCTGGAACGAGTTTAGAGAGAGATACAGGAAAAAAAAAAGATAAGCCAGTGGCCTCATAGTTTACCAATCTGGAGATGAAGGACATTAAATGCTACCTCCTTGTAGCAGCTCAGATTCTTTTCTAATGTTGATGATTATTGTATTAATAGTAGTTTTCTTGGAATATACAATGATGTATGTTATACCATTTTCCATAATTTGTTAATTTGTATTTAAAAATCAAATTCCATGATACTAGAAAAGATAAAAATATAAGAAACTATTGCTCTTCTATTAACTTAAAATATATGTCTTTTCATGAATTTCAGTTGACATGTTTGGATTCCTGATGATTCTACTCATCATAATATTAATTACAGCATTCGTTTGGTATTTCTGCCTCTGTCAGTATGTTCATTTTCTCCTTAGTAAGAATGCACTTGGGGATAATATCACTGAAGAGAATGTTAAGCTAATTATCAGGAAGTATTTTACCTTTTTTATGTAATAAAAATTGCATATCTATATTATAGGGGGGGAACATTCAGAAGGTAACAGAAGATTATAAAATGAAAAGGAAAATTTAACTTGTCCACTCTCTACCTCTGATACCTCTTCCCTAGAAGCAATCCTTCTAATGTGATATTAATGTAGTTCTTCTTTTGATTACTTCCTATATTTGAGCAATCTAGTTATGACTCCTCCTCATGATTTATTAACTTTGGATGTTATTTCTTGAGTCCCCAGCGTGAAAGCTGAAAATGTATCTTGCACTATCCATATTCTTATGTTATTTTGTTCTTAGTGGGTATTATCATCTTGTTATTTTTGAATTTTAAATATGGTTTTTCTTTCTTAGCTCTTAAGATGTTTAATATTTTTTCTATTGGTTATTGGTTCAGCTTGATTGACTTGATTACTTTGAGTAATTGGTTTAGTGCTCTGTCTCTATATAATCAATTCTTCTCCCATTACTTAAATAAGAAAATTTGGGACCCTGTACTTCTGTTTATTCTTTTCTCCCTCTAGCTCCTAAACTCTGTAAGCATTCTCACTCATTTGATCTCATCAAGTATATAATGTTTACGTTTTGTCCTGTAACTATATCTTTATATCTTGAAATGCTTGCTCTATAGTTTGAATCTAAAATTTTTCAAATAATAAAAATAATTTTAAAAATCATGATTGTATAAATATTGCTCAGTAAAGACCAAACTGAAAATAGAAAATGTAATTCTGTGTCATAAGCAGTATTATTTGAAAGAGAATTATTTAGTGTCTGATCAAATAGATTCTCTTTCTCTCCATTTCTCAAAATCATGCTACATTTCATCTTGTTTCATGTTTACATTGTGACTTTCTTATACAGCTTTTGCATTTTCTAGGGTTTTATATTACCTTATTAGTCGTGTATATTTATTCTCGTCACTGTGATCATTCATCTTAGTATTTGGAAAAATATCCTCATTTTCATCTTATAGACACTCTTCTAAAAGTCTTCTGAGTTTTTGTTCTAATTTTTAAAAATGAGTTTCTTTTTAGGCATCCTTTTTCAAAAGGAGTTCACAGAAGATATGTAAAGTGTTTCCATAGTCCATACATGTTGAGAAAATTTTCTCCATTTTCCTTTAGCCAGCTTGGCATTATTTGCTTTCCTTATATTGTACACCTTTTCTGAGAAATACCCATAGACAAGATAGAAAGATCCATAAATAAGGGACCCTAAATAAGGTAGGTAACAGGCTCATCTGTAAGGAAAATGTGCCTATGAAAAGATAAAGATTAGCCAAATGTTCTGTTTCTTGCCTGAGGCTTCCACTTTGTCTAGGACTTCATTTTTTTTTTTTTTTGCTTTGAGACTTTATATCTTTTCCTTATTAACAAACAAGAATAAAAGAAGAGGTAAGATGGAAGAACATTTCTTATTTACCTCTAGAACAAAACATATCCAGAAGGAAGAACCAATAGGGTGTATATTACATGTGTGGTAGGAGGTTGTGGCAAATATATTGTTCTTTTCTTTTTTATATTTTCTTCCCAGGATTCTGGCATCTTTAAAGTGTCATCCCTTTTTTTGTATAGTGCTGAGTAAAGTGGCAAATTATGCCCATAAGAGAGTAGGGATCTGAGCAAATATACATCACTGAAGCATCTTTTGTATGCAGCTTCAAAGGGAAACCCTGAAGTCTCTCAGCAAATATGGTCCAACAACTGTGCTCAGCTCCTGTTAGCTCTGCTATTCATCTACCATCTCTTCCCTTTCAGTTTCTTTTAGAGAGATCTTCTAGATCTTGTTAATTCAATGAACACTGTGTACTATTAGAGGAATTCATCATATTAAGGACTTATTGCACTTAATAATCCCAAAATCCTGGTTGGATTCTATAAATATCCAGCTTTCATTTAAAAAATACCTTTGAGGGGCACCTGGGTGTCTCAGTACGTTAAAGCCTCTGCCTTTGGCTCAGGTTGTGATCCCAGGGTCCTGGGATGGAGCCCTGCATCAGGCTCTCTTCTCAGCAGGGAGCCTGCTTCCCCACCCCCAACCCCCCTGCTCTCTCTGCCTCCTTGTGATCTCTCTCTCTTTCTATCAAATAAATAAATAAAGTCTTTAAAAAATTACCTTTGAATGACTACTGGGGCATCAAAATATCGGTGACTACATTTGATCTAATATTCTTGTTATTCAGCAGATACGGTTTAAAAGTTAAAGCACTTTTAAAAGTTCCAAATGTTAAAGAATATAAATGCTTAACTGCTAATATACTTAGTGCTTCATTGACTTTCATCTGTTTCAGCAAATATGTATTGAGTATTTATTATGCCCTAAGCTGTGTTGTTGTCACTTAAAAAAAAGGTCACATCATCACCTTCATGGAACTTATACCATACTTAGGGGACACAGACAAGTCAATAAGCAATTATTAATTCTATTGCTAACTTACCGATATTTTCGTTGATAATCCACTTATTTTAATTGAGTTTTTCTTAATCAAACACTAAAATTCTCCTGGTGGATAAATAAAAGGAGAATTTAATTTAATAAAGGAATTGTCATAAAAAGTTGCATAAATGCAGTCTAATGTAATGAAATACAGTTGACCCTTGAACAAAAGTTGGAACTAGGTAAGTCCACTTTTATGCCAGTTCTTTTCAATCAATACAGTGCCATACTGTAAATTTATTCCTTATTCTCCTAATAATGTTTTCTTTAGTTTGCTTTATTGTTAGAGTACAGTGTATATTACATATAACATGCAAAATATGTGTCAATCAACTATTTATGTTATCAGTGAGGCTCAATAGTAGGCTCTTAGTAGTTAAGTTTGGGGGGAGTCAAAAGTTATACATGAATTTTCAAACACGTGTTTGGTACCCCTAATTCCCATGATGTTCAAGGGTCAACTGTAATTTCAATGATGACCTTAACTATTCTAAATATAAACCTCATTAATTCTAAGTTCATCATCATTTTGAACAGAACTCAAGTCTGTGTTCCTGGAAGACCAGCCACATTTTATATTCAACGTGGCCCTACTGCTGGCAAGTGTTTTCATTTACTTGATGGGATGTCCCAGACCCTCAGTAACCCAAAGATGATAGTTTTGCCCTTAGTTTTTTTCCAGGCATCAAAATTAAAGTATGGGTAAGAAACACAACAGCAGATTTTTTGGTTCTAATTTCTAAGACACATTCCTATGATCTCAATAGTTCGTCTAAGATGGGTAAAACCACCATGTTGATAGAGAAGAGGTAAAAATTCCCAATCCAAATGGAATATTAATAGATTTCCCAGTTCCCCCAACTCCCACTCCACAAAAGCAATTCAACAAAAGATGACCTTTGCCTTGAAGAATTAATGTACTTCATCTTACCTAGTTGCCTGACCCTCTATCCACTCCTCAACTTGACTATTTAAAGTTTCCCTTACTTACAAAATTCAAATCTTGGCTTCCTTCAGCTCATCCTGCATAGCTCCGGGCAGGTCCTCCCACTCCCCTGCTACCCAGGCCCGGACCCTAGAATCCCAGCTGGAGTCAGAACTGTGCCCTCCCCACCTCCTTTCACCTGGGTAATTGAGCCATAAAAAGGTTTAGATCAGAATATGGCTGAGGAAACTGCTTTATAATTGAAATACAGCAACTACAAAGTGCTTCATAATCACTATTAAAAATAACTTTGGGGGGGCATCCAGGTTTTTGTGCTGCTCTGGCCCTCTAGGACATAATACTAAATCTGAACAAGAAGCAGGGTGAACCTTGTAGGGGTAAGGATGAAATGTCAAACACATACACCCTCCATTGCCAACTCCTAGATCATCTTATGTAGAAATTGTTTTGTTGGTAACAGGATTGTGAGCTGTTCCAAAAAGCTGTTTGAGTTGGGGAGCTGAAGTGCAGGGTGATTGCTGTTTCCAGGATTGAAATCAAACCAGAGCACTGCAGAGAATAGTTCTGTGTTTCAGTTTTTCTCCCTCCATTTAAAACTTCACAGCAAACTGGGCTAGGAGAAACGCTTTGAAAAGAGCACAAGGTTGGGTATTTATTTATTTTGGTAGAAACAGTTATCTATTCACAGATTGAGAACAATTAGTTACACTAGATTCATTGTAGGGAATACAATGTAATCAAATTCACAAGGCAGGATTATTTTCCACCCAAGTGAATAAACTGCAAACTCGGTGGGGCGAGGGTGGTAATTCTTGTATTAAAGGGTTGGTTAAAGGAGACAGGATTCTTCAAAAGAAATTGAAGATGGAAAAATGGGAGATAGTGGTACCATAGAGATTAAAAAAAAAAAAAAAAGGAGGGAGAGAAATTCATGTGTGTCCTTTGGGTTTACAAATTAGGGAGTTACTGGTAACCCATTTGCTTGTGGTAGTCTGATGAGCATTTATTTGAGACATAGAATAAGCAGACTTCTGATTTATGGAAGAGGAAAATAAGGAACCTGAAAAACATTATATACTCTGTATTATTTGACTTGATGCTCCTCACCCACAGTTGTGTTCCAGGAGTGGTGGTAATATCCTCCGTCTCAGTCCTTGGTCTATGCTTCTCTAGCAAGTGAATTCAGAAGATGATTTGCTGAGATTATGGGTTCATTGAGCCTCCACAGATTTTCTGTCATGGAGACAATTAGTCTTGTGGTCACCACAAAATATTTGACATTTTCCTCTTTGTTAAATTCATACCCAAGTCGGTTAAGACCTTAGGTCCCTTAGAGCCCTAAATGTTAAAATTACAGTAATATTAAAATCCCAGAGTAGAGATCCTGTTGTTATTTACAAATATTTTGTGTTTAGCATTTTAAAAGGTAAGTCATTGTTGACTTTTCAGAAAGACTTTGCAAAGGTAAATTGATTTTCTTTTTTCATAGACTATGGTGAATAGATAACTGGAAACGATAGATTTCCAGAGGGAGAAAGAGGGTTTCTTCAACGGTAAGCTTCCCAGTTGTATTGCATGAATTGTCTGCATGCCTTTTCCCTCCTTATTAAGCAACTGTTAAGAAATATAATCAGAGTTATTAAGAAAGTAAGTGGAAACCAAATCTGTACAATGTAAATGATTTTCACTGCCTGAAAACATTTAATAGAAGGCAGCAGAAAAAGGAAATATAATGGCTTATTCAGGCTGCCTTATTGGAAATCTGAGCTTCATTGACGAAGTATGTCATATTGGACAACTAACTAAATCTGTCTGTGCTTTAGTTTACTCATTTGTTAATATTAACTAATAATAATGACTAAATCATTATCCAATGATTTATCCAATGCTCTGAGGACAAAATGAGCTTTACAGGTAAAATTTTTGGAATTTTCTGTGACATTGTTACTACTGTTACCACCAATGTTACTAGCGTAGTCACAGAATCTTGGCACTTATATCTCAGTGTATAAAAGTCATCCTGCCCAAACCCTCATCCAGTTCTTGCACCCTCTTATCAACAACTCCAGCATGTTGGATGATGAATGGCTTGGGATTGTCACTTGGATGGAAACAGTTGCTAATTTGGCTTGGGGTCTGTGTGTGTGTGTGTGTGTGTGTGTGTGTGTGAGAGAGATGCAAAGTAATTTGTGAATTTAAATAATTTCCTCTTTATTTTCTTGCAATTTAGCTTTCCCCTCCTCTCCCTTTCCCTCCCTGCCCTTCCCCCTTTTTTCTCTTGTCTTTCTTGCTCTTTCCCTTTCTTCTTTTTCTTCTTTCTTTCCTTTCTTTTTCCTTCCTTCCTTCCTTTCTTCCTTCCAGAAGCAGACTCATCAAAAAGGAACTTGATGATAATAGGATTGTTTAAAATGTTCAATGTCTTCACATGCTGTGTTGTTGTCTAACTTTTGTACCAGAACATTTCCCTTTGAATCAAAATGCTATTGCAGGGGAAAAATATTTGCAGAAAAGCTTGTACTATATAGTTGACCCTATAATAATCATATAAAGACTTTTAAGTACCTAATGTTAAAGACACAATTTTTTAATGCTTTTTGGTTAGATATTCTGTTAAAAATAAAACAGTGAAATATTATAAAATTCGACCTGATATTCCAGTCCAAAACTTCAATATGGCAACACCTTAAAATCTTAGAATATGACATTAAAAATATACTAGCACAAATTATAGAAATACTTACAGATTCTTTTTCATATCTAATTACTAAACTTAAAGAAAAGATAGTGAATTCTACTAAGAGAAAAGGAATTGGCCAGGCTTGTTAGGACACAAGACTGAGGAGAGAGACATCAAGAGTAAGACTGGGACTGGGGAAGATTCGTTTGGGTGATGAGAAGGGGTTGAGAAAGCATGTGAAAAAAGTAGCTGTCTTAAACTGGGTTCCCTGCTAAATAGGCTCCAAGGCAGAGACTGGCCTGCAGGACTTCCCTGGGGAATGCTTGTAGGAAAAACAGTTGTAAGAGAGAGAAACAGACTTGGGCAGACAGAACAGTTGAATTGTCATATGGTCACCACTGAGGCCTAGAACAATCTTATGGTGAGCTCTGGAACCTAAATGGCCTCCCTAATTGAGGCATAGGAGCCCCAACCCCAAAACAACCGTCTTAGATGTGGGACACTTTCTAAAAGAAGGCTTAATGTTGAGTGAGGCAACTCCCTCTGAAGGCAATTGCTAAAAAGAGTGTGGCAGCTGGAAGGATGAGTGCTATGATCCTGAAGGGGTGGTGTGGGCAGGCCCTGGAGCATCCACCATAGCAGCTGTTACTGATTTGCGGGAATACTAGGAATAGTGATGCTGAGAAGCCAGGATTTTGACATTTTCTACTGCTTATTAAGGGCACAGTCCTCCTTTACCACTTTAATGCTTTCTATACAACCTAAGTAAATATTGACATTTCTTTTAATTTTATCTTTCCATTGTCATTGGATTGATGATGATGATAATGATTTGACCCAATGCAGAGACTGGGTCAATGAGATCAGTTGTATTTAAAGATTAAATAAATTTTGGAATGGAATTAGTTGTGATAGTGACTGGGAGGAGAAAGATATATAAACTGATGATAATAGGTTTACTCGAAAAAGAAGGTAATTAAAAAATAGGATGTCTTGAGGAAGTAGAAACAAGCAGATCTAAAAGGACAGAAACTGAGCGAGTAGATTGTGGCCAGAGAGTATAATTTCCTTCTAGAACACTGAGAGATACAACAGTTTAAAAGACAGAATAGCAAACATTTTCTTTTTTTTTTTTTTTTTTTTTTTAAAGATTTTATTTATTTATTTGACAGAGAGAAATCACAAGCAGATGGAGAGGCAGGCAGAGAGAGAGAGAGAGGGAAGCAGGCTCCCCACTGAGCAGGGAGCCCGATGTGGGACTCGATCCCAGGACCCTGAGATCATGACCCGAGCCGAAGGCAGCGGCCCAACCCACTGAGCCACCCAGGCGCCCTTTTTTTTTTTTTTTTTTTAAAGATTTTTATTTATTTGTTATAGAGAGAGAGAGATACAGAGCGCAAGCACAGGCAGACAGAGTGGCAGGCTAGAGGCAGAGGGAGAAGCAGGCTCCCTGCCCAATGTGGGACTTCGGCTCTATTTCACTACCCTGAGATGAGATTATGACCTGAACCAAAATTAAGAGTCGGATGCTTAACCGACTGAAGTACCCAGGCACCACTGTGACAATTTTTTTAAAGATACCAAGTAAAATAGCCAGAGGAAGATACAAAGAGAAAGCTAGAATAAAAGTAGGTACTTGTAACTCATAATCCTATCACTTCTGTCACATGGTTGATTATGCACAGCCTTTCACTTCACGATTTCCTAAATTCTTCATGCTTCACATTTATATGCTTACTTTGGAAATAATCAGTTTTTTGAGATAGAAGCAATGATTAATCCAACCAACATGTGCTGCCCTGATAAATCCAAATGGGTTTCAACAAACACATCCTAAGAAGTAGCTAATCTCATGATAAGAAATGTAGCAGCAACCCAAAGGAATAGATTAGACTTCTGGAATATACATGTGACCGAGAAGGGATCTCTCTACATAATTTGCGTGGTTTTTGACAAATCTTTTACCCTCCTATACTTTATTTCACAGCTACCTGATAAAAACACATTTGGTTCTTTTCCAGAGTTTTAAAATCTATATGACACATTTTAAACTCGTTTGAAAAGGATGTTCAGTGCCTTTTTGGAATAAGGCAGTAGTTTTCACAAGTTGCCACCCAGCCAAACCCACAGACAGGGATGAGACTAAGGAAAGCCTTTGTTGGACGGTAGGAGAGAAGAGATTAACAATCACAATTATATAGTCATTAGAAATTTGCTTCAGAATTTCATTCCCTGTTATGACTTGGGTGCCCAAGTAATTAAAAAGGGAGAATCAGGAGAAGTCTTTGTATCTCTTAGCTGTCTTTTGGGAAACATGTACTGTTGAAACATTACATATTAGGCATAGCAGAGCCTAATGAGCAAACTGTGACTGGGAATCAAGAAGAAAGACTTAACCTGTGTTTCCTTCTGGCGGCAGAGAGCAACATTTACAGGGCTGAGGGTGAGTGGCAGAATGACAATAGCTTTGTTAACCTGACTCTGTAGATTAGAGGATCCTTGCCTGAAATGCCGGCGTCTGGTTGGCTATAAGAAAATGCCTTTTTCTCCTTTCACTCACCAGTTTTTCTCCCTCCATTTAAATGGTAATTACACATTTATAATGCCTTGCAAGTGTGTCTAGTTTTACTCACAATCCTCCAGGAGCTCTAGAAACTAGTACTTATTTATAATGGAGGGATACTCTTTTGGAGTTATTTCTTTGCTTAGGAAAATTTTCTTTTTATTAATTTTCAACATTTACCTGCATTTTCCCCCATCAAAATCAATAGGATTTTCCCAAATAGTGAGCATGGCAAAATTGAATAATGACATTCAAGTCATGTGACTTTAAATAATATCTGTATTTTAAGAGTTTTTTAATATCTCGGTAGTTACTGCATGCATGTTAATTCCGTATTGAGTACTGTTTTCTCATAAATAAGTCAGGCAATTTCCAGTAAAATCACCAATCCCTAACTTTTCCTTTTCAAAATTATATTCTTGTATTCCTTTAAAATCTAATGTTAATTCTGATCCTGCATCTTTCCTTTTCCCTGTTTCTCTCTGTGCATGGCATTTAGTTCAGATTCATTTTGGCATTTATATCAGTACCTACTTATTTCTTTAGGTATAGTATTGTATCTTGACCTTCCAAGCTGAATGCAATAGAAGTATCAGTTGGGGCACCTGGAAGGGTCATGATCCCAGGGTCCTGGGATGGAGCCCCCGCATCACATCGGGCTCTCTGCTCAGCGGGGAGCCTGCCTTCCCCTCTCTCTGTGCCTGCCTCTCTGCCTACTTGTGATTTCTGTCTGTCAAATAAATAAATAAAATCTTAAAAAAAAAAATAGAAGTATCAGGCAAAACATAATGATCTGGTGAAATTAATAAAGACAAGTACTAAATATAGACCCCTCAGCATATTCCTGACCTAGTTTTATTTATATAAGCTATCATTTTATATCGATAACTTTTATCTTTCTGATATAAAGATCATTTTAATGTTAAACTCCATCAAATTCTTGGAAAAACAAGCTTTTTTTTTAAGCCAAGTTATTTATAGGATTATGTAGGATTGTGTGGTCAACTTGTAAAGAAAAAAGTTGACAAAATATAATGCAGGAGTAACACTTTTTTCTATTAATGTATATAGTGATGGTTCTATCAAAAGGATATCTAAATGAAATAGAACCACATAAATGACACCCTGTGACTAACAAAGTAATAATAATTACTATTATAATTATAAAGGGAGTAGTATTTTTTTTTCCTTGAGGGACCCCTAAAATATGACAATGATTTTTTTGGTGGAGGGAGCAGGGGAGTTAGGCGGTCGGGTTTAAAATTTGCATCTGGAATTTTTAGCTGTGAGATGTAAGGTAAATAGCTTAACATCTTTGAGCTTTGATTCTTCATGCATATAGGAATAATAATAATCATTTTGGAGGAAGCTTAGGAATGATGTAGGAAAAGCTCCTGAAATACAATATATAATCAACAAATGGTAGCTCTTGAGCTCTCTTGAGCAGGGGAAAGAGCCAGACAAGATACCCCTATCAAGTCGAAAGAGTCCCTGGGGCACCTGGGTGGCTCAGTGGTTAAGCATCTGCCTTGGGCTCAGGTCATGATCCCAGGGTCCTGAGATAGAGCCCCACATGGGGCTCCCTGCTCTGCAGGAAGCCTGCTTCTCCTTCTCCCACTCCTCCTGCTTGTATTCCTTCCCTTCCTGTCTCTATCTCTCTGCCAAATAAATAAATAAAATCTAAAAAAAAAAAAAAAAAAAGTCCAGTCCCCAAACCAACAAGTTCCTGGGTTCTACTCTCTGCCCATTACCTATTGCTAGTCAATACTAAACAAATTATTTAAATACTAAGTTTTCCTATCTAAAAAGGAAATAGTTCTGTGAAAAGTAACTTAAATACTGTATGTAAAGCACTTTTTTTAATAGTACCTGGCACATAGTAAGTACTCAATAAATGGTTCTATTATTATATATTATAAGCCTATAATGTCACTGTAGTTCTGTAGGCACTTGGGAACATATAAAGGAAACTTAGAGGGTAACATAAGATACTTTAAGATCTTTTAAGGAAGGTAAAACCTTGAGATAAGTAAAAGTTTCCATAGTATAGAATATAGTAGTTTCCATAATAGGAGTCCACAGGTACCTGAGAGTTGAGTTAAAGTCTAGAGAACCTGTGTTTGCAGGATCAAGTACATGGTCTTTTGGCCGTGTTTGCTTCTTAGCTGAATTTGAGGGTGGACAGCATGTCTACAGGCAGAGATTGGAGCTGTTAGAGGAGAGAATTTTTGAAAGAGGAAGTAGAATATGCAATGAAGGTCATGAAAGTGAAAAAGCACAGATTATATGTGAGTTTTGGTGACCAGGATGACGTTTTTTATGTTGAATTTGTGGTAATAGCAAGACATGCACGTTGAAACTCCAGAGTTGAAAGCATGATCAGGGATGGGGGGAGCGCCTGGCTGGCTCAGTCGGAGGAGTGCACGACTCTTGGTCTCTCAGGGTCATGAGTTCGAGCCCCACGGTGGGTGTAGAGATTACTTAAATAAAACTTAAAAAAAAAAATTGGGGAGCATGGGTGTGACATGGGGGAAATTTGAGCTAGAGACCTAAATGAGGAAATAGTCTATATGAGGTCACGGATGTGGGTGAAAATGACTGTGGAGTATGTCAAGAGAAGAACAGAAGGGAAAGGGTGGCTCCTCCAGGATGGCCCTTTATCTAGGATGTGGCAAAAAGATGGAGGAGCAACTCACAGTGAGTGAATCAGGAGGTAGTGATGCTGAGGTGAAGGAAAAAGGGTGGTCAGGAGCCCCACACACATGCCATAGACAAGAGCTCTCCATATACATAGTCGGTTTTATAAACTTCAGTCATGTTTTTATACTATTAAGATGTTTCAGGATACTAAAGAGCACTTTGCTTAGTACTAGGCACTATGGTAGCGGAAAATAGATTATAGCTTTCTAAAGTGCCTTCAACTGCAGGATACATTTTCTACCCTATGGGAAGGCTCATGTAGTCTACGGCCATACCACCCTAAACGTGCCCGACCTCATCTGATCTCGGAAGCTAAGCAGGGTCGGGCCTGATTAGTACTTGGATGGGAAGACTCCTGTATAATAAATGGTTTATCTGACAGGATAGAGGTTGCCTGGAGCACCATGTAGGGAAGGAATCTGAGGAATGCTCTGGCTCAGTGGGAAAGAACACTGGGATCTATTAACAATATCTCCACTCTGGAAGAGGTGGGGAATACTGTGTCTGAGTTGGTTATCCCTTGATTAGACGCTGTCTAAGATACTGTGAAAACTCTAAATATCTATGGTTTTCAGAACCCCATTTATCATACACATCAACTAAAAAAAAAAAAAAGGCAAATGACTCTTCATGATTTTGTAGCCCAGTTTTCCAGTGTAAAATAAAGGTGGATGTTGGGCTTTCTAGGGTAAATAAATGAAATAAAGAAAAAAAAATACATGCATTCAGCAGAATATGTATAAAGGAGAATGACCACATCCCTCCAACTCAGCTTTTAACTACCTAGTTCAAATGTGAAGTGTATGTGGATGTGTGTCTGTGGGTATTCAGTTGTTTGGGACTTTAGATAAAGTGCTCTAATGGGAGTACAGTGGGACTATGTAAAGGGAATTGAAATTGATTGCTTTTTACTGTAAGAGGAGAAAATATTATTTAAATTTTTCCAGTCAAGAACATTGATTATAGAAAGCCACAGGCGGGGAACATAAGGAGCGAATGCTGAGTTGAATTATTCGCTGAGGGGTATTTATGGTAACCACATTAATAAAGTTTTAGATGAGATTCTCCACTGTTCTATGCAAGTAACTGATGCAGAGAAACTTCTATTTGATAAGTACTCTCTTACCAAAGAAATTTGCTATCTTTTAATGACTCACTAGGTTAAGTGTATTTATTTTTTAATAGCCCCAATACAGAATAGATTGATTCATTTTATTTTTTCTTAATTAAAATATTTTTAAGAAATTTTTAAAGATTTTATTTATTTATTTATTTGAGAGAGAGAATGCAAGTGAGAGAGCACAAGCAGGGGGAGCAGCAGAGGGAGAGGGAGAAGCAGACTCCCCGCTGAGCAGGTACAGGGCTCTATCTCAGATCATGACCTGAACCGAAGGCAGCCACCCAACCAACAGAGCCACCCAGGTGCCCCTAAAACATTTTTTATTGAAATATAGTTGACAGGCAATGTGACATTAGTTTTAGGTGTACCACACAGTAAGTTGATGACTTTATTCATTGTGCTGGGCTCACCACAAGGGTAGCCTCCATCTGTCATCATACAAAACTATTATAGTACCACTGACTCTATTCCCTATGCTGTGCCTTTCATCCCTAAAATTCACTGTTCTCAGTCTTGAAAAGGTAATTAATTTTTAAACGATCTGCTTTGCAGAATTCTAGTGCTCTATACTTTTGTATTTCTTCTAACATATTTACTGTGTTGTAAGACACAACATTTCATCTCTGTGTCAGAATATCAACCACTTGAGGCGAGGGCTCTATTTTATCACCAAACCATTGATATCACTTGTGTGTGGTGCCTAACTGCTCTCTAGTCTTCTCTGACTTTTGCTCATGTCCCCTGATATTTTCAACCCCTCCAACAAAAGTGTAAAACATGGTACCCACCCTCAAAAAACTTCAAATCCAGTTGCTGAGAGAATAGCCACCAAAAATAGATAATGAACTGGGGAGATTACCAAAAACTTCGAGAATAGGTCCAAAGTAATTATTATCTTAAAATCTTAATTATATTTTCATCCTTTTTTGATGAGAGACGTTCTCAGTGATATGCAAAGACTTAGCTTTGAGATGGGACAACACTAAAAACTCTACTACCTCTATTTTCCCTGAACACTTAGTATCTCTTGTCCCTGTATCTTTGTTCTGTTTTCTTTCTGATAAGGGCCTCTTGCACCGATTCCTGGTATTCATTTGTCAAAGCTCTTCTTTTCAAATCTCACCTTAATGTCATCTTCAACCAGATTTTCCCCTTTGAACCCCTTTCCCTCTGCCCCCCCCACACCACTCACACGCACTCTCACTCTCTCAAATAAATAAATAATATCTTTAAAAAAAAAGAAATGGAAAGTTCTAAGGATCTAATATATGGCCTGGTGATTATAGCTAATAATACTGTGTTATATACTTGAAAGTTGCTAAGAGAGTAGAACAAAAATGTTCTCACACAAAAAAAGAAATGGTAATTACGTGAGCTAATGGAGATGTTAGCTAAGGCTCTAGTGGTAATCATTTTGCAATACGTTAAGTATTGAATTAACACATTGCACACCTTAAATTACACAATGTTATATGTCAATTGTATCTCAGTAAAGCTGGAAAAAAAAAGGGGAGGGAAGAAAGAAAGACAATGATCCCAGCATAGATACCAAAAAAAGTGAGGACCAAAGAATATAATTATATTGCTGGGAAGAAAAAATGAGACTGAAATTGGACAGTGGGGGAGGGTGGGGAACCTGCTTTAGATAAATAGGAAGGGTCTCCTTGAGGGAGTTGGGAATAAGCAAAGACCAAAATATGATAGGGAGTTAGCCAGGAACAAGGTGGGGGGAAGGAACATTACCAGGTGGAGACTGGGATGAGACAGAGCTTAGAGCGTGGTGCTTTGGAGAAGCTGAAGTTCAATGTGGCTGGAGTGAGCAAGGGGTTGAGCTGGAGGCAGAGGCAAGGATCAGATAAGGTGGGCATTTGTAGGCCATTAGAAGGAGTTTGGGTCACGCTAGACTTGACTGAGAGGGTGTGATTTTCAGCTGGGCTTAATAAAGGGTGTTGGGGTAAATTGGAAGGGGAGGTGAATCATGAGAGACTATGGACTCTGAAAAACAATCTGAGGGGTTTGAAGTGGCGGAGGGGTGGGAGGTCGGGGTACCAGGTGGTGGGTATTATAGAGGGCACGGATTGCATGGAGCACTGGGTGTGGTGAAAAAATAATGAATACTGTTTTTCTGAAAATAAATAAATTAATTAAAAAAAAATAAATAAACCTATGTTAAATGTAGGGGAGTAGGTATTTGAGATGGAAGAGCATAGTCATGGGATTGTGTCTAAGAGTGGTGTCCAGGAAGGCAAGAAAGAGTGTGAAATGGAGGAGCCACATTGGTGCAGATGAGAGACTTCTCTTTGGGAGGGTGTCATGCAATAGCACAGCGGCTGCCTTACAGTAACCAGCTCGGACGGGATTTTCTCATAGCAGACAAAAAGTCAAGCTGATGTGGTGACCTTTTGGAATAGATGGTTTCTTTTCTGAGAAGTTGAACCTTTTCTGGGGCTATTTATGCTGAGTGAGCTCTCTGACCTTTGGGCAGGGTGCCTAAATGCTATCCTTCACCAACATTCAACTCTTTCCTTTCATGTCAGCAGAAAGAAATAAATCATTTATGTTAGTTTTGGTAATTGAAGAAGCTTTTCATTTCCAGTTTACCCCCGTGTGTGTGACTAACTCGAGTTGATAGTCATTATTAACCGTGTACAGCTTTTTAGTGGATGTGGATGGACCATGAGTTGGAAAACATTGCATTTCTGTAGAAAATGATGTAACGGGCTTGAATTAAAGCTTTCTAGTCTAAACATGAAACCTGAGAGTGAACATTGTATTATATTTTCAGTAATGACTGTGTCCTTTTTCTTCCAGGCTTCCTTCAGGATTTTAATCATCCTTACAGCCTCTTTGAAAATGATTGAACTTTCAAATTCCCTTAAGTTAAAATTTTAAATTCTATTGAACATTTTTGTAGAGTATTTCATTACTTTTACATTATGACTTGCTCAGTAATTTGAGA
The DNA here is from genome assembly GCF_011764305.1 of Mustela putorius furo. Classification (NCBI taxonomy): domain Eukaryota; kingdom Metazoa; phylum Chordata; class Mammalia; order Carnivora; family Mustelidae; genus Mustela; species Mustela putorius. The sequence goes on from NW_025421998.1 coordinate 33,808,612, forward strand.
TCATAAGGGTTGAAAAAGCTCTTGAGACAAGATTTTATGGTTAATTTAAAAACTTTTTAAAAACTTCTGAATAATCTCCTTCCTAGCTAGTTTTACAATATTAATGTTCTTTTGGAACATAATGTGGTATAAATATAGAATGTTCAAGCATCTAACATGTAAATTTAAATATGGCGTAGGGATTGAAGGTTACACTCAAGATTATGTATGACATTGTTTTCTTATCAGTGTTACCAGACAGTAAACACTCGAATTCTAATTTTGTTCAAATTTATTGTGACCAAAAAAAAAAAAAAAAAAAAAAACCCTGCTTCCCGATTTAAAATCTTCCCTAGAATAGCAAATCTGAGGTAATGATTGATATCATTAGTATCTGTGTTGATGACACTTTGGGTGGTTTAACCAAAACACATTTTTAACACTATAGATACTTTAAAATAAAAGAGGTGAAAACTCTTAACAATTTAAGGAAGATACTAGAGGAGTTTTAGAGCAAAATTTTGCCAGGCTTCTTTCAATACCAGGTAGTTTCCTCATTAAAATTCAGTAATATTTTGATCAGCCTCCTTCCTTGGTTGTAAACACAGTGCTGGTTCTAAGATAGTGAGCAGACAGATGGGACCCAGGAAGTTCAAGTTTTATTAAACATTATAGACTGAAGCTTTATTCTCATAATTCTAGGTAAAGGTGTAGAAAATTTTTGAAGAATAACAGGAGTACTTATTTTCCTGTTTGTAAGATTACCATTTGCCAGGTAATATTTAAATATATCTTCTTAATTAGAAAGATTCCTATCTCCAAAAGCATACTAACTTTCAGAATGCTAAAAATATATCCATTTTGTGTTAATTCTCTACATATGGCTGTTTCTAAAAACTACAAAATCTCATTAATTGATATATTTGAAGGAGTTTCATCTTTTTCTCCTTTTACCATAATAGATTTTGGTTTCATTTCTTAGTTCAAAACAATTCAGTATGGACTGTTGTTTTCTGTAGTGTGTCATGTCACCACTGATAAATTATGAAAAAAAAATCATCCTTTAATCACACAACTTGAGTATGGCTCTTGATTTATAACCACCTGAAAAAAGACTTCTACAAATAAACACCAAAGGAAATAAAAAATATTAAGCCATGCTTTATTTATTTTATTGTAATTATAGTAGAATTTTCAATTAATTTCTTCATTAATAGCCCTAATAATTCATTCTAAAATCTACTATAATTCTGTATTGTAAAAGATTATTTACTGACTTTTTTTCTGTTTTTTTCCTTACTCACTTATTTTATATAATCAGGTTGAATAATTATCAACATATCACAAAATACTATATTTAAAGAATTAGTGATTTTGGATTTGCTTGGTGTTAAATTATGAATAACCTGTTTTCTTGTGCTCTGTTTGACTTTTTTCTTTCATCACCTATCAGGGAATCTAAAAAAGTAAAGTGCAACACAGCTGGCTGTCATTGAAGAATAACAGTTTGAGTTGAGAGTAAGTTGATAGGGTAGTAATAAAGTCTGGTGATAGGTTTCCCAGGAGATGTCTTGTGCAAAAATGATAGAGGGCTGCCCATCACTGCACACAGATGCTGACATTCTTGACTTTAATAGGGAAGCATTTATCTCTGGCACCTGCTCCAGTATCTGAGTAGCTGTCATGTACTCTAACAAAAGAGAGGAAAAATTGTCACTATCATTGAAAAAATATGCCTTGGCATAAGAAAAAGCAAAATATTTTGAGCACTTATAATCTATTTTTCTTACTCTCTTATGCCTGGCTTCTGCAGTGAATTGTTTAAGTTATACTTAATAGTATTAGAATTTTCCTATTGAGTTCATCAGTATGACTTCATCGGTATAGGAAGCTCTTTGAATTATTAAAAAGACCCTGTGTGTGTGCTATAGGAGTAAAATGTTTTGCATTTATGATGACCGAATTTTCAGCAGTACCTAACAAATGAAACACCTAGATAAAATGTAAATGCAGTCTTTACAAGTATATCAGTAAGACATAAAAATTTAAAGTAGATGAAGGTAAAACTTATCCCAAACACTTCACTAATTAAAGCTAGCAAATCATGGAATAAATGCATATTGAAATTGATTATTGAAAAAAATGAAGGATTCTTAAAGGTTTTTAATCCTAACAGGTTGACTATGGAGCCAGAGCCTTTAAATATGTTCAAAATATTGAAGTGCTATTGCTTTTTCTTTTACAGCATTTTTATCCCTATTACTGGTTTCTGGGTAAAATTATGAAGGAAGTCTGTCAGATCTCTTTTACATTTATATTTTCTCAGCAGGTATGCCCTCCCATGGCATTTTACACGCTAGCTTTTCTGCTGCTGCTGTCTTTCAGTCCTAACTCTTCTTTTAAAAATACGCAAGAGTTTCTAAGATTATATATAGACATGCATGCATGTATATATGTAAGATTATATATATATATATGCATTGTAATGTAATATAATGTAATATAAGATTACATATCTATAATGTATATAATGTAATATAAGATTATATATATATGCATGCATAGTGTGTATCATGTATAAAGCATAACAAAAATTTAATTTGACTAATTTTTTTACTCATTTTTTTTAACAAACACTAAAATTAAGTACCAAAATTAACTTTCTCCCATAAGTATTTACCATTAAAAATTATTCACTTATTTCAGTGCTGCTGATATTACTTAAAAAGTCTTTGGACCTCTTCCTTTGAAATGTCCTTAAAAACCTGCAAAACATTTAAAATACATCTTTAGTAGTGGCAGGTCCTCATTCTTTGAGGATGGCTGAGAATGGGAACAAAGAAATTGTTTTTGAAAAGGCAGAAAGGCATTCAGAACCATATGTAACGAACAGGTAACTGATTGTTGCAGATAACCCATTTTTGGTCAAAGTCAGGTTTAGACTATAAAGAACTTGTGTGCACAGGAAAAGAAAAAATGGAATAGCAGGGAGGAAAAGGGGGGCCCAAACTTACTATGATAGCCATTTGTAAAGAAAAATCCAAAATGGTTTTAGCAATTGAAAAAAAAGCTTTTCTTTGTCCGTGGTGACTACTTGGAAAGAATGCAGTCATTTGGAAGTATTGGCAGCCCACAAAGCACCAAGGTTTTAAATGACTTTCATTTATAATTCTGAGCTCATTATATCCACATTGGGATTTAAAGTGAAAAGCATATAAATTAAAATGGACTTTGATTAATTCTTCCTAAGGCTCTTCCACCCATTTGGCATTAGTCTGGCCAAAAACCTTACTCTCTTTTATGTACCATCCTATGTGATTCTTACTGAGGAGACATCTTCTTAGCTTTGTTGAGTTTCAGAAACCTTGATTTGCGTAGGTAATGCTGAGTCAAGATGGCTCTAGGAAATGTCAGCTTTGGACAAAAGGAGTGAAGCAATATTTAGAAAAGAGGAAAAAGTGCCTAGATTCAGAGAGAGTTGCCACTCTAACCAGAACTTTGGGTGGTTTTCAACTTAGGAAGCTACAATCTGAAGAAGGATTAAAAAAGATCCATTTAGGGGCACCTGGGTGGCCCAGTCAGTTAAGCCTGGGATTCTTGGTTTCCGCTTAGGTTGTGTGCGATCTCAGGGTCATGAGATTGAGCCCCCTTAGGGCTTGAAATTCTCTCCCTCTCTATCCTCTGCCCTACCCCCAGTGTGTGTGTGCACGCACTCTCTCTCTCTCAAGATAAATAAAATAAAGTATTTTAAAAAGAAGATCAGCTTAATACCAGTTGCCAACTGAAATTTCATACTAATTATCCAAACTTCTTTGTCTTACCTCATGAGATTGTATGTTATGCTTGGAAGAAGAAACCAAGTTTTAGACTTGGACAACTCGTCTGACCCTAAATTATTTGTGATCTTGACAGATTTCTTCAAGGAAAGGGTGGTTTTCTCATTTTCTATTGAATCCTTTCAGACAGAGAGGTTCTAGTGCCCCAATTGTCTGGATAAAGAATTTGAAAAATAAGCTCGCCACAGTAGAATGAATTGCCCAAGATCATTTGGCTTTTAGAAATGGAGCTAAGCTTGAAAAGGCATAGCTTTTGTCTCAGAGGAAGCTGCTTCTTTGGGGCACCTGGATAATTAGTCATTTAAATGTCAGACTCTTAATTTTGGCTCAGGTCATGATCTTGGGGTTGTGAGATAAAGCCTTTTGGGCTCTGAACTCAACAGGGAGTCTGCTTGAGATTTCTCTCCCTCTCCCTTTACCCCCCCCCCTCTCTGTCTCTCTCAAAAATAAACAAATAAATCATAAAAAAAGAAAAGAAAGAAAGAAAACCGCTTCTCTCTGATGTTATATCTAAAAAAATTTCCTTTAAGTTTGTCTAAAATCACACAAGAAAGAGGTTATTGTGTTAGAAAAAAACTTCCTGTCAATGAAAGTGAATAATTCTGGAAGAAATTCTTTCTTACTGTTCAAAGGTGAAAATCCATGCTTGGTTATAAAATTAAGGATAGGTTTACTTGTTATTACCCTCTTAGTGCTCACTTTGGCAGCACATATACTAAAATTGTTATTACCCTTTTATTTGGTTCAAACACTTCCAGTGACTTCCAGTTTCTGTTTCTTCTTGTTTCTTGTTTCATCATTGTGAAATTCCCAAAGCAGATATTATTAAAGACAATCTTCTAGTTATCTGAAAATCAAATACTAAAGACATAAGAAATCAGGTTCTATATTTAGGAATGAATTTATGTCGAGTTTTTAATCCTAATAACATTTAAGCCCTACTATGTACAAAGCATTTTAGAATAATTTCAGAATAAATAAAGCATTCAGAATAATTTCAGTAACAACACTGCAAATAAAAATAGTACATAATGCCCTGGATATCATACACTTTAGATAGAGATTCTAACTGAAAGGTTATTTTTATGTAGTCTTGCATAAACTTACTGGGTAGATGAAGGTTATTTCATTTGAAAAGATAATTGCAACCGAAAAAAAAAAAACCTGAATGTTTATAAATATTTGCAATTGCCAGTATTCTATTCTATTCTTTTCTTTCCTTTTTTCTTTTCTTTTTCTTATTTTACAACAGGGCAGAAGAACAAAACATCCATGTTTCAAAATGCTTAATCAAATGTCTCTCATTCTCTCTAATTGTCTCCTCAAAGATGCTTGGCAAAGTTTCCCCAAAAGAACCCTCAGCATTCTACAGTCTTACACATTTGATTTGTAAGGGAAAAAGGGAAAAAGAAAGGCTAGATTGCTTTAGGAGAAAGAACCATTTACACTACTCTATGACACTGAGCCACATTAAGTACAATGTTATGAGATGATTACAGTATTCTACTATTTAGTATATACCTTTTGAAGTGTTACAGTGTATGTCATTTGATATATATATTTATTTATAAATAAATGTATATATTAATGGGTGTGTGTGTATGTGTGTGTGTGTGTATGTGTATACATTTTAAACATAGTGTTTTGCTAACTTGTATAAAAATACTGACCCTCAGATCCCTTAATCAAGAACATAACTTTGCTGTACGTCCCCTTTGTGAGAAAAGGAATCAATTTAATTATTATTATTATTAACTTCTACAATAACAAGGGTAAAATTTTGTGTAACTTTATGATAACAAAGCATTGTCAGAATCTTATAACCCAATGAGAAGCTTTTTTCTTCTTTCTCCATATCCCTCTCCCTTTACCTCCTTCATTTTTTTGTTTTTCCCTCAGTTTTATTGAGATATAATTGACATATGACCTTGTTTTACATTTAGTATTAGTATACAACATAATAATTTGATAAACATAATATTGCAAAACAATTGCCACAATAAATTTAGTTAACATCCATCACCTCACATAGTTACATTTTTTTTTCTTGTGATGAAAACTTTTAAGGTGTACTCTCTTAGCAACTTTCAAATATGGTATATATTATTACTAACTACAGTCACCATGGTATATATTATATCCCCAGAACTTATTTATTTTATAACTGCAGGTTTCTACCTTTTGACTACCTTCACCCATTTTACCTACTTTCCACCTCCCAATTCTGGGACCCACCAATCTGTTCTCTGTACCTGTGAGTTCAGTTTTTTAGATTCCCCATATAAGTGTGATCATGCAGAATTTGTTTTTCTCAATCTGACTTCACTTAACATAATGCCCTTAAGGTCCATCCATGTTGTTCCAAATGGCAGGATCTCCTTCTCTCTTATGGTCGGATAGTGCTGTATTGTGTGTGTGTGTGTGTGTGTGTGTGTGTGTGTGCCATATATATATATATATACATATATATATATATATATATATGGCATTTTCTTTATCTATTCATCTGTCATTCAGTTTGCTTCCATGTCTTGGCTATTGTAAATAATGCTGCAGTGAATGTAGGAGTGCAGATGTCTCTTCGACAGAGTGACTTCGTTTTCTTTTCTTTTAGTTTTATTTATTTATTTGTCAGAGAGAGAGAGAGCGTGCGCACAAGCAGGGGGAGCTGTTGGCAGAGGGAGAAGCAGGTTCCTCGCAGAGCAAGGAGCTCCATACAGGACTCTATCCTAGGACCTTGGGATCATGACTTGAGCCAAAGGCAGATGAGACGCTTAACTGACTAAGCCATCCAGGGATCCTGAGTGACTTCATTTTCTTTGAAGAAATACCCAGAAGTAGAATTGCTGGATCATATGATAGTTCTGTTTTTAATTTTTTGAGGAAGCTTCATACTGTTTTCCATAGCAGCTGCACATTTACTTTCCTAGTAACAGTGCACAACGGTTCCCCTATTCTCCACACACTTGTTATCTCCTATCTTTTGGATAATAGCCATTTTATTTATGGATTTATGTATTTATTTATTTATAAAGACTTTTTATTTTTTTAACTTTTTTTAGAAGATTTTATTTATTTATTTGACAGAGATTACAAGTAGGCTGAGAGGCAGGCAGAGACAGAGGAGGAAAAAGTCTCCCTGCTGAGCAGAGAGCCCGATGTGGGGCTTGATCCCAGGACCCTGGAATCATCACCTGAGCTGAAGGCAGAGGCTTTAACCCACTGAGCCACCCAGGCGCCCTAAGACTTTTTATTTATTTATTTGACACAGAGAGAAACAGAGAAGGAGGGAACAGAAGCAGGGGGAGTGGGAGAGGGAGAAGCAGGCTTCCCGCTGGGCAGGGAGCCAGATGTGGGGCTAGATCCCAAGACCTTGGGATCGTGACCTGAGTCCAAGGCAGATGCTTAATGAGCTACCCAGGTGCCCCATGAGAACAGCCATTTTATTTTATTTTTTAATAAACATATAATGTATTGTTAGCCCCAGGGGTACAGGTCTGTGAATTGCCAGGTTTATACAACTCACAGAACTCACCATATCACATACCCTCCCCAATGTCCATAAGCCCAACACCCTCTCCCTCCCCCCTCCCCGAAGTCACCCTCAGTTTGTTTTGTGAGATTAAGAGTCTCTTATGGTCAGCCTCCCTCCCGATCCCATCTTGTTTAATTTATTATTTTCCTACCCCCCAAACCCCCCACGTTACATCTCCACTTCCTCATATCAGGGAGATCATATGATAGTTGTCTTTCTCTGATTGACTTATTTCACTAAGCATAATACCCTCTAGTTCCTTCCACATCATTGCAAATGGCAAGATTTCATTTCTTGACTGCATAGTATTCCATTGTATATATATACCACATCTTCTTTATCCATTCATTGATAATAGCCATTTTTAAAGGCATGAAGCTAGGGTGCCTGGTTGGCTCAGTTGTTAAGCATCTGCCTTTGGCTCAGGGCAGGGTCCCAGGGTCCTTGGGATCTAGCCCTGCATCTGGCTCCCTGCTCAGCTGGAAGCATGCTTCTCCCTCTCTCACTACCCCTGCTTGTGTTCCCTCTTTTGCTGAGTGTCTCTCTGTGTCAAATAAATTTTTAAAAATCTTTAAAAAAAATAAAGGCGTGAGGTGGTGGTTCACTATGGTTTTGATTTGTATATACTTGGTAATTTGTAATGTCGAATACCTTTTCATTTACCTATTGGCCATTTGTATGTCTTCTTTGGGAAAAAGTATATTGAGTTCCTCAGCTCATTTATTATTGGATTGTTCATCTTTTGCTATTGAGTTGTGTGAGTTCTGTATATATTTTAGATATTAACTCTGTATTGGATATAGGATTTGCAATTATGTTATCCCATTCTGCAGGTTGCATTTTCTTTTTTCGATGATTTCTTTTTGCAGAATCTTTTTAGTTTAACGTGGTTCCACTTTTTTATTTTTGCTTTTGTTGCCTTTGCTTTTCATGTCAAATTAAAAAAAAATCATCACCAAGCCCATAGTCAAGGAGCTTACCCCTTATGTTTTCTTCTAGGAGTTTTATGGCTTCAGGTCATACATTCTAATCTTTAATCCATTTTGGGGTTTTTTTTTTTTGTATTTTTTATTTCTTTTTTTTTTATTAACATATAATGTATTATTAGCCCCAGGGTTTAATCCATTTTAAATTGACTTTTATGAATGGTGTAAGATAGGGGTCCACTTTTATCCTTTGCATTTGGCTGTCCAGTTTTCCCAACACCACTTATCAAAGAAACTGTCTTTTCCCTACTGTATATTCTTGGCTACTTTGTCATAAATTAACTGTCCATATATGTGTGGATTTATTTTGGGGCTCTCTATTCCATTCCATTGATCTGTATGTATGTTTTTATGCCAGTGTCATAGTGTTTTGATTACTACAGCTTGTATTATAGGTTGAAAACAGCAAGTGTGATGCCTCCAACTTTGTGCTTTCTCAAGATTGCTTTGGCTATTCAGTCTTTTGCGGTTCCACACAAATGATAGGATCGTTTGTTCTATCTTGGTGAAAAATATCATCGGAATTTTGACAGGAATTGCATTGAATCTGTACATTGCTTTGGATAGTACAAGCATTTTAACAATAGTAATTTTTCCAATCCATGAGCTTGGAGTAGTTTTCAGTTTATTTGTGTCTTCAATTTCTTTCATCATTTTTTTATAGTTTTTATTCTGTAAGTCTTTTTACCTCCTTGGTTAAATCATAGGTATTTTATTCTTTATGATACAGTTGTCAATGGGATCATTTTCTTAATTTTTCTTTCTGATCATGTGTTTGTATGTAGAAATGCAAAACTTGTTCATATATATTGATTTTGTGTCCTGCAACTTTACTGAATTCATTTACAGTTTTTGATGGAGTCTAGGATTTTCTATAATATCAAGTCATCTACAAATAGAGACAGTTTACTTCTTCCTTTCCAGTTTGGATGCTCCTTCCTTCCTTCCTTCCCTTCTTTCCTCCTTTTAAAAAAGATTTTTAAAATTTATTTATTTTAAAATTTATTTATTTGAGAGCAAGAGCAAGCGAGAGAGAACATGAGCAGGAGGGAGAAGCAGACTACCTGCTGAGGAGGAAGCCCTGACACAGGGCTTGATCCTAGGACCCTGGGACTACTTCCTCAACCAAAGGCAGATGCTTAGCTGACTGAGTCACCCAGGCACCCCCTTCTTTCCTCCTTTTTGCCTGGTTGCTCTGCATAGAACTTCCATAGGACAGGGCTTGATCCTAGGACCCTGGGATTACTTCCTGAACCAAAGGCAGATTCTTAACTGACTGAGTCACCCAGGCACCCCCTTCTTTCCTCCTTTCTGCCTGATTGCTCTGCATAGGACTTCCAGGACTGCATGAGAATCAGCATAGGTGAGTAAAAGTGGCAAAAGAGGACATCTTTGTGTCATCTTAAGAGCAAAAGCTTTTAGCTTACCATTGTTGAACATGGTGTTAGCCGAGGGCTTGACATGCATGGCCTTTATTATGTTGAGGTTCATTGCTTTTATACCTAGTTTTCTGAAAGAGTTTTTTTTATCATGAATAGATATTAAATTTTGTCAAATGCTTTTTCTGCATCTATTGAAATGCTCATATGATTTTTATCCTTCATTTTGTTAATATTTATATCATGTACATTATGATCAAGTGGGATTTATTCTAGGGATGAAAGGACATTTCAATATCTACAAATAAGTCCTTCAATTAACAGTCCTTTAACAGTTTGTTTAAGTTATCATATGTCCCAATTTTTCCAGAACCATCCTACTTTATACCTGTTGTCTTTGGGGTAGATAAAAATAGAACCCTCTCAAATAAGCACATGGAAAGAAGTTCACCATTGTTATTCATTAGGAGTATGCAAATTAAAGCCAAAATGAGATATCACTACACACTCACTATGGTGGCTCAAATTATAAACACTAATCATACCAATTGTTGCTGAAGATGAAGATGTGGAGAAACTATACTTTTAATACATTGCTGGGAAGAATGTAAAATGATACAACCACTTTGGAAAATTATTTGATATATATTTTTTAAAAACTTAAATACACCTACCATACTACCCAGCCATTTTATGCCTAGATGTTTATGTGAAAAATGAATACATATGTCTATATCAAGACTTTTACATGAATGTTCCTAACAGCTTTCTTTGTAATAACTCTAAACTGGAAACCCAAATGTTCATCAATAGGAGAATGGACGAACAAATTATGGTATAGCCATACAGGGGAACACCACTTGGAAACAAATAGGAAAAAACTATTGATACACACAACATAAAAGCATCTCTCTGTAAAAGAAGTCAAAAGAGGATATAGAATATGATTCTCTTTATATAAAATTCTAAAAAAGCAAACTTGTGACCAAATTGAGGTCAGTGGTTGCCTGGGAATAAAAAAGGGGGATGAAAGGAGAGATAACAAAGTGGGATAAGGAAACTTTTTGGGTTGGTATATATGTTTCTCATCTTGACTGTGGCAGGAGTTTCACCAATATATGCCAAAACTTACCAAAGTGTAAATTTAAATGGGTGGAGTTCAATATATATCATTTATACCTCAATTACACATTTTTTAAAACGCCACCTTTCACTCTCAAAGGTATTTCAGTCTGAATGTTGGTAATATTCTTTCTTAATCTGGGTGCTGATTTCATAGATTTTTTTTTTAAGATTTTATTTATTTATTTGTAGGAGAGAGAGGAGCGAGAGTGAGCACAGGCAGACAGAGTGACAGGCAGAGGCAGAGGGAGAAGCAGGCTCCCTGCCAAGCAAGGAGCCCGATGTGGGACTCGATCCCAGGACACTGGGATCATGACCTGAGCTGAAGGCAGCTGCTTAACCAACTGAGCCACCCAGGCATCCCCTGATTTCATAGATTTTTAAGTAGGGTATTGGTTTCATAGATCCTTTCAGTTTGTGCAAATCTACTTATAATATGTGTACTTTTCTGTATATATGTTATACTCCAACCAAATAAAAACATCTCCCCACTAAAGAAAAGCCCGAGAGATTCCCTGAGGGAAACATGCAGGAAGTGTTCCAGCTGGATGGTAAATTAAAGGATGACCCTATCCTTTGTATTTTTATTTTTTCAATTCTAGAGAAAAGAAAATTAAGGCTTACAAACAACTTGCAAAAAGCCCCAAAATAGTAAATATTTCCATAGAGACTTCAGGTGGTTTTTTCTTTCCTAAAAAATCTGTGTGAAAGAACTGGTCTCTCTTTCATGAAGCAATATTATGTTAAAAAATAATCATCTTATTTATGATCATCCCTTTATATTTGTGTCATAATTCATGATCATTCACATTAGATTCATTCAGAGCCAAAGAAGAATATTCATTTCAATATTCTAGCAAGTTTGGGGACACAAAGCAACTGACTTTTGTCAATTAGTTCAATGGTACCAATATGGTCTTTGGGACAAGAAGCTGTATTAGAAAAGGATTTTAAGAAAACATAAGACCTCCCACTAGTGGAGAATATAATGCTGTAGATAGAGTAAAATGACCAGTAGAAGATAGTAATATATCTATCAGCATTTTGAGATACAGTGAACACTTAAAAAGAAAAAAATCCATGCATTGATATGGATTTTTTTTTTAAGATTTTATTTATTTATTTGACAGAGAGACCAAGAGAGCACAAGTAGGGGGAACAGTGGGGAGAGAGAGGGAAAAGCAGACTCCCCGCCAAGCAGGAAGCCTGATGCAGGACTGGATCCCAGGACCCTGGGATCATTACCATCTGAGCCACCTAACCATAGAGCCACCCAGGGTGGATTTTTATGTATTTTGGTGCCAGCAACTTAGTGGAAATCTTTCCTTGGGAAGATTTTTTTTTTTTTTAACCAGGGTGAAAAACAAACAAATCTTTGATATTAAGTAGCAATTTACTTTAGAAATTGATTAATATTATAAAATAACAAACTGACTTTAAGTAATGTGGCTTATAGCATTTTAATAAACGCTCCTTAAAAATGAAGTTATATTAATATGATGTTTTGCATATAGTAGGGCATCAAAGTGGCGAAGACTAATTTTGATTCATAGGCAGTTTAGGGGAAGCAGAGAGAGGAAAAAGGTAATACGGCAAATAGGAAGAAGGGGAAAATAGGCATAGCAGAGAGACAGCAGAGAAAAGTTGTGTTGCTTTCTAAAATCATTTTTAGTGATCTTCAGCTGTTACTTGAGGCTTTGAGCTACTTATAGAGTGTAGAATATTCTATGGGTTGCGTATTTAATATTTACTTCCTTATACAGATATGTTAAAATGACCCTGATTTTGTTCAAATAGCTGTCCTCCATGTGACCATCTATTCAGAGAGTCCGGTTCCATTCCCAGCCCCAGAAGGTAAATCCTAATTGGTCTAGGGCATTCTTTATTTTCCTTGCCAGTAATTGCTTTAGAAAGGTCACATGATCCAATTCTGACCAATCGGAAATAAGAAATCTGGGGACGTTTCTAGGAAAGGTTGTCTCACTTTTAGATAAGACACAGAAAAAGACATCTTCCTCTTCTTTATTTGGGTAATATTATATCTAAATGTGATTCCCAGAGCTGCTTCCACTACTTTCTTATCATGAGACAAGTCTGGAAAAACTTGATACCTAAAGAAGAGCAAAACTGATAATCGGAAAGAACCTAGGCCCTTGATGATGTCACTGAGATAATTAAATTATCCAGCTCTGGAGTTGCTACTAACCAGCCAAATGATCTTGGAAATTGATCCGGGCGTCAGTTTCCTCAACTATAAAATGAGGAAGATGAATTTTTTACTTGATCCAACTGGGACCTTCAGCTCCGTTATCATCCCATGGTTCTCACAACCTGTAAACCATTTCACTGAAGTTACTGAACTTTTCTTGCTAGTGACAATATATAACCCAGGGAATGCAAACATCAGTTAACTCTAACGTGATTTTTTCACAGTAATTTCTAGGAACACGAGTTTTAAAAGTTGCCTAGGGTCAAGCTATTAAAAGATTGCCAAGCATTCGAAATATCAGAAGCTGATATGAGCTCAGTGTTGACATAATGGAAGAAATAATTGGTAAGAAGCTCAAGTAAGTGCTGAGTAGCAGAACCTAGGCTGGAACTCCCAACATTCCTGTCGTCATATTGATCACAATATAAAAAAACAGATGTGCCAAGCCAGGCAATCTCACCTCGCCCATTTTTCTTTGGGCCATCAGACCTTCTTATTAAGGTATTTTGTAACTCGGTGACTTTCACACTACTCTGACATTACAGTTTTGAAATTTCAGCTTAAGTGAGGTGAAATGGAATTGTCTTTTCCACCGGGAGGTCATGAGGACTATTCTGTCTCTTTTGCTTTCTGTGGTGTTGCTGCTACTACCTGGTAATTAATAACCGATGATTCAAAGCCATTTTCTCTTGTTCTGGGTGAGTTGCCTGACTTTTCAAGAATTTACTGTTATTTATTTTCAAGGCGAAAAAGAAAGAAAAGAAAAGAAAAAAGGATTTTTACATTAAACGGGGTTTTAAGCTAAATGAAATGCAAGGCCCATCTCACTCTTGAGAATCCCTGAGAAGTGAACATTTTTCCCAACATTTTTCTATTTTCAGAAAATATTTCTCTCAATATTTCCAAGTTTTTGATAGAAATGGAAGTTTTTAAGTCTTAATCCATCTAAATCAAATATTTGATGAGTCCCTGTAATGTGCAAGGTACCATACTTTTATTTTATGCAAAAGTTAAAGTGTTATAGTCAGACAAGCCAATAAAAATGTAGAAATCACCTTAGAAAGCAGGTGATAGAGCTAGTGATAGGAAGGGATAGGTAGTAAATCCTGCAATCTGTGGCTTAAATTAAACTGTATCTTAGTTCTCCATGTATATAATGATAGTACATTGACAGCTTTTGACTATTAATAAAAGCTACCTGTTTATAAAGCGCTTAAAATGTTAACGATTTACTGCGGAGCAAATATAAACTTGACTTGGGAATCTTAAAATTAATGGTATTCTCACTGAGTACTTTTAAAAAAGTGTTCAAACTCTCTTTGGGTCATAATGATTCTAACGTTGCAAATATCACTGTCAAAACCCCAGCTTTTCTCTGACCAGAGTCATCTTTGGAAGTGATGTTAGGGAAAGCCAGCCATTTTCATTGCCCTGCCTTGTTTCCTCAGTCTTTTCCAAGGATGCCCTCTATCACAAGCATAATTCCACTCACAATTCTGTTTAGTCATAAATTCCACAGACTATCTGCTAGCTTTTCAGAGTTGCTCATCATGTCAGACCTGAATCCTTGAGCTGTTTACTCAAACATCTGTTTTCAACAAGCCTGGAGTCTCTGCTGTGCCTTGGTTGCCTTTCTCCTCTCTCCCTTCCCCTGGTGGGCTTGTCCATGGATACATCATCTGCCTCAGTTGCCCTGTTTGCCTTCTCAACTTGCTTAGCTAAGAGTAATGCCTCTCTTCCTGGGATCAACCAGGTCCTGCCAGGCCATCCTACAGAACAAGTCATCAATATCTTAGAACTGAAAACCAGATAATATTTTCTAGTGTTATGGCTGGCCTCCTGCCTTAAACACCATTCCTACTCCTTTCAGAAGCAGTCTCAACTTTTGTTTGAGATCTGCCTTTTCCCCATTTTTGTCAAGTAGACAATGTAGGCCTCTTTCTAAGCCCTAGGGGATGAAGCTTGGGACCCAAGATAGCCTATTCCCTCAGTGATTGATTCAGAGGTAGGAATGTGACCTAAAATGACCCAAGCAGAGAAAATGATAGGGCTTCCCTAGAAGTTTTAGGATAGTTGCTTTGCCTCCTTTGGTTAAATTTAAACCTGAAAGGTTATAACTGAAGCCAGTTTGACCTTAATATTTGCAGGTCACAGAACAATAAAACAAATAGAGGTCTATGTTCTAAACATAGAAACATGTGCCTAAATATGCACAAATTATAAAATCAAACACAATGTTAAATAAAAAATTGTTTTCTCCTATCTGGATGAATGTATTTTCATAATGTCCTATAAGTTCAGGTTCAAATTCTCAGACCTAGATTTCTAACTTGGAACATGAAAAAATCACACATAGTTTGGTTCATCTGCTCTTCTCACTGCTGCCTCAATTCCGTACCATAAGAGGACTAATAAGACATGTATGAATAGCTCAGACTGTTCATTCAAACTCTATACACATCTTCTGCAAACAACTAACTCTAGAACCTAAAAGTAGGCAAATTGGCAATTTAGTTCACCCTTAGGTGGATTAACTCAAGGAAGAGGCCTGTATAGGGCTGAGAATTAGCTTGGAAATTTTTGGCAGAGAATTGTTGGGTCTGTGGTATCCAGAGTGTAATCTAGAGGGATATGTGAAGATTCTAGGGGAGTAATGCCTTTGGCTCCAGAGCTTTTTGCACCATGGGGAGAGGGCATAGCTGGAGGAGAGCCAGAGAAGAGCTCTCTATAGTGCTAAGTCCAGGGGAGGGTATAATTTTGCCTGGATCTAACGGTAGCACTTAGATGCAGGAAACCATCTTATAACCATGAGGGTAGGACCTGTCTTATAATAAATCCAACATAACAGAGAGGAACGAGCCAAATCAAGAGATGGAGGTAACTGGGTTATGTTTATATCACATGAGACTCCATATAAGCCACACCTAAAGCCAACCTTATCCTGGGACTATCCATTTTATGAGCTGATTCATTTGTTTTTTTCGCTTAAGCCAATTTGGGGTGAGATTTCTGTCATTTGCCAACTGAAAGAATCATGTCTGATAGGCTTCTTAATGGTGTTTTATGTATGACTCATGTCTGGGCTGCTCTGCTTCTTAAGACTGTGGGATTAATCTTGATCTAACCAATCTCGTCAAATGAGAGGGTTCCCCTAACCCCTTCCATATATACTGGTGGGGAGGGGGTTCCATGTCCAATGTCATGACAAACTCTGCTTTGTCAGTCCCATATGCCTAGGGACCAGCCTGCCTCATACCTACATACTCCTAGTTTATAAGTGGAAGGGGATTTCAACTGCCAAACAATAATCCACTCATTAAAGTATTGCTAAATGTATAACACTCAACAGTTGAGCCAACTGAAAACGGGCCTCAGTGTGATAAACCACAAAGAGTCAAACAACCTAATGAACACTATAGTCTTGAAAGCATCAATTCTTCATTATCAGTGTCCTCAGTAAGGACAGTCCAAACATGTGGAAAGGAAATAAATACTCCTATTTTGAAAACTGGTGTTTCTGTTTATTGAAAGCTTGCATTAATAATTTAAGAAGATAACCGTATTTTTTTTTAAAGATTTTATTTATTTGACGGAGAGAGAGAAATCACAAGTAGGCAGAGAGGCAGGCAGAGAGAGAGAGGGGAGGAAGCAGGCTCCCTGCGGAGCAGAGAGCCCCACGCGGGGCTCGATCCCAGGACCCTGGGATAATGACCTGAGCCGAAGGCAGAGGCTTTAACCCACTGAGCCACCCAGGCACCCCAAGAAGATACGTATTCGTGTACAAAGTTTTGTTTCCTAGTTCCCATCTCCAATGGCCCATCTGATATTAGCCCCAGTTAATAAAAGTTCAGCTCAGAATTCTGGCTCCTTAGAAATTAACTTCCTGGGGTCATATAGAATAGTACATGGGAATGAATGAATGAATGATTGAAAATATTTTTATCAATTTCAATTGATATATCATTATTTTCCCTATGAAATCATGCCCCAGTGAAGTGTGTGTTTTTTTTAACCAAGAAAAATATTGAGGATGGGAACATACATCTGTTTTTTTTTTTTTTAAGTGAATATCACAACATAAACTTTTCAGGTCATTAACTCAACTACAATGAATACCTAGTTATCTAAGAAACAATGTCCTCTGCTCCCATAGATGGAGGGTATGTCTGCTGTATTCATACGCATGCCTCACCACCACTGCATTCACCTTTGGTCATAGAAAGGGGATGGGAGCAGGGATAAAGCTGATGAGTAAAGAAACAAAAATGACAGATCTAGAGACCACGGAGAGACTTGCATACACAAAGCAAGAGTGATGGCCAAGGATCCTGACTGCTTTCAGTTCCTTGGTTCTACTCTCACCTGAGGTCCACCTTCAGTTCCTGCCTATTAGTTCTGAGAAACTCCCTATAGACTTCCAAGAAAATGTTTTGTTTTTTTTCTCTTTAGACTAGGTCCAGTAGGGTTTTGCTATTTCAAATGGAAATTCTTAACAAACATATGCTTTATAAAAGTTTGTCTTCTAATTTGTGTACAATCATGGATTTTTCAGCTCATTAAACTTTAAAGAAAATCTCAAGAGTGAGTTGTTTTAGTCTGAGCATATTCTGAAATTCTGCAATCATTGCCACTTAAACAAGAATTGCTCTTAAATAGAACAAGAAAGCCTATTTAAAGCAGTCATTTTTATTGTGGATAGTGTGAGTAGTGTAATTTGCAATGTTCATGGAATTTTAAAGATCTTTCCCCTGAATTTCTCAACAATAATTAGATCTCTAATCAATTGCTAAAATCCACAGTGACCCAAATCATCAGCAAACTTGAAGATATTGACCTTCACTTCTTGGTTTTAATGGTCTCTATGTACTCTATAGTTCAGTGATTCTTGCACACAATGAAGTTGTCCTTGAGTAGAAGAACAATTTTATATCTGCCCTCTTTTTTTCTAACCTTAATTGATTCGCCATGCCTTCTTTTGTTTAAAACAAAAAACAAAAACAAACTTCTATAAAAACCTCCTTAGCATTTAAACATTTGTATTGGTTTGCTAGGGCCACCATAACAAAGTAGCACAGATTGCAAGGGGGTGGGGGGCTGTTGTCTTAAGCAAGAGGAATTCATGTTCTCACAGTTCTGGAGGTTAGAAGTCGAGGATGCGGAGAAAGGGGAACCCTCCTACACTGTTGGTGGGAATACAAGCTGGTGCAGCCACTCTGGAAAACAGCATGGAGGTTCCTCAAAATGTTGAAAATAGAACTGCCCTATGACCCAGCAATTGCACTACTGGGTATTTACCCTAAAGATACAAACGTAGTGATCCAAAGGGGCACGTGCACCCGAATGTTTATAGCAGCAATGTCCACAATAGCCAAACTATGGAAAGAACCTAGATGTCCATCAACAGATGACTGGATAAAGAAGATGTGGTATATATACACAATGGAATACTATGCAGCCATCAAAAGAAATGAAATCTTGCCATTTGCGACAACATGGATGGAACTAGAGCGTATCATGCTTAGTGAAATAAGTCAAGCAGAGAAAGACAACTATCATATGATCTCCCTGATATGAGGAAGTGGTGATGCAACATGGGGGCTTAAGTGGGTAGAAGAAGAAGAATCAATGAAACAAGATGGAATTGGGAGGGAGACAAACCATAAGTGACTCTTAATCTCACAAAACAAACTGAGGGTTGCTGGGGGGAGGGGGGTTGGGAGAAGGGGGTGGGATTATGGACATTGGGGAGGGTATGTGCTTTGGTGAGTGCTGTGAAGTGTGTAAACCTGGTGATTCACAGACGTGTACCCCTGGGGATAAAAATATATGTTTATAAAAAATAAAAAATTAAAAAAAAAAAAAGCAAAAGCAAAAAAATAAAAGAAGTCCAAAATTGAAGCATCAGCAGGCTTCGTTTCTCCTGAGGCCTCTCTCTCTGGCTTGTAGATGACTGTGTTTCTCCCTGTGTCTCCACAAAGTCTTTTCTCTGTGCCTGTGTCCAAATTTCCTTTTCTTATAAGGACACCAGTCGTATTGGATTAGGGCCAGCCTAATGACATTATTTAACTTTAATTATCTCTTTAAAATACCCTATCTTCCAGAGACAGTCATGTTCTGAGGTACTTGAGGCTTAGGACTTCAACATCCTAATTTGGGGTGCAGGTGGAAGGACAATGTAGCCCATAACAACACTTAATATTATTTTGAGTACCTAATAGGAGCTATCTTAAAAATTGGGAAGAGCTTTAACTTCATAAAGGCTCAAATCTTGAGGGGCATCTTTTATTTACAATGCAATTTAAGCCTTTGGGACAAAGAACCCTCCAAGTAGAATGGGTGGGAATTCCTCTCCCGCATTAGAGTTCCAAGGTGAACAGCCCAGGCCATCTGGATGGCTTTGGGTTATCCTAGATCTGGCTTTCTCTCTGGCACTGGGTGGCTCCTCTGGTTCTCCCCACCACCTCCCCACCACAGCCGGCAGGAAGGAAGAAAGGGAAATGCACACTCCTTAAAAAGGGCATGACCTGGAAGTTGCACTTATTATTTCTGGTCAAAAGAAAGTCATAAATCCACTGGTGGCTTCAAGAAAGGCTGAGAAAATGTCCGTATCTAAGTAGTCATGGTCCTAGCTAGAGCATGATTCCCTGTGGATAAAAGAGCAAATGGATATTAGGGGACAATTAATAGGGACAGAGGCCATAAACAGGTAATGACTTTATGTAATGTAGAAAGTGAGAAAGGGGCAGAAGGGTACAGAAGCAGCCAAGGCTGCAATAAGAGATGGAAGAAGACAGATGCACAGAAAGGTAGAAATTAGAGACCAGAGATCAGAGGGCAAATGAGTAGGAAGCTGCCTGGGTTTCCAGAGCTCTTTAGATCCCAATTCTAACCCCTCATGGGAGTACTCTCTCAGACCCTTTTTTAAAAAACTAAGTTGATTATAAATTCAAGTTTTAGTTTCTTTTCAGAGTGACTTTCCTATTTAACCTTCCAGATGTGTGCCTGCTTTCAACCAACAATTTGGCAAACTATGTCTTATTGCTCATTCTAACTGGAAAATAATTGCCATAATAACAAGTAGGGGAAAAGTCAGCTGCACAGTTGTTTGATAATACACATTGATATTTTAACTATGTAACCACAATAGAAAGCATGTATTTTTTAAAAAAGAAATGTATAAAAGAGGCTGAAAGTTATTGACAAGGCTTGCTAACCCTCTTAAGCCCTTCTATTTTTTAGTAAAACATCCTTTAAAAGAAATAGTCCTCTTAGGTGCCACACATATTAGAAATTGTTACCACAGGACTGTAGTTTCTTTTTTTTTTTTTAACGATAAGTTTTTCCTATAGGGTATGATAAATGCATGCAAAATATTTCAATCAAAATTTTGATCTACTAGTGCTTGTTGAAAGCCACAAAGCTCAGATGATCATATAAAAATTTAAAAGGGAAATTCATGTACTTTATTTATTTCCTAGTAGATTACTAAACAGTAGTCTATAAATACTTCTGGGTAAAAAGAAATCTGAGATTCCAAAATTATTTACTCTGTCATCAATGTCAGCGAAAATGCACCTGAGATAGCTAGATTTTGCTCAGGGGTTCTTGGACTTTGGCCACCCGGCATTCATTTGTCCTTCTTAACAGCACTCAGTCTCCTCTAAGAAATTACTCCTTTGCTTTGGAAATACGCTTGGTAAACTGGTATGTTAAGGTCTCTTCCCTGCCACTATGGATGAGAAAGGGGCCTTTGAAGGCTCTTTTTTGCCAGAGCCTCTTTTTTTTTTTTTTTTAAATTTGACAGACAGAGCTCACAAGTAGGCAGAGAGGCAGGCAGAGAGAGAGCGGGAAGCAGGATCCCCGCTGAGCAGAGAACCGATGCGGGGCTCGATCCCAGGACCCCGAGATCATGACCTGAGCCGAAGGCAGAGGCTTACCCCACTGAGCCACTCAGGTACACCTTACCAGAGCCTTTTATTCTACAACCAGTTGGAGCTGCGGCCAGCACTTGATATAAGCTAGGTCAATTTAAAGCTAATGCCTGGGCATTTAAATCTGGAATAGAGTAAAAAATGAAACTGACATTGATAGGATTTGCCTCTTCCTGCACTGGCAAAGTTGCTCGTTGAATCTAGGCATAGGTCTCCAAAGATTTGCATAGATTCTATGAGTTTTCATATAATTCCATTGTTCTTATATTCAGCAGACTTGATTTGTGTTGTTTTCTATCTGAAAGCTCTGATTCACCTTCTATCTACTGATTTATAAATTGGCCACATTGAATTATGATACCAAAACTAAGCACACACATGCATACACACCACCATCACCACCACCACCACCACCACCAATGACAACTTTACAACCTATGAAAGAATTTAGGCAGGAAGTACCAACAAATGAAAAGTCAGACAGAAGTGTGAATAAAGCTTTAAAACAGTTTTCGAAGATCTTTACAAATATGGTAATTGTCCCCAGTAGAAAGAAAGGAGGGGGTAAGGAAATATCAGAGCATCACAGAAAAAAAAATAGTTCAACTTTATCAGTAATCAAAGAGAAATAAAAACTAGATACCAACTTTCCCTCCTAAAATTGAGAGAGATTTAAAACATCAATACTATTGAAGGGGTGGTGAGATAAGCATTTTCATAAATTTCTGGTGAGTGTATAACTGGCTATGAGTTTTCAGGAAAGCAATGTAGCAATATGCAACAAGAACCATCAAAATACTCATAAATTTTACAAGTCAGGCAGGTAGAACCATGATGAGGGTTACAGAAAATGGGATTTATTATATGAATAGAGCTGTTGTGGGAAAAGCCCAGAGAGGATTTAAGAATCAGAGGAGTCACCAAGCAATACTCATGCATTGGGGTGGGTAGACAAGGCAGGGAAAATCTGAGAAACTTATGTAGAAATGCAAAAGGGGATTGGTGGGGATATCTCTGGGAGGCCATTACCATTGAGGACCCCCAGCCAGACAGGATGGCTGATCTTGGGCAACTATCCATCAGCAGGGCCGAGGGACAGGAAGAAGGGCTGGGTGCCAAGGTGCCAGGAGAAGAGTGGGGACAACCAGAAACCTGCCAAGCAGCTCAGTTTCTGCCAACAAAGATTTTCAAAGAGCCAAGCTGCTGCCTCACTTCTGCTGCCCAAATGTCCCATGAGTTCCTCTTTTGGTCAATTCTACCTCTAAGTGTGCGGGGTAAGGAATTCTGGGTAATTTAGTTTCCAGTGTTAACCAAGTTGAGAAGAGAACAACCCAGCACCCATATCTTTTGATCCTGTAGTCCCACTCCACACTTAGGAATGGATCCTAATGAAGTGGAAAATGTAGCCAAAGATTAAATAAAAATGTAATATGGCTGTCATAGTTAAAACAAACAAAATTAGATATAAGTTAATTTCAAATAATAGGGGAAAAAGACGAAGGTAAGATACAGACAAGACTTCCATACATTAATTTAAAAAATTATTTCAAATGACCTTTTAATGACATGGTTGTGTCCTCATGTCCTCAAGAAATGGTAGGCACAAAACTGTGTGTACATTAGAATTATGATTTTGGAAATATATGTGATTTGATTTTCCTTTTATGCTTCCTTATACCCTTCCTTATTCATTCTTCACAAAGCAAGCAAAGTCATCTTTTTAAAAATGTGGACCAGACCATGTATCTCCCTTGTTTAAAATCCCAGTATGGTTTTCCAATACGCCTACAACAAAATCCCTTCCACAGTCTGCAGAGTCTTTCATGGTCCTGCCTTTGTGTTGATCTCGGATGGCTCTTTGCTTGGCCCATTCAACTCCAGTTCCACCAGGCTTTGTACGCTTCCTAGCTGAGGCAAACATTCTCCCACCTTAAGGGCGTGGCAGTTATTACTTATGGTTAACATGCTCTTCTCCCAGAACCTGACTGACCCTTTCCCGTTATTTAGATCTCAGCTCAAATGTCACCTCCTTTCAGAGACCTTTCCCTGAGCACCTCATCTACTGTGTCTCCGTTCCCCATCCCACCAGCAGTCATTCTCCATCTCATTACCCTGCTCATTTTTTCCTTAACTAAAATTACTGTGCTTTTTACTTAGCAGTCTATCTCACTAGAAAGCAGGGCCCACAAAAGCAGGAACATTATCTGTCACATTCATTGTTACACCTCTGTGACTCCAACAAACCCACTAAGGCTCAGTATGTTTTCAAGGGTTGAATGGATACATGAATAAATCAATTTTCTGAGTTTTCTACAGTGAGCGTCTTCCCTTTTATAGTAAAGAAAAGGTGTTTGGAAGGAATATGTTGCTTGAAGGGCAATCTTGTGTCAGGAAGGATTTCACCTATTACATAACTTAAGCCCTCCCAATTGTCCTATGTAGTGATTATCCAGGACTATTTTGGCTATTGTATTCCTCTTAAAAGATAAGTAGGAGTCTCCACTCTACAGGAAAAAAAAAAATGTGAATTCAATGTGAGCAAAAGCACAGGAATCTGTAAAGCATTCTCTTGGATAAATCATGTTGTGTGTAGCAGTTAAGTAACCAAAACCCATTTTACCATGATAACACTCTAGAACTCCCAGAGATCATGAACTCAAAGCCTGTTTTAGGGCTACAACTGCCTTCCCTTCTAGCTCTGTTTGCAGTGACACTTAGCACCTCTGTTTTGCAATGCCACCCATCCAGCCACAATTCTACTCTCTTCAAGACTCCTGGCTTTGTGTCCTGCCCTATCATGACCAAAGGACCAACCACCCTGACTGGTTGATCCTAAACTTCCTTTTCTCTATGCTTCAGACTCTCTGAGAAAATCTCAGCTATAGAGAAATCCAACTGCTTATCTTCTCCATGTTAATGTCTTGGCTTTAAGCTGTCTTCATAGAAACAAAATTTTATCTCCTTTGGTCTTAGATTGCCTTTTTAAGTTCCAGTCTTTGGACATCCCTTGTTCACTAGGTACTTACATATAATGGAAGAAGTGTAGGAGGCAAGGCTTTGTGATGTCAGGCTATAGAACCCAAACATTTTCACCTTCCCAATCCAATAACACACACACATGCATGCAACGGTGGGAGACAATATTCTCTCTGTTAGGCTTTTTCAGAGCCTTCCTTCCACTGCCATGGCCAGGTATCAATCAGGCAGCTGACATAGGATTCACTCACTTGGCTGAGAACCAACAGAAAAAGGTAACACATATTCTCTGAAACCAGCCAGGCCTCTAGTCTGGGGAAGTGTTTGTTTCATCCTCGGTTAGGGCTAAGTTTTCTGTATAAGAAATGAAAGCATCCAAGTAGAGCTTTAATTAGATCTTATCCAGAAGGTAGAGTAAACAAGTGCACCTATTTCTCAAAAATTCATTTTGGGGATTTTTCATAAGACAATCTTCTCCGAAATAATCAATGACAAACTTATAATGCTCTCCTGTGGCTGATGGGTTTAACTATCTTTAGCAAGCATGAATTCCACTGAAGGCAGATAAATAGACAACTTTATGGCAGGTAACTTTCCAGGCTGGCCTGTTTGTGCTAACTTGACTCTGAGTTTTGTGGCAAATGGAACTCTGTGTGACAGATTTCTTTTTTAGACTCTGAAACTGGCAGCTATTTTGTTCAGTTTTATGGTTATATAAATTTTGTTACCAGCCTCAGCAAATTTTCATGCTTTCCATGTCCCCTTAAGAGAAAGTAGGCAATCATCAGAAAGTAGCCATGGAGAACTTCCTCTTGCCTATTACTAAGTGCTGCTGGAGAAAAATCACCCTATTAGGCAGATTGATTTCTCTGTAAATTTGTGGATATCCACAGCAGCTGGGTTCACAGCATTCCCTGTCCATTTTCTGTTTCTGAATTCTTTCTCTTATTCTCAACGACTTTTAAAAATCTGATTCTTTATTCTCAGGAAAAGACTGTATGACTTACTTGGCATAGAAAATACAAGCCATCTGAAACACACTGTGTCCATACTCACTACAGTTATACAAAATTAATCTACATCCAGCTCTTCCCCCTTTCTTTCTGTTACCAAAGAAGTCTCACTCTTCTGCTTAAAGTTCATCACTTTGCAACAGGTGGTCTGTAAGATGGCTCCCAAGAGGGGTGCCTGGGTGGCTCAGTCAGTCAAGCAGCTGCCTTCAGCTCAGGTCATGATCCCATGGTCCTGGGATCAAGAACCGCATTGGGCTCCCTGCTCAGTGGAGAGCCTACTTCTCTGCCTCCTTCTGTTGATCCCCCTACTTGTATGTGTGCTCTCTCTCTGCCTCTGAGTCTATAAATAAACAAAATCTTTTAAAAAAGAGATGGCTCCCAAAGATCCCCACTTACTGATATTTATGCCCTTGTGGTATCCTTGCCCCTCCAAGGAGGGTTGGAAGTAGGTGACTTATTCTAACAAATAACAAATAGAGCACAGTGATGAAAGTAATAGAATGTCACTTCTTGTTAAAAATGTTATAAGTTTTGTTTTGGCTTTCTCTAGTTCTTTATTGCTTTTTCACTTGTTGACCCTGAAGGAAGCCAGCTGCTATGTTTTGAGCTGCTCTGTGGACAAGTTCAAGTGCCTAGGGAGGCGTCTGGCTGATAGCCAGCAGGGAGCAGGGGTTCTTGATCCAAGAGCCTGTGAGGAAGTGACTATTCACAATAACCACATGAGCAAGTTTAGAAACAGACCCTCTCCCTTCCCCGCACTGTTGAGTCATCAGATTAGACCACAGTCCAAGCAAGTAGCCTCACAGCGACTCCATGAGTGACATTTAGCCAGGTGCACCCAGTTAAGCTGTGCCCTGGTTTCTGACCTACAGGAATTGTAAGATAATAAATATTTCCTGTTTTATGCTGCTAAATTTGGCAGTAATTTATTATGTAGCAATAGATACCTAATGCAACCCTCATCTATGTTCTGGATTTTTTCCACATCTTTTTTCCACATCTTCAAATCTTCCCTCTCAACCCACTTATTCTTATAAGCAATTGCACATGGTAAAATGATTTTTCTTTTAAGATTTTATGTATTTATTTTGACAGAGAGAAATCACAAGTAGATGGAGAGGCAGGCAGAGAGAGAGAGAGGGGGAAACAGGTTCCCTGCTGAGCAGAGAGCCTGATGCGGGACTTGATCCCAGGACCCCGAGATCATGACCTGAGCCGAAGGCAGCGGCTTAACCCACTGAGCCACCCAGGTGCCCTGGTAAAATGATTTTTTAAAGAAGAAAATGTTCGGGGTGCCTGGGTGGCTCAGTGGGTTAAGCCTCTGCCTTCAGCTCAGGTCATGATCTTGGGGTCCTGGGATCGAGCCCTGCATCGGGCTCTCTGCTCATCAGGGAGCCTGCTTCCTCCTCTCTCTCTGCCTGCTTGTGACCTCTCTGTCAAATAAATAAATAAAATCTTTTAAAGATAAAAAAAAAATTTAAAATAAATAAAAAATAAAATCTTCGATTTCCAATTCCCCTTCCCGCTATAGCTATATGTCTCCCTTCCTCTGACAGCCAAATTTCTTGAGTTATCCACATGTACTTAATTGCCCTTCTATTCATTTTCTTTCCATTCCATTCACCCCCTATTCATTCTACCGCAGTGTAGTCTTTAACCCCATGAATGGCACAGACACTTCTCTTCCCCATGTCTCTAATGTATCCAGTGGGAATTTTCAGACCTTATTTTGCTTGACATTCATTACACTTCACTTTTCTGAAAAATGTTTTCCTTCCTTCCTATAAATTATACCAGACTCCCTGGTTTTCCTCTTATCTTTTGGAACATTCCATTTCAGCCTCTTTTGAAGACTCTTTTTACTCTGCCCTAAAAGCTCGTGCTTCTCAGGGCTCGTCCCCAGGTAGTCTGTACTTCTCACTCTATACACACCACTTGGACAGTCTTACTTCCTACCCAAATTGATATCCCCAGCTCCTTCCTCAGCTCCAAACACATATATGAAATGGCTCCTCTCAGCAAATACAGAACTAACCCTGTCATTAAGTACTACCTCCAACCTCCTTTTTTTCTTCTTTCCTAGAAAATGATATTACTGTTTGGCCATTCCTGCCTGAACTAGAAAAGTAGTCAGCTTGACTTCCCTCTGTCTATCTATGCCATTGTTATCTTTCTCTTTTCTTAATAGTTTACAATTCTGTCCACTTCTCTCCATTTGCAATGCCACAGTCATGGCCAGGACACCATTATTATCTGTTGCCTGGATAAATGTAGCAGCCTTACAACTGGTTTCCAATTCTTTTTATTTTTTTTTTAATTAATTTATAAAGAGAGAGAGTGTCTCAACCAATTCCTTGCTGAATACAGTACCCATTGTAGGGCTCAATCTCATGACCCTGAAATCATAACCCTGAAATCACAACTTGAGCCAAAACCAAGAGAGGGAAGCTTAACCAACTGTACCACCCAGGCGCCCCCAGGTTGCCTTTTTGTGGTTGATACCCACTACCCTTTTCAATTTTACTCCAAGCTGAAATATAACCCCCGTCCAAATTTCTCAAAATAAGACCTGGCTATAACTTTACCAAAGACTTGGAGACCTATAGAAGGGAGACACTTGCAGAAAATCAGCCCTTGCACACAAGTGCTTCAGGAGTTCACAACTACACCTTCCCAAGGAATATTCTGACCTTTGGCTTTATTCCCTGACCTGTTGCTAAAATGTACTCCACCTGCCCCACCCTCAACCCCTGACTTCGACCCCATGTTTATGCCTCTTCCAAATTATCACCTACCCGGAACACAAAGACAAAGAAAACCCTAGTTTTCCCTTCTTGCCCTGGTGCAAAGCCTGCCCTGCTCCGTGGATGTCATTTGCAGTCTAGCTCTTTGGAGTCCTTGAAACTCTCCAATCTAGAAGAGATTTTTGGCTTTATCTTTGCACGGTCAGCAGGTCCACTGGAGGTTTCTAATCACCACACCCTTCCCTCCACAGATTTACTTGCCTTCAGAGGCACTTGGTGAAATAGAAAGATGCTGCAGTGTTTGAAAAACGTTAAAATTTTGGCTGTAGATAGAGCACCCTTTCCACATAAACTAGTTTTGTTCATTCCTTCAGGTGATAGATCCAGCTGTCAGAAAGTCACATGTGTGACGGCTGTGTTTTTAAACAATATGAGCAGTCATTTGGGCTTGCTTGTTGTATGACTACAAAGAATGACTCAACTATGAATCAAATGCCCATTTTTCACTCCTCATTTCCTTTTTTCAGTATCTTTCAAAAGTTTCCTGCTTTTTGACATAATTTCAGTAAAATTAAACTTGAACAAAGTCTCTTTATCAGGCAGTGAGGGAACAAACATATTCAATGGGGAGAAATGAAACTCAATTTATACCTCAGAGCATGCATGAAAATTAATTCAAGATGTATTATAAACCTGCACATAAAATGGAAAACTATAAAATTTCTAGAAGAAATCATAGGAAAATATCTTCACAATCTTGGGGTAGGCAAAGTTTTCCCAAGGAAAGCACAGAAAGCATTAGCCGCAAAAAAGAGAACAAGAATTAGTAAATCAGACTTTGTGAAAGTTAAACACGTTTAAGAGACACTGTTGAAAGAATAAATAGACAAGCCACAGACTGGGAGAATATGTTTGCAAAACATATGTCTGACCAAACACTTGTACCCAAAATATGTAAGAATACATACAACTTAATAATAATTTAAAAAACCCAGTTTTAAAAATAGGCATAAGGATTTGAACAAACACTTCATAAAAAATATACGTAAATGGCCAATAGACACTGGAAAAATGCTGGACATCATGTTCTCATACAATTTCAAAGCACAAGGAGATGCTACACACCCACTAGCTAGAAAGGTTAAAAGTAAAGAGAATCAAAAGTCTAAACTCTCATTTATTGCTTGGGGAAGTATAAAAATGATGTAACCACTCTGGAAAATTGTTTGGCAGTTGTTTATGAAGTTAAACATACACTTACCATACATTTAGCAATCACAATCCTAAATGTATACCCCAGTGAAATGAAGGGGGATGACTGCCCAGACATACATACGCAGATGTTCCTAGCAGCTTTGTTCCCAGTAGTGCTAGATTGGAACCACTGCCGGTATCCATAAACGGGAGAATAGGTAAGCAAAGTGGGATATAGTCATAGAGTAGAATACAACTCAGCAACAAAACTAACAATTAATGCAACAACAAGGATTAGTCTCACAGTTTTATGTCGTAGTAAAAGAAGACAGACTCTAAAGAATACATACTGTATAATTTCACTTACATGAAGTTCAGGAACAGTAAAACTGATCTGTGGTTCCAGAAATCAGAACAGTGGTTGCTTGGGGGTAGAGGTGGCTGGGAGCAGGCTGAGAGCCTTCTGCCATGAGAGAACATTCTATCTCTTACGTGAGTTTTGTCAAAACTGATGGGGAATTGGACACATAAGATCTATGTGTTTCCCTCTTTTTAAGTGATATCTCAATATTTTAAAACTTGTGCAGCTTAAAATAATATAATAACTGCATTTTGCCTTTGTTATAGCCAAGGATCCATTGATCCTGCTAATTCTGCCAATGGTCAGCTACTCAGTGGTGGTGATGGATAGTAGTTTATATGTGTTGTCTAGTCAGGTAAAGCTACTGTTGGTATGAACCGTCTGAATTTTGCTAAGCATAGCTGCAGATATATTTTAACTTATGTATTCAACTATAACAAATGTAGAGTTGTTTTTAACTCACTTTCTTCAATGCTTTTCAGCAATGTGTGGCCTCCTCACGTGTTTTGTTTATCTTTATTTTCTGATCTGAAATATCTTCAGCATGTTGTTCCTTGCTACCAAAATCCACCCCACCACCCCCCAACCCCCACCAAGTGCATCACAGCCCAGTTCAGGTGCCATTTCCCCTGTGAAGCTGTTATTCCCCCTGCAGCTAATACAGCTCTCAATTCTTTCCTAAACTAGGGAAGTGCTTTTTCTCTCAAGGACTAATTCCCATGATGATTAAACAGCTTAAAATATATTTGGAGCTTTGTTTCTGGAATGACCTTCTTTTCTAGAATATAGGCCACACAGGGTTAGGCACACGGAAGGTACTGAAATGCTTAAATAAATATATGAACTAAAAAGTTTAATCTCATATAAGAGATTTCCTTCTCCTGAACTCCGAGTATACATATAAGAAGAGAAAAATTTAAATGTGTCCAATAGATCTTGCCTTAACTAAAAAGAATAACTACAGGAAAATTTGCATGATAGTTTAATTTGTAAACTCCTATGGTAAAAATACATTGTTTTCATAATGAAGGTCATTTTATTCATTTACAATCATTATACTAGATAAAGTTCAACAAAATAAAGCAAAAGTGATTGACAGTTTTCTCCTTATTATCAAAAGACAAGGGACTGATTTAACTAGAAATATCTGATTTCAGTAGTAACGTCCTGCTTCTCTTTGGTAGGAAGTTAAAAGATAGCTCTATATTTAAAATTATTTGGGGCAGTGACAAATGTTTAACCTATTTATTAATGAGAATATTTTATACTTTCCTTGCAGAAGTTAGTTGTATTATGTGAAGTGAGAGCCTTTAATATGTATGAGAGACTGTTGCCAAATAAATGTATTTTGGTTTTCAGTGGTTACATTCTGTACTTGATGACGGAGGTTCATATTAGTCAGTCCTGTATTATACGAACAATAACAGAGATATTGCTTGTAAGTGATGATTCATTACACTGGACGTACAAACTTCATGAATTTGCTTATTGTATTTCCCTGTTCTGGTCACTAGCCAGTCTCCATTCTTATTACATGAATATTTCAAAGGCCCTGACAAATAAGTTCATAAAGAAAGTAGGAATTAATGCAATATTAAAGTACAGTAATGCAAATATTCTACACATCTGATACTAAGGTAAAGATATTGACTAAACTGAAAACCACCAGAGGGCAGTTTAATACAAAAGTGACAGATACTTAAGAGTATAGTAGTGTTTTAAAAGTTTAATTCCAGAAAGTTAAATACTATAGATACAGAGGAAAGAGAGTGACAAAGACACATTTAATAAAATATTTTAAAATTTCAATTTAACTGATGTTTATGAGTTTAGCATATTTGTATATTCCATATTCTGTGTACTTTTTAGTTGATCTTCTAATACGAATGTGATCTAAAATACCCTCCCCCATTTTTTTGGCACAGCTAAACTGGCCAGGATGTCAGGCCACTTGGCCAATAATAAAATTTTTTAAAATGTGATCTTACACTTTTTCCTTTCTGTGGTAGCCAGTGCTTTTCCTAAGGAAGAAGTAATTGACACCACTAGTTTGTTTCTTTCTAATTTAATGGAATTAAAAACGAAAAGTAAGATGATAATGATGATTCTCTTTTAAGTACTTTTTATAATTTTAAATAATTGATGTATGCAGCTGTTTGCTTTTTGTCTCTGCCTCTTGTTTGAATGAGGTCAAGAGCATATATACTTTAAGGACATTGCCAAGTACAGTGGCAAGGAGGTTGGCTTTCAGTAATTATTTTTTGTTTCAATTAAGTAATTAACTGCAAATTCCTAAGGGACTAACATATCTGGAGACAATTCCATGTTTTCATGTAGTCAATGGCAATACCTCTGTCCACTCATCCACACACCTATTCATCCATCCATCCATCCATCCACACAGATATCTAGCCCTCAAAGAGAATCTTTGGAACGGGTTCCTTTCTCTTTTTTTGTTTAAATTTTTTAAGATTTTATTTATTTATTTGATAGAGAGAGAGACACAGTGAAAGAGGGAACACAAGCAGGGAGAGTGGTGAGGGAGAAGCAGGCTCCCCACTGAGCAAGGAGCCCTATGTAGGGCTTGATTCCAGGATCCTGGGATCATGACCTGAGCCCAAGGCGGACGCTAACAACTGAACCACACAGGTACTGTCCTTTCTCTTTGGTAGTTGAAAAAGAAAATTTCTCAGTGAAGAATTCCAAGTTCAAAAATCTTCCTTCTAGAATATATAAAATTCCTTGAGGAATCTTTACAGTAGTGCAGCCTCAATTTTTTAAGAGACTGACAGCTTTCCTTCTAGTTGGCCAGTTCCACAGCGAGGGTACCCATGGGTTCATTATGCTATTTCCCTCCCTAGAGCTCTGGTTGCTGGTTAAGAACGATCCTTTCTTTCTTTCTTTCTTTCTTTCTTTCTTTCTTTCTTTCTTTCTTTCTTTTAAGATTTCATTTACTTATTTGACAGAGAGATAGAGAGCACAAGTAGGCAGAGCGGCGGGCAGAGGGAGAAGGAGAAACAGGCTTTCCGCTGAGCAAGGAGACTGATGCAGGGCTTGATCCCAGGACACTGGGATCATGACCCGAGCCAAAGGCAGACGCTTAACCAACTGAGCACCCAGGTGTCCCCCAAACTGTCTTTTGACAAAATAAAAGATGAAGCCTTTCTTCTTTCACATGATTTATGTTATTTGTCTTGTAATGTGTCAGAGTTTCTGAAGAAAATTCATTGTCATTCTTGTGGCTTCTTAATAATAAGAAATGAAATCTTAGGAGTCTTCCCTGGACCGTGATCTCTTCTCACTTATAAGCCCCACAAGCTTAATCATCACCTGCATGCTGATGCCTTAGAAATTTGTACATTAAACCCTGGCTGTTTTCCAAAACTTCAGACTTTTGAAACCACCTGGATGATCCACAGCCATCTTCTACCCTAGTGAGAAGGAAAGGAAAGAGAAGAAAAGGAAAGGAAAAGGAGAAAAAGGGAGAAAGAATAGATAGGGTGTTTTTGTAGTTTATTTTCCGTCTGTCCCCTTCCTTAAAAACTGTGAGAAGGATAGAAACTTCTAGAAATTTTTGGCATCCATCAACAGCAGAGGCTTGTCTTCCTTTCATCTGAATATCTGGGAGGACAGTGCCGTTCAGAAAGCCCAAAGATAGCATGAGGCAGCCGAGGTAGAGTAAACTGTCATTGTCTCATTTTCAGGCAAAAAGAGAGTTTGAAGGAGGTAACTCTCTCCCAAATTGTTCAAAGCCTACATGAGGCAGAGAGAAGATGCAAATTTCCATATCTCGTGGCTTGGGGATGCTAAGGATTGAGCCAGTGGTCTGCCAAATGTCACTTAAAGGCATCACCTAGAACTGAGGGCTAGGTGGCAGAAGGACATCGACCTCCCCAAGATGGCCGAAGGGAGGCACGTCAAGGGTGTGAAGGCGCGTCAAGGGTAGGAAAGGAGGGTCAGGGATTGGGGAAGAGAAAGGACAATCATAGGTTCTTAACAGTGTTTGCCAGAGAGGAGACCATAAGTCTCACTGTCCAGGTACTCAAACCACCGGCAGTGAGGGTGGAACAACAAGACACCCCTCACCTGTGGTCAGTGGGATCCAGCGTCTTGACCCCAATGCCATTATGTTCTGAAAATTGCCTCATCCCCCAGAGATCCTGAGAAGGGAGAGAATGGAAGAAATCTTGAGAAATGAGAGCAAGAGCTCATACTTTGTAATGATAAAATAGTAAGCCAACTCTGGGTACTTACCAAAAGGCACTCAATTTTATGCTGAAAATAAGCAAACTCTGTATAATTGACGAGATTAAGTGTTTGCACTGTCACCGGAAATGGGATCTCACAACAAGTTGAACTCAATTTAAAGTAATAAAGTAGTATTTCTATATAATGGAGATATGATTGAACTTTGTAGCACCTACACAAAACTTATCCCAAGTTCTCTCAACTGTAGACGAATTGCATATGCTTACTTTTATCCTGTCTTTTCTCTCTTGGCTATGCATAACGCCAGATTTTTATAGTGTTGGGTTAACATTTAACTATCTAACTAGTTCTATTTTTCATTTAGTCAATAATTGTGAACATTTTTTCAAGTCACCAAATATTTTTCCTTAGTATAATTTTTTAAAGACTTAATTTTTTAGAGTAATTTTAGGTTCACAGCAAAACTGTGAAGCAGGGCTTTCTTATAACCTCGCCCCCACACATGCACAGCCCTGTTATGAACATCCTCCCACCAGGATGGCATATTTTTTTACCATTGATGGGTATACACTGATAGCTCATAATCATCTAAAATCAAGAGTTTATCTTAGGGTTTACTCTTTTTTTTTTTTTTTAAAGATTTTATTTATTTACTTGACAGAGAGAAATCACAAGTAGATGGAGAGGCAGGCAGAGAGAGAGGGAAGCAGGCTCCCTGCTAAGCAGAGAGCCCCATACGGGACTCGATCCCAGGACCCTGAGATCATGACCTGAGCTGAAGGCAGCGGCTTAACCCACTGAGCCACCCAGGCGCCCTCTTAGGGTTCACTCTTGATGTTGTGCATTCGCTGGGTTTGGACAAGTGTATAATGACATGAATCCATCATCTTACTATTATTCAGAACATTTTCACTGCCCTAAAAGTCCTCTGAGCTTCACCTATCCATCTCTCTCTGCAGCCCAAGCCCTAGCAACCCCTGACCTTTTTCTGTATCCATAGTTTTGCCTTTTCCAGAACGTCATATAGTTGGAATTACATAGTATGCAACCTTTTCAGATTGGCATCTTTAACTTGGTAATATGCATTCAAGTTTCCTCCATCATCTTTTCATGGTTTGGTAGCTCACTAATTTTTAGAATTGAGTGATATTTTATTGTTTGATGTATCAGTTTATTTACTCATTTACCTACTAAAGGACATCTTGATTGCTTCCAATTTAGGCAATTATGAATAACATTACTATAAACACCCATGTGAAGGTTTTGTGTGGGCATATGTTTTCAGCTCCTTTAGGTAAATACCAAAAAGTATGATTGCTGCATAGTACAGTCAGAGTGGTTTTAGTTTTGTAAGAAAGTGCCAAACTGTCTTCCAAAGTGGTTGGACCATTTTGCATTTCCACCAGCAATGAGTGAGAGTCCCTATTGCTCCACATCTTTGTCAGCACTTGGTATTGTCAGCGTTCTAAATTTTGACCATTATAATAGATATGTAGTGATATTTCATTGTTGTTTTAATTTGCATTTTCTTGATGACATATGATGTGAAGCATCTTCTTTGGTGATGTATCTGTTAAATTCTTTGGCCCATTTTTAAAAATTGGGTTGTTTGTTTTTCTAGTGTTTTAAGAGTTCTTTGTATACTTTGAATAGCAGCCTTTTATCCTGTGTGTCTTTTGTAAATATTTTCTCCCAGTCTGTGGCTTCTCTTCTCATTCTGTTAACATCATTCTTTATAGATGAACATGTTCATCAGAATGTCATTGTTCAGCAGAAGTTTTTAATATTGGTGGAATTCAGCTTATCATTTATTTCTTTCATGAATTGTGCCTTTGGTGTTCTATCTAAAAAGTGATCACCACACCCAACATCATCTAGGTTTCTCCTGTGTTATCTTCTAGGAGATTTATAATTTTGCATTTTACATTTAGGTCTATGATCCATTTTGCATTACTTTTTTGTGAAGGATGTAAAGTGTGTCTAGATTCACCATTTTGCATGTGGATGTGTTGTTTCAAGTACCATTTGTTGAAAAAACTATTTTTGCTTCATTGTGCTACCTTTGCACTTTTATCAGAGGTCAGTTTAATTACCTTTACCTGGGTCTATTTCCAAGCTCTCTGTTCTGTTCCACTGATCTATTTGTCTGTTCTTTTGCCAGTTAGTACTCCAACTTTGTCTTCTTTATTATTGTGTTGGCTATTCTGGGTCTTTTCTCTCTGCATATAAACTTCAGAATCAGTTTGTTGATATCCACAAAATAACTTGTTAGGATTTTGATTGGAATTGCATCTACTGTATATCAAATTGGGAAGACCTGACTTCTTGGCAATATTGAGTCTTTCTATTCACGAACACAGAATATCTCTCCATTTATTTAGTTCTCTGATTTTGTTCAAGGGTTTTGTAGTTTTCCTCATACAGATCTTTTACGTATTTTGTTAGGTTTGTATCTAAGTATTTCATTTTTGGGACACAACCATTAATGGCACTGTGTTTTTAATTTTGAATTCCATTGTTCATTGCTGCCTTTCAATATACTTTTTAAAAGCAGCATTGTAATTAATCATATATGACTATTTGGTAAGGTAATTAACTAACCTCTTTCTTTCAAACAGCATTTAGATTGTTTCTGGTTTTCTGCCACTTAAAAAAAATTTTTTTAAGATTTTATTTTTATTTATTTGACAGACAGAGATCACAAGTAGGCAGAGAGGCAGGCAGAGAAAGAGAGGGGAAAACAGGCTCACTGCTGAGCAGAGAGCCTGATCTAGGGCTTGATCCCAGAACCCTGGGATCACGACCTGAGCCAAAGGCAGAAGCTTCAAACCACGGAGCCACCCAGGTGCCCTGGTTTTCTGCCATGTTAAATACCAATAAGATAATGAACAATCCTATACATAGATCTTTAAATGTTCCTGAAAGAATTGCTTTAGAATAAATTCCTTAAACAGGAATTTCTGAATAAAAAATTGTGCTACTTTAAAGGTTTTTGATACATCTGGCCAAATTGGCCTTGAGGAATATTAGCACTTTAAATTCCAACTGACAGTGTATAAGAATGCCTCTTTCCTTACATCCTCAATAACGCTGGGTATTACAGTGTTTAAATTCTTTTTTTTTTTAAAGATTTTATTTATTAATTTGACAGAGAGAAATCACAAGTAGACGGAGAGGCAGCCAGAGAGAGAGAGGGAAGCAGGGTCTCTGCTGATCAGAGAGCCCGATGCGGGACTCGATCCCAGGACTCTGAGATCATGACCTGAGCCGAAGGCAGCGGCCCAACCCACTGAGCCACCCAGGCGCCCTAAATTCTCTTTTGAAAAAATATTTTTGATTGAAAAAATTATGTTATTTTAGTTTGTAATTATATGATCACTGGGGAAATGATATGTTAAATCCCTCTATTTAGGATACTTATAATTTGCCATATGCTGTCAGTATTTTCCCCACTTTGTATTTTCCCCACTCAATAGGTATTGAGCTCATCTGTGAGTACAGGAGAGTGGCATGAAGGTATGAAAATGTCAGTAATGACAAAAGCAATATGTATGTGTATGTGTGTGCATGTACATGTGTATAACCCAATGATTTATGCGTCAAAGACGTGGTCAATGAACATGGTATGAGATTCCTCTTTTACTGGACCTCCCCGGTGGCTCTCTCGGTTAAGCAGCTGCCTTTGGCTCAGGTTATGATTGCAGGGTCCTGAGATCGAGCTCAACATTGGGCTCCCTGCCCAGCGGGAAGCCCCCTTCTCCCTCTCCCACTCCCCCTCCTGTGTTCCCTCTCTCACTGTGTGTGTCTCTCTCTTTCTGTCAAATAAATAAAATTTAAAAAAAAAAATCTTCCTTCACTCCTCAAAAAGTTAAATATAGCCCAGAATAGGAAAATCCGTAGAGACA
Source organism: Mustela putorius furo (assembly GCF_011764305.1). Lineage (NCBI taxonomy): Eukaryota > Metazoa > Chordata > Mammalia > Carnivora > Mustelidae > Mustela > Mustela putorius. The sequence goes on from NW_025421998.1 coordinate 33,845,991, forward strand.
GAGAATACATTAGTGGTTACCAGAGGCTAGGGGAGGGGAAAAAGGGGGTAACTGCTAAACAGTACAGGGCTGTTTTTTTGGAATGATGAAAATATTCTGGAATTAGACAGTGGTAATGATTTTGCAATTTTGTGAATGTACTAAAACCAACTAAATTGTACACTTTATATGAGTGAATTTTATGGTATGCGAATCATAATAAATTCATTATTTTTAAAAGTTGCAGTGCTTATTTTTCAAGCATACAAGTGATAATTTGAATAAAAGGACAGTGTGTTTTAAAGAATTTTCCCAAGGCAGGGGAAAGATCAGAGGACTCTAGGTTTATTGATCCAACACTAATTCAAGGATAATGAGTGCAAGGTTTCCATTTAGAGAGCTGAAATTTTTTCTAGAATTAGATATTGGTGATGCTTTCATTGCCTTATGAATACACTAAAACCCAGTAAAGTATACACTTAAAATGGTGAATTTTATGGTATGTGATTTACAATCTTAATTTTTTTAAAAAGTGTTTTTTAAAGTTGACACAGAGGGGTACCTGGGTAGCTTAGTCAGTTAAGCATCTGATTCTTTGTTTTGGCTCAGGTAATGATCTCAGGGTCATGACATCAAGCCCCATGTCCGGCTCTGCACTCAGCTTGGAGTCTGCTTTGGGTAGACTTTGGACTCACTCTCTCTCTCCCTCTTCCTTGGCCTCTTCCCCTCTCTCTTTCTCTCTCTGAAATAAATAAATTATCTTAAAAAAAAAAAAAAAGTGACATAGAGTTACTATATGACCCAGTCATTCTACTTCTAGGTATATGCCCAAGAGAAATGAAAACATACTTCCACACAAAAACTTGTACACAAATGTTCATGGTGGCAGTAATTATAATAGTGAAAACAACCCAAGTGTCTACTTACCCACTAACAGAAAGAAAAACAATATACGGTATGTTCATACCACAGAATATTGCTCAGCAATAAGGCTAAATGAAATACTGATACACACTACAACAAGATGAATCTTGAAAAGGTTGTGCTAAGTGAAAGAAGCCAGTCACAAAAGATCACATATAGTATGAGTCCTTTTTTGTGAAATGCCCAGAATAAACAAATTTTTAGAGGTAGAAAGTAAATTAATGGTTGTCTTGTGGGGAGGAGGAGCATGGGGAGCAACTGCTAACATGTAGGAGCTTTTTTGAGGGGTGATAAAAATGTTCTGCACAGCCTGAATATACTAAAACCCATTGAACTGTACACTATAAATGTGTGCATTACATGGTATGTGAGAATTGTATCTCAATAAATTGTATCTCAATAAATTGTATCTCAATAAATCTGTTTAAGAAAAAAATACTACCGGGGCACCTGGGTGGCTCAGTGGGTTAAAGCCTCTGCCTTCGGCTCACGTCATGATCCCAGGGTCCTGGGATTGAGCCCCGCATTGGGCTCTCTGCTCTGCAGGGAGCCTGCTTCCTCCCCTCTCTCTCTCTGCCTGCCTCTCTGCCTACTTGTGATTTCTCTCTGTCAAATAAATAAAATCTTAAAAAAAAAAATAATACTACCAAGTAGTTGCAAAATGTTGGAACTAATATTGAAGACAGATGGTGGAAGATAGTCTTTGCTAATGTGATATAAGAAAACCTCAAAGAAAGGGCCAGTCTGTTCTTTCAACCTTCTTTGTGAATTATGGCCAACATTTACCAATATCTTGAATTTATAATGACTCCTTTAACCCTTTTTTAGGTGTTGAGTGTATTACTTGAGGTTATTTCTGCCTCTCTCCCTTAGAGATTCACTCTTCTATGCCTGTGCACATTGCAGATGTCCTGCTTCCTCACAGAGTTTATGGAATCTATGTGCATTTTACTGCCCAACATCATGCTGTAATGTAGAACAATGAAGAGTTTAATGCCATCTTCCCATTTTTACTTTTACCTTGCACTCTTTTAAAAATAAACATGCAAAATAATGTTGGTATTATGCACTCATGCTGGACAGTCACCACAGTGATTGATTTTGCCAGAAGAAAAGCATTTACCACATGGCCATGGTTCTTGTTATTATTAAACTCTCTCCACAAAAATTACATCTCCCTGGTAACTGGGTTGTTTTAGCCATTGTTTTGACTTTTAAACAGCCTTGGAGGTGGAATCTTTTCAATGTTTTAAGTCATAGCACTTGTGACTTCCTTCAGCAAACAAAATTCAGTACCTATCATTGTCCAAGTATCATCTATTTATAACATACAATAAAGAACTCCATAACATTCAAGTGAATCCTTGGAAGACACCTTGTCCACTGCTTCTCATCTTCAGCTTTGTGTACTTCTCAGCTTCCTGTAGCATCCACTCAATGTCTTCCTTGCTCAAGCGGCCCTTGTCGTTAGTGATGGTAATCTTGTTCTCTTCTCCTGTACTCTTATCTACATCAGAGACATTGAAGATGCCATTAGCATCATCAAAAGTGACTTCAGTCTGAGGAATGCCAGGGGGACAGAAGGTGTGTCTGTGCGTTCAAACTTGTTTGAATCTTATGCATTCAACATGAAAGCAACTGCTGAAGATGAAAAACTTCAGGGCAAAATCAACAATGAAGAAAAATAGAAGATTGTTTTTTTTTAATTTTGTTTATTTATTAGGGAAAGAATTTACACAAGGAAGGGAAGCAGCAGGCAGAGGGAGAGGGAGAAGCAGGCTCCCTACTGAACAGGGAGTCGGATGTGGGACTCAATCCCAGGATCCTGAGATCATGACCTGAGCTGAAGGCAGACAACCGTCTAAGTCACTCAGGCGCCCCAGATAAAAGATTCTTGGTAAGTGTAACGAACTCATCAACTGGCTTGATAAAAACCAGACCACAGAGACGGAAGAAATTGAATGTCAGCAGAAAGAGCTGGAGAAAGTCTGCAACCCCATCATTACCCAGCTGTACCACAGTCTAGGAGGCATGCCAGGAGGAATGCCTGGGGGGCATCACTCCTGGTGGAGCTCCTCCATCTTGTGGTGCCTCCGCTGGGCCCACCGTTGAAGAGGTTGATTAAGCCAACCTGAGAATAGGTCTAGTATTGCTCCACACAAAACATTTGAAGGACCCAAATTTGTAGCAAATTCCATGGTAGTTTTAAAGTCAAGCTGCTATAGTAAATAAACTGGGCATTCTTGGTACTCAAATATGGAATTTATGCACAGGGAAAGGAAATAACATTATACTTTATAAGCACTGTATTGTTAAGTGGAAAATGCAGTGTCTTAAATAAAACCATTTAAAATCCGGACCCTCTTAAAAAAGAATTCCCGTTGATTAATCAAACTGATTTTCTCTTACAGATAATGGTAAGAGCACTTCAAAGATGTGAAGCAGGGCACACCACGGTGACTCAATCGGTTAAACAGCTATCTCTTGGTTTTGGCTCATGTCATGATCTTGGGACCGTGGGATCAAGCCCTACATGGGGCTCCCCACTCAGTGGGGAGTCTGCTCAAGGATGCTCTCTCTCTCCCTCTCTTTCTGTACCCCACCCCCACTCACACTTGCACACTCTTCCTCTCGAATAAATAAATCAACCTTAAAAAACAACAACTGGGAGTGAGGTTAATTCAGGACTATTGCTCCTGACAGATAATCCAGTCTGCCTGCTGTTGAATGACAGGCAAAAAAGAAATTGGGTAAGAAGAAAGTTGTTTGAGTAAATTCTTCTTGCAGTGCTTTTTTTGGTTTTTTTTTTTTTAATTTTCATATAGTTGACATACAATGTTGCATTAGCTTCAGGTGTACAACATAGGGATTTGATAATTCTATACATTACAGAATGCTCAGCATGGTAAGTGTAGTTACCATGTGTCCCTAATTAATGTTATTACAATATTGTTGCCTATATTCCTTATGCTATACTTTTCATCTCTGTGACTTACTTACTTTACAGCTTGATGTTCATATCTTTTAATACCCTTCATCTATTTTGCCCACCTCTCCACTCCCCCAGCTTTGGCTATACCAGTTGGTTCTCTGTATTTATGAGCCTGTTTCTGTGTTTATTGTCCATTTGTTTTATTTTTTAGATTCCACATGGGTGAAAATTCCATATGGGTGAAATGATACATCTGACTTATTTCTTTGTCTGACTTATTTTACTTAGCATGAAACCTTCCAGGTCTAGCCATGCTGTTGCAAATAGAAAGATCTCACCCCTTTTTATGGCTGAATAATACTCCATTTTATATATGTGTGCCATATCTTATTACTCACCTATCAATGGGCACTTAGGTGGCTTTCATATCTGACTATTGCAAATAATGCTGCAATAAATATAGGGGTACATATATCTTTTCAAATTAGTGTTTTCATTTGGTTTGGATAAATACCCAGTAGTAGAATTAGTGGATTGTATGGTATATCTATTTTTAATTTTTTGAGGCATCTCCGTACTGTTTCTATGTACTGAATCAATTTGCATTCCCACCAACAGTTCATGGGGATTCCCTCTTCTCCACATCTTCCCCCAAACTTGCATTTTTTTGTCTTTTTGATACCAGCCATTCTTACTATTGTGAGGTGGTATCATTGTGGTTTTGATTTGCGCTTCCCTGATGACTGGTGATGTTGAGTATCTTCATGTCTGTTGACCATCAGTATGTCCTCTTTGGAGAAATGTCTACTAAGGTCCTCTGAGCATTTTTTTAAAAGATTATTTATTTATTTATTTATTTTGAGAGAGAGAGAGAGAGGGCACATGAGCAGGGGCGGGGATTGGAGAGGGAGGTGCAGGCTCCCCACTGAGCAGTGAGCCTGATGTAGGGCTTGATCCCAGGACCCTGAGATCATGACCTGAGCTGTAGGCAGATACTTAACTGACTGAGTCACCCAGGTGCCCCTGAGCATTTTTTAATTAGGTTATTATCATTGTTATCTTTTCTGATGTTGAGTTGTAGGAGTTGTTTCTATATCTTGGATATTAACTCCATATAGATATGTCATTAGCAAATGTTTTCCCCCATTCGGTAGGTTGCATTTTGTTTTCTTGATGGTTTCTTTTGCTGTGCAAAAGCTTTTTAGTTTGATGCTATCCCAATAGTTTATTTTTTGCTTTTGTTTCTTTCGCCTGAGGAGACATATCCAGAAAAATGTTGCCAAGGCTAATGTCCAAGAGATTACTGCCTATATTTTCCTTTAGGAGTTTTATGGTTTGGGGTCTGATATTTAGGCCTTTAATCCATTTTGAATTTATTTTTGTGTATGGTGTACGAAAGTGGTCCAGTTTCATTCTTTTGCATGCAGCTGTCCATTTTCCATTTTTTTAAACAATTTTTTTGTTTTTGATCCTCACAAGAACCATGGGAGTGAAGCTAGGCCACACTTGCCCCACTATTCTTCAGTGAATAAAGACATGAATTCAGGGAGGTTATGTGATGTGTTTGCTCAGAAGTACACAGGAATCCAGAAAGTTTGACTCTGTTTTATTTCAACTTAACCTCTAGAATCAAACAAGAATAATAAGCAAGCCTCCCTAACATTTTCTAAACGGTCTATTTTACTCAAACTCGATTCTAACTTAGTGTTACCTTTATGAGGAAAGAAACCTGCTGACCTCTTTGTTTAGTGGGATCTGGTATTCCATCCTATCTCCATATGTCAGTATATAAATTGACTAAAGTTAAAAAAAGAAAACAAAATATTTCCTCGGTGTTTGGGGATGGTGAACCAGGAAATATTATCCATGAGGTATGAAAGAGATAAAGCATACCTCTGTTTTTTTGGTAAGAAAAGTTTAGAATTGCTTGTGCTTTTTTTTTTTTTTTTTAAGATAGGACTATGTTTGGTTAATGAAAATTTCACAATACCTATCTTTGGATAGATATTAAACATAAAAAAATCCATCCATTCAAAATGATTGTTTAAATAAAATTATATGCAGTAAAAGCACATGGATCAGAGTCTTTATCTGTTGCAGAAATTTTACAGCTTTAAACAGTGCCCAGATGTGTGTAAGCGCTATATTTGGAACAATTTAATGATGATAATTTCTCACTCTTATCCAACTCTCATTGTGTAGGGTGTAGGGAAAAAAAACCTGTATTCCTCCTCCTGTGTATCTCTTTTACTCTCACACTCTTACCTCACTCACAGCACTTCTGACACCAGATGTGTGGGGTTTTTCCCACCCCAGGTAGTTCTGTGACACCAGCTGGGTGTCCTACAAGTTAACTCAATTCTGACACTATATACCGGGAGATAGCATCAGATTCCGTAGGTTCCCATGACCTCCTCCCCCTTGGATTCATTTATTTGCTAGAACAGCTCACAGAACTCAGGAAAACGCTTGCTTATGTTTACCAGTTTGTTAAAGGCTATGATAAACGATACAGAGGAGCATCTACGTGGAAGAGACATGGAGGGAAAGGTATGTGGGAAGGGGCACAGGACTTCGACGTCTTCTCCTAGCACCTCCTTGTGTTCGCAGACCTAAAAACTCTTAAAGGTCCCACACTTTGGGGATTTTTGCGGAGGCTACATCATGTATGCATGATCAATCATTAACTTCATTTTTAGACTTCTGCCTTCTCTAGAGACCGGAAGATGGGCTGAGAATTCCAAGCTTCTAATTGCGGCTTGGTCTGCTGGTGACCATGCCCCCTCCAAACACCCACTAAGAGTCACCTCCTTAGAACAAAAGACACTGCCATCACCCAGGACATTTCAAGGGATGTGGGAGCTCTATGTCAGGAACTGTGGTTACAGACCAAATATTAGAACCAAAGATGTTCTGAATGCCCTTGTCACTTAGGAAATTGCAAGGGTTTTAGGAGCTCTGTGCCAGGAACTGCAGGCAGAGACCAATATATATATACTTTCTATTATCTCACATGGACTAAGAAGTATTGTAAGTGGTGTTTATAAGTATTAACTTCTCTGATTCTCACACAATGCTGAGGTGAGCTCCATATAACATAACATAATAATGAATGTGATGTTACATGACATCATGTAATTAAACAGAATATGTCTTCATCTTACAGATGAGAAGATTGAGCCAGAGAGAATAAGTTTATTGACCAAAGTTTCATAGCTTTTAGGAACCAAGGTCAAGATTTGAACTTAGGTACTTACCTACCTTATTTAGATCAACTGCTTTCATGTTAAGCACACGTTCTTAATTCAGGTTCTTAAATCAGCCCCTTCCTCCATACTTACTGAAAACAAATAGTTCACCAACACCATAGCCTTAGCAAAGATTGAAATCTTTCTTTAGCATCTTTCCATTTTCCCAAATATATCTGTAATTCCTTTCTTTTGCCCTCATCCACCATTTTTTGTCCTCCCAAGGGCTCCAGCTCAGACCGCCAGACCCAATCCAGGACAGTTCTTTTATCTAACTGAACTGTTCCTTCTTTTTTCTAAATCTACAGGGGCCCCCATGTTGCCTCAGCTGTTATGCGGAAAGTCCAGGAATATTTAATGCCTGCAGAGGAATCTGTTGATGAGGCCACAAAGTCTGGTCAGGATTTGAAGTTGACCAAAAGAACGTGTCCTAAGGTTGTTTTCCCTTGAGCTTATTCCAGTGTAGCCAACACACAACACGAGGGATAGGTAAGAAATGAAGGACACAAAGGACTGGCCGTGACTATTCACTACCTCCTCAGTTTCCTACATGGTGTATCTGAAACTAATGGAATTTCCTGACTACAGTGAAAAAGACCTAGGTCAGAGGAGCCCAAACTCCAGGTTCATTGCCTTTGACATGTGCGGTAAGGGAAGGAGTCCCATCATGGCTCAAGGGCCCACAGTTTTTGCCCACTAGGAAATGCTTGCAGCTCCATGGTCACTTGATCCTTTCCAGGTTTTGGGGCCTACAGAAAAATTGGTCATCGAGCTAACGAAGTTTAATCTTCAAGGCTCTTCATTTCCCCAGGCCCCTGGGAGTTGTGAGAGGTGCTTGACCTTGGAGACTGTTCAAGGTGGGGAAGGGAAGCAAGGCTGCCAAGGAAACATGCGTCTGTGCAGGCATTTCTGGTATATGTCCCAGAGACCTCAGACGAAAAGGACTTGAACATTTCAAGCTCCAATATTTTACTGTGACTTCTTTTCTTATTCTAAATAAATAGCCAGTTTGTACTCAATTTATAATTGTAATTTTGTTTAATTCATTAATTAATATTTGTAGAGGGCTCATAAAATTGCATCAACATAAGGCCACACCTGGAGCCTGTGTGGTATCTTAGCTGAATTTTAAAGGAACTGAATTTGTTGGAAAGAGATGTGGGAGCTAGCTACCTGTGCTGGATATTCTGTTTGCCATTCCAGAACCCCTCTCCACCCTTCTCTCCCCTAGTCTGTAGCTCAGAAGACTATCTTCTTCAGATGCATCCCTGGACCCCTTGCAGTCGGGACCCCCACAGAAGCTGGGATGACAGGAGGAAAGAGCACCAATGCCTGGGGCTCCTCTACTTGATCCCGGGTTGGCAGCAGGGTGTGAAACCTGTACAGTCAGTAGGACCCTGTGCTCAGAAAAGCCCCGTGCTTGACTTAATGCTTTGCTGACACAACTGTGAAATTCTTCATTTTATCTTCGAATGTGTGTTTTGTTAGTGATGTCTGATACACAGAGAAGATACACACCGTATGTGTCTCCCAGTTCCCGCTGCCACATCTGCACGTAGCATCTCCAATGCTCCATGGTAATAGGATTCCTGGGAATCTGTGGGAGTTCGGTGAGACGCAAAGCAAGTACAAGGTAAAGCATATCCCATATGGACTGATTAAACTCGAAAATGCCTCTTAGCATTTGAACCAAAATTTGCTTCAAATTCGAAAGAAAGGTAATGACATTCTGAGACACATGAACAACCAAAGAACTCTAATCATATTCTTTCTTACTCATGTTACTTCCCTCTATTAGTCAACCACTTACACTAAAAGTGATGCCATAGAAAGAAAGGGAAAGATAGGGTAACCCACAGTCTCTTTTCCTTTTAGTTCCTCTTTACCCATCAGTAAGCCAAAGGCAGAGAGTGTTGGAACGCTGTATATAAAGAAGTGAAATAAACAATTGAGGTAGTTTTGTGCAGTTGTGTATGTTTATACTGCTTATATGCTTAACATATACTGTTTTTTATGTTTTTATGTTTATACTGTTTATATGTTTATACTGTTCTAGTAAAAAAAAAAACCGTATATATGCAGGAACTATAATACACACTGTATCATTTTGGTGATTTTGCATATGTGTTAAATGCTCTCATATTGCATCTAAAACTAACATTGCACATTGTAGGGACGCCTGGATGGCTCAGTTAGAAGAGCATGTGACGCTTGATCTCTGGGTCATGAGTTCGAGACCCATGTTGGGTGTAGGGATCACTTAAATATGTAAATAAATAAATAAACTTAAACAAAACCAAACTAACATTGTATATTGCAAGTCCCAAGATTCATGTTAATGATTTAAACTTCTTTTTCTTCATTTAGAATGGTGTTAAACTGAAACATTTAAAAACATGACCAGTCAAGAAAAGGAAGAGAAGCTGTGGAAGAAAAGTAAAGCTTTATAATGTAGGACTTTTTTTTTTTAAGATTTTTATTTATTTATTTGCCAGAGAGAGAGAGCAAGAGAGCATGAGAGCACAACCCCGGAGAGTAACAGGCAGAGGGAGAGGGAGAACCGGGCTCCCCACCAAGCAGGGAGCCTGAGGCAGGACTTGATCCCAGGACCCCGTGATCACAACCCAAGCCGAAGGCAGATGCTCAACTGGCTGAGCCACCCAGGCATCCGTCCCTATAACGTAGGACTTTAACACTTTTTTTCTTGCTTTTTTTTAGTTTGCATTGAGCTTCACACAGTGTGTTCTGGGCCATGTGGCCAGTGGCCACATTCCTCCAACGAAGGCTGTAATTCCTGACAGGTGGCCCTTTATCTACTGCCTCAGGGCTTCCTGGCTGCCAGGAGTTGGTCCCAAAATTTTCCTTGTGCCTTCAAGCAGCTGCTAGTAGCATTTCCCATTGTTGCCACTCCCTAGTTTCCTTGAACTCCTGCCCACAACTTCGCAAATAATTTTCATCAGTCTCCCTTTTACACTCTACTCCCTGTTTTTATATATTTCACTATAGATAATGTCAAACATAGACAAATACAGAGAGATGAGGATAATGGACACCCACATACCTTCTATCCAGCTTCAACAAGACTTCTTTCACTCCTTCGGAGGGTGCTGTTTGTGTCCTGCGGGGATCCTGGCTGATGGAGGGTCTTCCTACGTCTTTGTTCAGCACAGCCCTCTCCTCAACAGGGAGCAACAACTTGGCAGCTTATTTCTGAAAACAACTGAATGGACATTATTACCCCACAGATTAAAATGGAGGAAGTGATTTTAGACACCTTCCCTGCCTATTCCATGCAACTTGATTCCTTAACTCCTTTCCAGGCACCCTAGCTCATCTCAGACCTGGCTTTGTTTTGTACACAATACTGCAGAGAGAGAATGTTTTTGGTGCTGTCTGAAAAAAGTGAATCACATTGATCAACAACATTTATTCCCACAAATTAATAAATGCTTTATCTTTTCACTCATGAAACAAAAGGAAACACTTGGGGAGCATTTTTTTCCTGTGTGAGGAAGTCCTTTTTATGAGAGGATTGATTATGTGGTCATAGATCAGCAAAGTATTTGTCTTCTACCATTTCATGAAAATAATTTTGTCATTAATGAGATCTGCTAGTAAGGCAGAAAGGTCATATCTCTTAAGGATAGAGTCATTTGTAATATGAGGCCCCGGTCTCCTTTCTCAGCAAGAGAAAGCGTCATTTCAGATTTAGTCTCTTTACCAGTAGATACAATAAAAGGAATACACAATTTTATAAATTAATATTTGGAAAGAGACTGTTTTTCATCATGACCCATCAGGGGTCCATAGAATTGTCTAAATCAGTAGGAAGCTAGAGAAGGAGGAAGTGGGGAAAGAACTAATTTTATTGAATGCCTTCTTTATAAGTGCTGTCAGCTTTATTATCAACGTAATCCACGTAGTCATCCTAGGAGGTAGATGTTATTATTCCTGTGATAGAGAGGAGGGAAGTGAAGCTCAAGGAGGATAAGGTGCTCCAAAGCCCACAGCCGCATCATTACAATAGCCACTATTTCGTACTGCTGCGTTAGACTCTATGCAAAGCACTTGACATCCTATGAAATTTAACCTATGCCCATATACAGATGAGGTCGCTGAAGCATCTTGCCCATGGTCACATAGATGAGGACTGGCAGAGTCAGGATTCTGAGTCAGTCCTGGCTGATGTCAATCCTTACTATTCTTACCACCCTCTGTTTTCACCCAAGAGAGATGGGTTTGCTGTTACAATTTCTTTTTCCATCTCCAGCTTCTCTTCCCCTTTACCAGTATCCATTCAATCATTCTTTGTTAGATCTTTCACTTTGATAAAGGACACGAAAGCAAATGTGAGCAGACAGGTCCTTTGTCATCATATTTCATCGCACAATCAGTCTCAACAGTGGGCCTGTTCTTTTCTTGCTCATTTTGTTCAACATAATTTTCTCCTTTCATTGTCTCCAGTCATTTGCACTCAAGTACTCCTAAAATATTTTAAGAAGCAATAAATTCCTCACCACATTTCTAACTTGGTGCCTAAGGTTCTTTATCATGCTAAAAGAGTTGTAAATATATATATACACACATGTATATGTATATAAAAATATAAATATATATATATATGCATACATACATATATATATACCTATAATGACATTTAAAAAGAAACTGTCACACCACTATTTGAAAACTATCTAGTAGAGGGGCCCCTGAATGGCTCAGTGGGTTGGGGCCTCTGCCTTCGGCTCAGGTCATGATCCCGAGGTCCTGGGATAGAACCCCACATCGGGCTCTCTGCTCATCGATGATCCTGCTTCCCCCCTCTCTCTCTGCCTGCCTCTCTGCCTACTTGTGATCTCTGTCTGTCAAATAAATAAATAAATAAATAAAATCTTTAATAATAATAAAAAGAAAACTATCTAGTAGAATCTAAATAATATAGCAATTTGATGTCCCATCATATATTGTAAGTGTACATGAAGGAGTTCTTTACCTGTAGGAAATTTTCTTCTGTTTTTCTTCTTGAAATTATATTTCCATTCCACTTCCTAATATATTTTTATACTTCAAAATATTTCATGAATCACATACTTCTATGCAACAAAAATATGTCAATAAAGGGAAATAATTTTAAAGTTTTTGTGACCATACAGTTTAAGTGTTAGAAAATTCTACACAATTTCTCAAAATAGTATAAATATATTACAAGTATTGATGAATAATTACTAGACATAAAATGTAAAATTCTATTGGGATTGCGGCTCTTAATGAGATGAGTAAAGTCTTTCCCTCCAGATATCCAAGGATAAATGTAACAGGCTTCAGCGTTAATGCTGAATATAAGATGTGTAGGTAACCAGTGCTGAGAAACTCTTCACCTATTAAACAAGTAAATAGGAACAATAGAGGTTTGTTACAGCCATAGGGCTCGATTCTTTGACTTCTTCTCAGTTCTATGCCAAAATTTACATGGTAGTCTATCATCAAGATTAGTTTCAGTAATTTCTCAGCTGACAGCTCAATTAGGCATCCTTCCCTCTGTGGAAAGCAGAGGATTGGAGTCTATCTGATTTCCAAAAGGATTAATTACCCTATCATTAGAGTCATTCATTCCCCCTTTCTTGAGTACCCAAAGGCTCTTCTAACCAAGGCAATGACTTAGTAGGTTTGGGAAGAGTGGGAGGTATGCCTTGCTATCATCAAGTGATACAAGAAAGGTGACTGCGGAGGAGTGAGAGGAAGAGAGAGACAGCCTGATAGGACTTTCTTGTGTCATTCCATTTTAGGAAAGCTTATCTGAATCAATCCAAGACCACTTACTCCCTCCCCAGCTCTGCCCCCCAGCCCCCACCACATACCTCCCCTCCCCCAGTGGATCCTGGTCTCTTGCATTTGTTTTTCAAGCTTTTGCTCATTTGGCACTTTATCACTTAGTACTGGTGATAAACACTGTTGCCAAGCTTTTTTTTTTTTTTTTTTTAAAGATTTTATTTATTTATTTATTTGAGAGGGAGAGCATGGGGGGAAGGGGAGAGGCCAAGGGAGAGGGAGTAACAGGCTCCCCTCTGAGCAAGAAGCCAGATGAGGGCTTGATCCCAGGACCCTGAGAGCCTGACCTGAGCTCAAGATGGACACTTAACCAACTGAGTCACCCAGGGGCCCCATGGGCCTTTTGCCTTCCCATCTTTAGCATACATTTTCTTAAAGTTTTAAGTAATTCCAAGTAGCTCCCCTTAGGACCTTGTAAATAGGGCAACTATATGGGCACAGATGTTTATCCTGGCCAATTCAATTGGGAAGAAAGAAGAGAGGGAAGGAAGATCACAAATACTCTGGAAGATAGAGAGGGAATTTTACATTATAAGAGGTTGAACCTGTATAGGGGGCTGTACATCAGGCTACAGTTATTCAAGCCTCTTAGGCTTACATAGACATTGTTTGGTTGCCTCATTCAACATCTATTCCTCACTTTCCCCAGCAAGAACACCTGTGGCTCATTCTCCATCACGTGGGTTTGGTGGTTGATCCCATCTTAGTTCTGTGGTTGAGACCTGGAATCTGGTGTTCCTGGCTGTAGGGATTGATTAGTTCAAGATAGCACATAATTCAATCCAAGGGATTTTGCCCATGCTTCTAGAAAGAAAGAAAACATTTAAAAAATTTTAAATATATGTTTTGGCATATGGTACTGACAGACGTGCTTTCTTTGCTGCTGGGCATGAGTGAGTAGAAGTAGCTCCAGGAATCTCTGGTAGCCATTCTTTCAACCACAAAGGTAGAGGTCTCATAAACATTATTTGTTTGTAGAATAATTTCTTTTTCCATCTTGAGCTTCTCAGAGCTCTTGGGAGAGCCAAAAAATGGAGAGGAAAAACCTGGGAACTGTTGACCTGGGATCAACCTCTTGCTGATGTGGATAAATTCCTCAATATTCAGTTATGTGAACCAATGAAATTTTCTTATTGCTTGTTAATCTGAACTGAGCTTCCTATTACTTGCTACATTTAAAAAGTAGTAACTAATTTAATCACTACTGTAATCAGAACATCTTTGCATTTATTTTGTTAATCTTTTTTTTTTTTTTTCACATATTGGGACTAAGATATAGATGGTTTAAAGGAAGGATACCATCATTTAAGAAGATTGAAAAGCAACAGGCCTAGATTTCCATTCATTTCAGGGAAGATATTGGTGTTTGTACGGGTCAGTATATAGCGCCTCTCTTCTCTCTACCTGATCTCTAAAGACATTGAGATCCAGATCAAAATGTCAGCGTTCTTACTGATAGAGCTGCTATGGTCACAGCTTAGCTTTATCATCACAGTGAACTTCTTAATACTTGAGGCCTGAACCGGACTTCACACTCAGCCACGGACACTGAACTGGCACAGGCCTGTTGTTGTGAGACTCCTGACAGGGGCACACAGACAGATACACACTCAGTAGATAAGCTGGCTTCCAAGAAAGGGGAGAAGTGTGGGGGGTGGGGCAGGGCTGAAGCTTCCAGTGTCTTATCCCAATCAGCTGTTCAATCCTCTTATCTGGAAGGACAAGGGAGGGGCCGGGGCTGAGAGTCAAGAAAGCAAACAGACAGAAGTATGTAATCAGAATTGTGGCAAATACAGGGAGGGAAACAAACAAGGCCTTGTATAAAAAAACTAAATGAGTGGGGTTGCTTTAAAGTGGGTAAGCTGGAAGTCTCTCTGAGATGACATTTAAACTGAGACTTGGATGAAAAGGAGCCTGTTATTCAAATGAGAGGTGGAGGTTGGAGTCAGGGAGCATCGCAGGTAGAGAGCAAGGTAAGGAAGAGTTGGTGGGGCGAGTTAGGCAGGAGCTGAACCATGTGGAGCTGTGAGTGACCGGGGTTTGGATTTCATTCCAAGTGCAGCGGGAAGTTGTCAAACCATTGAACAGTTTAAACAAGAGTCAGGAGACTGACATGAACTTTCATGGTTTTAAAAAGATCCTTTGGCGATTTTGAAAATGAACTGGGTGAGTGCCAGAGCAGAGACAGGGAGGTCAGTTGGTCCAATGGTCCAAATGAGAAATAATGATGCTTTGATCTAGAGTAGTAGCAGTGGAGATGAACAGAAGTCTGAGACACTTTGGTGAAAGTTTAGACACAGTTTGCTGGTGGATTAAATATAGTTAATCATATTAAAATTATGATTAAATATGGGAAGTAGGGGTGCCTGGGTGGCTCAGTGGGTTGGTGCCTCTGCCTTTGGCTCAGGTCATGATCTCGGGGTCCTGGGATTGAGCCCCACATTGGGCTCTCTGCTCAGTGGGGAGCCTGCTTCCCCCTCTCTCTCTGCCTGCCTCTCTGCCTTCTGGTGATTTCTGTCTGTCAAATAAATAAATAAAAGCTTAAAATAAATAAATAATTAATTAAATATGGGAAGTGGGGGGCATCTGGATTCTTGCTTAGAGCAAAATGTAATCCTTTCTTTCCCTTTTTCCCTTTCCTTCTCCTTTTTTGTCTTTTTATTACTAATCTTATTGCTTTGAGTATGAAAAGAATATATCAGTGTTTTATTTGTAGACATGTTAAGTTTGAGATACATAGTTGAGACTCAACTATATGGATATATGAGTTTGGAATTTACATTTTGGGTCCTCAACATTTAAAGGTCTGAAAAAAACAAAAGGGCTGGAAAGGAGATTGTAAATATTGAGGGTCCTCAACATTTAAAGGTCTGAAAAAAACAAAAGGGCTGGAAAGGAGATTGTGAATGAGTAGCCAGTTGGATGGGGGTGGGTGGGAACTAGAGTATAGCATCATTGAAGTTGAGAGTATTTCAAGATGAGAGTGGCCAACCATACCATGTGTAC
This sequence comes from Mustela putorius furo, assembly GCF_011764305.1. Lineage (NCBI taxonomy): Eukaryota > Metazoa > Chordata > Mammalia > Carnivora > Mustelidae > Mustela > Mustela putorius. The sequence continues at coordinate 33,861,909 of NW_025421998.1, forward strand.
TCCGAGAGTACTGTAAGATAGGACAGAGAGGTCTTCTGGATTTGGTTCCATGGAGGTCTTAGCTTGCCCTTGACAAGAGTAATTTCAGCAGGGGAGAGAAACCTAACTAGTGCATTGAAGAATGAATGGGAGATGAAGAAATGGAAACAGAGCTACGGGTGACCCTTTGGAAAGATTTTGCTGTGCAGGGGAATAGAGAACTATAAAGTTTAGGGAAGGACATGTGGGGACAAGGGAGGTGTGTATGCATATGTTTGTTTAAAGACAAGAGATTTTGAAGCTGTTTGTTGCTGATAGAGATGGCCCAGTAGGATAGGAGATAGTAACATGCAGGATGGAAAGGTTAAGCAAAGCAGTGAGGTCCTTGAGAAGGAGATTGAATCCAGAGCACAACCATAAAGACTAAAAAGTGAGAGGAACCTTTCAGGTTCTTCTACCTTTCAGGGCAGAACAAGGAGTTGGGAGCAGAAGTGAGCAGAGATGGAGGAAGGTCCATCTGATCCTTCTGTTTTCTTACCGGTATTCAAGACCTTGGATAGAGTAATATGTTTATATCATCCCCAGTAAGTCCCTTGTCTTATAATAATATTTTTAATGCTGCCCTAGGTAAATTTAAAAAAATGGTTTAAATTATAACGTCGTGAGACTTTTCACAGATACAAATTCACAAAGAAAAACAAATTTATTGGTCAAAGCCTTTGTGTAAATTTTTTTACTAAAAGTACATTCTGATTGACCATATTTTGAATTAAATAGAACCAAGAGAATTCTACAGTTATGATGATAGATATGATTACTGACATTTGGAAGCAGCTTGCCTGAGTAGACCAGACAATTAGAATTTCACAAATAGGCTGAGGTTCAAACCTATACAGGACTGAGTGCTTTGCACAGAGAAAAATTTCCATGGCGGAGAACTGCATTCTTAACCTGTGCCAGGTATTTAAAAAACATGCTGTTTTGGTCAAAGGGAGCATAGGGAGGAGGTGAAATGGGCAGGGAGAGAAACAATACGGATGACTTTGTGCAAACTCATCACTGCTGTTGGAAAAACAACACAAAACCACAACCAAGTCAGTAACATTATCTTTGGCCTTTAAAGAATGGTACATGTTTTTTGGCTGACTATCATCCTCAATAATTTATCTTGATGTTACATAATGTGTTCCTTAAGAAAACTCAAAATGCCCTACACAAGTTACTTCATTTGTCTTCATTGCATTATGAAGCTGAAAGCAGAAGGGAAGTTGCCTAGACCAGTCTGTCTAATAAAAATATAACCCAAGCCATGAATGAGATTTAAAATTTTTTAAATCTTTTTTAAAAGGTAAAAAGAAATAGGTGAAATGAATCTAAATATTATGTTTTATTTAACCTCATATATCTGTATACTTAACCTCATATATTTAACCTCATATTATCATTTCAACATATAATGAATATAAGCAATGGCTTATGAGATCTAGTTCATTCTTTTGTTGGTACCAAGTCTTTGAACTCTGGTGGGTATTTAACACTTAGAATACATATCATTTTGGATTGGGTGTGTTTCAAGTGCTTGGTAGCCACGTGGTATCTCAATTCTAGAGAATAATAGAAAGGATGATGGTCACAGAATTCAAAGTCTGGGCTCTGTTGCAAGTTAATAAAATATAAGTAAGAGTTTATCACTGTCCTGCTCAAAATCCTCCCAAGACTTCCCATCACTCTTTTTCATTTTGTTTTCTAAATATTTATTTATTTGAGAGGGAACAAATATGAGGGGGGAATAGGGGAAGAGGGAGAAGCAGACTCCGCACTGATCAGGGAGCCTGACATGGGGCTCCATCCCAGGACCCTGGGATCATGCCCTCAGCCAAAGGCAGTTGCTTAACCAACTGAGCCACCCAGACACCTCTTCCCACAGCTATTAGAACAACAGCTACCTCTTACCTGTGAGGCTGACCATGATGCAGCCCCGCCTCCCTTACCAACTTTATGGCTTCCAGTTTCCCCTTGATCTTTCTGAGCCCGCTCCTGCCTCCACCCTACTTCAGAGAATGCCACTTCCTCCTCCTTCAGCCTGGAATGCATCTTCTCACGGCTTAGTTGATGAATTTATTCAAGTTTTTGCCGAAGTGTCATCTCAGGAAGACTTAGCAATTTTCTCTAGCCACTCTCCAGCAATGTACCCTGCTTTCTTCATGTTCATTACATTAAATTCTGAAGATATGCATGCATTTTTAAATTTGTTTACTATCTCCTCCAACAGAAGGTTAAGTTCTTTGAGGTCAAGGACATTGCTTTGTACCTGTTGGAACACTGGCACCTGGAATAGTGTCTGGCACACAGCAGGTTTGTTGAACCTGAGTGAATGGTGTTATTTATGGCAGATCATTTAGAGGGTAGAGAATAATGTTGAAGGGTATACGTTCTGGAGTTAGACTCCTTGAGATCAAATTCCAGCCTGTCTGCTTACTATCTGTTCCTTTGAGTAATTACTTAACTTAAACTTCAGCTTCCTCATCTAAAAAATGGGAATGTTAATAATAGCATCTATTTCACAGAAAGGATATTGTTTGTTTTTGAGGGTTAAATGAGATGACGTCCATAAAGGACTTAATACAGTTTCTGACCTGTAGTAAGGACTCAAGAAAATGTCCCATTATTATCTGTGAAATACAGATTGAAATGAGTGCCTTGGCTCACATGCATCCCTCGACCTACCCCACTGCTCCAGAGACATGGTTCTTGTCAGGGTTACCAACGCTCCTTTCCCTTTGCCTCTGTGGTGCATGCATTCCCATTTCTAACTCAGCCACCCTTTTAACTACATTGGACACTGTCAAACATTTTCTTGGACTTCCATAGTACATAGGCCTTCCTACTGCTACTCTGCTTGTTCTCTCTCGCTTCCATTTGCCGACTCCTCTTTCTAGCCCCTTGTTTATGTTCCTCCAGCCTCTGCTTTTGAGGCCAGTTTCTCTCCGCCCACTCCCTGAGCAGTCTCACCCATTCCTAGGATTTCTGTTGTCATTTCTCAGCTGCTGATTCCAGATCCACATCTCTAGCGCAGCTTTCACTCCTGAGCTCTAGGTCCGTATCCAAGGTGGACTTGTAGCCCTTCTGCTTGGATATCCAATACGGAAGTCATTCCATTTCTTCCAAACCTGCTCCTCTTACAGGTGGTCTATCTTAATTAGTGTCCCTGCCCACCCACCCCGTATTCAAACCAGAAAAGGCAGTATCAGTCTTGAGTCCTCCCTCTTCCAGACCGCATTCTGATCAATCACAAAGTACTCACAAATCGTTCACCTTCTCCTGTTGTCATACCTGAATTCAGGCCAACATCACTTCCTGTCTAGATTCTGGGCAGGACTAAGCTTCCTACTGGATTACCCTCTGTATCCATTCTTTCCTCCCTCTAATTCTCTATAAAATAGCTGGAATAATCTGAATAAAATGCAAATTCGATCTCACTATCATACCCAGAGCCTCACTGCTTAGCAATGCAAGGTGATACATAGCTCCCCATTGCCTTTAAGGATAAAGTCAGATTTGGCAGTAATTTAATTATATGTGTTCAAAAGTTATACACACATACTTGTTACAAACAAAACAGCAATCCTCCAAATATTCTCCACATTAGTGTGCATCACCTCTTGCACTTCGGCTCCCAAGAGGCAACCACTATTGATTATTTTACCTGACTTCTTTAGAGTCATTTCTCTAGAGAACGTGTTTATGTTGACATTTAAAATAAATTAAGTGATTTCCAACTCTAGAAGTTGAAGATTCAGCTTATTTTCACCAACCCCTATAGTACTTATCATATACATGAACACTTCCCATTCTTCCATCTTCTCAATGTGGCTATAACTTAATGATATTGCATTTAGTATTTGCACTTATAGGGCTTTGTAAATCATAGTGTATACTAAGCTATGAATATTTATCTTTTCCTGTATAATTTTTTTTCCTTGTAATTACTGTCTCCAGCCTCCCCCCACCTCCCATAACTTGGTTTTTGTAATAAGAGGCTTGACTCCATTTTGATGTTTGTTGACAGCTTTCATTCTTGACCCCTCATTTCCTATCACCCCCACATCTGGGCAACCAAGAGAAGAGACCTGTGTAGGCCTTTACCACTAAGAGTCAATGGGAATTTCAAATATAGTGCAGGCTCAAACCTATGTTAAATGGAATCCCCACCATGCTGGCTCTACTCTTTAATCACAATCAAAACCCCAACCACTTCTAGCCCTTTGCTTATTCTCTCACCGGACCCCTGAATGAACCCTTTCCCTTCTGGGAACCCTCTGCTAAATGCTGGTACTAAATATGGCAGGTGTCCCAGTGGCCTAATAGGTAAGGCACTGGCCTCCTAAACATACTTCATTTATATTCACTGGTGGGTGCATTGTATCATGTGTCTGGACACTCAAATAAATTCCTGAGTGGTGATCATGCCTCTGGGCAGACAGATCTCTGTACTTTCTTCATATTTATTATTAATACACCCCCAAACTGCCCACACCCTCGGTTTTGTAAAATTTCCCTCAACATACTTTAAATGCAGTTACCTTGTCTGTGTCATTTTCTTGATGATCTTTCTCCTGGGGCCTCTGCCCTGCTCCAGCCCACCAGAGGGGTTGATCTTTAAGTTTCCTTTAGAGCCACAGTCTTGGATTTTTTTCGTTCACCATCGTCCTGTCTTTCTCATGTATTGGAATCTCATTTCCTGGATTCCGTTTTCTCTTTTCTTATTTTGGTTGAACAAATCCTCTGATAGCTTCCTGAGAAATGGACCTATGAAGCAATATTTTTGATCTTTCATGTCCGAAAAGGTATATTCTGCATTCCCACTTAATTCATAATTTGAATGGGGAACTCTACAAGTTCTTTCTTCTACTATTTTCTAGCATCTGGTGTGGCTGAAAGTCTGAAGCCATTCTAGTTCCTAATTCTTTTTAGATCCTGTTTTTCTTTTCTGGAAGGTTTTTTTTTTTTTTTAATTTATTTATTTTATTTTATTTTTTTAAAGATTTTATTTATTTATTTGACAGAGAGAGATCATCAGTTGGCAGAGAGAGAGCAAGGGAAGCAGGCTCCCTGCTGAGCAGAGAGCCTGATGCGGGACTCGATCCCAGGACCCTGAGATCATGACCTGAGCCAAAGGCAGCGGCTTAACCCACTGAGCCACTCAGGCGCCCTTTTCTGGAAGTTTTTAAAATATTCTAATACCATGGTGGGTTTTGCAATTTTATAATAAAAAACAACGTAGGTTTGTTTTCATCTATTGTCTTGGAGCCCGTTTCAATTTGGAAAGTCATGTCCTTTCATTTCAAAAAGTTTTCTCAAATTGTTATTTCTTTGATAACTTCCCCTCTCCATTTTCTCCATTCTCTCTTTCTAGAACTCCCGTTATTCAGATATTGAACTTCCTGGAGTAGTTTGTACCTTTCTCATTTAAAAAAATGTCTTCTTTTCTTTCCATATTTTTGTTTTACCTGCTGGGATGGTTCCTCATCTTTATATTTTATGCCATCACTTGAAGTTTTATACTATGATATTCTTAATGTCAAAGAATTAATTTTGCCCTCTCGCTGCTACTTTTAAAAACATTTATAACATCCAGGGTCGCCTGGGTGGCTTAGTCGGTTAAGTATCTTATTCTTAATTTTGGCTCCCATCATTTGCCCATGAATGTGGGTTCATGGACTTGAGACTTGAATTGGGTTCTGAGTTCAGCTGGGAGTCAGGTTCCCTCCCTCTCCCTCTCCCCTCCCCCAGGCCCCCCCCCCCGCTCAAATAAATAAATGAATCTTTAAACCATACAAAGCCCCCCAAAATATTTGTAGCATCCAGTTCTTTTTTTTTTTTTTAAGGTTTTATTTATTTATTTGACAGAGAGACACAGAGAAGGAACACAAGCAGGGGAAGTGAGAGAGGGAGAAGCAGGCTTCCCATGGAGCAGGGAGCCTGATGTGGGGCTCCATCCCAGGATCCTGGGATCATGACCTGAGCCCAAGGCAGACGCTTAATGACTGAGCCACCCAGGTGCCCTAGAAGTATCCAGTTCTTACCTAACAATTGCAATATCTTATACTATTTCACATAATTGAAGATATTAATAGTAAGTTTTTTTCCCCTTCCTGTAGAGTCTTTATTTCTTCCTGGTTGCTTTTCTTTTTCTTTTTTAAAGGTTTTATTTATTTATTGGTCAGAGAGAGGTGGCCCACAGTCAGGGACAGATGCAGGCAGAGAGAGAAGCAGGTTCCCTGCTGAGCCAGGAGCTCCATGTGAGTATTCAATCCCAGGACTCTGAGATCATGACCTGAGGTGAAGGCAGATATTTAATTTCACTAAACTACCCAGGTGCCCCAGACACCAAATAATTTCGATATGACTCATGCTTATAGGTGAGGAATATTGTATTAAATATTAGTTATGACCAATTTGCTTTTTATTAATCCATTACCCTGACACATGCTGCAATGGCTCAACAAGTCATAGTCCTAGAATGTTTAGTTCATTTACAAACCCCAATTAGAGTAGAAAGGAGCTTCTTTTTCAAAGTCAGTTGTATTATCTTTCAAAACTATACTTTTAACATTTCCCTATGGTAGAAAAAAGGAAAAGACAGCACTGGAATTTAGGAGCTTTGATCCATCCATTAACCTGCGTGACTTTGATTGTTTTTTTTGAACTCTGACTGCTTTAGAATAGTTCCTTTCTATACAATAAGGACAACCCTAATTATATCCAAAGTGTAGCAGAAGAAAAAGAAATGTCATAGAGCATGCTGCAAAAAAAAAATTTTTTTTTAAAGATTTTTATTTATTTATTTAACAGAGAGAGAGATCACAAGTAGGCAGAGAGACAGGCAGAGAGAGAGAGAGAAAGAATGAAACAGGCTTCCTGCTGAGCAGAGAGCCCAACTTGGGACTTGATGATCCTAGGACCCTGAGATTGTGACCTTGAGCCAAAGGCAGAGGCTTTAACCCACTGAGCCACACAGGCGCCCTACAAAAATGTTTTATAAGAGAAAAGTTTTTGGTAACCAAACCAGTGTCTCAGTCTAAAACCGGATGCTGTGTAATGATCTTGGGGATGGTCTCTAGGCATCTCTAGGCCCATTTACTTGTGTAAAGTAGTGCTAATGATAGTGCCTCTTAGAGTAGTGTAGGCTAAAATGAGATCATCAATTTATACCCTATTATAAAACTGTAAGTATCTTAATTACATTTAAAAATAATAGTGAGTTTAGCTAGCAAATGAGATGTCAGTATAAATATCCCATGGACACTTTTTCTGGCTAATAAACACTTGATTAGAATAGGCATGTGAGGGGCCCCTGGGTGGCTCAGTGGGTTAGGCCCCTGCCTTCAACTCAAGTCCTGGGATTGAGCCCGGCATCGGGCTTCTTGCCTGGTGGGGAGTCTGCTTCTTTCTGCCCCTCTGTTCCTCTCCTGCTGCCCCTCTCCCACTCATGCCCTCTCTCTCTCAAGTAAATAAGTAAAATCTTAAAAAAAAAAAAAAAAGGCATGTGAATGCAGATGAGCTGTCAAGGGCCTTGGAAAGAAAGGTTAGGATTTTTTGATGGAAGACCTGTGTTTCTGAACTTAATTGCCCCTAATAGAACTTGTCTAGACTGACCAAAAGGCATGAGGTTTTGATTCCCTAAAGCATTAGCTTCTGACCACTTTCACATCCATATCTAGAGATCAATTACAGAACTGATCCCTGAAATTTAATTCTGATGGATGTGGAACATGATGCAGTGAAATGAATGACAGTCATAAATGGGGACCCTTTCTTAATGACACATCTATATCACACATACAAATAACACCAAAGGGCCTAATTAAGCGACTTGTGTCTTCATTAGAAATGGTGGATGGTATTTTCTTATATGGACTTCCATTGTACAAATGATATAATAATGGAAAGCAGGAATGAGGTAACGATAACATTTATTTAAGCATGGTTTAATATGACAGGGCAATTTACCAGTATTTCAGTGCATGCCTTGACCCTTGTAGTTTATTTCCTTCAGAACTATTCTGAGTTAATTTACACTTGACATCATTTGGATGTTTTGGCAGCTTCTTTGTTCTTACTACAGCCATTTGCAAGCAAATCAATTACTTAGGTCCCTAGGTCTCTTGAATATATGATGAACAACTATAGAATTACCTATAAAACTATCAGACAATATAGGTATTATTCCTGCACAAGCCTGGAGATTTGTGGCAACAGTGATTCTGGAAATGTGAAAAGGATTGAAATTAGGAGTCACTAGGCAATGGATGGCTTTAGAACAGGGTGGGGGAGCGTTGGGGGGCTCCATTGATATGCGTTTGAATACCCTGGTTTCTGCAAACTTCCATTTTTCTCCCCCTTTTTATTTTAATTTGCTCTATGTCAGCGAAACAAAACAAAACAAAACAAAAACCCTCAAAAGCCCCAGGAACTCTTAAGGCTAGACATTATCCAAGAATTGGAACACAAATGTTGGTGACAAGAGTTTCGGATTCCATGTACCAGTTTCACTGATGACTCACTGGGAACTTGGTATAAGTCACTTAACCTTGTGCTACTTTAGTTCCTGCTGGATGTGTTCAAAAAAGGAGGATGATATTTGATCCTAAAAATCATTAACTAGGGTGACTGTTTAGATTTCTAAGAGGATGTCTAATAATTTAAATTTCTACCACTTTAATAATCATAACCTGCTTGTATGTCTTAATATTTACCCTTTGGCTAAATTTGAAAAATGTACATTCATAAACATACATTTTCTCTCTTTCTCTCTTTAACTTCACTTTCCAACTCTATGCCCCATGTGCTTGGCATTCTTGTTTTGGGGGAGTTTTTTTTTTGTTTTGTTTTGTTTTTTACTTATAATATCTTTTCATACTGTTTCAGATCAGTAAATCTGTTTCTGCTTTTGCTGGATTCTAGATTCTAATCAAATCCTCTATATTCCATCTTATTTGGATTAGGATTCATTCCCTTAAAATTTACTGCCAGCCTATTAGCCTGCTATTTTACTTATATGGACAAGATCCATTTATAATAGATGAATAATTTATGTATAACAGAACTAGAAATAAAGTATCTTAAATTTCACATAATTTTTGTTGATGGTCTTTGTCCATCTTATTTGCATGTTAATTACTCCTCATTAATATATCCATCTTGTATATAAGCTGGAAGAGGAAAAATATCACCATTCAAGTAAAAGTCAGAATTTTGCAGCTATGAATGTCCCTTGAGGTCATCTAGTTCACACCCCTCATTTTACAGATAAGAAAGTAGGGAAGTCACTTACTTATCTAAGGCCACACAACACTAAGAGTTGGATCTTCAGCCACTGTTGCTACCACTCAAGGTCTAATTAATACATATGCATGCTTTAAATTTTTTCTTTAAGATTTTATTTATTTACTTGGCAGACAGAGATCACAAGTAGGCAGAGAGGCAGGCAGAGAGAGAGGAGGAAGCAGGCTCCCAGCTGAGCAGAGAGCCTGATGCAGGGCTCAATTCCAGGACCCTGAGATCATAACCTGAGTGGAAAGCAGAGGCTTAACCCACTGAGCCACCAAGGCACCCCCATATGCATGCTTTAATTGATTAATTTGATTAAGGTCAACCCATGCTGGGTTCAGCCTCTAGGTCAGCTTATCTGTTTGTATTCAGATTCTGCACCTTTAATTCAGGCCAGCCGAAACTATAACCTCGTGAACTGAAGTTGGGATGGAGAACTGGCACAGATCCATTGTCCCACTGAAAATACATATGCCACACAGATGCTGGATAGTCATCTTGGTTTCTGAGGACAACACATCACTTCTCAGTGGCAGCAATATATCCCACATTCATTTGACATTTAACTTACAACCACTATGAAATAGACATCGTACCTTTTGGATCTAAGATCCCTCCCCTCAGTGAACTTACATTCTAGGACAAAGACATGTGTGAAACATACAACTGTGTAAAGAGTTGAGTCCTATAACCGTTCACAGTTTAAAAGCATCCAGTGAAAAATTTCCTTCTTTATGTCACGGTTTCTTGCAAAACTTACCATTTTAATATATAACCCAGAAAGGGGTTGGTAAGCATATATTGGAAAGTTGGTTATTCATATTTGACAAAGTTTATTTGGTCTATGACTGTCTCTCCTGTTAGGTCTATTGTATACTATTAGGTATACTGTTAGGTAGACTATTGTATACTATTGTGATTGATGAAGTAATTTTAGAGGTGGGAGAGCTGAAGTTTTGGAGTGGGGTAGATAAAAATGCAGTAAATATTATTTTTATGTTTTAAATTAGTATTTTTATTAGTATTTATAAGTAACTGTTCTTTGGGTAAAACATTCAAATTATACTTAAAGGTATAAAGGGCAAAGGGAACATTATATTCTGGGTATGCACGCTTCACAGTTCTTTGTTCTTTTTAAAATTTTCTTTATTTATTTGAGAGCGCCAAATCGTAACCACTAGACCACCAGGGAGCGTCGAAAATTTTCTTTATTTATTTGAGAGAGAGACAGAGAATGAGCACTGTACGCAAGTGGGGGAAAGGGCAGAAGGAAAGGCAGAGAGGCAGGATTTCGTGCTGAGTGCAGGACCCTATGCAAGGCTCTATCCCATGACCCTGAGAACATGGCCTCAGCTGAAATCAAGAATCAGATGATTAACCTTGGGCCACCCAGGAGACCCTTTGTCTTTTTTAAAGAGAAATATCCTACGCACATAGAAACATAAGTATATTTCCTTCCACAAATGAGTTAATAATTAATATGCTTTTTATTCACTTAACCCTAGATATATTTATACATCAATACATACTGACTTATCTCATTAAAAAATGTTTACCTACTGTACCTTTTATGGATATACATGATTTACTCAGGCAGAAACTGACCTGAGTTGGAAATATTAAATACTGGGGAGGTGAAATGGAGAATGTATATCTGTATGTGTATTTACGTATATGAAATAGTCACTGTCAGAGTAAATAGGATAGACACAGACATACAGTAGTCAAAGTTTATTCATTTATTGTTTTAAGATTTTATTTATTTATTTGACAAGGAGAGAGAGCACAGGCAGGGGAAGAGGCAGGGAAAGGGGGAAGGAGAAGAAAGCTATGCCCTGAGGAGAGAGCCAGATGGACCTGAGGCTTGCTCCCAAGACCCTGGGATCATGACCTGAGCTGAGGGTAGACACTTGACCGACTGAGCCACCCAGGCGCCCTGTAGTCAAAGTTTATTAAATTAGTAACTATTTCATCTTTGTTGACTGGTAGATAGAACCCATAAGTATTTTGATTGGTTGCTTTTTCTCTTTTTATTCATAGCTTCTGATAACTTTCTCCCTAACTAACTGGAGGAAGTGGTAAAAGTCAAACTTTTTCCTGTCTGAGGACATACTTGGTGCTGCCTGTAATATCTAAATATGGTCACTGGGACCCAACATCCTCGCATTTTTAACTCATATTCTTGATGAATTCCCCACCCTCCTTTGCTCCCCACTTGGCTTGACTTCCTGTCTTTTATCAGGAGCAATCTATCAAGACCCTATAATGTGCTCAGTACAGAGCAGAACAAATCCAAGTGTTCTACCTCACAATTTAAGGAAGGCAGGGGGCTAGTTTTTGTTTTAAGATAAAAGTCTTTTAACAAAACACAAACTCCCCAAAACTTCCTTTAAACCAAACAGGATTGTCACACGCTCACAGGCTCTTATTACTTACACAGCCAGATGACTCAAGATTACTAAATTTCTATTCATAAGGAGTTTGCTGGCCCCAAATCAACATTCAGGCCCTCCCCCATCTTCCTTCTCTCTCCCCTGGGAGACTGGCGTTTGGAGCGCTCGCTGCACCACGTTTTAACAGAATGAAGACAATGTGTGTTTGCTGCCTGGACTGTTTGTTCTGGGATTTTTAAAAACTTGCCCTAACCCCCTCCTTTTTAAATTTTATTTTTTTGAGGGGAGGGGAGAAGGGCTCACAATCTTTTTGGCCTCCAAGTCTTTGGATTTGGAAATATATTCTAAAACTGATAGAGACGAAGGACTTCTGTTTGCTATTTACCATGGAACTGGGTGTTCATTATCAGAAATTAGCTTCATCTACATTCCCATCAGTCACTCAGAGTGACACAGGGGTGAAGGCAACAGCATTAGCCCTGCCTTGGGGGGTTAGAGATGACGCTTCTACCTTGCACTTGACCCCTAAAAAACGGGCCTACCTTTCCCTTTGGATCTTTCACTTCAGAGTATCCCGGGCAAAACTGGGAGGTGGGGGGGAATCCCTGTCAAACCTGAGCGGTCCCCAGGCCTTTCCATTCCCGGACTCAGAGGCAGTGGTGGCGGCCACCTCCTCCCCCCAACCTCTCGCTCTTTCCACAGGCGTTCGTGGCAAGGAGAAAACCACTCCGATAAATGACCGCGATCCAGAGCCTTCCCTTCATGGGGCCTCCCCACATAGTGAGACGGAGTCCCAGTCGCGACCAGTTGCCAGCCCTGCCTGTTCGAGGCCCTCCGCCGGGCCGGGGGCCGGTCCCGGAGCGCGCGGGGCGGGGCGGGGCGGGCAGGGCCGGGGGAGGAGCGCGGGGGCGGCCGGGAGGGGGCGCCGCGGGGGCGTGAGCCGGGCTGAGAGGCCCGAAGAGGACGCGGACTCCGAGCCCCGGAGCCGAGGTCCCGCGGGGGTTCCGCGCCCGGGGTCCTTTGCCCAGGGAAGGCGGGGCAGAGGCGGCGGGAGGGGCGGTGAGGGCGGGGTTGGGTGGCGGTTCCGCGCCGCGGCTCTTTTCTCTCGAATCCCCGAAACTCGGGGCTGAGAACTTCTCCCCGCCCGTGCCCCGCGCACCCTGCGACCCCCGGCTCCCGCACCTTGTGCTCAGCCCGCCCCCGCCCCGCCTCCGGCTGCACCGCCCCCACGGTCGGCCGCCCGCCGCGCTGCTCTCGGTTACAAAGGAGGGAAAATGAGCCGGGCGGCGGCGGCGCGGCGCGGGGCCACGGCGGCGGCGGCTGCGATGGCGGCCGCCCCCGGCACCACGTAGAACGCCCCCGCCCGCCCAGCAGCGGCCCAGGCCCGAGAGGAGCCTGCAGCTCGCCACTCGCCTCCCGAGCCCAGTGCGTCGCCTCCTGGCCGGAGGAGGAGGTAGTGAAGGAGGAGGAGGAGGAGGAGGAGGCGCCGCCTTCTCCTTGCCGCGCGCCCTCGCCGTTGTCTGCGCTTCGCTCTGGACCAGTTTGGGGAAGTTGCCGGAGCCCAGTGTCGCCCAGATGTGCGACCTCATTGAGCCGCAGCCCGCGGAGAAGATCGGCAAGATGAAGAAGTTGCGGAGAACTTTGTCGGAGAGTTTCAGCCGCATTGGTGAGTGGCGCGCTGCCCCGGGCACCCAGCCCGTCGCCCCCGGCGCCGGTGCCTCCTCCCCGCGCTTCTGGTACCACCAGTGCAGCGGCCACCCGGGCCGGCGTGGGGTGCGCTGCGAGCGGTCGGTGGAGGGAGCAGTGCCCGGACCTGGGGGGAGGGCGACAGTGGAAAGGAGAGACACCCCTCTCCTTTAGGATCTCGGGGTTCGTTTGTGGATGATCTTAGCCTACAATTTGGGTTCCGTCTCTCGCCACTGGCGCTCGGGCTGTCGCGCCTGCGGTGGACAGGCGATGGGACTCCCCGGGCCCCGCTGCGCACCCGGCTGCGCGGTCGCCTGGGTTACTTGCTATTTTTTTTGCGCGCAGGCTCTGCCCTGGGGTGTTTAGTCAATAATTTAGCTTTGAAAATTGGCGAGACGCTGAGCTGTGCCCTGTTATTGTTTAACACATCCAACCTAAAAGGAAGTGGGGCAGATACCTTGGGACCTTTTGTTCGGTACTTCGGGTCCTCGAAAGCGAGATGTGTCTGTTCCGTCCCAAGCTCTCTGAATCTTTCCATTGCAGCAAATAAATGCGCGCTGTGAACTTCTCTGAACATTTAGGAATAAGTGTCCCGAACTTCTTACATATACCAGTGCCAAAGCTCCAGAGCTATTGTCTTTAAACCAGTCAGCCAACCAACCAACTGATCTACAAATAAAAAACGACCGAGAAATGTTTAGGACAGTTAAGAATAAATCCATGTCACAAACTGTAACAGGGTGACAACCTTATTATGTGGAATGGTTTTCTTAGCTTTTTTGGATTGGCCATAGAAAACCCCCTTTAAGACGGTGGTTGCTTCCTCTAACATTATAACTTTTATTTATATAGGTAACTGTTTGCAGCAAGAGAATCATACAAGCACTAAAAATAACCCCTCAGACTCCCCAAGAAGCCTTCTAGCCTTTGTTTCACTTATTTAACATGTCATCCATGTTAATGAACGTGTTAATGGAAATTAAGCATAAGGTACTTAAATTCCTTAAAATAAACTCCTGGGGTGCATTTGAGTATTGTAGTCATCCTTCTATCCCTTCCTTTAAAAATCATTCTATAAGTGCACTCTAAAATATGCAAACTTTGTTCAAGTAAGAGAAAATAATGGATCAAAATTTAGCCAGTTTCCTTTAACTTAAAATTTCCTGTTGGTATACGAAGTCTCTCCCAAAATGAGTGTAAAGTTATGGTGTGAAAGCAATATTTAATCCTGGTTTTACTTATTACATGTATTGGGTATTTGCAGTTTCACTTTTACTTAGGGATGCATATGAAGAGTTTCTACATGCAAATGAAGTTTGAAGCCAGGAGGAATGTGAGAGAGCAAGGTGTTGAGTTGGTGTGCATTTTTGAGGAGGATGTTCAGCTCAGGACCCAAACCATTACAAAGGCAGGTTCTGGAGTCCATTAAGCCCTGTTCTAAAACACATTAACTGTATATTTACTAATGCTAATGACTCTCTTGGAGCCCTTCCAGTTTGTGTTAAATAATTCATTGCAGTTGAATCTCAGTAAAAAACCAAGGACATTAATACAAAAATTCTTTATGTTTAAGCGATTTCAAGATTTTGATAGACAATCAGTAAAATTTGGATTAACTACAATGCTGGCAAATGGGGGTATTACAGTTAATTGGATTTTCTAGCTTACTGAGATTTAGTGATGTGAAACTCCTTTTGATTCCAGCACTTGTTAAAATATCTTCTAAGATCTGGTAGATTTTACTTCCTCGCTCTCAGAAACAATACAGTGCAGTGAACATAACTGATTGTTTCTTGTATTGATGGAAGGTCATGATTCTGCATAGTAGCTCTCATTCTGGAGAACTGTAAAAGGAGATAAAGAGGTCTTATGTGGTTATGCTTGTATAGCAAACCCAAGACATGCATTGGAAATGGGGTTACAGAAAAATTAATCTATTATCTATGTATTTTCTTTATATTTTATTTGCAGAGTTACAAAACAATAAAATCAGTTTGATTATGTAAAGATTTTAAGGTGCTTGAGGCTATTGAATGGAATTTTTACTCTGGAATTATGTACTGCATAGATTAAGTGTGTGGGCTGTGTGTGTCAGACCATTGGGGATTTGCCATCTTGCCACTTGTAGCTATGTGACCTTGGACAGGTCCCTCAACTTCTGAGCTTCAGTTTTTCCATATACAACTCAGTTTTATTACTGGCACTTAGCGAAATAATGCATATGATGTCCTGCGTGGTATGTAGTGCAGACTCAATAAGTGTAATGTTATTACTGGTGATTATATCATATTGACGTAATTGATCTTCTAGGTTGGAAGCAAGAGAAATGAGGGGAAGAAGTGGCTACTGACTTCATAGTCTAAAAACAGGATGGGTTTTGGAGTTAGTCTGGTTTGGGTTTGAACCCTGTTTTCCCAGCTTGCTGTGTGTGTGCCTTGGGCAATTAGCAGAATATCCCGAAACCCCAGAGTCCACATGTATGAATTTTCTCAAGGTTGTTGTGAAGAATAAATCAGGACACATAAAATATCTAGTGCATGTGAAGAACAGTACTGGGGGCTGATATTCTTCCTTCCCATTTCTGTTTATTCCCCCTTTTCCTCTTGTCTTCATTGGTACTTCATGAGTACCAATGGTACTCCATTCACCAAAGAGTGAATGGCTTATTCTTGTTGAATAATCTGACATTTCAATATATTCATTCCTTTTAACCAATCTGTGATGGCTTTTGAAATAAACATACTGACTTAATTTTGTTTTTTTAGTATGATTCAAAAGTACAGCTTGTTATATGGCAAAATATACAGTATTGTTTAGCCATGAGAAATTAGTCATCTATAGAAAATGAGGATAATTTTGGAAAGTATGTGATATTCAATGCTTATTATTAACAATTTTGACTATATAAGAGTGGTAATACTAATGTTTAATTTTTTCACACATGAATGATCATGTCAACTTTGTCACTACCCATCCCAAATACAGCTGATCTGAGATTACTATATAATATAAGGTCTAATAAAACACATTTGCTTTCAAGCCATAGCACTCTAATTTATGACATCTGCCAGAGAGTGACTTTAACACAGTTACAGTTCTTTAAAAGATGGGTGTAATTGAATTTCAAAGTCATCCTCTGATTTCAGTGGTGAGTGTTTACCATTTTCTGTTAAATAGTGTCAGTGTGTTCACTTATTTAGGAACTCCTGCAGTTGTCTCATGTTTTTCTTTCTTTCTTTCTTTTTTAAAATTTTGGTTAGCATAAAAAATGACAAATGGGAACTTAGTTGTTAAAAAGTTTATATTAAAATCCTTTTCCTCTTTTCCTTTCTTCTTTCTTTTAATTTCTTAATGATAGCCTAGGAGGAGGAAGGGTTTCTGTAATACCTGGTGTAAGATTAAGGTCAAACTGGCATTTCTTCATATTCATTTGAATGCATTTCTTCATACTTGTATTAATTTGTCGAGAAAGGAAGTTTATACTCTGTGATACTAGAGATGAACCCTGTCTATACCATTTCTCTAAAAAGTGTAGTTTGTGAGAAAGCTGAATGAAATGAAGAGGCTATGGATACACTGAGTTTCGGGGTTTGTTACCTTATGCTGTAAGTGTGTAATGTGGGGTTCAGCTGTCATTTGCTAAGTCCATTCTTAATGGTAAAGGTTCAGGTACAGAATTAAAATATAGTACCATATTCTCTCCCAAAGTAGTGTCAGAAGATTTTAATGAAATGGAATTTTTATCTATGATCTTTTCATAACAGAAAAGTGTATGTTGTTTTCATATGCCAAAACTTTAGCATTTGTGTCTCAAATTGTAAGAGGCTATGATTTTGCCATTGAGGTAGAACTCATTAATTTAACAAATAATTATTGAGTAGCTCATATGTGCCAGATAGTGTGCTGACATTCAGACTGAGTGGCCACTGTTACAGTTCTTGAGGACTTTAAGAGAATGCACACCAATGAATGGGCATTGGTAATATAGAGTGACAGATTTTACCAGGAAGATTAGCATGATTTGCTGTTGGAGAATATAGGAAGGATACCACTTTAGTCTTGGTGAGATCATGGAAAGCTGTCTAGAGGAAGCAATGTCTGAGCAGAGGACTACATAGGATACCTGGTTATCTTAAATGATTTAATATATACCCCTTTGTTAACCTATAAAAATGTGATATGCCTGCTGTTTCAAGTCATCGTCAAAGATAGTTGTGAGTTTACATTTACATGAATGATTAATGACAATCAGGGAATATAATCAATAATGAGATGTTTTGTGCTTGTTTAGGTCAGAGTTTATTCATCAATGACCTGATAAATATTTGGCAGAGACATCTTTAATTGGCCTTTGTTGTTACTGTTAACTGCTGTTCAGGCCAAGGATTCAATATTTATAAGAAACTGAATAAGGTGTCGATCTACTTATAAAGGGTTTCAACGAAGCTGTAGATTTTTTGGTCTTAAAATATTCTTCCCTATGGTATCTTGGGTTTGAGAATAGAGTGCCAGGGAGAGAATCTAGTTTCCTGCTCCTTATATTTTAGAAAATACACCTGCAATTCCTCTTCTGTTTCTTCCTTCTCTTTTTGCCCTCAGACCCCACCTCTTTATCCAGTATGGTGAAGGACTTAGGCCAGCAAGAAATAGTCCTGTCCAGATGTCGAAGACATTTTAGGTTTTTGCTTTCTCTCAGCTTGAGGATCTTCATTCTGTTTGCAGAATCCTTCCTCGAAGGATTGTATCAACTAGTAGTGGATAGTAGTTCCAATTGGATGCTTTGCATAAGAAAACCCGTGGTTAAATTTGGGAACTTTTATCATGTCCCAAGTAAATAAAGTATAGAAAGTTTGTGCTGTGAATTATAAGACTGGTGCTTTAGCTTTGCATCTTGCATGACAGCCACATATTTTTTCATTAATCTTTGTTAAATGAGCTGGGTATGAGGCTGTACGGTGATTGACTTTGGATTTGAAATCAATGAGGTAATCAGTTCTTATCCCCCCCTCTTTTTTTTAAAATGGAACAACTTGCCTATATTTCTGTAGGTCACTAATATGTTATCTAGGAATCCCCACTCAAGTATGTTGATTAGAGGACATGCCTCTAAGGGAGGGAAGTGAGGGTTGTAGTTTAGTAACATGGTTGGCTGATATTTAAAGAAAGCCTTCTAGATTAGAAGTTTTACATTCTGACTTAAAATATAGCCATTAAGAATCATCTAGGCTCTTACAACTTTCCATCAAAATAGCTTATTTTAGATTTAATGTAAGTTAAAGCAAATACATAATAAAATGTGTGTAAGTAATTGAATGCAAGATAAGCCATTTGAAACTAGGAGAAAGGACTGTCTTTTAATTTTTCATTCAGAAGAAGTTGTCCTCCAATAAAGCAAGTAGAGAAATTTATTAGAGATCAGTTTCTTAGGCAAAAAAGAGAAAAACTAAGCATTAAACTTTCAGTAACATTTTATCTCCCTCAGTCTACCCTCATCCACCTTAACTCTCTACAACCACATCTCTATAGTAGGAAACAAAATATCCTATTCAAGATTGCTCGGCTATATAGTATAAGCTCTGAAATGATGGCTTCAGTTTAAGCACATGACTTCTCTCAGAGCTTAATTGCTAACATGATTTGCTTCCATTGCTTTTGTTAGAACGTAGCTTTCCAAGTAAGAGCTACACAAGTGCTTCTATCCTGACTAGAACACTCTACTATAGACCAGTAAACACCTATGCACAATTCTATAAATTGGAAACATTTCTCCAACAAGTGGTTTCAGCTAAATTAGCTCCTTTGTGCATTCTCCTTAATATGAAACATTCCAAGTAATTGTAGGATTTAAGGAACTAGGGTGTTTGCCAACAATGCATGAAATACTTCTCTTTCTCTTTAGAGTAATAAAATTCCAGTTCTGAAGCCATGCATATTTAAATAAATTTTAAGTATTTGTTAACTCATAAAATATTCTGAATGTATTGTTCCCTTTGGTGATACTTTGTTGTAAAATAGATCATGCTGAAATGCTTGAATTATGTCTCTGCAGTGCTTATTTTACATGCTTAGTCTTTACTCACTGTACTTAAACTTCTCACGGCATGAAAATCTCATTCAGGGCACTCTGCAGAGCGGGTGTCATCCTGACAATGGGTTTGGGAGGACCACACACCGTGCCTGATGAGATATGCTCAAAACCCAGAAGTTGAAGGGGAAATTCCTTTACAATTACTTTTTGATGCTTTCCTACTTTTCATTAAAACATTTTCCTACTGAAGAAGAGCTAGGGGAAAGATACACATACTTCTTTTCCATACTTAGGAGGATCATCCATTTACATATTTATGAAAGTGTTTCACAAAGATGCGTGCTGTGCCATTCTCTGTCTCATTTGCAGCTTTCCTATTTGTATGATAACATTGTTATTCAGGTTGGGGTACAGTTTTACTTTCTGAAATGAAAACACCATACTGCTTTGTTTTCTTTCTGTTTTCTAGGGCTTAGATGCTTAGTCTCTTTGAGATGTTTCACAATAACTGTTTCCTTTCCCTTTTTATTTTATAGCTTTGAAGAAAGACGACACCACCTTTGATGAGGTAGGTTAAATTTCTTTATCTAATGTTAGATGTATTTAATTACTGCCAGGTACAGTTAATAGGTGCCAACTTCGCACTTAGGAAAAAAAAAATGCCTTGAAAAAAAAAAGATGACATCTCTCTAGTTACATTATATTATTTTCAGTTTTATGTAATCATTCCAGTGAGTTTTGGTAGGAGTCAACAGAAATAGTCTTTTTAAATGAATAAAAGATACCCGCCAGCCTTTGTACTGCTGCCTTGATGGTGGTGGAGCTGGCAAAGCCCAGATGTGGGTGCTTAGGGCAAGTCCGGAGTTGTTGGCGAGATGGGCACCACGGCTCCCTGTAGCCCTCCCTTGAATCAGGGTGTGATGTGATGCTGACGCCACATATTGTGTGTCAGACTCCCAGAGGAGAAGCTGACTTTTCCTGTTCTAGTTTTTCTAGTCTTTGTATATCAGATCTGTCTTTATCTTCTTGCTACGAAGTAGCAAAAAAAGTCTGTTCCAATAAGACTGAGGGTTCCTATGTAATTAATAGCATGTTGAATGTGATTTTTAAATTGTATTCTTTCCTGAGTTGCGTGTAGTATCAGTGGGAATCACCAGAGACACAGTGTGTTTACAAAATATTCTCATGAGTGCTATAGAGTGAAGTGTTTCATTGTCACCATCCAAAGCCACAGTTATTGATCTGTGTTGTAACCTGGGCCATGTGTGCATGCATATTGGGAGTTTATTGTGAACACAGTGGTATGTGTACACCCAACGTGCTTATCCTGCAGCCTAATGGAGCCTAGAGTAGTTTGGCTCTGGTTGTTTGATTTAACATTTGCTGGTTCCATGAAATATGCTTCCTGTGCTCCCTCTGCTATTGTGCTTCAGAGAAGAGAGGGCATTTGTGCTCATGAAAGTCTCCTTGACCTTGTGGTTGGCGGTGGTAGGGCGGCACCACTCAGAGAGAACCTGCTCCAGATTGGGATTTCTGGATGGGGCCGGTGACCTTTGGCTCTCATGGTTGGCTGCTTTGTCTGATGCACCTGATCTTTTCTTCCTGGTGCCCAGCTCTGTGGAGCTTCAGGTCCCTGGACTCCAGAGCAACTTTCCCTACCAGGAGTCCTTAAACATCCTGTAAAACTTAGTTATTCTAGATCTGAAGCAATAGAGGACTATTTTCCTCCCTATCTGTAGTGGGTAATAATGATGTTCTCCTCTAAACCTGTATTTCTGGAATTTCTGCAGTGTTACTGAGATGTTTTTAGGAGAATTTTTTCTTCTCAGAGAAATCAGTGTGAGAATGTTGGACACCTTTTCTCTCTTTTTAAAAGAAAAGTCTCCCCTCTAATTATAGAGGTAATTTAACCTTACATAAGGAAGAAAAATAAGGAAGAGGAGAAAGAAAAATCTCCCAATCCTATTACCTAGCTACAGCCACTGTTGAATGTTCTTCATGCTTCTTTCTCCTTGTTCAGAAACAAAAAAACACAAGCCATATATTACATCCTGCTTTTTTTCTTGTAAGCAATAACATGGTATTTTCCCATGTTTTCACAGAGGACTTCTAATCATTATTAGGGTTTTGAAAAACCTCCTGTTTAGTTTAAAAGCCATTGTTAATGCCTGCATGTCATTTTGTCATGTGGCTGTGCGATTAGCTTTCAAAAAACTCGGAGGCTGGAACCCAGGTGAAAGTTATGGATATATCAATCCCGTAACAAGCTAACCTCCTTTCCCCGAACACCTCTGCACAAAGGTCTGGATTTTGTAATTTGGGGCAAAATTATTCTTAGCTTTTACAAAGTATTTCCTTTCTCTGCATCACAAGAGATTGGTTAAAAACCTCAAATTAGTGAATTATAGAATGGTATACCTGGAAGAGATGTTGGAAATCACATGGTCAACTTCCTCATTTCACTGATGAAGAAACTGAGGTCCACAGGGGCCAGAGAATTTCCAGTTAATTTATGGTAAGGGCCAGGGGTCAGACATCTAGGACGGTAGTAGTAAAGGCATGCCTGGGTGTAAACTGGAACTCCGGAAGGCAACTACCCTCTCAGGGGCAATTGACTGACTTTTTCCAAACCTTTTATCCAGTAGAGATATTTATCTCCCTTCTAAGATTGTTGTGAAGATTAAATAAGCTAAGTATGTAGAGGTTACAGTCAGTGATGGACACATCATGTCTCATAGTTGGTGTTGTCATGTCCTTATGTTCCTCCTTGCCGGTCGCCGCCATCATCATCATCATCATCATCATCATCTCCTTACCGTTGTTCTCACCATAACATCACCTGTACTTGGAAGGGCTATAAGGAGGAAGGAAAGATTTAGTTCAAAACTAATTAGAGCTATAAGGAGAGTTACTTTCCGATACTCCTTTGAAATTCTGTATGAGGCTTCATATGATGATTTACATATTAAAACTGTGAAAATATCTGAAACCCATCACTTTTTAGACTCTTCGAGAGGATGCCTACTGTTCAGCTTTGTAACCTTCAGGTGTCTTGCACGTTTAACATTCAATAAATATCTGTTGAATGTGAGTAAATATCTGTTGCTAATAAGGAGAGTGTTGAACCGAATGTTAGACCAGGTGGATTCTCCTTTGCCAGTTTCTAGCCATTCAGTTTTCTCATTTGTAAAACCAGTCAGTAGATGATCATCTTGAATTTTCTTCCTGAATCTTTAGATGTAGGCAAAAATCCTTCATAGCCATCAACACGAACTTACAGTTTTACTAAGATCAGAAAAGAGCACCAGGTCTTTGATGAAGTAAACAGAAGGTCACCAAGTTGTTCTATGACTGTCTTCAGACTACACTGTTAGACATTTTCTTGAACCCATGTCTTGGTCTTCTTTTCCTCTTGTAGCCTGTTGGAATTCAGGAAAGACTTGACTCTTGAACCGTGGGGGCTGGGTCAGCTTCTTAGATAGGCATCAAGGTGTGGCAACTCTTCTTACTCAGGATTTATGAGACAGAGGGCTCCTTTCCTCAAGGCTAGAGTTTAGTTGCTGCTTCCTGATTGCTACAGAGGTTTTTTCTAGGGTATGTGTAAATGTTTGACCTTGAAGAGGGGAGAAAAAGAGATGTATATCTATTTGAAATACTTACTCATTTATTCTTAAATAGGCTGAAATACCATGATTGCAAATTTTTATAAGCAGCCTAGAATTAATTATATTCAGAAATAGTATTCTAATGGCTATTGTAGAGAGAGATGAGGTACTTTGGAAGTTAAGTATGAAGGCATGTTTACAATAGGCATTTTTGTTGGAGTAGGAACTTTTGTTGAAGCCCATCATATTTTGGGAGAGGACAGTCATTTTGCCCTTCATTCATTATATATCCGGGCCCTGATTGAAATAGGAAGCATTTTATGTTCTGTAGGCTTTATATATTTGATGGATAGACTAACCATTTATAAGGATATCCTTATATCTTTCTATAAAGTTGCAGAACTTTCTGAATTTTCCTTACTTTTTTGTCCCTAATAGATGTCCTGGGCCATGTCCCCTGAGTGGTCCTATTTTCCCTGTGCCAGTGAACAGTACTGTACTATGACTTGAAGGAAGGTTTTGAATCTTATTTTTTTATTTAGTGATTTGTTTTAAAATGAGACCTAAAATATAAAAGGTAAGAAAACACAGTTAATCTCTTCCAGCATAAAAGGACTCTGCATAAAACTTTTCGGACTTTGGAAGTAAAAAATTCGGAGTAAGTATAAATATATGTGTATAGAAAGAGTTAGAAATGTCTAAAGCCACAACAGTTTATGAATTGTTCTTGTGTAAATTAAAAAGGTTAAGTTGTGTAGTTTTTGTTCTGCTTCATGCCTTTGTTATTTTAGCTTCAGTGAATTGCCAGAACAAAGTGTTGACTCTGCTTGGTGATTGAATGAGACACACAAAAATTCTAGTGACTGAAATAAACCTTTGAAATGCAAAGAGTTTTGTTTGTTTGTCATGGATAATCCAGATAATTAAGCACTTACTTGTTTGGAAAAAAATGAACGGTCATTTACAAGTTTTCTAATTCTTCTGTGCCCTGGTCTTTTGTTCCCTGTTTGCAAAGTAGAAGGGGCTGCTAACACAGGTTTTGGCATCTTCCAGCTGTTTTATTTTTTGTATCCTAAGGGAATGTGTAGAGAGCATCTGAATTGTCTTAACATTTTTACATCTGATCTGTAACTTCCTCAAGTACATTTTTACAGTTAACTTGCTTCCTCTCTGCTTAATACAGTAATTTTGTGTGATAGATGGGAGTAGTATGCATTGATCTCTGCTTCTAGTCCAAGCCCCTCTTTGTAATTTTGTTTAAAGATACGCTTGTAATACCAGAGATGATATAAATACAGCAGTGATTTTGCTGAGAACAGATTCTAGGAATTAGGTACAAATATGATTTGGGGATACCCCTGGGCATTATTTTCCATGCACTGCGGTTGGTGGGAGCTCTTGCAGGTTTTCACCACCAAACTACTGTTATCACCTCAGGTTTCAGAGTCTGTGAATAACGTATTACATTGTATACAGCTGTCTAGCTTCGGACTTCTCTGACTTCCTCATTGAAAATATTAAATCCCAGTAACAGTCTTTCCCCGTTAGCTTCCTCACTCCCTTTATCTCTTCTTTGCTGGCTCCCTGTTTCCAGATGACCCCTTCCTTCTCCACCTTCCTATCCCGTTCTTCATCCCACATCCCCCTCCTGTTTCCTTCTCTGTTCGCACATGGTACATCACTCCCTTCCCAGTAGCCTCAGTGGCCGTATCGCTTTGTACTTTGCTGGTAATCTACCCTGCCAGCCCTCGATTTTGACCTGGCATCTTTTCCTTTCTTACCCAGTGGCTGCCAAGAGCTGCTTGAGGAAATCACTCCGTAAATAAATTTATTGTCTCCGGCCTTAGCTGGAACCCAAGGCAACTGTGCACAGTCTTGCACTGTGTGGCTGGCTTGTTTTCCAGCTGAAACCTTTCCACTTCCCTCAAACCTTCTAGCTACCCTTCTCCACCCCTCCTTGCTTTAGGAGATGACTTTCTGTATTAGTTTGCTAGACTTGCCTTAGAAAAATACCACAAACTGAGTGGCTTGAACAGCAGAAGTGAATTGTCTCATAGTTCTGAAGACCAGAAGTCTGAAATCAAAGCATGGGCTGGGTTGGTTACTTCCGAAGGCTGTGAAAAAAGGATACATCCCAGGCCTCTTTTCTTCATTTGTAGATGGCCGCCTCCTCCCTGTGTGTCTTCACATCACCTTCCCTTAATGAGTTTCTGTGGATCCAACTTTCCCTCTCATAAAGACTCCAGTTCATTAAGGAGGGCACGTGATGTAATGAGCACTGAGTATTATTGTAAGACTGATGAATTGCTGACCACTATCTCCGAAACCAATAATACATTATATGTTCATTAATTGAATTTAAGTACAAAAAAAAAAAAAAAAAGAAAATGACACCAGTCATATTGAATTAGAGGTCCACCCACCTCCAGCATGACCTCGTCTTAATTTAACTAATGACATCTGCATGGACCCTATTTCCAAAGAAGATCACATTTGGAAGTATGGGGTGGCAGGTAAAGACCTCAACATTAGAATTGCTGGTGGGCATAGTCCAACCCGTGACCCCCTCCAACTCCTTTGAATACTTAGTACTATTAGATGTCAGTGCCTTGCCTGCACAGATACCTTGATTGGCTTCAGTTTTACTTCCCTTTTTCTAGTCTCAGGGGAGGAGGTGTCTTTTCTCCTGTCTTAGGCTAGTTCCTCCTATTTCCCCCTTCATTCCTGTCGAAGCTTTCACTCCAGAAGCTTGTGTGATCGATTCTTTCTTTCCTTATCTGTTTATCTTTTCTTAGTCTGTCTTCCTCTGTGCAGCATTTCAGCAGAGGCACTGAGCAAGGGCAAGTCTTCACCATCTCTTCAGTGGCGGGGGAAGCCCTCCATCCACCACGATCATTTTTTCACTCTCTCCCTGTGGAGTCCCTCCATTCCTTGCTTTTGGCTACTCCCTTATTATACTCACATGCATGTGGCTGACCTTGCTTTCTGCTCTAACTCCACACCCATATGTTAGATGTTTCTCCCTCTCTGTCACCTTGTCACCTCAGTCTCAGCACGTACAAAATATTCCTAAACCTGTGCCTTTTCTCTCACCCGTATCAGCGATTTTCCAAGGCAGAAGCAGCCTGACTCCGTCCTGAGCTTCCCTCCAGGCCCCACATCCTGACGCTGACTTGGTCCTTGTTGCCTCCTGCCACCTCCCTTATCCCTCCTGAGCCTCTCTTGCCTGGGCTTGTGGTCATCTCCTCACTGGTTTCCCTGTCTACAGCTTGCTTCCTGTTCCAACACTGTAACAGATCTGAAATGCCAGGCGTGCTTTTCTCTTGCTTAATACTTTAAAAGCTCTCTCTGCTGCAGGTTCAAGTCCAGACTCTTAACTTGGCATTCAAGATCTTAGACAATAGAGCTCTGGCTACCTTTCCACCCTCATCAGTCATCTCTTATTTTAATGCCTTCATTATCATTGCCACTGCCACCACTTTAGTTCAGGACTTTATCACTTTTACCTTTTTTTTTTTTTTTTTTAAATCCCAGTAACCTCTGAATTGGTCTCACTGTTCCATCTTCTCAATCCTCTACGCCACCCTTCCCCAAATATCCTTCTTGTCATGATACTTCCTGATTCAAAGATTTGTACGGCAAATGTTTATTGATGTCTGTTTTATGTCAGCCTCTGGATCTGCTCTGAACCTGACTCTCAGTCTAGTAAGTTTCACAGAATTTAATCCCCCTGGCATGTACCTGTTGGCCGGCTCCTGTCATTCTTGGAATGTTGGGCCTGGCACAGAGTCAATGTCACTCTCAATAGTGAGATTTTATATGACTTTATATCCACTTTTTAAAAAAATTTTTTTTTAAGATTTTTATTTATTTATTTGACAGACAGAGATCACAGGTAGGCAGAGAGGCAGGCAGAGAGAGAGGAAAGCAGGCTCCCCGCTGAGCAGAGAGCCCGATATGGGGCTTGATCCCAGGACCCTAGGATCATGACCTGAGCCGAAGGCAGAGACTTTAACCCACTGAGCCACCCAGACGCCCCTATATCCACTTTTATTTTCACCATGGTCACGTCTGACGTCTCTGGAACTGGCCCCACACAAGAAGTGTAGACTACAGACTATTCTCTGATTGGGCCAGTAACCTGGTACGTAGTAATTTTTCAAATGCAACGTTTTGGGCTGCTGACAAAGAACCTCACTTCCTCCTTCATTCTTTCATTGAAACTTAGTTGAAATTTTTGGATTCTTGAAACTTTGTGCTTTAGTTTTTCCTTTCTAGAAGTATTTGATCACATTTACCGCCTCCCTAATTATGGTAGACATGATTACAATAATTATGTCTAGTCCCAGACAGTGGCTAGAATGTCTGGGTAGTGCTGTAAAAATTCAGAGAGGAAGTACATGTCACAATATGTAAAATCTATGACATTTGAGAGAATTAGTCACTTCCATATTCTTAACTCCCAAGAGGTAGAATGTTCCAGAGGTTGAAAGCATGAGTAGGGTCCTGTTTCTTTTTGTGAGCTCTATGCCTTCTGATGGCAGGCCCGTTAACAGAACCAATGTGAAGTCTCTCCTGTAAGGTACTTGGGGTTCCCTCACTGGGTGTGCTTTGATTTGCACGTTTGGATTCTTTGTAGAGAGCTGACCTTTGGTGTAGGGAGGATTTTTTTTTTTTTTTCAAATTTTTGAAAAGCTTTATTTTCAAAAACAATTTTTGAAGAGAGTTACTTATAAGACCATCAATGTAATAAAAACAATTTGTCATTCAGTAAATATAAAAACAAATATTAAATATCACATGATTTTACTTATCTCAGTATACTGTTTTATTCTAAAAATCTCACAGTTTGGCAGTATATTTTTATAGTCACCCTAGTTTCACTGGACATCACTAAATTACTCCATGGATTGATGCAACAAATTTATTCCTTATTATCAATTGGTATTGTTCTAAACGTTGCCATAATGATGGCAACTTTCCTTCAATAATGAAGGAAAGGTGGAACTTAGTGTGGTTTTGAGTTGTATCTTCCTAATTCTTTTATTGTTTTTAATTTATTTTTATTTTTTATAAACATGTAATGTATTTTTATCCCCAGGGGTACAGGTCTGTGAATTGCCAGGTTTACACACTTCACAGCACTCACCATAGCACATACCTTCCCCAATGTCCATAACCCCACCACCCTCTCCCAACCCCCCTACCCCCAGCAACCCTCAGTTTGTTTTGTGAGATTAAGAGTTACTTATGGTTTGTCTAGGGAGGATTTTTAATACAACTTATGTACTTACGATGTTCTTCAACAAGAACAAAATGGGCCCAGCCACAGGGAATATGTTATACCCGTTTTCTTTCTCACTGAAATTAGAGCCAGTGATTTATAATCTACAAATCCTTAAATTGCTTGGTTGCATTTGAGATGGCCTCTTACTCTAGGCACTATAATGATAATTGAAATCAGCTAGGCTGGGGGTGAAGGTTTTCAGAGGACTGGAATCATGCTCTGTACTTGATCTGGAGTGTGATGCCCTTCAGGTCAGTGTGACAGACATACCTTTCTAAGTGGCCCTTATCTGACAGATACTTATTAAAATTTTTTGTAGTCTAAAACACACCTAACTCTTTTTATTCTCCTTGTCATATAAATGTACAAAAGGCACAATTACAAAAAATTGGAACCAGAAAATTGGTCTCCATTTTGCAAGCTTGATTCCTCCAGGATGCCTCAATGTGAGTTTTTTTTTTTTTTTTTAAGATTTTATTTATTTATTTGACACAGAGAGAGAGATCATAAGTAGAGAGGCAGGCAGAGGGGGAGGGAGAAGCAGTCTCTCTGCTGAGAAGAGAGCCTGCGGGGCTTGATCCCAGGACACTGAGATCATGAACTGAGCCAGGACAAAGGCAGAGGCTTAACCCACTGAGCCACCCAGGTGCCCCCCTCAGTTTGTTTTGTGAGATTAAGAGTCTCTTATGATTTGTCTCCCTCCCCATCCCATCTTGTTTAATTTATTATTTTCCTACCCCCCAAACCCCCCAGGTTGCCTCTCAACTTCCTTATATCAGGGAGATCATACGATAATTGTCTTTCTCTGATTGACCTATTTCGCTCAGCAAATACCCTCTAGTTCCTTCCACGTCATTGCAAATGGCAAGAGTTCATTTCTTTTGATGGCTGCATAGTATTCCATCGTGTGTGTGTGTGTGTGTGTGTGTGTGTATACACCACAAATTCTTTATTGATTCATCTGTTGATGATGATATCTAGATTCTTTCTGTAGTTCGGCTGTTGTGGACATTGCTGCTATAAACATTCAGGTGCATGTACCCCTTTGGATCACTACATTTGTATCTTTAGGGTAAATACCCAGTAGTGCAGTTGCTGGGTTATAGGGTAGCTCTATTTTGAGCTTTTTGAGGGACTTCCATGCTATTTTCCAGAGTGGTTGCACCAGCTTGCATTCCCACCAGCAGTGTAGGAGGGTTCCCCTTTCTCCTATCTACCAAGACAAATGTCATAGGCAATACTTCTACTTGGCACATTTCCCATGGGCAAACTCTGGGATATACCAAATGCCTGGTACTCTAACTGCAACTCAGCTCCTTTCTTTCCCACTCAAGAAAATACTCGCCAGCATCCTTGCCAGCATCTGTCATTTCCTGACTTGTTAATTTTTCTGCTTAATTTTTAAATGATGTGTGATAAGTAGTTTTTTTTTTTTTGTACGTGTAAGTCTTTCTAAATAGCGACTTTAAATTCTAAATTTCATGGTATTATATGCAAGCATAAGGAATATGTGGACTAGAAATTTTTTTAAGGCTTTTACGACTAAAGTAGAAAAAAATAGTTTTAACACGTAATTTTCTTTTTTAAGTATTTTATTTATTTGTCAGAGAGAGAGAGAGAGAGAGAGAGACTGAACAAGCAGGGGGAGTGGCAGGGAGAGGGAGAAGCAGGCTCCCCGCTGAGCGAGGACCCTGATGCGGTCCTTTCCAAGGACCCCAGGATCATGACCTGAGCTGAAGGTAGATGCTTAACTGACTGAGCCACCCAGGCGCCCCTTAACATGTAATTGTATATTCAGCTTAAATCTTGTCAGATAGAGTACTTAGTTGACTTTTCACTCTTAACACATTTTTCTAACCTGGCAGATCAGACTTCTACGTATTGAAAGAGACTTGGAATTGAACAGTCTTGGAGACTTGGAGTCACCAGTCCTTGTGCTTATTTGTGTTTTCTCAATCTGTGTATACTCTCATGTGAGATGTCTGTAAAGTGTGATGTCTAGTAGGTATCTTCATATCCATTGTATGGGAATTAGCTTTCTAGTCTACACAACCTCAAACATGTTGATACAACTCTGTGTTCTTATCAGCTGAAGTACTAAAGTGTACAAATAATTTCCTTAAAAAAAAATGTAGAGCAGATTGATGTCAATCGCTTAATTGTTTTTTGGTGTATTTTCTTGAGTGGGAGAGAAAGGGGCTGAGTTGCAGTTAGAGTACCAGGCATTTGGCATATTCCAGAGTTTGCCCATGGGAAATGAGCCAAATATAAGTATTGCCTATGACATTTGTCTTGGTAGATACAGATTAGTCTGTTCCTCTGCTCTGTTCCTTGCCTTAAAGCTAGGCTTATGACTTTAACTTAGTTACTTCAGAACATTATTTGTTCTATTTTAAAGGATTTTGGAAAAAGATTGTACCAGCTCTATAAGACACTGATGAGTGTGGAGGGTGAGTTTCTAAATGCCTCCTAAAGTTTTCAGTGCACTTCCCCCACTAAAATCACACACTTTGAGAATACTGCTGTAGCACTTAGCCAGGCTTCTTTTTCGGGAGTATGTCATATCCCACAGGTATGTTCAGATGATGGAAATGACTGAGAGCTGCCTTTCTGTATATCTGTTATTGAACTATTAGAAAGGAATTGAAGATGGGCATTCATATAGTCACATGTGGTCTGAATTTTTTTGAAGAGCTCTTAATTTCAGATTATGCATCCTGATTTTTGGCTCAGAAAATACAGTCCTAGTTCTAAAATTGTGTGTTTCTTCATATCTCAGTTTTCTAGATATTTTAGCAAAAAAAACCCCTAAGACAGTGATGAAGAATTTTTTTTAACAAAGAAGGGACTAAATAGACATTATTCTTCAACAGCAAAAAATGAGTAAGAATAACAGTTATTATTTTAATGAAAATTTCATTGATTAAAAAGTTAGAGAAGAGATAAGATTGATGAGATAAAATTGTGTTAGTAATCATCATTCAAAGCATGAATTGCAAATTGTTTTGTGTTTATTTAAATCTTTAGTTGTATAGTTCTTTTTATATCATCTTCAAGTGAAATGATGGGGAACATTCTGCAGTGCTTGACTCTCTTCTCTTAAAGAACAGACTACTTAATTTTATAAATAAGCATCCTTGAGTCATTAGATATTGGGGTTCAGGTGTGCAAAAGGCCTGGTAACATATGGCCTGTCCCCAAATGCCCTAATTGAGCTGAGAACTTTCCCCAAGAGGTTTGGATTACTTTATCTAAATGATTTGTTGTATGTGTCACAAAAAGGTGCTTTGGTCATAAAAGGAAGAAATAAATAATTACATACTTTCAAGATACATTGGTTTGCCTTTATATTAATTCCTGTACAGTTATTAGAAGATAAAAATCTTAAAGTCCATATTAATGACATTAATTGGATGACCACAGTTTTGGATGATTCACTTTTAGTATCTGTATAACATTTCCTTTATTTTCCTTATAGTATTTTTTAATATATACATTTATATACATACGTTTCTCTCCATTTGAATACATTTATATGTATATATAATATGTATTTTTATATATTCAAATATATTTCTATATTTTATATATTTTGAACTCACCCTGGACTTTTTTTTCAGGTTCAGAATTTTTCCTTATCACAGTTGCATATTTTTCACTGAATAATTTTAATACCTGCTATTAAGAAAGTAATCATGCTCATTGCAGACAGTTTCTTAAATATTTAAAAGCATAAAATAAAACTTATAATGTTGAGTGAAAACAACCATTACTTGTAGAGTAGGATCTCAGCTTTGTAAAACATGTGTATGGGGAAAACATCTGCAAAAAGGAAGTAAAACAGAAGGGTAATATGGAAATTGAGGCTCATTGAAGTTGTGACTTGCACAGAGCCTCTCACAGCAAGACAGTGATCTGATCGATGATTGCAACCCAGTCTGTCTGACTCCAGTGTGTGCTTAGGATTTTACTGGGCTGCTTCCCAGGAGAAGAGAGAAGAACAGCACACAGACCCTATGGGTGTGTATAGATGGAGGGGAACTAAAGTTCTTACAAGGATGCACTGATTTTCCTAATAAGGATAAGAGCAAGTAAACTTAAAGGATTCTTGCAGTAGATCTGTGTCATTTTTGAGTCGACTTACACTCATTTTATGGAGAGGAAACAGGTCCAGGAAGATTAAATACATTGCCGAAGAGAAACATAGTTAGTGTGAGAACAAGGAGGTCTCTTGTTTGAATTATTCTTTGCATTTTAGGTTTCAGTTTCAAGGTTATATTAAAACTGTGCTTGTATTTCCATTTTTGTCTGGATTTGGGTGATGATTGGATGGAATTATTTGAGATATAAGCTTGCTTCTTCTGGTAATAGGAGTTGAATACAGATTTCCAGCTAGACATTAGGGCTCTGTAGACAATGAAGACTATGGAAGGGTGATGTTTGGACCAGGGACCACAGATCACCAGCCTGCCTACAGATTGTTTCCAGCTGGGAGACATTATGAACTTGATGCTGGCATGTGTTTTAACTGGCATGGTCAAAAAAAGTGTCAGAAGATCTTCCAGTGGGTGTAAAATTGCCTCCTAGAACAAGGCAGGTAGTTAACATTAAGCAGAAAATGTCAGATAATAAACTCAATTCTTTTCTTTAAATCCTGACCCCACATACACACACACACCACGGGCATGTGAAGTGACTACTCTAGCTTTATTTTTATTTCGTATTGTGACAACCAAAATCTTTATGCATGTTAAAAACAAGCAGAAAAAAACAACTATTTTTAATATTTACACCTAAGCCAGAAAAAAAGATTTTAGGTGGGCATGGGGAGAGACGTTGGCTGCTTTGTATTCCTTTTCAGTTGGCAACCTGGGAGCTGCTAAGAGAAACAGCAAGTTTTTTCTCTCTTTCTCTTCTTCTTCTTCTCCATTACTGGGGTTTCTTCTTTCCTTTTTTCCTAAAACTGCTTGGTCTTGGTGGGGACCATGAGCTCTGTCTTGTCTGAAGCAGATGGTTCAGCTGACCCCCAGCGCAATGCTTCTCTTGCCCTGAGCCGCTTCACAGCCCAGGCAGTGGGTCCCGGCTGCTGACGACCTTCAGGCTGCCTGTGCCTTCCTTCCCCTGTGACCGACGTAATTCTGTTCTGGTTCATGACTGGGCAAGGGAAGAACAAGAACATAGCAGTAGGCAGGAGATGTTCATGTTTTATAGTAATTGGCCCCTGTTCTACAGTGACCAGAATGATGACCCCTAAAAAAAAGACTTGAACTTCCTTATTCTCTGCACTGCATTTCATGGACTGGTTCTGGCCCATACATTGTTTGATTTGTCTTCTTTGTTTACCAGCAGTTGAGTGGGGAAGATCTGAGGGCACATACATAAAGAGTGATACTAGAGTCTCTTCTCTGATACAATTTGGGCTCAGAAGCAGGAGAATTTGTGCCTTCTTAGTGTTTGTTAATTTTCTGTCATTTATTTATTTATTTATTTATTTTTGATGAGAAGGATCAGAGAAGTGAAAATATCAAAAGAGCAGAATCAGTTTTCCGGTCACCAAGCTCATTAAAGTTAATATTTACTTTAAAAATGAATGTATTTTCCAAGCCTTCCTGCTGTTTGTTTGGGGAGCATTTAACTTACATGGGAGAGCCTCTAACTAGTTTCCACTTCCATTTGGGCATTTTTCCTCCAAGGCCAGTGGTGTGTGTGATGTGCTGCTGAGCTCGGTTGTAACACCTATTTTTTATTTTTTGTTTTTTTTTTTAACTTCAGGTTGCATTTATCTTGAGGGTAAAGGAAGGGAAAGAAATGAAGCTATTAGATTTTTCCTGTTTGTGTTTACTGCTCAGTCTTGTTTTCAGTATCTCAGTTGACACATTCAGGGGTTTATGAAAACTGGAAATTTGATTAAATACAGCCTTGAAACTCAAAGATTACATTTGAAAACTTAGGATATTTTTCTTGTTAATTATAATACTGTTATATTTTGATACATAAAATGGCACCTAGCCACTCATGAGAAGATAAAAAATACAGATGATAAAAAAAACTGAGATTGTAGAAAAGTGAAATTTCATATTTAGTAAAAAATTACCTTGCAATACTTTTTAAAAATTAAAAAAAAAATTTATTAACATATAATGTATTATTAGCTCCAGGGGTACAGGTCTGTGAATCATCAGGCTTACACGTGTCACAGCACTCACCATAGTGCATACCCTCTCCAGTGTCCATAACTTACCTTGCAATACTTTAAAAAGAATATCCTTTTCACTTTACAATTTGTGCTTTTTTTTTTCTGTGTAGGAACATGGTATAGGCCAGTACTGTTCATGTTTTATTTTTTTTAAATAAAAATCTCTTCATAAAGTACATTATTGTGGTTTTCTTAATTTTGGGGGTTGCTTTTTTTATTTGTCATTAATGTTATTTTAAGATCTCTCTTTTTTTTTTTTTTTTTTAAAGATCTTATTTATTTATTTGACAGACAGAGATCACAAGTAGGCAGAGAGGCAGGCAGAGAGAAGAGAGAGAGAGAGGGAAGCAGGCTTCCTGCGGAGCAGGGAGCCCGATGCGGGGCTCCATCCCAGGACCCTGAGATCATGACCCGAGCCGAAGGCAGCAGCCCAAACCACTGAGCCACCCAGGCGCCCCTTTAAGACATCTCTTAAAAAGTAATTGCTAATTAAGGATGAGAATCAATTTTTATAGTTCTTGTTTCTGTACGATTTTATGTATTTATTTTCTGTTTTGCTGTTTTACTGAACTCTGTGGGTTCCAGTATTTTGCAGGGTCTTCCTTTGGGTTTTCTAGGTATATAAACATATCATCTACAAATGATTTTTTAATCTCTTTCTTTCTTGTATTTATCAGTTTTTTCCTCTTGATGCTTGTAACTTTCTAAATGAAAGCTGTTCTTTTTCTTTAGGTCTCAGATGAATATTTTTCAACATAAAAATTTTTTAATGAATGTTAAATATTGATTATTTCAACTTCTCTAGACATTTAATAACTAAAGGATAGAGTAAGTTTGGTTGCTGAGGTTTTAAAGCATTCTGTGTTGGAGAAATGATGATTAGGTTTAAGTATTTGAAGGTTGTTTTGAGTAATGTTTAAATTTATATGTTTAAGAAAGAGAGATACTATATGTCTCTTTAGTACCTTCAGTTTGACATTCCTTTGCTATTTATTTATTTATTTGTTTGTTTGTTTGACAGAGAGAAAGAGAGAGAGAGAAAGATCACAAGTAGGCAGAGTAGCAGGCGGAGAGAGAGGGAAAGAGGGCTCCCCAGTGAGCTGAGAGTCTGATGTGGGACTCAATCAGGACCTGAGCTGAAGGCAGAGGCTTAACTCACTGAGCCAGGCAGGTGCCCCAACATTCCTTTGCTCTCAAAAGTCAACAGTTAAGTTTTATTTTTGTAGTGAAAGCCACAAGTGTGTCCTGCAAGGTGGTACAGTTGGTGCATAGTATTTTTGTCCAGTTAGAAATCTGAAAAATGTGTATGAACTTTTAGTGGGACATCTACCACCATTTAGTGGGACATGTACCAACATTTTGACCCCCATTTGGGGGTCAGCAAGGATCACCAGTTTTGGGATGAGAAACAGGATTGATTCGATGTTTGAAGGGCTAGGTATTTATCTTTGAGAGTTGATTTATTTTTGAATGATTAACCGGTAGGTACTGGCTATCTTTGGTTGTGACTGTCTGTGTTCTCATGGGCTGTGAGCCCACACCTCTCCACTCCGAGCCCCCTCTAATGCAAGGTGATGAGTAAAATCACAGGAGGAGGATCTGTGGGATCCTGCTGCTCCATCTCCCAGCTGGGTTACTTTCCCCCCACATTCAATCTGTGTGCACCTCCTTTTCTTTAACTGTACAACAAGGATGTAATCTCTACCTGGCAGAGTTATTGTGATGATCACTCAGATAATGCTTGCACATTCTTTCATAGATCTTGGCACGTAGCAGGACCCTTCTTCGTAGAACTCGATTGTGCCACTCACAGCACCCATCACACTCAGTGATGTTTATGTCATCCTTCTTCTCATACAAGCTGAGGGTCACATGGTGTCTGCCCAGCTTTATCGTGGGACACCAGTGATCTAATGTTAGGAACCTCCTCCTTTTAAAGATGGGGAAATTGAGGCTGGGAAGTCCAAACGTAGACTCCTTTCTGCCACTGTTCCCCTCCTCCTCTATCACAGTGGCCTTTCCGTGACCACGTGCTGACTGGATCTGTAGAAAGCAACGTCCACTGGTGGGTTTATCAGCTCATGGGCTTTGGAGGATGGGATTTTATATCCCAGAAGATATTCAGGAGCTCTGCAGTGGAACACTTTTGGATTGGTGCCTGTCTTTCCCCTCTGATGTTGTCGATGTGATTCTCTTTCTTGGTCACCAACCTTTTCACGGGAACCTATGCATTGCCTTGGCAAGGGTAGCCCTTTTGGCCCTATTCTGTACTCTGTGTCCGTGAGTTGATGAATTGGGAAATTTTCTCAGTCAGGATTTTCTCCGTCAGAATTTTCTCCTCTCGTAGGCACTTATTATCATGATCTTGGGACCTCTTGTTTGAGCAGATATTTGCATCCTTAGGATCTCCTCTTATTTCTCCCCCATGGGAGCATGTGGTTCTTGGGGGCATAGGTGCATTTCTACCTCCTTCTGCATCTCATTTGCTCAGCATAGTGTTTTGTACCTGGTATGTGCTAAATGTTACTTGAAAGTATAAATGGACACTAGTATTGGGGTCTTGTGGTGAGCTTATTTCTATGATTCAGATATGAGTTCTTTTTTCCTTATTTTTCAGACGGCCATAGAAGTTCACCAATCATTTATTGATGGTGACACTTAAAAAAAACCCTTAAATATAAATAAAATAAAATGAAAAAAGTACATTATTTAATCTTCTCAATAACATTGACATTATTATTTCTAGCTTTACAGATGGGGAAACTGAAATTTAGAGAAGTTAAGCAACTGACAACAGGGTCGCAGGGCTAGTGAGGTGTTGGAACTGGAGGTGACCTGGACAGTTCTGTGGGCCACAGCTGAAGCAGGAGAGGGAGCTGGATGCTTCCTGGACTGTGGCCTTTTTAAAGGAGCCTGGAAATTTCCTTGCATTTAAATGATGGGTGAATTACATTTACTGTTGAACTGTGTGACTTTTAAGTTGCAAATGAATGCTAAGAGTGTGTTAGGGTAGCCGTTGGCTGTGGGACTAATTGAGAAACAAAATGCAAGTGCTGCAAATAAATTGATTTTCCTACTTAGAGTAGGTGCTCACTCCATTTCTACCAGTCCTGTGGCATTTGCCTTCAGGAGTATTTCTTGTCTAATTAAAAACTACAGGCCAGATGTTGTGCGATGTCAATAATTTAGTACCCATGACCGCCCCCCCCCCCCAGTTGTTTGTTTGGAAATAGTTTAGAATACTCAGCATGTTTAAAAAAAACGTAAAGTGACTCTCCGTTTGTGTGGCAGTGTTTTTACTCACTTAGAACATAAGGATTTTCTGGGCTTCTCTTGAAACTGTCCTCTAGAAAGACTGTGGTGAACTTTTCAAGAAGCTTGGGAGGGGGGCACCTGGGTGGCTCAGTGGGTTAAGCCGCTGCCTTCGGCTCAGGTCATGATCTCAGGGTCCTGGGATCGAGTCCCACATCAGGCTCTCTGCTCAGCAGGAAGCCTGCTTCCTCCTCTCTCTCTCTCTCTCTGCCTGCCTCTCTGCCTACTTGTGATCTCTGTCTGTCAAATAAATAAAATCTTTAAAAAAAAAAAAAAAAAAAGAAGCTTGGGAGGGAGAGTCAAGCTGTGATCCAAGAACACATGTGTTGGGGTTAATTGTCTTTGTATCTTTGGTTTTTCCTCCTCATTCCCGAGATCTATGAAGATCAGGCATTTGAGATCCCAACTAGTGCGTTGGGTTTTCAGTTGGGGACTGTCCCTTCCCTAAGTGGGGAGGGAAGGTATTGGGAGGATGCTGCAGTTTCATTAACCTTATCTGTGGTTCTCGGGAGATGTATTATTCTAATCCTTAACGTCCTAAGCAAAGACTATCCTGACTGTTTTTACTGAAACCACTTCCTGTCATTCTGGGTAGTTTATACTGTTTATTTATTTACCTTTGTGTAAGGAAATTCCTTCTCTACTGTCCTATCTTATCTTCGATCAAAGTTTCCACCCAGAGACCCTTACTGAAATAGTACTGTTCAAGGCTTGTGTGTGTTTTCTTTCCTTCTTTCATTCCTTCTTTTCTTCTCTTTGAAAAGCTTGTGGAGTTTTTGCCCCATCTGCACTCTGGTTTTCCTTCATTCTATTTATGACTATTGTGTCATGAATATTCATAGTTGCCACTATTAATGTAGTAGCACACCATTTGTCAGCCAGCTCACTGGCTCCTTTCTACTATAATTTTTAAAAAAATTGTTTCTTTTATTTATTTTTTAATTTTGTCGTCTTTCTTTGTCTTCTTTAAATTTTTTTTTTCCGAATTTGTACTCATATCAGTCCCTGGCACCTAGCTGAGACATATGTGCAGGTCTAAAACTGCACAGGACAGGAAGGATGTCGAATGGCTTAAAAGGATTTCTGTTGTGGACTGAAAGAGTGGATCTGTACCTTCTGAGGGTATAGTCTGACCGCATGAATACTACTAATTAGGCATCTTTTATTTTAAGAGAGGGGCAGCTGTTACTGTAGTTGAATTTGAAGATCTTTAGTTATTTTGCTCCTTTCTTGAAAGGGCTCTTCTCCATATATGCTTCTCCTTGGCAGAGTTGATTGCAGACCCAGTTACTGGCATGTTGATAGTGTGAAAAAAAGGAGGAAAAAGAATTTGATAAGGAAAATCTGAAATGTTCTGGACATTAGATTTTAAGGTGTTAGGTTTGTTTTCTTAAGTCTTTTTTTTTTTTCCAATTTATTAAAAAAGAGTAAAACACCTAAGCATTGTACATGTCAGTTCTTTTGAAGTGACTTGAAGGTAGAATTTCCACCATCTTACTTTTGATCAGAAGGTATAGCAATGAAAGGTCCCCTAGAGCGTCTGCAGCTGTCCCTTGGAGACTTGATTAGGATGGCATTTACAGTGATGATTGTGCCTTCCTGGATTTTCAAGCTTTTTATTTAAATCAGTGCTTATTATCTCTCATTGTTGTTTAAAAAAAAAAAAAAAGCTCCTGAACCTTAAAATCCAGTGATGATATCACCTAGAGGGTTGAGTTGCAGAGTATGTGGTGTTAGAGGGACAGACCTCTGTCTCCCTCTTTGCCAACGTCACAAGCCCTGAAACCCCTATGCTTGCTGGGTAATCCAGGCAAGAGTGTCACTGCATAATCGTAGCAGATTTGGTAGGGCTTCAAAGTTTACAAAACAATTTTATATGTTACTTTGGAAAATTCTTGCAAGTAGTGGGTAAGTATTTTCATCCCTGTTTTGTAGAAGAGGAAATTGCATTCTGAGAAGGTGAGCGCTGTGCCCCAGGCCACAATTTTCTGTTCTCACGGTGGAGCTGAGTCTGGAGCCCATGTTTCTTGCCCTCCTACTTTCCCCCCATTATTCTGCTTCATCTGACAAAGTCAGTATTTAAGGACATCGCATTCAGGATAAGACTAGGGAAGGTGTGTGACCTAAACACCCTAGTAATATGGATTTCAAAATGTTAGATATTTCCTTGGTACTTTAATGACAGATAATACAAGTTACCCACTAATTTGTCCGTTCAGATAATGTTTTTTATTTCCCGTGTTCCATGACAGACTTACAGGCCTAACTGCCTAAATTTACATTGCTGTGAAGAACCTGAGTCCTATTTTGTATTCCTCACATACCTCAAGAGCCAGCAGCTCAAACTATGGTACGAATATTGACAGTTTTGGTGAGAGGGAAGAAGGGGGAAGCATGGCTAGCAGTGATCCTCTAGAGAATAAGAAGAAACGATGTTATTTTGGACAACTTTACAAACTGGAGCAAAGGTTTGGCGAAAACAGGAAGCTGCCTTTGAGAAGAATTTAGCGTCAGATATGGATTCGAATCCATGTTCCACTACTTAGCCTCTTTGTCACAATGAACAATCAGTCTCTCTGCCAGCGACTCAGCGTCCTTATCTGAGAGGAAAGGCTGTGTGGCAGCTTCACAGATGGGGTAAGAGGTCGGGGTGCCCCAGCTGAGCAGCCAGCGTCCAGTTGCGTCCAGGCGCCAGTGCTTCGTGGCTGTGTGGTTCCTGACCTCCTGTCATCTGGAACCCAGGATAAGAATGATACTTGCCTTATAGGGTTGTTAGGATCGCGTGAGTTTTAATACATGTCAGCTCCTTAGAACCATGAATGGCTCATAGTGAATTCTCTATTAAAAGTCAGTTATTTTTAAGTGGAATGAGGTAGGGAAGCCCCTGATGCCTCTGTTACGTTCTCAGTATGTTAGTTTTTTTTCTCTCCTATATAGATTTGTTAAGATTAAGCCTAATGAAAGGAATTTAGAAACCACTAGTATATAATGTTTTCACATTGCATCAGATTTCGTTCATGTAGTTGTTGGCCTCTTACACCTTAGACATTTATTTTTTAAAATGTGATCTTTTTGTATGGTTAATCACGTAGAATACTGTGTTATATCATGTCTAGGAAATTCATTATAAGCCTTTCTGAGAGAGAAGGCTTTGTGATAAAAGCCAGCTGCCCAGACATTTCCACCCTCCTCACCCATCCCCCAGCTGACTGCAGAAGCAGCGGGTTGGCAGAGATCCAGCTTTCCTAAGCGATGGGATTGTTCCAGGGGCCAGGAATGAGAGGAATCTGCCCAGATTGGAGATGGCTTCTGCTCCTCTGCTTGCTTCAGATTCGCAGACTCGTTCCCAAACTGACCCAGCACCATTTTCCAGTGTTTTAGCACTGGGACGTGTGGAGGTCTTCATATCAAAAAAATGCTTTTTGAATCTGTTTTTTAATTCCCTGGAAGTTTTTCTGTTTTTCTTTGTACCCTTGGAGAAAAGCTGAGAGTTCATTTTAATTTACAGTTACCTGTCTACCAATCAATGTGGGCCGCCTCTGGCTGTTTTCCAAATGTAGCACCTTGCTTGATCTGACTCAAGTGTTGAGACTGTGGTTTCACCTTCCCCACTTTACCTAGGGGTGGGAAGCTTCAGTTATTTGGCTTAGGCCAGGAAGTTATTGGCTATTGTCAATGGAATTTGTTTATCTTTTCCACTCCTTGGCATTCCTAGACTCTGAGAGAAGTCATCATCACTGTGATTGCATTCCATTCTAACTCCTCCCCTTTGTCTATTTTTATTAAATGCTTGATATTTCTCTCTTTTTTAGATAATAAATTCAGGGTCCCCCATGCAGACCTTTCAGAAAGGGGTCCCTTGATCAGCAGTTGTTAGAAAAAAATCTACTGAATATCTCTTCTGTCCCCTTTTTATTCGGCTACTGCCGAATACAAAATTTTTTTAAAATGCCGAGTAAAATGTTTTCTGCAGGTATTCTCCAAGATTTAGGATATGTCCAACTACATAATTTTTTTAACTTATGGTCGATGCATGCATAATTCTAATGAGCTTTTAGGCCACTATCCAACAGAACTAATGCAAGCCACATACAATTAAAATCTTTCTAGTAGTCATATAAATAAAAGAAATAGATTATTTTAATTTTACCATGTTATTTAGCTCAATATAGAAAAATATTACAATTGGGATATGTAATTGATATAAAATTATTATTGATGTGTTTTCTGTTTTTTGTACTAAGTTTTCAAAATCTGTGCGGCGTGTCTCAGTGTGGGCAAAAGCATATGCATGTGGTCAGTAGCCATATGTGGGCATATGTCATATATCACCACGGATCTGTACTGGAACTTTTCTTCTGTCTGGAAGAGCCAGTGTGCTGCACTGGTGATTATTGGCCTATCACAGTAGCTTAGAAAACAGGCATGAATCTATGCCTCATGTCTTTGCCCATAATTAACACATGCCTAAAAAGATTTCCTTTGTTAGAAAAACTAACTATGAAATAAAGTATCCTGAAACATGAATTCAAAGTAGCATGTGTCAAGTCACCAGAACAGTTGGCTGACTTACTGCCCGCTAGTGATAAAAATTGCTTTGTCTTTTGGCAGCACCCAGCAGTCAGAACAGGACTCAGCATTTAGCACAGACCCTGGACATCCCCCCCCTCCCCAAAGCTGTGGAACTTAGTTCCTGACAGTGGCTGCAGTGCTGCGCATTTTTGTGATGGACACGTCACTGTCTCTCCTTGCTCCTCACCCCATGACTGTTCAAGGTCACGAGGTTGAAAGGGTGAAAGGTGATTGATGTTTAGGATGCTAGTGCCTATGCTTTATGCTTCATCTTGTGCCCTCATTTTTCCAGGACCCCTCAATTACCTTCTTTGAGAAAATGGTTATTGAGTGTTCGGGATCATTACTGAGTCTCAAATGTACATGGTTATGGCTAAATTTCAGCCACTGGAGGGTCAGTATAATCTATTTTAGGACAGCGTTTCTCAGACTTGGATGTGGATGAGAATCACCTGGGGAGCTTATTAAAATGAGATTTTTTTTTTTTTTAAAGATTTTATTTATTTATTTAACAGACAGAGATCAGAAGTAGGCAGAGAGGCAGGCAGAGAGAGAGGAGGAAGCAGGCTGCCTGCTGAGCAGAGAGCCCGATGCGGGGCTAGATCCCAGGATCCTGGGATCATGACCTGAGCCGAAGGCAGAGGCTTTAACCCACTGAGCCACCCAGGCGCCCCTTAAAATGAGATTTTGATGCAGTAGGAATGAAGTGGGGCATGCGAGTTTGTCTTTTTCAAAAATTCTCAGGTGATTCTGATGTTGCTGGTCCACAGACCACACTTGGAGCAGCAGGGATCTTACAGTAACAAAAATGCCAGTCTGTGATAAGTTTTTATGTAACCACAGCAGAAGAGAAAAAATATAATATAGTGAATGAGGTTTTCTACTTTAGCTTTATGTTTTTTAAAACTCAAAGATAATTTCTTTTCTGCCTTCTTGTTACCATGGTAATTGTAAATGGTAGTTATTATTAAAAAAAAAAAACTTTCACTGCAGAATTAAAAAGCTGACAACCCTATTTATGTTTCCAAGTTAATAAAAGAAAAATACTTTTACTGATCCACAAACTGTTAAGAGTCTGATGCCACCACCACCTAGATTAGGAATTGATAATTTCCTTTCCTAGCCCTTGTAGTATTTTGAATTGATATAATTAGTTGGGTAGTTGTTTAATGCCACTTTCCTCACTGTGTTCTAAGCCACACACAGACACACACACACACACACACACACACCCACACACCCACTACTTTGTCCCTACTGCCTACTACTGGGTCTGATACCCTGTTAGTTCCTAATCAGTATTTTTAGGACAGTTTTATTCAGTGGGCCTTGGCAGGAGTGGTACTGCCTCTCCTTGGGGGGGGGAGTATTTTAGAAACTGGTGGGAACTAATTTTGGTTGTCCAAAAGAATGGAGTATGCCATTGGTGTGTGATGGGTGGAGGACATTCAGGAATAAACGGAAAAATAGCCAACCAGTGAAAGCTTATTCTGTGCATTCTGCACAATCTTAGAATGTCTCTGTTGAAGATTCAGTTGGTGAGAAAGCTGTTTGTAATTACCTGAGCCAAATATCTAACCCCACTTAACATATGAAACAAAAACTTTTTTTTGGGCCCAGTTTTAATATATTCTGAAATTTTCAGGAATGTAGCTTTGAATATGTCAAA
The DNA here is from genome assembly GCF_011764305.1 of Mustela putorius furo. Lineage (NCBI taxonomy): Eukaryota > Metazoa > Chordata > Mammalia > Carnivora > Mustelidae > Mustela > Mustela putorius. The sequence continues at coordinate 33,905,969 of NW_025421998.1, forward strand.
GTTTTATTTTGATTTATTGGAGACTTCCCAAAGACATAGGCACCATTTTGGCAAATCCCATCACCAGAAGCAGTGCTGCTTGTGGTATTTAAATGGTGCCAGTACACATTTATGGACTGTGTGATGAATATGGATCTATATCCATGTACACACACACACAACTTTTTTTTTTTAAAGATTTTATTTATTTATCTGTCAGAGAGAGAGAGAGAACACAAGTAGGCAGAGCTGCAGGCAGAGAGAGAGGGAGTGACAGGCTCCCCACTGAGCAGGGAGCCAGACGCAGGACTCGATCCTGGAACCCTAGGATCGTGACCCGGGCTGAAGGTAGACGCTTAACCCACTGAGCCACCCAGGCATCCTTATACAGTCTTTATTTAAAAATATCCATTAAAGAGTATTGAAAGTATGCAGTTGAATGTCTGTCTTTTCAGATTTACTCATTAAAAATAGTTGCAAGCATCTTACTATCTCATTAAATCATTTATTGTAGTTCTGTATATTTATATATTAAGATATGTATACATATATACATACACTTAACACATTTGAAAGGCAGTAAAAATTACTTCTCTTCATTTTGCCTCTGTGTTACAGTTTTTTCTCTCTTTCCATGTGTATAATCACTATCTCTGGATTTCAAGTGTTTGCTGTGAAAAAGTGGTGCTGATCTGAGAGGGCTGAAAATCCCTGTTCTCATGGGAGCATCAAGGAATCAAACATTCCTACATTCTGGCATTAGCTTATTTCTCCAAGTTGCTCATTCAGGGGCTGGGAATTTGCTGGGTGATAGACATCATACAAGAGAGAGTAAGTTTTTTGTGAGTGACTAAACACACAGCAACATGCCTTAGCTAACTTGGTGACTCTGCCTAGAGCCCCTGGGAAAGGCAGACTGCTCACCTGAGACCCACTGTTGTGCTTCCTGTGCATTTTTCATTGTGAAAGACCATCTTAGAGGAAGGGGTTTGACCCATGCTGATGGTGGGGTAGAGGGAGTGCTGGTAGTGGTGGTGGGGGTGTTTTAATGAGTTAAAGTTCAAGTTTGTCAAGTGAGCAAAAGTAGATTATGTTTTCTCTTCCCAGAAAGATTTTCAGGTCTTAGGATACTTTCATTACTATAAGAATTTTTGGACAATTACATGTTTGACTGTTTGAGAGTGACTAACAACAAAATCCATTAAGACTCACAGCCTTGGGAGACTTGCGTGTCTTTCTCAGGGTTGGCTTGCATGGGCTACCAGCCACAAAGGCCAAAAGGAAGTACGCATGGAGCCAGGAAAGGGGACTGAGTTGGGGAAAGACGGCAGTGGGTTCCACAGCAGAAAGCCCCTTCTCACACAGATAATTCCAGTAGGCTTAGCTGGCTAGCATGTTGCTTATTAATTGGAACTAGGAAGACATAGAAGGCTCAAGGGTAAATGGCACTGGAAAAAGTTCACTGAAGGTGAATCCACTTAAGATGGAGATCAACATTTCATGTCTCATAGGCATCCAAGGTTTAATTGAGATTTGGTCCTTATAGAAAACACACTGATAATCATGAAAATAAAGTTTGTTCTGTTTTTTAATTTGCAACTATGTGCTGATTTTTAGGGAAAAAAAAGAAGAGTTTTTTTCTGAATAGTCTGAAAATTTTATCATAACACATTTGTGATCTATCATTTAAACATAACCATAAAGGGTCCTTTTTGTTTATTTTTATTTTTACAAGGGATTTTTAAAAATTTGGTTTATTTCATTCTTTTAAAGCATCAATAGAAATTATAGATTGTTTATATCTTTAATTGTTAATTATAAAGAGGGTCCTGAGATCCTCATTTCCTCTCTCTCTCTTTTTTTTTTTTTCCAAAATCTGTTTTATTATTCTCATGAAATGTTGTCTATTTTGCAAGATTTGTAGTTGATATGTTTGAACTTCCATGCTAGTGGCAGGAAGAGCAGATGAGGGGTGATATTTGACTATGAAACTGATTTTAGAAGTCATCAGTTCTCCAGAGAATATTTTTGAATTCTGACAACCTAAGTTTGGGGATAAATATTTGGATCGCAAATCCCCTTAGAACCCTCAGATTCTTTGTCTATTTTGTGATGCCAGTTTGGCAATAGAATCAAGGGATGAAGTGTGTTTTTCCTCCATATCTCGATCCCAGAGTCTTACGCAAAATAACTTTTTAATAAATGCTGTTGAATGGAATTGTTGAGTTTATATCCTTCTATGATTTCGTATTTTGAAAGTTTCTCTGTGTTGCCCAAGGTTGTTATAACATCTTTTTTGTTATACTTTATGAGGTATCATTTTCATCTGAAATTTGGATCATGACTGTTAAACATTTGCTTCAAAGAGAACGCTTTGTTCTTTGTAATTAAACACACACACACACACACACACACACACAGAATAGCATCTGCTCAGGGATCTTTCCCCTCAATGTTATGAGCAATTATGAATCATGACCAAAGAAAGGGGCCTTGTAAATTATGAATATTCTGAAAACAATGAGGCATATTCTCCTGCTACAAAGCTAACACCGGAGTTAATGGAAGCACCATATGCCTAGGGGGAGATGTCATCAAGACAAACATGTAGTTCGTCAAAGTGACAGTTAGACGAGTATAAGCAATATTAACCCAGACATAAGCTCTTGTCAAGTTTAAATCTGATTTTAAAAGTAGCTATTTTAGGTTTATTTGTATAGCTCTGTCTGGTGTAGCGAGTGACTTAAAGCCATCAGACTTTCGTAAAAGACAGTGACATTACGGTAATCAGTAGTAAGATCTCTTCTTACCAACTGCTGAATGCAAACCTTCTGTATTATTTGAAATGTCTTGACTGCTTTGACCCATCCTATTTTATTATGAAATTTTGGATAAAGTAAGCTGCTTTCTCCACTCAAGATACCACTTCTGTTCTGTATAGACAAAGGTGTTAGCAAAGAGAGACTTTGTGTAACTGACAAGTATTCATTGTACGTAGTATTCATTGTACGTAATCATCCCAGGCAGCACGAGACCCCCTCAGGCAGCTGTCTTCCAATTGGGGAACATGTACACTTCAGGGAGTAGAAAAAGAATTCCCAAGAGGTATGTAGGTTGGATAATTTTAAGAAAATCTCTTTTCAGATCCTTTTTATTAATTGGATGTATTTTTTCTGGGAATTGCTCTCCTTGAAAACACACCTTCCCCCGGGCGTCATGCAGACTCTTCTTTCCCACTTTTCCTTCTACTATAGCCCTCTCCTATTTGACCAAAAAACTCTCCCCCATCTGTAATCTAGCTGTAGCATGTTGGCCCCAGGTTTTCAAAGCCCTGATCATCAAATGAAGGCCCAACCGGTTCATAGTTTTGATTCAGGCATATCTTAAAGGCTTCTTACCCACCCCCTATCCCATCTATCTTATTAAGCAATACATTGCCAAAAAAATGTATTCCTTATGTTTAATGACTATTTGTCCCAATAAACAGTGTACAGATTGTGTTCTATTAATGATAATTATTTATATTAAAAACATTAAAAATAGAAAAACAATTATAACTGAATGCGTAAGAAAAATATTAAAGCTTAAGAGTTACATTGTCACAGGAAATCAAAGGCATTTAAGTATTGTGACTTATGTATAAAACTTTTTGCAGAGAAGTATGATAGAGTATTCATAAATTAGTAAAAGACTTTCAGGCATAAGTACATTAGGATAAAATTCTGAGGGAAAAGAGGAATGAGATAATGATTTCAAGGAGAAAAGGGGATGATGTAAGTTTTCTTAGCATTTGTTCATGTACATTTTATATGGATGATGGTAGGAACTGGTGTGGATTATGGTAGGACACATTTAAAAGACTAACATTAAGAAAGTGATAAGACAACATGGGAAAAGACAAAATGGGAGAAAATTTTTGTGCATGATATATTTTATAAGGGACTAGTATCTAGAATATATAAAGAAGTACTCAAGAATAAAAAGACAAAATTAATTAAAAATTGGCAAGGGATCTGAGTAGATATTTCTCTAAAGAAGATATACAGAAGGCCAATAAACATAAGAAAAGATGGTCAGCATCATTTGTCATCAGAGAATTGCAAGTAAAAAACCACAATATAAGAGGGGCTCCTGGGTGGCTCAGTGGGTTAAAGCCTTTGACTTCGGCTCAGATCATGATCCCAGGGTCCTGGGATCGAGCCCTGCATCGGGCTCTCTGCTCAGCTTTCTGCCTGCTCCTCTGCCTACTTGTGATCTCTGTCAAATAAATAAATAAAACCTTAAAAAAAAAAACACAGTAAAATACTACTTCACATACACTAGGATGACTAGAATAAAAAAGACAGACGATGACAAGTGTAGGTGAGGATTTGTGTGGTTCAGCAGCTTAGGAAAACAGTCTGTAGTGTCTCATAAACATAGAGTTATGATGTGATCCAGTAACTCTACTTCTAGGTATATACTCAAGAGAAATAAAAACATGTCTACACAGAAACTTCTATACAAATGTTCAGAGCAGCATTATTTGTAATAGCCCCCAAATGAGAACAATTCAAATGTTTGGTAAATGGATAATCAAAATGTGGTATATCTATATAGTAGAATATTATTAATTAATAAAAAGGGATGAAACATTGGTAGCTGGAATGACACGAATGAACTTTGATAACGTTATGCTAAGAAGCCAGTCACAGAGGCCTACATATTGTATGAGTTCACTTAAATAGGTGGGTGCCAAAATAGGTGACTATTTGGAGACAGGAGGTAGATTGATGGTTGCTAGTGGCTGGGTGGGAGGGCCATGAGAGGATTGGAGATTGACAGCTAAGAAGTGTGGACTTTGTTTCTGTGGTCACGAAAATACTCAAAAGTGATTGTGTTGGTATTTCCACAACTTTGTGAATATACTAAAAGCCATGGAATTATATACTTTAAATGGGTAAATTGTATGGATGTGAATTATACCTCAGTAGAATTAAAGAAATACATAATCATTTTATTTTTAAAAGGTCAGTGTTGGCAATATGCCAGGAATGACATACTTTGCATCCTGATTTTTTTTTTTTTTAAGATTTTATTTACTTATTTGACAGAGAGAGAGAGAGAGAGCGCACAGGGTGGTAGGCAGAGAGGGAGGGAGAAGCAGGCTCCTGCAGAGCAGGGAGCCCAACGCAAGGCTCCGAGACTTGATCCCAGGACCCTGGGATCATGACCTGAGCTGAAGGCAGATGCTTAACTGACTTAGCCACCCAGGTGCCCTTCTTTAAATAAACTTATGATGAAGTGTTCCAGACATGACCTTAAAAATTAAAAAAGTATGGGGCTCCTGGGTGGCTCAGTGGGTTTAGACTCTGCCTTTGGCTTAGGTCATGATTTCAGGGTCCTGGGATCGAGCCCCACATTGGGTTCTCTGCTCAGCGGGGAGCCTGCTTCCCCCTCTCTCTGCGCCTGCCTCTCTGCTTACTTGTGATCTCTGTCAAATAAATAAATAAAATCTTTACAAAAAAATTTAAAAAGTACTGTAGACTATTTCTGCCGTTTTAAGTTTCAGTTTTTTGGTTATGTAATATTTTATTGAGTTGATGCATACTACTTTGCTCCTTCTCCTCCTATATAAAGACTTTCTTATTTTTTTTTTAAGATTTTATTTATTTATGTGCCAGAGATAGAGCATAGAGGAAATGACAGGCAAGAGGGAGAGAAAGAAGCAGGCTCCCATTGAGCAGAGAGCCTGATGTGGGACTCGATCCCAGGACCCTGGGACCATGACCTGAGCTGAAGGCAGAGGCTTAACGCTCTGAGTGACCCAGATGCCCCATATTTTGTTTGTTTAATTAATGAAAATTTCTGTGACACTTTAGTTACTTTTATTTTTTATTTTTATTTTTATTTTTTTGCTGCTTCCTCTGTCAACAATCCTAGCTGACTCTCAGGAATGAACAGCTTGCTGAGATTTTTAATAGGTATTGCCGTGCTACTTTTCTGCAGGGTTGAAGTAAATTTTGTCATTTAAAATGAAATTTTACTCTTGTGTTAAATTTATAATGTTCCCTAGTGTAGTAAAAGTTGCTTTACATTGTATTTCCTTGACTCAGTTGTTTTGAAACCTGTGTTTGTTTTGCATTATTAGCTCATGAATGATGAGCAATTTATTTATTCAGTGAGCACTTCCTGAATACCCACTCTCTGTCAGGCCTTGTGCCAGCTACTGGAGATAGAAAGATGAGAAAGACTTGTTTAGCCTGTGCATTCAAAAAAATTTTGCATCTCATGGGGAAGTAATTACAGTAGGTAAAATGAGGGCTTTATTCAAAGTATACAAAAAGTGCTTCTTGGAGGAATTTGGGGGATGCACCAGGGTAGGAGGCAAGGTGATATATGTGTGCAGCTTGGAAGATGAACCAGCCTTTGCCTGGAGGAGAGATGAGTGGAGTGGGCAAGGAGTCCCCAGAGGTTCTCTCTGGCTCCCTTGGGATTCCTGTTGATTCACTAGTGCACGCAGTTGCTGTTGATTTTAATATGCTTCCACTCTTTATATCCCATCAAATATTAATATGTTAATCTTTGTCATGTTTAAGGCAGATATTTTATTCTAGTCTGTTCTTTGACTTTTATTTTAGTTACTTTTCATCTTTCACATTCTCGTCAATAGGATTGTAATTACTTGTTTTGATGTGTACATATAGAAATTTCTTAATTCATAAAATTGTAGATTTGGCTGATGCAGTAGTAGCACAGTCTTGTTTCTGAAAGTGGTTTTCCACTATGTGATGAGAAGAGTTGTGAAATGTATATGGAACTGTATTTCCCCCACCCAAGCTCTTTTTTTTTTTGGTCTGACTCCTTACCATAATACAGCCTGATACTATTATGCCGGTGGAGTCAGGAAGCCACGAGACCATTTTCCCTTTTCTTGCCCATCTTCTCAAGGTAGAGTGGCTTAATTATGTGACCCAAAGAGCAAACTGGCAGCACAATGCTGTAGGGGTCTTTGGTGGCAGTGAAGGGACAAACTTGTTCACTTCTCAACAGCCTGAGTTTTTTATTCTTTCAGGATTATAGTAGATACTAGGAAGGGAAAGAATAGAAATCAAGGGGAGGGGACTTGAATTATGACTAAATTATATTCCCCCAGAACTCCTGTGCTGAAGCCTTAACCTGCAATGTGACTGTATTTGGAGATGGGGCCTTAATGGAAGTAGTTAAAGTTAAATGAGGCAAAAGGGAGGCTCTGATCTGATAGGGTTATTAGTGTTATTATTGGAAGGGACACTGGACAGCTTTCCATCTCTCCCTCTCTCCCTCCATTATGAGGACACAGTGAGAAGGTGGTGGTCATCTGGAAGCCAGGAAGGGATTCCTCCCCTCCTTCACTAGAAACTGAATCTTGCCAGACTATATAGTCTTGGACTTTCCATCTTTCAGAACTGTCGTTTAAGTCACCCAGTTTATGGTATTTTGTTATAGCAGCCCAAGCGGTCTAAGACAGGTGTAATGATAATAATGAAGACAATCATTGACTGCTTGATATGTATTAATTTTGGATTTCTTTTCAGCAAAGTATGAGTTAAGTCATATCTTTATCTCCGTTTTATGGGTGAGGAATCTGATGATTATTAAGTGACTTGTTTCAAGTCTCAGTGCTGGGAAGGGAATCTATAGATCCCTGTTTAGCTTATGTCCAATTTGAGGAAATAGCTCCATGTAGTTCATTTATGAAGTGAGCGGGGGGGAAAAGACCCAACAATAACTACACGTGCAGATTACAGAGTGTTTCCTGCTCAAAGAAGCTTGGGAAACTTACATCCTTTTCTTGGCAGATGCACATTTAATACTCAAGTTTCGGAAATACTTAAGTAAAGAAGCTTGTTTAAATTTACCCTCCTGTTTCTCACATCACTTCCCAGGGGCATCCCCAGTGATTTGCTGTGAAGCAACATCTCTTGGACACCCACTTGGGCATGCAGCTCGGAGTGGTCATCACTGACCACCAAAGGCCAGTTTAATTTATGATGTGCTCAAACGTTCAGTGAACATGGATGGATACTTATTATAATTTATTGGATTAAAAAATGAAATGAGATTAGTTGATTTGGGGTCTGACTCTTCATTTCTGCTCAGGTTGTGGTTTTATGAGGCTGTATGCTCAGGCCAAAGTCTGCTTAAGATTCTTTCTCCCTCTGCCCCTCTCTCCTGCACTCTCTCTGCCCCTCAAATAAATAAATAAATAAATCTTTTAAAAAATGTAATGAGATTATGTTCATGTTACTTCAAAACATTCAGTTTAATTTAACTTTTATTTCTGCATAAAGATTAGGCCTAAAACTCAAGGTAGATAGTTAGGAACTTTAGACATCTTACCTTTAAGAAGAGAAAGTAGATGCCTTTATAAAAATTAGCTCCTTTGATTTTAGTGAGTACCTGTCATGTGGCAGGCATTTTATAGGAAAGAATGAAGGTCCCAAGCTCATGAAATTTACATTGTACACAGTTGTGGAGATTAGAGGTTACATGTGTCCTTTTCAACATGTTTATATATATCCCTACAAATTGTTATAGTTGGAAGGTTTTCTACACATTATTACTTTGGGCACTTGGCCTTTTTTTCTTGACAAGTAAGTCCTTACTTTTTTCAGGTACTAGTGTTTTGACTATGGAAACTCAGTTTTGGGCCCTTACTTTTTACAGTGTATCAGTCTATAAATAAAGCTTATATCTAATTATTAAAAGAACTATTTCCCTTTTCAACAACCTTAAGATGATTTAAAGTCTCCAAAAAAGACTGGTTAGTCTGAAGACTCATTCTACAGTCTGCCTGCCCCCCCCCCCCCACCGCCTCTTTATTTTCCTGTGACTCAATAGGAGCTTTAAAATTTTAGACATTTGCCAGGTATGAACTGAGAAAGAATCCAAACATCTGGGTGGAAGTGTTGGCAAGATTGTTTAGGGGTTTTCTATCTAGTCTCATGAAAGTATTGCTGCAATAATCTATTGGGAAAATTCTGGGTATTTTCTTCCTTCTTAAATAGGTCATAATACGTATTTATCACTTAAATGTTTTTGGATAGCTGTAGTTTAGGTAGATTAACAAAAGTGCCCTCACCTGTTAGCAAACACAAGCCCATTTGAAGACATAAAGTTCTCATCTTTAACATATCGGCCCAAAAAGACAAAGGATGTTCTTTTTAGAAGCATGTTGTCCTACATCAATTTCCCTCTGTGTCACACACACTGAGAATAATTAACAGCTACTTACTAGACTTCTTTCAAGCAGATCACTGATCTGGGAAGTGGTTACTTAGTCTCAGAAAGGGTTCGGTCACTGGAGAAGAAAATCGCATCTGACATTTATGGGCGGAGGCAGTGGGCAGGAGCAGCCTGCTTTTTGACAGCAGTTGTGTGCTCTGATGACTCCCACCAGTTTAAGTGAGATGAATGCTGACTTCTCTTTATTTCTTTAACCTTGCCACTCTTTGCCTGAGCATTCAAAGAAAGGCAATTCTCTCACAGTTCATGAGTCGCAAAGCTCAGAGCGGGAGATGTTCATCTTGTGGATGCCCCTAATCCTTGAGTTAGTGGTTTGCATTAAGATGGCAGAAGAGCTTTCATCCCCCTAATTAGTGGGAGGCACACTGACAGTGTGAAGGACCTTTGTCCTCCTGGAGATGATTTTTAACGGTTGAATGTACATGGGAGTGCCTTAAGACCAAAGGCAGACCCTGGCTGTGTTGGACTACGTTATAAAATTAGTTGAAAAATAACTATAACTTAAACCTCTTTTTTTTTCTTTTCTGTTCTTCTATCATGTTAAGCTCTTCCCCTTACTTAAAAATTAGAAATACAGGGGTGTCTGGGTGGCTCAGTGGGTTAAAGCCTATGCCTTCAGCTCAGATCACGGTCCCAGGGTCCTGGGACCCGCATCAGGCTCTCTGCTCAGCAGGGAGCCTGCTTTCCCCCTGCCTCTGCCTGCCTCTCTGCCTACTTGTATGATCTCTGTCTGTCAAATAAATAAATAAAATCTTAAAAAACAATTAGAAATACATTCATGCAGTACAAAAGAGCAGTCAGTAAAATGTTTTTCTCTTCCCAAGTTCCTAGGACTCCTCCCCAGAGACAACTATGAACAGCATTTTTTAAAATTCCTTTCTGACACTTTCTAGGCTTATCTGCCCTCCTTCCTTTTTATCCTACTGGGCATATCTTGTTTTTCTTCCCAACAGTATCTTTTGGTGGTGTTTCGTGTTAGCTCATACATAGCTCCAACTCATTTTGTTTATAGGTGGCGTGCTATTCATTGCATTATTGCATTACAGTTTATTTACCCATTTTTTTTTAAAGATTTTTATTTATTTATTTGACAGACAGAGATCACAAGTAGGCAGAGAGGCAGATAGAGAGAGAGGGAAGCAGGCTCCCGCTGAGCAGAGAGCCCAATGCGGGGCTCGATTCCAGGACCCTGGGACCATGACCTGAGCCCAAAGCAGAGGCTTTAACCCACTGAGCCACCCAGGTGCCCCTATTTACCCATTTTTAAAGTTGATGAACATTTAGGTCATTTATAGAATTTTATCCTGACAAACAGAGGTAACGGGGTAGTTTGGTTCACAAATGCAAGTGCTGAGTCATGTAGGCTCTGTATAGTTGAAGGTTTAACATATATTGCCAAGTTACCTTTCAAGAGTGTGCACGGATCCACACTCAACAACCGTAATACCTGTGTTTCCACCCTTTACCCTGATGTGTTTCCTGAAACTTGCAGATTTTTCCAGCCTGGCCCATGAAAATTAGTGCTTTACTAGTTGTTTTAAATTTGCATTACTTTAATTATTAGTTGGGCTGAGCATCATAAGTTTATAAGCTATTTTAATTCTCTCTCTCTCTCTTTTTCTTTGTCCTGTGAACTCCCGGCTTTCAGTACTTAGTTATCCTTGGTGATTACTGCACAGTTTAGCAGGGGGACACTGAGAGACTTTGTCTTACAACCTTCTCCGTGTTACTGGAAACCTTGGAGGTCATGTAGTTCGACCTCCCATGAGTATAAAAAATTTTTTGTAATCTTTGATCATCTGCTTGAATGCTTCCAGTATTAAGGGGGCTTAAAACCTCATGGGCATCTAATTCCTCTGCTGGCTTTGTTTGACAGAAAATTCAAGATATGTTAGAAGAGTAGTGGAATAGAGAGGGTGGGAGCAGCTGGACTCTTTAAATAAACCGCATTAATGAGGTTAGAAGATTCCTTCAGGCCCAATCAGGGGACCAGGAGCGATGTATGTTAAGTGAGTCTTGTCCATTTGACTAAGGAATGAGAGAATATAACCAGGGAGGGCTTTTGAGGGTATGTGTATTATCACTGAATATAAGTTATCTGTAAACATATGCCTTAAAACAATAATAAACATCTGTCAGATGTTTATTTAGAGTTAATTAAGGTTTAATTAGAGTAAATTAGAGTTTCTGTTGGTCAGGAATTTGGGAGCAACCTAGCTGGGTGGTTCTGGCTGTGGGTGTGTTGGAGCTTGTAGTCAAGATGTTGGCTGGAGCTGTGGTCCTCTGAGGGCCTGACTGGCCCAAAGGGTGTGCTTGCACCGTGTCTCCCTCACGTGGTTGTTGGCAGAATGCCTCTACTCCTTACCGCAGGGACATCTCTGTAGAGCTAGAGAGGTTGTTTCCAGATTCAGGCCATTGGCTTCTTCCAGAATGAGTAATGGAAGAGAAAGCAAGATGGAAGCTGTAGCGTCGTTTATGACCTCAGAAGTCATTCACGGTCATTTTTGCAATATCCTGTTGGGTGTACAGATCGGCTCTGTTCAGCATGGGAGGGGATAACACAAGAGTGTGAATACTTGGAGGCAGGGATCACTGGGGGCTTTCTTGGAGAGCAGCTACCCTCTGACCCCCAAAGATTCACGTCTCTCTTACCTGCAGAACAAAATAAATACAGCCACTTCTCTCAGAGGCCCCAACTGTCGTTGTATCAGAGAATTAAGAGATATTTAAAGAGATTTTAGACATGCTAGGAATCTATGAAGAATTTTTCTTTTTGGAAGAAATTGTTGTATTTGGGCAGTGTTCTCCATTGTAAAAGTATTTCTGTATGCACTTTATGAAAAGTCTGGCCCAAATAAATAGGAAATACATTTATAATCCTGGCAGAGGAAAAGAGTTCTAGTGAAATATTCCAACTTATTTTTAGTCAAAAAACCTTCATGACATTAACTAATTCTCAAAAATCAGGGTTAGGTTCTTGGAAAAACTCATACCAGGGAGTTCTCAGTCAAGGAACTTAAAACGGAATAGGGAAAATACAGATATCAAACTGTGCTGGCTATTTATTTGTGTTTTCAGCTTCAAGCCCACCATCTCCTACTTTGTTTTGTAAGGCTTCCCAGATTCCCTTGCCAGCTGGATTCCTGTTGGTTTCTGGCTGTAGGAGACACTGGTAGGAAGATTGAAATGGAGGAGGAAGGCAGAGGAAGGATTTTGCTGTTTTCAGCTCCTGTCAGCCTTTCTCCTGTGGCCAGCTATAGCTCAAGTCTATAGTTTCTTTCAGAATTTTTGACATCAGCTTTGCCATGGCCCTTAAGAACCCAGGTCTGAGGGTCAGTCATGCTGTTGTGTGTCCTGTTCCCTCCACCCTCCTTGCACTCTCTTACCAGCCCCTTCTTGGGGCACATGGGTTCTGGTAACTCCACATCTTTCCTTCTTCTACTTCTTCAGTCCCAAGGTTGTAGGTACTTCCAGCAGTTACTAATATTGAGGTTATCTCTGTGTTTACATTTGATTCTTCCAGTCTCCCAACACTTGTGTAATAGTTTTCTTCTGTTAAACCTTTGCCGTTTAAAATACCAATACTAAAAGTTCCTCAAGTTTCTGGACTCATCATCCCTCTTAATTACTATGACCTGTTCACGGTTAAGTTTTGTTTCTTGCAGGGTCATAGATAGAGGCCACTGTTCTTCTTCTGTTCTTTGTCCGAATGTTTGGTGCTTTTCTGTGGTTTTTTTTTTTTTTTTTTTAAAAAGATTTTAGTTATTTATTTGACAGAGCAAGATCACAAGTAGGCAGGGGGAGGGGAGGAGGAAGCAGGCTCCCTGCCGAGCAGAGAGCCCGATGCGGGACTCGATTCCAGGACTTTGGGATCATGACCTGAGCCGAAGGCAGAGGCTTAACCCACTGAGCCACCCAGGTGCCCCGGTGCTTTTCTGATTTTTAGTGTTCATAGTTGTTGACTTCATTTTATGAATTTGTACCTATGAATAAGCCTTCAGGATGCCTACTTCCTTGTTTCCATAGTGGTCTTAGAGGTGCAAGTTATCTGAGATGCTTGAGTAGTTTCCTTCAGTCTACTTAAAACCAGTACTTTTATTCATTCATTTCCCAGAACAAGGGAGTGTATATCCTCTCTCCTTGACTCTACCTGGTCTTCTGAGCACCTGTGTTTTGAGGCTCTGTGGTCCTAGATACTGCCTACTAGTGGGCAGCTAGGGACCTGCATTTATTTTCCCTCTTTCTGAAGACTCCCGCTCTGCCATCTGCTTTCTTTCCCTTCTCTCAACTCCAGTTTTCTCTTTTTCTTATTATTCCCAGTGGGAATGCTTTATAGTTTGTACATATTAAAATTTGAAGCAGTTGCTGAATTACTTGAATTTTATATAAGGAGATTTTTTTTTTTTTGCATGAGGAAGTATAATTATATTAACATATGAAAAAAGTGAGCATTTTCTAGACCAGAGGAAAACAGCTACTCATTTCATTAGCGATACTTCTGTTCTGCAGGTGAATAAATTCATTAAACCTTTAGTAGAGGGGTTTTGTAGGGTTTTGTCGTTTTTGAATTTTAGTAAATATTTATCTTGCTGCCCTGTTTACACAGTGCTTTATCAAGTAGGCACATTGGGGGACAGCAAAGGAGTAAAATGACCCATCTCTGGCCTGTCTTCAAAGACTATCCTATGTACCTGGGGACATAGAACACATATGCTGAATGACTATGGGACAAAACAAGTGTGAGATGTTGTGATAGAAACTGTGCTTAAGTGCGTGCAGTTAGGCATCATTACTCTGTGATGCTTCCAGTGTGAAGGCACTGAGCATTTTATGTTGTCTCATTTAATCCTTACCACTCTTAGGCAGTTCCTCTACTGAGTCTTCTTTCGCAAGTGGTGAATCTGAGGCTCAGAGGTCTGAGGCTGCACACCTACAGAGTGTGAGTCTAAAGACTCCAGTGAGTAGAGGGGAAGGTTGTGTGCGCTTGTGTCATGCTTGTGTGCGTGTGTTCTGGGATGTGCCAGGTATGCTTTGTTTACTCCCTGGGTCCCTTCTCTATTCTTCTCCAGACCGCTTTGTGCCCTGGGTGGCTGACCTGTGTGTATTATACCAGTGAACACCCTTGTGCTTTGGGGTTTCCAGACAGATCTGACCACTGGAGAGACCCAGTGGGAGAACACTGGAGATCTGAGGGTAGATAGAGAGTGATTCGGGGTGTTTGGTCCTCCAGCTCTTCTCTACTAAGTCTTGGCCTGTTGGCTCCATAGCACTCCCTGCCTCCTCCAGTCCACCCATGGTCTCCTCTGTCTTTCTCTCTAAATTCCAGATATCAGCTCACCCCTTGACCCATCTAGCACAGAGGGGGTAAGGATTATCCCTTCAGTAGCACTAATCCTACCCAACTTTATTTTACTTTAAAAAAATTATTTATTAGAACAAGTGCACGCACATGAGAGAGCACGTATGTGAGACGGCCCACAGCGAGGGGTCGGGGGAGAGGGAGAAGCAGGTTCTCTGCTGAACAGGGAGCTTGATGTGGGGCCCCATCCTAGGACCCTGGGATCATGACCTAAGCCAAAGGCAGATGCTTAACCCACCCAGCCACCGAGGTGCCTCCTGTCCCTGATTTTGAAAGTTATTTCTTGATGAAACTCAATTTGAATGTATTATACCTAGTTTGAGTGTATCTTGTGTTTCCTGTTGAGACTGATGGGAGGAAATACCTGTAAGGCATTCCTTCCTTCCTTCCATCCCCACAGTCTCTTCTGCAGAGAGGATAAGGAATAGCTAAGACATGGTCTCTGCTCTCAGGGAATAGAGTATAGGTTAAAATTTGACTAATCATAACCAATGAAATGTACTCAAGAAGCCAGGTGACTGAAGAGAGAGTCTGGCACGTGAAATGGTTGGATTACTCTGAAATGTAGTTGGCAATTCACAGATCCGTCACTTATTCTTTCTATTTGTACATTAGCTTTGTCCACAGAAGCTTGAAAAGCTAATCTTTATTAATAAAACAGCATCAAGGAGGGTGTAGAGTCTTTCTAAAAAAAGTAAATAACCAGAAGTGTGGTTTTCAGAACTCATTATATTCACTAAAAAGGTAAACTCACTGTAAGTGATGTCAGTCAAATACAGTTTTCTACATGTGTCCCTGGATTTAAGATGCCTGTGAAATTTTGGAAGGGCTACCAGTTGTTGTTGCTGTTTTTGTTTTAAACTCCTAGACTGTTCCTTTCAGGTATACAGAAAAATCAAACAGAAATTAGTTCTCATATCAACTCACACCCTCCCAGTTTCCCCTGTTATTAGTATCTTTCATTAGTGTAGTGCATTTGTTAAAATTGATGAGCCAATATTAATTTAGTATTACTAACTGAAGTCTGTAGTTTACATTAGGGTTCACTGTGTTGTCCACTCTGTGGGTTTTGACAAATGTATAATGATACGTATCCACTGTTACAGCATCAAGCAGAGTAGTTTTGTTGCCTTAAAAAGTCCTCTGTGGTTTACCTGTTCATCCCCTCGCCCCTTCCCCTGAATGCCAACTATTGATCTTTTTACCATCTCCATAAGTTTGCCTTTTCTAGAATCTTAAATGAGGTTGAGTCATCCAGTATGTAGTCTTTTCAGATCAGCTGCTTTTATTTAGCAATATGCATTTAAGGTTTCTTCTTGTATTTTTGTGGCCTTGATAGCTCATTTCTTTTTATTGCTGTATAATATTCCACCATCTGGATGTACCATGGTTTGTTTAACCATTGACTTGCTGAAGGACATCTTGGTTGCTTCCAGATGTTGGCAAGTACGAATAAAGCTGCTAATAAACATTTGTGTGCCGGTTTTTGGGTGGACGTAAGTTTTGAAGTGGTGGTCCCAGTATTTAAGAGGTAAGTGGAGATTGGGAGGGTCTATCAGGTTTTGGAGGTTTTTTGTAAATAGGTAGGAAAAATACGATTTTTGTCTCTGTCCATGTTCAGTTCTCGTCCTGTTACAGTGGTGCGGCTGATAAGGCGAGGACATAGCATCAAAAGACAATACAGGAAAAGGAAGTATTTCTCGAGTAAGCTACCCGTTCTCTGATGTGAAGTCCGGTCTCTAACCCTGAAAAGGGGTTTCTTTGAATTAGTCAGAGCCAAGGGCAGATACTGGCTTTGTTGCCAGACACACTGAGGCTGAATTAATCACCTAATTAATCACGTAGTTTTATGGAGAACCTGAGAATTAGAGTTGAAATACAAACTGAATACCCGATCTACTAAATCAAGTAGAAAATACTTAACTGTTTTGTGATTTTATATGAACAATTTACTCAGGGACTTTGATTTCAAATTGAGGGAAGTAAACACATTACAAATGCATATCTCGCGTATGGACACATCTTTGGGATGTTAATGTGGCTCTTCCTTGCTCTTGAGTAAGCAAAGAGCCATTCTTTCAGGACTTCCTGTGGCCACTAATAATTGTGCCAAGGGGTCCCACATCTTGGGAATCTGCCAGCCTTTCTTCTGAGGCTTTCACTCATGCTGAAACCCCCTCAGGGTTTCCAGTGGTCTGTTTAAATCTACTGGTTCAGTGTACGTGGGTGCTGAGCCAGAATATATAAATTCCCATCTCGAAACTCCTGAGTGGTGTAACTTCAAGAAAATCATTTCAACTTTTTTGTGTTTTAGGGAGTACCAAGCCTGTCTCTGCTGCCTGGGGATATTATAAAGGTGGATTAGCCCATGTTTTTAAAGCACTTAAAGCTTCCCAGGGGAAAGTGCCTTGCAACTTGCAGGCATAATTACTAGCTCTATTCCAGCTGGAATAAGGCGGACAGAGTGCACTCACTTTAAAGCCAAATGCTCGCCCTTTTCTTTTGAGGGCTCCATTTAGCTCCCTCGTGGAGGTAATGTATCTTGTATGTGAAAGCATTTGAGTTCCAGTGAGGGATATTTTAATTATTATTCAATATTCCATCATAGATTTGGACATTTTGTATCCGAACCTAAAGACAGCACACACAGTGGCCCAGAATCTTTCTTAACTTAAATGAAAGTGGACAGGTGCTTCTCCTTCATGTTTCTGAGGAGCACTTAGGCTAAGCTTTTTGATCCGGTTTTTCCTGTTTCATGGAACCGTTCCAGCCTGCAACATTCTGCATGAAGTTCAAAGCATCCGGTGTGATAATAAAAGTGAGAAACATTAAGGAATGGCTTTCTAATTTCCTACAATGATTATTATTATTATTATTATTATATATTTTTTAAAGATCTTATTTATTTGACAGAGAGAGATCAGAAGTAGGCAGAGCAGCAGGCAGAGAGAGAAGGGGAAGCAGGCTCCCTGCTGAGCAGAGAGCCCGATGTAGGGCTCGATCCCAGGACCCTGAGATCATGACCTGAGCCAAAGGCAGAGGTTTAACCCACTGAGCCACCCAGGTGCCCCTAATTTCCTACAATTATTAATAAAAATCATAACCAAGAAGATGGTGTATATTTATAAAATATTTGTTTTGGTTTCATAGGAAATTAATGGCAAAAATATCACACAACATTTCATTGCTCTTGGAGATTTAAATGTAAGCCTCCTGTGTTGACATCAACAGATAACGTGGGAATTGGAAATAGCTGCGGAGAAAGATATTTTCCAAAAAATAATTTATGGAGGAGAAATTGATGTCACAGACATTTGGTGGATTACAAAGATCACTGTTGCTCATTTACTGAATGCCTTCTCTCTTTCTTTCTATAGTAGTAAACCCTCATACTTCTACGCTTTGGATGGGCTCATTTGACAGCCTGGATTGTTCACTGGAGTAAGGACTTTGGTTGCAGTTTGATTGGGTTTTGTTCTTCTTGTTTGAGACATATTTGGCAGATTTTCCAGTGACTTGATTTTTCCCTCCATCTTACTACTGTCATGACAGAACTTTTGTTATTGCTAGCAGTTTGTTCGTTCGTTTGTTCCTTCCTTTCTTTCATTTTATCCATTCATTTGACACACAGAGAGAGAGAGCACAAGCAAGGGGAGTGGCAGAGGGAGAGGGAGAAGCAGACTCCCTACTGGAGCCTGATGCGGGGCTCAATCCTGGGACCCTGGGATCATGACCTGATTTGAAGGCAGATGCTTCACCAACTGAGCCACCCAGGTGCCCCTGTGCTAGCAGTTTCTTAAGTTCCATGTAAAAGTTCAAAGCTAGATGTAAAGTTTAACATGATAGTTCATTTGTGTATCTTTAGGTCTTTAGTTAAGTGATGGTAGAAATGCTCTAGATCTATAGAAATTCATTTTTTGGTATTTTTCTGGATCTGCTCTGTCCAGTACTGTAGTCACTATACATTAGTGATTACTCAGCATGTGAAATGTGGCTTATGGGACTGAGAAACTGAACTCTTAATTTTAATTGATTTAAATTTAAATAACCACACATGACTAGTAACTGCTGTAATGGACAACGTTGCCCAAGTGAGTCGTTTGGCTTTTAAAGTCTTGCCTTAGATTTTATCTAACGTCCTGGCAGATGCAGCAAAAACAGTGAAAATAAAAATTGATTCATCTGTTTACTTTGTGCTAGAGATTTCATTGGATATTTAATTTTTTATGATTTATAACATCTCCATGAGCTCCTGTTTTACTTGGAGGGATCCAAGACCCAGGGAGTCTAAGTAACTCAGCCGAGAGCATAGAGTTAGTCCACATTTGCTCTTTCTGTTTTATCACAGGATATAGTTTTGGTTCAAATTGTGACATCAGTTTTTTTGTGGAACACCTCTTAGTTTGGGTTTGTCTGATGTTTTCTTCTGGTTATATCAAAGTTTTATAGTATTTTCATCACCCTAAATGAAATCCCATACCCCCTAGCAGTCTTCTGTAGCTCCTAGCAACCATGTGAACCTACTTTCTTTCTCCACAAATTTCCCTGTCCTGAAGGTTTCACATAAATGTAACCATATAGTACAATATGGTCTTTGTGATTGGCTTCTTTTCTTTAACATAGTGTTTTCAGGGTTCATCCTCATGGAAGTATCTATCAGTAGTACTTCATTCCTTTCTATGGTTTAATAATATTACATTGCATGGATACGCCATATTTTGTTTATTCACTCATTAGTTGGTGGAGACTTGGGTCATTAACTCATTTTTGGTTATTATGAATAATCTTCCTGTAAATATTCATGTATAAGTTTTGGAGGGGACATGTGGTTTCATTTTGCTTGGGTTTATACATAGGAGCGATTGCTGGGTCCTGTGGTTACTCTATGTTTAGCATTTCTGAGGCGGGGTGCTTATTTTTTGATAAATGTGTTTAGTTTTCTATTTTTTCTTGTGGTTTCCGTTCACTACTGAATTAGGGTTGCAGTGAAGTGTAGATTCAAGACAGCAAGTAATAGTGGATTTGTACCCTCCTTCAGTACCACACAAAACATTTTTTAAAAAAATAATCAGTTCTTGTTTTTACACTCCTGCATGTATATTTGGGATTAAAAAATGGATGATGTTCTTCCTCTTATATCTTTCTTATACTTTTGTTTGGGGGAAAAATAAAATATATATATATGTATATATATATATATATAAATATATATAAATAGTATTCCCAGTGTAATGTGGATAGTAGGGGTCTACAGATTGTTGGTAGACTATCAGTTGAAATAAGAATTTGTACTTTTGAATAAGTATTCCAGATAGCTTTGGGGAAAATTTATGAACTTGAGACAGGGCAGTCTCTTTTGGTTTATGGCACTTTTCTAGACCTTACTATGTTCAGACCCTAAAGGATTGGACTACATGCCTCCCTGCTGATCTGTCTGCAAGAAACAGCAGAATTTTAAGGCAATATGGTTTTTTTTTTGTCGTTGTTCGATAAATAGACGTTTCTTGCTGAGACGACAGAAGTCTGAAATTACTTCTTAAAAGTACACATAGTTTAACTCTGCAAATGTTGCCAGAGATGATGTTATCAAAATAAGATTATGATGTATTTTGGCCTCTAAGAATATAACTCTGAATTACAGCACAGTTGATCTAAAAAGAAAGAAAAAATCCTGAGATAAAGATCCCCACACTTGTGATATTTTCCTAATTTCCCCTGTTTTATCCAGATATTTCCTATTGTATATTTTTGGTGCTAGGTGCTAAGAAGCTCTTAAAAGTATATGTATTGTTTTTGTCTTTAAGGAGCTTATGCAAATAATGTTATAAAGCAGAAATGAAGAAATGGTTCCAAGAAGGCTACATGGAGATGTGGGAAGGTTTCAAGTGGTTCGGACTGAGCAGTGTGGGGTCCTCAGATGGGATGGAATTCTGGAGCTTGGGTCTGTGCGTGTGTATGTTTATGTAAATCTTCTGGGTTGACTCCCCGCTCCCCCCCCTCCCCCCGCCCCAAAGACTTTTTGTTTGGTGTTAGGTTTACAGTCAAATTGACAGGAAGGTACCAAGAGTTCCCATGTACCCTCTGCCCTTACACATCATAGTTGGCCTCTTCTGTTATCAATATCATTTTTCACCAGGGATGAACCTTTGATTGACTCCTTATAGTAAAAGTACAACCATATTAACTTGGACTCCACTAATTGGGAACTTTTTGTGAAATACTGGGTAAAAGTTGAGCTTTCACAGATTATTCCAAGAAATTAATAGCATCAGTGACAAAAAGTAAATTAGTGGCATCAATGACATAAAGTATATGTTCCTCTGTTTAGGAGAAGAGAATGGCTCAAAGTACTTTTGTAATGGAGGAGCCATGCATGAAAATTGCAGCAGCATTTATTGAGTAATAGAAAGGTGAGAAAGAATAGTGTGATGGCCAAGAGCATAGATTATAGTATGAGACTCCCTAGATTCAAATATTGGCTCTATTATTTACTAGCTCAGTGTCTCAGGCAGTTTACATTAACTTCTCTAAGCCTCAGTTTCTTCTTCTGTAATGTGGGAATAATAATCTTGCCTTCCTCATAAGCATTGCTTTGATGATTTGAATGTATTAGTACACATGACATATTTAGATCCATGCTTGGTACCTGATAAGCATCCACTAAGTGATAAATTAATATGTTCCTAGCACTGTGCTAAGTGCAGTGGAGAGATAGAAGAGAACTTCTGGTGTCAAAAATCGTACAGACTAGCAGGTAAAATAACACTTACTGATATATAATATACATACAACTTCACTATAATATAATTCAGATAAGTGTATATTTTCTTTCTGATTTGTGATTTAAAACCTGTAATCAATTTAATGGACTTTGAAAGACCTAGCTTAAATTTTTTCAGATAACAGTAAAAAAAAACCAGCCATTAATATAACATGCTCTGTTGTTAAGACTTTCATAAGTCGGAATGACCTTCCCTAATTGGGTTGATTTGGTGAAATTCGACTAAGCCCATTGGGGAAATGCACACTAAACTTCACCCTCACTTATCTGGTGCATGTATCAGTTAGGAGAAAGTGCTCCTGTTTCCTGAATATTTTCTTATTAGCCCAGCTGCAAAACATTGGCTCTTGAGCCTAAGTAAGTAGATACTGGCAGAACCATGGAGTGAAGACCCTGCGTGAGATGCTCTTGGCCATACCACCTGGCACCTAGAGACCGAACTGATATTGGTTACTGGGCCATTTCCCAGTGATTCCTGAGAAATGTTAGGACACAGGCAAGTTGAAGGCTGTGTCTGCTACAGGAGTCCTACAGAAACTTTTCAGAGGCTGAGATTTGCCCTTTGAGGTCTACTCAAGCTGAAATAAAGAACTAAAATACTTCTGTGCAATTTCTGTTGGCAAAAGCTGCTTGTGGCTACTGCGGCTCCTTTTTTAGCTTTGTTGTTATTTTAAAAGTGTGCTGAGGGCAGCTGTAGTGCACAACTCCAAGGGATAATACTGGTGGATGGTTTATGTAAAGTGTGCCCCCTGGAATTGTGCAGTACGTGGCCTTTGCAGCTGCACATGGAGGGCCTAGTGCATTTGGCTTCGTCTTATCCTTAGAACCTGTTGTGACAAGTTGTTTGGAATGTGTGCTAGTCTTAGGAGTGAAATTGGGCCTCTAACTGGATAAGGTCTTGAACTCTAAATACTCAGATAACTCTGTATTTAACCACATGCCTTCTCTGTCCAGGGGCATTAACCCAAACTTCAGGATTATTATCCAGGTTAGTATGACATGCCTTATCATGGTAAGGCTTATGGTGACTGGTTTATCAAGGATTTCTAGCCCTTCCTTGTGTGCTGGGACCATGAAGCATTCTTCACTTTGAAGCCTGATTTTTGTTACTATAGCCACGGCTGCTGGGATCGAATCTTCTGTTGCCACGTGAAGGTCTGGGCGGGTTATAAATGTACTGATGCTTGTGTGCAGGAGAGTACTCTCTTACTGCAGGACGGGCCTCCAGCTGCTCTAGGCAGGGTCTTGGGGTCTGGAGCAACTGCGCCAGCTGCCCTAGGAGTCAGCAAAGCCCTCTCCCGCATTACAATAGGATTAAATATGCTCTTTGCTAGAGCTGTGTCTGGCAAGAGTCTTAGACCACTTCCAGGAAAGAAAAACACAATTATATTTCACAAAGGAGTAAGAAAAGTTGGCCCTGATCTCCATGAGGTCACTTTACTTCATACAAGAAGTTTGTGCTTTTCA
Organism: Mustela putorius furo; assembly: GCF_011764305.1. NCBI lineage: Eukaryota > Metazoa > Chordata > Mammalia > Carnivora > Mustelidae > Mustela > Mustela putorius. The sequence continues at coordinate 33,928,822 of NW_025421998.1, forward strand.
TTTTAACCAACTATGTCAGTGCTTTGAGGAAGACAAATCAAACCTATGATTCTAAGTTAGGGAAATTGGGAAAATAACCAGTAACGTTGGGGTGATTAGAACTAGGGTGATATATTTTGCTCATTTAGGTTATTACTAATTTATATTTACTACTCAACAAATGAGATCACTGTTCTTATCCAAATTTTTAAATTTTACGTGTTTGGTAGTTAGGAGTATTGGTATAAAGTAAGCTGCTGATTTAAACCACAGACATCTAGAACTGGAAGAAATTCTGAAACCATTTATCACAAGCTGCTCATTTTACAGTTGTCCAAGCTGAGACCCTGAGAAGATAAGTAACTCCTGCAAAGTGACCAGCCGAAGGGTGGTAGAATCTGACCAGCATCGAGCAAGGAGGCCGTGCTGTGCTGGCAAGACACGAGTCACGTTCCCTATGACAGGCGCCCCTGGAGAAGCCAGAGACCGGCCTGGGCAGTTACAGAATCCCTCTGTGCACCTGAGGTGATTCTCATGTCAACACTTGATTTGAACGGTGTGGTGTACTGGTTATAGAAGACCCCCAGGATCTACTGCAAGAGTGACCCTGCTGTTGCTCAGCTTCCCAGACAGTAAAATCGCACTTACTCCACATACAAACTCAAGGATGCTATGAGCTAATACTCACAAAGTGCTTACTACAGTGTTTGGACCATAGTAGGTACTGTGCAGCCATGAGCTGTTAGTTAGGGTCATGTATTGGAAGTTGCCTTCTAATTTTCTAAAGCCCAAGTGCAAGAGAGGAAGTATGTCTAGAGAGGTGATTTAAACAGTCATCTTGTGATTTTGCTTGTGAGTTTGAAAAATGGAGCAACTTTGGCCCCAAGTGATCATGGTTTGAATCTGGGCTCCTCTGCTTTCAGCTATTTGACCAGATTCAGCTTTTGCCACAGTTCATCTGGGTTACCTCCCAGCTGAACACCCGCCAGCATCTTCATTTATCCTTTTTTCAATCACTGTTTTTCATCTCAGCACCTCTGTGTCAATGCTTTCTGCTGCTGCCGCCTTTTTTTTTTTTTTTTTTTTGAGATTTTGTTCTTTGAGAGAGAACAAGAGCCAAGGGGCAGAGGCAGAGGGAGAAGCAGGCTCCCTACTGAGCAAGTAGCCCCCATGTGGGGCTCGATCCCAGGACCCTGGGATTGTGACTGGATTTGAAGGCAGCCGCTTAACTGAGCCACCCAGGTGCCCCTAATGCTTTCTGCTTCTGATTTCTGAAGAAAGTCTATTGTTCTTTTTGTTTGTTGTTGTAACATAAGAAACTAGAGCTATTCCCAGTCTTTGAATTTTTATTAGCCAAATTTCTGCTTAAGATTTTTGGTCATACTCTTCTATTCAGAGTGTCTCTCTAAAAATTCATTACAACCTTCAGTCACCCTTAATGAAAAGCAAAACAAATTTCTGTCATTTTCATGGTTCAAGAGCTCCTTGATAATGCTTTTATTTTATAGACCTTTTCTCTGAGGAATAGAAATTACTTTTTTTTTTTTTAAGTTTTATTTGAGAGAGAGAGAGAGAGAGAGAGACATGATCGACAGTGATAGATGGAGAGGGAGAGAGAATCTCAAGACTCCATGCAGAGCTCGGAGCCTGATGAAGGGATTCATCTCAGGATCCTGAGATCATGCCGTGAACTGAAACCAAGAGTTAGACACTTAGTGGCTGTGCCACCCAGGCCTCCCAGGATAGAAATTGCTTTTAAGGAAGTGTTTAGTTTTTAGAGTCTGAAGCTAGTGGAAATTGTTTACAGTATCCATCTGGAGGGTTTTAAAATATAATGTTTTCTAATATGTTTTTTGTAACACATCTTTTTATGTCTCACATTTGGTGTAAAAACTTTCTAAATGCATTTTTTTCTCTGTTGCTTTAAATTGTGTTGTTAATAGTATTTAAAGAACATTCATTCATTCATTCATTTTGCATTGTGGCAGGTGTTGTGCTAGGTTCTGAGAACATAGTGAATGACAGAAATTTGGCTTTAGCCCTCAAGTAGTTCATAATATAGTGGAAAGTAGGGGGGAAAATGATCTTCAAATGGGTAAGGAAGGGTTAAAGTCAACAGAAGTCTCTGTACTAGTTCTGAACCAATGAATATTAAAGGAAGAACTGTTCAAGAGGGGATGCGCTGCGAAGATAGGTCAAGATGCACGTATTTTCTCCTGTATGGTTGTTTACTTTTGCAAGGACTATAGCAGTTTATTTCTCCAAACTTTATGTGGCACAGAACTCAAAGGATCTTAGATATTTTTCTGTAACCATCTGAATCTGTGACAGATTCATCCCCATCGGAGCACTGTGTTTGAACTTCATTGTGCAGCAAAGCAAGGGACAGGAAGAAGCACACAGACCACAAGGTGACTCTTCTCTTTCCATCAGAAAATGGACAATCCTGTGGATGAAATTTTGCTTGCCTTTACTCTGTGCTATATGCTAATCTGATGATTATAACATTGGATTATCACAGACAGTCCTCCTCCTGAAGGTGAAAAAGAACAAGCAAATAATCCTCAAGACTGCCTTGTTTCTCCACAGCTTGATGGCACTAGGAAAGCTCACATCCAGTATAAAATGTTTTCTTTGCTCTTTTCGAAAGAGATAGGAACTTAATACGTTTGATAAAGTTTATGACTTCTAAATGATTTATGGCCTTGATCTTCTGTTGGGCATGACCTACAGGGATGAGTTTGATAACCCCATAGCAAGCGCCTCGAAACCTGGAGCCTGTTCTGTGCTTGAGAGAAAATGTGCAGATCTGAAGAGTAAAGCTATTTGAAAGGACTCTACTTTTGGGGGTAATTCTCATAAGTTCTGGTAAATCTTAGCTGAGGATCAGCTTAGCTCTGTCTTAGAAGTCTAACATTTTCCCCTTAGGTAAAAGAGTATGAAGCCATGTTTTACCTAGGCCAGGTCATGATTCTGCTGCAGTACTGACTGCATTTTATGCAGTTGTGTCTACCAGATGCCTGGGAAATCGATTTGCTTGTTCCTTTTAATTGGTGGGTATTCTTTTTATTTGTTAATTATCCCATGTTATATATTTAATTTGATAAACTGCATTAGGGGGGATGATATTAGATCAGCATAATCCTACTTAACAAAAGTAAAACCAGGAATCAGAGTCCACAGTGCCTGAATGTAAACAAATGCACAGAGTGCAGGGTGGGTAGGGTGCCTGGTGTATTTGGAAGGCTTATCCTTTATCTGTAGCTGTGTGTACCTTGCAGCAAATCCAAGCTCATTATTATCAGGTCTTTAAAAATGTCAAGGCTCTCAAGAAATCCAGACTTCATGTTAAATCAAAAGATGTTAAAGGTTCCTGGTTGGCTCAGTGGGTTAAAGCCTCTGCCCTCGGCTCCGGTCATGATCCCAGAGTCCTGGGATCGAGCCCCACATGGGACTCTCTGCTCATCCAGGAGCTTGCTTCCTCCTCTCTCTCTGCCTGCCTCTCTGTCTGCTTGTGATCTCTGTCTGTCAAATAAATAAATAAAATCTTAAAAAAAAAAAAGATTTTAAAATATCTGTAACTAATTTCTTTCTTTCTTTCTTTCTTTCATTTCCTTCCTTCCTATCTATCTATCTATCTATCTATCAGCACAATGGATGGCAAACCAACCAGTTAAAAAGCAAGTCCCTAGCCAGGCAGCAAGAGGACAGTTTTAAACCTCAGCTGCAGTCGGGGTCGATAATTGAAAACGCAACACAGGAAAGGACTACAGAGCAGCTTTTAAGTAATGAGGGGGAGATTGTTTCAAGTGGCAGTATATCCTGGAAGCTTTCTCCTCTTTCTAGAAACCCCAAGCCCAAGCTTAAGAGGAAAACAAGAGATTCTGGAGAAGTATTTTCCGCGTCTGCAATACAGGAGAATTGTGAGCAGGAGAATTGTTAAAGGCAGACAGTCACAAATGTCTGCATGTATAGCTGACAGTAGGGTGAGTTGGAACGGTAGTAGTACTGCACGAGTGAATTATGCCTCGACTGAAGTTTAAATAGTTGTAGAAATGGAAGAGGAAGTTGCTTCATTTAGCAAATCAAATCTGATGTGCACATGTGACTTATCCAGGGCAGATCATCGTGCTCCTGAGTAGATGTGTATCTCCTCAGGGAAACCAAAAGGAATTACAAATTTGACTACAGAACACCTCTGTTTAGTCCTTCAGTGGCTTTCCAGACTTTGTAGCCCAGCAAAGTCCTTCTCTGTCTGACCCCTTCCTGCCCCCTCAGCAGCATCTTCTTCCAATCCTTATCCCCTCATGTATCCCCTTTTTAGTAATAGGACGCGACTCAGTTCCCAAATGCCTCATGGGTCCCTTTGCTTTTGCATGCCTGTGTCTGTTATTCCCTTTGTCTTGAATACAGTGTTGCCTGGTTAGCTTCTCTGATTTACAGATTCGGCTCAAATATCTTTTCTTAAGCAGAATCTTTCTTACATCTAAGTCAGCATTTCATAAACTCTAGTTCAGGGTGGATCTTAAAGAAAAGAAAAAAAATTTTATTAATATCAGGCTCAGAAGTGATTCTGATTCTCTGCCAACGTTTGCAAGAGAAGTATTTCATGAGCTTACTAGATATGCTGTATAAGTCTGGGGTTTACATCAGTTTCCCAAATTAGGTATATTATAACTCCTTTTGGATGACTCACAGTACAGTTGAGCGTATTAACAACTCTGAGAATTAGTGTAGTAAATATATTAACTTTATTTGACCCAGTGTTTCTCAAACTTACTTGACAGTAGAACACTTTGTTTGAGAACATCTGCTAATGTTTTGAGGACTGCCTGATTTGGGAGTATAGTTTTGGAAAATACTGTCTTAAAATATGGTTTTGGTTAATAAGAGGAAATATCTTAGGAAGGAATGTCCTAGAAGTAATGGAAATAAGAGAGAGTTTTTGTCCATTTCTTTGAGTGGGCTTCATGACTTGGTTTCAGTATTTCAGTATTTACATTATCAGTGGAGACCCTATAAAGCTCTGGCTGGCCTAATTGCCGCGTGGTGTGTTCCACAATAAGAGATGCAAATTTTTATCACAATCTCTTAATGATTTTTACTTTGATAAGTTTCATACACACAGAAAAGCACAGAGGGGGTGTGTTGAACCTACATATACCTATTATCCAGCTACTACAAAAAATTTGGGACTTTTATTCTTTATCATCTATACTTTTTCGGCTGACCTATTCTGACATATCCAAGATACCATGTCATTTCATGCTTACACTCTTCAGTGTGCATCTTTATAAAAGGGGATGTTGCCTTTCATTATCTCAGTAATAATATTGCACTTATGAAAATTATAATAATTCCTTAGTAATGTCCAATATCCAGTCCATATTCAAACTTTTTTAAAAAATTGAGGTATAATTCACTACACCATAAAATTTGCTCTTTTAATATACAAGTCCGTGGTTTTTAGGATATTCACAAAGTTATGTAACAATCACCACTATCTAATTCCAGGACATTTTTACCAGCCCCAGAGGTAACCTGTATATTAGGAATCACTCCCCATTTTCTCCTCTCCCCATTAACCTAATCCTTCTCTCTAGATTTTGCCTGTTTGGGGCACTGTGGGGTCTTTTGTGACTGATTTGGGATGTTTCAACTTTTTGGTTATTACAAAAAAATGCTGTCATGAATATTTATGTATAAGCTTTTGTGTTGAGATTTTTATTTCATCCCTAAGAGCGGAATTGCTGGGTCATATGGCAACTCTACGTGTGATTTTTTTTGAGGAACTGCCGAACTGTTTTCTAAAGTGATGGCAACATTTTACATTCCCACCAGCAGTATACGAGGATTCCAGTTTCTCCACATCCTTACCGATACTTGTTATGGCTTATTAGGTTTTAGCTGTTTGAGTGAATGTGCAGTGGTATCTCATTGTGGCTTTGATTTGTATTTCCCTGATGACAGATGATGGTAAGCCCCTTTTCATTTGGATATTGATCATTTGTATATCTTCTTTGGAGAAATATGTATCCAAATCCTTGCCTAATTTTTAAGCGGGTTGTCTTTTTATTACTGGTTTGCAAGAATTCTGAATATATTCTGATAGTCCTTTATCAGATACATTAATTGTAAATATTTCATCCAGTTCTTTGGGTTTCATTTCACTTTCTTGATAGTGTCATTTGAAGCACAAAATTTCAAAATTTTGATCAAGTCCAATTTACCTATTTTTTTTCTTTTGCTTGTGGTTTTGGTATCATAGCTAGGAAACCATTGTTTAATCCCATGTTTTGTAGGTTTATGCCTGTGTTTGTTTTTTTTTTTTCTGAGAATTTATAGTTTTAGCCCTTATATTTAGATCTTTGATATATTTCTATTTCATTTTTGTATGTAGTATAAAGAAGGGACCACACTCTTAAGAGTAAAATGTTGGCTTCAGCCTTCAGGGTGACCTAAAAAGATAGCTGTTTTCCCTTTGCCTCCATGTACTGTTTACCCGATGTCCCATTCCACCTCCTCCATCCTTACTAATCATGACATAATTCATTAGAATCTAGTTGTGTACTAGGGAGCAGTATAATCAGAGTCTATGAGAGGACAAAGTCTCTATTGCACATGTGATTACATTTAATTAAGCAAATAACCACATTGTAATGGACATCTGCTGTTTTTGCCTTTCTTGCCTACTCTTTCTGTTTTTCTGAAATGGCACTTGGTCTGTTCTTTGTGCAGTCCCCTCCTGACAGTCTCTGTCTCTAGGCTGACCTTACAACACATACTCCTCCTCAAGGTGTGGGCAAATTGCGCTGACTTAGCCAATGCATTTTATCTCTAGAGCCATAATGATTGGTTCAGAGGTGGACATGGACCCAAAAAGGGTCAGGAGAGAGATACCTATAATTAGTGAGAAGGAAAACTGGTATAGGCTGGAAGTACTACTATCTTATTACCAGAAGGACATGTCTGCTTGCTTATAAAAGAGCATGAATGGAAAGGTGAGCTGGGAGATGGCTTCTTGACTGCCCGTTAAAGGACTGAATCTAGCTTTGCCTGAAGCTTAGATTTCTCTGGACCTTTCAGATACGTGAGTCTGTAAATTCCTTTTTATATTCACAGCTGAGAGAGTTGTGGTTGTTACAGACAGCTAGAAGCTGAAGATTCAAAATGTATAAGATACTTTCTGCCTTCATGGACTTCACAGCCTAGAAGGGAGGCAGTTCTCTTGATATTTCTTATCTTCTATTTAGACTTGTTCTTAAGGGAGAACCCCTTTCTTAACAAAAGCTGGTATGGTTTGCAGTAAAATTCTTGAGGAAAAAAGAAAGAATGGGGGGAATTTTATGTGGATGAGCCTTTGTTTAGCACATTGCCAGCTGGATGTTTTCATCCTTTGGAGTTTGGTACCCAGACTCCACTGGAATGGCTGGATGGCTGCCATTTTTCATCCAGATGGTGCTCCCTGTGCCTGTTAAATCAGGCGGGAAGTTGTGGTCCTTGTGTAGATTGGCAGCACACCTATTTCCAGCACACTGAATTTGAGATCTAGCAATTATTAGAAGTCACAGATTCTTTTTTTCTGTCTCTCAGGAGATTATTTGTTTTCTTGATTTTCTTACTGAGCTGCCGTCTTCTCTCCTCTGCAATCCCCATAATTAGAAGGTCAGACAGACTCACTGTAGCTTGGAATAAGATGATCAGAAGTCAGTATGAAAATGATAAGATTTAAGCAAACAAAGTAAAAAAGAAAAGTGAAGTCAAACAATATTTTTTTTTCTTAAGAAAAATATCAAGTCTGATGTTGGTGCTGTTCCAGGGGCAAGGACTCAAAATCTTTATATGAAAGAGGCCCAGAAGGGGAAATTGGTGTGGCAATCAAGATGATGTATCTTGAAGTTTCAGTTGGACAGCAAGACCATATTTTCTCATTTTGTACGTTATTTGGGGTGGTGGAGTCGGGGGCAGCTGATGGAGCTGTGGGTGGAAGGGTGATTCCCTTCCCTCCCCGGCCCTCCCCACCCCCCGCCCCCAGCAGACTTCCAGTATGTACTACTGCTTCTGTCTTAGATTGTTCCCAGGGCTCAGTGGCATTGTTTATAATGAGTTTGCCACTCTCGTGGTTGTGAAATTTGCCTAACAAAGAAGTTGTTCCTTTGGCACATTTACTAGTGGTGTGTAAAAACAAAAACTAAATCGGCATGACATATGCCCGCGAAAAGATTGCTATCTAAAATTGAGGATGACGCGAAAAGACAAGTGTGTTGAAGCTGGGCTGCAGATTGTTCTGTTCTCTTTGCTGTCCAGGAGCCGTTTGTCAGAGCTTTGGGAACAGAAGAGCCTTCTCATGTTGAATGTAGTTTATTTGGAGGGAACAGGTGAGGGGAAAATACAAGTTTTGGAATTACTCGGATCTAGTGTGAAAAGGTGACTGGAAGAGATGAAATCTGAGTAAAGCAGGGAGAGAAGTCTATAGAAGGAAATAGAAATATAGAAAATACTGTAATTTATTTTTAGTCATAGCTTTATTTAGATATAATTCACATGCTATACACCGTATCCATTTAAAGTATATGATTGAGTACTTTTTTGTACATTTGCAGTGTTGTGCAACCATTACAGCAATAAATTTTAGAATGTTGCACCCCAAAAAGAAACGTTGTGTATTTTACTATGGCACCCCTATTGCCCTTTGTCTTCTCTCCTCCTCAAGCCCTAAACAACAACTAATATACTTTCTGGCTCTATAGATTTGCTATTCTGGGACACTTTTATATAAATGGAATCATATAGTCACAATAGTGTGTGTCTTCTTTCACTGAGCACAAAGTGTACAGGCCTCCTACGTATTGTAGCACTTATCACCACTGCATTCCCTTTTATGGCTGAATAATATTTTATTGTAGAGACTTATCCTGTTTTGTTTATCCAGTCATCATTTGACGCACATTTGTGTTGTTTTCATCTTTGGACTATAAGGAATAGTATTGCTCTAAGCATTTATGTATAGGTTTGATTCTTACACAGATGTAATAACAGGTCGGTGGGGAACTATTCCAGCCAAGATGTCAGAAACATTTAGTTGCCATAGTTTCAGTGCTGGTTGATCTTTTATCCACAAAAACTATGACTTACTTCCAAGGAATAAATGAAAAATTCAGAAAACCGATTTTTAGTTTAAACTATGGAGCTGGAGCTTTGAGTGGTTCCATTTTGAGGAATTACTAAATTTACTCCCTTATCCACGTCTCTATTCAAGGCAGTGGTTCTCACACTCTTATCATTTCACTGTGCCTGAGGGAGGGGATATTCTTCCATCAGACACTGTGAGGCTCTCTACTGGTGATCTCAGGAGCAAGGAGGGGCAGTAAGTAGATGAAATGAACGTGAGGATGTCCTTCCGTGTGATCAGTCCCATCATGGTACCCCAGTGATAGGAGAGAGAAGAGGGATGGTGCTGCCCTTCTGGAAAAGTCGGAAAAGACTTCACCTCACAGATGTGGCCACACTCAGATTTGAATTTTTTAAAAAATGAGCCAGAGACTGGCTTTTGTCACATTATAAAATAGCTTAAATTTTTGCTCACTAATTTTTTTGTTACCATCATAATCACTATTGTTTAGCACTCATTTTTTTTTTTTTTAATGCCACTCCTTTTGTTAGGGAAACAAAATAAAATAAATCATGTTTATATAACTAACTACCAAACTGTGTCAGTTGAACAGAATTAAATTTTTTTTTCTATGAACTGTTACTACTACTTTCTTCTGAGCTATTTTATAATCAAATTTTGACTGGCTTTTTTGTTCGTCTAACGAACTACTAAACAGACAACTTAGAATGGAGTAGGTGCAGCTTTATGTGGCAAGATGAAGTTCTTAGTGTTGAAATAACAGATTTCATGAGTTTAAAAATCTTAGTTCCAGTGTTACCATTAATGCAGATTTCTGCATGTTTTCTCAGTATACTTTCACCATAGAAATGACATTTTGAAATGTAGGTTACTGTTTAAGGAACATTATTGTCTTATTATAGCTGTTATGAAAATTGCTTAGTTCATTATATTAAATGCTATAGAATTTGGGAGAAACTCTTAAAATTGATTAACCCATTGCCCAGAGACACAGTAGATGGTGCTTTTTGACAAGATTTTCTCTAGAAGTCTCCGGCTTCAGCGTGATGATTATTTCAACACATGTCATTACACTGAAAAAAAAATTCTATGTGAATAACCACAAATCCATCTTTTATAAATCACAAAACTATAAATATCAGTCTGTATTTGTTATTTAACACCTTCTTGCTTTGCTTTCATAGTTACTACTGATTGCACCAATAAAATAATGGAATGTTATGATTGGTGCATTTTTTTTTTTAAGATTTTATTTTATTTATTTGTCATAGAGAAGCGAGAGCAAGCACAGGCAGACAGAGTGGCAGGCAGAGGCAGAGGGAGAAGCAGGCTCCCCGCCAAGCAAGGAGCCCGACGTGGGACTTGATCCCAGTACGCTGGGACCATGACCTGAGCCGAAGGCAGCCGCTCAACCAACTGAGCCACCCAGGCGTCCCTGATTGGTGCATTTTTAAAGAATTTTGACATCCTGAGTTTTTATCAAAGTTAAAATTTATTTTTATAGATATAAGAATCGAATAGACTGAATTAGCAACTTGTTTGTCACTCCATAAAAATGCCACTTACTGTTTTTTTTTTAGACTCTTCAGTCATGCTGATTGCATTGGGATGAAGTCTTTCTTATGGAAACACTCTGACATTTGGGCTTTTAACTAAGTTGGTTGGTTTCTTGTTGCATAGGGAGATGGTCTATTGTTCATAATGAAGGGGGCTCCAAAATTGCAAAGCAATTTTGAATGAGTCTTATGAAAAGGCTGCTTCTGAAGATAGAACAGTAGTTTTAAGAATATGGTTATCTATAGCAAGAAGAAAAATACAGCCTCTAAAACAAAGCCACGTGTTACTTACAAGGCTGTGGGTCCCTAGCAGGGTTAGATCACCAGGAAGACAAGACTGTAGAGTTGTTCCTCTGGCTGGGGGAGGTGGCAGGGATCACTCAGTGGGATTGTCATTGTGGGTTGGAGGTTTCAGTGCAGCAAATACTATCAGTTTAGAGAGATCCTGGTCATAGCTAGAGAAAGACAATCAGTTGGAAAGGTAGAACCACAAATTCCTCTAGAATAATATGAAAGATGAATTTCCGCAGATACAGAGATGTTGAAGGTGAGAAGAGAGATGAGCCATAGACTAACTTCAGCACCTTAATTTGCTTCCATAATTATCCTGAGAAACGTGATGATAAAACAAATTTAAACTTGTAGATTTAGATGTTTTATGAGTGATTCTTCTAAAAAAAAATCATGCAATGCATAATTATGGTCTGTGAAGCATCTTTTTCTAAAACGTTTTGTCTAGGCAGTTTTACAAACGGTGAATAGAAACCACAGTTCCACCTTTGCCACCCTTCCTCCCCCCAGGAAGCACTGCCCCCACCTACCCTGCACGCACTGGCAGCTCCAGGCTGCTAACAGGCAAGACCTCTCTCAGCGTTCCCCGTCTAGCTGGGGGACTAAGCCAGATTCATTTCTTTCCTCTCCTTCCCTGCCTGGAGGGGGCGCCCCACTCCAACCTGAAGGGAGTCATCCCCCCACCCACCCCAAATCTGGGATTTATGTTGGTACATAGGGTAGAAGATTGGAAGAGTACTGCTTCTCCCCAAGAGTTGATTTTAGAAGACCCGTTTACTGAGTACAGTTCATTCTTACTATGTAATGTTTGGCTGTGGTTGGGAGGAGCCATATGAGGCTCCTCCATAACAAGGATCTCTTTAGTACTGAGATGGGGTTGGTGATGGTTTTGAGGGTCAGAAAGCCTGGAATCTTGCCCATTAAACCCTCCTTTTCCATATACTAACCTTATATATATATATATATAGAGAGAGAGAGAGAGAGCGAGAGAGCAGTGTTTTTTTTCTTGAGATATTATTTTCCATTGGTCCGTGTATATATTCTTGCGCCCAAACTGCGTACTTTTATTTCTTACAGGCATGTAACACTTTCTAATTCTTGGTGTGGCTAGTCTGCCCTTTAATTCTGTTTTCAAACTTCTTTTAACTATTTTCTTCTGTTTGAATGCTTTGCTTTTTACTGTCTGAAATAGCCCCCCCCCCCCCCCGCCGTTGGCACAGACTATTTAGAACTTTTTTCTTGAAATGTTAATTTGGTTACTTTAGCAAAGTAACAGTAGTTAATTAGGGGGTATCATGAAGTTGGTAGGAAAGGATGTGCTCTATAAAATAACCAGCCAACTGTAACTCTATTAAAAGGGTTTATATGCTTAACTTTTAAACAGCACCTTCTTGAATTACACTCAGAAATAGAACCAATTGAATGCACCAATGTAATTTTTTCTTCTTTTCTATATATGCAAGGAGATGTACAAATTGGCTGTTTTCTATAGCAGTTAAGTATCAACCACCTCTCTGTGAGCTTATAATATAATTCAGAGATTGCAAAAAGGTGCAAAACAGAGAAAGAGAAACTTTCATGGGGACCATGATCTTGCTTCTGTATTTATTGATTTCTTTACATTCTGCTTGTTTTCACAAAAATTTCAGGTTACTTACAATAAAAGTCCATTTTAAAGAAATACTTATTTGAGAGAGAGTGATAGAGTAGGAGCGAGGTGGGAGGGCATAGGGTGAAGGAGAAGCAGACTCCCCACTGAGCAGGGAGCCCAATGCAGGGCTCCATCCCAGAACTCTGGGATCACGACCTGAGCCAAAGGCAGACGCTTAACCGACTGAGCCATCCAGGTGCCCCAAAAATCCATTTTTAAAAACACATAAAATAATGAATATAGGAAGAAGAAAAGTAGGAAGGGTTGGATGTTGAAGCTGTATGCCAAGAACTTTTGGCCAGGCAAAGGTCCTGTGAGGTGAGCTTAACAGACTTCACAGCTCATCAAAAAGGCAGACTGGTAGACCAGTCTAAGAACAATCTTTGTAGATTCCTTCATTTATTCAGGAAATATCTCTTGAACACTTACTGTATGTCTGGCATTGTTTTAGACAATGGAAGTATAGTAGTGAGCATTTTAGACACAAATCCCAGCTCTCGTAGAGATTAAATTTTAGTAGAGAAGTGACAATAAACAGAACATATAATCTATGTGATTATGTTTTATGGGAAAAATTGCTAATGAGAAGGATAAATTATGTGTGAAAGGAAGATAAGAGGTATTGCTTTGTGGGGGAATGCTTACCATTTTGATGGAGTGGTGGAGGGAAGACTTTTCTGAGAAATTGATTTTGGAAAATGGCCAGAAGATCATGTTGGGACAGTAGGGGTGTCAAGGGAAGAGAAGTACTGGCAGAGAGAGAAGTTGGAGCCAAGGCCTTGGTGTGGTTGTAGGAGGGGAGGAGGGAGAAGAGGCAGGGCAGAGTGAGGAGGGACAGGTAGCCCAGTGCCCTTATCTCTTACAACTCCAAGACCAGTTCTAGATGTTTCAGGGCTCTTCAGGCAAGAAAGGGCAGGGCCACAGATAGAACCAAAGAAACTAGGCAGCTACGCACACCTTCTAACTTTTGTTCAGTTGTTTATCAGGTTTTTAATGTACTCTGAGTTTTCAGCACCTTGAAGAATGAATAGTAATGGTGTATAAAGGTCCAAGTTTACAGTTTCTTTTCTGTTTACTGGGACATAGACCATTTTGAAATACTAGCGAACATTTTAGGAATGTACTTCTAAATTTGATATATTACTGTTTCTTTGAGGAACGAGAAAATTCTGACTTCTCTCTGAATGCACTTGGCATTATGAATACTTAGACAAATACCCACGAAGAGAGTGTTGTGTTCTTAGCTTGTGAACTCTATGGTTCATAATCTTGTGTAAGCAGTCAGAGTGGCAAGTAACAATCCCTCAAATATAGTTTCCTGTCATCTGCCTACCTGCCAATTTACCTACGATCCCCCTAAATTCCTAAACTTCCCCCTAAATTCATGGGTTCTACAGAAACTTACTGTGAAACTTGACATGCTTGGAATAGTCGACTGCCGATTAATTTTGTACTTCTTTCCGGACAAAGATGTTTTAAATGATGCTGCTGGAGTCCTGTAGTCATTTTCACACTTAAAGTATTGTTGGCTGTTTGCTGTTATTGAAAGAAAATAGAGTGATGTTTATAAAATCAAGATTGCAGTTCTGTTCCAGAAGTCTGACCGGGTAGTCGTTTTGCTGAGGTCTCTTCCCCGTACTCACTAAAGGCGAAAACACCAGATCACTCTGCCTTTTCGGTGATGGGGAAGAATACATAATATATTTTCTTGAAAGCTGTTTTTGTTTTTGTTTTTGTTTTTTTCTTGTGAATAGGAGGAGGGAAGCCTACCATCTGTGCCCTGATGCATGTATAATCAAGCCTGTTTCCTCTGAAGTTGATGTTTGGTGCTGAAGATGAGTTGATTTTTCCATTTAGTGACATTTTTATCACTCTGTTTGTGGAGAGGGAGGTGAGGGCAAGTGTTACGAATGTCAGGTCTCTGCGGTTGACACATTAGTGCCCTGCCGGGGCACATTGTTTCTTGAGGCTGTCAGGGGAATGGATGAGGAAGGTGCCCAGTGGTGCCAAAGGTGTGGCTGGCCCTCAGCTGGACTACCGAGATGCCTCTGTGGCAGAGTCAACAGTTGGGCCAGAAAGGCTGTGGCTCAGTGAAGAGTAGAAACATTGTTTAGTTGGAATGATTAGGAGCAGAGCTTCTGGTCTCCCAGTTATTAGCTCATGGAAGAGTAAAGCGGAGGAAAGGGGCAGCCTTTTTTGGAGAATAGCACTGTTCAGAGCATGGGATATAGTGGCTTAAAGGGAAGCCACTGAGATCCAGAATATGGAATAGAGCCACAGCTTTGGAAGACAGGCACTTGGCGGGTTCTGCAAGGCTGAACAGAGGGACTAGCAGAGGGGAGAGAAGGGAGGTCGTTTGCCCAGCCGTCTTGGCCAGTGCTTGGAATGAAAGCAAGGTGTTGGTTGCTGAAAGCCTTCACTATCACATTATTTGGTACATGAGCAAATAAACTTGATCGAGAGCTTTAGTCGGGAAGAGTGATAGCAAGAACCAGGACAGTAATTACTGCCTGCATTATTATTTATGTTTGTATCTTCCCTGCTAGACCTTGGATATCCTTAGAGTTGTGTTTATGCTTAGTCATTTTATTTTATTTTATTTTTTTATGCTTACGCATTTTATACCACCACTGTATACTGAAGTGAACTGACAGGTGGAATGAATTTCTCCTTATTTTTAAAAGATTTTATTTATTTATTTAACAGAGAGAGAGAGAAAGAGTACAAGCAGGGGGAGCAGCTGGCAGAGGGAGTGGGGTTAGCAGGCTCCCACCGAGAAAGGAGCCCGACGTGGGGCTTGATCCCAGGACCCCAGAATCATGACCTAAGCCAGGGGCAGCCGCTTAACAACTGAGCCACCCAGGCGCCTCTGGATTTCTCCTTTTAATACCATTTTTTTTTTTAAACCTCTTCAGTTTGAGAGTAACTTGCTATCCAGATATATTTTGAGGAACCCACAGTATGTAACATCACTTTTGTTCCTTTTAAAGTTATGGGATTTAATGATGAAGGATCACATAAGGGCAGAGAGCGGGGTCGTCTTCATGTAAATGCAGAAGTAATCACTGGTTCATTGTGTATCAGTTCATTCATTCATTCATTTATTCATCAGACATGCACTGGGCACTACTTATCATGTGTCAGGTGCTAGGGATGCAACAGACAACATAATCAGTCATTTAAGAAGGAGCTTGCCAGTTTCTCTGAAATAGAAAGAACAAGAGAATAATCATCCACCTAAATTGTTTCCCAAGGAATTGTATTAGGAGGAGTTGCAAAGAGAATCGGGAATAATTCTTAAGAAACCTAGCTTAAAAAACAAAAAGAAAGAAAGAAACCTTCCTCAGAGACAATATTGTGTGATCAGCTTAAAAGTATTAACCAAATTAACTTGAATTAACAAAATAATTTCAGTTACATATTCAGACATTTCAAAGCTTGTTACTTAAGACTAATTTTTCTGATAATATATGCAGAATATTTTCATTAGTGCTTTATAATAATACTAATGACTTATTAACATAGGTAATACATTATCTCCTTATTGGCCTGTAATGGAAGTTTTCTCAAACTGAATAAAAGTACATTTTGTCAAATTGTTTACTCCTTCCAGGGACCTCTAGAAACATCAGTCCTGAAAGCATTTTATTTGAAAAGGAAGTTATTAGGTCATATTGCAAAGAATGAAGAAAGATCCATGTAGTATGATTTTTTTTTTTTTTACCTCTCAAAATACTCTGCATGTTGTGGATGTGCAAGAAATGCTCTTAGTGATCCTAGCTGATTTATTGAATCATAGGAGGTGTTTTTCCTTTTTATAAATCAATCTACTTTTGTTGGCATAGTGCAGCTATGTTGTATGATTTGCTATATAAATCACTGAGCCTCTCATTTTTAAGAATGAATTTTTTAAATGATCTTTTGCTGTTTGGATTCAAAGCCACCAGAGGCTATTGAAGAGGCTGCCTTAGAGTGTTGAGGATGGTCGTCTACAACTCAGAAATGTGCTGAGCTCTCAGAGGCCGTGATCTTCATTATGTTTCTCCTGGTGCTTTGGATGTGATTAAAAATGATTCTGTGTGGGTCAAGTATGAGGTGCTTATAGCATTAGTATCTCCTTTTTGTTCATATATATGTGTGTGTGTATATATATATATTTATATATGTATACATAATGGCTTATATATTACACACATAATGTATATTTGTGTATGCATATATGTCGATATATATATTGTGTATATGCATGCATAAAACATATACATACCTATCTATATATGATAATTTGAGAACTGAATATGAAAGTATCTAGTCATGTGTAGCATCAGAATTTCTTTATGTTGTGAAATATTAGCTCCACTAATACTGTTCATTGGAAGGACATCAGCTTCTATCTGTCTTGGATTTCATGACAGCCTCTTTGAGGTGAACTTGAAGTTTCTTACATATTTTCTAAGGTCTGATTAAAAAAATACTCAGTTTATTTTGTTATCTTAGGTTGTCAGATATTATTTAATTAAATTTCTTCATCCATAAACACTGTGCATAGAAGAGCACCAGTTCCTCATTATGGGAGAAATAAAATATAGCATGAATAATAAATTTAAAGTCATGGTATAGAAGAAGCCAGATGAGACCCTGGAGTCAAGCAGAATGAGTTTCTATTTGTCTTGCTTTCACAGACACTGTTATATGTTGGAAATCTATTGGGCAGATTAATCACGTTCCCTCTAGAGGAGGTTGGAACAAGGCAGTGCATTAAGTTGCATGTCTCGTTGTCACCTATCATATGTGCATGATGCGTCCTGATTTGGATCAGCTATTAGAGGGCTTGGATACTTGTTCCTTGGAGTCCTTGAGGGTAGAAAGAGGTGGGTGAGGGAAGTTAATTCTGGTTACCCTGACACAGTTATCATTGCTTTATAGGTACGTATTTCTGATAGGGATGCAATTGTGATCACAAATTAGAGAAGACCGAGTAACTTGTTTTTAATGGTTTAAAACTTTGTGAGGCAAACCAGACTTCAGCCATGCCTGGGTGCACTTTAGAATATGACCATCTGCACAGTTGACACATTTTTCCAAAAGCTCTGTTGGAAAATTGAAGTCTCTTTTATGGATTCTGTGAAGAGACCAATTCCTGCATTTTGGAGACATATATATGTTCAAAAGTATGGATGTTTGGATTTATTTTATGGGAGAGGATCAAAGTCAGAGTTTTAACTTCCCTTTTGTCGTATGTTCTTGTTATTCCCTTTTTATTTGTACATTCATTTTGACTACTTGGGGCACACATTTCAAACTATATTATCTAGCATCAGACATTTCTGCTCTCATATTGCTAGTCTATGAGAAAACAGGAAAGCTCTTAAGCTGAGCCTACTTGCCTGTAAACTTGATCAAATGTCACTTTAATCCCTGTGCACTTCTGGCAAACTAAGAACTATTCATGCAGTGCTTAGTTCACTTGTTCAAGGCAAATATTTCCATTATATACTTAGAGGAGGTGACCCCATTTGGGTATCTACCAGACAACTCCTAGCTGATCTCCACTTAATAGACGTGTGGATTAACAGGTATCCCCCACTTCCTCTGAGAGCATACTGACTGGCAGTCCTCAGCTACTTTCTAGGAGGCTTATGCACGGCTGCTCATTGGCTGCCTGCATATTTTTGCTAATCGTACTTACGTTTGTAATAATATGATTAAGTAATAATAAACTGGTAAGACATAAGTGCATAAAGAAAAAGACTGGTTGTTGCTCTGAAAAAAAGCAAGCTAAATGTGTTGGAAAGATATGATATAGGCATGTTCTTTTTTTTTTTTTTTAAGATTTTATTTATTTATTTGACAGAGATCAACAAGTAGGCAGAGACACAGGCAGAGAAAGAGGAGCAAGCAGGCTCCCCGCTGAGCAGAGAGCCTGATGCGGGACTCGATCCCAGGACCCTGAGATCATGACCTGAGCCAAAGGCAGAGGCTTTAACCCACTGAGCCACCCAGGCACCCCCAGGCATGTTCTTTTTTTAAAAAAATTATTTATTTTAGAGAGAAAGTACGCACCAGTGAACAGGAGAAGGGGCAGAGGGAGAGGGAGAGAAAATCCCAGGCAGATTACCTGCTGAGAGTGAAGCCTGACGCAGGGCTGCATCCCATGACCTTGAGAGCATGACCTGAACCCAAATCAAGAGTTAGACACTTAACTGACTGAGCCACCCAGGCACCCCAACACAAGCATGTCCTAAACATTTTTTTTCTGTTGACTTAAGTACAGGAGTGCTAACTCTAAAGATTTCACAAATTCAGAAGACGTTAGTCCAGGTGTCTTTAAATTTTTTCCTTACGAAACTTGGTAGTGGAATTTGTAGATGATGTGGGGAAGAGGAAAGCCTGAGTTCCTGGACCATCTTCAAAGAAAAATCCTTCGTTCTACTTCAAAAGATACCTATGCGAATGTCCATTTATAGGAGTTAAGTAAAATGTTTAAGGAATACATAATCTTTTTTTGGTGAATTGTACCTTAAATAACATCTTTTCTTTGGTACTGTTCATTTAGTAGTGGTATCTATCAGGGGTAAATTATTAAATAACATTTTACATTAACTTACCTGTGCCTTTTTTTCAGCACTGTGGTTATATTTGAGCTTCATTATTTTGTTAATTTTAATTCAGATGGCACCCCCAAATATTAAAGTTTATATATTTGCTGTCTAGTAAGAAAATATCTAGAAAACAGTAATAACCTAAAAAAGGTTTTCAGGGAGAATGTATAAGTATGTAAAAGAAAGCTTTTCTTATATATGTAGAAGAAAGCTAAATACATTTTAACCTTTTTATTTGGAAATAATTTAATGTGAAAGTTTTAAGAATTAGTATAGAACTTTAAAATACCCTTTACCATTTGCTTTGTTATTTGTGCTGTCTAGCTAGCTAGCTGTCATTTATCCAGTGTGTGTACAAATAGATACAGATTTTCTCTATCTCTTTATCTCTCTGTCTCTCTCTCCCTCTTTTGTTCACACACAGATACAAACACACACACACTCTCTCTGTTTTTGACCTATTTGAGAGGAAGTTGTATATAAGGTAGTATATATTTTCCAAGAATAAGAATACCCTCTTACATTACCACAATGCAGGTATCAACTACAGTATGTTTACTTCAAAAGATACCTATGCGAATCGGTCCAGTATCGATCCAGTACTTTTTAATCTAATCTGTGATCTTTTTTCCAATTTTGTCAGTTGATCTAGTTACCTTTTCAAGACATTTTTTTTCTTCTCCAGTGCAGAACCAAGACTAGAATCATACTTTGCAATTAGTTGTCATGTCTTTTAAGTCCTTTTAAATTTGAAACAGTTCATATTTTCTGACATTGATATTCTCAAGTAGAGTTTCTTTTTCTTTTTTTTTAAAAATGGAACATCTCTCGTGTTCTGTTTGTGTGATGTTTTGCTGTGCTTAGATGCAGGTTATATGTTCCCTGCTGGAATGTTTCATAACTAATGATGTGGCCTCAGGATTTCACATCTGGAGGCACATGATGTCCATCTGCTCCTCAGTTTTGATGTTAATTTTGATCATCTACTCAAGGTATTAGCTGACTTCTAAATACTACTTTTCCCCTTCCTATTTATAGGCAGTTTGTGGGAGACCTGTTGTTTCCGTGCAAAGATCTTGCTCCTTCTCAAAATATTCTTACTTAGACATAGTATCCATTGATCATTCTTTACTGTGGTAGTTGCAAGATGATTTTTCCCTCCATGTTGACCCATCAGCACTTAGCCTTCTTACATAAGCAAGAACCCTTCCTTTTTTCTCTTTCATTTCTTCAGCTACTTATTGGTGTGAACTCATAGTTTCCCATTTCCCCCCTCTGGTTTATGATTCATTACTATTGTAAAAGTTATTTTGGTGCCCAAATTGTCTGAATGGGTAGTGGGAGCCTCTGCAAGTTGTCTCCTGTCTTTGTGATATGCCAACCATTCCATTTTAGCTCTTTCTTACTTTATGACATAATTAGGTATTATGGGTTTATTTTGTGCCTTCCTGCTCCAACATTTCCGCAAGAAGCCCTGAATTCTTTTTGAGTGGGGAATGATGTTAGAAACCCAGGTTCTGAGTGGGTGTTTTCATTGCTTCTGGGGAATCTGCTATTACGCCCTTTGAACAGACAGAGCTAGAAAATGAATGCATGTAGGGGTGCCTGGGTGGCTCAGTTGGTTAAGTGTCTGCCGTTGGCTCAGGTCATGATCTCAGAATTCTGGGATCAAGCCCCGAATAGGGCTGCCTCCTCAGTGGGGAGTCTGCTTCTCCCTCTGCCCCTCCCCACCACTTATGCGTGTGTGTGCTCTCTCTCTCTCTCTAAGTAAATACGTAAAATCTTAAGAAAATGTATGCATGCATATTTTATACATATATGCATATATACATTCACAGTCCATATATGTATATTTGTGTGCATGTACATACCTACATGCATACATATTTTAGAAATCTTGAATTCACAGCATACCCTTCGCAGAGTTTTTCTTTGTGTTTCTCCATTTCATATTTATATCTCTCTTCTTCCATGGTAAGAACCCTAGCTCCCAGCAACCTCATTTGTTGAAATCTTTAATATATCTAAAATAGTTTCAGAATTGTTTTGCCCTAACACTCTAAGTCAAGCCTAATAAAATGAGACATATTTTACCACCACCATGTTTACGAGTCTCTAAAACCTCTCTGTTGGGGGTGCCCAGGTGGCTCAGATGGTTAAGCCTCTACCTTTGGCTCAGGTCATGATCTCAGAGTCCTGAGATCTAGCCCCACATCAGGCTCCTTGCTTGGCAGGGAATCTGCTTCTCCTTCCTCCTCTGCCTCTCTCCCTGCTTGTGCTCTCCCTCTCTTTTCGAATGAATAGGATAAAACCTTTAAAAAAAAACCTGTCTATCTAGTGTACATCTATATGTTTAATTTCAGATTCCAGTTATATACAAACACCTGATGAGACCATCTATGCCGTATAATACAAATGAGGTTGTCTTATACTTACCTTTTCCAATTAAAATATGCGGTGCCCATGAGTATATTAAAGTTTCTGAGAAAGTTTTTAAAAATCAAGTTTTAAAAATTTTCTTGACCATAGAATTTCTCCCTACTTCTCCACCCTTAATTTTTCAATAATGTTCCAAGGAGCTAGTACCCCTATACAACAAACTTCATTCTGGTTTCATTAAGCAAAGTGCTTGCTGTTGTCTCAAGTCTCTTCATCATGTTCAGTACGTTTCTTTTTTATTACTGATTGGCTGGTTATTTTTTTAAGCAGCAGGACTATCTTGAAAGTTACCAATTATTATTTTTACTGTTATATATATTTTGTGATATTCATTGGACCTATTTACTTCTATATATTCCCTAATGTTGGACAGCCTTACAATCTTGGAATATACCCTCTTTCATCTTAAATTTCATTTGCCAGTGTTTTATGAATTTTATGTTCATATTCATAAATAAGACTGATTTAGGGTTTTACAGTTTACATTGTGTTTGCGTATGAGGGCTGTGCCAATGATTAAAGAATTACGTATTCCATGAAGATTCAGTAGACTTGCCTCAAAGCAGCTGGGTCTGGTACCATTTGGAATGATAGATCTTTTATGACTTTTAAATTTCTTATGTTGTACAGCTTGCTGCATCTTTTAGATTAATTCTGGCAATTTAAATTCTTAGAAGATCCTCCATTTAATCTATCCTACTCCCCACCCCAAAATGCTCATTCCCAAGTATTTCTCCTAATTTATTACTCCATTTAAACTTACAATTTTTGCTCCTGTTTTTTTTTAAGATTTTATTAATTTATTTGAGAGAGAATGAGAGAGAGAGAGAGAGAGAGAATGAGAGGGGAGATTGTCGGGGGTGTGGGGGGGGGAAGCAGACTCCCTACTGAGCAGGGAGCTCAATGCAGGACTCCAGGATCTTGACCTGAGCTGAAGGCAGCCACTTAACCAACTGAGCCACCCAGGCATCCCTGTTTTTTTCTTTTTTATTTCATTTTTCTTCCATCTACTTGTTTGGGGGTAAATTATATATGATGGAGATCTGCTATTTCATCAAAAAATGTAATGAACATCTTTTAAATCCACTAAATGCTTAAAAATCACAATTTTGATACATCCTTATTTATTTAGCTAATTCCCTGGCTATAGACAATCAGGTTCCTGTTTTTCCTGCTGTAAAGTCAGGGCTGTGATTTATATCCATATCCATATATCTTTGTATATGTTTTATCTCTCAGAATATTTTTTGAGAGAATTTGTAAGTCAGTGTGAAATTATGCTTTAATGGAAAATGCAAAACTGTTCTCCAGAAAGATTGTATTAGTTGTATGAGAACCTCATACCATTGCAATTTCTGGATCCTCTTAGCTTTTACCTAAATTGACGTGATGAAAGTATTTTGTTTCTATTTCTATTACTTTGATTTCTAATAAGGTTGAAGTATTTTCATTGTCTTGATGGTCATTTGCTTTTGTGTGTATGTATGTGTGTGTGACTAGTCTGTTTCTATCATTTGCCAGTTTTTCCATGGGTAGTGATTTTTTTCTTCTTATTTTAGGAACTAATTGTTTTTCTAGGGACAGTAGTCTTTGCTTTCCCTATCTATTTTTTCCCGGTTTGTTATTTTTCTTTCAAATACACATAATTTTTTTTTTTCATTTTCGGGGAATCAAGTCTATCACTGGAATTGTGTTTATAAAAGTTTTCCCTATACTAATATGAGAAAAATATCTACCTATATTTTCTTCTGGTAGTTTCATTTTTTACATTTATACTTTTTAGTTATCTAAAGTTTATTTTAGTATAAGGATTGAATGGGTAACTCTTCTTTCCCTTTGTTTTAAATTGCTTTTCAGTTGTCTCAGTAGTATTTATTGAATGATCCATCTTTTCCCCACTGCTTTGAAGTGCCACCATTATCACAAATGAATTTTCAATACGTACTTAGGCCTATATCTCAATGATAATATTACACTGATTTGTCTTTCTTTTCCTGTGTCAGTACCACTCTCTTTTAATTACCAAAGCATAATACACTTACTGTACATTTAGTTTTCCAATAAATATTAGAATTTCTTTTCAAAATTAAGACCATTTCCTATTTAGATTTTGATTAGCATGGCATTGTACTTAAAATTAATTTAGGAAGAATTGATTTTTTTAAAAAAGATTTTACTTATTTATTTAACACAGAGAGAGAGAGATCACAAGTAGGCAGATCAGGCAGAGCGAGAGGGAGAAGCAGGCTCCCTGCTGAGCAGAGAGCCCAATGTGGGACTCGATTCGAGGACCCTGAGATCGTGACCTGAGCCAAAGGCAGAGGCTTATCCCACTGAGCCATCCAGGCACCCCAAGAATTGATATTTTTAACATGTTTAAGTCTTTCTGTTCAAAATAAATTATTTCTTCAGTTACTTGTTTTCTTTTCTGTTTCTTATTTGCATTTTCTCATTTTCCTCATATATTTATTCCTTGAATATTTTATGGTTTTTTTTTCTTGATATTTTGATTATGCTTTTTATTCAGTCACATTTTTGTCTGTTTTAACACTTTAAGAAAGCTGTTGTAATTTACATGTTAACTTGAGCAAACCATATAGCATAGTATGTGTCTTTGGGTATGTTGCTTGCTGCAGCTTTCTCCTAGAAAGATAATGGTTGTAGCTACTTCATAGGGATTGTTTAGAGTTTAAATAAGATGATACTTCAAAGGAATTAATGCATAGTTCTCAACAAATGTTAATTGCCATTATTAAAATAATTTTTAGTTTCTGATCATTTTTGTACTGAATTTTCTTGTTACCAGTAGGTTTTTCATTTTATTCTCTATAAATATTCAGTCATTCACCTCTAAATAAATATTTTGCCTTTTCTTTCCAGTTAGGTAAGATTTCAAAGTGCCTTTCTGAAAAGCAGTTTAATCCAGGGAAAAGGTCTTTTGGATCATTACCATTTTCAGCTGCCTTTGACTTATTGATCAAAATGTCAACCATCTCCTAATGTGAATGAATTTGGTGAATGAAAAATGAATTGTATAGTATTTCTTTTTCTTTCTTTCTTTCTTTTTTTTTTTTTTTTGAGAAGCTCCTGGAAGACATGGTCTGTTATCTAGAGTGTCTTCATTAGACCTTGAAGTCAGCGTTATCCTATTAAAAGAGTAGGGCTCTGTCTTGTTCCTCAGTGTATTCCATCTCCACATAGATGTACTAGTAAATACTGTCAGTTAAATGGAATAACCAAAGATCATTATGTGGAGTGCACAATATGATACTAAGAGAATTTTTTTTTTTTGATACTAAGAGAATTTTTTAAAAAGGTTTTATTTATTTGAGGGGATGATGGTGAGGGGAAGGGCAGGAAAGGAGGGAGAGGGACAAGCAGACTCAGCTCAGCTGTGAGCCTGAGTGCGAGCCCGACAGTGGGCTTGAACTCACGACCCTGAGATCATGACCTGAGCTGAAACCAAGAGTCAGATACTCAACTGGCTGAGATAGCCACATGCCCCAAGAGTATTTCTGTCATTATTTTCTAAAAGTAAGATGCGGTCGGGAAAATGACAGATCCAGATTGCTACTAGTAGCTACCAATCTGAGATAGAGACTGGTTGAAGTCAGTAGAATGTTATTTTACCTTCAAATAAAATTTTCCATGTATTAAATACTCTGTTGTGGTTAAAATGAATTTTGAGTACTGTGACTTCCTTATATTGTATGTACAACAGAAAATGAGAAACTCTATCCAAATACCGAATTGTTCATGAACTAAGGACCAGGGAGGAGGAAAATCTCAAAAACCCATTTATCGTGTCCTCCTCTAATGAGTGAATGCATGATCTAATCGTGAATGATTTTTTTTTTTTCTTTAAAGCAGCAGCTATGACTTACGCAGTTTAGAAATGTTAACTTGCAACTACATCAAACCTTTCATATCAGGGCAGAAGGTGTAATTTATTCAAAAAGGCATTTCAGTATTTCTTAAGCCATGATCCGGGTGGGCTGCAAACCACACATAAACCTGACAAGTAGAAAGATTTAAGGGATGGCCAGAGTAGTTAAATATGTTCCTTTTTTCCCCTCTTAAACCTAAAATACCATCTTCACCATGGGTCTGTTACATTAATCAACCAATGTTAAGGGTCCATTTAGAGCCGCTTTGAAAGTCAGGCTGGGTATGAAGCAGCTCTGGGCTACTGGACTTCTGGGTTGAGGGATGTGAATTAAAACAAGACTATGAGGGAAACGTCTTTACTGAGGAGGTGGAATTTAAATTGGGTTCTAAAGGGTGAACAGGGTTTGAGGAGCAGGTGAAAAGGGAAACACAGGGGAAAGATGGGAGTGGTGGGATTGAAAATAGGACAAATTATGGGCCAGGTTAGGAGGGCAGGAGTGATCCCAATACATATTAATTACTAAATGGTGTAGTGGAACGGGGAAATAGGGAAGCGGTGTGCTAGGGTTTTGGAGTGTCTTGATGAATGGGAAGGTTTTTACCCCAGTACTTTGGGAAACAGTCTTCCCCACACCCCAAAGGAGGATTAAGGCAGGTATTTAAAACATAGCATTTTGCCTTTAAAAGCCAATTAACTTTTTCCAAGTGAATGTGTCAGAGAAAGGCATTATTAGTCTTGAGGAAACTCAACATGAATCTAAATTTCTGAGATAATTCTGATAAAACTGAAATGGTGGCATCTTTTGCTGATGAGGTACAGCAAATAGGAACAGTTGCTGCACCTCAAAGCAGTAACTGCTGAAGGACAGAAAAGGCAGCCAATAGAGACTTGATTAAAGTCGCCAGATTTGACAACCGAGAAATGTGACTTAGAATTATGATTTCTTTTTTCACGGTGTCATCTAAATCAATACCAACAGTGTTAGAATGACAAAGTGTAAAATTAAAAAGCTCAGACCATAAGGAAACAATGAGGAGAGGAGTTCCGGAAATCCAGGCTGGATGGTGGTAATCACGGAGCAGTCAGAATACACATGTACAACTCATTCCTGTGACCCTTCCCTGCATCTAGAATGAGTTGAATCAAATTACTGGTTCACAGATTTCCTGTAGACATCCAATATCTGTTTTTGACACCTGGGATCAGTCATAGACCAGTGAATACAGATTTCTAATAGAAATCAGTAATGACACCTGAGAAAATAAACAAGACGGAAATAGAAATGGCGTGTTACCTGGTGATCATGTTTAAAAGCCCTGTATCTTGAAGAATTGTTGTTTTTTTTTGTTAACTTAGGTTATAATTAACCATTACCAGGTGTCATTGCTATTAAATTATTTAATTAAAAACCTGTGTAATAATTTCTACTTCATAAAACATTGTTTTTTCATTGTTTATATAGCGCACGGAAGTGACATAACACTCACATGTGTTAAAACCATTGAGTCAATAATTCATGTACAATGACAGTAACTGCTATTAACAAAATATCCACTGCTGACAGATTATTGCAAAAGTAAACTGGAGAACACAGTATATTGCAAGTAAACACAATATTAAAATTATTATTGTCATAAAAATTATCTTACGTGGTGATCTATTGGAGGAGAATGTCCTAAGACAGGATTTTTGAGACAGTAGACATTAAAATCTGTGTTGGTGTAGTCCATGCTGACTTCAGAGACAGTTTCAAATAGCTTAGAAACAATATTTACAATGTGATTAGATTAGGCCACCAACTCAAACATCATAATAAATTTGCGGGGTTCCTTCTCTTTCTGTTTCTTTCTCCTCCTTTCTTCATCCCTCTCTCCTTGTCTCCATCCCACCACCGAAACGACTGTGCTCCTGATGTCTATCAGACAGCGTGATCATGCCCTCAATAGACAAGACAGAGAAGAAGTCAGTCTCTCGCCCTCCCATGGTGTTTATCTTGTGGAACTTGAACTCTGGTCTTGTGTGTTCTGCCAGTGCCCCAGTTTTCAGATGAGTTGAGCAAGCAGTTGCAGTATGGTGCTCATATGATTATGGGAGTCTTTGATATGATTATCTTGAATCCTGGCACTCCAGGAGAGGCAAATATGGTTAAATGTGGTTGAAGAGGTAGAAAGACTAGTGGAGTTCTTAAAGGGACATCTGGTGGCTTTCAGGAGATGATGGTGTTGACTTTAATGACTAATTCAACCTCAAATGTATGGTTTTAAAAATATTTGGTACTGGTACCAGGTAAACACTACCTTTATGTTTATCTGTTATCATTGGGATCATTTGTTATTTTACGACTGAAAAGATGTTTAGGGAAGCTGGGTGTGGGTAGAGAATTTCTTGAAGTTGTCGAACCAAGAAATGACAGAGAATGGAGGCGAAGATTCAAGTGGGAGGGCATGCAGGAATGAAAATAAAAAGGTAAAATTAAGTGAGCTGTGGTCTGTGAGTCTTTGATCTCCCTTGAGGAGAAATATTGGAGTCATTTTTACAATTTAGGTTTTCCTGTACTGGTCCCCAGGGGGAACTTTTAACCTAGAGGAGTTTGCCTACTGGGAGACTGTCCCTTGTGGAAGGGTAGCAGATCCGTGGTTGTTGAGGACAGATGGCGTTTGGATAGTCAGTGTGCATAGACTGAGTTTTCCTAACTAAGGGAATTTTTACCTCAAAATAATATTTGAGGGGCGCCTGGGTGGCTCAGTGCGTTAAAGCCTCTGCCTTTGGCTCGGGTTTTGATCCCAGGGTCCTGGAATCGAGCCCTGCATCTGGCTCTCTGCTCCACGGGGAGCCTGCTTCCTCCTCTCTCTCTCTGCCTATCTGCGCTCTCTCTCTGTCAAATAAATAAATAAAATCTTTAAAAAAATAATATTTGAAAATCCATTAAGTTTGCTCCAGTTACTATGGAGACATGAAATATACCTTATCTATTTTTGGATCCTTCCCTAGGTAGGTTTTAGGCACTTGGTCATTGTTTGCTGAGTGAATGGAAGAATTTGAAAGTTGCTAATAAATTGTGAATTACTTGGAAATCATCCTTTGATGATCTTTAAGAAGAGAAACTTTGGGTCTTCTTTGAGGAAGTTTTTATAGAATTTCAGATTCATGATTGATGTTAGAGACTTATGTAGTCTTTTGTTCTTTTGATAACTTACATTTTTAGATTTTATTTAAAATTTCTAAAGTTAGGGGTGCCTGTCTGGCTCAGTTGGTAGAGCATACGACTCTTAATCTCAGGGTTGTAAGTTCAAGCCCCGCATTAAGTAGAAATTACTTAAAGTCTTGAAAATTTTTTTAAAAGTAAATAAAGTTTCTAAAGTTAATAGATACTTATGAAGCTGCATGAGAACAACCTATTCTGAGCATCTGCAGTTTTAATCAAGTGATGTACCATCAAAATTGAGGGTACATATGTTTAAACTATAAAGCCTCTAAGGCAGATATCACCCTGTTATTAATGCTCTGACAGGCATGCAAGGTGCATTTGCTTGGTATTTGCTGACTTAGAAGAGGCAGGTAGTGTCACACTTAAGTATGTGGGTTTGATAAGGTGTGTTCCAGTTTGAATTCATACTCTAGTAGGATTCGGTTAAGTGGCTTATTTCATCAGTGCTCTAGTTTTCCTCACCTGCAAAATGGAAATAGCAGTGTACCTACCAACCTTAAGAGATTTGTGTACAGATTACATATGGCAATTTGTGTAGAACGGAATGATTTAATGGACTTATTATTAATATTATTATTAACTTACGTCACTATGTCTATGAAATTTTTTATTTAGGAAGTGTTTCTTAAATGAATTTAATTAAATACCACACCTTTATTTCATCTATGAAGGGACTTCCTTTAGAAACACTAAATACGGGGCGCCTGGGTGGCTCAGTGGATTAAGCCGCTGCCTTCGGCTCAGGTCATGATCTCAGTGTCCTGGGATCGAGCCCCGCATCGGGCTCTTTGCTCAGCGGGAGCCTGCTTCTCTCTCTCTCTGCCTGACTCTCCGCCTACTTGTGATTTCTCTCTCTGTCAAATAAATAAATAAGATCTTTAAAAAAAAAAAAAAAAGAAACACTAAATACTCTATTTGTAACAGTATTCAATATATAATAGTGTGGTTTCTCTCTTACTGAGCCAGATGGCGTTCTCTAGCTACAGAATAAAGAATTCTTTAGCTGTGTGTCATTTTTGGAGTAACTACATACATTACTTTAAAATGAAATTAACATGGAATTATATGGTAACTGTAGAGAATTTTCCCCTTATTTGTAAGAGAATTATTTTTGCATCTAGATGTTTTAAGAGCATCAAAAAGATTCATTAAAATAATTATACCTGTAAGAACTTGTTTGGACAAAGATTACTTTAGAAAGTAAGCAAATAAAAGCAAAAACAGAAAACATCTGTAAGTTCAATTATAAATGTGACCACAGTTCTCTCAATATTCAACTCAGGTTTAAGTCTTCAGTATACTCTGTATTGTGATTTCTCTATTTCATTTTTATTCATGGTAATAGTTACTTGAAAACTTTTTTTTTTTTTTTTTTAAATACTGAAATATATTCTTTACTTGGTCACATGCGGTTTGGTGATTCGCAAATAGAAATTCACAGATACAGAATACCTAGTGTGTGTTGATCTCAGCTCTGAACTGTGAGGCTAAAGCAGTGAACAAAACAGACAAAAGTCCCCACAATGCTGGAACCTAATTGTGAGGGGGGAACAAGTAGTAAACACACAGGTGAACTTTATTTGTCTGACACTGGTTATGTACTATGGGGGAAAATAAAGCAAGAGAGTACTGGGGAAAATTCAGGGGTGCCTGGGTGGCTCAGTCAGTGAAGCATCAGACCCTTGATTTCCATTCAAGGGTCTTGATCTCAGGGTCATGAGATCAAGCCCCGTGTCAGGCTCTCACTTCTCTTCCTCCCCACTGCATGTTCTCTCTCTCTCAAATAAATAAATAAATCTTTTAAAAAATTAGATAGAATGGTCAGAGGAGACTTCACAGGGGATGTGGTTTTGAGCATAGACTTGGAGGCCATGAGGGAGTGAGCTATGTGGATGCATGGAGGAAGAGTATTTCAGGTAGAAACAACAGCAAAGAAGCCATTGTGGGTGGGACAGTGTGAACAAAGATGGGCAGTAGGAATGATGTCAGAAACACAAGCACTGTTGTATGGCATTGTAAAACTGACTTCTATTCTTAACAAAATGGGAAACCATTGGAAGTATTTTTTGTTTGTTTGTTTGTTGTTTTTTTTGAGAGGGCACGTCTGGGATTGGGGGCAGGGCAAGGAGGGAGAGGGAGAGCGAATTTTAAGCAGGCTCCATGCCCAGTACAGAGCCCAGTGCAGGACTCAATCTCCTGACCCTAAGATGATGATCTAAGCTGAAGTTAAGAGTTGGGCATTTAACCGACTGAACCCCCCAGGCTCCCTATTGGAAGTTTTTGAGCGGAGCGAAGTGCTTTGGCTTCCATTTTAAAAGCAACGTGCCATCAGCTATTCTGACAAAAGACAGTAGGGAGCAGCAGGAGACCAGATGAGAGGCTCCTGCAGTAATCTGTATAAGATGGTGGTGGATCCAATGACCATCCAGCCAGGGTGGCTGCTCTGAGAGGTGCTTGGAGTCCTGATTTACTTTGAAGGTAGGGTCACCGTGATTTGCTCACATATTGGATATCAAATTAGACTCATCAAGGCTTTGGGTCTGTATAACTTGGCTGATAGAGTCACCATCATGTGATCTTGGAGGAGACCATGGCAGGACTCTGTTCTGGGATTGCTGTAGGGCAGGAGATCAACAGTTTGTTACAGATGTGTTGACTTTGAGGGAAAAGGTACATATTTTTATGATTAATCCCATAGCACATGTGTGTTCTTTAAAGATATAAAAAATAAAGAAAAATGAGTTATGGGGTGCTCCAATTTGAGCAATACATGCATTTTACATTTAAAATTATTTTAATGAGTCACTTGATTGCAAATATTTAGGAACCCACATTTCTGGCTTGCTTCCTTATGTCATTACTCTGTCTAATGCTTTTTTCTCTATAAGCCAAGAGTGTGTGTTTTTGTTGGTTTTATTGGTTTGGTTCTAGATAAATATACTCAGATACTCTATTACGTATCTATCTTTTAGGGACTTATCTTTCAAATATTATCTACATTAGATAGCTATGCGTTTATCCCAAAATGATACCTCATTTGCTCAATTTTTTTTTTTTTTTTGTAATGCTGTTTTTAAATTAATTCAAAACTAACTTATAAGCCACTCAGGAAAATTAATCTTAAAGGGATTTTCAATTTTTAGAAATTCACTTTCATTCAGCCTCAGCTTTGGCACAATGTACGTTGGTACGCTGTAAGAGTCAACAACTTTTCATGTGCCAGTTTTAGTCTTATACTCATAAGTAGACTAATGATGTGGACTAATGAGAGTACATGAGGGCTCTGCCTACTGGAGACTATGCTGTGCTGGGGAAGGCATGGGGCCCATGACTGTCCCCTGCTGCCTCCTTCCCAGCACTGCCAGGCACTGTGACTGTTCTTAACTCTCAGGCCACAAGAGATTGGTGTCTTTTTATTTCTATGAAATAGATACTGTATTTTAAAAATCTGTTTACTCTCAGTAGATACTTTTAAAGTAAATAAGCTGTTGTTGCATTTGTTAAAAAGGGATATTCTTTAATTATATAGTATCACCTTAGGGAAATCCTTGTCACAAATTTTCCTTATTTCTGAGATCAGGATTAGTTACAGTTCTCTTGATATTGGCTTTTGGCTTTATTTCTAAAATCTTTATGAACATTCAGTCATGTCACTTAACATGGCAACTAAGAAGCTTATAGTCAAATTTGCATTTGTCTAGCAAATATGAAATGTTTTTCCTTTGACTTAATTTTTTCACACATTTAATTTTTAATTGTGAAAAAACCACCTAACATGAAATTTACCATTTTAACCATTTTTAAGGGTATAGTCCAATTGTGTTAACTATATTCACTTTGTTGTGCAACAGATCTCTAGAACACTTGCATCTTGCAAAACAGAAATTCTGTGCCTATTGAACAGCAATACTCCATTTCCCCCTCCTTTTCATCCACTTATTTTTAAAGATTACTTTGTAAAAATCTAACAGAGAGCATTAAAATGTCAACTCAGGCTAAATGGATGATTATGGTAAAAAAGCACAGCAGTTTCTTATTTCCCATGTATACCCTCAATTTCCCATTTCCCTTTACTTGCCCTAATCTATGTAGACAGTGAAATTAAACTCTTCTTTTCAGTTTCCTTAATATTTTTAGGTTGTATCACCATTGTTATTTAAATAATACTCATTATGAAGATATCAGTGTTCACTATCCAGTGCTAGCTTTTGCCATTCATTTCTGCCTTTTTGTTTCAAGTTGAGTTAATAATTCATACTTGTTGCCCATTTGCTTACTTTTATAAATTTCCTATCCTTTTTATTTCCTCCCAGATGAGCTGACAATCTTTTAAATGATTAAATGCTTTTGGGGACCTGGACCTGTGGCTCACAGGTTCTACTTTTCTAGCTCCAGGATAGATGGCCTATTTCCATTATCCTGGGATTTCCCTCAGTGTTATATCATACTGGATTGCCTGAATGAAGATTCCATGCCTGTGCTTCCTGTTTGATAGAACACTCATCCAGTGGCTAAATTTTTGTTCCTTTCATGGCTGATGCTGCCTTTTTTCTGGGCTCACACTTGAATGATAGTTTGGCTGGGTATAGAATTCTATGTTTAAAATGCTTTTATCCTTTTATATTTTTACAGTACAGAAATGTATTGTCTTTTAGAGTTAATTTTCACTTTCAAAAACTCCTTGCCATTGTAATTGCTAAATTATATATGTGTATATGTATCTTAAAACGATTTCTTTGGGGATTTTATTATTCTGGTATGATACAATTTCATAATAGTTTGCTTTATAATATGTCTCTTTCTTTCTCTCTCTTTTTAATTCTCATTTAGTGGGCTGGACACATGATAGATTTTTTGAATCTGAAGACTTATAACCTTTTATTCTGGGATATTTCCTAGAGACTTTTTGTCTTTTTGTTCTGGGAAATTTTCTAGTTTCATTACTTTCCTAATCACCTATATTCTCTATCTTTTCCCTATACTTTCTGAAACTTCTATTAGTTAGATTTTGGATCTATTGGATTATGGGATTAGTATTCTAATATTATTTGTTCACTTGTATTTCCCATTCTTTGGTCTTTTGTTTCTGTTTTCTAAGAGATTTCCTTGACTTAGTTTTCCAACTCTGTACTTTCAGTTTGTACTTGTTAATTACATTTTTAATGTCAATCTATTTCTTGGTCATTGATGACTTCTTTTACATAGTGTTCTTTTCTTTTATATATGTGATAATCTTCTTTCTCAGAAGATATTAATTAAAGATTCTAGTTGTCAGTATTTATTTATTTATTTAAGGATTACTTATTTGCTTGAGAGAGAGAGAGCACATACTCGGTGAAGGGAAGAGGGAGAAACAGACTCCCTGCTGAGTAGGGAGCCTGATGAGGGATTCAGTCTTGGGACACCAGGACTATGACTTGAGCCAAAGACAGACAGTTAATCAACTGAGCCACCCAGGCACCCCTATTTATCAGTATTTAAATTAGTATTATCTAAGGGATATTATATATGACTTTTTAAAATAATATAAAAAGGTTTTTGTTTTGTTTATACTTTTAAAATATTCTTCTGTTTTATGCAATGTCTGTTACATCTAGATCCCCTTTTTCCCTGTTTATTTTTGTATGTTACCCTTTATACTAGAGGCTGTTCTTAAATGTATTGTTATCATTTTCTATCAAGTGTTTTTTAAGAGTGAATCCCGACATGTTGATTAGCTTCTTTGTGTGTATAGCTTATTGTCAGGTGGTTTTGTTTGTCTGGTGATGAAATAGCAAGCAAGTTCCTTCATCAAGGGATTCACGTATGTCAGTATGTGATGTTTTTCTTTTTAGACAAGTTGGGTTTTTTTTGTTGTTGTTTTTGTTTTTGTCCCCCCCCCACCCCCACCCCGAGGAGATTCATAACCTCTTCGTTAGGGAAATTGGGTCTCCTTGTGTGGGAGCAGATCAGGGAGGAGATCTGAGTGTTTTAGTATTTTTCACTTTACAAATTCTCACTCAGACCCTCTGGGTTCAGTCCTGATTCTCAGTCAGCTTTCCCTTGATGGTAACTCTGATCCTCACACCTCTAAAGATGAGTTTCTTCAGAAAATAACCTAGCTGCATTGTGGAGATCTAGGGGTTTCACTTGCACCATAGAGAGATTTCACCCAGCTCTCTTGTTTCTGGTTCTGTTCCTCACTCTCTCTGTCCTTGGTTTGCGTGGCTTCTCTGAGTTTTGTGCATGAATTAGCTCATTGGTGTCCCTCTGACAGGCCCATGACCAGCAGCTTTCTCTGATCTTTTAAACTGATAATTCCTCTTCCAGCACTGTTGAAATGTTTGTAGCTTTCTCTTTGTCCTGTTAGGTATATGTCCTTTTTATTCCAGTAAAGGCATGTATGTTTAGAGGAACAGAAACAAAAAGGTCTGAGTGGCTAATCTGCCGTGTTTAACCAGGTGTCCCTTATTTTGTCTTGCTATATTGTTCCCCTTATTGCTATACTGTTCCCCTTAAACATCATGGAATAAAGCTGGGTATAAAATATTGTGAAGGATCATACCATGAGAGAGTAGTACAAAACTGTAATATGCAGCAGGACACAGAATTGAAAGTTAATGAAACGTTAATATAGTGAAATAGTGAATGGAATTCAGTGTGATTAAAGACAATCTTTGCATTTTTAGATGTCTGAAGTATATAACCACCATTCTTTCTTACCTGGATTATATTCCCCCCTGACAGGAAAAACAAAAAAGAAAAAAAAAAAAAACAAAAAAAAGAGAGAAAGGAAAAAAATGACAAAGAATAATGGATTGTGCCCTCAGGTGTATTTTGTCTCCTCTACTACATCTTTTTCACTGCCTTACGAGCACTTTAGAGATACAGGCACCTTGAAAAATGGCTTGTGCGATTCTTGCTGAGTACCATAATTTTTTTATAGATTCTATTACTAAAAATAGATTTTAAAATAAAAAGAAGTTAGATTTTATAGTTTGTAGGTCTGATCAGTATGTTTTTCTGTGTGAGAGAACTATTCCAGAAAAGTTCCATGAAAGCTCACAGTTATTACCCTATTATTATTGTTATTATTATTTTGATGTTTTATTTTATTTTTTTTTAAATTTTTAAATTTTTTATTAACATATAATGTATTTTTAGCCCCAGGGGTACAGGTTTGTGAATCGCCAGGTTTACACACTTCACAGCACTCACCATAGCACATACCCTCCCCATTGTCTATAACCCTATTATTTTTTAAAGGTAAGTTTACTCTTTAGTGGTCACGTGACTTAAATTTAGGTAGGCAAGTGAAAGTGTTTAAGAACCGTTTTATATCTTTGCTTGCTAAGTTGGGTAACTGAGGTCATTTATTTGGAGTCTAATAAAAAATAGACCAACTGCTTATGTTTGTATTCTATATATTTTATTGAGTTAGCACAGTTTTGTATATATCTCCTAAACAGGGAATAACACCTTTATATAAAAGCAGTTTCTTTGCTGTAGTGTATTTCTTATATTGCTATATAGATATAAAACATTGTATTTGAAGGTTAATTAGCTTTTGAGCACATTGTAATTGGTTTTTTCATGTCACTGCTTCTGCATTGGCCAAAGTGCAGAATTATTTTTATTTTTTATCTTTATCATATGTAGTAAATCCATCTATAGTGTTTTACTGTGTGCAAGGCACTCTCTTAAGTCCCTTCACGAAAATCAATTAATTTATTTCTCACAACAACCATCCAAGGTTGGTACTGTTTAACCCCATTTTCTGGTGGAGAAACCTCAGAGAAGTGAAGGAATTTGTCAAAAGTCACATAGCTGGTAAATAGTACAGTCATGCTGTGAATGCAGGTAGTCTAGGTCCTGGAAGCATCATCCTGACCACGATGACTTAAAATAGTAACTCATTCTTGAGTGATTGCTCTGCATCGACATAAAATTGAGACAGTTCCCCTTCAGTCTTTATCTGAACCATGATGGACATAAAAGGATTTCAGGTAGTACTCATGGAAATAGGACTCCCTCCTGTATTACTGAGGCTCCATGAATATCTTAAAAAAAGATAAAATCAATCTGGCATGGTAGAACCTGGGAGATTTTCATAATCCCCCTTCACCCCTCAATCCATAGCCAGGGGACTACAGAGGGACCAGGCGGCCTAACACCTTAAATGTCTTGAAGGTGTGTGTTATTGACCAAAACCTAATGGATTCCTTCAGCACAGGGTTGTACCATGTTCGCTCTGTACCTGTCCTCATTGTATCACTGTGAGAGGATGGACCAGAGGGGCAGTTTTCAGAAGTAGCATAACAAACTCGCATGTCTTCAGCTTGGGATATCTACATTTCCTCTTTGTGAGATACTCATATATGCACATTAGACTTTGATAGATGTATGATGTTGAGTCCTTCCCACACTTGTATGTCAGTAGATAAATACCAGAATGACTCAAACCTACTGTCAATGTGGGGAAAGATGAAAAGCCTTCGAGGCAACAAAAGGAATGCAGATTATCTTGTTCCTGTGTTAGAGGCGAGTGTGCTGGACTGGGGACTTTACACAGTGTAATCCCAGAGCACCTATAAGTCCACAAAGCTCAGATAAAAGCACAGAGTGTCCCTTTTTGTGTCCAAAGCCAACATGGTGCCCACCACGTGCTGTGTTAAGGAGAGACTAACATGACTGAAAGATTGCACCATTGTGGAAACCAGAATATGGGGAATAGTATGGAATTAAAGTGTCTTATAATAAAAACTAGGTACTTCTAGATAAATAAATACTTTCCAGTTACCCATGAATTCAGAATCCTGGGAGGTTTGGCGGATAAGGAACAGTTTGGCCTATAGGCATTGGCATTAGCAGACTCAGGCTTGAATCTGAGTTCCACCGCTTACGGGACCTTGACTGTGCTGCTCACTCTCGTTAAGCTTCATTTTTCTCCTATGTAAAATGGGTAGAATAGTAGTACCCATCTCCTAGGATACTCAGTGGGATTAAATGAGATATTATAATTAAGTGTTTCGTACAGTGAGAGGCACATTGAAGCACTGAGTGCCTTTTGGTGGCAGTACTGTTGGTTGTAATCACCATCACCATCAGCAGCAGCAGCAGCATCTCCTTCTCCTTCACATGCTCATCTTGTTGATTTTATATGCTAAGTGTGTCCAGGTTTCTTTTCTATTCCTGTCAGCTCAGTTTTAGTTTTCCTGTCTAGCCTATACTTACTGTCCTCTGTGGTTTCAGTGACTCATCTCATACCTTTCAAATCTCTTCTCAAAATTCTGGCTATTGATCTTTTTAAAACTCAAATGTGACCATGTCCCTCACTGCTAAATCCCATTCAGTGTTCCTCAGAGCATTCAGGATAAAGATGATCCTTCTCGTAGTTAGAGGGAGAGATTTTTTTTCTTTGGGTTTAAGACCCAGGTGGTTATTTTCAGCCTTTACAGATTACCATTCTCAATCTCGGTGAAAGGGACAGAGCTTACTACATCGTAGATCATAAAGTCAACCACTGAGCACTCTGCATTGCTATGTTGGCCAGGTTTATGAAAGAGAGTGAGTGACCTTGAGACCCCCCCCCCCCATGACCATACAGCTCTTTAGTCAAGTCAGTAACTATTTATGGAACACTGTCTATGAATTTAGCAAATTAGATTGGACTTGTTCTTTCTGAAACTCGGTCTGATGCTCTTCATTTAAGTAATTTCTGAATTTACTGTGAATTATGAATTTTGGGGGAATGCAGTAGCAAGTAGAGTTTATGTACTGGTTATTTTTATCTTATTTCGACTCCACCAGAAATTCGCTCTGTTTTGTCAATTTGGCAGTTTGGGAAGGCAGCTTATCAGAATTGGCTTCCCAGTAGTATCTGGGTTTCCCTTGAAACATATCATTATCAGGAGGGATTCCTACTTGCAAAAGATTATTTTATATTTTCTTTGTTTCAGTTGTGTAGACTCTGAAGTTACAGATCCGGTATCTTTGTAGACACAAACGCAGTTTCATTTTCTACCTTATAACATTGACTTGCATTTCTCATTATGTTTTGCATAGAGGTCACTGCACTGCGGTGATGAAAAAGAAAACCTGCTTTAAATTCAAGGCATTTCTTCTATCAAGTTAAAAAAAAAGATTCTCCCCAGAGAGAAGCATTTTGCCAGCAGGGTTCTGTAGCTTGTAGGGTGTACTGGGAGAAGGTGCATAAAAATGTGAAGAACAGGAATGAAGGAATAGTTCATTTAGCCTGTGTGTGAAAAGCCAGATTTCTTTTTCATGTTGTTATAGGAAGTATTTCAGATTTTTGTACATATTTGCTTTTTTTCCATTTTGAAATGGTTGCTCTGTGTATTCTTCCCAAAGGTATTTAAAATGTGACGACTTCTGTGGAATGTAAATATTAAGGTTGATGTCTAAAGGTCGTTTTTAAAATTTAAAACATCTGCACTCACTCATACTTAAATATTTATTGAGCAGAAGATGTATGAGTTAGTAAGCTGGTGGCGAGTCTTTGTAATAGACCCTAGTCTGTGATGCCCGCACAGATTTGGAAGAAACAGGCCAAGATTAGCACCCATTTTGTAAGTGTTCCCACCTGGCCAAGGACATCTGCCGGGGTTCCCCCTTCTTCCCTAACTTGAATCTTTGTGATGAATAGTTTCCACAGATATTGTTCTTTTTGGCTTTCTTGGTAACACCAGATACTCCAGATACTCACAGGTGTGTTGGTGGGGTACTTCTGGGAAGGGCTCAACAGGGATGAGGCTCTGGAGAGCAGAAATTGAACTAGCTTGTGCCCCACTGGAACTGTGCTGTTCTGCTTGTTTGTCCAGAGTCAGTTCAGCAGAGGTCCCAGGCACACGAGACAGAAATCCAGTAAGACAACATCTGCTTCGGTCATTGACACTGGGTCACTGCCTTTGTTCATTCTTCTGAACGACCCCCTTTCTAGTTCCTCTCTGGCTTGATATGAATCCTAAACCTGCTCACTGTGCAAAGACGTTGTTTAAGCTGGCTCTGGTATCACACGTTCATTGACCTGAGTGGTTTTGCTTCCTGTTAACAGGGATGTCTAGTGTAAGGACGTTAATGGGAGAGAGATCATTGAGACAGAACAGATGTGTCACTGGAATTAAGTCATTTGCCTGAGGAGATAAAAGCAGACATAGGTGGGTTATATAAATTAAAGCCACACTTCACACCAAAGGGATGGCCAGAGGGTGGAAAGGAAGGAAGAAGAATCGCTTCCTGTCATCACACTCTGCTTTAAGGTGGAGCTCTGATGTTTCCACTTTTGCACCTGAGTGCTTGGCCCCGTGCCATCCCTGTGATGGGTGTTCAGTATATGCATTTTGAAACAGTCGAAGATGGAATAACTGTCAAACAAGATGTTGAGAGTAAGAGCTAAGAAAAGAGGGAAAGTAGTGATTACATAATAAACACTAAGGATGCAGAGAAAGCCAAGAGGAATAGAAGGCAAACTGTGATTTAAAAAAACAATGAAAGC
Source organism: Mustela putorius furo (assembly GCF_011764305.1). Classification (NCBI taxonomy): domain Eukaryota; kingdom Metazoa; phylum Chordata; class Mammalia; order Carnivora; family Mustelidae; genus Mustela; species Mustela putorius. The sequence continues at coordinate 33,969,064 of NW_025421998.1, forward strand.
AAACCCACTTAAGCTTAATTGAAAGACGTCCGATTAAAAAAGAAACTTAGTAGACCATATTTATTCTATATTAAGTTTCTTTATACAAGAAATATTAAATATGAAAATCAAACCTACTGTGTTAACCTTAACAACACAGGACTTTTTTTTATATGCCTCTTATCTGGACCATCTGATTTGAATTCTAGGCTATTCTGGTGTGTGACCAGGCCAGTTTTTTTACTAATAAAAAAAAAAAAATTGAATTTTCTTATTGAGTATTTCACCACCTAATGTAGTATTAACATTTAGTATTATAAGTAAGTTAACTGATTTACTGTGTGTATGTGAGATTCTGTGTGCACTAATTAAAGACTGCCTTATGAATGTTCTTGAATTGAAGCAGTAATTGATTAAAAGTTGAAAATATTCAAATAGGGACATGCTGAGAAATGTTCCATTGGGAAAATTATTGAAAGTAATGAACGTGCTTAGATACCTTTCATTGAGAAAATTAGATAAAAGTTTGTGAGCAAGAAGCTACAAATACCTTTTAGATATGAATGATAAGGGATTAAATAATCATTTAAGACTGGTATGGCATGTCTTAGTTCTGTGCAGACCTACAGGAGCTAAGTGGCTACTTCAACCAAGAACAGACATGGTTATGTGGGTTTATAGAATCTTATGTGACCAGAGTAATTTTTCACAAATGGAACTGCTGTTTTTCTGCTTACGACTTCTTGTTGCCTACGGGATAACATCTAAAACTCAGGTCTGCACACAAGACCCTTCATGATTTGTCTGCTTTCAGTGTTACCCTAAGCCTCACCTTTCACCCATCCTAGCTCTCTCCCCACATTTCCTGTAGGGAACCCCTTCATTCCTGTAACGATGTTACCATATTTCCTACCTCATTTGTTGTGCCCATGCTGCTCTTTCTGTGTAAACATCCCCTAGCTAACATTCTAAGGCTGTAAAAATATAACTTGGAAAGTATTTAATGACTCCTTTTGGCATTATACCATTTGTATTAAAGGAGTAAACAGTAGAAATGTGTATTGTCTATTACCATAAGCAGTGAGTAAGAGCATAGGAATGATTCTTTGTGTATTCATCCAACAAATACTTATCGAGCACCTACTTGCTGGGCACCATGTTTGGCCCTAGAGATTTAAGAGTGAACAAGACAAGAGACATCCTGGCCACCAAGGAAACGTTTACTTCAGTGAGGATGACAGACAGATAACAAATAGAGGTAGAGTGGTCGGAAAGAAGTGCAAGAAGTAGCATGCAAAGCAAGGGCAGTGGGAAGAGACTCATGAGGGGACGTGTTAATAAAGTGGTCGGGGTAAGTATATCTGAGAGGGTGACATCTGAGTGTAGATTTGAAAGAAAGGGGGGAGCAAACGGGGAGAATATCTGGAGGAAGAGAGTACAGTGGCCTTGAGAACCCGAGGGGTGTAATGTTCTTAAGAAACAGGAAGGATCATTTATTCTTCTCCTACCCCCTTAACCCCCCCACGTTGCATCTCCACTTTGGGATTGGGAGGGAGACAAACCATAAGTGACTCTTAATCTCACAAAACAAACTGAGGGTTGCTGGGGGGGAGGGGGGTTGGGAGAAGGGGGGTGGGGTTATGGACATTGGGGAGGGTATGTGCTATGGTGAGTGCTGTGAAGTGTGTAAACCTGGCGATTCACAGACCTGTACCCCTGGGGATAAAAATATATTATATGTTTATAAAAAATTAATTAATTAATTAACTAATTTTTTAAAAAGCTTAAAAAAAAAAAACAGGAAGGAGCTTAGGGTGGCTAGGGGACAAGGAACAAGGGGACTGGTAAGAAGGTCAGAAAAGTTGCCCCTTGCTGGTCATGGTTAAGATGTAGCATTTGGTTCTAAGTTAGAAACTGTTGAGTTTTGAGCAGGACAGTGATACTTTCTAAAACCCTGGTTGTTGTGTATAGACTAGGGCCAGGGGGAAGAATGGGAGAGTAGCAGCAGAGAGCTAAGTTAGGAAGCTGCTTTGATCATTCAGAGATGCATGGTGGCTTAGACTAGGGTGGCAGCAGTGGTGGTGCTGAGAAGTGGTTGGCTCTGGTATAGGCTCTGAAAATAGCACTGAGAGAACTAGCTGTTGGGTTGGATGGAGAATATCAGAGAGCAATCGAGGGTTCTCAGGTTTTTGACTGGGGAGATCAAGTGTATTAATGGTAAGGACATTTATTGAGATGTAGACTGTTGGGGTTGGAAGGGTATGAAATCAGGAATTTGGTTTTGGACCCAGTAAGTTTGAGATTCATGTTGGATACCTAAAAGGAATTGTCCTATAATGAGTTGAATGGGTGAGTCTAGGGACAAGGGAAAGGTAAGGCCTAGAGATATAAATTTGGGAACTGTCAGTGTATCGATGGCATTTAAACCATGATGTTGAAGATCCGCTAAAGACTGAATAGAGACAGCTATGAAAAGAGATCCAAATCTCACTCCTGGGACACCACCGTCTTTGGAAGTTGGGAAGAAAAAGGAACCTCCAGCAAAGGAGACTGAGGAGTTCAGCTAATTAGACAGGAAGAAAACTAGCCGTGGAGCCCAAGTGACGAAAGAGTTTCAGGAAGGAGCAGGTGATTATTTGTGCCAGTTGCTGCTGAAAGGTCCAGGCGAGGTCTGGGAATTACCCACTGGAATTGGCATGTGGAGACCACAGCTGACCATGGGTAGAATGGAGAGGACAGAGATCTGATTAAAATGAACTTAAAGGAGTTTTTGCTTTTGTTGTTATTACTTTTTGCTGTCAAAAAATCAGTGCCATGACCCATATGTGGCTATCATTATGAGATATATACATATGTTAAATGATTGCATCGCAAACCTGAAACTAATACAATGCTATATGTCAGTTATATCTCAGTTTTTGTTTTTGTTTTAAGCGAAAGAATGAAAGGAGAAGCAGCAGAACTAATTGGGGTTAACTACTCTTTTTGAAGAATTTTGTCTAACAGGGAACAGAGTTATGAAGCTTATAGCGAGGAAGGTGTGCAGGATCAAGACAGATTAAGGTAGAAGACAACTTTGGGAAGGCTAGCTTCATTCCAAGAAGACATGCTTTAGCTGAAGCAGTTCTTAGCTCTAATATTTACAGCCCCTATAAACAGGAGAAAATTGTCATTGAAAGAGAAGGGCTTATGACATTCTCTATGGTATTAAAAAATCATTTTGTAAGGTATCAGATTTTGGCACAGTTACAATGTACTTTCTTCTTTTAAATTTCCAGGTGTTAGATGGTGTCTTTGAACTGATACAAAGCTGAACTGCCCTGTGTGAGAGCATTCTATAAACCTAGGAGTAATTTTAGAGTAAAAATTTTAGAGAGGGCTTGCATGACTGAAGCAAGATTGATGGCAGTTAGAGTATTGCAATTCTTTTAGAATGGAGTTAAAAGACTCAGACATTTTCCTAATAAAAAGAACTGTTGGATGGACTTGCCAGTTGTTAAAAAAAAAAAGTTCTTAAGTAATACTTGCAGAAAATTAGCTAATACATGCTACCTCATGCTTGTCCTGATAGGTGGGGTTAGTTTCAGTTAAAATTAACTGTGCACATAATTACATGCTTACTTTATATTTTTTGTGTGTGGGGGACATATCCTGGAGAAAGGGTCATCTTCAGAGTCCTGTGGTTGGTGGTATTTTCCACTTGTGCTTACATACACTGTTCTAACAGTAATTACTTTTTATTGGTATATATATATATATATATATATATTTAACCATTTTGTTTATTTGACAGAGTGTAGAGACAGCAAGAGAGGGAACATAAGAAGGAGGAGTGGAGAAGGAGAAGCAGACTCCCCACTGAGCAGGGAGCCCTATGTGGGGCCCAATCCCAGGACCCTGAGATCTTGACCTGAGCCAAAGGCAGATGCTTAACCAACTAAGCCACCCAGACACCTCTGTCTTACGTACTATTAAAATACAGTTTCTTAGTCATACTACCTTATGCTACTTGCACAGAGAAGTGAAATACTTTGGTAAATGAAAGAGCAGGATGACAGTTGAGGTTTAGCACATGTGGGTAGACTCTGCTTCTACATAGATCTCATCATACACTTTAATTTTAATAAGAGAGCAGATTATTTGTGTGTGTTTCATAAGCTGATGCACCAAAATTTTATTCCTTCTTTGATCAGATAGAACATTTTGTTTAGTGCAGTCTCAGAAGTTAGAGTCTTGCTTCCTGATTGGCATTGATTATCTTAAAACACCCCCAATTCTTTTGGAAATGTGTGCATGCCAATTTAGAACTGTTTGTTTGAAAAGTTTCTAGGTTGCCCCTGGCAAAATTGATTCTTGATGAGTTTTTGTTTTCTAATTTTCTCTTGTCCAGAGAGTTTCCAGTGGCAGCCAGTTGTGAATACATTATGTGGCTGATTTTTCTGTTGGTAGATGTAAAGTTTACCTCTTCTAGCATTCAGTACTCCCTAAATTTCCCTTGCATGTCCTGATGGTGGTAAAATCTCTTGCTGTCAGTCTAATCTGTTCAATAAGCCTTGTCTTTGAAGTTTCATTATGTAACCATGGATTCTCAGTTTTAACGACTCTTAAGCTGCAGCTTTGTAGTTACAATAGAGAAATGTGATAGAAGAGGAAGAAAGTCTGGAGAGGGGGGCTGTGGGGAGGAAGGAGGAGGAATCAGAGTGAGCTAAGCTTTCTCATTAAAACTCATAGAGAACTCTACATAGCTCCTTCTACCTTTAGCCAAAGGAAATACCAAGAAAGGCTGTAGGGTAGTACATATAGCTGTTAAAAAAGTAGTTGAATTTAATGGAATGGTACAAGAGCACAGTGCAGTCACAATTGCAATAGAAATAGAAATACAGATATCGGAGAAGAATCAGTAGGAATTGGTGGACATAAAGAGTGACTGAGAAAATGAGCCTGACAGCCATGGTTGCTGCAGGAGGAAGTGCACAGGCTGATCTGAGCCAAGAGAACCAAGACCAGTAGCAGACTTCATGCAGAAGTGCGAGCCTCAGGGGTGTCTGATGTGCCCAAAGGCTTGCATTATGCTTATCACTGCGGTGTAAAAAACCTTTGTTTTACTGAATGCTGTTCTGAACAGTTTAGATACCAGTTAGCCTCACAGGTATTGTTATTTTTCAAAATACCTCTAAGGTATTGAATGATAATAATACTAATGTATTATTATTATTATAATATTCTAATATTATATTAATATTTTATTATATCATATATTATTATTATATTAGAGGTATTGAATACTAATACTAATACTAATAAAGTACTGTTATTATCATACATTAGGTATCTTGTCCAAGGTCAGGAACCCAGGTTTGTCTGGTTCTTGAGCTCACCTTCTTTTCCATGTAGCTGTGCACCCATCTATATGGTTTCATCTATGATGTCTCCTTTCTCTTTCTCAAACCTGTTTTGTTCCTTAGGGTTTTGCCTTAAGGAACCTTGTTGGAAAGGAAATACCTGAATGCAGTTCTGCACCCACTTGGGGCTCCTTAAAGTCAAGTGGTCTTCCGGGGGCTGCAATAACTTTGTGCCCATAGTAGGTATGGGTTGTGGTGGGGTCAGTCTGGAAGTAAGAATTTTTTGTTTTTTTAATACGAACTTTTATATGAATTGAAGTTTCTTTGAATGGTTAGGAGAAACAGTGACTATATAGGGACTCAGCTGTTTCAGTGGAGGACCAATAAAACCAAATTAGTCAGTTTGGCCTTTGTATTGTGTTAGGTAAAACGTTACCTTCCCTGAATTAGAATCAGGACTGGGGAGAGGAATGAGAGCTAATCATGGTCTCCAAGTTGCCCATGACTAGCTGTTGCAACATTTCTCAAAACTCAGTTTTCCTTAAGGAATATGGAAAAAGAGTTTGGTTGACTGCATTGTGGGTCACTAGGAAAAAACACATCTTTGAACCAGATGGTTAGGCAGTGTACTTGGAGTCCCTGGAGTCCATCCAAATAATCTTCCACCAAAGGGGAGAAAAGAACCATTGTTTGTGAGGGTTCAAATGGTGGAAGTTGTTCAACTCTTCTAGGCTGTGCTCCTGGGATATTACAAAGGTTCTTTGTTAAGCTATCAAATTACACCCAGATAGAGATAACAGTTCTTTTTCTAAGAGTGATCATTGCTAGTTTTTGGATATACATTTTCCACCAACATCTTGCCTCTTGAATTCTTTGTGACTCTAGTATTCAGAGCTTGATTACATACCTGAAGTGAAAATCTGACAGTTTTCACTTTACCTGTGAAGCTTTCCTCGTTTTGAGTTCTTGTAATATTTTCTTTTATATTCTGCAGTGGCAATTATTTCTTGTATTGTACAGTACAGTGTATCCCACTGTCTGTGAGGACAGCAGTTGTGTCTCATTCATCTCTATACCTCCTATGGTGCTTAATACAAAGCTCAATAAATGGTTGGTAAATGAATAGAGCGTGAAAAAAATCCTTTAGTAATGAAATACAGAAAATGTAGTTTACTCTGTCTTCTTTACATACTCCACACATCCCTAGTGTACTTTTGTGACTTTTTCTAAAATTCCCTTGCTGTTACTTGTTTAATTTTTAATAACCCTCTTTCTTTCATGGCCAGAAAGCCTTTAAAGCCCGGGTCAGTGTAACAAACTGATTTCCCTTTTATAATTCCAGTGACATTTCTTAGTTACATATGGGTGGTGATATTTACCAGCAGTTTATAAATGGTATTTGCAAGGCCAGATCAGTTTAGTATCATTTATGTACTGTGCCTAAAATCTGAATATGTGCTATCCCCGCAACTTGTGTGGTTAAACTAATTGGTTTGAATGTTTAGGCTTCTACAGGTGCAGATAACTGACTCAGTGGTAATGCTCCATGTTTCGTGGCAGCTATACAGCCCCTGTAAATTATAAGAATAAATTTAAAAGTTTAATATATATGATGATTTAGTACAAATTTATAGAAATAGTAGTATGTACCGTAGGTATGTGAAGCTGCTTTGTGAAAACATTTGGCCGCTATTAAACCCATCCTTTCCTACTGTCATTTGAGTCGACATCAACCGTCAATCTCTTCTTCCTGGGGTTTAAAACAGCTTGTCTATGAGGCATCTTAGCCACAGCTCTAGCATCCATGCTTCACCCTAGGCGCCCATCCTTTTGTACATATATTTCCGCATGCACAAGCACTCTTGGTTACAAGGAACTGAAAATCAGCTCAAAGTGTTTAGGGGAGAAAATGGGATTTATGGGGAGGCTAGCGTGGCACAACCTCATTTTAAGAAGTCAGCCAACTGGGACACCTGGGTGGCTCAGGTGGTTAAGTGTCTGCCTTCAGCTCAGGTCATGATCCTGGGGTCCTAGGATCGAGTCCCGCATTGGGCTCCTTCCTCAGCAGGGAGCCTGCTTCTCTTTCTGCCTACTGCTCCCCCTCCTTGGGGGAGCCAACCAGGCAGTGCTGGGACCACAGTTTCAGTGCCTTCTATCTCTTGCCCTCATCTCTGCTCTTACTCCTTGTCCTTGTCAGTTTCAGGATTTCATTCCAACCTCTTTTCAGGACTTGACACCAGTGGCTTCTCAGCTGATGCTTTCTCTGCTTTGCCACCATCAAGAGTAGAGGGGTAGGGTCCAGTTCAGCTCTGGCTGGCAAAGTCCCAGGGAACAATGAATGGCCTAAGTTGGATGGCTGGCCTGGTGCTGGACAGGACACACCCCTCTCTAGCCTGCAGTGCATGGCGCCAGGGGAGGAACCTTTCCAGGAACCAGCTTGTTTTTGTAACCATTCAAGTGAAACATTCCACAAGAAGTGGCAGAAAGGACTCAACCAGTATTTGAGTGCTGCTGTCCTTAGTGTTTCACTGGATATGAAAGGAATGTAGGAGTAAAAGCATTTCAGAACTGGTAACATCCCTGCTACTTACGCATTTTTGCCTCGAACCTCCTTCTCGGTTACACAAGGGAGATAGGACTGGTTATGTGATCATCTGACAAATGATTACCTTGGTTTGCTTTCTGTTCTTTGAGGAAGGTGTATGTGTGGTTTCAGAGTGATCTAAATCATACCAGCATTAGCTTGAAAAGGCAAAATACCAAAACACTGGCCAAAGGGAAGTTAATTAAATTACACAGGAGCACTGGTTTTAATTTCAGTTGAGAGTTTTTTCAGTTGGTTATCTTTTCATTATTGTGCTTATTGTTGAATGAATAACATTGTTATCCATTCTTTTCTATGGGATTTTTAGGGGTATTTTATTTTTAGGGGTACAGAGTAAGACAAAGGAAGAAAATTATTTAATAAATCCTTATTATTTTAATATTTTGAAGTTTATACTAGATCAGTAGCAGGGAACTTGTAGATTAAAAAATGTCAAAGGTGACTTGACATTTCTGTCTGTTTGACAGGTTCATTTAGACAAGTTTTCTTCCTTTAGGATTCTCCTGATTTTCTAACTAAGTAGAATTTTGGAAAGCTGGTCAAAAGTTCCTAAAGGCGATAAAGCTGACTTATAACCCTGAACTAGAAAACTTTTTCTTCCCTTTTCATAGTTAACATTAAAAAACTTAAGTAAGTTTTTAAAAAAAGACTTAGCTCTTTAAGAAGCTTTTGATAGTCTTGGATTTGTAGCTTCTCTCCATCCTGGAATCAGGAAGAGAGAAAATCCTCACATCTTTCCTCAGTGCCTTTTGCCTTTCTTCTTGCTTCTACCTGAGTCTTTTTTTGTGTCTGCCACTGAAGTCTTATAATTTAATTCACATTTCTAAGATCATATTAGTTCTAGACATTTGGAATTCTCTGATACTGTTCTTTGTGAATATGGTCTTGGTAAGATTGCTTTTATACCTGGGTCTCTGGTTTAGTTTCTCATACTTGGGGCATGGCACCCCATCAAAAAATCAGTTGTGATTTTGCAAGGGTGTGGGTGGGAAAAACCGCATTTGGCCATGCAGATACCCAGGCATTTTCTGTTACTTGAATAAATAATTAATACATAGTGTGTATAGCAACCATGTAATATGTATTTTAATGCAAAGTCTTATGTGCCAAGGATTAGAAATTTAACTGAGGAGAAGCAAAGACTCAGGCGTAGACAAGTTGTTTCCCAGGATAATTGAGGACACAAGATCAGGAAACAAAACATATAGAAAGGAGGAAGATTGTTCCCTAAAAAAGAGGAGACTGAACCCCTGGTTAGAAGCAGAACTGTGATCAGACATCACATTTTTTTTTTTTTAAGATTTTTTTTTTTTCGTTATTTATTTATTTGACAGAGAGGGAGAGATCACAAGTAGGCAGAGAGAGAGGGGGGGAAAGCAGGCTCCCCGCAGAGCAGAGAGCCTGATTCAGGGCTCGATCCCAGGACCCTAAGGCCATGGCCTGAGTTGAAGGCAGAGGCCTAACCTGAGCCACCTAGGTGCCCCCAGACATCATATTTTTAAAGGAGACAAAAAGAAGTCCTGCCTTTTTATTACTGTAATCTGTATCTACCTGTTTTTGTTATTAGGATTCATGAAAATCAACTTTCCATGCTGTTTTTTGACAAACATAATATAAAGTTTGCTTGTAGGGTGCCTGGGTGGCTCAGTCATTAAGGGTCTGCCTTCAGCTCAGGTCATGATCCCAGGGTCCTGGGATTGAGCCCTGCATCAGGCTCCCTGCTCAGTGGGGAGCCTACTGGTCCCTCTCCAACTCCCCATGTTTGTGTTCCCTCTCTCGCTATCTCTCTCTGTCATAAACAAATAAAATCTTTAAAAAAAATTAGGTTTCCTTGCTATAGCTCTGTCTTTGGGCTTTTAATCTCCAACTTAGATGATGTTCATAATTGAACTTTTTCACCTGGACATGTTTTCTGCAGTTCGTGGTGACCAACATAGGATTTATCTTTAGCCAAGAAACAAACCTAGAGCATCTGTTGTATGTAGGACCCAGTGTCAGCACTGTAGGGAAGGCAGAGATGAAGAAGATATGGCGTGTGTGTGTGTGTGTGTGTGTGTGTGTTATGATTATGGTTTTTGTTTGTGCTCCGGATGCATGGATTTTGAATGGTCTCCCCTTAGTCTTATTTTCCCCATAGGCCTTCATGTTTTTAGGGTGCATTTTAACAAAATGCAGCATTTTTCAAGAACAAATTTCTTGGGTTGTGATAGAATTACCTGAATTTACTGATGGAATTGGTTCATTTTTTTCTCCTCTAGAATCCAGAAAACACTCAGAGTTATGTAAATATTAAGAAGAAAATCCTAAGGTTTCTGTGAAATGCCAGAGTGATACATGGATATTTTTGGTATTGAGAAAGTATTTTAAATAAATGACATTTCTCTGAATATATGGAAGTCTAAGCAATGACTAGCATTAGTGGAGAAGAATTAAGTCATAAATTTTTTAGTGTTTATTAAAAAATAAAGGTTTAGGTTTACTAAAACCTTGTGAGCATTTTTAAAACAATCATAACATGAACATTTCACTGTAAAACTTTGCAGTAGAAAAAAATTGCTAGGGTCGCCTGGATCTATAATAATTTGAAATTCAGCCACTTTTTTGGGGGAATTTCTGTCTTTTCTCTATCACTTTTGAAAATAAAATATCTTCTTCATGAGACTTAAAAGTTTATTGAAAGTAATTCATAAGGCAGACTTACTGTATTAGATTTATATGCATAAAGTAGACTTTGCTGTTACCCCTTTCCTAACTTTATTTCCTTATTTTTCTTTTCTCTTTGTTTGTTTAAAAAAAAAAAAAAAAACAGAACAAAACCAAAAGAAGAGCTTTCTCTATTCCTTTCTTCAATACTTTTTTTTTTGTTTGGGTTCCTTTTTTATTGGGGGAGGCAATCTGTCTGTTAGACTGTACTGTGAGGGTCAGGGATCTGATAGCCTTGTAGGTCTGAGATGGCTCCAGGGAAGCTGATAGGAAATAAGTATTTCTGCCCAGGTGAGAAGTACCACAGAGCCCATAGGGAATAGCTTCTTGTTCTGGGGGTGGGGTGGGGGGGTTACTAGGCTTGTACTTCTCCACTAAGAAGAAAGTTCCTGGTTCTGCTTTGCACCCCCCTATTCTCACAGTTGAACGAACCTGTATTCACAGTGTTCTAATAAGCCTGTTTGTCTAGTTGCTCAAGTTTAGGGATGGTTGAGGAAGCTTGTGGCAAGACTGGGAAGAGTGTGGTAGTCTTAGGAGGAGGTGGCATGTTTAGAGCCTTAAGGAAGGAAGCCTTATGGCAAAGAGAATAAACCATAGTGATGATGCAAAAGGATGCATGGATGTCAGGTCTGGAGATCAGGTGTCAGTGACCCTGTATACTCTTGGTAAATCCTCGTGGCTGTCACTAATGTTCACGAGGGACCCAGTCATCATCAGTTGAAGATGAGACTGTGTTTATTATAATTCATTTGAAAAGTCAGCAAAATGTATGATATACTTTTTAAGTTAAAAAAATCATATATGAAGGCAGATACTTTTAGGGATCAATTTTTGTTTTCCTGAAAAAATGACCTAAGCAGATAGAGGTCAGATTCTAGCATTTTTATATGTCAGTTTTTTTTCTTATCTTTTCCTTTATATTTACCAAGATGAAGTTTTTGCAAGAGTTTTGTAAATAGACGCTCTATTTTAACATCTGTTATTGTCCTTCTGTGGTTGGTTTCAGATACATCTCGATGTCCTATAATAAAGATAGTCTTAATGGCAGTGGATTGTGAATCTTGTACGACATGAACATAATGATTAATTTCCCGTAGTTTTGCCTTCTAGCCTGTTTTTTCATTTCTGCTTTAAGGCCAAGCTTGTGTATATATACATTGACACTATATTTTCCCCACACATTCTCCCCATTCATTCCTAAAGGTTCCCGTCTGTTTCCACTCTTGGGAGCCCACAGAATTTGTCTGAACAACAGTCATCAGCAGCAGCTCTTCCTAATATTTATTTATTCAGCAGGTACTGAGTGCTATCTTGGGGGCTGGGGACACCAGTAGAAGCCCGTGCTGTGGAGCCTTTTACATGCCAGTGGGGGCAGAAGACAAACAAATAAATACATTAGATGGTGCAGCAAATTTGGTGTGAAGAAGAGGGTAACCAGGGAGGGCTCCGAGGAGGAGATTACTGACATCCAACTGAGTAATGAGAAGGTGTCAGCCAAGATTTTCTGAGGAAGAACATTCTAGGCAGTGAGAGCAGCACAGACAGATTCCTAAGGCAGGAATTAGCTCTGAGGAGAAGAAACATTGGGGCGCCCGGGTGGCTCAGTCGTTATGCCTCTGCCTTCAGCTCAGGTCATGATCCTGGGGATCCTGGGATAGAGCCCTGCATTGGGCTTTCTACTCACGGGGAAGCCTGCTTCTCCCTCTCCCACTCCCCTTGCTTGTGTTCCTTCTCTTGCGGTCTCTCTCTGTCAAATAAATAAATAAATAAAATCTTTAAAAACAAAACAAAACAAAAAGAAGAAGAAAAGAAACATTGTCTATTGTGACTGAGGCATGGACTGGTAAGTGCTTGGGGGGGCCCTGCTCAGTTCTGCTTGGTCAGTGATGACCAGTCCAGGCGTAAACAAGGCCAGCCTTCTTGCTTCAGGAGGGACAAATGTTGGGTGTGGTTTTTTCCTTCTGAGACCCCTCTTCCTTGCTTTCCCCCATCTTCCCTGTCCTGCCTCCTCACTCCCTTTCTCTGAGAGCATGTCCTCAGTAAATTAGGCGAACAAGAATCCTGGCTGAGCTCCATTTCTAGGAGATTAGAAACCTAAGACACGTAAGTGAGCTTCTGACCATTTTTTTGCAGACTGTGAGTGAATAGCCTCCCCGCTTGCCCCTGCACCTCCAGTCCGTTCTACGCCATTGCCTTGTTGTAAAAGGAAAAAATCCCACCCAGCTGCTGTGCTGCTTACAGTCCTTTAGTGCCTTCCTGTTGGATTAAATGGCAACTTCCTGTTGGATAAAAGCCCTAACTTCTTAGCATGGCTTACAGGTCTGTTATGCTCTGGCATCCAGCCATCTTTCCCTCAGCCTTCCCAGCTGCCACCAGTCTATTTACTGCTCCGTGGTTTCCTTAGACAGCTTCCAGTTTCAGGCCTCTGATCCTTTTGTCCTGTCCTGCTGTTCCTCACATGCCCTCCCCCTTCTGGCCGGTGCCTGGAAGCCTCAGCCTGACGCTCCCTCCTCAGTGAGGTCTTCTCTGAGCCACCCTTATCTGTACACAACCAAGCACTCCCAAAACACACATTTCAGTATATTATAATCACTTGCTTTATTTTTCACCACTCACTGGGTTCCTTGAATGCAGAGAACATGGAAGTTCCTACTGCTGGATGCATCAGCACACATCTGTTGAATAAATACATGAAAAAATAAGGGGGAAACTTTATTCAGTGCAGTTTGTTGGTTCTTAAACAGCAAAGCCTCTTGACCATGAACATTATACATGCCCTTATCTACCAACTTTATAGGAAGAAGGACAGGAACTACCTGGGTGGAGTGACTGAAGGTAACACTTCCAACATGTTTTTGTTTTTTAAATTTCAGGGAACATTGAATGATGGGGGTGGGGTTAGATTATTTAAGCCCTAAAATATGGATTTGGGAAATTTGTTACTTCTTTTGAATATTCATTTAATATTTTCTGGATAGCTAGCATTGTGTTATATGTTGTGGGGGAATAAAAAAGGAAGCAGTTGATAGAGTTTGTTCCTCAAGGACCTTAAAATGGTGAGCTAGTGAGCTAGTGAGCTAGTGAGAGTTTTGAGGCAGCATATGATTAAATCTTAAATGATTTAAGTAAGAAGCACTGTTGGTCCTGAAAAAGGAGTCTATGGGCTGGAGGGTTGAGCAATCACAAACTAAAACTCAGATTCTTTTTTTTTTTTTTAATTTTTTATTTTTTTATAAACATATATTTTTATCCCCAGGGGTACAGGTCTGTGAATCACCAGGTTTACACACTTCACAGCACTCACCAAAGCACATACCCTCCCCAATGTCCATAATCCCAACCCCCCTCACCCCAGCAACCCTCAGTTTGTTTTGTGTGAGATTAAGAGTCACTTATGGTTTGTCTCCCTCCCAATCCCATCTTGTTTCATTGATTATTCTTCTACCCACTTAAGCCCCCATGTTGCATCACCACTTCCTCATATCAGGGAGATCATATGATAGTTGTCTTTCTCTGCTTGACTTATTTCGCTAAGCATGATACGCTCTAGTTCCATCCATGTTGTCGCAAATGGCAAGATTTCATTTCTTTTGATGGCTGCATAGTATTCCATTGTGTATATATACCACATCTTCTTGATACATTCATCTGTTGATGGACCTCTAGGTTCTTTCCATAGTTTGGCTATTGTGGACATTGCTGCTATAAACATTCGGGTGCACGTGCCCCTTTGGATCACTACGTTTGTATCTTTAGAGTAAATACCCAGTAGTGCAATTGCTGGGTCATAGGGCAGTTCTATTTTCAACATTTTGAGGAACCTCCATGTTGTTTTCCAGAGTGGCTGCACCAGCTTGCATTCCCACCAACAGTGTAGGAGGGTTCCCATTTCTCCCCATCCTTGCCAGCATCTGTCATTTCCTGACTTGTTGATTTTAGCCATTCTGACTGGTGTGAGGTGATATCTCATTGTGGTTTTGATTTGTATTTCCCTGATGCCGAGTGATATGGAGCACTTTTTCATGTGTCTGTTGGCCATCTGGATGTCTTCTTTGCAGAAATGTCTGTTCACATGTTCTGCCCATTTCTTGATTGGATTATTTGTTCTTTGGGTGTTGAGTTTGCTAAGTTCTTTATAGATTCTGGACACTAGTCCTTTATCTGATATGTCGTTTGCAAATATCTTCTCCCATTCTGTCAGTTGTCTTTTGATTTTGTTAACTGTTTCCTTTGCTGTGCAAAAGCTTTTGATCTTGATGAAATCCCAATAGTTCATTTTTGCCCTTGCTTCCCTTGCCTTTGGCATTGTTCCTAGGAAGATGTTGCTGTGGCTGAGGTCGAAGAGGTTGCTGCCTGTGTTCTCCTCAAGGATTTTGATGGATTCCTTTCGCACATTGAGGTCCTTCATCCATTTTGAGTCTATTTTTGTGTGTGGTGTAAGGAAATGGTCCAATTTCATTTTTCTGCATTAAAACTCAGATTCTTATAGGAATGTAGTCCCCTCTGCAGGAATGGTATTCGTGGATCTCAGTAGTTTTCGGATATTAAGGATGGAGCTTTCTCTCTTGGCTTTCCTGAAAAAGGAAGTTCATGATAGTTGTGTTTGAAGAACTTTTTGCAAGTTTTTGAATGAGTTTTTTTGATGCAGAGAAAAATAAAAGTTCAGTATCTTCACAGTGTAATTCAAACGGATGAAGGTGAAGATGGTTTGCAAACGGGAGATGATACCTTCTTCTTCTTCTTCCTCTTTTTCTTCTTCTTCTTCTTTTTTTTTAAGGTTTTATTTGTTTGAGACAGAGTGCATGAGCCAGAGGGAGAGGGAGAACTGGGCTCCCCGTTGAGCAGGGAGCGAGCCTGACTACATGGGGCTTGAACCAGGACCCCAGGATTATGACCTTAGCTGAAGGCAGATGCTTAACCAACTGAGCCACCCAGGTGCCCTGGGAAATCATTTCTTTCTTTCTTTCTTTCCTTTTTTTAAAAAATTTGACAGAGAGCACTAGTAGGCATAGTAGGCAGAGAGGCAGGCAGAGAAAGAGAGAGAGAGAGAGAAGTAGGCTCCCTGCCGAAGCAGAGAGCCCGATGTGGGACTCAGTCCCAGTACCCTGGGATCACGACCTGAGCCGAAGGCAGCAGCTTAACCCACTGAGCCACCCAGGCGCCCCGGGAGATCATTTCTTTAAACTGAAGGGAAACCACCTTTCCCGGAGCTTTCTGATTATAAGTGTACCCAGTCCTGTGGGCTGTGAGAATTTTGGCTGCTCACCATTGACATGGTAGTTACCTCCTCTTGTACTTTAATCTCTTAATTAAATAAATATCTGTGAGGTCAGATTTCATGCTTGACTTTTAAAATTTCTAGCCTGAAGTGTTTTTCAGTTGTATCCTTGTGGCTTAACCTAATTTATACACTTTTGTGATTCTGTTTTTTGAGGATAGGAGGTACTTTGAACAAAGACAAATTGTAGCTTAACCACTCTCCTGTAGGGGTCGCTATAAGAGTAGCCTTTTGGCATTCTTCCTCACCACCCAGCACCCAGCACCCAGCGCTGTGTGGTATGACTTGACATAATTAACCTAAGGGTTTTGGGATCTGGTTTGTGTTGGCATTTTACTTTTGGGAGTGATAGAAGCTCTAACCCCTCCAACCAAGAATTCTGTAGGCTTGTAACTATGTATTTTATCACTTCGGGTTTGTAAGTGCTACACCTGTGCATTTTGAACCTCATTTATTTGGTGCATGTTTATTTTAGAGTTCTCATTATTCCTCATTTGCATATGACAAATATATACACATAGACACATTAAACTATTTTAGTGGCTTTCGCAGCACGAATGATGGTAGCCTTCATTGGCCTTCTGTAGGACCTCAGATTATTGTTTAATGGGGTTGTCACTCAAGATCCTTACTGGCTTCCTCCAGTGCTTTTAAAAAAATTGAATTGAGTTTGATGGGGTACATCCCCTTGATTAAATGTTTTTCCTCCCATGCAATCAGCATCAGCTGTTTGGCTCCCCTTCTGTATTCTTTTGAAGCAGTCCTGCATTGCAAATCAATATCTTTCTGAAGAGACAGTGTGTTGTGAATCGCCTGGACAGCATATGCACTGTTACTTTGGCTGCAATGCTGCTGCAGAGCCTGGTTACTCTGCCTTCCTGGGAACTCCACAGGCAAGTCCATCGTGTTTGGAGAAAAAAAAAAAACTAGGTTTTTTTTTGGGGGGGAGAAATGAACTGTTAAAGCTATTGATACTGAATGTTAGCATGTTCTTTGTGTTCTTGTGTACTATTTTTGGTCTTATTCCACTGAGATTAGTTTCTCTTAGGTGATTTCTGGTGTGTTTTTGTGTCTGTGTGTGGTTTTTTTTTTTTTTTTTTTTTGCTCTTGCTTCCCCCTTTCTTGGTTGTAGTACGGCCGTACCGTTTTCAGCTTGCTAGTGCAGAAAGATGTGAATTCAGTTGCTGTATGAGCCTGGCCTGGTGCAGACACATTGCTAGAGACATGTTAAAGAGTTCCAGGTGAATTGAGCCTGAGAGAGACAACAGCAAAACGGTAAGACAGAGCATGCTTAAAATTAGAGCAGGGTTTTTAATTTGGAGCATCTCGGCAAGTCTGAATCCTGACTCACTCATTTACAACTTGAAAAGGATTCATTTTATGCATGTCATTTCACTCACCCCCTTCTCTTTAACTGCCAGAAACATCACAGATTGATCAAGGGGGGATTTAAATTAGGGATCCGAGGGGAGGTTACTCATGGAGAGTCTCTTGAGGCGCCCAAGGCTATTGCTTGTAGTTTGTAAACACCAGTAGCAGTGATAAGAGGAGGAAAAGGTTTAGCGTCTGTGCTTCTTTGCCATAGCTGAGTGTTATTTCTTCTGAAACTCGCCTTATTTATTATAGCTTAAAGAGATCTTATAGATTGTTTTCCCTGGCTTTGCTTGGCTGAATGCCCTCTGAGGCAAGCCAGTGAAGGACGGGAGACCACATCTTTCATTTGGGTAAACTGATGTCCCTACGTTAGCTAGATTGGTTCTGAGTGGAATAAGCGTCTCTAGTAGATTAGGGCTCTGGGGCTTCCTCTTTGCTCATTCCACCCCCTTCCCTTCTAGAGCACAGAAATGTACCTGCTTTAAGTCTGTGCTTTCTGGCAGAGGCCGGTGTGCTGGTATTTTGCATCATTACACCTGGAGTGGTTATGCTTTCATGTACGGAGGTGATAATCCTTCCTGTGGTTCTGCTTGTAGAGCCAGCTCTAAGAGTGGACTGGGAGCATTTTGGGTTCTAATGGAGAACCCCTGAATGCATGAAGGACTGGGCTAGCAGACAGACTACTCCAGAATGATGCTTACCTGCTTGTGCTGACCATAACAGCTGAGAGACGGAGATGTAAACCTTGATATCTACAGGGGTTGAATTTCTATTTCCATTGTTAATTGGCACACAGTATTAGGGCTAGGGGACAGTCAAAGTTGCAGAACATGTTTTAATATTGTTCAGAGTGAGACTTACTACATTACATGGTCCTGGTGGATTTATTAGGGTCCGTCTCCTGTAGAGTTGCTGAATGCCCAGGGTGCCAGCATTTGAGTTTTTGCTTTAAAAATATTCTACGTCTGTATATTTTAACTCAGCAAATCACATAAAATGTAAATAAATGATGCAGATAGTGAAGATCAATTGAGAACATCATTGGTAACTTGCTGTAGCATGTTGGCCATAAGCCAGCTGTGTATAATTTTGTGACATTAGTATTTTTTAAAAAGAACACCTGATTAATCGATAGACAAATGAGAGAAATTTTTGAGTGGGGGGGGCCACATAAGAGCCCTAAATATCCTTCTATGTTTACTCAACTATTGATTATGAAGGTGAGACATTGATTTTTGGGAATGAATATTTAAATTTTCTTCCAAAGAGAATTCACATTTTCTTTTATTTTCATCACTTATTACTTCCTGAAAAATCAACATGAACTATAAGCTGTTCTTTTCCATACTTCAGTTTTTGTTTTCTTTTTTCTGGAAAAAAAAAACAATTTTTTTTTTCAGTTTAGAAGATGATGTACTCTGTGTTGTTGGCTTTTTTTTTTTTCTGAGAGTGATATATTCTAGCTATTTATATTTTTCCCTTCACTTTGTATAACCTGTGAGGTTTATTTTTTTGCCCTGTGATAGAAGGAATTGGACATTTGCAAAAAGTAGTTTTTAAAAAGGGGAAGAGTAGAGTAGTTACATGACATTTATAGTCATAAACTTAAAAAAAAAGATTTCATTTATTTGAGAGAGAGAGAAAGAGAACACAAGCAGGGGAGCAGCAGGCAGAGGGAGAGGGAGAAGCAGACTCCCCACTGAGCAGGGAGCCTGATGCGGGGCTCGATGTGGGGTTCCATCCCAGGATCCCGGCATCATGACCTAAACTGAAGCAGATGCTTAACTTACTGAGCCACCCAGGTGCCCCATAATTACACATGTTTTAATTCCTCATTCTGCAGACGTTTATTAGCCATCTACTATGTGTAAGACATTATAAGACCTGCTGTGAGGAAGTAAAATGAAGTGATACATTCCCTCGCCTGAAGCAGCTTAGCTGGAGGAGCACTGGTATTTTTCTCTGGAATATGCTCTTTATTCTTTCTTATGAATAAGTAAATTTGATGCTTTTTAAATATTTTCTTTCTTGGAGACTCCTTCTGGTTTTTTTTTTTTAATCATTTATTTATTAAACAAACATTTATGTAGAATCTACTGTGTAACAGTGTAACTGCTCTGTAACAATGAGCCAAAAAGATCTGGGGCCTGTCCTCATGGAACTTACTGTATACTGTACTCCTTTTTAAGATACTTCCGGGAGAAATGTTGGAGTAGATTTCTTTCATTTGGGGCAATTGCAGTACAGATACTGTATGCTTTGATTTTTTTTTTTTTCATTTCTTAAATTGTGGTATAAAATACACATGCCACAAATCTTTAACCATTTTTAAGTGCACAGTTCATTGGCAGTAAGTACTTTCACAAGGTATTGCTACCATCACTGCTATCCATTTCCAGAACTTTTCCCATCATCTAAACAAAAATTCTATATGCATTAAATAATAATTCCCCATTTTCCCTCCCCCTGGTCCATCCCTGGTAATCTCTAGTTTACTTTCTGTGTCTATAAATTTGCCTCATCAAGTGGAATCATAGAGCATTTATCCTTTTGTGTTTGGTTAATTTCACTTAATCCGTGTTATAGCATGTCCCAGAATTTCTTTATTTTTTAATATATGCTTTGATTTTTTTTTCTGTGGGGGGGAGGGGCACATAGCAAACATTAACCAGGCTCCACGCCCAGTGTGGAGTCCCATATGGGGCTCCATCTCACAACTCTGAGATCATGACCAGAGCTGAAATCAGGAGTCAGACACTTACCCGACTGAGCCACCCAGGTGCCCCAATATATGCTTTGATTTTTATATGGAAAACACCAGAATTCCCCCTTCTCCCTTACATGCTTTCACTAAATCAAGTTTCCATATGGATACCATAATAGATAATCTAGAGATACTAAAACTCGGAGCTTGTAGGATGGGGAAGGGAGTGAGGAACAGTTATGCGTAGAGGGAATAATCGGTGGTTATCTTACATTTGGGTTCTCTACATGGCCTGGTAATTGAGCATGGTAACTGGGTTACTTAGATTTTCATGTCAGTTCTTTGGTGATAGAGAACAACAGCTAAAATATTCAGTGGAAGGCTGGACTGTAGCTTTTGTCATTATTAACATTTTAATTTCACCCCCTCTGCTTCAGTTCCCTTGCTCTATCTGATGTTGAGGTCCTCCTACAGACTCTTGGAATTGGCAGGTTCTTCAGCAAGTGTGCTGTCTAGTTGGCTCATTGCCACTTGTTCAGCCAGTGGGAGAGTGAGACTTTCCTCAGTCTCCTGATATCTGCTGCAAACCCTCCTTCACTCCCCACTGCTGTTTTCAGTGGACACTTAACCTGAAAACCTCATGTTATCTTTTGAGTTGGGCAGAGAGGAGCAGGAGAGGGTATAAGCTTTTTTTCCAAATTAAGCAGTTTTTCATTGGATGAGGTGAGACAGGGTTCATCAATACGGCATTCTCTTTTCAAATTTCTTCCTGTTACTGTTTATCTTAAATCCAGATGGTTTTTCTGATAGAGTATCCTTTTTAGAAAGTCAGGTTAAAGCTCCCAGAGGTATCCATTTATCTGCCATCGACTAGATTCATGATTCTTAGATTGGATCAGCCTTGAACATACTATTCAGGAAACGCCTGGTTTATGTCGTGGTTTATGACTCGCCTTGAACATACTATTCAGGAAACGCAAACATATATGGGAAAGGAAGATTCAACGTGGCAGTGCCTAATGGCCAGGTCATTCCATCTTCCCCATGAGCCTGTCCTTTTTGATGATCTTTATGCTTTCTGCCCATTGTCATGACTTTGCTGTTCAGCCTTGACTTTTGATTTGAGGCTGATTCAGAATCAGGTCAGTTAAAGGCATGTTAAGTTTAGGTGATGGAAGTAGTGAGGGGTGAGGGAGGATTAGTCAGAAACCTTAGACCACAGAATGCTTTCTTTTGCGTCAGAAGAGAGAGTGAGAGAAGTGTTGTGGATCAGGTCTGGCCTCTGCTTATTTCTCTTGAAATATCAATCCCAGGGAACATGTAAGGAAGACATCCCAGTGGTCAGGATCTTGGGCTTTGTAGAGTCTCGGAATAAATCTCATTACCTCTACTTGTTCTCTATGTCGTCTTGGACATGCTACTTAAATATTGCGTGCCTCAATTTAAATGTCTGTAAACTCGGAATAATAGTCATACCTCATGGGGCTGTTGCAGACACTGCAAAACTACTTATAAAGCATTTTTCTTAGTAGCTGTTACATAATAAGAGCTCTGTGAGAACCATCATGATTACCGTTATTATCTAAAAATTCTTCATTTCCATCTCTCTTTTCTATCAACTTGAATTATCTTGTCCAAGTTTTCTCCTTTTCCAGTTTGCTTGTTTATTGAGCATATATGACAGTTCTTAGTGTTACTGTGTTTGAGGGGATAAAAAGAGGATTTGAAAAAGTGCTCCTGTCTTCCATTTATCATCTGGTAAGGTTTGGGAAGGGTATATGTCTATAAACTTCCTCCTCTGTCCTGCTGATACAAGTTTGCCCCAGTGGCTTATTCCTCAGCTGAATGAGATCTTGCTATAATACAAAGAGGACAGTGAAATGTTCCTGGAAGCACTGAGGCTTATTTTCAGGTGGCAGACAAGCGGCAGGATTTGTGTATCCCACTGCTCTGCTCTATTCACCTTGACGATCTGTGTCTGGATTCACTATTGACTTTTCTCAGTCAGAGGAAAGGTTGACAGAACCAGCTCTTATGAAATCAGCTAGGACTTTATTATTAATGGATTGCTGTCAGATTTATTATTGCTGAAATTTTAGCTCTTTACAATAGATGGACCAATTATCAAAGCTGCACTGAAAGAGACTTCCATTTTTTCCCCTCAAAGGTTCATTGTTCCCTGTTTCTCTTCATAAGCTCTGTGTGGTTAGTGACCCATATATGATTCCCTGAAAATTTCAAGAGCTTCAAAAGTCAATCCTATATTGAGTGATGCCCTATATTTTTCTGGATTCTTTGGTCAGTTCTGTATCTCGATTTATTTTATTAGAATAAAAATATTAAACTTTAGAACTTTATAACATTCCTCTTGACATTCATTAGTCACTAATTATTATTTAAGCATTAATAGTACATCTAAATTTTATTAAAATAGGTGAAAAGATAAAAGTTTGCTTATTTATATAGCCGTCTGTTTCAGAGTAAAAAGATAGTACACAATTTTATTTCTCCTTCAGGGAAGGAATTTAAAAATATTTATAATCTTTATTTTTAAATGCTGTTCATATGGTTACCAAGGGAAAGAAATTCAGGCCCTAATGGATCAGTCAGTACCTCCAGTAGTGTCTTTTTTCAGTTTCCATTTTTAATGTTATTATGCCTTCTGGATGCTTGATCTTACATGAGGGACAGAGAGCTACAGATATTTGAAAGGTATAAACATGAAGGAAGAACTAGCCTGGTTTAGTACAAAGAAGCTATGGGTGGTGCAATGAAGTTCAGAAGAAAAACAAAACAATTCAGAAGGCATCTGAAACTATCGTTTGCACAGCCTTTGAGACAAATGACAGCTTCTCTGGTCCTTGTGATGTTTAAAAAAACCCAAAAACCAAAAAAAAAAAAAAAGTGCCTCAATCAGTAAGCCTGTGTATACAGGTAGAAAGCGTGCTGGACCATATTCATGATTTCAAAGAGCCATGAATCTGAGTTCAGCCTTATCTGTTTATTGATTATTAATACTTCTGGCATGGTAGACATTTTAAAATTGCTGTAGGTTATATTGGTCAGTTCTTCTTGCTAGGTCATGCCATATCTCTGTATCATGTGGAGTCCTCTGAAAACACTCTGTTTTCCCTTTCTCAGGTTAGGACCCAAGACAGACAGAAAGAAAAGCTATATTTAAACCTATAAATTCTGTGAGAGGGGGGAAAAGGTTCTTATTTGCAGGAACAGACTTTTTCTTTTCTAGAATGAGAACTTTAAGGGAGTAGTGTCTTGATGAAGAAACTAATTAGCCATGTTGGGAGCCACTTTGTGTAGCCTGAGTCTTCTGTTTTGTCCTGAATGGTACTCCAGTTCCTCACTGCAGCTGTGAGAATTTTGTAGGTTGGAATAGGCTTTTTCTCTGTGGAATCTCAACAGAGCCACTCCCTTACTGTGTGTGGGGATTCTCATTTCATGTGTCCCATTTCTGAGCCCTCTGGCTATAAATGAGAGAGGGTAGGTAATATAGATGTCAATTCTAATATTTCACCTCCCAACACTATGTATTCATTTGGCCATGTGATATGAATGCTACACTCTTGACGCTTTTTTTCCATGATGGAGTTTTTTGCCAGTATATAATTGTGGATGCCAAGTGAGACAAAATTCACATAGCTTCTTTCTCCTCATGACCTTTTGGGAATATAGAGTATGTTTTTAGTGGAAGTAGTGACTAAAAGCCACCCAGATTTCTACAGAGTTGCCATGTCCTTCTATTTGTGACCAGGGGTTCCTGTCCCTTGTCCAGTGGGACATGTTCAGTTATGACAAGTAGGCAAAAGGCTCCCCCCCCCCCACCTTCTAGGGGAGGGCTTGTTTTAGGATACATGGTACACTTCACAAATACAAGTTCTTTTTAAAATTTTGTTTCTAGGTGCTAAAGTGACTTCCTTCTATTTTATTATTTTTTTCCCCCAAAGCTACCAAATAAACTCTGGTAAATAAAGCAAAGCAAAGATTCTGGGTTCAAACCTCCTTAGATAATTTTGTGGTAATTTTTTTTCATAGATATGGTAGCCATATCTGACAAAACAGTACTTCTGTATTAGAAATACATAAACCCACAAATTTATACACAGGAGGTAATGGTACAGATGCTGTTGTAATTCGTGTATATTCTTTTTTTCTCTACTTTGCACTTACTCTGATCCCATTGCTTTAACAAAAAATTCATAAGGTATACTTTGGGTATACCCTACTGGACAATTTTATTTCAAATTTAAAGAATTGTATGAAATTGCCCTGACTTTTTGTGAGAAGTTTGAGTAAAAATGTTACCCAAGAAAATGATTATCATTCATATGGTACCCAGAGTTTGAAACAAATTTTACCCCTCAAACTCTCGACCTCTCGTACAGTCTCAATCTCTTATGTGGCCATACCAGCCAAATCTATCACTGTATGTGTAGAGCACTGAACCTCAATTTTTTTTTTTTAATAATTTTTATTTATTTGACAGACAGAGATCACAAGTAGGCAGAGAGGCAGGCAGAGAGAGAGGAGGAAGCAGGCTCCCTGATGAGCAGAGAGCCGATGTGAAGCTCGATCCCAGGACCCTGGGATCATGACCTGAGCAGAAGGCAGAGGCTTTAATCCACTGAGCCACCCAGGTGCCCCTGCACCTCAATTTTTAATGTGCACGCAAATCTCCTGGGGGTCATGTTCAAGTGTAAGTTCTGACTCAGTGGGACTTACGGGGGCAGGAGTGGCACTGAGATCCCAGGCATTGCCAACACCAGTGGTCCACAGCAGAAAGGGGTTAGAGAATATTCCAGATGAAATCCTGATTCCTAAAGATAGCTATGTTCCAAAAAACCTGTCTAGGCCACAACTAACCGTAGGGCATTTCTTACAGTTATGGTGTTGTTCATCAAACTTTGTGTTAAATTTATCATGATGATTAGGGTGAAATGAAGAACATAGAGGTCAATAAATAGAAGCATCTGTCTACATGAACCTGTAAGCAAACTATCATGTACATCTAAAATCAAGAATATAATTATTATTTTTTATTTTTTATTCAATTATTTTTATTAACATGTAATGTATTATTTGCCCCAGGGGTACAGGTTTGTGAAGAATATAATTATTTTTTAAGAAGATGTTATTTATTTAGAGGGAGCATGTGCACGCTCATGTGGGGGAGGGGTAGAGGCAGAGAGAGGGAGAACAGAACACCCATTTCATGCTAATGCGGGTCTCAACCAGGTCTCGATCCCACGACCCTGAGATCATGACCCAGAGCAGACACCAAGTCAGCTGCTCAACTGACTGAGCCAACCAGGTGCCCCTCAGAGGTGTAACAGAAGGGAAAGTAACTTAATAAAATTGTCTTAGCAGCATATATTAAAATTTTAGCTGCTGAGAAGACCACCTAAATATTTCACAATAAAACTGGCCAAACAATCATCAAGTCTCTTGGTGGTAAAGCGTTGAAGCCCACCAAGGGTTGTAACAAAACTAGGGTCACTGAAGTGGCATAAAGGAATGGAGTGTCCTCAAGAATTCTCCCTTCAGCTATGTCCATTAGCCAGTGGATTCAGGGTTTCAGTGAAATTAGGTCAGACCCCAAAGAAACCAGTCAGTAGAAACATAAGCATTTTTAAATTAAATCACAGCAATAGATGCGGAAATCTGGTGAGTGGTACAGCTGGTGAAACTCTTTTCATTGAATGGAAAAGATCTGGGCTTGGAAGGTGCCTCATTGCATGTAGGTAGGACTGATTTTTTTAACGGCCTATGTTTAGTTAAAGGGGAAGGCTCATAATAAGGAAGTTAGTCCATCTTTGAGTAGATGTTAACAGAACACCCATTTATGCCATCTTTGAGGCTTTTAGAAACATTAAAGAAATGGAAGATAACGATTTCTATGCTCCAGGGGTTTCCAGTTTGGTAATAGAAACGCAACGAACGCACGAGAAACAGCAGAACAATGACCTCCTCCCATCCCAGCAAAATAAACCAAACCTAAGACAACAAATTCCACTGTGGCTTATGTGAAAGCATACAAGACAGCATTCATTTAAGTGACAAATGATGAAGTACAATGTAAAAATGACCTAGTTGTTTTGTGAGGGCATTTGTAGTTGTGACAGTGGCAGTGTCATAAGGACATGACTGGCATTTAGTCGACAGAACCAGGGTTGCCAAACATGGTGCAGTGTGACTGCTATGCTACATCGTGCCACTCACAAATAATCTGGCAGCCAGGTGGCCCAGGACGCCATCACTGAGCAGCCGTGAGAGTGGCAGTGCTGGGATTTGGGAGTTGAGGCAGGCCCACAGAGCCTGGAGAGACCG
Source organism: Mustela putorius furo (assembly GCF_011764305.1). Taxonomy (NCBI): domain Eukaryota; kingdom Metazoa; phylum Chordata; class Mammalia; order Carnivora; family Mustelidae; genus Mustela; species Mustela putorius. The sequence goes on from NW_025421998.1 coordinate 33,995,391, forward strand.
GGGGGGTGTTCGTGGCTTGAACCTATCCTCCTCCTCCTTTCTAAACCTAAAATCCTAAGCGAAATGCAATGTAAACGGAAGCACAAAGAAATGAATTTTTGTGTCTGGCCTTATGTAGTTAATCTCTTTAAAACCATTTACCAGTTGTAAACTGCTGCCTAGAGTTCGTAACAGAAGAGCCGAGCTGTAAAAGATCTTAAGAGCTATTTACTTCAGCTGTATCATTTTGGAGATGAGAAGACTGAGATGCAGACAGTTTTAAGTGACTTGTTGTCAGTCACCTACGTGACTTAACATGGACGGGAGGCTTGCCTGGATGTTGTTAGCTAATATTCTGGAGGTGATTTTAGGCAAGGTCTTGGTTCTGATAAAACATAGCTGTAAGTAAAAATACACCCATGCGTATATCCCCTTATGTACATATAGATAACACATCCCATATCTTTGCTCTGTGTAACCTTGGCACACACACACGCATGCACACATAATGCACACGCATGCATGCACGTGAGAAAAAGAAGACCACAATCAAAGAGAGGGAAACATACTTTTAGATCTTGCAAGCTGAGGTTAGAGATGAGGGTAGCTGTCGTGGGTTATGATGCCAGTGGCATTAGAAATTCCTCTTACTCCATCCCCCTACCCCCACCCCCACCAGAATACCTTGCCCACCAACGCACCTGTAGCTGAAATTCTTTTGAAAAGGAATGAAGCTTTTGGTTCTATAATTCTTAAAGTTCAAGTAATTCTGGGAGAGGTTACGTTCTGATTTAAGTGTCCAAAAGTTTATAGATGACTGATGATGGGTTTTTTATTGGGAGCAGATTTTGAGAGGAGAAACCCATCAGACCCTCACAGGGCAATGGATGAGGAGAAAAACCAAACATAAGAGTTGTTGCAGTATCAAAGCTTTTCTGTATTTATATTTGCCAGCTTTGTATTGGACGGATCATGGATATTTTTTCCATGAACCTCAGAAGACCATGACTTAGCTTCCTGCTTCATGCATCATGCTTATTTGCTGTGCAGCAGTGTAGACTCCTTTAAACCAGTTCTTTCCCTGGTGTCTGGCTTCGTGAAGAGTGTGGGGCGAAGAAATGGAGAAGATCACACCATGAACTCAATAAAATGCCAATCACCAGAAAATGGTTGATTCAAAGGGACAATTTTCAGCCTGAATGAATTCACTTGAAATGAATGCCAACCTTAACTGAATTAAGTTGTGCTCTTTCAAATCCACTGCTGTGAGTTTGGTAGACAGTTGTCTGGATTTTACATAGCTCCAAGCTAAAATCGTAGGTCAAACTGTGACTTTTGGAGCCTCCAACACTATTTGAGTTTCTAACAATTTTTACTGAGTTTTGAGTCCTTCAGCTAATGTACAGACCCCTGTTAATAACGAGTGAACCAAAATAATTGATTCACATGAACACCCAAATATATGGGTGCATATCTAACCTTGTTTGAATTCTAGGTTCTGTTGAATTTACTGGGAAAAACAACAACAACAACAACAACCCAGAAGTTTATTTTAGTATTGGTGATGATTTCTTCTTCTTTATCTGCCTTCAAGTACCACGAGACATCTCTGCTTATGTAAATTTTGTCACTTTTGTTTCTACACAACAGGAACAAGGAACAGAAGTGCTAGTCATAGAGAATACAGAGCCTTATTCCCATTAATATTGGAATCTCTGTTATTTTCAGGTATTACTGATAGCCCTCCTATTTCCTGTGATTGGCTTTGGGAAGAGGAACCGAAGGTGTTTTCTTCTGACCCTATATCATTTGAGAAAACCACTCTTAATCCATGTAAAGCCCTTACTTTCCCAAATTAGTCAAAAACCTTTGCTAGACCCTTCAGGTGGAGATTTGAAGGAGAAAGTGCTCTTGGTGGGGGTTGGGGGGGATGAGGTGGGGGCTATAACATAGAAAACAGGAGACAGTCACATTGTTGAGGTTAAAGTATCACAAGAAGAATAATTATAGTCCAGGGTATGCGAAATATTGGAGCAAAACTAAGTGCTAAGTGGGATTTAATCAACAAAGGCTTCTGAGCAAAGGTAATTTTTGAGAAGAGTCTTTTAGTAAAATTGAAGAATAATTGATACATAATATTGTATTAGTTTCAGGTATATAAATACAGTGCTTTGATATATATATATACTACAGAATGGTCACTGTATTAGTCTAGTTACTGTCTGTCACTGTACAAAGTTGCTATGATATTATTGACTGTATTTCCTATGCTGTACATCTACATGTCTTATTTATTTTATAACTCAAAGACTGTACCTCCTAGTTCCCTTTACATATTTCATCCGTTCCCCCCAACCCCTTCCCTTTGGCAACCATCAGTTTGTTTTTGTATCTACGAATCTGTTTCATTTGTTTTGTTTTTCTTAGATTCCACATACAGATTTTTTAGATTTCACGTATAAGTGAAAGCATATGGTGTTTGTCTTTCTCTGTCTGAATTTCACTTAGGATAATATCCCCTGGGTCCACTCATATTGTTGCAAATGGAAAGATTTCATTCTTTTATATGGCTGAGTAATAGTCCACGATATTTATTGTATACTGTATATATTAAATACCTTTTTTATTCACTCATCTGTTGATGGACATTTAGGTGGCTTCCCTCTCTTGGTTAAATAATGTTTTGACATACCTGGTGTGCTGATGTCTTTTTGGATTAGTGTTTTTGTTTTCTTTGGATTAATACTCAGAAGTGGAATTGTTGGATTATATAATATTTCTATTATTAATTTTTTGAGGCACCTCCAAACGGTTTTCCATAGTGACTTCATAAATTTACATTCTCACCAACAGTGCATGAGAATTACTTTTTTTACACATTCTCACCATCACTTGTTATTTCTTGTCTTTTTAATACTAGCCCTTCTGATGCTGGGAGGTAATTGTGATTTTGATTTGCATTTTCACATACCAGTGGACCATTTCTGTGTCTTCTTAAGAAAAGTGTTTATTCAGATCTTCTACCCATTTTTTTTATTCAGATTTTTTAAATATTGTGTTGTATGAGTTCTATAAAGATATATTTTGGATTGAACCCCATATTGGATATCACTTTCAAATATCTTCTCCCATTTAGTAGGTTGCCTTTTTGTTTGTTGATGGTTTCCTTAACTGTGCAGTAGCTTTTAGTTTCATATAGTCCCATTTGTTTCCACTTTTGATCTTGCCTGTTGAAACAGATCTGTGGTATTAACAAAACAAAGGATAAAATGTAGGATCATCTCAGCAGCTGCAGGAAAAGCATTTGGCAAAATTCCACACCCACTTAAGATTAAAAACTCTCAACAAAGTAGGCATAGAGGGAATGTACCTCAACAGAATAAAAGACATACATGACAGACCCAAGCTAATATCATACTCAATGGTGAAAAGCTGAAAGCTTTTCCTTTAAGATCAGAAGCAAGACAAGGATGCCCACTCTTGCTACTTTTATTTAACATAGTATTGGTAGTCCTGGCTATAGCAGGTAGGCAAGAAAAAGAAATAAAGTGCATTCAAATTGGAAAGGAAGAAGAATAACTGCCACTATTTGCAGATGACATGATACTACTCATAGAAAATCTTAAACCCTCCCCCCAAAATCTATTAGAACTAATAAATAAATTTATTAAATTTGCAGGATACAGAATCAATATACAGAAATGTGTTGTGTTTCTATACACTAGTAACTATTAGAGAATTTAAGAAAACAGTTCCAGGGCGCCTGGGTGGCTCAGTGGGTTAAGCCGCTGCCTTCGGCTCAGGTCATGATCTCAGGGTCCTGGGATCGAGGCCCGCATCGGGCTCTCTGCTCAGCAGGGAGCCTGCTTCCCTCTCTCTCTCTCTGCCTGCCTCTCCATCTACTTGTGATTTCTCTCTGTCAAATAAATAAATAAAATCTTTAAAAAAAAAAAAAAAAAAAAAAGAAAACAGTTCCATTTATATTTGCATTAAAAAGGAATAAAATAGCTAGGAATAAATTTAACCAAGGAGGTGTGAAAGACCTATACTCTAAAAACAAGACATTAATGAAAGAAATTGAAGATGACACAAATAAGGAAAACAAGCACAGATATGATTATTGCAAATTATATTACTGTACTTATATTCATCTTATTTAAAAAACCAACATTGTGGGTTTAATGAAGTTTATTACTATTTCTATGTGTCTTTTTATACCTTCCTAAGGTTATAGAGCTACTTATTTAAATGATTTGCGGGGGTTTCAGTGATACTTTTTCAATATTCTTGGTATAGTGTAATCTTTACAGATCGGCAGACAAACCAGGGCCTTTCAGAACAGCTGGGTTTATAGGACCCGAGTTGTTGGCTGTTGGGGTCTTGGTTGCTTTTTCCACAGTGATTCAGATCTGTGTTACTGGTTAGCAGTCATTTGGGTTCTTTTTTTTTTTTTTTTTTTTTAAGGGTTAAATTTCACTTAGTTATTAAAATTTAACTCATTTCCAAAAAATGCTTCCTGCCTTGGTTTCACAGATGTTTCCTTTGTAATCTGGTTTCTCTCTACCAGGTATGTTCTTTGTAACTATTGCTTAGGCAACATCACATGCTCTTCTGTCTGTTACTGTGTTATATTGACCTGCCCTGGTATTAGAGTGTACCCTGCCCTTCCTACGCTAGTGCTCCTTAGGCTCTCTTCAGGCCGTGACCAGTCATTCCTGCTTTGGTTACTGTTATGCCCCAATAATGGGTCCATGATTAAAGGAGCGAGACTGGTACAAAGCGAAGGTCAAGCAATAAAGCAAAGCTTTATTTCGCACCAAGCATCAAGAATCTAACCAAACGTTCTGGGCCGCACCTCTTAAAAGAGAGGGTGACCCTTTTCTGTTTCACAGTCTAGCTTTTAAGGGCAAAGGCCATGTGGTTGGGCCTGGCCACGCACAGATAGCCAATGAGATTGTAACTCACACAGAAAACTCCACAGTGATGCTAGGTCACCAATTGAGTTACAGTTTCCCCATTAGACATTTGAACCAGCCTATTACACCTCGATTAGGATTGGTGCCCAAAAGGCTCCCAAAGGGCGGGGCCCATACTCCTTGGTAACCAAGGAGACAGTATGCATCCCCCCACTGATCGGATGTCTCCACCTGGCCTGACCCACCCTTGTATCTGGGCTTTGTTATCTGAAGCTGGTTTCAGGGACTTGTCGCCAAGTAAGTCCCCTGGGGAAAGGGGAGCAGGGACAGTTTCTAAGTAAGTCCTTACAGGTACGGTTCCTTTTTTCTCTAGACAGCTCTAGCCTGTCTTCCTCCTTATTCTCTGCAGTTAGTTCCATGGATTAAAACCAACCATATCCTATTATGTTCATGCTTCTTTTATTTCATAACTGCCTTTTGCCCTTTATAAAAACTTTTCTTTTTTGAAATCATAGTGGTCTTTCTCTAACTCAACTTGTTCCATTTAACCATGATTTTATTTTCCTCGTGATGCCCAAATACATAATCACTGTTTGGCTCTTAGGAATCCTTATAGGCAGACTCCTTTGTCCAATCTAGCATTGTCCCCTGACATTTTTTTTTTTTAAGATTTTATTTATTTATTTGACAGACAGAGATCACAAGTAGGCAGAGAGGCAGGCAGAGAGAGAGGAGGAAGCAGGCTCCCTGCTGAGCAGAGAGCCCGATGTGGGACTCGATCCCAGGACCCTGAGATCATGACCTGAGCCGAAGGCAGCGGCTTAACCCATTGAGCCACCCAGGCGCCCCTCCCCTGACATTTTTGAAAGGGTCTTAGTTTTCTGGTAACAGCTGGATGTTTCACAGCTGTTTTGTGTTTCCTGCCCTGTGAACTGGAATCGGATTACCTTTCAAGGATTCCTCTTTTTTTCATAGTGGAGAATTGGAACATAGAGCAAAATCTGGGCTCTAGAGGTACACAAGAAAGTTAGTAATGCATCAAAGAGCTACTGTTGGGTGGTTGGAAAAATCTGCCTTTTGAGGTTATGGGTTCCCATTGATTTTTTTTTTTTTCAGTTTGATATACCATGCTTTGGTCCTTTAGTTTTGTTAAAGTAATAGATTTTATGTGTCTTCAAGCATTTTGTTGTGGGAAGAAAGAGATTTCTCTTTGGGTAGGGGGAATGTTTATTTAGGTTGCTGACAGACTGGTAGGAGTCAGATGACAATTTAGGCACCAGGGAGAAGCACCAGTGAATAACCTGACTTCTAGAACCCTCTTTCCCTGCTAGGACTCCAGTGTGCTCACTCTTCTCTTTGTGTACCCTGGGTTCTTCAATAATTTTATTCTTCAAGCTGCCAGAAATTGTGTCTTTCTTGGGGGAAGGAGTGCTGTTCTTCCTTCATCTGGCCTGCATCTCTCTCTGGACCCAACCCCTCCGACTTCTCTTTGGGGTCTGCAAGATGAGTTGCTTGACAAGCTCGTGAGGTTGTCTCGATACCTTTATGAAGGGCCTGGATGCTTCCTTCTGTTCTGCTTCTGGTTAACACAGCTGGATAGATCACGTTTAAGATGTTTGTCCCAAATATTGGAAACTTGAAACTTTTCTAGAACAGTCATTCTGTCCTATGTGGAAAATTCAAGGATAGATTACTTTCCCGGATGAAGATACATGTACAAAGCAGGTGCTGATAATGGTGTTATTCACATAAGCCCAGGCAACGTGAAGACCAGCGTTAGTTGTGTATAACCTGAATTATGTAGAGAACTTGTTTGTGAGCTTAAAATGCTAATGGAGAAAACTCTCAATATGTGGTCATTTATTGATAATGGCCATAAGAATCATCACTGACTTTTGCCTGGATCTGATACAGTCTATCAGACTCAGAAAATGGTATCTGGGACACATTCCTGAGTTTAGACATTCTGCTCAGATGTCAAAGCACTGCAAGCAATTTCAGTTAAGCAAGCGTATTAGTTTTCTATTGCTGTGTAACTTATCACCACAAACGTACTAGCTTCTTAGCTCTGTTTCTGTAGACATTCAGGCGCAGCAGGGCTGGTTTCGCTGCCCTCAGGCTCTCTGAAAATCAAGATTTTGGGCATGGTTGTGGTTTGTACCTGGGGCTCAGGATCCTCTTAAGCAGCTCGCTGGTTACTGGCAGAAATAATTTGCTTGTGGTTGCAACAGGACCATTGTCCCCATTTGCCTGCTAGCTGTCAGCCAGTGAGCCCTCTCAGCTCACCCCGTGCTGTGCCATGTGGCTTCCATTTCAGTTCAAAGCTTAACGTGTTTGTTTTCTTCCAGGCTACCCAGATCACGTCTCTCCTTTTTTTCCTATAACTAGCTGAAGGAAGCTCTCTGCTTTTCAGGAGCTTGCTTGATGAGGTCAGGCCCACTCAGGATAATCTCCATCTTTGCCACATCACAGAATATAATCATAGCTATGATACCTTGTTGTATTCAGTCTCAAAGGGGAGGGGATTATTGAAAGGTGAGGGCCACAGCGTGGGTATAGTCGTGAGCTCTCTGCCTTCCAAAGGTGAGGGACATGAGGTGTCATTTTAGAATTCTGCCTATCACAAGGAGCTTGTCCTTAAAAAAAATTGTTGATCGCATTTTATGCATAAATTTGTATATTTATTATTTTTGTGTCAAGACTGCTATCTTTTTGACAATAGCTTTCGGATGAGAATTGTTTCATAGCGTCAGTCCTATTAGCAACAGCAAGAAGACTACCTATTTGAATGAACTTTCTCACATGTGATCTTTTAATTTGATAGAACCTTACTGAGCTTTCTGGTGGGCCAGGCACTGAGTAAGGCACTGTGTGAGCACTGTGGGAAGAGGGCAGTAATGCAGACAACCTTCTTGCCTGCATGGAACTGGATAAGAAGATTCTGAGTCCCAGATGTGCTCTGTTTCTGGGGTACCTGGAAAGAATGGGACTCTGCAAACCATTGTGGGATACGGATACATTGTAAAAGTATCATAGGAAGTAGGAACTAGCTAGCAAGAAATATGTGGTGAATGTAACAAAGAAAATCACAACCATCGGCATGTTTCCATACAAGTATACTATTTTAAGGAAGTTTACTTTATGTTAATGATAATTTTCTGCTTGTATTTTGTTGTTTGCTGGTAGAAGGCAAAAATAATAGATTTTTGAAGTGCTTAAGAATGTTTATGGGAAATATTTAAAGTTTAGGAAATTTTGTTGAAATACTCTTTCCCATCAAAATTAGGAAAAGGCTGCCACTCTTCTGCCTTCATGTTAGAACACTTTAGAGAAGCTGGTTTTCCATAATGCATAGTTCACACTGATTTTTGTAATTATCCAGTGTGCCATAGACAGGTCTATGAAATGAGATGCCACCTGACTGGACATAAAAATGTAGGTCCCTTAATATAAAGCTTGAGGAAATACATAAGGCCTTACTTGGCAGTACATTCCATAATAATATCTCTTGCTTAAATTATATATATCAGAGAATTTATCCAAATTTCCAGTGAGAGTACATCTTTCTCCTCAACAGAAAACCTTGTGAGTCTTATTTTTGTCAGAACTGTTAGCACAAAGAATGGTAAATGAAAGGTTTATATGAGTTTATGTGATTCCAGGAACTCGTTAAGTATTAAGTTCATTCTTTCAGCTTTGATGGTGTCCTTATAGCTAGCTCTTCTTTCCTCTGCTGACATGTTGAAGTGACATTTGTCATTTAGTCCTAGCTAATACATTTTGCTGTAGCTGTGTTGGTGTATATGTGTTACAAGTTTATACTGCGTAAACTTCTCTCATAAAAGTTTTTCACATAATAGAAGAAAACACAATACTCTTTATTTTATTTTTATTTTTTTAATTAACATATAGTGTACTATCTGCTTCAGGGGTACAGCTCTGTGAATCATCAGTCTTAGACAATTCATAGCACTCACCATAACACATACCCTCCCCAATGCGCATAACCCAACACCCTATCCCTCCCCCACAACCCCTCAACAACCCTCAGTTTCATGAGATTAAAAGTCTCATATGGTTTTTCTCCCTCCCTGGTCCCATCTTGTTTCATTTTTTCCCTCCCTACCCCCACGACGCCCTGCCCTGCCTCTCAGATTCCTCATAACAGAGAGATCATATGATTATTCATTGACTTAGTTTGCTTAGCTTAATACCCTCTAGTTCCCTCCATGTCATTGCAAATGTTAAGATTTAGGGGGTTTTTGATGGCTGCATAGTATTCCATTGTATATATATATACACCACATCTTCTTTATCCATTACTCTTTTGATGAACATCTAGGTTCTTTCCATCATTTGGCCATTGTGGACATTGCTGCTATAAACATTCGGGAAATCCAGTATTCTATCTGATAAAATATATTTTACTAAGAATGTTCAAAGACCTTGAATAAAAAATAGAATATAGGGTTTAATAGAATGTAGAGTTAGCTCCATCTTCTCCTTTGCAAAAAGAGATGTTTCTATGGCTCTGTGCTTCCTGGTGCTATTTTCAAGGATAGAGTTGTAGTCCAAATATGGTCACCATTTCCCCATTATCTATGTATCAATTCAGTCTACGTTTGCATCTTTTTATATTATCATTTTATATACATTTATGGCCTCACTTGATTTATATATGCATATGTAAATCTCCTTTTAAATTAAGAAACTAGTAATATTTTATGGCTGAAACACAGAAATTAGCTTCTTCTGGAAAGTGTCACAGTAAATTGAAAGACCTGTGGATTTTTTTCTTTTCTTTTTTTCTTTCTTTAGGTTTTACTTTTCTCAGCCACGTTTTATAGTTCCTGTATATAGATCTTGCACACATTTGGTCAGAATTATCACTAAATATTTTATATTGTTCAAAGCTCTTATAAATTGTTGTTTATTGTCTTTATTTTTTATAATTTTTAAAATTTTGGAATTCTAATTGTTTGTTGCTAATATCTAGAAATACAGATGTTTTTGTATATTGATCTTTATCTTGCACCCTTGAGAACTTATTTATCAATTCTTTTTTTTTCTTAAAGATTTTATTTATTTGACAGAGATCACAAGTAGGCAGAGAGGCAGGCAGAGAGAGAAGAGGAGGCAGGCTCCCTGCTGAACAGAGAGCTCGATGCGGGGCTCAATACCAGGACCCTGGGATCTTGACCTGAGCTGAAGGCAGAGGCTTTAACCCACCGAGCCACCCAGGCAACCCTTATTTATTAATTCTAGTGGTTTTTTTTTTCTCTAGATTTCATTGGATTTTCTACGTGGATGATAATATCTTCTGTGAATAAAATCAGCTTTACTTCTTCCTTTCCAGTGTGGATGCTTATTATTTCTTTTCTTCTGCCTTGTAGCATTTTCTAGAATTTTTTTTTTAAAGATTTTATTTATTTATTTGACAGAGATCACAAGTAGGCAGAGAGGCAGGCAGAGAGAGAGGAGGAGGCAGGCTCCCTGCTTGGCAGGGAGCCTGATGTGGGGCTCGATCCTAGGACCCTGAGATCATGACCTGAGCTGAAGGCAGAGCCTTTAACCCACTGAGCCACCCAGGCGCCCCGCATTTTCTAGAATTTATAATACAATGTTAAGTCAGTGATTAGAGTGGACGTCCTTGATTTGTTCCTGTTCTTAGGAGGAAGGTATTCAGTTTCTCACCACTAACTTTTATGTCACACTGCCTTTTTTTTTTCAGCTTGAAGAAGTTTTCTTCTATTTTTTTGAATTTTGTATTTTAATTTCAGTTAGTTAATATATAGTATTATATTAGTTTCAGGTGTACAATACAGCACTTCCATACAATACAATACAATACAATACAATACAATACAATACAATACATACAATACAATTCAGCACTTCCATACATCACCCTGAGCTCATCACAAGTGCACTCCTTAATCCCCATCACCTATTTCACCCACCTACCCTCCCCACCTCCCCTTTGGTAAGCATCAGTTTGTTCTTGAGAGTTAAGAGTCTCTTTCTTGATTTGTCTCTCTCTCATTTTTTTCATTGCTTGTTTATTCCGTTTCTTAAATTCCACATATGAGTGAAATCATACAGTATTTCTCTTTCTCTGACTGACTGACTTCGCTGAGTATTATACTCTCGAGTTCTGTCCATGGTGTTGCAAATGACAAGATTTCATTTTTATGGCTGAATAATATTCCAGTGTATGTATATAGCACATCTCTTTTACCCATTTATCTATCAGTGGACACTTGGATGGCTTCCATTACCATGGCTATTGTGAAGCTGCTATAAACACAGGGATCCATGTATTCCTTTGAGTTAGTGTTTTCATATTCTTTGGGTAAATACCCTGTAGTGAGATTGCTGTATCATAAGATATTTTTATTTTTAACTTTTTGAGGAACCTCCGTACTGTTTTCCACAGTGGCTTCTCCAGTTTACATTCTTACCAACAGTGCACAAGTGTTCCTTTTTCTCCACATCCTGGCCAACACCTGTTGTTTCCTATGTTGTTAATTTTAGCCATTCTGTGTTTCTATTTTTAATTGGTAATGTTTTTATCATAAATGGGTACTGGATTTTGTCAGATGCTTTTTCTGAAACTATTGAGGTGATCATACGATTAAAAATATCTATGTATTATTTATTGCTGCATAACAGATTATCCCAAATCTTAACATCTTAAAATAGCAAACATGGTTTATCTAATATTTTCTGTGGGTCTAGAATTTAGATACTCCTTATCTGGGTACCTCTGGCTCAGGGTCTCTCTGAAGTTCTGATCAAGCAATAGACCAGAGCTGTAGTTGTACTTGAAAGCACAGATCGTGTTGGTGTTTTTAGGCCCCAGTCTTTCTGCACATGTGCCTCTTGACAGGGCTGCCTTACGGCGTAGCAGCTGGCCTTCCTTAGGACTATGTGATCTAAGGGAGAGGGGAAGAGTACCAATACAGAAGCTATAGTCTTTTTATAATTATTTCTCTGAAGTGATATTCCATGATTTCTGCCATTCTGTTTATTGGATACAAGTCAAAAAGTACAGCCCACATTCAAGGTCTGGGGGCTAAGTAAGAGTGTGAATATCTGGAAATGGCCGTTGCTGGGAACTGTTTTAGAAACAACGTTCTACCATTATTTATTAAAATAGTAAACTGAACATTTTGTGTGTGTTAGAGCAAGAGTACTTGTGAATGGGAGTGGGGGGAGCGGGAGAGAGAGAATCTCAAGCAGGTTCCATCCACAGCACAGAGCCCAAGGTGGGGCTTGATCTCACAACCCTGAGATATGACCTGAGCCGAAATGAAGAATGAGACGCTTAACCAGCTGAGCCACCCAAGTGCCCCTAAAATGGTAACCTACACATTTTTGAATGTTAAGCCTTACTCCCCTTCCTGGGGTTAATTCTACTTTTTCATGATTTATTATCCTTTTTACATACTATTGGATTAAGTTTATTAGAAGTGTGCTAAAGATTTCTACATTTATATTCATGAGAGCAATCAGTCTATAGTTTTCTTACAGTATTTTTGTCTGGTTGTAGGTTTGGGGTGATGTTGGTTTCATATAATAAGTTGGGAAGTATTCTTGCCTCATTAATTTTTTTTTTTTTGAAGAATTTCTCTAGAATTGATGTTATTCCTTCTGTAAATGTATGGTTTACTTTGCCAGTAGTGTTGCCTAACTCTTGCTTTTTCTTTGTTGAAAGGTTTTTGGCTACAAATTTAATTTCTTGAATAGATGTAGGTTTATTTAGTTTATCTGTTTCTTCTGGAGTGAGCTTTGGTAGTTTTTGTCCTTTAAGGAATGTGTTTCATCTGAGTTGCTGAATTGATTGGCATAAGGTTGTTCATAATTATATTTAGGTCTGTAGGATATCATGTCTCTCCAATTTTTGATATTGGCAGTATGTGTTTTTTTACATTTTGTCCTCATCAGTCTGGCTAGAGGTTTATTTATTTTTTTAAAGATCTCTGAAAACAAACCAACCACCTTTTGGTTTCATTGATTTTCTTTATTGCTTTCTGTTTTCTATTTTGTGTACTTACATCCTGGTATTTATTCATTATTTTCATTCTTCTAGTTATTTTGAGTTTTATTTGCTCTTCTTTTTCTGGTATTTTAAGGTGTAGTCACATTAGTTGGAGATCTTTCTTCTTTCCTACTGTATGCATTTAGTATTCTCCAGTTGAAGTACTCCTTTAGCTACATTCTACCATCTTGATATTTTGTGTTATTTTCATTTAGTTCAAGATACTTTACAATTCTCCTATTGTATTATTTATTTTCTAGATACTTACTGTCATACTTAAATCTTTTAAATCCTTTCTGGCTCCTTTTTAACGTATTAATGGTTTAAAGCAATTTGATTTTGATGTACCTTCATGTTTTTTGTGTTTCTTGTACTTGGGGTTTGTTGACTTCTCAGGCCTATGTGTTTATACATTATTGTAATCGACTTGCCTCAGTGATGTGGGTGGTTTCATACCCACATCACATCTATTGCCTCTTACTATCATATCCTTAAGAAGAAAACATAAATCCTTAAAAATATTTAGTGCATCTCATCTACTTGTGATAAATTGTTAGTTTTTGATCATGGATAGAGAAATGTGCCTTAAAACTTACCAAGACTCCTTTAATAGTATTATGGTTTGCTAAAAAGTGTGATGATATCCTTCTCATTTGACTTAATTAAAATTCAACCTGTGCTTTGCAGTTGAGTCATACTTAGGACAGAACTGATGCTTAAGTTTTTTTTTTTTTTTAATTTTTTAAGATTTTACTTATTTATTTCAGAGAGAGAGAGAGAGATTGAGAGAGGAGGAGCAGGTGGGGCAGAGGGAGTGGGAGAAGCAGACTTCCTGCTGAGCAGGAAGCTGATGCAGGACCCTGGGATCATCACCTGAGCCAAAGGTAGATGTTTAACTGACTGAGACACACAAGTGCCCCACAATTTAATTAAACCTTTTTTTGGTTTGTTTAAAAATTTTTAAGGAAGGGCATAATTTAATTATATCTACTTTCCTACTTCAGCAGTTTAAAACAATTTCATTGTCAGACATGTTTATTATACAATTCAAACAATGGAAGGCATATAAAAAATTAGTAATCTTACCCTTTACCAGTTCAATTCCACATGTCTGGAGGTATCTTATGTTAACAGTTTGGTGTGTTTTCTTCTATTCCTTTCACTGTACTCACACATACACATACAGATATTTAGGTCTGTTTCTGTCTCTGTGAGTCTGCATGTTTATCTGTATCTGTATGCGTTCATACACATACATACATGTATTCTTCATGTGGAATCATCCTGTATGTAACACTCAGATACTTTATATTTTTTATTTTACCAGTATGGGGTTTTCTTCTGTTTTCCTGCTTTAAAAAATAAAGATAGAGAAACTTCACAGCAAGAAAAAGAAAACTTTAAAAGCAATTTCAGAATTACCTTTCCTCTAGAGAGAATAGTAAAGTTATAGGTATAGATACCTAGCTTCACAGACAAGCTAGATGCCATAAAATTATTTAATAAGAACAACAAAGTCTAAAGAGTATAAGAAGAATGAAAGGCTTAGAACATAGACTAGGAAACAATGAGGGCAAAAGTCAGAGACTAAAGTAAAATGGGAGACTGGGGCAGGCAGGCAAGAGAATGAGGGAAGTTGGAAAGCAAATAGGGGTCTTGTGGATTTTGAAATGAGTGCTACTCAGTGTTTCTCTTTTACAGCATTATTTCTATGCATCCATTAGTTTTGGTATTAGAAAACATACTGTTTTCAATCTCTAACCATTACCTCTTTTATATGCTCAAGTTTTATATTCCAGTTTGGAGATGAATTTAGGATAGGATGGATTTACTTTTGAAATACATGGTGATCTCTTCCTCTAGCTGTGTTCGCTACTTCCATGATGACCTGTTAGTTAAAATGCCCATCTGATTTAGCTCAACTGATTTAAAAAAAAAAATTACTATTATTAAGGCAAGTTGTCCAACTTCCTAATGATTCAGAATCATTGCACTTGCAGGCAGGTAGTAAAAATTAGGAGAGGGGTCAAGAACCACATGAGGGGACTAGTAGTCTGAACCTTAAGCTTCCCATTTTATGGACAGCATTTTTAGTGTCTGCCCTAGAAGCAGAATAATTATGAGGAATTTTTCATACTGGGATTTAAGCTGGTATTGTTTTTAGAGTATGAACTTTCTGGGTATTTCCTGAAATGGAAATCAGCATGCTTTCTAGAATAATAAATCGAGTGTTTCATGATACTAAAGTTTCAGTGGGGAGCTTTGAATTTCTTTCTTTCTTTTTTCCTAGATATGTGTCACAAAGATGTCTACACGGAACTGCCCGGGAATGGACTCAGTGATCAAACCCTTGGACACAATTCCTGAGGATAAAAAAGTCAGGGTTCAGAGGACACAGAGCACTTTTGACCCATTTGAGAAACCAGCTAATCAAGTGAAGAGGGTGCATTCGGAGAACAATGCTTGCATCAACTTTAAGTCTTCCTCCACTGGCAAAGAGTCTCCCAAAGTTAGGCGGCACTCCAGCCCCAGCTCGGTGAGTGGGGTCTTCTTTGCCAGCCGGGAAGCTGAAGGAGTGTCCCTCTAACAGTAGTGGCGCTGTGCTGGAAGAGGACAAGGAGCTTTCTCGGTGCCTTATTATGTGCGCTCTCTCAGGGTGGTTCAGTGTTTTGGGGGGAAGAGAGAGCACAAATCTATATACAGACTCTTTATTCATAAGGACTCAGCAAGCAAATGAGAAATGATTCAACTAATTTTTGGAAAAATCATTTTTTTTTCCTAGTTGTTTCCAGTTAGAGGATTTATAATGAAAGATCCTTTGGTATTTCAAACCCTTGGAAGAGGATATTGAACTTTACTGTTTTTGTGGGCAATATAGTTTTGGGTTTGGCAAATTCATGAAGAATGTCATTTCAGAGTAAATGTTCAAGTGTATTCACTTGTCTTGTTCCAGTTTTTTTTTGTTTTTTCAAAAATTTTATTTATTTATTTGACAGAGATCACAAGTAGGCAGAGAGGCAGGCAGAGAGCTCAATATGGGGCTCGATCCCAGAACCCTGAGATCATGACCTGAGCTGAAGGCAGAGGCTTTAACCCACTGAGCCATCCAGGTGCCCCCAGTGTAACTGTTTTAAAATTAAAATTAAAATTTTAATTTTAAATTTTTTAAATTTAAATTTAACATTTAAGAGCTAGATGTTGAAATTGGTCTCCTTAAGGAGAAATCCCGTTCATTGTAATGAAATTTTCTTACTCATGTTAAATTAAGGCAAGACATGCCTTTTGACCTAAGAAGGTATAAAGTTCTGAGGTGAATTTTTTACCGTAAATTTTTGCTGAAACTTGTATTTCTAAAACCGGCTTGCATTTAGCCTTGTAAAAACCCTTATGATCTTTTAGAATTAAGTAATTTTCAGATTTAGCTTACACTTAGGAACCTTCTGAGTAGATGTTCTAAGAGTAGTAAGTAAGAGGTAAGAGGAGGATGCTAAGAGAATTTTGATTCTATCATCCTGCTAAGAAACATGCCATTCTACAGATATTAAATATTAAATTTGTTGAGGGCAAACAGAGCCAGAAATGTCAACTGCTAGAAGAGTATTGACGCTTCAATTCAATTAAACTGTATGACACTGCACAAATCTGGTCACATTTTGTGTTAATGAAGTCAAAATAAATATTATCAATGCAGCATTTGTGAGGAGCATTGGTTATCTGCTTTTTTCCAAACTGACCCCATAGTCTTGTCTGTGGGTGCAGGGTAGCATCTGTCTAGGTCACAGATGTATCACTAACTCCTGGGAGAACTTTTAGATTTAGTAGCATTTTAGGAGAAAGAAGTTGTTGGGAATGATTAAGCCTATGTTATGGAAAGAGAATTATATATATTTTACTACATAGTTATCATAATATTATATATCAACCTAAAATGATATATAGAAATTGGCATTTTCAGATATTGCAATGAGGCCTACTTGTACTAAAGAATTATTTACCTTTTATCTGAAATGTAAATGTAACTAGCTGTCCTGTGTTGTATCTCAATACTAGTTATGATCTGCTGGTGCATTTCTTCTTTTGTTGCTCAGATTCTTTCTACGTAGCCATTGGGAGCTCTTTTAGGTTGGCCCTTATGCCTTTTTGAGATGTCTTCATCCCTTTGTTTTTTTGAACACGTCCTTACCTTCTGGTCCTACAAGACATTTTTGGCTTATATTGTGTTTTTCTCAACCCCAGATCTAAAACCAGCCATTTCTGCAAAGAATCTCAGTTCCTTTTCTTGGAAAGTGGTAGTTAGAAACAAGGATGTGGGTGCTGGCTGTGCTTGTTGCTACTGGGGGGTCACGTAGTTGTACACGTCAGTGTGTGCATCATAATATAAATGATGACCATGGAGTTTCCGTGTTTTTAATATTTAATAAGGAATTAGTTTTGGTTCTTATCAAGGAAAGTTGAATCTTGCCTGATGCTTTTTGTAGTTCCTCTAAAGTTCCATGTTATCTTTACTAAAGTAATGCTGAAACATAACTTAAAAGATGAAATAGACAAGTCTGGGAGGATGGCAGTGGCATAGGTTTTGAAACCCCTCTCATGGCTAGAACAACTAGGATAGTAAAAACAAAACCAGTAGGTAATATTGACAACAGCTACAGTTGGCAAGTATCTCCATGCACCTCAGAATAAAAGTGAGGGAGAACAGACTGTGTATAGTTTTCAGAACTGCATGGTATTAGGACGTGTGAGGATGGAAATCAGGGAAGGGGAAAGGACTACTCCTCTTTGAGACTGTTCTCAGAAATACTACCCCCCACCGTTGCCATCAGGTACATACTGGTAACTTGTTGGGACATTCTGAGGACAGTGACAGCAACTGGGAGGGACTTTGATGGCTTCTGTGAGTAGGTGAGTGCAAGGAGACCAGGGTGGTTTACTAATATTGGAGTAGTCTGCTGGCCTTTCTGTGGCTTCTCTAGAATGTCAAATTGAAGCACCGTTCCAGGACAAAGCCCGGCATTGAATAGAAAGTGCTCAAGCAGACTTCTGTGTAGGTCCCATTCAGTGGGGGTGCAAAGGAAAGGCATGGTCCAGAAAGAAATGTTGGAGCAAAACAGATGAGGGAGGATCTCAGTGTGTGCTAGATTGTCTTTATTTTTTTTAACTTCGTGAAACAGGTGAAAGAACTTTATTCCAGGAAGCTAGAAAAGCTATCTTGGCCACACCCCTGTCTTAAAAACTACTGAATAATTAATTTTACTTAAAATAACAATAGAAAAATTATTGGTTGGATCCTATACGAAACCATGAGAAAAAAAAGAGCAGAATAACATTATTCTGATGTTATGAATAACATCATTATTCCTAAATAATGAAAGCAAGTTAGAAGGAGGTGAAATTATCTTTACTTGCAGATTTTTGATGATGTATCTGGAAAATCCAAAAGAATCAATGAAAATACTCTAAACAGAGAGAAGTTAGTGAAATGGCAGGTTATATAAATTAGCATACAAAACCCAAGGGAAACCTTTATAAAAGCAAGAATGACTATTGAAAACTGATAAATAAAGCAAATGACTAAGCATTTATTTTCTGTGATTCCTACGTGAAATTTACCCTGTGATAACCTGGTTTTGATGGGGGGAGGGGACTGTGAATTTATCTTTTAAAAATAATCCCACTACTACATCAAGAAAGAATAATATATTTAGGAATCACAATTTGGTAATCCCTGGTGAAGTAATACATGTAGGTAATGATTGTCAGTATTTGTGGACATCACCAAGAGCAATAGCCAGGCATTATGATGTTCTGACAGAAGTTTACACAGAGCACCAACAAAATTAAACCTGAATCTGAGCAGGCCTCGAGATCTAACCACCGATTTACAGAGTACAGAGGAACACATCAAGAGAGGATTTTCTCTGTTGTGTTCCTATCCCCAAATGTATTTATTTCCCCTGCTTTTTGACTTTTAATACATGATGTTTGTAATCTTGTGATGCTGTAAATGCTGTTCTTAGCAAAGCCACATGACATACTATGATTGAATTTCTTTCCTTGAGGAACTTAAAGAAATTTTTTTCTTGAAGTATAGTAGACACACAGTGTTTCATTAGTTTTATATGTACAACATCTTTAGATTTAGCAACTTTATCCTTCTTTGCATAACTTTTAGATTTTCTTAGTTGTAATTGTTTTCTCTTCATTTATTCCTAATTGATAATATGAATTATTATAATTTCAGTTACAAATTGAGGTCCCAGATTATTTAGTAAAACTATGAAACTTCTGAAACAAATCAAAATCGGGTAACCTATCCGTTTTTCCTCCCCTTGAGATTGTCCTTGAAGTTGTCAGTCCTTCTAATCCAGTCCGGACTACTTGATCTCCAGCCTGCTATCCTGAGGCTTCCCTTCACCATCTTACTGAAAAGTTTCTTTTCTATCATTTGTATGTTAAATACCTAAGCTTTGGGTCATGTGTCTTTCTTGTTCTTGGTTTATGTCACTGAACATATGACCATGCCATCTTTCATACTTGGTAACTTGATTAATTATCTGGGTTTAGGATTCTAGTTTAGAAAATAAATTTTTTTCATAGCCTTTTGAAGACATTGCTTTGTTCTTTTCTAGGTCCCTGTATTGTTATTTTAAGCCCTAGACTATTCTGATTCCTAACTCATTCTCAGTGGAAACTTCTAGAACTTTGTTTTCATCCCTGATGTAGACCTTTTTCTTGGTACTCAGGGAATCTTTTTAATTTTGAAATTAATTTCTCTCAGTTTCAGAAAATGTTCTTTATTATTTATTTGTCAATTTTCTTTCTGGTTTTCTCTGCTTTCTAGACATTTAAAAAGTTTTTAATGCTTCAATTAAATTTTTAATTAATGCTAACATTTATTTCCAAAAGCACTTTTCTTCAAATGTTCTTTTGAAAATCAACCTGTTCTTTTTCAGTGAATAATATATTGTCTCCCATCTTAAACTTGAATATACTAAATATAGCTTGGGGGAATTTTGAAGAGTTGTTTTTGTTCGTTTGTTTGTTTATTTGTTTTTTACTACATTTCCTAAATGATCTCGAGTTTCCATTGAGTTCTTTATTTCTGTTTATTTTTTTGGTCTCTGCATTGTCTGATGAGATTTTTAATTTTGGTGAGTCTAGATCATGCCTTTGGAAAGAACTCTTGACTGAGTTCATATTATGAATAATGTGCAAAATAGTTGATAGGAAGTTCTTTGTGCCACTGGTGCTTGTCAAGTGGAGGCCTTAGAGTAGGGAATGTTGGAGAAGACCTAGTCATTTCATAGGAGAACTCAGATTGTCAGTATAAATCCATCTTTTTCCTTGGCTGAGTTGATCCCCCAGAGCAAACTTACTAGTCGATTTTTTAGGATATGAAAGCCTAACTGCTGTTTTTCTGAGATGATCAAGAAGGGGTGCAGGGTCTCCCAGTCCTACACGAACTTTCTTGTGCTTTGTTCCTATTCAGTATGACTCTTCGTTGTGATTTCCACTGTACTTGGTGTCCCAGTTCTGACTTGTGTGGTTCATCGTCTTCAGAGAATAGCCTCTGCCAGGGTTCAGTGTAGGGCAGACACCTGACTGAGAAAGGCAAGTTCCCAGGGGAATGACCTGTTCTTTAAACCCACTCCAACTAAGCGCTTCGCTTTGGGCCCCTTGTTGAAGTTCAATTTCCAGTTCTTGAGTGTTTCTGGGATCTGATTTCTTGATTTATGCCTTTGGTCATTGCCCTTGCC
Organism: Mustela putorius furo; assembly: GCF_011764305.1. Lineage (NCBI taxonomy): Eukaryota > Metazoa > Chordata > Mammalia > Carnivora > Mustelidae > Mustela > Mustela putorius. The sequence continues at coordinate 34,016,084 of NW_025421998.1, forward strand.
AGCGGCCGCCCATCCATCTGTCTCCCATCTCCAATTTTTTTTTTTTTTTATCTTGTCTGCATTCTTCTTACTTGTTCTGTTTGCTGTTGTGAGTTATGACTTTACTGTCAGTTTAGTACAGATTGGTGAGGGGGAGAGATAAATACATGTGTTAAAACCACCATGTTTAATTAGACATTTCCACTGTTTCTTACTGTTGATTTCCTTTAGATTCTCTTTCCTGAGTTCCTTACTGGGCTTACCCTTTCCTGTTCTACCCCAGGAAGTCTTTCTTATATATCAGACCACTTATATTACTTTGTGTGGAAGCTGCTTTGCTCTCTTTTCTTTGTAGGAGTTTTTGCCTCCATCCAATATGCCTTAGAAAAAAATGTCTTTGCTCTTTTCTCCTCAAGTTGGAAATGGTTTCTTTTCTCTTTTAGCATGGTGCTATAATACTCTGTTTTATTTTGAGTTCTTTTTACCTACTGCCTTTCTGCTCTCTCCCCCGTTGCAATGGAAGAGGGTATTTTGTGATACTCTCTTTTACGGAAAGACTCTTTTCCTTTGGATTCCTTATTGGGCAGAAAATGGAGGCAGTAACACTTCCTATGTAATACCACTCTATAGCCCATTCAATGGTGTATGGGTCTGATCATTTCATACCCACTGGCATGGGAACTTTAGGACAGATTTTGTTAAAAATTTTTAAAGGCTAATAGACACCAGAATAATCCCTTTACCCAAGGTCCAGCGAGATTAATGCCATATATTTATTTTACTGTTACTTCTTTGAAGTATTAGTTAAATTGAATAGGCTCTGAGAGCACTGTTGAAGAGGGAGAAAGTGAGCACAGGTGTGGCATTGCACTGAGTCCCTGTTTTAGTGAGGACAACAGGATAGCTGTTCTTTTTTCTTGGGATTACTGTGATGCGTGTATTATATGATACCACGTCTTCCCAACTGGGTATATATCTCTCCCCTGTTCACATACTGGTCATTGCTAGGAATCCTGACTCAAATCGAGAAACCCAGAATACCTTGACCTCAGAGACTATCACATTCATCTGTATACTTCTTGAATTTGTTTAGACGGTAGCACTTCAAAATTGTGATTTTATTTGAATTGGTGTATTTCAAGAGGTATTTGACAACTTTTATTTACTTCAGACATTTACTTCAGACATTACTTCCTGGGCTTCCTCCCTGGGTAGTGTTTGCTACTGTCACTGGCAGGGCACGCTTTCTTCCCCCTTTTCCTACCACCTCCTCCATCCCAGCTGTGCTCCTCAATAGCTAGAGCTATTGAAAGTGCTATGGGAGACTGCCTGTCTTACTTGCCCAATTTAGAAGGGATTTCATTGAGCTGTGCTATCATAAGCTAAGCTTAAAGAGAACATATTTTCAGAAATTCATATTTAAAGTCCTGTATACATTGTACCACAGAGTGCTCCAAATGTACCTCCTCCCATCTCCAGATAAATCTGTATCCATGATAGGCAGGCCCAGTCTGAAGAGGGAAAGAAGGAGCAGGCTTGAGAGTCCAACTTCCATTCTCAGGTGTTTATCATTGGGGTAGGGGGGAAGGAGTGCTTCTTATCTTGGTATTGCCTCCTTCTAGTGCTGGCTAGAACATTTCCTAGATAGAACCAAGCCCCCTCCTCGGTTGTTATCACCTGTGGCACTTGGATCTCTCTCTCTGCTGTGTAGCAGCTAGATCTATTTTGTAATCAAGTTATGTATCAACCATGGATTTCCTTAGTGTGACTGTGTAATCAGGTTAGACTACAGGATGATAGAGCCTCTTTCTGAGATCAAAGGCAGAAGGAAAATTAGCAAAGGAAGATTTCACTTGAAATTCTTGTTTAATTAGGTCACACAAATGCTTCCTATCTTACCCTTACATCCACTCTCAAAATTATAATATAATACAGTAGTGCATATTGTGGTTTTCTTGCAATTCAGGGCATCCTCAGTAATTTAAGCAAGGGATCATATATGAAGGTTTAAATCTATTTTCCATGAATTCAGTATGAAACTGTGGCCATTCCTATAGCCTTGTCATGGGATCATTAGAATGAGCATAGAGGTATACTCACGCAGTGTATAAAAATGCAGTTAAAAAATCCATCCCTGCTTTTAGGAGTGGGGTTTCAGTAGATGACAAATTTATTCATAATCTAATGCCTCTTCCATGAGGATTAGGTCTTCATGGGAAGATTCCACCAATGGAGTAGTGGTAAAGAAAATAGATCCTTGATTCTAATTAACTTCGTTTGACTTCTAGCTCTCCCTTTAGCTATAGGATGTTAGATGAGTTATTTACTTCTTCAGTCTTTAAAATTTTCATGTTCAAATTACTAATAGAACCAACCTGAGGGTGATGTTACGGGGATTAAATTTTGGTGCTGTTTTGAAGTGATCACCCAAAGCCAGGCACATAGCAAACACTTGATTATTAACTAGTTGCCATTGTTAATTGCACAAACCGTGAACTGGAGCTAGCAAAGGCCAAGAGCATCTCTTTCATGGCAGGGTGGCAGGCACCATTCAGCTGAATATTATCTTCATTTTTTCAGTATCTGTGCTAGTGTTCCCCTCCATTGGTCCATACAATTGCTGGTTCTCTGTACCTTTATTCTAGTTTTTAAAAAATGTATTTACGTTATCTCATTAAATTCCACATCTTTGTGCAGGTAGTGTTGGTTAGTGATTGCTGATTAGCCCTCAGTATTTCCAGTTGTCTGAAGTGCTATCTTAAAGCTTGCACTCTAGTAGGGAAGTGATAAGCAGAGAATAAATAGTTGCCCCATGAAGCTGTTTGCAGTCCACCCATACTCCTGACAGCAAAGAGGCAAAGATAATATTTAGGGTTGAGTACATACGGGTTTGATCTAGCATCTGTTTAAATGTGATGATTTAATAAAGTTGCAAGAAAAAAAATTGGCAAACCAAGGGCCTGAACTTTAATTATCAAACAAAATAGGACCTCTCCTTCTGAATTATTCTTACTTTCACTCATTTGATGGGCAGTATTTTATTATTGGCCTCTTTAATGACTTTGCAGGTGGATTCCTTATTTGTTTGTGTAGTAATTACAGATCAGAAAATTTCTGGTCATTTAAAATAGGGAACTAATTTTACAAGACTCTAACTCCTAAAGCTCAGACTATCTTAAAGTTATGTCCTATTCCATAGGCCCATTCTTTTGTAGATAAAATTTTTTAGAGAGACGTTATATGTGTATGGAGCTGTGAAGCTAGCATGATTGATCTGTAGATGACAGTGTATTCCTGCAATGTATACATATTGGTTTCACAGGAAAAATAACACTGATTGCCTTAGTGTCAGATGTGGCAAAGTATTAATTTTCTGCCATCGTGTATTAATAGGGTGTATATGGATCATGGTAGCTAATGCATCCAAATACACTTAATTAGATAAATAGAATACTTTGTGCTATTTGCATCTTCTTTTACTTGAATTTCTTGTGCATAAATGGGGTGTGTTTTTTTAAAAAGCATATTCTCATTGTTTTTCTGATTTTCTCAGTTCTATTTCTTCACGTAGAACAGATAGTGTGGTCTGTATCTTCAAACGATTACATCAACTCAAATATATAAGGCAGTTTATAAAGAGTAAAATATTTTAGGAAATTATTTATGCCTTTTCAGGAAAAGAAAATATTGGCTTCCTGTTCTTTTACTAGTGTTGTGTGACTGTGTCTTGTACTTGCTATAAATACGCATTAGCAGTTTATCTTCTAATAGGAGTAAAGAGGTAATTTTCTGCTGCTTCTTTCTTGAACTTAGATTAGATTTATTCTTAAAGGAGCACAAAAGCAAACACAGACTTCTCATTCTAATTTTAAATAATTTAGAGTGGAACTGTGAACACAATATTTTCCCCATTGAAGATCATTTTATACTGAAGTTTAATATAGGTTTTAAAATTTCTATTTAAAACTTGGGCTCAGGAGGGTGATGGTAAAGTGTGACATTCGCAAGCTGTTTCCCGGTGATGAAAAATGCATGAGAACATAACCCACACAGGACTAGTCAGGCGATTTTGAATGTAATTTTCCATTAAGTTTTACTTGATTCAACTCAACACATGGTTTGTACCTTACAAGTCTCATGAAGAAGAGAATACGTGGTCCACTGTCTTTATTAATCTCTTCTTAGTATGTCTAATTCATATTACTTTCAGCCTTTCTTCTCTTCTAGTATGTGCGTATGTATTTATATTTTCTTGTGTGTATTGATTCGGCTGTCTCCCTGGGTCTTAAAATGTCGTGGCTTCTGTGCCACCTATTTATTTATGAATTTTCAATTTTCATTTTCTTTTTCACTCACACAGCTAAACTATTTAAGTTTTCCTTTTGTTCTTAATTGCAAATTTCATTGCATTGTGTTCAGGAAAAGTAACAAGATGTTTCTGCAATTTTGGATATTGAATGTGGTCATTTTTTTTTTGTGGATGTTAAATTAATGTGCTTGAAAAGAATATGTATTAATATGTGTATTAGATTAAAATGGTAATTCTCATATTCAGGTTCATAAATCCCTTACTTATTACTTGTCTGCCTGCTTTGTTGATGTCTGAGTGATGTATGTTTGTTTCCCATTATCACCATGAATTTGACAATTTCTTATTGCTACCTGCAGTTATTTCGTACACTTCAAAACTATGCTAATTGATTCATACTAGTTTGTGAGTATTAAATTTCTTTGTGGCTATTGATGTTCATTTTTATGATATTACTAATTTAATCTATTTGTTTATGAATTTTATCTTGTCCATCAGTATTGCGATACTGCATTATTTTGTAAAATTACTTTTTTGCTGTATTTTCAGATTTACTCTTTTTAATTTTACCTCTTCTTAATAGCGTATTGCTAGACTTTCTTTGTTTTTTCAATCAGAAATTTTTATTAATAAAGGAAATTTGCTTATTTATTTTTATTATAATCAATACAGTTGATGCTATGTTTTACACAGTCAATATGGTTAAACTTAAGCTCTTATTTTATGAACTTTTACTTAACCCATTTTCTTCTTGAGCACCCCCTTCCTCTGACCTTTCACTTTTTGTTTCATCCCTCTCCTCGTGACATGGTGTCCTTCTATTCCTTTTTCCCTAATTTGTCTGGGATTTGTGTATCCAATTCATATTATTTGTGACGACCTTTGAAGAGTTAAGAAACATAGTAAAACATATGCATTTGGAGTTACTCAGCTTCTGCAGTCTGTCCTGATCAATGGAAGACATCTCAGCCTGCCGTTGCTTCTTTTTTCCTAGTGTTCCTTGCCTTTTTGCACTTCGCCTATCACTCCAACTACATCTCATATCGAGAGAATACAGAATTTTATATCCAGATTTTTTTTCTGTAGATGGCAACATTGCAGCTTTTCCATCCCACCGACAGGACTATTTTGAGTATAGTTTTAGTGATTCAGAATCATTTCCACTATTTATTTTGAAAATGTTGCCTGTCTTTTTGCAGTCATTGTTGTCTGTGAGAATATTATGCCGATTGGATATTTTTTCTATTTAGATGCAACCTCTCCTTAGAGTTCTCTAGGAGAATTCTCTTCAAACATTGAGCTTATCACTTTTTAATGAATGTCTATTCTTTTATTCACTGCCCATTGAATATTTTATTTCATTGATTAAATATTTAATCTCTAGATTTCTAAGTGTTTCTTCTTAAATGATACAGTGTCTCTGAACATATCGGGTGTTTGTATTCAGAGTTATTCTTTGCAATGTCAACTCTCTTACCCAGGTTTTGGTTCACCTGCCCATTAAGTAGTATGCCTTTTTTCCCAGGTATTGATTTTCCTGGAACGATTGGTGATTTTTTATTATATACTCATTTTTGTATTTCAGAATTGCTGTCAGCTTATTTGGTTTTCTGTAAATCATCTGTAGTGATTGTGTGAGAGAGCAGGGATTACAGCTTGGGAGTGGGGGATACTCATCCTTTTTCTAGGCAGTGGCTATTTCCATCCGTGCTCTGCCCCTCTCTCCTGAATACTCATCCTCTCAGTTGTCTCTCCTCTGTGCAGATGTCCCTGTCCTTTGCTTGGGACACCCTGTGCTCAGCTGTGCTGATTAATTTCACATTTACCTGGAGACTCCTGCTTCTTTTCTTTGTGTTGCTCTTCTTCTCCAGGTTGGGGCATTAGGTCACCCCAGTCTTTTCTCTGAAGTTTTGATTCCTGTTTACTGTCTGTCTTTCAGAATTTTTCAAAATTTCTGATCAAGTATTGGCACGTTTTCTTGTTTCCCATTCCTGCTTCTGGTTTATTGTTTTTGAAAACTATCTTCTCAGTCACTGCAGCATTTTGGGTGGGAAGGAGGTAAGAAGCATGTGTTCCACTTGCCACATGGTGTCTTTATAAATGATGGGAGTCAGATCCATTCCCAGGATGTTATGTTTTTTTGTAAGTGGTATAAGAGCACATGCTCAAGGATAGTGTGCTATAAACTTTCTGCAAGAGGTTCTTTTCCTGAGCTTCTAAAATTCATTAATTATGCAGTAATACAATCACCAGCAACTTTTTAAATCAATTATTTATGTATTTATAACTGAGATTGGATGGTCCTTTAAAATGCTTTTAATTTCTCATGTAATTATCATTTTTTGATATGTTTTGATATTACCTTTTTATAGCGACATGAAAATAATAGATAACTTGCCCCATGGAGCATAGCACTCCCCATTTCTTGCTATCTGGTCAAAGTTGAGTTAGGAGCTGGGGACAGCAAGAGGGACTACTCACTTTTAGCACTTTTATTGTCTTGATGGGGTGTACCATGTCTTCGGGAACAGTTATTTTGCTGCAGCTAAACCTTCAAGGATGGTTTATAATACATAAGACAGTTCCTTTTGTGTTAATGAGTAATATCTGAGTGATACATTGTTGATTATTTGTTTGCATTATTGTGAAGAGGTGTTGGAGCAGTACCTTTATCTGGCTGAATATCACATGGTCATGATTTATAACAGGGGTCAGAGAGTAAACATTTTCGTTTTCGTTGGCTGTGTCACCTCTGCTGCAGTTGTGACTCTGTTGTAGCTTTCAAGTCATAAGGCAATATAGAAATGAACATGCATGACTATGTTCTGATCAACTTCATGGACACTAAAATTTGATTTTCATATATAATCTTTTCATGCTAGAGATTTTATTCTTCTTTTGACTGCCCCCTTTAAAAAATAGAAACTATTCTAAGTTTGTGGGATGAATAGGTAGTAGTTTGGTGCTGCTGACCCCTAATTTAGAAGATTATATAATAACATGGAAAATACTCATTATATATTGAGTCGCGGGGAGGAGAAGCAGGTTAAAATCAGTATGTTTAGTGTAATCCCATTTATGTAAAAAAGCAGCCATCAGCATATAGATAGCACTGGAAGAAGAGATACCAAAATATTAATGGTGGTTCTTTCTTGGTGGACAGATAGATCATGGGTAAATGTGAACTTTTCTACATTGTATTTATTTGCATTTTCTGTTTTGTATCCTGAATAGTTATTATGTTGTTTTTTAGAAAAAATTATTCTTATATCAGAAAAAAGTTATGGGGCACTTGGGTGGCTCAGTGGCTTAAGCTTCTGCCTTTGGCTCAGGTCATGATCTCAGGTTCCTGGGATTGAGCCCTGCATTGGGCTCTGCTCGGCGGGGAGCCTGCTTCCCCTCTCTCTCTGCCTGCCTCTCTGCCTACTTGTGAACTCTCTCTTTCTGTCAAATAAATAAATAAAATCTTAAAAAAAAAAAAAAGAAAAGTTATTTTAAAAAGTGACAGAATCTATACATTTTTAGCAAAATTGGCCTATTTATTGTTGATTAGTTTGATACAATCTGTTTTGTTTGCCCTCTGCTCCATTTTTAGCCGACAAGTCCCAAATTTGGAAAAGCTGACTCATATGAAAAACTGGAAAAGCTAGGGGAAGGATCTTATGCTACAGTATACAAAGGGAAAAGCAAGTAAGTTCATTTGGTTTTTAATATTTCACATTGAAAATGTACCTGCTCTTTTAATACTGGTTATTAGCAATTAACAATATTTATTTAAATAATTCTCCTTTAATATACAGTAGATTTTTCCTTCTCAGTTTATGTTGTTGTTGTTTTAAGAAGTGTAAAAATTAGCAGAATTGGTTTTGCCTGCTAGCAAACAATTTTGCAGACTTGTCCAATTTATCTTTTCTGTCCTCCCCCCGCCCTTCTCCCCCAACACTGAGGCTAGAACCCTCAAATGAGAATTCGTTTCCAGGTGAATGATATGATTAATTTCTTCTGGAGGTTTAGTGCTTGCTTAAGAATAAGAGTACTGATTTGACAAAGTCAAATATATTGGCCATTCTTGTTTTTTTTTTTTTTAAATTGAGCTTTTACTCTATATGAAGAAATCACTAAATTAAAAAAAAAAAAGCAGACTTTTTCTTTTTTCTTATCCGAGTATTCTGACATTATATAACATGTATTTTCACATGGAGAAACAACCTTTCCTCCTGCTGTCATCTCCACCACCCCCGCCCCATACTATCCTGCGGTCGGGCACAGGTTTGGATTCTTGAAAAGCTTACCTCTGTGTTTCTGATCGGCTTCCTCCCTCTCTCTTATTGATTAAAGAATGCGGAGTTACTGTATTCGGTGGCATGCAAAAATATAATGCTGTTTCTCAAATAACTGTAGGAGATAGAAACCTTGCCTTACCATAATAGCATTACCAAATAATGTTGAAAATCAATTTTCTGAACCATCCCTGTTTTTGTCTCTCTTTTATGTCATTATGGAAGATAGGAAATTCTAACCTAATTAATTACATAGAAACATGTAGTGCAAAATTCTCTGAAGGAACATTCTAAACACATAATTGGAAATTTTGACCATTTAGGTAATCTTTGGCTTTTCTGGAATATAGTCTTATAGCTTACTTATTTTTTTATGAAGATTCAGAAATATTTCTGACAAAGGAAGATATGTAAGTAAGGATTCAGGAATAATATAAGTAACAAATAGTAATACTAATTTTGAGGTTTTGAATATTTACCAAAAAAGTCTTTAAAAAAATTTTGAATGCGGGGCTCCTGGGTGGCTCAGTGGGTTAAGCCTCTGCCTTCAGCTCAGGTCATGATCCCAGGGTCCTGGGATGGAGCCCCGCATTGGGTTCTCTGCTTGGCAGGGAGCCTGCTTTCCCCACTATCTCTGCCTGTCAAATAAATAAAAATAAAATCTTAAAAAAAAATTTGAATGCAAAAGCAACATGATGGGGAATAAAAAAAGGGCTGTTAATGACTTAACTCAAGGGTCTGAGCATTATAGAATATTGCTGAGCAAATTTTAATAGAGGTTGTGTGTGAAACTTTATATACTTTCCTGAAGAAAAAAAGTTACTTCTTTAGTATATAAAAATTACTTGTGCAATTAATGTTTATAACATAAGGATCACTACACTGGATTAATCAATTATTTTGTATTATGTATGGTATATCTGTTGTCTCACCACTTCTCATGTTGCTCTGTAAAGATAGTTCCTATAATTATCACCTCCATTTCACTAGGAATCCTGGTGCTTGGAGTTTTTGCCACTTGTCCAAGTCCACACGGTTGGTGGCAAAGCTTGTTTTTGGCTCACGTCTCTCTGGTTTGCAGCCATTCTTTTCCCAACCATTATACAATACTGCTTGCACAGTATAAGGCCTTCCTTGGAAAGCCTTGGTCCTTGTTGAATATTCCAGATGGTTCGCACATATGCTCTGGCTTGTTGCAATCATGAATCAAACAGAAGCAAACATATTATTTCATTATAAGGAAACACAACAATGACTTTGAAGTGCCTTCCCAAAAAAGATGGTCTCAGCTGATATCCAAATGTAAGTTAATAACTCTATTAAATGTTGAACTTTGTGATTTATGTCAAAATCTTGGAGATAGTTGAAAAATCCTCCATTTATTACGCTCGAACAAAAGGCTGTCTTTTAAGTAGCTGCAATCTTTGAGAAGGATGGTTCTGCACAGTTAATACTCTTCACTCCAGCAGGCCTGAATGTATCTTGTCAGCATTTCTCAAGCAGCTTCAAGCCCGCTGGTCACATGTAGCATTTAATTTCCTCCGGCTGGAGATGAAAGTCACTGACCACTCACCTGCTTTAAGAGAGGACAGGTTGCCTGTGCTTGCTTGCTTTAGGGTGGCAAGGTCAGGCCAGAGCCCAGTAGTTACGTGCCATCTTGTGACGCTGGAGAGCTGAGTTGGTTTGATGTGTCCCCTGAAGTGCTGTAATTTAAGTAGCCAGCCGAAATGCTGTGCCTCCCCCATTCTAGGACTCCTCACCCCCCTCCCATACATGTCGGCACTCTGGCTCCATCTTTAAACGTTATCTTTAGCATCGTCTCCAAGGGCAGCTATCATTATCTTTTAATAGAGGTGCCTGGTATTTGCAGAGATCTCACTGATTTCTAGTTTGTGAGTGCTTTATAACTACACCTTGAATCACATTGGTCAAGTTGGGATTTTGCCACAACCTCGCTGTGTTAGTTCGCTAGGGCTGCGGAAACCAAAGACCGAAGACTGGGTGGTTTAAACAATAGAAATTTATCTTCTCGCAGTTCTGGAAGCTGGAAGTCTTAAGAGCGAGGTCTTGGCAGGGTTCCGTCCTTCTGATGGTTGGTTCTGTAGGGGAGAGAATCTGTTCCCTGCTTCTCTCCCAGCTTCTGCGGTGAGCTGGCAGTCTCCGGCATTGCTGGCTTGTAGACGCAGCACCTCAGTCTCCACCTTCCTCTTCACTGTTGTCTCCTGTGTGTATCTGTATCCAAATGTCCCCTTTTCAGAAGGACTCTAGTCATACTGGATCAGGGCCCACCTGCATGACTTCATTTTAACTCAGTTATCTCTGCTAAAGGCCCTATTTCCCAAGAACCTGTGTCATATTCCGAGGTTTTAGAGATGAAAACTTCAGTTTATCTTTTTTGGAAGGTATAATTCAATCTCTAACACTTACACATTTCAGACCTCAGTAATTGGGCACTGCATTCATGACAGTGTTCTTCTTTTACTATTTATGGTGTATCTTGAGTCAGTCATCTTTTATTTCATGGTTCTTTAAATAATACAAGCAAGGCAGATCCCTCCCTCCCTCAGTGTTTGCGTACTTGTTAATTCAGGTGTAATTGCTGGTAGCTACAGTTTAGAAACTTCAGAAGGACTAGAGAGACTTTTTATTGCCTTGAATTCCCTTGAATATTTTATTTATGCAGGGACACATAGATTGGGAAGAAGTTGACTGAGATCTTATACTGTGTAGCCGCCTTGGTAAAGAGCTTGGTTCTAGGGGCACCTGGATGGCTCAGGCCATGGTCCCGGGTCCCTGGTATCAAGTCTGGGCATCAGGCTCCCTGCTTAGTAGGGCATCTGCTTCTCCTTCTCCCTCTGCCTATCCCCCTGCTTGTGTGCTCACTCTTTCTCTTCCCAATAAATAAATAAAATCTTAAAAAAAAAAAAAAAGGAGCTTGGTTCTAGAGAGTATGGTTGGTGCTGCAAACATGTCAACATACAGAACTCAGCTTTTTAGTTTTTTAAATAAAAGCTTTGGATTTCCCACATTTTCATATTTGAGTAGAATTTTTTTTTTTTAAAAACCAGTGTTTTCCAGCATCCTTTGTGCTTACTTTGTGTGTGTGTTTGGGGGAATGGAGGCAGTTTATCATCACCCTGACTGTGAATCTCTACCCTAGCTTGGTTTCCTGATTATGTTCTCTCTTTTAAATCTCTGTAGCATTTAATATAAGATTTTAAAAAGTTATGCATTGTATAATACTTTGCATTGAAAAATAGATAGCATTTACGAATGTCTTTAATTTAGTACTTCAGAATCATCATTTTACCTTTCAGGGATTTTCCCAGGGACTTTTATACATTAAGAGACTTGTTAACATTTTTTTTGAGCTTATTCAACTAATGATGAATGTTTATTGTGTTGTTTTGATGCCCCTTTTATACTGTAGGTGAAGAAGAGATGAATCACATGCAGATTCTGACCTCAAGAGACTTCACAGTCTTGGAGGGAGATGGTCCATACCTAAATAACTTAAAATAAATTAGAATGTTGTGATATGAGCTAGAATCCAGTAAAAAAGGGCCAGGTAAAATGATGTGGGGTTTTCAAAGGGAAAGAGAGGATGATGTTGACTAAAGTATTTTATTTTATTTTATTTTATTTTTTTTTTAATTTTTTATTTTTTATAAACATATATTTTTATCCCCAGGGGTACAGGTCTGTGAATCACCAGGTTTACACACTTCACAGCACTCACCAAATCACATACCCTCCCCAATGTCCATAATCCCACCCCCTTCTCCCAAACCCCCTCCCCCCGGCAACCCTCAGTTTGTTTTGTGAGATTAAGAGTCACTTATGGTTTGTCTCCCTCCCAATCCCATCTTGTTTCATTTATTCTTCTACCCACATAAGCCTCCATGTTGCATCACCACTTCCTCATATCAGGGAGATCATATGATAGTTGTCTTTCTCTGCTTGACTTATTTCGCTAAGCATGATACGCTCTAGTTCCATCCATGTTGTTGCAAATGGCAAGATTTCATTTCTTTTGATGGCTGCATAGTATTCCATTGTGTATATATACCACATCTTCTTGATCCATTCATCTGTTGATGGACATCTAGGTTCTTTCCATAGTTTGGCTATTGTGGACATTGCTGCTATAAACATTCGGGTGCATGTGTCCCTTTGGATCACTACATTTGTATCTTTAGGGTAAATACCCAGTAGTGCAATTGCTGGGTCATAGGGCAGTTCTATTTTCAACATTTTGAGGAACCTCCATGCTGTTTTCCAGAGTGGCTGCACCAGCTTGCATTCCCACCAACAGTGTAGGAGGGTTCCCCTTTCTCCGCATCCTCGCCAGCATCTGTCATTTCCTGACTTGTTGATTTTAGCCATTCTGACTGGTGTGAGGTGATATCTCATTGTGGTTTTGATTTGTATTTCCCTGATGCCGAGTGATATGGAGCACTTTTTCATGTGTCTGTTGGCCATCTGGATGTCTTCTTTGCAGAAATGTCTGTTCATGTCTTCTGCCCATTTCTTGATTGGATTATTTGTTCTTTGGGTGTTGAGTTTGCTAAGTTCTTTATAGATTCTGGACACTAGTCCTTTATCTGATATGTCGTTTGAAAATATCTTCTCCCATTCTGTCAGTTGTCTTTTGATTTTGTTAACTGTTTCCTTTGCTGTGCAAAAGCTTTTGATCTTGATGAAATCCCAGTAGTTCATTTTTTTCCCTTGCTTCCCTTGCCTTTTGCGTTGTTCCTAGGAAAGATGTTGCTGCGGCAGAGGTCGAAGAGGTTGCTGCCCGTGTTCTCCTCAAGGATTTTGATGGATTCCTTTCGTACATTGAGGTCCTTCATCCATTTTGAGTCTATTTTTGTGTGTGGTGTAAGGAAATGGTCCAATTTCATTTTTCTGCATGTGGCTGTCCAATTTTCCCAGCACCATTTATTGAAAAGGCTGTCTTTTTTCCATTGGACATTCTTTCCTGCTTTGTCGAAGATTAGTTGACCATAGATTTGAGGGTCTATTTCTGGGCTCTCTATTCTGTTCCATTGATCTATGTGTCTGTTTTTTTGTGCCAGTACCATGCTGTCTTGATGATGACAGCTTTGTAATAGAGCTTGAAGTCCGGGATTGTGATGCCACCAACGTTGGCTTTCTTTTTCAATATCCCTTTGGCTATTCGAGGTCTTTTCTGGTTCCATATAAATTTTAGGATTATTTGTTCCATTTCTTTGAAAAAGATGGATGGTACTTTGATAGGAATTGCATTAAATGTGTAGATTGCTTTAGGTAGCATAGACATTTTCACAATATTTATTCTTCCAATCCAGGAGCATGGAACATTTTTCCATTTCTTTGTGTCTTCCTCAATTTCTTTCATGAGTACTTTATAGTTTTCTGAGTATAGATTCTGTGTCTCTTTGGTTAGGTTTATTCCTAGGTATCTTATGGTTTTGGATGCAATTGTAAATGGGATTGACTCCTTAATATCTCTTTCTTCTGTCTTGCTGTTGGTGTAGAGAAATGCAACTGATTTCTGTGCATTCATTTTATATCCTGACACTTTACTGAATTCCTGTATAAGTTCTAGCAGTTTTGGAGTGCAGTCTTTTGGGTTTTCCACATATAGTATCATATCATCTGCGAAGAGTGATAATTTGACTTCTTCTTTGCTGATTTGGATGCCTTTAATTTCCTTTTGTTGTCTGATTGCTGAGGCTAGGACCTCTAGTACGATGTTGAATAGCAGTGGTGATAATGGACATCCCTGCCGTGTTCCTGACCTTAGCGGAAAAGCTTTCAGTTTTTCTCCATTGAGAATGATATTTGCGGTGGGTTTTTCATAGATGGCTTTGATGATATTGAGGTATGTGCCCTCTATCCCTACACTTTGAAGAGTTTTGATCAGGAAGGGATGTTGTACTTTGTCAAATGCTTTTTCAGCATCTATTGAGAGTATCATATGGTTCTTGTTCTTACTTTTATTGATGTGTTGTATCACATTGACTGATTTGCGGATGTTGAACCAACCTTGCAGCCCTGGAATAAATCCCACTTGGTCGTGGTGAATAATCTTTTTAATGTACTGTTGAATCCTATTGGCTAGTATTTTGTTGAGTATTTTCGCATCTGTGTTCATCAAGGATATCGGTCTATAGCTCTCTTTTTTGGTGGGATCCTTGTCTGGTTTTGGGATCAAGGTGATGCTGGCCTCATAAAATGAGTTTGGAAGTTTTCCTTCCATTTCTATTTTTTGGAACAGTTTCAGGAGAATAGGAATTAGTTCTTCTTTAAATGTTTGGTAGAATTCCCCCGGGAAGCCGTCTGGCCCTGGGCTTTTGTTTGTTTGGAGATTTTTAATGACTGTTTCAATCTCCTTACTGGTTATGGGTCTGTTCAGGCTTTCTATTTCTTCCTGGTTCAGTTGTGGTAGTTTATATGTTTCTAGGAATGCATCCATTTCTTCCAGATTGTCAAATTTATTGCCGTAGAGTTGCTCATAGTATGTTCTTATAATAGTTTGTATTTCTTTGGTGTTAGTTGTGATCTCTCCTCTTTCATTCATGATTTTATTTATTTGGGTCCTTTCTCTTTTCTTTTTGATAAGTCGGGCCAGGGGTTTATCAATTTTATTAATTCTTTCAAAGAACCAGCTCCTAGTTTCGTTGATTTGTTCTATTGTTTTTTTTGGTTTCTATTTCATTGATTTCTGCTCTGATCTTTATGATTTCTCTTCTCCTGCTGGGCTTAGGGTTTCTTTCTTGTTCTTTCTCCAGCTCCTTTAGGTGTAGGGTTAGGTTGTGTACCTGAGACCTTTCTTGTTTCTTGAGAAAGGCTTGTACCGCTATATATTTTCCTCTCAGGACTGCCTTTGTTGTGTCCCACAGATTTTGAACCGTTGTGTTTTCATTATCATTTGTTTCCATGATTTTTTTCAATTCTTCTTTAATTTCCCCGGTTTGACCCATTCATTCTTTAGAAGGATACTGTTTTAGTCTCCATGTATTTGGGTTCTTTCCAAACTTCCTTTTGTGGTTGAGTTCTAGCTTTAGAGCATTGTGGTCTGAAAATATGCAGGGAATGATCCCAATCTTTTGACACCGGTTGAGTCCTGATTTAGGACCGAGGATGTGATCTATTCTGGAGAATGTTCCATGTGCACTAGAGAAGAATGTGTATTCTGTTGCTTTGGGATGAAATATTCTGAATATATCTGTGATGTCCATCTGGTCCAGTGTGTCATTTAAGGCCTTTATATCCTTGCTGATCTTTTGCTTGGATGACCTGTCCATTTCAGTGAGGGGAGTGTTAAAGTCCCCTACTATCATTGTATTATTGTTGATGTGTTTCTTTGATTTTGTTATTAATTGGTTTATATAGTTGGCTGCTCCCACATTGGGGGCATAGATATTTAAAATTGTTAAATCTTCTTGTTGGACAGACCCTTTGAGTATGATATAGTGTCCTTCCTCATCTCTTATTATAGTCTTTTGGCTTAAAATCTAATTGATCTGATATAAGGATTGCCACTCCTGCTTTCTTCTGATGTCCATTAGCATGGTAAATTCTTTTCCACCCCCCTCACTTTAAATCTGGAGGTGTCTTCGGGCTTAAAATGTGTTTTCTTGGAGGCAACATATAGATGGGTTTTGTTTTTTTTATCCATTCTGATACCCTGTGTCTTTTGACAGGGGCATTTAGCCCATTCACATTCAGGGTAACTATTGAGAGATATGAATTTAGTGCCATTGTATTGCCTGTAAGGTGACTGTTACTGTATATGGTCTCTGTTCCTTTCTGATCTACCACTTGTAGGCTCTCTCTTTGCTTAGAGGACCCCTTTCAAGATTTCCTGTAGAGCTGGTTTGGTATTTGCAAATTCTTTCAGTTGTTGTTTGTCCTGGAAGCTTTTAATCTCTCCTTCTATTTTCAATGATAGCCTAGCTGGATATAGTATTCTTGGCTGCATGTTTTTCTCGTTTAGTGCTCTGAAAATATCATGCCAGCTCTTTCTGGCCTGCCAGGTCTCTGTGGATAAGTCAGCTGCCAATCTAATATTTTTACCATTGTATGTTACAGACTTCTTTTCCCGGGCTGCTTTCAGGATTTTCTCTTTGTCATTGAGACTTGTAAATTTTACTATTAGGTGACGGGGGTGTGGGCCTATTCTTATTGATTTTGAGGGGCATTCTCTGAACCTCCTGAATTTTGATGCTCGTTCCCTTTGCCATATTGGGGAAATTCTCCCCAATAATTCTCTCCAGTATACCTTCTGCTCCCCTCTCACTTTCTTCTTCTTCTGGAATCCCAATTATTCTAATGTTGTTTCGTCTTATGGTGTCACTTATCTCTCGAATTCTCCCCTCGTGGTCCAGTAGCTGTTTGTCTCTCTTTTGATCAGCTTCTTTATTCTCTGTCATTTGGTCTTCTATATCACTAATTCTTTCTTCTGCCTCATTTATCCTAGCAGTGAGAGCCTCCATTTTTGATTGCACCTCATTAATAGCTTTTTTGATTTCAACTTGGTTAGATTTTAGTTCTTTTATTTCTCCAGAAAGGGCTTTTATATCTCTCGAGAGGGTTTCTCTAATATCTTCCATGCCTTTTTCGAGCCCGGCTAGAACCTTGAGAATTGTCATTCTGAACTCTAGATCTGACATATTACCGATGTCTGTATTGATTAGGTCCCTAGCCTTCGGTACTGCCTCTTGTTCTTTTTTTTGTGTTGAATTTTTACGTCTTGTCATTTTGTCCAGATAAGAGTAAATGAAGGGGCAAGTAAAATACTAAAAGGGTGGCAACAACCCCAGGAAATTATGCTTTAACCAAATTAGAAGAGATCCAAAATCGTGAGTGGGGAGAAAGGGGATAAAAAGAGGTTCAAAAAGCAAGAGAGAAAAAAGAAAAAAGAAAAAAAAAAAAAAGAAAAGAAAAGAAAAGAATTTTAAAAAAAGAAAACACCTAAGAAAAATGTAAAATATATATATATATATATATATATATTAGATAAACTAGTAAAAAATCGTTAAAAAAGAAAAAGGTAACAGTTAAAAAAAAAATTTTACCCGAAGGCGAGAAAAAAAAAATGAAAAAGAAAAAATTAAATTAACTGCAAGACTAAAAAAAATCACAGGAAAAAAGCCATGAGTTCCGTGCTTGGCTTTCTCCTCCTCTGGAATTCTGCTGCTCTCCTTGGTATTGAAACCGCACTCCTTGGTAGGTGAACTTGGTCTCGGCTGGATTTCTTGTTGATCTTCTGGGGGAGGGGCCTGTTGTAGTGATTCTCAAGTGTCTTTGCCCCAGGCGGAATTACACCGCCCTTACCCGGGGCCGGGGTGAGTAATCGGCTCGGGTTTGCTTTCAGGAGCTTTTGTTCCCTGAGCGCTTTCCGTAGAGTTCCAGAGGACGGGAATACAAATGGCGGCCTCCTGGTCTCCGGCCCGGAGGAGCCGAGAGCCCAGGGCCCCACTCCTCAGTGCGCCCTCAGAGAACAGCGCCCAGTTACTCCCGCCTGCCTGACCTCTGGCCGCGCTCCGAGCTCACAGAGCCTGCGACCGGTTCAAGGTAACCCCGAGCTGCAGCTGCGAGCTTACTGTCGGCTCTGTCTCTGTAGCCGGCTTTCCCGTTCCAATACCCGCAAGCTCTGCGACACTCAGACACCCCCGATCCTTCTGTGACCCTGCGGGACCTGAGGCCACGCTGACCCCGCGTGGGCTTCACCCCGGTTTAGCCTCTGGAGCGATGTCCCTCAGCGGAACAGACTTTTAAAAGTCCTGATTTTGTGCGCGGTTGCTCCGCCGCTTGCCGGGAGCCGGCCCCTCCCCCCGGGGTCTATCTTCCCGTCGCTTTGGATTCACTTCTCCGCCGGTCCTACCTTTCAGAAAGTGGTTGATTTTCTGTTTCCAGAATTGCTGTTCTTCTTCTCTTCGATCTGCCGATGGATTTTCAGGTGTTTGCAATCTTTAGATAAGCTATCTAGCTGATCTCCGGCTAGCTGAAGCAGTCTCAGCTTGCTACTTCTCCGCCATCTTGACTCCCTCCCGACTAAAGTATTTTAAATATGTTCTCTCCAGGGGTGACTGATCAAATTCACAACCTCATGTGCTTTTATTTTTTTAATTTTTAAAAAAGTTTTTATTTTAATTCCAGTTAGTTAACATACAGTGGTGTGTTCATTTCCGGTGTACAGTATAGTCGTTCTGCACTTCCACACATCACGCAGTGCTCATTATGACAAGTGCCCTCCTGTGTCCCCATCACCTGTTTCACCAGTCCACTCCCCACCTCCTGTCTGGTCACCATCAGTTCTCTAAGTTAAGAGTGTGTTTCTTGATTTCTCTAACTCTATCTCTCTTGCTTACTTTTTCCTCTTTGCTCATTTGTTTTGTAAATTCCACATATGAGTGAAATCATTTGGTATTTGTCTTTCTCTGATTGACTTATTTTGCATAAAAAAAGAATGTAATCTTGCCATTTACCAGGATGCAGAGCTAGGAAATATAACACTAAGCTTCAGGACTTTTAAATCAAGCCTCCCTCATCACTGTGTGTATTCACAGAAATTCTTGGGACAGTTGTCTTTTAGGCTATGGTCCCCAAACAGATATATTTTCACCCTCTGTTATCAGACTCTCCACTAAACTTGTTAAAGACTGGGAGCCTTAAGTGAAAAGCAAACTGATTCATTTGGATTATTGTGCAGATTTTGATTAAGTGAAAAGTACTACATCTAAGTGTTAAAGTGGAATTGGTTTTAAGCAATGTTGTTTGGCAGGGTGGGTGGGTTCTTTGTGTGTGAGCACCCATGAGGGCCTGGCTGTCCTAGATAAGAGCTCGGACCACAGCCAGACTCCTCAGACTGGAGATGTGGTGGGACCGCGTGCGGCTCAGTGTACTGGATCTACAGGCCGAGTACACCCAGGTCTCACCTAGATGTCTGAAGTCTCCCCACCCCCAACCCGTTGTGCACCCTGCCATGAGTGCTGAGAAGTTATGAATCTTTCCTCTTGGCTGGAACAGAATCCTCTTCTTTCCGTCCTACTTACCTAGGGGGGCCGTGAGGCTGCAGAGGCTTGCTTTTGATCATTTACACTTTGTGTCATTTAGAGAAGGAAAAACCTGCCCTTTTTCCATCTCTGGAATTAGAGTATTCGACTTATTTAGACTAAGTCATCCCACAGATGGTCCTGATTTCTGGTCCTTTTTTTCTGCTTATCTTCAGTTTCTGTTGAGGAGACGGTGCCAAAGGGTTACTCCTGCGGGAGCCTGCTCAACAGAGAAGCCTGCCCAAGCTGGTTTGTGCCAGCCGTAAATTGTTATCTCAGAGGTCAATAAGAACAATGGACAAATTTGCTCACTTTATGTAACATGAGATTTATGTGATTGAAAGTGCCAATCTTCTTTTAGCATTTCATTCTGCCAATTTGTGCTGAATAATTGAGCTTGAATTAAACGACCTCATAAATTGAGAGACTATGCCAAACCCAGACTGAACTCTACTAAACACATTTCAAAGAGCTCTTCAAAGCCCCAGGAGAAATAGGGGGAAGAAATGCTGTTAATTAAAACAAGCAGCAGCGAGGAGAAAGGCTGTGGCAGTTAACCACCTTTTCAGAATATGGGAGATTAAAGAGGTGCCTCTTACTGCTTGCCCTGAAGGTCGACTCCATTGAAACACTATCAGGAGGAGTTTGAGGAATTCTAAAAATCAGAAATGCCCACATGGAAAATGCTGGACTCTTGGTTCACTGAAGTTTCGATCTTAAGTGTTGACACCTGGACTGTCATGCCACTCTCCAGCGCCCTGAGAGGTTGCCTGCCACAAAAGAGGCAAATCTGATTACGTTTTATGAGCTCCGCTGCAGGAGGCTCCTGAGGCCCAGTCTCTGTTTCTCATTAGGTCTGCTCTGGTTTTCTTTTAGACTTTGGGTCCACAGGCCAAAGCTTATTATCACCACCCACATTAAAGATCAAGCCTGTATCCGTGCTATTAATCACAGGGTATGAAAGTGGCATCGTAGTATGATAATGTTATCAGTGTTAGCTTTGTAATTTCATGCACAAAATACAGCATTACAGTGTCCAACAAGAGAAATTGGATTAGAAAGAAAAAAGCTAATGGAGTAAATGAGTTTCCGCCTTTTAATTTTCAGACGGGTATTCCTTCTGTCTAGGTGAAAGTTGAAAAAGCAGAATTCTTATCCTTACCTAGGCCAAGGAGGATAATGGCCCACCCACCAAATCTGCTAATTAAAAAAACCCAAAAGTCTATTCAGATTGCAGAATCAGCCCTGACTTCCTTTAGGGGAAGAATGCAAGGCATTGGAGTCTGGTTCATCCGTACAGCTGGTTTCATTTAGCTTGCAGCAGATAAACAAACAATGCCTAATCTTTTTGACAAAAGCGACAATGAGGATATTGTTTAGGCAAGAAGCATGACTTCAATTATTAGACTAAACTGTACAGAAATAACTCTCCGATTAGACAGTGTTTAAATGTATCGGCCTCTGTTCGCCCTTTTTATTACCAGAGTCCTTTGATCATTGGATTAGGACACCCTCAAAAGAATCTGTGATATTTGCTGTCTTCAGAATTGTGGTCATATATCAGATATGCCCAGCTGGTGAAAATGGAGGCATTTTTTTGGTTAGTGGAGGAATTTTTTGGAAGAGTTAGGGTAGAATTTCCAATTACCATAATGTCAGGTCTTCTTGATTCTCTCTCCCGTGGTTCACTTTAAGTGGTTTTTGAGGAGGACAAGGGGAAGGATATTATGATAAGATTGGTTTCAGTTTAAAGCATACCCGCATTCCTGAGTTGCTTCATTATCATTGTGATTCTTTTAGTTCCAACCAGGATGCTAGGGAAGTAGCATCTTTCTGTTCTAAACCGGTGGTTCTCAACTGGTTCTTTGACCTTGCTTCTCAGGAGACGTTTGATGATATCTGGAAGTATTTTTTGTTTTTCACAACCTAGGGAGAGTGGTGGTGGTCTTACTGGCATCTAGAGGCCAGAGAAGCTGTGAAACATCCTACAAATGATAGGACAGTCTCTCATACCAAAGAATTATTTGGCTCAAAATGTCAAAAGTGCCAAGGTCGGGAAGCCCTGATCTAAACAAGGAATGAACAGAGGCAGTTCACATTTTCTTTTTTAAAGATTTTATTTATTTATTTTTGTGTAGAGAGAGAGAGCAGACGAGTGCACATGTATGAGCCAGGGGGAATGGCAGAGGGAGAAGCAGACTCCCCACTGGAGCACGGAGCCTGATGCGGGCCTCAATCCCAGGACCCTGAGATCATGACCTGAGTTGAAGGCAGATGCTTAATTAACAGAGCCACCCAGGCGTTCCTGGGCAGTTGCCATTTTTCCTTCCTTCCTTCCTCCCTTCTTTCCTTCCTCTCTCTTGCTCTTTTTCTTTTTCTTTTTCTTTTTCTCTTTCTCTTTCGTCATGTCTGGTTAAAAGAGCTCCTTCCTTTAGAGATATTTGCCAAGACCCTAGTATGTTCTGTGTACTGGGCTGGGTGATGGATAGATCATGGTAAGCAAAACTAAGTTCTTTTCATGAAGCCTATCATCTAGTGGGGGAGAGAAAAACAAGTAAAGGCAGCAGACAAATCTGTAATTTAAATTGCATAAAAGAAAAGAGAGTTGTGAGAAAGAAGATAGAGAGTAGTGGGCTGTATATATTTGCATGAGCGGGGTGATGGGTAATAAGCCCACCTTCGATGGATGGACAGTGGCAGTCTTGCTGAGGAGGATACACTTACTCTTAGAGCCAAAGGAGATGTGACCAACCAAGGAAAGTTTGGGGACAACAGTGCTTCAGGCCAGACCCCAAGGAGGGCTTGGTGTGTTCCACAGACTCAGAGAGCCCTGGGTGACATGGGGTGTGTTCAGGGGAGATTGGTATGAATTGGATTTTGAGAAATGTTCAAGCCTTGAGGATCATGTTAGGAATGTTCTGCTTATATATTACTACAAAATGAACCACTCTAAAACTTAAAGACTTAAAGAAGTAGCTATCATTTTTTTGCTCATGAATCTGCAACTAGAGAAGGGCAGGAAAAGTTTATTTCTTCTCCATCTGGTATCATTTTGTGCAGCCTGACTGAAATCTGAGGGATCCACTGCCCACATGGCTTACATGGCTGGCACGTCGGTGCTGGCTCTTCCCAGGTCTTGGGCTTTCTTATAGCATGGTGACGGGGTTCTCTGAGTGAGTATCCTGAAATATAGGAAGTGAAACTAATGGCTTCATTTCCAATATGCAAAAAGCTTGGAAGCTGATGCTCCTATCATTTCAAAGAGAAGAGGCTAGGCGAATGGAACATGAGAAACTTTAGTTCATCAGAGAATGGAGGCCACAGGACAAACCACTGTACTAAATTCTGGAGAGATAGAGACCTATCCAGATAGAACTAGCCTAAGTCCCCTCACTGGGAGCACAACCTGCTGGAGCTATAAACTGGGAGGATACTTAAATGGTAATTTTTATGAGTTGCTGGAGATGGGCGGTGGTCTAGTGTGAGAGTGTGTACTCTTGGGGACCACAGTCATAGGCCCCCACATTTTCTTGGGTTTTGCCTTCAGGAACCCCTTGGGGTTCTCACAGTGAAGATCATGGAAAGATCCCCTTGGGGCTCTGGCAGGGGAAGAGGAAGAATCATCATAAAATACATCCGAAGTGTTTTCCATCACAGAAGCCTGTTCTGCAGGCAGAAGTCTTTCTAGAGCCTTATCCCAAGTGATAGAAAGGAATTTCTCCCACTCAGACTCTCTCCAGCCTTTCTGTCTCACATAAGTGGGAGACACCATACTCAATAATGGTCAGGGCCTCAAGGAAATAGATTGGGAACACTGCAGTTAGGGAAGGAAGTAGAGGGTCAAAAAGGGTCGAAAAAAGCTATATTGCTGTGAAGGTCAAATATATATACGCTTGTGAAGGTCAAATCCCACGATGCAGGCTCACTAAATGAATTCAGACTCACTCAAAAGCTTTGGGAATGTTCACACTCCCTTATACCTTACCATCATGATAGCCCATGGGGCTCCAGTGTAATAATAGTAGATTATAGCTTAGAGATTAGCCAGACACAGAACCCTCTTTGAGGAAGAGTACTAATAATGGAAGCCTCGAGTCAGGAGGAGACAAAAACAGAAACACTGGAATCATTTGAAGCCTCTGGTACCTGCAGGAACAACAAACAGTAAGCACAGCCAGATTAACATAAATCTTTAGCTTTGGCTTTGGCTTTCAACAAAAAATTACAAAACATCCAAAAAGATTGGAAAAGATACAGCCTGAAAAAACAGATTGGTCTGAATGTTGCCAGAGAGGGAATTTAAAATAACTGTGATTAATATATTAAGGGCCTAAATGGGAAAAGTAGACAAAAGGTGAGAAAAGATGGGTAACGTAAAGAGAGATGAGGAAAGAAAGAATCTAAGAAAGAATCAAAAGAATCAAAAGAAAAGAGAATTTACATTGTAACAGAAATGAAACATGCTTTTGATGTGCTTCGTAGACTTCAGCTGAAGAAGGGGTCAGAGAACTCGAATACAGGTCAGTAAAAAACAGCCTTCCCAACTGAAATGCAAAGAAGAAGAAGAAAAATAAAAACATCTGAGAACTATGGGATAATACCAAAAAGTATCATATGGATAATTGGAATACCAGCGGAAGAAAGAATCAAACAGAAGTATGTGAAGTAAAAATGTAGAAGACTTTCCAAAATTTATTACAGATACCAAGCCACAGATCCATGAGGCTTAGAACACACCAAGTATGTGTTTATGTTTAAATAAAAAATAAAAAATAAAGAACAAAAAATAAAAAACCCCTACGCCTAGGAATATCATATTAAAGCTGTGGAGAAACAGAGACAAAGAGAAAATCCCAAATGAAGCTAGAGGAAAAAATTCTTTACCTACAGAGGAAAAAGAATAAGAATTTCATCAGACTTCTCATCAGAAACCACAAAAGCAAGAAGAGAGTGGAGGGAAATCCTTAAGAGAAGAGTTTTAAAAATCACCGCCCTAGAATGCTATAGCCAATAAATATCTTTCAAAGGTGGAGGAGAAATAAAAAGTTTCTCAAAGAAAAACTGAGGGAATTCATTGGCAGTAGACTTGGGAGAAATTTTAGAAATACTTTAAGCAAAGTGAAAATGATACAGGTTGGAGACTTGGATCTCTGTAAAGAAGAGTGTTTGAGAAGGAATAAAGAAAAGTAAAATAAAATCTTTTATTGTCATCTTAGTTGAACTAGAAATGCCCTGTCTATTTAAAGCAAAAATAGTGACCATGTATTGGGAGATTATGGCATCCACGAGGGGTGGATGATTGCAATGGAAGACACTGTTAGAAGGCACTCTGCTACCCAGGAACTGATACAGTGTTATTTGAAACTAGACTTAGATTAGTTAGAAATGTACAGTGTAAACTCTAGGACATCCACTATGAAGATTACAAAAAGTATAAATCTTACATTAAGAAGATAAAATAGAATCATATAAAATGCTCAATTAAAATCAGAGGAGGCAGAAAAAGAGGGAGCAGAAAAGGGGCAAAACGATAAAAAAGAAAACAAACAGGATCGATATTAATATATCTCCATCCAAATCACTTAAGGTATAGTTGGTCTAAATGCACCAAGTAAAAGAGCTTGTCAGTGTGGATGAAAGACAAGATCCAACTCTGTGTTGCTTACAAGAAACCTACCTTAATTATAAAGACCTGGGTTAAAAGTAAATTGATAGAGAGAAAAGATGCCATACTAACGCTATTTAAAAGAAAGCTGGAGTAGCTCTATTAATTTCAGACTAAGCAGACTCTTTCGAAGACTCAGAAGCCTTCAGGATAAAGAGAGGACATCACATAATGATGTATGTATTAATTTCCCAAGAAGATACAATAATTCTAAATGTGTGTGCACCTAACAATAGAGTGTCAAACTATGGGAGGCAAAAGCTGGTGGAACTGAAAGTAGAAACAGACAAACCCATTCTTGTGGTGAGAGACTTCAGCACCCTTGTCAGTAACTGACGGATCAAGCAGGTGAAAATATCAGTAAGGAGTGGATGACCTAAATAGTACTTCCAGGATACAGAAAGTGGAAGTTGCCAACATTTTAAGGCCTGTGCCCAGAACTGGGACAGTGTCACTTTCACTGGCTTTATTGATCGGTGTTCTGAGAGACCAGAGTCAAGGGTAGAAGACATAGATGGTACCACTCAATAAGGAATGTCAAAGAATATGGCGACTGTGTTTTAATACCTCACATTAGAGTTTGGATTTCATTGTAGTCTAGAATTATATCTTCATTCTCACCTTTGCAGAGTTCTTTGTTATCTTTTCTGACCCCATAGTCACTGATGCCTTTTTGGATTAACCTCCCTAAGTGTTAGGTACATTCCTGAGTATAAGGACCCGGTTTGATGTTCAGTGCATCTTATGTGTTGGTTGGCCTAAGACAATCTTGATTTTTGCTTGTTGTCTTTGTGTTATTATTAATAGTGTTTCTTTTCACTAATTCACTGTTTTTATTTTTCAGTGTCTCCATTTGGGTGATAACGTATATGATCATCTTACTTATATAGTACTTTATTCCTCCAGAGACTTGATAAAGCATTTTGCCAAAAACTAGAAGTTGTTTAAAGTCCTTTATTGGGGGCACTTGGATGGCTCAGTGAGTTAAAGCCTCTGCCTTCTGCTCAGGTCGTGATCCCAGGGTCCTGGGATCGAGCCCAACATTGGGTTCTCTGCATAGCAGGGAGCCTGCTTCCCCCTCTCTCTCTCTGCCTTTCCTTCGGCCTACTTGTAATCTCTGTCTGTCAAATAAATAAATAAAATCTTAAAAAAAAAAAAAGAAAAGAAAGAAATGATCAGTCCCACCTACAGTCTCAGAGGAAAGACAAATTTTAGGTCAGCAATGGATTCTAGGCTTACTGGTATCCTTCAGGAGGAAATGACCAGCTCTGCCTAGTGCGGCAAAGTCAGAAAGTTGAGGGCTCTCTGCTAATCAGGGAAGCCTGCTTCCTTCTCTCTCTCTGCCTGCCTCTCTGCCACTTGTGATCTCTGTCTGTCAAATAAATTAAAAAAAAAAACAAAAACAAACTTTAAAGTGCTTTATTATGGAATTCAACTGAGTATTTAGAAGCATTAATTTTGGTGAACCTTTGGGAGCTTTTACAAAATTGTTTGTGATTGTTGTTGAACCTCTAATGAAGATTTGTCAATTAATTTAAATTAAAAAGTTTCATGATGTATTAATGGCCTTCAGGTACAGCACATTCTCTTAGATAGCAAGGTATGGAGTCTGGAGGTCATGATTTTTGTGGAATAGAAACTGATCAGTCTAAAATTTGCATGACCTGCCCAGATCCCTTACTGCTCATAATATATATGATTGGCTCAGAGTAATTCAAGATAGTGGAAATGCTGGAAATTTGAAACAGGAATTAATGAGAAAGCTGGGATGTGGGTACAATCAGGTGCGATTGGAGCTCAAAGGATCAATGAGTTTTAGATGCTTACACTTTATTTAGGTTTGATGCATACAAGAGGAATATACGATACCATTAGGAAGAATTATAATAATGGGAAGATGACAAGTACTTGAAAAGTCTAGAACTATAAATTGCATAGTCTAGAACTATAAGAAGAACTATGGGAAGATGACAAGTACTTGAAAAGTCTAGAACTATAATTGCAAAGTCTAGAACTATAAATTGCATCAAGTACAAGATGTGGTTTAGACACTGTTGATTTGGGAAGAATTTTGAGGAATGTGACATCTGTTAGGGAAGATGTGAAAGGAAGGCTTTGGAGAAAGGAGTGGAGTGTGATCTGATTCTTTCCTTAAGTATGTTTTGGTTTCCTGGGAAGTTCAGCTTCAAGCTCTTGCTTGTTGCCTCATAATGAACTGGGGAGTGACACCTACCTTTGTCAGTAGAATCTGAAAAAAGGAAAAGTTAATACAACCTCAGTGACTTTTATGCAGAAACATAGCTGAGCTTAAAAAAAATCTTGAGACAGAAAGGAAATTTAGGGGTGCTTGGGTGGCTCAGTGGGTTAAAGCCTCTGCCTTCGGCTCAGGTCGTGATGCCAGGGTCCTGGGATCAAGCCCCTCATCAGGCTCTATGCTCAGCAGGCAGCCTGCTTCCTCCTCTCTCTCTCTCTGCCTGCCTCTCTGCCTACTTGTGATCTCTGTCAAATAAATAAAATGTTAAAAAAAAAAAAAAGAAAAGAAAAGAAAGGAAATTTAAAGATTTTAGGCATGAGACATTTTTCATGCTTAATAGTTGATAACCAAGCAAATATATGCTCTCTTCCTTCTAGGGTTCAAGGAAATAAATATGTAGTTCCCTATATAAACAAATTTTTGAAAATTCAAAAAATAATTGTCTCTAGTTCAAAATAGTCTCTTGGGGATTGCTGTTTTTTAATTATCTCTCTTTTCAGGGATTTAAAACGACGATTCTACACATCCACGAGAATTGTCTGAGCTGAGGGAAAATTGTAAACAGTAGGAACTTCCTGTGGCTGGTTGTAAGCTCTGTTATAACTCAGCAGAGAATAAGATAGAAGTCATTCCATATTGGACTGATGCATGAGACCAGAGTGAATTCTGAAGCAGCTTAGCAGCCCGCACAGGTACTCACAGACAGCAAGCCCCTGAGGAAGCCGGGAAAGCAACCAAAGGCTTTTGTTGTGTGTGATCAAACCCCGGAGGAGAAAGAAGAGGGATATGGAGATACCGAGAAACCAAATAAATGTTACTAACGACGCAATATGGGGATCCCAGAGGAAGTTGAATTCCTAAGAGGAGGGCAGTGGGTTGGTTTAAATAGTGACAGTTTTGTGGGAGTTTTTTGTTTGGGTTTTTGTTGTTGTCCCCAGGAAAGTTTTAGTGTTGAGCTCTGGAGAATTAAGGGCACTTGGGACTGTGCCCAGAGTAGAACACGGAAGATTATTAAATTAAGTAGAATGGATCTCATCTCTGAGTGGAATAGAAGGGATGGAATAATAGGAGACCAACAGTGATGGGGTTTTGGAATATAGGTGAAGTTCGATGGTGTGAGGTCCAGAGTCGACCAAGAAAGAATTCTTGAGACATCTTTGGCACAGAATGGTGGTTTATTAAAGCTCGGGGACAGGACCTGTGGGTGGAAAGAGCTGCTGTACTGGGGTTATGAGGGGTGGCTGATTATATACTATGGGGTTGGAGGAAGTAAGGAAAAAGGGAGGTTTCTTAAAGAACTTTCATAGGCTGAAGAGGACTTACAGGATACCGGAAGCCTTGCCTTGGTCAAGTTAAGGTTGTTTACCCCTCCAGTAGGGCATTAACTTTAAGATAATTGGGCTCTTCCTGGAAGAACATTATATTCTGTCTGCTTCAAGTATTTGTCAAGGGGCTGCAGATTATGAGGACATTTAATTGTGTCTACATTTCCTTCTGGAAGCAAGGTTATTCATAGAAATGCTTTGTTCCTGTAGATTGCTAAGACATTTGTAAACTGAGGGAGACTCCTGTCTTGCAGGATTGTGATCTCTATAAATTTAACTATTTGTTCTTCCTTTCCTTAGCTTTAGGGTAGCCAGGAGTGCCTGAGGAATGTCACATATATCCCATGGTGGGGGGTTGTGGGGTGTCAGCTTCTGCTTTTTCCTCAGCTTGCTTTCTGTTCCTTCATCAATAGAGGAAAGAAGAACCACAGAGTCTAAGAGGGGTTGTCTAGAAAGGCAGCCAGAAAACCAGCCAAATGTCAAGAAAGGCAGAGAGTTACAGGGGCCTGTAAGTAACATAATGTCAGAATTTCAGCAAGGTCCTGAAAAGATAGGTCCTGAAGAATCCATTAAATTTGCAACTGGGAAGGTCTTTCCTTTGTTCCTATAGGGGACTGGTAGAGTTAGAGACTCACCTGCTTTGGATTGAAAAGAGAAAGGGGAGGATGGAGGCAGAAATGCAGGGAGTGAGGAAGCAAAGGAAAGAAGAAAGGACAGAAGTATTTTTTGTTGTTTTAATTTTAAACCAGACCGGAAAGAATTCAGTATGTATATAGATTATGAGCTAGGCATCAGTAAAAAGCGAGAGAAAATGACTAAGGAATTGAAGTGTATTCTTTTTAAAAAGATTTTATTTATTCATTTGAGAGAGAGAGACAATGAGAAAAGAGAGAATGAGGGGAGCCAGAGGGAGAAGCAGACTCCCGGCTGAGCAGGGTTTTTTTTTTCCCCCACAACATAGGACTCCATCCTGATCCTCCCGGATCATGACCTGAGCTGAAGACAGTCACTCAACCAACTGAGCTACCCAGGCTTCCAAAGTGTATTCTTGATGAAGAAGTTTGAGGAACTCTGTTTTCTCTGTCTTGAACTTTTTTCTGAAGGTCTTTGATAATACCTCTTTGTCTTTCATGTATTAATAATATATAGATCTTACTCTCAAAATTAAGTGGATGATCCTGTTCTGGTCACCAGTCTAATACATTTATATATTTCCTTTTTTATATTTTTTCTTTATTTGTTTTCTTTTTTAATTTTTTTTTCTGGACTTATTTTTTACCTCCTTTCTCCCCCCCCCCCATTTGGGGTCTCTTCTGATTTGATTAAAGCACACACAAAGGGTCTTTGCCACCCTTTTAGTATTTTATTTGCTCCTTCATATATTCTTATCTGAATAAAATGACAAGGTGGAAAAACTCACCACAAAAAAAAAAAAAAAAAAAGAACTAAAGGCAATACTGAAGGCTAGAGACCTAATCAATATAGGCATTGGTAATATGTCAGATCTAGAGTTCAGAATGATGATTCTCAAGGTTCTAGCCGGGCTCGAAAAAGGCATGGAAGATATTAGAGAAACCCTGTCCGGAGAAATAAAAGCCCTTTCTGGAGAAATAAAGGAACTAAAATCTAACCAAGTTGAAATAAAAAAAGCTATTAATGAGGTGCAATAAAAAATGGAGGCTCTTAATGCTAGGACAAATGAGGCAGAAGAGAGAATTAGTGATACAGAAAACCAAATGACAGAGATTACAGAAGCTGAGCAAAAGAGAGACAAACAACTATTGGACCACAAGGGGAGAATTCGAGACATAAGTGATACCATAAGATGAAACAACATTAGAATAATTGGGATTCCAGAAGAAGAGAGAGGGGAGCAGAAGGTGTATTGGAGAGAATGATTGTAGAGAATTTCCCTAATATGGCAAAGGGAACAAGCATCAAAATCCAGGAGGTGCAGAGAAGTCTCCTCAAAATCAATAAGAATAGGTCTATACCCCATCACCTAATAGTAGAATTTACAAGTCTTAGTGACAAAGAGAAAATCCTGAAAGCAGCCTGGAACAAGAAGTCTGTAACATACAGTGGTAAAAATATTAGATTGGCAGCGGACTTATCCACAGAGACCTGACAGGCCAGAAAGAACTGGCATGATCTACTCAGAGCACTAAATGAGAAAAACATGTAACCAAGAATACTATATCCAGCTAGCCTATCATTGAAAATAGAACAAGAGATAGAAAGCTTCCAGGACAAACAAAAACTGAAAATTTGCAAACACCAAACCAGCTCAACAGGAAATATTGAAAGGGGTCCTCCAAGCAAAGAGAGACCCCAAAAGTAGTAGACCAGAAAGGAACAGAGACAATATACGGTAACAGTGACCTTACAGGCAATACCGTGGCACTAAATTCATATCTCTCAATAGTTATCTTGAATGTAAATGGGCTAAATGCCCCAATCAAAAAACACAGTGTATCAGAATGGATAAAACAAAACAAAATAAAACAAAACCCATCAATATGCTGCCTACAAGAAACTCATTTTAGACCCAAAGTCACCTCCAGATTTTTAGTGAGGGGGTGGAAAATAATTTACCATGCTAATGGACATCAAAAGAAAGCTGGGGTGTGGAGCGCCTGGGTGGCTCAGTGGGTTAAAGCCTTTGCCTTTGGCTCAGGTCATGATCCCAGGGTCCTGGGATCGAGCCCCACATCGGGATCTCTGCTCAGCAGGGAGCCTGCTTTCTCCTCTCTCTCTGCCTGCCTCTCTGCCTACTTGTGATTTCTGTCTGTCAAATAAAGAAATAAAATCTTAAAAAAAAAAAAGAAGGAGGAAGATAGTAAGGTTTAGGTTTCTATAAACCTAAAACTGCTTTAAAAAAATAAGGTGAGTGATTTAATTAAAAAAGTGATACATTATGTTAGGTTTTAAAAATCTAATTTACTTTTTTTTAAATTTTTTTTCAGCATAACAGTATTCATTATTTTTTCACCACACCCAGTGCTCCATGCAATCCGTGCCCTCTATAATACCCACCACCTGGTACCCCGACCTCCAACCCCCCCGCCACTTCAAACTCCTCAGATTGTTTTTCAGAGTCCATAGTACTTTTATTACATTATTTTTTTTGTGTGTGTGTGTTCCAAAATTCACTGTGTTATGCACCTCACCCAGTGTTTCATGCAGTGCATGCCCTCCTTGATACTCCCCACCAGGCTCACCCATCCCCCCACCCCTCTCCCCTCTAAACCCTCAGTTTGTTTCTCAGAGTCCACAGTCTCTCATGGTTCATCTCCCCCTCCGATTTCCCCCAACTCACTTCTCTCCATCTCCCAATGTTTTCCATGTTCTTATGCTCCACAAGTAAGTAAAACCTATGATAATTGACTCTCTCCGCTTAACTTATTTCACTCAGCATAATCTCCTCCAGTACTGTCCATGATGATACAAAAGTTAGGTATTGGGGTGCCTGGGTGGCTCAGTGGGTTAAAGCCTCTGCCTTTGGCTCGGGTCATGATCCCAGGATCCTGGGATCGAGCCCCGCATCAGGCTCTCTGCTCATCGGGGAGCCTGCTTCCTCCTCTCTCTCTGCCTGTTTCTCTGCCTACTTGTAAGCTCCGTCTGTCAAATAAATAAATAAAATCTTAAAAAAAAAAAAAGAAAAGAAAAGAAAAGAAAAAGCTGGGGTGGCAATCCTTATATCAGATCAATTAGATTTTAAGCCAAAGACTATACTAAGAGATGAGGAACGACATACTTAAGAGATCTATCCAACAAGAAGAGCTAGCAATTTTAAATATCTACACCCCTAACATGGGAGCAGCCAACTATATAAACCAATTAATAAGTAAATCAAAGAAACATACCAACAATAATTCAATAATAGTAGGGAACTTTAACACTCCCCTCACTGAAATGGACAGATCATCCAAGCAAAAGATCAACAAGGAAATAAAGGCCTTAAATGACATACTGGACCAGATGGACATCACAGATATATACAGAACATTCCATCCCAAAGCAACAGAATACACATTTTTCTCTAGTGCACATGGAACATTCTCCAGAATAGATCACATCCTGGGTCATGAATCAGGTCTCAACCAGTATCAAAAAATTGGGATCATTGCCTGCATATTTTCAGACCACAATGCTTTGAAGGTAGAACTCAATCACAAGAGGAAATTTGGAAAGAACCCAAATACATGGAGACTAAACAGCATCCTTCTGAAGAATGAATGGGTCAACGAGGAAATTAAAGAATTGAAAAACTTATGGTAACAAATGATAATGAAAACACAGTGGTTCAAAATCTTTGGGACACAGCAAAGGCAGTCCTGAGAGGAAAATATATAGTGATACAAGCCTTTCTCAAGAAAGGTCTCAAATACACAATCTAACCCAACACCTAAAGGAGCTGGAGAAAGAACAACAACGAAAGCCTAAACCCAGCAAGAGAAGAGAAATCATAAAGATCAGAGCAGAAATCAATGAAATAGATTAGAACAAATCAATGAAACTAGGAGCTGGTTCTTTGAAAGAATTAATAAGATTGATAAACCCCAGCCAGACTTATCAAAAAGAAAAGAGAAAGGACCCAAATAAATAAAATCATGAATGAAAGAGGAGAGATCACAACACCAAAGAAATAAAAACAATTTTAAGAACATATTATGAGCAATTCTGTGCCAACAAATTTGACAATCTGGAAGAAATGGATCCATTCCTAGAGACATATAAGCTACCACTACTGAACCAGGAAGAAATAGAAAACCTGAACAGACCCATAACCAGTAAGGAGATTGAAACAGTCATCAAAAATCTCCAAACAAACAAAAGCGCAGGGCCAGATGGCTTCTCAGGGGAATTCTAGCAAACATTTAAAGATGAATTAATTGCTATTCTCCTGAAACTGTTTCAAAAAATAGAAATGGAAGGAAAACTTCTAAACTCATTTTATGAGGCCAACATCACCTTGATCCCAAAACCTGACACGGATCCCATAAAAAAAAAAAAAAAAAAAGAATTACAGACCAATATCCTTGATGAACACAGGTGCGAAAATTCTCATCAAAATACTAGCCAATAGGATCCAATAGTACATTAAAAGGATTATTCACCACAACCAGGTGGGATTTATTCCAGGGCTGCAAGCTTGGTTCAACATCTGCAAATCAGTGTGATACAATACATTAATAAAAGAAAGAACAAGAACCATATGATACTCTCAGTAGGTGCTAAAAAAGTATTTGACAAAGTACAGCATCCCTTCCTGATCAAAACTCTTCAAAGTGTAGGGATAGAGAGCACATACCTCAATATTATCAAAGCCATCTATGAAAAACCTACCGCAGATATCATTCTCAATGGAGAAAAACTGAGAACTTTCCCCCCAAGGTCAGGAACATGGCAGGGATGTCCACTGTCACCCCTGCTATTCAACATAGTACTAGAAGTCCTAGCCTCAGCAGTCAGACAACAAAAAGAAATTAAAGGCATCCAAATCAGCAAAGAAGTCGTCAAACTATCACTCTTTGCAGATGATATTATACTATATGTGGAAACCCCAAAAGATTCCACTCCAAATCTGCTAGAACTTGTATAGGAATTCAGTAAAGTGTCAGGATATAAAATCAGTGCACAGAAATCAGTTGCATTTCTTTCTTTTTTTTTTAATTATTTTTTATAAGATTTTTTAAAAGATTTTATTTATTTATTTGACAGAGATCACAAGTAGGCAGAGAGGCAAAGCAGAGAGAGAGGAGGAAGCAGGCTCCCCATGGAGCAGAGAGCCCAATGTGGGGCTCACTCTCAGGACCCTGGGATCATGACCTGAGCCGGAGGCAGAGGCTTTAACAAACTAAGCCACCCAGCCACCCCATCAGTTGCATTTCTTTACACCAACAACAAGACAAAAGAAAGAGAAATTAAGGAGTCAGTCCCATTTACAGTTGTACCCAAAACCATAAGATACCCAGGAATAAACCTCACCAAAGAGGCAAAGAATCTATACTCAGAAAACTATAAAGTACTCATGAAAGAAATTGAGGAAGACACAAAGAAATGGAAAAATGTTCCATTTTCCTGGGTTGAAAGAACAAATGTGAAAATGTCTATGCTGCCTAAAGCAATCTACACATTTAATGCAATCCCTATCAAAGTCACATCCATTGTTTTCAAAGAAATGGAACAAATAATCCTAAAATATATATGGAACCAGAAAAGACCTCGAATAGCCAAAGGAATATTTTTTTAAAAAAGATTTATTTATTTGGCAGAGAGAGAGAGAGATCACAGGAAGGCAGAGAGAGAAGGGGAAGCAGCCTCCCTGCTGAGCAGAGAGCCCAATGCAGGGCTCGATCCCAGGACCCCAAGACCATGACCCGAGCTGAAGGCAGAGGCCCAACCCACTGAGCCACCCAGGCACCCCTAGCTGAAGGAATATTGAAAAAGAAAGCCAAAGTTGGGCTGTCATCATCAAGACTGTATGGTACTGGCACAAAAAGAGACACATAGATCAATGGAACAGAATAGAGCCCAGAAATAGACCCTCAAGTCTATGGTGAACTAATCTTTGACAAAGCAGGAAAGAATGTCCAATTGAATACAGACAGCCTCTTCAACAAAGGGAAAATTGGGAAAATTGGACAGCCACATGCAGAAATATGAAATTGGACCATTTCCTTACACCACACATGAAAATAGACTCAAAATGGATGAAGGACCTCAATGTGAGAAAGGAATCCATCAAAATCCTTGAGGAGAATACAGGCAGCAACCTCTTTGACCTCAACTTCCTCCTAGGAACATCGCCAAAGGCAAGGGAAGCAAGGGAAGCAGGCTCCCTGCTGAGCAGAGAGCCCAATGCAAGGCCTCGCCAAAGGCAAGGGAAGCAAGAGCAAAAATGAACTATCGGGACTTCATCAAGATCAAAAGCTTTTGCACAGCAAAGGAAACAGTCAACAAAACCAAAAGACGACTGAAAGAATATCACAGAAGATATTTGCAAAGGACATGTGAGATAAAAGGCTAGTATCCAAAAGCTATAAAGAGCTTAGTAAACTTAACTCCCAAAGAACAAACAATCCAATCAAGAAATGGGCAGAACACGTGAACAGACATTTCTGCAAAGAAGACATCCAGAAGACCAACAGACACATGAAAGAGTGCTCCACATCATTCGGCATCAGGGAAATACATATCAAAACCACAATGAGATACCACCTCACACCAGTCAGAATGGCTAAAATTAACAAGTCAGGAAATGACAGATGCTGGCGAGGATGGGGAGAAATGGGAACCCTCCTACACTGTTGGTGGGAATGCAAGCTGGTGCAACCACTCTGGAAAACAGCTTGGAGGTTCCTCAAAAAGTTGAAAATAGAACTACCCTATGACCCAGCAATTGCACTACTGGGTATTTACCCTAAAGATACAAATGTAGTGATCCGAAGGGGCACGTGCACCCGAATGTTTATAGCAGCAATGTCCACAATAGCCAAACTATGTGAATGGATAAAGAAGAAGTGGTGTATATATACACAATGGAATACTATGCAGCCATCAAAAGAAATGAAATCTTGCCATTTGCGATGACAAATGGATGGAAGTAGAGAGTATCATGCTTAGCGAAATAAGTCAAGCGGAGAAAGACAACTATCATATGATCTCCCTGATATGAGGAAGTGGAGATGCAACATGGGGGGCTTCGGGGGGGTAGGAAAAGAATAAATGAAACAAGATGGGATTGGGAGGGAGACAAACCATAAATGACTCTTAATCTCACAAAACAAACTGAGGGTTGCTGGGGGGAGGGGGGTTGGGAGAAGGGTGGTGGGGTTATGGACATTGGGGAGGGTATGTGCTATGGTGATTGCTGTGAAGTGTGTAAACCTGGCAAAATCACAGACCTGTACCCTGGGGATAAAAATATATTATATGTTTATAAAAAATAAAAAAGAAAACAAAAACAAAAACAAAACCCACAGATACCACCTCACACCAGTCAGAATGGCTACAATTAATAAGTCAGGAAATGACAGATGCTGGCGAAAATGTGGAGAAAGGGGAATCCTCCTACACTGTTGGGAATTCAAGCTGGTGCAACGACTCTGGAAAACTGCATGGAGGTTCCTCAAAAAGTTGAAAATAGAACTACCTTACAACCCAGCAATTGCACTACTGGGTATTTACCCTAAAGATACAAATGTAGTGATCCGAAGGGGCATGTGCGCTCAAATATTTATAGCAGCAATGTCCACAATAGCCAAACTATGGAAAGAACCTAGATGTCCATCAACAGATGAATGGATAAAGAAGAGGTGGTATTATATATATAATGAAATACTATGCAGCCATCAAAAGAAATGAAATCTTGTCATTTGCAATGATGTGGATGGAACTAGAGGGTATCATGCTTAGTGAAATAGTCAGTGGGAGAAAGACAACTATCATATGATCTCTCTGATATGAGGAAGTGGAGATGCAACATGGGGGGCTTTGGCGGGGTAGGAAAAGAATAAATGAAACAAGATGGGATTGGGAGGGAGACAAACCATAAGAGACTCAATCTCACCAAACGAACTGAGGGTGGCTGGGGGGAGGGGCTTGGGAGAAGGGTGGCGGGGTTATGGACATTGGAGAGGTTATGTGCTATGGTGAGTGCTGTGAAGTGTGTAAACCTGGCAATTCACAGACCTGTACCCCTCCGGCTAATAATACATTATATGTTTATAACAAAATTAAAAATTTTAAAAATATATAGATCTGAAATAGTTGTTTTTGTTGCCAGTTTCACCTCATTTAGGACATAGATTTATAATAGAGTGTTATTCTTAGATATCTCTTCTATTTTTATTTGTGTTCTTTAAAAATTTAAATACTTCATTGAACTCTGTGTAGCGCATGTGTTTCTCTGCTTTCCCATTTTGCTTTATTCATACTAGTTATAATTTTTAAATGATGATACCTGTTTTGTGCATCTTTTCTCTTTCTCTCTCTCACCGCGCCCCCGTCTTTCTTTCTTTTTGTAATTTAGGATCATGAAATAAAGCTAAGGTTATGGAGCAGTGGGTTAAGCTTCATTTTGTCACCTATGAAGATAGGGCAAATATTGGAATTAATTTCACACGGCTGTGAAGAATCTATGAGAATGAATGCATTTGGAGTGTTTCAAACATCTCAAATATAGTATATGTTAAATGAACGTTGGCTAATTACTTTTTTCTTTGTTTCTTATAAGAATTCTAGAAAAATTTTGAAATGAGATGATTTCTCCCATTTTATAGATGGAGAAACTGAGGCCCATAAAGTCTGAGTCACAGTCACATAGCTCAGTGGCAGAGCCAGGACCCAGACCCAGTTAGCCTGACTGTACAGCTGAGTTCTTAATTTTTATCCCCTTTTATTTTTTTACTTACTCATTTCATTTTGAAAAGTCCTAAAATCTGTGCTTACTCTCCCCCTCTTATTAATGATTAACTCTAGGGAACATGGCCAGTTTCTCCCATGATTCTTGTATCTTCCCTCTGTGCCTCCGCTATCATTTCTTGTTAGTCATGTATCCCCCACATTCTCTACTGTTCTAGGCCACTCCACAGTGACAGCATAGCTCCCCCCGGCCCCCCATACTTCACCCTGCTCATCTGTGGCTTTCCGTGTAAAGGGACTGCATGAAGTAGAACATGCACTGCTCCCTTTTTCCTTCCTTTAGATACACTTATTTCAGACAAGGTTTTCCATTTCATTGCCGCCTTCTCTGTATGGAAGTTGGCCCCAGATTTGGTGTCACCCGTGCCTCTCACTACTTTTTCTTTAGCTCCTGTGGCTCACAGAACTCCTGATCTGCCAGCATGTTTACAGTGCTTTTGTCCTCTCATGAATAATGGAGGAACTAATATTATAGTAAGAGCAGTACCTTAAACAAAATCATTTTTTCAAATAGGTTTTTGAGTAATTCAGAAACTCAGCACCCTAGAGCCAGCCTCCCCCCGCCCCCCAAGTCTTTTCCCAGCACTCGCTGTGAATGCAGTTAAGCACTCAAAATTGAATTAAGAGGATAAAATGATTCTACCTGTTGTGTCCTTTGAGTCTTGCCAAATTTCCTGGCCCATTTTTCTTTGTTTTTTGTTTTTTGTTTTTTGTCACTTCCTTAAGTTTTTATGTCTAAGCAGCTGCATTTATATTGTTTGTATGTATTTATTCACATCAACTTTCAGATGACTTGATTAAGTTTTAAATCACTTTTATGAGAGCTGGTGTGACCTGAGCTAATTTACCATTGACCCATGTATTACTAAAAGGGCTTCTTTAATTAATAAGCACTGAAGAGAATATCTGTATTGAAGGTTATTTTGTCAAATAAATATGGTTAGGTGAGGTGAAACTTCATTCCCAAATGTGCAATTTTTGAAGCTGACATGGCCAGATCTCTACCTAGGGACTGTGCTAGTAGCCACTTAGTGATCAGTTTGCAAAGTTATATTTCCCTTTCTACTTTTCAAAAACTTCCCCTTGTGTTACATATATTTATATGACATATTAATCTGTTTATATTCATAAAATATACAAATATACATATATTCATGTAGGTGTATAAATGAAAAAGAAAATGCAGGTAGCAGAGATTGTCTTTGAAAGTTGGAGAGAGCAGAGTTTACAGGTTGACTGGTGGGCTGTATATTTATCCTCCTGAGTAGCAACATGGTGGCCCCGAAACCTTGGGTGTCTCAGCTTCTCATGTGTCACATTCTTATTCTGCTTCAGAGTTGGAGTCATTCTGTCTATCTGAAATGAGTATATCTCCCTGTTTTCCCAAATATCCTTTATAATTCAGTCATACTTTCCCTGTAGTCATTCAAAATGAGTGAGTTTTTGTGGATTAAGGATTGGATGTGTCTCTGACATATGATTAATCATGCTTTTTCACTTTCTGAAATTTATAAGCTAAGTCCAGTTGAATAAGTAGTCGCCTGGATTTTAAGATCACAGTAAAAAGAATATAAGGGATGTGTTTTCTTTAAATATTTGTGTATTTAAAAACCAAGGAAAAAAATTAAAACAAAGAATAAGGTGATTCTATGTTTTTTTAAAAGATTTTTTTGTATTTACTTGACCGAAAGATAGAGAGCACAACCAGGGGAAGTGGGAGGCAGAGGAGAAGGGAGAAGCAGACTCCCCACCCAGCAGGGAGCCTGACATGGGGCTTGATCCTAGGACCCTGGGACCATGACCTGAGCTGAAGGCAGATGCTTAACAGACTGAGCCATCCAGGTGCCCCTATGTATTATAACCAGATGAAGATGTTTATCTACCATGGACACAGGGCATTAATTTTGTAGTGTTTATTTTTAAGAGTAGGTTTTATATTGCTACTATATATGAAGATTTGGTTTTATATATATATATATAAAATATATATATATAAAATTTGGTATTTATTTATATATATATATATATATATATAGCTGTATGTATTGTTATATATACATGCATGGACACAAGTATGTATGTGTATGTATATAACTATATTTCATCTTTAAACAAGGAACATGTATAAAATAAATCTTAGAAAAAAGAGGAAAATGGTAAATAATTACAAAGTGACTAAATATTTTATTTGCAGGTATTTGACATAGAAGGATTTAGATACATTTGTTCAGTTTACCTAATTTACAGATTACTTTTTTTTAGATTACTTTTTTTTCCTTTTTACTTAGTATAAAATAGCATATTTTATTAGCTAAAGTTTTATTTATTTTCTGGGCCAGGATTTCTATAAAAGGTGCTTTCATAGGAGAGAATTCCTCAACTGGGTGACTACTGATGATTTCCCATCTGCTGCAATTGGAAGAAATGTCATGACATTTGTATCCATTTCTCATTTTAGGCGAAAACTGAGTAAATGTCTAATTACTTTTCGGTGTATGTTGCCCCTGAAGTCAGAGACTTTATCCTCCAACACTCATTTTGAACTTAAATGAAAAGTACATCAGAAAGCTTTCTGTTAATGGCTGAGAAGATTAACACACACAAAGGAGAGACATTTAGGAAAGCTGACTTTTGTGATTTCTCAGTTACAGAAATTATTCTATCAGCGAGAGCTGATGGATCTGCCCTGTCTGTAGCTGTTGGCTAGTTTAGCCCTTGCTTGAAGTGGTTGACTTCATTCTTTCATGCGTGTGGTGCTTATTGAGGCCAGACTCCACCAAAGCCATTTAGGTAAGGCAAAGACATGGAACATGGTTTCTCCTCAAAGTGGCTAAATTATGTTGTCTCACTGAACAGAAACTAGATTTCTTATTAGAAGCTAAATGTGGTGGCTGAGACTTGACATCACTGAATAGCCTTTTTGTTTAAGACCTTGTCAGTTTTCCTAAATCTGGCAAAATGATTCCTATTTAGAAAAGGGATGCTAATGTCTTGTTTGATGGTGATAAAGTCACATGTTATTGCTTGGAAAACCCTGCAAGTAGCACAGGTGGACTTAATAAATTGTGTATTTGGCTTTCTT
The DNA here is from genome assembly GCF_011764305.1 of Mustela putorius furo. Taxonomy (NCBI): domain Eukaryota; kingdom Metazoa; phylum Chordata; class Mammalia; order Carnivora; family Mustelidae; genus Mustela; species Mustela putorius. The sequence continues at coordinate 34,057,452 of NW_025421998.1, forward strand.
TGTCTTCACAATGAAGACTTGCTACCAAATATTTTATAGTATGTATACTATACATACAGTATAAATCCTGTTATACAGTACTGTTTAAATCCTGGAAATTTGCTAATTTTTAGTGTGTTTTAATGTTAATTTATATTTATAAATATATTAATTTTATAGTCTGTTTTAATCCATATTTATATAATGAAGTACATTTAGTAGTCTTGCAGGCTCAGTTAACTTACTTTCATTGGTTAGGAATGTATATTTAACTTCTTCAGATGAACGCTGTCGATAGGTTAGCTAATCCTTCATCCAGAGCTCTACCGTAAAATAAGCTTTAGCAGGTAATAAAAATATTGACGTCCAGCAAGATCAAAGGTCTGGTTACTTTAGTGGATCAATCCTATGGTCGGCTAGAGGCATCCAGATCCCTCTTGAGTCCACTGTTTACGTTCTACCAATTCCCTAGTTTTTACTTTCTGTACTTTAAGTGTGTCTCCCCACCTCCTTCTGCATCTTTGTTAATAGAGCCCTCTGTGTAAGTGGCTTACTTCTTTTCACATGTCCATGGCTTATCCCATCCTTAAGGTCCAACTCAAGTCACACTCATAATGTGAGACTTTCCTGGCTTTTCACAAGACACTGACCTTGATTACACTTCAGCTATGCTCTTCTAAGACCTCTTTCTGACTATGCCTTGACTTTATCTGCCACAATCCAGCACCCCCAAACCCCACTAAGCAATCCCCGTGCCAGACCATCCTAGCCTAGTTTCAGCAAGATTCCTACCATTTAGAGAAAATCCCCCCACTCTTGCTATATAGTTGCTCTGGCCTGCCCTTAGCAAGGATCCTGTTAGATCAGGTTAGATCAGGCAGGAATTCCCCCTACCCTTGATGTCACTTCTTAGTAATTTTCCATCCATCCGTGAATGAACCATGGGCTCTAAATCCCCACTTGTTCTTGTATTTGTACTTGAGCCCTGTCTCTGTCTCCCCTATTAGAATAGTCTTGAATAAAGCTTTACTATTTAGACAGATGTCAGAATAATTTATTCTTTTTTTTTTATGATTCAGTTACTGCTTTGCTTTCTACGTCCTTTCCTTGCTCATATGTATATAACTTATATTCATATGTATGTCACATACTCTTACACATCCATGTATTCTTTAGCACTTATCACAGTGCTATTCGTACATACTCAGCTAATAAACATTAACTGTGCAATGATTGGGGAAAGTGTTTAGGGATGCTGTGACCACACTCTTTTAAGTGTGTTGAGGAGACTTTGACAGGTGGCCCTTGGGAGTAGAGATTTGCAGTCAGGACGTAGGAAGTTCTTTCTTCCCAAATGCACATTCGATTGCCATGGGTCTTAGTTCTTCCAAATCTAAGGTCATGTATCTAGGTTTATCGAGTAAAATCTTCTAGCATATCTATCCTGGAGGTGATTGGTTGCTTTCCATCACTGGATGTGTAGTGGTCCCATGATGCTAAATTCCAGCCAGGCCAACTCAAGGTATTTGAATGGCCCCATCTAGGTCCTCCCCCTATGTGGCTGTAAGGCCTGTACTTGCTTCCTCTGTTAGGTCTCTCTTGTTTGACTATTGGGGTTGCTTTCACCAATAAACCAAAATGAAAGTCATGAAAATTTATGAAAGAAAGAAATACTGGAGCCATTTTCCTTGAAAGTATGAACTTGGTTAAACTCGAGGCTTTCTGGACTTTATAACAGCTCATCTAGTAAAAAGATATATTTTTAAACCACAACAAAAAAGTAAATGATCAAATATAAAAGTGGAATACTATTTAAAAAAAAATCTACACACAGAAAAAAAGGTCTAGAAGTTACACACACATTGAAAAATTTACCTCTGATTAATGGGATTATTGTTGATACAATTTCTTTTCTGTATTTGCCAACCATTTTGCCATAAACGTGTTACTTTTACAATTAAGGTAAGACTTACTAACGCCATTCTAAAAATATACTGATCTACATTAAGGTTTGTAAAAAATTATTAGAAAGCACAAAGAATAATGACATTGCTTTGACAGTAAATATTTTGATCACAAGTGTCTGAAAAAAATATATATTGATGTGAGCAGAGCACCTTTGTTGAATGTAGGGGTAGCATGAGAACGTGGCTCACATACATTTCTTCTGTGGTTCACACTGTAATTATTGCCAGCCCACAGAGAATTTGAGTATGGGTTCTGAAGTCCAACCTCCTGAAAATTCTGAAACTGCCTCTTCTGGTTGTATGATTTGGCACTGTGCCTCAGTTTCTCTATAAATTGGAGATGACAGGAGTATTGATCACACAAATTTGTTATAGAGATTAAATGAGACATTGTAAATAAAATCCGAGGCCCAAGGCCTGTCATGCTCTAGGTGCTTTAACAGTAGTGAGTGATATTCAGTGCAAGTGCTGTTTTTGACTTCAAGACACCTATCACCTATTTTGATTTAAACCTACTGTCTGTATATAAAGCCATTTGATTCCAAATCAGGTTTATTTGTACTCTGGCTCATTGCTAGGTTTTGGAAGTAATATTAAGCATAGATCTCATTATATCAACTCTACATAACTTTTATAAAGTCCTTACCTAATCAGTTCGTTAGTAGAACATGAATTAATACAAAGCCTGAGCTTCACCATGTGTAGGGGGATTGTTTTCAACTCTGTTTAATTGAATCATTTTTTACTTTGATACCCTGCTTGCCTTTACAGCAGTCCATTGTAGTACCACTTTTATTTTTAGGAGAGTAATAGTCTTTTCGATTTAGTAATTCACTATGCCTAAGCATTGTTCTCTAGTCCTTTTTGTCATAAAAGACTTCACTCAGACTAGATAAATTTGGCTTTGCTTGATATTGTTTTAAAATTTCATTTCAAAGATATTTAACAGTGACACATTTTCTATAATTATGACAGTAATCCAATTTAATGAAGAAAATAAAAATCATTCATAATCCTCTTGACTTGATAGAAGTCTTAGTCCCTTTAACCAAGCTACTGTGTATTTATAATTATCTTTGTTGGTTCTCCATGGGCCCTTGCTTCCACCTCCCCGCCCACCATAACCAGGTTGCTATCCTGGTTATAACATAAACTGGATGGGTGTGTGTGTGTGTGTATGTGTGAACGCTTGTGTGTGTGTCTGTCTGTCTTTATTAGAAGAGGTAGAAAATAGTCTGAACTCTGAATACCCCTGCCTTAATGGCTCTCCAGGGCTGCTTTAATTATTTTATCCTGCTGTTCCAAATTTCACTTAATGTTGTATGGCTACGTTTGAATGCAAAATGCAAGATCTCTGTGGTTAACACTACTTGGCAACTAGTATTTGGGGATTCCTTACAGCTTTGTGGTGAATCAGTGATGTGCTTTTTGGTGCATCTCATTTAACTTCTTTGGGGATGCTTTTAACCTGTGAGCCAAGGCCTGCCTTCTCTTTTACGATGCCAAACACGTGTGCCTTGACTGGAGAACGGGGACCATTTCCGACTCTGTTAGAGAAATGGGAACATCATGCTTTCAACATACCTTTCACTGAGAAGCTTGAAATGTTCTAAGGTGGCACATCAGGGCTTTATCCTCTTCTTTAATCCCAGCTCATTTAATGGCTCACTCTGCTTGTGATGCCATAGTTAGACTTTTTTGTTAAAAAAAAAAAAGTTATGCATGAGTGGATTTGATTTTTATATTTAGACATAGCATGAGATATAGTATGTAAGCATTAGCTAGAAAATAATAAGTAATCCAAGAGAAGGAAAAATGATATTATCAGCAGAAAGTAGATCCATTTCATTTCTGCTTTTTTGAAGCATTTTCTATGGGAAAAAAAAGCTTCTGAAGATAAAATCTATTTGAAGTGGCAACTTGACCTCAGAAAGAGAAAATTTGATTTCTCTAGAAATGTAAAATGCTGCCTTTTCAAAGACTAAAGTAATATGCTTCCCCAGACAAGTGTGCTTGAAAGTAGGACTAGGGAAAAACAGGGGAAAATCCAGCTTCTTTTTCCTTAACCTTCACACCATCCCTTCGTTTGTAGGTTTCAGTGCGTATGAGCACATTTGGGTGTTGTATGTTTAGGGCCATAAATTGTATGTTACAGAGAAAAATTTGTAGAAATACTTAACACTGTGAATTTCAAATCTTACTATGTATGAAAAATCAATTTCTAAAAACTCAAAATACATTTTACTTATTTTTTAATGAAACCCTCCCATCCCAATAAAGAAACATGCTCCTCTCTAGTAATTTCAGGAATATTTGTAACCAACTACCTTTATATCTGTATATGTTCTGGGCATCTTTTCCGTGCTTTGTGTGTGTTTGTTTGTTTGTTTGTTTTTGACATTGAACAGTTCTTCCATTATTTGTCTTTGATTCCTTTGCCTTAATTTTGTTTGTTTGTTTGTTTGTTTTAAAGCAACTTACCTTTGTTCATCTTGGATTTTGGTTGCTTGTTACTGTCTTATTTCTTTTCTGGATGGTTATCTCCTCAAAGGCTTTATGTAGGTGACTTTTGCTCTATCCAGAAATGGTTCCTTGCATCTGGAGGTATTCCGGAAGAATGCCGAGAAGTGTCCAGTCAATTGCCCTAAAATTGCAGAAGATTAGTGTATCAAAACAGATAGTAAAAATCTCTCGAAATCAAACCAACACAGACCAGATAACTACAGTACGGTGTAGCTCACTGAGGAAAGGAGAGGAAGCATCAGAAACCCAGGAAAGGCTAAGGTTTGAAGTAGAACAACAAAAGATGCCACAGGGGTAGGAAAGTGATAGAGAATGAGTGCAATTACTCCCCTGTCTTTTGCTTACATCACTGTTACCAAGGTAAGTGAGCTTCTGGAACCAAAACACAGAACAAATACAAGAATGAATCAAATTATCAAATGTCTTGGGAAGTTTGAGGATACTATGGTTCTCTAAGGAGTTCTGATTTAAGACTTAATATGATTGTGTCACTGAATTTTAAAGAAATTAAACTTGAGATTGTCCCATCATTGTCAGTCATCCTTGAGGAACGATGAAAAACTGACGAGGCATTAGCAGCTTTGAGAGGTCCACTTAGTCACAGAAGATGGATTCTGTGAACCAGATTTAGGGGAAATGGTATGACTGACCTTCTCTCTGCATGTCCTCCTCATTCCCTCTCTGCAGCAGAACATTTTAGGACAGATTAGCACGTAGATGATTTCTGAGTAGTTAGAAAACAAAATGGCGATCATAAATATTATGTCATCCCTAAATAACCTTAATTCCTTTTTCTGATTGGATTGTTAAGCTAGTGGACCAGTAGAACCCTATTTTTTTTTTTATTTGTTTTTCAAATGTGAGTAATGGTTTCTGTTTGAGTTCTAATAGGTAGGAGAGTGATAGGCAGTTGAGTGCTATGCTGTTGCTGGTGGTGGGTTTACAACAGGCTGATGAAAGATCCCTAGGAGTCATAGGGTTTATTATACCTCCTTACGTGGTAAGAGGTTGGCTCATTTGTTCACCGCAGAGGCCTAATTAGGTGCCAGGTGCAGATTTTCTAGTATAGTCTAGTCCAGCGATGGATGGATGTAGATGGTCAGTGTTGTGGTGTATGAAGGAGGGGCCACAGAAACGAAGGACTGGAACGGAGAGGCTGAAAGTGAAAAAGAGGAATGAGGAGAGAGATAAAGAAAGGACAATTGATGAAGGCAGGTTCCCAGAAAGGTGGATGGGGTTGGTGTCGAGTGTGGTGTCAAATGGTGCTGTCTTGGACCTCATCCTGTTCACAGTTTATCATTCCTACCTCAGATTAGGACACAGAGAAGGATGCATAGTCAACGCCCATCAAAAACAGGATTGGAATTTCGAGCATACACGAGAGGCATGAGCAGCTGGCTGCTGCTGACAAATTGGAATTTTATTAGGGATAAATCATACTCCTGAAATTGTTTAAAAAATGAATTATTAGGCATAGGACAAGTTAGAAATGGTGTGATTGTGGGGCCCCTGGCGAAAACTTGGGGGTTTTCATGTTTGGTCAGATTAGTTTGAGTTTATAATATTTTGTGACTATCACAGTTTAAAACATGCTTAGGCCAGAGAAGTACAAGTTCAGTTTTTGGAACGGGGCAGGCTGATATCCCAGTCCACTCAATGCTTATCAGACCACATCTGGTAGTGTGCCCACCCTGGCAACCACATTTCAAAAGGGACTAATCAGCTGAAATGTCTCAAAAGCTTGCAGATAAGACTGAAGGCTAGTCAACCATTTCAAAGAGCTGAGTATTTTTGGATGCTTATTGCAGAAAAGGAGACTTGGACGTGTTCCAGACCAAAGGAAGAAAGGCTATGAGAAGTTGATGTAAGAACCTGAAGGTTAACAGAGTGATTCTCAACACCTCCAGGGTGTTTTAAAGTATACAAATGCTTAGGACCCCACCCACCGCCAGTTAAATCAGGGGTGGGGTCAGACCCTGATATGTCTGAAGACTGCCTAGTTGATTCTAGCATGTAACGGGCACCTTCATCTTCCACACAGCTGTAGGTGGCCCCAGCTTCCTTCATGCCTTGCCTAATACTCAGGGGCACCCAGGACAGCAGCCCGTCAGGAAGTCAGAGTGGACTCTCCTCTGCTCACATCACTGTTTACCATGGGCACTACCCAAGGGCTACACTCCCAGATTGCTGTCTCTCTGACCTCACCCTCCTATTTCTCACTGTATCTTTTTAACTGTCCCTTTCCCCTGTCTTTCAGGATCTCCCTGTGTCTTCTAGATCTAAACATATTCTCTACCTCTTCCCGAAATTTTTCTTAACTCCTGTTTTAACAGAAAACTGGCTCTCTCCTGAGGTTATTACTTCTCTTGAAGTCCTCCAAATGACTCACAGATTTTTATGTCTAGCCTAGATTTTTGTACTGAGATCCAGATACAGAAACGCTATGCTTACTATGTGTCTCCACTGGGGATGCTCCCAGACTAAGATCCTCCGAAACAGGACTCTGGTTCTCTGTCTGAATCTCCTCTTCTTTACTGTCCCTCACTTCAGTAAGTGGTACCTGCATCCATCCCACACTGAGGTCAGAACATTTGGAATGGTCATTTACAACACTTCTTATGCCCAATCCAGTTTATCCTTATAGGTTGTTGTTTCAGTCTTCTGAATGTCCTTTTCCCTTTTCCCATTGCTGTTACCAAACACTATTCTTTTGGGGCCACCATCTTTCCACAGGACCGCAACAGCTTCCTGCCCTCCCTTCCTGGTGTACTCCTCACTGGTGTGCTCCTTCATGCCGTTCTATACCATAGGGAGTGAGCTGCAGACACATAATTTAATCATAACATTTCCTTTCTTGAGATTCCCCCGGTGGTTTTCTCCTTTCCTCTCCTCTCCTCTCCTCTCTTTATTTTCTGTGGCTCTTAAGGACCTCTGTGATGTGGTTCTTCCATTCCTCTTTTCAGGGACCTCCCTAACTCCATCCCCATGCCCCCCCTTCCCCCCCACCGCCAACAATAAGAAGCTCCAGTCACTCTTTCCTTCTTATATTTTTGTTTAACACATTGTGTTCTCTGCCTCTGAGATTTTGTATGGTTGTTCCATCTACCTGGCTGTTGCAACTGTCTTTTAGTCTATGGGTTCCTCCCCCTTTTTTTCCTTGAAACTTATTTGTTGAAGAGACAGGTTCAGTTTTCCTAAAGAATTTCCTATATTCTAGATTTTCTGATTGTATCCCAGTGGTATCATTTAACTTGTTACCTTATCTCCTTAAAATAAGTAGTTGGATTGAGACTTGGTTAGTTTCGGGTTGGTGTTGTTCTGTGGGTGGAGATGTCTGCTTCCATCAGGAGGTGCATACTATCTGATAGCCTCTTTTTGTGATTTTAGGAACGATTAATAATCCATTAAGTGCTTATGGTTAAGAATGGTGTTATTCAGGGCGCCTGGGTGGCTCAGTGGGTTAAGCCGCTGCCTTCGGCTCAGGTCATGATCTCAGGGTCCTGGGATCGAGTCCCGCATCGGGCTCTCTGCTCAGCAGGGAGCCTGCTTCCCTCTCTCTCTCTCTCTCTCTGCCTGCCTCTCCATCTACTTGTGATTTCTCTCTGTCAAATAAATAAATAAAATATTAAAAAAAAAAGAATGGTGTTATTCAGATTGTCATTCCTTCTTCATTTGTCATGTGCAGTACATCTATAATGAGAAGCTTCCATATATCAACTATTTTTTTTTTAAGATTTTATTTATTTATTTGACAGAGAGAAATCACAAGTAGGCAGAGAGGCAGGCAGAGAGAGAGGAAGGGAAGCAGGCCCCCCACCAAGTAGAGAGCCCGATGCGGGACTTGATCCCAGGACCCCGAGATCATGACCCGAGCCGAAGGCAGCGGCTCAACCCACTGAGCCACCCAGGCGCCCCATATATCAACTATTTTGTTAGCGTGAAGGACCGTGTATATGAAAAAGTATATAAAGAGGGAAGGTAAATGCTTGATATAGTCTCTGTATATGAAAGTAGATAAAGTATATAAAAGTATATAAAGTATATATGAAAGTGTATAAAGAGGGAAGGTAAATGCTTGATATAGTCTCTTTAATGACTTTGGTATTAACGACATCATTTTGTAGTACCCTCCAAATGTGACTCATGAGTTGGTTATTTTGTTGTTGTTGCATTATAAACTTATTGAATTAAACATGTTTGATAGCTTTCAATCACAGATATTAGTTTAGTGATGCTTAAGTTGTTTCATCTTGGACAAGTGAGAACTTCTTGTTTCTCTTTGACATTTTTATGTCTGTCTCCTGGGTGACACCTAAATCCAAGGATCTTGTCTCTGTTGTTTGCCCTTTATCCCAGGCACAGAGTCACTGTCTATCAATTTGTTGATTTAGGGGCAGGATATTAAAACTTAATTATGGGATAAACTATCTTACAAAAGAGCATTTAGTTTAGTCTTTGTGGATTCAGAACTTGAATCAGAGAGTGGAAGTTATAGGAAGCAAATTTTGGCTTAACGTAAGAACCAAAAAATTTGCGGTAATTTAGGGAGGTTGAGTTCCATCAAGTCTTTGAGGGGCTGCTTTGCTCCAGAGAGTGAGAGGACAAGGATTAACAATCAAATCAGTGAGGATCTTTTTGCTTGGGAGCCGGAATGATCATTGAGGTCACTTCTGCTTGCAGGGTAATGACTATCAAATCCTTTGTTGACAGATTTTATTTTTGGAAAGGTGCAGAGTTGGCTGGTTTAAAATTGTTGAAATGTGATTATTGTTTTCTCCCATGAACAATAATATGTCACTCTAAATTTGGTTCAAAGTATCATCAGTTTGTACATTTGATGAAACATTGGCAGTGATGAGTCATGCTTTATTAGCAATCATTTCTTTTATAAAAGGTTATAATTGTCCATTGAACAGACTTCTCATTGCATTAAATTCTCAGTCTTTTTGCATTGTTAGTCACATTTTAATAAATAGCCATTATACTATTCTCTTTTTAATCTTCAGATTTTATTAGTCAACTTCTCTCTGTATTGATAAAGATTAGCATGAAGTGTGATTACTGGCAACTTACTTTGAAATTCTAATTTATTTTTTCAGAATAAAATACAGTAAATAGCACTTTTAGGATATTGCAGAATTGCAGAGATTTAGTAATATTGAGATGAGTTCTCAATTTACACCTGAATAAAAACTGAATTTAGATGGAGATAACAGGACCAAGTGTAAGTTTTAAATTTTTGAGGTATGTATGTTATACAGTAAGTAAGCACTTTAGCTGGTGTCCCTATTAATAAAAGAAACACTATTAATAGTACCTTTAAAATATTTTTAATGACTTTGCTGAAAATTTGAATTCAGCCCAATATATTGTCCTTGATACACTCTGGTTTGCTGTTGTCACTTTCTCAGTTTTATCTACATTTCCTTCTGTTGCTTCTAGACAAATACAGTAAGGAAACTAGCATTGTATCTGTCTGCACTTGGTATTATTTTCTAGCAGTTTCTCTTGAGACAAAATCACAATAGAAGAGAGGCAGAATATATTAAATTTTCCAGAGTATATTAAATTTCTTTTAGGTATATTGCCTTAATTTCCTTTGTATCCTCTAGACATAATTTCTTCAAGGTGTTAGCACATGGACACTATTTTCAAAGATGACCTAGATAATATTTGTAATTTTGTTTTATTGTACCAAATTATCCTATGAATTTGAAGTAAGTAATGGAATAGAGAACCTTTGGGCTTTCCTTTGAGTATTTTTGCTCATAAGGAAACTCTTTCTATGCATCATCTTCTGAACCTGGAAGTTTTACCCTAAATGGGGTATTTTCCTTTATAGGAACATTTCACAAATGTTGGATGAACAAATACATGAAGAAATGAGCAGGCTGTGTTCCTTATTCAAAACTCCTACCTCTTCTTATTTTAATTAGAGAACTTTATTATTTACAAACTTAGGGCATACAGAACTGCCACAGCATTTCTGAAGTGCATTGAGATTTGGATTTGTGATTAGAGCTAGTCTGAAAGCTGGATTCACTTGAACATGGCTCTCCCAGGACACCCAGTGTCGCCATGTCTCTGTGTGTGGTTGGCCCTGTACTTGGGCATTCCCCTGGCTCTCCCTCATCCTGCTTTTGACAGCGCTTCCTGTGTGACCTTGGAGTAAAGGATGCCTCAAGTCATCCGTGGGCCAGAAGTCAGCTGGGCCGAGTGAGTTGTTGGAAGAATTAGAGAATAGTAAAGAATCTCCAAAATTAAAACAGCACCTTAAATAGCTTAGGACAACTGGGTAAAACCTGGCAGTACCTCAGATAGAATGTTCTGTGGTATTATTAACACAATTAAAAGTTGTTTTCTTTTTTTACTGTGTTAATCACCTGAATTAATGTCTTCACTGCCAATCAAGCTTTGATTGCCTTCTGTTCATTAGCTTTTGATTTAATTAATGAGACTTTTTAAAGAGGAATCTTCAGTGTTTTCCTGTAAACAGCTCTAATTTATTGATCAATTAGAATTTTGTAATTATTCTAAAGAACTTAAATCAATGTTTGAAGTATATGTTTTGGATATTTAATAAAATAGTTTAAACTACACAAGGTAGTTATTAGATGTAAACAGCTTTTCTGTTACTCTGTGTTATTTTTATAGAATAACAGATATCTTCTTTTGATGTCTTTAAAAAATGACATTTTGTTAGAGTTATTAACTTGGAATTTCAAGTATTTCAGTCTATGCTAAAGTTCATAGAAACATATGCATCAAAGGTAGAACATTAGAAAGTTGGTAATGTTATTTTCCCCAAAGGTATTTTTTCCAGAAGTGAAGTGGGTGAATTAACATTTTTCCTAAGGTTTTAGAACTGAAGGGTTCAGTAGTTGGTGAGTATCTAGACATGTAGAGAAAAACTAATTAAGAAAAGAGAAAGTCATAAGGACTCTAAGGTTAAAGAGCAACTTGATAATTAATATGATTCTTAATGGAAGACTACTAAAGTAGTTGAAGAAGAGGAAGATACTGATTCGTGGTCTAGACACAGGTAGCTAAAGGATAATGGGGTTTTGAAACATGGCTGTTGGGTGCAAAAGGGTTAATTAACAGAGCGTTCTGCAAACTCTAAAACTTTAAGGAAATGAAAACTTGCCATATCCACATGTGTCAGAATCAAAGAGGCTACACATTTAATTTGGAAAAGGACAATAAATACTTAAACCAAACAAGGAAGAAGATACTGAAAACTTTATTAAAATTTGAGATTTCTGAAACTTTTGAAAGCAACAATTACTATACTTTATTCTTTTTTTTTTTAAGATTTTATTTATTAATTAGAGTGTGTGTGTGTGTAAGTGAGAGAGCACTAGCGGGGGAGCAGCAGGCTGAGGGAGAGGGAGAAGCTGACTCTCCGCTGGGCAGAGAGCCTGATACGGGGCTCAATCCCAGGGCCCTAGGATTGTGACCTGAGCTGAAGGCAGATGGTTACTGACTGAGCCACCCAGATGCCCCTATACTTTTTTCTTGAGTTATCTTTCAGGTACAAGAAAGGAATTATCAGTATATTAACATTATTAATATTTACTCAATAAAAGTTTTTGAGAGTCTACTCTGTGCCAAGCAGTTTTAGGCACTGGGCACATAGCAGTTAACAAAACAGAAAGAGTTCCTTCATTTCTGGAACTAATAGTCTAGTATACATTTTAAGGAAATTTTTAGTGTTATGTGATATAATACATATTATATGTATTTTTAAGATGGTGTTTTTAAGATGGGATCAGTGTTTTTAAGATGGGATCGGGAGGGAGACAAACCATAAGTGACTCTTAATCTCACAAAACAAACTGAGGGTTGCTGGGGGGAGGGAGGGGTCAGGAGAAGGGGGTGGGGTTATGGACATTGGGGAGGGTATGTGCTATGGTGAGTGCTGTGAAGTGTGTAAACCTGGTGATTCACAGACCTGTACCCCTGGGGATAAAAATACATTATATGTTAATAAAAAAATAATAAATTTAATTAAAAAAAACTCAGTGTTTTTAGCTGTTGTGATTATCATAACTATAAGAAATTAATACTTAGAGTTTCAACTCATGGAGAATGGTGCTTTAGAATCAGAATTCCATTAATCTGGATTTTGTTCTTTTTATGCAATTACCATAATAAATATGTTAAAGGAATTTTCATCACAAAAATAATGCACATAGTATATGAAATTACTTAAAGGTGTTCTACCTCTAGTTGCATTTAAAGAGTAAGTGTTGGTTCATTTGAAGGTTTCTCTCCTTTTAGTGTATTAGAGGGGAATGAATTATGCTTCACAGTTTGAGAGTGTTTTAAGTATATGACCTTCAAAAGCATGAATTCCCTGAATTCTAGAATTCAGTTCATGGTGCATATAAGTTAATGATCTCAAGGGAAGTAGAAAAGCTTTGTGGGAAGAAGGTTGTGTGTCTTTTTTTATGGGTGAGGGGGAAATATCTGTAAATGTGGGGAAAGATCCAAGCAGTTCCTGGAATCAGTTACTGCCTCCTCTGGGGAGCCAGTGATGAGCTCAACTGGGCTGAGAAAAATCTGTGCAGATGTCAGCACTGACTGCATCCCAGCCTCAAGCCCCGCCAGAGGCCCCCCATAGTCATAAAGGACAATGTGAGAGCACAAGGTACAGTCTCCAGTTGAACTCCATGTACCTATCAATTTTTTGCCTGCACCTGGGTACCTAGAGCACAGTCAGGAGTGGAAAAAATCAAGGTAATGTACTGAGGAGAGAAGGATGCAGGGCAGAAAAGCAGTTGGCTTGTCATTCCAGCTGAAAGACAAGGAAAAACAGCTCCTAACCTTGAGAAGATGGTAGGTTGTGGAGCTTTTTAATTAGATGGCCTTCGCCCATTAGGGTAACCAACAAAAGTTTCAACAGTTCATGCAATGAGGAATGCCACTAGGATTGTCGGGCTGTGCTGAATTCCTTGGACTTCAGGTTTTGTGTCTGTGGCAGATTTTGAGCAAAACCAGACCAATTGGATGCAGTTCTTAAAAAAGAAACATTCTCATTCTTTACTTCAGACTCAGGTGCTGGATTCTGTGGACCACATGAATTCTTGTTTGCTGGTTCCATAAACTCTGAAGATTTGTGGTTGCAATTTAAATTGCAATGAGAAGGGCGCCTGGGTGGCTCCGTCGCTGAGTGTCTGCCTTGGTGGGAAGTCTGCTTCTCCCTGTCCCACTCCTTCTGCTTGTGTTCCTGCTCTTGCAGTCTCTCTCTGTGTCAAATAAATAAAATCTTAAAAAAAAAATTGCAGTGGGAAACCATTTTTATCTATCAGATTGGCAGAGTCAGTGGTTGCTAACATAGTTAGGTGAAGGGGCTTAAAGGAGCTCGTACATTCTCTGTATAGGAAGTCTAAGTTGGTACAACCTCCACGTAGGGTAATTTTTATTACCCTATTTATCAGAATTAGAATTTAGATGTGCACATACGTTTTGATCTGGCAATACCACTTTTAGGAATTTATCTTAACAGATTTTTTTTTAAACGAATGTAGTTACATGCCCACAAATATTTATCGCCATCACTGTTGTAGTAGTAAAAAATTGGGAATGTGCGAAACGTCCATCAGTAGAAGACTGGGATTAAATGAAGTATACTATACTTATACGAAGGGGTACCCTGTGGTCTTTCAAAAGTAATAGAAAGTTTTCTCTATGAATTTATGAGGAAGTCATCAAATTTATTAAGGTAAAACCGATGTACAGTGTACTCTGTCCAGCATACTACCGTGTGTGTGTGTGTGTGTGTGTGTGTGTGGTTAAGTGTATATGAACAATGGTAACCAGTGACCTCACAGTACGGGAGCTGGGCGCTGAAGGAGTGTAGCAGGGAGACTTACTGTTCATCAAATGCCTTCTTGTACCTTTTACATTTGCAGTGTGTGCTTGTTTTATCTATTCTTACTAACAAAGGATGCTGCTAGGCCTAGTAAAGGTAAAGGAGAGCATTTACCTAGAAGACCAATGTAGATTGTCATGTATTTGTTCACAGAATTGACTAGATAAAAAAGTTATCTGCCGAGTGCAATCTGACTTTTAATTAGAGCCAATACACATTTAGAATGCATCTGGAATAACCATCTGCTTGGATAGGTTTTGTGTAATCTTATAATAGTAAAACATTCATAACTTTTATTTTGATGGTATACTGTATGTATCATAAGACACATTCAAACCAAATGTAATTTTAGGAGGCTCTAGTAAAAAAAAAAAAAAAAGAGAGAAATAATGAGAAAGGGAGGAATGGGTGATAGAGAAAGAGGAGGAAAGAACGGAAAGAGGATAGAAGTCTGAGAGTCAGGCTTCTGAACTTGGGGCTTGAATGACCTCGGCTTAAGACTGAAGATGAAGACATTTTAACCAAGGAAATGAAGGAGCTCTTGGAAAAACTAAGGAGATTTATTTTAACTTCTTGATTTCTAATTAATCTGAGAATAATTGATCAAGTTTGGTGATTTTGTTAAGCACTAGTTTCATTCTGGAAGGAACATAGAGTGAATCATAGAAAACTTTGGTGAAATCTTAGATGAGGCTACTGTGAATATTTTAAATGGGACTATTTAAAATGTGAATATTTATGATGATGATATAAAATTCCCAACCTTACTGAAATTAATCTTGTTGTGGCAGCATAATTGAGTCACTGACATTTTCAGTGCAAAAATGCATAAAATATAAATCGTAAGGAAATTAGCGCCATAACGGGAACATATTTTCATGGATTCACTTCTCATCTTTTCTTTTGTTTCCGCCAGAGTGAATGGGAAGTTGGTAGCCCTGAAGGTGATTAGGCTGCAAGAAGAAGAAGGTACACCTTTTACAGCTATCAGGGAAGGTAGGCATTTTCTCGTTATCTTTGCTTTTGTGTTTACTTGATGTCTGTAGCTGTTTAAATATTACTCACCTCTGCATATGCAGAGTTTGTAAATTATATGGTTATATCTCATTGGAAAGTGTAAACGGAAATTTAAAAATCAGTATCTCTTGAAATCATGTCAAGTCATGTTAAATAAAATAAGACAATCCTGCTGTATACTCAGGTGTGTGTGGGGGAAACCTTCTGTGTATTGATGGTGAGACTAAAGCTGACTAAGGAATTTTATATTCCTGGTTTTGTTTGTAGGGTTTCTAAGGTACACATTAATTAAACATTACTTTATATTCATGACTTTAAAGAAAAGTCCTTATAAATAGTGGCCTCATCCTATCTTATTAGTCATTTGTATTTCTTCTTTCTTGATTTCTTTGCTCCTGTCCTTTACCATTTTTTCTATTGGTTATTCTTATTGATTTAGAGATACTCTTTATATATTAGCATCATTTATCTTATAATATTTTCTTTCATTCTGTCATTTTTCTAAAAATTTCTTTTAACAACATAGTTTGTTACGTATATGTTTTAATTTTTATATAATAAAATTGTTTTATATTTTGCTTTATTTCTGCATAGTTTCTCTACCCCAAGAGAATAAAATATCTTTTTATTAGTGGGAAATTTTCAGTTCAGTTTTAGAACTTTTATTTATTTATTTTTATTTTTAAAATTTTATTTATTTATTTGAAAGACAGAGATCACAAGTAGGCAGAGAGGCAGGCAGAGGGAGAGGAAGGGAAGCAGGCTCCCTGTTGAACAGAGAGCCTGATGCGAGGCTCAATCCCAGGACCCTGGGGTCATGACCTGAGCCGAAGCCAGAGGCTTTAACCCACTGAGTCACCCAGGCGCCCCAGTTTTAGAACTTTTATTAATAGCTTTCCCTCCACTACGTTTTTTTTTAAGATTTTATTTATTTATTTGACAGAGAGAAAGAGTTTACAAGTAGGCAGATAGGCAGGCAGAGGGAGAGGAAGGGAAGCTCCCCACTGAGCAGAGAGCCTGATGTGGGGCTTGATCCCAGTACCCTGAGATCATGACCTGAGCTGAAGGCAGAGGCTTAACAACTGAGCCATCCAGGCACCCCCTTCCACTCCTTTTTTTTTTTTTAAGATTTTGTATTTCTTTATGTTACAGAGAGAGAGATCACAAGTAGGCAGAGAGGCAGGCAGAGAAAGAGGGGGAAGCAGGCTCCCTGCTATCCAGAGAGCTTGATGTGGGACTCGATCCCAGAACCCTGAGATCATGACCTGAGCTGAAGGCAGAGGCCTAACCCACTGAGCCACCCAGGTGCCCCCTTCCACTACATTTTTAAGAAACTTTTAATAATAGTGTTATGTTAGTTTCAGGTGTACAATATAGTGATTCAATACTTCTATACATTACTCAGTGCTCAGCATGATAAATGTATTCTCAATCCCCTTTACCTATTTCACCTGTCCCCCTACCTACCTCCCTCCCCTCTATTTGTTTTCTGTATGTAAGAGGCTGTTTTTTGGCTTGTTCTGGTTTTTGCTTGTTTTTTGTTTTTTCCTTAAATTCCAGATACGGATGAAATCATATGGTATTTGTCTTTCTCTGAGTGACTAATTTCACGTAGCATTATACTCCCTTCACTACATTTTAAAAAGTACAAATTATCTTGACATAAGGCTACAGATTATTTTTTGCCTTGAGGGAACTATAGCTGGTTCACAATAAAATAACTGTGAGTGATTTACTGCAAGAATGTCATTAAGGTATTGGGGAATTAAATGTAGTCTGTCACTGGTCTGATTTGTTTCTCACAACTATCATTACAATTTACATTTGTTTCTGAGAGGCTTCCTTTCTGTTTTCACTTTCTCACCTCTCATTCTGCTGTTCATACCACTTTCGTTTGTTTTCCTTCATTCCTACTTAGCTGAAAATGTTCTTGTAAAGGCATCTTTACAAATATTGTTATACAAAGAGGGTGCTCAGTCTTATGGGATTGGAAACCACTGGCTGAGATGGAGCAGTGGTTCCCATTGGGCTCTGGAGGGAGGCAAGGTGAAGCGCTCTTGAATTTGATTTTGGTAGACCCTGAGTGCTGGGGAGTAGGAAAGGGGCAAAGAGATGCTAGGCCAACAGAGAAGCAAGAGGACATGAAACTGGGCAGCAGGCACACTCCCTAATATGCGGGGTATACACCGCAGTTTCCCAGCCTGCCCTTGCTGTTCGTGCCAGCCTTGGTTCAAGGTTCAAATAAAGTTTATAATGGTATTAGAGGATCCAGTGGTGACAGTTGGACTCATCAGTGGAAAGTTCAAGGGGACAAACAAGTAGGGTCAAACTGAAGTTGTTGTCGATCTGTTCATACTGCCTGGGTATGAGGCAAAGCTGTTGGGCACAAGGTAAGCCTAGAGAGAGGCTTGGGAATGGGCCCTGAGAGGCAGTTTTGTCATAGAATGCAGGCCTCTGTGGCTGGGACTTCGTTCCCCCAGTTTGGGAGCCTCTGAAGCCTTTGGAGCTGAGTGTTTTAGAAAGATAAATCTGATATTAGGGTATGATACAGATTAGAGGAGGAGGAATCTGGAGCTGATAAATCAGTCATTCAAAGTTGTGCGGATTTGAAATTAGGACCTGGATTTATTGGAAAGCAGTGACAAAAAATGATTTGTAGGGAAAGAAATGCTAGAGCATCGTGGATTACTGGTTATAAATTATTTGAGAGAGAAACATAAGTGGTTTTGAGTTTGAATGAGTAAAAAAATGGTGCCAGAAAGAGAAATAATTTGTGTTGTTTTTAACACTTTGTGGTTCACAAGGGCAGTTATCTATTCACATGAGCCTTTCAAAGGGCTTTTGTATAGAGTTTATACTATTTATAGAATCTGTGTTAGGAGTATGGAACTGAGGCTTAGAGAGGTTAGATGACTTGTCCAAGGCATTAGATCTTGTACCCAGACTTTCTTAGGTTCCAAAATGGTGTCGTGCTAACGCTGTGGAGTAGTGAATATGGGTTTTGGACTCTGAGTTTGTGATACATCTATACGAAAATGTCTTCTTGGCGATGTGGGAGTGGAGCTCACTAGAGTTCAGCCTAAACATATATTTTTAGCGTGGTCCTTAACAAGCTGAATACGTGTTAAGACTTTTGTGGGAGAGGACTTTGAGCAAAAACAGGGAGTTAAATTGGAAGGGAATGTAGTGAGATGGAAAGCCCCATGGATATTAGAGTCTGGAGATCTGGGTTTGATCCTGGCTCTGTTTTCCATCACCTAGCAGACAACATGAGGCAAGTCACTTATATTACTATGCTAGGGCCCCTGAAAGAAAGTACCACAGGCTGAATGGCTTAGATAACAGAAATTTATCGTGTCATAGTTCTGGAGGCTGGAAGTCTGAGGTCAGGGTGTCAGGGTCCTGCTTCAGAGGACCATGAAGGATGGATCAATTTTAAGCATTTCTCCTTGGCTTGTGGATGGCCATCTTCTCCCTGTGTGTTCCCATCATCTTCCCTCTGTACCTGCATCCACTTTCCTTTTCTTGTAAGGACACCAATCATATTGGATTAGAGCCCACTCTAATGATCTCAGTTTAACCTAATTACCTCTGAAACCCCCCTGTCTTCAAGTACAGTTACGTGCTGACGTCCTGGGGTTAGGACTTCAACATGTGAATTTTGGGGGACGTGCTTCAGTCTATAACACCACCTCATGGCTCTGGGCCTCTGTAACCCTGATTGTGGAACCCAGGAGCTGGTTTGTGCCATCTCTCAGGAACCATCTCCCTCCATGTTACAGTTTTGTTTTTCCACGGGGTCTTCAAACTCAGAGCTTTGACTACCCTGGAGATCAGGGAATGCTGCAAGAGTTGTTGAGGACTGGAGGAACAGATTACAAAATGACATCGTATTTTACGTTAAATGAAGTATTTTGAGGTTTCCTAATAAAATATGACTTCTCAGTGATTTTAAAATGGAGATAAATGACCTGATAGTAAGAAGAGGAATTAAACTTTGGGTCAGTTTTGGTAATTTACTCCTCTCTTGCCTTCTCATTCCCGCCTCTCAGTCTTATTTTTCTCATTTTTCTGCTCTGTATGTGTGGAAGCAAAAGCTAGCACCATTGCTTCCTTTCGCTAATAATAATAATTCATGTAAAATAACTCCTCTGTGTATCTGGTGCTAGAGTTTGAAATACTTAGGATTGGGGTGGGTGATGTTTGGGATATGCTCATTTTTGCATTTTTACGTTTTTCCATCTTTACATTGTTGAGGGTGTAGCATGGCTTGCTCAATTGAGATGAAGAACTTTAATTTGAGTTTGCCTCTTTTCTGCTATTTTGGTCAATTTCCTTATTCACAAAATGTCAACAGCAGGAAGATTTTTAAAGGAGGAAAGCAGAAAGTAGGTTTCAAGTGGCAGCTTGCCACTTAGAAGCTTACCTGGGAATTTAGATTTTAACACATAATTTTCACCTAAAGTAGAAATACTTGTCAGCAACTCTAATCTTACCTGGATTTATGTCCAGAGATAGCCTTTAAATTTTATCTCAGAGCTAGAGTGCTTAACTGGCTTAATTCAGGTTCAGGTGCTTTGAGACTCATTCTGTTTTTGATGGCAGCTTAGAGAAATTAAGCAGCAGTGCTGTGGGCCAGCTTTTCTATTTTTTATTCTCATATGATATCTTCATGGATTTTGATGGTAAGAGTAGAGTCAGGAGATACTGGGATGGTTTGAACACGAGTAAAGTTTCTTAGGATAGCCATCTTTTTTTTTTTTTTTTAAGATTTCATTTATTTGTTTGTTTGTTGGGGTTCCTGGGCTGCTCAGTCATTAAGTGTCTGCCTTCTGCTCAGGTCGTGATCTCAGGGTCCTGATATCTAGACCCATATCAGGCTCCCTGCTCAGTGGGAAGCCTCCCCCTGGCTACGTTCCCTCTCACCATCTCTCTCTCTGTCAAGTAAATAAATTTTAAAAATATATATTTACTTGTTAAATAGAGAGAGTGAACACAAGTGGGGGGAGGAGCAAGGGAGAAGGACAAGCAGACTCTGCATTGAGCACCAAACCTGACACGGGGCTGGATCTCGTGACCCTGAAATCACGACCTGAACCAAAATCAAGAGTAGGACACTCAACTGACTGAGTCACCCAGGTGCCCCAGGCTATCCATCTGTACAAACAACTTCGAAATGTCTGTGTTCTTGCTCTGTGATACTATAATGTAGGTGTTCAACAGTTGTTTTGTTTTTTGTTTTTGTTTTTGTTCTTTTTTTGACTAAGATTTGCCCAGTGAAAGGATAGAAGGGAACCAATTATCATCTTTTGTGAATTTTTGAATACCTAATACTTTTCTTAGGCAAGAGTTATGTTAAGAGAAATCTAGATACTCTAATAGAGAACAATTTTTTTTTAATATTTTATTTATTTGTCAAAGAGAGAGAGAGCACAAGCAAGGGGAACTGCATGTAGAGGGAGAAGCACACTCCCTGCTGAGCAAGGAGCCCGATGCGAGACTCAGTCCCAAGAACCCAGGATCATGACCTGAGCCAAAGGCAGACCCTTAACTGACTGAACCACCTGGCACCCCTCACCCTTCTACATGCAGCTCTTTACTGAATCTCCCTATTTTCAGTTCAGGTTATGCAGCTAGTTTAGAGGGACTAAAAGATAATGAAGTACATAGGGCATAAAATGATAAAGCTCTATAAAGAAGCCTTGGCAGTTGAGGGGGGGCAGGGGGAAGAGGAGGAGAGGAGATGAATATGTTTGGGAAGGACTTAAGAGGGATATCTGGTAGGGCTTGGCGTTTGACTACATATGGAGCTTGATAGAAATGGGATATTCAGAATATTCCAAGATTTTGACATTCATGAATAAATAGTGAAGCCAATAGTAAAAAAGGCACTATGGGGTAGAGGTGGTTATAGGAGGGGAAAGATAAGAAGTTCAGTCCTGATCATGTTAATGTTTGAGATCTGGCCTTCATGTGGCAATTGTTCATATGGTGGTGCAATTCAGATAACACATCAGTTGTACCTAAATTGGGGACCTTACCCCACACTTCCAAGTACATAATCTCATTTAGTCATTCTTTCAACATCGTGAGAAAGGTTGATATTATCTTCATTTTAGTAATTAAGAAACTGAGATCTAAAGAGATTTTTGTCCAAAGTCATATAAGTAAATGGCAAATTTGGGTCTTCTACCCAGTATCCAGGCCAGTACCTGATGCCTGATGCCTGATGGTGACTCAGTACGTGTGAGTGAGTGAATGACAGAATGAACGAATAAATTCCAAATCCTTTAGTGTTATTCTACTATATTACATGACTGTTGGGACAGAAACCTCTATGATCAAAACTGTATATGGATTCTTTTCAGGCTGCTAAGCAGAGAAGTACAGTTGGAAAAGCAACCTAGAACAAGTTGGAAAATATTGAGTCTTGGTGAAGGCTGTGCCCCTAGCTACATGAGCATAAATGAGTCACCTAACATATTTAGTCTTTAATTTCTTCATTTTTGTAATGAAGGGGTTTGGACTGTATGATCTTACAGCTTTACGATTAAAATAATAGTACAGCATGAATCATTACCTGGGTAAAGGATCCTTAATTGTATCATCAGTATGCTTCATACACACATGCTGTAATGTGATGCACATTTATTGTTTTTAAAATATTTCTTTTAAGCCCTCTAATAATAATCCTTTATGTCTGTCACTGAAAAAATTAACATGAATTGCTTCAGAGCATTTGACATTTGACAAACAAGTTTTTCTTTAAATGGAAGATAAAAATCTATGAGTCTAGACTTTGATTTTAAATAAGCTTATGTTAATTGCCAAAATTGTTATTCCTTGTAAGAATGAATAATTTGATGGGTGTCTGCCAGTTGATATCAACAAAAAATTTGCAAGCTGTTAGATCATGTGACTTTAAAAACTGAAAATCATATGTTTTCCTTTGCATGTCTTTAATTTTAAAGGATGGAGATTTTTAATGAAGTAACTTATTTTTTGTCCCCTTTAAGTTTGTAAAAATTTTATATTACATTTTCTATTTTATTTGGAAATAGAGATTTCCAATTATATTTGGAAATATAAATATAAATATTTTATTGGAAATGTAAATTGAGCTGTGATACATTTATGTTTTAAATGTTTTTAGGATTATACAACTAGTTCTAATCTGAGGTGTTTATAATTGGCTAAAAATCTCTAAGGACGTTTTCCAGTATCTACTATGCTTACCTTTTAAAAATGCTACCTCATTTAATTCTCCCAGTATTCCTGTGTTATGTGTAGATATAAATATCTCTGTATTAAGAGGTGGTAATGGAGGCCTGGAGATAACAAGTTATCTTATATCACACAATTTACTAATAAACAGTTAAGTTTGGATTTTAACTGGAGTCTTTGAACTAAAATGTTTGTTTCAAGGACGGTACTTTCTTCTCTTCAGAATTTCTAATCTAGAAAAGTTACGGGAGTCCATAATCTACATATAAACTGCTTATCTTGATACTATTATCATTGCTGCTACAGGTTGCTGTATAAAAATTCAGTCCATTGGTGCCTGTGTTATTTCTCAGTATTTGAAGTTGTATTGTTGATCTATGTGTGATCTATTAACAGAAATGTCAAAGGATGACCAACTGTGCACAGTAATTAATTCATGACCAGTGTCTTGACCACTGACAGAATTTAGTGTCATTTATCTTTAAGCTCTAGATTAAGGTAAATTCTTTAATGTAAGGGAATAGTCAAGGACAATAGTAAACAAAGAGACTCTAATATTCATTAAAAAATAGATATGTCATGTATATTGGAAAGGAAGTTGACAGTCTTAGAGGAGACAGAGGGGCAAAAATATATTTGAAAGAATAATTGCTAAAAACTTACTTTAATTGTTGAAAAATGGAATTAATCTATTAATTCAAGAAGATAAATGACCTCCGTCTTAGGAGAAATGTAAAGAAACTAAAATTTGCACTTGTCATACTCTAAGTTTGTCTCTGAAAGACAGAGACAAAGAGAAAATCTTGAAGGCAATAGGTGTAAAGCAATTTGTTACATTTAGGGGGGAGGGGAAAGTATGTTTAAGATCTAACCTGTTATCTAAACCAGAGGAGGAAGCAAGAGGCAGTTGACTAAACAACCTATAAACCAAAAATTCCACAAGTAACAAAAAAATATCCTTCAAAAATGAAAGTTAAAGACTTTCTCAGATCAGCCACAAATTAGGAGAAAATATTCTCAAATAACATATCTGATAAAAGATTCATGTCCGAAATATCTAAATTACATTAGAAAGTCCAAAAGTCAACAATTAGAAGACTGCTCCAAATTTGTAAATGAGAAAACAATTTGAGTATGTATTTTACCAAAGAGGACATAGTAGTAGCTAATAAGCCCATGAAGTGATGCTCAAAGTTGTTAGTCATGAACTAAATGAAAATTAACACCATAGTGAGGTGTGACTGTATACCCAATACCCATGATTATAATCAAAAAACCCAACAATACCAAGTGTTGACAAAGGATGTAGAGTAACTGGAACCCTCGTACTTTGCTGGTGGGAATATCAAATGGGACAGCCACTTTGGAAAACATTTGGGTAGTTGTTAAACGTTGAATATGAAATTAGCATATAACCCAGTGTTTCCACTCTTAGGTATCATATCATCTCCCCAGGAGAAAGGAAAACATACTTCTGCACAAAGACATGTACATGAATATTCGTAACATTACCATGCTGAATAGGCAAAATCAGGAAACAATCTAAATGTCCCTCAATTGTTGAATTGATAAACAAAATGTTGCATATCCATACGATAAAAAGAAGCTAACTACTCATAAAGTGCTTCAGCATGTTTGGACCTTGAAAACACTATGCTTGGTTATATAAGCCTGGTCATATATACATAAAATTTCTGGAAGGAGTCAATCTATGAAGACTGAAAGCAGAGACCTGTGATTGCCTGGAGCTAGAGCTGGGAGCCGGGATTGGCCGTAAACTGTCACCGACTCTGGTGACATGAAATTGTTCCTGTGCTAGTTTGTTTTAATGATTTGACAAATTTGAGTTATAATGGCTGTAGAACTCTAGATTTATTCAGTCATTAAATTTTATATGTACATTGGGTATATTTTATGGTTTATAAATTATACTTAAAATAAATTTTCTCCTAATTTTATTAAAATACATTTATAGGCTTAGCTAAAAATATACACTTAGCTAAAAATGTATTAACACTAGTGATCATTAAATCTTAATTAATAATAAGTTAATTATTACAATGCAAAACTTAGAAAATCTCTCTTTTTTCCAGTTTCTCTAAACTTGTATTATTTTCACTTTGTTGACTATAAAAACTAATACCTCCTATTCTCAAAGATCTTAAAATTTATTAGTGGAGAAAGATAAACATGTTGACAGTTGAATTTGTAGGACTACAATTACAGAAGTCTGTTGGGGGGGCAGAGTGAGTGGGAACCTGCTGGTAAGTCAGAGTCTTGAAACTAAGGGGAGAAGTGGAGACACCTGAGCAGTGTTGTCGGGTCACATGTCACATCAGAACTTGGAAAAAAAAAAGCATCAATCCAATTCCTTGTCAGAAGCTGTCTCCTAGTCCCAGTGTTGACTTCAGCAATATTATAGTCCTCATCATTCCAGAAAGACAGAGAACACGGAGCAGCAGCAGGGTACTGAGTTGACCTGCTGTAACCACTTGGAAGAAGGAAAAGAGAAACCCTGTGAGGTTGCAGTGAAGAACCTTTTGAAGCTGCCTGTCATTGCTGTCAGTTTTTGACAAACAACTTTAATCACAACATACTGTTTGTTCAGTGAGATAAAATAACCCAGGATGAGCAAAGTATCCCTGTGTAATTTACGCAGAGGAGATGCTGATTGAAAATGACAGCTGGTGGGTTGAACTTTCATGACTCCATAGTGAAGAAGAGGCCACAGAGGCTCTGTCTTGGAGGAAGGAATGTCCTTTGCCTTTTTTCAAGCCCGAGTTCCCGTCTGCAACTCTGCTTTGACCATATTTTTTTTAAGATCAGAAAAATTTTTTTGTTGGGGGGAGAGCAGCGGGAGAGGAAGAGAAAAACCAAAGCAGTGTCTGCGCTGAGCCGGACGCAGGGCTCAGTCTCACAACCCTGAGATCAGGGCCTGAGCCAAAACTAAGAGTCTGGCGCTCAGCCGACTGCCCCACCAACCCGGTGGCCCACGCTTTGACCATCTTTCAAGACCTTGTTAAAGTGCTCTCTCTTTCTGAGACCTTCGCTGGCCTTTGTGGAAATAATCTCTTTTTGTGCTGCTTTGGCTTGCTTGTTTTGTTGTTGTTTTCACTTATACCCTTACCTCTTAGCATTTATTTATAGCACTTACATTATACTTCATGATATGGTCCTATCATAATGACATATGGTCATTATGTATAATTATTAATTATTATCACAAAATATAATGACATGGTCAGTTGTTTTTGATTGTAAACTATGTATATATATGTGTATATATATATATGACCTTTAAATCCTGTGGGTTGTGATGTGAAGCAAGCAGTGGCTAGTCATATCCTAGATCGTTCCCTTTAGTCACCAAAATGGAACTAACCCAGACTCCAGTTAGCATTTTAATGAATTTAAGCAGTAATGAAAAGTGCCATGGTAGTTTTTGAATTAAAATGAAAAGAGAATAAATGAAACAAGATGGGATTGGGAGGGAGACAAACCATAAGTGACTCTTAATCTCACAAAACAAACTGAGGGTTGCTGGGGGGAGGGGGTTTGGGAGAAGGGGGTGGGATTATGGACATTGGGGAGGGTATGTGCTTTGGTGAGTGCTGTGAAGTGTGTAAACCTGGTGATTCACAGACCTGTACCCCTGGGGATAAAAATATATGTTTATAAAAAATAAAAAATTTAAAAAAAAATGAAAAGAGAGTTCTGGTGTCGTGATGGAAGAGATGGGATTTGGGTTGAATTTAAAGACAGTGTGTAATTTGTTGAGGCTGCAATAACAAAATACCAAAGACTGGGTAGCTCGTGGACAGCAGACATTTATTATTGTTCATAGTTCTGGAGGCTGGAAGTCAGGGTGCTGGGGTGGTTAGGGTACCCTGGTCTCCAGCTTATCCTTTTATTCTCACATGGCAGAAAAGAGTTCTGTGGGGGTCTTTTCTTTTCTTTTCTTTTTTAATTAATTTATTTTTTTCAGCGTAACAGTATTCATTGTTTTTGCACCACACCCAGTGCTCCATGCAATCCGTGCCCTCTCTAATACCCACCACCTGGTTCCCCCAACTTCCCACCCCCCGCCCCTTCAAAACCCTCAGATTGTTTTTTTTTTTTTTTATTTTTTATTTTTTTATAAACATATATTTTTATCCCCAGGGGTACAGGTCTGTGAATCACCAGGTTTACACACTTCACAGCACTCACCAAATCACATACCCTCCCCAATGTCCATAATCCCACCCCCTTCTCCCAAACCCCCTCCCCCCAGCAACCCTCAGTTTGTTTTGTGAGATTAAGAGTCACTTATGGTTTGTCTCCCTCCCAATCCCATCTTGTTTTATTTATTCTTCTTCTACCCACTTAAGCCTCCATGTTGCATCACCACTTCCTCATATCAGGGAGATCATATGATAGTTGTCTTTCTCTGCTTGACTTATTTCGCTAAGCATGATACGCTCTAGTTCCATCCATGTTGTTGCAAATGGCAAGATTTCATTTCTTTTGATGGCTGCATAGTATTCCATTGTGTATATATACCACATCTTCTTGATCCATTCATCTGTTGATGGACATCTAGGTTCTTTCCATAGTTTGGCTATTGTGGACATTGCTGCTATAAACATTCGGGTGCATGTGTCCCTTTGGATCACTACATTTGTATCTTTAGGGTAAATACCCAATAGTGCAATTGCTGGGTCATAGGGCAGTTCTATTTTCAACATTTTGAGGAACCTCCATGCTGTTTTCCAGAGTGGCTGCACCAGCTTGCATTCCCACCAACAGTGTAGGAGGGTTCCCCTTTCTCCGCATCCTCGCCAGCATCTGTCATTTCCTGACTTGTTGATTTTAGCCATTCTGACTGGTGTGAGGTGATATCTCATTGTGGTTTTGATTTGTATTCTCAGATTGTTTTTAAGAGTCCATAGTCTCTCATGTGGGGGTCTTTTCTTAAAAAGAACATTGTATACCTTCCAAAGGCCCCACCTCCTAATACAATCACCTTTGAGGGTAGGATTACAACATACGAATTTTGAAGGGAGAGCACAAACAATTAGATCATAGCAGGTAGGTAGGGTTCATATACAGAGAAATGAACAGAGAAAGGCCTGCCTGCCAAGGTAGCTGGCTTAGGTAGGAAATAGCACTTCCTCCCCCTCTCAGCACCATCACCAGTCTGACTGGCTTAGAGGAGTTCAGATCTCTTGACAGTGGGGTGGGTGGGTTGGTTGCCCCTAAATGTTTTCTGATGAAAACTCTACCCATTCTTTTGTTTGCTGTTATTCTACTAAAAAGGCAACCTGGGTGTATGTTCTCTGCAAAGTCTTAGTTTCTAGGATATCTGTTTTTATTTTTATTTATTTTTATTTTTTTAAAAGATTTTTTTTTTAAAGATTTTATTTATTTATTTGACAGAGAGAAATCACAAGTACACTGAGAGGCAGGCAGAGAGAGAGAAGGAAGCAGGCTCCCTGCTGAGCAGAGAGCCCGATGCGGGACTCGATCCCAGGACCCTGAGATCATGACCTGAGCCGAAAGCAGCGGCTTAACCCACTGAGCCACCTAGGCGCCCCCTAGGATGTCTGTTTTTAAATTGTTTTTTGTTACTTTCACATATGTTACAATAGTATGAATTCTTTTGTTGATGCTGAGTCATTAATATCTGGGATAGCTGGTGAGCAAAAATCATAGGGACCCAGGATCCGTAAGGGAATATCATGAAGTCTGGGAAAGTGGAGATAGAACAAGACACTGAAAAGGAAGAATGTGTCTAGTTGAGGGAATTAGTAAGGAGCCAAGAACAATTTGAATGTCTTAAGCAAGGGTGAATTTGAGGAGGAGAGAACCATTTATAGAAACAGGAAGCAGGAGGTGGCATCTCCTTTAAGGTCACAGCTACTGAATAGATGGTGTTTACATATGCCCAGGTTGAGGTGATAGCCATTTATCTGAGTAAAAAATCCCTGAGTGGCTCAGTGGGTTAAAGCCTCTGCCTTTGGCTCAGGTCGTGATCCCAGGGTCCTGGGATCAAGCCCCGCATCAGGCTCTCTGCTCAGCAGGGAGCCTGCATTCCCTGCCACCCCCTGCCTGCCTCTCTGCCTACTTGTGATTTCTGTCTGTCAAATAAATAAATTAAAACAAAACAAAAATCACTGAATGGTAGGATTGTCCAGCTGAGAAGAACAGAAGAACGTTGGTCATTTTGTAATCTGGTTCCTTCATTTCACAAAACAACAAACTGAGTCCCAGAGAGTTCAGTAGATTGTTGGAACTACCAAGATCAGGAGAGTTGATCTGGTGTGAGAGTCATGTGAATCATTACCGTAGAGAAAGGTGGTTAGAGATCTGGCAGTGAATTACATCTTTAAAATGCAGTTCACACCACAGATTATATCTGATCTTGGTGGAATGTGCCAAAAGGTGATGTCATGTAGGTTTCTCTGTATTTCTCATTTTCTTCTGTCATTTTGAGATATGGTGGAATTCTTCAAAAGACCATCAAATAATTCGTGTTTTAATTTTTTAAAAAGCAAATTAATACCATGTGTGGAAAAAACATACCATATAGTTTATTGTGGGAAAAGTTTAGCAGTAGAAAGCTACAGGAAATTTTAGTGGAGGACATTTATATTTTTTGGATATGTGCCATCTTAAGTCAAGTCCCTGAATATACTCACAAGAATTGAATTGATAATAGCACTTTTTAAAAGCCCTAACCATTTGAACAGGGCCCAAGAAAAAGAATTAAGGGAAATAATAAGCAAGATCTTGGCAGTGGTTCTGTGTTCCTGAGCTGATACTCCTTCCTTCTGTCCTAAAGTTTAAGGCTAGGGTAGGCAGGAACCAGCAGCAGGGGTCAGTTTTAATGATGATAATTTGGTTTCACTGAAGTATTTAGGATTATAAAATTTTTATTGATGAAGACTAGGATTAATTTTTCTGTAGGGGCTTTTTGGGCGGGGGTCAGAGATTTGAGGCAATTTCCATGATGAGCAGCAGACTGATTGGGTTTGTTTAAAATGATAAAGATAATATTTTATGGAAGATCTGAATGCATATTAGCCATTTAATAAATAGTTGTCTGTGACTTTGCTTTTAAAATGCCTTTAATTATTCTATAAAGATTGTAAGTCTTAGGGGAAGCAGGTAAACATTTCTACTCTCTTGGGGATTTGGTCTGGATACGGAGTAGGTCTTTCCTTCTGTCCATTTATGTTGATATTTGGGATGTTGTAGATGGTTAATGGTGGTAAAGGAAACCAGTAACTCCTACCACCCACCCATTCTAACTGACTGACTGATTACCATGGATTGAAAGCCAGGTCTGTCTGATGCTAAATCACAGGTTTTTAAAAAATTATTATTATTATTATTATTATTATTATTATTATTATTTTACATCACAGCTTTTAATACTAGGCTGTGCTACTCCTCAAAGGCAGGATTACAGTGGATCAGATTTTACCCTTTCGTGATTTGCTACTTCATTGGCGCAGAGCCTCAGACCAGAGTGCCTACTCCCACTCCAGTTCCTTTCTTAGCTCTTTCTAGCAGAATCATGAACTGCACTTAGAAAACAGTTGAAATTTAATGGCAGGGATTCATCCATAACGAGTTAAATATTGGCAACATAGGCTAATCAAATACTGTAGACATCCTGCCCTTTCATGAAGTGTTGGATAGAACAGAACTTACTGATACTTAACATGGTGGAGTAATTAGTGCAAAAGAAAATATTTTTTAAGTGTAGCTCTGTCAAGGGAGCTAAATCAAACTGAAAATAGGAAAACATGAAAGTATAGCTGCTTATTACACAGTTTTGTTTTTGAACAAACGTGTACTTGGACGTTTTCAGAATAGGAGACTTCTGGTAACTTAGCTCCAGTTGGAAAAAAATTATACTTCTAGGTGTTTCTTATCCTTGTAGAAGGTTTTTACCTCAGTAATAGATTATTGAAAATACTGAGCCAACAAGCCTATGCTATTATAATTTCCGATTTACCAAAACCACTAAAAATAAGGTCACAAAACTATAGTAAACTTGGTTTGTTAGGAATATTTTCCCTCAACTTTAAATTTTATGCACCGGATGGGAAAACTTGCTGGTATTATTAAATCGTCAGTATTTAACAGGAAGTCCTGCCTTACTTCTTAAAGTAAAACCTTCATCAATCTAAAATGTTTCAAGTAATACAAAATCTTCAAACACACAAAGAGCAAATGGGCCAGTCTTTTGTGTGTATATATATTATCTGTTACCCAAACTTTTCATGTGCTGCCGTATTATTATACATATTGCTATACTTGGAACAAAAATATGGCCAGAGAAATATATAGGCATATTATTTCAATGATTTGATAAGCCTGGGTATTGCTTTTGGGCTTCATAAAGCATCTAAGCAAATCCTTAAGTATGGTGATATATTGCTTTCCTCTGTGCATGGAGTTGTTAGCGGAAGCTTTTATGTGTCATGTGAGGGCAGTATATGGCCTTTTATATTTCAGAGATGAAGTATAATGCAAAAGGAAATTTGATATGACAGTCAAGAGCTGAGATTTTCAAACCTGTGCACTGTTCTTATGAGGAATGTTTATTTTTCTTTGTTTACAAGAAAGTAACTGAAGTGATTTGTTATGCATTATGTGACCCAGAGGGTATCTAGCAAGCTTTTTTTAATGTTAATATTTTCAAGATACAGTTCCTTCTGCACACATGCACATGAATATATACATTGCTACATCTCTGCAAATTAAAAGCTTATTTTAGATAACTCATGTTTAATAAGTGCAATTCATGTTTTTCATTTCCCTGATGGGTGTGATTTTTTTTTTTAATTTCATAGAAATAAACATGTAGGGAACTGTCTTTTTAATTGCTGTGGGCCCCCTGAATTCATGTAATCACTATAAGCAATTTGTAGCCTTTAGAGAAGAGAGAGAAGACATTTCTTTAAGGTTTTATATGGTCATTTATAATGCATGTAATAATGTAGAAAACCAGCCTTTTTAGAGCTTCCAGCTTTTTGAGGAAACCTTCCCTCAGTAGGAAGAGGGGGACTTCTCATGTTGAATATTTGCCCTTTCTAGAGAGGAATGAAGCTCCTTGCTTTGCGATAATTTTATTAAAAGAATAATTTGATCCAGAGTCCCATTAAGTTTAGAAAGCAGGCATGGTAATCCAAAGATAGAATTGAATTACTCTTTTATAGAGTTTTTCAAATTAAAAACTTGAATGTTTTCCTTTAAAGAGTATCAGTGACCTTTACTTAACAAAAACACATATCCTTTTCAAATTTTTGGTTATCCTTAACACCATTTTGTCATTTGATACTCTTTGCTGCTACCACTGGAGAATGTGTGACCCTTGCAGTATTTAAGGAGGCATCCTGTGTTGTATTTTTATTTGCTAAATCTGACATCTTGGAGTCCCCCTCTTCTCTCTGGAGGACTTCTCCTTTTTCCACCTCATGTGGGCATCCTGCATACCCATGGACCCGGCTCTCCTTGCTTCCTCGTGAAAGTTCATCTACCCTTATGGTACCAGCTGTCACCTCCCTGTGCTGGTTTCCCAGCCCCCGTCTCCAGCTTTGACTGTTGCAGCCCCCAAATTCAAACAGCCCGAGGTGATTCTTACATAATGTGCTACTATGGCCTCCACCTCAGCGTGACCAAGCCGAACTGTTCGGAATGCCATGGACCAGCGATCCCGCTGCATTCGGAGTCAGTGATGTTTCCACTGGCGGAAAGAAATCTGCCGGGTGGTGTTATGTCAGACTCCTCTTTCTCCATAAATAGCCAGTACAGTTGTCACCAAAGTGGCCACGATTTTCATTCTCTTCGGTGCTCTTTTTGCCCATATGTCAAGTAGTGAAGGTCCTGAAATCATTTCCTTTCTGGGTTCCACTGATTTGCCTTCCCTCCTTTCAGTGTTTCCTACCTTCTGCTGTTGGATTAGCCCTTTTTAAGCACAGTCTAGGGTTTGGTCCCTGGAGACAGACTCAGAGGCAGAGTTTTGTGCAGGTGTATTGGGGTGCGGACTTCAGGAGGTAAATGATCTGCCTGACTTGCAGGGCCCTCCCTTATCCATGACCTGGCCCTACCCTACCTGCTGTTTCTTGCCTCTTGCCTCCCTCCCCTCCAGCTGAGGAAGGCTTATCCTCCATGAAGTCTGCTGCGTAGCCTCCTGCTAGTCCTGCCCACCCAGTGTGTACTCCGCATTGTCCTTCAAGCCTTTGCTTCTGGGGGCCTCCCCCTGCAACATCCCTCCCCTCTCTGTCTTCTGGTCTGCTTTGAAACCCATTTCTGTGTCCTGCTTATAGTTAGTACTCTACAGTTCTGTACCTTGTTGTATACTTCATTGTATTCCTTCATTAGCTGTGTGCTGCTCTTATCTTCAACATTAATTAGTTTGGAAGGGGAGACTTACATTTAATTTCCTTATTATTTTTGGCAGAATCTAGCAGAATGCAAGCCTCATATTAGAGGCTCATTGAATGGCTGTTTTAGTTCCCAATCATTTTTGAAAGTGGCACAGACAAAAACAAACAAACAAACAAACAAACAAACCACCAAACAATGAAACAAAACACCTAATAGTGTGATGAGATAAGCTGGAGGAAATTTTCTGGAAAGATTGTGTTTGAGTTCAAGGGGTGACATTTTCTGAATTTCAGAGTTACATGTTTCTGTGAATTTGTGTGGCTCCTGCGTGGGTGACTTGAAGTAAAATTATGAGTTAATAGTAGTGTCCTTATTCTCTTGTCCCAGTTCACTCTCTCACAGTGTTTTGGGCCAGTGTAGCCTGTTGTTCCTTCTCTGTGATTCTAGTCTCCCTTGAGGAATTTTCTTCCTGTCCTGATATCCAAGTAGGATGTTCCCCTCCACACCTTCCTCCCTCAGCTGCCCAGTAACCTCTTTCTTTATCCACAGAGCAGCCTCCCTGGGCAGCACCGTGAACATCCTTCTGGTCAGCTCTCCCCTTCAAAACTTAGGTGGTTCAGTGAACAAGCTACGTTTACATGCAACAAAACATAATATTGGCTGAAAAGAGATAGACACAAAAGAACATGTGATAATTGTCACAAAAATGGGCAAAACTAATCTATGATGTCATGGTCAGGAGAATGCTAACTCTTGGGGAGCAGTCATATTTAGAAGAGCACACAAGGGGGTTTCTGGAATGGTAGGAATTCTTCATTTCTTAATCCAGTGCTGATTACATGGATGTGAACTTTTTACTGTGAGCAGTACTTATTTTTTTTTTTAAGATTTTATTTATTTATTTGACAGAGAGAGATCACAGTAGACAGAGAGGCAGGCAGAGAGAGAGAGAGAGGGAAGCAGGCTCCCCGCTGAGCAGGGAGCCCGATGCGGGACTCGATCCCAGGACCCTGAGATCACGACCCGAGCCGAAGGCAGCGGCTCAACCCACTGAGCCACCCAGGTGCCCGAGCAGTACTTATTTTATATGTATCTTATATTCTGATAGAAAGTTTTAAAAAATTAACTCTGTTTGGCAAGCTGATAACTGTGTAAGTTCTTCTGTGGACAGGGGGTTTGTTGTTTTTTCTGGTAGTGCTGATGTAGAGATGATAGAGGGGAGTCATGAACTTGGCCCTCTTCATTCACCACCCTTGTCATGGTGGCTCTGGGGAAGAGTATGAATTTGTTGAACCCGTCTTTCTGCTACCCAACATTATTATAAATTAAAAATAAAAAAGCCTCATGTTCAGAGTCTTGAATTTTTCTTTCAATAGAGCCTAGTTATCAGATTGTTTTTCTTTGTCTTATTAATTCTTCCTATCCCAAAGGAAAAGTCTTTACTTTTGTTTTATCTTCAGGAAGAGTTAGAGAACAGTTGATTATAATTCTCCTTAGGTGTTTTAAGTAGAACAGTAATCTTTTGAAAAAATATCTCCCATTGAACTCTTCAGAGTATCTGGGAAGGGAAGGTTGAAGTAGAGGAAAGTATTTTTAGTTGTTTTCTTTGGCTATATCATTCAACTTGGATGTACTTTTTCATAGTACAGAGGCTTCCAATAACAGAGAGAAAAGACCCTGTTGGACTTCTTACTTTTCCCTGGGTGATGTAAGTTAATACAACAAATTGGAAGGACAAAAAAAAGAAGTGCAGGTAGCAAGCTGTAGAGAGGAAGAGAACATTTGGATCAGCCAAACCTGGTCTCTAGTCTGGATTCTGGCACTCAATATGTATGGGAATTTGGGCAGATTATTTAGCTTTCTCTAAAGGGTGGTAACTATGCTGTCTTCATTTGCAAGTTTCTTGTGAGGATTAGACATAATGATTGTAAAGCTCCAGATCCCGTAAGTGCTCAATTAAAGGCTGTGATGACATGGGACTGGAACAGAGAGGACACACATTGTTATTTTGAATACACAGTATTTAAATAAAGGTATCACATACCAAGCACTTCCCATATGTTGGAAAATAAAAGCAAATAGAAGGAAGCAATTCTTCCTCTTCAAACAATAAGACAAAATTTCATGAAAGAACTAAACACTTTGTTTTTTTAAGATTTTTATTTATTTATTTGACAGAGAGAGACCACAAGTAGGCAGAACAGCAGGCAGAGAGAGAGGGGGAAGCAGGCTCCCTGCTGAGCAGAGAGCCCAATGCTGGCTCTGGGATCCTGAGGACCCTGGGATCATGACCTGAGCTAAAGCAGAGGCTTAATCCACTGAGCCACACAGGTGCCCCAGAACTAAACATTTTTAAGGCCGTACATGAGCAAGTATGGCAAAGTTTCCATAAATACACAGAGGGTCCAAAGTAAATGAAGATTCTTTTGAGAGGGGGTTTGTCAGGGAACACTTATGTTCATAGAGGAAGGTGTGCCTAGAGCAGAGTTTTGGAAAATTAATCATAATGATGACAGACAACATTGATTCTCCATTGAGCTTGGCACTGAACTTCTGCTTTATATGTATTATCTCATCTGATCCACACAGCCACCCTGTGAGGGATAGCTGCTGGCATTATTTCCATTTGATAGGTGAGAAAAACCAAAGCTTCCGGGAAGGGACGCAGCCTACCCCCAACCACACAATTCATAGAGGGGTGGGGCTGGTGTCCAAAACCCTCGTAGCCATCTCTGTCATCCTAAGAGTGAACATAGTATTCGTATGGGATAGTACCTAAATAGTTTTGGAAAGAGTTGGTCTCCGGGGACCTGTGCGTCTGTTGGGGAATCAGCAATTCTATCTTTGTTCTCTTAAATCCCAACAGAACAATAACTAATGAAAGGTAACATGGTGTAGTGGAAAGAATGTGGATGTGGAGTGGGATGACCTGGTTTTAAGCCCTTGCCACTGTCAGCTGCTGTGTGGCTCTGGATGTTACTCAACAAAGCTGATCATTAATTTCTTACAGTATCCTTATTATTTTATTTTATTTTATTTTTATTTTTATTTTTAAAAGATTTTATTTGTATGACAGAGAGACAGACACAGCATGAAAAGGAACATAAGCAGGGGGAGTGGGAGAGAGAGAAACAGGCTTCCCTCTGAGCCCCCAGTGAGGGGCTCAGTGCAGGGCTCGGGGATCATGACCTGAGCTGAAGGCACATGTTTAACGACTGAGCCACCCAGGCGCCCCATCTTAGAGTATCTTTAATGAGGGGTAAGAAATAATGTACTTTGTCATTTTGCTCGATGGGCTATTATAACCATTTCCAGGGTTGATGAAATTGTCAAGTCTACAAAGTAAGTTATTTTTGTTAATATTATAAGTAATAGACTTGATGGTGATGGTAATAATGGTAATGGTGAATATGATATAATAACAACAACAAGAATAATTTATTTTTTTATTTTTATTTTTATTTTTTTTTAAGATTTTTATTTATTTATTTGACAGACAGAGATTACAAGTAGAGAGAGAGAGGGAAGGGAAAGCAGGCTCACTGCTGAGCAGAGAGCCCGACGCGGGCCTCCATCCCAGGACCCCGAGATCATGACCTGAGCCCAAGGCAGAGGCTTTAACCCACTGAGCCAGCCAGGCGCCCCAAGAATAATTTAAAATGGTAATAAAAGTAGTCTGTGATTACATTGTGTCAGATGGCCACAAGGATGGAACTGCTCTTGTTGGCAACATTTCAGATATTTGCTGATTAAGTTGTTTTGGTAGATTTTCAGTTTATGCCCTTCTTGGCTCAAACAAGCAATTAAATACTCCTCAGGAAATCATGAAAGGTTACCTTTAGTTGTACAGCCTATGCTGTTGGAATTTTGGCTTCAATTCAGGACTCATGGCCAAATTAACATCTGAATCTTTGGAAGCCTATTCATAAAGAATGGTATTATGTACATAACTAAAGTTTATATACTCAGCTAAAGTGACTTGAGTTTCACAATGTAGCCAGGAGATAGAGACTGTACTCCTGTACTTTGTGCTCCAGTTCACAGAATGAAATGTGGCCAGCTCTGGTTCTGTGATTGTGTTTCTATGTAAGGGAGCCTCTGACTTGGGCCAGAGCTTGTTAATTTAATGGAGGATGGGCCCCTAGAGCCCTCCAGGGAGAGTTTTATATGAATGAGAAATAATGGCAATAGTTGTAGTCCTTCGCAAATCTAAGTAAAATGCCTTATGAAAACCACTAAAACCATAGTATAATTATTTCTGAAAATTAAATTCAGTTACTCTTGGAGGGACTTCTTTAGAGCTAGAAAATATTTATGTCATGCTTATAGTAGTTGCCTTTGCCTTTCTTGCTGTGGTATATTAGTAGAGACTTGTATATACAAACTCCTATCTTGGAAGTGGTTATTTTTAGATCAGATTTTTTTTTTTTGACTAACTCTTTTTTTTTTTAAGAGACAGCTTGATGCGCAAATTATAACAAATATAGTTCTTAGTAACAATTTTTCAGATGGTGTGAACTTTTAATATTAGGGACTCAGTAAATAGGAATATTTTTAATAAGCTGTTTTGCTAATAGGACTAATTCTGTTTGGCAAAATTTCTGTATCATAGATTTATCATTTTTAAAAAATGTTAGTACTCATATTTTGGAAAGGAGCCTTTGAGGGTGTAGATTAACATAAAAATCACACAGAATGTGGTAGTTATGCTTCTGGTAGTCAAAACTCCTAGCACTTTTATTTTTTTAATCAAAGACTTGATTAGTCATTTGGATAGAAATTTCAAGAAATTGCCTTTGCAATTATAGCTATCTCAGAAGAATTCTTTCCAGAAAAGTTGAGCAAGGATGCTGATTAATTCCAGCTGTTGGAGTGCATTGTATGTAAATGTCTGAGTTCAACCTCTAGTAATTTAGAGGGAAGCTCTTAAATGCTATAATTTAACAACCAAAAAGTTTTGTAGGCTATTAATCCACTCATTTGACTGTTTTTGAATGAAGCATTGATTTCTGCATTTCCTTTTTCATAAGCTAAGTATTGGCACTTTGGGCTATCTCTGTGGAGATGCCTGTTCTACTAGGAAGGCAAGGTTGGGAAAGAGTTTTTAAAAAGGCGTAATTTCTAATTTTAAAATTACATATTATTTTTTAAATTTCTTTTTCTCCAATCTGGAATATTTGGTTGAATGTATGTGGATTTGTTCGGGTTTTTTTCAACTTAATACACTTTTTTTTTTTTTTAAAGAATAGTTAGGTCTACAGAACAATTGAACAGAAAAAACAGTGTTCCTGTAAAGCCTTTCTCCCAGCACCAAATTTGTTACAGTTGACGAATGAATATTGATACGTTAGTATTACTGAAAGTCCATACTGTAGCTTACTTTAGGGATCATTCTGTGCTGTACAGCTTTATGGGTTTTGCCAACTACCTAATGACATGTACCTATCAGTCTCATAGATACAGTCTGTAAGTCCCATAGATAAAGAATGGTTTTACTGCCCCAAAGATCCCCTGCTCTTCCTCTGTTCCTCCCACAGCCCCTTCACTCCCTGTCCCAACCCTTGGCAGTGACTGATCCTTCATCATCTCTATAGTTTTGCCTTTTCAAGAAGGTTGAATAGGTGGAACCCGAGAGCACACAGCCTTTTCAGAGTGGCTTCTTTCACTTACTGATACACATTTAAGGTCCATCTAGGTCTTCTCAGGTTTTAATAGCTTATTTTATTTTAGCACTGTATAATCTTCCATTGTATGCATATTAAATGGTTTAGCTACCCATTCATCTATACTGAAGTGGCTTCCAAAAACTTTAGACAACTATAAATAAAGCTACTCTAAACATTCTTGTGCAGGATTCTGTGAAGACATGAGTTTTCAATTCCCTTGGGTCCTTAAGTTCCTTTTGCCAAGGGAGTGAGTAGACCCTGAGTATATAGATGAGGGTCAAGATACACTCACCATTTCTATGGCGGTAAGAAGTGGGACGTTGGAAGTAGGGGACATTGACTGTTCACAGTTTACAGTACGGGTTATTGGGGAGGAAGAATTTTATTCTATCCCTCAAGATTCTTTTGATTGGTATAAGAATTAAATTGACATGAGATAGATTAGGAGGAGAAAATAAAATTTGACTGTGTATATATGAGGCCTCCCTAAGAGGATGAAGCTCATAGGCAAGCAGACAGTTGAGGCTTGCATGCTCTCCATAGTTGAGGAAAAGGGGGTAGGAGTCTGGGACTTCTACGGGAAGGACAACGACTTACAGGTAGATGGAAAAGAGTAAATGTTTCGTAAACAGATGTCTGCTGGGCCATACAGAAATAGTAGAACACAGAGAAGAATTACTGACAAACAAACTGGTAAATTCCTCCCTGTCCTACTGAGTTCATGTTGTAGTGTGGTTATCTGTGTTGATAGTTCCCTTCCTGGAGCAGGTCTTCTGTCTCAATTCTTTTAGGCAGGTGGCAGAGGGTCAAAGGTTGTTCATGAGCCTTTTGTTTCTTAAAAATAATCAGCCTAGAATAATCCACATGCCAAAGAGACACATTTTGGGTTGGCAAATTTTTCTTTCCTAGTGTCCAGCAAAAGTTCACAAATGCCAACCTGTCTCCTGGTGGTGGCTAAGTGGACCATGGGAAGAAGCTGGAAGGACATTTTCCTGCTTGATTACAGTTCAAAACACTTGACAGGAGTACCAATAAACAGCCCTAATTGGTCCCATTTACAGGTCTAATTAATTAGAGTTCCATAAATACTTTTAAACTGCATTTGTAAATCTACTCTATTTAGTTCTTTTTAGACATTCAGATGCCTTGATCTCACAACCAGAATTTCTCCAAGTACTTCAGTTATTTCTGTAAACCTAATAAAACCACATTTATACATATAATTCATCTTAAGAATTCTGACGCTGCTGCGAATATAGTAAAACTCTTTACCTTTCAATTTAAAATCATAAATTTGAAATAAATTTAAATTATAAGTGTAGTCTGTTAATATGTCAAACTAAAACATAATAAATGTTTTTTCAACGGAATACTGAACTTTGTCCAAGTGATTACACATTGATTCCCCAAGTTAACATCAGAGGTTTTAATACAGTGGATTTATTTGATCATTATGTCTCTGTTTGAAATTAAACATTCCCCGAGTTCTTATCACATAAGAGTAATTTAGAATTATCATCCCAGGAAGAGCAGGCTTGTTACAGAAAGTCAACACCTTAGCAGTCAGAGATCTGAGACCTGGTGGAGGGCTGCCATGTGGCTGCTGGGGGCAGTCTCAGCCACCGGAGGACCTGCTGCTCCATTTTATATAGTCCGCCTCACAGCTAGAGGATTCCAGGTCTCTACTCTTAAGTAATTCTTGTATCTCATTTGATTCTACCATCCTTGGATCCTGAGATTGCAGAATCAAATCAAGGAAGTGAAGGACCTCCTTCAGCTAATCTCTTCACCTTCTCATGGAATTCTCTATTCCTTTCCTCGTTCCTGTCTTGTTAGGTCAGAACTCTTAAAGCTGTTTTAATCTAATTCTCCTTGAATTCCCCTGTCTCTCGCCCCTTCGTCTGCGTCTAGCCACAACACTTCCTCATGACAGTAATGCAGACCGAGTGTCCAGCTGTGTCTGATAGAGATGCTCATCTGTTTGTGGAATGATGCCCCGAGAGAACGGTGACCATGAATCGTACTTTTAAGGAAAGGTCAAGAAAGAATTAGTGTCCTGTTAGAATTGAGGTTTCATGTGACATTTACATTGTATATAAATATTGTCCTGTAAGTGGCAGAGTGAGTTTCAAATACAGAGCTTTATTTACTCTGCCTTTTTTTTTTTTTTTTTAAATAAAAGACCCAGTGAAGTACAGTTTTTAGGTTAGATTATCAGGATTGACTTGTGTCTTTCTCTCAGTACCCCCACATCTAGTTCATCAATAAATTCTTTTGGCTTCACGTGTAGAAAAGATCCAGAATGTAACAATTTCTCACCACAGTCCTGGCTGCCATTATCTCCAGCTTGGGATTTACTGTTAAATAAATAGCCTCTTAATTTTCTTTTCTTCCACTGTGACACCCCCTCCCCCATTTACAGTTTATCTTTTTTTTTTTTTTTTTTGTAAGATTTTATTTATTTGACAGACAGAGATCACAGGTAGGCAGAGGCAGGCAGAGAGAGGAGGAAATAGGCTCCCCGCTGAGCAGAGAGCCCAATGTCCATGCTGGGCTTGTCCCAGGAGCCCGGGATCATGACCTGAGTAGAAGGCAGAGGCTTTAACCCATTGAGCCACTCAGGCGCCCCCACCCTTTCAAATTTTAACTCCCTTTCTGTCACTCCCTCCCACCATGGACACACACACTCTAACCTAGTCCCCAGCTCTTTGTGGTCTTTTACTGATTAACTTGTATTCATAGTCCTTAACCAATAGCTGGCATTATCCTGTATATTTCTTTGTTTATTATTACAAGTTCTTTACTATGTTCCTAGCACCTACCAAATAATTCCTGGCACTTACACATTCAGCATACTTGCTGTATGAATGAATGAATGAATGTCTTCCTCATTAGGATGAAAGCCCAGTGAAAACAGGGCCTTGCTTGCCTGGTTTGTAGTTGCATCTCCAGTGCATCCCCTTGGGCCCCATGGGAAGCACTCAAGAAATATTTATTGAATGAAAGATGGCCTGGTTTAGATTTAAGTCTCTGCGAGGCATGTTAGTTCTTGGTATTAGAGTCCCTTGACCTTGTCTTATTTACAGTAACCCACCTCCCTGCTTGCACCACTCTTCAGTGATGAAGTAGCCAAGGGGAATCTTCTGTAAGTTAGACATAACAGAGTCTGATTTAAACACTGTCATTGGGCCGTTAACAGATTGATTTAGTTTTCCTCATGTCCTGCATGTGTTACGTAAAACCAGAAGTAAAATTAGTGGTATAAGCCGAAGCTGAGAATAAAATAAAATACTTGAAATTATTTGCAGACTTGGGGTTGCTAAAGTAACTTGTCATCTTTAGCATGGAATTTATAGTAGACATTGCCATTTAAAGTTTTTTTAAATGCCACTTTATGCACAGAGTGATTTATAGTAAAATATCCAGAATTTAAAAGAAAATAAGAGGGTCTTAAAAAGTACCTGAAAATCCCTTAAATCAGGGAATTTGAATTTTTAGTATGTCATCCAAGAGGAAAAAAAAAAAAAAGAATATGTTGCTAAATATTGAAGTATCATTGAGGATAAAGTAAGCCCTTATGTTTGAGCAGCACCAAAATACTTTCCCTACTTCATCTTAAGCAGTTATGGGTGGGAGATCAGGTTTAATAAAAATACTTCATCTTCAGAACATAGGAGCTTATATGAAAGGCTTTGAAGAAGTTCTTTTAGAGAAAGGTTCTCAGGGTGTTGTGGGTTACTGTTCCTAGGGTGAGTCGATGGAGAAGAGAAAGGTCACATGGGATAGGACTTGGGAATGTTCCTAGAGCTCTCTCTGGTGCCTACATGGTTCTCACAAGTGTAACCTTCTGCTTCCTACACCTCCAGCCCTTGCCTCATCAGCCACCATGGCTGCGCTTAGCTCTTGACTCTGCCCTTGTCTTTTCTGCAGAGGTGTAGCAGAGTGGTAAGACTGTGGGATTCAGAATCACCACGCCTGGGCATAACTTCTCATTTGCCAGTTGCTGTTTTATGGGCTGATTTTATTTCAGATCTCATTCATTTTATAAGCATGTTCCATGCTTCCGGGTATTAGTCGATGGATATTGGAAATCACATTTCTAACGTTTGTGAAACCATGAGTCAGACAGTGACTGTGATATGAATGCTGTGTAAGGGCTCTGGGGCTGTGGTCTCAAACGTTGTGGGTACCAGATCCCTTGGGTAGCACTGTGGAAGCATGATTCCACACAGGTAACTGAGCACCCCAGGGACACTGAATCAAAATCTTTGATGTTTACATACAGGGATCTTATTTTTCAGTTTTGATATTTGCAACCACTGTTCTGAGAACCTAAGAAGAATTACAGGGTGTAGTTTCTGCCTTTAAGATGCGTGTGTCTAGTTAGAATATGAAAATGAACGTGAATGGCACAATGAGACAATGTGATGGAGTTGAATCTTTGTGTATTTGGTTGATGTGAATAGAGAGGAAAGAGAGGATACCATGGGGTTGAGTGTCCTTAATTTATGCTTGGGTTAGAGAATTTGGATAGAAAAGTATCAGTAACATGGCATCAGGATAGCAAGATACATTTTAGTTGATCATTCATTAGAATGGCTTCAAAGCATTTATGATGCTAAGTAGCCTTTTATGTGCTTTTACCTCCCCAC
This sequence comes from Mustela putorius furo, assembly GCF_011764305.1. Taxonomy (NCBI): domain Eukaryota; kingdom Metazoa; phylum Chordata; class Mammalia; order Carnivora; family Mustelidae; genus Mustela; species Mustela putorius. The sequence continues at coordinate 34,100,740 of NW_025421998.1, forward strand.
CTCCCAAGCTGGTAAGATTTTTGAAGAAGGACATAAAACAGATCTAGCCATGTTGGTTAAATTTGTTTTTGTTTTGTAAATAAACAAAAACCTCCCACCTTTTGGAAGTGTGAGTTACATCTCCTCTCAAATTCCTTTAAGAATGTGAACTTTGGATATTGCATAACTGCTCTCTTCATCTTAACAACAATTTAAAACCATTTAGACTGACTTCCCCAATTGCTTCATGGGAAATTGTACAGGCAGTTAACAGAAAGATCCCTTGGCAAGTGATTAAATCATTATGAGCTCTTGATGGTTGTCCTCTTGTAGTCTTGTGGTCAAAAAGATAAGTGGCTTTCTGAAGCTTTATTTTAAGGGTTTGGGTTTTGGTTTTTTAGTTTTTGCTTTAAGATCTTATTTATTTGAGAGAGAGCGAGTGAGCACAAGCCAGGGTTGGGATGGGGTGGAGTAGAGGCAGAGGGAGAAGCAGTCTCTCTGCTGAGAATGGAGCGTATCTCGGGGCTGGATCCCAGGACCTTGAGATCATGACCTGAGCTTAACCAACTGTGCCATCTAGGCACCCCTGTAAGGGCTTTTATATGTAAATGATTGAAAATAAGCTGGAATCAACTCGAGGAAACTATTTTATATCTCTTATTTAACATATATAATTATTATATCTTCTTGGAAGTTATTTTGAAAAAGATATTAATCAACAATGCTAACAGGTGCTCTTTGAGAACAAAGCTAAGATTATCACATGGATTTGGTTTGTGGAGACAGTGGAAATATGTCTGAATTGGAGATTGACTTGTTTGAAGCTGAGTAAAAAGCAAGTGAGGCTGGAGGCTGAAGTGGAAAGACTAAAGGTGGAGGAGTGGTTAGGTTAAGTAGGACCCTATGTGTAAAAAGTTGTGATTTTATTATGAGAGCAGTGGGAAGCCATTGGTTAACTGAGAAGAAACTGAAGGGTTTGTTTGCTTATTTGCAAAGGAACAGTATGACCTGGTTTAAGTTAAAGGATTCCTTTTGCATTTTTATTTTTAGTAGACCAGAAAGAAAGATGTTGGTAGTTTAAGGTGATAGTAGGGAGACAAGGAAAAGAGATAGAGTCTGGATATATTTTTGGATTTATTTTTGGTGGTACCACTAATGTGCCTCACTTCTGGATTGATCCAGCAGGTTAAGAATAAAATAGGAAACAAGACCAACTCCTAAGTTTTGTTTGTATAACATTTCCTAGAATGTGGTATACTGTGGCAATAATGGGTTTGGGGGCAGATCTGGGGGAATCCCAGGATTTGTCAGTTTTCCAAGTTGAGATGTCTAGTTGCAGCTGGATGTGTACGGCTGTTGATGTTCAAGGAGACACATAGGCTAGAGGGAAGAATTGGAATAGATGGTCTTTAGAACCACAGAAATAGATGAGATCATTCAGGGAGTGACTGTAACCAGAGAAGAGGGTCCAGGACCGAGCCCAGTGTTTAGACATCAGTCCTAGGTGTAAGAGGGAGAGAAGCCAGAGGAGGAGGAGGCAGCAAAGTTGAATGAAAAGAGGGTTAGGTTAACAGAGAGATCAACAGAAGACATGGAAAGCGAGAGTAGTCAAGTTTGTCAAATGTATTTAAAGAGTTGGGAATTGACCAGAAATAATCAAAGAAATGGAAGCCACATTAGAATAGGTTGTGGAGCAAGCAAGAGATGGTCAGAGGAATCATCAAGGATTAGCATCTCTCTGAAGAGTAACTGAGAAATGCTTGTGGGAGGTTGTTACGAGTGGCAGGTGGGAATGGAGAACTTGAAGCCAAGGAAGAACACATAGGTTATGTGTGCAGGCAGTGGTTTGGTACAAAGAGAGTAAATGTAAGTTGTGAGCGAGAACAGATCTTTGCTGGAAGTCAAAGGAGAGATGACGGAGTCTGCCCTTGACAAAAATAGTGGGTGACAGAGACCATGACTATCGATGTACCTGCTGTATGAGAGACTGTGTACTAGACAATGATAATGAAAGTCAGAGCTTGTTAACAGTCAAGTGCTGTATTAATGTAAGGTGATCCTATTATTTTACAAGTACTTCCACTATTACTGCTTGCTATCCTTACCTCTTCCTGCCTCTTTCTAGAGGTCACATACTACGTCTCATAGAGTGATACAGTATTACTACAGGACAGTGTGTGTGTGTGTGTGTGTGTGTGTGTGTAGCATTTCTCCAACCATGAACAGCAAGTAGAAAACTCACCTCTTTTAGATTATAGACTTTTGAAATCTGAGGTAAGCAATCAACCATCTCTTATCAGGAAAATACAAAATGATAAAACAACAACAACAACATACACTTCAGGGTTTTCTGGAATGCCTAGTGTTTCCCTATGGTCCCCAGATTAAGACTCAGTTCTCTAGTTTAACAAGACAACTGAGCCATTTTCCCTCCATTCTGTGGAGTATGTAGAGTAATGATTATTACTGTGATCAAGTGTAAGGTTTATTTATTTATTTACTTTATTTACTTTTTAAGATTTTGTTTATTTATTTGACAGCGAGAGTCAGCAAGAGAGGGAACATGAGTAGGGGGGTGGGGCGGGGAGGGAGAAGCAGGCCTCCTGCTGAGCAGGGGGCCTGACATGGGGCTCAATCCCCAAACCCTGGGATCATGACCTGAGCCTAAGGCAGACAGTTAACTGAGCCACTCAGGTGCCCCAAGTGTAAGGTTTATGTGAGAGGAAGTTTCTGTGCTATGGAGAGTTTGTTTTTAGATATGGTACCCTTCTGCAAAAATATCTTTAAAGTAATATTTATAGTTGAAACAAAATTCTCAAATGCAGAATGATAACCTTAGTATGTTAGAACATGATACCAGAGTCATCATAGTTTACACAGAGGGAATTAGATGTGAACCTACTGCCATGCGGCCTTAAAGTCTGTCTTTTTTGTTGCCCTCTGGTTTTATACCCACAGGCTGGGTATATCATCTCTAGACAGGAGAAAGGCATGTTGGACCCAAAAGAGAATGACCAGAATATCATAGTTGGATTTAGAAGCCCCAAGAGCCTGTCCTTCTTTGAATTTCGCTACTGTATTTGGCCTTTTTGCTTCTGCTTGCCCTAGTTGGGGCAAGTGGACAGACAGATTGGCACAGGTGTATAGACACTACACATCTCTGGCCCAAGAGTATCTGGGTTTTGTAAAAAAAAAAAAAAACCCTTATATTTACAGATTCTCAAAACACTGATGTCAGAAGGCATATTGAGCATCTTTTAATATAGCGATTTTCACACCTGGGGTAGGTTGCCTACCCCAGTGTGGTAGGTGAGGGAAAGCACGCCTGTCGTTTCCATAATGCAGATTATGAGACATCCACTATTCCCAATTCTCTTGATCATAGCAGATATGCTGGTAGCCAAGTAAGAAGTTTTGTAGAAAGTTTGGGTGAAAAAATGTTGAGCTTTGATTTCATTCATTCATCCATTCAAGGGTTGAGGAAGTGAATCAAGGCTCAGAGATTAATTGCGTTACTCAAGGAAGTATAGCTTTTAGTGTAGAATGAAGACTGTGGCTTGGTCTCCAGAGTTCTAACTCTGTAATTTTCTGTCTCTGCTTATGCCCTTGCATCCATACAAAGAAGGTCATTAGCCATAATGAACATTCTTGCTGGTCCAGTGTGTTGTAATTCACATATAACTTTCTAGTAGCAAAGGTCGCATGCAGGGGAGCCCATTTGCTTGTGTCCTCCCACTCCATCTGTTCTTTTCCCTGCAAGAGACCTTAATGGTCTCTACTTGCTGTGATGTGCTTTTCAAGATTCAGAAAAGAGTGGTGGGTATATGCCTCAGGAGTCTTACAGAGATCTTGTAGAAACCACGTATCACATATAAGAGACAAATACTTATATTTTCTGGTCATTTTTCAGAGTACTTCCCAATAGCATCACAAACCCTGGGCTTATCTAGGATAAATCACTGTTCTTAGTAAAACATAATTACAGATAATAGAGTTTTATGCATGGTTTTCATTGAGAAAGTGGAATGTGTTATTGAATGCCTGTGAATAGTGAATTTTATTCTTTTTGAAATCGTTTTTTAGCATGATAATGATTCTTCCTCCTTCCTCTCTGTACTGACACACAGGTTGTCTTGCTGGGACATTCAGTTCAGTGAAACCGAAATGTATTGTATGCCTGCTGTAGAGATCTGGAGTGATATAAAAAGAATGAAGGGTGAGAGTTAAGCTGACTGTCGTCTAAACTTAGGAATAGAATGGATGAGAGAGGCTGGAAATAACTTGCTTTAGAGGATGGGCTATGTCTGTTTTCCTTCTGAGAGGGACTTGACTGTCTTATTACCTTGTCATTGTCACCAGAAGCTGTCAGCCTTTCAAGCCAAGATGTTCTTTTCTCCTATCTTCTCTGGCCTAGCAACTTCCTATCTTCCTTTCAAAGCCTCCTTGTGTTTAAAATGACTGAAAAAGATAGTGAGTGCAGATGTTCGTTCCCATTGTGGAGACTGGCAGAATGATTTTTCAAGAACCATGGGATGACTGGAGCTCAAGTCTTACTTGTCACTTGAATCATAAGGCTAGGAAAACTCACGATGCTTAAAAATAAAAATATAAGAAGGCTTTTCGTTTTCTGGAAAGCATTATAGTGATCTGTCAAAAGTATCCAACAAAATGACCAAAACAGGACATTCTCCTAAAATTACTTATAAAATGCCTTTTGATATTTTGAGACTTAGGGAGGCAGAAATAATAGGTCTCTTAACTGTGGCCTCTCCTGTCCCACATTAACACCCCCTCCTTTTGCTGGGGCAGAGCTGAGCTAGTGGGTGGGAAGTTGGAAAGATAAGGGAAATTTGTGGCCCGAGTTCAATGTAGAGCAATGCAGAAGCTCTGAAGAGTTGGTTGAATTCTTACAAAGTCAGATCACTCATCACACGGATTCTCATCTACTGAAGAGCTATAGCTGGACTCCACTGAGAGGTTTAATCAGTACCGCGTTTGTAGAAGTTCTGACGGATTTTCCTTTACTTTTTTTTTTCTTGACTTTTTCATTGACACTGTGTCTGTTTGAATGAAAATGCAAGTGAATAAAAAGAAGATACAAGACAATACACACACACACACACAACTGTATTCATATATGGTGGCATAGGTATAGGAAAAAAAGGAAGAAAGGCAACAAGTTGTGGTTCTCTACCACCTGGGATTATGATAGATCTTTTTGCTTTTTACCTTTTGAAATTTTTTTTAAAAGATTTTATTTATTTATTTGACAGAGAGAGAGATCACAAGTAGGCAGAGAGGCAGGAAGAGAGAGGGGGAAGCAGGCTCCCTGCTGAGCAGAGAGCCTGACCCAGCACTTGATCCCAGGACTCTGAGATAATGACCTGAGCTGAAGGCAGAGACTTAACTCACTGAGCCACCCAGGCGTCCCACCTTTTGAAATTGTTAAAAAAATAGATTTTTTGGCAATGAATATATTTTGCTCTCATAATCACAGTAGAACACATTATTCCTATTTAAAAATAAGTCATGGAACTTTTAGAGTAGTAAAGTATTCTGTGTGATAATAGTGGGCACATTTGTCAGAATCCATAAACGTATAGCGCAAAGCGTGAATGTGACCTGTGGACTTTAATATCATGATTAATATTACTTTATCAGTTGCTAACAAACGTAACATACTAACGATGTGAGGTGTTAATAGGAGAAACTATGGGAAGTCGGGAGAAGAAGGAGTATATGGGAAACCTTTGGACTCTGCTCAATTTTTCTATAAACCTAAAACTGCTTTAAAAAAATAAGGTGAGTGATTTAATTAAAAAAGTGATACATTATGTTAGGTTTTTAAAATCTAATTTACTTTTTTTTTCATTTATTTTCAGCATAACAGTATTCATTATTTTTTCACCACACCCAGTGCTCCATGCAATCCATGCTCTCTATAATACCCACCACCTGGTACCCCAACCTCCCACCCCCCCCCGCCACTTCAAACTCCTCAGATTGTTTTTCAGAGTCCATAGTACTTTTATTACATTATTTTTTGTGTGTGTGTGTTCCAAAATTCATTGTGTTATGCACCTCACCCAGTGTTTCATGCAATGCATGCATACTCACCACCAGGCTCACCCATCCCCCCACCCCTCTCCCCTCTAAACCCTCAGTTTGTTTCTCAGAGTCCACAGTCTCTCATGGTTCATCTCCCCCTCCGATTTCCCCCAACTCACTTCTCTCCATCTCCCAATGTTTTCCATGTTCTTATGCTCCACAAGTAAGTAAAACCTATGATAATTGACTCTCTCCGCTTGACTTATTTCACTCAGCATAATCTCCTCCGGTACTGTCCATGATGATACAAAAGTTAGATATTGGGGCGCCTGGGTGGCTCAGTGGGTTAAAGCCTCTGCCTTCGGCTCGGGTCATGATCCCAGGGTCTTGGGATCGAGCCCCGCATCGGGCTCTCTGCTCCCGGAGCCTGCTTCCTCCTCTCTCTCTGCCTGCCTCTCTGCCTACTTTTAATCTCTGCCTGTCAAATAAATAAATAAAATCTTAAAAAAAAAAAAAAAGTTAGGTATTCATCCTTTCTGATGGAGGCATAATACTCTGTTGTATATATGGACCATATATTCTTTATCCATTTGCCCATTGAAGAGCATCTTGGTTCTTTCCACAGTTTGGCGACTGTGGCCATTGCTGCTATGAACATTGAGGTACAGATGGCCGTTCTTTTCACTACATCAGTATCTTTGGGGTAAATACCAGTTGAGCAATTGCAGGGTCATAGGGAAGCTCTATTTTTAATTTTTTTTTATTTTTTAAAGATTTTATTTATTTATTTGACAGAGAGATCACAAGTAGGCAGAGAGGCAGGCAGAGAAAGAGGGGGAAGCGGGCTCCCCACTGAGCAAAGAGCCCGATGCGGGGCTCGATCCCAGAACCCTGAGATCATGACCTGAGCAGAAGGCAGAGGCTTTAACCCACTGAGCCACCCAGGCACCCCTATTTTTAATTTCTTAAGGAATCTCCACACTGTTTTCTAGAGTGGCTGCACCAGTTTGCATTCCCATCAACAGTGTAGAGGCTTCCCCTTTCTCCATATCCTCTCCTACACTTGTTTACTGTCTTGTTAATTTTGGCCATTCTAACTGGTGTAAGGTGGTATGGTTTTGATTTGATTCTCCCTGATGGCTAATGATGATGAGCATTTTTTCATGTGTCTGTTAGCCATTTGTATGTCTTTCTGGAGAAGTGTCTGTTCATGTCTTCTGCCCATTTTTTGATGTGATTTTTAAAAAAGATTTATTTGTCTATTTTAGCACCCAAAGCGAGAATCATCCCAGTAGACCAATGAGCCACCCCTATTTGTCTATTTTAGAGAGAGAGTATGCATGTGTGGGGGCAAAGGGGCAGAGAGAGAGTTTTCGTAGGAATACCAAACAGCCTTATTGCTGGTGTTGCTTTTATTGGAAAGATTTGCAAAGTGATTATGATTTTCCCACTTGATTTTATTGGGACCAAGTTATTATTATTGTATTGTAAGGAGTGTTCTGCTGTTAACTGCTGAGTTTGCTTGTTTTAAGTAGATGGGGGAAATTGTATTAGCTGCTTAAATATACATCTTCACTAAGAATGACATTATTGATTTTTGATTAAAGGTTATATGAATTTATATAAACCAAAAATTGGCATCAAATAATTGTATTTCTCTTTCAGCTCTAATATGTTGGCCTTTTAGTCATTAGTCTCAGTCCTTTTTTTCTTCAAAAAGTGCATACTGGAGCACCTGGGTGGCTCAGTGGGTTAAGCCTCTGCCTTCGGCTCAGGTCATGATCTCAGGCTCCTGGGATCGGGCCCTGCATCAGGCTCTCTGCTCAGCGGGGAGCCTGCTTCTTCCCCCCGCCCTCCCTGCCTGCTGCTCTGCCTACTTCTGATCTCTCTGTCAAATAAATAAGATCTTTTTTTAAAAAAAAAAAGTGCATACGTACAGTTTAATGTTAGTTACATATATTTATCACACACAAAGAGATGTGAATTTCATTTTTTAAAGTAGTGATTTAGGGTGCCTGGGTAGCTTAGTCGGTTAAGCGTCTCTTGATTTCAGCTCAGTTCATGATCTCCGAGTTGTTATTTGGAGGTCTGTATCAAGCTCCAGGCTGGGTGTGAAGCCTGCTTAAGATTCTCTCTCTCCTCTCCCTTTGCCTTTCCCTCATAAATAAATAGATAGATAGATAGATAGATAAATGTAATGATTCATCTTGGTATTTTAATTTTGCAGTTTTATCCAAAAATGACTAATGACTTGATTATTTTTTGCATGAAAGTTAATTGATGATGATCTTCTTAAGCCACTGGGAATTAACTATCTCTATCTTAGTAGGTTGGCCTCGTATATATGAGGAATATCTTTATAGCTCTGAATTTTAAGCATGATGTTTGTTAGGAAATATCACGTATCTAATCACATTCTTGAATGAAAAACATCCTGGATGTAAAATCGACCTGTGGCTCTGGTTTCAGTGCCAAGATGGCAGCAGGGGATCCTTTTGGCCGTAGACCTTCCTGGAGAGGCTGCTTGAAGCAGAGGTGCAGTTCCCTGGAAATGAAGAGAGTTCTCCTATTCCAGAGAGTGCCAGGAGCAGTCTCTTGGGAACTTTCTGCTCCAGAAGCCAATGTCTACCTCCTGGCTGGAGTGGGGAGAATCCTTGTAATGGCCCTGTAGAGGGGCATCCAGTAGCCTGAAACCAGTCTGGATAGAGTAAGATCCTTATTTGAATCCCTTGTATAATCCATTTTTTCTCCAATATCCAGTGGTTATTCAAAGCTAGCAGGAAATATATGTTCATTTTCAAATGTACAACGTGTTGGCAAGCAGATTGTTTCTGTTAGCTCTCTTTCCAGGTGTCATTCATTTGCACTTTTCCCAACAAACCTTCTCATAATACTTGTTATAGTAGATGATCCTATTTATATGACAAGTGACAGGTACCACTCAATGTTAACTTGGTGTTAGATGTGTATGTTTTCATTACCTCAGGTAATAAAGTTCTCAGCTGTGATATGTTCGATAGTGTTGTTTTTACTGAACTATATCCCATCGCTCATGTATTTATGTGACATCTTGAAAACTTTTACTAAGGAAAAGGTAAACATCTTCCATCCTATTTTCACAGAGCTACCAAATTATGATTGTGGTTTTAAAGTTCAAAATGTAATGGATTAAAAAAAAAATTCTGTTGCTCCTTGGAATGCCCTTAGGAACAGGTTTATAACAGAACTACAGAGCAATAACAGGATCTACAAGTTCAGCAAGAAAGATTTTAAAAAATTTAAAAAACATTTTAATCCCTAACTGCATAGAAAGTTAATAGTGGGGCCCCGAGAGAATCATCCTATGGAAGTGTAGTCAGGATTAGGAATGAGGAGAGAGGATTTCAAAATCTGCTTTCAATAAATGCTGATCTTGCCCAAGGGGGTTAACTTCCCAGCATCTCAAACTTTAATCTATAGAATGAGGGATTTGGTCTAGATGTCCCCAGAACTCCCTCTCAGCCAGCATTGTTTTCATCTGAAAAGGTCGTGAAAGAGCAGTGGGATTAGGAGTTAGGGTTAGGAATTGGAGCTTCTAAATTTCGGTGCTGGGTTTTAGTCTCTCCTTGAAAACGAAGTATGAAGTAGGGGCACCTGGGTGGCTCAGTCGGTTAAGCATCTGCCTTCAGCTCAGGAGATGATCTCTGAGTCCTGGAGTCAAGCCCCATGGTGTACTCCCTCAGTGGGAAGTCTGCTTCTCCCTCACTCTGTGCCCCCTCCCCCTCACTTGTGCGCACTCTTGTCTTTCATTCTCTCTCTCAAATAAATAAATCTTTAAAAAAATGAAGGATGAAACTAAGTAAGCTTCTCAGAACTTCTAGATAGAAAATTCTCTGTATTCTGGCATACATTCACAGTCTTTTTGCACAGTTTTTCCAAAAAAAGGTAGTAGGAGTTATTAGGAGTAGGTAGGAATGTTTATGTGATCTCAACCTCTAAAGTCAACAATTGACAGATAAGAAAGGATCAGTGCCATTTATACATCAGGATTTTTCTCCTGCAATGCACAGACCACTTTCTCTCAAATGGTTTAAGTGAAAAAGAAAAATATATTATCTCACACAATTAGATGTCCAGAGGAAATGTTGGGCTCCAGATGCTGTGTGGTACTCCACGTTCCCCCATTTCTGTGCAGCTACTTTCTTAATGTTGGCTTTGCTCTAAAATGGTAAATCACCCGGCAGTTCCAAGATGGCAGCCTGTGGCTAACTGCTTCCTTGCTTGTGTCCAGCAGGGAAAGAGAGGAACCTCCAGCATGAAGTTTCTTATTTTTCTTTTTACTACTTATTATACTCCAACAACTACATATTTTATACCTCCTTGCTCCACCCCTTATCCTTTCTTTCTTTCCTTTCTTTCTTGCTTTGTTTTGATTGTCTCTCCTCACAAAAGTAGAAGCATGATGAGAGTAGGATTTTGCTCATTTATGTCTTTTGTTCACTGTTCTTTCCAGCACAGTGCCTCTCATATAGTAGTCCCTCAGTAAACATTTATTGAATGAATGAACGTTTTTCGTGTTCTATAAGCAAATGTTGCATTACGTATTTCTCTGAGCTTTAAAGTGACATCTTTTGTATTTTAGAAGGTATCAAAATAATAGAAATTACATAAATCTGGCTAAAACATTTTTGTTTTCACCCCACTTGTTTTTAAGGCTTTGTTTTACTCTTCATCTTTTAAAGTCGCTAAATGGAAACATGATTTTCTAGGAGAAATTTCCATCAGAAAATTGAGTAATTTCCTTATTTCAATCCCCTTTGTAATCCATTTTTTTCTTCGAAATGAAATGCCAGTTTCTTTAAAACTAGTAGGAGGGGCGCCTGGGTGGCTCAGTGGGTTAAAGCCTCTGCCTTCGTCTCGGGTCATGATTTCGGGGTCCTGGGATTGAGCCCCACATCGGGCTCTCTGCTCAGCAGGGAATCTGCTTCCCCCTCTCTCTCTGCCTGCCTCTCTGCCTACTTGTGATCTTTCTCTCTCTCTCTGTGTCAAATAAATAAATAAAATCTTAAAAAAAAACCAAAACTAGTGGGAAATAAATTTCCCATTTCAAATGTACAATGTATAGGCAAGGGGAGATTGTTTCTGCTAGCTTCTTTTTCTGGTGTCATTCATTTGAATAATACATTCTCAACAAATCTCCTCATAAGACTTGTTATAGTAAATGATATTATTTATATGACAAGTAATAGGCACTACTCAATGCTAACCTTTTATTATACACATACATTTTCAGTTCAGTTATTATAATACTTATATGAGTTTTTCTGAACAAAATAAAGTGAGAATTGTTTTTCCCCCTCAGTGACACTATTATGTCACTGTGCTAGAGTGACATTTAGTAATCTTGTTTCTACCCATTACCAGCGGTTCTGTCAAGTTGTCACTAAAATGGTATATTCAGGTAGTTAGTCTTATATGAAAGGACTCCCTCCTTTTGGACAGCATTCTATTCTATTCCTGCCTGATGAACCTTCTAGGAAGGTTCAGGTCCTATTCAGCCCTCCCCTCTTTTTTGTATAAAATAGTAAATTAAACTACAAAAGAACCTGAGCAGTGGGGACCCAACCTTTGTATCAAACTTTGTCCCATTACTTCCCTTGAGACATTGTTTTTTTTTTTTTTTTAAGCCAAAATAAACTACATACTGTTTGTTCATCCATGACTCTTTTTTTTCCCCCCACACTCAAGTTTCTTGAGCTTTGAATGTTCTCTCTCCTTATAGCACATCCATGTTTTTTTTCTACAGCAATTTATATGGCAGGCACCTCTATTACAAGACTCCACACTTTGTCCAGTTGGGAGTTACTTCGTTTTCTTCTTCATTTCCTTAGTATTTTGGTCATTCAACTGTTCTTCTTTATGGCACTTACCGAGATTTGTGATAGTTACGTGTGTGGACTTTCTCACTGACTTGAGTGTCGAAGTTTTGCTTAACATGAGGATCTAGATAAGATTCTTCTTTGAGGCTCCACAGTCTGTGCTATTGCTGAGCATTCTCTGTATGACCTCCAGAGTGTTTACAGAAGTAGCACATCTGCACATTTCCATCAAACTGAGCAGTAGTACCCCAGGCGCTAAAATGGGTCAAAGAAATACATGTATTTGTTGAAGTACCAGGAAAAGAGGGAAAAAATACAAACACATCAGTTGCCCAGTCCACCATGCCAGGTTAGGGTTAACTAGATTCAGGGCGGAGGATAGGAATGGCCAGCCATTGGGTGTGATCATTCACTACCTGGTCATGGGTCAGTCTCTTGCCTTGTTTTTATGGAGTGATTCATTGGAAGAGAAATAAGCATCATCTAAATAGCCAAAATGAGGGGTGCCTGGTGGCTCAGTTGTTGAGAATCTGCCTTTGGCTTGGGTCATGATCCCAGGGTCCTGGGATGGAGCCCCGCATCGGGCTCCCTGCTCAGTGGAAAGCCTGCTTCTCCATCTCCCACTCCTCCTGCTTGTGTTTCCTTTCTTGCTGTGTCTCTCTCTATCAAATAAACAAAAATAAATAAAATCTTTAAAAAATATCCAAAATGGTACCCCACAATCTCACATCAGGGTTCAGCCTCTCCATAGACTACTGCCCTGTCATTTCTCTTTACCCTTGTCAGAGAGCAGTTCACTTTCTGGTTGGTCCATTTCCCCAGAGCTGTTACATATGAATGAGGGGAAGGCAAGCAGAACTTCATTTCTCATTACCTTCTTTCTCCAAGACTCCAGCAGAAGATTCGGGGAAGGGGAGGGTGTGGCAAGGAAACTTACTTATTTTTGGTCCCATTGCTTTATCTTACTTGGGGAAGTAAGGCTGGTGATTGTACTCATCAGAACAGTTCTCTCAGCAGTTCATACCAAGCAATTTGGAGTTGTTCTGGGATGCTTGTCTACTCCATAGCTAACCTAAGCATAGTATGATTTTAGCTCATATTTCTGGAGGAGGAAAATTTTCAAAGTCTTTCAGCACTTGCAGTATCTTTCCACATCTGCCAAGGTTAGACAATTGTAAACAGATCATAGGTGTATAAGAAATGTTAGTTGAATGAATGAATAATTACTTGGTTAAATAGGTACCTGTAGAGAACAAAAGAACTTTGAAAATCTTTTCATTATTTTTTTATCAGCTGCATTTATAATTTTAAATAATAGATGATCTAGGTAAAAAAAAAAAATTAAACTCTCTTATAGTGAGTATAAGGAAAAAAGTAAACTACCACTCCATCCACACTTTATTTGCTGAACCTGGTATCATTCAGCACAGTCTGTCTGTACAAAGTGTCTAGAGTATTACCATCCCCTCTCACTTCCCTTTTAACTACATACTGCTTTCAACTTGATGTCCCCCTTTCCCCCTTCCCACCCCAACTAAATATATCTTACACATGTTTTATTGTTAATACTTATAGAAGTATTGCTTTCATTTTAATAGATAAACTTTTTTTGTTATATTAATGTGCCTTTTTTTTAAAAGATTATTTATTTATTTATTTATTTGACAGACAGAGATCACAAGTAGGCAGAGAGGCAGGCAGAGAGAGAGGGGGAAGCAGGCTCCCTGCCGAGCAGAGAGCCCGATGCGGGACTTGATCCCAGGACCTCGAAATCATGACCTGAGCTGAAGGCAGAGGCTTAACCCACTGAGCCACCCAGGCACCCCAATGTGCCATATTTTATTTAACCAGAACACAGTTAATTTAGGACAGTAAAGATTATTTCAGATTTTTCACTGTTAACTAAAAACATAAAGAGCATATTTTTATTAATGTATCTTTGCTTATTTCTACATCTATGTCTATAAATCTCCAGGAGGAGAAATGCTGATTTAATACTTGCCCTATCGGAAGTATTTTAATTGTTAAGGTTTATTTATTTATTTGAGAGAGAGAGAGAGATAGAGCAAGTGTGTGCTCATGAGCAGGAGGGGCAGAGGGACCCGGAGAGAGCATCCCAAGCAGAATTTGTGCTGAGCGTAGAGCCTAACATGGGCCTTGATCCCACCATCCTGAGATCACTACCTAAGCTGAAACCCAGAGTCTGACGCTCAACTGACTGTGCCACTAAGGCCCCCTTCTGTCTGTTCTTCTTTGGTAGGCATTGTGATTTACTGTAGGAACATTTTCCTCATTCTCTTTCTAGTCCCCTTTCTTAACTGTGTGGTCTGTGGAACTCGTAAAACCCACTTTGAATTGGCCATTTCCAGTTTCCTCGTAAGTGTTACTTTAGCTTATGCAGTCAAGGTGATGGAGTTTTATACATGACACACAAACGTTGATTCAGAGATCACAAACTTAAATGTTCATCCGGTATCAGGCTCTAGAGTCTCCGCTGCTCTTGGAGGACAAGGAGCGTGGGGAATTGTAGCGGTGTTGTCTTCGATGGAGGGCAGTTGTGTAGCTCCGGGCATACAACTTATATTCACATTTGGTTTTTCTAGAAAAGCCAAAGTATAAAGCATTTTATGTGAGATCCTCCAGTTTTTAAATACTTAATAAATTTCTAAAACGTTGCAGAAGCCGAACAAACCAAGCCTGTGGGTTGGATTTCACTCTGCTGTAAACCTACCTGAGGTTTAGAACCTTTTCTTTTTTCATTGATGTTGCCTTATTGTTTATGAGCTTCTCTCCTTCTGGGTAGAATGTTAGGATGTAATATCAGTTTCTAACATGAGCTCCTTGGAATAGAATTTCAAATAAATCTTTTACCATCTCTTCCATAATCCGAAATACGAGTGGAAAAAAAAAATAATGACTTCTTAGTTATAGCGGTAGTATACAGCATTTCATCTACTTATGAAAGGGAAACTCCTAATGACATCCTATCGGTAGGATACTTCTTTGCTTCTTTTTAAAATTCAGTGAAATCTATAGCCTTAGCGTGTTTGTCAGTTATTACACAATAAGAATGCATTTATTTTGATCAACATATCCGGCTGAACTAAACACATTATAAGAAGATAACCAACCAACAGCCAGAGTGCCATATTAGGAACTGTGGCGCTGATGGCAAGTTATGGAAGATCATTTAAGGATTTTATTTTCCATGTTTATGCATGCATTATTTAATCTGCACTTAACAGGCATCTTCTCTAAACTCAGCCCTGAATTGCGTGCTATGAGCACAGCTGGAGTAAGAGCAAATAATGAGTGATGGGGGATACAGACAGGTGGAAATAGGGAATCAGGTAATTATAACACTGGGATGAGACACCTCACAGTGGGGACAGACACATCAAAAATGCCCTAACCTGAGCCCCGGCAGTCTGCAGAGACTTCTGAAGGAAATGATAGCCGACTTAAGATCTGAATAGCTGATACGAAGGAGGGGCTCTGAGGCTGTGGGAGCCGGAAGGGCAGAGGGAGGAGCATCCGGACAACAGAGCTGTGCAGCCATATGGCTGGAGTTCAGAGCATGGGGGAGAGTCGGGAGAGCTCCCTCAAGACCCCCTTTTTGTGTGGGTCCCGTGAGTGCTCTTAAGCAGCCCTTGAAAGTTTCAAAGAGAAGAGCCTTGATCAGACAATTTTTATTTATTATTTTTTTAAAGACTTTATTCATTTATTTGACAGAGAGAGACAGCAAGAGGGAACACAAACAGGGGGAGTGGAAGAGGGAGAAGCAGGCTTCCCTCTGGGTAGGGAGCCCGATGCAGGGCTCCATCCAAGGACCCTGGGATCATGACCTGAGCCAAAGGCAGATGCTCAATGACTGAGCCACACAGGCATCCCAGATGGACAATTTTAAAGGCCAATTTGAGGGATGCCTGGGTGGCTCAGTTGTGTAAGCATCTGCCTTTGGCTCAGGTCATGGTCCCAGAAGCCTGGGATTGAGTCCACATCAGGCTCCTAGCTCGGCATGGAGCCTGTTTCTTCTCTACCTGCCATTCTCCCCTACTTCTGTTCTATCTCTCTCTGACTAATAAATAAATTTAAAAATAAATAAAAGCCAATCTGAATTGCAATTTTCCCTGTAGCTCTCTCCTTTTAAAATATATTTTTTAAAGATTTTATTTATTTATTTGACAGAGAGAGAGAAAGATCACAAGTAGGCAGGCAGAGGAGAGGGGAAGCAGGCTCCCCACTGAGCAGAGAGCCTGAAGCAGGGACTCTCTCCCTGGATCCTGAGATCAGGACCTGAGCCGAAGGTAGAGGCTTAACCCACTGAGCCACCCAGGTGCCCCCCTTTAGCTCTCTTCTTATTACTCTCTTTTTAGACCTCTCTCGTGTAGGTGTGTGACTGCACAGGTGCCTCCGATGGCCTCTGGTCTTAGCTTCACGGTTTTTACCTGGGTAGCTATGAAGGTAAAGAGAAACCAATGACCACAGCAAAGCACTAGGAAAGAAGACAAGAAAACCAAAACTGTGAGAGAAGAAGATAATCCTGATTTTCATCCCAGAGATAGATTTACACTGTATTGGGGAGGCTGGGGGCCAGGAGTTGAGACTTAGGGCCAGACTTCTGTGTATTTTGGTTTCTTTAGTTTTCAAATGAAGAGTTGTATTATACACGGTGGAAAGTGACACTCAAAAACTCTTTTCTCACGTGCATGATGGGTAGATCACCCTGTGTGTGTGTCAAATCACAGATGTATTTAATGCACTAAGATTTGACATATATGTGTATGTATTTGTGTGTGTATAATGTTTATGAAGCAAGAAGTTTGTTTTGTTTTGTTTGTTTTAAGGAAGTTTTATTAGAAAGGGCAATGTCGATCGGTAGGAGTTGGAACACATTTGGGAATCCAGTGGTGACATTTATGACAGCGCATGCTTCCCATATTCTCAGGAGCTGCTTCTTACATTTCTAACATGGAGGCAGGTCATATGAGCAGAAACTATTGTCAGTGCCAGGCTTAAGCGTCCCTTGGAGAGACACTAAGAAAGGCCCCTCTGCAGTCACAGCATTTGAAGCTCCAGTGTCAGGAGTCAGTTTCCTGGCTGGGTGAATGTATCGTCAGATTCCCCTTGCGGGGAGACGAAGGTGCAAAACTTGAGACCATAGTCGAGAATCCTCTTTTTCTCCCCTTTGTCATTTTCTCCAATGGCAATTTGTTTTTTAACTACCATGACAATCGGAAGTCACCATGCTAATTTAGAAACGTAAAACATGTAATATACATCTTATCTGTAACTTGACCCTCACAGTTATCACAGCAGAGAAATGTTTTATCATCCACAAGTGTATCATACCTTGCATGAAATCTAACACTTCTAAGATGTTGCCAGTTTTGGACAACTAGATAGAGACTTTAAAGATAACATGAGACTCTGTTAAGATTTTAAAAGCCGTTCTTATCGTTCTTGTACCGAAGCGGCTTCTCTAGTGTAGGGATTTAGGCCGTCCTCACGTTCAGGGAAGGCGGGGTGGGGGGAGCTGCTCCCCAGATTCATTAACATTTTACTCATGTAACTTGGCATCATTTTATTTTTTATCATCATATACTATACTTCTGAATACTGAACACTTGAGAGATCGCTCTATACTTCGTAGGCATATTTATTTTTCTGTCTTGCTTTTTGTGTATTTCCAAATACAGAAAAAATCTCCTTCACAGGCTGCCATAGCCAGAAGAGACGAGAAATGAGAGCACTCAGAGGCTGGAGCTTGCCAGTCCTGCCCCCATACGATTCAGAAGGCAGCCCCTGGCCGAACCCTTTATTACCTTTCTGACGTTAAATAACATGTCCATGCACTGAATGCTGATGTGGGGCTAGAACGGTGGGCACCATGTCATTTAGTTGTTGAGCATCACTGAGCCCAGACAGGAAGGAAGGCCTCCGGGGAGGGGAGCAAATTGGGAGGCAGGGTATTAGTGACCTTACCATCAGCGACAGAGGTTCCTCAGCTGGGCCAAGATGAGCTCGGGTCCCCACCAGGACCACCACTGATTGGGGGCGGTAGGAGGGATTTCAAAGCCTTGTCCAAGCCAGGGGACAGTTTTGTCATGGGAAGGTGGAAGGTCATTGCCTGCCTGTGGGGTGTCCGGTGCTGGGGGCCTGTGCACTTTCCACCGAATTAAGTTGTAATTTGAAATTTTATAGCCTTGACTGTGTTATTAAGTCACATGAACTAGTGGTATATTTGAAATTTCAATTCAGGGAATATTCAAGGGTAAGAATTAAAACCCCATCCAAAATCCATCTTCATTTTTTATAGTCTTTCCCTTCTTCCTTCTGTGTTCATGATATGTTTATGGTATCTCTAGACCTGCTAATTGTATTTGTTTATCAAAGCACGGGTTCTGATGAAGGGCTTATTGCCAGCATTTTACATAAAAACTTATTCCTTCACAGATCTCAAAAGTTGTGGCATTGAAAAGCCCATATAATGATGACCTTACCAACATTTATAAGAAAAAGCTTTATAACCTTTCTTTTAACTGAACAGAAAAAATGCACACATTTTAAAAATCACCATCAAAACTTCTGAATAAAGAATTCTCTTTTCCTTCTAGCCCAACACTTTTTATCTTCCAGTGACATCTATTTCAGCAGTTGTGTGTGTGTGGGTGTGCACGTGCACGTGCATGTGTATAATAGAGACGGGGGTGGGGGAGGGTAATAGATACCGGGTAAACCAACTGATTGATTGTCTTGCTGTTTCTTTTGATTTGCTTATGGAACGGTGAATAGATTGTAGTGTAACTAAGTGCCTAAACACATGCGTACACACGCATGCACCCCACAAACATGCTACCCGTTTCTCCCTATCAAAACCATAACACAATGATTTTTAAGCTTGAGGATGCATAAGCATTGAATAGAAGGCTTGGCCAAAATATTGAATGCCAGCTTCATAGGGACAGGAGTTTTTGTTTTTGTTTTTCTTTTTGTTTTTTAAAGATTTTGTTTATTTATTTGACAGAGAGAGGGAGAGATCACAAGCAGGCAGAGCAGCAGGCAGAGAGACGGGGAAGCAGGCTCCCTGCTGAGCAGAGAGCCCGATTCGGGGCTTGATCTCAGGACCCTGAGATCATGACCTGAGCCGAAGGCAGAAGTTTTAACCCACTGAGCCACCCAGGCGCTGGGGACAGGAGTTTTGTCTGTGTTTTTCCTGTTGCCTAGTGATTGGCACATGGTAGATATTAAATAAATATTTCATGAATGATTCTTAGGTCCCATCCCCACAATTTTGGATCTGGTGGTTTGGGATAGAGTCTAATGAATTTGCGTTGACAGCAGTTGGTATGGAGTGGATCATTGAAGAACCATGCTTTGAGAAACACCTCCTGGTGGGCCTGTGCCAGTGGCGGTGATGACTTGACCAGTCTGATTCCTGACAAAGGGCAGTAGAGTTTCCCGTGTCTGGAAATAAGCTGCAAAATTACCTGGCTTTGTGGAGGAATCTGACTGTGCTCCACCTCTGGAATGGTATCTTGCAAAGTCAGGTTTCTTATGTGCAGGCCCCTAGGTACTGGGACTTGAAGCCATGGCAAAGAAAATATTTTCCAACTTTATACTTACGTTTATTTTTGTGAAATACAATAATAGCTATTCACATATTTTCATGTAAGGATTGGGATTGAGTTACATCTCATTGAACATTGATAGCTATTATGGTTCCAATGTTTATTCTTCTTAACCAGAAGACATGAGGGGCTTGATGCCAAAGCACACATTTTTTAAAATTGTATACTTTGTAGTATTCCTACTGACTATACGTTTAACCCATAAGTAATAAAGTATAAAGTAGTTCAAATACAGCAAACCACCTAACAGTTTTTAAACTTAGTTACTATAGTGCCTAGTTACTATAGGCAGACAAAAAAACAGCTCTTTTGTTACCAAGTTTTCCAGAAACCCTCAGTTCCTGCGTTGAAGACAATAGTACCCGGAGCGTAAGTACCAGTATTCCCAACCCTGTCACTTAGCACTATTTGTTTCTGCAGAAGTTACCAGCAAGGTGTTTACATAAGAGAAAACCACCTGTCTGCTTTCCCATACATACATGCTTGGATCTTTCTAGTGGCAAATGGGAACAGGATCAGCTATTGCATGGAAAAGCAGCTGGTGGGTCATTTACAGGTTCATCCTGGGGTAATTGGAGACAATCAAACTCGGAATCTTTTTCAGTGAGTACATTAATCTTAATGCAGGAAAGTAACTATTTAGACAAGGAACAGTTTCAACATTTTGGATTAACGCCTGATGTGGGAGCAAATTACAGGCTGATACGGGGCCTGTTGTGTTCCAAGGTAGGAAAAAAGCCCCTTATAAGATGCAAGCATTTGCACCAGTGCCCTGGCAAGGAGGGTTTAGTAATGAGGCGGGATTAGTAATGAAGGATCACATTGCAGTTACAATGATTCATTATTGTAGATGTGTTAATTGTGTAGTTAAACATCTGTATGCCTTTTTAGTGCTATTTCAGTTCTCTTTAGCCAACCCACTTGTAACAAAGAGCTTTTCAAGACCTTGTTTGTAGTCTAAAAGGAATGTATCTGTATTGTCAACAATTCAAATGATACGGAAAGGTACATGTAGAAAATTAAATTGTTTCCAGATTCCTCCCCTCAGCTGTAACCTAGTTTGATAAGCAGATTCCTCCTTTTTTTTTTTTTTTTTTTTTTTTTTTTTTTTTTTTTTTTTTACCCCTGTGTACACCCTTTGGTGGCAGATTAATCAGTTTGATTAATTTTTACCATTTTTACCATTAACAGTGGTAAAAGTAACAACGCCTTTGTGATAAAGTTAAAATTGCTTTGAGCCAGGTAAACTCTATTAGGCGGAACCGTGTGAAATTGCAGTGTTAGTAAGGTCAAAAATGTCAGATATTGACAGTTGTATGTGGTTCAGCTATACTATGAGAGGTATTTGTTTTTTGAAATGATTTAGTAAGCATTCCCAGTGGTCCTGTGAGACTGCAGTGTGGAGGTATCCCCCCACAGGCCGCCCTTTGCCAGTAGTGAGGTGGGGGATAAACAGGTATCCCCAGCAAGAGGGAGTGGTTGGGTCTGTAATTTCTAGTACCACATCTCATTCAGGGTTGCGATGTTGGGGATATTAGGAGTGGAGCAAAGCAGGAATATGCATTGGGATTGAATTTCTGTCTATCCCTGAATAGAATAACTTAGCTCCAGTGCAAGTAAAAACAGTAGACTTTTTTTTTTTTTTAAAACAGCAGATAGAGAGCAATTTACATGATATTTATAAAGTGATCCTAACATGATGTATTATTTTTCCATGTTTGGATGGTACCTGGTGGTCAAGAAACATGTCTCCAAATCCTATAATGTGATTTTAGCTTAATTAAGTTTATATGATAACACATTTTGACTTTGTATTTTGGGTGATCCGTGACTTTTTTTCCCCATAACACAGAGATGACTCTGTGTATGTGTGTGCATACAATGTATAAAAAGCAAAACATGGAGTCAAAGATACAGTTCCATTTTTAACCTGTTTCTTGCACTTTTTCATTTGTTAGTTTATGGGGGTGTGCGTGTGTTTGTGTTTATTTATCATATTAGATATCAGTAAGGGTAAGGTCTAGAGCTAAGTAAAACCACAGCTTCTCTCCTGTTGTGTAGCTGAACTAGGCAGCATACCTTGCAGAACTGTGTACAGGTTAACCTAGGAGCTGTGTATCTGTTCATTTCTCTATCTAGACCACCTTGTCCTCACAGACACAGTTAAACAAGTGCATGCATTTTTCTCTGCATGCATTTTTTGGGGAGGGGATTGTTGGAATTTTTTTTTCTCTTTATCCTTCAGATTTTCCCATTCAGAATACTTGAGCTATAAAAATATTCAGAATGTACTAGCAAGTAACTTCTCATTGAAAGTAAGTATTTTCATTATATCTAGTATAAAGTGAATTTCAGCAGCCTTAGAGCTAGTTAGCTGTGCGCTTAAAGAAAAAGTTCATGTCTGTTGTAAGTTGTAGCTTGAGTTAAGGTTAGCTCCTTGGGTTTAATGGGTAGTAATGTTTGTCTTCTAGAAACATGAAGTAGCAGCCCCTCCAAGTGTACCCCTCTGGAAAAGAAGACATTTTTTAAAAAGAGAGAGGAAAATATGAATGCGCTACTTCTTTCCAGAGGCTAAAGGGGGAGTGAGCAAGGATGCTTGTATGTATTTGTGGTCTGTCCTTTTCTAGTATGATATCATATAATGACTTAGAAAGCTGATAAATTAAAGAAGGGTTTTGACCTTTCTTTCTTTATTAACATTGCTTGTAAGTGTTAAAATGAACATACTCTGGGGTTTCCTGAGTGGCTGTCAGTTGCCTCTGACTTCAGCTCAGGTCATGATCTCAGGGTCATTAGATCCAGGCCTGTATCGGGCCCCATGCTTAGTGGAGGCATTTGCTTGAGAATTCTCTCCTTCTCCCTCTCTTTCTGCTTCTCCCCAGGCTTGTGCATGCTCTTTCTCTCTTTCTTAAATAAATAACAAAAATCTTTAAAAGAAAATGAACATACTCTGAACTCTTCTATTAGCTCAGAATTTATTTAATCATAGTGAAATTGGAGTTTAGGCAAAATTTATCCCTTCCAAGTCAGAAAGGAAATTGAAGATTTTTATTCTCAAAGTGGGAGGTGGAGGTTTCAATATGACCGATAAGCAGATATCTGAAGCCTGCTACCAAATGGAGGGAGGCTCCATGTGTCCTTCTGTCCTTCTGGGACTTTGTCAGAGGCACACTTATCTTTCTGTGTTTGTATTGTTTCAATATCACAGTCTCGGAACTGTTAGAATTTTACCCTCAACCCTAAAATTACAAGTCTTTTACATCACATACAGTTGAACTTTATCAAACCTCAGTGGTGAAATGAATTTAAAATGTTGCCATATGTTTACTTAAAATTTGTGGAGAAACCAAGTGAGAAACCAAGTATGCTGGAGTTACCAGCACTAATGTTACAGGGTTTGTTTGTCAGTAAATGATGAGAAAATAACATGTGTTATATCCGGGATATTACTAGGATTACATGGAGTATTATTTTGACAGTGTTTGTCTTGGAAAGCGAGACATATTGGCTTTAGAACTTGCAGGTGCTAATCACTGGTCTGACTTGGCAGCCCAGGAGTCTCACTCGCTTTGGTAACAGCAGGAATTACAGTTTCTGGCAACTTGCTGGGAGTGTCTGTCACCTTCACAGGATGTTGATAGAGATCCTGGATGGTTTTCTGACCTTCCATGCCTTTCCTCTGCCATCAGCTGTGCAATTAGTGGCTCTGTCCTTTTTCAAATGCAAATTAATGATGTTAAGCTCAAAAGAAAGAGGGTTTGCTTTCCAATACAGATATTGGTACCTCTTTAACTGATAGTGTACTTTAAAAGTGTATATAATGAATTTAGAAATCTGAAATCTATAATAATTGAGACTTACAAGAAAGGAGTTTGGAGACTTTGAGTCTTCATGTCGAAATGGCCAAAAATATATAAAGAAATGACATGACTTTTTTTCTATAATATTTGTCACTGTCAGGAACAAACCATTTTTCCCCAAGATGAATGATGGCAGAAATTCAATTTTCCTGAAATTGTAGGAAAAATGCCATGGGAAATGATGAGTGTGAAGACATTACTTTGAGAAATGAGCAACAATTTAGGTGTAAGTGGTGAGAAAAAAGGCGGTAATGGGGCAGAGGTTGCAGGGGGTGGGGGGACAGCTAAAAAAAAAATCCCAAGGCAAAGGAAACTCAGGGCCTGGGATTCTTAATTTAGTGGGAGCTTCAGTACCTTTTCGAGGTTGTTGCTGATAAGGATGGATCCTCACTGAATTGGACAGGCTAAGGGGGTAACTTGAAAAATGAAATTGGACAAGATTACAAATCCTGTTGTATTATATATTTCCAAAATTTGCTTCACTAAGCCAGGTTGCTTTCATACAACCCCGGGGATCCTCTAGGCCCTTTCTTCATTTCACCTGTTTGTGTCCTGTCCCTGGTGGGTGTGAAGTCCCATATATGGTCATTGTTTTCAATACCCTGTTGTGGTTTGAAATAATCGATCTCTGAGGATGAATCTGCCTTGGGAGTCTAGTGCAGGCCAGCTGTCCTTGTTAAAATGAGCAAAGTTTGGTCCCCAGGTTAATATCTGAAAGCTAGCTATTTCATTAAGTTTTCATTGTTGAACGCTGATGGGCCAGTTGAATAATTAAAAGAAGAAAGATTATAAATTGTTGAAATTAATACTATGAAACTCTGTCATAAGTCTGTATGACGGTTGTGCCTTCACAGTTTGTGTGCTGTGATTTTATTGTTATAATTGTTTTCCCATGTGTGCTAATTTACAAAGCTCAGATAAAATAAACTTGTAGATGTTCTGCTGTAAGATTTTTATTATATACAACTAACTTGCTCATGGCAGGTCTGTGTGAGATGGAAGAGAAAGCCTCATTATGTAGCCTGGACTTGCCTGGCTTTGGACTATATACATTGTTGCTACTGATTGAGTTTCAGAGGGAACATACTTCTTCTTGTCTTCCAGTATTGGAACCAGCCACATGAATTAATTTTCCTTCTGAACGACCTTCTTTGGACTTATAAAATTTGTCTTAGGATTAAGGAATATACAGTATATGGTTCTGAAGCAGTTTTGCTTGTAGAAGTCTACAGAAATTCATAGCAATAGCAATAGCTCTAATAAAACAACTGTTCACATTCATTGAGCTTGTACTAGAACTTATCAATCCATATGCTTTCTCCCTGCCTTTCTGGTGAATGACCAGTGCAGCCCCTCTTACATGGTGGTTACATTCCTAAAATATGCTACATGATGTATGTAATATCATTTTATTTGAGTAAAGTGTAAATAATCTAGATTTGCTTTTTTATGTAAAAACATGGGTGTATATATTTTTTTAATAGAGTGTATTTTTTAATGTAATTTTAGGCTCACAGCAAAATTGAGTGGCAAGTTCTCATATACTCCCTGCATACCACCACCTACCTCCTCCCTGCCCTTAAGCCTCTCTTACTATCAACATCTCTCACCAGTGTGGTACATTCCTTACAATTGATTAACCTACACTGACACATCATTGTCATCTTTTTCTAAAGATGTGGTTTTGTGGTATTACTGGGTATCAAGAGTTTGTCCAGGGCCAGTAACTAGGTTTTTAATAAATAACTTGATGAATATATGAATTATTATAAGTTCTTGACAAAACACATGCAAAACATCTTTCTTTTTTCTCTTCAGGTTGTATACCAAAAACCAAAATTGAAGGTTAATTAAAATAAATAATGCTAGAGGAAGCTCCTGTTCTTTGAATATTCTACTTGAATAGTTATCAATGTAGGGGGAAATAATGGAATTTAAGAGCTTCGGACAGGTTTAAGAGACTGTGGAAAGGGTAGAGGGGTATGGAGGACTTAGATGAGGCAGACAGAATCACTCCAGAAAGGGAAAACTGGGACTCCATGAGGTTCACAGTACTGACTACAGAAAAGATAAAAAGTGAATAGGATTGGAAAGTGCTGACTGGAGAGAGATTCAGATATATAGCTATATAGTGAAGGGATGGTACCCCTTAAAGATGGCGGTGAAAGTGAAAAGGAAAGAATAGGGGAAAAATAAGGATCCTGTAGAAATGAAAAAGAAACAGAACACCCCAGACTCTCTCCCTTTCTCCCACCAGCACCATCCATAATACCCACATAGAGGAGAGAAGAACTGATTTAAGAGAGGGCTCTCAAACTAAGAATGCAGTCCCTTGAATAAATGAGAATAGAACAAGCACATCTATATAAAACTGCTCTAAAAATTCAGAAAATATAAAACAAATGCATTTCAGCTGATAAAATGCTTTTCAAAAAACAACTATAAAATTAAAGAAAATTGTACACAGCAAACTGTAATCTAAATTAGATTTTCTTTCAGGCCCTTGGGTGTATCAGGCCCCAAGGTGTATTACCACCTTGAAGTGGTAATACAAAGGCTAAGACGAAAAATGCACAAAATTAAAAATGAAATCCGTTAATTGAACTCTGGGGAAAAATAGAAGAAAAGACAAAATCAAATCAGAAATGAAGACTAAGTTACAAGATGCCCAAGGAAAAATAGATTGAAATGTTAGCTGACCCAGTAAATTCATATTTACATTAGATGTAAATGGTCTAAATATCAGTTAAATGTCAGAGGTTGACAGAATGGATTTAAAAAGCACATGACCCAATGATAGGCTGCTTATAAGAAACTTACATATTCAAGTCTAATGACATTTGTAGGCTAAAAGAAGATGTAAAAAGATACATCATTAAAAATAAGCTGGAGTGGTTATGTTAATATCCCATAAAACAGGCTGCAGAGCAAAGAAAATTATCAGAGACAGAGAGACATATATATTGATACAGGAGCCAGTTCACAAAGAAAGCATAGGAATCCTAAAGGTATAGACAATAAACACCACCCACAAAGCAAAGGACACAAAGCAAAAGCTGGCAGAATTAAAATGAAGTTGACAAATCCCCAGTTACAGTTGGGAATGTCAACAACCCTCTCTTAGTCCCTGTTAGAACCATTATTCAGAAAGTCAGCAAGTACAGAGAGGAACTCAGCGACATTGTCAACCAGCAGAATCTAACTGACATTTATAGAACTCTCCACCCAAATGCACCAGAATATATTTTCCATAAGTATGGTATGCATACCATTATAAACCACATCCTGGGTAATGAAACAAACCTTCATAAATTTAAAACAATTGAAAGCATATGGTCCTCTGACCATAATGGAATCTAACTAAAGGTTAACGGCAAATAACACGTGAAATAGTTGGGGCCGGGGGAGCACGACATCTAAATGAAAACCCTGTTTCACTACCCTTGATTCTGAATAGGTATTGGAAAATGGAAAATGGAAAATGGAAAAATAGATATCTCATCTGACAAAATGATAATGAAACATATCAGTTGATTATTACCCATCGTCTGTCTACTTTGTTTTACAGCTTCTCTGTTAAAAGGACTAAAACATGCTAACATAGTGCTGCTTCATGACATCATCCACACCAAGGAGACGCTGACACTTGTGTTCGAATATGTGGTGAGTAAAGTAAGAATTCAGATTTTATAAACATAAATAAAAGTCTTGTAGTATTATGATAGAGTTTCTTATTTAAGTTGCTGTACCAAAGTATATTATCTAGTAAGTTTGTATAATTTTGAAAAATTCAGAAAAATGTTAAACTGAATTTTCATCAGATATAATATCTTTTAATAACCTATTTGTCACCAGATATGCTATAATTTTTAGGTTTATCAAATAGGATTAAACATGACAGTGATCACTGCATCAAAGGAAGTTCACAGATGGTAATTCCCCCCTGCCCCTCCTTTGGACTTACAACTTGGTTTTCTCAGAAGCATTCTTACTAAGATTTTTTTTCTTTTTGGGTGGGTGGAGGAAAGCCTGATACTTGCAATTTAGACTTCATAGTTTTCCCCCTCAGTTCGTGTTTCAGCTATTAATTAAAACTTCCAATTTGCATAGCACACAATGTAATGATCTTATTGTGTTGAGAGTATTACTGCTAGAAGACTTGGACTTGAACTCATAATTAATCTTTCTCCGTTTCTCCTAGAAAAACATATGGTATTTATGTAGCATCACTTCAGCATTTAACTGTGGAATCATGAAATGTAACCATGATAATTAACATCCCAATTTTCACAGATGGATCTGAGAACATGTAATTTATAAGATACAAATGACATTGGTGGAGACTTATTGAGAAGAGTAGCTGTTGGTATTGTGAATGTATTAGGATCCCATTTTGTAATTACCACACTACTTTTTTAAAAATTTGAAATAGGTTCCATGTTTTTTTTTTAAATATATAATAGAATGCATATTTGCAACATTTTTATCTTGCTAATGTCTGCCTGTGTCTGTTTATCATTTGAAAATTGTTGTCTTATGAAGAAGCCATTTATCTTCTCTATTTACATATAAATGATAGATACATTTGAATAATATGGTAATGTGGCTACAAGGACAGCTAGAGCTGAGCAGTTGAATATATTACATGCTACCAAGAATGGGATGCAGATTCACACATCAATGCAAATATAATTTCTTTTGTTTAATCGGTGATTTTGGAGTCAATAATGTATTCAGTTGACTTAGAATTGGAATTTTTGCTTCATATTTTCCAGTAGGTATTTTGCAATATTGCAATTAAATCTAGATTTTTCTTAGTATACTTGACTTAACTTTTATGTTTTGTAGAAGAAAAGATTTGAAAAAAAGATTTCAAAAATGTATTTATTCCCTCCTCCAAAATTAAATGGTTAATCTAAGAAGAAAAAGAGTTTGGCCTCTAAAATCAGTAACGTGAATAGAGAAACTAACAGAAATAATATGAAAATATGTCCTTCAGGTCTTAAAAGAAACCTATATTTGTGAGGCTGGAATCATTTGATGATTTTTATATTCTGTGGAAGCAGCCACATGAAGGAAATTCACTGTCCTGAAATATTTGCTAATTGATTAAGACTGACTTTTAAACATGTCCTGTGATATTTGCTAACTGATTAAAACTGACTGTTAAACAATCACTCTTCTTTGTGTGAGTGCAATTTTCCCTGGTTCCAAGTCTTGTGGAGCCATCCCAGGTCAATCAGCCACATAATAGTGTGGACCTCTGCAGTACTTTTCTGGCAACATTTTATTCCCTGCTTCTCTGGGGGAGTTAAGACATAGCTTAACTTGTTCTCAGAGAATGAGGTGAACTGACATCATTCGTGCTTTAGAACTGGCCTGCCTTGCCTTTCCTTGGGTCCCCCACTCTGTCTTTATTTCCTCACCTCCCCCATTGTTCCTGCCTCCCTCTTTTCCGTCTAACTCTCGTCTTTTTCTAGTCTTTTCATGTTCTGTTCTTCAGCTCTACAGCTTAACGTTTGTTTGGGTTTTGCTTAAGTGAAATCTTTGAATGGATCTCTGAAATCAGAGTTGGGGTGGGGGCTATAGAAATAGCTTATAGGAATCTTCGCAGTTAGAGCTGGGGAGGTGTAGATTCCTTGGCAGCATTAATGTGACTATGTGCCAATTGCCCAGTATAGAAAATACTCCTTAGAATATTTCCTAAAGTTTTTATTCTTTTATACTGCTTTTCATTGCTTGTTTATACATCTACTGATATCTCAAGAAAGATTAAGGCTCTGGCATTTTTGGATGGATTAATCAGATTGCTTTCCTCACAGTATCTAGCGGAAATTACTTGGCTCTTTTCTTGTATATTTCACAGCAATGGAAAGACAGTAATAATTTCAAAGCATGAAATGCCTTGGAAATTAGAGCAGATCTAAGGGAAGGACATAGGATAGGAAACCAGAGGTCACTCTGGGCTTGGGATGATGAGTGATGGATGAGAAAAGGAGGTAAAGGAATATTTAAGACAAAGATGACCACAATGCTGTGCTCAGCACTCTGCTTGGGTCTTTACATTCATTATCATTTTTGATGTTCTCAAGAGCCTCCTGGAACTATGAATATCACTTTACAAAGGAAAAGAAAACTAAGTATTAGAGAGATTAGGTGCTTTTCCAGGATCTTGTAGCAAGTATGATGGACTCAGGCCCATCGTACTCTGATTCCCAATTATAATGTTATATCTCCCGCTTGTTTTTACAACTGTAGTTAGATTGAGCTTTTGGTCAGAAGAGGAAAAGGAAATTTTCTTCTTTTTTTTTGCACCACCCTCCCTTTTTCTGCTCTTAAGATCCTGAATGCAGTTAAATCCTGAATACAGGATTTGTTGTTTAAATAAATTTTTGGACTGGTCAAAAGCCTTATCACATAAGATTTTATTTTAATTATGAAATGTTTTTAAAGTTTCCAAAAAAGTAAACTTAAAATTACAGTATTGTCCCTTATATCACCGGGATCTACTTACACACACACACACACACACACACACACACACACAGGACCTTGTTATTTAGCAAGCTCTAAAATCAGTAGCAAACATTTTAATGTGCAGTTTTCTAAACTTAGTGATGATATTGCCAAATTTTAAAATTGTTAACATCAGAGTTATTTTCTAAAAGAGGTTGGTTTTATATTCCATGTAATTAATAGTACCCTTTTTTTGAGGAAGGGGGGAATGAATATAAGTAAACAAGTGTAAGACCAGCGCACCTGGGTAGCTCAGTTGGCTAAGCATCTGTCTTCAGCTCAGGTCATGATCCCAGGGTCTTGAAATTGAGTCTCACATTGTATTCCCTGCTCAGCAGGGAGTCTGTTTCTCCCTCTGCCTCTGCCCCTTCCCCTGTTCCTGCTGTCTCTCTCTCTCTCAAATAAAATCTTTAAAAATCAGTAAAATAAAATAAAATAAAAAGTGTAAGAAAAATCCAAACACCATGCCCATTGAAACCGTAGCTTTATGGGACACCCGGGTGGCTCAGTGGGTTAAACCCTCTGCCTTCGGCTCAGGTCATGATCCCAGGGTCCCAGGATCAAGCCGCCTCATTTGGGCGCTCTGCTCATTGGGGAGCCTGCTTTCTTCTCTTTCTCTTTCTGCCTGCCTCTTTGCCTACTTGTGATCTCTACCTGTCAAATAAATAAATAAAATCTTAAAAAATAAATAAATAAGAAAAGAAACCCCAAATATGAAAGAAAAGTAAAATAACTTAAGATTCACTAGGTACTATTGGATTTTTTTCTTTGGATTTTAGTTAAGTGTTCAAGGTTTTTTTAAGGATCATGTGTAATTTGAGTTCCACAAAGTGAAATAGTCTTATTCATTTTATTTATTTATTTTTTAATTTAAATTTTGAGAGTTAACATACAGTAACATTCTTATTTATGATAGTGTACCTACTGTATAAATATATTTCTGTTCTTTGCTTTAAAAGAGAATCTGAAGCCCAGCTGCTTTGTGTTATTCCCACGAATGACCTTCTAGGTTACACAAAAGCCTTGGGAACCCCAGAATAATGAAATAAGTGCTGTGGAAGAGCACTTGTAGAAATGACTTTGGAGGTCATTATTAAAACCCTTCAGTGGGGGCGCCTGGATGGCTCAGTGGGCTAAAGCCTCTGCCTTCAGCTTGGGTCATGATCCCAGGTTCTGGGATCCAGCCCCACATCGGGCTCTCTGCTCAGCAGGGAGCCTGCTTCCTCCTCTCTCTCTGCCTGCCTCTCTGCCTACTTGTGATCTGTCAAATAAATAAATTGAAAAAAATCTTAAAAAAAGAAAAATAAAACCCTTCAGTGGATAATAAGATACTGCTAATATAGGCTGTCTCTTAAGTACTGTGGAAAGCTCCTAAAATGTCTGCAATTTAGATTCTTATGCACTGTCAAAGTATGTAGATACAACCCACGAGCTGCAGGACTGGGGGCCCACTGGAAAACATGCTGCTCAGTTTGCTCAAGGCTTCCAGAGCCCTTTTGAGTACTGTCTTCCTGTCATTGTTGTCCAAGGTCAAGGAGCATTTTTAACCAATTTCAATTAGCTTGAAAGGTATATCTGGTTTCCCCGTGGTTTAAGACATTGTTAGAGCTACCCTTTTCCCTACTTGGGTTCAAGTGTTGGCAGAGAAATACTATAGAAAATAGTGAAAGTGCTAACAGGTTTTTTGTTTTTTTTTGTACTTAAATAGAAAGTTAAGCACTTTAGTGTTTTTTCTTTTTCTTTTCTTTTTCGGCCAAAGACAAATAAGGGCCACATTAACCTACTTAACATCATGCTGAAAAATTTAAAACAGATTCCGTAAGTGGCAATAAGAATATAGTACATGTGATTACATAAATATATATTACCATTAAAGCACATAATTATTCTGTTATGCTTTTTATTATATGAGATCACAGTATGTGTAGCAGAACTCTTTATTTCACATTTAGTTATTATGTATAAGAAAAAAAAGCAAACTTATAGCTAGGCATGATATTCACTGGAGCAGTCCTTTATTTCTTCTGCTGTGGGGAAAACTAGTAAAATAGTCAAATTAATGTGCAACATTATGTAAAAAAAAAAAAATCGGCATTACATATGAAAAAAGCTATGTCTCCAAAAATCATGTAAAGTGATTTATGAATTACCAAAATTCACATAAGTACTGTTTTTTTTTTTTTTTAAGATTTTACTTATTTATTTGAGAAGAAGAACATGAGCAGAGTGAGGGGCAAAGGAAGAAGCTGCCTCCTGCTGAGCAGGGAACTTCATGTGGGGTTCGACCCCAGGACTTGACTTCTGTGCCAAGATCCTTATTATCCTCTCTCACCCTATAGATGGCTGGTGTTAGGATGAAGACCCATCTTCAGAGTTTTGTCTGATGGTCTGAGGTGTGTGTGATGTTCAAATATGGGGCTGGCAGCTGAAAGTTATGTTCTTTCTTTTCTCCCTACCACACAATTTACCTCATTATTTGGTTTCTCTGCCTCATACATTTTGATTTCTGAATCTATGAGGAATGCTTTAATTTGCATGATTTTAAGCCACATCTGTTCTCAAAAACTGTAGCTCTCCATCAGTATTCTGGTTTCCAGATTAAACCCTCCTGGGGCAATGGAACATTTTTCTGCTTCCTGTGAGATAAGATACATGTGCACATGGGCAGGCATGTACAGCTGTAAGTGGGGGCGATCAGGGGCAACCTCGCCGAGGAGGTAAGAGGTATTTAGGTAAAAAATCTGAGGGAGGTGAAGGAGAAAACACACATATATATGAGGCATGTAGTTGGATTCAGGATGTATTTTCAAGACTGAGCTGATAGTATTTGTTGTGGGATTTGAGAGATGATGAGGATGTGGACTTAAGTGACTGTGGTGGTGGAGCTGCTGTGAGGGAAGATGGGTCAGGCTGTGGGAGGAGCAGAGTGGGGAAGATGCGACTCAGGTTTAATTGGGTTAAAGTTGACATGCGCAATGTATGTGCAAATGGACGTGTCAGAAGGCAATTGGATGCGTGAGTCTAGAATTTAGGAAAGAGATCCAGGGTAGACATTTGGAAGTTGTCTGGGTTATAGATGTTATTTGACCAGGGGATTGTTTGGGATCACCAAGGGTGGCAGTTGTTACATTGGTGGCCCTAAATGAGCCATGACTTTGTATAATCACCCCTTCATCTAGGCTGGGCTTGTGGTTGCTCCAGCCAGTAGAGCACCATGGTGGAAGTGACACTGCCAGTTGTGGTCCTGACTGCTGCTTTTTTGCACTCTTGAGCATCCTGACTGGCTGTGTTAGAATTCTGGTTAACTTGCTAAAGAGGCCATGTGGTGAGGGAGAGGCCGTAGAGGACATGGAAGGGAACAGAGGACCTGGAACACAATGTAAAGAGTCAATGAACACCAAAAATGGAAGGGAATTTTATGGCCTGACCACTGGGGCATTCCACCATCAAGGGTCCTGGTGATGAGGAACTATCAACGAAGGATACTGAAAAGAAAACACTAGTAAGAAAG
The DNA here is from genome assembly GCF_011764305.1 of Mustela putorius furo. Taxonomy (NCBI): domain Eukaryota; kingdom Metazoa; phylum Chordata; class Mammalia; order Carnivora; family Mustelidae; genus Mustela; species Mustela putorius. The sequence goes on from NW_025421998.1 coordinate 34,134,143, forward strand.
AAACTGTTGCATCTGATACTGAGAGCAAGAGCCAAGCAGCTGCCTCTCCAGTGCCCGGCAGAGTGGCTGGCACATAGTAGGTGCTTAGCAAAAATGTTTTATGGGGGTGAGTGAGTGAAATTTGAAGCAAGAAGAACAAGAGATTATAATAGTGTCCTCACTAAAGGCAAATAACTGAGAGAAAGCGAAACTGCTCGGTCACGTTTCAAATTTTTTTTTCTCTTTCTTTATCTATTCATCTGCATTCCATCTTTAGTTTCCATTGACAGTCTTTATTTTTTTTTTTTTCTCTCAGAGCAAATATTCTTCCAAGTGGCAGCTGCAGAGCAGATCTGCCTGCACAGCGGTTAGGGCAGGCCTCAGACAACGGGCCCATTGGAAACCACCTCGCTGGGCCGGAGGGCTCAAGGGGCTTCGCCACTCCAAATAAACGTACCAGTCAGAGTTCTCTCTGGCCAGCAGCAGAAATTCTCTTTGGCTGAATTAAACAGACAGGTTTACTGAGAGGCTATCATGTGGCTGACAGACCTGCTGGGAAGAATTTAAAAACCGCAGGAACGGTGTAAAGCTGAATAAGCAGACCAGAGCCGAAATCATGCCACAGAACCGGCCATGAAGCACCCCGCTGCCACCAGGAGTGTCGGCTCCAGATACTGTCCCTTTCCTCACTGTCCCGACTGCCCCAGTGACTGGAGGTTATTATCTCTGCTCTTGAAGTCAGAATAGTGTCCACATTTCTCCCTGCTTCTTCGGGTTGTTTTAGCTCCTACTGTAGAGTTAGGGTTGGTCCCGTGTGCGAGGTGACACTAGGCGTGTGCCCATGGTTTGACTGCGCAGACCCCCGCGCAGACCCCTGATAGAGGGGCTTTTGGCTTTTGCAACAGCAGCGGGGCCTTGCCTTCCACCAAAATGCATCAAGCAGGGGATTTTCACAACACAAGGAATATAGTCAGATTTAGAACACGCTTTGCTCAGCTCCCTGCCCTTCCCAATCCCCTTTCCCCAAAAACACTTAAGAATACCTGCTGGAATGAGTTCATTTGTATAGTCCCAGGTAAATGACATCTGAAATGTGAAAAGAATTGCCCGTGGTATATTCATAGAACTATTGTTTGTAATCTTTAAAAAATCAAGAAGGAAGGTGAGCAGAAGAAATCCTGGTTTTTAAAAAAAGGTGGTGGGAAACAAACCTGGGTCTATAGACAAACACATGATAGAATGTTAGTGAAATTCAAAACTAGATCTTTGGACATTGAAGTCTCCTAATCTTCATTCCCTTTTAGTAAGTAACAACGTTGGTTCTGGATTTCAGCAAAGCTTATGACAGGGACTCTTATGACATTTCTTAGAATAAAATTGAAATCCAGTTGTCATAAGATTATTATTCCTTCAGTTTATTGCTGGATGAACAACTTCACCCAAAGTATATTAATTAATGAATTGACATCAGGATGAACAAAAGTTTATCAGGGTATGCTGGAGGGCATTGTCTTTGACCTTGTCCTGTTTGATATTTTTATTAATGACTTAGATGAAGCCATGGTGATGATGTGGTTGGCCTATTTGTGTGTGTTATAGATGGGAGCTGTAATTAACACTTGGGGTGCTGGAATCAAGGCTAGAAAGAATCTGATTGAAATGAAGAGTGGAAACTACAGGGTGAATTGCTGTGGGACAAATAAAACAATGTGGTTAAGGAAAAGAAAAAAAAGCAAGCCGAAGCTCATAAGGAAAAACAGGGTGGGGGAAAGTTAACTTCAAAATGAAGTCAATTTCACATGAAAAAGACTAGTAATTTCTCCGGTTCAGAGAACTGAAGCGAACAAGAGGATGCACCTAGGATGGCAAGAGGTCTGTGAACCAGGTATAACATGGAACCAGTGACTTATTCAGGAGGATTAGATACAGTAGAGAGTAGAGAAAAGATAATGTGTGTATTCCAGACAGGATGAGAAAGCCAAGTGTGGGAGTTCTGGGGAGGCTAATTTTGGCTTAATCCTGGGAAAGATACTCAAATGTTTTGTGTTACTTAAAAATTAAATACAGTGTATGAAGTGTAATGAGCATCTTATCACTAAAGTATTCAAGTAGAACCTAGGTTGATCCACATCAGAAATACTGTAGGGTGGGTTCCTGACCTGTACTCTATGCAGGGGATTGAAATACATAACTTAGTATGTTATTTCATGTTGTCTCCACCAAAACCATGAAGTTGGTAGAAGTTTCCTCCATTTTGCAGATGGGGAAATTCATGCCAAGATGTCAGATACTCCTTGTATGCCTTTCCCAGTGGCTGCATAGTATCATTTCCTGTGTCCAGTGTGAACCCAGGAGACTCCACCTTTGCATAGTAAAGGGCAGATGAAGGTTTTGCAACTGTTAGGTGGGCTCATTTCACTTGGCATGACTTTTAGAAGCAGAAACACAACTTGTTATGGTCATTCAATTAATGATTCATTCATTCATTCATTCATTCACTTATTCATTCATTTGTTTTTCTCCTCCAACATATGGAACTGTCTTCCAGGGATTATCTTTGAGCCCTAGAGATACAAATATATATCCTTTCTTTTAAAGAGGTTTGAAGTCTTACAGAGGACCGTGATCTTAGGCTAGATAGTGTCCATGTGCCATTTGGGTTATAAGCTGTCACAGATCTTCCTGTGCAATGTATGGAGCTAAAAAACAATTGTGTTTAAGTGAAAACAATCCAGTTTGACTCCTGCAAAAATTTCTTTATGGAAGAACTTCAAGAATGTTTTTGTTTCATGTATGGAGAACTAGTTATGCAGTGTCATAGTGTGATCCTATATTCTGAAGGGGGCTGGGCTGTCATTCAGATCCGAGTACCAAACATGAACAGATGTAAGCATTGTGGATGACTGAATGTGCAGGAGGCGTAAATAGAATTCTGAAGCATAAGGAGAGACTAAAGAGAAGCAAGCTTGCTTTCAATCAGTGCTCTGTTATAAACTTCTCATTTTGTCTAATTGGTAGGACAAAGTCAATTAATTTCATTTCTGTCCTTTACCCGAATGGCTTCTCATCCAACAAGGAACCCCGGTCTCTTTTAGTCATTTCCACTGTATTTGTTCACTTACTATTTTGGGTGCTGGGATTTTAGTTTATTTTTTCTGTTTACCTCATACCTATCTTCTCTGTGTCCTAGTTTTATTTCATGTAGTTGCCCCCTTATTAGGAAGTCCTAATCATAGTTCAGCATTTTAATTTGCATGATTTAGGATAGAAGTGTATCCGGTCTCCAACTGTTGCTATAGTAAACCCCTGATTATCCACAAAAACACAGTTTTGAGTCTCATCTAGACTGCTTTAATGAGAACACACTCTCTCTCTATGGGCTTTTTAATTTTTTAATTGTTTTTCTTTAATTTTGAATTTCATCACTTAAGCTATAGGCATCTAATGGGGAAACTGGAATAATGGGTGATATTTGAAGAAAGCACACTGAAGAAGACTTTATTGGTAGAAGCAGATCATAGGGAAGGTAAGAACAGAAATAAAAGAAGAATTCCCGTAGAAAGGAAAGCACATACTTTGCATATTCTTTGGATATTTTTCCCCCCACGGGAATTATTTCCATACATCTTAAGAAAACAGTAATCTTGGGAAATCTGAGCATGTTTCATGGGATAGGTGGAGGTCATAGAGTGATGCATTGAATGTAATAAGACTGACAATGATCAACTTGGTGCTGTCTGATGAAAGTACCCAAGATCAGGAGAAGAGCATCAATAATTCCAATTATGTTCGCATTATGTTTGATTAGCCCATGAAGTAATTGAAGAAAAAAAATCATTAGCAGACTTATCTCTAAGTGAGAAAGAAAGTATGCATCATTATTTGTCATACAAAATGGGTTGTCTGCAACTTCTCACCAGTTTTCAGAATCACTAACTTGATAAATACGTTGCAATATAATGGATTTTCTTTCCTTTTATTGTTGTTAGTTGCTGTTACTATTTCGTGCATTTTAGGAACAATTCAATTAATTTCATATAATGTTTTAATCTAATACGTGTTTTGTGCTTTGGTAAAGGGATGTTAGACCGGCTCCAGTTTTAAATCATTCATTCTTATTGATATGATTGTTGTATTTATTTGAGTTATGTATCATATGCATATAAAGAGTCGAGTAGTTTCATGGTTTGCTGTGAAAAACAGTTTTTTACTTTTTCAGTCTTTTAGATGATTCTTTTGGATTTTCCTCTGAAAATCTAACAAGACTTTCTTTATTACCACCTTTTGTCACCTTTTGGCAGCATCCATTGACTCCTGCAGTGGAAAACATGAATTTAGTAGGGTTGTTTTTAGTTTCTCATTATTTTGAAATTTTTAACAGGTGAACGCCTCCTATCCTGCTGTCCTCCGTTCTCTCTTCCTTTCATTGTAGGTGTATGTAATTTTAATTAGATCAGAAATTCATTTTTTACATTATTAGGTCATATAAATCTTGTTTGTAGCTGAGGCACGTAGTATACTGTGATCACTTTCCTCTTCAGTTCAACTTTTGGTTTCCCTGAAATTAATAATAATTTTCCATTTTTCATTTCTACCATTGATTTAAGGCCTTCTCAGACCTCTGCCTGGTGCATCTCCCTTTACTGACTTCCTGTAATGCCCTTCTGCTCTCTCCTGGGGTGAAGCTTTTTATTCCTCCATCTCATGTTATTTTATTTTGGGGGAACACAGTTTCTAGTATCTTCCTGGGATTTTAAAAAAAGATTTTATTTATTTACTTGACAGACGACGATGACAAGTAGGCAGAGAGGCAGGCAGAGAGAGAGGGGGAAGCAGGCTCCTCACCGAGCAGAGAGCCCGATGCGGGGCTCGATTCCAGGACCCTGGGATCATGCCCTGAGCTGAAGGCAGAGGCTTTAACCCTCTGAGCCACCCAGGCGCCCCTGGGTTTTGTTTTTTGTTTGTTTGTTTGTTTGTTTGTTTTTTGAGATGTCCATTTCTGAAAATATCTTTATTCTGTGCTCATGCTTGATTGACATTTTGACTAGACACAGAATTCCTGGTTGGAAATAATTTTGTTAGAATTTCAATAGGATTATTCCATTGTTGTCTAGTTTCCATTGTCTCTGTTAAAATAGCTTTCTTTATTTCTAGTCTTCTGAAGTTTCATGATGAAGCAAAAAATGTCAGATTTATTTTCATTTGTACCTTTTCAATCTGGACACTCCTGTCTTTACATTCTTCTCCTTCTTCTTTTTAACAGTTTAATCACAATGCAATTCCCATAACAGAATCCTACTTTCTACTTCAAGTATCTACTTCAGTTATTTTTAGTATATTCACAGAATTTTTGGAACCATCATTACTATCTAATTTTAGAAAATTAAGTTGCTCTAACCAGAAGCCCCCTACCCATTAGCAGTCACTTTGAATTCTCTACCTTTTTCAATCCCTGGGGAACACTAATGTACTTTATGTCTCTGTGGTTTTCCTGGACATTCCTTATAAATGGAATCATCACTCTGTGATGATTTTTGTGTGACAGGCTTCTTTCCCCTTGCATCATGTGTTGTAGCAGTACTTTTTTTTGTTTTGTTTTAATAATACTCCACAGTGTAGATGGATGTACCACATCAGTCATCCAATGACTCTATCTTTAAGTGTTTGAAAGACTGTCAAACTGTTTTTCAAAGTGGATGCTCCCTTTTACCATCTAACCAGCAGGATTTGGGGGTTCCAGTTTTCCATACCCTCAGCAATACTTTTTGTCTGTCATTTTTATTACAATGTTTGATGGTTTCTTATTTCATTCTTTGAATTTCCCTCCCACCTAAGCATGTTGAGCATTTGTTAGTGCACATATGTCCTTCTGTTTCAAGAAATGATCTTGGGGCACCTGGGTGGCTCAGTCAGTTAAGCATCTGCCTTTGGCTCAGTTCGTAATCTCAGGGTCCTGGGATCGAGCCCCACATTGGGCTCTCTGCTCAGTGGGCAGCCTGCTTCTCCTTCACCCTCTGCCTGCTGCTTCCCCTGCTTGTGTGCTCACACTCTCTTTCTCACTCTCTCTCTGTCAAATAAATAAAATCTTAAAAAAAAAATAAAAAGAAATGATCTTACATTATTTTGTTATGATTTCCTTCCTTTGTTGTCTTGTTTTTCTTTGGATCTTTTATTATTTAAATGTAGATCCTCCTGTATTGCTTTTCTAATTTTTTTTTTTTTTGAGATTTGATTTATTTATTTGATACAGAGAGAGAGACAGTGAGGAAGGGAACACAAGTAGGGGGAGTGGGAGAGGGAGAAGCAGGCTCCTGCTAAGCAAGGAGCCGGATGTGGGGCTCGATCCAAGGACTCTGGGATCACGATCTGAGCCAAAGGCAGATGCTTGATGACTGAGCCACCCAGGCACCCCTTCTTGTCTTTTCTTTCCTATTTTTCTAATTATTTTTCCTTTAGTCCCAGCCTTAAGGGACATTTTCTCAACTTGGTTGTTTCTCCTCTGATGTTGAGGGTTTTACATTTTAATATTATTTCTGAGATACCTTTTTGTTCTCAGAATATTCCATTTTATAATACCTTTATCTTGTTTCAAGGTTGCAGTATCTTTTCTTACCTCCTGAAATATTAATAATAGTCTTTTTTAAAGTTTTCCTAACAGTATTTTCTGTTTCTACCAAGCTGTTACTGTTTTTCTTTTAGTTTGTTCTGGTCTCTGGCTGAAATACTCGAAGCGTTGGTTCAGTATCTGCAGATTCTTGGCTTGTGGTACTACTTAGAGATGAGGGCCTCAAAATGTGTGCAGCTGGCCCACCATTCGTTCACTGTAGGGACCAACCAAGCCATTTTGCTGAGAAATCCTTGATACTGGTACCCATCTTTCCCTGCAATGCCTAAAGATTCCCAGTGAAGGTTCTTCTGAACTCCTGCCTGGAGGATAGAGGCTAAGCTGCCTTGTTCTGGACACAGAATTGGGTATAGGACCCCCTGTAAGTATCCTGTTTCAGGATGGTATCCCTGTTCCTAACTGGTTGAGCGTTCTAGTCAGATGCCCTGTTTTACCCACTCTAGGTTTGAGACTGGGGCACTTATATATGTAAGTGGAGCGGGAAACAGGAAGATCTAAAGATTAAATAACTACTAAAAAGACTTTCAACCAACCACTCTCTCACGCTCTAGACTGCCACATCCAGACCCGTTCATTCCCATATCCTATGTCACCAATCCTGAACCTCTTGGTTGTTCTTTTTTTAAATATGGCCGCTTCTAGGCTTTCCCCTCTGCAGGTTCATAAATAATCTGTTTGTTTGTTTGTTTGTTTGTTTGTGTTTTGCTGTGCTAAATGTGCTACCATCTGTTTTAGAGCTTCTAAAATTTGGTATGGGATTCAAGAGGGTGCGAAATAGATGTATCTGTTCAGTTTTCCATCTTTACCTTGGAATCTTATCAATTCTTATTAAGCTTAAATATGAACAAATGCACAAGCCTGTCATTGTGTAAACTACTGTGTAATTAGATAATTTCTTTCACATTGATGGTTGTAAAGCATATAAATCTTCGCTATTTATCAGTTGTCAGAGTTCATCAAATGTGACAAGGCTAGTGGGAGGGAAGATATTTATATTAACTGTTATTAGATTACTGTCCCATCAGTGAAATTTTAGGCACATGGACAGTGTCTAAAGTGTGAGTGTGCCATTTTTGAGATGTCCTGTTTTGATGGAAAATATTTTTGCTTGATAGATGGTAGGTTAGTTATTTTGTTTGTTCATTTTTTGTTATAATTTGTTACGATGATCATGGATGTTGATACACTGTGTAAGTATACATTTATACATTTCATACTATTTTAAAACCACTAAGAACATTTTTATAGTGTAAGTATTTGTATGAGAAAATAGATAATAGCGAGAAGGGTTCTGATTTTTAAATTTAATTATTAAGAACATATGCAGCTCCTGGGTGTTTCAGTCAGTTAAGCGTCTGACTCTTGGTTTTGGCTCAGGTCATGATCTCAGGGTTCTGAAATCCAGCCCTGCGTCGGGCTCTACTCTGCGTGTGGAGCCTGCTTGAGATTCTCTGTTTCCCTCCCTTTCTGCCCCTCCCCAACCTTAAAAAAGTATTAAGAGTATAATAATTGCAGGGCACCTGGGTGGCTCAGTGGGTTAAGCCTCTGCTGAGATCATGATCTTGGGTTCCTGGGATCAAGCCCCGCATTGGTCTCTCTGCTCAGTGGGGAGTCTGTTTCTCCCTCCCTCTCTGCCTGCCTCTCTGCCTACTTGTGATCTCTCTCTCTGTCAAATAAATAAAATCTTAAAATAAAAAAAGTATATCAATTGCTTATTTAGCCAGGTTCTTTATGTTTTTGATTGCTGTGTGTAGTTAGAGACCTCCTTTTTAGAAAATGAATATTTTAGTGGTTCTCGTTAACATCTAGCTTCAAGGGAGTAATTTGCTTTTTTTTCTCACTGGCAGGTACGAGTCCAGTTAGAAATCCCCAAAAGATGCTCATTCAGAAACTGAGAAATTAATTTTTCGTGGCAGCTATTTGCTAAGTAAGAATTTTCCATCTTCTAGGTTTTTCCTTTTCTCTTGATGATGTGATCTGTGTTTTAAAGCTTTGGATCTCAGCTATTAGCTTCCACTTGAGCCTTCACAGGGACATTTGGAAGATTGAATTAGTTCTCTTTTTTCCTCCTTCTATTTCTCTACCCTTTTTACTTGGATGAAGAAGTTAAAAGCATCAAGGAACAATAAAATGTTGAGTAGTCTCTAGTAGAATTTAGGAAATAATGGTAAGGGAAGGTATCTAATTCTAAAAATAAGATAGAAAGTCAGCAATGCTGGGGGAAAAGAGGCATGGCGAGAGAGGATTAGTAACAGATTATTTATTAGAAGAAAAGAAAAAACTAAGGATTGTGTTTTTTTGGTAATCAGATTTTCCCTGAGTAAAAATACCATGAACTGGGTTACATCTTGTAAAGGGTGGAAAAGGGCAACATAATCATTCTTGTTTGTCTTCATGACATCTGGTAAGATGAATGTGCATCTAGTCTCTCTGAGGGCAGGGGCTGGATTCTCTTTTGGTTTATCTCATAGTAAAATTACAGTGGGAGTCCTAGAAATCTTTGCCAAATTGATACGATTATTTCCATAGAGAAGGTGCATCAGACGTGTGGGGCGGGGCGTGGGGTGGGTGTGACACAAATGTAGTAGTTTTTTTAAGGTTTTCTTTAAGACACAGAGTGTGACAGACTCAGAGACATGGGGTCTGTAGCCTCCTTCAAAAGGAGGACTTGCTTCCTTGCTATAGGAAATAGTCACCGGAATGCTTCCCCCTGTCAGCAGCTCCAGAATCTGCAGAGACCCATCTGGTATGAGGTCATGCCTTCTTCCAAGCATCCTGGATCTGGTGACTATGTGATTTGGATATAAAGACCTGGTTGTTTCTGCCCAGGGCAGGGTGGCTGTGTTGCCAGGTTACTCAAGGCTCGATTGGCCTGAAGGCACTTCACTTCCTCTCATTTGTCTAATGCTGCTTCCTTATCCTTCCTTCCACCTACCTAATAAACACTTTTTTCTTCTTTTACATAATAAGCATATCATACCCCCAAACTCCATCTGGAAAAACCAACATAAAGATTAATTTAAACACATAATTTAACCCTGTAATTTAACAGGGATTTGTTCTCTTTTAGGGAATTACAATTAGAATATGGGGTTCTGACTTAAGTATCCAAGTATACTCTGGTATATACCAGAAAACCATTAGATGTTCACAGTTCAAAGGGGGCAAAAAAACAAAACAAAAAAACAGTACAGCAGGAACTTCTAGAAAAATTAACTTTAGACGAGCAATAACTGAGTAAGTTCATGAAATTGTAGCATGCCCTGAAGTTACTAAATCCTTGACAGGAGTGCAGTGATGAGCACTGGATGGTGTATAGGAATGTTGAATTCACTATATTTTATACCTGAAACTAATGTAACACTGTATGTTAACTCTACTGGAATTAAGATTTTTAAAAAGTCAATGCAAATACATATACATGTATGTATTTAATAGTCTTACTATATTATCAGTGGGAAAATGGGACTATTATTTACCTAATGCAGACTATTGTTATTCTTAATATTCAGATCCCAGGACTGCAGGAAGATCTTACCTCCTTTCCATTTTGAACTTAGTCTGATGATATGAATGTCTTTGGCCAATAAATTGTGAGAAAAAGTTATTTGTTATCACAGCTTATATAACCTGGCCTGTCCTGATACGTAAGTTACTTAGTATCCACCCACCGCAGTGAAAGCAGATACTACCATATACTACCATACTACTTTTTTCATACTCAGATGCATGTTGTGTGTGTTTATGTATGTATGTTTATTTATATGTATACTATACTCATATGCTACATATGCTATTTCTTAACATTTTCTTTTTTTTTTTCCAAAATTTTATTTATTTATTTATTTGACACAGAGAGAGAGATCACAAGTAGGCAGAAAGGCAGGCAGAGAGGGGTGGGGAAGCAGACTCCCTGCTGAGCAGAAAGCCTGTTGCAGGGGCTGGATCCCGAGGACCCTGAGATCATGACCTGAGCCTAAGGCAGAGACTCAACCCACTCAACCCACTCAACCCCACATGCCCTTTTTTTAATGATTTTCAAAAACTCACAGAAGGTAGTGCCCCCATTGTTTTGGAATCACTAATTGTAGCTATGTAGCAGTGTTTATCCACATTTTAAAATTCATGTGCCCTTTGTTTTAATATAAAAATCTCATGCTTTTCTTTGATACCATTTTAAACCTTGGATAAATTTAGAAATCTTAATAAAACAAGTGATGATTTTAAGAGATTTTATTGAACACTTGGTTCTGGCTTTTTGACATTTAAAAACTGCATGTTTTAGTAGTGAGGACATTAAATCAGCTTGCTTACCACATCCTTTTATATCATAAATAGTGTCAAGGATCAAGGACAGATGAGGTCACCTTCCATGTCACCTGTTGTTTCTGCTATTTTTTTTTTTTTATAGAAAGTATTAAAACTAACTTCATATATTGAGTTTGATAATTACATGCCAGGCTTACTGATTTATTTGGAAGTAAATATTCAGGTATTTTGTGCAAAAATTTTCCAGTACAATTTTCTAAATTTTTTTGGTAACTCTTTCAAATTCGAGCACCATTATCTTCTTTTACATTTTGCTAAAACTGCCTTTCAAATGGTATTTTCAACCACAACACCAGGAAAGCCCTACCTGAATTCATCCTGGACAGACTTGGTGAGATTTTATTCTTTCTCTTGAAATTTTTTTCCAGTAACCCTTTTATGGCAAACTGCACTAAGTCAAGAGAATGAAAAGATATTTTTAGCTCTGATTCACTGAATACATAGCTAGATTTTGGCATAAAAGCTTAAGACATATCATGAGGAGCAATAATGTTGGTCTTCATTCCTTGAAGTTTTCTAGATTCATATTCAAAACATCAATTCTATCTGCCAAATATGTCAAGCTCCTGGGAAAGTTATTATCTTGGCAAGTTTGCAAGTGTCTAGTGGTTGAGAAAAAAACATAACAGTTCTTTTTTAGGGTATCTTTAATTTTGTACCATGCATAGTAAGAAATTAGCACATTTTCTTTGTTCATATATTGAGCAAAGCCAGTAACAAGAAAGATGAAAAAAAATTAGATCTTTGACAAAATTTTTTATGATGGGTAAATCAGCAATTTGACTTTTTGCTGTAGATCCTAAAAAAGCAATACTTTAGAATTTCTACTCTATTTTAACTTTTGGCAATGCTCAGAGTACAAGAATTCATGAATTTGGTATTCCACACCCACCTACCCCAGTGATCTTAGGTCTTCTTATTCTTTGCTGTTAAAAGAGCTACTTGAAACGAAACTTTTACAGTTTTCTGGATTTTTAACAATATATTTTACTGCTAGTACTTCCGTTTCTTATATCTCAGAGCACTGTACTCTGCAGGTAAAAGCTTGTATTTAAAAAAATAATGCTGGTGTGACCCTTGTCTTGACTGAATGAGAAATCTAAATTACTTTGCCCCTTTCTGCACTATACTGAAATAATTACAGTTATGCTTACTAATTACATAAGGATACAGATATGCCGCTGCTTCAGCTGTGCCTCAAGAGTAGCAATGTAAATTACCTTTTTCATCAGGCATTGCCATTTGGCCAGGACTTTTTCTGAAAGCTTTGTCTTTTTATACTTTATGTATTTCCACCAGCCAGGAAAACTTAAATGAGCTTTACTTATGTAATATAAATTTATTTTTAAGATCATTTCCCTAATTCAAGAGTTTTTTTATGTGTCCCTTTTATGTGTCCCTCTTTTCTACAGCCCACAACCCTTGCCCCATAAATACTCAGATATTTATAGCCACAATTAAAAGCTCCAAACTGTTTTGTATTATAAAATCTTAATAGCATGACTTCCGATATATCCTACTTATTTCCTTGGGGGAGAAAATCTCCTAATATTTTTACTACTGGATCAAGTGATAGGAACAAGGTTATAAATGTGTCATTTTAAGTAAGAGGAAGAAGGGTATTGTTCACATTTGACACTTTCCTCAAAGCCGTCACTGATCTCCCAAGTAGGAATAGTTTTTATTCATTTTTATACATTTTACAATACTTGACCCATTCTAACATTGTGAAAGTATATTTTGATTTTCATTTGTTATGCCAACAAAGGTGACAATTTAACAAAGTTTATTTGTTTACTCTTTTCATTGGAATATGTGTTTCCAGAGTTACTGTTTTCAAAATTGGAAAAACATGGACCTGAAGCTCATTACAGTATAATTTAAAAAGTTTCCTGAGCTACACATGATCATTCGCTAGGTGGGTGTTACTCTGACCCCTTAGGACAAGTATTATAAAAAGAAATCTCCTCTGTTTTGCATTGCAGCTGGCTAAAGTGATCGCAGACTGGCCCCTTTGATGCTTCTACCTTCCTTTCCTTCTTTATTGCCCTCTTTCTCTCCTCTCTTCATTTTAGTTCTGTTTCTTTTTCCCCTCATGTTGCTCTTCTCTTGTAATTTCAGGATCTCCCTTTCTACCAGGGTGGCTCCGGAAGGTGTTTTCAGAGTTAAGATATTCCTGAAAACTTCCTCAGTCATTTTCTTTTCTCCTTTATCTCCTGCTTTGACTCCAAAGACATTTATGTGGCCCACTTTGTTAACCTTTTTTTCTTTCTCCAAATTTTTGAGGATGTTGGATGATCAGAGCATTCCAATCTTTATACCCATTGGCTTTTTATTTTTCCTTTTAAAAATCAAACTGGCTTCAAAATAATATGAACATCTTTTTAAAGTGGCTATTTGACTCCATTAAAATTTATTATATGGTTTAGGCTTGTGAATGGTTTCCCCGAGGACATATAAATCATAGTGGGGAGCTCTTTCCTTCGCTGTTTCGAGAGAAAACGTTTTACACGTTCTTCCGATGCAGGAATAACATATGTCTCTATAGAACCAACCATAATGTTCTTCTTCTGTAAGATTCCCCCCAAGTTTCTTGAAACTTCCCAAATTTATGCTCTGAATTTTAAAAAGGAAAATAATGGATACCTCTTGGAAGTTTTATAAACTAAATAAATTGTAGATATGGAGGTATGGATAGAGCTATGTATTCTGTTTATGGGTAAGCCTGTAAATTATTGAAACTACTTCAGACACAAACTGTTAGAGCATGAATGTCTGCATTCTTTTTATCAGAGGAGAATGGCTCGCAACAGTCTTGCTGCCTGGGTAAAGCTGTATAGTCTGTCTACCCATACTGTCATTGCCAGAAGCCAAAGAGTAAGTTTTTTGTTTAAAGGAAAAGGTCTTTCAGGTTGCTGGTTTTACATGATGGGAATGTGGTTGGAAATGCTTCCTGTTCCATTCACCAGCCCCAGGCTGCCCATGAGTTTTGGATTCAGAAATGACAGCTGAAACCAATTAGGCAGAATTATGGGATAACAAAGTCACATATAGGTTTATTATGACCAGAAAGGAGAAGGAGAACACATTATATGATTTTAAAAATGCCTGACTTAATTAGGAATGAGCTGCAGTGCTGTGATAGCTATGGGAGGATTTTTGTGTCGTATAAAGCAGCATGTGTGTTAGCCATCCCTGTCCTCCCCAGGGAGTATGTGTGGTTTACTGGGCAGAATTTCAAATATTTCCTAAGTGGCTTAAAACCAGGTAGAAATAAAATAACCCAGAAACAGGCTTTGTAATCTGTAACATAATTCTGTGCAGGAACAGTTGAATATGTGAGAGTATTCCACCTGAGAATTTATCTTCATGTGATGATGGAATAGATTGAAAGACCATATTATCGCTATTGTCCTACCATGTCCCATGATGCAACTTGAGGCAAAGTAACCCAGTAATAATTAGAATTTCTACTTCAGGGCGAAGAGATAGCACTTTTGTACTTGTTCATAAATGTCTTGTCTTTGCCATTAAAGATAAGGGATTTCAGTGTATTAGCATAAAGGCTAAATAAGTAACATTTGATAGAATACTGACAGTTTTATTTTTTAACCACGGTTTTAAAAACAGGCCCCTTTGGTATATAGTAGGTACACACTTCCTCAATAAAGCATCTTAAATGGCTGTGATTTTGTTTTAAAGGTAAAGTTGATAATGCATCTTTATATATTTTTTTTCACTAATGAATGATGCTCCCACATTGTAACTAACAACATTAAAATTTCATTAATTATGTTTGGGAATGAAATAGATTAGTACTATAAAGTTTAATGGGAAAATGCAATTTCAAAGTCAATTTAAACCTTTGGACTTCATATCAGAGCAGTTTGAAACTAACTGCTCGGTAATTTGATGTATTAATTCTTACAGCAATGTAGGCTGATTAAAACAGAGATTATAGCTAGAGGAGAATGGCATTGATTGCTGTAGAAGAAAGGAGGGCTCAACTTCTATAAGTTTTCCTCAATTGCCTCTAGCAGCAACTTTTCCCCAATGTATTACATGACTTTAATGAGCTTCAGGTGAAATAGATTAAAAACTAAAATGATCGTGAACTCTACCAAATTTCACAGCTACCCTTTAAGCATGGTTTTCGTTGGAATGCCTATGGTGTGTTCCAGACACGGGATGATGGTGATGAAGGTGACATTAGCTAGTAACGGAGTCAGCCTCACAAGTAAACATCTCCCACAATTGTTTCTTTGGTCACACTGACAGTTACCGTTGTGGCCATTAGTCTGGGGACCGCCCACACTACCACCAAAGAGTGGAAATAATTGCTCTTGTTCTTCGAAATTTGCAGTCTTTTTAATGTGATCTCTTGCCGGTTAGAGTACTATTTAAAGGTTCTTTATAATTGCCTGGGAGAGAGAGGAGTGTCTAGAATCAAACTGGGATGAGGGCTAGGGATCTTCATAAATAATCAACAGTCAGAGAAGGGGAGGGCTCTATATTTTTATGCTTTCAATTTGCACATGTTTATCAACTAGTTGTTAACCTATCCCATCTTTTGTTTTTTAATCGTGTCCCCACTTAATTTTTTTTGTTTTGTAAAATCAAGTTTTCATGAATTTAAAAATGAAATTATACCTGACCCTTGGTGTTTAAACATAAAGTAAGCCTATTTCTTAAGAATAAAGAAATTCAGAATTAGTCTTTTTATCTTGTGGACCCTTCTCGTATTCTTGCTCTTGTGAAGTAGTGTCTTTTTAATGATACAAAAGATTATACCGGCCTTGAATATTCTGACTCTCCTCTCACTGTCAGAATGGAAAAGTAAATGAAACAGAAGCAAAGGCTGTGGAGGCTGAGCTTAACACAGCTTCAGAATGAGGATTTCTGTTGGTTGTCCCCCATGGAAAGACTTTCTTATTTTTAGCCTATGTGCTAAAAATAGGGCTATGCTATTTTCAATGTCATATTTTGGCAGTGCTTCTGAAGAACATCAGAATTAGCTACAAAATATAGCGGGCACCATTCTTAACAGCACAGGACAATGGAAACAAACCCATGTGTTTGGGAAGGGGCTTTATTTGGATCCCTGCTTGATGAGGAAAGCTCAGTCTACAGGCCAGTGGTAATGCAAATGCGTAATTTCTCAGAACTTGATGTCTCTTGAGTAGGAGGTTTGATCATTTGAAAGTCCAGCAATTGGAAAGCCTCACTTCATGGAAAATATGTTGATTAAAAAAAGAAACATAGACACGTACCAAATGGCGAAGCCTACTTAACCACGAACTTAGACTTCTCTCTGTCCTGGAATCCGGGTAAAATTTCATGACTGAGAAGCTGTCTGAATTTGTGGTCTCCAGAGAGCCTTTTCACCAGGGGCTTTCAGTGGAAGGATATTGCTGTTCTCTCTTGACCCAAAGTCAGTTTGAAACGAGTAAGGGGTGGAGAGTGGAAACTCTGAAGAGCTGAGTGTCATACTCTAGCTTGTTTCTGGTCTTTTTCTCTGGCTGACTGCTCTTTCCTGGTCTTCTTTTAAAGGTCTGTTCTCCACTCAGGCCTGTTTCAAAATGGCCATTATATCCATAATTTGTCTTTGTAGTTTTCTTTCATGAATTCCCTTTTAAGTTTCATGGCTGTTCATCACACAGCTCTCAAGTCTGCATACGATTGAAATTAACAGACTCTACTGTGTGAAAGTGCTTACAAATAAGAAGTCTTTCCGATTTTCTTTGGTCTTTCTATATCCTGCCTGTTTGTTTGTTTGTTTGTTTGTTTTTAATAAAAGGGAGATTTCTCTCCTGCTTTCTGAAGTAATCCGAGCACAAAGTAATCAAATCAGTATGAGGAAACCCCAATTATAAATGTGGCAAACTCCTTTACGGAGAGCATTTACGTTCAAGGTATTAGGAGTTCGGGTATGTTCCTCAGATTCCTTCCCCTAGAAGTGCCTATGTTAATAACCAAATAAATGCTGCCTGATGGGTAATGGACAGTGAGGAAGGAGGAAGCTCATTTTGAAAGATACATATGCTAGTGTGGGGATTGAGCATTTGGAGACCCTTTCTGCATTTAGTCTGTCTCCTGCTTGGTCTGTAAGTCTAGCCGTACTTGATAGCTTCATTTAAAACCATCCACTACATGGGAGATTGATGAGGTGTTCTCAGGCTTTCAGGTATAAACCTGTCAGACACAAGTGCTTCTAAAGGCATTACCCTGAGGAACAGCAGCAATGATGGAGCGAACAGAGGGAGGTATAGGAACACGAGGGGAAGCGTAATGTAGTGAAGGAAAGAGGAGATGTCAGCCAAGATAGAGATGAGGAGAAATTGTGTTTGATCTGCAACCACCAGGCGTCTAGGCTAGTGACCTGCTCCTTTTATTTATTTATTTATTTATTTGACCTGCTCCTTTTAGTATCAGAATAAGAAATAGCCATAGATCAAGCCAGATGGATCTGAGATGATCTATGTCTCATCAGGGGATACTGATCTGTTGGTCATATGCCATAGGGGCCTTCTGTTTAAACCCAGGATGACTTTAAAAAGTAGAATGAGAAAGAAATATTAACTTTAGTACTTTATTTCCAGACCAGTGCAAATCATAAAGGTCATATAATCCAATGAGTTGAACTGAGGAGAGAGATAAGATAAGATGCAGGGCATCTGGGTGGCTCGGTCACTTAAATGTCTGCCTTTGACTCAGGTCATGATCCCAGGATTCTGGGATTGAGCCCCACATCAGGCTCCCTGCTTATGGGGGAGCCTACTTCTCCCTCTCCCTCTGCTGTTCCTCCTGCTTGTTCTCTCTTTCTATCAGATAAATAAATAAAATATATTTTTTTAAAAAGGCAAG
This sequence comes from Mustela putorius furo, assembly GCF_011764305.1. NCBI lineage: Eukaryota > Metazoa > Chordata > Mammalia > Carnivora > Mustelidae > Mustela > Mustela putorius. The sequence goes on from NW_025421998.1 coordinate 34,151,940, forward strand.
AAAAGAGGTAATGAAAATTTCAGTTTAGGCACATCTAATTTAGATTCAGGCGTGGTACGGTGTATTAAAAAGAGAGAGAGAGAGAGGAAAAAGAAACCATTTTTAAAGCAGGTAGAACAGAAGTTTGCCAGGGTACAGAGAGGGACCCTGTACTATCTCTTATCTCTCTCTCTCTCTCTCTCTCTCTTTTTTTTTTTTTAAAGATTTTATTTATTTATTTGACAGACAGAGATCACAAGTAGGCAGAGAGGCAGGCAAAGAGAGAGGAGGAAGCAGGCTCCCTGTGGAGCAGAGAACCCAATGCGGGGCTCGATCCCAGGACCCTGGGATCATGACCTGAGCCGAAGGCAGAGGCTTTAACCCACTGAGCCACCCAGGCGCCCCTATCTCTTATCTCTTTTTCTATGACATTCTCCAGATTCTTGCCCCTAATCGCCCAGAGCACTCTGAAGTTGACTGTGTATCTCCTAAATGTAGTCTCACTGGTTGTGTACGGAATGTGCAGTGGAGTGTGAATGAGAATGTATGGTTATGCAGATAGGAACACTATATGAGGATGAAATGCTACCCTTATGAGTTCCAGTTTTCTGACTGTGATTATCGTTCCATTTTCAATTGTAATCCTCCCAAATATTTATTCCCACAACTCGAAACACACCACAGAAAATCATCATTTTCATCATCGTCTTCTGTAGCATCTACCATGTGCTAGGTAGTGTTCTGAAACCATTATGATACTTACTCATTAATTTTCATAGTATCAGTTGAGGTATGTGTACTAGGAATATTCTCATTATACTCATGAAGGTCTTGATATGCAGAAGTTGTGTAACCTGCCCAAGGTTACACAGCTAGACAGCCATGTGTACATACATGTGATATATGTGCACACATACACACATTTTGATGCCATATATCTAAGGAAACATGAATTTTAAAATTTAGAAAGTTTGGAAAAATCTTTATTTAATTTCCCAAGATCTCATTTTGGAGAAACCTCCTTCCTGCAATTCATAATGCTAATGTCATTGGTCATATACTTAGAAGGACATGATGTGTACCTTGAGAATCAGGAATACTCCCCCCGCCCCCGACTCCTGATGTGTTTCCTTCTGATAGATTTTTTTTTATCTTATTTATTTATTTTTTCAAGTTTTTATTTAAATTTCGATTAACATATTGTGTTATATTAGTTTTCAGGTGTAGGATTTAGCTATTCAACACTAAATAACATAAACACCCAGTGCTCATCACAACAGGTGCCCTCATTATTCCTCATCACCTCTTTAACCTGCACCCTGCCCACCTCCACTCCAACAGCCCTCAGCTTGTTCCCTGTAGTTACAAGTGTTGTATGGTTTGTCTTTCTCTCTCTTTTTACCCCACCCATGTTCATCTGTTTTGTTTCTTAAATTTGCATCAACTGATGAATGGTTAAAGAAGTTGTGGTATACAAACAGATACACAGACACACACACACAATGGAATATTGGCCATAAAAAGAGTGAAATCTGCCATTTGCAACGATATGTATGGAGCTAGAGAGTATTATGCTAAGCAAACTAAATCAGTCAGAGAAAGACAAATGCCGTATGATTGCACTCATGTAGAATTTTTTTAAATTCTAAACAAAAAGCTTGAATACTTTTTTGGCAAAAAATTATTCACAAATATGTATAATTTACAGAATGTAAGCTTTATAAGAGCAGATATATATATATATAAAAGATAATATATCTTATTTATGTAAAATTAGCATTTAATAAATCTAAATAAGTCAAATATATAATACTCTGAAAATTTTGTCCCCTACACCATTCCACTTCTTTGTTAATTTTAGAAGCTCACATTGGTAGGTGCACTTATGTTGATTTATTTCTTCATTCCTAGCTTTAACCTTGTTTGGTACTGATGTGTTAGCCTTTTAATACCATTTTGACTTCTGGTACCTACTGTCACTAGAATTTATGTACATCTTTGGTCATAAAGAGGTTGGTTTCGTTCTCATCACCTCTCCACTGTTTTTGGCTGCTTTGACATGTCAACCTTAAAGAAGCAGTGGGAAACTTTTTTTTTTTTTTTTTTTTTTTTTCCTCTGGGGTAATTTATATCTGCTGTTTGAAGGTTTGAAAGATTTTCCATTAAACCCATCTGAACTTAGTACTTTTTTTTAGGTATAGCTCTTCAATTTCTATCTCTTGTAGAATCAGATTTAATAACTTAGGTTTCTTTAAGAGATGTAAGTTTTTATCTAGGTATCAAATGTATTATTAGCTTAAAGATATGTATAATACTGTTTAGCTTATAGTATTACAGGTTTATTGTATACTTTTAAATCATCACATTTTTAGTTGTGTCATTATTCTCACTCTTAACATTGATTACATCTTAACAAAACACTTCACTTAAAAAAAAAAACCCAGATTTTCCAAGGTTTCTTTGTTTATTGGGCTTAAACATTTTTTTTTTTTAATTTGCATGTAGTAGGCACACATTGTTACCTTAGTTTCAGGTGTGCGACATAGTGATTCAGCATTTCTGTATGTTATGCTGTACTCACCTCAAGTGTAGCTACCATCAGTCACTGTACTACTCTACTACACTGTCACTGGCTATATTATTGGACTTTTCAAAGAAGTGGGTTTCTCTTTAATTGGTCAAGTGTGTTGTTTTCTAGTTTTTAATCAATTAATTTCTGCTATTAACTGCATCAATCCTATCTATTTTCTTTGGGTCTTTGTGTTTTGTTTCATTTTGTTTTTTGTATTCTCTAGTTTATTAGTTGTTTATTAGTTTATTAGTTGTTTTACTTTTTTTCTGTCATTCTCATATTAAAATTAATAGATATGTTTAAAGATCTATATTTCCCTGACAGTAAAGCTCTGGCCATTTTCCATTGCTTTAAAATTTATGTTGTATCTTACTATCATTTTTAAATAATTTTAAACATTTTTGGTTTTCTTTTTTTTATTTTTTAAAGATTTTGTTTATTTGACAGAGAGACACAGTGACAGAGGAAACACAGCAGGGGGTGTGGGAGAGGGAGAATCAGGGTTCCTGCTGAGTAGAGAACCCGATGCGGGGCTCCATCCTAGGACCCTGGGATCATGACCTGAGCTGAAGTCAGATGCTTAATGACTGAACCACACAGGCGCCTCTGCTTCTCTTTATTTAAAAAAAAAATTCCACAAAAATAGATTTCCTTTGTTCCTTCTTTTCTCATTTCTCCATTTAACTGCTTGTCTTCCTTCATTATCTTATTCTTGTTATCTTTGAACTTGAGACCCTATTGACTAGAAGAAACATTACTTGATGTACTAGTAGAAGAGAAAAAAACCACACTCAGTTAAACTGTGATTTAGTGTTTTCTTATCATTCAGAATTTTTACTTTATGCCCACCGAAGGAGCCTTGCAGATTTTCATTCTGGCACTTTTTATAGAATCTTATCTGAAATTTTTAATAAATGCGTTTCCAGATAAAAATTGCATCTCATTCTTCATCTTTTTTCCTCAGATGGTCCTTACATTGTTCTTTGATGACCCATGCCATCAGAGTAATAAAAATAAAAAGTTGGCTCAAACATTGGCAATAACAACTACATTCCAGATACTCCCCGGGAAAGAGAAAATTCATGCCGTTATTCCAGTGTCAGAGTTAAAAAGAATTGTGTATCTTAGAGTGGATGAAACATACTACATTTTTATTTTAATTTTATTTGGTTGTGGCAAGAGGATGTAATAGGACTTCTGCTTGCTAACTGCTTGCTAAGGCTTTATCTGTGTCTAATACATTGTCAAGTTTTGTGAGTTTACCATTTGTGTTTAAAAAGTTTGTGTAGGGGCGCCTGGGTGGCTCAGTGGGTTAAGCCGCTGCCTTTGGCTCAGGTCATGATCTCAGGGTCCTGGGATCGAGTCCCGAATCAGGCTCTCTGCTCAGCAGGGAGCCTGCTTCCCTCTCTCTCTCTCTCTGCCTGCCTCTCCGTCTACTTGTGATTTCTCTCTGCCAAATAAATAAATAAAATCTTTAAAAAAAATAAAAATAAAAATAAAAATAAAAAGTTTGTGTAGTAAGAGTTTAATGGGCACAAAAGTAAACATGCTATTTAATTGTATTATTCTTATTCTTTATAACCTTCCCTTTTTTTTTCTTTTTGCCAGTTCCATTTGGTGACTTTTGAAATAAGTAAGCTAAATCCCTCAAGATTTGTGAAATTATTAGTTTCTTCTTGTATTTTTACCAATTTTTGCTATAATTGATAGGCCATGTTGTTAGGTGCACTGATGTTTAATACATTTTCCTTGAATTCTGTTATGTCTACTATTTCCATTGATAATGATGATTTTGGTTTTTTGTTCATATAACCAGTATGAATAGCAAAATATAAATAACATAAACATGTAGCATAAAATGTTATTTGTTATTTTCATATTTTTTGTTTTTCATTTTTAATTTGTGTCTTGGAAACAGTGTGAATTGCATTTTCTTTTGTAAACTGAGATTTTACATTTTTTATTAGGAATTGTACCAAATCATGGGTATATAATTACTGATAAAATTGGATATACTTTCTATTGTTTTATTTGTTGTGTATGAAGCTGTGAACAAATGAGGTAACAGTTGCTTCCTCTGTGGATTTTATTATATAGTGGGCAGTATCTTAATATCTCCTTTTTGTTTATCATGTTACAGGTGAATAGTACTTTCTCTTGTACTATTTTGTTTGTTCTTCAAAACTCTTTAAGTGAGGTGTTAGCCCTATTCAGAAGGACAGAAAAATTAACATGGAGTTATATGGCAATATGGGGACTAAAATTCATTCTTCAGTTTAGTAAATGCAGTCACTCAGAAGAAACTCCATGGAACTCATAATTATATTTTAGGGTCATTTTTAATGAGCTATACTATATATAAAACTATTTCCACCTTTCTTTAGTTCTTCTCTGTATTTGTCATTTTGCCTGGACTGAGGAGGCAATAATTTCCAAATCATAGTTTCTGTCCTCATGGAGTTTGACTTTGATTTGGAAGCTCAGCACCTTGGGTGTGGTATAAGAGAAAGGCAGTATTATCTTAGAACGTTTCTAAGAGCATTTCTTCAGTCCGATTTTCTTTCCCTTTTCCCTTCAGTTGGCTAACTTCTTTCATTCTCTACTCATGCCTGACTTTTTCCAGAGGCTTCCCCAACATCTCTACACCACAATAAGTTCCCCTTGCTATGCCCTCAAACATTATTACCCAATACTGTTTGTAAAATAATGTACAACATGGTGTACTATAATTGTTGGTATGTCTAGTTTTTTGTTATTATTATTTTTTTCTACTTGCAGTTGTTTCATTTAGTTCTGTGTCCTTAGCGACTAGTGTAGTAACTGGAAATAATAAGGGCTTAAGGAGTACATGATGAAAAATGAATGAATGAAGCTAAATTGTGGTCTCTATCCTCAGCAATATCACCTGGCATGCAATAAAAACTCAATAAGGGAGTCTGAACTATCATCACCATGGCTATAGCAAGATTCTTGAATATAGCATAAAACTCTAAATTCTTCAGTAACAGAAGCCTGATATTGGGGTATAAATACTCTTGTTTAGTGGCTTTTCCAGAATGATAAAGCATTTCATTGTTATAAATATTATAGTATTTTCTAATAAGAGAAGAAAAATTAGAATAGCAACTTACATATTTTTTGAATTTCTATATAATTCATAATATAAATAGAATAAGCATTAAGAAGAAAATAAATACAGTTGTGGGTAAATTGAGCCTGAGATAATTAAAAGAATAACAGCCTGAGATTTATTTAAAGATCTTCCTTTTAAGTTCTATATTGTGATGAGCACAGAGTGTTGTATGTAAGTGTTGAATCACTAAATTGTATATGTGAAACTAATATTACACTATTTATTAACTAGCTGGAATTTAAATAAAAACCTAAAAAAATTTATATTGGGTATATTCATCCTAGCTTATAATTTTGAAAGTATTTCTATTAATTTATAAAATGTATTTTGTCAAATACATTCAGGAGTTCTGGATACTTATTCAATTATTTTTTAACGATATAGTTATGAGAAATTCAAATAAATCCGATGATAAATTTTTCTAGAACGATATATTTGTAGTATTCTCATCTCATACAAAATTAATAATCATAACTGACATTTGCACTTGAAAATACAAGATAATTGCAGTTTAATTGGTTTAGTGTGTGTATATGTATACATTGGTTTAATTTTTTAAGTTATACATATATTTATAGTTAAGATTTTTTTAATATGTTTTCAGTGACTAGGAAATTAAGCACTTAACAAATCATGGACGTGAATTCCTTCTGAAACACAGATACGTTTAATATAAAACAGAGTGTAGAGATAAAGATAATGATTCAGTTGTTGTTAAAAATGAGAGAGTGGAGAAGCATTCAGCTACATATACTAAAAAAATCCACCCACTCATCTTATATTTGCTTTGTTCAGAAGGCAATGGTGACTTTGAAGTAGGAAAATATTGATTCATCATGTTATAGCCAGAGGGATGCTAAAACATTTTCCCTTTTTTCTTCTAGCACACTGATTTATGTCAGTACATGGACAAGCACCCTGGGGGGCTGCATCCAGATAATGTGAAGGTAGGAAAAATTCTTTTTAAGCTGAAGTTTAGCATTCTTCATGTGTATTTTTCTAGTCCCAAGTCTAATCTCTCTACCATAACTTAAAAAAAAAACAACTGTGTAAAGAGAAGTGATATTGAAGTGAGCCATGGTTATTGCTTTGTTTAGTGATTGAAAACCATGTTTAAACATTAGTATATTCACTGGAATACTGTCGTTTAGAACTTATTCTATTTTTGTTTCATGGAGAAACATTTGCTAATAATAAGTGAGATCCACTGGAATGCTATTGTGACAGTGTTTTTAAGAGAAGAGTCTCAGGTAGCTCTATCTTTGGTTTGTACTAAAGTGCCAGTAAGTTTTAATGTAAAATATTACAATCCAGATCAATGTTATGGTGAGTTCACAGTACAGATTTTTTCATTTGTATGTACAAACAGATAAAAATAGTTTCCTACTGCTCCCTTACATTTCTTTTGACTATAAATTGGATTACTATGTGTCAAAAGAACTAAGTTTTTCTAAGATTTGACCCAGCAACCATCTTGGAAATTGTCTCAAAATTTCACGCTTCAAACAGGCAGCTGTTTCTTAACATATGTGAGTGAGTCAGAAGATACCACAGTTATATCTAAAGGTTTAAGGACGTGCTCACATTTTATAATATAAAATATATTTTATATTTTTATAATATATTATAAAATATAATATATAAAGTATAGGTGTGTGTTTATATATTTATATATAATATATAATATATAAAAATAATATATTTTATATGTAATTCAAGTGACTACATTTCGTGATCCTGAGAATCAGCTGAGTTATGTGGATGTATGTAAACTAAACTTGGGAGCCATTTCTTCCCTTCATTATCTATCTACACCACTCTCTGCAAGAAGCACCTTCTTTCTTTTGTACTTTTCCCTGTGCTTATAAAGGTATATATGCACATATGGTATTTCATGTGTGTTTATTTTGCTCTAGAAAAACTATGTATTATTGTATGGCATTTTAAAAACAATATCATGGATCTCTTTTAAAATAAATTTATGACTGTGTAGTTTAATTTTCCTAATAACTGCATATGAGTCTGTAGTGTGAATAAACTGTAATTTTCACCTGTTTTTATTCATGGATCTTATGTTGTATCTAGAATGTTGTTATTAAGTGATTCTAGAGTAAATAATAGTATAAAATCTTTACATTCTTCTTTTTTATTATTATTATTTTTTAAAGATTTTTATTTATTTATTTGACAGACAGAGACCACAAGTAGACAGAGAGGCAGGCAGAGGGAGAGAGGAGGAAGCAGGCTCCCTGCTGAGTAGAGAGCCCAACATGGGGCTCCATCCCAGGACCCTGGGATCATGACTTGAGATGAAGGCAGAGGCTTTAACCCACTGAGCCACCCAGGCGCCCCTACATTCTTCTTTTTTATATCAGCTAATGGATTTTCTTTATTAAGAGACATAACTTCAGGGGCGCCTGGGTGGCTCAGTGGGTTAAAGCCTCTGCCTTTGGCTCAGGTCATGATCCAGGGTCCTGGGATCGAGCCCCATGTTGGGCTCTCTACTCAGCAGGGAGCCTGCTTCCTCCTCTCCCTCTGCCTACTTGTGATCTCTGTCTGTCAAATAAATAAACAACATCTTAAAAAAAAAATAGACATAACTTCAGTTTTAATGAATTTGACTGGAACATTTGCCCACGACATTGTAGCTTACAGAAGGACTATTTTCCTCTACTTTCACGAGCATTGACTATAACCAATTCTTTTAATTTTTGCCATTCTGATGAGCAGAAATGGAATATCTTTTATATTAGTGTTTTCTTGACTGCTAGTAATATTGAGTATCTTTTTCACATGTTTTTTGATCATTTGTAATTATGTTGCCTGTTCTTATATATTGTCCATTTTTCTGTTATTTATTTTCATATTTTCAATAAGTTGCAGATTTATGGCATTAATAATGAGGATTTTCATGGTGGCCAGTTTTGTTGTGTAATTTTAAAATGCATGAACTTGCAGCAACTTTGGAAAAACATGGTGTTTAAGACAAATAATAGATTCAATATGATACTTATAGTCTGTTGTTTCACATAGTTCATTTTTGTTGTGCAATTTTTGTTTTGCTTTGTTTTATTCATAGACAGCTTTGAAATTTTTTAACTATTTTTCTTCAAAATCAGTATCCATTGACATAGACAATTTTTTTAGTCATTAGATTGGGGAAGAAATTTTGACAGATGTTAAGATGTGTTTTATTAATCCTGCTGTGTGTAAGTCCAACTCCAAACATTAATACCATAATATGAACATAATTTTGTTCTCTCTTTTTTCTAAACCTTAAAATATTTCAAGTTGTCTCCTTTACACATTAAATGTTCTTTTCTTAGGGTTGATTTTTGTTCAAAACCAACAGTACAGTGCATCCATACTCCTGTTTCCTGCCTTAACCCTAGGGATCTGTGGAGAACCCAGCTAGTGAGACCTTCAGGGGAGAGCCCAGGGGCCTGCCAGCCTCAGTGACATCAGCAGCTACTCTGAGCAAACTTTGACTTCCTGACTTCCAAGTTCAGAGATAGGATTGAGATTAAAGACATGTCTGAACCTTTTCCAAGGCCACGCAGGTGTTTCATTTGGTTAAGCATCCAACTCTTCACTTCAGCTCAGGTCATGATCTTAGTGTCGAGAGCCTGAGCCCCAAACCAGGCTCCACGCTCAGCGTAGCCTGCTTAAGATTCTCTCCCTTCTCTTCCTCTGCCCCTCCCCCTGTTCACACACTCTTGTACTAAATAAATAAATAAGTAAAATCTCAAGGGGAAAAAAGGAATCATGGCATCACTGGATTTTTATTATTCTTGCTTCATTTTCTCACCATCTCTGTGTGTCATTAGTTGTGGGCTAGTATTGGTAGAAAATTTTGTTGGTGAAACAAAGAAAAGAGCTTTTTCCACAAAGCATCTCTGTGTTCAGCATCCTCAGGCCAGTGTCACTGATGATTTTTGTGGCCTTTTAAGTTCTGCTTTTTCCATTCCATTTTCTTTTTCCTTTATCTTCTCGTGGTTGTAAGGAGACTGATGTCTGCGTTGTGGTTTCTCGGTAACTAGTCTGTACTTCCTTGAAATCATGTTTCAGTAGCTTTCATCTAGGTTTTGCAGGTTTTCCTCTCATTCCATGGTCATCCATTGTATTTGAAATACCTAGTGTTGGTTCCCTGTTCCCAGCCCTTGTGGTGCTGTGGCAGTAGATGTGGTTTAATAGTTAGTGCCTCCTAGAGTGTGGTGAGAAACTTAATGGTGAATGCCTTGTTCATTCGGCATAGAAATACTGTCAAACATTAGATGGATATCAGTCATATAGGGCACGAATTATACCCACTCATAAGATGTTTGATGTGGAGCACCTGGGTGGCTCAGTGGGTTAAAAGCCTCTGCCTTTGGCTCAGGTCATGATCCCAGGATCCTGGGATCGAGCCCTGCATCGGGCTTTCTGCTCAGCTGGGAGCCTGCTTCCCTTCCTCTTTCTCTCTCTGCTGGCCTCTCCGCCTACTTGTGATCTCTGTCTGTTAAATAAATAAATAAACATCTTAAAAAAAAAGATGTTTGATATGGTCACAGTTTGATGTTCGACTACATTTTTGCCTTTAAATGAGCATGATATGATTTATCTCTCCTTAGCCTTTTTGAGTAACTGAAAATCAGCAAAATATATTGATATATGATATCCCTTTACCCATAGCTATTGAAATCTTGGCTCCTTTAGGATTTGCCAAACTGTACTGGACAGTCTCAGTTCTTGGAATATTTAAGAGTATAAGAAACCTCAGTAGTCACTTAAAGGTCTTTAGATTTGGCCCCATGATAGAGTCACCTGCAGGTCTCTCTGTCTCTATATATTCTCTCTTCTCATCTTCCAGAATCAGAATCAGATTTCAAAATCCCTTTAAGAAGGGAATGATGTATATTTGCTTAGACCCAGGGCTGAGAGCCCACGGTACCTCCCATGACCCACAGTGTCCCATCACCCTCCCTGAGACCCTTCTGGCTTTACCCCTGCAGGATATGTGTGCTTTCTGTCAATCCTGGCCTGTTTCCCTCTCACAGCCTTACAGTCTGCTTTCCCCCGTGGCTCCCCACTCTGCCAGAGAGGTAGGAGGTCACAGTGGGCAGGCACTGGGAGGTGGGTGCCATAGGGAAGAGCATGAGAGACAAAGTCTAGCCAGTGGTGTTTCAAGAAGCAGTGTCAGACCTATTTCTGCTGTCTTTTGTTGATAATCTGACCAGTCCAAGAGAACAGACCAGAAGAATCTGGGTAACTCTACAGTGAAGATCCCCTTTGACAAACAAGTAGCTTGGAGGAACCAAAGTTGTGTGCATTAATTAGAGAAAGATAGGAAAGAAGACTTCAAAAATTTTCAGTCTTCTCCAAGAGGTATAATAATAGTATATCTGTAAAACAAGAATATAGGCTATTTTGAAGAAGAGGAACTTAGTGAACAGAAAGTTGCTTTAGAAATTAAAAATATGGGGGCACCTTGGTGGCTCAGTGGGTTAAAGCCTCTGCCTCTGGCTCAGATCATGATCCCAGGGTTCTGGGGATCGAGCCCCACATTGGGTTCTCTGCTCAGCAGGAGCCTGTTTCCTCCTCTCTCTTTGCCTACTTGTGATCTCTGTCTGTCAAATAAATAAATAAATAAATAAATAAATTAAAAATATGAGGACAGAAATAAAAATTAACAAAAAAAGGTGGGTGATAATGTTAAAGAAATATGCCAGGAAAATAGAGCATAAAACATAAATCTAAAAAATGTAAAAGAAAGAGTCAAAAAAAAATTAGAAGTCCAGTCCAGGATATCCAACATCTGAATAATTGGAGGAAATAGACAGGAGGGAATCATTAAGGTAATAATCATTAAACTATTTCCAGCTATGAAGGATAGAATTTCAAGATGAATAGCATCCATTAAATTCCCATAACATTTGATGAAAATAGACTGACAATAAGATTCCTTATTGCAAAATTTCAGAACACTGGTTTCAGAGAAAAGTACTACAAAGGAAATGGCATTATTGCAATGGCCCAAGAATCACAAAAGCATTAGGTATTTCAACAGCAACACCAGAAGGGGGACAGCATTGGGGAAGTGGCTAAAAGGTTCAGATTTATTTTTTTTAAATTCTTATTTATTTATTTTTAATTTCTTTTCAGTGCTCCAGAATGCATTGTTTATGCACCTCACCCAATGTTCCATGCAATACCTGCCTTCCATAATATCTACCACCAGGCTCACCCAACCTCCCACCCCCTTCTGCTCCAAAACCCTCAGTTTGTTTCTCAGAGTCCACAGTCTCTCATACTTCGTCTCCCCCTCCAATTTCCCCGAACTCACTTCTCTCCATCTCCCCATGTCCTCCATGTTATTCCTTATGCTCCACAAATAAGCGAAACCATATGATAATTGACCACCTCTGCTTGACTTATTTCACTCAGCATAATCTCTTCAGTCCCATCCATGTTGCTACAAAAGTTGGGTATTCATCCTTTCTGATGGAGACACAATACTCCATTGTATATATGGACCATATCTTCTTTATCCATTGGTCCATTGAAGGGCATCTTGGTTCTTTCCACAGTTTGGCGACTGTGGCCATTGCTGCTATGAACACTGGGGTACAGATGGCCCTTCTTTTCACTACATCTGTATCTTTGGGGTAAATACCCAGTAGTGCAATTGCAGGGTCATAGGGTAGCTCTCTGTTTAATTTCCTAAGGAATCTCCACGCTGTTTTCCAAAGTGGCTGCAGATGGTTCAGGTTTAAAAAAAAAAAAAAAAAGAACATTTGGGGTACCTGCCTGGGCCAGTTGGAAGAGCATGTGACTCTTGACCTCAGGATCATGAGTTCAAGCTCCATAGTGGATGTAGAGTTTACTAAAAATAGATAAATAAAATTATTCTCTCAACCTAGTGTTCTGTACAAACTATCAAGTAAAGTGGGAATAAAATAATTATTTTCAGATGTTCAAGAAGTTGAAAAATATGCCCGCCCTAGCATCCTTTCTCAGGAAGCTACTTAAGGGTGTACTCCACTAGACCTGGTATAAACCAAGGCAGAGAAGAGAAAGAAACCAAATAATAGAGGCTAGCACAGGAGAACGATGCAGGGGATTTTCAGAACAGTGTTGAAAAGAATCCCAGGATGACAGTTACACATCATGTCAGGAGAGTAGCCCACTGGTCCTATTAGAGCAGGTTAGAAGTTGCCAGGAGAGATTTCCAAGAAGAGAAAATTGTTAGGTGGAGCAACTAACATGTTCAAGCAGATTTCCAAGGTGGGAGAAGAGTTTGGCATTAAATTAGCTGTAACTATAAAGAAAATTAAATGAAGGAAAACAAGCCAATAAACAAAAGAACTAGATCATCACTAACACCAGGAAAAACAAATTATTGTGCGGGTGAAGAAAAATATTCATAGTAAGCTTGATGGCTCAGGTATAAGTAACAATTACACAATCATAACATTGAAACATTAATATTGGTATAATTAAAAAAGAAAAACACCTCTTTAAGTGAATCTGCTGTAACCAAGCAAGCTCCTTCCAGGATTAGCATCCTAGAAAGGGCTTTTTGACACTTTGTTCAAAGTTCTTTTCCCTACACCACATGATTAATACATCAAATTACCGTAATTAGCTTATTATTTGACTTTATATGCACTCAGTCACATAGGTTTGTCATCATTTTCATATTGAAGATAATACTTCTACCTTCTCTGATGGTGTGGGAAGTTAAAAAATAGAATGCAGCTTGTTAATGCCTGTGTTTGGCATCTGAATTGCAGTGCACGGCCGCAGAAGGCCCTTATTACCATGTTGGTTTCCATGGGAGGCCACTCACCTAATTACGCGCTGGCTTTTCTTCTTCACCTGCTTAGACACAATGCTCTCCTCCAGGGTTACATTCAGGGTCTGCACTGCAGGTGAAATTATTCTCAAAGACATCTGACTATGACATAGTGACAGATGCCCCACGGGCATTTCTGTTTGATGTATTAACGTATTTTTTTCATGTGGTGATATTTATTGTCACTTAAATCTATGAATGCAAAATGAAGAGCATAAGGATAATATTTACTAAGTTAACAGCTGTTCATAATGCTGAGCTAGATGTTCATTAAAAAAAAAAAAACACAACAGTTGAGCTAAAATAAGACCTCGTAATGGTTCTCTGTAAATTTAAGGAGATGTGAAAACCAGGTGAGATTAACTATTATGTTGAAAGATATGTTCTTTAATAACTCCAAAGCTCTGTGTTTGCCTAAATAGCTCGTAGATCGTTAAATGATTGCAGTGTCATAAATATTGAATATTCATTATGGTGAAGAGAAAGAAAGTACAGTGATCAAATCCTTTTGCCCCTAAATCTGGTTATTTTGAGTTTTGGTTTACTTATTGGACAGCAAGACAATATATGTGAAACATTTATCTTGGATTCTAAAAATGTACATATTTTTGTTTACATTTCATATATCCTTGTTTATGGTAATATAGGATGTCATGCATCTAAGAACTGAGATTGTTCTTAATGGGAATCAGATAAAATTTCAAGCATTACAAAAATGATGCATCATTGAAAAATGAAAGGGGAAAAAAACCAACTGGAATGGTGCATAACTCGTGATTTCATAACAAAGCATGGGATATTCTACAGTAATTTCATCCTGATCCCCAGCAAAACATCTGTTAAAAGTTTTATCTTGCTTGATGTATATTCCTAGTAAGTACTGGAATAAACTCATAGCAAAAATTGTCAATGTTAACTGAATTTCTAGAATCACTGTGCTGTTCTACCCACAAAATGTGTCTGCTCTCAATATGACATTGTAAAATAAATATTCACTATTAACTAATGGTTTGTTTCTTAGCATAATATCAATTTTAGACAAATGGGTAATTTTAGCAGTTAATTACTTAGAGGGCAATTTAAAATCTCAATCAAAAGCCTGAGGACATTGTCCTTGTTATAAATATTTATGATGATTAAAGGTATAGCAACCAATTGCTGGAACATAATTGGTATGTCAGAAACTGGTTAGAATTTGGTGGGGAGGGTAGTTTATTTTTTCCCCCTTTAAGCCATTTACTCTAAATTTTATTAAATTTTGGCTACCATAGTTGAGTTGAATGCAGGACTGGTATTCTTTATAACTCTCAATGATTTACAGATTGATCATTGTGGTAAAGAAAATGACTATAACAGTCTAAATTTTGTCCTTCTTTCAGTGTTTTGTATGTTCTTTAAAAATTAATAATCATGAGAGACTGAAAATTGAAGTTTATGAAAAAAAAGATTAATTGCTGTTGTCTCCAGCTGATACCTAAAAACGTAGAAGCATGAATCTTAATATCATGACAATATTGGATCTTTCTGTGTTTTTCTGTAATGTACTGTCATTTCCATGTTATCCTCATGGCTTTTCTAGAATAGTCCTTGGCAAAAATGCATTTGCACTTTTTTAACAGAATTGTTTTGGGATAACCCAAAATAACCAAAGTAATTGTGAATACTGTGGCTTATTCTCTGAAATATCTGAAATCCTACTGGCATAAAGCTGAGTTTCATTTTTTAAAATTTCAGTATCTATATTAATTTAAAAGATATGAGGATTATTATGCTCGAAAAATCACTATTTTTCTTTCATAGTCCAGGGGACAAGCAGGTGTATAAGAGTCAGAATAATGTTATGCCAAATTAAGATTGTCTTATACAGATGGCACCAAGAATTGATTCCTAAATGAGACTTTCTAATGTTTAAATAGAAAATCAGATAACACCTGATTTTCTCCATACTCTGTATTAGAGCTCTCATTTAGCTAGTAATGATTTCCTACTATGCATTACTGTGAATTTATAGAGACTTTTCTCATTCTGTATTTTGGGAAATAGGATTATTTCATGAAGATATTAAAGAGTGTTTTAGTCTCAGCACCTGTCCAGGTTTTTTTTGGACATTTTTATCCTATTTTTAATGTAACAAAATAATCTTCCATATCTAGAAAGTGAAGGATTAACAATAAAAGAAATGGTAAAAGAAAGTGAAACTCCATGGGTTGATTCATATTTTGCTAGACATTTAGAAGGGATCTCAGTAGTGAATTTCTGGTGAAGATACTAAGCCGCTTTCAGTTGTTCAGATCATGTCTTTTGTATCTTTGGCATCATCTGCTGACTGGTTGTAAAAATCTGGATCAGACAAAGGAATCAAGGCAGCTAATTAAATGGCAGAGTCTTTCTTAGGAGTGCTTTAAAGCCCTGATTGAAAAGAAATCACCCCAAAGATTGATGAAATCAGTGACTGGAAATATGCTCTATGTTGTTTTGTAAGATGGCAGATACTTGTAAGATGAAATTACCCAGCTTGGGGAGTACCCAGTGAGAGTACATCCTTCTGGGTTTTAAGCTTCCAGCCATTCCCCTTGCCTATCTCTCATTTAAGATGGGTCCTGCACTTGACCCCTTTGTTTGCATGTTTTCTAAGACAAACATGAGGACCCAGGAGGGAAATCGGCCTAAGTAATAGAGTTATGTACACACTACCAAGGATTTTTCTTGATTTTTGGAAAGGTAGAGCCTTCATGTTACTAGCCCATACATCTCATAGAAGGTCATTAATGTATCCATTCCTATTATTTGAGACCTCTCTGACAGGATATAAAGAGAGGTTTGTTGATCACTATATCCAAATTCAAAGTATTCCCTTCATGCCATTTGAAATTTTTCTGTTATAGCTTATGTGTGTGAGCTTTCTCTAAGATCCTTCGACTCAAGGTTTATCACCTTAGTCAGTTTTTCAGTGTGCATCTCTCTCTCTCCTTTTTCAAAAAAAATATTTAATTTATTTACTTGATAGAGAGAGAGAGAGAGAGATCACAAGCAGACAGAGAGACAGGCAGAGAGAGGGGGGAAGCAGGCTCCCCACTGAGCAGAGAGCTTGATCCCAGGACCCTGAGCATGACCTGAGCTGAAGGCAGAACCCACTGAGCCAGCCAGGAACCCCTCTCTCTTCTTTTTAATTGTAATTTTATTTTGTTTTTATCTGGAAACCTGTACCTCTCACTCCCCTTCAGCCATTTTGTCCAACTACCCACTCTCTTCCCCTCTGGCAACAACCAGTTTCCTGTTTATGGGTCTGTTTCTTCTTCTTGTTTGTTTGTTTATTTATTTGATTCCACATATAAGAAGAATCAGATGGTATTTGCCTTTTTCTGACTGACTTATTTCACTTAGCATAATACTTCTAGGTCCATCCTTGCTGTCACAAATGGCAAGATCTCTTTTTTATGGCTGAGTAATATTCCAGTAAGTGCATGTTTGTGTGTATGATTCATATTTTGCTGGACATTTAGTTTGTATATACACACAAACACACACCATCTCTTCTTTTTTTAAAAAAAAAAAGTTATTTATTTGAGAGAGAGACATCACAAGTAGGCAGAGAGGCAGGCAGAGAGAGAGAGGGAAGCAGGCTCCCTGCTGAGCAGAGAGCCTGATGCAGGGCTCTATCCCAGGACCCTGAGATCATGACCTGAGCCAAAGGCAGAGGCTTAACCGACTGAGCCAATTAGGTGACCCCCCATCATCTCTTCTTTATCCATTCATCTATCACTGGTTACATGGATTGCTTCTGTACCCTGGCTATTGTAAATAATGCTGCAGTAAACATAGGGATGCTTATATCTTTTTGAATTATTATTTTCATTTTCTTAGTGTAAATACCCAATAGTGGTATTATGGGATAATATGATGTTTGTATTTTTAATTTTTTGAGGACTTTCCATACTGTTTTCCATAGTGGTTCCATCAGTTTGCATTCCTGCCAGCAGTGCACAAGGTTTCCTTTTTCTCTATTTCTCACCAACATTTGTTATTTCTTGTCTTTTTGATTATAGTCATTCTGACAGGTGTGAGGTTATATCTCCTTATGGTTTTGATTTGCATTTCTCTTATTATGAGTGATGTTGAACATCTTCTCATGTGTTTTTTGACCATCTGGGTATCTTTTGAAAAATGTCTATTCAAGTGGGTTGAGTGTGTGTGTGTGTGTGTGTGTGTGGTTTATAAGTTCTGTATATATTTTGAGCATTAACTCTTAATCAGACATATCATTTGCAGATATTACTTTTCATTTCAGTAGATTGCCTTTTTGTTTTGTTGATGCTTTCCTTCACTGTGCAGAAGCTTTTTATTTTGGTGTAGTTCCAATAGTTTATTTTTGCCTTTTTCCCCCCTTGCCTGAGGAGACATGTCTAGAAAAATGTGTCTGTAGCCAATGTCAAAGAAATTACTACTTGTGTTCTCCTCTAGGATTTCTATGGCATAACTCTTGAGTTTTTCCAGCACCATTTATTGAAGATGCTGTCTTTTTTCCATTGGATATTCTTGCCTTTTTTGTCACAGATTAGTTGAACCTATAAGCATAGGTTCGTTTCTGGGCTATCTCTCTCTCCTTTTTAGAAAGTTGTATTAGTCTTATCAATTGATATTAAGACACTTCATGTTGATTAGTGTCTAAGATGTTACTTAAAGCACTAAAACCATTTTAAACTTATTTATTTATTTATTACTTATCATTGTGTGTAAAAAAGAATGACCCTTTAGTTAGGGGAGAATAACATACATTCACAAATGAGAAAAATTTGTATTTCATGTTATTCCTTTTAGTTCTAAAAAGTGTGTGTCAGTCAGGTCAGTTGCCTAATTCTGAGCTATATGGACAAAGAGAAACCTGGTAACAACAGGTCTTAAGATTATGTTATTTGAATTCCTTGAAAAAACTGTTTCAGTTTTTCTCTTGGAAAATAATGTTAAGTTTGACCATTTTGTTTCTACCTCGCTAGGGAATAATTCTAATACTAATTTTAGGCTATTAACCAAGTTTATTAAAGGGAAATTCTTATCCTCATTTCTACCAACTTGCTTCATCATATACACAAACCCTGATAACTTGGACACCTACTTATGGTATTAGAGCTTCTTTCAAAGAATTTGACAGAACAAAGATCTGTCTTTGAAATGCCATTTGAATCCCTGTAAGCATCCCAGCTCTGGTTCCCATGGTTTCGATCTGTTTCTTAAGATGGGTGTCTTTGTGCACCTTGCCTGATATCTACCATTGCACTGAGGCCAGAAGAGATTGCAGAATGGGAGGCCAGCTTCCCTGGAATACACAAAGATCACAGAAAGTGCGCAAGATCTTTCCCACAAGGGCTTGCCCAAATACCTGAAATTCTCATTTTTGGAGTTATTCCTCTCCAAAAAATTACCATCTTTAGGAATAAGATATTAATGTGTAAATATCTCAGAGAAAGTAAATTAAATAATTGCTCCATTATCTGGAAAGGATAAAATGTTATGTATCTCAGGACCTCGAGAGAATGGAAGAAAGAAGAAAAAAACTAAATGGAAGATCTCAAAAAGGATAATAAGTAGCAAGACAAATTACTCCTGGGACTCTTGATTTTCCAGGAACTGTACCTATCTGTAGTACATGGCAAAAAAGTATACACCTACAGACTGATGGCTGGGCATGGATATTCGTGTCTTACTTGCCCCAGTAGCACACTTCACACTGTCAAGGATGTCCAAAGTGACACGTAAATTATACCGTAATATTGAATATCTGGGGCTTTGTTTTTGGCTCCCTTACATCTCCATATGACATGCTAAGCATTCTTTTAAAAAAAATTTAATACATGAAACTGCAATGATGTTTTGTAGGACGTGTTTGGCATGAATTCTGTACATTGTATTTGCAGTTAGGATTTGGTATTTGCATTAGGTATTTGCATATTAGAAACTCACCTACTTGGAATGAGTCATGCCAAATCACACTGGGGCCTTTAAAATTTTCAGAAGACCTAATATTGTAATGATACCATTATCTGATGTATATTGTAAAATATTTTGACATTTCTCAAATGTTTTGGGGTCTCAAAGTTTCTAATTATATTTTACCTCCAAAAAGTTTGAGGTCCAGGTAATTTCATGTTTATACTGCCTATGGGTTTTTAAATATAGTGGTAAACATGGAACATATTATTTGAAGTATTTATGAATAATAAACTTTGGTTTATTGGCCACTGTCATTTTTCTAGCCTTAGTTTCATACCATGTATAACTACTTCAAGCAAATAGCATATGTACTTAAAAAAATTAAACCATACACAAGCAGTACGCTTAATTACTGGGTGTCAGAACAAGACAAAAATGGGTTCAGATATTAGTATTACCTCTTGCTCTGTGGCCCTTTAGCTGATTCATTTAATTTCTTTGAGCCTTTGTTTCTTTATCTGTGAAATAGGGATAATAACCTCTCTCTGGCAGAGGTGTTGGGAGGATTAAATTATCTAAGTGAGTGTAAAATATTTAGCACAATGTCTGTCATCAAAAGCACTTGGTAAATGGCAGTATTACAGCTCTTTTATTTGTGAGTTCCTTTCATTTCTGTTATCAAAAAATTATAAAATGGTGCATTACAAGGGGAATGACTATTAAAGGTATCTAAGACTCAATCAGTCATTCTCAAGATGAGAAATTTGAGATCCACAGATGTTAAACTTGGTTCCTGGGGAGCAGAAAAGTACATTAAATGTCTTTCTGAGAATTGGTTGTATACCATAAAGCATAGGGCCCCTTGCTAATAGCTCTAATAAGCCTCCTGTAAGCCCCGAGAGACTCTAGACACTCCTTAAAGAAAGTTGACCCATGAAAATCTGTTAAGATGTTCTCTGTGCTTCGTTTCATATGAAGGTGAACCACATATATTAAAAAACTCATGCATTTCAGATCATTCATAGAACCTAATGACTCTAACCACCAATCACACATCTATAGACTTTGAAAGGGAAGGGAATATAAATCTTGTTGTTTACTGTAGGTGCCAAAAATTCTTCTGGGTAATAAGATATACTGAGTCCAACAATGTATGCCTTTTACCCACTTAAGATTTTTTTGATTAAAGGCCTTATCTTGATTTTTTTATTTACCTACTTAAAACCTAAAAAGTTTCATAAGGGAATAGATGAAGTATTAAAGTCTGTCCCCAAGAAGTATAGAGCATGGCACAGAGAATACGAGCATCCTGCCAGAGATGACAGGACAACTGGGCTATATATAGATAGATCTGCTGCTGGCAAAAATGTCCCCATTCATCAGATCATTGCTATTTAAGGCATTTTCCCATTGGGGTTTGTACTGCAGAAAGTGAACCTATTCAAACTAGAGTATAAATCCTCAGTGGTTATGTTGAAGAATTTGGAGGAATCTCCTTTTATAAAGTTGAAGAGAATATCCTGAGGTGACAACATATTTTTAGGAAGACCTTATGGCTACTATACTAGAAAGATGGGGAGAGAATTTCATATCTATTGATAATACTTAATCAACTTCAATACCTATAAATCCATGTTACTAATTTCTGAGAGGATTTTAAATAGCAAAAACAAATTCAGCAATTATATACTCATTATGTTACATACGAATTGAGACTTTAACAAACTTGGGTTCACTTAGGAAAAGCACTTTTGCTATATTGGGTCTACATCTCTGTTCATCCATGCATTACCAAGCACCAACCCCTTTTAAGATGATGTCATGGGAAGTTCACACACACTGAGTCATGAACGAATTACTTGGAGTAAGTTTCTTGTGCGTCTAGGGCTTAGTTTTCTTAATTAAAAGAAAAGAAAAAAAAATACAAGATGATTGACGGAAAGGATTGAATGATACATGTAGAGTACTCGGAACAGCTTTTAAATTAGAGTCAACTTTCAGTTGGTATCAGTCCCCCTCTTTTCAGTTGCTGAGATTCCATCGATATGTACCAAGTTTTATTAGCAAATACCAAAGATGATTTGTACCCTTTTCTGTGCCTGTGGCCCCCTCTTTGGTGGTCTTTCTTGTCCTCACACTGTCCCTCTGGTTTTTCAAAAAGATCAAGTGTAGGTTATTGTATGGTGATTTAATACAATCAAGTTGGATGGTTTTCTCAAAAATTTATATGAGAAAGTTAGGTATTTGCCTGCTTATCTAACAGAAGAGATTTCCAAGATGTGAGTTCTTAAGACATTGCCACAGAATATTCCATTCTATTTAACTTAGCCAGGCCACTGCTTCCTTACAGCCTTCCCCCAGCTAGCAGTGCCTATTCTGTTAAGTACATTTAAATATTGCTGCTAAAACACCAACTTTTCTAATGTTTATAGTAAAGTGTACTGTTGTCCCCCCCACCATTATTTTTATGATGAGTTGTCTTTTATATATTGTCTTATACATTGTCTAGTTTTATACATTGTCTTTTCTTTTATTTAGGTTTTTCTTAACTTATCTAGTGACCTGCTTGCTTGGTCACTTGAGTCTTTTCCCCCAGGGTAGCAAAAGGTCTGTCAATATAACACATCATTTCAAGTTGTGCATCCAGGGACTGTTCAGTTTGATGTCCTAGGAAAATTTTACATTGTGATGAGTGATAAGATTGCTCTGATTTATCCCTTCCACGGGTGGCTCTTCGACTTACGGGGGATCCTTTTTTTTTTTTTTTTTTTTTTTTTTTTTTTTAAGTTACGCTCAGTTTGTGTTGCTGACACAGTGCAGATTTCTCAAAGTGGTAGCCATCTGCTTGTGTGTCTCTCATACCCAGGGAGCTGTGAGCTCCTGGGGTCCAGGGACTCCGTCTAATACCTTACTCGTCTCTGCATCCCTCGTGCATGACAGCACCTGGCCTGGCACACAGTTGGCACTTAATAAATTTATTCTATGGAGATTTGTTTTGACTTGACTTTGTGCACTGCTCGAAGAGCTAAAATTTGTTTGGGGGCTCGGACCCTGTTTGGGGCCGTATTTATTTTGTCTGGGCTTCGTTTGTCATGTACACAGTTGTAATTGGAGTGTGTAGTTGCCTCCTTCCCTGACACCAGTTTTCTTAATCTCCTTTAATATGGTATCCCATTTGAATAGCTTCTCTATTAGCATGAGGATTATATATTTTCACTAATTAGTAAAGGTATTAAAAGAAGAGCCCTTTGGGACTGCCTGATTTTACCCACTTCTACCCCTAGTGTTTAGAAAATCCCATGGCATTGTTCCCTATCTGTTATTTTTGTATCTGCTTCATCCAGATGTCTCTAAATTCAGCTCAGTAATCACATTACTGGTGTAGGAGTGTCAGCTGCGTGCCCGGGCTAGGAAGATGGTTAAGGCACACAGCCTGTGAGAGGCGGGGTACTAGATATGTGGTAGACACACGCAGAGGCCGCCCCTGGAGCACAGCGGGAGGAGCACCTCACACACACCTGTGGAGGGAGTGAGGGCCTGGTGACATGGTCATAGCAGGCTCTGGGGAGGAGCGGTTCTTGAGATGAGACCTAAGAAATATCTGGGGAATCACAGGCAGTGGGGAAAGGGGGCTTTTTTTTGTCAGAAAAGAGGCAAGAATAAGGGTAAAGGCTTTAAGAGCCCTGTGCTCAGCGTTGGGGTGGGTGAGATTGCTTGAAGTCAGGGAACATAGAGCCCAAGCACCCAGCCGGCCCCACTGCTCACTCAGCAGCCTAGAAGGCTGTGGTATTCTATGCCTAGACTTGAACCTGTCAGTTAGAGGAAGCAGCTTCTGAGTCAACATTTTCTCTACTTGTGTTGACTTCTGACCAAGATTCCTACAGTGAAGTGGTCAAGACTGTGGACTTTGGAATCGAACTGCCTGGGTTCGAGTCCTCGTTCTGCCACTTAATTGCTGTACGACTTTGAGAAACTGTGCTCAGTTTCCTTATCACGACTACAGAGATGATAATAGTAGTACCTCTGTCATTAAAATCATTACGGACTAGGGTTGTATTCTCTAATCCATCCATAGAATGGCAGTTGGCCCTTTCTGTCTGTGAAAGTGAGACTCATGGCCACAGTTAAATAGGTGGTCACATTCCACTAAGTCTCTGCTGCGCCCTAAAGGTCAGTTAGCTCCTGGCAGAAGGCTGAACTTTCTTTTTAAAATCAGTTCATTTTTTGCAATCAAGTTCATTGGTCTGCTTTTGCCTTTTGTTTTTAGGCTTTTGAAAACACAAAGTAGCTTTATTGGCTCACTTTTTCCCTTCTAAACTGAAGGAAAATGGATTTTTGTAGAAATTGTAAACTTAGGCTTCAGGATGGAGGGGGTATTAGGGGTAAAGAATGAAGCTGGAAGCTGCTGGCCATAGTGGTAAGTCTTTTCATCTGCCACACAGGGAAGATTGAGGGGAGGAGGCTAGAGGGATGTTTGCTTCCTGAGGTTCTTGAGCCACTAATTTAATCTAGGCTAACACAGAACAGACTTTTTCTTTCTGATGCTGAAATTGTGGAAATAATGACCCCGGGCCTTTGCTGCTCCATAGGTTGTCATCATGTACAAAGATTTTGAACTGAATTTATCTTTCTGTGATTTCAGTGTATCCACCCTGTAAAAAGTATACCTGGCTTTCATAGCCACCCACAGGTTGGAAAGCAGTCCAGAAATGCCAGCTTCCAGGGCCCTCAAGGAGTTGCAAGTCTCTTCCATTTAAGTATTTTGGAATCCTTATATCATCAATCGTTGGCAACTAACTCATACTAATCTCCCTGAAACTGCTTTTTTTTCACTAGCTAATTATGTAGACTGGAATATTGATGGCTCTTAAAACATTGTTTTCCTTTTGTGTTTTAAAAGATTGATTTCTAGGAGCACCTGGATGGCTCAATAAGTTAAATGTCTCTTTTCGGCTCAGATCGTGATCTCAGGGTCCTGGGATCTAGTCCCGCATCAGCTCCCCTCTCAGTGGCAAGTCTGCCTCTCTCTCTTCCTCTGTGATATCTCTCGCTCTCACTCTCTTTCAAATAAATAGATAAAATCTTTAAAAAAAAAAAAAGATTTGTTGCTAAAAACTAGAAAGAAGACCCCAGAGATAACACCTTAAAACAACAGCCACGGGTTATATAGATAAGTGGGACTATTCGGACAAGGAACATGTTATAAACTAGTCACAATTAACACAAAAACATAAATAGGTAAGGCCCTTACTGAGGGCTACGGTAAGGAAAAAAATGGAAGACTCAAAATATTCCATTGGATAGCAAAAAATAAACAAAAAACAGTGTTTCTTGTACTACGGAACAATACAGGAAGAAAGAAGTCCCATCTGATTAGTCATTTAAAATGCTACCAGTGAAAGCACTTCTCCAAGGAATAGCTGTAGACCACGCAGGACAAAAAAAAAAAAGATTCATTGCTAAAAACTAGAAATTATTAGGATTATTTTGTGAAGTCAGTAGTTTTAAAATATTTCCCTTTTCAGGGCACCTGGCTGGCTCAGTCAGTTAAGTGTCCGACTCTTGATTTCAGCTTAGGTCTCCATCTAATGGTCATGAGTTCAAGCCCCTCTTTGGGATCTGTGCTGGGCATGGAGCCTGCTTAAAAATAAATGAATAAATGGGGTGCCTGGGTGGCTCAGTGGGTTAGGCCTCTGCCTTCGGCTCAGGTTATGATCTCTGGGTCCTGGGATGGAGCTCCGCATCGGGCTCTCTGCTCAGCGGGGAGCCTGCTTCCCCCTCTTTCTCTGCCTGCCTCTCTGCCTACTTGTGATCTCTCTCATGCTCTGTCAAATAAATAAGTAAAAATATTAAAAATAAATAAATGAATGGATAAATGAATAAAATAAAGTGTTTCCTTTTTCATAAACAGAATATTGGACACCCTTGCAAATCACATTTTGTTATTATCAAAATAGGAATTTTTGATATGATCCAGTATGAAACTAAACACAGAAGGCCATCAGTCACTTCCTAAAATTATTTCTTATAAAAGTATTGCTCTTAAATTCTTGGTTTCTCTGTTTTCTGTTTCCTTTCAGATGGGTCTGCTTTGTAATCAGTGAAGGTGCATGTCTGTCTTTAGGCAACAGCCTAATCTCTATGGCCATATGTGCAAAAGCAGTATAATTACAATGTAGTATTAATTGGGCCATGTGACTGTTTTGTTTTAATTATTGAAATCATCTTATCTTTCCATTCCTTAAAGCATGTTAATGGGTGAATCACTGGATAACATGTTTATGTCCTTTCTATGGAAGTAAATATGTGCACATTTACATAAACTTGGTAAAAAAATCTGCTTCTGTTGATAATGTTATGGATAGATTTTTTTTCCCCTGTGTCTCAAGCATCAATAGAAGCCTGAGGAAATCAGATATTATCAAGAATCAATTCTTTACATTTCACCCAAGTTACAGAGTACAGATTGGATTATAGATTCCTGGCTGGGGAGGGTTTTACCCTGGGTTGACGTAATAAGCCCCTAGAAAATTTCAGATTTACTTGTTAACGAACTAAAGATTTCCATACCTTTATGCACATTCTCCTCAAATAATTTGGGTAGGAAATTTAGTGATGGGTACCCATTTTTACCAAATACAAGTTCTTGACAGACTGTATGTAGAAACTGGCTTTTATCTGTGTTCAGATTTTAACTTTTGTCTCCCTATTTTTTCAGTTGTTTTTATTTCAGTTGCTGCGAGGGCTGTCTTACATCCACCAGCGTTATATTTTGCACAGAGACCTGAAACCACAGAACCTTCTGATCAGTGACACGGGGGAGTTAAAGCTGGCAGATTTCGGTAGGAAAGCAGTTAATTACCAGTCTATTTTGTCACACTGTGAGAATGCCAGGCAGATGGTGGCACTGCGTTTGTTTAGGTGTTCTTCTTCCATCATTATAGATCATGGTAACATTTTTTGGAGGATTGAAGGAATTTTTTTTTTTAATGATCAACATCAAGCTTCGTAGCGCTATTAAAAATTCACACTGCTTGTTAGAGTCTTGAATAATCATAAGCATAAATCAGATCTCATGTATTTCTAAAGGAAAAGTCAGTTCAGTTTTGATCATGAAATATATTGAAAGAAATCCAATTTTTTTTCACCTTTTATTATGCAAAATGTCAAACCCATTCCAAAGCAGGAGGATAGTATAAGGAACCCTTCCCTAACCCATCACCCAGTTTTCACAATTATCAATTTGTTGTCAGACTTGACGAAACCTGAACTTAAGCCTCTGGACTTTTCTGGGGCATCACAAAATACATTCAATACTGTATATTGCCCAGCAGTTTTAATAATTTAAAAATCTAGGGCCAAGGTTAAGTTTTCCAGAAATGACTGTTTCAAGAATTCTCAATAGCTTTATAAAAGTAGACACAGATTCTGATTTAAAAATTGTGGTTTTCAGTCATTAGAAGTCATCCCTTCCTCAAAGTTTTGAGGTTGGCCTCTTCCAGCTTGGAAGCTTTCCTCCAGACTCTGTGTTGAGCCCACAAAGGGAAGCAAAATTGTATCATCCCTGCTAGCTCTCTTCCCCTCATCAAGTGTGACATTCCTGCTTTGGCCTGGCACTGTCACAGCAGAGAGGGTGCCGAGTCGATTCCCGGCGCCAGGGATACTGATGGCAGCGTGATACGTTGACATCGCATTCCCTCAATTATTTTTGAATACATATTCTGATTAGAAATTTGTTCCATTAAGAGTGGAATGGAAATATTACCCTGGGGACATAAACATGCCTGAGGTTGAGATACAGGCTTTTGCTGAAATATGATTATCTTTTCCCACCCCACCTCCTGATAAATAAAAGAGCAAGAAATGTCTATTTCCTATTCCAAGGTTAGTAGACTGTTCAGTACCTTTGGAATGAATCTACTCTGTTGTGTTTTATGTATTCTTTTCTTCTAAAATTGAAATAGAAGAAAAGTTAGCATAACGAGTGATATATTGTGAAAGTGTCATTCCCATCTAGTTGGTAGAGATGATGAAATTCTGTGTGTGTATATGTGTGTAGTTTATTGCCACATTTATGTGTGTGTGTGTGCTTGTGTGTGTGGTCTATTGCCACATTTTAGCATCAGAATAATACAAGGTGGCCAGACATAAGGTCTTTGTATTACAGAGTAGGAAATAATGGGAGAGTAGGTGGGTGGAGAAGAGATTTATTGTTCCTCAAATACAGGATTATTGGATTTGCCGTGAGCATATTTTGTAGTTGTCAGTATCAGTAAATTAATAAGGCTTCGTAGTGATTTTCTTTTGGTTTTTTAATAATATACTGTAAGGTATATGTTGGAGTAAGTAATTGCTTTGAACATTTAATTCTATCGAACATGCTTTTCTTGTATATTTATTAAATACATTTTACGAAGTTGATTTTGTTTGTATGATCAAGGGTATAATGGGATTATATGTAAGTGCTTACTAGGGATTATTTTTTAATTTTATGGCAATGTTTTTATTATAATTGTCAGGTAAGTTTATCTTAAAAGATTCTTTTGAGTCTTTAAAGCTGACATTTTATAATATCAGATTCTGAATAAATTGAAATGCAGTTTTAAACAATTTAGAAGTGTTTTAGAAAATTAGAAAATTTAGAGATGCTCAGAGCAAACCTTCCCGTTTTCCTTGTTTCCTTTCCCCTCATCCTCAATGCTTTGCCTTTCTGAAACATTTTGTTTGTAAACAATTTTCACCCAAGAATATGCCATGCACATTTTGTCATGTTGTTAAATGTGAAAAAAATATTTTCTAACAGCTTAGATTTTTCCTTTTGTAGCCCAGGCCTCTTCATTCAGTCCCTCACCAATGACCATTTTGGGGCTTGCTTCATTTCCCTCTTGGGGGCAGGCTTGCACTGAAAGGCCTTGTCCAGGAAGCCTGGGTGCAGCACTTGCAGGGTCCATATTCTACAGCCCCTGATTTCTTGCACCAGCCCACTCTGCAGAAGGCTTGTGCCATGCACCTCCCCCGCTTAGCGTCGCCAACCGAGTCTCCGTGCCTGGAACACACCCTTGGCGTGCATCCTGTGCATGAAGTGTAATAAGTGAGACTCAACCACCAATTGACAATTTCCCCCCAATTAATTGTGCATTATTTTTGTCTTTTAATTTAAGACATGCAATTAACTGTGATTTACTGCACTTGGGCACGTGTTTATGTCTGAGCTGAAGGAAGCACAGTAGAAGCTGTGGAGAGAAGCTCGACAGTCAAAATGGGATGGTTCCAGGAAGCAGAACAATTAGAAATGCCAGGTCTTAATTCAGACTTTGATGTATAAAGAGGTTTAGAAGCAGTTCTTTTGTCCTTTTTTTTTTTAATGTGAAAATTGATTAAGAGAGACCAATGAAATCTGAGTACAGGTGCCATGTTGTAAATGTTACTATTTTTATTAGAAAAACTACCTGGAGAGTGTGGGGAACAGAGAAATTTATTGAATTTATTCTGAGTGCCAGACACTTAGAAATCCTTGTTTCATTGTTTCTTCAATCTGATAAGGTATAGTAACCCATGTTTTTGAAAGAGCCCTGAGTTCTGGGAGGCTTGATCGCACAGGTAACTGGTCACAAAGCTGGAGTTCTTCAGTAGCTCTTACGGAGCGCTGAAATAATGATTGTGTTCATTTGTTTATGTTTAGTTTTTTATTCCACTACCTGATTGTAAGTTCTGTGAGGGCAGGGACTCGTCTTTCTCACTGTTGCCTGTGCTATGTCTGAAACCATCCTTAGCACGTAGTAGGCATTCGGCAAATATTGTTCAAATGAATTAAAAAATGTATGACTAAATTGAGTAGTAGTGTAAAGACTAAGACCCACTGAGGCTCTTGGGTGGCTCGGTAGGTTAAGCGTCTATCTTTGGCTCAGGTTGGGATCCAGCCTCGCATCGGGCTCCCTTCTCAGCGGGGAGTCTGCTTCTCCCTCTTCTTCTGTCCCTCTCTCTGCTCATGCTTGCTTGCACTCTGTCTCTCAAATAAATAAATAAAATCTTTTTTAAAAAAAAGACTAAGACCCACCTAAATTTACTAATTTCTGCTGATTTGCTCTGGTAAACCAGCAGTTAAACTAATTTTCTCTTCATTGGTGCTATTTTGGCTGGGCACAGTCAAAAGTTAAAAAACTTCATAGTGTTGGGAACCTCAGGATTGCTTTGAAGCTTAGGCCCTATATACCTGCTTGGTATTTACTATGTTTATAACCTTGGGCTGCAGAAATACATGTCACTGAGTGAATGTAAACACACAGAGAAGGTGTTTACGATTTGCAATTCCTACTCTGCAGGCCTTAAATGATCATCTTGCTATACTGTTATTGAGGGCAAAATATGTTGAACATTGAATTAGGAAAGCTGGCTCTGTCTGTAACTAGCCTGTGACTTTCACGAAGCCATTTATTCTTTCTGATCCTTAGGCTCCTCCACTGAAATAAGACGGGAGCATTGGACTGCTGGGGTTTTTCATGTTTGTATGTTTCCAAAATTATTAATTTATTTTCTAATAACCAGATATTTGCTGGTGATTAAAATCGGTCCATTGAATCTGGAACCAGTACTCTACCATCCCTCCCTTGAATCTAATTTTTTTTTATTCCGTCTTCTGGAAATTCAAACAGATGAGAGCCGCAGTTTTATAATATGCGCTGAGATCACATTAAAAGAAAATTATTGAAGTATGACAAGTAAATGCATAAATAAATTCACCGAGAAATTAATGTTCATTTGCAGTATAATAGTATGAAACTTAAGGGTGTATTTCCATATAAATGAGATGAAAACAAAATAGATGAATCTCTAGACTTTCCTGCAGTCCCTGCAAGACAAGGATGGTGTCCTCCACCTTTCCCTGCTACTCTCCTATGTTTTAAAGGATCATGCCTAACTCTGTGGAAAGACAGCGGGCTAAATTTGACCCTAAAGAAAAGAGACAGTGAGAACTCTGTAATGTAAGCATGGAAGCTTTTGGCATATATCTAATATATATATATTTTTTTCTTTTTCTTTTACTTACTTTCCAATGCAGGAACCACGTTAAACAGCTCTGTGGTTTTAATCAAGGAAAACGGGATGGGTCTCTTTCCCACCAGAGGTCTAAAATATTACCTTCCTAATGTTGGTAGTTTCCTCCTCCAGGCTGTTCCCTGTTCCTCATCTTGATTTAAGAGAGGAAATTATTGTAAATCACATTTTAGATTAATTTGTGGGACACACCAGAGACAGAAGTCTTCAGAGACTGTGGCAAGCGTGGGGTTTGTTTGTAATGGGTCTCTCGAATTCGCTGGGGGGTGGGGGGGTGGGGTGGGGAGTGGGGGTCTAGGGGAAAACAGAAAGAAATCAGCTGCTTTCAGATGCACAGTGGTCTGTCAGTTTGATAAATAGAAAATGTCTGAATAAATGCCTGTTAGTCCCCAAAGTATAGACCTTTAATTCTTTTTTTTATCATTAGCATATAAAATTCACCGTGGAAGCCGTAGTTACAACTTCAAGGTTAGATATAACTTAGTGTGTTTGTTTGGTCTGTAGGGTTCATTTTTGCTCTTTGTTTCAGAATATATTTTCTATTAGCAGAATTAACTGTACTTTCCAGTGAGGTGTCACTCTGCTTTTAAGAGGTTTTCTCAGCAGTTTAAAGCATGAGCAATTTTAATGCAAAGTTCTGGGAGTTGTTCTCATGTACATATGAAAACTGAAGAATATTTTTAGAGCAACTAATGGTGCAGTAGGAACCAAAGATCTAATTTTAACCTAATTTTTCTAGCCTTCATTGAATCCTCCAAATTAAAATGTACATATCTGATAATCTATCAAAAAGATTATCAAGATTGCATGTTAGAAGTAATTTTGCTTGATATGTGAACTAGATAGTTATTTTAAAGATGTGGTAACCCTTTTGAAAATGAATGTTGATACTTAAAATCACCTTCTCTCTGATCAGAACATCCTCACTTAGCTTCATTATTTAAATCTTGCTTAATATCCCACTCATCCCTTCAAAAGTTTTTCTCACATTCAAGGGGGATGGGTGATGGGGACAATGATGGTGACATTATATTGTTCTGTTTTGTCTTATCGCAATGTGACTTCTCACAGGTATGCAAAGATACTGCATATAGGAGAGATTCTGTTCTCCTTTTAAATAGACTTTGTGTTTTAGAGTGGTTTTAGGTGCACAGCAAAATTGAGCAGAAATATATATAGAATTCGTATGTGTTCCCTGCCCCCCCACATTCGGATAATTATCAACATTCCCACCAGAATGGCACATCTGTGACCACTGGTGAACCTACACTGGTGTGTCACTATCACCCAGAGTCTGTGGTTTAAATCAGGGTCACTCTTGGTGTGGTACATTCTATGGGTTTTGACAAATTATAATGATGTATTTGCCATTATAGTATCATAC
This sequence comes from Mustela putorius furo, assembly GCF_011764305.1. NCBI lineage: Eukaryota > Metazoa > Chordata > Mammalia > Carnivora > Mustelidae > Mustela > Mustela putorius. Next base: position 34,183,825 of record NW_025421998.1, read on the forward strand.
AGAAAGAAGACTTTCACTGCCCTAAAAATCCTCTTAAAAAACCCCCATCTATATGGGTTTTTTAAAAACTGTAAGTGGAAACAAGAAAGAAATATATGAATTGCAACTCATATGCATATTCTACTCTGTCTGTGAGAAACCTCTCCGTTCAGTCACTGTAAAGCAGATTGAAGCAATGTGGATGGGGGTTGATTGCTAAGAATGGCAGCTTCCAACTCCATGGAAATAAGGAGATTCAAAAGAGTGTTAGTTCATTTTTAGCCATATCATGCCTGTGAGGTAATGAGACATCTTAAAATGCAGAACAGACTGCTACAAATAGGGGTGATCATCTCATTCTCCACCGTGGATGGAAACCTTCTGGGCAGAGGGATTTCAATATGCAAAACTATTATGGTTTGGGTTTTTCTTTTCTTTTCTTTTCTTTTTTTTTTTTTTTTTTTTTTTTACTATACCGTATGAGGGCAGAATTGTTGGCAGTAAATCAGATAAGTGATGCAGGATCTGAGTTGAAATACACCATTGTGTTTTTAGAAAAAAATCCGCATGTGAGATGGCTCCAGCACCGAGTGCTGGCAGTAATGACCAGGGTGGGGAATGGTAGGTGATGTTAGCAAGAGCGGCATTGAAACTAACCTCAGAATCACGGAACACTCACAGGCTCCTCAGGACAACAGTGCATACACTTGAACGTGAGTTCGGTTAACCTATAGGTATATGTAAAAGGTTGCTTTGAGTTTAACAATTCACTGATGTCTCTTATTCGTGGCTCTTCCTCTGTCTCCTGCTCTTTCCCTTCCAAGAAGCTACATTTTAAAATGTAGCCCAGACCAGCCTCCCCTGATACATATGTCAACAGGCCTGATTTATACTAGAATCTTGGTTATAGTGAGTCATTGTAGTCTGAAGTACGTGTTTTCTGAAATTTTTAATAGGAGCTAGAGAAACTGGCTACCGTGGAAAATCTGAGGTAGATTGTAAATTCTGAAAGGTAGATGTAGTTACAAAAGTTGTGATTTTGATGATTTTTTTCCCTTCACTTTAATACTGTCAGTTCAATATTAGTTTGCTTTTCCTCTTCTGTTTTCTAAGGTTTTTAAAATGCAATGTGGGTTGGTTTATTTACTTTTGGAGTAATACATATTTATATTAATATTAAAAATTTTCTTCTCACCTTGAGTGATTTCTTCCTTTATAGTGGATCAACATAGGAAGAAGCTAGGACTTTTCTTTTCTCGTGTTCATAAAAGACAGTACTGGAGGGGAGCCTGGGTGGCTTAGTCGGTTAAGCATCTGCCTTCAGCTCAGGTCATGATCCCAGGGTCCTGAGATCGAAAGTACAAAAAAAATTGAGAACTAATGATCTCTGTTGCTTAGAAATTTTAGGTACATGTCTGAAAAATAGTCTGTTTTATCACATACTATAAAAATAAACTTGATGTGTATAATCAGGCTTATAGATCAAAAATAATATACTTCTTGCAAAAATTCAAACCTTAAAACTGGAACGTCTCTCAGTTAAATATCTGTCAAGTTATTTGACATTCTAATTTTTGATCTGGAAGGATATTGATATAAAATGCAGATTGAAGTGTTTGGTTTTTCTTTCCAGCTTTGGAGTTAGAGTTGCCAGCTGAGGAATCTATTGTGTGAAACAACAACCGCAAATGTTAGATGTGGAAACTGTGTTTAGAACGAGCCTGGAAGTCATAGAATGGGGTCAGTGAGTTGGCACATTGAGTGCCCTTCCCCCATGAGAATGGGACAGGAAAGATATAAAGAAAGGCATAATAAGAAAAGTCAGAGGTAGTTTCTGAAAATGTATTGTTAAACTCTCAACCCACTTAAAATATGTTGGGAGCATCTAATCAGAATCACTAAATATTAATGTTAAAAGAATAACATAAAATAAGTATGGTTTGACAGCCTTTCACTCCAAGAGTTGGAAGCAGAATGTGATGTTATTTTTGAAGCCCTCATCCAGTTGTCAGTAGAATCTTATCATTGCGAAAGTTTTATTTTTGTTTTTCAGATAAGGCAGCAAGTCTGTGAAGGGAAAGTTGACACAAATCTGTTATAATTGTGTAAGAAAACACACTACATTTACATTTCCAAAATTTTTCATTTTTAGATTTTCTTTGTATTTTGAAGGAAACTCAGAGATTTTTTGTCCAAATCCCTCATTTTAAACATGTATACCTTTGGCCCAACAATGGAAAATAACCTTAACCTTGAACCTGTTAGTAAGCAATGTGTTAAGTTATTAATGTTAATGTCACCAGTGTCTCCAGAGTCCTAGTGTAGTACCCAGTCAGCTATGGATAACCTATTTAACACATCCACAGGTTTATTCCCCAGACAAATGAGAGGGTAGAAGTGCTGACCAGATGTCTAGGTCAAAATAATCTCTCCCAATCTGGGAACATTTGTCAGCTGCAGTGAGATCCTTGTTGGGAAGGGGGCTGCTATCTCGCACTCCTCACATTAGAACTAGTGTGTGCATCTTGGGGAAATGGCAAAAAAAAACCCACAAAAAAACCATATATATATATATATATATATATATATATACACACACACACACACACACACACACACACACATACATACATACACACACACACATATATATATATGTGTGTGTGTATGTATGTATGTATATGTCTGGATCTGGATCTGGATCTAGATCTAGATCTACATCCAGATCCAGATATAGATATAAATATAGATATATAGAACATTTCTTACAGTAGACCTGCGGGAAACCTCATTGGAAATATAAGTTGGAATGGAGCCTTGGTAATTTATGAATTAGAAGGAACCACCCTGTTTCCTTGTGTTCCTGGGAGAAATGAAAGCATTGAGGAGTCCTGTGGGCAGAAGGCTGAATTGGCTTTATCAGTGTCCTGCTATGACTCAGCTGTGCCGGGCAGTAGCTGAAAAATACCCTGTTGCCTCCCGGTGGGAGAAATCTTTTCAAATCTTGCCTTTTCCACAGGTTGGGAATAAATAGTATACAACTCCAGGGCAGAAGAACCACGTAAAAACATTTCGATCTGAAATAGAAGACTTTTTTACATGGAAGCACATATACCCAAGTGAAAAGATAAGACCAAATAAATGTTCCAGAATGGTCAGGGTGCAGATTCTGGAGCTACATGCTGGACTTTGAACCCAGACTGTCCAGTTTACAAATCATGTGTCCTTGGGTGAATTACCAAAATTCTCCGTTCCCTTAACTTACCTGTTTAAAAATAAGGATGCTGATAGTAATACGGGGTACCTCGCAAAATTATTAGAAGACAAATTAACACTTGACAAATCATTTAAGGACAGTGCCTGGCTTATAGACAGTCTGTATAAATGTATGTTTACATTTAACCCTTTAGAGTTGAGGGTTGACGTGTTCAAAATATTATTTGTTTTAAACATAGTTTTTCCCCCTAAAGTGTGTAACATAGTTTCTTGCCTTTTTGAACAAGGATACAATAAGGAATATTATTCAACAGTTTGTTCAGCAGATTTTTCCTGATGCCTCCCATGGACCCAACACTGTGCTGGTGGGTGAGGTACAGTGATAAATAATAGCAACTTGGTTCCTGCATCTTTTCTTTGCAGGAAAGTCTCATGGTCGCCATTTTGAATATCAGTTACGGTAGCCTGTGGATGTGCTCCAAGGGCTTATGAACTTTTTAAAGCGATCTGATTTTTAAGTTGTTGTCTTGGGGGTGCCTGGGTGGCTCGGTGGGTTAGAGCCTCCACCTTTGGCTCAGGTCGTGATCCCACATTGGGCTCGAGCCCACAACCAGCTCTATGCTCAGCAGGGAGCCTGCTTCTTCCTCTCTCTCTGCCTTCTCTGCCGACTTGTGATCTCCATCTGTAAAATAAATAAATAAAATCTTTAACAACAACAAAAAATTGTTGTCTTGTATATTTTATGGAAACTGTCATTTGTCTATTTTAAAGTAATTACTGGCCAAAGTCTTCAGAGGTAGACTTTTTTTGTTAGAGAAGTAATAATTCTCTACAAATCAGTGTTAAAAACTTTGTTTGTAGTTCAGATTTTAAAATATATCTATCACAGTGCCATTCAGCTTAACTTCCCCAGTAAAGGGACTAGGATAATTTAATGAGAGGGACTAATTCTTGTGACAGTTTTTACGATAGATTTGTCCCATTCCTGTCATTCTTAGATAATAAAATTATACTTCATGTTAGTTCTTTTATGAGGCGGACACTTCATTAATTAACCAAGAATCTGCTGATATTATACATTTTCTCCTCATAAACAACTGAGTGCTTCTGCCAAATGTTTCAGTAGGAGAGACCTGTGAGATAAGAAAATTTTGTGAACCGTAAGAAAAGTCAGCCCTAATGAAAAATATAATTATACCTTAGTACCTGCGGTAATAAAGAAATGAGTAAATCCTTGAACACTATGAGAATGAACGCTACTAACGTGCAGCGTCAGTGTTTGAAGTCTCTAAAGAGTCGCTCTTACTGCAGGAATTACTTTTACATTGTCAGGTAATGCAGAAATCTAAATGAAAAACAGCATATTGATTTTTAAGAGTCTTCAGAGATTTGATGCTTTGTAAAACAGTCTATAAGAAAGCAGTGTAGGTCCATTATAACTTGTTTTCTAAGACTTGTGGACGTTTCTTTAAAATGAGATTTGATGTCAAAGTTGATTTGAGCAATCTAACGTCTCAAGAGGGAAAGTACACAGTTAGAAATATGCATAAATTAAGGGACACACTTGTGGTCTTCAAGAAGAGGTATGCATAGACTGTCAAAATGGATGATTTAAGATTATGGGAGATTCCTTAGCAAATTCCTATATCAAGCAGTTTGTAGCATGTATCCTTCATTCCAGTAAAAATGTCAGTACCCTACATTTTGTCAGCATTGGCTATGAAGCAAACTTAATCACTTTCTGAATATTAGGAATTGCTTATTTTGTCATCTTTGTGAGTGAAATGTCTGTGATCTGCTTTGGATATGGGCTTCTGTGCTGTGCACTGTGGAAGCACAAGAAGAGGATTTTCCATAGGACAAGATGTAGAAGTCGTTCTAGATTCTGGTGGCTGGAGGCAGTTTCATTTTTGAATATTGCATTCAATCTTGGAAACATTGTAGTAGTTGAATCATCAAAACGTTTTATCAGAAGCACTTGACATTAGATTGCTTTTAGGAAATGAAATTGATTCAAACCTTTGTCATCTCTAATAATAATAACAGCCCTTTATAGTTCGTGGAGTGATTTCATAGCTTTTATTTTGTGTTACCCTCATAAGCCTGTGAAGTAGACACTACATGTTTTATTACCCTCTTTTTAATATGAGAACATTGATTTGTGCTTATATTAGCTCAACGTGGGCATCAAATTGACTATTTTTTATAATTTTTAAATTCCACATGCATATATTTATCTATGTAATACATATGATTTACAGGAATTAGTTAATATATAATGGCACACTGCAAAGTTCATTATTAAAAACAGTAAGAGTAAATCAACATTTAAATAGTCTTCTTGATGATTGGATTGTTTCTGCTCATTTCTTTCAGATATGATGAAATTCTCCTTTCTCCTTTGACTGATAAAGAACTTGTATTAGTCTTTGTCCTCTTAGTTTTCTGATGCTTTGTAAATAGTATTTTCAGTCATTGGTTCATTTGTATGAACTACTTTTTATAAGGTTTAGTTTATTTAAAAACATTTTTTAAAATATGTATTGTATCATTGGTTTCAGAGATGGAGGTCAGTGATTCACCAGTCTTTTTTTTTTTTTTTTAAAGATTTTATTTATTTATTTGACAGACAGAGATCACAAGTAGGCAGAGAAGCAGGCAGAGAGAAAGAGAGGAGGAAGCAGGCTCTCCGCAGAGCAGACAGCCTGATGCTGGGCTCGATCCCAGGACCTTGGGATCATGACCTGAGCCGAAGGCAGAGGCTTTAACTCACTGAGCCACCCAGGTGCCCCTCATCAGTCTTATATAATACCCAGTGCTCATTACATCACATGCCTTTCTTAATACACGTCTCCCTATTACTCCCCCACCCCCCACCAGCAATTCTCAGTTTGTCTCCTATGATTAAGAGTGTCTTCAGTTTGTCTCCCTCTCTGGTTTCATCTTGTTTTATTTTTTCCTTTCTTCCCCATGATCCTCTGTTTTGGTTTCTTAAATGCCACATATGAGTGAGATCATATGATAATTGCCTTTCTCTGATTGACTTACTTTGCTTAGCATAATGCCCTCTAGTTCCATCCACATCATTGCAAATGTTTTGTTGGCTGAGTAGTATTCCATCGTATACCTATACACCACATCTTCTTTATCCATTCATTTGTGGACATCTGGGCTCTTTCCATAGTTTGGCTACTGTGGACATTGCTGCTATAAACATTGGGGTGTAGGTGCCCATTTGTGTTACTGTATTTGTTTCTTTGGGGTAGATACCCAGTAGAGTAATCGCTGGGTCATAGGGAAGCTCTGTTTTTAAAGTGTTTTGTTCTATTTTAAGATTTTATTTATTTATTTGACACAGAAAGAGAGAGAGACAGGGAGAGAGGAAATACAGGCAGGGGGAGTGGGAGAGGAGGAAGCAGGCTTCCTGTGGAGCAAAGAAAGCCTGATGTAGGACTTGATCCCAGGACCCTAGGATCATGACCTGAGCCAAAGACAGGCACTTAAACAACTGAGACATCCTATTTCTAATTTCTTGAGAAACCTCCATACTGTTTTCCAGAGTGGCTACACCAGCTGGCATTCCCACCAAGAGAGCTCCTTTCTCTGCATCCTTGCCGACATCTGTTGTTTCCTGACTTGTTAATTTTAGGCATCTTGACCAGTGTGAGGTGGTATCTCACTGTGGTTTTGATTAATATTTGCCTTATGCCACGGGATGTTGAGCATTCTTTCATGTGTCTGTTGTTGACTGATATTTTAACATTGGCATTTCTTTTGAGACTGTAGGCTTGAAAATAATTCATCCTGAAATCATCTTGGAAGATCTTGTGACATCTTTTGTATCTTTTGAATAACAACATGAAGACTGTTCCAGTAGGTCTGATTTTTATTATGATCGATGATCTTTTAACTATGAAAATTACAGCTAAAGTGTTTTGCTGTCCAGCATTTTATCAACAAGAATAGTTACAAACGAGCTCTTTGGTCTCCCTCCAAGAAGTAGAGAAATTTGGATGCGAATTTGAAATTGTTTTTGAATCACTAAGTGAAGGCCAAAATAAACAGTACTTTTACCCCACAGCTCTAAGGGGCTATCTGCAAAGTGAAAGTTCAAACATTGGAGGTAGTCAAGCATTCTAGTATATGCCAACTTGCCCTTTCATTGCCATAGATAAAATTTCTGGAAATCAGGAAGACATTAAAAAACAAAACTCCAAACCCTTTTCACATGACACGTGACACCAAAGTGCTCATTATTAGACTTTCCCACTTACCTTCTTGGTCCCGGCTGCCCCCTGCCACCTCCAGCTCATCCACAGTCACTGTCGATCACTTCTGTGATGGGGGAATGAAGGGAGGGAAAAGAATAAGATCTATCGTTTTTGTCTTCGTCGTAGCAATAAGTTGTTAAGAAATACAAGTACGTAATTTGTTTTGCCCATAAAAATATCATGCTTGGTATATCTAGAGAAATAATCACTATAGAAATGTTGAAAGTGAAACTTTTTTCATCTTTGTATTATTTTTAGCAGGAACCAGTCAATTCCCCCCAGTTAGGTGGATGGCTGTTGTCCCCTTTACACACTTATTCTGCCTTCTTCTTGCAGAGGCATTCAGAGCAGCTTTTTTTTTTTTTTTTAAGATTTTATTTATTTATTTGTCAGAGAGAGAGAGAGGACATGAACGCAAACGTGGGGAGTGGAAGCAGAGTGAGAAGCAGATTCCCCCACTGAGCAAGGAACCCAAAACAGGACTCCACCCCAGGACTCCAGGATCATGACCTAAGCCAAAGGCAGATGCTTAACTGGCTGAGCCACCTAGACACACCTCACAGCCAGCTTTTGATTGCTGTTTCTTTTGCTGCTTCTGTAAATCTGAAAAGGCGTTTCTAAAACTGTGGCCCATATATTAATGAAAAATAATAAAAATTTCAGGGTGCCTGGGTGGTTCAGTGGGTTAAAACCTCTGCCTTCAGCTCAGGTCATGATCCCAGGGTCCTGGGATTGAGCCCCGCATTAGGCTCTCTGCTGAGCGGGGGAGCCTGCTTCCCTCTCACTGCCAGCCTCTCTGCCTACTTGTGATCTTTGTCAAATAAATAAATAGACTCTTAAAAAACAATAAAATAAAATAAAATATTTTCGTTGGTCAAATCATTTAGGGTGTCGGGGTGTGTCTTCCCCCTCCCACACCTAGTGAATTTGTAGGACATTTTAGCTAGTGATTAAAGGCCCTTGACATTCCTGCGATTAACATAAAATCTGGTGTTGCATCTCTCAGATTTATTTGATTAAAGACACATTTTTTACTCTGGAATATAAGTTGGGAAAATATTGGCATATTAGTTATATATTGCTGTTTAACAAATTACCACAGTCTAAGCTGCTTCAAACAACACGAGTTTATCATCTCCTAGGGTCTGTTGGTTAGGAATGTGGGCGTGGCTCAGTTGGGTGCCTCTGCTTCCAGGTGTCTCACCTGGCTGCCATCAAGGTGTCAACTGAAGGTTCTCCTGGGAAGGAATCTGCCTCCAAGTTACCATGGTTATTGGTGGAATTCAGTTCCTTGCAGTCTGTTGGACTCAGGGCCTCAGTTCCAAGCTGTCTGTTGGCCAGAGGCTACTTTCGGTCCCTTACTATGTGGACCTCTCCAACATGGCTACTTGCCTCATCAAAATAGTCAAACCAAGAAGACAATAAAGTGAGTGTGCAGCAAGACAAAAGTTATAGCCTTTGCCAGATTCTGTTTTTTAGAAACAAGTCACAGGTCCCATCCCTACTCAACAGAGCAGGCAGGGGATTCTGTAAAAGCGTGACTATCAGGAGGCAGTGGTGTCAGGGGAACAACCTTAGAGTATGCGCATCACTATGGTATCAAAACTGCTATCCAGTTATCTCATGATAATTACACTGTGTGATACGACTTTCCATAAGAAGTAGCAGTTAACTGAGCATATAAAGCCTTATCCTAGGGTATAAAGATGTATAAAGGATATCGGTAATGATGCTGCTGGTGACAAACAGTGATGAGGAGTAAGCCTTCATTGACTGCTACTTGGGTCAGATGCTGGAGTGAGCACTCTGCCTGGCATCTCTTACCTAATCTTCACATAAGCCTCCTTTTTTAGGTAACAAAATGGAAGGTTGAAAAGTTAAGTAAGCCTGTGGGTTGTTCTCGGACAGTTCACTGAGAAATTAGACAAGTTATGCCACTCATTTTACTATTTTTCAACAGGTGACTTCTCTATACATGACAGGAGCTCAGGAAAGGGTTGGAAAGACTTAGAGGGGACTGCCCAAAGAGGCCTTTTCCAAGGATGAGTAGGGTTTCAAGAAGCTTCTGAGATAGGGACAGAGACAGGGTACAGTGTAAGTAAAGGCAAGTAGATTTCCATAATGGTAATATTTATAGTCCCTCTACAATAACATGACAAAGGATAGAGCTATTGCTTTTAACCATAGGCAAAGATATTGGCGGACATGTGGGCAGCAAAGCCAGAGAGGAGACTAAATGTCAATTAGGTAGTAGCAACAACAGCAGATGGCAACTATTTTGGTTCTATTTTTATTATTCATTTATCCACAGCCTCTCTCCAAAGTGGCCTTGCAGCAGCTGCTAATCTGATGGTCCACTTGCTCTCTTCTTACTTAGCCTGCCACTATTCTGCAGACGTGTTTCCGTCTACCCCTTGTCTTCCCTCCAGTTCTGGTCTCTAAGTTCCTTCTTCAGACAGGTGCAGCTGGGAAGACACAGCCTGGGAGCTGCAGCATGGGAGAGTCTCAGCACTCATTTTGCTTGCCTTCTATCAGCTGGAACCTCCTGCCAGTTGGGCAGGATCTGGGCCAGGCCTAATCCCTGCACAGAGAGGCCCCTGGGACGGAAGCAGGGCGCTGAGCCAGGTGTCTGCAGCATGCAGTTTGTCGTCGAGAGCCCTGATCTGGAGAGGCCAGAGCTGTGACAGTAAGCCCTGGTTAGCTCTCCCAGTCCTCCGGGCTAGAACAGTGGCAGCAACCAAAGTTCACAGCAAGGACCAGGGCGGAGAAACTAGGGAACACTCGTCCTCTCTGGAAGCCCTTTCCTTGAGTGGAGATGGTAGCAAAAAGGCAGGCTCATTTAATAAAAAGAACATGAGTGGGGAGTGAGAAGTCCAAGCATTTGTTCTTAACGTTTTTACTAACTAGCTGTTGGACTTTGGACTAGTCACTTAAATAGGCAGTTTTATTTTCTGTGAATTAAGAATAGAAGACAGGATTTAATGATCTTTAAGCTTGAAATCCCAGATTTTAATATTTTTAAATGTCCTTTAAAAATGCTTCTCCAAAGTGAGTCTGCTCTGTTTTGTACCATACGTTTATACAGTTTGTGGTCATTTCCTTAAAAATACCTTTGCTGATTTCAAAGTCAACTTCTGCTTTGCCCATGAAAAAAATTTTAAAACCCAGCAAATACAGAATTACTATGACTGCAAGCCTTATCTGGAATGGAGATTTTATTACCTTTCTTAGTGTAATCATCCCAATTACTATAACTAGGTAATATGGATAAAGAATGGTGAAGAATTGTAATGCTTTCAGAAAGGCTATTTTTTTTTTTGCAATTTTGTACATTCCTCTGAGCTTATCGTAATAAATAAGCTCTCAATATCCTTTATCTGTTTCACCCATTCTCCCCCAACTGCCTCCCCTTTGATAACCATCTCTGTTATTTAAGAGGCCGGTGGGGGTTTTTTGTTTGTTTGTTTGTCTCTTTTTTTCTTCACTTGTCCATTTGTTTTGTTTCTGTGTATGAATGAAATCAAATGGTATTTGTCTTTTCTCTGACCGACTTATTGCATAATGTCCTCTAGGTCCATCTGTGTTGCCACAAATGGCAAGATCTCATTTTTTTTATGAATGAATAATACACCATTCCTTCTTTATCTGTTTATCTGTCAGTGGACACTTGGGTTGCTTCCATAATTTGGCTGTTAGTAAATTATGTTGTAATAAACATAGGGGTACATATCGATTTTTGAATTAGTGTTTTTCATTTTCTTTGAGTAAATGCTAAGTAGTGGTATTACTGTATCATATGGTATTTCTATTTTTAATTTCTTGAGGAACCTCTATATTGTTTTGCACAGTGGCTATACTAATTTGCATCCTTACCAACAGTGCACAAGGGTTCCCTTTTTTTTTCACGTCCTCGCCAGCACTTGTTATTTCTTGTGTTTTTGATTCCAGCTGTTCCAACTGGTGTGAGATGATAACTCATTGTAGTTTTGACTTACATTTCCCTGATATTATGGATGATGTTGAGTATCTTCTCATGTGTCTGTTGGCCATCTGTATGTCTTCTTTTGAAAAATGTGTCTTCAGGTCCTCTGCTCATTTTTTAATTGAATTCCTTCTCTTTAGAGTTGCCAATTTGTTTGCAATTTTATTTTTTTAGTTTAATTTTTTAATTTAAATTCAATTAGTCAACATATAGTAGTGCAGCATTAGTTTTGGGTATAGTGTTCAACAGTCCATTAGTTGCATATATCACCCAGTGCTCATTACATCAAGTGCCCTCCTTAATGTGTATCCCCCAATCACCTTATCCCCCCACCCACCTCCCCTCTAGCAGCCCTCAGCTTGTTTCCTATAGTAAAGAGTCTCTCATGGTCTGTCTCCCTTTCTGATGACTTCCCTTTCAGTTTTCCCTCCCATCCCCTATGGTCCTCTGTGCTGTTTCTTATATTCTACATGTAAGTGAAACCATATGATAGTTGTCTTTCTCTCATTGACTTATTTTGTTCAGCATAATACCCTCCATTTATATCCACATTGATGTAAATGGAAAGTATTCTTTCTTTCTGATGGCTGAGTAATATTCCATATTGTGTGTGTGTGTGTGTGTGTGTGTGTGTGTGTACACACCACGTCTTCTTTATCCATTCTTCTGTTGATGGACATCTGGGCTCTTTCCCCAGTTTGGCTATTGTGTACATTGCTGCTATAAACATTGGGGTGCCAGGTATCCCTTCGGATCACTACATTTGTATCTTTGGGGTAAATGCCTACTAGTGCAATTGCTGGATCGTAGGGTAACTCTATTTTTAACTTCTTTTTTTTAAATTTTTTTAACACTTTTTTTAAAAAAAAGATTTTATTTATTTTCTTGACAGACAGAGATCACAAGAAGGCAGAGAAACAGGCAGAGAGGGAGTTGGGAAGCAGGCTTCCTGCTGAGCAGAGAGCCCGATGCGGGGCTCCATCCCAGGACCCTGGGACCATGACCCGAGCCGAAGGCAGAGGCTTAACCCACTGAGCCACCTAGGTGCCCCTATTTTTAACTTCTTGAGGAACCTCCATGCTGTTATCTAGAGTGGTTGCACCAGCTTGCATTCCCACCAGCAGTGTAGGAGGGCTCCCCTTTCTCTTCATCCTCGCCAACATCTGTCATTTCATGTCTTGTTAATTTTAGGCATTTTGACCAGTGTGAGGTGGTATCTTACTGTGGTTTTGATTTGTATTTCCCTGATGCCAAGTGATATGGAGCATTTTTTTGTGTGTCTGTTGACCATTTGCATGTCTTCTGTGGAGATATGTCTGTTCATGTCCTTTGCCAGTTTCTTGACCAGATTATTTGTTTTTTGGGTGTTGAGTTTGGTGAATTTTTTATATATCTTGGATACTAACCCTTTATCTGATATTTCATTTGCAAGTATCTTCACCCATTCTGTAGGTTGCCTTTTATTTTTGTTGGCTGTTTTCTTTGCTGTGCAGAAGCTTTTTATCTTGATGAAGTCCCAATAGTTTATTTTTGCTTTTGTTTCCCCTGCCTTTGGAGGCATGTCTAGCAAGAAGTTGCTGCTGCCATGGTCAGAGAGGTTGTTGCTTGTGTTCTTCTCTAGGATTTTGATAGATTTCTTTATCACATTTAGGTCTTTCATCCATTTTGAGTTTTTCTTTGGGTGTAAGAAAATGGTCCAGTTTCATTCTTCTACGTGTGGCTGTCCAATTTTTCCAGCACTGACAGAATAAAGTTGTCATTTTTTTAAGACAAAAATGGCTTACAGGAGAGTGCCTGGGTGGCTCAGTCAGTTGGGCAACTGCCTTCAGCTTGGGTCATGATCCTGGAGTCCAGGGATCAAGTCCCACATCAGGCTCCTAGCTCGCGGGGAGTCTGTTTCTCCCTCTGACCTTCTCCTCTCTCTCAAATAAATAAATAAATAAATAAAATCTTTAAAAAATATCTTTAAAAAAAAAAGATTTACAAGAAGTGATTGATAGTATAAAGGATATCTTTTTAAAAAAGAACTGTGGGTATTTTGTTGTATTTTGACAATTAATTCCCTCAGTGTATTTTTAGAAATGCATACTGCATTTGTTCACAGCATTTGGTGTGGTGTTTAATGCTGTATAATAGGTTTAGAGTAATTTAGTCAACAATTTAGAGGTACTGTTTTCTACTTGTGGATTTTAATATGCAATCATAATTTCAAAGATTAATCCACACACATGCACTAAGTTTTACTTAACTGCCAGATGTGTATTTCAAGCAATTTCTCTTTTTCCTCCTTTAATGAAATATTTAATGAAAGAAACAATGAGATCAATAAAAATAGGATAGCGAACTCGAGAGCACCTTATTCTGGAACTCATATTTGGTTTGAAGATAGTTTCTCAGTTTAAAATGTCTTCAGCTACACTTAAAGGTTCCAAATAAAGCTTTATTGATGAGGATAAATGCCTGAAAGAACAAGCTATTTGGACTGACAAGAGGGGAACAGTTAAAGTCTATATATCAGATTCTATAAAGGACATATGCTTCAGATGTTAGGTTTCTGTCTTTAATTCCTAAAGGAGAAGACACTTGTCTAGTCTGGCACAAGAGGAGTTTATATTTTATTGCTGACAGCTCTGTTAAAACTGTGGCAGTCTTCTGGGAACATTCTTGGTCCTCTCAGGCTTAACATATGTGATGTTTGCTGACAAAGGAGGATAAATTGTTTTGTTGCTGATTCTGAGTTTGAACTTCTCGAAACCTACCTACCTATATTCTCTCGTCCATTATTTCTGGTTAGTTAGAGCAGCATGCCTTCACCTTCTTAGATGTAGAAATGAAAACTTCATTTTATGAATTGTAAAAAAAAAAAATTTTAATCTTAGCTCCTTTGGGCAGTTTTGACTCTTCCGTCTTAGGGAAATCTACTTTAAGTACTGTATTTGAAAGCAAATTTCCCTTTAAGGAATTTTTTTTTTTTTTTTTTAAACATCAGAACTTCCTGATGACTCAAATTGCTCATGCAAATTTAACTTGGTCTTTGTCACTAAACTGGCTATTACACGACAAGCCTGTGCTTTAGAAGACAACTTGGTGGTCATGGTGAGAATATTTAAGTAATAGTTTATTTCAGCTTGTTCTACCCAGTCATTGGCTCATTGCTGCCAGCCATCAGTTTCCCTGCCACACCAGGAGAACCTGTCATTTACATCCGATCACTATTTTAGGACTCACACTATGAAATATAAGGAAAGACGCTAGAATCTGAGGGTGGAAGTTGGAAGGGGGTGTATGACAGCACAGGGCTGGGTGAGGACTTAGTTGACCCTTTTTCTTTCTCTCTTCTAAAAACAAGTCCTTTTCCTCCTGTGTACAAGTAATAGGCATTTCAGAGAACAAAAGAGGAGTAGAGTGAAAATTAAGTTTTCTTCTCCTCCTGTTTTTTTATTCCTTTCCCCACAGGCAGTTCCCTTTACCTGTTCCTTATGTTTCTTTTCAGAGATAGAATATGTCTATGTAAGCACTTCTTTTTTTTTTTTTTTTTTTTTAATGCAGATAGTACATAGCATACCCACTGCTCTTTGTTTTGCCTTTTCTCTCAACAATTTATTATGGTTGGCTCCATATTAATACATACAGATTTATTGGCCTCTTTGGCTGCATTCTGTAAGCTGTGCCATAATTTATTTAGCCACTTTTCTTCTGGAATCTGAGGTTGTTTTTAGTCTTTTGCTAGAAACAGTGTCACAGTGACTATCCCCGCACAGAAGTCTTTGTGTGTATAAATACAGGGTAAATGCCTAGGATAAAAGGTGCCATTGATCACTCTCTGAAACTTGTGAAACACACCCAGTGCCTTCCAAGTTTAGTTCAACCAGTTAATTCAATGAACACATTACACATTCTAGGCCCTGTGCGGGTCCCGGGGATCAGACACTGCCTCTGCCTTAAATAAGTTAGCTTCATTCTCCAGTGACTGTGATGCTCACAGGGAAGGTGCCAGGTGACCAGTCACAACAGGAAGGAATGCCTTCTGCTCTCAAGATTTAAGGAAGCATTTGAAGCTGGGTGGGAGTTAGAGGTGGGAAGTGGCAGTGAAGGACACGTGGGATGGTACAGGACAGTGCCCCAGGGTGCCTGCTGGCCGCACTGCCTCCCCCTCGTGGCACCCTCACCATCCCTGCAACATGCCAGGCCTGCTCCTGCATGTGCCCTCTGCCTAGACTGCTCCCCCTAGATTTCTTTAAGCCTCTGTCCCCTTACATTGGTGCCCAGAGGGCCTTGGAGCTCCTCAGCCTGGGCCCTTATGGCTTGAGTGTTGTCGGGAACAGTGCTTCGAGTTCCTTCACTCTGCTCTTCCTCTTGATGCCACCAGAAAGGTGTCTCTCATGATGGCATCATGTCATGACTGGCTCCCCCGGGGCGTTCGGCACTGCCTTAACCATTCTGGCCTTCTTGGCCATTTGCCCAAGGGCAGAGCAGACCCTTCGCTGAGGCTACTACAGTGCAGCCAACATCTGTCAGTCCCACCAAGATTTTATGAAGGTTGAGCATTTGGGGAAGAGCAGGGCAGGGCCCCTCAGGGCACCGCTTGCTTCAGTTTAAGGTTCCATGCTCAGAACCTGGAAGTCCCTCCTCAGAGTTGGGGGGAAAGGGTCTCCTCTCTGTTTATCTCCTCCTCATCTCTGTCTGCCTAAGACTGGATTCTCTCTCCCCAAAATGAGTGTTCCCGGTGACCTACTTAGAACTCAGGCCCCACGCCTCCAAAGAGGAAGTTCCCTCCTCATGAGAATCTGAGGGCCCTGGGAGATCTAATTTCAGATTTCAGTGTCCATTTTCTATCCCCTAGCCACAGGATTGGTCACTCAGGCCCACAGCCCCAAGAATATTTATATTACCAACAGTCCAGTATCAGTGTGCATGATAGGATTTAGACCTAAATGTAACCACAAGTTGGGCTTTATTGGTTTTGTCCTTTTTAGGGTGAGGAAAAGCCCTCACCATATCCACTTTCTTTAGTCCTCTTGTTTCCTGAAAACTTCTAATGGAGAATGATGGGGAGCATTATTATGTTATCTCTGTGTTCCTTGAGGCAACAAACATTTTCCTCAAAGAAACCACAGAGCCTCAGAAGCCCATTAGCTTTGCCAAAACATGCGCCCAGTTTACACTAAACCCTTCGCTCTGAAACATCAAGATGCAGGTTAATTTCCCAGCTTGCCCCAGAACAGTGGGTAGGGACTTGCTTTACATTTACATAACAGAAATTTTGCTATTAAGTTGGTTTTCTTAGAAGAAAGGAACAGTCAACCTCAAAGATAAATTCAGGTCTCTTTCTTTAATAAAACGGAACATGAGTAAGCTTTGAAATGATGTTTTTATACTGCTGCCCATCAAGGTTTAAAAAAAAAAAAAACCTATCAGATCTGGGCATACCTCCTTCTCTTCTTAAATTAACACTCTGAGAGGTAGCTAGGGCGCCACGTAGAATCAGAGGAACCTGGTGTCGTAGTTGGGATCTAAGCTGGTTTCACACGTCTGAGTCCTCCAGTTCCTAGTCTGGATCCTAGTGAGCAGGGACAAGGCCGTTCCGTGTCTGTGTGTGGTTTAGATAGACTTAGCCCTGTTTTAAGTATGGTCTTTTACAGAGGACTTGGTGTTATGTCAGGATGTGGAAGGGGTGGAGAGTGGTGGTAAGAAATGGAGCAGTCGTAAGACATGAATCTTGCTCATAGAGAGCTTGTCATATAGATGGAGAGGTAAACACGGAAATGAAAAGTTAAATAAAATCGTTTTATATACTTAACTGCCAAGTGAGCTGAATGGAAGATGACATGTGATGTAAAAATATAGAGGAGAGATTGATTACTTCTTGAGGTTTTATTTATCTAAATTTTAAACATATTAGTTTGAGAAATAATAGAATTTGTTAAGAAAGCATATCCATCACATTTATTATTATGAGCCAGTAGCTTATATATTAATAGCTTTATATGTCTTCCTATTTGTATCTAACATATATGTGAGCGGTATAAAAGAAAGAATTTATGTGTTTGGGTTTACTTCTAAATAACAATAACAAAAAAGGATCATGAGCTTTTTTGTGATTCACTTTTACTCACATTGGGTTTTTAAACATTTTGAAATCCAGGGACAGATACTCTATTGAGATCTGACAAAATGTCCCAAGGTATAAAGGTATAAAATAGGTGAAAGAAGAGGTACTGTGGATCAGGTGAATTGGCCATTCTCTCTGTTTGTCAGGACAATAAAGACTTGCCACCTGCTACAGGAACACTGTCTCAGGGCTTGAGGATAGGTGGCTGTTCTAAACATATATGTCGGTGCAACAGTAGACTCAGTGTGGGCTAGACACCACGCCAGGAGCTGGAGGAAAAGCAGATGAACTGTGGTCCTCCTTTTAGGGAAGCTGCAGTCTGGTGTGGGATGGAGGGCGGCTGACATGTGAGTGAAGGACTTGGCAGGTCCACTCAGCCTCGGGGCTTCATTCAGTCAGAGAAGAGCAAGGCTCATTACTGGACCGGTGAGGGGAGGGGAGGGCAAGTCAGGAAAGCTGCTGGAAGACTTGGCCAGAGTATAACTTTGAAGGACATGTAGGCATTCCAAGATCAGAGACCATGTTGTGCAAAGGAGCTGATGTGAAAGCAGATAATTACAGGTAATTTGCCTCAAACATAAAAAGGAAGGAATGGGAAGAAACAAGGCTGGAGTAATAGCAGGGGAGGTCTTTCGATTTTGGACTTTTAGGATAAATTCCAGAGAACCCATTAAGCTCTTTAGCAGAGAAGTGACCTGATCAGATGGTGTTTTAGTTCATGGTGACAGCCAATATGTTGTGAGTATTGTATGAGCCAAGTGTACTATGAAGCATTTCCTATGCATTTCTCATTTAATTCACACAAATACCCTGAGTCAGGTATGGTCCTTGTATTAGAGATCCTGGAGAGGAACAAAGGGCAGCTCAAATGGGTCAATAGAGGAGAATTTGAGGTAGGGACTATTTATGAAATTGTGGGCAGGATTGAAAATGTGAAACCCATCAGGCTAGCAATAGTGGGGGGCTTTTAACCAAGTCTTTACCAAGACCCCAAGATATAACTTGATCTCTGCTCAAACAGTATGATAAGAGAAAAAATTAAAAGCACAGGAGAAAATTCAGAAAAATAGGATCATAATTTAAAAGCCGTAAGCCATAAAATTAAAAAACAGTATGTATTTAGTTTGACCCAAATCTTTTTTTTCCCTTGAATTGGCTCGTTAATTTGAACTGATTTGGTTGGACATGTATTGTAAACACATTAAAACCTCTCAGTTAAAGTCACGTCAGAGGGCAACTGGGTGCTCAGTTAGTTAAGCTTGACTTCGGCTCAAGTCATGATCTTGAGGTTGTGGGATTGAGCCCTGCGTGTTGGGCTCACGCTCAGCACAGAGTGTGCTGGTCTCTCTTCCTCTGCTTCTCCTCCCCCCTCCCCAATAAATAAATAAAATCTTTAAAAATAAAGTTCATGTTAGTAAAGGACACCTCAGAAAAGCTCTTCTTTTTTTTTTTTTTTAAATGCTTTTTAAAAAAAAATTTTACTTGTTATTTGTCAGAGAGCACAAACAGGAGGAGCGGCAGGCAGAGGAAGGAGCAGGCTTCCCACTGTACAAGGAGCCCAGTAAGGGACCTGAGCCCAAGGCAACTGCTTAACCAGCTGAGCCACCCAGGCGTCCCCGGAAGAGTTTTTTCTTGTGTCATTATATGTCCTACAGATGAGCTTTGATCACACCTGAGTTTGAGATTTCTGGGGAAAAAGGGGGGAAGCAGAGCCCTCAGTGCCCTGTAAATTAAATATCCCCCCTCAGACTCCTTCCCTCCTTTCCTTTTCTTCCCTCCTTCCTTCTTTCCTCCCCTCCCCCCATTTCTTTCTCTCTCTCTCCCTTCCTTCCTTCCTTTCTTTCTTTCTTTCTTTCTTTCTTTCTTTCTTTCTTTCTTGTTTAACTATTCCCCTCTAAATTACAAGTCTCTGGCTAACTAGTTGCTTTCCACTTCAGAAAATATCAGCAGATGAGACCTCTTCTCATTCCAGCAGTTAGACCTTAAGTAAAGGTTTCTGAGCATTTCTCCAGAGTACTTCCTTACCAAATTTCTCTTTTCCTTGAGGGTCTGTTGTGTGATTGTTCTGTGAGGCTCTCTACACAACATCAGTCGTGTTCTCTCATTTCCTCATATTTTTGGAACCTCCTTCCAGTAAAACCAGCATGTGTTTTTCTTTAAAAGATTTTATGTATTTATTTGGGAGAGAGAGAGAGAGAGCATGAGCAGGTGAAAGGGCAAAGGGAGAGAGAGAGGAGGAAGCAGACTCCCCACTGAGCATGGAGCCTGATGGGGGACTCAATCCCAGGACCCCGGGATCATGGCCTGAGCCAAAGGCAGACGCTTAACTGGCTGAGCCCCCCAGACACCCCAAAAGCAGCTTGTGTTTTCTCCTCACTTCTCTTTCTTGTCTTCACCCTTTTGCTCTCCCTGTCCCACCAGGCTGACCTGCCCCCATTGCGGACTTGGGAGTCACTCATTCTCTGCCGCTCCATCTGCATGGAGCCCAGGAACACATTTGTTCCCAGATTCCCAGTCTTCTTGGAGATACAATGGCACTGCCTGTATTCATCCTGGCATAGCTACTTACTACTGTGTAACCTGGGATAAACCCATTTCCTTTCTGTTAAATTAGGATACCAATAATCATACTACTTTCTCGGTTGTTGTAATGACTAAATGATGTCATGTATGTAAAAACCTAATAGATTGTAACTTCTCATTAAAATCTCATCAGGTGTACACTCGCATATTCACTGATTTTTCATATTTTAGTATTATCTATAGTAAGACCAGGTAAAAATATTGTATTACCCCTACACACAACTTTTAAAAAAGTCTTAGGTGTTTTAGAAAGGAAATGGGAAGGATTTTCTCATAAACCTTCCAGAGGAACACTTTTAATTTTGTATTTTCCTTAAAAACTCAAAAATTAATGGAAGCATATGTTGTCATTTCAAATGTTATATATGTATGATGTCATTTTTATAATTGGCTTCTTATTAAACATAAAGGATATACCTCTGGCATAAAATCATAATTATTTTTACATAATTTGACCTAATTATAGTTGTGATGATTCAACAATCTTTCTTTAACACATACCAGTGTACACCCTTAGAATATTTGGTGTGTATATATATAAATACATGTTTATAACCAAATGGTCTAAAAGTTCTGAATAATATGTCTTGATTTAAGACTGAGAGTCTTATGGTGAACTTAGTATGTTTTACCTCTAATTTTTAAAAATTGGGGAAAAAGGTCGCCTGGGTGGCTCAGTCAATTGAGCATCCGACTCTTGGTTTTGGCTCAGGTCATGAGCTCAGAGTCATGAAATTAAGGCTCTGAGCTCAACGGGGAGTCTTCTTGGGACTCTCTCTCTGTCTCTGCCCCTCCCTCACTGCAATGTCTGTCTGTCTGCCTCTCTCTCAAATAAATAAATTATTTTAAAAAATAAAAATTTGGCGAAAACCAGCATGAATATGCATTCATCAAAATTGCCAATTTAGTCAGATTATGCAATTCATTTTCTGTACTGCGTTGTCATTTCACATTGGAATAATAACTATGGGTCTCACTAAATGAGAAGCAGAAACTAGAAAACGAAATGTAAGCCAGTGAGCTGTGAAAATGATGTCACACTCTGCTGGAAATGATTTCACATTCTCTGTGCATGTGGATGTGATGTGAGGGGTTCACTGAGGTAGAATTATTTACTTAAAGGCCTTTTTAAGAATTGGAGCTTACATGATCATCACACATTTAATTTTAGTAATATTTTCTTAGCATCACTGAGTTTTAGTACTTGGACAACTCAAAGTGACCTTAGTCTGATCCATGGGTCAGCAAAACTTTTTCTTAAAGGGCCAGATACTAAATGTAGCTTATGGGTCCCAGTCTGTGCCAACTACTCAGCTCTGCCGTTGAGCACAAAGTGGTAGATGATATGTGAATGAATGGATGTATCTGTGTTCCAGCAAAATTTATTTACAAAGACAGGTAGCTGGCTCACAGGCACCTGAGGAATCTGATCTCAGCCCTTTTTATTTTATGCATAACATAGCAAGCAAGCTTACATGATTTAATCGAGGAGATACAACTAACTAGTTAGTGTCAGAACCACTATCAGGCATTTAGTTTTTTCATGTCACAAGTCTTCCAAAATGTAGGCTAATGCTCTGATAACAGCATATCGCTCATATGGTAGTCAGCCAAAGGATTCTGACTGATTGGTCTTACCATCATCAGATCTGTTTCATTTAAAGAAGTATTTCCTAGAGCGGTATGTTGTTTTTAATTTCTATACAAAATAGAAAATAAAGTTTTTCTATTTGTGAAATTTAAGTATTTGAATATTTTCTTTCTTTCTTTCTTTCAAAGATTTTTTAAAATTTAAATTAAATTAGCCAGCATCTTTAGTTTTTCATACAATGTTCAATGAACCATTAGTTGCATTTAACACCCGGTTCTTATCACGTGCCCTCCTTAATGCCCATCACCCATTTACCCCATCGCCCCGTCCACCTCCACAACCCTCAGTTGCAGGTAGACTCAGGAGTCAGGAGTCTTTTTTACTTCTTTATTTGAGAGCAAGAGACAGAGCACGAGCAGTGGGGAACGGCAGCGGCAGAGGGAGAGACTCCCCACTGAGCAGGGAGCTGGACACCTTGATCCAGGGCCCCGAGGTCCTGACCTGAGCCAAAGGCAGACACTTAACCAGTTGAGCCATCCAGGCATCTCTGAATATTTTCTTTCTTTTTAGAATGTCTGTATTAAGATATTATGATTGTTTCTGTTATTTAAAATGCAGATTAAGAAAATCTTTATGATAGATAGTAATTAGGCATAACTTATTAACTTTAAAAATTCAAAGATAAGTAAATAAAATCAGAGCAAAATAGAATACTGCCTTAATATCTTTAAATGCCTTCTGCACTTAATTTCATTTTATTAGAATTTATCTTCAACGAATATTATTATTCAGTTGAAAGACTCTAACAGTTGCCAATCAAAACATTCTTAAGGGATTTTGGAATGCTGCAAAGACTAGCTTCTGTTAAAATAGAAATCTGGATGGAAAGGAAAACAAAGATGTTTCATCAAAGGAAAGAATTGTAATTCCAAAACTTTTTTTTCCACTGTAAGCAATACCATGTGATATTAAATATATGAAAGTACCCTCAAATATCCACATTTCCTGCTCCCTGTGATGGTAAAAATGGGCAAGGGAGATTGGAAAAATCAAGCTTTCATAGTGCTTATCGAGAAAGATTGAGCATTGAAGTCTTTTGTTATTTTTCACATTAAAAAATATTTCAACCAAATTTTAGTTTTCAGTTAAATTAAATTCAACAAGTGTAGGTCATTATTGTCTAGGATGTATTTTGAAATTCATAAATTTTGCCATGAACAGACTTGAGGTTTGTATAACAATCCAGCAAGACATGAGGAGTACCTAAGGAGGAAGAAAAGAGGGAAATTACAAAGTAAAATATGTTGAATTTTGTAATTTTATACATGGAAGGAACCTACAATCAAATGAGCCTTCTGGTTTTGGTGAATGGATGGATGCTGATGTTTATACGTTTTTTTTTTTTAAGGTTTATTTATTTATTTGACAGAGAGAGAGAGAGAGAGAGATCACAAGTACAAAGAGAGGCAGGCAGAGAGAGGGGGAAGCAGGCTCCCTGCTGAACAGAGAGCCCGATGCGGGAGTCTATCCCAGGACCCTGAGATCATGACCCGAGCTGAAGGCAGAGGCTTAACCCACTGAGCCACCCAGCAGCCCCGATGCTGATGTTTAGTGGTGAGTTCTAGAACACGGGAAGAGAAAACATTAGTTGGAGAATTAAGGGCAGGATAAATGTTTGTGATACCCATGTAAGATGAAGTGTACTTTTTAAAAATAGAAATCTAAAGGGGAAGATTGATGCTAGAGGTATTTATTTGGGATCATTAGCTTACAGAGAGTAACTAAAGCCATGGGAGTAAATAGTATCACCCAAGAAACGTCGTCAAGTACAAAGGGAAGAGGTTGAAGCCAGAACTCTGGAGGACACCAGAAGAAAATACTTTTTGTTTTGTGTGATGGTTGTTGATGGATACATTCTAGGAGCAGCAGTAAAGAATTTTCAGACTGCTTTAGCACATCACAAGATATTAATATAAATCCTCCAGGAGGAAGGGGACTCCATTAAAAATTTATATGAAAAAGGGGTACCTGGGTGGCTCAGTGGGTTAACCTGTGCCTTCAGCTCAGGTCATGATCCCAGGGTCCTGGGATCAAGCCCCGCATCAGGCACTCTGCTCCGTGGGGAGCCTGCTTCCCTCTCTCTCTCTCTCTGCCTGCTTCTCTGCCTTCTTGTGATCTCTCTGTCAAATAAATAAATAAAATCTTAAATAAAACCTTAAAAAAATTTATATGAAAAAAGACATTTCTGACCCATTTCCAGGACTATGGAAAATTAAAAAAAATGTATATATATGTATGTGTGTGTGTGTGTATGTATATAAGCATATATATGCCTATGTTTTTATATATATATATATATATATATATATATATATATATATATATATATATAGGACAGAGGGAGGCATATATATATGCCTTACACTATGGACTGGCTCATAGAATAGAGAAGTCTATTATATATATATATATATAATATATATATGCAGAGGGAGGCATATATATATGCCTTATGCTATGGACTGGCTCATTGAATAGAGAAGTCTTTTCCTTTCCAGCCTAAACTGCCAGATGATAAAATATTACCCAGGTATTTCGTGTCTGTTTGGAATCAAGTTGTGAAGAAAAGAGCTGCTCTCCTAGAAATACTGATTTTGTGATTAAGAGCAAAACACTCTTTTTTTGATTGTTTAGTTTGGGGAATGAGATATGTTGAGAAAGACGTGGGAGTTGCTGTAATATAAAAACAAAACTACTGAGAGACACAAAAGAGTGGCACATCCTGTGGGATATGGTGGAACCTATGTCTTTATAGCATATTTCAGTTGATATTTGCAAGCTCATCTTTCTTTTGCCATTACTCCACTTAATTAAAAAGAAACGAGTCATTGTTACCAGTTCTTTCTCAATTCCTTGGTCAAAGAATTGAGCAGAGACATGGGAGTTATCATTCTTGAACCCCTGTCCTAGGTTTAGCAACTTTCTTCATAAAATTAGAGGCTACTCAATCCCTAGCCAATCTTACCACATGCGCAAGGGATACATTGGAATTTGAAAGAGTAATGAGGTGTGCAGTGTGCGTGGAATATAAAATCTAACATGTATCTGTATACAGCTAAGAGAAAGTTTCCTGTTTTTGGAAACTGAAACAATTTACTAGTGAAATGCATTTACTCCTGGACTCATAGCGCATTTCCTGTACTGACATGCAGATGGCTGTAGGCACTTGTGGTTGGGGTCATGTTGAGTGCCCATAGGATATCTTTATGCCTATGCCTAGTGAGGAATGGGATAGTTCCAGATCTGAAACCTGTGACAGATGGAAGTTGGAGATTAGATGTTGTGAGAAATCACCTGTGGATGACATCAAAACATGGCATTAGCCACCGTTCGTTATACATATTTGTGAAAGCACTGGTTTGACTTGATAATCCTTGACAAAACCAGCAGTTAAGGGCAGATGGGGGAAGATCCCAGGAGACCACGCCACTCCCTATCTGAGAGGTCAAAGGAATAAATTTAAAAGAAGAGGAGTAGCCAGCAGTGTCCATTGCAGCTTTCAGAACTGTTAGATAAGGCCTGAAGGGTGTCCATTGGTTGATGCTAACCAACTACTAGTCTGTTGAGGTCGAATTTTGGAAGCATTATCTATCACACGATTTATTTTGTGCCCCGCCAGAGGGTAAAACCAGGCTCAGGGTGGTAGCCGATGTTGGGATCACCATGTTATAGAGATAATATAAAGGGATTCTTTCATTGGGTAAGAAGTTAATTATAAAGTTTAACTCATCTGGAAGTCTAAAATTCTTCTGTGCTAGCTAGTATCAAGGTTGCCCAACTTGGAATAACTGGCAGTAGGCTTTGAACAGCAGGACTTTTTACTCTCGTCTAGGGTTTCTCATGAGTTAGAAATGATAATGTGTTAAAGTGGGATACTCTGGATTGTTCTGTAAGCCATTTTAAGTGCCTGTAGGAACATGCACCCTTTCGTACGCACACACTCAGCTAAAGTGGTATTGTGCAAATAACTGTACTCATCTGTTGAGCATTACACTTTGCTTTTTGACTTTTAATTCAAACTAAGCATAATATAAGAAGTTTTGATAATAACCCATGAACTTCATCCTTTTTAAAAGGTGGTGTAGCTCTCTTCCTGTAGTGTAACCATAGCAACTGACAGGGAACAGAGAAAGAAAGCTTTCACACATGCTGTGCTAATTAATCCTGTCCTATAGTTTTTCCTTCAGCTGGAGGATGCAGTTTAATATATTCTGCATGAGTAAGTGTGTTTTGATGTATGACTGTAAATACATGGCGATATCTTTACCAAAAATATTTATTAAAAATATTGTTATATATTCCGACTTCAGGGTATACCCTTTTTTAAATTCTTTTTTTTTTTTTTGAGATTTTATTTATTTATTTGACAGACAAAGATCACAAGTAGGCAGAGAAGCAGGCAGAGAGAGGAGGAAGCAGGCTCCCTGCTGAGCAGAGAGCCCGATGCTGGGCTTATTCCCAGGACTCTGGGATCATGACCTGAGCCGAAGGCAGAGGCTTTAACCCACTGAGCCACCCAGATGCCCCTATTCTTCGTTTTAATAATTTGTTTCCTCCCTGAAAAATTTGGGAATCTGTATATCTTTTTAACTGAACAGTCATATTTTTAAGATGAAAGCCTTTTGTTTATCATCATATAGGACACCTTCCACAAGAAAATGTCTAAATTAACTATATTAAAGTGAGGTGGTAGAAGAGTTTTTCTCAAGCAATGCAGAGGAGTGTGTCTTTAAAATATAGTAAGATTCTTCAATATGACACATTAATATGCAGACCATTTAAAAACAACTTAACACCTTAAAAAGTTAGATATTACAAGCTCATTTTCACTCTTTATTTGGGAGCTACATGACCCATGTCAGCGGTGTTTGGGTAGTCCTTCACCTAAACTTGTGAGAAGGGGGAGAATAATGGAAACAAAGAACTTTGCCTTTTTATGTTTTTCATATTTAACCACTTTTACAAACTTATATTCAGAGTAAACATACTTGATCTGAAATCATATAGTTATTTAGATTTATACTGTTTCTAGGTTATTTTGAGGTCTTATTCTCTCTTTAAAACTGGAAATACCAAAAAACAAAAACAAAAACAAAAATACCAACCTGGAAATACCACAGGTTTCTTTAATTAGCCTGGTCTTCTCAGTTTTTTCATTCTCTCCTTCTTCTAGCCTAGTTTTCTGTCAAGAGGGTCTTAGAGGAGCCGAGGGATCCAGCCTCAATGTTTTTGGCATCGCATTTCACTTGATGAGAGCATATGGAACAAGTCAGAACCTATTTCAAGGACTTGTTCTTAGCTCTGTATAGAAACGTGCTCATTTGAGGAACTAAATCTTTTGATGGAATTATTAAATTCTGGAAACACTTTACCATCTAATTGTCCTACCTCTTGTGCAGTTTTACCTGAATTTAGGTAGGTTAAAACTTTGTAGAGAAAAGTGGAGGTTACTATGTAAATCTGTTATTAAAAGTAGTTGTTCCGGGGCACCTGGTTGGCTCACTCATTAAGCGTCTGCCTTTGGCTCAGGTCATGATCCCTGGGTCCTGGGATCAAGCCCTGCATTGGGATCCTGCTTCTCCCCCTCCCGCTCCCCCTGCTTGTATTCCCTCTCTTGCTGTCTCTGTCAAATAAATAAATAAAATATTTTAAAAAAAAATAGTTGTTCCATTCAGGTGCAGAAAAGTTGGGTACCATATATATATGTATGTATGTTTGTGTATAGTCTGTGTTTTAATATTGAATACTTATCAACATTAGCCAATTTATAATATACCATTATATTTTTTTAAGATTTTATTTATTTTTTGACAAAGAGAGACACAGCGAGAGAGGGAACACAAGCAGAAGGAGTGGGAGTGGGAGAAGCAGGCCTCCCACCAAGCAGGGAGCCCATTGTGGGGCTAGATCCCAGGACCCTGGGATCATCACTGAGCTGAAGGCAGATGCCTAAGGACTGAGCCACCCAGGCACCCCAGTATACCATTGTATTATTATAAAAACTGAATTGTAGAAAAAAATGAGTTATTATAACTGTAGTTGAATTAATTAGAAATTATTGGTCTTGTCAGCTGTCCTATTAATTTTAGCATTTTCATATAATACAGTAAAGGGAGTATCCAGTGTTTAATAAACAGCAGAAAAATCATGTTCCTAAACAGTAACATAAAAATATAAATTATCAACATTAAAATGAATGTGCTATGGTACATTTATTATAAAAATGTTATATGTGCTTTGAGCCTCACAGTGATAAATAACGGTTTTCACTTGTTATTAATGAACATACCCATATAAAAAGCTATCACATGGATTTTTTTTTTCTTTTGAGAAAGGACATCTATAGATTTTGTGATTTTTAAAAGAAGTTACATATTCATTGTAGAAAACTTGGGGGAAAAAAACCTTGAAAAATGTATTTAGTAAAGAAAAAAAAAAAACTGGAGGGGCGGCTGGGTGGCTCAGTCGGTTACGCATCCAAGTTTTGATTTTGGATTAGATCATGATCTCAGGGTAATGAGATCAAGCCCTGCCTCCTGCTCATGCTGGGCGTGGAGCCTTCTTAAGACTCTCTCTCTCCCTCTTCTTCTGTACCCCTCCCCAAAACAATAGCAGCAACAAAAGAAAAACCCAAAACTGGATAATCCCATTTTCCAGGGCTAACCACTGAAGACATTCAGATAGTTTCCGCCAGTCTTTTTTCTATGCTAAAGTACTTACTGTTACGAGGTCAAACTGAACATAATTCTTCACTTAACATATTACTGTGACCATTTTCTCATTTTTAAAGTTCTTAGAAAACACTTAATTTATCCTGTGGCATCTCATCATCTCTATGTTCCAAACTTAACTCTTCCTTTATCGTTATTTATGTAGGTGGTTTTCAAATAGAGTTTCCTGAACATTTTCCAGTAAGTATTTGACATACCACTGAAAGGAAATAGTAGTTTTGGGACAGCCCTTTGAGAAAAACATCATATTCTCTTCTTTCAGATTCATAATGCATATTAGAAAAATGAAGGGCACTAAGAAGCCTCACAGTATGAAGACCTGTTTTAACTTTTTAAACCATCTTTTCCCAAAATTATTTGACATTGGAATCTTTTCTCAAAATACTTACTTAAAACCCATAGAACTAGGGTTCCATGAAACTTCCTTCGGAAAGTCCAGGAGATTTCTAAGCTTCTGAGTAATGTCTAATAGTTTATGAATTGTTTGTTTGAAACTTTTCTGGAATTTTATCAGATTTATGATGCTTGATTAGGAAATATAAGTGATTATTGGTTACTAACATTATTTGAAACACGTAGGCAGCAATGTACTTTCCCCAGCCTTTCTAGTAATCTCAACATTGCATTTGTGATTCTGTATTACAGTGTCATGTTTGACCTTTTAAAACTGTGAGCCTTCAAATTAAAATTTCCTTGTCTTATTAATGCCTATTAAACTTCTTTGTGTTTCCTTTAATCTACAGGTCTTGCAAGAGCAAAATCTGTCCCTAGCCACACATACTCCAATGAAGTAGTTACCTTGTGGTACAGACCTCCAGATGTCCTCCTGGGCTCGACAGAATATTCCACCTGCCTTGACATGTGGTGAGAAATGGAAGATTTACTCTAGCTAATTTATCTGTAATGCGCAGTCTGGGTCATGCCTAGACAAACATTCTAACAGTTTGAATGAAGATTAATGGTTCAGGAGTGTTGGCCTGTGTGTGGCAGGATTGCGGGATTTTTTTAAAAAACATGATTGGGAATATTCCTTAATCAGAGGCTCCCTTGCACATGGTGTCTGGGAATCGTTCTTAATGGACAGGGGCGGAGATACTTTTCTGTCAGTACAGCGATTTTTCTCCCTGAGGGTCTTAATTCGTAGCTGTGTTTTGTAACAAGGAGGCATGTATCTCCAAACAGCAGCGTGGATTGGAAATAGTAGGAAGCATGTTTCCAGTCAACAACAAAGCTCAGATAAGTAGTCTAAAAATTTGGTGTAACTGTTAGTCACTAGATTTGGTGTAGTATACTCTTGAGAACTTGGTACAAATCATTCCAAATGAAACAAAACAATTACTTTTTAGAAATATCACGTAAGTTAAATTTCAGTAGAGTCTCAATTTCACATGGTGGTTTAGCAAAACTTAAAAACCTGCTATGGTGAGTGCTGTGAAGTGTGTAAACCTGGCGATTCACAGACCTGTACCCCTGGGGATAAAAATATATTATATGTTTATAAAAAAATAATAATAAATTAATTTAAAATAAAACCTGTTTAGGAGGCCCAAAGACTGACAAGATTTAATGCATAATTATTATTTATAAGGGATAATGAGTCCCCAGAGTGCCTGGGTGGTTCAGTGGGTTAAAAGTCTGCCTTTGGCTTAGATCATGATCCCAGGGTCCTGGGATCAAGCCTTGTGTCGGGTTTGCTGCTCAGTGGGGAGTCTGCTTCTTTCTCTCCCTCTGCCCCTCCCTGCCACTTGTGCTCTTGCTCTCTCTCTCTCAAATAAATAATTTTTAAAAATCTTAAAGTATAAAGTATAATGAGTTTCTAATCTAATGTGATCTAAATAAGGGAATAATCTTTTAGTACTCAGGAAAGTCTTCTAGAGACTCAAAAATGTCCTCTATTCATAGAAAAATCCCCTTTCTAGACTCAGGGTTGTGTTCAAAGTGAAACAAATCACATTGCACTTGTGCTGTTTTATCATAGGAATCACCTTCCATGAATGGTTATGCTCCCGTGTATGAAATTCAGTTACATGTTCTTACAACGTTTATGACCTCTATAAAACTTCAGCCTGCGTTGTTTATCTTCCTGCCGAGTACTTACTTCACTGTTTTTCCCTCAGTAATCTTGGCTTTTAGTAAATTAGGCTGTAATGAGGCCTGGCATCTTTCCTGATGTTTTTGATCCAAACATTTTACAGTAAGAAAACAATCAAGTTCCTTGTGATGTAGGGCACAGTGTAGATTTTCTTAATTTAGGCTCCAGCAACCCCTCCCCTCTCCACCCCTTCATAGCCCTCCCCTCCCCCACAGCCGAATAGGATTTCAGAATCTGTGAAGCCACTGAAAATATATGCAACATTTTATGTACACATGGATATATTTATTTTTATGGGGTGTAGATCTGTAGCTTTCAATAGAGCTATAAAAGAATCTGGGTCACTAAACAGCCTAAAATCTATGGTCATAAATTTTGTAATGCCTCATAATAAATTTAATACAAAGTTAATGCATATTCCAAAACACTGAGAATAAAGCTGACCATCTATCATTAAGAAGCTGAGCCAATTCATTTTTTCATCATACTTTTTTTTTTTCTTTTAGGATGGTTGTTTATACAAAATTTTTTTCCCCAAGACTAGGCAGAGGCTTGGGCAAAAGAAGTATTTTGATCATTAGTCATAATGGAGGTAAAGGTTGGAAATAAACGTCAGTTATCAGGATATCAGTTACTGTCTTTCTCATTCCCTTTGTTGTTCCTGTCTTACAGTTGATCATTATATCAATAATCATTAGTTAATATTCTTGAGTTATAATCATTAGTTAATCATTAGTTAATATTCTTGAGTTATGGAATGTTTTAATTTTTTGAGTATGAAAATTCTAGGTTGCCTTTCAATGAGGTCAGTTAAGGACTCTGCTAATAGAACATAGTTTGGAAATATTTGTGGCTTGGAGCCAGTTTCGTCTTTTAGTGCTTGGCAGTCCAGTTAAGTCTCTACACTCATAATCGGAAGAAGCTGTTTTTTATACACTACTGGCTAATTTTTTCCAAACCTTTAAAAGTGCTCTTTAAAGTACAAAGAACCACATGGATTATGACTTGCTGATATGTCTGTTTCTGATACATGGTATTTGATTTCTACCCACCCACCCTTTTTTCTTTCACATGTGTCTACATGTGCACGTGTGTGTGTGTGTGTGTGTGTGTGTGTGTGTGTGTGTGTGTGTGTTCATCCTCTTGAAGAAGGCTTGGGTTCTTTCTGCCAATTTGCTTTAAACAGAGACATAATAAAGCATAAGAAGAAGACTATTATTTAAGGGGAAGGGAGGAAAACTGATACAAAATAGAAGACCCCGAATGCCCTTTTGTCTGCATGCCAAGGTTATTCATTGCCAAAACCAAATAGTAAATGTGTTGTGTTTGAGCAGTTCCCATGCTTATTGGCTTTCCATTTTCAAGCCCTAAAATCTGAGTTATGTCTACGCTGTGCCTGTCATTCTGACTGTAATTTCATCCCAAGCCATTTTCTAAAAGCCATTTTGTTATTATTCTATAAGTCCTAGAAAATATATATATATTTTCAGTTAGAAGTTCACAGGGCACTGATTTTTGCATAATCTATGACATCAATGCTGGGTATTCACAGAACGAGACATGGGACTGTAATTGAGTCATGGCTCAGCTGCACCAAGGAGAAGTGCAAATATGAATGCACGGACAATAGCGGGGAGGCAGGTGGAAGTGGGTTCAGGCTATTTTTCCAGTTCATTTACCATCCTGGGGCAGTAGGGTAGTAACTAAAACCTAACAATCCCTACACAGTGTTACATTTCCCAGTTTTCTGTTTAAATAGCCAGAGGCAATAAAAATATTAATGAAGACACATATGCATTAACATTGGCAGCAAGTGATGGAAAATCAGAACGCTCCATGAGATGATTTACTGCTCTAGGTCTCCAGGACCGTGGCAGTGTGGAAACAAATGTGCAGTTCGAGAACTCAGCAGGAAACCTAGGTTTTGATACTTTTGTCTCCCTCCATGACGAAGGATTTAAGCAGAGGAATCAAATTGGACATTGTCTCATATATAACTTCTCTTAATTCTTGGATTTTATAACTCTTCAAAGTCAAGGCATAAGAAATCATCTTTAAGCTTCTAAACCAAAAGGCTTGTGAAGGACTGAGAACCACATTATAAGAAGTGCCAGCGTGAAAAGCAGCTTATCTGTGTAGTTCCTCCCCTGTTGGGGAGTTATGCTGTAGCCGTGGATGTTATTGCTATAAATAAGCTTTAGGTTTCTTTACAGAAGCTCATAAATGTCTTTAGAGTGGCATTTGTTTTCTAAAGCGGAAGGCCACTTGGGATTATTTTAAGGGATTAATTTTTAACATATGGTGACTAATGTAGCTAATAAATAATAGTATCTCATCAACATCACAGTGCTTCTGGGGCCACGATGTCTGTGGCTCTACCTTGTGGCATCAGTGACAGTGTTCCCCAACACAACGTGTGAAGAACGAGAGCGCACCCGTCTCTTCCTTTCATCATCTTTTTAAAAGCTAATTAACATATTAACTATGCTTGTCAAAATGTGGGGCAAATCATTTATAAATAAGCCTGTCAAATGTAATGAGATTGCATATTAAATCATCCTTTTCTCTATTACATCTCTGATTTAAGATTAAAATTAATTTATTTAACATTGTAGCAGCTGGGTGATTAGAAAAAAATTTCCATACTAGTCTTGATATATAGAAAAATGTCTGTCTCTAAATTGATTTTGCATAGATCAGAGAAGAAATTGCCTATTTATTGAGTATTATAAGGCTGTGTAGCATTGATTTTTATTAAATAAGACTAATCACCATACATATTGGCAATGTATGGAGTTCTGCCATCATCCTTAATGACTGCTCCTGAACCAGGGAAATTTATGAAATAAAATAAGGACTTCCTAGGACTCAGGTTTGTTTTCCAGTGTTTTAAGAGAGAGAATCATAAAGAAGTTCTACTAGAGTGCCCATCCTGAAGATAAATTTGTTCTATATGAGGTCCTGTGTTGAGAAACTGAGTGACAGAAATAATAGTAATCGAGTCTAAGAAATAGTAATCATAATAGTAACAATAATAGATATCTTATTGGACACAAACTGTACTCTAAGTTTCTATTCTGCATTTTTGTCTTTTACATGTTAATTATTATCCTAGTGCACCATGATGCGGTGGAAGAAAACAAAACACAGAGAGACTAAGTAAGATAGTAAAGTTCATTTAGTTAGTAAATAGAGATAGCGTGCAAACTTAGGGCTAACTCATTGCAAAGCCCTTTCTTTACATAATCTCTTCTTAAGATGATTTCTAAGAAATTGGTTTTTGTTTTACCAATAAAGTGATTCTGAAACACAAATATGGTAAAATTCCATTTTTATAATTTAGGTTATGCTCTGAGTCATTTTGGATCCTTTATGTGCTTCGAATAAAGTAGGTGGCTTTCACTCTCCCTCAGCTGGTTTATGGACTGCCTTTCTCCACTCATGTCAGTGTTCTGTGTCATGTGGTTTTACATGTAACTTTATTCAAGGAGGAATTTCTTTGAAATAAACTTAAAATGTGAATCACTGGATTGAATCCATTTTCACGAGACCTGTATCGATGCTGGCATGTATTTTCCAAACTCACCATTACTCATTTACCACTCCTACTAAAATGAATGAATCCACTTTAGAAAGAGTGGTAGTGGGACACCTGGATGGCACAGTCAGTTGGGTGCCTGGCTCAGATCATGATTTCAGGGTCCTGAGATCGAGCCCTGCGTCAGGCTCCATACTCAGTATGGAGTCTACTGAAGACTTTTTCTCCCTCTCCCTCTGCCCCTCCCCACTACTCTCTCTTTCTCCTTCTCTCTCTCTAATAAATGAGTAAATCTTAAAAAACTGTATACATTCAAAAAGAATGGTAATAAGAATGAGAATTAGAGTGCAGGAGCTACATAAATTCATCTATCTGTCAACATTATTTACACATTTTCTTACTAATCGGTTCATAAGACCAAAGAGGATTCAAATCAGTCACTGTCCAAGGTAACAGCTCTTTAAGAGCTCTTGAGAATTCAAATAATACTTGCTTACATAATACATGACCCAATGACACTGAGGTAGCCACTGATGATGCAATAGAACATAACAAAAGAACAGGGCATAGTCAGACAGGCATCTAGGTGGTTGAAAGCTGAGCTCATGAGGCAACTGTAGTTTCTGAGCCCATTTCTACTACTAGAGTCCCTTAAATTAGGAAGACCGTGTAGTATAGGATCCATACCAGGATACTTTTGAAAGTTAATAGTTATTCTGCTAGGGCAACAGGTGAAAAATAGAGACTTAACTGTGGCATGTGGCCATCTTTCTCATAAAGCACTAGAGCAATAATTTGTTAAATACTAGTAGTCAGAAGATCATTAATGCATTTGAGTGCTTAATTCAGACCTAAGGACTGCTGGCTGCAAACTCATGATTCCTAAGTAGAAAACTTCTATTACATTTCTTAATGATGAATTATCTCCAAAAGTACAAGTCTTAAGTGTTAGATTATTATGGTATTATAGAGTGGCTGCCAAAGTGTTGAATTTAGCAATGGCTTTGGTGTGCAGAGGGACCAGTTCTATTTTTCTATCAAAAGCTTAGCATGGTTATGGTTTTTACATCCCCTCTTTGTTCATCAGTGTATGTTTATGAGAGAAACAGTGTATGTGTGTTTTTAATGGTTATGTGCGGTCACTTAAAAGTGATAATTTTACTGAATAATAATATATAAAATGAGGTACTATGTGTAGTCTTCACTACTGACTATTTTAAAAATAAATTAAAATTTCCCTATTTTTATCAAAGTTGACAAAGTTCATGGCTATCCACAAATGGATTTTTAGATGATTTTTGAGGAGCCAATCACCATGATTAAGTTTCACAATATTAGGAAAGCCCTTGGTATATTCAGCTGCCTCATTGGTTTGTGAGAATAGCTAAGAGATGGTTGAATGTGAGACCCCTTAGAAAATTTAAAACTCCACAAATGCTGAGAATAGTTTTCTTATCAGCTTTTAATATATTAATCAGTTAACCCAAATATATTGTGTTTCTGTTGAAGTATTGCATCCAAGGGTGCTACAGGATACATCAAAGAAATGGAAGATGCTACATTTGGTTTTAGGGAGATTAACATACTGTTTATATCTAGAGAATTAGGAATTTTGGCCAAGGATGTTCTTCTCATCTTACTTTTGTGTGTGTATGTATGTGTTTAATTTGGAATTACATAAATTAAGTTCCTCAGATTTAGAGAACATTGAATGTACACTAGCACCTTTTATGTTTTGATTTATATATTTGGTCATGTAGGAATCTGAAATGAGTTCTTTAATCACGTAACTAGCAGTGGCTTGCTGTGTAAAGGAGAGGCAAAGTTGTAGTGGAAAACACGTTAGAAGCATAAATTAGTCTCTGCCACTCCTTACCTAGAGGGTGATATTGGTTGACCAAATCCCTTAACTGTCTTTATCTTCATTTTCCAAATCAGTAAACTATTTCAGGTATAATCAATAACTCATAGCCACATTATTATTACAACGGTAATAACAGCAAAAATAGTAAACTCCCACCTCACCCATACTTAACCCTCTTATTTCCCAGAAGCAAATACTTTCAACTCTCTTAGTATCTCCCTCCATATGTCTTAAGAAATTGTTCATATTGCTATTTATTGATTTATTATTTTAGACATTATCTGCTAAGTAGGTGTTACGGTAGATGAGGATTTAATTTTCTCCCATTACCCTCCCCCCACTCCACCTTCACCTCATGCTCGCAGGAAAGAGTCTGTATCACATTTTGACACATTCGTATGTAAATATTATTCATGGTAAGTTAAGAAGTAGTCATGATTATGTAACCTTCTTCTGTAACCTTTTTGCTTTTCCTGGACTTCATTGATTGTCTCTGGTTTTTACTAGTCGTTGCTCCTATTGTTCATTATTTATAGGTATAAAATATTTGTCAATTACATATGAAAAATACTTTACAAATGCTCAAACATAGCAAATCTATCAATCCCATCTAATTTTCTTGACATCTCCCTCCCCCAACCTTTTCCTTGAAACTTTTCTCTCAGCTCTCTGATTCCTTGCTTTAACAGAGCTGAATATCTGTCATGTTGTGACTTCCATTTGCCCCTCTACTATTGTTGTAGGACCTAAGATGGTTTTTTTTCCCTCTCCAAATCTGTGCTCTGCCCATTGGTGCCCTGCCATGTGTCCTGAATGGCTAACCCCTATGGAAGTACATCCTCCAAGCTACCTTGGCTACTGGTTTCCAGCTGGGTTCAGGCAATGAACCTAATTCTTTTCTTTACCCACATTTCTGGAAATGACTAACTATAACTTCTGTGAGTAAACCCTTCTTCCATGGCTCTAGCTGTCAATAGATTCCACTAACACTTGGCCTTTTTAATTCTCGGCCATTTTAATATGGCTATTAGTTGTAAGGCCCGTAATGGGTTCTGGTGTTGCTAGACTCCTAGTGTTTTAGTATGTCTTATTGGTTCCCTTACACCTCTGTAAGTAATCAACTTATTGAAGTCTGTTCTGATTTAGATTCATTTTCCTTCTGGACCTTTACTGGTTCCAGATTCCCTATTTCCTGGATTCCATGTCTTCCTTCTTTAGTATGCTCAAAAAGAATGTATTAGAGATACAATTTTCAAATTCTTAGTTTTCTCACAATGTCTTTATTCCACTCTTACACATGATTGATAAACTTTGGCTGAGTATATAATTAGGTTCTTCTTCTCCCTCAGAATTTTGAATGCATTGCTTAATTTCTTTAGAGCTTCTGCTATTGTTACTGAGAAATCTGATTCTATTCTTATTCACAGTCATTTGTATGCCCCCTCATACTTTTTCTCTGGAAAATATTAGACTCTTCTATTCCTGATATTCTTAAATTTCATGATAATGTCCTTTTGTTGCTTTTTTCTTTTTTTTTTTTTAAAGATTTTATTTATTTATTTGACAGAGAGAAATCACAAGTAGATAGAGAAGCAGGCAGAGAGAGAGAGGGGAAAGCAGGCTCCCTGCTGAGCAGAGAGCCCGATGCGGGACTCGATCCCAGGACCCTGAGATCATGACCTGAGCCGAAGGCAGCGGCTTAACCCACTGAGCCACCCAGGCGCCCCTCTTTTTTTTTTTTTTTTTTACATTGGTGCTGGGTAGATTCTCTTCAATATGAAGATGGAGTTCTTAGAAAAGTTCCTGAATTTTTAAAATGATTTATTTTCTTCCATCTTCCCTGTTTTCACTTTTGGGAAAATTTGTAATAGTTTGATATTGAAGCTCCTAAGTTAATCCACAGTTTAAAAAAACATTTTTTTCTCTTATTTTACAACTTCTCATCTTTCAAACTTTTCATCTTTTCTTAAAAATTTTTAATTGCCGTATATAAGTGCCCATTTCCCTTTTCTCTGGTTTCTGTTGGAAGCTTTCCTTAAATATGGAGTTGGGAGGAATCCTTGGTTGTCCACTTACTTTTATAAACGAGGCACTATAAATCTTTATGTATACCTAGGGAGTACTAGTTGACCGATCAGTTTATTATATATATTGTTCAGTCAAAAAACCAGACTTTTCATTGGGAGATCCACACATAGAGTCAGTGTCTGAAGGCCTAGTCTTTGTTCTTCCTCAGATGCTGATTTCCTGGCATCCAGCATCCTCAAGGCAGGACAGGAGAGGGGAGCTGATGGTCACATGGGCCAGTAAACATATTTTCCACTTAATTTCCCTTTTCTCAGCTATGTGCCTCCCCCGATCTCTTTAATTCTCAGTTTGAGGCCTTTTGGATTTAAGTTCTCCAGAGAATAAACACTTGGTGCCCTGCTGGTGGTTTGGGATGGAAGATGGTCAGAGAACACCTGTGGGTCATTTGCTTTGTACAGACTTCGAGGTTTCCTCTCTATTTCTGGTTGCAGAGTCATCTTCACGCTTTCTAGAAACTGTATCTCCTAGTCCTGAGCTTTTTCTGAGTTGTCCTAAGTAAATAATCTGATTATAACTCGAAGTTGTGACTGTCTGTGGTCAGTCTAGATTTGCCACCTTCATCCACATCTGAAAAAAATTCTCTCTTCATCCACTGGTGGTTCCTCATCTATTTATTTTATCCTTGCTTAAAATTTTATTCCTTAACTGACATTTATGTCAC
This sequence comes from Mustela putorius furo, assembly GCF_011764305.1. NCBI lineage: Eukaryota > Metazoa > Chordata > Mammalia > Carnivora > Mustelidae > Mustela > Mustela putorius. The sequence goes on from NW_025421998.1 coordinate 34,222,593, forward strand.
TTTAGGGAAGGAGGGGGCGTCTGTGCACAGTTTGCCCATGTCCTACTCTTGAGAATGTAACATTCGTGGTTTAACTAGGGACAATTGACTACTAAGACCCTTGCCCTGTAGAAATTTGTGATTTTGCTTAGACACAGACGTGAGTTGTAGGTGCTAATTGGTGGGAGCCGATCACACAGCACAGTGCAGGAGGGATTGTCTTGACCGCCAGGACTTAGTGTGACAGTGGACATTTGTCATCCTTACCACTAAACTGTTTGGCATTTTAAACTGTGACATAATGACAACTTTAGTCATGAAAATAAACTTAAAGAGAAAGTATATGCTTTTTGAGGAGGTAGTGATGAAAGAGAATAGAATGTGAAGTGATAGTTGTTAAAAAGATAAAAATTGTGCATGAATTTAAAGAATTGGCTGCAGAAAGCAGTCTTTTGGCTCTGTGGCCTGTGTGGATCCAGCATAAGCTTGCTATTAAAACAAGCAAAAGCGTTAGTAAAACTCTTCCAGCAAATGTTCCCGTCAGTATAAAGTTTCTAATCCAGCGAAGGTAAAAGGGTGGACTGTTAATTGATGTGTGCAGGAAAGGAATGATTGAATGGAAATGTAACTGTGGAGCAACTAGGAGCTTGTATAAACATCATTGTGTGACTGTGGTTAGTAAAGGGATTTGGACGTCTGCTTCATACTGTTCATTGAACCATGGAAGTAGGGACTTCTATAGTGTTGTGACACTTGTAAATTAATTCCTCAGGACACTGCATTATCTGGAGTGTACTTTAATTAAGAACCACATTTTCATTTACTGGTAGTCTGCTGTGTGAATTAATGTAACTTAAATTTACTAATGGCTTTTTTGATTTTAGACACTGTATTATGTGACAGGAATTCAGATTTTTTTTTTTTTTCAGTTTTGTTCTTCAAATGTAGTGTCCTTTGATTCATATTGGTAAAAGGTGTCACTAGGGAATTTTAAAAAATGATACAAAAGTAGAAAAAGAATTAAAGTCAAACTTAACTAAAATAACAAAAATCAGCCTGCTAAATTCCATTAAAAAATAAATAAAACCAGGAGCACCTGGTTGGCTCAATCTGTTAAGCATTTGTCTTCAGCTCAGGTTGTGATCCCAGGGTCTTGGTATCAGACCCCATATTGGGCTCCCTGCTCAGTGGGGGACGGGTGGGTTTGCTTCTCCCTCTCCCTCTGACACTCCCCACTGCTCGTGGACTCACAGGGTCTCTCTCTGTCTCTCTCTCTCTAATGCATAAATTAAAAAATCTTTAAAAAACATAACAAGGGGCACCTGGGTGACTCAGTGGGTTAAAGCCTCTGCCCTCGGCTCAGGTCATGATCTCAGGGTCTTGGGATCAAGCCCCGCATCGGGCTTTCTGCTCACCGGGGAGCCTGCTTCCTCCTCTCTCTCTCTCTGCCTGCCTCTCTGCCTACTTGTGATCTCTGTCTGTCAAATAAATAGATAAAATCTTTAAAAAATAAAAAAATAAAAAACATAACAATAAATAAAACTTACCCATAGTTACAATAGGCACTTAGTATTTTTTTTTTTTCCAAAACAACAAATGCTTTACTGTTCCATTGAGATGTTTACAAATACCAAAAAATACCCAGGCCAGGCCCAGCAACCATGGCCCAGTGCTGGGAAGCAAGGCAAGGAGGTGGGCTTGGTGTTAGGCCATGAATGGCTAAGGCCAGACAGCTGGCAGCCTGGTCCTCTGTTCTTCATTCCTGTTGCTCTAATGAGGCCAAAGCGGGGGAAACCAGACCTCAGGGTCTTTTCCCTCTGTTGCCTCCTCTTCTGTTCAGGTTTCCCCTAGGGGATATCTGAGCAGCCCTCCATCCCTGAGAGCCACTCAGCCTATGCAGAACCCCTCTCGCCGCCTCTCCCATCTGCTTTCCTCTCCCTCTGGTCTCTGGATGCCCTAGCTTCATTCCTTCTGGCTCTAAGCAAGGCAGGAGTGGAGAGGAGCGGTTTGGACTGGAGGTTTGGCAAGCCGTGCATCAGGGCCTGGAGACACAGGCAGGGGGCGGGGAGGTGGTGTTCAGTTCCTTACCCCAGCATGAGATGCCTGAGGTCCCAGGCTGGAGAATTGGATGTATGTACCCTCAGATGGGCCCACAGCTAAGCATGGTATGACTAGGAACCAGGTCTCAGCAGCTCCTTTTCCTATACACATGTGAGCTGGTCATCGTTTATTATGGCAATTTATATTTCTCTGTATTTCCATAGAGACAGTAGATTCTAAGAATGAAATGTTTACATAATTTCTTTTTCTGTAGAGCTTGGCAAGGCCTTTATATTCTTTCTCATTGATAATTCAGTGGTTCTTCCTTGATTGCTAGCTTGTACCATGTTTGCCTCTGAAAACAGGATATATTCAGAGCCTACTGTAAACTCTACAATTTTAACAATTTATTACATGAACTATATACATTTTTATCTATTTGTCATTTAATCCTAACATGTTTAATTTAGAAATGGTTTCAGAGCTTTAGCAACCCAGTGAAATTAATACATATTTTTGTTATATTGTTATTTTATGCCTAATTTAACCCCCTTCCCCCCCAAATCTGAAGGTCCTTGGTTATGTTGCCCATATTAGCTGGTCGGTGGTGGCACAGGGGACACAAAACAAAACAAAACAAACCCTCTGGAATCCTAGGGCAGGCTTCTTACCTCAAAGATCTCCCTTGCACAGTAGGAGTATCTTTATTCACTTGTTTATTCATTCAACAAAACAGTAAAGAATATCCAGAGCTTCAAGCATGAAAAAGACCTGGTCCTTGACCTCAAACAGCACCCACTGGTGCTACCAATAGTCTAGACTGCCTAGCCACATTCCAGAGCATATCTTCGAGAATATTCCACAAAACCCACAGACTTCACAAAAAAAAATGGACAATGTGGATTTCCAATGGAAGGCTCTTTGCCCTCAGGTCTTCTGTATATTATCTAAAATATCAGATGGTTGTCAGATATTTTACTGTCACATAGCACCTGTGCAGTCATATATCTTAGGAGTACCCATGCCAATATTCTTAACCATAGTCCATCAGAGTCCAGCTCTGCCACGTGATGACTGGAACTAAACATAGTAACCAAAATCCCTTCAGATTGAAATTCAGAATTTTCCTCACAGAATAATAGAGTAATTTATTTGGAGGTTTCAGCAGCGATTTCTCTTCATGGTGTGCAAATACGGCTTGTCTAAAAAGATTTGAGTATGTCATTTGCTTTGATCTTTAAGAGAATTACTAATGAACAATTTTTTTTCCTGATTCCTCATTTCACATTATTACAGGAGGATTAATACATTTGCATGGAGAAGTCTTATAACTTCCTTGTTCTGCATCAGCTGTCATATAAACAGAAATTAAAGATGTGCAAAGCTTATTAATTTGTTTTCTCTTGTCCTGCGTGGTCTACAGCTATTCCTTGGAGAAGTGCTTTCACTGGTAGCATTTTAAATGACTAATCAGATGGGACTTCTTTCTTCCTGTATTGTTCCGTAGTACAAGAAACACTGTTTTTTGTTTATTTTTTGCTATTCAATGGAATATTTTGAGTCTTCCATTTTTTTCCTTACCGTAGCCCTCAGTAAGGGCCTTACCTATTTATGTTTTTGTGTTGTGACTAGTTTATAACATGTTCCTTGTCCGAATAGTCCCACTTATCTATATAACCCGTGGCTGTTGTTTTAAGGTTTTATCTCTGGGGTCTTCATTATCTGTGGGAGTTGGTTTTGAATTTTCAAACATTTTTAAACATCCACAACAATCTTATTTGCACTGAGCAAAAAATGATAGACTTCAGTTTTTGAGGGTAGTTTTATTGTTTTCTCTGCCCGCACCTTAATTTTGAAGATTTGATTTTGTTTTATTTTTACCCTCATTAGCATTTGTGTCATCAGTAATGAGAACCAATTTGCCATCTCTGTTTCTTCTTTTTTTCATCTCACCAGACATCTAACTAGGGAGAGGCAGCGTGGTATCACGGAGAGATCACTGGCCCAGGATTCAGAATCACCTTTTCAGGTTCTGGGACTGAAACTAAGACATTTAAACATGTAGTGCAATTTCCTTACAGGCAAAAATCAAAACATTGTCTTAGATACTCTTTAAAATTCCTCCAGCTCTAGATTTTAGCATTCAAGGAAAATGTACTGCCGAACCAGAGGTTTCCATAGAGACTGCTGGAACTCCTTCAGAGTAGCTTACAAATGAAGTTAGGGTTTAGATATTTTGGTGAAATTTGGTTTAGATATTTTGCTGAGCTGATTTTTTTTTTTGCATTTAATATGATAATCATAATAGTTCTAAATCAAGTTCTTGTCTCTACTGCAGTTTCTTATGTGCACTCTTCAGACAAGCTTATGCAACCCATTCATTCATTCATTCATTTTAAGGATTTTTATTGAACACCTATTTTTTTAAAATATTTTATTTATTTATTTAACAGAGAGACACAGTGAGAAATGGCACACAAGCAGGGAGAGTGGGGCAGGAAGAAGCAGGCTACCCACTGGTCAGGGATCCTGATACGGGGCACGATCCCAGGACCTGAGCTAAAGGCAGACGCCTAACAACTGAGGCACCCAAGTGCCCCTGAACACTTATTTTGTACCGAACTTTAGATCCAGTCCTGGAGCTTACAAAGAGAAGAAAAACCCATCCAGGCTTTCAAGGGCAGAGAGAAAGTCGGTGTGATAAGCTTAACTGCAGGTATACAGTTAGTACACCCGCAGCTCAGAGATGAAGGTCATAAACTTACCCTTGGTGGTTAGGTGAGGAGAGGCAGGGAAGTCAAGGAAAATGTCATCCATCAGGAATCACTTGGGCTGAAAGGTCAAACCCATCTTTCAGAGTTGACAGAATTGGGTTAAAGGACACATAGGCCATGCCATGGGCAAAAGTAACCTACTTTGATATTTGTGGGTAAAGTAGAAGGACGGAGTTTAAGAAGCAGTTGAGAGAAAGGAAGGAACGGAGGGAGGGGGAAAGTGGTTGGTGACCAACATGGAGAAATACTTAGGGATAGTTAGGTTATGGCACCTTGATGATAGAATGAAAGTAATACAGGAAAGGCAAGGGTTTCAGAGGATTCCCAAGTGTCTAGCTCAGGTAACTGGACCAGAAAGCAGAAATACAGTTCTGCCATATGATTCAGTGCGCGCGCGTGCGCGCACGCGTGCACACACACACACACACACACACACATATACAGGTACTAAAATATATGTATAATGAAACATATATACTAAAATACATACATATATGCATATTAAAATGTGAGCAAGAATTATTGTATGTAACATAAGGAGCGTTAATGCCATTGCTGCTGTAAGGTAGGTGGGCTTCTTGATCTTCCTCCTAAATCTTATTTCAGGTGTGGACGCTGAGAAGGCGGCTTCTACTCACCCATCTGTTCCCTCCTTCTGGGTTAGCAGCAGGTCACCCTGGGCCTCGGCTTTACTGAACTACATTCATTTTCTGTCCTTCATTCTTTGCTTTTGTTTAATTTTTGTCCTGATATGTTTAATTTGTAAGTACAGCTTTTTAAGTTGTTTCACAGTTTGAAGAATAAATCTTAGCGTCCCCCTTACATAAAAGGTCTGTTGTTTTGGGTTGAATATTTTCTGAGATAAGCTTTTATACACAGTCTAAGGTTTTATTGGGTTTTGTTTTCATTTCTTGAGAGCTAAGTACGCCACAGAAGTATTTGACTAAGATATATTGTGCCTATCTGTGCCTAATGAACCACTAACCCACACAGTAAATGATGAGTGACAGTTTAATCAATCCAGTTCCTTCGATAGTCACCAAGGGCATGTGGAGTGTAATTTTTTAATCTTTCACTTTTCAAATACTGCAGATGCCAACATGAAAAGATCACGTCTGTTATGTGTAATAAGTTTTCTCACAAGTTAAAGAAAAAAAATTTTAAATTTTGATCTTTTAGAAGCTAACCTCCTAGGGAATTAAACTCTTTGGTCCATTTTACAAATACATACATTCCAACAGAGAAAAGTGAGATAAATAAACGGCCACCTTGGCGCGTCAGATCATACTGGCTTTAATTGCGTCATGGTGCATTTCAGTGAACCATGGCTAAATAAAATTACCTATTAGGTTAATTAATATGGAACCTTTCTGAGTTAGTATTGCATCCCAGTGTGTAAAATTCAGATTGTGTTTAGCATTTAATCTAATTTACTTCACCAGTCTGCTGTTTCTTTGTTGTTCCTTTGGCTGGAGCCTGAATACACATTTAGAAAATTAACCCGGATAAACAAAACAAAACAAAACAACTCCTTTCAAAACAGAATTACCTAGATTCCTTTGTATTCATGTTCCTCAGTTTCTGGTCCTGTGACCAGCAGCATCTGCATTGCTTTTGGGAGGCTCGTTAGAAATGCGAGATCCTAGGGTGCCTGGGCACCTCAGTTGGTTGGGTATCTGACTCTTGATTTTAGCTCAGGTCATGATCTCGGGGTTATGGGATCCAGCCCCGAGTCAGGCTCTATGCTGAGTGTGCAGCCGGCTTGAGAGTCTCTCTCTCCTCTCCTCTGCACCTCCCCCACTCCACATACTCTCTCACTTTCTTTCCCTCTCTGAAAAAATAATAATAAATAAAAAAAAGAAAGAAATGGGAGATCTCTGGCTTCAGCCCAGATCTAGTCAGTCAGAATTCTGTGTTCTACTAAGGTCTCCACCTGATTGGCATACACAATAAAGGGTGAGAAGCAAAACTTCAGGTGCTTTTTTACTGACTGACACATAGGTTTTGAAAAGATTTCTGGTGCCAGGTGAATATTGGGAGAGAAAAGCAAAAGAACTAACTTGCTCTGAGTTATGGTTCTTCTCATATGCTTTCTTCCTGCTGGAAGCCGCTTGACACTCTGTTTGTCTTCAGCCCTCTTTCCAAATGTTTTGACAATGGTGCTAGCTCCGATTGGTTCTAAATGATTCTCTGAACTTGAGTAGAGGCCTCCTAAGTGCATTTAAGGAAGTCTGCATGGAAGGGACAGGTCACCCCTCCTCGTGGTAGCGTGAGCTGGCAGGTTACTGGTGACGCTGTGCCATGTTCCCACCCAGACTCTGTTGTTAAGCTCTGAGGCTGGAGAATGGAACTGTCACTTGTCTGCTTAAAGCTTTCCATCCTAAGGAATCTCAAGCCTTTGCTACTAATACATAGATGGGATTAGAAGCTCAAATCTAGGAGAGGGTTTTTTTCTTTTTTTGTTTAGTTTTGTCTTGGTTTTGTTTTTTTGTTTTTTGAGATTTTGATTGTACCCTATTTTAAAACATATTAAGTACTTCTGCATTGTGTCCTGGGACTGCACCCAGACTGTTCCCCTGAGAATTAGGAAAGAAGGAGGACAATGTTTTATTTTTTGCTGACCAGAATAAGATTAATGCCGAGAAGAAAAATAATAAGCTTAAGTCCTGTTTTATTTTTCTTCATGTAAGATAATCATCTATTGGGCTAATTAACATCTTGTAACACTAATGTCTTCATGAGAAAATTGAGTATTCGCCACTTGAAAGGCCATGTGTCAGATGCAGATAAGAGCTGAGGGGTCTCTTGAATCCCTGTTTTTGTTGAAGGATATAAAGTTACCCAATGGGATTTTAATAATCAGGTACAGTGCATCTTAACTGGTGACAGTATTGACTAACCCCATCTCATTCAGGTCTGGTGGGGGCAGGAGCTGCTATATGGCCAAAACCACTTTGACTCATTTGAGCTGTGTCTTTCAAAGTAAGAGACCAAATTCTGATTCTGAGTACCATGATGGTGGCTGGTGCACTTATAAGTAAATACTTTACAGTTGTGGAAAGTATCATGAGAAGCTGGAGTTAGGGGACCTAACCCAGTCTTAGAGATCAGGAAGCCTCCCAGAGAAGTGGTGGTGAGCTAGCCATTCCCTGCTCTATGGAGAAAAGCCTTTGCCCCTTCTCTGGGAATGCCATTTTTTCTCTACATTCACCCTCCCTGCTAATGCTCCAAACTTAATAGTTCAGATAAACTTTTCATCTTGAATTCCTTTCCCAGAGAGTGTGCATATCAGTTTTCAAATACTTTATATCAAAATTCATCTCTGATTAGCTTGCTGCCCAAGTTAATTCAGGTCAAACCTCAACTGACATCTTGCGATCTAGCCCACAGTTCTAGGTGGCTTGTGCTGCTTCCAAGGAAAGTCCATCAAAATGCACAGAGGTTCATTTTCTCTCATATAGTGAAAACTCAGAATGGTACAGCTCCTCTGCTTAAAATGACCAATTCTATATACAGTTCCAAGGAGATGCAGTCCTTCTCATTTTTAAAATACTAAACTTTAAATTTTAGAATAGTTTTAGACTTATAGAAAAACTAAAATAGAGAATTCCTGTTTCCTCCTCACTTGGCTTCCCCTGTTGTTAACCTGTTCCACTGCTCTATGTGCTATGGACAGATGGTTCGTTTGTCTCAACTGAGGCCCCCACAGTGTTCCATTGCTGTGAACTAGACAACTTCATTTTGATTTCATTAGTTTTTCTTAATTTCTTTTTTGTATTTTAGGATCCCATCCAGGATAGCATGTTACATGTAGTAGTCATGTGTTCTTAGATTCCTCTGGGTTATGATAGTTTCTCAGATTTTCTTTGCTTTTTCATGACCTTGGCAGTTTTGGGAAGTACCAATGAGGCATTTTGTAGGCGGCTGTCCCTCAGTTTGGGTTAATCTAATGTTTTGGGGAGAAAGACCACGGAGGTGAAGTAGATTTTCTTAATCACATCCCATCAAGGGTACTTGCTAGCAGCATGACTTATCACTGGTGAGGTTACCTTTGATCATATGGCTAGGGTCTTGTCTCCCAGCTCTCTCCATTGTAAAGTTATCATCCATCTCCTGTCCCTGCCTCCATACTCTGCTCTGAAACCAGGTTGCTCAGCTCAGCTCTTACTTGGTAGTAGGGGGAGAGGGCGGGAGGCTTGTATTGCTTTTGATTTGTTCAGTCACCAATATTTTTGAGCCATTACTATGTGCTGACCCTCTGTTCTGCCCTGGGAACAAGATGATGTGAACACACAACTTTGTCCCTGATCTTGGTCTTCCAGGATCAGAGGAAACACACCCCCAAAAAGCAAAGACAAGTGAATATCCTCTGGATGTGAGGAAGGAAGCAAACTAGGGGATGGAGGGGAAACATGGAGCCTGGGCAGGAAGGGGAAACCCACCTTATGTATGGTGGCTGGGAAGGACATTTCTGAAAGGAGCTGTTTGAGCTGACTCCAGACTAACAAGAAGCACTTACCCATGCACAGAGTGAGGGAAAATGTGTTCTGGGAGGAGGAACAGCAGTTCATATGCAGATGGTGAAATGGGGAGGAGGACGGGGTATTTCAGGAACAGAGCAGAGCCACGTGCCTGGACTGAAGAAAGCTCATGGACAGAGGTGTGATACGGAATCGGCGAGCAGGTGGGGGCTTCCGGCGCACAGGTCTCCATTCTTCGTTTTAAGGTAGAAAAAAGCTCAAGCTATGATTTTAATAAAAATCTAATTAATTTCCTCTTACCAACACAGACACACTGATGTTAGTTATATGTGGGTAGGGGGAGGGCAGTTGGAAAGAAAATAACTTGTAATCATTTCCAAACACAACTTTATATTTATATTGTATTTATTTTCATTTATCAGGTAAGTTTTTCTAATATTTATAAAAATAAAAGGTAGTACTTCCACACAATAAAATTTGACCTAAACACTCAAAAAAAAACTTCTGAAAAAAATTCAGAGAAGTAAATTCTCCTTCCCTCCAATCCATTATTCAGATCAACTCACCAAACCCTCTCTCTCGAGAAATCCTTATAGAAGTGATTGTATAAACACTGTTATTAAAAGTCACCCTACACATGTGCTCCCAGTTTATTTCTTAGTTAAAAATACTTTAAGATTAGGGGCACCTGGGTGGCTCAGTGGGTTAAAGCCTCTGCCTTTGGCTCAGGTCAAGATCCCAGGACCTGGGATCAAGCCCCACATCAGGCTCTCTGCTTAGCAGGGAGCCTGCTTCCTCTCTCTCTGCCTGCATTTCTGCCTACTTGTGATCTCTGTCAAATAAATAAATAAAATCTTTAAAAAAAAAAAACCGTTAAGATTAAAAAACACACTGAAAGGTCAAAATATCCATCTTCAAGTTTTAAGAATCTACTAACTTTGGGGGAAGTTGCATGGAAAGTCTTAAAGCATATCTACCATAGGAAAAGTGCTGAGGAAAAGAGTGAAAAGCCAGATCATTTTTGAGAGCACATTTCAATTAGTGATTTATTCACAAATAATCGTATGTATTTAATATGTATTTTCTTTTTTTTTCTCCATAACTGATGAAGGTGATTTCTTCTATATCCAAGTATGCTTTTATGCAAGTGAAGTGTAACATAGAGCAGGGTTTGGCAAACTTTGTCTATAAAAGACCAGATCATATGTATTTCAGACTTTTCGGGGCATATGGTCTCTTTAGCAGCTCTTCAGCTCTGCTGTGAGGACAAGAAAGCAGCATAGACAGCATGGAAATGAATGTGCAGCTGGGCTCTAATAAAATTTTATTTATGAACACTGAAATTTGAATTTCATATGATGTTCATAAGTCATCAGTTATTCATCTTCTGGTTTTTTTCAACCATTTAAAAAAGTCAAACCTAGTCTTAGCTTATAGGTTATAAAAACAGACACTGGGCAGGATTTGGTCTGCAGTTTATGGAGCCCTGTGTATTATTGTGTGTGGCCCCGGTATCCCCAGGAGAGAGAGGGCAGATCCATTTGCTGCCATGAATGGGAAGGAAAGAGGTGGCTTTATGACCAGTGGTTGTAACTGGCTCTGTCCTCGAGACTATTTTATCTCCTGGTCTGCCTGTAATTGGGGCTTTTCACCGTATGTCCACTTAGTGACCTTCATCCATTGTGAGTCCTGGGATGCAGGGAAAAAAACTGAGACCTTGCCTGGGGATAAAAGGCCAAGTTCTTAGCCTGGTGTATGGACTTCTCCTCTCTTTTTAACTCTCTCTTCCAGTTTAATATAAAAGAATTTGGCTCTCCCCAGACTCCTCATGTATAGGGTCCTGTTTTCTCTGTCTGGAATGTCCCATTCCCACTCCCGTGACATGACCCCTTAAGGCACCGTGTTCCACTTTCCTAGTCTCGTTAGACTTCAGAAGTCCAAGTGCTTCCAAACTCTCCACACTGGGCTGAGCATGTCCTTCTGTGTTCCTTTGGTATTTATCATGGGAATTGGTAGAATGTTTGAGAATTACTGTGTTTATAGTACACAGATGTACTTGAACTCCTTCTTGATAGTTTTCTCCTAACTGATGACAGTCCTAAAAGTTTAGATGACTGTACCAATCAAGAGAAGAGAAACTGAAGGAAAAGAAAACTTTTCTATTAGACTATCAAAAAAGAAAGTCATCATTACGCTAGAGGAAAGACTAAGTTATCTCTGTATTCTCTTTGTAGAAAATATTCTTGAATTCTTACAGAAGAGGTAATCAAAGATTATGCAGCCAGAATTGTAGAAAGAAAAGTATTAGAGAGGTGTGTCAGTTAATCAATATGTTACATTATTTTTCTGAATTTAATATTATTTGTCCTATTTGTTAGTTTAAAAATTTGCAGTTTCTTGTGATTTATTTTCTCATTCAGAGTTCACTTTTGTATTCAATTTTTTATTCATAATTTTGTATACTTTTCCAAAGATTTATTTATTTTAGAGAGAGAGTGCGCATGCAAGTAGGGAGGAGGGGCAGGAGGAGAGGGGAGGCAGAGAATCTCCAGCAGACTCCCTGCTGAGCACAGAGCTGGACACGGGGCTCAATCCCAGGACCCTGAGTTCATGACCTGAGCCGAAGTCCAGAGTTAGCTGCTTAACTGACTGAGCCACCCAGGTGCCCCAAATTTCTGCACTTTTTCAAAATAAGAACACCCCAATTGTTTGACCTTCAACCTTAAAACGTTGTCCCTCCATAATCATAATTACAAAGAATTATCAATTCCGGGGACCTGGGTGGCTCAGTCAGGTAAGCACTTGGGATTCTCTCTCTCCCTCTCCCTCTGCCCCCTCCACCCCCACACCCTGCTCTCTCTCGCTCTCTGTAAAATACATAAATAAACCTCTAAAAAAAAAGAATTATCAATTCTGCTTAAAATCTTATTTTGAACTGTGGTAAAGAAATCATACATCTGCAGCATAAATTAAATTTGGAAGTTTTGAGTTTAGAAGAACTGAAGGATACGTGAGCATGTATGTTTCATACATTATCTTACCAGGTAACCAGTCCTATGTGAGTTTGAACACACTGAATCCTGCGACAGCTCTAATTGTAAGCTTTGTGACCAGTTCTTATTCTTGAAAAATTTAGACTCTGTGGGTGATAATGACATAATTATTCAAATTGTCAAAAGAAGCAACAAATTAAAGGAGACTTTTCCTGAAATAAGGTTATATATCATAAGTATAGAACTTAAGTGATTGAATTCTCTCTCGGTGAGCCACAGGGCAGGCAGCTTCATCTATCAAGAGTGAGGGAGTGCAGGGGAATAGAGGGTAATGGGGGGGAAAAAAGTAAAGTAGCCAGTAGTCCCTTGGTATTAATTTGAAGGGCTTTTATTGCTATGTGGGAATAAGGCAACTCCAGTAATAAAGTAGTCTGCCGGGCTATAATATATTGATACATTTGATACTTCTGCTTTTTAATTTTCTTGTGCATTCTATCACCTTTTATATACCCTTGAAGTATAATTCTGTCCACTTTATTAGTATGCCCTCACACATCTTTGGAAAATGATGTCATCAGAAACATCTATTAGAAACGAGAGTCCATGTCCCTTAGCCAGCCGAGCAGATGAAAGCCTATGGAAAGTCTGTATCATCGTATTCCAACTGAGTGAAATTGCAGCATAGATTTATCTTTTAGTCATTCTCAGTACCGTGTTACAGAGATGATCTGGACCAAGCAAGAGAAGTGGTAACAACGTATCTGTGAGTGTGTAATGGTTACGTCACCCGCCAGCTTGGCCACGTATCCAGTGGGGGCAGCTGGGGCTTGTGCTGAGGGTCTCCAAACCCCTAGCTGCAGCCTCTGCTGGGAAAGACAAAAGCCAAATGACACTAAGTGGAGAGTATATTCTGAATGTTGGAAGGAAGGTGTCGGTAGCTGTTGAAGATCTGAACTATTTTATGTAAATGTAAATAAGAAGACAATAGGGGGCACCTGGGTGGCACGGTCAGTTGAGCATCCGACACTTGGTTTCAATTCATGTCCCAGTCTCGGGTTGTGATCTCAGGTCATGAAATGGAGCTCCCTGTTGGGCTCCATGCTTAGCACAGAGTCTGCTTACTGATTATCTCTCACTCTCCCTCTACCCTTCCTGCTCATGCTCTCTCTCTCTCAAATAAATAAAAGAATTTTTTTAAAAAAGATAGTAGAAATGTAGATCAATAGTCTTAAAAAATAATTATTGACATAAAAATTTGGAAAGACACCAAATTGAAGCTTTAGTCCTAACCAGGCATCTGAAGCCCCAATATTTATAAGAATATCATAGCATTTTTAGTGCGCTGATAAAATGATTGTCAAAGTGTATGTTGTGTCTCAAATCTTAAATGAAGACAACTTGTGTTAAACCCAATCTTCCTAGAACACTGATTTTAAAATTATTTGTTATTTAAATGGAACTCTTTTTGTGATATTTTATATAAGCATCTATTTGTTTTTAGTCATTTTGATTCTGTTTACTTTTGGTATTTAGTTTCAATAGTACTTATGTGCTATAACAGAGAAGAGGTTTCTGCAAATGCATTACTTCTTTAATTCAGTACATTGTTTATATACAACTGTGATAACAAGTGGGGCAGTTACAGAGATGTAGGCCCTTGTCCTTAACCTCTGAAGGATCAGAAGTAAGTTAGACACAAGGGTTTTGCTCTCCCTAAGTTGAATATGAGTGCAGCAATTGAAGAAGTATGCCAGAATATTCATGATTCCATCAGAATGCTTTCAGGAAACAAACCCATTCAAGGTAAAACCATTTTATACACGCGCGCACGTGTGCGTGTGTGTGTGTGTATCCTGGACAATTGCTAGAAGGTAGAGAGTGCTAGCAAAAACAATGGATTATCTGAATATCCAGGCCTTAGGAAGGCAGAAACCAGGTCAATTCAGGGGACTTCATCTGCAAAAAAACCATTCTTGTTAGTCATTAATATAACTTATCCCATTGGCATATGCTAGTTTCTTTCCATCTCTCTCCCAAGCGATTGTTCATTGAAGTCCCAGCAGACATATCTGACTGACTCTGCCTATACTATGGATTGGCTGTTCCCGCTGGGTTGGGTGCAGGCCGCTGTGGTCTAGGAGGCCAGGCTCCTCCTGATCAGCTGGACTGTCTTACTAGACAAGGACTTTGAGCACAGCCTGCTGAGCTAGGAGGGGAAGTTGGCCGTAGTATGGCTTATATATTGAATGGGAACTTAACAAAATAAACTCAATAAGGGAGCTCTTCTGTCTGCTGGAATGTTCGTGGAAGGCTTTGTGGAAGAAATGACATTTAAATTAGATTATAGAAGTTGGGTCAGATTTAAATATTAAGAGCAAGTAAATGAAGAAGAATGGAATTGTAGGTCGTGAAGCGATTTGAGTCAAGCTGTATGGGGCTATGCTGGGGCTGTGGGCAGGTCAGTCTAGCCCAGTGATTCTCAGGTCCTCAGCATAGCTTCCCTGAATCCCCTGAGCAGCCTGAGTCAACACCTGGGATCCAACTTAGACTGATTGAAATAGGATCTCTGGGGTTTGTGTTCAGATTATTTGCAGTTTTTAAAAGTTCCCCTCAGGTGCTTTTGATGCAGAGAGGTTGGAGAACCCCTGGACAGCTTGAGAGGACAATATATTAAGAATTCATGAAATGGGGTTGGAAAGGAACATTTGAAAAAAGACTGGAGGCTTTCTAGATCAGGCCAAAGAGTTTCTTGACTATTTCCTGAAAATAGGATGGAGCTGTGAGCATTATATTTTATTGGCTACCACCGTTTTCTGAGCCCAGGGTAGCTGCATCTGTTAGAGACCTTTCAGGGCACTAGACAGAGAGGGAAAGGAAAGAAGCAGGGTCTAGATATATGTGGGATGGCCTTTGGTACTCATTAAGAATGTCATTTATTCATTGTTTCTCTATAGGAGTAGACATCCTAATTCCAGATTTAATTTTCCAGGATATAGTGGAGTTTTTGTACAATTCTTTCTTCTCTCTTTAGGGGAGTCGGCTGCATCTTTGTCGAAATGATCCAAGGAGTTGCTGCTTTTCCAGGAATGAAAGACATTCAGGATCAACTGGAACGAATATTTCTGGTAAGTTCTTACAGAGTGCTTCTGAGAAAAATTGATTTTCTCATTCATCCTTTCATGACAAATT
Organism: Mustela putorius furo; assembly: GCF_011764305.1. NCBI lineage: Eukaryota > Metazoa > Chordata > Mammalia > Carnivora > Mustelidae > Mustela > Mustela putorius. The sequence goes on from NW_025421998.1 coordinate 34,238,049, forward strand.
ATACAGTGCTGTTGGAAAATGATTTTAAACAAATTTATTAGTTGTCACATTTAATTCTAACATATTTTTTTGTACCTTTGAAAAAGCAGGAAATCGGTTAAGAATTGTGTTTTTATACTACTGCACATGAATAATGTGCCAAAATGGTAGGAGACGATAGATTGTTGGTAGCAATGTAGAATAGTGGGTTAAAAATGAGGGCTCTGGCAGAAGAATTTCAAACAATTTATGTAGGTGCCCCGACCCCCTTAAGTGGGTGGAGCTTAACTCTCTGCCATCCCCACCCACTTAAATGTGGGCTTTAGTTGGTAACTTTTTTCATCAAGCAGAGTTTGGAAAATGGAGGGTAGCTTTAAAATGGAGAACAGGTAAACCACCTCAGCCAGGTGTTAAAGGCTTGCATTATCAAAGATAAATCATGTTGGTAGCCTGTACTTTGATAAAATGTGTACATTTTACATTATTATAAAATGTACAATAAAATGTACAATTTACAATTGTACATTTGATAAAATGTGTCACTGCCTTTTGATAAAACGTGTCACTGGTCTTCCTTTCAAAAACTCTAATCCTAGTCTAATCATAAAAACACATCACACAAACTTGAGGGACATTCTACATAATGCCTGATTAGTACTCCTCAAAACTGTCAGAGTCATCAAAAACAAGGAAAGCCTGAGAAATTGGCATCGCCCAGAGGAGGCTAGGGAGCACAATAATTCAACATAGTATGATATCCTGAATGGAATCCTGGAAGAGAAAAAGGACATTAGAGAAAACCAGTGACATCTGGTAAAAGTGGGCAGGTTAATAAATATCAGTGTACAGTTAGCTGTGACAAATATACCATTTAATTTAAGATTTAAAGAGGAAACTGGTGAGGGGTATATAGAAATTCTGCACAGTTTTTCGCAACTTTTCTATCAGTCTAAAACTATTCTAAAATTAGAAGCATTTCAACTTTTAAAAATCTGCACAAAGAGAAAATAAAATGTGTTCTTGTGCCAGACGTTCTGGATTTATCACCTGCACTGTCATCTTGAGCAAGGAATTTAGTTAATTGAGCTGTAGTTTCCTTGGGGAGAAATGAAGGCTAATAACAGCACCCATCTCATAGGTTGTTTTGATGAATAATTGACTTAATACACATAAAACGCTTTTAGAACAATGCCTGGCACATAGTTAACATCCCACAAGTTATTATTTTTATCAAAGCATTTTATACTGAATGTTTTTGTTCAGTAGAACTTCCACATTAGCTAATATTCATATAAACCTATTTTTTAAAACATGGAATCAGAGCCAGACAAATTAAGGTCTTTAGTGAGAGGATTCAAGCTGTATGCATTATAGCGGTCAACCACATTATCATACTTTTTCCTTCTTGAGTAAGACTCCCATATGAACTCACTGGGGCAAATTTTAGTACGGACCGTAGCAAGAGATGAACTTACGTATTAGCATGTATTTTAGTTATGCAAATGCAGCATTAGTGTAAAGCTTTCATATTAAATATAAGGACCCAGGAGGGTGTAGTGATATGAATTGAGACACCCCCCATCACTATTGTGTTCACTACTGTGTTCATCAGCAGTAAAATGATTACAAAAGTGGGCAGTGGAAACTAGGGAATCGAAGCACACATGATTCCTCCAAGCTGTACCCTGTACACCCCAGGGGCCCCTGTAAATCATGGCAGATGGAGAAATAGCAGAGTCCCTAATATTCTAGAAACCTTCTTCCAAGTGTTGCTGTATTGATTTCTTCTCCCTGAAGCTGTATGTATCAACTTTCCTTTTAATTTTACTTATTTATTTTAATACATAAAGCCTCACATTGAATGTTTAAAATGTCTTGTGATTATAAGAACAGGGCATCTGTATACAGAAAATTTCCAGTGTCTAAAAGCTGAAAAATCACCCTTTTGTCCTAATAAGCAGAGAAAGCCACATTTAATGTTTTTACATATATCCTCCATTTCTATATACATTAAGAAAAATCAAATCATATTTTATATACCTTTTATAACTTTATTTTTTTCATCTAACAGTATGTAATTAACACCTTTCATTGAAAAATGAATCCAGAAACTTATCGTTCTTAATAACAAAGGAGTGTTTCATTGCATGGATGAGACGTTACTTGCTTAATCAGCCCATGGTAATAGCTTGTTTATAGTCTTTAACTATTATTAAGTACTGCCAGATACATCCTTTGCATACTAATCCTGTTAGTTAAAAATAATTATTAGAATTCAAAGTCCTTAATTCAATAACATTTAATTTTCATAAATTTATTGACTGTTCTTACACTTAGATCCCTTCATCTATAGTCATGAAACATTTCCTTCTCCCTCTTCCTAAGAAAACCTCTTACTGATTTGATTGAGATTATACTGAGCCTGTATTAGGAAGAAAGTATATTAAAAAAAAAATATATATATATATATATATAAAAAATATATAAAGTAGAGCTTTCCTATCTAAGAATAAATTATATTTCTTTATTAATATTTTATGGTCCTTTGCATAAGTATTTGGTTTTTATCACTATTTTCTCTTCCTATTTTCTACCTAAGCTTTTATTTTCCTTCAGTTATTTTAAGTAACTTTCCAGAACTATTTTCTTAAAACTTGTTTATTTTTATGTCACTGAAAAAAATAGTAAAAGAGGGAATTTTAATGGGCTGTGGTTTGCATCATAAAAATTTTTATGCTAAAACTATCTTCAAATATTTAGCCTTTTAATTTATTTGAAGCTGAACTATAATAATAATAATAATACCTTTTAATTGTATTCTGAGAATAATTTCCTAAACTTTAGTTTCAACCTAACTGTTCACTCTGCAATAATTATTGAATAATGCTTATATAACCTTGTTAAATTACTGATTTTTATACTAAAATCACTAACTTACTATATTTGAAATCAGAAAACTTCAAAAGGGAATCATATAGAAAGAAATATTTTCATATATACATTATTTCCAGATGAATTTAAAAGAAAAGGAAATGGTTATATAAATGAGATAAATGCTACAGCAATAGAAGCAAAAAATGAGTTTCATAAAAGTATGATTTATTACTAGAGTTAGTCAAAGATTTCATTTTATATATTATTTTTATAATGCAGTGATTTCCAATAGGTACTGTCTTGTTGGGTTGCTTCCTGTTTGCAAATTTTCCCATTATTATTATTTTTAATGGCAATAATTTCCTAATTTTATGGGTATTCAGAGACCTTTGAGCTATGACTAGGCTTTTAATAAATCAAAGAAATAAGATGGCAGATTTCCCATGGGACATTGGTATGTGAAACTACAGTTTGCCCTGTTAGAGCACAGAGCTCTTTAAATGCAGATAAATATCATGATTGATGGTAATAGTTTCTTCATTTACTGTATTTTTTTTTTTAACATGTGTAATGATTCTAACAAGTAAAATGTTCTTTGGCAATTAGGAGATAAAGGTCATTGTCTATATAAAATTGCTGCTTTAGAATTAAATAGTATTATGTTATACTCTGAAGAATGAGACATGACCACAAAGAGAGGAATCTATAGACTTCTTAAGACAGTTAATGTTATCATCTTAAGTCTTATTTTCTCTACAAAATTGTTTAAATTTGCAAAAAGCAAATTTATATCCCATCAAATATGTAGACTTTCTCAGGAATTATGCGGTCACTGGAAGAAGAAATTTTACTAATCCAGAATAGTTGAATCACTGGGAAAAAATGCTTTTCCTCAGTGACCTTTTATGTCTGGTCTGAATCAGAATTACTATTAAAGTGTGATTAAATCCCCTTTCACAGGCTTCTCATATAAATTGCCAGAGACTCTCTTCTAAAGTGGCATTTGTATATCTGGCCTCTGGTAAGGCATTGCCAAGGAGATAATCAACTTTGAGAAGTCATAAAACATGGGATTATTTGGTTTGTTTTGTATTTTAATACAGGGATTAAGTCCATTCATTCTCCTGTGAACTGTGTATAGAAAAGTGGTTAATAACTTAGAAGATCAAAATTAATAGCTTGTTACCCAAGACAACTAATATAATTAACTCCCACACACTGAGTCTTTCCAACAAATACAAAAGGCAACAAAGACCAATCAGTAAAGCCCTTATATTTTTCTTTCGAAGATTTTCTCTTTCTTTTTTTTCCTTCTCTCCCTTTGGTGGAAGGGAGCGGTGCATATTTTTAAGTTCACCGAACTTATTTCTGCAGCATAATAACTGTGTTGATGTATATTAGGTGAGCTGGTTCTACTACAATCTGAGATTTTGCCGCTAAATCATTTTCCTTGAAATTGTGATATTCCTATGCAAGAAAGGAAGGAAAGTGATGGAAGGTTGACAAATTACATTCAAGACATTTTGAATTGCCAGGTGAATGGGCACCTACTTGTCTGAGCAGTAACTCTGCTATTAGGTGAGAAGAGCGATTTATATTCATTTCTCCAGCATTACTCTCTTTCTTAGTGTGGCATGAAGTATGCTATTCACCTTCGTTATTTGCAAAAATAAGCAGGAGATGTATTCATCCTGGTAAATATATATTCAGAGTGACAAAAATCAGAAGTAATAACAAAAATTTATATTCTAATCACATTGTTCCGAATTGAAAAAGAAATCCACTTGGTGGAACCCTGGGAATATGCGTCTCTCTCACTTCACGACAGCTGCACAAATGGCAGAGAATGCTTGCACAGCTGCCTGAGACCTTTGGCAGATGCTTCTGGCTTTGTGTGGCTGGCCGGTGGCCCAATGTACAGCGGCCATGACAGAGGAGCTGGCATCAGTTAGTTGTGGGGCCGTCCTTGTTCTCTCTGCCTTTGACTATTGATAACCCTGAGGATCTCACCTCTCCCTGTTTTCTAGATCTTTGGGCCTGCAATGAAATTTCATTGAACAATTGTTTGTTATCCTGTTGTACATTACTTGATTAGTACAGTTGTTCAGATGTTCCTCTTCCTTAAATATATGTCCTTCAGAATCTGTGTATGTGTGTGTGTGTGTGTGTGTGTGTGTGTAAAGAGCCATTTGCAACTTTGAAAACTGTTACTCAGCCTGGCTTTTGAGTCACATCCTTGCTTAAGCCTCTGTGTTTTCCAGAGGACTAACTCTAGAAATGTGGTCTTCAGATTCAGTTCAGTCCTTGTTTCCCCAACCTGCTCTGTTTCCAGGCTCTTCGCTCAAATGATAATGTTGAGGTTTCATGACTGGCTCGGATGGCCGTATGGAAAGTAAGAGAAGACCTGGTGGTCATTATCTTTAATGGATGTTACCATCCATTTAGATATAGTAGGCAGAATATTAAGGTAGAATATTGAGATCACAGACTGTGTCCCCAGTACCACTATTGGATTTGCTTGAGGTCATTTCTGGCAGACTTCTTCAGTCTTCGCTTTGTGGCACTAGATACAGTGGATGTAAAGGAATTGTGTGTCATACTGTCTGCCCTGGGGAAACTGATGACAAGGTGGTTAGACAAGACATGCAGTTAAGAATAAAGTCAGGGGGCACCTGGGTGGCTCATTGGGTTAGGCCGCTGCCTTTGGCTCAGGTCATGATCTCGGGGTCCTGGGATCGAGTCCCGCATTGGGCTCTCTGCTCAGTGGGGAGCCTGCTTCCTCCTCTCTCTCTGCCTGCCTCTCTGCTTGCTTGTGATCTCTCTCTGTCAAATGAATAGATAAAATCTTTAAAAAAAAAAAAAAAAGAATAAAGTCAGGAATCGTTGCTGAGCAGTTGGTCAGCAGAAGGGAGACCCAGTAACAATGGCAGATCCTGTAGTAGTCAAAATACTGAACTCAAAGAGTTAAATATTGGGTTGTAATCCTAAATTGTTGTTTTCCCCTGGATAAGTCACCTTTTCTAATTGGAGTGCAGTTTCGGCATCTGTAAAGGGAGGAGTTGAACTAAATGATTTCTTTCTTTTTTTTTTTTTTTTTAACATATAATATATTATTAGCCCCAAGAACTAAATGATTTCAGTAATGTCTTGCAGCTCTAACCTTTCTTAATTCTAAAAGTGCATATTACAGGATTATGTGCAAAGAGAAAATTTGTAAGAAAATTTTTGTCAAGCACTGAAGAGAGTATAAGACTTAAGATGGAGACATCAGGCGACATTACAGAAGTGAAGCAGGGACAGTAGGAGTCTGTCCTATATGGGTGGAAGGTGAGATTGGGTGTTCAAGCCTGAACTCTGATAGACTGAGGACATTTTAATCTTATTTTATCCATAAAGTAATGAGATAATATAGTCTTTTAATGAGAGTAATAATGTTAAAATGGCATTTTAGCAAAACTAATACATGATTAATATATGATGATAAACTCAGCTGCATTAATATATGATAAACTCAGCTGATAAACTATAGAGAACTAAGCGATACACATTGGGTTGAAGGATGTTAAAAATATCAAATGGTAATTTTTTAAACAGTTTAAAAAACTGCAGAGTGGGGGTAAAAGGCAAAGAGAGGGGGAGAATCCTAAGCAGGCTCCACACTCAGCTGGGAGCCTGACTGGGCATTCCATCTCACAACCCTGAGATCATGACCTGAGCCAAAATCGAGCCGGGACACTTAAGTGATCGAGGCAACCAGGTGCCCCATTAAATAATTTTTAAAGTCAACTTGAGAAAATGTCAAATGTCAAATGTTCCATCCTGGAACAGATACCTCTTCTAATTTGTACACGTTTCTTTCAAGCCTTGTCAATAACTACAGCTCTTTATATGATGGCCATTCTTTTTCAGAATGTCAAGTATATAAAAAATAAGGCCGAAAAATTTAAAAGCAGTATGAAAATAAATTAAAAAATCATCATTTAGAGAAAACCAGTATTAAGCTTTTTCCTATTTTCTAGGTTTTCACAGTTGGGTTAATAATAAATTTATGGGGTTTTGTATCGAGCTTCTCTTTATTTTCACATTAAATTGGGAGCAATTTCCAAGCCATTAATATATACTTGAAAATATTATTTTAATTATACTGTAATGTCTTCTAAATGTGCTAACACATTGTCCTATCACTAGGTAATTTGCTTGCAGATTTTATGCTACACTAAGCATCATATATTTTTTATCCCATTCAGTTTTTCCTTCAGCAAGGATTATTAGGCACCTATTCTGTGCCTGACACTGTGCCCACAGGTGGTGGTAGGACACAGTCCCTGCTCCTCTCAAAAGTACTGTCAGCTGGGCTGCATTTGAATAGCTTCCAGAAAGTCACATCAGAAAGACATTGCAAAACTGCTGTGATATGTCTTGGATACTAATGATATAGAAGAGAAAGGAATCAAAAATAACTTCAGAGTTTCAGCTTTGGGAAACAGAATGATTTGTGAGATTATCGAAAATAATGGGAACATTGAAAAGAAGTGCCCCTGGAGAGGAAAGAAAAGACAGCTCAGGTTACTGGACTTTATATGGCAGCAGGGGGATCCCCGCTGGGGAGGCCCACAAATCATACAGAACAGAATCAGGGGCAAGATGAAGCTCAAGGGATCATTCACCCAAAGCAGACAAAGTTGGGTCCCAAACCATGGTAGTTCTTGAATAGTGAAAATGTGGAGGGGGAAATGCAGTGGAGTGCTGTCTAAACCTTACAGACGCTCCTGGTCTGTGGGGGGTGGGGCAGAGATCGGGAGCTAGCCAGGAGAGAATCTGTGCATGACTTGAAATTCAGGGGTGAACAGGGAGAAGTAAAGGATAAGTAAGGAGGGAGAAGATATCACTCCCTCCAGGGAAATTACAGATCAGTTCCGGTGTGTTTAGCTAGTGGGTGGGGTTAGGTGTCCTTCCTTTCTGTGTTCCCTCAGTGTGTTTCTCACTCTGCCTGTACAGCACGTGGCACACTCTGTTTGTTCATTGAATTTTTTTAGGCCGGAGGAGGAGAAGGATTTCTTGTCCAAGAAATGGTAGAGTCAACATAGGAAATACATCTGGGTTTAATCAGAAAGTTTAGACTGTCCATGGTTTTCTTTTTTCTTTTTTAAAGATTTTATTTATTTATTTGTCAAAGAGAGAGCGAGAGCAAGCACAGGCAGACAGAGTGGAAGGCAGAGTCAGAGGGAGAAGCAGGCTCCCCACGGAGCAAGGAGCCTGATGTGGGACCCCATCCCAGGACCTGAGCCTAAGGCAGCTGCCCAACCAACTGAGCCACCCAGGCGTCCCAACTGTCCATGGTTTTCAAAGGAGACTTAGGACTTATGATTCTCCTCAGTGTCTTGGGGGAAGGGAGACATAGGCTCAAGGGAGGCATACTTTTAGCCCCTCCACTCCTGGCTCTGCCTTTATTAAAATTTTGTGCATCTCACTGCTGAAGGACAAGTTGAAAACCCCTGGACAAATGAAATATTAAGAGCCTCCCAGGTCAAGGTTCTAGGGGAAAAAAAAAAAAGACCATGTGGAAGAAAAAATGATAAAGAGATCCAGTGAAAATGGAGGTGTTAAATAACAGTTGAGTGATTCATATAGGGGACATTAGGTAGACCTTCTTAAAAGTCTGTGACTTCATAAAAGCCTTCATAAAAGTTCTGTGCTAATTAATAAACTAATGAAATTTTGGTAGCAAACTGCAGTAGGGTCATTTGTCATAAGAAAAAACAAGGACAGTAGGATAGCCATTATAGAATAGCTAATCCCATTAATATTTGCAAAGAAATTTCTATTTGAATATCAGCTGGTCATTATGTGGAAATTTGAATTAGCTCACTTGGTGGGAAAAACTATTTTTTTTACCTTGAGTATTCTTGCATTTACATTATAGTGTTACAAACTTCCTATGAATGGAAAATGTTCATATTTTCATGAAATATTCACTTTTTCATTAAGTAATAATTTCATCAACAAATATTTATTGTGTGGTTACCATGGGTTAAATGTTTTTCCCTCTTCTGGGGAGAGAGGAGTGCAAAAAAACAAAGCCCCTGTTCTCTTGGAACCTGTATTCCTATGAGGAAAGGTAGATAATAACCAAATAAATGTATAATGTGTCTCATAAATGTTGCATGAGAGAGGCTACTTTACATATGGTGTTCAGGGAGGTCTCTCTCAGAACGTGATACTTGTGAAGGTAGTGAAGGCACGAGACTTCGGGGATCGTTCAGGTGGAGGGAAGAGCAATATGTGTATCCTTAATGATAATAGTATCAAAATCAGTGTTCTCAAGCCTGAATTCGGTGAATTAAGGATCATTCTTTCTAGTACATCCACCTGATTTTTACCACTCTTGTTACTCTGACCTCCTTCATATAAAGCATTTCCTTCTGCGAGAAGTCCTCACTTTGTGTGAAAGATTAACTTCCTGTACCTGCTACTGTTCAGACATCAGAGCAAATCAACAAGGCGAGTTGGAAGTACGCCCGTGTGCATGTTTCAGCTTGGAATTATGCTGGAGCTAGGGATTTGACTTTCCTGATTTAGTTCATCAGAAATACTGGTATAGATAGAAGAAAGTGGGAAATGTTTCTGTTTTGGAGAGTAGATGATGGTTTAAAGGAGCGAGAAGAGGTAGAATATCTAGAAGCTACAGAGAGCCAGAAAGCACTTATTTTTGGAAAGTCAAAAGTTAGAGGAATTTCAAGAAGGAGAGATGTATTGACTGCATGAAATACTACAGTGAGGTCAGTAAAAGATGGTGCTGAGAAGAGGCCACTGGTTGGTAACTTCTAAGGGAATAGTTCTAACAGCGTTGGCTATTTGAAGTCAGATTTTAGTGGGCTTGAAGAGTAAGCAAAAAATTGGAAACGTTGAGTATGGACAGCTTCTTTGAGAATGGACTTGAGGGAAGGTGATTATGTGTCACCTTAAGGGTATTTTATAAAAATAAAGATTTATGAATTTCATAATATGCCATAAACAATTTTAAATAACGAAGACCAGGGTGTGTTTGTAAGGTAGAGGACCCTAAAGATATAGGAAAGAACATTTAATGGATCAAGGTATTGGAATAGGCAAGTGCGGATGGGTGACAGACAGGATGCCTTGGCAATGGGGATGAAAAGTTTTTCTGAAAAGGAAGACAGAAGAAAGGTGAGGAAAGGGAGGAAAATGTGAGTAAATATTGTAGAGGTATGGAAAGGAATGAAAAGGTATGACCTGTGTGATTCAGAAATGGAGGGGGTGTAGCTAATGGTGACATGCAAATAGGAGGGCAGACGTGGAGGGGAATGGATGGTATCTGGAGGGCTGGTGTAATGCCAGGTGGTTTGTAACTGTCATATGACAAGAGAAGCAGCTAGTTGCTGACAGCATATGTGAATTCATTGTCCATTTGAGACGTTATTATAGAAATAAAAGTGCTACATTTCTAGCTCCTGTGATTTGTAACAGTTTACTTTCCTATTAACACAGGATTGCTTTTAGGCATATCCATCCACCTGTAAATATTTCCCAGTTGTAGGAGTCTTTACCCAAGACTTTTCTGGAGGTAATGGTTCACATCTGTGCTCTAACAGACTTAAATGTTTGGGACATGTTTTAACCTATTAACATATTACTGTTATACTATTCGTGACTTTATCGTCAGTACACGACTACTCTCTGGGGACTGCAGTTATCTCTTGTCATGTAACTACCTCAGAACTCTGGGTTAGGGGCACCTGGATGGCTCAGTTGATAAGGTGTCCAACTCAATTTCAGCTTAGGTCATGATCTCAGGGTCATGAGATCAAGCATTGCATCAGCCTCCACACTGGGTGTGGAGCCTGCTAAAAGGTCTCTCCTTCTCCCTCTGCCCCTACCACCCCCAACAATAAAAACAAACACAAAAAACATACCTCTGGGTGAGATCAACAACAGTCCTTTTTTAAAATTTATTGGTCTTAGTTCCAGGGTCAGGAATTGAGTAATGAGTAAGGATAGTTCTGGACTTGGTAGACTTGGGGTCTCTCATATGCTTGCAGACAGACGGTGGCTGGAGTAGGAACAGTGAGAAGCTGGTGTCATTGGAGATTGGCCAATCATCTCTCTTTTCAGACAGTCTTGAGGTCCTGCATGGACTCTCTCCATGTGGGCTAGTTTGAGCTTCCTCATGGTATGAATTGGGTTCTAAGAGTGGGTGTCCTAAGAGAACCATATGGGAACTGCATGGTTTCTCTTTAACTTAACTTCAGGAGTCATTCAGTAGCTCTCTATCCAACAAAGCAGATACAGCCCCTGACCCAGAGTCAAAGTAAGGGGATGTAGACCCCAGTTCTGGATGGGAAGAGTGTCAGGAATACTGAGGCCATGGTTTAAAACTGCCACAGTGGTCACATATATTTTCTTTAGGGATCACCAAGTTGAGCTGATAAGCAGCTTTATAGGAAAAATAATCTGGGAAATAATTTAATGAAGCTCCTAGTTTTTTTTGTCATTTTTTTCCCCATGCTCCTGATGGCCATTGCAGTACTGCTTCTCATGACAAATATGAAAGTGTGAATTGTCACAGAGTGTTACTTGGTAGGTCATGAGGTCCCTCATTTGCTCACCCTCCTTTTCTTCCTTTCTTGACTAACAAGTTCACAGACGTGTCAGACTGAAAAAGATGGTGAAAAAGATGCCATAGTGTGACACATCTGAGACGGAAGAGGAGGTGGTGGTGACACTTCTTAGCAGATCTTCAGATTGTTGTCCATAAAATAGATTTTCAGTACTCAAATTCTGCTCTAATTCTTTTTTTCCATTTGCAACATGCTTTGACATATAAGTCTTTTATTCTTCAGAACATCACCTTTGTTATCCCTTGTGATTGGCAGCATCTAAGATGGCTTCCAGTGGTCTCCAACTCCTGGTATTTATGCCCTTGTGCAATCCCCTCCCCTTGAGTGTCAGTTGGACCCGAAGACCTGCTTCTAATGGACTATGGCAAAAGTGATGGGATATTTGATATCATATTATATCTGAGGCTAAGTTTAAAAAGTTTACTAGTTCCTCTTGCTCACCCTATCTTTTTGTCTCACTGGCTGACTCTGAAGGGAGCCAGCTGCCATGTTGTAAGCTGTTCTGTGGAGGGATCCGCTAGTCAAGAAACTGATGTTTCCAGCCGGCAGCTACTTGAAGACCTAACCCTGGCAACAGTTCTGTGAGGGAGCTTGGAAGTGGATCCTTCCCCTAGTTGAGCTTTCATGTGAGCACACAGCCATGGCTAACACTTTACTTAACTACCTTGTGAGAGAGCCTGACTAGAGGCACCTAGCTAAGGTGGACCTGAATTCCTGACTAACAAAAACTGTGAGATGATAAATGTTTGTTGCTCAAAGCCCCAACATTTGGAGTGACTTGTTCTATAGCAATAGATAACTACTGCATCTCCTTTGATCCCAGGACCAATAAAGGGGAGATACTGTTAATCTACTTTTACAGCTGAGGGAATTGTCTTCAGAGATTATTCTCTAAGAAGACATGTTTCATAAGTACCAGAAATAAGCTGAAATTCTAAATCTGCTGAGTCTTCCACAAAAATACTTGTTTTGTATTTGTTGTTTGGTTGTTTTGCTCTGATTCATAATAAGGACTGTGCATTAGAGTGACTTGGGAATCATTTCCTGAACACTCATTCTTGGGCCTCACTCAGGGCCTCCAAATCAGTCTCTGAGGATGGGCCTGTATGCCTCCTAACCAACAAGAAGGCCTTGGTTGACGAATCTTCTTAGTTAAGAGCATCCATTCTAAATTTTTTTTTTTAAGATTTTTATTTATTTATTTGACATTCTAAAAGGACATGTCCTACTTTGAAACATAATGGATGTTTTAGATTTTCTGGCCTAGTTGACATCCTAAAAAACCTCATTAGTTGCAGGTACTCTATCCAGAACATAGGAATTCCTATTCAGCCAAAGTCGTGTGTTTCTTACAGGAATACTTTTGATCTGACCTTCAAGGGACCTGCTCTTGTGACAAGCATATTTGGGAGTTTCTGCATATCACTTTGTGGTAGTAATATTAGGTGACTAGTATTAGAATGTGCACACAAGCAAACAAAGACTTATAATCATCATATCCCAGCACTGTAACTTCTGTCTGGCCTGATCACTTGATGAATATGCTGTTTCTCTCCCTCATTTTGCAGCCTACACTTTCTTAGAAGAGTAGAGGCCTTAGAAAACTTTACCCACAAAGATAAATCTGTCCAGGCTGCTAATCTTTTTGTGAAGTATGAGTTCATTTAAAATCTGACCTTGTATCATCTCCTGCCCAACCCCTACAAGCAAACTTTTTTTAAAAAGCCTTCTCAAAACATTCTATCCTAAACTGATCTCATGTCACATTATTATATATCTTGATAGAAAGCAATGGCTGTTTGATTAAAATTTATCATATAAAATTATCTGGAGCACATCCCCTGGAGAACAATTTTATACTAAGTCAAGTTAACGGATTATCTGACCTTGGAGCCGAATTTGTCCTCTATCTCACTCATCTCTTTTGACAATGACAGCCATATCTTTTCCATGTATGGTAAGCTGTGACATTTTTGTATTCTTCCTAAAATCTCTTTGTCTGTGAGTTTAGTTGTACTGGGAAAAGTGTTGAGAACTATCCATTTTAAAGATACCATTCAAAGAATCTCTTCTTATTGTAGTACCTAATATAAACTCAGTCTTTTATTCATTTTCAATAACTCTAGATATTAAAATTGTTAGCAAACTTGAGTCTCTGGGAATATAAATCTTCTCTAGAACGAGAGGAAACGTCAGTTTGGCAAGAACTGGTTTAGGGACACCGCCCATGTGACAAACTTCTGTGACCTTATACCTGCCGGGAATTCCTCTTCTCTTGGTCTGATATCTAAAGACGTCCCTTCCTTCTAAATACGTGAGATGCCCCTTCTTCCCCAGAGAGTTTTTCTCTGGTTTCCCAATTACACATTCTCTTTCCTTCCCTTGGACCTCTTGGTCTCTTTACCCAAACCTCTGTGCTGTCTCCCTTCAGTTTTGGTCTTACAGCACAGTTGTTTTTGCTCTTCTCCCCCAGTACAGTTTAGGATTTGGGGGTGTGGGTGGGGAACACAGGAGTGCTTTGTGCAAATCAGGCATTAGCATGCACTCTGACGCTGCAGAGGGATTGACTCAGGAGGATAGAATTATCGCGGATAAATGATCACATTTCTTCAGCTTCACTGTCTTCTTTTTAAAAATGCATCTTCTGGGGGAACTCTGGGGGGAAGACATTAAGAGCCACTTTAAAATTTAAAGACAATTTCTCTTCTTTTGTTTGCTTGCTGAAAAATAGATGTGAGTGCATGTTTTCCTTTAGGTTTTCCTTTTGCAGCTCCTTGTTCTAATAATATGTAAATCATTCCCGGCAGACAATGCGTAACATTCAGACGCAGAGATCATTTTACTGAAACTCAGGAGAACAAATTACTATCCATTTGCTCCAAGTAAAATTCAGTATTAAAGATGTTTCATGTTTGCCAAGTGAAAAGCAAAGAGCTCAAAGGTATTGGTCAGACCATTTTTGGAAAATAATACTAGGTTCATATCTCAGACCCCACTTTATTCCCAATAAGATGAAATACTGTTTATCTGTCACATGGACTAGTGATGTGTGCACCTTTTGATCTAGTTATTGACACTTGGGACGTGATTCAGTTCATTCAGCCATTGTGAGCGCCCATGACATACCTGACAGAGGGCTTCAGTGGATTTCCATTTTGAAGAATTTTGGCAAAATTTTTTTTGAGTTTCCTTTTTAGTACTTAGTACTGGGTGTGTGTGACTGAGTAAATCAAGAAGCTAAAATCATAAAAGAACTAAATCTGATTGCCAGTTCCCTATTAATCTTCTTCTTTATAGTGAAAAACTGTTTTTAGACATAAGTAATCTCTGTATATATAGTCTTGATCTCCTGATATACCATCATGTCCAATTAGATGTGACATGGATGAGGTGTTAACTAACTTTAGTGAAATTATACCCTCTAGCAAAACATTTTTAAACAAATATATTAGTATTTGTTCATCTTGCCACATATTAAGCTCAGTTTTTGCAAACAATAAAATTGATGTCTTATAGAAGAAATCTCTGTACCTTCAGCTCAGTTTTGCTGTGAACCTGAAACTGCTCTGTAAAATAAAGTCTTAGGGGGGAAAAAATGCTGTAGATGTATCAAAGCAGAATCCTGTCTACAAAATCCATTCTCGACCCTTTGAGTTAATTGTAAGATTTCCCTTTCAGGAGTTTTATCTTCTTTCTCTCAGTGAACTACTATGTGGAAGGGAGTAGAGACACTTGGGCAAAAACAATATTTATTGCTTGGCAATGCAATGGTAGCAGTGCATTGGTAGGGTAGGGAGGTGCAAAGACAAGGAGGTTCCAGCCACTGAAACGAAGGAGCAAGTGGTATAGTAACAAGGTCAGTTAGAGGCATTAAAAATCCACCAGTTTGAAAAAAAAAAAAAAATCCACCTGCAGTCAGTACTTGGGGAGGACGGGGGAGGGATGGGGAGCATTGCGGATGATCATTTTTCTTCCCGTGTATTCAAGTTGGTATGAACTGGTTAAAATGGGAGTGTTCATTTATTCAAGCAGACCTGTATCGACATGACTTCAAAAAAGATAAGAGGTGCTACATGGTGTTATCCATCACACAAAGCTCAGTGACTTTGGTAGAAAATAACAAATCTTTTACCATTGAGTTCTAAGACAGAGAGTGGCATAGTTGTTAAAATGTAAATATCCTCGGACTTAGAAATATTGAATTATTATTTACCAGGAAACTGTCCTGTCTCAGCCTCCCCTTGAGCACCATCGCTCTAACACCAATTTGAGAAAAATAATGACTGAGGCGTATGACCAAGTGGTTTTATTTTCTCTACTGATATTTTTTCTTTCTTTGTCTTCTAGTTTCCAAAGTCATGATTTTATTCATGAAAATGCTACAAGAAGGAAGCAGGGTTGTTTTTTTGTTTATTTGTTTTTTGTTTTTAAAGAAGCCAACTGCCTACTAAGTCTTTACTCAGCAAGTTAGAGAGCTGAATGAAGCAGAACAGAACAACACCATTACCCCAAGAACTGAGTTTGACGAATGGCAGGAATCGAGCTCGTAACTGGAATTTAATATTCGAAGCCCTCTGTGAAAGTAAAAAAATGTACAGACGTGTCTTCGATAGGCTACTTCCATTTCACTGCCCAAGATTTCAGTCTTTTCTCGTGTGATCTTGAGAAAAAGCAGCTCTGCTTTTCTTTCCACTGATGTGCACATTCGTCCCGGATCGTTTCCACTGATGTCAGCCGGGCCTGACAAGCCAAGCCTTATGTTTGTAGCATTGGGGTGGGATCCCACCAAGAAAGCATTACAAGGACTGGGCCACTCCTGCAGGTGCAGAAAAAGATGCTGAGGTCCCACTGGTAGAAGTCATTCCTTCAGGTGCTGTTGCAATGACAAAGAAGAGTAGAAGAGTGCTCTGACTTCTTTCCTCCCACATACCTCGAGCTGCCCTTTGATCAATGTTCATGCTAGAGGGCTGCTTCTGACAATATTTAGAACGTTTTAAAAAACAGAAAAAGACCAAGATAAGACTTCGTTTTGAGGCTCTTTCCCAAACAGAAAGGAAGTATTCTAAGCGAGGTCTTCACATTGAGTGACACCTTCAAAAGAGCAACTGGCAAAGGGAGGGAATGAGTCAGAGTCCTTCGGTGGGCTTCGGGAAACTTGACCCGAGCTCACCATAACTAAGAGGGTCAAACATTTTCAAAATCAGAATACATTTCTAAGTCTTTTTATTCGTATTTGTTTGGTCTTCACTGGAATAAAGTTTATAAGAGCAAGGTAGTCAAGTGGCAGATTAAATGTTGAAATGGGAAGTAAAACCAGCAGGCAAAGAATAGTGTTTTTTGTTGGTTGCTGGGTTTGGTTTTTAGTCCTAGAATTTCTGAAAACTCAGTATTTACTTTCATACTCTTCAGCAGCTCTCGGTTAGAATGCTTCCTTTTCTTTTGTTCCAGTTATCTATTTATGAAAAAATTTTATCCCGACGAAATAGGCTTTTAAATATTGTGAAGGAATGGTAGTTCGCTGTCTAAGATGACAGATTAATTACCTTTTTTCCCCTTAAGGGAGCCAGTAAGAATTTGAAGACATATTGGTGCTGATAGCTTACCCCTAAGGTCTGCATGTTCTACCAAAATAATGAAAAAAGGAAATTCAGTCCTGCTACTGACTCTCAGGATATACAGCTTTGATAATACCAGCCTGTCATTTCAGATGATAAGATAAAAAATTCACTCAGGAAAGAAAGAAGAAAGCAAATGAAGAGATTTTATCCACAGTGTGTTGCAGCGTTACCTGCTGGAGAAATAATGTAGTGATAATGAAAACATAACATCAAGGTACCTTCAGTGGTCATTCTGCTTTTTCTTTTTTCCTTTCTTGGGAAAGACAATACTTTTTTCAAATGTGAGTATAAAAAAGATGCTTTCTTTTTCTCCTTTTACTCTGTCCTTTACTTCCGATCAGTATTTAATTAACTCTGCTGAAGCAGCCCTGGGGGGAAATGAGGATACTTTGTGGGAATTTGGCGATGTCTGAGGAACCACATCAGTCCACCTGAATGCTCCATCCTGCCTCCATTAAAACAACTCACACGTCAATCTTTCCTCTAACTGTAGCCGGAGAGCTTAAACCCAGTTGTCTTCAAAACTCTTACTTTTTGCTTTAACACTGTGTTTACACCTAGTATATCACTTAAGAACCTGTAATAAATTTATTGAACTTACGACTCTAAGAAGTGGTAGATAGCAAATATAAAAGTATGTCAGGGATTTTTTCAGATAAATTCTGGAATGACATCTCATGATTTCTGGACTGCTTGTTGGAAGACCTCTGACTTCTCATCCTGTCTCCACTTTTAATTGGATATGTGCTTAAGCAGGATTCAGTTTCTTCACCTACAGAAAGAGGTTAGAATACCCATAGTTTTCAAAAACAAATTTTTATAGTAATATAATTTTTTTAAATGAATTCTCACCTAAAATCCTGAGATGTCGAATTACACCTGTTTGACCTCTGTTCTTCATCCTCCCCACCAATAGCCTTGGTGTGCCTGCAGAAAACTGTAGGACTCCAAGGAACATACTTTGAGAACCACTGGACTAGATGATCTCTGTGGTATCACCAAAATTTTTTGTTTTCTGTACAGTAGTTATTTTATTGTATGTTTGCAATATCTCATACATTTTAGCATTAATATCATTCAGGTCCCTTAGACCTCGATGTACTCTTTTAAACATATTGCCTTCATTCAAATATTTATCCTTATCTTCTGATTTCCTTTAGTTATTTGATAAATTATTTTGATCATTGTATAGTATAGAAAAATATTCTAATCTCATAGTAATTATTTTGTGGCTCATAGTATGAATTGCGTTTCAGTAAAACAAAGGATTCATGGACTCATTCAACCAATATTTATTGAATGCTTTATAACAGAAACTGTGTTAGAATCCAGAATGCACAAATAAATAAAATTATCTTCAAGAATGTCAGTCTGGCCAGAGAGAAAGCCAGGAAGCACATAGTTACGGTGCTGTGTGGTAAGTGCTGAGTTCCAGCCTCACGTATCCCGTCTCCTGACTAACTTGAGTGCTTGGATGTCTAATAATAATATCAGATGTGACCCATCTAAATCACAGTTCTTGATACGTCACAAGCGAAACCATTCCAATCTTTTCCTTTTCAAGTTTTGCTATTTCAGTAAATGGCAGGATCCTTTACCAAGTGGCTCAAGCTAACAGTTTGGGACTCATTCTTGATTTCTGTCTTTTCCTCATCCAGTGTGTGAATTTCATCAGCTCGTTCCTGTATTACTTCTGTTCCCATGCAGATCTTGACTTGATTTTTGCTTCTCTACCTCACTACTTCAAGTCACCATTACGTCTTACCTGACCACTGCAGCAGTCTCCATCGGGCCACCTTCCTCCCCTCCCCCAGCAACACTCTCCTGACTTTCAAATGGCATCAAGAATTATTAGTTAGGTTGATTTGGCTACTTCAAAAGAAACAAAAATAGCATGTCCTAGAGAAAAATAGGTGGCTGCTTTTCTCCGTTCAAGCTGGTGGGTCCATAACGTCACCCATATGATAATCTCACTAGACTCAAAAAAATAATTGAAATTCGGTACACACTTATGAGTAGAACTCTCAGCAAGCTAGAAATAAATAAAAGAGAACCTTATTAGAGATATCTATAAAAACATTCTATTTAATGATGAAATTAGGAATGCTCCGAGTTTAAGTTTCAGAACACAGCAAGTATGCCATCCACTCCCTGCATGCCTATACAACATTTGTGAGCCAAATAAGACCCCCACCAAAAAAAAAAAAAAAAAAAAAATGAGGAAGAAAGAAAGAGACCTAATGATTCACAAACAACATGGTCAACTATGTAGAAAAGACCTATAGATTTACTATGTAGGAAATCCTCAGGCACCTGGGTAGTTCAGTTGGTTGATTTTGGCTCAGATTATGATCTGAGTCATAAGATCAAACCCCTTATCAGGCTTTGTTCTGGGCATAGAGCCTGCTTACGATTCTCTCTATCCCTTTATCTCTTTAAAAAATAATAATAAAATAAAATAAAACTATGTAGAAAATCCTAAGGAAGCTACCAAAAAACCACTAGAAAAACCAATATACAAAAATCAATTGTACTTTTGTATACAGCAGCAAACAATTTGAAGTTTTAAAATTCCTTTTAAAATAGCATCAAAATAATGAAATATCTAGAGATATATATCCAATAAAATATGTTCAACTTCTATATTTTACAAATGATATATTTTTTAAATTTTTTTTAATTTTTTTAAAGATTTTATTTATTTATTTGACAGAGAGAGATGACAAGCAGGCAGAGAGGCAGGCAGAGAGAAAGGAGGAAGCAGGCTGAGCAGAGAGCCCAATGCGGGGCTCGATCCCAGGACCCTGAGATCATGACCTGAGCCGAAGGCAGCAGCTTAACCCACTGAGCCACCCAGGAGCCCCTACAAATGATATAATATTACTGCATGAAATTTTAAAAGATTTACAGAAATGTAGAGATAGACCATGTTCATCAACTAGAAGACTCGGTATTATTATGAAGTTTGCCAAAGTTGATCTCCACATTTAATCTGTTGAGAGAAAGAAAAGATAAAGCAATTAACTGTAAGAAATGTCCTGACTAATGAAATCTGGAATAAAGAACAAGTGTGTTATATATGAAATTGAGGGGATGGTGATAGTGGTGAGGAGCAATTTCTACTTTTTCTTTTAAGCTTTATATAAGCAAGATCAACAGTAGGACAATACAGGGATTTTTTTTTTAAATGGACTTTGAAGGGCATTCCCACTTTTCCTTGAAGACTGTCAATTCATGTCATCTTCTCATAGTAAGTTGTTGCTAAATCAAATGAATTAGAACCTAAAGGACACAAGAGAAGGTCTTAACCTGGTGAGCAATGTGCCAGACTGACAGTGAGAAATGAATAATGAAATTAATATACAGCATTAAGAGCCAACTTGAGGCTCAAAGTTGCTATCTCCTTCAAGGGATGGTTATCAGTCAGGATCCAATCTGGAGTCAGTAACTACACAGTAATTCGAACAGGGATGGCTTAATATAAAGCATTGTTAACTATTTACAAGAAATTTGCTATTTTTTATTTGTTTTTGGGGGGTTTGGTTTTTTGTTTTTTGGGTTTTTTTTTCTTTTTTAAGAGGGTATAGAAAATAATGCTAAAGAATATCCTAAAGCTAAAGTAGAGAACCCAAGGAAGGAACAAACTTGAAAAGGGTTTCCTTTACCAAATATGGGGTTGATACACAGTAATTCGAACAGGGATGGCTTAATATAAAGCATTGTTAACTATTTACAAGAAATTTGCTATTTTTTATTTGTTTTTGGGGGGTTTGGTTTTTTGTTTTTTGGGTTTTTTTTTTTTTTCTTTTTTAAGAGGGTATAGAAAATAATGCTAAAGAATATCCTAAAGCTAAAGTAGAGAACCCAAGGAAGGAACAAACTTGAAAAGGGTTTCCTTTACCAAATATGGGGTTGACTTCGTTGGAAAAGGTGTGGCTGCAACTCACTGGTTGGAAGAAGAACTCACAGGGCTGGTCCGCAGCTCTAGAACAGGCCGGTTACATGGAATTACTGACCAAGACTGGCTAGTTCGGAACCTCCCTCAGGGATGCCAGTGGGCCTAGGCTAATAGGCAAGACATTGCAAGCAGGAAATCCCCCCTTGGGTTCGGTGGGTGGGCAGACAGGAACTTCTGACTAGGATTAGAAAACTGGAGGGTGGATACCCTTGGATGGCAGGGCAGGTGCACTGCTGGGAGTCATGTGCCCCTGGTTGGAGCTGAGATCACTCCTCCTTTAGGGTCCTCCAGCACCATCTACTGACAGATTGTAACATTGTTCCAGCTGGCAAGGGAGAAATACTCAAGTATCACTTGTAGACAGTGGAAGGTGCACTTGGAGCTGAGGAGCATGACACTGATAAAGGGAAACAGTCTCAGCTTCTACCCTAGATACTTATTAACAGTTTCAGGGATCCTATTTCCTTTTAAGTCACATGTGAATACATCTGCTAATTTTATTAAATGGTGTTATTATTAAATAAAGGAGAAAAAAAGTCTTAAAAACGATGAGTCAAAGGAAGAGCAAGATTACGACTCTAGCCCAGTTAGAACTCATGGTCAGGGAGCCTTAGAACATAAGCAATTTAAAACTTAGTTTGGTGCACTTGGATAAAATGACACATTTTGGCAGAACTTTACAGTTTGCAATTTCACATTCCAGGGTGTGGCCCCTGTACCATTCTGACACAGAATTAGCATCTCTAATTAATGTTATGTAAAACAGAGGCCTGTGAGGCCCAGCCCTGGGAGATGGTTCCTTGTGAGGCAAATAGTATTTTTAGGACCAAACCGGATTTTTCTTTTAGGGTCCACATGGCACTAAACAGATGGTGACGTGGGTGGCTGTGGTTTAAGATCTGAAGCGGTTCATAGAGACACCCAGGCTTGTCCTCGTCCCACCCTAGAGGCAGTGATGGCTATAGGCTGGTCCGGTGGGCTCTGCGCAGGCTGGAGTCAGCCACCCCCGTAGGCAGGAACTGCCCGACTCTGCAGACCAGCAGCGCCCCAGACTGCTGGGCGACTGGGAACTCGGGCTGCTCTAGCCTGCTGGCAGCATTCAGAATTAGCATAACTGTGCCTATTTTAATCTGAGAAGGAGCAGAGAACTTTTTTTCCATGGCTCTCTCTAGCTCTTAAAGGTGTAACTTAATGTTGAAACTGCCCTTCCCCCAACAGGTCCCTTCTTGTAATTGTTCTTTAATATTCCAATCTTTCTGCTGCGGAGGCTGCATTTATCCAGCAACTTGGATTCTGGCTAGTTAATGGGGTTAGGGAGCAAAGAGAAAAAGTCATTTAACATGTACTTACTTATTCCCCCTCAGAAAAACATTATATACCTTCTTTTTGATAGAAATCCCTTGCTCCTGACACCTGTTTATTTGTTTTCTAAATTTGATCCTACCATTGTTCCTATTGTTTGTTCTCTGTCAGTATCTGTTCCATTTATTTTAAATTTATTTGATCTTACTGTCTTTTTTGATTTAGTAAACTACAAAGCACTCTGAATTCCACATATGTTGGAATTATGTAAATCTGAAGTTAAAATTTCCTCCAGCAGCTCTGTAATCCCCTCTCTGGTACTTTTATTAAAAATACCGAGCATATTCATTCTTCTGTGCTTTTGCAGTCATTCATACAAGTAGTATGTGTTTGTGAGTAATGAGTGTTTCACCAAAAAAAAAAAAAAAAAAAGAAAAGTTACAAACATTGCTTTCAACTTGCTCCATTTTGTTTTGACCACAGGGTGGTGATCCATTCTCCAGCTGTTACATATGTATCCCACCTAGTCCTGAAAATTTAGGTTGTTCCAGGTTTTCTACCATCATGGAAGAGCCTGCTGTAAGAACATCCTAGTTTTGTGCAGACCTTTATGAACTCGTACATTATCTTTGCAGAAGATGATTTTTTTGAACACAGCTAGGTGCACCTTGAACCTTTTCATTTTGGGAGAATGACAAATCACCCTCCCAAAATGTTGGTCCAGTTAATACTGCCCTTAGGCATGATGCAGGTGCCCTCCTGCTGCACTATGATGCCACTATTACTGATTTTCTCCAGAAGCTGCCCTCCCCTTCACCATGTCTGGATGGGACTTGCCAGTGTTACTGTTTAGCCAGTGATTTGCTTTCCTGAGCTAGATTTGTAGAGAAAGAAAAATGGTTTTTCCTCTATCCTTCTGAGTCCTTAGCTGAAACCCAAGTAATGAAAGCAGATTAACAAGACAAAAAAGGTTTTTTAACATGTATCCTTCATGTATACATGGAAGATACCTGAGAAAAATGCCTGACTCCCCTACGGGGCTTAGAATTCAGGCTTAAATTTGTCCTTAAAAGCACAGCGGGAGGAGAAATGTGGGCCTTTTAAGGGAGATCAAATTATTTTCAGGAAAGATAAGTAGGCTTTTAAAAGAATAGGTTGGGGGGGGCCGGTGCCTAGATGGCTCAGTTGGTTGGGTGTCCAACTGGGCTCAGGTCACCATCTCCAGGTTGTGAGATCGAGTCCCATGTGGGCATGGAGCCTGCTTGGGATTTTCTGCCCTTCTCTGCCCCTTCTCCCTGTCTGTCTGTCTCTCTCTCTATCTCTCTATCTCTTTAAAAAAAAAAAAAGGTGGAAGTATGACAGTCTGTGCTGAAGTTTGTCTCTGTGTGGTGTCTACTCTCTAGACCTTCAATAAGAGTCAGTCTTCCATGTCTGTTGAAACTTCTTTTCAGGGAGGGAATTTATGACAACTAACTTCATTTTGGAGAATTTGTCTTTAGGCAGACAAGGGAAGGACAGAGAAAACCTCTCCTGGCATTTGCTATTTTTCAAGTGCCCCAGCTCAAAACAGTCATTTATATGTCATATGACATATATCACATAGTCATTCTGTGATCATGTCCTGTTTTGTGGTAGCATGTTCTGTTACCCTTCAGAGTGAACCAGACAAAACTTGTCTCCCAGCTTAGGTATTCTGCTGGAGTAGCATTATTCACTGGAGACAGTATTCTGACCAGACCTTCTTGAGAATTGTATTGTAACAACACCGTGCTTGTAGAGAGGTGTGGACCATATCACTAAATTAACCAGGGTCAGATTTCTGACCCTGTGGAATGGGAGATAACGTTATGATTGTTTGTTTGTTTGTTTCTAAACAGTATATATTTCCAGACAGGACACTACTAACCACACTTAGAAAATGTGTAACAATCAGATAACTCTTACCAGTAATTGACAAAGAAATCTACCACAACAGCTACAACCACCCACCACAGGAGCAAAATAAATTTGTTATTTTTCCTTTTTTCCCAGATGAATAGAAGCCTCAGACTCATTTCAGACTCATTGAAAAAGCCTTCAAGCCAGCAGCTGTCAATAAACCATTTGGGTTGTTTTGTTTTTTACCCTGTAAAGACAATGCAATATCACTAAAGATAGTTAGAACAGAAGGGGGAAAAACCTTCTCAACCCATTTATTCTCCTTTTTTTACATGTTCTAATTTTGATCCATCAGTATTTTTCATGGTTGACATCCTTTTATGAACACAGTTTTACATTCTGATTTTTTTTTTCATTATAAGCACATTTTAAATATTCCATGCAATAATTGTGTTAGTTCAGGTAGGAATGGTGGTGGCCTTCCCCAAAAAGACCTTTGCCTCTTGGAATGTCCCACTGCCGAACTAGAATTGCTCCTGGGCACACCAGAGCCTTGCAGAGTCTGGGAATGCGAGGTGGGGATGAGAGGGAAGGCCAGAAAACAGGGATGGTGGCCCCTGTTGTTTGGCCCTTCACAAAGCCTTGCTGTCTCAAGGTGAAGCCAGCTAGCAGCCTGAAATAGTGAATTGGGGGTGGCTAGAAGGATAATTAGAGGAATCAAGGGTGAGAGAAAGACAGGCAAGTGAGGAAAAATGAACAAACCGCTACCTAAACAAGCATTGCAGCTTTTGATTCAAGTTTAGAACAAAGGCCAAAGCTAAACATTCTTAAATTTAGACTACCTTCAAGGTCATTGTTGGAAGTTTCTTGTGTGTTATTGTTAATCTTACTCCTTCCTCATCCCTCCATCCCTGCTTTGTATTTGCTTTCTATCTTCCAGTGCCTATTCGGCAATAATTTTTTTTCTAAAAAGTTTGATATCATGGGGTACCTGAATGGTGCAGTTAGTTAAGAACCCAACTCTTGGTTTCCACTTGGGTCATGATCTCAGGGTTGGGAGATTGAGCCCCACATCTGACTTTGCTCTCAGCACAAATTTGGCTTGAGACTCTCTCTCCCTCTGCCCCTCCCCCACCTCTCTAAAATAAATAAATCTTAAAAAAAATTTTAAAACCATAATCTCAAAGGGACTGCAGCCTATCAAAGTGAGTCAAGGAGAATTGGCAGTTTGAAAAAGCATATTCAGTTACCTTTTCCTTGTTCCTGTCAGAATACCTAATTACTTCTGAAATTTTAAATAACATTTATGAATGTATAATAATTTTATGTCTAAAAGAGGGAGCCTGGGTGGCTCAGTCAGTGAATTGTCTGCCTTTGGCTCAAGTCATGACCCCAGGGTCCTGGGATTGAGGCCCAAGTCAGGCTCCCCGCTCAGCGTGGAGTCTGCTTCTCTTCTCCCCTCCACTCTTGCACATGTGTGCTCTCCCCACCCTCAATAAGTAAATAGAATCTTTAAAAAAATAAAATAGGATATTGAATTAACTAAATTTTTTAGGAAATCTAACCTGGAACAAGAGTACAAAATTTCATTTTGTGCCAGATTTTCACCTTTTGAGGCCGTGACTCTTTGCAAAGAGTTTAAATCTCCTTTGAGATATAATTGACATTCTGTATTTATAGTGTACAATAAGTGTTGCCATGTGTATGCACCCATGAAACCATCACCACAATCAAGATGGTGAACACAGCCACCATCCACAAATTTTCTTCACACCTCCTTATAATCCCCGCATCCTCTCCCTGCACTGCCCTTCCCCTCATCCCCAGGCAACCATTGATCTGCTTCCTGTCACTATAGACTAGTTTGTATTTTCTTAAATTTTGTATAAATGTAAATATAGAGTATCCTCTTTTTTGGGGGGAGAGGAGTCCTATTGTTTTTCAGGGAGCATAACTATTTCTTTATTTACCTATGTTGTTGGTGGTATCACTAGTTCATCCTTTTTTATTGCTGAATGGTATCCCACCACGTGATGTATTGCAGTTTGTTTATGCATTCACTTGTTGACATTTTGGTTATTTCCAGTTTTGTTGTGTCTGGTTATTACAAATAAAGCTGCTGTTAATAAGTCCTTATATGGCCAGCATTCCCTTTTTCTTTGGCTGAATACCAAAAGAGTGGAAAAGCTAGATCATCTGGTGGGTGTATGTTTAACTTCTTAAAAACCTGCCAATCTGTTTTCCAAAGTTGTACCATTTTACATTGCCAGCAGCAGTGTATGAAAGTTCCAGCTCCACATCTTTAATTTTAGACATTTTAATAGGTGTGTGCTGATATGTTATAATAGTTTGCCTTGCATTTTCCTAATGACTAATAATATTGAGCATCTTTTCTTGTACTTATTTGCCATCCCTGTGTCTTCTTTGGGAAAGTATGTGTTCAGATCTTTTGCTCATTTTTTATTGTTCATTCTTTTTTTTTCCAGATCCTTGAGTTTTGAGAATTCTTTACATATTCTAAATAGAGAATTTATCACATATATGATTTGTGAGTATTTTCTTCCAGTTTCTGGCTTATCATTCCATTCTCTTAATAGTTCTTTTGAAGAGCAGAAGTATATAATTTTCATGAAGTCCAAAGAAATGTTGGGCTTCTTCTGTGGTCATAAAGATTTTCTTCATTTTCATTTAGGTTTTATGTTTAGGTCTCATCCATTTTTTTAAATTAATTTTTGAATGTGGTGTCAGGGATACATCAAAGTTCCTTTTGTATTTATCCAGTCATTCTGGTATTTGTGAAAAGACTATCCTATCTCTGATGAATTGCCTTTGCAACTTTATTGAAAATCAATTGACCATGTATGTGTAAGTGTTAGTACACTGTTCCATCTTGATGCCAATACTACATTGTTAATTACTATAATTTTATAATAAGTCATAGTTAGGTTATGGAAGTGCTGCAACTCTGTTCTTTAACAGAGTTGATTGGCTAATCTAGATACTTTACATTCCCATATGAATTTTAAAATCTGCTGGTCAGGGGCACCTGGGTGGCTCAGTTGGTTAAGCATCTGCCTCTTGATTTCAGCTCAGGTCATGATCTCAGGGTCCTGAGATTGAGCCCCAAGTTGGGCTCTGTACTCAGCATGGAGTCTGCTTGGGATTCTCCCTCCTCCTCTCTCCCTCCCCACATTTATGCTCTCTAAAATAAGTCTTTAAAAAATCTGCTGGTCAGTTTCCACAAAAAGCTAGCTGGCTCTTTGGGATTATGATTAATTTATAGATCATTTTGGAGATAATTGGCATTTTAATAATCTTGAGTCTTCCTGTCCATGAACATAGTATATCTCTTCATTTATTTAAATCCTCAGTTTTCTCAGCAATGTTTTGTGGTTTTCAGTATATAGGTCTTACATATCTTTTGGCAGATTTATAACTATTTAATATTTTTATGCTATTATAAGTTGAATTTTTTATTTAAAATTCCCATGGTTTATTGCTACTATATAAAAGTAGAGTTGATTTTTGTATCAACTGTATTGATATTGTATTGATCTTGTTTTTTGCAACTTTGTTAAAATGAACTTATTCTAGTACCTTTTTTGTAGATTCCATGGATTTTTTTAATGTAAATAGTCCTATCATTTGTCAACAGATAGTTTTTCTTCTTCTTTCCCAATACTTAATCCTTTTATTTCTTATTTTCACCCTTTTGCACCAGCTATAACTTCCAATACAATACTGAATAGAAGTGGCAAGAGTAGACATCCTTGTTTTGCTCTTAGGAAGGAAAGCATTCAGTCTTTGACTATTATGAATGATGCTAGCTTAAGTTTTTTTTGCAGACATTCTTTATCAGGTTCAGAAAGTTCCTTTTTATTCCCAGTTTCTGGAGACTTTTTATTAAGAATGGATGTTGGATCTTGTCAATTTTTTTTTTCTCATCTCTTAAGATGATTGTATCATTTTGTATCATCTTGGACAAAAAATATGCTGTTATCTTTATCTATGTTGCTTTTAAGACTTCTCTTCATCCCTGGTATCAAATCATTTGATTAGGATGTGTTTTGGTGTACTTTTCATCATGCTTTTCTGCTTAGATTTTATTAAACTTCTTATATGTTACTTTATAATTTTTATGAAATTCGGAAAATTTTGGCCATTGTTTTTAAATGTATTTTCTTCTGCCTCCGCATCTCACTCTTCTCCTCGAGAGATTATAATTACTTGTCTATTTGGCCACTTGATTCACTGGCTGTCAGAGAACTCACAGATACTCTTTTCCCTTTTCTCTTATTTCCTCACTTAAATTCAAAGCTGCTTTTTTTTTTTTTTTTTTTTTTTTTGCTGTGTCATCTTCAAGTTTACTCATCTTTTCTTCTTTACTGTCTAATTAGTCACTAATCTCACCAAATGCATTTTTCATCTCACATGTTGTAGATTTTATCTCTACAAGTTTGTTTTTTTATCTCTTCATCGCTTCTCGGCCTTTTGGCTAAGATCAAGTGTTTTTTTATCTCTTCTATGTTTTTACTTAACATATGCAGTATTTCATATTTCCTCTAGTATTTCATATTTCCTCTAGTTTTTTTGTTTTTCTCCAGCTATTTGACATGTGGAATGCCTACATGATAATTTCCTTTTCTACAAATTCTGTACTATTTGTCATTTCTGGATGAGTTTTTTTTTTAATTGTTTTTTTTTATTATAGTTGTATCTTCTTCCTTCTTTGTGTGCCTGATAATTTTTTATTCAGTGCTATACATTATAAATTTTTTCTTGCCAGATTTTCTATATTTTTGTATCCCAAAAACATATTCTTCAGCTTGTTCTATGACATGGTCACATTGCTTGATACAGTTCCATCATTTCGGGTCTTAAGCTTTGGTAGCCAGACTCAAGTTACATTTAGCATATGGTAAGTTTTTCTTCAAAACTGAAGCAAGATCCTTCTTTGTACTCTAAACATGCCTTGTGAGTTTTGAGGTATTCCACTCTGGCTCTTGGGAATATGCACTGTTTTCAACCCTGTATGAGCTCTGGGCACTATATCCCCTAATTGTTTGGGTGATTCTTTCCCTGGCATTGGGTAGCATCCTTAATTTTATATATTGATCAGTACTTAACTGAAGCTTTCTCTGGCTTTTGCTGCTATTGTTGTTGTTTTTATTCTTTCCATTGTGACTTAAGAATTTTCTTAATTAGAAATTAGAATTTTCTTAATTAGTAAATTAGAGCAGTCATAGACTTCACCTTGTTTGTTTCCTGTCTCTCAGGAATCACCATCCATCGTTGCCTGATATTTAAATACTTGAGAGTCATTATTCCATTATTTCATGTTTTCTTTGGTTTTTTGGTTGTTTGTTGTGTTGTAGTTGTAGTTGTGACTTTGGTCTTTCTTACTTGAACTTGGCTGGAAGTTGTGACTATTTCTTCATGTCCCCAAGCATTTAGTATGCTACTGTATATGTAGTAAATATTATTTAAGAGTGAATATAGTCCTATATATAGATACACATACAAATACATGGGTAATGTGTAAGTGAACAAAAAGTATGTAACTTGCTGAGAGGGTGGGATGGTGAGTAATAAATGTCAGACAACAGAGCATTCCGAGCAGGGTTTTCCTGGGATTTTCTGGATTGCTCCATGTCCTGGTCAGTCACTTAGGGCACCAGTGTTTCTGAATTTTACCTTCTTCCAGCACTGCCAAATAGCAGCAATAACATGGGCATGAATTACTTAAATTCTTAGTTTTTAACCTGATGGATTGAAGTCAGCAAGAGAGGGCATCAAGTCATCACTATCCCAGAAGTTCATAAACCCAAATTTCCTTCTTCCTTTATTCCCTTAATTTCCTCTTTCCAAACAAAACCCAAATTCCCTTCTTCCTTTACTCCCTTAATCTCCTCTTTCCAGATTCTTGCCCAGTTCCTCCTTCAGGGAGATCTTAGTAGGACTCCTGTTTTGTTCTTCTGTGGGTAGATAGATGCCTACACATCAGTTGCTGTTGAACTAACCTATTTTTCACCATCTTTCTACTTTGAGCCTTGCTTTTGGACAGGGAATTATTCTTTCCTTACATCTACTTGCTTCTACCATTTGTTAGAATTTCTTTATATTTTATTATGTTTCCTATGCCTCTCAAAATTTTATAAGCCCAGAAACTGAGTCAAGTTTAAAGAAAGACATTCTAGAAACATCAAAGGAAACTACTGAGTTATTTTCCACAGGAGACCTTTTTTCCTTTTTCTTTTCAAATGTTACTCTGACATTGAGAATGTTCCAGCTTCTGTTCTTCATAAATAACTCCAATCTGGTTGAAAGCTGGATTGTTATCCTGTCAATGTACCAGTGTTTTTCAGGAAAGATCTTTCTCTAGAGCACAGTCTCATTATCCTTGTGTTTTCATTCCTGCTTCTTCTCCTTGATTTACCTTGAGGTAATAAATGTGGTTCTGAGTTAGGAAAATCTTAGTGTCTGACTATAATAATCACAAACTTTATATAACAAAGTTAATTTGAGGTAACATATAATTAAGACTCCATCTAAAGAGGGTTAGTTCTGCAAAGGAGAGAATGCTAGCATGAGTCTGTTTGACTAGTGAAATAACTATTCAAAATTGGAAAATTGGGACTGGAAAGTAGGTGACCTAATTTTATTTTCTTGTATAATTACAGATGTGCTGAGAGTATCACACATAAATTCTTCTGGTTTTTAAGCTGATGGCATTTTTGTTTTTGTCAAGACATTAGAACCTTAAAACATCACACCAAATGACATTTCTTGTCTTTCTGCTGGCTCCATTTTTTTTTTTAAGATTTTATTTATTTATTTGTCAGAGAGAGAGAGGGAGAGCGAGCGAGCACAGGCAGAGGCAGAGGGAGAGGGAGAAGCAGGCTCCCCGCCAATCAAGGAGTCCAATGTGGGACTCGATCCCAGGATGCTGGGATCATGACCTGAGCCGAAGGCGGCTGCTTAACCAACTGAGCTACCCAGGCGTCCCTGCTGGCTCCATTATTAAACTTCACCCACAGTTTATTGTAATCTAGCCCTGAATTTTAAAGTCACACTTACGGTGAACCAAGTTGTAATACTCGTTATCCTGGTGTGAGGATAGTTGGGCTTAGGGAAGCAGACAACATAATTGAACTGCAGAACAAACTTCCATTTGTTTGTTATGCTGTTCACTGTTTGGCTGCCCTTGCTTCCTCAGATTAGTTTATATTTCAGGGATTTTCTCTTTTGTAACTCAACATTTCACCACTGACATGGTTAAACTGAAACACAAAGGTAATGTGGAACAGAAAGAGAGACTACTTTGTGGATTTCTCATTCTTTTCTTGGAGTCAAAACACAGGATTATGTTTAGAATGATGGTCCCATTATTTTTTCCAAATTTTTTTTATAAATACCACCTAGTCTATAGCATTAAATATGCTGTTGTGTATGAGGATGGTAATTTTTTCCCCTCCTTTTTGTAGGAAGACCATCTATTGTCACCAGCCTAAGTACGATGTATCAGTGGCAGTAATACTCACCGAGCATATGGATTTTGTGAGCATGAAAGAAACTACTATTTTAAACAAACTTACCATAGGTATTATAATGATCACTAAGCTAAGTTACTACCAGTGAGGGTTAATTGTCATTATTATTACAAATAAACACTTGCATGATTTAAGATAAAAGTGTCACATTCCACTGTGGTGGAATGTGTGAGGAGACAGTCCAGCTCAGCTGCTGGTGCCTGAGCGCCGGCTCGCCCAGCTGTATAAACTGACCATTTATAATGATTTGCTGTTGACTGGGGCAACCGGGACAGTTCCTTTCAGCTGTCAGTCTTTGATTTGTTTATTATTCCTATTAAAATACATAATCCTTGAAACTAAGTTTTTAAAACCCATCTACTGTCTCTAATCTTTATGTATATACTTAGTATATCTCTCTCGAGCATGTGGTCTTCACCTAACAAAGAATGTTCTGTATAGTGTTTCGTTTGACTTTGCCTTAGTCTGTTCGTGCTTTTGCTTGTTGTCTATCTACATGAGGGGAGGTGACAACACCTTGATCTTCTCTCATCTTACTTAAACTCACTTGCTCATTGTTTTTATGAAATCTGGTGTGTCTCCTCACCAGACCCCTTTATTTACCAAGCTCATTCTTATTTCTTTTTTTTCCTCAGGCCATCACTCCTTCCTCAAGTCACTCCCTGCTTTTTTCACTCCCTTATCCGTGCTCGGTACATTCCCTGCTATGATGGGGTCTGAGGCCTCCGGAAGCTCTTCCCTTACGAATTCCTCCTTACTCATCATTGGAGTGCTTCTCCTGCATGCCCCCAGCATTGCTCACAATATTTGCAGATACATCCAGCAGCATTTCTTTTCCCAGTGGACAATGTTTTCTTCTTCCAGTTCCAGATTTTTCAACCCTTACTTCACAGAATATAGGTACAACTCAGTTCTGTGTTTGTAAACACAAAATACATATGAACATCCTGTAAAACATTTGTTTGATTTTACAGGAAGTATCCTAAAATGATAGGTGGTGACATATATTGGCAGATTACTCTGTTTTAAATATATTTTAGGAAGTTGGTGGGGGGTTAGGTACATGTAACATGTCAGAATTTTTCCCATTTAAAGAAACTGGAGATACAGTTAATGTTATTGCAATAAATGGTGGTGACACTTGTGAACACAGCAAAGTGTAGACGTATCCAGTCATGATGTTGTACATCTGAAATTAATGTAACAGCACATGTCAACAATACTTCAGTAACTATATATATATATATATATATACACATACATACATATATGTGTATATATATACGTGAGTATGTGAGTAGGTATGTGAGTAAGTACTAGGAAATAGGCTGTCCGTCTGCATTTTCATTCAGAACATTGGCTTTTCGGAAATAGATTACTGACCTAAATTGAGAAATCCCTATCCTAACCATCATTAAATAAATAGATCGCTGCTAGAATCACGTCAGAGGATGCTGCTGGGAGCTACAGGGAGCTACCTGTGGAAAAAGCAGCTCTGTAGGCCAAATCTCCATCTGCAGAACCATGCCTAAAGGTTAGATCTTTTGCTCTTGGGAATTTTAATTTGGCAGTATTTGAAACCTGATGTGTTTTCTCTGCTGGGAAAAAAAAAATCATACTCTAGCATGCTCCTACCAGTCATTTTTTTAAAAGACTTATTTATTTGAGAGAGAGGAGTGCAAACAGTGGGAAGGGGCAGTGGGAGAGAGAGAATCTCCAGCAGACTCCCTGCTGAGCACAAACATGGGGCTCGATGTCATAACCCTGAGATCATGACCTGAGCCGGAATCAAGAGTTGGATGCTTAGCCAACTGAGCCACCCAGGGGCCCCTCTATAAGTCATATTTCTACACATGCCTCTTGTTTTGCCGTGAGTTTTGGTAACCTTTCAGGCTTCTAATACTGAATTTTGTGTATCATTCATTTTTAAGGCTAATTTCAAACTTTCTCTCAAGCAATTGCTTAAAAATCCAACAAGCCATTATCATAGGTGTTACAACCACTGAGATGGAGGTTTGTATGTATTACTTTAGCCTCTTTATTGATTATACTCTCTCTAATTCTGTAATGTGTGCCACATGGCCTCTCTTAGACTGTCACCCTCTGTTGAAATGTGAGCTGTGCATTTTTACTGTTCCTCCCCAACCCACCTAACCAAATCTGCTATCACAACAGGTATTCAATGAGTACTTGCCGAGAGATTTGCAATCCAGGTCAGAAGCAGAATTGAAGGGTACACTTGAAACCTGAATAACAAATCATTTCTCTCGGGCCCTACTGTGGTACATTCTGTGTTGCTATGTATGCTAGATGCCCTTTATATTCATCATCTATGGCAAGTTTTAAGGTTTTGGAAACTAGATTCTGTAGGTAGAATGGGGAAGGGGTGTGAATGGCCTTTTTTCCCTTCTTCTTGTTCCATCTGTGAAACTTTCAAACAGAACTAAACAAAGCATTGTCTGTAGTAACTTCATATGCACCAGGACCATAGAGGCCCAGAAAGTGACCTGTAAGGCATCTTTGTTAAAGCCTCCCACAAACGTCAATATGCCTATTGTTCCTGTTAAGAAAAAGAGGAAAAGGAAATCAGAAACACAATCCCTGTATCAAAGAAGAAGGCAGTCTAAGTCCCTATGGGACCCTTGTTTGTTCTTGGGTCCCCAGTGATGTTTCCTTTCTTCACTTTATCTGCTGGAATTCATTTGTAATGAGCAGAAATGGTTTAAGGACTCAGGTCTGTTTTCTCTGAAGTTAATAGACCTTAGTGAGCTATATCCTACTTTTCAAAAGAGACTGACCTGAGACTTTATTCCCCACTGTTTTCTCCAATATGGAATGATTTTCAAGATATGTAAAAGAAAAAAGGCAAAGTACAAAATAGGTCTGAGTGTCCGTTAGTGGAAGGAAGAGAGAATGGCTGAAGAGATGGACATGTTACGATGGCCAGGTAGTGCACAGAGCATTTCGAGATGGCACTTTCCCATGGGATTCCGGACTGGGGCTGTACTAACAGAGCCAATTTTATCGAAAACTCTTACGTGCTCTATATTTATATGTATAGCTATACTTGTAACATTTTGCTGTTTACATATATTTTCATAGCCATTTTTTGAAGTTACAAGTTAAACTTTTAGAGAGAAACTAATTTGCTGGTCAGCCTTCCTGTAAACATCCAGCCCAGCGGTAGGCTGTATGCTTGGTGGTGCTCCCTCCAGTGCTAGACGTTTGACCTGTGTGTGGCTGTTACTGATCACTCAGCTGCTTGGGTACATGTTTGTGTTTGACGTGAGCAACGCGGAGAGGCAGTGCCTTATGACAGATGAGCTTTAGTGCTTCCAGAAAGGCTTTGCCTTCAAAGAGCTCTGTTAGAATGGCCAACAACCAGCGTATTCTGTTACTCCTCTTATTCTGTGAGTAGGTGAATCTGTGCACAGAGATAACAGAGCATTTTGAATTCCGGGGCCACCAGGGTGCGAAAGCTAGCCAGCTTTCCAGATTATTTCCATAACTAAAGCACGATGCTGCTAACCAGCTTCATCCAGTTTCAGGGCTTGAGGGAACCAAATTCGGTTGGCTTTGCATTTCAGCCAGAGATCGTGCCGGCAAACAGAAAACAGATATGACAGTGTTTCCTCAACAGAGGCATGGGGACTGTGGCATTTGTGAGTGAATTTGTTATATACATTTTTGACATTGATGATGAGTTGGTAGAGACTAGATAAATTGGAAATCCTCCGTACCAAAGGAGCAAGAAGCAGCAAAAGCGAGAGGAAGCTATCTTTGTTCAGAAACCCGAGAAGCACTGTGATGTTGCAGAAAGAACCTAGACGTTGGGGTCAGAGCCTCTGTTTACCAGCTGTTTGTCTTCATACGAGGAACTGCCCTTTCTGAGCCATGTCCCTGTCCTGAATACGAGGGTACCTAACTTGTAGGGTTGTTGTGATAATTGAAGATAAAATATAGGAAGACAGTTTCCGTTAGAGAGAGCCTGGCATTGAGTAGGCCCCACAAGTCAGACTAACCTGGCTGTTTCTACCAGCGGCGCTGCGGCAGCCTCTGTGCTAGGCTTGCTTGGGCTCACGCCATCTGCATCAGTCCCGGTGGGCTGGCTCAGCTCTGTGAATGGACAACTCCATCCACCTACCAGCTTCCTGGAACATTTTCTCTCATGTCTGTAATATTAAGATTTGACACTCTTTCTATACGTGTTACACCAAATAGACCTAGCTTTGATCTATTTCCAATTTTGACTGAATTATGCACAATAATACTGTATTTTAAAGTACAGCCAGATACTGAAAGCTACAAAGATTCAAGTCCTTTTTAGTCCTTTCAGACCTTGAAAGTAGATGATTAACGATCGTCCGCTCGACATTAACTTGGGCTTTCTTAGTTCAGTTGAGCTTGTGGCTCCAATTCACACCTCCATTCTCCCTTTAATCGTGTATAATTTTTTTTTCGGTAATGCCTTAACTTCAGAAGTGCATTTATGTGCCGGTTTTGTTATTTTAGCAGAATTATGATCCTTGGTGTGTTCCTAAAAGCTGCTTTTATCATAATGGCTACAAAGCTTCTGATAGTCAACAAAAGGACTATTAAAGCATTAATTGTATCTTCCTTCCCTGCTTAGGGCTTTCTTTCTCAGAACATCAATGGTGTGAAATTCCATATTAATAAGACCTCAGGTAGACAGATTGCAAAGAACTCTTCCTGTCCTGTCCTAATGCTCTATAGCAAACCACCTCAAATTTCTGCGGCCTAAAACAATTGTCTGTTCTCACTCAGATGCTCCTGGGTTGGTTGGGATGGGCTGATCCAGGCACCTCATCATCTACAGGTTGAGTCCAGCTTTGCTCCCCATATTTTCCATTCTCCTCGGACCAGTGGGCTCATCAGGGCACGCCTTTCTCTGGTGATGGCAGAAGAGCAACAAGGGTGAGTGGCAACATGTGCTCTCTCCTAAGTTTGCACCCCCCCTTTCATGTCCAGCCCGATTCCATTGGCAGAACAAGTCAACATGCTATAGAAAGTCATATGCAAAGTCATATGGCAGAGGGTGCAGTTATAGGAAGGAGTAAAGAATCAGTATCAGTAATGCAGTTAGTACATCTGGCTTTGACCCTAACCAGTAAGGACCTTTAAGCAAGTCTCCAAGCCTCAGGTTCTCAATGACTGCATCCATTCATAGCATTCAGATAATTTTACTAAGGGGTGCCTGAGTGGCTCAGTCACTAGAGCGTGTGACTCTGGATCTCAGGGTTGTGAGTTTGGGCCCTGTGTTAGGTATAGAGATTGATTAAAAATAAAATCTTTTTAACGGACACCTGGGTGGCTCAGTCGGTTAAGTGTCTGCCTTCGGCTCAGGTCATGATCCCAGGATCCCTGGATCAAACCCCATGTCGGGCTCCCTGCTCAGCGGGGAGTCTGCTTCTCACTCTCACATTCCCTCTTGTCTCTATCTTTCTCAAATAAAAAATAAAAAATCTTTTTAAAAATAATCTTCCCATAAGATGGGATCGGGAGGGAGACAAACCATTAGAGGCTCTTAATCTCACGAAACAAACTGGGGATTGCTGGGAACAGGGGTAGGGATAGATAGGGTGGCCGGGTTAGGGACATTGGGGAACGTATGTGCAATGGTGAGTGCTGTGAAGTGTGTAAGCCTGATGATTCACAGACCTGTACCCCTGGGCAAATAATACATTATATGTTAATAAAAAATAAATAAATAAAAAATACCAAGGAAAAAACAAAATAATAATTTTCCCATCTACTTGGTGCCAGGCGTTGTTCTAGGTGATGGGACTGTAATTGTGAACAAACTTGTCAAATCCTTGTCCACACAGATCTCATATGCTCATCAGAGATACATAGTAAACAATGTTTGTGTGTATACATGGTGAGCACAAGTGTATGTCAGAGATAAAAAGTGCAGTGAAGGAAGATTACATGAGGAAAGTAAAATCATTCACCTCTCTCTGCCCCAGCAATTGCCACTTAGTGGTCTGGTGTTTGTGGTTAAGGGGATGGATGGTGGAGCATGACCATCAGAGTCTGAATTCTGCTCTTCCTTCTTTGTGATCCTGACCATGTCTTTCATTTTACCATTGACTGCCTAACAAATTCCCAAAACATAGTACCTTCAAGCAACATACATTTATTATCTCACAGTTCATGTGGGTCAGTAATCCAGCCAGACTTAACTCTGATCGTGGTCTCACAAGGCTGTAGTCTGGGTGTTGGCGGGACTGTATTCCTTTCTGGAGTTTGGGATCTTCTTTCAGTTCCATGTCATCGGTGGCAGGATTCAGCTCCTGATATTAGTAGGAAAGATGTGCTCACTTTCTCGCTGTGAGCCAGGCCTGTGGTTTCCTTGCAGTTCCCCTCACAACATGGCAGCTTGCTTCTTCAAGGCCAGTGGGGGAATCTCTCTCCATTCTAAGTCTACCAAGACAGTCTTATATAACGTAATAACGTAATGTAACATAACGTTACGTAACATAATATAACATTACCACGGGAGTGACTCTCCCATCACCGTTGTCACATACCAGGGACTAGAAGCAAGTCAGAGTTTTTGCCTGTATTGAGTGGGAGAGGTTTATATAAGAGCATGATTAATGGAAGGTCGTCTCAGCATTCTGTCTGCCAAAACGTGTGGCATACATATCCTCTCTGTGTCTCAGTCTCCTCATCAGTAAAGTAGGGGCGATAATAGTCAGATCTACATCATCAGGTGGTTTTGAGGATTAAAGGAATTAACAGAAGTAGATCATTTAGGATAATACTCATTACAGAGAAATGTCTATATGAGTACCTGTTTTTATTACCTATAAAATGTGAGAATTTTGTTAGGTGACTTTGAAGATTCCGTTCTTGCTCAAACATTTTAGGATTTGTCATAATACATTAGGATGCAGAATTAAACAAGGATAAGAAATCTGACTGTAAAAAAAGAAGAAGGAAAGCATAATATTGGGACAAGTTGAAATTAATCTAAATAGACTCTATGGTTCAAGGAGGCAAGACTCACTCTCTGCTGTGTTGCCCTCAGTGGAGCCTCTAAATACTTCATTATTTAAAGCTGGGTTGCCTCGATGAGGAATCTTTGGAGGAGGACACAGCCTCCTAAGCAAAGCTGCTTTGTAAGAAACTTTCCTCCCATGGTCATGGTACTGTCCCCTCAATTAACTGAAGCCTGTGCTTTCAGTTAGACCCGTGGACGATGCCACTGGCTTATAAAGTAACGGTTTGAATATAGGTGCTGGTTCTATATTTGAGACGTAATGCGTGAAGAGCTTTTAACCAGACTTGTTGAAACATGAACAATTGGAGCAGTGCAACTCCTCATTGCCCTCCGCCACCTGCACAGGCCCATGAAGAGAGGCCCTTATGGTCGTCTCTCCAAGATGCCTTGAGGCGACAGGAAAGGTCCAGGTCTTGCTGTGACTGCTTCCCCTGCCAAGAGCCGTGGATGAAAACTGCTGCTCCCCAGCGGGGCAGGAAAGTGCTTGCGAGTAGGGGGCCATTCAGTCTACAGTCTGACTCTGTGTCCTGTCTCTTTGGATGATATACTCTGTCTGGAGTGATGAGGAGCCAAGAGACCACTCCAGTAGTTGTTTATAGAACTCAGACTCCGAGTGTTTACACTCTCTCTGGGAAAGTCCATCATTCAGAGCAGGGGTTCTCAACAGCAGCACCACTGACCTTTTGAGCTGGATGTTCTTTGTCATAGGGGGCTGTCCTCTGTATTGAGGCTCTCTAACAGCACGCCTGGTCTCTAACCACTGAATACCACTGGCAAGCCTTCCCCTGGCTGTGACTACCAAGAAATTTCTGCAGATACCACCAAATGTCCCAATACATTTTATATATCTATTTATTTACATAGTTATGGTGAATTTTTTAAATTAAAAATGCATGATTTTCAGGGGAAAAAAACTCCTCAAACAATACAAAATGGTAAGAAATCGGAATATGTCTCAGACCCTGGTACCCCAGCACCAGATTTCACCCTCCAGAGGCAAACATGTGACCATTATTTAGGTCATAAGAGATCTCCAGGATTTGCACTGGAGTTTATATCCATGCGGATATGGGCATCTAGTTACTACAAGACACACAGACTTGCGTATTATATTTTTATTAGCAACTGTTTTGTTTTTTTTTTTTTAAATAGTGCCCAAGATGAAAAGAAAATGACTGGAATGAGTTTGTTTTATTCCATCGGATTTTTTAAAAAGCTTGTCAACATTTTCTGGACTGATATATGGCCTCTTAAGAAGAAGTATTTCCTGCACAGTGAGAAGCAGCATCCCCTTAACTTATTCCCTTGGCTTCTGGAGCCTTTCCTCACGCTCTGTTTTAAGACTGATGCTGTGTGGCAGTAAGAACTCTTTGGGGCATCAATATTTTAAGCCCTCGAAGTAGTCATTTTTCATCTAATAAAACAACTGAATCCTTCAGAAGTGCGAACACCTGGTTTTTTGCTGGGACTCTGTGAACTGTGGTTTTCACTGATCCCCTTGTCCTACTGAGGACACAGCGTACTTCGGGAGGTTGTATTTTTCACATCATAGCACCACTTTCGCATCCAGTAGAATATGATATCCTTATCAAGGCTCATTCATTTATCAGTATGCATGATTCACTGTTTTCATAACAAATGCATTTACCCCATGAATCAGCTTCCTGTATTATAGTAACATAAATTGGAGGTGTGATTTTTGTTGGTGTTCGTGTTAGTGGTGGTGATCTTACCACCCAGCTGACTCCACAGTCTAACCAACACTGATCACCGTTCAGGGAAGATTTTTGAGAAGGATTGTTCCTCCTCTTGGCAAAAGTAAGTAAGTGTGCTCAGGCTCCTGATGGGATTGTAAACTGACGTGATGATTCTACAGAATACATTAGAAAACCTTTAAAATAGCCATATAGTTTGGCTTAGAAACTAGATTTCTCCAAGTTGCTAAATAGTCACAAAGACAGAAAAATTTCTGAATAGAAAAGTCCAACAGCGGGGAAATACCTAAATTATTTTATTATTATTATTACTGCCATTACTATTACTGTTAACTAACAAAGCACCATGGTAATTATTTTTGATGCATTACCTCATGTAACTCTCACAATGTTGTGAAATAGGTGTTATTGTTATTTCATAACCATAGCAGAGAAGTGTGTCTAAAAGAAGCTAAACTACACATCAGAAGGGTAAGAACTATGAGGATGGTGATGGTAGTCATGGCAGCTGACATTCACCGTCACTATGGCCAGTTAACTAAAATAAAAGAGGTTTAATTACAGTATTCAGAATATTTCAGTTGGGAATTGAGTGTGGATAAACTGATTTCAGAGTTCACACTTGTATCATTGTGCCTACCCAAATCATGTGGTTGGTAGGTGGATGGCAGATCAAAACCTGAACTTATGTCTGGGGATCACTGAGAAGTATAGCTGATTAGTTCAGCTAAGTCCGTGTGATGGATTGTCTTGGATTCACCTGATGTGGTTATTTACTGTCTTCAGAGGTAAATGAGGTAAAAAATGTAACACACAGAGGTTATCAGGGATAGGAAGAAATGAGTTCGCTCATCATATTAGGATTATACTCCCAGTTTTGGGGACTCTCCAAACACCTCTTCCTAGTTTTGTAGCAACCTGAGTACCTAATGTTCTCATCTTCCATATATGTGCCCATGAACGTTCTTTCTACCCAAACAGCTTAGAGTTTTCTACCTTCCTCTCGCTCCAGGCACAGTCCAGCCTGACCTCAAATGCAAATAGTGTTGAATAACTTTAAAGTAATTTAAAAATTGTAGATATATATCTTGAGGTGTTTTGTTTGCTCATTTACATGACCACTGGCACCATCTTTAAAAAGTGAGGTCTTCTTGGTCAAGAGTGGGAGGGTCTGTGTGTTTTCAAAATGTTTGTGTCTAATCTAGTAACGGAACTTTTCATAGTGCATGTTAGTAAGAGGATCAGAGTCCATTATCTGTTATGAACATACCGTCACAAAACTGGATTGCCTTGCACTGTACTATAGCTGTACCTGTCAGTTTGTTCAGATCTCTTAATTCTGAAGTCAGCGGCAGAACAACCCATAAGTTAAGGAGGAGATGGGTTTCTACCACAGGATTGTCCAAAGACAGAAGAGTAAATTTTGGGTGACATCTCGGGGAATTATGACTTAGGTCTCATTAAACTGTACTAATGCAAGTGCGGTACATGAGATGAGAAAGTGCTGAAGATGATGGTTCTGGTTCTTGGCCTCGGGTCCGGTACTTTTAAGGATGGCGGGTGACCTTGATCATATGGTTGCTGTCTCCTTTTGACAAGGCTAGTGGGCGAAAGAAAGACATAATGGCTCTGTAAATTTCAATGTAGTCTGAAATGCATCTACCAAGGACAATCTTGTGCAGTTAAGACTTGGAGCTGACTGCCTGCACACTGTCTTTAAAGCACTGCAGAAGAAGAAGAGCGGCTATGGCATTTTCTTCCTTTTTGAGTTGCATATATACTTAAAAGAATGAGTCCACCAGGACTCTAAGCAGCAGTGCCATGAGCCAAAATTCCTAATTTTTTTATCTTTCAAAAATGCCCACTACCTTCTGTCTCTGTTCCTCAAGTTGTTGCACTGTGAGCTTGTTTTAATGATAAGGAACAACAGTAAGGCAGACGTGGATGAATCTTAAAAAATCTAGGTGAGCTCTTTCAAAGGATCATTACCTGCCTATTTAGTGAATGTGGTTGTTAGAAGACTCTGCAGCTTGGTGGGACTGGCCTGTGCTCCTGTTTGTTGACCAGGAGTAAACAGTAAAGCTGTCCTTTGTTCCCCGCAGCCTGTCAGTGGGAGAGTGGGGGCACGGCGGAGAGGGAATGATGGATGGATTGCTGCCTTCTTGAGAGACCAGAAGAGCTGACAGCTTCAGCTTTGTAATCATCTCAACATCCAGACCCCCAACTTTTGGGAGAGACTCTCTCTTTTACTCAAAATAATAAACTGCCCTGGCTGTGTCTTTTGATGTGTTGCTAATCCAGAATGAAAACAGCTTCTTAAGAAATAACAAGACAGGATGGTCTTGCAGAAGTTTGATGGAAAATAGGAAAAAATACCCATTGTGGCTTCAATCCCTGATTTGTCTAAGGTTTTTAAAATCCATTTTGTCTTTCACATGGGGATAAAATTCATGGTCAAGGTCATCATATGTGCTTAAATTACTCTTACAGTATAATCTAGTGGGAATCCATTAGATCTCTAGAGTCCAGAGGCTGTCCCTTCTTCACCCCTGCCCTCATCAGTCACCATGGGCTGTGTCACCCTTGCAAGTTGCTCAGCCTGTGCCAGACCCCATTTGTGTATTCTGTATAAATCAGGGATCCCCATAGAGGGTTTATTAGGTCACATTTCATATTTATATATGCTGAAGCTCCCTCCCCCCAACTCCTCTGAGCAATGTAAACTGTCTGCCCAAACTGTGATGTATCCTGCATTGTGTGTTTCTCACTTAAAACTCCTGTAGGACAAGTTCAGCCTTTCTTTTCCTTGGGACACTTAGACGGTCCCAAGAGCTCTTGGCCTATCAACGCTACCCTTTGCTGTTTAATTGTGGACTTAGCATTAAGTATCAGTGTCTCAGTCAGTGCTGGCTATTTTAACAGAATGCCATAGGCTGTGTGGCTCTAACAGTAAAGATTTATTTCTCACAGTTCTGGAGGCTGGAAGTTCAAGATCAGGGTGCCGGCACGGTTAGATTCTTGGTGAGGTCCCTTTTCCTGGTTATGTCTGTACATGGCTTTTGTCAGAATGTACACAAAAAGAGATCCTGTTTCTCTTCCTCTTTTTATATGGGACCTGAATCTCTTCATCAGGGCCTCATCCTCCTGACCTAATCTAATCCCAGTCTTCAAAAGACCCCACTTCCAAATGCCACCACATTGGGGTTAGGATTTCAACATAAAAGTTTGGGGGCAGGGTTGGCAGTTACAGCAGTAAGTGTTTGAAAGAAACTGATTAAGGGATGAAGAGAAATCAGGTATCTATGTGTGTTAGCATTAATCTCTTAGCTGATTCATACATAACCCACAGTGCATAGCTGTCATAATTTCTAGTTGTTGGAAAATAATAGGCCCCATATGGCATTGATGCATAAGAGCATTAAAATAGAATGTGAACTTAACCAAATAACTCACAATAATATAAGCTGGTGCTGATGAGGCTAAATTAACACCCATTTAGAAAGAAGAACAGCAACTGAAATTTACAACCATTGGGTTATAATATTGGAAGTAAACCGCTCATTCAGTGTTGTCCAGAGAATTGCAGAACTCCAGCTGTCTTGATGTGCCAGGGGTTGTTAGAAAGATCCAACCTTGTCACAACGTGAGTGGCAACTCATGCTTCTGGAAATGATGCCTCATTTTCAACTCTAAGTAAGTATTTTAGATTATAAATACCAGATTTGGTATTGGTAGTCTAAATACCAGCTCTTGACCCACACTGAACCTGTCAGGAATAAGAAGCCCATTTGTAGGTGAAAGTATGTGCTATTGCATGTTGATTGCCGTGGGAGGGGCTCGGCGGACCTACAGCTTATTATCATGAACATCACCCTTTATTAGGGACCGTCTTTTCCACAGCTGTATCCTAGTTTCTGGCACAATCATTGGCAATAATAGGTTCCCAATAACTTTTTATGAATAAATATGTAATAATAAACACATTTTGAAATTATGGTTAAATTGGAGTTAAATAGTTATAGTGTACAGTTATATAGTTAAATCCTAGTTAATTATAGTTAACTAGAATGTATACAGTTAGTTGCAAAAACTATAATAAAATACTGCTACTCTAGCACATTCTATAGAAATATCTTGACCTAAATTTTTTAACAGCCTTCCTGCCGGTAAACTTAGCAGAGGTTTCATTGTAACTCACACCTTCCTGCATACCCCATTCAAAGCTCTAAAAATAACAGCATCTCTTTTTGGAACAGGTAAATGTATAGATTGCCTTTGGTAGGCAGGCTCTGACCTACATACGTCTAACACAGGCACAGCCCTTCCTCCCAGCCTGTAAGGCTTTGTCCTGCCTCTCCCTCCTCCTCCCCAGGACCGC
The DNA here is from genome assembly GCF_011764305.1 of Mustela putorius furo. NCBI lineage: Eukaryota > Metazoa > Chordata > Mammalia > Carnivora > Mustelidae > Mustela > Mustela putorius. The sequence goes on from NW_025421998.1 coordinate 34,282,967, forward strand.
AGACACAGCAACACAGGAGAGGGGGTGCCTCCTTTCCAAGCCGTCCACCATTTCCAGAGGCTCCCTCCTCTTCCTTACTCATAGAGCAAGTAGGTGTCTCCGTGAAAGAAGCAAACACGTGGTAAAGGGGACAGAGAACATCCAAGCAGAGACACCTGCAGGCAAGCCTCAGACCCCACCCGACTGTTGCTCCCCATGAGCCAGGGGTAAAAATCGAGAAAAAATGATTCACTTTCTGACCACCCTTTCCCTGTTGCACTGGAGTGTTTGCACTGCTCCCAAGTCACACAGCAACCTTTTCATTCTTGGCCTCAATATCTGTCCCAGCATCATCTCCCTGGTCTCCTGTTCTTCCCCCCCCCCCCAGTCTAGAGTTTGACAAGTCTTGGGGACTGGTCCCCTCTCCTGCTCCCTCCCTGGCTGCCTTCCTGGGAAGAGAGTTATGACTTCCATACTGCCTGCATTTGGATCAGAAATGCGGTTGTCTGGGCTGATTTGGCTCTGTGGTGTTTTTTTGGTTTGTTCCGAATATAACAGCCTTTCACACATCACCCACCATGCAGAGAATCATGTCTTTGGGAAAATATTTTGTGAGTCCCAAGCAGCTCTCAGACTATTAGAACACAATTCCATTTTAGGTGCCGCTATTTAATTTTTGCTTTATGGAATTTTATAGTCGTAAAGGGAAAATAGGATCCCTGCTAAGCTTTCACTTGCCATTTTTACATAATGGAGTTTTCTTTTCTGACTCCTGGGCGGAAACTGGCAAACAACATAAATGCTCATCAGTGAGAGTAGAGGAATACCATTCCATTAACATTATAGTCATGGGAGAGTTTGGAAGAATTTTAGCGATACGATGTGACGTGGAAAAAAAATTCCAAAAAATTAGCTACAACATTATATCCTGAATATGAAATATTAAATAATTAAAAATACTTTATAATCTTCATAAGGACAATACAATTATATAAAAACAAGTAGAGAAGAATGAATGTGAGTCAGAATGGAGCTTGCTTTAGGTGGGCATGGCTGGGTGATTGCATAGGTCCTGAGTTACAGGATTAGATGTGGCTGTTGTTAAATAACCCAGTTCTTGTCCAGGGCGGTGAGCTCATAGGTGCTTATTCTGTTAATGGAAACAAAATTCCGTGCACTGGGTTTAAAGAAAGAAAAAAAAATTAAATTCATCCTCTTGACTATTACATTTGTCAAGTTGGAGTAAGAATGAATGACAAAATCAGCTTTCTTAGTAAATAGCTATGTGGGGGTAGCTTTGACTTTGAAACCCATCTAAGTATGCCCAGTAGGTCAATAGAGGCACAGCAGCCCTTAGCTAGTGAGGTTGCTCGGCTGACCGCTCAGCTTCAGTCTGTCCGTCTTTGCTGATCTTGCAGACTTTAATTGCTTTACAAGTCAACTGAGATAAATTAACAGTCCTATTAATAAAGTGCTGGCATCTGAGTGATGGGGTGGGAAGGGCGCCAGACATAAATCCAGGTTGTGTCCTGGTTCTCTTTTTCTCTCCTAGGGCACCTGGCCAAAACTCCCTTCTTTGCAATATAGTTTTCTCATCTGCGATGTCGCTAATGTTGTCCTATTTTATTGGGTTGATCGCAACTCATGAAATAATAAGTGTGGAATTGCAAGCAGTATAGTGGCTTTGGTGAGCTTATTATTACTGCAAGTGGATGTGTTCCCATAGCTTTTTCTGTTTACTTCATGTTTTAGATATATAAAATATCCATTTTGAGAATCATGTATAAAGAGTATTTTGTAAATGGTAATTTTACTCTGTAGTAAGCTAAGGAACACCTAAAAATATTAGACCCCAAATCTCAGACCTGTAATTTTACCTTATTTGGAAAATAGGTTTTTACAGATGGGATTAAGTTAAGGATCTTGAAATAGGGGAGATTATCCTGGATTATCCAGATGGGCCCTAAATGCAGTCTCAGCATCTTTGTAAGAGAGGAGGTGTGATACAGAAGAGGGGAAGTCAGTGTAGGGGTGGAGGCAGAAATTGTAGTGATTCAGCCACAAACCAAGGGAACCCCCTTAGCCTCCGGAAGCTGGGAGAGGCAAGAAACGGGCTCCCCTCTAAAGCCAGGAAGGCAGGGTCACGCCGTAGATTTCATCCCAGTGAAAACGATTTCCAGTGCTGACTCCAGAACTTTAAGAGAATTAAAGTTCTGATGTTTTAAGTCAGCAAGGTTGTGATTATTTGTTACAGCACTGATAGGAAACGAATACATTCTCATGTTCTTGAAGGAAATGTAATCTTTTTTTTAACATTTTATTTATTTATTTATTTATTTATTTATTTATTTGACGGGCAGAGATCACAAGTAGGCAGAGAGGCAGACAGAGAGAGAGAAGCAGGCTCCCCTGCTGAACAGAGAGCCCAATGCAGGACTCGATCCCAGGATCCTGGGATCATGACCTGAGCTGAAGGCAGGTCATGAGCCACTGAGCCACCCAGGTGCCCCGAAATGTAATCTTCTGAAACATCCTTGAGGATGCAAAGTTTCACAGTGTTACAGATCAGTTCAGTAGCTTTGTCATTTTTCATTTTAATGTAATTAAAATGGATATTTGAAATACTGCATTTTTGAAGGCAAAAGTTATAGTTTGCCTCTTTGTGTCTCCCGATAGCACATTGCTTTGCACACAGGTGATGCTCAGTGACTAGGAAAACCACTTTTATTTGAGACAAAAAAAAAATGGTGTCAGTTTGGGCCTGGGGTATGTCTGTGTCTGTATCCTAGAATTTTCACTGGTCTCAAGTTTGCAGCTTGAGTTAAGTTAAGAGCATCAGTGGTCTGTTGTTTTTTGCCTGTTTCCAGAATGATTTGAAATCTCTTGCCATAAGAAACACCTAGGGTCTGGGGCTGTTCATGTGAAGATAGGAGAGCCATGTGGGGAATGAGCTCGGAGGCGTAGAACGCTGAGCCAGTCTCATGCAATCATGTTACTTTGGTAGCTCCTGATACGAGGTGCCCGCACCACTGAACTGGAAACTGCCCACACCTCACCCATCGACCCTACCCTTCCCAAATGCTGCTTGAACAAATAGTCTTACCTAAGTGCTCTACATGAAGGTACCCGTGACCAGAATTTCCTCTCTACAGCCTGTGCTTGTCAGGTTGAAAACTCCAATTAGAATGTGTTCTTTAAAGCAGCGTTTCCCACACTTCAGTGTTGATACAAATCACCTGCGGTCCTTGTTGAGTTACAGATTCTGGTGCGTCAGCTCGGGAGTGAAGCCCAAGCGGCCTCCTGGAGGTGGTGCTGATGCTGTGAGTTCCTGCACCACGTTCTGAGTAGCGAGGCTCCAGCATCTGGTACTCCTGCCTCCAGGTCCCTCCTCTCCCTGAGCTCCTTTCCCCGCATTTCGTGCAGCTGCTTCAGGCAGCCTCGTTTTGTGGCATCTGCTTGGCAACATCATCCCGCTCTGGCCTCCACGGCCTCCACCCTCGGGCTCCCTGCGCGGTGGGGACTGATAGGCCGAGCTGTGACACAGCAACACAGCTCCGTGAAAAGAAAAGAAAAGCCATTGAGATGAGACTGAAATCCATGAGGGAGTCAGAGTTTAAGGAGACAGGGGAGAGAAACAATCGGAGACAGGGGGGAGGGGAAAAATGAATATTTTATTGGAGGGAAGCATGTTTTAAATGAGCTGTTGTTCTTGGTGCAGAATTTGCCAGTGAAGAGCATTTTCTGGAGTAGTTTCAGGTTTATTCTTTAGTTACCCTCTGATTTCTCTTAACAGCCAGCTGCTTGATTTGTGCGCTTATCTGCTCTTTGTGGTCCTTTGGATCCAGGCCAAAGACTTTTGAAAAAATTGCAAACCATCTAACTAAACTGGGGACCTCTGAGAGATCGCCTGGTTAGGTCGGGCCCATCAGTCCCAGCCTTTGCTGACATTAGAATCACTGGGAGAGCTTTAGAAAATTCCACATACCTAGGCTGCAGCTCTGACCAGCTAAATCCAAATCACTGGGGTGGGTCCCAGTCCCTAGTGTGTTTTTTAACCTGTTGGGGTTTTTTGGGTTTTGGGTTTTTTTTTTAAATATTTTATTTTTATTTGTCAGAGAGAGAGACGGAGAGAGAGCGAGCATAGGCAGACAGAGTGGTAGGCAGAGACAGAGGGAGAAGCAGGCTCCCCGCTGAGCAAGGAGCCCAATGTGGGACTCGATACCAGGACGCTGGGATCATGACCTGAGCCGAAGGCAGCTGCTTAACCAACTGAGCCACCCAGGTGCCCCTTTTGGGTTTTTTTTTTTATGCCTCCCAGATGATTCCCTTATGCTGCATTGCCACTAAACCAGACCTTTACCTTCTAGCAGGTGGATTGAATTCACTTTAAGTAGAACTCAAAGAACAGTCCTTTATTTCGATTCCTTCCCATCTGAACCCTTGCCCTGCTGAAAACTCTCCACAGTATTTTGGAAGCACCATCTCTTTTAATCCAGCAGTTGAGCCCCTGATTAAATATTCAAGCACCTTTCTGAAGCCCCAGGCAGCTTTTCATTTTCTCAGTGTAGTGGCTCCCCCTGCTGGCCCTTCTCGGTAAAGGTCACTGCTCTGCAGAATCTCACTGCTGGTTCTGGCCTCTGAGACATAACTAACCTGGAATCACAGCAGCTTAAAGCTGCTTTTCTAATCTCATATGCAACGTGTATGCCATTGGCCATTGCCAAAAATAAACAGTTCAAACACTAACTCTTTTATCCGTGGCACTGTGGGTAAAGCCTTGAGAATGAAGGAAGAGAGGAACTGTGTGTGTGTGTGTGTGTGGTGTATATACATATACACACACACACATAACATACATGTATATGCGTACCACATACATGCCTACATTTGCTTATACTACCAGAAAAGATTCTGATATCAGCCATTGATTGTGCTGGTTGCCTGCAAAGTAATTAATATTGATACATACTTTGGATAGAAATTAGGGAAAGAAAGCTTTCATCCATATCTTCTCTACCCTCCTTCATCGAATCATACCCTTTCCTTATCACCGCACTTCTCCTTATCTATCTCCTTATCTATCCAGTAAGTTATAAAGATGGTCAAATATAAGCAAAAGTAGATGCAAATGCAGGACTTTGTTCTGTCATGCAAACTCTCAGTTGCAGTATTATGTCAGAATTTTACTACAGATGACCCTTGTGTCAGTGGAGGCAGAATTCGACCCGTGTAATATCTGAATGCAAAATGTGGTGCAGTCCATCTCTTAGCTATGATTAAACTTCATAAGGCTGCCGTTTCAGTTTATACAGTCCTTGTCATTAGAATGCCCTTCTTTGTTGTATATTAATATCTTAACCCATTGGCCCTTGCTTTCCATCTGACTCAGCAAAGCGTAATTCAGTCCCTCACTGACATTGCAGTACTTCATCTATTCGAGGCAATGTCCCAAACCATTTCTTTCTCACCAAGGGCAGACATTTCCAGTCCACCTCATGAGACGTGGGCCCACCATCCCCTTTCCGGATACATCCCCTAGAAGACTGTGTTCTTTATTTTCATCCCTCTCACAGGCAGCGCCTGGTACTAGCACAGCAACCCGGATGTGCTCTGACTGGTACGACCCAGTGATTTAATCTGCATTATTTGGTTATAGCTGTGTAACAGAATTACCACAATCCTAGCATCTTTTTTAAAAAAGATTTTTATCTGTTTATTTGAGAGAGAGGGAGAGCACAAGCAACGAAGAGGGGGCAGAGGGAGAAGCAGACACCCCACTGAGCAGGGAGCCCGAAGTGGGGCTGAATCCCAGCACCCCAGGATCGTGACCTGAGCCCAAGGCAGACATTTAACCAACTGAGCCACCCAGGTGCCCCACAGACATAACCTCTTAACACACGTTTATGATCTTAGAGTGCCGGTGGGTGAGGCATCCAGGCATAGCTTCACTCTGCTTCGGGTTCTCCCAGGGTTGCAGTCAAGGTGTTCAGTTGGACTTCCATCTTACATGAGGTTGGCCTGGGGAAGGATCTGCTTCCAATATTGTGCGGTTGTTGACAACATTCAGCTCCTTGTAAGCTGTTAACTAAGAGCCTTAAGTTTGGCTGGCTATTGGCTGAAGCCCCCTCCAATTTCCTGTCTTACAGTCTTTGTAGTATGACCGCTTGCTTCCTCAGGGCCAGCAAGGGAGAGAGTCTCCCAGCAGGATGAGAGTTGACATCCCCTATAATATGATCACAGAAGTGACATCTTGTCACTTTTGCCGTATTTTGTTGGTTAAAAGCAAGTCACTGGTTCCACGCAGTCGGGGGGGGGGGGGAGTGTAAACACCAGCAGGCAGGGATATACAGGACTATCTTAAAATCAGCCTGCCCCAATCTCCTTTCATTTCCTCTGCGTGGTCTCATAGAATTTGTACTCTGCTGAACACTGCGAGCCCTTGATTCCCTGGCAGTCCTCTCCACCTCAAACAATTATTAGAACCGAAGTTTATTGTTGTTAGGTTTCTCTGTGTTGGGTTCAGCCAGTTGCTCCTACCTGATTAAATATTCTTTAAGTCTGGCTTGGCCATCAGAATATTAGACATCTTTTCTATTGTGTCATCTGAGAATGTAAGACATTTTTCTATGATGAAAAGGGTGAAGAAGTTCGTACGTAGTAATGTGTGCAGTGTGTGTGTGTGTATACACGCATGTGTGCATTAGACTGGTAGGGGGCGAAGAATGAAAAAAAATCCCTCATACACAAAACTTCCTTCTGGAGTCTGGTCAGTTGGCTGTGAATCGTTTAACGCCATCCAAGCCCCACTGGTGCTCTTTCTGATCCTCCTGTGAACAAGATAGTGCAACTTTAAAAAAAAAATTAACATATAATGTATTATTTGTTTCAGGGTACAGGTCTGTGATTCATCAGTCATACACAGTTCACAGCACTCACCACAGCTCTTAGGAGCACAGTCTTTCTAGTCAAACCAACCCGGTTTTGAATTCTGGCTCCACCCACTGGAGAACTGTTTTCCTAGATAGAGCGCAGACAGGCAGGGCGAGAATTAGGAAGTTCTGCTTTTCTGCGGCTCATCTTTGAACTCTGTAGCCCCTGTTTCTGCGCAGTGTGACAGCCAAGCCCAGTTCTGCCGAGCTTCTTCACAAGCTGCTTTTAGGACTTTGTGCTGACGAATCATAAAGAATCTTCCAGAAGTGATATAGCTATGAAGCAGTCATTATTTTACAGATACGTGTTATATGTGTGGACTTTGAGGTTTCAGTTTAAAAAGCATCAAACTTATTTGGTCTTCCATTTCCTTGGACTCATTGCTAAGTGAGGTTGAAATCACCTACACTGCCCCAGGATGCCCATCTCATAAAACTGAAAAACCTGAAGTGGGAACCCAGCGCGTTCCTCATCACTGCTTTAGTCCACACCCTTGCGAGCTGGTCTTATCTGCATTTGATAGGCTGGAGTCTCGGTGAGGGACTCCTCTGACCCTTTGACCCAGGAATACTGTCAGCAGCTCTTGCTCTGTTTAAACCGTGGGCATTCTTCCGGAAAAGCCTACGGACTGGCCTTTAGCAGCCCTGGGACCTGACAGGGAAATGCGAGAATGCGTGGAACTGTTAATCACTTGGAATGGAAAGTAAATATTACTGACAACCACTAGTTCTTGAGCTCCGAGTTTTAGAAGTTTAGAGTCTTCTTTTGTGCTGTTTCTTGTAAAGTCAATGTTTCAGCGGAGAGACACTGTTCTCCTCAGTGTCCTCTGCTCATCACAGGGGCTGATACGATGGGTGGGATCCATGCCGTAGCCGTCAGTGCGGAGATGAGCCCAGAAGAGTAGGTTTGGTGTCGTTAAATCCTAGTTTATCAGGGTCAGGCAGTGTATACCTCTACTGAGAAGGTGAGGTTATCCCGTGTTTGTCTTAACAGAAGTTAAAGTCCCGGAAATAAGAAAGACACCCTTCTGGGAACTGTGTATGCAGGACTATAGGGAAGTAAGACCATTTTGTAGCTTGTTTTGGGCATTTGCTTTCTTTTACCATTAATATGCTAAAGAGTTCCAAATGTTTTTCTCCATGTTAATCTTTCTCCTGAGATCTATATCTGTATTTCCAGCTGCTCTTTACAAGCCCCCTATCTTGATCTGGGCCTTTCTGCCATTCAGCAGATCTAGAATTAAACTCCTTGCCCTCAGCCCCCAAACTTGCTTTAACCTACATTCTTGATTTTTAGCTAATAACTTATTTCCTGTAAAATGGCCCTTAGTAGTAAGAAATATTTTATTTTTTTAAAGATTTTATTTGAGAGAGAGAGAAAGCACATGTATGTGCCAGAGTTAGAGGGGAGGGGCAGAGAGAGAGGGAGAAGAGGCCTCCCCACAGAGCAGAGAGCCAGATCATGACCTGAACTGAAGGCAGATGCTTAAACTGACTGAGCCACCCCAGGCACCCCAAGAAATACATTTTACCTCATGACTCATAAAGTACCCATATACATATACACACACAGATATAATGTGAATAAAAGTTTCATAAAACAACATTCATCTTCAACATGTATGTTACCTTCTGACATTACCTGTTATTTTCACTTTAGAAAAATGCTGATGTCAGCAGTCTCTGTGAAATTTATAGTCCCCCAGTCATGGGACCTACAGTCTGAGAAAACCTGAGACAGAGATAAAATGTAGTTCCCATTTATTCATTCTGTGGCCCTCGCCTCCCCTTCCATAACCCAGCCAGCAATCCAGTGACACCAGACTTCATGCTGTAACCCACACGCTCCATTCGCTCGTTCAGGCAGCTTGTACTGAGTGCATATTTGGTGTCAGGCACAGAGCAGGCACCAGGGATCTGAAGATACGAACACCGCAGTCTCTACTTGAAAGTCTGTGGTGCAGTGCGGAGACAGACCAGTAATCTAACGACTGTATGGCCGTGGGTAGGTCCTGTAAGAATCCTGTACAAAGCCCTCAGAGATTATAAGGATCACAGCACGTACCTTGGGCCAGAAAGTCTTTCTGGAAAGGGTAGTTCATGAGCTGAAGCTAGAAAAAAAGGAGTTAACCTGGCCAGTCGTGGGCAGGGCTTTCCAAGAGAGGAAACCACTGTGAGAAGGCATTGAGGCATAAGCAGCGGGAGAATTTGGAGACCTGAAAGTATTTTGACATAGCCCTTCCTTATAACCAGAGTTCTCTGCTGTCACTATCCACCCCCACACCCCTTTTCTGTACTTGGCTAAAGATTACTCAGTGATCCCTCTCCCATGCAGCTGTCCCCCTCCCCGCCCCAGGGAGCCTCAGATACACCCCCACTTTGGGCTCCCAGCTCTCTCTCCCCACAGAGGGGGAGCACCTCCAGGCCAAGCCCCAGTCTCATCCTTATGTCTTCTGTGATGAGCACAATAAATGTTAGCCTGGTGAAGACAGGGACCAATAAAGGAACAGGGAGACATACCTGCCGGCCACAGGCGTCAAGTGAAGCTTCTTAAGTTGACCTTGTAGAAGACGTTTTAACATATCACAGCCTTTCTGTCACTTTAAGACTGGAAGCTGCCTCAGATGTTATCAACCTGCCTATTTACAGATGCAGGACCACATTTGGAAGGCTGGAGGTGCTATTTTCTTCGGCTCTGTTGTATTTACAAAAGATTAAATTTTACTTTTAGAGAATACCTCTTTTTCTAACTAGAAGTGTCCCTAAAAGTGGAATGTCTTAGTTAACTAATAGAAACAAAAATCTGCCATCAGATTTTGCAAACACATCCACTTTCTGCCAGGCACAAGTAGCCTGTCATCTCTAACCATGCGTTTAACCCAGACTGACTTCCCAAAAAGGCTTTCACAGGAAGAAAGACTGATTTTTAATACTTCTTTCCCTTTGCCAACTTTCTGCCCACATCGTATTTCTTGTGCAAATGGCCCAGGAATTGTAGGCAGGAGAATCTGTGGTGTGGTCCCATCGGTCAGTGCTACAATAGCTCAAAAAAAGACATACACATTTTCACTTTGCAGGTGACTTTTATGAAACAGCCATAATCTTTGATAATCAATTTGAAATGGAACCCTGGGTATGAATGGGGTTAGTGCCTGTGAAAAAGTTTTACTCACACAAACATTGTAGAGACGTGTACAGTCAGGGTAATGACCTTTACTGGGAGGGAGAGGACGAGATTCACATTCTGGCTGGACTTTCTGTGGTTTATAAAATCTTTAGAGGGTGTGTGTCAGAAGTGATTGATTGTGATCAAGTCATGATTTTGAGCCGTAAGTTCTTCCCTTTAGTTGGTAAAGTCCCTCACGTCCTTCATGCAGATTTTAGTGGAAACTCAAAGGGGAGCGCTTTCCTCAGTGAGCTCTGCACACTGCCCGCAAGAATGGCTGTCTCCCAGTCTTGAAAGAATCATCGGAGTTCATGAAAGAAAGGGGGAAATGCCTTTTGCAGACACTGTTACTGCAGGAGCTCATGTCAGACAGTGTCTCAGTCTCCTATCCTGTCTTACAGCCCCCTTCCCCAGCCCTCTCGCCTGTCTGCCCACCTCCCACCCAGCCTATCCGTAGATGTGCTTGTGTAGATGTGTAGATATGCTTATTGTGGATGTGTAGATGTGCTTATTACTGTTATGAGTGATTGTGTTTGCAAAATTCATCGGTTACAGTTGAAAAGAATTATATTATCTCATCCCAGAACCCAGTGAGGAACGTAATACATGTTTAATCCCAACTCCCCAGAGTAAGAAGCAGTGAGGGAAGCACTCACTGCGTTTGCCACTCTGATAGGATGCCCCATCTCCCTAGTAAATAAACACACAAATACTCCAAGTTCTGCATTTCCTTATTGCATAGCAGTACCTGCTAATGCTTGGATAGAGTGAATGTGCTGAATTCCCACCCGTGATATCCGCCATTCCTTCTCTTTTGCCAAGTTTCTGACTTTATCTCTTGCCCTTCCTCACCCGTTGGACTGTGCATGTTGGTCCATCGCAGTTTGAGTTACGTACAGCGGGGGGCACCAGATTCTCCCGCATGGCCAGCGCCGCCCTGACCTGAGCCTGTTTTCAAGGGGTATTTTGAATAGTATCTAATACCCAGTGCTTACTCCTGCCAGGTAGTGTTCTCACCACAAGTGAGGTGGGTGCTGTTAGCACCCCCAGTTTACAAAGTCGGGAACTAAAAGCTCAGTTCATTGAGGAAGCTCACTGAGGTTATTTTCTTGGCCATGGTCACATGACTAGTAAGTGTGGGAGAAAGGATTTGAACCCACAGAATCTGTTTCCGGGGTCTGGGCTCTTGGCCCTCCAGTGCCAGTGTTCTCAACTGGTGATCTCCCGTGACCGTGGACCATAACAGCAGCCTGTGGTGGGCCTAGATGTTCGCATGGGGCGAACCTAGTTCTGTGTGAGCTGCAGTTGCCCTTTAATTTCTTCAATCAGACACCGGGGTGGTAGAAAAAGAAATGGGGAAGAAGGTGAAAATGTGGATAACAAAAGGGGAGAGTGTAGAGTGAGGACAGTATGGGGGGGGATGAAGCAATTCTAACCTACATGAAGTTGTTACCTGAAATGAGCAGTGTGGCTAATTGAGAATGAGCTTCCCCAGCTGCCTGTCCTGCCTCTTCGAGACATCGTGATGCTGAGAGAGAGGACGTGGGGGCGAAATGACAGAATTTGGAGAACTGCCAAGCGATGAGACATCTGATGCTGGAGTACAGGACAAAAAGTCATGCAGGAATCACGAGGGACACACATATACTTGATTCAGTTCCATGGAGATGACAGCTGACCGTTGGAGTCCTAAGCCTGCTTGCTAAGTTTGTAGTTGACAAAATGCAGCAGATCTCACTGCCTGCATTCTGCTGCATTTGGTAAAACGCAGACATTCATCTTGGGTGGCTCTTTAGCTTTTAGTATGGGGTTTGTTTTTATTGAAATAAAATCCCTGGCACAGGATCATGGAAAAAAAAATCCAGAGTTTCATCATATGCAGTGTACTGTTTTCTACACTGGAGAATTTTGAGTGCTTTGGAAATAACAAGTCTGTTTCCACAATTTCCTGCTCTCCACTAGGTTCTTGGAACACCAAATGAGGACACGTGGCCTGGAGTTCATTCTTTACCACATTTTAAGCCAGGTATGTTTCATTAATTGCAAATGACTAAGTGCTTCCAATATGCAGAGTGAATATACACATTTTCCCTTCAAGCTTCTGTATTATACTGAGAAAAATTTTGGTTACTTGCTCTTGTATATTCTGCCTATTAGTGGAGTTGTCCTTTGTTTTTACAATTTATTTGTCTGTAAAGATAGAATTAATGACATTCCTTATGAGAGGTTTTCACCACATGTATCTCATTTGAGTTAACTGGCTAATAACGTAGCTGTATCCTCATTGGTTAGGCTGGCATCCGTGTCTACAAAACAGAATTTCCATCGGGGTACTATGATCTGCCTGTGTGACTTCTTGAAACACTACTAGGAAAAGTATTACCTTGTAAAAACGAAAACTTGACATTTTGATTTATTTTTTAAAAACTAGTGATATGTAGTCCACTAACTTGAGTTTTAATATGTAAAATGTTCTGCATGCCTGTCGTACAGCATGCGGTCTTTTTTAATGTGAAATACTTAAACCTCTAAACTGGAAAATCTGAGAGAAAATGCAGACCACTTTTAAAATAAGTTGCCACTTTTTTCCTTCGCCAGTAGATGGCAGTCAAGAAACTTTCAGTTTTAATAATTACACTTAGAGAAAGGATCTGAAATGTGGTAATTTAATTTTTATAGGAAAGATGAAAGGTTTGGAATTGGAAATTTAATAAAAGTCAATGGAGTGAGTTATTGTAAAATAATTCTCTTGGTTTTTTTTTTCTTTTTCCCTGTTACAAAACATGGATTATAAAGTGCAGACCCACCGTAAAATTACTAAAAGGGATTTTATGGAAGATCTCATAGTCCATTATTTAATGAGGGGAAAAGAGCTATGAATAATTTCTGTTATGGAAGCCAAGTTTATTCTCTTGCTCCTCTTCCCCTCTTCTGGGGCACCATCAGGAATAAATTATCAATCCCAAAGAATGACTGAGTTGAGAAACTATTTTTATTCTCAGTATTTTTCTTCTGAAAGTGTACAGTGTGATGAGAGTTTTTCTGTCTTCTTGTGCTGCACCAAGGACTCCTTGTACTTTTACTGAAAATTTTAAGTAACTTCTATGTTCTGGAAGACTATAAAAACCTAACAATTTAAGATGGATTTTTTTCTTCTTTTTTTAACCAAGCAGTAAGTGCCCTCTCACTGCTCCAGCTGTTCCTAATGGAGTCTGGGAACACAGTTGTTTGTAGATGCTCCAATGTGGGCTCTGAGAGAAGGTTAGCTTCCCCATGTTAGTAACTAAAATCTGCGGTCTTGGGAAAATAAAGTAGAGGAGACTACAAAAAGATTTTGAATAAATAAAGTTAGATGCAGAGAGGAATAATTAAGACAGTCATTTGGCCTGCCAAGGTTCTGCACCAGAAAATATGGAGTCATATGTTTATTTTGGTGTGAACAGAATTAACCTCCATCAACAACATACAGAAGCATTTATCAAATGTGTTCTGGAAAGTACTGTGTTGTAGTGCAAGTCAGGCTAACAGACTGGGAACTTCATGAGATCAGGGACTGTGCATAGTTTGTATTTTGGTGTTCAATAAATATTTGTTGCTCTGAATCTACTGAATGTTTAAAACAGTTATCATTTATATGAATTTTCTGGGAAAGACATATATAAATCGGGCTATATATGTTTAAGTTATTTAATATTATGGATAAGTACCATTACAGACACTTAATACATAGAAAGTAATGGAGGCCCAGGAGAATGATGTGTTTAGATGGTGAACGTCGTAGGTGCTGACAGATAAGAAAGATATTTCAGGCAAAGCTTGGGGCTTGTGGGTAAGAGTAGACATAAATATTTCCAAGTTAGCTTGAGAGGTGCCAAAGGGAAGCAAGGTAATAGACTGAGGCAAAGGAAGCAAATCTGTGAATCCTTTCAATCAGCACTTAATTGAATCATCAGGGGAGCCCTTGTCTCTGACCTCCTGGACCTCATCCTCCAGGGGAAGAAGGTACACATTCCCAAAGGGGAAAAACAGCAGGCGAGGGTCTGCCTGTCCCACTCCCACCCCATACCTCCTTATTCTATCCCCCAAAGTATGCCTTAGAAAGTCTGAGGGAAAACAAGAGAATATGAACCTTAAGGACGTAGTTTGTTTTGTTTAGTAGATTTCATTTTTTAGAGAGGTTTTAGCCTCATAGCAGACTTGACAGAAGGTACAGAGGTTTCTCCAATACCCCTGCCCCAACACATGCATAGCCTCTCTGTTATCAACATCTCTCACTACAGTGATACATCTGCTACAGTTTCATGAACTTAAATTGACAGAGCATTATCATCCAAAGTTCATAGTTTATATTAGGGTTCCCTCTCAGTGTCGTATATTCCGTAGGTTTGGACAAATATGGAATGACATACATGTACCATTATAGTGTCCTACAGTGTAGTTTCATTGCCCTAGAAGATCTTCCATGCCCTGCCTGTCATTCCTCCCTCCCCCACCCAACCCCTGGCAACCACCTTTTATTTTTTTTATTGTCTCATAGTTTTGCCTTTTCAAGAATGTCGTAAAGTTGCACTCATACAGGGTGTTGCCCTTTCAGATTGACTTCTTTCACTTATTAATATGCACTTAAGTTGCCTTCACGTTTCCTCGTGGCTTGATAGCTGCTTTCTTCTTAATGTTAAATATTTCATTATCATGGTATATTACAGTTTATTTATCGATTCACCTCCGGAGGGACATCTTGATTGTTTTAAGTTATGGCAATTATGAATAAAGATGCCATAAACACTTGTGGGCAAGTTTTTATGTGGACGTCAGCTTCCAGCTCCTTTTGGCAAATACCAAGGAGTGTGATTGCTCGGTCATACATACTTTGCTTAATTTTTTAATAGCTAATACATTTAAGCAATTCAAGATATCGAACAGTACGAAAAAGGAACATGGTGCAAAGCCTCCCAACCCTTTTTGCCATCTGCCACTTCCTCAGAACCACTGCCCTCAGAGTCCCCCCTCCTTCATTTTATTATTATTATGTTTCTTACCTTTATGTATTTGTAGGAAATGATTAACATTTATACTTTATATTTCTAATATTAAACATAATTTTGTATCTTGCTTGTCTCATTAATGCAGCTCATAGGTCTTCTCATATTACTGCATGGAGGAGGCCAGTGAGGCTCATAGCTGCATTGTTTTCCATTGTATGGATTTAATGTACTCCCTACTTATGGGCTTTTGGGTTGTTTCCAGATTGTTGCTATTATAAATACACACATACACACACACACACACACATACACACATGGGTCACGTGTATACAGATATATGTGATAGATAGATTGCCAGAAGTAGGGTTGAAGAATCAACAAATATATCCAACTATAACTTTGAACACCCTGTCAGATTGTCCAGAAGGATGGTGCCTACTGGCTCTGTTACCAGCAAACACATGAGAACACTGCTTCTCCACTCCACAGGCTACAACCAAACTTTCAGATTTTGCCAATCTGTTAGGTGACAAAAGGAATCTCAACACAATTTTTAATTTCATACTCCTTTTTATGATGAGGTTGAGCATCTTTTGTGTTTCAAGATCACTTTCAAGTTCATCTCTTTTTGCCAATTTACAGTTGAGTTACGTGTTATTTTTTTTTATCAGTTTCTGAGGCTCCTTATGCATTGAAGAAAGCAATTTTGAAAATAATCCTCACTTTCATATCTTGCTTTTCTTGCTTAACTGCATCAATTTTGCCCGAAGAGAAAAAAAAGGTGTAATTGTTGAGAACAATGCAGTCATTATAGTTTTTAGAAGATCAGTTGTTATTAGAGATCTGAGTATAAATCTATATGTATGTACCTTTGAAGGAAAAACTTTTCCGATGGATTATTTTATAGCCATGATCTAGGTAATAAGTAAAGCTAAAAAGCTGAGTCTCGTGGTTTTAACATATTCTAATCTAGGACCTACAAGGTCTTTTTTTTTTTTAATTAACTTACCCTTATAGTTAATTTCTATAGAATAAGTCCAATTTATTAATTCAGCAATATTTATTGAGCACCATTTGCGTGGATAGGAAGCGGGGGTGTTGCAGTGAACAAAACACATGAGATCCCTGACCGGTAGGAGAGATCTATAATACATAAAATATGCAGTATATTAGGTGGCAATGAGTATTCTGGAGGAAAATAGAGCAAGAAATGGGATCAGGAAGTGCCAGGGAAGGTGGCACCTCACAGTTTTAAATTGTAATGTAATCAAGAAGACCTCTCTGAAAAGATGACATTTGAATCAAGGACATAAGAGAGAGAGCCACTAAGATATTTGCAGAATTTCCAGACAGAGAGAACTGCAAATACAAAGGCCCTCCAGTGGGAAGGAAAGAGGAGAGTATAAAATCAGGTCAGAGGCAACAGGCACTGTGCCAGCGGGAGTCCTTCACCCTTTACTCTGAACCAGACAGAAAGTACTGGAAGATTTTGAACAAGGCTGAACATACATGATCTGGGTTGCATTTTACTAAGATTATTCTGTGTCTCGTGCTGAGAAAGGGGGTCCAGGCTCAAGCAGGGAAACCAGCTCAGAGACTGGGACAGGAGTCCAGGAGAGAGATCACGAAATGTGTCGTGAATAAAGTGACTTTACCTTCTCAGTTTCTCTGTTTCAGCAGAAAACTTAATCTGGCTTTCCCTTGGAAAGTATAGCAAAACTAGAGAAACATTTTTAGGAACAATTGCCAAGTATGTAAAAGAACAATTAGATAACAACTGGGTCTTATTCTTTAGTATTTACTCTGTATCCTCTTCTGCTCTTACATTTATGCTGACACCAAATTCTTTAACCACCAAATTCCTTAACCGTTTGTGGGAATTTGCTTACTCCCACAGCAGCCAGGCAGCTGGGACAGGCCATCACTGCATAAAATAAGTAAATATGTAACACACATATGCACACACATACACATACGTGTGTGTGTGTTGCATAGAATAAGGAGTCCAACTGTGGGAGGTGCTGCTTTTCCATCATTTCCTTCTATTTAAATTTCTCTTTAAAGGGCTCCTGGGTGGCTCAGTGGGTTAAAGCCTCTGCCTTCGGCTCAGGTCATGATCTCAGGGTCCTGGGATCGAGCCCTGCATCGGGCTCTCTGCTCAGCAGGGAGCCTGCTTCCTCCTCTCTCTCTCTCTCTCTGCCTGCTTCTCTGCCTACTTGTGATCTCTGTCTTTCAAATAAATAAAATCTTTTAAAAAAATAAATAAAATTTTAAAAAAATTAAAAAAAATTCTCTTTAAAGAAGTGGGAAGTGGGTCTGGTGTTTTGAACCCTATTGCTGTTCTTTTTCTCTTCCCTCACCCTTGGGTTTCTGTAGTATATGGTCTTAAAAGGAGAGGTCTCTCCCTCCCTTTCTTTCTTCTGCCTCCTCCTGCCCCCCCCCCACCTTATATCAGAGCACTTCTTTTATCACCAAGCTCAGGATGCTTGCTATGGGCCAGCCCCAGAGGTAAGAGGTTGTTCTTAGCACTTCGGTGATTCTGTGACCTCTGACTGGATTCATCACAGGCCAAGCCCCATTCCCTGACAAAAAGTAAAAGTCCACTGTAAAATTAGGACAATTTTCCTTTCACTTGTTTCATAGTTACTCAGGAATGGGATACTTCTGCGTAATACTCTGTGCCTCAGTTTCCCTCTGAGATAGTAAGAGGCTTTCCCTTGTGAGTCCCAGGATCACTTTCTCCTGCCTGCTTTGCCCGCTGCTACTTTACATCGACAGAGGCAACTGGCTTCTGTGTCTCTGGTGAAATGATACTGGAAATTCTTTGTTGGATAACACAGACTTAGCATTAATATATTTTTTAAAGATTTTATTTATTATTTGGCAGAGAGACACACAGTGAGAGAGGGAACCAAGCAGGGGCAGAGGGAGAAGGAGAAGCAGACTCCCCACTGAGCAGAAGCCCAATTCCGGACTCAGTCCCAGGAGCCCAGGATAATGACCTGAGCTGAAGGCAGGTGCTTAAAGACTGAGCCACCCAGGCGCCCCAGCATTAATATTTTTTAAAAAACACAAAAAACACATCTTGCGTGCATACTTGATGTGTTGCTTGGGTTTTGCAGAATTGTGGTCATTCCTAAATCAGGGTAGAACATAGGGAGACATTGGAGGCTCTCCAGGCTGGTAAAAATGGGCAGGTGATTGAGGATGCTGAAAAAACACTGAAATTTCCTCCTCTGGAGAAAAACCCTTGGTTGGGAGACAAGCACTGTTTTGTTTGTGCTGTAACTGTTTAAGCAAATGGAACATTAAAGCTGGAAGACACTTCAGGGGCATCCAGTTCTGCTCTCTCCCTTATAAGGTTAGGAACCCAAGGCCAGGGATGTTAAAGGATTTCTCTGAAGTTAGTGAAAGAGGTGGAAATAGATCCCAGGTCTTCCTGGGTTTCCGTCCACTGTTCTTTTTTTCAGCATACATCATGGAAGATCATGCTACTGGACCTGAGCAAGAAGACTATACTGTGATTTCTCACTGACCTTTTTCCAATGAGCATCTTATTGACCATCAGTCTATAAAGAAAATAGCAAAAAACTAGAAGGTATCTGATCTCTGTATCTAGTGAACTACATAGAACCACAATTATCACTTTGTTTAAAGTAGTTTGGCCTCTGGGTGCCTGGGTGGTTCAGTCGGTTAAGCATCAGACTCTGATTTCCGCTCAGGTCATGATCTCAGGGTCATGATCTTAGGGTGGTGAGATCATGTTTCACGTTGGGCTCCATGCTGGGTGTGGATCCCACTTAAGATCCTCTGTCTCCCTCTGCCCCTCCCCATTCTATTCTCTCTCTCTCATAAACAAACAAACAAACAAATGTAGTTTGGCCTCAAAATAACATGTAGACTCCATGTGTGATACTTTTATTCATCTCTTAAGTGCTTCCAACAAAAGGGCATTCAACGGCATTCCATTAATGACAGATTGTTATTCAGGAGTTTAAAAAAGAAGGGTGCTTTTGGGAAGAAAAAAAATGTTGCTAGACCAGAAGCAATTAAAACTAATAAAATTTAGACTAAAATAAATCTGTGTTCCCAAATCAAGCAAGAGGACAGAGCATTTCTAAAGTGGTTCTGTTATTCTGAAGAGAAAGGTATCTAGTACAAGAGACTGATTACAGAAGATTTGATGAATATTTTTTCAATTTTTTCAATAAACAAAGTGAGATGAAAGAAGAACTTGCCATTGGAGGCAAATTACAGAATGGTAGTATTTGTGTAAGCCCACAGACATATTGACCTTGAAGGCAACATTTAAATATAGACTTAGTTACAAACACAAAGACAAATTCCATACGCTTTCACTTAAATGTGGAGCGTTACTAAACAGGCAGTGGGCAGGGGATGGATTGAATGGGTGACGAGTGTTATATGTAAGGGATAAATCGCTAAATTCTGCTCCGGGAACTAATACTACACTGTATGTTAACTAACTGGAATTTAAGTACAAACTTGAAAAAATAAAAAATAAAATGAATGAATAAATAAAAAGCAGAAGCAGACCCATAAATACAGAGGGCAGACCGATGTTTACCAGAGGGATGGTGTAGGGAGGTGAGCAAAATGAGTCAAGAGAAGAGCGGGAGATACAGGCTTCTGGTTATGGAGTGAGGAAGTCACAGGATA
This sequence comes from Mustela putorius furo, assembly GCF_011764305.1. Classification (NCBI taxonomy): domain Eukaryota; kingdom Metazoa; phylum Chordata; class Mammalia; order Carnivora; family Mustelidae; genus Mustela; species Mustela putorius. The sequence continues at coordinate 34,302,706 of NW_025421998.1, forward strand.
AAAGGTACAACCATAGGGAATATAGTCCATTATAATAGTATTGTTTGAAGACAGGTGGCCACTATGCTTGTGGTGAGCATAGCATTAATGTATAGAGATACTGAATTTTGTTGTCCACCTGAAATCAATCTAACATTGTGTATGTGTGTGTCAACAATACTTAAATTTTTTTTAAAAGAAAGGATAAAAGAGTATGCACAGAGCATCGGAATAATAAAAAAGAGATTAGAGGTTAAAAATAGAGATAGATAAATATGGGCTTAGTTGTACTAATGTTTTGTAATGAGGGAAAGAACTTCTCCTCCAGTCCTGCCTATTCACAGGCATGACTGGGGCTCAAAAACCAGATCTAGACTTAATTCCAGCGAGAAGATGTAAATTATTTCAGAAATAGGATGCTATGCTGATAACACCTTACCTTTTATGTTGTATTCTATTATTTACAAAGCACTTTTATATGTTGCTTCAAGTGGTATTTAGAATAACTCTGAGTTATGAGAAGAATGTTTTTGCCTTAAAACTGTTGTCCCATTTTACAGACAAGAAAGCGAGGCTCAGAGAGATTGTGTGGCTTGCCCAAGGCTCTATCTCAGGGATGTAGCAGAGCCAAAACTCAATCCTGGTCTTTCAGCCCCCGGTCTGGTAGTCCCACCCATGCCTGTGCCTGCCTTTCAATGGGTTTCCCTAACTGCAAACACAGGGGCATGAGGGAGAATTGTCCATCTCTCCTCAGCCCTGCCTTGTGGCATCTTGGAAAAGATCTGTACCTTCTTGTGGATACCAGAAGCAGCCTCTTCCCCCTTTAAGCTGTGCTTCCAATAAATTGCAGCTCCGAATTGCCCCCGTGGATGTCTACCTTCAGACGTGCAGTCCTTAGTACGTATTATGGGAATTGCCCGGTTTCCTGATTTGCAGCACTAAGGAAGCTTGGACTCTTAGCCTTGATTCGCTCTCTTGGCTTTTTCCCTAGTCTTTAAGAAGGTAGTGGAAAAGCTGTGGAAGCAGCAGAAGTTGTTGTGTGGGACATTCAGTGCGGGAGGGTGGAAAGGAGGGCATCTTCATGCCAAGATGTTGCCCTGCAGAGACCACACCTTCAGTCAAGGGATCCTTGTGGATGTGCAGAGACCTATTCCTTGCTCTTCCAGAAGAATGGTGTCTGCTCCATCCAGCTCACAAAATCCTGTGGGATTTAAATGAGATAATCTATTCTTTTTACATTCTCTTTATTGCTTTGTGTTTACTTATATTCTGCCTCTTTTTAAGATTTGAGCTAGCTGTATAATTGATATAAAAATGCTTTTAAACTGCTAAGGGAATGTAACTACAAAATATTTTGGACCATTTATAGTGTCCTCTGCCTGGTATTTCCTTTCCCACTTGCCATTTATGCTTTATCTCAAGAATTGCTTTTTATGTCTTTCTTTAAATTGATTGATAGCAGTGGCAATAATCATGGGTTACATCTGGATATACAAGGGTGTGACTATAATGGTTGTAAAAATGGACTTTAAAAATTATTATGCAAATATCTGATTCTTATCTCAGATTTTATTGCTAAAATTGTGGATCTGCCTGACCCAAGGCTTAGGACAGTTAGACTCTCTCCACCCACCATCAACCACCACCTTCTCCAACTTTACGGTTCCTCCTACCACCAGTAAATGGCACTCTGGTCACACAGTGAAAATGCCTGTTAATCAGTAAATTTATGAATGACATGAACTCTGTAGATGGAAGAAGTTTCAGCGAAGGTTCACCATAGCAAGAAGGGCAGAATGCCTTTACTTCCTTATTCTCTGATTATGGCAGTCATGCTGGGAGGTTGCTGGTAGCTGCAGGCGGGAGAGAGTGTGCCCACATGGAGAGGCCACATTCAGTCAGCAGTAACGGGCCTCACAGACTCTTATGGCTTGGATTCTTAGCGAGTGCTGGGTACCAGGCAGCGTTGTAGACGCTGAAGACACAGTCATGAGTGAAGCAGACAAACCTCTTTCCATGTGGAGCTTATGTGTTCACAGAGAGACAGGAGACAGATTACAGGTCAGTGTGGCTGGAATAGTGTGGCCACCAACAGCCGCAGATGATTCAGAGGGGTGGGTTCTGGAAGGCCAAGGTGAGGAGTTGGGGTTTTATTTGAAATGCAAGAAGAATCACGGAGCAGGGAAGGTTTTTGATCAAGGAAGGAAATTGATGTTTTATGTTTTCAGAAGGACCCACTGGCTATAAAAAGTCATGGGCTGATTTTAGAGATGAAAAGAGGCCTTGGCCTCATGTGTGAAGTCCTCTTGATTGGGCGTTTCTGTCTGTAGTTCTGCATTGAGAAGGGTCTATAATGGCAAGTTGGACTTGGGGGAAATTATTCATAGCAGTTAGCAGAGATGCCACAGTCATGGAGAATAGAGCTGACCAAGGATCAGATATGAAGTAAGTCCTAGAAGTGGCCAGTGCTATAAAATAAAAATAAGGGGGCACCTGGGTGGCTTAGTCAGTTAAGCATCTGACTCTTTTTTTTTTTTTTAAAGATTTATTTATTTGACAGAGAGAAATCACAAGTAGACAGAGAGGCAGCCAGAGAGAGAGAGAGAGGGAAGCAGGCTCCCCGCTGAGCAGAGAGCCCGATGCGGGACTCGATCCCAGGACCCTGAGATCATGACCTGAGCCGAAGGCAGCGGCCCAATCCACTGAGCCACCCAGGCACCCCAAGCATCTGACTCTTAATTTCCGCTCAGGTCATGATCTCAGGGTCGTGAGATCGAGCCTCACATCCAACTTCACGCTCAGTGCAGAGTCAGCTTGAGATTCGCTCTTCCTCTGCCCCTCCCCCCATTTATGTGCTCTAAATAAATAAATCAAATCTTTAAAAGAAAGAAAGAAAGAAAGAAAGAACCAAAAAGTTTGATAATCACTCAACACCGTAAAGTAATAATTCCATTCCTCCCCAGTAAGCAGACCTATGGGCGGGGATTATCTTTATAAATTGCAGAAACCTGTTCCATTGCAAAGTGGGGACTATCTGTACTGATTTTCTCTGTATCTGCTTGAAGAATTTCCCATGTATTTTCACTAGAGGGCATCCGTAGTGATGGAGACACCAGCAGAGTGTCCAGAAAATGCCAGAGAAGATGGAATAAGATTACAATTTTAAGGAGAAATAAAGTTCTTCCGATCACAGCCTTATCAAAACAAAACAGAACAAAATCTTAAGTAGGCGAGTTTCATTACTCTCACTCTTGGAGTTTTGTAAAGATTCAGTTGGGGCATTATCCACACCTCATCTCACCAAGGTTGATACGGCATGCCAGTCACCAAATAAAGATTTCCCCATCCCTTCAGTAATCCTGCTGTCCCCTTCCCACCCTCCGAAAGAGCTAATATCCTTGCATACAGTCCAGTGTGTGTGATTTGGTTAAAACCACGTCTAAGAAAAGAATTAGAGATTCAGCCTGAGAGTGAGAACAGAGTCCAATGAAGACAAGGATAACTTTCAAGGTACTGAAAGAACTGTCAGCTCTTTAGAAATGGCAGGCTTGAGTTGTTACATACCATAAACCAGCTGTACACTTGTTATGGCTTTCTTTGGTTTATAACATGATGTTTTATATTTATCCTGCACACAGTAAGTATAACTAGAAATCTATGCATTGGAAAAGGTCCTCCATGTCTCCTGACCCTGAACTTTTAAACATCTTTCCAAAAACTTTTAAAAAAAAAATAAGAAGAAGATCTTAGGAACGGGGGACAGGGAATTGGAAGTTTAGATCTAAAACAAGACAAGTTGATTCCTGTGTTCAAGTTGGGTCTTGAGCCGAGTACATTGAGTAGTTCACTGTTTCCCCAGGGAAGGAGTGGGACCCCACAGACCTAAGCTGTGCATAGTTAACCATCCTGAGGAGTAATTCCACTGTGAGATTCATGACTAAGTGATTGAACCAAGGGTAGGAGGAAGGTAGGATTTTCTCTTTTCTGTCCCTGGGACTTTAGAGGCACATGGACAACAGTGTTTGTAACCTGAGAATTTGTGTACAATTTTCAGCATTTGAAAATTCTTAGACAGGATAATGACTGAAAATTGAAGTGCTCATTGGTTTGTGATGCTATTTGTGTTGTATTGTTTTTGACACTTTGCCAAATGTTTTCCTGTGAATTACCCTCTTAGGAAGGCAGGTAGGCAGGAAGATAAATGTAGCTGAAGATCCGTGAGGAAAGCCCCACAAGGTAGCACTGAGCCAGAATCACACGGAACAGTCAGTTCCGCCACGACAGGGCTCAAAACAAACCAACCCAATGCCGGTGCCAAACCCAGATGAGTATCTGTGAGTTTCTCGAGCCTGTGTGGTGAGCTGGGTTTCAGCTGATCTTGTCTGCATTCTGCAGGGTTCACCTCCAAGATGCAAGGCCAGGTTCTGGTCTCACCACACATCTTGCATCCTCCTTGGAGCGACAGCTCTGAAATAATGCTCTGCCTGTGACAAGAGACAGGAAGAGCACAGTGCACAGACACATTTAAACCTGCACTGTGTCAATACCACTGACATCCATTATTCACACCAAATATCATCTCCACGGGGCAGGGAAGGGAGGGTGGGGAGAGGGGCAAGAAGAAATATTTCCTGGATACTAATCTAATCTCCCAGATTAGAGTTTATGACTTCTAGGCTGATCAGCTACTCCTGGCTAACCTAAGTGACTCAGGGCCTTGATTTGTTTAAAACACTTTTTGGGGCCATTATCATAGGGATTATACAGGACAAATAGACACGGCTAGGGTATAATACCTCGTATAGAGGTGAAAGCAAAAATCTTGATTTATGTATGATGCAAAGAATATTTTACACCCAGATACTCAAGTAAGATAAACTGACTACTAATGATTGGCTCAGTTTTAAGATCAGATGAAAGTTCCTTCACTTGTGCTTGTCCTCGATACAGTGCTGTCAGAATGTTTTTTTAGCTACCAGACAATAATGTTTGCAATGGAGATTATTAAGGAAGGACACCATGGTGTAGCTACATAGTGCTTTCACCTCTACAGCCAGCTTGGTAAACCCAACTAATAATCTCCTGACTGCTAAAAAGAACAATTGCTATTCTCTCAGTGCTCATCCTTGCCCTCCATGAGTGCATTAAAATCACAGACTTACCTATAAGGAGTTAGAAAAGTATTGAAATGTCTGTGATTTTTGTCATTTCTTTATTGCCTCAGAAGGGGTACTTGAGGATAGCTTGAGTATTTACTCTTCCTAGAGTAACACTGCTTTCCCACGTACAGTATGTCTGCCTCGTAGATGTAGAACTTTACCGTACGAGATGGTCGGTTTTTCAAGCATATCAATAGTAGTTGTGATAATAGTAGTCATAGCTAGCAGTTATTAAATGTTTCCTGTGCATCAGACACTCTTACCAGCTCTTGAGGTGCATTTCCTGATGGAATGCTCACAGTAACTGAGGTAAAGTACTGCTGTTACTCCCATATAGGGGAGTGGAGGCACCAAAAGAGATTTTTTTTTTTTTTTAAGTATTATGTCCAAGGTTACTAGAACTGGGAAGACATGGTCTGGCACTTCCTGTAAACACAAGACAGATTCGTTTTCCTAGACAAAAGGTTAAGGCACTGACTGCCTACGGAAAGTGCGTTGGGAGTGAAAAGAGTACGTTTGTGTGCATGCTTTTTTAAAGAGCTCTTTTAGCTTTACAGCAAAACTGAGGGAAGACACAGAAATTGCCCATACATACCCTGTGTGTGCACACAGTCCCAGCCTCCCCGGTATCAACATGCCTCACGAGAACGGGCCGTCTCTTAGAATTGCTGATCCTACATTGCCCCATCATTATAACCGAGAGTTCATTAGAGTTTACTCCTGGTGAGCAAATGTATAGTGTGGGTGTGGACCAATGTATAATTTCATGTATTCACCTTTACAGTATCATACAAAGTAATTTCACAGCCCTGAGAAATCCTCTGTGCTCTGCCCACTCCTCCCTTCCAGCACAGAGGATTTCTCAGGGCTGTCTTTCTACTGTCTTTGTAGTTCTGCCTGTTCCAGAATGTCAGCTCGTTGGAAGCATGCTGTTTTATATTGATGGCTAAAGGACCTTTGTGCTCTGTTGTGCTGCTGCAGGCTTAGTATATGGTTGAGGTCCAACTTCAAGTCTTTGCCAGTGGAGACACAGAGGGGTGTCCTGGTATAGTGACGAAGAGCATGGACTCCACCTCTAGCTGGGTTCAAATCCGGCTCTGCCACATGGGAGCTATATAACACCATCAAGGTGCCCAGTGTCTCACTACCTCAGTTTCTCTGTGTGTAAGGTATAAGGTAGAGATGACCATAGCCCCTCGCCCACAGTGTTGTCATGAGGACTAAAGTGAGTGCATATTTTCAAACTACTTAACATACAGAAAATGTTTGCTAAATATCTAATAGGAGGCTTGGGTAGCCCAGCTCTTTGGGAAGGGACGGTAGACTAGGAGCAGAGTCCTCTCTCAGCCTGTCCCAGTAGCCTGCATCATGGCCTCAGGCGACTCAACCTTTCCAACCTCAGTTTACTCCTGTAAAAAGAAGTTCTTAGACCCCCTGATTGTTCACACTGCCCCTGAAGGTGCTGAGCTCCCCCTTCCTGATCTCTTTCTCGCTTAGGGAAGTCTAGATGAAGGGTGGGTGGGGGCACATGGAGAATGAGACACAGAATCTTTCCTCTCCTTTGTTTTCTGGGCACTGTGAAGACATGATTTGTGAACAGTACACTTTAAACTTGCAAGAATGCCTGTGGTTGAACTTTCCTAGAGAAAGACATCTTCTGGGGAAGAGAAACCTTCCTTGACTTTTAAATTGGATAGTTTGAAAAACTCAAACTATCCAATTTGAGGACTGCGCATTCACAAAGCCTCAGTTGTACACATGTCCGAAAAGCCAAGCCATCAGAAGTAAAAATATTTAATGAAGTAGGAGAGTGTTTGTTTCTAGAAGTTGCTAAGAGATTACTCATTTTAAAACAACCACGTTTGGGAATTAAAAGATGATTTGCCACAGCTGGAGTAGGTCACGTTACTTCCGTCTCCTGCATGCACCATCTGAAGGTGGCTGCCAAGCATTTTGAGGTGGCCATCGGGGACAGCATCAGGACAGTGCAGTTCTGTTCAGCATGAATGTGTCATGCCAGAGCCTCATGGATAACATTCAAGGTGTGCCAGATCTCAGTCATTATGTATTTTGGGGCTATCAAGTATGTTAAAGCTGTGACTTGCAGGTGTGTGAACATGTGTTTTATTTATGTATCATTTCCAAAATGCCTGTTTAGGGGGCACCTGGGTGGCTTAGTCGTTAAGCATCTGCCTTCAGCTTGGGTCATGATTCCAGGGTCCTGGGACCGAGTCCCACGTCAGGCTTCCTGCTCAGAGGGGAGTCTGCTTCTCCCTCTCCCACTCCCTTTCCTTCTGCCTGATGTTCTCCTGTTCATGCTCACTCTCTCTCTCCCTCTCTCTATCAAATAAATAAATAACCTCTTTTAAAAAATAAAAATTAAAATATCTGTTTAGGTCACTCTGCTTTTTTGGAGTTGAGAGATCTAACATCCCCATATTTTGGAACAAGTTTAGCCCTCTCCATCTGGGGTAAACTCTCCTCTTCTGTATAGGAATTCTGCTTTACTTCTGTTTTAAAAACTATAAATAGGGGTGCCTGGGTGGCTCAGTGGGTTGAAGCCTCTACATTCAGCTCAGGTCATGATCCCAGGGTCCTGGGATCAAGCCCTGCATTGGGCTCTCTGCTCAGCGGGGAACCTGCTTCCTCCTCTCTCTCTGCCTGCCTCTCTGCCTACTTGTGATCTCTATCAAATAAATAAATAAAATCTTCTAAAAAAAACTATAAATAGTTTAAATCCAGCTTATCTGTCTCAATCAGACTATCAACTGAAGTGTTCACTGCTGGCTTGGCTTTCCTAATAATAACAGTGAAAGTTGCATAAAAATTCTTCTGCATACTTGTCAATAGAGTTTTCTTCTATTGATAATCCATTAGTATTGGTGCTGTGATTTATTGTAGGCTGCTTATGACCATATATGTTTTGTGCACTGCTGTATATCCACAGGGCCTAGAACAGGGCCTAGCAAACAGTAGGCACATAATAAATATTTGTAGAACAAACGAGAGAATGAAGGAATACTCATGTCTCCTATCCTAAAGGATTTAAGAATATTATACATTACTTAAGGAATAAGAGTGATTGTTTGAAATCTCACTAGCACGATCCATAACTATGTTTGTTGTTGACTTTCTAAAGGACCAGAGCCCTTCTGCTTCACTGAAACAATCCTGAGAAGGGCCTCAGGTTCACCACCCCTGCCAGGTGATACAATGACCACAGCTCTTTGCTGAAATTCTTACTACTTTTCTTACAAGCTCAGTAAGAAAGACTAAATGTATTTTAAAATATAAAACAAAATTTTTAATTGTGAACGTTTGAATATATTGTTGAGAGGAGTTAATTATCAAGCACATCCAACATTTCCTGTGGCATTTTGGACATGCTCATTTTTATACTGATTTATTGACTTATGAAACACTTGTTTGGTGATATTATTTATGTTGGATGATATTAAATCTGTTTACAAGAGGTATGCCAAAGTCTTAGACTTGTAAGTTCTCATCTCTGTTGCCACCTCTCCCAAAAAAGAAAGAAAAGCGATAGCTTACAAATCCTGATTTCACCTCTCAAGTCCTTCGAACATATTTGGGGTTTCTAATTTGTTGATTGATGTAACTGTTTACTCATATGTTTTCCTGTTATTGAAGTTAGAAACCATAGCAGTGTCCTGTAAGATACAAGCCAAAAAAAAAAAAAAAAAAAAAAAAAAAAAAAAAAGGGTGAGAAGGAAATGAGGGGAATACAAATTAAAGCTATTTTCCTGATGGATCCAGGTCTTCCCTATAAGCGAATGAGTACCTTCCAGTTTAGGTTTTCTCTTCCTGTGGGTTCCAGTCTGCTTTCCTAATGCCCGAAGCCACTGCGGTTATAGGTTTTTTAAGCTGAGTCCCTAGAACGTGTACCATTGTTCTCCGCTTGTTTTCCTGCGGTATTTCAGTGACCCGCAGCACACAAGCAGGGCAGTTTGAGGGAAAACCTTCCCAGTTCTCTGTCCTCCCACCCCCTCCCGTGGCAGAGCGAGTGATTTCTTCTGTGCTGGCCCTCCTCCCCGGCCTCCCGCTGCGTGTGATCGTCCTCTGCAATGTCCCTGCAAGAAGAGAAGGTGAAAATCAGCCTGCAGGTTTAAATTAATTGCACGCCTCAGTTATGCTCAGAGTTTCGCCAGTTCTTTACATCACAACATTCTAAACTTCTAGTTTAAACATAATTGGAAAGAGAAAGCTGACATTCAGGTAGTCACTGACAGAGTAAACTTAACTAAAGCATAACAGTGTAAAATACTCATATGCAAATAACTTGAATAATCTGATAAAGTCATTCATAGGTCCTTGAATATTTTATTAAAGATAACTGTTATGGGTTCAGAGCCCTGGATTCCAGCACCTTTTTGTTTTTCAAACTTGTGTGCTGAATTATATCGTGTTTGTTCTAATGGAACATCACTTTTATTCATAGTGGAAATCGCTTTTTTAAAATATAACTTTTTCATGGAGTTATAAATGTAATGCATGTTCCTGGCAAAAAAATAAAATAGTAGCGCCTCCTCCATTTGAAATTGTGTACCTGGCAGTTAAGATCTGAAGGATGCTGGATACAAGAGAGCAGTGCCTGTGTTTTACTGGGGCTGGCTTCAGATATTTGAGTTTATCCTGTCTTCATTTGGAAAAGAAACAGATGCACTTAGTGGCTCTGCCTCCAGGCTCCCAAGGGATGGTGTCCGTATCCACACTGGCAGCACTCTTCACCCTGTATTTGTAATTCTGTATTTACATTTCGGTGCCACTGAACTATAACTGGGACTTTTACCACTTCGTGTCCAGTGCAGCTTCTGGCACCCTGGCAGGTGCTTAGGTCACATTTGCCAAAAGAATTCAGAGTTTACATGAGTAGTGATGGAAGGTAAACACAGGGAGACCTCATTCTTCCTTATTTTTTCTAACTTTCATATGGCGTGTTTCAGTTTGGGCTTTTATGCACAGCTAAATTGGACATATTGTATTTCTGGGGAAAAAAAATTCTATTAGCATATCCTGTCAAACTCTAAATAGAGGCAGTTCTTAGAACTTATATTTATGTGCAGCCATTAATTGCCAAGAATAATAATTTACTTGTAAATGCAAGATTGTATTCATTTTATCTGTAATGGAATTCTTGTTCCTCCTGAAATCATAGCAAATTATTAAAATTGCTTTGTGGGGAGTACAAAGTTAAGGAGATCAAATTTGCTTTACAAGAACACTTGATGTAATTAATTTTTAAAAATATATCTTGCTTTTTTAATACCAGACTTGAGATAATAATTCTTTTAAAGACCTTTATAAATAGAACTGTTCTCGCCATTTCTCCTTTCTTTGTCAGTGAATCCTCAAACCTAGAATATGCCTTTAAGTTTCTACTCTACACCAACTGGCCGAATTACGTTGTGACTTTATAATGCAGTCTAGTAGAGAGTAAACTGAGACATTCCATGTTTTTTTGAGGCTTTTAATTCATAATTGTTGGTGAGCACTTTGACCCATAGCTTTAAAACAATGGCTATTTGGAATCAGGTCTGATCTTTGGCAAATGCATGCCATTAGAGCATAATGACTAGTTTCTGCGCTGATGGGTCAGAATCCATGCCTGGCAGGTTCTTAAATATTTTAACAATTATCCCAGCTTGAATGGTGACTCAGAAGCTCCATGAAAACCTTCAGTACTTTCTGAATCATCCTGGAAAGATTCATGTATTCTTGGCATGACAGCTGAGTTGAGTATGAAATTCTCAATCTTTGGAACTTGGAAATTAGAGATCCGTAAACCCTCTCTTCCTCATCTTAATGCCTACCTTTCTGTCATAGCCTATATCCAATCCATCAGTAAATCTATTGCTCTGCCTTTTAACAAGCTGCGGACGGACTGACCCCCTCTCACTGCAGTCACTGTTTCTAGGGCCCAGAGTATATTGTCTCCCTCTTGTACAGTTGTAAAAAACTTTTCTTGATCTCCAGTTCTGTCCTTGCTCCTGATAGTGTGTTCTCAAAGGCAAATGTATGGATGGTGAGTTACAGGCCAAAGGGGCTCCATATGAGCCCGTCTTCTGCCCTGTGTCCCTTCTCTGTCTCAGCCTCCACTTCTCTCTCCTGGGCTTTCTGTATGCTCCAGCCACCCTGTCCTTCAGGCTCACTTCAGCCTTGCACATTCTACTGGAATATGAGCTCCCTGCCTGCATGAAGGGTTTCTGTGTGATACCTTCTGTGTAGCCTCAGCCACCAGGAAGGACCCCTGGCACATAGTAGTTGCTCAATAGATAGTAGTTGAACCAATGAATCATTGCACAGTATTTCCAGTCATTCTGTTTGGATAAAGACTATGTTTAGAAATGGGAAGTTGAGCAGGTTCTTAAATTTCTTTTTGTTCTTCTTATTTAATGGTATTCTTCCACAGGAAATATACCATAACAAAGGCAATACCAGTCATTTAGATTCTCTCCTTTAAAAGCTTTTCCTTAAAAGCAGACAACACTGAAAAGAGACACCAACCAATATTAAGCAATACTTAAGCCTTTAAGTATGAAAATTTTAAAAGGAATCAAGATGCCATTTAATTTTATTGGAGGACATACACACAAAACCTTTCTGAATGGAAAGGTAAACCAAAAGGTTATGTACAAAGATTTTACATCATTATTTTCAGATAAGTAGATATTTTAATGACACTCCAACCAGATTTCCAGTGGGAACTTTTATTTTGTTGACTGACTGTTTTGTTTGAAACTCACCTTTCCTCATCACTTAACCTAAAGTGTTCCTCTCATACTGGTCTGTCTACATTATATCTCCTTGTTTTATTTTGCTAGAACACTTTTTTTTTTGCCCACCTTTATTGAGATAGAATAAACATACAACAGTGTATAAGTGTAAGGTGCACAACAGAGTGATTTTATATATGTCTATGTCTCTATATATATATATATATATACACACACACATAACAAAATGATACCACAGTAAGTTTAGTTAACATATGCATCACATCATGTGATAACAATTTTTGTGTGTCTGTGGTGAGAGCTTTGAAGATCTACTCTCTTAGCAACTTTCAAATATACAGGGTAATATTGTTAACTAAAGTCACTATGCTTTACATTACCTCCCCAGAATTGATCCATTTTATAACTAGAAATTTATATCCTGTGATTGCTTTTCATCCATTTCTCTACCTCCCCATCCCCTGCCCCTGGCAACCATTAATCTGTTCCCTGCTTTTGTTGAGTTCAGGGTTTTTTAGATTCCACATACAAGTGAGATCATACAGTGTTTATCTTTCTTTGACTTATTTCACTTAGCATAATGCCCTCAATGGACACAATGCCCACATTGTTGCAAATATCAGGATTTCCTTATTTTTTATGGCTAAATACTGTCCCTTACATATACACACTACATTTTTTTCATTCATTTCATCCATCAGTGGACACTGGTTGTTCCCATATCTTGACTATTGTAAGTATTGTCGAGGTGAACGTAAGGCTGCAGAAATCTCTTCAAGTTAGTGATTTAATTTCCATCAGAAATTAAATATCCTCCTATGGAATTGTTGGATCATATGATAGTTGTATTTTTAATTTTTTGAGAAACCTTCCTACTGTTTTCCATAGTGGCTGTACCAATTTACATTCCCACCAATAATGTATAAACATTCCCCTTTCTCCACATTCTTGCCAGCACTTATCTTATCTTTTTGATACTAGCCATTCTGACAGGTGTGAGCTGACATCTCATTGTGTTTTTGATGGTTTTAATCTGATAATTAGTGATGTTGAGCACCTTCTCATGTACTTGTTGGCCAGTTAAATATCTTCGTTGGGAAATTGTCTGTTCAGGTCCTTTGCCTACTTCTTAGTTATATTATTTGATTTTTTTGCTATTGAGGTTTGTGAGTTCTTTATATATTTTGGATATTAACCCCTTACCAGATAGGTGGTTTGCAAATATTTTTCTCCCATTCCATAGGTTGCCTTTTCATTTGGTTGATGGTTTCTTTTGCTGTGCAGAAACTTTTAGTTTGTTGCGGTCTCACTTGTTTATTTTCGTTTTTACTGCTTGTGCTTTGGGTGTTGTATCCATAAAATCCATGAATATGGTCATGCCAAGACCAGTGTCAAGAAGCTTTTTCCACCTCTGTTTTTGTCTGTGCTTTCAGGTCTTACATTTAAGTCTTTAATACTTTCAGAGCTAATTTTTCTTCTTGGTTTAAAATAGGAGTCCAGTTTCATTTTTTTGTTTGTTTTCCCACCATATATGGAAGAGATTATTTTTCCTCCATTGAGTATTTTGGCTTCCTTTTCAAACATTAGTTGACCATTCATGCCTGAGTTTAATTCTGCGCTTTCACCTTTGTTCTATTAGTCTGTGTGTCTGTTTTTATGCTAGTACGAGATAGTTCAGATTGTTCTAACTTTTTGAAAGATAGTTTGAAATCAGGAAAGGTAATGCCCCTAGCTTTGTTCTTCTTTCTCAAGATTGCTTTGGCCATTTAGGGTCTTCTGTGGTTCCATACACATTTTAGGATTGTTTTGTTCTTGTTTGTATAAATACAAAAAAATGCCATTGAGGGGTGCCTGGGTGGCTCAGTGGGTTAAGCCCCTGCTTTCGGCTCAGGTCATGATCCCAGCGTCTCGGGATCAAGCTCTCTGCTCCGCGGGGAGCCTGCTCCCTCCTCTCTGCCTGCCTGTCTGCCTACTTGTGGTCTCTGTGTGTCAAGTAAATAAATAAAATTTTTATTTAAAAAATGCCATTGAAATCTCAGTAAGGATTTTATTAGGGCTATAGATGATGTTGGGTAGTATGAAGATTTTACTAGATTAATTCTTCCAATCCATGAACACAGGATTCCATTCCATTTATTTGTGTCTTCAATTTCTTTCTTCAGTGTCTTAATAATTTTCAATGTACAGATTTTTTTATCTCCTTGGTTAAATTTATTCCTAGGCATTTCATTATTTTTGATGCTTTATAAATGGAATTTTTGCTTTATTTCTTTTTCACATAATTCAGTGTTAACATAGAGAAACACAACTGACTTTTATATATATTGATTTTGTATTCTGCAGCTGGGCTGAATTTGGCACTATAGTATTTTGGTGGAGATATTCTGTATATAAAATTATGTTGTCTGCAAACAGAGACAGTTTTACCTCTTCCTTTCCAATTCAGATGCCTTTTATTTTTTTTTTCTTTCTTCCTTTTTTTTTTCTTTTCTTGATTGCTCAGGCTCAGACTTTTAGTAGCATGGTGTTGAATAAGAATGCTGAGAGAGTCACGTCGCCTAGGTGGCTCAGTGGGTTAAGGCCTCTGCCTTCGGCTCAGGTCATGATCTCAAGGTCCTGGGATTGAGCCCCCAGGTCCCATCAGGCTGTCTGCTCAGCAGGGAGCCTGCTTCCCTTCCTCGCTGCCTGCCTTTCTGCCTACTTGTGATCTCTGTCTGTCAAATGAATAAATAAAATCTTAAAAAAAAAAAAAGAATGCTGAGAATGGACACCCTTGTCTTATGTTAGATGTTAGAGAAAAAGCCTTCTGCCTTTCATAATTGAGTATGGTATTAGCTGTGGGCTTGTCATGTATATGCTTTTCTGCATTGTGTACATTCCTTCTATACCCATTTTTTAAGGGTTTTTATCATGAATGGATGCTAAATTTTGTCAAATGCTTTTTCTGCATCTATTAAGATAATCATGTGATTTTTGTTTTTTAGTCTATTAATATGGTGTATCACATTTATTGATTTGCATGTGTTAAACTACCCTTGCATTCCAAGGATGCATATATAAAGAAACATCATTTTTTCATTGCTGGAAAATGAAAAGTAATCTATCAGCATCTATTAAAATGTAAAATGTGCAGTTCAACATGGAAAAATCTGTCCAATAGAAACAACGGCATTAGTATACAGAGATAGATGTGCAAGGATATTTATTGAAGCATTGTTTTTAAGGGAAAAGAACTGGGAATGATCTCAGTTGTCATCAGTAGGAAATAGTCTAAATAACTATGATACTTGTAGTCTATGGAATATTATACAGTCTTAAAACAATTGTTAAATCTGTTTTCTTGCTTTGAAGGACTGCTGTATACTAAAAAGATTCCAGACTGTTTATTGTGCAATCCGTCTTTAAAAATTAATATAGTATCTACACATGTATATATGGATGGGTTTGTATTGTAAACATAAAGAAATATGTGGAAAGAGACATACCCTAGACATTAACAATTGCTGTGTCTTCAGGAGTCAAAAATAAAGAGCAGGAGAGGAGATTATTAACATCTGTGCTGCTTTATTGTTTAACTTGGTAAAACCAACATCTTAATTTTTAAAATATAGTAAAGATGACTTAATGAAAAACATAAAGGTACATTAGAGGAGATTAGTAATTTGGCTTTGAGCCAAACCAAGTAAATGTAAGAAAGAAAATGTAAATACTAAATAGTGTAAGAAAGGAGAACCACCATTACTGTATTGGATCAGAGATATCTTCATAGTGAAGGCAGCAGTTCTTACTTCACCAATGTGTCAATGTTCTTCAGTAGATGTACAGTTTGGAGGTTTGGAATTTGTGTTTCTTTTTTCTACCTGATTAAAACTTAGTTATTCTAAGAAATAATTATTAGGAAACTGGATTCTGAAATAAATCACCGTAACAAAAGAAAACAATGCTTCCGTTTTTAAAATGTTACGATCTTCCTGTTTTATTCTTTGTAACTGCCTGATCTAAAGGTGAGTGTACCATGGCCAGCATAACCATAGCTAAGTCAAACACTGTCTTTTTTAAAAATTGAGTTTTTTTTTAACATACTTGTAATGTATACACTTGAAACAAAGGTTGCTTATCATTTTTCTTTTTTATTTCAGAACGCTTTACCCTGTACAGCTCTAAAAACCTTAGGCAAGCATGGAATAAGTAAGTCTTTATACAGTTTGTGCTTGTTCTTGCTCTCTTTTTCTTTTCTCGCTCAGTTTCTCTCTCAATTCTTCAAATTCTCCAAATAAGCTTGTCTTGACATTTTTCATTTGCTCATCCAAGTATCCATGCATCCATTCATTTAACCATTAAATAGTCGGTAAGCCCTAACTGGGCACCAGCCTCCATGTTCACCTTAAGCCGATGCTGTTATATATGAGTTTGGGTTCTTAGAGCAACGTGGCATTGCTTGAGAATTCTAAATCCTAAAATTCATTATGCTTAATCTTCTCATAACTGAATTCCAAGAAATGTTTTCACAATAACAAAATAGCATCTAAGTACAGTGTTATGACTGATTCTAATCTAAATAATGCCAGTGACAAACTTGGAGCTAGATAAAATTGATCTTTCAGATTTTTTCAGTTTATCTGTTGTTCTCCTAAGCCTTGTTGGAAAGCGAAGTATGTGTATCACTTGAAATATATGTGATCTATTTATTTAATTTCTGTTCCCTCATCTGATCTCATTGAAATAATTTTATTTATTGGTTTCGAAATTTGATGAAATCTGAAGTTCTGGGTTTCTCAAGTTATTCAGAGATCTTTTATTGCAAGCCAACGTGTTAATAAATCATTGAAAGTTGGAAAGCAGAGTGATTGAGTCACTCTCATTAGTTGTGGAGATCATATTTCAAGCATGATGCTGGGAAAAAGGTAACCGGGACTGGTTTGATTTTAAAAAAATTAATTTGTCATAACAGAATTTTGTCTGTGGGGAATTTGGTATTATTGCCTCAGTTTTTACTGTTACAACATGTTTCATTTTAGACATCATCAATTATAAAAATAAAAAAAGAAGGAAAAAAACCTTTTTATAATAAAAATGTTGTCAGTAGATCCAGTAGACAACTTATTGTGAGGAACTCATGAAGTGAGTACTTTAAACTCTGAAGTGGTTTGTTTGGAAGATTTGGCAATTTATTTTGATTAAATTCATTCTTAGAAGAGCACTGGGATAACTATTTTCGTCTAACACAAGGCTTTGCATTTGGCCATTTGAAGAATCAGTTCTTAATGTCTGGAGTCTCCTCTGGGAGGCATGCCCTCTGTTGGGAACATTCTGTGCCTGTTCCTTCACTCTTGTTCCCTTCACCTTTCCCTTCACCTTTCCCCTTCACCTTTCCCCTTTCACTGGTCATCCGTCTAACAATTTAATTAAGTGCTTTCATACACCAGGTACCACATATAGTATACAGTTCCTACCTTAATTAAATGACCAAACACATTCTCTCATGATTGCTCAAGAAGGTTTGTCCAAGCAGGTAACCATCTTAGGAGACAGTTCTTTATAAAGCAGTTGAATTTCTAACCCTACCTTTGAAGTCACAGGAACATCTGGAAGATCTACACAGAGCATTTGTGGAGAACAGCCATTTCCTTCCTTCAGAGGGGCCGAGCTAGAGTGACCTCTAAATTGCCCAGAAAAATAAATGGCAGTCCTTACCCACTTAGAGTAGTCAACAAAAAAAATGGGAGATGGGTGTGTGTAGATGATATTTCTTCCTCTGTCCTCTTATGGGTATGACCCCACTTTGTGTACACCTGGCCCACTCCAGCCATTCATATCTGTAGCTTGTATTCAGTACCATCCACCACTGCAAGCTCTCAAGCACGCAGGCCCCAGTGAATGAATGGCCTTTCTCATCCAGCCATTCCACCGTGACCGGTGGGATGCCTCAGGGAAATGCGGTTGCCTCCTGTCTTTCTAAAAGAAAAGCAAAATTGGAATAGTACTCAAGTGTTGCTTGAATTCTGACTTGCTTGCTTCTGATAAGCTTGCTTCCTTCTGACCAACCTAAGACCCCATGCTTACTTTGCTCTGAGAGATATTGATCATGTTACAACAAGAGTAGTTAATTTCATTGATGAAAATCAGGATGTACAGTCGTCTGGTATTGATGTTTTAGAAATTTTAAAAACTGTGCATTATGCACAATGTTCAGATTTTTTTAAAAAGATGCTAAGTGTCAGTAAATATGCTTTGACTTTAGAGGGCAAATAAGAATTCTTCAGAATATGATTCTTTGCAAAATAGTAACATAGTTTTTTTCCTTAAGATAGATCTTCAGGGATATTTATTACTTGCATTTTCTATGAACATAGGATTTATAATTTTTCTACCAAAATCAAGGTCTAAAATACTAAAGGAAATCTTACATTTTCATGTAAAGTATTCTTTTTTTTTTTTTATTTGATAGACAGACAGAGATCACAAATAGACAGAGAGGCAGGCAGAGAGAGAGGGGGAAGCAGGCTCCCCACTGAGCAGAGAGCCCGATGTGGGGCTCAATCCCAGGACCCTGAGATCATGACCCGAGCCGAAGGCAGAGGCTTAAACCACTGAGCCACCCAGGCGCCCCCATGTAAAGTATTCTTAATGAACTGGTAGAACTGTGGTTAATGTCTTTCTTTTAATCCATAACATCACATGTGCTTTAAAATAAAATTAGAATTAGGAACTCCTGGGATTGAGTTCCACATCAGGCTCCTTGCTCAGCGGAAAGCCTGCTTCTCCCCTTGCTTGTGTGCTCTCTCTCTGACAAAAAAATAAATAAAATCTTAAAAAAAAAAAAATTAGAGTTAATTCAAAAGCATCTAACAAACTGGGCCTTACTCTTAGATTGCTTTTAAAGCATTTTAGCAAAAATATTAAAAGTTGAACTTGAGGTAAGATTTTTAAATTATAAACATAACCTGTTCAGAACCATGCTACTTTTTAAGCTCCTATAAGTCTTATTTTTTGTTGCCTTAAGGATTTATCTCAGAAAACACGGAGTAATAAAAAATCACTTAAAATATTTTTAAAATACTACTTTCTGGCACCAGTGTTATATACTGAATCCTTAGAGCCAAGCCATAGCTTCTAATCCATTAAAACCCAATGAAATTTAGGAGGAGGAGTCAAGATGGCGGAGAAGTAGCAAGCTGAGACTGCTTCAGCTAGCCGGAGATCAGCTAGATAGCTTATCTAAAGATTGCAAACACCTGAAAATCCATCGGCAGATCGAAGAGAAGAAGAACAGCAACTCTGGAAACAGAAAATCAACCACTTTCTGAAAGGTAGGACCGGCGGAGAAGTGAATCCAAAGCGACGGGAAGATAGACCCCGGGGGGAGGGGCCGGCTCCCGGCAAGCGGCGGAGCAACCGCGCACAAAATCAGGACTTTTAAAAGTCTGTTCCGCTGAGGGACATCGCTCCAGAGGCTAAACCGGGGCGAAGCCCACGCGGGGTCAGCGTGGCCTCAGGTCCCGCAGGGTCACAGAAGGATCGGGGGTGTCTGAGTGTCGCAGAGCTTGCGGGTATTGGAACGGGAAAGCCGGCTACAGAGACAGAGCTGACAGTAAGCTCGCAGCTCCGTGTTACCTTGAACCGGTCGCAGGCTCGGTGAGCTCGGAGCGCGGCCGGAGGTCAGGCAGACGGGAGTGACTGGGCGCTGTTCTCTGAGGGCGCACTGAGGAGTGGGGCCCTGGGCTCTCGGCTCCTCCGGGCCGGAGACCAGGAGGCCGCCATTTGTATTCCCGTCCTCTGGAACTCTACGGAAAGCGCTCAGGGAACAAAAGCTCCTGAAAGCAAACCCGAGCGGATTACTCACCCCGGCCCCGGGTAAGGGCGGTGTAATTCCGCCTGGGGCAAAGACACTTGAGAATCACTACAACAGGCCCCTCCCCCAGAAGATCAACAAGAAATCCAGCCGAGACCAAGTTCACCTACCAAGGAGTGCGGTTTCAATACCAAGGAGAGCAGCAGAATTCCAGAGGAGGAGAAAGCCAAGCACGGAACTCATGGCTTTTTTCCTGTGATTTTTTTTTAGTCTTGCAGTTAATTTAATTTTTTCTTTTTTTCATTTTTTTTTTTTTTTTTTTTTTTTTTTTTTTTTTCTCGCCTTCGGGTAAAATTTTTTTTTTTTTTTTTAAACTGTTACCTTTTTTTTTTTTTAACGATTTTTTACTAGTTTATCTAATATATATATATATATATATATTTTTTTTTACATTTTTCTTAGGTGTTTTCTTTTTTTTAAAAATTCTTTTCTTTTTTTTTTTTTTTTTTTTTTTTTTTTTTTTTTTCTTTTTTCTCTCTTCCTTTTTGAACCTCTTTTTATCCCCTTTCTCCCCACTCACGATTTTGGATCTCTTCTAATTTGGTTAAAGCATATTTTCCTGGGGTTGTTGCCACCCTTTTAGTATTTTACTTGCCCCTTCATTTACTCTTATCTGGACAAAATGACAAGACGTAAAAATTCAACACAAAAAAAAGAACAAGAGGCAGTACCGAAGGCTAGGGACCTAATCAATACAGACATCGGTAATATGTCAGATCTAGAGTTCAGAATGACAATTCTCAAGGTTCTAGCCGGGCTCGAAAAAGGCATGGAAGATATTAGAGAAACCCTCTCGAGAGATATAAAAGCCCTTTCTGGAGAAATAAAAGAACTAAAATCTAACCAAGTTGAAATCAAAAAAGCTATTAATGAGGTGCAATCAAAAATGGAGGCTCTCACTGCTAGGATAAATGAGGCAGAAGAAAGAATTAGTGATATAGAAGACCAAATGACAGAGAATAAAGAAGCTGATCAAAAGAGGGACAAACAGCTACTGGACCACGAGGGGAGAATTCGAGAGATAAGTGACACCATAAGACGAAACAACATTAGAATAATTGGGATTCCAGAAGAAGAAGAAAGTGAGAGGGGAGCAGAAGGTATCCTGGAGAGAATTATTGGGGAGAATTTCCCCAATATGGCAAAGGGAACGAGCATCAAAATTCAGGAGGTTCAGAGAATGCCCCTCAAAATCAATAAGAATAGGCCCACACCCCGTCACCTAATAGTAAAATTTACAAGTCTCAATGACAAAGAGAAAATCCTGAAAGCAGCCCGGGAAAAGAAGTCTGTAACATACAATGGTAAAAATATTAGATTGGCAGCTGACTTATCCACAGAGACCTGGCAGGCCAGAAAGAGCTGGCATGATATTTTCAGAGCACTAAACGAGAAAAACATGCAGCCAAGAATACTATATCCAGCTAGGCTATCATTGAAAATAGAAGGAGAGATTAAAAGCTTCCAGGACAAAAACAACAACTGAAAGAATTTGCAAATACCAAACCAGCTCTACAGGAAATCTTGAAAGGGGTCCTCTAAGCAAAGAGAGAGCCTACAAGTGGTAGATCAGAAAGGAACAGAGACCATATACAGTAACAGTCACCTTACAGGCAATACAATGGCACTAAATTCATATCTCTCAATAGTTACCCTGAATGTGAATGGGCTAAATGCCCCTGTCAAAAGACACAGGGTATCAGAATGGATAAAAAAAAAAAAACAAAACCCATCTATATGTTGCCTCCAAGAAACACATTTTAAGCCCGAAGACACCTCCAGATTTAAAGTGAGGGGGTGGAAAAGAATTTACCATGCTAATGGACATCAGAAGAAAGCAGGAGTGGCAATCCTTATATCAGATCAATTAGATTTTAAGCCAAAGACTATAATAAGAGATGAGGAAGGACACTATATCATACTCAAAGGGTCTGTCCAACAAGAAGATTTAACAATTTTAAATATCTATGCCCCCAATGTGGGAGCAGCCAACTATATAAACCAATTAATAACAAAATCAAAGAAACACATCAACAATAATACAATGATAGTAGGGGACTTTAACACTCCCCTCACTGAAATGGACAGGTCATCCAAGCAAAAGATCAGCAAGGATATAAAGGCCTTAAATGACACACTGGACCAGATGGACATCACAGATATATTCAGAATATTTCATCCCAAAGCAACAGAATACACATTCTTCTCTAGTGCACATGGAACATTCTCCAGAATAGATCACATCCTCGGTCCTAAATCAGGACTCAACCGGTATCAAAAGATTGGGATCATTCCCTGCATATTTTCAGACCACAATGCTCTAAAGCTAGAACTCAACCACAAAAGGAAGTTTGGAAAGAACCCAAATACATGGAGACTAAACAGTATCCTTCTAAAGAATGAATGGGTCAACCGGGAAATTAAAGAAGAATTGAAAAAAATCATGGAAACAAATGATAATGAAAACACAACGGTTCAAAATCTGTGGGACACAACAAAGGCAGTCCTGAGAGGAAAATATATAGCGGTACAAGCCTTTCTCAAGAAACAAGAAAGGTCTCAGGTACACAACCTAACCCTACACCTAAAGGAGCTGGAGAAAGAACAAGAAAGAAACCCTAAGCCCAGCAGGAGAAGAGAAATCATAAAGATCAGAGCAGAAATCAATGAAATAGAAACCAAAAAAACAATAGAACAAATCAACGAAACTAGGAGCTGGTTCTTTGAAAGAATTAATAAAATTGATAAACCCCTGGCCCGACTTATCAAAAAGAAAAGAGAAAGGACCCAAATAAATAAAATCATGAATGAAAGAGGAGAGATCACAACTAACACCAAAGAAATACAAACTATTATAAGAACATACTATGAGCAACTCTACGGCAATAAATTTGACAATCTGGAAGAAATGGATGCATTCCTAGAAACATATAAACTACCACAACTGAACCAGGAAGAAATAGAAAGCCTGAACAGACCCATAACCAGTAAGGAGATTGAAACAGTCATTAAAAATCTCCAAACAAACAAAAGCCCAGGGCCAGACGGCTTCCCGTGGGAATTCTACCAAACATTTAAAGAAGAACTAATTCCTATTCTCCTGAAACTGTTCCAAAAAATAGAAATGGAAGGAAAACTTCCAAACTCATTTTATGAGGCCAGCATCACCTTGATCCCAAAACCAGACAAGGATCCCACCAAAAAAGAGAGCTATAGACCGATATCCTTGATGAACACAGATGCGAAAATACTCAACAAAATACTAGCCAATAGGATTCAACAGTACATTAAAAAGATTATTCACCACGACCAAGTGGGATTTATTCCAGGGCTGCAAGGTTGGTTCAACATCCGCAAATCAGTCAATGTGATACAACACATCAATAAAAGAAAGAACAAGAACCATATGATACTCTCAATAGATGCTGAAAAAGCATTTGACAAAGTACAACATCCCTTCCTGATCAAAACTCTTCAAAGTGTAGGGATAGAGGGCACATACCTCAATATCATCAAAGCCATCTATGAAAAACCCACCGCAAATATCATTCTCAATGGAGAAAAACTGAAAGCTTTTTCGCTAAGGTCAGGAACACGGCAGGGATGTCCATTATCACCACTGCTATTCAACATCGTACTAGAGGTCCTAGCCTCAGCAATCAGACAACAAAAGGAAATTAAAGGCATCCAAATCGGCAAAGAAGAAGTCAAATTATCACTCTTCGCAGATGATATGATACTATATGTGGAAAACCCAAGAGACTGCACTCCAAAACTGCTAGAACTTATACAGGAATTCAGTAAAGTGTCAGGATATAAAATCAATGCACAGAAATCAGTTGCATTTCTCTACACCAACAGCAAGACAGAAGAAAGAGATATTAAGGAGTCAATCCCATTTACAATTGCATCCAAAACCATAAGATACCTAGGAATAAACCTAACCAAAGAGACACAGAATCTATACTCAGAAAACTATAAAGTACTCATGAAAGAAATTGAGGAAGACACAAAGAAATGGAAAAATGTTCCATGCTCCTGGATTGGAAGAATAAATATTGTGAAAATGTCTATGCTACCTAAAGCAATCTACACATTTAATGCAATTCCTATCAAAGTACCATCCATCTTTTTCAAAGAAATGGAACAAATAATGCTAAAATTTATATGGAACCAGAAAAGACCTCGAATAGCCAAAGGGATATTGAAAAAGAAAGCCAATGTTGGTGGCATCACAATTCCGGACTTCAGCTCTATTACAAAGCTGTCATCATCAAGACAGCATGGTACTGGCACAAAAACAGACACATAGATCAATGGAACAGAATAGAGAGCCCAGAAATAGACCCTCAAATCTATGGTCAACTAATCTTCGACAAAGCAGGAAAGAATGTCCAATGGAAAAAAAAGACAGCCTTTTCAATAAATGGTGCTGGGAAAATTGGACAGCCACATGCAGAAAAATGAAATTGGACCATTTCCTTACACCACACACAAAAATAGACTCAAAATGGATGAAGGACCTCAATGTACGAAAGGAATCCATCAAAATCCTTGAGGAGAACACGGGCAGCAACCTCTTCGACCTCTGCCGCAGCAACATCTTCCTAGGAACAACGCAAAAGGCAAGGGAAGCAAGGGCAAAAATGAACTATTGGGATTTCATCAAGATCAAAAGCTTTTGCACAGCAAAGGAAACAGTTAACAAAATCAAAAGACAACTGACAGAATGGGAGAAGATATTTGCAAACGACATATCAGATAAAGGACTAGTGTCCAGAATCTATAAAGAACTTAGCAAACTCAACACCCCAAAGAACAAATAATCCAATCAAGAAATGGGCAGAAGACATGAACAGACATTTCTGCAAAGAAGACATCCAGATGGCCAACAGACACATGAAAAAGTGCTCCATATCACTCGGCATCAGGGAAATACAAATCAAAACCACAATGAGATATCACCTCACACCAGTCAGAATGGCTAAAATCAACAAGTCAGGAAATGACAGATGCTGGCGAGGATGCGGAGAAAGGGGAACCCTCCTACACTGTTGGTGGGAATGCAAGCTGGTGCAGCCACTCTGGAAAACAGCATGGAGGTTCCTCAAAATGTTGAAAATAGAACTGCCCTATGACCCAGCAATTGCACTATTGGGTATTTACCCTAAAGATACAAATGTAGTGATCCAAAGGGACACATGCACCCGAATGTTTATAGCAGCAATGTCCACAATAGCCAAACTATGGAAAGAACCTAGATGTCCATCAACAGATGAATGGATCAAGAAGATGTGGTATATATACACAATGGAATACTATGCAGCCATCAAAAGAAATGAAATCTTGCCATTTGCAACAACATGGATGGAACTAGAGCGTATCATGCTTAGCGAAATAAGTCAAGCAGAGAAAGACAACTATCATATGATCTCCCTGATATGAGGAAGTGGTGATGCAACATGGAGGCTTAAGTGGGTAGAAGAATAAATGAAACAAGATGGGATTGGGAGGGAGACAAACCATAAGTGACTCTTAATCTCTCACAACAAACTGAGGGTTGCCGGGGGGAGGGGTTTGGGAGAAGGGGGTGGGATTATGGACATTGGGGAGGGTATGTGATTTGGTGAGTGCTGTGAAGTGTGTAAACCTGGTGATTCACAGACCTGTACCCCTGGGGATAAAAATATATGTTTATAAAAAATAAAAAATTAAAAAAAAAAAAAAAAAACCCAATGAAATTTAGAGAAAACCGAGAATTCAGAGACCCTAATTATATTATTGATCCCTCCTCCAAATGGACTTGTGACTTTGCAGCCACCGACATTTCAACATCTGTCACTTTGGAGGGAGGTCAAGGTTCAGAAGAACTGCATTTAAAGACTATTAAGCAAGTGCTGGTTTTCCTCCATCACTTCTAACTAATTTGCTTGTCTACAAGCACAATTGTGAAACTGGAGCAGTTGGTAAATTCTCTTGTACAGCAATAGGTTCAAAATAAAGTGAACTAATTTATAAGAATTAATTTGAATTCAGTTTAGATGGGTTAATATAAGATGGGTAGGTTAATAAAAAGTAAGTCACT
Source organism: Mustela putorius furo (assembly GCF_011764305.1). Classification (NCBI taxonomy): domain Eukaryota; kingdom Metazoa; phylum Chordata; class Mammalia; order Carnivora; family Mustelidae; genus Mustela; species Mustela putorius. Next base: position 34,328,536 of record NW_025421998.1, read on the forward strand.
GTTCCAAATTAAGTAGGGATATCTTTTAAGAATATGTATTAACTCAGCTGTTAAAGCTAGGTGATGTATTAACCTACCTAAAAGAGCCAGAATTTCTTGAGCAGTGAATCCTCAAGTCTCTTTGAATAGCTGTAACAAGTGACCCAGTTTATTGGGGGGGACCAAGTCTGCCCTAGGTAACACCAATACAATTCCCTCCTGACTTCATTTATACCAGTAACCATGGGCATAATTTTATCCTTTGAAGGATTTTTTAGTATTCTGGGGGAACAAAGCAGTGATGGGAGAAAAATATCAAAAGATCTTACAGATATCTAAACTCAAAAGGATAATATAAAGAAGAAGTCTTAATTATAGGATTGAGAATAATAAATAACTATTAATAAAGAAAAGAAAGCCCTTTTATTCCCTCATGTGGACATGCATGATTTGTGTGGGCTCTTCCTGCTTAAAGGAGATTTTGGATTAAAGGGAGACACATCTTAATTTTATAAATACATGTACTGTTTTCTCACTGCCTTCAAAAACATTCCATTTTATTTCACTGGAGTTATAAAGACTCTCCCTATTTTTCTTCCAAATCTCTCTATTTATAGTTGTCTGACATGGGCATATATATGCAATCAACCAAGAATTTCAGCCACTTAAAAGATCTTTTATTATTTTGGCTGGAGAAGCAAGCCTTAGTATACGCTCTCCAGCACTGGTTAGGGTAGGATTCCAGGAACACATTTGCTTGTTTTGGAACTTTTTAACAGCTGAACAATTTGGGGTGGGGGTAGGGTTGAAAGGAGCAAAAAGAGAACCAAGGATAAACCACAAAGCCACAGAGGACAGATTTGGAAAACCCAACTCGTGGCAGATAAAGCAGTACATGTCCACAGACTTGACTAGGTGGAGGCCAGCCTTGCCCTGCTTTCTCCATCCACGTGCTCTGCTTCAGCTTATAATCCTTCCAGTTCGGTAAGTCCCACCGAATTTCTCCTAAGAATTGAAAGCATCGCTTCTTTAAAATGTGTAGTAAGTACAGAGACATTGCCATGAAACTCCTTCAATGGAAATGCAAGAATAGAGAAGATGACATTAACCTGCATGTATTTGAATGTACCAGCAGTCACAAACCCAAATTCAGAAGATTTAAGTTTTCTAACTTCGCATTCTTGCACTTTCCTTGAAAGGGTTCTTGAATTCCATGCTCAATTTTCAGAACGCATTTTAGAGATGACCTGCTTGGTTGTTGGGGTACATGTGCATAAAACGTAATGTATTTAAAATAATTTTTAAAGAAATAATAACACACTTCACTCTATATTTATGCTGCCAAGTCCTTATTTTTCTTGTTGTCCTATCTGATTGCATTCCGTTAAGATTTAAATAATTGCCTCCTCAGGAAACCAGAAGGTCCTTTCTACTCTGCTTTATTGTTCCAAGTCGATCTAAAATTTTCCTAAGATAATAATAGTACACTGCAAAGAAAGGACTATCCCTTTCTATACTAGTTTAGAGAAGTGAAAGGAACGTAAGAACAGCTGTTGGCACTAGGAGGCGCAGTTGAGCCAAAGTTTTAACTCCTCTTCCACTTCGACTTTTTTTTTCATTGTTGATCATTTTTGTTATAATTCTATTTACTTCAAAGTAACAGTTTTAATTTATTTAGTGCCTGGAGATTTCTTCTTGCAGTATTTTCAAAGAAATTACTCTGTACATCATCAATGCACTTTTTTAGGCTTGGGTTTATTGGGGTGACACGCTGTAAAGCAGACATTTTGAAATTCCTTTCTCTTCACTCCAAGATGAGCTGAAGCTGCAGTCCTCTGCTGCTTGGCTTGCAGATGTGAGCTCAGCATCAGGACGCTACCCGGCATGCAATTCTTTATGACAGCCTTGGAAACAGATGGATGGATGCTCAGATCCAAGCGGGTCTCTGTCCCGATCTCGTAGTGTTGTTGGGAGGCCCCAAAGTTGCAGTTCAGAGAAATTGCTGTGGATGTTCCTCTTCACAGGAGTAAATCACTGGTTCAGGTCCTGAAAGCATCATGTAGGTGTGGTGTTTACTCTCTCTTAAGCCCCTTGCTCCCTACCAGGGAGTAGTTCTAGAAAATTCAAGACTGGATTTTTTAGAGGGGAAAGAGGAGGTCCAGGCTCTGGTGGGAGCCTCAAGGAAGAGGCATCAAGGGCTGTCCAAAGATACGGGTTGGGCATCCACCAGGAGGACACGGAGAAAGCTAACCAAGGGAAGGTTGGCAAGTTTGCCGGAGGCTCAGACCTGGCTACTAATAGTAGCAGTGGTGTAAATATGATAACAGATGAAACATACCTTGTCAGAGGCCTCATGTACCCTCCTTTCCCCACAGTCAGAGCTGTGATGGGGTAGCCGTGGTAATTAACACTTGGGCAGCATTTGACAATGTAGAATTTGCTTTCTTGTATGTTACCACATCTCATGTGTTTTTTTAAAACAGTCTTGGGAAGTAGGATACATACCATCACCTCTATTTTATAACTTTAAAAAAAAAAAAACACGCTCAGTGAGGTCAAATGATCAATGCTGTTGAAAATTGCAGCTCAGAATGTACGCTGCCAAAATGAATCTTAGGAGAGAAATATCAATTTTAAAACCCCGATATTCAATTGAATAGGTATCTGATTTTCTGTTCTCACTACAGCCCTCGTTGGGGAGATCTCTTCTGGGAAGTGATGTCATTTATTCCCAGTCTAGGTTTCTTAGCAGCAGGAGAGCTGTGGTGAAGTAGAAACCTGACTTCTGTCCTGGGGAAAGGGTTTGCAGCAGGCCGACCACACACATCAGCTCAGGCCTCCCCTGTGCAGCTGCTGGATGATGTACCGTTGGGATAAAGGCCAGTTTGCAACAGTCGAAGTGCTAGAGGTGACAGGCCTCCTGGCCACCCATCCAGACCCTGCTGGTGAGCTCTGTACCCTATCCCACACAGCTCCCTCTGCCCCCAGGAAATTACCCTCTGTCATTCTGTGCCATTGTGAGGTTTCTTGTCCGTATTTTTCTTGTGGTAGCAAAGAATTCGCTATTATTAATAACCCCTGGTGATGGCCAAGGGCAAATCCTGTGCTGGGTTTGTTATCTGCTGAGCACAGGGTTTTTTTTTGTTTGTTTGTTTCCCTTCTGATAGACAGAAAATATCCATCTTCTCTCTAACTAATTGGCAGTACGTGCCAGGCTTGGGAGCTGGCAACAGCCATTGTTTTTCATCCTTTCAGATGATGTGTTGGATTCCTCACCCCAAAGTACATGCTTATGGTACAGCTAATACCTTCCTTCTGCCGTCCAGCTCATTAAGGAATAAAATCCAGCCATGCTTCTGAAGTGGCACCAAGCTTCCTGCAGCAACTGTGGAAGCCGTGCGACTGAGAGAACTAGGCTTTCTTGCACTGTTTCCCACAACAGATTCTAGAAGGGTACGTGAGCTAAAGAAGTTCTTCTGCCTCTCCAAAATATAAAACAGGGTGTTTGTGTTCTGTGGCTGCCCTGACAAATCACCGCAGATGTATTGGTGAAACACCACTGTGGTATTGTCACGGAGTTCTTGGAGCTGGAGCCTCGGTGGTCCCAGCTGGTTTCTTTGCTCTGGGACTCCCAAGGCAGAAATCAAGTATCAGCAGGGCGGGGGCCTTATCTGGAGGCTCTGATGGAAATCTCTTTCCGGGCTCATTCAGGCGGTGGGTCAGCAGAATTCAGTCCCATGTAGTCCCTGGCCAAGCCTCCTTTTTTTTAACCACTTGTCATCAGGAGTCCCAACCAGCAAAGGCCACCTCTTTCCTCATCACGCAGCCCCCTCCCCTGTCCAGCCAGCATCAGTGAAGGTAGCTTTTCCCACTGCCTCATAGCTCTCTCACTTCTCCTCCTGCCCTATGCCTTCTGCCTCCAGTAGGAGAAAGTTCTCTGCTTCCAAAGGCTTATCTGCATAATCCAGGTTAATCTCTCTGTTTTAAGGTCTGCAAGATTAATTATATCTGCAGTGTCCCTTTTGCCATGGAAGGCAACACATTCACAAGCTTCAGGGATTAGTAAGTGGACATCCTGGGGGCCCATTCTGCTTTCCATAAGTGGGTACTGGGGTTTCCTACTCAGTGATGAGGCATGCGTGGGGTAAGGCAGAGCAGAGGGGGGCATCCGTGTCCTTGCCAGTTCAGACACATCTGGTTCATCTGATCTCTGACCCATCTGGTGACAGCACAGGCCTCTGACTCCGGCAGTTCCATGTTACCTAGTTCCCACTGGTTCCTCAAATTTATGTGTAAGGAAGAAACAGTCCGCTACCCCTACACTTAGAGGGGTAAAAACGGATTGTTCTCCAGAAAGTTCATAGCCTCTGAGATAACAAAAACTCTGACAAAGGTTTCCTTCTCCTCTAGACCAGTGCTGTCTAATAGAACCTTCTTCATTGATGAATATCTTTTCCATCTGCACTGCCTAGTACAACAGCCACTAGCCTCCTATGACTGTTGAGTACCTGACATTCAGCTAACGTGACTTAGGAACTGAATTTTAAAGTTTATTTAAACTTAATTAATTTAAGAGTTAATTTAAATGGGAATAGCCATACATTGCTACCATACTGGGCAGCACAGCTGAAGGGGAACATGTAAACTCTTCACTTATCTTAAGTGCCACCCAGCGTGGTAGAGGTATGGATATCTGATGCTGTGAAAACTCCGTGCATTTGAGCTCTTGGCATTTTGTGCTCCAGTGTCCAGAGATCTTCCTTATATTTTTGCTTCTCACCCCTGTCTTCTATTTGTAAACACTGAGAAGAAAATAGCTCTGGAGGGCCCAATAAGTGTAATAAATCTTCAGAGGAACTCGTGGAAGTATCACAGAAGAGCATGCAGACATCCCTTCCCCTCCGCCTCCCCTCGAGAAGCCATGCTGTTCCCTCCTGAGGGGCGCTGCCTGTTGCAAGCGCCTCTGTTCCTTTCTCCTGTTCGTGTTCTCTCTCTCTCTTTTCTGTTGGGAACTGCTAGGGGTTAGACACACAGCTCTCTCCCCTTTTTGAACTCCCTCAAGAATTCACCTCTCTGCTGTTGTTTCCGGCTCCCCTTGATCTACCCTAACTCTACTCAGAAAATATCATAAAGGCTCAGCTTCCTCTTCGCCACATATGAGATGCTATTGAGAGGGCTCCATTTTTCTAAGTAAGCCTCCCATGGACCCCTGTGGGTACATACGTTAATTATTCAGTTTCAGAACTTGAAAATTACCACTTTTTAGAAAGTGAAACATAAACAGAAATGCAGTTTTTACTGCTCTTTATTTATTAGGGAAAAAACTGGATATGAACAAAAACTCAACATTTTTTTTAATCATTTTCTTTTAAGAAAATATTTATGAACTTAGTGAACTTTCAGCCTCAAAATTGAGATGAACATAAGAAGTCACTGGAGAAAGACATGATTTTAACAATGTCATCTTCTATCACCCACTCCACACTTTGGTTGATTGTCCTGAATATTAGGATTGGACAAGGGTCTCCCTTATCTTATGGGGAGACTTTGTATAAAACTGAGTGGAACTTCCACCCATTGTGAAGATACAGCTCTTAGGGTTTATGTTGATATGTACACCCGGTATCTGCTGTGTAGACGGTAGTCCTGTTGACCTTGTAAGAATACATAGCCAATAGATACAGTTGATGTGAACCAAGAAGGAAGGCTGCAAAAGCTCATTTGGCACAAATGGCAAGAAAATGTCTGACGTCGGCATCATTCGGTATCATAGGGGCCAAGTTCCAATCCTAGATCAGCAACTCAATGGCAAGCTCCCTAATCAACCTGAACCCCAGCTTCTCGGTCTTTAAACTATTAGCAGGATTGTTGTGAAGACTGAATAAGGTATGGGTGTAAATGATGGGGCACTGTTGGCCAGCGTTAGCTTACCTCCCTCCTGTTTTTCAGCACAGCTTGTCCTACCCTGCCCTGCAGGGCATTTCATTCAGTTCCCAATAAGCAGCGGTCCTTAAACATGAATCCCAGTGCTATACGGGGTCCCCAGACATCTGGGCTACTACTTCTACCTTCCAAGGAGTACATGCTGAACTGCTTGGTCACCAGATCATTTTTTTAAATACTTCTGTGTAGAAATAAGATTCCCTCATTCCCAGCAGTTCCTTCCTAAGAGTGATATGTTAACAAATAGCATTGTACATAATTAATGTAAAACTGTGATTTACCCTAAGTCTTGAAACACATCTACCAGACAGTTTTCCTAATTAGATTGAAAGAAACCCATAGACACTTATCAAGTTCAAAGCATCTATGAGACCTTTCCTGTCGTGCACTTCATACATGAACTGATGGGTAAGACTAACCCAGCTGTGCTAGGACCGAATGTCCACTTGATCCAGGGGTTTCAGTGGTGAGACCAAAAGGAGTTACTCTTGCTGTTTGGGGACTTCTCAATGGCACAAGTGAATGACTTATCACTAGAAAAACCATGAAGGCTGAAAGCGTGGCCTTAAGTTGCCTACCTATCACAGGGAACAAAGGTATCTTGGCATTTTTCTTTGAGACATTGAGCCACATCTATACCCTAAAGCACTAATCACATGTTACCTTGTTATAGTCATCATGGGAGTGACTTTAACAATAGATTTCATTATGTCTTTAACAACAAAGTTATGTTAAAGCGCCATAAGCAGACATGCATACAACCCCCAAATCAGTTATTGTTTTACCTAAAAGAGCATGTTTAGATAATTCAGACATTTTGGAGAATCTAGTGGTGATTTATAATTGAAGTCTCATGTGTGTGGATGTCCTTACTCAGACTGTCAACGACATACAAGTGAATAGAAATGTGCACAAAGGGATCAATATTCTGCCCCTTGTTGCATTGTTACATAGCGTATCTTGTGTATCTCTATGTGAGTTATTTGCTAGGCCTCAGCTGTATATAATCCCTCAAGACTTGATATACAAACATAATGCCAAATAGAGAACTTCCCTTAAATTATTTAAATCGCCCCATAAGTGATTTCCCACTCTTCCTGCAATGGAAAACATTTGATCATAAATTCAATTAAATCAGTCATCATCTTTGTGATGTTTGTCCAGCTAAATCCTTTAGTGACTAAACCAATAAACATACCAGCTGTGTGTGTGTGTGAGAGAGAGACAGAGAGAGAGAGAGAGAAAAGGAAAGAGAGAGAGAGTGTTTGTGTGTGTATTTATGGCACGACTATGGGGAAAAAAATGATTTGAAGTCAAGATGAAGGGTAGTTCTCATTTCTTAGGCCAGAATTTGTCCACTTCATTGCAGCCAAGGTTTAAAAGATTAAACTCTTAGCAGGGATAAAATCATGTGTATTCCTTCATTGGCTTTTACCTCCCAACTCAGCCTAGTCTTAATATATGGAGTTTTAGATCAAAACTGGTATACTTTGGAGATGTAGTGAAAGCTGTCAAACCACATCACCCATTTTTCTTCCTCTTTCCTCCACATCCTCCCCTCCCTCATTAAAACAAAGGGAAAATGATTGTCAACATACCTTTAAGCTTCTCCAGGAAAATGCCATGATAGGACTATAGTACTATTTACGAGTTCTCGTATTTATGTCAGGTGATGAGGTAGGGTTTATTAAAGGTTTATAAGTGTTGATTGTTTCTCAGTTTGATCCTAAAGCCTTTCAGACCACAGATAGAACTAACTGCTTCCCCTCATTTTCGTCATACCTTTGCTACCTTTGGATATAACTGAACCCTTATTCATGCAGATCTTTAAGTATGTGTATATCCATGTGGCCTGTAGAGGGCAGCGTGTTCTGAGAAAAAAGAAAAGTGAGATAAGCAACTGATTTTTTTCCCCCCTTAAGCAAAACAAGTAAGGTATCTCCAGTAGAGAAATCAGAGCTTCCCCATGCTTTGATCGGCTGCCGCTTTAGGTATCTGCTTAGGTGGAGAATGTTTTCATTGGCTCAGCTACCTTATAGGCTGCTTGATTAAGGATTACACCAGATTCTATACCTTTGCCTCTGAGTAGAACGAGACACATCATTTTATTCATAAACATAAATCACAAATGTGATTTCTCATTTCTTGTCATCCTTGACTGAAGCTTAGAATTGGAATTGAATTATACTAACTGTTGTAATTTTATTTAGCGGTCAAGTTAGGCTTTACTCCATTCCGGAATTCTGCTACCTCCCATCTTTACTTTGAGGCTGTGACCCCTGAAAGAATTCTGATGTCTCTTCTTTTCCCCAAGGAAGTGAAAAAGATTTCCACAGGGACATCCTCCATCTCGTGACTTCAGGCCCTGTAAAGGCCAGCATGTTTTGTGGGTGATCACTGAGCCGGCTATCTTCTCCATAGCTGTATTCACTGATGTTTGCAACCCAATCTCTGTTTCTCATCTAAAGAACCAAATCCTCCTAGTGTTTAAACTACACAATTATTTTTTTTTAAATTTTAGACATTTCTGGAAGCTGCAGCAGATCTTGAAAGGACAGAGCAACACTGTGCAGTAGATCTTTATGCATCGATGGAAATGTTCTATATCTGTGCTGTCCAGGATGGTAGCTACTGGCCACATGTGGCTCTTCATTAACCGAAAATGTGGTTAGTGCAGTTGAGGCACTGAATTTTTTTGTCTTATTTAATTTTAATTAATTTTAATTTAAGTAGCCGCATGTGGTTGGTGACTACAAAATTGAATAGTACAGAGTAGAGTGTGAATTCTGATCAGTTCATAACAGATGTTCCACCAGAATCCGTGGTGAGGTGGATTAGATTTTGTAGCTAAAAACCTACTGCCCGGACTTCTATTCTCTTGCTTATTCTTTCTCAGATAGCTGTGGGCTTAAATCCAAATCCTCTGACTCTCCCCCAGGATTTTCTCTCTCTCTCAGAACATCTGAGAGATTTCCAATTTTCCAATCCTTCAATTTTGTTGAATATTGAACATATCTCTCTCGGGTATCCAGAATGGAGTTTCAAAGCCTGGTATTTGGGCAGCACTGTTTCTGTGGGCAGGTAGCATGTCACTGTCTCAGCTGGGTCACCTGTTTATAGCTAGTTTTTCCTAAGTATAGAAATAAAATTTAAGAATGTGCTAAAAATATGTCAAGCTGCAAACAAGCTTCTTCCTTAATTTGGAGTGCACCCGCCCCCGACTCTCTATGTATGAAACAGTTCTTTACATCGACTAAAAATAAAGCCTGTGCTTGTTCCATCCATTCTTTTTTTTTTTTAAGATTTTATTTTATTTATTTGACAGAGAGAGATCACAAGTAGGCAGAGAGGCAGGCAGAGAGAGAGGAGGAAGCAGGCTCCCTGCTGAGCAGAGTGCCTGATGCGGGACTCGATCCCAGCACCCTGAGATCATGACCTGAGCCGAAGGCAGCGGATTAACCCACTGAGCCACCCAGGCGCCCCTGTTCCATCCATTCTGAAGTGACCTCAGTATCATTTTGAAAGTTTTCTTGGAAGTTCCGAAAGAATGATTTTTTAAACGCTTCTATATTTTTATAATGATCTGCAAAAGCATATCTTTGGTTTTTTACATTATTTTATTACATTACATGATATATTGATTTTAAGACACGAGCAGACCTGTTTTTTCTTTGTGGTTTGGGTTTTTTTTCTTTTTTTTTAAGATTTTATTTATTTATTTGACAGACAGAAATTACAAGTACGCTGAGAGGCAGGCAGAGAGAGAGAAGGAGGAAGCAGGCTCCCTGTCAAGCAGAGAGCCTGACTCGGGGCTTGATCCCAGGACCCTAGGATCACGACCTGAGCTGAAGGCAGAGGCTTTAACCCACTGAGCCACCCAAGTGCCCCTGGGTTTGGTTTTTTTTTTTTTTTTTTTTTAAGATTTTATTTATTTGATAGAGAGAGACACAGCAAGAGAGGGAAAACAAGCAGGGGGAGTTGGAGAGGGAGAAGCAGGCTTCCCACTGAGCAGGGAGCCCGATAAGGGACTCGATCCCAGGACCCCAGGATCATGACCTGAGTTGAAGGCAGATGATTAACAACTGAGCCACCCAGGCACCCCAAGTAGACTTGTGTGTGTGTGTGTGTGTGTTTTTTAACAGTTTGTATCATACCACTAGCTTCTGCCTAAAAACACCCTTACCCATGTATATCTGGCAATTATAAGTAGTTGGACCCCAGAGGATAATAGATGTGTAGCCTTTTAACTTTATTCATTTATCTTTCTTTTATTTCAGGTGTAAAGATAAAATTAGTACTCAAGCAGATAAAGAGCTCTAGCAGTTATGCCAATTTTATGTTTCTTTAAGCCATGGATATGCAATGATAGCCCTTCCATTATAAATCATTTTCCACAAAGAGCCAAATGTGGAGTTAAAGGCAGGAATAAAGGAAGGTGCAACTCAAAGGTTGTGCTCATTTCAGTAAAGACAGCTTCAGCCTATTTCATGCTAACCATCAAACCACCTTTAGAGCACCCATGCCCCCAGCTCCATAATCTCCTCTACACAATGAGAGACAAAAGCAGGGCTGGTTGGTAGCCACGTTTTTCTTTAAGAAACCAGCCTCTTGGAAAAGTCTTGGCATCCCCACAAAACAGAACAACAGAACAAAATAGGGAGGCATCCTGAGGTTCTTGTCAATGCTAATGGGCTTTAGGACTGGGCTCCTGTGCACAAAACTAGCTCCCTGCCATTCTAAGAGTGGTAGGCTTTCTGTTAATGGGTATGTGTATTATCTGCAGAGAAATCATGAGACAGAAGTCTCTATAACATAGCAACTGTTTCTGTGCTAGAACAGCCATTTGTAACTTCCCAAAGCACTTTGGGCTAAATGATAACAGTGATGCAATCACATGCAGATTCGTATAGGTATGGAGAGAAAAAGGTGCAAGGTCAAAGGCAAGGTCTTAGAACTCAGAAAAGAATGTAAGGTGCCAGTTCTTAACTCTTCCTGAGTTGCGATGCACCCTACAGATTTGTTGCTAAAGTTCCCGACTTAAGTTACACATTTTCATATAGGAAGAAATAATGTCTTTATTTTTTTTTTAAAGATTTTATTTATTTATTTGACAGAGAGAGAGATCACAAGTAGGCAGAGAGAGAGAGGAGAGAGCAGGCTCCCCGCTGAGCAGAGAGCCTGATGTGGGACTCGATCCCAGGACCCTGAGATCATGACCTGAGCCGAAGGCAGTGGCTTAAACCACTGAGCCACCCAGGCACCCAGAAATAAGGTCTTTAAAAAAAAAAAAAGATTTTATTTATTTGATGTAGAAAGATCACAAATAGGCAGAGAAGCGGGCAGAGAGAGGGGGAAGCAGGCTCCCCGCTGAGCAGAGAGCCCAACAGATGCAGGGCTCGATTCCAGGACCCTGGGATCATGACCTGAACTGAAAGCAGAGGCCTAACCCACTGAATGACCCAGGTGCCCCAGAAATAAAGTCTTTTGAAAGAAATATATGAAATTTTTTTTTCTCAAAATTTAAAGATCTCTCATCTGATGGGTTCTTGTATTTAGAGCATACATCACATCACAGAGTAGAGTAAATTATTTTCTAGGACTTGAACCACAAAGCCAAATCAAATGCAACAACAAAAAATGTTTTCTCCATGCTAACTTTAGCAACAGCCTGGGCCACATAAGAAATCACAGTGATCCCTCTCAGGACACAGTTGTATTAAGCCAGAGATCTAATAGAAAGACAGCTGGATATTCTACAGTTCTGAGGGCCCTGGTTCCAGTATCTGTGAGCCCCTCTACTTGGGAACCATTTGAACAAAAGGATTGGGAAGAGAAAAAGATGAAGATGGCTGAGGTAGAAGACATGCTTTTTACCATTGTCTTGATAAATGTGGATTTGAAGTCAGCACCCAAGTGCCTGGTAGGCAGGAGAAAAGACTTCAAAAACAGGGAAACAGGAACCAGTCATGAGGAAGTGAGGAAGATATTAGACAGTCGTAAAGAGGACACAGAGTCAAGGGGAGACTGACAAAGAGGGGAGTGTGCCTTGGTATGTAACACAACAAAACACAGTCGCAAATCTTAAAATTAAGAAATAATTCCTGAAGCAGATCTATCAAGAAAATGCATCTATCTTTAGATATGTAAAATAATACTGAAAATATTTTTACTTGAGATTTTCTCTCATTATTCTATTGAATGAGCATTTTAAAAAGTGAGATTTGGGGGAGGCCTGGGTGGCTCAGTCCGTTAAGTGACTGACTCTTGATTTCGGTTCAAGTTGTGATCTTCAGGTCATGAGACCGAGCCCCTCATCATGCTGCTCACTCGGCGGGGAGTCTGCTTGAGATTCTCTCCTGCAGCTGCTCCCCCCAGTCATGTGCTTGTGCTCTCCCTCTGTCCCAAAATAAGTAAATACATCTTTTTAAAAAATTTAAAATAAATTGAAAGTGAGATTTTTTTTTTCTCATGTAAGTTTATTCATGACCTTGAAGTTTTTATTTTTCCCAATAATTGTAAATCTCCGAATGAGGTGTTTTCTACCAAAGGATTTTCAGGGCTATAGTCTGATTTGGAAAAGAGTATTATAGTCTTAAAAGGCTCCTTTTCAACAATGAATTATGGACGGATCACTGAAAAAAATAAAATTAATATTTTTTAAAAAGGCTCCTTTTCCTGCATTTAGTAGGGTGGGTTTAATTTTTTACATGTATGGAAGTAATGGAGAAGTAGCGGGAATGTTTAGTATTAAGTACCACCAGCCACACATGTTCGTGGCACAGGTGGGTATGTCTGCAGCAGGCTGAATGCTTTGTGCTGTTTATCTCATTTAAACCTGAGAATTACTCTCAAAAATTTTCCATGTTCTTCTTTCTTTTTCTTTTTTTAAATTTTATTTATTTATTTGTCAGAGAGAGAGAGCACAAGCAAGGGGGAGCAGCAGGCTGAGGGAGAAGCAGGCCCCCCGCTGAGCAAGGAGCCTGGTGCAGGACTCAATGCCAGGCCCCTGGGATCGTGACCCCCTACCAAAGGCAGATGCTTTAACTGACTGAGCCACCCAGGCGTCTTATTAAAGTTTCCCATGCTTTTCTGATAGGAACATTTAAACTAATTTTAGAATGCTTATTTCCCTGTCTTCAATCATATTGTGCCCTTGAGCAGATCTAGAAATATGTCCCTCTTTTGCTGTGATCCACAGCAGGATTGAGACCAGGATGAGGCAAGGAAGACACCTTGGGCTCACCAAAAACAACTTAGTCATCAAGTTACGTAACGTTTTAGTGCAATATTTTAAAGCACTAAAAGATTGCTTCAGTCATTCCTATGCTTCTGTCGATCAACCCTTCATTCTTCCTTCCAAAACACTGGTGCTGGGGAAGTTACAGAGAAATGGTCCCACTAATTTACTGCCGTGGCACCGTAAACTGATAAACAATGTGGAAAACTTAATGGAAATGTGTTAAAAACTGTAAAGATACTCATTCATGGCACTTTAAAGAAATTTGACTTCGAGTCATGTATCGGTTCGGCAGGTGTTGGGGACTGCACGGACGAGGTTGCTGTTCTCCCAGAGCTTACCTTCTAGGCCAGCAAGAAGAATACACAAGCACTAAAATAGTCTCCAAGAGTATATGATGACAAGTATATGATGACAGTAAAACAGGGCAATGTGATAAGAAAGGAAGAGCGTGGGCAGTCTGGAAGGCATACAAAGGCTAGGGTTTTGCCTGTTTTGTTTCCTTCCATGTCCTTTGTACTTAAAACTGAGTTTGTCACATAGTAGGCACTCAAGAAATATGTGCTGAAGAATGAAGGTGGGAGAACCCAGTGTGAAGTCTTGCGAGAGGGAGGAGAGGAGGCTGGAGACTGGAGGCAGAGGCCTGCCAAGGAACGGCCTCATGGGCTACAGATGGGATTTTACTTCCAACAGGAAACCTGGGGAATTCTGCTTTTTACATAGTCATTTGACTCTTTGGTGTTTATGCCAGAGAAATAAAGCAATGGAGTAAAAATCTAGCTTCCCAAAGATTTTCATTACTGTGTAATATATTCTGTTCTTAAAGATTTTATTTATTTATTTGACAGAGAGAGAGATCACAAGTAGGCAGAGAGGCAGGCAGAGAGAGAGAGAGGAGGAAGTAGGCTTCCCAGCAAGCAGAGAGCCCGATGCGGAACTCGATCCCAGGACCCTGAGACCATGACCTGAGCCGAAGGCAGAGGCTTAACCCAATGAACCACCCAGGCGCCCTATGTTCTGTTTTTAAAAAAGACTTGTTGTCAGCCTAACCAAGATTAAGGAAATGGGGAAAGTTGTGATAAATCATGAATCAGGAACCTCGAATATTATACAACAGTGTTAGGATGGTATTATGAAGACTCTGAAAACAAAAGGAAGGCTTCATGTGTTTTTCTGGGGGAAAAAGAAATAAATAAAAAATTATATGCTCATTAACATATTAACTATAAAATTACATCTGTGAACTGTGACTGAAAAGAAACATACAAGATGAAAACAGTTGTGTTAGGGTGGTAGAATTTGGGAGGATTGTTTTTCTACTTTCTGAAAATTATCTTTAATATTACTGTCACAGTATTCTAAAGATTTTTATTTATTTGACAGAGAGAGAGAAATCGCAAGTAGGCAGAGAGGCAGGCAGAGAGAGAGAGGGGAGGAAGCAGGCTCCCTGCGGAGCAGAGAGCCCGACATGGGGCTCGATCCCAGGACCCTGGGATCATGACCTGAGCCGAAGGCAGAGGCTTTAACCCACTGAGCCACCCAGGCGCCCCGTTTGTCACAGTATTCTAGTAAGAAAAATATGTTGCTTGATTTGTACAGAGTTTCTGTTTGGGACGACAAAGGGTTTTGAAAGAGATATTAGTAATGGTTGAACAGTATTGTGAATATAATTAATGCCACTGAATTGCACACTGAAAAATGGCAAATTTTAGTTTCTATATATTTTACCACAATTTTTAAAAACCCAGGTACTTTCTGTAATCATCAGCATGGTTCAGTAGCCTCCAAGCCCCCCCACCCCCACCCCAGGATCCCTGTCTCTTGGTCTTTATACCCTTGGGTGGTCACTCCCACACTGTACCAGGATTGGTCTTGGTGACCAGTAGCATGGGGCAGAAATGATGGCACATTCGTTCTGGAGCTAAGTCATGAAAGACTGTAGCCCCTTCCTTAGCTCGGATTATGCCCCCTCTCTCTCTCTAATCACTGGCTCTGCAGAAGCCAGCTGCCAAGTCATGTGAGTCATGTGAAGAGTTGCCTGTGGAGACGCCCCCATGGTGAGGACCTGTGACCTGCCAGCAGCCATGTGAGTGAGCCATCCTGGTCGCAGATTCATCAAGGCCATCCAAGCTTCAGAGGCTGGAGCTTTGCACATCAGCTTGACTGCAACCTTGTGAGAGAGCGTGAGCTGGCCCAGAATTCCTGAACCTTAGAAGCTGTGTGATAATAAGTACCCACACTTTTAAGAAAAATACATTTTAAATTTCCCATCTAACTTCGACTGCAGCTGCTCCTGTCAGTATGCAAGAAATACCAACAATTTTTACCTATCCTTGAAGGCTTATTTTCTCCTCTTAATGGAAGTTCTTGGTGCAGCAAACTTTGTAAAGACAAGTACAGTAAAAGGAGAGATGTGCAGTAAAGTGGGAAAAAAATTTTTTTCATCCTCGCATCCCAGTGTGATAGACACAAAGCTGAGTGCATCACAAAGAATGGGCTTGATATAAAATGCCTACAACCATTTTTTTTGCATGTGGAGATTTGATCAAACTAACTACGATATTTAGGAAATAGTGAGAGAAAAGTAAATATCCCAAGTATTAAGAAGTGGGAGGAGGTGGATACACCATCAATAGGGAAAAAAAGTATTTATGATGTCCAAATTTGTTAAAATTTTTTTTTGCTTCACTGGGAGAAAACAAAAAGCTAAAATGATCTAAATATGGACCTGAGTTTGACTTTGAGAAGTTTAAAGAAAGCTTTAAAAGTTCAGGTTTTGGGTTTTTATGTTTTCTTTTGTTTTATTATTTTTATTAACATATGATGTATTATTTGCCCCAGAGGTACAGGTTTGTGAATCATCAGGCTTACACAATTCACAGTACTCACCATATCACATACCCTTCCCAATGTCCATAACCCAACCACCCTCTCCACACCCCCTCATGCCTTAGCAACCCTTAGTTTGTTTTGTAAGATTAAGAGTCTCTTATGGTTTGTCACCCTCTCAATCCCATCTTGTTTCATTTTTTCCTTCCCTACCCCCCAAACCCTCCACTCTGCATCTCAGATTCCTCACATCAGGGAGATCATATGATAGTTGTCTTTCTCTGAATGACTTATTTCACTCAGCATATTACCCTCTAGTTCCATCCACATCATTGCAAATGGCAAGGTTTCCTTTTTTGATGGTTGCATAGTATTCCATTGTGTGTATATATACCATATCTTCTTTATCCATTCATCTGTTGAAGAACATCTAGATTCTTTCCATAGTTTGGCTATTGTGGACATTGCTGCTATCAACATTCGGGTGCATGTGCCCCTTTAAATCTCTACATTTGTACCTTTAGGAAAAATACCCAGTAGTGGGATTGCTGGCTCATAGGGTAGCTCTATTTTTAACTTTTTGGGGAACCTCCATGCTGTTTTCCAGAGTGCTACACCAGCTTGCATTCCCACCAACAGAATAGGAGGGTTCTCCTTTCTCTGCCTCCCCTCCAACATCTGTCCTTTCCTGACTTGTTAATTTTAGCCGTTCTGCCTAGTGTGAGGTGGTATCTCACTATGGTTTTGATTTGTATTTCCCTGATGCCAAGTGATGTTGAGCACTTTTTCATGTGTCTGTTGGCCATCTGGATGTCTTCTTTGCAGAAATGTCTGTCCATGTCTTCTGCCCATTTCTTGATTGGATTATTTGTTCTTTGTTATTTGGGTGCTGAACTTAATAAGTTCTTTATAGATTTTGGGTACTAGCCCTTTATCTGAAATGTCATTTGCAAATACCTTCTCCCATTTTGTCAGCTGTCTTTTGGTTTTGTTGACTGTTTCCTTTGCCGTGCAAAAGCTATTGATCTTGATAAAGTCCCAGTAGTTCATTATTGCCCCTGCTTCCCCTGCCTTTGGCGATGTTCCTAGGAAGATGTTGCTGCAGCTGAGGTCGAAGAGGTTGCTGCCTGTGTTCTCAAGGATTTTGATGGGTTCCTGCCTCATATTGAGGTCTTTCATCCATTTTGAGTCTGTTTTTGTGTGTGGTGGAAGGAAATGGTCCAGTTTCATTCTTCTGCATGTGGCTGTCCAATTTTACCAACACCACTTGTTGAAGAGACTGTCTTTTTTCCATTGGACATTCTGTCCTGCTTTGTCGAAGATTAGTGGACCATCGAATTGAGAGTCCATTTCTGGACTCTTTATTCTGTTCCATTGATCTGTGTGTCTCTTTTTGTGCTAGTACCATATTGTCTTGATGATGACAGCTTTGTAATAGAGCTTGAGGTCTGGAATTGTGATGCCACCAATTTTGGCTTTCTTTTTCAACATTGCTCTGGCTATTCAGGGTCTTCTCTGGTTCCATATACATTTTAGGATTACTTGTTCCATTTCTATGAGAAACATGGATGGTATTTTGATAGGGATTGCGTTAAACATGTAGATTGCTTTAGGTAGCATAGACATTTTCACAATATTTGTTCTTCAGTCCATGAACATGGAACGTTTTTCCATTTCTTTGTGTCTTCCTCAATTTCCTTCAGGAATATTTTATAGTTTTCTGAGTACAGATTCTTTGCCTCTTTGATTAGTTTATTCCTAGGTTCTTATGGTTTTGGGTGCAATTGCAAATGGGTTTGACTCCTTAATTTCTCTTTCTTCTGTCTTGCTGTTGGTGTATAGAAATGGAACTGATTTCTGTGCATTGATTTTTTTGTGTGTGTGCATTGATTTTTATATCCTGACACTTTACTGAATTCCTGTATGAGTTCTAGCAGTTTTAGGGTGGATTCTTTTGGGTTTTCCACATAAAGTATAATATCATCTGCAAAGAGTGAGAGTTTTACTTCTTCTTTGCCCATTTGGATGTCTGATTGCTGAGGGTAGGACTCCTAGTACTATGTTAATTAGCAGTGGTGATACTGGACATCCGTGCTGTGCTCCCAACCTTTAGGGGGAAAGCTCTCAGTTTTTCCCCATTGACGATGATATTTGCTGTGAGTTTTTCATAGATGGCTTTGATGATATTGAGGTATGTACCCTCTGTCCCAACACTGTGAAGAGTTATGATCAAGAAAGGATGCTGTACTTTCGTTAAATGCTTTTTCATCATCTGTTGAGAGTATCATATGGTTCTTGTTCTTTTTCTTATTAATGCATTGTATCACACTGATTGCTTTGCAGATGTTGAACCAACCTTGCAGCCCAGTAATAAATCCCACTTGGTCATGGTGAATAATTTTTTTAATGTACTGTTGGATCCTATTGGCTAGTATTTTTATGAGAATTTTTGCATCTGTGTTCATCAGGGATATTGGTCTGTAATTCTCCTTTTTGGTGGGGTCTTTGTCTGGTTTGGGGATCAAGGTAATGCTGGCCTCATTGAATAAGTTTGGAAGTTTTCCTTCCATTTCTGTTTTTTGCAACAGTTTCAGGAGAATAGGTATTAATCCTTCTTTAACTGTTTGGTAAAATTCCCCTGGGAAGCCATCTGGCCCTGGGCTCTTGTTTTGTTGGGAGATTTTTGATGACTGCTTCAATCTCCTTACTGGTTATGGGTCTATTTAGGTTTTCTGTTTCTTCCTGGTTCAGTTTTGGTAGTTTATACATCTCTAGGAATGCATCCATTTCTTCCAGATTGTCAAATTTGCTTGTGTATAATTGCTCATAATATGTTCTTATAATTGTATCTCTTTGGTGTTGGTTGTGATCTTTCCTCTTTCATTCATGATTTTGTTAATTTGGGTCCTTTCTCTTTTCTTTTGGATAAGTCTGGCCAGGGGTTTATCAGTCTTATTAATTCTTTCAAAGAACCAGCTCCTATTTTCATTGATTTGTTCTACTGTTCTTTTGCTTTCTATCTCATTGATTTCTGCTCTAATCTTTATTATTTCTCTTCTCCTTCTGGGTTTAGGCTTTCTTTGCTGTTTTTTTTCCTCCGTCTTTTTTAGGTGTAGGGTTAGGTTCTGTATTTGAGACTTTTCTTGTTTCTTGAGAAAGGCTTCTGTCAGTAGATACTTTCCTCTCAGAACCACTTTTGCTGTGCCCACAGATTTTGAACAGTTGTGTTTTCATTTTCATTTGTTTCCATGAATTTTTTTAATTCTTCTCCAATTTCCTAGTTGACCCATTCATTCTTTAGTAGGATGCTCTTTAGCCTCCATGTATTTGAGTTCTTTCCAACTTTCCTCTTGTGATTGAGTTCTAGCTTCAGAGCACTGTGGTCTGAAAACATGCAGGGGATGATCTCAGTCATTTGGGGTATCAGTGAGACCCAGGATGTGATCTGTTCTGGAGAATGTTCTGTGTGCACTAGAGAAGAAAGTGTATTCTGTTGTTTTGGGATAGAATGTTCTGAATATATCTGTGATGTCCTTCTGGTCCAGTGTGTCATGTAAGGCCTTTATTTCCTTGTTGATCTTTTGCTTGGATGATCTGTCCATTTTAGTGAGGCGGGGTGTTAAAGTCCCCTGCTATTATTGTATTATTGTCAGTGTGTTTGTTTGATTTTGTTAATTGGTTTATATAATTGGCTGCTCCCATGTTAGGGGCATAGATATCTAAAATTGTTAGATTTTTTTTTTTTTTAGATTTTATTTATTTATTTGACAGACAGAGATCCCAAGTAGGCAGAGAGGCAGGCAGAGAGAGAGAGAGTGGGAAGCAGGCTCCCCGCTGAGCAGGGAGCCTGATGCGGGACTCAATCCCAGGACCCTGGGATCATGACCTGAGCTGAAGGCAGAGGCTTTAACCCACTGAGCCACCCAGGCGCCCCTAAAATTGTTAGATTTTCTTGTTGGACAGACTCTTTAAGTATGATATAGTGTCCTTCTCATCTCTCATGATAGTCTTTGGTTTAAAATCGAATTTACCTGCTATGAGGATTGCCACCCAGCTTTCTTTTGATGTCATTAGCGTGGTAAATTGTTTTGCACCCCCTCACGTTAAATCTGGGGGTGCCGTTGGGTCTAAAATGAGTTTCTTATGGACAGCATATTGATGGGTTTTGGTTTTATATCCATTCTGATACCCTGTGTCTTTTGACTGGGACATTTAGCCCATTTACATTCAGGATAACTATTGAAAGATATGAATTTAGTGCCATTGTATTGCCTGTAAGGTAACTGTTACTGTGTATTGTCTCTGTTCCTTTCTGGTCTGTTACTTTTAGGCTCTCTCTTTGCTCAGAGAACCCCTTTCAGTATTTCCTGTAGGGCTGGTTTGGTGTTTTCAAATTCTTTCTATTTTTGTTTGTCCTGGAAGCTTTCTATCTCTCCTTCTATTTTCAGTGATAGCCTAGCTGGATGTAGTATTCTTGGCTGCATACTTTTCTCATTTAGTCCTCTGAATATATCATGCCAGTCCTTTCTGACCTCCCAGGTCTCTGTGGATAAGTCTGCTGCCAGTCTAATATTTCTCCTGCTGTATGTTACAGACCTCTGGTCCTGAGTTGTTTTCAAGATTTTTTTCTTTGTCACTAAGACTTGCATGTTTTACTCTTAGATGATGGTGTCTTGACCTATTTTTATTGATTTTGAGGTGGGGTTCTGTGTGCCTCCTGGATTTTGATGTTTGTTCCCTTTGCCATATTAGGGAAATTCTCTACTATAATTCGCCTCTGCTCCTCTCTCTCTTTCTTCTTCTTCTGGAATCCCAATTATGATAATATTGTTTCATCTTATGGTATCACTTATCTCTCAAGTTCTCCCCTCAATGTCTGGTTTTGTTTGTCTCTCTTTTGCTCAGCTTCTTTATTCTCCATCATTTGATCTTCTTTATCACTAATTCTCTCTTCTGCCTCATTTATCCTAGCAGTAAGAGCCTCCATTTTTTATCACACCTCATTAATAGCTTTTTAAATTTCAACTTGGTTAGATTTTACTTCTTTTATTTTTCCAGAAAGGGTTACTCTAATATCTTCCATGCCTTTTTTAAGCCCAGCTAGCACCTTGAGAATCATCGTTCTGAACTCTAGTGCTGACATACTAACAATCCCGTATTGATTAGGTCCTTAGCTGTTGGTACTGCCTCTTGTTCGTTTTATTGTGTTGAGTTTTTCCATCTTGTCATTTTACCCAGATAAGAATATATGAACTAGAGAATAAAATACTAAAAGTGTGGCCAAAAAAACCATAACAATGTATGCTAACCAAATCAGTAGTGTTCCAAAACCCAGAGGAGAAGAGAGGAGGGAAAAAGAAATAAAAATTTTAATTATTACACACACACACACACACACACACACACGCATACACACATATATATGAGACTGGTGAATAGAACAGAACCACCCACTTGATTTTGGGTGTATTTTGGTCTCTTAGAAGAAACTACCTCCCAAAATTTTAAAGAAAGAAAACCATATATATAAAAAAATAAGGTTAAACACGATGAAGGGGGGCACCTGGGTGGCTCAGTGGTTTAAAGCCTCTGCCTTCGGCTCAGGTCATGATCCCACGGTCCTGGGATCGAGCCCTGCATCGGGCTCTCTGCTCAGCGGGGAGCCTGCTTCCCCCTCTCTCTCTGCCTACCTCTCTGCCTACTTGGCATCTCTGTCTGTCAAATAAATAAATAAAATCTTCCTCCCAGAGCAGGAAGGTGAGTCTCTCCGGATCTGCCCCTTGTGGGCTCCCTGGTCGAAGAACAGTGGCCCAACTGTGCCTTGGATCACCATTTAAGGTAACCCCAAGCTGAGAACACACTCCTTGGCTCCGACTATGTAGTCGGCTTCCCCGCTTGGATACCTGGCAGCTCTGTCACACTCAGACACCCCAATCTTTCTGTGACCCTGTGGGACCTGAGACCACACTGTCCCCGGGCAGGCTCCACCCCTGCTTAGACTCTGGAGTGACATCCGTCAGAGGAGCAGACTTCTAAAAGTTCTTATTTTGTGCTCTACTGCTTCACTGCTTGCCAGGAGCCAGCCCTTCCTCTCACAGTCTATCTTCCCATTGCTTCAGATTCACTTCTCTGCGTGTCAAAAAGTGGTTGATTTTCTGTTCCTAGAATTGCTGCTCCTCTTCTCCTCTATCTCCTGTTGAGTTTGTAGGTGTTCAGAATGGTTTGATACCTGTCTAGCTGAACTCCTGGGATCTGAGGTCATTTCAGTCTGCTACTCCTCTGCCATCTTGCCTCTCTTCTCCAAAAATTCAGGTTTTTTTTTTTTTAAAGATTTTATTTATTTATTTGACAGAGAGAAATCACAAGTAGATGGAGAGGCAGGCAGAGAGAGAGAGGGAAGCAGGCTCCCCGCTGAGCAGAGAGCCCGATGCGGGCCTCGATCCCAGGACCCTGAGATCATGACCTGAGCCGAAGGCAGCAGCTTAACCCACTGAGCCACCCAGGCACCCCAAAAATTCAGGTTTTGAAAGGAAATTTTATCTTGTTAAAAAAAATGAGGTGATAAAAATTACAAAGAAACAAAATGATACATTTTCTCAGATCTGCACACACAGGAGTAAATACATCTAACTGATAAAAATTCATCACTTCCTGGGCGGCTCAGTGGGTTAAGCCTCTGCCTTCGGCTCAGGTCATGATCTCAGGGTTCTGGGATCGAGCCCCACATCGGGCTCTCTGCTCAGCAGGGAGCCTGCTTCCTCCTCTCTGCCTACCTGTCTGCCTACTTGTGATCTCTGTCTGTCAAATAAATAAATAAAATCTTTAGAAAAAAAAATTTCATCACTTCCAGATGGTCGATTTACGGGATATTTTATTTTCCCTTACATGTTTCAGGATTTTCTCAGTTCTCTCCAGTGACCATGTCTTAGTTTTATACTGAGAAAAAAAAAGCTACAAGTCAAACCTTTAGAAGGATGATACACAGTAGAAGGCATCAGCATTTAGGCACAGAACATGCTCTGCCCACTTGCTGTGTGACCTCGGCTATGCTGCTCCTCTCTGAGCCTCAGGTTCCTCATCTTTAAGGAAGGGGCGTGATGATCATCTCATAGCTGGATATGGAGAATAGGGAGACAATGCAAAAAGTCTCTAGTGATTGGTACATGCTCAATAAATTCTTTGTCCTCTTTTGTATACCTTCCCACACTATTTAGAACAAGGGTGGGATGCCTTGGTGGCTCAGTGGGTTGAGTGTCCAACTCTTGATTTTGGCTCAGGTCATGATCTCAAGGTTGTGGGATAGAGCCCCTAGTAGGGCTCCCTGTTTAGTGGGGAGTCTGCTTCTCCTTCTCTCTCTACTCCTCCCCCAACTCACATGCACACTCTCACTCTCTCAATAATTAAATAAAATTCTTAAATAAAGAAATAATGTAAATAAAATAATTAAAATTTTTAAAGAAAGAAGAGTGGCATTTGCTGGTCATGTACTTTGTGAGAATCAGGGGAGAGCGGATAATTCAACAGGCAGTTGATTCAGAATGACATCTAGAAGACAGACTAGGATAGGGAAGACAGGAGGCTCCTTGTGGGAGGAGTAATCACTAAAAAGTATTTTGACTTTTCTTCCTGAAGATTACCAGGCCCTTTACAGAGGATGCCAACTCTTCAACAGTCCTAACCCAATTCTTATTTTGAACATAAGCATACAGGCCATTTCTTTTTTACATCATAATGAAATCATATATTTTCAAATTCCTGATACAGTATCATAAGATAAAGAAGCTAAGAATAGAGTCCCCAGAAAACATGTTTTTCATTTGCCTTGAACTAAATTTCAACAACCCATAATATGCTCTGACCTAATCAAATTTTCTTTTGTTTTGATTTAATGGGAACACTGGTTTTGGTGATTTTTCTCTAATCCTAACCATTTATTATCCTTAATCTTTGAGATGACAATTGATTATTTTTATGTAAGGAGTAGAGGAACATCCGGGCGCCTGTGTGGTTTACTCAGTAAAGCATCTGCCTTTGGCTCAGGTCATGATTCCGGGGTCCTGGGATCGAGCCCTGCGTCAGGTTCCCTGCTCAGTGGAGAGCCTTCTTCCTCTCCCTGTGTCCCTGTCCCCGCTTGGGTGTACTCTCTCTCTGTCTCAAGTAAATAAATACAATCTTTAGCCCGCCCCCCTCCAAAAAGGAGTAGGGGACCATCTCTTCTATATCATCAGCATGGGTGCTAAACTGTTTATCTCTTACCTTAATTTTTTTTTTCTTTTTACATTTTTCTCAACATTTTGGATCACATCCAGTCTCTAAGGAAAGAAACATGTGAAGAGAGTTCTGTGGAATGTTCACTGTGCTGGTATTTTTCTTCCTTTTATCATGCCCCAAGATTCACCAAAGTTGATATAAATTCACCATAACAGCAAGGCATTCTTCCTGTATGAGTTGGACTGTAAAAGGTGATTTCCTTTTACTCCATTTGGTTTAAGCCTGTAAAAAGCATTAAGTGAAAAATCTGATATATTTGTAAGGGCATTTATTGCATTACTAAGTTATATTTGCAGTTCTCAGTGAAAGGTTTATTGAGAACATAAACTTTGAAGAGGTTTTGTTCAGGATTAAAGATATATTTTTCTTCTCTTTTGGTGAAATAATTTCATACAAAATGATGCCTTTCCGGAGCTATTTTTAGCTCTGTTTATAGTTGGAGGACGTACCGTTCCATCCTGGGGAAGCAGATATCAGCTTCCAAATCCAGCCTCTGATGATGAGATTTGTAACTTCTATAGCATTTCAGAGGAATGAAGGTCTCTGAAGTTACCAGTTTCCATTAACTCAATTTACCATAATGTAGATGCAATAAGTTAAAGAGTTTCCTAGCCTTTTGTAGTGAAAATGTTTTTTGTACTGTCCATGTAATTTAGACTAGATATTAAGAACGTAACTATCTGAAATGTAGAACATAAGCCATTGCTGAGGTCTAATGTGTGTGGATTTTTTGTGGGTTTTTTGTTTGTTTGTTTGTTTGTTTGTTTTTGATAAATGAAGTTTTGAATTTAAACTGATGCACTCTTTTATTGTCAAAAGTCTTTTTCAGAAGAAATGGTGCTATAATCAGTCTCTTAGAATTCAGGAAATTGGATCATCTTTATTGTCTAAGCAGCAAAAATACCAAAAACATCACAGGGTAGAACATTTGTGAACAATTTGCTTCACTCTTGATTTCATAAAGACATTTTGAAAACTTGTGAAATAGATGAAATAATATGCCTATGATCGATTGAAGCAGGTTATGGTAAGAAAAGGTCAGTCTTCACAGAGGTCCTGTGGAGTAGAGGAGAGTTATTAATTTTATCCTGATCTATATCCAGAAGTCAGAAAGGTTACAAGTTGCCTGATGTTCTTCGGGTAACAATGGAATTCCACATGGGGAAGGTCATGTGGTTCTGAAGGCCTAATGTTTACAATTGGATATAACAAAATAACCGGGACGTTGAAAGCCAGTTCTGATGAATGCACATCCTTTGGGTTTTGTGGGTATTCTGCACTGACCTGGGAGTTTGGAATTTTAAATATTCTCTAAGTTTTATCCTTCTGATTATAAGGGTTAATTTTTATTAATGCGTTTTTACCTATTACTTTAACTGAAGTAAAACATATCCTTTTCTATCCTGTCCTTCAGAGGATTAAAAAGTAATTATTTGTGCCTCTTCCACTGTAAACCACATTATTAAAGTAAAATACTGAACATAAGTATAGAATCATTTAATCACCAGTCAACTAAATTATGAATCTCTTCTAAAATGTAACTGAGGCACAGTTGTTATGCCTGACCGGTTTATACTATTCCTATAGAAGAAAAATGTCACTGTTTGGTAAGCTCTAACACATCTTAGGGAAATTTTTTTTAATATTATTTATAAGGTTGAGTACATATGGGTCTTATATAAGCTATTAAAAAAATAAAGCTTTACAACTAAAATAAGTAACTGCTACTAGGCACTGAGAAGAACTGGAGAGGAAATTAACTTGAAATCTCTGCAGAAATGAAATGAACGAGTTAACCTTCTCTTCCCCTTAAGCAGGTTAAACGAAAGCGTGATCAATGCAGGAGTTAAGTAAAAATAAGTTCAAATACACAAGGGTTTTTGTTGAAAAAAAATAGCAAGAAGTTCACTTATATTAGCTTTTCTCGAATATTTTATGATAATATCTGTATCAGTGGATTTATAAAATGTAAATATGAAAAATCTATAGCATCACATTAGTACCTGGGAGAGGCTAGTAGAGTTATATGAAAAGTTAACTGATTTTATAAAATCCAGAAGACTCTTATTTGATTTGAGAGTGAACTTAAACACTCAAAAACATTGATTTTTCCAGGGCATAAAATAGTCATAAATAAAATCACAGCTAGGAAATTTGGGGTAATTTTTATCAACTAAGCTCTGCAATCCAAAGCAAGAATTTAGTATTTTCATTTTTCTGGCCCTCTTTTTGGCAGTTTATAATACTCTTGAGTGTCAGTGCTAATATTTCCAAAAACTTGATTCATTCACATCCTGCTGAGGACTCTCCAGTACTTTCTGTACTTTTCCACCAGATAGAGTTTACTGTAAGGGCAGCTCTGTATTGAGTATTCATTCAGCATTCATCAGCACGCATTGGTCGGACTAGCTTTGGGGACTGTTCATCGTACTCATGTGGAAGCTGGACTCCTTTTATTGTCTTTATTTAATACAGGGCAATGTGGGTGTTAACAAGAATATAGAAAGAGGAGGCTCAACAGAAATAGAGTTCAGAATTAAAGGAAGAGAGAAAGATAGAAAAATGTAAGGTATCCTTTAAGAAAAGTTTAAAATAACCCAGTAACCTCTCTTCCTAACTTGGCAACATATGACCCGGTGTGTGTGTGTGTGTGTGTGTGTGTGTGTGTGTAGGATAGTAGCAGTAAATCTTTGGTGTGACATGTAATGGACACCAAGATTTAAGAGTCACAAATTTAGATACTCTTCATTTTGACCCTTTAATTATCTGGATGAAATAAAAGAATACATGTGAAAGCACTTTGTAAACTGTAGCATTTCCTGTGTATAGCATTATCATTATATAACATTTTGACAGTCAAGGGAGCTGACCACTATGGGAATGAGTGTCTTCCAGGGAAATTGTGTCATTAAACAGTTTCACTAGAATAAATGAATGAGAACTGAACAATCTTCTGTGTATAACAAAACACAACCTATTTATGGAAACTAATATAAAAATGTTATCTGTTTACCTTCAGGCAAAGAATCTCATTAATTTTTTTTCTCATAGCAGTGCATTGGCAAAGGAAGTCTCAGCATTAAACAACTCACTCTCTCTCCCTCTCTCCATTATTAATGTAACTGAGAGTCTTGCTTCTCATTTCATTGCACAGCCCAACACCTGGGGTTAAGTTCACTGCACAAGGCTAAACCTTTCCTTCTTCTTTTTTTTTTAAATTAACATACAATGTATTATTTGCTTCAGGGGTACAGGTCTGTGAATCATCAGTCTTACACAATTCACAGCACTCACATAGCACATACCCTCCCCAGTGTCCATCACCCAGCCACCTATCCCTACCTACCCACCCCCCAGCAACCCTCAGTTTGTTTCCTGGGATTAAGAATCTCATGGTCTGTCTCCCTCCCGATCCCATCTTGTTTCATTTTTTTCCTTCCCTATCCCCCAAACCCCCCACTCTGCATCTCAAATTCCTCTCATCAGGGAGATCATATGATGATTGTCTTTCTCTGATTGACTTACTTTGCTCAGCATAATACCTTCTAGTTCCATCCTGTCGTGCAAATAGCAAGATTTCATTTCTTTTGATGGCTGCATAGTATTCCATTGTATATCTATACCACTTCTTTATCCATTTATCTGTTGATGGCCATCTAGGTTCTTTCTGTAGTTTGGCTATTGTGGACTTTGCTGCTATCAACATTCAGGTGCATGTGCCCCTTTGAATCACTACACTAGTAACCTTCAGAGTAAATACCCAATAGTGCAATTCCTGGGTCATAGGGTAGCTTTATTTTTAACTTTTTGGGGAACCTCCATACTGTTTTCCAGAGTGGCTACACCAGCTTGCATTCCCACCAACAGTGTAGGGGGGTTCCCCTTTCTCCGCATCCTCTTCAACATCTGTCCTTTCCTGACTTGTTAATTTTAGCCATTCTGCCTAGTGTGAGGTGGTATCTCACTATGGTTTTGATTTGTATTTCCCTGATGCCAAGTGATGTTGAGCACTTTTTCATGTGTCTGTTGGCCATCTGGATGTCTTCTTTGCAGAAATGTCTGTCCATGTCTTCGGCCCATTTCTTGATTGGATTATTTGTTCTTTGTTATTTGGGTGTTGAACTTAATAAGTTCTTTATAGATTTTGGGTACTAGCCCTTTATCTGAAATGTCATTTGCAAATACCTTCTCCCATTTTGTCAGCTGTCTTTTGGTTTTGTTGACTGTTTCCTTTGCCGTGCAAAAGCTATTGATCTTGATAAAGTCCCAGTAGTTCATTATTGCCCCTGATTCCCTTGCCTTTGGCGATGTTCCTAGGAAGATGTTGCTGCAGCTGAGGTCGAAGAGGTTGCTGCCTGTGTTCTCAAGGATTTTGATGGGTTCCTGCCTCATATTGAGGTCTTTCATCCATTTTGAGTCTGTTTTTGTGTGTGGTGGAAGGAAATGGTCCAGTTTCATTCTTCTGCATGTGGCTGTCCAATTGTACCAACACCGCTTGTTGAAGAGACTATCTTTTTTCCATTGGACATTCTGTCCTGCTTTGTCGAAGATTAGTGGACCATCGAATTGAGAGTCCATTTCTGGACTCTCTATTCTGTTTCATTGATCTGTGTGTCTCTTTTTGTGCTAGTACCATATTGTCTTGATGATGACAGCTTTGTAATAGAGCTTGAGGTCTGGAATTGTGATGCCACCAATTTTGGCTTTCTTTTTCAACATTGCTCTGGCTATTCAGGGTCTTCTCTGGTTCCATATAAATTTTAGGATTACTTGTTCCATTTCTTTGAGAAACATGGATGGTATTTTGATAGGGATTGCATTAAACATGTAGATTGCTTTAGGTAGCATAGACGTTTTCACGATATTTGTTCTTCCAGTACATGAGCATGGAATGTTTTTCCATTTCTTTTCCATTTCTCCATGTCTTCCTCAATTTCCTTCAGGAATATTTTATAGTTTTCTGAGTACAGATTCTTTGCCTCTTTGACTAGTTTATTCCTAGGTATCTTAAATATGCAGGGAATAATCTCCATCTTTTAGGGTACTGGTTGAGACCTGATTTGTGACCCAGGATGTGATCTATTCTGGAGAATGTTCCCTATGCACTAGAGAAGAATGTGTATTCTGTTGCTTTGGGATCGAATGCTCTGAATATATCTGTGATGTCCATCTGGTCGAGTGTGCCATGTAAGGCCTTTATTTCCTTGTTGATCTTTCACTTGGATGATCTGTCCATTTCAGTGAGGGGGGTGTTGAAGTCCCCTACTATTATTGTATTATTGTCAATGTGTTTCTTTGATTTTGTTATTAATTGGCTTATATAATTGGCTGCTCCCATGTTAGGGGCATAGATATTTAAAATTGTTAGATCTTCTTGTTGGACAGACCCTTTAAGTATGATATAGTGTCCTTCCTCATCTCTCATGATAGTCTTGGGCTTAAAATCGAATTTACCTGCTATAAGGATTGCCACGCCAGCTTTCTTTTGATGTCCATTAGCATGGTAAAGTGTTTTGCACCCCCTCACTTTAAATCTGGGGGTGTCATTGGGTCTGAAATGAATTTCTTATAGACAGCATATTGATGGGTTTTGGGTTTTTTATCCATTCTGATACCTTGTGTCTTTTGACTGAGGCATTAACCCATTTACATCCAGGGTAGCTATTGAAAGATATGAATTTAGTGCCATTGTATTGCCTGTAAAGTGACTGTTACTTAGTGTATTGTCTCTGTTCCTTTCTGCTCTGTTACTTTTAGGCTCTCTCTTTGCTCAGAGGACCCCTTTCATTATTTCCTGTAGGGCTGGTTTGGTGTTTGCAAATTCTTTTAATTTTTGTTTGTCCTGGAAGCTTTCTATCTCTCCTTCTATTTTCAATGATAGCCTAGCTGGATATAGTACTCTTGGCTGCATACTTTTCTCATTTAGTCCTCTGTATATATCATGCCAGTCCTTTCTGGCCTGGCAGGTCTCTTTGGATAAGTCTGCTGCCAATCTAATATTCTACTGTTGTATGTTACATACCTCTGGTCCCAAGCTGCTTTCAGGATTTTCTCTTTGTAACTGAGACTTGTAAGTTTTACTATTCGATGATGGTGTCTTGATCTATTTTTATTGATTTTGAGGGGGGTTCTGTGTGCCTCCTGGATTTTGATGTTTGTTCCCTTAGCCAAATTAGGGAAATTCTCTGCTGTAATTTTATTCAATATACCTTCTGCCCCTCTCTCTCTTTCTTCTTCTTCTGGGATCCCAATTATTCTAATACTGTTTCATCTTATGGTATCACTTATCTCTCTAATTATTCTCTCGTAGTCTAGTAGTTGTTTGTCTCTCTTTTGCTCAGCTTGTTTATTCTCCATCATTTGGAGAATATCACTAATTCTCTCTTCTGACTCATTAATCCTAGCAGTAAGAACCTCCATTTCTTCTTGCACCTCATTAGTAGCTTTTTTTATTTCAACTTGGTTAGATTTTAGTTCTTTTATTTCTCCAGAAAGGGATTTTATTTCTGCTTTTTTCAAGCCCAGATAGCACCTTGATTATCATCATTCTGACCTCTAGATCTTACGTCTTATTAATATCCTTATTGATTACGTCCCTAGCCACTGGTACTGCCTCTTGTTCTTTTTTTTTTTTTTTTTGAAGTGACGTTTTCCACCTTGTCATTTTATCTAGACAAGAATAGGTGAATGAGAGAACAAAATACTAAAAGGGTAGCAACAACCCCCTAAAAGTATACACTAACCAAATCAGAAGAGACCTGAAACCAAGAGAAGAAAGAGGAAAAAATATATATATATATAAATGTATATGTGTGTGTGTGTGTGTGTGTATGTGCATATATATATTAGATTGGTGAATAGGACATAGCCATACACTTGATTTGGGGTGTATTTTGGTCTGTTAGAAGAAACTACCTCCCAAAATTTTAAAGAAAGAAAAATTTACATATATACAAAAATAAGGGTAAACATGAGAAAGGGATGGAATATGACTGTAAAGATGAAAATTTAAAAAGATTCTAGAAAAGGATTTGATAAGAAGTTGGTTGAAAAAAGAAAAAAAAAAGGAAAGAATATGATCAGGCTGGAGACTAGAACAACGCCATGGACTAAATTTAGGGTATATTTTGATCTGTTAGAAGAAATTGTATCCCAGAATTTTAAAGAAAGAAAAACCTATAAGTATACAAAAAATAAGGCTAAATACAATGAAGGGATAGACTATGACTGTAACAATTAAAATTTTTAAATGATTTTTAAAAAGGTATTGATAAGATAAAATAGTTAAAAACATTAAAATAGGAAAGAGGAAAATTTTTAAAAAATAGAACAAGAAAAAAAATTTTAAAAATTTAACTTTGAAAGACTAAAGAATCATGGGGGAAAAGCCATAAATTCAATATGCTGTATTCCCATATTTCTGAGGTTTGCAGTTCTCGTTGATCAGTGAAGTTGGTCTTGGTTGGATGGTATTGTTGATCTTCTGAGGGAGAGGACTGTCGCAGTGATTCTCAAATGTCTTTGTCCGAGGCAGAATTGCACTTCCCTTGCCAGTGGCCAGGCTAAGTAATCTGCTCGGGTTTGTGCTCAGAGCTTTTGTTCCCTGAATGCTTTCCGTACAGCTTTGGAGGGCAGGAATGAAAATGGCAGTTTCCAATATCCAGCCTCTTAGGAGCTAAGAGCTCAGGTCCCCATTTCTCAGTATGCCCTCAGAGAAAAGCAGTCAATTCCTCCCATCTCCTTGGTCTCTGTCCACACTCTGTGCTCTCTTGGCTTGTGACCAAGTATTTCTGTCTCTGGCTCATGGCCCCATTTGGAGTCTCCAAACCCAGCTGATTCCTGCAGCATGCTCACACACTGCTGCTCCCAGAAGAGGAAGGAAGGGTGTCTTCCCGGATCTGCCACTTGTGGGTTCCCTGCTCGAAGAGCGGTGGCCCGATTGTGCCTTGAATCACAGTTCAAGGTAACCCCAAGCTGAGAGCGCACTCCTCAGCTGTCTCTGCAACTGGTTTCCCTGCTCTGATACCTGGGGTCTCTGCAGCACTCAGACACCCCAGGGCTTTTTGTGACCCCACAGGTCCTGAGACCACACTGTCTCAGCAAGGGCTCCACCCCCTCGCTTAGCCTCTGAGCAATGTCCCCCAGTGGAGCAGACTTCTAAAAGTTACAATTTTGTGCTCTGCTAGTCTACCGCTTGCTAGGAGCCACCACCCCTCACTCCACCTCACCCCCCCACCGGTCTCTTGTCCTGTATGTCACCTCGGATTCACTCTCTGCACATCCTACCTTCCATAAAGTGGTCGCTTTTCTATTCCTAGAATTGCTGCTCTTCTTCCTATCTCCTGTTGAGTATGTAGGTGTTTAGAATGGTTTGATAACTATCTAGCTGAACTCCTGGGACCTGATGATATTAAGTCTCCTACTCCTCTTGCTCCTCCTACCTAAACCTTTCTTCTTGTTAGTCTTTATCTTCCCTTAGAGTTTATTCCAATGTCAGGTATTCCCTTCCTGTTCTGCTTAGCAAATTACTGACCCCCTTTTGCAAAATGAATAAATTTGAGCCTATTTTCTAAAAATAAGTCGCTTTTTGAAAAATTGAAGCAGTTTTATAACTGTAGTCCTCCCCCTAAGTCAGAAGCTTTGATAAGATGGTAATTAAATGAGCATTTTGCTTTTCATGTGCAGACAAGAAAGAGAACCACGTCTGACAGCCCTGGTTACAGTTGAGGAAATAGCCTGTCTTTATGGGTGGGTGGATCTCTACACAAATCATTTCCAAGATTTTACTTGTTGCATAATGCAATGGCCAGCCCCCATGTAAGCATCTTTGCCACAGAGATAGCGTATGTACTGCCAAATGAAAGGTTCCAGTCCCCCAGCTTTGCTCTGTGAAGAGCGTGAGAGTGAGTGAAGCATGAATGTACAGAGCCTCAGTATCTCACTCCAGGTCATTCTACTTCCAACTCTGTGAGACAGAGCACACTAGGATGCTCCACATACAGGCCCACAGTTTATGTAGTTCTGTGCCATCATAGACTGCATTGAGGAATATTTGAGAACCTTTTGTTCCCCTTTATTTCTTCTTCAACTTATATGGAAATCAGTATCTCCAATGCTCTAAATAAATTGAACCTACTATACCTCTACTCTTTATATCCAGCTTTCATGAGCTAATAGGGGCACCTAAATACAATACAATTTTATTTATTTATTTGAGAAAGTGCACGAGATGGGGGCAGAGGAAGAAGGAGAAGAGGCTACCTGCTGAGTGGTGAGCAGGGAGGCCAGCGTGGGGCTCTATCCCAGGACCCTGAGATCTCGACCTGAGCCCAAGGCAGATGCTTAACCAACCAAGCCACCCAGGTGCCCCGAGCATGTGACTCTTGCTCCCCGAGTTATGAGTTCAAGCCCCATGTCTGGTGTAGAGCCCACTTAAATAAAATAAATAAAATAAAATACTAACCGTCCCTGCCACAAAGTCACAATGAGGTTCGTCTTAGTTTGTAGGGCATATAACCGTAGACCTCGACAGCTCTTCAAGACCATCTATTCCATTTCCCTCGTTTCTGTGACATGAAAACTGACCTGCACAGGGATAAAGAAAATATCCTGCCCCATGTCCCTGGTCTAAGGCAGTTTTTTACTGTTCATGTTAACCTTTTTTGGTACCTTTCTTTCCAATGCAGATAGAGAGAGAGAGGGAGTGTGTGTGTGTGTGTGTGTGTGTGTGTGTGTGTATTGTATGGTGAAGGACTAGGAAAATGAAAAATATTATGATTAGAATAGCAGCATAAAATTATTTTCACCTATAGTAGAAGCATTTGTTTGAAAGCTACTCCTAAGAGTCTTTCCATACAAATACTCTGAACTCAGTAGGGATTGTCTCTCTTTGTTGTCATCTAGATTTATCCTTTTAAAATTCCTTAGCTTTTTAGAGTTTCCACAACAACAAACATCTTTTACTTTTTTAAAAAATGAATGTGGAATGAACATGAAAGTCCTCTGTCCTGCATACCCTTCCATGTTAATGCGACCCTTCAAGGACACAGAGCTCCCTGAATCCAGCCTCTGAGCTGATACACGCCCTCTGACAGCCAGAGACAGGTCTCTACTTGGTGACCTGGGATCAAACACCAAAGTCAGTGGGAAGGCCTCACCACTAGCAGTTGCATCTCCCCATTTGCCAGAATATCCCTTCAATTACCAGACCTCCTACCCCAGACATACAAGTCCCAATGTCAGCCACTCACAGAGGGTCAGCCATCTACCCCTAAGGGCTGAATGTTCCCTGTGAAAAACCTGCAACGTCCTGTCTCTCTACACTGCTCCCTCCACTGAATATCCTTGATAAGTTCCTGACCCTGCCTTCTCACATCTCTAGACCATCTGATGTCCATCCTTCATGACCAAGAGCCATTTGAAAAAATTCTGCATCCTTTGTTAACCTCTTCCACCCCCAGCTTCTGACAAACACTGATCACTCTTTTGTTTCTATAATTTTGCCTTTTCCAGAATGTCATATAAGTGGAACTACTGAGTATGTAGCCTTTGGTTTCTATCATTTAGGTAATGCACTGGAGACTCATCTATAAAGTTGAATGGTAAAAGAACCTTAGCCTAAAACACTTTGGTTAGCTAACTTTCGGGGCTTGATAGAGGTCACCTAAAAGAAGTAGGTTTTTTGTTGTTGTTGTTGTTGTTTTTTAAGGTAGGGAAACTACTGAGTTAGTGATGCCAGGGAGAAAGTCCTAAAGATTACAAGTATAGATGTTTTTATTAGGAAGATTATACATACGCACTTCTGAGAGGAAAGAGTCTCTTCTACCACAAATATTGACCTAAAATTCTGGAGAAGGTACAGCAAACACGTGCTTTCCAATGCATGTACATCACTGAACCAAAAAGACAGTAAGTGAAATCTCCAGGGACCAAGAATGAAAAAAGCAGAGTGATAAGGAAGTGCTAATTATGCCGCTGCCCTGAAGTGTTGCTAAAAAAGGAATATGGTGCCACTTGGGGGTCAGGACACAATGCTTCGGGCCTAAGAAAGGTACAACATAGGAATTGGGATTCCCCACATAGTCAACTCACTCAAAGCACTTTGACCTCAGTTATGGGCTGGCTGGGGAAAGAAAAAAAAATTGCTTCCAGCAAAAAGACTGGCAGGAACAACTGTGTTGGTTTTGGTTCTGGATGGGACTGAAAAAGTCCCCTGAAAATTCTATAATTTTAGGTTTAGAGTCACATAACTCACATGGTTGCAGAAGCCAACAGAAAGAACTTAGAATGCCTTGCTGTTAAGAGTCCCAGGACTCCTGACAGAAGCAAAAGAAAATCCCCATGGAGAAAGAGATTCTCAACCCAGGCCCGTCATAATTCCCATACATTACCATTAGCCAAGCCCACACATTAACTAGCCAACATTGTGAGCCTGAGCTCACAATCCAGAATTGTAAAACATCTGAGAAAAAGTTACTGAGAGGGTCAGTAGCAAAAGCAACAACAAAATTGGACTCCCCCCCCTTACCCAAAATGTCAGATATTGGAAATTTTGAGACAAAGAGTGTAACTGTATTTCAAATACTATAAAGAAAGAAGTTCTAATCTAAAACTTGAAACCATCAAATTGGACACACAGACTTGTCAAAGACTTAAAAAGGACTTGTGAAAACAAAACGAACAGGGAAAACAGCATATTAATTCAGTTGGTTAGAGAATTTGTTGAACTGGAAGATAGCACTAACGTAATTACCCAGAATGGAAAGCACAGGGAGCGATAGATGGAAAAGATTAAAGAACGAGTAAAGACATGGAAAATTTAATAAGATGGCATTACATTGCGGTTACAAAATGAGAGGAGAGAGAGAATGGGGATAGCCAATATTTGAGAAGTAATGGCTGAGACTTTTTCCCCCCGAATTGTTGAAAGACATTAAGCCTCACATTCAGGAAACACTGAATACCAAGCAGGTTAAATGAAAAGAATACCTTACATTACAATTTTAAAAGGAAAAAGAGAAGAGCTAACAGCAGCAACGACAGAAACCTGTGAAACAGTATCTTCAGAGTTAAGCCAAAGTGCTTTAAACCTACAATTCTATCCCCAGCCAAACTGTTATCCTCTATGAAGACAAAACTGAGAGAATTTGCCACTGTGTTCTTTCATCATGGAGAGAACTTCTGAAGTTTGTATTTCAGATACAAAAAACTAAGGAGAGAAGGAACATCTGAAACATGAGAAGAAAAGCAATGAAATAAATAATAAACATGGGCAAATGTAAATAATAATAACTATAGTGGCATTTAGTATGTGTGATTTTTTTAAAAGCACAGAAAATAGGTGTGCCTGGGTGGCTCAGTGAGTTAAGCGTCTGACTGTTGATTTTTGGCTCAGGTCACGTTCTCAGCATTCTGAGATCAAGCCCCACATTGGGCTCCGCACTGAGCATGGAGCCTGCTTAAGATTCCCTTTTTCCCTCTCCCTGTGCCCCTCCCCTCCTAAAAATAAAGAAAGAAAAAGCACAGAAAATAGGAATCAAATATGAGACAATACTGCATGAGATGCGGGACTAGTGTCATCAGAAGTGTTCTGATGTTTTTGTATTGTTCAGCTGGAAGGTTGAACTCTAAACTTTAAAAAGTTAAAAAGAAATGTTAAAAAGTTAAGGAGCCATTCCCTTGGAGAACTGAGGGTGAGAAGGTATAAAGTGTGGAAGTTTCTTCTCAGATCCTTGATGGTAAAACAAACACAAACAAACAAAAACAATGAAACACAACCAACGGACCCCAAAAGAGGACACACCTGGTCGTAGATTGAGAGGTTCTGTGGTGTTTTTGGTCACATATTTATTACGTTTCCGAAGGGCAGTGGACACTTGTGAGGAACACAGCATGACCCCATACAGACAAGTGAGCTCTAGAAATTCAGTACTATTCCACCAAGAAGCTCTGTAAGAGGGGTTAACTAGGACACTAGGAGGATGGAATTAAATCAGGAAATCGTTTTACCAGCATTCTGACCTAGATGGGCTGAACCTGGGACATCTTCCTTTCTCTACCTCATTACTGGAGTAAAGCATTGCTGCTGCTTGCTGGAGGGTTCATTTCATTTCCCGTTCCTCCCAATGTCTCGCTCAAAGCACCAAGACTTACAAGTGTGGTATACTGAAGAGGACGACAGCTTCTACACCTCAGTTCTGTATTCTGTATTGATTTTTCTTTCAGTTCTTTCATCATCCATTTGAGCATTTAAGTATGGTGCAGATGAACTGACCAATTCTTATGAAGTCCTATGCAGGACAGCCTAACCAGTGTGACCCCACATTTACAGAGGAACTTAAAAAGTGTGGCATTACCACGATAAGAAGAATACATGAAGCGACTCACCCCACTGTGACTCACCCCACTGCTCTTGCAGAGAAAGTAGGCCTCTAGGTTCCAGCTTACTATTTGGTGGTGGTGTACTACCATCTGGCCAGGCTGGTGACCAGTTATGTCTTGGGCAGGTGAAGTTACTTGAAGAACCTGGCTGTTGTGTCGCTGTCTTCTGTTAGACATTTCGGGAGAGCTCTAATGCTTGTTGTCCTCACATGAATTGAAGGTGACATAAAATATAAAGATGCAGGGAAGTTTAGAAGACAAGAGTGGAGTAGAGCTTTTAAAAGCAAGCAGCTCAGGACACCTGGGTGACTCAGTCGGTTAAGCCATTATCTTCAGCTTAGGTCATGATCCCAGGGTTCATGGGGGCTCCTTGCTTGGTAGGGAGCCTGCTTCTCTCTCCGCCTCTGCCTCCATGTGGTGCGTGCTCTCACTCTCTCTCTCTGACAAATAAATAAAATCTTAAAAAAAAAAAAAAAGTAGCTCTTGTCCTAACCTCCCGCTGCACTTCATATTTTCCAGCAGTCATAGAAACTGCTGTTACAGTCAGTAAAATTGGGCTGCCTGAAATAGAGCTCAAGACAGGACCCAGTTTATCATAGAGTTAGCCAACACTTAGGCTTGGCGAATGGGAAGTCTAATGAAGCTTTCATAGGAGTACTGATAAGCAGTCCTATCAAGCCTCAAGCTTGCAGAACTGCAGCCTCTGTGTTTGGATTGTCATTGGGCTGTTTGGAAACTTAAGAAAAGATGCTTGCTGTTCAGCATTTAAGACGTGCTTATCATTTTTATCAATTGACCTTTCCAGGAAGCATGCAGCATTGAGTTATATAAGTCTTCTTCAAATCTATTCACATGCCAGAATCTTATCAATATATAAAAAATTTTAAAAGATTGGGTGCCAAAATACCCAGTCACCATACTTGTATGTTTTTAATATCATACAGAATTAAAATTCAGGAACTGTAAAAACAGTCTAGATCTTCTGTGGTTTATTTCTTCAGTCACTTCAGACATTGATAGTAGGACCTGTATGGCTATTTGCCTGCTATTTTGCATTTATATCTCTCACATTTAAAACAGTATACCTCAGGTTTGTGTAACCACTGAAGTTTTTGGCTTTTAGCTCAAGCCTGGTAATGATTTTTTTAATGTCTTTCTATAAACCTCATTTATTTATAATTTATGCTATTATGAAAACCTCCATTGTGAATACCAGAGACCTCTGGTTGAAAGTTCATGTAAAGTCCGCATTGTATGAGAAGCAATATTTTTAATGTCTCAAGACAAAAACACCTTTAAGTTAATTGAATGTTTGCACTTTGGGGTGCAAGTTAAAAGAGAAGGTGGAAAAATGTGGGAGTGAGCTGTCAGTACGTTTAGCAAAATGTTGTGCTTGTCTTGTGTAGCGTGTATTGACTATGCCTATTAATAAATAGTTGTTTTTAAGATGGACATGCTTTGTTTTTGTAGCCAAATAATTATTAATCACAAAATTTCTGAAAATTCTATAATTTTTTCCTATTTTCATTGGAAGTTCTTTGCCTACTATTGATAGAAGTGTGAATTTTTTCCTTCTCCCCCAATCTTTCTTGCAAAGAGAAGTTAGTTTCTGCTAATGAATTGAGTAGGTATCTAATATTTTATTTTCCTGTTGATCTGTGGTAACTTTATTGTATACTTGATATTTGTCTTGTATAATTGATAATGTGGTATTGTGTATCAGTGTTCAGTCATGTATTTATAATTTCTGGAATGTATGATTCTAGATCTTTGTGAAAAATAATTTGTCAGTGTCCATCCGCTTGAAAAAACTAGGTGCAAGAATTTAAACATTTAAATTAACTATTGAAATGGAAAAAAGAAAGAAAAAGATAAGAGTAATCATTAAACAGATGGACATAGAATTTATAACTTCTGAAACAGAAGATGGACATGTTCGACTCTAGAATTCAATTTAAAAGAAGGCAGGAAAAGAGAAAGATAAAGACAAAATGCAATATTAAGATGTTAGCAATAATTCCAAACATACCAGTAATCACAGTATATAAGTGGACTAAATTTTCTCCTTGGATAAATATTAAATCCATTTATGTAATATTTGTGAAAGAAACCTTAAAATTATGGATATGAAACATTCAAGGTAAGAGGATGACAAAGGTATGCCAGGCAAGTACCAAACAAAAGAAAGCTGAGGTCGTTAAATTAATATGAGGAAAAAAATAAATTTTAGCCCAAAACCCTTATGAAAATAAAGTAGGTTGCTACAGAGAGATTGAAGACTAAATTTATCAGGAAAAGACAAACGTGATAAACTGTAATGCATTAAATTACCCAGCTTTATAACATATAAAACAAAAATTAAGGAAATTATGAGGGAAGATTTTTAAATAGATCATCACAATGAGAGATTGAAAATAGCTACAGTCATTCTAGCATTCTGATAAAATGCACTTATGCTTTGGGATAAAATGTCCAAAAAACATATCCTGGAAGTGTCCTATCTCAGACAACTTGGGTGAACTCAAAAAGTGGTTCTGATAAATGACAAAGACTGCTGTTGAAAATGTGGAGAGTTGGAATAAAAGTGGTTCTTAAAATGCAAGTGAGGAAATAGACTTTCTAAATTAAAATTATATGATAATTAAAATATTTCTATATAACCCAAATATCACAGATAAGCCTTTGATTATTTCATCAACATTAAAATTTGACATTAGTCATTTGGGGGGAGGATAAATGAGATTGTCTTATATTGTTAATTCCTTATATTTGGTAGGAATGGGATCAACAACTGGGTGGAGTGTGATCTGTGGCTCACTAGAGCAGGAGGGACTACAGGTGGCTCGTCACTCTTGTACAGAATCAAGTCTGTAACTCAACTCTAGCCTCAGTCTGGTGCTGGTGTTATATTTCATCAAAGCTGTGATACCAACAGTCATGTTCACCGTGATTATACATAAACTCTGCACTCACTATAAGTGCAGCTTTTACCATGAAGTCTCCCTATATTGAACTTTGCATTTGGTTTTTTAAAAGATGTTAATGAAAAGTTTTTAATGATGGGAGTCTTAGGAAGAGACTCCAATCCAATAATTTGGATGGCCTTGGCCCCTCTTACAGGAAAGAAGCGGGGGGGGGGGTGCTGTAGAGAATTTTGAGAATGGCTTTTTTTCCTGTGGACACATTTGTCTTTGCCAGGCAGAGGCATTTAAAACCAATCCATAGATCAGTTTGGGTTTTTTGGTTTGGTTTGGTTTGGTTTTTAAACAGCCACTAGGGCAGCCAAATACCGAACCCCTGTCTGTGAGATCTTCACATATCGAGACCTAAAGAGGACTCGTGGGAGTCCTCAGAGTAGTATTTTTCTTTGCTCCTTCCTGTTTCTTTCTCTACCCAAGTTCATTACCTGCTTTCCTCTTCCTCACCCCCCGTCCTCCCTTGCTCCATAACAGTTTTAAATCAGTGATGGAGAGCTGCTTGAGCACGGGAAGTGGGACAGCTGGTTATTGAGGAAAGCTCATTGTCTGTGTGTTTAGTAGCTTCAAGACTTTTGAAAAAATACTCACCAGCAGATACAACTTACCTTCACACTCTGGCTCTCTCTGGTCAGTGTCCCTGTTGCAGCTTGTTGCAGAAACTCAGGAATCCATGGGTTGCCTTTGTAAATCTTCTGAGAGCGTAACAAATGCAGCCTACTTCAGAGTCAAGTAATTCTAGATGGGTTTAAAGCCACTCAACCTGCTAATTGAGCAGTCCACGCCTGTCTCCGACTCCCACTTAGCTGACCCTGCTGTTCCATGGAGACAGAGTGCCCTTGTCAGACAAAATAAATATGAGCGTGTGTGGAAAGTGCCTAGGAAGGTGTCTGACATGTGTTCAACTCCCCATAAGTGGCAGCCATTATCAGGAATACTTTTATTATCATGTTTATGTTCATTATTTGGGCTTGATTGTACTGAGCAATGAAATAGAGATTCCACAAGAAGTGAGGCTGAGCTGGACTGTGTGATGTGGGATACATTTCAAAGTTGTACCACATGGGAGACGAGACTTCTCTGCTTTTTTGGTAATCTTATATTTTCTGTCTACATATTTTCTATCTGCTATTGTTGTAATGGTCATCTTGAAATAATTCAGCCCCACGTGGGTTATACACATTCCCTTCGTTAACCTGCATGTTAATACCATGATTGCTGATATTTGACAGGGTACTTATGCCAATAATTTTATGTTCAATGTAAGAAAATGTAAATTCTTAGAAGAAAAGTAACTTTAGTAACTAGAGAACTTAATAGTCGTTTTATTTTAATTCCCCTTGTTACTTTGTATTACTTCTCCTATAAATATATCCAGATGTGTATGCAATAGATGGATTCTATGAACAAATTCTGGTAACTGTTTGATAAATTATCTCCTGAAATTTTCTACCTCGGGACCTTGTTCTATCCTGAAGGTATCAACCTTCTGCTTATAGTAGAAATATTTTAAATCAATGAGATTGAGGCTATCAGGAGCAAAAGCTAGTTTCAATTAACAGATGCTCTAAGAACCAAAGTGAATTCTGCTTCTGTTTATTTTCAGTGGATAATTTAACTTGGTTTTAGCCAAGAATAAATAGATCCAGAAAAATTGGGTAAGCTTTATGTCTTATTTAGTGGATTTTCTTGTTTGGTCTGATTTCTCTTTTCTGCTTGTGTTTTCAGGCTCAGCTATGTGAATTATGCAGAGGATCTGGCCTCCAAGCTCCTACAGTGTTCCCCAAAGAACAGACTATCAGCACAGGCTGCCTTGAGCCACGAGTATTTTAGTGACCTGCCCCCACGGCTATGGGAACTGACCGACAGTGAGTATGACAAATATGAGACATCCAATCAAAGCAGACATATCGTTTTAGCATCTCTGTGTAAACGCACTTGTAGGAGGATTTGTATGTTTTTACATTTGCATACATAAGATTATGTATGTTTGCATATGCATTACGTGTACACATATATATGTGCGTGTGTCTATAGGCGGGCGTGGGGGGAGAAACAGTGAGACAGAGGGAATGAGGGAAAGGGAGTTATGTGTGTATATATTTAGTGGAATCTTGCCATTCAGTTGCTAGCTTACCAGACAGAGGAAGAAAATGGATTCCTTTTTTGCTATCTCTGCTCTGCAGTCTGCAACTGCATGTCTTTGTATTTGATTATGTGTGTGTCCAAAGGAATGATCTGAGCAGTCATAAAGGAAAAGGAAAATATGATTTACATATTTAGTGCTTTATGCATGCAGTACTTTTTAACTGGCTGCAGTACACAGAGGAGAAATGATTCGTTTTTGTTTGATTCTCAGAGACCATCTTGGTCGTAACAATAACGTTAAAAAGGGCTGCTATGCAGTGAGCTGATGAGCAGAGTTGGCAATTGGCTAATGCACTGAATTGACATGTAAGAACCGAAGACTTGTAATTCATTTCAACTACAAATGCGCTTGGTATTCATACAGACAGCGCTTCTCTGGATCTTTTAAAACAAAACACATTCCTGGGTGGGTTTTTGTTTTTACAAAAGCATTCGTATTTACACAGCCTTTTTCAATTACATTTTAAATATTTGGTAGATTTATGGCTGGGAGGATCTCATCTTTCTTCCAAAGTGTGAAACAGAATTCTTACAAAATTTTGCAGGACACTGTTGCAGTAAGAACATTTTTGTTCAGTGGTGATATGTTCTTTCCAAATGCCAATTCGAAATATTCCTTCTCATATTCTTTTCTGACTACCTTAAAAATTAATACACCGCCTGCATAGATACTTATAATATGTTTATTAATTCTTGGGTACACACCATAGACATACAGAAAGTTATTTCTTTAATCTCTTGGACTTTAAGCTTTTTCCCCATTGTAGCATTAGATTCTCCTTGACAACAGAAACCCTTTATTTTGAAGCTAAGTCTCAAATAACAACTCCTCTTGCATATTTCTACCCTAAGTCTTTCTTGATATCCCACATTTAATTTGAATTTCTTTTTATCCTTAACTGTGTATAGCTATATTAATCCACTACTCACTCTTCCCCCTTATGCTTAGTAAATCTTCTTTAACATTTTATATATTCCCAACCAATATTGATTCTATATTCTGCCCTACTTTCTTTCTAAAAGTCGACTCATTGACCATTATGACAATTCTTCCCATTTTTTAAAAAATCAATAATGAAATTTCTGTGGAAAAATCATGAATTAGTGACACATCTTTCTGTTCTGGCAAAAAAAGATACAAATGGGCTCATTAGTTTATGGCTCATCAAATTCAAACATATGGTTTGTTTTCCCATTTAGTATGACTTGTAACTTGATATCACTCCTCCTTGGTGACATCTCAATCCCATCTGACTCGATGATTGAGTTTAAGCCAGGATTTTGATGGTCTACGAATTCTGAATTCTGTCGTAGTACTTTTCTGTTAATATGGACTTATTACCCACTTGCCACTTAGTTTATCAGCCAGTGGTTAAATCCAGTTTCTATCAGTAAGTAAATGCCTACACATTATCACTCGGCAGCAGGCTGCCACCAGAGACAGCCTTGTCCCCGTCATTAACAAGCACAATGTATGCAGAACACCAGAGGGGAATTAAAACCACAAAAAATACCTCAGGGTGGTATTTTTAATATGAGAATTTAATTTGTAATTTCACAGATTAAGAATTTTGGCTGCATTAATCCCTTTATCAGCTCACAGCAGGCTATTTGCAGAAGCATAACCATAAGGCGATATTCATTGGCAGAAACACGTCTTTGCATTAACGTTAAACATCAGGAGCAGCGAAACCTTTTGAAGGGGGGAGAATAAAGATGAAAAATCATTATATTTTTAAAGCAAGATTCTGCTAAATGCCTCCGGTAACAATTTTGAGTTACAGAAATGCTATTTCTGTGCCTAGCAGATAATCATTATGAAGCATAAATCCAGTCCCAAGAAAGGAGAATCCCAGTATTAAATACTATAGTCAATTCCATTTAGAACAACGTGGTAGTCCTTGT
Organism: Mustela putorius furo; assembly: GCF_011764305.1. Taxonomy (NCBI): domain Eukaryota; kingdom Metazoa; phylum Chordata; class Mammalia; order Carnivora; family Mustelidae; genus Mustela; species Mustela putorius. Next base: position 34,373,203 of record NW_025421998.1, read on the forward strand.
AAACATGTTTACAAAACAAAATTCCTAGACTTCGGAAACTTTGGGAACTAGCTCTTGTAGGTGAAAGGACTTCCGCCAGGGATTCTGTTATCTAGGATAATTCTGCAAACTATATTTAAAAATTATTCAAATTAAATTTCCCATTAGTATGGAGTCTGATAAAGTTTACCACCTGGCAGATGGCAGCAGCAAGGTTGATATCCTCACGTGCTTCCTTTAACAAGGAAGGAGGTCCATCTGGGAAGAAGTGTTGCAGAGCCAATAAATGGATTGTCTTAAAAATGAATGAATGAATGAATGAATTAAGTGAATGAATGAATGAATAAAATGGATTGTCTTAAGCAACCAAAGACTGGTTTAGATTCATCAAATGTGGGAACGTCACTGTATTCGCCTGCTCAGGCTGCTATAACAAAATATACCTTAGCTTGTGGTGGCTTAAACAACTAGCATTTATTTCTCTTAGTTCCGGAAGCTAGGATGTCCAAGATGGACATGCTGGCACATTTTGTTCTGGTGAAGCCTCTGCCTGACTTGCAGAAAGCCACCTAACTGTGTCCTCAAATGGCAGAGAAGTCTCTCCCTCTCTCTTCTCGTCTTAGAAAAGGCCTAACATCACATCATGTGGGCCCTACCCTCACAGCCTCCTCTAACCTAACTACTACCCACAGTCTCCATATCCAAATACCATCAGGTTGAGAATTAAGGTTTTAACATATGAATTTGGGAGGAAGGCCATTCAGTCCATAGTGCTTACATTCTTAAAGATAGCTCATAGCATTTTTAAAAAAGAATGTCCACAAAAGGATGCAAGCAGAAAGCAAAACTGGGTTAAAAGGAGAAAATTGGAACAAAAATAAATTAAAAGTGAGCTTGAGCCTTCTTCGCCTACTTTAATGTATCCAGCTCTGTGAGAAGGGTATTGAGTGTTGTTAGAATCCTGGTTAAACAAAGCATTATGGTGGTTCTGTGGATTTGTATAAAAATGAAGTTGTATGCTTATGTCAGACTCTGCTTTGCTTTGAAAGAACATTTAACAATAAAATATCTTTACTATACCATCCCTTAAAATCTCAGTAGTTTACATAATACCAACATTTAGGAGTGATGTGTTAGTGGGCCACCAAAGGGGGAATTATACATTCATCAAGCAAGAATAGTCATACCTGGGGATCTGGTAGTTAAAGCTGGCTGATTCTGGTGGCACCCTGTCATTCTCCCTCTATCCTGAAACCCCAACAGCCTTGGCCCACTTCTTTGCAGAAATTTAATTGCCGGGAAATAAATGGAGGGCTGATTTAGAAGAAATTCATTACTTTTCCCAAATACACCACAGGGCATTCTCCTGTGTATACTATCAAGTTACATAAATTATTGAAGCTGAACTACCCTTGTCAAAGTAAATGAACAAAATACACTTCATAGCGCAGAGTCCTTGATTTTATTACATTCATTTGCTAATTCACAAAACTCAGATCTGCGTTAAAAGAAGGCCAGCAAATTGGTGCAGTGTGAAGAGCCCCGAACTGGGAGTCAGACCACCTGGCTTCTAGATTCAGTGGAGCTGGCCAGGTGACTTTGGGCAAATGCCCTGGTCTCCTTGGGCTCCTGGTTTCTCATTTAGAGACATGGTGATCCCTCAGGACCTTTCCAGCTATGATGTTTGTGAGTTTTCCTGCTCATTCCTATATATGTCCTGTATATTATCCTAAAACATCATTATAGCCATTAATGCAGCCTCATACCGTCTTCTTCAAAATAAGACAAACACAACCGGGTTCACACAAATGTACTCCTTCCAGTTCCTAGACATCCATTCTCTCGTGAGTCCTTTTGAACAAGGCTTTCTTTCGTGTGCAAGGCTCCAGACTGTTCTTGAAGTCTCTGTCCATTGATCTTTCCTTAGCCTTCATCTAGATCCAACTATGTACTATTGCTTCCTGATAACATTTCCTTCGCTTGGATTCCAGGACGGGATCCTCCCAGGGTTTTCCTTTTGCTTCCCTAAACTCTTCTCTGCAGACTTCTTTGTGGCATTCTCCTCATCGGCCAGTCCTCTCACTTTTAGAGTGCTCCAACACATCATCCCCAGGTCTTTCTATCTGCATACACTCTCAGAGCCTCCGTGATCTCATTCACTCTCACGATTTTCAGTATCATCTATACATTGACATTTTCCAAATTTCTGTCTCCAGTCCCACCTTCCCTGACTCCAGACTTGCATTTCCACCAACTCTTCAGCATCTCCATTTGGCCCTCTGGTAGGCATCTCGAACTTAATGTCACCAAAACTGAACTGATCTTTCCCTCCACACTTGTTCCTTCTCTCGTCTCCCCCTTGTCAATAAATAGCAACATGGTCCTTCCCCCTGATGGAAGCTGTCCTCGGCGCTTCTTCTTGTATCACACTCAACCTCAGTTCTCCCACAGATCCTGTTGGCTCTCCCTTCCAGATAGAGCAAGGGCACACCAGTCCTCACTTCTTCACTGCTATCACCCTGCCCCACGTCACTTCCTGTTCTCTTTCACCTGCATTGTACAATAGACTTTGTATTGCCTGCTTCTTGTCTTGCTCCTTGGTGTCAGCCTTTGCTCTTTCCTATTCCTGTCATTTGTGCTTGCTTTTCCTCTAGATTTGTGCCTGGCTTGCATTCTCACCTCCTTGGTCTCTGCTCAAATATACCTTATCAAGAAAGCCCTAGGAGTAGCAAGGCAGCTCAATTGGTTTAGCGTCCAAGTCTTGATTTCAGCTCAGGTCTTAATCTCAGTGTTGTGAGTTCAAGCCTTGCATTGGACTCCATGGTAGGTGTTGGAGCCTACTTAAGAAATAAAGAAAGAGAGAGAGAGAGAAAGAGAAAGAAAGGAAGGAAAGAAAGAAAAGAAAGAAAGAAAAAAAGAAAGAGGGATGCCTGGATGGCTCAGTGGGTTAAGCAGCTGCCTTCAGCTCAGGTCATGATCCCAGGGTCCTGGGATTGAGTCCTGCATCAGGCTCCTTGCTCGGCAAGGAGCCTGCTTCTCTTTCTCCCTCTGCCTGCTTGTGCTTTCTCTCTCTCTCTCTCTCCCTCTCTCTCTCTCTGTCAAATAAATAAAATCTTTAAAAAGAGAGAGAGAGAGACAGGAAAAAAAAAAGAGAGAGAGAGAGAAGAGAAAGCCTTCACTGACCTTCCTCCACCCCGGCATTTCCAGTTTCTCGTCCCTGCTTGATTTTTCTTCATAACACTTAATGCTAATTCATATACTTGTTTGTTTATCATCTGTCTTCCCCCGAATGGAACCAACAAGAACAAGGATTTTTTTTTTTCATTCTGGTTTATACACTGCAGGATTCCAAAATACCTAGAAGAGTGTGGGGCTCCATAAATATTTCTCCAGGGAACAAATGAAAGAATGGCATGAAGGAAGTGCAGGATAGGTTGTTTCCAACCCAAGTTCATTGTTCTAGATCAGAGAACTCTGAGCACGTGTATCAGCTGCCCTGTGGTTCTGACGGGAAGGCAGAGCATGCTGTCATATGTGCGTATAAATCTTTGTTGATGTGTCTGTGGCTATCACCACTTGACATTTCAGAGACCAACATATACCATGATGTTTTATGGGCTGGACATCTGGAATTGCATCTCAGTTTCTGTGTTTTACAAGGAAAGATTATAAAGAATCTATAAATATATAAATGGAAACTCTTTATTCTGTCCACAGTGTCTTCTATTTTTACTGTCCCAAATGTAAGATTACAGCCAGAAGCTGGAGAAAGCATGCGGGCCTTCGGGAAAAACAATAGTTATGGCAAAAGTCTATCAAATAGCAAGCACTGATGAGCACAGCATTCTCAAGAAAGCACAGGTAAGGTGACCTACTTTGCCTGGAAAGTAATAATGAATAGACATTGAATAGATCTTTTAAATGGACTATTTCAGATTCTTCTTTTTCCCCCTACATATCCTATGAATCTCTTGTGTTCATTATGGCATTCAGCACAGATTCTACTGAGGACAGTACAGTTAGTCATGTTTTTGGGCACCTACTGGATCCTAGCCAACACTGTATTTTATTTATGCAATCATAAACAAACCATTTCAGCTATAAGCAAATCATTTTAACTGCTCATACATTCTTCGTTGAGGTTAGAAAAAGGTTGAGCCTTGGGCTGTATCTAAGTCACAGATCTGCTTTATTGGGTCCACACAATTTTCCAGATTTGTGGCTCTCATTTTTAAATGGAGAGATTTTACACAAAGTCTGGATTCTTGGCCTTTTTTTCTTTCTTTTTTTTTTTTTAAATCAGCAACTCTGGCACTACTGGGCTCACAGTCCTGCCAGAATTTTGTGTGTATAACTGAATTGTGGCTGCTTCCCTTGGAAAGAACACAGCTCCCTCGTTTAGCTCCGCTGCCGTGTGGGCTACTTAGCCCACATCTGATTCCTCCCTGGCCCTTAGTACAGACCTTATCATGATGATGAAGTTTTTCTTTTTTTCCCTGTTCGATTCCTTGACCCCTGCTCTTTTGCAGGTAGGAAGCATCCTCTAAACAAGGCCATCTCTAGCCTGTTCTAGTCACACATGCTTCACAGAAACAAGCAGAAGACAGCCACTTCTGAAAGGGCTGTGTCTTTATTGCCAGATGGAAATGTCTGGATTTTCTTTTCTTTTCTTTCTTTTTTTTTTTTTTTTGGTGTTTTTTTGGAATTTTATGCCTATATATATCTTTCTGTTTAATGTAACATAACTCTGAAACAAATAGAGAACACACTTTTTTTGTGGGGAAGGCTTTTTATTTGCTAGTCCAAATATGCCTTGCTCGTGTGGATATTCAGTAATTAAATGTTCCAGTCAATCGAAGGATATACACAGCATTACAAGAGCCCCTCTTCCTTCTTCTTCTTAATAGAAAATATGTGAATAGGGCTGAATTGCCAGCATGGCAAAAAGAACAAATGAAACTGTCCCCCTTGTCTTGGGGTGATGTGCCACAACCTTGAGCTGTATGGGGGACTTCGCTGTTGCCTACATCAGTGTGCCTCTCGGGAATATGGTGGTGACTTTTGAATGATGGAAATGAAAGATCCCCAGGTAAAATGTGATGTATAAATGCCAGTCAGAAAATGTTACTGATAGACTTGCTGCTCCGTGCTTGAAAGTCTGCCTTCTTCAGGTTATTTCTCCCCATTGAATACAAATGTTACATAGCACAAGTTCATTCCCTCCATAGTGTTTGTATTCCCATTCTGAATTTCAGTTGGTCACACAAAGAGTGGGCTGAGTTACCTCCTGGGTCTGAGAATAGTTTTAATTCATGAGGTTTGTAGCATATGGTTTTTAAAAGTATTTAGGCTGCGTTACCATAATGAGGGTGCCTGGCTTTAGAAATCCCACAGCCAATTTAGTAAAACAAAACCAAAGGTGGATTTCATTTGTGTTTCCTGAGCCTACCTAGCCAGTCAAAGCTGCTCGTAGGTGCTTCATGTCAGCTTCTCCTTGCAAAATCAAGTCAAGCTGACTGGATAGAAACACTGCCCGTAAGGTCTCAGGAATTGCTAATCAAAACCAGTCATCCTGCTTTTGAAGGCTTTTAGGAAAATGTATTTTCTTTGCAGTATATATTTTGAGCTAGATTTAAGGTTATGCAGGCTAATTCCTCTAGAATTATTTGATAATAATACATATATGTTCTCTTTGCGTTTTCTCCTTTTTACATCAACTTTTGAGGCTCTAATGTTATTGTTTATGTTGCTTTCTTCCAAATCCAAATACCTCAGCTCGAGTCAACATTATATTGAGGTAACAGCTGGATTCTAAGAGTTTTCTGTCAGCCAGCAGAAAAAAAAACTCTTTTAATTTCTCACCTTGCGAGTTTTTAATTTTACTCAAATGAGGCCATCTTAGAGATCAAATAATATAACCTGTATGTGGACCTGCTACATCTGGGTGTGGAACTTACTCTGACCAATAGCGGAATATTAATGTCTGTATTGTAGATATGACAGAGCAAAAAGTCTACATAAATAAGAGCATTTGTACAGAAAAACATATAATTCCCTAGATTTTGGTTTTGTCATTGATGAATTAATTAACTGTTTTGAGCAGGCTGTGGCATGTTTAGTTTTTCTCAAATGTACCAATTCTGGGCTCTCTGTAAAGCCCAAAGGGATTGGGAAAGAAGAGGGGTGGGAAGAGGTTCAGGGCCCAACAAAGCTAAAACTGTAATCTAGCATTTCAGCCACATGTCTTTGGGGAATCTCGCAAGTCAGGGTGAAAAGTGCATTGCTTCACTTCTCTTTTTGAGATGATGGAGAACGGTTCTAAGTCCTGACTTTCCACCTATACCTCAGTGCCAAATTGTTTCTAAACTTGCATATTAAGGTCACTTCAATTATTTAGTTAATAATACTGGATTTGCATAAAGTGGCCTTAGTGGAAAAAAGCTAATGAGAAGCATTTTTCTTTGCAGCAGAAAGCAACTTTGGTTTCAGAATCTTATAACCAAATTAAAAGAAAAGAAAACTCCCTGCACCTAAGTTAAAAAATGGGGTATGTGGGGTGCCTGGGTGGCTCAGTGGGTTAAAGCCTCTGCCTTCGGCTTAAGTCATGATCCCAGAGTCCTGGGATCGAGCCCCACATCGGGCTCTCTGCTCAGTAGGGAGCCTGCTTCCCCCCCTCCCCCGCCTACTTGTCATCTCTGTCAAATAAATAGGATCTTTAAAAAAAATTTTTTTTTAATGGGTTAGGTGCTATTAGATGGTCAAAATACTGTGCTTCCTTTGTTTGTTATCCTCTAAAGATGTTAGTAGACTAATGCTTTCAGAGATATTGTCCCCACTCTTTTTAGGCTAAGACCATCCTAAAGTCTGAGAGAGCCTTAAAATGTGCATTGAAATTTTTCCCAAAGAAAAGACCAGAGCCATTAAATACCACATCCATTTGTATCACTCACATTTGCATCCAGGAATCCCAAACACACACCTGTGCTAAACTTAATTTTCCAGTCATTCTAAATTGAGATAGGAACTGCCTGGTCACTCTGTCTACTCCTCTTGCTGAATACAGGGGTAAGAAAGACCCTCTGGCATTATTATCTGAACATTAGTTCAGGTGTTCTAATGCCCTGGGGAGTTTTTAAAATCACAAGTTCCTGGGGTCCATGAATCCACTTTGAAGAGGACCCCAGAGGATGTTAATGCAGGTAGCCCTTGAACCATATATTATGAAATCTTCAGTAAATATTTGAGAACTAAACAATGAACTTATTTCATTTATTTATTATGAAATAAAATAATCAACTAAAGACAGAATAGGAAAATCCATCCCTTTCCTTCCTTTCCTTATTCTTTTAAGGAAGAATACCGTGGTTATACTATCCAACATGGAAATCCCCTAGCCACGTGTGCTCTTTCCATTTAATTTTTAACAATTAAAATTAAATCAGAATTTTGTTTCCTCAGTAGCAGAACCCCATCTCAAGTGCTCTTTAGCTCCACATGACTTGTGGCCACTTACTGGGGACCGGGCAGATACAGAACCTCTCCAGTGTCACAGAACACTCTTCTGGACAGCACTGATGAAGCCCATTTACCCTGCCTGCCTTGTAACAAAGGATTCGGGAAAATTAAACGGCATTCAACCAGTAAAACTATGTTTCGGTTCTAGACGATAGCCGTCTAAGAGAAGCTTGAAATGTGTAGGGAAGGGGCGCCTTCAAGTGAGAAGACAGGTGGCAGAGTGAGAGGGGCAGAGACAGCATTGGGAATGACAGGAAGGGCTGTGCTGCAGGAACAGGAGAGACCACGAGGGAGTTGGTGTTGGGATCTTACAGAGAAAGGAGACACGGTCAGGTTTCTTCAGTTAACAGTGGTCTTTGTTGAGGTTGCTTTGGGAAATTGGGCAGAACAAGGCTGACAGCCTACACAGCTGCACAGACAGGCCTCACAAAGACTGGGCGTCCATCAGAATCCAACGGGAGCCTTACTTTGTCTACCTCCTGAACCACCATCTGAGCTCTGGTAACTGCTCCTGTGGTAGCCACCAGCCCTTGCTGTCCTCTGTGCTGTGACGTTATGGCAGCTTGCTTTTTCCAGCTGTGCCTTGGCTAACATTTTCCTCTTTTCTTCATCTCATGGCTTCCGCCCGCCCGTTTCTGCTTATTCATGAATCCTGCTTATTGTCATTTCCCTTCATCCCTCTGTGTCCAGGATAGTCTGTCAGTGAGCTCTTTTCCTCAGATTCCAGCCCTCCTCAGGAGCAGCTCTGATTGGTGTAGGCATCCTCATGAAGCAGAAAACAAAGCTTTGAGCTAGGTTGTTGTGTCAATCCAATCACTCCATAAGCTGCTGACTGACTAGATTGCCCTGGGCCCAGCACAGAGCCCTGATCCCTTCTGCTGAGCTGTGAACAGGGCCAGTCTTTTCTCAAGGAACCCCTCAGGAGAGAGCTCTGGGTTTAGCGGTCTCTGAAGCTTCTACAAAGCAAGGAGTATAGCCAGAAGGCACCTTGCCTGGCCTGTACATTACCAAGGGAAAAAATCAAACAAGTACAGAAGGAAATTCCAATTTTAATGGCATAGCAGCATTCTCGTTGTGTGATATTTTTGACGAAAGGTCTTTTTAAGCCATGTTGCATTTTCTCAACTACAGACACAAAAGGCGATAGTACTTATTAACACTTAACACAGTGTAAGAAATTCAGGTATTAGTTGTAGCTTCCCTTTAGCATCAGGGAGTTTTTCTGGGTTTTTCCTGCAATAACTTATTTTCTGCGTGATCCTACGGATTATTTTCCCTGTCAAATGACTACAGTTTTATTATCTCTGTTGTCTCATGCAGTTGACAATAGTTGTGGAAGAAGCAGGCAGAGGAGGAAACAAACCTTAGTGTTCCCCACAGGTTTTAACTGGAAGAATCCCTGGTTTTTGTCATTACTCTTACATTGCTGCAGACGAAAAAAATACATCTCATTTGGGGAAATTGAGGATGCTGTGAACCACAAATGCATAATGCATGTTATGAACACCAGATTGAGAAGAGGCTGGAATGTTGGCGGTTTGCTTTTCCCACCCCATCTACACCCCCCCTTTCCTTAGCTTCCCTACACTCTGGAGAGTCTATTATCGCCTCTAAACTCAGATGTAAATTAGTAGACTAAGGGTGCTTGTCCCTTCTCTTCTCTCCCTCCCATCTTGTCCCTCCACCCTTGCCTCTCCTTGTATCCCCTCTGATCTGTACCCTACATCACCACCACCAACCCTATGAATGGATTAGCAAAGGACTTGAAGGCCATTACTGTCTCAATCTGCTTAATTATGTCCTGGGACTGTCACAAAGTAGAATGAAAATAAAGTTAAATACATCATGCTTCCCAGGTACATATTTTTAAGTATTTTTTTTGGATTGACATAATTTCAGACTTGTAGAATAGTTGCAAGAAGAGTACAGAGAAGTCCTGTTACCCTTCATCTACTTTCCAGTGTTTGCATTCTACTACATTTGCTTTATCATATTCATTGTCTCTCCGTCCTTCCCTCTCCTGCTATCTCTCATACACACACACACACACACACACACACACGTGTATATACACGTTGTTTTTCTAAACCATTATTTTTACTTACATGATGCCCCATTACCTTTAAGTATTTCAGTGTGCTTTTCTTAAAACCAGAATTCAGAGTGATATTTTTAAATTAAAAAAAAAAATTGCTTTTTGCCCTTGCTTTTCGTTTTACTTTCTCTGAGGGTTTTTAAAAGCAAAATGGCTAAAAGGGAAGAAACTGGTGTGATGCTCCACAAATTGGTTCATCAGTCCATGGATGCTCAAAAATTAGCTGTATCTTTGTGATTCGATTTTCCAGGTCAGATGAGCTTTCAAATTGTGGAGTGAGGGTGGGGGGAAGGCACTGCAACTGGCATCTTCTGTCTTTTTCAAACCCAAATTAATTTCTTAGGGACTATTTAGCCAGCAGCATAATATGAATGAAGCTTTCTTATAGGTGATGGGCACAAGATGTGATATGGCTAGTAAGCAAGATATCTATTAGAATGCTTGGCCAAACTATTATGAAGTTAGCAGTCACATATAACAAGTAGTTATAATCAGTTCAGGTGCTCTATTTTTCCCTTTCATTTAATGTTGATTCTTATGAATTTGGGATACAGAGGGAATCGTCTATGCCCTAAGTGCACTGTATTGTATTATTAATACCAGGATAGCAGCTGAGTCCCACTAGACAGTCTTTGTGGTCTGCGGATGCTCTAAGAAGTGTCTGAGCATAAAAGGAGGCTGTTTGAGTTGAAGTGGGCTGATGGCCTGGGATGACATTTGAATGCATGGAGGACAATGTCTAAATGACAGTGTCGAGAAGGGAAGGCGAAAAGAAGCTTGAAACTGTTCCCATTGTCCCACAGATGCTCATCACTCCTCCTGAGATATTCCTCACATGGAAGCTTTGTCTGGGCAGAAACAGGGAGTGGGATCAGGGAGGGATAGACCCTGGGACCCTGGGACAAAAGCCAGGGATTCAGGTCCTGAGGCACATTAAAATTCCAGAGATAGCAAATGTAATGAAAACTGCAACCCGAATGTATTTCAAGTCTAACACAGTTAAAAGATTTTAGCTAAATTATTACAAGTATATTTAACAAAATGTTTGCAATACTCTGAGATGCTTCTATGAATAAAGCTTTTAAGAACATCAAATTGCTTGTGCAAATGAATAATTTACTACGTCTCTTTTGGAATTTAGGGTAGCTGTTTCCTTTACCAATGCGTGCGCGCGCACACATGTACACACACACACTATACACTCACAGCCAAGTAGAATAATTTTTCAACAGTCCTAGAGTTGTTAGGATAACATCACAGATTAGTCAAAGGATTATTTTTCCACCCAAGGAAACAATGTACAAAGTCTAAGACAAAAATAATACCAACGCTGCAGAAATTGATGGAAATTTATCTCAGAATAGATTTCACCACGTATGCCAACCATGGAATCAAGTACTGCACCGTTAACTTCCATATCGGGTGAATTTTTTTTTTCCTTTAAACTATCCCTATTCTCTTAATGTAGTTTGCATTATATATAGTGCCCTTGGATTTTTAATTGCTCCAGATTATCATTTTCAATGCAATTAGTAAAATGCCCTCAATTACATATAATAATTACTGTAAATGGGGCTATTGGCCTAATTACTATAAATGGGGAAAGATGTGTGATTATCATGTGCAATTAAGTCATGTACAGTATTTATTTTACCTTATTACATACAGTGGTGTAATGATAACGCATAATTATATTGTATCATTCCTTGGTCAACAAATCCCATTCATACTGAGATACCTAGAGTGGTGATCCGTGTACTGGATCTCTCTTTCTAAAGTAATTGGGTTATTCTGTGGGCTGGGAACCCACTAAGTGAACTGTTCACAGCAAGAAAAAAATCTGGAAGGAAAAAATTATTTTATCTCCATTAATTAGGAATGCCCAGATTATCCTCTGTTGTCAGTGTTAAATCCTCCGGAGCACAAAGCCAGCCTCCACCATACCTGTTTGTTTTTATGTAAATGGGTAAAAATCAACACCCCTAAATGGCAGTGTTTAAAATATGGGGGAAAAAAAAAGGAGGTCCTTTCTTCATTGTGGCAAACATAATATTCATCCTTAGTTTACAAATAAATGCACACCTAACAAGCTTATAGCACATAATGAATTCTGCAAAGGATGCTGTTTGGCAGAGTGGGATTATGAGAATTGCATATTGATAGTGGCAGGAGAAATAAATCTATTTTCTCTGCGAAAGGTAGGGTGTTCTTGTGTTCTCTAGAAACTGGCACATCTCAGAGGTGTTGCTCTCAAAATGATCTCAGGATGGAAAGAAATCAGTAATTACAGAGCCAGGCATTCAGTTGTGTCCTAATTTTCCCACCAGTTTTTTAGTGTTTCAGCTGCCTCAGAGACTTAAAGTATTCTCATTAGGTAGCTGCAGAGGCAGCCGCTTGCCTACTCCCTCATTCTCTCCTTCGCATTTCCTTTTTTTTTTTTTTTTTTTCCCCTCCATTCCTGCCTTGGGAGTGACTGTGAAGATCATTTGCTGGAATGATTGGCAGGTTAGAGGATTCGATCAGATGAGTTCCTCTTAGTGCAGGTCAAAAAGGCTAGTTAGCAGGAGCTGTCGAAAAATGCCAGCAGCATTCGAAATGGGAAATGTCATGACTTCGAGGCAGGGGGTGCCACCTGGAACAGAAAGCCCCCAGCTCATTAGCAAGTTACAGGATGTGGGCTTAACTGGAGGGAGCAGAGAAGGAAAGATAATACCCAATAGGGAAAATGATTGTGAAGTGGAATTGATTTCATGTATAATTTGTTTATCACTAGAGGGGACAAATGCTGTCCTTCTGACATGAGCAGAGGAGTATGGACTATGAATGAAGCAACTTAGCATAATCTCCAGGTTGAGCTTTGGATTTGAAGTATGCAAACTTCTTTATTCTTAACTGTAGAAATGATCAGGTCATGTTACATTAATTAAAGCTGACATACTCTCAAATGTTTTATCTGGGCAATTGTGGCAATTCAACAGAAATGGATAGAGATGGGCAACTTCAGAAAAGAAGAATGATTTATTTATTTTTTCCCCCCTCTGCTGGCATGGAAGACTAGCTTAGTTGCATACTGAATTATAACAGAGCTTGTGTTTATCGTCAGCGGTTAGCTAGGCTGCGTAAATCAAACCAGGGTTCTCGATTCTCCTGCAATCTAATTTATACAAGAGAGCATTTGCCCTTTGGGAGATGTAGTTCTAATCCATGTGAAAATATGTGTATGTATTTTAGAATATGTCTGTATCATATTTTGGTATAATGTTAAATTTTTAATTTTTTTTTTTAAAGGGGAAGCTCTCCAATCTCATTACTGCCTGGTTGTCAGTTCATCTAGAATTTGATATTTTGCCATAAAGTCAATAACTTACAGTAGCCATAGTTACAGACAAAACTAAACCAAAAAGGTGTCCTTACAGGAAAAATTAATCTGCAGTTTGTAAAAAGAGAATGTAATGGCAAAACAGAAAAGAATATTCCCTCACATATATTCAGACTGAACTCCAAATTGAAAGGTTCCAGTATTTCTACAGTGTATGAAATAAGCTTTGGCATAAAGCCTTTCCCTACATAAATCCCATCAGAAAATGTATTTTCTTTTGATAAGAAACTTTTACGATATCATTTATCTTTTACTTGGAGATCTTCATCTTGTTATTTTAAGTCGCAAATGCCACAGCTGCAAGTCTTTCTGGATGTTTACTGAAGGATGTTTACTCAGAGTCCAGATTTTGGTTCAAGCATATATTTTCAAAATGTCTTTGCCTTGAGTTTCTCTTTTCTCTTAAATATTGAACGCTTTTATGGGTAGTTATGAAATAGCCAATGCTTGTTTTATCAAGCAGTCTCAGACTGCTGTCTTAAGTGACTAGGAATCTTAAAACCTCCTAGTCAAAACACTGGTGGAAAATTCATTCTGTTCTGTATTCAGCATAAAAAGCTTAGCATTAAGCTACTGAATATAGCTGTCAAGATATGCTGCATTAGTTTTGTTAAATCTAAAACTTTAAATATCAGCGTGAATCCACTCATCCCCTCATTTGGGAGTTTTATTGTGTGGTCCAGAAGGTGGCCTTTGAAAACAATCTAGGAAATACTATTTGAAATGGTTCATCTAAGGTTAAGTTTTGTTTTTGTTTGTTTGTTTTTTTTTATTCTGCTGCAGTCACTCAGTTTGTTAATAACTGACAGGTGGGGTTTTTTTTTTAATTCTGCCAGTCAGTTTGTTAATAATTGACAGATGTATTCGATAAAATGAATAAATCAATTATTTTGAGAGGAAGGATTGTCAAAAAAAATTTTTTAAGAAAAAAAAGAGAATTGAGTCTGGTCATCTCTAAGTCGGTTTCCCATTGTTCAGACTGGCTTTTTAGCTAAGATGCCCTTCTACCTCTTGAGATGGGCAAGACGGAGGTGTCTGGCCATGCAGACGGGTGGTGAAGGTAGTGCTTGTGTCCATATCTGGTCTCATCCACCATCCTTCTTTCTGTTCCCTGCCTTCAAGTTGGCCTTCCACATTCAGCTCTGCAATCACAGACTTCATAGAATCTCTACTCTTTTGTATTCTTCTCAATTAATCTTCTTTCTATTAACTAAATAGTATTTATTTCACATTAGTGTTCCTGTATTTGTAATTCCCTTTGCTGAATATGTTCACTGCTCTATAGATTGAGTGACGTTGTTAAAAGTTTCACCTTCAGGTTCCCCTCAGATAAGGTCTACGCAGATAAGGCATCCTTATAACTGTCTGTCCTCTGTATCAGCAGTTCTCACAGTGTGGTCTCTAAACCCTAGGGGTCCCCAGAGGCTCCATGGGGGTCAAGATTGTTTGCATAATAAAACTAAGATATCCTTGGCCTTTTGCACTGAGGACATTTCCAGTAGTGGTGCAAAAGCAATGGGCCAGCATGAATTAAGGCAGGGGCACCAAACTGAATTTGTAGGCACTAGTTTTTGGTGTGCGGTTTTTTGGATTTTGCATGTGTGTGTGTTTTGGGGGTTGGGTTTTTTTATGGTTTGTTTTGGGTTTGTGTGTGTGTGTGTGTGTGTGTGTGTGTGTGTGTGTTTTATAGTTTTTTGGGGGTTTTTTTGGTGGGGGGAGATTGGTGTTTTGTTTTACCACTCCACAGTGCTAAGTGTTTTCCAAAGGCAGTTTCACTTAATAATGTCTTCCATGAAGAACTAAAAATTATTCATTTTCTTAAACCTCTCACTTTGAGTAAATGTCTTAATATTCTGTGGGACTAACTGGGAAGTGGGCATAAGCCACGTCCATGTTCCAGATTACTGTGGTTGTCTCAAGGGGAAGCTCTGGTGCAGGTGTTTGAGTTGCAGGGTTTACTAGCTGTTTTTCTTCCTGGCATTTTATCAGACATGATTTTCTCAAACATGAACAAAAAGTGAGTCTGTCACCCAAGGAAGACAATTGACCACTTTTGCTGTCAATGATAAAATTAAAGCTTTCAGTAGAAAATTAGAACTTGGGGAAACTTGTAAACCTTATCTGTCCCTGTGAGCTTGATAGTTCCCAAAACACACTTCTCAGGTAAAGTGGATGGTGGTATAAGCACATATGATTTTTTAATATTATATAGTAAAATATATCAACGTTTGAAAATCTCTAAAAACATTGAATCCATATTTTCCAAATGATCTATGCATGATTTTAGAAAATCACTACATGGATAAAATAGTCACTGGAAATATGAAATAAACCAATGGATTTAAAATAAGGAATATGAAGAATTCATTGATACCATTTCAGATTTCCTAGTACCACTGACCCTTTAGAAATTATCACTTGTTGGGGCACCTGGGTGGCTCAGTCAGTTAAGCACCTGTCTTCGGTCCAGGTCATATCTTGGGGGCCTGGTATCGAGTTCCACATCGGGCTCCCCGCTCAGAGGAGAGTCTGCTTCTCCCTCTGTCCCTTCCTCCCACTTGTGCTCTCACTCGCTCACACTCTCTCTCAAATAAATAAAATCTCAGTAAAAAAAGAGAGAGAGAGAAATTACTGCATGTTGAGTTTTGTTGTAATATAAAAGAATATATATCCATGATTATCTGAAAGAGCTATTAAAATACTTTTTTCGGGAGGAGTCAAGATGGCGGAGAAGTAGCAAGCTGAGACTGCTTCAGCTAGCCGGAGATCAGCTAGATACCTTATCTAAAGATTGCAAACACCTGAAAATCCATCGGCAGATCGAAGAGAAGAAGAACAGCAATTCTGGAAACAGAAAAACAACCACTTTCTGAAAGGTAGGACCGGCAGAGAAGTGAATCCAAAGCGACGGGAAGATACACCCCGGGGGGGAGGGGCCGGCTCCCGGCAAGCGGCGGAGCAACCGCGCACAAAATCAGGACTTTTAAAAGTCTGTTCCGCTGAGGGACATCGCTCCAGAGGCTAAACCGGGGCGAAGCCCACGCGGGGTCAGCGTGGCCTCAGGTCCCGCAGGGTCACAGAAGGATCGGGGGTGTCTGAGTGTCGCAGAGCTTGCGGGTATTGGAACGGGAAAGCCGGCTACAGAGACAGAGCCGACAGTAAGCTCACAGCTCCGTGTTACCTTGAACCGGTCGCAGGCTCGGTGAGCTCGGAGCGCGGCCGGAGGTCAGGCAGACGGGAGTAACTGGGCGCGGTTCTCTGAGCACGCACTGAGGAGTGCGGCCCTGGGCTCTCGGCTCCTCCGGGCCGGAGACCAGGAGGCCGCCATTTGTATTCCCGTCCTCTGGAACTCTACGGAAAGCGCTCAGGGAACAAAAGCTCCTGAAAGCAAACCCGAGCGGATTAC
Organism: Mustela putorius furo; assembly: GCF_011764305.1. Classification (NCBI taxonomy): domain Eukaryota; kingdom Metazoa; phylum Chordata; class Mammalia; order Carnivora; family Mustelidae; genus Mustela; species Mustela putorius. Next base: position 34,389,577 of record NW_025421998.1, read on the forward strand.
TCACCCCGGCCCCGGGTAAGGGCGGTGTAATTCCGCCTGGGGCAAAGACACTTGAGAATCACTACAACAGGCCCCTCCCCCAGAAGATCAACAAGAAATCCAGCCAAGACCAAGTTCACCTACCAAGGAGTGCGGTTTCAATACCAAGGAGAGCAGCAGAATTCCAGAGGAGGAGAAAGCCAAGCACGGAACTCATGGCTTTTTTCCTGTGATTTTTTTTAGTCTTGCAGTTAATTTAATTTTTTCTTTTTCATTTTTTTTTTTTCTCGCCTTCGGGTAAAATTTTTTTTTAACTGTTACCTTTTTCTTTTTTAACGATTTTATACTAGTTTATCTAATATATATATTTTTTCTTTTTTACATTTTTCTTAGGTGTTTTCTTTTTTAAAAAATTCTTTTCTTTTCTTTTCTTTTATTTTCTTTTCTTTTTCTTTTTTTTTTTTTTTTCTTTCTTCCTTTTTGAACCTCTTTTTATCCCCTTTCTCCCCACTCACGATTTTGGATCTCCTCTAATTTGGTTAAAGCATATTTTCCTGGGGTTGTTGCCACCCTTTCAGTATTTTACTTGCCCCTTCATTTACTCTTATCTGGACAAAATGACAAGACGTAAAAATTCAACACAAAAAAAAGAACAAGAGGCAGTACCGAAGGCTAGGGACCTAATCAATACAGACATCGGTAATATGTCAGATCTAGAGTTCAGAATGACAATTCTCAAGGTTCTAGCCGGGCTCGAAAAAGGCATGGAAGATATTAGAGAAACCCTCTCGAGAGATATAAAAGCCCTTTCTGGAGAAATAAAAGAACTAAAATCTAACCAAGGTGAAATCAAAAAAGCTATTAATGAGGTGCAATCAAAAATGGAGGCTCTAACTGCTAGGATAAGTGAGGCAGAAGAAAGAATTAGTGATATAGAAGACCAAATGACAGAGAATAAAGAAGCTGAGCAAAAGAGGGACAAACAGCTACTGGACCCACGAGGGGAGAATTCGAGAGATAAGTGACACCATAAGACGAAACAACATTAGAATAATTGGGATTCCAGAAGAAGAAGAAAGTGAGAGGGGAGCAGAAGGTATACTGGAGAGAATTATTGGGGAGAATTTCCCCAATATGGCAAAGGGAACGAGCATCAAAATTCAGGAGGTTCAGAGAATGCCCCTCAAAATCAATAAGAATAGGACCACACCCCGTCACCTAATAGTAAAATTTTACAAGTCTCAATGACAAAGAGAAAATCCTGAAAGCAGCCCGGGAAAAGAAGTCTGTAACATACAATGGTAAAAATATTAGATTGGCAGCTGACTTATCCACAGAGACCTGGCAGGCCAGAAAGAGCTGGCATGATATTTTCAGAGCACTAAACGAGAAAAAACATGCAGCCAAGAATACTATATCCAGCTAGGCTATCATTGAAAATAGAAGGAGAGATTAAAAGCTTCCAGGACAAACAACAACTGAAAGAATTTGCAAATACCAAACCAGCTCTACAGGAAATATTGAAAGGGGTCCTCTAAGCAAAGAGAGAGCCTACAAGTGGTAGATCAGAAAGGAACAGAGACCATATACAGTAACAGTCACCTTACAGGCAATACAATGGCACTAAATTCATATCTCTCAATAGTTTACCCTGAATGTGAATGGGCTAAATGCCCCTGTCAAAAGACACAGGGTATCAGAATGGATAAAAAAACAAAACCCATCTATATGTTGCCTCCAAGAAACACATTTTAAGCCCGAAGACACCTCCAGATTTAAAGTGAGGGGGTGGAAAAGAATTTACCATGCCAATGGACATCAGAAGAAAGCAGGAGTGGCAATCCTTATATCAGATCAATTAGATTTTAAGCCAAAGACTATAATAAGAGATGAGGAAGGACACTATATCATACTCAAAGGGTCTGTCCAACAAGAAGATTTAACAATTTTAAATATCTATGCCCCCAATGTGGGAGCAGCCAACTATATAAACCAATTAATAACAAAATCAAAGAAACACATCAACAATAATACAATGATAGTAGGGGACTTTAACACTCCCCTCACTGAAATGGACAGGTCATCCAAGCAAAAGATCAGCAAGGAAATAAAGGCCTTAAATGACACACTGGACCAGATGGACATCACAGATATATTCAGAATATTTCATCCCAAAGCAACAGAATACACATTCTTCTCTAGTGCACATGGAACGTTCTCCAGAATAGATCACATCCTCGGTCCTAAATCAGGACTCAACCGGTATCAAAAGATTGGGATCATTCCCTGCATATTTTCAGACCACAATGCTCTAAAGCTAGAACTCAACCACAAAAGGAAGTTTGGAAAGAACCCAAATACATGGAGACTAAACAGTATCCTTCTAAAGAATGAATGGGTCAACCGGGAAATTAAAGAAGAATTGAAAAAAATCATGGAAACAAATGATAATGAAAATACAACGGTTCAAAATCTGTGGGACACAACAAAGGCAGTCCTGAGAGGAAAATATATAGCGGTACAAGCCTTTCTCAAGAAACAAGAAAGGTCTCAGGTACACAACCTAACCCTACACCTAAAGGAACTGGAGAAAGAACAAGAAAGAAACCCTAAGCCCAGCAGGAGAAGAGAAATCATAAAGATCAGAGCAGAAATCAATGAAATAGAAACCAAAAAAACAATAGAACAAATCAACGAAACTAGGAGCTGGTTCTTTGAAAGAATTAATAAGATTGATAAACCCCTGGCCCGACTTATCAAAAAGAAAAGAGAAAGGACCCAAATAAATAAAATCATGAATGAAAGAGGAGAGATCACAACTAACACCAAAGAAATACAAACTATTATAAGAACATACTATGAGCAACTCTACGGCAATAAATTTGACAATCTGGAGAAATGGATGCATTCCTAGAAACATATAAACTACCGCAACTGAACCAGAAAGAAATAGAAAGCCTGAACAGACCCATAACCAGTAAGGAGATAGAAACAGTCATTAAAAATCTCCAAACAAACAAAAGCCCAGGGCCAGACGGCTTCCCGGGGGAATTCTACCAAACATTTAAAGAAGAACTAATTCCTATTCTCCTGAAACTGTTCCAAAAAATAGAAATGGAAGGAAAACTTCCAAACTCATTTTATGAGGCCAGCATCACCTTGATCCCAAAACCAGACAAGGATCGCACCAAAAAAGAGAGCTATAGACCGATATCCTTGATGAACACAGATGCGAAAATACTCAACAAAATACTAGCCAATAGGATTCAACAGTACATTAAAAAGATTATTCACCACGACCAAGTGGGATTTATTCCAGGGCTGCAAGGTTGGTTCAACATCCGCAAATCAGTCAATGTGATACAACACATCAATAAAAGAAAGAACAAGAACCATATGATACTCTCAATAGATGCTGAAAAAGCATTTGACAAAGTACAGCATCCCTTCCTGATCAAAACTCTTCAAAGTGTAGGGATAGAGGGCACATACCTCAATATCATCAAAGCCATCTATGAAAAACCCACCGCAAATATCATTTCTCAATGGAGAAAAACTGAAAGCTTTTCCGCTAAGGTCAGGAACACGGCAGGGATGTCCATTATCACCACTGCTATTCAACATAGTACTAGAGGTCCTAGCCTCAGCAATCAGACAACAAAAGGAAATTAAAGGCATCCAAATCGGCAAGAAGAAGAAGTCAAATTATCACTCTTCGCAGATGATATGATACTATATGTGGAAAACCCAAAAGACTCCACTCCAAAACTGCTAGAACTTATACAGGAATTCAGTAAAGTGTCAGGATATAAAATCAATGCACAGAAATCAGTTGCATTTCTCTACACCAACAGCAAGACAGAAGAAAGAGATATTAAGGAGTCAATCCCATTTACAATTGCATCCAAAACCATAAGATACCTAGGAATAAACCTAACCAAAGAGACACAGAATCTATACTCAGAAAACTATAAAGTACTCATGAAAGAAATTGAGGAAGACACAAAGAAATGGAAAAATGTTCCATGCTCCTGGATTGGAAGAATAAATATTGTGAAAATGTCTATGCTACCTAAAGCAATCTACACATTTAATGCAATTCCTATCAAAGTACCATCCATCTTTTTCAAAGAAATGGAACAAATAATGCTAAAATTTATATGGAACCAGAAAAGACCTCGAATAGCCAAAGGGATATTGAAAAAGAAAGCCAACGTTGGTGGCATCACAATTCCGGACTTCAAGCTCTATTACAAAGCTGTCATCATCAAGACAGCATGGTACTGGCACAAAAACAGACACATAGATCAATGGAACAGAATAGAGAGCCCAGAAATAGACCCTCAAATCTATGGTCAACTAATCTTCGACAAAGCAGGAAAGAATGTCCAATGGAAAAAAGACAGCCTTTTCAATAAATGGTGCTGGGAAAATTGGACAGCCACATGCAGAAAAATGAAATTGGACCATTTCCTTACACCACACACAAAAATAGACTCAAAATGGATGAAGGACCTCAATGTACGAAAGGAATCCATCAAAATCCTTGAGGAGAACACGGGCAGCAACCTCTTCGACCTCTGCCGCAGCAACATCTTCCTAGGAACAACGCAAAAGGCAAGGGAAGCAAGGGAAAAAATGAACTACTGGGATTTCATCAAGATCAAAAGCTTTTGCACAGCAAAGGAAACAGTTAACAAAATCAAAAGACAACTGACAGAATGGGAGAAGATATTTGCAAACGACATATCAGATAAAGGACTAGTGTCCAGAATCTATAAAGAACTTAGCAAACTCAACACCCAAAGAACAAATAATCCAATCAAGAAATGGGCAGAGGACATGAACAGACATTTCTGCAAAGAAGACATCCAGATGGCCAACAGACACATGAAAAAGTGCTCCATATCACTCGGCATCAGGGAAATACAAATCAAAACCACAATGAGATATCACCTCACACCAGTCAGAATGGCTAAAATCAACAAGTCAGGAAATGACAGATGCTGGCGAGGATGCGGAGAAAGGGGAACCCTCCTACACTGTTGGTGGGAATGCAAGCTGGTGCAGCCACTCTGGAAAACAGCATGGAGGTTCCTCAAAATGTTGAAAATAGAACTGCCCTATGACCCAGCAATTGCACTATTGGGTATTTACCCTAAAGATACAAATGTAGTGATCCAAAGGGACACATGCACCCGAATGTTTATAGCAGCAATGTCCACAATAGCCAAACTATGGAAAGAACCTAGATGTCCATCAACAGATGAATGGATCAAGAAGATGTGGTATATATACACAATGGAATACTATGCAGCCATCAAAAGAAATGAAATCTTGCCATTTGCAACAACATGGATGGAACTAGAGCGTATCATGCTTAGCGAAATAAGTCAAGCAGAGAAAGACAACTATCATATGATCTCCCTGATATGAGGAAGTGGTGATGCAACATGGAGGCTTAAGTGCGTAGAAGAATAAATGAAACAAGATGGGATTGGGAGGGAGACAAACCATAAGTGACTCTTAATCTCACAAAACAAACTGAGGGTTGCCGGGGGGAGGGGGTTTGGGAGAAGGGGGTGGGATTATGGACATTGGGGAGGGTATGTGATTTGGTGAGTGCTGTGAAGTGTGTAAACCTGGTGATTCACAGACCTGTACCCCTGGGGATAAAAATATATGTTTATAAAAAATTAAAAATTAAAAAAATAAAAATAAAAAAAAAATACTTTTTTCTTTTCCAACTATGTATCTGTGAGAGGCCACATTTTCTTCAGTTGCTTTAACCAATGCAGTATAACATAGGACAGATTAAATACAGAAGCAGATAATGAGAATCCAGCTGTTTTGTATCAGCTAGACATTTTTAAAAGGATTTGCATAACTGTAAAGCAGTGCCACCACCTCACTAATTCTGCTTGGAAATATAGTTATTTTTTATTAAAATAATATCTAATGTCAGCACAGTGGGCTTTTAATGAAATAATGAATTAATATTTTAAATTATCAATTTTATTTTCAAATATGGTAAATATCAATAACTATAATCCATATATACAAAAGATCTTTAAGGATCCTCTATAATTTTTTTAAAGACTTATTTATCTATTTTAGAGAGAGAGGGTGTGCATATACATAAGTGTGGGGAGGGACAGATGGAGAACAAGAGAAGCACACTCCTTGCTGAATGTGGAGCCCAAAGGGTATCCTGAGATCCTGATCTGAGCCTAAATCAAGAGTTAGATGTTTAACCTACTGAGCCACCCAGGTGCCCCTGGGGATCTTCTGTGATTTTTAATACTATAAAGTGTCCTTAACAGCCAAAAAATGTGAGAGCCACTACTCTATATCAGCAGTGCCATTCATTAACTCTAACATGCTAATTATATGGGTAATATTTTTCCCCTTTGAATAAGTTGCTATTCAGTGCAATCTTTTTTCTTTATAATGTTATCCCAGTTCAGTGCAATCTGTTTTCTTTACAAAGTTATACCAGTTCTAACCATCTCATTGAATATCTGTTTTTCAATTTTTGATGGGTATAAATCCTTATTCTTGTGTTCACACAGATGCCATCGGAAAATTATAGTAGAGTACCACTTACTATGACCCTGAAGATTAGTAGGCCAATTCCTTTTTTTTTTCTTTTTTAAGATTATAATTATTTATTTGAGAGGGCGAGAGAGCATGTGCACAAGCGGGGGGTGGGGCAGAGGAAGAGGAAGAAGTAGACTCCTGCTGAGCAGGGCCCTGATGCGGAGCACAATACCAGAACCCCAGAATCACCACCTGAGCCAAAGGCAGCTGCTTAACATACTGCTGAGCCACCCAGGCCCCCCTAGTAGGCCAGTTTTTAGAAGAATCTTTCTATATATTAGTTTTTTGGACTGTAGCTTTCCCTTTTCCATACACATTAGTTTTGACCTCTCAGGGAGAGGCTCTGATTAGAAGACCGTAAAGCATCAGGCCAGCTCACATAACTTGTGCCTAGGACTCAAGAGGACTGTCAGGACAGCACCCAGGGCAGACTCCCTGTAAATTCAACTTTTTTCAGGAGAATGAACTCTGGTCTTTCCCCGCTCACTGCTGTGGCATAACTTGGAGAAATCTGGGTGCATTTGGGGGTTCAGAATTGAAAGTAACTGTTCAGCATGAATAGTCATCAGATTAGGGTTGTGTCTTTTTAACTCTTTATTTTGAAATACTGTTAAATTCACAGAAGAGTTGTAAAACCAGTGCAGAAAGCTATACCCTTCACCTAATTTCTTTTTTTTTTTTTTTTTTTTTTTGAGATTTTATTCATTTGACAGACAGAGATCACAAGTAGACAGAGAGGCAGGCCGGGGCGGGTGGGGAAAAACAGGCTCTCTGATGTGGGACTTGATCCCAGGACCCTGGGATCATGACCTGAGCCGAAGGCAGAGACTTTAACCCATTGAGCCACCCAGGTGCCCACCTAATTTCTAATAATAACAACTTTTATAACCATGGTATGTTTATCAACTTAAGCCATCAGTGTGGGTACCATACTAATAATTAAACTACAACTATATTTGTAGTACACCTGTTTTTCATACTTTGTGTCTTGTGTTCCTGGAGCCCATACAGAGTAGCACATTGCATTTAATCATATCTCCTTACTCCCATCTGGTCTCTAAGAAACTATGATAGTTTCTCAATATTCTCTTGTTTTTCGTGGCCTTGATTCTTTCGAAGAATACTGTTCAGGTATTTTGTAGAACATCCCTCATGATGTTGTCTCATGGTGATGGATTTCAGGGAAGAGTACCACCCACATGAAGTGCTCGTCCCCTCACATCATGTCAGGAATTCCGTACATGAGGTCCATAAGCCTGATCACCAGCCATGTTAACCTTGATCACTAGGTTAAAACAGGTGAGGTTTTAAAGCCACTGTGATATTTAACCCACTGAGCCACCCAGGCTCCCCAAGCCACTGTGATATTTAGCAAGTAAAATCAGAGAAGCAGGAAATCTGGGATAGGTTCTCAATCAGATGGAAAGAATTCAATATGAGTTCCTGAACTGAGGACAAATCAGGAGAGGCAGGGGAAATTACTCTTAAGGCTCAGACCTTCCAACTGAAAATGGGTAGAAATGGAGAGGAGTCCCCGGCAGAGAGGACAATGTCTGAGTTAGGAAATCAGAGATGTTCTATCTTCTGACTTATGATCAATTACAGAATTTAGCAACATGTCTGACTGTGAAACATATTTCATGAACATGAATAAATATCTAGCTGTTTTGTACATGCTGGGAATTAAACCAAGTTTCAGCTCCTCTGTACTGAAGTCTCCTATGATTTGTCTGTCTTCCCCACTAGAATGTACATCTCAGCCTATAGGAGTTTGGTGACATTTGATCCCCATTTCACAATTTTATCTCCATTTCCTAGTATGACACATAAATTAAGTTCATTAAATATTTTTAAAATGTTGACCAAATGAGTGAATATCCAGCTAACTTACCATACCACAATCTCCTGTTCTTTCAGCAAATATTTTTTGAGTAGCCATTATATGGTGGTGTTGTAGGAAGGAGTGAATAACACAGTTTCGAGCTTCAAGACCCTCACCATTTAGAGACATAGAAAAGAACATTTAAATTTCAGGATGATGAAGACTGTGGAAGGAGGTGGCATGAAGTTACGTTGGGGGACAGATGAGGTAAAAATTAATTCTGTCAGCGGAGCTTGGAAAGGTCTCACAATGCAAGAGATTTTGAGCCATGAGAGGAATTCTATTTTCCGTGGACAAGAAGGAGGAAAACGGTGTTGTCTCACAGAGGAAACACTGAGAGCCAAGTCATGTCACGAAGTGTAGCATTATAGGGAATGGACTGGTAAAGCCAAAGAGCATGGATAGGAGGAGTGAAAGGGAAGGAACTGAAAACAGAATCTGAAGCTGGGTTGTGAAGGGTCTGGAATGACATGCTAGAGAGTTTGGATTTTAATATGATTGCCCATGGGGAAATATATACAACTTCCTGGGAAGATACAGAAGAATCAAAACTTTTTTTTTTTTAAGTAAAAATTTTATTTATTTATTTGACAGAATGAGAGAGAGGGAGAGCATGAGAAGAGAGAGGGTAGGGGGAGAAGCAGATACCCTACTGAACAGGAATCCTGATGTGAGACTTGATCCTGAGACTCCAGGATCATGACCTGAGCTGAAGGCAGTCACTTAACCAACTGAGCCACCCAGGTGCCCAAGAATCAAAACATCTTAAAGCTAGGAAGATCCTTTAGGGATCATAAAACAACTTGAATGAAGATAGAGTGTTTCTTTTTTCTTTGAACTTCTTATTATGATAAGTCATGTCTTGAAAGTAAGTAAAGAAAATGTATTAAATTCCACTGATGGTTACATCTAACATGTATTAAAATATTAGAAATTTTACCAATATTTATGCTTCTTTTTGGCTGAAATCTATTCATCCCTCAGCCCTATAATTCTGTGAATCTGTTACAGGTATGATTCCTTTAGTATACATTTTTCTATATGTACATAACATATCTCTTGGAAAGTTATGCATGAATAATTTTAGTTGAAACGGTATGCATTCTCTGCTTACATATCTTTTTTGAAGTGAATAATGACTCCCTTAATTTAAGTTTTATGAATAGGTAGATTTTCAATGTGAAATTTAGAGGAAATAAAACTAAGACATAAGATAACTAGTTTTCCAGGGATAAAAATTTACAACCATTTCTTTTATAGTATTGTAATAATTTTGAATGGTGACAGATGGCAAGTATACTGAGCATTTCATATATATATATAGAGAGAGAGAGAGCAGGACACATACATACACATATATACGTATATATATCCATATACTTATATAAGATATGTATTTATATGGAATTGCTGTATTGTACACCTGAAACTAATCTAATATTGCTTATCAGCTATACTTCAACCAGTTACTTAAAACCACCTCATATTTAGTAACACAATAACATTTTTTATCATAACGACATAGTAACAGAGAAAAAAATGTTAAAATAGCTAACATAAGACAGATTAAATATAAATTAGAATGGATGACTTAAGTATTTTTGTAAGAAATTATTGAGTAAAGTATACCAAACTAAATGGAATATTATGACAGCCTTAAAAATTATAGTCATAAAAGTAATGAACATGCAGAAGTACATGGGATAATGTAAAAAAAGTAGAACATTCTGCTTATATGTATGTAAAACTTAAGTGTAAGGAAAAATGGCAAAGGAAATACAATTAAATTGGTATATCCCTGGTTTATCAGAGAAAAATGGATTTACTAACTTTATTGCATAACTAGAAAAGTTAGTTAACTTACAGTTTTATAGCAATGGTAGGTTCTCGTTCTAAGTCCAACTGCAGAGCCATCTTGAATGGGTCCCAGCTCTTTGATGGTCTCTCAATACCAGACTTTCTTCTGTAGATAGTAGCATATGATGAAGAGTCAAACACCAACCCAAATAAACTCATTTATAAGCGCAGAGCATTTCATAATTTCAAGTATTTTCTATTACTCCTAAGAAGTGCTGGTAAATTAACAATAGAAATAGCGGTGTCCAGATGATTAAGGAACAGCATGGAAATGTAGTTTAGCCAAAGCAAATAGAAGAGCTAAAGTAATCGCATCAGAATAAAAAATTTGGAATTCCAGATTCTTCACCTTCTGCTTATCTGATTAAATTTTTCAAAAGGCTGTTTTGAGTCTTTTTTAATGGAAGATTGTCTGCTTCCTTATGCCAAGACTAATGGCACAACATTGTTCTGTGTGTTGAGAATATGGAGACATTGCAAGAAAGCCATGACAGTTTTTTTTTTTTAATTTTTTAATTTTTTATTTTTTATAAACATATTTTTATCCCCAGGGGTACAGGTCTGTGAATCACCAGGTTTACACACTTCACAGCACACACCAAATCACATACCCTCCCCAATGTCCATAATCCCACCCCCTTCTCCCAAACCCCCTCCCCCCGGCAACCCTCAGTTTGTTTTGTGAGATTAAGAGTCACTTATGGTTTGTCTCCCTCCCAATCCCATCTTGTTTCATTTATTCTTCTTCTACCCACTTTAGCCTTCATGTTGCATCACCACTTCCTCATATCAGGGAGATCATATGATAGTTGTCTTTCTCTGCTTGACTTATTTCGCTAAGCATGATACGCTCTAGTTCCATCCATGTTGTTGCAAATGGCAAGATTTCATTTCTTTTGATGGCTGCATAGTATTCCATTGTGTATATATACCACGTCTTCTTGATCCATTCATCTGTTGATGGACATCTAGGTTCTTTCCATAGTTTGGCTATTGTGGACATTGCTGCTATAAACATTCGGGTGCATGTGTCCCTTTGGATCACTACATTTGTATCTTTAGGGTAAATACCCAATAGTGCAATTGCTGGGTCATAGGGCAGTTCTATTTTCAACATTTTGAGGAACCTCCATGCTGTTTTCCAGAGTGGCTGCACCAGCTTGCATTCCCACCAACAGTGTAGGAGGGTTCCCCTTTCTCCGCATCCTCGCCAGCATCTGTCATTTCCTGACTTGTTGATTTTAGCCATTCTGACTGGTGTGAGGTGATATCTCATTGTGGTTTTGATTTGTATTTCCCTGATGCCGAGTGATATGGAGCACTTTTTCATGTGTCTGTTGGCCATCTGGATGTCTTCTTTGCAGAAATGTCTGTTCATGTCCTCTGCCCATTTCTTGATTGGATTATTTGTTCTTTGGATGTTGAGTTTGCTAAGTTCTTTATAGATTCTGGACACTAGTCCTTTATCTGATATGTCGTTTGCAAATATCTTCTCCCATTCTGTCAGTTGTCTTTTGATTTTGTTAACTGTTTCCTTTGCTGTGCAAAAGCTTTTGATCTTGATGAAATCCCAGTAGTTCATTTTTTCCCTTGCTTCCCTTGCCTTTTGCGTTGTTCCTAGGAAGATGTTGCTGCGGCAGAGGTCGAAGAGGTTGCTGCCCGTGTTCTCCTCAAGGATTTTGATGGATTCCTTTCGTACATTGAGGTCCTTCATCCATTTTGAGTCTATTTTTGTGTATGGTGTAAGGAAATGGTCCAATTTCATTTTTCTGCATGTGGCTGTCCAATTTTCCCAGCACCATTTATTGAAAAGGCTGTCTTTATTCCATTGGACATTCTTTCCTGCTTTGTCGAAGATTAGATGACCATAGATTTGAGGGTCTATTTCTGGGCTCTCTATTCTGTTCCATTGATCTATGTGTCTGTTTTTTTGTGCCAGTACCATGCTGTCTTGATGATGACAGCTTTGTAATAGAGCTTGAAGTCCGGAATTGTGATGCCACCAACGTTGGCTTTCTTTTTCAATATCCCTTTGGCTATTCGAGGTCTTTTCTGGTTCCATATAAATTTTAGCATTATTTGTTCCATTTCTTTGAAAAAGATGGATGGTACTTTGATAGGAATTGCATTAAATGTGTAGATTGCTTTAGGTAGCATAGACATTTTCACAATATTTATTCTTCCAATCCAGGAGCATGGAACATTTTTCCATTTCTTTGTGTCTTCCTCAATTTCTTTCATGAGTACTTTATAGTTTTCTGAGTATAGATTCTGTGTCTCTTTGGTTAGGTTTATTCCTAGGTATCTTATGGTTTTTGGATGCAATTGTAAATGGGATTGACTCCTTAATATCTCTTTCTTCTGTCTTGCTGTTGGTGTAGAGAAATGCAACTGATTTCTGTGCATTGATTTTATATCCTGACACTTTACTGAATTCCTGTATAAGTTCTAGCAGTTTTGGAGTGGAGTCTTTTGGGTTTTCCACATATAGTATCATATCATCTGCGAAGAGTGATAATTTGACTTCTTCTTTGCCGATTTGGATGCCTTTAATTTCCTTTTGTTGTCTGATTGCTGAGGCTAGGACCTCTAGTACGATGTTGAATAGCAGTGGTGATAATGGACATCCCTGCCGTGTTCCTGACCTTAGTGGAAAAGCTTTCAGTTTTTCTCCATTGAGAATGATATTTGCGGTGGGTTTTTCATAGATGGCTTTGATGATATTCAGGTATGTGCCTTCTATCCCTACACTTTGAAGAGTTTTGATCAGGAAGGGATGTTGTACTTTGTCAAATGCTTTTTCAGCATCTATTGAGAGTATCATATGGTTCTTGTTCTTTCTTTTATTGATGTGTTGTATCACATTGACTGATTTGCGGATGTTGAACCAACCTTGCAGCCCTGGAATAAATCCCACTTGGTCGTGGTGAATAATCTTTTTAATGTACTGTTGAATCCTATTGGCTAGTATTTTGTTGAGTATTTTCGCATCTGTGTTCATCAAGGATATCGGTCTATAGCTCTCTTTTTTGGTGGGATCCTTGTTTGGTTTTGGGATCAAGGTGATGCTGGCCTCATAAAATGAGTTTGGAAGTTTTCCTTCCATTTCTATTTTTTGGAACAGTTTCAGGAGAATAGGAATTAGTTCTTCTTTAAATGTTTGGTAGAATTCCCCCGGGAAGCCGTCTGGCCCTGGGCTTTTGTTTGTTTGGAGATTTTTAATGACTGTTTCTATCTCCTTACTGGTTATGGGTCTGTTCAGGCTTTCTATTTCTTCCTGGTTCAGTTGTGGTAGTTTATATGTTTCTAGGAATGCATCCATTTCTTCCAGATTGTCAAATTTATTGCCGTAGAGTTGCTCATAGTATGTTCTTATAATAGTTTGTATTTCTTTGGTGTTAGTTGTGATCTCTCCTCTTTCATTCATGATTTTATTTATTTGGGTCCTTTCTCTTTTCTTTTTGATAAGTCGGGCCAGGGGTTTATCAATTTTATTAATTCTTTCAAAGAACCAGCTCCTAGTTTCGTTGATTTGTTCTATTGTTTTTTTGGTTTCTATTTCATTGATTTCTGCTCTGATCTTTATGATTTCTCTTCTCCTGCTGGGCTTAGGGTTTCTTTCTTGTTCTTTCTCCAGCTCCTTTAGGTGTAGGGTTAGGTTGTGTACCTGAGACCTTTCTTGTTTCTTGAGAAAGGCTTGTACCGCTATATATTTTCCTCTCAGGACTGCCTTTGTTGTGTCCCACAGATTTTGAACCGTTGTATTTTCATTATCATTTGTTTCCATGATTTTTTTCAATTCTTCTTTAATTTCCCGGTTGACCCATTCATTCTTTAGAAGGATACTGTTTAGTCTCCATGTATTTGGGTTCTTTCCAAACTTCCTTTTGTGGTTGAGTTCTAGCTTTAGAGCATTGTGGTCTGAAAATATGCAGGGAATGATCCCAATCTTTTGATACCGGTTGAGTCCTGATTTAGGACCGAGGATGTGATCTATTCTGGAGAATGTTCCATGTGCACTAGAGAAGAATGTGTATTCTGTTGCTTTGGGATGAAATATTCTGAATATATCTGTGATGTCCATCTGGTCCAGTGTGTCATTTAAGGCCTTTATTTCCTTGCTGATCTTTTGCTTGGATGACCTGTCCATTTCAGTGAGGGGAGTGTTAAAGTCCCCTACTATCATTGTATTATTGTTGATGTGTTTCTTTGATTTTGTTATTAATTGGTTTATATAGTTGGCTGCTGCTCCACATTGGGGGCATAGATATTTAAAATTGTTAAATCTTCTTGTTGGACAGACCCTTTGAGTATGATATAGTGTCCTTCCTCATCTCTTATTATAGTCTTTGGCTTAAAATCTAATTGATCTGATATAAGGATTGCCACTCCTGCTTTCTTCTGATGTCCATTGGCATGGTAAATTCTTTTCCACCCCCTCACTTTAAATCTGGAGGTGTCTTCGGGCTTAAAATGTGTTTTCTTGGAGGCAACATATAGATGGGTTTTGTTTTTTTTATCCATTCTGATACCCTGTGTCTTTTGACAGGGGCATTTAGCCCATTCACATTCAGGGTAACTATTGAGAGATATGAATTTAGTGCCATTGTATTGCCTGTAAGGTGACTGTTACTGTATATGGTCTCTGTTCCTTTCTGATCTACCACTTGTAGGCTCTCTCTTTGCTTAGAGGACCCCTTTCAATATTTCCTGTAGAGCTGGTTTGGTATTTGCAAATTCTTTCAGTTGTTGTTTGTCCTGGAAGCTTTTAATCTCTCCTTCTATTTTCAATGATAGCCTAGCTGGATATAGTATTCTTGGCTGCATGTTTTTCTCGTTTTAGTGCTCTGAAAATATCATGCCAGCTCTTTCTGGCCTGCCAGGTCTCTGTGGACAAGTCAGCTGCCAATCTAATATTTTTACCATTGTATGTTACAGACTTCTTTTCCCGGGCTGCTTTCAGGATTTTCTCTTTGTCGTTGAGACTTGTAAATTTTACTATTAGGTGACGGGGGTGTGGGCCTATTCTTATTGATTTTGAGGGGCATTCTCTGAACCTCCTGAATTTTGATGCTCGTTCCCTTTGCCATATTGGGGAAATTCTCCCCAATAATTCTCTCCAGTATACCTTCTGCTCCCCTCTCACTTTCTTCTTCTTCTGGAATCCCAATTATTCTAATGTTGTTTCGTCTTATGGTGTCACTTATCTCTCGAATTCTCCCCTCGTGGTCCAGTAGCTGTTTGTCCCTCTTTTGCTCAGCTTCTTTATTCTCTGTCATTTGGTCTTCTATATCACTAATTCTTTCTTCTACCTCATTTATCCTAGCAGTTAGAGCCTCCATTTTTGATTGCACCTCATTAATAGCTTTTTTGATTTCACCTTGGTTAGATTTTAGTTCTTTTTTTATTTCTCCAGAAAGGGCTTTTTATATCTCTCGAGAGGGTTTCTCTAATATCTTCCATGCCTTTTTCGAGCCCGGCTAGAACCTTGAGAATTGTCATTCTGAACTCTAGATCTGACATATTACCGATGTCTGTATTGATTAGGTCCCTAGCCTTCAGTACTGCCTCTTGTTCTTTTTTTTGTGTTGAATTTTTACGTCTGGTCATTTTGTCCAGATAAGAGTAAATGAAGGGGCAAGTAAAATACTAAAAGGGTGGCAACAACCCCAGGAAAATATGCTTTAACCAAATTAGAAGAGATCCAAAATCGTGAGTGGGGGGAAAGGGGATAAAAAGAGGTTCAAAAAGGAAGAATGAAAAAAAAAAAAACAAAAAGAAAAGAAAAAGAAAAAAAAAAGAAAAGAAAAGAATTTTTTTAAAAAAGAAAACACCTAAGAAAAATGTAAAATATATATATATATATATATATATTAGATAAACTAGTAAAAAATCGTTAAAAAAGAAAAAGGTAACAGTTAAAAAAAATTTTACCCGAAGGGTGAGAAAAAAAAAAAATGAAAAAGAAAAAATTAAATTAACTGCAAGACTAAAAAAAAATCACAGGAAAAAAGCCATGAGTTCCGTGCTTGGCTTTCTCCTCCTCTGGAATTCTGCTGCTCTCCTTGGTATTGAAACCACACTCCTTGGTAGGTGAACTTGGTCTCGGCTGGATTTCTTGTTGATCTTCTGGGGGAGGGGCCTGTTGTAGTGATTCTCAAGTGTCTTTGCCCCAGGCGGAATTACACCGCCCTTACCCGGGGCCGGGGTGAGTAATCCGCTCGGGTTTGCTTTCAGGAGCTTTTGTTCCCTGAGCGCTTTCCGTAGAGTTCCGGAGGACGGGAATACAAATGGCGGCCTCCTGGTCTCCGGCCCGGAGGAGCCGAGAGCCCAGGGCCCCACTCCTCAGTGCGCCCTCAGAGAACAGCGCCCAGTTACTCCCGTCTGCCTGACCTCCGGCCGCGCTCCGAGCTCACCGAGCCTGCGACCGGTTCAAGGTCACCCCGAGCTGCGAGCTTACTGTCGGCTCTGTCTCTGTAGCCGGCTTTCCCGTTCCAATACCCGCAAGCTCTGCGACACTCAGACACCCCCGATCCTTCTGTGACCCTGCGGGACCTGAGGCCACGCTGACCCCGCGTGGGCTTCGCCCCGGTTTAGCCTCTGGAGCGATGTCCTTCAGCGGAACAGACTTTTAAAAGTCCTGATTTTGTGCGCGGTTGCTCCGCCGCTTGCCGGGAGCCGGCCCCTCCCCCCGGGGTCTATCTTCCCGTCGCTTTGGATTCACTTCTCCGCCGGTCCTACCTTTCAGAAAGTGGTTGTTTTTCTGTTTCCAGAATTGCTGTTCTTCTTCTCTTCGATCTGCCGATGGATTTTCAGGTGTTTGCAATCTTTAGATAAGCTATCTTGCTGATCTCCGGCTAGCTGAAGCAGTCTCAGCTTGCTACTTCTCCGCCATCTTGACTCCTCCCACCAAGCCATGACAGTTTTATAGTTAAATCCATTTAACTACATCTCAACAGCTCATGGCTGATGGAAAGTCTTTGAGGTAAATAATGTATCACCTCACCTCATCCCCAAAACTTCTCCTGATCATGATAGCGTTGGTCTGCCTGCAAGAACATAATACAGTCTTCAGTAGTCCACTGACCGCTTGCCAGCGCCCAAAATATTTGAAATTATCAAGATATTTATAACAAGATATAAAATATCAAGAAATTAAGATTCTTGAACTTACCTCTGTCTTGTCTTCAGCTTAAGGATAAAAAAGAAAGGCTGGTGAGACCAAATCATTACCTTTTATTTGTACCTTTTATCTATAATGCAGGGTAAAAATAGATTTTGAGAAGAAAAATATGTAAGTGAAGGAAAATGCCTTTGTAGAATTTTTGTATCATGTGTCTACACATACATACGCATTTATATTTATACATGTTTATGTATTTGTGTCAAGGAAACAATTTGTTTCATTTTTAATTCTTTCTCGCTTTCTTTGTGATTTCCCATGTGATACTTCACCATTCAGTAAGCTTTGCTTTTTGAACTGTTTTCTGTAGTTTCTCATTTCTACCTTCATTCCATCTCTGGGCTTGAAATATTCCCTGGGAGGAGGGAAAAAAGAAGTGTATGTGTGTGGTGGGGGCGGCTGCGTGGGGTGGAAAGAAGGCAGAGGGAGGGAGACTGCTGAGGGGGAAAAAAGATTTAAATGAGAACTAGAATGAATGCCTCACTTGTTGGCTTTTAGCACAATTACCATACCTTAGGAAATATGCAGGGAATAGTTAATTACGACTAAATGAGCCCCTTTTAGAGGCAGTGGTGGGCCCAGGGAGCCGACTGTCAGAGCGTTGAAGGATGTTGAATTGGAAGGCTGGTCTCCGTGTCAGGCAGGCGATGGTCTGCAGGGGAAGCCAGACAGAGAAAAGATAGCTGGGTGAGAGTAGCCTCAGACAAGGGAGCCATGGATGGCATTTGCATACTTTTCCTGCAAAGGGGGTTTAATCCAAAGAAAGGAGGAGATTTCAGTATTGTCAGGCAGGCTTTGTTCAGGGTGGAGAGCAGAAGGAAATCTGAAGGGGCCTTTCTCAAAGCCTGGGTCTCAGCCTTGAGGTTGTTCTCGTCAAGTTATGTTCTTGAGGGTTGTTTGCACACTATTGTCTGTTTCAAGATCTTCTAAACCCAAAGGGCTCAAAGTATCCCCCTTTGCCAGCACAAAAGAAGGGAATTTGTGTGGTAAAAATGACTCGTGTTGCAAACTGAACCCAAGCACCCTTTGTTCTTGCACAAAATACTCTGAAGTTCCGAGGATTTCTTTTCGAGCCACACTGAGTGAGTCACGCCATGAACGTGTTCACAGGCTAGAAAACAAGGGGAAACCAACCCATGGTTGTGTCTTTCTTTGCCAGCTCAAAGATGTCCTTAACATAATTCCCCCAAAAAGATGGCTCAGGAAAATGTGAAAATTTTTCGATTGCCATGGATCATTGTTGTCCTGTTTCTTCACAGAATTTTCTGAGATTGGAGTGTTTAAGTCTAAAGTTGAGGCAAATTGCTTGGACCATTAAGCAGAAAGTTTCCTTGCCACCTGAGCAACCTTATCTTTTCTCTGGCAACGTGAGCTTATGATTGTTATGTGTGTCTGGTTGTCAAAAGTATGCCTCCTTTTATAAACTGTGGTGGACTATGGAGTATGTGATGGTCTGTCCTTCAGAGGAAGTTTTTCTGATAGTCCACACATTTATAGTGAGGCGCGTGTAGCTGTAGTACCTGCTTATGTAATAAATCGGCATGATATTTATGGGTCAGAAACCAGGACTTGTTTCAGCTATGCTCATTGGTGTGAGCCTAAGTGCCCATAGTCCTTACAGTTCAGGAAAGTAGGTGCTAAAACTCGGAATCTGAGTCTTGAAAAATGATGGTGTACTTGTCTATAAGGGTAGTGTGGGCAGTTGTGAGTACCTTTTAAATTTGCCCTCTGTGTGGAGCTCAGTGCTTCAGAAAATGTGGGTTTTATGTGTGTGTGTGTGTTTATTGATATATTATTTTATTATATATTATAATTTCAATCTGTGTATATTATATATGATAGTTTTGAAATATGTTTTGAAATATATACAGAATATGTTAATATTATTATGTATTAACATAATATTAATATGTATTAACATATTCTGTATATATTTCAAAACATACAAACTAAATGTGGCTTTATAGCTAATTAAGCAAGATACACAGTAAAATTGACCTTGGAAGTTAGGGGAAAAAGGTAGATATTTATTTATCGCAGCTAATTTAGCTTGAGACATTTTTAATTAAAAATATTACTTTATCTGGGCACCTGGGTGGCTCAGTGGGTTAAAGCCTCTGCCTCTGGCTCAGGTCATGATCCCAGGGTTCTGGGATCGAGCCCCGCATCAGGCTCTCTGCTCAGTGGGGAGCCTGCTTCCCCCTCTCTATCTGCCTGCCTTTCTGCCTCTTGTGATCTTTGTCAAATAAATAAATAAATAAAATCTTTTTAAAAATTACTTTATCAAATTTTTTTATTGTTGTTGATACTTCTGCTGGATTTCTGGCTCCTTTGGAGATCTGCGTAGAAGACCCTATACAAATTCAAAATAAAAATAAGCAATGAAAAAATCTGTCAAAGAAATGTTCCTCTGAATTTCAAAACAAAGGTGAAACCTGTAACATGTGAAAGAGAGAGAGAGAGAGAGAAAGCTTACTTTGAAATTAGCATGAACCAGCTTCTGAGAGAGAGTTATGCCCTCTTCACTGGTAAAGTAATTAAGCAACCTTTCATCAAGATATTCATATTTGCAGGGTTTTTCTGATGTTGTAATACCAGTGAGTTTGGATTACAGGTGAGATTGGAAGCTAAGACATTGGCAGGGGCCAGATGAGAGCTTTCTGAAGTTACAAATGAATAGATAAGTGCCTGCTACTTTCCAAAATACATTATTTTTTGTTATTGTTGAGATCCTTGTCTCTGAACTAAGTAAACTCTGCTTTGCTGGAAGTGGTGCATGTCTTTCTCCTGCTTTGCATTTTTCCCTGTGAGAAGCGTGTCTGAGTTGGGGGGACCTGAAAACACCTCTTTGTTGCTGAACTTGTCAAGCACGGCGCTGTGTTCTCTTTCCCACCAGGAAGGTCAGGCCGCTGGGGGCCAATCTGTTTTCTGAAATGAGCCCTACTGTCTGTCCCTGGTGTCTGACAGATTGAAACAGTTGTCTATGTTACTGTGCTCTCAACGCCTTTTAAATGCTTCGTTTTCCGAGAAAAACGTATTTTATGTAGGCTACAAGAAAAAGATAAAAATTTTTAAAAGGACTCGACTTTGGCATTAATATTTATCTGAAAGACAAATTCAATTAACTTTCTAAGAACATATTTACAGATTAGGAAGTTAGCTGCATGCACCGTGTGTACACACACTCACACACACACCAAGATAAGCCTTCACTTACGAATTCTACTTCTGAAGACTTACAGTGAGGGTTCTTCCCCCCCACCCCCAGTTGGAGTAATAAAATTATGAAGTATGGAACTGTTTCAATAGTAGAATTGTAGAAGTAAGAGTCTTTTGTTCACTTAGATTTCAGTTTCATGTATTTTGATCAGAGGTATGTATAAAGCCTGAAGAAATTTGTACTGTGCTGTGCCTCACTTCAATACTCTCCAGATAATTGAGCTAATTAAATCTTTACCAACATTAACACAACGCCAGCATTCCTTGGACAGTGGATAATTATTGCACGAACATGGCAAGCTTAAACTAAACAGATGAAAATAGAGTCCTGTGGAATGGGTATTGAGTTTATTCTTTATTCATCTTTTGATAAGGTTTAATTAAAACTGCCTCTCTCCATTGTGGTGAGAATGAATGTACTTGTTTTCTTAGTGAAAAGCAAATTATTCACTTCAGCCATGGTTCAGTAATCAAAGCCTTTGCAAAGTTTTGGGTTATAGTGTAGCTGTGGGGATATAATTGCTGCAATTCTGTATGAAGGCTTTATCTTTTTTTATTACTTTCTCGTATTTATTTTTGTAGAAAGAAATTTAGAAAAGCCCATTTTGTGATTGGGTGTGGAAGTACATATGTCTGAAGCCTTCTTTGTTGCACGTTTACTGTGGCTAGGTTTTTGTGCGTTTTTTTGTTTTTGTTTTTTCCCTAAAGACGTATGTCTTACAGCCTCTTGCAAAAATTAAGAGTGAAAAGGGACACACATTTGAATAAATGGTATTGGGAGATGGGTCTTTTAAGTTAGTGTAGAAAGTTCATTGAAACCTTCAAATTCTGTGGCTGCCACTGGATTGGCCTGGTGAGTCAACCATCCAAAGGGTAGAAAAGAGTAGATGTTGGGAATTCTTTCCTCAAAGATGCATTTGCCTTCTCTTTCACTTTCTTCAGATCAACCAGAGAGATTTGCTGTGGTGGTGTTCATTAAAGGGGGGGGTAGTGGGTTTTTTTTTTTCTTAGGTTGGTGCTAATTTTGTGGCATGAGTAGATTTTATATATACTAATTACAACTTATTTTCGAACTGTTGTCATGACTGTGCTGGGATTTCTCTTCCTTTCTTCTACCTGTTTTTCTTTCTTTTTATTTTTTTAAATGGAGATTACAAGACATAGGATGTTTTATGGAATCAAGGACAAAAATAAAACAGCCTTGGGCATAAACTGGAAGCAGAGACTCAAACACAGACAGGTTGTCTCTCCTCCTCCTTTTTATTGCCTAGATTCTGACTTTCCCTGATTTTCTGGTCCACATGGTGGAAACCTTTGTGGACTTGGAGCATGATGTGTTATGAGAAAAAAGACCAGACATCACGGTGGGTCAGCATTCCCAACTCCCTCCCAAGGTAATCTGCCCTTCTTAGACCACGTGAATTAACCCTACATCCAAATGATAGTGCCTCTGCTTACCACTTCTCACTGCTCCTTTTCCCTCATCAGTTTCTTAAAGACAACGACAAAGAGACATGAGCAAAATTTTCTCATCTATACAATTACTTTGAGCATTGACATTGAATGCGGTACTTTTGAACTCCCTTCATGTGCAGTGATCATAATCTGGTGGGCTAAAAATAGTGTTTTTTTAAATGGAATAGAGAAAATGAGAAAGGAGAATGTCAGATGCCAGGTGTAGTAGGAGCATTGTTTGATGGAAGTTTTGTCTCAGCTCTGTGTGGGGGTTTGTGTGTACTCTTGTGCACCTGTACTGAGTCAGCTAATAAAATGTGTTTTTGCCATGAGCTGTGGCCAAAACAAGTTTGAAAGCCAGTGGCTGCTCCTCTGATCCCCTTCAAGGTTTCTCTTGGGAGGGGGTGGGGGAGTTGACACTGGGCAGGACTCCAAGTCCATCACTCTCCCCATCAAAGTAGCTCCACTTTAATCTGCTGCCCTCATTTTGTTTCCACCTAAAATATCTTTTAAACAAAGGATTCAGTGGCCAAAAGTTCGAATAAATGATTTCCCAGGTCCCTTCTTGGGATTTTTAGAGCTAAGTACAGTAGCTGCCAGGACCAGAACAGGCCTTATTTTGCTTTTCTGCTCTAGGGAGGGCTTGGGAAACTATCCAGCCCTCAGTTGTTTGGGTTTTCTTTCTTTCTTTCTTTCTTTCTTTCTGAAGTTGAAATGCAGTTTCCCTACTAATCCGTAGAAAACTCTGAGACTTAGCATATAACCAGGACAACACTAAATCTGAACTGACTTTATAAACAGCCTTACCATTAGAAAATGGGAGTCTTTCTCCCTGCACTTTTCTTGTCTGATTCATGAGGGAGGGACAAAAGGCAGAAGTGAGCATTGGTGACATGAACAAGAAGGAGCCAGGCAGCCTCACATGCCGGAATAAGTTCCTCAGAGAACTGGGGATCCAGGGGACAGGCAGTCTCTTTAATCGAAATAAATAATAAGAAAACAAGCTGGCTTTCCTAAAAATGCATTTTATTTGACTTCCTTTGGAAAGTTAAAATAGTTGTGAAGCAGTCACTTTTTCTGCCTTTGATATCGCGATGGGTCCAAAAGCTGGGATTTCATGTTAACTCTTTCATTTAGTTATGAGTTCTGTTTTGTCTATATGTGAAAAATGTGAAAAATGTGAAACATTGGGGCGCCTGTGTGGCCCAGTGGGTTAAGCCTCTGCCTTCGGCTCAGGTCATGATCTCAGAGTCCTGGGATCGAGTCCTGCATCAGGCTCTCTGCTCGGCAGGGAGTCTGCTTCCCCCATCTCTCTGCCTGCCTCTCTGCCTACTTGTAATCTCCATCTGTTAAATAAATAAATAAACAAAATCTTTTTTAAAAATGTAAAACAGCTATGGGCTTCCTTTCTTTGGACCGTATGTTAGTGGACCTTTTATTAGTCATTCATTGCATTTTAGTATCAGCCTGTTAGCAGTGGCCTTCACCCTGAACAGGCAGCTCTCTGAACTCAGGGAAGCTGTGTAGAGGAGGGCTTAGGGCATGGCTTGGCCTAGCAGCTTGGGCCTTCAGGCTTCACTGCACTCCTTAATAGCTCCCTGACCTGGGCTAAGTCTTAACCTCCTCTGCCTGAGGTTTTCCCCGTCTGTCAATCAGGATGGGAATAGTGCCTTTCTTATCAGCATGTTGAGATTAAATGGGATGACACACATAACGTATTTAGCACAGTGGCTTGCTTGGTTTGTAACAAGGGCTCAGTAGCTATTAGGAATCCCAAATTCCATGAAGTCTGTGAGAAACAAAAGACATACTGATTCGAATTCTTTTGTAATTGTTTTTGGTTTGTCTTACCATTTCTTTTACTAAAGCAAAATTTTTAAAAAGCTAGAAATCCTTACAACACAATGTATTTCTTGGTACAGATCATATATAATCAGGGGCGTCTGGGTGGCTCAGTGAGTTAAGCCTCTGCCTTCGGCTCAGGTCATGATACCAGGGCCCTGGGATCAAGTCTCACAATAGACACCTTGCTCAGCAGGGACTCTGCTTCTCCCTCTCCTTCTGCTGCTCCCCTGCTTATGCTCTCATGCTCTCTCTGTCTCTCTTTCTCTTTCTCTGCCTCTGTCTCCCTCTCTCAGGTAAATATATAAAATCTTTAAAAGGTCATACATAATCATGACAGAAGGAAGAACAAATTGGGCTTCAGTTTGACATGAGTTTTAAAGAGGATGAAGAAAGGGGATTGGTAAGATATCCAAGAGACTGTTTTTTTGTCGTCAGCAGAAAAGGACAAAGGTAGAACTGAACCTGTTCCATGCAGGGGATGGCAAGAATTTACTTGAGTGAAGCAAAGACCGTGATAAGATGGAAGCAATCTTTAAGGAAGATTCTTTCAGTTTCTTGGCCCTCTGTAGAGGGTTGTTGAAAATCATTCCAAAGAAATCATTCATGTGAGGTAGTTCTGTGGTTGAAGTGGGAGAGGATAGGCCAGAGAAGAATTAGAATTGCTTCCCACATTGTGAGCCTAGAGCATTGGCCGGATGGCACCTTCTCTGGTGGCCTTGAAGAACTGGGGAGAGGGGAGCAGTGACTGGGGACAAGGAGCCCGTCTGGCCATGCCCAGTAGAAGTGGGCTTTAATTTAGGTTGGTGTATCAGTAGAGAGTGAGCAGTTAAAAGCTGAACCGAAGATGACAGCACTCTGATGAGATCGACATAATGGTTCAAAAATGGGCTCACTGATACTGAGCTGTGGGGAAAGGTCAGCACAGACGAGAGAGGGTGGGGTCAGAAGAAAGGCAGAAATACGTTGTGGATGTGTCCTGCTCAGCATCCTGTCTGGGAACTCTTTCCCATGCAGAACTCCGCACTACAAGTGTTTGTTTTGCTCTGATTCTCCAGAACACTCTGGAGACCATTACCTTGCAGCTTTTAGCAGACCCTGGCCACACACGTTGGATTTGCCTCAAACAGTGTTTTTAAACCTCTATGGTAAGAGCCAGCATTGACAACTATGTAGATTCTACATAAAAATCCACATTTTTCTGCATCTCATTAAAAAGAAAAGGACGATTGAACCATTCTGGTGTTCTCTAACTGCAGCCATCAGCTACGGTTGTGGGTTGAGTCGCGCCTTCTTTAGAAGAGGCTGTGCTCTAAACTTGGCCACAGTCTCTGCCCTGAGGCTGGGAACCGGATAGTCCTCACCTTCACCTTTTTGCTGTGGCTTATCTTACGACAGAGGTAAAAGAAAAGTTGAGACATCACTTGTAACGATGTCTCTGTCCTAAATGACAAATGTAAAAATAGCCAAAGGAGCTTGTTGTTGAAGAAAAATTGACGAGAGCATATTTCTTTATATAAATTAATGTAACATGCTTCCCTCATGTACATTATCTCCTTGGCCTTTATTGGCCTTGGAGCCTTTTTGTTTCGGTAATTAGATTAATTTTACTGTTATATGTATTTACCTTCCACTTCCAGGAGGACCGACTATAAAGCTTCTTGATGTCAATGTATTCCATAGCATTAGCATAGTTGCACGTAAAGTGAAATATTTGCATTTAGTTGCTGGGGAACCAGGAGCAAACTGAAAAGAATCTAACAGGTTTTCACGGAAGAAAGATATTCATGGAAATAAATGGCCCAGATTAATGGGAACCAGAAGACAATTGGCAAACATGTATCAACAAATGGCCAACAAATCACATATAGATTTGTGAGCTGTCTGATGCCCTGGTTGTGTTAGTCTGCTCAGGCTGCCTGCTCAGGCTGCCATAACAAAGTACATACACTGGGTGGGTTGAAACAGCAGGCATTTATTTCTCACTGTTCTGGAAGCTGGAAAGTCCAAGAGCAAGGTCCTGGCATGTTTGGTTCCTGGTGAGAGCTCTCCTCTTGGCTTATATGTGGCCACTTTCACATGATGTCCTCACATAGCAGAGAGAAAGAGGGAGGGCTCTGGTCTCTCTCCCTCTCTCATAAGGTTACTCATCCCATCATGGGGGCCCACCCTCATGAACTCATCTCAGCCTAATTACCTCCCAACCCCAGATACCACCACATTGGAGGTCAGGGCTTCAACATAAGAATTTTGAGGAACGTCACCCAGTCTGTAACAGTGGTCCTTTAGTGTCACGTAAATACACTAAATGACATAAGATCAAGAGGATCACTAGCTCAAGGTAAGAGGTGAGAAGTACAGTTATATAAATGTAAATACAGTCCAAGGAAAACAGAGCAGGGACATTCCATTCGGAATACTTCGTGGAGAAGACAGCAGTGAGCTAAGACTTGAAGATGATGGGAGATATTTCTAGTTCGGGACGGGCTTCCGGAGAGGGTCACTTAAAGGCACAGAAAGGCTAAAAAGTCTGGAGTGTATTTGAAGTGGACCAGAAACGCGGTGGCCCTGGACAGCACAGTACAGGAGTGGGTGTCTGGGCCGGAGAAGGGCAAGGAAGAAAATCCGAAAATGTCTGAGCATGCATGTGCTATTCTTCCTGAACCTTTTCCCAAACCTTTTCCCTTTGTCGTTTATTTCTAGAGAATTCTGCTTGCACAATGAAACATGGTGATCAGGTTTATAAGAATAATAGTGACAGCATCTTACTTACTGAGCGCTCACCGTGCCAGGCATCCATGTTGAGCACTGATTAGTCCACACAATCGCCTTCTGACTCAGGTGTTTGCAGAGTGGGAAACTGAGACATCAACTATTTGGTCGCACTGCCCACATCCCACTGAGTGGTGCAGTTGCTGTCCTAGCCCCGTTCAACAAGGGGCTGGAAATGTCAACTAGTAGTGCCTTGTCCCATTGTTTCAGATGCTTCCATCACGGTCTTTCTGAGCCTATGCAGTTACTTAGTTGCTGATGTCTCGAGGAACTTGGACTACCTCCGGAGATGAAATTAGAGATGCAAGAGCTGGAGTTGCCCCCAAAACCCTGTCCAAATTGAGTTAATTAATCTGTAACTCAAAGACCCTAAAGGCCCTATTTAAATACAATTTCACTGTTAGTGAGAAGCTCCAGGAACCTTGATTAAAACTGAATGCAGTCAGAAATAAAAAGTGTAAACCTGTCTTTCATCTAAAATTCTCAACATGAAAATCGGGCTCGTGTTCCATATTGTTTCAGTTGGCTCTTAAAACACATATCTCCGTTATTAGTAAAATGATAATGTTCTATATAAATTCCATGAAGGCCCAAGTGGTCTGAAAACATCTGAGATTTCTACATAAGCACTTGTTTTTTAAAAAATATCCTTAAGATACTATTATTAGGGGCCAAATTCAGATAGTCTTACCATCTCATAAATATTTCTTTCAGAATAAACATTTCATAGGTGCAGTAGAATTCCTGTGCAGCTTTTGTCTCTGGCCAGTTTTCATGGATTCCAGAAGCCTGTTCTTATTTATGTCACCTTAAGAGAGAAGGGAACACAGATCACCCAGAAACCATTTAGTTTGAAGATGCACTGTTTGAACTACAGTTGTGTTATCGTAGTCATTTTTGGCATAACCTAAGAAGAAAATTAGTCTGTACTTCGTAAAATATTGGTCTTTTTGGAGCAGGAATTCCAGATTGTCCTGATGCCTAGAAGCTAGTCCGCAAAAGGGATCATCCGCTTGACAGGTATTTGAGGGCTTTTTAAAAATGTATAGCAAAAGCAAACAAGGTAAAGAATCAAAGGTAAGAAAGCATGCAAGGGAGAGATGATTGAAGGAAAAGCTTGATCTCTTCCTCACTTTTTATTTCTAGGCTATTTTTTTTTTACAGTTCAGTGAGTTCCAGGGACATAGTGGCAGGGAAGAGAGAAAGAAGAGAGACGATGGCGGACCTTCCTCCCTACAAAGAAATTTAAACATTGAAATTGTGTTTCTTTCCTTCCATTTGCACCTTTTTTTTTTTTCCCCAATTCTTAACTAGTTGCTGGAGTAGCGTGAGGAAAGCCATAGATATTTGCTGTTCAGAGATCAGGTACTCTTAAAAACAAAAAGAAATGGTTCTCAGGGTTTTCCTAAGGAAAACACTAACTGAATGAGACAGAAGGAGAGGTGACCTATTCTCTCCGGCAGTATAAGATTCCCTATTGATGTGGGTAACCGGTATATGCAAAGGCCTGTTCTGATGGAGCAGACTCAGTACCATCCGTATAGTGCCGTATTCCTTTAGACATACCTTTTTAGAAGGCTGAAATTTACATTAATAAACCAGTCAGGGCTGCATGCCGACATGACTTGAAAGTTAACTGGAATTTATTGATCTGCAGCCTACAAGCTGCTCTATGCTGCGCGGCACATAAGAAAGCCCGTCTTTAAAGTCGCCAAAAAATTTTTTTAATTACCTCAGGAAAGATCTTTTACATCTTCAGACAGTACTGTTGTTTGACTGGAACTTTCTCCCCTCTGCCCCCTCCTCCCCAAATTGGGTCATTAGTGACTGGGGTTGACGGCAGCGATACTAATGCAATGTTCCCAATCCATGCTCCATTTTCTGCATTA
Source organism: Mustela putorius furo (assembly GCF_011764305.1). Taxonomy (NCBI): domain Eukaryota; kingdom Metazoa; phylum Chordata; class Mammalia; order Carnivora; family Mustelidae; genus Mustela; species Mustela putorius. The sequence continues at coordinate 34,418,255 of NW_025421998.1, forward strand.
ATCGAGAGAATGGAAGCAGTGGCTCTCCAGGCCCAGCACCTTTCCTCAGTCTGTGGGGGGTGGGCACTGGAGGGGAGGTTCAAAAGCTGGGGATGCATTTCCTTTATTAACCTGTTAAGAATCTAGCCTCCCAAATGTCCCAAAGCATGCTTCTTAGTGCCTATTGCAATTTTTCCCTGGATGCTTTCTCTTGAACAGCCGCCTATTGTATAAATCTAAGCCCTTCCTATTGCGTGTCCTAAATGAGTCTCTTAAACTTCAGAGAGGGTTACCTGCCTCTGCTGTACAGACAGTGAGCATAGTGGATACCCCCACTTGTGTCCTTTGTGATTTTATAAACTTTTCCAGTCACTCCTCTCAACTTCTGTTTCTTCCCTGTTGAACAGTTTTTCTGTCCTCCATTTTTCTATCCTCCATTTTTCTTTCATCGCACACACAGACACACACACACACGCACGCACGCACCAATGAGGTTTTTTCCCCTCCATTTAAAAAAAAATAGTACTTAGAATATTTTATTCTCCCAGTTTCACTGAACTTTTTAAATCAGGTATCTTATAGGACGTAGTAATAAAACTTGTCCATGTTAAGTGGGCCAGATATACCAGATTGGTACAGAAGTAAAAACATCATCTGCTTATCACCTTTCAGGTCTCCTATACGCCCCCTCCTTCTTCTATCTTGTCTTCTATTCTTTCTCTCTCTCTCTCTGTCTCACACACACACACACACACAGACCAGTCTTCCCATGGTTTTATCACATGAAAGAAGCAGATGGGTCATACAGCTCTTTCTTTCTTTGAGTGTGTTCTCTCTCTCTCTCCAAGATAATTTTTTTTTTAAGATTTTTTTTATTTATTTGACAGAGAGAAATCACAAGTAGATGGAGAGGCAGGCAGAGAGAGAGAGAGAGGGAAGCAGGCTCCCTGCTGAGCAGAGAGCCCGATGCGGGCCTCGATCCCAGGACCCTGAGATCATGACCTGAGCCGAAGGCAGCGGCTTAACCCACTGAGCCACCCAGGCGCCCACCAAGATAATTTTTAATATTAAAAAGAAAATTTTAAAAAAGGAAAATCTAGCTAATGCTCTCTGTTACTTGTAACACTTCTCTGATGCAAAATATTGGTTCTACTCTTTATTTCCCATCTTAAATCAACTCCTCTCTCCATGAGAAAACACTTCCCCAATCCCCTGTTATCTCTGTTTTTATAAACTTATCTCTGATGTGGAACCTTGTCAAAATTATGTGCCCTGCTTATTTATCTTTTCATATAATTGAAAATGATTGGAGAGTCATGCCCTCTCTCCCCGTCTCTCTCCCTCTCACTTCTTCTTTCTATCTCTCTCAGCATATAAATTGCTTTTCCCCTAACAGATTATGTTTGCATATATGGTAAATATCTTTCCCTATATCATAGATGTTACTAACGTATTACATATGAAGACTGTGTTGCCCAGGATCCAAACCCAACTTTTTTTTTTGCCCATAAAAATCTGGATAGGTACATAAATAACCCAAGATAACAAACCAACTCTGAAGTTACTTCTCTCTTGGTATGATAATACTTCACAGCTTTTATTCTTCTGATCTATATTTAGAACTAGGCTTAACCTTAAGATGAGCACATTTTAAAGATTTTTATTTATTTATTTATTTATTTGGCAGAATGAGAGATAACACAAGTAGGCAGAGTGGCAGGCAGAGGGAGAGGGAGAAGCAGGCTCCCCGCTGAGTAGAGAGCCAGACATAGAGCTCCATCCTAGGATGCTGGGATCATGACCTGAGCTGAAAGCAGATGCTTAACCAACTCAGCTATAAAGGGCCTATAGACAAACAGCTAAAGTCGTGGACTTTTTCTATAAAAACATAACACACTGATATGAATGTGTCCAGTTAGGAAACCTGGACCCTGTATTAGAGGCCAAATGATTTTTGAGTGGTCTGGATGAACCAGTAGTCCTAGCTTATTTTTAATATTAATAATTACTCAGCACTAAAACAGTTTTACCCTCTTGAAAAAGAACCATCTCGAGAGATGGAAGCAAAATGGCCATTTCAGGATACAGAAAGAACAGCCCTACAACTAGGGAAACAGTACTCGGTGGGAAATGTTATTTCGGTGGAAGGAAATGCTAAAAAGAGCTTTCTTTCAAAATATTCCCTCCCTCTTCTGAATGTGCCCTTCCGTTTGGGAGCTCCTTCAAGAAAAAAGTTAGCCTCACCTTCAACCCATATTACAGCCTGTTTCTTTGCGTTCTTTCCTGGCTTTCCTACCCTTGGCGCCACCTTTCCTGCATCCCACGTCCTCAGACACGTGCTCAGGATGGATCCCAAGGGCGTACTGGGGACTCCTGCAAACGACATCTCGTAGTGCTTAGTGGTTCCAGCTCTCTCAGCTAGCATGTAGCTAATGCATGAAAAGTTAATACTCCTTAAAAAGAACATATGTTACAATCTCAGTGCCTTGTCAGACACACTCTAATCTGTTAGCAATTTTAGACCTGACAAAAGCTTGTTTCTTTGCCGTGTATCTGTCTCCCTAGTTTTCCCTATTCTGTATGTCCTGGCAAGTTCAGAGCAGGATGATGACATTAAATAGCATGTGTCTTGGTTTTGTTAGCCAGCTCTAAACTGTTTTATATGAATGTACCAACTAATTTCACTATATGGAATTCAATATGCCGTATGGGTATGTTTCGGTTCTGATGATACATTCATTTCATTCCGCTCCATTTTTCCCCCTCTCTTTTATTGACCTGATGCATCCAGATCTATAATGGGGGGGGCAGTAGGATTGATTGACTCGAAGGGTAGGGGATTGCAATGTAGTGATTTCACGCTCAGTTGTTGGCTAACTAACTAACTAGTTTTTATTTAGTGAGGCTGAGTGTCAGGAGATAAAGAATGGTGTAAGGTCCCATTCTGCAGTTTTGGGACAAGCAGCTTAAATGGCTTCAGGGTTCCAAGTGTGAGGGGAATTGTCTCTTTCCAACAGGTAAGGAAGGGACAGATCTAGATAGAGTCATTTGGGTTCAAGATGCCAACTGGCCTGGCCTATTCATAAATCCAAAAAATTGTGAAATCCTCCAGTTGAGAGGAAGTGGAAGAGACATCTGGGGGCACCCTTAACCCTTTTAATGCCATAGATGTAAGACCTCCTGCTTGCTGCTTGTTTACAAGGTCACATTCTGTGTTTTAAGCATTTCTTTATTTATTTTTTGTTTTGTTTTGTTTTAAAGACATTTATTTATTTAAGAGAGATAAAAAGTATGGGGTGGGGGTCGGGGGCAGAGGGAAAAGGAGAGAGAACACTCAAGCCAGTTCCCCACTGAGCAAGGAGCCCAACCTGGGGCTCGATTCCAGAACCCTGAGATCATGACCTGAACTGAAATCAAGAGTGGGTCGCTTAACCAGCTAAGCCACCCAGGCACCCCTAAAGCATTTATGTGAATGTAATTCCCCTTCCTAAATTTCCTTTTAAATCAAATATGCTAGATCAATAATTAATTTTTTGTTTAGGTGAAATGTAGTCAGTCAGTTCATTTACTTTTGCTGCTTTATAATAAAATAATGTAATATATTTACACTCTTTTTCAGACTTTTTTTTTAACATATTGGTCTAAAAAAGTAGAAAAGCTTGGGGTCCCTGGGTGGCTCAGTCGGTTAAGCATCTGCCTTCCACTCAGGTCATGATCTTGGGGTCCTAGGATGAAGTCCTGCATTGGGCTCCCTGCTCACGGGGAGTCTGCTTCTCCTTCTCCCTCTCTCTCTCTCAAATAAATAAATAAAATCTTTAAAAAATAGAAAAGTTTAGTGTTTATATGCTCTGTGTATGTGTGTGTGTGTTTTAATTTTTGGTATGCCAAGTGGCCTAGTGAATTTGGCCTTTGTGTCATCCATGAAAAGTAGTTTACTAGGTCAGTAAAGGTTCTGAAGAGGAATGTAAAAGACAACCTTTATCCTGTTAAGAAAACTGTTTTCAGGCATGTTAAAGTCACTGTTGATATGCTAAATCCAAGTGAATTGGTGAAGGACATCTGCTTGATAAAATTAGACCTCCTCTTGTTTCTGTATATACTTAAAGATAATATAACTGTATCTCTTTAAAGAGTACTAGAATTTAGAATTTGATGCAGCTATGTCTTTCAGGACATTAATCCAAATAGATTTTAGTGTACTAAACACAAGATCCATATTCCTTGATGATTTGCCTCATTAATGCATAAAATATTTTTGTTCATGTGGGAAAACCGTCCACTAAAGGACAGAGATGTCACTACTAATATTTGCTATTTAATGTCTGTCTCATAAAGCAGGCATAATTTTTTCTTAAAACTAGAGTCCCCTTGTAGAGACCGCTCCATCTGCTTCTGCTTAACTCTTCTGCCCCTGCCCTTATCCCTTCCTTGCCCAGACCTGGGTCTTCAGGCTGTCTAGTAGTGCAGAACAAAGAGTTCAAATTCTCAGTGTTTTAGTGAGTCTGATTTGCTAACAGTTACAGGTCCCATGGGAGCCTCCTCTTTCCCAGAGTCTGTTCATTTCAGATCATATCCCTGATACAGGTTGGCCCTATTAAAAATGGCTCCTTGTTATTCAGATCCAGATAACTATGGATCTCACATGCTCTCATTCATGCAAAACATTGCCTTCCCCTGGTAAAAGCCCAGGGGAAGCATGGTTAGCCTATAAAGTGGGGGGACTGACTTCCCCTAACTTCAGAGTTCTGTTGGGGTTCCGTTGCAAATTGTGCCTTCTTTATTTCCTGATTTTTATTTCTCTAGTTGATTTCTTACCAGTTCAATTTTAATAATGTTTGCCATGCTTTTACAACAATATAAATAAAAAGTAGTATGGAATGGGCTTCCTCTTGTACTTCCTCATTTCGTCCCAAAGGGCACTTTTGTTCATGATCCCATAGATGAAGGAAAGGAAAAATTCTTCCCTTTTTTCACTGCATATTTTTTCTTTAATCCGGGTTCATGCTTAGATGTATGACAGAATCCACTAGTACTTAAATATCTACATTATATGGTCACTAAAATGGAAAGATGAGTCTCAGCTTTGCCCACTTATGATGTAATGTTATGGCCTACTGAGCTCAGAGAAGTGAAATAGTCTAAAGAAATGGAAATTAGGGTCAACATGAGATGGGAGAACACTTAGAGCATGCAGACTCAGTTGGAGTGACACCCTTGTATTATATAAAACCAAGCCTGGGTATTTGCGATGATGGTATTCTGAAACACAACCCATGGCTTGATTGGCTTATTAACCAATCAGACTTTCCTCCTGTGGTTACAACTTCTCCAAAGTTCCATAGAAAAATTATAGCTCCCCATATATAGATCGCTTATTCATACAGTGTTACGTCTTGTGAATCATGGTGTGATCTTTCAGTCTCCACAGATACATAGCAACTGTAGAGTTACTTAGAATATAGTGGGAAAGGGGCGCCTGGGTGGCTTCAGTGGTTAAAGCCTCTGCCTTCAGCTCAGGTCATGATCCCAGGGTCCTGGGATCAAGCCCCTCATGGGGCTCTCTGCTCAGCGGGAAGCCTGCTTCCTCCTCTCTCTCTCTGCCTTCCTCTCTGCCTACTTGTGATCTCTCTCAAAGAAAGAAAGAAAGAAAGAAAGAAAGAAAGAAAGAAAGAAAAGAAGGAAGGAAGGAAGGAAGGAAGGAAGGAAGAAAGAAAGAAAGAAAGAAAGAATATAGTGGGAAAAAGTAACACCTGGAATTGCCAACTGAGAATTTTCACAATCAGTGAAAATTATTTTTCCCTCCTCCTCCTACCACCCATTTGATCATTAAATCTCTAGATAGGGACAGTCTTCTGATGTAAGAAATCAGTATGATGTGTAAGAATTACATTATATTTTCAGATTAACTTTTACGCATCTCTTAGGTATCTGGCAAAGCTAACTGGAGAGAGGATTTGTTTTTTAGCTCTAACAATTCCATTCATGGAGATCTTACTCATTTCTGGTGCTGGTGTTAGATCAATCATAAGTCATATGAAAGTTGCTTCCAGTATTTTCCTCAAACTATTTGTATTTATTTTAGATACAGATTTACCTATTCCCACTAATCTGTAATTCATTCAACAAATGTTTATCGAGTAACTTCTATGTCCTATGTGCTGGGGCAGTAAAACTTAGTCACGTATTTTTATTCCACTCAAGGAACTCACATTTAAGCAAGAGAAACACATATATAAATATATGATTTTAATTTAGGGAAGTACTGTATGTGGCCAGGGTGTGAAAAATGTGATGAGGAAGACAGAGAATAGCAACTAAGACCAGAATGTAAATAATAAAACTACTTTGCTAAATGGGGGAAATATTATTACCACTTGCCTGATTGTGTAACTATACATCATTACTAAATGATGACTTTTTATAATAGCTGTGTGGTGTACAGGTTGAGTGCCATTTTCCATACATGGTAAAACGAGGAAGAAATACCAAACATTTATAAATAGAACCAAGCTATAGTCTAAGAATCCAGTGGAGGATTGATGCATCTGCATCGGTGAGGTGTGAGTGATGTGAGGCCCTGGTTGGGCCTTGACCAACTGCAGAGCTGGTGGGGGATGGGAAAGGGAAGCCTGTTGAAAAGACCAGTCTGGCTGGGGTCATTCTCCTGGAAAGACACAGAGGTTGGGATTCAAGAACCAAGAAGCTTTAGACAAAGGATCTTGCTTTGAAGGCATGGAAGCTTTCAACCTAATGTAACAGATAATAAGTATTCATTATTGTGCTCTTGAGCAAGGAAATGACACTGTTAGAAGCAGTGAGATATGAATATTATTTTTTAAGTATCATTTATCATGGGAAGGATCTCTGATTACAGTGTTCATATACTGATCATAAAATTTTGGAAAAGCATGAAAATAAATGCCTTAGAGTTCCAATACCTCAAAATAATTTTGGTTAGCATTTTGGTACATTTGGCATTTTGTTTTTATTTTGCCTTTTTTTAATATATAAAATTGAATCCATACTCTATATTAAACTTTTATAACCCACTTTTTCTTCTTACTGAATAAAACTTAAACATTTTCCCCCATCACCAAATACTCTTCTGCAATGCCCTTCTTTTTTTTTTTTTTTTTGCTTTTCTAATTTTTTATTTTTTATAAACATATAATATATTTTTATCCCCAGGGGTACAGGTCTGTGAATCGCCAGGTATACACACTTCACAACACTCACCAAAGCACATACCCTCCCCAATGTCCATAACCCCATCCCCCTTCTCCCAACCCCCCTCCCCCCAGCAACCCTCAGTTTGTTTTGTGAGATTAAGAGTCACTTATGGTTTGTCTCCCTCCCAATCCCATCTTATTTCATTTATTCTTCTCCTATCCACTTAAGTCCCCATGTTGCATCACCACTTCCTCATATCAGGGAGATCATATGATAGTTGTCTTTCTCCGCTTGACTTATTTCGCTAAGCATGATATGCTCTAGTTCCATCCATGTTGTCGCAAATGGCAAGATTTCATTTCTTTTGATGGCTGCATAGTATTCCATTGTGTGTATATATACCACATCTTCTTTATCCATTCATCTGTTGATGGACATCTAGGTTCTTTCCATAGTTTGGCTATTGTGGACATTGCAATGTCCTTCTTAATGGTGTGTATTCCCCTTATGAAAATGCCACAATTCATTGAACATTAAAGTTGTTCCCATTTTTGAACTGTTGTATATCATGTTACAGTGAAGATCCCTGGGTATTAGTCTTTCCGTACATGACTAATTATTTCCTTGGGATAAATTTCCAGAAATTTTAACTCAAATTTTAAGCCCATAGGTATGAATGATTGAGGTTGCTAATACATATTGTCACATTTGAACCACGATTTTAGAGAAAGAAAGTGGATGTAGTGTGCAACATGTCTTGGAGGAGAGATTCTGTGAGAAGCAATTCAACATAATGCCAAAGAATGCCAGGATTAGACACCTTTGATTCACATCCTGGCTTTGCTTGCTGTGTGACCTCGGTCAGATAAATTCATCTCTGTACTTAGTTTCTTCCCAGATAATGAGAGTATTCATATGAAGCATTCAGAGCAATGTTGGCACATAACGGTTGACACTTTTGATTTGTTATTAGTATTATTATGACAATAGTTTAGGCTAGAGGTGGTGAGAGCCTAGATTCAGTTAATGAGAAGAAAAATACAGAGGGAAATCTTTGACAAATCAGTAGGATTGAGGAGCTGATAGGCTCTATTGGCCAAGGGAGAGGAAAAGGTTTGAAAAAAAGAGAGAAAGTCACAAATTTTAAGGCTGGGGAATAGATTTTTTAGTGATGGAGGTGGCTCGGACCATACTGAAGTTGACACCATGAGGGTTGACACCATGAGGGAGGGACACAGGCTGGTGTCTGTAGGCTGTGGAGTGGAGACTGAGGAAAGCTGTGTCAATTTGGGAATGATCGGGAGTGACGTGGTGGCATAGAAGTGGTCGGACTCCCAGGAGAGAGTCAGGTTCAGGAGCCTGGCCTGCAGGAGGCAAGTGGAGATGGAAACAGCAGGAAGGAAGACAGACCCGCTACAGAGAATGAGAAGATTGCAGAGGTAGAGAATCAAACTGTGGGGGCCATGGAAGGCTTAAGGTCACAAGGGAGCAGGTACTCTGCTGTGCCAAAATAGCAGAGAGTTCAGAGATGATGGGAGGAAAAAACCATTCCCTAGCAATAAATCGAAAGCAAGAGAGCTTGAGTTTTTTGTGTGTGTATTCTGAGGGTTCTTTTGTTGACTTTTCCTTCTAGTATCTTAAAACTTTTCTTGTGAATCTTAGTCACTGTGCTTTCATGGTCATTTTCAGACACTACTTAGAATTCTTCTTTGCTCTGTTGTATTTTAAAGAAAACTTGCAGAGCATTTAGTCTTCCAGCTTGCCCTCTAACAGATCTTTGTTTCTCATTCATTTCATCTCCGGCACAGTTGCCTAAGCATTTGGTTCATGTAACCATTAAAAACGCATGAACAAAAATGCTGTAAAGTAAACAAGACTGCGATATTTTATGCAGTAATCACTTGCCAAGTCTCCCTTTTGAAACTGAAGCCGTTTTTGTGTCATTGAAGTAGAGTAGAATGATCCATAAGCAAGATTTCTGTTGGGTTGATGTATTAAAACAGATGAGACAATTTTAAGTAAAATGTTAAAAGCATTTACTTTCTAATTCAGACCAAGCTTCATCCAAAAAATATTCATCATTCATCCAAAATTTATAAAAAAAAGAAAACTTGCATTTTGACCCCCGAATCATTTGCTGTATAAACTGAGAAAGACTTTTTTAGATATAAAAACTCAGTTTTTAATGCAAATCATTTCTCATTTCATTCCACTTCATGCAGGTTGTTTTCCCATATCATTTTAGTCTTACTACATTTTGAGTTTTGGCTTATTGATGCTTGCTTACCACCTTCTAACTTTATAATTAACTCTTACTAGAACTCCCTGCCAGACCGCTCCTGACCAGTGACCATCACCTTTAAAATACATTTTGTTTGGGTTTGGTTTTGCATTTAATATGAAGTATACTTTTCCTTTAGGCTTGGTCTCCCTGACTTTGCATTAAATCATCCTGAGGTTGATTTTTTTCCCCCAAAACATGTGTTTGGGTAATTTTTAAATCTCTTTGTTAGATTCAGCTTAAATTGGTTTTTTTTTTTCCTCTCCTGTTTTCTATTATTTCTTGGGTGCCCAGCAAAGCACTGAGCCCAGATGGATTCTTTATAATGGCTGTTTGACAACGATTTAAAGGAGGGAGTGAGGAGATCCTTTTTTTTTTTTTTCTCTTGCCTACAGCTGCTCTCAATATGGCTCATCACGACTGAAAGGAAATGAATAAAGATGAGTTATCTGAACTGAAAATCAGCCACAGAGCAGAAGCAATTCATACTCCCCAACCCGTCCACAAATCCAGTAGGGAAAAGGAAGTCATTGCCGTCATTTATTTATTCATATATTTTTAATGGTGGCGGGATTACTTTTTAAATCTTGTACCTTTGAGTAGTGGCCATTTGGAGCATTCGTGAAAGGCCATATGGTTTCAAATGAGATTTCCGTCACATTCTGTGCATTTGAAACTATTTATACAGCACTGAGCTCTTGGCATGCCCAGCACTTAGAACATGAGCAGACCCATGAAAACGCTGTAGACAAAACTAGAGAACATGCAAATAAATAGCAGTTGAGGAAATGTTAGTGGTTTGACATGCCGTTTTGGGATTAGCCTTCACTTGGATGATACAGCCTATATTTTATTTTAAGCAGCTGTCATTTCCATATTTTGTGCATTACATGTCTCCATTTCCGCCCTTGTGACTTAGGTATCTTAAGTGCTCAAAAGCATTTCAGACAGGGAACCACGTGGACAAAGCATTTTGAGTCTGGGTCCAGCCTGGATGGGGATGCTGTTTGCTGCAGACTGTTGCTGTGTCACACATTTCATGTTTTCTCTGTACAAAGGGAAGTTGTGTATCAGTACGAAAGGCAAGATCTCGTGTCGCCTGAGACATGGGGAGATGAGCGCCGAAACTCTGGCCACAGTCAGCTTTTATCCATGACAACAACAGGTTCACGATGTCAGGTTCTTCAGGAGCCACACCGTGCTTTTAGTTCTACTTCGTATTCAGACAGACCTGGGTTCAAATCTCAGTGGCATCATTTTTCACTGTGTAGCCAGGGGCAAGTCCTTAAATCTCTGTTTTCTTTTATTTCCTAGTAAGGACAGTAACATTGATCTCACAAAGCTGTTGGAGAATTCATGGAGAGAGGAGGGATGTCAGGTGCCTCCTATTCCCTGAAAGACATCAGGCCATTATGACAGGCCACCTGGAGTTCCAGTTTCAGAGTCAACTGTCTGGGTTCTGATGCCTCCTGACTGTGGCCTTGAGAACAGAAACTGCCCCCCCAACCCTGCCCCATCTAGACTGCAGCAGTGACCACAGTCACATCTCATGACTTGTGCTGAGGAGTGACTGAGATGACCCACTAGGACTTGCCTGCTATGGGGAAAGTGCTCAGCACTCCCATATGTTGACCTGGCAGGATGGTTGGGTGGATGGGTGTCATGTCTGGGATTCCTAGCATGCCACAAACAAACAGTGGTGGCTACTGTCCTTGTCATCCAGAAGTAATTCCATGTGGAGTCCCACCTTACCATGAGCACTCTTGATTGGCCCTCCTAGCTCATCGCTCCAAGTTCATCCTGGCCACAGCAGCATCTGGTCTGGCACTGACCATCTGTAATGCTACTGTTTTTCTCCAAAGCCGTGATGACTTCCACAGCTCCCGAGAGACTTCCTGTTTCTCTCACAATAGCCATTTGCCAAACATAGACATTTTTGACATCCCAGTTAGGCATGGCACTTCCAGACTTGTTACACTGGAGATGTGGAATTGGTCCCAACTTGCATACGAATTTCCATTGATGTGGAACATTCTCTAATTCCTGAGTGGTGGTCTCTGCAAAGTCATGTATCCTTTCCAAGATAAGTTACATGGTATCGAAAATTACTATAGAAAAGGAGGACTAAGAGAGGCCATTGTAGGGCAGATGTTTATAGTGCGTGGTCTTGCTGCCCTGTCAGAGGTAAAGAACTGGCGGACAAAGCGTTAACATTCTTCTCCAGCTAGATGTAGTCAGGTCATGAGGTGGGCAGTGGGGGGGTAGATATTTAATATGCTGGCTATCTTGAAGCAACTCAGAAAAATTACATTCTTAAACTTCATGACACCAAAAGAGAATGGAAATTAAATTTTCCATTTTCAGTGATGTCCCTTTACCACAGGATAAAGACTTTTAGTATCTGTGAACACTTTCTTTATTACCCAACAAATGTGATATGCTACTAATAGAAAAAAAAGTGCCTATTTCATTTGGGAGCTTCGTGGTAACAGAAAAATACAGAGTTGATATTGCAGTAACTAGGCTCTGCAAGTACCTTTCTAATGAGAAACAGCACTGTTTGGACAAATATTTTCTGGCATCTTTGTATTTCCTTTAACTGGGACCAGAGAAAATGTTGGCTTGGTGTCATGACCACAGGATACTGTGTTTTCCAACTAAAATTGTAAGGACAGTTTTGCCAAGAAAGAAATGAAGGTGATTGGAAGGTATGGAATGGGCTCCTTCTGGTGCTCAGATCTAACAGTGTCACCACCATAGTTTGGTTTGCTGACCATTCGTTCCACATGGTGACGCTGTTGTCTGCCGCTAGCTCCGCAGGTGTGGTCACTGACTGCCCTTCTGCCTCTTCTGTTCATTGCCCCTGTGGTGGGAAAGAGAGCATTCCATAGAGTTGAATAACTCAGCTTCATGAGACTCCTCAACACTTGGAAATTTGGAAATCTAAAGCAGATCTACTTACCAGTTACCCATAGCCAGTTGCTCAGAGCCTGTATTATCTAAAGCTGGGTCCCAACTTTGCTGTGTGTACCACAGGGGAGCGGAGGCTGTGCAGGAGCAAGGGAACCTGAAATGGGCCCCTATTGCAGAGCATGACGGCCTCAAGCAGAGAGGGAAGGAAACAAAATTGGCTGTAAGTCTGAGTTGTGCATCTGGAGGGGGTGGGGGGGACACAAATCCAGAAGACAGGCAGTGAGATCAAAATTGGAGTTACCAGCCTAGGATGGGTAGAGTCTGAACTCTGCCTGTGGTGGTGTTTCTAGGACACCTGCAGCTTCAGTCACAGATGGTCTGGGAGCTGTGGAGACAGAGCAGCAGGTTGGATGTGCTTCTGGTTCCCCTCCAGTTCCACGCTTTTGACCATCTATTGCTTTTTTTAACACATGAGTGTAATAGGAAGACGTGTTTACAGTATTTAATAGCTGGCATCAAAGTGAGTCTCACTTTTCTCTGAAGAAATACTGACCAGAGGTTACATTTAGAAATGAGGTCCACCTTGGTTGGGAGAACGAGATGGTGCCAAGATTTCCTCTAAAAATAATCTATATTACTTTATCCAGGATGAAGAAAATGAAAAGGGGAAAAAAGCAGGGGATAATAGGGAGGAAAGAGCCATCTAGGTGACATAAGACCACTTGCTCTGGGCTTTGCCTTCCCCAAATCCTCAGCAGATCCCTCGGACAGCATCTGTCATGAGCAGAACCTTGATGTGTGGGTCCCCCGCCAGCAGGTGGGAGAGCACTGGAGCCCAAGGCCATGGCAGCATAAGCATCACCCCTGTCCCCAGAGTTTACAGAAATGTTGGGGGTTGTGGACTTTCAGGGGCTGAGAAATTGCCTTTTTCCCCAGACCTAAAGATGGGAAAAACTTCCAGCCACCATCTGAGTAATACGCGTATAAAGGTGTGTTATGACAGGGAGGGAAAACAAATTCATATGCGCAACTTGTGCCCTTCTAATGCTTGTGGGGAAGTGTTTAGTTCAACAGATGACTGAAACCTGTAGCCCACATTTAGTTTCTGCTTATCTGTTCATTTTGCTTGTCCAGGTTTATAAGTAATCAAATATTTACCACATACTGTATATATTTTTGAAGATTTTCTTTACTTGCTATTTCCTTCGTTTTCATTTTCTTTGTTATAATCTATTTGTCAACTCCACTTATGTACGGGGAGTCAGTAGATGTCAGTGACCCCCAGGGGGTCACAGTCTTAATTGGGGAGGGAGACGGAGGCCTGTAGAAACCATGGAATATCAAGTCCCTTCAGTGTCGGTATTCTGAATGGGGAGACGCTGCTCCTGGCTGTGATACTCACAGGGGAGGTGGGATTTGATCTGAACCTAGAGTGTAGGGAGGATCATGGATATTGTGGGTTTGAAGGGGGTGGTGGATAGAGGGGTTCAGGCAGGAGCTGCCCCAGCGCAGACTCGATGCAGGGACAGCTGGGGTACACGTGCAACGGCCCGGGCAAAAGGCTAGAGGATGGCTTCCTTAGAAAGAGTGGAAGGTAACGCTGAAAAACGGAATTTACTTCTTTTAGAAATCAAGACATTTGCTGTATAATCTACAGTTAATCTGACCAGTGAGATTTCTGAAATGCAAGATTTACTGCTCAAAGCAGTGCATTTTGCTACAAAACTTAGAGCACCGTAGAAAATAACTTTGTATTCTGATTCAAGGTAACAGCTCAAGCTATTTTTGTGATGGACTAATCCTAAAACAGCTGTGGAATGAAGGTACCGAAATCAAACTTTTACAACTGAGTCAGTCAACTTCTTCATTATTTTAGTTATACGCTCTTACTAATAAATCCTTACCTTGGGCACCTGGGTGACTCAGCTGGTTGGACGGCTGCCTTCGACTTGGGTCATGATCCCAGGGTCTGAGGATGGAGTCCCACATCGGGCTCCCAGCTCCACGGGAAGTCTGCTTCTCTGCTCTCATGCTTGCTCTCTCATGTCTCTCTCACAAATAAATAAATACAAATCTTTTTTTAAAATTTTTTTAAAAACAAAAAATAAATAAATCCTTACCTTTGCTGTTTCAAAGAGCTTGAGGCAAACAAACAAAAACAACCCCAATGAGCCTGAGATGCCTTTTAAAATCTAACATATGATTGGAAAATAAGTAGTTAAACCGAATTATTAAAACACCAAAGCTATAGATAACTGCTAGGTTTTCTTGACTTTCCGCACATAGCCAGAACATAAGAAATAAAATATGGGTCTTAGTTTTTAAAAAAATTTTTTTAAAGATTTTATTTATTTATTTGACAGGCAGAGATCACAAGTAGGCAGAGAGGCAGGCAGAGAGAGAGGAAGAAGCAGGCTCCCTGCTGAGCAGAGAGCCCGATGTGGGGCTCGATCCCAGGACCCTGGGATCATGACCTGAGCCGAAGGCAGCGGCTTTAACCCACTGAGCCACCCAGGCACCCCAGTTTTTTAAAATTTTTGTATCAATAATATCTATTAACAGTTTAAAATCGCATGCCAACATAAAACATAACTACATTTTTTATATAGCACTAAAGTAAAAATCTCTGTGGAAGGTGAGAAACAAATTAGTCATTCCACCTTCTCCAAGCTTGATACTTAAGAAAGATTAGCTTTTTCTCTTGGTATCTGAAACATTGGTTATTTTTTAAAAAAATTCGTGAAGGAGAAGGACATAAAAGAGAACAATCACTGCCTTCTTTGGCAGGCAAGTGGCATTAGCACGGACAGACTTGCTGGAAACCCCTCAATGGAGGACTTCATAACACATGGAAACATTAGATCATATATATTCTGACAAAATGGTCTTTCTTGCAGAAGAGCATCTTCTTAAAGCAGTCCTACAAAAACATCCAAGTTCAGATTTTCAAAAACTTCTGTTCAAATTCCACAGTCCCAAGTTGACTTCATTCATTCAGTTACTCCATACATATTTATTAATTGTTTCGTGTATGTACAGGGAAATTGCACTGGGTGCAGTGTTCTCTTCAAGCACCAATTTCTAAAAAAATCTGTATCTGCATTAATAACTACCTTTTCGTTTTTTTAATTAAATATTTCTTTTCCGTGTAATCCCAGCAAACATTTGAGGTTTATGGTGAAGGGAAGTGATTTTGTTGTCATTTCAATGATAACCTTTATATTCCTTTCCCTCTGAGGGATGGCCTCATGGAAAAGGTAGAAAAACTGTTTGTGGAGAGGAAAGGAGGGGTCCACGTTTGGAGAGGAGCCCTGTGAAGGCACCAGTTGAAGACCAAATGGGAAGGATGAATGAGAACAGGTTACTGTGACTTGGGCTGAGAGGACAGAAGATAAGAGAAGCAGGGACTGGGGGCACCCATAGGCCTAGGATAGTGACAAAGAGCAAAAGACCCAGAGTCAAACTGGCCCCTTCAAATCCCAGCCTGACCACTTACTGATTCTATAACCTGGAGAAGTCGTTTATCCTGTCCATGCCCCTGGTTCCTCATGGATAAAATGGGGAAGATAGTAGTAATGATAATAGCTGTATTCACCTCTCTGGGTTGTCATGATGATTAAAGGGAGTTAATACATATAAAATACTTAGAATGGTGTCAGGCACATATTTAAGTGATCTATAAAATTTAGCCATTATTGTGGTTTATAGGTCCTCTTAGAGAAGAGAAATACAGTCTAGAAACAGCCTCAGTTTGGACATGTAGTGGTCAAGAAGCCAGTCAGACTCCCTTCTCTGGGAAGTGTTGCGCATGCAATAATACAAATTATGTGTTTAGAATACTTACATAGGGGCGCCTGGGTGTCTTGGTCAGCTAAGCATCAGACTTGATTTCAGCTCAGGTCATGATCTGCGCGCCCTAGGATAGATCCCCAAGTCGGGCTCCCTGCTCAGCGGGGAGTCTGCTTATCTCCCTCTGTGTCTCACCCCACTCTCATGCATGCTCTCTCTCAAATAAAATCTTAAAAAATAAAAAAAAAGAATACTTACATACTCATTCCTCAATTTTCATCTCCTGTTTTCAAAAAACAAATATATGGGGGCGCCTGGGTGGCTCAGTAGGTTAAAGCCTCTGCCTTCAGCTCGGGTCATGATCCCAGAGTCCTGGGATCCAGCCCCACATCAGGCTCTCTGCTCAGCAGGGAGCCTGCTTCCTCCCTCTCTCTCTCTGCCTGCCTCTCTGTCTACTTGTGATCTCTGTCAGATAAATAAATAAAATCTTTTAAAAAAAAACCCACAAATATATATGTTCCTAAAAGTAACACCCATAGGATTCATTGCTCATTCACTGCTCCCAGTAGTGACAATCCCCCTGCCCCTCAACCGACAGGGAAGTTAGGTTATATTAAATGTGCTGTACAAGCCTGTAGCCAGTGAAAGCAGCAAAGGTCTTGCTAGAATGTAATTGTATTGTCCCCTTAGGTCCCTGAAATTGCTCTTCATGTCCACCCCATGTCCTGCTGGTCCAGACAGTCTGGAATAAATTGATGCAAGGAAGTGTCTAGGTTTTTTAGAAGCCAGTGCAAGATTATAGGAAGCTGCTAGTGGTTTTGCAGTGTAAGTATTCCTAATAATAGGCCGAGGGTTTAAAATTGAGGAGCTTAGGCCCAAGAGGAAAATAACACTGTGGTTATTCTGAATTATTGGGGAATGAGGTGGTCCATGTAAGAAAAAAATGGACATATATGGAGTTTGCAACTTTAGGCACACAGACTAGTTGCTATTCTAACCATTTTGGATAAGAACGTGCATGAGGAATTCATTAAGGTTTTGAGATCCCAAAGCGTGGGCTTAAGTCTTACAAGTAACCCTTAACAAATTGCATGATCATATTGTATTTGTATTTTCTGAGTGTTAGTTTCCTCATTTGGGAAATGACAATATTAAGAGCATCTACCTTCTAGGGAAGCTATAAGAATCAATTTCAGGATAGCTTACAGATATCCTGATGTTATAAGATCGCTTACAACATTATCTACATAGTAGGACACTGGAAACACACTAAATGTCCAATAAGAGGTGAGTGGTCGAATCAATTATGGTATAGCCATAGGACATTCATTAGCTTAACAAGCCATTGCTTCACTGATGTAAAAATAAGTATAGCCAACTGAGATCCAAAACTATGAGGAAGTCTTAACTTTATGGAGTAGAAATAATAATTATAATAACTAATATCTTCACAATGCGTAGATGCAAGATCCTGTATAAGTCTTGCACCTCCAACTACTTATTTAGTCCCCAGAACAACCCTCAAGGAGAGCCACTACTGTTATCTATACCAATTTTACACATGCGGCTACTAGGGCAGGGTAAGATGAAGAAAAATGCCAGGCTGGTAAGTGCCCAGGCCAGTCAGCGTAAAGGAATTGGGGGATTTGTGTGCAGTTAGGAAGTCGGGTGGATTCCATGTGGCTCCTCCAAGTCTCACCTGTGATTTCCTAGACAGATGTAGAAAGGCCAGGCTATGTCACAGGTGAATAAAGTGCACCACTTTTGCAACGTTTGTGAAAGAGCTGGCCTGAAATACAGATGGAAACTGCCATCCTTGGAGCGGAAAGCCCTTCACATCGCAAGATTGGCGGCTGGTGATTCTGCAAGCCCCAGATCCGGTTGCAGCCTACTTTCTGCCTGCCAGCTCTACACTGCCTGCCGTTATCGTACTGAAGGGATCCGAGATGAATTTGTAAAACATCATGTCAGGTCCTTTCTAGTCCCAGTATCCCCTGGTGATCCAAGGTTGGGGTCTGGAAAATAGCACAGAACAGAGAAGAGGAAGCAACACCAACTTGCCACAGATACACGTAGAGGGAAGGCGCTATTTTTGTTTAAACGACAGACAGCCAAGAAACAGTTATTTGATCCCTGCTGCTTGAGGGACAGTGGGGAAGGAAAGGTGTTTTTGTGATCACTCTTCAGCGTTCCCCGTGCGGCTTGGTTCGTACAGTCACAACAAAACCCAAGCTCTAATAATACACTGCAGCCGACCACAGATATGTTGCAAGCATTATGCAGGGTAGCAACTAACATCCAGCTTCCTTTTGATTACTTCCAGGCCTGTGACATTTAGGATGCAGCACATTTCTTCTAACCTCAAAGAGCTCACAGAGTCAACAGCATCTCATAATCATGTGCTGACATAGAAATTGTAAGGAATTGTCATTTCTGTGTCTTTCATCACATTTAGGGTGATAGGGTGAATGAGTGCCATATAAGGGGTCCAAAAACATGGGTTTTGGACTAAATCTAACCTCATCACCAACTAGCTGTGACCTTGAGCATGTCACCTAATCTCCATGAGGCCTCTTGATCCCTTTCTCTAAAGTAAGGATAGAGTTTGGGGTCTCCAGAAGCCCTTCCAACTCTCAGATTCTGTGCTAAGTCATCAGCGAGTTCTGGCTAAGACCAGTTTCAAAAGACAATAGCGTTCGTCCCATTGCCCTGAGTAAAATGAAGAGCAGGAAGACCAAGAAAGTGAACATCCCAAATGCTTGTAAATGTTTACCCATCAACTGGGGACAGCTCGAATAGTTCTCAAAGGAGGACATGTGCCCCCTTTCCTGAAAGGAAAAGTGAGACTGTTAACGTACCTTTGAACATTTTAAATGTCAGTTGCCTCTGAATTGTTTTTATTTTTTTAATTTTTTTATTTTAAAGATTTTATTTATTTATTTATTTATTTAAAATAAAGAGAGAGATCACAAGTAGGCAGAGAGGCAGACAGAGAGAGGAGGAAGCAGGCTCCCCACTGAGCAGAGAGCCTGATGCGGGACTTGATCCCAGGACCCTGAGATCATGACCTGAGCCAAAGGCAGCGGCTTAACCCACTGAGCCACCCAGGCACCCTGTTTTTATTTTTAAAGTTCTCTCTACAGCATCATCATTCTCCAAGTTAGTCAGTCATGGCATTATTGAGGAATAGAAGCATGAATGTTTTTTTAAAATCTCAACTTAAGTCTTTACTAAATTTTATTCTGTGGCAGCATGTTTGAAAATGTGTAGGTTTGGTCAACAAGTGCATAGCTTTTTAATAAAACACGAAAGAGCAGTTTTCACTGTTTCCTTCTACTTTTGTTTGACAAACCATCAGAAATGAGTTGTTTGCCAAATGCCTGTTTCCCTAATCAGAAGGCAGCGTGTTACTGACAGCCTTAAGTGGAGAAAGTCTCATGTGGAGGCACTGGGGAAATGCATATCTGGATTTCTATGCAGATTTTTCTCAGAGAAGGCTAACAAATTCATGTAGTCATATCTTAGGAAAGGAAATGTGTTGGGTAGCTTGAGCCTACTGCCCATACAGGCTCTGTGTGTCTGCTATGAAAGACCAAATATCATCCCAGTGGACCTGACCTAGTTGAACATAAATACACCATTGAGGAGCAACTGGCTTCAGAATTAATAAAATTTATGAATAAATAGGATGGCCTTGCAAAGTGGTTGAACTAGAAGTGACCCTTAATTAATTTTTTTAAGCAATGTAGTAGGCTGTAGCTGATGACAAAAATCTATGAAATGAAATTATTTTGTAGAAGGTGGTTGGATGCCTTTCCGTTAGCATTTTGCGAGATTAGAAAATGAATTTAACCCATAAGAGGATCATAGTACAGAGCCTTGTGTTTTTTAATAAGATGCTGATCCAGCCTAGGAGGTGATGGTTATTGGGGCTGGTTTTACCATCCAAGTATTTGGCATTTTCCCTTTTTATTTGTAAGGTCTCCGAATGCTTGGGAATGTGGTTTTAGTGCATCTCAATTTCAGGTTTTGTTTTCCATACTCCCTGGTTTCTCTGACCTGTCCCAACAACACAGTTCAATCTGCATCTGAAGTGATTACTTATGGAAATTGAGAGAGCTGGGCACCCACTGGTGAAGCTCATTAAAGAATCTATCTCCAGTGAGGGCATTCATCCAAAGGGCTGGAAAGGAAGCACCCAGATCCTTCCTTCACTTGAGAATATCATTCAGTTCTTGCTCACTGAAGCTCAGTTTTGAGAAGTCACCATAAAAGAGGCTGAGAATTATAATTGGGTCTTTGGTATAGAAAAATTGTACCGTGTTTTTTTATTCTTATTTTTTTTAATTTTAAATTCCCCCTAAAAGGTCGCTGGATACAGACAATCTCTGAATTTATTGAAGGGAATGCTACAAAGCTGTCCTGTGCAGCTCTGTATATGCCTGTTTGTATTCCAAACTCTTTTGTCACCCAGTAACAAACACACAAAATGGAATTCAATATAAGAATTTCTTTACTGTCTTTTAAAGATTTTCAAGAACTTATGTCCAAACAGTAATGAAAAATTTCTAATTTAAAAGAGAAAAGACAAAGGCCCCCGCATTTGCCTTATATGGTATCTTCTCTGCCTTCAGAGTGGCAAATGTTGGAAATACATTTCGAGTTGCCCTTCATCCAGGTATCTTTTCAGTTCCCTTGCTTGGCAGGTGCATTTTTGACACGGTGGCCAGTGCTTGCGTTCATGCTAAAGCGCCTCACTGCCCAGCTGAGTGCTATCATGTAGACAGGGTCATGGCTCCAGTGTGAACCTAGTCTCAATGCCATGTTGCATGTGGGGCTATTTGCTGGGTAATTGATTAGGTCCCAACCTGACGTCTTCGTTTTGGGTTCCAAATTGGACGTGGGCATGATGACATTGCCCCCATGTAGCAGGGGCTCTGGGCTCCTCTGATGGAAAGAGAAGCCATACAGTGTTTGAATCCTGGGCCAGCCACTTGGTTGCTTTGCAAAGCACTTAACTTCTTGGAACATAATATTCTCATCTGGAAAAAGAAAAATATGGAAAGAATAGTATCTATATCAGAGATTAAAAAAAAAAAGAAAGCCATTTTATAGAAGGTTGTCTTGTTCACACTTTAAAAGATTAGAAAATGTATTTAGACCAAAAGGAAATCATCATGGAGAACCTGATATATTTTGTAAGATGGTGATCGAGCCTCAAAGCTGATAATTGGGGCCACTTTATATATGGTTATGTGGATTCAATAAATTAGCTTTTGTAGGGGTGCCTGGGTGGCTGAGTGGGTTAAGCCTCTGCCTTCAGCTCAGGTCATGGTCCCAGGGTCAAGCCCCACATCGGGGCTCTCTGCTCAGCAGGGAGCCTGCTTCCCTCCCTCCTTTCTGCCTGCATCTCTGCCTACTTGTGATCTCTGTCTGCCAAATAAATAAATAAAATCTTTTTTAAAAAATTAACTTTTGTAAAGTGGTTAGAACAGTGCCTGGCACACAGTAAGGATTTCGTTTGTGCTTAACTGTTGTTATTAACATAAACTCAGGTGTATGCTTATCACAGTCAAGGAAGCCCTTGCTGAGTCGTAATTGAGAAATAAAATATTAAACAAAATGTGTAAGCTCTTTAAAATTTCACTTTACCTGTCAGGCATGGTGCCATTCACCTTATATCCATTATCTTGTTAAAGACTACATGATTCCTTGGGAAACCAATATTTTTTTCTCTGTTGAAAGTGAATTAAACAATAAGTATTAAAGGAATAGGCATTTTCCGTTTTTATAGGTAGACCAAATATCCATTAATACAATGGATATGGAATGCCCCACATTATACCATCGTGCTTCATTCCCTTCAGTTTTTTTAAAAGTCCTTTTTTCATTTAGGAATGTATTTTTCATTTACCCATTTGGGGAGGTAGATAGCATAGGTATTATTGTTTCCAGTTTACAGATGAGGACCCTGAAGTTTTGTGAAACCAAGGGGAAGTGACCATCCAAGACCATAAACCAAGTTCATAGTCCCAAGAACACTGTCGTAGCCCAGAACCTCGCCTGGGCTGGGCCTCTACCCCAACCCCATGACTGCTTCCCCACGCATCTGCTAAGCAGTCACTTCCAAGAGCTGAATAAAACCACCAGCTTTGCATGATTTCCAAAGCTATTGATTGCTCCCCTATTCTTCGTTCATCTTGTGGATAATAAATCCATCCATTTAAAGACAAGAAGAATTCAGTGTTCAGCTGTGGTCTGCTACACACATGTCCACTTTCCTTACATTTTCTTTGAACAGAACACAGTAAAATCTATTGTACAGCTCACCGGCGTGATATCGCTTTGATAGACACTGAGTGACCTAATATACACACTCCAGTGTACTCTAATCTGTGGTCTCCCAGCTCCCACTCGGCAGGAATTCTGAGATGTTGATGGAACCCCGTGATTTAACAGAGCAGCCGGGCTGCCCTTTCACCCCTCACACTGGTTCTGACAGCTGCCTGCCATGTGTAGAGAAAACCTCACAGGCTGAACCCCTGTCACAGAGTAAAGGTCCTTGAATAAACATACAAGCATGATCACGCTACCACTCTAGAATTAAACTGGGTTGTGTTTTTTTTTTTTTCCCAACTGAATTTGCAGTGGGGAAGTTTTAAAACTGAAGATCAGTAGCACCCCCAAAGCGCGCCAAGTACCTTCTCTCTTTAAAAATCAAACAAAATAACATGCACAGGAAGCCTAGGTCTTGTCCACACGTATTTGAATGGCCCTTCTTTTTCAAATGGATTAAACTGTTTTGCCATTACCCAGATTTTTGCACTCCAAAAAGTAGCAGGCCTGCCAGAAATGATGTCTCCTGGGTGAGTTAGGAAACTCGATTTGTTTCTTAAGCTATCAATTTAATCCACACTGCCTTTTTACTTTTATCAGGATATTCTTCAGGTAAAGAATGGAAGGAGGCTTTAGGCATGACTTCCATCCTAAATATAAAGTTGGTTAAAAAAAAAAAAAAAATCCCTCTTCGGCCCAAATAGCATTGTGCTTTATAATTCATTCTTTTCACATACAGTACCCTGCATTATCATGGCTAATGTTTTCCTGCTGAGCTGCCGTCATCTTTTGTCAAGCTGTCAGGGTATTAAATTGATGTACCTTCCACATTTGGATAGAGGTCATTATCCTGTTGCCTGGTTGCATTGCCTCTGCTGAGCAGGTTAACTGCTTGAGGTCTTTCATCTAGATAAATGTTTCGCCAGCACTTTTGCTCTGTGATGACATGAGCTGTTCCTTAGAGGTCAAATAGTGATGTTATGATAAGTTGTTCCCTGTGTGTTCACAGATATGGAGAAGACTGGAGTCAAACTTCATCACAGGCCTAAAAATAATGATAAATGTTCATCTTAGTACATGTCTCCCCAGGAATTTGTGGCTCTGTAAAACTGTGGACTTATATTTTAATTTTACATACAGAGAAAATGTTTGCGCATAAGTGTTTTATTGTTTCAAGTATGGTGAATGAGTCCACGGAGTGTGCTGGAATTTACCCTGTAGTTCCGATGATGGCAGAAATAAATGACTCTGTGTGTGAGAGAGAGAGATAGTATGCATTATAAATTTGCAGGTTTTCTAATATAAAATAACATTTAGAGTAGTTGTAAAGACCACAGTATTAAACACCTTGGTACTGTCCACATAGGAAGACAAGTGGAAAGATACAATGAGATCGTTTCACTTTAGTGAAAACTGATTTGCTGATCAAAAATAATGTTAGTAGCTTGTATTTGATTTTTTTGGAAGAGAGAGAGAGAGAGAGCGAAAAATACACATACTTATTTTAAGGGACAATTGGGGAAGAGTTGTATTTAATTTTTTATAATGAAGAATATACAATTAAAAAGGAAAAATGATTTTAAGTTGTTATATTATAACCAAATAACTTTTTTTAAACTTGTTTCTGAATTCCCAAGTTTTCAGTCCAGTCTTTTCTCCATCTTTTTTTACTGTGGTAAAATATGTATAATGTAAAATTTACCTACTTAACCATTTCTCAGAGTATAGTTCAGCACGATAATGAACTATACTCAGCGTGTTCATAACCCATCACCACCATCCATCTCCATAACTGTTCTCCTTCAGTGATTTCCCAAGTGATAAAGCAAGCTTTATCTCCACCGCTACCACGACTAGTGTTCTTGTATGAGCTACAAGATGCTTTTTTGAGTAAATAGAATAAATTCTTTTAAATTTTTTTAAAATGCCACTTTAAACTATAGCCTCCTTTGAAATGTAAACACATGACATTACACAATTTTAGCCAAACTGCCTCATTTTAATGTTTGACTAACTTCATTTTATATCTAGGCTTTTAAAAAGATAATACAGTTTTTTTCTTAATGCATACTATTATTTTCAACAATTGACCTAGATTTTAGATTATTGCTTTATTATTAAGAGTCACTTATGTACACTCCACAAATTTTATCCTAAAACAAATTTTAAATCCTGCCTAGAGACACCATCTTATTATTGAACTTTGGGTTAGTGAGGTCAAGTGCACTGGTATCTGCTGTTATGTGGCGTCAAAACAAACATGAATGAGACAGTGAAAACCACCTTCAGTGGAAGACTCTGTATTCCCTTTCCTATGCAGTAATTATGTCACCATGAATGCCGTAGTCCAAACTAGAAAGTTCAGTGTCCTCCACACCGTGCCCTATCTCTTAACCAGAAATTGAGTGAGCCCCCAGGGCCTATCAGTCCTTTCTAAACATTGTCTTAAAGTCTGTTTGCTTTTCTGCACTCCCCATTGTCTTCTAGCCTGGGTTGAGGCCCTCTTTCTTCCTCATCTGCGTCCTTAATTGTTTCTCTGCCTCTAGTTACAACTCCCATTTCTCACCACCATCCATCTTCCTCACTAAGAGAGTTTTCTTTCCAAAACACCAATCTGATCAGTCACTCCCTACGTAGAAATGTTTGAGTCAGTCCCATTGGCTGGAGAATAGGGAGACTTACATCATCTGGCCCAGATGCATCTTCCCACCTAATCCTCCCCCTGACCCCACAAACCCCCAAACCCTTTCAGGAGTACAGCCAGGGAGACTCTCAGGGTGCTCAACATGCCTTCTGCTCCCGCTCCCTAGACCTGTTTCCCTCCCCATGGAAATGCCTCCTTTCTTACGCTCTCAGACTTATTCCCCTAAGAAACCTTTTTTTTAAAATCTCTCTTTCTTTCTTTCTTCCTCTTTTTTTTTTACTTCTCCAGGAAAAGGTCATTGTTCTAGCTCTTTTACCTTGTACCTTACTGCTGCACTCACACTACAGTATAATTCGGTTAATTTATATATTTTCCTCATCAAATTACAAATTCCTATAAAACATGGATCACATATTATCTGTAGTTTTCAAACTAGGAAGAATCTGCCCCTCTACACCCAGACGCTTTCCTAATTTCCTATTCTGTCCTAAAAATCGTCTTCTTGAGAACACCTGCTACTTCACCTTTCCCAATGGCCCTTTTTCCCCTTCACCAGAGAAACCATCCTCTCACCCAATCCAGCCTTACCATGTAGTATTGCCTTCAGCTATACAGACCTCCAGGCAACAAAGAAAGGGTACATCCACTTATACTTACCAGAAAGCCTCCTCTAATTGAAGCATCCAGACTTACTCTAGTAACAAACACTGTTCTCTAAGGGATACACCAACTTACCAGGGGAGAAAGGAAGCCACCTTCATCTACTCATTAAGAGATACATTTCCAATAAAAGTTTAGTTTTATTTTTAATAGCTTATTTATTTATTTACTTGACAGCTAGAGATCACAGGTAGGCAGAGAGACAGTCAGAGAGAGAGGAGGAAGCCAGGCTCCCCGCTGAGCAGAAAGCCCGATGTGGGACTCGATCCCAGGACCCTGGGATCATGAACTGAGCCGAAGGCAGAGGCTTTATCCCACTGAGCCACCCAGGCGCGCCAACAGTTGTTTTTAATAGTGTAATATTTTATCACTTGGATCAATTTTCTTGGGAAATTTTTAAATAAATTAAAAGTCCTATATATATTTATGTCATAGAGTATGAAAGTGATAATATTCCAGGATAAGAATGCATTATATTAGGATAAAATTCTGTTAGAGAAGTGCAATGGAAGTGCAAGATAAGGGGAAAAATATATGATGTAAAATTTCCAACTGTTAAAGAATAATTTGTTCATGTACTTTTTTAATGGAATATGGTAGCTCCATATAGTTATGTTCCACTGACCCCACTTTAAAGAATGATGTAAAATCTTTAGCTTAAAATGTCAGTATTTTCAGCAAGCCAAACATTACATCTTTTACTAGCATTCAAATTTATGATAAAAATATCCCATTTCAACTTTTTAAAAAAAGATTTTATTTATTTATTGTTCGGAGAGCTAGAGAGAGAGCAGGACTTGGGGTGGGGGGCAAAGGGAGAGGGAGAAGCAGGCTCCCCACTGAGCAAGGAGCCCAATGTGGGTCTCAATCCTGGGACCCTGGGATCACGACCTGAGCCTAAGGCAGACGCTTAACCAACTGAGCCACCTAGGCGTTCCCCCATTTCAGCTTTAAAATGTGCAGAAGAATATATAGTATAGCAGAAACATTAGTGGAGTTGTCAAGCAAAAGAAGGTTGAAGACTCTTAAAATGATCACATTCCAATCCTAGGAATGCAAAGCAAATGTATGGAATGTTTACCGCTATACCCTTGAAAAAGTTGGTTTTGTTGTTGTTTACTGTTATTTTATTTTAATGTTATCCAAGTAGGCAGATTCACTTTGCTCCCAGTGTGCCAAACAATAACTATTATCGAAAGTCTAATCAGCATCCTTTAGGACTCATGTCTTTTGCCCATCCCTGTATCTGGCCCTAAGCCAAAGAACATCACAATGTCCAGGAGATCCGGAACTCACTGGATTTCTCATGTGCCTTCCCAACTTAATTAATTCCTGTACTTGCTGCTGATCTAGGATGAAAGAGGCTGGGGCAAGAGTTCAGCATGATTTGGGTTTGTAATTATATATTTGAGATACCAGTGTCATCCAACATTGTCATTAAATATACAACTTTCTTGCCTTGAATTTTTTTTTAATTGTACTCAGATACCAAGAGCTCAGGAACATTAGGTTAAATGTGTAAAAGGATCGTTTGTAATGGATCCACAGTCTTCAGAGTCTCCTTGTGAGCTGAGATACCGAAACACAACCATATGATTCATTCCAGCCAGATGTTCCCCGCTAATAAACATCATCCGTGTTCATCATGAAAGGTGTTTTGCTAGATGCTTGGGATACAGAATGCATCACAAATTCACAGTGCTCCTGTCTTCAAGAAGTTTACTTAGTTTTGGTGAAAAGTTTAAATAATAATGCAGTTCATGCTGTGGCTGTTGAAGAGTCATGAAGGTAATTTTTAATGACACATTGAAATGTATGCCTGCCTTTCCCTAAGTGAAAGAAACAGGCTGATACTCATATATGCATAGAAATAAGAAAAATATAAGCAAAATGTTAACAGTGTTTTTCTCCTGATCGAGTAGAATTATGGGCGAGTTTCATTGCCTTTTTGCTCCTCTGTAACTTCTACAAAGAAGAGATCCTTTTGATATTAAAGCCATTGTCATTGGGCTTGGAGATGACAGAGGTCTTACGTATGAAGCTTTGGGCTGTGAACAGAAGAACAGACTATGAAGACAAATGGGAGAACCTGCTTCCCTTAAGATCCTTTTTGGAGGTCAGAGCTGTAGGCCGGGCACTTACTCCTTTCAGCCCTGATTCCAGTCTGTGTTCTCTGGCAACCAGTTCCATTTTTGCTGGGAGGCCAGGAGGGACTGGAGACAGAGGTGAACTATCTGCCACGAAGCTCTCATGTGGCACACACTTGGGCCTTGGTTGTCCATAGCCTACAGGAGTGAGTGCCTGATGGCAGACAAGGTAGGGTCTCCGTCTAACTCCCCTAGTGCCCCGTTATCTGCAGCTTGGCCAAGAGTTCCCTTAGCTTTTCCCCTTGCTGAAAAGCACATTGACACATTTGCACTCAGGGACTTAGGGAATGGAGGTTGGAGTAGAGAGTACTTGGTCTTACAGTTAAGGCCTGACTTCAGCCCCACAAACTAGATCATCTAGAAAGTTCCTTCATGTCCTCAGTTTATATCAAGAAAGATCATTCAGATGAGGATTGTACTACCTGTCATGCCTTCTTAAGGAGAATTTGAGAGAACAAAAGGAAAAAACGTAGATGGAACACACTCTTTTTTTTTTTTTAAGGGAAGGCCTATAGAAATAGAAGAGATCACATTAGAAAAATCTAACTTTACACTGAGAGATTATCCAGAGACTCAGTTTTTTTTTTTTAAGATTTTATTTATTTATTTGACAGACAGAGATCACAAGTAGGCAGAGAGACAGGCAGAGAGAGAGGAAGGGAAGCAGGTTCCCTGCTGAGCTCGATTCCAGGACCCTGGGATCATGACCTGAGCTGAAAGCAGAGGCTTTAACCCACTGAGCCACCCAGGTGCCCCCAGAGACTCAGTTTTTATTGACATTTTAAACAACTCTTATTTTCATGAAAATGTTGAGGAATAAATTTTGCAGCAGAGAGGGAAATCACACACACATTATGCTAGCTGAAGTGCAGCTTTCCACAGCCTCACTATTTACATGCGACAAGTAAACACCAGTTCTGAGGTTCACACTGTAAACCTCTAATGCTTAGTTGACTTCTAAGGGATTTAATCAAGCTACAGGATATGTGATTCAAAGGCAAAAAAAAAAAAAAAAAGTAATAAAAAAATTCTTTCTATGGCAAGGAAAAAGCAGATTGTTTCCATTAATTTTATGAGTAATTTTGTTTTTGTTGGCTGAAAATGAAACCCGGGACAGGGGCGGTGCACAGTGGGAGGGAGGACTTACTGGAACAGCACAAGGTTTGTGTCACAGACGTGCCTCACTACACAGTCACATAAACACACGTGCACATAGACCGGCTGCCGCATCTGAGGACACTCAGACATGGGCTCTCCCCCTCACCAAGCCGGCTTCCCCTCCCAGCTTTTCCCCTCCTGGCCTCTGGTTCTGCTCTACTCTGATTTCAGTGGCTCTCCTCTCCTCTCCTCAGCATTTCCTATCAGCCTCTGAGCCCCTCCTCTCTTTGCTTTGAACAGTCTTGAATTTCTGCACTTTTCTTCATTCTCTCACTTCACACCTGTATTTCTGTGAGAGTTCCTCTGGGCTCCCCCAGCCAATGAAACAAACATTTGTGGAATGCTTGCCATGACGACAGGCTCTCCCTTGTTCCCCTCCACCCTGACTGTGACGTGTAATAAGTCTTCTAAAATGCTGTTTGCATCATGTCATTTCCCTTCTCGGCAATCTAAAGTGACCCTTTATGTCTTTCTACCACCAATCTAGCCTCTTCTGTTTTGGATTTCAAGATCTTTCACATTCTGACTCCCTCCTCCTAGAATCTACCCCAGAAGTCCCACTTTCTCTGCTCAGACCGTTTCCTGTCTCCATGTTTCATTTTTTCATTTTCCCCATTCAAATCCATTGAACACCTGCTTTATACATGCCAGGCACAGTGCTAAGTGCCTAATAGTAAGATGTGGTTACTTCCATTAGAAGCTCCAAGAGTCTAAAGGTGGAACTATGTCAGGGAACAATATAATACCATGTGGTCAGGGTTCTGTAATGCTTGTACCGTGTGCTGGGTAAGTTAGTGGAAAGTGACTGCTGAGTCCACCTGAAGCAAGCTGCCAGTTTTGTCCAGAGAGACCAAGGATATTGTCCAGAGGAGACCAAAACCAGACCAAGGAAATAGAGAGCTGAGAATCGAAAGCCGGTGTGCCTACCTCGTGCTAAGAACCTGATCTAAATCCCAAGCACAGGAATAGACCTTCAGATGAGGAAGGAGTCAAGAGTCAGATGAAAGAAGAGTCGGAAGGGGAGCATGCAAGGACCAGAGGGTAGGTCCTAGACAGTCAGAAGAGAGCAGTGTCAGAATGTGGAGGGCTCATCTTTATGAAATGGTGGGTGTTTGGCTGAGAAGCACCAAATTGTTGGGGTGAAGGCAGTAGTGGGAACCAACACAGGGAAGCATAGGATTACTGTGGCTCAAGCACAAAATACATGTTGGAAATAGTTATGATGGGAAAGGAAAGTTAGTGTCATATTGAAGAGGTTTTTTTGTTTGTTTGTTTTTAAGATTTTATTTATTTGACAGAGAGATCACAAGTAGCCAGAGAGGCAGGTAGAGGTTGGGGGGAGGGGGGAACAGGCTTCCTGCTGAGCAGAGAGCCCAATGTGGGGCTTGATTCCAGGACCCTGAGATCATGACCTGAGCCGAAGGTAGAGGCTGAACCCACTGAGCCACCCAGGTGCCCCCATATTGAAGAGTTTTGATTGCTCATTCCAGGTATATGGATTTTGTCCTGTTTGCCATTGGGGGTGGGGTCACTGGAAAGGAGGTTGGCCCGGCAGCAGGGTTGGAGCAGGTCACGGGTGAACTCATGAGTGACTGTCCCAGACACAAGCTCTAGAGAGGAGCAAGAAGAGAAGACCTTTTTCTAATTTGTATAAAGGCCCAATATATATTGCATATGGTACCCCAGTTGTCATCTGTAGTTTAGGAAAAGAATTCTAGCAACAAATATTTGTTCTTGGATTCAATTAACATTTATTGAACATCTCCTATATTCTCGATGCCATTGTAGGTCCTGGGTGCTCATGGGTAAATAAGACAGAACATCTCTACCCTCAGAACCCAGAGAAAGTAAGCAATGATGGTAGAAATCAGAGAACTATTTAGAAAGATGTTGCCCTACCCTTCGCCTTTCTCTATCCAATTCTGCCCACTCTGTAAAGTTCAGCTCAGTTCAGCCATCTTCCCCAGCAGGTGCCCCTCTTGATCTCCTTCCCCAGACCCTCTAGTTTAACACTTTTCTTAAACACTCTGATACTTAGCTTTTTTTTCTGATTACAGAAATAATATATGTTCTATATAGGAATTTTAAAACCATAGAAGTACATAATAATTTTAATAATTAAAATTAATAATTTTAAAACAATATAAGTACATACTCCATAGTCTCACTAAATATAACCACTTCCCATCAGTATTAGTATAAGGGAAAGTCTGATCTATTACTTCTCTACAGCCCCCAGTATATCCCTGGCATCATCCTCATCTTCATCATTACAAAATGGGCAGATCACTTCCAAAATTACGGTGTTATTTTTTTTTTAAGATTTTATTTATTTATTTGAAAAACAGAAATCACAAGCAGGCAGAGAGGCGGGGGGGGGGGCGGGGGTAGGGGGAAGCAGGCTCCCCGCTGAGCAGAGAGCCCAATGCGGAACTCAATCCCAGGACCCTGAGATCTTGACCTGAGTGGAAAGCAGAGGCTTAACCCAGTGAGCCACCCAGGCGCCCCAAAGTTAGGGTTTTAGACTTTGTACCTGGAAAGAGTGCAGAATTCTTCTGTTTTACAACTTCATTGAGATATATCTCACATACCAGAAAGCTTACCCATTTCAAATGCGCAGTTCAGTGGTTTTTAGTAGATTCGCAGAAGTTGTGCAGACATCACCACAATCTTAATTCCAGAACATTTCATCACTCTAAAAAGAAATCCTGTAGCCATCAGCTGTCACTTCACATTCCTATAGCTCTACATCCCCCAGGGCCCCAGACAACCAGTAATCTTTCCGTTGCTGTGAATTTGAGATTTTAGACACTTCACATCCGTGGAATTATACAACATGCAGTCTTTTGTGACTGGCTTCTTCCACTTTAGTGTTGTATTTTCAGGTTTCATCCATGTTCTGTTTCCTTCTTTCATTCTTTTCTTTTTTGTTTCCAGAGTAATACTCCATTCTGTTCTTCTACCACATTTTATTTATCCCGTCTTCCGTTGACAGACGTTTGGGTTGTTTCCACTCCTTAACTGTGAGGAATAACATTGCTGTGAGTGTGAAAGTGGCTGCTTTATTTTCTATCACCCCCCACCAGCAATGCATGAGGATTCCAGTTCCTCCGCATTTTCATAGGGTTCCTTTGAAAATAGGAACTCCCTCTACTCTGGACTAGATGGTTCTCAGGTAGGCTGGATGCCTGTTAATTATCCGTTCATTGTATGTTATATATAAAAGTTTTGCCTTCCAAGTTTATGGTAAAGTCTGAAAAGCTGCTTTTGAGTGAATCCTTTTCTTTGGGAAAAAAATACTTAGACGAATTGATATTCTTCACCAGAGGGACACATTTGATTATAGTCTTTCTTACAGCAATTACATGAATCCAGTGGTGTTTTGTTGTTGTTGTTGTTGTTGTTGTTGTTAGTTTGTTTTTTTCTTTAAATTCTGAGACAGAAACTGAGAGGCTGAATTTAGATATCAAGAGTTCAGGACTATTACTGACCCTATAGAATCTGTGCTACTTAAAACATGTTCTTTGAGGGTCAGTTGATTATTGACTTTAAGGGAAAAATAGGCACATGAGATTTTTATATTACTGAAGATGTAACATTCCTGGAAATAACAAATACAATAGATCTGCAAGAGGAAATACCTTCAAAAACAGGGTAATGGTGGAATATTAGCTCAATTAAAGCATGAGACTAGGTTCAGGATTAAATAAAGCATTGATAGAAAAGGTATTAAAAACAGTACATAATTATGTCTGTGTCATCACATCTCTTTAAAAAATTTTTTCTAATTCCTTTAAACATAATAATTCCTCTTTGTCCTTACTAACTTACTCTATTTTTATTTGAAAATATATTTAAATACTGTTAAGTACTCCTTTGGTAAGTTCTTTGCCATATGCCCAATTAAGACATCCCTCTCTTTTTTCATATTGCAGTTAGAATGCCTGAGAATCAGTAACAGCTACTTCCGTGTTTATTTTAAACCCAAATTTTAATGACACATGGGTGGCTCAGTCAGCTCAAATGTCTGACTCTTGATTTTGACTCCAGTCATGATCTCAGGGTCGTGAGATCGAGCCCTACATCGGGCTCTATGCTCAGCAGGGAGTCTGCTAGAGCTTCTCTCTCCCTCTCCTCCTGTGTGCACTCTCCCTCTCTCTTCCTAAAATAAATAAATAATTCTTTTTAAAAATTTTTAAGAAGTAAAATAAAATAAAGTTTTAGTTTTACTAAAGTAAAACTTCATTGAGGGCAAGTGTCACAGGAAGTATGTGGAAATCTCTTAAGACAGATGGTCAGCAACTTCTTCCAAATATATTTATGAAGATGGTGATGTTCTATGAGTGTTACTTCAGTGTTTCTCATGTATTTAAATTCATACCCTTTATTACTGGTGATGAACATTATAACAAAATGGAAGTGTTAATCTGTTTTGATGGAAATGAGAAGTAGTAGTACAGATTAGTGTTTTTCTCCTCTCAAACTAAAAGCAATATCCAGACAAAACAGTCCTCAGTGCTGGTGGAATTCCCTAGAATTGTCCACAGCCGTCGATATCTTCCCCTTGGATTCTGAGTTCACCAGCTAAGAGCTAGGAGCTCGGGACCAAGTTGGATGTGTGTAGATATATAAATAAGATACAGATTAGGCAGGTAGCTAGGTAAGTAGATGGGCAGGTAGGTAGATAGATAGACAAATGGACATAGGAAACATACAACTATCATGTTTAGAGTAAGAAATTCAGAATCTCCAGTTAAAGTTTTAGATAAAAATTACTAAATCCAAATCTTTTGTCTTGATGCACATTATAAAATATAAAATATGGTTATAGAGAAACTAGTTATTGGATGAAGACGATAATTCCATTGCCTTATTGCTAGCATTATATTGTACCTCAAAATAACGTATGACTGTGGAACAACAGAATCTCATTACGTTGTGTAATTGTTGATCACTTTAGAGATTAGAGATTGAAACCTAGTTTCCTTTCTGGAAACAAGAGGAGATAATAAGAGCATGTTAATTTAAAGGGCGAATCTTTAACTGAGTAATGACCAGAGTGCCTTAAAGTATGGAGGTTCTTGATTTTCTTTTTTCATACATGTGTTTTGTGTGTTTGTAGCTAAAGAAGTTGAGTAATAGTTGACATTTATAATTATTTCTATTTAGGTATCTTTTTCTTTATCATTTCACTAATGCCTTGAATAGATATCATTACCCAAAAAAAAAAAAAAATCACAAAATAATGCAATTTGGATATACATTGCTCAGCTGGAAACACATTTCACTTCTTCATTTTTTTTTTTCTGAATAATTTTCTCTTAAACATAAGGATATTTAGCAAAGCCTTAGACAGTGCTGACCAAGTAAGCCAAATACCAAACAAGTCTAGTTTTCCATTGCAATTACCAAACATTACCATCTCACCAACCTGCAGTTACGGGGTCAGTAGTTATTTGACACATTTTGTGTAGGTTTGTTAATTACACAAATAATTAGTAAATACATTCTTATTGAAAAGTATCCAAATAACACATTATTGTAGCTAGTAGAACTTCAGAGTTTCCACCCTGTAGCAAATCTTGATCTCTTCTCAGAGGTAGCCATCATTACCAGTTGGTATCTATCTTTCCAGATCCTTTTTGAAATACATGATCTGTCATGCTTATCATTTCAAAAAACGCTATTGCTTGAATTTTACTCAGATTCAAATTATCTTAAGCTCAATTTACCCAGCATGAGGATGATATTCGGATGAGAATCCCAAGATTTTTGCAGGATGCCTAGAAACTTTTCTCTTACCAGAAGGAAAAAACACAAGCAAAAATAAAACAGTCTAAATCTTGGTAGATGTCTCCAGAACTACTCTTCATTTTTTAACATAAAAACGTGCATTTTCTTATATGACTGGTATGTTTTTCTCATTATCTTCTTAAATTTTGTTCCATTGCCTTTCAGAAGTGAATCTTGTCTTCTGCCATCACAGTAAAGTAGAAAGAGTATGAGATTTAGAATAGTAGAATCTGGGTACAAGTTTCAACTTGGCCACTTACTAGTTGTGAGTTCTTAAGGAAATTTTGTGGGTTCTCCACCCTTTGTTTTCCTTATTGGAATAAAGAATGACAAAACCAACCAGCTCACTAGGATTATTTTGAAGAGTTGGTAAGTTGCAGTTTATGTCTGAGGACTTACGATCCAAATTAGACCTGAAAGGCATGTATCTTTCAGAATGGACTAGGTTTTGCTATGGCTTACCATGATGCATGTTTATTTCTCGCTCACATGGTATGTCCAGTATGACTGGGGGCTCTGCTAAGAGACACAGGCCAACAGAGGCTCCATCTCCACATGTCCTTCCTCAGTCAGCTTGGCAGGGGGAAGAGTCGTGACAAGATGAACACTGGCCCTTAACCCAGCCAACTGGAGGTGCTCATTTCATTGGTCTGAATAGGCTGAGTGACCATGCTAACTTCCAGGGGAGGCAGAAGAGCATTGCACTGAGGGTCCCGAAAATAGAGAGCTGGAAAACAGTCACTAATGTACTAATTACAGCCACAGAAATGTTAGCAAACCTTAGAGATAATGTAAAGCCTATCTCGGGAAGGGTGAAAAGTCATTCCTGTTACTGCCTTTGATCCCAGAGATAGTCAGGAAAGATTTCCAATGGAGGAAAACAAGTGTGGGAATGAAAATGAGAGCCTCTTGTGAGTGTCAGACATGGAAAGGAATGCAGGTCAAGGACTTCAATAAGGAAAGAGAGTGAGGGAAGAGGGGATAGCAGAGTGAAACGCACTGGACTAGAGATCGAGCCCCTTCTGAGTCTGAAAAGGGTTGCAAACTGCATCCTGAGCCAACTCCCCTCAGCCTCCTGAGCTCATCGTCAGATGTGGTATGTCCGCCCCATGCAGATGGTTTCAGAGCCTCTTGATTCCACCTTTGTGCTCAGCTCCTGGTTGTGCTTCTGGTGTCTGGTCTGAATGTTGGCACTGTGTTCTTGCTATTGGCTTTTATCCAACTCCTCACACTTCTTTATTATGGAAGATCAGCTACCGACCCAGGGTGGGCAACACACACCATGGCCTCCAGGCTTCACAGGCCACTGAAACAGTCAGAGCAAGGTTTTCTATCCCTCTATTTCCTCAGAACCTCTAAAGAACATCCTGTTTTCTTGTTGCTTGAAAGTTAGGGAAGTGAACCTCCCTCTTATTTAAGAGAAAGACCTATCAAATGGAAAAGGTTTAAATTTCATTATGCCGACACTGGTTTTTCCTTACACTTCCTCTGCTTTGCCATAATTGCAGAAGGGTTCTGAGTTTGCAAGATGCTTAAGACCCCATCTCTTTATGTTTAGAATTTCTCTTTAGAATGGTCCTTCTATATCACCAACTGACATTCAGATGGTGTGGGTGTGTGTAAGAGTGCGTTCAGGGAAGGGAGAATGAAGGACAAGGAAACGCAAACGTTCAAGGAAAGGAAATGAGGAATGGCCTTGTTGCATCTAAACAGGTGCAAAACGCTGGTCAAAAATGCACATGAATATGTACATACTTGATTTTGAAACTCTTAGTCCCTTCTTTATTACTACTCAGGGAAAGAAATGGGATAAATTAAAGTTGTATAAAAGTAATATTACATGGATCACAGAACTGAGGCAGTTCTGTGCAAATGCCCTTGAACACCAAACCAGCAGGCAGATCTGTTTGAGGAGCAAGGTAGAGGGACAGTTAGGTATGGTTGCTATGGCAACCTTGTACCACATGGGCTAAGAGGCATTCCCCCAACTCCACATTTTCCTTTTCCCTCCTTTTTTTTCTTTAAAGATTTTATTTATTTATTTGACAGAGATCACAAGTAGGCAGAGAGGCAGGCAGAGAGAGTGAGAGGGAAGCAGGCTCCCTGCTGAGCAGAGAGCCCCTTGCGGGATTCAATCCCAGGACCCTGAGATCATGACCTGAGCCGAAGGCAGCGGCTTAACCCACTGAGCCACCCAGGCGCCCCTCCTTTTCCCTCCTTAACTGATTCCTGAAGATTTGCAGTCTTTGGGATCTCAGAGCCACCATGCCGGGTCACAGAGGGACACCATCAACTATAAGCCTTCCTTGTCTCCTAGCAAGGAGAGAACAAGTAATTCACGTGCCCAGGATGAACAGGGTGCAAGTGTCGAGAGAGTTCAGCCAAGAAGATGAAAGTGAGCAAGTGTCATTAGTATGCCGAGCTTCCAGACCAAGGTCTGGTACACCACAACTGTAAAATGACAGACCCAGAGTGAGACGACAGAAGCCAAGTTAGTCTGTGAAGAGCAGAAACAGGAGACCATGAGTTGGTCTTCTGATGATAAGAACAAACATTGTTACTGGTAAGAGAAACTAAACTTTGTCCAGAGAATAGGAATATGAAGTATTTCTCTGATAGCTTCAGCTCTGTTAACCATAAAATATAAAACACCCGCCTTCTGCAGGTGGGGACCAGAGGCCCAATAAATCTCTAGCTTCTTGGGAGAGTTGTCTGCAGCCCTCTCTGAGAGACAAAACATAGAACACCGTATTAAAAACAATTACAAATTCTTGGCCGATACTATTTTTTACCTTAAAAGGAAAAATAAGAGTTCAGGGTCATTGGCAAAGCTATGAGAAGCTCTCAATAATTTTGGTTTTCGTAGTACAAAAATAGTAACTATAATATGAAATGAAGTGATAAACATTGGCATTGTATATAATTAGGAAGAATGGGTACAATGGAGTTAGTTTCCATTGATCTGTTATCTGCATTAATGTTGGTACATCACTGATAATGACTTCAATAGAGAAGAAAAGGGAAGGAGGAATGAAGGATTGTGTGTGCGGAAAAAGAGTCTGACTCAGCTCCTCATAGTCTGAGGTTCCTCTATTTTAGATCGCTATTTAGCTCTCTATGTAGGATCCATAGCTCCCATTTCTGCTTTTCTTGCTGGCAGTTGCCTTCATCAGATAAAAGGGTCCAGGTTCCATCTTTCTTGAAGGAAACATGATATACAAACTGAATGAGATTTTTTAGTTTGTTTTGTTTCTATTTGGTTGGTTGTATTTTTATCACTGAGGGAGGGTGTAAGAAATCATGTAAGCAGTTTCCCCCTTCACAGAAATCTCCCTAGATTGTGCGCTTGCTCAAAAGGAATTACCTTCAAATACTTAACTTTCACAGAAGGTATTTCCTCTGCAGTATGCTCTGAAATTATGGCTAGATCATGAAAATGATCATGATGGTTCAACATTCTGACACTCTAATCCTGAGGTCCTTGATCTGGGGTCCCCGGATCTATTAATGGAATCAGTTCAGACTGTATGAAAAAATCTGCATG
This sequence comes from Mustela putorius furo, assembly GCF_011764305.1. Taxonomy (NCBI): domain Eukaryota; kingdom Metazoa; phylum Chordata; class Mammalia; order Carnivora; family Mustelidae; genus Mustela; species Mustela putorius. The sequence goes on from NW_025421998.1 coordinate 34,456,669, forward strand.
TAGTTTTAGTGATGTCATTTTCTGAAGAGAATTCATTGGTGTTCCTCTGGTTCTCAAGTTTGGCAGTAACTCAGAAAGTTTTAAGAATCATCACAGCCTGAAGGGCACCTGGGTGGCTCACTTGATTAAGCATCTGACTCTTGATTTTGGCTCAGGTCATGATCTCAGGGTTGTGAGGGCTCCATGCTGGTCATGGAGCTTGCTTAAGATTCTCTCTCTGACCCTCCCCTGCCTCTCTCACAAAGGAAAAAAAAAAAAGAGGAATTACTGTGATATATGTAGTGCTTAGAAAAATAGCCCTCCAGTGACCATGATTACATACTTTTTGACAGAAAACTCTCGTTGCCATAAATTGTTTTCTAGTCTCTCTAAATTATGCCTTTCATTTCACACCTTGATTCCTAATAATTGCCCTCTACCTTGTGCCTAAAATCAACCCATTAGAATTTTTCCTTTGGGGTACCTGGGTGGCTCAGTGAGTTAAGCCTCTGCTTTCCACTCAGGTCATGATCTCAGGGTCCTGGGATGGAGCCCCACATCGGGCTCTCTGCTCAGCAGGGAGCCTGCTTCCCTCTCTCTCTCTGCCTGCCTCTCTGCCTACTCTACTACTCTGTGTCGAATAAATAAATAAAATTTTAAGAAAAGAATTTTTCCTGTTAACAAAGTACTGAGTGGGGCACCTGGGTGGCACAGTCCATTAAGCATCTGACTCTTGGTTTCAGCTCAGGTCATGATCTCAGGGTCATGAGATTGAGCCCCATGTTGGGCTCTGAGCTCAGCTTGGGATCTGCTCCAGACTGATACACACAACACACATTCTCTCCGCACACCCCCCCCCCACCTCGGCCCCTTCCCCATGTGTTCTCATGCTCTCTCTCTCTTTCTCTAAAATAAATAAATCTTTTTTAAAGAATAAGAAAGTACTGAGAGAGACAGGATTTAACTTTACTGTGTTAATCCAAGCATGAGCAGTTTTACATCCTGCTTGGACCAAGGTCCTCAATAATTGATTATGAGAACTCTGGTGCTATGTAATTGCTTGTATAAACTCTTATCACAAAAACTCTGGGAGGTCAGTAATTAGAAAACAAAAGAGCTTTTCTGTATTAGCATCTCAGGCCCCAGTTCATTGTTCATGACATCTCCTATGGAACTCTACCCCCCCCACGCCCCTTGAAGAATGGCAAAAGGAACAAAACCCAAACAGCTTATTGAAGCTGATGAGGCTGGGTTTGTTTTTTTCCCCACTTTTGTATACTTCATACAATGTACCTTCTATTTAATTATTATGTTTAAAATGGAATTTGAGTGATTTTCCCCCCATGATAACATGAAGCTGTCTGGTTTTTGTTTTTTTGTTTTTCTTTCCTTCCAAATGGCCCCAGTGTTCAAAGTCAGAACTTTTGAAAGGACTTAACAGAGCATCATGAGACGTGATAGGTGCTTAGGGTACAATTTTAATGCCAGCAGACTGGAAAACAAACAGCATAACCCAGACAAGGCATGACTTTGTTCTCTAGCATTTGTGTGAAGAGGAAATAAGATCTTTCTGGGATGTGCTCTGGCTCACAGGTGTGGAAGAGAAGATGTCACATTCCTGACTTAACCACATTGTATGTGGGATTCTGGTTTGGGGGCAAGGCAAAAAGATATTGCCTCACCTCCCACAATAAGGGCTCAACTCCCTTAACTCTATTGGTGCTTTTGTTTCAGTCAGCCCCAAGTGGACACTAAAAAAGCACGCGGCATCCCTTCATCTCATGAGCCTGGTGTGCACTGGCTAATGTCACTGCATTCTTGGGCTCTGTTGCCAGTGGAAGGGAGAGCTTGACCCCAGGCCTGCAGGCGCTGTTCTTTGCTCTGCCGCTAAACCACGGAGCTGTTGGCATTTTAATTGTTTTATGCCAGGAGGAAACCAATTGTGTTGATCTGAGTGTCTTATTCATCAGACATTACAGCCTTCACATTTTTAATGAGCCAGACCTCCCAGTCCACGACGTGTGACGACAGTGATTCAAGACAGGAGTGTAGTGATGATGTTTTCTAATTTATCACAGTGCTCTTTAAAAGATTTGACAATATTTCAGATCTCCAAACACTGCAGTTTGAAAGTCTGTCTGAGGTCGTGTGCTAATCAAAACCAGTAAATCATGTTTGAGTTATAAAGGACAGCAGAGCAGGAAAGCTAGGATTTAGTGCACATTTTCCTTTTCCTTTTAAATGCATAGGCAAATATAAAAACTCAAGTGAACAAACTATTTAATGAGTACCTGAGGCATCTTTCTGGTGCGTGGTGATTGACATGAGGGCGGGAGAGAGGTATACTGTGGGGAGTCAGGCCACATTTGCACTTCTCGTCCTGTGAGAGTAGCAGCCCTAGCCACCTCTTCTGTGAGGCTCAGCACAGGCATGTATGAATTTAAATAGGTAGGATTTATTGAAAGTGCAACTGAGAATTGTGGTGAAGAATAAGCTGATGGTCTTGAATTCAACAACCTCATTAGAGCAGAATGGGATTGACCAGGGCTTTGATTTAAAAAAAAAAAAAAAAAACCTTACAGAGAAAGGTCTAAAATGCAGAGTCCAGGAGAGGTGAAAAATCCCTTGGCAGCTGAGCAGAGGGCAGTCTCATATCCCACCCACTTCTCAACAAATCTTTCGCCACTCTTAGGGGTTAGTGTTTGCAACACTTTGTGACTCTCGTTTTGAGACTAGAGCATCAACGTGTCTTTGTTCGTGTAGTAAAATAAAGTTCCAGGCATGCTGGCTCTGTTTATATAATAAAGTTGGGAGTAACAGCTTGTCAACCCTGTTGTCTCTGGGAGGGTGACCGACTCCTGATTTGCCCCAGTTTTAAAATTGAGATTCCTCCATCCTGGAAACCTCCTTCAGGCCTGGCAAACCGGGACAGCTGGTCCCCCTAGTTCCTAGAAAGGTGGTGGGTTCCTCTAGTGAGTGCTGTGGGCACTTAAACCTGAGCAGACAGACACCTCCTGCTGCCAAAAATACCACAGGCCTTGAACCAGTGGCTCAAGGAATAGAACTTTAAACAAAACAAAACAAAACAAAAACACTCCATTTTATAAAATCTATTATTTTCTTACCATCATGTTCTTTTTTTAGGCACTTTCATTTAATGAGCAAATAAATGGAAATATACTTCGAATGAGAGAAAATGGTACCTGAGCACAAAATGCTAGTATTTACTCCTCACGGCACATATTTGGTAGATCCACCTCTCAGAACTCATCTTGGCTATTAGATGTACTAACTTGTGGGGCACCTGGCTGGCTCAGTCAGTGGAGCATGCAACTCTTGATCTCAGGGGTTGTGAGTTCAAGCCCCATGCTGGGGCAAAGATTATTTTAAAATGAGATCTTTTTTTTCCCTTTTTTTTTAATGGCAAAAAAATTTATATTAGATTTAGCAGCTGGACTCAGTTCGGATGATCCCAATTTTGTTGGCAACATCCAAAGCATCATAGTCAGGGGCCAGCAGAACATATGCCTTCTTCTCTCCATCAGGCCTGATCAAGGTGTTGACCTTGGCCACATCAATGTCATAGAGCTGCTTCACAGCCTGTTTGATCTGCTGCTTGTTGGCCTTGACCTCCACAATGAACACAAGTGTGTTGTTGTCTTCTGTTTTCTTCATGGCTGACTCAGTATCAGTGGGAACTTGATGATGGCATAGTGATGAAGCTTGTTTCTCCTGGGAGTGCTTTTTTGAGGGTATTTGGGCTGCCTTTAGCGATGCAGAGTCTTGGGTCATTAGAAAGTAGTGACAGTGACCGGCAGATCTTTTTTGTGTGACTGTGGGTGCCTTTCAGCACCACTTTCTTGGCCTTCAAAACCTTTGCTTTGGCTTCGGCTTTAGGAGGGGCTGGAGCTTCCTTCTAAGCTTTCAGCACCATCTTTGTGAAAGGCAAAATGAAATTTTTTTTTTTTTAAGATACAGTAATTTGTTATAGCAGTATAACCAGTATCAAAATACTTTATTATAATTTTGTGGAGATGCGTATCCAGTGACTCAATATGTAGATACTTTCCATGACTCAGCACTTAGGGTCCTTGATCTTGGTCTGGAAGTTGTTCCTTGGCGGTATTCACCTGGTGGGGCAGCTATGGGAAGGAGTTGGTGGGAGGTGAGCTGGCTGTCCAGCATATGCATCCCCCAGTATGGCCTTGTGGGACCTTCCTGGGGAAAGAAACGTGCTATGGTAGTGAATGTGTTGTTCTGTGATGGTATCAGAATAGATGTCAGTGCTAGAATAAGATTTCCATTTTCCTGCCTGCATTCAGCAGAATACCCTGTGAAAATTATATGGCTTATGGGGAAAAATAGAGTAAGAGGCAGACAGCTCAAAATGTATTCAACTTAGTAACCATAATGTTTCTGTCTGTTCAGGCCTCTATAACAGAATACCATAGAATGGTGGCTTTACAAACAACAGAAATTTATTCCTCACAGCTCTGGAGGCCAGAAGCCCAAGAGCAAGGCACCAGTAGATTCATGTCTGATGAAGACCCTCTTCCTCTTCTTTTTGTGTCCTCACATGGTGAAGGGTGAGAGAGCTCCCTAGGGTCTCTTTAGTAAGGGCACTAATCCCATTCATGTGAGTTCCACACTGGTGATCTAATCACCCCCAGGAGTCCACCTGAAACTACCATCGCACTGGGGATTAGGTTTCAATATAGGAATTTGGGGGGCATACAACATTCAGTCTAGAGCACAGAGCACTCATCAAAAGCAATAAAAACACTAATAAAAATATTAGCATCTCTTACAAGTGAAAGAAGATTGATGAAAGGGTTGAAGATGTAGAATTTTGGAGCAAATGTGCCAAGATCTAGGAGAATTGTATAAGAAACAGTTAATTCCAAGACAGAGCATGTGGCCAAACCAAGGCAAGAGGAAGTATGTAGGCAAACAGACAGCATGTACAGTACTATTCACCTCTTCAACTCCCATGCAACTGTCTATGTCTCTTGCATATGGCTGCCATGACTTGGTGGCTCAGAACGTCCACAATAGATTTAAGTCTTTCTCATGAACTAATCTGACTTCTGGTTTATGCTGACACCATTCTTTATGTACCAGCCATTTGTAATCTAATTTCAACCCCAGAAATTTGTGTTGTAGCTTTGCAGATTTCTGCAATACAGTGGTTCGTAAGACAGAATGACACTGTAGGGGTGATGATACTGTGTTGAATTCAAAACCCTTATCATGGAAACTTCTTCTGCTTCAACACTTTGGATAATAATACTAGACAAGTTTTAATTTGAAAGAAAAAAATCCACCCAAAATGAAGTCTCAGATCTCCTCTCAGATCTTTTAATTAAAGTCAGACATCAACCCTCGTGTTTCTCTGACTGCTAAATACTTAGAAGTGGTTTTATGATATTTGTGTGTGTTCATTTTAAGTTGTAAAAAATTCACACACTGCTAGGTTACATAGCTTTGTATTTGGTTTATCTAAATATAGTTTAGTAGGACTGTAATATATAAGGAAGGGTAAAGAGTCAGAATCCTGTTTAATTAACTTATCCCACTTAGCAGCCAGTCAGTTATAAAGGTTTGCTGAGCAAGTAAATCTTCCAATATGAAATCTTTGAAAAAAATAAGTCTCATTTGGTAAAGGTTTTGCTCTTCTTAATTTTGTCATTGAAACTATTTCAGCAAGCTATTTCAAACCTCACAGTGTATATATTTGTGTGTGTGTGCATATATGATTATATACATATGATTTAAAGACATATTTTGTGTGTGTATATGTATATATATGTAAAAGATGGCCTGTGTCTTGGATGTTCTTAGAAGACCTACATCAGTACTTTTCTTGTCTGTCTGCACTCCTCTTGGCCTTCACCAAGACGGAATATACTCCCAGAATCGCCATCCCCATGGGTCTAAAATATGACTAGTCTTTTACATAAGGCCGATTTAATAAACAGTCACACCATGAAAATACAGCGTTCTTTTCAATTACCACTAATTATACATCACACAATGCCCAGTATTTAATGAGGATTTTGGCAAATGTTCACTGATAATGATGATTATTGAAATGATATGTTAAGTCCGTTTTCCTTGTGTGAGAAATGTTTTGTTTTGAAATGTTAGACTTATAGCCTTGCTTGAAAATTTTTAATTAAAATCTCCACTTTGGCATGAAGCTTAAAATGTGCAAAGTCACTGCAATTAGTGCATTGTGCATCCATATGGATGTTACCAAACGGCTTTCAACTTAAAGGATTTGAGCTATTTTGAATGATGGACCTTCTGTTAAGCTTAAAACAAAGCCTGTCTATCCCTGCATTCATTTTAATTAATATTCTCTTGCTGGTCTCAAAGATATGTTGCCTTCTGGAGACTGGGGGGGATGGTGAAGAAGAAACATGATTATCATAAGTGAGAAATAAGTTAGAGAAGTAGGTTTGGCTAATTTTCTACTTCCTTCAAGAAGCTTCAGTGCAACCTCAGAGTAACTGGAAAACACTGATTTCAGATGTTCTAAAAGAAAACCTATATTTCTAGCCAAATCATAACATAACTCACTTTAAAAAAAAATGAAGAAATTAAGCTGTCACCAGATTTTTTTAGATCAGTATAAAGATTAAAACTTACCATGTTGAATGTGACATTTATATAAAATCTACTAGTATGAAATTGGAGTATGTATGTTCTATATATACAAATGAGTATATGCGCCATATATGTATATACTTGTATTTATACATATTTTTACTTCTGAGAGATCTGTACTTGCTTAGTTGCTTTAGGGTTTAGTAACCTTATTTCTGGAGTTAGTTTTCTGTAAGTAGTGAATGCTGCTGAACATGAATTTAAAAAAGTACAAAAGATTAATTTGTTGCTTTTCTTAGTATTTTAAGCAGTATTGAACTCAAAGTGGCACAGCCTCTTTAGTAGATTTCCCCCCCCCTGGATATTTTCCATGTGAAAGCTTATCAATATGGTGCTTGGGGAGGGAAAGCATTCTGTACTTTGTTTTCCACAATATCAGAACAAATTCTATAGACAGTTATATATGTTAGTTAAGGCCCTGATTTTCTAACTGTTTCAGACGTCTCAAGCCACTTTCCATGTACCTTCAAAAAGCTACTCACTTTGATGGCCACTGGAATCCTTTGACTTTACCAGTTTAGGCCAATTTCGAATGCTGGTTTAAAAGTAGACCCCTAAAATGATCCAAAAATATCTTCACTGAATTCTCAAGAATAAGATAAATGTGAAAATTACAAAGCAGAATTATAGTTTACCAGAACATGTGGGTAAAATAATTCATGTAGCATGTGACTAGAAAGGCATAAAATCAGTAAGTCCACTCTAGAATACTACCATCCCAGGTCCTGTTTTGATTTTTCCTTTTATTTCAGCATGATGGAAATTCATTCTCCACAGCCACTAGATTTGGCACAAAGATAACCTAATTTTTCCATATTGTCTGAATGTTTAATTTTTATTCCCCCCTTTTTAAAGCATGTCATTAATTACATATCTATCTGTGACTCCTTATTTACCGGTGGTTTGGAGTCTACATTTGAAAAGAAGATTGGAAATGGTTTTATCTTACAGAAGAACAGATAAAAGCTAAACTTGGTCAAATTCTATTGCTTTTCTCAAAGGTAACTTTGTATTTTATAATTCTATACTGTCTTCACTATTGTGAGGCAGCTTTCTCTCTGTCAGATTTTAATAATTCTTTCCTCTCTGTTAGGCATCATTTAACAAAGGGTCTCTCAAACAGAAATGAGCGGATTACCCTACAGCCTCACATACATCCTGGTGAATATCCTGTTCACAATTTAGGCGATGAAAGGAAAACCTACAGTTGTTTTAATTTGGAACCAAAATAATCACTTCTCTCCAGTGAGGCTTAGAGGGGAAGAAAATGGGCCAGAGTCTTTCTGTAGGGGGAAAAAAAAAAAAAAGACTACTTCGAAGAGGGGCAGTGCAGCAGGGGAAAAAATAAAATAAAACAATAAAACAAACACAAAGCCTCTGAGTGGGTAAATAGGCTAGTGAAAGAAAGGCCGTCTGATCGCATTGGTAGCACCCTAAGCTGGGGTCCTCAGCTGTATGGTCCCGCCAGCCTGCAAACTGCGTGTGTGTATGTAGGGGTGTGTGTGTGTGTATGTACACACAGAGACTTAATGGGGAGCACAGAGGGAATTAGAACAAGCCTGGCCCGTTTTTAATTTGGGTCTGTTTGCTTGCATTTAGCACTTAAGGGCTCCTACATTCAGTTTGCTCAAAAGAGTGATGAAGCACTCCTTGCTTATGCCTCAAATCAGAAATGCATGAAGTGCAGCTGCAGAGATAATACATTTTCCCCAAAGGCTTTGGCTGAGCAAATTAGGTGTCAATGGGGTGCCTGCGCAGGCAGTACTCTCTCTAATTAGTCTCTTGAGCCTAGTTGGTGGCGGGTATGAGATGATCTAATCAATTGGTCTGTGTCTGATGGTTCGTGTAAAAATCCTACCAGGCAGACTCTCTCCCACAGGTCACCCACCTGCACAGCGGGACTGCTCATTTTCATTTTTCATCTCCTCCATCACATGACGCTGACAGTTGGTTTTAAGAAAATTGAATCCAAAAAATATCTAGTTCAGAGGGCACATGGGTCAGAACAAAGTTGCATTATGGGTACCAGCGATCCAATTAATTAATATTTATAGCCGAGAAGCTCTATGTAGATATTTCTGAATAAGGATTTTATCAATAAAATCCAATTTCTTGTCTAAAACATTCATTTCTAGGGAAAGAACATTGTAAAAGCAGGAAGCAAGATAAAAATGGCATCTGTTAATCGGATGATATATATACCTATGAGTTGATGTGCACTTAGTTGAGCTTATGGTCACACTCACTGTTCATTTGTATTGTATATGTGGTCTGTTTTAATAATCAATTAAATGTAAGGGAAGGACATACGTTGCTATTATATTTTGCTTCCCTGGGAATATTGTATACCCTCACTCCTTCTACCCACCTCCCCATACATCAAACATATGATTACATTTAGATCTTAAAGAATTTTTCTAGCAATAAACTGACTTACCTTACATAGTCCTTGAAAATTGAAACGAATACTGAGACTGCCCAAGGAGGGAGAAGGGGCATGTCATGCTGCTGCTGAACAGTGTTAGGGTACTTGGCACACAGTTGGGGCTATAGAGTCCTCTCACATAGGTAGGAAAGAGGATACCTCTTATTGGCACCTCCTTTCTTTTTTATTCCTGGCTCCTTCCATTAAATGTCTGAGCCCAAACCCAAATAAAGGACTTATCTGTAATTACTGTGTTCACCATTTATTATCCAATTACTATTATTATGCATTCTCCTTTATTATCCAATTCTGCTTATGCCTTGGGTTAGGGACGTACTGTACTTCTAGAGATTCCACTTAAAGAATCAGGACTGAGGCAAAGACAGACACCACCAATGGCTAAAAAAATGTTTAAACCAACCCAGCAGTATAGTAACATGCCAATGGATTATGGTAACAACATCATTTATTATTACATCAAATCAGGTATCCTGAAAATTACATCATTCAAATAGAATGTCATGTGGTAAAAAAAAAAAAAAAAAAAAGAAAGAAAAAAGAAAAAAAAAACTTGACGCACAGGAAGGTGGTTATTCCACCAGCCTTTCTTGGCTAATGGTGTATCTGTGGATTGTCCGTACTGTACCTGTGCTCTTGACCACGAGAGCACAGGCCCAGCGTTGGCACTCCGTCAATGCGCTGTGAGGGAACCCTGGTTCTAAACACATACTCCACTCCTGAATTTTCAGATTCCACCTCCTCCCTTCCTATTCATTCAGCAGGGGTTTCCTGAGTATCTGAGCAATGGCTTGGCTACGCTCTAGGGACACAATAGTCAACAAAACCAGTTTAATCAGGAACATAAAGATGTCACCTGACTCCCTATTTTCTCCCTCACAGGAAATGTCCCCATATGGGAGGGACATTTGAAGTCACTTGTTCAGGAGGTCAGCCTGGGCAGGTGTGCATTCTGGGGATTAGAGTGGTAGAATGGAGGAGAGCAGTTGGCCCTTGAACAACACCAGTTCGATGGAGCCACGTCTATGCTTGCATGCTGATTTTTTTTTATACATAAAAAACAGTACTGTAAATGTATTTTCTCTTACGATTTTCTTAAGAACACTTCCTTTGCTCTAGCTGACTGTATTGTAGGAATATAGGAATATAGTACATGATATGTATCTAAAATATGTGGGGCTCCTGGGTGGCTCAGTGGGTTAAAGCCTCTGCCTTGGGCTCAGGTCATGATCCCAGGGTCCTGGGATCGAGCCCCGCATCGGGCTCACTTCCTCACATCAGAGCCTGCTTCCTCCTCTCTCTGCCTGCCTCTTTGCCTACTTGTGATCTCTCTCTGTCAAATAAATAAATAAAATCTTAAAAAAATATATATGTGTTAACCAGCTATTCATGTTACCACTAAATCTTCCAGTCAATGGTAGGCAGGTAGTAGTAAAGTTTTTGGAGAGTCAGAAGTTCTATGTGATTTTCAACTGTGTAAGGGGCCAGTGCCCCAGTCCTTACATTGTTCAAGGGTCAACTATATGTCCTTTCTGTGTGGTGATAGGAACGCTATGCCTCGGTAAGATGGTGTCAGGAAAAACCCACAGCTCTCCCATTAGTCCAGGGTGGGCAAGCTTCCCGGAAGAGCGGCAACCTCTGTTCAAGCAACGTGGAAGAGAATGAGCCTTTTTTTTCATCTGCGTAATCAAAATGTCAAGTTTGGTAGCAGGCTTGGGGACTAGCTGAAGATGCCTATAGACAGGTGTGTTTGAAATGTTGTGGGGACAGGTGTTCTCTGTCTTTGATGTCACAGGCCTCAATAAAGATGTCAGTACAGAAGTCAGAATGCATGATTCCATGGGAGCCACAAGGAGAGCACAAGATGGATTTACTTCATTTCCCTGGAAGAATGGGGGTTAAGGCGGTTGGTCTCCTTTTGTTATTTTTGCTAGGGTGGTCACTTGTTTAGGAAGAGATTTGGAAAAGGCATATCTGGGCAGCCTGGCAGGAGTAAGGACTGGCCAAGTGAGCCACAAGCAGCAAGTACATGAGATAATATCTGAGGTGTTTGGACTTAGTGATAACAAAGGGCCTGTGTGTGATATGCACCCACCCAGGCTTCTCCCTCCCCACCAGATCTCTCCCAGAAACTTAAGGTAGGGGCTTTTGTTTACATTTATCTCAGTCACTGAGGACAGAGAATTCTTAAGAATGGAATATTACCTCTATCTCATACCACATTAAAAAAGCAACTCAAGGGACGCCTGGGTGGCTCAGTTGGTTGGACGACTGCCTTCGGCTCAGGTCATGATCCTGGAGTCCTGGGATCGAGTCCCGCATTGGACTCCCAGCTCCATGGGGAGTCTGCTTCTCTCTCTGACCTTCTCCTCGTTCATGCTCTCTCTCATGGTCTCTCTCTCAAGTAAATAAATAAAATCTTTAAAAAAAAAAAAAGCAACTCAAAATGGATTGGAGATGTAAAAGTAAGGACTAAAACTATAAAACTCTTAGAAGAAAATGTAAATCTTCATAACCTTAAATTTGATCATGGAATTTTAGATATGACACCAAAACTATAAGCAACAAAAGAAGAAAATGGATAAATTGGACTTCATCCTAATTAAAAAGTTTTGTGCATCAAAGAATATTATCAACAAGTGAAAAGACAGTCCACAAAATGGGAGTAAATGTTTGCAAATCAAGGGATTGATATCTAAAATATATAAAAATTGGGCACCTGGTGGTTCAGTGGGTTAAAGCCTCTGCCTTCAGCTCAGGTCATGATCCCAGGGTTGTGGGATCGAGCCCCGCATCGGGCTCCCTTCTCAGTGGGGAGCCTGCTCCCCCCTCTCTCTGTGCCTGCCTCTCTGCCTACTTGTGATCTCTATCAAATAAATAAACAAAATCTTAAAATAAATAAATAAATAAATAAAAGTAAAAATAAAATATATAGAAAGTCCTACAACTCAGCAACTGAAAGACCAACAACCGAAATTTAAGAGTGGACAAAGGACTTGGAATACATATTTCTCCAAAGAAGATACGCAGATGGTCAACAAGGACACGAAAAGGTGCTCAAACTAATCATTAGGTAAATACAAATCAAAACCAGAAAATAACAAATGTTGTCAAGGGTGTTGCAAAGAAACCATAACCTGTATATATCACTGGTAGTAATATAAAATGGTGTAGCCGCTGTGGAAAATCGTTTGCCAGTTCTCCAAAAGTTAAGCATAAAATTGCCACATGACCCAGCAATTGCACTCCTAGGTATTTACCCAAAAGAATTGAAAACAGGTATTTAAATACTTGCACATAAATGTTCATGGCAGCACTATTCATAATAGCAGAAAGGTGAAAATGGTCCAGATATACATCAACTCATGAATGGATAAAAAAACGTGGTCTGCCATACAGTAAAATATTACTGGCCCTAAGAGGGGATGAAGTACTGATACATGCTACAACATAGAGGAACATTATGCTAAGTGAAAGAAGTCAGACACAACATGTCACATATTGTATGATTCTGTTTGTATGAAATATCCAGGATAGGTAAATACATAGAGACAGAAAGCAGATTCGAGGTTGCCTGGGAGCTGTGGCAAGAGGAGAATGGGAGTAACTGCTTCAAGGATAGAGGGTCTCCTTTGTGGGTAACAAAAATGTTCTGGAACTAGACAGGGGATGTTTGGATAACATTATGAAAATCCTAAATGCCACTAAATTATATCCTTTACAATGGTTAATTTTAGGTTCTGTGAATTTCACCTCAATAAAAGGAAAAGATGGAAGGTTAACCTTCCAAAAAACTATCCTGTTAAGCAGAGGATATGAGTTGGGAGTAGGGAGGATGCTATTCTTTTTTAAAATATTTTATTTATTTGACAGAGAGAAATCACAACTAGGCAGAGAGGCAGGAGGAAGCAGACTCCCTGTGGAGTAGAGAGCCTGATGCAGGGCTCGATCCCAGGACCCTGGGATAATGACCTGAGCTGAAGGCAGAGGCCCTAACCCACTGAGCCACCCAGGTGCCCCTGGGAGGATGCTATTCTTAATAGTAAGGGCTGGAACTTTTTGCTTTCTTGGTCAAGGTAGCCTCACGTGGGCAGTAAAGTTATTACCACGGAGCCCTCATGACCAGCTGTGTCTAATAAAAGGCCAAAGTTCTTTTCCTGCTCGGGAAGATGACAGTGTTGCACCATAGACTGGTGACAAGCAGGCCTAACCAGGCCTCAGTGACCTTGAACTTTAAATGGAAATGAGGGCTTGTTTCTGGAATTTGGTGGAGCTGGAGTCTCTGGCCTGTGTGACTTGAGCCTGGGAGTCTTTCTTTTCATCCTTCCTGGCAAGACATGCCTTTCCCATCTGAAGGACTCAATGAAAATTTTTAAGGACCAAAAAGAAATGTGGAGAGGAAGAGAGTAAACACTCCTTCTTTCTTCTTGAACCACTCATATGGAAGTAGTTACCAAGTTTAAGCAGGCACCCCTGGAAATGCACAGTCGTATGCAGGATGGTGGGAAGAGGCTGGCAATTCAGGTCCTGCTGGCCAATTTTCCTTCTGTTGAAACTAGGTCTGATAACAGGCAATGAAGGAATTATATACAGCTGGGCTTTTTCTAAAAGCATGTAGGTGATCCATTTTTCTATTTCATGGCCATAAAAATGAACACAAGGATCTGTCCTTTTTTAATGATCTGTATGATGCTACAGGCACTTAATTAAGACCTGTATCACTACTAATGATTTGGGGAAGGAAATTTGCTGAATTTCTTTTTCTCTAAATAATCCAAGAAGAGGTTAGACCATTTAAGTTCATGGAGTTAAATTATTTTAAGGGGGAAAAAAATGGAGTCAGAACATTTGTTTATCGTGTTAAGAGAACTGTTTTTGGTGAAGGAGACCACTCTGTGTGCTCAGGGTGGCAGCAGAGAAAACGGATAAGACTCACTTTTAGCCTAACCAATTTTGATGTCTCGTGTAATTTAGAAAAAAATGAATGATGTAAGTTTTTTCTTTCTTTCTTTTTTTCTTTTCTTTCTTTCTTTCTTTCTTTTTTTTAATATATAGCAATTTTCTCTTTTTCTCCTTCCAGGATTAAGTTGTCATCATTCTGGGAAGAAAAAAAAACACATTAATGAAGTGGCCAATAATACGAAGGGAATCACGGATCAGTTTCCTTCCCCTCCCTGTGGTGGATTTCACTTACAAGAAAATTGAAGCTGGCAAGACCCTGTTTTCTCTGCAATTTATTTAAAACCTTGCACGCATTTGGATACCTTGTGATTTCCAAGAACTATGTGAAGATTAAGCTTTGCTTACTGATACATGGCATGTATTCTTTTCAGTCTTTTGTGTTTGATTTTGTTTGATTTCCCTCTGCAGCGCAGTGTCTCTGTAAAGGTTTTTATGCTTTCACCAGCCATGTCTTAAATACATTAAGACAACACATTTGGTGTTCACACTTCTTCAGTAACGTCTGTACTTGAAAGCCACATGGTGGCATAAAACAATGTGTGTTTTCTTTGAGAGCAGTGCATATTTTGCAACCACTAGGAAGGAAATCTTTAGCTAAAGCAAACCCCTGTTCTCAGGCTGACTTGACAACCTGGTCCCTGGCTGTGGGGCCCCACCTGTCGCTTACCTTTTGAGGACATTTGCAAATGTGTTTTTTTTTTCTTGGAAATAACTGCACATGTATATAGGATATTGGAATCTGCTTAGCATTTTCAAGCCACGTAGCATGACTGTTTTTCAAGTACGTTGGAAGTAAAGAAACAAATATCAAGCATTAAGAACAAAGACAGGGATAAATTGCTTACTTTTCAACCTCTGAAAATTGAGGTGACTTTTTACCTGTTTTCTGGGTCTTGTCAACATCTTATATTTTCCATCCACTCTGTTATGCTTCAGGAGTGTTTTCTAAGTGGAGGAGAAAAGAATGAGGAACAGAATGCTTACAACTTGGGTGCAAAAGAATTCTATCTGCTGGACATTAGAGCCCCAAAAGCCATCTTGGCTAGGTAACATTCAAAAAAAGCAAATTACAGAGTTATCCAGAGTTGAAAATCTGCTCATTTACACCAAAGCACCTTTGAATTACACTTTTTAAAACATTCCAAGCTGATTGGAAGACCTTAACTTTAACCGGCCTCCTGGAAAAACTGTTTGAACACAGGTTGTAGAAACAGTGCAGGAGTCTTGCTTTCAAGATCGTAAGGAAAAAAGAAAGGCCCAGCTTCCCTTATTAAGAAGATGAGGGTCCTTGAAGGAGGAAGGCGCGTCTGTGACAATGATGGAAAGGTGGACTGGGCACGCGCTTTGATGGGGAGGGCGAGCTGCCAGATGCAGGCCCTCTCCCAGTGGGGCCGCCCTCACCACACAACCCCAAATAATACTGAGGCCACCGGGGTAGTTAGGGAACTTCATCTAAAGCATGAAACCTGGACCCTCAGAACACCAGTTCCTATGGAAATACTTTTCATGTACATTGTTTTACATTTTCCTGTTGGTCAGAAAAGAGAGACTGAGAACTTGAAATGCATTGCACTTTTTAGGATCAAGACTAGGAATTTTGAGCCAGTTTGACAAAGGCATTCTCTGAGAGTCACGTGAGGAAAAAGCTTCTCTATAGTTGAAGCCAGTATTCCTAGGGAATTGAACCCAGAACTTCTAAGCATTTAAAGGGTACTTTCCCTGGAGTGGGGCATGAATAAATATGTCAGGGTCACAATCCATCCTATTCAGAAGTAGCATTCATTGAAAGCTTCTAGGTGCAAAGCAAAGAATTATTTACTAATTGATTTTAAAGAGAGCAAAAGTTACCCAAGGCTGGAATGTTTACTGTTTGCTACCTAGAAGTCTTTCCCATTCTTCTCTCAGACATTCCAACCCACTGGAAGTCTTTAGCAGTATTTTACGGTATGCTTAAATTACAATTCCTTAATGTAAATACGGAGAGAAAATTTTACATGCGATAAGAACATCCTTGCCTGTGATTGATTTTGAATTATTTATTTGGGGGAGAGGCATAGCTTTTGTAATTAACCAAGTTTAAACCAAGAGCAGATGATGATTAAATCTTGCTACTTAATAAGCTTTCTAAGTTGAACATTTGAAAATATTTAATATTAAGAGACTTCTCTTAGGAATGGTGGCACCATTCAGAGATATGTGCCCGTCACAGGCAGCTTCTCTCGGAAAGGAAACATAAGCTGGTCAGTGTGGAGGAAAATCTGTTTTTTACACAGACATGTCTCAGAAGGTCTCATTTTGGAGGTCTGTATCTCCCCATCCTTGTCCTCAGTACAAGAAATCCAAAGTCTGGTTCGTTTCTCTCCCCTTTTCTCTCCTATTGGCAATCCATCCCCCCACCTCTTCTCTCCCCACCCCCTCCCACGGAGGGCAGCCATGAAAATCATTACAGAATGTGTTCATTAGCAGATTTATTATTCTATTGAGAAAGCACTGGAATGTTTTGTGAGATTATTTTTATATGAAGGACTAGCCTGATTTCATACAGCTGGAATATTAGGAACTCATTAGCATAGTGAAGGTATATCAGTGCACACACAGTATTCTGAAAAAATAGTTGGGACTTTGTTTCCATTTTCTTAAAGGAACAGTTTGGTTGACTTAAAGATGCAGGATACGTAAGACATAAAAAAATGTTTTTGCAGTGCTCAGAGGAAAAACAAAACAGGGCATAAGGCAGGGGTGGCTGTCCATCCACTGATAAAAGGGTGAGAAGCTATTTCTACCTCCCAAGAGTAGCAAGAAAAGTTTCCAGGGGAGCCTCCAGGTTTGCAGAGAAAGCAAGACCCCTTGGTATCTTTTCCTCAGTGTGTACATGACAGCCAGTGTAATTAATATCCTAGGTTATGTATGTGTCTATATAAGATACTCATCTGTGAATAGTACTTACTGGTTTTATAATCTTTGTTATATAAGAGGATATTTAGGCTGTACATACTGGGGTAGATTATTCCCTGCCCCCTATACATAGGAATATGCTGCATAATTGCACATAACTTCTCTCTCTCTTACTGGCTTGTAGGCAGAGGAAACCATGTATGTTACTGCCTTGCAATTTTCTCATATACCAAAAACAACAACAACAAAAAAGTCTCAAGTGAAATAAGCAATCTCCTATTTTCATTCCCCTTCCTACAGCAGCATATTTTAGAGGCACATACAAAATCTATATTCTCTAGTTGGGAGTGGTTCTTTTTTTTTTTCTTTTCTTTTTCTTTTTCTTTTTTTGTATGATACACTGAGATATGTACTTCATAGCAGAGGGTCAGTACCTAAGAAATGTATTAGCATCATTCAGAAAACTATTATATTCCAAAATGAAACATAGTAAGGAGAATGGGATAATACATGTTGCATATTTGTTCCCAAGTGTAATTTGTCTGTATTATGAAAGATGTAATGGTTTGTCAGCTGTCACTGTTGTTTTCTTGTAACATGATATGGAATAAAGTATAGCAGAATCTCTGTACATTTTCTTGCATCTTCTTGGTGCCAAATAACACCATACATTGTCACAGAAACATTGTCTTAAAAACTCTTAGACACAGTCAGTTTTCGAGTGAAGTAAGAAAGCAAAACAATCCATGGATGTGAGAAGGAGTGAGCTAGCTGGAATGTTCCAGTAGTCTGTAAAACCCTCCCTTTTTAAATTTTTTTAAAGATTTTATCTTTTAAATAATCCCTATACCAATACAGGGCTGGAACCTGCCACCCCAAAATCAAGAGTTGCATGCTCTACTGAGCCAGCCAGGCGCCCCAAGCCCTTCCTTTTTCGATATGCTTTGTCAGTCTTCCGTAGAACAAGTCTGTGAGCTGCAGGATCTTCTCAATTCCACCAGCTCCTTAATGACGTCCACCACACGTTCCATGCATCTGAACCAATCTGGTTTTGTTTAATGACAATCCTATTTATCTTTTATTGTCTGTTTCTTAATTAT
The DNA here is from genome assembly GCF_011764305.1 of Mustela putorius furo. Classification (NCBI taxonomy): domain Eukaryota; kingdom Metazoa; phylum Chordata; class Mammalia; order Carnivora; family Mustelidae; genus Mustela; species Mustela putorius. The sequence continues at coordinate 34,474,717 of NW_025421998.1, forward strand.
CGTGTACATATTCTAAGAGGAGGTGAGTGGGTTACCCTCCACTGAATACAAATCAAAGCTTCAGCATGCCCACGTTCTGCCAGAAGCATCCTTCCCTGAGCTGAGCAGGCTTCCGCAAACACCACCTAGTGGGCGCCTGCACTCGAATTGACAGCGCCACCACTGGAAACCAGTCACATTCTGTCATCTCCTCCTCCTCCTGGTCGGATCTGTCAGCCTCACAACCGCAAACAAACCGCTGCCCACCGCCCCCCCCCCAACTATGATGTCTATAAATTGCTAAGAGTGTCCGTGCCAGATACAGTTATCAATTTATAGATATACTATTTGGTAATTTTAAAATGCTTGCCCTTGAAGGGGCACCTGGGTGGCTCAGTTGCTTGATCTGGGGTCAGGTCATGATCTCAGGGTTGTGAGATGGAGCCTGGTGTTGGGCTCTGCCCTCAGCTGGCAGTCTGCTTGAGATTCTCTCCCTCTCCTGCCCCCTCTCTTTCTGTTCATGAGCTCTCTCACGCTCTCTCTCAAATAAATAGGCAAATCTTTTAAAAATAATGTTTACCCTTGGAGGCAAAAAAAAAAGTTCAAGTCTTACGTTAGGATGACTCAGGACCCCTGGCTTTCCCCCGGGGAGACCCTCACTCGCCAGCAGCAGCCGCCTCAGGTTATCCTTCCCTTGCTCCTCTCCCACAGCTGAGTTCGTGAGCCCTTCACAAGCTCTACATCATTACAAACTTCAGAGTCTGTAAGCTCTCTCAATTTTACCCTTCTCACAAAACCAAATGTAAGTGTCCTCCGCCGATGCAGAGCCCATTCCAGAAAAGCTCATGAGAGCCACCATGTCTTCAACTCCCCCGGCTGCCCCTGCTGTTTTCCCCTACGGCAGCAGAAGTCGCCTCTGCCAAGGACACGTGCATTTCCACACGGTCCTGCCCGCACCTGCGGATTCTGAGACAGGAGATTGTGTAAAGGCAGACTTCGGGGTAGCCAGGGCAGAGATAATGAAATAATACGCAAATTTCTCAGTTCGATGGGAGCCAGAAATCACCCTGGAAACTGATGACAATTAGAGAAGTGTCAAACGAATAACTGGCGTCTGGGAGTCGTTTCAAGGCAGCGAAACGCAAGCCACCGTCCTACTTCCCTCAGCTGCGGGGGCGCATGCGCCCTCGGTTGAGGCCACTTCCGCAAGCCTCGGCGGTGCGCTCCTGTTCTAGAACCTCGCTGTGCCGTGGAGTCCTCGGAGCTCTTAATGAAGGAAAGAAGGAGCAAGAGGGCTGGTATCTACAAGAGGCCCAAGAATTAGCTTTGGGGAGTATTTTTAACTTTTTAAACGCGGCCGCCGGGATGACAGCCCCCTCTCGGCTCCGTAATTGCCCAGCGTCCTCTTTTTCAGCCAAGCTGTTCCAGCGCCGCCGGTCGGAGGACGTGATGTGTGCTGCCTGAGACAAGCAGCGAGAGTCAGGAGGGCGGCACTCCTAGAGTTGCTGTTGGCCCCCAGAGTAAAGAGAAAGCAGAGGGGAAGGTGTCGGAGCAACCCTGTGCCACTAGGTTAACACGTACAGTCGCCGGATAATGGCGGGCATTGTCAGTCTCCGCAATGAGAACCCCACAGTGGCCCAGCAGCCTGCTGCTACCAGTGGGTGGTGGCGTTATGGGCATTAGCTTTGAGAAGCTTAGACAGCAGAGGGGGCTAGGATAAAGGACACAAATCAGGGGAAAACTGACAAGATTAAAAAAAAATCCAAGGCCTCGTATTTACTGTTCATCCCCCATGCTCTCGGTGTACTGTATTGTCTGCGACGAGTCCTGCTGAGAGAGAGCCGGGCACAATAATAGCTCGGAGCGGCCTTGCAGCCCCGGAGCCAGCCTCTGCCAATGGTGCTGGCTGTGCTGCTGGAGAATGGGATTCTGATAGAGTTGTCTTTTTTCTCCTTCCCTGAGAGGCCACCAGTAATTATGGAGCGCACACTGCAAACATGGGGTAAGGGTTGCCTATTGGAATGTGTCCTGGGAAGTGACCCGGCAGGGGTTCCAGCGAAGGTGTGTGCCACCGTCGTCCAAGGTGGGCCTGCCTGACAGATAGATGCACACTGTGCTGGGCTCGCGCAGGGACACGTGTTTGAACCAGCCGTTCAAGGATGTGGAGAAGTCGAAATGAAACTGGCTTTGTACATCATACCACAGTGGGAAAAAATGATCCCTTTCCCTTGCTCCTCCTTCGGCCTAGTCAGGTAAGTGGGGACCTTGTGTCCTCAGGGAAAGGCTGTAATCCACTCCGATCCTTGGGGAAAGCAGGCACAGGTCCCATAACTTTACTTTGCCTGGCATTTGGGGAATTCCGATTCTAACGTTACATTCACTTAGCCCAGTGGCTCACAGCCCTGGCTCTCATTAGAATCATGGGGATGTCTTAAAAACACCCAACCCCAGACCAGTTCATCCTAAAATATTCAGAGTGGGGCCCTGGCATTGGTGTGTTTGGAGAGTTCAACAGGTGGCTCTGTGGAGCAGACCCACAGGAGAACTACTAGACTCTTCCCTTCCTGCTGCCTGCGGCTGCTCTAGAGATAGGGCAGGCAAACTGTTTATGTAAGAGCCAGAGAGCAAATATATTCAGCTTCCCAGGCCATACAGTCTCTGTCACAACTCCTCACTCTGCTGTTGTGGCATGAAATCAGCCGTGCACGATACACACATGAATGGCTTTGGCTGTGTGCCAGTCACACAATTCATGGGCACTGAAGTTTGAATTGCATATAATTTTCACATATCGTGAAATATTTTTCTTTTGACTTTTAAACACTATTTGTAAATGGAAAACCCATTTTTAGCTCGCAGCGTATATAAAAACATACAGCGGGCAAGAATTTGTCTGGGGCCTGTAGCTTGCTTGCCTTGGCTTAGAATACAGCCCTGGTAGTGGGCTCCCCCATTACCAGGGGGTCCCCCTCTGGTCCTCCAAGACCATCCCTGACATTTGCTGGGCCCGGGGTAGAGTCAAAATGGAGGCCCACATAGCTTATATCTAAATATTTAAAAATATAAATCCAACTAACAAAATGTCAAATATATATTCTATTCTCTTACCTGGACAAATACGTCTTCATGATAACCTAGAAGTCCTGGGTTGAACTTAGAACTGCTAGACTTCTCTCGAAGTTCTTCTCCAAAGAACTTTTAACTCAGTGGGTTAAAGAAGTTCTTCTCCATGTCAGAATGTAGGTAGCCGGGTTCAAGGCCTCTCTGCGGCTTTTCACTTCCCATTCCTAGCTGTTAAGGGTGTGGGTCCAGAGTGAGGGTTACACGTGCATGGGTATCAACATCCAGCCCCCACATCCATATTCTGCCCTACCCTTGGAATAGTCCCTCCTTGGCCAACCCTTGGGGACCAGGTGCCTATCTTCAGGGAAGGTGCTTTAGGAAGATTCCATACACCAAGAGAACTCCTGAGTCCCAGACATGTGGAGTATATGGAGTAGAAGTAGGGGAGGTAGGTTCCTGTTGGGCATGGCACCATGAATTCCTCATTCTGTTGTAGAGGGGTGGGTACTATGCCCAGAGAGCCAAACCCTTTAAAATGTGAACCAGAAAAGGAGCCCCTCTTTCCTGGGCTTAAGGACAGTGCTGATGGGTGATAAGAGCCTGAAAATTAGTTCCGGTGAGTTTTCAGGTCCCTTGTGCATTTCATTGACCCACCCTACTCCAAAGCCATAGAAGTGGGCCCTATACTATGAGGCAGAAACACTGTGACAAGAGGCAAAAAAAAATTGTTTTAGTCTATTCCTTAGAATTAAAGGCTCTGACCTCTTCTCAGTCGTGTACTGGAACCAGCTGGTACCGGTTCACAAAAACTGACAGTAAATATGTAGGAATTTTGTGAGTCAGTTCTTAAATCACTGATAACTTAAAATCAGATGGGAGTATGTACACCACAAAAATGAGTCAACTGTACAAATCAGGTCCTTTTTGCTTTTTTTCTTTTTTAAGAGCTGGTTTCCCAACAGCCCACTGCCTTTTGGCCCCTTTCCTTCCAGGCTCGTCTTCCACCTCTCCAGACTCACATCTTCTACCTGCCCCATACTGAACTTGCCACTGATCCCTGGATATTCCAGACCTTCTCAAGGCCCTGTTCTTTTGGAAATACTGTTCCTTCTGAGAATGACTTTCCCTGTTTTTCTAGCAGCCAAATTCCTATTAATACTTTTAAGTCCCTCTTCAAAAAGTCTCTTCCAAAGCATCCCCTCAAAACAATTCCTCCTTCTTCCAAGTTCCTACATCACTTTGAAAATAGTAACAAGTCTTTTTTCAATCTCTTTATCATCAAGACTAATGAGAGTAACCAGGGCCCAGTATTTAACAATTTTTTAAATAAATCAGTTATTAAAGGATAATACAGATTAAACATGAGTGAAATGGAATATAGTTTACCTTCTTAAGAAAGCATTTAGAGGGGCACCTGGGTGGCTCAGTGGGTTAAAGCCTCTGCCTTCGGCTCAGGTCATGATCCCAGGGTCCTGGGATCCAGCCCCGCATCAGGCTTTCTGCTCAGTAGGGAGCCTGCTTCCTCCTCTCTCTCTGCCTGCTTCTCTGCCTACTTGTGATCTCTGTCTGCCAAATAAGTGAATAAAATCTTTAAAAAAAAAAAAAGAAAGCGTTTAGAAGCCTACAAACAACATGAACATATTGCACATGTACTCTGTGTAACTCTAAACAAAGCCCTGCCCAATTCTGTGGGAAAAAAAGGAAACCAAAGAAGGCAGATTTCTGGTTGTCCTCAGGAGCTCACAGAGGCAGGGGTTCCCATACCTGGCCAGCTGCCCAAATCCCCTGGGGAGCTTACTTTCTTTCTTTCTTTCTTTCTTTCTTTCTTTCTTTTTAAGATTTTATTTATTTATTTGACCAACAGAGACCACAAGTAGGCAGAGAGGCAGAGAGAGGGGGAAGCAGGCTCCTGCCGAGCAGAGAGTCCTATTCGGGCCTTGATCCTAGGACCCTGAGATCATGACTTGAGCCGAAGGCAGAGGCTTAACCCACTGAGCCACCCAGGCCCCCCGGGGAGCTTTCTAAACATTCCTACTGAACCCCAGTCTCTGAGGTGCCAGTCTAGGCGTGTGCACTTTTTAAAGTCTCCTCAAGGGTTTCTGTTGGTCAGCCATGACAGTGAACCGCTCTGGAGGGAAGCTGAAGTGCATAACCTTCTACCCAGTCTGTTCATCTGTCTCGAATTTCCCTTCCACCCTCTCCCCCTAAAGATTCTGTTCAAATTGCAAATCATTCAAGAGACACTCAGTTTGAGGGGTGCCTATTGACAAGTTATTTCCTACATCTTCACAAAGCAAGGCAAGAAATGGAATTCCCAGTTCTTTCCCATATTCTGTGTAGTAGAGGGAGCATTACTGAATCTATGTACTGCTCATATGAATACCAGAGTTCCAACCTGGGTTCTGATATGCTCGTCTTACTGACTCCAGAGGAGAGCCATACCCTGGGGCAGGGCACTAAATTACCCTTCAGTTTCTGTGCCAATGACTGCCAAGTATACCAGAGAATTCATGGTAGGCTGAAGAAAGTAATATTTTCTTTCTGCTGTTGGTCATTAACATCCAGGTGAGATCACATGCTTTCATTTGTTACCAAGATTGAAAACCAAACGTACTACTCCAGAAATGTCACTTAAGAATCCCCATTGCTGGGGCACCAGGGTGGCTCAGTGGGTTAAAGCCTCTGCCTTCGGCTCTGGTCATGATCCCAAGGTCCTGGGATCAAGCCCCTCATGGGGCTGTCTGCTCAGCAGGGAGCCTGCTTCCTTCTCTGTCTCACTGCCTGCTTCTCAGCCTACTTGTGATCTCTATCTGTCAAATAAATAAATAAAATCTTAAAAAAAAAAAAAGGAAAAGAATCCCCATTGCTGTTCATCCATGTCATTTCATAACCAATTTTATTCATAAGTTTATTATCGGAATCATGCTATTTTTGTTCATCACATTTTGTGGGCCAGCAAACAAAGCCCCAGAGGAAAAGGTGCATCCTGACTAAAATGTTGCTGTTTTTGCCCAGAGGTCATTGGCTGCAGACTGAGGCCCTATCCTTAGTCACTCAGTTGGGTGGAAGGTTCATTTGGAAAACCTAGAGGAAAGCCTTGTCCCATACTGAAGAGTAGACTGGCAGCTGTTTGCTCAGATGGAAATGGAATTTGGATGTATGTGTCTCCCACCTTCCCTGCAATGCAGAGAGAATCTGGGATGGGATGATAAGGGGCTTCCATGTGCTGTCTTATCAGGTACAGGTGTGCTGGAATTGAACTTATGGTGGTATTAAGGGGAACTCCCAGGGTGAAGTAGACTAGAATGCCCAAAAGAGATTAATGAAACTAGGGTACCAGGCATCGAGGGACTAGCCTTGAAGCTTAGTGTAAGATGAAGTTAAGACATGCAGTCCAATGGAAGTAGACAACCAAGGGAAAGGAGAGAAAAACTGAGAGCAAAGTAATCTGGACAAAGCCTGGACAAAGCCTGGCTTTGTCCTAATCTGGACAAAGAGATGCTGGCCACACTTACAGCTGGATCTGCACAGACTCTTATGATACCACCTTGCTGAAGAACTCCAAGGATTCCCATTTACAGAGAATGAAATGTGACTGGTGCCCTCCTTGTATAAGAGATCGCCCCCAAATTTAGTGTCCCCAAAGAACAGTCATTTATCATCTCTCACTAGCTTCTATGGGCAGGAGTTCAGGAGCAGTTTGGCTGAGTGGTTCTGGCTTGTGATTTCTCATGAGGCTGCGTCAGGTGGTGACTTAGCTGAGGTCATCTTTAAAGCTTCATCACTCACATACCTGGTGCCACAGCTGGGAGGTGAAAGAGCTAGAACAGAGCTCCACTAACTTCACGTGGTTTCTCTACAAGTCCTGCTAAGCATGATGCTTGGGTTTGCTGGAGATTTTATATGGTGGCTTGGGGCTTCAAACCACATGCACCAAGAGAACTGGATGGAAGCTGTGTGGCTTTTTATGACCTAGTATTCTATTTGTTGAAGTGAGTCACTAAGGCCAGCCTATATTTGCAGGGAGAAGAATTAGACTTCACCTTTCAATAGAAAAAAAGGTCAAAAAATGGTGGGCATGTTTTAAAAACTGTCTCCCCTCCAGCCAGAAGTTTTATTCATATATATATATATTTTTTAATTTATTTATTTGACAGACAGAGATCACAAGTAGGCAGAGAGGCAGGCAGAGAGAGGAGGGAAGCAGGCTCCTGGCTGGGCAGAGAGCCCGATTCGGGGATTGATCCCAGGACCCTGAGACCATGACCTGAGCCGAAGGCAGAGGCCTTAACCCACTGAGCCACGCAGGTGCCACCAGAAGTTATTTATATTGATCCCACATGCAAATGCACTCACCCTCTCCTAAGACTCCCAAACAGTTCATCTGGATGGCATCCACCCACTTTCAAGGTCCAGCTGCCCATCATCCAAACCAGGTTCAGGTGCTGCTCCATAGGAGCAGATCCTCAATTACAACCAACCTCCTGAATACTGATCTCAATCTGAAGATTTGTGGCCTAGAGTGAAAAGTTATTGCTCCCCCACCCAACAGACTTTGTTAAGCATAGGATAGCCACTAGAGACATTTCAGTCTTCCGTGACAATCAGGTAATCAGCCTGTGGCAATTCTGAAATCCAGCCAGTCACTGGTGAACCAAGCTCCTTGATTAGAGCTGAGTGGAAACTTTTTCATGGCACTTGATTCCGTTCTCTGGACTCTAGATTCCTCCCTCTGAATTATCCTTCGTGTTCTAGAAAATCTACCCCATCTTTTAAATTTTTTTTTCTTAACATATATTATTGGTTTCAGGGGTACAGGTTACCCCCATCTTTTTAAGAAAATATTTATTTACTTTAGAGAGTGAGCAAGGGGAGGGACTGAGAGAGGGGACGAGAAGCAGACTCCCGCCTAGCACATAGCCCAACGCAGGGCTCAATCCCATGAGCTTGAGATCATGACCTGAGGTGAAACCTAAACTTGGACGCTTAAACAACTGAGCCTCCCAGGCACCCAAAAAATGTACTCCGTCTTTATAGCTGAGGAGTTTCCTCAGCCTGCTGCTTTCCCAGAGAATTTTAGGAACCTAAAAGCCCTTTTTTTTTTTTTACACTACCTCTGTCCCTTTTAGCCTGAGCTGGCAATGTTTTCATTAGTGCAGCTCTGTTTAAGATTTTGTTTCCCCGCAGTCTTATTGAGATTCCCTCCATTAGACAAAAAACACATTCACAAATCTCATTGAGATAAGCTTTTCTCTACCTTAAACTCCCTCTAGGGCTACTTTGGGACTGTGCCCTTAAGAATTTTAGACCCATTTCTGTTAATGGAGACATCTAAAAGGCATGCTCTTAAGCTTTTCAGAGGGACTCTTGGCTGCTTGAAAGAATCTGTAAGGCACTACGTTCAACTGTGTGAGGTCTTAACAAAGGAATTTTGAGTCACACTGCTTCCTTCATCTTTATACGGAAATTACATGTATTAATTTTAGCTGCATCTGCCATCTGGAGAGGATGAAACTGAACAATAGTTTGATTTTTTGAACCCCTAAAGTCTTGGCTCTTTAATTTAGCATTGGTTTTTTGGTTGGTTTGGGTTCAGTTCGGTTCAGTTTGCCTTTTTTTTTTTTTTTTTTAACTTCATCTCTCTCTTCTCATATTTTACGGCAATTAGGAAGGTCAGGAGACACCTTCAACACTGTGCCTGAAAGCTTCCTGGGACATGAGTCCATTAGGTACATTTTCTGTTTTCCATGTTACCTCTGGTATAAAGACTACAACACTTCAGAACCAGGGGCGCCTTTCCTCCAGCTGCCAATACTCTCCTGACTTTCCTTCAGTTCTTCACCCACAGCCTCTTCAAAGGTCCTCCAATCCCTGCCCTCCACTTCTGTTATGGCAACGCCTCACCTGTAGGTACCAAAAAATTCCCACGAATCTGTTGTTTGAAACAAGTCACCCTCCAAATCGGTGGCCCAAGAATAGCATTCACCTGTTTTCTCTTTCTTGGTTTCTGTGGATCCAGCATTCTGCATCAGCCTGTTCGGGGGGTTCTGGCTCAAAATCTCAGGTGTTCCCAGCTTTGGGGCCAACTCAAAGGCTGCTTTCCTCACATATCTGGCCCACGGGCTGGGAGGACTTGCAGGGCTGGGGCCGGGCCTGCTGGGTCTCCGTGGTCCCTCTCCGCGGTTTTTCTAGCATGGAGGTATCCCTGCTCCAAGGAAATGAATTTACCTCAAGAGAGAGAGCCAGGCAGATGCTGTGTCCCTTTTGATGAACTAGCCTTGAAAGCCACAAAGAATCACTCCTGCTACTTACTCTTAGTTAGAAGCTAGTCACTAAGGCCAGCCCAATATTTAAAGAGAGGGGAAGTTAGATACCTCCTCTTAATGGGAGGTGTTTCAACTCATTTGCAGACTTATTTGAAAACTAATACATCTCTGGAGTTAAACGCCATAGAGGCACTGCCCTAGTGTGTGTTCACTTGCTGAACAGGATGAGTTTGGTAGACTAGGAGAAAACCCAAGACTGTGATTTTCTTGGAATTCTGAATGGTAGGTATCTATTTTTAAAATTCTCTGCAACCGAATGCCATCCCCCATAAGCACTCGGAAAACCTTGGCCCCAAAACCCTATGGCTTTTGAACCTGGAGGTGATAACGACCTGGAGCTCCACTTTCCTCCCAGGAAACCATATGTTATACAGAGTTTTATTCTTGTCCCACTTCAGCTTCCTGCCTCCCAAAGCCAAGTAGCCACTGTTCCAGAGGAAAAAGAACCCTCCCCAACTAGCCAACAAGCAGCACTTCCTCCATCTCTAGCCTCTAAGACTTGCTAATGCTTGGATTTGACTTAGCCTGAGTAAGTAGCTTTTTCATACTAATTTTTTAAAACCCTGTTGTGCCAAAGGATTAAATAAGCAATTGCCTAGCTTTAAGTGCTTCACAGGGTACTCAAAGAACACCTTTCCGGACAGACAGTCTAGTTTTCGAACCCACTTCATTTAAGGCAACAAAATCTCTTTTCTACAAGGTTTTGGCTGCGTGGAATGCAGGTGTTGTAGCTCTAGCTAAGATAGTATGCAATCAATTTTCCAAGTGGAGAGAAATTCTAGGGTGCAGAGATTTTTCTTTGCAGGCTAACAAATGAAAGTATATATATATATATATATATATATATATATATATATATATATGGGGGGGGGGAGCAAAGGAGTTCTGTTCAACCCTCAGAGATGACTGAAATCTTCTTTCCTATATTTAGACTATGTCTTGCAATTCATGAAAATGAATTGCTTGTTCTTTTCCATCTTAAACCATTCTCCTTCTGCCCTCTACTCTCCCCAGGCTTTATTTATTTATTTTTAAAAATAACTGAGTCACATGTGAGCCATTCCTAAAGCTTAAGACTTATTTTTAACAACTTGCTCAAACACAAATCCCATTGTTCACATCCTTAGGGACAGTGAGTTACTCCAGAGGAAAAAAAAAAAAAAAGTAGAGATTTTGTATACATTTTTTATTCAGTGAATAATTTATATTAAAATAAATTGTGCAGAAAATGTGAAAGATCTTTGAGTAATCCAAAGATTACTGTACTGGAAACCAGAAAAAAAAAAAAGGAAAAAGAAATTATTGAAATCCACAAACCTTTGGAGGGAACTGTGAGGGGAATTCTTATTCAGAGTCTTTTTAATGGTGTCTTTGTTGTTGTTTGGAAAGCTAAGTTTCTATGTGTTGTTCCTGGGAACTCCCCGCATGCCACCTTGTTGGCTTCCTCTTCCCCACTGTTAACATGTGTTGTTGGGACTCTAGGAAGTTGTTTTTTGGTTTTTTGTTTTGTTTTGTTTTGTTTTGTTTTAAGATTGATTTATTTATAAGAGACAGAGAGTAGGGTGAGTGAGGCAGAGGGAGAGGGAGAGAGAATCTCAAGCAGACCCAGTGCAGAGCCCAATTTGGTGCTGGATCCTAGGACCCCAGGGTCACAACCTGAGCCGAAACCAAGAGTCTGATGCCCACCTGACCACACCCCTACAGGTGCCCCTCTAGGAAGTTTTGATAGAAACTCAGCTAAGGTAAACCTCAAAGATCATTGATATGGTATAGACTAGATGAGTGAGGAAAAAAAGTCAGCAAGTGGGCCAGAAGAGAAAGAACGAGAAAGAGAGGCAGCAGGCTATAATGACAAAATAAGTTGGATCAACTTCCAGTTCTTAGTCTCTTAATTTTAATTACATTTTCTTTCTTGGGTATCAACAACATTGCTGCCAAAACCCTACAGCTATAGGGGACATAAACATTTAAATCAACCAGAGACAGATGGCAACATCAATCTTCAATGTCACTCTCTTAGAGGATTCCCAGCACTGCTGCCATCTGTGGTGAATGGGACATTAGAGGTAACTATTTCCCACAAGGGCACTTTTTAGATTTACCTTCAGGAAGTAAAGATGCCTCATTGTTTTGGGGAAGGTTTTTTTGGCTAAGATCGTGGGAATTACAACAGCAATAGGAAGCTAATGCTGGGATAAAAGTTAACCAATTAGCAACCCTACAACTTCCTGTCTGCTCAGCCTCCAGCAACAGCAGATGAGATTGATAGCCGGTCACCTCTAGCCAAACAGTTTGCTCGTGACCAGACAGAACGGCCAAACTAATAGATTGCCTTAATTTTAGCCAAGGAATGTCCAACAGTCAAGCCCTACTTTGGAACAGAGAATCTCAAATATATTTGAGTCTATGATCATGCCCTTAACCAGCATAGGGGCCTTATGCTGAATTGTCTTTACGTTTTAATGTTTTTCTGTTTATGGCAACCCTTGGTTAAGTTAGATTATTCTTCACCAAATACATTACAACATACTTTTTAAGATGTATCTAGAAGTTAGCCTGTTCTATTTAAGAAAAAACAAGAAAAACAACACTTTTGTGCTTGGTTTTTATTTTTATTATTTTTTTAATAAAGATTTTATTTATGAGAGAGAGAGAGCACCAGTGGGTAGAGCCGCAGGCAGATGAGAGGAAGAAGCAAGCTCTCTGCTGAGCAGGGAGCCGGATGTAGGGCCCCATCCCAGGATCCTGAGGTCATGACCGGAGCCAAAGGTAGCTGCTTAACCAACTGAGCCACCCAGGGACCCCTGTGCTTGTTTTTAAAATGCAGATCTTTAGGGGCACCTAGGTGGCACATTTGGTGGAGCATCCAAGTCTGGGTTTCAGCTCAGGTCCAGATCTCAGGGTCGTGGATCGAGCCCCATGTCCGGCTCTGTGCTCAGTGCAGAGTCTGCTTGGGATTCTTTCTCCCTCTCCCTCTGCCTCCACAACTCTTTCAAATAAATAATTACAATCTTTAAAAATAAAAAAATAATAAAAATCAAAATCCAAATGTAGATACCTTTTATAATCATTAATAGCTTTCATTGTCCTGAAAACATCAGGGGGTTTTACAGAGTTGTGTCATAGTGCTGAACAGGCTCCATATTTTCCCTGGTACCTTGGATGTTTACATCTGTTTGAGTGCCAATGAGAAACAGAACTGGTCCCTGTCTGGCATAGAACAGAGGAGACATGAGGCAGTCAATTCAAGAATCATACTGTAAACATTAAGAGCCAAAATGCAGGTTCTTGATGCTATTCAAGGAGACATGTGGAACTGAGAAACAGATCTAGATTTGGATCTGAAGATGGAGTTCCATAATCTTTAATTAAAACCTCTTCCTCCATGAACATAAATGTTAAAACAAGCAACTTCTGGCAGCTAGGAAGCCCTGACTGAATTTAAACGCATGTAAAGAAGGGTTTGAAGGAGGGAACCTAGCACAACGAGGCATCTGGCATGCAGAGTCTTTGTGTAGAAAGATAGATGAGGCTTTCTAGAGCTTTCAGCCAATTAAATCGAAATGCCTGTGCCTCCCAGGATACCTAGAGTGATTGGTAATTCTCAGGGTTAACACTAAACATCATTGGCCTTGAACATCAGTATTTCCACTGGCTCTGTGAGATGCAGGCTCTCAATTTCCACCTAAAACAGCTTCAAGTATTCTTCATGCTTCCCATTCATCCCACTTTAAGCCCTCCTCCATGATGTAGCTGAGGAAATCACTGGAAGCCCTCTTCTGTGGCACACCGTCCCCTGGCTTCTCCTGCATTCTGTGTCTACTCCACTCCAGACCTCAGTGGTCTTCCTGGTGGCTCCCATTCCCTCTTATCTTGCTCCTCAGCCTGGAATCCTTTGCTTCCAACTAAACCACTGACATGTTCTTGGTCTCTCTCACATTCAGACTTTTGCTGTGTCTTCTAGGGCATTTTATTAGAGCATATATGAATGCTCCGATTTTATTATAATTGTCCTCTCTGCACAACTCCAAGCTCTGCTTGCTCTCTGCATGAGCACAGGGTCTGGCGTACAGTCAGCCCAAAATGAAGATGTGTTGAGTTAGGGCATGTGTATGTGTCCTTGCTCTCCCCTCCTTCCTTACGACATGCTGATTGATCCCTGGGCATGCTGCAAAACTGCCCCAGGAAGCCATTCCTGGCCTGCCCCTGCTCTGCTTCGCCAACACCCTATTTCTAACCTTTCATTTACTTCATTTCATCTACTTATATTACTTACCTATGTACAGATTTGCTATTTCTGTGGCCCCAAAGGGCCAACTATCAGTAATTTCTTAGGGTTCAACTCAAAAGAAAAGAAGGAGTCCATTGTGGTTCTCTCTCAGGCAGACCTAGGTTGACTGCTGACTCTTGTCACTTCACTTGCTGTGTATCCTTGTCAAGCTCCTTAGCTTCTCTGTGCCTCAGTTTCCTCATGTGTAAAATGAAAATAATCAGAGCAACTACATCAGAGTAGTGACGTGAAGATTAAAGGAGGTCATGGATGTTAACATGCAGCACACAGAGCTTGGGTCATATAATAAATGTGAGCAACGGTGAGTCAATAGATAAATGTTTACTGTGCCAGGGATAGTGCTAGTTGTTGGCGGTACAAAGATGGGTAAGCTAAAGGCAGGCTTGCCTTTGTGGAGCTCACAGCCATTGGAAGGAGGATAATGAGTGTAACCAGTGCCACAAATAGGGAGGTACTGTATGATTGAGGCACTTCCCAAGTCAGCTGCTAGGGTGGAATCATCTATTTATAGACCTAGTTATCCAACTTAACTGTAGGAGGCTTTGATGGTCTTTTTCCCTGGTATATGGTAGATGTCATAGCTTAGTAACTAATATATGGTCTTTACTCAGGAAATATATGCTGACTAAATCTATGAATGAGTCAACAACAAATGAATGAATAAACAGTAGCTCCAGGACATATGGAAGAGAAGCTTCTCAGGTCAGCATTCACAGCCAAAGCAGGAAGGAGAAGTTCTCTCCTACAAAATTGAAGTTGTCCAGTGTTTTACTACAGAGGTTTCTAGGCCAAAATTTTTTTTTTGTGGAAATGGCAAAGAAGTGTTGCTCAGCCAGATCCTGGGTTTTTGACTGGTTATTGTTTAGTTTTTAACTATCTTTTTACAGGGTTGTTGCACCAAAAAGAGAGAGAGAGAGAGAAGGCTATTGAACATTACTGTTCATGTAAAGTATAATCATATAAGCAAACAAAGAAAAACGAGAACTCTGATTTTCTCCTAGTTCACCATTCATTCACTCATCTCACAAGCATTCCATATTTTGGGCACCTGGTACCTAGCAAACATTTGGGAGAGAAACAAGCATTCCCCGCAGCCACACTGTTTGCCAGCCCTCTGCTTCAGGGTCTTGTTTTTCTTACCTTCAAACTGATTTCATTATGAACATCTATTCATTTATTAAGAAATATTTGCCAAAAGCCCACTCTGGACCAGGCTCTGTCATGGGCGTGAGGACTCAGTGAGGAGGAAAAGCCCCTCAGCCTTGGCTTCCATGAAATGTGGGGTCTCATGGGGAGGACACACTGTACCAGTCACGTGGCATCCAAGTGTAATTAGCACAGCAGAGGAAAAAGAGATGATATAACAGGGGGCTGAGCTGGGGAATCAGGAAGTTTCCCAGAGGAAGTGACTTTTGAACTGTGATCTGAATGATGAGACAGGAGCCGGAAAGCTGCAGATGCCAGTGTCAGGAGAGGGTTGGGCTGGGGCCACAGAGGCGAAGGAGAGCCAGACAGGGGCCAAGGACATTCAGGTCGTATGATGAGTTTCTAAGAATGTTGAGGAATTTTTCACTGTTTTCCGTCAGTTAGATTGTGGGTTCTTTGAATTCTGAGGCCATGTCATACTCATTTTCACATCTCTGACTGCATCTAGCAGAGGGCTTTGAATGTAAATGGTGCTCAATTAATGCTAATTGAATATGGAAAAGAGGCCTGTGACATGACCTTGTACTGGGATGTTAATGATGATCTAGTTCAGTGGATACTTATATCTCCAGACTGTGAGATGTTCCTAAAACTCCACAATGCTTTCACCTAGGCCATGCATATGAGACGTGAAGGGGCATGGCACTGTCTTTCACTTAAGAAATGTGTCTGTTTATATTGTTTCTCTATGAGGGAAAGAAAGCCATCCTTTTTCCTGGATTCTCATTATGAGAATTACGAGTCGGCCACGATCTCAACTGCAAGACTCCCTGAGCATCTTTTTGTTGATTGGGGGGAATGGGGTGAGGAGTGTAGTCTCTATACCTGGTATCTTCTACGTCAGTCTGATTGACAATGCAGGATTCCATGTCCTCTGACTTCACTCTTTCATGTTCTTAAGGCCCTTGCCACCCACAGGCCAGTCGGCAGGATTATGGGTGTCTTTTGGGAACTGTGACTTCTGTGGGACCGACTTTTCTTATATTTGGGGAGTGAGGCTCAGCAACTATGGTAAATGCCTCCATCTTCTGTGAGAGAAAAGTCAAGGGAATCAGCAATATGCCACCTTCCTCTTCGAATGCTTAGGGAAAAGCGCTTTGGAATCGGGATAACAGATAGTGATACATTTCAGAGGCCCTTTTTGCACAATGATGATTTTCTCGAAAAGGAAACAGACCTCAAGGATCTTTGTTCCCTCCTGAGAGGCTTTTCTTCCCAGTGTGTGGATAGTATGTGAATATGATTATATAAATGCAGTGGGAAGACATGCTCCTGATCACTCTTTAAATCTTCTGATGCTGGCAATGATCTCATTTTTAAAGCCACCAGAAACCACAGAGGGTGGCTAAATCACCCATATACTCTTAAACAACTTCCTTATTTATCTGTTTGGCTGTTTTCATCCCTTTTTTTCCCTTGTGCCGTTCTGTGACACCACCTCAGCCTCAGAGATCCAGAGCGGCCGTCTGCTGAACACATGAATACTAAAGAATTGGTTTCCTTAGTAACAATAACCATGAAGCAGCTCTCAGAACTTCCTGCCTTTCTGTCTGTCTGACTTTCTGTTTGTTTTCTGTTGGTCATATAGAAAAGGAGGCCCAAACCAGACTTGTCCATAAAAGATACACATCAGTTTTGTGACCCATAAGCAGAAGGAAGGCTCCTCTCCACTGAGGTCACATTCCTTTTCTCAACCCACTGCCCTATTCTGTGAGGTTCAGGCTAAGCCAGAACACCTGCAGTGGTTCACGACCATCTCACAATCTTTTTTCTGTCTTCGAATCAAAATTTGGAAGCGCAAAGCCGGCGTGGAGGACACATAACCAAAATCTCTTTTTCTGTGGGTCACCAACATGGAACTTTCCAAAACAGAAAACATCTTTTCTTTCCACAATATTTTTAATTATAAAAGGTAAATGTTAACAGAGCAGAGAAGGTGTTGCTGGTTTTTCCAGGATTTCTTTTTTTCAGCATCTGTTGTGAGAATTTGCCCTGTTTCCAGCCCCAGCCCCCAGATCTAGTCAGGAAGAGCCCACAGGGCCTCTCTCCCTAGAAAGAGCAGAGGGAGGTGTGCCTCAGGAAGCTCTGGATTCTCCATCCTACCACTGGCTTCTGATCTCGTTGTGTAGACTCTTGATGTATTCTGCCATCTTACTTCCTGGGCACATACTGGGTTTCCTGACCCTCTGTGGCTCTATCACCCAGCCTGCCTGGATTCCTGGCTGTGGCTGTAGAGTGTGCCTATTCAGGGCAAAGCACATGCCTGCCCCTTCATATGTCAGCTGTCTTCCCCAGGCTGTGTCCATGCGACATACAAACACCAACAGAGCACTGCTTAGTGCTAAGCACAGTAGACACTGGGTGTGGGAATGAGCAGAAGGATACAGCCCCTACCCCCATGAGGCTCACAGTCTGAAACAGTAATTTGGGTCCAGAGCAATGGTTAGAGTCCACTACAATACTAGCTATGCCCAGGGTAATGAGGACTACTGATGAGAAGCCTATGAAATTGGAGGCAAAACAAGGGAAAGTCCTGAAGAGGTTAAGCCTAACCTAAGTCTTAATTTTTTTTTTTTTTTTTAGATAATAAGAATAGGTAAATATGTTCAACACTTATTATAGACTAAGAACTTGACATGTGTTGTACATTCATTATTTAATTCCCACAACTGCTGTGAAGCACATTCTCTTACCATCCCCACTTTATAAACTGAGGCTCACGAGTCAAAGTTTTTCATGGTCACTGAGCTTGGAAGCAGCAGAGCCCACAGTCAAATCCAGAGCTGTGTGACAGCGAAGTCCAGAATCATGACCACAAGCTGAGGGGTAGGAGGAATCCCGAGTGGTCCAGTGTGATAGGCATAGAAGTGGTTACTTTTGCCAGAACATGAGTGTGGGGTGAAGCATGGAGAGAGGCAAGCAGGGCCAGATGGTGGAGGCCTGGCTGATGAGCTTGGCCATATGTCAAAGAAAAGGTGAGCTACTTGATTTGCATCTTGGAAAGGCCGTTCTGGCCATAGTGAGGAGGATGGCTTTGCAGGCATAGAATTAGGGATTGCGAGATAGTAGTCAATAATCCTGGTAAAAAGTGATATTGGCCTGAATCTGGGCATCAGCAATAGGAACACAAAGGAAGGAATCTCCCACTGCTGTTCCCATGAAACTCCATTCCCTGGACACATCCTCCTTTCCACTTTGCTCCTCCAGCTCAGCTTCCAGGGCTCCTTTGGACATCGTATCTTCAAATCTCTCTGGGGTTACCTTACCCTCCCACACCCTACACTGCATCTCATTTTATTTTCCACTCCCAGAGCCTTGTATAGCAGTAATACTTAGCAAAGGAATATTGAATGGAACCATGAATGAGTTGAAATAGTTTCTGATTTCCTACCTGTTTAACAAAACCCACGGTCCAGACCATTGCAGTCTTGTTGCTGCCCTCATTCAAACGTAATACAGAAACCTGGACAGATGTTCTGACCTAGCATGAGATAATGAGCTACCTGGCTGTCACAGTGCATATACTCATTGATATGTAGGATCATCTCCTCTTAGATTTGACACTTAGTGTTAAGTGACAAATGTCAAACAGTATATACCTCAAGTAGCTAGAGTAGAAGGAAGTAGAACTCAAGAGGTTTCTTCTGTGTAATTTCATAATATAAATAGACAGGCAGAGATGGGCCCTTTCTTCATACTTTTCCTAATAAAACATTGGGCCAAAGCCTCGTGAGATGGTGACAGGTGAAACTGGACACACACACAAAGAAACAACTGAGATATTCCCAGAAGTTGAAGACCTACTATGTAGCATTTTGAAGGCAACAAAATTCATGCTCATGATATGAATAGCTTCTCTCATGTGGTCGTCTTAATTTCTCCTTGATCCAGAAGAAGTAAAAAATTTAAAAAGTAAACATAACCTGCACACAGTTATTTATAGCAGCTTTACTCCTAAGTCCCAGAACTTGGGAGCGACCAAGGTGTCTTTCAGTAAGTAAACAGATAAAAAAACTGTGAGCACATCCAGACTAGAATATTCTTCAGCGCTAAAAAGAAATGAGCTATCGAGCCAGGGAGAAATAGGGAGGAACTTTAAAGAATTCAATCCAAGAAGTCTACACACTGTATGATTCCAACTCGAGGACATTCTGGAATAGGCAAAACTATGGAGACAGTAGGAAGATCAGTGGTTGCCAGGCAGGGTAAAGGGATGAATAGGCAGCAGAGTCTTAGGGCAGTGAAAACAGGCTGTACGATATCATAGTGATGGACATATATATCTCATTATGTATTTATTCAACAAACAGTGTGAACTATAATGTACACTGGAATTTGGGTGCTTACGTTGTATCAGTGCAGGTTCATCCTTGTTTAAAAATGCACCACTCAGAGGAATTATGTTGATAAAAGGGGGAACTGCACAAGAGCAGGGCCGAAGTATATAGAAAAATCTCTGAACTTTCCCCTCAGATTTGTTATAAGCCCAAAACTTCTCAAAAAGATATAACCTTAATTTAAAAAAAAGAAATAAAGAAAGCCAAATCAGAACAAACAACTGTGGAGTGACCTTAATGTCATCAGCTTCAGTGGGCTGACATGCACATAATATTCTATGGCCCGGCACTTTAGCTAATAACTCAAGACCTTCTACTCAGTGTGCATGTTCCCAAAAAAGAATTCTGACAAACTATGTATACCCCATGCTCATTTTACATTGCTTTAGAAGAACAAGACTGAGATGGACAAAGGATTCAGAGGTCTAACTTGTGTGGAACTCTGCCCCCTTTCGTTATGACAAAATGTATTCCTATTAAAGAAATGAGAATCTGGGTGCCTGGGTGGCTCAGTGGGTTAAGCCGCTGCCTTCGGCTCGGGTCATGATCCCAGGGTCCTGGGATCGAGTACCGCATCGGGCTCTCTGCTCAGCGGGGAGCCTGCTTCCCCCTCTCTCTCTGCCTGTCTCTCTGCCTGCTTGTGATCTCTCTGTCAAATAAATAAATAAATAAATAAATAAGAAAAAGGAAATGAGAATCTGCAAATAAATTCCGAGGGTGGGGCTGAGTTAATGTAGTTCTCATCTACTGTGGCAAGGAAGAGGCTGTGGCCTTTGACTCGCTGGCCAAAGGCAACAAATAAGCCACAGCAACTCAAAGAGACACAGGAAAATACAACTAGTTCTTCAAAAACCATACAAGAGCAATTACCATATTTTAGCATATGGTTCCACACTGAATTATTTCACAGTTATAATTAGGTTGTTAATGCGGTGCAGAATTGGAAGATACACTAATTTGGTGTATACTTTATCTAATCTGCTGGAAATGCAACATTTAGAGGGCTTGACTTTTCACAAGCAATTAAAAAGGACTTCTTCAACTTAACTTTAGTATCACATTCTTTTTTTTTTTATTATTGTGTTGGGCTTTTTAGTGTGTGTGTGTGTGTGTGTGTGAGAGAGAGAGAGAGAGAGAGAGAGAACACAAAAGATAGACGTTCCATCCCAGTTACAGGCACAAGCAATGAACTAGTCTGGTTTGTTTCCGCTATTCATCATGTATGATTCTTTTCTTTCTTGCTTGCTTTTTCTCTCTTTTTTTTTTTTTTTCTTTTTTGCCTTTGGTGAATTAAAACTAAATTTTCTTCTCCAGGACACTTCTCTGTTCCAGTCATAGTAAATACCAATTTCATTTCCATCCTATTATTTTTCTAATTAAGCATTTGTCATGCAAAAGAAGATCTGAGGTGCTTCTGCTTTCCATTATGTAAAATATTCAGTTATGATAATAGCTTTAGGATGGCATCTTGAAGGTGTTAGGGAAAGAAATCAGGGAAGAAATAAACTGCATTTTACCTTGGACATTTGCACATTTATTTTCTCTCTGGTTTGCCACAATTACTAATATTGACAATGTCCTGTCAATTGTGAAGGATGTACACATGATTAGCATCCTTTAATGAAGAGAATCCTATTAAGTGCCTATCTAAAATTTGTTTTAAGGTTAAAAATATAATCCTGCATCTCATTTTTTTCTCTTCTATTCACACTTAGCAAAACCTATAATTTCTATACTTGATGAAATGTGCTTCTGAGCACAAATTGTTTCAGAACAAAGTAGGAATATGCCAGAAGGACAACTTGGTATTTCTTGAAAATTCTTTCTTCCTTCTTCTAACAAATCCCAAAGGGCGAGGCTCTGTCAAAGGAGAGTTTACTTTCTAAATCCTTTGAACACAAAGCTTTTCCATTTTCTGTAGCAAGATATTTTTCCCAAACACTAACAATCACATCATATATCTCTATTTATATCCATACATATACTATGGATCCATCCCTATGTATATATGTATATATGATGTCATGTATATTATGTAGATATACATAATATTATCTATTGTTCTATACAGTCTTAGACTTTAATTTTCAATTTCCATAGTTTGCCCAGAATACACTGTGAATTTGGATTTTATAAAAGTGAAACCATTTCTTCACAATTTCTCAAAATGTAGATTGAGGGTTTTCTGATTTTGGAAGGAACCCTGGTGTACATTCTGAAATTGCCAACTCCTAAAACACATTGTGTGTGGTGTGTGCGTGTATGATGTGTGCATGTGTATGTGTGTCTGTCTGTCCATACCATCTGAGTGCTAGTAGTTAAATCTTACTGTGAATAGCTGCCCTTGTGGCACTCCCTCCCACACCCCCTTCTATCGGACTGCTGCTCACTTAATAAGGGAAGCTGGGCCTTTCTTTTTTCCTTACCATCTTGAAAGCAGGACTCCTGCACTGTTTCTACAACCTGTGTTCAAACAGTTTTTCTAGGAGATCGGTTAAAGTCCCCACTGATGTCTTCCAATCAGCTTGGAATGTTTTAAAAAGTGTAATTCAAAGGTGCTTTGGTGTAAATGAGCAGATTTTCAACTCTGGATAACTCTGTAATTTGCTTTTTTTGAATGTTACCTAGCCAAGATGACTTTTGGGGCTCTAATGTCCAGCTACTCCGAGTGTTGGCTGCTGAAGACTTACATGTGCCCCCACTTTGGGGAAAGTTGTCCTGGGCTCCTAGAGGAGCCACCACACTCAGGGAGTTGGTGGTAGGAGGCCACAGTTCATAGTTCACTGATAAGTGTACAACAGGCTGGCACCCTGACCCTAAGAGAGAGCCCCTGGGTGGTGTGTTTAATGTTCCAGAGCACCCTCCAACTGGGCCCAGGCCTGGGTGGCCTCTGCCTGAGTCCACACCCCTCAGGTTCCCTCTCCTGCTTCACTTCTGCCCTTTGCGGGATTTTCCTGAAGAGCACTTGCTCAAGAAATTGCCGGCACTCAAATCCCAGTCTCAAGCTGTGTTCCTAGGAAACATCTTTCAATTTTAGCCATTCAAGTTTTTAATCAATAAAATGTAGGTAAATCATTCCTGCTTACTCTCATCCTCAAAGTTGTGGCGGAAATAGTAAATTATGTGGAAGAATTTTGTAAACAGCCGAAGCCATAAGAATATTTTGCAGGCAACATGATGTATTACCTATTTTAGTATTTCACCTTAGGTCCTATGAAAATAGGGTTGATTTCTACCAACTTGTGTCTTTTACACTTTAGGCTAACGTCTACCTTGCTCACTTTATCACTCCGTAGCAACAGCTAATTTGTAACAGCTGCTGACTTGTCTGGTCACTTTGCACACCTGGGCTCTCCAAGGCAAATTTATGAAAGAAATGTGAGTTCAGCAAAGGACAGTGTCAGTCTCGGGAGCACACTGGCCTCACAAAAGGCCAACTAAGCAGGACCCAAGACACAGTTTTGTCAGATTTTCACATGGTTTTAAGCTAAGCTAGGCACCAGATTTTTATGTGGAATCTCCAAATTCTTAAATACTGACAATACATTAAAAAAAAAAAAATGAACACCCTACTATTCAAGTAAAACATGACTGGGGGCCTAACTGGGCTGTGTCCAGATTGAAGCTCCTGAAATAACGGGCCAAGTGACACCTGCTGAGGTCTCAGCTCCCAGAGCTGTGCTGGGCACACGTGGGTAAAAGGCCCCGGGTGAACAGAACACTGGCAGCAATGCGGGTTTCCAAGGAGTTAAATGAATGACCGCTGGTTTTAGTAAACAGTTCTCCACTTTGTGAAAACTACTTAGCATATGATTCTTTTCCCTAAACAGTATTACAACATATGCAGATTTTTATTCACTCGACAGCCTACTATTGCACAACTTTTCAAGGACACTTAGTCTGTTTCCTGATCTATTAAACAAAAATAATTACGCCTGACCTGAAAATAAGCAAAAGCATGAAAAAGGGACTTTACAAACAGGAGTGATCAATCCAGATGTAAGAAATCACTGTTCTCTAAATTCTGCCCTCGGATCTAAGTCTCATACTCAGAAATTTGAAACCAAGGAACAGAGGCTCTCTTATCTTTCTTCTAAGATTTTGTTTCCTTAACTGTAGTCATGATTTTTGCTCTAAAAACTGAATTATTATTTTCTATTACTATTAACTGTCTGATCTTTTTTTAAGTCAAATACATTTTTTTCCCAACTACCAACTATCTTTGTCAGCTACTGACTCTACCTTTGTCCTAAGCAATAATATCTATGAATGCACAGGTCTCATGTCCTAGTATTTAACTTTGCACACATATACACATATATAGCTGTATGTATACTTTGTGTGTGTATATATATATATATATATACACATCTGTGTGTGTGTGTGTATCTGATATGCTTCTCTATCCCATCTAAAATCACCTTGCTTATCACCAATTATATGTCTTCCATTTTAGAATATTTTGCCCCCTACCCCGGAATAGTAGAATTTCATAGGAAGATTTTCTGCCTCTCTCAGTCTATTAATTTACTCATTGGACATTTGTCACTCACTGTCTATCTTATGTAAACCTGGAACAGGCAGGAGAAGATTATTGGTTCCACAAAATTTTAAGCCTCTCTAAAAGCTTTGTGAGCCCAGTGAATTTCAAGTAGAAAACTCACGCTCCAAGTCTCCCAGCTCCAGATTCCTGTGGACTTGGTAACACAACATTCAGGAAACAGAGGGCAAGCCCAAGAGAGTCATATTTGTAAAATGCTTAATCTTTCCTCTTAGAGTCTGCCCCAGGGGAATCCAGGTGGTGCTACTAGCGAGTTTTAAGGCCACAAAGTCTGGTGGCGCCCTTTTCAACAGCTTTCATGCAGGAAGCTGTCTGGTGCTATATTCCTAACTAACTAACCTCCCAGCATTGTTGTTTCTGAGGTTGGCTTTAGCTATTGAATAAGATAATGGCATTCAAACCAGTCTCCATTAGGATATGAGATGATGTTAATAATTATAGTCTGTGCGTTTAGGTGGTGCCTCTCCGGGCAAGCACTAAGCATTTTACAAATGTTATCTCATTTCATCTTCATGACACCCTTGTGAAGCAAGCATTTTTTTATTGCATTGCTATAGAGAGAGTAGCCGAGACGTGAAGAGGTTAAATGCATTGCCCAGCCTGAGAGTAGTTCTGAGATCACAGATCTCAAACCCAGTTTGATGTTGTCTGAAGAAAGTATCTGTAATGTATTTGTGTCTGGGTTTCACACCAAATGTAGGAAATGTCTGTAAACTCATAGGCTCTTTAAACTTTGCATTCTGTGTGGAATCAACGATGTGTGCCTTCTTGAACTAGCAAACAAACATAGAGGTCCAATGCTGGAGTCTGACATACTAAATACCATCTGCCAGAAAATTTATTTAATAAATCTTTTTGTACCAGGCACTGTTCCAAGTGCTTTGTAAATTTCTAAGTACCATTACGTTCCTCATTGTACAGGGAAGGAAAGTAAGGAAGCCAAGACAACTTGCCCAAATGTCCCACAGCTGTGGGACTGTGGCAGCACTGGGATTCAAATCCACTCAATCTGGTTTCTGAGTTCATGCCTTTAAAGTGAACTTTCTGCTGCCCTCAAGTTTTTAATAGTTATTTGTTTGAAAATGCACTATGTCTCGCTCTCTCTCATGCCAAAGTTGTTTTTTGTTTTGTTTTGTTTTCCTTTGCATTGCTAGTTTTCCGTCAGTAGTTATCCTCTTAATTCTAATTCTGGGCATAATATTCTCATCTAGCCAATGATTCTGCCCTCACCCCAACTGTGCCTATAATTCTAAATGGATGACCAGTTGGTACTCTAGCAGAATGGCTAGAAAAGAGGGCTTTCATCTGTACCAGTCATCAATCCTTTCCACTCAGAGTCTCTCAGGGCACCTCCCACAACTTTAGAAGAAAAGGAATTTTTTTTTTTATTTGTGCTTTGGAAAAGGAAGAAGAGTGAAATTCTTCCACCAGTTCATCCCAGGATTGGGAAGTAAGCAAAACTATTTCTCAGAGATGACTTATGCAATATACCTTTCATTTGGAGAGGGTTTTCATTGTGTTCTGTATATTCATTATCTCATCTGATCCTTACACAACAGCCAGTGAGATAATCAGGGAAGCGATTTTTATAAGCACCATTTTACAGATGAGAAACTGAGGTTCAGTGTCATTAAATAAACTTGCCCAAAGTCACCGAGCAAATGAGCTACAGGAGCAAAATATGTCCAGTGTCATAAGTTAATAAGCCCTATAAATTATCTCATCTCACATGAAGCTAAATAGCTTCTGGTGATATCATTGCTAAAATTGGGCATTTAAGCCAATAAAAATCAGAACAATTCCTACTTGGGATTACAGACAGGGCACTTGAGAACATTTAGTGATTTCCACATTTAGCTACCTTTTCCTGTTTGAGAGAACATGAAATAGACTTTCCAGGGTCATCAAAAGAAGGGCTCCTGTGTGTTTACTCCTACCAGACCTGGGATTTGTACTTGCTTACTCACCCCGACGCTGCCCATTGCCTGAATGAAGGGAAGGTCTAGGTCTCCCTTGTTTCAGGAATGTGTTCTTTGTCCCCTTCACCACTGCAGTGGTGAAGAATTAGTTCACTAAGGAAGGAATGAAAAGGCAGTTCACTCAAATGAGTGCTATATGGGCTGGGCTTTGGACCCTGGAGGTCTAACTGTCAACTTTTACTTTCTCTATCAAATGTCTTCTGTAAAAGATTGCTTATTTTTCTCAACTGGTTTCTGGGACAATTGCAGTGAATTATCACTTGTTATTTCAGATTTCTTATACTTAGCAGACCCATTTATTATTTTATTTATTATCGATATTCTTCCAAATAGGTCAGTATTGTGGGCATTGGCTTCTCTCCTCCTCTGCATAAGATCTTTACTTCCACTTGACTAGAATCTAGTTGTCTGATGTGAGTTTCTTTGGTTGTTCTTAACGCCACCTCAGGATTTTCTGTTTTTTTCTCCCAAGTCCCTCTTCTTGAGAACATCACTCCCTCAGTCAGAAACATTCTCCCTGATGTTCCCATGCCACTGTGTGCCTCAGCCTTTCTCTCTTCCCTAGAACATTTCCCATTATCCACCAAGAGATTTAAGCCCTTTCAATTCCTTTGCACCTTCCTGTTCTTCGTGGCACACTCTCTTTGCTGGCTCCTAGGACAATAAAGCCTGACTTTTGTCTTTTTGCAGTTTGTTCCATTTACTCGCATTCCTCTCCCTACCCTAAAACACAAGTATTCTCCAAAATTTAGTCCTCAATATTTTATCCTTTCCTAGAATTCCTCCAGGTGGTTTATCCATCACATTGTTACTACCCTTGTGTCTGAGGGAATATTTTGTCACGTTTCCTTTGAAATAACAGATTGATTTTATTTAAAAATAAAAAATTGAATGCCCTAAATAAAAATTTTAGCAAACAGGAAACAGGAAAATATGAAAAGACTAATACACCATGACCAAGTGTATGAGGCTTACTCGGAGAGTGGAAGGATATCTCAGTATTAGGGAATTTATTAATATAATTTACCATATTTATAGACTGAAGGAGACAAAACTCATATGATTATCCTACAGATGTTGAAATTTGATAAAATCTTAACATCCCTTCACACAAGTTTCAATATTAGGAATGGGTGGATAGTGTTTCCTTAACATGATAAAATAAATGTCTCTCATCTCAAATGTCAACTTTATCCCTAATGGGAAAACAGTAGAAGAATTCTCATTAGATCAAGAAGAGAACAATTATGCTTAATTAGGAACACCAGTATTATTTAATATTATTCTAAAAGTACTTGCCAACACATTTAGATAAGAGAAATAAATAAAATATAACATAGGGGCACCTGGGTGGCTCAGTGGGTTAAAGCCTCTGCCTTCAGCTCAGGTCATG
The DNA here is from genome assembly GCF_011764305.1 of Mustela putorius furo. Lineage (NCBI taxonomy): Eukaryota > Metazoa > Chordata > Mammalia > Carnivora > Mustelidae > Mustela > Mustela putorius. The sequence continues at coordinate 34,501,852 of NW_025421998.1, forward strand.
ATCCCAGGATCCTGGGATCAAGGCCCGCATCAGGCTCACTGCTCAAGCAGGGATCCTGCCTCCCTTCCTCTCTCTCTGCCTGCCTCTCTGCCTACCTGTGATCTCTGTCAAAAAAAAAAAAGATTTAAAAAAAAAATCTTTAAAAATAAAGGTCAACTCTCTAAAAATAAAATAAAATATAAGTTAGTAAAGGGGAGGAGAACATCTTAGAGAATCAACTGAAAAATTATAACAATAAAAGACTTTGGTCTAGATGTATTAAACAATGCGTAGGAGTACAGCTATTCTTACTTTTTGCTGGTGAGAGTATAATTTGGTACTACTCATATGGAGAACAATTTGGAAAAAGCTATAAAAATTAAAATATGCATAAACTTTGCCCCAATAATTTCATTTTTAGGAACATATTCTTATTCTTGCACATGTACAAAATGATATAGATCCAGGATGATTTTTTTTTTGCAGCTTTATTTGTAATACATGATTAGAAGGAAACACCCATGAATAGTGAACTGTTAAATAAATTGTGGTGAATCATGCAGTAGAATAATATGTAGCCATTAAAAAGAATGAGGTAACTCTATGTGCATAGAGTACAGTGGGAAGGGATGAGAGGAAGGTGTGAAGCCATGTGTATGGTAACTTACCATCTACATGTAAAAAGAAAAGAAATGGGGAAAAGCGCACAATGGTTGTGGTTATATTTAAAAACCTAAGGAACTTTCAAAAGTGGTTGCCTCTGGGAGTGAAACTGGGAGACTAGAGGAAGGAGTGAGGGGAAGATTTATTTTTTTCGCTATATGATGTTTTGTTATTGATTGGAAGTAAAACAATAAAAAAGCATTAGTAAAATAAAATGCCTTTAAAAGGGCCCCCAAACAAACAGACAAAAACAATAGTAACACAAAGTTCAATAGAAAATAGATAATAGAAAAGAAATAGAAAGAAAATAGATAATAGAAAATAGAAAAGAAATCCATATGGAATCTCTTCGGTGTCTATTGCTACATAATCAATCACTCCAAAGCTGAATGGCTCAAAACAACAAAAACGTAACATTTCTTACAATTCTGTGGGTTGACTGGGCTCAGCTGGGCAGTTCTTCTGCTCACAGGGTATAACTGAGATCACTCAGGAGGGGCTCTTGAATGCACATGATGGTGCCTCAGCTCCAAGACCTTCCTGTGTTCCCTCTCAACTTTCAGTAATCCTGGAGCTTCTTGACAGCATTTCAGCTGGCTTCCAAGATCACAGAGACAGAAACTGCCTGCCCTTGAAGGCTTAAGCTTAAAACTAAGCACAGTGTCACTCCCTCTGTGTTATACTGCTGGTCAAAGTCAATCTCTGGACCAATTAAGATTCAAGGAGAGGGGAAATAGACTCCATCACTTAATTCAAGGAACAGCAAGGAGTTTGTGGTTATCTTTAACCCCTGCAGACCTCCACATTTGCTCAGCTCAAATCACCACAGCTATCACAGCAGCTATTTGGAATTCCTTAAAGTGTTAACAAATCTGGGTCAGATCATCTTATGTAACTCCTAGTGGTTACTCTTTCCCCAAAAGAACAAAATAGCTCAATTTTTGGCCTTAGGTTAATAGACAGCAGTTTTATAACTGAATTTTAAATTCAATTATAAATTTAATTTATAAATATAAATTTATAAATATAAGCAAATATAATTATTAATTTTATAATTTGAATTTTAAAATTCAAGAGCTGTTTTTAAAAAAATGTTTAAAATCCAGGTAGAATTTATATAGGTCTGTTTTATAGATACAAAGATCAGGTGGCATATCTCTAAAATCTAGAGAAAATAGGTAACGTGAATTTTAATCAACCTTTCCTTTCCAAAAAGAAAAACCAATACATTTCTGTAAAGAAGATGAGTATTTATGGAAGACAAAAGCAACCATAAATCAGAGGTTTCAACAAGCTCTATTATGCACAACAGAGAAGAACCTTGCCCAGGAACTCAGCAGGGCCCTTACTGGCCACCAGGAGTTCCACTGGCTATTTGGGAAGGCTAATGAAGGAGATGTGGGGCTCAAGATAAGGCTACCAGTCCACCAGAATTCAAATATACTGTTGGCAGTAATCCAGCCTTCTCATGGGTCCTCAGATAGGTCTTGCTCCTTCTTACCTCTTAGTTTTTGCACCATTCCTCTTTACTCTCTCTCCTTCCCACACTTTCCCTTTTGGCTTGGCTAACTCCTCTTCACCCTTTAGCTAATGGGTTTATATTTCTCATCCATAGTGAAATTTTCTTTGGGCCTACCCACTTCCCAAAATTAGGTCAGAGGTTCTTGCAGTAATTCCTACTTCTGTTGTATAAATTATTTTGCAGAACTGCCTCACCTCTGGGATCTTAACCCATTATTCAGGGGTGACCCCCAACAACCATGTCTGTACCGGAAGAACAGCTTCCCCGGTCCTGATCAGCTAGTCCAGGAACAGACGCTGCACTCAATATGGATAAAAGACATTCCCTTTTGAACTGAAAGACTTGGAGTTTTGATAACTAAGTCACATTAATGAAGCACATCAGAAGGAAAATCCATAAACTCCTACTAAAGAGGTAGAGCTAATTTGATGCCTGCTTAATCATCTCCTCCTTGGATCCTCTTAGGCATCTCTGTGACCTTCCCATGTATCCCTTTCTTTGATGAAGCTATCCAGAGTTATCTGTAGTTCCCAACCAAAGACTTAACATAATTTATAGCAACTGCAGTGAACTCATGTATGCATGTATAATGAGAGGTGTAAGTATACCTGTATACTTACTATACAGTATACTGTATACTCTGTCCTTTCCAGTGCTAGAATAAAAGCTCTCTATATATAGCAGGATAGATGTCTGCCTTGTTTGGTGTTGTATCTTGAACACCAAGCAGAGTGCTTGGAAAGTGCTCCATAAATACATATTGAATGGAAATAAGTGGAAATTCAAACCTGATGAAGCTCCTTCGGAAGAGATTACACTATGTTTCGAACAGGAGGCTTAAGACCTTTGTGGGTTTCAATTCCATGTGAGTGAGAAATGCTTTGAGTAGAAGCTCTTGATTGGCTTACTCAGGCAGTCACACAGCTCGACCTTTGCAAGACATCCTATATTATCTGATGGCAAAAGAATTAAGTACAAAGACCCTGTTTACCTTTGGATGCCAAGATTAGCTGATGGAGCTTTCTTACTATAGATGGTAAAATATTTCTAAATTTAGGCAGTGCAGGAGAGGGGGATAGTAGCTCTGTGAACCAGTGGATGCTGCAGGGCAGGGTGGCCCATCACAGACAGACTGGTGAGAGGGCAGCTTGGCAGCAGGAACAAGGCTGGCAGAGTCTCTGGTGGTCAGGCTGTGAGCATGCAGCAGCCGTGACAGCCATTTGCAGCAGGGAAAGCAGCTGGAGGTGGATGGAAGCGAGGGGCCAGAGGCGGGCTCATTTCCTGTCTGCAACAATTCCCTGGAAGCAGGGCTGGCAGAGTTGAAATTTCAGTATCCATCGTGGCTCTAAAACCACACAGAGTTCTAGGATTGCCCCCTACTTCCCAAGCTCTTAGCACTTCCTAGCTAGTGTCACAAGGGTAACACTAGCTTAGCTGCATGCTGGGGTAGTCTGGTAAGAATTCCTGCAGAACACAGGTTTTTAATTCATCACAGAGGTGTGTCTCTTTGTCATTTTTCTTTTCTTTTTTTTTTTTTTAGAACATGAACCTGCTAGATAGCTAGGTCTAGAGTTAAAAAAATAGGAGCTTTTTACTTCTATAGTTAAGCTGTCTGCTTTCTAATTGCCCTAAAAGATGAAACAATTTTGCATTAAAATATGTCTTGATAACAGCCCAATGCTTGATGCAAAACTGACTCTGAACTTTGGAACGATATCTAACTAAGAGTCAAAGACAAAAGCCTGGTCCTCCTCTCCTTCTCCCTCCCTATGAGGGGGGTGGGGGGCCTTAATATGGTAAACCCTCAGGCCTCATGACTCACTCCATTCTTCTTGGGGAAGGTTCCAGCTCTACCAGTTTGAGCTTGTCCAATCCTGTCAGGAACTACTTTGCCTATGTACAGGCGTCTCTGTAGAGGTGAGACATTTTGTTCAGTTGCTGAGTCTGAGACCAAAAAATCTGTTTTAATAGCAATTTTATCTGCAATAATTTTTTTTCAAGTATTGGTGTGGGCCTATAGCTTTAAAATTTGTGTATAACTGTTCTTAAAAAGCTTTACCGTATACTTAGCTAAGGAGGAATTATACAGCGGGGTGGTTAAGCTCCTGTAGTCTATAAGCAGAGAGCCATGGTTCAGATCTCCCTTCACCTGTTTGTTAGGGTGTGACTAGCTCCTAATTCTCTCTGAGCTTCATTTCCCTCTTCTGTGAAATGAAGATAATAGTAGGACATCCCTCAGAGAATGGATGTGAGATATAGTTAGCACATAATAAGTACTCAGTAAATGTTATTATTGTAACTATCTTTAACCCTGGAATATAAAATAAAATTATTTTATAGATTCTTCATCTGGCAGGTTTTTATAAAAATTGCTACAAATCTTTTGACACCATTCCCCTTGAAGTGGTATCAATATCCCTTCCATTTGAATCTGATCAGGCTTGTGACTGCTTTGACTGTTAGAACATGTCGGAAATGACACTGTGTGGCTTCCAAAGTTGTCATGAAAGAACCTGCACCTTCTGCCTCATTTGCTGGAACATTGCACTGCCCTGTACCAAGTCTGACTACTGGAAGGCTTCCACACTTGGAGAGGTGACTTGTATCACTAGCTGACAGTCACAGCAGAGCCCAGCCATCCCTGCCTCGGGGTCAGGCGTTTTGGAAGTAGATGCTCTAGTCCCAACTGCTCCAGCCCTCAACTGCTTGAGTCACCCCCTAGCGTTGGAGTCCTCCTAGCTGAGTCTCCCCGTTTCATGGTGTATAGATAAATCATTCCCACTGTCCCTGTCCAAGTTCCTGAGTCCATGAATCATGAACACAATAGAATGGCCATCATTTTATGCCACCACATTTGGGGTGGTTTGTTACATAGCAAGAGTTATATGGCACATTTAGAAAATGATGGATTTAGGGGTAATCATGGGGTAAAGAGAAAATTAACTATATCAAAATCATTAGTTCTGATCTTGGTCTGTTGTGCATACTTTCCAAATATCTATCAATTCTTAATGATGGCAAAGTTTACTCTTTTCTAAGCTAGGATGCCTGTGTTAATCGGAAGGGCTGGCAGCAAACAGAATGCCATATAAACTCCACAGACCGCGAAGCCCCGAGGGGAAGTACACTAGGCCGCGTAGCAGAGACTTCACTTACTTCTGTTCTTGAGAGAGCTGAGGGGAAATGAAAGCTGAAAAGAAGAGCCCTTGGTTTAAACAGACCCCGATTGCATCCCAACCTATCAGATCAATAATGCAGAGATTCCTCAGATCAATATGCTGAGGCAGTTTTATCAAATGCACCTGCCTATTGATTAATATTCTGACTTTTAAATGTAAATATGCATACCTCTCTGTTGTGATCAGAATTACAGAATATGAAAGCCAGCAAGATACACAATACCCCTTTAGATTATCACCCTGATTTTATAAATGAGGGAACTGAGGCTCAGGAAAGCAGAAAACTCACTAAGATAAAAGAAGGGCTTTTTAACCCATCCCTGAAGAATACTCCAATGTCCAGACCTTTCTTCTGATGCAGAAAAATGTAAGGATGGCAAGTACATCCCCTAGGGGTGTACCCCATTAAATCAGATCACAAGAAAGCTATATTTTTAGTCTTTTTTTTTTCTCTTCTCCTTACAGGAACACCTTCCAGCACCTAAGACACGTTGTTATATCTTGGTTTTATTATGGATGAATATTGGAAATGGCCACCTGACATTGCCCTATGGTGTTTGATATCCTTTATACTAAAACATCGAAATAACTGTCTTAGAGCTAGTTTCTTGGGCAGTATTCCCTAATGAATTTTCTTTAATTTGGTTACAAAAGCCAGGAAATTTATCTTGTTTCCCTTGGCATGCTGCTGTGGTAATGCAGGTGGTCACTGCATTTGAATTCTGGTTTCCCCACTGACAGTGTGAACAAGGCAATGCATTTTTTTTTTTTTAAGATTTTATTTATTTGAGAGAGACAGAGAGAGCTTGAGTAGGGAGGAAGGAGAGGGGGGAAGCAGACTCCCCGCTGAGCTAGGGGCCTGGGGCTCAGGGATCTGGGTTCAGTGTTGCACGACTCCATGTGGGGGCTTGATGCCAGGACCGTGAGATCATGACCTGAGCCAAAGTGTGGACACTCAGCTCACTGAGCCACCCAGGGCTTCCCGAGCAAGGCAATGTCTTAAGCTTTCATTTCTGCTTCCTAACTGAAGCTCAGCATCTTGCTATCTGCATCAGCATTGTTGTGAAGATTAAGTCAGGTTCTATGATGCAATGACAACTTTCATGGGAAAAAATGCATTCTTTCTTTTATTTTTTTTCAAGTATTAGGATCTTTTTAGCTTTAGATCTCTAATAAAGTACGAATAGCCTGGTGCTTTCCTTTACCTCTGGCCAAAGAAATGTTGTCAGATCTGAAATGAAATGCCTGGTTGCAAGTTCCATTTGTTCTTAATCATGGTCCCAAAAATGTTATTTTAAGAATTTGTATGAATACTTTAGAAACCATGGATTGACTTCCATGTTACCTTTGGCCAGAAGATTTCAGGTTAAGACAAAAAACAAATAAACAAATGAAAAATAATTTGATAACACTGTGGTTTTTAAAGATGCACAACATTATTTCCCCCATACACAAAAACATGTCCATTTGTCAAGAAATGAGAGCTGGAAAACTTGCTTACAGAGGCACAAGTTTTACTTGTTCTCTTAAAAACTTCTTTCCGCACCAAAATGGTTCCAAACTCTTCTCCCCACTTTTTAGCCAATCAGAGGGGCCTCTTTCAGCTCAAGAAACATAAGTTTTTAATTTATAAGGGATCATCTACATTTCTTGCCCAGGGCCTCACAGAAGGACTACATTTTAAATCCAATACAAATGCCTATATGTTTTGCAAAAGTTTTCCCAGACTACACTATTTCTAATTGCCTAATGACAACAGACTAATTAAAGCAGAGTCAAGAGATAGTTCTTTGCATCTAGTCTTTGGAGAAACTGAGACTAAAGTAATATATTGAGCAAAGTCTTCTTTTATAGTTTAATCTTTGACTTACAGGACAAATTTGGGTAATTATTATCCTACCTTGTTGATGATAATTTAGTGATGGGGATTACTCTTTCCTTCTATACTTGTAATTTTTTTTTCAAATGTGTTTTGTGAGATTTGTGTACAAATAATCAACGATTCATATTTAGAACTACTGAATATACTAAATTTTTGAGTCTGCTATATTACATTTTTGAGTTACCATGTTTAAAATGTATATTCTAACAAATTAGAACTGACTCTCAAAATATAAGTCAGTTTAGGATCTTACTATGAGTCGGCTATGAGTGCCCTATAAGATAAAGGCAAGATAATCAAACTGATTTTCTCTTTTGAGAAGTTGTTTTAGGAAAAGCTATATATATATTTTTTAAAGATTGACCTTTGAAAGAGAGTTTATAAATTGAGTCTCTGTGTATAAATGAATAGAAAAACTGCCACACCATTGTTAAGAAAAGATTTGTGTAAGAATGAAGGAAAAAAAGAGAAGTCACTTAGTTTTAGAATTGTTGCAAGAGAATACATATGTTTGGGAAGATAAGTATTAGTTTATGCAGGAATTCCTGGGTTGAAATTCAAGAAGGAATAAGGTAGAGTTCTGGTATGAAAGCTTAGGCAGCGTCTCTAACTTCCAGTGTCTCTGCAAAGGCCGGCCATATGATAGATTCCTAGGTAATGCCTCGCAGGTCACAGGTCAGAGGGAATGGCATAGTCGCAGTTTTCTCTATCACTCTCATCTCCCTAACCAATCAATATCCCGTCACTAGTAATTTAAAGAAAAGAGTGAACTACTCCTGACAGGTGAGATACCCAGGTGAGAGTCAAATCTTATTGTTTCAAACTATATTAGGTCTAACACAGCATTTCTCAAACTGCATTTTATAGAACATGAGTGTCCAGCAAAATATTTACATTCTGAGTCCCAGTGGTATTACCCCTATTATCCTGGCATAAAAACTATGTTAAATACTGAAGAATCACCATGATCTGCACACCTCAGAAGCCGCATTTTCTTCTGTAAGTTTTAGGAGTAGACGTGTTCACATTCTGTTACTCAATGGAAGTTCATAGACTGTGGGTCAGATACAAGGCCTGACTCTGGTTCTTATCAGCTATAGAACCTTAGACATGTTGTTTAACTACTTTGAGCATTAGACTCTTTATCTATTAAAAGAAGATAATAATTAGTTCCTTACCTCACAGAGTGGTAAAATTTAAGTGACAAAAGGTAGTGTATATAGTGTACATGAAGAAAATCAATGCTAGATACATACGATAGATGCTCAAAAATATAATCTTACCCCATGTTATTCAACAAAGATGCTTCAAGCCTGCCACCCACAAGCCAGCACAAAACAACTCACCTAAAAGTTCAAGGTCCGCCAGGTTGCTTGTGGAGTGTTCACCTAAGTGCTTGCGTGTCCATGTGCACTCAACTGTATGTAATTGGAACTGGATCTCTAGCCCTGGTAATTATCCCCATTCAGCCTGACCTAAGCAGTCTGGAAAAACTTCAGAAGATTTGGGAAAGGCCTGATAAAACAAGATCTTTGATATAAGAAAACTTGACAGAGTCTGAAGCTTGAAGCACCAATATCAAGGAGGAACTGGGTTATGTTTATAGTTCTTGCCTAATTGAAATATTTTTATTACAAAGTTCATAATAGTTTATACTTAGTCATTTTTTAATCTGTGGATCTCAAACGTTTCCACATCCTGAGAAAAGAATATATTTTAGATTAAAGTAAAAATATGCTGCTCATATTTCTCTTCTAACATTTTGTTATCCACAGCCTGCATCACCTCCCCAAAAGACTTTCCATAACACTGTCATTAGTTCCAACTCTGAACTGTTCTTGATTTTAATAGCTTCCTCAGTACCACATAGGTTTAGTAAATGAAATACTGGATTGGTATAAAATAAATAGAAAATTTAGGGTTTTTTTTTTTTTTTAACTTTGGAAGACAACTCTCAGGAAAAGATTTCCTTTTTTAGTTTTTCAAGATCTTTTTATACACAATCCATTGAGAGGGAGCTGAAAAAACCTGACTTTAAAAAAAAAAATTAAAAGAATTGTAACTACTCAGAAGAACATAGAAAGGGCTAAAATAAGCACCTAATGAAATTCAAACCAAACAAGGCCAGTTACCGGAATTTTGTCCCTTAACATTTCTGGGTCTAGTATTTTTCATTATAAACCGGAGAAAGTCAACTAGTTCCTAGGTGATGCCAGTTCCATGATCTACCAAGAAAGACTTTTTCTCTTCTCTCTCTCCCTCTCTCTCTTTTTTTAAAATTCTGATAGCATTTCTGAGCCTCCTCCCTAGTAAACCTCACTGTCCAGTGGAAGGTAAAATAAGCTTAAGAATTTCAGTAGAACAACTTTTGAAGTAGGAGAGTGTCACCTACTCTGAGGAATAGAACTGAACACTCTGCCTTATTCCCTATCCCCCATCCAGTGAGGGGAGAAGAGGGTTCGGAGCAGTAGTGTTGCTGGATGTTTAAGGTATGTGATGCTTCCTCGTGACTAACACATTAGAGTTGATTCACTTTTCACCCAGCCAGTCACCAAGAATGACCTTGAGAGAATGGAACACATGATAGGACTTTACAAGAGAGGAATGGTAGAAGGGAGAGGTCTTGGTAAAGTTTCTAAGCATGGGATACTATCAGCAGAAGAATGAGCATCAGGGCAGAGGCTAGAGAAAAAGTGTCACTGGGAGACTGGTAGGCCAGGTACTGGAAGGCAAAATGAACAATATGGACTATGAGTGCTCAAAAGATCTCAGAGAGCAATATCAAAATTTTTCATGAATCATTATCAATACACATACACACACTCACATATGACGCGTGTTGTACATTTAGTACCTGTTGCATTTTCTTTTAAAAAATTTTAGGAACCAGGAAATACTTGAAAACAAATACATATTTTATGAATTTACTATATCCATGAATACTTGAAAAACAATAATATATGTATCTGAGACAAACAGATGTCATTTTGGTTTAAGAGATAAAGATATGACTGCACATTCTTGAGAGATACCAACATGCTTGGTGATGAAATTCACAGTGCCCTGTTAGTATGTGGTATGAGTACTACCCATCTCAAGTAAAGTGACCTTTATGTCTAGACTAATGTTCAAGCTTCCCAATGACAGAGTGCCCCAGGTTCCATCTTTCACAGTCATTCTGGCCACCACCCCCAAACCACCAGTCCCAGCCCTGGTACATGGGAGAAAGTGACCCTCAATACCTCCCTATTGTCTGTATATCATTCAGCCCAAACTTTTCAGCATGGACTAAAACTTTCTCCTGCCTTCCTTAGGATAACTCAGGCACACTCACTCCTCACCCCCCACTCCCTTCAGCAATTTAAGTATTTCAGAGCTTCTCTGTCTTTTGTATCTTCCACCCACCTCTCTATCAGAACACTTTTCACCCATTTGCACTGGCTAGCTGTGTGCACGTGCTCATTCAGCGTTGACATGGACGACAGGCTGATCTACCTTTCTATGCCCCACCGCACTTTGTCCTCCTGTAAATCTGGACCATGTCTTTCATATCTTTCTATTCTACTACCTAATATTGCTTATAGCATAAGAGGTGCTTCCCAAGTGTATATTAAACAAATGAATGGATACACAAAAGATAGAAAATAACGTAGAAAAGTATCCTGAGAGTCTAATCATAGGCCAACAAATTCTAGGTGGAATTTAATAATACAATGGCACTTTATTGATAAAACTGAGTCACCTCGTTAAAGCATCATTAAAAAAAAAAAAAAAAAAAAACCGTAGGCGGAAAACAAGAATGTAAGCAGGCTGAGATGATGGATCGTGTTGTTTGGAATTAGGAAGGGAACGTGCAGTTAGCTCTATTCCTTTCAGACTTCGCTGTATTGTTTGTTAAACTGGCATCCCCAGCTCCGCATACCGGTGGAAGACCACCACGCTACTGCAGCCCAGCTTGTGGCTCCTAACTCGCCCAGGTCTGACACTCCCAGGAGCGGCCCTGCGCCATGGGCGTCCCCGGGTTTCGGAAGGCTCCTAATAGCTTCCCCAAAGCCCAGGCTTTTCGCTAGTGATGCTTCTGCTCCGGTCTGAGGCACTCCTTCGGCCTCCGGCAGCGAGGACGCTCCTGAAGAGAGGTCGTCGGGTTCTCTAGATTTTCTGAGTATTTAATACTCTCCCTTTGCTTCTGTTTCTGACTTGATTTAACAGGAGAAAAAGACTACAAGAAAGATAATAGTAGCGGACGGCGCATCTGGTTTTACTTTTTCCATTCCGTCAAAGTTTGTGTTTGTGTTTTGTTGTTGTCCTTCATTTGACAGCAATTCTGTGAACTTCTTGGGGAAATGGCGCATCCAAAGCCCGCCAAGCCCAGGCTAGAGCTCTAGGACGTATCAGAGTCATATTTTAAACAAAACCTTGACAGACATAAACTCAAAGGAAGCCGTGCGCTCCTTAAGTCAAAAGCATCTGTTCTGATCGCTGCGCTCGGTTTGCTGTTGGTAACCAGCGTTAAGAGCAGTATTTTAAAACAAGAAAATGGATAAAAGAAAAGAAAAGCTAAGTTCCGGGCTTCCCCGACTCCTATTCATTATCTCCAACAGCATATGGGACCATTCTCCTACTAGTCCTCGCCCTTTCTTCGGCAAAAGGAAAAGCAACCAAGCCTGTCCCGCTTCATAGCAAACCCACTCTTTGTGCCCGAGCGGTGCCTCTGCCACCACTACTACTTCCTCCTGCTCCCGCCCCCACCTCCTCCCGCCCGCCGCCGGCTTTCGCTAAGGGAGGCAGGCAGCGGGCGCCCTTTGCGCCCGGAAGCCAGTGCCGCGATTGGGCGACGGTCCCTGAGCCTCCAGTTCCGCGTCGGTTTCAAGGCTCCTCCCTCCTGGTGAAAGACAGACTGCGGGGCGCCTGGAAACCGGTCCGAGGGCGCGCGCGAGAGAGGAGAGCGAGCGAGTTGAGGGATTGACACAAATGGTCAGGCGGCGGCGGCGGAGAAGGAGGCGGAGGCGCAGGGGGGAGTCGAGGCCACTGGGCTGCGGAGAGTTGCGCGCTCTACCGGGCCGCGGCCACTAGCGCTGCGCGGCCAGCCGGGAACAAGCGAGCCGAGGGCCAGGAAGGCGGGACGCGACCCCGGCGCGCCGGAGCCACCCGGGCTCTCCCCGCCGCCCACGCTTCATGAATCGCAAGTTTCCGCGGCGGCGGCGGCGGCTGCGGGACGCGGAGCGGGAACCGGGGGAGCGGGCTGAGCGCGGCTCAGACTCGACGGAGGGCACCGGCACGGAAGATATCTCTCTGGCCGCAGGGGGAACCTCTGCCGGCTGCGCCACTGCCAGCCCCAGCCGGGCGGCGCCAAGAAAGGAGCCGAGAAAGTATGGCTGAAGAGGAGGCGCCTAAGAAGTCCCGGGCCGCCCGCGGCCGCGCGAGCTGGGAACTTTATGCCGGGGCATTCCCGGCTGGACGGGTGGCGGAGGGGAGCGGCTGCCGCCGCCGTCCCCCAGCTGACTCTGGACGCTTGGCGCGCCGGCTCTTGCTTCTGCTTTGGCTGCTGGAGGCTCCGCTGCTACTGAGGGTCCGGGGGCAGGCGGTGGGCCAAGGGCCCGGGCCGGGGCAGCAGCCCCCGCCGCCGCCGCCTCAGCAGCAGCAGAGCGGGCAACAGTACAACGGCGAGAGGGGCATCTCCATCCCGGACCACGGCTACTGCCAGCCCATCTCCATCCCGCTGTGCACGGACATTGCGTACAACCAGACCATCATGCCCAACCTTTTGGGCCACACGAACCAAGAGGATGCGGGCCTCGAGGTACACCAGTTCTACCCCTTGGTGAAGGTGCAGTGCTCGGCGGAACTCAAATTCTTTCTGTGCTCCATGTACGCGCCCGTGTGCACGGTGCTGGAGCAGGCTCTGCCGCCCTGCCGCTCCCTATGTGAGCGCGCGCGCCAGGGCTGCGAGGCGCTCATGAACAAGTTCGGCTTCCAGTGGCCGGACACGCTCAAGTGTGAGAAGTTCCCGGTGCACGGCGCGGGCGAGCTGTGCGTGGGCCAGAACACGTCGGACAAGGGCACCCCGACGCCCTCGTTGCTGCCGGAGTTTTGGACCAGCAACCCTCAGCACGGCAGCGGGGGGCACCGTGGCGGCGGCTTTCCGGGGGGCGCCGGCGCGTCGGAGCGAGGCAAGTTTTCGTGCCCGCGCGCCCTCAAGGTGCCCTCCTACCTCAACTACCACTTCCTGGGGGAGAAAGACTGCGGAGCGCCCTGTGAACCGACCAAGGTGTACGGGCTCATGTACTTTGGGCCCGAGGAGCTGCGCTTCTCGCGCACCTGGATCGGCATCTGGTCAGTGCTGTGCTGCGCCTCCACGCTCTTCACGGTACTTACGTATCTGGTGGACATGCGGCGCTTCAGCTATCCCGAGCGGCCCATCATCTTCTTGTCTGGCTGCTACACGGCAGTGGCCGTGGCCTACATCGCCGGCTTCCTGCTGGAGGACCGAGTGGTGTGCAACGACAAGTTCTCCGAGGATGGGGCGCGCACAGTGGCGCAGGGCACCAAGAAGGAGGGCTGCACCATCCTCTTCATGATGCTCTACTTCTTTAGCATGGCCAGCTCCATCTGGTGGGTGATTCTGTCGCTCACCTGGTTCCTGGCAGCGGGGATGAAGTGGGGTCACGAAGCCATTGAGGCTAACTCTCAGTATTTTCACCTGGCCGCCTGGGCCGTGCCGGCCATCAAGACCATCACCATCCTGGCGCTGGGCCAGGTGGATGGCGACGTGCTGAGCGGAGTGTGCTTCGTGGGGCTCAACAATGTGGACGCGCTGCGCGGCTTCGTGCTGGCGCCGCTCTTCGTGTACTTGTTCATCGGTACGTCTTTCCTGCTGGCCGGCTTCGTGTCCCTCTTCCGCATTCGTACCATCATGAAGCACGACGGCACCAAGACCGAGAAGCTGGAGAAGCTCATGGTGCGCATCGGCGTTTTCAGCGTGCTTTACACGGTGCCAGCCACTATCGTCATCGCCTGCTACTTCTACGAGCAGGCCTTCCGGGACCAGTGGGAGCGCAGCTGGGTGGCCCAGAGTTGCAAGAGCTATGCCATCCCCTGCCCCCACCTCCAGGGGGGTGGAGGCGCCCCGCCGCACCCGCCCATGAGCCCAGACTTCACAGTCTTCATGATCAAGTACCTTATGACGCTGATCGTGGGCATCACGTCAGGCTTCTGGATCTGGTCCGGCAAGACCCTCAACTCCTGGAGGAAGTTCTATACCAGGCTCACCAACAGCAAACAGGGAGAAACCACCGTCTGAGACCCGGGGACTCAGCCCATTCCCAGTCGTCGTCGGCTTCGTCCTAGCCACCCCTGTAAAGCTGGCCCCGTGGAAACCTTGCCAAACCTGGCTACTTGAGGCTTCCTCACTAGCCATTCACTTTTCGCAGGCTCCTTTTAACTACCCAGCTCCTGCAAAAGCTTCCGTCCCTGGGGGCAAACGGACTGGAGGGCCCAACTACAGCAGGGGGGACGGACAGACCTCTCTCGTTCTCACACTCTGGTACCAGGACTGTACGCTTTTATGATTGTAAATAGCCTGTGTAAGATTTTTGTAAGTATATTTGTATTTAAATGACCGATCACGCGTTTTTCTTTTTCTTTCTCCCCCTCCCTTTTTGGTTTTGTTTAAATTTTAATTAATTAGGGCTGTTTAACCTTTTGAAGCTTTTCTTCTTTCCCTTTTCCAAGTACTGCAGAGGTAAAACAGGAGCTCGAGGTGCTCCCGCTGTTCTGGCGCGCCCCTCCCTGCAGCGGTCGGGTGCGTCTGGGGCTGAGCGGCCCAGGTTACTTTCCGCCTCCTCTTTCTGCTCCCCTCTTTCCCTTCGGTGTTTGGCGTCAGGGCTCTTTAGATAGAGAACTCCAGGGGGGCAGGCCTTTGCCCATCCCAGGTGTGCTCTTGTTGGGGGAGGGGGAAGATTGTGAAGGCCTTGTTCCTTTGACTATCCGAAACTGAATTTTTCCACTGTGGAGAACCTTCCCCCTAGCTTTGAGGGAGGTCCACTAGATTCGGGCTATGGCATTCCCAGCCTCCCTTCCCACTGGCCTACAAACGCCGAGGCACTCTCTTCTTCCACCTAAGTTGCTTAGAGGGTGAGTGGGATGACCAGTGCCAAACTTTTTCAAGTCTTAATTTTTGGTGGATGAGCTCATTTCATTCTCTAGTGTCTAAAACCTGGTATGGGTTTGGCCCGCATCACGGAAAGATGTGGTTGCTGAGATTTGGGAAGAGGCACAAAGCTTTGTGTGAGTTGGGAGAGACTGAAAATGGGGGTTATAAAATGTTAATTTTAATTGCATACTGATGCCTGGCAAACTGCTTCTAGGACTGAGACAGCCCGCATTTAGATTTTACCTTTCTGTAAAATGGAAACATGAGGGCACCTGGAAAGCTTTGTTAAGGAGTTGATCTCTGCTTTCCTTAACTGGACAGCAGGATGTAAGTTGAATAGGAAAACTTGAAGGAGATATCAGTGTAATGGCCTTCCTCCAAATGAAGTGCTCCTTTCTTATTTTTAATCAAATAATAATTAGACATAGATCAGAAACTTTAAAATGTAAACATTGTACACTTTCAACATATTATGATGATTATTCAGCTACACATTCTGAGGGAAGAACAATCCACATTAAAAATAAGCTTGTAAAATTTGGGGAGGTAAAGGAGGTGAAATAATTGATGGGGTTAGCTCCTGAAATAAACAAAATATGGGCATGCACATGGTAAAGGGAAAGTGTGTGCAGTTCTCCTGCATTGAATCCTGTGTGCTCCTTTTTGGATTTACAGAAATGTGTCAAATGTAAGTCTTTCAAAGCCATTTAAAAATATTCACTTTAGTTCTCTGTGAAAAAGAGGAGGAAGACCGTCCTCTTGATTGTATTGTTTTAAATTTTAAGAGTTTATCAAAATGCCAGTACTTAGGACCTAAATTTATCTATGTCTTTCATACCCTAAAATGACAATGGTCTTTGGATTTGGTATGCATTTATTCTGTTCACTATCACAAAATCATCTATATTTATAGAGGAATAGAAGTTTATATATATAAAATACCATATTTTTAATTTCACAAATAAAAAAATCAAAGTTTTGTACAAAATTATATGGTTTTTGTGCCTGAAAATAATAGAGCTGGAACTGTCTGAACTATCTTTGCATTTTATAGTGTCTCATAGCCAGTCCCAAAGTATAAAAATTCAGGAATTCAATGAAATAGTCTATTCTTAAACATTCAGACCAGCCCTTAAAGAAGTGTCCTACTTGCAGTGTTGCGACAGACATTGCCCAGTTCCTAGACAGCATCTGCTTTCATGACAGTAACAATATAAAATAGAAGCTTCCAAATTATTTCTTTACTTAAAGAGGATAATTAAAAAGAGAACTCTAATTTTAATATTAAAGCTTTTTGTTTTTCCTTTCAAGGAGTAAATTTACATGACTTTTTATAATATGGAGGTTTATTTAAATCATCAGGCACCACCTTGGTCATGATTTTTTAGGGGTACTGTCTTTTTCATAATCTTGGGTATTCCAAAACCTTGAATAGGTAATCAATAAATGGTTAACTGACTGTGTGTTTATAAGCATTTTAAACAGTAGTCAGGTATATATGGTTGTTTTTGTTGTTTGCTTTGGAAGACCCCATTTTTATGTTGTTCAAGGATCCTTTTCCAGAGAAATTATTTAGTTGGTCTACTCTTAGAATTTATACATATATAGATATGTATATGACATGTATATATATACATATATAAACACATATATATAAGTATACACACACAATTTTTATAAAATAGAGGTGCAAAGTTTACTTATATATTTTACAATATGGAAATAAGGTTATAAGAAATGGAAAATGCCTGACGGAAAACCTCAAATACCTTTGGAAAACAAGTCTCTTATTCCTTTACAGACTAAAAATATTTATATTAAATTTTCCCATGAAAATATTTTGTGGTAAAATGACAAGGAACTAAAATGAAGACCATTGATACAATTGAGTTAGTTTTGTGGTATTAATGCAGTTGTCTTTTAAGTAATTATCACTATTTATTTTAAGGCAAATGAAAAAATTAAATCTAATTGAAAGCACATTTAATTTTAAGTAGCAAGTTGTAATTTTATAGTCTTTTTCCTTTGTTTCATTAATCTACTATAGTAGATATGAGAAGGTTTTATTGTGTAGACGTTTTAAAAAAACAATTCTTAGGCCAAATTAAAAGATGTCTCCTCTCTAGGTATTTCAATCAGATGATTTCTGAGGAAAAAAAATTTAAGATTATTAGTCTCAATCCAAGAAATAAATATAAGGCATTCTTGTTGTGTGTGTCCTTATAATAATGTAACTATAAATTTGATGCTGGATTTAAATAGCCTTAAGAGTCATTTTTAAGTCACCATCAGGCTTTGTTTTTAGGAAATAACTTATTTAAAATTGTGTAGCCTATGGAAAGCCAATGTATTCTTTTGTTTCTTTCGGTACTGGTGGCAAACAAGTCTTTCTTGGAAAACTGTAAAGGTACCTGGAATATAGTCCCATTAGCATGCTGTTTCCATGACAAACCGTATTTTCAGATGGTTTGGTTTGCCTGTTTTTTTTTTTTTTTAAACTAGCTATCAGTTGGAGTCCATTTTCCCCCTCACAGTGTGCTTGATTCAGCTTTTATAGGAAATGTATACAGAGTATGAAAGCCTTCTGATGCTCTTTTTAATAATTTTTTTTAAAAAGGCCATTTTTCACTTAAACTTTGTGGGAGTAGAAAGTCCTATTTTTACTCTCAGAGTCAGTCAGTGTCAAACATATGCAAAACAGCTGGACCAGAAAAACAGCTGGACCAGATTTTTCAGTTTGTTTGGGGTAGTCACTTATCAGCCTGGGTTTACGGTCCTGGTCCTTTTGTCTCCACTGAGCAATGAAGGCTTCTGCTGTAATTACATCATTCCCGAAGTCCAACATTTAACTAGGAAAGGAGACCACAGTGAGGAATTTGGTGGCCAATTAAGAAAAAAATTGCCTAAACCACAAACCATTTCAGGCCTTGGGTGACTTCAGATCACTTTCACTGATACCATGTTTTAATCTTTAAAAAAAATTTTTTTTGAAGATGTCATATTTTCAGGGTGTGTGTGTTACTGTTAACTCCAGCTCCTTTTATCTTCATTGCTTTCTAATCTGTCCATTGGCTATGGGCCACATTTTATGTAATGTACATGCAATTAATTGAAACTAGTCATTACACTGAGTGTCTCTGATCCATTTCTGATTGTAACATTCTGTGTAACTGGGGTTGAGAGATAAGAATCAAAATATGATCATTACATATGTCTTGAGGTGGTTGCTAGTGATAGTGTTATTGAATACAGAATATAATAATTTCAAAGTCTTGCAGGATTAATCTGTAGGAGCCAAAGTAAGTTGTGGGCTACATATAAGAATTCTCTAGTTATATTACTGAAAAGGAATTGCAATACTATCTTAAACTCAGGGGCTTTTATTTAAGGCCCTTACATTTGAAATGAGGTCTTACAAGGTATGTGCCAAAAAAGGTAAAGTTTTTTGGTGACTCCTAAGACTTATACCTATATTTTGAACTGTTGGCAAGTGCTAGCAGCCCTTAGAGTTTGAAAAACAGTAGTTGAGCTTCGATCATGACTCAGTTTCCTTAATCTTTTTGGGCTTAAATAATTCTATTCTCTTTGGTCATAGTCACTTTTGACAATAGGTTTATTAAACCACAATAATTATAGTAACAAAATAGCTTATTTGGAACCTAGTGACTAAAAAACAGGTCAACTCTAGACCAATTTTCTTAAGTAGTATCACAATCTTTGGTGACAGCTATCTGTACTCCATTACAGAACCAAGTTCCTCTTTGAGATTCTCCTGTTGGAGATTTTTGTTTATTAGTTGGTTTGGGACCCAACTAATGGGCCAAATAAGGATTTCTCACAGAAATCTTTCTCAAGTAATGAACTGGCTCAAGTACAATCTATAAGCATATCCTACAATTAACATAAAATAAATATTCTGAAGGTTATCAGTCTTATAAGTCAAGCAGATTTTTAAATTGCTTGAAATAAGATTTTTTCAATAGAGATTTCTCTTAAATCCTTTGTTTTAAGATGGTGATTTTCTAAAGAGCTCTATTTTTGAGTGATAATTCAAATAGCACTGCATTTTCTAAAGGAATCATCAGTAAACTAGCTGAATGGCATATTTGTATAACAAATAATGTTAAAAATCAAGGATTGGAATAGCACTGATTTTGCACATTTTACACACATATGCTATTTTTTAAATAAAATTGACTTGAAGACAGTAATTTAAAACTTTAAAATTTATGATATGCATTTTTCGTATGAAGACCATCTCAAGAAATTTTATTCCCAGTACAGACTTTCAAAACATGTTCCTAGGAATACAGTGATGAACATGAAAAGGAACCGCTATTGGTGCTTTGAGATGGTTCTTTGTGGTCTGGATTTCCTTTCTTTCCTTTTTAAAAACCAAGTAGCCTCTAATTTGTGGGTATCTCCATGTTTCAGATCTTAATACCTGTTTGAATTAAATTTGCAGGGGAATAACTGCAGGATCCCCCCATAGACAAAGTGTGGCCTTCATTTCCTTTCAACCTGGCAGTGTGTCCTTGCTTAAATGAAGCACTCTGAGACAGATTGTTCTCTTGCCCTTGGAAATGCTCATCTTCACAAATATAGCAGCAAATACCTGGAAGTCATATAGGTTAGAGAAATGCATATTCCAAATGCCAAGTGCTACTTGGTTGTTAGAAGGATTTTTTTTTTCCCCTTAAAAGTAGATTTAGAGACTATTCTTGACCTTATCTTTCCAACTCTTGGAAAACTTTTTCTTTTTTTAAAGTTAACTTCAATAAATCCTCTCTCAAAAACTCAAAGCTCAGCTAAGATGGCCCATTGTTTACGCTCGCCCAAGGCTGGGGGTTTCTTGGGATGTTGGGCTCCCAATGGTCAAACCAGGAGAGTCCTAGGCAAGCTGAGATGATGGGTCACCTTGATTCATGGATTAAATTGTGCTCCTACAATACAGTGAAAGCTGTGGTGGTCACTGGTACAGCATTACAAGTATTCCACTGCAGCATTAGCCTTTTTAAAATATTGAATGAAAAGCCAATGAAAGACCTTTGTAACTGATCTTCACAGTGAGTACCAGTCAACAAAAGTTGAGTGGAATGTGAAAGTGTAATGGAAGAAACCATATGGATAACTTAGTCCTTCTGCCTTCTACCTCCTGAAGAAGTGGTTCATAGATACAAGAATCTCAACTGGGCTCTGAGCCCTGTTCTTAGTACTTATGAAATCAGGTTAAGTGGATATTTTTGTTTAAAAAAAAATCTCAAAAGTGTTCCCCTGGAATGAATAGAGTTTTTTTGTTTTTTGTTTTTAATTAATGTTAAAGTTTATTAGATTGTAAGGACCTGTTAGGCTTTTGCATATGTTCATATTTATTTTGCTTTCTTATATAATAATACAGTCCAGTGTAATGAGTTTTCACCCTCAAGTTAGGGATTATCCCAAATGGCAATATCTCAACACTTAATTTAATTGTCATACTTTTTCTCAGAAGTAAGTAGGTTTAGCACCCATACTTTTCCCAAAACAAAAAGTATCTACAAGAAGGGAAAAGAAAAAGATAAACTTACAGTTCTACCATGGTTGTTGGGAATGGTGGAAGGCAGCAAGTAGAACATGCAATCCACGCCATGGTCTTCACGTTTCTATTCATACGAAAACTCCAAGCTGCTCCACACTTTTTATATTGAGTTCATCCTTTTTGCCATCCTTCTCATAGATCTATTTCTATCATCCTTCTTACAATGCACATAAAATTTCACTGCGTTTGTTGTTGAAACAAAATACACTATTCTTGCTATCTTTTAGCCACACACAATGTAAAGGAATAAAAAAGATGTGCAGATAAGGTAATTATTTCAGGAGGTACCCACACATTAGTTTCTAGAGCTGAGATTCTCAACAGGGGTCAGTTTTCCCCCAGGAGATATTTGACAATATCTGAACACAATTTTTATTGTCATGATGGTTGTGTGGAGTAATTATGGGTGTTTAGTGAGGAGAGGACAGAGAGGCTACTAAACATTTTACAATGCACGGGACAACCCTGGGCAACAAAGAATTATATGATCCAAAGTGCCAAAGTTAGGAAATCCAGATCTGGAGGAATAGTGAAATTATACATTTTAAAATAGTGAAATATATTAGAATTATAAAATAGAATTGAGAAAAATATGGGTTTACTTGCTTCTATAGCATGTGCTTTGCTTTTGACCTACAAATTTTGTTTTAAATTGATGAACAGTTTGAAGATATTGCATAGTAGTCAATGTCTTCATCTGCTTGGGCTGCTATAACAAAATACCATAGACTCAGTTCTGGGACCTGGGGAGTTCAAGATCAAGGTAGCCCCAGATTCAGTTCCTGATCTGCTTCCTGGCCTAAAGACAGCCTGCTACCTCTTGCGGTGTGCTCCTATGGCTTCCATGGGGGTGGAGAAAGTTATCTCTTCTCCCTTGGGCAGTAATCCCATCATGTGGATCCCATAATAATGAGAGAATGTAAACCTCATTATCTCCCCAATGTCCCACCTCCAAATACCATTACACTGGGGATTAGGATTTCAACTTACCAATTTTGAGGGAAGCAAACATTCAACCCATACAGTCCATAAAACGCCTGCTTTTATTTTTTAAACCTAGTATCATGATTTTAGTGGGAAGAAATCTGTACATAACATTAAACAAGTCTATTGAAAAGTCTTAGAAAGATGTCTGTTAGTACCATTCTATTATTCTTCACATTCCCATTTCCTTGTGTCACTGAAGGGACGAAACATCACTCAAATAGGGCCATGGACCTGCAGTACAGAGGAAATTCTGGGGCCTGGGAGCCAGAAAACCTGGGTTCCAGTATTAACTCTGGCCTAATCAGGTTACGGTACCTCGGGTGAGTCTGATCTACAGGGTTTCATGAGCAAATGGAGACAATGATGAAATAGTATGTATGAAAGCCCTTTTATAAACAGTGAAGCTCTACAAATGTGAGAGATTTTCACTATCATTCATACTGAGCTAATTAAGGAAAGAGGTTGAGATACCTTGAAGGTTCCTTCTTACTTGACTACCTTCCTCTCCACCTCCACCTGCTACAAGCTCTGGAAAAGATGTTTCAGTGACTGAAGGGACTCAAGGTGACTGGGGTTGGGTGCCTTGCTACAGTCTTCCTGGCCACCCATTTTCTGGCTTTATCACTACACTTGGGTTCTCCTGGATATTTGTAGAATTTTTCCCAGCTTTTATCAGACTCTGGCTAAATTTAGTATAAATCAATCTCTAGTGCATCTGCTGTGCCATTTGAATGGAATTGGGTCCTGGTTAGGAGAAAGAAAGCTCTTGTTCAAGAGAACTAGTTAGGGGAAAAAATACTTTCCAGGAATGTTTGAAAGTCAGAGAAGAGAGCGAAGATTATGTTCTAGACTGAAATGTGGCAAATTCATAGATGGACACTGGATTGAGAGTCCTTACAGAGTGGCACAGGTGTCCCAGGAGTCTGTCCATTTGTTTATTGATGAGTTGGGGTTGATGAGAGAAGCAGCTAGGGTGGGAGGTGCTTTATGTCACATATGTCGCAGTAGAAGGGGGAAAGAAGAACGGGTATAAGGAAAACCAAAGTCAACTACTCTTTCCTGGGGCCAGTCGTCATGGGATGAGTACAGTAGAGTAGTTGAATGGAGACATCACTCAAAAAGGGCCATGGACCTGGATTAGAAATATGACCATCCATCTTCTTTCTTTTAAAAAAAAATCAATTTTTTGGACATAAAGATATTGAATGTCACCTTGGAAAGAATGTTAGAATTGTAATACTTGACTTAATCCCAACTAGCTTATAGCCTGAGATCCATTTATCTCAAATGATAATAATAACAATTTTTTGTTAATTCATAAGGCTGTTGGGAGGATCAAAGAAATAAAGTATGTAAGGATATTTTTAGCCCTGGAGAGTAAACTGCAGAGTAAATATCCCCACTGAATATTTCTTGTCTCTCTTCCTCTTCCATCTCTACTTCATCACTGCTCTTCCTCTCCTCTCTCATCTCCTATGATTCCCAATCCCTTTTCTTTAACCTTCTACAACTCACCATTATCACTGACAGAAATTGAAAAGGCGTGATGCAAACTAATGCCATATTTTTTTTGCATCCTCTTTTCAGGCTAAGCCTGTCTTACAAGACTCCTTCAGATAAAAGATTAAGCTAATGGGCAGCCTTAAGTTTAAGTGACACAAATAATGCTCTGTATATTAATCAACTAATGATCTTGCCCTTAAAGCCTGAGTGCATTTCTATGCATTCATGTCCACTTTGTGATATACTCTTTCAAATTCAGTTTCTTAATGGCTGCTTACAATTCGGATCTAATTGATAGGCTGTACATTTGGATAACATGGCAAGAGCTCTTGGAGGCCACTCTAAATTATGACCAGAAAGAGACTCATATTTTCCTTTTAGAAATATGCTCTTCTACTGGGTTGATAACTAATTGAAGAGTTGCAGGTGTCTTATGTTTGTCCTTGTTGACTATATTGCTGGAGGACACTTAATCAATAGCATTCATGAAAATGCTCCTTTGATACTACTGAAGCATACCAAATGGATTTTGATGTGTGAAGCTGAGCAGGGTTGAGGACTTGTATCAAAGCAGTTGATTGGTCATTTCATTATTTCATCATATAGAAAGAGCAGCTAGCCATTTTGGTGCCATGGTCATTCCTGTGGTCTAATGTATTGATTTTCTACTGCTGCTATAACAAATTACCAGAAACTTTAATAACACAAATGTACTATCTTACAGTTCTATAACTCAGAAATCTGACATTGGTCTCTTTGGGCTAAAATCAAGGTGGTATGTGGCTGTGTTTCTTTCTGGAGGCTTTAAGGGAAAATCCATTTCCTTGCCTTCTCCAGCTTCTAGAGGCTGCCCCCATTGCTCATGGTATATTTCCTCCATCTTCAAAGCCAGCAATATTGGGTCAAGTATTTTCTCTTACTGTCTGATTCTGTCTCATTGGGAATGGTCCTCTGCTTTTAAGGACTCATATGATTAGATCGATACAGGATAAGGTTCTAAGGATTAGATGATGGACAGCTTTGAGGGTCCATTATTCTATCTGCCACATCTATGTTCAGCTATTAGAAACAGTAGAGGATCTTTCTTTTAGAAGTATTCCCACCACAATCTCATTCTTCACAATTCTGTTTTTTAAAAACCGGCTTCCTGAATTATTTCTGTTCTCCATTTCGTTCTCTCAAAGTATGTTCTGTCAATGGCCAATTCCTCATTGATTCCCCCTCTCCCTTTACATCATTTTCTGTTAAGCACTCTACAGACCAGTCCGAATCCTCTAACTCTATAGATTTCTTTATATTCTAGATGTCATCTTTCTTCCTCTTCCTTGCTATATATCCTCTCCTCTGTTATCCTTTATGTTACCCTATATGTCCTTTCAATACATATCCCTCTAGATTCATGTTTTGTGTGTCCCAGAAATAGGTCAGAAAGAGATGGTAAATGACTGATGTCAACCATCTTCTCCCAAGTGAACACATATAAGCCCACCACTTTTTATTTCAGATATAACTGTATGGTTTCCTGAGAAACACATCTTTCAAATGATTGCATTTTTGCCCTTTGATGAAGGGCTAGATGTGAGAGATAGTAAACATAGTTCATCCCATTGCCAATTAGTCTGATCTGTATTTCTAGCTGTGATTATAGATTTTAATTCTTTATGAAGTTATCATCATGTTTATAGGGAAATTTTTTTCTCATGATATTTAATTTAAATGTCTTATGGAAAAAGAAAAATCTCAATTGCCTGGGTTGCATTTTATACAAATTCAGGTAATGAATACGCCTGCCCTAGTTTAAAATGTTACGTTGACACTTTTGGAGAAGAAATTTTTCTAGCATTACAAATGCATTTTTTAAAATGTTCTCTAAAATATAATTTTTAGTCTACACTAGAAACCAACTGCAAGATTTTTTTCTATGCAGGCTGTTACAGCTACAAGTACACATTTTCTTCCCCTATATATATAAATCTCTCTGAAAAAATAAGCCTTTTTCTGCAGTGATTTAAGAAGAGGGATTTCAAATATTCATAGATATCCCCAAATATGCATTATTTGCAAGCACCTAAATTTCCAGGGATTGTATAAAGATATAGTACAATTTCTAGAAATCAGTTATGAGTTAACATCTACAAAGGGTTGTCTAATACCACTATTATTATTTTTATTTTACACTATTGATCCACTCTATAGTTTTTTCTCCCCAAGTAGGGATAATTCAGTAACAGACCAGGGTTCACTTGAATACAGTCACACCTATATAAATAGAGAAAATGTGTTTTAATACTTGCTTCATTAGAACCAAGTTGAATTAATGTACGAGGTATATGGTGTTTGAAGATAAGCAAGTTATAATGAAACCTAATTCAATGTTAACTAAAATAAAAGCAGATGATCTTGGGGCACCTGGGTGGCTCAGTAGGTTAAAGCCTCTGCCTTCGGCTCAGGTCATGATCTCAGGATCCTGGGATCAAGTCCCACATCGGGCTCTCTGCTCAGCAGGGAGCCTACTTCCTCTTCTCTGCCTGCCTCTCTACCTACTTGTGATCTCTGTCAAATAAATAAATAAAATCTTTTTAAAAAAAGCAGATGATCTTCAAAATATACAGTATTTGTCAGAGGTAGCAATGGATGTTAAGAATTTTTTAAATTGAGTATACTTAAGCATAAGCATCACTCGAGGAGTTTATTAAATATGAGGATTTCTGGCCTTACTTTTAAAGATGAGTTTTTTGGCCAGAGATGTGATCAGGAACTTTCATTCTGGTGGTTTGGATGTTAGAGGTTTTTGAGGTGCCTTTTTTTTTTTTTAAAGGATTTTATTTATTTATTTATTTGTTTATCTATCTGAGAGAGAGAGCACACTGGAGCTCAAGCCCAGGGGAAGGGCAGACTGGGAAGAAGAGTGAGAGAAACTCTGGAGCAGACTCCTGCCAAGCCCTGAGCCTGATGCTGCTCCATCTCAGGACCCTGAGATCATGAACTGAGCCGAACCGAGAGTGCGATGCTTAACAGACTGAGCCACCCAGGCACCCTCCCCATTGCTGAAGGTGCTTTTTGAAACACTGGGTTAAGTAAAGCTAAGGAAATGAGTAATGGACTAATAGTGCTCAGTGGAGGAAGAGACGTGGCTTAGAGAAGAAACCCACTAGTGGACCCAAGTAGGGACAGGGTGATCCTGGATCAAACTGGTGACAAGATATACAGGAGTGGCAGTGGCAGTATGACCCTCTGCTCCACCAGCCTCTCCCCTAGTTTTTATTATTTTTATTTTTATTATTTGACAGACAGAGATCACAAGTAGGCAGAGAGGCAGGCAGAGAGAGGAGGAACCAGGCTCCTGGCTGAGCAGAGAGCCCGATGTGGGGCTCCATCCTAGGACCCTGGGATCAGGACCTGAGCCGAAGGCAGAGGCTTTAACCCACTGGGCCACCAGGCGCCCCATCCCCTAGTTTTTGGTAGGGACAACTCAT
This sequence comes from Mustela putorius furo, assembly GCF_011764305.1. Classification (NCBI taxonomy): domain Eukaryota; kingdom Metazoa; phylum Chordata; class Mammalia; order Carnivora; family Mustelidae; genus Mustela; species Mustela putorius. The sequence continues at coordinate 34,528,773 of NW_025421998.1, forward strand.
ATTTCTCAGGCTTTAGGAAGTGTTTGACAAACACAACTTCAAGGCAAACCCCTAACCATTCCTCCCACTGGCATACCTCCTCTTATAAAGATGTTCTGGAAACTTCACTGGGCTCCAGAACTCAAAACTAGAAGAGCTAGTAGAGGCGCCTGTTAAGCATCTGCCTTTAGCTCGGGCCATGATCTCAGGACCTGTGATGGATCCCTGAATCAAATCAGACTCCCGTCTCAGCGGGAGCCTGCTTCTCCCTCTCCCTCTGCCCACACCACCCACCCTTGTGCTCTTTGCTCTCTTGTGTGCTCTCTCCTTCATACAAATAAATAAGTAAAAACTTAAAAAAAAAAAAAACCAGCTTTGAGAGCTAGCTTTTTAGGACTCTCTGTAGGAAACAGACCTGCCCTGCCTGCATCATCTTTGTACCCAGAAATCTAATTCAGGAACAGCCAGATGCCAGGCTGGTCTGCCCAACAGACCCCTCTTTGAGGCCTCTGAGTGGTTTGCCCAGGTCTCAGATTCTTTTAATTTTACTTTTTAATAAAAGAATAGGTCCTTAATTTCATAACTAGAGGTTAAAGCTTAACTTAGAGTTATTCCTCTAGCTCAAGACTTTCATAATCGAATCAGCTCAGCAGTCACCAGGCAGGAAAGGGTGTAGATTGTCTCTTGCTTAGAACCTGCTTGCGACAGCAACACGGAGAGGGAGACAGTGCAGCAGGTGGAGGCGTCATGGTCAGGCAGAGGTGCGACTTCAAAAGGCTCCTGTTCCCCCCAGGCTGGTCCTGTTGCCTTTCAGTGGAGCAGTCACTGGAGAAGCTAAGCACGCTGGCTTCTCAGGCAGCTTACCTTCCCATCCCTTCTGATTTTGTTTGTTTAGGTTTTTAACACAAATGACTTCTTAGAAGGCATTTACTTCCCAGGGAATTCACTAATCAAGGTAATACTCTATTTATTTGCACAAACAAAGCTTTATGAAAGAGAAATTCATTCATTAACTAAGAAATGTGATCATTTCCACTGTTGTACCTGAGGGCTTCAAAGCACCATTGTTGTTGTTCACATCAATTAATCCAGGTGACTGGGAAAGGTGAGTAAGACAGGGCTCAACCATATCCCAGCTGATCTTACAAGATTAAGAAAAACAAACCCAAGCCTAAGATATCTAAACTCATGTTGTCTTAAACATGTTAAGAACTTGCTTCATAGGAAAGAATAATTACAGTACAGGGGAGAGGACAGTCACATCTTTTTAGAATGAAGTAATTTTATTCCATAAAACTTACTGGAGCTTGGAAAGTTTCAAGCAGCCTTTTCCTTTGTGCTGGGAATAGGCTTGGAAGAAATACCTCCTTCAGGTGCGGTGAATGTCACATTAGCATCTAGCTAGGGAATACGAAAAACAATGTTTGATAATTTTGTTTATTATTAAAATGGTTTTATAGTCTAAATAAAGATGGATATTAGATTTCAAAATAAATATTTATTAGATCTAATTAATTAGGAACTATTAATAGTCTTAATACTCAATTTAAAAGACAATTTATGATTAATAAGGGAAAAAAAGAGTTGGTAAGTATCCATTTCTTCCAAATAACAAATTGTATAAATTTCAGAACTGAGGAAAATGGTTTTTTTTAGCGAAGTTCTTAAAGTTACAAAAGAAAGTACCTGGAAGTATCGAACAAAGTCTTTTGCAGGAATATATAATTAATTGATCTCCCACACATTCTACCTGCCCAACTAATTCTTTCAATATTTTTTATTGAGATATAATTTATATACCATATAATTCTCCCTTTTAAAATGTTCCGTGGGTTTTGATATTTCACAAAGTTAAACAACCTCACAACTACCTAATTCTAGAATATTTTTCCATGCTAGATAGAAACCCTTAGGCCCCTGGGTGACTCAGTCTGTTAAGCATCTGACTTCAGCTCAGGTCATGATCCCACCAGGGTCCTGGGATGAAGTCCCGTGTCTGGCTCCCAGCTCACTGTGGAGTCTGCTTCTCCCTCTCTCTTTGCCCCTCCCCCTGCTCATTCTCTCTCTCTTTCCCTCTCTCTCTCTCAAATAAATAAATAAATAAAATTATTAAAAAGAAACCCTGACCTATTAGCAGGCACACCTCATTCCTTCCCACCCCACTCTCATTCTCTTAACTACTAATCTATTTCTATCCATATAGATTTGCTTTCCCTGGCTATTTCATATAAATGGAATCATACATGTGACTTTTATATCTGACTTCTTTTAGCTAGCATAATGATTTCTAGGTTCATCCATGTTTTAACATGTATTAGGATTTCACTCTTTGTTGTAGCTAAATAATAGCATACTGTATGGATATACCACATTTTGCTTATCTATTCATCAGTTAATGGATGCCTTGAGCTATTATGAATAATGCTGCCATGAACATTTGTGTACAAGTTTTGTGTAGTCATATTTTTTAAAAGTTTTTATTTAAATTCCAGTTAGTTAACATACAGTGTAATATTAGTTTCAGGTGTACAAATAGTGATTCAATACTTCCATACATCATCCTGTGTTCTTCACAAGTGTACTTCTTAGTCTCCATCACCTATTTTACCTGTTCTTTCTGGGTGGGTAAAATTTCACCCATCATCTCCCCTCTGGTAACCATCAGTATATTCTCGAGCATTAAGAGCCTCTTTGCCTCTCTCTTTTTTCCCTAGGCTTGTTTGTTTTGTTTCTTAAAGTCCACATGTAAATGAAATCATATAGTATTTGTCTTTCTCTGACAGATTTATTCTGCCTAGCATCATACTCTCTAGCTCCATCTCAAATGGCAAGACTTTATTCTTTTTGATGGCTGAGTTACATATATATATATATATATATATATATATATATATATATACAGGCACACACATATATACGTATATACACACATATACACGTATATATACGTGTATATGTGTGTGTATATATGTGTGCATGTATATATTTATAGATATATATATAGACACGTGGTATATATATACCACGTGTTTTTTACCCATTCAATGGTTAATGGACATTTGGGCTGTTTCCATAATTTGGCTATTATAGACAATGCTGCTATGAACATCAGGGTGCATGTACCCCTTCAAATCTGTATTTGGTATCCTTTGGGTAAATACCTAGTGGTGCAATTGCTGGATGGTAGGGTAGTTTTCTTTTCAACTTTTTGAGGAACCTCCATACTGTTATCCAGAGTGGCTGTAGTAGTTTGAATTAACAGTGCAAGTGGGTTTCCCTTTCTCTGCATCCTTGTCAATTGTATGGGCATATGTTTTCAGTTCTCTTGTGTTTATGAGTGGTGCTGGATCATATAGTAACTTTATGTGTAGGTTTTTTTTTTTTAAAGATTTTATTTATTTATTTGACAGACAGAGATCACAAGCAGGCAGAGAGGCAGGCAGAGAGAGAGAGAGAGAAGGAAGCAGGCTCCCGGCTGAGCAGAGAGCCCGATGCGGGGCTCGATCCCAGGTTTTGTGTAGTCATATTTTTTAAAAGTTTTTATTTAAATTCCAGTTAGTTAACATACAGTGTAATATTAGTTTCAGGTGTACAAATAGTGATTCAGCCATCAAAAAGAATAAAGTCTTGCCATTTGAGATGGAGCTAGAGAGTATGATGCTAGGCAGAATAAATCTGTCAGAGAAAGACAAATACTATATGATTTCATTTACATGATCCCATGATCATGAGATCATGACCTGAGCCGAAGGCAGCGGCTTAACCCACTGAGCCACCCAGGTGCCCCATCTATGTGTAGTTTTTTGAGAAGATATTAAATAGTTTTCCTAAGTGGCTTCACCATTTTATGCCCCCTCCAACAATGTCTGAGGCTTCTAATTTCCCCACATACTCACCAACACTTGATATTGTCTTTTTTATTGTAGCCATTTTAAGGAGTGTGAAATGGTATCTCACTGTGGTATTGATTTACATTTTGTGTCTTTAAGTATTTTGAAACAATTCAGTGGTGGAAAGGAAATTCATGATGTTTTCATACCTCTAAATTAACTGAAAAAGGAAAGTGACTCTGGAATAACTTCATATCTTACCTATTTATTTATATATCAGTCTGTTAATCAAAAGACTTATCAAAATATGTAATATAACATAAATGTAGAAAAATACAATATATTACTATTCAGTAATAGAACTTACTGTGTTAAGAAAGGAGAAAACAGGTAAGGTAACTTGTAATATGCAACCGGTGTATTATAAGTCTTGTACACTCACCAGAGGTGGGTTAAAATTTTGCCTTTGAGCTTCCTAGTAGCAAAACGATAAAATGACAAACTGCAAAATCCATAATGCTTATATGAATAAAAACGGTTTAGAGTCTTTTACTGTTGTAGAGTCTCTATTGTCTGTGTGATGCCTCCAGCCTTCAGAAGGTCCTGAATCTTAATGTGATTCTCTTCATTGCTGACTATTCCAGATGATAGAAGAGTTACAATTAACCTCTCACTTCCTCCCACCTACCAAGTCCTTATGTATACCCTGCTTTCCCTACCTTCTGTTACCACGGAGCAAATTCAAACACCAGTCTTCCAGACCAAACTCATGTTCTTTTTTCTTGGTAGGTCCTTCATACCCCAGATAGAATTGATTTTCCTCTCTGTGTTGCCTTAGCACTTTGTAAGTAAGCATTGTATAGAATTTATTGCCGTGATTCATGTATGTGTCACCCTTCCCCAGTGGACAGTGATTGGTTTCACAGGAGGGAAGTGTCTTCATTTTCATACCCTCAGGCAGGGCACAAAGCAGGCACTCAGGAAAGGGCGGTTGTGTCAAATTGATTTCATCAATCGCTCCTGACTTCCCACCCTCCCTCGAATACAGGTGAATTGTTATTATCCCTCTTTATAAGTGACTCCCAGAATGAAAATATGTTTTTCATATTTAGTCTATTGGTGTGCAGGAGGCCCATCTGTTCTGCAAACCAGGTTTTCTTCAGCTTCCACTTTCTAATCTAAATTTAAGCCTTTACTTGTATCCCTGATGAATATCATTTTGTTTTCCAGAGGAAGAGATAACTTCATCTTGTCATACTAAAATGGTAAATTTCAGTTTTAATTCTGTCATCCATTATTTCCACTCTGTCAACCAGTATGATGTCATCTGTGTAGGGGAAGATAATATGACATATGTGAATGCATTTGCCTTTTTAATATAATTATGTATTAAGTGCTAAAGGAAAAAAAATATCCAGTACAACGAATTATTTATAGGGAAATTTTTCTTGTACTTGTAATTCAGGATTTTAAAATATCACATCCCTCTCTCCCTCCACCACGACCAAAGCTTGCAATAGCTGCGGAAAACAACGTCATTATTGAATATGTGTGCTCTCTGCCGATACGTCTCCCTGACCCCCACAGACATGTAGTAAGCAGTCAGTGTCCCCACTGTGCACTCCTGTTCCATCCATCCTGTATGTTCATTGTCTTAGAGCTTACACATTTTATGTAATAGTTTGTACAGTTACCTCTTTCTGCTTTATTCAGTATCCCAACAGCTTAACACATTGCTAAATGGCTAAAATTTTATTCAAGTCAAATCTACTTTAGATCAATTATATAATGTGTATAAATACCATATTCTTTCATGTTGTCAGTAACTAAAAAGAGGGGGTATGATACTATATAAAGCAAGAGACATTAAATTTCAGGGAAAGTTAAAGCAGTCAGTAGATCAAATTATTTTTCTCTGATAGGACTATTTCATCTTTACCATAAATTAATCAAATAATGACTTACATTCAGCAAAATTTAAAACCTTTTAAAATAAGGTATCTAATAATTTGTCAGTGAACAAAATGTTAGTTTGAAATGTAATCATTCCAAGGCTTATTTTTATTTGTTGTTCTGAGCCCTCTCCAAAACTCTAGGCTGAAAGGCTAAATCAACAGGGGTGTCTTAGGTGCTACTCGAAGGTTCTTATTCCTGAAGCATTAAAGGGAGCTTATTAGAAGCCACTCACACCCCCAAAGGAGGTCCCACAGTGGGAAGGCTAAGGAGAGAGTTATGGTGAGATCTCAGTAAAATTTGGTTTTTTAAAAAAATTTCACTCTGCAAGATATCCCCATGATATAAATATTCCTAATTAGCACAGAATTTCAGTTGCTTCATACAAAATGCTGCAGTGCAATTTAAGTCTGCTTAAAATTATAACTTGTCCCATTTGGCAAATGAAGCCCAGGTCTTAGGAAATGTGGAGCTGTAGTGTGCAGGAATGCAGGCAGGCTATGAAAGCTCCCTCCAGATCTGAGAGAGCCTTTTGTTGACCTTACACTGAATCCTTATGTTTGAATATATCATCAGGATGCAATAGCCAGCTACTGGCTAACTGACAAGAGAAACTTCTGGAACACTAAGGCAGAAAAGTGTTATGAAGTGGAAAACTACTGAAACTGAAGTTATTCAAATATGGTTTGCTTCTTAACATACATTCACATAAGCAGCCCTAATGAAGAGTAGGTTTTCTGTTAGCAGATGCTGAAGAGACAAAAATCCTCTTCCTGTCCACTTTCTTTCCTTTTGGGGAAATGTGGATGAGGGAGGAAAAAGTGAGGCGGAAGATAAAGAGAATGGGTACAAAGGATATAAATAGATTAAGAAATGATTGCATACGGCAAATGAGATTATACTGTAACTCAAACATGCCTGCATATTGCAAACAGAATTATGTCTTTTTATGTTTTTTTTTTTTTAAGATTTATTTATTTGTTTGAGAAAGAGAGAGAGGCAGAGGGAGAGGGAACATCAAGCAAGCTCCGCACAGAATACAGAGTCTGACACAGGGCTCAATTGTAGGACTCCAAGATCATGACCCAAGTGGAAAACAAGAGTCAGTTGCCCAACTGACTATACTACCCAGGCACCCCCAGAATTCTGTCTTAATGAAGACCAAGCCACCTCCTGGGATACAACTCACCTAGACTGAGAGCCAAATCCCCCCAGCATGGTGGAAGATTAGTGTCAGGGTCTAGAGAGTAAGATGTACAAGGATACTGCCCTTGGATGGTTCCCCATGGAATTGTGCCTGAAGCCTTCCAAGAATATAGCCCAAGGATGAACACCATCAGTGTTGTTTTCATTAGAGTCGATAAAGACATGTAGCATGCTTCCCCACTGCATTGACAAAGTACACCATGAAGGGGGTACCCTGCAGTAATGAAAATCACTGTGACTTGGTGTTGCTGAAAGTGTTGGTTCATTGGCAGCTTTGGCAGTTTGGGTGCAAATGCCTCACTAGAGCTATCATGTTATAGCACCATCAGTGGAACTGACTGGTTTTGACATTAGACGGTAGTGAACCAGTGCCTGTGGAGGCAGCAGAGGGATTGCAGGTGTGCCTTCATAAAAGCTCCGTGGAATGCTGCAAGCATCACAAATTCATCTCAGAAAGAGGAGAATGTTGGGCATCATTTAAGAACTGTGAGGATCGTGTTCTAAACACATGTGATATGCTTTTCAGAGCTCTTGTAATTAGCGGGTGAAAGTGTATTTTAGAAATGCACTAAAAGAGGGGTGCCTGGGTGGCTCAGTAGGTTGAATGTCTGACTCTTGATTTTGGCTCAGATCATGATCTCAAGGTTGTAAGATCAAGCCCCACCTTGAGCTCCATACCCAGCGTGGCACCTGCTTAGGATTCTCTCTCTCCCTCTGCCACTCCCCCACATTCATGTGTGCATGCTCTCTCTCTCTCTCTCTCTCTCTCTCTCAAAAAACAAAACAAAACAAAACAAAACATAAAACTAAAGAGGTAACCATAGTGAAGTCTAGGGTACAGGTTATGAATAAGGTGACATGCCATTTGTCATCCAAACAGGAATGACTTTGGAAAGGAAAGATGTGCTACTAATAAGACAGCAAATGTAAAATAAGACAGAAAGTATAGTCACACAATGAGGAGCTGTCCTTTTCCACTCTGTTAGTTTTGTAATGTTTGCAGTTTCATCCTAAGCATATATTTTTTAAATCAGAAAAAATATATAAAATTGTGTAACATATATCTAGATGAGGAAAGGGAAAGAAGGTCTCACAAGGGCGACAGGGCAAAAATGGAAGCATGATGTTTGCATTGTTGTGGTGACCTTTGTACCACCCCCAGCCCTGCATCGTCATCTAGAAAATTGTCTGCAAATTATTGGTCATTCACTGGCAACCCCAAAGCGGCCAGCCTTGCTTAGAATTGTCCCACTGTCCCAGCAGTTACGGTATACACTGCTTCAGTTATTGGATTTTTCTCTCTGCTGCATCTTCTCTCTGGCATAGTAGGCTTTCAAAGTCCAAAGGAACATTTTTATGGTAAGAGCCTGGGGATCAAGTTTAGAAACACAATGCTTCTCTTCACAGCTGGCTACATAAGTCCTGTCAAGATGCTAATGATAGAAAATTTCTTTATAAATAGAGTACCCTTGAGATCAAGATCCTAATTTACTTTGTTCCATATTCATAAAAGAGAAGTTGATTTCTTTTTAAAAACTAAGTTAAGGTTTTTGTCTTTAGTGAATTCTAATATGTAGCTAGAAGTTTCCAGTGCAAAGCATACTTTGTTGTTTTAAGCTCTAAGTGACTTTATAACTTCTAAGAAGTTTCCATGTTAGAAATCGAACTTTCCTCTGTCCATGGGGCTGGTTCAGATAGAACTATATGGTCAGTCTTCTGCCATAGTCCCAGCCCACTTCCTCAAACAGCTGCCTTTATAAGACAGATGAGATTTTAAAACTTGGCTCCTTAGAGCCCATGGTGATGCAAATAAAGCTGGAGTTGATGCCATATATGAGAGAAAGTGGGCCACCAGTCCACGGACTCTAAGTCTGATCACTCTACCAAAGCTGATAAGCAGCTATCACCTGCAAAAGGGAAGGCCTGGCAGGGGAGGTAGCTAACTGTCTTGTCTGATTTTTAGATCTCTGCCAAAAGTCTTCCTAAAAGTTATCTTTATTAATCTCCCCGGTATTGGAAGATCTCTGAGAGCTGTATTTTTGTGTTCTGTTCACAGGGCTATCCCTAGGGCCTGTGACAGTGACTGGCATACAGTAGAAGCTATATGCCATATAAAAATAGTTTAATAAAAGAATATTTCTTCATCTTTAAAATGGGGATATTAGTTGGACCTGTAGCCAGGATTGATATTCAGCTGGATATTCCATTCTGATGTATAATTTCAGTGTCACAAGGTGGTGAGGATTGCATGAGTTCAAACATTTGCTATGGAACGTAACACATAGCAAATGGTCAATAAATTTTAGCTGCTGTTAGGTGGAAGGCAGGGAGGCTGACATCCAGGGAGCCTGGGGAACAATGAAGGAGCCCAGTAGTGGGCACCCCTGAGTCAGAGAAGATAACACAGCGGTTCATGCTGAGTCCCACCTGATCATGGGGAAGAACAGTTGCCAAAAGTGCTGTTGTCCTTGACTTCTGGACCCACGCTCGAACTTGACTGCCAGGATAGGGGATTATGGGAGGCAGAGTGTATTCTGAGGGCACTGATGACAGTAGAGGCGAAAGGGCAATGGTGGGGGAACTGAATTCAAATGCATCCCCCATCCCCACCTGCAGGGAGCTGGTTTACAACCCAACCATTAGTTTGCTATCCTTGACTTAATACATTGTATAGTGGGGGCTCTGTTCTCTATTAAAACACAAATGTCCCCAGGGCAGGAGGTCATACATAAATGGCGCTTATGTCATCCGCTTAGGGATACTGTTCTCTCAGGGATGAGATGGTAGAATTCTGAGAGGATGGGCCACCGAGATCACCTGAGCATAGGACAATGCCCAGGAGAGTGGTAGCCCCTCATTGCCAGGGAGGACCACTGTAAGTGGGGAGCTATGGGAGGGTTAAGGTGGAGGGAGCAGGGTGTGAATAAGACATGGAGGAGAGCCCTCCTACCAAGATAATCTGGTGTTTACCCAGGAATAAATCTTGCAAGGATGAGAAACTCAGCATTATTTTCAGAAGGTTTTCAACTTAATTGCTGATTCTTCTTTTAGAACTGATAGACTCATCAGTTTAGGATACAGTGTATGGTACTCTCTGGTTAGGCTACATGTATGTAAGAATGAAGACAGTTGTAGAAGGTGAAGGTGGGTTGGAATTTATGCTATTTGTATATTTGGTAATAATCCTTACACTTCACATTTGTATAATGCAATATATATATATATATATATATATATATATATATAACCTCTATAATCTATTTAGTCACAACAGTTCTGTGAGGTATGTAGGCATGTATTATTAACTCTATCTAATACACAAAGAAACTAAGGCACAAAAAATTAAGATGCAAGAATAGTGGTAGAAGCCTCTGGGGTTGGGGATTCAAACCATGGTTTTCTGACTTCAGATACAGGGATTTTTAAAAAATCATCACTTGGCTACCTCTCAACCACAAATTAATTAGTGGCATCTGTCAAGCTGAAAAACAAAATCATTTTCAGTATTTTTCTTTTTGCCATTAGATAGAAGAACCTTTGGGTCCTACCAGCTTGCTCTCTATTAAATATACTAATTGAAGAATGAACTAGTTCTATTCTCTAAAGCAGCAGTTCTAGAGGGTATACACGATTCATCCAGGAATGGGAAGAAATTATTGGGACTTTTAAGTTTCATATTTTTGGATGTATTTAATTGAACATACCACTACAATTTGCCTTAATAAATATATACATAAACATACACACACATATAGAGAAATAAATGTGTGTAATTTATAAGTAAGTATATTTACAAATATTGAGATACAAATATTGAGATGCATTTTCTTTTTCTTTTTTTTTTTTAACACTGAATTGCAGGCTCACAAAAGCTTGGAAATCATTGTTCTTAACTGGTAATCACTTTCTGTAAAATGTCTGCACTGTTTTTAGCTAAGCACACTTCTTTTTTTTCACCTTAAGCTTAGTGCAACAGAGTAAGGCAACCCAGCTGCTGTACCCCAAATAACAGAGGCTTTGAGTGAGAAGGGCCTAGAGGGATCAATTCATCTAACCACTGCATTTGACAGAGGAAGAAACTGAGGCTTACAGGGGTTAAGGGATTTGCCCAAGCTGACAAGTTAAGGTTGAGCCCAATAGTATGGGAAACGGATGGAAAATCCAGTTAATGCTCAGCTAGCCATGGTAATGTGTCATGGGGCTGGCTTGCAGAAATTAAATCCGTTAATAATCCCCAAACCTTATTTTAGCCAGAAGTTTTAAATGCCTCACCTATCAAACTTTTTGCTAAAGATGATAATGTAATGGTTTTGTTTCTTTGGGCCCCCAAGAATGTCTGCATTAAGCAAAAATGTCACATATACTGCTCACTAGGTATCTGGTTACATGCAAATACAAATAGTGATTTAATTATACACAGTAAGTGGTAAAAAGACTTGTATTGACACAAATATACTCCTCATTCCTGACTTGTTGTAAAGAACGAAACCAAATTACAGTATTCCTCATTAGTAAGTAATTACTCAAAATCCACTGAATTTTGAAATACCAAGGCTGCCTCGGACAGCACCACCGTCTCCTTGGAATTTAAGACCAGAACAATGTGGAATGTAGTCATAGGCTAAAATTCCAGTGTGTATTAAATTCTGTTCTGTATTCACAATATTCTCCTGTTGATCTGGCCATATGTTTAAACACCAGTGTGTACTGGTTTTATTTACTGAAATATGGCAGATAAGATTAGTCTTCATTACTTTTTTAATTTTGTAGAAATATCCAGATCATTATTGAATGACTTCCTCCTGCTCATGAACTTTAAAATAATTTTTCCTTTTCAAAAGCAAAACAAAATACCTCTAAATTACCATCACCAACCAGCTAGTATCTTTATTAGGAAGTTTATGAAATTTATAGTTTGGTTTAAGGAAAATTGACTTCCTTATACTATTGTCTCATTTTCCCCCAAATTTCACATTTATTTATTTATTTATTTGACAGAGAGAAAGATCACAAGTAGACACAGAGGCAGGCAGAGAGAGAGGGGGAAGCAGGATCCTCACTGAGCAGAGAGCCCGATGTGGGGCTCAATCCCAGGACCCTGAGACCATGACCTGAGCCGAAGGCAGAGGCTTAACCCACTGAGCCACCCAGGCGCCCTCGTTTCCCCCCAAATTTCAATTAAGGTATCTCTTTTTATTTATTCAATCATTTTATGTCCCCTTAGCAAATGGCATTCCCCCCCATTCTATTGTATTTTCTGATTGTGCATCATATGTATTTACTGTGAACATTTTTTACAAATTTTGTAATCTGTCACTTTACTGAATTTTCTTATTATAGTAGTTTTTAAGTTGATTCTCTTGGGTTTTCCACATTGATGTCCATCTCTTATATGAATAATGACTATTTTACCTCCTTTTTTCAGATTTTTATGCATTTTGTTCTCTTATATAACTTTGTCAACTATGACTAGAGCAATTATATAACTATGCTTCAATTATTGAGCGCTAAGAAGTTTTTCCCATTACAGTAAAACTGCAGTAAACATCTGCACAGAATTTGAGTAGTTTAGGTAATTTCCTTAGGATAGATTCCCACAAGTGTGATTTGTTGGTCAAAAGTCATAATAATTTTAAAGAATTTTAATACATATTACCATATTTTTTTCCCAAAAGGCTCTATCAGTGATTACATTCACCTTGCTCCACTGGCGGCTCCTGACACAGATGCCTGCTTCCCATACCTTCCTTTATGGGCCTTCCCTTTTTTGCCCACTTAGGGGGTACCAGGGAAATCCAAACCAAACCTCCCCAAATCAAATAAAGATCAGACCTAAGAAAATAAAAATTGAACTCAAGCAACCCAATAATCAACGTGGAGATGACATTTCAATGATTTGGAGATGATTTGCTTACTCAGCCTCCTCGAGTCCCCGTTTTCCTCATTCTCCTATTCTGAACACCATTAAGAGCAGTAATTTCCACCTCCTTAATTTCTCTCCTCCCCATCATTATTCTCTGTTCACACTGCTACTGGTCTACATCAGTGGCTCCTCAGCTCTCATGGGGACCACTGTACTCCCATCTAAATGAGCTGACCACTCCCATGGAATCCTTGATCCACTTCTACTCAAAGCCCTTCAATGGCAGGAAAACTCCCGAAGATGGTCACCATCTACCTGTTCAGTTTCTCCTTTTAACCTCTCACTTACATACCACCTTCAAGCCATACCAGAGTATTTGCAGTTCCCTGACAACTTGCAATTCCAAGCCTCCGTATTCCCATGTGCCATTCCACCTGCAGGAATGCCCTCCAGAGCTCCGTATCCCCCCAACCCCATTCACCCAGAAAAATCCTTTTTATCCTTCAATATCCAATTCAAAGGGCTCCTGTCTGGTAAAACCTTTCCCATTCCACTCCTCACCCCCCTCCCTAGAACTATAACAGGAAGACCTGCCCATTTCTTGGCGGTATTTCTTGAGGTTACTGTTGTGCCCAGTTACTGGGATTCTTATATAAGTGAAACAAGGTTGATACAAATTGGTAGAGACTGGCTTCCCCCCCTTTTTGGTGAATTATATTTGTTTAATGTGACTTTAAGTTTATTCAGTACAAATCTATTATTTCCACCAGCGGTATAAACACAAGAATCAACGCAACAAGCCAGGGGAAGGATGCTTACAAGATAAGAGCCACTCTATGCCTCCCTGCTTCCTTGTGCCTCAGGCACTTGCCTTGCTGACTGTTAACGATCGCCTTAGGCCCTGAAGCACAATGATGAGAGACCCCCAGTGACTTGCAACTTCAGACAAACCTTTTGGTTCCCCCCACCTCTTTTTTTTTTTTTTTTTTGTAGGGGAGAAATCCAGAAATCCTGTGAGCTAATCTGATAGAAGGGTAAAGTCTTAGAGCTGGAAGTGGGGTATGGGGGGTTAGCATGTCACTCAGTTCAGTTCTTTGTTTATAGAAAGACAAGAGGAACAAACCAGTGCCTCCTGTTTCTAAAGGTCTATGGGAATGAAAAACACTTTGTTCATCCAAGACATCCTCTGTCAGCCCTCATCAGCAAGGAATCTCTGGTTCTCACTTCCTACCCTGCCTGCCCTGCATCACCTTATCTGCCTCTCCTAACTCTATTTCCCTCCTTTAGGGTGACTGACTTTGTCTCTGGTTCACTAAGATTGGTAGGCACCAAGTGTCTTCCCTGAATACTGTGAGTCACATGCTTCTAACTTCTATCAGGAAAGCCTCCCTCTGATTCATGTTCTGAAAAATTGGGGTATGGGGGGTAGGTGAGAAGCAGGGAGAACCTCATGGTTAAGCGCATATGACACCCACAATTCAACAAGGGAAAACAGAAGTGCCCCCATCACACACCTAGGGAATGAATCTTGCTCTACAGCACAGCTGCCCTTGTGAAATTCTTCTAAAGCAGGCCAATTTATTCCAAATTCCACCACAATTGTCTGTGAATGTCTGGTGAGATGTTCAAAGCAAGTTAACCATCTACAAGTTATGGAAGGGCCTCTTTTTTGTGGATTCATTGAGAAACATGGACAAAACTGCTAACATATGTTTCTGTTGCTAGGCCTTAGTCTTATCACAGTTTGAAACTGTAGAAAATCAATTACGTGCTTTGAATTACTCCCTTCTCCAGCACAAAAGCATTTCTTCATTCTTTCGGGATAGTGAACACTTTGCAACAACTACCACTAAAAGCCTGTTAGGATTCTCTGCTAAATTAATGTAGTACAAATAAACCCAACAGAAGGCCTGTAGAATGCTAAACATTCCCCTCTCTCCTCTGTTGTGGCTTCCTTGCAGCTTGGGACCTTTCTGCCTTGCTGATGCAACATCTGGACAGCATTCAGGGTTTTTTCTCAAGGACACAAGCGTGCACCTCCGGTGAATTTCAACTTTCAACATCTCTCTGGCTCTAATCTATATTTAATGTTTCATGACTGGTAGTCAAAGGAGCTTCAGCTAAATATCAGGTTGGAATGAAAATGATCCTTGGGAGAACATTTGCTTCCAGTGTGCGCCAGCAAAGTGTCTGTGACAGAGGCTCTCCCCAGAGATTTGTTGCCCATTCTCTTGCAGTAATAATAATTACGCCTTATGATTGCTGTGCCCACATAATCAAAGATCGCTTCATCAAATGTGATCCCGAGGGGAAGCTGCCTCTGCTCCTAACTGGATGTCAGTCACGGAGAGCAGCACCCCTAGGGATCCCCAATCTTTCTTGTGCCCTTTTCAGTACTGTGTTGTTAGCATTGTGTTTCTTCATATTCTTCTCAATGCAAATGATGTGTAAATCATGCCCTCCAGAAGGCACATGTGGTGAGGGGGAGAGGGTGGGGAGGGAGGTGGGGCTGGTGTATTCTTCTCCCCCAGCTCCCCTCCCCAACCTACCACAGGGATTTCTCGCATGGAACATAATTACATCTGTGCCATATGGGCTCATTTATATTCTATTACAGGTTAAGCTAATACGACTCAGAAATATGCTAAAAATACCTCAAAGTATTCTAGAGCTGTCAAAACACTTGTCATTTCTTCCTCACCCGTTTGATTGCTAGTGTTTTTGTTTTTGTTGGGAGATTCAGAGAGCTAAGAAACCATGCCAGCATGTTGGTGTCCAGTCTATAAATATAGTTTAATTTCCTGTATTATTGCAATCTTTGGGCTTGCAAAGAAAAGATCTTTCTTTATAGGCTGGTATGGCCCCAAGACATGGGCATGGAAGCCCCTATACTTGTAGATTTTAATTTCCCAGGAGGTGGAAAATACAGATTTCAGATGTGTGGTTTTGTCAGCTTTAGAATATTTCTTGTCTTTGTTTGATGTAATTATTCATTGTGATAGAGAAACACCTGCAGCGGGCTGACACACCAGAGAAACGTGCTGCTTGCGTTATAGGAGTTGGTTTGGATGTCATGCAAATCTTGTTGAGATCTTACATGTGGCATGATAATGAGAAGTACAATCTGTAATGAGTAATGAGTCAAATAATGATTTACAGGGGCATGTTGGGTTGTTCGTATGCAATGGGTAAAGTCCACCAACCCGTTAATTTCTACCATCAGTTTGGAAAATTGGTAGGTCATGCTTGTGTAGACTCTTAACCTCATGGTTTGATTATATAATTAATTTTTTCACCACTATTATCTTCACATGTTAGTGGAATTTTTAAAAATTAATCTTGGGAACAGAAGAGCAAGCACAAATACAATACTTTCCCATGCTTGACAAGTAACATTTCCAAAGTGTATAGGGTGCTAATCACAGTATCAGCCATCAGTTGAATACACAGATCACTTAACTGAGAACTGATTGCCCACAAAAATTTGCTAATAACTGTTCTATACTATCTGATTGAAAGAATAACTGTTTTATACTATCTGGTTCCAATCTCAACTCTGCTACTCACTAGCTTGTTATCTTGGGAAATCCCGTAATTTTTCTAGTTGCCCTATCTATGAAACAGGCATATGGTAGTTTTCCCCATGGGATTGTTGGGTATTAAATGAGACAATATATGTAAAATACTAGACACAGTATCTGGCATTCTGGAGTGTAATAATCACTTAGTATAAATATTTGTTTTTATTATTGCTGTTGGCTTCTAGTTTTATTATAAACAGCTTCTTTATAGTTATATGGCTCTTTTAGTTAAAAATTAAGTTTTGGGGGGCACCTGGGTGGCTCGGTGGGTTAAGCCTCTGCCTTCGCCTCAGGTAATGATCTCAACGTCCTGGGATCAAGCCCCACATCACACTCTCTGCTCAGTGGGGAGCCTGCTTCCCTCTCTTTCTCTGCCTGCCTCTCTGCCTACTTGTGATCTCTCTGTCATATAAATAAATAAAATCTTTTAAAAAAATTAAGTTTTTTGATATGATTATCTGTTTTGTGTGTGTTGAGTTTGAGGGGTTCTTTATAGATCCTGGATATCAACCTTTTGTCTGTACTGTCATTTGCAAATATCTTCTCCCATTCTGTAGGTTGCCTCTTTGTTTTGTTGACTGTTTCCTTTGCTGAGCAGAAGCTTTTGATCTTGATGAAGTCCCAAAAGTTCATCTTCGCTCTTGTTTCCTTTGCCTTTGGAGACATATCTTGAAAGAAGTTGTTGTGGCTGATATTGAAGAGGTTACTGCCTATGTTCTCCTCTAGGATTCTGATGGATTCCTGTCTCACGTTGAGGTCTTTTATCCATTACGAGTTTATCTTTGTGTACAGTGTAAGAGAATGGTCGAGTTTCATTCTTCTACATATAGCTATCCAGTTTTCCCAGCACCATTTATTGAAGAGACTGTCTTTTTTCCACTGTATATTTTTTCCTGTTTTGTCGAAGATTATTTGACCATAGAGTTGAGGGTCATTATCTGGGCTCTCTACTCTGTTCCACTAGTCTATGTGTTTGTTTTTAATACCAGTACCATGCTGTCTTGGTGATCACAGGTTTGTAGTAAAGCTTGAAATCAGGTAACATGATGCTGCCAGTTTTATTTTTGTTTTTCAACATTTCTGTAGCGATTCGGGGTTTCTTCTGATTCCATACAAATTTTAGGATTATGAACAGACACTTCTCCAATGAAGACATACAAATGGCTATCAGACACATGAAAAAATGTTTATCATCACTAGCCATCAGGGAGATTCAAATTAAAACCACATTGAGATACCTTACACCAGTTAGAATGGCCAAAATTAGCAAGACAGGAAACAACATGTGTTGGAGAGGATGTGGAGAAAGGGGAACCCTCTTACACTATTGGTGGGAATGCAAGTTGGTGCAGCCACTCTGGAGAATAGTGTGGAGATTCCTCAAGAAATTAAAAATAGAGCTTCCCTATGACCCTGCAATTGCACTACTGGGTATTTACCCCAAAGATATAGATGTAGTAAAAAGAAGGGCCATCTGTACCCCAATGTTTATAGCAGCAATGGCCACGGTCACCAAACTGTGGAAAGAACCAAGATGCCCTTCAATGGACGAATGGATAAGGAAGATGTGGTCCATATATACTATGGAGAATTAAGCCTCCATCAGAAAGGATGAATACCCAACTTTTGTAGCAACATGGACGGGACTGGAAGAGATTATGCTGAGTGAAATAAGTCAAGCAGAGAGAGTCGATTATCATATGGTTTCACTTATTTGTGGAGCATAACAAATAACATGGAGGACATGGGGAGATGGAGAGGAGAAGGGAGTTGAGCGAAATTGGAAGGGGAGGTGAACCATGAGAGACTATGGTCTCTGAAAAACAACGTGAAGGTCTTGAAGGGGTAGGGGGTGGGAGGTTGGGGGAACAAGATGGTGGGTATTAGGGAGGGCATGTATTGCATGGAGCACTGGGTGTGGTGCAAAAACAATGAATACTGTTATGCTGAAAAGAAATTAAAAAAATATTTAACAATGAAAAAAATTAAGTTTTTGCCCAATTCACATTAGTTACACAGACTTCCATTTCTCTTAGTTCATACACGCCAGAGGTTCTTGGCATTTTGGATTTCACAACCAAGTTCTTACCCCATTTAGAATCATTAGAAATTTTGTGAACTGGCATGGGAAGAAACATAAAAACTCAATGTTAATGCACCGAAGACAAGATTTCTACCTAACATATAATTTTAAAATATTTGTACATTAGGATTGCTCAGAATGCAAAGTGTCTGAATTCATGCAATTGAAATGTTACATTTAAGTCAGAAGGAATTATAGTTTATGGTGGGCAAATGGTTGAGCCAGTAACTATAACTATAACCAAGCTTTTAGTTTTAACTTCTTTCAGTTCTTTTTTAAAAAAAATTATTTTATATAAATTCAAATAGCCAACATACGGTACATACTTAGTTTCTGATGCCTTCTTTCAATTCTGAATGTAGAGCTATATGAACACTTTGAAGGGGTGTATGTATAGGGGTGTGTGTGGGAGTGTGTGTGTGTGTGTGTGAAGGGGAGAATTTATGTTGTAGATACTTGTACACAAGAGAACTTAATTTTAGGGTTTCATTTACGTGTTCCTATGCAGTCTCATGACCTTGGGTAAGTTATGTGCCTTCCTACTCTGCAAAATTGGGCTCTAGATTTTCAGGTCTCCCTTCCTTTTATGCTGTTTATACAGCTCATGAAATGGGAAAAAAAAAAGTAGAATTAATATGAGGAGAGCTCTGAGTTGCCTGGATATCTCAAACTTGGGTTTTTTAATGGAAGGTCTAGAAATAGGATTTTTCTCTTTCCCTTGTCTTGGTTTGTGGTTAGGGGTAGAAGCAATGGCAAAGTGACATGTGCATAATCTTTTACAGGTGACATCCCCATCTTTCTCCCTGGCCAGGCTGTAGGTACTAGGTTTCTGGACAAGGATGTCGAAGATTTAAAGGGTTCAGTAGCAGTGTGATTCTAGACCTTCATGATTTATGAAATTTCATGATTAGAACTGATATTTTTCAGTTTTTAGAAAATGCCTTTCCTCCCCCCTCAAAATTACCCCCAGAGACTTTTCTGCAGAAAAGATAAGGCACACAATTTTTTAAAATTAATTTATTTATTATTTGAGGCGAGGAGCAGAGGGAGAGAGGGACTTAGGACACTCCACACTGAGTGCAGAGCCTGAGGCAGGGCTCCATTTCAGGACTCTGAGATCAGGACCCAAGCCAGAAACCAAGAGTCAAACACTTAACAGACCGCACCACCCAGTTGCCCCAGGCACACAAATTTTTAATAGTGAAGTTCAATCATCTTCTCTTTTTAGGTTTTTTTTTTTTTGTCAACTGTATTGTCAATTCCTTTAAAGTAAAAATAAAAGTTTTACTCTTTAACCTTACATATTAAAAATAAAATAAATCTTTAAAATGGTAAATAGGATTTGTTTCTGAAGCTGAGTCAGTATGAGATTAATGTTTTCCAAAGTGTCATTTGGTTCGACCCTAAATCTTTTCTTATAACATCTTCCCTAACCTATTCCTCTATTGTCCACATGAGACCACAGAGGGTGTTAAGAGATAAGGATTGGTAGAAATCTCTTTTACTGAGAGTCAAAAAGAAGTCTTTTTCTTTTCCCCTGTAGTTTTTCTTAATAGGTCAGGAAATATTCTTTGGGAAAAGCTGGAAGTAAAAGTACAGTAATATTAAGACAACCATTAAGCTCACAAACAGATATTCATTTGTTCCTGTGGGGAGGGGTGTGTGTGTTTGCTTTTACTTTAAGCCAGAATTCATTATAAACTTAAAATTAACTGCATTTCTCTAAAATTGTCCAGCCAGAATGTGTCTTAATAAGGGAAGAAGACCCCTCACTCCAATTAAAGCTTTGTTCTCCCAACTTTAGCTTGAAAGGCAGAAGTAACCTAAATTGTAACCATTCTGGTTCTCCATGCCAAATCCAGATGCTTAAAGCTTTCAAAATAGGTACTGTGTTCCCATTTCTCCTGTAAAATACATTTATCCTATCTAGAAGGAAAGCTCTTTCAAATTTGAACATCCATTTATAGAACTTTTGGAAAGTAAAGCAAATTCCCAGAGTCCCAATTGACTGAAAAAAAAAAATCTATCATTAAAAAAAATTCCTCTGAAGATGAAAAAAAGCTCAAAACTTTACTCACAAAATTGTGTCATATTCCACATAACCTATGTAAACTATCACCTAGAAGACAGTGGGAAATCCGAGAGTCACAGCTAATTTTTCTATTAAATTTTAGAAAAATGCTCATAGGAAATTTAATATATTGGAATTACAATGTTTACTCCAAATTGTTGCTTTTTGTTAACACACTTCTTTCTTGTATTTTGTAGGAAATTGAGAAAAATCACAAGAGATATAAAGAAGAAAATAAATTTCACAGTGATAACCCCCTTGACATGTTGTCTTATCTCTTTCTAGTCTTTTCTCTATGCATAAGGTATATTTTAAAGTAATGAGACTATGCTACATATAAGATTATGTATCTTGGACTTGCCCCCTTAGCTTTCTTTCATCATTTCTTCACGTCTTTAAATACTTTACTGAAATTCTATTTTTAACAACTGCATAATATTTCATTGCATAGTTAGTTGTTCCATAATTTTGTTTACCCTTAATTTTACATTGGAGATATTACCTTCTTAGTGATTTCAGTATGCAGTGAATGATCCTTCTAATGTTGTGGGTTCTCAAACCCCTGACCTCTTTTTCCCTAGCAGTGTTGTCCTTCCATTCAGTAGCCACCCATTACCATGGGCAGCCCTTGATAGAGCATGTCACTCTCACTCTCTCAGTGTCATGTATCCCACCCTAACCAATATCTCCTGACTTTCTGGATCACCCCCTCTGGTAGTCTGAATATAATTCTTTGACTCCACTGGGACCTCCAATTCTACCACCTTTTCACTACCTCTTACTCCTTTCCTGTCCTGGCTCCCCATCACCTGGCTGAATTTCACCCACAACAATCATTCAGCTGTGAACATACCTTTAATTTCATTCTCCATTACCTCCTTTGTCATGTTTGTTTGGAGAAAGCACAATACTGCTTAAATCCAAGTCTTTGCCTACTCTGTATGTACACCTGAGTGACTTATGGCTGGAGAACACACAGCCAACCAAGCTGATAGCTTTCACTTTAAATTCATAAGCACAAACCCAATGAACTCTTAGTGCTCATAGTAACCATTCTGTACCTCTCTAGTCCATCTATTCCCCTATTCATTGACTATTTGCTACCTTCTTTTCTCCCCTCAAACCTCCAATGCCCCCCACCAATCTTTATCATATTGGCTGATGAGGTTGCATCCTGCTTTCCTGAGAGAGAAGAGAACTTCCACTGATCCTTATAATCACCTCCCCACCCTCACATTTGTCCCCCCCTGCCATATGCCACTGCCTCACCTGCTCTCAAAGATGCCCATCCATGCCCCTAACTAAAGCCAGTCGTTCCATTTATGTACCTAGTCCCATCCCTTCTCACCCCCTTGTTTTAACATTTAGTCTTTCTGTCTCTTACATCATCAAAATGTTCATTCTCTACTGGATCATTTCCTGTAGCACACAAACATGCTGTTATTCTCCCATCTTTCCCTATAAGCCATCACCCATTTCTTTGGGTTCTTTACAGCATAATTTGTTGAAAAGGATGCCTCTACTTGACATATCATTTTTTTAAAATGAAGATATTTATTTACTTACTTATTACTTGAGATAGAGAGAACAGGGGGAGGAGTGAAGGGGGAGGGAGAAGGAGGGGCAAAGAATCCCAAGGGGATTCCACACTGAGTGTAGAGTCCAATGCAGGGCTTGATCTCAGGACCCTGAGATCATGACCTGAGCCAAAACCAAGAGTCGAATTCTTAACCAGCTGAGCAACCAGGTGCCCCTCTACTTGACATTTCTGATTCTTTTTCTTTCATTCTCTCCTGAATCCTCTCCAATCATGTTTTTAACCTCTTTTCACTACCTCACTGAAACTGCTCCTGTCAAGATCATGAATGACTTCCCTAGTGGTAAATCCAATGATCAGTTCTCACTTCTCATATATTTGACCTTTCTTCATTAGGCTTCTGGGATATCACACCCTCTGGGATTTCCTCCTGCCTTACTAATTGCTTCTTCTCAGTCTCATTGGTTTTTCCTCTCCTACCCCATCCCTTAAAGTTGCAGGTCTCCAGTGTCTTGGGCCTTAGTCCTCCTCTTTTTTATGCCTATTCTTATTTTTGTGGTGATTACAGCTAAACTCATGACTCTAAAAACCACTTAAATGCCTAAGACTTGAGTTTATCTCTTCATCCCAGACCTCTCTTTTGATCTCCCGTCTCACATGTAGTGACCTATTGTATCTTCTTTTGGTCTCTAATTGAATATGTCAAAAACCGAATGCCTGATATGGCCCCTGCACTAGCACCTCCTACACCTGTCCCCATCTCAGTTTATGGCAATACAGTCTTCCTGGGGCCAAGGCCACAACTTTGGCATCAACCTTGATTTTTATCTTTTCTCACACTATCTATACAGTTCATCAGAAAATTTCTTGTTCTATCTTCATTGTATACCCAGAACTTGACCATTTCCCAGTACCACCTCTCTTACCCCCTTGGTCTGAACCACTATTACCAGTTTCTTAACCTATTTTGCTGTTTCTATCTTTGCCCCTCCCAACATTCTCAGCATGGCAGCCAGAGTGAGCCTTTTAAATCTAAGTCTGATCAGGTTATGTCTCTGACTCTTCTAAAGACTCTCCAGTTCACTCAGAGTAAAAACCAGTCAGGGCACCTGGGTGGCTCAGTGGGTTAAACATCTGTTTTTGGCTCAGGTCATGATCTCAGGACTCTGGGATCAAACCCCATATGGGGCTTTATGCTCAGTGGGGAGCCTGCTTCTCCCTTTCCCTCCGCTTGCCACCACTGCCCCTGCTTGGGCGTGCGCTCTCTCTCTCTCTGTCAAATAAATAAATAAAAATCTTAAAAAAATAAAAATAAAAATAAAAATCAAAGAGTGAAAACCGAAATCTTTGCAATGGTCTACTAGGCCCTGTGTGCCCTGACCTCTTTTGCCTAATCTGAGCCTTCTCCTTCTCCTCTCCCCTGAATTCACTACACTTTGGCCACATTAGTCTCCTTGCTATTCCTCAAATATCCAGGCAAATTCCTATCTCAGGATAGGATAGGATGCGCTGGCTGTTATGTCAGCCTGAAAAGATCTTCTACTCTTTATGTGAATGTCACCTTCTCAGTAAAGCCTGCCTTGGTTGCCCTATTTCAAAATGCGCCCCCAATATCTCCTGTTCTCCTGATCCTCCTTATCATGTCTTCTCATTCTTCCTTTCCCCCATCATTTGGGAAAGCTTCCTGTATCAAGTGGGAAGCTTCTTTTTTTTTTAATTTATTTTTTATAAACATATAATGTATTTTTATCCCCAGGGATACAGGTCTGTGAATCGCCAGGTTTACACACTTCACAGCACTCACCATAGCACATACCCTCCCCAGTGTCCATAACCTTGCCCCCCTCTCCCAGCCCCATCCCCCCCAGCAACCCTCAGTTTTTTTGTGAGATTAAGAGTCATTTATGGTTTGTCTGGGAAGCTTCTTTTTTATCTTAAGGTTTTTTCTTTCTTTTTTATTAACATATAATGTATTATTAGCCCCAGGCATACAGGTTTGTGAATCATTAGGCTTACACACTTCACAGCACTCACCATAGTACATACCCTCCCCAATGTCCATAACCCAACCACCCTCTCCCTGCCCAACTTCCCCTGGAAACCCTCATTATCTTAAGATTTTATTTTATTATTTTTTTCATTTATTTGAGAGAGAGAGGGAGGGAGAGTGCACAGGCAGGGGGACGGGCAGAGGGAGAGGGAGAGAGACAATATCAAGCAGACTCCAAACTGAGTGCAGGCCTGACTCTGAGCTCCATCTCATGACCCTGAGATTAGGACCTGACCTGAAATCAAGAGTCAGATACCTAAGCCACTAAGCCACCCAAGTGCCCCTCACATGGGAAGCTTCTAACAAGCTATGCAATTAACTAGTTTTATTATGTTTGTGTTTATTATCAACATTCTTGTCTGAAGTATAAGCTCTCACAGTGTCAAGGTCTTCATTTTGTTCACTCAGATATAGTAAGTGCCAACAAAAATGGCTGGCACATAGTAGGTGTTCCATAAATATCTGTTGAAAACCTTTAATACCTAAGGCTATTCATATAGAAAAGGCAAACATTTTAAAGACATGTTAATCTCCTTATTTACAAGTCACTACTTGTTTTGCAGAATCTGTTATCTGAACTCAAGTGTAATTTCTAACTTTGATTTATAATGCCTTAGTTGAAGCTTCACTTTTTCCATCCTTTGAAGAAGTTGACTTTCAAAACTGTTTTGATGATAGATAAAATGAGAAAGAATAGCAAGGTACTGAAAGTAAAGTGAAGAATTATGACAACCATCTGGATATTTCAGCAACATGAACTGCAGTGGTGAATACTTGTCATCCCAAGGAATATATGGCTCCCAGCAGAAACACTTCAATTTGTCAATTGGAGCATGGAGAACGGTCCGTTGGAATGAGCATCATGGGGGGCTGGCTGTGAAAAGGAAGTGGAAAATAAAATGGAAGGAAAATAGATGTGCTAAAAAACACATTAAGTACCCAGTGCTTGTAAATGACCATGCCTTATACTTACCCGTTGGAAATGCTGGTGTCTTTTCTAACCGAGAAGATTGTGACCTGCGCTTACTGCGCAGCATTGAAAAGATGACATTTCTCTTTTTCTCAGATCTGAAATATTGTGTTTTTAACTTAATGGAGAACCAAGCGGTAAGAAGTTTGCTTAAACTTCTCCCCCACCCCACGTTCCAGAGCCTGAGCTCATGCTACTACTAATCTGCTGGGAAAAACATATTGAAAAGGATTTAAAGAGACCCTTTTCGAGTATGAAGGCATGTGAATCTAGTCAAGGAGACGGGCGTTACAGCCATTAAACAAACACCTGCATCAGTCAAGGAACGCTCAGAAATAGGGCTCGACCCACCCAGGGAGGATTTTGCTAAGGAAAGCTGGTTCTCACAGAAGAGAGAAGCAAAAGTGCCTCATAGGAAACCAGTTGTTTGTGCACACATGGCTCCAGCTGCTTAAAATCATTTTATCCTCATCTGCTTTAATTAGAGTTTCCTATTAGTTTTTTTCCCAGTTGCTTTCCAGTGTTGACAAGGATCACTCTTGGGTGGGTGAGGGTTGGATGGGGTAGGAGTGAGGGATGGGCAAATGGAACCTTAACCACTCTCACTCCTTACTATTGCTATGGTTTACTTGTTGGGGGGAAATAAAGGAAAGTAAAATAAGTGATTTGCCAAGGCCACAGCCAGGTTGCTCAGGCCGCAGAAGGGAAGTAGGTAACCAGGAGGCACAGTGCACAAGTTTTTCAGAACAGAGAAAAATGATTGGTGGGGAAACAGAGGTAAAGAATGCTAGGCTGTGTGTATATTGGGGGAACACTGCGATTTTCAATAGCATGCTCAGACAACGCTTTATGGAGAGTAAACCTTTGAGCCAAGATCTAAAGGGAGTGAGGTCTTAAGTCATGGGAAGGGAAGGCATTCCAAGCAGAGACAACAGCAAAGAACTTGAAAGGGAAACATGCTTAATGGGTTTGCAGATTCTCAGACTGTGGCTGGAAATGAGTGGCCCTGTTTTATTTCTCCTTGATACTCATCATCACCTGACATATGATATATTTTCATATTAATTTGTGTAGTCTTACTATTCTAACCCCAGCATCTAGAATAGTGCCTAGCATGTAGTAGGCACTGTGCTTTGCTACCTAGATTCCCCTTGAGGAACAAAGACTGCTGGGCATACTGCCAAATGACAGTTCCTACCTGTCAGCCTCTGTAAAGAGAAGTCCTACAACCAAGAACATCACTCAAAGTCACCTCCCTTCCTTTTGGCAAAGACTGATCAATGCAAGGGTATAAAGTCCTGGATGCCATGCCCCAATGTGGGACAATTCTGAAGGGCCACCCCAGTTCTAGAACTTCCCATGGCTTTGCCTGAAGCATTCCTTGAGACTGTATCAGAGCTCTACTTTTCTTTTTGCCCACGGCTATCTTCTGCCTCTCCTTTCCACGAATGTTGATTTCAGACACACTCCTTGTTTGACATACTGCATGCTAAGCTCTGTCTCATAGTCTGCTTACCAGGGAATCCTACCCAAGAGGGTGTCGGGGTGGTACTGAGAAAACAGATGTTTGAATATTGGAGGAGAAACACCTGCCAGCTGACAGGCACTGAGGACTCTAACACTGATGGAATGTGGTATGTCCCTCACATTAGGTAGCAGTGCAATTGTTAAACCTTTTTATTGATAGTAAATCAGAATGATACACTACAGAAAAGAAATGTGATAGTGATACATTCATTATATAGGCATCTGAGACATATGGGCACAGTTTTATCTATAAGGACTTTGATATTGAGTGGTGGCTCTTGCTGAGCTCAATTAACACTCTGGGAAAAGATTTTGTAAAATCTAAATGGTAAGGTTGATTACTCAGCAGTGAAAAGTCAAGTTTGAAAACCAAGGGGCTTCCTTGGTAGCATACAAAAATTGCCCATTTCCTGTAGGGAGAAGGCATAAAAAGTTGAGGTACAGGACTAAGACTTAAATGGAAGAGAAAACAAGCTCTAGAGAACATAAACTCCCAACATAATGAAGATGACCTTCTATCCTAAGGTTAGCTTCATTATGAGAAAGCAGACCCTAACAAATAGGATGGGACTTCTAGCTTAATGCCACTGAAAATCTTGAATCCCTAGCTGCAGTGCATTCTAGTAAATGTTTAACAACTAGCTCTCCAATACATTCGTCAGATATACTTTTAAGTTTATTCCATACAGTTATTATTTTCTTCATTACTTCCTTTGTCTGGACAGTCCAGAAAACAATAAATTAAGACCTGAATTAAAGTGTTCATTAATTTCCATGGAGTAAGTACTCCCACCATGGCCAGTTTCAACATGACATTCCACTGAACATGCTACCCGATAGCACCCTGTTATATATATTTTCTCCATAGAGACACAATGGAGGCAAACATCCTTGAGAGTGTAAGTACTAGTAAAATGTAGTAAATCACCAGGAAATGAGTTTTCAGTATGTATGACCTTTGTTTTATTTTTAATTGTAAGCTTAATTTTATTTATAATAATGGGTATTTTTACAACTGGTTCACAAAATTCCTGAAATTGAACAATTGGCTCTTGAGATGGTGAACTAACCAGTGAAGAATTCTTAATTTTATTTAATTTGCAATCAGAGTTATCTAGTGTGAAATCAAGTCTCCAAAATCTACTAGGATCTAACACATTAAGATTATGCATTTTCTTTAGTCAATGAATCTATCAAGGAGAATGATATGATTAATCTCTTAGGCTACCATTCTGCCAACTTTGGTTTGGAAATAACTGAGTTTTAAACTGCATATCATTTTTTAGAATCTGTCATCTTTTTACATATGCAAGGATCAATTCAATTCCCCTAAATGAAAGAACACCATCATTATTCTCTTCACCTAAATTTTGCCAACAACAGTGACTTCTTAGCAACAGAATTTCTGTAGTTGGTTAGAGATTATTTTATAACATGACAAAAGATTGCAATATAAAATTTGTTCCAATTAATATTCTCAAAATGTTTGCCTGCTGGAGGAAGAACTTTTCTTTAAAGTGCTGTGGATTTTCTTTTGACATTTTGTAGTGTAGTGAAACCTCCTGTTTCAGCTTAATGGAGTTGGCTCTAAATACAGTGAGATGGAGCCAGAAAATTTGGTATAAGACAGAAACTAGCATGACAATACTCTTAGGTTGCAGAAATAAATCTTGAACAATAAAAACATTGGGGTTATTTATTATTGTCTCATTTTTTTAAAAGATTTTATTTATTTGAGACAGAGAATGAGCTGGAGAGAGGGGCAGAGGAAGAAGCAGACTTCCTGCCAAGCAGAGAAAATGCTTAACCAACTGAGCCACCCAGGTGCCCAATTGTCTTGTTTTATTTGAACTTTTCTTCACTGGCCTATAAAATTGTGCAGTCACTTCCTTCAATACTTTGACAAATATTTGCTATAGGTACAAAAGCAGTTTCAAGTAACTTATTAAGTGTCAACCTAAATGAAGAAGTGAACTGAGGCAAGCTCAAGTTACCAGAAATTGAGCTTATTCGACACTAACAGAAAAATCGCAATTCACAAAAAAAAGAACTACGATAAGCTATAAGAATGCCTATTGAAATTTGCGGCCTGTCTGTATTTATGGACAAAGAGTGCCACCCACCCATCCGCTCCCGGAGATGAAAGCAGGAAGCTCATTGGCTGGAGCATGGGGGAAAGATGTGCTTGGCGGCTGCTCATTGGTCAGGAAACAAGTTCCGGATTCCCATAAATCAGGCACTCACGGGGACTCAGGCTCTAGGTTCTTGAGTTTCCTATGCCTCAAAGTGTATGTGAGATTCTCCGTTCACCATCTTCCTGGTTCCATTTTTGTCTGACATCATTTCACGCTAGAAATATTGTATCTGCATCGTGGCTTCATAGTGCAGAGCTTTTAACTCTCACTAACAGGGCCAGGGCAAGAGAGTAGTCAGCTGTGGGCCTTTTTCCACTTTGTGAGGGAGATGAGCGGTTCCGCACCCGAGGGAAGGCTCGTCGGCGTCCCCTCGTCCCGTGGGAGCTGCACGGGAAGGAATTTAGCATCTATCCTCACCACTTGGGTAAGTGAACATTTCCAAAGAATTTTTTTACTTTCCTCTCCTACCTTGTTCTTCCCGCCACGGAGGGTTTTTCGTACTTCAGGAAGATGCTCTGAGGAGCAAGTTGAGAGAAAGGAAGTGAAGGAGGTTCTGCGGGGCTTGTTTTCATCAGTGAAGGAGCGATTTTTGTCTCACCCAAGTGTGGAGAGCAAAATGTAAGTCAGGTGACATAGTTAGACAGCTTCCCCGTTTTTTTCAGAGTTGGCACTTCATGCTACAGTTTTATTCTTTAAATTGAGGTATAATTGACAGAACGTTGTATTGGCTTCAGCTGTACAACATAATGACTCAAGATCCTACCCCTTCTGCCTCTGCCCACCACCAGTCTGTGCTCTGGGCCTATGAGTTCAGTTTTGTTTTTTAGGATTTGATGAAATCATAGAGTATTTGTAGTTCTCTGTCTTATCTTACTGTGAACACTTGGGTCATTTCCATTATCTGGGCTGTTGTAAATAATGCAACAATGAACATGGGGGTGCATATATCCTTTTGAATTAGGTTGTCCCCACCCCCCTTTGGATAAATACTCAGAAATGGAACTGCTAGATGATATGGTATTTCTCGTTTTAATTTTTTGAAGAACCTCCATACTGTTTTCCATAGTGGTCACATCAATTTGCATTCCCACCAACAGTGCACAAGGATTTGCTTTTCTTCACATCCTTGCCAACACTTGTTATCTCTTATCTTTTTATTGTTAGCCATTCTGACTGATGTGAGGTAGTATCTCATTGTGGTTTTGAGTTGCACTTTCCTGATGATTAGTGATATTGAGCCCTTTTCATGTACTTGTTGGCCATCTGCACGTCATCTTTGGAAAAATGTCTATTCACATCTTCCCATTTTTAAATCAGGCTGTTTTTTTACTATTGCGTTGTATGAATTCTTTTTATATTTTAGACCTTTTAATTTTTTTTCGAAGATTTTTTTAATTTTTACTTTATGGAGAGTGCAGGCACACAAGCATGGGGAGAGGCAAAGGGAGAGAGGGAGGATCTTAAGCGGCCTCTGGGCAGACATGGGGCTCCATCCCATGACCCTGAGATCATGACCTGAGCCGAAACCAAGAGTTGGATGCTTAACTGACTGAGCCACCCAGGCGCCCCATATTTTGGATTTTTAAAATGTATTAAAATTAAAAATGCTAGAGTCTTTTTCTAGTGTCTACAAAATCTGCAAATCTAAAAATACTAATAGATGTAACCGGTCATGAGCTAATAGAGTCATTGGCTCTCTCCATTATTATGAATGATTAAAAACTGATTTTATTAAACTAAGCAAAGTGTGAAGGGAAAGAGATGTTAAGAGCTAATATTTCTTATTGCCAATGTCATGCTCACTTAAGACCCTTTGCAGTTGCTATTCCCTTTGCCTGAAGTGCTTTTGTACCAGATGATCTTTGCATAATTAGCTCCATTTAGGTCACAATTCAAAGGGCACCTTTTCAGGGAGGCCTTCCCTGACAACCAATTAGAAAGTAGCTCTTATAGCATCCTTTAATTTCTTTGTAGCAATTAGATTTTTCTGAAAATGTGTATGTTCATTTTATTTGTTTACTTGCCAATTTTTTGGTCTCTTCCCTGAACTGAGTGGGAGGAAGTCAGAGCTCTTGTGTACTTTGATCATGGCTGCTTCCTGTGGGCGTTTGTGGTCCATAGTAAGAGCTCTGTGATTGGTTTTTTAACAAATATATGTGAATGGGTAATATTTAATTGCTCTGGGTTTTTGTGATATATTCTTCATTGGGAATCCCATGATGGATTCCAACATTTAGATGATAATATGCTTGACTTACGTACTTAACCTTCCAAATGCTAAGACAGCTATTTAATGATAGTCACAGTCCATTTAAAAACATTAAGGGATTTGTTACTCTGATCAGGTTTGTTTTAGACTTTTATAGATCAAAATATATTATTATATTCATTAGTGTACCTCTGTCTTTTCGAAATGCTTACAGACTTTGCATCTTCTGTCTTACAGTGTTATCACCTTGTTTGGACTGATAATTTAAAATTGGAGACTTTGTTTATGTTGTGTATAGCTTAAGTTTCATATTTATGGGCTGAGTAAATGATAGGATATATAAGTGATTATGAGATGTGTGACTTAAGCCTACAGGGAAATGTTACTTTTGTATCCAAATAAATGAGTTTGGGCTAAGAAGTTCAGGAAATGACTAAAACTTAGTATAATCTAAAACAGACAAGTTATAATTAATAATATCACTGGTTAAGGCAAACCTTAATTTTGTCCTGCTTCACAGTCACTACTCAAATGTGGTATTGCAAAGAGTAGACTCTATGTGCACATACTAGCAGAAAGTCTAGTGTTCTCTAGTGTTGCCCACTTGGAATATTTCTAAAAATCCTGGAAGAAAACTCATGTTTCCCACAATCCACTCTTATTGTTTTCTTGACCAGGCATCTTATTGTGGACGAATACAATAATTATTCCAAAAATAGATTGTCCATCCAATGTTCCTGACTTTGCTTTGTTCATGGGCCTGTCTTAACTTCCTCAAACCCAGCTAATATCAAACTATCATTTAACAAACTATACCAAGGAACTTGGGTGAACAAAATGGCCACAGCCAACACATGTTAGTTCCTATCTATTCCTACTTTGTGATAGCCATTTACCTTCTGCTGTAGACATGTTTTTTCTACATCTCTTAAATCTTTCTTTTCTCTGATCCAACAAGGATTCCAAGCCCTAAATCTTTTCTCTCAAACACATTTCAGTCAATATCTTTATGGAGATGTCTGATAGATTGAATTATTAGACCCAATTCTTCATTATTTCCTATATTCATATCCTTTGTTTTATAGTTATTTTTGCATTCTCTCCACTAAAGGTAATACGTACTTCCTTGCTTCTTGACTTCAGGCTTGGCCATGTGTTTTACTTTGGTTAGGAGTATGTTAGCAACTGTGATGCAAAATGCAGCTGGAAAAGTGCTTTGCCCCTTGATGTGCCTTTGCCGTCACCATGCAAAGAATGTGTCCTGAATAGCCCATTAGGACTAAGGAGGATGAAAGACATGTGGGAAAGACCTAGATCTGCAGACCTGCAATGTGAAGCAAAATCAGCCCAGCTGACTCATGAATCTGTGAAAATAATTTTTTTCAATCACTGCATTTTGAGGTTGTTTGTTATGCACCATTGTTGTGGCAAAAGCTAATTTATACAAGATGTTACTCTTTCCATGGCAAAGTCAAATATTTGCATCTTTATGCAAAGTAGTTTGTCTACTTATATTCCTGCCTGTCCCCATTCCAGAGTAGCATTTTAACTTTACCTTTGCATAATCAAAATACATGTTAATAGGCTTTCTCAAAATAAAAGAAGGTTTCACATAAACATGTTTTTTCCCCTTTAACTGTAGAACAGAAAACCAAAAACTAATTTTATTTTTAATTTTTTTAAAGATTTTATTTATCCACTTGAGAGAGAGAGAGAGAGCGCACATGAGAGGGGAGAAGGTCAGAGGGAGAAGCAGACTCCCCATGGAGCTGGGAGCCTGATGCGGGACTTGATCCTGGGACTCCAGGATCATGATCTGTGCCAAAGGCAGTCGCTTAACCACTGAGCCACCTGGGTGCCCCCAAAACTACTTTTAAATGACCATTTTCCTATCTCTGAAAAATGTAAAGTAAAAGCTCTGTGCTCCAGATGAAAATCCAGATTTATCAGAAAGACAAATTAATTGTTGATTTGTTTTCTTTCTGATTAAATATTTCTCTACAAATGTCCCTTCATTTTATAAAAATATTCCTTGGCATACTAATTCTTTTCGTATGG
This sequence comes from Mustela putorius furo, assembly GCF_011764305.1. NCBI lineage: Eukaryota > Metazoa > Chordata > Mammalia > Carnivora > Mustelidae > Mustela > Mustela putorius. The sequence continues at coordinate 34,561,825 of NW_025421998.1, forward strand.
CTGTTTTCTGCCACTGGAGTCTGTGTCCTCTAAGAGGAGGGCAGAGACTGTCTTTTTCGTCTTGATGTCTCTAGCACCAGTTCTATTGCCTGGCTGATTGTAATTGGTCAACAGTTGCTTGTTGAATTTCTTTGTAATTAATACAGATATTATAGTAATTCATACAAGAGGGAAAATGCTGAGGATTAGGATGACCTTAGAGAAGTTTCAGAGAAGTGGTTTTGGTGGTGCTCCTGAACATTGGATAGGATTTGAGTTGACAGAGAAGAGATGGGGAAATATTTTAAGTGGGGTATGAAGTGAATGATACATGATAACTAGAAAGAACAAGACTCATTCATAAATGTTTAAAATATAATTTATTTTATAAATATTTTTACATATAATTTTAAAGAAAATTTGTTGTAAAAAATGAAGGTAATCTATTATTGAACTCAAAGACTGGCTAATAGTAATAGAATTTCTTTAAGGTATTGAAGAAAATACAAGTACAGTGGGGATTTGTGGGGAAAACCATTTTCTTATTAGTATGTTGAAAACTGGTAAGTAGACACTTTCCAACCCTAATTCTATTTCTATATTAATCCTGTTGCCTCCCCAATTCCCCTAAAAATGCCAATGAGATTTGCTTTGATTTGTATCTGTATTTTGTGTGTCATTATTCCTTATTTCTCAGACTTATCTTGAAGCATATTTGAATCAGATGGGTTCAATATATTCCATCCATTTGTCTTTAGGCCCTAGTAACAGGTGCTTAAAGTATTTGCTGTGGCTATTTTTTATTAATATCTATATTGCTAGTAATAACTAAGGACATTGATTCATTATGTCAGTTGTTCTGTGAAGTTAGCGCCAAATTTTAGTCTATTTTTCAGTTGAGGAAATTGAGGCACAGAGAGATTAAATGATTAAAAGATGAAGTACTAAGTCATACCGGGTGTAAGTGGCCGCACCATGATTCAAGTTCACATCTGCCTAACACTAACACCATGCTATTTTGAATCAAACTGTATGGTTTGAAAAAACCATATAGAACCTACTACATGTCATCCATACTTTCTATTTTAGTTCACTCATTTAATGGACAAATATCATTGTACTACAAGATAATGCATTATATATTATATAAATTTGTGTGTGTGAATGTGTAGATACAGGGTGATTTGCCTTTCTTACTTCCTGATGATAAAACCTGAACAATAATTGCCTCTGTGACACACAAATTGCACTTTTTTTTTTTCATTTTTAGAGACCGTGGAATGCTTGTTTACCCCTCTTTAGCTTAGAAGTTACAATGTGCTCATAGCTAGCATTAGTGAGCCTGCTGCTGATGCCTTAAAGTCAGTGCTTAAAGAATCTCATAAAAAATTGAAATTTCTACCTTTATTCAAACTTGTCAGGAAATCTCCCCATAACCCTTTGTATCTGAAAATGCGTTATAGCTTGTTTAAAGCACTGTGGGAAACAGTTTTACATTTCTTTGGTTGCACATAAAATCACTTTATGAGCTGCCAAATGAAAATTGGGAAAGCTCAGTGAATGGGGATGCCTTCTTCAAAACCTCCTTATGAAATGGAGCTGCCATGATCCCTGTTTAAAACTCAGAGTTTGGCAGAATAGATTTAAAAAATGATCCAACTACTTTCTGCCTACAACAGGTACACATATATTCAAAGCTACAAATAGGATGAAAACAAAAAGGATGGAAAGAATATACTATACAAGCAATAACCAATAGACAGCTGGAGTGCTATACAAATAACAGAAAAAGTAGAGTTAAGACAAAAGCTGTCGCTAGAGAGAAAAAAGATCATTTTGTAATGATAAAAGAGTTAGTCTATGGTGTCTATTAGGAAGATATAGCAGTTGTAAACATATATGTCTTATAACAGAATCTGAAGTACACAAATCTCCCTTCAAAACTGACAGAATTGAAGGGAGAAGTAGACAATTCAGCAGTCATAGTTGGGGACTTCAGTATCCCTCTTTCAGTAAAAGATGAAAGAGGCAGAAGATCAATATGGAAATGGAAGACATAAGCAACACTGTAAACACTATAAACCAGACATCTGTAGAACACTTCAGTCAACAGTAGCAGATTACACATTTTTCTCAAATTCACATGGAGCAGTCTCTAGAATCGACCATATGTTAGCCATGGAACAAGTCTCAATACATTAAAGGACTGAAGTCATACAAAATAGATTTTCTGACCACAACAAAATTGAATTCAAATAAAATACCAGAAGGAAATTTAGAAAATTCACAATTATGTGGAAGTTACAAAAAAAAAAAAGCGCAAAACAAACAAACAAACAAACACAGATAACCAAAGGGTAAAAGAAGAAATCACAAGGGAAAATTGGAAAGTTAGAAAGTACTTTGAGGAAAATATGCATCATTTAAAATACTGCGGGATTTAGCTACATGGGTACCTAGAAGCAAGTTTATAGCTCTAAAAGCCTATATTTTAAAAGAAAGTTCTCAAATCAGTAACCTTCTACCTTAAGGAACTAGAAGAAGAGTAAACTCAAAACTAGCAGAAGGAAGGGAGAGAAAGAGATGACTTTCCAAATGTTAAGATACTTAGTGGTTCTCCTATCAACTCTTGGTGAAAGTTTTCATTTGAAGAGATTATTTAAATTTATAAGTAGAGAGACCATTTAAAATTTTATTTTATTGTTATAAAAGTCACACTAGTTCACTGTAGAAAGATTGGAAATTTCCTAAAAGTATTTTTAAAAAATCACAAACTTGAGTTAACCACCATTAACATTTTGGTACATTCCCTTCCAGTCTTTATTTTAAGCCCATATGCATAAAACCTATATAGTGGACAGGAAATACATACATATCTCTATTTTTTCACTCAAATTTGGTTGTAAATTTCCCTGTATTAATAATATTTCTTTGAGGTATATACAATGACTGTTATAATAAGGCACAACAGCTTAATTTATTGAACCATTTCTCTATTTTGGACATTTAGAATTGCTTCTATTTTTTTTTTTTCTTAGAATAAAGTTATAGGTGTGGGATTACTAAATCAAAGATTAAACTGCTTTAAAGTTTTCACCTGTTGTGATTTGCCTTTCAGAAAGGATGTGCTAATTTACATTACCATCAACAATGCATTAGAATGCCTGTGGAGATCTTTTCCGAATCCTAATGGAGTACTATAATTTGACAAATACTAATATATTTATAGGATTAGAAGTTTAAAATATTTAACGTCAAGACTGTTATAGAAAATTTAGAACATTACTTAAAAAATCAATAAATTACTGTTTACCTTTTCACAAATGACCAAAATACTACTAACTTGAGTTAAATTTTTTTTCTACATCTACTCATAAAATCTAGAATTGGAATTTAGAAGTCCTCGTGTTCAACTACTTAAATTTATAGATTTAGTTAATTCAAGGCTTGAGGGATAAAGTGAGTAACTCAAGTCACATAGCTATACTAATGACTTGGGAGTCCAGCACACTTTGTTTTTTAAACAATTTACTATCTTACAAGTATAGGTAATATAAAATTCAAACATTACAGATACAGGAATGTAGATATCCATCTCTCTCTCTTTTTCTCTCTCAGAAAAAGTGCATGCCCCTCACCTCTCCATCCTCAGTTCCATTCTACTTCTCAGAGGTTTGATGGGGATCCTTCCAGATACTTTCCAAATTCTTAAAGTTTAAATGAAAATTTTTATTTTAGTATATCTTCAACTTGTTTTTTTCTTTTTCTTTTTTTTTCACTTACCCATACGTTCTAGAGATCTTTTCATATTAGCACATATCTACCTGTATTTTTAACTGCTACCTACTGGTATAATATGGACATATCATAATTTCCTAAATGTCCTTGTATGAATGTTATTCATTTTAATTTCTTGCATTCTCAAGTGAAGCTACAATGAATATCTTTGGACACACACTTTAATGCAAGTATGCATGTGTTTCTGTAGGATAGATTTTTCAAATAATCAAATTGCTGGATCAGTGGGTATGCATATACTGCCAAGCTGTCATCCATAAAGGCTATACTATCACTATTAGTATGCTAGGCATAATATGCCCACTTTCAAAAAGGTCCATTTCCTACTTCCGAGAACCTCTGACTATGTTACCTTAGCTGACAAGAGGAACTTTGTAGATGTGATTAAGATTAAGGACCTTGGAATAGGGAGATTATTCTGATTTATTTCATTGGGCCCAATCTGATGACCAGAATCCTTAAATAAGCAGTGATTCTTTCCCTGCTGTGGTCAGGAAGGATCATGTGACTATAGAATGATTAGAGAGATACAACATTGCTGGCTTTAAAGGTGAATTAACAAAACAGGAAACAACATGTGTTGGAGAGGATGTGGAGAAAGGGGAACCCTCTTACACTGTTGGTGGGAATGCAAGTTGGTGCAGCCTCTTTGGAGAACAGTGTGGAGATTCCTCAAGAAATTAAAAATAGAACTTCCCTATGACCCTGCCATTGCACTCCTGGGTATTTACCCCAAAGATATAGATGTAGTGAAAAGAAGGGCCATCTCTACCCCAATGTTTATAGCAGCAATGGCCACGGTCGCCAAACTATGGAAAGAACCAAGATGCCCTTCAACGGATGAATGGATAAGGAAGATGTGGTCCATATACACTATGGAGTATTATACCTCCATCAGAAAGGACGAATACCCAACTTTTGTAGCAACATGGACGGGACTAGAAGAGATTATGCTGAGTGAAATAAGTCAAGCAGAGAGAGTCAATTATCATATGGTTTCACTTATCTGTGGAGTATAACAAATATCATGGAAGACAAGGGGTGTTTGAGAGGAGAAGGGAGTTGGGGTAAATTGGAAAGGGAGGTGAATCATGAGAGACTATGGACTCTGAAAAACAATCTGAGGGGTTTGAAGTGGCGGAGGGGTGGGAGGTTGAGGTACCAGGTGGTGGGTGTTATAGAGGCCACGGATTGCATGGTGCACTGGGTGTGGTGAAAAAATAATGAATACTGTTTTTCTGAAAATAAATTAATTAATTAAAAAAAAAGGTGAATGAAGAAAGCCAGGTATGTTGATGTCTTTTAGAAGTTGAAAAAGGCAAGGAAATGATTTCCCTCCTAGAGCCTCTTTCAGAAAGTAATACAGCCCAGGTGACACCTTGATGTTAGCCCACTGAAGTCTGTATTGGACTTCTGACCTACAGAACTGTGAGATAGTAACTTTGCGTTGTTTTAAGTAACTAAGGTTGTCATAGTTTGTTACTGCAGCAATGGAAAACAAATATGATTCATGTAGGAGAATACCCATTTCTTGAAATTCTTAACAGTAGATATTTATCAGTATTTGCAAATCTGATAGTCAAATATGGTGAACCACTATGCTTTCATTTGAATTTCTTGGATCCCTGATGAGGCTCAGCTTTTTTCATATGTTCTTGACCCTTTGAATTTCTTTTTTTACTTGGCAGGAAATAACCTAGGTTCATTCTTCTGTCATATTGTTTATCATTTCTCATTGGTTTGTAGGATCTCCTTTATATTTTATATATTCTGCATTTAGTAATTTATAGCCTTTAATTGTTATGTGTGTGCCAAATATTTTTCCCAATTTGTCACTTGTTATTTTGCTTTCTTGCCATTTATTCTACTTTATTGCAGTTGCTTGATCTGCCTGGTGATTACTTAGCTCTTCCCTCAGTGTTGTCTATGGTAAACACTGCTCACATGTGCCATGCATTAGGATGTTGTTGAAATGGGAACTGTCTATGCTGGTGTACTTCTACAGGTTTGAAAAGATTAAAATATGGGTTTCTTCTGCTATCTGAAAGTAGAGCATTCCTTTGAAAGCTTTTCTAAGCTGAAAAGGCATAAAGCAAAGAAGCAATTCCCATTAATTTATATGGAAGAATTTCTGAGTGTTTCTAAATCCAAAATGTAGCCTTCTGTTCAGTTTTTCTAATACTCAAGGACACATGTTGCTAACTGGTACATAAAATAAATTGAGATGAAGCACAAATGCTCACGGACACAGTTCAAAGCTCTGGCAGCTTGATGCTGAAATGTGGAGTATAGTTCCCAGGGAAGGAACTTGGTGGGGCCACTCGCTGCCCAAGGTGTGCACTGTCTCTATCACATCTCTGCTGCAAAACAAACACTGAATGCTAATTTTTGCTTATCTCCTTTTTCCATTAAGGCAAAAATCCTTTTTGGATTTCTTTTGATTAGTAAAACAGGTATTAATGTAGGTTTTTTGTAAAAGTGAATTGGTATAATGAACTTTCAAAAAGTGGGGCATACCTGTACCGTCTATTCTATGAAGGAGAAGACATGTTTGTACAGATAGTATGGAAGGTTACTTTCTTAAAAAAAGAATCCACAGATTCTATAATATCAATGAACTGAGAAACAGAAAGATTGAGTCAGATGATAGTTTTTTTTTTTCCTTTGATGCTACATGAGCTGTTGTACTGAACACAGAAGTGTCGGTTGAGTGTTTAGCCCATGTTCTATTCTGTACTCACCCTATTCTATTCTCACTAAACTGGAATTTTTAAAAAGGAAATGTCTTGGGGGCCTAGGAGAGTCACGTACATTTAAAATAAAATATGTGACTAAAAAAGATTAAAAGCTAATGTTTACTGATGAATTACTATATGCCAAGCTTGCCAGTGAATCCTCAGAGCAATTCCATAAGGTAGGTATTATTATTCCATCATACAGAAGAGAAAGCTGAGATTCATTGAGAGAGGCAGCTTGGCCAGGGTACCTTTAAAAGGTAGAACCTGAACTTGAGCCAGAACTATTTGACACTGTCTTAACCACTATTAACTATGCCAGATACTGCATCTGAAAACTAGTCTTAGCCAATTGTACAATAAAAACTCTTCAATGATTTGAATTAGTAAAACATTCTGAATTATGTCATGTTTTATGACTTTTGATGACATATAGTAACTAGAAACCAGACTACAAAGTGTCCAGTAGGAGAAGATTTTTAAAAAATTGTGCAGGCAACAGTGACTTATAGTTGTTGGTTTATCAGTTGATTACCTGTTGGTTGTTTCTGAAATAGTGAGGGATGCTTGTAAAGTGGCTTTCCTCATTCCTCTGCAGTCTTATTCATTCTTAATTTGCAAAATAACCTTTTATTCAGAAATAATAAATACAGGAACTTCAATATGGTTCCTAACTGATTTATCTCAAATGCTGGGTTTGTGGAATCTAGACTAATGAGTTTAACTATTAGGTCTTGCATTCCTGGTTTCTCTTTACATGCTTAATAGTGGGGGCTGAAGGGGGAAAAGAAAGCAGTCAACTGCTAGTGTACAGGGAGATTGCACTAATTGGTTTCTGGAAAGAAAAAAAAATTATTTGGGGGACATTTACAGGTAGTTTAGAAGCTGTTAAAAGGCCCAGGGGCAGAAGAGCCATGAGACTGGTCTTGCCCTCTGTCCTCCTATCCCTTGGGGGGCTCTGGGACAAGATCACACAGAGCTATCTCAACACTCTCCCCAGGCCAGTGCCTTCCCACTGCTTATCTCACAAAATCTGAGTTTGTGCTCACAGAAAAGGTTGAATCAACCTCTTCAATAAAAATTCCTTCTTCGGTATCTTCCCAGAAGAAATTAACTACTTCATTGCCAAGAACTATGTAGGGCACATTTTAACCAAATCATGGAAAAGCATGTGTGTGTACGTGTGTGTGTGTGTATGTGTTCTTTGTTCTTTTAAATTTTATTATTTTTAAATTATTAATATATATAATTTGTTTCAGGGATACAGGTCTGTGGTTCATCAGTCTTATATAATACGCAGCGCTCACCACAACACATACCCTCCCCAATGTCTCTCACCCATCCAGCCCGTCCCTCCCACTCCCTCCACTCCAGCCGCCCTTGGTTTGTTTCCTGAAATTTAGAGTCTCTAATGGTTTGTCTTCCTCTCTGGTTTCATCTTGTTTCCTTTTTTCCTCTCTTCTCCTATGTTCCTCTGCCTTGTTTCTCAAATTCCACATATCAGTGAGTTCTTTGTTCTTTTAAATTTTAAAAGCCACACATGATCATGGGTGAGATAGGAACTCCTGGTTTGCTGAGGATTTTTTAAAATCCTATTTTCGGGCGTCTGGGTGGCTCAGTGGGTTAGGCCTCTGCCTTCGGCTCAGTTCATGATCTCAGAGTCCTGGGATCGAGTCCCGCATCGGGCTATCTGCTCGGCAGGGAGCCCGCTTCCTTCTCTCTCTGCCCGCCTGTCTGCCTACTTGTGATCTCTCTCTGTCAAATAAATAAATAAATAAAATCTTAAAAAAAAAAAAATCCTATTTTCTGTAGTCCAGCCTTTGCATTGTCAATGACAAAGTAACCCGCTTCCTAAAGTTATTGTTATTAAAGATGTCCATTGTGTAGCAGACACAGGTTGTTTACCAGAATTGCCTCCTTTGAGGAACCACTGACACCCAGTCTGCCCCCAGAGCTCCCAGAGTTGGAATGAGGGGCCTTACCCATCATTGAGAATGAGCCTTAACCCTGGTTCTAATCATTGTTTCATGGCTTGGGAGCAAACTGTCAGAGCCCTCTGTGGAGTTTTTGTGAAAGCCAACAGATTCTGTCTCCTGTTCTTGTGGATCATTCTTTCAGGAAGACCTGAAGTTTAATTGCCATTGTCCATATTTTTTCACTAGGTGAGGGAGGCAGCTATCTGGGATGGGAAAGAATGAGGACAAAACAGGAAGAGAGGCAGAATCAGTGGAGAAACTGAGGACAATTGCCTGAGCCCCCATATCCAGCCACTTCTTGGGCCACTTCCATTTACAGGTTCATGTTGATATGAGCCAAACCACCTTTTTAAGCTTATGCTAGTTCTGCTCAGTTGTGTCTTGTCTGTGTGTCTGTCTTTCTTTCAAGAGAGAGAAAGAGACCATGTGAGTGAGCGATTGTGAGGGGGGTGGGGCAGAACTATAGGGAGAGAGAATCTTAAGCAGGCTATCCATGCCCAGCATGGAGCCCAGCTTAGGGCTTGAACTTAAGACCCTGAGATCATGACCTGAGCTGAAATCAAGAGTGGGATGCTTAACCAACTGAGCTACCCAGGCACCCCAGTTCTGTCATTTTAACTAAAGATTGTGAGTAAAACTTTCTTCCATGTACCTTCAAACATCAATTGCCCTCCTTCCCACTTTTACAAAATAGGTTCATTCTATGCATATCGCTTTACACCTAGCTTGTTCACATTATGTGTCATTTGCACTTCTCCAGGTACTATATTTAGGGCAGCTTCATTCTTTTTATTTTATTTTATTTTTAAAAATATTTTATTTGACAGAGAGAGGCACAGTGAGAGAGGATACACAAGCAGGGGGAATGGGAGAAGTAAAAGCAGGCTTCCCACGATGCAGGGCTCGATCCCAGGACCCTGGGATTATGACCTGAGCTGAAGGCAGACACTTAATGACTGAGCCACCCTGGTGCCCCTTAAACTCTTCATTGACAGGTGAACATTTTGTTTATTTCCCAGTGTTTGATATCACAGCCTAGCCTTCAGTGTACATCTTTATAACATATCTTTAGGCATTTGGGTGAATATTGTTATAAGATAAATTCATGGCAGTGGCAATTTGGGTCAAAAATTTCATAGAATTTTTCATAGAAATTACCAAACTGTGCTCCAGGAAAATTGTGTCAATACTAGCCTTACAGCAACAGCTTATACAAAAGGTCCCCTTTTCCACACCCTAAACAAGGTGGGATATTATTACTTTTAAAGTCTTTGTCAGTCTCTGAGATAAATATATATGTCATTGTTTTAAGGTGTGATTCTTTAAATACTAGTGGGTAGAGACTTTCCTTCTGCTTAACGGTTATGTGCATTTCTTTATCTGGGACATGTTTGTACATATCCTTTCCCTATTTTCTATTGGGGTCTTTATGTTTTTCCTGGTAATTTGTAACAGCTCATTATGTATCAAGTGTATCAATTCACTGCCTGTCATATAGCCTGTCATTTTTTCTGAATTTGTCTCAGTTAAAAAAATTCTTAAGTATGATGTCTTCTGCCAGACTTAAATTTTAATTTTCACATAGCCAAATATATTAATATTCTCCTCTTTTGCTTTAAAAGCTCAATAATGTTATAAATCTATTCCTAACATTTATTCTCAAATATTAAAAAGTAGTTACCTATAAGAAATTGATTTTGTGGGTGAGAACATTGTGTGCTAGCATTTTAAGGCTACTTGATGTAGTAGGAATAATTTTGTGAGGAAATTACTGTATATCTCTTTTAAAACTGTTCTCTTACAATGGATGCAGTGATTTTGACTCTGGACAAGTTTTTAGCCCACTCTCAAGTAATGATTGGCAAGAGTTGAGATGAGGGTTAAGGGATTGGACACTGTTGCATCTCTGCATTCATCTTGGTGAATGATCTTGAGTGAATCATGTAAGGCCTCATTTTCTCCATCTTGGTTTCGTTTTCTCTATCTTGAAAGGAGTGGAATGGATGCGATAAGCTCTGCAAATGTTTCTAACACTAAACTATCAAGAGTCTATGAATTTTTTGCACATACTTTATTTATAGAGCCAAGATTCGAACCCAGAGTCTGAAGTCTCTGTCTTAAAACTATTATATTGTCTCTTGTGCAGTGCTCCATGTCTCTCACTGAAGGGAGAGAAAGAGGTGTCAAAATCTGTTTCTGAGGGGTCAAGTGAAGGAAGAATAGACCTAGTGAGGAATGAGAGTACAGAAAATGATGAAGGGAGAAGAATTTTTCTTGGGGTAATATGTGGTGATTGTAGAGATGGTGATCAGGGAAGACCAGAATTGGGAGGAAGGTAAGACTATCAAGGGAGAAAGGGGATGAAAATAGATAGCTTATTTAAAAAAAAAAAAAATTACTTTTTGTTGGCCATGTGTCTGTCAGGGTCCTCTACATCAAATGCTAAGCCAAAATGAAGGGCATCTCAGTTTCCTTGTCAAAGAACCCACATACTCAAGCTACTTAATACATCTGCCCGTGATGAAATATAAAACTTAATAAAGAGTGGGGGAAATGAAAAATACGAAAGAGATAGATTGTGTGTTTGCTTGCTTTGCCTTTTAGAGAAATCCATGGAAAATTTCACAAGAACTGAGGAGAATGAAGAACCAGACAGAATTAAGGGAGGAAAATTGGGAGGGGGGAATCTCTGTTCTTTAGAAAGCAATGAGTAAATTTATCAATCAAGAAATAAAGACTGTTAACTAGAATTCCAATAAAAAATTGAAAAAATAAAAGAGTTTCCAATTAAAAACAAAAACAAAAACAGAGAGACCAAAGGGACCAAAAACGTATGCTCGGTGAACATTGGGACTATTCCTTTCATCTATTATAGATCTTCCAAATGTTTCCAGCTGGGAAAATTTTTATAATATGTTTCTGGACTATCCCGGTGAAGATGATGATATTTTTCTCTTTGTAACATATGGACCCCAATTCCTGGAGGTGATAGAACCAGTGTACCAGGCTGATTTTAAGCTTTTGAATTTTTGCTGATCTGATGGCTGAAAATTAAAAGGCTGTTGTTTTAATCAGAGCTTTTTTGTCTGATTAAACTTGAGGTTGACACCTTTTAATATATTAATTGAACATTCTATTCTGTGAATGCATCTTTATATCCTTTGCTTATTTTTCACTTGGGTTGTTTGCATTTTTCTTATTGATTTAGAGGCATTCTTTAAAAATTCTGGTTATAAATACTTGGTCAGTTCTGTGTGTTGCACGTAACTCTGTGTTAAGTCTGTAGTTTATATTGTATCTTTATAGTAAATTTTTTGTGGATGCCTGGGTGGCTCAGTGGGTTAGGCCTCTGCCTTTGGCTCGGGTCATGATCCCAGAGTCCTGGGATGGAGCCCCGCATCAGGCTCTCTGCTCAGTAGGGAGCCTGCCCTCCCCACCCCTGCTCTCTCTGCCTGCCTCTCTGTCTACTTGTGATCTCTCTCTCTCTCTGTCAAATAAATAAATAATCTTTAAAAAAAATAGATATAGTAAATTTTTATCATACAAAGTTTTCATTTTAATATAGTCATATTTGTTAGTTTTAAAAAAATTACTATGGTTTGTGGTTTTGTGTCTTGTGAAGTTATTCACTACCTCATGGTCATAAAAACATTCCTTGTTTTTCCTAAAAGTTGAGAAATTTTGCTTTTCTTTAGGTGCTAGTCCATTTGGAATTACTTTTTTTTTTTTTTAAAGATTTTATTTATTTATCTGACAGAGATCACAGGTAGACAGAGAGGCAGGCAGAGAGAGAGGAAGGGAAGCAGGCTCCCTGCTGAGCTCGATCCCAGGACCCCGGGATCATGACCGGAGCCGAAGGCAGAGGCTTTAACCAACTGAGCCACCCAGGCACCCCTGGAATTGCTTTTTACTTACAGTTGGAGATAAGGTGTCCACTCTATTTCTTCCTATTAACCAATTATACCAATATAATTTATTAAATCACCTGTCTTTCCTAAACTAACTTGGAGATTTTATAGAATTTCTACATAGGCAATTAGTATAGTATGGAGTAAAGATAGATACATGAGTCAGTGCAATATACTATATAGTCAATAGAGAGTCTCTATATAGTCAGTTGATTTGGGATAAAGTAGTTAAGGCAATTTTTTTTTTTTAAAGATTTTTATTTATTTACTTGACAGAAATCACAAGCAGGCGTAGAGGCAGGCAGAGAGAGAGAGCAGGAAGCAGGCTCCCCGCTGAGCAGAGAGCCTGATGCGGGGCTCGATCCCAGAACTCTGGGATCATGACCTGAGCCGAAGGCAGAGGCTTTAACCTGCTGAGCCACCCACGCGCCCCAGTAGTTAAGGCAATTTAATGGAGATATGATCATCTCTTCATTAAATGGTCCTGAACAGTTGGGTAGTTTTATGCAAAAATAAAATAAAATACATCTTAACCCTTAACCCTTAACTCTCATATACAAAATTTAACTCAAAATGGATTATAGTCCAAAATCTAAGAGTTAAAACTGCAACACTTCTAGAAGAAAATATAGGAAAAATTCTTAGTGACCTTGGATTTGGTAAAAGACTTCTTAAATATGACACTAAAAATCCAAACCTCAAAATAAAAAGTTAATAAATTAAAAAATTTTCCTTTCCTTTTCTTTTTAAAAATTTATTTATTTGAAAGAGGGGAGAGGCAGAGAGAGAGGAAGAGAGAGAATCTCAAGCAGACTATCTGCTGAGCTTGGAGCCCAACATGAGGCTTGATCTCATGGCCCTGGGATCATGACCAAAACCAAAATCAAGAGTCAGACACTTAACTGACTGAGCCACCCAGGTGCCCCAAAAACTTTTGCTTTTCAAAGAACACTGTTGTGAAAATGAAAGTCAAGCTATAGCCTAGAAGAAAGTACTTGCAAAATATATCTGATGAAGATATATATAGATATATATCTAGATATATCTAAATATATAGATATATCTAGATATAAAATCTTATAACTAATTAGCAAGATAAACAACCCAATAAAAATTGGTAGGATTTAAACAGACACTTAACTAAAGAAGAAAAATGGATGCAAAAAAAAAAAAAAAAACCCCAAAAAAACCCCAGGAAAAGATGCTCAACATTATTAGCCTTTATGAAATTGAAGTCAAAACCATAATGAGATATCACTTTGTACCCATTAGAGTGGCTAAAATTCCGAAAATGAGAAAACCTGACTAAACCAAGTGTTGTAGAGGATGTTTAGTAATCAGCAATCTTTTACAGTGCTGGTGAGAATGTAAAATGGTACAAATGTTTTTGGAAAACACTTTGGCAGTTTCTTAAAAAAAGTTAAACATGCATTTATTTGTGACCTGAGAGAAAAGAAAGCACATGTTTATACAAAGATTTATACATAAATGTTTGAGCAACTTTATTAATAAAAATTAAAAATTAGGAGCCTCTCAAGTGACCATCAATAGGTGAATGGATTTTTAAAAAACCCTCCAATATATCCACATGATGACTTTAAATGAATGAAGGAATATCTGGGAATTCTGGGGAAGATGGTGGAGTAGGAGGAGTCTTGGCTTACCTCATCCCATGGATACACATCAATAACATCCCTATCAGTGTAAATAACCAAGAAAAGGACCTGAAGACTGGCAGAACAGATTCTCTGCAGCTGAATTGAGAGAAAAGTCCACATTAAAGAGGGTGTGAAGGGCAGAGATGCAGTTGGGAGCCAAACTGGCCTGTGAGACTGTCCACAGGGAGGGGAGAAGTGGCAAAATACACAGAGAGGAGAGGAGCAGACCCCACATCAAACATTTCAGACACAGGAGACCCACACTGGGAAGAAAAATCCTCATAATATCTGGCTTTGAAAACCAGAGGAATCTAACTTCGTGAGTTCTTACAATCAGAGCAGGGGGTAGGGGGTAGGGCTTAACACCTTGAACTTAAAAAAAAAAAAAACAGCAGCTTTGGCTCTGGCAGAGTTGGAGAGCAAGAGGAAACTGAGTCCCTGCCTGTAAAGAGACAGCACAAAAACAGCGTTGCTGAGACACAGCATAGAAGCAGCAGTTTTAAAAATGCCTGGAGTATGTGGCAGGAGGTCTGTTTACTAATCTCAGAGCTTGTTCTGGAAGGGCAGGGGTATTTGGAGAATTCTGTAGAAATAAAGGAGCGGATAGGTGCCATTTCCCCTCTCTGGCCCCCCAGCTTAGATACATGGACAGCTGCGGAAACCAGTGGACTGTAAACACTCTTCACTTAGTTTGCTAACAGTGTGCTGTACCCCCATGCTCTTTTGTGGACCTACTCCATCCATCTTGGCCTGGGCAGGAGTTTTGCAGTGGCTGCAGGCCCCCTCCTGCAGCAGATTAGTGCAAACTTCACTAATAGTGCACACCCCACACCCAAATTCTCTTGCAGACCCACCCCCTCCAATGTGCCCATGGTACGAGTACATCTAGAGCAGTACCACAATCCTGGAAGTATGCAAACAGCCCCAATAAGGGCCAGAACTCTAGAAAGACCCCTGCTCCACTGGGGGCAGACATCTGGTCTCACTGCAGTCTCTGCCTTTCAATGAAAGCTTCTCAGGGGACAACACAGGGAGAGGATCCTGCAAATTAGTGCATTTGCATCTCTGGCAAATGCCTAGTTTGACTCAACTCAAGCCCAGGGTGGCCCCAGACTGGTCCACTAACGACATAGCAGAACTGCCTACAATAGGCAGATGACTGGATTGAAGACAAATACAGCTCAGCCATAACAGTAGGATGCATGCAACATACATAGGAAATACCGGTGAAGTGCCACGTTCTGGTGAACAGAGAACATTGTGATGCAGGACACTACAGAGCCTCTTCTTCATAAGGCCATTACATTCAAGAGTAGAAGATGGAGCCGGCTTTCCTACACATAGAAAGAGAGAATTAGACAAAATGAAGAGACACAGGAATATGTCTTAAACGAAAGGACAAAATCACAGCAGAAGAGCTAACTGAAATATAAGTAATGTGCTGGATAGAGAATTTAAAGTAATGGCCATAAAGATATTCACTGAACTTGAGAAAAGAGTGAAGGACTGCAGTGAGACCCTCAACAGAGAGAAACACTAAAAAGAACCAATCAGATGAAGAACTCAATAACTAAAATTAAAATTACGCTGGAGGCAATAAATAGTAGACTTAAGAAAGCAGAAGAATGGGGGGCACCTGGGTGGCTCAGTGGGTTAAAGCCTCTGCCTTCGGCTCAGGTCATGATCCCAGGGTCCTGGGATCGAGCCCCGCATCAGGCTCTCTGTTCAGGGAGCCTGCTTCCTCCTCTCTCTGCCTGCCTCTCTGCCTACTTGTGATCTTTGTCTGTCAAATAAAATCTTAAAAAAAAAAAAAAAAGAAAGCAGAAGAATGGGTCAGTGACCTGGAGGATAGAGTAATGAAAAGGAAGCAAACTGAACAGGAGAGACAAGAAGCAATAAAAAGTGAGAATAGCTTAAGAGAATTCAGTGGCACCACCAAGCATAATAACATTTGCATTATAGGTATCCCAGAAGGAGAAGAGAGGGAAAAAATGGGGCAGAAAATGTTCTTAAAGAAATAGCTGAAAATTTCCTGAATCTGAAAACAAAGCAGATGTCTAGCTCCAGGAGGCACAGAGATCCAACAGAATCAACCCAAGGAGGTCCACACCAAGGCACATAATAATTTAATTGGAAAAAAGCAGTGATGATGAACTTTAAAAGCAAGAGAAAAGAAAATGGTTACATACAAAAGAAACCCCACAAGGCTATCAGTTGATTTTTTTTTTTTTTTTTTTTTTTTTTTTTTTTAGCAGAAACTGCAGGCCAGAAGAGTATGGCACGATATATTCAAAATGCTGAAAGAAAAAAAAAAAAACCTGCAGACAAGAAGACTCTATCCAGCAAGGCTTGCATTCAGAATAGAAAGAGAGATAGAGTTCCACAAATGAAAGTTAAAGGAATTAATGACCACTAAACCAGCCCTGCAAGAAATGTTAAAAGGGATTCTTTCAATGGAAAGGAAAAGACCATAAGTAGAAGTAAGAAAAGTAGGAAATATTAAAGCAGTAAAATGAAGTAAATCTATAAAAATTCAGGGATTCACAAAATGAAATGATAAAAAGTATGACACCATATACCTAAAAGGTGGAGGGAGAAAACTAAAGAATGGTTTCAAACTTAAGTGACCATCAACTTAATATAGATTGCTATATGCGTAAGATGGTGTGTACAAGCCAAATGGTAAGCACAAATCAAAAACCAGTGATAGAAATGCGAAAAATAAAGAGAAAGGAATTCAAATATATCAATAAAGAAAGCCAGCAAACTGTCAGAGAAGAGAACAAGAGAAGAGAGGAACAGAGAACTACAAACATAACCATAAAACAAGTAATGTCAGTAAATACATACCTATCAACAATTACTTTGAATATAAATGGACTAAACACTCTAATCAAAAGATGTCAGGTGAAGGAATGAATACAAAAGCAAGACCCATCTATATGCTGCCTAGAAGAGACTCATTTCAGTCCTAAAGACACATGCAGACTGAAAGTGAGGGGATGAAAAAGCATTCATTAGACAAATGGAAGTGAAGAGAAGGCTGGGTAGCAACAGTTATTTATTTATATAGGGAGCAATACTTATTTATTTAGACTCTGTAAGTATTTATTTATAGACTTTGAAACAAAGATTGTGGCAAGAGATGAAGAAGGACACTGTATAATCATAAATGGATGAATCCAACTAGGAGATGAAACATTTGTAAATATTTGTGCACCCAACATGGAAACACTCAAATACACAAAGCAGCTAATAAGAAAAATAATCAATAGTAATACAATAATAGTATGGGACATTAACATCCCATTTATATCAATGGATAAATCACCTAAACAGAAAATTAACAAGGAAATAGTGGCTTTGAATGACACATTGGACCAGATGGCTCTAATAGATATATTCACAAATTCCATCCTAAAACAACAGAATGCACATTCTTAAGTTCATGTGGAGTATTCTCCAGAACATATCATGTTAGGCCACAAAACAAGTCTCAACAAATTCAAAACGATTGAAGTCATACCATGCATCTTTTCTAACCATAATGCTATGAAACTGGAAATCAACCACAAGAAGAAATTGGGAAAGACCACGAATACCATAGAACACATCAATGAAACCAGGAGCTAGTTCTTTGAAAGAAAATCAAAATTAAAAAACTTATAACTAGATTCATCAAGAAAAAAAGAGAAAGGACCAAAATCACAAATGAGAGAGGGGAAATAACAAGCAACACCACAGAAATACAAACAATTATGAGAATATTATGAAAAATTATGTGCTAACCAATTGGGAAACCTAGAAGTAATGGATAATTCCTAGAAACATACAACCTCCCAAAACGGAATAAGGAAGATACAGAATATTTGAAGAGACTGAGTACCAGAAATGAAATTGATTCGGTTATCAAAAAACTCCCAACAAACAAATTTCCAGGACCAGATGGCTTCTTAGGTGAATTCTATGAAACACTTAGATAAGAGTTAATACCTATTCTTCTCAAACTATTCCAAAAAATAGAAGAGGAAGAAAAGATTCCAAACTTGGGTAGGGGGTTGGGTGAGCCTGGTGGTGGGTATTATGGAGGACTTGTATTGCATGGAGCACTGCGTGTGGTGCATAAACAATGAATTCTGGAATACTGAAAAGAAATTAAAAAAAAAAAAGTAAAACAGAACAAACAATAAAAACAAAAAACAAAACAAAACAAAAAACCTTCCAAACTCATTCTGTGAGTCCAGCATTAACCTGATACCAAAACCAGATAAAGACACTTCAAGA
Organism: Mustela putorius furo; assembly: GCF_011764305.1. Taxonomy (NCBI): domain Eukaryota; kingdom Metazoa; phylum Chordata; class Mammalia; order Carnivora; family Mustelidae; genus Mustela; species Mustela putorius. The sequence continues at coordinate 34,580,163 of NW_025421998.1, forward strand.
AAAGAGGACTACAGGTCATTATCTCTGATGAACAGAGGTGCAAAAATCCTCAACAAAATATTAGCAAACTGAACCCAACAATACCTTAAAAAAAGTCATTCACTGTGATCAAGTGGTATTTATTTCTAGTATGCAAGAGTGGTTCACTATTCACAAATCAATCAGTGTGATGCATCACATCAACAAGAGAAAGTCTAAAAACTGTATGATTATTTCAACAGATGCAGAAAAAAACATTTGGTAAGGTACATTTCATGATTAAAAACCCTTAACAAAATAGGTTTAGAGGGCACATACATCAACATCATAAATATCTGAAATAAATTAGAAAAAATAATAAACTAATAAAAAGGAATAATATATTGATACATGCAATAACCTCAATGAATCTCAAAATAATTATACTAAGTGAAAGAAATCAGATGACAGAGCGTAGAGATCCCTTCTAGAAACTCCTATATTAACAGAACTATTATGACTGGAAGCAAGTTAGTGGATTGTCTGAGGAGGGAGCAATTATGAATGGACTTGAAACTTTAGGACTGAGAGTTAATGCTCATTATACTGCTTGTGGCAATGGTTTAATGGATGTTTACCTGTGATAATATTTATTAAATTATACATTAAAATATATGCAGCTTACACAAAAAAGTTATAAAAATGAATATGTTCAGTTTCTTTTGATGTCAGGTAGTGTACTAATAATGAAGACATCAACTTCTTTCAAATCAAAGACTTTTTCAAATTCCCATGCTTTCTTTTTTAAAGTTTTTAATGGACAGCTCAGTTATGTGTATATAAAGAAAATACTTCTTAATTGTAGCGTGCAGATTCCAGTGTTCCCATATCATGTATCACTGGCATTAAAATTTTTGATTAACTCTGGAATGACTGCTGATAATCACCTGGAGTGGTGGGAAATTAATCCTTTAGGCATAGAAAGGAATGTTGGGTGTTTGGGATATAACTTTTTTTTTTTAAATCAAGAAAATAAAAAGCATTTAAGATTCTTTGCCTAAGATATGAACTTAGAATAATTTCCCTCTGGTATTATCTGCAAAAAAGGTGTTTTTATTTTCTTAAAAAATGGAACATCTCACCTTTGATGATCAGATATAGTGAACGTAAGAGATTTTAAACATGACCTCTCCCATTCTGTTCTTGAACTTATTATTTGTAAAGTAAACATCTAGGCAATAATGCACAAGGACATACATTTTGTGTCTTCTGCTAGTACTGCCCTTTCCCCAAACATTTTCAAAATTTCTCTTCAGTAGAGTCATGTATGAGCCACTATAGTTATAAATCACTCAAAATGTTATTACAAACGTTAATAATCCACTCTACATACGAGATCTGGTTCCACATCATATCATACTATTTTTAAAATCCCTCAAAATTAATTTCCCCACACAAATATTTATAATAATATTTTGAAAAAAATGCTACTCTTATTTGACTAGTAAGTTGCTTTTCAAGGACAAGGACATGTCTTTTTAGTATTGACAATAAAGAAATAAGATTTTTTTTTTACACTTGAAATTAATACATTAGTTTTTCCTGGAGATATAAGGCCTAAGATACATGTACAGTAATACCATGTTAATAAAAATAGAAGCCAGCAACATTCTAAGGTCATTTCCATCAATGGCCATAATTTAAAAATAAGAAAATTAATTTTCTTGATCCAAATTAGGGAAATCTTAAAGGTGATTGTCTCTAGAGAATATTTTTTAAATTTTTAATTAACATATAATGCATTATTAGCCCCAGGGGTACAGGTCTGTGAATCGCCAGTTTTACATACTTCACAGCACTCACCATAGCACATACCTTCCCCAATGTCCATAATCCAACCACCCTCTCCCTACCCCCTCCCCCGGCAACCCTCAGTTTGTTTTGTGAGATTAAGAGTCTATTATGATGTCTCTCTTCCGATCCCATCTTGTTTCATTATTTCCTTCCCTGCCCCCAAACCCCCCACTTTGCCTCTCAACTTCCTCATATCAGGGAGATCATATGATAATTGTCTTTCTCTGATTGACTTATTTTGCTCAGCATAATACCCTCTAGTTCCATCCACGTTGTTGCAAATGGCAAGATTTCATTTCTTTTGATGGCTGCATAGTATTCCATTGTATATATACACCACTTCTTAATCCATTCATCTGTTGATGGACATCTAGGTTCTTTCCATAGTTTCGCTATTGTGGATAGTGCTCCTATAAACATTCGAGTGCATGTGCCCCTTCAGATCGCTACGTTTGTATTTTTAGGGTAAAAACCCAGTAATGCAATAGCTGATTATGGGTCTATTCAGGTTTTCTATTTCGTCCTGGTTCAATTGTAGTAGTTTATACATCTCTAGGAATGCGTCCATTTCTTCCAGATTGTCAAATTTGCTGGTGTATAGTTGCTCATAATATGTTCTTATGATTGTTGGTATTTCTTTGGTGTTGGTTGTGGTCTCTCCTCTTTCATTCATGATTTTATTGAGTCCTTTCTTTTTTTTTTTTTTTTTTTTTTTTGATAAGTCTGGCCAGGGGTTTATCAATCTTATTAATTCTTTCAAAGAACCAGCTCCTAGTTTTGTTGATTTGTTCTTTTGGTTTTTCTGGTTTCTATTTCATTGATTTCTGCTCTGATCTTTATTATAATTTCTCTTCTCCTGCTGCGTTTAGGCTTTCTTTGTTGTTCTTTCTCCAACGCTTTTAGGTGTAGGGTTAGGTTGTGTATTTGAGACCTTTCTTGTTTCTTGAGAAAGGCTTGTATTGCTATATGTTTCCCTCTCAGGACCGCCTTTGCTGTGTCCCACAGATTTTGAACAGTTGTGTTTTCATTATCATTTGTTTCCATGAATTTTTTCAATTCTTCTTTAATTTCCTGGTTGACCCATTCTTTCTTTAGCAGGATGCTTTTTAGCCTCCATGTATTTAGGTTCTTTCCAAATTTCCTCTTGTGACTAAGTTCTAGCTTCAGAGCATTATGGTTTGAAAATATGCAGGGAGTGATCCCAATCTTTTGATACCGGTTGAGACCTGATTTGTGACTGAGGATGTGATCTATTCTGGAGAATGTTCCATGTGCACTTCTAGAGAATATTATTTAAGGAACAATGTCACTTTAAGATCTGTTCTGAAATTCAAACTCACTTAATAGCAGAATTACAGAATGATGTTTTAATTAAATTTGTTTCTCAAAAACCTGTTAGATTTTCATTTCTTTGGGACATACTTTCACCAGTTAGCTGTTCAGTTTCCCAGGTTAAACTTTATTTCCTGTGTTGAAAATATTAGGGATATCAATAATATTAGATTATATTCATTGTATTTTCATCTTATCAGAAGGACATGCCATCTTGCTAGACTAAATGGATATATTTATAGGCATGCAGTCTGGGCATCCCCACAATAATTTTAAAGAAGGCACTCAAAGTACCAGTGATCTCATTAACACCCGAATCTTGCCCCTCCTGAAAAAGAAGAGATGAGCAAGTTAAAACTGACACTAAAAAGAATACTTGATCTTTTGGGGTCACTATGTAGAAGGGTTCAATATGTTCAGGGCCCTGTTTAGATAATGTGTGTGCCTTCATAGATTATGAGGTTTAGCTGCAGAATCCAGGCCAAGAAATATCTCAGGCTTTCCAGCAGAGTGTTCTTTAGAGCAATGACTAGGCCTTTAGCATAGCTGACTGAAGGCACTCCATTTACAAAGTAGGTGGTTATGTAAGAAGAATATTTGTTTCATTGGTGAGGTTATAACACAAAGATTAATAAGAATACTACAATAACAAGTATTGCAGAAACCCCAAAATATGGATCACCTTGTTTGTGAGAAGTTTATTTAATATCTCGATGCCCTCTTCTTTGGAGCGTGAGTAATTGTAACTGAAAATCTTAAGAGGCCCTAAGGTAACTGGTTCAAATGCATAAGCAGCCCAGTTGGCAATCTCACCAGCTCCCATTGAGAGCAGTCTTGCCCACAGCCTTTCTTTATAGTCAGTGATACTGTAATAGGGTTGTCTGGAGCTAGATGGTGGTGCTACTTATTGTGAGCATAGCATAATGTATAAACTTGTTGAACCCTATGTTGTACACCTGAAACTAATGTAACATTGTCTTACATTATATATATATATATATATATATATTCAAAAAATATTTTCAAAGTTAAATAATTAAAAGCAAAACAAAAAGATTTGTGTGGTCATGTTGATCTGCTCTCATAGATCCTCTTCTGGTAAGTTGCAGGAGATCTTGTTCTTGTTGGCTTTATTTCAAAATGTAGTTTTCTCTAATAAAAATACTGATGTTCATAGACAATCCCAGACTCATGTAAAGGTCATATAATCTATGCTTCTTGATGTAACATTTGCTCCTAAAGCAGCTCCTATGTATCACAGGAAGAAAAAGTGTTGATACTGGGAAGAGTGTGGTTCATAAAGGAAGATAAACTCTTCTTCATAAGGGAAGATATACTGGGAAGAATATGGTTCAGTCTTCAAATCTTAGACTTTCACATCCCCCTACAGGCTTTGGGCACCACTGCAGCCCCTTCATGCCCCCATCTTCATCTATGTCCCATGGAAAGTAGGCATGGCCAAAGTTGCTGCTGGGCTCCTCTCCATGGGGTAGTGCCAAGCTGTTCCTTCTAGGATGAGCCTTGACCACTTTTGCTGCCACTGATTTGATGAGATCCTGTCCTAGTGCCACCTAATTCTGGGCCTGTAATAATAGATATCAGGAATATATCTATATCTATATCTTTATCTATATCAAGTATATTTTAAAAATTACAGTTGAGACAGTGTTACATTAGTTTCAGGTCTACAGTATAGCAATTTGACATCTTTTTATGTTATGCTATGCTCACCATAGCTACAATTGTAGCTACCATCTGTTGCCATACAAGACTGCTACAGTACAATTGACCATATTTCCTATGCTGTACCTTTCATCGCCATGACTTACTCATTGCATAACTGGAAGCCTGTATCTCCCAGCCTCCTTCACCCATTTTGCCCATCCACCAGCCACTCTACCCTCTGGCAACTACCAGTTTGTTCTCTGTATTTGTGGGTCTGTTTCTGCTTTTTTTGTTTGTTCATTTTGTTTTCTGGACTGCACATTTAAATGAAATCTGCTATTTGTCTTTCTCTGCCTGACTTATTTCACTTAGCATAATACCCATGAGGTCCATCCATCTTGTCACAAATGGCAAGCTCTCAATTTTTATAGCTTAGTAATATTCAATTTCCATATATACCACATTTTTTTTATCTAGTCATCTATTGATGGACACTTAGGTTGCTGCCCTATATTACCTATTGTAAATAATGCTCCAGTAAACAGGGGTACATGCATCTTTTCAAATTAGAGTTTTTGTTTTCTTTGGGTAAATATCTAGCAGTGGAACTACTGGATTGTATGGTATTTCTACTTTTAATTATTTGAGGAAACTCTATACTGATTTTCACAGTGGCATCAATTTACATTCCCATCCACAGTGCAAAAAGATTTCTTTTTCTCCACATTTTCACCAACACTTGTTATTTCTTGTCTTTTTGATATTAGTCTGACAGGAAAAGCAAGCTATCTTATTGTGGTTTTGGATTGCATTTCCCTGATGATTGACAATGTTGAGAATCTTTTCATGTGTCTGAAGCTATTTGCATAGCTTCTCTAGAAAAATGTCTATTTAGGTCTTCCACCCAGTTTTAAATCAAATTTGGGTTTTGTTTTTTTTTTTTGGTGTTGAGTTGTTTAAGTTCTTTATATATTTTAGATATTAACTTCTTATCAGATATATCATTTGCAAGTATCTTCTCCCATTTAGTAAGTTGCCTTTTCATTTTGTGGATGAAATGTTACTTTTGCTTGCAAAAGTTTTTGTTTTTGTTTTTGTTTTTCTTAATGTAGTTCCTTGCTTGAGGAGACATATCTAGAAAAATGTTGCTAAGGCCTATGTCAGAGAGGTTACTGCCTTTGTATTCTTCTAGGAGTTTTATGGTTTCAGGTCTCACATTTAGGTCTATAATTCATTTGTAGTTCATTTTTGTGTATGGTGTAAGAAAGTGGTCAGTTTCATTCTTTTGCATGAAGCTGTCTGGTTTTCCTAGCACAGTTTATTGAAGAGACTGTTTTTCCCCATTGTTTATTCTTGCTTCCTGTGTCATAGATTAATTGACCATGTAACTGTGGGTTTATTTCTGGGCTCTTTATTCTGTTCCATTAATCTATATGTCTGTTTTTTTTTTTTTTTAACCACTACCGTGCTGTTTTGTTATTGTTATGTAATAAATCTTAAAATCTGGAATTGTAATAACCTCTAGCTTTATTCTTTTTTTTCAAGATTGTTTTGAATATTTGAAGTTTTTTATGATTCCATACAAATTTTGGAATTATTTATTCTAGTTCTGTGAAAAAATGCTATCGGTATTTTGAGAAGAATTTCACTGAATGTTTAGATTACTTTGGGTAATATGGCCATTTTAACAATATTAATCTTCCAATCCATGAGTATGGTATATCTTTCTTTTTTTTTTTTTAAGATTTTATTTATTTATTTGACAGAGAAATAGAGAGCACAAGTTGTCAGAGCAGCAAGCACAGGCAGGCTCCCTACTAAGCAGGGAACTAGACACAGGTCCTGTCCCCAGGACCCTGAGATCATGAGCTGAGCTGAAGGCAGACGCCCAACCAACTGAGCCACCCAGGCACCCCCACCAAGACATTTCTGACTAGCAAGCAGATTTGTTAAATAATTATTAAATCCGTGTAATTTGTACTACAATATTCCCTAATAACCAAGCTGTTTAGCAAAATTTAAAATGAACTAAATAGATATTCTTCCATGGTTGTACTGTATTTGCCAGATCACAGGAACCTAGTAAAAAAGTTATTGAGATGACTAAATTTTTTTTCTTTTTTTTCTTTCTTTTTTAAAAAAAATTTTTATTTTTCATAAACATATATTTTTATCCCCAGGGGTACAGGTCTGTGAATCACCAGGTTTACACACTTCACAGCACTCACCAAAGCACATACCCTCCCCAATGTCCATAATCCCACCCCCTTCTCCCAAACCCCCTCCCCCCAGCAACCCTCAGTTTGTTTTGTGAGATCAAGAGTCATTTATGGTTTGTCTCCCTCCGAATCCCATTCCATTGTGTATATATACCACATCTTCTTGATCCATTCATCTGTTGATGGACATCTAGGTTCTTTCCACAGTTTGGCTATTGTGGACATTGCTGCTATAAACATTCGGGTGCATGTGCCCCTTTGGATCACTACGTTTGTATCTTTAGGGTAAATACCCAATAGTGGGTCATAGGGCAGTTCTATTTTCAACATTTTGAGGAACCTCCATGCTGTTTTCCAGAGAGGTTGCACCAGCTTGCATTCCCACCAACAGTGTAGGAGGGTTCCCCTTTCTCTGCATCCTCGCCAGCATCTGTAATTTCCTGACTTGTTGATTTTAGCCATTCTGACTGGTGTGAGGTGATATCTCATTGTGGTTTTGATTTGTATTTCCCTGATGCCGAGTGATATGGAGCACTTTTTCATGTGTCTGTTGGCCATCTGGATGTCTTCTTTGCAGAAATGTCTGTTCATGTCCTCTGCCCATTTCTTGATTGGATTATTTGTTCTTTGGGTGTTGAGTTTGCTAAGTTCTTTATAGATTCTGGACACTAGTCCATTATCTGATATGTCATTTGCAAATATCTTCTCCCATTCTGTCAGTTGTCTTTTGATTTTGTTAGCTGTTTCCTTTGCTGTGCAAAAGCTTTTGATCTTGATGAAATCCCAATAGTTCATTTCTCTTGCTTCCCTTGCCTTCTGAGTTGTTCCTAGGAAGATGTTGCTGTGGCTGAGGTCGAAGAGGTTGCTGCCTGTGTTCTCCTCAAGGATTTTGATGGATTCCTTTCACACATTGAGGTCCTTCATCCATTTTGAGTCTATTTTTGTGTGTGGTATAAGGAAATGGTCCAATTTCATTTTTCTGCATGTGGCTGTCCAATTTTCCCAGCACCATTTATTGAAGAGGCTGTCTTTTTTCCATTGGACTTTCTTTCCTGCTTTGTCAAAGATTAGTTGACCATAGAGTTGAACGTCTATTTCTGGGCTCTCTATTCTGTTCCATTGATCTATGTGTCTGGTTTTGTGCCAGTACCATGCTGTCTTGATGATGACAGCTTTGTAATAGAGCTTGAAGTCCGGAATTGTGATGCCACCAACGTTGGCTTTCTTTTTCAATATCCCTTTGGCTATTCGAGGTCTTTTCTGGTTCCATATAAATTTTAGAATTATTTGTTCCATTTCTTTGAAAAAGATGGATGGTACTTTGATAGGAATTGCATTAAATGTGTAGATTGCTTTAGTAGCATAGACATTTTCACAGTATTTATTCTTCCAATCCAGGAGCATGGAACATTTTTCCATTTCTTTGTTTCTTCCTCAATTTCTTTCATGAGTACTTTATAGTTTTCTGAGTATAGATTCTGTGTCTCTCTGGTTAGGTTTATTCCTAGGTATCTTATGGTTTTGGGTGCAATTGTAAATGGGATTGACTCCTTAATTTCTCTTTCTTCTGTCTTGCTGTTGGTGTAGAGAAATGCAACTGATTTCTGTGCATTGATTTTATATCCTGTCACTTTACTGAATTCCTGTATAAGTTCTAGCAGTTTTGGAGTGGAGTCTTTTGGGTTTTCCACCTATAGTATCATATCATCTGCGAAGAGTGATAATTTGACTTCTTCTTTGCTGATTTGGATGCCTTTAATTTCCTTTTGTTGTCTGATTGCTGAGGCTAGGACCTCTAGTACTATGTTGAATAGCAGTGGTGATAATGGACATCCCTGCCGTGTTCCTGACCTTAGCGGAAAAGCTTTCAGTTTTTCTCCATTGAGAATATTTGTGGTGGGTTTTTCATAGATGGCTTTGATGATATTGAGGTATGTGTCCTCTATCCCTACACTTTGAAGAGTTTTGATCAGGAAGGGATGCTGTACTTTGTCAAATGCTTTTTCAGCATCTATTGAGAGTATCATATGGTTCTTGTTCTTTCTTTTATTGATGTGTGGTATCACATTGACTGATTTGCGGATGTTGAACCAACCTTGCAGCCCTGGAATAAATCCCACTTGGTCGTGGTGAATAATCCTTTTAATGTACTGTTGAATCCTATTGGCTAGTATTTTGTTGAGTATTTTCGCATCTGTGTTCATCAAGGATATTGGTCTATAGCTCTCTTTTTGGTGGGATCCTTGTCTGGTTTTGGGATCAAGGTGATGCTGGCCTCATAAAATGGGTTTGGAAGTTTTCCTTCCATTTCTATTTTTTGGAACAGTTTCAGGAGAATAGGAATTAGTTCTTCTTTAAATGTTTGGTAGAATTCCCCTGGGAAGCCGTCTGGCCCTGGGCTTTTGTTTGTTTGGAGATTTTTAATGACTGTTTCAATCTCCTTACTGGTTATGGGACTGTTCTGGCTTTCTATTTCTTCCTGGTTCAGTTGTGGTAGTTTATATGTTTCTAGGAATGCATCCATTTCTTCCAGATTGTCCTATTTATTGGCGTAGAGTTGCTCATAGTATGTTCTTATAATAGTTTGTATTTCTTTGGTGTTAGTTGTGATCTCTCCTCTTTCATTCATGATTTTATTTATTTGGGTCCTTTCTCTTTTCTTTTAGATAAGTCGGGCTAGGGGTTTATCAATTTTATTAATTCTTTCAAAGAACCAGCTCCTAGTTTCGTTGATTTGTTCTATTGTTTTTTTGGTTTCTATTTCATTGATTTCTGCTCTGATCTTTATGATTTCTCTTCTCCTGCTGGGCTTAGGGTTTCTTTCTTGTTCTTTCTCCAGCTCCTTTAGTTGTAGGGTTAGGTTGTGTACCTGAGACCTTTCTTGTTTCTTGAGAAAGGCTTGTACCACTATATATTTTCCTCTCAGGACTGCCTTTGTTGTGTCCCACAGATTTTGAACCGTTGTATTTTCATTATCATTTGTTTCCATGATTTTTTTCAATTCTTCTTTAATTTCCCGGTTGACCCATTCATTCTTTAGAAGAATGCTGTTTAGTCCCCATGTATTTGGGTTCTTTCCAAACTTCCTTTTGTGGTTGAGTTCTAGCTTTAGAGCATTGTGGTCTGAAAATATGCAGGGAATGATCCCAATCTTTTGATACCGGTTGAGTCCTGATTTAGGACCGAAGATGTGATCTATTCTGGAGAATGTTCCATGTGCACTAGAGAACTCGAATGTGTATTCTGTTGCTTTGGGATGAAATGTTCTGAATATATCTGTGATGTCCCTCTGGTCCAGCGTGTCGTTTAAGGCCTTTATTTCCTTGCTGATCTTTTGCTTGGATGATCTGTCCATTTCAGTGAGGGGAGTGTTAAAGTCCCCTACTATTATTGTATTATTGTTGATGTGTTTCTTTGATTTTGTTATTAATTGGTTTATATAGTTGGCTGCTCCCACGTTGGGGACATAGATATTTAAAATTGTTAAATCTTCTTGTTGGACAGACCCTTTGAGTATGATATAGTGTCCTTCCTCGTCTCTTATTATAGTCTTTAGCTTAAAATCTAATTGATCTGATAGAAGGATTGCCACTCTTGCTTTCTTCTGATGTCCATTAGCATGGTAAATTCTTTTCCACCCCCTCACTTTAAATCTGGAGGTGTCTTCGGGCTTAAAATGAGTTTCTTGGAGGCAGCATATAGATCGGTTTTGTTTTTTTATCCATTCTGATACCCTGTGTCTTTTGACAGGGGCATTTATCCCATTAACATTCAGGGTAACTATTGAGAGATATGAATTTAGTGCCATTGTATTGCCTGTAAGGTGACTGTTACTGTATATGGTCTCTGTTCCTTTCTGATCTACCACTTGTAGGCTCTCTCTTTGCTTAGAGGACCCCTTTCAATATTTCCTGTAGAGCTGGTTTGGTGTTTGCAAATTCTTTCAATTTTTGTTTGTCCTGGAAGCTTTTAATCTCTCCTTCTATTTTCAATGATAGCCTAGCTGGATATAGTATTCTTGGCTGCATGTTTTTCTCGTTTCGTGCTCTGAAAATATCATGCCAGCTCTTTCTGGCCTGCCAGGTCTCTGTGGATAAGTCAGCTGCCAATCTAATATTTTTACTATTGTATGTTACAGACTTCTTTTCCTGGGCTGCTTTCAGGATTTTCTCTTTGTCACTGAGACTTGTAAATTTTACTATTAGGTGACGGGGTTTGGGCCTATTCTTACTGATTTTGAGGTGTGTTCTCTGAACCTCCTGAATTTTGATGCTCGTTCCCTTTGCCATATTGGGGAAATTCTCCCCAATAATTCTCTCCAGTATACCTTCTGCTCCCCTCTCTCTTTTTCTTCTTCTAGAATTCCAATTATTCTAATGTTGTTTCGTCTTATGGTGTCACTTATCTCTCGAATTCTCCCCTCGTGGTCCAGTAGCTGTTGGTCCCTCTTTTGCTCATCTTCTTTATTCTCTGTCATTTGGTCTTCTATATCACTAATTCTTTCTTCTGCCTCATTTATCCTAGCAGTGAGAGCCTCCATTTTTGATTGCACCTCATTAATAGCTTTTTTGATTTCAGCTTGTTTATATTTTAGTTCTTTTATTTCTCCAGAAAGGGCTTTTATATCTCTCGAGAGGGTTTCTCTAATATCTTCCATGCCTTTTTCGAGCCCGGCTAGAACCTTGAGAATTGTCATTCTGAACTCTAGATCTGACATATTACCAATGTCTGTATTGATTAGGTCCCTAGCCTTCGTTATTGCCTGTTGTTCTTTTTTTTTGTGGTGAATTTTTCCGTCTTGTCATTTTGTCCAGATAAGAGTATATGAAGGAGCAAGTAAAATACTAAAAGGGTGGTAAGAACCCCAGGAAAATATGCTTTAATCAAATCAGAAGAGATCCAAAATCGTGAGCGGGGAGAAAAGGGATAAAAAGAGGTTCAAAAGGAAGAAAGAAAAAAAAAAGAAAAGAAAAGAATTAAAAAAAAAAAACACCTAAGAAAAATATAATAAAGAAAATATATATATATATTAGATAAACTAGTAAAAAATCATTAAAAAAGAAAAAGGTAACAGTTAAAAAAAAAAGTTTTACCCGAAGGCGAGAACAAAAAACAAAAAATGAAAAAGAAAAAAATTAAATTAACTGCAAGACTAAAAAAAATCATGGGAAAAAGCCATGAGTTCCGTGCTTTGCTTTCTCCTTCTCTGGAATTCTGCTGCTCTCCTTGGTATTGAAACCATACTCCTTCGTAGGTGAACTTGGTCTCGGCTGGATTTCTTGTTGATCTACTGGGGGAGGGGCCTGTTGTAGTGATTCTCAAGTGTCTTTGCCCCAGGCGGAATTGCACCGCCCTTATCAGGGGCCGGGGTGAGTAATCCGCTAGGGTTTGCTTTCAGGAGCTTTTGTTCCCTGAGCGCTTTCTGTAGAGTTCCGGAGGACGGGAATACAAATGGCGGCCTCCTGGTCTCCAGCCTGGAGGAGCCGAGTGCCCAGGGCCCCACTCCCCAGTGCGCCTTCAGAGAACAACACCCAATTACTCCCGTATGCCTGACCTCCAGCCGCGCTCCGAGCTCACCGAGCCTGCGACCGGTTCAAGGTCACCCCGAGCTGCGAGCTTACTGTCGGCTCTGTCTCTGTAGCCGGCTTTCCCGTTCCAATACCCGCAAGCTCTGCGACACTCAGAGACCCCCGATCCTTCTGTGACCCTGCGGGACCTGAGGCCACGCTTACCCCGTGTGGGCTTTGCCCCGGTAGCCTCTGGCGCGATGTCCCTCAGCGGAACAGACTTTTAAAAGTCCTGATTTTGTGCGCAGTTGCTCCGTGGCTTGCTGGGAGCAGGCCCCTCCCCCCGGGGTCTATCTTCCCGTCGCTTTGGATTCACTTCTCCACCGGTCCTACCTTTCAGAAAGTGGTTGTTTTTCTGTTTCCAGAATTGCTGTTCTTCTTTTCGATCTGCTGATGGATTTTCAGGTGTTTGCAATCTTTAGATAAGCTATCTAGCTGATCTCTGGCTAGCTGAAGTAGTCTCAGCCTGCTACTTCTCCGCCATCTTGACTCCTCTCCCCTGGTATATCTTTCTATTTGTTTGTGTCATCTTCAATTTTTTATATCACTGTTTTATAGTTTTGGGAGTACAGATCTTTCATGTCCTTTAGTAAGTTTATTTTTAGATATTCTTTTTGTTGTGACTTTAAATGGAATTGTTTTCTTAATTTCTTAATTTCTCTTAATGCTTTGTTATTAGTGTATAGAAACACAACAGGTTTCTATATATTAATTTTGTATTCTGCAACTTTACTGAACTCATTTGTTACTTCTATTAGCTTTTCAGTTGAATCTTTAGGTTTTTCTTTGTATAGTACCATGTCATCTGGAAATAACAACAGTTTTACTTCTTCCTTTTCAATTTAGATGCATTTTTATTTCTTTTTGTTTAATTGCTGTGGCTAGGACTTATAATACTATGTTGAATAAAGTGGTGAAAGTGGGCATCCTTGTCTTGTTCCTGATCTTAGAGGAAGAGCAACAAATAATTATTTTGTCACTGAAATGAATGTACCATTGGTTGTGAAGCTTAATTTAAAAGGTGAAGGAGGAGCGCTTGGGTGGCTCACTCAGTTAAGTGTCTGTACTTACTCTGGTCATGACCCCGGGGTCTTGGGATCTAGTCCTGTATTAGGCTCCCTGTTCAGTGGGAAGCCTACTTCTCCCTCTCCCTCTGCCTGCCACTCCTCCTGTTTGTGTTCCTTCTCTCTGTCAAATGAATAAATGAAATTTAAAAATAAATAAATAAATACATACATACATACATACATACATAAATAGAGAAGGATTCTCAACAAGCATGTAGACTCTCAAACTGATTACTTTAAAAAGTGGTCTGAGGGCACCTTGGTGGCTCAGTTGGTTAAGGGTCCAACTCTTGATCTTGATTTGAGGGTTGTGAGTTCAAGCCCTGCTTGAAAAAAAAATAGTTGTCTGAATTTGTATATTTATGTGTATAACTCGGTGGGTCCAGTGAGGTCTGATTTTAATAAGCTTAGGCTAGAAAATCCCAACCTAGGAGACAGTAAATGGAGAATCATCAAAGAATACTTTCTTTAGAACACTATGCTTTCAGACATGTTTCTTTCTTTTTTTTTTTTTTAAGATTTTATTTATTTATTTGACAGAGAGAGAGAGAGATCACAAGGAGGCAGAGAGGCAGAGAGAGAGAGGGGGAAGCAGGCTTCCTGCTGAGCAGAGAGCCCAATGCAGGGCTCCATCCCAGGACTCTGGGATCATAACCTGACCTGAAGGCAGAGGCTTTAACCCACTGAGCCACCCAGGTGCGCCAGACTTGTTCATTTCTAATTGTTAGTATAAGAAAATAAGGGCCGTTGGTCACTTTTTTTTGAGTATCTGTGTTCTGACAAACGTCTAGGTACACTTGATAGTCTTTTCCTTTTCTGTCTCTCCTCCCTAACTTCCTCAGTAATGCTTGGTGCCATCACATAAAAGAAAGTTGTCTCTGAGAGGAAAACCACAACAAAAAACCCTCATGAGATGCTTCTCCAGTCAGGAACACTTTAAAGCAGAATTGAAAGGAGATCATTTGCTTCTGCTTACTTTTTTAGAGACTTGTTTCTCCATCCCCACATGTGTGTGTGGTGTATGTGTGTATGTGTATGTGGTCATACAAATCTTCTGTATGGATTATAGAAGCTTACTTCACATGCAGACATAGACTGAAAGGACTACATTCCTGAATGAGGGAGTAAATTAAGATCCACACTATTTAACCCCTTGGCTTTTTTTTTTTTTTTTTAGATTTATTTATTTATTTGACAGAGAGAGACAGCGAGAGAGGGAACACAAGGTGGGGTAGTGGGAGAGGGAGAAGCAGTCTTTCCACAGAGCAGGGAGCCCAATGCGGGGCTCGATCACAGGACCCTGGGATCATGACCTGAGCTGAAGGCAGACGCTTAATGATTGAGCCACCCAGGCACTGCCCCCCGCCCCCTTGGCTTTTTCTTGGTAGGGAAATGTCCGGGAAAAGCTTCAAGTTGTGTACCAGCATAGATAATGGAAGCACTTTTGCTGACATTGTTCTCTCAAAGCTTACAAGCAAAATGAAACTTGTTTCTGATCAAGAAAGGAAGCTGGAACTTTCATCTGTCATCTGTCTGCTGTCAAATGCACTTTTAATGTCATATTGGATCATATAATAGTGGGATAAATCTGTGAGTTATTTCAGCCACACTGCGGACAGTAGAGTGAAGTGAAGTGGGCTAGGTAACGATCCAGAGAAGAGCAAGAGGACTGAGTTCATGAGCCATGTTCAGTTATAGGATTGCATTTGGTTTGCTATTTAGTTCATCATGTTGTCCCTACCAAGAGACCTTTTGGAGTATTAACCAAGATTATTCTGCTCCGTAGGATTAACTTTGTCAGTTGATTTATTTATTTTCTATGTAAAACACATCTAGAAGGAAACAATTGTTCATTACTTGCCATCACTGAGAGGGTTTGTCCCCATAATCAATTCTGTTCCCTGGTATCATTCTCAGGGATGGGTGGGTAGGTGGCAAAAAGCAATATTTTTTTCTCACTTTGTTTCTTCCAAAAAACATTAAGAAGAGATTTGACCATATTGGTTGTTCATTGACCTAAGGCTTTTGCTCTTTTCCTGACAGAGCTGACCTGGGTCATTTCTTTCAAGGGAGAGTTGGTAAGAAGGAAAAACTGACGAGTTTATGGATATGACATCGCCAGTTTCTGAACTTTCTGGGCTTCATGTCCTCATTTATAAGTTTCAGGATATGTTACCCCACTCAGAGAGTGAGATAATGGATATGAAAATACTTCATATGTAGGAAGAGAGATGTAAAAACATAAGAGTTTATTATCTACCCCTTAAACTAAGGGTTCCCTATTTGTCTGATCATGAGAGGTGTCTTGAAAGCTTATTAAAAATATAGAATTCTGGGGCTCTGCTCAGACATACTGAATTAGAATCTCTGGAGGTAAGGCCTGGATTTTTGCAGTTTTATAGCTTCCTAAATAATTCTGATGCTTATTTAGGTTTGGGATTCACATGCCAGAGTTTGAACTTCTTGAACAGAAACTGTGTATCTTAGTATTTTGAAATCTCCACACCTAGCACATAGTATTTATATAACCCAATAATGTACAAATTTACCAAGGGCACACTGTGTCAGACTGTGCTAGCCAATGAGGAGACACAGCACAATCCTGGGCTGCACTTAACTTACATGCTCTAATTGTTGGTGATGTGAACACTGGAAGTCTGGTAGGATAGTTTCAGTACAATGTGCTGATGAGTGTTTGAGAACTTGAGTCTCTGAAGGGTTTTAAGCAGTCCTTTGATATGATCTGATGCTGTTGGACTTGTCAGTCTAGCCTTTATGTTTGATGTCCAAGAACATTTTATTGTCAGTGCTTTGTTATGGGCAATATTTCCTAGAGAAAACAGAAGCTTTAAAGAAAACATTTGGTGGATTTTCCCATTGTTCAGACTTCTTGTTTCCTCCTGGTAAGTTTCCCTGGATATATGCAGTATCTTCATTTTTTTATATGACTGTTTTAAAGATTATTTATTTATTTATTTGACAGACAGAGATAACAAGTAGGCAGAGAGAGAGAGGAGGAAGCAGGCCCCCTGCTGAGCAGAGAGCCAGATGCGGGGCTCCATCCCAGGACCCTGGGATCCTGACCTGAGTTGAAGGCAGAGGCTTAACCCACTGAGCCACCCAGGTGCCCCCAGTATCTTCATTTTTACACAAACAACATGTTGCGGGCAAGTGCTAGTGGAATTATGAAATCTAGGCACCATAGGTGCTGAATAGGAGCTTTCGAAGGACATGCCATGAAAGGGGAGAATGGGAAAATAGATCCTCTGGGAAGTCTTACTCCAAGATGAATAAACTCTTAAAACAGAAAGAGGCTGCAGGAAGGAAAGTTAAAATTCCAGTATCTGTCTTGGGATGTGAAGAACAACAAGTGTTCTTGATTCAACCCAAACATGGCTGATTGACCCCAGAGTCTGGCTGACCCTAGCATAGCTGGCTGACCCAAGTCTTGCCCATCCCTTGAACCAAACTTGAACTCTGTGTAAGCCCTGGAGTTGTTTGGGAGATCATTTGTGAAAATATTTTCCTCTCTTTTCTCCTGGTTTGGCCTAAGAACGCTCTGAGGAGATCCATGTGGAACCACAGGGGATAGAGCTCATTTTAGTGCATGTATCTGTGCTTCTTTGACCATTTCCTGCAAGTTTTGGCCAAGGAAAGAGTGATGAGCATTGACTCCTTGAATTGTGCAACATGGTGTGAGCAAACTCAATTTTTCATTGAGGCAGTATGTGGGAGAGGAAGCACTAGATTCAAACTTAAAAGCCATAGTTCTGGTGTCCTGCTCTAAACAACCCTTCAAAGCATGCTGCTGAATGAAGGAAGGATGAACAAATGAAGGAATGCTGGCTGGGCCTAGCCATTTCAGCAAACATGAGGCTAAATTCAGCAACCTCAGGAACCAAGGACCAGGGATTACCACTTTTCGAGTGTAAGTATCCTCTCTGCTGTGTGAGAAGTAAAGATCCAAGCTGTGGCCCTGCTAGGTGTACCCAGTCTGAGGACCATTGAGTTATAAACTTAGAATTCCATACATAATTTATAAGAGAGGTCTTATATCAGATTCCACATGAAGAAGGAGTAAAGACTCCAGCTGAGGTTTGAAAGGTGAAGAGGGTTTGGACGGACAGAAAAGGAGAAAAATGCATCTAATGTAGCAGGTAGAAAGGCACAGAAATGGTTTACATCATGATTGTAGTGTTTGTGACACAGTGAGCTGATCGAGATGACTGAAGGGGATGGCGCAGGAGCAGGGTGGGTCTGAAGGAGGCAAGAAAACAAGGTCTTGGTGTAGCAGGAACACAAGAAGGAACAAAGTGCCACATGAAGATTTTAAGTTGAAGAGTCCTGCATGACTTGTCTGGCAGAGTGGGCCCCTGCACGCCCACATCCTGTCCGACTCACTCCTTTGTGCAGCCACTAAGCTTGGATGGAAATCCAATGAACATTTCTGTTGCTCTCCTAGGTGATCAGTTTGCAGATATGTGGGGCAAGTTCCCTTGCATACTCCCTTGCCTGAAAATTAACCAACATGATGGAGACTAGATCACACGCTTACAAAACAAACCAAATACCTCTTCCCTCTAATATGATTTACCAGATGACAGATGATCCCAATCCCTGTAATTACTTGGATACTTTAATTGACTTTCAGTGGCAGTAATAAGTAACTGGAGTTCAGGCTTGTAGAATTTCCTTCCTAATTGTCACTGTTAAACCACTCATTATAGAGATAAATAACACACCACTTGATTTAAACCGTTTCTTCCATCCATATAAATTCCAGTGGCAGTGCCCCAGCATTTTGCAGGCTCCTAGGGGAGCTGTTTAGGGGTGAGAAACACGATGGTGCACCTAGAGGACTGCTCAAGCTGGTTGGTTGTTTCCTTTGAATTACCAAGCCACAAGTTTCCAGCACTGACGCATGTCCTAGTGCTTTGGATTTAAAAAGCTGTAGAAAGGATAATTGACCACAGCTTGTCAGCACAAGAGATTTACTGTCATTAGCAACAAACTCAGATGAATTACTTTAATATCATGGAATTAAAAAAATGGTCAGATACTTTCCTTTCTCAGTAAGTTGAGGGTACTTAACAGCTTTTCACACTTCACTTCTGCATTTGGTGTAAAGGAAGGAGGAAATCATAAAGAGCTGTGAGTGGGAGTGGAGGGGAGGAATGGGATTAACTTGGCAGAGGTAGGAAAAGGTAGATTTCAGATTGTCAAATCAAATCCAAGTGAACAGATTTCTTCAGGGTTTGCTTGTTTTCAGGGTGGTATAAAAGCTAAATAGACAGTTATTTTAGGTTCCCAGTATTGATTTCTACTTTCCAGTGTAGTATTAACTTAGAAAATTCTTTTTTTTTAATTAAAAAAATTTTTTTCATTTATTTATTTGACAGAGAGATAGATCATAAGTAGGCAGAGAGGGAGGTAGAGAGAGAGGAGGATGCAGGCTCCCTGCTGAGCAGAGAGCTCAATGTGGGGCTTGATCCCAGGACCCTGACATCATGACCTGAGTGGAAGGCAGAGACTTTAACCCACTGAGCCACCCAGGCGGCCCCTAGAAAGTTTTTTTTTTTAAGTTTTTATCTTTTCTTTCTTTCTTTCCTTTTTTTTTTTTTTAAGATGTTGTTTATTTATTTATCTGACAGAGAGAGAGAGAGATCACAAGTAGGCAGAGGCAGGCAGAGAGAGGGTGGGGGAAGCAGGCTCCCTGCTAAGCAGAGAACCTGATGCAGGGCTTAATCCCTGGACCCTGAGACCATGACCTGAGCTGAAGGCAGAGGCTTAACCCACTAGGCGACCCAGGCACCCCAAATTTAGAAAATTCTATTACAACTTGGATTTTCCTGTTTGACTCAGTTGTAGAGAGAAAACAAAACAAAACGGAAATCCTGCAGGGTAGTTCCTAAAGCCTTTATTACACCATAGACACCAGATACCATTTGAGGGACCTGAATTGTTTTAGTCAGGGCCATCCAAATATGGTCATCTAACTTGTTCTATTTTGTTTTGTTTTTCAATCATCTCTTCTGAGAAGAGCGCCAGTGCCCAGGCACAAAGAATGCCTAGAATTGGAGCAATTTATTTTATTTTATTTTATTTTAATTTTTATTTCTTTTCAGTGTAACAGTATTCATTGTTTTTGCACCACACCCAGTGCTCCATGCAATCTGTGCCCTCCCTAATACCCACCACCTGGCTCCCCCAACCTCCCACCCCCCACCTCTTCAAAACCCTCAGGTTGTTTTTCAGAGTCCATAGTCTCTCATGGTTCACCTCCCATTCCGATTTCCCTCAACTCCCTTCTCCTCTCCATCTCCCCTTGTCCTCCATGTTGTTATGGAGCAATTTATTTTCATTTTGCTTCCCTATGATTCTTTTTGCAAAAAGTGTTTGCCTCCTAACTCTTAGAACCCAGGACAAGCCAACACTGGAAATTGTTTCATTTTGATTTTGGGGAGGAGGGCTCCATTCCTGTCTGATTATTGAAACTAGACTTGTTTTACTATCTGTCTCCTGCTTCCACTAAGATCGAAACATGTGGGCCTGGTTCCTGTGGTTATTATAACTGAAATGGAACTAATCCCACTCATTTCTGTGTGGCTCAGCACTGTGGGTTAATATCTGTGAATGTTGTTGCCAATTACTGTTGCTGGATTAGTTGGCGGTGAGCACTATTTGTTCTTTCCCCCTCTTTATTTCTCAAGCACATTATAATATACCTGAGAGGTGAAAGTAATAGAAACTCCTCGGAAAGGAGAGAAGAAAGTCTGTAAAAATCCAAAAGCATATGTAGTTATTGCATATTTGATTATTTCCCTTTCACCTCTGAGTCTTGTGAGAATCATACAGAGGGAATGAACATAAAATAACCTTGCTAGTAGCTATATTGTTAAAAACATCCAATAGCAACAACAAGCTTAATAGCACTATGGACCCTGGTCTTTCTTTGCACTTGCCATCATGTTCTAGGTCTGAACGCGAGTGAGCTGGGCTTCCCAGAATCCATGAATGGTGGAAATTCCAGAACTTGGGACTGCAGGGTCTCTACCCAACTCTGGTTTTTACTATTTGAGTGAGTTGTTGCTTTACTGTATCCCATTAATCTAGTGATGGCTTGCCTCCAGATTGCTTTGAAAGAGTCATGGTTTGAATTTCCTAATTATATTTTCAACATTAAAAATGGAGCAGAGTCCCCAACCCCCTGGCTGTTTGTCCAGACTTTGTGTGTTTGCATGACACAGAAAAAGACATAATACATCTTTTTATTTTATTTTTTTAAGGATTTTATTCACTTATTTGACAGAGAGAGTGAGATCACAAGTAGGCAGAGAGGCAGGCCAGGGGCGGGGGGGAAGCAGGCTCCTTGCTGAGCAGAGAGCCCAATGTGGGACCCTGAGATCATGACCTGAGCCAAAGGCAGAGGCTTTAACCCACTGAGCCACCCAGATGCCCCCAGGGGATTTTAATCTCTACACTAGATCCTCGAGGTTCTGTGGTATAGATTTTGTTGATTGACTTTAACATATTTCAGTCAGGCATTAATATTTGTATATCCTCTATTGTTACATGTTTCCCCCCAAACTTAAGTAGTTTTGTTCTCTTTCCAAGCAGTTTATAAAATGCATGGATGGCTGGATGGCTCAGTTGGTTGTGTCTGACTCTTGGATTCAGATCAGGTCCTGATCACATGGCTTTAGGGACTGAGCCCTGAGTCAGGCTTCCCACTCAGCAAGAGTCCATTTGGACTTCCTTTCCCTCTGCCCTTCCCCCTGATTGTGCTCTCTCTCTGTCTCTCAAATAAATAAATAAATATTTTAAAAAATAAATAAGATACAAAAGGTATAAAACAGTAAGTGAAAATAACCTCTAATCTTACCACCCAGTGATAACCCATGTAATACTTTCATAAGTGTCTTTCTAGATATTTTTCTTTGCATGTATATATATATAGATAGATATAAACATAAATAAACAAGTATATGTTCTTTCAAAAATATTTTTTCATTTAGAAATATGTCATGGCCAAATTCCTGTGCCCAGAGCTATGTTTTATACCATGTTCTCCATTTGACTTCTTGGTGTTAATTCTGTGGTTTCTTTTTCATTATTATAAAGTATTTGTGGATACATCTTTACATATTTTATGACATCTTTAGGATAAATTTCTGGAAGTGGACTTGTTGATTAGAAGATTATGAGTGTTTGAAACTTTGCTAAATTTTCTCATATTGTCTTCTTCTTTAGATTTTATTTATTTGAGAGGGAGACAGTGAGAGAAGGCATGAGAGTGGAGGTCAGAGGGCAAAGCAGACTCCCCTTAGAGCTGGGAACCCTGTGGGACTCGATCCCGGAACTCCAGGATCATGACCTGAGCCGAAGGCAGTTGCTTAACCAACTGAGCCACCCAGGCACCCTCATATTGTCTTCTAAAAGGTCATATCAATGGTAGGTATCATGGATGCATCTATGGTAGTTTTTTTTTTTTAAATAGTACTTGAGTATTTATTTCCTGCCTTTCTACAGTACAGAAAAATATCTAACTACTCTTCTAGAAGGAAAAGCCGTACTATAGTTAGATGATTATTTTTTCAAATTAATTGTCCTTTTATGGTTCCTGGGTTTTAGTTATTATTTGCTATTAAAAAGTAGTATTGTAAATGGTCATTTCTTCAAGTTTCTTTGTGATTTTCAGTTGTAATTTTGTGATTTCAAGCTAATCATTCCGTGTGGGCATGGTGATATTTGGGTACTTTGTAGGGAGGCATATATGTTAGATTTGCTTTGGGTTTAAATTGCAAAACAGTTAGATAATTCCTGTGGACAGTGTAATGTGAATGCAAGACAGAGGCCCTGGGTATCTCATCCCCATTCAATCTGAAAACTGACCAGCAGCAGGTAGCATAAATATTCAGGCCATGCACAAGTGAAGGTATATGCCATGAAGACACATGCAGATAGAGGTTCAAAGGTTCTTAGCCCGTTGCTAAGGAAACATGTCCATAGTCTTATGAATAAACAGAAGATAGGTGAACTGAGAGTGTCACATGTGGATGGAGGAAGGGGTGGAGAAAGATTTATTGTAACAGAAAAGTATGGGACACATTGGAATATGGTGGGGAAAATCTCCCTCTCAGATAAACCACCTTATCTAGGCTTTTTAGACATCAGCAAAATCATCAGATTAAGGTAAAAAATGTAATTTCTTTGGCAAAACTGAAACTTAGGCACAGAATAAGCAGTTTATAAATTCAGCCAGTTTATTTTTAATGATTTCAGTGTATGTGTATGTGTATGTCTGTGAGTTTGCATAGAGTTCATTGTTGAGTAGTGGGAAGAATATACATCACACAGCCTAATACGGTATATCATGAAGCTCAGTTCTTTAAATATGAAATCACAGCCATACGCCCTCTGGTCCTATGGGTGCAAACATAGGCATGAGAACTAGCCCAGCACCACTGCCATTATCATCTGGTATCTGGGCCCTTCATTAATATTTATGGAGCCATAGACTAAGCATAGTCCCTCTATAACTCAGGGAACCAATCCTGCACTCAAAATAATTTTTTTTGAAATTTTTAAAATTTTTTATAAACATATGATGTATTTTTAGCCCCATGGGTACAGGTCTGTGAATCGTCAGGTTTACACACTTCATAGCACTCACCATAGCACATACCCTCACCAATGTCCGTAACCCCACCATGCACTCAAAATAATTTAATCTAGGGGTGCCTGGGTGGCTCAGTGGGTTAAAGCCTCTGCCTTTGGCTCAGGTCATGATCCCAGTGTGCTAGGATGGAGCCCCGCATTGGGCTCTCTGCTTAGCAGGGAACCTGCTTCCTCCCCTCTCTCTCTGTCTTCCTCTCTGCCTCCTTGTGATCTCTGTCTGTCAAATAGCTAAATAAAATCTTTAAAAAAAATAGTTTAATCTTGGCTTTTAATGTGAAAGCAAAAAATTTTAAATGTTTGCAAAAAAAAAAAAAAAAAAAAAGGGAGCCTTAAGATAGGCTACATGGCTTTAAAAAGTTCATTTTTTCCCTGAATTGAGAACCCATGCCCTGTTCTAAAATAATCCTGCAGATGATTTTTGGCACCTCTCCCTTCTGAATGGTCCTTTTTTTTTTTTTTTTTTTTTTTTTTTTAACGGACTGAGATCACAAGTAGGCAGAGAGACAGAGAGAGAGAGAGAGGGAGAAGCAGGCTCCCCACCAAGCTGAGAGTCTGATGTGGGGCTCAATCCCAGGATGCTGGGATCATGACCTTAGTTGAAGGCAGAGGCTTTAACCCATTGAGCCACCCAGGCACCCCTGAATGGTCCTTTAAAAAAAGAAATAGATTTACGTATTCATTTGAGAGAGAGTGTACATGTACACACGAGCAGGAGGGGCAGAGAGAGAGAATGCAAGGAGACTCTGTGATGAGCATGGAGCTCCACACAGGGCTTGATCTCATGACCCCAAGACCACAATCTTAGCGGTAACCTAGAGTCAGATGCTCAACCGACTGCACCATTCAGGCCCACCCCTTGAATGGTCCTTTTCGAGCTACATTCCATAGGAATAATTTTCTTTGTCTCTCATTCTGTCTTGTTTTCTTATGGGGAAGGGAAGAAGGGGTTAAAAAAAGAGTCCTATAATAAGCTGAGCACCTAATATGTGCCAGGCACTATACTAATTACTTTATATAGGTCAACTCATTCAATGCTATAGCCTTATAAGATAGATTGTATCATCCAGCTTGAGAATGGCTAAGTTGTCTGAAGTTGTACTACTTTTGGTGGAAAAGATTCATATTCAGATTAGCATGACACCAAAGCTATGTAATTTTTCCCTGAGCTACATGTAGAAAGTAGCAGAGTTTTGGGGAGTCCTTGCTTATTCTTGTCATCATAGAAGTCATTATTATAGAAACATGGCCCAGGGGTGTCTCAGTAGTTTGGGTGTACGAATTAACATATAAGCTTAGGTTTTGATCTTGGGGTTATGGGTTCATGCCCCACATTGAGCTCCACACTGAACATGGAACATACTTAAAAAAAAAAAGAGGGGTGCCTGGGTGGCTTCTTCAATTAAGCATCCAACTCTTGATTTTGGCTCAGGTCATGATCTCAAGGCCATGAGACTGATCTCTGAGTGGGGCTCTGTGCTCAGCAGGGAGTCTGCTGGAGAGTCTCTCTCCCTCTTCCTCTGCCTCTCCCCCGTTTTGCTCACTCTTTCTCTAAAATAAATAATTCTTAAAAAAAAAAAAAAAGCCCCAGAGTCTTTTGAATAGTATGCATGTAATTCACACATTGTAAAACACATTTTTTATTCACCTATTTGTGTCTCATTTTGTGCTCTGAATCATAAGGGGTGCAAGAAAAGTAAGATGTCTTGGTTTTAGCCCTAGGAGAGCTTCTAGAGCTTCTGGTCCAAATTGCATCAATTAGCTGCCCCCAAATACAACAGTAGGCAATATACATTCATAGCCAGACCAAATGAGATGACACATGGGAGGAGTCAGGCCTGGAAAAAGAACAAAGAACAAGTTTCTGGAGGAGTTTAGATGTTGTGCTAGGGATTTTGGATTTTCCTAAAAGTTGCCAAAACCCCATGGAGATGCTTTGGCCAGGAAGTGACATGGTTTGTTTTTTTCAGAGCTCATCTGCCTTCTGTGTAAATGATTGGCCTGGATGTGGAAGGTATTGGAGTGGCCCCTTCCAGCTGTTCTGAAGAGAGTATTATCTCATTGAACTTGCAAACTCAGATTGCTCTGCTCCCCATTCACCCATAAAAGGCCACAAGATCTAGACCGTCTGTTGTCAGCTCTCGCCTCTTTTAGCGTCAGTTTGGATTATCCTTTCCCACAGCTAACTAACCCTGTGTGGTTCTTTTCTGAGGCAAGTTTCTCAATCTAAACTTTTATTTGGAACAGGCATTTGGGCTCCTCTCTAGGTCTTCTAAATGAGTTGGAACAAAAAGGAACAAGCAGTGGTAAGGAGAAGAAACGGGCCCCTAGAAGGTTCCTCTGCCTCTGATGATTTAAACCCCTTCCAGGATGAAAGAAAACATTAAAGATCAGATATGCTTTCAAAAATAGAGAACTTGGGGTGCTTGGGTGGCTCAGTGGGTTAAGCCTCTGCCTTTGGCTCAGGTCATGATCTCAGGGTCCTGGAATCGAGCACTGCATTGGGTTCTCTGCAAAGCAGGGGCCTGCTTCTCCCTTTCTCTCTACCTGCCTCTCCACCTACTTGTGATCTCTCCCTCTGTCAAATAAATAAATAGAATCTTTAAGAAAAATAAAGAATTCATAAAGTCATGGAGGTTTGGAGCTGAAAGAGCTCCAGTTTTCAGCAGGATTCTAGAAAGAATACAGGACTTGAAATAGCCTGTTGTACCTATGACTGTTTATTGGACTTGAGATAAGTAACTTAGCCTCTCAGAGCCCCAACTTTACCTGTTAATTAAGGGCAGTACTCACCTCTCTAAATGAAATTGACTATTATACGAGAAAAAGGTAAAAAAAGGTCCTGATTTCAGAAACTGAGACACAAGCAAGTTAAGTGGGCATATAGAAAGGTAGTTCTTTCACTGCAGTGAGTGGATTTCTTTACAGCCCGGACCTATGAAACCCTAGTCTGGCCTTCCTAAATCTGTAAGCATCACCAAGCTGACATGCCACTTTTAATGAGGATGGCAAAATCTTTTTATGTGCTTTGTGTTCTCATGTTCGCTAAGTGTTGAACATTTCTTGCTTTAAAGTAGCTGATGGCATTGAACCCTCATTGTATGTCAGTCTTTGTTTTAGCAGTAAAGGCTTAGGATGGATTTTACCAAGTTCACAGTCTGTTTCTGGGGATGCCTTAGCATCTCAGCATCTTCATGTCACCTGGTTGTTTCCGGAATGAGTCCCAGGGCTTACGTCACACAGGTATGTTAGCACTTCAGTTTCTGTAACTTACCACTTTTCACTCGTCAGAAAAAATGATTGCCTACTTCTTGACTCAATTGTGAGAAATTGGGCAGCAAAATAGATGATTCCCTTCATATTTTTGCCCCTTTGCACATTAGCCTGGTCTTCTTCTCCTGCTTCTGTGCAGACCTGCTTTTTCTTTCTCAAGCCATGACCTGATTGACATGAGATATGTTCTTTATTAAGCCTAGTGGCTTGATTACATCAAGGCAGGAGACAACCAAGACTCCGGTGAAAAGGATTGATTTCAAGAATATGACAGTTACCACATTCTCAGACTGCCTTTTTAATAAAAACTCGCTAAGAACAATTAATTTTTTCCTGATGATTTTATTTATTGCCTGGACAAGACACAGGTTTTGACTGTGTTTACTTATGGTTACGGCTACTGGAGTTGGTCACTCATGACTGGACCTTCTATAGTGGAGTCCCGGTTTTGATTATCTAAGATCAGGTTGTCAGTCACAGTTGTCTGTGACTGCCTCCTTTCCACCCTGCTTTGCTGCCTTTCCTGTCATGATGACAGCAACAATAACAGCACTAATTATAATTAAAAATTACATCAGTGCTTGCTTTGTGCATGAAGCTTTCCTAAGCATTATATCTATGTTTAATTAACTAGTTTAATATCTCTACACAGCAGATTTTATAATCTCAAGGAATCGAGGGACAGGAACCTCAGAGGTATGATAGGTGCCACTGTCAGACTTTGGGGACTTCAAAAGCAAACAGTTGTTGTCAACATGGGCAGATTTTGACATGTCTGGAAGTGTTTTTGATTGTCTCAACTGGGGGGCGCTGCTGGCATCAGGTGGGTAGAGGCAAGGGATATGGCTAAACATCCTATAATGCACAGGCCAACCCCTCACAACAAAGAGTTACCCAGCCTAAAATGTCATGAATTCAGAGCTTGAGAAATTTTAGAGCCACATGATTTAAGTACTTTTGGGTCGATTGAATAAATTCCAGTTCTGCTTCTGCACCTTACTAGCTGTGGATCTTGGGCAAGTAGGTTATCCTATTGAGGCCTCAACCTTCTCATCTTTAAAATGGGAGTGACAATAGTAATATGATGTTATGTGGTTGATGTCCTGATTAAATGTATTACATTTAAATCATTAATACATATAAAATGCTTAGCTCACCATCTGGTACATAATAGATGCTTCATATGTTAGTTACTGTTTTTATTAGATAGAGCCCTTCTGGTCTTAGGCTTCTTAGTCTTGAGAGAATACCTTCTGTTCATACCATCCAAGGGAATAACTTTTTTTTTTCCATCTCAATCCTAAAAGAATTCCCATTTTTTTTTTTCCATCTCAATCCTAAAAAAATTCCTATCTTACTCCCCCTTGACCTTAGGAAGGTCAAGAAAAGTTATCTTTGATTTCTTCCATGGAATGTGTGTGTGTGTGTGTGTGTGTGTGTTTCTCTTGTTGTTGTTGTTTTTACAAAAGAAAACCACAGTTCTCTGTCCTGCACTTGCATTTTGTTGCTTCTCTGTTTCCATGCCTACCTTCTAAGGCCTGGTCTGTCCACCTGATCCTGCTATATCATTACACCATGTGCTTCACTAAAGGGAGCCTGCTGTGGTTTATCCAAGTCTACATTGCTCTCTAGAATAGGTGTTCTTAGCACATAGAGAAGGAAAACTATGTCTGCTTAATCCTCAGGTAGAATTATGGGCTGATATCACTGGGATCGTCTTGGAACTGAAACAGACTGAGACAGAGAAGGTTTCACTAACTTGTCCAGCAAGTGAGTGAGTGAGTTAGGGGTACATCTAGCCTCTAGTCTCCATCTTCCATGCTTTTGGATTCCCTCTAGGGGAATGTTATTGAACTATGGCTAAATTTTTGATCTTCAGAGTTTCATGTAGCTATTTACTATGTTTCTGTGGTGGGAGGCTCACTCTGAACCTAAGTTGGTACATGATTTTGATTCAGGCCCACTGGGCATTTCTGAGCTGGTAGAGTAGGCATACCAGAAAATCCTAACAGAAGAGGGAAAGCCTGTTCTGAAGGAAATAGGAAGCTTGAAAAGTGTGACCTTGTAATGAAACTTCAGGGTTATGGGGATAGGGAGCAGTCCTGAGAACAGAATGGTGTCTGTCACTTTGTGTCCATGAAGATGAATCTTCTGTGAGACCCAGTGAGTTTAAATGGGAGTTCTGTGGTAAGCAAGGAAGCAGTGAGGAAATTTTAAAGATTTGTTTTAGGAAAATTTTATAAAATTTTGTGCCCAAAGAGCATAGGTGCCTACCTAACAAAATGTGAAATGAAAACACTGAATGGTTTGACATGTAGGAGTTTCTGATGCATTGGAAGAGGGGCAATATCTTTTCTGGGCGATTGTGGCAGAGTGTCATTAGATGTCTGAAGAAGGATGGTGGAGAAGTAGGAATGCCTGCTAGCGTGAATATGAGACCCTTACTGCAGACCCAGTAGATATTCCTAATGTTTCTGCAGGCAAAAGCCTGTGAATTTGGATTTGTAATGTTAGTCTATTGGTATGTAGAGGCCTGAGGAAATGCATGGTATCTGAAATTTCACTAAGATTTTGGTACCTCAAAAAGCTAACAAATACAGTGGTTTGTTACACTTTTCTTTCAGTCCTTCAAATTGACATTTTGTCCTAGCATGCATTATAGATTATTGCTTTCAAAAGTCTGCAACACATTGCTAGAAATAATATTCTTATAGAACAGTCTGAACCATAGGAGAATGGTCCTATCGTGTCATTTATAAATTACCTCAGTATCAGACGAGGCATTCACAGTAATCAAAACACATTTATTTTAAATGATGTTCTATGTTTTAGACAACTACTATATCCATATTGAAGTAGTTTAAATATAATTGAGGCCCATAGAAATGTCAGGCAAAATACAACTGCCAAAATTATAAGATCATTGGCAAATGTTTGAATGGCAGCCCAGGACTGGGCCTGAAATGTTGAGAAGGAGCTTCTCAAAAGTAATTCAAGCTGTAAAAGCAAAGATACGTTTTGTAATCCAATCCACTAGGAATTCATTTATTCACTGTGTTGACTACCTATGTCTCCCTGGCATAGACTGGATAATAGGTGATAGGAATGCTCTGGAGCTACCTGGAGGAGATTAGTAAAGAGAGCTCATGTGTCAGTTACTTACTACTGCTTGGCAAAACTTAAGACAATAATTTTATTATCTCTTATAATTCTGAGAATTGACTGTGCTCATCCGGTCAGTTCTTCCTTCAGTGTCTCTTACAAGGTAAGAGAAGGTGGCTTGAACTGGATCATGCAAGATGACTCCACTCATCTCAGACATTGGCAGGATTGGTTGGAAGACTGAGACATCTCTCTGTCTCCATGTTCATTTCACTGTGCTGCTAACTTGGGCTTCTTTAAGTGGGCTTCTGAAATCTGAATCTCAAGAGGTCAAAAGCAGAAGCTGCTAGGTCTTGTGAAGGCTTAGACCCAGACATGCACAGTGTCACTGTCATCATTCCCTATTGGTTAAAGCAAATCATAGGGTCAGCCCAGATTCAAAAGACATACTACACAACACTATGAGTACTGGGATGTGGTTCACTGAGGGTCATCCTGGAGATTGGCTGTCATAGATATCCAGGGTAATATCAGTGACAAAAAGATAGGGAAAGTGAGTTTTGAACTTGGACAAAAAGAGCTGATTCACAAGTAGATTAAAGCACGTTAATTAGCATATATAGAAACATCAGTTACTCCCGAAGTATAGAAAGTAATATCCATGGATGAATAGGGATTTTTTTTTAAACCCTAAAAGACATATTATGTGGCAAAGAATTGGATGAAGGTGACTTTGGGTTTCTCATGCTGAAAATGTACTTCAGGTAAGGGTGGCATTATGTTATTACATGAAAAAAGAAATAAAGCCTTATTCATTTGGATGTTAAGAAGTAGAAACCAAAGGAGAGGAAGACATTTTAAAGTAAAGTAAAATTTGAAGGAGAGTCTGTAGAATTCATACTGAATGCTCTTCATTTTCTTGGGGTAGTTAGAAGAATGATTATTTACTTAGGGTTGAGAACAGCAGAGTTTGGCATGTGTGTGGAAAATGGAAAATGTTTCCAAATAAAGGGATCTGGTATGCTGAGAAGCACCAGGCCCAGCTAATATTGGACTTAGAAACATGTAGGAAGGCCCATTGGCAGAGGTATATGGTTTTCTTCTATAGCACATTTACAGGCTGGGACAGAGACAATTAAGTACTTAGGTTTTCATTTTCATGTTGGAGGTATGTTCCTCTTTCCTTTCCTCAGGGAAAACTATGTGGAGATAGCTTGAGGATCTTGTAGGCATTGCTTTTCAGGACCTTCCAGGTATCTATTGTCTCCAAGGGGAGTCTTCGTGCCTGGTACAGCTTCTTTCCCAAGGGTGACTTCTTTCCAATAAACTCTGCATGCAAAACAAGGCACATTGGACTCATTGTAGTTGAGTTCAAGATGGAAAAGTTACTTTAGAAGAAAATTTATTTCTGTAGCATTTTCATATCAATAATTACAAAATTTAAAAAAATTTCTTATGTAAATAATTCATGATCATTATGGAAAGTTATAAAATATAGATAAGCATAAAGAAGGAAATTTAAAATTACCTTAATTTCACATCTCAAAAATAATTGTGTCAATGAAAAATTTCCATTTTTTCCCTTATGTATATACAGAATTGTCATACAGAAAGTGAAGGGCAGTGATTATATTCAGGACCAGCTAATAATTTGGGGGGCCCAGTGTAAAACTAAAATGTGGGTCTCCTCATTCAAATATTAAGAATTTCAAGATGCGGGACGCCTGGGTGGCTCAGTGGGTTAAGCTGCTGCCTTCGGCTCAGGTCATGATCCCAGGGTCCTGGGATCGAGCCCCGCATCGGGCTCTCTGCTCAGCGGGGAGCCTGCTTCCCCCCCCCCTCTCTGCCTGCCTCTCTGCCTGCTTGTGATTTCTCTCTCTGTCAAATAAATAAATAAAATCTTTAAAAAAAAAAAGAAAAGAATTTCAAGATGCTCACAAAAGAACATTCGACCAATTGTGGGGCCCTTCTAACTTTGGGACCTTATGAATGATATAGATTTCATGTCCATGAAGTCAGCCCCGCTTATCCCCTAATTTCAAGCATAAACAATTTACTGCTGTAGGAATTTCTCCTTTCTTCCCTTCTCCTAGCCTCAAGGGCAGCTTTGGGGTTGCCAGAGTATTTGCAGCTGCAGATGTAGTTAAAGCCAGTCCAGGAGACCCTCCTCAGGTTTCATCCTCAGCAACATGTTAAAATGAGTGGTTTGTTTTCAGATATTTTCCATTTTCTAAGTACATGCTAACTTCCCTTGAGCCTCATCTCCAAGGAAGCCTGGCCCTTGAAACCTACTGGGATTTGCCCTGCTAGGTTTTGGGCTTATTTGGAAGCTGTGATTCCTTTTTCCCTCCCAGTGGCTATCCCTTAGAATGGGAATTCCCAATATATGTCTGTTCCACCGTTGTGTTTTGGAAGCAGATAACTTGTTATCTAAGTTTCACAGGGGCGCAGATGGAGTAATAAGGCTTCAGTATGGACCATGCCAAGTCTCACCCATACCTGATTGAGTTGATTTAGGAGGTGAGATTGGGACTTTTTGAGTCAATTACATTTAGATGAGATTTTAGACTTAGAGTTGATGCTGGAATACCTTAAGACTTTTAAGGATTTGGGGAGGAAGTGAATGTATTTTGCTCATGGAACAGATAAAAGTTTTGAGGAGGCTAGAGAGTATATTGTACCTTATAAGTTGAATTGTGTCTCCCCAAAAGATATACTCTAGTTTTAGCCCTGGAAACTTGTGAATGTGACCTTATTTGGCAGTTAAGGTCTTTGCGGATGTGATCAGGTTGAGGTGAGGTCATACTGGCTTTCGGTGGACCCTAATCTAATGAATGTTGTTCTTGTAGGAGGGAGGTTGGACACACACACACACACACACACACACACACAAAGGGAGAAGTCTGTGGGATGATGGAGTGATACAGAGATTGGAGTGGTACACTCTAAACTAAGGAGCACCAAGGACTTGAGAAGCTAGGAGAGAGATGTGAAACAGAATTTCCAAAAGGAAGCAAGCTTATCAACACCTTGGTTTCAAAATTGTAGCCTTCAGAACAGTGAGAAAACAAACCTAGAAGATTTTAAACACAGTCCCACTTATGATATTTGACAATTATCATTATAGCTAAGCATAAAAAATGGATTTTAGGGGGTCAAGAGTATCAGTAAGGAGACAGGTCACTCCTGTGTTTCTTTACTAGTTCAGACAAGAGACAATTGGTGACTCAGAAGAGGGTGGTTGTGACAGAAATGGTGACAAGTAGTTGGACCCAAGTACATTTTAGAGGTGATATTTACATTTAGAGGTGATAGAACTTGCTAGGAGATTGGAACAGGGTGAAGGAAAGAGAGGAGGCAAGAATGGCTCCAAGGATCCTGGTGAAGCCCTGGGTGGATGTAGGTTGTAAGGAGACTTAGAGAAGAGCAGATTCTGAGGGGTTCCCAAGATCGAGTTCCTATTTAGAGCTCACATTGAAATGTCAAGTAGTGAAGTCCTTTCCTCAGCTAGTCGTGAGGGCAGTTGGGTGTCCAAAAACCTCAAAAGCCTCCCAGTGAGAGTCAACATGGGAGAGAGTCTGCCTGAAAATGAAGTCTATAGAGAGATAGAGAACAATCTGATGACATGCTTTGAATTCCTGGATTTAGCCCGTGCTTGAAGTCTATACCACCTCTTCAAGTTTTCATTACAACTTCTCTTCTTTTTTATTGCTTAAATTTATTAAGTGAGGTTTCCATCATTTGTCTCCAAAAGAGGCCTGTATATAAAAGAACTATAACTCAGCAGATGTGGTATCAAAACTGATGACATAGCAAGGTCCTTTATAAATTGATAAAGTTTCTTTAAACAAAGCCTAGAATCTATTTTCACCTGTTGCAGGAGAGGGGAGACAATTTGAATTTGTAGAAGAAAGGATATGACATTAAAATATTATTTATTAAGCAAACTTTTTTTTTTAAGTACTCCGTTACTTCATAAAAACAATACTGCCTTCTTCCCCAAACTCTGTCCCCAGGACACTGCACAGCTCCCTCCCCTCCAAGGATCCCAGGGAAGCGGTGGTGGTCCCAGGGCAGCTGCCTCTCTTAACTCTCTCTTTAATTGCAAACCTCTGAGACTTCAGAGTTAGTTCTCATCTGTGGGCAGCTGGCTTATGCTTTCCCCCGAATCCTGTAAGCTGCATCCTTAAAGCTTCCAGCCCTTCCCTGAGTGCATGAGAAGAGCAGTGTGGCACTTATTTATTTCTGAGGCACTGCTGGAAAGGAAGAGCAGGGCCACGTTGGAAGTATTGTTAGCTTTGCCTTATTAATAAAATAAGGTTAATGATTTATTCATAGCAGAGACAATGCCGCTCTGCTCTGGAGGACAGCACAGAACTGTTAGATTCTAGACAAGCAGCTGCTATGGAAGAGATACGAGCCATCTGAGAAATGGTCTTGGGCACTTTCTGTGGGGCTGTGAGCAGATTGTTCTGACCACATCAGAGCTCAGAAGCAATTATTTGTATACTGTGAGTGTTGTAGGATAAATGCTGGTAATGGAGGTCTCTGGAAAGATGCCCCCTTGCTTTTCCATTTCTCGTCCAAAGAGTGTTTGCTCACCTTCTTGCTTTATCCTCTCTTTCTTGGTACCTGGAAGATGCCTGAGTTTGTAATTTGAGATGTGTTATCTGGGGAATATTAGTATAATACACATCTGAATGGATCTCCTTCAAAGGGAGCTCATCCCAGGAAGCAAGAGAGAGAGAAATGGTATTTAGGCTTTTCTGGTGCTAGCCTAATCATACACTATTTTTAAAGATCATATCTTTTAAAATTGTTTCTTCTTTCCCAAATGGACTGCAGAGTTTTTTTTTTAAAAAAAATAAATATTAGAAAAGAGATTTAATACAGTGCAGATTTCTGGTAAATAACTCTGTGTGTGTGTGTGTGTGTGTGTTTATATTTTTTTAAATACTCATTACTGTCATTGATTAAAGACAGAGTAGATTACTATTAGTTCAAGTGTGTCAGATGGTTCGTTGGTTGATATGGTTCAGAGGGCAAAGTGAGGCAGGATTTGACAATTTACAGAAAAACAAAAGCAAGAGTACTCACTTCCTAGCAAATCAAACTAGACTTGGACAGAATGGACAAAAGTCAAATTTATTTACTGTCCTGTTGCTGCTTTTGCTCTATTGGCCCCCCATCCAAGCTTCCGTGTTGTCCCCTGAGACCGGATTTACATCAAATGTCAGAGAGGAGAGCTGGAAGTTTTCCCCTGACTTAGAGGGGAGAAACAAGGCCATGAGAGGTATTGAAGAAAATCTCATTGTTGTTTATATGCTTCCAAACAGCAAGGCTTCCTGAGGGACCCTCCGCCTTCTGCTCAGCTTCCTTGAGACGAGATCAGATGTTTCAAAGCATTTCCACCTTTACTAATTTTTAATGCTTCTACCAGACTGAGACTTGCCCACTGGAAAAAAAAAATCTATGGTCATGGAAACAGCCAGAAATAAAAGTGATCCTCTAACAGTAGCACATTTAACTTCTTCATAACTATCAGCAGGAGCTAAAGAGTATAGCTTTTGCCCAATATATTATGCCTTAGGAATGTCTTAGGGTAATGATCAAGCTGAAAATCAGAATATGTTTAAATATAATTCACAAAACTCAGAGTCTCCTTACAGAAGAATCAAAGTGGCTATCACCCAGATCCTTTGCTGTAACTTCTCCAGCTTCTGACCCCACCCTGCCCATTCCTTTCCTTTGCTCTTTTGCCCAGTTTCCCCCTAAAAGCCACCCACGAGGGTCCATGTGGGAGCCAGGAATGTAACCCTAGGATTTGGTTTCCCAGGCCATCAGGAGATAACATTGCCTATCAGCCAAAAAATAAAGCTTCCTGACTGCAGTTGCAGAAATTACAGCTAATTACACGCTCTATGCTTCCTGCAAAAGATATATATTTTAAGCTGCTGGGCTGATTTTCTCCCTTGGCTGTATTTAAAGGTTAGTTTCTGACCTGCTTCCTGGTTTAATGGAATAGTTTAAATATTACAAATCATTACTTGATTCTAATGAATTATATCTCCCCTGGCACCTCACAAAATCCTTATCATGCCAGAGGAAAAAGTTGGAAGGAATAGGGCAGTCTCCATGATAATAAACAGAATAACATGCCATGGGATTATAGATTTCAGGATCCCCCAGCTTCTTGGGTGGTTGAAAGCATCTGGCCCTTGGCCTCACACTCCCAGCACCTGAGGCATGTGGCTAAGCAGCATGAACACCTTCTCCTCTGCCTTGCATGATTGTTCACTCTGCTTGATTGTCAGCCCCTGCTAAGAACATGTACCATCTCATTTTCCCAGAGATTGTGGAAGTGTTGAGCTTTGCTTGTGGCCAAGTTGGGTAGCTGAATGTGTAGCGTTTCCTTCTTTGATAGGCAAATACTGGGGATGGTCTGAATCCTATCTGAGGACTTTTACTGAATTCCAGTTTCCAATTCTAGTGCAGATGGGGACCATGTGTGTAATTGTGTAGACAGATAGTCTTACCCAACTTTGTCTGTTTACCTGTATTGTCATTCTTATTAAATAGAAGAAAGTATCCAAAACACAGGTATGCCACAACAAAAGTGATATTCTAGGCTTGAAATAAAGATCACATGAAAAGTCTTTCTGTCTCCCTAGGAGCAAGAGGGAAGAGATTCAATTCTCTTGATTCCAGTGAAGCAAAGAATAGCAAGGTAAGACTGTGGAGAGGTCTCTCAGCATTGACAACTAAATTGCAAATTTCCATGTCTTTAGCTGTTTGACAAAAACACCCATGGGGAAAGTGAAAATTCCAGCTACTTGTACAGATGATTTGATAGTGTTCTGAATGCCCTGATTTCCCCCTCAGTGACTAGAAGATTTGGAAACAAAGTGAGTAACCATTGAAGTATCAACCATGCATCAGATGTCAGATCTCTTGTTAGATGGAATTCACTCATACTATATAGAACTATGCATAATGGAACTTGTGAAATAGTTGGTAATCCATAATTACTTTTATAAGGGAAGCCCTGTGAATATATGGGTTTAAACTGCTGAGTTGATGTAATTCAAAGGTCTAACTTATTCCATAACCTATTAAAGAATCTCATACTGCCCTCTGCAGCTAATTCCACCTTAGAAACAAATTTGTTTTTTTCTCAGGAGGTTCCCCAATTAAAATTTAAAGGTCACTGGAAGAGGTAATTCACCTTAGGAAGGGCCAATTTATCAGACTGTTTTCTAAGATGACAGGTAAGGCCAAAATGAACTCAGTATTCATGGCTTGAGGGAAAAGATAGTAAATGTGGAAATGTCCAACAGGGGCTGAAAGAGTTCCAAAACAAACTTGGCCATCTTTGTGGTGTGCACACTAGTGTCAGGAACTGTTTTCTTAATGGCCATTAGCAAAAAAGGAGAAATGGCCTCCCACTGGATAGATACTGATTATTCCCAAACAGAGAGGCAAATACCCACATGGAAAAGTAAAGTTCTTCTGTGTGTGTATATGTGTATAATACTACACTAGTAAAGTTAACATTTGGAGCTTTTATTTTTAAGATGGGAAAGCAGGCCTTTAGAGTTATTTCCTTTGAGGAAAGTTAAATGAAACTAAAACTCTACTAGGGATAGATTTGAGGTTAGATAAAAATAAATAAATAAATAAATAAATAAATAAATAAGGCTGTTCTCAAGGAATATCATCTAAAAAGATGAATGTTGTGAAACTTGGTTTTTTGTTTTGTCTAGAGCAGAGAAGAGCACAGGAAGCCAGGGAAATCTCAGCTGATTTTTCAAGGGGGGCAAAACAAAATGTCTCACAAATCCTATTTTGCTTTATTTTATTTTATTTATTGACTGGGGGGAGGCAGAGGGAGAGAGAGAATCTTAAGCATGCTCACACTTAGCACGGGAGCCCAAGATCATGACCTGAGCCAAAGTCAAGAGTTGTCTACCTGACTGAGCCATCCAGGCACCCTTACAAATTCTAGTTTGCTTTAAAAGGAGACACATCTGATGGGTGTTTTGCAGATAACCGAAGAAGGAAGATTTTAACATAATATCTCTTTCAGCAAGATAGTTTATCACACTCAACAGAAATGACAGCAAAAGGAAAAAAGGATGGGAAACCATTCTGGGGTGAGCAAAGGGTAACAAAAGGATGGGAAAATCCAGCTTCACCAAATATTTATTCATGCTTATATAAACCTCAATTAGCTATCTTCAAATGCTAAGGCTCTGTTGAAGGAAAGGAACATTTGGAAAGTGACTTGGAAGTTGGTTAGTGTCAGTTATTTTGCTGCATTGTTGATTAATGTAATTGAAGTATATATTACAGAAACAGAAAAGGAAATGTGACATCTTCGGGGACCCATTAATTTCTTAAGGATAAAATGTTTGAAGGTTCAAAGGCTTTGTTGAGGCTTATTTTAAATTTAAAATTTCCATTGCCAAGGGATTGATTACCATTCTACATTAGCTTTGTCAAACACCAAGTTGATCTCACTTCTTTCAAAGTTTTGTGGCATTTTTTTTTTTTTTTTAAGAGAAGGCTGTCTTACAAGTTCTCCCAAGGACAAACTTGCTTTCCCTTTACAAGAACAGCAAGATGAAAATTTCTAAAATCTTAAAAAGAGCAATTCCCACTCTTCCCTTCTTTGGGACCTTGAAAGTCATTCCTGCAAGTCAGGTACAGCACCTCTTCATTCAAACACTTTTCCATATTAGTTTCTGTTTGGTTTTCCTTTGACTTTAAGACATCAACTTATTTAAGTGTCTTTGTGCTTTTGAATCTTAGTAATGTTGTTTAGGGACTCCTCAGTAAGATTATTCAAGCTTTTTCCATCCCTCCACCCCAACGACGATACCTAGTTCTTTTTATAACTCTCTGCTGTCTTCCTCTGATCACTGTTTAAGGCGCTCTCATAAACAACACACTTCGAAAGTAAGCCAAGATGTCCAAGCACCAGTTCTTAGTTTTGCTGTTCCAATAGTGAACTCATTAGTTCAAGAAGTCGGACAGCAACATTTCCGGCTCCCTGGAAACCGAGCCAAAAAGAAAACTGTCATTTCATACAAGAGCAAGAACAGGAAATATGCCATCAGGAAATCAGGACTAAAGTGGCAGTACCATCTGCCCAGATGAAAGTGGTCTGAGAGGACCATGAGGCTGCATTAGAAACAATAGCATTGTGAGCAAAGGCTTTGCCACAGGAAACTAATAACAAGATTTCTGATACCATAGAGCATTTCAACAGAAAATCTTTCTTCCTACAAGAAGAAAGGTATTTTCTCCTCACCAATTTGGCCTTTCTCTACCTTTCCAGTCCTGTTGCTACTGCAAGATGTTGGGAGTATGACGTTCAGCCAGCGGGGAACGCTCTATTAGACTCTTCCTCCTTTGGGGCTATCTCTAAGTACATTGGAAATGTGGACAGACCTAAAGGTTCAGACCTTGAGAACTGCCCATCCACAGCCATATCCAAGTCTTGATTCCATGTAGCCCTGAGAAATTTTGGCTTCTGCTAACAGGGACACACATTGTCTCATCTGGTTTGAGAAAAATGCTGTCATTCACATTGACACTATTTTCATTGTCTTTTCTGTTTGAGTCCAATTTTGAGGATGATTCTCTGGATCCTATTGTAAATATCTTGAAGGCAGCAGCAGGCTAAGTCTGGTTAAAAGAAATGTGACTGAAGACACTTGCCTTCTCCCGATCTTCCCACAGTGGTGTATTATAGGCTGCCTCTTTATTCTAGACCTTTGTCTCAGCTTTCCCCCTTACAACCCAGCTCCCAGGAATAAACATATTCTAAGTACCTGCTTCTGAATCCTCCAATCACAAAGAATTTGCAGGAAAATCTGGACTGAAATGGCTTTAATGGGCTCCCAATCTGTAGTGACATTTGTGAATTAACTAGCTCTCTTACCCCTTGACTGAAAATAGGGAGCTGCGAATGAGTGGGGCATGTGTGTGTGTGTGTGTGTGTGTGTGTGTTTAACCAATGGTGAAGACACTTGGGGACTGAGATGTGTGGGGAGCAGTTTCCTGTTATGTTAGATCAGGAGTAGGACTGATCCACTGTTGAATAGACAGCCAAATGCCTGAAGATGGATCCTTAGTATAGGCAATGGATGATGATGATGATGATGATGATGATGATTTGGAGAAGGGAAGAAAGAAAAATAGGATGTAGAGGCACAAAACCAAAAGCTGCTGTGAAACCATTGATGGTAAAATTAAAAAAAAAAAAAAATCCCCAGTGGGTGTGTGGTGGACAGCATGGAGAAACACTGAAGGGGGCTGGGCTTTGCCTACATGGTTAAGCTAAAAACTCCCTCCTGGATATCACTTTCCAGTCTGGTGAGCACAGGAAAGAGACTGAGCTAGCTCTCCCATGGGGAATTCAGAGGTTCTTTGTTTTTGCATCATTTTCAAACTTTACAGGCCAGTTTCCTCTATAGCTAAGAGCGTGGGGACAACCTTGATATTCTGTACACTCAAGGAGCCTTCCTTTGTGAGAAGCTCAAGAATAGAGCTGGTGAGTGACCTCTGCTCAGTGTTTTTGATTAACAGCAAAAAGGTAGATGCATTGGTGGGGATCTAGTTCCCTCTCCCTTTTTCTTCAGAATTCAACAAACATGGACTTACATCCTTATCCTAGGGTCAGGGAGTGTCCTAGGGATTCAGAATACATAGGAGAAAGTGGTCCCTGCCAGGAGTTGGGAGGTACAGATTGTATTACCACCATTTAGCCGGTAGAAAAGCAGGGTCAGAGAAATTAAATGGCTTAGAACCAGGGTATCCTAAAGGATTTCACTAGATAATCAACTTGAGAATTTGAAGGCTGGATTTCAGATGGTTTTCACAGTCGCATCTCCTTCGGGAGAGGCTACACAGAAACAAACCTATGATCCTACTCACCCCCACTGTTATCTCCATAAATGGGTGGAGAATCTGAGCTGGAGTGGTTGTGACTGGCTGGATCATATTGATTTGTTCAACCCCCAGTTACTCATTTTTCAATACTATCCTAGACCACTGAGTCATGGTAATGGCACATAAGATTGTGACTACAGCAGTAACAGCTACTACTTCTATCAGCACCATATCTACTGATACTGTATTCATCTAGGTGTCACTTTCACTACAGAGTGCTATACAAACATCAACCCAGCAGGTATTGTTTTTACCACTCTAGTGCGGTTGTTGAGAGCATGAACTTGTGAGTCAGACAGACCTGGATTTGAGTCGCTTTGTCATATTTTACCCAAGAGGAAACTGAAGCATATGGGACTGTTATTGACTGAGATCACTTAGCTTGTAAATAGAAAATCCCTGTCAGAATTTGATCTGTTCCTGTCTTACTCCAGAATCAACACGTCTCATTTTGGGAGGCTATCTACCCATATTAATCCCAGCATTTATTGATAGTAGGAACTATTTGTCAGGCGTTTACTGTGCATCAAGCCCTATACATACATTGTCTCATTGAGCTATCATCAGTTGTTCTTTATAATTATCTCCATTTTATGGAAGAGAGAAGGCGGCCTAGAGAGATTTAATACCTTGCCCAGGATTTTACAGTTAGAAAGTAGTAGAACTCAAACTGGATCCTAGGAGTCGACTCTGAAGCCCATTTTCTTAACCACCTTGTTTACTATTCAGACAAGAGATTTGGAAAGGACAGCAGGATTGGTGTCATATTCAAAATTTCCTTTCATCATTGGATGGACGTTTCTAACACTGCCTTCTTGGTTATAGAAAAACTCTTGAGTATCCAATGAGGACACTAGGTTAGCTGCACTGGTGAAGCAAATATACAAAAAGACAGACCTCATTAAACCCCCTTGAGGTAAAGGGGCCCTTTCAGGTCGTGTAGTCCAACTTCTTTGTTAGTTCAGAAAGTTGATGTTTTCATGTCCCTGCCAGATGGAGGAGGTATCAAAACTAAAAAGGAAAAGTGTTAGCCCTGCATTATCTAAAATGCATTTTTTTCTGAAATTTGATTTATTTTAAAGAGTAAAGATACCCAATATCAGATTAGGATTGTTAACACTGATAAATGTGATACTATTTTTAGTTAGACTTGACTTCCAAACCATGCAGATTAACTGTGGGTAGTAGGATGAATGGATTTTTTTTTTTAAACTTTGTTTTTCTGTGTTTTCTGTTTTCCATTTTTAAAAATATGTGATTTTCCCACAATTAGAAAAGGAAGAGAAATGATCAAATCAGATTTTATTGGTATTAAATAATAAAGTAGAAACAGCATTGGTCTCAGTTAAACAAACCTGGCTATTGAATCCCTGCTCTGTTCCTTATGATTTGTGTAGTGTTAGCTGCTTCTTAACTTCTCTGAACCTCCTGTCTCTATGGGTCGATGGATGTTTTCACCTGCCTTCCAAGACTGTGTGAGGCTTAAATGAGATATTGGTGTAAATCACTTGTTAAATCTCTTCCCTTCCTTTCCCTTGCATTCCTTTCACCAGTTAAAAATACAGCTTGCAAGGGTCAAGGGCAACTAGGTGGAAGGGGAATGTTATATTGAAGTTCCTAAAAGCATTTGGCAAATGATAAATTGCATAGTCCTTAGGTTCTTTCTGCAGTGTCTTGGGGATAGTAGCTAATGAACTCATAAACATAAAACAGACAAAACAAAAATTGGACAAGAAGGAGGAGGAGGTAGCAAAGATACAGTAAGGAAACATTTCAAGAGTCTATAGCTTTGTAATTTAAGTTCTCATCTGCATCTCATTATCTTAATAATCCAAAACAACAGCCCTTCAATGCCTCACACAGAGGGAGGATGGGAAATAATTTCCTTGGACAGGGTCCCTGGCCTCTCTATCACATTAGATATTATTTCCAAATGTTAAGTGTCAAGGGACAGTTTCACATTCTCCTAACCATTAAACCATTTGGCTCCCTTTGGGGAAGGGATGAATTTAGTAATCCACAGAGCAGCCTCCTGGAAGAGACTTCTCTGGAATTCCAGAGCTCCAACAGGAATACAGTGTAGCATGTGGAGCCTCCCCAAGAGGCAGTTTATCCAAATATGCATCCTCCTCCTAGAGACCTCAGATAAAACTCAGTTCAGTGGGTCCATGTAGAATTTATTTCATTTTTTTTCTCCTGGGAATTTCAATATATTTTAAAAACTGTTCATTTTGAAATATTTCAAACTTACAAGGAGTACAATAATAGTACAAAGGATCTTATATACCTTTCACACCAATTCCTTAAATGCTAACATTTTAGTGCAGTTGCTTTATTATATCTCTAATTATATGTAATTATTATCGTTACTATTTTCTAAATCCATTTGAGAACAAGTTGTAGATATGATGCCTCTCTACACCTAAATACCTCAGTGTTCTTTCTAAAAACAAGGGCATTTTCTTACATAAAAACAGTAAAATTATTATAATCTGGAAATTAACACTGCTATAACACTATTATTTAAACCTCAGACCTTACTCAAATGTCATCATTGCCCCAGTGATCAACTTTCTGACAATAGGATCCAGTCCAGAAGTAAGCATTGTTTTTGATCTCTTTAATTTTTCTTTCTTTCTTTTTTTAAATTTTGAACTTTTCCTCTGTCCTTTCTGGTCTTTTAGGACTTGACATTTTTTTAAGCCATTGATTTTGTAGAATCGACCCTTAATTTGGATTTTTCTAATGCTTCCTCATAACTCTTTCAGGCTGTGCATAATTGGCAGGAATATTATAAAAGATATGTTAGCTCTTTCTCAATGTATGATACCAGGAAGCACCTGATGTCAACTTGTCCTATTATTACCATCCTAACTGGAATGCTATTGTTCTCTTTTTCATTAATACAAATCTTGGAGATACATTGAGACTATTTAAATATTGTGTTTCTCCTTAAA
Organism: Mustela putorius furo; assembly: GCF_011764305.1. Classification (NCBI taxonomy): domain Eukaryota; kingdom Metazoa; phylum Chordata; class Mammalia; order Carnivora; family Mustelidae; genus Mustela; species Mustela putorius. Next base: position 34,623,788 of record NW_025421998.1, read on the forward strand.
CCTTTACCCACTAGTTTTGTCTTTAAAAATAGTTTAAAACTTGGCCCTTTTTTGTAACCTTTGGCTAAAAATAACAGAGATTTACTGTTAAAGTTCTTCTCCCCAGAAAGCCATGTGTAAGAAGGGTGCACTTTAAGGCAATGAAGCATCTCCATGACAGAGCCCAGATTCCTGAAGACCAGACTTGATCTCTCTGAGTGTCTATGAAGCTCACTTTGTTTTTAACAATTCCTTCCACTCCCACTGGGAGAGAACTCTTTCAAATGCCCCTCCAAATTGGCATTGGGATGAGCTGGCCTTCTGCCAGTTTCCAGAAAACCTCCTGTACCATCTTCCTCCCAACTCTGAGACTAGTTCTGGTGGTTTGTTCTGAGAGCTTTTTGTGGAGCTTTTGTTTTTTCATGTCTATGAATCTCTTCATGATGGCTTCTTGCTTACTTTGGAAATTGTTAACTTTTGCCTCTGAGCCCCATATCTGAACTGGTAGACTACAGTGGTGACCAGTTGGGAGGTTGTCAGAAGGGCCAGAAACCACCATGTGAGAGCTCAGTCTTTCTGTTCCTCAGAAGACCTTGTGAAAATACACACAGCCTGGGAGTTGTCCCTTAAGCTCTGCAGACACCTGTCCAGGAGGACTTCCTGCCCTGATTGCATGTCTTCCCACCATAGCCCCATTGGTGCTCAATCTCCTCCTCCTCCTCCTCCTCCTCCTCCGCCTCCTCTTCCTGCTCTCTCTCTCTCTCTCTTTCTCTCTTTCTCTCTCTGATTCATATCCCATGGGAGAGCCCACCGTTTTGTCTGACAGAACACATGTGGGGTAAGCCTTTTCCTTTCAAATCCTTCATGCTTATTCAGAAACAAATGGGGGAAATTTTAAAAAGAAAGATATTGGCATTCCTTTCTGCCTGCCCAGGATCTAGTGGTGATTTGCAGCTGCCACAGTCTACAGTACCTGCCGTAGTCATTTAGATGACCTGGGCTCGAACAGCTGAGTTCAGTGTTGGTTCTGGCAGTCACACTCCACCCCAGGGGAAGCCAAATGCATTCTCTTTTCTTTTTTCTCTTCTCTCTCTCTCTCTCTCTTTTTTTTTTTTTTTTTTTTTTACAAATTTATGATATGAATTGAAATACAAGGAGAAGTTGGGCTCTCCCCCCCAGATAACAGACTTACTGAGAGATACAGTCCACATACCATACAGTTTGCCAGTGAGCAAAGTATATGCAATTTAGTGATATTAGTATATTCACAGAGTTGTGCAACCATCGCTACTATCAACTTTATAATATTTATATTATATTTATATAGCTTATATAATATAATATACATAATATATTATGATTATATTTATTTATATTTGTACTTATAGTTACATATTTATACATTAATTTATATTTATTATTAATTATATTTATATTCCAAAGAAGAAACTCCATACCCACTAGCAATAACTCTCTAGGGGTAGTTTTCTTAAAAATACCAGACTCTGTCTCTTGAGCAGTAGTGCCCATCATTTATTCTTTCTTGGCTTACCTATCAGTAACTGTCTTCCAGATGAGCTGTGCCTGAAGTGAGCTCTCTGAAAAGAGTTAATTAATTGATGGCAGCCATGTAGTTAGGTTTCCTTCCCTAGGGAGTAGTAAACTGAACTTGTGATTAGTGAATTTCTTCTGATTTTTTCCCTGGAGAATAGTGAGTGGGTTATTCTTAGGAAATAACATGATTATGGGAATCATCTTTTCTGGGATTTATGGTTCTGGTAGCACTTTCATATATACAATATTATTTCATTTTCCCAAACAACAATTAGAAGTAAAAATAGCAATAGAATTCATTTATAAAATGCTTCTTCTGTATCTGGCAGTTCTAAGTGTTTCACATACATGCATTAACTTATCTAATTCTCAACCACCAGATGAGACAGGGCTCTGTTAAAATTAGCCAGAAATGCAGAGAGGTTAAATGATGACAAGCCCAAGTTCACAGGGCTCAGATGCCAGGATATGCAGTTTGATTCCCATCTGAACTCTAAGTACCACTTTAATTGCCTTCAGTATTCCCATTTCAGAAGCAAGCACTGAGGCTTTGAGAAGTTATCCATTATGAAAGGAACTAGTTAGGACTTGAATACAATTATTTCGACCTCAAGCCCTGTGAGGCATGCCTCCATCAATGACTTAGTTCAATATCTTGCCAGATACACAGAATCAAGTTATTCGTTTAAATCACCACACTTACCTCAGTAAAGAAAGGATGGGGGACAGAAAATATTCCCTATTGAAGCTTCATATCATTAGATATATTGTCATTGTGACATTATTAGTGTGCAGAACAATTACCAAAATATTATAAGGTTGTCTACACTTTTGGTGGACCAGAAGTATTTTTAAAATCAATCTGCAGGGTCAGTTTTCCCTTTGCTACATTTGCCTCTCATTGCAACCTCTCTCAATTTCTCTTTCTCAGTGTTTCCTATTCACAAGTAGGGAATGAAGCACATGGATTTAATAACCAAGGCAGTGATTCATGTACACTTTCATCTAGTCAGAAAGCAGTGGTAGGCCCAAAAATTGATTTTGGTTGTGTATCATTTTAAAAGAGTTGACACACATGTCCTTTAGAGAGAAAATAATAAAATTTAAGAAGCAAAATCCAGCTTGGACCTGCCAGCTGCAATGATTGATTACACAGAAGAGACCCATGGATTCTGAAAGCATTTGGGTTTTGTTTTGTGTGCTGCAATAGCACCAACTGTGATATCTATCACTTTAAATGGTTTAATGACTTCTGGATAAGTCTTCAGAGTTAAATGGTTAAATCACCAAATGCTCCATAAAATAATTACGCAAACAATTTTCTGGCTAATTATCTAACATGAACAGAAGCACACAGCTCCTGAGATATATAATTGCTGTTTCATCAGGGCTGGCTATTGTATTTACATAATTCTTTCACTGATCTCAGTGTGGTTTGGTAGGAGGCCACTAACATAATATCTCATGAAATGAACAAGTTAAAGTAATAGCTCTGGTCTCAGCTAGTGAATTACTTTGATTTTTTTTTAAGGGAATGGATTAGGGCCTTCAAATTCATCCATTCTGGACAAGCATATAAGCAGTATGTACATTTGTGTAGTGTACTTAAGTCTTGGACATGTATATTTAAATTGTCTAGTGGGGTAAAGATTAATATTTTAACTTATTGGATATTTAATATACATATAGAGAAGCATATGCATCATAATTATATGGTTTACAAATGAGCTATCTTATGTAACCAAGTATTCAAATAAAAAAAAAAAAGAATATCTTTGGGACCCCAGAACCCTCCTTTGTAACCTTCTTCCAATTCCTACTCCTTCCAAGGGTAATTACTATCTTGACTTCTATCAGCAGAGATTAATTGTACCTGTTTTATACTAAATTTGAATGAATCATACAGTGTATGCCCTTTTGTGCCTGGCAACTTTCATGTAATACCATGTTTATAAAATTCATCTGTACTGTTGCAATTTATCCATTCTCATTGTGGTATGGTATCCCATTGGGTGAATACACTATGATCTATTTATAATTCTACTGTTGAGAAATGCTTTGATAGTTTCTAGTTTGGGGATATCATATGAATAAAGCTGTTGTTAAACATTATGCATATGTCTTGGTATATAAATGCACGCATTTCATTTAGGTCTATAGTATGTATGTGGGGGAATTTCTGGGTTGTAGTGTGTGTATCTATAATATTAGTAGATATTGCCAGCTTCCTTGAACATATTTGCACTCCCACCAGCACTAGAGGAAAGCACTACGGATGAATGTTTTGAAGAATTCTAATTGGTGCATACTAAATTCTAAAGGGTAGTGCAGAGTAAGGAAGAGAGAACAGTAGTTCTAATGGAAAGGACTCTGGCAGTATGTCCTAAGGAGGAAATGATAGGGATGGAGGAAGTGTTCATATTCAGGGTCATCTTGTAGCTGGGAAAAGTCTCTGGATGTTTATCGTGCAGTACCCTCCTGTAGCACACAATGTGTTCCTAAAGAATCACCCCAGACCTTTCTCCCTTTTCTCTTTGGTCCATGTGGTATATACTCAAGGGCCTCTCAGGTCTGAAGCCCCATTCTGGAGGCTTAGGGATGCCCTACCTCCAAATATAGCTGCCTTTGCTGGGATATACATATACTTACTAGAGGTACCTGGCCCCTCTGAAGCAAAGAGAAGGAGGGATGAGAAGTGAAGAGCAGGAAAAAGAAATCAGAGAACAGAATGGGAATCTGACTTGAGTCCAGCCATCTGGTTGTGTAACTTTAAGCAAGTAGCTAAAATTATTTCACAGCTTTGGTTTCCTCAGCTTCAAAAAAAGAAGACAACAGTTCTTAATTCACTAGATTTAGTTGTTGATCAGGTGAATTAAAATAATGTATGTAGAAATGCTTTGGAAACTTTAAAAAGCAAACCCTGGATATCTTTTTTATAGGCTATTATTATTAATAATCAAAATGTTACTTTTTTTTAAAGATTTTATTTATTTATTTGACAGAGAGAGATCACAAGTAGGCAGAGAGGCAGGCAGAGAGAGAGAGAGGAGGAAGCAGGCTCCCTGCTGAGCAGAGAGCCCGATGCGGGACTCAATCCCAGGACCCTGAGATCATGACCTGAGCCGAAGGCAGCGGCTTAACCCACTGAGCCACCCAGGCACCCTCAAAATGTTACTCTTAAGTAGAAATGTATCTCTAAGAAATGCTATTTGTTCCACTTTTCTATTCAAACTGTAACATTCACAATAATAAGCAAAGAAAGCATCCCCCTCAGCAATGTTAACAGGAATAACTGACAAGAATGTTGGAAATAATTGCATTTCCTAGGATTACCCAGGATTCATTGCTTCACTCATCCAGGCCTCCATCCAGACTCACATCCACGAATTAATTAGTTTAAAAACTTATATTTATTGAGGACTCTTTTTTTTTTTTTTTTTTTTTTAGGACAGTCCTAGGCAGAGATTCATAACAGTATTCAAAGATAGACTTCAAGGGGTCTCTGAATCTCTTGCTTTTGTATGGAAGGGAACGTGGTAGTGACTTCTGAGATATTCTTTTTTTAAAAAATTTTTAAAAGATTTTATTTATTTATTTGACAGAGAGAGAGATATTACAAGTAGGCAGAGGCGGTGGGGGGTGTAGGGAAGCAGCCTCCCTGCTGAGCAGCGAGCCTGATGTGGGGCTTGATCCCAGGACCCTGAGATTGTGACCTGAGCTGAATGCAGAGGCTTAACCCCCCCCCCCCAAGGCACGCAGCCACCCCTCTGAGATCAAATTCTTATAGAACTCTCGTAACCCCCCTCTCCAAAAAAAAAAAAAAAAAAAAAAAAAGTTAAGAAGCACTGTTTTAGGGATACATGTATTAAGGGAATATGAAACTTTATGAAACAATATGTGATTATCTATAATGGAACTGTAAATTACAGGCTTCCCAGTAGCAACAATAGATACCACAGAATAACAGAATAGTATTTTCAAAAGGTTGAGGGGAAATAAATATTATCTTAGAATAATATACTAAGCTTGATTATTATTCAAGTGTTGGATGAAACAAAAACAAAAAGCATTTTCAAAGAAACAAAGATAGAGTTAACTAACTTTAGACCCTTGCCAAAATCACTATTAATGATATCCTTCAGGAAATAGGAATTTTAAATCTTAAGTAAAAAAGCAAGAAGGAATGATGAGCAAAGAAATTTGTAAACATGTGCATAAATCTAAAGAAGCACTGCTTTGTTTTTTGGTTTTTTTGAAGTTCAATTAGGGACTTGCTCAAAAAATAAAAAACTAAAATGCTAGGTGACAATAATATGCACAAAGAGGGTGGAAGAGACTAAAATTATAAACTTCATATTCATTGTATTATTTGGGAGGAAGATAGAGATAGATTTATTCTAGACTTTGAGCAGGTATGTCTTTTAAAATTTAAGAGTAACAAAGAATAGGAAAAGAAAACAAATACATAAAAAAGAAAGATTAAGAAACACTAGAGTAATCTAATAACCAGGGAGTAGAAAAAAATAAGCGAAGAAAGGACATAATAAATAGAAAAAACAAAACACATTAGAAAAAGTTTAGATGTTTCTGTAATCTCACTAAATGTAGACAGATTAAGTTAGTCAGATTATGTTTAAGAAACAGAACCCATGTGGGAGGGAGACAAACCATAAGTGACTCTTAATCTCACAAAACAAACTGAGGGTTGCTGGGGGGAGGGGTGTTGGGAGAATGGGGGTGGGGTTATGGACATTGGGGAGGGTATGTACTTTGGTGAGTGCTGTGAAGTGTGTAAACCTGGTGATTCACAGACCTGTACCCCTGGGGATAAAAATATATGTTTATAAAAAATAAAAAATAAAAAATTAAAATTAAAAAAAAGAAACAGAACCCATGTATGTGCTTTTTAAAGAAATGTCTAAAACATAGGATGCTTATAGATTGAAAGGGATGGAAAAAGATAAAACAGGTAAATACTAATACTGCTAGAGAAGCAATATTAAGGCCAAAAAAAGCATCATTTAGAATAAAGAAAGTTGCAATTTAATGACTGAAGAGCGATTCACAAGGAAGCAAGGGCAATGCTGAATCTGTATGTTCTAAACATGCCAGCCTCCAAATTTACAAAATAAATTTGACAAATCTATCTTAAAGGGAAATATTTTTGCATGGTTCTTTGATGAACTGATGAAAAGGTAAAAATTGGTAAAGATACAGATGTTTTGAACAGCACAAGTAACAGACCAACTTAATGGAGATATATATATATAGAAGCCTGTATTTCTTATATAAAGAATTCACATTCTTTTCAAGTATACATTAAAACACCACAAAAGAAGTCCTAAGGAATACCAAAGAGTCAGTAACACAGAGCACATCTCTTTCTACAATGCAATAATATTAAACATCATTAACAACAAAAGAGCCTCCCAAACCCATATATTTGGAAATGAAAATGATCTTATAAATATTCATGCATCAGAGAAGAAATAATGGTGGAACTTATGAAATATTTAGACCTGAATGACCACAAAACACTACCTAAAAAAACTTGTGGGATGCCAGCATGCCCTTAAATTTGTACTTATTAAAACTTTGTGGTAACTATGATGATAGAGCTGGACAGGCTATTGTGTAGAAGAGGATCAGAGGAAGTTTCTAAAGGAGCAATATCTGATATGAGACTTATAATTTAGGAAATAAGAAGTAGAGGAGAACATTTGTGAAAAATATTCAGTGGGAAATTATACAAAGAAGGAGCTATTGTGCCTAAAGATAGTTATACTGGTTTGTTGGAGCTTTGTTTTAGGTATGCCCTCTTAGTTTTGTTATATAACATATTCCTTTAAAGTAAAAACAGAAAATGATTAAAGTGATAAAACTTTAATTGGATGGTTGTTTATAGCACAGGATAATTGTTTGAAAGTTATAAGGAGTGTAGTTTCATACATCATTATCTGGTAATATGTAAACCAGGGGTAGGAAATGGTCACTGGAAAAAGAGACTGAAGTAATTGGGATAATGGAGATCAAAATTGTATATTGGGGTCCCAATTCCTGCAAGGGCAAAAATAGCTTTTACTGAGACTAGTGTTCCTGCAGATACTGTGTGGAAAAAGAAATGTTTGAAAGTACTGGACAGTGACCAGAAGTAGGCAGAAAAATTAACCCATGACAAAAGGGAGTTTGTCCCCTGAAGAGATTCTCAGGATGCATGCTACATGGAGTTCTAGAACTCAAGCCAAAAAACCCACAGTTGTTTGTCGTTTTTGTTTTTGTTTTTTGGCCTGAAGGACAGAGTGTGGGGTAGACAGAATGGCTGGAAATTGAGGGTGGGGATCCCAGAAAGGATGAAGCTGTAGTGACGAAGAACCTAAATTCTGCAAGTAAACTCCATTTAAATCCTTAACTGACTTCTGAGCAGTTCAAACACAGGTGGGATTCCAAATATCCCAGTGAGAAAATGACATCTAGGTAGCTGAAAGAACTGAGGGGAGATTGTAGCAGCTGGAACCACAGGGGGAAACAGTTTGGAGTTTGAGTCTTGAAAAGCTAAAAGAACGTGATAAACTCTTTGGACTTTTCGTTGAAATACCAGTGAGACCTTAAGAGTAAAGGACATGTAACAGAACTATTGGGTTCACTCCAAAACTAAGGGAAAATGAAAAATAGGTAGAATAAAGAATAAAACCAGGCCTCCAGAAGTTAATGGTGACCTGTTAGTAATTTGACTGCTTACTTGAACAAAATTGATGGATATGCTTCAGAAGAAGACTACAGAATAAGAGCATGTATAATTTGTCATTTCAATAATTTAAAAATTACTAGACATGCAAAATTTTTTTATTGTAATCTATAGTCGAAAGGAAAAATCAACTAGATGGGCAAGTGATCCAGATATTGGAATTAAAAAATAGGAATTTTCAGGAGAGGTTTAAAGACTGAAAACGAGACATATTAAAATCTTTTTTTTTTATAAACATATAATATATTTTTATCCCCAGGGGTACAGGCCTGTGTACAGGTCTGGGTACACACTTCACAGCACTCACCGAAGCACATTCCCTCCCCAATGTCCATAACCCCACCCCCCTTCTCCTAACCCCCCTCCCCCCAGCAACCCTCAGTTTGTTTTGTGAGATTAAGAGTCACTTATGGTTAAAATCTTAAAACTGAAAAATACATTATCAGACTTCAAAAAGTCATTAATTGGAAGCAACAGTATATAAAGAAAACAGAAAAAATATCAGGGAACTTGAAGGCAGACCAGTAAAAATTACCCAAAATGAAATGCAGAGAGAAATAAGATTGGAAAAAAAATCAACAGAGTCTTAATGACATGTGGGTCAGTATTAGGTGATCTCATGTAGGTTTAAATTGATTTCCAGAAGGAGATGAGAGAAAGAATAGAGAGAGAAAAAATAGTTAAAGAAATAATGGTTCAGTATTTTTAGAGTTGATTAAAAATAAGCCCAACATCCCATGGATCAAAGGTGTCGAATGAACCCTGGTAGATTAATATTAAGAACCCAGAAGAATAAATATAAAGAACCACATTTAGAAACATCATAGACAAACTGCTGAAAACCAATGATAAGGAAAAAATAAAGATTTTATTTATTTGACAGAGAGACAGCTGGAGAGGGAACACAAACAGGAGTGGGAGTGGGAGGGAAAAGCAGGTTCCCCACTGAGCAGGGAGCCTGATGTCAGGCTTCACCCAAGGACCATGGATGGGATCATGACCTGAGCTGAAAGCAGACACCTAATGATTGAGCCATCCAGGCATCCCAAGAAAAAAATTCTTAACAGAGGAAAAAAGGCCCATTAAATATGGAAGACAGTGGTTACAATAACTGCCGACTTCAAAAACAACAGAAGCCAGAAGACAATGGAATGACATCTTTTTAAATCTTATCATTTGGGATTTTACATTTAGTGAAATATCTTTAAAGATTAAAGTGAAATAGAGACATTTTTAGACAGATTAAAGCTGAAAACATTTGTACCAGCAAAATTGACTACAAAAAATGCTAATGGTTCTCATTGATTAAAATTTTAAAAGTTTTGTTTTTAAATCTAAAAATGCTAAAAGTTCTCCAAAGGGTAAATGATGTAAGTCCAAAATTTACATCTACAGGAAGAAAGAGTACAAGTAATGGTAAATATGTGGGGAATTATAAAATACTACTTTTTCTTTTTAAAAAATATAAGCCAACTGATAATTAAAGCGAATAATTTATTACAGAAGGTTATAACATATGTAACCATAAAATATATGAAAGGTTAGCACAAAAAAAGGGCCAGGGTGGAATTGTACTCTTGCAAAGTCTTTACATATCCATGAAGTAGTACAATATTAATTCAACATAGAGTGATAGGTTTAACACGTATAGTATAATTTCTGGGAAAAGATATAAAGAGGCATGGATAAAAGAAAGTCAACAGAGGAGAATATGGGATGAAATACGAAAAATTACTTGACTACCACAAAACACAGGAATGGAAAAACAAAAGAAAGGAGGGTGCAAATAAAGGTGGTAGACTTAAACCCAACAATATCAATAATTAGATGAACTGTAAATGGATTAAACAGTACAATTAAAAGACAGAGATTGTCAGACTGGGAAAAACGAAACAATACAGCAACCAAGACCCAAATATATGCTGTTCAGAGGAGAGATACTTTAAATACACTGATACAGGTTGAAAGTTAAAGGATGGAAAAAGATACACTATGTGCATACTAAATATAATAAAGTTGGTAGCCATATTAATATCAGATAAAGTTGACTTAGAGTATTACTAGAGGTAAAGGTCATTTTATAATGATAAAAATAACCAAATCATATTGACCCAATGATGGTAAATATGTAGCCATCTACTAACTAAACTACATATAAAATTGAATAGCAAAGTTGTTCCCTATTTTTTTTTTGTGGGAGAGCTCCTATCCTTTCTGTAGCTGTCATATACCCAGGAATGATGTGAGGATAGAGATATTTTAAATAGTGTTTACAGGGAGTATAATTGTACATGCAGTGTAGCTAAATGGTATGTTTCTTTCTGCTGTGAAACTATATTTGGATTTCAGGTGGTAATTGTTTGTTCTTTTTTAAGTTGAAAATGAAAAATACTACTGTTTTTTTTTTTTATGGATGTAACCCCAAGTTCATGAACTATATTTAGGAATCTCCTTTTAAAGTTCTCTAGGCAGGAGTTGTGACTGAAAATGGGCTGGGTCAACAGTCCAGGGTAGAGTGTCACAGTCATAATGTACCCTGTGGTGAAGCCATTCTACCAGTGTTTCTTTCTGGATGTTAGGCTACCAATGGTTCCACAAATTGCTGAATTCCTGGCATAAAAGTGGAGATAGTGGTCAGTATGCAGTCATGATGCTCTACTGTAATAACAGCCACACTCATGACAACACATTGAGTTGTCCCACTATTCAACATTTATCAAAGTTTCATCTGCCATGGACCTTTTTGGGATGTGGAATTAATTTCAACTTATTGGAAGACTTTCATATTGACCCAACAAAATGAACAATAGACCTTTAAGAAAGAGAGAATCAGAGATTTGTGGAATTCAAAAAGATCCCTATCTATCATCTCAACCAGCAGTTTCCAAAGTTAATGAACATAAAAATTACCAGCAGAGGTTGTTGAAGTGCAAATTCTAGGTCCTTTTCCCAGAGATTCAAATTTATGGTCTGGAAGGGAACCCAAGAATCTAAACTTTTAACAGATTCTCTGTGGAAGTAGACCTCATGCTATTCTTTGAGAAATACTGATCTAGTTTCAACAGATCATACATGACAGATGTCTTCCAGCATCTGCTTGAACTCCAGCCATGGTGAGCTCAGCACCTCACAAAGTAGCCCATTCCATTTTAGCAAGTTATCCTTATTCTGAGCCTAAGTCTACCTCTGCCTCCTGTTTCTTCAGGCTCTTTCCTCTGGAGCTACCCAGAATAAATTAAATATTTCTAAGTCAAGCAGAGAGAGTCAATTATCATATGGTTTTACTTATTTGTGGAGCATAAGAAATAACACGGAGGATGTGGGGAGATGGAGAGGAGAAGGGAGTTGGAGGGGGAGACGAACCATAAGAGACTGTGGACTCTGAAAAACAATCTAAGGGTTTTGAAGGGGTAGGGGGTGGGAGGTTGGGTGAGCCTGGTGGTGGGTATTATGGAGGGCACGTATTATATGGAACACTGGGTGTGGTACATAAACAATGAATTCTGGTACACTGAAAATAAATTTAAATAAATAAATAAATGAAATATTTCTCTTATTATGATGACCCTTCATGTCTTTTTTTTTTTAAGATTTTATTTATTTATTTGACAGACAGAGATCATAAGTAGGCAGAGAGGCAGGCAGAGAGAGAGAAGGGGAAGCAGGCTCCCCACTGAGCAGAGAGCTCGATGCGGGACTCTATCCCAGGACCCTGAGATCATGACCTGAGCTGAAGGCAGAGGCTTAACCCACTCAGCCACCCAGGCACTCCCCCTTCATGTCTTTTAATATAGTTAGTGGGTCTCCTTGATCTTTTTTTTTTCATGTTATATATTATCAGTTACTGCAACAATTTCTAAAATGGTGTGATATTTAGATGTATCACCCATCTTTATGTTTATAGCTTGTGTCTTATGTAGTATCAGAGCTGAAGAATATATTTCAATTTACATTCATAATTACAAAGTGCTATGAGGGTCATTACCTTTGCTGGTTTACTTTCATAAGTTTTGTTTGTTTGCTTTTAAAAATCTTTAAAGGTAGTATAATTCAGTCAACTTTGTCCTTTTAAAAAGATGCCTTGGCTGTTCTGGGACCTTTTCATTTTCATATAAATGCATAATCAGCTTCTCAGGTTGTCCAAAAGAGCCTGATGGAATTTCAGTTTGGTTTGCATCAAATCTAGAAATCAATTCAGATAAAATTGACATTTTAATAATATTGAGTTCTCCAGTTCGTGAGTACATTATATCTCTCCAATACTAAGTCTTTTCAGTCTCCTGCCATGTTTCATATTTTGTGATGTTGACCTCTAAGTATTCATATTTTGATGCAATTGAAAATTTTAAAATTTAAGTTCAAATTGTTTTCTGCTAATACATTGACATACAATTGACTTTTATATATCATATCTTATAAAATGTTCTAAACTTGCTTATTCTGGTTTTTTGGTAGATTCTATAGGTCTGTTTAGGTTATAATGTTGCCTGTGAATAAAGACAGCTTTATTTCTTCCTTTACAATCTGGGCGCCTTTAATTTTTTTCCCCTGCTTTATTTAACTGACAGGAATGACTGGAACTTCTGGTACAATACCAAATAGAAGGAGGGAGAATGGACAGTCATGCCCTTTTTCCAATCTTAGGGGAAAAACAATTCAGACTTCCACAATGTAACTTACAGATTTTTTTGTAGATGTACTTTATACAGTTGAGAAAGTGCCCATCTAGTCCTGCTTGGTGAATTGGTATGGCTTGGTTTCAAATCAGGAATGGAGTAGGAATCAACATTTTTTTCTAAAGGGATAAACAATATTTTAGGCTTTCTGGGACATATATTGTCTCTGTCATATATTCTTCATTTATTTAATTTTTGTTTTTTGGTTTGTGTATAACCCTTTAAAAATATTAAAAAAAATTTTTTTTAGCTTCTGGACCATGAACCATGGTTTGCTGATCCCTGATGTTCAAGTTTGTTATGCCTATGATTCTCACAACTCACAGTAGGGAGAAGTGGTATCAACTTGCTAGGCCTCCACATCCCTAGTTTGGGGGTACCAGAGAAATGGAATGAATTGACAATCTAATCTTAGTCTTTAAATACATTATTTTTCATTAAAATACTCCCGTAAAGAGACAGTAATCTCTATTTGCCTATGTTGACTTTTTAATTTGTTCATTTACTTATTTATTTTCAGTTAGCTACCACATCAATAATTTTTGATGTAGTGTTCAGTGATTCATTAGTTGCTAAAACACCCTGTGCTTATCACCACACGTGCCCTCCTTAATACCCATCTTCCAGCTGTCCCATTCTCCCATCTCCCTCCCCTCTGAAACCCTCATTTTGTTTCTCAGAGTCCATAGTCTCTCATGGTTCAAGTCTCTTTCTCTGATTCACCCCCTTGACCTATGGTTTGCTTCAGTTTTCCCTCCCTTGCCCTATGGTACTCTGTGCTAGTCTTTACGTTCCACTTATGAGTGAAATCATATGATAATTGTCTTTCTTTGCTTGGCATATTTCACTTAGTATAATCCCTTCCAGTTCGATCCATGTCATTGTGAATGGTGGGTATTTATCCTTTCTGATGGCTGAGTAATACTCCATTGTATATATGGACCACATCTTCTTTATCCATTCATCTGTTGAAGGGCATCTTTGTTCCTTCCACAGTTTGGCTATTGCGGACCTTGCTGATAGGCTATGTTGACTTAATAGTATCGAGAGATTTTTTTTTTAAGATTTTATTTATTTATTTGACAGAGATCACAAGTAGGCAGAGAGGCAGGCAGAGAGAGAGAGAGAGGAGGAAGCAGGCTCCCTGCTGAGCAGAGAGCCCGATGCGGGACTCGATCCCAGGACCCTGAGATCATGACCTGAGCCGAAGGCAGCGGCTTAACCCACTGAGCCACCCAGGCGCCCTTGAGAGATATTTTTAATGAGAAAAGACATGAATACTATAAAGTAATTAAAAATTAGAATACCTTCACCTTTTTTTCAACTTTTTTTTTCGAGATTTTACTTATTTATTTGACAGAGAGAGAAAGAGACAGAGGGGGAACACACAGGGGAAGTGGGAGAAGGAGAATCAGGCTTCCCACTTAGTGGGGAGCCTGATGTGGGACTCAATCCCAGGACTGCAGGATCATGACCTGAGCCAAAGGCAGAAGCTTAACAATGGAGCCACCCAGGTGCCCCTTTATTCAACTTTTAAAAAAAGATATTTTAGAGAGCAAGATAGAAAGTGCAGGGGAAGGGAGGGGTGGAGGGAGAAGAGAGAGAAAGAATTTCAAGCAGATTCCCCGCTGAGTGCAGAGACTGATGTGGGGCTTGATCTCATGACTCTGAGATCAACATCTGAGCTAAAATCAAGAGTCGGATGCCCAATCGATTGAACCACAAGGCATCCCAGAATGCCTTTACCTTTTTGCTCATCTACAAAATTTCCAGTCATCAAAGAGTAACACATTTTGTTCTCTGTTGGTCTAATGGGCCAGCCACTAATGCACTCAATTCTTTCAGCCCTTTTACACTTGTGAATCTGAATGTTTTAAGACTTGCCTGTACTCACAAACCAACTAAAGGAAGTTGAGTGTCTTCTGAGATCTCTTGGTCTTCTAATTTCTCTGTCTATTGTGTTTTTTAGGAGAGACTCTCTTCTTTAAATCCATTTCTTACATAATTAGAAGGAAAATATTCTATAGAACATAAAATTTACACTTTCCACTATGATTTCATATTTGAAAAAAATACTTTGAGCATATCTAGTTTGACCTCTGCAAATATTGTTACCAGAATAAGAAAGTTTTTTAAGATATAGTTTCCTTCTTTTAAAATTAGTATTATTTTTAAAATTATCATTCCTTGGGTTTGAGTTTCTTTCCTTTGGTGTGCAGTTCTCTGAATTTTCACACATATACAGATTATGTAGCCACTGCCATAGACAGCATGCAGAACAGTTCCATCGCCCTCCTAAGCTCTTCCTGCTGTTGCTTTATAGTTCTTCTAATTCCTTCTCTCTCTTTTATAAATTTTAGAATCCACTTGTCTATATCTACAGGATAATTCTGCTGAGATTAAAAAAAAATTTATTATTTAAGAGAGAAAGTGAGAGAGTGCTCACATGTGGGGTGGGGCGGGGCAGAGGGAAAGGGAAAGAGCAAATCTCAAGCAGACGCTGCCTGAGCATGAAGCTGGACTCAGGGCTCCATCTCATGACCCTGAGATCGTAACCTGAGCCAAAACCCAAAAACCAGATGCTTAATTGACTGGACCATCCAGGTGCCTCTGCTGGGATTTTTATTGATATTGCTTAAATCTGTAGTGCATTGTGGGAAACTTGACATCTTTGCTATATTGAATCTTCCAAACCATGATCACATATCTCTTTTCATTTATTCAGATCTTCCTTGATTTCTTGTGTCAGCATTGTATAGCTGAACATGTGGCACCTGCTGCATCTTAGCTATAGTTGTTACATAATTATAGTTAGATTTATAATTAAATATTTTCATTTTTGGAGCTATTGTAAATTATATTATTTTTAAATTTTAGTTTCCAATTCTTCATTATTTATATATAGAAATACCGTTGATATTTGTGAGTTGAATTTCATCCCCACTGTTTCTTTTTTTCTTTTTTTTAAGATTTTATTTGTTTATTTGACTGACAGAGATTACAAGTAGACAGAGAGGCAGGCAAAGAGAGAGAGAGGGAAGCAGGCTCCCTTCCGAGCAGAGAGCCCAACACGGAATCCCATCCCAGGACCCTGAGATCATGACCGGAGCTGAAGGCAGCGGCTCAACCTACTGAGCCACCCAGGCGCCCTCCCCACTATTTCTTTACAGAATCCATCGGTAAATATTGAATAGTTTCTCATAATATTTAGCCCTCAAATGAGAGAGCAGAACAGTAGGCCCCTTGAGGCTAAGACACAGCACAGAAGCAGAACAGAAGGCAAGCATAGTACATGTGAAATACCATAGGTTTAGGTAAAATGAGACAGCTCAAGGAGCCCATCCTGTTTTCTGCACTGCTTCTCAAATATGTGATCTTGGGCAGTCACTAGACATAAGCCTGGTACATTGTGACTTCTCAGCAAATGTTAGCTTTCTTTGAGGAGACTATGGAAAAATCTAGAACTATCATTTCCAGATTTTTTTTTCCCTTTTAAGTATTAGAGCTCTTTCTTCTAATAATAGCCTATATGTCAAACCCATAAAAATGAAACTGCTCTAGGGGCACCTGGGTGGCTCAGTGGGTTAAGCCTCTGCCTTCAGCTTCGGGTCGTGATCCCAGGGTCCTGCTGGGAGCCTGCTTCCTCCTCTCTCTCTGCCTGCCTCCCTGCCTACTTGTGATCTCTCTCTCTCTCTCTGTCAAATAAATAAATAAAATATTTTTAAAAAAATGAAACCGCTCTAGCAGAGTGATACAGTGTCCTTGCCATTTCTTGAGTTATTTCTGGACCCTACCATATCCCCTCAGCAGTATCCATTATTACCCAGAACTTCATGAGGACTTTCTGAGAAAAAATTGTCTGTAGTTTGGATGTAGGAAATCCTATGTAAATGGCCAAACTTAATAAGGTCTGAACAGAGAAATATGTATAGACTTGTTACTTAACATGTAGTCCCTGGACCTGCTGCATCATCTGATCCCAGGCCCCATCCACACCTACTAAATCACAGTTTGCATTTTGACAAGAGACCTTGCAGATCTGTGTGTAGATTAGAGTTTGAGAAACACAGGTATGGTGTGTGTCAAACACACATTAGTGTCAACACAAAACGCGAGGCATACCAAAAGAGCTCAACTAAATTTTGCCAAAGCTGAATTCGATTAATCCTCTGTAGAAATTTAAAAATTTGTGTGATATTATTAGCATTTTCAGATTTCTTCAGGGAGCATGAGTTTGTTAAAAGGATAATACATTTTACTTATGTTTTCTCTATGACCATTCAGACCCATTTTTGACTTTCTAAATTATCTCTTAATTATACCAACAACCTCCCATGAGTATTAGTGGGTTGTAATTATTTTGTTTAAAAAACAAAACCTTCCCAGCCACAAACAGAAATTCTTAATTACCTGACTCAGTAATGTGAGCTGTTATTGGAATATTAGCTATTTGAGTAAAAAGGTACTGCACACAAATAATTTAATAAGATAGAGAACACCCAGGCAAGAATCTCCACTTCTTTTCCACAGTAGTGGCTCTGTGGCTGTCTATCTAGATGCTGGCATTCTTTTTGTAAATGTTTGATTTTTCTACATCTGAGTACTGATAAATCTATAACTAGCTCTTATGTTAATATTGTGCCAAGATGAAAAACAGAATAATAATGACAGAGCAGGGATTACAACATTGAAAGAGAAATTGAGAATTCAGTATATGTGCTGCCGAAGCGAGCACAGAAATTGAGAATTCAGGATATTGATAGGGGATTTATTATCAATTTCTTTTGTGACCTGACCTAGAGTTCAGAAATTGTGATGTCGTCCAAGTTTCTTCATCTATGAAGTTGGGATTAGTTAGTGATTTTCAAACTGATTTATAGCCATGAAAACCCTTTGTGCCAAAGAAATGGTACAGGCAGCCCTATATGTGAAAGGATAAAACAGGGACAGACAGCTTGGGGGAAAGCTGAATTGGAGAGTGGGTTTAAAAACTCCAGGCAAGTTTCTGTCTGCAGTGTTGCCTGTCTCTGAAAATGGAGCAGCAGTGTGTGAAAATCAATGGGTTGAAGCCAGCTTGTACTTACTTAAATAATTTTATTTTTATTCTTGATAAAAACTGATTTATAAATTACGTCTCCGAGGGGAATCTCTGTTAAAGTAAATGGGTCTTGGCATTTCTGGGTTGACATCAAGGGAATCAGATCCCATCCATTCTTTCTGAGCAGTACATTTCCCATTCATTCCCCACTTGCGATTCTCCCAGCTGCCACCCTAGCTCAGGCAAACATAACTCCTGCCTGGACAATTATGACACCCTCCCAAAGAATCTCCCTCCACCTCTTATCCTTTGGGGAAAGAGCCAAGGTTTATACATACCAAAGAGGCAAGGAATCCTGCAATTTGTTCCTGGGTTTGTTATAAATCCCTCCTGCCAGTGGAGAGTAGAGTCCAAAATCCCTGTCTTGGCAAGAAGGGTTCTCCTCTTTGTGGCCTCTGCTTAGCTTTCTATATCATGTTTCCCTTGGTGAGCCCCAATCTAGTCAACAAGAGCTACTCTCTCATTATAATTGACATGCCATTCAGTGCCTTTCTCACTATTCCTTTCCCCATCATGTCTTACCTATCCTCTTTGTATGTCTAAATAATACCCACCTTCCAAAGATAGCTCAAATGCTGTCTTCTCCCTGAGATCCTTCCTGAGTCTCTCTGTTCTGCCCAAAGTCCTACCCAAATTAGTAATAACCCTATTACTTAATACACATATGGACCCTACCTGAGCACTTACCCATTCCAATCTGTGTTATAGCTGTATACATTTAGTTCACATTATTATCAGCTTTGTATTTTCTCTCCTGTTGGCTGTTTAGAGCATAAACCATGTCTTGTTCAATTCTGAATCCCTCATGGTGTCTAACACATGGCAGATGCATAGCAGATATTTGATGCACAAAATATAGTCTGCTATAATATCATTATTGTCTCTCTGAGGAAACATGTGTTACAAAAACAATTGATTCAATGGTAAAAGGAGGTTATACCTATCAAATTTAAGATCATAACAAAATTATTTTTCCTACAAGAATTTTAAGAATAAGACTTTTTAAATAACTCTAAGTATGTTTTGTTACCACAAGTGGGTATAATGTATTGGATAAACATAACTTACTAAAGCAACCTAAATGCTTTTTCACCTCTCTTTAACCCAACCATTGGTTTCTTGATCTTTATCACCTTTGATCCTGAATTTGTACTTTTATTTATAATACAGTTACAAACTAATCATAGTGAATCAAATCTACAGAGAATAATTGAAAGACTAGAATGCAACAGAAAAGTCAGTTACCCAAATTAATTATGAATCTCTTTGCTGTATATTGAGAAATATAAATTATGATGCATTGTCCCCTGCAAGGAATGTAAACAAAGGATAACATTTATTCTCCACTCCGTACCCTGTATTTCATTGGCTTCTGCCCTCTCTTCCCTGGGTACTGTCAAGGACCTTTCTTTACTCACCTAATTCTCTCTTCCTTATAGAAGAGTGAGCATGTCATTTATGGGCTGTAGTTTTTGTGGTCGGCAAAGTCTCTTCCCACTTTAGCTCAGGAGCTCCTTTCTGTTCTCAGGTCCATGGCTGATTGGGTAAATAGATTTGGAGCTTGCTGAGTCACCATCAGGTAAATCTGATGGCCTGGAGTCAAGAGAGTATTAGAGCAATTCCATGTTGGCATCAGGTCCACATTGTGCTTTCTAATCCAGACATTACTAACCTCTGCATTTTAAGGCATGTTGAATGTGTTTCCTGTGCATTTCAAGAACTTCACTTGGTTCTCTGGTTTATTATTTTTATATCTGTTCTCTTTCCATCAGAGCATGTAAAAGGAGACTAATGAGCCTTGGGCTCTCTAGCCTCTGACACAAAACCTCTCTTGCATTTGTAAAATATTTTGTAATTTATGAGGCATGTTTACTTCTGGTAGCTCACTTAATTCTCACAACCCTGAGAGATACACTAGGTCTTCCCAACCTTGTCCATGATCTTTTCAGTGGCAGGGGATGAGGTCTTCCCACATTGTAAAACAAATGTTCTCTATATTCCATCTTGAAATTGGCCTTCAGCAGTGAGTTGAACAAAATTTCTTCTATTCTGTTTCCTGTGAGCCAGGGTTAGGAATTCTCTTCAGCAACACTTTCAAGCAGAGACTCCCTATGAACTCAGGGACAAAGTATATAAACAGAGGAAGATGCCTATGAAATGAACTTGAGAGGAAGTGATGGATAAAAAGATTGTGACTTGTAAGTGGATAGCTTGGAAATGCAGCTATGGCAGAAATGCTGGAGAGGAAAGAGGGTTTTGTTTTTTTGTTTGTTCGCTTGTTTTTTAAGAAAGAGAATTTTTAAAAAATGAGCCTTCATTCTTTTGGTCCTCTGACTTCTGTCAAGAGAGTCTGGTTGTGAAATCTGTAATAAACTATAGTATACTCTGGTAGTGAGGAGGAGTTGAGGCATCTGGAGAACTGGGAGATCATTTGAAGAAGATGATAGCTTATGATACTGGAAAGCAGTTAAATATCATTAATGACCCTTAATTTGAATGGGAACAAAGCTATCTCCTGTTGCCTTGATCTTTCCTCAGGTTAATGCATACTGCTAGGTTTCTACAAGATGGACAGAAATGAAATTGCCAATTGAGCCAGGATCCCATTTATTCTCCAAAGGTAAAAAAGTCCTTTCTGAAATTGCTGCTTGACAGCCTGAACTTACACCTTCCCCACTGGTGCCATTCATGTAATATTTAGACAGGACACCAAATTAGAATTACATCAGTGAGCATGTGTCTTCTTAAGGGCTCTCAAGCTCTGCCTCTCCCTGCTCCAAATGGGTATCACTTGGTATGTTTACCCTGGATCTTGCCAGATTAACCTACAGAGTTTTATTGGGTTGCTCAGTGTGGATTTCTCATATAACATCTTAAGAAAGAAGAAAAGGAAAGGACAGTTTATTGAGTGTATATGATTTTTTAGGCAGATACTAGAAAATTTTGAAAAGTTATCACATTTATCATTGTCCTTTGTAGGAAGACATGGCATCTTACATTTATAAAATAGCCCACAGTTTACATTTCATGTAAATCATCTCATTTAATCTTCCCAGTGATCTTCTTATGAGGAGGGCATGATCCCCATTTCAGAAATGGAAAAGCCAAGACTCAGAAATGTTGACCAATACGCCTAGCTTACAAGAAAAACTTTGAGAGAGCTAATTACCTGTAACCAGATCAATATTTATCTCACCAAGGCCATAAAGTCCTGGTTTCCTTGTGGGACTTGTTCTAAAGGCATAGAAAGAATATAAGCTTTAGAATCATGCAGATGTGTGTTTACATCCTGGCTCTGGAATATCCCAGCTCTGGGTCCTTAAGCAAGTTTCTTAACCTCATGGAATTCCAGTTTTTCATCTAAAATGGGGAAAGTAGTAATTTGCTGATAAAATTGCTGAAAATATAAATGAGATCAATTGTACTTTATGCTTAAAGCTTAATGGTTTATTTTTTTTGATGATAGAGATATTCTATATCTTTTTTTTTAATTTTTTATTTTTTATAAACATATATTTTTATCCCCAGGGGTACAGGTCTGTGAATCACCAGGTTTACACACTTCACAGAACTCACCAAAGCACATACCCTCCCCAATGTCCATAATCCCACCCCCTTCTCCCAAACCCCCTCCCCCCAGCAACCCTCAGTTTGTTTTATGAGATCAAGAGTCACTTATGGTTTGGCTCCCTCCCAATCCCATCTTGTTTCATTTATTCTTCTCCTACCCACTTAATCCCCCATGTTGCATCACCACTTCCTCATATCAGGGAGATCATATGATAGTTGTCTTTCTCCGCTTGACTTATTTCGCTAAGCATGATACGCTCTAGTTCCATCCATGTTGTCGCAAATGGCAAGATTTCATTTCTTTTGATGGCTGCATAGTATTCCATTGTGTATATATACCACATCTTCTTGATCCATTCATCTGTTGATGGACATCTAGGTTCTTTCCATAGTTTGGCTATTGTGGACATTGCTGCTATAAACATTCAGGTGCACGTGCCCCTTTGGATCACTACATTTGTATCTTTAGGGTAAATACCCAATAGTGCAATTGCTGGGTCATAGGGCAGTTCTATTTTCAACATTTTGAGGAACCTCCATGCTGTTTTCCAGAGTGGCTGCACCAGCTTGCATTCCCACCAACAGTGTAGGAGGGTTCCCCTTTCTCTGCATCCTCGCCAGCATCTGTAATTTCCTGACTTGTTGATTTTAGCCATTCTGACTGGTGTGAGGTGATATCTCATTGTGGTTTTGATTTGTATTTCCCTGATGCCGAGTGATATGGAGCACTTTTTCATGTGTCTGTTGGCCATCTGGATGTCTTCTTTGCAGAAATGTCTGTTCATGTCCTCTGCCCATTTCTTGATTGGATTATTTGTTCTTTGGGTGTTGAGTTTGCTAAGTTCTTTATAGATTCTGGACACTAGTCCTTTATCTGATATGTCGTTTGCAAATATCTTCTCCTATTCTGTCAGTTGTTTTTTGATTTTGTTAGCTGTTTCCTTTGCTGTGCAAAAGCTTTTGATTTTGATGAAATCCCAATAGTTCATTTTTGCCCTTGCTTCCCATTGCCTTTTGAGTTGTTCCT
Organism: Mustela putorius furo; assembly: GCF_011764305.1. Taxonomy (NCBI): domain Eukaryota; kingdom Metazoa; phylum Chordata; class Mammalia; order Carnivora; family Mustelidae; genus Mustela; species Mustela putorius. Next base: position 34,646,437 of record NW_025421998.1, read on the forward strand.
AGGAAGATGTTGCTGTGGCTGAGGTCGAATAGGTTGCTGCCTGTGTTCTCCTCAAGGATTTTGATGGATTCGTTTCGCACATTGAGGTCCTTCATCCATTTTGAGTCTATTTTTGTGTGTGGTATAAGGAAATGGTCCAATTTCATTTTTCTGCATGTGGCTGTCCAATTTTCCCAGCACCATTTATTGAAGAGGCTGTCTTTTTTCCATTGGACTTTCTTTCCTGCTTTGTCGAAGATGAGTTGACCATAGAGTTGAGGGTCCATTTCTGGGCTCTCTATTCTGTTCCATTGATCTGTGTCTGTTTTTGTGCCAGTACCATGCTGTCTTGATGATGACAGCTTTGTAATAGAGCTTGAAGTCCGGAATTGTGATGCCACCAACGTTGGCTTTCTTTTTCAATATCCCTTTGGCTATTCGAGGTCTTTTCTGGTTCCATATAAATTTTAGAATTATTTGTTCCATTTCTTTGAAAAAGATGGATGGTACTTTGATAGGAATTGCATTAAATGTGTAGATTGCTTTAGGTAGCATAGACATTTTCACAATATTTATTCTTCCAATCCAGGAGCATGGAACATTTTTCCATTTCTTTGTGTCTTCCTCAATTTCTTTCATGAGTACTTTATAGTTTTCTGAGTATAGATTCTGTGTCTCTCTGGTTAGGTTTATTCCTAGGTATCTTATGGTTTTGGGTGCAATTGTAAATGGGATTGACTCCTTAATTTCCCTTTCTTCTGTCTTGCTGTTGGTGTAGAGAAATGGAACTGATTTCTGTGCATTGATTTTATATCCTGACACTTTACTGAATTCCTGTACAAGTTCTAGCAGTTTTGGAGTGGAGTCTTTTGGGTTTTCACATATAGTATCATATCATCTGCGAAGAGTGATAATTTGACTTCTTCTTTGCTGATTTGGATGCCTTTAATTTCCTTTTGTTGTCTGATTGCTGAGGCTAGGACCTCTAGTACTATGTTGAATAGCAGTGGTGATAATGGACATCCCTGCCGTGTTCCTGACCTTAGCAGAAAAGCTTTCAGTTTTTCTCCATTGAGAATGATATTTGCGGTGGGTTTTTCATAGATGGCTTTGATGATATTGAGGTATGTGCCCTCTATCCCTACACTTTGAAGAGTTTTGATCAGGAAGGGATGCTGTACTTTGTCAAATGCTTTTTCAGCATCTATTGAGAGTATCATATGGTTCTTGTTCTTCCTTTTATTGATGTGTTGTATCACATTGACTGATTTGCGGATGTTGAACCAACCTTGCAGCCCTGGAATAAATCCCACTTGGTTGTGGTGAATAATCCTTTTAATGTACTGTTGAATCCTATTGGCTAGTATTTTGGTGAGAATTTTCGCATCTGTGTTCATCAAGGATATTGGTCTATAGCTCTCTTTTTTGATGGGATCCTTGTCTGGTTTTGGGATCAAGGTGATGCTCGCCTCATAAAATGGGTTTGGAAGTTTTCCTTCCATTTCTATTTTTTGGAACAGTTTCAGGAGAATAGGAATTAGTTCTTCTTTAAATGTTTGGTAAAATTCCCCCGGGAAGCCGTCTGGCCCTGGGCTTTTGTTTGTTTGGAGATTTTTAATGACTGTTTCAATCTCCTTACTGGTTATGGGTCTGTTCAGGCTTTCTATTTCTTCCTGGTTCGGTTGTGGTAGTTTATATGTTTCTAGGAATGCATTCATTTATTCCAGATTGTCATATTTGTTGGTGAAGAGTTGCTCATAGTATGTTCTTATAATAGTTTGTATTTCTTTGGTGTTAGTTGTGATCTCTCCTCTTTCATTCATGATTTTATTTATTTGGGTCCTTTCTCTTTTCTTTTTGATAAGTCTGGCCAGGGGTTAATCAATTTTATTAATTCTTTCAAAGAACCAGCTCCTAGTTTCGTTGATTTGTTCTATTGTTTTTTTTTTTTTTTTTTGGTTTCTTTCATTGATTTCTGCTCTGATCTTGAAGATTTCTCTTCTGCTGGGTTTAGGGTTTCTTTCTTGTTCTTTCTCCAGCTCCTTTATGTGTAGGGTTAGGTTGTGTACCTGAGACCTTTCTTGTTTCTTGAGAAAGGCTTGTACCGCTATATATTTTCCTCTCAGGACTGCCTTTGTTGTGTCCCACAGATTTTGAATCGTTGTGTTTTCATTATCATTTGTTTCTATATTTTTTTTTCAATTCTTCTTTAATTTCCTGGTTGACCCATTCATTCTTTAGAAGAATGCTGTTTAGTCTCCATGTATCTGGGTTCTTTCCAAACTTCTACTTGTGTTTGAGTTCTAGCTTCAGAGCATTGTGGTCTGAAAATATGCAGGGAATGATCCCAATCTTTTGATACCAGTTGAGTCCTGATTTAGGCCTGAGGATGTGATCTATTCTGGAGAATATTTCGTGTGCACTAGAGAAGAATGTGTATTCTGTTGCTTTGGGATGAAATGTTCTGATGTGATGTCCCTCTGGTCCAGTGTGTCATTTAAGGCCTTTATTTCCTTGTTGATCTTTTGCTTGGATGATCTGTCCATTTCAGTGAGGGGAGTGTTAAAGTCCCCTACTATTATTGTATTATTGTTGATGTGTTTCTTTGATTTTGTTATTAATTGGTTTATATAGTTGGCTGCTCCCATGTTGGGGGCATAGACATTTAAAATTGTTAGATCTTCTTGTTGGACAGACCCTTTGAGTATGATATAGTGTCCTTCCTCATCTCTTATTATAGTCTTTGGCTTAAAATCTAATTGATCTGATATAAGGATTGCCACTCCTGCTTTCTTCTGATGTCCATTAGCATGGTAAATTCTTTTCCACCCCCTCACTTTAAATCTGGAGGTGTCTTCGGGCTTAAAATGTGTTTCTTATAGGCAACATATAGTTGGTTTTGTTTTTTTATTCATTCTGATACCCTGTGTCTTTTGATTGGGGCATTTAGCCCATTAAATTCAGGGTAACTATTGAGAGATATGAATTTAGTGCCATTGTATTGCCTGTAAGGTGACTGTTACTGTATATGGTCTCTGTTCCTTTCTGATCTACCACTTGTAGGCTCTCTCTTTGCTTAGAGGACCCCTTTCAAGATTTCCTGTAGAGCCGGTTTGGTGTTTGCAAATTCTTTCAGTTTTTGTTTGTCCTGGAAGCTTTTAATCTCTCCTTCTATTTTCAATGAGAGCCTAGCTGGATATAGTATTCTTGGCTGCATGTTTTTCTCGTTTAGTACTCTGAAAATATCATGCCAGCTCTTTGTGTCCTGCAGGTCTCTGTGGATATGTCAGCTGTCAATCTAATATTTTTACCATTGTATGTTACAGACTTCTTTTCCCGGGCTGCTTTCAGGATTTTCTCTTTGTCACTGAGACTTGTAAATTTTACTATTAGGTGACGGGGGTGTGGGCCTATTCTTATTGATTTTGAGGGGCGTTTTCTGAAACTCTTGAATTTTGATGCTCGTTCCCTTTGCCATATTGGGGAAATTCTCCCCAATAATTCTCTCCAGTATACCTTCTGCTCCCCTCTCTCTTTCTTTTTCTTCTGGAATCCCAATTATTCTAATGTTGTTTCGTCTTATGGTGTCACTTATCTCTCGAATTCTCCCCTCGTGGTCCAGTAGCTGTTTGTCCCTCTTTTGCTCAGCTTCTTCATTCTCTGTCATTTGGTCTTCTATATCACTAATTCTTTCTTCTGCCTCATTTATCCTAGCAGTGAGAGCCTCCATTTTTGATTGCACCTCATTAATAGCTCTTTTGATTTCGGCTTGGTTAGATTTTAGTTCTTTTATTTCTCCAGAAAGGGATTTTATATCTCTTGAGAGGGTTTCTCTAATATCTTCCATGCCTTTTTCGAGCCCGGCTAGACCCTTGAGAATTGTCATTCTGAACTCTAGATCTGACATATTACCAATGTCTGTATTGATTACGTCCCTAGCCTTCGGTACTGCCTCTTGTTCTTTTTTTTGTGGTGAATTTTTCCGTCTTGTCATTTTGTCCAGATAAGAGTACATGAAGGAGCAAGTAAAATACTAAAAGGGTGGCAACAGCCCCAGGAAAATATGCTTTAACCAAATTAGAAGAGATCCCAAATCGTGAGGGGGGAGAAGGGGATAAAAAGCGGTTCAAAAAAGAAGAAAGAAAAAAACGAAAAGAAAAAAGAAAAAAAAGAAAAGAATTAAAAAAAAAGGAAAACAAATAAGAAAAATATAAAAAAGAAAAAATATATATATTAGATAAACTAGTTAAAAAACGTTGAAAAAGAAAAAGGTAAAAGTTAAAAAAAATTTTTCCAGAAGGTGAGGAAAAAAAAAAAACAAAAAATGAAAAAGAAAAAAATTAAATTAACTGCAAGACTAAAAAAAAAATCACAGGGAAAAAGCCATGAGTTCCGTGCTTTGCTTTCTCCTCCTCTGGAATTCTGCTGCTCTCCTTGGTATGAAACCGCACTCCTTGGTAGGTGAACTTGGTCTAGGCTGGATTTCTTGTTGATCTTCTGGGGGAGGGGCCTGTTGTAGTGATTCTCAAGTGTCTTTGCCCCAGGCGGAATTGTACCGCCCTTAGCAGGGGCCGGGGTGAGTAATCCGCTTGGGTTTGCTTTCAGGAGCTTTTGTTCCCTGAGCGCTTTCTGTAGAGTTCCGGAGGACGGGAATACAAATGGCGGCCTCCTGGTCTCTGGCCCGGAGGAGCCGAGAGCCCAGGGCCCCACTCCTCAGTGCGTCCTCAGAGAACAGCGCCCAGTTACTCCCGTCTGGCTGACCACCGGCCGCGCTCCGAGCTCACCGAGTCTGTGACCGGTTCAAGGTAACACCGAGCTGCGATCTCACTGTCGGCTCTGTCTCTGTAGCTGGCTTTCCCGTTCCAATACCCGGAAGCTCTGCGACACTCAGACACCCCCGATCCTTCTGTGACCCTGCGGGACCTGAGGCCACGCTGACCTCGCGTGGGCTTCGCCCCGGTTTAGCCTCTGGAGCGATGTCCCTCAGTGGAACAGACTTTTAAAAGTCCTGATTTGGGCGCCTGGGTGGCTTAGTTGGTTGTACGACTGCCTTGGGCTCGGGTCATGATCCTGGAGTCACAGGATCGAGTCCCGCGTCGGGCTCCCAGCTCCATGGGGAGTCTGCTTCTCTCTCTGACCTTCTCCTCGCTCATGTTCTCTCTCACTGTCTCTCTCTCAAATAAATAAATAAAATCTTTTAAAAATAAATAAATAAATAAATAAATAAAAGTCCTGATTTTGTGCGCCGTTGCTCCACCGCTTGCCGGGACCCGGCCCCTCCCCCCGGGTCTATCTTCCCGTAGCTTTGGATTCACTTCTCCGCTGGTCCTACCTTTCAGAAAGTGGTTGTTTTTCTGTTTCCAGAATTGCTGTTCTTCTTCTCTTCGATCTGCCCTTGGATTTTCAGGTGTTTGCAATCTTTAGATAAGCTATCTAGCTGATCTCCGGCTAGCTGAAGTAGTCTCAGCCTGCTACTTCTCCGACATCTTGACTCCTCCCAAAGCTTAATGGTTTTTAACAAATACTCATTCCCTCTTCTATTAATATTCTAGATCAGGTAATCACCAGTGAAGTGTTAGAACGAAGAAAGTCTAGGGTCAGATCTTCAGTGTATGATCAGTAATGTGAGTGCATGTTTATCAAAAGGAAGAATATTGTTTAAAAATTGAAAGTCTCGGGGCACCTGGGTGGCTCAGTAGGTTGAGGCCTCTGCTTTCGGCTTGGGTCCTGATCTCGGGGTCTTGGGATCGAGCCCCGCATCGCGGCCTCTCCTCAGCAGGGAACCTGTTTCCTCCTCTCTCTCTGCCTGCCTCTCTGCCTACTTGTGATCTCTGTTTGTCAAATAAATAAATAAAATCTTAAACAAAAAACTTTTAAAAAAATAAAAAATTGAAAGTCACTATTCTAGAATGTATTACCTCAAAATGAATGAGACATTTTCTATGTACTTTCTTCATGAAGGGCACCATGTTGGGTGCTAAAGAGGATATAAATACATGATCCTGCTTCAGAGAGTGAGCTTTGGTCTGTTGTGAACACCTATTCTTCCTCTAACGGCCACTGTGACGTGAGATGCAGACTCCCCAAGTAGTCCCTCCACTCTTGTGTGGTTTCTTAAGGAGTTTGCTTGCACCTATAGGGCCAAAGCATTGAAGGATATAGCTTAAAAGTGGTAAGAAAACTTTACACCCATCTACCAGTGGTATCCTTGGCAATCCCTTAAAACATGCTTGGAACCAGGTCTGGGTGTCTCTCATCTCTTATGGTCTCCAAAATCAGCCATGCCTAATTGCTGTAAGATAGTTTTCTCCTTAGTGGACCATGAAGCCAATTTAGTAGGTCTTGATCAGCATTTTTCAAATTAAAAAGACTTTACCAGATTATAAAATATCAAAATGTATCATATTTATCCTTAGTATTTTTTTTCCATTAAACATTAGCTTGTGTAAGATATTTTCTAGTGCTGGTGGCCATCAAAAATGTTTTAAAAATGTGTTCTAAAAAAACACAAGACCTTGCATAAGTGCCAAGAATGCTCAAGAATAGGTGACAAGGTTTAGACTTTAAGTTTAAGTCTAGCACTTTGAGACATTTAAGTCCAGCACTTCTAGGCATTTCCACTAAAATATATGTAGCTGCCTTTATATAAATATTCTTCCTTTCTGTTATGGCTGCTTGAACCATTCAGGTGAATTTTCCCCTGATGTAATCTTCATTTCTGCCACCACCAGACCACCTCCCCCCTCCTCTTTTCATAAAAGAATCTCTTTGACAGAGCGGCCAGATCTAGTCCCTTTCCAGCTGGAGTATCCCTGCTGTTATACTCTACATCTTCTGAAAATGGGTATGTGATCAGTTCACTACCAGGAATAATCCAGTATCACTCATAGCAGCCCAGAAATCAATATAGAGCCCAAAGTGTAGGACATTTTTTTGTTATCATTGCTGTTGTACTCCTCAAGCTACCTTCTGCTGTGTTATCTCAGCCTTGAATGGATGCCTGGAAACACCCTGTCTCTTGGGATTCTCTCCTCCATCTTTCCTACCAGTTTCTCCTTGGGGAGCTCATCTTCATTCCAGCCCTCTTTATACCCAAGCCAGCTAGTCCCATTTCAAGCTGTGACCATTCAGATCCAAATAGCAGATTCTTTTTCACCTGGATCCTCCCATTCTTCAGAGTTCTCTTGAAACTAAAACCTTTTTCTTGTCTGATACTATTCACTTCTTTAATGAGATGGTATAATTAAAAGTGACAACAATGGGAAGGGACAAAGAGGATGAGGTGGGTAGAGCATCCCATCCTGCCACACTGGTTTTATCTCATTAGACTGAGTCTCTGTTCTCTGCATCGCATTGGACAGTCTGCAGGCTTATATTGAGATTTCTTAAAAACAAAACAAAACAAAACAAAACAAAAAAAACCTCTGCATTTATCCCACTGAATTATGTTTCAATAAAGGACATTTGAAAATGGATATTTAAAATACAGAATCACATTATTCCCTTCCCAGTGTTCTGTAGTTCTTTAATTGTTCAGAGAAGGAAGTGTTGTTAAGGACTAGAATGATGACAGAAGGTCTTGTGGAATAGATGGGGTTTGAACTGAAGCTGGAAGGGTGGGCAGAACTTGGAGAAGTAAAGCAATGTAAATGGGACTTTGTAAACAACTGTGACAAGCAAAGATAGCAGAAAGGAATCAGGAGACTATATGAATTAGTGTCCCAACCAGGCTGGTGGGCTAGAGAGCTAGATTGGTACTCTGTTTCCCCCTGAGGGAAAACCTTGATGGTTTTTGAGCAAATGAAAATGGTGTTTTGGGGAGATTAACATTATGGTTTGTGGAGCAGATTTGTGATCCAGCAAAGGCAGATCACAAGGAACCCCTAAAGTAATCCAGGCTTGAGGCAACCAGGGCCCCAACTGAAGTGATGGAGTAGGAACTGAGAGGGAAGCAGAGAGATGAGGGCTTTTACAAGATAGTTTGCCACTGACTTAGAGAAATCTAATCAGCAGCATTTTATTTATGCACTTATTCTTGAACCAGTTAATTTGCCCTTCAGATGTATCTTTCCTGAATATGTAAACTCTCTCATTAAGATACAAGCCATATGCCTGCTTTGAAGCTAAGCCAGACCCCACCTAACGCTGGCCTTTACCTCTTTTTTCTCATTGGTAATCAGTTCACCGAAGCAGATGTTACTTCCTGACTCCAGAGATGCCAACAGCCTCAGAAGGAAGTGGATTATAGAATTGGGGTCTGCACTCAGCGTGATCCAAATATGGAAATCAAACTGAGGCCTTCTTAGTCTCCATGCTTGGCAGGGAGAATGAAAAAGGGCTTAATGTTGGGCCTCAGAAGACACAGTGGTTACCAGAGCCATAGTGGGCCAGTTTTTTTGCCTACAGAAGGTCTTGCCAGTAATAACAATTAACGCTAATGGCATACTTTCAATTTACCTTCATGGATTAATTCGACAAATATTTATTGGCTAGGTACCAGGCATTCAACAAGGTTTTAGGGATAAAAGAAACAAAGGGCACAGTTCTTGCCTTTGATAAAATCTCCAGCTGAGTAGGAGAGACAGACCTATAAACAAGTAAATACCATTACAGTGGGGGGTTCTGCTCCCTGCTTGTCCTCCATGCACCAGAAATTGTAATGATCTGACACAGTAGAGAAGTTTGGAATTAAAGTCTTCCCACTGCATACATTTTGGTTATCACTTGGAAGGTCAAGAAGGCACATATAAACACCTTTCACTAAACCTTTTATTTGAATAAAAGCGAAAAAGAAAACTCAAATCAGCAAGTCCTGCATAAGACGTGGGAGTTTTCCCCATAATTATTTTGCCTTTTTCCCTGGGCCTTTATTTAACCAGTTGTGGTTACACTGTCTGGCCCTCTTTTATAGAAGCCTTGAACTTCATAATGTGAAGGCTCCTATTCTCAGTCCCTAGAATGAGTCAGACGGCTGTGGAGAATTCCAGGCAACAGCAATAGGAACTAGAAGAAAGATAGCCAAAACTCTTAGTGAAATCCTTCTGTGGAAATTGCAGAAATAGAGTCTACTGAGGTTTTGGTCAAGGAGATTTAGGAAAAATGAAAAAAGTTTGTTAGTGAACATTTGATCTTCACTGTGATTTATAATTACTTGTTTACAGACAGAATCCTGTCCCCCAAAAGGTATTGTTTCCCAGTTACAATAGAAGTCATCTTAGGAAAAGGTCAGTCTAGGATCACCAAGAACAGATTTTGTTATTAGTTACTTAATTTCTGTTTTTCTTTAATAAACTGTTGATATTTCCTAAAAATTAAAACCATATATGATTAAGAGGCTTTTTGTTTTACAGTATTTTTTTTCTTTTTTTTTTTTTTTTTTAGTTTAAATGAGGTGGTTTCTAGTGTTGGAGGATATGCAAGGTTGAGGTTGGAGAAAGCTAACAAAAGAGATATTGAGTAGAAATAAATGCTATAATTATGTTGGCTTTAAGGATTATTTCAAACCTTAGGAAGAGAAGAAGGAACTCCCCCTTCCTTTTTTTTAAAACAGAAACTGTATATATACCATGTCTCTAAATAGTTTCTGTAGAAAGTATACTGCCTCCTTTTCCCCCCTTGTATCCTCATTAGGCTTAGCTTAATAATAATATGAGGGGCCAAAAAAGCTTTTAAAGCTGATTTCCTTTGGTTTGTAATTCCTTGCCAGAACTGGAGGACTGATTAGCTGTGCCTTCTGCAGTCTTCTTGCTGTTTGTGGAAGTGTAAAAATGAAACTAAGTGCACATGTACACACACAGACACAAATAGAATGAGAGAGAGAACACGTAAGAGTGAGCCCAGTATGAAGGCACTATAGAAAAATATGTTTATAGTAACTTAATTTTACTAGAACTGGTAGTGGTAGCAGGGATAATAAAGCCCATTAGTAGATTGTTTTCTTGTCCTTAGTGGGTGGTGCCTACTGATCTACAGCACTTCCCAGAGAAGTCCTGTACTGCATTTGGGTGTGGTGTACACAAGACATGGATGGATCTCCTGTTGATCAAAGACAAGCCAAAGTCTGTTCATGGAGGCTGGAAATGTTGAGATGCTATCACAGAACTTTTGTGTTCTGTGCTTTTCAAGTGAACATAAAATATTTGACAGCTATATTTCACTCCACTGGAATCACTCACATCCACACCCATCTCAAAAGTCACTTAGAGGGGGTACACAGCAATGCAAATAGTGAATTATCCAGTTTAGCCTCGTAGCCAGGTGCCAGAAGTGGTCTTCTGTAAATTCAGGCGATAACATACATGAGTAAAGCAAAATTCCAAAGTTTTTCCTCTTGCTGATATATGAATTTTTCTCTTGTTAATCAAAAGATCCTGAAAAGTTATATGAATCACAAAGGTACTTGAAAACATCAGTACAACATATGTTGAGGCAGAGTTGCCCAGTGTTTGAATTATTCTCTAGTAGTGATGTTTCCATGTAGTTTAACATTTTAAAGCATAAGTTATCAGCCTTCCAGCGAGTCTGACATGGTTCTTCCTACTGGAGCTGTTCCTTTATTCAAATTAAAACACAAAGAGCGTGATTTCCTGTCCATTAGAAGGAAAGTGTTTGACAATCCTGGTAACTACCCAAAGCAGCTAAAGAAAAGGCCAAAGTCATTCATTCAGAAAATACTTTTTGAGTACCTACAACATTTTAGGCATTATTAGTTGCTGGTGAAACAAATACAACTCTTGCCATCCTAAGGCTTGAACTCTAGACCTCTACAAATCCAGGATGCTCACCCAGTAGAAGGACTAGATTCTAATTATATGCATAATTAGGATTTGGAACGAAATAAGGTCTGCACTAAAAGGGTGACCAAGGAAGTAAAGATTCTGGGAATTATGTGAAATGAAGGAAGAGCAGATGGAAGATACTGGAATGTTTAGGGACATTCTCCTTGGCTGTAGACCAACAGGTGGTAGATTTCGGTTGAACAGAGAAAAGGTGTAACATTTAGAAACAATTCAGAATAAAATTAGCTGCTTTGGAAGGTGGCAGGAGTCCTACCCACATGTGCTGATGTAGCCACTATATTAAACATCACTGATCGGGGCGCCTGGGTGGCTCAGTGGGTTAAAGCCTCTGCCTTCGGCTCAGGTCATGATCCCAGGGTCCTGGGTTTGAGCCCCACATCAGGCTCTCTGCTCAGCAGGGAGCCTGCTCCCTCCGCTCCCTCTGCCTGCTTCTCTGCCTACTTGTGATCTCTGTCTGTCAAATAAATAAATAAAATCTTTAAAACAAAAAAAACCCCATCACTGAGGAATGGCCTTCTGGAGGCATTTTTGCATCAGACAGAGGTTTGCACCAGATGACTTTTAATGAGTCTTCTGAGATTCATCACTTCAAAAAACTAAGGTCCTATGGCTACAGAAGCAATCAGGTCCATTTAGCAATTCATTCTTTTAGCCTGCATATATTAAGTCCAGCCAAACAGAATACTGGGAGAAACTCTCTGTCCCTTTGTTCTAGATGAGACAACACAATATAGAAATAGAAACTGCTCTGTCCTCTTGACAAGATTCATTCTTAAAGATAATGTCCCTAGAGAAATGGTCACTAACCAATGGTTTTGTGGAAGGGACCTTCAAAATCATGTAGTAATTTGTCATCAACGGAGTCCACACGACAAAAGTATCACTGAGTTTATTTTCCATGATGTGCAAGTCATAAATGGTAGATTTTTAATCACCTTCTGAAGAGTGAAATGATGGGAACCATTTGACTGTGGCCGATCACATGCTGAGCCTAGGACATGGTTTCATTCAGTCCAGTTCTTCTAATATTCATTTAATCCTGTCCTGAGCCAGCCCCAGTCTTCTGAGTTGTCTGGCTATAATGTGCTGACCAGAAAAATCCTGAACTTCTTTCCCTATATTTGCAATTCTTCTTTTTATTTAAAAAAATTTTATTTATTTGACAGACAAAGATCACAAGTAGGCAGAGAGGCAGGCAGAGAGAGAGAGGAAGGGAAGCAGACTCCCTGCTGAGCAGACAGCCCAATGCGGGGCTTGATCCCAGGACCCTGAGACCATGACCTGAGCCAAAGACAGAGGTTTAACCCACTGAGCCACCCAGGCGCCCCTGCAATTCTCCTTCTTTTTTTTTTCTTCCAACTCAAGCTTTGAGGTTCCATGACTGTTTATATCATGAGATATTTTATTTCAGAAACAGCATAACTAATGTCTTCATGAGGACATGAAGACATGCCCTACAAATGCTCAACACTTTTCAAATCTCTACCTTTTTTTTTTTTTTTTTTTTTGAGTGGAAAGAACAATTAAAGAGATTTAGGGGGATGGATCTGGCATACAATACCTTGAACAACCTTTCAGGGTATTTTCTTTGGAGGATGTGGTTACAGCTGTTCAAACTTAAAATTATTTACATTGAATAATAACCTTGATTTTAAAAAGTCATATGACTACATATAAACTAAAAAATGGGAAGAAGTCAAACTTGGTGTTTTTCATGAACATATATTGCCCTTTGGCTGTGGGTTCTGAAGGGTGCTTTTTGGGCCCTAGGGTTGGTGGGAAAAGATAAACGAAGACTGAAGAATGAGAATTTTGCCTAGTGAGTCATATTGGGTTGCAGCTGAATCTAAAAACAGCAGGTAGTCATCAGAAAGGTTTATATGAAATCTAATGAATCAGAAAGAGAAAGCAAGAGGAAATGGTTTCTTTTCATACAGGGCCAGATTCTCATCTGATGTAAGTCTTGGAGAATTAGCCAACATATGGAAATTATCCCCATGTGGTTATATGGGATAGCAGTATGAGGAATCATTAAAGGAACAGGGATATTTAGCTTTGTGAAGAGAAGATCTGGGTGGGACAGATAGCTCTTTTCAAATACTTGGAAGGTCAGCATGTGGATGAGGGGTTATTATGTATTGTTCCAAGGGCAAAACAGTCAATGGGTATACAGTGGAAAGACAGGTTGTGGTTTATTATTCTCTTGTCTCCCTCGACGGCAGCAGAGCATGGCAGTTTCCTCAAAGCAAGATAGGCTTATGTGAGGGGACAGCGAGGTGTTTCTGGAGCCATCTGCTAGGAACTGATATGGGAACTGATGAGACAGACCCAACTCTGGGACTGACAGCAAAGTTTAGCTTACCAGGCATGGCTTGACTCCAAATGCAATTCAGGCAAATAGGCAGCCAGGAAGAATGGGAGACATCTGGACTTTGGAGTCTGGAAGGCCTCAGTTGAAATCCTGGCCATGTCATTTATTGTCTGTGTAATCTTAGGAGAGTTGCTTGGCTTCTCTGAGTTGCCACTTCCTGATCTGTATAAAGAAAAAAATATCACCTGTACTAATGGACAACTATTATTTATGTCTACTCAGATTTCCCTCTCCCTGTTCTATTAAAAGCACCTTGATTTCTCCCAAGTCAAGTAGAGTTCTGGTGTAAATTCAGGTGGCCTGACTTACCCCTTGGGCAGTCAAGTTTTGCCTCCCTGGAATTATAATCTTGAGTGGGGTAACCCAAGGGTGGAAAATGGTTACAGCTGATTGTTTCTGCAGATGGTATTATGAAGGGACTGCCCATTAGTTCCTGCTGCCCACATTTCTGGAGCCACCAGGTTTCTACCCTTTTTGGGGCATGATTGTTCATCTTCTTGAATTCTGAGAGCAACCTTATGTTCTTCCAATAGATTGTGTTTTTGTATAAGTTAGCTGAATCAGTTTCTGTGGTAATCCAAGAACACAGTAATCAGTGAACACATTTCGGTCTTATTCTTACTTTACCCTGTGTCATGTTACATTCTCTTCTTCCTAGCTTTTTTGTGCCACTCTTCCATCCTGATTTTCCTCCCACTTCTCCTGTTGTACCTATATGTTCTTCCAGTAGATTATGTTTTTGTTTAAGTTATTTCAATCAGTTTCTCTGGTATATAGAAATAAAGAACTGGGGGCGCCTGGGTGGCTCAGTGGGTTAATGCTTCTGCCTTCGGCTCAGGTCATGATCCCAGGGTCCTGGGATCGAGCCCGGCATCAGGCTCTCTGCTCAGCCAGGAGCCTGCTTCCTCCTCTCTCTCTGCATGCCTCTGCATTTCCTCCTACTTCTCCTGTTGTACCTATAGGTTCTTCTAGTAGATTATGTTTTTGTGTAAGTTATTTCAATCAGTTTCTCTGGTTTATAGAAATAAAGAACTGGGAGCACCTGGGTGGCTCAGTGGGTTAATGCCTCTGCCTTCGGCTCAGGTCATGATCCCAGGGTCCTGGGATCGAGCCCGGCATCAGGCTCTCTGCTCAGCCAGGAGCCTGCTTCCTCCTCTCTCTCTGCATGCCTCTGCATTTCCTCCTACTTCTCCTGTTGTACCTATAGGTTCTTCTAGTAGATTATGTTTTTGTGTAAGTTATTTCAATCAGTTTCTCTGGTTTATAGAAATAAAGAACTGGGAGCACCTGGGTGGCTCAGTGGGTTAATGCCTCTGCCTTCGGCTCAGGTCATGATCCCAGGGTCCTGGGATCGAGCCCCGCATCAGGCTCTCTGCTCAGCCAGGAGCCTGCTTCCTCCTCTCTCTCTTCATGCCTCTCTGCCTACTTGTGATCTCTGTCTGTCAAATAAATAAATAAATAAAATCTTTAAAAAAATAAAGAAAAGAAAAGAAACAAAGAACTGTACCTGTACACCTACCTTAATAAGGGTTGCTGGAAGGATTAATTAAGAAAATACATATGAACCCCCTGATACTGTCCTAGAGTCTGACACATATTAGATGTTGAATAAATGGTAGGTAGCTATTGTGACTCATCAGATACTGTGGGCCCAACTATCGAAAAGTCACATCCTGAAGTTAAGGTACACAGAATCAGAGGGTATCCCTCTGCCCTCGGTAAACTGTCAGGCTGACTCCTACTCATCTTTCAAGATTCAGTTTAAGGGTCAGGTATATTTCAAAGCCTTCCATCCAACCCTCTATCACTGTAGCCCCTCATCCTCCCCTATATGCCTCAGCACCCTTTGTTCCAGTGAGTCTGCACACTGGGTTTTCATAGCCAATTCTTCACCTCATCTCCACTGTGAGGTCAAGTTAGAGACCAGAGCTTGTTAACTCTGTATCCCCAGTGCCTAGCCCAATGCCTGGCAGAGAGAGGAGGGAGGGAAATATACCAAAGGCAGAAGACCCTATACTGTACTTCTGAGTTTTATTCATTGTGCATGTGTATGTTGGAGGTGATTTGTTCTTATGGCTGGAGATCCAGTTTATGCAAATGTGTCAAAATGGGGTAGGTGGGAAAACTTTTTACAACATATTAGTTTTCCTGGCTTTCTGCCAAGGAATAGAGGTGGGACCCAGAGAGTGATCTAACTGGTGAGGCTGATGAAAAGATATTGGGGGATCAGATTAACTGAATATTATAGACCAATACTTTAATTTCCTGCTCTAGCCCTAGAAGATTCTCAATGTGTTTCCCCAGGATCAAAGATTATAGGATAGTTCACATAAACTGCACATAAATATGCCTATTGTAGTCTACACAAACTGTCCTAAATCACAATGTTTATTGCACAAGCCCAAAGACAACAGAACATACTACCTAATTATTTCTCCTTCATTAGTTAAAGAATGGAGTTGGTGACATGTCGAGTGCTTTAATCTCCATAGGCTATAATTCTATGACTAACCCGAAAGCAAAACTGGAACCCCCCCTCCCACCTTCCACCCCCCACTAGCTTGGCCTTATTCAGCCCTTGTTTGTTTCCTCTGGCTGTCATTATGGGCATCTCCAGTGATGAAGAACATTGATGGTCTCTGATCTTGTTGTGCACTATAACCAGAAACATTTAGGTGACTTGTATGTACTCATACTAATTGAATTAAACTTAGATCTTACACTAGAAGAAAATGTGGTGCTCCTTATTCTTTGAATTATGAGCTCCTAGGGTAGAGGCTGTAATGTCATAAGAAGTTGGGCATCAGTGTTATCCTCAGACATCATGCCAACCCTCACTCTTGCCCATGCCTCAGAGAGGGATTAGGTGTGAAGCATGCAGGACAATGGTAGGAAGAAAGGGCTCCTTGCCTGGGCACACACTCAAGAGTGCCTGCCTTCAGCAGAAGTACTGGGCCTGGGCTCATCAAGTGCAAAGGAGAAGAGATGTGGAATTCTCACATTTCTTCCATAAACAGGTTTGTTCCAGAGTTCTAGGAGTTATAGGATTTTATCTCTGTCCCACAAGGCATGACACCTTCAGCAGCCAAGCAGCTATTTGCTAGAAGGAAGAAATACTGTTTAGCTAGGAGGAGAGGAGACTTGGGGATGGTTTATGAGATGGGGAAGACACATAAGACTCATTAGGCTTCTTCTCACTGATTACATGAGAGAGAAAACCAGGGTGGACACATTTCAACTTAATGTATTAGAGACCTTTCTATAAGACAGCTGTTAAAATAGGGGAAGGTCTGAGGAGGGATTATGACCCCTGTCCTTGAGGGCTTCACCAGAGACTGGGAACCCATCTCAGAGAGAAGTTAAGGAGAGACTACAGAAACCTGGTGGGTTACTAGACTCAGCAGCTGTAGGGATTCCTTTCTTCCTCAATCTGAGCGAACAACTTTAAAAGAATTTGAAAACATATCAAAAAAGGCAAAGGATTAATTCTCTTTTGCTTAAGACAGGTTTTGTGGAGTCTTCATGAGTATGCTAGGGATGGTCATTAACCAAAGAAAGCCCCTTAAACAAAAAGTATACGCATTGCCAGAGTAAACTGGCAAGAGCCTGGAGATAAACTCCCACAATCACAGAACATTAGACTTCTCTACTGGATAACATCTTGAATTATTTTTATTAGTCATTCACAATTGCCTGCTATACACAGAATACTGTTTTAAGTATTGGGAGAGTTATAAAATGTTTATGGCCCAAGAAAGTGAAATATATGGAGGAAAACATTTTTACTAACCAAAAACTCAAGATCAGCATGGAGAAAATTTTGAAAATATTCAAATATGAAAGAAGAAAGAGCAATTGAAGAGGATTCCAGCTGTAATTTAGAAGGCTGGGATCCCTCCAATCCATGCCATACCTGTGTTTTAGTGTTCCGTAGTGTGGGCCTGTAATGTGACCACCCACATCGCCTTTTTATCATCTGTCAGCCAGCCCTGTCAGGGTTTGAGGTGGAGTGGAAGAAGGAGGAACTCTGTTCGTGGTGGAGGCTTTTCCTCTCACTTAACAATATTCTAGTTGGTGAAAACAGTTCATACAAACTCCTGGCCTACCTTCCCTGATCTCTTTTTCTTATTTCTCTTGCTTTGTTGATATTTGGTCAACAGTGGGAGTGAATGAGGGAAGACAAAAGAGAAAACAATCTCTATCTCCCCACTTTAGGCTGTATCACTAATTCTTATTGTCCAGGTGATGGTAATTGCTCTTCATAGTATCAAATGAAGCCAGGGGAAGTACCCACATGATGCTGCTTCCTGGCCCAATAGGCTTCTACCTGATTGTGTTAAATATGTGCATACACACAGACACATACATATACACATATTTTGCACTCAGGTTTGGGAGAAATAATAACTCCATTCTTATTTGAACCAAATATCAAGGGACATAGTTCCAATTTGAAAATTATTGGTTGACTTGGTAGACTTTTTAGTTCAGACATAGAAAAATACCAAGTCTACATGGCTTATGTGCCAGAGAAGGGCGTGAGAAGGATGGTGTAAGCCAAGAGGAGCTCTTGACAAACAAGTTCAATGGAACTTTGTATTTTCAAAGCAGTTTAGAATCATGAAGTAGCTAACCCAGCTATCCCTAGAAAATAGGTCAGTACAATATTTTCACAGTTGAGGAAACAGAGATACAATGTTTGATTGGGTTACCCAACACATACAACTTGGGTAGGAACACAAACTTCTGAATTTCCATGTAGACATGTTGACTAGGCTACCTTCTTCCCAGAAAGAAAAAAAATTTAGCATTTATCAATTTTTATTTTATATTTTTATATGTTAACTAGGCTAGAATACCACTGGTGTATACCAGGAAATCTTAAAGCGATAGCACAGTAAGGAGGAGTTTGAAGCTTCTGATTATTCCCCAATCTATTTTACAGGTCAGCTGCTCTGTTCTGAGGATATAATAGTAGCTGGAGATTTAGGAGGCCTGGATTCTAGGAGTAAGCTGCATGACTTTGCAATAGCCATTTTAAATCTCCAAACCTTGCCTTTTCACCCTCAAAATAAAGACAATATTCTTGAAAGTTTTTCATTTGAAAAATAATAGAAAACACAAAATAGTTAAACCACCTATGATTTAACTGTACTTTTTGAAGTATATACAAAAAGAAGGGATAGTGTCTCTTCTTTGTTTGTAATTGAATGTGCGATGCAACATCTAATGGGTTCTCTCAAAGGGGGAAATCTATTTTTACCTAACAAGTCACCTCTATTTATTTAGCTGATAACTTATATTCTAAGATAAGCTTTTTAAATCCCATACCTTACTCTTTTTTTTTTTTAAGATTTTATTTATTTATTTGACAGAGAGAAATCGCAAGTAGATGGAGAGGCAGGCAGAGAGAAAGAGAGGGAAGCAGGCTCCCTGCTGAGCAGAGAGCCCGATGCGGGACTCAATCCCAGGACCCTGAGATCATGACCTGAGCCGAAGGTAGCGGCTTAACCCACTGAGCCACCCAGGCGCCCCCCCATACCTTACTCTTGTAAATGAATTGAAAGTTGAAAACTATGAAGTATGTGAAAGAAGATGGTATCGTCTGATACATAGAATAAAGATGAACTTTTTATTTGTATATGTGTCTGTATTATGTTTGTTTTATTTGGTTTTAAATTGTTTCTATACTAGAAGTGGAGTAAAAATTTGGAATTTTTACTAAGAAAATGGAAGCTGAGTTTTCGATCTCTGATATACTATCTACAAATTTAAAATAAAATGGATTAATGAAGTTCTTACTTATGTATTAGGGCCAGTAAGTCTGCTTAGAAGGGGAATATTTGTGTCATGGCCTTAATTTTCAAAATTCCTCATATGACCTAATTAACATTGATTAATCAGACCATTTTCCACCTCATTTTTCCTGGGCAAAACCAGAATTTGCCTTATTCCTACAACTTAGAGAAAGCATTGATGCTTAATAGGACCCTCTCCTAAAGACAGAGTTGGGATATCTAGTTTGCAATCTCAAAAACGAAAACAAAAACATAAAGAAAAACAAAACAAAAAAATAACAAAACAAAAAACAAAACAATGAAATTCTTTTTCTTATCCAGGGGCTCAAAGGCAGAGGTTCAAATGTAGGTGGCCTCTGCTACTACCCACCATTCTGAGGGAAGTATAAAACCATACGCTTTTAGATCTATGAGGTCATGTCCCCAAATGGAACCCCACCAGCAGGGCTCTGGACATGAAGCAGCCTTCTGCTAATGGTGATGGTCATTCTCAACCTTTATTCTTCTATATCATTCCTGATGGGTATTGTTCACACACATAGCTCATGGTAACAGACATACAAAAGCTATGGGAAGTGGCAACTTCACTTTGTCCCTGTCAAGAAAACACATGAGGATGCAAATGAGGGAAAGTGACATTAACATAGGGATCATTTTTAATTTCTTTAGACATACAAAACTTTGGCATTTTGTTCCCAAGTGGTTATGACCCACAAATGTGGCCCAGTGTGACAGCTCAGGACCAGTGGCTAAGGTTAACTAGTCAGCTCTCTTTCATATCTAAATTCTCAAGTCAGTGGAAGACACAAAGATCCCAGCAAAAACCAGGCAGCAATTCCTCATAAGATTTTGATCAACCACAGTGGTTTTGTATAGAAACAGTCAGAAGGCTGGCTCAGAACCAGGCCTTCTCTCCCACACTTACAAGACAACATTTCCTAACATGTGGCTTGGAGAAAATTTTCCTCTGTTCCCCAGTTTCTTCCACAAACTTTGGAAGACTTCCTCTTGCTTAAAGTGGCATTTGTATGAGATGGTTACAAACAATGTGGAAACCCAGGTCTACATCATATAAAAGTGAGTCCAGGGAAAGTTCCACAGAGAGTAGGATCCAAGGAAGCTAACAAGGCCAAATATCAGATATTCAAATATCAAATTTCCTCATCCTGCTCACACTTATCCCCTTTTTTTTGGTTCTGGGTCACTGATTAAACGTTTTTGACAGATAGTCTCTTCTATTTAAACTCATCCAGACACAGTGCTAACATGTGGCTCTGAAAGTTCCCAGTGCTGTGCTCACCCTGAAAGAAGGGAAGAGTGAAGCCCTTTGCACTGAATCCCCTCCACCCCAAATATATCTTTTCATGATTGGTGAACTTTTACACCTTTCCTGTTGAACAACTGATCTCACATGCCCTCAAGTGTTTGTAGGTGGGAGGGAAATGTCACTAAATGCTGCTGCCTGCTGAGCTCTTGATTTGCACGGATGGGAGCACTGTAATGGTCCATGGAAGCCAATCTTGACACAAAAGGTTACACTCAACGGTACTTTCACTCTGGAAAGGAGTTCTGTATTCAGTCTCCCATTCATGAAACATGAAAGCACATGTCATAAAAATGTTCTGCATATAAATGAAATAATGCAAAGCAATTATTACGCTTGTTAAGAATGCAACAATATGATTTTGAAATGTAAAGTGTTAATAATGAATAAAATATGTTTTAACTTGTTCAAAATGACTTGCCTCTTAAGTGTAACGTGTGTAACGAAAATGGGGAAGGATGCCACATTGAAGGACCCTGTAAAAGGCAGAAACCTAAACACAACAGAGACAAAGCCAAAACCCCCAAAGTTAAGTTCCTTGTGTTATCTATGCAGACTAGCTGTCAATATTGTTCAAATTAGCAGGTTAATTGCCAAATCTCCAGTTTACTTCAGGCTCTGTAGATGAAGTTGGTGTCAAAATTAAATGCTTCATAAATGGCTCTTTTGATATTATCTTCAAATTCATCTCCTTTCCTAAGTAGGGCTATTAAAGTAGCTTCTACAGTGGCAGCAGCCTTTCCAACTAAAGGAAAATAGCTTAAATGCTTAATGGGACCAATTCTCTCTAGAACCCCTGAGGCAAAGATGCTGGGAGTAAGTTTTTAGCAAGTACAGTCACTGGGGGTGGGGGGTGCTGGTTAGAGGTGGTGATAGGGGTGGGGGAAGTAGATTGAGCTTGCCCCTACTCCCACCTTCAGGGTGCTTTGTATTGATGGAGACTGAATAATCAACTTCATTCCTGTCTTTAGAGTTCTCAACCTATTAAGCCAACTCATGTATCTCTGTTCTTTTCAACCTATCACCCATTCCCTTGCCCACACACCTCTTCCTCTCAGCCCCTGTCTTTCTAATGTGTTCACCTGGAAACATCAAAGATATCACCCAGGAAGCATCCCCCTTCCCTCTACCATGCTCATAAACCATTGCCCATGCATATACACCTCCTCTTCTTTCTCATGTCTAGGATAACCCCTTCTATCTGGGCTTTGGGTTCATCCCTTAATGATCCTCAGGGCCTTTATACCACTTTTGAGTATGGGCTCCCTTCTCTCCTTTATAGTCAATTGATCCTCTAACCAGAGAGTCTCCACACTGACATCTAACATTTAAAATGTCATCTCACCAGAGTGGGCTTGTCATATTAAATACGGGATAAACAAGTAATATTTTAGTATAAGCATGTTCCAAATATTGTGTGGAGTATACTTATACTAAAAAAAAGTATTTGTGGTTTATCTGAAATTTGAATGTAACTAGGCATCCTGTATCTTTATTTGCTAAATCTGGCAACCATACTCCAGAATTCTTTCTTGACCATTCACAGTATTAAATAGTACGCCCCCACTTCAGATAGTTTCTATCACCTTTTTTTTTTTTTTACTTTTTTGGTCTGCATACATTATCACCACTGAGTGTATTATATACTTATACGTTTGTTTTTGTCTGTGCTCCACTCTCTCCTTTCTAGAATGTGGCTTCCATAGCAACAGGGATTTTCAGATTCTTTGCTGCATCCCTATTGCCTAAAACAGGGGTTAATACAAGGTGTGTCCAGTAAATGTTTATTGAATAAATACATGCTTGAGTTGCTCTCTTTTTAATATAATTGTCACACAACCCCACAATCACCCTCGATCTACTCCTTCATCTCTCTCCTTGACTTCAGAACCAGATTTTATGAGAGGTCTTAAAATTCATTGTCTCTGTGACTTTATCTCTCAATTTCTCCTCTTCCCACTCCAGTCTGATTCCACTCTCATTCCACCAAAATAGCTTTGCCTAAGGTCACCAGTTACTTCCATGTTATTAAATCACAATAACATTTTTTTCCCTTAATATTTTATTTATTTATTTATTTGACAGAGGGAGAGAGAGATAGTGAGAGTAGGAACATGAGCAGAGGAACTGGGAGAGGGAAAGCAGGCTTCCCGCCAAGCAGGGAGCCCAAGACAGGGCTCGATCCCAGGACCCTGGGATCATGACCTGAGCCGAAGGCAGACGCTTAACGACTGAGCCACCCAGGCGCTCCACAATAACATTTTTTACCCCCATCTAATTTCTCAACAAGATTTGATGCTATTGATCACTCCCTGCTTCCTGAAATAAGCCCCTTATTTCATTGGCCCTATACCTTCCCCCTCTCTCTGTAATCACTACCTCTTAATGTCCTTGCCAGTTGATCCTTCCCTGCCTGGCCATTAAAGTTTGGAGTTAGTCTGGGACCTCTTCTTTTCTCATTCTGTGTTTTCTCCCCCAGGTAACTTCATCTATGCCCAGGGTTTGAATGACCGTTTATTTGCTAATGATTCCTAAATTTGTACATCCAGCCTAAAACTCCTCTTAGTTCCAGACATATATATCCAGTTGCCTAGTTGGCATCTTCACAGGATGTCTCAAATTATGTCAAAGTCAGTCATCCAAGACTGAATTTAAGATATCCTCTGCTTATCCTATCCCTGTCCTCTTCTGTTATTCCACATAATGGGCAAATGACACTTCTGTGCATCTAATGGCACAAGCCTGATAACTAGCTGCCATCCTTGACTCCTGTAAATCTACCTGCCACATAGTTCTTGAATCCATGCATTCCTTTTGATTCCCATAGTCACCTAGTACAAAGGAGTATTAGCTCTTCCTAGAGCACTGCAGTGGCTTCTTAATGAAAGGAACTACATTTACTGACTCAGACCTTTTAATCCGCTCTCCACATTTACATCTGAAGTTACTTTTCTGGGGCACCTGGGTGGCTCAGTGGTTAAGCCTCTGTTTTCAGCTCAGGTCATGGTCTCAGGATCCTGGGATTGAGCCCCGCATCTGGCTCTCTGCTCAGCAGGGAGCCTGCTTCCTCTTCTCTCTGCCTACCTCTCTGCCTACTTGTGATCTCTCACTGTCAAAGAAATAAATAACATCTTTAAAAAAATAAAGTTACTTTTCTGCCTGTTGAATATGCTTCATTAGTTTCATAGGAGGCTTCAGCCTCTCTGTCCAATCTTTTGTTTTTTTTTTTTTAATCTAATTCCAGTAGTTAACATACAGTGTTGTATTAGTTTCAGGTATACAATATAGTGATTCAGCAGTTCTGTACATCACCAATGCTCATCACTACAACTGTACTCCTTAATCCCCATCACCTATTCCACCCATCCTCCACCCCCCCACCTCTATGAACCCTCAGTTTGTTCTCTATAGTTAAGAGTCTGTTGCTTTGTTTTTCTCTCGCTCTCTTTTTCTCTCTTTCGAGTCTTATCTCATGCTGCTGTCTTCCTCATTCTCTCAACTGCAGCAATGCTGGCCAGGAATGAGATTCTTAAGTGCAACTCTGTATTCAGGAGGGCTAGATGAGAAACTGATTACAAAGTAACAAGTTAAAATGTGAATTATTAATAGTGTTTCATATGAAATCAGCCATCTGCAAAAAACATCATATAAAATATAGGGCTAAAAGGTCCTTCACACATCATCTGGTCTAATTCTTTCCCTCTGAATGAGAAAACGAGGGTTCATAGAGAAGAAGGAAATCACCAGAGTCACACAGCTATTTAATGGCAGAGGTAGGAGTCCCTGCATCTAGAATCACATTTCTTGCCAAGTTGGAGAGAGAATAGCTGAGAAAGAAAGTGACCTGAGAATTACCATAATTCCAAAAGGATGGAGGAGCTAGTCAGAATGAGGCTGAGGCAGGGACACCTGGGTGATAGAGTTGGTTGGGCATCCAGCCCTAGGTTTCAGCTCAGGTTGTGATCTCAGGGTGTGGGTTTGAGCTCTGTGTTGGTCTCCGTACTTAGTGTGGAATCCGCTTGGGATTCTCTTTTCCCCTTCCTCTGCCCTTATGCTCATGCTCTCTCTCTCTCTCTCTCAAATAAATAAATCTTAAAAAAAAAAAAAAGACTGAGGCAGATGAACAAAGCTAAAACTAGATGACCAGTCAACCAGCAAACTGCTCACATGAGAACTAGTGAGCCTTCAGACACAAGAATCAGGAACTTTCTCAATGAACTTTCCAACTATGTCTAAAAGGCCTAAAAAAATAATAATAAAAAGTAAAAAATTAAAGGCCTACTATAGATAGTTTCCAGCATAATAGTCAGTGGATGTAGATGACACCAGGGTTGGGGGATTGGCAGACCAACTGCTCATAATATAAAGAAACATATACATCCTGATCATACTACCCACTGAGAGCCACCTTTTATGAGTTGACCACAGAAGCCATCTGTTACCACCTGGGATTTTTACAAGGAACCCTTTCCCTCTTCCATGAGTCCTTGAAGAAACTAAGAAGAGTCAACTTGGTGTCCACAAAAGTTACTGAGTGAGAGCAATAGATTCAAGGCACCACTATTTCCTGACAGTTATGCACAGGTATCATCTGGGAGATCCCTAGTCTATTTCCTTTCAAAGGAAGTTGCAAGCTACTGAGCACAATTCATACTTTGAATCTAAAGTTGTCATTCAATAGCCAAGGGAAGCTTTCTGGAGGACTTCAGTATTGAGATCAAGGGAGGCTGAGTAAATACCCTATGTGTGCTTATCACTATGGGCACTGAAGTGTAAATGAGTGTGAAAGTTGCCTTTTGGTGTCAGAAGACCTGACAAGACTTTTTTCCAAATGGGATTGGAATTATTAGTAAATTTGTTGAGCTAAGAGGCACTCTTTATCAGCTGTAAGTATTTTTAATTGGTTTCTAGGGAACACCTGTGTTAGGGTTATAAGCATCAAAGGTGATAAACAACTTAATTATCCTTCCAGAACCATTAGGAAAAAGTATCACTGTTGGTGAGCTTTCTTTGATGCCTTCTTTTGAAATGCCATCCTGCTACTATTGTGGGGCTATTTGTAGTTTATTTCCCAGAGCTTTGATTTTCCCTTCATAAATAGGAAAGGCAGTTAGAAGTAGATTAATGAAATTAATAACGTTTGCACTGATCAGATGTATCTTAGGTTTCTATTGGGATAACTTCTCCTAGGAGAAGCAGCAAGTAGAGACAATCAAAAAACCTTGAGATTTTTTTTTTTTTTTTTAAAGTAGGCTCTATACCCAGCATGGAACCCAACTCAGGGCTTGAGTTCATGACCCCAAGACTAAGATCTGAACTGATATCAAGAATTGGATGCTTAACCAACTGAGCCACTCAGGCACCCCAACCTTGAAAGAATTTTGATGGATAGAGGCAAAGAGCATCTGAGGAGATAGAAAGGTATGAGTTATGGCACTGGTATCTTTATCATGATGATTTCTGAGAAAAAGGAGTTGCCAACCTGGGGCTGCTGTTATAGAAGGGAAAGGAAGGGAAGAGTTTTATATTTTGTTTATTTCCGATCACTGTATTTGAATTTTATTCACGAAGACAAGTGGAGACAGGAAGGTAGAGTGTGGTAGCTTATGCATTTATTAGGTCAGTCTCTGTTCTTAGTACCTTTCTTTCCTAAGATTCCACCTTGGATCATAATGATTTTTTCACTTTCTAGACTATTCAAATACAGTGTCCTTTAGAGGGTTTTTCAAAAATCACTAATATAACAGAGAATAAAAACATTTCTATAGGGATCAAGGAATAATCAGAAGTGGGATTTGAGTATAGGCCAAAGATGGGCTTTCCAGAATTCACTTTTGCTTAGGACTAACACTGAGTTTTTATTGTCACGTGAAAAAAAAAAAAATCTGTCTGTCACTTTCAACTCTTTGAATTAAGCTTACATGGTTAGTCTTTCCTGGCAGAAATGAATCAGAAACTATGTTTTGAGCACCTCAAGAAGTAAGGTACTGGGATGCCTGGGGGGCTCAGTCAGTTAAGCGGCTGCCTTCGGCTTGGGTCATGTTCTCATGGTCCTGGGATCAAGTCCTGCATCAAGGCTTCCTGCTCATTGGGGAGTCTGCTTCTCACTCTCCCTCTACCTCTCCCCCATTCTCTCTCTCTCTAATAAATAAATAATAATCTTTATTTTTTTAAAAGATTTTATTTATTTATTTGACAGACAGAGATCACAAGTAGGCAGACAGATAGGCAAAGAGAGGAGGAAGCAGGCTCCCTGCTGAGCAGAGAGCCTGATGTGGGGTTCGATCCCAAGACCTTGAGATCATGACCTGAGCCAAAGTCAGGGCTTCACCCACTGAGCCACCCAGGCACCCAAGTGACAATCTTTAAAAAAATAAAAGAAGTAAGGTACTATAGACATTCAGGGAAAGATACTATAATCCTTTTTAAATACTTCATGTTTTTTAAATGTTACCTGGGATAAAAATCAGAGTTGGAAAGGGATCACAGGAAGCTATTCCTGTCCTTTTACAAATGAGGAAATAGAGGCCTCTCTGGAAAAAAGCTATGAGCCCAGGCTCCTGGAGAATTACCCCATAGCCTCTCACTTGATTCTGCTGAGAGAAATCTGACACTGTGGTTGGGACTAGAATCATGTTAAATAACTGTCTCCACATGACATCTTTGGTGTTGGATAGAATTAAAGGGAAACCCAGTGGCCACCATCCTTTCAAACCTGCCCCAAATTGGCAATCTACCAAGTAGGCCAAACATTAATTTCCTGAAAACATTTTGAAGAATGGAATGTTAAATACAATAAAAATGTCAGTTGGACATTAAAAATCAGAGCATAAAAAAAAAAAAAAAGGATTTTCAAAGACCTCAAACCGAGAGTAGAGTGATTGAGTCATCTCTTGGTCTGACTCGATTCAAAAAACGTGGGACCTTCTCTTAACACTGGAGGGTCTATTAACCTGAGGCTGTCGACTGTGAGCTTACAGCAGGGCTTGTCTCCCTTCACACTTCTCTATACCACCATCCATTTCTCCTTCTCCTTTTCCCTTCTACAACTGGTCAGTTTTAAATTCTATCTGAATGTTGGTGAGCATTATTTGTTAAAGAACAAAAGGTCCAGCTATATACATTATATGGTGCAAGCTTTAAATAGAGCGTGTGCATGTGTGTTCCAGTCTTATGATTTCACATTTGATACCTGGTATGTTTTGGCTCTGGAAAAGCATTTTAAAAATCCTGGTTATCCCAAACCACATTGCCTCAGTCTACAGACAAAAGGCCATGTAGTAATTTTCATGCATTCTGTAAACCCCAATACCTCTACTTTGTTTCCTTTTTTCATCACAGCCCCATTTCTGAGATCTTTTCCTAGAGCAGGCAGATGAGAAAAATCCTTCCTCCAGAGTTCCAGTCTAGAGAAAGATATCTTCCTGGTCTGGGTTCTATTATTGTCAGCAGGGAACCTGGGCAAAGACTATGGGTTTTGCAGTATTTAATTGGAACAAGTCTGTGGCCCGCCATATTTGACTCTTCACCAATTTCTGTCAGCTGGTGTTGGTGGTAGTCATTGACAAAGTTTGGGTTATGGAAATGTGATTACCCACAACTTCTTTGGTATTGAGTAGGAATCATGGTGTAGAAAACATGATGATTTTTAGAGAACAAAACCCATTTTTGAGAATTCTGCATTTCCAATATATGTCTCTCAAGCTTTCCCTAAGTCCTTCTCATACCCTAAATACAACAAAGAAATGTAACATGAGTTCTCTAGTATGGCTCTGACGATGACTTTATACCCTTAGAATATTTGCCCTGATTTATTTATGAATTTGTTGTATAAAAAAATCCTATCTACTATTACCAAAACTATTAGAATTAATAGAAAAATAGTATCTTCTTCCCAGTGAAGCTCAGACTAGGGCTTCAAATTGAGCCCCAATACCTGCAGGCAAAGCTACAACCCAGGTGATTTCTGCCTATGGAGATCTTTCACCTTTATAGCTTATTTTTCAGCTACCCCCTTCTCATTTTTGTCTCTGAATGGCTAATAGCACCCTCATGGTAGCTTCTGATCACTGTCTGAACTCTGTAAACAGTTCCTCTCACTAACATCACCCTACCTCTGTCACTAAAACTCTGGATCTTGCCAGATCATCTGTCTGAGCAAAACTTAATATTCTGTGTTCCTTTTCTTTAAGATCTTATTGATAACCAGTAAGAGACTTAATATATCAGAAAATGATAAGGTTACCTAGGCAATTTAGTATAGCCCTTAAGAGTATGTACTTTAAAGTCAAACTGTATAAACATTTCATGCCTGAAACATTATATTGTAAATAATTATGGCCTAGTCAAGCAAAACTATTAGTATTGTATTGTTATTGTCATCAACAGCAGCCATGGCTTAGAATTGATAAGATCATCACCATCCCCAGTATTACAGTTTTTCTACAGGACTTCAATGAGTCAACCCAATAAAATGAGGAACATGAAATTTTCTTTGTCATCTAGCTGGCCAAGGAGGGGGAGCATGGTTTTGCTGAGTATTATCAAACCTCCTTCTGCTGTCCTGCACTGAAAGTACCCAGCCCTGATCAGTCATAGTTGTAGGCAGGACTGGGGCAGCACACAAAAGACAAATAACTGGCCAGGTAGTTTGAGTTAGAGATGGCCACCTTTTGGGTATCTTGCTTCCTCTCCTCTCAGGAGCCATAGAAGCAGTGCAACCCTGAACTTCTCAGGTTCCAAAGCTGAGATTCATAATGTATGTTTGAGCTCAGTGTAGAATGAGAAGATAAGAAGACAAGGATTTTCCTTCCTCTAAATTAAGCCCAGCAGTCTTAATATTCCACCCAACAGGGTTTAAGATACATGAATTCTTTTTAATGCTATGGAAGAGCTGGGCAAATGCACACCCTTTCCCTAATCCTCAAGAGCTGCACAAGAATTGGCATCTCCTGAACCACTTATAAGTGAAGCTAAACAGAGTAGTGATAACATTCCTACTGGTTCAGACTGATTGTGGGGCTGCCTTTCCCATTTCTGGGGCAGTAACTGGAGACTCGTCTGTCTGCAAGGATGCTAACACTTAGCCATGGCCAAGTTTGAATGCTTTCCTGACTTTGGCTGCTGCATTGTTGTGCTGGCTCTAAAATAGAACATATTTCTCAAGTGAGTTAATGCCTACTTACCACTTTGTTGTAATGTTTAATTATCATAAATGAACCTTAATTGTTTAATTATTAGACCAAAGGGTAGATAAGAACTTGCCGCAAACAAAATAAAAGACCAAACTTCTTTCTGTGTAAAAAGACGTGTAACATATGCATATGTGTCATACATGTACCTACATATCTAGAAGTATTTTATGTGAGTCTTTATGTGTAAATCTATTTTTGCATATTTTTAGATATACCAGCTTGTTCTGGGTTTGATTCATTGGTCATATACGTGGACTGCAAGAGAGATGCTGCCCAGAGAAAGAAATGGTTTGGTTGGCTCAAGAGGTGAATTCCCTTTAATAACACTATTACTAAGGACTATCACTAAAGACTACTCTGCACAGCAATGTTGACACTATCCCCTTGTTGCTTTCCTTTTTGAGAAAATAATTCACAACTGCAGTGAAAGCCTAGAGTGACTGTATTGCACATAGTGCCAATTCAAGGTGGAGAGAGGGTGGCCCCGTGTAAATAAGGTTTCTTAGCTGGAGTCTAGGACTTATCCAAAGGAAGAACTGATTCTTTGAGGAAATAGGAGAAAAGGAATATTCACTTAAGTTCTCTCTGTTATTTGTGATGAACAGCACCTGCCAGTCTTAAAGTAATATTGACCTCCCTTTTCACAAGGGGAAAAGATATGAGACCTGAAAAATTCAAAGCAGTTCTAGGAATGTGCTCTTCTTAAAACTAAACCTTTTCAGAGAATCTGTTCCTTGTGGACTATTTCTCAGAAGCACTCACAGAAGACATTGGGAAGTGATTCCAGCTTTCAGTGTTGAATAAGAATAGCTCCTGTTAACTGAGCATTTACTATGTGCCCCGTGCTGAGCTATATGCTTTACTTGTATTTATCTATTTATTCCTTACAATGACCCTATTAGATGCATGCTATTTCTATCTATATTTTATAGATAAGGAAACTAGGTATGGAAAGGATAAGTAGCAAGTCCACTGTCACACAAACAGTAAGTGGCAGAAGCAGATTTGAACACAGGCAGCCAGACTCCAGATCCCATCACTTTAATCCCAGTACACCTTGCATTGGTTTGGGAATGCTGATGAAGGTTTCAAAAACTCAGAATAATTAGGAAAAATCAGTTGGTTCCCACCAATTTTGAGTGTTCTCTGTTGCTGATGGGAAGTCTTGAAAAATGTTGATGGAGAAAATGAAAACACCAATAGCATCAATGGTTCTGGTGAAACCAGTGTCTCAATGTGACTCAATCCTTAGGAACAAGTCAAGACTCCTGTTTTCCCTTGCTTGGCACTGACTACCGCAGTAGAGGTAGGAGGACCAGTGGAGGTTAACTCTTGGGTAAGTGTGTTTAACAGCTCCTACTCCTAGGGCTCATTAACCACAAATGAGGCAGACTTCAGAGAAATGGTTACCCAGGGAAGGACTGGCTAATGACACTAGTCTCACATTCCCAAGCCCAGAGGTAACTTACACGTTCCCTTCAGAGGATTCTTTTAGTGCTGCTACAAAACTATTAGGGCTGTTAGAAAAAAGACAGTTGAATCTTTGTATTTTCTTAGCTGCCTTGTACCATCATATGTGTACTTGATATTTTGAAAAGAGGCTTGAGATGTCATGAAACCCCCGGGAGGATTATACAATAATCCTTTTGTACAAAGTCCTCCCTAATTGTCTTCCTAATGTCTGAGGTTACTTTACTCATTCGGAAATTACTTCATTTAGTGAAGGACATTTTATAAAATATATGGCCTGCAAAGCTAGCCCTACCCCAAGGGGGAAAGGGAGGATGCTCCCTCATATGTTTGGGGAGGGACTTTTTATGTATTCTTTCAACAAAGTTATATGGAGCAGCTGCTATGTCTGGGCAACTACCTAGAGGCTGAGGGAAATACAGGGATAGATGGCGTGGTCCTTTTCTTGAAAAAAGACTTTGGGGTAATTTGTGGAGTGATCAGAAGTGATGAGCTAAATACAAATAGCAGAACAAGACTTGCTGTCATATAGACATGGTTGATGTTTGGCTACCAGTTTGTCTGGCCCATTTTCATTTGTTACCGCCACTCAAGTCTCTTCTGTGTTGAAAGCAAACAAGCAAACTGAGGAAGATAAAATTGAAGATAGAACACCACAGAAAAAGACCAACTTATTTCAGAGACCTAGCTTCAATACTCATTTTCATATATGAATATGTTGTACAGGAGCATGGTTACAAAGGTAGAAGTCATGAGAAAGAATTTCTAGAAAGGAGAGAAAAGATGAATTGGCTCAAAACCCCAACAAACAAATACTTTCTAGGTAAATAAGTTAGATTATGTGTCCATATCTTCCACTTACTTGCTATATTACTTCTATGAAGCACAGCATCTCTGAGCTTCAGTTTTCTTTATATGAGACTAACAGTACCTGGCCTGATGGGGGAATAAAACAAGACATAGATATAATATACTCAGTAACCAGATTTTTTTTTTGTGTGTGGGGGGACTGACTGAGCTCATAGACCTTTAACCTTTAATTACTTTTTTAAAAAAGAGATTTTCTTTGTTTGTTTGAGATGCCGTGGGAATAGAGACTATGCTTCTGTAATGCTAAGTGATTTCTTACCCAAGGAAGCTGGAAATGCTCTTGTATCAGACACCCAGGTGCACTACTTCTGTTCTTTCTGTCTTTCCTGTCTATAACAGTTCTTTCTGTCTTTCCTGTCTATAACTCCAGCCACTACTGTGTGACTGGTTCTACCTGGTTTCAGGCTCAACTTGATGGGAGATATATGCTCTATACCCTTACTTTTTGCATCCCTCCAAAGGTTAATGCAGAAGTTCAGAATGCCACATGACCCTGCTAGGCACCCAGGCAATTACAACCTGGAAATGCGATTGAGGTAGCACCTACTACGGGATGAAAATTTGACCAGTGGTAACAGGAGCGCATAAATTGATTTATTTCCCTTTTCTCCCCCTAGAAATTGTTCTGAGAAGCAGTTACATGGCTTCTCAGAGGATGGCCTTGCAACTTCAAGCAGTAAGTTGAACATAGCAGTAGCCAGTTTGATCAGCATTCTTGTATTTTCCTCCATCTTTCTCTGCTTCATACTCTGTATTCCTTATTCTGGATTATACTCCTTAATAAAGTTGTGTGGTATAAGACTTTTGTTAAAGCTTGCTTTCTCAGGAGCCAGGGCTAAGAGAATTGATATCAGAGCAGCTCCAGAAAGCAGCCCTTCAGGAAGACATTTTGGATCTGGGTTAGAAAGACCCTAATGCCATCAGGAGATATAGTGATAGGTAACTCCTGGTATGTTGTGGCATTATAATAACTAAGATTTTCACTTTTGGGTAATTGGTCTGAGATGCAGTTGGTAAATGAGGAAAC
The DNA here is from genome assembly GCF_011764305.1 of Mustela putorius furo. Lineage (NCBI taxonomy): Eukaryota > Metazoa > Chordata > Mammalia > Carnivora > Mustelidae > Mustela > Mustela putorius. The sequence continues at coordinate 34,679,269 of NW_025421998.1, forward strand.
CATGGTAGTTAAAAGCATGGGTAAAATGATAATGATAGAGATTATGAAATAGACATGCTTGCTGTAAACTGATCTGGAAGACTTAGAAAATAAAAGATAAACTCAGGGAAACCAACTGTCAACTCAAGCTGTGAAACCCATAAATCCTCTATAGCACCTTCAGGGGAAATGGTCATCTCCCAGAAACCTAGGGAAAACCACGCTGAAAATCAAGCCCAGGATCTAACTGTAAGGATGGCAAAACCCCAAAGGAGAGTGAATATGCAGCCTCAAGAAATCTCCAGTATCAAAGTCAGGATGCTGGCAGGAAAAGAGAGGAAGGAAACATTTAGATGAGTCAACCTGAGAATTTTGAGCTCCCACTGAACCCTCAGAGATCTTAGAAGAGGACAGAAGTGGCTGTCTGCCTAGAGACTGTACAAGGACTTCCCATAAAGCAAGTGTCTCATAAAATGATAATTTTTTCCTAACGATATGCCCCCAATATCCTTCATAGCCTCTAAAGTGTTGGCCAAGGTGAAGTCTCAACCTGGCCCAAGCTCTACTCCTGGAGGGAATAGCTTACATACCAAAACAGTTGCAGAAATTTGCTAATATGATCTGGTAAGAATAAAGACTACACATGTAGGAATGCAGCTTGAGGGTCTTCAACTGGAGTGAGGAGATCAGAATATAAGGATAGAGGAGAATTTACTGTTAGGGGATATGCATCCATGATTGGGATTTAATATCCTACAGAGAACCCCTGGAAGCAGTCCTAGTAGTCTGTTGAGATGTGTCTTGAAGCTTAGTTGAAGAGAATATTAATATCAACCAATGTGGTAGAAAATCATAGCCTGCCACCCAGTTTCCAGATCTAAATCCATTCATGGACCCAGAATTCAATTAGTAGTGGGAAGCTCAGTATCTCTTGAGAAAAGACTTTTCAGTATAACCATAAGCATATGCAGGATACTTCTTTGATTCTTCCTCCAAATGGCCAATGGTCATTTGTTAGAGTAACTCTTATACTGTTGAAAGAGGAATACGCAGGCTCTTTAGAGCCTATTAGATGAAGAATCATGGCTGAAATGATACCAAGGAACCAGAAGTGCCCTCAAGGATGTCCAGTTAGATCCAGTTAGAGCTCATCTGAGTTACACTATCACAGTGGAGTTTTGGTCCAAGGTTATTCACGGTGGGTACAAAGTATTCACATACCAATCTTGAGGTTATCTTCTATTCTGAGTAAATCATTGGCATAAATATATTTATCAGCTGACTGAATGCTCACACTAGATCCCAGCTCAGTGGTATAAGGTTTATTATGGTAGGAACTCCCTCTATCCCTGGCCAAGATTGTAAATCAAAAGCAACACTGCATCCTGGATAGAATTACAGAGGTTGATGGCATTATCAGACTTGAAGGATACAAATGTGATGGCCATTGTCATATCCCTGGTTCAATTTACCTGTCTGGCCCTGAATAATCCTGAGGAATCATGATGAATGATACAGAACTATCATAAATTTAACCAGGTGGTCACTCCTGTATCTTTTTTTGCAAGTGGATTAAAAGGGTCTCTGGTACTAGGTAGACCACAGTGAATCTGGTGAATGTATTGTTCTCAATGCCCATAAAGAAGAAAGATCAAAGGCCGCTTACATTCACACTATAGGGACAGCAACTCCTTTGTGAAATTTATACTTTCTGTCCCTACAATCTTAAGGTCCTGGTTTCTACTGTGTATTGGAGAAGTGGGATACTTCTATCAGGTACACAGAAAAGTTTCCACTGAACTTGAACTGCCCACTATGGACTCTTCATGCCACTGAGTAAGCAACAAAGAAGGGAGTTATCATATAGGCAACTGTAGTCAACACTGATGACAATGTGGAGTTAGAGCTATAGCCACAGAAGATGGCCACAGAGAATATGTCCATTATCAGGGAAACTGCCTTAGTGGCAGCTTTCTTGATTATGCGTAACTCATTCCCTGCCACACTCCTTTTGCCCCAACTCCAGCTTCCAGCAAACTGGGAAAATAAGTAATACAGAAGCCTTTGCCTCAGGCTCCACTTTCAGGTGAACCCAGGCTCAGGCCATTGTCCCACTGGTAGGTTCAAATGTACTCACTTGCTGGGAAAGAATGTTTATGCCAGGCACTTTACATAGTTCGTTCTGTTTAATCATGGTGATCTTGAGAGGTAGAATAATTATTTCTATTTTCCAGATAAAGAGACAGTTTCAAATCAGTTAAGCATTTTGCCAAAGAACATACAGCTTATGAGTAGCAGAGCCAGGTTTTGGCCCCAGAGAAGTGTCTAATTCTGAAGTTCAAGTTCTTTCCTCTACATCTTAGTGCCTAGATCAGTGATGAGAAAAGTGAGGACTCAAAAAGAAGACAATTCTCCTATCACTTTGTTAACCACCTTTGCACTATTAGTGGTTTGTTTTCACTTTAAGGTTTTTCCTTTTAATATGCAATTTATTATACAGTGTACTTCTATACAATCAAGTATTATAGGAATGTTAAAGAAAATGGTAGGGTTCCATCATTCTGAAACATATGGTGGAGGAAATCAGAATGCTTTTTTTTTTTTTAACAACATATAGGAAGTGAATACAGAGATAAAGTAAAATGTCAGTTCATTAAAATTTCTTCTCCTTGAGGAAATAATTTGTTTCTAAATAAATTCAGCACAATAAAAAACATGAATGAAAAAGAAAAATTTGAAACCTTATCATATAATTTTAAGTTTGATATGTCACCAAATAAAGTAAATGGTGGTAGAGTGGAAAGAAGTATAATCCATAAAGGAAGTGAGAAAGGTTAAAGAAGTCAGCAGTAATTAAATGGTGACTGAAGCTGAATGGAAATTGATCTGTATTAGCTGAAGGCCATTCCTGTCTTTTAGAGTGTTATACACCAGTCTATTTTGATATAAAAATATGTCATTTCTGAGCTAAGGTCACTAATTCAAGACAGCAGTGGATCGACACATTCTAATATTCCACACCTGCTGGAAGGTATTGAAATAGATAAGATACTTTAATAAGGCTGTGTGGGACTTTGAGTCCTAAGAGCTTCATTGGTTTGCTGGCTGTTCATGCTTGTGGTAGCCAAAAGCACATTGACTCAATCCAGTGCAAATAGAGGTGAAAGTGGCAGCTTGAGCTTTTAGCTGACATGGTCTCTGATGGATGGTCATCTATCCCCAGGGTTATATCTGCTCAATAGGGACTTAGATAACAGCAGGAGGCTGGAGAAATTTTTGCTCTACTTAGATTCTATTCTAATGTGGCCACTCAGTGTTAAGCTTTCTTATGTAACACATCTAATAGGAAACAAAACTGCATGATGTTTATAATTTTTATTATGAATGCTAACATCATAAACCATCAGTCATTATTATTAGAGATGATGACAGTATCTGCCCTTTATTCAGTGCCTACTGTATTCTGGTTCTTTTTAAAATAAATTGCTGTGCTTAGAAGCCTGGAAGGTAGATGCTATTGTTCTCACTTTCTACATGAGGAAACTGAAGCTCAGAGGGAATAAGTAAATTGCCTAAAATGAAGGCTGAGATTGTAAATCAACTGAGGCTCTTCTCTGCTTTTTACATTATACAACATGGCTGCTGATTTATTTCCAGAAGTCTAAATAAGCAAGGGCAGACTTTAATAAAATCCTTCATGTTCCTAGAGAATGTATTGTAGAATTAAGGCAGTTTTGGAGTGATAGTAAATATAGCCGTGGATGAATCAATAATAGCAGCAACAGAAATAGAATTGACTCACTATATTTGGTCCATAATCTTTATCAAGTAATGTGAAATATGCATAGTCAATCCTAGAAAGCCATTCATTCATTGAACACATGTGTTGAGTGAGTTCTAGGTGCTTGAATTGTACTAGATGCTAGAGTTGTGAAAAAGAAGAAAAAAATAATAAAGTATAAATGGTATTTTTAGAAGGAATTCTCATGCCTTAGTAGTATTCATCAAATCAGGCATTATGCTTATAGTAATTTCTCTAATGTCAACTGAATGAAATTTGTAGATATACATTTTGATTCTAAAGGTAATTCTTAGTTCAGAAGACCATGGAAGAGATGGACAGTTTATCACCAAACCTATTTTCTCTTCTTCCTGAGTACTTAGTTACTACATAGTTAGACTAGATTTCCCAGCATCCCTTGCAGTTGGATCTGACCATATGACTAAGTTTTAGCCAATGCAAAGTGAATGGAGGGATGGACACCAATTCCTCTTCTGGCCCAAAGACATAGCCACAGCTTTTCTCCATGCTTCTAACTCTTTTCCCATCTTGATGCAGGTGGGTCTAGTGACAGTAAGGCCATGTATTAAAGATAGCAGAGCCATAACATAGAAAGAATCTGTAGTCCTGGGTGAATACATGGAAGGCTACCCTCTCAGGAATCCTACATTGCACTTTTATATGAGCAAGAAATAAAGTTAAGACACTAAAATTTGAGAGTTTATTACAGTTAGTACTACTCTAATATGAATGCTAACATGTATTCAACAGATATTTGAGTACTATTACATATTTAATTCCCTTTTACCTAGGAATGTTCCAACTTGCAGATAATATGCTTGTATTATTACATATGTGTTTCTCAGTTTCAGTAATCAGGAATGTATGAGATTTTTTTTTTATCATATTCCTGACATTTTCTCTTATTTTGAGCTTTTGTTTGGACATTTGTTTTGTCCTCCACTAGGATTTGCTGGCAAAAACAAGGTGATGAAAGTTTTTTTAATTTTTTAATCAGAGAGAGAGAGAGAGAGGGTGAGCAGGGGGAGTGGCTGGCACAGGAAGAAGCAGGCTCCCCACTGAGCAAAGACCCTGATGATGTGATGATGTAGGACTTGATCCCGGGACCTTAGGATTATGACCTGAGCCAAAGGCAGCCGTTTAACTGGCTGAGCCACCCAGTTGTCCCAAAAGTTTTTTTTTGTTTTTTTGTTTTTTTTTTATGCCAGAGAGAAATGCTAAGTTGATGGCTAATGACAGACAAATTCTGTGGCCTGAAAAGAAATTTGCAGTTTTTGGTTTGTCTACTTCAGACTAATGAAAAGAACATCAATATCCTGGAGACACATAGTGGAGACTGGCCTACAGGAGCATAATGTGAGACACCCTGACTGAATCCTGAGCATCTCCAAGGAAATGGTTTCATTCTGTCCATTCATTCAGATATTGGACACTAAAATGAACCACATCACCATATGAGAAGCAAAGCTATGCATGACCTGGGGGCACCTGGGTGGCTCAGTGGGTTTAGCCTCTGCCTTCAGCTCGGGTCATGATCTCAGGGTTCTGGGATTGAGCCCCACATCGGGCTCTCTGCTCAGTGGGGAGCCTGCTTCCCTTTCTCTCTCTGCCTCTCTGCCTACTTGTGATCTCTCTCTCTCTGTCAAATAAATTTATAAAATCTTAAAAAAAAAAATAAAAAGACTATGCATGACCTCTTGGTCCCTCCCAGTTAGGAGCAGCTAGGTGTTGACAGAAGAGACATGGATTTTGGTATCAAACCCTGGCTTGATTCCTTCTTACTTGCTATGGTGCTTTTAGACCACTTTGAATTTCAGTTTTCTCACGAGTAAACAGAGAGTTATAACACCCACTGCTGAAAAACACTGTGAAGTTTAGAGGCAATGTTTTCAAAGTGCTAACAAACAAAATACCTCAGTATATAATAGTATTAGATTTATTATTAATTGTGTTTATTATGTTTGTTAAAAGCACACAAAAAAACTTTAGACCATTTTCATCAAGATATAATACATAACAACTAATGTTTGGGCTATTGGATTTTATGGTTTCCTTTCTCATTATGTTCATCTTATTCTGTGTCATTCAATAATTAAAACAAAATCCTGACAATTATTTTTAGTAAAAATTTGAAAATGTAATTCAATTTAAAAATTCAATAAAAAAATTTTTGATAGCTTTCCAAAAATTCCAGCTTAAGAAGTATACCAAAACACTGTCTCAGAGGGGGGAAAAAATCAAGGTGTTTCTTGATTCTTAAAGTTGTGGTACATAATAAAAAGGAAAAACAGTGTAATCATCTTTTGTAAATAAAATCCATTATTTTATTGTGGCCTGGGGGGGGGGGAGAACTACTTTAAGAACCATTGAGAGAGAGGGATTTGTTGCTGTCACTGCTAAAACTTTATGTGATTCTCAGTATCACAGTGGGAGTAAATGAACTTCATATAAAAGATTTAGATGCAATCAATGGAAGTTAATTTATATCATGTGCATATTTATTGCTCTGCAACTGTACAGTAACACTAGCCAAATCAGTGAAAGAAGGGGCAAAGAATGAAGAAGCCCCTTTCTTTTTATTTTCCACATATTGTCAAGTGAATAGATTCTAATAGTCCCATGACCTGGAGTTTACCACAGACAGGGAGAACAGTATGTTTGGTTTGGGCATGGTGTAATTTTAGAATGCAAGCTTTCTTGTATTGCATAATTTTAGAGTGAAAGCTTTCTTAAAGCTGGAACTGTCCAGTCTTGCAGATGCTTAAGCTCTGATTAATCAAGGCTTATTGCTTTATCACCCTCAGTGTGTGTGTGCTGCATTAACTTATTTATTGTGAACTGTCAACCATGGTTACCATTAACTGCTTGTGTTGAGGGGATCAGGCACTCTTACCCTGCCCACCATCCTGGATCTTACCCCTGACCAGTTGAAGAACAATGGAGGTATGAAGGTTTTAATGCACAGGCTATAAACCATATTAGTAATAACAGAAGTGCAGTGATTTTTCCACCCTCCCCCACCTTCAACTGCTCTGGAAAGGCACTTCTGCTGTACATCTCTTTGGAGAGCACTGGTGATCTGAAGAAATGCTTCCTCTTGAAAGAACCCTTTTTATTCACAGTGGAATACTCTTGAATTTTGCAGATCGTCAAACACACACAAAAAGTTTTTTTTTTAATAGTTGAGGAAATAAGCCTAAAGAAAATGTGTACCTAATCCTATTAGCTGACTTAATATAGAATTATTAAAAGCCTTGATATACAGGATTTAACACAATCTTTCTAGCAGGGTGTGATGTAATCTGTTTTTGTTCCTCAGCTAGCAGATGGCTTACCTTTAAGTAATTTCCAATATGTTAAGAGATCAAAAGCCATCCTCTCGCCACCGAGGCAGTAATCGTTCTTCTCTGCTGGGGGTTGCTTGGTCCTGTGGTAGGGATATGCAAAGGCTCCTGGCATTTCCAAAGATAGAAGGGCGACATTTCTTCAGACTTTGAAGTTAATAATCCTTCAGAAGTCAAAAAACTGAGGGATTTTTCAAAACCCTTTTAATGTTCTGTATGCCATGTGCAAAAGTAAATATCTGTAAAAAATCACGGAGCGCTGGTGCAAAGCTTGGAGGAATGCTCTATAGTCTCCCAAGTCACGGACTGGTGCAATCTGTCACTGCTGAGGGTGTGAATGGGTTGTGCTTCCATCAAGTAGCACTGTTTGGAGGATGTGATGCCTGTGTTAAATGTTTTAAGAATGATGCAAGAAATAAATTCAGCGAAATTCATTGCCTGTGCTGCCGTTGCTGAACTGGAGCAGTGGCATTATGACAGGCCTATCCCTGCAATCCAGACATGATTCTTTCTAAGGCTGCAAGACTTTCAACTGCTTCCTCATGCATTTGGCCTGTTGTTGGAAATGATCTGTTGCTGAAGAGAGAGGGTAAATTTGCATTCAGGATTCTGTTTGATCTTTATGACTAGAGAGAAAAGCGTTTTATATCTCAGCAGTTTAATATGCTTCTAATGGACCCAGAGCCCACAGTCATTTTTTGTAAAATTTAATTCATGTTTTCATGATGTGCTGAGTGATAGAACCCTGCTGAATTTTGAGTGCAGACAAACCTAAGTGTCTCAAGGTTTGTTGCCACCTTTGCTTAAGGCACTTGCTTTTGATACAGAGAGATTTAATTTTATTCTTTGGACCAGTTATTTTCATGCTACTTAAAGTGAGGGAAAAGTCTCAGTAAGAAAATATATTTCTAGCCACACAGGGAGCCCTAAGATTAGATCTCCTCTTAGAGATAAAATGGATTGTTTTAACTTAAATGGCAGTCCCCTCTACTAACACCTCTTTATCCTTTTCACCATTTTGGTTTATACATTTGATGGCTAGAATGTTGACAGGAAGTTGATGGATAAATGAAAACCTAATAGTCATCAAGAGGGATAGAAGGAGAAAATATGAAATAGAGTTCCAGAGACATGTAGAAGAGGCTTGCAGGCATCTAGTTTCATTTGGAAAGGAAGTAAGAACAAATGACATGGAACAAGAAAAATTGGGAAATGGGAACTTGAAATGCCCCAATATAATTTTACCACAACAAAGAAAAATCACACATATATACAGACTACCCATTTTCCCAAAACAGACTCAATAAACTGTTTGGAACTATAAGTAGTATCTGCTTTCTGTTCTGACCTCAAAGTCCTCAGAATATTCTTCTCTGAACTATTCTACATAGTATTCCCCTTTTGAGAGTTTTCTGTTATTTTAAGTACCTGGAAAGAAATGATCTAAAGAATTAAAATGAAACTTCTTCATTTAATAAGGCAAGAACTGGTAAGAGTTAGGCAAATGATTTATACTGACTCTTAAACGAATCTCCCAGTGTTCATTGAGCTCATTCCTTCTTTACACAATAATTTCAACACCATTGCTCCCAATATTCTCTGGATTCTCTTTTCTTATCCTTGAAAACTATTGCTATGTCTCTGCTTTCTTCTCTTCAGGATTAAAGGACCCATAGTTTCTTTAACCACACTTCATTTCAGGCCTCTCACTTCTTTGTGGATCTCTCCTAGGTTCACGGCATTCATTGTGAATAAAAGTATAGGATGTGGTCATTAAAGTGCAAGGTTGAGGCTATGGCAAGTGATCAGTTTATTCTTTCTTCAGTCATATGTCTAAAGATAGTCTGACTTTGAATGGAATGTCTAAAACCTAATCATTAATGCCTGAGGAGTTTGGGAAAAGTGAAATTTGGAAAGTCAGTGATTCTGTCAGCTTGGATAGTAATTGCCCATCTTCTGAGCTGAGAGAGGTAAAGTAGTCAGCTCTCATCGGACAGGGTAAGTGAGATTGGTAGAGAAGTGGAAGGGTAGTCATGTAAAACAAAAAATCAAGCAGAGAAACAAAACTAGAGTTATTGCTTATTCAGCATTGTCATAAGTGTTGTTAAGGAACAGTGTGATCTATGACTTGTTTACTTTCAAAAATTGCTTAACACTGAAAGAAGAGTTGCTTAGTTCTTCTCCTACCCCCACCCAAAAGAGAGGACTCAGGGTTTAAAATTTCTGGGCTTCCTGTTGGGAGAAAGAAATGAGTTAGAGACTGAGTGGGAGGACTCTGTCCCTTAGGCTTCCATTCCTTGCAGCCAGAGCTGATCTCCAATCCACCCCATTTGTCTTCAAGAAAGTTACAATTAGCAGTAATTAGCCAGTGCCTAATTATTCACCTTCTCTCCCCCATGGACATATGCCCCCACATCCCTGCTATACCTAAATCATAGTTAATCCATGAATCCATAAACCAATAATGGATAATGCCAAATTGTATAAGATGTTTGTTGGATAATTAACCATCTAGTTTAGAAACATGGGATAATTTTAGATCATGCACTAATGTGACACTCAGTTCACAAGAAAACTGTGATAACTCTCAAAGAGTTCTGGTTCTTGGAAGGAAAATATTGCATACACACAAGGCTAGCTCTCTTTTTGGTCCCTCAGGGCATAAAAATATTCTATCTCGTGCCAGGGTACAGAAACATATCCTCTCCAAGTGATATTATCTTACAGAGTGCTGATAGTTACCAACCTCCTTCCTCCATCTTCCTGTATCTCAGGCCAGGGAATGGGTTAATTTTCTGCACTCTGGACTCAGACTATGGATTCCTATTCTTGTTCTTTTGTTAAAAATATTGGGAAAAACCTCTGCCTGTAGTGAGTGCAGAATCACAGTGCTAAGAAGAACCTTTGGAGGTCAATAAATTCATCTCTCTGCCTTTCTGTGGGACTGTGCCTCTTGCCACCCAGTTGAGAACTCCTGGGATTTTGAGGCAGTATAGGATGAATGTGGGGTATCTTCTGACTCCAGCACACAGTCAAAAACTCAGCCCAACAGTGGAATGCACAGCACTTTCTGTCTTCCTACTGTGCCCCGAGTAAAGACTTTTCACTTCATACATCATTCACAACTTGCTACAGGGATTTCACAAAGCCAGTACATACCCTTTACACAAAGAAAAGAAGAAAAAGAACAGGTCTAAGCAAAAAGGAAATAAATAAAGATGTGTCTGCCAAATGTAGCTTTATCAAGGAAATTAACAAGGCACAATGCAGTTGGGGATATTAATCAATTAAACAAATGGAGTTTCTCATTCTATTCACACATTTAAACAAGTCTAGAGAATTTCAGAGTCTAAGATAGTAAGGAAGTTTCATATTCTTCCTGGGTTCTGGTGCCCTAAGAAGCAAGGCAAAAGAAGGTGGAAATTGAAAGCTACCCCTCCCCTAGAGAGATCTGGTAGACAAATGCTAATTTAGTCCCATCTGGCTTACAGAATTGCAGAGTCCTAGAAGAGGATGCCATGCAGAAGTTTGAGAGATACTGTCATTGCTGGGTGTGCTGCCCCCAATGACTGGAGGGAAGAGGGTCCAAAGCACAGAAAAGGGAGGGACACCTCATTTGAGTCTTTGAATGTCCCAAGCCAGGACTTCCCACAAAAAGGTGAAAGAACAACTTATTTATTGCTAATGCCTGAGGTATTTTTCTTTTTCCACAAGGTGATGTCTGTGAGCATCAAGATTATTTTCTGAGTAATGAACACTTCTACTAAATTATAATTGGAACCCCCATTCTAATATTATTCTAATATTATTCCATATCATATCATATTATATACTGGTTGGGAATCATACTAAATTAATGGGCAGATTTGCATGGAAGAAATTGAGATTTAGTCAGAAAAATTAATCAAAGAGTTACTAGTTTCCATGTAGTGAATTAATTTAGGAAAACTAACAGATAGGTCATTTTCATTGTCTTTTCCTCTTGAGAAATAAAAAACACTGATTTCTGAAGCTTTTTGAGCAAAATCTGGGGCTGCAAATCTGGCTTTGTTATTACTAAGTCATCTTAGGCACCAGTAGTTCATTCTGTTTTTTTCTCCACTAACATTCACCCATGTCCTTTTCCCTAAGGCTTTGTGAAGAAATGAGAGACAGGTTGTTTTCCATGTTTGGTCCTAGACCTAAAGGCCCACTAAGGCGATGTCTACTGAGCTATAGACAGAGTCCAGAATTACCACTCAAGTTACTAAAAACCAGTGCTGCATATATAAGGCCCTAGGACATATCTGCCCTGTCACATGTCCTCGGCCTACTAGGCCTGGGAGCCCTTGCCACACTACACTACACAGACCTACAAAGAACCTAGGTAATTGTATATGACCTCCACTTACTCAGCAAGGTCTTCCCTTTTCTTGACTCTGGTTCCTAAACCCCATTTTTTCATGATCTTTTCTCTGGTCTCCCACATCTTCTCCTGACTCTGAGTTTGGAGCATCTATTCTTATTCCTCTTTCTGGATTATTAGAAAGCAATCCACAGGTTCCCCCCTCCAACTCTGAGCTTGATCAACTCCCCTGACTTTGGAATTCTCACAGTTCTGAACAGAGTTCCCTCCATTATAACAGCCCTGTGGGGTCCTATTGGCTCTGATCCCATTTGGCTAGAAAGGGAATTGGGATTTTCTGGCCTATACTGAACAGTTAGGAGAATAGAATGGAAACCTCTCAGAGAACTGACTTCAACTTCCCTTCCTCCCACAAGAGGTCAGTCCTATAACAGCAAACTGAAGATTAGAAGATCTTTGGGGGAGAACTAAACTCACTGTGTCATTCAGTTGGTCATTTATTCAGTAAACATTTATTGTTCCCACTGTGTGCCAGGCATTGTACTAGACTTAAATTGCTGGTAGGTTGTATGTGTTTGTGCTGCTCAAGAGTTTATGCCAAATGCTTATCCATATGGACAGACTTTGAATAAAAGTCTTGTCCTTATCCATATGGACAGACTTTGAATAAAATCACTGTGGAATGTTGCAATTTTATTTGGCCCACCAACAAAGTGCCTAATTATTGTCATGACCTAGATGCCAACAGTATGTTGCTCAGAAAGTTCACAACAACAGACTGCTTATAAAAAATGTTACATGTATTACACAGCTGTAATCATCAAGACAGTATGGTACTGACACAAAAAGACACATAGATCAGTGGAACAGAATAGAGAACCCAGAAATGGACCGTCAACTCTAAGGTCAACTAATTTTCCGTAAAGCAGGAAAGAATATCCAGTGGAAAAAGAACAGTCTCTTCAATAAATGGTGTTGGGAAAATTGGACAGCCACATGCAGAAGAATGAAACTGGACCACTTTCTTACACCATACACTAAAATAAACTCAAAGTGAATGAAAGACCTAAATGTGAGACAGAAATTCATCAAAATCCCAGAGGAGAACACAGGCAGCAATCTCTTTGACCTTGGCTGCTGGAACTTCTTGCTAGACACATCTCCAAAGACAAGAGAAACAAGTAAAAATGAGCTATTAGTACTTTACCAAGAAAAAGAGGGTTGGGGTTTTGTTTTTTGTTTTTTGTTTGTTTGCTTGTTTTTAAGATTTTAGTTATTTATTTGACACACAGAGAGAGATCACAAGTAGGCAGAGAGGCAGACAGGGGAAAGCAGGCTCCCCACTGAGCAGAGAGCCCGATGCAGGGCTGAATCCCAGGACCCTGAGATCATGACCTGAGCCAAAGGCAGAGGCTTAACCTACTGAGCCACCCAGGCACCCCAAGAAAAAGAGCTTTTGCACAGCTAAGGAAACAGTCAAGAAAACTAAAAGGCAACCTACAGAATATATTTGCAAATGTCTTGTCAGATAAAGGGCTAGTATCTAAAATCTATAAAGAACTTCTCAAACCCAACACCCATAAAACAATCTTGTCAAGAAGTGGGCAGAAGACATGAACAGACATTTCTCTAAAGAAGACATAGAAATGGCCAACAGACACATGAAAAAATGTTTGGCATCAGGGAACTACAAATCAAAACCACAGTGAGATACCACCTCACGCTGGTCAGAATGGCTAAAATGAGCAACTCAGGAAACAATGGATGTTGGTGAGGATGCAGAGAAAAGGGAACACTCTTACAGTGTTGGTGGGAATGCAAGCTGGTGTAGCCACTCTGGAAGACAGTATGGGGGTTCCTCAAAAAGTTAAAAATAGAGCTACCCTAAAACTCAGCAATTGGACTCCTAGGTATTTACCCAAAGGATACAAATGTAGTGATTTGAAGGGACACATGCACCCCAGTGTTTATAGCAGCAGTGTCCTCTATAGCTAAACTATGGAAAGAGCCCAGATTTCCATCACCAGGTGAATGGATAAAGAAGACCTTTTATATCTACATATATTTACATATTTATATATACACACACACAGGAATATTATTACACAGCCATAAAAATGAAACCTTGCCATTTGCAACAATGTGGATAGAGTTAGTGTGTATTATGCTAAGCGAAATAAGTCAGAGAAAGACAAATACCGTGTTATTTCACTCATGTTTAATTTAAGAAACAAAACAGATGAACATAGGGGAAGGGAAGGAAAATAAAATAAGATGAAAACATAGAGGAAAGCAAACCCTAGGAAGCAAACTATTCCACAGAGAACAGACTGAGGGCTGCTGGAGGGGAAGTTGGTGGGGGGATGGGGTAACTGGGTAATGGGCATTAAAGAGGGCACTTGAAGTAATGCAACTGATCAATCATTGAGTTCTACCTCTGAAGCTAATAATACAGCATATGTTAATTAAGTTGAATTTAAAGAAGTTTGTTTTTTTTTTAATTTAAAAAATAAAAAATGTTACATGTAAACCTTGGCCAGAAAGTATGATGTCAGAACAATGTCCAATTCCATTATCTCTCTGTGTAATTACTTCTAGTTATTATTCTAGGATCTGCCTGATTCATGAGACGTCCCTATATGAGCCCAACAGGGCAACTCATCTCTTTATCACCGTTGAGCTTCTGGATTCTAATATTCACTCTGTGTTTGATTGGCTTATCTGCCTTTTTCCTGGAAACTTGGTCAAGAGGAAATCCATGGTCACAAGATGATAGAACAGATATTTAAATCTCTTAGTACAAATGACTAGCTTTGTTTTCCTTTAGTTTACAGAAAAGAAAAGATAAGAGAAAAGAAAAGAAAAGCATCATGGCTGCAATTGGGTAGTGTGGTTTATAATAGAACATACATGTTTGGGCTCTCTGCATGGAGTCTCCCTTAGAGGAAAAAGAAACTTCACATTAAGGAATAAAAATTCATGACAAGATGAGAGTAAAAGAGTGTGTGCACATAAAAATGGGTTTTGAGTATCTGTCTGGTAGCTTGGAAAGGTGACAAATCATGTAAGGCTTAGAAATGAGTAGGAATCCAATGATTTCACTGTAGAAACTCTAAAACAGTTTATTTTCAGTAGCACTGCAAGTAGAGACCAACTTAATGGTAGTTCTTCATAAAGATAATGTAGATTGCTTAGTTTAGAAACTGAAGAGAGAAATCCTTTAGATAAAAAGATTTATAGGGTTTTTATGGGTAGCTTCAGTCAGTCAGTCATTATTCCCTAAGAAGTTTTTAATAACTCTCTGGTACCTTTTCTCTCTCTCTCTCTCTCTCCTCTATGGTACCTTTAATGAAAACTTTCCTTAACAAAGATATTGTTACTTTAAAAAGACTAACTTTTTAAATGACAGACTTTTAAATACTAACTTGAAAAATACAGAGAAGATTCTGAAAATCAATTGAAGAACGTTAGGCATGTTGCCTTACTGTGATTGCTAGAGAATTGGAAGAATTCCTGCTCAAATTATGCTAGATTTGTAAAGATTTCCATAATAGTGTTTGGATTGAGACCATCTTTTGTTCAAAGCACTGAAACAGGCTTAAGGGGAATATGCAGGAGAGACATGATTAGGACAGGCGTTTTTTTAAAAAAACTTTGACAGCTGAATGGCTCCCCAGGGGTCACTGACTACTTTTCCCCCACATATATCTCTAAGGGAAATGTCGGTGTCTTCAAAGGTGAGCAGAGGGCTGTCCAACTTCCTGGGATATGAGAGGAGGAAAATACCACTGAAACCCCAGCTGTTCTCTGTTAGTGTTCCTATCATTGCTCCCAAACTCGACTAACAGGAACAGGTGTTTGTAATGTGCACTATTTTCTATCATTCGGGTCTCTTTTATAAGGTCACTAATCCCATTCATGAGGGCTCTGCCCTCATGAGCTAATCACCTCCCAAAGGTCCTGCCTCCGAATATCATCACATTGGGGATTAGGTTTCAATATATGAGTTTGGAGAGGATACAAGCATTCAGTCTATAGCAGCAGTATGTTTTTCTTCAATGAACACACTCCCAAAAGATTGACACAAGAAAAATCAGTAACAGCAGAAACAATAAACAGGTAATAGAAGAAAAGATCTTGCTTATAATATTAAAATAGTTCGAAAGCCTAAGAACATATCCATAAGAAATGTTCAAGACATATGTGAAAACAAGAATTTTTAAGTAAATGAAGTTATATACAATGTTCATAGAAGAGAAAACTCTCTGTAGTTCAGTAGCTCAGTCATGCCTGCAGAAACTTGGCTGCAAGCGTGAACCAGCCATCTGTGGTCCACCCCATCATGGGAGAGCAATGCTAGCTCTAGGGTTCAGAGTAGGTCAGACTCAGACTACAGAAGAATCTCACATTCAAAAGAACTGGAGGCAGAATGTAAAATATGGTCATTACCTGGCTTTCTGCGTGATGAGACATAAAGGGAAAGTAAAATTCCATGATCAATGTCTGTGTTTTAATGTTTAAAATTTTAGCTTATTATGTTTTTAAAAAGAATCAAAGTGCAGTATTGTCCAAAAGGAAAAATGGCTCTAACTTTAGCAGAATCTAAGACGAATGCAATGCCCTACTAGATAGCAAAACAATCATAAAACTCTAATGATTGAAACAGTGTGGAATCATCACTAGAATAGACAAATAAGTGGAAAGCAATAAAGAGTTAAACATGTCTATGTAAATGAGATCACATTTAACACTTGGCAGAATATTCGTTTATTTATTTTGTCATCAATTTAAGTATATTTACTAAGATAGGCACAAATTATGAGGTGTCAGGCATTCTGTTTCTCTTCTTGCTTTGTCCCCAAATTATAGGGTTAGAATAATGGGTTCAGTTGAAAGAGAAATACACTGATTGCCACACTACCTTATTTAATATTCACTCTGGTATCAATAAAAAATACATATTTTTTCTTTTCTCTATATTCAACTTTTTATTTATAAAAATTAGATTTTAACTAATAGTGCATAGGATTTCTAAGAAAGATAGAAATTTATCTTGTGACACTATATTCCCACCAAACTGGCAAAAATTAAGTCTGATAACAGCAAATATAGGTGATGATATGAAACAATGACAACTTTCTTACATTCCCTGTGGAAGGGTAAATTGAGGCAATTACTTTGATATTTTCTAGTTACATTAAATATATGCATAACCCATGACCCGGCAGTCCCATCCCTAAGGTGGGAATAGGTGTATAGGTGTACCAGGAAAAATGTAGAAGAATGTCTACAGCAACATTATTTCCAAAATATACAAACTACTTGCATTCCCATCAACAGCAGAAGGGATAAAAATGTTACTCTATAGCATACAATGGAATATTTTACAGCAATAAAAATAAATGACTCTCAGCCACATGCAACTGCATGATATCAAGCAATAGAAGCTAGACACTAAAGAACACTTACAGTATGAATCTATTTATATGAAACTCAAAAATAGGCATCACCCCTACACTCTAGGGGTAGATAATTAGGTAGCAAAAGTATTAAGAAAAGAGAAGTGGTGATAATCAGAAAATTCAGAAAAGGGGTAACCTTTGAGGGAAGGAAGGAGATTGGGATTGGGAAGGAATATGTGGGAACTTCTGGGAAATTGATAATGGTTTCTCCTATCCCATCCTTTCCTTTCCTTTCCTTTCTTTTCCCCTTTCCTTTCCCCTTCCCTTCCTCCTTCCCTTCCTTCTTCCCTTCCTTCTTCTCTTCCTTTCCCTTCCTTTCACTTCCCTTCCCTTTTCCTTTCCTTTCCCTTTCCTTCCCCCTCCCTTCCCTTCCCTTCATAGTTGACATACAATGTTACATTAGTTCCAGGTATACAACATAGTGACTGGACAAGTTTATACATTATGCTTTGTTCATCACAAGTGTAGCTATCATCTGTCCCCATACACACTATTACAATACCATTGATTATTTTCCTTATGCTGTGCTTTTTATTCCCATGATTTATTCATCCCATAGCTGGAAGCTTGTATCTTCCCTTCACCCATTTTACCCATCTCCCACCCCTATCTCCTCTGGTAACCACCAGTTTGTTCTCTGTGGGGATATTGCTCATGCTCTCTTGCTCTAGTTTATAGTCACACCAGTGACACTTATTAAACACATTTTAGATTTTATCGCTTTTCTACATGTGTGTGATATTTAACAATTCTGTAAATAGTTCAAAAATAAGTCACACATTTTGGGTGCTTTTTCTTGGGGGGTCAAGGGCACATAATTCTGGACCACGACTTTTCTTTCCCTGTGGTTGGGCTTCCCGTGAGGCTCAGAACTCCTCATAATTCAGGCTCACTGCGTATAGCAGTTTCTGTTAGGAAATAAATAACTCTTGGTCCTGAATACTTCCCAGTTCACATGAAGCTGAGCTAACTCAGCATTCTCTATTTTAGAAATTTGGATTTATTTCTCCTCATGGGATATAGCATGAGTCTGTAATTGACATTTTTTTTCCTTACTATACTTCTAAAATGAATCCATGCTATTTTGAAGTATATTTTTGATCTAGTGAAATACAGAGTAATATAAATTAGATATTCTGAGTGTCATCTGTTTGTTTTCATTTAGTAATGTGATATGCCTTGTATGTCCACTTTGGGGCTTTTAAAAAAATTTCTGTATTCACCACCATTGCAAAATCAATCAAATGTGAGCAAAAGCAAAGGCAACTTGAATGACCCAAAACCAAGATCTGAGCTGCCAAAACAAGCAGTAAAAATTTTTACTAGCTCTAGTAATTTTCAGAAAGATAACAGTTATAAACTTCATTTCAAGTAAGTTTCTGAAAGATCTGGAAACATGATTATCAGAATGTAGATTGTACAGAACTTTGTGTACCCTGATTATTCACAGATGCAAATTATCATGCAGTTGGAAGTATACTGGTATATATTGCAAAGATGTTCTGATATTAGTAATATGCGGCCTTTGTTACTTTAGGGCCAGTCTCTCTCTTTCCAAAGAGAGAGCCTTATGGTTTGTGTTCTTCCACATGGGAAATGATCAGGTAAGAATTTTTCAAGCACACCCAATCCATTAACCACACTTCCTTCCAGAAAATGAAGTTTTTGTACGGAGACAGGCAAAAAGCAGTCACCTTTTTCTTATATATATTGGAATTACTTGATTTTGATTGAGAGTATTTCATAATTATATTTCCCTTCATATTTAAATTTTATATAAAAATCAAGATTAAAATGAAATTGATCAGCTATCCCCATTGCACCTCCTCCTTTGCAGGGCTGGCTCCATTGTAGTCTTCATGGGTCAGTTTAAAAGCTATCTCTTTGTCTCTGAAACAGGTTCTTCCCATTATTTTCCTTGTAGTAACTTTATCTTTTATTGTGTAGCATTTATTATATTTTTAAAATCATATTTATTTTAATGTTTATCTTGTCTGCTCCATTGACTCAAATCCCAGTCATGGTAGTTACAGAGTCTATTTTATTCACTGCTTTATAGCCAGTGCCTACTCAGGTATTTGGTGAATGGATGAATAGATGAATGAATGACTCAATGAAAATTATCAGATTGAAACTACCAGATGAAAACTACCATCTTATTCTATTGGACAAACTATGATATTTTATTTTATTTTATTTTATTTTTTTAAAGATTTTATTTATTTATTTGACAGAGAGAGATCACAAGCAGGCAGAGAGAGAGGAGGAAGCAGGCTCGCGGCTGAGCAGAGAGCCCGATGCGGGGCTCGATCCCAGGACCCTGGGATCATGACCTGAGCCGAAGGCAGCAGCTTAACCCACTGAGCCACCCAGGTGCCCCAAACTATGATATTTTAAATCCAGGTATCAATTCATCCTTTTATTACTTTGCTGAATACTTGCTTATAGCTTTAAAGAGAGCAAAACACTGGCAATCAGCATTATGGCCTCCATTCGGCTGTTGAATAAACCCACTGAGTTAAAGCAGGTTCTGTCCTAGGTCAGAGATGCCATTCTCCTTTCCTGACTCTGTCATCTTACACACCAACACTCACCATCATCTTTCTCCTCCAAAAAACAACATAATGAAGATAAATAGGCATTCTATAGACAGGTAATCTTATGATAACAGATCCCTGTTATTTACACCAGCAAAGACATTTCCATGGCGTCAGGACTTGCCTGCTTCTATCGGGAGTCAGATTAGGTCAGTCCATGATCTATAAAGGTATAGGGTTCATTAAGGCTCTGAGAACTGTCCATGACGGTTGGGGTTCAGATTATAGGATCTCATTAACTCGTTCTCCTTGCCTGCTTCAAGCCTTTTCTTTAGGACCAAGACCTATTATTTCAACTTGCTTGGTATCAAGAGGGCCAGAGACAAGAGTTTTGTTTTACCTGCTTCTGGTCAATATCATTTTAAAGTGTATGCTAAGTAAATAACATTTATTGAAAATGTTGCTATAAAATACAGAATTGTTTCATATCTCTGAGTAACTAATTTTTGTTTAAAACTTCCTACTTAAACTAGTTAAGAATGACAGTTAAAATCTTGGCTAATTTTCAATAGTGTGTAAAATATGAATAAATTAATAAAACTCCAAGGAAGTCATTGTTTTATTTTGCCTTTTTAAAAAAGGGTTTATTTATTTATTTTAGGGGGTGAAGGGTAGAGGGGTAGGGATAAGCAGAGCCCTGCATTTAGTGAGCCTGAAGTGGGGCTTGATACCAAGACCCTGAAATCATGACTTGAACCAAAATCAAGAGTCAGTTGCTTAACTGACTGAGCCATCCAAGTGCTCCAGGGTTCCTTTCTTTTTTTTTTTTTTTAAGTTTGGTAATCTATCTGAGGAATGAAAATGGTCTGAGTGTTATTAAAACCATATGGATCTACTTGGGGTTCACTCAGCATAGCAGGTTTAGCTTAGACAGTAGGCCAGCATTTTAGTTCTTCAAAGTATGAATTGCAAGGGCATACTGATCTTCCACAAGAGTCTATTTTTTTTTTTTATTTTTTTTTTTTAAAGATTTTATTTATTTATTTGACAGAGAGAGATCACAAGTAGGCAGAGAGGCAGGCAGAGAGAGAGAGGAGGAAGCAGGCTCCCTGCTGAGCAGAGAGCCCGATGCGGGACTCGATCCCAGGACCCTGAGATCATGACCTGAGCCGAAGGCAGCGGCTTAACCACTGAGCCACCCAGGCGCCCCCACAAGAGTCTATTATGGACATGTGAAGGGTGATTGGAGAATGTTCTAGGACAAGGGGAAAATATGTGTTCTAGGACAAGGGGAAAAATAGGACAAGCCTTAGATCAAGGCCTTGAGGAAGAGAAAACATGGAGGAATCAAGAAATAAAAAGAATACCACATGCTGAGGAATATGAGGCAAGAGTGGAGTTAGAAGAAGGGCAATGTAGGTAGAGGCCAGATTATGCATGGCTTTATAGAGTATGTTACGCATGTGGCTCTTCAATTGTAAAGCAAAGGAAGGACTTTTGAATGGTTTTAACCACATATGAAGGTAGGAAGGTAGGAATGTGATCAGATTTGTTTTTTGGCAAGATACATAGATTGGATGTGAGGGATTAGTAAAAGTGAAGTTGAGATCCTATTGCAGTGCCATGGTAAGAAATCATGTCTGGACTGGGATATTGACTATGTAGATAAAGGAGAATGGGTATGAAAGAATTGAGGATACGTTTAAGAAATAAACATCTATATTACTTGTTAATGAATTGGGTATGTGGTACAAGGAGGGAGGAAGTATCAAGAATGACTTCCACAGAGCTTTTCAGCAACTAGGTGAATATTAATACCATTCACCAAGAGAGATCACACTGGAGAGAACTACATGTGAAAGAAAAGATAATGAATTTAGGCTTACACATAATGAGTTTGAGAGCCTTAGATCCAAGAGAACATGTTGCATAAGCAGTTAGATGTCCACTTAGGGCTCAGAGGAGATTTCTGTCATCAGCACTGGCAATTCAAGTCATGGGGAAGGATGAGATGGCCTGGCAAAAGAGTATAAAATGAAAAAAGAGGTCTTGACTCTGACCTCTAACCAACTCTAACATGTAGTGGTTGGAGGAGGAGAACTGGCAAAGAGGCTGATTAAGAGCAGACAGAGAGGGGTGCCTGGGTGAATCAGTGGGTTCTGCTCAGGTCATGATCCCAGGGTCCTGGGAATGAGCCCTGCATCAGGCTCTCTGCTCAAGGGGGAGCCTGCTTCCTCTTCTCTCTCTGCCGGCCTCTCTGCCTACTCGTGATCTCTGTCTGTCAAATAAATAAATAAAATCTTAAAAAAAAAAAAAAAGAACAGATAGAAAGGTACAAGGAAAACCTGAAGAGTGGGGAAAGGGAGGAGGGAAATAGAAACCAAAGAAAGAGGGTGATTCAAGATAGAAAGAGTAATCAATGGCACAGGGGTGGGTGTTAATGCTGCTGAGCACAAAATAATGTGAGAACTGAAAATTTTCTGCTGAATTTAGCAGTATCATGGTCACAGGTAACTCTAGAAAGAGCCATTTTGTTGGAGGAACAAGGGCCAAAATGAAATGGGTCTTTAATGGAATGTGAGGAAATGTGAGGATATAGAGTCTTGACAAATTTCATTGTGCAGAGAAAGGGAGAAATGGTGGGTAAAAGGAAAAACATTAAATAGGATTTCTTATTATTAAATGGGAGAGGCCAGAGGGTATTTAAATATTGGTGGCAATAGGACAGTTAAGATGGAAGGATTGAATAAACAGGAAAGAAAAGGATTCACTTGTTATATTGTCTAAGGACGAATGCTGCTGTTGGTACCATACTGAGCTAATTGTAGACTCCCCCTATACCTTTCTTCTTGGCTATTGGCTAAGACTACAGAAAAGAGTCCCTCTATCTGCAAAGCATCACCTCCAAGTTCAGCCTCCTGAACTAGCAAGGCCAAGCCTCTTGCTGATCCTTCAAACTTCAGTAAGCTCTTGTTCCCTGAGCTTAGTTCAGTCCAGCACTCCAGATTTACTTCTCCTTTGCTCCATGACCACAGACACAACCAGTGGCTTTAGCCACATATTCTGGCAGCTCTTCCTGTGTTACAGCTCTAGGCTTTTCACTTGCTCAGGATGGGAAGTGAAAGGAATAAATACTAAACTCACAAAATATCAGTGCTTGTCTGTTCATCAGTTCAAAAGCTGAAAATATTTGCCCTATTTCATGGTGAGGGCCCATTATCAATTGCTTACTCCATCTTAAAGAACACCCAACTTCAAGGACAACCTAAAGTTATAAGTCAGATGTTGTATACTCTTGCGATTCCCAAGCCAGGGCCCTTCCTATGCATGCTTCATGGGTTTTCCTTTCAGACTTCTTTCTAGCTAGGTTTCCCTTAAATTTAATATGGCTGTCATTCCCCCACAGAAATCTAATCCCCTCTGTTTCACGTTTTTTTCTGGACCTTTTAATGTCCTAACTTACTTCTTTGGAGAAAATATTGAAAGCTGAAAGTAGTAGATAAAGATTTGTGTTCAGGAAATCAGCACAGATGTATGGTATAATTTTTACCAAAAGTTCAATATTACCTTAATATGTATTCAGGGGAAAAGCGATAATGTTCGCTTTTATGATCCCATTTAGATGGGATCATAAAACAATTGAATATTTTCATAGCTATTTACTGAGACATTGTTTTGAGGCAGTTTTACACTATCATTTCTGATTCTTCTGTGTTTACTATTGGTGTTTTAAAATGAAAGGCAGAGAGAAAAGAAGGGAGGAAGGGGAGCAGAGTAAAGGATTCTGCTTCACTTTCGCCCCTAAAAAGCTAACAAGCACATAGGCATCCAGTTTAAAAGTCCAGAATCCTGTGATATTTCCTTTGGTTTCATCTCGGCTCACCTCATGCTAAGAGGTAGCACAATACAGTGATATGATCATGGATTTTGGAGACAGATAAATCTGGGCTCAAATACTGGCTCCATTGTTCACCCTCTGTGAGACCTTGGACAGTTTTCTAATTCTCTGAGCCTCAGTTTCTTCATGAAATATTTAACAATGTGAACCTTGCTGGGTCACTGTGAGGATCACATAAGATTAAGTGTGCAAAGTGAATTACATATCAATAAATGGTAGCTATTGTTGCAAAATGGACTGAGACCTAACAAATGCATGCTGGTCTATTTCCTTTAGGAGAGAGGAGCCTAATTGGAGTGAGAGCCACCTGCAGATGGAGCCATTCATAATAAATGGAGTCATTCAGACTCAAGTTGTGACTCTCATAATGGAGGGGGCCAAATGCTCCTTAGCATGATGATGTCAGCATTACGGTTTCCCATGAAATATGCTTTCTTCATATGAGACTAGTTGGTGAGGTTGTGGAGTGGGGCTGGAGGGAGTGTGCAGTGAGTGAAAGTGAATGCTTGCTTTGATGGATATGCTTGATTCTTGGGGCCAGAAGAAGTTTGCCACAATTCTTGCTAGTAGAGAAATTGAATCAAGGCACTTTCTTTCTCTTCAGTGTGTAAATTTAGAGCTTGCTTATTCCCCTTTGGAGTCCGCAAAGCCTGGAAAGCTTGAGTTCATAACACCAGAAAGAACATAGGGGAGGAAACTCCAGTGAAAAGCAGTAGAGATTCCGGAAGGATGGATGTGAACACTAGACTGGGGGTGTCTAGAAGGAGCTATTAAATGACAGGAGAAGAAATTGGGAAGAGTGAAAAGGGGTTAGAAAAGAGGGATACTTCATGTATACCTTCCTTCTGAAGGTTGAATCTGTAAGTGCCCATCATACCCTTTTACGGTAGCAAGGAAACAAAATCTGGTGTTCCCAGGTGATATTACTCAGTGAGAACTTTTCTGACCTTTTCTAAAAGGAATGTGTGTTCTTTCTTTGAATTTTGGTGTTTGTGTTTGGTCTGAGGAAGACTAGCAGGGCGAGGAATGTTTGAGACAGGAAAGGTCATTATTTCCCAACCACCCTGGAAGGGGTTTCCTGGCCACCCTACCAAACATCCATGTTCCCACATGTTGTTGCTCTCCACAGAGGAATGATGAGCCCCTTGTGGCTGAGACTACTTCACCAAACAGGATAGAATTTCCCTATTTTCTTCCACAACCCATCATGAGAGAGAAAAGGATGGGGCTCTATCAAGTCCAGGTTTTTATATTGAGAGTTCTCCCTTGATGTGCTTTGTGAACCTTTCTTTCTGACAAAGTAAACATTCCAGCTATGCTGTTTGGCATGGCTATCCTCCTCCTCCCTACCTTTACTTTACAGTACCAGCAGCCTGTCCTCTTTAATCCCAAACCTTGGTGACTTTTCATTCTCATGCAACATCCCTACTGTTCCATTTCTTGTTAGCCAAGTATAAATCTGCATTTAGTTATTACATTTCAACTAAATACACACATACTTATTATATCCCTGTTTCTGTTTCTGTTTCTGTTTCTTCTCATCCTTTCCCTGGAGAGAGATTTAGGGATCAATAATTGTATGTGTGTGTACCTTGACATACGCACGCATGCACACACACACACACACACACACACACACACACACTCCATGTAGAAATAGAGACCAAAGTAGCAGGGAGTGGACTACAGTAGTGGGTATTAAGAACATGGGAGTGAAGGTAAGAGAGAAGTGATTTATCATTGATATAGAGTCTTTGAAGTGATGGATGGGTAAAGAGAAATTTTAAGTTATTTTGCTGAGTGATACACTCTTTAAATCCCATGCCACTCATTCAAGAATACCTTCGGAAGTCATCCACATAACTCTTCTAAGTCTCTTAAAATTTTATTTGAGTTTTTATCTGGTCGTATTGTAGTAGAATGAGATCTCAAGGGGGTTATTCCATATTTGTGTTAAAGTTAGGTATAGGCTAGGGTAGCTGGGTCAGAGGCCAAGATAATAAAGGGCCAAAGGACAATGATGAAAGTAATTCAGGACCAAAGCCCAGAAAAGAGTGATTTTAAGGGGGCTTGGAACCCTCCAATGGCTAGACCACATGTGGATCAAAGATCCTAACTACTAAATGGGGGAAGGTATAGTCCCTAACAGACCTTCTAGACCTATAGTTTGCTGTAAATCCCTTAAATTGTTAGCACCAATCCTAGATTTATTCCACTAATCCATCTTCTGGATCAGAGACTTCACCAGGCCTGATCCTAAATCATAATCAGGAGTGTGAGGCCAACATTTTCAGCTTCCTTTTAGACATCCTACTTGGTGACCTTTTTCAGACTCAGCATATCCAGAACTGAACCCTTTCAAATCCCTTGTAGCTTTGTTTAGGTTATCAGTCACCTAGGTAACCAGGAAAGAAACACTGATTCCTTCTCTCCCTCACTCTCCATCTCTAACTAGGCCATTAGTTCAGTTGTTACTACTCCCAAAAGCTCACTTTCTAAACCCATTTTTCTTGAGCAATTCCCCTATTTTACATCCTCACCACTGGCTTCCTAACTAGTTTCTCAACTGTAATCTTCATTGTCCATTTTACACCTACAGTGTCAGCAGAATGATTTTTCTAAAATACTTCAGTGGCTCCTTTTTGTCCACAGGATCCTTTTTGTCCACAGTCTAAACTTATTCACAAGTTTCATAATTTATAGCCTGCACTATACTACTTCCCTTCTGGCCTCATGTCCCAACACTTTTCTTCAGTGCTCCTTTTGAGATAACACTGTTATTTCACACTTCATGTTCTTTCATATCTCTAAGCTGTGATTTCTACCCAGAATGTTTTTTGCTCACCTTGTCTGCCTCCAAGTTTTGACTCAGATATTACTTTCTCTGAATCCTTCCTTGATACCTCTCTACTGAAGTCAGTTTCTGTCTCCTCAGTAATCCCATAGCATTTTGACTATGAGGTAGCACAGACAAGAACTATATCTTATTATTTATTTTTGGGTCCTTGTATGTAAAAATAGTACTACTATGTAGATGTTATTCACTACTTATTGAGTGATTAAATTTGTTATTATATCTGAGACACCATGGACTTGTTTCTACATGATAATAAGTTATTAAGATAGTTAAAAACTAAACAAAGAGCAAGCTAGGAATAGAAAGATGCTTTCTTAACCTGATAGATTAAAAGTTAAAAAAGTCTATAACTAACATTATGCTTACTGGTGAAATATTGAGAGCTTTCACCCTGAGGTCAAGAATAAGACAAGGATGGGGGCGACTGGGTGGCTCAGTGGGTTAAAGCCTCTGCCTTCGGCTCAGGGTCCTGGGCTTGAGCCCTGCATCAGGCTCTTGGGAACCTGCTTCCCCCTCTCTCTGCCTGCCTCTCTGCCTACTTGTGATCTTTGTCTGTCAAATAAATAAATAAAATCTTTAAAAAAAATAAAAAAGTAGCAAGACAAGGATGTACACTATTACCATTGCTCTTCAGTATTTTACTGGAGACCTAGTCAGTGCAACAGAGAAAGAAAAAGTAATCAAAATATATATAAAAATACATTAAGCTATATGTTGGAGATTGGTGTACTTTATGCACTACATATATTTTTATCAAATATATAAATCAAATATGTATGTGTATATTCACGCACACACACACACACACACACACACAACCCTAAACCAAACAAAAGCAATGGAGTTATCTTCAAATTTTAACTTCATCATTCTTTTTGAACTGGGCTTGTATCTATTTTCAATGTCCAGTCAAACATTAATACTTCCTATTTTTAGGATTATTCACTATAGCCTCCAGTACTACAGTGTGTGGTAGTGCCAGAAACAGGGCAGCTGGGCTGATTCCTTACAGAGAGAGATTGGTGAAAAATCTGATTATTTTTTCTCTTAATTTCCTACAAGGCAACTGCTTTTTCTGTTTTTCTAGTTAAGACATAATTTGCATACCATAAGGTTCATCCTTTTAAACTGTAAAAGAGTTTTAAATATATTCACCACTATCCAATCCCAGAACATTTCATCACCTCAAAAAGCAGCACTGTACTTACTAGGAGTCCTCCCTATCCTCCACTTGCCCACCTGACCCTTGGAAAGCATTAAACTATTTTCTCTATCTCTCAGTTTGCCTATTCCAACATCTCATACAAATAAAATTATGCAATTTGTGGCCTTTTATGAAAGACAGATGATTTAAAGGAAAATAAATAACATTGTGTAGTGGAGTTTATAACAGATGAAAAAGTTAAAGGAATGACAATAGTAGCATAAAGATCTAATGTGGGGGTACGGCAGCCTCAATATGGTCCCACAAAGATGTCTATATCCTCATCTATGGAACTTGTGAGTAGGTTACATTGCACGACAAAAAAGAATTAAGGTCACAGATGGGAATGAAATAGGGAGATCATCCTGGATTCTTTGAATAGACTCACTCTAATCATATAAACTCTTTAAAGTAAAAGAATGCGACAGAATGGGTCAGAGAGATGTCATGGGAAAAGTTCAACTCACTGGTGGTTGCTGGCCTTGAAAATAGAGGAAGATGGCTACAAACCAATGTAATAGCCTCTAGAACATAACAGTCCTCAGTTTACAGTGAGTGAGAAAATGAGAATCTTGATCCTACAACATTACTGAATTCTGCTAACAACCGGAATGAGTAGGTAATGGATCTCCACCAGAGCCTTCAGAAAGGACCCGAGCCTTGCCAACACTTTGGTTTTAGCTAATTGAGATCTGTCTCAGAGTTCTGGCTTACAGAACCAGAAGATAATAAATCTGCATTACTTTAGTCTCCAAACTTGGGGTAATTTGTTATGGCAGCAATAGAAAACTAATACCAAGTGTTGGAAAGAATATGTAGCAACTAGAAGTGTCATAGATTCTAGTAGGAGTATAAAATGGTACAACCACTTTGGAAAACAGTGTGACAATTTTTTATATAGTTAAATATAAACTTACCATGTGACTCAAAAAACCAACTCTTAGGCATTTACCCAGAAGAGAAAACATGTCCACAGAAAGTCTTTTGTATGAATATTCATTGCAGTTTTATTCACAATAACCTCAAACTAAGAACACCTTAAATATCCATCAACAGATAAATGGTTATTTATACATTTTGGTATATTCATACAAAGGAGTATTACTTAACAATAAAAAGAGAACTACTAATATAAGCAACAACATTGATGAATCTCAAAAATACTTAGCTGAGCAAGAGAAGCCAGACACAAGAGCACATGCTAGTTCTCTCCCACCTCACCCCATTCATGTAAAGATACAGAACAAATGAAACTAATCTGTAGCAATAGAAATTAGAATTCCTAGGGCAGGAGGTGGAGTAGAATTGTTACAGAGGGGCATGAGGAAATTTTTGGGGTGTTGGAAATGTTCCATATTCGTAAGTTACATAGTTATGTATGGTAAAACAAAACTCATCAAACTGCATATTAAAATGTGTACATTTTATTGTGTATAAATTATACAAAGAGTTGATAATAAAATGAAACATGCTAGACGACATTGTACTTGACATAAAAACTTGGCTGCACATAGGCAGAAAGACAGAGGTGTTAGCCTAACTCTGACATTAACCTATGTTACTTAGAACAAAACACATAACTTCTCTGAACTCCTACAGTCTCATCAGTAAAGTAACGTATTGAACAAATCAGAGGTTCTCAACCTGGCTGCACATTAGTGTCACCTGGAAAACTTTTAAAAAGTACTGATAATTGGGTTACATGCCCAAGATTGTCATTTTTTTTTAAAAGATTTTATTGATTTGTCAGAGAGAGAGAGAGAGAGCGCACAGGCAGACAGAATGGCAGGCAGAGGCAGAGGGAGAAGCAGGCTCCCTGCCGAGCAAGGAGCCCGATGTGCGACTCGATCCCAGGATGCTGGGATCATGACCTGAGCCGAAGGCAGCTGCTTAACCAACTGAGCCACCCAGGTGTCCCCCAAGATTGTCATTTTAATTGTCCTCAATGTTGGGCTTGAGAACTGGCATTTTTTTTTCCAGAAACTTCTTTTTTTTTTTTTAATTTATTTATTTGACAGAGAGAGAGAGATCACAAGTAGACAGAGAGGCAGGCAGAGAGAGAAGAGGGAAGTAGGCTCCCTGCTGAGCAGAGAGCCCGATGTGGGGCTGGATCCCAGGACCCTGGGATCATGACCTGAGCTGAAGGCAGAAGCTTTAACCTGCTGAGCCACCCAGGTGCCCCTTCCAGAAACTTCTTAACTGATTCTAACATGCATTGGTGTGAGAATCAGAGCTGTAGAAAGTTTACAGAAGAAGTCAGCAATTTCGTTTCCATGGAAATTGGCCTCCATTTTCTAAGAAAATGGATTGATTATTAGACTATGATTATTAGACTATTGATTATTAGACTATTATTAGACTATTATACTATCATTGATTATTAGACTATGGCTTAGAAATTGTGAAAATGTTGGAAAAGATGCCTAAAAAGATGATATATGACTTACATTTTGCCAAAATACCAGATGGAGAGTCATTTTCTATGAAGAACAAGTATTTAGTAACCAATCCCAGCTTTCTCTACCATTATCCCAGAAAAAATAGATACAAAAGATATATTATCTAGTTTATAAAAAGCACCTTTAAAGATTAAAATAATCAGAATATACTTGAATTTTCAAGTTTTGAATTTGTACTAGTTCAAATTTCCATTTTTATATACCATTTTATAGACTTAACTAGTTAGGAAGCTCTTTCTTGATGGCCTGTTCAGGAAGCAATTTTCTTTAATTTCTGGGCTCTTAAAATGATTGAGGCATCTACAGAGGAACCTTCTTTGCTAGTTCTCAGTGAATCACCCAAGAAGAGTCATGAGTTTCTCTGACATTTTGAAGCTAGTCAAAAGGCAATCCGATTTGGTAATTCAGAGAGTGATCATTCTCTTTGTGGCTTGTCCAGATGCCCTGTCTCCCTTATTTTTTTCTTGACCACTGTTTTTCTATTTCTCCATTGGAAGAGAGGCATGGACACTTGAGGGAAACCGGGTCATAGTTAAACAAATCTGTTTACTTGGCAAATGGCTCCATTTGTTAGAAGAATTGGAACTGGTTTTTTAAATAGTGGTTCTAGAATTACCCTAAAATCATTTATGAAGCTCTCCATATCTTGATGCTATTGATGTGTGTGTGTGTGTGTGTGTGTGTGTGTGTTGGGGTGGGGGAGGAGAGAGAGATGTTTATGATAAACAGTAGACTCAACAGTTCTAACCTGAAACATAGGACTGATTTTATTTTTTATTTATTTGCCAAAATAGGTGTTTTAAAATTTAATTTGCTACTTCTTAGTCGTGGAGTAGCTGTGAGTACAAGTCAATGTCATTCTTTTTAAAAATTATCCCAGTGGGGGCAATCAGGGTCTTGGGAAAAAAAACCGCACACTGGTACAACAACATATGGTCTACCAAATTCACAATTGAGTGACTTTTCTTGCAGCTGTGGTTCAAATTATAGGCATTTCAGATGCTTAATGGTGACTTTAATTTACTGTGAGGAAGTATATGCTGAGCATCTGGAAGGACATGCTTTTACTTTAATCATTTTGATTTAGGTGACAGTAATTACAAGTATCATCATGGTCTGTAGAGAAAACATTGGTTTTACTGTTACCTGCCAGGACTTGTTTCCATCTTCCATCAGGACATTTTTTTTTTCCTTGGACCAAGAGGGGTTAAATATTACACACACACACACACACACACACAAGTTAAATTGCTGTTTTAAAAGTTACTTTGCTCCATAAGTGTCTGGCATAAGCATGGATTCATTATAATTCGAATTGGTGAATTTACTTAGCCAGTTTGATAACATATTAAAAGATTAAGAATAGTGGTATTTAAGGTACCTTTAAAAAGCATTCATCTGAAAAAAAAAAAAAGCATTCATCTATCCTGGAGATTTAATAGCTAAGTAGGTATAGCAACTTGAAAGTCATTGGAGTAACATAAATTACTTCTGTCTTTGACTATGCAGTTAGTTTTGTGAAAACTCCACTAGCTATCCTGCCAAGAAGTACAGTACAGAATGGGACAAATGCCTTGCTCTTAGCTCTTAGGTTATTCTATTTCCTGTTTTAAAGGCATGGAACTAGAAAGATTAGAATAATCATTTAACTCAAATCCAAAGAAGAGGTTTAAACTCAAGATCAAAATATCTCAGAACCAGAAGACTCTTCAAACTAGAGGGAAGATCGAGGAGATAGGAATAAATACACTTCAGTATGGAGATATAAATAAGCTTGTGTGACACACTGTAAGTATTCAATAAGTATTTATTGAGTGAATAAGTGAGAATTCCAACCAATCAAAACTTTGCAGAAGTTGTTTGTATAACAGTTCCTATAGTTCAAAAGTATCTTACAAATATGAGCATCTTAATGGTTAAACAACAGGTAAAATCCTCTAAATATAGTTCTCTATTGAAAAGATCCAACTCTGTTGCTCTGCCAGTATAACTTTATACCTCGGACTCTGTGAATGCCTTTCTTCAATGGTAGCAGGAGGACCATAACATATTTTCTTTCTACATCACCAGATTGTTGTGAAGATCAAATGAGCAAATAGCAATGCTTCATAAACTAAAGAGAGTTGAAAAATGTGGTGTTCTCCATATTATCTTATTTCTATTTTCCCGCAAAGGGTGGTTCATTTTCCTTTGTCCTCTACCACATACATATTGATAAATGTATTAGATCCAGACACTGTGTTTCTTCTGGACCTTAAGAATAACAATGTTTTCAGTAATGGGGTCATTTAGAGAAGTTGGACTCAATTACTTCAGCAATGATCAAGCCAAGTCCTATTCATTTGGGGTTGTTCTTTCTAGGGTTATCTTCTTTGAAGCAATTTCTGTCTTTGTTAGTAGCTCCTTCCAAGGAGAGATAGCAGAAATTAAAGGACCCAGTGACATGTTTTCTTAGAGTTGAAAAGGGCATTAGTGACATTAGTCTGTTATTCTTAAGTATAAGGTCAAGTAGAGAAAGGTTCTTTGGTTATAAGAGAACACATCTGCATATAGCAATACTAGGTGTTCCCCCAGATCCCTGTCCAGTACTGTTTTTATTATTCTAGTGTAATTGATTTGACTAGTAAAAATGCCTTTTTCTTTTTTTTTTTAGATTTTATTTATTTGTTTGACAGATAGAAATCACAAGTAGGCAGAGAGGGAGGCAGAGAGACAGGGAGGAAGCAGGCTCCCTGCCGAGCAGAGCCCAATGCGGGGCTCGATCCCAGGACCCTGAGACCATGACCTGAGCCGAAGGCAGAGGCTTTAACCCACAGAGGCACCCAGGCACCCCAAAAATGCTTTTGACATAGAAGGGTTTAAGGCCCTTAAAGGAGGGATAATCATTTTCCCCTGTCCTTTCCATATGCTTCTTTGCCTTGGTATTTGAGAGGTGACATTTGTTAAGAAGTTCCAGAGCCTGTAGTGAAGATAATTAAAGCTAGGGACACCTGGCATCTTTTTGATCCGTCCTTTAGTTTTTTTATTGTAGAGTATAGAAAACACAGATTCTATGAAGAGAAACTCTCAATACTAAATGATTTTTAATACCTTGGTTATTAAAAAACATTGGCAACTTCAAAATACTCAAACATACTCAAATGAGAGTGTATTCTGGATTGATAAGTTGTGGAATATGTACTTAAGAAGAGTTATGTTCTAGAAATTGGAACTGAATACTTCTCAGGTAAAGTATCATGGTGGCAGTCTCCAAGCATTAATTCTTTCCTATCCAGTTAGTCTACCAATCATGCTAATCCCATTCACCTTGCAGAGTAGGGTTTAGGAAAAGCATGTGACCTGATTCTAGCCAAGGTTGCTGGGGAAATGTCTGCTAGGAGGAACTGGAGTTTCTGGGAAGGATTTCATCGCTCCCAAAATTTCACAGAAAAGATATGGCTAATTTTCTTTCTGTGAACAGTTATGTGTAGATGTGATGCCCAGAACTACTGCAGCCATCCTGATGTCTACCTGAGAAAGAATTTACATGCAAGCATTGCAGAGCTAGGGGAGGTATCAGAGAGGTGAAGTTAAAGTCCTGAGAAACCTGCTTAACAGAGGTTTCCCTTTAACCTGTAGCTGAACACATCCTAAATGAAAGTTTGAATGACAAAAGCTCTTAAATTAATAATTGATAACCCACCCTCAGGAGCCCCTGGGTGGTGTAGTCAGTTGTGCATCGGAGTCTTAGTTTCAGCTCAGATTGTGATCTTAGGATCATGAGATTGAGCCCTGTGCCAGCTCCACACTCACTAGAGAGCCTGCTTGAGATTCTCTCTCCCTTTCCCTGTGCCCCTCCTGCTTATGCTCTTGCTCTCTATAATATGATAAATAAATCTTAAAAAAATAATAATTGCTAGCCCATCCTTTCATCTCTGTGAAAATGTTCCAAAACCTGTAGTTTTGCTAATACATAGCCATTCCTTGTAAATTTATCTAGTAGGCAATATGGATCTCAGAGCAAAGAAATAATAATTATTATTATTACTAAAAATCCTCAGTAGTAGTAAAAGACTCTTTCTAGATACTCTGTTTGTTTCAGGTGGGTTGGATAAAGGATAAAATTAACCAGTTATGGGGGGGGGGGTCAATCAACAAGCCTTTATTGGCTATCTACTAGTGCCCAACATTCTACCAGGGGTTTAATCAAGAGTAGGTAAATTACTTCTGTTATTTTCATGAGAAAGACTTCTTTTTTCAGTTATCCATTGCTAACAGAAGTATTCTTAATTCCCAGCCTTATAGCTCTTATGCTGTTAGTACCTAGTGCAGAGAAATGTGCTTGGAGAATTTGTGTTGACTTTTCTTTGCTAGCCAACATGAAGGTTGCCAGACTCTGCCAAAATCAGCACTAAAACTATTTCTCATGAGTAATAACAATAATATTCTTTTCCTTTATAGCATCTTTAATCTAAGAATCTTAAGCCTATATAAACATTTGCCCAGCAATACCCTCAAAATCTCAGCATTTGGTTGATAGGGAATTCAACTAGATGGAAGAACACAGAAATAAAAGTAAAACCCAGAATCTTGACTCATAATTGTCTTTTAATCTATTGTCCCCACCTAACCATTCAATAAAAATAAAAAATTACAGAGGCTTCAGGAGGATAAACAACTAAGATTTTTCCAGCCCCAGTTGATGGTTCACTATTCCTCTTTCCTTGCCTTTTAAAATTATTTTTAATCTTTAATTTTATTTTTGACAGCAGGAACTCAGAATGCCAAAAGAGGGGGAATTGAGCTGATTATGACTATCAAAGTATCTTGGGTCTGCAAAAAAACTTGGCATTATTTGAGGAGTGAGGTTTCTTTGGATATTTACAGAGCTTCTTGTTGGATTAAATTACTGTCAAAACAATCTTTCCCTTGGTTCTTAAGAAATTCTCTTTCTAAATTGAAAGGGAAAAGAAAATCATGGAATCAAATTTTGGAGGAATAAGAAACAGTGATGTGTCAAATTCCCTAAATTCTGAGTTTTCATAGCTTATGAAAAGAGCTTTGAATTCCACTATTTGGACTTAGGGTAAATCAGCAGAAGCTACGTAGAAGTTTAAGAAAATTCATGATGAAACTAAGATTTCATGATACTATTTTTAACTGACATAAACCCTCTTTGAACATAAAGAAATGAAAATTAATAAGCTGATTATAAGTTAATCATTTCCTAATAAAGACCCACCAGGGTCTCAACTTGGCAACATTTTGATTAATCCATTTTTGGTTGATTAATAATTATTCTGTCTTGACCCATAAAGGTTTTGAATTGTAGTATCTTCTCAGAAAGTAATAATACTGTATTAGAAATCATTCTATTTGACTCATTCCATTTATATGTCTTTCCATTTAGGACTATGTTAGCCAGGGGTCTGATTCCATCCAGCACACAGCCAGCCAGGTGAGAAATCCACTTGATAGGAAAGATCTTAATAAAATATCCCAACATTTCCCTAAAGTTGAGTTCACAAAGAGTATAGTAGAAGATGCAGATTTTCCTTTAGTATACATCTTGAACCTCCCGTCAATAGCTCTCAATCATCCTTGCCAGGGATGTGAAGTTTTAATGTCATACATCATGTAAAAGGATACATTAAAGCTGAAGTTTAAAATGGAACCCAAGATACCACAGAAAACAGATCTAGATTTAAATAGGTGGTAAAATTTAGATTTTAGTGGAGTGCTAAATTTTTGTATTATTGAAGGTATACACTTTTTTTTTGTTTTGTTTTGCTTTGTTTTTACATAAGGCAAGATCTGTTCATCTGTCTATCTCTGGTTGTTAATCTTGCTTTGAAATAACAACTGACAGGTAATTTCTAATTTTCAAAGAACTTTATTATTACTTAACACATGGCTCATCTCATAAGTGCCATAAGCATTAACTTGGACAGGCATTATTTTCCCCACTATTGGTCAGTTGCTCTAGGTGGCTCAGCTGCTAAATTGGAATTAGAACCCAGTCTTCTGATTTTTCATCTACTGAGCCTCTCTCTGCCACTTTTACTTTCTTATAACTCTGAAACGTATATAGATTAGCCCTTAACACCTAATTAATTTCTCTTAAAATATTGTCAGTATCTTCATCTTTATTTTCTTGTACTATCTCCATGGGAACTGAACCACCACATAAATCCCCATTTCTAGGTATCATTTTTTCTTTAGTGTTGCTATAAATTATTCAGCACATTTATTCTATGTCCCAAAGGTTGATGAAGTTCACTATGGAGGATATCTCTCCCACACTTAAAAACTATTGAAGATACAAACAATTGCATATCATTATTGTTACCCTATTGGACTAAGTCTGCATGGCAAAATCCCTTATAAAATCTTTAAAACTTTCTAAAATTTCTATAAGCTAATCCATTCAGAGAGGGGAAATAATAAGAAATTTTCACACTATACTCAGCTATTTGAAATGGTTGAGCCAGCTTTACTACTCTACCATGGAAGAAATCCAAAGACCAACAAACTCAGGTCCTCTATAAGTCTCTTCATTATTATGCTCTCTGCTATAACAAAGTACTTTATCTGTCAGCAAAATCGCATTAATGCCATGTTCATACTGGTCTTGAAAGAAACAAATATTTATTTGTACATGAGTTTTTCACAAGGTTGCCCTGATGAAACATATGCCATTGGAGGGCAAATATACTGATGTTAGTAAAAAAGAGCAAATTAATCCCAGGAACATAATTAGAGATAAAAGATGTCATTTTCTTAATTTCTGAAATACGGCTTATGTAAAATGTCACTCTGGGCTTTATTTGTGGAGGAAAAGTATGCTGGAACTTCAACTAACAGTTTTTTTAACTTGACATTTTGTCTATTAAAGAAATTTGTAGAACTGTGGGCAACTTCTTCCTACTGCTTCTGGCTAGCTCATTCAGTAAATTTTAATGTTATTATTGAAGATGACTGAGCCACCCAAGGTTTTAACTACTTGATTCTAAAAACTTCTGTAATGTTATGGTACAAATGCAAAGAGCCAAATTTTGAAATTTCCTGGATCAGCAGGAATACCCATTTGCTGGGAGGACTCACAGTGCTTCCTTTTTCTGGTTGAGCTGTGTTTTTTATATTCCCTTCTTGAACATTTTGGAATCCTTACCAGAAGCTGGGAAATAAGAGGAAGAGACTGTCAACCTTTCTGAATTATTATCCATAAAAATTATCAATAAGTACATATTTCATTGAGCAATTACTTGTCGTAACACCTGACCCAATAAAAGAGAGATTTTTAATGGCTGCATAGTATTCCATTGTGTATATATACCACA
Source organism: Mustela putorius furo (assembly GCF_011764305.1). Taxonomy (NCBI): domain Eukaryota; kingdom Metazoa; phylum Chordata; class Mammalia; order Carnivora; family Mustelidae; genus Mustela; species Mustela putorius. The sequence continues at coordinate 34,716,475 of NW_025421998.1, forward strand.
TCTTCTTGATCCATTCATCTGTTGAATAAGATCTTCCACTCTCAGTCGGTATATCTGAGCCACTTTGCTTCCACTTTTCAGTCTAAAGCTGAGGGAAAAGTGTTCCTGAAATAACTGAATTAAAAGTGAATATCGGGGCACTTGGGTGGCTCAGTGGGTTAAGCCTCTGCTTTCCGCTCAGGTTGTGATCCCAGGGTCCTGGGATGGAGCCCCGAATCTGGCTCTCTGCTCAGCAGGGAGTCCACTTCCCCTCCCCTGCCTCTCTGCCTGCCTCTCTGCCTACTTGTGATCTCTGTCAAATAAATAAATAAGATCTTTTTTAAAAAAAGTGAATATCAAAACAAGTTTTAACAGTTATTCAGGGCACAGTCTGAATGAATTCAGATTTGTACATTTTTATTTTCATTGAGTTTAATTGTAATGGTTTGAAAATCTAAACATAGCCTTAGATATTTCCATGATATCTGGCAGAAATAGCTTGCTGATCCTAAAATTCTAATACATTCATTCTTTGAAAATGGAACACACCTCTTCCATCACCATGTTGCTCAGTTCCTAATATATACAGGACAATTCATGAATAATGAATGGATGAATAAATAGGAATAGAGTTTTGACTGTTTGATAAATGACACCTTCCTTCTCTTTGGAGACATGACCATTCATTGTTATACAGAACACTCTTGAAAAAATAATTTGATATTGATCCTAATGGTCAAATGCAAGTTTGAAGAAATAGATGAGGGATGCAAACAAGTGCTAGACAGAATTTAATTAAACTGAAGGTCATTTCCTATTCCTACTTCAGAATTTGTCTCTATTATTAAGGAAAAAAATAACAGGACATTAATAGAAAATAGAAAATAGAAAAGGCAAGTGCTTTAACTTCATGTTCATAAAACCTACACTATAACCCATCTCTGGAATTTGAAAATTGGTCTTGAAATACTTTGGACCATAGCACTTAGGAGTTGAAGCAGCACCATGCTGCATCTAAAAGTAGAACAGTTTTTGTAAGTTTGCAAAAGATTTCTACATCACCAACAAAAATCTATCTTAGATAATATTTGCTCAGCATATCCGACTCTCCCCATATGCAGAATCCCATTGGTTTCAAGATGTAAAAATCCAGATCCCACTCAACACATAGAAGAAAGGAATATGCTTTTCTTTCACTTCAATTTCCTATTCACAGATACTCTCTATGTTGTTAAAACCAATTAAAAGACAAATTATTTTAATGTTAAAGTAAGAAAATAGAAGAATGCAATGAATCTTGAGTGTCAAAACTCAAGCATGGTCAGCCATAGGAATGAGTCTTCCAATCTAAATTATGTTTGTGGTTGGTTTTTGTCAAGTAAGGACAAAGAAAGAGGAATAAACATAAATAGCTGCAATATGATAACTATATGACTAGAGTTACTCATTATAGAATAACATGTGAGTGACAAGGTGATTTTGCTTTATGGATAGAATTAGATATGGAACTTGTCATTGCTGGTAGGAAGGAGTGGTTGGAGAGACTCAGCAGAGAGATAAGATGAGAGATAGTAGGATATATTGAATTCCTACTAAAAGTCTACTACAGATACTGTATTAGTAGGTTAAACACAACTTATTCAGAAGTATAATTGTTTATAGACAGTTCACCTTAAGCTTTGTACCCTTTTAGTTTTTTAAGTGGTATTTTGAATGGGTCATCATGGTGGTGGCTCTGTAGATAAAGTAATCTAGTCATTCAGGCCACTTTCCTCTGAATGGCTGGAAATAATTAGATTAGAAATTGTCAGGAGTTAATAAAATGCCCCCCAGGTCATAGGAATTGGGTTCTCTTCCCTGTCTTGTCTTTAATGCACTACAGGGCCTTTGGTGGTTAGTGTATAATTTCATCCTTCACTAGAGCACTAGAGGTGTGACTCATGCACAACAACTCACATTTGATAATTGGTTATTTTAGTGAAATAGTTAAACAAGTTTCAATTGAGTAACTATTAATTTATTCAAATGCCTTATCATAAAACCCTAACAGGTGTAAGATTTGACTCCTGATATGTTAGCAGGGCTCTGAAATTTTTTTCCTCTCTACTAATGTTTATTGATTATCCTCTAATAAAACTCTAAATTTATATCTTTGTATTGCTAAAATGCAGCATTCCTTATGTAGGAATTATCATGAGGAAATGATCTATATAAATTCAGGCTATAACAGTGTTCACCATAATGTTATTTCTAATAGCTCCAATTTTAACTCATCATAAATATCTACAAACATGATATTTGTTAAATAAATTAAGGTTAGAATAATATGTAATGGGAAAGAATATTTTATTTTTAAAAAATATTTATTTATATTTGAGAAAGAGAGAGAGCAAAGATAGGGGTAGGGAGGTACAGAGGGAGAGGGGGAAGCAGACTCCTCACTGAGCAGGAAGCCTGGCTCGGGGGTTGATCCTGGGACCCTGAAATCATGACCTGAGCCAAAGACCAATGCTTAACCAACTGAGCCATCCAGGTACCCCAGGAAAGAATATTTCAAAAGAATGAAAAGAATGCCAGTGAAAATGTCAGAGAAACTCCAAGGGCCTATCCCTCAACAGAAACCTTGAAAAGCCTGGCTAAAACTGTCAGAATCAACTTTGTCAGAGCTATGGAAGATAATCAAAGATTTACAGCATCCAATCAAATGTTTAATCAGGAAGGGGGCAACTGAAACCCAGTGGAAACTTCTGTGGTGTTTTAACTTACCTTGACCGTACCCCACCTTCCCTGCACCACAGTCTTGAGAAAAACAGTCACCTCCCTGGTGTGGATGCCTGGTGCTGATAGAAACAGAGAACTTTATTCCCAGAGTGTAAGTCACTTTATATGTAAATGGATTATGGGCTAAAAGTGATCCAAATATATGCTGTCTATAAGAGATGTACATACTTTAGATACAAAGCCACAAGTAGATGGGAAATGAAGGGATGGAAAAATATACTCCATGGGAATAATAAGCAAAAGAAATCTGGGATTGCTATACTAGTATCAGATAAAATAGATTTTAGGTCAAAAATTATTATATTTAGGTCAAAAATTATTACAAGGACATTATATATTGACAAAAGGCCAATACATCAAGAAGACATAACAATTATTTACACACGTAATAGAACCCTAATGTAGATGAAGCAAAAATTGACAGAACTGAAGAGAGAAATAAGCAGTTCTATACTAATATTTGGAGACTTACATAATCCACTTACAATAATGGATAAAACAGAGACTTGTGATTAATAAGGAAATAGAGGACTGGGACAATACTATAGATCAACTAGAGCTAACATACATATACAGACCATTGCATTCAACAACAGTAGAACATAATATTCTTCTCAGGTCCACTTGGAACATTCTCCAAATTGAATATATATTAGTCCACAAAATGAACTTCAACAAATTTAAATGACTGAAATGATACAAAGTATCTTCTCAAATGACAGTGGAATGAAAGTAGAAATCAATAACTTAAGGAAAACTTTAATTTACAAATAAATAGAAATTAAACAACACTTTTTTTGGGGTGGGGGAGAGCATACATGTGCAAGGAAGTGGGAGGAGGAGCGGAGGGAGAGGGAGAGAGAGAATCCCAAGCAGGCCCACGGTCCAGGGCTCAAACTCATGAGCCTAAGATCATGAGCTGAGCCAAAATCAAGAGTCGATCATTTAACCGACTAAGCAACCCAGGCATTCTGGAAATTAAACAGTACAGTCTTAAACAACCAATGGGTCAAAGAAGAAACTACATGGAAATAAAATAAAATACTTAATTCAATAAAAATGAATTCAAGGACTCTGAAGGATTAAATAATGCCGCTAAAACTAATGCAAAAGTGTATGTATTGACATGGAAAGATGTTTATATTTTATCCAGTTTAAAAAGATAAAGGCCGGGGCGCCTGGGTGGCTCAGTGGGTTAAGCCGCTGCCTTCGGCTCAGGTCGTGATCTCAGGGTCCTGGGATCGAGTCCCGCATCGGGCTCTCTGCTCGGCAGGGAGCCTGCTTCTCTCTCTCTCTCTCTCTGCCTGCCTCTCCATCTACTTGTGATTTCTCTCTGTCAAATAAATAAAATCTTTAAAAAAAAAAAAAGAAAAGAAAAAGAAAAAGGCCAGCTGAAAAAAATGTAGCTGTGTACAGAGGAAGCCCATTAAAATACCCCATAAACACACATTCACACAAATAGAAAAGTATCTGACCATCATAGCAAAACATCAATTATCTTCAGTTGATTACTTTTGGTATTATGTTTTTCTTTCTGTTTATCTGTGTTTTCTAATTTTCTCTGATGAATATATATTACTTGATTGAATTTTAAGTGAAATTTAATGAAAAATAAGTGTTGTCATGAGAAAATATTTGGACATATGGTTTTGGATAGAATTATTTCTTCTGTTACTACTTTTTAAAATCTGAAGTCATCAAAACAGATGAAGAAAGGGAAATAGGGATTATTTAAAACTTGCAAAATATTGTATGTATAATAGGCAAATTTCAACAAAATTGTTATATAATACAGACTTTTGAAGAATTTTCTTTTTTTTAAAGATTTTATTTATTTATTTGACAGACAAAGATCACAAGTAGGCAGAGAGGCAGGCAGAGAAAGAGAGGGGGAAGCAGGCTCCCTGCTGAGCAGAAAGCCCGATGTGGAACTCAAACCCAGGACCCCGAGATCATGACCTGAGCCAAAGGAAGAGGCTTTAACCACTGAGCCACCCAGGTGCCCCAAGAATTTTCAATCAGAACATGTAACTACTGCCTTGATTTCTCTTTGATGTGATTTATAGTTGGATAACTTAGACTTCAAGAAAAAAGTAAACATACCCTAGTATTAAGAAACACTGTATCAGGTGAGTGATTATTTCACTGCTACTAGTATTTGGAGCAGGCATTTCAGGATGATTGATTCTCTGTGGAAAAGAAAGGAATTTACTCTCTTTGACCATCTGGGGCTCTTTAGGGCTCTCAGCAGCGCTTGCTTTGTTGGAAAATCCAGTTTTGCATTAGATTAGTTTCAAGGATAGAAATGTTATGGGAATGAAAATCCAAATACATTTTCTTTCTGGAGCCTTGTCTTTATTTTAATATAAGGAAACTTTTATTATCACAAAGTCATCTGTAAATGTGGTAAGGAAGAACTCAAATCATAAAATGTAAATCAAACCCTAAAATACGAACTTAACTAGCAATGGAAAAGAAAGAAGAGGCTTCTTTTGTCTTTTTATTTCTGACCTTCGTACCAAATATGGCTCATCTTATGAAAGAATTAAGCTTAAGACTGGTTCTGTCCTGTTACAGAACAGAGAACAGGGGAGCTGACATCACTCTTTTCATTATTTTCTGTAATATAAGTTGCTACTTAGTGGGCAAGTAAAAAATATAATTTTTATTCCTATTTCAAGAGAGATATTTTCTTCTAAAACATCTAATAATGGGTTATTGATTATGAATAGGAAAGTTCTTGGTTTTTGTTTTGTTTTTTTGCACTAGTCTTTGGGGGATGATTTTATTGAAGAAAAGTTTATTTGCAGGGAAGTATATAGTTTATTGTAGTTTCACAAATTCAGTACAGCACCAGGGTAAAGAAAAGATGCCTCCTTTTTGCTCCCTTCCCACCACTGCCTCTACCCAAAGGTAACCAATATCCTAACTTCTAATACCATGGAATAATTTTACATGTTTTTGAATTTCATTTAAACAGACTCAGACATTATTAACTCTTTTATGTCATCCCACATTATGTTTGCAAGATTCATCCTTATTGTGTATTGTTGACATGTGTACATTCTTATTGCTGAGTAATTTTTTTTTTTGCTAATATACCATCATTTATCTATTTACCCTATTTTTATGATCACTGGGTAGTTCGGGGCTATTAAAAATAGTACTTATATAAACATTCTATAAACATGACATGTACATTTGAAGTTGCTTATGCATTTTTGTTGGTTGTACCTAGGAATAGAATGGCTTAGTCACAAATTTAATAGGTACTGCCCAACAGACGTTTATAGTAATTAAACCAAATTATACTTCTACCATCAGTGTATGAGAGTTCCAGTTTAATTTAGCACATAACCCATCAGCATTCCAGAGTTCCAGTTGTTCTGCATGCCTGCCACTACTTGGTATTCTGTTCATTTTAGCCATTTAGTGGTCTAGTGTATAGTACTATCACACCATGGCTTTAATTTTGCTCTTCTCTGATGACTAACAAAACCAGACATGTTTCCAAGTTGTGTATTGACCTTTCGGATATCATTTGTAAAGTAACTGTGTAAACCTCTTGCTCATTTTTCTTCTTTGTTGTCTATATTTTTCTTACTTTTATATTTTTTATATTATATTATTTATATAATATATATTGTACAATATATATTATTTATATTATATTATTTATATTATTTTTTTTAAAGATGTATTTGTTTATTTGATATACAGAAATCACAAGGAGGCAGAGAGGCAGGCAGAGAGAGAGTAGGAAGCTGGCTCCCCGCCGAACAGAGTGCCCGATGCGAGGCTTGATCCCAGGACCCTGGGGTCATGACCCGAGCCGAAGGCAGAGGCTTTAACACACTGAGCAACCCAGGTGCCTCTATTTATATTATTTTACTTTTATATTTTTATAGGACTTATTTATATACCTTGGATATGAGTCCTTTGTCAGATATATGTATTGCTAATATTTTCTCTCACTGAGGACTCTCTTAATGATAACTTTTTATATAGTCTAATTTATCATTTTTCTTTATGGTTATTGCTTTTTTTGATAAATTAAAAAAAACTTTGTCTACTCCAAGTTTATGATGATGCTCAAGCTACTGATTATTAGATGCCATTCCTATATCTGGCCACTCTATTAGACCTTCTTATTGGTCCCAATAGTTATGAGAGTCTTTTTTTTTTTTTTTTTTTAGGTAGGTAGATAATCATATCATCTGAAATTATTGACTGTTTTAGGTCTTGCCTTTCATATTAGTCAGGAAGTAATCAAAACACATGATAAGATTAGTTTGAATAATATAAGAATATATTATTTTACATGCCAAGAAATTCCAAGATAGAGTAGGAGCAGGTACAGCATGTCAAGCTCCAGCTCTGATTTTATGAAAGTCCCTTTGCTTTAATTACCCTCTTCTGTTGACTTTTTCCTCAAGCTGATGCCCAGGTATTACAGCAAGTCCTGGTTTGCTAAGAAATTTGTAGAAAATTTTTCATCATGATTGAATGTTAAATATTACCAAATGCTTTTTCTACACCTATTGAGTTAATACTGTTTTATTTCTTTTAAGTGTTGATTAATATACCGAAGTATTTTTTGGTTTTGAGCCATCCTTGAATTCTTCAGCAAAACATGTAACTTATATTTTGTTGTTCTAATCTTCTACTGAATTCACTTTGCTAATATTTTATATAACATTTTGGATTCTTTGTTTATAACAGAATGGGGCCTATATTTTCCTTTCTTGTATGGTTCTTAGCTTAATTTGGCATCAGAATTAAGTTGAGTGGCATAATTCTTCATATTTTTCTAGTTCTTGGAGCAATTCAATACATTAGAATTTACAGTTGATCCTCATTACTTGTGTATTTTGTATTTGTGAATTTACTTGCAGACTAAAATTGATCTGTAACCCCAAAATACTTGCAGTGTTTTAATAGTCATTTGTAAACAGAAAGAGAGGTGAAGAATTTGAGTCACCCAATATGCATGTTTGTAGCAGAAGTTGAACAAGGCAATCTTCTGCCTTCTTGTTTTAGTTTTAATAATGAGATCAAGTATCTTTTTTGTAGCCTACTTAGTGCCATGTTTTTTGCATTTTTGTGCTTTTTCATGTTGGTGATTTTACAGTTTAAAATGGCCCCCAATCATAATGCTGGCATGCTGTCTAGTGTTCTTAGCATAAGACTGTTGTGGTGTGCCTCTGAGGGAAATCTGTGTGTTAAATAGGTTTTGTTCAGGTCTAAGTTTTTGGCTGTTGGCCATGAGTTCAATGTTAATGAATTAATGATAAGTAGTAAATAAAGTGTCTTTAAACAGAAAAATACACGAAATAAAATTATATATTGTCAGTTGATGAAAATGTTGTGGCCAGAGGCTCACAGAAACCTAGTCCTGTATTTCCCCTTGGAGCAGTGATTCACAATTCGCTAATTGTGTAGTAGTAACTTGATAAAGCATAACTACCAAAATAATAAGAATTGACTGTATGTATTGTTTGAAGAGTGGACAGCAGTCACCCTAGTGCCTTTTGTAAAGATGTATCAATAACTACCATTTTGATTTCTCTTAGGGTCTTGGTCTATTCAAGTATTCTACTATAATTTCTTAAAATGTCTCTTTCATTGATATTCCCATTTTTGGTGTTCCTTCCTATAATATTTTATTACCCTGTATATATTCCATTTTTATTCCTAATCTTATTATTTGGGTATCTCTTTTTTCTTTGAGTCTTGTCAATGTCTGGCTTTTGCTGCTTGACTATGAGTATTTTCAAATAATGAGATTTAATTTTGTGATTATCTATTTGCCCTTTATTTTTGGTTTTCTTAACATCTTCTCTTATCTTTAATAATTCCTTCCTTCCCTTTTCTTTAAGTTTAAAACTTAGTCAATTTCTTTTCATAACTTCTCATATCCTAAAATAAAGTTATAATTAGGACTTTAAAATTTTTCTTAATTATTTATTTGGATACATCCCCTAAGATTTGATGTAAAATGTTTTTGGTGTGGTTTAGTTACTCTGTTTCTATAAATGGAGAATACAGTATTTTTTTTTTTTGCTTTTTAATTTTTTTAAAATTTTTTTTTTAATTTTTTATTTTTTATAAACATAAATATATGTTTATATGGGGATAAAAATATATTTTTATCCCCAGGGGTACAGGTCTGTGAATCACCAGGTTTACACACTTCACAGCACTCACCATAGCACATACCCTCCCCAATGTCCATAACCCTACCCCCTTCTCCCAACCCCCTCCCCCTAGCAACCCTCAGTTTGTTTTGTGAGATTAAGAGTCACTTATGGTTTGTCTCCCTCCCAATCCCATCTTGTTTAATTTATTCTTCTCCTACCCCCTTAACCCCCCATGTTGCATCTCCACTTCCTCATATCAGGGAGATCATATGATAGTTGTCTTTCTCCACTTGAGAGAATACAGTATTTTTTAAAGGATTTTTTAAAAGATTTTTTTTTTTTTTGAGATAGAAAAAGCAAGGGGCGGGACTGAGGGAGAGAGAGAGACAAGCAGACTCCTCACTGGCACAGAGCCCCACTCAGGGCTTGATCTCAGAACCCTGAGATCACGACCTGAGCCGAAATCAAGAGTTGGACACTTAAGTGACTGAGCCATCCAGGAGCCCCTGTATTTGGACTGTTGTGTCTGGCTCCTTTCACTTAGCGTTTCCAAGGTCCATCTGTGTTGTAGCATATATCCGTACTTCATTCTTTTTATTTCCAGATAATATTTCATTATATGGATATACCACATTCATCAGTTGATGGCTACTTGTGTTGTTTCTACTTTCTAGCTGTAATGAATAGACTTTGATGACTCTTTGAACATATGTTTTCATTTCTCTTGGATATATATGTAGGAGGGGAATTGCTTGGCCACATGGCAGTTATATGTGTAACATTTTGAGTAAATGCCAAACTGTTCCAAAGTGACTGCACCATTTCACATCATCAGTAAATGAGGGTGCTAATTTCTCTACATCTTCACCAATACTTGTTATTTTCTGTCTTCTTTATTATAGCCATTCTAGTGGCTATGTACTGGTACCTCATTGTGGTTTTAATTTACATTTTTCTAATGACTAATAATATTGATCATCTTTTAATATGCTTTTTGGCCATTTGTATGTCTTTGGGTAAATGGCTATTTAAATATTTGCCTAGTTCTAAATGATTTGTGTTTTTATTGTTGAATTTTTAGAAGTATTTGTACATTCTAAATACCAATCCCTTAGCAGGTATATGATTTACAAATATTTTCTCCCATTCTGTAAGTTATCTTTTCACTTTCTTGATAGTGTTCTTTAAAACACAATTTTTAAAAATTTTGATAAGGTCCAGTCTACTTCTACTAATTTTTTTAAATTTTATTAAATTTTTTTTCAGTGTTCCAAAATTCATAGTTCTACTAATTTTTGCTTTATACTTGAAAATTTTTATTGAGCAAAAAATGCCAGTGGTGGTTATATTTTATTAATAGTTTGCTCTTTAAAAATCAACTTGAAATGTTCATTTTTATCCTTTAGAAGCTTATTTCCATCAATTCTATGTACAGTGATATTTGACTCTGTATATATGTACATCTTCACATTAAAAAAGATACTGATGACAGTTCTATCAATGAAGCCTGATAGAAGTAGTACTCATTTATTTTAAAATTATACTCACAAACTTATATGATCATAATTAAATATCATCTATGCTAATATCAAATGGTGTAATTACTTCAAAATGTGTCAGGTATAAAACTTATGTAATTATGGTATCTGTACTTATCAGTGCTAATAAATAAAATTATAGACAGCATTCCTTATTAATTGCATCTCATTAACTATAAAGTCCAAGTACAAAAAAACACACTCTATATTAAAGCATATGGTTTTTCAACTACTCTTAAACAGAGAAGTCTAAAATTGACATTTTAATTCTAAATGCTGCATAAAAAATAGATTCATCAGCCAACAAAACTTTCCTGTAACAGTCTGATCCTGCAGAAGCCTGTTAGTTTAGAGATGGAATTAGTATGGTCTTGATCACACACTTGAACCTCTAGGGAAACTCAAGGCTCTCTCCTCCTGTTATCCACACTAGCACTAAGAAATATGAGTAAATGAAGCCTTAGAAACAATGCTCAGAGAATTTAAATGGAACATTATACCTTCATCTTTTATCTCTTAGAAAAGTTTAGTTGGGGATTTCTGGATTCCTTATATACCAAATACAGACCATGTCAAAGCAGGAGTGCTAGGAATTCTTGCTGAGACATCAAAGATTTCCCTCAGCTATTGCTGTGATGGTTAGTTCTACATGTCAGCTTGACTAAGCAGTTGTACCCTGTTATTCAAACACTATTGTGTGTGTGTGTGTGTGTTTATGCCTTTTATTTTGCTACTTTAGCACATGAAAAAAGTTCCTTAAAAATTCTTTCAAGGGTTGTTAGTTATTGAAGTTCCCAAATGGCCTCATTTTTAAAATTTTTTTTTATTTTTTAAATTTCTTTTCAGTATACCAGAATTCATTGTTTATGCACCTGAAACACTATTCTTGTCGCTATTTTAAACACATCTACAATCTGTTCACTTTTTTTTTTAAGATTGTATTTATTTATTTGACAGACAGAGATCACAAGTAGGCAGAGAGGCAGTAGAGAGAGAGGGGGAGGGATGCTCCCCGCTGAGCAGAGAGCCTGATGCAGGGCTCAATCCCAGGATCCTGAGATCATGACCTGAGCAGAAAACAGAGGCTTTAACCCATTGAGCCACCTAGGTGCCCAAACAATCTGTTGACTTTAAGTAAAGGAAATTATCTTCAATAATGTGAATGGGCCTCATCCAATAAATTGAAGGGCCTTTAAAGCAACATTAACGTTTTCATTGAGGAAGAAGAAATTCTGCCTCAAGAACTGCAACATCAGCTCCTACCTGAGAAATATGAAATATTCAGCATTCCAGTCTGCCTTTCAGTTGAACTTGCCAGTCCCCCAAATCAGAACCCAATTCCTTGAAATAAATCTCTTTACACAAACACACACACATACGTCTTACTGGTTTGTTTCTCTGGAAAATCTTGACTGACTCACTGACCTGTTTCCTGAAACAAGTTGCTTTAGCATTAGACTGAACATGAAGCTTCTCAAGAAGGGCTTGAAATAATACTGTTGTGCACCCAGAGATAAACTTCACTATTTTCAAAACTTCCCCATCAACCTGAAAATACTAACTCTGCCTCTTATCCAGGAGGGGTTGCTAGGCCCTACCTGTATGATGGCTTGCCCTTCTTCGATCTTGCATCTCTAAGATTCAGAAGTGGCCACTTCCTCCAAGGCAGTTAGGAACTTCCTATTTGTTTTATCATAAGCTCTTTCTACCTATATCTTATAATAAAAATTGAAATTCAGATTTCTAAGCTCTGTTTTTGATATGTGGAAGAAGATTTTGAAATTTGGAAATCTGTTTTCTCTTCCACAAAATTCTGACCTTTAAAATTACTGTTTTTATGAGAATCTCAAAAAAGCCTAATTTGAGGCTGAGCAGTGACTTTATTGTCCTAGAATGCATATATTCTGGCTCCAAAACCCTGAATCACCCTGTTGAGTCAATAAAAGGGAAGTCATGTGCCATAATGATTTAAAGGGAATTAAAAATTCTTTTACTTAATATTTTTAAAAATACACAATTGATTCTGATTGGTTGAATTTCCTGGTGGTTCAGTTGGCCTAAACTTCATTTAGCAGCTTACAGTAACCAGCTGTGATAAATTATATTATTTCTTCACCATTCTTTATTCCCTCCTCAGCCGAGACATATTTTTAGCAGAGACACTTCCCAATGTCACTAGCTTGGAGTTTGGCCAAGTGACTTGTTTTGGCCAACAAAATGTAAGAGGACCTAATGGGAGTTATATTCAACCAGACTTCCAGTGTGTATATGTGGTTTGGTTTGCCCTCTTGTATTCTTGCCATCCATGATGAAAACGTGTTGTCTTAGGGAGCCAGTTTCTTCAGAGTTCCAGAATGAGGAGATATATAGAATAGACCTAAGCCCAGCCCATATCCTAGTACCAAATCCATTCAAACCCCACCCAGCCAATGCCAGCTGAGTCACACCCTATCCACAGACCTATGAGCAAGAAACCAATGTTTGTTGTCATAAGTCAACTGAAATTTGGAGGGGGGAGGTTTCTTTGTTACATAACATTATTGCAGTTAATAAGTTGACTAATACAATGGACTTACAGTAAATTATTTTTGCATGTTCTGTATTTTATATGGTATATAGTAGATTTAATTCAATTTATGTATCTGATTATCCAGTTTAATGAAGACTCCATATGATTTAACAAAGAAGAACAGTTTGTGCTGTGTATTGTTTATATCCACACTTGAGTAAATGTGGTGGAAATATATCTGCATCTTCCCATTAGGTTAGAAATGTTTCAGTTGGTTTTTGCTAGCAAGTCAGGAACCTAGCAATATCTTTACACACTCAAGACTTAGTGTACATGTTAGTGTATAGCCTCTCTTGACAGGCTTTATGTTGACCAAGAATAACATACCATCCAGTGGGAGGTTAAGTACAACTTCCTCATGACCAGCTGTTCACTTATATAACTCCAATATGGGATCATCAATGTGATGGGAAAATAAACTAGGGATGATTTTGATATTCATATATTGCCATGAGTATCTATCTCCTCCATCATATGTTGACATCTGTGATGGCCTTACTAAATAACTCAGGGCATCAGAGGATTGTTCTCTCCCACAAGCCAAGATAACTTTGGCAAACATATCTGTATAATATGTGCACTGGGCACATTTCCTTGTTGAATTATTCAATTAAATCTGATAATGAGAGCACATTGACACAGTTAAACACTCAGGTGAATAAAGGATTCACTTTGAAGTGCAGAGATTTCTGGAGTCATCTGTGTGTTAACAAGTGATGATTCTCACTATCATCATCCAGGGAGGAATAAACTTTAGAAAATGTAAACTAGAGTTGAGCATGCTGGAGGCTTTCTCTGGCATGATTTCAAGGAGATGAAACGTACAGGCAGTTTCCAGTATTCATTTGAACCATCAGTGTTTTTAGAATAAGTGGAATGAATTTTAAGCGCAGAAAAATAAGACTTAGTTCTTAAGTGAATCTTACACCTCTGAACTCCAGTGGGACATAAAGAGATAAATACAAGCATAGGTATCAACACATTTGATTTCTGATCCTCCCTCTGCAAAGCCCCTCATGCATAACCTTACAAAAATGTTGGGATTTGTTTTCATCTCAGTTCTTACTGTGTAAAATGGAAGAAAATTGACTGGTCCCCTATTGTTACCATAGTGCATATTACAAAGCACCAATAAAACTTTTTGCAAATAAAAGGACCATCCAGAAATACAAATTTGGGTAATGACTGTTACTTGATGTCTACATTATGAAATACCTGCCAGTCACACTAGCTGTCTCTGTAATAAGGGCATCATTACTAACAGTGGTTTGACACTTGGAAAATGCCTGCTTAAATGTTTATTAGCCTGCCCTGTCTCTCGATCTGGTCTGCACACCCTTCCAAATAAGGACTATTTCTTAGTTCTCCTTTAATCTTCATTACTTAGCACAGTACAGTGAGTGCAAGGTGGGTGATCATTGATTATTTATTTAATAAGAGCAGTTAATAATTGCCATTAGCTGATCCTCTTCCATGTATCAGATCCTGTACCAGGTATTTTACATAGACTGTCTCTAATTCATACAGTTATACAATAGCTACAAAAGAAAAAAAAAGTCCCCATTTTACAGATCAAGAAATCAAAGTTTGGAGAGGCTATGAGACTTAAGGCTATACTGCTAGTTTAATAAGAATGATTACATATAATGAATAAAATGTCTTAAGTAATTAGATGGCCATGATTAACAGTTTAGAAAAGCAAGAGCTAAAATAAAATATCACTAGTAGTTGTTAATTGCTGATGTATTTCATCATGTATCATCATCAACTGTTCAGTGTCTACTAGGATCATGGTGCTGACTTGAGTGTTACTTAACCTCTGAACTGAAGGCTTTGCATCAGTGTCTAGAGAAGAAATTAAACATGTGACATGTGTGAATGTTCTTTTCTTAACATTAAGAAAATTAAGAGGTTAGAAAATGAATTGGTTTTTTTCCCTCAAATTGTGAAAATACTACCCCTAAATTTATGTAAGTTAGTTGTTTTTTCTCCACTGACCTCCTCATGATTGTAGTCTGATAATGTGAATGAGTCATTTAGATGAGTTTCCTCCTCAGAATATCTCATTCATAATCGGGAAAGGACCATTTAGCTAACCACTCTTTTTTTGCCGCTCAGGAAATTCGAGCCCAGACAGATGAAGTGGCCAGCTTGCAGTCAGTCAGCTGGCCAATGTCAGGGCTGCAATTAGAAACCAGACTTTCTTTCCATTACCCCAACCCCAGATTTCCATATTGTACTTTTTAAAACGTAATGTCTTTTCTCATGTACTAATTAAGAAATATCATATAAGCTGCAGGAACATATTTTTCTTCAGTTATCAATTAACCAGTGGCTTGAGTAGGAAGCCTTCAAGAATACATCGTAAATCTAATTTTTAAAAATCAGCTCTGCTTATCCACAGCCGCAGGAGCACCAGGTAGCTCTTTCTTGTTTACGAAGACCTTTACATTTAGTCATATATTTAGGCCTCACTGTGAGCTGTTACTGTGATCTTGACTTTGTAAATGAGGAAACTGTTAACCAAAGAGACTAAATCATTCAGTGGTGGGGTTGGGGCAATATGGTACAACCAGAACTCTAAAGTGGCTTTATGAACTTGATTTCCTTGCTTCCTCCATTTCAACACATTTCCTCATTCTTCTCATGGAAGAGTTGCCTGTCTCCTAGTGGATTCAGGCTCCCGCTTTTAGAGTAGACAGTTTTGGCAAGGAGGTGGCTGCCTGGCCAGGGACTGCATTCTCAGCCCCATACTCATTTGTGGGGCCCTGTGATGAGAACTTATCAGTGGAATCGGAGCAGAAATGTTATGTGTCAGAAGCACATTGTTCTTCTGTGATCTCTCTTTCCCCATCCACTGGCTTATGTTGGTATCTAGGACATCCTTGAAAGGCACATGTAAAGATGGCAGAGCTGCTGAGCCTGGGTGCCTGAATAACAACTGTCCCTTCCACCCTCTCCTCTGTTAACTGGTAATATCCACTATATTGGACTATTACCTGAGCAAAAAAATGTTTTGTACAAAAGTCAGTGAAGTTGTGAGGTTCTTCTGTTACAGTAGCTACCAGTCCCATAACTAAAATAAATATTTTTTATTAGAGAATAGAATTCAGATTTCTGTTATTCCCTGTGAAATCTCTATAAACACTTGCTCACTAACTCACAAACTTGTATTTTGCTACATTTCCCAGTAACCTCCTTTGTGTCCCTTGATTTTCCTCTACTGTAAGGTTATGATAGGTACTATCCTATACTTTTATTGATGGTATCCAAACAAAGGTATCATAAAATCACTTTTCTGGCATACTTATTTGCAGAATAAATAGATACCTAGCAAAAAAATTTTTAATTACTTCCCTCTTTTATTTATTTATTTATTTTTTAAGTATAATTTTTTATTTTTTATAAACATATATTTTTATCCCCAGGGGTACAGGTCTGTGAATCACCAGGTTTATACACTTCACAGCACTCACCAAAGCACATACCCTCCCCAATGTCCATAATCCCACCCTCTTCTCCCAAACCCCCTCCCCCCAGCAACCCTCAGTTTGCTTTGTGAGATTAAGAGTCACTTATGGTTTGTCTCCCTCCCAATCCCATTTTCTTTCATTTATTCTTCTCGTACCCACTTAAGCCTCCATGTTGCATCACCACTTCCTCATATCAGGGAGATCATATGATAGTTGTCTTTCTCTGCTTGACTTATTTCGCTAAGCATGATACGCTCTAGTTCCATCCATGTTGTCGCAAATGGCAAGATTTCATTTCTTTTGATGGCTGCATAGTATTCCATTGTGTATATATACCACATCTTCTTGATCCATTCATCTGTTGATGGACATCTAGGTTCTTTCCATAGTTTGGCTATTGTGGACATTGCTGCTATAAACATTCGGGTACACGTGCCCCTTTGGATCACTACGTTTGTATCATTAGGGTAAATACCCAATAGTGCAATTGCTGGGTCATAGGGCAGTTCTATTTTCAACATTTTGAGGAACCTCCATGCTGTTTTCCAGAGTGGTTGCACCAGCTTGCATTCCCACCAACAGTGTAGGAGGGTTCCCCTTTCTCCGCATCCTCGCCAGCATCTGTCATTTCCTGACTTGTTGATTTTAGCCATTCTGACTGGTGTGAGGTGATATCGCATTGTGGTTTTGATTTGTATTTCCCTGATGCCGAGTGATATGGAGCACTTTTTCATGTGTCTGTTGGCCATCTGGATGTCTTCTTTGCAGAAATGTCTGTACATGTCCTCTGCCCATTTCTTGATTAGATTATTTGTTCTTTGGGTGTTGAGTTTGCTAAGTTCTTTATAGATTCTGGACACTAGTCGTTTATCTGATATGTCGTTTGCAAATATCTTCTCCCATTCTGTCAGTTGTCTTTTGATTTTGTTAACTGTTTCCTTTGCTGTGCAAAATCTTTTGATCTTGATGAAATCCCAATAGTTCATTTTTGCCCTTGCTTCCCTTGCCTTTGGCGTTGTTCCTAGGAAGATGTTGCTGTGGCTGAGGTCGAAGAGGTTGCTGCCTGTGTTCTCCTCAAGGATTTTGATGGCTTCCTTTCGCACATTGAGGTCCTTCATCCATTTTGAGTCTATTTTTGTGTGTGGTGTAAGGAAATGGTCCAATTTCATTTTTCTGCATGTGGCTGTCCAATTTTCCCAGCACCATTTATTGAAGAGGCTGTCTTTTTTCCATTGGACATTCTTTCCTGCCTTGTCGAAGATGAGTTGACCATAGAGCTGAGGGTCTATTTCTGGGCTCTCTATTCTGTTCCATTGATCTATGTGTCTGTTTTTGTGCCAGTACCATGCTGTCTTGATGATGACAGCTTTGTAATAGAGCTTGAAGTCCGGAATTGTGATGCCACCAACGTTGGCTTTCTTTTTCAATATCCCTTTGGCTATTCGAGGTCTTTTCTGGTTCCATATAAATTTTAGAATTATTTGTTCCATTTCTTTAAAAAGATGGATGGTACTTTGATAGGAATTGCATTAAATGTGTAGATTGCTTTAGGTAGCATAGACATTTTCACAATATTTATTCTTCCAATCCAGGAGCATGGAACATTTTTCCATTTCTTTGTGTCTTCCTCAATTTCTTTCATGAGTACTTTATGGTTTTCTGAGTATAGATTCTGTGTCTCTTTGGTTAGGTTTATTCCTAGGTATCTTATGGTTTTGGGTGCAATTGTAAATGGGATTGACTCCTTAATTTCCCTTTCTTCTGTCTTGCTGTTGGTGTAGAGAAATGCAACTGATTTCTGTGCATTGGTTTTATATCCTGACACTTTACTGAATTCCTGTATAAGTTCTAGCAGTTTTGGAGTGGAGTCTTTTGGGTTTTCCACATATAGTATCATATCATCTGCGAAGAGTGATAATTTGACTTCTTCTTTGCCGATTTGGATGCCTTTAATTTCCTTTTGTTGTCTGATTGCTGAGGCTAGGACCTCTAGTACTATGTTGAATAGCAGTGGTGATAATGGACATCCCTGCTGTGTTCCTGACCTTAGCGGAAAAGCTTTCAGTTTTTCTCCATTGAGAATGACATTTCCCAGTAACCTCCTTTGTGTCCCTTGATTTTCCTCTACTGTAAGGTTATGATAGGTACTATCCTATACTTTTATTGATGGTATCCAAACAAAGGTATCATAAAATCACTTTTCTGGCATACTTATTTGAAGAATAAATAGATACCTAGCAAAAAAATTTTTAATGACTTCCCTCTTTTAAACTCTTCGAGGCACTCTCCATTTTCAAAAATATCTTTGAGAAAAATTCACATCTCTGACTGGGAAAGGAGTGGTGGTCTGGAATTAATCAGAGACGATTTATTGTCTCCTAAGAGTATAGCTCACACAAGGGCTTCCCTACTGGTTAGCAACCCGCAGAGCCTTAATACTGAGGATAGTCCCTCGGGAACACACAGGACCTGTTGTCTGGGCACTGATCCCAAAATGTGGCCTAAAACACATGCCAAAATCTCAGATCTCTTGCATTTCCCCACCACGCAGAGGGTCTGAGGCCTTCACTTCTTACACATCCTTGATGTGGTTGTTCCAGGGGTGAGAAGTGGGAAAAACAATGCTTTTGAGAAAGGTATCCAGACAAATTACTTTGACAACTCTCTCCTCCACCCTAAGCTTTATAATTCACTCTCCGTGCAATGTCAGGTGTTGTTTCTCTTCATTTCAAGTCTAAAATCTGAATCGAATCTCAGAAGAAGGAAAGTTTTGTCAGTTAAGCAGTCACCATAGCAAATGATAAATGCTCCTGCCGCTTTTTTGAAAAAATCCTGAAGCAGAGTTTAGTTACTAGAGTAAATCCCCATAGAAAAAGGAATAAATCTCTGTGACATCTCCTAATGTACACCATTTCCCTTAAACACCTCTTCCTGTCCACTTTCCACACCTCCTTCCCCCTTTTTCCAATGCTCCTTTGTTTTGTGTTTTTGGCCTTTAGGGGACAACTTAGCCAGCAGATGGTACCAGGAAACCAAGGGTATTGCATCCAGCTGTGTGAAAGTATATTGGTGAATTAAAGCCCCTGGTCTAGGATCTGAAATAAAAATCAGTGTAAGCAAAACGGTGGAAGCTTTTTTTTTTAATGCCTTGTTCATTCATGGGCTCAAAAAAGCATTTGCCATTCACTTATGGTGTTAGTGTGGTTCAGAAATACCATAATAAAGAGAAATAAAAATAAAAGATATGTGGCTTTTGTTTCCATAGTCAGATGCAAATTATATGCCTAAAAACCCCCAGAAAACTATACAACTAAAACATAAACAATGAGAGATTCAAGTAATTAGGAAAGATCCACATGTTGGAGCCCATAACGCACAGGTGTGTTTGTTTGTTTGTTTGTTTGTTTTGGGGAAAGGATTACCTGGTAGATTCTCAGGATATTTGGCATGTAACATCTGAAGAGACATCTTTGGAGTCCATGCACCATGAGTCAGACTAATTATAGCCCAGAGTTCAGATTTGTCTTTCTCATTTTCCAAAGTGGGTGGAGACCCTAAGGAGGATGTAGTGGAGGTCCACAGAGGTGTCAGAGGCCTGTACGAGAGCTCTGGAGTTCATGGAAGCAAAAATGGGCCCCTCATAGCTGAATTCATGTTCAGCTCTACCATGGATCAAAGATTGTTCCTAAAAAGACTCCCAAAGAGACTGTCCAGACTGAGCATCCTCTATGGGACTTCTACTCTTTTCTGGCTATTTTGATGTCAATGTGGACTGATCCAGAGCTGCCCACATGAGTCACCTTAAACTCCACCTGCTTTGCATTATTGCTTCTTGATTCTCTTCCCTGGAGGCTCTTCAGACATCTGGACTGCATTGTGGCATGACACACTTCTCATTTCCCCCCACAAACATCCATGATTGAAGGCAGATGACACCTGACCTTAAGCTCACCTTTAGGAAACTGTGCTAAGCCTGGTTTAGCACAGCTAGGTTATAGTATGGATGTTATTCCTATCTTCTAACCCTATGGGTCATGGATTATTTTCTAGAACTCCAGCTGTTGTACATTGCTAGGGAGATCAGAACCAGATTTAAATAGTGTTTATGTTAAACATCTAGATAATTAGTCCCTGAACCCAACTATTAAAAAGAAAAGACACCTTTAGAAGTCCTTAAGAACAACATAGATGTTCATCTGTCTTGGATGTTTAAATGCAATTCTCTGTAAAAGATGATTTCTTGATGTTTCCTCCAACAATGTAACTATATATTCCAGACTTACAGGTGCTGACATTTCTCCTTTTACTTCCTTTGTCCATGTGTTTAGGATCATGGGATTGCAAGGAGGGTGGAAAATCTGCAAATAAACTATAGCTACTATATAACTTTTTGGGGGGCTGGAAATGTCCCAGGAGTTATTAAATCCAATTAACTCATGCTTCATTTAAATGCATTTTACTGGTTTGAAATAGAATTCATTGGCTTGATTCTTTTGGCATCTTCTTCAGTGTCTTCTATCATCTTCATCATCATCACCAATTATTATCACTAAACTGGATTGAGTTCTCCCTCTATGATGAGTTCTGTGCTAAGTACTTGACATATATTGTCTCTTAGAAATCTCACAGTAACTCTCGTAGGTGGATACTGTTAGCATCCCCATCTTGTATATGAGGAAACTGAGACTGAGGGAGGCTATGTGCCTTGTTCACCAGTAATGATGGTATCTGTTTTTTTGGTCTAATGAATGGCATCTGATAAAGAAATCCTTTTGTGACTTGGGGCTTCATATTTGTGGGATGATTTTTACATTTCTTATATTCATTTCAAGTGAATGAAATGCCCTTAGCCTTTTCTCTCAAAGTGTCTTCCTCTATGTTACTTTCTCCTCCCTGTTTTTAAGGCCTACTAACCTTTCCTCTCCTCTTGCTCTCTTCTCTCAATCACAGTTTTATCCTCATCACCCCGTGTGGGGTTTTTAGACATCTTTCTTCTGTGCTTCTCTTCTTCCTGCTCATACAAAGTGGAGAGCACATGACGTGGGTGCAGTGGAGCCTGCATGTAGACCCATATTAGAGTGGCTTTTATTGATTTTCTCTATTTTTCTCTGTTTTCAATTTCATTGATTTTTTTTAAAGTAAACTCTACCCCCAATGTGGGATTTGAACTCATGACCTCAAGATCAAGAGTTGCATGCTCTACCCATTGAGCCAGCCAGGTGCCCCTAGAGGGGCTTTTATTTGCAAGAAGTCCTAAGGGCTTTAATGGCAAAGAAAGGACTTTTTCCTGCTCTCAGAAACTATTGGGCAAGTTTCCAAACTCCCAATGAAGTAATATATTTCACAAGGAAAAAAAAAAAAATCCAACTATCTGGAGCATTTTATGCACCTGACACCATCACCTTAGTGGCATCAGATTACATATTCAGTAAGGACTTCTGCCACATGCTGATGCAATTAACCACATGGGAATGTGCAGGCCAGGACCCCTCACAATTATTCAGTCAGTGCTACAGTACAACATACAGAGCAGTAAGAACTAAAAATGCCCTTGGAACAGAATGCTACGTCTCATTAGGAAATGAAATTGCAACTTTCCTGGGAGTGACAGTTCTCGCAGGAAGAGATGATGGCCCAGATTTCTAGTTATCAACAGTTAACTACTATAATCCTGCAGCTCTATGTTTAGGTCTTTGATAAAGAACCTTCAAGGAAACTTCAAGATGGTTTGACCGAAGCATGGTATTAAACAGTGCCTGTGTATTTTGGTTGCCTGATCAACCGTGAGAATCCAGTTGAGGAATGAATATAAGGAATTCGTTAGTCCTTAACCCAGACATTGCATTGAGATCAAGGGAGATAGGTCAAATTAGAGTTGTCTATGGTACCTGCCTCAAGACACCTAAAATAGCACCTAAGAACTCTGCTTCTAGAACTTTCTCCCTGCTTCAAACTTTTCAAGAGGCCCCCTGACCCCTCAGGCTCTTCCCATGCTGCGAAGGGCTCCCAGCCATGTCTTTCTTCACTGCCCAGAGTTCCAGATCTGGACCTACTTTCCTTTGTGTCTCCTACCACCTGCATCTGTTGAGGACCTCATTCCTAACATGTACTTCTGGCTTAGTTTTGGAACTGCTACTAATTAACTAGTGAAACAGAAATTTGATTATTTTCTTACTGATCTCCTCTATGTTCTATTTTAATTACAATGGTATAAATTGACTAATAATTCTGCCTAGTGGTATAACAATGGAAAGTAGAAAAATACTACAGTAGTTTAGAAATCCTGTAATGGAGTCCTCTCTCCTTTCTCCTGGTCAGCTAAAGGCTTTGCATAGTAATTATAAAATATGTATAATTTTAGTACTGCAGGAAACTTCTGTTCTGTGCAACCATTATATAATCAATGCCAGTTGTCAGATTGTAGGTTTAGGAACAGGCACTGGTCATGAAGTGGTATAAGAGTGACTGGGCCACTGCAATTCATACCCTCAGAATCCACACCACTACCACCTTAGAAGTTTAGAATGAAACATATTATTTCCTACTTGTTAGTAGATGTTAAAGTATCTTAGTAAGGGTGTTATTTATATTGTTTCCCCCTACATGTTGTATAATATGGTGGAAACAGTGCTATATATCCATGAAACTCTTTTCTTTTTTCTTCTAGGCCTAAAACTAAACCACATTTTCCAGCCTCCTCTGAAGTTGGTTGAAGCCATATGTCTGAGTTATGGCCAGTAGAATGTGAGAAGAAATGAGGTAAGGTAACTGCTAGACCTAGCCCCTAAACCTCCTGAGTATACCACCCCTTTCCCTCATTGGACTGTGATATGAGCAAGAAATGAACTCACCTTATCTCCGACATCCCCCCAAATATCAGTGGGTTGTTACAATAGTTATCCTGTTTAACAAATGTACTTCCCTTGTGTTCAGGAAGGTTTAGTGAGTACCAATGAGATAATTGGTGCAGTCAATGCCAGAGCACAAATTTAAAAAATTAATCACCATGGGATTTGTTTGGCTTCAAGGTAGTTGCCAATTACACCCTCAATTTGAAGTAGATTTTTTAGCATATTGTTTTTGAGAAATATGTTTTTCTTACCATCTTCCTGTTTTCTTCTTGAATAATAATGCCAAACATTCCTTGTGGGGCTATGATCTTTCTGCCTACCTCTGTGGCCTGATGGGACCCCACTGCTCTGTGTAGGACATTCTACATCTACTCAGTGGTTTTCATCGGAGTGAATTCAAAGAAAAGGAATGTGGTGATGCAGGCAGTAAAGTAATTTCAGCCCCTCGGGTTCCTTGGCCTTTCACACAGAGCATATGTATTCAGCCAAAGCACTTAGAATTCAGACCCTGTATGAGTGTACAGTGTATGGGAGAGAGGGAATGACTTAAAACAGATGAAGGTTTTAAGTTCAGCCTGTGCTCAACAGTTAAATTTAATTTAGAGA
The DNA here is from genome assembly GCF_011764305.1 of Mustela putorius furo. Taxonomy (NCBI): domain Eukaryota; kingdom Metazoa; phylum Chordata; class Mammalia; order Carnivora; family Mustelidae; genus Mustela; species Mustela putorius. The sequence goes on from NW_025421998.1 coordinate 34,740,412, forward strand.
TTTCCCAAGACCTTCCTGAAGTTACAAAAGGGCCATGAGAAATCAGCTTCTTTCTTTTGTGGTTGCAGATTTAATTCTGCAGTTCATGAAGCTGCGTCAAAGTGCTTGCTTAACAGTGCAAGTTGCCACTGATGGAAATGAGGCGGGTTCTTCTTTGTTGTTAAATACCTACAGTGATGCCACAAACATTCAGCCCCCACTGTTGTGTTAGATGTGTGAGCATGATCCCTGCTCCCAAAGAATTCAAAGATGTGTGGTGAAATGTCCTTTGAAAATACCTTATAAAGCAATATGCTAATGGTAGACCTGGTGCTTCAGAGGTTAAGCTTGAAAAAGCCCTTCCCTAGAAGGAAAGACTTGAAAGTCTGAGAAATAGTGGGGTAGAATTACAGGACTGAGAGGGGTGCTAAAGGTTGGAGACACTTTCTGCTGAGATCACATTCCTTGCCTCTATGTGGTCAGCGCAAGCCTTTTTCAGCGCCACAGAAAATCTGCCTGTTTCTAACTTGCTCCTCACAACTCAAATGTCAGTTTAGGATCATATCTTGAGAGACAGCAAGTTCTAGCACCCTGAATCTCTTTATACCTACTTGGTGTGCTGTACTATTTTTTTTTTCTTTAATACCAAATAGTCTAAACTTGGAAGGTAGAAATATGGTTCCCATCCCATAATTAATTGGTTAGTAATGTCACCTGGAACAAGTCCCTTCTTCTCATTTGTATCTGTGAACTGGAGAATCTGTTATATGAAGTCATACAATAAATGTGTTGATATGAAATCCCCTAACTCCTTTGTTATTTACAAAAACATTTAAAATGGATAAATCTCTACAGATCGTGCTCTCTAACCTAGGAATACATCAGAATCACCAGGGAAGTCTGGCTTTCTTTGTTAAGGTATAAATTAACACAGCTCTTTGTTTTTAGTTACTTTTTCTTTAATACAGACCTTACATGCAATAAAATACAAGAGGATTTATGTTCAGTCAGTATATTTTAACAAATACATGCACCCATATAGTTATCAGTCCAGTCCAGACGTAGCATCACCATTACCCCGGAAATTTCCCTTCTGACTCCTTCCCAGTTAACCACCCCATCCCACCCCCGACACTCACAGACAAACACTCTTTGATTTCTGCCACCATGTAAATGGAATTAAATGTATATATTCCTTAATATATGGCTTTTTTTTTCATTCATAATGTCTTAAAAATCAGTAAATCTTTCCTTTTTATTGTTAGTAGTATTCTGTCGGTTGAATATACCTGCTATGGACTGAATTGTGTCTCTCAATGTTGAAATGCTAACACCCAATGTGATAATATTTGGAGATAGGGTTGTTAGGAGGTAATTCAGGTTAAGTGAGGTCATAAGGGTAGAGTCCTCATCTAATGGGACTGGTGTCCTTATAAGAAGAGGAAGAAAGAGATCGCTCTCTTTCTATCTCTCTTTCTCTTTGGAAGCACCAATGAAAGGCCATGTGAGGATAAAGTGAGAACACAGCTGTTTATAAGCCAGGACTTAATTGGTCAGAACCTTGATTTTGGACTTCCCAGCCTTCCAAACTGTAGCAAATACATTTCTGTTGTTTATGTCACCCAGTCTATGGTATTTTGTTATTTAGAAAAATATAAGCAAGTATTTATTCAAATATAATTCTGTCTCATTCTTTCCGCACGTTCAGGACTCCAATTATATGTATATTAGACTTCTTGATATTTTCTCACAGGTTATTGATGGTTAGTTCTTTTTTTAAATCTTACTCTGTTTCAGCTTGAAAATTTTCTGTTGACCTATCTTGAAGTTTATTAATTCTTTCTTAGGTAATATCCAAGCTTCTGTTAACATACTCAGTGAATTTCTTTATTTTATACACACACACACACATACACACGCACACACACACATACATAAATTCTTCAGCTGAAAAATTCTCTCTCTATATATGTATATATAGAATATCCACCATGTTATAGACATTGAATTATGTTCTGGAAATGGAAAAAGCTATATGGACATTCTTTGCCTTAAAGGGCATTAAAATTTAGTTGTAGAAATAGGCCAAATACCTAAAACCTCAGATAATGTGGTAAAAATAGATTTTTCAATATGCCTAATGATGAGACCAGCAATAAATGTATCTCTGTGAAAGAAATATTCACAAACAGCTCTAGTGATTGGAGGAGACTTCATGTGGGAAATAGGACTTTAAATCTATCTAAAAGAAAATAAAGGGTAATTGAGGCAGCGTCAGGGAGACCATTTTGAGAGAGAGGATGCCATAGACAAAACATAGTGCATATTTAGGAAGAGGAGAGAAGATTATAAAGTTTGGAAAATGACATATTCTGGAGAATCTAGGAATTTGGTTTTACATTGGCATTAACACAAAGCTAAAGACCAATTATTAATGTGATAGCCATATAATCAGGACTATACTTTGAAAAAATCACTCTTACAGAAAACAGTGAATATTGGCGATGCCTATTTGCCCTCACACACACATTACGCCCCCCCCCCTTTTTTTTCTTTTTTTTTGCCTTTTCCCTGCTCTGTATTATAGTGGGCTAATCCCACAGGCTGGATTTGGTATGTAAGATTGGAGAATGAATATAAAAGAAAGCTAGAATTTTTTCCCCTCTCTCTTTTTCTTAGACTTCTTCCACAACAGCTAGATCACTTCCTTGGCATCTCTTCTTACCTCCCCCTAGGTGACCTTGGCCTCTGAGTTATAATACCACTGCCTCCGTTTTTCTCTTAGTTTGGGATCTTAGTAGCTTCCTGATACCACCATTTACTGAGTTACTTCACTGAGCCTTAGTAAACTTCTCATCTTCTTCCATTGCTGCTGTAATGAAGTACCTGTATTAAGCTCCTTCTATTTAATTTTTTCTAAGATTTTACTTTTTTAAAGTAGTCTCTACACACAATGTGGGGTTCAAATTCACAATCCTGAGATCAAGAGTCACATGCTCCACTGACTAAGCCAGCCAATCACCCCTTTTCTATTTTAATATAGCCGTAGTGGTTTGTTTTCCTGATTGGATATGGTTAGATCTAGGGATATGTTTATAAGTAACTTCTGATTTATGTATCATATTTATACTTCAGAGTTTTGGAAATTTTATGATATATTACTTTTCAATAAGAATAAGGCAAAAATTTTTAAGAAAATTTTAAAAAATTAACATGAATGCAGTGTATAAAGTAAATTAACACTGTATGGTAACTTAACGCAATTTAAATAAAACTAAAATAAAGTGAATTGAAATTAGGAAATATTGGATAGACCTTATATAAGCCCTATATATAAATAGTTCTGTAAGTTGTAATTGTAGAAATTAAAGAGAAAAAGATACTGACTGGATGGCTACACCAAGGACAGAAGGAGCCACAAGAGCAATGCTTCCAAACCCAGGGGAGTATGTAAGAACTACTTGGGGATTTTTTAAAAAATATACAGGTTGGGTAGGTATCACTCCAGACCAACTGAATCAAATATCCGAGACTGGGTCCAGGCATGACTCCTTTGAAATGACTTTGTGAATGGTGCTTGTCCACTCCATGCTTATCTGTTATCCTCCCAACAGCACAGAGAAGCTTTAGACATAAGGGAACCCCTAGGGAAAAGAGCAAGTTCACTAGAAGAAAGGCCTAGAAGAACTAGAGGTAAAAGAGTAGGGAGTCAAAGAGGGAAAAATCAAAACTACCAGGCAAAATAGCATATACTAAATTAAAATATCAGAAATTAACATTTAATAGAAAGATTTTATAAAAGTATAAAAGTATTTCATGCTTATCCTAATGCATTATTAGTTCTACCAAAGCAAAATTCTCAAATATATTAATGTAGCAGAGAACCTGTGGGGGAAATAGTTTTAAAGACAAAGATTTTGTTTCTCTGAATGCTATCTAAAAATGCCAAATGAAAGAAAGGGCTCTGTTTAGAGCAGTGTGCTTTTTTAAACCACAAGAACTATGAGGAAGATCCAATAAACAACAGCGTTTTGAGTGTCAAATTAGAATGAATAAATAAATTACCTTCCCAAGGGAAAACTGGCTCCTTTGAAATTTTAGCAAATAGAGTTATAATTGCCAGATTTCCTTATTTATGGAAAACTAAGCTTCATTAATATTGAACTTGCCAGTTATCTACATGAACAACAGAGATCTTCATGAAAAGGGAGATTCAATAATTAGCATTTAACTCTTCATTAAAACATATGAATAGCAAGAAAAAATCAACATAGTCTTGAATTCCACAAACATAAAAACTATCTTTTATTACCAGAACACCATTTATGGGAAGTTCAGTGGACATTTTATGAAAAGCATCTAATAAGTGAGCTCTATGTTTAACTGGTATGAAGGGCTTTATTATATTTAATAAGACACTGTAAACGTCATCCACAAACCTAACAAAAAAATAACAAAATCTCTAAGCCAGACAAAGAAACAATCTAATGAGTAGGTGTTCTCCGTAGGGACTGACCCAGGGTTGAGCAAACCTCTAAGAAATCCACACTAGAGCTCTCATGGTCTGGCCTCCCACCCCCAGGGTCATTGTGCGGAACAGCTCCTCTCCCAATTAAACACGGGTCTAGACTCTGGCCCTTTGTGCCATACACAACAGATACCCTGTGTTGATCTGTTTATGTTAGGAGGATGCTCCCATTGTGAAAGCCTCAAAATTGGACTGGTAGGGGATAAAATAGTGGTGGGAGAGACAGATTTGATTCCATATGAATCTGCAGTGCCTTGGGGAGGTGAGAATGAAGGAAACGGGAAATTTAGGTTAATCTAGGGCAGTGGTTCCCAAACTTGGTCAGATGCCCAAACCCCTCTTGGTCTGTTTAATTGTAACATGTAAAGCTAGGGTCTGCTTTACCAGCAGAAAATATGACTATTTTATAGAAATACCTTTTGTGTGTATCTATAAATATACATGTATATAAATACATATACACAGTGCAAAATGATTATTGCCATCTGCCTGGCAAAACAAGTTGTCCACAAAGCACGAGAACTATTTCTCTGTATTCCTATTAATGTACCTCGGCTTGCTCATTTTGTCATCTGCCAGTGTTCACAACCAGGCAAGACGTCACAAGTGCCAGTGGTTTGAGAAACAATTTGTGAGAGAAAAGCCTAAAATCAAGGAGATCCTCCATTAATTTACATTATTTTAAGAATGGGAAAAAGACTGCTGCAATTATGCTTTAGTGAGAATTAGATTGGTCCATCATGAGAAACTCCCAGCATTTTTTAAGACCCTTAGACTGTAAAAAATTGAAATCTACTCAAGCTAGTTGAAATACAAAATGGGGAAATTACTAGAAGGATATAAGGGTACTTTTGGGATACAAGGGCAGGGATGAAATAAAGATTTACAAATTTCTGAAGCCAAAAACTGCAAAGCCAGGAGGAATCTTTCTCCATCTGTTAACCACCATTTCCTCTGCCTGTATCATTCTTCCCTCGCTCTCCCTCTGACACACACTCTCTCTCCCGCCTCAACATGTGCATGTGCGCGCGCGCACACACACACACACACACACACACACACTACATTCACAAAGCAGTAGTATATTGTGAATTTCACAACTCCCAAGGCTATCAGAGATAGGATCTTTTGTTTGCTGCAAGGGTAAATGTATGCCTGGTTCACTACACTCATATTTGCTATCATTTTCTGAACTCTATTTTGGGACTGCCTTCCATTGGACCCCTGAGAATCAATGGAGTGAGTGTATATCATTTTCTTCATTATCATCAAATCCTTGATCCTTAATGCAAATTGCTTTTATTTAAAAATGCTTCAGTTATGCATGTTTTAGGTTATGACAGTGGCAAAAGGAATAGACTAAGGTCTTGTTCTTAGGCATTTGTTAGGAAGGTATGAACCAGATACAGATTTCAGCTCTGAAAGTATTTAGGATTCCAGATTGCCTTGCAGGGTAGCTGAGGGAGCTGCTCTTCTCCCCATAGTGATGGTAGATCCTCAGAACAGCAGCCCCCAGCATCCTCTAATACAGGGCTTCCCACACAGCAGACAAAAAGCTACTATGTCTTCAGGACAGGACTAAGAAGCCAGGTGAGTGATATCTAATGCCTGGAGGAAGGAGCCAGGCAGCCACAGAGCTGGCAGCTTGCAGAGCCCAGGGCAAAGCATTACATTGCTTCTGTGGCTCCAGACTTGTCCATATTCACAAAGAATTTTGAGTGAAAGAGTGACCCGATGTTGAACACTGTAACCCATCCAGTTGGCACTGTCACATCTAACATACCTGTGAGCACTGAGCTGCCTAAGCAGATTAGGCAGCTGTTATGCACTGCAGATGAGGAAAGCTCCAGTCATCCGTGAGACCTATGACTTTTCTGTGCTTCCAAAGGGAGTTGCCTTGCTTTGCTGGGGGTTTATTTTGGCTGTGGGAGAAAATTATAAAAAGATGACTGAAGTGTGGAAACTAACGAATGGCTGTTTTGTGCAGAAGGGAAGTAACTTGGGTTGTATTTCAGCTATGTGTCTGGTGACTCTTGACTAGATGGTCAATGAGGCAGATGCCTTTGGGTAGAATTGAAAAATTCTAGATACTCTTGTTCATGTGTATATGCCCTGTGATACAGATGTTGATTTGACTGGTGTCATACAGTGCCATGTCCCTTGTCACTTTTCCTGAGTGCCCTGGGTTATATATACCATTGGGTGGCTTCCGCCTAGATCCTGGTGGGTGAGAATGTGATTCTCTAACTGCAGAGCCTCTGCAAGCTAGCTTTATGACCAGGCACACAGAAGTCTGATGTAACAGGTAAGAAAATCCCACAGGCTTAAAAACATTTCCACATTGTCCATCACATGCTTAAAGTTCCTACTTGTCTCTCTTCCCTTGTGGTAATGTTTCTGGAACCTCATCCTTTCTGTCCCCACTACCACTTCCCCGGGCTATCGCAATCCCTTCTCAGCTCAGTCTCTGCTTCCAGTCTTTCCCCCGGAGTAATCTATTCCAGAACGTGCTGTTAGAGGCACCTCTTCAAACACATTTTTGGTATATAACACTCTTGCTTAAGAACCATCATCTTCTATCACTTCTCCGCCTTTTGGCTAAGATCAAGTGTAGAACCATCATCTTCTAGTGACCTGGTAGGTACCGTTTGTGCACAAAACCTTCTCTGATTGATATTCAAGGCCCTTGTCAATGTGACAGTAGCCTAAGTCTACAGTCTTTGCCCTCATTGCTCCCCTTCACTTACAGGTACACTCCAAATAAACTTTATTATTTTATTTCTGAAGTACTTGCTACATTTGCCTGTTTATCTTTGCTTCTCTTCCTTCCTTGGCCTTACCATCACTCCAGATTCTCTGCCATTTGAACTCCCATTGCTCCTTCAAGACCAATCTCAAGAATACCATTTCCTGAGAGCTAGAAATATGATAATGTATGTTATGCCCTTTGTAAACAATTTAAAAGTGTCTATCTGTAAGAATGCAAAACATTATTTACAAATACTCTAACCTGGGAAGTTGTATTCATTTGCAAGGGATGTCTTAACACAGTACCACAATCAGAGGGACTTAAACAACAAATATTTATTGTCTCACGGTTCTAAAAGCTAGAAGCCCTAGTCTAGCAAGGCCATTCTGTGTCTGCAGGCATTAGGGAAAGATCAGTTTCAGGCTTCTCTTCTAGCTTCTGGTGATTTGTTTCCTTGTGGCAACATAACTCCAGTCTTCACATGGCATTCATATTGTGTCTATCTCTTTGTGCACATATCTCCCTTTTTCTAAAGACACCAGTCCTGTTGAGTTAGGGCCCACCCTAATGACCTCATTTTAATTTGATAACCTCTTTAATTTGATAACCTTTCTAAGGACCCTACTTCCAAATAAGGTCACATTCTAAGGTACCAGGGGTTAGAATTCCAACACATCTTTTTTTGTAAGACATAATTAAACATATAATAAATGTTGATGAATGGTGTAACTTTTATCAGTGTTTTGGCCAAAAGAAAGGTCTTTTATCACCAAAGCCAATCATAAAAATGTAGGCAGAATATTCTGTTGATCCAGCAGTCAACAGTGCCAGGGAGCTTCTGCCTCACGGCACCTGCAGATCAGTTTATACACTCACTGCATCTTAGTATGTGAAGGTCTGTCTACAGATTCAAGAGGACAAAGTCTTCTGCTAAAGAAAGGAACACGGTAAGAGAATAGATTATTGAAAAGCTGTCATTAAGAAGACCAAAAAAGTCTTAGCATCACCCGTATATACTTTGCACATACTTAGTGGTACTCACAAAACAATATCACATTCAGGTAGCCTAACACTATGGGTCTCAATCTGGCCTCACATTAGAGTCAAATGCTGATGTCTTACCCCTCCACCTGCCCCAGACACCGATTTAAAAGTGTGGGATAGATCTGGGTTTGGGATAAGCCAGGCTTGAGGACCACTGATGTAGGCCCTAGATGCTAGGGCAAGAGTCCTAAGTAGTTCAGTATTTAGAACAGTGCCTGTCTATGGCTATGAGTGAAAAATGAAGTTTACACCCCTTTGTATCATTTAGATAAATTAGTCAAGAGGAAGCATTCACAGTAATTTTTGTCAGCATCACTGACTCTACATTGTCCAAGTTGTTGAGGCTGTGATGTATTCCTTGGGATTTCTGAGATAATCATGAGGCCCTAGGTTGTAAAAATAAATTCCTTACTGGTTGAGCTTTCCAGTCAACATAGTGCAATATCTTCTTTGTCTCTTAAGAACTAATTGAATGAAACCAATAGAAATTGGTGCTTCAAACATTCTTCTCTTAGTAAAAATCCTCCAATTGTTCATTGAATACACTGAGGAATTAGCAGCTTATAAGAGGGAGAGATTATATCAATTTATTTAAAGTTGAAAGATTTTATTTTGCTTGGTGGGAAGGGAATGAAGGAATTCTTGAGCACCTAACCAAATAAATTATCTCAGAACCAGTCGCCCACACCAGAAAAACTATGTTTTGGTTATTGGTAACTTATTGATAACTTTGTTATGTGGTAAAACCTTGTGAAGTTTAGGGGTGCCTGTGTGGCACAGTCAGTTAAGCATCCAACTCAGATTATGATCTCAGTGTTGTGGGATCAAGCTCTGCTGAGCGTGGAGTCTGCATTAGATCCTTTCCCTCTGCCCTCCCCCCATTTGTACTCTCTCTCTCTCAAATAAATAAATCTTAAAAACAAAACTAAACAAAAAAACCTTATGAAGTTTATAATTCCTCCTGAGGTCATGATTTTAAATTTTTGCATAAACTTCATTCAACTCTGGTGCTTGTCAAAAGTATAAATAACCAGTCCCTGTCTTTCTAATCCCAAGATTTAGGTATTGATCCCCTTCACTGGGCTGCAGGCTCTTTAGAACTAGGACCATACTTTATCCTTCTCTCACCCAGAGTCATAAGTCTGAGATCAAGCATGTAGAAGGTACTCAGGGAGTGTTTGATATGAATGTGGTCACTCTATTCCTTTCTGTTCTTGCTAGAACCAGGGAAAGGGAAGAAATGGGAGTGAGCCTACTGAGTCAGCATTTGGTGTTCTGGACCTGTTTTAAAAAATGAAAGTGCAGACAGTCAAGAGTGCTCTATCCAAATCAACTCATTAATCACAGGTGACTGGACAGTGAAAAACATAGAAACACCTCCTCTGGAGAAACCCAGCAAACTTGCACTACTTTATTTTACATATGCATGTATTGGCATTTTCTTGTAACTGTTTTTCATAATTAATAGGAGAAAACATATGATGCTATTGTTTCTTTCTAGACACTTCTACTTCATCTACATATATTAGCAAATTGATTAGTAAACTCCTAGTTGGCAGTGTGTTGGTGTTTTTATTCCATATTTCTCACAACTCACAAGGGACACAAATTAAGGAAACTAGTAATCATTTCTGGCCATAGCACTTGGTGACCCAGAATCTGTTTCCATGAATCTTGATACTGAAATCCCATAAAAGGATACCTCTTGCATTCAGATTTTAGGTTAACTGAAGCTGTAGACAGCTGAGCAAGTATTTAATATGCCTGGACAATTGTACCTCAGGCCCATTGTGTTGGGTCCCTTCTAGTTTGTTTGGAGACATTCTGCAGTGATTATAAAATAGAGTTAGATTTTGCAACAATTAAAGACTATCTTGTTGACAACTTGACAACAATCTATGATTCGAGTCATGGTACTGGTGTCCTGGGATTGAATCCGGAGTCGGGCTCCCTGCTCAGCAGTGAGTCTGCTTCTCCCTGTGACCCTCTCCCCTCTCATGCTCTCTCTCTCTCTCAAGTAAATGAATTAAATCTTTGAAAAAATAAAATGTGTTTATAAATTGAATTCCTGAGATAACCACAATTTTTATAGAATGTTACATTGATGTAAAGAAAATTTTTAAGGATTTGAACCTCTTAATCATTTAGGAGGTTCTACTACTTATGAATTAAAATTAGGAATTAAAAAAATAAGATTCAAAGTTCCCTCCAATAGTTTGTACCAAGAGACTATTTCTGAGAAGCCAAGATTTCAAAAGAATTTAAAGATCAAATTGTTTACTAAATCCAAATTGCTTCTTTCTGTCTCCAATGCCCTTTTATACTCACCAGAATTTATAAATTTCTGCTATAATTTAATTTTCCATGGTAACTTTTGAAGTTGTTAATAAATAAAGATCTGACATTCTGCTTTCATACAGTATAAACTGAATCACACTGAGAAATTCTCCACTGTTTTTTAACTACTCAATGCATTTTTAATGGAAAAATATTTTATTGATATCTAAGTTCAGAAATAGTTCATTTATTATAGGGCTTAAGTTCAGTAAACTCTATACTGTAGGTATAATTCAATATTTTTATTCAATTATGGCTAAAGTAATATTTAAGACATTTACCTGATTTCTCTACTTTCAGAATCAACCTGCTGAATTATCTTTTCATAATTAATAATATGCTACAGAGATGTCATCAAGCCAAGAATTGATATTGTTGCCTGAGTCAGGGCAAAAAATACGTATAGAAAGTTTCAGAACAAAATAGTAGCAAAACACAGATACTGTTTCATATTACTTTTTTAAAAATATAGTTTTTTAATTTTAATGTAATTTATATACTATATTATATTCGTTTCAGATATACAGTGTAGTGATTTGACACTTCTGTGTATTACTTAGTGCTTATCATGAGAAGTTTACTCTTAATGCCCTTGACCTATTTCACCTATCTCCTCTATCCATCTCCCCTCTGGTAACCATCAGTTTGTTCTCTGCAGTTAGAATCTGTTTTGGGGGTTGCCTCTTTTTTTTCTTTGCTCATTTGTTGTTTGTTTCTTAATTCCACATATGAATGAAATCATAATGGTATATGTCTTTCTCTGACTTACTTATTTCAGTTAGCATTATACCTCATACTACATTTTTTTCAAATGTGGTACTGCTCTGGTGGTCATGAAACTGATCAGTTTTTCATCACCACAAGCACAACCATCACAGAACCTATATTTTGCCATTTCAGGCTATTTGTTAAAATGCATAGTGATTATTTAGGGATTGATGGAAGCCTATTTGCATTCATTCCTTCATCCGTTTCCTGAGGGAAAAGGCTGTTATAGACCATGGACAAGAGAGCCCCAGGCTTTGTGGGAACCTCGGTGGAGAGAGTTTTGACCTCCAGGCAGCATGAATGACTGCAGATAATCAGACACTCTCCTGCTTACCACAAAGTGATGGATTCTGGGAGAGTTTGGCTCAGAAACATATCAGGACCCTAGAGAGAAAGATCACATGTGGTCTGCTGTAAATATCCTGTCCTTGCTGGGATAGATATTATTGAAAACACCTTACAATAAAAATTACTACACTTCACAGTGTTTAAAAATTTTTAGTCATAGCCATGTCACTAAATTCTTAGTGATACCTTAGAAGAATTAAGAAGAAGTTTGTATGAGGATTACAGTTTTTCCTGGAGTCAGAGTAGGAAGTAAATTTTTAAATATCTTGTTGAGACCCTTATTGAAATAGATGCATTCACTCAAACACCCTCATCTCCAGTTTGAGGAACATCAGAGGTGGCTTTTTATATACCTTCTGAGTTTTAGCTTCTCTTTTGGGCCCTTCTTTTGTTGGGTGATGATTTTTTAATTTTGTGTGTGTGTGTGTGTGTATGTGCGTTTAAGATTTTATTTATTTATTTGGCAGAGGTCACAAGTACACAGAGAGGCAGGCAGAGAGAGAGGAGGAAGAAGGTTCCCCACTGAGCAGGGAGCCCGATGTGGGGCTCAATCCCAGAACCCTGAGATTACGACCTGAGCCAAAGGCAGAGGCTTAACCCACTGAGCCACCCAGGTGCTCGGGGGGTGATGAGTTTTTTTTTTTTTTTTTAAGATTTTATTTATTTATTTGAGAGAGAGACAGTGAGAGAGAACATGAGCGAGGAGAAGGTCAGAGGGAGAAGCAGACTCCACATGGAGCTGGGAGCGGTGATGAGTTTTTTAAATCAAGAGTAAGAAGAAAGAATGAAACCTGTGATGTTCACCCCTTTATATCTTTCCAAACTATCAATAAGTAAGTGAGTAAATCTTTTCCTCTATGGAATTTGGTACAAGTTACAGAGATAGAAATATAGAAATCAGCATAAAACATAAAGTCAGAGAGATAAGTGCACTGTATCACAGTCACTGGGATTTATATTTTATTATTTACTGGAAAAGGGAAAACTCATGACAAATAGATTCTTTATCCCATGCAAAAGGAAAATGTGATGTATGAGGATGTTATGGAAGAGAATTGTCTAGGGGTGCCTGGGTAGCTCAGTGGGTTAAAGCCTCTGCCTTCGGCTCAGGTCATGATCCCAGGGTCCTGGGATCAAGCCCCATATCAGGTTTTCTGCTCAGCGGGGGGCCTGCTTCCCTTCCTCTCTGCCTGCCTCTCTGTCTTCTTATAATTGCTGTCTGTCAAATAAATAAATAAAGTCTTTAAAAAGAAAAAAAAGAAGAGAATTGTCTAATGTCCTAAATTCTTGCCTGCATATATTAAGGGCTTTGACACACCTGAGCTAAACAGTTTATCCTGTGGGAGCATCTGTTCTATGAATTTTTGTTCTTTTACTCCTATCACAGAACCAGAACAGTAACAACAATATTATACAGTCACTGGCTGGGTTATTTTTCTTAGCAGTTCTTAAGGAGTCCTTTAATTCAGTACTCTATGAGGGCAAGAAAATTGTATTTGAATGGAAACAAAGTCACTTATATGGATGAACAGTATATAGTTTATTGTTTCCTAATAGTTTACAGATAGATGATAGGTAAGTACGTGTGTGTGTGTGTGTATGTATTATGTAGGTATATATACCTATATATAGTATATATGTATATACTATATACATATGTAGGTGTATATATATGTATACATAGATATATATACTATACATATGTAGATATATACACTATTGATATTTATATAGAGTGAGAATACTATCACAACTAGACAATTAAGGATAAGATTTAGTCACAAGTGTTGACTGCTCTAATGTTAATTCTTAATTTTGCCACACTTACAGAGTGCTGAAGCTCTTAGTCCAGGGATTCTTTTTTTTTAACCTGAGATATAATTGACATACAGCATTATACTATATTCATGTGTACAACATAATGATTCAAAATTTTATGTATTGCAGAATGATCACCTCAATAAGTCAAGTTAACATCCCTCACCGCACATAGTGAAAAATTTTTTCTTGTGATGAGAATTTTTAAGGTCTACTCTCCTAGAAACTTTCAGATATATAATACAGTGGTATTAATTAAGTTACCATACTGTATATTATATCCCCAGAGTTTATTTATCTTAGAACTAAGAGTTTGTATCTTTTTGTCCACAACCCCCACCCAAGAGGTCTGTAGATAGAATACAGGGGTCCATCAACTTAGATGGGATTATGTCTTCATTTTCACTAATCTCCAATGAAGTTTGCCATTTCCTTTAATTATAATAGTAAGCAGCAAGCTACAGTAGTATTAGCATACCTGTGACTTTGTTACCAATATGGTAAAAATCACACATATTTTTTATCATAGTATAGATGTTGCAGTTATCTTGAAATATTGTTTACTGTCAGCATTACTTTAAAATCATGTTAGTTATTATGTCCATCACTAAATTTTGTTATTCTCTATATTATTAAAGAAGCATATATACTACTATTTACAGATGTTTAGTTTAATAACTGTATTCTTAAATAATTAATTTTGATTGAAAACCCTATGTATTTTTGATGCATTTCAAGGTATTCTTAGAAGGCTTCGCCAGACTGCCGGAAGAGTCCATTGCACAAAAAAAAGTTCAGAATCCCTGCCTAAAGTGGCAATGACTCATACTGTTCCCTTTATTTGCAGAGTGGGTCATTTGATCTCTGCCACACTTCGTTCTTTCTGTGCCCCAAACATTTATTCAACAAACATTTATAGATACTTTATGTATGTGTGTCAGGCACTGTTCTAGATGCTAGGAATTGAGTAATATAAACAAGGCCCTTGCCTTCAAGGAGCATAATTCTAGTGGGAAAGACACAGTGAATAGAAAAGTAAGTTGGTGCAGCCACTTTGGAAAACAGTGTGGAGATTCCTCAAGAAATTAAAAATAGAGGGCGGAGAAGTAGCAAGCTGAGACTGCTTCAGCTAGCCGGAGATCAGCTAGATACCTTATCTAAAGATTGCAAACACCTGAAAATCCATCGGCAGATCGAAGAGAAGAAAAACAGCAATTCTGGAAACAGAAAAACAACCACTTTCTGAAAGGTAGGACTGGCGGAGAAGTGAATCCAAAGCGACGGGAAGATAGACCCCGGGGGGAGGGGCCGGCTCCCGGCAAGCGGCGGAGCAACCGTGCACAAAATCAGGACTTTTAAAAGTCTGTTCCGCTGAGGGACACCGCTCCAGAGGCTAAACCGGGCGAAGCCCACGCGGGGTCAGCGTGGCTTCAGGTCCCGCAGGGTCACAGAAGGATCGGGGGTGTCTGAGTGTCGCAGAGCTTGCGGGTATTGGAACGGGAAAGCTGGCTACAGAGACAGAGCCGACAGTAAGCTCACAGCTCCGTGTTACCTTGAACCGGTCGCAGGCTCGGTGAGCTCGGAGCGCGGCCGGAGGTCAGGCAGACGGGAGTAACTGGGCGCGGTTCTCTCAGCGCGCACTGAGGAGTGCGGCCCTGGGCTCTCGGCTCCTCTGGGCCGGAGACCAGGAGGCCGCCATTTGTATTCCCGTCCTCTGGAACTCTACGGAAAGCGCTCAGGGAACAAAAGCTCCTGAAAGCAAACCCGAGCGGATTACTCACCCCGGCCCCGGGTAAGGGCGGTGTAATTCCGCCTGGGGCAAAGACACTTGAGAATCACTACAACAGGCCCCTCCCCCAGAAGATCAACAAGAAATCCAGCCGAGACCAAGTTCACCTACCAAGGAGTGCGGTTTCAATACCAAGGAGAGCAGCAGAATTCCAGAGGAGGAGAAAGCCAAGCACGGAACTCATGGCTTTTTTCCTGTGATTATTTTTAGTCTTGCAGTTAATTTAATTTCTTCTTTTTCATTTTTTTTTTTTCTCGCCTTCGGGTAAAATTTTTTGTAACTGTTACCTTTTTCTTTTTTAACGATTTTATACTAGTTTATCTAATATATATATTTTTTCTTTTTTACATTTTTCTTAGGTGTATTCTTTTTTTAAAAATTCTTTTCTTTTTTTTTTTTTCTTTTCTTTTTGTTTTTTTTTTTTTTTTCTTTCTTCCTTTTTGAACCTCTTTTTATCCCCTTTCCCCCCACTCACGATTTTGGATCTCTTCTAATTTGGTTAAAGCATATTTTCCTGGGGTTGTTGCCACCCTTTTAGTATTTTACTTGCCCCTTCATTTAGTCTTATCTGGACAAAATGACAAGACGTAAAAATTCAACACAAAAAAAAGAACAGGAGGCAGTACCGAAGGCTAGGGACCTAATCAATACAGACATCGGTAATATGTCAGATCTAGAGTTCAGAATGACAATTCTCAAGGTTCTAGCCGGGCTCGAAAAAGGCATGGAAGATATTAGAGAAACCCTCTCAAGAGATATAAAAGCCCTTTCTGGAGAAATAAAAGAACTAAAATCTAACCAAGGTGAAATCAAAAAAGCTATTAATGAGGTGCAATCAAAAATGGAGGCTCTCACTGCTAGGATAAATGAGGCAGAAGAAAGAATTAGTGATATAGAAGACCAAATGACAGAGAATAAAGAAGCTGAGCAAAAGAGGGACAAACAGCTACTGGACCACGAGGGGAGAATTCGAGAGATAAGTGACACCATAAGACGAAACAACATTAGAATAATTGGGATTCCAGAAGAAGAAGAAAGTGAGAGGGGAGCAGAAGGTATACTGGAGAGAATTATTGGGGAGAATTTCCCCAATATGGCAAAGGGAACGAGCATCAAAATACAGGAGGTTCAGAGAATGCCCCTCAAAATCAATAAGAATAGGCCCACACCCCGTCACCTAATAGTAAAATTTACAAGTCTCAATGACAAAGAGAAAATCCTGAAAGCAGCCCGGGAAAAGAAGTCTGTAACATACAATGGTAAAAATATTAGATTGGCAGCTGACTTATCCACAGAGACCTGGCAGGCCAGAAAGAGCTGGCATGATATTTTCAGAGCACTAAACGAGAAAAACATGCAGCCAAGAATACTATATCCAGCTAGGCTATCATTGAAAATAGAAGGAGAGATTAAAAGCTTCCAGGACAAACAACAACTGAAAGAATTTGCAAATACCAAACCAGCTCTACAGGAAATATTGAAAGGGGTCCTCTAAGCAAAGAGAGAGCCTACAAGTGGTAGATCAGAAAGGAACAGAGACCATATACAGTAACAGTCACCCTACAGGCAATACAATGGCACAAAATTCATATCTCTCGATAGTTACCCTGAATGTTAATGGGCTAAATGCCCCTGTCAAAAGAGACAGGGTATCAGAATGGATAAAAAAACAAAACCCATCTATATGTTGCCTCCAAGAAACACATTTTAAGCCCGAAGACACCTCCAGATTTAAAGTGAGGGGGTGGAAAAGAATTTACCATGCTAATGGACATCAGAAGAAAGCAGGAGTGGCAATCCTTATATCAGATCAATTAGATTTTAAGCCAAAGACTATAATAAGAGATGAGGAAGGACACTATATCATACTCAAAGGGTCTGTCCAACAAGAAGATTTAACAATTTTAAATATCTATGCCCCCAATGTGGGAGGAGCCAACTATATAAACCAATTAATAACAAAATCAAAGAAACACATCAACAATAATACAATAATAGTAGGGGACTTTAACACTCCCCTCACTGAAATGGACAGGTCATCCAAGCAAAAGATCAGCAAGGAAATAAAGGCCTTAAACGACACAATGGACCAGATGGACATCACAGATATATTCAGAATATTTCATCCCAAAGCAACAGAATACACATTCTTCTCTAGTGCACATGGAACATTCTCCAGAATAGATCACATCCTCGGTCCTAAATCAGGACTCAACCGGTATCAAAAGATTGGGATCATTCCCTGCATATTTTCAGACCACAATGCTCTAAAGCTAGAACTCAACCACAAAAGGAAGTTTGGAAAGAACCCAAATACATGGAGACTAAAACAGTATCCTTCTAAAGAATGAATGGGTCAACCGGGAAATTAAAGAAGAATTGAAAAAAAATCATGGAAACAAATGATAATGAAAATACAACGGTTCAAAATCTGTGGGACACAACAAAGGCAGTCCTGAGAGGAAAATATATAGCGGTACAAGCCTTTCTCAAGAAACAAGAAAGGTCTCAGGTACACAACCTAACCCTACACCTAAAGGAGCTGGAGAAAGAACAAGAAAGAAACCCTAAGCCCAGCAGGAGAAGAGAAATCATAAAGATCAGAGCAGAAATCAATGAAATAGAAACCAAAAAAACAATAGAACAAATCAACGAAACTAGGAGTTGGTTCTTTGAAAGAATTAATAAAATTGATAAACCCCTGGCCCGACTTATCAAAAAGAAAAGAGAAAGGAACCAAATAAATAAAATCATGAATGAAAGAGGAGAGATCACAACTAACACCAAAGAAATACAAACTATTATAAGAACATACTATGAGCAACTCTACGGCAATAAATTTGACAATCTGGAAGAAATGGATGCATTCCTAGAAACATATAAACTACCACAACTGAGCCAGGAAGAAATAGTAAGCCTGAACAGACCCATAACCAGTAAGGAGATTGAAACAGTCATTAAAAATCTCCAAACAAACAAAAGCCCAGGGCCAGACGGCTTCCCGGGGGAATTCTACCAAACATTTAAAGAAGAACTAATTCCTATTCTCCTGAAACTGTTCCAAAAAATAGAAATGGAAGGAAAACTTCCAAACTCATTTTATGAGGCCAGCATCACCTTGATCCCAAAACCAGACAAGGATCCCACCAAAAAAGAGAGCTATAGACCAATATCCTTGATGAACACAGATGCGAAAATACTCAACAAAATACTAGCCAATAGGATTCAACAGTACATTAAAAGGATTATTCACCACGACCAAGTGGGATTTATTCCAGGGCTGCAAGGTTGGTTCAACATCCGCAAATCAGTCAATGTGATACAACACATCAATAAAAGAAAGAACAAGAACCATATGATACTCTCAATAGATGCTGAAAAAGCATTTGACAAAGTACAGCATCCCTTCCTAATCAAAACTCTTCAAAGTGTAGGGATAGAGGGCACATACCTCAATATCATCAAAGCCATCTATGGAAAACCCACCGCAAATATCATTCTCAATGGAGAAAAACTGAAAGCTTTTCCGCTAAGGTCAGGAACACGGCAGGGATGTCCATTATCACCACTGCTATTCAACATCGTACTAGAGGTCCTAGCCTCAGCAATCAGACAACAAAAGGAAATTAAAGGCATCCAAATCGGCAAAGAAGAAGTCAAATTATCACTCTTCGCAGATGATATGATACTATATGTGGAAAACCCAAAAGACTCCACTCCAAAACTGCTAGAACTTATACAGGAATTCAGTAAAGTGTCAGGATATAAAATCAATGCACAGAAATCAGTTGCATTTCTCTACACCAACAGCAAGACAGAAGAAAGAGATATTAAGGAGTCAATCCCATTTACAATTGCATCCAAAACCATAAGATACCTAGGAATAAACCTAACCAAAGAGACACAGAATCTATACTCAGAAAACTATAAAGTACTCATGAAAGAAATTGAGGAAGACACAAAGAAATGGAAAATGTTCCATGCTCATGGATTGGAAGAATAAATATTGTGAAAATGTCTATGCTACCTAAAGCAATCTACATATTTAATGCAATTCCTATCAAAGTACCATCCATCTTTTTCAAAGAAATGGAACAAATAATGCTAAAATTTATATGGAACCAGAAAAGACCTCGAATAGCCAAAGGGATATTGAAAAAGAAAGCCAACGTTGGTGGCATCACAATTCCGGACTTCAGGCTCTATTACAAAGCTGTCATCATCAAGACAGCATGGTACTGGCACAAAAACAGACACATAGATCAATGGAACAGAATAGAGAGCCCAGAAATAGACCCTCAAATCTATGGTCAACTAATCTTCGACAAAGCAGGAAAGAATGTCCAATGGAAAAAAGACAGCCTTTTCAATAAATGGTGCTGGGAAAATTGGACAGCCACATGCAGAAAAATGAAATTGGACCATTCCCTTACACCACACACAAAAATAGACTCAAAATGGTTGAAGGACCTGAATGTACGAAAGGAATCCATCAAAATCCTTGAGGAGAACACGGGCAGCAACCTCTTCGACCTCTGCCGCAACAACATCTTCCTAGGAACAATGCAAAAGGCAAGGGAAGCAAGGGAAAAAATGAACTACTGGGATTTCATCAAGATCAAAAGCTTTTGCACAGCAAAGGAAACAGTTAACAAAATCAAAAGACAACTGACAGAATGGGAGAAGATATTTGCAAACGACATATCAGATAAAGGACTAGTGTCCAGAATCTATAAAGAACTTAGCAAACTCAACACCCAAAGAACAAATAATCCAATCAAGAAATGGGCAGAGGACATGAACAGACATTTCTGCAAAGAAGACATCCAGATGGCGAACAGACACATGAAAAAGTGCTCCATATCACTCGGCATCAGGGAAATACAAATCAAAACCACAATGAGATATCACCTCACACCAGTCAGAATGGCTAAAATCAACAAGTCAGGAAATGACAGATGCTGGCGAGGATGCAGAGAAAGGGGAACCCTCCTACACTGTTGGTGGGAATGCAAGCTGGTGCAGCCACTCTGGAAAACAGCATGGAGGTTCCTCAAAATGTTGAAAATAGAACTGCCCTATGACCCAGCAATTGCACTATTGGGTATTTACCCTAAAGATACAAATGTAGTGATCCAAAGGGGCACATGCACCCGAATGTTTATAGCAGCAATGTCCACAATAGCCAAACTATGGAAAGAACCTAGATGTCCATCAACAGATGAATGGATCAAGAAGATGTGGTATATATACACAATGGAATACTATGCAGCCATCAAAAGAAATGAAATCTTGCCATTTGCAAACAACGTGGATGGAACTAGAGCATATCATGCTTAGCGAAATAAGTCAAGCAGAGAAAGACAACTATCATATGATCTCCCTGATATGAGGAAGTGGTGATACAACATGGAGGCTTAAGTGGGTAGAAGAAGAATAAATGAAACAAGATGGGATTGGGAGGGAGACAAACCATAAGTGACTCTTAATCTCACAAAACAAACTGAGGGTTGCCGGGGGCAGGGGGTTTGGGAGAAGGGGGTGGGATTATGGACATTGGGGAGGGTATGTGATTTGGTGAGTGCTGTGAAGTGTGTAAACCTGGTGATTCACAGACCTGTACCCCTGGGGATAAAAATATATGTTTATCAAAAATAAAAAATTTAAAAAAAAAAAAAAAAGAAAAAAAAAAACGAAATTCAAAGCCCTTAGGTGCATTGTCAATGCCTTAATGGCTATTTGCATTGCACTTCCTACATCATAGTAAACTCTGCATTTTTCCTTCCTAAACTCATTAACCTATGTGAGATAAGAGACATTTTTTATTAGAACAATTGCAGAACAGACAGAAAAGGGGGGCCAGAAAGACACCAAGATTGTATCTGGGCACATGGCTCAGCTTCCTGCCACAAATGACATTCAGCCTCTTATTAGATTCTTCCCTGACTACTTTCTTCTCATTCAAAACTATAACCAGAAATAGAAAACCTTCTATGAACTACACAAGGTTATCATTCTTCTCTTATCCCAATTCCACCATGGGACCCAGGAACTGCTATCTTCTGAGTCACTACTGACAATTCATTTAGATCCCATATTCCATGTTAGTAGACTTAATGTGTATTATCTATCCCTTATTGCCAAAACTAACTACTATTGCAAACATGTGTTGTCCCTTGTCTCCCCCAAAAAGAAGGAAAATAACTCTTTTGGCTTGATTCTGCTGCCATATTAGAGACCAATTATTTTTCTTCTTCCATTGAATACCAAACCTGTGAAAAAGTTTATCTCAACACCTCCATTTTCTTAGGAGCCCTTTGCTCCTTAATCTCTTATTTTCTGGCTTCCGTGATCACCAAAACACTATAATTATTTTCTTGCAGGTTACATATGACCTGCTTTGTTCACAGTCTTTATTCTTGAAATCTATAGTTTTTTCTGAAGTTGATTATCCCTCCTCCTTGACTCTTCCCATCCTTGTTTTTTCCTTTGTTTTGGTAACTATCCAATTCTGATTTTCTTCTTACTTTTCTAACCAGTTATTATCTACCTCCCACTGATTCTTTGTCTCATCCTTGCAGATGGGCTATCACCTAAAGTTCTGGCTTCAGTCCTCTGTTCTTTTTTGCCTCTAGCCTTTTTTCCCTGATGAGTGAGAAAATTTGTTTTACAGCCAAAGTGGCAAACGTTTACAAGGGCCAGGTAGGTAATGTAAATAAGTGAAGAACAAGATAGGTAGGTGTAAGATATGATTATAGAATATTGGATGGTGGGGGTAAACTATAGAGTTAGCTTATGTTTCTAAGGGGGTACTACTATTCAGCTCCAGCCAATGGATATTGTATATATAAGTGGATCAAATTTACCAGCTGTACCAACTTTTCATCAGAAAACTAAAATTTGGATCTTTCTGTTAACTTTCCAGATTTTTAAATGTTAGCCAACAATTCAACTTTCTTAAATCATGTAGGTTGTATTGGTTAGGATAGGCCAGGTTATTCTGCATTTAAATGTGACCCCAGAATCTTAGCATACAACAAAAGTTTGTTCCTTACCTACATTATAGTTGCATCATAGGTCAGCTGTGTCTCTGCTCCATGTCATGCTCAGTCTAGTACTCAGGCTGACAAAGCTACTTCTACCTAGAACATTGATGACTTCATGTCAAAAGAAAAAGAAAGACTGGTGAATCATGCACTTAAACCACATCTTAAAGTTTCTCTCAGAAATTTTATACATCACCTCTTCTCACATTTCATTAGCCAAAGCAAGTCAGGTAGCCCAGACTGACTTCAGTGGGAAGGGGATATATAATCCTCTCCTAGAGAGAGGCAACAAGTATTTGTGAACAATAGTACAATCTGCTATACTGATCAAACACAACTATCAGCAGTCCATTTCCAGTTAGTAACCTCTATTGTTTAAGAAGTAGAAGTGAGCTGAGACTTGGGAAATCTGATCTGTTATCACCACTCAGGAACTCTGGGGTCCTGGGCAAGTTACTTCACCAAATGGACTCTTTTGTAAAATGAAGGACTTGGAGTGATTCTTTTATTTTAAATCATTTATTTAAATTCCATTTAATTAACATATACTGTATTATTAGTTTCAGAGGTAGAATTCAGTAATTTATCAGTTGCATACAATACCCAGTGCTCATTCCTTCAAGTCCCCTCCTCAATGTTCTTCACCCAGTTACCCCACCCATAAGCCCACCTTCCCTCCAGCAACCCTCAGTTTTTCCCTAGAGTTAAGATTCTCTTATGGTATGCCTCCCTCTATTTTCCCCTTATTTTATTTTTCCTTCCCTTCCCCCATGTTCATCTGTTTTATTTCTTAAATTCCACATATGAGTGAAATCATATGGTATTTGTCTTTCTCTGATTTACTTCACTTAGCATAACACCCTCTAGTTCCACTGGAGTGGACGATTCTTAAGGTCTCTTTACAGATCTACTATACTTACAACTCTAATTTTATATTGAGTATGTGAACAGCTCTGTGAAGATAGAAGACTATTAAGACTGAACCTTCATGGGGCGCCTGGGTGGCTCAGTGGGTTAAGCCGCTGCCTTCGGCTCAGGTCATGATCTCAGGGTGCTGGGATCGAGTCCCGCATTGGGCTCTCTGCTCAGCGGGGAGCCTGCTTCCCTCTGTCTCTCTCTGCCTGCCTCTCCATCTACTTGTGATTTCTCTCTGTCAAATAAATAAATAAATAAAATCTTAAAAAAAAAATAGACTGAACCTCCAGAACTGCTCTCAACCAAGTCCCAGTCCTACATTTTCCAAAATTTGCTGCACATTTCTAGACACCTAACCATTAGCACTCAACAAGTCCTAATCCAAACTGTTCTTCACTCACTCCAACATTAATTTTCTTTTCTTTTCTTTTCTTTTCTTTTTTTAAGTAGGTTCCACATCCCATACAGGGCTTGAACTCATGACCTTGAGATCAAGACCTGAGCTGAAATCAAGTGTTGGATGCTTAAGGGACCGAGCCACATTGGTGCCCCATTGATTTTCTTATTTGTAAACTACAAAACAATCTGGCCAGTATGTTTGGAATCATACTTAGTTCTTTTCTTTCTCTAGTCCTCTGTCTCCAGCCAGTACTAATCCCTAGCAATATTATCCTCCTGATTTTTTTTCATTTATCTCCTTCTTTCCAGTCTGATGGCTATCAAGATTATTCATGCTCTTTATCTACTCATACATGAATGGCTGACCTGGCTTACTATCTTGGCTCTTGCCACTCCTGTTATTGAAGCTTTACAGTTAATTGTGTCCCCATCTACTTATTCCCATTCATTTAACTCCCACAATCTCTCATCTACTCAAAGACTTTAATACCCCACTGCCTTTAAAGGAAAGTTGAAACTCCTTTACCTGCCATTCAGGTTGCCTTTGGTGACTGACTGTATAAATCTAAGCTTTTAAATTTCCTGGGGACTAAGAGTCTCCATTTATCAAATAGGAATAATTATAGCATACCTTACCTACTTCAGAGGGTTGTGAGCATCATATGAAAAAACAGTGATACAAAATATAAAGGATGCAAGATAAACTATTGTTTAAGCGAGCCAGAGCTTCTACCACTGCATATGCAAACAAATTAATGGAGTTTTATATCATTAAAATTAAGTTTCAGGACAACTATCATATGATCTCCCTGATAGGAGGAAGTGGAGATGCAACATGGGGAGGTTTCAGGGAGTAGGAGAAGAATAAATGAAACAAGAGGGGATTGGGAGGGAGACAAGCCATAAGTGACTCTTAATCTCACAAAACAAACTGAGGGTAGCTGGGGTGAGGGGGCTTGGGAGGTGGGGGTGGGGTTATGGACATTGGGGAGGGTATGTGCTATGGTGAGTGCTGTGAATTGTGTAAACCTGGCGATTCACAGACCTATACCCCTGGGGATAAAAATACATTATATGTTTATTAAAAAAAATAAATAAAAATAAATAAAAAAAAAAAAAAAGAAATTAAAAATAGAGCTTCTCTATGACCCTGCAATTGCACTACTGGGTATTTACCCCAAAGATACAGATGTAGTGAAAAGAAGGGCCATCTCTACCCCAATGTTTATAGCAGCAATGGCCACGGTCGCCAAACTGTGGAAAGAACAAAGATGCCCTTCAACAGACGAATGGATAAGGAAGACATGGGCCATATACACTATGGAGTATTATGCCTCCATCAGAAAGGATGAATACGCAACTTTTGTAGCAACATGGACGAGACTGGAAGAGATTATGCTGAGTGAAATAAGTCAAGCAGAGAGAGTCAATTATATGGTTTCACTTATTTGTGGAGAATAATAAATAGCCTGGAGGACAAGGGGAGATGGAGAGGAGAAGGGAGTTGAGGGAAATTGGAAGGGGAGGTGAACCATGAGAGACTATGGACTCTGAAAAACGATCTGAGGGTTTTGAAGGGGCGGGGGGTGGGAGGTTGGGGGAACCAGGTGGTGGGTTTTAGGGAGGGCACGGATTGCATGGAGCACTGGGTGTGGTGCAAAAACAATGAATACTGTTACGCTGAAAAGAAATTTAAAAAAAAAAAAAGAAAAGTAAATAAACCCAGTAGTTTCAAATTGAGAAAAGTTACAGAAAGAAAAGAAAAAAATATTAAGGAAGTACTACAGAGTGAGAGTGTCAGGAAGCTCTTCTTCACAGAGGTGGGGGAAATGTACTCCAGGCAGAAGAGAGAGAATATGCAGATGCACCAGGGCTGCAAAAATCCAATGTATTTTTCTTTATTACTATCATTAATGACCATGCTATGTTAATAGAAATGGGACTTTGGCCTTCTGGCATTCATTTACCTTCCTTCTTTAACACTTCCCTGTTCTGAGTATTTGTTCTCCTCCTCTCTTAGTTCAGAGTAGTAATGGTAGAACCAACTCTACACCCAGCTCTGTAGATGTCATGTGGCATCCACCAGTCAGAACCATTCAGGTTCCACTGGCCACAGTGATTGGTTCAGGGAAAGACATCAGGGGTGGTGAGATGCCATGAAACTTTAAGTTTAGCATAATGAGAGGAAATAGTTACTATAACCTCAGTGAAACCCCATGAAGCCCAAGGATAAATCTAATGCATAACAGAGAGCAGAGGTAGAAACAATGGGTCCTGGTGTCCTTGCTAAGTAAAACCTTGCTTGAAACCAAATTTGCCAAGAATGGCTAGTTACATTAGCAAATAAATTTCCTCTTGACCTGAATCAGTCTGGGTTGGGTTTTCAGTCATAACAGAAATAGTCCTGATATCTGATAAATTCATTTATAGACTTGTTAAACAGTTCTGCTACATTATACTACTCTTGCTCAGCCTTTAGCTATAATAATATTCATCCTGAAATGGATTTATCAGGATATTACATTAGAGGTGAATTATTTTCTTTCCCCATCCTTACCCCTCATTCTGGTTTTTGTTTGCTTGTTTGTTTGTTTGTTTGTTTGTTTTTACAGTATTATTCTGGATTTAAAGATAAAATAGCCAAATTCACTTCACACGAACTTACTGTTTTGCATATTTGAAGATAACTTCTTAAGCACAATCACTACAGTCCCTCCCTATGATTCAGAGCACTGAACTAAAAGACCAATACAGCCTTTGTAAAGGCCAGGCAGGAAATAACTAGTAGCTGACTTCATGAGTCTAGTGCCAAGAAACAAGTTTCAAATAATACATTGTATTTAAACTGTATGATATTTATATTCCAAAGGGCAATAAGCAAAATTCTGGTAATATAACACCCCCCCACACACAAACACCTGTGAACACAAATGTATATGAAACAAAGTTTCTTTGATAGTTTAGTGAATGAAATTTATGCCATTCTAAAGCCCTTTAACTCAGCAACACATTAGGGATGCACAATCTGACTGTCTAGCTGATACCTTGTCTACATGGGAAATGTGCTTCTCCCTTTTGCTAGATATATTTGGGTAGCTTATGTAAAGTGAATTGCTCTTCCCCATTTAATCTTTCTCTCAGGGGACTGTTAAGGTTAGACTACTAGGAACTTAGAAGTTTTAATACCAAACCAGGGAGCTAAGACCACCTTCAAAATCTGTCTCCACTCCCTTGTCAGGACATGTCTGGAAATCTACTTAACTTCTCCTGAGACTTGGCTTCTCCAACAGGAGCTCAAAAATGATAGGGGTCAAAGCCACTGGCCTCCTAGGGTTAGTGTAAAAAGTAAAAATAATGGTCAACTTAATGATGGGATTTAAAATAATTACAGAAAGGGGGGAAATTGTGATATTTAATTTTGGTCCATTTTTGTAGACTTTTAAAATACTCCAGATTGTTTCAAATCAGTAATTTGATTTAAGAAATAGAGTTTTCTCATCCAGCCAGTCAGCAAGGCTAGACAGCTATATGACTGTGTTTTCTTCCTCCCTGCCCCTAATGGAGGATTTGGAGCCCTCAGGGCCATAGTTTCTGGCAGAAATGAGTCATTCCAAGCCTTCTGGGGACATGGTGCATGTCCCTCATTTTGTGCAGGGAGAGTTCATTACTGAAAAGTGTGTGCTATGGGTAGGAAATAAAAACAACAGGCCCCAAATAGCCTAGGGCTGAATTCATTACCTGTGGACTAGCTGCTAATGATTTGGGGAGCACACTGGTGCTTAATATTTTATCTGTTTAGTAAGGACTAGCCTCTTAAGCAAGCCTCAAACTGAGAATTTAGTGTCTGAAATATCTGTTGTGGAGCAAGGCGTATCAGAAAGAAGGAAGATTTTCCTCTTTGGTTTCTGCTGCTTCTGAAGCAAAGCCCAAGCCTTCTGGAGGTCTTACTCTGGAGGTCCCGGGTACATCCACCCTGTGAGGACTAGGAGTGGGGCCTCCAAGGAAGGGGTTCAGGCTGTCCATGCAGCAGCAACCTGACAGATGCAGAGGTCCCATCCATCCTGTGGTACTTTGTTTCTATGCTGCCGAGAAAGTGGCAGAACAGTAAGAATTCGGGTTTGAACTCAGAGTACTTTTGTCATGAATCCCTCCAATATTTTGAAGACATGAGAGGCAATCAGGTAACATTCACAGTAGGAGAAAAAAAGGAAAGGGCCCCAGGAGAGGCAACTGAGTATTGGCTTATCTTTAATATTATTTCTAATATCCTAATATTCCATTAAGAATTCAAAGCTAGGCTGTGTGGCTCCAGAGTCTACGCTTTTAACAGCCACGCTGTAACCCAAAGGTGGGCCACAAGGATGACCATGAGTCTTCCTGACCAAAGCTGAAAAGGAGGCCAGATAAGCACCAAGTGTTGATGAAAGGACAACATACCAGAAACTCAGAACATATGTCTACACACGTATACACACACACACACACACACACACACACATTTTTCCCATCTGGAAGGACTGAGCTCTCCTCCTCCTGGAGTAGAGGTTTGGGTAGGACAGGGAGAAGGGATGGGAGCAATTGAGGCCTTCCACCACAGCCAGCCTTACAGCAGCAAATCAGATAGAGCTATTTGTTAGAGAATTCTTGAAAAGCAGGCCAGAGCTAGAACACCAATCCACAACTCTAAAAAATGATTTTTCAAGGGCAGGGGAAATCCAGGAAGAAGCAAATAGCCATTTCTCTGATGATCTGGTTTGATCCAGGATAAAAGTCTAGGCTATCAAGTAGAATAAAATAACTGCTATTCAGGTAATCCTCCATAAATATTATTTCCTATAAGCAAGCTTTAGGCAAATGCTGGGAAGCAGATAGTTTGGGCCTAGAAAGAGGGAAATTTTGTGTTGCCATATAAGAGAAAATCTATATGTTTTTGAAAATCAGCCAAGGAAAAGGTGGAACGGATGGTCCATTAAAGAAACTAAAGAAGATGGCCCATCAGTCTGCAGCAGGGGCCACCCAGTCTTCCTACATGGTTCACATATCCACCTCTCATCCTAGATTTTAGTTTTAAAAATAGAATCAATCTGTAAAAACAAGATTAAATTCCAAAAGCTCCTAATGTCATATATTTTAATGTGGTTTAGTCAATGTGTAATTAAAAAAAAAAAAAACACACACCCCAGAATGTAAGGCTGGCACTGAGATTACACATGGCTGCAGAACTTCACAGAGAAGGAAAATAAAATGCAGGTGACTGCTCTATTGCGGTTTGTTTTTAACTTTAATATTGCCTGTATTGCAACTTCCCCCACTTTAGTACTGAACCAAAATAATGCCCTTGAGTTAAATAAAATGAGTGATTGCATTTTTTTTAAAAGATTCTTATTTATTTATTTGACAGATCACAAGTAAGCAGAGAGGCAGGCAGAGAGAGAGAGGGGAAGAGGGGGAGCAGAGAGCCCGATGTGGGGCTCGATCCCAGGACTCTGGGATCATGACCTCAGCCGAAGGCAGAGGCTTTAACCCACTGAGCCACCCAGGCGCCCCTGATTGCATTTTTTTAAAGCATAGGATGAATCACCTATCTGGCACCTTAGAATTCAGTGTGAGATTTTTCTGAAAAGTGAGATCCAGAGATTAATAACTATTCTCATTTATCTCACTGCCTTCTTCCTTAGCCTCCAAATCAGGGAAATTGTGACTTTCTGGCCAAGTCTAAGTGTTGTATCCAATCACCTTATATGCCAGGGTGTTCACCAACCACGTTTCATGAAGATTCTATAGCATGGCCCCAGGAGATAGATTGATAATTTTGCTGATGAATGTGTCATGCTGTTCTGAAGGAGAACATTTTTTGCTCTCACTGCAAATGGCTATAAATTCAGCCCAGCCTCATCTGCGTCTTCAGGTGGACCTCATCAGTTGTAGGCATCTTATCAGCAAGAAACAGCTTCTCCTAATGGATTGATAAATATTCTAGCCTCGCCAGAATCAGTTATCGAGAGATTCAAATCATGGTCAGTACTTAGAACAGCTATTACTACAGATTTAATGCCAGTTACCCTTTGTACTTATCTCTGAAACCAGAGAGGCTGAATAGCTCTTTTTATGTTTCCACTCCTGGTCACTAAAAGCTGAGTTCATTCAAAATTTCCTCCTGCCTAGAGAGCCCACATGCCTGTAATAAAAGTTGAAGAAGAGATTTATGTGAATATAAAATAAAATGTATGTTTCCTCTGACGTTCATTCCCTCCCCTGAAACCCTGCCCCAAATTTCGCCTAGGGGCAAAGGCATGTAAGACCTAAATGGTGGGGCAGGGTGAAAGGTAGAAACAAACCTCACTGCCTTTAGATTAGTTAGCGTAAGACAAAATGGTTGTAGGGTGATGTGGGGTTGTTTCTTCTGCTTCTTTGTTTTAATGAAATTGATTTATAGAGTCTGAAATCTGAAGAACTTAGGGCTTGGGATTTATGAAAATGTGCCAGTTCTCAATAGAAAACAAGCACTTTCTCCTGTATGTTCCCAACAACATACTTTTTGATAAAAGTAATTATCTCAACTATTAAGAAGATTAAGGGGAGTTACTAAATAAAGCCCTCACTCTGGGAACTGAGCATAAAGAACAGGGTCTATAGTTAGTAATACTGTATTGTATACTTGAAAGTTGCTAAGATAATAGATCTTAAAATTTTTCATCACAAGGAAAAACATTTGTAACTGTGTGGTGATGGATATTAACTAGACTTATTATGATGATCTTTTTGCAATTTATATATATATATTGACTCATTACATTGTATAGCTGAAACTAAGTTATAGGTCAGCTGTATCTCAATTTTTAAAAAACCAGCACATTAAAAAAAAAAAAAAAGGTCTTGAAATTCCTGTAGGGAAAAATAGAGTGTAGGGCAACGTGGTGCCTCCTCAAAAAAGCTAAAAGGTATCTATGCTCATAAGAGGACTTCACAAAAAGTACAAATCTGCAGACACTTTTAACAGCTCTTAAAAGTGTCATCACTCATCTCTCTATGTTTTATGGTTAATCGGGTCTTCTATGCAGGGAAGCAGTGTTCTACAGAATGTCAGCCTTACAGCTTGATTTTTGTAGAAACTCACACTTGTATACAGCACTCTTCAATTGCCAGAGGTCTTCCTTTTGTGTTCTTATATAGTTCCTATATACCCAGTAAGCTTTGTTATAGGCGAAGTGTGAGTAGCCCCATCTCACTGGTGAGACAATTGAGGTTCAGACAAGGTTAAGGGACTCATCCAGGCAATGAAATTACTTATTTGTGGAACACATATTGTGGTAATATGCCCAGGTTACAAAATTCTGGCTCTTCCCACTCTGCCATACTGTTCACCAAGGATACCAGGAGTAAGAGGTGATAGGTGTGGGGAGGGCCTAGCCATGAATGAGAGGAGTACAATGACCCATCAGAAGCCATTTCTGAGGCACACACTTATAGTCTAGCCAGAACTTTGATTCATTTTTCTAGTTGTCAGTACCATGCTGTCTTGATGATGACAGCTTTGTAATAGAGCCTGAAGTCCGGAATTGTGATGCCACCAACGTTGGCTTTCTTTTTCAATATCCCTTTGGCTATTCGAGGTCATTTTTCTAGTTGTCATTTTTGTACAAGAGGAAATAACAAAAAATACCTAGTTTTATCACTTGTTAAGATATCCCATTTATAGTTAATTTCCTGTCTTTAAAAGTCATGTTCTTTCTAAAGTAAGCAACTTCATTTCCTTGATGTCCTATCAGTATCTGAGGATGATCTTCCCTAGGAAAATTTTAGTATCTGTCAGACTATCCAAACTCCCATGAAAAGAGGAGAGGGGCAATGACTCAAGCAAGATCTGTGTTCTGCTCTGGGTCATGGATTTCTAATCTCATCGTCCCTTCCCAAGCCCAGAGAAAGCCCCCTTTCTGCTGTAAAGCAGTGCCAAGAATCACCTCCTACCCACCTGTTGTTTTGAGTACTGGGTATTATATGTAAGTGATGAATCACTAAATTCCACTCCTGAAGCCAGTATTACACTATGTGTTAACTAAGTAGAATTTAAATAAAATTTTGGGAAAAAAGAAAAAAAGAGTTACATCCTACCTAAGGCAGCTCATGATGAGAAAAAGTTGCCCACAACATCTTTGGAGAGAGAGTGAGCTCAAGATGTGAAAATGGCCCCGGAACTCATAATACCATGAAAAATTACTTGCTTAAGAGCTCTTGGTTAAAAAAAAGGGGGGGG
Organism: Mustela putorius furo; assembly: GCF_011764305.1. Lineage (NCBI taxonomy): Eukaryota > Metazoa > Chordata > Mammalia > Carnivora > Mustelidae > Mustela > Mustela putorius. Next base: position 34,772,386 of record NW_025421998.1, read on the forward strand.
GGAGAGGTTAAGTTCCCCTTAAGTAACTTTTTTTCTGTAACTAGGAAAACTTGCTAAATCTGTGACCTCAAGGTTGACATTGTGTAATTGTAGTACTGAATAGGTATCCAAAAATAAGATTTTCGTCTGGTTTTTCAAGACCTTTCAGTTCCATACTCATGAGGTGAGCTGCCATTCACTGCTGTCTTTCTTCAACCTCTATCACCTTTTGTGCAGAATAGAAGAAGAAAATCATGTTTGGTTTCTTCTTTCACACACAGAGATTAAATGGTCAGATAGCATATATGGGGCTGCATTCCAAATCCTTCTGAGGTGATTTCGAAGCATTTCTTTGTTGTAACTATTGTTTTAGTTTTTCTTCTGCTCACAGCTCAGCCCCACCAACAAGCCTAGGCCTGCCTCCTTTCTCTCTCTCTGGAAGCTATTCTTCCCAACAAGCTAGGAATCTCCTCACCTCCTGTTATACACTAGGAACTAAGAAAAGAACATGTCCTAACTCAGTGAGCTGCAGATTTGTTTTTTCTTGGCATTCAGATTCTCATCCCAGATGAAGATTTATTCATAAATGTTTTATTGCTGCTTAACTCCGCAGGATACTTAGCCCTTTTTTTCCATTTTTATTATATCTCATTTCTTATCCAGAATGAAGGTTTTCTCATGATACATATTCCTCTGGTGTGGCCCTTTTGTCTACTTTTCCAAGTAGATGTCAGAAAACAACATTGTTTAACAGATAATTCTGGAGCGGAGTTATGTCAGTGAGGCTCTTAGTTTCTGTTTCTGACTGTCTTCTCTAAATCATCCAAGTGCACCTTTGCATGGACATCAGAGGGCCTGGCTGAAACTCCAGCTTCTCTACCTCACCCCTTTAAATGCTTCCTTGGCAGAGTCTCATGCAAGAAAAAACAGCAATGAAGACAAGTCTGCACCATGTGGCCTTCTCAAAGATAGTGGTTTTCTGACTCAGGCTTAAAATATTTGCTGTCAGTGGTGCATGGAAAGGTAAGGCTACTAAAAGTGGCTTTTTCAAAAGCCCAATCAATCACCCAGGTAACTGGGCAAACAGAAAGTCAAGTTACGAAAGAAAATGAGAGAAAGAAAATAAGACCAGTTAAATATAAATCAGTGCCACCCACACGTGAATGGCAGCAAAGAGCCTGAAGCAGTCTTAAAACAAAAATTTTGAATGGCTCCAAGAGTCAAAAAAAAAAAGTGCAAAAATGGACCCATTACCTAAAGTCTCAGAGAGGAAATTTCTTTGGCCTATCCTGCTCCGATCCTAAATGTCTGGAAATGATTCCCGTGCTTTTGTCAGGATTATTTGTCATGAACCAGGTTAGGCAAGGCAGAAACAACCCAAATCTGTTTTACAAACCCACACTAGCCTTGTGTCCTCCATGGAATGTAGTCCTGCTAATTTACTTCCCCAGAGAAAGAGGGCCTAGAGGCAAATGATTCCAGGATATTCTTTTGGTCTTAAAGTACTCTAAGGCATCAAGAGAATTAAAGTTTTACCCAGGAAAAATTAGTAGGGAGAAGCTCTTGTATATTTCTAACCCCAACCACTCTACCATAAATTCTCATTGTGGCTAAATAATTTGTGATATTCATCACGTTTTCCTCCACTTTTTCCTCTGACTACCAGGTAAGTAGGCTTTGCTTTACCTTGCTACAGGGGAAGTTCATTTTATAATCAATAAACTGAGGGGCACCTGGATGGTTCAATGGGTTAAAGCCTCTGCCTTTAGCTGAGGTCATGATCCCAGAGTCCTGGAATAGAGCCCCACATCGGACTCTCTGCTCAGCGGGGAGCCTGCTTCCCTCTCTCTCTGCCTGCCTCTCTGCCTATTTGTGATCGCTGTCTGTCAAATAAATAAATAAAATCTTTTAAAAAAAATAAGCTGAAAGTCTCCAACACTAAACATTTAGCAAAAGCCTAAATGTTAGAACCTAAGTTCGCTGTAGAGGCAAAAGGAAGAGGAGACGGGAGTTCATGAGTAGAAGTGAAGTAGTTTTGAAAAAGCCTGGGAAGAGATAAAAATAAAGGGATTTCTCCATGTCTAGAAGTAAAAGAGTGGGAGACAGAGAAGTTGGCTGATCACAGAGGAGCAAGAACTTTAGTCAGTTTTCTGGAAATACCACTGGGAGAAGTCCAGAGAGACGTGACTATTAGTTGGTCTAAGAACAGGCATATTCTCTGATGTTGCTTGCCCATCCTTGTTCATGGACTGAGAAAATTCAAATCTACTCTGCCTGTGGTGTCTTCATTAGAATTGCTGGAATTTTCATGGAGCACATCCCTGCTATGTGGACAGATTTCAAGGCCAGAATTGAGATCAGAGAAGAAAAGCCTCAAGATTTACTCATTTTTATTCTCTTAGTTGATGAACTAATTGTCCTATAAAATATTAGTTTGAACCATGTAAAACTGCTGCTATTCAACCATTTGTTGAACCACAGAAATGGCAATTTCATGTGGTTTGCCAGTTAATGAAAAGGTAGTCTATCCACCAGGTAGGTGCTGATCTTGCTGGATCAGTAGGGATTGTTGCTTGTCCAAGGATTTCCCTAAGTAAAGGTTTTCCACAGACACCTGAGCTGTTCCCCTGTCAAACACAGAGTGCCGACTGTTTTAATTCCTCACAGAGGCAAAGTGAGTAAGGGTGTGAAAGAGTAGGGTGGCTTTAAGTGGGGAGCAAGAAGAAGAATCACAAGTTAAAAAACAAATGTACTTGGCAGCCTCTTGTTTTCTCTTTTTCTCTTTTCCCTTTTTTTGGTTATGTTTTGTTTTGTTTTTCATCTTCAAATGAATCCTTGTGTTTGTAAGTATATCTCTGAACAACAAGGAAAAATAAACTAACAATTCTCCATCAGCTGCAGTAAATGCAGTGAGAGATAATATCCTTCATTGATGTGAATTAGTGAAAAGGCTATGACTTAAAATGTTTTAACAGCAAACCATCAAAAAAATATATTAAAAGGAACAGATGTTCTCTCTTGTCAAATGCTTTTTCTGCCTCAAAAAAATATTAAAAGGTCAAAGTTGAATATATATCCATTAGATAGCAAGGAGTGATGGAAGGACAGACAAATCTCCAAACTTGAGCACAAATCTCTGTCAAAAAGCACAGAAAAATTCAAGATTCCATTTTGCTTGGGTATATTTTATTTTGCAACTGTCAACCAGCTCCAATGCCCCTGCTTCCATGAAGCCTAACTATATTTCCCCAGCCACAATGGGTTTCTGCCTTTTCTGCCTTCTCATGAAACTTTGTGTTATAAAAAAAGATTCTTCTTAGGGTTATTCATCTATGAAAACCTACCATATTTAAGGTGCTATCTTGCAGTCCATAGAAAAAATTAGAAAATACAGTCCTGCTCTTAAGATTCTTAGAGTCTAGTAGGCAGTTGGCTTTGTGGACAGTTATCTTGGCCTGTGCCAAATGTCTTGGTATGTCTTATGTTCTTTACTAATCTCCAGGTTCCTTATGGACAAAGTTTTGTCCACTTCTTTTTGCCCCCGCTTAGGCAGTGCCCAGCACTGTACTCAGCATACATATACCAATATAATAAGGGATCCACAAATGCTTGATTGAGTCCCCAAATTTGGGGGCTGACTTCACAACTTGGTGGACGGATGAGCAGCACCTCTTTTTTACGGTGTCTTGACAAGCCTCTGGCAAACTCCTGCAATGAGGGTCAAAGAATTGTGCTCTTGCCGCTTTATTCATTCCTAAATGAATATTCATTTATGGATATTAAATAAATAAATTTCATTTATTCGTTCATTCATTCAGTCTTCCTAAACTCACATGTAAGATAGGCACACTAAGCCTGAAGGCTGCTCTGGTACAAGGGTACCAATAAGCATAGTCATTCAGTTTTCTCCCCATCTTTTACTCCCCAGCTGGCTGCCAGGACAGGTGGCCTCCTTTTCCTTTAAATACATTTTCTTATTTTATTTTATTTTATTTTATTTCTTTTCCTTTCCTTTTCTTTCCTTTCCTTTCTTCTTCTTCTTCTTCTTCTTCTTCTTCTTCTTCTTCTTCTTCTTTCTCTTCTCTTCTTCTCTTCTTCTTCTCTCTTCTCTTCTCTTCTCCTTCCTTCTCCTTCTCCCTCTTCTTCTTCTTCTTCTCCTTCTTCCTTCTTCTTCTTCTTCTTCTTCTTCTTCTTCTTCTTCTTCTTCTTCTTCTTCTTCTTCTTCTTCTTCTTCTTCTTCTTCTTCTTCTTCCTCTCCTCCTCCTCCTCCTCCTCCTCCTCCTCCTCCTCCTCCTTCTTCTTCTTCTTCTTTTGGTATTAACATATAATGTATTATTTGCTTCAGGGGTGCAGGTCTGTGATTCATCAGTCTTACACATTTCACAGCACTCACCATAGCACATACCGTCCCCAATGTCCATAACCCAGCCACCCTATCCCTCCCCCTCCCACCCCCCAGCAACCCTGTATCCTGAGATTAAGAGTTTCTTATCATTTGTCTCCCTCCCTGGTTCCACCTAAATACATTTTCTTTAAGACAGTTGTGGAAATCTTTTTTTGTTGCAGGTTCTTTGGATGACTATTTTGCTTCTTTTCTCTTTATGGTGTAGTTTGTTCCTTTCTTAAAGTTATCTGATCTGTGAAAGAGTACTTCCATTAATGATGGAATCATGTGCTGGTCAAATTAGATTTAAAGCTCTATAAACATTGGCAGCTGCATCAAGCCAAGAGTTAGAATTATAGTGAGGAAGCCCATTGTCTTATTTTGGGTCCCCCCAAAGGCAGACTCAGAGATAAGGATTTGGGTGTAAGGATTTGGAAGATGACCCCAGGAAACATGGAGAGGGAGTGAGAAATGAAGGAAGGAAAGAAACAGAGTATGTTGATAAACAGATGAGCTGTTTACCTGGAGCTCAGTCTTGCTGAGGAGCTCATGAAACACCACATAGAGCCATTCAGTCTGACTCATTGAGGGGTGAGGAGGCTAGGGAATGCATCCCCAACTCCATTTCACCCCCGTTAATTAAAAACTGCCCCTGTACATTAATCCCTATTTTGTCCAACATGTTTCTGAAGCTAGAAAAAGCCCTCAGTCAGAGAGATAGAGGAGCTTGAGGTAGGAAGTCTTACTTTATACAGGAAGCTGAATACTGAAGCCGTAGATGACCTCTGGAGTGACTGAGGGCATATGGCCAGTGCTACACCCATTATGCTGATGTATAATGCAACCTCCTGTCCAGCAGGCCCCACCATCTAGAGACTGAATGTTGTACCTGAGAATGCATGAGGGCATAAGACTGAGAGTAAGTGGGACTAAAATACAGCTCACATTCTGTTCCCAGACTGCTTACTCCAGCATGGGACTGCATCCACCTGAAAGATGGGAAGTTCTTTTTCAGATTTGCACAAAAGTATCAAATGGGCTAGTAGAGATCCTGATTACACTACCTTACTATTGCAAGAGATGCCAAAACAGAATCAGTATTGTACCAGTATTAATAGGGTCTGATATTATATGCCACAGTTTCCTCAATGTGGAAAAGAGGTAACACCAGGATAAGAAAGCAGTAAAAAGCAGCCAGAGGAAGAGGGAAATCCTTAAGCAGACTCCTGCTGAGTGTGGAGCCCAAAGCTGGGCTTTATCCCGTGACCCCGAGATCATGGCTTGAGCCAAAATCAAGAGTCAGATGCTTAACCAATGGAGCCACACAGGCACTCCTATACAAGTGATTCTTAATGCAAATATTACTTATGCTACCAACACATTCATAGCAATTCTCTGAGGTCCTTTGCAGCAATAATTAATGTGTGCTTTATTATGAGCTTTTTATTCTATTCCCAGAGAAGATCTTAACTTTCTACTAATAGAAAAAGGTAGTGTGTGCCTTGTGCTATCTTTTCCTGTCACTGGAATTTGTCACATGGCTGTGCCTGACCCAGAGAGCATTTTCACTTGATTAGTCTTCTTTCCAAACCCATCTCATGTGTGAATTTTGTAGACTCCTCAGTATTCCTCATTGGAGGGATTGGCCTATGAGTGATATGGCTGGTTATTTCAGTTTGGAATTTCAGTGTTGTGGCTCCTGCTTCCCACACTTAAAACAGACACATTGACTTTGCTGAGTATATTTCCTGCACTTGCCTGTGCTTCTGGGCAAGGACTTTTAGTGTTCTTTTCTGTTCCACAAACTGTGGTTTGCATGTTTTCCATCTGACTGCTTAATGGCAGGATGCCTTTCTCTACCTCATGAACAAATTGAATTTTCTGATTGTAAGTTATTTACTTGGTCTTTGAAATCCTATAACTTGTCCCAGTTATTCATACTGACTGAATAACTCCTATAGCATGAAAGAACCCAGGGGTAGTCCCCCATAACCAAACTCAAGTCAAGGACCCTTTAAGTTCTGACGGCTAGAGGACCTTATGAAGACCTCATTGGAGGCTTTTCTACCTTAGCAAGTGTTAACTTCCTGTAATCAGAGAAAGTTAGGTCTGGATAAGGCCTTGGAGTTCATCCCAAAGTAGTATCTAATGTCTGTAGCTTGTAGAGTACAATATCTTGCTGTGATTTGATGTAGAGAAATTTTTTTTTTAAGATTTATTTATTTGAGAGGGAGAGAAAGTGCGTGCATGGGCAGGGGGCAGAGAGAGAGGGAAAGAGAATCTCAAGCAGGCACCATGCTGAGCATAGAGCCTGACGAGGGGGCTTGATCCCAGGACCCTGAGATCATGACCTGAGTCAAAACCAAGAGTCGGAAGCTTAACCAAGTGAATCATCTGGGCACCCCTAGAAAAAATACTTTTAAAAAGGCTAAAATTTCTCATCATGACTTTACTTGAAAAGGGAAGAGGCTGGATCATGAAGAGCAGCAATTTCCTGATGGATATCCTGGCATGACTTTGAGATTGTCTTTTGTTACTTTATTCCTAATTGTTGATAGCTGTGATCATGGCCTCAGCTCTAACCGTGGATGTTCTGCAGATATAGTAGGTAAGGGATGGCAGTTGGCACAGATATGCACATTGAATACAGGAAAATTTGATCTCATGCACTAGACAAGTTCTCCTATTTCCTATAAACAGGGAACAGAGATGACAGTTTCACATTCTGACAGTAGGTACAGGGAACTACTCTGTTGGCAAATGAAATCATCAAGGAGCTCTTAAGTTCCAGGTGCTTGCTTTTATATTTACTTAAGTTAATGATTAAAAGAGATGGACAAGCCCATTTGACTTTCTGCATATAAGGAACAATTTTGTTTGCTGTCATAAAGGTTCTTTTATCAATATTACCATTTATGTTCCTGACTTGAAATTTGATCTTTCAACTCCTGTAATAACTTCTTAGACTTTAAGGATTCAATCACAGTGATATTTTTTATAATTGAAACCACTTGAAATAATGAATTGGTGGCTTTGGGGGTCAGAAGAACCTGGGTTTAAATCCCACTGACTAGCTCTATGACCTTAGTCAAGTTACTTCATTCTCTAAACTTATCCCCATCTGAAAAACTTGGGCATAGAAATGTTGAGAGAATTAAATACTAAATGGTTTTTAAAAATTAATATGGTGTCTGAAATATAATAATCTAGGTTTTACCAAATTCTCTATCTATCCATCTTTCTATCTTTATGTCTCCCAACTTTCTTTTATGACTATATTAAGAACTCTAGCAAAACATTCAATATTTCTCTCCGAGTTAAATAAAAAAGGGTGTCTCTGAAGACTACTAATATTTTACATATTTTCTTTCAAGCAACATTTTGTCTGTTGTAAGCAGGATGCTGAGGTTTATATTTTTGAGAATTGTTTGTAGTACTGTTTCTGCCGGCATGCCTTCTGAGGCTAGATTCTTCATGAGCACAAGAGTTGGTCAGGGTTTCAGGTTTATTTGTTGGTTTGTTTCTGGAGTTTTTTTTGTTTGGTTGGGTTTTTTTTAGGATTTCAGATTTTGATAAATCAAATGAATCATTGTTTTTAGCTTAAACTACTCCTCTCCTTTATCATGAGGACAAGTGAAAATAAGAGGACTTTCTAATTTGCCTCTGTAGCACTTATGGGTATCAGTTCTCTTGGCGGGCTCTTGAATGTAATAGGTGTCACCCTATGTTGTCTTGTATTACCTGATTTTCTCACCTCCCATGGCTGTTCTCTGTCCTTCCACCCTTGGTACAGAAACTGCTAAATGCAGTCAGTTCGTCATCAGCCTCTACCCAATCAACTGTGATTCAGTGGCAAACACTCTTGGCCAGCATCTGGAGAAGTTGTTTGAGGAGTTTATTTTATTTTCTTTCTAATGAAATCATTTTGGAGCTCTCCATATCATTGAAGAGAAAATGCAGACTTTTATCCTATGAATGCTATCAGTTGTTGAACATGTATAAAGAGTGGACAAGTGAGAAATTCCTTTGTTAAATCCTCAGTGTTTTGTCTGGAGACATGGGTTTGCCTTTCTGTCTGTCCCTTGTGTGTAGAGACACACATTTGGCCAGCCCCCTATGGAATTCACTGTGTGGAAGGCTTAGCTTCTCACCACTGCTTCAAAAACTGGGTCCTTCTGGAGTTCAGGAGGACGTTGTATGTGCCTTAGAATCCTCTGCTAAGTATGGACAAATGGTCTGTGGACCCCTTCTCAGATTAATCTTTTTAAAAAGAATATAGCACTTAATATGTCAAGGGAAACCATAAATATTAAAATACAGTTATCAAAGTATTTTATTATGCTATGTACTTCATTAATGCATAAAATAACAGGTCTAATGATTACCATAATTCCAAGTAGTGATGAGCTTAATAATTGGAGATATCTAAAACAATGGTGAAATGACATGAAAATGTCCATGCTTTTTACTGGTGACAATGTCCTAAGTATTACTAATATTATTGTGGTTTGTTTTCTATATTTATCAATAAAGGAATGCTAAATTTCACAGATTAGCAAAAATAAAGATGTCTCTTTTTTTTTCACCTATCCAAGTTTATGGATCTCCCTGAATTCTTCTTCACCACCTCCTTGGATGTTCATGGCCACAGTTTAAGAATCCAAGGGCCTCTGCTCCCAGTGTGTGAACCAAACTCTCTGGTTAGAGATTCTCACAGTCTGGCCTCTCCCATTGCCAAAGTTGCAAGGATTCAAGAATCAATTCCTTGCCAGTGGTGAGAAGCAAAATCTGAACATTCAAAACCAAAGCTGTACTTAAGAGAAGGGCCTTTTGTTTTTGCTGACAATGGAAGGGATTCACAGTGAAAAGATCATTGTGTACCTTGGATGTTTGGTTAGCTGCCTTTAAAGGCTCTGGAACATACCACAGGAGAATTCATCCCCCTGTAGACTTTAATGCGACCACATAGCAAATATTGAAGGGGAAAAGGAAGACCAGTGCATTTAGTCCATGGAAGATAAACACTTTCCCAGTTTATGTCTCCACAGCAGTGAAGAGCGTCATGCTAGATCATGCTATAGGCGAGCCTTGAGAGAGAAGCCTGGGATGCTTGTCCGGGGCACTGTCTGGGTGTTCCCAGCATAACCTTCTGTCTGTTCTCTATCCCCATCCCTCCTCCTTCTCAGCCTGGCTCCAAGTCAGCTTTGAACTAGAGCCCTAAAAGACTAAAGGCAGACTTCCTCTATGAAACCCTCCTGAAGCCATCCTAGGGCTCTGCCACTGGGTGTTGGGAGTCAATACTGAAGGGGATAGTCACTGCCATCTTCTGCCCTCCTCTTTTCTCCCCAGCTTCTGCCAGGCCCTGACAGCTCTGGAAGCCAAAGGCCTTTCTTTGACTCCTGTGCAGGTCTCCATGCTGTGCACTGCTGCCAAGCCATGGGACCAGCCTAAGAATGTGTTTTTAATATTCATTGTTCACTCTGTCTGTTACCGATGTGTGCACTGCAATTACTGTAATTCTTTGCACATGTGTTGTTATGAAATGGGTGCCTTTCAAGCTATGCCAGGTTACTTTTTTTTTCCTTTCTGAAACCCAAATATATTATTTCTACCTATGTTTCAGTTAGTTTGCCATGCTTCTTTATTTTATTTCAAAGATGAGTCTGGGCGGTGAAAAGAGTGGTGTGTGCACAAAGCAAGATCCGCCTACTTTCCCTGTAGTAGAACAGTTGCTTTTGATTTAGGCTTATGTGGTTTTTACCTCACTCTCTTGTTTTCTTCTTTCCATGCGCACGAGCAAGCTAACTTTCAGACATACACATCCCACGTGTGCTGCTGGAGTAGCCATCTGCACCCAAGGGAAAGGGACACGTGTAGTGTGCAAAACAGACATGCACATGTGTGCATGCAAATAGCATTTGGTTGGAAGGTTTCTTGGATGCTAGGGTTTTTTTTTTTTTTTCCTCCTTTTAGTGGTAGTGAGGAAAAGGAGGTCTAGAAAAGTTATTTTCCTTCTTTTTTTTTCTTTTTCTTTAACTTTCATTAAGCCTTTTCTGGCACAGTGTAGAAAATTCAGCTGGGCACAAAAGGATTTTATGCCTTCGTTACTTAGACTTTCTTATTTTTGTTTTTAATTTTTTATCAAAGAAAAATAGCAAATGTGAAACTAGATTATAAAATCTAATATTTTTAAGCTTCTTAGGATAATAACAAACCTTGGTTTTTAAGTAAATTAAGAATAACGAGTTTTGCCTTTGGGAACTTACTCTTGAGATCACAGAGGCTAAATTAAGTATAAAACAGTAGAGGTGTCCACCTGGCAAACATCACAAGCCATCCCCACATATATCTTCCTTTCTTTAGATATTCTCAAGCCATTCTGTTTTTGCTAGGAAGAGAAATCTGACCCTTGTCTGCTAAGCATTTTACTTTCATTGTTAACTATATCCATTTGTCATCATGAAACATTATTATTTTTAAGGTAGCAGGGAAGCAGGACTGCTTGCTGCATAATGGTGCTGTAGCTCTTGTTGCCAAGAAGGAATCAAAGAAATGGGACAGTGGCTAATGTGGGAAATCCCACCAGCAAGAAAGAAACATGCAGAGCGACAGAGACAGAGAGAGGAAAAGGAGGGAAAGGGAGGGGGGACAGGGGGAAAAATACTGAAAGATAAAAACAGAGACCTATGCAGAAAAGCTAAAATTTCCATGAAAAGATTCATAAAAGGATAGTATGGCTGTTGCTAGGGAGCTGGGAGGAGAGCAGACAGATATGCCATCCACTAAAGATTTTTAATATAAACCTGCCTTTGTTTGCATCATCTGTCGAGTGAGGGGACTGGATAAAGAGAAAAAGAAATATGGTAAAGCTGTCTTCTTAGACACACAATTTTAAGAGCACCCTTTGGAGCTGCTGTGTTGAGGGCATGCCTGAGGTCAGAGGGCACAGCCTCGCTCCCCAGAATTCCAGAATTCCAAGGTTGCACCCATCTAGCAATGGGGAATGGATGGCCCCACTCCATGTATATGATGGCTCTTAGATGTATAACCCTGATGTGGCCGGCTCTGCCTTCCCTTAAATGAAGAAATATGTCTTAATCAGCTGTTGGGTTTTACTGTTGCTCAGGCTTCAGAAGGAAAGGAATCTGGTGCTGGGGCAAACCAGTAGTGGCCCCCATGGTGCTGCTCCCAGTGAGAAACAGAGGAAGTGGCAAGGGGGTCATTGCTACTCTGGAATTACCAGAGCACCTGCCTGTATTAGGTAGAGTTTTTCCAGAGAAAAAGAACAAATAGAATGTACATATGTATATGACAGATTTATTTTTTATTTTAAGTGATTGACTAATGCACTTTGGGGGGCAGGCAAATCCAAAAATCTGCAAGACAGTGTCAGGCTGAAAATTCTGACAGGCATCCATGGTAAGTCTTGAGTCCAAATGCAGGCTCCTCTTCTGGAGACCTCAGCCTTTTTTCTAAAGGCCTTCAGCTGGTTGGATGATACCCATATTATGGAGGGTAATCTGTGTTACTCAAAGTCTACTCACTTAAATGGTAATCACATCTTAAAAATGTTTTCATAGCAACGTCGATGGTGTTTGTACTGTAGCCTAGCTAGGCTGGTGCATAAAATTCACAACCATACAGCTCTATGAAATAACAGGTAAATAATGTTCACCCCTTCACCAAACCAACATATTATAGATTCAGAGATCTGAGGTGGGCATATTTCCACATTGCAGCCAGTGTGATAGAAGCTGCGACCTTTAGTTAGTATAGTTGTTACTTTGTTCTACCCTGAGAAAATTCCTTGCAGAATTAGATCTTTGAAAGGAGCCTCCTCTAAGGAGTCTATCCCTGTCTTGAACTTTCTCTGTAATCCAGACACTCTTTAGTCCATACAACCCTTTATCCAACTCCCTCAGTTGGATACTTCAGCTGCCATCACTAGAAACTTCACCCTACTACACCCCTTGGTCTGTGCTCTATCTGCACTCTGAGACAGACAGCCTAATGTTCACTGAGCTATCCCTGCTCAGTTGTGGGCTCCAGAAAAGCTGAAGGAGTCAACTCTACTGCTGTGAAGGAAAGCAAATACAGCCACTCGAATTCTTGTTCAGTCTCCTCAAAAGGGAAAGCTTTGGCTTGCTTACCTTATAAGTTGGGTTGTCAGATTTAGAAGAAAAAGAAATTTGAATTTTAGATAATCAATAAATGATTTTTAGTATAAATGTATTCATACTTGGGTTAGTAATGATAGTATAAACATATCCATACTTGGGTTAATAATGAATAACTGAGCAGTTATTCATTATTGATCTGAAATTGATGCCCAGTTATATTTGAATTTCAGATCAAGAACAAATAATTTTTTAGTAACAATATATCCCATGTAATATTTGGGACATACTTACACACACACAAAATTATTCCTTGTTGATCTGAAATTCAAATTTAACCAGGAAGTTTGTATTTTATCTGGCAATCCTGCAAGATGACTTAAAACATAAAGAAGTCCTCCAACTTATACAGTATTTTTTCTCAGAGACAACTTAGGCTGTTTGCCTATCTAGGAACATACTTTTCCATAAGCAAGCCTGTCATTCTTGCTCCTCTATAACAATAGCTTCTGACTACCTCTCTTCCCAATGCCCGTTGCCCTAGAGGGGTTGGGGCCACTCCAGCTTTATTTCTCCTTCTAATCAGGGTATGGTGGGAGGAATATCTAATTAGTCCTCTTCAGATTGACATATTTTCAGAAAAGGAATCATTGACATCCCCAGTCACCTAGACTCAAGACCCTAGAGCCAGCCTCAATTCTCTTCCCTTCTCTTCTCCCTGCCAGGGCTTTATTTGCCACGTCTTTTGTAGCCTCTCCCTTTTATTTCAGACATCGCTCTAATCCAGCTTCATTATTGTTCACAGAGGTGACAATATGAACCTCAGACTTTTTCTTCCTACCCATAGCACCTGTCTTCACCACACTCCATGTCTGAAGTTCAGTATCATTGTGAACACTCGACACTCCCAAGGCTCAGAAGCATTCTGTTTCCAGAATGAAGTCCTATATTTTGACCTACAGCGAGTCCAGATATCAAGACCACGTATTAGATCCCTCAAGTAACTGACTTTAACCCAGTGGTCATACACTTTTTCTGAAAAAGGCCAGGGAGTAGATTTTTTAGTTTTTGAGGGCTATATAGTTTCTGTCACAATTACTAAACTCTGCCGTCATTGCATGAAAGCAGCCATAGATGTCAGCGAGTGGGCATGGCTGAGTTCCAGTACAACTTTGTTTGTAAAACAGGTTGAGGGTACAGATTTGGCCCACAGGCTGCAGTTTCCCATTCTTTCTCTAGTCAACAAGTCAAACCTGTTCTCTAAGTCCCAGCTCAGTGTTATTTTCTCTGTAAAGATTCCCTGATTCCACACAGTTGGAAGTAACTCCTTCTTTACTTAATGTGCACAACACTTTATGTCTTTATGACTATGGCCACATTCTACCTTGAATGGAGTCCATACCTTCTCTCTCTGTTCATACTTGGCATCCCCTGCAGAGGCCACTATAGTCCATTACACAGGGCAGATGTTCAGTAAGAAGGTAGTGGTAGGAAAAATGATGGAAAGTGAATCTAGAGGAAGGACAGGGGCTTGGTAAGCTACAGCCTCCTGCTTCTCCTCAGGTAACTGTGAGTTCCCCTGAAGGCTGTGGATCAACATGAAATACCTTTTGGAGAAGCACAATTTCCAGGCCAGTCAGTCATTTAAACACACAGAAGCCTGCCCCTCCAAAACGTATTAGCAAAGCATTCAATTCCCCAACCAGGAAGGTTGGTATTACAAATGGATTTGGACTGAAACCATTTTCCTTTTTGAAACACACCCAAGTTCTAAAAGAAGTAGCTTCACCTGATCTGAACTGTCAACACATTCCTCCAAAATCCATCCCTTGAGAGAACTTTGTTACCTGCTTCATCTCAAAACGTACCTGACTCCAAAGCATCTGAACTTTTTATAGCAGGGCTGCAAACAGCCAGGCCCTGTGTGCCTCAGAGAAAGGGTTTCAGAGCTGGGAAAAGAGCAATAATGCAAGCATTTTTCTAGCAAAATAACAAGGAAAGTTAAAAACTATTTAAAAATTAGCTCTATCCTTGAAAATTGCAAACCAATTTATTTCTCTAGTTCTTTGTCAATTTTTGGACTTAGAGATGGTTTAGTTATATTACTACATACTTGATTTTGTCTCTAATCATTTTAGGTGCATGTCATGTTCTCTTAATTAATCTGCCGGTTTCTCAAGAGGAGGATACATATTTTCTTTTCCTGCGCACCTCCTAGAGCTTTGTAATACCAGGACCACAGCAAATGCTCAATAAGCATGCAATCCATAAATGAATATATGGGATGCATTAACCTGCTAAAGTCCTTGGTGAGGAGAATTCAATTGTTCAAGTTAATTTTGTTAAAAAGAATTATTCTCTTCTCTTGAAATCCTGATCCCACCTCTTTTTCACCACCAATTAGTACCTCTATTTTAAGTCCTTTGAAATTTTCATAACAATAAGAAAGAAAAATTTTGCTTACAGCTGTTTTATTATACTTAAGTCTTCTTTGATGGCAGGACACTACACACTGACACTTGGGTGGATGAAATGCAGAACTTTTTGTTACTTGCCAAATGAGAGCAGACTGCTAGGCAGGGCCACACAGAGGGTTATACCCAGGGGTGGGGGCAGTTTATGTGTGGCAAACCAGAGTGGGGTTAACTAGGTTGAGCATACTCCTTGTGAATTAGCTGATTTGAATAATTTCACAGGCTCCAGGACTAAGCGGCTGTTTCTAGCTGTCTGGTACTTGGCCCAGGGGGCAATTAGGCCTGCTGCATGGACGCCAGGAGTGTAAGAGTTCCATAAGGGAAGTCACTGGAATGTGGACTTGTGCTGCCCAAAAGGGGAAACTGACTGACTTCTAAACTAGCCCTCAAAACTGAATCAAGGTACATTTTTTAGGGCGCCTTGGTGGCTCAGTGGGTTAAGCCACTGCCTTCGGCTCAGGTCATGAACTCAGGGTCCTGGGATTGAGTCCTGCATCCGGCTCTCTGCTCAGCAGGGAGCCTGCTTCCCTCTCTCTGCCTGTTTTCTGTCTACTTGTGATCTCTCTCTATCAAATAAATAAAATCTTAAAAAAAAAAATCTTTAAAAAAAAAGACACATTTTTTAAAAACTATGTTATGGGGCCCCTTGTGTGGCTCAGTCAGTAAAGCATCTGCCTTTGGCTCAAGTCATGATCCTAGGGCCCTCAGCTTAAGGCGGGCATTGGGCCCTGCTCAGCAGAGAGCCTGCTTCTCTCTCTCCCTCTTTCTCTCTGTCAGTAAATAAATAAGGGGTGCCTGGGTGGCTCAGTCTGTTAAACGCCTGCCTTCAGCTCAGGTCATGATCTCAGGGTCCTAGGATACAGCCCTGAGTCAGGCTCTCTGATCATTGGGGAATCTGCTTCTCCCTCTCCCTCTGTGCTCTCTCCCTCTGTGTTCTCTCTCTTGCTCTCCCATAAAGAAAGAAAGAAAGAAAGAAAGAAAGAAAGAAAGAAAGAAAGAAAGAAAGAAAACATTTTTTAAAGAAGTAAATAAATACAAATCTTAAAAAGAAAATAACTATGCACTGTAACACCCTCATCTATAGTTCAGAGAACTCCCTGTATTGTTCTTTTCATTGTACCCCAATTTCTAGCATGTTGAAAGCACTCACAATTGAGTAAATTGAATGACTCCAGATTTTCACTTCTACAACAGGGCAGAAGAGTGGGCCACTAAGACTGATAGCCCAGTTTCAGCACTTTGATTAGGTATTGAAATTTGCATTACAGGAAAAATATATAGTAAATCCTACTAGTCAGGAAAAAAAAAGTGATAAGGTCAGTATTGCTCTGTCAAGGGATTATATCCATAATCTGGAATGTTGTCATTTTATTGGAATGACAGACTTAAATGATCAGTGTTTATTGTGTGATCAAATCTGAGAGCAAAATGACATTTGAGGGTAAGAGAATTGGGAATGAGAGAAACAGAAACTGGCCAAAAGCCAGCTAAATTGGAGTGGTTTTGCTGTGGGATAGAAGATAACAAAGCTTTGAAAACCAAGTAGCAAGAAAAGGTAAGAATGAGACTGAATAACAGAAACTCATGAGCTCTGGAGAGATAGAAAGTCACTGATTTTTTAATATCACATGATACTAAAAGCATTTGGAGGGGTAATCAGCCTGTTGGCAATAAAGAACTGAAAGAAAATAAATCTATATTTGGTGTACATAAAATAAATGGGAAATAATGTCTTAGAACTGTAAAATGTAAATCATTAGCCCAATGAATGCAAGGAAACAGCCTTAAAGAAATTGTATTATACCACTACAGTGTTTCTCTGGGAAGTAACACAAAAGGAGGGCTTCATGAAAAATTCCAGAAAACATTAAAAAACTCCAAGTTAAAAAAAATTTAAGAGATTTCTTCATAACGGGACCAATCAAATTCTTTATTATGTTTACAAATGTTGGGAATCTCTAAGAAGAAAGTGTGGAAGGAGGGTCTAAACCACAGAATCCTCTTCTCCTTTCATGGAACAGCACATGTGACTCATATTCCATAGAACACTCTTGGATAAAGCCCATGCTAACATGATTTTTTTCCCCATCTGTGTTACTTTCATAGCAACACAAGTTATTTTATTCTGTCAGAGAACTTAAGCAACTATATTCCAGGACACATAAACACTATCCTACCTCTTAGGGACTAACTAAAAGACATGGGGAGCCATGTCTAATATAGGTATTTATGTACCTTGAGAAAATATGTCTTGGAACATTTTTGGGACAGACTAAATATGTATGGTAATATCAACTCTAAGTGCTGAAAAAATAAAAAATAAAAAAGATTTGAGGCAGGATTTGATGAGCAATGAAAGAACATCCACATCAATCCTAATGTTAACTACTGTCCCATAATGTTCCTGTTCATCTACTTAATTTAATGTCTAAAAAAAGGAAAATCAACTTAAAGCCTACAACCAAAGAGCAAGCTAAAATTAACATTGGCGACTAGAATTTCAATTTCTACAAGTCTTTGCAAAACTTGGCAGTGACTTCGATCGAATAAGCATCTGATTAGGACATCAAATGGTATCAAATATCAGCATTTAGACACTTAGCCTGACATGTCAAGCAGAGGCATAAGCTGTCATCAGCATTCCAGGAACCAGTAGACTGTGCTAGACAGGTCTTTGCTCAGCAGTTTACCCAGTGATTCTGAGATAAATTGTCTGTCTGTCTTTTTTTGCTATTTCCTTGCAAGGTTTTGTGATTCTCATATCCTAATGAAGCAGTTGTTCATTGACATTTTAAATGATGTAAGGTCATTTCATGACTTTCAAGAAACCACTGACATTTCTTAAAATTACAATTCTTTAGTAAACACACAGCGATGGAAACTACTCTGAAATTGCTGATGTTTCAAGGAAGGCAGCCCAGAGGAAGTTGGGGGCTTTCAGTAACACCTCCAACAATGGCTTCTTTTATTAAAATATTGATTGAGTACATGCCATGTGCTAGGTCTTTTGTTGCCTGGCCTGCTCAGCTTTGTCATTATAACTAAATGACCAAGACAGCCTAGTCAATCAGGGAGCTTTTAATTTATTTTCAGTGGTCAAAGAAATAGACTGAAGGTCACATAGCCATAGGTATCAAGTAGGCATCCTGGGCTTATGTGTTGCCATTGGCTAAGTAAGCCCAAACTTAGGAAACCACACCTAGAAACCTCAGGTACACCTGTATATGAGATAGTAAAATTACAAACACCATTCCCAAAGGGGCAATGAAAATGAAGTTTCTTTATTGTCTTATAATTACGGTGACCAAAAGTGGGACAATTCCAGTTTACACCTTTTGTCCCAGTGTCTCAACTAGTCTAACATTTCCATCAAATTTTTAATTTTTTTAAATAAAAATTATTAATAGCTGCACTGGGAGCTCTCCACTTTGTATTTTCAGCTTCTGATGTACTTGTCTAGTAATATAGGAGATGTATGAACAGATTTTGTTTTTACTTTAACCTCCCTTTCAAAGACTGCATGTGTGGCACTTGCTGGTAAATATAGTGCCCTTGGGCAAGAGAGAGCTCATGAAGCTAATTTCTCCTGGTTTGGATGGTACTAGGAGACTCAACAGCCCTGCCTCTACTGGCCATTATTGGGTCTGCCCATCGTGCTGTGGCCACACTCACACCCATACTCTTCAAAATGCATGAAGCCACTAGCAATCAGTTGGGAGGATCAGTAGAAACATGAGACTTCATTGTTTAGTTGGGAAACATGCACCAGAGCTAGAGTCCAGGCTATTTTGTCATAAAGCTTATAGAGAGAAGCCTGAATATTCTCATTACATGGTTTTGTTATTTATTATTTGGTTCATGTACATTTATCAGCAGCAGTTATTATTTGGTAATGCTGTTTTCCAACAAACTCAGCAGGAAAGAACTCAAAAAGCCAAAAGCACATGTTAAGCAAAAAAACTAAGTTCTGAATTCCAGTTTCACAACAAAATTGTTGATGAATGTGGAACTTGCAAAAAATGTTTATCCACACAATTTACCATCTACTATGAGGGCTCAGTGATACCACTGACCACATGAAAACCGGAAGACACAAATCTTCTGAAGAAGTTCCAGGTTATCCAACAACTTAGAAGTTAATTTAAGACTATATCAAAAAACGACCAAATGTGTGCCTACAGAAAGGGCATTTACATATCAGTCAGTGAAGCATGACTTTTCATTTACCTCAAATGATTGTTTTTCTTCATTAACTTCACCCACTTTGGGTTCCAGGTTTGCTTTTGGACATATGAAAAGTGAAATGATAACTGTTCGTGTGTTGACTCCGTTAGCAGAGGAACTACCCAAACAGTTCAATGAGGCCAGTTTTATACCAGTGTTCTAGATAAGGAGAAAACTGGTTCCTGTAAAGGTTTGTTTTTCTTTATTTAATTCATGAGATCAAAATACATCTTTTGGATATTCATTCTGACATTATTGTGAATGCCATCAGAGGCTCAGGAAAGAAGTTCAACATTAAAGTTAAAACTTTTGTGCTATGTAAACACAAATTTTAGTGGAGTACAGTGTTGTGAGAAAAACAATATTACTAAATTAAGAAATCTTTTTTTTTTTAAGATTTTATTTATTTATTTGACAGAGAGAAATCACAAGTAGGCAGGCAGAGAGGCAGGCAGAGAGAGAGGAAGGGAAGCAGGCCCCCTGCTGAGCAGAGAGAGTTTGACTTCTTCCTTGCCAATTTGGATACCTTTTTTTTCTCTTTGTTGTCTGATTATTGTTGCTAGGACTTCTAATACTATGTTGAACAAGAGTGGTGAGAGTGGGCATCCTTGTCGTGTTCCTGATCTCAACGGGAAGGCTGCAAGCTTTTTCCCATTGAGGATGATATTTGCTGTGGGTCTTTCATAGATAGATTTTATGAAGTTTGGGAATGTTCCCTCTATCCCTATACTTTGAAGCATTTTAATCAGGAATGGATGCTGGATTTTGTCAAATGCTTTTTCTGCATCAATTGAGAAGACCAATTCTCTCTTCTCTTATTAATTAGTTCTATCACATTGATTGATTTGTGAATGTTGAACCATCCTTGTAGCCCAGGAATGAAAGACGGTCTCTTCAGTAAATGGTGCTGGGAAAACTGGACAATATATGTAGAAGAATGAAACTCGACCATTCTCTTACACCGTACACAAAGATAAACTCAAAATGGATAAAAGACCTCAACGTGACACAGGAATCCATCAGAATCCTAGAGGAAAATATAGGCAGTAACCTCTTCAATATCAGCCACAGCAACTTCTTTCAAGATATGTCTCCAAAGGCAAAGGAAACAAAATTGAAAATGAACTTTTGGGACTTCATCAAAATCAAAAGCTTCTGCACAGCAAAGGAAACAGTGAACAAAACAAAGAGGCAACCCACAGAATGGGAGAAGATACTTGCAAATGACAGTACAGACAAAAGGTTGATATCCAGGATCTATAAAGAACTTCTCAAACTCAACACACACAAAACAGATAATCATATCAAAAAATGGGCAGAAGATATGAACAGATACTTCTCCAATGACGACATACAAATGGCTATCAGACACATGAAAAAATGTTCATTATCACTAGCCATCAGGGAGATTCAAATTAAAACCACATTGAGATACCACCTTACACTGGTTAGAATGGCCAAAATTAGCAAGACAGGAAACAACATGTGTTGGAGAGGATGTGGAGAAAAGGGAACCCTCTTACACTGTTGGTGGGAATGCAAGTTGGTGCAGCCACTTTGGAGAACAGTGTGGAGATTCCTCAAGAAATTAAAAATAGAGCTTCCCTATGACACTGCAATTGCACTCCTGGGTATTTACCCCAAAGATACAGATGTAGTGAAAAGAAGGGCCATCTGTACCCCAGTGTTCATAGCAGCAATGGCCACAGTCGCCAAACTGTGGAAAGAACCAAGATGCCCTTCAACGGATGAATGGATAAGGAAGATGTGGTCCATATACACTATGGAATATTATGGCTTCATCAGAAAGGATGAATACCCAACTTTTGTAGCAACATGGATGGGACTGGAAAAGATTATGCTGAGTGAAATAAGTCAAGCAGAGAGAGTCAATTATCATATGGTTTCACTTATTTGTGGAGCATAACAAATAGCATGGAGGACAAGGGGAGATGGAGAGGAGAAGGGAGTTGAGGGAAATTGGAAGGGGAGGTGAATCATGAGAGACTATGGACTCTGAAAAACAATCTGAGGGTTTTGAAGGGGCAGGGGGGTGGGAGGTTGGGGGAACCAGGTGGTGGGTATTGGAGAGGGCACAGATTACATAGAGCACTGGGTGTGGTGCAAAAACAATGAATACTGTTATGCTGAAAATTAAAAAAATTAAAAAAAATTTAAAACAAAAACAAAAAAAAAGAAAGAACTTCAGGGGTGCCTGGGTGGCTCAGACAGTTAAATATGCAACTCGTGATTTCAGCTCAGGCCATGATCTCAGGGTCATGAGATTGAGCCCGTGTCAGGCTCTGTGCTCAGTGAATCTGCTTGAGATTCTCTCTCTACCTCTCCCTCATCCCCTCCCCCTACCAGCACATGCACATGCACACACTCTCTCTCTCTAATAAATACATACATACATATATACATGCTTACATAAAATCTTTTTTTTTTTTTTTTAAAGGAAACAACTTTAATCAGGAGAGAAAGGAAAAGGAAGTTTAGAAAGAAGTTTCCATTTGGGGCACCTGGCTGGCTCAGTGAATATGTGACTCTAGATCTTGTTGTTGTGAATTTGAGCCCCATATTTAGTGTAGAGATTTCTTAAAAATAAAATCTTTTAGGGGCACCTGGGTAGCTCAGTGGGGTAAAGCCTTTGCTTTCGGCTCAGGTCATGGTGCCCGGGTCCTGGGATCAAGCCCCACATCTGGCTCTCTGCTCAGCGGGGAGCCTGCTTCCCTCTCTCTCTGCCTGCCTCTCTGCCTACTTGAGATCTCTGTCTGTCAAATAAATAAAATCTTAAATAAGTAAATAAATAAATTAAATAAAATAAATCTTTTTTAAAAAGAAAGAAGTGAAAAAAAAAAAAAAAAGAATTGATGCTTTTTATTCTCCCTGGCTTTACTGAGATATAATTGACATACTGTCTAAGGTTAAGGTATACAACATAATTGTTTAAGGTTTTTAATGTGGTTTTGTTTGCATTTCCTATTGATTGATGATGATGGGCATCTTTTCATGTACATGTTGGCCATTTGTATGTTTTCTTTACAAAAATGTCTACTTGGATCCTTTGCCTATGTTTAAATTAGATTGTTTGGTGTTCTGCTATTGAGTTAAATGAACTCTTTATACATTTCAGATATTAATCCTTCTCAGATATATGTTTCACAATTATATTTTCTCCCATTCCACAGGTTGTCTTTTCATTTTGTTAATCATTTCTTTTGTTGTGTAGAAGCTTTTTAGTTTGATGTAGTTCCTCTTTTTAATTTTTACTTTTGTTTCTTGTGCTTTTGGTGTCACATCCAAAACATTGTTGTCAAGACTGGTGTCAAGATTTTCCTTATGTTTTCTTCTAAGAGTTTTATGGTTTCAAGTCTTACATTTAAGTCCTTAATCTGTTTTGAGTTAATTTTTTTGAGCGGTATAATATATTGTTCTAATTTCATTCATTTGCATGTGGATATCCAGTTTTTCCAACATCATTTATTGAAGAAACTATCCTTTCCCCATTGAGTATTCTTGGCTTCCTTGTCAATTATTAGTTGCTGTGTGTGTGAGAGAGTTTATTTCTGGGCTTTCAGTTCTGTTCCATTGGTCTGTGTATATATTTTTATGCTAGTAGCATACTGTTTTGTTTATTGTAGGTTTGTTATATAGTTTGAAATCAGGAAGAATCATGCCTCCAGCTTGCTTCTTCTTTCTCAAGATTGCTTTGGCTGTTCAGGGTTTTTTGTGGTTCCATATGAATTTCAGAATAGTTTTTTTCTATTTCTATGAAAAATGCCATTAGCAGTTTGATAGAGATTGAACTGAATCTATAGATGACTCCTGGTTGTATGGTCATTTTAACAAAATTCTTCCATTAAAGCAGGGTATCTTTCCACTTATTTGTGCCTTCTTCAATTGCTTTCACCAAAATCTTATGGTTTTCAGTTTATAGATCTTTCACCTCCTTGGTTAAATTTATTCCTAAGTATATTATTATTATTTTGATGATTTTGTAAATGGGATTTTTTTTAACCTTATGTAGTTCATTGTTGGTGTATAAAAGCACAACTGATTTTTGTGTGTTGACTTAGAATCATTTGACTGAACTTGACTGAATTCATTTAGTACTTCTAACTGCGTTTTGGTGGAGTCTTTAAGATTATCTATGTTAAGATCACATTGTCTGCAAACAGACAGTTTTACTTCTTCCTTTCTGATTTGAATGACTTTTCTTTTTCTTGCCTAATTTCCCTGTCTAGGACTTCCAGTAGTGTATTGAATAGGAATACTGCTTCCCTCTCTCTCTGCCTGCCTCTTTTTCCTGAAAATCTCTCAACCTTTCACCGGTGAGTATGATGTTAGCTCTTGTCATAAATGGCCTTTATTATGCTGAGCCATGTTCTTTCTATACCCAATTTGTTGAGAGTATTTGTCATGAAAGGATGTTGTATTTGTCAAATGTTTTTTCTGCATTTATTGAGATCATATGATTTTTATCTTTCATTCTATTAGTGTGATATCTCATATTTATTGATTTGCATATGTTGAACTCTCCTTATGTCCCAGAGATGAATCCTATTTGATCATGTTTATGATCCTTTTAATGTGCTATTGAATTCAGTCTGCTAGCATTATATTGAGAATTTTTGCATCTATATTAATCAATATTGACCTATAGTTTTTCTTTTCTTATATTGTCCTTATCTGACTTTGGTATCAGAGTAATGCTAGTTTCTTAAAATGAGTTAGGGACTGTTCCTTTGTTTTCAGTTTTTGAAAAAGTTTGAGAAAGATTATATTAGTTCTTTAAATGTTTGATTGAATTAATCAATAGAAGCATTTGGTCCTGGGCTTTTATTTGTTGTGACAGTTTTCATTACTCATTCAATCATCTTACTCATTATTGGTCTGTCCTTATATTCTGTTTCTTCTTGATACAGTCTTAGTAAGTTGTATGTTTCTAGCAATTTATCCATTTTAGGTTATCCAGGTTATCCAGTTTGGGAGAATATAATTGTTCATAGTGTCTCATGATGCGTCATATTTTTGTGGTATCAATTATAAGGTCTACTCTTTCATTTTAGACATTATTTGAATCTTCTCTTTTGTTCTTAGTCTAGTAAAGGTATATCATTTTGCTTATCTTTTCCAAAAAGCAATCTTCGTTTCATTGATTTTTTTATGGTTTTTCTGATCTCTATTTCATTTTTTTCTGTTCTGATCTTTTTAATTTTTTTCTTTCTGCTAACTTTGAACTTCATTTGTTATTCTTTTCTTAGTTCCTAGAGGTACAAGATTAGGTTGTTAATTTGAGATCTTCCTTGTTTCTTAATATAGGGCTTTATTACTATAACTGTTCTATTTAGAACTGCTTTTGCTATATCCCATAAGTTTTGGTATGTTGTATTTCCATATTTGTTTGTTTCAAGGTACCGTTTTATTTCCATTTTGATTTCTTCTTTGACCCATTGTTTGTTGAGGAGTGTGCTGTTTAATTTCCACATATCTATGAATTTTCCCACTTTTTTCTTTTATTGATTTCTATTTCATAGCTATTATGGTCAGAAAAGAGACATGGTACAATTTCAGTCTTTTTTTTTTTTAAATAAACATATAATGTATTTTTATCCCCAGGGGTACAGGTCTGTGAATCACCAGGTTTACACACTTCACAGCACTCACCAAAGCACATACCCTCCCCAATGTCCATAATCCCACCCTCTTCTCCCAAACCCCCTCCCCCCAGCAACCCTCAGTTTGCTTTGTGAGATTAAGAGTCACTTATGGTTTGTCTCCCTCCCAATCCCATTTTCTTTCATTTATTCTTCTCGTACCCACTTAAGCCCCCATGTTGCATCACCACTTCCTCATATCAGGGAGAGCATATGATAGTTGTCTTTCTCCACTTGATTTATTTCGCTAAGCATGATACACTCTAGTTCCATCCACGTTGTAGCAAATGGCAAGATTTCATTTCTTTTGATGGCTGCATAGTATTCCATTGTGTATATACACCACATCTTCTTGATCCATTCATCTGTTGATGGACATCTAGGTTCTTTCCATAGTTTGGCTATTGTGGACATTGCTGCTATAAACATTCAGGTGCACGTGCCCCTTCAGATCATTACATTTGTATCTTTAGGGTAAATACCCAGTAGTGCTATTGCTGGGTCATAGGGTAGTTCTATTTTCAACATTTTGAGGAACCTCCATGTTGTTTTCCGGAGAGGTTGCACCGGCTTGCATTCCCACCAACAGTGTAGGACGGTACTCTTTCTCCACATCCTCACCAGCATCTGTCATTTCCTGACTTGTTAATTTTAGCCATTCTGACTGGTGTGAGGTGATGTCTCATTGTAGTGGATTTGTATTTCCCTGATGCCAAGTGATATGGAGCACTTTTTCATGTGTCTGTTGGCCATCTGGATGTCTTCTTTGCAGAAATGTCTGTTCATGTCCTCTGCCCATTTCTTGATTGGATTATTTGTTCTTTGGGTGTTGAGTTTGCTAAGTTCTTTATAGATTTTGGACACTAGTCCTTTATCTGATATGTCGTTTGCAAATATCTTCTCCCATTCTGTCAGTTGTCTTTTGGATTTGTTAACTGTTTCCTTTGCTGTGCAAAAGCTTTTGATCTTGATAAAATCCCAATAGTTCATTTGTGCCCTTGCTTCCCTTGCCTATGGTGATGTTCCTAGGAAGATGTTGCTGCAGTTGAGGTCGAAGAGGTTGCTGCCTGTCTGTGTTCTCCTCAAGGATTTTGATGGAGTCCTTCCTCACATTGAGGTCCTTCGTCCATTTTGAGTCTCTTTTCGTGTGTGGTGTAAGGAAATGGTCCAATTTCATTTTTCTGCACATGGCTGTCCAATTTTCCCAACACCATTTATTGAAGAGGCTGTCTTTTTTCCATTGGACATTCTTTCGTGCTTTGTTGAAGATCAGTTGACCATAGAGTTGAAGGGCTATTTCTGGGCTTTCTATTCTGTTCCATTGATCTATGTGCCTGTTTTTGTGCCAGTACCATGCTGTCTTGATGATGACAGCTTTATAATAGAGCTTGAAGTCTGGAATTGTGATGCCACCAACTTTGGCTTTCTTTTTCAATATTCCTTTGGATATTCGAGGTCTTTTCTGTTTCCATATAAATTTTAGGATTATTTGTTCCATTTCTTTGAAAAAGATGGATGGTACTTTGAGAGGAATTGCATTAAATGTGTAGATTGCTTTAGGTAGCATAGACATTTTCACAATATTTATTCTTCCAATCCATGAGCATGGAACATTTTCCATTTCTTTGTGTCTTCCTCAATTTCTTTCATGAGTACTTTATAGTTTTCTGAGTATAGGTTTATTCCTAGGTATCTTATCGTTTTGGGTGCAATTGTAAATGGGATTGACTCTTTAATTTCTCTTTCTTCTGTCTTGTTGGTGTAGAGAAATGCAACTGATTTCTGTGCATTGATTTTATATCCTGACTCTTTACTGAATTCCTGTACAAGTTCTAGCAGTTTTGGAGTGAAGTCTTTTGGGTTTTCCACATATAGTATCATATCATCTGTGAAGAGTGATAGTTTGACTTCTTCTTTGCTGATTTGGATGCCTTTAATTTCCTTTTGTTGTCTGATTGCTGAGGCTAGGACTTCTAGTACTATGTTGAATAGCAGTGGTGATAATGGACATCCCTGCCGTGTTCCTGACCTTAACAGAAAAGCTTTCAGTTTTTCTCCATTGAGAATGATATTTTTGGTGGGTTTTTCATAAATGGCTTTGATAATATTGAGGTATGTGCCCTCTATCCCTACACTTTGAAGAGTTTTGATCAGGAAGGGATGCTGTACTTTGACAAATGCTTTTTCAGCATCTATTGAGAGTATCATATGGTTCTTGTTCTTCCTTTTATTGATGTGTTGTATCACATTGACTGATTTGCGGATGTTGAACCAACCTTGCAGCCCTGGAATAAATCCCACTTGGTTGTGGTGAATAATCCTTTTAATGTACTGTTGAATCCTATTGGCTAGTATTTTGGTGAGAATTTTCGCATCTGTGTTCATCAAGGATATTGGTCTATAGCTCTCTTTTTTGATGGGATCCTTGTCTGGTTTTGGGATCAAGGTGATGCTGGCCTCATAAAATGGGTTTGGAAGTTTTCCTTCCATTTCTATTTTTTGGAACAGTTTAGGAGAATAGGAATTAGTTCTTCTTTAAATGTTTGGTAAAATTCCCCCGGGAAGCCGTCTGGCCCTGGGCTTTTGTTTGTTTGGAGATTTTTAATGACTGTTTCAATCTCCTTACTGGTTATGGGTCTGTTCAGGCTTTCTATTTCTTCCTGGTTCGGTTGTGGTAGTTTATATGTTTCTAGGAATGCATTCATTTATTCCAGATTGTCATATTTGTTGGTGAAGAGTTGCTCATAGTATGTTCTTATAATAGTTTGTATTTCTTTGGTGTTAGTTGTGATCTCTCCTCTTTCATTCATGATTTTATTTATTTGGGTCCTTTCTCTTTTCTTTTTGATAAGTCTGGCCAGGGGTTAATCAATTTTATTAATTCTTTCAAAGAACCAGCTCCTAGTTTCGTTGATTTGTTCTATTGTTTTTTTTTTTTTTTTTTTTTTTTTGGTTTCTTTCATTGATTTCTGCTCTGATCTTGAAGATTTCTCTTCTGCTGGGTTTAGGGTTTCTTTCTTGTTCTTTCTCCAGCTCCTTTATGTGTAGGGTTAGGTTGTGTACCTGAGACCTTTCTTGTTTCTTGAGAAAGGCTTGTACCGCTATATATTTTCCTCTCAGGACTGCCTTTGTTGTGTCCCACAGATTTTGAATCGTTGTGTTTTCATTATCATTTGTTTCTATATTTTTTTTTCAATTCTTCTTTAATTTCCTGGTTGACCCATTCATTCTTTAGAAGAATGCTGTTTAGTCTCCATGTATCTGGGTTCTTTCCAAACTTCTACTTGTGTTTGAGTTCTAGCTTCAGAGCATTGTGGTCTGAAAATATGCAGGGAATGATCCCAATCTTTTGATACCAGTTGAGTCCTGATTTAGGCCTGAGGATGTGATCTATTCTGGAGAATATTTCGTGTGCACTAGAGAAGAATGTGTATTCTGTTGCTTTGGGATGAAATGTTCTGAATATATCCGTGATGTCCCTCTGGTCCAGTGTGTCATTTAAGGCCTTTATTTCCTTGTTGATCTTTTGCTTGGATGATCTGTCCATTTCAGTGAGGGGAGTGTTAAAGTCCCTTACTATTATTGTATTATTGTTGATGTGTTTCTTTGATTTTGTTATTAATTGGTTTATATAGTTGGCTGCTCCCATGTTGGGGGCATAGACATTTAAAATTGTTAGATCTTCTTGTTGGACAGACCCTTTGAGTATGATATAGTGTCCTTCCTCATCTCTTATTATAGTCTTTGGCTTAAAATCTAATTGATCTGATATAAGGATTGCCACTCCTGCTTTCTTCTGATGTCCATTAGCATGGTAAATTCTTTTCCACCCCCTCACTTTAAATCTGGAGGTGTCTTCGGGCTTAAAATGTGTTTCTTATAGGCAACATATAGATGGTTTTGTTTTTTTATCCATTCTGATACCCTTTGTCTTTTGATTGGGGCATTTAGCCCATTAAATTCAGGGTAACTATTGAGAGATATGAATTTAGTGCCATTGTATTGCCTGTAAGGTAACTGTTACTGTATATGGTCTCTGTTCCTTTCTGATCTACCACTTGTAGGCTCTCTCTTTGCTTAGAGGACCCCTTTCAATATTTCCTGTAGAGCCAGTTTGGTGTTTGCTAATTCTTTCAGTTTTTGTTTGTCCTGGAAGCTTTTAATCTCTCCTTCTATTTTCAATGAGAGCCTAGCTGGATATAGTATTCTTGGCTGCATGTTTTTCTCATTTAGTGCTCTGAATATATCATGCCAGCTCTTTCTGGCCTGCCAGGTCTCTGTGGATAAGTCTGCTGCGAATCTAATATTTTTACCATTGTATGTTAGACTTATTTTCCCGGGCTGCTTTCAAGCTTTCTCTTTGTCACTAAGACTTATAAATTTTACTATTAGGTGACGGGGTGTGGGCT
The DNA here is from genome assembly GCF_011764305.1 of Mustela putorius furo. NCBI lineage: Eukaryota > Metazoa > Chordata > Mammalia > Carnivora > Mustelidae > Mustela > Mustela putorius. The sequence continues at coordinate 34,801,633 of NW_025421998.1, forward strand.
ATTCTTATTGATTTTGAGGGGCATTCTCTGAACCTCCTGAATCTTTGATGCTTGTTCCCTTTGCCATATTGGGGAAATTCTCCCCAATATTTCTCTCCAGTATACCTTCTGCTCCCTTCTCTCTTTCTTCTTCTTCTGGAATCCCAATTATTCTAATGCTGTTTCATCTTATGGTGTCACTTATCTCTCGAATTCTCCCCTCGTGGTCCAGTAGCTGTTTGTCCCTCTTTTGCTCAGCTCTTTATTCTCTGTCATTTGGTCTTCTATATCGCTAATTCTTTCTTCTGCCTCATTTATCCTAGCAGTGAGAGCCTTCATTTTTTATTGCACCTCATTAATAGCTTTTGTGATTTCAACTTGGTTAGATTTTAGTTCTTTTATTTCTCCAGAAAGGGCTTTTATATCTCCCGAGAGGGTTTCTCTAATATCTTCCATGCCTTTTTCGAGCCCAGCTAGAACCTTGAGAATTGTCATTCTGAACTCTAGATCTGACATATTACCAATGTCTGTATTGATTAGGTTCCTAGCCTTCAGTACTGCCTCTTGCTCTTTTTTTTGTGGTGAATTTTTCCGTCTTTTCATTTTGTCCAGATAAGAGTATATGAAGGGGCAAGTAAAATACTAAAAGGGTGGCAACAACCCCAGTAAAATATGCTTGAACCAAATCAGAAGAGATCCCAAATCATGGGGGGGGGGAGTGGATAAAAAGAGGTTCAGAAAGAAAGAAAAAAAAAAAGGAAAGAAAGAAAACGAATAAAGAAAAGTATATAAAAGAAAAAATATATATATATGTATTAGATAAACTAATTAAAAAACATTAAAAAAGAAAAGGGTAAAAGTTAAAAAAAATTTAGCAGAAGAAGAGAAAAAAATGAAAAAGAAAAAAAAATTAAATTAACTGCAAGACTAAAGAATCATAGGGAGAAAGCCATGAGTTCCGTACTTTGCTTTCTCCTCCTCTGGAATTCTGCTGCTCTCCTTGGTATTTAACCTGCACTCCTTGGTAGGTGAACTTGGTCTCGGCTGGATTTCTTGTTGATCTTCTGGGGGAGGGGCCTGTTGTAGTGATTCTCAAGTGTCTTTTCCCCAGGTGGAATTGCACCGCCCTTAGCAGGGGCCGGGGTGAGTAATCCGCTCGCTCGGGTTTGCTTTCAGGAGCTTTTGTTCCCTGAGCACTTTCCGTAGAGTTCCGGAGGACGGGAATACAAATGGCGGCCTCCTGGTCTCCGGCTGGAGGAGCCGAGAGCCCAGGTCCCCACTCCTCAGTGCGCCCTCAGGGAACAGCGCCCAGTAACTCCTGTCTGCCTGACCTCTGGCCGCGCTCCGAGCTCACCGAGCCTGTGACCTGCTCAAGGTACCCCCGAGCTGTGAGCTTACTGTCGGCTCTGTCTCTGTAGCCGGCTTCCCCGTTCTAATACCTATAAGCTCTGCGACACTCAGACACCCCCGATCCTTCTGTGACCCTGCAGGACCTGAGGCCACACTGACCCCATGTGGGCTTCACTCCAGTTTAGCCTCTGGAGCGATGTCCCTCAGCGGAACAGACTTTTAAAAGTCCTGATTTTGTGCTCCGTTTCTCTGCCGCTTGCCGGGAGCCGGCCCCTCCCCCTGGGGTCTATCTTCCCATAGCTTTGGATTCACTTCTCCGCCGTCCTACCTTTCAGAAAGTGGTTGTTTTTCTGTTTCTAGAATTGCTGTTCTTCTTCTCTTCAATATGCTGATGGATTTGTAGGTGTTTGCAATCTTTAGATAAGCTATCTAGCTGATCTCCTGCTAGCTGAAGTAGTCTCAGCCTGCTACTTCTCCGCCATCTTGACTCCTCCCCCCCCAATTTCAGTCTTTTTTAATTTGCAAAACTTTTCTGGCTTAAGATTCTCTAACCTGAAGAATGTTCCATGTGCAGTTGAGAAGAATGCATATTTTGCTATTTTTGGATGGAATGTTCTGTATTTTTCTGTTAGGTACATTTGGTCTAAAGTAGTTCAAGTCCCATGTTTCCTTATTAATGTTCTGTCTAAATGATCAGATCTCTTTCTTATTTGAATGTGGGGTGTGAAAGAAATGGAGGAAGACACAAATAAATGGAAAAATCCATGAGCCATGCTCATGGATTAGAAGAACAAATATAGTTAAAATGTCTAAGCTACCCAGAGCAATCTACATATTCAAAGCAATCCTATAAAAATACCATTGACCTTTTTCACAGAGCTGAAACAAATAATCCTAAAATTTGTACAGAACCAGAAAGGGCCCCAAATACCCAGGAATGTTCAAAAACAAAGCCAATGCTGGTGGCATCACAATACCTGACTTCAAGCTGTATTACAAAGGTGTGATCATCAAGACAGTACTAGTACAAAATCAGATACATAGATCAGTATGAATAGAGAATCCAGAAGTGGACCCTCCACTCTATGGTCAACTAATCTTCAACAAAGCAGGAAAGAATATCCAATGGAAAAAAGTTGGTCTCTTCAAAAAATGGTTGGAAAATTGGACAGTCACATGCAGAAGAATTAAGCTAGACCATTCTTTTATACCATACACAAAGATAAACTCAAAATGGATGAAAGACCTAAATGTGAGACAGGAGTTCATCAAAATCCTAGAGGAGAACACAGGCATCAACCTCTTCGACCTTGGAAGCAGCAACTTCTTGCTAGACACATCTCCAAAGACAAGAGACACAAGAGCAAAAATGAACTATTGGGACTTCATCAAAATAAAAAGCTTTTGCACAGCAGAGGAAACAGTCAAGAAAACTAAAAGGCAACCTACGGAATGGGAGAAGGTATTTGCAAATGGCATATCAGAAAAAGGTCTAGTATCCAAAATCTATAAAGAATTTATCAAACTCAACACCCAAAGAACAAATAATCCAATCAAGAAATGAGCAGAAGACATGAACAGACCTTTCTCCAAGGAAGACATACAAATGGCCAACAGACACATGAAAAAATGTTCAACTTCACTCAGCACCAGGGAAATACAAATCAAAACCACAATGAAACATCACCTTACACCAGTCAGAATGGCTAAAATTAACAAGAGAGGAAACAACAAATATTGGCGAGGATTCTGAGAAAGGGAACCAACCCTCTTACACTGTTAGTGGGAATGTAAGCTGGTATAGTCACTCTGGAAAACAGTATGGAGGTTCCTCAAAAAGTTAAAAATAGAGCTACTGTAGGGCCCAGCGAGGGCACTACTAGGTTTTTACCCTAAAGATACAGATGTAGTGAAATGAAGGGGCACCTGCTCCCCACTGTTCATAGCAGCAATGTACACAACAGCGAAATTGTGGAAGGAGCTGAGATGTCCTTCAGCAGATGAATGGATAAAGAAGATATGGTATATATATATATATATATATATAATGGAATATTTCTCAGCCATCAAAAGGAATGAAATCTTGCCATTTGCAAAAACATGGACAGAACTACAGGGTATTATCTAAGCCAAATAAGTAGTCAGTTAAAAAAAGACAAATACCATATAATTTCATTCATATGTGGAATTTAAGAAACAAAACAGAGGAACATAGGGGAAGGGAAGGAAAAATAAAATAAGATGAAAACCAAGAGGGAGGCAAGCCATAAGAGATTCTTAACTAAGAGAACAAACTGAGGGTTGCTGGAAGGGAGGTAGGTGGTGGATGGAGTAATTAGGTGATGGGCATTAAGGAGGACACTTCATGTAATGAGCACTGGGTGTTATATGTAACTGATGAATGACTAAGTTCTATCCCTGAACCTAATAATACAGTATATGTTAATTAAGTTAAAAAATTTTAAAAACTTACACAACTTAATACTAAAAAAAAAAAAAAATCCCATTTTAAAAATGTACAGAAGACCTAAGCAGACATTTCTCCAAAGAAGATAAACAGATGACCAAAAGACAAATGTAAAAATGCTCAACACCACTCATCATCAGGGAAATGTAAATCAAAACCACAATGAGATATTATCTACATCTGTCAGAATGGTTAAAATTAAAAAATACAAGAAACAGTAGGTGTTGGTGAGGATGTGGAGAAAGGGGAACCCTCATGCAACCTTGGTGGGAATTTAAACTTGTGTGGCCACTCTGAAAAACAGGGCGGAGGTTTCTCAAAAAATAACAAATAGAATTACCATGTGATTCAGTAATTCCACTACTGAGTATTTACCCAAATAATATGAAAACACTAATTTGAAACCCTATGTTTATGGCAGCATTATTTATAACAGCTAAGATATGGAAGCAACCCATGTATCCATCTACAGATGAATGGATAAAGATGTAGTGTGTATACACACACACACACACACACACACACACACACACCAGAACATCATTCCACCATAAAAAATAATGATATAATGCTATTTACAACAATGTGGATGGATCTAGAGGGTATAATGCTAAGTGAAATAAGTCAGCCAGAGAAAGCAAATACTGTATGATTTCATTCATATGTAAAATTTAAGAAACAAAACAAAGGAAAAAGAGACAAACAAAAACAGTCTTAACCAGAAAGAACAAACTGGTAGTTACCAGAAAGGGGAGGTGGCTGGGGGGATGGGTGAAATAGGTGAAGAGGATTAACAATACACTTATCATGATGAACACAGAGTAATGTACAGAATTGCTGAATCACTATATAGCACACTTGAAACTAATATAATACTGTATGTTAATTATACTGGAATTAAAAATAAATTTTTAAAAATCCTCAAAACCGATGGATAGACATAGCACATTAAGGGATTAAGACTCAGGCCCTAATCACAAAAGTACAGACTATAATAGATACTAGATTATTATCTTCTGTTTTTGAAAGTCTAGATAGTGTCTCCAGAACATCTGAACCAATGCATATCTTTATTTTCACCTATTTCTACTAATTTCACCAATGAAAGCCCATTTACAACATTTATTATGCTAACTAGTCAAAGATTTGGTGTGGATAGAAATAATAATAGCCAAAGTACTGGTAGTAGTGGCATCTGGAGCATAGATTTTCTGATATAATGTTATTGAAACATCTTAGAAGGTTTAATTCTGAATTAGGACTACCAACTATCTCTAGAGTGAAACTTAAATTAACACACGAGCATGTGTGTGTGCGCACACACGCACACACACACACACACACACACACACACACAGAGTCATCATATCCCTGGTGCTTTGAAATGGAAGTAGAAGCATTATTAAATTAGATAATGAGAATAGTGTAAACCTTCTGAGATTCCTAAACAAGGCCAGCTTCATGGGTGTGTGACCTGTGGAGTCACACAGGTCCCCTAGGCTCACAAATGCCCTTAATTTGATTTCGTGCTCTTCATCTTGAAATTTTTAAAAATTTGAACAAGTGATATCATATATTCATTTTGTACTATCCCCAGCAAATTATGGAGCCTATCCTATTTTTAGGGCCATTCACTCTGTAAGAGGATTTGCTATGAAACTTGTGGCCTGTTTTCTCTTTGGAAAAAAGTCAATAGAGCCAGCATCTCGCTTTCCATTTTTTCATTTTCACCTCTAGGCCTGGACAAAAAACATAAGGGCAGAGGAGTAAATGGTTTTCAAAGGGCACTGTAGTATTGAAAACCTTGACACAAGTTCCATTAGAAAAAATGGAAGCTTGTTCTTACCATTCTGGAATTGCTTCACCCATTTCCTGCCTAATGCCTGATTAAATGCCACCATTTCAGTCAGGTGTCTTCTTGTCATTTCTTCTGCCCCTAAACCTATTTCTTTAAATTATAGAGGTTTGCTTTCTCTTTCTGATTCCTTTTTAATTCCTGTCTACTTTTTAGGTTAAAGTTTATGGGTAGTATTATTAAAGAATAATGCCAAGCAGAGATAGGAAGTTCTCCAGCAGATTTTTATTAATCCAGGGCAAGTCCTTTTTGGAAAAAAAAGAAATAGAAGGAATATTTGTAAAGACCAAGGGTTGGCATTGGCAGATCCCCTCTGCTTTCCTGCCACACCCTTATGGTAAGGGAGAATCCTGGGGCATATGAGGATAAGTTAGTTCTTGGGACACCCAGGTCCAGGACCAGCTACATAACTTGCAGGACTCAGTACAAAATGTGGGGCCTCTTTTTCAAAAATTATATATATTTTTAAGACCTTGACAGCACAACATTAAGATACTGTGGTGCCCTTCTGAGAAAAATGAGGGTCCATGTACAAGTCACATAACCATGAAGCTAACCCTGCCCTAGTCATTCATTCAATAAATTTATAGTGTTCCTACTATGATTCACATCTTCTTGTCCTGAAAACTTTGCAGAATTAAAAAAAAAAAAAAAAAAAAAGCCAGTTCCTTAGATGGCCCCTTAAGGCAAACCAGTTTTCTGGGCTCAACCAGTGCATTCCCCATGACTTATCTGTCCTTGTGAGGTGCTTTCAGGCAACAGACTGAAAGCGAATTGGAAGGAGGGTATTGGTTTCGGTTGAAGTTGGGTTCACCAGGACGCAGACTCTGAAACAGAGCTTAGTATGCAGATGCTTCTTAGGGAGTGCTTTTGGCATTAACACCCATGGAAAGGAGGGTAAGGAAGCAGGATTAAGTAGAGGGAGAAGCTTGGCTGTAATGCAGGCTTAATAATAGCTTTAGCCTACTTCATGGTAAAACTGTAGAGCTAGAATGACCCTTCAGTGTTGTCCTGAGCTGGAAGGAAATGGCTGGCCTTTATACTCCTGCATGGAACAGCTGCTGGATGGGGGCAGCCACGAAAAGGGGCCTGACCTTGGGAGAGGTGACTTCGGAGCTATGGTAAACCCTACAGGGCAAGACAGCTAAGGCCAGGCATCAACAGCACTCCCAGCTATTGGGGCAAAAAGGCCTTCCTTAAAGAGGGATCTGGGTAGTTCCATCAGTGTCCATTCTACTGTGTATATGGGAATTCCCCCAGATTGGAAAGTTTAAGATTGCCCTTATTTAATGTCAGTGGGTATGAACTTTACAGTCACACATGGGAAAAAATGTCTGTTTACTTCTATCTACAACTAGGAGGAACAATCATCCTGGATCGCCCTAGATTTTCCAGGTTTTAGCAGTGAAAATCCCACAGCCTAGGGCAAATTTAAACAGTTGGTCACCCTATCTCAACTCAATTTAACTTTCTTGATTTTAAGTCCTGCGCCCTCATTTTCAATTGAGAGCAGAAAATTGAATCTGGGATTTCCTCAGTCCATTGAGAAATTTTAGTTATAAATTTAAAGCACAGTCTATTCAGGGGTTTTCACCCTCTCAAAATTCTTTCACTCTCCTCTTTCCTGGTGCTGATTCTAAACCCCCAGGGGTGTGGGCAGCTGCTGTGAAGGATATTTGGGACGAGAAATGGCTGATTTTAGCCTCTGCAGTCTCAGTCTTCTGCAGGCCTCCTGCTCTAGGTAGAACTCATCCATGATTCCTGGGTGTCTTTGGCTCTGTTCTTTTTGCCCCTCCTGTGTGTGTGTGTGTGTGTGTGTGTGTGTGTGTGTGTGTGATGTTTGCAATCTCTGAAAAACTTCTAGATCTATACAGTTGTGCCCTCTTCAGCCTTCTCATCTTAACCCTCATGAACATGATATTTTCACCTTGACCCAGCTCTTTCCTGGTCTTCCTGTGGGCTCAGGGAAGATCAAGAGCAAAGGGAAGGATATCACTTTATGAGGCTTCAGAAAAGACTCTGGGCTGTCAGTAGTACTCTGCTGTAATGTGGTTTATAGCTATTGTCTCCAACTCTGCCCATGTGCCAAGAGGAACAGTGGCAAGCCTGCCCAATCCCAGAGTTCCAGGTAGGACTAATAGGACCCAGGGCCTCTTACTCTTGGAGAAAACTTTGTTTTGATTAGCTTCCTGTTCCTGGTAGGGATGCAGGTTTTATTTACTCTAGCATGTCCAACTATTATCTATCTTCTCACCCTACTTTTCCAGACTCACACTAACATACTGCTAAAGAATATCATTTCTCTGGCAAAGGTAGGAGTAAGAGGGAAGAGTTTTTGTATGTGATCAAAGTTAAGTTATTATCCATCTAAAATGCTGATATCAGCTTTAAAAACTCAATTTTATCTATAAGATGGTTTATGTATGCCTCTTGGTAACCACAAAGCAAAAACCAGCAGTAGATATACAAAAGATAAAGAAAAGGCAATCAAAGCATATCACTATGGAAAATCATCAATTAGTTCACAATGGAAGACAGTAACAAAGGAAAAAAGAAACAGGGGACTAGAGAACAGCCAGAAAATAATAAGATAGCATTAGTAAGTCCTTACCTACCAATAATTACTTCAAATGTTAAAAAAAAAAAAAAATCACATTTTCTAGTTGAAAGGCATAGAGCAGCTGAATGGATATATAAACAAAATCCAACTATATTCTGCCTACAAGAGACTCACTTTAGCTTAAGGACACACATAGGCTAAAAGTAAAAGATAGGAAAAGATATTTAGTTCAAATGGAAACCAAAAGAGAACAGGAGTAGCTAAATTTATATCAGACAAAGACTTTAAGTCAAAAGCTGTAATGAGAGACAAAGAAGGTCGTTACACAATGAGAAAGCTCAATTCATTAAGAGTATATAATACCTGTAAATATATATGTGCCCAACATTGGAGCACCTAAATATATTAAGTAAATACTAATAAATCTGAAGAGAGACAACAATGCAATAATAGTGGGGAAACTCAATGCCCCATTTTTTTAAATCTTTAATTCAAATTTATTAGCCCCCCCCACCAAAAATTCAGTTAGACAATACATAATACATTAGTTTCAGATGGAATGTTCAATAATTCATCAGTTGCATATAACACCCAGTGCTCATTACATCACATGCCCTCCCTTAGTGCCCATTATCCAGTTACCCCATCCCCCCACCCAACTTACCCTCCACAACCCTCAGTTTGTTTCCCATGGTTAAGAGTCTCTCATGGCTAGTTTCCCTCTCTGATTTCTTCCCACTCAGCTTTCCCTCCCTTCCCCTATGATCCTCTGCACTGTTTCCTATATGCCACATGAGTGAAATCATATAATTGTCTTTCTCTGATTGACTTACTTCACTTAGCATAATACCCATCAGTTCTATCCATGTTGATGTAAGTACTCATCATTTCTGATGGCTGCGTAATATTCCATTGTATATATATACATCACATCTTCTTGTGGCTTTGTGTGTGTGTGTGTTATGTTAGTCACCATACAGTACATCATTAATTTTTCATGTAGTGTTCCATGATTCGTTGTTTGCCTATAATATCCAGTGCTCCAAACCATCCATGCCCTCCTTAATATCTATCACCAGGCTCACCCATCCCCACCCCCTCCCTTCTAAAATCCTCACTTTGTTTACCAGAGTCTATAGTCTCTCATGGTTCATCTCCCACCACATATTCTTTATCCATTCATCTGCTGAAGGACATCTCAGCTCCTTCCACAAGTCTGGAATTGCAGTGCCATACCAGGACCCTGAGACCATGACCTGAGCCGAAGGCAGAGGCTTAACCCACTGAGCCACCCAGACACCTCTCTCCTTCTATTCTGAATGACAGCCATGCTGGACAAAGGATTCTTGGCTGCATATCTTTCCCATTTGTTACATTGAATCTATCATGTCAGTCCTTTCTGGCCTTTCAAGTGTCTGTGGATAAGTCTGCTGCCAGCCTTATGTTTCTGCCCTTATAGGTTAAAGACCTTTTGTCCTGAACTGCTTTCAGGATTTTCTCTTTAGCTTTGAAATCTGCAAGCTTTACTATTATATGTCAAGGTGTTGACCTGTTTTTATTGATTTTGAGGGGGTTCTTTGTGTCTCCTGGACTTTAATGCCTGTTTCCTTCCCCAGATTAGGGAAATTCTCAGCTATAATTTGTTCAAATAAAACTTCTGCTCCTCTCTCCATTTCTCCATCTTTTGGGGCTCATATTATTCAGGTATTATTTCACTTTATGGAATAGCTGAGTTCTCTTAGTTTCCCTTTGTGATCCAGTAGTTTTCTTCCTCTCTTCAGCTTCCTTATTTTCCATCATTTTATCTTCTCTATCACTGACTCTCTTCTGTTTCATTAACCTTGTTTTTAAAGCCTACATTTGGAACTGCATCTCAGTAATTGCATTTAATTCCAGCCTGCGGTACTGAATTTTAGTTCTTTTATTTCTACAGTAAGGGATTCTCTTGTGTTCTGTATGCTTTTTTCAAGCCCAGCTAGTAACTTTATAATCATTGTTTCAAATTCTAGTTCACACACCTTATTTATATTCTTATTTATTAAATCCCTGGCAGTGAGTACTACCTCCTCTTCTTTCTTTTGTGGTGAATTTCTCTGTCTCATCATTTTTTCCCAGAACAACAACAAAAAAAAAGGTGGAAAGAAACAACAACAACAACAAAAATTCAGGAAGTATTTTTGGTGTATGCTGTGTATACTTTGCTATTGTGTTTTAGCTACTCTTTTCCACTGGTCCTTCCTCTACAGAATTCCTCCTTGTTTATAATAGGGAGTGTTTGGACCTTTAATAGTTATGCTTGGTTTGTCAAGATAAGCCTGTAAAAGAAAAAAGAAAGGAAAAGAGCAAAAAACAAACAAATAAAAAAGCCTGATCCAAGGCAAGAGAAAAGGAAAAGGAACAGAACTGCAAACAGAAAAACAATAAACTATAAGCCTGATTCTAAAAATAAAAAGGAAAGAAGAAAAAAAGAAAAGGGAAAGAATCAAAGGGCGGGGGGGAGCCTGGTCCAAAAAGTTAAGAGAAGGAAACAAACCAACAAATAAACAAAAGTTATAAGCCTGATACCAAAAAAGAGAGAGAGAAAAGAAGAATGTGTGTGTGTGTGTGTGTGTATATATTATATATATATATATATACATAGAGAGAGAGAGAGAGAATATCAAATGTAAGAAATAGAAAGATAAAAAATTTTTAAAATAAAGAAAAAAGAGGGGGAAAAAAGAAGCAACCCTGGTCCTGTTTCCACTGAAGCTTATGTTTTGGAGTATTATTTCATCAGTAGACTTGGTAGAAGTGGGGGCTGGGCCTGTGTTGGTCTGCTGAGGTAGAGGCCTGCTGGGCTGGCTCACAAGCTGACTTGCCCTTGTACAGATGCTCCTGCCAGATCAAGGCAAGCATTAGTGTAGGGGACTCCAGCCTCCACTGGAGGTGCTGTGTTTCTCTCTGTAGTCTGACTACAGGAACTCCTAGCCACCATTCAGAGGCCCTCTTAGAAAAGCAAACAATTTCCTGTGTCCCAGGCTTTCAACATTCCCTGCCCTTAACCTGTCTGTGCCCAGGGCCATCAGCATGCCCAGAGCCACAGATCTCCTGTATCTGGCCGGTGGCTGGCATTCAAAACTCCCAAGTTTTAAAGGGCCTGGTAAGGTGCATGACCACTTTTGTCCCCTGGAAGAGATGCTCAGGAAATGCCCAGCACCATCCCTTCCCCGAAAAGCAGTCTCACAGTGTGCACACAGAGGCTACAGTTTATTGTAACACTCAGCAAAAAGCTGGAACCAGGTTATTGGCAGTCTGCACACAACGCAGTCCCCTGTCCATTCTTTCCCAGAAAATCAGTCACGGGAATCTATTGAATTTATTGTGGCAGACAGGGAAAAGCATAGCCAGGTTATCTGCAATCTGCTCCTGTCTCTGCTTTCTCCTCAGTTCTGCCACAGAAAAGCAGCCGCTCTGCACACACACAGAGGTTTAAGCCATTTGTGGCTCACAGTGAAAAGTTAAGAGGTTTTTGCCCTCTCTGCATTCCTCTGACCCTGCTCTTGAGCACTGCTCAATGGCTCCTGGCTGGCCTTTTGTCCTTGAAGAGGCAAAATATGATCTTCCAAACATATACTGGGAAGGTGACAGATCTTTTCCAATGCAACCCAGGGGATCTCCTCACTCAGCTTATTGTGCAGTCCCTACTCAATGCACTCTCTCCCGCTTTCTTCCTCTCCCTGACTTTGCTCCACAAAAAGTATAGCCTCAACTTTGCAGCTGTGCAGCTTACCTTTCCCCCAATTTTATAGGTCTAAACTTCACATCTGCCACGTTCTCTCCCTCCAACTCTACAGATTGTTTTCTTAATCCTCAGATCATCTTCCCGGTTGCTCAAAACAGTTGGATGTCATCTAACTGTATTCAAAGGATGAGGCAAGTTCAGGGTCCCTTGACTATTCCATCATCTTAACTCCCTAGGTCTATTCTTTATATATTTTAGATACTAACCCCTGATTGGATATATCATCTGCAAATATGTTCTCCCATTCAGTAAGTTTCTTTTAGTTTTGTTGGCTGTTTCCTTTGCTATGGAGAAGATTTTTATCTTGATATAGTCCCAACGGTTTATTTTTGCTCTTATTTCCCTTGCCTCAGGAGACGTATCTTAGAAAAATGTTGCTATGGCCAATGCCAGAAATTACTGCTGGTTCTCTCTGCTAGAATTTTTATGGTTTCAAGTCTCACATTTAGGCTTTTAGTCCATTTTGAGTTTATTTTTGTCTATGGTCCTGTTTGATTCTTTTGCATCTAGCTGCCCAGTTTCCCTAACATGATTTGTTTAAGAGATCATCTTTTCCCCATTGTGTATTTTTACCTGTTTTGTCATAGATTAATTGACTGTATAATCATGGGTTTATTTCTCGGCTCTCCATGCTATTCCATTGATCTGTATCTTTGTGTGTATGTGTATGTTGCTACCATACTGTTTTGATTGCTATAACTTTGTTTTATATCTTGAAATCTGGGATTATGATACCTCCAGCGTTGTTCCTCCTTTTCCATATTGCTTTGGGTACTTAGGGTCTTTTGTGGTTTCATACAAACTGCAAGATTATTTGCTCTAGTTCTGTGAAAAATGTTGTTGGTATTTTGATAAATATTGCATTAAATCTATAGATTGCTTTGTGTAATATGGACATTTTAAGAATAGTTGTTCTCCCAGTCCATGTGCACAGAGTATCTTTCCATTTCTTTTGTTTCTTTCATCAGTGTGTTATAGTTTTCAGAGTGTAGGTCTTTTATCTCCTTGGTTAAGTTTATTCCTAGGTATTTTGTTATTTCTGGTGCAATTATAAATGGGATTGTTTTCTTATTTTCTCTTTCTACTACTTTATTATTAGTATATAGAAATACAACATATTTTTGTGTGTTGATTTTTGTGTCTTGAAACTTTACTGAATTCATTTATCAGTTCTAGTAGTTTTTGGTGGAGTCTTAAGGGTTTTCTATATATATTACCATGTCACTTGCAAATAGTGGAAGTTTTACCTTTCCTTACCAGTTTGGATGCCTTTTATTTACTCTTCTTGACTGATTTGCTGTAGTTAGTTATGTATGTAGTTATGTTGAATGAAAGTGGTGAAAGTACACATTCTTGTCTTATTCCTGACCTTAGGGGGAAATATCTCAGTTCTTTACCATTGAGTGTGATGTTAACTGTGAATTTTTTTCATATGTGGCCTTTATTATTTTGAAGTATATTCCCTCAAAGGTACTTTGTTGAGGGTTTTTTTTGTTCATGAATGAAGTCATACTTTGTCAAATGTTTTTTCTCATCTATTGAAATGGTCATATTATTTTTATCCTTTCTCTTTCTTAAAAAATATTTTACTTATTTATTTGAAAGCGAGGGGGGGTAAGGAGGGGTGGAATGAGAGGGAGAAGCCAACTCCCTGCTGAGCAGGGAGCCTGATGTGGGGCTCCATCCCAGGACCCTGGGATCATAACCTGAGCTGAAGGTAGATGCTTAACACCTCAGCCACCCAGCCTCCCCATATCCCTTCTCTTATTGATATGATGTATTCTGTTGATTGATGAATTATTATGAAACCAGCTTTGCACCCTGATAATAAATCCCACTTGGTTATGGCAAACTATTTTTTAATTTATTGTTGGGTTTAGTTTGCTAATATTTTGTTGAGGATTTTTGCATCAGTGTTCATTGGAGATACTGGCCTGTCATTCTTTTTTTGTTGTTTCTTTTTTTTAGTTTCTTTATCGGGGCTGGCCTCATAGAATGAATTTGAAAGATTTCCTTCCCCTTCTATTTTTTGTAATAGTTTGAGAAGAATAGGTATTACCTCTTCCTTCAATGTTTGGTCAATTCACCTGGGAAGTTGTCTGGTCCTGCACTTTTGCTTATTTGGGGTTTTTTGATTACTGATTCCATTTCCTTGCTAGTAATTGGTATGTTAAAAATTTCTATTTCTTCCTGATGAAGATTTGGGAAGTTACAGGTTCTGAGGATTTTGTTGTCAATATAAAGGTAAGAGATTTTTTTTTTTAATCTAAAATATTGGTCATCTAACTCAAATGAGCATTTTATGGAGGTGTAGTTAGATTACCTGAAAGAACAAAGAGCTAGGACTTCATTAGACTTAAGAAACAATTTAGATCCAGAGCAGGTCAGAAATGTCTTATCTCACTACTCTATTCAACATTGTATTGTAGAATCTAGCCAAGACAATTAAGCAAGAAAAGGGAGTAAAGAGTATCCAGGTTGAAAAGCAAAAAGTAAAACTATTTTTGTTTGCAGATGCAGACAATCTTCTATATAGAAAATCCTAAGGAAACCATTAAAATAAGAAACTATTAGAACTAACAAAGAAGTTCAACAGGTTGCAGAATACAAGATCAATATACAAAACCAATTATATTTTTATTTCCTTGCAATAAACAGTCCAAAACTAAAATTAAAGAAACAATACCATTTATAATAATATTAAAAAGAATGAAATACTTGGGAATAAATTTAACAAAGGAAGTGCAAAGCTTTACAGTCAGAAAACTCCAAAACATTGTTGAAAGAAATGAAAGAACACCTAAGTAAATATAAAGACAACCTGTGTTCAGGGATCAGAACACTTAATATTGTTAGGAGATTGGCAACACTCCCCACACTTATCTGCAGATTTAATGTAATCCCTATCAAAATCTTAACTGATATCTGATCCTAAAACTGATATTGAAATGCAAGGATCCCAGAATATTCCAGACAATCTTAAAAATTAAGAACAAAGTTGAAGAACAAACTCTCACTTCCTGATTTGGGAAAGTGGGAAGAGTGTTGGCAGGAAAGATAGAATCTGACTATTCCTTCCACGCTTGTGGTCATGGATTTTAAATGAGTCCGGTCAATGACCACAAGCGTGGAAGGAATAGTCAGATTCTATCTTTCCTGCCAATACTCTTCCCACTTTCCCAAATCCGGAAGTGAGAGTTTGTTCTAGCTGATACCTCCAAGAAGCGAAAGGTGTTTATAAGGGAGCTTTAGGGTAGTGGGGATACAAACAAACAGAAAATAGAGCAATAAATATAATCAATAAGTAAGCTAAAAGTAAATATTTGACTTCCTTTTATCTACAAAATCTTGTCCCATGCTTTTCTTTTTCCCTGTCTATGTTAGGAAAAAAATGTCTGTATCATTTATTAATCCCAGCTGGATACAGTGGCATCTCCAAAAGTAATCTTTCTCTCTCCCACCTTTCTTTCTTTACCTTGTTCTACTCTCAGGTAGGATCTCTACACTTGATCTTAGCCAAAAGGCCGAGAAGCGATCAGGTAGGATCACTATAGATCTCAGGTAGGATCTCCAGTCACACAGTGTCTTGCCCAATGTTGCTATCGATCTGGTTCTTTCTAACAGAGTATGCTTTCATGGGCATGTCAGATATGAGTCCTGTCCGAGCCTTCTTGACCCTCCACGAAGCTGTCTCAGTCACTGTCCTTACCTGTCAAAGTCATACTCTTTGATGGCCATACGCTGTGGACACCTGGTGGAGAAGTGAATAGTGTGCTTCACCCTTTCACCTCCTGATTTTTCCGCATCATTACAAGGACCTTCCTCCTCCATTCTCCCAAGATAAAATGAGTCTTCCACTTTATCCAAATTTGTCCTCATATTTTTCCTTCTCAGTTTCTATTAATTCCTATTTCCAACTTATCGATCACAACTTTGAGTCCTCTGCCAAATACAAGTGACTTCAAATAAAAGCCAGTAGTGTGGCAAGAGAGACAGGTGGTATCATGAATATATACATTCCATGATGTTGTATGGTGGAGAAAAGCAAATCCATAACCAGAATTCTGTGTTTAGCAATTGCTTAACATGCAGGGAACATTAACTATAAAACCCAAGTATAAATCAAGCCATGTTGACTAAAGACCGTAACTCAAAAATAAATTATATATGCATGTGTGTGTGTGTGTGTGTGTGTAAGTACCCTTGATTATACAGGAAGATGTTTCAACATAGGGATTATTGAAAGAAAACCAGCCTCTCATCCACATGAAATAAAGTCCTCATGCAATGATAAAATATTGCAAACAAACGTGAAGGCTCTGAAATATAGAATATAAAAGAAAACCAAGAATTCCATTAAGTATGTAGCTACACTCATATTCAACCACACCTATACTTCAGTTAGATTTTGGAAAACTCTCTGGTTTATTTCTTTTGACTTTATTTTGGCTCCTATGTCTTTTCTTAATGTTCAGAAACTTTTAAAAAATAACCAATTCCCTCACTAAGCATTGAATTTATGTAGGTCATTTTGCATTTTAATTTCAGTCACATGAAACATCCTGCTGAAGACGCTGAGCCAGTCATTTTATCTCCACATCTCTGCTCTACATAAGAACAAAGTCTTAGGTTATATTCTTATCATTAAATAAAATAAGGCATATATGTTTATCACTAAAATGAATCATTAAATCATTAAAAATATGATTTACAGGGACGCCTGGGTGGCTCAGTTGGTTAGGCAGCTGCCTTCAGCTCAGGTCATGATCCCAGCGTCCTGGGATCAAGTCCCACATCGGGCTCCTTGCTCGACAGGGAGCCTGCTTCTCACTCTGCCTCTGCCTGCCATTCTGTCTGCCTGTGCTCGCTCTCTCTCCCTCTCTCTCTCTAATAAATAAAATTTTTAAAAACAATATGATTTACAGTGTAGCATATTCACAACAGATGTCCTTATACACAGGCTATTGATACTTGGCTAATTTAGTAATTTTTGCACTACAGGTGTTCAATAAATAGATACAGAATTTATTTTACCTCCTCTACCCTACTCCTCAATGCCTAAAATTTCTTCAATAAGTCACAGTGCTTACCTAGAGGCTAAGCTAAAAATCTGAGTACCCCTTGAGATGTAAAACATTGCTTAAATTCCTACTGAGATATAAATGCCTTTTGCTAAACTAGATGTTAGGTGAGAGAGATCTCTAGGTTTGGAGCTTTGAGTGGCCCAATATAGGATGGGAGTGCCTCATTCTTCCCATATTGATAATCTTGCAAAGGTTCACTCTATTTTGTAGGTACATATTTGAATTATGAATTGTTCTCAAAAAGTAGTTACCAACTTTCACCCATTCAAAAATACCAGAAGGGAAATTTTTAATTAAAAAAATAGGAAATATATGCTTTACACTGCTCATGCGAAACACAAGGAGTTTACATCAATAGGAAAAGACAAACTCCCTAACTGAAAAATAAATATGACATGATCAGGCAAAGAGGAAATACTTAATATTACCAATATGTAAGGACTCAAGGATTCTAGTCAAAATGTAAAAATGGTATATACTTTCCAAAGGATAGTCAAGCAATATGTATGAAATGCCTTACAAATATCCATTTTTAACCCAGTAATCCCACCTCTAGGGCTCCTAAGAAAGTATTCAAAACATGCATAAAAGTTTATATTCACAGAAGATCATTTCAAGCTTATTTTTGAGTCATAAATAGAAAAGCTGAAGTTTCCAAAAATAGAAAAGCAATAACTTTTTCAAAAGTAGAAAAACAATAATTATAAAATGAAATTTTCTGTAACCATTAAACATCATTTCATAGAAGAATATTGACATGAGAAAATGTCTACTTATATTGCTAATTTTAAAAAGCATGTTATAAATTGTACGATATATTTCCACTTATATATAAAAAGAATCTGAAAGGATATACAATGCTGTGGTTATATCTGGTTGCTAGAATTACAGGTGATTTTATTAATCTCCTTTGTGCTGTTTTACAGATTTTTAAAATTTCTGTAGTAAACATGTTACTTTTATAGTTTAAAAAAAATAGCAAGAAGTTTTCCAGGAAAAAATATTTTCACCAAAACTCAAAAATGACTACCCTCAACCTTGGAGGTCTTTTGGGGCATTTGCTCCAAGAGCTAGTTGGTTCCAAACCCAATACTATTTCAACAAAAAATAATAAGTTATTTTTTTTTAAAGATTTTATTTATTTACTTGACAGAGAGAGATCACAAGCAGGCAGAGAGGCAGGCAGAGAGAGAGAGGAGGAAGCAGGCTCCCTGCTGAGCAAAGAGCCCAACTCGGGCCTTGATCTCAGGACCCTGAGATCATGACCCCAGATGAAGGCAGCGGCTTAACCCACTGAGCCATCCAGGCGCCCAATAAGTTATTTTTTTGATCCTACAGTGAAAGGCCCACCTTTTATTTGCCAGGGACACTAAGTGAGGCCAGATGATTTGCCCCTTGGAGGAATGGTTCTCAACCTGGCTGCCCATTGGAGTTGCTGGGAGTGCTTTAAAATAACACATGCTCAGGCTTCACTTCCCAGAGATCTTTTTCCATAGGTTTGGCATAGATAGGGCTTGGAAATGAGGTGTGTGTATATGTGTATGTAAGTGTGGGGGATATGTGTGTGATTTTTCTAAAATTCATTGTCACTTGTGATTTTTCTAAAATTCTAATGTACCACATGATTTACGTCTTAAATTTTTTGATAGTCCTATTTTGTATGACTTGACTTACTCTGTTTGTAGTTTAGTTAACCCAACTAGATTGAAACTCCAGCTATAACAGACAAGACTTTTTTGTGCAAGCAACATATTTTGTTATCTTAAATTAGGAATGGGTTTAGCAGATAACTTTTCCTATAGGTATTTGTCACCTGAAAATAGGACTACAGACAAACTGAGTATTCTAAAATATAGTTATTATTTTTGGAAGACTTTTTGTGTTCTGCTTTAGAAATAACTATACCATAGAACATATTTCCTCATTTAGGTGCCTTGCCATACAGTGTATTTGGGAAGATAAATACAGAATTAGCATTGCTCCTTGAGAGGCATTCATTTTGCATGTATATTTCACAGAGAGTTTAAGGTGGTTTAGCCAAAATGAGCGTAACTGCCAAAAGTATTCTGATAACACTACTTAAGTGAAACTGTAGGACCTTGACTATATCCTAAAGGGGATCCAAAACACTTCTGTAGAAAAGCTCAGTCCTGTTAAGGAGCCTTTACTTAAGAAGGGAGTTGGGGTGGTCTTCTCCCTAGGCATATTCTCCTAACAGTAATAGGTTTCCTAGCTTCAACAAAAGGATGCTAATCCCATCCTTCGAATTGATGGCTAAGACATAAGTCTTCAAGGGCAATCAACTATATAGACCAGATGCACTCAAAGGAGTTGTCATAAAATATGATCTCAAGTTTACTGCAATGCAGTATTTTTTTCAGAAGTTCAGTTAGATAAACAATATTTGGATGAAATGCCTTAAATGTCATGTCTAGACATCCAAAAATAGATCCTTGGATCAAGACAGACATGCAAAGGCAAGGACCTTTTCAGAATATTTTGTACTAAATCATGCTTTAGGGGAGTATCAGTAGCTTATATTAGAATCTCTATAACAAACAACCTTAGAAATGCATTTCTGTACTTATTATATGGACATTGCTTATTAAATCATCAAGAAATTTCTTCTCAAGTACTTTTAATTGTTTTAATAGTATAATTTACTTATAAAGAAAACATATGCTCACTGAGTTAAATTCAAACAATGTAATATAATTTATAAAAGAGAAAACAAAATTAACCAACCCCCCAAAATACCCCTATAATTACCACTTAGATGTGAATACATATATATGTCTTATCATGTGTGATAGCAACACATATATAGATATACACACATATTGTTATGCTTATACATGCTATTTTCAACCTGACTTATTATTTCATTTAAAATATCTTAATGAATGTCAATGTACATCAGCCTTCTCGGTGAATATATATTATATGGCAATCCCCAAATTTATCAAGTAAACATCCTATTACTAGCATTACCAGTTGGTTCTAATCTTTCACATTAGTATAAGTAGCACCATGTTAAACACCCTTTCATGTACTTCTATGTTTGTGCATTCATCTGATTATGTCCCTTAGGGTGGATTTCTAAAAGTGATATTTCTATTATGACACTTCCTGATTTGGGGAAGAAGAAAGAGTATTGACAGGAAAGAAGGAATGTCCCATGAAGAGGGTGAACTACTCTTCTGAGTACCATTAAGGTCTTACTTTTTTGCTTATGGAACATCATCAAAATAGTTAGTTTAGAAGATTCTAAGAAAACTGTGTAGAATATATACATATTGATACACATGGCTAAATGTACCCTCTCCTACCAAAAGCTCTAAGAGTGATTATTCCCTCTACCTACTGCCACCATTCTGTCAAGATTGTGTCACCTTTTTAATACTACTAAGTAAATTTTCAAATGTACACTGCTGTTCCTGTTTCTTTATTATTTACCCTTCCATGTCCTTAGTCCATTTTTCTATTTAGTCCATGTTTATCTTTTTCTCAATGATTTATAAAACCCTTTATATAGTGGAGCTTTGTAACACTTTGCCACACAAGTTGCAAGTTTGTTATTGTTGTTATTGTTGATTCATGTCATTTTCTGTATTTAATAGTTTGTCATTTGCTGATTGGGAAAGAAAACGGGAGACACAATATGCCACTCACTCTATAAATTGCAGTCTTCCCCTTATCCCTCAAGAACCAACTTGAATCCCACATCTTTTTCTAAAGCCTAACCTCCTTTTCATCCTAACATGATCTCTCCCTTTGCCAACTCATACTGTACAAGTTATTTGGTGATTTATCTCACAGTGCCTGGTGACATACCTATGTATTGTCAGTCACATTCAAGTATTATTTACCCAAGCCAGCAACCAACTGCATTCACTCTGTGCCCTCAAAGCAGTTGCTCAATAGATAATAAAGGATTATTTAAAGCAATGAATGGAGGGGGGGTGGGGAGTAGGTGACAGAGGTCATCTTGAATTTTCCAGGCTTGAGCAAGAGCTTGGCTGAAGCATTCAGCCAAAGAGGTTACTAAGATCCATTATATTTCTTGCCTTAATATTCTGACTCAAGGTAAAGCTCATTTCAGTCATGTCAACCCCTGAGACATACCTGTTGTTTTCATTAAAAAGCCATCCATATATCCCAGCTTACTCAAAACAGTCCCAACTTATACCTGCTCTACTTGTATAATTCTTAAGTTTCCCCTTTTCACTCCCAAAAGTTTTGGGTGATAAATTATATGCTTACCCTATCTCTTGCTGGCTCTTGTTTCTTATTTATTTCTTAAGCTAAAAATCAACCACGAAATTTAAAATACTTGGTAGATGAAGAAATTTTCAAGTAGGATGGCTCCCTCTTCTTTGTTTAATTAATTAAATTTATATGAAAGCCTAACTTTGAAGGATTAAAGGAAACATTCAATATGCACATAAAAACAGTTGCTATTTATATGAGGCTTTTAGGGGAACATAAACTGTGTTTTTTTTTTTTTTAATTGTGTGTATGTTTTCTTCAACGAAATTGAGAACTTTCTGGAGTACCATTATTCTTACTTTTTGTACCCCCTTTATCATAGTACTTAAAACAGTACTCTCTACTCAGTAGGCATACAGTAAATTCTGCTGTAAAACCACTGGGAGCCTGAAGGTTTTAATTTGCTTTTTGATTAAGGGTGTCCCTCCTTTTGACTCCCACCATGTCATCACAGACATGTGGGGGGATAATATTCATTAGAGTGCTGAATGGGAAGTGGTATCATGAAAACCCATTTGAATTATAAGATTCACTTTTATGTCTTTGGCTCAATTGTTCATGGATACAGCTCATCTGAATTAGATGTGTCTGAAAATTCAATTTCCCCAAATGGAAACATCTGGATCTTTTTTTCTTCCTTTAATCCTTTGTCCTGGTGACTCTGCCAGACAGTCCATATCCCTTGTTGGTTTGGCAGGAAATATATAAGGGCATAGTTAGGAGTGGGAGTCGCTGGTGCAAATGTTTCCTTGTCTGCTTTTTCAGTCTATGTGGTCACTTTCCTCCTCTAGATATTAGAATCACAGATTTTTATCAAAGTGAAGACTTAGAAGAAAAGTTAATGTAACTTCATCTTTTATGGCAAAAAGAATTTATATTGAGACAAAATAAAAGGGGCTGCTCAGATACATATATAATGATGGCAGAGCTGTACCAAAACACTTTTTTCCCCCTAATTCCCAATCTGGAGCACTTTTTAGTAGGCCAAGTGCTAGTTACCACCTGAATATTAGCTATTGCCTCATTTCAATATGTGCAGCTAGTACTGGGCTGATTTTAACTATGGAAAAAAATTTATTTAAAATAAACTTGAGGGGTGCCTGAGTGGCTCAGTCAGTTAAGCGTCTGCTTCAGCTCAGGTCATGATCTGAGAGTCATGGGGTTGAATCTGGCAGCACTCCCTGATGGGCAGAGAGTCTGCTTCTCTCTCTCCTTCTGCCCCTCTCCCCTCACTCATGTGTGCTCGCTTGCTCTCTCGCTCTCTCTCTCTTTCTCTCAAGTAAATAAATAAAATCTTTCAACAAGTAAAATGAAATAAATTTTAATGTTATGAGACACAAGAAATATAAAAGAAAATTCCCTGATATCTTTGGTAAATGCTGAGGGATAACATTAGCTTACTTTTTTGGATGGAAGAAGACAGACATGTTTGTATGTATGCATAAACTAGAACAGAATCAGAAAAAATAGGATCTAACGGGGGAGATCATGGCCCTGATCACGAAACACCATGTACATCTTATCCTAGCCGTAGAATTCTTTTCATAGAAAAAGATAAGTTCTCAGAACAAAGAATGAAGGAGAAATAGACATATATTCATGTATTTGACCTGTGATTTTAGTTTTTACTTAGGAAAAGCAGAGAATGAGATCTTAGTATAATTATATCTGTAGGGGATAGAGAGAGCCCATTTAGATAAACTGAATATATGGTTTTCTAAACTGAACAGAGTGGTTTTGATTCTTTGGGCAAGCTGTGACCTCATGCAGTGGAGAGGCTACAAAATACTACTGACCAAGACAGGCAGTTTTTATATCAGCTATCATATGTCTGAAAATACTGAAAAGATACTTAAAAGTCTGTTTAATCCTATCTTGGACATAAATTCTTACCTTTCCTTCTACCCAAAAATGTTTAAATTGACATTTCACAAATGATAAAATTATGTGAAAATACATTTGGTTCAAGTAAAGTTTTTTAAAATCTTTATTGAATTAGCTATGCTTAGGTGTAAGTTGATCTTCCTCCCACCTTTACTTGCCTTAAGGCTCAGATACGATGCTGGGGTTGTGAAGAAGAATCATCTAATATAAAGGGAATATAACTTAGAGTGAAACAAAAGCCCCTTCCATCCAGTCAGAGAGTGAGGGCAGGGAGAGTAATTTGGAGTGTGGAGTTGGGGGAGGTAGTAGGAGAAAGGAGAGACAAGAGGTGGTAGGACACATAACTCTGGGGGGTCCCTTCTCCAGTGTTTGACCTGGAGAATGGAGGAGAAGGAAAAATAGATGAGATGGGAGGTAAGTCGTGGGGTGGGGGAGGGGAAGCTGAAAGCAGAGTTGCACTTGTTCTGCTCCCCACTTGGTTCCCTGGAAGGAATCCACCAAGTGGGCTATTTTATGCCAGCATGGGGCAGGCCTACCAGTGGCCAGAGGAAAGAGGCACTTCCCTTTCTTTCAGGTGGATAACCCAAAACATTCCATATACTCCCATAGAAGAAGGATGACAACTGGATGAGTTGAGATCTAGAAAGGCTGCCATGAGGCCCATCATGGTAAGAGCTGAAGGGACCCTGTGCAGAGCTTGTGGAGTCAACTTCAAGGCCCAGGAATTAGATGGAGCATATGGAGGATGCTCAGCAAGGTCTTCATGAAGAACCTAGATGGGGCCAACATAGCATAGAGGGGCCATTTAATTCTACCCAAACTGGGAAGTAAGGAGAAAAGAACATGTATGTGTTCATAAGCCACAGGTTTCATAATGAACACTTGAAGGACACTCAACAATATTTATATCTGACAACAGAGTGAGTTTAATTTTGTAACCGTTCAACATGTAATTGTTCAGTATTTGGTAGCATGAAATTTATGGTCTTAGAAAAAAGTGAAGATAGGCTAGAAGTCCTAGCTGTTTCAAGGTTAGAAGGTCACCATCTACTGGTAATTTGCTCAAATTTCTGGCAAATGATTCTTAGAATCTACTGACAATTTAAGAAGGAAGCATCAAGTGCAATTCATACACTGTGACAAAGAGCATCACAATTTCTCAGTATTACTTGAAATTCCTGTTGGTATTCAGCCATTAATTGAAAGTTTCTAGAGAAGTATACAGATATCTGAAAGAAAGATTTTTATTTCCAAGCTGTTTTCAGTGCTATACATGTTTATGCATCTTGGAGACATTTAGGTTAGTGTGTCAGTGAAACAACATATACAGGGGTTGGGTTGTCAAAATATTGGAGAGGAAAAGCTGTATAGACTGATTACCATCCAAGAATTTTTTTTTTTTTAGGATTTTATTTATTTATTTGAGAGACAGAGATCACAAGTAGGCAGAGAAGCAGGCAGAGAGAGAGGAGGAAGCAGGCTGCCTGCTGAGCAGAGAGCCCGATGCAGGGCTCGATCCCAGGACCCTGGGATTATGACCTGAGCCGAAGGCAGAGGCTTTAACCCACTGAGCCACCCAAGCGCCCCACCATCCAAGAATTTTAATGAAAAGATAACTGAGAAGTTGTAGTCCAACCCAGTGCTGTCCAATTTTTACTCACCATATTTTTAAAATTTTAAAATTTTTACTCACCGCATTTAAAAAGTAAAAAGAAACAGGTGAAATTAATCTCAATAATATATTTTATTAAACCCAATATATCCAAGTACATATTATTTCAACATCTACTAATCAGTATAAAAATTACCAATGAGGTATTTCACATTCTTCTTCTCATACTAAGTTTTCAAAATCCACTGTGTATTTCACCCTTACAGTATATCTTAGTATGAATGCTAAATTTTCAGTGGTTCAAGTGAAATGTAGTCCTACCAAAATAATAAACTTGTACTTAATAGAAAAATGTTACACTGCTTCTATTTTTAAATTTAAAATACTTAAAATTTTTAAGTAACTAAATTTTCAGTTTCATTTCAATCACATTTGCCACATTTCAAATGCTCAATAGCTGCACATGCTTGTGGGTACCCTATTAGGATGTATGTCCAAGCTGACATTTAGTACAGGTACCCAAATGATGTATATTGAATGAATGATTACATAACTTGCCTGAATTCCACAGATTGCTGAATGCCATTTTCATATTTTTTCCCTTAAGATTTTATTCATTTACTTGACAGAGACCACAAGTAGGCAGAGAGGCAGTCAGAGGGAGAGAGAGATGAGCAGGCTCCCTGCTCAGCAGAGAGCCCAATGCGGGGCTCGATCCCCAGACCCTGAGACCATGATCTAAGCTGAAGGCAGAGGCTTAACCCACTGAGCTACCCAGGTGCCCTGCTATTTTCATATTTTTTCACTGAACAGTTATTTAAGACCAGTTGGATATGGGAGAGGGAAAGAGAGGGAACCAAGAGTTTGGGAGGAAGCCATAAAGAGAATTAAGGTTCCGTTGACAGAAGAAGGGACAGTGAGAAGGCAGACTTGGTTCAAGAGGGAAGATAATGCATGTCAGAGCTCTGAAATTATCCCTTCCACAAGGAATAAAACTCTCAGTGATAATCACTAGCATCTGCAGAATTTGTCATCAGAACTGCTTATATCTCTTGGCCCACACTGTCCAGTGGCTGCCAATATCCTGGCCTATCTGTTCTGGAATCAAAGTCAACCTCAGCTGTGCTGTGTGGTTCTACTGGCCTGAGCCATCATCATCAGGATGTTGGTGTAGACTTCACAACCACCTCTTTTATCATAGCTACTCTGAACCATGAATTTCACCTTCTGCCCACTCTGCTCTTGTTAGTACGCTCCTGCCACCTTTGGGCACAGGATTCTGCCTTTGACCTTTTTCCAGCCTATGCCCCTGAATCTTGTAATACCCATCCCAGTCCATCTACTTGGCCTCCAGTTCATGTTTGTATCACCAGTTCACCTCGATACTTAGCATCTGAGGTACCCAGCTTCCTAAGATGGCCTCTGATGATCTCTACCTCCGTGTATCAATATCCCCTCCCTTAAATGTCAAACTTAGTGACTCATTTCTAGCTGACAGAATACAGCTAAAGTGATGGGATATAATTTCTGATATTAGGTAACAAAAATTTTTTGGCTCCTAGCTTAAGCCGTGTTTCTTCTCTTGTACTCACTTATTCTGAAAAACGCTAGCTGCAATGTGGCAAGCTATCCTATAAAGAGGCCCACATAGCAAAGAACTGGGGAGTCCAACAATCTGTGAGGATCAGAATTCTGCCAACAACTACATGAGGGAACTTAGAAGCAGAACAATCTCCAGTCAAGCCTTCACCTGAGACTTGAGCCCCAGGCAACACTTTGCAGCCTTGTGAGATGCCTTGAGGCATGTAGCTAAGCTGCATCCTAACCCACAGAAGTGGTTTTAAACAGCTTAGTTTGGGGGTGATTTGATAAGCAGAAATGGATATCTAAAACAGCATGAAACCCTAATTTAGCTTATAGAAAACTCTTGTTAACTATCTTACCTCTGATGAATTCTGAGTGATTACAAGATATTCAAACTAGAATGTCTATAAGATATTTGATAATAGGCCTGGGGAAGGGAGAATAGTAAATCCTCAGCATCAAGTCTATAAAGGAAGTCATAACAATATGTCAACCATTGAAGAGAGACTAGATATAAATAAGAAGCAGTTGTCAGATGAATGACGGGAATAATTTCTTTTCTTACAATTCTCACTTACCAGAAGGTAGGAATCTCAGGAAAAATACTTGGGGAAATATACAAATGTACCCATGTCCTTGTTACCTCTTTCATTTAACCCAGACTCAAATCAGAATCCCCAGGAACAAGGTCCAGTCATGTACATTTTTCTAAGTTTCAAGAGGATGGAACTTAAAAACACATCAGTCTCTCACAGAATTCCATACAGGCTAGGTTTATTAAAGATTTAATACAACCAAGTTTTCCAGAGAGCCTCCATTTATAGCACAACTATCTCACCAACAAACCAGTGTCAGTGGCAGAGAACTGAACCACAGAAGCTGGTAGCATAACTCACCTTTCTTTGTATTAAAAGTGTCTTCTGCCAATAACCAGTGACTTAAAAACACAAAGTTCTTTCAGTACCTCAACTGGTCTCCTACTGCAGGAATGAGAAACTTGTAATTTCATTATGACAAAATTGAGGATTTGCAAACTTTCTAGATGCCTAATAGAAATTATAGAAATTATGTGTTTATCCAGGCCAAGGTTACAGGCCAGCAAAAATGTCAAGTGTCTTTGGTCAGAAATTATCTTATTATTATTGGTGAATGGCGTATGCTCATTAATTATTAGCCTACAATGGTTATCGTTAGCATATGTTAACTAGTAGAAAGATGGGCAGTTTATAACATAACTACCTGTATCAGAACCAGTATTGATTTTGTGGTTGTTCTTGGACCTAATCCAAAATGACAGCCAAACTAAAGTGAATCACTTGAGTATCCTTAGACACTTCTGAATTTTGTTACTAGCAATGTGCTAAGTAGAAACCTTGAGAGTATTAGACCCAGACAACCCTGTGTTCTACCAGCTGTACAGTTAGGGAACTTGTAAACCTCAGCTTTTTCATCTGTCATATGGGGATAATGCTGACTGCTAGGAAATGAAATGAGAAAATGTGCTAGCCTAATGCTTAGCAAAGAACACAAAACTTGGCACATAGCAGTTCAACAATTTCCTTATATCTTTACTGCTTCTTAGCAACTCAACCATGATAATCATTTATACAGTAGCATAATATTACAAATCTTGATGAACACAGATCATTGGTTATATCTTAGATCAATATGGAAACAAATATATATATATACTTAGATATGCATTTTTTCTAAATATAGAGCCCATAAGGAAAAAATCATATAAAGGGTCTCTGATGATTTTAAAACTTGGGGATAGCTGACTTAACCTAAATATTTTCCTGGTATAATTTAATCCTTCTCGATGTCTTCTCTGGTAGAAATGACAAAAAGCAGTTTATTACCTTTTATATTCATCATTTGTGTCCTTCATTTTTGTGTATATATGCATATATAAATATAACCCAAATGGGACCATTATAAATGCTCTTCTGTGCAGCTTGATTTTTGCTTATAATAATAAATCGCAGACACATTTCCAAGTTAGTGCATGTAGTTGTAACTCATTCTTTTTAATATCCTAACATTTATTTAACTAGTAATAATCCTAACTAGTAATCCTAACATATACTAATACTATATACTAATACATATACTAATAATCCTAATATACTAATAATCCTAATAACATAAACTAATAATCCTAACATTATTTAATTAGTCTCCTATTGAGGCACATTTAGGTGTTGTAAAATTTTCACTATTATTTATAGTAATACCTTACCTGTGAATCTCTGTACATACATATTTATACACTTGGGTATTTCCGTAGGATTGCGTAAATTATAACTGCATTTGGCTGGCAGTAACAACAGCAACAAAAATACCCTGCCAAGAATGATTTTTAAAATGAGTTTTCTCACATACTAAGATATTGAGAGACAAGCATTGTTCTTTCAACCCTCCTACTCTACCATCCTCATCTACACACTGGCATTCCAGCAAGAAGGAAGTAGCAGGGACCAAAAGCTGTCTCTTGGAAGGGGAGTACCCCAGCCGACTTTCTCTAATGAGTCTTTGCTCAGGACTGTGTTGCATGCTCATCCCTAAACCCATCATAGGTAAAGGGGACCAGCCATGATACATTTCCTGGGTCTGGGAACTAATGCCCATCATCTCTCAGCTCATCAATAGATTTAACCTTTTAGAAAATCAGAAGTCTTAAGGAAAAACTTTTAGGAAAGAAAAGGGGAATGGAAAGTGGCTATTGTGTAGGCCATGAACAATATCTTCCACAAGAATATGTTCTAAAGGAAAATGCTGAGCAAAAGGATATATGGTACTAAACTTGAATTTTTTATACAAATTGCCAAATTACCTTCCAGAAATATTACTCCATTAACATGTATGAAATGGCTGGTTTGCCTCTGCTCAACAACTCTGGTCTTCTAAATTTGTCTAAATCTTTGCTAATAAAATAGGCAAAAAGCAAACAAAGTAGCTAGATAGATTGATTGATTGATGGATAGATTTCTAATAGTTTATTTTGAACATATTATTAGTGAAGTTGAACATTTCTTAATGCATTTCTTGACCATTTGAATTTCTTTTTCTTTGAGTTGCCTGTGTAATAAATACTCTATTTACTTTTCTATTAGGTTGTTTCTTTTTTGTTTTAATCTCTTTAATATAATAAAAATATTAACCCCTTTTACAGATGTATTTCCCAGTTTTTTATATCTTGACTTTCACCTTTATTTATGGCCTCCTTTTCCATTCATATGCTTTTGTGTTAAGTCAAATTTATTCATCCTTCCTTTTATATCTTAAGTCTTAACAACATGCTAAGAAAGAACATCCTTGTTTCAAGATTGTAAAAGTAGTCTCTCCTTGTAATGCAATTTCCTTATTGTTCTTTTTTCCCCCTCTATCATTTCTGGACTTTTCTTTTACATTTATTTTTCAAGATGTAATTTGTTCAGGGGCGCCTGGGTGGCTCAGCGGGTTAAGCTGCTGCCTTCGGCTCAGGTCATGATCTCAGGATCCTGGGATCAAGTCCCACATCGGGCTCTCTGCTCAACAGGGAGCCTGCTTCCCTATATCTCTCTCTCTCTGCCTGCCTCTCTGTCTACTTGTGATCTCTCTCTGTCAAATAAATAAATAAAATCTTTAAAAAAAAAAAAAGGAGGAATTTGTTCAGATTTTCAAGATCAAAAGAATGAACTGTGACTGTATTATTTAATGAGATTTCATTAAATGTGTATTTTAATTTGGGAAGCATCTTCACAAATCTGCATCCTCCTATTAAGGGACATAATACCATTAGAAAATGTGGTGAGGATATTAGTGGAAAAGAAATTCTGCCTCAAAAGAGTCAACTCTTTTCTCTTTAAAGCACCAAAAAAGGCAAAAAGTAAAGAAAACAGTACTTTTTAAATTTTTTAATTATTTTTTAATTTATTTTTTACTTTTTATTATTTTAATTTTTATTTTAAATTTATTTTTATTAGATGAAGCTTTGGTTTCATTATTTTTTATTTGATTTTTCATTTTTATTATTACTTTCTTATTTTTTTTTAAATTTTTATTATTAGCTGAAGCTTTGGCCCTATGCCATATTCAGACCTCAGGTAAGCTAATTTGGACCAATAAGAATCTTCTTTTTTAAGATAGATCACTGTGAATGGCCTGGCATTAAGGAAGAATCTGTGCTGTGTGTACCACATGTCACCATTCGCCTTCATCCTTATTCCACCATCTTCCTCCACCCTCACCACCAACCTAACAAACTCCATATGCCAAAATTTGGCACTGCAGTGGGATGGAATGCCACTCCCATCAACATTAAAGAAAGAGGTTCCAGAGATAGACATAGAAAGAGAAAACACATTTGTCCCATCATTAAAAATAGTATTTAGAGCAGAGTCCACTAAGGTGGTATCTCACCTTAGTGGAATACCCTCTCTCTCAAGGAGAGAGTCCAATTAAAGAAATAGAAATGGTCATGATTGATGGGTAAAGAAGAAAGAATTAGGTCCACTCTATGTTCTAACCAAAAAGGTGGACAAAGACCAAGTTTTAAGCTATTCCAAAGCTCGATGTCTAGAAAAATGACCTGGTCATTTGATTCCCACTGAAAGTGACCTAACATTTGATTTCTACTAACTGTAGTAATAATTCTCCTGCATTTTAGTTTGTGTCTTTGTGTGTACTTTTGTTTTGCCTGACTTTGGACTTTATATAAATAGAGTCACATTGTATATACTATTCTGTGACTTGCTTTTTTTTTTTTTTAATTTTTAATTTTTTATAAACATATATTTTTATCCCCAGGGGTACAGGTCTGTGAATCACCAGGTTTACACACTTCACAGCACTCACCAAAGCACATACCCTCCCCAATGTCCATAATCCCACCCCCTTGTCCCAAACCCCCTCCCCCCAGCAACCCTCAGTTTGTTTTGTGAGATTAAGAGTCACTTATGGTTTGTCTCCCTCCCAATCCCATCTTGTTTCATTTAAGTGGTGATGCAACATGGGGGCTTAAGTGGGTAGGAGAAGAATAAGTGACTTGCTTTTTTTTATTCCTATAATTATACTTTTGATTTTTATCCATCTTATAGGCATAGGAAGAGTTTATGTTGTTCATTTACCCTGTGTAAAGTATTCTTTTATAAAAAGACACCACAATTTATTTACTCTTTCTACAGCTCATAGGCATTTGGATTTATTTTCTTTTTTGTTGTTGTTGGTTTTTCCTATTACAAATAAGGCTGTCCTGAACATTCCTGCATATTAATACAGATGAACATACTCAAGAGTTTTTCTGGGATGCAGGCACAAAAGAGTAAAAATGCTATAAGCAGAGTATTTGCATATTGAATTTGTCCAGGTAGTGTTAGATATTTTCTTTTTTTTTTTTTAAAGATTTTATTTATTTATTTGACAGAGAGAGATCACACATAGGCAGAGAGGCAGGCAGAGAGAGAGGAGGAAGCAGGCTCCCTGCTGAGCAGAGAGCCCGATGCAGGGCTCCATCCCAGGACCCTGAGATCATGACCTGAGCTGAAGGCAGCGGCTTAACCCACTGAGCCACCCAGGCGCCCAGTGTTAGATATTTTCCAATGTGGTTGTGCTAATTTACGTGGCCACCAGTAAGGTATTTATGTTCACGTCATTCCACATCCTTTCCAAAATACAGTATTGAGTATGTTTGCCATTAGATAATGCAAAATAGTGTCTCTAATTAACCTAATTTGTGCTTCCTCTTTTTAAAAACTACCTCATCATTGTCTTTTGCCTTTTTTCTTTTTTTGTTGTCTTACCATTGACATTTTTCTGATTTGCAGAAATTCTTTATTCTAAATATTAATTTTTTTTTTGCCATGTTACTAAAAAACTCTAAATTCATAACTTGTCTTTTCAACATTTTCTTTGAGAAAAAGAAGTGTTCCATGCAATATTTTGGACACACTTACTAAAATATTGTTGTTTATTTGAAAATCAAATTTAACTGAGCATTGTGTATTCTATCTGGCAATTCTACTTGGTACCATTTAATGAATAATCCATTCTTTATCTGTTGATCTGCAGTGGCCTTTCTGTCTTTTTTCAGATTTACGCGTATGTATAGATGCTTCTGTATTTTGTATTCTGTCCCAGTGTCAATATACTCCTTAATTATAATAGCTTTATAATGAGATTTTCTCTGACTGCTCAAGTCCCCAATCTGATTCTTCTTCAGAATTGTTGGCTAGTATCTCCAGACCTATGTTAGACAATTTTATTAAAATTGGATGTTTTGCTTTGTTCTTTACTTTATTGGGAGTGTGTCTAGTGATTTCTTTTTAGTCATATGGCAGACAGTTTTCTTGGTTGAGATATAGAAATATATATCAGGCAAAGGAAATGTCCGTCTAGTCCTATTTCATTTTTAAAATCAAGAATGAACATTAAAATTATTGAATTCACTTTTAGCATCTTTAGAGATTATTGTAAAAATTTTCCATTTCATCAGTAGACATTATCTATATTAATGAATTATAATTAGCTGAATTTTTTATATTTAAATTGATCAAAGTATTTTATTTTTTAACTATGTTCTTGAATTTTGCTTGATAACTTATTTAAGATTTTTTAAATGCTATTTATAATGACTGTTCTGTATTTTCTTTTTTGATAATATGTATATGTGTATGCTCAAGTGAAGGTATGTGGGAAGGGGGAAGGCGACCATAGCATGTGTAACTTTAAAAAACTTGTAAGTAGTTGTAAGGTAAAACAGAGTAGAAAGGGGCATCTGGGTGGCTTGGTCAATTAAGCCTCCAACTCTTGGTTTCAGCTCACGTCATGATCTTGGGATCATGGGATCAAGCCCCACCTCGCTCTGCAGTCAGCAGGGAGTCTGCTTCTCTGCCTTTCTCTCCCTCACCCTCTGCCCCTCTCTCCACTCACACACTCTCTCTCTCTCTCACTCTCAAATAAATAAATAAATCTTAAAAACAATAAAGTAGAACAGAAATAATCTCCCTCCCCCCCACCTCATACACACACACACACCCACCATGTGCCTTCCCAGAATCCCCTAAGAAAGTTTTTCTGAGCAGCAGTGGGAACGCATTTGATTTTATTCCGGACTCTCATTTTGCAAACAAAGAAGCCAAGTCCCAGAATGTTCAAGTGCTTGCCTGAGTTCATGTACCTGGTATCTCCTCACTACCAATATCTAAAAATTGAAAGAGAATAGGTCCTTGAGGAAAAGCTAGTGAGACTTTATTTAAGTTGGAGAAAGGAGACTGCCACCTCATTACAGTCTTAAGAATGATGAAGGGGTTTCGAATAAGCAATGACAAGCTGTCGTTTTTAATGGTCTTTCTGGACAGGAGACGTAAAATGGCTTTAATTAATTCAAGAGGGATTGGGGTCAGTAGTAAGAACTTCCTAAATGAATGAATTCCAAGACAGTGGAAAATGCTGTAAAAGGAAGTTAAGGAAGAGCTTTTTGTGAAACTCATAAGGAAAGTACAGGCTGTTGATTTTCTGCAGTGATTTCAGTACTTTGGGTTGAACCAAATAAAACTGTTGCTATTCAAAATATTTTGACCTATAAAAGCAGCAAATTCAGGATGCCCGGGTGGCTCAGTCTATCTTCAACTCAGGTCATGATTCCAGGGATCCAACTCCTTGCTCAGCGGGGAGCCTGCTTCTCTCTCTGCCCCTGCCTGCCACTCTGTCTGCTTATGCTCTCTCTCTCTCTCTGACAAATAAATAAATAAATAGATAGATAAATAAATAAAATCTTAAAAAAAAAAAGCAGCAAATTCATGGAGCTAATCCTTGGAAGCAAATAGTTAGGCTTAGCCCTAGAGGTCATTTTGTCTTCATTTTAGCCTTTAATTTTTACTCTATCTCTACAGGATGTATAGGATAGGAAAAAAAGTTATTTAAGAAGGCCAGGATTTAAAGCTTACAAAAGATCCTTACCTAAATTAAACTCTTAACATTTAAAAGCCAGGATTACCAATATTCTTACTTATGCCACCAATCATTCCAGAACCGATAAACTGTGTTTAAAATAAAATGTCATTATAATCTGCATTTTGGATGCTGAGTATCCTTATGGTGCCAGGATATCCCATCTCAGTGAGATCTTCTGTAGTGAAGGATTTCAGGCCAGCATCAGCTGTGATGATTCTGCTGATGGGATATGGTGTAAACGCTAGTTGAGTAGTCTCGCTCTCTGTCCCTCATTTTTGGGTCAAACACTGTCAGTTATGTAGGAACTCTTCCCATTGCCAGTGGCTTGGGCCATTTTGTATAAATGACTACTGAGCTTTGATATTATTACTATATGTACTGTTCTAGCCCAGAGAAGTGAGTTGTTCAACCCTGTTGTGATTTTCCTCCATAGCTATCCTCTGATCCAAAAAAACTTAGGTTCTTGGGAACAATGGAAACTGTTCAGAGAATCAATTGGACATGCTAGAGAAATGGGGTTTCCTCTGAAATGAAAACATACAATTAACTGTTTGTGTGGAATGTATACAAGTGAAAAGTACCAAGAATAAACTCTCTGATTATGTTTCTCATCTTGAAGGATATAACACACCTGACGGGGGTTAAAATCCTGTGTGACCCTAACATGCAAGCCAGAAACCATTGCCATTTGCAATGACCCTGAAGTCCTCAATAGTGGTACCATACCTCCCATAGGAATTCCCAAATACTCCCATCCATTCTGTTCTTAGGCTTTTGAATGTCTTTACTACCCATTGTTTTAACCAGTAACTCAGCATTTAATCCTAGTAAGTAACATGTAGGTGCTTCTCAACTTCTCCCTCACCATGAGCTCTTTCATAAGCTCAGGGACCTTTACTTCTATGCCTTTAGAGAGTCAAATTCTCCATGCACTTCATTGTTTCATCTGTAAATGAGAGTTGGAATTCCTACTCACAGTACTCACAGACTTATAATACCTTGCACAAATTAGGTACTTAAGAAGTGATTGCCTTCTTGACTTTTTATATTCTGTATGGTTTTCTAGCACTCTTCTGGGCACACAGATACTGAACTCATCATGCTTCTACCCCTACACACATACCCCAAAACTTTCCAGACCTGCGTTCCCCATCCAGCCACTCAAGCTAGAGAACTCAGCTTCAACCTTGACTCCCTTTTCTTCCCCATCTGTCATAAATGATAGGTCAACAAAGTCTGCCAATTTTACTTTTTACCTTTACATTTCTTGAGTGTATCTACTCCAGCCACCTTTGGTGTCATTATGCCAATTCAAGTCTGATTTATAGGAGGTTGCAACCTCCTCCAAAATAGCTGCAGTTCTCTCTGTAAATTACAAAAAGGTTATGTTCCTGCTTAGAAACCATGCCTTCTTATGGCATGCAAACTCCTGAAGTGTCCTGCAAGATCCTCCAAGATCTGTCTTTGGCCTGGTCTCCTGACTCTCTTTCACATCTCTCCATGTCTCACAGTTCATAATTCAACAAAACCACAGCCATTTATGGTATACACACACACATACACTACAAATTCCCTTCCCTACATTTGCCAAGTGCCCTCTCTACCTGGAACCTTTACCATCTCACTCATACCTTCTTTTCTTGCCTGGCCAACTCTGACTAGTTCTCTACGACTCAACTCAGCAAGCTTTTTCTGACCCTCTCTCTGTTCTACCTCAGTCTGGGTTGATTATACCTCAGGGGTCCAGAAATTCCCTGTGCATGTATCTGTCATTGTGTTATCCCTGAAACCTGACATCTCTTGCCCTCATTTCTACCCCCATCATCTAATGCTGTCAGTTCTACCTCCAAAACACATTTCAGATCAAGCCATGTCTTTCTCTCCCCACTGCTCATACCCAATTTGAGCATTCTCCATCTCCTACCTGACCTGCTGTGGTGGCCTCCCTTCTGGTCTTCCCAATTCTATTGGCCTTTCCTCTACTAAGTAGCAGCCAGGAGGATCTTTCCAGTCATACGTAAAGATCTTGTAGGTCCTCTGTAGAGTCTTCACTGACTTCCCTACATTGACAATATGTGGCCTCCCAGGCCCTGCATGCTCTGGCCCTGCCTCTCTCCAGCCTCAGCTCCCATTATTCTTACCCTCACTCTCTAAGCTCCCAGCCTAGGATTCTCAAAACATACGAGTTCATTTCTGCCCCAGCACCTTTGGAACAAGCTACTCCCTTTGCCAAGATCATTCATCTCTTGACTCTGTGTGTCTAAGCCCTTCTCATTCAAAGGTCTCAGCTGAAATAATATTTTCTCAGGGACACTCTTCATGTCCCCAGTCTCACTTAGAAACTTCTAATCTCACTCATAGTACCAGCTGTGTTCATTCATAAAAGTGATTTTGGCTCAGGTCATGATCTCACGTTGCGCGATCAAGTCCTATGTGGGATTCCATGTTTGACGGGGAGTCTGCCTTTCCCCCAACTCATGCTCTCTTTGTCTAAAATAAGTGGATAAATCTTTTTAAAAAAATTTAAAAGGACTTTATTAATATTATTTTAGGTCAGTACCCACCTCTGTTATCCTAAAAGTCTTCTGCTGAAAGCATATTGTATTAAAAAAAATTTTCTCCATGTGTCTTTGGTGAACTACTGAACTACTACTGGTTCATAAGTTTTAAAAATTGTTCATTGTACATTTTTTAATTTTAGTAATAGTTCAATATTATTTCAAACATATTTTTGAGGGACACCTGGGTGGTTCAGTCAGTTAAGCATCTGCCTTCAGCTCAGATCATGATCTCAGGGTCCTGGGATTAAGTCCCACATCAGGCTCCTTGCTCAATGGGAAACCTGCTTCTCCCTCTGCCTGCCACTCTCCCTACTTGTGCGTGCTCGCTCTCTCTCTCTCTCTCTCTCTGACAAATAAATAAATAAAATCTAAAATAATAAAAAACATACTTTTGAAACTCTGAAATGGTATACTTTTTTCTTTTTAAGTAATATCTACTTCCAACATGGGGCTTGAACTCACAATCCCAAGATCAAGAGTTGCATGCTCTACTAACTAAGCCAGTCAGACACCCCTCCAAAATGGTGTGCTTAAATCCAGATATAATTTCGCAGGAGCTGACCTAGGATTAAAATGTTAATATTGGGGGATGGGGGGGGGATTTTCTTGGATCTTGTTACTTCAAAAAGGGAGAAAAATGATACCATATCAAGAAAGGAGTCTGAAAGCAATACACAAGGTAAAGCCTAAATATACAAACAAAATTAAAAAATCACCATGAGGATTAACTTCATTGAGTTATGTGTCCTTGAGAAGCTGGAGTTAGAGTCCCCTCTGGATACACTCATCTGGAACTGGAGTTACAATCAGCTTCCCAAAGAAGCGTCCAGTTGGTCCCTCTTCTTTTTACCCTCACATGTAGCTTATTAGTTCCACAATTATTCTCCTTGCCCTCCATTTGGGGAAATTTTTCTAACAATTGCTTAAACTTTTAAACATTTCATTGCATTCAAAACATCCAGTTCCACTCAAAAACTGTTTCTTTTATCTGTGGTGTGCACATATTTAAAATTTTTTTCAATAGAAATTGTCAGTTTCAAAGGCTCAAGAGTGGAGAATTTTATGCTTTTTTAATCTTCTTTTCGACCTCTCTGTTCAACTGAAAAGAGAAACATTTTGAGACATTAACATATATGATTTCAGAATAACTGCCTCCAGAGCAGGAGAGCTTCCCTTTCCAGTTTTCTTAAATCTTCATCCTTGATAAAAGAAATTAGTCTTGGCTAAGAAGGTGTTATGGTACATGCTATATACAGATATTTTAAAACATTAAAGTTATGATACTCAATATTATTAACTACTTGTTTTTTAAGTAAAAAATTAAATCCACTTACTAATATCCTATGCATATAAGGCCAAAATGTTCCATTGAGATCATGAGATGATTCATTTTATTATAATACACAGCTATCTTTTTGTTTTAGAATGCAAGTATGTCTACAATCATGTGAGCATGAATGATAAAATTTTGTTTTGTTATATTAAAGTGTTTCTATCTTAGTTATATAAATTAGTAAGAAAAACAATAGGATCCTCAAGAGATAAATAGACGACATGGAACAATTTATAAATAATTTAGAATGGATCCAAAATTATTATGTGCTAAAATTGGTCTGCAAAGGTCTTTCACTTTTTTATAAAATGAAAAACAGGAAATGTTCTAAATAAAAAATTAAAATGTGGGAAATGGGGCACCTCGGTGGGCTCAGTGGGTTAAGCATCGATTCTTGATTTTGGCTCAGGTCATGATCTCAGGGTAGGGAGATCAAGCCCTGCATCAGGCTCTGGGCTATGCATGGAGCCTGCTTGGGATTCTCTCTTTCTCTTTTGCCTCCCACCCCATTCATGCTCTCTCTCTCTAAAAATAAAATTAAATTTAAAACAAATTTTTTTAATGTGGGAAATGGCTAGCATAGAATGGAATACTATACAGCCATTAAAATCATGTTTAGGAGAAATTATTAATAATTTGGGAAAGGATTCTGTTAGTTGAAAAAAATAAACTGCAGTTGTAAATCATTACATACAGTATGATCACAACTTTTTCAAAAACATGAAAACAATGGATTATTATTCTGCCTTAAAGAGAAATGAAATCCTGATACATGCCACAACATGGATAAATCATAAAGACATTTTAAATGAAATGAAATGAGCCAGTAGCAAATACTGTATAATTATAATCATGTGAGGTATCTAAAGTAGTCAAATTCATAGATACAGAAAGTGGAATGGTAGTTGCCAGGGCTGAAGGAATGGGGGATAAGGAGGAGTTAGT
The DNA here is from genome assembly GCF_011764305.1 of Mustela putorius furo. NCBI lineage: Eukaryota > Metazoa > Chordata > Mammalia > Carnivora > Mustelidae > Mustela > Mustela putorius. The sequence continues at coordinate 34,840,835 of NW_025421998.1, forward strand.
GTTTAATGAGTGCAGACTTTCAGTTTGGGAAGATGAAAGTCTAGAGATGGATGATAGTGATAGTTGCAGAATAATATGATGCCACAGAACACTAATGCCACAGAACTATACATTTAAAAATGGTTTGAATGATAAATTGTATGTTATGTATATATTTACCACCATAAAAGGAAAGATGTACTAAGTTTCTCTATGACCTTTAACTAGTTTCTCCTACCTGAACATCCTACAAATCCATAATACAATGATAAAAACTAAAGAAAGAATATTAGTGCAATATTATTAACCATACTAGACTTTATTTAGATCTTACCAGTAGTGCCACTAATGTATTTTTCTGTTTCAAGATTTAGATCATTAAATATTTCTATAACAAAAAAGTGTAAATCCTTTATAAAAGAACTTACTATACAGTTTCTTTAAACTATAGCCCCCATTATTACATTTTAAATATCTTCAAATTTACCCCAAAAAAGTTCAGGAATTTATCCATTGTAGTAAACAAGTATGTCTTCTTTTGTACAATAGAATTATGGTTGATAGCTGAATAAAGGCTTGGGGTGACCGTATAAGTTAAATTAGGTGATAACTAGAATTCAAATTAAAAAAAAAACTGGATTAAACAATATGGCTGTTTATTTCTCTGTGGTATAGTAGTCCATAGATGGATGGTCCAGAGATAATATGGGAGCTCCATGGTGTCAGGATCTCTAGCCTCTTTTATTGTTGTTCTGCATGTATGGCTTCCATTCCCAAGATTATGATCCATGAAAGCTGCTGGAACTTCCACCATTTCATCGATATTCCACGCAGTAAAAAGGATGACAGAGGACAGAAATATTTCCTCTTGCATTGGATATTAAGAACAATATCTAAAAGTTGTTTATCCATTTATATTCCATTGGCCAGAACAGAATCAGGTGGCCACGTAAAACCATAAGGGAGATTGGGGGTTATAATATGTATTCTGGGGTGGTATGCCCTCTCCAAAAGAAATTGAGAGCTCAATTACTAAGGAAGGTAGATGACATAGAAAAAGCTTTTAGAGGATAGGTAGTAATCTCTGCAACATGAAGCATCTTCATTCAGGGTGTAGGCATCTGGAGAAAACAGGGAGCAAAAAAAAAAAAAAGTATCTACCTTGATCATTGGAAAACATATGTTTTCATTACAGAGGAAAAATTAAGGCAAACTGTGCTACTGCCCCTAATGTGGTGGGTAGGGATGTCCTTGGAACCCATAGGAACTGCTGAATTGGAATCAATGAAATCCCCCTATCAACTTCTATTTTTTTTTTATGAGGTTGAAGCCATTTTTTTTTTTTAAGATTTTATTTATTTGACAGAGATCACAAGTACGCAGAGAGAGAAAGGAAGGGAAGCAGGTTCCCCGCTGAGCAGAGAGCCCTATGCAGGGCTCAATCCCAGAACCCTGAGATCATGGTCAGAGCCAAAGGTAAAGGCTTTAACCCACTGAGCCACCCAGGCGCCCCACCCCCCATCAACTTCTTAAACAAGAAGAAAGTTCAGCTTGTACACCCAACTCAGGACCTTTATTTCAGAAATCTTCCTTTCACCAACCTTCTACCACACTCAACTGGACCTTAACATTTCGGCCCTCCTTACCTCATAGGTCATTTGGAAGAACAAAATAGTCCCTCTTTACAAAAAGGCTAGAGCAGATCTGGTTTCAAGAAATCAGTTTTTCTAAAATAATATGAGTTCCCCAAGAAAACAGAATACACAAGGACCATTAAATGTGTTATTACTATTAAGAGTTAGGCGGATGTTCATTCTCTTTATCTGTATGAAGAATTTCTCTTCCTGACATTGAGTCATGTTCACTTTTCCCAAGAGGGAATAAAATGTTCCTTATAAAAGCACAACCCTTTCTTTCCCAGTGCTCTGGACCCATGCCAACATAACAGAAACAGCCAAATAAAGGGCTGTGATAAGCTCCTCAGGTGCCAGGGGAATGTTATCAGAGGAAATCATCTTCCTCCCTGTGACAAGACATGGATCCTCAGCATACTCACAAAAAAAAAAAAAAAAAAATGGGGAATAGAAATTCATCAAATACTCAGTGGGGAATTGTGCACAAAACAGCAATGGAAACCAGTGGGAACACAATTTTATTAACTCCAAAAAGTTGTGCCAATTGGGTTCTTAGGAATAGTCCCCAGATTGATATGCCTGGAGACAAAGGACTTTTAGTAACAAATTTGATAAAATGTTGTCTTCCCCAAACCAAAGAAATATTGTCTTTCTTTTTTAGGATTCCAATGTTAAATTTGGAGGAATGGTTAGTCTGTAAAATACAGTCTTTATATCATTGATGCCACAGCAGGGAATCATGTGTAGTAGTGACTCATATTTAATGCACTTAGATGTGCAAAAAATTTAGAAATGCAACCTGTTCTATTTTCTCTATAACCTAATAAGTCTTTGCTTCTTTCTGGATGGCAGGAAAGAAAAACATATGTCTAATCTGGTTGAAGTAGTGCTTAGTTTCTCTCCAGGAAATAAAGTTCAGTCTCAGATTTTTTAGACATTTTCAGTCCTTTGCTTTCATTCAAGATGTCATCCAAGGATGGAGCAAAGAGGTGTGGCTTGAGTTACCAGGTGGGGATATCCTCAGGTGGTTAGGCATAGTGTACTTTGGTGTTTCTGATCTCTAAGGCAGCATCTTTTGTCCACCAGGTTACTGTCTGCTCTCCTAGTTTGTGTGGCTAAAGTTTGTGGCTACTGTGATTCCAGGTCTATACTTTGGTCTGAAGAACTGCTCCCAGCAACAGTTTTGCACTATGGGTGGGGTTGTAAACTGCCACAGCCACTATAGAAAACAGTATGAAGATCACTCAAAAAATTAAAAATTGAACTAATATATAATCCATCTGTCTTTATTTGGGGCATATATCCAAAGGAAATGAAAATAGGATAAAAAGATATCTGCACTCATATATTCACTGCAGCATTATTCACAATAGCCAATGTATGGAAACAACCTACATGTCTGTCAGTGGATGAATGGATAAATATACACACGATGGAATAATACTCATCCATAAGAAAGAAGGAAATCCTGTCTTTGCAACAACATGGATGGATCTTGAGGGCATTATGCTAAATGAAATAAGTCATAGAAAGACAAATACTGTATGATCTCATTTATATGTGAAAATTGAACTCCTAGAAACAGAGTAAGAAATTGATTGCCAGGGGCCAGGGGTAGGAGAAATTGGGAGATGCTAGTCAAAGGGTATAAACTCCAGTTATAAAATGAGTAAGTTCTGGAGATCTAATGTACAGCATGGTGATTATAGTTAATATTATTATTATATATAATATATTACATTATATATAATACTATTATTAATATTACCATATTCTATACTTGAAAGTTGCTAAGAGACTCGATCTTAAATGTTCTTACCACAGAAAAGAAATGGCAATTATGTGAGTTAATGGAGGTGCCAGCTATCACTATCATAATAATTTTGTAATATATAGGTTATACACTTTAAACTTACATAATATTTATCAATTATATCTCAGTAAAGCTGGAAAAATATAAAAAGAACTGTTTCCAGCTTTCCGATAGAAATTTTCACACTGTGACCTAGAATGAATAGATCTACATTCTAGCTTGGATTTTCTGAGTCAGTTTCCTATAAAGCTAGAGTATCAGCCTAAGAACCACTCTGCACAAGGAAATAAAAATATTTTGACAATAATTCATACATCTCTTGGCTCCATAAATATCTCCTCCCTGAAGGATTTATTCAAGAAAAAAAGTGATGGCTGTTGAATTTTTCTACTCCAATTTAATGAGTGATTCATTCATTGAGTATCTAAGTGATGGTCATAAACAAAAATATAGAATACTAGCACTGGAAGGAAATCATCTCTATTTTATAGGATTGAGAAGACTCAGCCTAGATTAAGTTCAGTGATTTCCTCAAAGTTACCTAGTTAGTTATTGGCAGTTATTGGCAGAATCTGAATTTGGGACCCCTGACTCTTAATTATACCACAGATGTTTAAAAATACTATTTTATTTATCTAGTTACCAGTTCACTACAAACTAAATTGGAATCTGCATTTTTCTTATCAAAATGTTGGGGCACCTGGATGGCTCAGTGGGTTAAGCCTCTGCCTTTGGCTCTGGTCATGATCCCAGGGTCCTGGGATCGAGTCCCACATCAGGCTCTCTGCTCACCAGGGAGCCTGCTTCCCCCTCTCTCTCTCTCTCTGCCTGCCTCTCTGCCTACTTGTGATCTCTCTCTATGTGTCAAATAGATAAATAAAACCTTTAAAAAAATTAAAATGTTAATGTGCATATCATTATTACCATTTTTTAGGAAGCCAAGTTAAATTATGAATCATCTTCATTCATATGAATTAATTAAAAGTCTTTAACTTTCATACAAATACCTATTTTGAAACCAGAACAGTTCTGAATCAATGTGAGAGACAGAACACTGGGATTTTTTCCTGGGTCTCAGTATTATGTCTTTGGAATGCTTTATTTCAAGCAAGCATTTTTAATGACATTAAGTAAACTATTTCTTTTTTTTTTTTTTTTAAGATTTTATTTATTTATTTGACAGACAGAGATCACAAGTCGGCAGAGAGGCAGGCAGAGAGATAGGAGGAAGCAGGCTCCCTGCTGAGCAGAGAGCCCGATGCCCGCTGGATCCCAGGACTCTGGGATCAGGACCTGAGCTGAAGGCAGAGGCTTCAACCCACTGAGCCACCCACGCGCCCAAGTAAACTATTTCTAAGGTTCTTTTACTCTTAAAAATTAGAAGGAAGAAGAAATGCCCAAAGAAAGTATTTGAGTCAATTGGTAATTGACTAATTCCACATCACAATTACACTGTATTTTATGTATCCGTATAGATTCAAGAACAGAACTACCTGACTCTCAACATTAAAATCCTCTTGAGAAATTCTCCTGCAGAGGTTGTTTCACAGCCCCGTCTATACATGTGCCTCTGTGGATAGTACATTAATACCATTCACAATAGAAGGTATTGTTCCTTATAGTTAGTCAAATTAATTATTTGAACACCCCAGGATGTACAACATGAAAGAACAGCTTTATAGATATTTAGGGCACTATATAATATGCCACGGTGAATTATTGACTCTAATGAGAACATCTTTAAAAGGCTGAACACCCAGGGGTGCAGACTGAAGAATTGGGAGGAGGAGCTCATACGTTAAATCAATAATTAGGAAGAAAGGAGGAAGAGAGACAGATTGGGCAAGAGATTTCTGAAAATTGAACACTTGTCATCTGTCTCTCTCCCTTGCTGATGATTCATTAAATGGAGATTAACTTCAGTAACTTATTGACCAACATGCCAATAAATCCTGAGCTGCGCGATGCAAGAAATGGACAAGCCTGGATACATTGCTAAGGGGGTTGACTAAATGTGATGTGACTTAGAGAAATTCATGAGCAATCTTAAGTATTGTGCTAGTTACATGTGTTTCACATTTATATACGTGCTAAGTATTGTGCTAGGTTGATGGGGATGTAAAAGCAGCAAATAACATTCTTTTTTTTTTTTTAAAGATTTTATTTATTTGACAGAGAGAGACACAGCAAGAGAGGGAACACAAGCAGTGGGAGTGAGAGAGGGAGAAGCAGGCTTCCTGCTGAGCAGGGAGCCTGATGCAGATGGATCCTAGGACTCTGGGATCATGACCTGAGCCAAAGGCAGACACTTGAGACTGAGCCACCCAGGCATCCCCAGCAAATAACATTCTTAAAGGAGTTTATAGTTTATCTAGACACCAATATGCATGTGTGATGTTCACTCAAGATAATTTGTCCATATTTTTAAAAAGATGACTGATGATTTGCAACATGGAATTGTATCCTTTCCATCATCTCTGACTTTATCTCATGCTCACATTTTATCTAAGTAAACTTTGTTTAGAAACAGATTGTTTCAGCTCTTGCCATATGTTCTACCAAAAGAACAAAGAGATGGCTTAAGTTTTGTGTGACATTGACAAAAAAATTTTTTTAAGTGTAAAATTACAGACTACCGTGAAATTTTCAGAAGTATTCCTAGTCTTCTAGAATCACTTATGTATATTATATTAAATATATATCAGATGTGGAAGAGTGATGATTTGGACCACCTCTTAAAGAGGTTCAATCAGTTAAGGTCCTGGAATATGAGCAGAACCCACAGTGTTCAGCTCCCAAGAGAAATCAACCTGCATATATTCTGCACTACTTAGAAAAGTTTCAAAGATAGCTATCATTTTGAGGTCTTAAGGAAATAAGAAAGGAGGAATTAGTGAGCACTTCATTCTTCAGTTTCTGTGGTAGTGCCAAGAGAGTTGGGGATGAGTCAGATGTTTGAAAGTTGCTGAGTCCCCTCCACTGCACCCTCCTCCTTCTACCCTATGAAGGGGCTCAGCTCAGCTCAGTCTACCCCCAGCTTCCTCCAAGGGTAGGGAGCATATAGAAAATTCATTCCCACCAAGACATCCTCAGATGAGGTCAGCAGAGTGTGAAGGTCTGTCTTGCCACTGGACCCTTCTATCTATTGCCAAGGGTCTTAGAACCTGAATTCTGTTCCCTTCAGCCCACTCCTTAATACCTTCATGACCAGGTCTTCTAGCCAAGGCTCTGTGTCCTTGTTGCCTGAACTCTTAGTGTCTCACTGCTGATGGCTATCTGGACCACCCATCTACCTGTTCTGTAACCTGAGATGTTATTGAAGATAAGGTCCAAACACACACACACACACACACACACACACACACACACACTCACGGTTTCCTCTTCTGAGATTTTATGAAAGAACAATGGTAACTGTGGCAACCCTTGTTATATCCCTGTGGAGTTTTTGAGAGATTGATGTTTTGTATTGTTTTTCATCCTAGGAAACATTGGCCTCAAAAGGCAAAGAGTCTCTAGCAAGAAAAGTGTTCTTAGAAGGCCCTGAAAATACAATCTCCTTTCATGACAGTTAGCAAAATATCTTCTGTCACTTCTGGGGCCCTCATTCCCCCTCTGTGCAGCATTCATAGCGTTCAAGTATATTAAGCATTCACAACATTTATATGTGGCCCAGCCTCTGTTCTAATCCTGTATATTAGTACAGCTAACTGCAGCTCACTCGGTGCTGCTGTTTGCACAGCTGGACATGTCGGATAGAATGAGTTCATCCCTTCAAAGATGAGCTTAAAGCCACCGTCTAGTAGTGTCTTTCTTTTTTACACCTACGACCATTCCTCATTGTTCTCACAAGCACAGTGAGTTTTAATGAAGTCATGTCTTTTAGTGTAACGCTGCAGGTGCACAAATGCTGATAAACCTCCTTAACTCACTGTCAGATCAGCATGTTTATCTTCAAGCTGCAGAATGTATTTAATTATAAGATATGAAAAGGTCCTTCAGATTTGTTCTCTGGGCTCAGAACTAATGATTCATCCATGAAGCGCTGTGTCTCCCCAAAGGTTATAATGACTAGTTGCTGATCTTCTGAAGAACTCATTCATAGGAGCATCTGGACTGCAAAGTATAGAAATTTCTTTTTAAAAATCAAGAAATGGTTTCTAAAGGCCTAGGAATTTTACCAAATATAGAGTTAACACAATCAAACACACACACACACACACACATACAGAGAAACAGAGAGAGAGAGAGAGAGCACAGGAGATACCAATATGGCTAGACGTAACCCATTTCCAAAACTGTGCTATAAGGAATTCACTCTTAAAATTTTAAGATGCAAATAACCCTAGGAGGTTATTAATATCTTAATACCAGTGAAATTTAGTCACGTTTTTTCTTCTTAAGACTAGATTTCTGAGGGAATGGGAGTTTGACCTGGAAATTGGAAGGGAGATGTGTGAGGAGGGGTGGGTCCTGAGAAGAAGGGAGAACACAGCAGGGGAGTGGTAAACTCTCCCCAGTAAGATGGGGCTGGAGCAGTCCCCTCAGAAGTAGAACACCATGCATTCAAAGGGCCATGGGATCCTAAGGGAAGAAGAGGCAAACTAAAGATATAAGAAGGAGGCCCAAGCATGGGCAAGGGTGGGGAGGGTAAAAGGGAGGTAAGATTCCAGTCACAAAGATCACAAAGATGAATAGGCTTGGTGGAAAGTGAATTCATTAATTGAGAGTTAGATAAATCTTTAGATCTATAAGCATGTTTTCATCTGCCTATGTCAGATTAGCATAAAGATCATGCCTTATGAACAACTTCCTGGGAAGTGTTTGCAAACTACAAAGCAAAAATGAAAACAAACTATAGCGTAATTTAAATTATCATAATTATTACTTCCATTAATCAGTTTAGTATGGATTGAACACTGACCATTTGCCATGTGCTGTGCACAATAAAAAGTCCCTTCATTCAAGTTTCTCAGAGCTCAGTGAGGAGACAGGTGAGCAAATAAATAACCACAACATAAGATACAAAATACAGCATAAAGTGCTACAGGGGTAAGGAAGTAGAAGGACTGTGTCTGCCCAGAGAAATTAAGGCTTTCCATAGGAAAAGATGGCTGAGCTGGGTCCTGTGTGATGAGGAGTTGACAAGAGGGAGCAATGAAAAGTCAGAGGAAATAGCAACGGCAGAGGCAACCAGCCCCATGTGGTAAGTCTGTGCTGCTCAGTGCTGCTTGGTGTAAAGAATAAAAAGCACAGGAATGCCAAATCTCATAACTAACTCCCCTGGCCTGATTCCATGCTCACCAAGCCGCCTTCTGATGATAATTTGGCTTCCCGCTTAGATTTGTCTGCAGGGAAAGTGCATGCTGGTCAAGAGGCTGAAGTATCCAGTCCACTCGATGATTATATTTCTCATTGTAAATTAATAAATCCGCATTCTGGCTAGTGCATTTTTTAAAGTGCAGAAATGAAACTATCACTTATAAAGGCAGTTGCAAAGAAAATTAGGTGAAAATTCACCAGGAAATCAGCCTTCAGGCTGCTGATGTGGACAATGACAGAACAGCTGTGCAAACACCATGGGTAACTTCCGGGAATGGGCTTCCAACAAAGCCATATTACACAGCATGTTTTCTTCACACGTCAAGTGCTGTCTTTCACATTTTTCTCCATTGTCATAATCCCCTGAAATAGCCAAAAGTAAGCACCAAATGTCAGTCTTTCCAGATTCCCAGAAACCACGGTCTGGAGGATAAAATACCCCTACTTTACCAAATCCTTTACCTTTCCTGTTATGGATGGAATTGCCTCTCTCCAAAATTTTTATGTTGAAGTCCCAATTCCTGATACCCCAGAATGTGTCTGTGAAGTCATTAGGGTAGCCTCTAATCCAGTATATCCAGCATCCATGTCAGGAGAGGTAAGAACACATGCATAGACCATGTGAAGACAGAGGGAGAAGATGGCCACCTGCAAGCCAAAGGAGAGAAACTTAGAAGAAACAACCCTCCCCACACCTTGATCAGATTTCTAGCCTCCAGGACTATGAATACATTTCTGTTGTTGAAGCCACCAGTGTGTGGTACTTTGTTACAGTAGTCCTAGCAAACTAATATGCTTCCTTTCAGATTCTTACCCCAACAATTCCAAACAGAAGATTCCTATCTGGTCCCTTCAACAACGTGGAAGTTGTCTATGCCAGCATCAGGAATGCATTTTAGTTCTTCATGCTCATTTTCACTCCATTTACTCTAGTGGGTGACTTTGGAGCCCATGCCATGATAAGCATGGTCCAGTCTTGCTAAATTAACCGAAGGCATAACTTCTGAGGCATGAGGGTCTGAAAGTATTATGGTGATACAAAATGTTATCAAGACCTGGACACAAATGAGGTAAAGATCTTATTTACTAAAAACATAAAAACTTATGATTGTCCTCATTTTGCCATGATATTTTTCTTAATTTCTATTTTTAAAACCAATACCCTGATGGGCAAGTGAGGAAACCTGAATAAAGTTAATAATTTTTCAATACTAGTCTGTTTTCAATACTAGTCTGTTAATCATAACAAATGTATCATAGTAATGTCAGACATTAATAACAGGGGAACTGGGTGTGGGGGACATGGGAACTCTCTATACTATCTGGTTTTTCTGTAAATGTAACATTGTTCTAAATTTAAAAGTTAACATTAAAGAAATTTTTTTGTTTATTCTCCCCAAGGCCATTTCTGTGTGTAACCAGGCTCTCTAGTACATAGCCAGTGTTCTTTAATATGTGGCTCCCTTCCCTCTGATTCCCTCTCCCAGTGCAACTTTTGTACATATTTCATGTAAGCACTTTATCTTTCAGTAACAAGAGCTTCTGTTAACTTTCAACAGTCATCTGAAGGCTGCTGCTCCCTCTTCTCTTTAAAACAAATACTTTAGTGGGGGCTTCATATCATCATCCCATCCTCTGGACAGACCCAGCACATGACTCTTGTCTTCATGTTTTCTCCATTGGGATGTCTACAACTCCAATTCCTGGGGCAGCTTTCTTACCATATAAGCCCCCAAGATTTCATTAAATAAAGCCCCTTGGGGCCAAAGCTCAGCTGCTAGAAGTGGTAGAGAGAAGCCAAGAGGCCCCACACTAAATCAGTATGAGGGAAATCGATACCAGGGAGAGCTGGCGTATACTATTTTCAGCCCTTAGCATTAAACGTCTTGCAGCACTAAAGGCATCCAGATGCATGCCACCTGAGACCCAAAGTCCCCAAAGAGAGTATTTTTTTACTATTAAATCATTTGGGATTCCGGTTATTATTTTGTTGCTTTTTGTTTGTTTGGTTGGTTTTTAATCTAAGAGCAGTGTTTGTTTGAAAAAAAAAATTCTTTTGGACTTGATATTTAACTCACACTCAGATTGGCTTGTATTCAGAGCCAAGCTGACCTTGATCTTCATTTATTATTCAAGAATACAATTAGCCTGGAGTTGGTTTTCAGACCCAAACACAAAGAAAGGCCCACATAAATCTGAGCAGGGATAATGCCACTCTCCCTATAACTGATGTGATGATGGAGCAACTAGCAGGCAGCAAATCGATATACCACCATCTTCCTCAACACGAGGCTTAAAGGGAGTCTTTGCCCCTGCTCAGAAAGCAGGGCAAGATGGACCTGCCTAGCAACTATTTACCTAAGGGAATCCCTTTTACTTTGCAAATCATCGATTTAGCAAATATATGGGTGCTAAAAAGAAGAAAGCCTATGATCCAATAATGTATGCTCAGCACAAAAGTAAGCTAATGCTAGGGGAAAACTAAGCTGCTAGTCCTTTAGGAAAAAAGAAAATTTAACCATCTGATGGGCCGGGTGGAATCCTGGAAACGCTCAAGGAAGAAAAAGAGAATTGTTATAGATCACATATACATACATATGCCATTGACCTTTATGGAAACAGACTAATTTATATCTACTAATCATCACTACTGTCAAATTAAAATATAAAATACAGAACTGCATCATATGATTAGATCAGTATGCAATAGTTTTATTCCCTGTATAATAACTACCATCTGCTGAGTGCTATTTGCTTGGCACTATGATGAGAACTTCTACTCATTAGCTCAGTTACACCTCCCAAGAACCCCAGGAAGTAACTATCACTATTATCTCCATTCTATAGCTAAAGATACCTTGAGCTCAGGGAAGGTAAATAATTCTTCTGCAATCTTACTAGTCGGTTAGAAGGAGAACTGGGACGTGAATTGCTCTCATTCTGGGACTGAAGCCCAACACAAAGTCATCATGCTAGTAGTTCTGTCACTCTTACCCATCCTCTAATGCATTTCAATACATAAGCCCTCCTGCTACCTCCAAATAGCCATTAGGAGCCCTGCAACTCCCAGCCACTAAGATAGATCTTTCCTCGTTGAGGAAGACATGCAAGAGTAGGGAATACTCGTGTGACCCACAGTTCATTGCCACTACCACTTCCCAATAATTTTTGAGAATTCTGCAACAATAATCCTCAGCAGAAAGCTTCAGAGCTATTAGATCAGAATCATTAGATCAAACTTCTGCCTGCATTAGAATCACCAGAAAGGCTTGTTAAAATCACAGGTTGCCAGGCTGCACCCCTAGAGAGTCTGTTTGCATGCTTTAAAGCTGGGCCTGAGAATTTGCATTTCTAACACATAGGTGATGCTGATGCTCCTGGGCTAGGCCCTTGCTTGGAGAACCACTGCATTAAACTCTGATTAGCATAAATATTATTTAGCTCTTCAGGCAGACCCAATGCAAACAAGTCTGATACATTCCCCCAAACACCAAAATACCAATTTCCAGAACCGGGGCCAGTTTCATGGGTATTTAACTAGTGCAGTTGCACAGGACCCTGTACTTAGAAGGTTCCAGCACCTGAAATACTCTGCAGTCACTGTCTTGAAATTCTTACAATAATTTGATCTTTGAATTTTGTGTTTTGTAAGTGAAGTTCAGTGGGACAATGGAGCATGCTTGGGAGTACTGAAGCCTTAGGGTGGTCCCAGCTCTGGCCACCTCTTTACCTCCCTGGGATGGGTTCTCAGTCCCCACTGTTCCCTGACCCCTGGCACTCCCAACCAGCCTAAGGTGGACCTCCCCAAACCTGCCCCATAATAGCTGCCGTATCAGTCAACTGCTGGTCATGTTGAGGTAGAACATTAGACCTGCATTCCTCAGCCCAACAGGTGCCTGAGCGCTGGTATGAGAAGGGTCAGTGTTCATTGCAGGCCCACAGCAATTTCTGGATGGGGCAAGGTGGTGGCCATCCCCAATCCACGCAGACTGCACCTTAGCTCATTCTCCAGGTGACTCAGAACTTAGGATTCCTGCCATCCAGAAATGGAGACTTTGGTGGGGAAGACTCCTGTAATCCTTCTGGGTTTAAATGTTCAAGTTGTTTGGGCTGTAGCCAGATTCTAAAGGAGAAACAACTCGAGATGAATAACCCCTCTTAAATGACACATTCTATAAACTTTTGCAAATGAGCTTTTAATAGGGCATTCCAAGGGCTTTTTCAGCCATTGAAGTGATCACAAAGGAAAAAGATATTTGAAAGACTTGAATAGAACCTGTAGTGAGAACTTTATATTATCTCTGTCTTCCTTCCCACAATAGCTAATTCATTTGCAAGTATCTTTAATGATTTATGTCTATCTTCATCATTTGAAGAATACCCTAGACCAGTGTTTCTCAATTAAAGTACATGTAAATCAATATTGCAATATGATAAGCACTGTAGCATTAGTTAACACCTCTATAATGTCTCATAATTATCATTTTGTATTGAGAACAATTAAGATCTAGACTCTTGGAAACGTTGTTTATAACATTGTTGACTATAAATCACTATGCTGTGCATTAGACCTCAAGATATACTCGTGAAGGACATACATCAAAATGTAAACGACTCTGGGTGGTAGACTTACATGTGATCTTCATTCTGTGTATTTGCGTTTTTTAAATTTCTAAAACCATGTATTGCATGTACAATAAAACGTTACTTTTTTTTAAAGTACATAAAAATCACCCGGAGATTTTGTCAAAATTTAAATTCTGATTCAGTGGGCCTAGAATAGAACCAGAGAATCTGTATTACTAACAAGCTTCCAGGTGACAGTGATGCTGCTGCTTGATTCTAGATACTTGTCTCAAAATATGGTCCAAGGACCAGTAGCATCTGCAATCCCTAGATGTTTAATGGAAATCCAGAATATTTGAATACACCCATGACCTACAAAAAAGAATTTGCATTTTAATAGGTTCTCTGAGAGAGATTCATAAGCACATCAAAGTGTGAGAACCTCAACCTTCCAAATCATATCTTCCTTTTATTTCTTTTGCTTTCCAAGGCCACAAGATAGGAATCAGTCATTGGGACTACAGGTGACTGCTCCAAGTTTATAATATGGTAGTTGTTAGGAAGGACCCATTAAACTTTATTTTATTCTCTATACTGACTCTCCCGAATATGACTGAGGATAGCAAAACTTTTGGCTATGGTCTAAGACTATATAAGAAAATGCAGCAAAGGAGCTCTAAAATTACTGCAATTCACTATTAAATATTTATGCTCCTTGCTCTGAAGAGTGTAGTAAAATGGTTAGGAGTACACAAAGTCTCTTGAAATAGTCTGCAGATTCTGCTTATGCCCTGAGCTGTGTAACCTTGGGCAAATTACTTGACCTCCCTGTGCCTCAGTTTCTTCATTTAAAACAGGATTAAATAAAGTAATAAAGCCCTTGGAATTCTGTCTTGTGAATAGTAAGCTTTGTGAAGATGTCTAAATGTAAACTTGAAAATATGGCTAAAATTTAAAATTTCTTTTGTAAAACCTCAACATTTCTTTTTTTTATTTTATTTTTTTTTAAGATTTTATGTATTTATGACAGAGAGGGAAGGAACACAAACAGAGGGGAGCTGGAGAGGGAGAAGCAGGCTCCCCGCTGAGCAGGGAACCCACAAGGGGCTCGATCCCAAGGATCATGACCAGAGCCAAAGGTAGATGCTTAACTGACTGAGCCACCCAGGCAACACCATGGCCTCAACATTTCTGTAATTTATGTTAATTGAATCTGATGTGCTCAAACTAGGTTCACATTTTCCATTTCATTAGAGAGAAGAGGAACATCCCCATAGTGATTACAGCAGTTAACACATCAGGCATTGAGAAGCATGATGAAAGTGGGACCGGCAGCCATCACCCCCAAGATCCTGAAGGTGAGGCCTTGAAACTCTCTCTATGTTTCATGGTCACCACCAGCTAGAAGAAGAAAATTCAAAATATGCTTCCAGACTCCCACATACACAGAAAGTCTCACTACTGTAAAACCAATTTGCTTTACTTTAATATTCAGAAATTGTTGTATTCTGTATGGTTAAGCATCAAAAGCTGCCAAGATACTGTGAAAAATTAAGTTTAAAATAGAATGTTTAGCAATTAAATCTCCCTCAATAAATTGGCTAGTATCAGTGCAATAAAGTGCAATATACAAACACTGCTTTTCCACTTAAATAAAAACCTAAGGGGAAAACCCATATAACAGAGACTCTCAGATTTCAACACCCTTTCTCCACCCAAGATATTGAAGATAGGATCAAATATATTGCAAGATGTCTGCTGCACTTACAGGCTTTTCAGATGCCTGCCCTACGAAGCCAGTTTCCCTTGTGCTTCATCAATTATTTCTTTGTTTTGCCTGGATGGTGCTTGTAAACTCCTCAAGGTGTGCTCCTGGGCAGTTATGCGCATTTGGAGATTTTCCCCCTCTAATCCCTACTTGGCTGTCTCTGGACCAGAACTGATTTGCAGGCAAGAGAAAACTGCTGAAAATTTCATGACATTTAGATTTAAAAAGCACATGGTAGTAGCTCAATAGGTTTGCTTACCTTGGATTAAAACCTATTAACGTTCCAGCATTTTTCCTCTCCGTGAGATTCATTTCTGACTTGCGTGTGGTGACTTGCAGAGTGCTTCATTACAGCTCAGGGGCACAACTGATGCCACACAAGCCATTAAAAAATGAGTTTGTGAGAGTACAAAAAAGAAACCTTTGTAGACGAGGGCCAATTTGTTTCGAAGGCAATGCACTGTAAGAGCATTCACAAAGCGGCAAGCATTATCTCAGATTCAAGCTATGCCTTTTTCTCTCCTATTTTTAAATACCAAATAGAGGACTGGGAGAGTGCTTTCTTTGTGACAGCAGCTTTGGTTCCTGCCCTTATTTTCTGCCATTACAGCTCCAGTTAAGCTGTATGAACAGCCCTGTGTTTTTTGCTTTGGATGAAAATACATAAATCTGTGTTTGACTAGGGTCCTAAAGAGAATCATATTATTCTCTATGCCTTCGTTTCTTAATATTCAAAATACCTCCCTTACCAAACTCAGGGTTGTTGATTTGAGTCAGGAGAGCTAATAAATATAATTTTTATAAGCAAAAATCAGTCAGGTAGAGCACAAAGAATTATTTTTGTTGTTATTAAAGCAAGCACATTTACTAATTGCCATCTCAAGATGCCCCCATTGTTTTTCCTAAATGATTGAAATTTAATTGGGTTTTGATTAATTCTGTTATTTTTTCCATATTCAACCTAGCTACAAGCTTCCAGGTAGATGGCTTTAGAACAGGGTTTCTCCTTTGATATATTGGGCTGGATAATTCTTCTGGGGGTTGGGGGGACTGCCTTGTGCATTGTAGGTTATTTCACAGAATTCTTGACCTCTACCCATTAGATGGCAATATCCCACATACCCAATTGTAACAATCAAAACTCCAGATAATGCCAAATGTCCTCTGGTGGACAAAAATCACCCAGTAGAGAACCACTGCTTTTTGAAGTTAATCAAGCTGGTATTATCTATGGTTACATTTATTGTAAGTGGAGAATAGCAAGAACAATTTAGCAAAAGCTACAGAAACCAGGGGGCACACTCCAAGAGCATTTCACAGTTCATACAGCACAGATATTAACCAAACCTGAATGCTAATAGTGACCACTAAAGCTAAGAATGAAATGGGCTATCTACAGAAATTTTGAAGCAGGATTTGGAGGAGCGGGAAGGTACTTCAGAAGGGTCCCCAGAACTGCAGGCATTCATCTACCTAATAGTGGAAAATGCCTTCCCATTCCAGGAGCCAGAGGAAAAGAAAAAAAGTACCTGGAACAGAGCTGGTTAGAGGGCAGATGAAGACAGAGCAGAAAGGGGTTTTGTGTTGGGCAGAGAGTGACTGAAGAGGAGAGAGGACATGGCAAAATGATATGTGGAAAATTAAAAAAGCAAGAAGAGTGGAGAAAAGGATGAGAGAAGGAAGAGCAGGAAGGAAACAAAAATGACAATGAATACAGTGGAAAGAAATGGGAGGGAAGTCAAAAGATAAAAAGATATGGCTGGCTTCTGAGCTTATCTGGATCCATCTGATTTCTGCTCTGGCCTTCCACCCTATAGTTTCTGCACCCCACCAACTGTGTGGACTTGATCAACTGTACCTATCTTTTAACAGGCTGCTCTGCCCATTGGGTCATGCAGTCAGGGATTTGCTGGTCAAAAAAGATGTAGCACCTACTGCTCTGCTCTAGCTTCAATCCTCATTATACCTTTTCCCCCTTCAAATTAACTCAATGGCTGTTTCCCAAAGGTGGTCATGGCCCAGTACAATATTGGGCTCATCCTAAGCACAGAATGGATGTGCCAGTGATATCTAATTCTTAGTCTGACCTTGAAGGCCCTTTAGGTTTTGCCTTCACCCTACCTTTCCAACCTAGACCATCCTTATTCTGATAGTTCCCAACTGTATTTTTTAGAAACTTGATCTTTAGGACATTAATATCTATTATGATCACTTGGTAGTGACCATAGGATTATAGGATTGTCTCTCCTCATGAACGTGTGACACAGTTTGTAACTCCTGTAGCACTTAAACACATATGGATTTCATTATGGAATTCATGTACATTTTGCCCTTCCATTAGAGGGTAAGTTTGTACAGGGAGCACCTAGAATAGTAAGTGCTAGCTAAATAATGGAGGTAGGAAAGGTAGGAAAGAAGTTGAGTCTAAGGAACATAAGCGTTAATAGAAGGGAAATGGAAGAAGGAAAAGAAAACAGGAAAAGAAGAAGATGAAATTTAAGCAGTTTATTTTACTAAAATAAACAAAATCTAAATTCCAAGGTAAGCTACATTTCAGAGCATTTTAAAAAATTATAATCAGGGCCGCCTGGGTGACTCAGTTGGTTGGGCAACTGCCTTCAACTCAGGTCATGATCCCTGAGTCCCGGCATCGAGCCACATCAGCTCCATGGGGAGTTTGCTTCTCCCTCTGACCTTCTCCCCTCTCATTCTCTCTCTCTCTCTCTCAGATAAATAAATAAAAATCTTTTTAAAAAATGATAATCAGTGTCACTAACCTCCAAAGTTAAAAACTCCAAAAAGAGTGAAGAGAAAGATGAAGGTGTTGATAGTGTTAAATAGTATTTACTTTTAAAGAAACCAGAGATGCTCTTAAAAACATAAAAATTTGATGTATATTCCTAGAAAAACACTGGCGCAAATCATTTTGATAGCAGTTTCAGAGACATAACACTTCATTTACCTGGAAATCATTTATTTAGTAACCTCAGCAATCCCCCCAGATAGGAAAAGCAAAAAACACAAGAGAAAGGCCATCAAAAGAGACACTCTAAGGTCAATAGACTAAAGTTCATGTAAGTAAATACAGGATTAGAACCACTTACCCTCTCTTAACACATATTTCTGTTAAGAATGGGTAGAAAAGCATTTCTACCTGTTCCACATGAGGCTCCTTGCTCAGTAGAGATCCTCCTTCTCCCTCTGCCTACCACTAGCCCTGCTTCTGTGCTTTCTCTCTCTGAGGAAGGAAGGAAGGAATGGAGGGAGGGGGAGGGAGGGAGGGAGAAGGAGGGAGGAAGAAAGAGAGGAAGAAAGAAGTTTCCAACTCGTAGGTAAATATGACAACTTTAGAAAGTAGAAAAAGGGGTTTCTGAAGAATGCATGGAACATCAGGAAATGATGGTTGACACCAAACACCTATGATCGTTGCCCTAACACAACCTTCAGAGGCTCATCTCCAGAAAAGCTGCTTCCTGCAGAAAGTGAGACCATGAAAAGGAAGCTCCCTTAAATTCGGAGGAGGTAGCCACAGCTAGACAGATCATCTGACCTGCTCCAAATTAACAAGCATCATACACCTCTCTGTCAGTTTCCCATGTGTCTGAGTGCTCTTCAAGACCTCCTGCATGTGGACTTCAGCCTCAGTTTCCCCTGCTGTTGGGTGGTCTTCCTCAGACCTTAGAGGAAAGTCTGTAGCTCCACAGCCATATTCAGCTGCCTGGCTTCATGTGACCCTACAAACAGACACACATACAGGGGTCTGGATGGTGGCTTGAAACTAGTTCTTGACTGACCTATCTTGGTGGTTGATACAGAATGACAGAGGAGAAGCTAGAAAGATAGACAGAAAGAAAGAAAGAGGAAAGAAGGAAGGAAGAAAGGAAGGAAGAAAAAGGGAAGGAGGGAGAAAGTGAGAAAGAAAGAAGAAAAGAAAGAAAAGGGAAGGGTGAAGGAAGGAAGGAAGGCAAGCATACCTGAAAGAAAGAGAGAGAGAGAAAGAAGGAAAGAAAGAAAAGCATACTTAAAAACTTAAAATGGCAGAGAAGTTAAGAGACATTTGGAGCCATCCAGGTGCTTAAAACTTAAAGATCTCCAAACAGATTCAACCCAATGTTCTTACTGAGATGTATTATTTAAACAAACAAAACAAAAAACTCAGAAACCAAAGACAAAGAAAGAATTTCAAAAGCAGCCAAGGAAAAAAAGACTCATCCCATATGAGAGAACCCCAATAAGGTCATCATCAGATTTCTCAGTGGAAATCTGGGAGGTCAGAACAGAATGGGATAATATACTCAAAGTATTAAAAAAAGAAAAAAAAACATGAAAACCACACCAACCAAGAGTAAGTCACATGGCAAAGTTGTCCTCCAGAAACAAAGGTAAAGACTTTCTAATACTCTAATACTGTAATGGTATAAATCACTTCAAACCCTAGAGTACAGGTTAAAAGAGAAAAGTGATGAGATAACTATAGCTACAATATTTTGTTAATGGATATGTAATATAAAAAGATATAAATTATGACATCAACAACATAAAATGGGGTAGTGGCAAGTAAACATTGAGAACTTTTTATGCAATTGAAGCTAAGCTGTCAGCTTAAGATAGAGCATTATAACTATAAGACGTATTATGAAAACACTATGGTAATCACAAAGTAAATGAACATAACAGAAACACAAAGGATAAAGAAAATGAATCCAAGCAAATCAAAATGAATCAAAGCATAACACTACAAAAAACCATCAATTCACAAAGAAAGACAGCAAGGGAGGAAGAAAGGAACAAAGGTACAACAAAACAATCAGAATACCACCTTACACTAGTTAGAATGGCCAAAATTAGCAAGACAGGAAACAACAACATGTGTTGGAGAGGATGTGGAGAAAGGGGAACCCTCTTACACTGTTGGTGGGAATGCAAGTTGGTGCAGCCACTTTGGAGAACAGTGTGGAGATTCCTCAAGAAATTAAAAATAGAGCTTCCCTATAACCCTGCAATTGCACTACTGGGTATTTAACCCAAAGATACAGATGTAGTGAAAAGAAGGGCCATCTGTACCCCAATGTTTATAGCAGCAATGGCCACGGCCGCCGAACTGTGGAAAGAACCAGGATGCCCTTCAACGGATGAATGGATAAGGAAGATGTGGTCCATATACACTATGCCTCCATCAGAAAGGATGAATACCCAACTTTTGTAGCAACATGGACGGGACTGGAAAAGATTATGCTGAGTGAAATAAGTCAAGCAGAGAGAGTCAATTATCATATGGTTTCACCTATTTGTGGAGCATAACAAATAGCATGGAGGACAAGGGGAGATGGAGAGGAGAAGGGAGTTGAGGGAAATTGGAAGGGGAGGTGAATCATGAGAGACTATGGACTCTGAAAAACAATCTGAGGGTTTTGAAGGGGCGGGGGATGGGAAGTTGGAGGAACCAGGTGGTGGGTATTAGAGAGGGCATGGATTGCATGGAGCACTGGGTGTGGTGCAAAAACAATGAATACTGTTACGCTGAAAAGAAAAAAAAAATTAAAAAAAGAAAAAGCAGTTAACAAAATGATGATAGTAACTCCATATCTATCAATAATTATTCTAAATGCAAATGTTTAAATTCTCCAATTTAAAGATACAGAGTAGCTGAATGGATCTAAACAAACAAACAAAAACCAAGACCCAACTATATGCTGCCAACAAGAGACTCATTTAAACTTTAACAGTACTCATAGGCTGAAAGTGAATGGATGAAAAAAAGTATTCAGTACAAATGTAAACCAAAAGAGAGCAGGGATAGCTTTACTTATATCAGACAAAATAAAGTAAAAAGCTGTAACAAGAGACAGAGAAGGTCATTATATAATGATAAAGTGGTCAGTTCATTAAAAGGATGTACAATTTAAAATATGAACACACCTAGTATAGAAGCATCTAAATATATTAGAAAATTCTTAACAGATCTGTAGGCAAAAAAAGCAATGCAATTATAGTCAGAGACTTTAGTACCCCACTCTCAAAAGTAGGATAGATAGCTCACAGAGACAAAAAATCAGTAAAAAAATAATGAACGTGAGCTACACTTTAGACCAAATGGATCTAACAAATATATATGGAAGATTCTGTCCTACAGCTGATACACATTTTGCTCAAATACACATGGATCTTTCTCTAGGATAAACCACATGTTAAGTCATAAAACATGTTTTAACCAAAGTAGGAAGGTTGAAATCATAGCAAGTATCTTTTCCTTTTTTTCAAGTACCTTTTCTGACCACAATAGTATGAAACTTGAAATTAATAACAAAAAGAAAATTGGAAAATTCACAAATATTTAGAAATTAAACATCAAACACTAAACAACTAATGGGTCAAAGAAGAAATCAAAGGGAAATAAAAAAAAAATATCTTGAGACAAATGAAAATGGAAACATGACATACCAAAGCTTATGGGGTGCACCAAAGCAGTTCTAAGAGAGAAATTTATAGTGATAAACACCTACATTAAGGACACCTGGGTGGCTCAGTGGGTTAAAACCTCTGCCTTCGGCTCAGGTCATGATCCCAGAGTCCTGGGATAGAGGCCCCATCTCTGCTCAACAGGGAGCCTGCTTCCCTTCCTCTCTTTCTGACTGCCTCTCTGCCTACTTGTGATCTCTGTCTGTCAAATGGATAAATAAAATCTTAAAAAAAAAAAAACAGCATTACTTGATTTCAAAACAAAAGACCCCACTAAAAAGAAGACTTACAGGCCAATATACTATGATGAACATGGATGCAAAAATTTTCAACAAGATAACTAGCAAATTGAATTCAATCGTACATTAAAAGAATTATTCACCATGATCAAGTGGGATTTATTCATGGGCTGCAGGGATCATTCAGTATTCACAAATCAACCAATGGGATACACCACATTAATAAAAGAAAGGATAAGAACTATATGATCCTGGCAATAGATGCAGAAAAAAAAAAATAGATCCTTGACAAAATACAGCATCCATTCTTGATTTATTTAAAAAAAAAAAAAAAAAACCTCAGCAGAGTAGGATGGTGGGATATACCTCAATGTCATAAAGGCCATATATGAAAGACCCACAGCTAATATCATCCTCAATGGGGAAAAACTGAGGGCTTTTCCTTTACAATCAGGATCAAGACAAGGATGTCCACTCTCACCATTACTACTTTACGTAGTATTGAAAGCCTCAGCCTCAGAAATCAGACAACAAATAGAAATAAAAGGCATCCAAATAAGCAAGAAAGAAGTCAAACTTCCATTATTTGCAAATGACATGGTACATTATTGTAGAAAACCAAAAAGACTTCACCAAACAATTGCTAGAACTAATTAATATATGAATTCAATAAAGTTACAGGATATAAAATCAATGTACAGAAATCTGTTGCATTTCTATACACCAATAATGAATCAGCAGAAAAAGAAATCAAGGAATCTATCCCATTTACAACTGCATCAGAAACCATAAGATACTTAGGAATAAACCTAAACAAAGAGGTAAAAGATCTGTACTCTGAAAACTATAAAAACACTTATGAAAGAAATTGAAGAGGACACAAAGAAATGGAAAAGTATTTCATCCTCACGGATTGGAAGAACAAACATTGTTAAAATGTCTACACTACCCAAAGCAATCTACACATTTAATGCCATTCCTATCAAAATAGCACCAGCATTTGTCACAGAGCTAGAACGAACAATCCTAAGAGTTGCATGGGGCCAGAAAAAACACTGAATAGCCAAAGCAATTCTGAAAAGGAAAAGCAAAGCTGGAAGCATCGCAATTCCAGACTTCAAGCTTTATTACAAAGTTGTAGTTATCAAGACAGTATGGTGTTGGCACAAAAACAGACACATTGATCAATGGAACAGAATAGAGAATCCAGAAATGGACCCACAACTTTATGACCAACTAATCTTCAACAAATCAGAAAAGAATAATCAATGGAAAAAAGAAAGTCTCTTCAACAAATACTGTGGGAAAACTGGACAGCAACATGCAGAAAAATGAAACTGAACCACTTTCTTACACCATACACAAAAATAAATTCAAAATGTATGAAAGGCCTAAATGAAAGAGAGGAAGCCATCAAAATCCTAGAGCAGAACACAGGCAGAAATCTCTTTGACCCTGGCCATAGCAACTTCTTTCAAGACACGTCGCTGAAGGCAAGCAAAACAAAAGCAAAAATGGACTATTGGGACTTTATCAAGATAAAAATCTTCTGCACAGTGAAGGAAACAATCCACAAAACTAAAAGTCTCCCTACAGAAGATATTTGCAAATGACATATCCGATAAAGGTTAGTATCCAAAATCTATAAAGAACTTACGAAACTTAACACCCCAATAACAATCCTGTTAAGAAATGGCAGAAGACCCAAGTAGACTTTTTTCCAAAAAAGACATGCGCATGGATACCAGACTCATGAGAAGATGCTCAACATTACTCAACATCAGAGAAATACAAATCAAAACAACGATGAGGGATGCTTGTGTGGCTCAGTTGGTTAAGCAGCTGTCTTCAGCTCAGGTCATGATCCCAGCATCCTGGGTTCAAGTCCCACATCAGGCTCCTTGCTCGGCAGGGAATCTGCTTCTCCCTCTGCCTCTGCCTGCCATTTTGCCTGCCTGTGCACTGGCTCTCTTGCTCTCTCTCTCTCTCTAAAAAATTATCAAAAAATCTTTAAAAAGAAAAAAGCACCATGATGAGATACCACCTCACACCTGTCAGAATGGCTAAAATTAAAACACAGGAAACAACAGATGTTGGCAAGGATGCAGAAAAAGGGGAATCCTCTTACAGAGTTGGTGGGAATGCAAACTATGTCAGCCACTCTGGAAAACAGTATGGAGAAAAATTCAAGAAATTAAAAATAAAACTACCCTACCATCCAGCAATTGTACTACTAGGTATTTACCCAAAGAACAAAAAAATACAGATTCAAAGGGGTACATGCACCCTGATATTTGTAGCAGTATTATCAACAATAGCCAAACTATGGAAAAAGCCCAAATGTCTACTGATGCTTGAGATGCATGAATGGATAAATATATCAGGTGTGTGTTTGTGCGTGTGTGTGTGTGTGCGTGCGTGTGTGTGTTGTGTATGATGGAATGTTAGTCAGCCATCAAAAAGAATGAAATAGTGCCATTTGCAACAATATGAATGAAGCTAGAGTGTACTATGCTAAGTGAAAGAAGTCAGCCAAAGGAAGACAAATACCATAGGATCTCACTCATATGCTGAATTTAAGAAACAAAACAGATGAACGTATGGGAAGGAAAGAAGAGAAAGAGAGAGAGGTAAACTATAAGAGACTCTTAATGATAGAGAGCAAACTGAGGGTGGATGGAGGGAGACAAGTGGAGGATGGGCTAATTGAGTGATGGGTATTAAGGAGGGCACTTATTATGATGAGTAGTGGGTGATATATGTAAGCAATAATCACTAAATTCTACTTCTGAAATAAAAATTACACTATGTGTTAACTAATTAGATGTTAAATAAAAATTTGAAAAACTAAAAATCTTTTAAAAACTATTTCAAATAAACAACCTAACCTTACACCTCTAGGAATGAGATAAAAAGCAAACTAAGCCCAACATTAGTAGAAGGAAGGAAATATTAGAGTAGAAATAAGTGAAATAAAAACTAGTAAGGCAATAGAAAAATCAACAAAACTAAGAGTCAGTTTTTTGAAAAGAACTATCTTGACAAACCTTTAGCTAGACTAAGAAAAAAGAGTTGACTCAAATTAATAAAATTATAAGGAGACATTATAACTAATACCACAGAAATACAAAAGATATGATGAATAATTATATACCAAAAAAATTAGATGACTTAGAAGAAATGGATAAATTCCTAGAAACATATAGCTTATCAAGGCTGAACCAGGAATTAAGAGAAAAGTTGAACACACCAGTATTGAGCAAAGAGATTGAATCAGTCGTGAAAATTTCCCCCAACAAATAAAAGCCCAGGACTGGATGGGTTCACTGGCAAATGCTATCATATACTGAAAGAATAATTATTACCAACCCTTCTTAGACTCTTCCAAAAAATGAATAAGAAGGAGCACTTCCAAACTCATTTTATAAAACTAATGTTACCCCAATACTGCAGCCAGACAAGGACACTACAAAATAAAGAAAATTACAGGCCAGATATACAGACTCATATATGTATATATATACTCACCACTAAATTGAGAAAATATGGTCTAGAATTATTAGACCACAGAATTATTATGTGGGTAGACAGTTGTGTAACAAGTCCTTCTTTTGTACCAGTGAGATAGGTAGAAAAACTAAGAAATTATGAGATCTGAGATGATATATGTTAATATTCTTTGGAAAAGCACAAATAGTCCTCAATTTTCACCATTCCTGGAAACCAAGTCATAAAGAAGATCATGTTTCCCACTAGAAAAATGAAAATAATTGGTGGTTGCATTACTGACCAAATATACAGCAGCAAGGAAACCATAAATATGAATGACAACATGTCTTAAACATCAACTATAAACTCTCAAATTGTTTAAAGCACTAAGCTGATGCTTTAAGCTCCAGGAAAAAAATAGGTTGAAAGGTATGGCTTGCCCTTAACAAGAAAATTCCATAGCAAAATATATCTGTAATCAGAACAGTTCAGTGGATCAATAAATATCTGTTATGTTAGGCATTACAATTGCTGCTAAATTCAGCAAGCAATTCAAAAGATGACTTCTACCTTCAAAGAGTTGACAGTCTCATCAGGGACATTTGCAATAAGTAACTGCAATACAATGTAGGAAGAGTTTAGTACCAGAACAGGTAGGATAATAACAGCCAGTATTTATTGAGCACTTACCATGTGCATGACACTGTTTGAATTGCTTTATCTAAGTGAACTTGTTTAATACTCAAATAAGTTTGCAAGGGAGGTGCTACTATTACCTCCTTTTACAAATGAGAAAATGGTAGCAGAGAGTGGTTAGATCACACAACTCAGATGTGGTAGAGGCAAGATTAAGCCTACACAGTCTGGCTCTAGAACCTACATTCTTAAAACAATCCTGTATTTCTTCTCAGAAGAAAGGAGCTATATTAGTGAAACAGTAAATGGATTACTTTTGTCTGGTGAAGAATTGGAGAAGGCTTTCTGAAAACACTGGAATTTGTGTTGGACCTAGAAGAATATATACCTCTTGAATTTGCAGAAGAATGAGGGATGACATTGCCAGTGCACAAAATCTAGGAGAAGAGAAATTGCAAAGCACGGAGCAAGCATTTTACCCAATCCTTTTATGGGCCTTTATTTAAAGAATGCGGTATATTCCGAAGAATGCCCCTCATCCTTAACTTACTTGGATCCTCTAAATTGGTGATTAGCATCCCCATTTACCTAGTGCCTAAGAGAATTCAGAACATGATCACAGATTCCCTTCTCTATCCCTGGCACCCACCGTCACCACCCACATTACATCTCAAGTCTTCTCCCTTCCCCTCCTCTCTATTCCCACTATCGCTGCCCCATTTTAAGCCCTGTGACTCCCACTTACACTGTGCAATAGCCTTCTGCTTCAAGTCCCCATCTTCAGTCTCAAAACCTTCAATCTAGTCTCCACATCAGTGCCAGAGCATCTGTCTAAAATGTTATCTGATTGGGGCCCCTGGGTGGCTCAGTTGGTTGAGCATCTGACTTCAGCTCAGGTCATGATCTCAGGGTCCTGGGATCGAGACCCTTATTGAGCTCCCTGCTCAGCCTCCCTCTCCCTTTGCCCCTCAGCCCTGCTGTTCTCTCTCTCGCTCTCTCTCTCTCTCTCTCTCTCTCTCTCACACACACACACACACACACACACACACACACAAATAAAATCTTAAAGTAAAATGTCATCTGATCAAAGTATTTCCCCACCTATAGGGTAAACCCAAATTTACCATGGAGGCATAAAAATCCATTTGTGATCTAGCTGCTACCTATTCTGCCATTTCTCCTTTTGCACATCCACACTGAACCACCTATTCTCTCAAGGTAACACACTCACTACAGACAGCTTTCAAACCTAAAAACCATCCCCATTCATCCCTACAACCCTCAACCTCTAAATCCACCCTGAAAATTTCCGTTCAGGTGATTCAGCCCAGATTCTTCCCACCCAGTGCATGTTAGGCATATTTTTCTGAGTTCCTATAGCATGTTCCAATAGCATGTTATTGAGCTCTATTTCCACATCATATTGTAATTGTACATGTTTCATTATTCACCAGACCATAAACTCTTTACAGGCAAGTGCTTTAAGACTCATTCTTACCTGTATTTCCCAGGACTCACCCCAATGTTTGTTAAGTGAGTGAATAATTTATTATATTCTAGAATTCTGGGATCATGGACATATACCCAGCTCCAACATATCTTATTAACCTTATTCTTTAATGTAAAGCTCATTACTTTCTCCACCCTTAAACTTCTTAAACCAAATTAGGATAGCAAGGTAATTACATATTACTGATATTACTAGTACCTTTGTGTTGCCATTTTTAAAACTGTAAAACAAAGAAGCCAGTTTAAAATGCTAAAAAACTGGTTAATTCAGATTGAAGAAAGAGATTTGTTATACATTTAATTTAAACCCAATGTGTGCTGAACCCTCAAGAGTTGACAATGACATCCTTATCTCAAAGGGAGGGTCACAGTTATAACATAAAGATAGCTTGACACACAGATTCTGTTCATAATCTGGCAATATAAATTCATATATTTTTTTTCTTTGTCATTCTAGTTACTTACTTTAATCTTTCCAGTGATTTTTCCTATGGTATCTGCTTTTTGTTTGCTTTTCTTACTGCCTGACTAACTCAAGCCCAGTTTGCCCATGTCCTCAGCTACGTGACTCCATGTCCCTCTTAGCTTTTATACTAGGGTTGCTGTTTCTCCTCTGCTGCAAAACCCATAGCTTCCTGGGACTCCCCCATCCCACAACATTCAGGTCCTACTTCCCCTCTTGCCTGAAAACTGATGGATGTGGATCCTGCTTTGGGGTTGTTAGTGATGGTTTAATAATAATGGGACTACTTACTAGGAACATTAATAGTTGCAGCAGCAGTAGTAGTAGTTAATATTTTGGGACATTTGCTATGTTCCTGATACTCTGCGAAGCAGTCATCCTATGGATAGTCACTATTAAATTCTCATATCATTCCTATGAAAGCTAGTAAGTGAAAGAACTCAAAAAAAGAAGCAGCTCCTTAATAGCTTATAAAGGGCAAATGTGAGATGTTGTACCCCACCTCCACCCTGATCACAGTTTCTCCAGCCCCTTTTGTCTTCTTACCACCTATCTCTCTACTGGAACACAGATTGAAAGAACAACTGCTAGGGTCACTGCTCTCTTTCCTCTGCATCTATACCTTTTCACTGTGCCAGGAATTCCTAACTCCTAGTGCCTTTTATGCTAACTGCCTTTTCACATTTTGGGTTCCTGATCCCTGGTGTACTTCTGCCAAATAAAGGCATTAAACAACAACTTTTCATCATTATCATTTTGCAAGGAAACATTTTTAACAGCAAACTAGGCAGAGTGTCAGGTTAAAGGATATTTCTTCAAATGGATTAGATTTATTTTTTTGAAAACTTCAGCAGGCTAGATTCATCTCCCAACAAACTCTGAATGGCAAAGCAATGTGTTCTCCACAGCCTCAACATTTGGATACAGAGCTAAACTTGGAACCAATTCATAAGCTCTCCACTACCAACCAGTCCTGCCATCCATCCTGCCAGAGTGGTGCCTTTATCCCTAATGTCTCAGTGAACTCAAGACTCAGAAGAGATTCAAGTAGCTCTTCTTTTCCAAAAGGTAATGATCCTTGGCTTGGATCACCTCCCCATGCTCTTTATTCCATTCATTCTTCAGAGAGTTAACCATTCCTTTTCCGAGCTACTTCTGAGCCCTGTATATACATACTGCTGTTTTCTTCACATTATTTTGTGGCCATGGTTTTTCTCCTCCACTGAACTGTGAGCTTCTTGAGGGCAAAGGTGCTATCCACCTCATCTTTGCTTCTCCAGTGTCTAGCCCACAGTAGGCCTTAAATCTGACTGGTGAACAGACCAATCCCTCACAGCAGAGAAACCAGCTCACTAAAAAAACAGGAGACACAGAACTCAATAAAATGCTTTGCAGAATAATTTTGTTAAGAATTTTAAGATGGCAGTCATTTTTGAAACACAGTTCTTTTTTATCTTATTTTCAGTAAACAGTAGGTAAACAGATTCAAGGCCTAGATCTCCCCTTTTTTTTTTCACTGATGCCCCGAAGCAAAGGAACAAAGTTACAGACCTGAGAATCCTAATAGGATCTTTACCTTCCCCCTGAGGACAGTAAGCAGGGACAGACTCTCAACAGTCACAACAGCAGAGATTTGCTAGTTGTTAATGATAAATCCCTGCGGAATCAAAACTGTGTCTTTTTCATTTGGGGAGGCTCACTACTTTGTATCTAGTCAAAGAATATATATAGAAAATGGGTAGATTAATGATTTTAGCAGAACTGTGAATGTCTGAGTTTCTGAGTAGAACGATAGTCCTTTGTGTTTTTGCTTGGAAGTGGTGAGCAGGAGAGGAAAGAAGATGAGATGGAGATGAACTGATAGGTATATCTGATGCTCAGTTGTCTCACCTGATACAAAGAGTAACTCCAGCCCTTCCTGTCTCTTCATACATATTTCTCTAAGACATCCAGATTGACCAGAGACTGTCTACACTCAGTTGCACAGGGTTGGTACTTTTTCAATCCATAAATCAAGAAACATGAAGGAATTGCAAATTATGAATTATCTTTCTCTTCCATCTTCTCTTCTCCCTGACTTCTTATCTTCTCTGTTTATCATAGTGACTGAACATATTTATTCTTCATTTAAGTTCTAGATTAAATACATGTGTCTGAAGTACCACTGGTGCATTTCAAAGTTCCAGCCATGTGCCAGGCACTACTCTAAGCACTAGGTACACCATGATAAAGAAAACAAAGGCCATTCCTAATTTATATTCTGGTGGGGGAGACAGATAATGAGCAAGGAAACAATATGTATACAAAACTTCAAACACTATGAAGACAGTAAAGCACAGTAAGGGAATAAAGAGTCCCTGAGAAGATAGGGTACAGCCACCTTATAAATATAATGACCAGGAAGATGTTTTGAGGAAGTCTCAGGGCTGAAAAAAAGCAATGATTCTTCCCCACCCAAGTCAATTTACTCAAAGAAATGAACCATTCTGTTATAATCTCCTTTAGGGAAGGACTTATGTCAATACACAGTGATATACATAGGTGTTCTATAAATGACCATTGCCTAATTAATTTTCCTCTGATGTTCACTTAGATGCCTATTAACTAGAAAAACCATTGGGTTGCTACAATGAATCTCTGATAGCTGCATAAGAAACTTATTCCTCATCAAAGATTTACCCAAAGTGCTGGAGACCTCTGACAATGTTTTACTTTCTTTCACCCTAAATGCTCTTCACCTACTGGGATATTATCTGTTGACATCCAACATCTGTTGTTCATCTTCGAACACTAATCCCTGTGGTGTGTCCTTTGGGTGATCAAGCTTACTCTGAAGCTTGCTATAAAATATTCAAGAAGATTGGGACTCTTCTATTTTTCCTTTGACATTTTTACCCCTCCTTTGATTTCAGCTTGATTTTATTTTTCTTTTGCTTCCTTCCCCACTATTTTACTTCTTTCTTCATTCAGATAAGCTTTTTCCTTTTGTCTATGCATGCCACAGCCTTGGCTGTGTGCTTTCAGACTTATAAAAATCACAGAATTTGAGGAATTTAAAAAAAAAAAAAAGCCCATGTACTGGCATTATTTTAATAGAAAATAAAAATTTTAAAAGGTCAAATCTATTTTCCTGGGAAAGACATGTTTTTTCATTTTTAGGGTCTGTCAAAAGTTGTACTTCAGAGGGCTGTCATAAACTCCTAGGTGTTAGGAACCCCTCCCTCATCAATACCCTTTGAAGTTAGGAGTTTAAAACAAGGGTAATAAAAATAATCATGCTTATATTTATACTTTTCCAATACACTTCACTCCAAGGCATAAGGACAACTTCCAACCAAATTAAACTCTACTACCTCTTTTCTCACAGATAAATATTATTATGTGTAAGCAGCCACAAGGGTATGTTAACCTGCCAGATACACAGTAAAAGCTGTGTAAAACTGAAATGAAAATGTTTTCATGAACTACTGCTATTATACTTTCCCTCCTACTGCTTCTAATAGCCACTACCCAATCTTGCAAATTTTCTCTGAAGTGGCTAATTGTGATATGAAAGGCCTCTCTCTTCAAATCACTTCAGTGACAATGCACAGAGATTGTTAACCAATGTGTTAGAAGCCTACAACAGAATGGTTTCATTGGGAAATATGATTTGCTTGATATTCTCATCTTTCCAGATGTTATGAAAGTTTCCTTTATTCACCAAGCCAAAAAAACTGGGATATATAAATGGCTTTGAAGTTGGCAGGTAATTTTGAAATTGTTTACAAGAATAAAATCACAGAATAATAGTGAAAGTGTTCTTTCTCTGAATATTTCCCCATACATTCTGAATCTCTGAAAATTCCAGGAGAAACCTTTCTTATGAATCAAGTGCTCTAAACATAATTCATTATTCACCTCTGGTGCATTTCTTTAACCTGTAGGGTAGAAAATAAGTCTTTTCCTAAATCTTTAGAATCCCTA
Organism: Mustela putorius furo; assembly: GCF_011764305.1. Classification (NCBI taxonomy): domain Eukaryota; kingdom Metazoa; phylum Chordata; class Mammalia; order Carnivora; family Mustelidae; genus Mustela; species Mustela putorius. Next base: position 34,872,678 of record NW_025421998.1, read on the forward strand.
GTCTCATAACCAATAAATTAATCAAAATCCAATGCTATCTAGTGAATCTCCCCAGGATATCCGATTAGATTTCCCTTTGCTCAACAGTCTAAATATTGGGCATTTCAGGGATTCCCTGGAAGGGAGGTCAGCTGGACTGAAAAGCAGAGGCCCATTCACATTCCAGTTCTACTCATTTGGATCCTGGTAACTCTGGTAAGTCAAATCTCCTCTTGTTCCCTGTTTGTAAAAGAAGGCTCTGTATTCTTAACTCGCTTTCTTGCTCTAAAATTATAATTCACTTCTTGAATAAAGTAACCACTAGAAAGCAGTAGGCAAAATGACAGAGGATAAATTAGCTACCCTGTATGTCCGTTAGTCCCATTTGCACTTGGTACTGGCCTACCAGTCCTCAAGATAAAGGGGAAACTCACATTTTGTGGGTGTTAAGATAAACTGAGGCATATTAAAATTTTTAATAGTTTATTTGAGCAAAAATTCAATTGGAATCAGGCAGTGCTAAACCAGAAATGGCTAGGAGTGTTCTGCCAACAGGAGCCAGAGAAAGAATTAAATAGAGAAAGTGTGGAATCAAAGAAAGGAAAATTTTTGATTTAAAAAGCCTAGTTGGCTGTTTGTGACGGGTTGTCCTTCCCCTTTTGATTTCATAACCATGAGTCATTTATAGACTTACGTTTTGATTTGCCTTCCTAGGCCACCATGGTATTAGAACCACTTTGATATAATGGCCTATGTGTTTAATTAATTTATCTTGGGGAAAGCCTTTTTTATCACCAAAGGAAGGGAAGTCAGAGTACATAGACTCTACTAATTCCATAAAAATGGGTTCATGAACTAGAGTGAACTTTTTTTTTTTTTTTAACATTTTATGTTTAAGAAATCTCCATATGGAACATGGGACTGGAACTCACAACCCTGAGATCAAGAGTAGCATGTGTTACCGACTGAGCTGGCCAGGTGCACCAAGAACATTTTTGAGTTAAGATTTTCCTAACACAGAGATCCAGCTTTTCAGATAATTAGAGAATTGGTCCACTTGGAGGAGGATTTAGGTTGCCTTTCTCCTCCAGTAGAGGAACAATTTGATAGATCGGGGAAATTCATTCAGGTGGTCAGAGCAAGGGGTTTCCATGTGTATTCATAGCGAAGTCTGTTCATGAAACACTTCCCAACAGCCCACCCCATAAGGAAGTGCTGCTTCAGGGTCTGTTTGAGCACTACGACATTCTGGTTTCCTCCTTAATGTGGAAAACCTCTGTTTCTGATTATTTTCCCAAATTTGGCATGAACTAGCAGTGAGTAACACGTTGCAAAAGAGCTCTGCTGGGCAGCCGTGCAAAGCAAAGCACTTCAGATCCAATGTATCAACCCCAGGAAAGGTTTTGGTTTTCTGGCTCCCCCACACCCACCCTTTACACCCCTCTGCAGAGCAGTGCTGAGAGGCCAGCTCACCCAAAGACTCCCCACCTACCTACCCCTCATTGGCCTTTCTAAGCTGCCCTCTCTCTCTCTGAAATGTCTCCCAGCTTCGTTTCCGCTGCAAATTTCATTTCATTAGCCTGCTGAAGCCTCCTCCCAGATTATTAATCAAGATGTGAAGCAAGATAAAACTTAATCCGCAGTCCCTCAGCTACGAATGCTCAAAGCCAGGCTCATTAAACATATCTGTCAACGATAGATTACACCAGCCTTAGGCCCCAAATTGATTGGAAGTCAGGGGGAGGTGTGCAAACCGTTTGGTTGCACAATATATCTAAGAGAAAGAACTCCTTTTAAGGTGTGGCCAATTAAATCTGTTTAGAGATAACTATAGGTTATATATTGTTTTATGGATTCTTTTCTCTAGTTGTTAATGGCAGTCAAAGAGATGGGGAAACAGATGTAGAGCTGGAAAGCAATAATTTGTGCACTGCATGTGAAAAGCTGAAAATCATTATGAATGGGAGTAAAGTAGTATGCCATATTGGAAGCAAACCTAGTGAATTCCTGCATGGATTCAAACACTATTTCCTTGTGTCAAAAAGAAGAAAAAAAATATTGAATTCTGTTAAAGTGCTTATAGTCACATTTCACTAAGGTTCTTATCTATCATCCTGTCATTAGCATCCTTACCATCATCCCCATCATGATATTCTTTGTATTTATACTGGGTTTTTCAAGTTCAAAGCACAAAGCAGACACATCAGGCAATTAATCACCTTGAGGGATCTATGTTGGGTGGAATGCTTTCCCTGTGAATGCATTCCTAACATGTCACTGGAGGATCCACTCAGCAGGAGTGTTCCTGGCCTACAATTTGATGTCATATGCTGGCATTTTGTCAAGTTTCAAATACACATTTTCACCTATCAAACTGACAGCCCTATTTTCTGAATCAAAAGAAAAGTAATTTTATTGATCCTTTAGCATTAAGAATCACTCCTCTCCATTTGGCTGTTACTGGGTGGTAGCCACATTTTATACACACGTAAAAGAGAAGGGGGGAAAAAGATGGAGGAAATAAATTAAACAAATATATTAATTGTTTTTTAATGAGAAAGTGAGGGATCAGAAAAAAACAATTAAACCTGAGGAGATTTATAATGAGAAACAGATGTAGATGTGAAAGTCGTTTGAAAGAAGCAGAGCACTCCAGACATCTTCCAAGAATATGCTTTAATACATAAACATTTAACAGCACAATAGCTAGGCCAAAATTGCCCAATTTCAAAACTTCACCTGTATTCTTAAGTAAGTTTGCTTTTTATGCCTTAGGATTAAAACAGAAAGGGAGGGCTTCTCATATTTGAGCTGTTTATTAACAGTTCTTTATTTATGATGGACAATGAAACTAGAAATATCTGTTTCGCTTTTCTGTCCTAGTACGTTTCATATTCTGCTTCCAATTCCCATGCCCCCGTGCTGTTATATCTGAATTTCCAATGCAGCAGAGGAAATGGTTTCTAAAATATTAAAATCCTGTTTTCATTGACTTTCTTTACGCTTTGTGACCACATTTCTATTCAGATCAGGTTGCACAGCTTTTAACTTTTCCAAGTTTAAATTTAAGAGCAACTGCGTGGTACCCCCTAAGTGGATAGTTCTTATAACAAGGGAGAAGCAGTCTGGAAACTGCAGAGAAGCCAGGCTGCTAAAATGTTTTCCTCCCCCTGCCTCTTTTTTAATGTTTACTCCTCTTTTCAGACTTTTTGAAACTGTTCCAAGCAACAACTGTACTTTAAACATGGGCTCACTGGGAGCAAGACACCAAGAAAGTGATGTCCAAGAAACGAACCTGCCTGGGTTCACTTTGCATGGAAAATAGTCTCAGCCACATCCCCAACCTTCATTCCAGTTTTAGTCTCCTTACTTCCACTCTTGCTTCCCCTAAATCCCAATTCTACATAGGAAAGTTTTTTGTGTTTTTTGGTTTTTTTATTATGTCTAATGCTAAGCTTTCATTGCTTCCTCCCCGAAGGCCATGCAGGATAGTCTAGACAAATGAAGCTGACCGTTCTCTTTGAGGGAATCAGGTTCTAAAGCCTGGTTGATCCCTCTGAGAAATTGAACCTGGAGCCTCCCAGGTCTGCCTGAGAGAACTTGCTTGCCCTTCCCTAAATAGCAACCCTCACTATAATATTATAGTTCTAATAATTACTGCTTATATGTTACTTTATAGTTCATAAAGCATTTTCAAATCTTCACAAGAGTTCTGTGTCATAAGGGGCAGATTTTTTTTTAATCTACATTTTATAGATGAGAAAACTTTCATTCAGAGAGATTACATGAATAGTTCAAGAATAAAGATAATTGGGAGAGAAAACAGGGCTCCAGTACAGGCCTCCTAATTCCCAATCCTATTTACTTCATCCACAAGTATGTGTGTTCCCAGAATTCCCTTTTCTGAAAGCAGGGTCATTCTGAGAAGTTTTTGTTTTCGTGGTGCTTCCTCTCCTCTTCAAACTAAATATGAATGGCCCAGAAAAGTTTGGGGATTTCATTCAGATTGTGGTCACACATCTTAGGTACAAAGGTGACCTGTCTAAACTTCATCCCAACTCACTTCGCTTGGATCTATGTTAGTCTTCCTCTTGTTAAAAATGGTTTCAAATCAATAAATACTTGTGTAGCATCTACTTATTCAGGTACTGTACCAAGCTCTAAGAGGACAACAATAAATAAGATAGTCATGAGGAGCTTACAGTCTAAATTAAACAATTACAGTCCAATATGAACAGTAGTAGTCATGGAAGTCCTACTGGGGAAAAGGACATCTAAATTAAGGCCTGAAAAGTGAGTTAACCAAGTAAAGAAGTGGGGAAAAATATTTTAGGAAAAATATATATTGCTTGGGAGTTGCTTGATGAGTATAGTGTTTCAGTTGTACAAGATGAAAAAGTTTTGGAGATTTATTATGGAACAAGGTGAATATACTTAGTACTACCCAACTATATGCTTAAAAATGGTTAAGATGGTAAATTTTTATTTGTATTTGACCAAAAATTAAAAATAATTGTATTTTTTTCACCATGTACAATGATGCAAATCCCAGTCCACCATTCCTAAAGTTTGGGCACTAAAATGTGAGCACCAGAATCATCTTTTACTGATTTTACATTATTTCCTGGTGGGAAGTTTCAGTCCCACCATTGGTCAACTCTGATAAGGGACAACACTAAGTAATTGTGATTTCCTCCCAACTCCAAGCACCTGAAGGGTGTACTCCTTTCACAGCGCTGAGCCTCGCATACCATACCAACCATTCTAAAGTGCAAACAAGAAAACTGTTCTTACAGCTGAGGCCACAGCAAGGGAAAAGAAGGATTGCAGCTTGGTGATTCAACCAAAAAACTTGTGTTAAAAAAAAAAAAAAAGATTAATTATCCTTGCTTTGTGAGCACCCATATTCCTAGGACTTCATATTTTCTTTTCTATATTTTTGTTTTTTCCTTGACTTTTTAAATTGTTTTTTAATATTTTATTTATCTATTTATTTATTCATTAGAGAGAGATAGCAAGAGAGAGCACAAGTGCAAGGAGGGAGAAAGGAGAATCAGGCTCCGTGGGGCTCTGGCCCAGGACTCTGGTATTATGACCCAAGCAAGACAGATGCTTAACTGAATGAGCCACCCAGGCACCCCATCCTTGACTTTTTAAAAAAACTAATTTATTTGCGAGAGAGAGAGAGAGAGAGAGAGTGTGTGTGCACCAAGGTGGGGGTGGGGGAGGGAGAGAGAGAAAATCCTCAAGCAGACTCCCTGCTGAGCATGGCTCCTGACAATGTAGGGCTTGATCCTAGGATCCTGAGATATGACCCGAGCTGAAATCAAGAGTCAACCTCTCAACTGACTAAGCCCCCTAGGTGTTCTTCCTTGACGTTCTTTTTAAATAAAGTCCCAACTTGGACTGGCAAGGGGAATATGATATGGTCCATTTGTAGTGGCAGTAACCACTAAAACTCCTCTAGAGCACTGGGAAACCCTGACAGAGCTGAAACAGTGAGGAAGGTAACCTGGACCCAAGGTGACTGCTGGCCCTTTTCCACACAAGGTTAAATAATACTAGTCTGAAATACCAGGCACATTCCCATTTTTCCAGAACTCAGGGTGAACTTATGAGCATTGGGACTTTCAGAAGTTGGAAACATTCTGAGGAAATGTTAGCAGCAGAAGGGAAGGGCTAGCCATTCTTCTGGTCTCTCCCTGTCCCTCCACACCCTACTCTACTTTCCCCTTGTACTCACTCCAGAAAACAGTGTACTCCTCCTAGGCCAAGGAATAGCCATAAGTAACCAGATGGGTTCTGAGGGAGACCAAACTTAAAACAGAAAAGTGAGCAACACTAAAAAGTTATCTGAGATTCTTAACTTCTATATACTTCTTATCTCAGAAGAAAAATCATAGTCAGCTGCGAGCTTAAGGAAGCTCAAGGATCTTTCAAAGGGCTGGAAATCGGCTTCAGAATAACAATCCAACCACCCTAGCATGGCATGCAGGACCTTTCATAATCTGGCCCCTTTCATTTTCCTAGCCACATGTATCACCCTCTTGCCTCACACCTCATTCCAGCCATACTGAACTCTAGTGTCTGCAGTTTCCCAAGCGTAGTGTATTAGTTATAGTTAAGCTGCTATAAAGTATATACAGTGATTCACAGTAGACAGATATTTTTTCTTCATCTAAATTCCATAAGGGGATTGGCAACCCCCATCACTTTTGCTCATTTATCATAAGCAAGAACTAGTCCTGACGCAGGCTGGGAAATATAGTCTCTAGCCGGGTGCTCAGGTAAAACTTGTAAAGTTTAGTTCTAAAATGGAGGAAGGGTGAACAGTCTGCATTGTCTCCTACTTCTGTGTCTTTGCACACCTGTTGTCTGGATGATTCCCACATTCTTTTTTTTTTTTTTTAAAGATTTTATTTATTTATTTGACAGACAGAGATTGATCCTAGGATCCTGAGATATGACCCGATTGAAAGTCCCAATGCTCATAAGTAGGCAGAGAAGCAGGCAGAGAGAGAGGAGAAAGAGGCTCCCTGCTCAGCAGAGAGCCCGATGAGGGGCTTGATCCCAGGACCCCGGGATCATGACCTGAGCCAAAGGTAGAGGCTTTAACCCACTGAGCCACCCAGGTGCCCCCGATTCCCACATTCTTAGGAAGTAGCTACAACATCATCTTCCCTGAGACACACCCCTGCCCTGCACCCTTAAAGAAGAGGGAAAATATCTGGAAAGTCTCATCAAAGTTCTGTTCCAGTTAATCTAGAAATTGTCCTATTCTTTCTTTTCTTTTTTTTTTTTTTTAAGATTTTTATTTATTAGGGAGAGAGTGAGAGAGATCACAGAGGGAGAAGGAAAAGCAGACATGCCACCGATGTCATGAACATGACATCATGTCCATGCAGGACTCGATCCCAGGACCATGAGATCATGACCTGAGCCAAAGGCAGATGCTCAACCAGCTGAACTACCCAGGCACCCCTGTTCTATTATTTCTTAAAAGTCATCATTTTAATTTTTTATGTCTCAGTATGACCATAGTTTCTAGTCTTGCCCATATTTGACATTAATTCTGATGCTTTTGAAAAAGTATTGATTTTTTTTTCAAAAACATTATTGAAGCCAGTTATGTATAGGCATCAGATTAATCTAAAAGTGGGTATTTGGAATTTGGAACAGACTTACCATAAAACTATCTCATTCATGGTGGTTGGGCATCCAACAAAGCTAGAAAAGAATTATAATTCATAATGTAACTAAATTCAGGTACTTACAATGCTATAGGTCCTACTCCATGCAGAATGAGGGTAATTTTCTGGAGAACTCAGAGCTCCAATTTGGCCTCTCAGTCAACTTTATCCTTTAAAGTGAGTTTGGGTGTGTCTTAGTGTCGCTTCTCCGGAAGTAGGCCCTGAGAAAGGATTTTAGTGCAAGTGGAGTATTTGTGAGGTTCAGGGAACATCGATAGGTAAAGAAATAGAAAGTGATTAGAGAAGAAAACATGTGCAATAAAATCTGCTACTACAGGGAGCAAATACATGCAGTTTAAACCCTGCAGCAAAACTCTGGAACTGGGGTAAAGTGCAGGCTTCATAATAATCTATCTACCCAAGGGGCAAGGGAATTAGAGTACAGGCATACCTCATTTCATTGTGCTCTGCTTTATTGTCTTTTTTTCTTTTTTCTTTTTTTAGAAAAATTGAAGGTTTGTGGCAGCCCTACGTCTAGCAAGTCTGTTGACACCATTTTTCCAACAGCATTTGCTCATTTCATGTCACTGTGTCACATTTTGGTAATCTCACAGTATTTCAAACTTTTCATTATCATTATATTTGTTATGGTTATCAGTGATTATGACTCACTGAAAGCTCAGATGATGGTTAGGATTTTTTAGCAATCAAATATTTTTAACTTATGTACTTTTTTAGACATATTGCTATTGCATATTTGAAAGACTACAGTGTAGTATGGAGATAACTATTATACACACAGAGAAATCAAAAAAATTCATTTAACTCACTTTATTGTGCTACTGGCTTTGTTGGGGTAGTCTGGAACTGAACCTACCATTTCTCCAAAGCATGCTTGCATTTATATATCAACACCAGGGGGTGGGGGTGAGAAGCATGTGTTCATTCCCTAAGTCTTCATCCTTGGTTCCCAAAAACAAAGTTACCAGGCACAGAAAAAACAGATAACTGCCAGTTGGAAGTCATCGAGCGCACACTAAGACTAAGAGGTCTGGGGGAAATACCAAGTGCTGAGGAGTAGGAGAAAGGAAATAATGTCCGTACTGTGCAGTTATGTTGTTCAAGACAAAGAGAAGTGACCTCACAGCTTGCCTTCCCCCCAACCCGGCAAACAAAAATCTCTCAAAACTAAACCAAGTAACCTGAAGGTCTGTCTTTGGGCTGAAGCCACCAGCCTGCCTGACATTTGCTCTGTGTCTGATTCCATTCCTCTCCTGGCCCACACTGCTCTCAAGTGAAACTGATGTAAGGCGATAGGTCTTTATAATTAGGAACGCAAGCCTATAATAAGAGTAAACTTTGGTTTAAAATAACAGCTAAATGTCAATGAAAGGCAGGTTCTTCCCTTTTTCTTTTGTAAAAGTAGATCCGTTTCTGTGCTTTTCCAATGGCAGTTGACACCCTCCAGAAAGCTGAGATGCCGCTCATTAAAGGGTCCAGGCATTAAAGGATCATTTACCTCCCGTCCTTTTGCAACAACAGCAAAATCAATCTCTGCTGTTCAAATTGGGATCTCTTAATACCTTAGAGTGCAGTGTTCAAAGCAACAGTGGAAGAATCCAAATGTTTGTACAGAGCAGAGGAAATCCTGTAGTTGGGTACATTGTAACTAGGAAGGCATGGAAGGAAGCTGCAGATGCCCACCTTGGGTAACTCAAGCCTCCCACAGTGCCTCAGAGGAAGAGAGCCTGATCCAGTTTTTGCATTTCATCTGCCCTGCCCAGGCCCTTGGCTGTTGTTAACTTCTCTCTGTTTTACCAACAGAGGCCAGGACAACTTGTCCTATCCATAAACACACTAACAACTCAAAGGCTTTTTTCTTAACTTCTAACTTCACTGTAAGTTGAACTAAAGAACTGTTGAGCAAAGAGAGATTTCAGACTTGAAGAAAACTCCTTCCCAGGGGAAATCTCCATTGGAAGAGTCACATGAGCTGGGAAGTGCTAGGAAAATGCAATCCTGATGAAAGGAAGCTCATTTCCCCAGAATAAATCCAAGGCCTTGTTCTTAACCAGGAGTAGAGGTAATAATTAGGTACTAAAATTCATATGTGGGTAACAATGCAGGAATTTCACAGTAAACAAAACTTCCATTTTTTGTTCCATAACAGAAGTTATGGACTATCTTAGATTCATTTTTTTCTTAAAGAATTATTAAATGCATCTAAACAAAAAGCAAATTTTTTATTATAAAACAAAAAGACATACCATTACCCCACACACAGGACACCTACTCTTTGTGTACACACAACACTTTTTATATATTACTTTTACATTTTCACACTATGTGGATTTTTACTGATCGAATGCCCATATGGCAAACATTTTAAAGTAAGTTTGCCAGGTTCTGTAACTATCACTGTAATATAGTTGTAGAGCATTTTCATCACCCCAGTGAGGTCCTCGTGCCCTTTTGCAGTTCTTTCACATACCTGCTCTGGCAACCACAACTCTTTCTTCCTCTGTAGATTTGCCTTTTCTGGATATTCCATGTAGATGGAACCATATAGAATGTGGTCTTTTGCATCAGACTCCTTTCACTTAACATAATCTTTTTGAGAATCATCCATTTTGTATGTAGCTTGTATCAGTACCTCATCAGTACCTTTTTTGTTGTTGAATAGTATTTTATTGTACAGATATGCCATATTTTCTTTAATCCATTTACCAATTGATAAATATTTGGGTTGTTTCCACTTTGGGTCATTATAAATAGTACTGCTGGGAACATTCCAGTGCAAGTCTTCATCAATAATTCTGCTGTGAACATTTGTAGGCAAATCTTAATAAATAATGTTATTGTGAAGACGCAAGCAAGTCTTTATGTGGATGTATGTTTTTATTTCTCTTCAACTCATTTTAAAGCAGAGAAAGTAAAGAAGTCAATATATAGTTAAAAGAAAAAGAGCCTACTTGTTTAGACTTAAAATAATTTTATACAGTCTTTTTAGTTGCTTAAGAAAAATACTACCGTTTAAGGGGAAAAAGACTTTTAATGTAAGATAACATGGACATTTGAGAAAATTTGATAAATAAATAAATATGGCACCTATCTACTCACCATTCATTCAGACATGATCACTATTAACATTTTAATGACTTTTCTTCCAGCCTTTGTTTTATACATACACATTTTTACGTAGTCCATCTGATATCATAGTATTGTATATTGTTTTTTAAATGAGTATTTCACATATAATTTAAAATTCCTCATAAGCTATTATTTATTTATTTATTTATTTGAGAGAGAGAGAGTGAGAGAGAGCATGAGCAAGGAGAAGGTCGGAGAGAGAAGCAGACTCCCCATGGAGCTGGGAGCCCGATGCGGGACTCGATCCTGCAACTCCAGGATCATGACCTGAGCCGAAAGCAGTTGCCCAACCAACTGAGCCACCCAGGCGCCCCCTCATAAGCCATTTTTAAGACTGAATAATATTCCATCATATATGCTACACTATCCTCTATTTAACAATTTCCCCATTGTTAGACACATAAGGTCATTTATTCAGTAAATATTTATAAATGCATACTGAGCACCAGAAACTGTACTGGTCACTAATGATATAATAGTGAGCACAAAAAGGCATATTCACTGGCTTCATGGTACTTAGAGCCTAACATATCATATAATAAATATTATGATTAAAATCCTCAAACATAAACCTGTACCTCATTTTATATTAATATTAATTCCTTATGTCAGAATTTCAAAAGTAGAATTAGTGCATCAAAGAATATTAGTATTTTTAAGACTCTTAAGAAATATTAGAAGGTTACTTTCCAGAGAGGTCACAGAAATTTGCATTCCTTTTGGCAGTGTATAACACTAGTCATCTTATTATTTCTTTGTCAATGCTGCATCTTTAACAAAGCTTCCAGCCACTTCAGAATCTTTTTGGAAATGGATAGGAATATTTCCATATTAATAAAAATCAACTCTCCTATCTCCCTTTCCAAATTTCTATTTATTCATTACTACAAAGTCATGTTCATACCCTAAAGCTGATAATGCAACTAAAGAAAATTTTGATGAATAACAAATCTTATATAATAGATATTTTCTATTATATATCCATATAATAGATATTTTCCCAAATGCCTGTCCATGTGGCAATTTATTTTCTTAATAAAGATATTTTCCCTTTGGAGATACCACTTACATTTGATACCTTTAGCATGTTAAATAATTTAATATAATTTTCAGAATGTGCTGGTAGTTAGGGTTGGAATATTTGGGGAGATGCCTTTTCTCTAAGGTTCAGATCTGGAGGCAGGCTCTAGATAATTATCTAAGCAACTGGGGAAGCATTCTGAATGATTTTATAAGCTATCATAATCATTCAGATATGAGAATTTACAAAGCAACCAAAGGCAATTTTTGTCTTCAGTTACATAGTGGTTTCTCTAATATCCTGATTGAGCTTTCTTTTGACACTTCAGAATTGTCTATAGCTTCAGTATGCAGCCCCAACAAACCTTTGGAACTCTTTATCAAAGCAATAACCAACAAATGAGGGACAAGGAGAGAAGCTACTGGGGACCTTTTAAATCAAATGAATTTATAGGCAGAAGAAATAAATACACAACTTGTTCTATGTCAATATTTTAAAAAACAAAATAGTATACTCCACTGAATGGTTATAGAATAACTGGTTCAAGTTGAAAGAAACCTCACAAATCTCTAGGCCAACCCTCTCGTATTTTACAAATAAAACCCGTGAAAATGAGAGGAAGTGACCTGTCTGTGGTCTCATAGAAATACATGGAAGAGACAGAATTTCAACCAAGAACTTTTGTCCAAAACCACATTTAGTCACCATATAAAATTTTTTACTTCTCAATAATCTCTGAAGTGATATTCTACCTATAAAAGCAATGTTAAATAACAGTAGCTACCATTTACTTTATTAAACACTCTCAGTGTGCTAGGCTCTTCACACACATATTCTCAATCCTCACAACCTCCCTATAGTACGTGGCAAATGAGGAAAATGAATTAAAGAGCAATTAAGTGATTTTCTCAAAGTCACACAAATAGGAAGCAATATATACACAAGGAGTAGGACCTAGACTGTGCTACTCAAAGTGTGGGCCATAGACTAACTTACCAGAAATGCAGTATTTCAGGCCCTACCCCAGACTTATTGATCATAGTCCGCCCTTGAAAAGATTCTCCAGTGATTCATATACACATTGAAGTTTGAGAAGTAATGGTTAAACCCAAAGCCCATTTTCTTAACCGTTTCCTAATATTGCCTCAAATCTCTGAAACAGTCAAGGAGACTATTAAAAATAATTGTGTAAGCATCATATAACCAAGAGTTGAAGATAGTCCTTTGCTTGAAGAACTTGTAAATATCAGCATTCAAATCTAAGAGGAAAATACAAATGACCAATATTTTAAAAACTGCAGAATAGATAATATTCAGTACTATCAAGTGGTATATTTCTCCCAATTCCAACAAAATTTTAATCTACAAAAAAAACAAGACTTTAATCCACAAAAACATAGAGATTCTGGTATTGTTATTAATGGGAATCTCACAACTATGTGAAAACCTGGTGAGTTTATAGGAAAAGTCTCAGTTCTCAATTGTTTTCTTTAAAGATTTTATTTGACAGAGAGAAAGTACAGGCCAGGGGAGTGGCAGGGAGAGGGAGAAGCAGGCTTCCCACTGAGCAAGGAACCCGATGTGGGGCTCATCTCAGGACCCTGAGATCATGACTTGGGCCAAAGTCAGACACTTAACTGACTGAGCCACCCAGGTGCCCCAGTTCTAAATTTATGTTGGTTTCCTCCCTCCACATTGTAGGGAAAGAGAGGGGTGACTCCTATTTGAAAAAGAATTTAAAAAACAGAAAACGTTACTTCTGAAACAAATTATCACAAATACAGTATTTTGCTTGGTCATATTAGGTAATAAGGATTAAGAAAACATTTTTAAAAACTAACAGCAAGTCGAATAATGAAGTCCTAACCATTGCGCCACTGGAACCACACTCTTGTTAGTCTTCTCACCATAATTCCTTCTCCAAAATAGAAAAAAAAATGACAACTTGATATTTTTGAATCTACATGAAAACAACATATTGAATCTGTAAAGTACACCACAAAATAATAAGCAAAAATTATTTACCAGAACTTACAGGGAAAAGCTATGGGAAGGGGGGAAGGGGTGCTAAACAGTGCAATTAGTGTTACAAAGTTACATTAACACATAAATAATTTCAGTGGCAGGTCATAGGATTCACATGCATATTTTATCAAACTGTAAGAAATAATTTTTCAATCTGACCCTGATCCTTCTGTGTACTTTGAAGTCTGCAAATCAGCAGTATAGCCTATAAGTTTAAAGAAATTTAGAAAGAATTGTGAAGTTAAAAGGTACTTTTGATGTTTGTTCTTTTTCTCCCATCACAAGGGCATTTGATACAACCAAGAAAAGTGAAAAATGTTAATGCCCAAGAAATTTCCATAGCAGGCATATTCATTTAACCCTTTATGGCCACTGCCAGTCATAGGCCAAAGGTAAACAGGACACCTCAGTGTTCTAATAAAAGCCTGTGAATCCCTTTTGAATAACTCTCATTACTATCACTGAGCCTCATTCCCACCTATCACTACAGTCAGTCCCTAACATCTCTTCCTGCCTTGTCACCCTTCATTTTACACAGAGTTCCAGGCTGAATCTTCACAGCACTCCCTGCTTAAAAAACTTTCAGTGGCTCCTTTTTACCTGCAAAAGGAAATTTATACTCACACTCTGATTCTCAGGGCCTTTTATAATATAGCCCAAATTACCTTGCAAGTTGATTTCCCACATCTCTTCCCCAACAACCTGAATCTTAGGTCAGACTGAACTCCTTGTTGTTCTCCACCTCCCAACTTTTCCCTTCCTTGACTTTGCTTATAACAAGGTGATAGCAAGCTAGACTGCCTGAATTTGAAGCCTAGATTGACCCCTTACTAGCTGTGTGGCTTTGGGCAACCTCTCTATTCCTCAGTTCCCTCATATGTAAAAAATGGCAACAGTATCCCAACCACAGGGATGTTATGAGGAACACTGGAGTGATAAATCATATGTCAGGCATTTAGGACAGTACCTGGCACAGATTATTCTCAAACATGAATGCTGTCCTCTTCCCACCCTGTGTGTTCAAACACATCCTTCAAAATCTAGCTCAAGCATGATTCTCTGTGAATTCATCTCAACCTCTCTCAAAGGAATGCTTGGCATTTAGCAAGCCATGAAAATTATTAGTTAAAAGAAGGATATTTATCCATGTCCATTCTGCATTGTAAATGCTTGGTTATACAGGTGTGTATCCTCTGCTGACCTTTGAACTCCAGTAGGGCAACTATATCAGTAACCCCAGCACTGGCCCAATGCCTAGTCCCTAGAGTCCTTAATAAATATCCGTCAAATGAATAAATAAATGAAAGTCGAACTCCCTTAGTATCTTAGTATCTTATTGGCACTTACTATATGTTCAGTTTCCCTTAATATTATATTAATCATGCTATACTATATATATATAGTATTACTCAGGGTAAGATCCATATATGATATATCTTTATATCCCCAGATACCATAGATTCATATATACTAGGTACTTAATTTTTTAAAAAAGAGAAAAAGAATGAAAGGGAGAGAGGGATGAAAGAGGGAAGGAAGAGAAGGAGGGGAGAAAGGGAGGAGGAAACGTGTCAAACACTAGTACTAGTGTATTGCATTAAGAACTTCCTTTTTGCTGATTCCCACTGTCAGAGTGCTTCTATCCATAGTGCAGAAAATACACTGTGCCATAAAAATTAACTTTGTTATGCAAGATTTCTCCTGATCTAAAAGCAAGTGCCAGCCACATTGCCAAGGATTTTTTTTTTTTACAAACTTCCCTACCCCTATTTAATGTCTCCTTATAAAACAAAGAATACAGGAGGCGGGGTAGGTCACCACAAGCAACAGAACTGTCAGAGTTTTCTCTGTTCCTTTTCCTTATGGACAGTCCTTAAGGTTTGTGTCAGTCCCGCAGCTCAAGCTCAGAGCCCCTCCCCACTGTGAAATTCAAGCATCCGGCTCACTCTTTCCTCTGGAATGCTTCTGGGTGTCAGCTGAGCAAGACTACTCTGGAAGCTCCAGAGCTCGGTAAAGATTGTGCCAACCAACAAGGAGCAGGGCATTGAGGGAAGTTTCTGTAGCTCTCTGTGATCCACAACCCCTCTCCCTGCACAGATGACCCTCTGATGTTGATCTCCTTTCTAGTCACTATCACCAGTGTAGTGTTACTGTCACTACAAGGTAGTGGTAGTCACAAGGCAGAGGCTGGGAATGTATCCAAGAGCTTCCAAGCAGAGCTCTCAGATCCAGTCTCCTTGGGAACTCTAAGAGCATTCCTATCTGACATAGCCAAGAGGATATATGAGGAAGGCAAGAAGAAATGTGTTGCTTGCTTCAGCATTAGTATCTGATCTGTAGCCAAGGCATTGTAAGGAAAAGTGGTAGGAGCCTTCGAGAAAATTCCTGCAATGAAAATGGCCAGATAGGGAGCACTATAGAGGTAACACATACAGAATATGGGAGCCAGGGTGACCTACACAAACCCAGCTGCACCTCTTCCTATCTGGCCTCTGGCATTGTACCTAGACTTTGTGAGCCTCTGCTGGTTATAATGATTTAAAATAATATTAAAATAATGTTTATAGTATGCCTAGCACAGAGTACACTATCAACAATAGTAGCTACCAATGAGAAATCAATGTAAAACAATGATTTTGAAGGACAGCTGTCCACAAGCCAGAAAATTATGTCCTGGCCAGTGAGGATTTGCTATTATCATTTATTTTGCCCAATCTTAAGTAGGATATTTTGACATTGATCAAACATTTTATTGAGTGAACTAATATATAAAATTTCTGAACAGAACATAGTACATGAATTCAAATAAGGTCTGATATTTAAATGGGTATTTTCAAAGACTGTGCATATGTATCTTAGTTTATGGAAAAATTATTTTTTATAAAGTTACTAATTTCTCATTATTCTTTATTATAAATGACAAGAAGTAGGAGAAATAATATGCTAGCCTTATTTTTTTTTTGTCTGAGGGCATTAAAATGCTGATTGTTGAAATCCAATAATTGAACACTAGCTGATGACATTAGTCACCTCTTAACAGTTCACATTTCCCATGCAATAGCAACCTGAGCATCTGTTTGTTTGTTTGTTTTTATTATTGACATATAATGTATTATTTGTTTCAGGGGTACAGGACTGTGATTCTCAGTCTTACATAATTCATAGTGCTCACCATAGCACATACCCTCCCCAATGCCCATCACCCAGCCACTCCACCCCACCCTACCCCTCTACTCCAGCAACCTTCAGTTTGTTTCTTGAGTTTAAGACTCCCTTATGGTTTGTCTCCCTCTCTGGTTTCATCTTGTTTCATTTTTTCATCTCTTCCTCTATGATCCCCTGCCTTATTTCTTAAATTCCACATATCAGTGAGATCATATGATAATTGTCTCTCTGATTGACTTATTTCACCTAATGTAACACCTTCTAGTTCCATACACATCGTTGCAAATTGCAAGATTTTATTTTTGATGGCCACATAATATTCCATTGTATATATGTGTGTGTGTGTGTGTGTGTGTGTATAAAGAAGATGCGCATCTTCTTTATCCATTCATCTGTTGATGAACATCTGGGCTCTTTCCATAGTTTGACTATTGTGGACATTGCTGCTATAAACATTGGGGTGCAGGTGGCCCTTCAGATCACTACATTTTTATCTTTGGGGTAAACACCCAGTAGTGCAGTTGCTGGGTCATAGGGTAGCTCTATTTTCAACTTTCTGAGGAACCTCCATATTGTTCTGGAGTGGCTGCACCAACTTGCATTCCAACAGTGTGGGAGGTTCCCCCTTTAACCTGAGTATATTTTGTATACTATTGCCTACCCATTTTCCTTTCTGAGCCATAGAATTTCCCCATAATCCCCAACTTTGCACCCACTACTTCTGTCTTTATAGGTTTGTCCTCCTTTGGTGCCTAATAAAGTTGGGAAATACTTTCACTCCTTACAGTTTAACACATGACAATTGATTTTGAGGATGGAGAATATATAAAATGAATTATTTTCCACCATATTAGGCTTAGAGTATGGCATACTGTGTTTACTTAACAAGAGGACTATTCATGCTTCATATACCATCTAAAAATGGTGTATGGAGGCCCTTACTGAATTCCTAAAGCTGTCCTTACATAGCAAGGATCATCATGAAATATATTTGAAGTGTGAATGGAAGAACATTTCTTATGTCTATTCATTGTTGTTCACAATCTCTGACAGGATTTTTTTAAAAAATAATTTTCTGTGTTCACACACACACACACACACCAATATTTCTCATAAGCAAATAATTATTTGTTCAGCCGTGGGTGATGCTACTAAAATGACAAGAGCCATGTTTTTTTTCAGTTTTTACATTTTAGTGAATGCATCTGATAGTTTTAACTTAAAGGGTTATCCCACCAGTTAGCCCGGTTTCCAAAACTTAAGGAAAGCATGGTACAGATTCTCTTGCTCTCCTATTTGACCAAAATAGAAGGAAAGAGCCATGCTCATCATAAAACTAAATTCTCCTTTTTAAGGGAAGGATGATAATGCTAATCACCAAGTTACAAAGCTAATTAGAGAAGTCTAGAATTACCCAAAAAGGTCCTCCAAGACCATTCAGAAAAGGAACACTGTAATTTAAGCAGTTTCTCTGTTGTATTTTACTTTAAAAGCCATATCGTAGGGGCACCTATGCTCAGTTTGAAGAGCATGTGACTGTGTATCTCGGGGTTGTGAGTTTCGAGCCCTGTGTTTGGTGTAGAGATTACATAAATACATACATACATACTTTAAAAAAAAGAAAGTTACATCATAGGCTCTATATATTGGCCTGCACAGATCCCCTTATATTCTCAATAAAACAAAAGCAACTCAGCTGCTGCTGCTGATATAATTGGCACTTCAGTCTTTCTGCCCAGTTAGTACAACTTTCCATGAAAGATATTGAACCTACTTGAAGTTGTCAGAAATCCTTTAGAAAATAGGGGTTTTGGTGGAAGCAGCCTGCCAATAATATTGAGCAAGCTAAATAAGGAAAAACAGCTAAGTG
The DNA here is from genome assembly GCF_011764305.1 of Mustela putorius furo. NCBI lineage: Eukaryota > Metazoa > Chordata > Mammalia > Carnivora > Mustelidae > Mustela > Mustela putorius. The sequence continues at coordinate 34,891,078 of NW_025421998.1, forward strand.
AGGCTGGCCCCTATCCAAGCTCTGAACACACCGTCGATGTGGCGGGGCATCTGTTCAAAAGATCATCTCCTCAGTAGCAGGAAAGCAAAGTTCAAAGTGAATGTTTCAAGGAAGCTAATTTCATGTTTGCATTTAATCTCCGTATTAAAGAAACATCAGACAAATGGTATTTAGAGAAACTTTAAGGCTAAATCCAAATTCTGGAACTATGCTACATTTACATTTTGGGAGAACAGCCATCAAGAAGAATAAACAATAAATATTTTTACAAAGGACATTAGATTCCTCTAGATTTTGTACTCCCAAAAGAAAATAACAGTGTTCTCTTTCCTGATACACTGCTAACCATATTCACTAGTCATTGGAGATGATTCTATTCAATATATCTTTCTTTAAGGGCTTTCTGGCAGTCTTGCACTTCTGGAATTCCAAATGTGCCTGGCTGCCACATCTTCTCATCAAAGTATATAAAATAGTCCTGGACAGGTAAAATCATCTCTGCCACATGCCTTTTACTTTGGATATTTATATTTCCTATGTAATTTTAATGTATCTGAAAATCAAAAGCATATACTGGAAGCAAAAAGCAGACCTGGGATTTGCTGATATTTTGTGGTGCCAGGATTGGCAGCCATTATTGCATGCCTAAGAATTGTACATCTTTCAGATGGCTTGTATGTCATCTGAATCTTACTAAACTGGCCAGGTTTTTATGCAGAAAATTTTGCTACTAACAACAAAATGACTTTTATTGAAACAAGATTTTCAACTGAAATAATGGCGATGACACTAGGAAAAATTCTTGAGCAAAACTTCCTAATACATACAGTTAATTGAATCTGTTAAGCCCAACCAGTATCCTGCTTTTGAGTCTTTAGGTCCAGCCACTGACCAGACCTAGCCAACTCGAAACACCTGAGAGCTGGTCCTGATCCTGCTCAGTTTATAAGCCAAATATTGGCCCTGCTGGATATAACTCAGTAAGAAGCCATTACTCTAGTATCACATAATATATCCAAATACAGGCTGGAGAAAGGAAAACAGATTTTGTTGAATGGTTTTTCTCAAGTCATTAGGAAGAAGGCAGAAGTAAATATAAGTTTTATTCAACCAGAAAAGAAAAGGAAACATTCATACCAAAATCAAAGAAAGAAAAACAGAGGGAGAACCTTAGCTCTTTCTATGTTGTCCTTCTCCACAAAGAATTGAGACATCTTATGGATAAGAGGAAAGACAAGGATGGAGGAAAATTTAAGTGAAGCACCATGTTGTGACCAAAAAGAAGAATATAAATTGACCTACAGTGGCTGAGCTTCATGCTTTTTCCCAACTAAACCAAAAGAGGAATAGGATAGTGGAGTCATTCTCACTATCAGAGAATAGGAAACACAGTAGTATTCAGTGGAAGCACGTATTTTCCTACTACTAGTTTTTTTTTTTATTATTATTTTATTTATTTATCAGAGAGAGAGAGGGGGAGAGAGCGAGCACAGGCAGACAGAATGGCAGGCAGAGGCAGAGGGAGAAGCAGGCTCCCTGCTGAGCAAGGAGCCCAATGTGGGACTCGATCCCAGGACGCTGGGATCATGACCTGAGCCGAAGGCAGCTGCTTAACCAACTGAGCCACCCAGGCATCCCTCCTACTACTAGTTTTTTAGAAAATTTTGTGTGAGACCTCTTGTGGCTGCACTAATTTATGTAATAGGCAAGGTCTCTGATGACATTCTCAAGGCGAATGTGGTAATAGGCTTCATAGGTGTAAGTCTCCAGAAAAACAGATCTAATAGAAGATTTATTTCAAGGACTGGCTCTTGGGATCGTGGAGGCTGACAGGTCCAAAATTTACAGGGCGGGCTGCCAGGCTGGCAGGCTGAAAACTCAAAACAGAATTTCTGTTTTAGTCTTGGGGCAGATTTCTTTCTTTCCAGGAAACCTCAGTTTTTGCTCCTGAAGACCTCAGCTGATTGGTTGAACCCACACATATTATCCAGAATAATCTCCTTTATGTATAGACAACTATTGTAAATGTTAATCATACCTACAAAACACCTTCACAGCAACATCCGCACTAGTGTTTGACCAACAACTAGGGCACCATAACCTATCTAAGCTGCCACATGAAATTATCCCAACAGACCTATCTTTTTAATAGCATCTCTCATGAGAAGAAAGGACATATTACCAGGAGGCAGCCACATGAGAGGCCAACATAAAATAAACTATAATCATAAAAGTTCACTTAAATAAATTTCTTTGCAATGAAATAGTATGCAATCAGTAAATAGCATAACTTCAAATAATATTTAATAACATAAACATTTCTCATTTAGTAATAAGTAAAAGAAACATAATGTTAATATATGTAGATATAGATATAGATATAGATATCTATAGTATGATCCCTACACTGTAAAGTGAGTTACTAATGTATAGAATTAAGAATGGAAGGAAATACTCCAAAATTTTAATAGCTGATCACAAAACCATGGGTGAGTGATTTTTATTATTTCTTATATTTTCTATGATTTATGTGTCTGTATATAAATTATAAATTACTTTTACAGTTAGAAAAATTAGTAATTAGTCAGTTTGAGATTATGGAATTAAAGATCCTCATCCTGATCTTTGTCTGAATGGCACATTAGCTCAGCCATTCAGAGGGGCCCTCACAATACCTGAAGCCAAAGCCACGTTTTTCCCCAAGAAGTGGTTCTAGATCTGTACCAGACATGAATAAATGGTCAGTTAAGGCCTTAAAGTACTGTACCATATATAATCTCCAAAATTATTTGGTTTAAGTTGTTTTCAAAGCAGTAGTAACTTTAGACAGTAAAGGAAATTACTAACATTGCTCTGAGGAAATGCCTGGTTTTGTGCAGGCTTCCAGGAAGCACCTGGATAATTTAGCTGCTGATTGGGATACAGCAAGGCCACTTAGTGGCAGTGGCAGAGAGTCGAGCCTAGAATAAATTACCACCCTTTTCTATTCTCTGCCGGCTCTTGCAGGGGAGGGAGTAAGTGGATAGATGGCCTACTCCCTTTCCACAAACCTGCTATCCTCCCTCTCATGTGGCACTTCATGTTAGTACTTCAGGTCACTTTCCATCTGGGTCCCTCCCTTCTGGAAGGCCAGACCTTCCAGGAAACCGCAGTACCCGAGGACTAGGGTTTAATTTTACTCCTTGTCATCCAGACTGTGGCACAGACAGAGGTAGGCATCCCCCTGGAGCTGAGGCTATTGCTGGACTCCTGATTCACAGAGTTCTAAGGAATCCACACCAAGGAGCTCCCCAAAGTACTTCTGCCAAGTGATGGCACAACATAAATTATAGTTGCCCATCCAGCATTCCCAACTATACCTGTATAGTTATGCTCATTTGGGTTGATTTAAGTCTTTCCATAAAGCACACTCATTGCCCCAGTTTTTTTTCCCCACTGGTCTGTCATAATGGCTGAAGTTCCCACATATTTTCACTCTGATGAAGTTCTAGAACCTAGGTTAGGTTCAGTGGGCTGAGGTCCGGAGCCGATGACCAAGAAAGAATTCTTGAGACATCTTTGGTGCAAAATGGTGGTTTATTAAAGCACAGGGACAGGACCAGTGGGCAGGAAGAACTGCTGCCCTGGGTTGTGAGGGATGGCAGGTTATGTACCCTGCGGTTGGGGGAAGGTGAGGGGAAGGAAGGTTTCAACGGAGCTTTCATATGCTAAAGAGGGCCTACAAGGTGCGGGGATCCATGAGGCCTTGCAGAAGCCTTATGGCTTGATCAGTGTTGTCTTTTGGCAAGCCATTCACACATTTCTGCTATTAAGTGTCTTTGTTAGTGAGATTTGGGTTTAGAAGAAATTTAACTTTATTTAGGGCTTGAGGAACTGAGTTATCTGCCCCTGGAAATTGTGCTATTGATAAGGTAACTTCTTTGTCTGCAGATCTCTAGGACATTTGTAAACCAAGCGAGACTGTCTTGCAGGATTGTGATCTCTGCAAGTTAACTATTTGTTTCTCGTTTATGGCGGGGGTGGAGGGGGGTGGGGGGGGTGGTGACTAAGGAATGTCACACACATTACGGAGGGGAGTGGGTAGAGAGGGGGTGCCAGCTCTTGCTTTGTCTTCAGCCAGCCTCCTGCTCCCTCATCAACTCTAACTTTGGTTTAAGATACTGTCTCCAGGACACCTTTGTTAAAATGCAAATATATGACTCACAGGAGGTAACAATACATTAGCATCAGTTACACTTCAGAGAGGCACAAGAAGAAAGCTTAATAATGGTCTTCAAAAATGACCTCGATTTTAGAAATGCGCTTAGGTGCAGCCCTGGCAAATCCGTTCAAGACAAATCCATGCCAGTGAGATTTCAGTTAGTTCTCCTGTAATAGAGTAATGTTGAGAAAAGGATATTTTTTTTCCTCCCCCCAAAGCCCTAGAAATTGTGAAAAGACATCACCAGGGCTCATAAGTTTCATAGATTTGACAGTTGGAAATACTCCAAATATCTGTTTGTTTAGACATACACCCTAGCATTATGTCTTTTACAAGGAATGAGATGAGATGTACGTTTCCTGCCAATTTACAACATTTTCTTGTATCAGTTGCCAGGAACCCCAGAAGCATAGGAAGGATGTCCTTTGAGAAATGTAGTTCCATTATCCGCAAAGAGTGACAACGAAGCAACCCTTGCTCATAGGTTTGCAGGCTCATTGGCTGGCCATAGCATTTCAGAATGTTCTGGGCAAAGGCAGGGTCTACCATATACCTTTTAGGTTTGACTATTGCTGACTCTGGGGAACAGATTTAATTTCATCATAAAACAAAACCATCCTCAGAAAATGTCAAGTACAACTGGATTTCCTAACATGAAATGGTGCCGGGAATGGGAGCAGTTTACTACCTACCTTCGAGACTCCAAGGGCAAAGGAGAACCAAAGCAGATTTCCATGTTCCCAGTGGTCTGATAAGATGGTCATGATATACAAGGATGGCTATAGATAAAGAAGAACGCTGACTATGGCTTTTACTGAATAAAGGAGTACATATATAAGAATTGGTTAGGAAATGGGAACTATAATTGTCTAAGAGTTTCAATCTAGTCAAAAATCACACTGTCTGATCGTTAGATATGGCTAATGTAGAACCATTCTTACCACAAATGTAAAGCAAGTGCGGAAGGGTTGTGGGTAAGGACAATAAAGAAGCACTACTACTCAATTATGTCATCATTGGAGATACCTAATTGGGGAAATGTGGTGGGAAAAGTCATATAGATTTGAGTAAAAGCCTCTGGAGTTCAATGAGATGACGTCTTTTCAGAACCTACAGTTTTATGATTTCAAGCCAAATGCAAGTGTTCAGCTAGCATATGGTAACTTCTGATGGTGGCAATGAGGAACATCACCTGCTCAGCTGGTAAACTGAAGGAAAACATAGTCCTAATCCAAACAAAGTGATTTTGAGCAAATTATGCAAACACTCCATATTCTAGCTTCCTCACTTCTAAACAGAAGTTTTGCTTTCCTAGCCAATTTGGCTTTTGTAAATTCTAATCTAAATTCCAAATAAAACTTCTGGAGTTCTTTAGAGATAAGCAGGATATAAATTTAAAGGAATAAAACACCTGATGTTTTAAATTATATTTTGGATTTTTGTGTATTTTGCCATCTCATTTCTAAATAATTCTGTGAGTGTGTGTATGTTGTGAGCTTTTATACTCCATGAGCCTATTACCATCTCCACCCTGTCACCTCCTCTAACCCTTCATTCTTTTCCTAACTGTCATCTCATCTTTCTAAAATTGCCCTGTGCAGCCTCCTTCCTGAGGCATATTCCATCAGGGTTTCCCTTGTGGCCGTGTTTAAACACATTCATTTATCTTTAAGTAATTTATATCCTTAATTTTAAATAGGTAATAGTTTTATCCCATAATAAAATGAGCTTTAAGTCTACTTCTTTTTCCTTGAATAAGAGTCCAAAAACTATATGGTCTTTCTGAAGTTCACAAATATATAATGCTACTTATTTCTGTTCCACAAAACAACACTTTGGCATTGGTCCCCTGGACATGCCATGCAAAGCCACATTTGGTGGATAACCCCTACATGACTGATAGTGATAGGGCATGCTCTTCCCTGCCCAAGGCACTGGATTATCCTTTCTAATTGGCTACCATGTGTGCAACTCATTAGAAGAACTTGCAAGTGCTATACATGGTAAAGAATGTATCTCTGATAATATTTCTGTTAGGTTTGGGCCAAGGCCAAGAGTCTCTCTAGCAGACTAAAGCCACTTTACCAACACTTTCCTTGGACCAAGAAGATTCATGATAAGGAAATATAAACAAGACATCTAGGATCACAAGGTCACACCATCCCACTTCCTCACCCCATTCTTCCCCTCTTTTCAAGGGTGAGGAAACATTCCCAGGCAATTAGTCATGACCTCTTTTCTACCTCAGTCTCTCTCCTGCTAGTTTTTACAAGAAAATTTGCTTCAAGGGCTTAGAAATTCAGGGTCAACTTTTGGAAGATTTTCTTAAAGATGTGATACCAGCAAAACTTCATCTGGTTTAACACAGTTCCTCCCGTAATAAAAAATACAGGTGACCCTTGAATAACATGGGTTTGAAATGCACAGGTCAACTCATCCACAGATTGTTTTTCGGTGAATACACTGCAGCACTGTAAATGTATTTTTTTCCTTGTGATTTTCTTAATAATTTATTATTATTTTTTTTTATTAAAGATTTTTTTTTATTTATTTATTTGACAGAGAGAAATCACAAGTGGGCAGAGAGGCAGGCAGAGAGAGAGGAAGGAAAGCAGGCTCTCCGCTGAGCAGAGAGCCCGATGCGGGACTCGATCCCAGGACCCTGAGATCATGACCTGAGCCGAAGGCAGCGGCTTAACCCACTGAGCCACCCAGGCACCCTTTCTTAATAATTTAGCTTACTTTATTGTTAGTATACAGTATATAATATATATAATATATAAAATTTGTATATATCAGCTATTTATGTTATTGGCAAGGCTTCCAGTCAACAGTAGGCTATTAGGAGTTAAGTTTCGGGTGAGTCAAAAGTTATACATAGATTTTCAACTGCTGGGGAGTGGTCAGTGTCCCTGCCCCCATGTTGTTCAAAAATCAATGGTACTATCTTGTTTAAAGAAAATTTTATTTTTAAAACTGTTTTATTTGTGAAAAAAGTCTGCATAATATAAATAATAATAATGCTTCATTTAAAGTACTTTCTGGGAAAAGAAATAAAAATACAGTTTTCTATGTATTATTTTGTTTTGTTGCTTAGTCTGCTCAAGATTTGTGATTTGCCAAAGCCCATGAGAGACAAAGTTGCCAATTTTTGAGCCTGGTTTGAATTCTGCTTTAACCAATGCTAAGTGGGGAGCCATGACCCACATGAATAGTATACTCATAAAGAATTAAAACTGAACAGTACATTAGAAGACATCTGACCCCCTCTCTTATTTTAGGAATGGAGAATCCCAGGCTCAGGAGTACTAAGCATCCTCAGAAGCAGTCCTGCCAGAGGCTGGCACTTGTGCCAGAGGTTGCTCCTAGAGAGGCTCCTTTGACATAAGTCCATGAGCAAAATGCATAACCTCAGTGAGCCTCAGCTGGCCCATTAGTGCAGTGGGGCTAATAATTATTCATATGGGTTGTGAGAAATGAACAAGTCAATAGGCATAGAGCACATAGACTGGTGCAGAGGAGGAGCTGAATCAATATTAGATACACTACTATTGTAAGAGGCCAGGTTGAAGGAAGAATGAGAGTAAGGGAGCCAAGATAGTGAGTTTTTCCTGGTTATCTTCCTCTAAGAATTGACCATTGGTAGAATAATGGGAACACTACTGAAAACATAAAGTCCAGAAAATCTCTAGTATAACATCAAATTTTTTATATAAATTGGAACTCCACCACATATTAGAAAGAAAATAAGCCTGGTGATAAAAAGAATGGACTTTTGAGCTAAAGAGCCTGGGTTCAAATATCTCTCCCACTTTGTAGCTGCGAGACTTTAAACAAGTTATTTAACATCTCTGTACTTAACATCTACCTCCAAAAGAAGAGATGATAATAGTATCTATCTCACAGGGTTGTTGTGAAAAAGAATTGAGTTAATATTTGGAAAACACTTAGCACAGTGTGCAAGTTTTATAAAGTATAGGTATTATTATTATCATTAGTATTATATTATAGTACCATCTTACACATCATCCAAGATACTATTATACTTGAAACGCCCAAAGAAACTTGTAGTAATAATTCTACTTCTAACACCATCCAGAACCATGGACTCTGATAATGGGATTATACTGAGGCACCAGCATATAAATCTATTATTCCAATTCTACTCTTAAGAATTGTAATTCAAAGAATAATTCACTGGGAATTTAAAAATGCCGATTCTGAAAATCACTGGTGCCTCAAGATAACAGCACAAAAATAGAATATGTCTCACTCCTACCTTAGGAGTTAGTGCTTATCAACTTCTCCTGACCCTGGGGCAACCCCTGATGGGGGGTAATACAGCAAGGGAACACTTTCTATGGAGTAGAATTTGAATCAACTTTTTTGGTTTTGTTATTGGGAAATCATAGCATTTTTAGAGAGCAGTGAACTGGTCCAGTCATTTTACAGATGAGGAAATGGATATCTAGAGGTAAAGTGACAGCCAACATGCAACGAGTGAGTAATGAAGACCATGGAGGATAATATTGTAAGAACGTTAGACTTCCTTCTCAAGTCATCAGAGAGAGTTCCAACTTCACACTATAAATTTGATTAACTGGATCCATATTTTATAAATAAGGAGCTTAAATAGTAGCAGTATTTCACACAGTTGAACTTCAAATTACTTCAGATGAAAGTAATGTATCTTTTTGGATATCAGACTCTTGCTTAAAAATTTATGTACTTTAAAATTCCTGTTACAGAGAACATAAACAGTACATTGAGTTTGATCAGTCAGTGAAAAATTAGTCTCAGGGGATAAATGTTTCATCTTCTAGGGCATTGGAGAACTAAATAACAAGCAATTTACTAAATGCCATCCTCATTCTGAAATCATCTGCTGGTGAGATATGGATGAGTAGCTTATTCACAGACACTGGTCACTCCCTGCAAGACCACCTCCCCTGAATGTAATTATCACTATGTATCGCCATATGTATTCACTCTGATTCAGATATGAAAACTGCAGCTTTTTTTTTTTTAACCTAAGGTTCAGATTTGAGATAAGCATATCTCTTAGCTTATGGCACACCATCTTCTGACCTCACGAGCCTATATCAGGTTTTATTAATTTTATTGTTTTACTTTAACTTCCCATCCTAACTTCTATCCCCCTCCCTCCTAGAGGTAGCCACACTAATGTTTATAAAACATAAAAATATTTAGGTATGCTTGTATCTTTGAGAAATATGTAATGTTTGTTTATGTTATTGTGTTTAATTTATATACATGTAATTATGCTATAGAACATTTATTCTTTTTTTATGTAACATGTTTTTAAGATCTATCCGTGTTGCTTTACATACATCTAGATAATTAATTCTGAACGGGACATAGAATTCCACCACCTATGTAAATCCCACAATTGATGAATTCATTCCCCAAGCAATGGATACCTCAGATGCCTCCAGCTTTCTGCCTTCCCAAATAAAGCATCAACAAACCTACATATTCCCTTATCCTGTGAGAAAGTAGCTCTAGGGTTATATCCAGGAGTGAGACTCTTAATGTACATAATCAGATTTCTCTAAGCACTGTCAGGTAACTCCCTAGAATAGGTGGACCAGATTAGACCTTCACTAACAGATCTAGAGGGTATTCTAATTCCTTCAACAATACCAAAGTATTTGACCATCAGATGTTCATCTGTGTAATGGGTGTTAGAGTATTTTTGGACCTGTTTTAGTCTTCCACTTTTCTCAAATGTTTGAACTTTCTCCTTTTGGTCCATGAGGACTCTTGGATCCTGTACATGCCTTGCACAGGCCCTGAGCAACCAGAAACACCATCTCAGAAACATCTGTTACAGGCTTTTCCCTCACAATCCTGCTCTGCTCTTTCCATATCATGGCGGTCCATGCTGATCTCAGAATTTCTCTGATAGTCCTTCATTCTCCTCTCAAAAGAGAGGGAACTTCTGAATTCTGCTAAAACCTTCTGGATGTTTCTTCCCACATTATGGGAGTTCTCATGCACCAAATCAGTACACCAGTGCTGAGTTCTTGTTCTTCTCCCTCCCTCACTCCTTCTCCCCTACCCCCTACCATTTCTCTCTTTTCTCTCTGCCTCCTAGAATTTGAAGAGTTTAACTCCTTGATTTTGACTATAAGACCTGACTTCCTTTCTTATCCTTTCCATACCCTAGGTGACATTCTCCTAATCTGGGACAATCATGGAAGAAATATAATGGGGTGGAGAAAAATGTATCACTACCAAAGGAAAATATATTGGAGAATTTTGAAAATTGTTGTCTGCATTCATTTACCACTCCATATGAATAACAGTTTATCCATTACAAAGTATTTTTACATTTCATTTTACCCTCTCAAAAACCTTGATAGAGAAATTGTTAACATTTGCAGACAAAAATAGAATCCAAAATAAGAAAAGTAAAAGAATTTTTCTCAGTAATAAAATAGAAAACCCAAAGATAACCTATTTTAGAAGAAGAATTCATATCTTTTACAACTTTTCCCCTAAGTATACCAGGAAACCTTTTTAGAGCATCAAAATCTCCCTATTATATTCTTTTGTAGATCTGGACATCTGATCCAAAAGAAAATTCTGGCACAAAAATGAGAACTGTTTGTCTCTGCTGTGCAGCAAGAACTTGTGCTTGCTCTTAAGCATTTGCAAGAAACTCTGAGTTCTTATTCCTTCATTGGCAATTCTTTTATTATTAAGAATATTCTAAAATATGAACATCACTGTGAAATTTAGACCCAAACAGGCATTTGTTCATTTTTTTCAGTTTATATTGTGCTCATTAAATTATATCTTAATCTGGCAAAGATGGTGGATTTGATTAGATTTACAGAATAATCATTTTAAATGTCTAATTCTCTAAGTATAGAGCCATATACACAGTTTATTTTAATCATTTAATTGTGTCCACTTTTTAATAAAGATTTCATTTATTTGTCAGAAAGCACAAGCAGGGGGGAGCCACAGGCAGAGGGAGAACCAGGCTCCTCACTATGTAAGGAGCCCAATGTGGGACTTAATCCCAAGACCCTGGAATCATGACCTGAGCCGAAAGCAGGTGCTTAACTGACTGAGCCACCCAGGCATCACTGTACTCACATTTTTTATTACTCAAATTTTTACTGTTTAAAATCTTTGAGAAGCAGCATTTTTCCCACTTATTTCTATAACATTTTCTTTTGAAAAATACCTTAAGTACATTTGAAGTATCCTTTTCTGTATCTGAACTCACCATTTTCTGCCAGGTGGTTAACAAAAACCATTCTGCTTGAAAGGAGGCAGTTTGGGCTAGTGAAAAGAGGTAGACCTGGCTATGAATCCTAGCTTTCTACAACCTACCAGTTGTGTGAATTTAGGCAAAGGACTTAATCCTTAGCCCTCAGTTTTATGCTGAAGGGTTAGTACAAGAATTTCATGAAATTATGTGTGCATATTGCCTAACATGTAGTAAGCACTAAGAATGCTAATTTTCTTCTCTCTCTTTTCCTTAGAAAAATAAACAGAATCATCATGAACACCACTGGTTATATCCCAGAAAATGTGCAATAAAAGTATTGCAGAGAATTTTTCATTTTTGAAATTAATGACAGAAACATGCATTTTTGTTCCTTATTGGCCAAAAATATGGGTTGGTTTTGCCCTTTGCACACAGTAGGAACCTAGTATGCTGGAGAAAGATGTTAATAAGTGAACGTGAACTCTATGTGAGCAGAGTGTAAGTGATTAATACAACAGCAAATGTCATTCAGATTAATTGTTTCAGTCAAATAAATTGTATTTGGGGTACAGTCTCATTCTCCTCTACTCCCTGGGTATTTTTTGCATATACAAAGCACCCTTTGACCTCGAAGATAGGGTCTCATATGGGTAAGATACCTAGGGAGTAAAGAAATATGAGAGGAAAAACCAGAACTGTGTGGTATTTTTAAAGGAAAATCAGGTATTTAATGTACACATTGTTTCTTACAGGGCTGAGAATGGCTTTTTTAGAGTCATCCAGAAGAGCAAAACCCAAAGACCTCATGTGTGAACTTTATACAACAGGGCCTTTCCTTATGCAAGTATATTAAATGTTTCAGAATTGTTTTTGCCCATAACATACAATTCATCCTCTCTAGGAAAAAAAAATCCTACTTTCTGTAGATTGGGTAGTCCAAAAAATGGCATCTCACTTTTATTCCAAAAAAATAGGAATAGGCAAATCCAGGACAGTAATTAACCAAAATAAAAGCTTCCCTCAACAACTGTCCATGCTTCAGCCTTGCCCCAGAGCACAGGCCCAAGAGGAAAGATAACAAAGCTTCAGCTGGATTTAAAATAGCACACAGCAACATTTAATTAAGGCTTTTTCTCCTCCAGCCCACAAAGCGGTTGGCAGGAAAGAGAACCCAAGCCCAGTATATATAGTCAAGCACAAAGTATTTATTGAAGGTCTTTAGAATATAGAACATTCTACTGGGTTCCTGGGGGACCCTATTAAAGAGTGATGAGATATAAAGCCTACATTCGGAACATTACCAGTTTTCTCCCATTGGGCTCTATCCCTTCAACTTCTCAATTCTAGGCAGGGGGAGAGTAGCTTACTACAAACCTCCCTGGAAAACCTATAGATTTTCAATGAAATCCAGACGGGGCTGTGCCACAAGTACATAGCAATATATTAGGTTATACCCGATGAGCTATGCTTCCCTCATATACAAGCTGAGTGTTTTTCAAGTTAGTCCAGGAGATCACTGAGTTTATAACAAAGTGCTATGGGTCGGAAGAGAATAAAGACAAGTATCCTAAGTGGGTATAAGGACGGAGTGGTTGAGGTGGCTGGAAGGTTATAGATCAGTAGAATGATGTAGTGATAATGGATGAGAAAGAAAAAGCAAGAGATTAAAGAATATTATTATAATAATTATGCCTGAGAGAATGACTCTACCTTTAAATAAGAGTTTTAAACATTGCATTACTTTTGAGGCTAAAAAGAAAGAAAATTATCACAATAGCTATCATTCATTACTCACTACTACGTGCCAAACTACATTACCTATATTAACTTAATGCCCACAACAACCCTATAAGACAGGCACCATTATAATCATGCCCCTTTTGCTGAGGAGTAAACTGAGGCACAAAGAGGTGAAAGTCACCTAGCTGGTAAATGGTAGAGCCAGAGTAAAGACTCAGTTGAGCTTGCGGCCCATTTGCTTTACTACTTTACACGCTGCCTTTCAATAGAGAAAGCTAGGGGCCCATAATTCTTGGCTTAGCCCATATATTAACAACACATGTTTATGGCTGGGTCTCTTGGTTACCACCAGGAAGTAAGAACTCTGGAGTAGCATGGTGGTCTTCTCTAAACTCTTAGCTTCTGAACATCACCCCATCACCACACACAGGAGGAAACAAGCTCTCTTTGAGACCAGGGTGGGTATAAGGTATGGTTTATGAAAGGGTCCTATTTGGTCCTCCCTGTTTGACCCACTATTAAGCCCCCATAAAGCTTCCTGGTGAAAGAAAAGCTTCCTTAATGAGAAATTCCCCATGAGGCAAACCTGTCATTCTCTCAGGCCAGATTGTCATGGAAACTTTTATAAAGAGGAACCCAATACTCAAGTCTTCAGGCGGCAAAAGAATTCATGCAGTTGTTCTTTTGTAAAATTATACAGATTTATTCATTGCAACAAGTGAAGCAATGACACAAGTTCCTTTTACTAATGAATGGAACTGGAACATAATAACAGGAACACAGTCAGAATTTAATTTGTCAAACCTCATGCCACACAGCCAGCCTCATAGTGGAGTCTTCAAATAACCCAAACTGCATTTTGAAAACAGAAATCATTGGACCAGAATTATAAAATGATTGTGAGTTAAAGAACACACTGCTCTTTAAACTAATGCTCAGACATCCTACTGTAAACAACAGAGTCCTTCTCTATTACAGCAGGAGTCAGCAAACAACAGGCCTTGGGCCAAATTTGGCTCATTGCCTGTTTTTGTACAACCTGGTTTTTGCATTTTTCAATGTTGGATAAAAAAAGTCAAAGGAAGAATAAGGTATTAACACATGTTAAAATTAAATGAAATATAATATATGGTATATAATCCTACTAGAATATAAACACACTACTCAGTTACTTACTGTCTGTGACTGCTTTCATGCCACAAAGGCACAGAGCCTAAAATATTCACTACCTGGCTCTTTAGAGAAAAAGTTTGCCAACCCTATTCTAAAGTGATAAATGATAAATATATTGCCCTGGAAAGTTTCTCATCATCTGATTGTCAAATTGCAGCTTTTAATTGTTAGAAAACAGGGAAGCATTTTGTGACTTATCCCAGTAATTAATTTCTAAAACCCTATTCTAAATAGACATGCCAACCTATTATTCACTCTGATGATGAATTGTGATCCCTTAATTGTTTCAAGGGGTGTGTTTCCTCTTACGCTAAAATGATGTCGAGCTGATAGAAACCAGGGCCTTTCTTCAAACGCCTGAGTGAAGCAAAGCAGAAAACATCCCATGTACACGTACATGCACTTGGCAAGACCATTTTGCTGCTAAGCTGGAAACCAAAACAATTAAAGCCAGAAGAGACAAAGCACATGGGCTTCTGTTCCCGCCTCTTGCTTATTCCAAAATCCTCAAATCCACAGAAACTTCTGTGCAGCTTTTCATTAAGCATTTCAAAAGGAAAATTGGTATCAGTCTTCTTTTGAAACTGTATGGTTTGTTGTGGTGGTGGTGATGGTGGCGGTGGTTGTTTTTGACCACCTTTGACAGTGGCTGAGTATTGCATTTATATTTCTCCATAAAAGGAGTGATCTGTCTGTCACAGGATTCAACTGTCTTGTCATCTGTTTATACAACGTATGCTCAGTGTGTGTTGATAATGTCCTACTGTCTGCAGATCCAACTTGATTCTCATCCATGCTGCTTCCCAAACATATGCTCTAGAATTCTTCTGAATCTGGCATCATCATGGACTTTAAAAGTTGCTCCCTAAACAAAGGTTCTGGGGAAAAATACAAAACCGACTCACCAATTTTTATAATTCAGGCATCTCCTAGGACTTCGTAGATGTGCTGTAATAAATTAAGTTAGTTATCTCCATGATGTGCTGTAATAAATTTAGTTATCTCCGTGAGTTACATAAGAGTTTTATTTGTATTTAAATGCTAAACTAAGCAGCAACTTCGTCCTGGGAGGTACTGGCAAGAAGAAGTCCTGACTGAGGGCCTGGGAGACAGTGAATCCAGTCCCAGGTCCTCTGGTCCTCTGTGTGCCTACTCTATAAACTAGGACATTGGAGAAAATGTTCTACTCTATGTCAATTGCACATTATTCAAATATGTTTTAAAGTTTTGCAGAACTCTATGGAGACATCTGTCTTGTGATCATAATCAGAAAATTATACATGACTCACAGGTCCCTTTAAACCAGTTTGGGAAACTGCTGAAGCTCAGTCAACATCTTTAAAAAGCTGCTCTAAAACATCATTACAATCAAATGCAATATTTTCCCCAAACAAAATGAAAAATGTTGTCTCTGAGTCACATTTAACCACTTCAAGAGATATTATTTCCTTTAGTCCAGAAATAGTTAATTTTTATAAGCAGTTTTAAAAAGAAATAGGCCAGCAAGAAAATCTATTTAGGCAACCAAAATTTTCATTGGTTCTACTGAGTAACTAATGCCACCATTTGCCTTTGCTAGTCATTACCAACCTCTATCTGAGTCAAAGAAGAGAAATAGCTCTCCACCACAAAACCAGATTTTTTGTTAAAAATTGAGCCAAAAGGAATTTTCTTTTAAAAAGGAGGGAGGCAGCACATATTAAATTAGACCTAGGCTTGTTGCCTGATTTTCATTAGGCCCCTGCCTGATTCTGATTTGGCCCACTCTAAGTACTTTTAGGCCACTGGGCACGAAGGCCAGTGCTTATTTTCATGGCTGTTTCAATTCATCAAGAAAATCCTTTGAAAGATGAAAGAAACTCCACATTTTTTCACCTGTTGTTCTTTCTTGTGTGCCTGTCACTTCACTAGCCAAAGTTGCTTCAAGCCAAACCAAATGCTTTCCAAACCTCTACAGCATGCCTTTGAAGATCTTAAGTTAAGTATTTTCTTATGTTGACCAGTATAGCTTCCAAATAAGGAATAATAATAATAAAAAAAATAGGTCTTAAGTTATTTGTTTTAAATACCAGAAATGCAAAAGCACATTCCTGTTTGTGCACAAAAGCAGAATTCCACCTCCCCAAGTTTAGAAGTCTTGTGCCAAATACACCTGTAGTTCATTACCACGCCCACAGCACATTGCTTATGTATGACAGTTCCTCCAACAACCATATGCTGTTTTAATTATTACCACTTCACGAGTTTTCCCAAGCTCACCAGAAAAAGTATTTTATAAGACCATCCCACTGAGTGGGCTCATCTTACTACATCATTGAAATTAGGCTTGCTATTTACTTGATTAGCAATAAACATCTCCTTACTTCCAACAGCACAGCAATTAGGACCCTGACCTGTCACCACTAGCTTTAAGTTTTGGCTTTCATCAAAAGAAAAAGAATTTGCCAAGAAGGAAAAACACAGCTCTACCTTCAACCTAAAAATAGTTCTGTCTTCTAGATAATATGCACATTCACACAGCTCCAGCAAACCTTCTTAAAGCAACTTACAAAGGAGACACTAAGAGAAGTAAACAATAGACCCTAGTTTTAGGTACTGGTTTAGCTGAAAAAGATGCAAACAAGCAAAAACTGAGACCAAAAAGCAGAAAAAACAACCCAGTTGATAGAAGAGGAAATGAGGCCTTACTAATCTGTTGATAGTGTTTTTGAGGGAGTCAAAAATAAGGCAAAACCACTGGATATAGAAAATATCTAAACCTCTACAAATTATGTATAAATGTCTATACCAAAGTCTTTATTTAAAAAAAAGTTTGAATTATGAAGATTGCATTAATTATGTATTCTTACAAAACCAACTGAAAACAAGGAACAAAGTAGAGGCAAGTCCTTAGATGGATCTTAGCATAGTCATAGATTATCTAAAATATGGTAGTAAGAACAATAATAATAATAACCTTATTATTAAATGCTTGCCATATCTCAGGCACAGTACTAAGCACTTAATCATCTTCACTTCTCTCAAGAGCATTACTACATAGGTGATGTTGTCCCAATTCTACAGAATAACCAAGGCTCAGGGATTTAGAGATGTTAAATAACTTGCCCAAAGATGCACGTTAGCAAATGAAGCTAAACTTAGAGTAAGTGGTTAAAGTACAGTTCAGCAGTAACTTGATTCTCTGAAGTTTTCAAAGACTTTAAATATCTCTACACATCCATATTTTTAAATATCTGTGGGTATCTATAGGTGCTCTCTTATCACATTTATTTATTTCTATAAGCATAGGAAATAAGAATCAATGGCTTCCTCACACCAAAGGGACTAGGAATTTCTCATGGTTGTCATAGTTCTCCAATTCTTGCTCAGTCCTGATGTTTATCAAATGTGAGTAAAGTTAATTCACTCAGTGAAAATTACTGAGTACCTGAGGACCAGGCATATATGACTGTCCTAAACTTGACTGTGGAAAGAAATGAAAGAATTTATCCCTTTCAACCAGAATGTTTTATCTACAGCTAGTTATACTCAGTTCTCCTAGACCCATGGGAACGAATAAGTTTGCATTAATCAGCTATCCTAGATTTCACGGCTTCCCTCTCAACTCATCAAACACTGCCTAAATAGCTGCTAAATCCCTGGGGGCATCTCACCTGTGCTAAGGAACAAGTCTTGCCAGGTACCATGTGGCTTCTAATTCCTCCTGCCCTTTTCTGGCTCTCTCTGTGGACACTGTTGGAACTGGAAGAGAAGTGTTCTCTCTCTCTTTCTCTCTCTCTCTCGATAGCATTACATTCTGTTAGAGTCCTTAAGTAATCTTGCTTATACCTCTAGTGCCAGACAGTTTTAGCAAAACAACTCTTCATTTTCATTTATAGCTTTCACCTCAACTCTCTGAAGGACTGAGATATGATCTAAAGAGAGGTCAGAACTGGAGACAAATTTGAATCATAGACACCACACCATTCTCAGAATGGCCCCCATCTTCTGATGACTAAGGCTTGTTACTTGATCAAGCTGTCACCCTGGCTTCCTCATCCCTTACAATCTTCAGTCTTTCTCACCAAAAGACTTCTTAGAGTAATTTTAACATGCCTAGAACATAGCTGAATCTCAGTGGAAGCCACGGTGTAGGCTTATAGCCATGTCCAAAAACCATCCCTCCAAATCCCCCCCAACATACACACATCCCTTACCAGGAAATAAGTACTTTGGGACAGGAGTGGGGGTGCTAAAAATGAAACAAAATTATCCCTGCTTCCTAACATGGCTTATTTGGAAGACTTATGGGGATAGGCAAGACAGAGCACATTTCCAGGTATGCTCCTATTAGACCACCAGAGGACAATGATCAGGGTCAGTCCCAAAACAGCTGCTGTAGAACCGAAAGAATAAATAAAGTTCTGGCAGAATGATTTTAAAAGGGGAATTCAGGAGGTAAGCAGGTATTAGCCACAAAAAGCCCAAAGCACTGAAGATCTGTTTTTACAATATCTAACAGAGTAAGTAATAACTTTAGGGAATATACATCCAGCTTCCTCAAATCTGAAAACTGTGGTCTTCTGCAACAGACTATTGGTGTCCCACCAGTACCATCCCCTTGATCCACTCCTGTAGTTTTGTTTGCCTATATCATTGGTGAACAGTTCCCTTTATAAGCCAATGGGATCCTACCTCAAGTATCTTTCTCTGTCAATTGACATCCTCTGCTTGTAGAAGTATGGTCCTCCCACTCCCAGGGTAAGCAGAATGGTGGGAGTTCATTCTTCCAGGATCAACCTTGCACCTGTGAGTGGTAGAAGATGGTAGGCAAATGCCCCAGTTTTCTTGCCCTTTACTAGGTCTATAGTTTTTTAGAGGGTCTCTTCAGGATTGAGTCCCAGATGACCACAGGGTAACCACTCCTGAAAGAACTCTTTTCTGACTCTACTACCACTCTGTCTCACACCCTTACTCCCTCTGGAACTACTTCAGAAATAAACTACTTCCCCCCACATTCTTGTCTCAGGATCTGATTTAGAGAAAACCCAAACTAAGACAAGTTTTTTCAGATAATAATTCTCTCAAACACAAATTAACCCACTATATTTATGTACAAGAATGCAAAGAATTGGGGCACCTGGGTGGCTCAGTCATTAGGCATCTGCCTTCGGCTCGGGTCATGATCCCAGGGTTCTGAAATCGAGCCCCACATCAGTCTCTCTGCTCAGTGGGAAGCCTACTTCTTCCTCTCCTACTAACCCTGATTGTGTTCCCTCTCTCACTGTGTCTCTCTCTGTCAAGTAAATAAAATCTTAAAAAAAAAAAAAAAAAAAGGATGCAAAGAATTTTGAAGATAAACAAAAATTTAATTTCAGAGGTTTGTGGACCTTTTCTCTACCCAGCTTCATCACTTGGGAAATGACTTGAGTCCAATGCTAAAGGAAAAAGAAGAGCTTCTGGGCAATATCCCTTTTGTACAGAACCAAGCTTACGTTTATCAGGGAAGGTAAAGAGAGAGGAGAAATTTCTCTTTACTTTTCAATTTCATCCTACATTTCAGGGAGGCATGATCTACAATTTTCCATCCACGGCAGGAAGAAGAGGGAACTGGCAAATCCCACTTCCAGTCACTCTAGACAGATAGCAAATAGGACTTGTGCAATTCTTCTCAAGCTGCTGTAACAAAATACCAAAGACTGAGCAGCTCAAACTACAGAAATTTGGATCTTCACAGCTCTAGAGTCTAGAGGTTTAAGATCAAGGTGCTGTCAGTTTTGGTTTCTATAGCCTTTCTCCTTGGCTTGAAGATGGTCACCTTCTTGCTATGCCCTCACATGCTCTTCCTTTATATTCATTATGTCTCTTTGTGTGTCCAAATTTCCTCTTCTTATAAAGACACCAGACAGATTGGATTAGGGCCCACCCTAATGATTTAATTTAATCTCCTCTTTAAAGACCCTATCTCCAAATACAGTCACATTCTGAGGTGCTACCTGGTTAGGACTATAACATATGAATTGGGGATGGAGGCCAGGGTACACAGTTCAGCCCATAACAGAGCCTCATATCTGAGGTTACACTTTTCTTAGATTATGTCCTATAGAAAAACCACTGCACATAAAAACCTTTCCAAATCTTCTAAACTGGACATTAAACACTTCTGTTTTACCAGGTGGCAAAAATGATTCAAGTAAGTCTCTAAAGAATCAAATAAGTTCCTAGAGTATGGCCTTCATTGGGTTAGGTGCCATGGGGACGATGAAAGATATATATACACAGGCCCTACAGTCATCTGTGAAGAAAAAATATTAGGCAATTTAAAAAAAAAAGACAAGACTGAATAAAGGCTAGTACTATTGTACAATGTATGGTAAAGATTTTATTTTAAAAAAACCAAACAAACAAACTGGAGAAGTCAGGTAAAAGCTCAAAGAGGAAGTAAGCCCTTGGAGGACAGTAACAATTCAGAATAATAGTAGGTAGGAAGGAAAATGGCCCTGATATACTTGGGAAACATTGAGGAGACTAGCCTGACCAGCCTGGAAAATTTATGTGGGCAGATGAAAGTAAAGTAGGTAGGGTAGGGCCTAACTTTAGGGGCCTAACTCTAAATGTCAGATAAAGGAGTAAGTAAACTAAAAAAGGCAGGTGGAGGGCGCCTGGGTGCCTCAGTGGGTTCAAGCCTCTGCCTTTGGCTCAGGTCATGATTCGAGGGTCCTGGGATCAAGCCCCACATCAGGCTCTCTGCTTAGCGGGGAGCCTGCCACCCTCTCTCTCTCTCTCCCTGCCTGCCTCTGCCTACTTGTGATCTCTGTCAAATAAATAAAATCTTTGAAAAAAAATTAAAAAGGCAGGTGAATTTCAGAATGGGTAAATGTAAAGAACAAAAGTTTGTGAGATACAAAATTTTATGATGCCAAGTATTGTCTGGAAAATGAATCTTGGAGTCAACATACATCATTCCAGAAAGTACCATTCAATGCTACTGTAAACAAAAGACTCAAAACTATGAGCATCTCTGAGAACATTACAAATAAATCAGAGCATTATAAAAACAAAACTTCCAAAAAGTAAAACTGTAGGGGCACCTGGGTGGCTCAGCCAGTTAAGCATTCAACTCTTGATTTCTGCTCAGGTTGTGATCTCAGAGTCGTGAAATCAAACCCGGCACTGGGTTTTGTGGTGGACATGGAGTCTGCTTAAGATTCTCTCTCTCCCTTTACCCCTTCTCCTCTCCCCTTCTCTTAAAAAAAAAAAAAAAAAGGCAAACTATAGCAATTTGAATCCACTGGATGTAGTAACCACACCTTCCAAAATTCATTATTATTCAACACTGAGTGTCTTTGGGATAAGCATCACCCAGCTGAGAATCTGGAGGAATGAAGGAAATAAAGGGAAATGTGTAACAAAGCTCAAAGATGATTCCTGACTTTAAAGAACTCAAAGTCTATGGAGGAAAAAAATGATAATGCATAATTAAAATAATCAAAATATAATAAGTGTTGTCACTGAGTGCCATTGCCATGGAAGAAGAAACATTTCAGTAAATGTTGAATAAATGAACGTACTGTCAATGAAAGGTATATTTATGGTGAATTTTAAAAAGATGAGTAGGTCTGTCTTCACCAGAAGATGGCATGAAGGGCCATTCCAGCAGAGGGAATAACCTATAACTAAAAAAGTTCTTGAGTGCATAGTCTAGAAATCACTAATTCTCAAATTGGCCTGTACATTGGATTACCTAGGAAATTTTTTTTTAAGTGATGCCTGAATCATGTCCCCAGAAACTTTGAATTGATAGGACAAGGCCTAAGTACTTGAATTTTTTAAACTTGCCTAGGAGATCCTAATATGCAGCAAAGTTTAAGAACTACTACTGCACCATCCCACAGACTTCCTTAATTCCACCTGGTTGCCTTTCCCCCCAACAATACTCAATAAATCTCCCAATAAGGGATAAAGATAGAGCATGACAAGTTTCAACAAATTCACTGGAGCCAGGATGGCTCATTCGGTTAAGTATCTGCCTTTGGCTCAGATCATGATTCCAGAGTCCTGGGATTGAGCCCAAGTCAGGCTCCCTGTTCCGCAGGGAGTCTGTTTCTCCCTTTCCCACTGCCCCACCTCACTAATGCTCTCTCATGTACAAGCACGCTCACTCTCACTCTCTCAAATAAAATCTTTTTCTAAAAACTTTTTTAAACAATTCACTGGAGCTCTTTCTGTCCTGTGTATTGTCTATTATCTCAGTAGAAACTAGATGACCATATATTAACCCCATGGTGATGACGGCAGCCATTGAAGTCAAACTAAAAGGATGATATGGTCTTCTCTGTCCAGTCCCTTAGCCTGCCATGTGCCCAAATTCTATCAGAGGACTTTACAGAGCAGGTTAAGCTTTCTTCCTCTCACTTCTAGTCCATGCCCTCAGCACCATATTTCTGACACTTTTATTCTAACAGGGTATTACAAATTGTGTGGAAGGAGATCCTCCCTACTTGCCAGGGAGTTTACAAAACGATTCCCCCTGGAGATCATAACAGAGTTAATGTGACATATAATTTCAGAACAGGAAGAACTAGGTATCTTTGGATAAACAGAAATTATAAAAATGCATTGTCCATGGAGATCAGAATACTTCTCTCAATGTCACTTCTTTGTGCCTTTATGGATAGGTTAGAGAGGGAAGATGGTTTATGCCTGGTGGGACCTATTATGCCAGGAAACACGAAAAAGATTTCTTCCTAAGGGAGACTTAAGCAAGTTTCTTTCTGTTTAAAACACTTAGCATTCATTCCTTTTTTAGGACATAGTCTTTGTGTGTGTGTTTGTCACTATGACATTCCAACAAAAGACAAGGGGAAGAAGTATTATTCTATGTGACATTCAAAAACCTAACCTTTATCAGCTGCTTCTGAAGGTCATCCCTCCCATGATTGGGAGTTGGCTGTGCAAGACCAGGAGCACTGGCACACTGACTATTCAGAAAAATGAGAGGCTGAGACTGTCTTACTGGCCTTCTCATTAAGCTTGCTTTCTTCTTTTCATTCATTCCATTACCAAGTAACATGCATTTTGCTAGGACACTGCAGTGTTTCCACATCTGTCTGATGATTAAAGGCCCCTGGACTCTTGTTAAAAATACAGGTTCCCAGGTCCCACTGCAGTCTTGCTAAATCAGAATCATCGGGGGGGAAGGTCATGGGAATCTGTATTTTTAACAAGAGCCAGGACGATTGTTACCTTGTGATTAGTTTGGAATGATTGGTCCCTGCCCTTGGTGAACTCTTAGACCTCATTGTTCTATGAATCTAGCTTGTGCACATCCTTTCTAGTTGGATTTCTAGATGAAATGGTGTTTCCTCTATGAGCAATTTCTATACCTCCATGTGCCATGAAATGCCAAGCCCATCCACAGTTCCTTAAAAAGTCAGTAACAATGCATATTTAGCCATTTAAGTTATTGTCTTTTTTCTTGCACTGTTTCCTTTTTTCCATAACCAAATGTTTCAATGCTAACAGACAATCCAACCATCTCATTAAATTTGAGTATCATTACAGGTTATTCCAGTGTAACCTTGTTGTTTTACAAAATATAACTTTCAACAGCAGTTACACAAGTGAGGTCAGCTGGAGTCCTGTGGAGTGCGATAGAATCCTGACAGGGATCTGACGTTCCCAAAAGAAACCTGAAAACCTCTTTTTGATCCATCACTGGGCCACAGCTTCAGAGAAGCCTGAGTGGAAGTCCTATTTTCCAGACCCACAGCCTATCTCACCTTGCCCAATATGTCAGCTCCTAGCCATGGCAAACTTAGAAGGCAAACAGTTGTCTTGGGGAGCAACAAATTGTGACTTTACTCAGCAAGTTGCTGTCTCTTACAGGCTGCCTGCAACCAGTAATGATCAGGTGTTAGCATCACGCAGGCTGGAAGGTGACCAAGGGAATGTGCCAGGAGAGATTAGAATGCACCTCCTGCACCTGTATTCGTCTCATAGGCCACAGTCTCGGCAGCTGCAAGCGTTGTCATTTGTTGTCTTTTTTTCCCAAAGGCTGTTTTGTCTTATCTGATGTTGAAACTCTGCCACACAGCTTTGAACACTGAAGCACAGGAATGAGAAATCAGCTGGAAATTTGTTCATGTCTCTTGCTATGCTTGACATTTCCACACTGATAAGGTATAGCTAAATATTGACTTTTTGGTTAAGTTCAGATTAGGTGTCTGGTCCATGTGCATTGATTGTGAACCATTATCTTTCTTCTTCTCTAGGACACTGAATTCTCTTACAAAAATAGAAAGGTACAAAAGGAAAAAAAAATGTTGCCCAAAGTATTGCCATTAATTACCTCAAGGTCTTTTCCGAGCTGTGATAAAAAAATTGTCATTGACTTTTGAGATCTGAGGTTTTTTCAAAGACAGTGTTGTTGAATATTAGAACATACTAAAAGTTAGATTTTTGTATTTGTAGGCTATCCATATGTGTTTTCAAATTTGTCCATCTAGGAAAATGCCACCTATTATCAATTCAGGTGCACAAACAAGATAACAGCCTGATTTTATTATTTACCAGTTAAATGTATATCACTGCCATACCAAAATCAATAGGTGAAGATCTCTGCACTCAGGATAGCTGACACAGACCTGATACGGTCTTTTACCATTCTCCTTGGAATAGAACAGTTAAAGGAATCTAAAACATAGATTCACCAAACTCTTTATTTCTGCATTGTCTCCCAAAAGAGACCATAAATTCCTTGAAAGCAGGATGATCCTTAATTGATTTCCCAAAATGCAACATTCCTAGTCCACTGAAAGCATTTTCTTATTACTCCAGCAACTTAATAATTAAATCCTGATCTGAATGTTCTTCCAGTCAAAAGCTCAGTCAAATCAACAGATACTGTGGGGCCATAGAGAGTCTCGGCATGATCTCTGTTTCTAAGAGTTTACAATTTATTTAGAAAAAAAGAAGAACAGAATTATTTACTAAAATAATGGTAGCAAAGGAAGATCACTGAATTCAGAGGAAAGAACTTGCCCTGTGAGCTAGAACAGAGATTGCAGCCTTTATGAGTGAGTAGATTAGCACTGAGCTCTGAAACAATTTAGCTAGAGGAGGTTCAAAGGCATTCCAGGTTTTCTCTAAGACAGGACATTCTTTTTGCAGAGTTTTGCCCACCACATCCCCCAAGATTAAAATAGTTTATATAAAGAAAATTTTGTTTTAAAACCTAGGTGATTGACTTGATTATTGGTTTTTAAATAACAACAACAAACACCTAGACATTACTATCTTTGTTACTCTTAGTAAGGGAGCCTAAATCTGATATATATATATATATATATACACATATATATGTATAAATACATACATGCACCATTTGATATTGCCTGTATTTGTCTATTTTTGCCCTACAGAAGCTATAATTTCACGATTCAGTAGTACGCATACGTATGTGCACAAGCACACCCATACACATATTTATGTTCAATGAAAAACTTCTCACCTTTATTTGAGCAAAATTTCCTAACTGTGCCAAGTTTTAGTTGTATAACATTTAATAGGCAAGTAATAAATTCTCAATAAAGCCATTTCTATCAACACTATTAATATGTATTACCATAAACACTGTTCTCAGTATCTATATAATGACCCTGACTTACCAAAAAGAATATTTGATGATTCAAGTTGTGAATAATGAAACAAAGAATTTGACATGTATTCATATGGACAGATGCATTAGCCCTTCACCCTTAGGAGTCCAGAGCCAAATCTAGCAGCAATCAGGAACAAAAGAAATTGGAGGTCTTGAGTTATCTTTCCACTAAATATGCCATCCACATGACAGAAGCACAAACAGATATGAGAGTTTCAGCTAGTGAACACAAATAAAATAAATAAAATAAAATAGGCCACTGTTGCATATTTGGACCTCAGAAGGAGGGGAAGCATGAGGAAAGTCTGATAATGAAGTGAACATGATAGAGTGATGAATAGCACAGTAAAATTTGCGTGGTCTAACAGAGAGAAGCTCATTTTGAGCTTTAGACAGGGTACAATTCCAAACTAGGCAAATCAAGGAAAAAGACTTAAAAGGTCTCTAATACATGTGGCTTAGCCATCTGAGTAACATTTTGTCCTAAAAACAAAACAAAACAAACAAACAAACAAAAAACAGCCTGTTCCAGAAACCATGTTTGTGTTCAAGATCCACTGTGGGCTCCGAATCTGTGTTAAAACAGGGTTTCTCAAATTGGATAGGCTGACCCATTGGGGAGGATTTGCATATTTTCAATCAGAATGTATTAGTGAGAATTAAATAATTTGTGGTATCCATGTCACTGATAATCTACAGTAAGCATATTCTTTTTTTTTAACTGATCCCCTATTTGTTTTATTGTATCCTTTCTTTTCCCCCAATTTTTTCCTCATTGTTAAAGTAAGTGTATTCTGAGTCATCTGGGTAGCCACCTGATAACCAAATGCTTCTTCACAGACCTAGTTTGTCTGTGTGTTTGCAATCAGATTGGTGCCAAGTAGTCCCATTTTAATTGTCTCCAGCTAATTAGCAATGAACAGAGGTAGACTTCAGAGGTAAATGAGGCTTTTGCACCAAGTGTGGGCCAGATGACTTCACAGTGTGCTGGAGGAACAAAGGTGTTTCAGTGCTTCAGAAAGGGAAGAGTGCTGAGAGAGTTGCATCATCTGATGGCGCCAGGTGGGAAAGGCAGGCCAAACCCAGTAGAACCTGAGCAGTAGTCACTAACTGTGTAGCCCATGAAATTATTTGTATTAATTTAAAGTTTGTTTCTTTCACAAAGGCAAAGGATGCATGTAATTTGTAAATTTGTGTTGATAAGAGCTATAAGTTATAAGAGCTAAAAGCACAAAATGTGTATTCCTAGTTTTAGTTGGTATACATTTAAGGAGAATTTGAATTTGAAGCATTTAAATCAACAGTGCAGGAATTTTTAAGGGGTATATAAAATATGAACTGTCTTAAGCATATGATAGGACATTTGTCATTTCTCATAATAAGAGATATGACAATTAAAACCATAATGAGATACCCCTCACCACCTTATATAAAATTCCAAACCTCTTCAGTATACACTTCCTATACCTGCTCTGCTTTCATTTCTCCAGAGCACTTGCCACTGTCTAAAATACTTGAATTTTGTTTAATTATCATGTTTATTACCTCTTTTCCCCTACTGCATCCCCAGAAAGTAAGCTTCATGGAAACAAGATTTTTTTAATTTAAATTTTGTTAGTTAATATGTAGTACAATATTGGTTTCTGGAATAGAATCCAGTGATTATCACAAAAAGTGCCCTCCTTAATACTAATCACCCATCTATCCCCTTCCTCCACCTGTCTCCCTCCATCAACCCTGTTTGTTCTCTATCATTAAGAGTCGTTTATGGCTTCTTTCCTACTCTCCTTTTTTTTCTTTTTCCCCTCCCATATGTTCATCTGTTTTCTTTCTTAAATTCTACATATGAGTGAGATTATGTGGTATTTGTCTTTTTCTGACTGACTTAGTTCACTTAGCATAATACACTCTAGCTCCATCCATGTCATTGCAAATGGCAAGGTTTCATTTTCTTTGATGGCCGAATGATATTCCATC
The DNA here is from genome assembly GCF_011764305.1 of Mustela putorius furo. NCBI lineage: Eukaryota > Metazoa > Chordata > Mammalia > Carnivora > Mustelidae > Mustela > Mustela putorius. Next base: position 34,919,056 of record NW_025421998.1, read on the forward strand.
ATATATATATACACACACACATATGTGTGTGTGTATGTGTGTGTGTGTGTTTGTGTGTGTGTGTGTATACACATATATATACATATATATCCATTCATCAGTCGATGGACATTTGGGCTCTCTCCAGAGTTTGGCTATTGTTGATAATGCTGCTATAAACATTGGGGTGCATGTACCCCTTCAAATCTGTATTATTTCATCCTTTGGGTAAATACCTAGTAGCGCAACTCCTGGATTTTAGGGTTGTTCTATTATTAACTTTTTGAGAAATCTTCAGTGTTTTCTCCTGAATGGCTACACCAGTTTGCATTCCCACCAACAGTACAAGAGAGTTCCCCTTTCTCTGCATCGTTGCCATCACCTGTTGTTTCTTGTCTTGCTAATTTTAGCCATTCAGGCAGGTACGAGGAGGTATCTCATCATGGTTTTGAGCTTTCTTTCACTGATGATGAGTGATGTTGAGCATCTTTTCATGTGCCTGTTAACCATGTGTATATCTTCTGCCCATTTCTTAACAGGATTATTTCTTTGTGGGATGTTAAGTTTTACAAGATCTTCATAGATTTTGGATACTAACCCTTTATCAGATATGTCATTTGCAAATATTTTCGCCCATTCCATAGGCTGCCTTTTAGTTTTGTGGATTGTTTCCTTCACAGTGCAGCAGCTTTTTATCTTGATGAAGTCCCTATAATTCATTTTTGTTTTTGTTTCGCTTGCCTCCGGTGATGTGTCTAGTTAGAAGTTTCTATGGCTAATCCAAAGAGGTTGCTGCCTGTGTTCTCCTCTAGGATTTTGATGTTTTCTTGTCTCACATTTAGGTCTTTCCTCCATTTTGAACTTATTTTTATGTTTGGTGTAAGAAAGTGGTACAGTTTTATTCTTCTGTGTATTTCTGTCCAGTTTTCCTAAACTATTTGTTGAAGAGACTGTCTTCTTTCTGTTTTCCCATATTCTTTCCTGCTTTGTTGAAGATTAGTTTGACCATAGAGTTGAGGGTCCACATCTGGGCTCTCTATTCTGTTCCATTGATCAATGTGTCTGTTTTTGTGCCAGTGCCATACTGTCTTAATGACTACAACTTTGTAATAGAGCTTGATGTCTGGAATTGCAATTCCTAAGATTGTTTGTTCCAGCTCTGTGACAAATGCTGGTGGTATTTTGATAGGGATTGCATTAAATGTGTACATTGTTTTGGGTAGTATAGACATTTTAACAATGTTTGTTCTTCTAATCCATGAGCATGGAATGTTTTTCCATTTCTTTGTGTCCTCTTCAATATCTTTCATAGGTGTTTTATAGTTTTCAGAATACAGATCTCTGACTTTTTTAGTTAGATTTATTCCTAGGTATCTTATGGGTTTTGGTACAATTGCAAATGAAACTGATTCCTTGATTTCTTCTTCTACTGCTTTGCTATTGGTGTATAGAAGCACAACAGAGAAAACAGGAATTTTGACCATCTTATTCATTGTAGCATCTTCAGCTGCCTAGAAAGTTATGTTGCACATAGCAAGCACTGGTTTGCTGAATGAATTAATTAATGAAGATCTGTGATCCAATAATTTCCCTTCTAAGCACGTACCCTAGAAGAACTCTCTCACTTGTACACAGGAACATGCAGGGCAGTATCATTTGCCATAGAAAAAAACTGGAAAAATCCTAAATGTCCTTCAGTAAAGGAATGAAGTACACTGTGGGGTAATCACAAAAGGAAATTTAACAATTAATTTAAATGAGAATTATTTACATGGATAAAAATCAAAATTGTGCTGTTAGAATAAAACAAATACAGATACTTGCAGTAATGTATGAATGCCCAGATAGGCAAGTTCACCTCAGGGTAAGGATAACCTCAGGGGGGAGATGGAAGGAGTAGGAAGGCTAAATGGAGGGCTTTGATTATCTTTGTAACCTTTATTGCCTTAAAGTTTTTTTTGTTTTGTTTTGTTTTGTTTTACCTGAAGTAGATATAGCAGATATTAACATTTCTTAATTTGGGGTAGTGAGTACATGGGTGCATAGTATAGTATTGTCTGTATTTTTATAATGTTTCATAATTTATATCTTTTTTAAGATTTTATTTATTTATTTGAGAGAGAGAATGAGTAAGAGGGAGAGCACAAGCTGAGTGGAGAGGCAGAGGGAGAGGGAGAAGCAGACTCCCCGCTGAGCAGGGAGCCTGACACAGGACTCAGTCCCAGGACCCTGGGATCGTGACCTGAGCTGAAGGCAGACACTTAACCAACTGAGCCACCCAGGCATCCCTGTTTCATAATTTTTAAAAAGCATTTTAATACAAGTACAAAGAACTATTAGTTTTTTTTTCATTCATTAGTAAGTAATTATAGCCCCTGCTATGATACTGATGATGATGATGACTTGTTTCCCTCTTCTTCTTTTTCTTCTATTATTATTAATAGCTACTATTTTATTTCTTTTTATATCAGGCTTCTTTCCAGAAATCACTTGATATGGCTTATAACAAAAGATATGAATAACAATCTAGCAAGATTTTGAAAAAGTGATATGTAAATAAGCTAGCTATTAAAGTAAACATTACTGATATAATTAGGCTTCACATTTTCCTCCAGGCTTCCTGGAAGCTGAAATGACAAGCAAGTACACCAAGCAATTACATAGGCCTCATAATTAAAACGGGTACCTTAGAGAAGACAAAGCTTTTCCTGGGATTAAATTCTCAAAGAAACTGCTCGTGTATTACTTTATATTAGAGACACTAACATAAACAATGTCCTCAAGAGCATTTTAACTAAAATCAGAAGTTGATTCCATGTGCCTTTTCTTGCAACACCTTTAAAAAAAGAAAAAAGCCAAGGACATAATTGTATTAGTACAGTTGAAGGAGGGGCATTAATTTTTTAGAAACTAAAGTAATATATGCCTTTAGTCATCTAGCTAAATCCAAAGATAAAATACCCAAGTGGGCAGCCTGGGAGCATGTCTTTTAGATAACTATTCCTAAATAGAATTTTCCTTAGACAAGCTATTGATAGATGGAAACCAAACATCCATCAATTAAAGGTTATAGTCATAGACCTGGACCTGTAGTTAAGTTATTGAGCAACTATCACTTGCCTCTTCTTAGAAATAACTTGAAAAAGAAAATTATAAAATAAATAACTGATTCATCATAGGCCCCAACTAACAAGATTCTATTTTTTTTTTCTTTTAGATTTGTCTATTCTTTGAGTCTAAAAGAAATGCTATTCAGAGTCCAAAGTCCAGATTTGGTGGACCAAGGGTTATGCATGCCAGGGGATGCTATGGTTTACTGGTACTATTGTTATATATCTTTTTAATGCCTGTAATGTAGAGATATATTCTTGGGATTTAGGTCTGGGCTAGTCCCAAGAAAAGACTAAAATTGAAGGCCGGCTTATCCATTGACTGTTTCTGCTACTGCTAGCAAAATAAGAAAAGACAATGTTGAACAACATTGAACTTAAGGTAGAAAACTAACTAAAACTATAAAGAAAGAGCTTGTACTACTACTGCTAATGACTCCATTCACATCACCTTTTTTACCCTTTTATGCATGGTCTCAGCAAATCTTCACAAAACTCCGTGAGAGGGTTATAGTAAAAAATTAGACAGTAACAACTCTGAAGCTTAAGGTAACGTGACGATAAGACCCAAATTGCAAATCTAGTCAATAGCCAGGTCCGGGCTTGAACTCAGTCCTGGCTGCAAACCCAGCTGTCTTGCTGTAGTTCTAATACAGCCATGTCCTCTTTGGTAAGATGGCCAAAGTTCAGGACTATTACCAAGTTGTCCCTTTCCCAAGAACACGGCTTTGTAATCTTCATTGATCTGTCACATGACTGTGAGGATCATACACACACATCACTCTATAGATCTTCCTCACACCAACCCTCATTAACAGAAAAATAAAGCTTTCCTCAGAATCACATCATCTCTTAAAGGACTCAACTACAAAGAGGGAGGTTTTTTTAGGAAGATTTTTTTTTTTAAGGTTAGTTTATAAATTGAAACTACAATTAATAAAATCAGAAATATAAGCAGATGCACATCTAAAATCTGGTAGGGAATCACATTCTCAGTGGTAGGTGAAAGAGGTGGTCTCCTTTCAGAAATGAGATTCATAGTTTTCGTGGGTTCACAAGCAAATTCATAAACTTTTCAAATGAAAGTTATGCTTTTCTTTTTCTGAATTTTTTTCTTCTACATTTGGAGCTCAGTGTTATGGGATAAAATTAATTTCTTCAAATGTGGAACTTAGTTTCATGCTTATTTAATAATTGAAGGTAATTTAAAAATCATAGAGTTTTCCAGACCTGAGTCGATCATATTTTCAACCTCTCTAGTCTAAAGCTACTCTCTGCAAGAGGAAGGAGCCAGATAAATGACTGTCCTTACTAAAGCAATGTGGGAAGGTTCCAGGACACATTGCCCAATGTAAGCAAGACATTCTTTTCCACAAGTGTCAAGATCACTTAGCTTCAAATGCTAGATCAATGCAGCTAGGGGACTGGGAGAACCTGGAGCCCCAAAATTAATTAAGTAGCTTGCCTAATTTTAAACCAGTGTTGACCTCCACTTCTCCAAATGCATAGGCATACTATGTTGTGCCCCCCCTAAAAAATTTATTTGGTTTCTTTCAATCACTTGAACTAACAGGTATCATACCTGATAGAGACCACATATCTGTAGTATCTAAACCTCTCCTGGGTAAACAAGGATCTGTGTTAAATCAGTCACTATAAAAGTGACTCCTGAAGACAATATCATTCTAAAATGGAATGCCCTGGTATTAGCAAAATACATAATCCCATAGAGATAAAAGCAACTGCTCCAGTTGCTTTATGAGTTATATGGAGACTTCAGTTACCAAAAAAGAAAGATTGAATCACCGAGGTAAGAGTCAGGCACCACACCGTACACTTAATAGGGTCTTATCCAGAAGTGTCTGGATAGGGCTGGTAAGGTGGAGACTTCAGTTATCAAAAAAGAAAGATTGAATCACCGAGGTAAGAGTCAGGCACCACACCGTACACTTAATAGGGTCTTATCCAGAAGTGTCTGATAGGGCTGGTAAGGTGTGAAAAACTCAGGCACAACAGGAGGAAGAAGTCCCAGCTGGAAAAGCACACTTCTCTGTCCACATCTCAGCCTGAGGCTGATATCAGAAGAACTCATAAAGAAATACCATCTTTCTTAGTGATGATTTATATTTTCCAGAGCAGGGAAACCAGTGCTAAGATCAGTGAAACAACTTGCCTAAGCAACCATAACAAGACATCTAATTTAGCTCTAACAGTGTTGCCTAGTGACAATTTAAAATTAAAAGAGTGCATCATTTTAATTAATGCATTGTTTTTATCTTGGGCCTGCTAAAAAATCCTTTAGTGTAGCACGAGGTGGAGTAAAATCAAGATGTTAGGGAGACGGAGCAATTCCTAAACGGCAAAGAATCACAGTAAGTGTTCAAGAAATATGGTCACATGTTATTATCCCATAGCTCCAATATGAAGGGGGCTCTGTGTTGGGGTTATGGACATTGCAGAGGGTATGTGCTATGGTGAGTGCTGTGAAGTGTGTAAACCTGGCGATTCACAGACCTGTACCCCTGGGGAAAAAAATACATTATATGTTTAACAAAAATAAATAAATAAATAAAATTTAAAAAAAAAAGAAGAAGGGGGCTCTGTGGCATCATAAATTCACCCATATGGAGGAATATGCCTAATTATTATTGGAGTTTGTCACTTTTCTTTTTTTTTTTTTAAAGATTTTATTTATTTATTTGACAGAGAAAGATCACAGGTAGGCATAGAAGCAGGCAGAGAGAGAGAGAGGAGGAAGCAGGCTCCCTGCGGAGCAGAGAACCCGATGCGGGACTCGATCCCAGGACCCTGAGATCATGACCTGAGCCGAAGGCAGTGGCTTAACCCACTGAGCCACCCAGGCGCCCCAGTTTGTCACTTTTCTCCCTAGAAAAATTAAGTTAGATTCAGGACCTTAGAGTAAACGTAAGATAGTATATGTCACAACCCCCACTGAAGACAGCAACCCTAACAGATTCAGTCATTCATTCAACAAATACTTTGAATACTTTTGAGTACCTACTATGCACCAACCACTATACTAGACTTGATGAGTGCATCCTAAACAAGATAAGTAAGGACCCCAACCTCATGAAGGTAGCAGTCTAAAATACAAGTAAACTCATGAAGAATTACAGATTTTGACACAGTCAGTGAAGGGAAACAACAGATGCTAGGATAGAGAACAGCACAGGGCAGAGGGAATCCAATCATGGATAGAGTGATCAGGCAGAAAGGTGACATTTAAGCTGACTCCTAAAAAAAGAAGCAATTTGCCATGCAAGTTGCAGAGGAAACACCATTGTAGTTAGAGGATACGGCACAGCAAGAATCTGTGATGGTTAAGTATCTGAAGCATAATGAAGAAAAGGAAGGAGATACCATTAAAGTAGTGGGCAGAAGTCAGATAATGTGTCTCTGGTGACCGTGATAAAGAGTTTGAATTTTACCCTTAAATGTAATAGGAGGACTTTCAGAGAGGAGTGACAGGATGTGATTTATACTGAAAGGGTGCTTCACCATATGCCAACTTCCATGGCATAGGAATGTCCCTGTGTAAACTGGCAAGCTAGGCACCAGTTGCTTTAGAACCCAGAGGCTCCTTGTGGCCCATGTGATTACCATATTTTTTTAAAGGCAACCACACATGCCTAACAGTTTATGCTGTAATAATGGCAGTCATGGAAGTAGCAACAGCAGCAGCTAACATTTGTTACATGCTTCCTAAATGACAAGTATCATTTTAAAGATTTTACAGTGTTAATTCATCTAATCCTCACAATAATTCAAGGATGTAGGTTCAGTTTGTATTCTTATTTTACAGATGAGGAAACAAGCAACTTGTGCAATCAGTAAATGCTTTTTTTTTTTTTTTTTTAAGATTTTATTTATTTATTTGAGAGAGGGTGTGAGCACAAGCCGGGGTGGCGGGGGTGCGCAGAGGGAGAGGGAGAGAAGCAGACTCTGTGCTGAACACTGAGCCCAGCACAGGGCTCAGTCTTAGGACCCACAGATCATGACCCAAGCCAAAACCAAGAGTCAGGTGCTTAACCAACTGAGCCACCCAGGTGCCCCACCAGTAAATGGTTTCTATTTCAATGGTTTCTGCTCTTCTCTTTATTATTTCCTTACTCCTGCTTTCTTAGGGTTTAATTTGGTTTTCCCCCCTAGATTTCTGAGATGAATGCTTACAAAATGGATTGTCAACCTTTCTACTTTCCTAATATATGCATTAAAATGATAAATTTTCCTCTAAATGCTTCTTTAGCTGCATGCCATGGGTTTTGTTATAATTTAGCTCAAAATGTTTTCTTGCATCCATTGCATCCATGGCAATTTCTTCCTTGATCCAAGATTTATTTAGGGGTGCTGCTTAGGGGTGTCTGGGTGACTCAGGCAGTTAAGCATCTGATTCTTGGTTTCAGCTCAGGTCATATCTCAAGGTCATGAGATTGATTTCCAGGTGGCCTCCTCGCCAGGCTTGGAAACTGCTTGAGATTCTTTCTCTCCCTCTTCCTCTGCCCCTACCCCTGCTTGCACACGTACTCTGTCTTCTTCTCTCTCTCTAAAAAAAACCAAAAAATTTAAAAAAAAAAAAAGAAGAAGAAGAAGTATGCTGGTTAATGTTCAGACGTTTGAGGATTTTCTGGTTCTTTTCCTTTTTTTTTCTTTTTTAAAAATATTTATTTATTCATTTTAGAGAGAGCATGAGCAGGAGGGGAGAGGGAGAGGAAGAAAGAATCTCAAGCAGACTCTCTGTTGAGTGGGAAGCCTGAGCTGAAACCAAGAGTTGAACACTTAACCAACTGCAATGCCGCCCGTTATTATTATATTATTGAATTCTATTTTAATTCCACTCTGGTGAAAGAATATTCTGTAGGATGCTTTGAAATTTGATAAAACTTGTTTCATGTCCCAGCATAGTCTATTTTTATAAATACTCCAAGGACATTTGAAAAGAATGGGCATTCTGCAGTTTTTGTAGGCTGTGTTCTATGAATGCCATCTAGGTCAAGGTGTTTAATGGTGTTGTTCAAATCTTCTGTATTCTTACTAGATTTTTGTACATGTGCCAATCAATAACTGCAAGAGGGTATTAATATATATTTGTCATTTTAATTTTATAATTTTGTTTTCTGTATTTTAAAGTTGTATTATGCAGAGTTGCTTTCTTCCTATATTGAATTGGACCTTTCAGCATTAAGAATTCTCTTTTTTTTTCTAGTAATATTTTTTGCCTTGAAGTCTACTTTGATATTACAACCACACTAGCTTGCTTTGGTTAGTGTTCATGTGGTATCTTTTCCATCATTTTACTATCAATCTATCTATGACCTTTTATTTAATGAATGTCTCCTATAAATAGGACATAGTTTGTCTAATCTGACAGTATCTGCCTTCTACTTGGAGTGTTTAGTCCAGTGAATTTACCAGCATTACTGATATAAATACTTATATACTTGATATTTCCCTCGTATTTGTCCCATCTGGTTTTTTGTTCTTTATTCTGCCTTCTTGCCTTCTTTTGGATTCAAATATTTTATGTTATTCCATCTTTAGCTCCTCTATTGGCTTTATGTATGATTATTTAGGAGGTTGCCCTAGAGACTGCAATATCTCTTCCATTTCCTCCAGTCATAGCCAGAAGCTGAGACAGGGCAGAGCCCTGCATTCTTTCATATTTCTGGTGCATTTCAGGACTAGTGTTTATGTCTTCCAGAATATCATGTAGTGTTTTTGTCAAAATATGGCAATTAAATGTATGGCCTTTTTGTCTCTGTGTCTCATTTGTTCAGGCAACTTCACCTACTGTAAATTTTGATAAATCTTTAAGAAAATCCTTTCTTTCTTCTAGTGTAAGATATTGCAGACACTTGTGTTGTCTAGGTCCTCTTGCTTATATTGCAAGGATCATGTGACATTTTCTGACAGAAGTACAAGGTTTTCATCACTACCCACCACAAACAAACATCACTACCCACTGCCTGTAATAAAAGTGGTCCTGGGACGCCAGAGTGGCTCAGTTGGTTAAAGTCTCTGCCTTCAGTTCAGGTCATGATCCCAGGGTCCTGGAATAGAGCCCCACATCAGGCTCTCTGCTCAGTGGGGAGCCTGCTTTCCTTCCTCTCTCTCTGCCTGCCTCTCTGCCTACTTGAGATCTCTATCAAATAAATCTTTAAAAAAAAAAGTGGTCCTAAGAAGCCTTAAACAATAACTCATGTCCTGCAGAAGATACATGAGTTTCCTAAACATCATCTTCATAATTCATAATTCTTGAATTATTATAAATTGAATTCATACTTTTACCATTTCCTTAATAATGCACCAACCTTATAACTCATTTTCTCCCTCTTGCTCTTTGTGCTTGCCATATATTTTACTTCTACATGTTAAAACCCAAAAGACATTTTTTTTAAAGATTTTATTTATTTATTTGACAGAGAGGGAGAGATCACAAGTAGTCAGAGAGGCAGGCAGAGAGAGAGAGGAGGAAGCAGACTCCCTGCTGAGCAGAGAGCCCAATACCGGGCTTGATCCCAGGACTCTGGGATCATGACCTGAGCCAAAGGCAGAGGCTTTAACCCACTGAGCCACCCAGGTGCCCCAAGACATTTTTTTTTTTAATCAGCATTCTTTATATTTACTCATTCTGGTGATCTTCATTCCTTCCTATCATTTTGTGCTTCATCATTGATTATTGTTGTTCTTGTATTTCTTATTATGTAGATACAGATGACAAATTCTTTTAAGTTTGTTTTCCTTTTTGGAAAGTCTATGTTTCACTGCTAGTCTCCAGTATAGGAAAATTACATGGATATTTTAGATTTGGGTCAGACTATAGACAATCAATAAATGTTAGGCTGAAAGATAAGAACTTATTGACTATCTAATGAGGAGCCATTAAATTATAAGTCATACAATTAGCTTTGTGTCATTATGCTAGACCATTTGAAAGGAAAAGAAACTAGAAATAGGGAAACCAATTAGAAGGCTATTGAAAGATACAGTAAGAACTCAAATGTGGTAGGGAGGTCACAGCAGAATTGGAAAGAAGGGAGCAAATTAAAGATGTTGATGAAAACCAGTAGAATGTGATTTAAGAACTATTTGGATATGGACAAGTAAGAGAAAATTGCCACTGAAACAAACTTCAAGACCAGTAACTAATTTAACTGTGCTACTATTAACACAAGTGGGAAGTTGAGAGGAAAAGCTATGATTGGGAAGAAGGGCGAAATATTGTGTATCATGTTTCAGGAGCTTGGATATTTAGGTGGAAATGCCCAGAAGACAACTGGAAGTTTCAGAAAGATATTCTAAAAAAATAGATCTGAGAGACATTCAGTAGAGGTACTAATTGAAGATATAGCTAAAATTAGGATATAAGAATGGAAGGGAATGGAAAAGAGTATATAGAGAGATTGTACCCTCCTCTTCTCATTCCAGTTGCCTCTCAACCCGATCAATTTTTCTTCCACAGATTCTTCCCCAATGTACTAACCCATGGTCCCTACCTGCCATCCCAGACAGGAGCCCGCCTAGGAAGGGATAATTGCAAAGGCAACAATTAAGTCTGTGACTAAAAGAAGAAAGTGATGAAAGAACATAAGTGATAGAAGGACATTAACATAGAAAATAGCATGTTCTGTGTCCTCAGGGCCACCTAACTAAGTTGGTCTTATCTAGGTTAAAATATATATATAATGCAATGTTCATAATTTAAGTAAGAGATTGTCCATATATTTCAAATAATTTTATCTAATTATACATGCATCTTAGAAGTGAAAGCTGTTTTGTGATTCATACTTTTTTTATCTTTTTGAAGGCTTATACAATCAAAACACATTACATTTTCAATTAGAAAAATATACACTTTTTTTCTTTTGCTCGCTTCCCTTCCCACTCTGAACAACCTTTCCAAATTTTTTTTTTACTATATTAGACATAATGGTCTGGTGTATGTCATTGTCTGAAAACCAGGGTACCCAGCAGGGAATTCAGCAATGAGAATAACAGTTATGCTTAACACAGTCCAGAAACAGAATGATCAGAAAAGTGGATAAAACATTTCAGGGCTAGGGAGAACCTGAGTGCTATTAAGTGACAAAATAATATTTTAGCTAATTATCTTAACTTTTCTCATCTCTGAAGAATAGGTTCATGTATAATGTTAATATCATAGCAGAAGAATTTCTAGATATAATCTGCTTTTAAGCGACTGAATATCTAAGACATCTAGGAAGTTGCTTAAGCTCCTGAACATCTCCACAAATCCCTTTGACAATCTATTCAAATGTTCTGAGGTTATGATAGTGAGGAATTTCATATTATATATTTGTTTATAAAATAGATCCTATAAGGATAGAGAGAGGAAAGACCCATTTAAGTCCCAGTGGTCATTTTGCTGAGAAGGCAAAACCATGTCTAAATAGTATCATGTACTCCTAAATTCTGAGAAAGCTTGGTTTAGAAGTATTACAGAAGTTTCTTCTTATAGGATTCTACCTGGACAACACTTAAAGGTGTCCAAACTCTCAAAAAAGAGTAAAATCTAAAAATGAACAGTCTTTTGGGGATCTCCAGTTAATACTAATTATCCAGCTATTGAAGAGCAGGCCATTTGCTTTTTACTGAACAGAAGTAGTTCTATGAACAGGCCTACTTCCAAGGGGTAAATATACATGATCAAGTGAAATGCATAAGCTGCCTATCCATTTCTTTTGGTGGTGAAATTTAAAAAAAAAAAAATTGTAAGGATGTAAAGAATTTGATAACCAAATTTCCCTTCCTATAAAATCAAACAATAACCCTTACCATGAGAGTAAATATATGAGCCCTCAATTGAAAACTTAAGAATAGAATTTGCAAAAATGTGCATCCAGGGCACCTGGGTGGCTCAGTGGGTTAAGCCGCTGCCTTCGGCTCGGGTCATGATCTCAGGGTCCTGGGATCGAGTCCCACGTCGGGCTCTCTGCTCAGCGGGAAGCCTGCTTCCTCCTCTCTCTCTGCCTGCCTCTCTGCCTACTTGTAATCTCTCTGTCAAATAAATAAATAAAATCTTTTTAAAAAATAAATAAATAAATAAATAATGTGCATCCAAAGTGGCATACTGCATAGTGGGTATGTTTGCTCTTCCTTGGGAACTAAAATTTGGGGGCACCTAGGTGGCTCATTTGCTTTTTACTGAACAGAAGTAGTTCTATGAACAGGCCTACTTCCAAGGGGTAAATATACATGATCAAGTGAAATGCTGTTGAGAGATTGACTTATTTTCAGTTGGTTGAGCACCTGACCCTTGATTTCAGCTTAGATCATGATCTTGAATTTGTGGGATCAAGACCCATTTCTGGTTCTGTGCTGGGTGTGGAACCTGCTTGAGATTCTCTCTGCCCATCTCCACCCCTCTAAAAAAATAAGTAAAATTAAAACAAAAATAAAAGTTGGGCTCGGCTGTTGGCAAAGCTTAACAGCTACCCAGCATTAAATAATGAAGCCACATTTCAACATCATTTATAATTTCGGGCTGGAAATTTTACCTCTATTCATAAGTTGCAATTAACTGGCTGTATTATAATAGTTGAATAAGAGCAAAACCATTTGACTGTTACCCTTTCATTATTAATTAAAGATTAAGATTACTTATGATACATCATTTTGTGTTCTCCAACAGTCCTGATGAAATCACCATTGCTTTTATGCAAGATATTAAGTAGATGACTGGTCCTTGGAAGGCTTTCTAAATAACTGACATGTGGTTCTCTGGAGATTTGCCCTCTAAAAATCTGATAATGAATCATGCCCATACAAGAGTTTGCCTTTTTTAAAATGGGCATTAATTAAAATGTTTATCAACACTAACACTTACCGTTGATTGCAGACTGGGAATGTCATGGATTCCATATGGTTTACAGAGTATATGTTAACACATCAAGTTAAAGCAGTTACAATTTCAATAACTTAGGTAACCATCTGGGAAATGGCAGGAAGATCTTCAGCTGTTAGAATTAGTGGTGTATTTGTATTTTCATAGCAAACATCTAGATCTTCTATATTTTTACATTAGCAAGTTGGAGGACATAGAGGTACTCTTCCAAGTGTCTCCACATATCATTTTCATTCTCATAGTTTTCAAAGGGCCAGTTCTAAGGCTTTCTCTCCAAACTGTTGAGAGATTGGCTTATTTTCAATCCAAGAATGCACCATGATAGGAGTTACATGAAACTGCCTTATCTAACATTCCTAATAATATACCACAAACTATTTAGCTAAGATTCGTTGACTGGTTCCCCTGACAAATCAACACAGCTAAAGCTCAAGTCACCAAAACAGTACCAGACATTTGATTCAGAGCAGGACTCAACACTCCCAGGTGTAATGTATGACCAGACCACTCTACTGTATTTAATACAGTCATGATTAACCTCATTTGTGGCTGCCAATCTAGAAGCGGCAGGCAGGAGCCTGTGAAGGATCTTAAGTGAACTCTCAACCACATTCCCCATAAGTCTGCTTTTATTTAGATAGCGGTGTAGATGGACATATCACAAAATGTGCTCACGATATGAAAGTGTGCCAAAGGAACAAGCCAAGTCCTAACTTTGGTTTAGAGTCAAAGGTAGGAATGTGGATATGATCCAGAGCAATGCAGCACTGAGCAGACTGAGTGAAGAGACATTTAATGATTCATCTAACCAGTTGGCTCTCAAGAGAGTTCTAAAGGCACTGTCCTCTGGCACACTTGAACAGGTTTCTATTTTTCCTTAGCACTGCGGCACTGAGACAAAAAACATGGAGCAGGGAGTGGGCTAGTAAGACAAGTGGATAATTGTGGTTTTATTTGGGCACTACCTTATTCTGTTTCCTTGAGGTTAGAGAAACTGTTTCCTTGGACTACTTAAACTCATCTCTTTAAATTATATCAAGGATAAGATATTGCATTCTTTTAGAGTCAAGTAAAGTTCCTTTAAACAAATCTACATGTCAGAACTTTCTAAAGTTCTATTCCAGGGTTTCAGTTCTAAAATTGAGTAACATTCCTTTGTATGAAAATGCTTTTTAATAAATTACCTCCCAATAAAAGTATTTGCATTTTTTCCTGAGCACCTTATCACCAGTGGAAACAAGGAATGACTTGAGAGCTTCTCCACCAAAAATGTCAAATAACCCCTTCCAAGCCACCCAAAGAAACATACAACCCTAAATAAAACCACTGGGTGGTTGCTGATATACTACAAGAAATTCCTCTGTTCCCCTCTCTTGACAGCCACCCCAAACCTGTCCTATAAGGAAATTCTGAAACTGTAATGTCTTCTTCTTTCTCTTCTCTCTCCATCTCTGTCTTTCTTACATTATCATTCCAAGTAGAAAACTGTACCAATTTTCCTTCAAAGTCTCTGCTGTAAAGAGGTAGGCATTAGAAAAGAAAGAAAAATTTAGCTTAATTTGTTTAGTGGCCATATCCCTCAACATCTGCTTTCCTTCCTCTTTCATTCTTAGGATGTGATACAGTACATTACAAAGGATTAATGCAATATTTCCACTTCTATTAAAATAAAATGTTGCATAGTGACTCAGGTTGCAATTAGTAGAGAACAAAAATACACTTAACAGGTTGGGCCACCATGATTGGACCAACCCTCAGTCTTTCAAAGCTGAGACTGTAGTTACCATAGTAACATACATCTGGATATAATACATATGTTGTCTCCCACTGGGATCTTTGCCTGGTCTCAGTCTCCCAGAAGAATAAAGCTCCTCTGTGTTCCTATAGGACTTCATTTGTGCTACTAATATAGCAATTAATGTATTAGTTAATTGTTAATATGCCATGTCTCTCCCTAGATCTGAGCTGAGGGCAAAACCATAATATATTTGTTATTATCTGATTACCTCTTCACACAAAGCTTAGCACATAGAAGAAGTTAGCAAAAATGTGAGTTGAATGATTAAATGTCATAAATTAAGACAACCTCTTGTAGAAGCAACCTCCACACCAAATTTGACAATCATGGCAATTGGCTGTCTTTTGAAAGAAGAGTACATGGTATAGAGGTCTGATTTAGCTGAAAAGAAAATTGAGATAATGTAAAATCAAAAAGGAAGAAAGTGGGAAAAATAAATCCAATTTTTTCCTAAAACATCAGCTCTGTGACCAAATGAAACTCATGTTTAAGTATACACTGTATGTTTAAAAGTACCCATAATTGGGGCGCCTGGGTGGCTCAGTGGGTTAAAGCCTCTGCCTTCGGCTCAGGTCATGATCCCAGGGTCCTGGGATCGAGCCCCGCATCGGGCTCTCTGCTCAGTGGAGAGCTTGCTTCCTCCTCTCTCTCTCTGCCTGCCTCTCTGCCTACTTGTAATCTCTGCCTGTTAAATAAATAAATAAAATCTTTAAAAAAAAAAAGTACCCATAATAAATGTGATAACTCTGAAAGTGCTAGCCTTCCAAGACTTGAGCCTAGAGAAGTGGACAAAGCTATTAACTTAGGTACAATGAACTAGAGGAATCCATCATAGTCTGTCTATTATCTTGGTTTCAGATGTCAATGGGCCCAATGAGCACAATGAAGATCCACTGAGAGGAAATGAGAACCTAGTAGACTTCTTAAGGTAAGTCAGTCTCCTGGGTGAAAGGTACCTGCTCCTACTTCACTCTCTTTCTCCAGCCTCCAGCCTTTGAATCCAAATGACCATTCACAAGAGCAACAGTGATTTCATCACACAAACAAGGTGCCACCTATCACTGGAGCCACAAGGCATCAGAATCACCTCATTCAGGAACAAACCATAAGTGACTCTTAATCTCACAAAACAAACTGAGGGTTGCTGGGAGGGGGGTTGGGAGAAGGGGGGTGGGGTTATGGACATTGGTGAGGGTATGTGCTATGGTGAGTGCTGTGAAGTGTGTAAACCTGGCGATTCACAGACCTGTACCCCTGGGGATAAAAATATATTATATGTTTATAAAAAATTTAAAATTTAAAATTTAAAAAAAAAAAGAATCACCTCCTTCAGGTGAGTACTTAAAAAGGACCTGGATAAAGGGGTACTCTAAGTTACCTAAATCAAAGAAATAGCATCAACTGAAACAACCAGGTCTAGACTTCTAAATATGTAGTACCCAAACAATTCATAACCTTTTTATCTGTAAACTCTGGTGCTTTTACAAAGGAATTGTGTGTCTCAGTTCAGGCTGCTGTGACAAAATACCATAGACTAGGTGGCTTCAACAGTAAATACTTATTTTTCACAGTTCAAGAAGCTGGGATCAAGGTGCCAGCAGATTTGGTATCTGGTGATTCCCCTCTCCCTGGTTTGCAGGTGGCTGTCTTCTTGCTGAATACTCAAATGGTGGAAAGAGATCATCTCTCTCCTGTCTCTTCTTATAAAGACCATTCATGAGAGCTCTACCTGAAATACCTATCAAAGCCTCACCTCTAAATACCATCACATTGAGGATTAGGGCTTCAGCATTTGAAGTGGGGGGACACAAATATGCAGTCCATAGGAGTGCGTGACTAGGATTTTCCATACTTAAAGAGAGAATGGCTTTAGAAACGTCTCTAGTGGTCAGAATTGGTCTTTCAGGATCTGAAAATCAGTTTGCTGGAAGAGAAAACCTAAGTCCTACTTTTGAAGCGGGGGTTTAGAATATACTCCCCCTTGGTTCCTTCCCAAGCGATCTCATCTCAGTTATTCTAATGAGCTTGATGCTCTCACTTTGGCCTCTTTCTCTGTCCTTCAACATTGGATCCTGATGAGCATTCACAAAACCAACAAAATCATAGGCAATTCACCCACAGTGGACATGTCTTATCAAACATGAGTCTTGTCTCTCTAGAACAAGGCAGAAAACAGAGATCTCAGTGTTTTCAATCTTTTGCTCCCATGCATTCAATGAATTCTCAAGAAGTAATCCAAAGAGTAGAGTATGGAGGCAATAGCCAGATATAATGCTCATCAGGAGTAACACTATATTCACTGACAAACTAAAAACTTTAAACTACTAAGACAATAGTTAACAGTTAAGAAATAATTTTCTTTAAAAAAAAACTATTAGATGCAAAGTATATGCAAGCTTGAGCACATTTTCCTTCAACAGAAATAAATTTATTTAAAAAAACTTTAAAAAGTTTATGTAGAGTCAGAGATAACTAAACTCCACCCTTGAGAATTACCCTTAGTTGCAAAATCACTGTAGGGATTGGAAGAACTAAACAAGTTTATTTTGTGTCTTTTAATGCCAGCAAACTAAACATGAACACTAGAGTGTGAAAGAAAATTCTTAAGCTGATTTCAAATCACAGGCATATGTTTGGCTGGAAAAACATAGTGAGGAACAAACACTTCAAAGACAAATCCTTTAGAAATGGAATCACTGGCACCAGACCCACTGCCTTTTAAATTGTTTGACCAAAAAGACTGCTTCAAGAATCCTCAGCTCTTTACCCCTATAACCAGAGCTGGAATATTTGGATGCAGTCCTGAAACCATAACTTCACTTGTGACACAATCCGTTTTCCATAACTCTGGCCAAACAGTCTAACTCTCTAAGGAACCAAGAATGAAGCAACCTCTTGCTCTTGATGTACCCCCCCCCCAAGCAAAAAGGACTTCTCAAAGGTGGTTGTGATACAAATACAAGGTAAAACTTCTCCACAGATGCAGCACTACTTTTGATAATGTTATAATATTATCATATAATATTATCACTTTTGAGTTATTATTTTCTTGTAGGCTCATTTCCAGCTCATCTTTCAGATTAGTAGGTATTTGCATTTGTGTGTGTGTGTGTGCATGTATACTCACATATGTTTAACAAAAGAACTTCAATTCAGGACTTAAAGTCAATAACAATTTTTAAACCACTTGATGGAAACTTTGGAAGAACTTCTGTCCTTGATTTCTTTTGTCTTACAAATCAAGTATATGTTTAACCCTCTGTGTTTACTGAATAAGAAGCCATATAATACAGAATGAGAATCAATTCTCTTATAAAAATATTTTTAGGATTTTTCACTTATCAAATCACAAATAAGCCATCCAAACAAACACTCTTGGTTTGAATATAAATTATACATGTGAACATGAATTATATATAGAAAAGCCATTACATACATATATGCATATTTCTAAGTATTTATGTTCCTCATAAGAAGACTATAAGAGTGGACAAGTCCCGAATCTCTTGGTGCCAGCATTATAGAAATCATTTAGTAATAAATAAATAATTTTCAGAAGTTGTTCAGAGCCAGTCCTTTTTCAAGTGTTTTATATGTATTAAATTCACCTTTTACTCAGTTATAATTTTGGAAATTTATACCCACATATCCACATCTCTGTAATGCTAATTAGCTTCACTATTATTTTCTGCACAAAAGCACATGGCATTTTCTCTGTTTCATTCTCTACCAGATTGTGAGAGCCAGTTTTCTACTTCTGAAGCTCACTTGAGTATTCATTCACCCAGGCTGCTGTGTTTTCTGCCCTGCTCTCTGGCAGGCCTCAGGCCTGAAGAATTTCAAGGCATCAAAAACTTCAACAGAGACCCTCTAGGAGCCAAATAGCCTCACCCCTAGCGCTCAGAAAATACAAATGCCTTAGGTACCAAAAGCAGTGGGAAAAAAGGGAATCCCAACAGCAGTTGCACTGCATGCTAAAAGAGAAAAGCTACTTCAAAAAGAGGCAACTATTTACACAAAAGCACTGCAAGAGTCCCCACTACCACCATCATCACCTTCCAAAAACTGTCTCTTGATACTTGCTTATTACTCAGAAATGCAATCCACTGTGCTGGAATTCGTCATCCTGTTCCCTGATTAGATAACTGGAAAAGGGATATCATGACAGAAGCTCTTTCTGAACCCAGCCAGATAACATGGAGAGGTGGTTCTACTTTGCCAAGAGAAGTGAAAAGCAAGGGGGGAAAGTGGGTTTTATAAGACATTCCCAGCCCAGGCTTGCTCCGATTCCCCATTCTCAAGACTGGACTACACTGCAGTGCAAAGTGATATAAATTTAACCCATTCTCATTACACCTCTAGGTTATCACCCCCTAGGTCACCATCAGTTCCATGTCTCTGCAATTAGTTGTAAAAATGTAAGCCTCTTTGACCTTCAGTTTTCAGGATTTTTGAAACTCTAAAGAAACATAGTCTCAAAAGAATGAAGATAAAGACCAAATGGCAAAAGAAATGAGTTGTCTGGCAGACTTTTTCTTCAGATTAACATTCATATCTTTTATCCTCATTTGGTAAACCTCAGAGATCTCACATGCCCCCACTTCCTTGCCCTTCTCCCTCCATCACCCTAACCCACCCCTAAGTTGGAATGACATGCAGCTTTTATTTATGTTTCCATAACAAATAGTTATCACATCACTTACATCATAATTGCATATATGTCTGGTTTCCCCACTGGATAGCAAGTTGGTTGAGGTCAGAGAATAGGTTTTATTCTTTTTTCTCTCCAGTGTGCCTTGAAATAAATCTTGTTGAGTTAATCAAATTGAAGATAAAAATACTGAAAATAGTTGAATCCTTACTGCCTGTATAGGATATTTATGAATAGTCTTTGAAGTTGACAAATGTCCATATGTGAAGTCTGTAGCAAAAATTGTGAGAGAGTGACAGATAAACCTGGGGTATGACAGATTAGGAATTGCTTTAAAAAAAAAAAAAAGGACATAGTATCATATCCAGATGCCAAAATAAGGCACCTATTATTCATGTAAATGAGGACCTATTAAAACAGGATTGCATAGGGCCTATCTGAAGTAAATGAGCACAACTATAAAGAAGGAGTTTAAAGTAGTAGTTAAGAATGTGGACTCTAGGGACGCCTGGGTGGCTCCGTTGGTTGGGCGGCTGCCTTCAGCTCGGGTCATGATCCCAGCATCCTGGGATCAAGTCCCACATCAGGCTCCTTGCTCGGCGGGGAGCCTGCTTCTCCCTCTGCCTCTGCTGCTACTCTGCCTGCCTGTGCTCACACTTTCTCTCTCTCTCTCTCTCTCTGGCAAATAAATAAATAAAATCTTAAAAAAAAAAAAAAAAAAAAGAATGTGGACTCTAAACTTGAGGAGTCTCCCAATGGCCAATTTGAGGAACATTTTAGCAACAAAGTAAATAGTTATAGTAATAGATTATAACTCATAGAATAAGAATTCAAGCAGTCTCTACTGATATAAATAATGACATCTTTTCCTTGCTATAGAATTCCATTAGTAACTATAGAAGAAATAGTAGAAATAGAAAATCACCATACAGCAAACACCTATTCTTACAACTGTCTCAGCAAGTATAATTAATAGATGCTAAAATTCAGGGCAAAACATAATGAAAAACAGAAAATTTATTGCCTCAAAATGTCATTTGACAGCAAATTAAAGAGACTTCTTTAGCAAATAAAACGGTACATCCAGTAAGTGGTGTTGAGGGACTGTATATATTAACTCTTGTTCAGTATACTTTTTGAATTATATTTTCAAATGTCAAAGTCAAAAGTGGCATATTTACAGTAGAAAAACCTGGCAGATACCACCTAAACCAAATACTAAAAGTTGACATCACCAGTGATGGAAAAATCCAAACCAAGTGCCTCTAATGTGATGCACTAAAATTATAAAAACACTTTTAAGGTATTTTAGCAAAAAATGCAAAACCTGAATTTAATCATGAGGAAATATCCAATAAACCCAAATTGAAGGACATTTAATGAAATAATTGGCCAATATTTTTATGTATTTATTCATTTATTTATTTAAGATTTTATTTTTTTATTTGACAGAGAGAGACAGCGAGAGAGGGAACACAAGCAGGAGGAGGGGGAGAGGGAGAAGCAGGCTTCCAGCAGAGCAGGGAGCCAGATGCGAGGCATCCCAGGCCCCCAGGATCATGACCTGAGCCAAAGGCAGACACTTAATGACTGAGCCACCCAGGCACCCGTTGGCCAATACTTTTAAAAAGTCATGACCAGGTACCTGGGTGGCTCAGTCAGTTAAGCATCTGCCTTCGGCTCAGGTCATGATCCCAGGGTTCGGGAATCTAGTGCCACATCGGGCTCCCTGCTCAGTGGGAAGCTTACTTGTCCCTCTGCCTGCCTCTCCCCCTGTTTGTGCGCTCTCTCTTAGCCTCTCTCTCTAAAATAAATAAAATCTTTTTTAAAAAAATAAAAAGTCATGATCATGAGAGACAAGAAAAATTAAAAGATGAGGAACTTCTTAGAATGGAAGAAACTAGGTAGACCCTACAGCTAAATGCTTCTATGAGTTTGACCAGATCAGATTCCTCAGATAAGTGGTATCATGTAGTTTTGATCCTTCTGTGTCTTACCTATTCACCTTACCATATCCTCCAGGTTCCTGTATGTTATTGTAAATGACAGGATTTCCTCCTTTCTCATGGCTTTCTCCACACCCTTGGAAATACTTGTCATCTCTTGTCTTTTTGATAAAGCCATTCTACCAAGTATGAGGTGCTATTTCATTGTGGCTTTGATTTGCATTTCCTTAAAGATTAGTGTTTTCCGTATACCTGTTGGCCATTTGTATATCTTCCTTATAGCAAAATGTCCACTCAGTTCCTATGCCCAATTTTTAAAAATTTTTTTAAAGATTTCTTTTTTTTAATTAGAGAGAGAATGCATAAATGTGTACACAAACAGGGAGGGGGCAGGGGAAGAAAGAAAGCCTGACATAGGGCTCCATCCCAAGACCCTGAGAACGTGACCTGAGTCAAAACCGAGAAACAGATGCTTAACCTACTGAGCCACCCAGGTGCCTCTGTGCCCAATTTTTAGTTCAGCTGGGTTTTTTTGCTATTGGATTATATGAGTTTCTTGTATTTTTTGGATATTAACACCTTAACAGGTGATTTGCAAATATTTTATCCCATTTGAAAGTTTACCTTTATATTTTGTTGGTTTCCTCTGCTGTGAAAAGCTTTTTAGTTTGACATAGTCCCATTTATCTATTTTTGCTTTTGTTGCCTATGCTTTTGGTGTCATATCCAAGAAATCATTGCCAAGACCAATGTCAAGAAATGTTTCCCCTATGTTTTCTTCTAGGAGTTTCATGGTTTTTGATCTTACATTGAAATCTTTCATCCATTTCAACTTAACTTTTTGTGTATTGTGTAAAATAAGAATTCAATTTCATTCTTTTGCATCTGGATTATCATTTTTCCTAACACCATTTATTGAAGACACTCTCCTTTCCCCTTTGTATAATCTTGCACCCTTGTCTAAGATCAACTGACCATATATACATGGATTTACTTCTGGGCTGTCTATTCCTAGTGACTTCATACTTTCACAAAAGTACAGCCTCTCCCCCCAAAGATACTCAACTTAGATATGTTAAGATCAAAAATACAGTTTCCAAAGGATTCTAAAATATTTTAATAGACGAATTGTTGAAGCAAGTATATAGCTTCTCAAGAAAAACATTTTGAAAAAGCGACCAGATTTTAGATCTATAGATTCTGAATTCTTAAAAAGTCAGTTTACATGCTAGATACCTTTTACCTTTTTATAACAAGCAAAGTTCATGAACTGCAGTTTCTGCCTTTTTGTACTTGTAACATGTAAATGCTGTTCTTTATTTGATTTGAATATACATAAAACCTACTGTTAAACCTTTTTAAAGCAAATATTTCTTTTGGTGTCTAAATATATTCAAATTGGTTTTTTGTTTTGTGTTGTTTTCGGTTTTTTAGGATGGAGGTTGGTTTTGTTTTTCTTTTGTTTTGCCTCTCAGAAGTGTGCAGTATTTCTTGGGCTCATTGACAGGACTTAGATTTCACAAAACCTGAGCTGGAAATTACAGTCCTGAACTAAGACTCCAACAACACAAGATTATAGAAAGTCTGGTATTATTTCAAGTCAGGATTTACTTCCATATCCAATTTCACCCAAAGTCGAGCATTAGTCAGCCTGCACCTTTCATATAACAGAAAGGAGATTTGATTAATATGATTTCTTTGTAGAAAAATCTAAGAAGATTAAGGCACAATGATACAGGGAAAGCATGCCCCTTCTCAACATGACATTCTTCAGCACTATATAGAGGTCTGAAGATCTTTCTAGTCATTAGATTGTTCACACTAGCTGCATCTGTAAGAGGGGGAAAAAATCTATCAAGGAAAACTTTCATTTTTTTCACGTTTTAGTTCCCATCTCACCAACAGGTCAACAAATCTGGAGGTTGATATCGATTTCACTCTATAACTAGGCAGGAAAGGGCATCTTTCAAGCATGTGTTTGCAGATTGTTTCCCCATCCACCCCACCCCTCTTTTTGGGACTGTGTTTTGTGATGGTCTCCAGGGAAAAAATTAGAAACTTCTAGATGACTCCTGTACTCAGTGAAGCACAATGCAAAATAAATCTATTTGAAGGTGATTTCCGTTTACTATTTTCCATCTGTACATTCTGAAAATCTAATACTAACCAGGAGGCATGCTTTTCTGATATGAGGAAATGAATTCAAAGCTGGTAAAAAAAAAAAAGTATATATCAAATGTCATGTGCCTCTTCTCCATTTACTTTTTATGTTTATGTGAAAAATATATATGTATGTTAAGAAAAAAAGAATAAAATTAAAACACATTTGCCTAAACCCTCTCAACTTCCAGAATATGGATATTATATTCCCACAGCTTTGCTCAAATGTAGACCATTTGAGAATGTGACAAATGAAGGAGTAAATTACTTTTCAGTACACCATTTCCAAGGTTGTTTTCTGCTTAGACTATCACATGTCAATTTGATGGATATGAATCTGAAGATTCAGTTACAATAGAAAGGACTACAGGATCAGAATGCACTGTGCAACCGTCTTTGTATATCTCAGCAGCTCAGCTAAGACACCTCAGTGCTCACAACTTACAGAGCCCCTACTGTACCAGTCAGGGGCTGTTTGATCCATGCGTCTCCTCAGAAATCTGACAACCCACATAAGGCTATATAAACAGACACCAAAAACTACCTTAGTTATTGGGGGAAGGGAGCAAAGCTGATCAGCCTGGAATATCTAACATCCATATGCTCATATACAATTTATACTTTATATGATGGCACAAACAGTTAACTCCTGACTTTGAAAACAAAGTAAGTTTTTGCCTATCTTAACAATCTTTACAGCAAAGTAGGACCTAATACTAATAATGTTAGTTAACATCAGTTACATTAAGAACGACTAGTTTCTTGGCCTTTTGACTAAGAACAAGTGAAGAACTACTAGTTTTGATACTAAATCCTAGTATGGAGAATATAGAAAATACCTATAATTCATCATAGAGTAACGTAGTTATTTGAATATAAGGGAGTCACTAAAACTCAGAATCTGTTCTCAAGCAAAATCCCAAGTGTTTGTTCTTAACATCACAAAGATGTATAAAACCAAGAGTTCGCATACCTCACAGAGAAACAGTAACAAGTCAAGGATGCCACTACAATCTATTCCTAGTAGATTAAATCATAGAAATTGTCATCTTTGAAGGTGGTCAGAAGTGATCAAATATCAACAGTTTCATGCTATGCTATAATACAGATTAGATCTAAAACCCATCCACTTCTCATTTCCATCACCACCATCATCATCTTTCAACTGGAAAATTCTAGGAACCTCCTAATGGTCCCCCTGCTTCCACCTTCCTCTATAATTGATTCCCTCTTCTGCAGCCAGCGTGATCTTTTTTTTTTTTAACACTTTTGAGCTTAACATACACACATAAAAGTACGCAAATCATGAATATACAATTTGATGAATTTTCACAAACTGAACAGATTCATGTAACAGTGCTCAAATCAAGAAATAGAATAATCACATAAATGAACTCATACAATGCATCCTTTCTTACATTTGGCTTTCCCCCCTCAATCTTATATTTGAGCTGACCTGTTGTTTCATGCTGTTGTGGGAAGCAACAAATTTGTTCATTCTGCCTGTTATTTAACATTCCATTGTATGGAGTATCACAACTTATTTTTCTATTCCACTGTTGATGAACCAGAGTGATCTTTTAAGAGTCATAACTTTTTAAAAAATAAATAAGATCAGGTAATTTCCCTAAATAACACTTCACTTGCTTTCCATTGTATCCAAAAGTCCTTACTGTGACTCTAGCATACCTCTCTAATTAACTTTACCACACCCACAGCACCCTTTCCCCAGCCCCCTTGCTCTAGCCACAGAGTCCTTGTTTCTATTTCTTCTCTCCATTACATGTGAAACTCTTTCCCAACAGAGAGCCTTCACTCAGGCTAGTCACTTTCCCGAATATTCTTCCTGGACATTACCATCCTATCTTCTACCAACCCAAATCAAGGCCACATTTACAAGGCTGGCTCTGACTCCATCCTTCAGCTTAAACCAAGATCTTGTTCTCGAACTTGCCGTTCTTAGCCCTCTCCTTTGGAACATCCCCTTACCCTGTTTCATACCACCCTACATGTTTCACTTTGACTTCTTACCTTATTTCATCTTGACTTTTCACTTTAGCTCTAAGAGGAAAATATGAAGGATAAAATGCCTACATTGTTGATAGCAGAAAGAAATACAACATGGTTATTTTTAAAGCAGAGCTCCACCAGGGGTGGGGCTGGGGGGGGGGTTGGATTTGGTAGGTAGGCAAGATTTAATACCTAGCTTACAGCCAAACCTCAACTCATGAAATCATTCAATCAATTTAATAGAAACATCCTTCTAGCTGGTTATACAGTACAGAGTTGTTGTTTGTTAATGGTTAACACTTTTTCACTTTCAATCTTTTGCTGCGGGATCATAATCAGTCAGTATGATAAAGGGATCCAAGTGGAGAAATGTTGAGACCAAAGACATATTACTGCAATCTCTGAATTCCTAACTAGACTTCTAAGGTGCCCTGCAACACACCTTGTGGGAGTGTTCCCTGCAGGCCAAGTGGCACCAACTTCCCACAAAACTATAAACAAAGAGTTCCAAGAACAAAATCACTTCATCTGAACAAAGGGAGGTTTTGTGTGGAAAGCATTTACAGTGTTTCCTATGAGGGTACAAAAAGTTTCTGTGGAGAAAGAGGAAACAAAATTTTTACTCGTTTTTTCAAAATGAAACCAGAATTTTCTTTTCTTTTTTTTTTTTAATTTTTTTATTTGAAACCAGAATTTTCTGTCAAGCAACTACAGAAAGTAAACTGGCAGATTTATGTAATTTTAAGTCCTGGGCATTTCTAAGTAAGTTAAAAAAAAAAAAAAAAAAAAAACCAGTATGCTTAAAAAAAAAGCAATGTATTTTTAAAGGGTAGTAGGGAAATTAAATGTGTACAGTTGGGTTTAACTTCTCCATGAAAATAAGTTTCTTATTCTGGTAAGAAATGGGTCATAGCAGTAAAAGTGTGCTGTAAATTCAACTTGACAAATGAGAAAATGAATTCCTGAGGGTAAGGCCTATTAAAGGAATATTTTAATTTAATCATGCAATGAATATTTTTGAGAAGCTTCTATATATGCAAGAAACTGCCTTACATATTTTAATGAGGTAAAACATAGTATTAGTTAATATAGTAATAGTTTCTTCTATTACTAAGTTCTTGGCCATAATATAAAAAGATCAAATATAAGGAAAAAAATGTTAAACTCCTAGATGAAGATGCCAGCTTCTAATATTTGCTTATAAACTTCAAAATTCAATAACATGTTACACCCACAACTCAAAACATTGGTCATTTCAGTGAACAGAGAAACAGCCTGCTTCTTTGTCATAAAATGTGATATGATGCCACCTTATGGTTGAAAATTAAATATGATGATCAACAGTCATATTCAGATATACCTTCTAGATGGGGGATGGCGAGAATGGTGAGTACCACTAAATCTGTAAAATTCATAAATCTAAATACATAGAACCAATTCGATCCTGGGAATAAAGTATAGAATGGTTACTATGGAAGTGTGCAGTATCTGGCACACAAGAAGAGTTCATTTTGTCAAGCTGTGTGCTCATCTGCTGCCCATTCTAGGTATTTTCACAGCAAATGTCAGTTGGGTTTTCCTAGGCCCCAATAGTTGTTCTTTACTTCCAAGTTCAAAGAACAACAAAATATGAAGTGAAACCAAGTGAAAATTTTTGATATTAACCTCATATAGTTTACTGGATATGAGGTTGAATGATTGCCATTTTTGTGGATCAAAATGGTCAGATATTGAAAATGTCATATGGTTCCTTCCATAGTAACTTTAAATATTAATGTAAATTCAACAAACATGGATAATAAAGAAATGTAACTGTAGTATTAGTCCAATATTGTGTCTGTCACTCTTCACTACATGACTAGAGAAACCTGGCCTGGTCCTTCCCAGGTGCTCTTCATCAGTGGCACAGCTCAGTGGTATAACTGATCTTCTCACTGGGTCCTGTGTACTTTCATATCCTTGGCACTGATCTACAATTCGTTTCTGGTGAGCACTGAAGAAATTTCTCGCTCAGTCTGCAATTGCTCAAAGTTATAAGTTGAAAGTTGAACATCATTATCAACCAAATTTTTGCAGTCCTCGGTTAATACTGTTTCTATTTACTAGAGAACAAATCCAAGAGTTTTGAGAAATGCAGATCTCCTTCTGTAATTATTCTATAAAATATCATGAAAACTCCCAAAATTCCTTGTCATCTCACTATTGATGAGTATAAAGCCTCAGTGGTTCCTTGAAAGGAAAAAATACCTTCCAACCTGAGAGCTATCTGAAAAGACTCTCCTTTATTCCAAAGTTATTTCTCTTGTCACATTATCAAATATTCTTCTTCCTTCCTCTTTCTCCAGAAATGACTTTATGATCAAAATGTCGAGTGTTTAACTATGGAATATTTATGTAAGTTATTCTATCTTAGCATTAGATTTTAGAAAAACACTACAGGAAGTGAGAGAAACAAACCCACTTATAATCAAGACACTATTTAAGAGGTACACATGCATATAAAATTACCACAAGACTGAAGAAATCAAATCTAAAATGTTATTATTGAGGCTCCTGGGTGGCTCAGTGGGTTAAAGCCTCTGCCTTTGGCTCAGGTCAAGATCTCAGGGTCCTGGGATTAAGCCCTACATCGAGCTCTCTGCTCAGCAGGGAGCCTGCTTCCTCCTCTCTCTCTGCCTGCTTCTCTGCCTACTCGTGATCACCATCTGTCAAATAAATAAATAAAATATTTTAAATAAATAAATAATAATATGTTATTATTATGGGAAACTGGATAAAGATTATATGGAAACTCTCTGTATTATCTTTACCTATTTTCTGTACATTTAAAGTTATTCCCAAACAAAAAGTTCATTTAAAAACAAAACAAAATAGGTGTTTCTGGCTTGTTCAATCGGTAGAGCATGCAACTCTTGATCCTGGGGTTGTAAGTTCAAACTCCACATAGGGTATAGAGATTATTTAAAAATAAAATTTTTCCAAGTTTTTATTTAAATTTCAGCAGTTAACATACAATGTAATATTAGTTTCAGTTGTAGAATTTAATAATTCATCACTTACATACAACACCCAGTGCTAATCACCGTAAGTGCCCTCTTAATCCCATCACCCATTTAACCCATCTCCCTGCCCACTTCCCCAAATACAAATTATGAAAAAAAAAAAAAAAAACAACCAACCACAGGGCACCTCGGTGGTACAGTCAGTTGTGCCCCACTCTTGGTTTCAGCTCACATCATGACATCCGGGTCATGAGATCAAGGCCCGTCTGGCTCCGTGCTCAGCACAGTCTACTTAAGTTTCTCTCTCCCTCTGCCCCTTCTCCTCCACATGCACACATTCTTTCTCTCTCTCTCTCTCAAATAAATGTATAAATCTAAAAAAGAAAAAAGAAAAACTACACACAGTTCAGGGAATCAGAACCAAAGTCAGAGCTAATTTGTCTTCTCTCCAACAGCTTTACCAGACTGAGGGCTCTTTTCCTTTTGTACATTTATTTATGTATTCTGTATAGACAAGTTCCCTTACCTTGCGAGGAGATTAGAGCTACCATCTTACTCCTGAGGAGAAAGACTCACATGATGGCTCCTGGTTTGAAGTTTCCTGTTCAAATGCTAATATAGAGACATGATGGCCCTGTGAGCTTAGGCAGGTCACTTCCCTCTCTGTGCTTTGCTACATCCTGTGCCTAAAGGGACAGATAATTCTTAGCTCCCATCTCTACTAGAAAAGGAAAGAAAGTTAAAACGTTAATCTGAACATATTTTTTAAGGAAGAAGAACATAATTTGAGGTGCCAGCTTCATACACAATGCAGACTATTACTGTCTGCTGGTTTTGTCAGCCTTAAATAACAAGCTTCCAAAGGCAAATTCTGCTCTTCAAATCACAATAGTCACTCTTGCGTTCCTTAACAAATAACGTTGCAAATCCTTAACTCTACAGTTCTAGTCCTAAAATTTAGTGTTCATTTATAGTAAGTAGCTTTTGCAGCTACCTGTGAGTACACCAATATTAACAATGCACTTTCTAAATATTTCATCTTCCTCTAAATATTTGTTTCACTTCTCATAGAGCACGAGGATCCCCAAAATCTGCCTTTCAAACGC
The DNA here is from genome assembly GCF_011764305.1 of Mustela putorius furo. Taxonomy (NCBI): domain Eukaryota; kingdom Metazoa; phylum Chordata; class Mammalia; order Carnivora; family Mustelidae; genus Mustela; species Mustela putorius. The sequence goes on from NW_025421998.1 coordinate 34,948,701, forward strand.
TGTCTACATCCTAAGAAAGGATGTGTGCCCTGAGTCACATAACACACGGACATCTGTTTAAGGGCCCACTTGAACTCTCCCACTTGGCTGCCATTTCACTTCTGCATAGCTCTCTGTTTAACCTTTTGCATCCTCGAGAGCAGTCAGCAGAAGCCACAGTATGAAGAATGGGGGTTCTTAGAAGCTACTGTGATCAAAAGGGTCCACCCTGCATGAACAGAATTTCTCTCTTCCTGGGCAGGTTGTGTTTTGCTATGGTGGAGAGGGAGAGATTTTGGGGGAGCTTTTGTTCATTTGTTTGTTTGTTTGTTTCATTAATTCCGAGCTAACAACTTCAGAGTAGGAACTTAGAAGTTTCACAGCTAGAAGAGATGTAAAACTTAATGGCTAAGGGTGATGTACACAACCTTCCATGTTAAGGAGAAAGCCAGAACCTAAAGATTTGAACCCCAAGTGGAACACTACTCAGACTATCTGTAAGGAAATCTGATTAACAAGCATTAGCCTCTTGCCCTCCTCTCTTCTGACTGCAGATTTGCTTTTCTTAGAAAACAGTGGATCTTTTCTCTCCTATAGGCCCAGACTAAATATCACTGAGCCTCTAGAACTAAGAAATCCCCACTATGTCATCTTCTAGAGCCCCTCTAACCCTTTGCAACTCCAAGAAAGAAATCACTTGTGGGGCGCCTGGGTGGCTCAGTGGGTTAAGCCGCTGCCTTCGGCCCAGGTCATGATCTCAGGGTCCTGGGATCGAGTCCTGCATCGGGCTCTCTGCTCAGCAGGGAGCCTGCTTCCCTCTCTCTCTCTCTCTGCCTGCCTCTCCGTCTACTTGTGATTTCTCTCTGTCAAATAAATAAAAAAAATCTTAAAAAAAAAAAAATCACTTCTGCTTTGCAGAAAACACTCAGAACCAGCACCAGCTTCTTTCCAAGGGCCTCAAGTTGGAAAAAGGCCTCCTACTTTAGGTGGAAGAGAAAATCTCCACACATCCCTTCCTCATCTTGCCCAAGGCTGGCTGTACAGCCTCATCAAAAACATAGTAAGAACCATCAGAGTATGGAAGGACCTAAATAAAATCAGATTTTAGGGATCTGACAAAGTTCAAATGTAGGAAAATTTAGAGCTGTGCTGTCTAATACAGTAACCATCAGCCCCATGCAGCTCTTTAAATTTGAATTACTTTAAGTAACATTGAAAATTCCATTCCCCAACCACACTAGTCATGTGTGGCTACAGTCTCGGACAGCCCAAATATGAAGAATTTCTGTCCATGCAGAAAGTTATATTGGACAGTACTGATATAGATCATACAGAGAGCTACATTTGGACTCTTTGAATCCTGCTAGATGATCTTCAGTATCTTTTAGTGAACATTCATTGAGCACTTACTTCATGAAAGACACTGAGCAAGGTACATGTTCATACAAAGATGAATGTGATGGCAAATGAGCATCAGAAGCTTATATTTGAGATTTAGAAATATACATTTAAGTGACTACTTATATTATAAAACAGAAATGTGTGCTGTAGTTGAGGAATAAGCAAATTGCCAAGCTTAGACAAATAAAGCAGGATGAAACCATTTCACACTGATATTCAGCAGTCCTGGGGTTCTAAGAGGACAAGCACTGTCTTGATTGAGAAGCTGCTCATTTCCATGCTGCCTGCTCCATGTCAACAGCACTTGAATGCATACCATCAAAATTGCTTTGAAAACTTGTCCAAAATAAACTTTTTTTGGTGAGAAGAAGGGATAAAAAACATAAGAGGCACTGCATGCTAATGGAAAGAACATAAGATTTAGAGTCAGAAGACCTGTTTGAGAGCTAGCCCTATTCTTACAAGCTGTGTGACTTTGAGTAAACCACTTAACTTCTCTGAGCCTCAGGATCTTTATTTTCAATGTGGGGGAAATAATCCCTACCCCATCTGCCCCATAAGCTAATACTATAAAAGTAAACATGATAATAAAAGTGCCTCACACACAGTAGAGTACTATGTTATTATTTTCCCTGAAAATGATATGCAACTTTGGAGGACATAGAAGTTTTGAACCGCATGTTCAAATTCGGCGCAAGGAATGGTATCAGCATCTCAATTTATAAATATTTGTTTAGATTCAAAAGCAAAAATATACACTGTCGGCCATCAACTCTCTCTCTTCTACTAGGGTCATGAACAGCCCAGGTTCACTACATCTTAATCCCAGAGGACAGTTCACCTCATGCCATCATGAAGGAGGCCATAGCACTGAGGGTGATCCTACCTTGAATAGCAAACAATTAAAAATTTCCTGGCTGGAGCAAGTCAACCAATGAATGGGAAAGTGGGATAGGTTTGTTTGCTATGGAGAACAGAGTGGATCAGTGGGATCATTGCAACAGTGTACAAATGGAAGGAAAGGAGGACTTGGAACAATCGCTAGATGCGTGTTCTGTTGATTTTATGAGGAATTTTAATAAGAATTTCACACTTTGTAACCACAAGTTTTAAGTCTTTCTGTGAAAATGCCAAATGCTTCTGTAAACGTAAAACGACACCACTTTTACTTTCCTGCAACTCCTGGCAATAGCATGGGATGATTTCTTTTTTCAGCAGAGAATGTGGCTAGATTGGGTTTTCTTCCAGATGTGTAGGGAATGGTTTTAATTACCTGGTGCCATGCCTTAATTCTTCAGCACCCCCTCAAATCTGTTGGGTTTGGCAGTGCCAGCAAGAGTGGAACCATGGAGGGAGCCATCCAGGCATCCAAGCTATGGTTTTGCCATGCTCACCATGTAGCTGGCACAGACTCACTTAAAATAGAATAAAAATGCTTATACTGGGATGCAAGCACTGAATAGCATAAATTTTCAACAAGGAGGTCTAAGGTTAAAATAATAAACTTCAAATGATGTATGCCACATGTGACATTTTGGTTCCAGACGTAACAACCCAAACCAAGGTCTTTTGCTTGACAATTCCAAAACAATATTACTCTCCTAGGTTTCTGATTTTGATTTTGCCTCAATTGCTCACAGATTACACTTTGGCAAACTTGAAGACAACACAGTACTGTTTAAAATGCACATGCCAGGAAGCCTTCATGATGATCTGCACTAAATCATCCCTGAATTCTTCGTTCCTGTGGTCACTTAACCATTTCCACAAATGTGGCATGGACTTTTTCTTCTGAAAGAGAATTTGAAATGATCACTCTAAGTAAGTAGTACAGTGAACTCTCCTCCCTGAATAAAACAATAGACATTTGTTCTAATATAATTGGCCATTTATCCCAGATCTCAGCAATTTATAGCTCAACTTTCTGAAACTGAAATCACAACATTTTAGTAGCAAATTATAGACTTATCAGTCATGGAAAAGTACGGAAGTGCCTCCAAAAAGTCCACACTTTGGTATGCATTTCATAACCCAGTTGAAAGGTCCAGTAGTCTTTGAATTTCTGCATTATTTTGAAATTCTACTTTTAAATTATTTTGAAGACATTGAAGCACATATTTCATCTTTAAATGCTTCAACCTTAATATCCTTAAGGTCAGAAGTATAAAACAAGCATGGAATTAAGTAGTATTTAGTTTTCTATTCTATCACCATATCTTTGTGAGAAAGGCAAATTATTGATAACCCTCCCTCATTACATTAGAAAAAGGCCCAAGATTACAGAAATGTTTAACAATGAAGCTAAATGATGTAATTATTTGAAGCCACCTTATTTGAAAATATAGTGATGGCTTTTTCCCTACTTTAGTTGAACTGCATACACATAGGTAAATTTGCAATTATTGTATATAACACAATAATAAAATGTTGAAGGAACATTGAGAATATCCACCAGATTGTTTCTAAATCACAGAGTTACTGTATGCTAGGTAGCTGAATGCCTTTAAAAATAAAAACAAAAACAACAACAACAAAAACCTCTTCAGAAACACTACTGAAATGCAAAATAATATATTAGAGTCAAGGAGAAGTGAAGGACTCAAACGTGATCCAGGTATATCCAGATAAAAGCTACAGGAAGCAGTGCACTGCAGGAGAAAAGCCTAAGGGAGTCAAATGACCATAAAATTTCAGAGCTGGAAAGACCCAAGAGCTCACCTATTCCACCCCAGCATTTTACAAATGAGGAAAATGAGGCCCAGATAAGGAATTGGCCTAAACTGAGGACAAGATTGCAACCACAGTTAGGTTCCCTGCTCCTATTCAACCAGTGCTCATCTTGCTAGACTCTAGTTTCAGTTCCAGCTCTAGCCATAACACTTAATTGTCAGTGAGTGACACTGAGGGAATCACAAAATCCTTCTTTACCTCTTATTTCTCCCCTGTAAAAGCAGGATAATATCAACCACTCTATGGTCTTCTTAAAATGAGTATGCAATATTACTATCTATATCGACAATTAGCATAATAAAGTCACACACTCAAAAGAATAAAAAGGAAATATCAAAGTGGTTTGTTTTTTAAAGATTATTCGAAGTTACAAATGGATAGGAAATTCTCAAAGTTCAAGGCCCTAAAAAAGCCTAGAGTCAGTAAATCCACAGACCAGTCATGAAACAAAGACGTTTCATCTTCTTTCAAATGCTTTTCCAAAGTTATTCAAGTAAAAATGATCATGGAGAAGAAAAGAAAATCATGGCATCTGCAGTAATAGGCATTAGACACTTGAAACATGGAACTGCAATAAATGCACAAATTTAAATTTGGAAGTTTTCCTTTTGTGTTCTCCTTATAGTTTTTCATGATACAGGCGATATCATTTGCAAGCAAAGATAAACATTCTTCACCGATGCCAGCAAACATTCTTTGTAGCAAAAACTTACTAATGAACATCTTCTCACCAGTGGGTCCCTACCAACCATGAGGAAGGAAAATAAACTAATTATTTTTCTTGAATTTTTTCAATTTTTATATTATCTTTTATATATTAAGCAAAAAGATGACTGAAAGCCTCTGAGCCCTTTAAATCTTATTTTATTGCATTTTTCTTCACTTAGTCATGTTACAGGCAGAAAGAGTCCATTTTTGTTGGTACTTCCTTATGAAAGATACCAATATGTGATTACTTCTCACTTCAAATTATATCAAAGAAATGAGCATAGAAATAGATTTATTAGCTCAGGTCATCAAAATTAATGTGCTTAAAATGACTAAAGAAAATAAATGTTCTTGCATGACCCTGTGGCTGGAAGGATTCTTCCAACATAGGAAAGCCAGGTCCTTTCCTGATAAATTCAGGTCTCTTTAACTTAAGAACATGGAAATGAGCATAGATTCCAGTGATTCCAATTAAAACCAACATAACCAATGTAACCAATAAAATCAAGTTTGATTAGAAATTAGATCAGAAATGAACCCAGCACATAGGCCAAAATGCTATCATGTATATGGTGTAGAATCCAGTACTTGTGGGTGTGTTAGATATGTCGGCCATATAGCTGCAAGTACTGTTTCAGTTCCTGAGAGTTCATTTGGTTTTAATCTCTGATGATAGACCGATTCTCTGGTCCATCCCCATGTGTCCTACTCAGGGCCTCGGTGAAGAGAAACTTCACAAGAGTGTATGGTGTAAGAGCAAATTCCCGCTACAGTATTGGGGGAAGTGAGGGCAGAGATTCTTCAAGATAGAGGCCCTCTGGTAAAGTAATAATAACTAAAAGTGGGAAGGACTTCCACTTCTGGCCACAACAGAGAAACCTATCCTCCTAAACAACTTATGAAACTTGACAAGACTTAGGAAATAACAGCTTTCAGATGTTGGGCAACAGGTAAAATCTGATCCCTGAGAGAAGGGAAACAAACAAGCTGAGCCTGGAAGTGCTTTACAGATCTCAGGGTAGGGTGCTAAGGAAACAGGTCAGAATTCAGGGCCATGGAGGCAGCTGGAATTCATGGGGCACAATACTGGAGAGAAAGGGGCTATGTAATTTGTCTGCACAAATACATTAATTCCAGGTTGAGAAACGTGCTAGAAAGGAGTAAATAGAATTTCCAAAAATCCACGCAGGGGCCTCCTTGAGTCTTTGATGCACATACAAGACTCTAGAAAGCCAGGGAAGGAACAACTACAGGGGACCTATGAGCTGAACAACTAGCAGAGCTCCCACAGGATTTGGAAATGTTCAAGGTTCAACCTGCCAAAATAGACCTCACTGAACACCCTGAGCATTCGAAAGATCCTAGAAAAAACCATGCCTTAGGAGAACTGCTCTAGTCCTAGTAAAGATAGTCTACATCTGCTCTCACACAGCTGGAAAACCAGCCTCAAAGATCAAATGAATGGCTGTTTTGCCAAGTAAACCATGTAAACCCCTTAGTAATACAAGGTGTTAATTATGCTACTTGTCATTAAATCATGGCCAATGTGTGTTTATGCTGCAGTAGGTCAGACAATCTTACTCCAGAGCTATAGGCAAAATCTTAAGAAGTCCAGAAGCAAACTAGAAGTCATGTGGACTATTTTTTCTTAGTTGTTATTTTTCCAGACCAAGGCAGAAGGCATGCTTTGCAAATTCAGCACAGTCTTAACAAGAAAATTTTGAATGAGTTAATGTACCTCAATGAGCAACCTTGGAACCCATCTCAGAATTTTCACCAATCCCTCAAACACTTACCAGTGGTACACCTAATGCCTTTCTCCTAAAAATACTAACATTTATAGGGTTTGCTGGTGCCAGGCAATGGGCTGAACTTTTTTTATTTTTTTAAGACTTTATTTATTTATTTGACAGACAGAAATCACAAGTAGGCAGAGAGAGAGAGGGAGAAGCAGGCTCCCTGCTGAGCAGAGAGCCTGATGCGGGGCTCGATCCCAGGGCTCTGGGATCATGACCTGAGCAGAAGACAGAGGCTTTAACCCACTGAACCACCCAGGTGCCCCTGGGCTGAACTCTTTACATGCATCATCTGATCTCCATAATCCTATTAGGTAGGATTCCAAAGCCAAGTACTTAATCACACATGATTCCCTGTGTTGAGAGTGAACCTACAGATTTTACTCACAGACATTCGCAGAATTTCCACACAAAAATTTCTACAACAACATAGCAATCAAGTCAGTAAATGAAAGCCAGACTGGTTTATGCCTCTTGCATGATTCCTTCATATCCCAGGCAGTTGGGGCAAACTAAATTGTATGAATTTTTGTTTTGATCTGGGCATGGGTGAGGGGGTGTGGTAGCATTCTTAAATTATGGCGTCTGAATAATTTTTTCTCTATTGTGGCATTTTTATCAAAAATGGCAATTTCCAAAGGAGGCCAAATTCCTTGATATAGTCTGTTCTAAACTCTTGTCTATAATTTTACTGTAAACATAACTTTCCCTATTGGTTCAGCTAATCATTTAAAGATGCTATAGACATTCTTAAGTGTTTAGACTTTCATGAAAGACCTGACTGCTACAAAAACTCACAGTATAACCCTAAACAAGTCAGTGAATCTTCCTGGGCCACGGTGTCCTTGTGTAGAAAACAAGGACCTTTAACTATATTGACCTTCACCAAATTGCATATCACAGAACAGTCCTAAGAGATACTGTCTACAAACATATGGATAATATCCACTTATTCACTCAAAAAACCACAAAACACCCATATTTATTGAGCATCTACTATATCTATCTACATCTACTACTACTATACTTTAGTCAGGAAGACAGACAATAAATGAGCAACAAAGATATATGATTCCAAGTTGAGAAAAGTGCTGTGAAGGAAATAAATGGGGTTTTTAATAAAAAATAATGACAAGGGGGCATGTTCAGATAAGATAGCGAAAAAAGGCCTCTCTAATATCATAATATATCAAGCTATCATAGTATCTTAAGTGCTACTAATGTAATTTATAAGATCCTCATATAATTATTATCACTTAAGTTAACATTTGAAGAGAAGGGCATATGACCAGAGGAAAGCATTACAGGCAAAATACCAGCATCTGTGAAAACCCCACGGTGTGAAACTGATTAACAAGCTCAAAGAATAAAAAGGCCAGGGAGATGCAAGAGCAGGAGTGACTTCTTCAGGGGACTGGAGAGATTGGCAGGAGCCAGATCTTGCAGAGCTTCAGAGCCACAAAGAAGAGCTTGGGTTTTATTTTAAGTAGGATAGAAATGAATTTAAACTAGAAGTACTGATAGATGGAATAGATGGAATTGGTTTTTTAAAAGGTCACTCCTGCTGTCCTGCAAGGAACGGTTTGGAAAGCCAAGGAAATACTTGGGAAGAATAAGAAGCTATATTAGTTTTCAGCTGCTGCTGTACTAAATTATTCAGAAACTTCGTGGCTAAAACAATAGAAATTTATTATCCTACAGTTCTGAAGGTCTGATGTCTGACATGGGTCTCACTGAGCTAAAATCAGCAGGACTCTATTCCTTTCTAGAGGTGAATCCATTACTTGCTCATTTGGGTTGTTGGCAAAACTCTGTTCTCTCAGGTTGTAGAACTGAGTTTCCTGTTTTCTTGTTGGCTGTAAGCTTGGGCCATTCTCAGCTTCTAGAAGAACCCACGTTCCTTTGTGCCACCTACCACAAAAGCTGTGATAGCAGTTCCAAGTGACACATTAGAAAGATAAGACCAGCATCCTGGCAATGGTAAAAGTAGACTGATTTAAGACATGTTTTTGGAGGTAGAATTAACAGGCTTGGCGATGATTGATTATATTGGTGAAGAGGTGGGTACAAAAGGAGGAAATCAAGGCTGACTCCTAAATTCCTGGTCTTTCAGGCTTATCAGCTGAGTGCCAAGAGAGGTCTTTTATAAAATAAAGAAGGCTGGGAGTGAAACCAATTTTAAAGAAAAACACAGGAGTTCTGTTTTCTGTGGAAGAGTCCTAGAGAAATATTAACCAGATCATCTCTGAGATCTCTTACTGTTTTAATACTCTTAAGAATTTGCTAAAAATATCTTTTCTTTTTTTAAAGATTTTATTTATTGATTTGACACACAAAGAGAGATCTTAAGCAGACAGAGAGGTAGGTGGAGAGAGAGAGGGAAGCAGACTCCCCGCTGAGCAGAGAGCCCGATGCGGGGCTCAATCCCAGGACCCTGGGATCATGACCTGAGCCGAAGGCAGAGTCTCGACCCACTGAGCCACCCAGGCACCCCTAAAAATATCTTTTCTACTGAGGGTTGAAAGTGCCTAAATTTTTAAAATTATTATTACTATTGTCTTGAGAAATATATATATTCAAGGGTGACTTGTTTGTGATATATCAAATTCTTTGGAATAGAAGGAACATTGGTACATTAGTTATCTAATACTGTATTTAAAAGTGCCTCTAGGGACGCCAGGGTGGCTCAGTTGGTTGGACGACTGCCTTCGGCTCGGGTCATGATCCTGGAGTCCCGGGATCGAGTCCCGCATCGGACTCCCAGCTCCATGGGGAGTCTGCTTCTCTCTCTGACCTTCTCCTCGTTCATGCTCTCTCTCACTGTCTCTCTCTCAAGTAAATAAATAAAATCTTTAAAAAAAAAAAAAAGTGCCTCTAAATTTAGTAGCTAAAAACACAGTTTCCTGTGAGTCAGGATCCAGACACTAATTAGTCAGGTCCTCTGCTTCATGGTCTTTCATGTGGCTGTAATCAAGATTGTGGTTAGGGCTAGGATCTTAATAATGGCCCAATTGGGAAAAGATTACCTGAATGTGTTACATGGTTATTGGCATGATTCAGTTCCTTGAATATTGTTGTACTGAAGTCCTCAGTTATTCACTAACAGTTGACCAGAGACAACCCTCAGTTCCTTTTCATATGGGCCTCCTTACTATTTATTTCTTTTATTTTTTTATTGTGTTTTTTTAATCACCATAAAATACATCATTACTTTTTGATGTGCCGTTTCTTTCATCAAAGCTAGCAAGAAAGACAGAGTCTACTAGATAGTCAGAGTCTTGTCTAACTTAATCACAGAAATGAGATCCCTCAATATTGCCGTATTCTGTTGGTTAGAAACAAGTTACTTAATGGGAAGGACTTATACTGGGCCATGAATATCTGGAGGCAGGGATCATTGGGGGCCATCCTAGGGACCTCAGACCACATTTGGAGACTGAAGAAACCAAAGAGGAAAACAAGTAACCATGAAAGAGAAAAGGGAAAATGAGAAAGACAACTTTGATCTTCTCGACTTTTTTCAGACAGGAGTCCTGTACAGCATACTTCAGTGAGCAGATTGTTCTCGGGAGAGGTGATGGGAAATTACTTGTAAGGTGAAAAAGGACAACCCAAGAAGGATTGCAAGTCAGTTTGACAATAACATCTAAAGATTATAATGGGGAGGGGGGCGGGTAGATAAAGATGTTATTTTAAAATATTTTTAATTCAAAATGAGTTTACTAAAATAGAAGATTTTAGCAGAATTAGAGTAAAAATACAAGAAGAAAAGTAGTATTTTGGAAAACACACTAGTCAGTTCTCAACAATAACAATGAAAAATATAGTAAGCAATTGCTAATGGAACTCTCTTAAACATAGAAGACTTTGACATTCTTCCATCTTGCATATTATCTTACACATTGGTTTTTTGTTTTTTTTTAAGTAGAAATAAAGACAAGGACTACTTTCCAGGTCTTCTCAAGAAGCATCTGTCTTTCTTTGTTCCATTCTATTTTCCTTTCTTTAAATTTAGGATTACTTGACTTCTGCTTTATTGAAATAAAAGCCTTATAATTTTAATTTTGAAAAATAAAAGTAGACAAATCTAATAATATACCAATATAACCTAGATGTACCATACTAATGTCAGATGTTAATAATTATACAAACTTGGCATGGGTTATGTGGAAACTTTCTGTAGTATCTTCATAACTTTTCTATAAATCTAAACTATTCTAAAAATAATGCTTATATTTTAAAAAACACTTTCCCCAAAATAAATTTGTTAATGTAAGTGAAAGAAGATCAACAACCCAGACTGTCTAACTTTCTTTCATTATAGTGGCAGAGATTCTTTGCTTTGGAGTTGGTGCCCAGGCGGGGGCTTGATATCACAGGAACTCCTGCTTTGAGACTTCACCTGAAGTGTGATCTTCAGTGGACAGAGTACAGACTCAGCTCCAGATTTCTGAAAACATCCCATGTTAAAAAAAAAATCAGTTTAACTCGTCATTCCCTAAGCCATCAGTTTGGAATACTACCCCAAGGAAACCTTCCTAGGAAAATAGCAAAAGGATGGTAAAGGCTATAGGTAGAGAGCTGTTGCTCCCTGTATTGACAACACTGGGAAAATTAGAGGCAACTAAGTGTTGAACAATAGGAGTATGATTAATTGTCTTATAGACAATCTACTCACAGAAATAGCCATTAAATGATGGTTATGAAGATTTTGTTACTTGAGGGAAAAATTTATATCATACTTATGCTTCTAAAATAGGTATTTTAAATCAAAACATAAAAATGTACATAACATGTAAATATAATTTTGATCACCAAAGGGTCCAGTTTATTAATCTTATAAATAATTCCCTCTCCTGGGTGCCTGGGTGGCTCAGTGGGTTAAAGCCTCTGCCAGGCACTCTGCAAAATGTTGGTGGCCCAATAGTGAGCAAAATGGACATGGCTCTTGCCCTGATGGAATTTACAATCTAGCATGAGATATAAATAACCTCACCAATATCTTTAGTACAAAACCGTGTTCCTATTATGAAAGGAAATATGGAGTACTATGAAAGAATATTATCAGAGGACTTATTTAAAGAACAATTTTGACTCAAAGATGTAGCACACATCAAGCACTATCTTTGTGGGCTATTTGTTAACATGAAAATGTTAGAGACAATTTGAACCTTAAATGCCTATCTCATTCACAAAGATTTGCAATAAAGTCTTGCTGTATGTCTCCAAGTTCAGACCATGCACTTCTCTCACTTCTCAGCTTTCCTGTAACTCCACTAAATGTTTCAAATTATTGGCAGGAACATTTTCATCTCACTTTTTCTGGAGCTGGCCTCACATTTAATCTTTTAGAAGATTTCACTAAGTCCTTTTTCTTTTTTTTTTTTTAATCCTAAACGCGCGCGCTCGCACGCACACACACACTCACTCACAAAAGGGAAAAATGTATAACATTCATGTGGGGATCTACCTCTTTCCCACTTTCAGCCTGCTGGATTGGACACACTTCCCAGTTCCATGGGTGATGTCAACCTGGCCTTTTTTCAGGACCAAGTAAATGACATAATCCAGTCCAATAGAAGCACTCGGGCCTTGTGCTAAGAACACTAGGATAGAGAGTCTTATTCTATTTCACTGGTTTTGAAACTTTGAAGGATTAGCCCAGGAACTTCTGACAGCCATCTTGTAGTTACAAAGAGAGGGCCTGAGAATAGATTGAACACACAAGAAGCTACACTGAGAGATGGAGAAAGGAGAAATAGACACTGATAACAATTTGAACCCCAGACTCCAGACCATATTTGCCTTGCATATCCCACATCTGGTCTGTGGCAAATTGTGTTCACTGCCCAACATACACTGGAAAGAAAGGTCAACCAACACAGACACCTCTCCTTCACTCCTGTGGTTGGAACATCAGGAGACTGGTCTCACTTTTAGATTTTCCATGTAATCATTAGACACTAGTCCACTGTGTTCCCTTAACCACAGGGGCCCACATCAAATTCCTCACACCAACTGTTAAATCTTTCTCTTAATCTGAGATGAAGAAGAAGACACCCTCCCAAGCTACCTCCTTAGAGGTAAAGCTCAGCACAACACTCTCTAAAGAAATCCTTACACATCCTGAAACCACCTCTACTTTCTCAACCTTTTCATGACTTTTATGTGGGCAGGGGATTTAAGAATCATCTAACCAGTTTACCCCTTTGGAAACTGCATAAGATCTACCTCCTCCCTTAGCATGCAGCATTAATTATATCTTTGGATCTTGGCAGAAATGTCCATTTTGATGTTCTGTTATACATGTGAAGTCACCCATAGCATATTTTATTTACAAGGGAAAGAAGTTGAAAACTACTTCAATGTTTTCACATTTCCTACAGAGTCCAAAACGAAAAGTCTGACCCCAACATAATCATAGACAAAACCAAGCTCATATTTTTAGTAGTCAGGGAACTTTGAAGGGTTTAGAGGAAAGCAATCGAGATGATTAAGGAGTATAAAAAATAAGGCTAAAGGAATTACCATCTTCTAAAAGGATACACCTAATGTAATCATCACATATAAGAATGTCTACACCCCAGGGGAGTATGTCAAGCTAGTTCACCTAAACTAATACATTTGATTTGGCTATAACAACAAATGAACCTAAATCCTGGGAGAAAGAGTTATTAACTTAATGGGTTATCAGTGGAGGTCATGGATCTTTCTTTGGAGTTAATTTTAAAAACAGAAAAGACTCTATTTTTTTTTTAATTTAAATTCAATTTAATTAACATATAGTGTATTATTAGTTTCAGGGGTACAATTTAGTGATTCATCTGTTGCATGTAACACACAGTGTTCATTATATCAAGTGCCTTCCCTAATGCCCAATTACCTCATCCCCCCCACCAACCTCCCCTGCCACTATAGGAGAGTTCCCCCTTCTCTGCATCCTCACCAACATCCGTTGTTTTCTGCTAATTTTAGCCATTCTGACCAGTGTGAGTTCGTATCTCACTGTAGTTTTGATTTGTATTTCCATGATACCGAGTGATGTTGAACATTTTTTCATGTGTCTGTTGGCCGTTTATAATCTTCTTTGGAGAAATGTTTGTTCATGTCTTCTGCCCATTTATTGACTGGACTTTTTGGTATTTGGGTGTTGAGTTTGATAAGTTGTTTATAGATTTTGGATACTATACCATATCTATGCTATCTGTATGATACTATACTTTTTTATAGTATACTATATTTTATCTGAAATGTCATTTGTGAATATCTTCTCCCATTCCATAGGTTGCCTTTTATTTTTTTTTAAAAGATTTTATTTATTTATCAGAGAAAGAGAGGGGGAGAGAGCGAGCACAGGCAGACAGAATGGCAGGCAGAGGCAGAGGGAGAAGCAGGCTCCCTGCTGAGCAAGGAGCCCGATGTGGGACTCGATCCCAGGACGCTGAGATCATGACCTGAGCCGAAGGCAGCTGCTTAACCAACTGAGCCACCCAGGCGTCCCCATAGGTTGCCTTTTAGATTTGTTGATTATTTCCCTTGCTGTGCAAGAGTTTTTTATCCTGATGAAGTCCCCATAGTTCTTTTTTGTAGATTTAATTCGACATAGAGTAAGCATGAGTTGGGGAGGGGCAGAGGGAGAGAGGAAGAGAAACAAGCAGACTCCCCACTCAGTATGGGGCCATAAAAAGGGCTCCATCCCAGGACCCTAAAATCATGACCTGAGCTGACATCAGATGCTTAAGCGACTGAGCCACCCTGGCACCCCCAATAGTTTGTTTGTTTGTTTGTTTGCTTTTGTTTCCCTTGCCTCCAGAGACATATCTAACAAGAAGTTGCTACAGCCAAGGTCGAAGAGATGGCTGCCTGTGTTCTCTAGGATTTTGATGGATTCCCATCTCACATTGAAGTCTTTCATCCATTTTAATCTATCTTTTTTAATGTGGTATAAGGAAATGGTCCAGTTTTATTCTTCTGCATGTTGCTGCCCAATTTTCCCAACACCATTTGTTGAAGAGACTGTCTTTTTTCCATTGGATATTCTTTCCTGCTTTGTTGAAGATTAGTTGACCATAGAGCTGAGGTCCATTTCTGGGTTCTCTATTCTGTTCCATTGATTTAGGAGTCTGTTTTTGTGCGAGTACCGTATTAAGACACTCTTTAAAATAGCTTAGTAGAAGTCAGAGTGTCACCTCTTTACTATACTGTAAATCTTTTTTTTTAATTTTAATTCCAGTGTAGTTAATATACAGTGTTATATTAGTTTCCAATGTACAATATAGTGACTCATCAGTTCTAAACATCACTCAGTGCTCATCATGATAACTATACACTTAATCCCCTTCACCTATTTCACTCATCCCTTCACCCATTTATCTTCTGGTAACCATCAGTTTGTTCTATTAAGTAGTTAAAAGTCCAGTGAATTCTGGAACACTGAAAAGAAACTTAAAAAAATAAATAAAAATTTTTAAAAAGAGTCTTTTCCTCTTTTTGGGGGGGCTATCTCTCTTTATCTTTGTTTTCTTTCTTAAATTCCACATAAGATTGAAATCATATGATCTTTGTCTTTCCCTGACTTATTTCACTTAGTATATTCTCTAGATCTATCCATGTTATTGCAAGTGTCAAGATTTCATTCTTTTTTATGGGTGAGTAATATTTGTGTGTGTGTGTGTGTGTGTGTGTGTGTATGTGTGTGTAAGATTACTTTTTCTTTATCCACTTATCTGTTGATGGACACTTGGGCTTCTTCCATATCTTAGCTATTATAAATAATGCTACAATAAATATAGAATACATATCTTTTCAAATTAGTGCTTTCATATTTTGGGGGTAGATACTCAGTGGTAGAATTACTGGAATATATGGTATTTCTCTTTTTAATTTTTTGAGGAAACTCCATATTGGTTCCCATGGGGTCTGTGCCAGTTTATATTCCCACTAGTAGTGCACAAGCATTGCTTTTTTATCCACATCCTTACCAACATTTGTTTTTTCCTGTGTTTTGGATTTTAGCCATTCTAACAAGTGTCAGGTGATATATCATTATAGTTTTGATTTGCATTTTCCTGATAAGTGGTGTTGAACATCTTTTCACATGTCGGCCATCTGTAGGTCTTTGGAGAAATGTCTGTTCATGCCTTCTGCCCATTTTTTAATTGGATGGTTGGGGGTTTTGGTGTAGAGTTGTATACGTTTTTTATAGATTTTGGATACTAAACTTTTATTGGATATGCCATTTACAAATATCTTTTCCCATTTCAGTCATTTGTCTTTTATTTTGTTAATTATTTCCTTCACTGCACAGAAGCATTTTATTTTGATGAAGTCTTAGTAGTTTACTTTTTCTTTTATTTCCCTTGCCTCCAGAGACATATTTAGAAAAATATTGCTATGAATAATGTCAGAGAAATTACTACAAGTCATCTTTTCGGAGTTTTATGGTTTCATGTCTCATGTTTAGGTCTTTAATCCATTCTGACTTTATTTCTGTGTTTGGCATAAGAAAGTAATCCAGTTTCATTCTTTTTGCATTTAGCTGTCAAGTTTTCCCAGTGCCTTTTGTTAAAGAGGCTTTTGTCCTTTGCATATTCTTGCTTCCTTTGTCATAGATTAATTAACCATATAATCGTAAGTTTATTTCTGGGCTTTCTATTCTGGTCCATTGATCTATATATCTATTTTTGTGCCACTACCACACTGTTTTAATTACTACAACTTTGTAGTATTTCTTGAAATCTGCGATTGTGACACCTCCAGTTATGAGTTCTTCTTTTCCGAGATTGCTTTGGCTATTTGGGGTCTTTTGCAGCTCCACACAAATTTTAGGATTATTTCTGGGGTGCCTGGGTGGCTGAGTGGGTTGAGCCTCTGCCTTCAGCTCAGGTCATGGTCTCAGGGTCCTGGGATCCAGCCCCGCATTGGGCTCTCTGCTCAGCAGGGAGCCTGCTTCCCTGTCTCTCTCTCTCTGCCTGCTTCTCTGCCTACTTGTGATTTCTCTATCAAATAAATAAAAAGGAAAAAAAATTTTTAAAATTTTAGGATTATTTCTTTCAGTTCTGTGGAAAATGCTGTTAGTTTATTGGGATTATTTTAACTCTGTAGATTGCTTTGAGTACTACGAGCTTTTAAACAATATTTATTCTTCCAAACTGTGAGCATCTAATGTCTTTCCATTTCTTTTCATTGTCCTGAATACCTTTATCAGTACTTTATAGTTTTCAGAGTACTTGTCTTTCACCTTCTTGGTTAAGTTTATTTCTAGGTATTTTATTATTTTTAGGAAATTGTAACTGGGATTGTTTTCTTAATTTCTCTTTCTACCACTTCATTTTTAGTATATAGAAATGCAGTGGATTTCTCTTATTAATTTTGTATCCTTGACCTTACTGAATTCATTTATCAATTCTACTGATAGAACTGATAGAACTCTCCCCCCAACTTTTGGGGGGACTCTTTTGGGTTTTCTATTTATAGTATTGTGTCATCTGCAAAGAGTGAAAGTTTTAATTCTTCCCTACCAATTTGGATGCCTCTTATTTATTCTCTTTTTAATATTTTTAAAGATTTTGTTTATTTATTTGACAGAGAGACAGAGAAATCACAAGTAGGCAGAGAGGTAGGCAGAGGGGGAGGGAAAAGCCAGCACCCTGCTGACCAGGGAGCTTGATGCAGGGCTTTATCCCAGGACCCTGAGATCATGACCTGAGTTGAAGGCAAAGGCTTAACCTCCTGAGCCACCCAGGTGCACCTATTCTTTTTTTTTTTTAAACTGGAAATTTATAACTTTTTTTTTAGGAATTAAACTTTTTAAAACTTTTTTTTACTATGTTGTATTAGTCACCATACAATACATCATTAGTTTTTGATGTAGTGTTCCAAGATTCATTGTTTGCATATAACACCCAGTGCTACATGAGGTACGTGCCCTCATTAATACCCATCACTGGGCTAACCCATCCCTCAACTGCCTCCCCTCTAAAACTCTCCATTTGTTTCTGGGAGTCCATAGTCTTTCATGGTTTGTCTCCCACTCCAATTCCCCCCACCTTCATTTTTCTCTTCCTTCTCCAATGTCCTCCATGCTAGTCCTTATATTCCACAAATAAGAGAAACCATATGATAATTGATTTTCTCTGCTTGATTTATTTCACTCAGCATAATCTCTTCCAATCCCATCCATGTTGATGCAAAAGCTTTCTGATGGCTGAGTAATATTCCATTATATATATGGACCACATCTTCTTTATCCATTCATCTGTTGAAGGGCATCTCGGCTCTTTCCACAGTTTGGCTATTGTGGACATTGCTGCTATGAATATTGGGGTGTATATGGCCCTTATTTTCACTACATCTGTAACTTTGGGGTAAATACCCAGTAGTGCAATTGCTGGGTCATAGGGTAGCTCTATTTTTAATTTTTGAGGAACCTCTGTACTGTTTTCCAAAGTGGCTGCACCCACTTGCATTCCCACCAACAGTGCAAAAGGGTTCCCCTTTCTCCACAGCCTCTCCAACATTTGTTGTTTCTTGCCTTGTGAATTTTTGCCATTCTAACTGGTGTAAGGTGATATTTCAATGTGGTTTTGATTTGAATTTCCCTGATGGCTAATGATGATGAACATTTTTCCATGTGTCTCTTAGCCATTTGTATGTCTTTTTTAGAGAAGTGTCTGTTCATGTCTTCCACACATTTTTTGACTTGATTATTTGTTTTTTGGGTGTTGAGTTTGATAAATTTTTTATAGCTCTTGGATACCAGCCCTTTGTCTGTAGTGCCATTTGCAGATATCTTCTCCCATTGTGGGGGTTGCCTCTTTGTTTCGTTGACTGTTTCCTTTGCTGTGCAGAAGCTTTTGATCTTGATGAAGTCCCAAAAGTTCATTTTTGCTTTTGTTTCCTTCGCCTTTGGAGATGTGTCTTCGAAAGAAGTTGCTGTGGCCAATGTTGAAGAGGTTACTGGCTATGTTCTCCTCTAGGATTTTGATGGATTCCTGTCTCACCTTGAGATCTTTCATCCATTTAGAGTTTATCTTTGTGTATGGTGTAAGCAAATGGTCAAATTTCACTCTTCTGTATATAGCTGTCCAATTTTCCCAGTACAGTATTGAAGAGACTGTCTTTTTTCCATTGGATATTTTTTCCTGCTTTGTCAAAGATTATTTGACAAAGAGTTGAGAGTCGATATATGTGCTGTCTGTTCTGTTCCCTTGGTCTATGTATCTGTTTCTATGCCAGTACCGTGCTGTCTTGGTGATCACAACTGTGTAATATATTTTGAAATTAGGCAACAGGATGCCCCCAACTTTGTTTTTCTTTTTCAACATTTTTGGTGATTTAGGGTCTTTTCTGGTTCCATACAAATTTTAGGATTATTTGTCCCAGCACTTTGAAAAATGCCAATGGTATTTTGATCAGGATGGTGTTGAAAGTATAGATTGCTCTGGGTAGCACAGACATTTTAACAATGTTTATTCTTCCAATCCATGAGCATGGAATGTTTTTCCATCTTTTTGTGTCTTCTTTGATTTCTTCCATGAGTGTTCTATAGTTCATAGAATAGAGATCTTTTACCTCTTTAGTTAGATTTATTCTAAGGTACCTTAAAATTTTTGGTGCTATTGTAAATGGAATCGATTCTCTAATTTCTCTTTCTGCAGTTTCATTATTAGTATATAAGAAAGCAACTGATTTCTGTGTATTAATTTTGTATCCTGCCACATTACTGAATTGCTGTATGAGTTCTAGTAATTTGGGGGTGGAGTCTTTGGGGTGTTCCACATAAAGTATCATGTCATCTGCAAAGAGAGAGAGTTTGACTTCTTTGCCAACTTGAATACCTTTTATTTCTTTTTGTTGTCTGATTGCTATTATTAGGACTTCTAGTCCTATGTCGAGCAATAGTGGTGAGAGTGGGCATCCTTGTTGTGTTTCTGATCTTAAGGGAAAGGCTTTTGCCCATTGAGAACGATATTCGCTATGGGTTTTTCATAGATCAAATTCATGAAATTGAGGAATGAATCCTCTATCCCTATACTCTGAAGAGTTTTAATCAGGAAAGGATGCTGTATTTTGTCAAATGCTTCTTCTGCATCAGTTGAGAGGACCATATGGTTCTTCTCTCTTCTCTTATTAATTTGTTCTATCACATTGATTGATTTGCAAACGTTGAATCACCCTTTCATCCCAGGGATAAATCCTACCTGGATAATCCTTTTAATGAACTGTTGGATCCTGTTAGCTAGGATCTTTTTTTTTTTTTACGTTTTTTTTTTTTTAGATTTTATTTATTTATTTGATAGAGAGTGAGAGTGAGAATGACAGGGGAGAAGGTCAGAGGGAGAAGCAGACTCCTCATGGAGCTGGTAGCGCCATGCGGGACTCAATCCTGGGATTGCGGGATCATGACCTGAGCCGAAGGCAGTCCCTTAACCAACTGAGCCACCCAGGCGCCCCTGTTAGCTAGGATCTTGTTGAGAATTTTGGCATCCGTATTCATCAGTGGTCTTGGTCTGAAATTCTCCATTTGGTGGAGTCTTCTCTGGTTTGGGGATCAAGGTGATGCTGGCCTCATAGAAAGAGTCTGGAAATTTTCCTTCTTTTTCTATTTTTTGAAATAGCTTCAGGAAAATAGCTATTATTTCTTTGTTGAATGTTTGGTAGAATTCCCAGGGAATCCATCAGGTCCTGGACTCGTTTTTTGGGAAGTTTTTGATCACTGCTTCAATCTCGTTACTGGTTATTGGTCTATTCAGGTTGTCAGTTTCTTCCTGGTTGAGTCTTGGAAGTTCATAGGTTTCCAGGAATGCATCCATTTCTTCTAGGTTGCTTAACTTATTGGCATACTGCTGTTGATAATAATTTCTGATAATTTTCTCTATTTCCTTGGTGTTAGTCGTGATCTCTCCCTGTCATTCATAATTTTATTAATTTGGGTCCTTTCTCTTTTCTTTTGAATAAGTCTGGCCAGTGGTTTATAGATCTTATTAACTCTTCCAAAGAACCAGCTTCTAGTAGCATTGATGTGTTCTAACTGTATTTCTGGTTTCTAATTCATTGATCTCTGCTCTAATCTTAATTATTTGCCTTTTTGTGCATGGGTTAGGCTTAATTTGTTGCGGATTCTCTAGTTCTTTAAGGTATAAAGATAGTTTGTGTATTGGGGATTTTTCTATTTTTTGAGTGAGGCTTGGATGGTTATATATTAAGGGAAATATGCCTTTGCCATATCCCATAGGTTTTGGACTGATATG
This sequence comes from Mustela putorius furo, assembly GCF_011764305.1. Classification (NCBI taxonomy): domain Eukaryota; kingdom Metazoa; phylum Chordata; class Mammalia; order Carnivora; family Mustelidae; genus Mustela; species Mustela putorius. The sequence continues at coordinate 34,969,567 of NW_025421998.1, forward strand.
TTTTCATTCTCATTGGTTTCCAAGAATTGTTTAAGTTCTTCTTTGATTTCCTTGTTGACCCAAACATTCTTTTTTTTTTTCCATTTTATTTTATTTTATTTCTTTTCAGTGTCCAGCATTCATTGTTTAGGTACCACACCCAGGCTCCATGCAATACATGCCCTCCATAATACCCACCACCAGGCTCATCCAACCCTCCACCTCTTCCCCTCTAAAACCCTCAATTTGTTTCTCAGAGTCCACAGTCTCTCGTGGTTTGTCTCCCCCTCCAATTTCCCCCAACTCACTTCTCTCCATCTCCCAATGTCCTCCATGTTATTCCTTGTGCTCCACAAGTAAGTGAAACCATATGATACTTGACTTTCTCTGGTTGACTTATTTCACTCAGCATAATCTCCTCCAGTCCCATCCATGTTGATATAAAGGTTGGGTATTCATCCTTTCTGATGGAGGCATAATACTCCATTGTATATATGGAACATATTTTCTTTATCCATTCGTCCATTAAAGGACATCTTGGTTCTTTCCACAGTTTGGCGACTGTGGCCATTGCTGCTATGAATATTGAGGTACAGAAGGGCCTTCTTTCACTACATCAGTATCTTTGGGGTAAATACTCAGTAGTGCAATTGCAGGGCCATAGAGAAGCTCTGTTTTTAATTTCTTAAGGAATCTCCATACTGTTTCCCAAAGTGGCTGCACCAACTCGCATGCCCACTAACTGTGTAAGAGGGTTCCCCTTTCTCCACATCCTCTCCAACACATATTGTTTACTGTCTTGTTAATTTTGGCCATTCTCACTGGTGTAAGGTGGTATCTCAATGTGATTTTAATTTGAATCTCCCAGATGGCCAGTGATGATGAACATTTTTTCATGTGACTGTTAGCCTTTTGTATGTCTTTTTTGGAGAAGTGTCTGTTCATGTCTTCCACACATTTTTTGACTTGATTATCTGTTTTGTGTGTGTTGAGTTAAGGAGTTCTTTATAGATCTTAGATATCAGCCCTTTGTCTATGGTGTCATTTGTAAATATGTTCTCCCATTCTGGGGGTTGCCTCTTTGTTTTGTTGACTGTTTCCTTTGCTGTGCAGAGGATTTTGATCTCAATGAAGTCCCAAAAGTTCATTTTTGCTTTTGTTTCCTTTGCTTTTGGAGACATATCTTGAAAGAAGTTTCTGTGGCCAATGTCGAAGAGATTGCTGCCTATGTTCTCCTCCAGGATTTTGATAGATTCCTGTCTCACATTGAGGTCTTCTATCCATTTTGAGTTTATCTTTGTGTATGGTATAAAAAAATGGTCAAGCTTCATTCTTCTACATGTACTGTCCAATTTTCCCAGCATCATTTATTGAAGAGACTATCTTTTTTCCACTCTATATTTTTTCCTGCTTTGTCAAAGATTATTTAACCATAGAGTTGAGGGTTCATATCTGGGCTCTCTGCTCTGTTCCACTTGACCCAAACATTCTTGAACAGGATCATCTTTAGCTTCCAAGTGTTTGAATTTCTTCCAAACTTTTTCTTGTGACTAAGTTCCAGTTTCAAAACATTGTGGTCTGAGAATATGCAGGGAATAATCTCAGTCTTCTGGTATCAGTTGAAACCTGATTTGTGACCTAGTATGTGGTCTATGCTGGAGGAAGTTCCATGTGTGCTCAATAAAAATGAATATTCTGTTGTTTTAGGGTGGAATGTTCTGTATATATCTATGAGGTCCATTTGATCCGGTGTGTCATTCATAACTCTTCTTTCTTTGTTAATTTTCTGCTTAGATTATCTGTCTGTTGCAGAGAGTGGAGTGTTAAGATCTCCTGAAATTAACATATTATTACCAATATGTCTGTTTTAGTTAACAGTTGGTTTATGCAGTTGGCTGCTTCCACATTGGGGGCATAGATATTTACAATTGTTAGGTCTTCTTTCTGGATAGACCATTTAAGAATGATATAGTATCCTTCTGTATCTCTGACTACAGTCTTTACCTTAAAATCCAATTTGTCTGATATGAGAATTGCTACCCCAGCTTTCTTTTATGGTCTGTTGGCATGAAAGATGGTTCTCCATCACTTCACTTTCAGTCTGGATGTATCTTTAGGTTCAAAATGAGTCTCTTGTAGGCAGCATATGGATGGATCCTGTCTTTTTATCCAATCTGCAACCCTGTACCATTTTATGGGAGCATTTCGGCTATTTACATTGAGAGTGGATTATTGAAAGATGTGATTTTATTGTCATCATGTTGCCTGTGAGGTCCTTGTTTCTATAGCTTGTCTCTGTAAATTTCAGTTCTATGTCACTCTTGGGGTCTTTTTCCTTTTATAGAACTCCCCTTAATATTTCTCACAGGGCCAGCTTTGTGGTCACATATTCTTTCAGTTTCTGCTGGTCTTAGAAGCTCTTTATCTCTCTATCCATTCTAAATGTCAGCCTTGCCAGATAGATTCTTGGCTGCGTGTTCTTCTCATTTAGTACCCTAAATATGTCCTGCCAACCCTTTCTGGCTTTCCAGGTCTTTGTGGACAGGCCTGATATTATTGTGATGTTACTCCCACTGTACATAAGGAATCTCTTCCCTCTAGCTTCCCTAAAAATGGTCTCCCTGGTTTTAAGATTTGTGGGTTTCTCTATTACATACCTGGGCATCAGTCTGCTCTCCTTGATCTTGAGGGGTGTTCTCTCTGGCTGTAGAACATGAATGCTTGTTTCATTCCTGAGATTAGGGAAGTTCTCAGCTAGGATTTGCCCAAATATATCTTCTAGTCCTCTCTCTCCACCCCCTCAGGAATCCCAGTAATTCTGACATTGGAACATTTTATGTATCATTTATTTCTCTCATCCTGTTTTCATGAATTCTAAGCTGTTTGTTCTAGGCCTCCTCCTGATCCTTCTTTTCTATCAGTTGTCTTGTCGATCACTAATGCATTCTTCTGCCTCATTTACCCTAGCTGTTAGAGTATCTAGATTAGATTGGATCTGAATGATAACATTTTTAAGTTCTGCCAGATCAGCCCTCACCTCTGCCCTTAGAGAATCTATGTTGACATTAATGGTTTCTCCAACCTAGGTATTGCCTGCATAACTGTTACCCTGAAGTCTATTTCTGACATCTTGCTTATATCCATATACATTAGTTCTGTGGCAGAGGTCACTGTGTCTGAATTTTTCCTGTGTTCCAGGTTCCTTCTCATATTCATTCTGGTGAGGGGTGGTTGAGGGAATGTATGAGGTCAATAGTCCAAACTATTGACCACAACCCATTCAAGTTGCACCTGTTTTGTAGGGATGTTAGGGTTGTCAGCCTCTTGTTCTTCCAGCCTGTCTTATGGGGAAGGGGCCTGCCATGCTACTACTCAGGCAACACTGTTTGGGCAGAGTTGCCCTGCCCCTTTGGGGGCGGATGGGCTCAGTGAAAACCAGTTTGGGGGGGGGGGGGCTTTTGTTCTCTGGCGGCTTTCCCTGGTGGCTTTCTGCATCTCTTCTGAGGGTCAGAGCAGAAGTGACCATATCCAAACTTCTGTCTCAGAACAGGGAGATCATGGTCTGTTCTCAAGAAAGCCCTCCAGGCCACACTAACTCCATTTTTGCCTGTGCTGCTAAAAACCTCAGCATCCTGGGTTGTGCATTCCATAGCCACACTGCCAGTCCTCACTTCCAGGTCCAGGCACATCTGTGCCCTTCAACCTTCTAAAACTGCCAGATTCCCCTAGTTCACACACAAATGCCAACAGCTCCAGGTTTCGGTCTGGGGTGTTCCCTAAAGTCCTTTCCCTGTGGCTACCAACATGTGAGTCTGCGCCCAATCCCGAGCACAGGACGCTTTTGTGCTCCTGTATTATTTCACCTTCCTGGTGCCACCACTTATGGCACCTTCCTCCCCCTTCCATTCATCTTCCAATATCTGCTGGAATTGTGGCTCCCTGCTTCATACATTGAAACCAGCCACTGGCGATATTCTGTTGGTATAGACCTGGATATATCTTCTTGCATCTCAAGCTGATTTCATGGGTGTCCAGAGTGGTCTGGTAGACATCCAGCTTTATTCAGGGGACTGGTTGAAATAGGGGCCCCTACTCATCCACCATCTTGGGCTCTCCTCCCCCTTGCTTATTTGTTCTTCTTGTCTGATTGCTGTGCTTGGACTTCCAGTACTATGTTGAATAAAAGTGGTGAGAGTGAACATCTTTACGTTGCTCCTGGTGTGAGGGGGAAAAAACTCTCCGTTCTTCACCATTGAATATGTTAGTTGTGGGTTTTATATATAAAGGCCATATACATATATACATATGTATATATATATATATATATATACATATACATATATATACATATGGCCTTTATTATGTTGAGGTATGTTTCCTCTAAACCTATTTTGTTGAGGGGTTTTATCATGAATGGATATTGTACTTTGTCAGAGGCTTTTTCTGCATATATTGAGATGATCGTATGGTTCTTACCCTTTTTCTTATTGATGTGTTGTATTACATTGATTGGTTTGAGAATATTGAACTATGCTTGCAAGCCAGGTATAAATTCCATTGATTATGGTGAATGATTTTTTTAACATATTACTGGATTCAGTTTGCTAGTATTTTGTTGAGAATTTTTGCATCTATGTTCATCAGAGATAATGGCCTGTAATTCTCTTTTTTAGTGGTGTTTTTATGTGATTTTGTTATCAGGTTAATGTTGGCCTCATAGAATGAATTTGGAAGTTTTCCTTCTTCTATTTTTTGGAAGAGTTTGAGAAAAATAGGTATTAACTCTTTTTTTTTTTTAAGATTTTATTTATTTATGTATTTGAGAGAGAGACAGTGAGAGAGAACATGAGTGAGGAAAAGGTCAGAGGTAGAAGCAGACTCCCCATGGAGCCGGGAGCCCGATGTGGGACTCGATCCTGGGACTCCAGGATCATGACCTGAGCCGAAGGCAGTCGTCCAACCAACTGAGCCACCCAGGCGCCCCTAGGTATTAGATCTTTAAATGTTTGGTAGAATTCCCCTTTGAAGCCTCTGGTCCTGCACTTTTGTTTGTTGAGAGTTTTTTGATTACTGATTCAATTTCCTTGCTGGTAATTTGTCTGTTCAAAATTTCTATTTCTTTAAAAAATAATGTCTATTTCTTCCTGCTTCAGTTTTGGTAGATTATGTTTTTGGGAATCTATCCATTTCTTGTAGGTTGTCCATTTTGTTGGCATACATTTTTTTCCATTATATTCTCTTATAATTGTTGTATTTCTAGAGTGTTGGTTGTTCTTTCCTTTCTCTCATTTGTGACTTTGTTTGATTCCTTTCTATTTTTTTCTTGATGCATGTAGCTAGAGGTTTATCAGTTTTGTTGATACTTTCAAAGAACCAGCTCCTGGTTTCACTGATCTGTTCTATTGTATTTGTGGTGTTTCCCAATTTTTTCTTGTGGTTGATTTCTAGATTTGTAACATTGTGGTTGCAAAAGATGCATGGTTTAACTTCAGCCCTTTTGAATTTGTTGAGATTTGTTTTGTGGACCCATATGTGGTGTATTCTGGAGAATGTTCCATGCACACTTAAAAAGATGTACATTTGCCGTTTTAGGATGGAATGTTTTGAATATATCTGTTAGATCCATCTGGTCCCATATGTCATTCAAAGCCTCTATTTCCTTATTGATTTTCTGTTTGAATGATCTATCCATGTAAGTTAGGTGTTAATGTCTCCTACTATTATTGTATTATTATGGATTACTTCCTTTATGTTTGTTATTAGTTGCATTGTGTATTTGAGTGTTCTCATGCACACATTTTTTTAAATTAGAATTCAGTTAGCCAACATACAGTACATCATAGTTTCAGATGTGGTGTTCAATAATTCATCAGTTGTGTATAATGCTCATCACAGTTATAATTATCATATCTTCTTATTGGATTGTTCCATTTATGATTATGTAGTGTCCTTCTTTGTCTCTTGTTACAGTCTTTGCTTTAAAGTCTATTTTGTCTAATACAAGTATTGCTACCCAGCTTTCTTTTCACTTCCATTTGTTTGCAAATGCTTTCTCATCCTTTCATTTTCAATCTGCATGTATCTTTAAGTCTGAAATGAGTTTCTTGTAGGCAGCATATAGACAGATCTCTTCTTCTACTTCTTCTTCTTCTTCTTCTTCTTCTTCTTCTTCTTCTTCTTTACCCATCCCTCACCTTATATCTCTTAATCAGAGAATTTAGTCCATTTATGTTTACAGTAATTGTTGATAGGTATGTACTTGTTGCCATTTTGTTACTTGTTTTATGGTTATGTTTGTAATTCTCTGTTCCTTTTTTCTCTTCCTCTCTTCTCTCATGGTTTGCTGGCTTTCTTTAGCAAAATCTTTGGATTTCTTTATTTTTCACATATCTATTACTGGTTTTTGATTAGTGTTTATCATTAGGTTTGTATAGAACATCCTAGGCATTTAGCAGTCTATGTTAAGATGATGGTCACTTAAGTTTGAACTCCTTCTTTACCTTTCTGCCCCCACATTTTATTTATATGGTATCATACTTCACATCCTTTCATTTTGTGAATCCCTGGACTGATTTTTATAGATACACTAAATTTTACTGCTTTTGTGCTTCCTACTTTTCTTACTCCTAGTTATGGTCTTTCCTTACCATTTTTTTTTTTAACATTTTTAACATTTCTTGCTGGGCTGGTTTAGGAGTCATGAATTCCTTTAACTTTTGTTTGTCTGGGAAACTCTTTATATCTCTTTATATTCTGAATGATAGCCTTTCTGGATAAAGCATACTTACCTGCAGGGCTTCCCCTCCCGCCACCCCGCCCAACACTTTCAATATGTCATACATACCCTCTGGCCTGCAAAGTTCTTGCTGAAAAATTACCTGATAGCCTTATGGGGTTTCCTTTGTATGTAATTGTTTTCTTTTCTCCTGATGCTTTTTTTTTTTTTTTCTCCTGATGCTTTTAAAATGATCTTTGACTACTTGTTGCCATTTTAATTACTATGTGTCTTAGTGTGGTCCTCCTTGAATTGATTTTGTTGGGGACTCCCTGTGCCTCCTGGATCTAGATTTTGGTTTCCTTCCCCAGATTCAGGAAGTTTTCAGCTATTATTTCTTCAAATACATATTCTGCCTCCTTTTCTCTCTCTTCTCCTTCTGAGATCCCTATAATGCGAATATTATTATGCTTGATGGAGTCACTGAGTTCCCTAAATCTATTTTCATTTTTCTCTCTCCTGTTCAGCTTGATTTCTTTTCATTATTCTGTCCTCCATGTCACTGGTCTGTCCTTCTGCTCCTCTAGCCTACTATTTATTCCATCTCATATATTTTTAACTTCAGTTATTGAGTTCTTCATCTCTGATTGATTCTTTATGTTTTCTATCTCTTTAAGGCTCTCACTGAGGTCCTCCACTCTTTTCTCAAGTCCAGTGATTATCTTTTTTTTTTTTTTTAGATTTTATTTATTTATTCAACAGAGAGAGATCACAAGTAGGCAGAAAGGCAGGCAGAAAGAGAGAGAGAGGAGGAAGCATGCTCCCCACCAAGGAGAGAGCCCAATGAGGGGTGCAATCCCAGGACCCCAGGATCATGACCTGAGCTGAAAGCAGAGGCTTTAACCCTCTGAGCCACCCAGGCGCCCCCAGTGATTATCTTTATGACCATTACTTTAAATGGTCTATCAGGCATGTTACTTATCTGCATTTCATTTAGCTTTCTTACTGTGATTTTTGTTTTGTTCTTTCATTTGGAATATATTCTACTGTCTCCTCATTTTGTCTAATTCTCTGTGTCTGTTTCTCTGTGTTAGGAAAGTCAGCTATCTCTTCTGCTTTTGAAAGTAGTGGCCTTATGAAGAAGAGTTCCTTTGTTGCCCTGCATGGCAATGTTCCCTGTTCACAAGAATCTGGCACTTCAGGTGTATCTCCTATGTGTGTGTGTCACCCCACTACTACTGTGGCTGAACTATGTTAGCCTTCAGTCCAGTCATCTACAATGACTATTTTTGCTTCTTGTGGGCTTGAGTTTGAGTCAGACCAGGCATTTTCCAGAAATGTAGCACCAAACTACAGTCTTCTTTCCCTGTGTCATCCTCTGAGATGGGACTGGGGCTGTAGTCAGACTGGTATGTGGGTTATCTTCTCTCCCCATGCAAGAGTCATTTTGGAGTAGCAATGGCCCCTCTTGGAACTGCTTTCACACATTGCCAAGCTTATGGCACCTCTTTGGATGGATTCTGGCCAAGGGCTTCTTCAAGGAGGCAGGTCCACAGGAGAATGTGGGGGCAGTGCACACAGTGTTAGCAAGGTTTGCATGAGTCTTCTGTGGGGGAAGATGTGGAACCAATGCTAAAGGGGCATATCTGCAAAAAAATGCAGGGGCAGGGTACACTGTTAGCAAGTTAGGTAGTGAGTGTTGGTAGAGCACTGGTTCCCATAGGTGTTCATATGTCTAGGCTGGGGGGTAAGGAAGGAAATGGAGGAGGGAAGTGGCACCTGCCAGCTCCTTTGTTCCTGGAGAAGTCTCCCAATGATCCCTGTCCCTCTAGCAACACTCTGAGATTAGTAAACAAATCTCCTTCCTGTATACCCCAGGCATTTTTCAAGCTATTGCTCCTATGTTGTATTTCAGTGGGACTGTTTCTTGTGCCATCTCTTTAAGGACAGGGACACCATTTCCTCTAACTCTTCAGCTCTCCCAGAGTTGAGCCTACTGATCTTTAAAGTTCCAGGTGTTAAGCTCCACTGATTGTAAGAACTCAAGAAATTAGGCCCCTCTGGTTTTCTTCCAGTTTGTGGAAGGTTTTTATTGGCTACAAGTTGTGATTGAAATCATTTTCTTGCTATTCAGTTTAGCTGAATCATACCTCCTTCAAACTTCAATGAAAAACAAAAATAAATATATTTCAGAGAAACAAACTGATATTTGTGTATAGATAGATACTGATACATTGAACTCCCCCTACTGTTCCTTTCATCCTCCTGAGTCCCTGCAGCAAAGGTATGCCCAGCACTACAGTCTATTTTTACTCCATCTCAGAAATTCTGAGTTTCCACATGTGAAAACCATATCATGAGTTTACAATGTAAAAACCTTCATGTGTAGGAAAATGCAGTATTCATTATTGTCATCAGCAGAACTGAAAAGTCACATAGGAGAGGACATTTAAGAAAAACTATGATAAGGTATTGACTGAGATTAAATGACCCAATCTGGTATTTCTGTGGTATCTAATTCAAAGGGACAAAGTGTCATTCCAGCAAATCAACTTGAAAGAAAATAGGCTTATTTTGATAATCCATCTTTTCCTCAGTAAGTTTGGTTTCCATAGCCACAGGCTTGTCAGCCAGCTGGTTTGGTTAATGATGACTCTGGGGAAGCAACATTGTGGGTCTCCATTTCTCCATCCCTATTTGCGAAACACAGCCAAATTGGTTCTAAAAGTTGTCTGAGAAGGAAACTCTTATCCCAGACAGAGATAATACTTGACTCTCTGATCAGCAACATCTTCAATTAAACAGGAAGATAGCAATTCTTGGGTTTGTCTACAATTGAATACCCTCTTAGGGAGCAGTAATAGTGTCATGAAATTCCCCTCAGTCTGAGGATAAGGGAAAACAAATCCATTGCCCTATCATATAATTCAGATATTTTTTCATTAATACTCAGAAGTCCCCTGGTTTCTTCCTGAACCTCAGCTGTCTTATCTATAAATAAAGAGGTTTGCTCAGTCCCTTCTGTTCCAAGATGCTGAGATTTTGTTTTCTGACCAAATAATTTCTGTTCTACCATAAATACTTCTCATGATCCTTTCTCTCCCATTTCTTTTTTCCAGTGCTGACTATAGTACCAACCTCTAGTACCCAGTAGGACACCCTTCCAGTTTATTAAGCCAAACGCCATATGATTTCTTCACCTTTGTAACTCACTCTGTTAGATAAGGTAATTAGGATAAGTCCTAATCCAAGTTGACTAGTGTCATCTAGTCATCCAAAATGCCATATGGAGACAGAGACACACAGAGAGAACACCAAGAGACAATGGAATCAGGGACAGAAGTACTGCAATTACAAGCCAAGGAACACCTGGGCTTACTAGAAGTTGGAAAGAGCCAGGAAGGATCCTGTTTTAAAAGCTTTGGAGGGAGTATGATTTCAAGCTTTTGGCCCCCAGAACTGTGAGAGAATACATTTCTAAACAGTTGCTTTTTTTAACCCAAGTAATAAAATTTACTTCTACACCACTAAGATTTCCCCACTACTGTCCTTCTCTTTCTTAGTCATCCTTCATTCATAGCTCAGCTCTCCCGTTTCTGTAAAGCCTTTTGTCTTCACTACAATGTATGATTCTATTTCACCAACATGTACCTAGTACCTATTATATCTGATATATTATGCTAGCTAGTACAGATAAAGGTATCTTAATCTTTTTTAAAAAACACTTTATTTATTTATTTGACAGAGAGAGAGAGATCACAAGTAGGCAGAGAGGCAGACGGGGGGGGGGGGGAAGCAGGCTCCCTGCTGAGCAGAGAGCCCCATTCAGGGCTCGATCCCAGGACCCTGAGATCATGACCTGAGCCGAAGGCAGAGGGTTAACCCACTGAGCCACCCAGAAGCCCCTATCTTAATATTTTTTTAATCAAAATATATTTGACATGCAGTATCCTATTCATTTCAGGGGTAATCATAGTGATTCAATAATTTTGTACATTACAAAATGATACCCATGATAAGATCTGATGGTATCCAATAAAAATGATTAGAACTAATACATAAGTTAAGTAAGGTTCTATGTATTTCTACACAGTAGTAATGAGCAAACCAAAAATTGAATTAAAGAAAAAATTCCATTTACAATATTAGCATAAAGTAAAATACTTAAGAATAAATTTAACAAAAGGAATATGAAACTTCTACTGTGAAAAACTATATAATATTGTTGAAGAAATTTAAAGAAGGCCTAAATCAAATGAAAATACATCAATGTTCATGGACTAAAAGACTTAAGATGGCTCTGGTACCCACAATGATACATAGATTCAACAAAATCTCTATCTAAATACAAGCTGGCTGCCTTCAGCTCAGGTCATGATCTCAGGGTCCTGGGATCGAGCCCTGCATAGGGCTCTCCGCTCAGTGGGGAGCCTGCTTCCCTTCCTCTTGCTCTCTGCCTACTTGTGATCTCTGTCTGTCAAATAAATAAATAAAATCTTTTAAAAAAATAAATAAATAAATACAAGCTGGCTTCTTTGCAGAAATTGACAAGCTGATACTAAAATTCATAGGGAAATTAAAGGAACCAGAATGGCCAAAACAATCTTGAAAAAGAACATTGAAGATTCACAGTTCCCAATTTCAAAGTTTACTTTGAAGCTACAGAATCAAGACAAGACGGTTCCGGCATAGGATGGACATGTGGATCAATGGGATAGAACTGATAGTCTAGAAATAAATCTTCACTTTTATAGTCCACTGATTTTGATAAATGCACCACAGCAAATAATGTGGAATGAAAAACCTTTCAACAAATTGTGCTGGGAGGGACAACTGGATATTCATATGCAAAAGAATAAAGTTGGACCCTTACCTCACATCATATACTAAAATTAATTCAAAATGGATCATAGGCCTAAATGTAAGAGAGAAAATTATGTCTTTTAGAAGAATATGGGAATAAATCTGACCCTGGATTAGGCAATGATTTCTTAGATGTGACACCTGAAGTACAAGAAACACAACAAAATTAGATAAATTGAACATCACCAAAACTAAAAAATTTTGTGCCTCAAAGGGCACCATTAAGAAAGTAAAAAAGAGGGTGCCTGGGTGGCTCAGTTAGTTAAGCGACTGCCTTCAGCTCAGGTCATGATCCCAGGGTCCTGGGATCGAGTCCCACATCGGGCTCCCTGCTCCTTGGAGAGTCTGCTTCTCCCTCTGACTTTCTCCCCTCTCATGCTCTCTCTCACTGTCTCTCTCTCAAATAAATAAATAAAATTAAAAAAAAAAAAAGAAAGTAAAAAAGATGGATGCCTGGGTAGCCCAGTTAGTTAAGAATCTGCTTTCGGATCAGGTCACAATCCCAGGGTCCAATTCTGCATCAGACTCCTTGCTTAGCAGGGAGCATGCTTCTCCCTCTGCCTGCTGCCTCCCCTGCTTGTGCATTTGCTCTCTCTCCCTCCAACAAATAAATAAATAAAATCTTTTTTTAAAAAGAAAGTAAAAAAGAAAACCATAGAAACAGAAAAATATCATAAATCACTTACCTGATAAAGGACTTGAATTTAGAATATATAAAGAATGCTTACAACTCAATAATAAAAGACAAATAACCCAATTTTTAAATGGACAAAGAATCTGAGTAGACATATCTCCAAAGAAGATATACAAAGGCCTAATAAAAAAAACATCAGAAGATGACTGGCATCATTAGCCATCATGGATGTGGAAAAGCTGGAATGCTCATACATGGATGGTGGAATGTAAAATGGTGCAGCCACTATGTAAAATAATTTAGCCACTCCTCAAATTGTTAAGTATGAAGTTACCATATAAACCCAGCAATTCTACAAGTTATATACCCAAGAAATTAAAACATGTCCATACAAAAACTTGTACACAAATGTTCATAGCCACATTATTCATAATAACTAAAAACTGGAAACCACCCAAATGTCCATCAACTGATGAATAAATAAATAAAATATGGTATATCCATACAATGGGATATTATTCAGCAAAATAAAGTAATGGAGTTCTGATGCATGTGATGAGTGAATGAACCTTGAAAACATTATGCTAAGTAAAAGAAAGCAATTTTAAAAGACCACGTATTCTATGATTCCATTTATATGAAATGTCCAGAATAAGCAAATTCACAGGGATCTAAAGTAGAATTGCCTAGGGTTGAGGAGGTTAGAAGAAATGGAAAGCGGCTATTTCTTTTTGAGATGATAAATGTATTTTTAAATTGATTGTGGTAATGGTTACACAATTTACAAATATACCAAGAACAATTGAATTGTTTACTTTAAAAGGGTGAATTGAATGGTATATGAATTATATCTCTATAAAGCTGTTATATTTTATGAAATTGATTGGTTGAGCCTAAGTCATGGGCCTATGTTGTAGCTGCAAAGGAGGCAGGGAAAATGACTATCTGGCTTTTTCTTTCTTCCTCCTACCAAAACACCTATGGTAAGAATTCTCCAAAATCTGGGAGGATAACTCAGAAGCTAGACAGACCCCCCAAAATTGGTAAGTATTTCCTAAGGCAGCTAAGAGTATAGTAAGTGCTATATGAGTAATACCAAGTGCAAAAGAAATGAAGTCTCCTGGGGGGGTGGAATTTTTTCAGAAAGGAAAGTATTGGTAGTGCCCCTTCCCTACATTCATTAAATGTTGTATTCTGTGTTCTGGGATGTGGGATGTGTGTTAGTCTTACCTCCTCTAAGAAGTTACAAGCTCCTTGAGATCACTTGAAATTATATATAGACTCCTTGAGATCTACTTTTCATGCAGACCTCAGCCAAATCTAGAAAGTGTTTAATGATCAGTAGTTGATTTAACTAGTGGTAATGTCCTACATCTGCACTGCAACTGTCAGTTTTATTATGAGTTTAAGGTTTTTCTTTTCAGGTAAGTTCTTTGCCCAATGTGGGACTTGAATTCACAACCCCAAAATCAAGAGTCATATGCTGTACTGATTGAGCCAGCGAGGTGCCCTAGTGTAGTTATTTTTCATCTAGCTTTTTCTTCTATTATATATTAATTGAAATTGTTGGCCCTTTTAAATATTGAGGGGGCTCTCATCTGTAATTGGTTGATATGTAATTGGTTGCCATATGCCTCTCTAAGTACAACTAAAATTGACTTTTTAGTAACAAACCTTCTTTGTGATTTTTGCTTACAGAAATGTTTTCAAGGGCACCTGGGTGGCTCAGTGGGTTAAGCGTTTGCCTTCGGCTCAGGTCAAAATCTCAGGGTCCTGGAATCGAGCCCCACATCGGGCTTTCTGCTCGGCGGGGACCCTGCTTCCCCCTTGTTCTCTTCCTGCCTCTCTTAGAGAGAGTGATCTCTCTATCTCAGTCAAATAAATTAATAAGATTTTTTTTAAAAAAAGAATTTTTCAATTCTTAATAATTGATTTATAATGGATTTATAATAATAATTAATAATTGAAAAAGAAGTTTTCAATTAATGAGTTAGCTAGTTTGGCTCTTTACAAAACATCACATCTTCTTAACTTGATAAAGCTCTAGGACCAAAGATTTCTATATAGACTGAAAATAAAAATCATGTAAATTCCTCCACAGTTTGAGCAATGGGGAGAAAACCCAGAACTTTGTGATTGGTAATTTTGAGGAAATCCAAACAAGTGTGCTTTTTTTTTTTTTGAAGGATTTTATTTATTTGACAGAGAGAGAAAAAGAGACCACAAGCAGGGGGAGCAGCAGGCAGAGGGAAAAGGAGAAGCAGACACCCAGCTGAGCAGGGAGAATCCTAGGACCCTGGCATTATGACCGGAGCTGAAGGCAGCCATCAACCCACTGAGCCACTCAGGTACCCCAAAACAAATGTGTTTTTATATGACCCTAATTTATCTTAAAAAAAAAAAAACACATACTTCTAATACTGATGGAAGAGGGCATAAAGATTCCTAACATGTGTCCCTGTTTAATTTCCCAAACCATGGTAAATGGATTATCTAAACTCTCTATTAAAATACACAGACTTAACAGTAGTTGTTTAAGCCAGTTTAATTTAATTTTCTCACATACTCAGTTAAATATATATGTATTTCTAGTTACATTTCAGCTATAACAAAACAAAAAATTTGTTAAGTGTTTGAATTTTAGAAACTATAAAACAACAATGTTGTGGGCTTGCCCTTTAAGTTTGTATTTAAGTTATTTTTAATTTCTTCAAAATAATTGTATAATTAACTTGCTATTTAACCACTTACAGGGGTTGAAGTGTCATTTTTTTTTTCACATCATCTATACCTACAGTCTTAAGGAAAATAACAATAAACAAAAAAGGGAGGTGTCTTCAAATCCTCATTCCAACTTCACTTATAGGATCCTTATACAACCTGATGCAGTTTCTATTCAAGCAGCCTAATGTTATAAAATTCCAAATGTTGGCATTTTAATCTGTATTAAGAAAAAGCACTAAATAATTTACGTTTACACTTCTTTCAAGTTTTATGTGCTTAGACTCTATTAGTCTCCTTCAAAAGCAACAGAGAAACAGCATGATTTTGTAAATGAGATGAGTGCTCCAGTGGCAAGTATTTAGTTAGGGATCTTGTGTTCTGATTTTACTGTAACCATTACTGTGCTGCCATTCACAAGTGTTCTCCTGCTACACAGCCAGTGCCTGCAACAATGGAATCTATAAATTGTGATTTTCATTTGTTCATTGAATATTTCCAACTGAACAGTGGCTATTTTGTGTCCTTGATTTCAATCCTCCTTAGTTTTCAGTATGGTTAGGTTTTTTGGCTAGGATAAAGCAAATAATCTTGGAAAGATAGATTATACTGGGTTGCAGTTTCTTTTCTTAATGAACTCTACAAACTGAGTAGCTAAACTATATCAGCCATTGTGGACAACTTCTGCTAGTGCTCTGAAAGCTCACATATATGGGGTGCAGGTGGGGGGGGGTGTACAAGGAATGGCATGGCTCAGAGAGACCCAACTGCAGTGAACATTTTTCTTTGGTATTTTCATTCCACACTTGAGAAAGATAGCCTTCTCAACATACCATACAGGAAACCCCATTTAGTCCCATGATCGTAAATTGGGGCATTTCATTCTCTGACCAGCAGCTCACTCTGTCCCATGACCAGCAGTCCTGCAGCGTGACACTTTCAGTCCAGTGACCCTACCACACTTGCATCATCCTTGCCCCTCAGGTACTCACTTCTCTCCTTACACAGCCTACATTTCAGAGCCAATCACCAAATCACTGCCATGCATGACCCTCAACTCCCTTTCCCCACCCTCCTGTTAGTCACTTGACAAAACCTCAAACCTCATTAAATCCTACTCTGCCTGCTCCACGTGGCTGACTGATCTCACTTTAAATTCATGACTACTAACCCCAAGTGGGCCCACAACACTATGTGGTAATCACACTATATTTCCCTAATCAAATCACTGTCCCACTCTCCTAGACAACCACATCATAATCTCTTCCAGCACCTTCCCCTTTATCCTCACCCCCAGCTGATGACCTTGATTCCTATTTCACTGAAGGAGACCTTGTCATTGTTTTAAAACATAAATCAGATAGTTTTATTTCTCTCCTCAGAACCCTCTAGTAGCTCCCTTTCTCCCTCACAGTAAATACCAGAGTCCTTACAATGACTCACAAACAAGATCATGGCTCCCTGTGCCGTCTACTGCACTATTGCTCCTGTCTTACTAGGCTCCTTGTTGAGCGAACACATCAAGCCCTCTCCCACATGGCACTTGCAGTTTCCTCTGCCTATAACACTCTTCCCCGGATGTATTTCCATGGCTCATTCCTTTGCCACCTTTGTCTTTTTTCTCAGTGAGGTCTTGTCTGGCTAGTTTATTTAAATTTGAATCCCCCTCCTTAATCCTAGAAACTCCCTCTACCCTTTTCCTCCTTTATGTTTCTCCACAGAACTTACCTCATCTGCACACTATGTTTTACTTCTTTGTTTGGTTTATTGTCTATGTCCATCCACTAGAATATAAGCTTGGGCCTATGAGCCAGGATGGTGGCCTATTTTGTCCATTGTTGAAACCCCAGCACCTAGAACAGTACTTGATATATAGTGGGATAGATAGTGGGTGCTTGATAAATATTTACTGGGAGGATTGAATGAATGAATGAAGCATCTTATTAAAGGAGGTGTGTCTAACCATTACCTATCAACTTGCTAGTTTATGTCAGGTTGTTGCTTCTGTGATCATTAGCAAAGAACACTTAAGTCCAAATTTGTATTTGATTGGGAAAAAAAAAAGAAGTTGGAGAATCACAAAAATAATCTTACCCTGCTGGGGCAGAGCAGCTGTGACCAGTGTGCGCCTAGCAGGAGCATCTGTGTACTGTTTCCTTTGCCCAGAAAAGAGGACCTTCTGTAGCCCGTTCTCAGCAGATAACTCAGAAATAATGGCTTATACTTCAAAGCTGCTTTTTTTCTTTCTTTTTTTTTTTTTTTTAGAAAATCATAAGACTCAAAAAAAGTTATATAAAGGGCCATGAAATTTGCATAAGTCCCACTCACAGTCACCAATACTACTTACCTTGTTACAGGAGTGTTTTTTAAGTAACCAAAGTTTGCCTTCATGTTAGTCAACATTAATGGCATGCAAAATAAATACATAAATAAATAATATATTTTACCAATATATAAATATACTAAATTTTATTATATCATAAATCACTCAAAGTGTTTTCTGATAACAATTTTTAAAGAGAGCATCAAATTATGTAGGTCTGTCATTAATATGGTACCAGGTAGGGTGTTGGGTTGGAGATTTTAATTGAGTAGTGGTTTGGGAATTTTTTTGAAGGGGAAAAAAAAGCAAGATCAATTTTTTTCTTGCAGCTTTTAGTAGGTAAAATGAATGTCACAGATATTATCACTTTATAAATCATTTTTTAAGTTCCTTCTCCCATCTGAGCACTCAGAACAGCAACCCAGCAAAGCACTGAAAAACTGTTCAAATTTAAACCATTAAATGAAATCTGTCTCTGAATGCATGAAAGGATTTACTGTAAAAATATCAGTTTGAGATTAAGTCAATAAAATTAATCATGACCTTGAAAGAGGAAAATGGGAGAGACAGGGGGCCCTAGAAAACACTACACACTTTAACAATGCTATAAAGGAAGGGACTTGGGGTTGCTATTAATTCACCATAGCTAAATTCAAATACAAGCTTTTCTTTATATATTCAGTTTGTTGTGTCATTTTTTTATCATCAAAATTAACCAAAAAATAGCCATGAGATTTTCATATTTGAAAAAATTAGCTACATAAGCTTGCTGAAATCTATATAAAAGTTTTAAGACAAATTAGTGATTTGATGAGAGTGACAGGGCCCCGGCTTTTTTTCCCTCTTTTCTGTAAAGCTGCTGTGTTGCAATTGATAACCATGGATATGAAAAACAGCTAATTAGTTGCTCCTTCTACATCAATGATTGTCTATTGTTTGCAAAACATGCAGAACTAAGTAGGGAAGGCATAGAGTACTGAATGCGCTTTCTACCTTGTAGCAGAACAGAACTTGTGGATGGAGCCCTGGGGCACTCAGTTCAGCCACTGCCTGCCATTCCTCCCTGTCTTGTGGGCCTGTGTCCCATCTCTCTTAGTGAGAGGGCGCCTAGAGCAGTACTATGACTTTCCTGTCTCCTCTGCTGACCGTAAGTTCCTTAAGGTTAGGACAATATCTGATTCACCTTTCTAAACCTCACAAAACCAGTTTCATTAAATAATAAGCCCTTAAAAGAATAAAAATCCAGTCTGATTAATCTTTTATTGCCTAGCACAGTGCCCTAAACCTGGTTGGCACTGAATGAACAAACAAACAAATAAGTAAACAAATGTTGGCTCAGTGTTGAATGAATGATGGAATAATGAGTGAGTGAATATCAAATACTCTCCAACATCAGAGAATAAGCAGAACCGTTTTGTGGTCCAAGCCTCCTATCCCAGCTGCCTGCTTCAGAAATGGGGAAAGCAGAACTATCTGTGCCACAGTAACTTCAACGTGACTGAGGCGATTCCCATTAGAATTTACAATAGCATGCAACATTTATGTCTCAGAGCTAGTCCCTCAAGCTGGTTACATAGAAAATCAAATTCCCTAGTATTTTTTTTTTAACAAAACCTAGTTAAAATTATTTTGGCCACTAGATGGCACTTGTATTAGCCATGTTTGGAAATTTGGAAAAGGGCCCTGTTCCAAAAGTCCTTTGCTAAGTAGTATGTAGCTTGAAACTGTGAAAGCATTCATAAAAAAAAGAAAACAAAAAGACATAATGGGGTGCCTGGGTGGCCTAGTCAGTTGAGCAAACAACTCTTCATTTAGGTTCATGTCACGATCTCTGGGTCATGGGATGGAGTCCTACACTTGAGGCTCTGCATTCAGTGTGGCATCAGCTTGAGATTCTCTCCCCTCTCCTTCTGCCATGTGTTCTCTCTCTCTAAAATAAATACATAAAATCTTTTAAAATAAATTAATAAAAATATATTAAAATAAAATACCTTTAGAAAACTTACAAATCATAACTAAATTTTTGGTATGCCTATAGTACTGTAATTTATTACTACTGTATATTTTTTAAAATTTTTACTTAAATTCAATTTAATCAACATATAGTGTATTATTAGTTTCAGTGGTAGAATTTAGTGATTTATCAGTTGCATATAACACCCAGTGCCCATTACATCAAGTGCCTTCCTTGATGCCCATCACCCAATTACCCCATCCTCCACCCACCTCTCCTCCAGCAACCCTCAGTTGTTTCCTATGATTAAGAGTCTTTTATGGCTTGTCTCCATGTCTGTTTTTTGTCTTATTTTCCCTGCCCTTCCCCTGTGTTCATCTTTTTTGTTTCTTAAATTCCACCTATGAATGAAATCAGATGATATTTGTCTTTCTCTGACTGGTTTATTTCACTTAGCATAATACCCTCTAGGTCCATCCATGTCATTGCAAATGGCAAGATTTCATTCTTTTGGATGACTGAGTAATATTCCATTGTATCTTCTTTATCCATTTATCTGTCCATGGACATCTGGACTCTTTCTGTACTTCGGCTATCATAGACATTGCTGCTATAAATATTGGGATACCTATGCCCCTTTGAATCACTATGTTTGTATCCTCTGGATAAATATCTAGTAGTGTAATTGCTGGGTCCTAGGGTAGCTCTATTTTTAACTTTGAGGAACCTCCATATTGTCTTCCAGAGTGGCTGCACCAGCTTGCATTCCCACCAACACCGTAAGAGGGCTCCCCTTTCCCTGCATTCTCACCAACATCTGTTGTTTCCTGAATTGCTTATTTTAGCCATTCTGACCAGTGTGAAGTGATATCTCACTGTGGTTTTGATTTGTATTTCCCTGATGCCCAGTGATGTTGAGCATTTTTTCATGTGTCTGTTGGCTATTGGGATATCTTCTTTGGAGAAATGTCTGCTCATGCCTTCTGTCCACTTTTTTACTGGATTTTTTTTTGGTTTGGGGGTTTTGAGTTTGATGAGTTCTTTATAGATTTTGGATACTAGCCCTTTATCTGATAAGACATTTGCAAATATCTTCTCCTATTCTGTAGGTTGCCTTTTAGTTCTGTTGACTGTTTCCTTAGCTGTGCAAAAGCTTTTTATCTTGGTGAGGTCCCAAAAGTTCATTTTTGCTTTTGTTTCTCTTGCCTTTGAAGATGTGCCTAGCAAGAAGTTGCTGCAGCCAAGGTCAAAGAGGTTGCTGCCTGTGTTCTCCTCTAGGATTTTGATGGATTCCTATCTCACATTTAGATCTTTCACCCATTTCAAGTTTATTTTAGTGTATAGTGTAAGAAAGTGGTCCAGTTTCATTCTGCATTCGCTGTCCAATTTTCTCAACACCATTTGTTGAAGAGACTGTTTTCCATTGGATAGTCTTTCCTGCCTTGTTGCATATTAGTTGACCATTTATTTTTTTAAATCAACCCTATCAATATAGAAATTTATCAAATATTTTGCTTTTCAATATATAGATTCATACATTAAAAATAGTAGTTGAAGTTAGAATATCTGTTAATACTTCCCTTAATCAAAGTGGAAAATGGCTTAGGTTAGTTATTTTAGAAGAAAGTTCAGTAGATATTTTAGAAATGTAGATATTAGTAGATGTTTTAGAAACTATCTAGTTTAGTAGATTTTTACATATTTATATATTTTATAGATTTATAATTTATATATTTTTCCAGAAATCTACATTTTAAATATGCTTTTTAAGTGACTAGTATAAACTGGAGATAACTCAGCATTGCTTCAGTGTGAGAAGAAAGGTACATGGGTACCGAATCAAGGGAGATGAACAAGGACATGAAGGGCACAATATGCTGTGGCATTTGGATCTTATCCTGGAGGTAATGGAGATTTAAGATAGGCAGCAACATAAATTAACTGGATTCATTTGTGTTACTTTTATAAATTATTCGTGGAGTTAATTTCACTATCAAGAAAGATGGGTGAGGCTAAATAGACATAGGGTTGTGTTCTTACATAAAATTATTTTGAAGGATATCAGATATATATGATTTATTCCTCACTATCCTGGTATTAATGGCTCCAAATTTTTTACTTGTGAATGACAAGCCATGTAAACTATTATTTCTACTTGTGATTCTTGTAAAAATTAATGTATGGAAAAAGAAACTCAGGAGTCAAAATGATAATATTAATAATATACATTTATAATTATAAAATCATTGATAACTATAAATGCCATCATTATGCTGATAAAATGGGAAACTTTCCTGAAGCACCTGGCTTAAGGCTGGTATACTCTTTTCTTTTTTAAGATTTTATTTATTTATTTGAGAGAGCAATAGTAAGAGAGAGAAAGAGCAGGAGCAGGGGAGAGAGGAAGAAGCAGGCTCCCCACTGAGCAGGGAATCATAGAAGAGGCTGGATCCCAGGACTCTGGGATCAGGACCTGAGCCAAAGACAGATGCTTAACTGACTGAACCACCCAAGTACCTAAAGGCTGGTATACTATTTATAGAGTCCATTTGTGTTGCAATTTGTATCGATTTGTGTATATTTGCAATTCTAAGTTATCTGCCTCCTGCATTAATAAAAAATTTTGGTAGTTATGTTAGTCTCCTGAAATAAATAACCCAAAACATGGCTCAACACAATAAAAGATTATTTCTCATTAGTCACAGCTAATGCAGGGTGTCAGGCATAGATTGGAGCTTTGTACCATGCAGAGATCCAGGCCTCTGTCAATCTTCATCTTTCAGTCTTTCCATCTTCAAAGGTCTTGAAATGTGGTCTGCGTCCAGTATTCAGACAAGGTACGGAAAGAACGTGAAGAGTTGCATATGCTCTTAACCACCTCACTGGAGGTGACATACATCACCCCCTCTCCCAAATGCCCCTGGTGAGAATCAGTCATGGTTCCATTGAGCTGCATGCATCTGGGAGCTGTGGTCTCATCCTTCATTGAGAAAGAAGAGAACAGAGTCAGTTTCTGCCACAACAGACCATTCTTACAGATCATTCAATACCAGAGATATATACTAGTGAGTAGGAACTGCTCAAATAAATAAGTTAACATACTATAGATATTTCCTAACTTATGTATGTTCCTTATAGTCAGGCATTCATTGAGGGCAACTACCTTTTTAGATCGCCCAAAGAAGTCTTTATCAAACTTTCTAGACTGTACTTCAATAAGGAATATACTTTACATGGTGACTCATTACCAATATATAGGTACCAAATCAAAAATTTCATATCTTTTGTTAAGAAAATAATAATTACTCTTACTATATGTGGTATACTCTGGGATTTGATGTACTGTTTTCTACAGTTTCATTCTATTCTTGCCTACCTCAACACTAGGCCTCTGTAATACTGGGAGGCTCCCTTCCATCTCTAGCAGTCTCTACTCCTGAGGGGAGATGCCCAGAAGAGTTTGAGTCTAGGTTTCCTGGTATGTAGACGATTCTCACTGCAGTCTTTTAGACACCCCAAAGACCATAATCCCTTGTGATCATTTGTGTGTTTTCTTTCCCCTTACAGCTAAGGTTTTGGATTTCTCAAATAAACATAGAGAATGTTCAATGAAATCTGAAGTTCGGACAATGAACAATTTTTTCAGTATAATGATTATCTCGTGCAATATTTGGGACATACTTACATTACAAAAATTATTTGCTGAAATTTAAATTAACTAGGTATCCTATATTTTATCTGGAAATCCTGCCTACAGTGAATGACACAATGCAATGGGATTTCTTTTTAGCTGCTATTTATTTCTCTTGGTTGCTGATAATAAGGAAATCAGGCAGGCATTAGATACAGGCTTTGGGGGTAGGAGAGGAGAGGTTGTGAGTTTGGGGCCGGTTTTGTAGTGACACAGGAAGAAAAGAGAAATTGTAGTCAGTCAGTGGAAGGTAGCAGAGAAATGGGTAGCTGGGGATGGGGTGACACTGACCTGTACGAGGGAAGGGACTGGCAAGAAAATGAGTGTGTTCCAGGAGTGTTCCTATAGTCTTTTAGTGGCAGGAGGTCCTGGCCCCCCAATGCCTTTATCCCTTTATCTGTAACTTGAAAGCCTGTCCTTCCTCAATTTCCCTTACTGTCACCTGAGCTTTGTTGGAGGCTCTCTCCCAGGTACAAACCACCAACAGAAACTTGAAAGATATGGGGTGGGATATCTCTAATGCAGTAAGAAGGTGCTTTAGCTAGTGTTGGAGAAGGAGAGGGAGGATTTATTCTTCAAATCCTTAGTTGAAATCATGAATGACTTTCCCATATGAATGTGGTCTTAAATGGTGGTATTTTCTATGGAAACCATTCTGTAAGAGATTCTCTGGAAGCTTACTAAAATGCAGATTTCTGTGCCCCTTGCAAAAATTTGGACTTAGTAGGTCTGTGATGTAGATTCCAAATATATAATGTATGTACATATATAATTTTCAAGTGTTTATTTAAATTCCAGTTAGTTAACATACAGTGTAACATTAGTTTCAGGTGTACAATATAGTGATTCATCACTTCCATTTAACACCTGGTGCTCATCACAAGAAGTGCGCTCCTTAACCCCCTCCGTATTTATTTTTTTACAAGCGCCAGGAACATCAGTTTGGAAAATATTGTAATGAAGTATAGTATGGTCTAGTATTATAAAATTATACTTGATCTTAGCCAAAAGGCCGAGAAGCAATAGTAGTATTATAAAATTATAAAAATATTGTAATGAAGTATAGTATGGTCTAGTCTAGTCTAGCATAGTTTAGTATTATATAAGAATATATAATGTTATAAAAAAATGCTCAATATTACTTAGTTCCCAGAACAGGTATTTTTAGTGAACTTTGGAAACATAAACTTAAATTTTCATTCTCCACTTCTCTTCAGTTCACTGTGAGACTTGTTGCCAATTACTCCCTTTTCCTTTTACACTCTTCATCTGTAAAATAGGACGAACATTCGCCGGTAACCTTAAGGTTGAGGGGGAAAAAATACCATAATCATGTCTCTGACAAAATTGAGATTCTAGGAAATAAATCACTGGATATAAATACAAAATGTAATTATCCTGAAAGTTTTCCCTGTTGCAGTATTGGTAGAGTATATACTGTAAATGTAAATATTGAAAAAGATGGTTCTCATGATTAACATTAATAAATATTTATTAAGGTACCTATAGGGTATTTGGCAATGTACTAGTCAGTGACCTTACATCAAATCTGAAATAGATTCACATTGCAAAGAAATATATAACCTAAATTAGAATTCCACAAATTGGAAACTGGCCTATTTCTCCCCTGGGGAAAAAAGGGATTCAAATGCAAGAAGAATGGACTGGGCACATGAGAATTGGACACAAATCTCAACCACTGAGTGAAGCCACTTTCTCAGATGCCAATCTTATAAGCATCACTTTCGTAATTTTTCCTATAAAGAGATCTAACTCTAATCCCCAGGAGACCTGAAGGAGTACCTCATCTGAAGTGTAGTACTTCCTTCTCTCAAGTCTGTGAACCACATCTGTTCTTCTCCACCGCCTCCCAAGCACGGTGGCCCAGAG
This sequence comes from Mustela putorius furo, assembly GCF_011764305.1. Taxonomy (NCBI): domain Eukaryota; kingdom Metazoa; phylum Chordata; class Mammalia; order Carnivora; family Mustelidae; genus Mustela; species Mustela putorius. The sequence goes on from NW_025421998.1 coordinate 34,994,337, forward strand.
GAATCTCAGTTTCAATAAAACCTCAAGACTTCCCACAGAGGATTCTCTAGTTAGAATTCTAGACTTGGCTTCTTAGATTAAGAATCTTTTTTAACCAATTTGTAGAGCTTTAGTCAAGACAGGAAATAACATGTTGCAAAGCAATTAAGCCAAGAACTCTGTGGCAAAGGTTCAAAACCTCATTCCACCTTTGACCCACCCGGGGACTTGTGAAGGTGACTTCACTTCTCTGGAACTCCTTTTTTCTCATCTAGAAAATGGAAAGATGAAAAGTAACCTGCTTTGATCAGAGGCTTATTATATTGGGGGGAAGTGCATTTGTAAAGGTCTTTGGAAAATACAAAGAGCTGTAGAGAGGTTAGATAATGAAGGTGTTGTCTAAGCAAGACTGGAATGGCTACCTCTCTTCATTTTTTCCCTCTGTTAAACTCACCTTTCTCTGCAGGTTATAAAAGAAGGAATCCTGTATTTCTTCCCTAAGGACTTTTTTTTCACTTAAATTTTTAAATGCCTTTCGTATTCATGTTTCAAGTTCTCCTGGAATTGGATTTTTTTCCTCCAGCATTATGTATCCAAGATAATGAGGAATTTAGAAGAACCACCTGCTGATTAAAAAAAAAAAAAATCCACAGGCTGGCCTGATGCCCAACAAAGATGAGTCCAATCCATGAGCAACCAGAGAAATCTGCCTCTTTTCTATACAAGTAGTTGGGTCCCTCATCTTTTACCACACATTTAAGGCCCTATGACCCTTCATCAAATTCTCATGGAATAGAAGAGCCTCTCCTAAGGGGTCTAAATTTTGAATAGGTTGAATTTCTCACCAGCTTGAAGGTTTTCTTTCTCCAGTTAACTTTCTAAAAATACTCCACTTCCTTCTATTATACAGCTTACAAAGCACTTCTGCACATTCTGAGAGTAAACTGAAATTCAGTGGAATCTAAGGACATGCCCTTGTCTGCTTCGTAATAAGTAGTAGAGCTAAAAGTCAAAACTATGAGTGGACTTCCTGTACTGCACAGTGCTGCTTGCCTTGGTTATTCTAGAAAGAGTAGAAAATAAGATTGTAAAGGCAGGCAGGGGTCAGATCGTGGAGGATCTTGAATGCCAGGCAATACCAAATCACTCAAGGGTGGTTGTTGGGTTTAAGGGGGGGGGCAGTGTTGATTTGTGTCTTAAATAAGAGTTGAGCTGTTAGAAGACTAATCTGGGAAATGTATGTGTAATAGATTAAAGAAAGGATAATATATCAGTCTGGTGTAATTAGAAGTTAGAAACCACACAATAAATTGAATAGGAGAAGTTTAGTGTTAAAAAATCATTAAACTATGATAGAGAAGTAACTATAATGATGAAAGAGAACTCTAAAGAGAGCATTATGGTTGGTGGAAATTATGTAAGGAAGAAGAAATTTGGACAGAGGGCCTCCTCCCCAAGGCTGGGGTAAAAAACCTCATTGGAGAAGGTATGGCTGTAGCCCACTCAACAGTGGAGCTGTTTGCCAAACTGGACAGGCCGGAGTCCCTGGACAGCCAGAAATAACCCTCTAGGGAGTAGGCAAGTCAAGGCTCTGGATGAGCTTAGAGAAGGAATCAGGGTATTACTGCTGGTACAAGGCCTGGAGCACATGGTATCTATAGTAAGACAGTTACAAGAAACAACCTTCTGGAGTAAAGCAAGCAAGGAAAACACATGAAAGAAATCAGGTTCCACTGCCAGCCAGCATTAGACCTGAGCATACCAGTGTCCACTTTGGGAGGGTGGAAGCAAGATAGTCACTGGGTCCAACCCAGGCCTTTAAGGTTACCAAGGGACTACATATTCTGGGTCATATTTGGGGTAGAGCACCAGTAGATGGCCCATAAACACACACCACTGGCAGACCTCAAAGCAGGAGCAAAGAAAAGCCAAATGTAGCACATGGGACCAGGAAGAGAAGCTCTTGTCTTCCTGTAGTGTCCCAAGGCAAGCTCTATTGACAAAGCTTAATGTTGTGTTCACTGGGAGAGAAAAATGTTTAAGAGTCTAATCTATTATCCCAAGCATATGTTGAAAAGTAAATTTGGAGCTCAGAAACAGTAAATTGATAATTGACACAGACAGTTTGGAAGTCTTCCCCCTTCTTACCTGAACAAAGTAATGACAACAGAAATTGCCTTTGATTGGAACCATGACTGAGTAAGGGCCCCCCTACTCATTTCCCTGACAATTCTATTTGAGCTCTTACAACCATGACCTTTAAGTGGCTCCTTAAAAATATTCTCCTATTGGATCTTTAATGATAATTCTAATATAATTCTAGCTTTTCAAAAGCTTTCTACATCTTCCTTTTTGGGGAAAAGGGAATTAGAAAGAAAAAAAAAGAAGAAGAAGAGAAAGATGGCATCTGGGGAACTGGAGACTTTTGTTCCAGCATTCTTCCATGGACCACTAAAACTGACCATGGTAGTAAGATCAATTTGAAAGCAGCTGGAACACACTTAAGAACAGTACCAATGACTGATTCTCTTGTCTGCTCCACAAACACTTCTTGCTTAAGTTAGGGGGATCAAAGCCCTTCTCCCATTGAGCTCTTCAAGCTAGTCACAACCCCTCAGGGAATGAAACAGACCGAAAGGAACAGGGGAATTAAGGTGGATAGTACTTATTAAGCAAACATTACAAAAAGTACATTCTTGCTCATGGATTTGTAAATAAGGGAATGTCTGGTGCGAGCTTCTCCACCCAGAATATATGTAAGTGGATTTTTGGAAGCTCTTTAATGTTTAGTATTCTGAAAGTCTCCAATGGGGGAGGAAAATCCAAAAGGGGAAGGACAAAACAAAATAATGGAAAACTCTTGAGTTCGTCCATCTATGTAAGAAATGCACTGCTTTTTCACAGGCCATCAAACCATTTACTTTCTTTTTCTTTTTGATAGTTGTGTAACAGTGATTCATCTTTTACTGTAAGTGCGTCTCTCAAAAATTCTAATATACATATTAATCATAATTTAATTCACCACATTCTTTAATGAAGGAATTCCATTTGATACTATTGACTCTTAATTTCTTCTAGTAGCTTCCATAAAACAGTGCTCTCCTAATTTTCCTCCTACCTCTCCATAAAGCATGGAATTTCTTGGGATTCTTCTGTGGGCCTCTTTTTCCCTCATCCTACTCATTCATCTCCTCTGTCATCAATTCCATGATTTCAATTACTACCTACATGGAAATGACTAAATTTACTTCTGCAGCTGAGATCTGTCTCCTAAGCAACAGATCTGTATATCTAACTACCTCAAAACACAAGGCTTCCCAGGCACCTCAAAACAACATGTACAATACTAAAGTCATCACATTGTCTCCAAACCCTTTCTGGCTCCTTTATTCTTTACGTCAGTGAATGGTATCACCATATACCCAGTTATCCAAACTGGAAACCTAGAAGCCATTCTTGATGATTCTTCCTTCACCCTCAACTCCCACAGAAAATTCTACTTCCTAAGTATTTCTGAAATCTATCCACCTCTGTCCATCCCCTTGACAACTCCCCCAATTCGTGGCACTATCATCTGATGCCCTCTTAGTCAAGGTTTTTCCATCCAACCCATTCTTCAGACAGCAGCCAGGGACATTCTTTACAAATCAGAAAATCACATATAACTCCATGATGAGAAGGGCTTAAAAGCCTTCAGTCACTCTTAGGATAAAATCCAAACTTAACATGACTTTAAATAAAAGTCCTTATATTGCCCTGCCTACTTCTCCACACTCATATTTCCTCCCTCCTCCTTCACTAACATTTCCTAAGTTCCTTGTTTTCTCTTGCCTCTGAGCCTCTGATGCTGACTCTGTTGAACCTCCATCCCTTCCACCTAACTCTGTGCACTTGCCCTATTCATACTCATGCTGAGAGCCAGTGGTTCATCCCATGAAAAGCCCCCTCAGACTCTGCTGGATGGTGAGGTGACCTATATTGTGCTCCCAGAACACCCCTTGCTTTTCTCAATCCAAGCATGTATCACACGTCATTTTTCTCTTTTAAAACTTAGCTTAGTTTAGGTATAATCTGTACACAATTAAATTAGACAATTTAACTGTATAATTTAACACATTTTGACAAACACATCAATCCTGTTACAAACACTACAGTCAAGATATAGAATATTTCTATCTGCCCAAGAAGTTTCATTGTTAATCGTTCCCCCACCCCTACCTCCCCCACCTCCCTACCCACTTCAGATTAACCACCGATCTCCTCTGTCACTGTAGTTTTGCCTTTTCTATAATATCACCTAAATGGAATCATATGTGCACTCATAGGCAGTCATTTGTAGCTGGCTTCTTTCACTTAATGGAAGGCTTCTGAAATTCATCCTTGTTGCATGTAAGTGCAGTGCATTCCTTTTTTTTTTTTTTTAATTGCTGTGCAGCATTCTTTTGCATGGATGTAACAGTTTGTTCATTTATTACCCTGTTTCCAAAATGTTTGCTTCTGGTTTGGAGACATTAGGAATAAAGATGCTATGAATATTCACTTACAAGGCTTTGTCTGGACATATATTTTCATTTTTCTTAGGCAAAGACCTCCAAGTAGGATTGCTGGGTCATATGATAAATATGTGTTTAACTTTATAGGAAATTGCCAAATTACTTTCCAAAGTGGTTGTTTCAGTTTGCATTCCCACCAATATTTGAGCATCCCAGTTGCTCTGTCTTCTTGGCAATACTTGGTATGGCCCGTCATTCTAATTTTAGCCATTCAAGTGGCTGCATAGTGGTTTCACACTGTGGTTTTAATTTGCATTTCCCTAATAACTAATGATGTTGAATGTCTTTTCATATACTCCTGTGACATTCATATATCTTTGTTAGTAAAGTATCTGTTCAAATATTTTTCCCAGTTTTGTATTGGGTTGACTCTTTATTTTTGAGTTACAGTGTTCTCTCTATATTCTGATACAGTCCTTTATTAAATATATGTTTTGAAAATATTTTCTCCAAGACTAAGGCTCACCTTTTCACTTTCTTAGTATTGTCTTTTGAAAAGCAAAAGATATCAATTTTTATGGGGCCCCACTTACCCATTTTTCTTTCATTTGACCCCCTATTTTAATGGCTTTATAAATTGCCTATTTTTCCTATTACAGAATAAGCTCAGTGAGGGAAGACGACATGTTTCTCTTGCTTACTGTTTACTGCATTAAGCACTCAATACCTGCACATGAAGCACTCAAAGATATTTAATCAATTAATTATAATTAGTAAAAATATAGCCTTCTGTACTAGACAAACCAATCCTATTACCTACCATACCCACAGCCTGTTAGGCTGCTGTGTTTTATACCAGGTGGTTCTGTTCTTTCTACTTCCCTTCTTCTTGGCTATGAATCATTAGGCTAGAGAGAAACAAGGGCATTCAATCTGCAAGATAACTGTACAGGGCTCTGATGTGAGAAATCCATTCAAACAGAAATAAACTAGACCAATGATTCTTAGAACCAAGTTGTATGTGGCTGATAGAAACTTGAATTGAAATATACAGAGAGGGGTGCCTGGGTGGCTCAGTGGGGTAAAGCCTCTGCCTTCGGCTCAGGTCATGATCCCAGGGTCCTGGGATTGAGCCCCGAATCGGGCTCTCTGCTCAGCGAGGAACCTGCTTCCTCTCCTCTCTCTCTGCCTGCCTCTCTGCCTACTTGTGATCTCTGTCTGTCAAATAAATAAATTAAATCTTAAAAAAATACAGAGAAATAGTATGAAATATAGAAATATGTAATATATTAAAAATATGAAGCTGAAATGATGCAGAGAAGCAGGCCATGAAATAGAGCAGAAGCCATGAACAAGATGACATTCTGAAGATGAATCTGTAAAATAACCAAAAGAAACCAAGTATACATGGTAGTGGTTAACCTGACCACATAGCTAGATAACTTGAGAAACTTAAAAACTCAGTCATCTGGGTCCCAGCCCATAGACTGTTGTTTACTCAACACATACTTTTTGAACAGTATCAAGTACTGTTATAGGCATAGGATAAAATAAATAAAACCATTATTTTTATTCAGTCTGTATTCTAAGTTAGAATCTACAGGTATAGGATTAGATGTATATATTTGCTACAGATTAAATGCTTTTCTCGCCCCGCCCCCACCCAAGATTTCTATTTTGAAATATTAACTCTCAAAGTGATGGAATTAGAAGGTGAGGACATTGGGAGGTGATTAAGTCATGAGAGCAGAGCCCTCATGCATGGGATTAATGCCCTTATAAAAAGCCAGAAAAGAGTCCTTGCCAGAACTTGGTCATGCTGGCACCCTGATCTTAGACTTCAAGCCTCCAGAACTATGAGAAATAAATTCCATGAGCCATGGATTTTGTTTGCTTTGTTAGAGCAACCCAAATTAAGATAATTTTTAAAGCTTCACGGGTGAGTCTGACTCAAACTCAAGAACTATTGAAGAAAAGGAGCAAATTAGAAATGGGGAAAGGGAGAGAACATCAAAAAAGAAGCACAGAGAATTGCTTAGTTATATTAAAGGCAGAGACCTGGTCTAAAGATCTGTGAACTCCGTGTCTGAGATCCAAAAAGCCACCTGAGATTTTGTTTCAGTTTCATTAAGATTCAGTGGTAGTATGGTTCCTGCTTTCTCTTGAGGCTTAGGTCATCTCATAGACTCCTATGAGGCCTGCCCACTCGGCTGAAATTCCTGTTTGGCTTACCTCCTTCCACCTTAATTGAAGTACCTTGAGACCTTCTTTTCCTTAGAAGGACAATGAGTGAATTAAACCCACATGTTAAGCTCAGGTCCCTTCTTGCCCTAATGGAAGGGAGATGGCTGATAGCAACATCCCTAGCCTTTTCCAGATCTTCTAGTCTATTCCCCTAGACACTGACTGAGGACCAATAACAATTTAAGGTAGTTCCAAGTAGGACAACTAGGATACAAGTTCTGTGTGTGAGTAGCCCATATGACTATGACTAAGATGTACCCACTGCCCCACAGACTCCTATTGCCTTTTCTTAACTCACCAGAAGAAACCTTTTAGACAACAGTTGAGACTGAATCTGAGTCATCATCCTACTTTGGATACTGTATTTGGACTGTTGAGCACCAGTCTTGGGGTTTTCATATAGTCTGACCTTGAGCTCAGACCACGCCCAGACCCAGCTTAGTCCCCTGCCCCCAAGATTTTTCCCTCCAAGTTATGATTAATTCAACTTTAATCAAGTCCCTGATATGTGTCAGACACTAGATCCTCATGGATCTCACAGTTTAACTAAAGAGAAAAAAGTACACCGAATAATTCTCAATATGATGAATTATAAAAACAAAGAATTAAAAATAGAAAAAAATTAAAACAGGAAAACCAACTTTAAATAAGTTGTTTAGGGACTATATTATGAAGAGATGACATTTTCCTAGCATGAGGAAGAGACCCTGAAGCAGGAAAAACATGGCTCATTTGAAGAACTGGAAAAGCTCCCAATTGAGAGGAGTTAGGAGGACACCAATATAACTAACTGATTCAATCTGAGTCTTAAAAAAAATCTTTGTTTCTCTCTATAGTCATTTCCAGGAGATCTGCCTGTTTTTTCCCCCAGAGCAATAGTGATGTAGGCCTGATCAAATGAGTGGACATTCCATCTTGACTGACCACTTAACTAATGCAGCAAATGCAATTCACCTTTCAGTGGGAATAGGGAAGGGGAAAGCCACTGATGTTTTTACCTACCTCGTATTGACCAAAGCAAGCCCTAGTCAAGCTCAGATTCAAGGGTGGGGGGATAATCTCCACCTCTGCATGGAAAAAGCTGCAGAGTCACACAGAAGTCTGCGGGCACAGGAAGGCCGTTAATTTTGCCATTGGTATATTCATTCCACACTGAGGGTGCCATGCTCTATCAGCTACCACCTGTTGTGCACAAACTCTTGACTTGCTCTGCTTCCTCACTGGAGACTGCTTCTGCAGTTTTAGTCTCTGCAGCTTGATCAGCCTCTCCGCACCTGTCCTGCCTTCCATACATGCTCTTCTACTGGAGCCACTTCCCTCATTCTATTTCCTATTGCTCTGAACAGACCACCAGGCCTCTCACTCTAGTTCAGCTGAGCTGTCAGAGGCTTACAATCTGGAAGCCCAGACTCTGCCCTGAGAACAAACCGGGGCTGCCTTTGGAGCAGACAGGTAAGAAAGTAAAAGAGCAACCTATCACCAGCAGACATTGAAACATGTGAGTAGGCCCCAACAAGGTCAGCAGAGCCACCTGACCACAGTTACGGGCTGGGTAGGTGGCTCTGCTGACCACAGCCTCACAAAGGAGCCCAGCAGAGACCAGAACTACCCGACCGCTCCATGAACTCCTCAGCAGTTATAAACAGAAGCCAAAGCAGAAGTGCAGGCTTGTTGGACTAGCCCACACTGGGGGGACACGGGAGAAAGGAGAATGACAATTTAGTGGCAACGTGAGACTCAGTAGCAGCAATCCTCCAAGAGAAACTGGTGAGAGGATTTCAGGGAGTAGTTCAGGTAACAATTTAAGATGCTGAATCTGGGCAGAGATTGGAATGTGATTCTGGATGTTTGATGTAGATGGCAGAGATGTTCGACAGCAGTTGGAAGTGCAGACCTGGAGCCTGGATGATCTTTGGGAGTAGATGAGCTTGCCAAGAGAGTAGAGGAGGAAAAGAAAGCTGAGGCCTCAGTCTTGGGTAATGACCAAATTAGAGAATATAAAAAAGGTAAGTCAGTTCTAAAAAGAAGAAAAAGGGCAAAGTAAACAAAAAAAAAAGAGCCAGGACAATGTAGTCATAGAAGACACGAAAGCAGAGCGTTTCAAGAAGGAGGCATTAAACAATGTCCAAAGCTGCGGCAACATGAAGGAGAGTAAGAACTGAACAATCCTGTCTGGAGCTCAGTGATTGAGAACGAATATTTTAAGACTGACTCACAATGAAAAGCATCAGTAAAATAAGGGCTTTAATTAACAATTTGGAAATATTTAACGAAGTTTTCTAAAGGTCATACAAGCCCAGAATAAACAAAATATAATAGATGGGGCAGGGGGAATGACCAGGAAGTAAGTGAGGCAGCCAGTGCAGGGGCCTCAAGAAGAAAGGCATTTATCAGGAAAATATAACCACTATTTTTCTGTAATTCCTGCTATTGCTTGCAAAAGCCACAATACTCCTTGAAGTTGGAAAACATTTTGAATATGCTTCACTTTGTGGATTTGGAAACAGTACCCTAGAGAGAACTCAGTTTGAAGGAAAAGGAGCCTCCTGCAAGAATGGATGGCATAAGAAGCCAAGTGTAATCTTTCTTTGATGGTCCTCACTGGGTGTTCTCTGAATTTATAATCAGGGGCTTCTAATTGATAAAGCTTTGATAGCACAAAAGGTCATCATGGATTACTCAGTCCTGCTTTGCAACATACTGTGCTTCCCACAAACATTAGCAATTAACCGCAATAAATAATGGCATGATTCATCCATTTCAAACACAGGACAGCATCCTGAAATCCCTTACCTGCAGTAAATAGCAAGTAGGAACTGCCCTTTTATGTAAACACTTTCCATACCACAGTTGAATTTGTCTCTAAAATTTGTCTGAGACTTTTTTCCATTTAACACACATTTATATGGGATCTAAATCTATTTCCCCACATAACAAAAATCATGTTTTTAAAATAAATACTCTGTATCACAAGTGATATATGTATGAACCTGCTATTTTAAAAAAAAAACTTTTTAATTAAATTATTCCTTCATTTAACCAAGAACACTTTATTGTCCTAATGATTTATTATTTTAATTCAGTCCAAGTGGCAAGAAGAAATTTGGTACCATTCTGTTGTAACATGTCACATTCCCATTCCAATTTTGTTCGTAATAAATGTGTTACAGTTCTTCCGCTGGCAGTCAAGGAAACTTCATACAAAAGCAGCATTTACTTGCAGTTATAACAGAGCCAAGTAATACATATGCTGTTCGGCAGTTTGGAGTATCTGTTTTCCAGCATTCATCTGGAGCTGTTATTGGAACCATTAAAATTATTTTTTTTATAGTTTTTAAAGGCCCAAGACATATTAATTTGTCCTGATGGATGGTATAATGTGTTCATGTAAAAGAAAAACAAGTGTTACATAAACCATGACTAAATTGTCAACCACCTCCTATTTTACCTCTCTTTTGACTCCACATATTTAATTTATTTTCCATCGAAAATGACAACCAATAAAAAAATAAAACCCTCTTTTTAATTTACTTTTTACTTGATGATACTCACACCCTTTATCACAATGAGCCATGCCATTTTTGACCCAAAATAAGAATGAAACTTTTGCTTTCAGATGAAAGTAAACACAGATGGTTTGGTAATATTACAGAACTTTGTACAAAATGTTTCATTTAAAGCAGGCCCATTTAATGCCACATTTCATTAAATATGGCCTGTCTTAAATCAGACAGGCTCTCCTACAAAAAACCAATCTTTATCTTTATTTAAATTCAGAGTAGGTGGCTTATCTGTCACTATAAAAGACTTTGCCTTCTTTGTACTGGGATAGACATTAAAGCTGAGAAGCAGGGTGAGCCTCTTTAACCCAGCCAGGCCAATCCAACTTGCAAACAGATTGCATCCAAAGGTTTTTTTATCAGTCTATTGTGGGATTTTCAAAGCATTTTACCCTAGAAACAATGGTATACTCAGTGGTTAGGTTCTTAGGAAAGGCCATAAAAGCCTGTTTAACCCACCATATGGTTGAGTTAACAGTTAAACCGAACCAAAATGCACCTGTGCTAAATAATACTCTAGAACGATGCATAGTATTTCAATGAGAAAATTCATGGAGAGTTCCACGTTTTTGGCCTGTGATACAGTTTCAGTAACAACACCCTCTTTCATTCCTTTTGCAGACCTCCTTCCTTGTTGGGCAATGGGACGTGGACTTCTTTGCCCTAGTTACAAGCCACCCGTGCTGGCCAGTACTATTTGGAGTCAGGGTTCCAGCACAGTAGTTGAATCACATACAGGAGGTAAAGACAGAGACTGGGGGGCGCCTGGGTGGCTCAGTGGGTTAAGCCGCTGCCTTCGGCTCAGGTTATGATCTCAGGGTCCTGGGATCGAGTCCCGCATCGGGCTCTCTGCTCAGCAGGGAGCCTGCTCCCTCCTCTCTCTCTCTCTCTCTCTCTCTCTGCCTGCCTCTCTGCCTGCTTGTGATCTCTGTCTGTCAAATAAATAAATAAAATATTTAAAAAAAAAAAAAAAAAGACAGAGACTGGGGATAAGGGGTAAATGTCTGGGATGGCCTAATAGGTAAAGAATGGACGAGAATGGACGAAAGTCTCTTGCCAGCACACACCTCAGGCCCCACTCTTTGATCTAGCCTGTGCAACATCATTCTTTCTTTTGCCCTGAGCATTATACTGTCTAATTCACCTTTGATTGCTACTACCTGTTGCTCCTATCAAGGTTTCTTTCTTCCTCCTGGTCTACTGCACTTCAGAATAGCAGTCTTGATTTTTTTTTCCTTCATTCCTATGTGTCCTTTTGAAGTTTCCTAAAGACTGGTAGAGCTGCTGGCAAAGGAAGTCAAAGGATAAAAGAGGGCTCCTAAATTTACTTTCCAGATCTTTTTTTTTTTTTTAATTTAGATTAAGCTGAGAAAGACGGAAGTATAGCTGGATGATGACAATAAGTTCTAGAGACCAAAACAAGGTATGAATTTGTTCTATAACATTCTAGAGTAAGATAGATCACATTAATGGATATGCACCACTCAGAAGCAAATCTTGCTCAGCCCCCACCAGCCAGAGGTATCAAGATATTCCGGCTCACATTTGGGAGACTCCCTTTTCCTCCTCAGCTCTCCCAGAATGGGGGCAGGGTGGTGCCCTGAGAAGAGGGTAAATCTCTCCTGATCCTCAGACCATCATGGTCATACACGAAGTGCTTATTGCTTAAGCCCACCAGTTCATCCAAAGATTGGCCACACCATTATTCTCTGCCAGAGATCTCATAAGTCAGCTTTTAAAAACTATTACTAGGTTTTACATCCCCCATAGGACTCAAACTCATGAACCTGAGAGCAAGAGTCACATGCTCTACCAACTGAGCCAGGCAGATGCCCTTAAATCAGTACTTAAAGAGTCATAAATTTTCACCATCAGCATGCCCCACTTTAACTCCCCATCTGAAGACCTTACTAGGAAGGCAAGGGGGACAGGTTCCCAGTATTCATAAGATTGGCATGCCACCCCAATCTCTGAAAGCTAATCTACACTCTTGTCAGTTCTGTATCCTCTGCCCTCCTCAAAAACCTCCTGCCACTTTCGTGTCCCCACTGCCACTCTCCTCCTACATCTATATCCCGAAACAAAAACTTGAGTGGTGAGGTTTTATTCCAAGTAGCAAGAAACTCCCATTTTCATCCATGTTCTTTTTTTGGACCTTCCATATAAAGGCTGTTTCTGGTACCCTGAAGCTAGAAAGCCCAGAATCAGAACATAACAGCTTCTGGGGATGGTGGAAAAAATAAAAAATTATGACAATATATTATCCTCCCAAATATATTTCAGAGGAACTCTCAGACTCAGTTTTTTCTGTTTCTTTTTTTTTCCCATCATAGGTTGCCTGTGAACCAAGCAAGAGATATAAATTATACAGTGAGAAAATCTAACAATTTTGTAGTTAGAGTTGCACAGGAAGGGATGGACTAAAGAGGGCAGAAAGAAAATTTGAAGAGATAATGTCTGATTATTTTCCAAATTGAAGAACCATATTAATAATAGATACAGAATCAATATAAATTTTAAGTAGGGTAAAGAAAAAAGAAGACCACACTTAGGCACAGCTACCAGAAATCATTAATTTTTTTTTAGGTGTGATGATGGTTTTGTGATGATGGATAGATTGATAAAGTTAATAATAAAAATTTTTAGAAGTCCTAATCTTTGGGATATACTCAGATTTATGGATGAAATTATATGATGTCAAAATAACCAAGGATGCAGGAGAAGATAGGGATATAGATTAAACAGGAATAAACTGTTAATCTTGTCATGAGTTGATCATTGTTGGTTGGGTGATGGGTAAGTTGATATAAAAACTAAACGAGAAAGTCGCCTGGTTTGAGGCTTTTTTTAATTACAGTAAAATGCACATGCATACCTTTTTTTTTTTTACCATCGTAACCAGTTTTAAGTGGGCAGTAGTGTTAGGTATATTTACATTGTTGTGCAATAGATCTTTACAGCTGTTTAATTCTGCAAACTGAAACTCTGTACCCCTTAAACAACTCCCTATTTCTCCCTCCCCACTCCCAGCCCCTGGTAACTACCATTTCTACTTTCTGTTTCTATAAATTTGACTACTTTAATGCCTCATATAAGTGGAATTATATAATATTTGTCTTTTGTGACTGGCTTCTTTCACATCACATATTGTTCTCAAGGTCCATGCATGTTGTTGTGTATGACAGGATTTTCTTCCTTTTTAAAGCAGAATAGTATTCCATTGTGTATATAGGCCACATTTTGTTGATCCATTCCCCCATCAGTGGACATTTGGGTTGCCTCCACCTCTTGGGTACTGTGAATAACACTGCTATAAATGTGGGTGGGCAACTATCTCTTCAAAGTCCTGCTTTCAATTCTTTTAGACATATATGTAGTAGAATTGCTGAATTATATGGTAATTTATTTTTAATTTTTTGAGGAATCACCATACTGTTTTCTGTAATACTGGCACCATTTTACACTCCGACCAATAGTGCACAAGGGTTCCAATTTCTCCACATCCTCATTAGTGCTGTCATTTTCCAGCTTATTAATAGTAGCCATCTTAATGGGTGTACGGTGATAGCTCACTGTGGTTTTGATTTGCATTTCTCTAATGATTAGTAAAGCCATCTAGCTTTCTAAGCTAGACCTGATGAGTTTATGAGAGTTGTTCAGCTGAAAACATGAGGGTCACAGTTAAAGGTCAATACTGTAGTTTGCCTCAACTGCTGCTTAGAATGCTGTTGATAAGTATTGTTTGTATGAGACAAAGTGAATGCATTTGGTTCTAATTTCTTCAGATTAATCAGAGTGGCCAGTAGAGTGGCATATTCTTAGGGAAAATCTCTAGAAGCCAAGATGGTGTAGAAACAAAGAATGGATAGTTGGAAAACAATTCTTCATAGGTCTCTCACATTTCCACACATCTTGCAAGCGGTAAGGCACTAACTTCCTTTGTCCTAGACTATCTATCCAAGGATATTTGTATAGTGAACAGCCTTGGAAAGATCTTGGAATATCTCCCTTTGAAGCTTCAAAATAAATTTTTTTAAAAAGATTTTATTTATTTGGCGCCAGACACACAGCGAGAGAAGGAACACAGCAGGGGGAGTGGGAGAGAGAGAAGCAGGCTTTCCGCTGAGCAGGGAGCCTGATGCAGGGCTCAGTCCCAGGACCCTGGGATTATGACCCGAGCCGAAGGCAGATACCTAACAACTGAGTCACCCAGGTGCCCCCAGAATAAAAATTTAGATAAATATATAAAGAAGATGTGGTATGTATATACAATGGAGTATTACTCAGCCATTAAAAAAGAGAGATCTTGCCATTTGCAACAACATGGATGGAACTTGAGGGTATAATGCTAACTGAAATAAGTCAGTCAGAGAAAAAAACAAATACCATATGGTCTCATTCATATATGGAATTTAAGAAACAAAAGAGAAAAGGGACAAACCAAAAAACATACTCTTAACTAGAGAGAACAAACTGATGGTTACCAGAGGGGAGGTGGGTGTGAGGATGGATGAAATAGGTGAAGGGGACTAGGAGTTAACTTATGATGAGTACACATGGTATACAATTGTTGAATCATTATATTATACACCTGAACCCAATATAACACTATATGTTAATTATATTTTAATTCTTAAAAATAAATAATTTAAAATTTTTTCAGGTTTCCTAAACTCAGGGTTTCTTTCCTGTAATGCAACTTACCATGTAGGGAAGTATCACCTAGCCTTCTTCACATTGCCATGGGGGAAGTGGATTTCAGGCAACTAGCAGAAATACCAGTTATTGGACTACTGTTAGTGCTATAAGTAATAAATAGTCTTTTTGTCTCTGATCTAGGAGTCTTATGTCTTATGCCAGCATCCATGAAACTATGGCAGGTTACCATATTACCTTGCATATAAGATAAAATCTCAGATCTTTCACCATTCTTGACAAATATCCAGAAAATAAAAGTGACAAAAATAATATGTTCCAGAATCTAACAAATTCAGTAAAGTTGTAGGATGCAAATTCAACACACAAAAATCAGTTGCATTTCTACACACTAAAAATAAAATGTCTGAAAAGAAAATAAAAACACCAGTTTCATTCATAATACCATCAAAAAAAAACAATAAAAAAACTTTAGGAATAAATTTAATGAAGGAGGTATAAGATCTGTATACTGAAAATCACAAGCATACCTCATCTTATTATGCTTTACTTTATTGTGATTTAGAGATATTCCATTTTTTACAAATATGTTTATGGCAACTCTGCATTAAGCAAGTCTATTGGTGCCATTTTTCTAATAGCATTTATTCATTTCATGTCTCTGTGTCACATTTTGGTAATTCTGGCAATATTTTTCTTTATTATATTCATCATGGTGATCTGTGATCAGTAATCATGACTCACTAAAACCTCAGATGATACCATTTCTTAGCAACAAAGTATTTATTAATTAAGGTATATAAATTTCATAGACAAAATGCTGTTGCACACTTAATAGACAAAAGTATAGTATAAATATAACTTTTATATGCACTGGGAAACCAAAACTCTCGTTTGACTAGCTTTATTGTGATACTGGCTCTACTGTGATGGCTTGGAACAAAACCCACCATATCTCCAAGATATGCCTGTATAAGACTTTGATGAAAGAAACTGAAAAAGACACAAATAAATGGAAAGATATTCTATGTTTTTAAATCAGAAGACTTAATATTGCTAAAATTCCCATATTACCAAAAGTCATTCATAAATCCAGTGCAATTCCTATCAAAATGCCAATGGCATTTTTCACAGAAATACAAAAACAAATCCTAAAATTTTTGTGGAACAACAAAAGACCTCAAATAGCCAAAGCAATCCTGAGCAAGAATAAAAAAGCTGGAAACTCCTTTACAAAGCTATAATAATCAAAACAGAATGATACTGGCATAAAAAGAGACACATAGACCGACAGTAAAGAGTTCAGAAATAAACTATGCAAACACAGTGAATTAATATTTGACAAGGGAACCAAGAATACTCAATGGGAAAAGGATAGTCTCTTTAATAAATGATGTTGGAAATCTGGATAATCATGTAATAATAATGAAAATGGACCCTTATCTTATACAAATCACACAAATTAACTAAAAGGGATTTAGACTTAAATATAAGATCTGAATCTATGAAACTCCTAGAAGAAATCATATGGGAAAGGCTCCGTGCCATTGGTGTTATATTATTTTCAGGTGTACAATAGAGTTATTTGACAATTTAACACATTACTCAGTGCTCATCATAGTAAGTGTACTCTTAATTCCCTTTGCCTATTTCATTCACCCCCTCTACCCACCTCTCTCTGGTAACCAAGAGTCTGTTTTTTGGCTTGTCTCTTTTTCCTTTTTGTTCATTTGTTTTGTTTCTTAAATTCCACATATGAGTGAAATCATACAGAATCTGTCTTTCTCTGACTGACTTACTTCACTTAGCATTATAATCTAGCTCCATCCGTATTGTTGCAAAGGTCACGATCTCATTTTTTATGGCTGGAATATAACTCTTTATCCATTCATCTGTTGATGGACACAGGCTATTTTGTAATTGGGCTATTGTAAATAATAATGCCATAAACATAGGTGTGCCTTTATCTTTTTAAATTTAGTGTTTTCATATTCTTTGGGCAAATACCCAGTAGTGCAATTACTGGATCATAGAGCATTTCTAATTTTAATTTTTGAGGAACCTCCATATTGTTTTCCACAGTGGCTGCACCACACTTTACAATTCCATCAACAGTGCATGAGGGTTCCCTTTTCTCCACATCCTTACCAACACTTATTTTTTCTTGTGTTTTTGATTTTAGCCATTCTGACAGGTGTGAGGTAATATCTGATTGTGGTTTTGATTTGCATTTCTCTGATGATTAGTGATGTTGAACACATTCTCATGTGTCTGTTGGCTATCTGTATGTCTTTTTTTTTTTTTAAGATTTTATTTATTTATTTATTTGACAGAGATCACAAGTCGGCAGAGAGGCAGGCGGTTGGAAGAGGGCAGTAGGCTTCCTGCTGAGCTGAGAGCCCAATGTGGGGCTCGATTCCAGGACTCTGAGATCATGACCTGAACCAAGGCAGAGGCTTAACCCACTGAGTCACCCAGGCACCCCTATCTGTATGTCTTTGAAGACATGTCTGTTCATGTCTTTTTAATAAGCTTTCTTTTAAGATTTGTTTTACTTGTTTTAGAGGGAGAGCATGTGTGCAGGGGTAGGGGGTGCAGAGGGAAAGTAAGAATTTCAAGCAGATTCCCTCTTGAGCATGGAGCCCCACTAAGGGCTCTATCTCACGACCTGTGAGATCATGACCTGGGCCAAAACCAAGAGTTGGCCACTTAACTGAATCAGCCACCCAGGCGCCCTGTCCATGTATTTTTAATTGGATTATGTGGATTTTTGGCATAAGTTGTATAAGTTCTTTATATATTTGGATACTAACCCCTTATTGGATATATCGTTTGCAAATATCTTTGGTTATGAGAAATTTTTAAATATATATTTGGGGGTACCTGGATGGTTCAGTGGGTTGAGGCCTCTGCCTTTGGCCCGGGTCATGGTCTCGGGGTCCTGGGATCGAGCCGCGTGTTGGGCTCTCTGCTCGGCAGAGAGGCTGCTTCCCTCTCTCTCTCTGCCTGCCTCTCTGCCTACTTGTGCTCTCTCTCTGTCAAAATATACTAAAAAAAAAAAAAAAAATTTCAAATATATATTTGGCTTCTATTTGTGGCTCATTATATTTCTGTTGAACAGTGCTTCTATAGTGCATCCATCAACATCTCCTTAATCTACTTAATCTACCACCTTAACCCAAGTCACTATCATTTCTTGCCTAAACTACTACAATGGTGTCTTTATTGATCTTCATAATTCCTCAATTGTCCCATTCTAATTGATTCTCCTCACAAATTACAGATTTTTAAAATATAAATCTCATTATATTTTTTACTCCCTTAATATCTCTCAGTGGATTTTTCATTATTCTTAAAGTCCAAGCTTCCTATCATGGCCTACATATGATATGACTCTAGTCCCAAACATCCCTGCCCATCACTATCTCTCCTCCTCTAAAATCACTCAGTAGACACTATTCTCTAGCAGCATGTGACATCCTTCAGACATATAAAGGGTATAAGACGTAAACCCACTTGGCCCTGTGTAAGGAATGTTGTGCCTGGCTCTTTGGCTGTCTCCTTCTCATTCTTCAAGTCTCAGTTTATACATTAGTTCCCTAAGATGTCCTCCCTGATCATCCAGTGTAAGGGTTTGTGCCCTTTATTCTCCATCCTAGAAACTGTTTCCTTGAAACATATTTTCTCAATTTATAGTGACATATTTATTTGTATGTTTAACTGTTTGTCTCTCTTCCTCTGCTAGACTGTAAGTGCTGTGATAAGGAGGGAACCACTGTGCACAGCCTACCAGTACAGACCCAGTTTGGGTAAAGAAAATTACTTTAAGGGCACTGCAGAGAATATTTAAGGTAATAGGGATTGGTTAGAGATTAAAAAGAATGAATCTGGAATTGCCTAGAGAAGAATATGTCAGAATTAAAGTTAATTGATACCAGAAAAAAAGCTTTAAATTTGAATTATTTTTGTGAAAATTAAATTAAAATACGTGATCCAGAAGCACTGGCCAAGAATCCAGTTGTTGTTGTTGTTTTTAAGATTTTATTTATTTATTTGACAGACAAATATCACAAATAGGCAGAGAGGCAGGCAGAGAGAGAGGAAGGGAAGAAGGCTCCTTGCTGAGCAAAGAGCCCAATGCTGGGCTCGATCCCAGGACCTTGGGATCATGAGCTGAAGGCAGAGGCTTTAACCCACTGAGCCACCCAGGCGCCCCAAGAATCCAGTTTTTTAAATTAGAATATTAATTCAGTGTATCATTTGGAGATGAGTCTCAAGTTACAACTCCCCAAGTACTCTTCCTGCTTTCCTGTTCTTGATATTCATTCCAGGAATTTCTATCATGCTGTGTGGAAACAAGATAGGATTCCCTGACCAAGCTCTAAGCACAATACCACATGGTGACCTGATAAGCCCTTCTGGGAGGGCAGTCCTCTTCCCTATAGTTCTCAAATGGCACATTCTCTTAACCACAGTGGACCAGGGCTGTCAAGTCCCAAATTTATCTAAAAACAGGTCATAAATGGTGTGTGATGTGGGAAAATGCTCATAAAATATTTATTAAAATGGGTTTAAAACAGTTACTATGTAATAATCTGTTGTCAGACACAGTAGTGCATAGTTGGTATTCAACAAATATATTTTGAATAAATCATTAATTTAAGCTAGAAAAGATACTGTATTTATTTCTCACACATAATATATTCATAAGAAAAAAAGACTAGAAAGTTATACAACCGTATGTTAACAAGTACGATTTCTAGGGTATTGGGATTATAGGAACTTTTTGTATGTGTTTTTCTGTATTTTCCAATGTTGTGAAATTACATGATTGTTTTGCAATCAGGAAAAAATGTTATTTTTATAAACCAATAAACTATCAAAACTAGTCCTCTAGGCCCTCTGTGGTCTCAATTTTAGCAGTGACTCAAACTGTGGTGATTACATAAATATCATTTTGATTGGGAAATGAGAGAGGAGTGAACTTGGGCTTTCTGAAGAATCTAATCGGTCACGCAAGCCATTACCAAGGTGACTTCTTTGTTCACTAACTCTAAGGAAGAAAGTCAATGAAAACAAAGCAAACCTTATTGAAGTACGTACTAATTTCAGCTTGAGAGGATGGGCAGGGGCTGAGGGAGGAGAAGGGACCTTCTCTATCTAATGACAATTCTGTTCTAGAGTTTGTTCTCAAGTTTTCAGATGTCGGATACAATGTGAACCAGAATTCAGCTCAATGGAGGTATGATGCAGACAGTAAAGATATGATAAGACATGCTTTATCTATAGAGGTTTCAACCTCTTTTGTGGCTATCATAACCTCTGGTGCATACATTATACACATGGTGCTTTATACTGAAGGTATTTTATATTTATTTCCAATTCTGTCATCCTCCCTTACATACTGATTCTCAGATCAAGAATTGTTCACCCAATCATAGTTAAATGGGCAAGGTCATTAAAGCTGCTGTATTAGATGCCCAAGAGCACATGCATGCATATTTGAATATCTTCCAAACAATAAACCAAGGACAGTTTATAATTTGTCTATTTGATATAAAACTATTCTCCCAACAAATTCTGATTTCCTCATTTCAGATGACATCATTAAGATCTTAATTTTCTAATAAAAAAAAAAAATCCTCCTCAGGGAGTGCCTGGGTAGCTCAGTCATTAAGCTCCTGCCTTCAGCTCAGGTCATGATCCCCGGTCTGGTATTGAGCCCCACATCAGATCCCTGCTTAGTAGGAAGCCTGCTTCTCCCTCTCTAACTCCCCCTGCTTGTGCCCCCTCACTTGCTGTGTGTGTGTCTCTCTTTGTCAAATAAATAAATAAATAAATATCTTTTTTTAAAAATCAATAAAAAATAAAAATAAATAAATATTTGAAAATCCTCCTCAAGCCACCATATGAAGGAAAAAGTTAACAAAGTAATTAGATCAACTGCAATGATGTGGATACCATTCTGTTTTATGATGGGGTTTGTGTACAGACACAACCAAAGATTGCTTTACAGATAAAAATGAAGTCAAGGAGAGGATCTGGCAGTGGTAACTGAGTAAGTGCAAAGATATTGCTACAGAATTTTTTTTTCAAAGATTTTATTATTTATTTGACAGACAGAGATCACAAGTAGGCAGAGAGGCAGGCAGAGAGAGGTGGAAGCAGGCTCCCCACCGAGCATGGAGCCCAACTCGGGGCTCCATCCCAGGACCCTGGGACCATGACGGCTCAGTGGGTTGGGGCCTCTGCCTTTGGCTACAGAATATTTTTAAGCACTAAGTTTGTATAACAGACAAGAGGGGAGCTTCAACCTAAGTAGAAATGCAAAAAGTCCCCTAATTGTATCATTTCAGAACTGTCTGAGACAATTAAACAGCAGTATCTGTTTAAAAGGAATGCATAACCATTCAAGTAAACTGCTTTTGCATTCTTTAAACAGACATTAAATGAGGGGGGGGGCACACGACTGTATACAAGAGTTACCGGTTTATTTTCTTTCCAGCTTGAGGCTGACAGAACCTGAGATAAAACGGTACCCTACAAATTCTTTTTTGGTTTTTAAAGGAGTCTTTATTTAGTTTGAATTATCAGCCAGACTTACACCTAGCTGACTTCAGGAAACCGTGTAACCAAACCTCTGTCTGCAGTTCCCCCTGCAGTTCATGAAGTTCTGTGCACAAGTAAACACAGGGTGATTAGGACCAAATGGTAATTCTTTTACCAGTTATTAATTACTTTGACTTATTACTTAACCATGTAATTTATGCAGTTTTAATTGTTTATCAGTTATTAATCATACACATTAAGTTAAACTTTCATTCTGTGAGGCATTTATCACATTTAGCTATATCAGTAAGCTGCCCCTGTGTGTACTGTCCTTCCATGAAGTGCAGTCCTGTAGCTTTGGTCAGGCTACACAGGCATTCTGAAGAAGCTGAACAGGTCTGAGAGATATATTTAAATGTGCAGGGTGGGATAATGCTGATCAAAGTGCACTGATTTTGCTATAGATACTTCAGTAAATATTCAAAGTGCCATATGACAATCAGTGTCCCTCAACTGCAGGAAAGCAAAAAGGGAGGGATGCCTCTCACTTGGATGCATGCACCCTATTTTCCTTAGAAAATGAGGCTGTGTGTGGCCGCCAAGGGAGTAAATGCAATCAGGTTAGTAATCAAAGAAACACAGCACTTCTCCAGGGAGCATAGGACTTCATCAGAGGCCTGGCTCTTGCGGAAAAAAGCTTGATATCTAGGGGCGCCTGGGTGGCTCAGGGGGTTAAAACCTCTGCCTTCGGCTCAGGTCATGATCTCAGGGTCCTGGAATCGAGCCCCGCATCGGGCTCTCTGCTCCATGGGGAGCCTGCTTCCCCCTCTCTCTCTGCCTGCCTCTCTGCCTACTTGTGATTTCTGTCTGTCAAATAAATAAATAAAATCTTAAAAAAAAAAAAAAAAGCTGATGTCTAACTTTATCTGTACCTATGGAAGAGCAAGAAAAAACAGGGGCAGCTGCCCTCTTGATAAATTCTAGTCCTGGGGGAGGGGTTTCCCTGGAAGCCCTCTAGAATTAAAAAAAAAAAAAAAAATGCTGATATTGTATGACAGATGGTAGCTACACTTGCAGTGAGCAGTCGAATCACTATGTTGTGTACCTGAAACTAATATAGCATTGTGTGTCAACCATACTCCAATTAAAACAAACAAAAAAAAAAGATGCTGGTATTAGTGCCAGAGCCTAACATTTGCCATAGCCAAACTTGAGTATCGGTCATTAGATAGTAGGCCAAGGCAGGGGTTGAGTGGTACAGGGCTCATTACTGCTCTGCTTGAAGTTTATCCGGTGTGTGAGAATAAATCCATCCATATTTTTTCAGATGGCTTCCTAGGTCTGTCAATGCCTTTACTAAAAAGAGATGCTGTTTAATTCTTTTGTTTTGGGAGAATTTTGTTTATTTTTAAGTCCTCTTTATGCTCAACATGGAGCTCAAACTCACAACCCCAAGATCAAGAGTCACAAGCTCTACTGACTGAGGCAGCCAGGCACCCCTGATTCTTGATAATCAGTATAGAAATATAAAGTCAAATACATTTGTTCAATAGAATTGAAGAGTATCTAAATAAGCACACATACATACATCGAATTTAGTATCAGATAAAGATTGCACTTCAAGTCAATGTTGAATGGATAAATCATTCAACTTTACTGAAGAATAATTGAAGTATACTAAACTGCACACACTTAAAATATACAGTTTGATACATTTTCACATATGTAAACACTCACAAAACCCTCACTATAATGAAAATAATGGATATATACATCACCCCCAAAAGTCTTTGCCCCTTGGTAATGCCTCCTTCATGGTTTTCCCCACTCTACCCTTCTGCCATCCCAGACAACAAAGGATCTACTTTCTGTCACTACAGATGAGTGAGCATTTTCTACAATTTTACCTAAGTGTAATCAAACGTATTGTACATTTGTGTGTGTTTGTGTCTGGCTTCTTTTTTTTAAACGCAGGAATGTGGGGCTCAAACTCACAATTCTCAGATCAAGACCACAGATGAGATCAAGAGTTGGACACTCAACCGACTCAGCCACCCAGGTGCCTCTCTGGCTTCTTTCATTCCATGTAACTGAGATCCGCTCAGGTTGTTGCATGTATTAAGAGTTCATTTTTTTGTGTGTTGCTGAGTAGTATTTCACTGCATGAATATATCACAATTTATTTTTCCATTCACTTGTTGATGGATATTGGGTTGCTTCCAGGTTTTGGTTAAGAACACGTATGTACAAAGTCTTTTTATAGACATAAAGCAGGCAATGTTACTATCAATGTAGAATTCAAACCAAAACAGGGGCGCCTGGGTGGCTCAGTCAATTAAGTGTCTGCTTTGGCTCAGGTGGAGTGATCTCAGGGCCTTAGGATCAAGCCCCCATATCGGACTCCCTGCTCACTGGGGAGCCTGCTTCTCCATTTCCCTCTGCCTCTCCCCCTGCTTGTGCTCTTGCTCTGTATCTCAAATAAATAAAATCTTAAAAAAAAAAAAAAAGAATTCAAAGCAAAATGCATTAACCAGGACAAGCAAGAACTTTAGATAAGCCTTCACAGCAACTTTCCGTTATTGTCAAGGATCTATCATGAACAAGATACCAGTCCTAGCTGATTTTACAGGCAAGTTCTGCCAATCATTAGGGGATAGGAAGTGCCCACCATTTTCAAATGGTTCCAAAGCATAGGCAAAAAAAGAAAAAAAAAAGTAATAATCTTGCAAATTAATTTTATGAGGTTGGCACAATTCTGATCCAAAAACCTGATAAAATGTTAATCTCCCTCCCCCTAAAACACAAAGAAACTACCCATGGAACTTCCTTAATAAGGTGAGAGGGACAGGAAACCTGTAGACCACTTCCCCCTTGTGAATACTAATGAAAATTCCTAAGTCAAGTATCAGTAAATTGAATATGACCTAGGTTTAATTTCCATAAAACAAAGGATAACATGAAGAAACTAACTGATGTCATTCATTAATGGATTGAAGAGGTGATTTTTAAATTTTTTTTCAAAAATTATCATTTATCTCTGATTTAAAAAAAAAAAACCTCTTTGTGGACTAAGAAGAAAAGGATATTTTCTCAACTGTATGATAAATAGGCTAGGTGGGACTTTGTTTCAGTGTACTGTTTGAAGGCTTTTATAATGATTTCTATATTCTCAGAGAATAAATTTATTTCCATTGTAAAATTTAAAAAAGGTAATGACTGTAGGCATAAATTGAAGGTATCTTCACAGATGTGAAGGTGGCACAGATATTAAAAATGGACATGGAAGAACTATTCTACAATCATATTAGAATTTTTCACAATTAACATAAAGTAGTTCATGAACATAAGCTCATTAATCTTCACACAATATTGCTATTAAGGAAAAACAAATTCCAAATATCTGTCTGATTAATAGCGAAACTGAGACAGAAAATGGGATTCTATCATATGTTTTCTTTCTACCAAATTCCACTCAGAAATTAGTCCAAAGGCTAAAAAAGAAATTCTATACACAATTTGGGTTTTTTTTTCCTTTTATTTAAAACCCGTGTGAAATCAAAAAGGTAAACATCAGCTATCTTCAAAAGACCAGAGGAAAGTGAAGATGCAAGACTGTCATTAGGGGGATACTAGAAACATGAAAATAAGTAAGAAGATACATTTGGCTTGATAAAACATTCACCATGAGTGCCCTCCTCAACACCCCAAAACTGATCCTACTACAGTTGTCCTGTCTCAGGTTCCAGAGTCAACAGGGAATAAACTAAGGAATGAATGAACAGCCTCAGTTCAAAAACCTCTTGACTAATTTAGAGCACCCATCTCCCAAGCAACAGGTGGCCAATCAAACCCCAGACCTCATCCTTCCAGAGATGATCCCTTGAGGACTATGATAAGTGAGTCACAGCTCAACTCTTCCCTCCCCAGCATTGGGCAACCAGGCTTCTGCTTTGATCTCTTCCCAAAATCCAATAAACAGTCCTGCTATCCTACCTTGTTTGCGCCAAGTTCTTTCTGAACTGTGTAACAGCTGCCTATTAGTAAAGTCTCTGGCTAGAATTCTGCCATCTCCACTAAATCATACTGTTGGTATAATGTGTGGAATATTATGGTGCACAGGGAAGGAGCCAATAGTCTGGTTTATCACATGAAAGCCATACTCTTGGATCTTTAGCCACAGACCCACCCGGGCCTTAGAAGCATATGGTTTAAGGAGAGAAATAATTGGTTTAACAGTGATGAACTCTTACAAATAATACTGATTTTTTATTCCTTCCTGCTATGTTCATGATGAAAAACTAACTTTTCTTTAATCTTTGCTATTGTCCTGATTCCTGCAGTTATGTGAAAGTCCTCATGTTTACATCATTAATTTAGAATCCACAAATAATTTCTATTTAAAAAATGAAGTTTTTTGAAAGACCACTTACTTTGAAAGACCAACAACATCAGTTATGGATCAACTAATCAAATAATGTGTATCAAATAATCTCAAAAGATGGTTTGATTCTGCTGACAACTTCAGAAAGTTAAGAATATTCAGGTTTCTTGTTGTTATTGTTTTGGGAGTTTGGGGAGTTTGTTTGCTATTTTTTTTTAAATAAAGAAGTTACCAGGAGGAAAAAAAATGAAGTTTTGCATATACATCTGATATTTGGAGAACAGCAAAATGCAGCGTTAACATTCACATTTTCAAGAGCAAAATCTCAACTTATGAAGTATACCAATGGTAAAAAGAAAATGATATTATATATAATGTTGTGGAATACTGAACTAATTTGGGCCTTTTCAAAAAATTATTAATGTACTAAAAATTACTCACTCTGTTTAATAGTAAGAGATTGACTAGAAAAATTCTAGTTTATCCAAATGACAGAATTTCATGCAAACATTAAAATTTGTTATAGGTGAATACTTAATTAACTCTGTAATTAATTGATTACTAAAAAATACTTAATACATTCAGGAGCTATTAGTTTTTTTTAAAAAACAACTTATAAAATACATAGGTTGGTCTCAATTTGAATATATATAACACATACCTACTCAGGACAGATATATTCTGGGGAAAAACACACACACACACACAAGAAAAGTCACAAAATGCTAATCAGTTATCTCTGGGCGATAAGGTTATAGTTTTTCTTTTTTGTGATTCATTTATTTTCCCCTTTTTCCCAATTATAAACATGGATTTCATTTTTACTCATGAAAAAATATTACTTAAAATTTTGTAAAATTTTATAATTTTAAAAATTCATATAACTTTTATAAAGTTTTAAAAGAAGAATTGACTGTCCCTCAGACTCAAACCTTAAAAGTATGACATGTTACTCTTGCCTGACAGGCATTATCCATGTTGTTACAAAGGAGATGTCCCTCCCCAACCTTCCAAGATGTGCTGTGTTGTTCTGCTGTGCATCCAACTTCTCATTGGCCACAACTGCTGTTCTATCACCTACTGCCATCTCAGGTATAATCATGGCCAATTAAGGACCAACATATAGATATATATAAATGTCTAGGGTCCCCTCTTTTTTAATGTTCTTTTGTATTTACTGTAAACATGAAGAGAATAGAGCAAATACTAGAGAAGGGATTTTCAATAATTTTTGGATGTAAAGCTTAAAACTTAAAATTATACTTACTCCCCCCAACCACCCCAACTCAACAGATACTGTTTAATTTCATATATGCTGATCCTAGAGATATATCCTCTATATGCTTATATATAGATAGAGAGGAGGGGTATATAGAGAGGTATATCAGCATATACAGGTATAATCCTCATGACAAATAACCCCTTTTTCCTCTCCATCAATACTGTTTTTTTAAATTGAAGTATAAATAACATACAATGTTATATTTGATGTACAAGGATTCAACAGATCTATACATTACTCAGTGTTCACCATGGTAAGTGTGGTCATCATACAATGTTAGAAATTATTACTGACTATATTCGCTATGGTATATTTTTCATCTCTATGAATTATCTATTTTATAACTAGAAGTTTGTACCTCTTAATCCTTTTTATGTATTTTGCTCATGTCCCCACCCCACTCAACTCCCCTCTTACAACCGCCAGTTTGTTCTCTGTATTTGTCATTTGGTTTTATTTGGTTAAGATTCCATATACAAGTGAAACCATATGATATTTCTCTTTGACTTATTTCTTAGTATAATATCCTCTAGGTCCCTCCATGTTATCATAAATGACAAGATCTCATTTTTATCCATTTATTTATCAATGGACACTTGGGTTGCTTCTGTATCTTGGCTATTGTAAATAATGCTGCAGTAAACATTGGGTGCATATATCTTTTCAAATTAGTGTTTTCATCTTCTTTGGGTAAATACCCAGCAGTGGAATTACCAGATCATATCGTATCTCTAATTTTCTGATGAAACTCCACACTCTTTTCCACAGCGGTTACATCAATTTATAGTCCCACCAACAATGCACAAAGATTCCCTTTCCTCCACATCCTCACCAACACTTGCCTTTTTGATACCAGCCATTCTGACTGGTGTGAGGTGGTATCTCATTGTGGTCTTAATTTGCATTTCTCTAGTGATTAGTGATGTTGAGCATCTTTGCATGTATCTGTTGGGAATCTGTAGGTCTTCTTTGGAAAAATGTCTATTCAGGTGGTCTGCCTGTTTTTTTTTTTTTTTTAAGATTTTATTTATTTGACAGATAGATCACAAGTAGGCAGAGAGGCAAGCAGAGAGAGGAAGGGAAGCAGGCTCCCTGCTGAGCAGAGAGCCCAATGCGGGGCTCGATCCCAGGACCCTGGGACCATGACCCGGGCTGAAAGCAGAGGCTTTAACCCACTGAACCACCCAGGTGCCCCTGGTCTGCCTGTTTTTAATGGGATTGTTTTAATTTTGGGGTGTTGAGTTGTATTAAGATCTTTATATGTTTTTAATATTAACCCCTTATCAGATCTATCACTTGCAAATCTCTCCCCCATTCACTAGGTTCTCTTTTTGTTTTGTTGGTTTCCTTTGCTGTGCAAAAGCTTTTTATTTGGGTGTCATGCCAATAGTTTATTTTTGTTTTTGTTTTCCATGCCTGAAGAGATATATCCATAAATATGTTGCTAAGGCTGATACCAAGAGATTACTGCTTATGTTTTCTTCCAGGAGTTAATGGTTTCAGATCTCACATTTAGGTCTTTAATCTATTTTGAATTTATTCTTGTTTATGGGGTAAGAAAGTGGTCCAGTTTCAGTCTTTTGCATGTGACTGTCTAGTATTGAGCCGAATAATCTTTTATCTCCTCTGCTACCCACCTCCCTCAAATTCCTTATAAACTTTTTAGATTCCAAAGAAATGACTCAGAAAATGGCTCTCATAAAATTCAGAATATGAAGGGAATTAATACTTGGTTAACAATAACAATATTTACTCCCATTAATGCCACTGTACTCCTACAATGGATTATTATTTGGGAAGAAAAAGTAATGAAATACTGGTATATGCTATATGGACAAAACTTGAAAACATCATGCTAAGTAAAAGAAGACTGTCACAAAAAAACACGTATTGTATGATTCCATTTATTTGAAATGTCCAGAATAAGCAAATTTAGAGAGAGAAAAAGTAGATCATTGATTGCTTAGGCCTAGGGAAGGGAAGGTAATGGGAATTTAACACAAATGGGCATGATTTCTTTTAGGGAGCAAACACATGTCCTAAATTGATTGTGATTATTACATAGCTCTATGAATTAAATATATATATATATATATACACACACACACACATACACTGATAATAATTTGGTGAGTTATATGTGAATTATATATCAATAATTTGGTGAGTTAATTGTGAATTATATATCAATAAAGCTGTTTTATAGAGTATTATAACTTTATCATACTGTCACTGAACAATTACTACCCACAAAAACACCTAGAGACTCTATGTCATCTGATTTTTGCCAGCTCTTCAAGGTCAATTTTTAATGTTAAAGATGAGAAAATAAGTTCAGTGAAATTGAAATATTTACACATACAGAGCTAATCAGGAATGATGCCCAGATATATCACTCTAAAGAAGTATCTCTCTAAAACCCATGTTTTCTTAACCCTGCCATGCTTGCCATCAGATAGTGTACTCGCAATAATTTTAAGTTCCATTGACATCAAACGGACTTCAATAAAACAGGCATTTTGTTTCTATAGGTGGCAGGAAAAAGTTTTTTTGAAGCATCATTTAGGAAATAAGGCTTCAAAGGTTTAGCGCAATTGTTATTTAATTCAAAATCTACATTTGGAAAACAAATGTCTCTGGAAAACACCTGGAAGTAATTAAGATCATATAATTTGTCACTTGTCTTTCAATTTATATCAGAGCAAGGTTGTGAATGTCTGCAAAATATAGACATCACCTGATTTGTCATTTTTTAAGTCAGTGCATCTAAAATTTGTTCTTGGGACGCCTGGGTGGCTCAGTTGCTTAAGCGGCTGCCTTCGGCTCAGGTCATGATCCCAGCGTCCTGGGATCGAGTCCCACATCGGGCTCCTTGCTTGGCAGGGAGCCTGCTTCTCCCTCTGCCTCTGCCTGCCACTCTGTCTGCCTGTGCTTGCTCTCGCTTCTCTCTCTATGACAAAAAACAAAACAAAACAAAACAAAACAAAAAAAAAACTTTAAAATTCGTTCTTTATTTACATTAGATAAAATGCACATCAAATATAAAAATATAGAAACTACAACCATTTCTTTAAGCTACTTTAAGTAAAAATACTTCTTTATTTAGATTTTTATTACTTACATTTCATTTTTTATACAGACATTTAGAGGTCTTTAAAAACAACAACTTGCTAGTCATTCCAGAAAGATATGTGGATAAAACAGGTAATTAGAGGAAGAAAAAATATACTAAAAGAACCACATAATTGGGACTCCTCCCCCTATATTCATCTATTTGCTGCTATAACAAATTGTCACATACTCAATTGCTTAAAAACAACACAAATTTATTATCTTAGGGTTCTGTTGGTCAGAAGTTTGACAAGTCTCAGTGAGCTAAATTCAAAGTCCTAGCAAGGCTGTGTTCCTTTCTGGCGGCACCAGGGGAAGAATGTTTCCTTGCCTTTTCCATTTTCTCAGAGGCCACCTGCATTCCTTGGCTCATGGTCCCTTCCTTCTTCAAAGCCAGTAAATATGGCCAAATCTTTATGTCAAATCTCTCTTCCATTTTAAGAACCCATATGGTAACACTGGCCCCACACAGATAATTTGGAATCCTCTCCCTATCTTAAGGTCCTTAACGCAACTGCATCTGCAAAATTCTTTTCCAATGTAACAGAACAGATTCAGATTCTGGGAGTTCAGACACTGACATCTTTGGGTGGCCATTTTTCTGCCCATCATAGTTGCTGTTGTCTTTAAAGCAATCAAGATATTCGCACAGTAAATTAACCCTACCTTGGAGGGAAAGGGGAACATACTAATGGTTTAAATGAAGAAAGCAGAACTTGAGAGTAAAAGACCTCCTTTTTGGTTTGTCAAATTTTTACTAACATTCTATTTTGAAGATGAACCACAATTAGATATGTGGCAATAACAGGAAAAAATCAGGTGCAATTCAAAACCCTGAGAGGATACAGAACTATACAAATGAATCTGTTGATTTTTTAATCTGAACAGAAACCAAAAAACACTTATTTTGTACTTTCTTTCTACATATTGTTCCACCCTGGCACTCAGGAACTACCATTCATATGACAGCCAAAGGCCTACAGCATATAACCAGATGTTGTATTAATTCAAACTAAAAAAAGGTAGCTGGGCTGGGGGCGCCTGGGTGGCTCAGTGGGTTAAGCCGCTGCCTTCGGCTCAGGTCATGATCTCAGGGTCCTGGGATCGAGTCCCACATCGGGCTCTCTGCTCGGCAGGGAGCCTGCTTCCTTCTCTCTCTCTCTGCCTGCCTCTCAGTGTACTTGTAATTTCTCTCTGTCAAATAAATAAATAAAATCTAAAAAAAAAAAAAAAAAAAAAGGTAGCTGGGAAGATGATACTAGAGCATAATGACCATGAGTTTTTATGAACCTTTAAAATAAAATATCCAAAGAATCATTATGTATGTATATACGGTTAAGAAACCAGGGGCGCCTGGGTGGCTTAGTGGGTTAAGCTGCTGCCTTCTGCTCAGGTCATGATCTCAGGGTCCTGGGATCGAGTCCTGCATCGGGCTCTCTGCTCAGCAGGGAGTCTGCTTCCCTCTCTCTCTCTCTCTCTGCCTGCCTCCCCATCTACTTGTGATTTCTCTCTGTCAAATAAATAAATAAAATCTTTTAAAAAAAAGAAAGAAAGAAAGAAACCAAAGCTTTCCTTTTAGAAAGGCTCAAATTCAAATGAAGTATCACTATATTGTTAAGACTGATAATTTTTATTTTTATTTTTTTTAAAGATTTTATTTATTTATTTGACAAAGAGAGATCACAAGTAGGCAGAGTGAGAGGGGGAAGCAGGCCCACCGCTGAGCAGAGAGCCCAATGTGAGGCTCAATCCCAGGACCCTGGGATCATGGCCCGAGCTGAAGGCAGAGGCTTTAATCCACTGAGCTACCCAGGCGCCCCAAGACTGACACTTTTTAATTTTCCAGAACAATGTTCTATTCAATGTTTAACTTTTTCAGTTTAGCTTTATATCTTTTTTGACTCCAAGATAACAGAGCGATGTTTGATGTACTTAAGTTATAGCCAGCATTTACCAATTCTTTGATTCGACTTTTTAAAGTATTTATGCTTGAATCCAAAATCCGAGGATTTTCAATTATTTGTGATATGCTGAGTTTTTCTTCTATGAGGCAGTCTAATTTATCGTTGAATTTTTTCTCTCCCAAGAAGATAACATCTGGATAGCGTAAGATAAACTTGTGTATCTCTTCTTCAGTACACCCAAGAAAAAGCAGCTTCTCTTTGATATTTGTGTAGTTTCTATTGACATAGTCATTGGAAAGGTCTAGAATTTTAGCTCCTGGACCACAGAGCAGAACAAGCAGCTTCTCATTGTTCAAGCTGAAAGTTGACTGTAAAAATTCAATGTTAGTTTTTACCCGTTTGGTACTCTGAATTAAGATGAAAGGGTTTTTTAAAATTATCTTCCTAACAAAATCTCTGGGCTTATTGTAACCCAAAGACAAAGAGACTTCTTGCAAAAACTCAATCATCTGTTTATTCAGATCTAGACTGTTTGAGAAGGTACGTGGGGCATTGGTCAATAATCGAGAAAGGCATTTATGGGTCAATCCAACTGAATAGAAGAACTTTATATTATTCTCTAAGTTTAGGTTATTACTAGATCGAAAAAAAGATTCCGGAGAACGTTCCAAAATATTTATAATTTCAAGGTCTGATGTCATAATTTTTCTCCACAGATCCCACCGTTCTGAAAGACTTTCAGGTGTGCGTGTTATGGCTCGTGGATATCTTGATATAACGCTAGCAATCACTTCTTTGCTAGCTCCTTTGGACAGAAGGAACATCTTCAGCTCTTGCTCTTTAGTTCCCGTCCTATTAAAAACTCCAGGCTGTCGTTTTTTCGCCATGTCAACATCAACTCCCATTGTAAGTAAGTTATTCAGTAATTTTTCATTCTCCAAAGACTCACTGTTGTCATTACCACACTTCACACTAAAAAGTCTAAATGAAACTGATTTAAGGAGGATTTCTGCTGAAAATCGGATCATCCAACATCTTGAACCAAAGAGAAAGTTACTTCTCATACACAGTAAGTTTCTTGGTGGTATAATGGTCAGGTATCCCAAATCTTTTGGAATGCTGTGTAAAACAACATACATAATATTATGCAAATGCTTATGTTAAACAGCTAAAAAGCCATATTAAGGTCCTGTAAGCATCATGGCCATTTCTATGAGAAAGTATGTATAGCTCCAGCTCTCTTGTGCTGCAGTAACAATTCAGCCACTGCACTCCCACTCTCCAGTTTACGCCTTCTGATTATCTGTGGGCCTGGGGCTGCTTCCATTCTTAATGTGAAGAAAAGCAATATAAGCATCATCACTGTCCTCCAACTATTCCTGCCTTTATTTTGCTCTTTATATTTGGACTTGCCTGTTTGCTACCAAAACCAGTTGCCCCTCCCTACCTCTGCTTTATCCTCCTAGTTTTCAAAGCTTTGGCTTATTCCTATTAACTAATGCTTTCAATTCTGCCTTGTCTTCCAACTTCCCGATCTTTGGCCTTGCTTCCACCCACAGATACCAGACTACTTTGCCCCTGTTCCCTCTTCCTGGTTCCTCAAACTCTAAATATAGCCTTTAAAATCAACACTCCAGACTATCTAATTTCCACCTTAAACACCTTTTTCTAGACTCATGGTTCTCTTTAAACCCATGCTATCATTAGTCTTAATTCTTAGCTTTATATAGACCTCTGGTCGACAGTTCCGATCTCAATCTCCACGTCCTTCAGTTTACCCTCTTGTCCCCTGGGTTGTAACCAACTACTCCAAACCAATTTTTATCTTCAAAATGATTTAGCTGCACTTTTTAATCTACATAGTAGAACTGTGCTGAGAGCCCATAAACTTTGAGAAGTTACTTTTACCATCCTCTACTACCCTTTCACATTATAAAAGATGAACCCAGGGCTCTCTGCATCTGTATCAGAACACATAACTCCAGGTAAGTGACTAAAACCTCAACAACTCATTTTCCTAATCACTTAGAAATGGGGTATAAAATGTATGAATTTATATATGATAATATCCATAGGTACCTACTAAAACAAGTATGTGCATTTATAGGAAATACTTTATCAGGAAAGCAACAGAAAAATTTTCATCTGTTACTCAATTTGTCAGATGATTTGTGTTCTTAAGCTAACTGTGGTCTGAGTCATAAAACAACTTATATATTTTTTAATTGTACTTCTTCCTTTTTGACTATATAGCTGTGACAAACTTAGCTCTTAATTTCTAATTACTAACAACAGGCTCTTATCACTTAAAGGACACACCTCCCCTCTCATCTCCTAATTAAACGTAAAATAGGGGCATCTGGGTGGCTTAATCAGTTAAGTGTCTGCCTTTGGCTCCGGTCATGGTCCCAGGGTCTGCGACCGAGCCCCACATCATCGGGCTCCCTGCTTAGCGGCAAGCCTGCTTCTCCCTGTGCCTGCCGCTCTCCCTGCTTGTGCTCTCTCTCTGTCAAATAAATGAATAAAATCTTTAAAAATAAAAAAAAATAAAAAATAGAAATAGATGGTTCCAACTCAACACTAATATCTCTGGGTTTGAGATACTGTTTTTAAGATTGGTATTAAATAAAGCCTCTCTGTGTCTGCCCTTTTAATTACACTATTTTTTTTAAGATTTTATTTTTAAGTAATCTTTATACCCAAGTGGGTCTCAAACTCACAACCCCCAGATCAAGAGTCGCACGCTGCACTGAATGAACCAGCCACCCATCCCTCAGTTGTATCAATGTAACAAGAACTTCAGAGTATGCTTAGAGGCAGGGAACTCCCTGATATCTCAGGCAATCTACAGATCTTCAAAGAATTAGAAAAAGATTCCCAAACTATAGAATCAAGTAACATTCAAACAAAAATTCAAGACCCTCACAAAATAAACATCAAACAGCGGCACATTTTAGACTGCCCTATACTGAGTTCGCTATATTATCTCTATAATAACACATACTACTCTTTTAACTACATATTCTTCCAGAAATGCATGAATTTAGAATTTTAAAAACAAGATCTTCATTCTGACTAAAAAATGAAGGCTCTACTTGTACAGCTCAACATCTGTTCTCGCTTCCAGATGTGCAAGGGTGACCTCTACTGGATAATGGTACAGAACACTGACAGTGGTAGGTAAGACCTGTGCTTTGGGAAGAGGGGTGAAAGATGATCCAATGAGATATAGGAAGCAAGCTGTGAAACTCCAATTTATATCTGTCTTAGCCTTTTAAAAATTCCATTTTAGGGACGCCTGGGTGGCTCAGTTGGTTGAGCAGCTGCCTTCGGCTCAGGTCATGATCCCAGCGTCCTGGGATCGAGTCCCATATCGGGCTCCTTGCTCCGCAGGGAGCCTGCTTCTCCGTCTGACTCTGCCTTCCACTCTGTCTGCCTGTGCTCGCTCTCGCTCACTCTCTCTGACAAATAAATAAAAACTTAAAAAAAAAAAAAAAAAAAAAAAAAAAATTCCATTTTATATGTTTTATATATACAACGTAATAGTACTGTAAAACATGTATATAATTAGTAAATATACATACGTTGGAAGTACATGTATAAAACCTATTTTACTGAGAATGTACACAATCAAAAGTCTAAAGACAACTACTCTAGACAACAAACTCTTGAAATGACTGACAGGCTGAGCATGCCACAGAAAGTTCAAAATGAACTGTATTAACAGACTAATAGTGAAAATATATGCCCGATTTCTTAACAAAGGAGTCATAAAATCTATTAAGGTTTCTCCTGAATCTATGTCTTGTGAATAAGTCACTCTCTGCAGAAATATCTTTCACATGAATTAACATGTCTAAAACCAAACTGAATATCTTTCCTGGCCCCCAAACTAGCCCTCTTCTGTTAGTGGAACCACTACCACTAACCTAATAGTCACTCATGATAAAAATCTAAAAGTGATTATTTTCTTCTTCTTCCTCAATCCCAGTCATCGAATCATGTAAGTTCAGCTTCTTCAGCATCTTCAATAGTACCTCTCATCTTCGCTGTTCTCCCTCACCCAGGCTGTAACAGCCACCTAACCTGCTGCTTCTCTAACACCAGTCACGCAAAACTGCCACCATAGGATACCTTAGAAACTAAGAAGTGATTACATCCCTTACTCCCTGATTGAAGGCCTTTGTAGCTCTTCCTAGAAAGCAAAATCTTCACAAACATCTTCAAAACTCTCACCACATCATTCCAACTACCTTCCTAGCTCTCTGTTCTATTCTACAACCTCACAACCAGGTATTATTGTCTCTCAGACCTCAAATTCTAAACATTCTTGACCATTTTTGTCTCCTTGCCTTTGGGGAAGCTTTTCTTTCAAAAAGGCCCATCCTCCCATATCTATCCATAGTTCAAGGTCTCATTCAAATAATACCTGCCCACGAGAATATTTAACTTAACAAATACTGCTGAAGTGAATCATTTGTTTTGTAACTTATTACTAAAGAATCTAAAATGTACGGGTGCCAGGGGGGCTTGGTCAGTTAAGCATCTGCCTTTGGCTCAGGTCATGATCCCAGGTTCCTGGGATCAAGCCCTGCCATTAGGTTCTCTGCTCAGTGGGAAGTCTGCTTCTGATCAAGCCCTGTGTAGGGCTCCTGCTCAGTGGGAAGTCTGCTTCTCACTCTCCCTCTGCCCCTGCCCCCACCTTGTGCTCTTTCTCTCTTACTGTTTGTGAGCATGTGAGGAAATGCAGAAAATTCTCAAATACCCCAGCTGGGGATTTGGCACCATCCACCATATTCTTTAACCCAGCATTTTCACGTCTTTAAGTTATCCAAAGAAATAAAAGGACAATACACATTTCTTATTAAAAAGGGTGACTATCTTGAATATTTGCTTTGGCAGAAAAGAAACCCACCAACAGAAAGATTCATAAATTGTGATATATCTATGTAACATAATACTGTACAACCTGATTTCTTTATAAAGAGGCATAACTAACACAATGGAAAGATATCCAAGATATTCTAAGTGGCAAATCACATAACCGTACAGATAAAATAGTTATCACTTATATAAAGAGGGGGCATTAATGTATACAAAGAGGTTAAAAAGGTAGTAAGAGTTATCTCTGAGAGATTAATGGGGGCTATGTACTGTTCCTGAAATACTGTGACACTATTTAATAAATCTTATTTTGCAACCAGATAAATTAAGAACAAATTAAATTGGCTTAGGGGTGCAGAAAGTACTGGGAAATATGGTACCTTTATCAGTTTTTCAGTTTTCAATACAAAAAAAGTTAAACCTGAAAAATACTGTTTTACTTTTAGCACCTGATCCACATTCAAAACACTCCGGTAACATCTAGCATGGTAATAAATACATGGGCAGCCTAATGCAAAAAGTTATCAACTGTCTCAAACTACAAATTTAAAAAATAAGTAATATTCCAAAATTTATTTCAGTTTGTCTCTCAATTCGCTCTTTAATTAACTAAAGCCATTATTCCAAGGACTAAAGTACAAAATTAACAAATACAATGAAAACCTCTGTACTCAAAACTTGTAAGGCCTAAGGAATAAAGGAGGATTTCCTTGTTCTCTGCTGCACAATTCGCTTGATAAAGAAACTTTAATGGAGATGGCTAAACTCTGCCCAGGGGACTATATTCCAGTTGGGTCTTCTTTTGATAACACAAGGGAAGTTTGGAGATCTTACAGCAATCCATTTCTCACCTAATTTGTCTGAAAGAGAGAGGTCGTTGCATTTCTCCTGAAGAGCTGGAAAAGAGTTGTCCCTAAAAATGGAAAAAAAAAAAAAAAAAAAAAAAAAAAAAAAAAAAGGTGGGGGGGAGGACACAATATCGTCAGCACTTCGTGATACAGACTAAAGAAATCGATCCCAGCTAACACTGCATAACGTTCTTGTGAGAAGCGTCACCTCTCATGTACTAAGCATCTCTCAGAGGTACCGAAAGGAAAACAGCAAGAACACGCCCCTAAGTATTAATGGGAAAAGGCAGCGTAGTCACGCACTTGATTTGTAAAACCAGAGCTAAGTGCTTCCCATATTTTGTCTTACTTGAACCCCACAACTTAAAAGGCAGGGGTTACTCCTAAAATTAGAAAATCGGGGAAAGGCCGAGCTCTGTGACAAGTTTCTATTAGTTCACTGAAGCTAATACAGATATTCCACGGGTTCCATTACTTGGGTTCTCCCCATCCTTCTTCCTCCCCCAAACCGACTCGCCAAGGCGCTGCGTGGGAAGAGAACTCCACCAAACAACAAAATCACCCAGACCCACTTCTACAAAGAAAAAGCACAAGCGCAACGAGCCACAGACCTCAACCCACACTGTATTAATAGTCCAGAGATGCCTTTACCTCCTCCTCTACGGCCTGGGGCGGGACCGAGAGGCGGAAATGAACAAGACTCACTTCCGGTCGCGTACAGGTGACGTAGCCTTCTTTGCGCCCCCCGGCGGCCGCGCGACAGTCCTCTACAAGCCGGACCGGAAGATCCCAGCAGGGGGCAGCAAGAGACCATGGTGAACGCTGGGAACGGGTCTGCTGGGGCTGGGTTTGGAGCAAGGCAGGACTCGGGGCTTTGACGCAGGGATCTGGGGCGGAGGATGGCTGCGGAGGTCCCTTGCCCGGTGGCAACGTGCGGTAGGAAAGTTGCTATTATATACAAGAATTTTGCAGCCTGATAGGGTAATAATGCTTATTAATATGGTTAACATGCCAGTAAACTCCTCGGCGTTTGGTGTCGGAAGACTCTTCTAAAGAGTCCCAAATTCTCTTTCTTGAGCTACTGGGGAAATCCTGGAGTGTGGCTGCTAGTCCGATTTCAGCTTTTAGCATTCAGGCTAGGAAGCAATTCTGATAAACTTCGATTTAACTGCTTGCAGCATGAATTACTTATGCCCCTGAAGTTGTGACGAGCCTAGGCTATTTAAAGTTTCAACAGAAACTTAATCTCCACAGCAGAAGCATTTTTGTCACCCTTGAAGGCGTCATTTATTTAAACTTTCCTGGTCCTGTCCGTCTCACTTGACTGGAGGGGGTAGCAATGGAGATTAAACTTCAAAGCAATTCCGTTACCTCCAAAAGAAAGATTATACATAAATTAATGAAATAACCACCAAGCTGCCAGGTTATCTTCTGGAGCAAGTGATTTGGTCTTTAGAAGAACAAAAAGTGGTGGAGAGGTTGATCCTGAATTCTACTGCAAGGAAGAATTTCCTGCTTTACCCTACTCCATGTAGGAGCATATGACAAATTTTTCTTTATCTCATTTCTGCACCGATTAATGTTTTCTCTTAGCTCTGTCCCTTAGACTACGAGCTAGCTGGTATATTGTCACTTTGTTTTGAATTAATGTTCTGTTTTATTGGCCTATAAGGGTAAAGAGTTACCTTTAAATTTACAATAATCAGTCTTTCTGTTGAGTGAAATTACTCACTGCTGTCCCTCCAGGTAAAATGTAGTCCTGAAATGTTAGAAATGGTCTTTATGTGAATTTCTAAAATCTATTTCTGCATGGAAGGAGCTCCTATATCTGAGTTTGAATTTACTGTTATATTTAAATATATAAACTTACATGCATAAATATATAAATATTTATAAGCTACATTATAATCAACATAAAACAATAAAATCTATTTTAGGAATCATTGAACTTCAGACTGGAGAAGACCTTTGAGATTGTGAATCCCTCATTATGAATGAGACATTGAAACCCTTACATTAGAAGTCAGCAAGAGAATACATATGCTGTATCTCCTTAACCAGTAAGTCTTCTGTGATTTATACCACATGCACTCACATAGATTATCAAAGGTTAGTTCAGACTTTCTTAGGTGACATCACTTAAGTTTGTTTTTTAGGTAAGTGTAGGTAAAGGAGATTGGTTCTTGTGAAAATAAGTGCCATATTTCCTATCCAAATTTTCTGATTACAAATAAATTTTAAATGCCTATTATAAAACACTCAGAAGAATAGCAACAAAGGTATAATGATGGTTAGGTTAACATGGTGAATTAGCAATTTTTTCCTTCTCCTCTTTGTGCAAAGAGGTTTAATAGTTAATGATTTGTATTATGTCATTACCACCAGTAAGGCAGTGACTACTACCTCATTGTCATTAGTGTATTATAGTATAACCTATATATACCTTGCCTGTATTTTGTTCATTGTTTCAGTGAATATTTATGAAACACCTGTACATTCCAGGCCTCGTTTTTAGGATTAGGGGGTGTAGTGGGGAAAAAGCCACAGCCCCTGCCCTCCTTGACCTTATTTCCAGTGATAGGTCCCACTCAGCTTGAGTATCTGCTGCTCTGCATAGACATCTTACATCCCCAAGACCATAGCTGATCCATGCTCTACTAAGCTGATGTAATTAAGAAGTATGGTTGGAAACACTGGAGGGCTGTGTGTGGTAGAAGACCAGAGGCAGGGAGTAAGCAATGATGATGAAACAGAAAAGAAAAGGGATATGTAGTTGCAACATGGTGGAGGGAAGTTTTTCCTACTGTCACCCACTTGGTCTTTGGGCTCTCTAAACAATAGGAATTGATTAGAGGCCAAAAGGGAGTTCCAGGCAAGGCTTTTATTGGGGCTTATTCTGGAGCACAAGGGAGATAGCACAAAGGAAAGAGTACTTCAGACTCAATCCCCTAACATAGGCCAGGGAAAGTTTTTAAGGGGACTAAGAAGAGAAAGGAGTGGTGTTGAGACATATAGAGTTTGGGATTTATTGGTGCCTACACACTTAAATTTTTTGCTCCTTCAATGTTGCAAGTCCATTTAGCATGTTAAATCTCTACTCATGTGCCTGGTTTTTAGTATTATAATGAAGGGTATAGTTGGTGAAAAGCCAGGGCCAGGGTTCCACCTGGGTACAGACTAGTTTGGTTCAGACTTAACCTGTCTTTGTAGTTCAGTCTCTTCTTGAGGTAATCATCCTGCTTCCACATTCCTGCAAGATATGCTGCTCAAGGTGCATAAAGTTTCAGCTGTCCAGGAAGGCTAGATTTCACAGTCAGGATTGAGGAGACCCAAGTCCAATCCGGGCCATGTCTCACTAGAAGCTGTTCTAAATTTGTCATCTTTCAAAGTTTTTTATAAAATATAAAGTAACTCAGGGGTTTTTTTAAGATTTTATTTATTTATCAATGAGAGAGAGGGGAAGAGAGCGAGCACAGGCAGACAGAATGGCAGGCAGAGACAGAGGGAGAAGCAGGCTCCCTGCCGAGCAAGGAGCCCAATGTGGGACTCAATCCCAGGACGCTGAGATCATGACCTGAGCCGAAGGCAGCTGCTTAACCAACTGAGCCACCCAGGCATCCCAGTAATTCAGTTTTTAAGTTAAATTTGTTTTCTTACATATCTATGTTACAGTTCTCTTTTCTGAAACCATGAAAATATTAGATGGCATATGCATTTTTAAATGACTTTACTTGAGAAAAGAAAAAGTTGCCAAGTCTGTATTGGAGCATCTTCTCGTTCTTCTTTTCATCCAAAAGCCTTAGCGGGGGAAAGTGAGGACTCTGGTACCCTCCCTCCCCAAGTGGGTCTTAAGACACTGGTGGGCAGTGAGCTGAAAGTCACGTCGGAGTGCAAAATCTGTGCTATATTCAGAAGCACCACTGACATTTTATAAATATGGTTTTTGTTTTTACTGTATCAAAAGTGCCTGCCTGACCCCCTCTGCCCAGGAAGTATCCTTAGTTTTTCATGCAAATAGACTTTTGGCACACCCCAGCCCCTTGGTTGACCACTCATGTTTGAATCTCAGCAGACCCAATTAAGGTCAGAAAGGAAGTAGCCCTCTGGTTCCCCACCCTCCACCCACTACAGCAGTACCCAGACTCCTGGACTCAATAGACAAATGCAACCCCCACGCACAGCAGCTTCCTAGACAGATCTACCAGCTTCCTACCAGCGTAGTTTGAAGGCCCTCAGAGGAACATCATGTCTCCTCCCATTCTCTTGTCTGACTATGCCAGGGACACATCCTCCCTGCTTTAAGTTCTGCCAAAGTAAACCATACCACCTGAAAACATTAGTGAGCAAAGTGAACTTCGCTGCAGGTTTTGTCATGGAGGTGCCATACCACATTACACAGAAAAATAGCTATCAGATCTCATTAGAACCAGTGGCTCACATTTTCTTCCTTTTGGATTGTCCTTCTGACTTCAAACTCCTCTCCGCATTATTTTGCCTAAATTCAGAGGTGCTCCAGCCCTAGTCCCATTGACACACCCAAACCCAGCATGAAGCTCAGCAAAATAAAGTCCCATGTAGGTAACAGGTCCCACTCTTCTCAGTAGTGGGGGTTCAAAATGGCAGATAATATTAAATAATGCTAAAAATAGTTAACATTTAGTGAATATTTTTTTTGCGTAAAGTACTGTCATCCCTGCAAGGCATATTTTATTATTCTCATTTTATAGTTGAGAAAAAGGAAGAATGAAGAGGTTAAATAAATAAATATCACACAGTCGAAAAGTAGGGACCAGAATTCCAACCCAGGCACTTTGAATCAGGAACCTGGGCCCTTAATGATTAAACTCCACTAATGTTTATAGCACCTAACACAGTGCCTTCCCTAATAAGGACATCAAGGTGTTGGTTGGATTCAATTTACTTGTATTTCTAAGGTCATCAGAAATATTCAGTTTCTTATGTTTCTTTCCAGCTGAAGACATTAATTTTTGTTTATGAAATACCAAATATCCACTGTAAGAAAAAAACACATTATGTTAAAGCAAAAATTATGAGTATATTTCAACTTTTTGCTAGTTTTATTTTTCTTAGCTTTATTGAGGTATGATTGGCAAATAAAAGCTGTGTAATATTTAAATTGTACAATATGATGATTTGATATATTTATATATTGTGAAATGATTACCACAGGTGATTACAAACAAATTAACACACCCATAATTTCACATAGTTACCATTATTTTATGGCGTTGGTGTGCAAGAATACTTAAGATCTATTCTCTGCAAATTTCAAATATACAATACAGTATTAACTATAGTGGCCGTGCTATACATTCATCCTTATGGATATCTAAAGCTTTCTGTTTGTACTGGTATTAAGTGAATGAATGAACTGACTGATTTACTGACTATGCACTCAGCTTCCTCATCTGAAAATTTGTTCAGTTTGTCATTTAATATTTATGCATAGAGAAACAGTGAAGGATTAGAAACACCCGTTGCCTTTAACAGGTGTGTGGAGATATTCACAGTCCAAGAGAGAAGTGTTGAACCAGATAATATTCAAGGTCCCTTCCAGCTCTAAAATTCTGTGATTCTGTTGAGTGGGAGGTTTGCCCTCCTTGTGCAGAGGTGGTGGATTGCTGTCGTTGTCGAGACATTGGGAAGCGGAGATGGAGGGAGTGCTCGTCAAATGATCGCTGAGGAGAGAATTTCAGGCTGCCCCTGAACCAAATAACAAGGAACAGGAAGCCTTGCCTACTGCCCACTGACCTTCTTCACTGCACCTCTAACTCCACTACCTGCTCGGATATCTGGTGTCCTGCTGCCCTCTGAGTCCTCCAAATCCCGTTTTGACACTGGTTAAGCTGACTGAACATGCGTGTTCCCTACTCAAAGCTGCCTATAGAGCTTCCCTCTTCCCTTTTCCCCAGGAGCTGGACACTTAATCTTTTCACTCTGTCACTCTCATATCCTGCTGTTTTCAGCCTAGCTGCACATTAACCCATTAACCCGGGCGCTCTTTACATATGCTAAAGCCCAACACTCCACCTCTGGGGATTCTGATTTAATTGGTTTGACGTGAGGCCCAGATACTGGTCTAGTTTTTTGTTTTTGTTTTCTAAATCCACAGTAGATGAGGGTTGCCTGGGTGCCTCAGGTCATGATCCCAGAGTCCTGGGATCAAGTCCCACATCAGGCTCCTTGCTCAGCGGGGAGCCTGATTCTCCCCTTGCCTCTGCCTGTTGGAAGTTCCCCCTACAGTTCTCTCTCTCTGTCTGACAAAAAAAATTATTAAAATCTTTTTTTAAAAATCCTCAGCAGATGATTCTAATGTAGAGCCAGAATTGATCATTCTGATTGATACTATACTTCAGACGCTGGAGTTACTCAATTGTCCTTTGCTAGTTAAAGCCCCACTTTGGATTCTGGGACCAGGGAAAACTAAGGCTAGCAGCTCAGCAGCTCAGGGCTTAATCCCACTGTGGCCTGGACTCCCAGTTCC
The DNA here is from genome assembly GCF_011764305.1 of Mustela putorius furo. Lineage (NCBI taxonomy): Eukaryota > Metazoa > Chordata > Mammalia > Carnivora > Mustelidae > Mustela > Mustela putorius. The sequence goes on from NW_025421998.1 coordinate 35,038,733, forward strand.
AGCAATTAAAGGCTCTTGTTATTCCTTATGATTAAACTCCTGCCCCAGAGGAATAGGGAGAGTAAAAGAAGGCGAAACAGTTGCTGGGGAGGCAAAACAGCAGGTGTTTACTCTAATGCGCTCCCAGTCCTTCTGCCCCTCCCACCATTCCCTGCTTAAACCTCAGTAACGAAGTCGTCCTGAGTCAAGAGTGCCTCTTTGGTGACAGGCATAAATAGGAAATCATCTGACCTAACATCTCTGAGCCATACGTATGTCAACCTACATGTTTCTCTTTATTTGACTACATACACCTCTGTTGGTGATACCTTAGTAATCTCTTTCCCAGAGACATTTTGTCTTTAATCTCCTTTCCTTTCTTCTCCCTCTTTTAACTTGCATTTGGCTAATTCTAGAGTCTTCTCCTCTCTCTTTATCCATTTTTACAAACCTCCCTCATGCCTAAGCATAAGACTAATACCAGAGTAAAGGGAAGGCATTTTTTAAAGTACAGTTTTGATGTGAAAAGGAAAACAACCTCTAGAGTTCATGAAAGTGCTAATAAAACTCTTCACAATTCCCACAAAAATCTATACTTTCTTCATTGTCTTCTAATAAAAACTTTTATTCAAAAACCAACATTCAACGTAAAAGTTATTTATTTATTTTTTTAGAGAGAGAGAGAGAGGTGGCGGAAGGGCAAGGGGAGATGTAGGGAGAGAATGTTAAGCAGGCTTCATGCCCAGCATGGAATCTGATGTGGGGCTCAATCTCAGGACCCTGAGAGCATAACTTGAGCCGAAATCAAGAGTCACACATTTAGCCAACTGAGCCATCGAGGTGCCCCATCATAAATGCTATTTTTAATCAGTTTGTTGTTTCTACTTTGATAGTTGTTTTGCAATTTTTTAAAAAAGATTTTATTTATTTATTTGACAGAGATCACAAGTTGGCAGAGAGAAAGGGGGAAGAAGGCTCCCCACTGAGCAGAGAGTCTGATGTGGGGCCTGATCCCAGGACCCTGAGACCATGACCCGAGCCAAAGGCAGAGGCTTTAACCCATTAAGCCACCCAGGCATCCCTCAAGTTTTGTTTTTTTTTTTTAATCCTACTACTATTTCTTATAACACTTCATTTTGTGGATTACAGTAGTCTCCCCCTTATCCTTAGGGGATATGTTCCAACACCTCCAGTGGATGCCTACAACTGTGGCTGTCCCTGAACGCTTTATATACTATTTTTTTTCCCTATACCTTCTTACCTATGATAAAGTTTAATTTATAAATTAGGCAACAGTAAGTGATTAACATCTATAACTAATAATAAAAGCAGTTATAGCAAAACACATAAAAGTTATGTGAATATGTTCTCTCTCAAAATATCTTTTTTTTTTAAGATTTTATTTATTTATTTGACAGAAAGAGACACAGCAAGAGAGGGAACACAAGCAGGGGAAGTGGGAGACGGAGAAGCAGGCTTCCTGCAGAGCAGGGAGCCCAATGCGGGGCTCGATCCCAGGGCCCTGGGTTCATGACCTGAGCTGAAGGCAGATGCTTAACTGACTGAGCCACCCAGGAACCCCCTCTCAAAATATCTGACTGTACTCACCCTTTTTCTTCTTGTGATGATGTCAGATGATAAAATGCGTACATGAAGAGATGAAGTAAGATGAATGACGTAGGCATGGTGACATAGTGTTTGGCTACTGTTGACTTCCTACTGAATTGTCAGAAGGAGGATCATCTGCTTCCGGACTGTAGTTGACCATAGGAAATTGAAACCACAGATAAGGGGGGCCTACTGTATTCTTAGAAGATTGGCACCACCTATAACATTGTCCTAATTGAAAATTCCACTTGAGTACCAAAGTTTTGAAGCTTTGAGGGGTTCCATTGAGGACTGCATGCAGATATCTAGGTACTCCCTTAACTAAGAAGTCTGCTTTTCCAGTGTCACAGGGGCTATTCTTAAGATTTCCCAAAGGAAAGGAATGAATATGAAGTCAGATTTTAATGACATCCATTTCTTTTGATAACTCTGATGACTTCCCAGCTATCAGTGAGACGGTTGGAGTTACTCTCTTCTTTGGCCCTGGAGAATCTGCTGTATATATTGATTTTCCTAATGTCAAGGACAGTGTCATGACACAGTACCCATTTAATTACTATGGCAATATGGAGAAGCAGTCCTTGTAATGTCTACAACTATTCTCAGAAAAGTGCTTTTACAAATCAAACATATGTCTAATTGAAGATATGTTCTAAAATGTGTTCATATTTCTTGACATTAACTATAAATCTAGGTTTGATTGTTCTCTGTTTTGACCAGGTACTGTGATTCTTTGTGAACATTAGCAAAAGACAAAAAAGGAAAAAAGAGGAAGAGAGAGAATTTTTAAATGTTTTTAAACATATAAAACAAATTTTTTTTTCCTATTACATTGTGAAGTATGTGTTCTGTGTTGCTTGAGAGTATCACAATTATAATTTATGATCTTGATGTATTTTTGGTACATATTTAGATTAGTCATTGTGAGTCAGATATCCTAAGATCATTTAATTAATTACCTGTATTATCTAACCCCTACTTAAGTTTCTTTTCTAGACATATTACTCCTACAGTCTAAATTATTCATCTCACCAAACTTTCTAAGCTGACAAAGCTAGCTGAAGTGCCATTGTGAAAGCAAGTCTCAGCTCAACAAATACTTTTTCTTTTATTAAAAGATAAAAGTAAAGAACTAGAATGTCTAAAAATAGGCACTTGGAGCTTAAAATCTGTCAGACCATATGCTGTACAACTCCAAGATCCAGGAAACAAAGACATCTTTCTCCTGGGGGTATGTATTTTCACTCATTCTAGGGAATCAGGTGCCAGTCCATCTGTATGGCTACATAGTCATTTAAACATCATTAGAAGAGAAACAGATTATTAATTCCTGGGTATGGTGAAGGGAAAATATTAGTCAGTTGGCACTAATCTGATCTGCACGTATTTGTCCTTGTGTTGTGAGAATGCATGTGACAGTGTGATTTTTTTCCCCCAATGTCCTTGAAATTTCTTTTAAGGAAATTGCTTTTATTGTTTCTCTTTCGCAGTCAATGGAATGACCACAAAATATAAGGTTTGAGGCAATCTTTACCTATAAGCAAGATAGCATTTTATAAACTGTTATTTAGACAATCTTTATAATTCTTTTTCTGTATTGAAATTTAACCTTTTTTTTCCCTTGTGGATATGTTATTTTATTGCCTTAAAGTTTAAAAACTTTTAAAACCGAAATAAGTTTTCAAACCTTGCTGCCATTAATATCTAAATATGTTTTACATATGTGCTATACATTCTGTAACATTTAGTATATTTTATATGGTGTAAACTCAACAATCTTCAGAGATTCAATTATAGTCTGACGCTAGAATATTATTCTCAGACTGTGTACATTAGTACATTGAAGCAATGTGGCAGTTACTAAGTTCGGACCACAAACAATTCCAGCCTCCAGAGGGGATTCTTCTCTGCCTTTATAACTGTCAGATCTCCATTCTTTTTAGGTTGCAGAGACCCAACAACATTGGCATACTTACAAAGCCAAACACTTAAAATGTTAAGGGTAAGAGGTTCAACTACTTTCTAATTACTTGGCAATGATTTCACAGGCTAGTTGTAAAGGTAGAAATGTTTATTCTTTGTCAACTAACAAAAGAACTTCAGTCCTCTTCAAGTGATGAAAAGGGAAGGAGGAAATGAAAAGTACTATCAGGCAGTGTATTTCTTCTGGGACATGAGGCTATATTTCTTTCAGTTTTTAGAAGTATTTGTGTGCACATGTATGTATATGTAAAGAAGAGTGTACACACATGATATAAAGATACAAAAGAATATACGCTATAAACCTAAATCTATCTCCTTTCCTCACTTACCCAGTTCCCCTCTCTGGAGGCAAACACTGATTTGGGTAGACTCTTGGAGATTCTTCCAACGATAATTCATGCATTTGCTAACACTCATGTATAAGTCCCCCTTCTCTCTTCCTCTTTCTTCACTCTAAGGGTAGGATACCATATACCTTTCTCTGTTCCTTGAGTTTTCATTCTTAAAGATTATTTCAGGGGCACCTGGGCAGCTCAGTCAGTTAAGCATACAAGTCTTGGCTCAGGTCATGATCTCAGGGTCATGAGATTGAGCCCTGCCTCGGGCTCCATGCTCTGGGCAGAGTGCTGGAGATTCTATCTATCCCTTTTCCTCTTTTTCCCTCTCTGCCCCTCTCCCCACTCAGGTGCATTCTCTCTCTCTCTCAAATAAATAAATAAAATCTTAAAAAAATAGATTGTTCCAAATCAGTATATATAAAAGTCATTATTTGTATACTTTCTGTATAATAATCCACTGTATAGATGTACCATAATTCAACTAAATAGTCTATAATAGCATGTACTGTTTCTCATCATTTACTATTACAAATAGGCTGCAAAAAAATTTTTCATTTGCACATATTTTGTGTTGCACATATGCAAGATTATAGAATAAAAACCTAGGAGTTGAAATTATTGGACCAAAGAGTATGAGCATTTTAAATTTTGACAAATAGAACCAAGATGTCCTCTAAGAACATTGTACCAATTTTCACTCCTAACAGTGATATATAAGAAAGAAGCAATGTTTTAGTTGTTGTTGTTGTTGTTTTTAAGAAGCAATGTTTTTGACTAGGACCCACTTCATACTTATACTTCCAAAGGAATAAAAGCATAATATTTTTTTAACATGTTATAAATGTCAGGAAACTCTAGCATTTGGGAAATAATAAAATGTAAAGTAAGAGATAGCAAGCTGACAGAATATAGTACCCATTTCATAGTTTGTTAATAAGCAGGAAAACTTCACAGACCTGTACCCCTGGGGATAAAAATATATGTTTATAAAAAATAAAAATTAAAAAAAAAAAGAATAAAAAAAAAATTAAAAAAAAATAAGCAGGAAAACTACCATCATGTTACAAGAGAGAATTCTGAATTATATTTTTCAAAACCATGAAAACTGTTAAATCTTTCTATTTTTATGATAGTGCTATTATTAAAAGTAATAGAGTTATTGCCAATAATAATGATAGCAAAAGAGGAAATATTGTATAGATATATAAAACTGTCATGACACATAACACAAATATACAATTGGACCGTGACTTTTTAAAAAATCTGTATTGCAATAGTAGGTATCACAATATTCTAAGACTCAAATTAGCCCTCAAATTTACTAGTGGTTATTCTGGAAATACATCTTAAAATAATTTGGGGGGGGAGCCTTGTTAGATATGTTTGGTTGTGCCATAAAACTTCTTGATCAAAAGGCCAGATACTATTTATTCATAAAATGAAAAAAGTTTTATAAACTTAAAAAATAGTAGAAATGGTACAGAAGAATCTAAGTGCATAGCTTTGGAGTTAAGAGCCTTAAGGAATATGAATATAAAAACTCTTCTCCCTTGGTAAGGTTCCTATGAGTACCAGGTAACTGTTCCATAAAAAGAAGAGTAAGTATGCATTGGCACCAGCTCAGATTGTCACTTCTAAACTTTTGTGATGTAAATAGGTAAAATGTATGAGTTTATGAAGAATTGATGAATTTTATAATTATAGCAATCAGTTGTATAAAATTTCATAACAATATGAATTATAATTTAAGAAATTAGAAATAAAATTCAAGTCCCCTTTATTAAAAAAAGATTCTCAAGAATTCTCAACGATCTTGTTGTCATCCAAAGTTAATTTTGTTATTCAAAATTCATGCTTAACTGAAAGTTAAAACCACTATGTGTTTTTTTCTGATAGTGTTACGGAGGTTGGGCCATACAGTTAAGTGGGCAACCTCATTATTGAAACTCTGATTATAGAAGTGGCCGAACAAGCAGTTTTAAAGACAAAGTTCCACACAGCTGGTTATCCCACTTAAATTGTGTCTAAAAAATACCAAAGAAAACAGTTTGGTCAAACAACTAGTCAAGTCAGTGAAACATAGAATCAGTCAGACCCATCTTCTGGCATCAAGTAAGGAACTGTCACTTGACTAATTATTTCATATTTCACCCAAATATTTATCATGCTGTAATTGTAGCTCTATCCTCAGATGACAGTGAAAAAGATGGAAAAAACCCTTATTTGCAAGAATCCTTTAAAATTAACCTAATTTTATAACTCTTGTCACATTTTTCAACACAACGTATTAGTCACCACTTAGGACTACAATGTAAGATACACGCCACATGACAATAAAGAAGCACTGCTCTTTAAGAAGAATGGACAAAAATGTATTAAACTGATTGTATTTAACACTACATTAAATCTTCTGTCCTGATTTTCTCACAATTGCATTTTCATCATCATCATCGTTACCATCACCATTTCTAGCATCAGAATCATATGTGATACCAAAACATTAAGTAGTTTTAACTATAAAGGGTCAATTCTTTATTCTGTTGTCCTTTTGGCACTGATTTCACTTCTGCAGCTATTTGACATTGGCCATCTGTAAAATGGCCCAGAATTTTACACATTAATATCTTCTCTCAAGATGATACCATGCCATGCAATTCAGAAGTATATAGTGATTTGATTTGTTATCTCTTCAGATAAACACGGCTGCTCATACAAATGTGGGAGTCAACCTCGGGATTTCTAGAATAATGTATTGTACATGTTCCCCAGATGCTGCTACCGTGGTGACAGACTAACTGGTAACATTCTAGACTGCTTTATTATAATAGCTGGTCACATTATTTCTTAAAGCAGAAAATTTATTTTACAAAATGAATGTTGAAAATTAAATGTTTCTCAAGTTATCACCCCTTTTTCTGTGTATCTATGATGCTGTCCCAGCTAACCAGAAGATCTAGACTGATTAATATGCAGTGAATTTCTCATGTGCAGTTTCTGCTACTTTCTTCATCTTTATGTTAGTCTTTTGAAAGTCATTGAATTCAATAATAAACAGGACAGTTAGGCAACCTGACAATCAATATCTGCAGAGCCAACGAAAATCATCCATTGATTGGATTGGACTGGATTGGATTCAGTTATAAAATATCCAGGAAAAAAAGAATGAATTATTTCTTTTTAAATTATGTTTGTTTTTGAAGCAAAGATTACCAAATGAAGAAATTAGCCAGACATGTGATACTTTTATTCACAATTTGCAAAAAGAATCTGAGATAAGATCACAATGGTTTATTTTCTATAAAATAGCTACAAGTAATGAATGCTCTACAAATGAGGAAATTGTGGCTCAGAAGAGTTAGATAACTTGTATACAGTTACACAGTTAGTAAGGTTATGTCAGAGCTGAAATTGCCACCAGATCCAACAACTCTAAATCATATGCTCACTTATTTGTGAGTGAAAGCAAAGGTGTTTCATAGATATACATCTCCAGAGAACAGAACCAGAGGAAACTAATTTAAATCATAACAGGAAGTATTGAAGTTAGTTATAAAGGTATTTTAACAATGAGTATGGGATGGGGAAAGGAGCTTCTAGGGAGTACTAATATTGCATTGGTAGTATTCCAGTTCTTACATTGAGCAGTGAGTTGACTGCTACTCATTATATCACCATATTATATCCCTTGTGCATGTGCTACAATTTTCAGTCAGTATTAAAAAATGTAATAAGGGGGGCCTGGGTGCCTCAATGGGTTAAAGCCTCTGCCTTCGGCTTGGGTCATAATCCCAGAATCCTGAGAACGAGCCCCACATCGAGCTCTCTGCTCAGCAGAGAGCCTGCTTCCCTTCCTCTCTCTCTGCCTGCCTATCTGCCTAATTGTGATCTCTCTCTCTGTGTCAAATAAATAAATATTTTTTTTTAAAAATGTAATAAAAACTTTTTAAAAATTTTTAAAAATGAGATATTGAGGGATGTTGTGAAATTTTTGCCTCAGTATCTTAAAAAATAAAAACAAATATTTTCCCCTGGGTAAACTCCATGTAATTAATGAGTGGGTCCCATGCAGCCCCTCATGGCACATAAAATTCTGACCAAATACTTATCATTACTGTTTTGTTTTATTTCCATGTCAGAACGCAAATGACTCCACTTGGTATTAGAGAAAATCTGCTCCTAAAATAAGATTAGAACAAAATCCCAAGAGGATTAATTCTTCTAGGAAGGTCATTCCGATTCAAGTAGATAATTTTGAATTTGAATTTTAGTACTTGGTTAACTCCTATTAAACCAACACGCACCTTTCCTTGATGTTAAGATACTAGATTGAGTTTTTAAAATAACAAACCATTGTAACGTCGTCACATTAAAGAAGGAACATGTCCATTTTCTCAAAATAGCAGTAGTTTCTTTTTGTTAGCATAAGTGATCTTAATAAAAACAGGCTAATTCACACTTGCTATTCAGTATTACCCTGTTTTCACGGATACCTGATGGACCAACCCATATTGTGGTTTGGTTTTATTTATTTTTATTATAAAAGCAGTCAAGCTTATGGTCATAACAAGTCAGCCCCCAATCCTACCTTTCAGTGGTAACCATTGTCTTTTACCATTTTTAAAATCTTTACACCCAACATGGGGCTCCAATTTACAAACCCCAAGACCAGGAATCACAAGCTCTACTGACTGAGCCAGCCAGGTGCACCTTTTACCTGTTTGTATTTGGTTCTCTTTATTACCTCTGTAACTCTAAATGACATATCTATAATACTATTTCTTCATTTTATGTGAACTTATCAAATTTTAATTCTTTGCTTGTATTGAAATTGCATTTATATAATCTAAAAAGTCAAATAATACTACAAAGCTTAAATGAAGAATAGTAGACTTTGAGGGTCCTTTTTTTTTCTGTCTCGCTGTGTCTCTTAACAGCAAGGCTCACAGGCAACTTCTTTCAACTCTTTTCTCTCTTTCTTTAATTATTTCTATTTATAATTCTAAATAATATGCTTATACTGTTACTTTTATTATTCCATTTTAGATGTTTATATATCACCTTTTTATTATGAAAAATCTGGATTCAGTTCCTATATGTTACTTACCCACATTCCTTATTTTTTAAAAGAAGATTTTTTAAAGATTTTATTTACTTATTTTATTTTTTTAAAAATTTAAAAATTAATTTTTTGTATTTTTTTTAAATTTATTTGACAGAGAGACGGGGAGAGGGGGAACACAGGCAGGGGGAGTGGGAGAGGGAGAAGCAGGCTTCCTGCCAAGCAGAGAGCCCAATGCGAGACTTGATCCCAGGACCCTGGGATCATGACCTGAGCTCTTCAGCAGACGCTTAAGGACTGAACCTCCCAGGCACCCCTGTTTTTCTTTTTCAAGGTTTCTTTGGCTATTCAGGGTCTTTTGTGGTTCCATACAAATTTTAGGGTACGTTGTTCTAGCTCTGTAAAAAATGTCATTGATATTTTAAAAGGAATTGTATTAAATGTGTAGATTGCTTTGGGTAGTATAGACATTTTTTAAAAAATTTATTTGACAGTCAGAGATCACAAGTAGGCAGAGAGGCAAACAGAGAGAGAGGAAGGAAAGCAGGCTCCCTGCTGAGCAGAGAGCCCTATGTGGGGCTCAATCCCAGGACCCTGGGATCATGAACTGAGCCGAAGGCAGAGGCTCTAACCCACTGAGCCACCCAGGTGCCCCTAGTATAGACATTTTAATAATATTTGTTTTTCTAATCCATGAGCCTGGATTGTCTTTCCATTTCTTTGTGTCATCTTCAATTTCTTTCATCAGTATTTTATAGTTTTTAGAGTATAGGTCTTTCACCCATTTTGTTAGGGTTATTTCTAGGTATCTTACTGTTTTTGGTGCAATTATAAATGAGATTGATTCCTTAATTTCTCTTTCTGCTGCTTCATTATTGGTGTATAGAAATGCAACAGATTTCTGTATATTTATTTTGTATCCTGTGACTTTAGTGAATTCGTGTTTTAGTTCTAGCATTTTTTCAGTGGAGTCTTTCAGGTTTACTGTGTATCACGTAGTGAGAGTAGTGAGAATTTTACTTCCTTGCCAGTTTGGATGTTTTTTATTTCTTTTGTTGTCTGATTGCTGTGGCTAGGACTTCCAGTACTATGTTGAATAAAAGTGGTGAGAGTGGACATTCTGGTCTTGTTCCTGACCATAGAGAAAAAGCTCTCAGTTTTTCCCCAGTGAGGATGATATTAACTGCGGGTTTCATATACACCCAATAATGTTGAAGTATGTTCCCTCTAAGTCTACTTTGTTGAGGGTTCTTATCATGAATGGCTGTTGTACTTCATCATTTGCTTTTTCTGTGTCTGTCGAAATGATTATATAGTTCTTATTCTTTCTTTTAGTAATGTGGTATGTCACATTGATTGATTTGTGAATATTATACCACCTTTACAACCTAGGAATAAATCCCACTTGAACATGGTAAAAAAAATTTTTAATGTATTGTTAGATTCAGCTTGCTAGTGTTTTGTTGAGAATTTTTGCATCTATGTTCCTCAGGGATATTGGCCTGTAGTTTTCTTTTGTAGTGGTGTCTTTATGTGGTTTTGCTATCAGGGTAATGCTCAGCCTCATAGAATGAATTTGGAAGCTTTCACTCCTTTTCTATCTTTTGGACTAATTTGAGAAATATAGGTATTAACTCAAGAACTTTGCTTTTTATTCCAAAAAAATTAGATGCCGTTGGATAGTTCTGAGCAGAAATGTGACTGCTCTGACTTTCCTTAAGCTGGGTAAATAATAGCCTGAGGGCAGAGTAGGACAAGCCCTTAGAATGCTATTGCAGTAATTCAGATGAGAAGTAGTAGTGGGTTGGACTAGAGTGGAGTGGTGGTAGCAGAGATATAAAAAATGGTCAAATCCCAGGTCTATTCTAAACATAGAGCGAACAGTATTTGCTGACTTACTAGATGTGGAGTGTGAAAGAGAGGAGTCAAGCATGACTCTAATGTTTTTGACCTGCAAAAATAGAAAAAAGGAGTTGCTCTTAAATGAGTTAGGAAAACCTGTGGGAGGAACATGGAGGGTATATATCAATACTTCAGTTTTGGTCATATTGAATTTGAGATACCAAGTGAAGATAACAAAGAGAGTCTGGAGAAAAGTCCAGGCTGAGATGTAAACATAAAAATCTTCAGTATACTGATGGTATTTAAAGTCATGTGCCTGGATGAGATGACCTAGGGAATGTAGTAGATGCAAAGGTCAAGGACTGAGCATTGAGGCATTCCAACAGTTGGGGGTTGAAGCGATGAAAACGAATTGGTAGAAAATACAGAAAAGGAGCTGTCAGAAAGTTAAGAGGAAAACTACTGAATGTCCTACATCCCTGCAAGTCAAGTGAAGAAGTGTCTCAAAGAAGAGAGCGCGATTGTGTTTGTGTCAAATCTTGCTGATAGATTGAGGAAGATGAGGCCCAATAGTTGATTTTAGACTTGGCATCATGGAGATCATCAGAAACTTCTAGTAGAGAGTTTCAATGACATAATAGAGATGAAAAAAATGATTAGAGTGGGCCCAAGAGAAATAGGCAGAGGAAAACTGGAGATAGTTGGAGTGTTGCTGAATAGAGAAGGAAAAAGATAGAGTAATGGCTGCAGAAGTAAAGTTAAGAGAAGGTTGGTTTTCTACACATACATAGAGAGAAAGAGAGAGACATGTTTGTAGACTAATGAAAAATGATGCTGTAGAGGGAGAAGATTTGATGAGTCAGGAGAGACAGGGGAGAACTCCTGGAGCAATCTCCTTGAGTAGGCAAGGAAGGACAAAAATCTAATGCACAAGAGAAGTTTGCCTTTGCTTGGGATCTCATCAAAACTAATGAGAGAAGGTAGGACAAATGCACATAGGAGGATGATGTGGTGGTATAAGTATGCAGAAGTTCTTTGTTTCCAAAATTTCTCAGCAAAAGAAAGTGAGGTAGTTAGCTGAAAGTGAGGATGCTGGAAGAGGGTTGATGTTCAATAAGAGAGGAAGTGGCATGAAGTAGTCCACAAAAGAATGAATCATGGAAACATATCATGAGTAATGTAGTATTGAGAGCCCAGTAGGGGTTAGTGTCATTAATTTAGAGTGAAACCAGTCAGCATGATTTTTCCTGCAGTCTTATTGGGAAGAGGTGGGTACAAAGAGTGAGCTTAGAGCTGGATTTAGCCAGAGTTGTGGCTTTCTCAAGCAAGGGCAAAGAAGGAAGAAGGGCAAAGGAGATGAGGATACAAGATCTCTTTATTCCCAGAGTTCTGTAATTTCTCAGTGACTGCCCTGTTGGAGTACTTGCATGCATTATGCTAGGCAGTCTGTGGGCTCTTTCAAAGTAGAATGTCATGCACTTTTGTTCTGAGAAGTTCTCTTGTATTTTTTCTTTCATATTTATCTCCTCCACTTTCTCTGTTATCACTTTCTAAAATTCCTACTAGTTGGATGTTAACCTCTTTTCTAATTTTTTCTCATGTGTCTCCTTCTCTGCCTTGTTTGCCAAGAAATTTTCTAGATTAGTTTCCAGCTCTTCCACTGAAAATTTCATTTTCACTATTCTTTTTATTTTCCAAGAGCTTATTCTTAGACATTAAATATTACTTTCTTATAGCCTTCTATTTTTGCCTCATGTACATAAACAATACCCTCTCTTTATCTCTGGGGATATACATTACATGAGCTTAAAAAAAATTTTCCCCTCTTTATACTGTCTCTTCAAAATTTTTTTCACTCTCTACACTCTGTTTTCTCTAAGTTCCTTGTTTACTTTGGCTTCCATTTTAAATGTTAAAAGTTTCACTCAAGTATCTGGTAATTCTTGATTGTCTGTTTTTATGTGAATATGTATTGGCCAGGGCTTGTTGATGAGTGGGCTCCTCCAAATATGATTTGGCAGGGCTATTGAGTTAGAGAGCCTCCAATTACTTTCTCATCTTCTCTTGGGTTTATCCATTTTCTCAGGATTCTTGCAATATCCCATATGGGAGTATATGTCTAGTCTCCAGAATTCTGGAAGCCAAGAAGGGAAGTTGGGGCAGAGAGGTTTGCTAAATCTTGTATCAGTTCGGTGCCTCACTCCTGACCTCAGCTGTTCCTGGTGTCTACAGGTTCAGAACCTCTCTCATTCAGAATTTCTGAATGGGACTTCTGTATCCAGTTCTCCACTTGAGGAGCTGGAAGTGTGTTCTAAAAGTAAAAAGCTGAACAAGCTGAAAAATCAATAATTCTTTGATCCATGAGAGGAGAGGACATAGGGCAAATAACTGCTCCCAAGATTGAAGAGATGGGTAAATACAGGGAAGTCATGCCTAGAACAAAGACTCAGGGATGGAACTGGGTGAGGGAACCAGTGCTGAGGTGGGGAAAGCTGAATTGTAATTGACGAATTGCTGGAGATTCAGGGTTGACAAGTATGGGAGTAAATAACTTGGGTGTTTATGTGAAGTAGATAATTGAGGCTTAACCACTAAATATATTCATCTTATATTCATCATATAAGAAATTAAAAATAATTTCACAGAACAGCAGTTCTTTATTTCATCTCTTCATATTCTCCAACCCTGCAGAAAATGAATAGCAGGTTGTAAATGTTATTTCTGTTTTCTGAGATTGGTGAAGTTTAGCATGATAGTAAGGCTTCGTGACTTGATCAAGAAGTATAATCAGGTGAACTGTTTTTATGAGGATTTTCCAGATGTGTTCAACAACTGGGTGGGTGAAGGGGAGTTGCTATTCTCTATTTGATTTTTTAAAATATTTTCTCAAAAGTCTGTTTTTTTTTCCTTATTGGGATGAAAGTTTATTTAATGTTTTGAAACCACTGACCAGTTTTAATGAATGATTTTGCAATTATGCCACTACTGCATTTTAAAGGTTACAAAGATGAAATTGCAAAACTAAAAATATTCTAGTTACCCTTAGATAGAAAGTTTCCCTGTAGTCTTTACGTATCATTATCTTTTCAATTCTTTGAGATGTAATTATTCTTCTTAACAGATTATAACTGATCATTATTTTAATATCTTATATGAAGTTTACCATCATTTAAATGTTAAATGAGGACAGATTATGGAATGTGTCAGAATTGCATGTGGTCTACAACAACTAAGATTAATAGCTACGATGTCTTTCTTTAGTTCAAAGAATGATTGCCTTTTAATTTTTAGAAGGAAATCAGTTTTTAAATTTATAGTTATAAGAATACCCTAATGATACCAGAAATTGTCACGGTCCTTTCCATATATTAGGGAAAAAATAAAAATAAAAATATTCTGCTTCAGGGGCACCTGGGTGGCTCAGTTGTTAAGTGTCTGCCTTCAGCTCAGGTCATGATCCCAGGGTCCTGGGATTGAACCCCACATTGGGCTCCATGCTCAGTGGGAAGCCTGCTTCTCCCTCTCCCACGCCCTCTGCTTGTGCCCCTTCTCTTTCTCTCTCTCTTTGTTTCAAATAAATGAAATCTTTTAAAAAATATATTCTGCTTTAAACCTAATAAAACTTGATTCTTTGCCCTTGGTGGCAGGAAGAAAGTGAATATAGTCACGGTTAAGGGTATAAATTCTACCATCTGAAAGACGCAAGATTGAGTCCTGAGTCTGCCTTTTCTCAGCGCCACAACCTTGGGAAAATTGCTTAACTTCTCTGTAGCTCAGTCTCCTCATACCAAAATAGCGATGATACATTCCTCATAGAGTTGTTATAATTATGTTGAGATAATGGTCATAAAGCATTTAGAACAAGACTTGCAGGTATTTGGGAGACAATCAGCAAATATTATCCGTCACAGTTTTTTTTATGGCGGGCAATTTGAACCTTTCAGCCTGCATAATTTCTTCCTATTTTATCATCTGTAGTTTTGTTCCCTTTTAGAAACTGAAATTCTAAAACAAAAGAATGTTGCGTAACATCTTGGTCTTTATTCTTACTTGTTCTCTTATTTATTTTAAAAACCAATGCTTACGTTTTGTAAATGTACATTCTAGTTTATCATTACTAATATTCAATCAATAATGAGGTAAATTTCCTTAATTGAGGCATATTTTCTTGGTATGCCTATTTTCTCATGTCAGTGCTTTTATGATGATAAACCATTTAGGGCCATTTTGTAGAACCCCATTGGATGAGATGTGGAATGTAAACAGGTCACATAATATGAAATTATTACATCACCAGATTCATTCTGAAGTCCGAGTAAAGTGTATTTCTCATTTCATTGGTTAACCCAACTATGGTAGAGTAGAACAAATAAGACTTTATTTTTCTGACATAAGAAGTCTAGAGATGAACAGTTAGTGTTAGTGGTTCAGTGGCTTAGCAAAGTTAGGTCAAATATCTCTGCAGTTCTCTCTCTTGAGCACAGGCAAAATGAAATGACTGACAGCTCTAGGAATCTTGTCTAGGAAGAAAGGGTGATGGCTGAAGAGCACATGAGCTACCTCTGGTGCTTCCTTCTTACTTTTTTTAAATTGTGCTATAATTTATGTGTAGAAAAATGAATTATCTTAAACCTACCAATCAATGCTCATTGACAAATGTACACACAATACACAAATGTGATCATTACATAAAGCAATACACAGAATATTCCTGTCACCCTTGAAACTTCCCTTGTGCTTCTTCCTTTCCAGCCAGTTACCTCATCAACCCAGAGGCAATCATACTTCTAATTTCTATCAGTAAAGCTTAGTTTTGCCTTCTGGAATTTCATAAAAATTCACATAAAAAAACATGTAATATGTACACTTGTCTGCATTTTTTCATGTAACATATTTTTGAGATTCTCCTATGTTATAAATATTAAGAGATTGGATCTTTTATTGCTAAATGGTATTCTGTTACCTGTTCCTTTTTAGTCAGAATACCAAAAACTTTCTTAGATGCTTTCCTAGTAAATGTTTACCTGCTTCTCATGGGTCATATCTGGTCACATGGCCAGTCCTTGTTGCGAGAGAAGCTAGGAAAGTACTTCTCCTTCCAGCTTCTATCATCAGAGGCTACAAAGGTGGATCAGGTTGGGAATGGCTTTTGAGTAACCAAACAACATCTGCTAAAATGAATTTCACAGTTTTAAATTTTATGATGAAACTTCAATTTCACTGTTTTTATTAAAAAGTGCTAGTTACTGTATTTATTTATTTATATATTAAAAAATTCCAGAGTAATCTAAGTTTAAATTGGAAAGAAATGAGTGAAAAAAATTTTAATGAGAACTGTGAAGCTGCTTGCTTCCAATTAAGAAAATCATCTTAAATTAAAATAAGGAAATTGTTTAAAAAATAAAAATAAAAATGTAAAATTATGAAATGTGAATTGGAATACTAAAAAATAGTATTTTCCAAAATTGTACTATCCAATAAAATAGCCACTAGCTACACATGGCTATTTAAATTAAAATGAAAATAGTCAGCCTGTCAGTTGCACTAGCCACTTTGAAGTATGCAATAACTTCATGGCTAGCATATTAGTGTGGATATAGAATATTTTTTCAGTCACTGTGGAAAGTTCTGTAGGACAACATTGCTTAAGATAAAAATAACAAATAATGATTATTTACCATCATTAGAATAGAATCTTAATTGATTTGGAGAACTATCAAAGAGTGGAGAGTAGTTTTACTACAGAGAGATTTAATTAATTTTTAAGTGAATATTAAAGCAAGAGAGAGAAAGAGAGAAGTGAAATATTCATTTTTCCAATAAATACTTATTGAGCACCCATAATATGCCAGATTTGGGGAGTGTAGCAATGAACAAAATAAATAAAATCACTGTTTGGGGGGCATTTCTGGCATGAGCTGGGACAGAGACATAAAATAAATGATACCAGGTAATGATAGTGCTATGAAAAAAAATGAAGCCAGGCAAGGAATGGAGGAGAACATTCCTACAGGGGGTTCAGGAAAGGCCTTCTCTGGTAAGATAATTGTGATGAGACCTGAAGGGTATTAGAGAGTTAGTGGTCTACCTACCTCCAGAAAGAACATTCCGGGCATTGGCAATATCAAGTTTGAAGACCCTGAGTTAGATAATGTTTTTTTTTTTTGTTGTTGTTGTTGTTTTGTTTTGTTTCATTTTTAAAGAAAGACCAAGGAGACCAGTGTGATTGGATCAGAGTAAGTAAGGCAGAGAGGGTAGATGAAATCAGAGACCATATCTGATAGGTCTTATGAGGATTTGATGTTTTACTCCATATGATGCATTTGAAGGAAATACAATTGAAGGGCTTGAGCAGAAGAATGACATGATGTGACATGTTTTTAAAGGATCAGTCTGGCTATTGTATAAAGAATATGCTGTAAGGAGCCAAGGGGAGGAAACAGAGAGGCTAGTTTCATAACCTTAGCAAAAGTCAGGGTGAGAGATCATGGTGGCTTGGACCAGGGCAGTACTTGTGGAAATGGAGACAAGTCGCAGGATTATGGATATATTTGAACACAATTTACATCAGTGGACTGAATAAGAATCATGAGAGAAAGAGATGGGACAAGAGTGACTCCAATATTATCAGTCTGAGGAACCTCTAACGTAGGATAACCATTCACTGGGAGATGGAAAACTGTTGGGACAGCAGGTTTTGGACATACCCAAATGTGTATTGCATATTCAAGTAGAATTATCAAATAAGTAGTTAGATATTTGAAATTGGAGTTCAAGAGAGAGTCCTGTTGGAACTGTAAGTAGGCAGCATATAGCAACATCACCAGGTGAGATCACCAAAGTAGTGAGTGGAAATAGAGGAAAGATCGGAGGACTGATCTTGGGCACTATAACATTTAGAGGTCAGAAAAATAAGAAGGAGCCAAACCTGAACATTGGATTTGCCAACATGATGGCCACTGGTGACCTCAACAAGAACAGTTTGGGTAGAGTTGTGGGGAGAAAGCCTGCTCCCCATGTCTAGTCCCAGTAGTACAAAAGGTCTTAGGGAAGAATAGCTCCCACTTAAGAGGATTGCAGGGAAAGCAGTGCAGTAAGGGGAGTGAGTTTCAGGAGATCAAGAAGTGAAAGGAAAAGATGAGAGAAGAGGTTTCAGATATTTGGGATTTTGCTGACTACACTTGGTGAGTTCTAAAGGGCACATTGGAAATGTTTGATTTGAGAAATGAAACAGAAATGGGGAAAGGAAGCAAAAGATGGGGGTTGTATGACAGAACATGTGAAAAGTTCTCTTGAGCTTTAGTTTTTAAAAAAGTGGAGAATTGAAGCCATTAACTGGATGATTCTGTCATTTGTTCTATTCATGTCTTTTGGATTATTGCATTAATTCTCATTTAGGTTGTATTATGCAGATACAACTTCCATAAATCATCAAAGATGAAACATGAAATTAAAGAGAGGGAGTCAAAACTGTATATAGGCTCTGTAGATTTGTTGTTTTCACTACTTTCTCATCTCTAGTTCCTAGGGACTCCTATATGATTGCTACAATAAGTTGAATTAAAATATATAGAAAGAAATTATCACAACAAATTTATTGACAATCACTACATGTTTTTCATTAACAAAGGTAATTGGAAGAAAAGCAATCATGAAAAGTACAACAATGGTGATAATAGAGTATGTGATCCATTTCCAATTCCATGTCTTCACATCTAAGCATTTTTTTAATTATTATTATTGATTCCATTGGTCTGTCTAGGCAGGATTGAATTTCATTGATATGTAAATCACTATTCCCTATTCCATAAGAATGCAAAACTAATCAGACATACATACCAGAAATGAGGACAAATTTTGTGAAATCATTACTTATACCAGTATATAGAGCATAACATGCTTAAAAATACATTCATACAAATGAGTTGTATATCTTTTATTATTAGGTTTCTTTAGAGCTGCTATTCAGATCACAAGTATCCTTATCAGTAAAATGAAAATCAGATATTGATTGGCAACATGCCTAATTGAAGTCTTTATAATCAATGCTAAGTCGTCATGTTTTTATATTTAAGGGTTGGGAATGGAAATGTTCGCTGGTGATCTCCCCTAACAGCCAAAATAAATGCCTTTTGAATTACAAAATATATTCTTTGAACATCACCTTTATTAGATTTTCACTGAGGATGTATTTCACCAACTTAGTACATTCGAAATGGTATGAGTATAGTTTGTTTGGTTTTTTTTTTAAAGATTTTATTTATTTATTTGACAAAGATCACAAGTAGGCAGAGAGGCAGGCAGAGGGAGAGGAGGAAGCAGGCTCCCCGCTGAGCAGAGAGCCTGATAAGGGGGGTGACCCCAGGGTCAGGATCTGAGCCGAAGGCAGAAGCTTTAACCCACTGAGCCAGTCAGGTACCCCCTGAGTATAGTTCTAATTTGCATTTGTCTTATGAGCTAGGTCCACATTCTTCCATACTTTAAAGTACTATTTACATTTCTTTTTCTGTGAACTGTTAATATATTTGTTTTTCAAACCTAGATTATTTAAAGATGATCTTCCCATATTAAAATTATGTCATATGCACATTTCCCCAAATTTAAATTCTATAGCAATAGCTACAATTAAAATGGTAAAAAAGAAATGGTAATTTCATATCTGTGTTGCTACATATTTGGCATTATTTATATATAGAAGCTGTCTTGGTTTGTTTGGGTTGTGCTAACAGAATACCATAAACTGGGTGGTTTATAAACAAGAGAAATTTATTTCTCACAGTTTTGAAGGCTTGAAGTCTGAGATGAGGTTGCCAGCATGGCTGGGTTCTCGTGAGAACTTTCCTCTGGGTTGCAGACTGCCAACTCCTCATTGTATCCTCACATGGCAAGAAACAAAGAGGGAACTTTCCAAGATCTCTTTTATAACGGCACTACTCCATTCATGAGGGCTCCACTGTGGAGATCTAATCACCTATAAAACGCTCTACCTTCTAATACCATAACAACAAGAGTAAGATTTCTACATAGGGATTTAGGGGGAGGGCAGACATTCAGGATATAGCATTAGTCTTGTCCTCAGACTACCTGCGTCACTGTCACAGTGCGCTGCCTGTTAAATGTGCAGATTCCTGGGTCCCTTAGGTCTGGCTCAGACCTTCTGCCCTAGAAATTTACATTTCTAGTAAACATTCAATATAATTCATAGGCGCAGTAGCACCCAATATAATTCATAGGCACACTAACGTTTGAGAACCACTATAGTAGAAGGTATAAAGTCAAGAAAGTAGCAAATGTGGACGTCAAAAGAAAGCTGGAATAGCAATGCTTATATCAGACAAACAATTTTATTTATTTATTTATTTAAAGATTCTATTTGAGAGGGAGCACAAGAGGGGGAAGGTCAGAGGGAAAAGTAGACCCCCTGCTGAGCAGGGAGCCTGATGCAGAACTCCATCCTGGGACTCAATCCTGGGACTCAATCCCAGGACTCCAGGATCATGACCTGAGCTAAAGGCAGTCATTCAACTAACTGAGCTACCCAGGCACCCAAGACACAATTTTAAACCAAAGCCTGTGACAAGAGGTGACGAAAACTACTATATCATAATAGAGGGGACTATCCAACAAGAAAATCTAACAAATATAAATATCTATGCCCCAGCATGGGAGCACTCAAATATATAAAGCAATAACAAACATAAAGGAACTCATTGGTAATAATAAAATAATGGTAGGGGTCTTTAGCACCCCACTTATATCAACGGACAGATCATCTAAGCAGAAAATCAACAAGGAAACAGTGGCTTTTAAGTGACACACTGGGCAAAAAATCTGGGCAAATGTAATCTGGACATTAACAAAATATTAAAAAATTTTGAAACTACTAAAAAAATGTTTAAAAATGAAAGTTAAAATTGCTCATAAAGGAAAATCAGCAAAATTTATAACTCTAAATCAATTTTTATCTATAAACTTTGAGGTTCTATATTTAAATTAGAAACTTGGGATTTTTTTTTCAAAAAGTGATATAGTTATATCTCAGTTTATCAATGTTGACGTCAGATTCAACTCCTAATTACATTAACTCTTTTTAAGGATTTAGGTAGTTTTTATAAATCATTGCTAGAGAGTTTCAAGTGGCATTCTAGTCATTAGATTAGAAAAAGAAATTTGTGGGGCACTTGCTGGCTCAGTTGGTGGAGCTTGTGACTCTTGATCTTGGGGTTGTGAGTTTGAGCCCCATGTTGGGTATAGAGATTACTTAAAAATAAAATCTTTAAAAAAAAGAAAAGAAAAAGAAGCTTTTGGTGATTGTTGGCTGGTAACTTATCCAAGAGACTCTCTAGTAAAGTTTTGAGGACTGCTATGCACATACACACATACACACACACACACATACACAGGGTATATGAGCACATTCAAGATTACTTTATATACCTTCACAATGGTGAGTTCTGTTCCTTGTTTCTTGGATGAATGATGAGGGAATAGAAATTAATGTGAAAGGATGCCTGTCTGGGTGGCTCAGTCGGTTAGGGATCTGACTCTTGATTTTGCAGGTCAATGATCTCAGGGTTATTAGATCGAGTCCTGCACTGGGCTCTGGGCTGGACATGGAATCTGCTTAAGATGCTCTCCCTCCCTCTATTCCACCCCCCTCAATAAATAAATAAATATTTTTTAAAGAAAAAATCAATGTGAAAATATATATTCTGGAAATATAGAAAAAGTTCTAATATTTTATGTTATTTTACCCTTTTAAAAAGTTTTGTCCATTTTTCTAAAGATGTTTTTTATTTATTTGACAGAGAGAAATCACAAGTAGATGGAGAGGCAGGCAGAGAGAGAGAGAGAGAGGGAAGCAGACTTCCTGCTGAGCAGAGAGCCTGATCTGGGACTCGATCCCAGGAACCTGTGATCATAACCAGAGCCTAAGGCAGCGGCTTAACCCACTGAGCCACCCAGGTGCCTCAATTTTGTCCATTTTTAATGGCATATAGTTTAATAGGTTTGTTAGGTTCCTTAAAAATGAGAAGTTATACTCAGATCATCTTTGGCCATAGAGTTTTTGTGCGTGGATATCCTGGAATGTAAGGTAGCCCAAGACATTGGGCTCTATGACATTTCTGAGTCATAGAGTTCCTCCGGGAACTTCTAAGATTAGGAAGTATGGCATGACAGGTCTCATGGAAAACTGGAATCATGCCTAAATTATCTTAGTTCACAAGGCATTTTACTTTACAGAAGGAGAAAATGTGACTCCATTCAAAATGGAGTTCTAAAATTGGTTGGAATTTTATGCCACACTAACTCATAGGAGGTGAGCCTCCTTTGCCCCCAGGCTTCACAGAGGTTCAAACATTAGTAGCCCAGGAAAGACAAGCTGCTTTCGCTCAAATCCAAGCCATAGCAACTCAGAGCAGTGTGCCTAAAAAAGGACCTCATAAACATAGTGGGTGTACAGCATTTTACAGATTCTTAGCTACAACAAAAGAAAAACTGGAAGATTAATTATTTAAACTTTCCTTTCATGTTTAAACTAAATGTATCTTGATTCTAAAAACCACATGGACCCTTGATACAACTCTTTTGGAAACTTACATAGTTTACATGGCAATATGAAAATCCTTGAAGATCTGAAATTAGTATGTATTCTACTTAGTAATCAGTTTCAATGTTTTGGATTTCTGGTTTATAATTCCATCTTGATGGTAGGTACACTTTCTATTTTTCTAACACATCATTAGGTTCATTAGGCCACTTTTATTTTTTTTAAAGATTTTATTTATTATTTGCCAGAGAGATAGCAGCACAAGTAGGCAGAGCAGCAGGCAGAGGGAGAGGGAGAAGCAGGCTCTCCGCTGAGCAGGGAGCCCAACGCGAGGCTCTATTACGGGACCCTGGGATCATGACCTAAGCTGAAGGCAGCTGCTTAACCAGCTGAGCAGGGGCCCCTCATTAGACCACTTTAAACAAGTACTAGTTTCATGAGTCATTAATAATCTTTTGAAACCTAAAATATTAAGTGAAAATGTCCTAAATTTTATTTAGTACATTCTTTAAGCATGTACTGATTTTGTTTGGACAAGCAGGTTAGCAAAATGGAGTTAACATTTAGATCATTCCGGGGCCAGGACATGGTAGGACTTTTCCTACCCAATCATGAAAAGTAGGGCAGGTTATTTAACCTCTCAGGCCTTTGTTTCTTATTCTATACAGTGTGGAAGATACATCACTATGCTTCCTCCTATTTTCTTTATTATATATCCTTCATCTCTATTAATAAGTAAAACAAACCATTTTTGGCTTTAGCATTTAATGTCTTTTTCTTCAGTTTAATTTAAGGGCCTAGTCACCTATCTGCAAAATAAGCTAAAATGTACGTCCCATAAATATTTGCCTTATGAAGCCTGTAAGTTGTGTATGGGTTTCTGGCATGGCAGGAAATGTGACTGCTGAGTCAATGTATGGGGAGCCCCTTGAACACCTTTCTGACTAGAATGGGGAGTTGGTGAGGGAGAAGAATTGGAGTTAGGGGTCATAATAGAATTGGAGCAAGTTATGGAAGGCTTTGAATAAATGGATTTAGGATTTGAAGTTCATCCTACATGCAGTAGGGAGTCATTTTGTAATGGAATGACTTTATGAAAGTTGCATCTTAGAAAACTAATCTGACTTTTATGGGGAACAGTATGTAATGGGGAGGAATGAATCCAATGTACCGTCTTAGAGTCTTCTGAAGTTTTCAAAATATGGATAATCAGGGTTTAGTCTATCATGTTGGCAGTGGAAAAGGAAAAACTTAGAGGAAATTAAAAGACAGTGGGAAAGAAGGCACAAAGGGACATGTTTCTAATAAATATGACAGATGAGGTAGAGAAGAATACAAGATGTCTCCAAAATTTTAAGTTGAGGAGACCAGAAGAAGGTCATTAACTGAAACAGAGAAGTTTGGAAATGTTGATATTGGGGGGAGGATCTTAAATGTTGTTTTAAGCAATTTGAATGGCAAGTGATGGTGAGAACTGTACAGTGGAAATGGTAGCTGGTCATGTCTTCTAATTAGGGAAGAAGCAAAGCCATGAAGCTGGACAAAATAGTGAAACAATGAGGTAGATAATTACTATCTGGTTTAGCAGAAAAATTGGAGATGAAACTTTTGTCTGAATAATTTTGGTCTAGGTTAGAAGAAGATAACACTGTTTATTATTATATGATCTTGTATCTGCACTCTCAATGTTTTATCCTAGCCTTGGAAAAATTGAAGGAATCAATCAGTAAAATACTCAGTATTTAGTTTCACAATGAACACTTCTGAAAAATGAAAAAGACAGATACCTGTTTGGAAAGAGTCATTGATGAGATATTTGAGAGAATCTGACTCATTTTAAATCTGAGTCATTTTTAAATGGTTTGCATAACAAAATACAGAATTCATCAGCCAGTGAGGTACCTTAAAGAATTGTATTAAAATTTTAAAAGTCTTTGTACATTTTAAAGATTTGTGGACAAGGACACAATTGAATTGCATATTGATACTTGACTTAGGCAAAAACTCCAGAAAGCCACATATTAAAACAAAACCAGAATTATAAAAGAAAAATGTGTCTGTCTTTAAATGAAAATGAGGGGGGCATCTGGGTGGCTCAGTGGGTTAAAGCCTCTGCCTTCAGCTCAGGTCATGATCTCAGGGTCCTGGATCAAGCCCCGCATCAGGCTCTCTGCTCAGTGGAGAGCCTGCTTCCTCCTCTCCCCCTCTCTCTCTGCCTTCCTCTCTGCTTACTTGTGTTCTCTGTCTGTCAAATAAATAAATAAAATCTTAAAAAAAAAAAAAGAATGAGGTTAATAAATCAATCATGTAGTATTGTCATTAAAATAGGTGTGACATACAAATAGGAGTTAAGCACACAAGAAAATGCAAAATAACTCTGCTATGGTAAAACACATAGTTTAAACATTTAATGAAAATTACTTGGTTAACTTAAGTGAGTTATTAGAATTTGGTTAAGATCCAGTGAATGGCAACTAAGGTGATCAAATATATTTTAAATAGACCGTATAAGAAAGAGCTAAAGAAAAATGATTTACTCTATTAGAGAAAAGGCTAAAGACAAACTCTAGTGTCCCTTCTGAATTTAGGAGTTATATTTACTTCCAAACAATTTTAGAGAGAACCATCTTTTTTTTTTTTTTTTTTTTTAAACACAGAATTTAAAGAATTGCCTCAGTTGCTGCTGCAGCTTTTGTGAGGTCATAGGTCAGGTTTTGACCTATATCGGCTACTAAAATGAAGTAACTGCTAGGTCTTACCTGACCAATTTGTGAAGGATCAATTAACATGGAAATGGCAGTCACAAAAGACAAGCATACCTCAGAGATATTGCCATTCAGTTCCAGACCACCATCATAAAGGGAGTATCAGAATAAAGCGAGTCAAATATATATTTTGGCTTCTCAGTGTATATAAAAGTTGTGTTTGCTGTATGCTGTAGTCTCCTAAGTGTGCAATAGAATTATTCTTAATTATGTCTTAAAAAACAATGTACATACGTAATTTAAAAATACCTTTTTGCTAAAAAATGCTACCCATCATCTGAGCTTTTGGCATTTCATAATTGCTGATCATAGATCACCGAAACAACTATTAATGAAAAATTTGAAATGTTGCAAGAATTACCAAAATAAGACACAAGTGAGCAATTGCTGTTGGAAAAAATGGTGCTGATAGGCTTGCTTGGCATAGGGTTACCAGAAACCTTTAAAAATTATTTAAACTGGGGCACCTGGGTGGCTCAGTGGGTTAAAGCCTCTGCCTTCGGCTCAGGTCATGATCACAGGGTCCTGGGATCGAGCCCCACATCAGGCTCTCTTCTCAGCAGGGAGCCTGCTTCCTCCTCTCTCTGCCTCCTCTCTCTGCCTACTTGTGATCTCCGTCTGTCAAATAAATAAATAAAATCTTTAAAAAAAATTATTTAAACACGTAATGTCTGTGAAGATCAATAAAATGAGGCATGGCTGTACTGTGGGGAAGGATGGAGAAAGCTTCTCAAAATATGGTTTAACTATAATTGGAGCAGTCTCTTGTTTGCTCTTCGCAATAGGTACTCCTCATATACTAGTTTGCTATCTTGCCAATATGATCTAGCACTACAAACAATCCCCAGTTTAAGATGGTTCAACGTACAATTTTTGACTTTACAATGATGTGAAAGTGATATGCATTCAGTAGAAACTGTTATTTGAATTTTGGATTTGGATCTTTTCCTACTTTAGTGATATGCAGTAGGAGACTTTCTCGTGATTCTGTGCAGCAGCAGCAAACCACAGGTCCTAGTCAGTCGTTCTATTATGAGGGTAAAAAACCGATGCACTCAGAGCTATTTTGTACCCTTACAACCATTCTTTCAGTACAGTATTTCAATACATTATTCAATAAATTTTCACCTCAGTGTCATTTTCAATAAACTACATGGGATAGTCAACATTTTATTATAAAATAGACTTTAAATTAGATCATTTCGCCCAGCTGTAGGCTAATAGAAGTGTTCTGAGCAAGTGTAAGGTAGGCTAAGCTAAGCTATTACATTTGGTAGGTTAGGTGTATCAAATGCGTTTTCATTTATGGTGGATTTATTGGAATGTAGCCCATCATTGTTGGAGGAAGATATGTATTTAAATGGAAAATAGAGGGACGCCTGGGTGGCTCATTTGGTTAAGCAGCTGCCTTCGGCTCAGGTCATGATCCCAGCGTCCTGGGATCGAGTCCCACATCGGGCTCCTTGCTCCGCAGGGAGCCTGCTTCTCCCTCTGACTCTGCCTGCCACTCTGCCTGTGCTCGCTCTTGCTCTCTCTCTCTCTCTCTCTCTCTGACAAATAAATAAATAAAATCTTTAAAAAAAAATAAATGGAAAATAGAAAAAGTACCCTTAGAAATCTTTAATTCCCTCCCAATCCCATCTTGTTTCATTTATTCTTCTCCTACCCCCTTAAACCCCCATGTTGCATCACCACTTCCTCATATCAGGGAGACAAACCATAAGTGACTCTTAGTCTCACAAAACAAACTGAGGGTTGCTGGGGGGAGGGGGGTTGGGAGAAGGGGGGGTGGGATTATGGACATCAGGGAGGGAATGTGCTTCGGTGAGTGCTGTGAAGTGTGTAAACCTGGCGATTCACAGACCTGTACCCCGGGGATAAAAATAATATTATATGTTTATAAAAAATAAAAAAGTTTAAAAAAAAAGAAATCTTTAATTCCTCTTTGGAAACAGGTGTAGTGCAGTTCTTACTATTAAGTAAACACTAAAAGCAGTGTAGCTAAATTATGAGTTGTACAGATGTTATGCAGGAGAATCACTGGAATGTAATTCCAATCTGGAATGACAGATTTTCCTTCTCAATTCTGGTCCACTGGAAGTGACTTTCAAAGGCTCTTTGTTGAGAAGGATACTGAAGCAGAGTTTGCACTCAACAGGAAAGAGTTAAGGATTGATTTACAACTTGCATAGAAACCTCGTTACCCACCTTTCTAAATGCAGCGGCCATTTCTCAGGTCTTATTTTACTTCACTTATTAGCAGCACTTGCCACAGTTCCTCCCCGTGAAGGCAATCAAAACCCTACAGGCTTAAGAGAAATTTTGCCCCTCCCTTAACTACCTGGGAAAGTCTAAATTGGGGGTCTTTCCCAGAATTTGAGTCATTACAAGATATAAATTTTACCTGAATGACTTATCTGTATGGCAGGGAAAACATCTGATTACTAAACAACTTTTTTACTTATAAATTGCTCTCCTCCCCTTTGATGCCCTAGGCCACATCTCATTCCTTCGCTCAGGATAGCGTATGTACCTCATTTTACCTTTCTGTCTTTGAATCTCTCATGTATGTGGGGCTCCTGTAGATGGAAAATTAAATGCAATTCTCACCCATTAATCTGTTTATGTCAATTTAATTCTTAGGCCATCCAGAAGAACCTTTGAAGAGTAGAGGAAAATTTTCATTCCTTGCAGTATCCACTGCAAGGAATTTGCAGTCTCATTTGGTGAGGCCTTTCCCCTTCCCTCTTCGAGGTGGAGTGCTCTGAGACTGAGTCATTGAATCACATCCTCACCTAAACTTGCTCCGCAGGGCAGCAAGTTTCGATAGGAAAATAATGTGAGCCACAAATGCAAACCACATATGTAATTTGAAATTTTCTAGTAGGTACATTAACAAAAAAAGTAAAATGAAACTGGTGAAATTCATATATATATATTATTTAACCCACTATACCTCAAATATTAGCATTTCAACATATAATCAGTATGAAATATATTTTTATATTAATATGAGGTATAAAATTATTATTTTTTTTTCTTCAGGAAATATTTTATTTTTGTTCTAAGTTTAAGAATTTTTACTGACAGAAAATCAGCACTTTTGGAAAATCTCTCACATAGCCTTGCTTGACTTCTGGATCTTGGTTTTTATAGAAATATCAACATATTTTCTCTTCAGTAAAGTCATTCCATCCATGATTGATGAAATCAGTCTTAACTTCCAATTTCTGTACTTGGCTATGACTTACGAAGCTCTTTGGGACTTTTTTTTTTAATTCCAAAAGAGTGACTTTGTCTAAAGGAGATGGAGTGGTAAATATGCAAGGTACTTTTTTTACTGTGGACACTCATCATTAATATTAATGAGATATTTTAAGTTCTTTTGTTTTAATTCTAAGTCTTTGAAATTCACTGCTACACTTATAGCATACCTCAGTTCAGACCAGCAGTATTTCACATACTCAATAACCACATTTGGCTAAATTGCTGCTGTATTGGACAGCATGGCCCTAGATGGTCTTATCCAAACCCTTAACTTAAAATGCCATCTATATGCTATTCTCAAATTTATATTTCTTGCTTGGACCTGTCTCTTGAACTCCAGGCTATGAGGGTCAATGTGATATCAATTCTTGGATACTTAATATATGGCTAACTTGTATCCAAAACTGAATGAACTTGGTCTCCTTTAAATTAGCTCTTCCCCAACTCAGTTACAACCTTGACTCCTCTCTGTCTCAAGCTTCACATACAAATACTGTGGCATTATTAGTTGCATGTGCAAAATATATACAGACTCTGATTTACTATCACTACCATGGTCCAAACTCCCATTATATCTTGTCTGGGTTATTGCAACAGCATCCAGACTGATTCCCCACAGGCTATATCCTCATAGCAGCAGATGTCTTTTAACAACATAAGCCAGATCATGTCACTTACCTACTCAATGTTCTCCAATGGCTCCCTGTCTCACTGAGAGTAAAAGCCAAAGTCCTTCTAATGACCTTCAGAATGCTATAGGATCTGGCCTCCTGTTACCTCGATACTTCCTCTCACTATTCTCCTTCCTCACTGTACTCTAGCCACCTTTACATCCCGCTTTTTCTTTTACATGACAGTCACATGTCACAGACATGACAGTCACAGGCCTTTAGACTTGCCGTAACCTCACTTATCCCCATGGCTCATTCTCTCATCACTTTCAAGTCTTCGCTCAAATATCTTTTCAGGGAATGAATGAATGAATGACATGACATTACATGACACGACATGAATAGGTGCCATAAGGAAGCATCAGAGCACAAGTGCCACACGCTCTTCTAACATAAGTCAACACACAATTAACTTTCAACATCTACTGAGCATCTATTATATATAAAACAGGTGTATATGATTGGTCTGTCTTAGTGAAGGGAAAGTTTGAAATAATCTTGTTGCTTTAGAAGGTTTTTGGACATTTTTAGTACATAGTGGAACAGCTGACTTCCTTTGTCATTGAGAAAGTAGTATCTACTAACAAACATCTTGTCAGATAATTTAGGGCTTCCTCGTTTTGGCAATCAGAATCTAGAAACACAATCCCTTAATCCAGGCAGTATTTAAATCACTGCAATATTATAACACCTGGCTGTAGTCCTAGTTTGACTCTTAGCTAGGTGGGTGACTAAATAAATCACTTCTCCTTTTACTGGCTCAATTCTTTTATTCCTATGATAAAATGCCTCTTACCTATTGCCGAATTCAGGTTAACAGGTCAGTATATACTTGAGTGTTAAAACTGGCACAAATATGTATGCATTGTACAGTTTGAGACTAAAAAGTTTTTTATTTTTTATTTTTATTATTATTATTTTTTAAAGATTCTACCTATTTATTTGACAGACAGAGATCACAAGTAGGCAGAGAGGCAGGCAGAGATAGAGGAGGATGCAGGCTCCCCAATGAGCAGAGAGCCAGATGCGGGGCTAGATCCCAGGACCCTGAGACCATGACCCGAGCGGAAGGCAGAGGCTTAACCCACTGAGCCACCCAAGCACCCCTAAAAAGTATTTTTTAAAATCTAAGAATTTATAAATGAGAGGTCTTTAAACCTAGTCTTCGGGTAGTGGTAGACTTTAGATCTTTGGTCTTTTCATTTTTCAACCCTATTTTCACTAACACCACTTCTATGATTGAACTCATAACTTATTTTAGTTCACACCTGCTAGTTTGAATCCAACCTAGCTCAAAACAGAGAAACATGATCAGCCTGAGTAATCAACCTGAGACATTAACATGTGTAGCTTACCACAGAAATGGATTTGAGAGTAAGAGGGTGGGGAGAACAAAAGTATTGAGGGAAGAGATGAAAATTATTAAAATGGCTCAATTCAATCTAACAAGTGTTATGGGGTGCAAAACACTATGCTAGCTAGTCATTTCAGTAATGTCAAGATAAGCAAGACAGCCTCTGCCATGAAGGAATCTAGAGTATGAGGTGGACTAAAAAGTGGTGCATAAATTACTAAAATATCATGCAGAGTACATAAAGGAAATATAGTGGAAAAACAACTACCATTAATTAAGGACATTTTAGTATGTCAGAGGCAGTCACATATATTGACTCACATATATTAACAATCCTTCCAAAACTTCAGGTAACCTGAGGGAGGATAGGTAACTTGTTCAAGGTCATTCAAGCTAGAAAGTGTGTTCTCCCCAACCCAGGTTCCAAAGCCAACGTTCCTTTCAGGACGTCATTGCTGAGAGGGAGATCGAAGGAGGAGTGGAAGGGGAGTAAGTTGTGACTGGATACTCCTAACTGCGGTGGAGGGAACAAAGAGATCAGAAAAGCTCTTTGGGCGGCGCGTGAGGTGGGCCTTGAAGGATTGAATCGGAGATTGGGCGGGCCGGTGTGGGGGAAAAGGGAGGGGCTTTGAGCTAAAAAAGTAATGAGAACTGCTGGCTGATCTCCCAAATTCTTCGACAGGAGGAATTCATCTAGATCCAAAAACTAATGTCCGGTGGGTCTTTTCCTCTCCGCCCCACCTTAGTCTTTTCCTCTGGGTTCTTCATCGGTCACCAACTTCGCCCTTAGATATATATTATTTTTGTAACTTGAAAAATCTCAGTGTTTTAAAAGCGAGTCCCTAGCTCGGTGGGTGGAATCCTGCCGGCGCCCCTGGCACACCCCCTCTCTCCCAGCTTCTCAGCCAGACCGCCACCTGGGGAGCGTGCGTCCCCGAAGAAGGGCGCTCACCCTCGCGGGCTTTTCGCCTGTGGGGGCCGGAGTCCGAGGCGGGCTCCCGGGCCGGGTACCCCCGCAAAAACACCCGAATCCAGCGGGGGCGGAGCGGCACACGGGGCGGGGCCCCGGGCGCACCTGCCCGGCAAGGCAGGGCTCGCGGCGGCTGCGCGGACCGACGTGCCCCCCCTTCCCACTCCCGCCTTGCCGTGTGTTTACGTGGAGACGAAGATGGCGGCGGCGGTGACGGCGTTCCCTGTGCGGCTGAGGACGGTCAGCCAGTGAGCGCGGAGACTGGTTCCACGCCGGGCGGGGGGAGCGCCAGGCCCGGCCCTGCTCCCTAGGCGGCGGATCTTGCGGTCCCACCTCTGTCGGAATCGACCTTCCCTTTTTACCCCCGACCCTCTCCCTGTCTTCCCTCAGCTTTCCCTTCAGAGGCCATGGAGGACGAGGAGAGACAGAAGAAACTGGAGGCCGGCAAAGCGAAGGTAAGAGAACCGGAGGCTCCCGGAGGCTCTTGGGCCCGCGGTGGGAGGCGGTGGCTGGAAAGGGGTGGGAGAGGGCCTGGCAAGCGGCGGTCGCAGCAGCCCTGGTTCGCTACCCGGGAGCGAGGTGCTTCAGGACCTGAATTTTACGCTTGCCCTCTTCTCTCTTTTTTTCCAATTGAAAAAGCCTGGTGTTACTACCTAGCAGATGACACTTCCGTGATGATTGGCTGGTGTGGCTTCTTTCTTGTGAATGCTCAAATAAAACCTTTTCTTTACTGTATAGCTATAAGCTGGTATTCATTGCTTTTAAATCTCCAGCCTTTCACTGTTGTAGGGAGTTTCCTGGGTAGTGCCGGCATTGTGCTTTTCAGGGTGGGGATTTAGGGCTTTTCTTTATTTAGTGGGGGATTTGTACGCCGATCATCAGCTTAGCTTTTTTTGGTGGCACGCTGGCACTTCTGGGTGTGTGATTGGCCTGTGACAGCTGCCTTAGTGGTGGTTTGAGTGTGCCACAAGTGCCAGCTGTGAAGTTCGCGTTGGGGGCGTTTTTAGTAGCATAGCTTTATATGTTTGTGTTTGGAGGTCTTTGTCGTGGCATGCGCTTTTGTATTGTGTGGAATGTTAGTGCAGACTGTGAATGGAACTGCGGGGGACGAAAGGTACCATATTCTAAGCAACCTATAGAATTCCTGCTTCAAATAATTGAATTGTTATGTATGTCTCAGGGAGTCACTATTCTATGTCTGCGTGGAAGAGAAAACCTGTAAAGCGAACAATACAAGACTATAAACAGTTATTACTCACTGGGCGTCGTGAAAAAATTGATGTAGACAAGTTGTAAATTAAATAGCGTATTTCTTTTAAAAATCACATATTCGAGCATATTTTCTGGCTGTTCTCAAAGGTCCCCTACCTCGGTTAAGACGACGTTACCTTTTATAGATTATATTCTGTCCTATTAAAGATAATTGTTAGCAATCATACTTGGACCACAATTAAATTATAATATAGTTAACTGTTTTTCTTTCTTCCTCTCCTTTCGTCCCTTCGAATAAAACGAATAAAGGAGGCTGGCTCCATGATATTAGTAATGCTCGAGGGGCCATACTGCAGAGATGCCTTGGTAGATGCTAAACACAAGTTTCTTAGATGATTGTGCATATACACTAGCTTCACATTTCTGAAATAGAGTTGGCTTTCCCCTAAGTTCCTTCTATCTAAGATCAGAGCTTGAGTGCTTTTACCTGGTAGATTTTACTTTAAAATCTGTAAATGGTGAAAAAGGGGAATCAGTACATTTTCAGAAGCACAAAGTTGCTTACATTTCTGCAGCTTGAGCTCAGCATTTCTGAATCCAAGAAAGTGGAGGTAAAGTGTGTGCCTCGTTTGGAAAGCATTGATCTTCTAGTTAGACATTTTGTTTTTTAATTCAGACTTTGTATTGCCTGCCCCCAGAAGTGTCTTTCCTAAAGGTAATGCATGAAGCAGTCCTACAAAATATCCTTTACTTTGGACAATACATATTGTAACAGAGGATTTATTTTCATTGATTTGGCCAAAAAAACCTCTGGTTTCTTTGTGTCTATGTGTGTTCTTGCCTGTCCTTCAAAACTCTGCCTATAGGGTGAAAATCTTTTTCTTTAATATTCACTTTTATTGTATAAGATTATTGTCTATTCTAGCGTTGAGCCCAATTTTTCTAGTCAGAAGTAAATCTGTCAGATTTATAAGGCAGGATATGTTTGCTGGAACATTAGCTGTACAATCTGAAAACACTGGAAACAGCATTCAAAGAGAATATTAGAATAATTATTTTCTAAACCATATCATGTAAGTGCAATGGAATATTATGCAGCCATTAAGATTTTGAAGACCATTAGGAATATGGGAATAGAATGAAACAGCATCATCAAAATTAGTGTATACATTATTCCATTTGTTTAAACTTGTGTGCTTTTAGATTAAGACTTAAAATTTTTGTATTGTAAAGTCATTCAGCAAACCTTTATTGAACTGTTTTATAACAACAGTTGGAAATTTAGAGGGGATGTCCGTCTCTGTTGTTAAGTTGTTCACAGTTCAGTGGAAGAGACAGACACTGGGTAATAAGTACAATGAGAGAGGAGGTACAGTGGGATTTGGGGTGAATTTTTTCACTTGTAAAAGTGCATTAAATGCTGCTACCTTGTTTTTGAGACTGCTTTACAAAGAAGGCTCTTGATATTAATGCAGCCAATCATGGTGCCTGACCTGTATCAGAAATCACTTAAACTGATCAATTCTAAAACTGATTTAGAAACTTGGCTTTCTGAATGTCTTATTTGTTCATTGAACTTGGTTTTATGAACCATAACTCAAAATTTTTTTCTTGGTGTTCAGTAAGCTGATCATTGAAAAATTTCCTTTTTGTATCTAGATTTTATAAATGATTATTTTTTATGGTTTGTATGCAAAATAGTATGCTTTATAAATAACAACCAAAATCTGCAATGATAGAATAAATTCTGGTAATGTAGCCATTCAAATAATGCTATAAAGACTTTTTGAGTTGGGAAAATGTCCACAAATAATGCCAGCTTAATAAAAATGTTATGTAAAATATATATACATACTTATATATGAAGATGCCTGAAAAAAATGCACTAAGATGTAAATGATGGCTATCTCTGGGTTGTGGGTTATTGGCAATTTAAATTTTTTTTTACACTTTCAGTATTTTCCAAATTATAATATTTCTTTTAGGATCAGTAAAAAATGTTTAAACATCATTTTTAAATACAATAAAATGTTATCAAATACAGTATGATGAAGAACTTTTTATATCGTATGGTTATTAAAGAGAATTAAAAAATGAGACACAGAAAAGGTAGGTTTCCCAAGGGCCCTCACTTTGGTGTAGTCCTGCAACTGTCATTCTTATTCCAGTGCTGCTTGTATTACAGAGTTGGGGGAGCCACTATTAGACTTGCATAGACTTCCTTTCTGTTTTGTAGTTCTTTTTTCCTTGCTGTCTGTTCTCATTGCCATGGTCATACTTGTCTTGCCTTGCTCCATTTCATCTGCCTCTTTTCCCAATTTGCTGTTTGAGATTTGCTGTGACTAGAAAACTCAGTCCATTTGATAGGCTGGTTTATAAAAATCAGAGCTAATGGAGACCAGTGAGTGGGCTTTATGATAGTTGAGTTTTTCTACTTGTTTTTTGTTGCTGTTAACTTCCTCAGTGTTAATGTAGCAAGAACCCTAACCCATGGAGATGTGAGACATTACTGCATTATTAAGTAAATATTTTCAGAGCTGGGCTAACCCCATTTACAAGGTGCTGATGGGGATGACACTACATAGGGTGTCTTTGTGTTAAGCTACTTTGAATGACTTCATTTTTTCCAAGTGAAATTATTTATGCTGTCATGTAAAGAAAGTATTATAATATTAGTGAACAAAATTAGGAGACAGTTGGGTAGTTAATATTATTAATTAATGTTACTACTCCTATACATTCACACTGGGTATACTTAACAGAATTCAGTAAAATCAATGTTTTGCACCAGCTATTCAGCATAACGTATTATTTGTTGAATAATGATTTAAAAATTTGCCTCTTTAAAAAATTTGCCTCTTGCATTCAGTGAGTAGTAATTATATGACTTTTATTTGTTTAGTGAGCATTTTCAATTTGAAAAATAGTACCAGTTGTATGCAAAAAGGGACAGAGCTTGGTGCAAGCTGTGTTACTTTATTGATAGCTGGACTTTTTAGTTGCTGTTTACATTCTGATAGACAAAGTTACTTGTGGTGCAAAATTGTTCTTTGCATATTTCAGATACATTGCTCTTCCACTAAGAAAATTGCTCTTCATCCTTGTTTCTCTAAAACTTTCTAGTTTTTTGTTTCTTTTTGAGCTCTGCGTGGGGCTTTTTAGACATTTCATTTAATTCAGACTTTGTACTGCTTGCCCCCAGAATTATCTTTCCTAAGGTAATGCATGAAACAGTCCTACAAAATATCCTTTACTTTGGACAATACATATTATAACAGAGGAGTGCAACAGGAGTTGCATGCTCTGCCACTGAGCCAGCCAGGCACCCAAAACTTACTAGTTTTTTATTCTCATATGTCACATAGCTTACTTAGCTTCAGAATGGATACAGGAGTTTGATACCTTCATCATCATTTTTTCCCATCATCATTTATTCTAATAGTTGTGTGTTGTGACAAAAACTAATTCAAGACCTTCAGGCTTGGTTTTTAATATCCTCGAGAGGGATAATATGGAGGAAAGTATGGGCAGAATAGTCCTTTTTTTTTTTTTTTTAAGATTTTATTTATTTATTTGACAGAGCGCAGGTAGGCAGAGAGGCAGGCAGAGAGAGGGAGAGGCAGGCAGAGAGGGGGAGGCAGGCTCCCTGCTGAGCAGAGAGCCCAATGCAGGGCTTAATCCTAGGACCCCTGGATTATGACCTGAGCCACCCAGGTGCCCCAAAATAGTCTTTTTAAAGTGTATAGTGAAGAAAGGCTTCTAAAGCAAATCCAAGAAATGGCAGGAAGTGGGTGAAAAGCCATAATAAGATCCAGTGAAGAGAGACTTAGCAAAGAGGTCTGTCATGTGTCGTCACTGAAACTGAAAGTCGAATTGAGCACATGGAAGAGAGGAAGTGGCAAAGATAGGATATATCCAAGTGACGAGAATATGACAAGTTGGGGCAAGAATTATTTTCAAACAAAAACACCTCTTATCTTTATATATAAAATTTGTAGGAAAAGCTAAACTATGACTGTAAAATATCTATTATGGGCTACTATTTATTGAAATGTAAGTAAATTTCCAATATCGAACTAGAAAAATTTCTCATGGAAAATTGTTAAACATTAAATGGTAAGGAACATTATTTAAATTTCTTTGGATTCCACTAAAATGAAAATTAAAATTTAAAACCTTAATTTGGAAAAACTTATAGAGGTTGTTTTGCATCTGGGGTATATATGTATAAGAATTTATAATCTAGCTATTTGGCATGCTGTAAAAGAAACTAGGACTTTTGGAAACATTTATTTGCTTATTTGTCCAGTTGACATTTTTGAACGCCTACAGCTGCAACTATGGACTTTTACTTAGCAGGCAGTTATTTAAATTATCACAAATTCTGCAGTTTATTTTCTATGGGAATAATCCTGTTGCAGGACATGAATCTCAACAGGTATTTTGGAGAATAAATGAGATCGTGATTGAAAACTTAAGTTCTGGTGCTAGATACAAAGAAGCTATGATTTTTTAAAATTGAGATGAGGGGCACCTGGGTGGCTCATTGGGTTAAAGCCTCTGCCTTCAGCTCAGGTCATGATCCCAGGGTCCTGGGATCGAGCCCCGCATTGGACTCTCTGCTCAGCAGGGAGCCTGCTTCCACCTCTCTCTCTCTGCCTGCCTCTCTGCCTACTTGTAATCTCTGTCTGTCAAATAAATTTAAAAAAAAAAAAATCTTAAAAAAAAAACACTGAGAAAAAATAAAATTGAGATGAAATTCACCTAACAAAAATTAATCATCTAAAAATGAACAGTTTGGTGGCATTTGGTAAATACAGTTTGCAATCACCAATTCCATCTAGTTCCAAAACATTTTTATCATCCTAGAGTAAAACCCTATACATTAAACAGATACTCTTCTTTCCCTCCTTCCCCTAGTTCCCAACTACCACCAGTCTGCTTTCGGTTTCTATTGAGTGTACCTATTCCAGATGTTTCTTATAAATGGAATCCTATAATATTTGACCCTTACCAGCTGGCTTTTTTCATCCATGCATCTATATTTCATTCCCTTTTATGGTTGAATAATATTCTATTGTATGTAGCATTTATTGTACTTTGTTTGTTCATCCATTGATGGGCATTTGAACTGTTTCCTCTATTTGGCTATTATGAATAGTGCTGCTGTGAACATTGGCATGAAAGTACCTGTATTCATTTCTCTTGAGTATATACCTAGGAGTGGAATTGCTAAATCAAAAGGCAATTCTGTGTTTCTTGAGAATTGCCAAACTGGATTTCCACAGCATCTGTACCATTTTACATGTACACCAGCAATGTATGAAGGTTCCAGTTTCTCCGTATACTCACCAACACTTACTGTTTTCTGTTCTTTTTATTTTAACTCTTCTAGTTGGTGGAAAGTGATATGTCCTTATGTTTTGATTTGTGATTTCCTAATGATTGAGGATGTTGAGCATGTTTTCATACACTTTTTGGCCATGTGTCTGTTTTGGAAAAATGTTTATTTAAGTCCTTTGCCCATTTTTTAATTGGGTTGTTGCCAATTGTTATATATAAAATATTAGGTATTGTATGCATTTTTTCTGTACGCAGGGACAGAGAGTGAGAATACATGTGCTCAGGTGGACAGGAGAGAGGGGTAGACAGAGAACCATACATCTCCGTAGGATTATCTTCCATTGTGCTTCTCTCTCTCTCTCTCTTTTTTTTTTTTTTTTTTTAGAGACTTCCAAAATTTAAAAATTTTAAAAAGAGCCTGTTTTTAAAGGGCTCTTCCAAAATTTAAACTATTGCTTTGAATAATAGGTTCTAAGTGAATTGATAAGAGCCTGATACAGAAGTTTGGTTTCTGTGTGGGCTATTGAGTCATTTCATTCCATGGCCATCTGTTTTACAAGTGTATGCAGTTGGTCAGAAGAGCACCTGTTGGGTTTTTGGCTTGGTTATTACCGATCCATTTTCACTGTGGGAACAAAATAACAAGTCTTGTTCAGTAACAAAAAGGCCTGTCATTTTCATATGTGAGCCCAGTATTTTACTAGTATAACGTATTTTTGTTGTCATTTTGACTTCCTTTTTACTTCTAGTGTTTTTGTGGTAGCAATCATCAAAATATTCTTAGCATACATAATGTTTATCTTGTATGCTACACAAAGTTTTGGTTGACTTGCAGATGGATTTAATACCATTCATTGTCCCAGAAGTAGTTTTGCCTAGGTTATTTGTTTAAATCTGCAGATTTTTTTATATCATGAAAAATTCCTTTATCCTCTGTTCATGAACAGTATAGTGTCTGTTTTAAGTTGCCTTCAGGGTTATGATTATTACTGTGGAGTACAGTTCACTTAGATTTTTATGTGGTCTAAATCCTGCAAGCTTGTACCCAATTCCATTTTTTTTTTTTAATTCAAAGTATGTGTCTCATACTTAGCCTTTTTCTTCTCATTCTAACACCATTCACTACCCAGTAAAACAGGCCCACTTTACCTCACATTCTATTTGGTTTTCCTGGCACTCTCCTTAATGTTTCAGATCCAAGCAGTCACCACATTCTGCTAATTTTACCTTCTAAATATCTCTTCATTTATCCATACTTCTATTTCTACCTCATTATCACTCACTTGGACAGTGGGAAGTTTGACAGTGGAAGAAAGAATATGAATTCGATAGTAATAGTAGTTACCAGTTAAAGAGTACTTTCGAATGCTAGGCTTTATGCTAAGGATATTTATTACCTCCTTTAATCCTTGTAACTGTTCTTAGAGCTGTGGATACTGTTGCTATCCCTATTTTATAGGTGGGAAAACTGGAGAGGTTAAGTTTTTAATTTAATTTAATTTAATTAACTAATTTAATTAATTTAATTTAATTAACTAATTTAATTAATTTGCACAGTGTCATAGTGGCAGAGCAAAGGTTTAAACCCAGTCTGTCTGACCAAAGAGATGATGGTGTTCTTAACTTCAGTCCTACACAGGCTCTTAAATCTTTGATCAGTGTTTAGGAGATAGGATTGAGAGGCTTTGGTAATTGGTTGTATAAGGGTAAGGAAGATGTTTGGGTTTCTCCAAAATTCTTTTTTTTTTTTTAAAGATTTTATTTATTTGACAGACAGAGATCACAAGTAGGCAGAGAGGCAGGAAGAGAGAGAGAGGGGGAAGCAGGCTCTCCACTGAGCAGAGAGCCCGATGTGGGGCTCAATCCCAGGACTCTGGGATCATGACCTGAGCCGAAGGCAGAGGCTTTAACCCACTGAGCCACCCAGGCTCCCCTGTTTCTCCAAAATTCTTATGTTGAGATCCCAACTTCAAGGTGATAGTATTAGGAGGTGGGCCCTTTGGAAGGTGATTAGGTCGTGAGGGCAGAGCCCTTATGAATGTGATTAGTTCCCTTATAAAAAAATAGATCTCTTGCCTCTTCCATCATGTGAGGTTAAAGCAAAGAGATGACCATTTATGAACTAGAAAGTGGGCTCTCCCCAGGTCCTAAATCTTTGGCCCCTAATCTTAGACTTTAGCTTCCACAACTATGACTAGTCTCCAGAACTGTGAGAAATAAATTTCTGTATATAGCGCTAAGTCTATAATATTTTTTTACAGCAGTCCAAATAGGCTAAGGCAAGAGATGACTCTACTCTGACTTGAGCAACTGAGAAGAAGTTGGATGCTAATCTCTGAGATAAGGAAGATGAATGTATGTGGGGGAAGAGAAGAGTTTGAGTGAAATGGGTATCTGAGAGGGGAAATGTGGGCATATTTGGAGGGAAACATATTTGAGTAAGATAAAGATGAGTTTTAGATATGTTGAGTTGGAGGTGCTTATATGGCATCCCAGTGTAAAACTGAATGTGTATTTGGAGTGGAAAACAGAAGCCCATGCTAGAGATCAATACTTGGTTTAAAAATACTAGCGATACTGTGGAAGTGAGGAGTTCACTCAGGAAGAAGACTAATGCAGACTGAGAGTTGAATCCTGTGGAAACACCCATGTTTAAAAGGCAGGTGAAGAAGTATCTACAAAGGATGCTGAGACACAAACTTTGCAAAGCTAGAAGATGATGTTTGTGAAACTGAGAGAAGACAGAGTTTCAAGTAAGGGGGGAGTACTAGTCAAAAATGAGAAATCAAGTATGAAGGAGGCTTGAAAAGTGACCATTAGCTTTAGCAGTAGTTGATCAGAAAGGGAAGTGTAGATTCCAGAATGGGGAATGAATGGGAATCAGGAAAAGTTTGTGTGTGCCACCTAATTTTTCAGAGTTGTTGTTGTGAAAAGCAATATAATTGTAGTGGTTATGAGCTTAGACTAGACCATGCCATCTGGATCAAATCACGGCTCTGCCATTTTTAGCTTTGTGACTTTAGGCAAGTTACTTAACCTCTCTGTGCCCCTGCTTCCCATCTGAAAGATGAGAATGGTAATAATACCTGCCTTGGGTTTATTATGAGAATTTAGCTAATACTTATAAAGCACTTAGAATATTGTCAGACTATGAAAAGAGTTCAGGAAGTATTAGCCACCATCATCCTTCTCTTGTTGGAGCATAGAGAATCAAGCTACTAGCAGAAATTAGTTTGGAGAAATAGGCTGGGATCAGATCATGAGAAGCTGTATGTATTATTTGAAGTGGTATGGATTTTATCCTAAAAGTAGCAGAAGACTGTTAGAAGAATACATATTTGATATGTTTAACTTTTGAAGAGTTTATTCCTTTCCAAAAAATAAATCCTATAGTCCAGTAGGTATGCTGCCACCAGGTGGCAGTTCTGTTGTTACTATATAGATGAAGCAGTTAAACCATTTTTAAAAAAATTATAAAATACTGATTTGAATAATATCGCTAAATGTAAATATAAGTAGCTTAATTCTAGTAATGCTTTTATCTTTTTTTTTTAAAGATTTATTTATTTATTTGAGAGAGTGCATGAGCAGGGGGAGAGGCAGAAGGAGACAGAAAGGGAGAGAGAATCTCTAGCAAACTCCCTCCTGCGTGGGTGAGAGGGGAGATGGGCAACATGGAGCTTAATCCCACGACCGTGAGTTGGTGACCTGAGCCAAAGCCAAGTGTCAGATGCTTACCCAACTGAGCCACCCAGGCACCCTGGGCTTTTTTATTTTCAAAAACCTATTATTATTTAAGTGAAGGAGAGAAAATAGAGGGTTATTACAAAGATAGATTTCAGAGGAAGGTAAATGAAATATAGTTGGGCCTCTTAGGAAACTGAAAAGGCATTTGGAATCAGTGGTGTTCTCCGTATCATCTCTTATCTTTCACAGTATCTGATACTCCTCTTTTTGCAGATCAGCTTCCTTCACTTATACATCAGTTTACACATGACCAAAAATTATGGGATGAATCTCTGAGTCTGTTCTATTTAATGAGGTTATTTCTCACTATATACATCTTTTTTTAAAAAAAGATTTTTATTTATTTATTTGGCAGACAGAGATCACAAGTATGCAGAGAGGCAGGCAGAGAGAGAGGGGGAAGCAGGCTCCCTGCTTGAGCAGAGAGCCCGATGCGGGCTCGATCCCAGGACCCTGAGATCATGACCTGAGCCAAAACTATATACACTTTTAAACAAGAAAAGGAGGGGGAGAGAAAATTTACTCAAGTATTGGGAGCCATCTCTTCATAGAATAAGCATCTAGTATAGTGGTTCCCAAACTTTGTTGCACAGAAGCACCTGGAAAGCTTCAAATAATTGTGAATCCTAGGTCACACTTCATCCCGAAATCAGAATATCTCACGTGGAGCCAGGACTTACTTTTTTGTTGTTGTTGTTGTTTTTTAGAAAGAGTGAGTTAGTGCACAGTAGGGGAGACAGAGGGATTTCACAACCCTGAAATCGTGACCTGAACTGAAATCAAGAGTTGGATGCCTAACCAACTGAGCCACCCAGGTGCCTGTGGACTCACTGTTTATTTTTTAAAGATTTATTTATTTGAGAGAGAGAGTGTGTGGGGAAGGAGCATAGGGAGAGAATCTTCATGCAGGCACTGAGCACATAGCCCGACGTGGGGCTCAACTCATGACCCATAAGATCACGACCTGAGCCAAAACCAGGAATTAGACATTTAACCAACTAAACCACCCAGGCACCCCAGGACTCAGTATTTTTTAAAAGATCCTCAATATTTAGAAAAGTTACTGATCCAATAACATCATCACTATTTGTGATTCTGCAACACTGAGTGTGTGTACATTATGAACTCTCATATGCCAGCTACTTTCCTTAGTGTGTAACTGAAGAAATAGGGATGATATATGTCAGGAGGAAAACAGCAGAGAAGAGTATTTGAATCTGCAACATGACTAGTAGGTTTATTGTGTAAATTGTACTTTATGGTTGATTTTAGGGATGTTTATAGATTTATATGGTTATATCATTCATGTAAGATGCACCTCCCTTCTGTTCTTTTCTGGACATTTCTTGCCTCCGTGTTCCCTAATTCCAGGAGAAGAATTGAATTGACTCACTTCTTTTCTCAAACTATAGTGACAGGAGAGACCTGGGTGTCGTGGATGGTAGGAGCATTGGCTGATTTCTTCAGAAGGATATTCTGCATACTTTAGAAATACCTAAATTAATTATGTTTTACTTACGAAAGGATAAATATGAAATGCATAGGTAAGGACCCCTGGGTGGCTCAGTCAGTTAAGTGTCCAATTCTTGATCTCAGCAGGTCTTGATCTCAGCGTCGTGAGTTCAAGCCCCACACCCAGTGTGGAAACTACTTAAAAAAAAAAAAAAGA
Source organism: Mustela putorius furo (assembly GCF_011764305.1). Classification (NCBI taxonomy): domain Eukaryota; kingdom Metazoa; phylum Chordata; class Mammalia; order Carnivora; family Mustelidae; genus Mustela; species Mustela putorius. The sequence continues at coordinate 35,082,091 of NW_025421998.1, forward strand.
TAAATGATTAAAAAACAAAAATGGGGTGCCTGGGTGGCTCAGTGGGTTAAAGCCTCTGTCTTCGGCTCAGGTCATGATCCCAGGGTCCTGGGATCGAGCCCCGAATCAGGCTCTCTGCCCAGCAGGAAGCCTGCTTCCTCCTCTCTCTCTGCCTTCCTCTCTGCCTACTTGTGATCTCTGTCTGTCAAATAAATAAATAAATAAAATCTTTAAAAAAGACAACAACAACACAAAAAACCCTAACTTTATACTTATTACCCAACTTAAGAAATAACGCACATTCAAATACATTTGAAAATCTAACCCTAGCTTCTTACCACCTCAGGTAGCTGCAATTCCGAATTTTGTTTATCATTGCTTTGCTTTTCTGTATCTCATATATGTGTGTGTGTGTGTGTGTGTGTGTGTGTGTGTAGTGTATATATACACTATAAATCTATATATATATAGTTTGTTGGTTTTCCTGTTTTTGAACTTAATGGTATCATGTTGCAAGCAGTCTTTTTAGTGATTTGCTTTATGTTCAGTGTCATGTAGAGAGTGTTCACTCCTGCATAGTATTCCATTATTGGCATTTGCCCCAGTATCAGTGAACATTTGGATTGTTTCCAGTTTTTTTGTTGTTACAGACATTGCTGCTGTGTTACCTTTTGTCCATCTTCTGATACACAGCGGAGATTTTGATCTGATCCCAAGGTCTATTCAGTTCTTGGGGAGTAGTGACTGTGTGAGGAAATTAGGTAGGAAGAGGAAATGAAGTGGAAAAAAACCCTGATACTTGTGTGCTTATTATATACCTTATTACATCACATAAGTGATCTCTGACAGATGTCCTTTAGAGCTGCTGATGGACACTGGATACCTGACCCATCAAAGGGTGGCCTTTGAACTGACCAGGTGTAGCAGTTCTTCCATTATTCAGTTGAGAATTCCTGCAAAAGAAGATACTTGTATCAGAAGGAATAATAGTCTATAACCTGTGGCTTATAAATGAAAGCTCAAGTAATAAACTGGTGTGTATTTATGTTGCTGAGAGAGAGAATATTTGTTACAGATACAACTTGGTTTAAGGATTCTTCTTTATATGGTATGTACACTGCTTTTTATCTATTTTTAAAGAGATTAAGCTTTATAATATGGAGAGAGTAGATAAGATTGGGGCAGAGTACCATTATTTTCACTGTTCATTGTTAATAACTGAGGTGACAGTGAAATGAAGCAGAGGTAGATGGCATGTGAACAGTGAAAATGTAATGGCCTGTCAGTGTTGGCAGTTAGGCTTATGAGGTTTAGTAACCGTGTCTGGAGAGGCTGATGAAAGTGGCTAGATCCCAGGACAGCGTATTCCTGGAGCTGTGCCTTCTCTCTCCTTTTTGGGATGAGATTTGTGGTAGATGTGTAGTTGTATTATGTCCTTTAAAAAAAGGGTGGTATAATTTAATTGGCAAATATTCTTTACAGATCTGTGGGGGATGGAGGCAGTGAGGATTTTTCAAAAGAAGAAAACAATCACCCATAGTCTCCATCCATAAGTAATCACTATTAGTTTGTTGATTCTTCGTTTCTATGTATGTTTTTAAACTTAATTTGAATCATACTCTATGCAGTTTTGGGCTTCTTTTCCCCTGACTTTATGTTGAGAACATTTTCTCACATTAAAATTTTTTTTGAAAACATTATTTTTGACAGTTACATAAGTTACATTGTATGGTTATACAATAATGTAACCATAAACCTGATACATCATCTTTTTCAAGAAAAATTTTAAATAATCTCTACACCCAGTGTGGGGCTTGAACTCACAATCCCATGATCAAGAGTCACCTGCACTTCTGACTGAGCCAGACAGGCACCCCATTTTTTTTTTTTAAAGAAACTGTACAGATGTTCTGAAGTTCTGAGGCATAATGCCTAAAATTATTGTTAGTGGTGCCTCTTTTTATACAAAATAAATTATCTTGGGTCGCCTGGTTGACTCAGTGGTTAAGCATCTGCCTTTGGCTCAGGTCATGATCAGAGTCCTGGGATCGAGCCCTCCACAGGGCTCCCTGCTCAATGGGAAGCCTGCTTCTCCCTCTCCCACTCCCCCTGCTTATGTTCCCTCTCTCGCTGTCTGTCAGATAAACCCTTTAAAAAAATAAATTATCTTCTTTTATTCAGTAAATATTCATTGAGAACGTATGTGTAGGCACTCTTCTAGACTTTTAGAGTATGTAGGCTTTGATTTTGATTAAAAATCCCTTCCTTCCTGGAGTTTAACATCTAGTTATTCTGAAATAAGTTAACTTCGTATAGTCAGTAACAGCCTAAAATAATATTTTAATAATTTTATGTACTTAGAGATTTGTTCTAAGCCCTATAAAGTAATCATTCTAATTTGTATTCCATATCTATCATCTTTTTTCATTTGGGATCATTTAATAATAGGTACTGTTTATTGTTTTTCAAATAGTGGTTTTTATTTGTTTGTATTTATTTTTTTAAAAGAGGGAGAGGAGAGGTATAGAAAGAGGGAAAGAGGGAATCCTAAGCAGGCTGCACACCCAGTGCAGAGTCCAACACTGGGCTCAGTCCCACAACCCTGAAATTGTAACCTGAGCTAAAACCAAGAGCTAGACACTTAACCAAGTGAGCGCCCCCCTCAGCCACCCCTCAAGCAAAAGTTTTTTTGTTTTTAAAGATTTTATTTATTTATTTGTCAGAGAGAGAGAGAGAGATCACAAGTAGGCAGAGAAGCGGGCAGAGAGAGAGGAGGAAGCAAGCTCCCTGCTGAGCAGAGAGCCCAATGCGGGCCTCCATCCCAGGACCCTGAGACCATGACCTGAGCTGAAGGCAGAGGCTTAACCCACTGAGCCACCCAGGCGCCCTAGCAAGAGTTTTTTTTAAAAAGCTCTTATAATGTAAAATTCTAGCTTTTCCTCCTTTATAATGGAGAGTAGGAAGAGGAGAAAGGATAGGGAAAAGTTGAAAACAATTCTTCAAGAGAGCCCTTAAAAGTGAAAGAAATCTTTATTATTTAAAATTTATTTGTTTGAGAGAGAGTGTGTGTGTAGGCACATGCATGCTAGCAGGGTAGGGGCAGAGAGAGCGGGAGAGAGAGTCTAGAGCAGACTCCCTGTTGAGCGTGGAGCCTAATTCAGGGCTAGATCTCACAACCCTGAGATCATGACCTGAACTGAAACCAACAGTTGGACACTTGCTTGACTGAGCCATCCAGGTGCCCCAAAACTGGAAGAAATCTTTTTTTTTTTAATTTTTTAAATATTTTATTTATTTATTTGACAGATAGAGATCACAAGTAGGCAGAGAGGGAGAGAGGAGGAAGCAGGCTCACTGCTGAGCAGAGAGCCCGATTTAGGGCTCGATCCTAGGACCCTGAGATCATGACCTGAGCTGAAGGCAGAGGCTTTAACCCACTGAGCCACCCAGGTGTCCCCAAACTGGAAGAAATCTTAAAACGTCCTTCTAACCTACCTCTTCATTGTACATTTGAAGAAATTGAGTTCTGCTGAGGTCAAGTGTCTTGTCCAGTGTCACAAAGCTAGCTTATTAGACTCTTTTGACACATAATGATTTGGTACTCTATCATATGTAATCCATATTCTTTTTGAAATAATATTTTTCATTCAACAAACATTTGTGTCTGCTATGTGCCACACAATGAAATGTGTTAAAATATGCAAAATTAAGATGATTCCTTAGAGTTCAGGATCTGTTTTCTTCTTAAACATATAGTGTTCCAAAACTATTAAAAAATCTACATTGAATGAGGTTATAGCATATAAGTAAAACTTACAGCTCAGTAATGTAAAGTTCTGAGGTCTTTTCCATATCTGATATTTTTGGGGCTTTTTGGCACCATTATTTTCCAGTAGTTTGTGGTAGTATTGGAAAATACTGCTTTTGTCTTCTTTGCTTTTCAGTTGGCCTACATACAAATTGTCTTTGGGTCAACTGTTGTAATCTTTTTGTTTACATAGTTAGGCCCCTGGAATTTTGTTGTAAGTTTGTACAACATTGTTGTGCAGCGTTCATTAAGGAGTATTAAAAAGATTTAAAGGCAGCACTGACAAGTACAAATAGTCACTGTAATTAGAATTAATTAGGATTTTTTAAATATTCTACAGCAAAAATGGCTCAACTTACAGCTGTTTATGGAAACTGGAGAGACTAGATAACATTTTAAAAATATTTTACAGTATTCTCTCTCTCTCTCTCGTGTGTGTGTGTGTGTGTGTGTGTGTGTGTGTGTTGTAGTTGTTGTTGTGGATGTGTTTTTTCCCCCAGTTTTGTCAAAAAAGTATTTCTTGGTTTGGAGATTTCATGTATGCGTGACTTTGAACTTAGTGTCCTAGGATTTGAAGTACAATGATAAATGAAGGAAAAAAGGGAACTCAGTGCACGGAATATAAATTGGTATAGTGGAAAAAATACTGGATTTGGAGTCAGTTGTTCTTGTTCTATTTTGCCACTTAGCTGATTATGATCTTAGGCAAGTACTCACATTTATCTTCAAATCTCAGCTTCCATATTCTTATTTCCAGTGGGGTATTTCCTGATTTCTCCCAGCATCCCCAACCAAATTAAATCTCCATTGTAGGCTTTCTCTAGTACCTATACTTTATCTTCAAGGTATTTTTTATCTCTTGAAATTATATATTTTTGTGTTTATCTATATTTGTTTTATTTGTTCTTCCAACCTGAATTACAGTTCATGGGAGTATGGTGTGTATCTATTTGATTCATTACTACCTGTATTGCCTTTAACACAGTGCTGGATACATGATAGGCAGTCAATAAATATTTTTTAAATAAATAAACTATTTAATACTTATCATATGCCAAGATATCCTCACAGATATAAAACTCAACCCCCACACCACACCTCTTCTAAAAAGCTGCCTTTGAAAGTCATCAGAGAGGGAGAAAAACCATGAGACTCTTAACTCTAGGAAACAAACTGAAGGTTGCTGGAGGGGAGGAGGGTGGAGGGACGGGGTAACTGGGTGATGGGCATTAAGGAGGGCACGAGATGTGATGAGCACTGGGTGTTATACACAACTGATGAATTATTTAACTCTACATCTGAAACTAATGATGTACTACTATATCTTGGCTAATTGAATTTAAATTTTAAAAAAAGAAAAATTTTATTTAAAAAAATTGTCTTTGAGAAAATCAGGCTATGAGAGACTCCCATTACCACCTCCTTAAAGATATGTAGGAGTACTTTTGATTATGAAATTGTACACTAACTTTTATCTTATTTGCTTCACACAACTCAGTGATGTGATAGGCTGGCCCTGCCTAATAGATCCTATTAGTAGGACCATATATTTTGATTCGTGTCTAACACAGGGCCTGGCACATTGTTAACACTCAGTGAACACTTGATAAATAGGTTATAATTTGTAGTTTTTTTGGAGTCCCATTATAAAAACTAGGCATGTTTTTATACAGCATTTTTTAAGTTCTTTGTTTTATTGAGAATGATTACATACAAAGTTATAAATATTGAACTTAAGGAATAAATTATCATTTTCGTTTAGTCATTTATTTATGTTCTGGTCAGAATAAGATACTGAGATTTGAATTAGTTTTGAAAGACAAGTGTATGTGGACATGATATCTTTCCAGTAAATCTTGAAACTATTTCTGTGCCTACATATGTTAACATTTTTACAATTGGCTTCCAAATGACAAACACAGATGGCCGTAGTCTGAATTTTCAGCATGTTTTAGAATAAATGTTTTCCCAGTAATTTAAAGTTTATCATTTCAATATCAGATGATTAGCTAATTGAGTAGAGTTTCTGCTAGCTTGCCACTGTTCAGATTTAAAATAAAAATAGCTCAGATAGGTATAAGGAATTAGGCTTAGGATCTTACGCCTCTCGCATGTTTATGAACTAGAACTCTTGCTGAAAAGCTATTCTGGGCATTATATATTTATTTTTAAAATAAATAGTATCATTAACATTATTAGTTTCAGTTGTACAATATGATTCAACAATTCTATGCCTATACAAGTGTTTTCTCATTCACCTTTATCTGTTTCACCCATCTCCCTACCCACCTCCCCTCTACAATTTCTTCTCTGTATTTGAGAGTCTTGGTTTTTTATCTTTTTTTCTGTTTGTTTTATTTTTCAAATTCCACATATGAGTAAAAATATATAGTATTTGTCTTTCTTAGTCTGACTTATTTCACTTAATATAATGCCCTCCAAGGCTACCCACATTGTCTCAAATGATATTCTTTCTCTCTCTCTCTATTTGAAGGAGGGGCAGAGGGAGAGGGAAACAGAATCCCAAAAAGGCTCCACATTTAGCATGGAGCCTGACACAGGACTTGATCCTACAACCCAAGACCATAACCTGAGCAGAAATTAAGTCAGATGCCCACCTAACTAAGCCACTGACACCATCTCATTTTTAATGGCTGTGTAATATTCCATTGTATATTGTTCCACATCTTTCTTATCCATTTATCTATTAATGAACTGTTAGGTTGCTTCTGTATCTTGGCTATAGCAAATAATGCTGCAATAAATATTGGGTCTATGTGTTTTTTTTAAATTAGTGTTTACAATTTCTTTGGGTGAATACCCAGTAGTGGAAGTACTAGATCATATGGTAATTCTATTTTCATTTCTTTGAGAAATCTCTGCACTGTTTCCCACAGTGGCTGTGTCAATATGTATTCCCAGTAAACATGCATAGGGTTTCCATTTTCTCCACATCCTCAGCAACACTTTCTATTGCTCTTGTTTTTGATTTTAGCCATTCTGACAGGAGTAAAGTGATATCTCATTGTGATATCCCTGATGATGAGTGCATTTCCCTGATGATGAGTGATGTTGAGTAGCTTTTTATGCACTGTTAGCCATCTGTGTGTCTTCTTTGAGAAACTTCTATTCAGAACCTCTGTTCATTTTTAGTCTGTTTTTTTGGTGTTGAGTTGTAAAGTTCTATGTATATTTTTATGAAATAGAACTCTTGCTAAAAAACTATCGTGGGCATTATTTTTGAGAATTAATTTTGTCTTGCTTTGTATTGTTTTGCCTGATGGAGAAAGAGATGATGAGAGGGATTATTTTGTGTTTTGATTCATTTAATTGCCGATTTTAATTCCAAGACCATGAAACTTTTCTAGATAGTAGAATTAGATATGCCTGTTATATTGTATTTTAATTGTCTGGTTCTCTGGAACAGTGCTTAAAGTGATGTTTTTAGTGGTGATTTTTCTGTAAAAAGATAAGTTATCTTATTTCACACATGTATTTTTTTAGTACTGTTCCAGACTTTGAATATATAGCACTGAACAGAAGTCCTTACCCTCATGCTGTTTACCTTCTAGTTAATTGTGCTGAAAAAAAATAGTATGACTTTGTATAATCAGTACAAGGCCTAAAACAATGTCTTGGTAATTCTTTGTCCTTAGAAATGATTTGTTCTAAACACCATAAAAAAAAAATCTACTCTTTAATTTTTTTTAAAAGATTTTATTTATTTATTTGACAGAGATCACAAGGAGGCAGAGAGGCAGGCAGAGAGAGAGAGGAGGAAGCAGGCTCCCTGCTGAGCAGAGAGCCCGATGTGGGACTCGATCCCAGGACCCTGAGATCATGACCTGAGCTGAAGGCAGCGGCTTAATCCACTGAGCCACCCAGGCACCCCTACTCTTTAATTTTTATTTATTTATTTTAAGTAATCTCTATTCCCAAGTGGAGCTCAAACTCATGACCCCAAGATCAAGAGTCACATGCTCCTCTGAGCCAGTCAGGCACTCCAAGAACCATTCTGCTTTTTATTCACTATCAATAACTTTCTCATTTGGGTTCATTTAGTAATGGATACTATTGTCTCAGAGGTGTTTTTTAAAAAATCAAGCTTTTAAAAATACAGCTTTAGTTTTCTCTTTTGTTAGGTATTATTTAATACCTATTTATTATTTAATAAAATAATTAAATATAAATTATGTATATAATTCAACAAGTCAGGATTTTAAACAGAATATTCATCTTTATCTATATTCTGTGCTCTCTGGGCATATTTTCTAACACAGACAACATGGAATTTTAAGAAGTTTCTGAAGTTGAACTTAAATACCAATAATGTCATTATTAGTATTTTTCTTGGTTTTGTGTTCTGAGGAATCTTTTTAAAATGATGTGCCTAGACTTTTGATTCTATTTTCAGATAATATGTAATAGTGTTTCAGTTGGTTTATTTTTAAGAATGAATTTACTATCCTCCAAAGTAGTTTAAATGCATTCCAGCAGCTTAATAATGTACAAATAGAGGCAACTGGTCTTGCATCTGTTCCTTAAGCAGACATGAGGTGGAATAACAGGCTAGTTGCTAAATAAACTAGGGAAAATTTTTAATGTGATACTTTTTTTACATTTTACAACGTCAGTGATTGATTAGATATTTCCGACTTATGAGTTAGATGTCTTTATTATGTAATCACTACTGCATAGCTATGCTGTATCCTTTTCATCTGCAACAGACAAAATAAGTATAAAATATGCTCTGTTTTATTCTTTAAGTTCTGGTATTTGTCACATATTTTGATACCTAATGATACCAACATCATTAAGACTGTTTTAACACTTAATATCATAAGAAATTTACTGGCTGTCTTTATGCTTGGTCTAACTAATAGTTATATAATTAATATGCTGGTAATAGATTTCCTATTTTTAAGGCACAACGCAGCTTACACCTATTCTTATGCTTTTGTTCTCTCAGTGATCCAGCAGCTCAAATTAAATTTAAGAATTGGTGGTTAGTTACTTCATATAAAATTTAGAAAATGTGTTGCATAAAAAAGGAAATTTTAAGTAAGGATAAGGAAAATAACCTATAATCTCCACTCTGTAGAGATACCAAATTTGTGGTTATATTCTTCCAGAATTTATCTGTGCCTATATACACAATGTTATTAAAATTCAAGCTAGTTAGAATTTCTGAAGGCTGTGAGACTGAGCCCTGCTTGTCTTAGTTGAAAGAGATGCACACCATTTTCCTTTTATTAAAAAAAGATACTGTTGCAATATTATATATACCACTGTGTTATAAACATCTTTATTATTTTTCCATATATACTCTTTATATAAACATCTTTAAAATTGTTTGCATTAACATAATTTTAATTGAGTTAATCCAGTGTTACCCAAAGTATGTAATGCATACTTCTGATTTTAGGTGACAAGATCTTGGTGACAAGATATTTTAAGATATTGGGTCACCTGTGTGGCTAAGTGGGTTAAAGCCACTGCCTTCAGCTCAGGTCATGATCCCAGGGTCCTGGGATCGAGCCCTGCGTCGGGCTTTCTGCTCAGTAGGGAGCCTGCTTCTCTCTCTCTCTCTGCCTGCCTCTCTGCCTACTTGTGATCTCTGTCAAATAAATACTATTATAAAAAAAAAAGATATTTTAAGATATTTTAGGTGATGGCCTGATCCAATATTAAATAATAGTGAGTAGTATCATAAGGAAGTTAATACTTTTCCAGGATTTTTTTTAGTCAATATGATTACAGTTAGCCAAAAGTCTGTTTGATGCTCATATATCCTTAATACTCCTCTAACACTTGCCTGTTTATCTTATCACCTTCAGCAGTAATACCTAACTAAAATTTTAATAATGTAGTGTTAGTTTTCATTATATTCATTTCTATTTACTCTTTTCTTTAAGGAAATCACAAGTGATACTGGCTTTTAATTTATACTGGAATAGAAAATCTCCTTTTAAAATAAATTTAGATAAGTTCACTAGTTAAAACATGTTACATAGTTAATATGTATGCATGGCATTAGGAGATGGCAGAAATCCTTACGATGATATGAAAGTGATTAGGAGATAGGAAGCACTGTTGTTTGACATTTAAATTATTTCATTGTTTTTCCCGTTAGAAACAAGGCTTTAGTGATCATTTGTAAAACTAAATCTTTTGCATGGACTAATTACGTTTAGTACAAATTAGTAGAAGTCCCAGAAATTTCACAAGGTAAACACATTTAGACCTCTTATATTTTTGTATAATTTTGAATAATCTAACAATAGTATAATCTAAGATAGATTATACTCTCACCAAGCAGTAGAAGTACCTGTTTTCCCTATTTTATGCAACTCTGGACTAATTTTTTTCTTTAGACGTGACATTTTCATTTCTTAGTAATTGAATAGTAGTTATAAAGAAGTACCTAATTTCTTTGCAATTCAGTAGGTGTATCAAGGACTATAACACATGTCCTTTAGTTAGTTATCATTTAATGATGGTTTGATCTTATAAAGAAAATGACTCCAAAGATGCTTGCTTTTTTCACAGAGGTGCTAAAGAAAAAGTATCTCTAATGATAAGGACAATGTCTTTTTTTCTGTAGCTTGCCCAGTTTCGACAAAGGAAAGCTCAGTCTGATGGGCAGAATCCTTCTAAGAAGCAGAAAAAAAAGAGGAAAACTTCAAGCAGCAAACATGATGTGTCAACATACCATGCTTTGAATATTGAGCACTCACAGAGTGATGAAATGTACATAAATAGTCCTCAGAGGGTAGGAACAGCCGTGACTCCTGAATCCACAATAATCAAACGTGATGAGGTCTTCTCTGTTGAAGTAAGTATTCATCTAGATTTTTTGAAAATTAGAATTCTAACTAGAAAGTTGTAATTGACAACACTCATTATCACCCTGTGCAATTTTTGTGAGCTTGATTCAATAAACATTTGTAGTACAACAGCTGTAATAACATCAAGGATTCAGCACCAAGGATACAAGGGTAAATGTGACATTCTCTGTCTTTTAGGAAAGTTAGTCAAGTGGGGAAAGCAGATGTAAGATAGTCTGTTTATTCTGATTACAGCTATGGTAACAAAATTGCGTATGGTACCCTAGAGTACCACGATTTGGGGGAATGCTAAATCAGTATTAGCTATCAGCAAAGCAGTAGGCAAGGCAAACTCTGTGATAAAGAAGCAACATCCACAAGAACATGAAGTTATGATGTGACTTGGAAACTGTAGGAAGTTTAGTTTTAAATGTATTAGAATGATAGGGATGGGATGGTGGTAAAGGTGAGAGGCAGGAGATTGCACCTGGCCCATAGAAGGCCCAAAATAAAAGCTAGTGTTCTTTCTCTCTTTAATGGTATAATTTTCCAGAATAAGATGAGGCAGGACAATTTAAAAGTGGGTTGGAATTGTGGGTGGGATGGAGATACCAACTAAAACCAGGAGTAGAGAAAACCGGGATGCTTAGGAGAAAGAGTGGTAGATGAGACAGATAATAATTATAATTTGGTTTGTACCTTAATATATTTTTATGGGAACAAAGATTTAGATAATATATAGGATTTGAGCTTTATTCAAAAGGTCAGGGGTGTTAAGGATTTGCTAAGAGTGGATCTTTTTGAGATTCTCCTACTTAGAATTTTCTTTAGCATCTTGGGTATGTAGGTTAGTGTTTTTCATCCAATTTGGGAAGTTTTGGGGCATTGTATCCTCATATATTCTGTCTACTTTCTGTCCCATCCTTTGGGTCTCCTATTATGCATGTTAGTATGTTTGATATTGTTGCACAGATTCTCATGCTCTGTTCATTTTTCTTCATTCTTTTTTAATCTTTTCCCCAGACTGCATAATTTCAGTTAAACTATATGTTAAAGTTTACTGATTTTCCTCAGATCTGTCAAGCCCCTCTAATGAATTTCTCATTTGTTGTTTTGCTTTATAAAAAAGTTTATTATCTTATGGGGTGCCTGGGTGGCTCAGTGAGTTGGGCCTCTGCCTTTAGCTCAGGTCCTGATCTCAGGGTCCTGGGATCCAGCCCCATGTCTGGCTCTCTGCTCAGTGGGGAGCCTGCTTCCTCCCATCTCTCTCTGCCTGCCTCTCTGCCTACTTGTTGTCTCTGTCAAATAAATAAAATCTTAAAAAAAATTTTATTATTTAAAAAAAAAAATTTTTTTTTAAGTAATCTCTATACCCCACATGGGGCTTGAACTCACAGCCTTGCGATCAAGAGTTGCATGCTCCACCAACTGAGCCTGCCAGGCGCCCCTCTTTGGTTCTTTCATAGTGATACTCTTTATTTTGTAAGGCACTATCCTTATACTTTTCTTTAGGAATTTAGACTTAATTTTATTCACTTATTTGACTATATTTAAAATAGCTTGTTTAAAGTCTTTGTATATTAAGTCCAATATTTGGTTTCCTCAAGGACTGTTTCTACTGACTACCATTTTTTTGTGTGTGTGGGCCATACTTTTTCTTTGTGTATCTTGTAATTGTTAGTTGAAATCTGAAATGATATGATACATCATATAGTGATATGGTATGAAAACTCTGGTGTTTAGCGTGGTTTGCAGAGGTATTTGTTATCTTTCTCTGGATAACAAATCAATGTTTGGGCTTCTCAGTGGGGTTATAGCATTTCCAGTGCAAAGAGTGTCTTGTTCACCATTTCATCCTTAGTAACACAGTTCTTAGTATACAATATACTATAACTGTTTAAAAGGCATAAGTGAATCAATCATGAAAGTTGATGTCATGAAAGTATTTTAGATTTAAAAGAAGGTCCTATAAGTTAGGAAGCCCTGTGACAGAATTTTAGAATAGGCATCACTTACTACATCAGAGAGGAGGCAGAGTTTGGTACTGAGTGATGAATAAAATTTCCTCAAGTATAGATGGTAAAGGAGACAGTGATGGTTCATATTTGTTGAATGAAAAAGATGAAATCTCTAGGTCTCTTTTCTCACCTGTAAATTGAGATTCTTAGATTAGATGAGTGGGTGAACAGTGGAATCAGTGAAAATGTAAGTTTCCTCCTTGAGGAAACTTTCTAGTGGTTCTAAACTGAGGGAAGCTCAGAAAAGCCATTCACTTCATACCCAAATCCCAGGGATGTAAGAATGAAACAGGAATGTTTTAGAAAGTGTTTTATAAGCTGCAAAGGCGTTAATAACAACAAAGATTGTTACTTTTCTTCAAGTTGTTACTACTTTTTCTGGCATCAAGATTTAGTGATTTTTTAAAAAACTTTTTGTTGTTGTTTTTATAATCTCTAAGCCCACTGTGGGGCTTGGACTCACGACCCCAAGATCGGGAGTCTCACGCTCTACCAACTGAGCCAGGCATGCCAGTGATTTTTCTTTTTGAAGAAATTGGAACTCTTTTGAGTAACATATTAAGAGTTTCTCTTATTTAAAAGAGAGATAAGAATTAGAAGGATGATATCTTATTTAGTTCTTTTGTCTTACAAATGATTTGTATGTATATAAGACCCTGTGTGAAAGTGCCTCTTGATACATTTATATTTAGAAAAATGCTTTATGTTAAATATCAAATGTGTTAGTTAGCCATTGTGCTTCATAGAGTGAAGATTTTAAAGCTTTAGGGGCATGTGGCTGGCTCACTTGGTGAAGCATGTGACATTTTGATCTTAGGGTTGTGAGTTCAAGTCCTAGGTTGGGCATAGAACTTAAATTTTAAAAAATGAATAAAATAAAATTCACATACTTAAAATTTTTTTAGATATTTGAATAATTTTTACTAGTTTTTTAGTGATATTTTTATGTGAATTTTCTATCACATGTTAATAATAGTAATGGATAAATAAAGTACCATGTTTGGGGGTGGGGAAGCTCTTAATGTAATTGGTTTTTATTTTTGTTTTAGCCAGAAAGTGAGATTTCAACTACAGCAGATGATTACAGTTCAGAGGTAAGAATAAGTAATATTATGGTAGGTTGACTTTTTGTGTATTATTTTTGAAACTTATTAATACTTTATTTCTTGCAACTCACATGCTTATGTATTTTTATAAATATTATGAAGTATAGCATAACAAAATGCAGTGTAAATGACCTAGAAAACCTGAAAGTTATGTATTTCTCTATATTTTTTTTCATATTACTAAGATCTTAAATCTGTTTGAATACCTTAATTAGAGGCCTTTAAGTCTCTAGGAAAATGATATTGAGATTTTAGGATTAATGATTGTCATAAGGTTTCCATAGTAAACACAGTGAATATTTTATTATACAGACTATTTCATATTTTGAGTAATGCTTTTTACAAATGCTCAAATTGTATATAATTACATATATTCATTTGATGAAATTAATGCTGCAGTAGTGATTTTTTTTTAAAGATTTTATTTATTTATTTGACAGAGAGAGATCACAAGTAGGCAGAGAGGCAGACTGAGAGAGAGAGAGAGAGAGGAGGAAGCAGGCTCCCTGCTGAGCAGAGAGCCCGATGCGGGACTCGATCCCAGGACCCTGAGATCATGACCTGAGCTGAAGGCAGTGGCTTAACCCACTGAGCCACCCAGGCGCCCTGCAGTAGTGATTTTTAATTTAGCTGATAAAAGCTAATGTAGACATTGGCCACATTAGGAAATACCTTCATTATGTGTTATTAGTAAATATATGCCATGCTGTTACCTTTTTCTTATTGTTTTCGATATTATTGTTATTTCTTTGGTCCACAGTTTGAGGATTTGGAAAATTATGAATGGTCAGCAACTCAGTATTTTCCATAAGTTTTGTTATGTTATAGGTTTCTTTTTTTTTTTTTTTTTTTTTTTAAGATTTTATTTATTTATTTGACAGACAGAGATCACAACCAGGCAGAGAGAGAGAGGAGGAAGCAGGCTCCCTGCTGAGCAGAGATCCTGATGCAGGGCTCAATCCCAGGACCCTGGGACCATGACCTGAGCTGAAGGCAGAGGCTTTAACCCACTGAGCCACCCAGGCGCCCCATATTGTAGGTTTCTAATACCAAAAAAAAGACAACTTCATGTTCTGAAGTGAACAGATTACTGTTTTGAATTGCAAATGGGAGTAAAAACTTTGACATTTCAAAAGTTTAATGTGCTTAAAAAAGCTGGGAATATACTTATTAGTAATCTGATCAGGAAAATAACCAGGGTTGAATAAATAAATTAGTACCTGATTTATACTATGTAAAGTTGCCTGTAGAGGAATTATCTCAGTTTAAAATCACAACTTGCAATTCAGAAAATCTGGCCTTGTGACTTTAAATTTGGGGCTTACATATGAAAGCAACCCTGTTTCCCCCCCAACCCCTATAATGGCTATATTCTTTTTTAAAAAATTAAGGAGGGGATGTGTTGTGATGAGCATTGGGTGTTATATACAACCAATGAATCATTGAACACTACATCAAAAACTAACGTTGTACTATATGTTGGCTAACTGAACATAATTAAAAATTATTTTTATTCATTATTTTTAAATTGAAGTATAGTTGATACAGAATATTAGTTTCAGGTGTGCAACATAGTAATTTGACATTTATATACATAATAAATGGCTACCACAGTAATTGTAGTTACCACCTGTTACCATACAAAATTATTGTAATATTAACTCTCTTCCCTATGTTGTGGGATATTCCACATCCCTGTAGCTTATTTATTTTGTAACTGGAAGTTTGTACCTCTTACTCCCCTTTCCCTATTTCACACACTGCCCTGTGTTTCCTCTCCACTGGCAACCACCAGTCTAGGCTGTTGTCTGTATTTGTGAGTCTGTTTCTGTTTTGTTTGTTCTGTTTTTTAGATTCCATATATAAGTGAAATCATATGTTATTTGTCTTTCTCTGGCTGACTTTTTAAAAAATATTATTTATTTATGTGATCTCTACAGCCAGTGTGGGACTGAAACTCATGACCCCAAGATCAAGGTCAGATGGCTGTGCTAGCCAGGTGCCCCTTTCTCTGACTATTTCACTTGTCTGTGTTGTCACAAATGGCAAGATCTCATTTGTTTTTACGGCTGAGTAATTTTCCATCAAATAATCTATGTATATACATATACATATATAGACATATGCACATACATATATATATGCCACATCATCTTTATCCATTCATCTGTTGATGGATACTTAGGTTGCTTCCATGTCTTGCATATTGTAAATAAAGCAATAATAAACACAGGGATGCAATATATCTTTTCAAATTGGTGTTTCATTTTCTTCAGGTAAGTACCCAGAAATAGAATTAGTGGATCATAGAGAACTGTTTTTAATTTTTTGAGGGGTTGCCGTACTATTTTCCATAGTGGCTGCATCAATTTACATTCCCACTAACAGTGCACAAGGGTTCCCTTTTTCCCACATTCTCACCACTCTTGTCTGTGTGTTTTTTTTAATTTTTATTTTTATTTACTTATTATTTTTTTAAGATTTTATTTATTTATTTGACAGACAGAGATCACAAGTAGGCAGAGAGGCAGGCAGAGAGAGAGGAGGAAGCAGGCTCCCTGCCGAGCAGAGAGCCAGATGTGGGGCTCGATCCCAGAACCCTGGGATCATGACCTCAGCCAAAGGCAGAGGCTTTAACCCACTGAGCCACCCAGGCGCTCCGTTGTGTGTTTTTTTTTTTTTTTTAAATAGCCATTCTGACAAGTGGAGATAATATATCTTTGATCTTTTAATTTGCATTTCCCTAATGATGAGTGACAATGAGCATCTTTTCATGTGCCTTTTGGTCATGTGTATATCTTCTCTGGAAAAACGTCTGTTCAGGGCCTCTGCTCATTTTTTTAATTAGATTGTTAAACTGTTTCCTTTTTTTCTTTTTTCTTTCTTTCTCTCTTTCTTTCTTTCTTTTTTTTTTTTTTTTTTTTTTTTTTTTTTTTTGGTGTTGAGTGCTATGAGTTCTTTTTGTTAAATTTTTAAAAAAATTTATTGGGGTGCCTGAGTGGCTCAGTGGGTTAAAGCCTCTGCCTTCGGCTCAGGTCATAATCCCAGGGTTTTGGGATTGAGCCCTGCATCAGGCTTTCTGCTCTGCGGGGAACCTGCTTCCTTCTCTCTCTCTGCCTACTTGTGAGCTCTGTCAAATAAATAAATAAAAAATCTTAAAAAAAAATTATTAAGTGTTTTACTTTAGTGTAGTTTACATACAATGTTATATTGGTTTCAGGTGAATAATGTAGCAGTTCATGAATTCTAAACATTACTTAGTGCTCATCATGACAAGTGTACTTTTTAATCCCTATCCCCTATTTCACCCATCCTCCTCATTCCTCTCCCCTATGATAACAATCAGTTTATTTTCTGTAGTTAAGAGTCTGTTTCTTAATCTGTCTCAGTCTCTTTTTTCCCCTTTGGTCATTTGTTATTTATTTCTTAAATTCCACATATGCGTGAAATCGTATTGCATTTGTTTTTTTCTAACTGACTTATTTCACCTGGCATTATACACTCTGTTGTGAGGTTTTTATTTATTTATTTATTAAAGGTGTTTTTTTTTTTTTTTAAGATTTTATTTATTTATTTGACAGACAGAGATCACAAGCAGGCAGAGGGGGAAGCAGGCTCCCTGCTGAGCAGAGAGCCCGATGCGGAGCTCGATCCCAGGACCCTGGGATCATGACCTGAGCCAAAGGCAGAGGGTTAATCCACTGAGCCACCCAGGCGTCCCATGTTGTGAGGTTTTTAAAATATATTTTGGATGTTAATCTTTAAATGAATATGTTGCTTACAAATATCTTCTCTGATTTAGTAGGTTGCCTTTTAATGGGTTCCCTTCATTGTGCAGAAGTTTTTTAGTTTGATGTAGTTTCAGTTATTTATTTTTGCTTTTGTTGCCCTTGTCTAACAAGACAGATCTAAAAATATATTCCTGAGACTGTGGTGTAAGAGTTTACTCCCATGGTTTTTTTTAGGAGTTTCATAGTTTCAGGTCTTTAATCCATTTTGAGCTTATTCTTATATATGGTATAGGAGTGGTTTCAGTCTTTTGTATGTACCTGTCCTGTGTTTTCAGCATCACTTATGGAAGAAATGTTCTTTTCCCCATTGTGTATTTTTGCCTCCTTTGTCATAGATTAATTGGCCACATAAACATGGGTTTTTTTTCCCTAGGCTCTCAATTCTCTTCCGTTATCTATGTGTCCATTTGAATGTCAATACCATACTGTTTTGATTACAGTAGCTTCATAGTATGGCTTGAAATCTGGGACTGTGTTCCCTCCAGCTTTGTTCTTTCTCAAGATTACTTTGGATATTTGGGGTCTTTTGTGGTTCCATACAAATTTTAAGATTATTTGTCCTAAGTTCTGTGAAAAATGGTATTGGTATTTTGACAGGGATTGTATTGAATTTGTAGATTACTTTGAGTATTGTGGACATTTTAACAGTATTAATTTTTTGAACCCATGAGCATGGTATATGTTTCCCTTCATTTGTGTCGTCTTTGGTTTCTTTCATCAGTATCTTAAAGTTTTCAGAGTATAGGTCTTTCTTTACCTTTTTGGTTAGCTTTATTCTTAGATACTAGAGCAGGAGTCATTCTTTGGAAGGGTGCTTACCAGGGCAGTTGGGTTGGTTAGAATGACTCTGCAGGGCAGGGTAAGTGGTGCTAGGAAGAGAGTGTGTCTAAATGGGGGCCCACCAGTGTCAAGCCAGCTGGGCTGAAGGAAGGCAAGAAAAATAGTGCCTGCCAGCGTTTCCATTCCCAGAGAAATTTCCTGCATATCCTTGCCCCTGTGGCACATGCCCTAAAATTAATAAATCTCCATGGAATATAGTCCAGGCACTTTTCAAACTGGTACCTTTGAGTTGTGTCTCTGAGCAGGTGCTATTGTATATTGGCCTTTTAAGACAGTCTTGGTTTCTTATTGCCCTGCGCTGTCCCAGAGTTAGGCTCATTTAAATCCAAATATTTATGGAGGCTCATATTCCCAGTGCAGATCAACAGGATGAGGGGTGCTCAGTGTGGGGCTTGAGCCTCTCACTTCTCAAGCAGGACTTTCACACCTGTGTTATATCTCCTACTTGTGGGTTGCTGCTTGGGATGTTTAGTTTCTGATTTCATCTCTGCCCCTCCTACCCTTTTCCATGTGGCTTTTTCTTTCTGTCTTTAGCTATGGAAGAGCTGTTTGCTAGTCTTCAGGTCATTCTCAGCAAATTGTAGTATAGGTAGTTGCAGCCTTGATATGTTCATGGGGAGAAGTGATCTCGGGACACTCCTATTCAGCCGTCTTCTCTCTCTCTTGCTAATGCCTTAATTCTCATAGTTTGTCTTTCTTGATTGAAAGTTTCAGGCATTTTTTGTGCCTGAACTGCCTATGTCTTTGGCAGGACTCCACAAAATACATTTTTCTTCTTTACACTCAGGTGAATTTTTTTATAAGCCAAGTGGCTATAGATCAAGCCATCTCTTATATGCCTGTGAAATTTGGATAAAATTTATGTAGCCATTTTTTCACTTTGGGATAAGAGAATAACTTTAATTTTTATTATTACAGCTTTTAAAAGTGAGGACATCAAAAGATTGTGGTTTTCAAGTTCTCTTTTTGAAAACAGTAATATAAAACTGGTGGGAATTATGAGGCCCAGAAGAATGTATTGAAACTATTTGTCTGTGATACCTAGTAAATCTGATATGTTTTGAAGTAAAGTACAAGTATTATTTAAATGTAATCCCTACAGTAAAAGTTAGAGTATGTTGACCATTGTCAAGAACAAGAAATCTTTACTACATGTATGTGTGTGTAATTTCTATGTATTTGCATATGTAATCAACATATGTTTTCTTGTTATATACATGAATAAATATATACCTATACATACATTTGTATTTTTTTTTTCCAAACAAAAATTTCAGGGAAGAGACATCTCTTTACTATGTGACATATCCTTTGATACTTTCTCTTTTTAAGGTGGTCACAAAAACTAAATTGACTAACTGATTTATAATTGGACAAAAACAGTTACTTAGAAGATTACACTGAAAAAAGATATTTCTGAAATAATTTTTGACAGATTGATCTGATTTGATCATATGA
Source organism: Mustela putorius furo (assembly GCF_011764305.1). Classification (NCBI taxonomy): domain Eukaryota; kingdom Metazoa; phylum Chordata; class Mammalia; order Carnivora; family Mustelidae; genus Mustela; species Mustela putorius. Next base: position 35,101,918 of record NW_025421998.1, read on the forward strand.
TATTATATAGTTTGGGCCTGGAATCATGATGAATTATTCTGTGACAAAGTTACATATTCTCTTTGTCCATAGAAAACAGTAGAAAAATTGATTGTGAAGTGTTTGAAAACCTCATTAAGGTTGCCAGTGTGGAGCCTGGTTGAATCCATGATACTCTGGCCTAGTTCTGAAGCTTTAGCTATTCCTGTTAATGATGTTAAAACTGGTTTGACTGAGCTAGAATTATGAGGGACTTCTAAGCTATAGTCACCTTTTCAGGAGGCAGAAGAATCATCAGTAAGCCAAATTTGTAAATTGAGGAATAAATATCACCATTAAGATTTTCCTATTAGAAATTTGAAGGAATTATCTCTTAGTATCACACCCTCCCTGCCAAAGGAAATTCCTTCCTAGATTTTAACTTCATTATGATTGCCAGATTTGCAAAGTTTAATAATCTTGGCTTTGTTTGCATTGGAGCATTTTTAAAATTTCAGAATTACAATTTTGAATTGTAGGCCTCATAATTATCCTGTATGTTTTTAAAATATTGCTGTCATTTTTCTGTTGTATAGGGAAGTAAGGTAATAAAAAAGAACAGAGGCTCTGGAGCCTTGTGTTCAGATTTCACCATCATCACCACCAAGATGTTATCAACCCGGGCCCATCACTTTAATTCTGATACATAGTTTTTTCACCTGTAAAACAGTGATATCTACTTCACAGTGTAGTTGTGAGGGTTATATTTGATATTTAGTATGGTGTTTGGTATAAACAAGATAATCAACAAAGTTTGCAGTTTTTTTTAACTGCTCTTCAGTAGAAATATGCTTTATTTTCTTTCTTTTTAAAGATTTTATTTATTTGACAGAGAGAGATCACAGGTAGGCAGAGAGGCAGGCAGAAAGAGAGAGGGAAGCAGGCTCCCCACTGAACAGAGAGCCCAATGTGAGGCTTGACCTCACGACCCTGGGATCATGACCTGAGCCGAAGGCAGAGGCTTAACCCACTGAGCCACCCAAGTGCCCCAGAAATGTGCTTTATTTTCCCACTAAATAGATGGAATGTGTGGTGAGAATTCTTTTAACAAATTATTCTCAAAAGGATTTCAGATTCTGATTATGTTACTTAGTTTGGGAATTTTATGCAAATAGATACGGTACACACTTAATTTTCTTGACTACTTTGGCTGGTATTCTCATTGGATTGAATAATGGATTCAGGCCTAGAAAGAATTGGCTAATATTATCCTATGATACCTATGATATTTAATGAGATCTCTTCTGTGTAAATATACACTCAGTTACATGTGCCAGAGAAATCAGACTGAATAAAAGATGCCCTTCTTGGGGCACCTGGGTGGCTCAGTGGGTTAGAGCCTCTGCCTTCAACTTAGGCCATGGACCCAGGAGCCTGGGATCGAGCCCTGCATCGGGCTCTCTGCCTAGCGGGGAGCCTGCTTCCTCCTTTTTCTCTGCCTGTCTCTCTGCCTACTCATCTCTGTCTGTCAAATAAATAAATAAAATCTTTTTTAAAAAAAAATGCCCTTCTTACAAATTAATTTAAATTACACATAGTCTACTCAGTCCCCCGTGAAGGGACATTTCATTTCCAAAATGTTGTATGTATAGGAAATATTCTTATGGATACCCTTTGAGTGGGGTTATTTGGAGAAAGTTGCAAATGCTAGAGGCAAACTATACACATGACAGGTAAATAAATATGCTTTGCTAAGTATGGAAAGATGAAGTGATAATAGGACAAAAAATCTCATTATGGATTTCATGTGATTATTCAGTGCTTCTTAACCAAGTTGCCTGTACAATTCATGATATTTATGAAATGACTAGCTGGAGTTAGAGACATAGCCTATAGCCATAAAGTTTTATAAACTTAGCCTTATCACTTTTTTTTTTTTTAACTTCACCTCATTTTCTTTTTCTCACTCCCTGCCTCAGCTCTGTTGAGGTATAATTGACAGTTAAAAATCATACATATTTAAGATGTACAGCATGGTATATTTGATACTCAGCTTTAACTTTAAGTGGATGATCTTAACCTCATTAGTTCGTTGGCTGCAATTCCATGAGTCACTGAGTCACATTGAAGTCCTATAATTTTCATGAACTTTTCTGAACCATCAGATTCTTATTTTATTAAAATATACATTATTAATATTTTTGAAGGTAAATAGTACCACATTAAGTATAATAGGATAAGATATTAATAGTGAATTAGTCTTTTGTGTTTTTATTTTTTTAATTTATTTTATTTTTTGTCTTTTGTGTTTTTAAACTAACATCCACTGGAAGGAAAAGGTTTTGGTGTAAAGGCAATGTTATGGTTATAAAAATTATCTTCCTCTGATTCTTTCTGAATTGATATCTTTATGAGGTGATACTTACCTACACAGAACATTTTAAATTTGAAAATGTACCTTACTTATACTTTCCCAAGTCTTCATGTTGTCCATACAGATTGAATAAATCTGTAAATTCAGAAAGAATTTATTAGTATAGCCTAGTGGTTAAATAACTTTGACAAATGCCACAGGAAAAAAAAAAAAGACACTAAGAAAAAGGCTTTTTCTTCACCCGAGTTTATCAATCTGATCTTCATGTTTCAAGTTAATAATTTACTTTCATATTAAGGTTTACCAGATATAGTGTTAGAAGATTAATATAAGAAGGGTTGAGGGGCGCCTGGGTGGCTCAGTGGGTTAAAACCTCTGCCTTCAGCTCAGGTCATGATCCCACATCCGGCTCTCTGCTCAGCAGGGAGCCTGCTTCCTCCTCTCTCTCTGCCTGCTTCTCTACCTATTGTGATCTCTGTCAAATAAATAAAATCTTAAAAAAAAAAAAAAGAAGGGATGAATGCTCTACCCTTTCGATATCAATAAAATAATTATATACATTAAAAAATAGAATAATGCTAACTATTAATGATCCCAGTAGTCTGCTGGGTATTTCTATTCTAACTTCAGAATATAGTTTGTATTAGTTTAGTTTTGGTGAATAATCTTTTATTACCTATTTAAACAGTATTAAATTTTTTTAAAAAGTATTAATAATGATTTTTATGTTTGTTATAATAATGCATAATTAAGTTTAAGAAGCCAATACATAGGAGTTTTTTTTAGTGTAATTTTTCTTAAATTAAAGAAAAATTAAGCTGAACTTTGGCTATATTATGTGTTAGATATAGTCATTATAAACTGATAAATTATTATAGTTATATTGTCTCCACCTAAAGTTGTATCCTTGCTTAATATGATATTTAAAGATATTCATAAAATCCATTTCATTTAACTATAACTAAAAATTTTAGTAGATGCTTATCAAAGTACTTCATTTCAGAATCAAGAAAAGCTAATTGAAATTTAGGAGGATTTAATTGGAAAATTATTTCAAGTGACTTGATATTAATAATTTAAATAGAGTTAGTACTCCTGTCTTCTAAAAGTTTTCGTAAATTGCAAGGAATCAAACTCTATTACAGAACTCTTAGCTAGTATCTTCACTTTTTAAAAAAATTTTAAGTATGCTTCACACCCACAGTGGACTGAGCTTGAACTCATGACCCTAAGATCAAGTCATATGCTCTGCTGACAGAGCCAGCCAGGCTCCACAGTATCTTCACTTTTAAAAAGATGTAGTGCATATCTTAACTCTGGGATATTCTAGTCTATGTATTCCAACAGTATAAACTTTATTATCTTGGATTCTGTTAATGTAGAATTATGAATAACTAAGATGTAAGCAGAAGTGAAGTTCTTTTGTGCACTGTTGAGGGAAATAAGGGTTTGTTAAATAGATTAATTGATCTGAAATTAATCTCTGGCCAGGTCAACCCAGGAGACATATGTTGTCATCCTTCTTCTTCCCATCATCAAAATCTTTGATAGAGAGAGGCAATAATATCTTATGGAAAATATCTGCATTATTCAGGGTCGGCATGACTGGGAAAGTTGGGAGACTGTTTCTCAGCTATTCATCTCATACTTGTTGACTTGATTACCAACCTTCAGTGAATTTGCACCAGTAAACAATTTTACTTCAAAATGAATAGAGATTAATCAAAAAACAGTTATTTAAATGATTATAAGGCAGTATTTTGTATATGAGAATTTAGTCACTTGAGGTTTATAATTACCCCTGTGAGGGCAAACTGGAAGCTGCTCTTAGAACTTTAATTCACTTAAATGAAAATGTATAGTATGGTGTTTTCTGCATTGTAAGCACTCAAATGTTTTGGGAATCATTGGCATTTGAAATGATCATAATATCTTTTTAGATTTAAATTTAATCATTGTGTCTATTTTTGCCAATGAGGCATTTTCTCTGTGCATAAGATATGCGTGAATACAGTTAGCAGAAATGTAACTCTTAGCTTTAAATAAAATTCTCTCTAAAATCATAATATATCAGGAAATTGTTTTTGTACAGGTAAATGGTTGCAGTTTTGTGGTGAGAACAGAAAAGCCTACAAATTTATTAAGGGTACAGTATTTAAAACTCTCACAATACTAATGTTTTACACTATTTAAAACCATCTGGCTCACTAACAAAGCTTTTTCCTGCATGTACTTCTTTCTGTGTGTGATTTCTAAATGCTTTTAATGTTTAACAAAACAAAATTAGCCACCTTTTGTTGTTATAAAAGCTCAATTGTAGCAGATTTCACAATATACTGTTTTTGCTTTTAAGGTTATATCACAGTAATAACAAAGCAGGTTGTCATTCCTGTAAACTCTGAGGTGATAAGCGATATTTTAAACTGCGTTTTGCTATGGAATTCCGTGTTTAAATCCCTCTTCCTGAGGAATGTTATTAGTATGAATTATTAAAAATTTCGGATTGATTTAGGAAGAAGAATTTGGTGCTGATGATTCTTATTCTGAACATGGAGCACAGTACAATCAGACCCACCTAGAGATGATGGAAAATGAATTGGCTGGCAAACAGCATGAGATTGAAGAGCTGAACAGAGAACTAGAAGAAATGAGAGCCACCTATGGGAGTGATGGACTGCAGCAGGTATGTGTACTTTTGTTTTTGTTTTGTTACTGAGACAGAAATAAGAAATTTGAATGATCATGTGTGTACATTCTTTAAAGATGAGGTTTTTAAATAGTAACTTAAGTCATCTCATCATACATGTCCTTATACATACCACAAACAACCTTGCTTAATTTTTTAACTTTATGAGATAGCTAGGCTGACATCACTTTGGTAGGATAGGTGTTTCTATAATCAGCCGGAGAGAAAATTATGGTGCAAACCACATCAGAATATGATGACCTACACTCATTAAAAATGTCAGCGAGTCCTTGTAAAAGTAAGCGTTTGTGGCAGTCAGTTATAAAAACAAAGTGGAAAAGGCCATTGATGAGGATGACAGAATACATTTCAGTTTCATCCTCTCCAGAAACAAGTGAGAATTGAACAGGTCTATGGTGATGTTGCCTAGGAACAGATTGGGACATTCCTAAATATAATGGCACTTGTCCTTCTAGAAGCAGATACAATGGATAAGTTAGACCTAGTAATTTTTTTAAAGTTGATTTGGAATTAAAGCCCATTTCTGCAAGCTGATCTTTCAGATATGGACAAGAATAGATAAGGTTACTTAAAAATTATCATAATTCTGTCAGTGCATTTTGAATATTGTTTTTGAAGAATAGTTACCTATAGTAGTAATCAATTTTGTTTAAAAAAATAAGTGTGGCACTTTTTATTTTCACTGATGTCTTTTAGTTACAAGAATTTGAAGCTGCTATTAAGCAAAGAGATGGCATCATAACCCAGCTCACTGCTAATTTACAACAAGCAAGGAGAGAAAAGGATGAGACAATGAGAGAATTCTTAGAGTTGACAGAACAAAGTCAAAAGTTACAGATTCAATTCCAGCATGTAAGTATTACTAATAGAACAAAATTATTAGATTTTTAGTAATGAATTATTTTAAAGTTAATTTTCAGAACAAATTTAAGTTAGTTTAAAATGGATTTGCTTATTATGTATCATGTTGGAAATATGTGAATACCTGTTGTTACATTAACCCGAAGTTTAACTCCTAGTTCTTGCTTGGTTTCTTGCTGTTATTTTCTCTGTACTTCTTCCTTGTCTATATATTAAAAACCTACAAAATCTTTTAAGTTTGATTGGGTGGATTTTTGCAGAAATTAACATGTAGTCACATCTACCTTTTGCCAACCTTGCTATGATTTTATTTTAGTTTCCAAAAGGGTAACTAGACAGTGTTCCATTTGCCTTTAATCAGAGCTGTAAGAATCTAATAGTATTAATCAAGTTTCTGATGGCAAGTACAGAAAATAATTTAAGGTAGCTTAAGCAAAAAGAGGAATCTAATGTAAGAATACAAGCTTATCTAAACAGAATGCAAGGTGGAGAAGATAGAATCAGACATCCAAAAGGGATTAGAATCACAAATTGGAAAATCATCTGGAATCCAGGAAGTACTGTTTTTTAGTCTTCATTTCTTTCTGCATGTTTGCTGTAGTCTTGGCTATCTCACTAGACTACCTTCTCTGCTTTACGGTGGGAAAGATAATCGTATTGGTTCGGCTTGGATCTTATTGATCAGCCCACAGTCATCTGATAAGCTATGGCAGTATGTTTACTGGAGTTTCAAGCCCATGAATCTAGCAGATTTCCCAGAGAGCAGTTGTGGCCCAAGTAATACCCTAAAAGGCATCTCTTCCTTGGTGCAATCTCTTCAGAATTTAACTTGGAGGTTTCTTTCTGTTTTCAAGTTACAGGCTAGTGAAACTCTAAGAAACAGCACTCACAGTAGCACAGCTGCAGATTTACTACATGCGAAACAGCAGATCCTCTCTCATCAGCAACAGCTGGAAGAACAAGACCATTTATTAGAAGATTATCAAAAAAAGAAAGAAGACTTCAAAATGCAAATTAGTTTCTTGCAAGAGAAAATTAGAGCATATGAAATGGTATGTTTATTTTAAGGAAGTCAGCCAATGTGTAACAGCTATATAATTGAAGTTTTTTATACAACTGTTTATCCTTTTTATTATGTACATGAATTACAAAATTTCATAATTAAGAAAAGCTCTTTAAGTATGCAAAACAACTTTCAAAAGCAATTGGGAGTCTCATAATAATAGTTTTTAAGATAATATTCATTACTGAGTTCCTTTGGAAGTGATCAGCCTATGTTAAAGTGAGTTCTCAGGAGAATCTAAATTTATAAACAGAATATTCCATTCTTATTGTTTTTTCACCTAAAGATATTCCTGCTTACTTTACCAGTAAAGTGATTACTTTATAAAGAATTATAAAGTAATCTTTATAAAGATTATAAAGAAATACTAAAGATATTTCTACTCACTTTACCAGTAATGAAATTCTGAAAATATTTCCATGACAAAATGAAATTTTCTGGATTTTAATTAGAAAAAACTACAGTAGAGTCTCTGTTTATGGTAGTTATGTTTTATAAAGTTGCCTAGAGCTCTTACTTAGCAAATAAGTGCTCATAAGGAAGAAAAGGAGGAAATATATTTATTTTAAATGTTTATATTTGTTTATATGTATATACATACATACATATATATGCATGTATGTGTTTATACACGGGCACACATATATCCTAGGGACTATATTTATATATTCATATATGGATATGTACACACATAACATATCTCATAGATTATAATCTTAAATCCTAAAAACAATTCATCCTGGTAGATTATATTTTGTTTACTTTCAAAAGAGAAAATGCTATTCCAAGTGCTAAGTTACTTGGCCTGAGGCTGCCCTGCTGATACCTGTCAGAGTTGTGATTCAAACCTCTATAGCAGGCCCAGAACCCATATTTCTTATGCTATACTGCACTGCCCCCTGTAATCTCCATCCTCTTCTCCATCCTTGCTCTCCTAATGAGCGAAAACATGAAGTCAGAGTGTAATTGTGTTGTTCAACGTCAACTTTGGAAGCATACATATCCAGCAACTCAAATTTTTTGCTGCTCTATGCATTTCTATAAATGACTTTGAGTATTGATTTTGGATTACAAATAAATTTTAGCAAGAAGATGGATTTGCAAGTAGGGAGTCTGAATAATTAGGACAGACTGTATATATAATATTGTACTTATTACAAACTTAGTTCTCCTGCAAGAAGTTGAGAAGTAACGAAGACAAAAATATTGTTTAGATAATAAAGTTATTTGCTAGTATTTGTTTTTGTTTACCTGGCACCAGGCAATATTCAAAGCATCTTACACATATTAACTCATTGAATTATTGTAATAACTTTGAGATAGAGGTTCTGTCATCGCCCCCATTTTACAGATGAAGAGATCAAGGCAAAACAAGGTAAGGTAAATTGCCTAATCAGACAGGTAATGGTTGGTAGAGCCAGATTTCAAACCTAGGCAGCCTTATTCCAGAGACTATACCCTTAGGAAAATATGAAACATACAAATTTAAGATACTGAAATTATGAAATGGTATGCTTTACAACCAATGTTACTTAAAAATCTTTAGATAGGTGTTTACAGAAGACCTATTTTGTACCAGCCTCTTGCAGAAGATAACAATGCCTAAAATTTGCCCTTTTCTTCACCGGACCTCATGGTTTAGTTTGGCACATACACAAGATAGCACAAAACAAGGGCAAACATAGATAAAAAGTGTTTTGAGTAGGTCTGACTTTATAAGGGAAGTGACTGACTCAGGATGGCTTTAGGGGTAGATGATATTTGAGGCAGGTCTGTAAGTTGGAATAATTTCTCTATAATTATATTTTATTTTCTCAGCAGTAGGCATAATGTGTGGCATATTAGCAGCTAATATTCATTTGGTAAATAAGCAAATACATTATGAGTCTGAGCTGATTGATAGGAAGGACTTTTTTTTTTTTTTAAGATTTTATTTATTTATTTGAGAGAGAGAGCACAAGCAAGGGGAGAGGCAGAGGGAGAGGGAGAAGCAGGCTCTCTACCGAGCAGGGAGCCTAACGGGGGGCTGGATCATGACCAGAGCCAGAGGCAGAGGCCTAACTGAGGCACCCAGGCGCCCTGGAAGGACATTTTAGATAGAGGATGGACTGTATATAAACATCCAGGCTGACCCATGTTAAAAAGGTCTAGGTAGAAAAAAATAGTTTAACTAGAAATAGTCTTTGAAAGTGAGTCTTTACAGGAGGAAGTGTAGAAAGGTAGTCTAGGCCTAGTTGGAAGAGCCTATAAGTTGGATTTTATTAGTATTTATTATATTCAGTAGGCAGTGTTATTTGAAGTTATTTTAATTTCCCCCTTTTTTATCTCCACTTTGTATGTATCCCCCTGAGTAGTAGTTCCACCAGTGCACTTGAGGGACTAGTGCATTAGGGTGATAGTTGAAACTGTCATGGTCCCCTAGACAACTACACTTTTTTTAAAAAAAATTATTTTATTTTATTTCTTTTCACTATTCCAGAATTCATTGTTCATGCACCACACCCAGTGCTCCCTGCAATATGTTCCCTTGATAATACCCACCACCAGGCTCACCCAACTTTCTACCCCTCTCCGCTCCAAAACCCTCAGTTGTTTCTTAGAGTCCACAGTACTCTTATGGTTTGTCTCCCCCTCCGATTTCCCTCAACTCACTTCTCCTTTCCATCTCCCAATGTCCTCCATGTTATTCCTTATGCTCCACAAATAAGTGAAACCATATGATAATTGACTCTTTCTGCTTGATTTATTTCATTAAGCATAATCTCTTCCAGTCCCGTCCACGTTGATACAAAAGTTGTATATTCATCCTTTCTGATGGAGGTTTGATACTCCTTTGTATATATGGACCATGTATTCTTTATCCATTTGTCCGTTTAAGGGCATCTTGGTTCTTTCCATAGTTTAGTGACTGTGGCCATTGCTGCTATAAAATTTGGGGTACAGATGGCCCTTCTTTTCACTACATCAGTATCTTTGGGGTAAATACCCAGTAGTTGCAGGGTAATAGGGAACTCTAGTTGTGTGTGTGTATGTGTGTGTGTGTGTGTGTTTAATTTCTTTTCAGTGTTCCAGAATTCATTGTTTATGCACCACACTCAGTGCTCCTTGCAATATGTACCCTCCATAATACCCACCACCAGGCTCACCCAACCCTGCCCCTCCAAAACCCTCAGCTCCGTTTTTTTCTCAAGTCCACAGTGTCTCATGGTTCATCTCCCCCTCCAATTTCCCCCAACTTACTTCTCTCCATCTCCCCATTAGATAGCTATACTTGATTCCAGCCTCATTCTCATTTTCTTTAATCCTCTGAACTTCCCATGGTATAGTGGTCACAGGCAGAAAGTCCGTTATTCCCCACTCCCTCAGGTCTTGTTTCCAGAAACAAAGGGATTGTATCTTCGACCACAGAGCTGTCTTTTGCAACAGAAAATAAACATTTTAAAACCTTGTATTTTGAAATAAACAGTACTAAGAAAAATGAGCCATGATTTTGTATTATTTCACAATTGAATGAAGAGTTGTCATTGTTTGCCATTATATCACATACTGGACAATTCTGAATTAAAGTTTTTATGAGGGTTCCTCCCCAAAACTGAAAATCAGTAAATAGAAGTATTGTAGATTTTACAATGTTAACATTTCAAGACTAATTACTTATTTAATAAATCAACTGAAGTTGACCTGAATTAATTTTACTTTCTTACAGATTCCAAATGCATTATAGACACTTTCTAGTATATAAATGTATCGCATGTGTACATAGCACAGAAAGCATAAAACACATTAGTATATTTATTTTCTTTCAGCTTCAAGCATATTCCATGACATAGAAGAAATACTACATTTATTTTGCAGATGAAAACACTGAGATTTAAGAGATTAAACTGATTTAAATGTCATATTGTAGTATAGAAATTAAAGTCAAAAGGCTCAGCTCTTGGTGTAATAACTTAATGGCGAAATTGAATGGAATATAGGATGACCAGGAAAAAAGTATAGAATTTTGCTCAAGAGACTTCACAGAAGGATATTCATTGCCTTAATTTATATAGTGCAGAATCTGACCTTTGACTTGGAGGCTGAGAAGTCTGGTTTTTATCTTCTATCAACTGAGTTTTGAACTACCTCTGAGATAGGCTTAGGTTTTTCAATTTGAAGAGGCTAACGTTTAAACCTTGAATATAAGAGTATTAATTTACAGTGAGAAATAATTATCACAGAGACCTGTATACTTCAAGTTCATTGGATTTTACTTTCTTTCCATGAGCAAATGAATTTGAAAAGCCAAATAATAACAGGAAATTGTTTGTTTAGTGAGCATGAGATTAAAGGATATTGGAGTCAGATGTTCTGTAGCATTAGGCTACGATAACTTGATGTATCATCTCGCAGTAGGAAAGTCATGTTTGTGGATTGAAATTCTTAAATTCTGTTTGCTACAACCCCTTACATTGCTTTCTACATTAGATATGGTTTTCCCAGAGGGATCAGAATTTTCAGCCTCAAGGCACATTGATTCTCTTCTTTAGACGAGAAGCATACTTCTCGTATGGATGAAATGAGTGGTGCCAACTCTCTGAGGCTTTCCTTTCTCTAGACTTAAAATTTTTTCTTTAGAGATGTGAGTACATTCATTCAGGCTGCCTTTAAATCCTCTTGGCCTGGGACTATTGTCTCAGTAAGGTGATTTTACTTACCTACTTATATTCTGTTCCACTTGTTGGAACGTTGTACTTTCTTTGTACTTGGGACCTCGCCCTAAACTATTTAGGAAACTAAGAAACAGAACTTTCTTTCTAAGGCTTCTGCTTAACTTCTTTATGCTATACCACTCTTATGAATGATTGTGATTATGGATGTACCTTGAGCTATGTCCTAGATTTAGGCTTATATACAGTTCCAAAGTAGAGGCCCAAGTCAGAACGAGAAGAAGATATCTGTCCTGCTTTCAAATTTCTGTTCAAACCCAAAGTCTAGGATCAAGTGAATGTGCCATAAATGGTATAGTGGTCTTACATGTTATTCGAGATTTAGCCACTTACGTATTGGATATCTCTAAATTTCTAATTTTACTTAGCCACAGGAATGAAGCTAAGGCAGACCACAGGAATGAAGCTAAGGCAGACCCATAGGAAGCTGTTTTTGTTGTTGTTTTAGTCTTTCATAGCACTTGCCCATCAAACACCTTCAAGTCACTAGAATACATGGAAGGAATCTTGAGTTATATTTAAGACTTTGTTCTGGAATAAAGAGTACATAGTACTATAGCTACAGAAAATACTAAGTTCTTAGAATGTTCATCAGTTAATAAGAAAGATGAAAATGTAATGGCCTAGACATTTTAATCCTACTAATTTTGAAATTAATATTTTTAACCATAGCAGTGTAAGAATTTCTTTCTTTCAGGAAGACCAACACTGCTGTAGTGTTTGCTCACAAATAGTGTTGGGTACACAAGTCTTATCTCATTGACTTGGGAAATATTAAGGGGCAAGGCTTGCAATTACTTTTTATAGAATTTTGAACAAAAACAGACGTTTCTCAGTCTTCTGGTATTGAGGTTAAACAATGTAAGTTGCCAGGAACTAAAAATGCCATTTTTATGTTTTCGTTTTTTTCTTTCTAAAGGAACAAGACAAAAAAGTAGAAAACTCAAAGAAAGAAATACAGGAAAAGGATACAATCATTGAAGAATTAAATACAAAAATAATAGAAGATGAAAAAAAAACTGTAGAGCTAATGGATAAAGTCACAGCTGCTAATAAATTACTGGAAGAATTACAAGAACAGGTTGTACAAAAGAACCAAGAGATTAAAAACATGAAATTAGAGTTGACTACTTCCAAGCAAAAGGAAAGACAGTGTTCTGAGGAAATAAAACAATTAATGGGGACAGTTGAAGAACTTCAGAAGAAAAATCATAAAGATAGCCAATTTGAAACTGATATTCTACAAAGAATGGAACAAGAAACACAAAGAAAATTAGAACAGCTCCGGGCAGAGCTGGATGAGATGTACGGGCAGCAGATAGTACAGATGAAACAGGAGTTAATAAAACAACACATGTCACAGATAGATGAACTTAAAATACGACATAAGGGAGAAATGGAGAATGCTTTAAGATCATGTCCAAGTATTACAGTTAATGAAGATCAAATAAAGTTAATGAATATGGCAATAAATGAACTGAATATAAAATTGCAAGATACTAACTCTCAAAAAGAAAAACTCAAGGAAGAATTAGGTGTAATTTCAGGAGAAAAGTCGGTGCTACAGAGGCAGCTTGAAGACCTTTTTGAAGAATTGAGCTTTTCAAGGGAACAGATTCAGAGAGCTAGACAGACAATAGCTGAACAAGAAAGTAAACTCAGTGAAGCACACAAGTCCCTTAGTACAGTGGAAGATTTGAAAGCTGAGATTGTTTCTGCCTCTGAATCCAGAAAAGAACTAGAATTAAAACATGAAGCAGAAGTTACAAATTACAAGATAAAACTTGAAATGTTAGAAAGAGAAAAAAATGCTGTATTAGACAGAATGGCTGAATCGCAAGAAGCTGAATTAGAGAGGCTGAGGACACAGCTTCTGTTTAGTCATGAAGAAGAACTTTCCAAATTAAAAGAAGATTTAGAAATTGAGCATCGAATAAATATTGAGAAACTTAAGGATAATTTAGGCATTCACTACAAACAGCAGATAGATGGCTTACAGAATGAAATGAGTAAAAAGATAGAAACCATGCAGTTTGAAAAAGACAGTTTGATAACTAAGCAGAATCAATTAATTTTAGAAATTTCAAAGCTAAAAGATTTACAGCAGTCCCTTGTGAATTCAAAATCAGAGGAAATGACTCTTCAAATCAATGAACTTCAAAAAGAAATTGAAATACTCAGGCAAGAAGAAAAGGAAAAGGGTACACTTGAACAAGAAGTTCAAGAGTTGCAACTTAAGACTGAATTATTGGAGAAACAAATGAAGGAAAAAGAGGATAACCTTCAAGAAAAATTTATACAACTTGAAGCAGAGAACAGCACTCTTAAAAATGAAAAGAAAGCCCTTGAAGACATGTTGAAAATGTATACTCCTGTTAACCAAGAAGAAAGATTCATGGATCCCATTAAGTCCAAATCCCAAGATTGTAACTGGCAAAAAGAAATAGAAGTACTTACTGAGGAAAACAAGGACCTCAAGAAACAATGTATTCAGCTAACTGAAGAGATTGAAAGGCAAAGGAACACTTTTTCATTTGCTGAAAAAAATTTTGAAGTTAACTATCAAGAGTTACAGGAGGACTATGCTTGCCTTCTCAAGGTAAAAACTGACTTAGAAGACAGCAAAAACAAACAAGAAGTAGAGTATAAAAATAAGCTTAAAACACTTAGTGAAGAGCTTCATCATTTGCAAAGAATATATCCAAGTATGGTAAAAATGAAAAGTTCAGTCTTTGATGATGACAAAACTTTCATAGGAGAATCACTGGAAACCGGTGAGGTCGTTGAGAAAGATACAACAGAACTTATGGAAAAACTTGAGGTCACCAAGCGAGAAAAGTTAGAGCTGTCGGAGAGATTGTCTGATCTTTCTGAACAATTAAAACAGAAACATGGTGAGATTACTTTTCTGAGTGAAGAAGTAAAGTCTTTAAAGCAAGAGAAAGAACAAGTATTATTGAGGTGTAGAGAGTTAGAAATCATCATTAACCATAAACGGACAGAAAATGTAGATGTGTGTGATGTTCAGTTAGACTCTTTAAAAGATGGTGTTGTGACTATGACAAGCAAGGATTCTGGAGGATCAGTTTCTAAAATAAATAAAGATTTTGTTGAAGAATCAAAAATAATGGAGGAAGATAAAATTCCTTTTGAAAATAGGACTACTGGAAAAGAAGGCAAGCAAGAACAGTTGTTTTTGGATCACTTGCCATTAATGACAAATGGATCATCACTTGGGACAGCTGAACCAAGTAGAAATGATAAACTTCAGTGGGAACTCAGTGTACTTAAATCAGAACAGGTATGTTTATATATTTATATGTATAGATGCTAAAACATAGTGAAAATGTATAATTCATGCAAAAAATGTTTCATCTTCCTAAAACACAATTAATTTTACAAAACAATGAAAATGAACCCCATAATGTAATTCTCATTAGGGCCTATCAGCTATTTTGTTGTTGTTGTTAGATTTTATTTATTTGTCAGAGAGAGAGTGAGTGCACAAGCAAGTGAGCACAAGCTGGGGAGTGGCAGGCAGAGGGAAAAACAGGCTCCCAGCTGAGCAGGGAGCCCAATGCAGGACTCGATCCCAAAACCCTGGGATTGTGACCTGAGCTGAAGGCAGACGCTTAACTGACTGAGCCACCCAGGTGCCCTAGCTGTCATTGCTTTTATCTCTTTTCTTAAACACTGTTGGCTTTCCATCAGTTAATTTATATTATATATTCTGTTAAGGAAATAAAAACATGGGAATGGTTTCATACTTTCTTTGGAATGGCAAGAATTTCAGTAACTTGGTAGAGAAGCTGAGCTTTAAAAAAGTTATTTTGTAGTATTTTGTTGTAATCTCAAAGCTTGGTTTCAGCATTTTGTTTTATTTTAATGTTTTCGAAGTTCCACAACTAAAAATTAACTCTTAAACTTTTCAGTACTTTATACTTATTTATTCAGTAGTTACAACACTGTATTTCCTTGAAAAAATCTCAGGGCACCTGGGAGCCTCAGTTGGTTGGGCATCTGCCATAGCTCAGGTCATGATCCCAAGGTCCTGGGTTTAAACTCCTCTTTGGGCTCCCTGCTCAGTGGACAGCCTGCTTCTTCCTCTTCCTCTGCCTGCTGCTCTCACTTCTTGTGCTTGCTTGCTCTCTCAAATAAATAAATAAAATCTTTAAAAAAAAAAAAAAAGAAAAGAAAAAGAAATCTCAACTTAAGTCCTAGGATTCTCTCAGAGTACTGTATAAAGCTGAAGGGGCAAAAAGTATTAATTCTAACTATAACTAAAGAATGCGTATAATGAGTAATAATCATTCTTGACAATTTGTATTTATCGGATACTGATATTAGAAATAACTGGATTATGGACATTGGGGAGGGTATGTGCTATGGTGAGTGCTGTGAAATGTATAAGCCTGATGATTCACAGACCTCTAGCCCTGGGGCAAATAATACATTATATGTTAATAAAAATAATTTTAAAAAATGAAATAACTGGAAAATTCCTCTAGGTATCTTGTATAATGCTGCTAAGTAAAATTTTGTTTCTTAATTTATGCAACAGATATTTATTGATTCTCTAGTTAGGTATAGGGTAAGCAAGAGAGCAAAAGAGCTTTCTTTGAGAACAGGAATATATTCTAGCCAGGGAGGCAGATAGTAGACAAGGGAACAAGTAGAGTAGTTAGAAGAAGTGGTAGGTCCTATAAAGAAGGTGATAGAGAATGATAGGTAGTGGTGGTGGCAGCATTAAATAGGATAGTCAGGAAAGTTCTCTTAGAGGAATTGATATTTGAATTGAGATCTGAAAGACCAAGGGGGAGCCTACCACATGTAAATTAGAGCAATTGTGAAGACTTAAATGAGTTTCAGGAACTGAATGAAGGTGTGTTTAGTTGAGTTTGAAAGCAGGACAGTGGAAGAAAAAGAGTGAAAAAGAAAGAAGAGACAAGATCTTGGAGAGCCTTACAGACTTGGTAAGAAGTTGAGATTTTATTCTGTATACAGTGGGAAGCCTTTGGAAAATGTTCTCTTTTTATTTCTAAAAAATACATATCTTATGATGGAGTTACATTACAATAAACCTATTGCATATTGAAGTATCTTAAGTTGAAAATGAAGTTAATGCACTTAACCTACTGAACATCATAGTTTAACCTAGTCTACCTTAAACATGCTCAGAACACTTATTACATTAGTGTACAGTTGGGCAAATCATCTAACAGAAAGCCTGTTTTATAATGAAGTGTTAAATATCTCATTAATTTATTGAATACTAAAAGTAAAAAACAATGCTTGAATGGGTAAAAATGGTTGTAACTTTATTGTTTGTTCGTCCTCATGATCATGTGGCTGGCTGGGTGCTATGGCTCCCTGCTGCTGCCCAGCATCATGAGAGAGTATCCAATGGCCTGTTTAGCCCAGGAAAAAATTAAAATTAAGAATTTGAAGTATAGTTTCTATTGAGTGTGTATCACTTTTACACTTTACATTATAAAGTCAAGAAATCCTAGGTCAAACCATTGCAAGTTGGGGACTATGTGTATTCACATTTATGATCTTTTATCAAATGTAAAGATATTTTACATTTTAATAACCTAAATAGAATTTAAAAATTCAGTTTGCTAACTATGAATGCTTTGTTAAATATCTGGCATTGTCTTCAAAAGCATGATGTGGTTTTTAACTTAATTACTCCTAAAAACACCAGAGATCATTTAGATTTTTTAAAAAGACATTGAGAGAGGACCTGAATTTGAAACTATCAAAATGGTCAAATTTTCTCAGTAAAAATTTTGTTTTCCCTGCTAAAGACATTTTCATTGATGTTCAGATATCTTCTCCTTGACATTAACTTACATAAAGGAAAGCAAACCTGTATACTGTCCCTTCCCACACTACCAAGACAAATCTATCAGTGGATAGGGGAGTAAAATATGTGTGTGTAAAAGGAAGCTTACAGAAGAAATAGATAATTTATACATTAGTAACATCTCAGAACAAACTGTGTATGCTTAGAAATAAAGGTGACTCCCTAAAAAATACCTTGTTCTTATTACCTAGCTACTTGGTTAATAAACATGAAAAGATACTTTCAGCCTTATAAATTGATATAACAAGTTAATATTTTATACCCATCAGATTGGCAAAATGAGTCCTTCAGTAAAAAATGGGGGAGATGAATACTCACATATGCTATTAATATCAATGTAAATTGGCACAATTATATAAAACATAATTTTTTAAAATTTAATACATTTGATGTATATTAACTATGACCCAGCAGCTACATTTCTAGTTGGTTTTCAGTATGGTCTCTGACTAGCAGTATCAGCAGCACCTGAAACCAGGGTAAAATTCAAATTTGAGGGCCCCCCACCAAACTTCCTAAACCAGAAACACTGGGGAAAGGGCCCAGCAGTTTGTTTTAATAAGCAGTCTAGATTATTCTGATGTCTGAGAGAGGTTGAGATCCAGTCTACTAGGAAACACTAGTGTATTTGTATAAGGACATATCTGTAAGAATTTAGTGCAGTATTTTTGAAATATGAAAAAATTAGAAATAATTCAGTTGATCTCCAAGACGGAAGTTGACAAATTTTCATGTATTCATAGATGCTGTACCATAGTTAAATTAATCTGTGTCTACATGGAATAGATCTCAAATTGAATGAGAACAATTTGCAAAATAAATACCATTTTACATAAATTATGTAAATTCTTAGAAATATAAAATATAGGGGCGCCTGTGTGGCTCAGTGGGTTAAGCCGCTGCCTTTGGCTCAGGTCATGATCTCAGGGTCCTGGGATCGAGTCCTGCATCGGGCTCTCTGCTCAGCATGGAGCCTGCTTCCTTCTCTCTCTCTCTGCCTGCCTCTCAGTGTACTTGTAATTTCTCTCTGTCAAATAAATAAATAAAATCTTTAAAAAAAAAAAGAAATATAAAATATAATGTATTATTTATAAGTACTGAAAAGTGATAGTATAAGAAATGTAGTGGACTTGTTGCAAATTTTGTGAAAATGTTTGCCTTTGGGGAAGGAGGAATGGGAACATAGTAGATTAAATCTTATTTTCTTTCTAAGCCAAATAAATATGTAGAAAGGAGAGAAATGGGAAAAAAAGACAAAAGAATTATATTTATTAAATTGGGGTATGAGTAGATAAGTGTTTATTACATTCTTCTTTGCATTTCTCTATATTTAAAATATTTTTAAATGAAAAATAAAGGTGAGGCCATACTAAGCTATACCATATATCAAAATTTACCATAAAGTTGAGGTAATGACAATATTGTGCTACTTTCCTTGGAAAAGATAGGTAGATCAGCATAATAGAAATGGAAAAAAAAATTAGACTTATCTTACATGAAGTTTTAAACTGTAATTTCATGTATTTTCCCCTTGTCAATAATATAAAAAATAGAAGTTAAATTATTTTAAAATTCTTAATAACTAAAAAATGTTCTAATGTGCACATACATTTACTTTAAGAATGATTTAAGGCTACAGATGGAAGCTCAGCGTATATGCCTCTCTCTGGTTTATTCAACACATGTCGATCAAGTTCGTGAATATATGGAAAATGAAAAAGATAAAGCTCTTTGTAGTCTTAAGGAGGAACTTATTTCTGCCCAAGAGGAAAAGATAAAGGAACTTCAGGAAATACACCAGCAAGAGCTACAGAATATAAAAACACAAGGAACAGGTAAATGATTTCTTTTTTTTAGTTTTTTTTTATTTGTCTGAAAGTGAGCAAGAGAGGGAAAGAGCGTACTGAGGGAGAAGGAGAATTAGACTCCCTGCTGAGTAGAGAGCCTGTTGCTGGGCTCCATCCCAGGACCCAGAGATCATGAACCGAGCCAAAGGCAGACACTTAACAACTGACTGAGCCACCTAGGTGCCCCTGGGTAAATGGTTTCTAAAAAAAAAAAAAAATTATAAATGCTATGTGACAAATAAGTATCATTTAGAGCCTACCCACCCTTCCATAATTTTGTCCTTGCCTTAGAACCCATAGAAGAGGGTAACTATACCCCAGTCCTGGATTCATTTGTTCATGTAATCATTGTTCATGTAATCTTTTTTTTTTAAGTGCTTGAGAAATCTAAAATCACTGAATCATTTTCCCCCAGAAGTTAGAATCAAGTGGGAAAGCAATATAAAATAATTTCTTAGAAAGCAATAGGATAATTTCTGTAATAGAAGAATGACTAGAAAGAACAGAGAAAGAAAGGAGAAAAGTTTCATAGTTTCTGGAAGAATGAGTGGGGTGGGGCAGCAGGCAGAAGGAGGAGGTTGGAATTTTAGAGAAGGCTCCTGAGTCTTAAACATAGAAGTGTGAGAGATTGTATCCATTTTGGAGAATTGAGAGTTCAAGTTATATGAGATAGTAGTAGGGAATAAAGCTGGAAAGACTGACAGGAGCTTGATCAGAAAAGGCTTTATTTATATACTCTGACTGAACCATGTGTAAGTCTTTTGCTACTGGTGAGAAGACCTATAGGATTTTAAGTAGTAGGAGTAACATTAAAATGTTTGTTTTAAGGTAACATCATGGGGCAAAGTGGAGGAGATAACTATTGATGGGTAAACCAATTAAGCAACTTTGGCAGTAATTCTGCTAATAATAATATTTATAACAGTAAAATTTAAGAGTTAAAAGAGGTAGGCTGTAGTCTGTAGTAAATAGGAAAAGGGAAAAATTAAGAGTGATCTCTAAGTTTCTAGCTTGGGTAGTTGGATTGAAAAATGACTGTAGTCACAAAGAGGATGCAGAGAAGATCTGTGGGGAAAATAATAAATTCAGGTTGCTACATATTGAGTTAAAGAGACCTACTGACTTTAGAAAAGAGTTGTCTTGTAGGTAGTTAAAGATAGAAGTCCAAAACACAAGAGGGAGGTTTGGGTTGATGATAAAGATTTGGTATCAGAAGATCATTTGAGGCCAGAGAAAAGAATGAGATGTCCTGGGAGACTGTAGTTTGGGCCAAAAGACTAAGATGGAACTGTGGGAAGCAGGAACATATAAGGAACCTGAAATAGAAGACTACTTGCAGTTAACTTTTATCTTTAATAATTATTTAATCACTGAATGAATTAGACTTCTTCTGTTCAAGGCATCTCTAGGCTTTCACCCTTGACAGATTTGCTTTTGAGAATGAGGTGGTTCATAAGTTTGTGCAGTTGCTCTGTTGAAGAGAGTAGAATTTAAAGAGTGACTTAGAAAAGAATGCCATAGTTTTCACTAAAGGAGTTCCTTGGGTTTGAATGTAGTAAGATGTTAAATGTTTGTTGTTTTTATTGACATCCTCTTTAGATAGAATCTGTCCAGTGATTTTTAACTACAAGTTAATTAATTGGTCTGCTAATGGTTGATGAATTTAGTTAGTGAGTAGTCACCATCATTTTTTAAATAAAAGAGTATGGGAGATCAGGAAACAATGGAGTATATAGCATGTAGAAAGGGCAGATAATGATTTGTAAAATTCTTATGTCAGTTTTTCATGGATGTATAAATAGGTTATGATATGTGATGTATTTCTCGTATTGGGTAGTAGCAAAAAATTTTGTAAGTCACTGCTTTATGCCAATTTGTAGCATATAAACAATTTTACACATTATCTGGAACAGTTAACAATGAGCAGTAGAAAAGAACTTTGAAAGAAAGAATTTAAAACTAATGTTATTGTAAAGGAAGCTTCCTTTAATATATAATAATAGTACTTAAGTATGTGAATTAAATGTTTAATGCAGTATCTGTTCTGTTAGGTGGTGAAGCAAAGCCTTTACAAATGCTCATTGGAAAACTACGCAAGGCGGTGTCTGAAGAATGTTCTTATTTTACACAGGTAAGATATTAGTTAAAAAGTCCTTTTTAGACAGGAAATGCTAGGCTTCAGAACTGCACTTAAAAAATATTCCCAAGTTTTTAAGTTTAAAATGAACATTTAAATGTTTCCTCATAATCTTTTGAAATAAAATAAATTGAAGTAAATTATCTTAACAGTTGAACAGACAAAATGTATACCTAAGACAGAAAGAAGAGTGGACCAATAAAACCCCAGACAGGTCTGTTTCCTGCCGCTGCCCACTCAGTGGTTGAGTGTATCTGATGACTTTCTTGGGGAGATTGCACAAGACCATTAAGATACAATTTCACACTTCAGATTGCCAAAAACTGAAAACCCTATTTATGCCAGTATAATTATATTTGTGAAGATGGGCTGAAATAGAACCTCTTATATACTGCTAGTGAGAAAGTACTACCTTGAGAAGCAAGTTGACAAGGTCTATTTTTGAAGTTATATAGCCCATAGCCCAAGCATTTGTGCACGAGATCTATTCATTGCTTAAGTGTCTAAGTTAAAAATGGGAGGGGTGCCTGGGTGGCTTAGTCCATTAAGCACCTGCTTTCAGGTTGGCCTGTGATTCTTGGGTCCTGGGATTGAGCCCCGCATTGGACTCCCTGCTCAGTGGGGAGCCCATTTCTCCCTTTCCCTCTGCCTGCTGCTCTGCCTGCTTGTGCACGCTTGCTCACTCTCAAATAAATAAATAAAATCTTTGTAAAAAAATAAGTTAAAAATGGGAGACAGCTCTGAAACTGTGTTATCTCCATGCAGTAGAACTCCATTTAGTAGTGCTTGATATCTGTATTAATATCAGTAAATCTCAAAAAAGTATAAAGCTTGTATGCTTGATTACTTACCTCTGGGTAAAGGGAAAGGTGAATAAAATGGGTAGGCAGTAGTTAAAACAAAGAGCTTCAAATCTCTATGTACTGTTCAGTTTCTTTAAAAAAACATGGAGATAATATGAGAAAATATTACTGTTTGTTTAAGTTAGGTAATAAATTATTTTTTCTGCATATTTGAAATAGTTCAAAATTTAAAATACATGCTTTGGCTTGTCCCTGATTTCTTCCCAGGCTTTTGTATTTATAAACTGAAGGGGGGGAAACAGTGGTATTAGTTGGGAGAGGTAGAGCTACCTTACTGATTTTTTTTTTTTTTTAAAGATTTGTTTATTTGAGAGTGAGTGAGAGAGGTGGGTGGGGGGTGGGTAGAGAGCAAGAGAGAGAATCTTGAGCAGCCTCTGCACTGAGCATAGAGCCCAACCTGGGGCCCCATCTCATGACCCTGAGATCGTGACCTGTGCTGAAGCAAGCAGTTGGACACTTAACCAGCTGAGCCACTCAGGGGCCCCAATTCTGATTTCCTATAATATTGTTCAAAAAGTGAGAACTAAGCCCAGCTAAGGCCTATCTTCCTTCAGCTACTCAGCAATCTCCACCTCCACCTCTGCCAAAGGGTTCAGACATTGTCCTTGTGTATCTCTTGTTGGTAGCAAATAATGGAATGAGGGCCCAAATCATAGTAGTTCATTTATAAGCTGACATTACATGTTCCTTCCTTTTTAGTTGTCTTTACCTGATTGCTCATCTCAAGTTAAAATGTGAATCAGCTTGTTCTAAGAAAGTGTTCCTCTGGGATTCTTCATGAAACGTGGTTTTGTCACTAATTGTTGATGTTGCCATGGACTAGTTAACTTCATCTTTTTGAGTGTTTCTTCATCTGTAAATGGGGTTTCTATCAGCTCTAACATGATAAAATTCCATCTTAGGAACTGTGCTGAAAATTTAATAAATTCAATTATTAATTGACAGTATATTTAACTTCTAAGCAAATCTCAAAAAATAAGGAATAATAAGCAGTTTGGTTTTTAAGTCTAGAAGTTAGAGGTTGTTTCCAGTTGTATGTGAGGCATAGGTGAATCTCAAATGATTGTGGGTCATGTATTGTTTTTAAATGATGGTAGAATTGTTTCTTGCTCAGGAGAAAAACCAGAATAATGTGTCAAATATTTTTAATTTGTTTGTGTATATAAAGCACAGAATACTACCTTTGTGTTACAGAAAAGTATATGGACATAATCTCCTACATATAATTTCTTTTTTTTTTTTTAAACTTACTTATTTGAGAGAGAGCAAGTGAGTATGTTAAGCAGGGGGAGGGGCTGACAGAGAGGAAGAGAATCTCATGTAGACTCTGCACTGAGTCTGGAGCACAACTTGGGGCTTGATATCATGACCCTGGGATCACAACCTGAGCCAGAATCAAGAATTGAACATTTAACAGACTGAGCCACCCAGGTGCCTTCATATATTATAATTTCTGTAGAATTTATAGACTACTTTCTAGTCATCTTTTTTTTTTTTAAAGTAAGATCTGTGCCCAGCTTGGGGCTTTACCTCAAGATCAAGAGTCACATACTCTTTCCGCTGAGCCAGCCAGGCACCCCTATAGGGGTCATCATTTTTTAACTTCTATCCTTGTCTTCTGGTATTTTTTCAAGGGTGGTTAACATTACAGAGATAACGTCAGTCTAGGATCCAAGCTAGAAAATGATAGATTAAAGTACTAGCTATATTCATTATTAGAAGCAAAAAAATAGTTTAATGCAATTAATATTATAATTATTTTCCTGCTCTAAGAATTTCATGTCCTATATTAAGGGAGAAAGATCTAGACTTAATCGTTTCTTTTGCACACTGACAGGGTGTATAGAAGAGTGTTTTCCTACTGATTTTTCTGTGCCATTTTGACTGTCTTTTGCATTTAGGAAAATAATGTTTAATGATTTTCAAAGGTAGACATCAACATTTTAATTCTGTAAAATATCTAATTTTTTTGTTAATAGACTTTTTGCAATGTCCTTGATGAACATAATACTTCTGCTTTAAAATGTGAAGTAAATGTAGAAGAGAGAGAGAGTGCTGGTGTTCACACTTCTGAAAATCAAGAACTAGAATTGCAAGATTATAGATACGAAGTTCAAGGTAATAAAATCTGATCACATTTTCTTAAATCATTTAATGATGAACTTTTACTTTTAATCATGATTTAGTCACTTAATTGGATTCATGAAATCTTATATTTAATACAGATTTTTATTTTTTAAAAAAATGCAATAATTGTGATATAAAGAGAACCAAAGATGTCTACAAGTTTCTTGTCTCTTTATCCTTTATCCCTCTACTCCTATGTTTTTCCCTGTGTAATTTTTTCCTTAATTTTACACCATTGATCCATATCTTTGAAAGTTATTGTATTTATTAAATATATTTATGTCAGTGATTTTTTTTTTTTAAAGAATAAGAAGACCTAAATTATCGTTCTTTTTTTTTTTTTTTTTTTATTCGACAGAGTCACAAGTAGGCAGAGAGGCAGGCAGAGGCAGGCTGAGAGGCAGGCAGAAAGGGAGAGGGGGAAGCAGGGTCCCTGCTGAGCAGAGAGCCCGATGTGGGGCTTGATCCCAGGACCCTGAGATCACATCCTGAGCTGAAGTCAGAGGCTTTAACCCACTGAGCCACCCAGGCACCCTCCTAAATTATCATTCTTAAAAAGAATCCTATATTTATTTTTACAAACTGTGATCTCAGTTAGTTTTTTGGTATTTTTTTCAGAGGTAAAATTTTTTCTATCCCTATCCATTTATATGAATAGTGAAAAAAATGTATACAAATTAATGACTACTAAAATAAATTAGCATATTTTAATGTAGAATCATCAAGTTATCTTTCTAGCACATCTTTTACATTAATGAGATTAAAATTTTTGGTAATTAAATATATGAAGTGTACTTCTAGCAGGCAATTTTCTGAAGTCATGAATAGATAAATAATACTTATTGAAAGAAGCAGACTTTTACTATAAAGTGAAATTGTTATAATTGTTTATTTATCATCTAGACTTGCAAGAAAATATGGAAACTCTTCTCAACAAAGTAACAGAAGAATACAATAAACTCTTGGTACTTCAAACACAATTAAGTAAGGTCTGTGAAATGGAAAATGTATTATGTTTTCCTTTATTGTGTTATGTACTATTTTGTAAGCTTCTTCATCAACCAAGAATTTCTAAAATAAGTGAACATGATAAAGATGAGGGAAAAGTGACATATTTATAGTATCAGTGAGCTAAAGGAATTTCTGCAAGTTGAATACTTATTTTACCCCTTTAGGGAGTTTTGGAAATCCTGATAAAATAAATATAAAATGTCAGATTGTAAACTTGGCGAAACAGTTGTATTTAATTTTACATACAACAGTTTTAAAGTAGTGGGTCTGTCTGTTTTAGAGAAATATAGAATTAGTGTAGTTGTTAGAACATAGCTAACATGTTGTATATGTCAAATTTCTTTCAAGTAGTTGTTTTAGAAATGTGTGCACACAAAACTCAGAGTATAGATGGCATAGTGTAATTTACTAACTATATCAGGAAAATAAACAGCATATATTGGCAAAGATAAGTGTTGTAATCTTCACGTTGTAGAAAAAATTCCAGAAGGATCTCTTTGTCTGTTTGCGATACTTTTGATGTCATTATATTAAGTTGTGTGGATTTAAAAGATTTAGCAGGGAGTGAAAGTTCTATCGGTGATGAGGGATGCTGTAGCTGAAATTCTTGTTTCTCTTCCCCTCCTTCTTTCTTGCCTTCTGTCTTCCCCTATTTCTCCTTCCTCCTTTCCATCATTCCTTTTCTCTTTCTCTTCCTGTGCAATTAAGCAAACTTCATCTTACCTTTTCTAAAACTTGTGAACCTACTCCAGTATCTTACAGATAACTTTGTAGGTCAAGTGGAGGAGGAGGTCAAGTGGATAGATAAAAATCCTTTTTTAACTCCACATTTCCCTACAATAATTACTTTTCTGTTTCCCTTCATAGCCAACATGTTGAACCCTATTCAGAATCATCATGCCATTTCCTTACCAATAATCTTAGCGATTTGGATTTTCTGTTTTTCTTCTGCCCTCATCCTCTTTCCTGTGACCCTTCTTCTCTACTCATATTTGGGTTTCTGAGGGCTGCTAAGAAAATTAGATGCAGATGTGGTTTGGTAACACTACATAAGGATGGTCGACATCAGTTGGACCCTCTGGATCACTTGACAATTCTTTTATGTGGTCTTTTATCCTTTCATAGGCCCTTCAGTAGATATTTCCCAACTTTACAAAGTTTCCTCAAGTCATATATTCCACTTCTACTCCCCTTTTTTCTTTGCAGTTGACCTTAGCTCTTTTTTCTCTGCAAGTATTAGAGCTATCGATTATAAATTATCTCAGCCTGCTGCCTCTAGACCATATATATTTCTTTAAATCTGTGAAAGCCCTAATTTATTTTCCTTCTGTCTGTGAAGATATTACTCCTTTTCCTAACCAAGGTTATTTTATTTCCTATTCTTTTGTTAGTATATCCTTCTACCTCCTCTAAGATTGATAACCTGTTCCTTCCCTCTGTTCTGTGATTTTAGCTCCTTTGTTTTTCTCTATTTCTGTTCCTTCCCCTTACACATTCCTCAGATCTCTCCTTTTGAGGTGCCTGGGTGGCTCAGTGGGTCCCTCTGCCTTTGGCTCAGGTCATGATCTCAGAGTCCTGGGATCGAGTCCCGCATCAGACTCTCTGCTTGGCAGGGAGCCTGCTTTCTCTCCTCTCTCTCTCTCTCTCTCTCTCTCTCTCTGCCTGCCTCTCTGCCTGCCTATGATCTCTGTCTGTCAAATAAATAAATAAAATCTTTAAAAAAAAAAAAGAAAAGAGTCAGATCTCTCCTTTTGAGAACATAATCCATCCTCAATCCTTCATCTTCCTTTGTGTCTCTTTCTCCTTCACTGTCACCTTCTTTAAAAAAAAGAATAAACTACAGCCAGAACTTCCCATCACCTCCTCTCTTTTACTCCTTCTAAGCAAGCTCTCCACTAGTACTTCACAATGTTTTCTTTGGCAAAAGTCAGCAGTGATTTCCTTCCCCCCTTCCAAATTTTTAACTTAACTTCAGGTTAATTAACAGAAGTGAATCATTGCCAGATTTCCTTTGTTTTCTTACTTCCTTATTTTCTTTCTTTTAAAAATGTTGCTTTTCCTATGGCAGTACACAGTTGAAGCTATTAAATAGTGTAGGAGGGCTTATAGTAAGTAATCCACAGTGATGAATTTGTGAGTGAGTGAGTGATTTGTCATTTTGCCTCTTTACTTTTAGGACAGTGAGTGGGCAGCAGTTTGCTTTGATGAGACACACACCTCCCTTCCCCAGTGCCAGAATGTAGGAGGCCTAATCTGGAACGCAAACACCCACACTAACTTCTTTAGTTCTCCCCAGGAAAAAAAAAAGTAAAAAAATGAATTTCACTTTTTTAACCCCAGAAGGTAGCTACAACCACTGAGGTATCCCAGAGGTTTGTTGAGATCACACTCAGCACTACAATACATCACTGCCCTAACCTGTTACCTTCATGTTCTAATCCTGTTTTAGCCATACTGAAGAGTGTCCCAAATGCACCTGATCTTTCACCTCTGGCCTCTATTGCATGTTGTTTTTTCTGCCAAACATTGCGCATCTACCTCCAATCTGCTTGGTGTGTTCCTACTTGATCTTCTAGTTGGTTCAGATGTTACTTCCTTTGGGTCCTTTTTACCTATCTTTCTAGACTGTTGGCATTTCTTCCTCCATTTTCTTAGCATCTGTACAAGCTTTTGCATACTGCACTTATCTCTTTCTGTTATTTTAAATATTCCATGACCCCCATCTTTTTTCCCTGTTCCCATAGCTCCTTGTACAAATTTGCATTTATTTTTTATTTTTTTAAAAGATTTTATTTATTTATTTGACAGAGATCACAAGTAGGCAGAGAAGCAGACAGGGAGAGAGAGGAGGAAGTAGGCTCCCCACTAAGCATAGAGCCCAATGTGGGGCTCGATCCCAGGACTCTGGGATCGTGACCTGAGCCAAAGGCAGAGGCTTTAACCCACTGAGCCACCCAGGTGCCCCAAATGTTTGCTGAATGAATTAAGTGAGGGAATAGAAAGGTTAGGCTGGAAAGTGAAGAATTTACCTGACAGGTTTTATTTCCTTTGGGAAATAATTGGCAAGGTCCTCTGCTGAAAGGTGCTCAGGGTGTTAGGCATGGGGTAGAGGACTTGATAAGAGTAGTACCAACTGAAATAACCTTCATCAGAAATAGCTTTTTTTTTTTAAACATATAATATATTATTTGCTTCAGGGATACAGGTCCGTGAATCATCAGTCTTACACAATTCACAGCACTCATCATAGCACATACCTCCCCAGTGCCCATAACCCAGCCACCTTATACCTCCCCGCTCTCCCTCCAGCAGCCTTCAATTTATTTCTTGAGCTTAAGAGTCTCTTATGGTTTTTCTCCCTCCCCAGTCCCATCTTGTTTCATCTTTTTCCCTCCCTACCCCCACAACTCCCCACCCTTTCCCTCAAATGCCTCATATCAGAGAGATCATATGATAATTGCCTTTCTCTGATTGACGTATTTCGCTTAGCATAATACCCTCTAGTTCCATCCACGTTGTTGCAAATGTCAAGATCTTGGTTTTTTGATGGCTGCATAGTATTACAGTGTGTGTATGTGTGTATGTGTGTTTCACACACATACCACCACATCTTCTTTATCCATTCATCTGTTGATGGACATCTAGGTTCTTTCTGTAGTTTGGCTATTGTGGACAGTGCTGCTATCAACATTTGGATGCACATGCCCCTTCGGATCTACATTTGTATTTTTAGGGTAAACGCCCAGTAATGCAATTGCTAGGTTGTAGGGTAGCTCAATTTTCAACTTCCTAAGGAACCTTCATACTGTTTTCTGGAGTGGCTGCAGCAGCTTGCACGGAAATACCTTTTATCCTATTACTCACCTGCTTTTTGTGGTGTCTTTTGTTCATCTAGTATAGCAAGTTCAGACTCTTTCCCCTTTTGAAGTGCTTTGTAGTCTAGATCGTTCTTACTTATCTAGCGATCTTCCTCCATCCTTTCCCAAATTAAACCCCTCTCAACAAGATTATTGTCTTCAGTAGTTATGTGATAGGCCATTCTTTCACAAATGCTTACTTTTTCTTCCTTATAGTCTTTCCTAATCATGACCCAAAATGATTGAGACCCAAGTTAAGTTTGACTTACTCCATAATTACACAGTCTTTCTGTTATTGCCCTTAACGTTGATTATAGTTTAGTGCTTCACTAATTTTTTTTTTTTTTTTAAGAGAGGGATGATGGGGGCCAGGGGCAGAGAGAGAGAGAGAAAAACCCAAGCAGGCCCCATAAGCAGTACATAGACTGAAGGAGTGCTTCATCTCTTGATCCTGAGATCATGACCTGAGCTGAAAGTAAAAGTCAGACATTTAACGAACTGAGCCTCTGTTGCTCCTCTAATTGTTTAATTTTCTTCCCTCGCTAGTTGATAAATTCTGTAAGGGCAGATATGGTATATCTGTGTCACAGTGCTAGTCCTGTAGTAGATAATTATTGAGTATTTGATGAATAACTAAATTAGTACACATATGCATCTGACAAATTGCTGCCTAATTTTAAAGTAAGGAAACAATGTGATATTTATCTGTTTTCATTATTTTCCTTACTTTTATGTGAAGAACTGCATATCAGTTGTCAGTTACCTAGAGGTATATAGATTAGATTCATAAAGTTATACTATCAGGTATTGATAAACATAAAATTTACTATGTATGAGTTGAAATTCCAAAGACCAAGTCATATTATAAATATTACCTGAACTTTATACCAAAATTCTGTGCAGTTTCTGTTTTTATATTAAAATGGACTTCTTTCTGGGTATGACCAAACAATATACTTACTAATTGCAGTGCTGTGAAGGGAATATGAGTCATTGTCAGAAGAAAGCAAAAAATAAGTTGGAAGGGAAAATGTTTGTGTCAGAGTGTTAAAATTCTAAGTGATTCTCAATAACATTTGTAGTGTAAAGCTGCTTTAATATAGTTTTCAAAATGCTGAATCATATATTTATGTCACTCCTCTTCTGTTAATTTCAATAGATTCAGGGACAGGAGACAGATGTTGTCAAACTTAAATTTGCAGAAGGAAACCTACCAAAAGAGGAAAGTTCTCAGATGACCAGTTTGCAAGACATTGGTAAATTTTGATTATATACCATGGTGTAGTATTTTTATACCAAATATTTTGTCATTTGATTTTTTACTTTAAAATTTGAGTCAACCTCAAATTGTCTTGGCATTTCATTACAATCACTCTGCTTTTAGTTTTCTCATTCTCAAAATGGAGGGTTTGGACTATTCCTTTCTAATGTCTCACTTACTTGTTCTGTGATTCTTAATTGTTTTCAATTTAAAGACATGATATTGATAGATTTAGGGGTACTGCAGACATGAAGTTAGAAGAAATGATCTTGAATTACACTATTCATTTTTTTTTTCATCAGTCAAAATGAGTCTAAGTGAAATTCTTTACTACTAAGAAAGCATTATTTTTTCAAAGAATGAATAATCTCTGTAAACAAAAAAAAAGTGTGCTACTTCAGTAAGAAATTTGTTTTGAAATGTGTATTTTCTTCTCTTCCTATAACTTAGATGTCAGTTGTAAAAGCAAGTTTTCTACTCTGCAAGATTATGAAAACATTAAACAACTTGAAGGACAAGTTCAAGAATTAGAAAACCTCATATTCTCTTTGCAGCAACAGTTGAAAGAAACAGAAGAAAATTATGGAGCAGAGATCCATTGTTTGCAGGAAAGGCTTCAAGCTGTTACTGTATCCACAGTTCAGCCAAGGTACTCATCCGTTTACAGTCTCATTCAGCAGTATTTATAGCTTAGTAACAATCATAGCATAGTTGTTTTTCAGTAGCAAATGTAACTTAACCAAAGTTCCTTGAAAGAGATGGGATGCCACATAATCAAGAAATAAGAACAGGAGATAATACTTTGAAATGTCTGAAGTAAGTATTGTTATAAACCAAAGATATTCTATTATAGAGATTTTACTTACACCTTTATCTTATAAAGATGGTGGTTGTTGTTAATCTGCTGGATTAAATCAGAGTGTGCTTGTATTACTTATCCTATGCCTGGTCTTTGCTACTTTGATGTGGGGCATACCATATATATACTTATATACCATATAAGATAAGATCATTTCAGTCATGGCTGGACTTTCTCCACCTAGTTGTCTAATACTCAAATTGACTATGTCCAAAATAGAACTCTGGATCTTCCCCTGGAAATTTGCTCCTTCTGTAGCCATCTCCATCTAAGGTGACTCTTCTTTCTCTCCTTTTCCTTCTAATCTTTCAAGAAATCCTATTATCTCTGCCTCCAAAATACATCTAACTGGACTATTTCTCACTAGCTCCCTGCCATCATCATCTCTTACCTGGGTTACTACAACAACTCATCTCCCTGTTTCTACCCTCTTTCCTAATGTCTGTTCTCAACACATTTCTACAACTTTGCATTTAAAATGTAAGAATTTGCTTTTAAATTTAAGACCGATCATTTTAGTCCCATACTCTTCTTTCCTAACAATGCCTTACTCAGTCCTACCTGATGGTTCCTTGTTACCACTTGGACTTATCTCCTTGCCTGTCTTTATTGTCACACCACACATTTTCCTTGAGATCCTCAGACCATCGGTATGCTCCTGCTTCAGGGACTTCTCATTATTGTTTCTTCTACCCAGAATTCTCTTTCCCCAACATGCTTACCTTCTTTGGGTCTTTTTGCAGATCTCATGTTCTCATGAGGCCTATCCTGATCACCCCGTTTAAGTTAAAATTGCTGTTTAGAACTCTGTACACTAATTTCCTGCTTAATTTTTTCCCTACTACTTAATATTGCCTGTTACATGTATGTAAAGCTGTGTATGTATAAAATTTAAAAAAAACAAGTCTATTTATATTTGTAGGGGACTTTGTTTTGTTTGCTTTATTTTCTGCCTTTTATGAAAGACTTCAGGCTTTGTAAAGGTGGGGGTTTTGTCCGAGTTGATGTATTCCAAACCTTATAATAATTCCCTCCATGTGGTAGGTGCTTGATAAATATTTGTTAAATGAATGAGAGAACAGCTCATAACTTAGTTAGGAAGTATGCTTTAATGTTTAAACTATCTCTATAAAGTGCTCAGAGACTTCATCTAACTTTGGCTGGCTCTGCTGTTCTAGGCCTGATATCTTCATAGGCGCTTATTAATGGAATCTCAAGCCCAACATTTTTTTTTTCTTTGAGACAAAATACTGAATTCCACACTTGTTTGGAAGCAGTCCGTTTTTCCTTCTTTTACTCAGTGCCAGTATATAGGCTTTGGAATTATCCATCAGTCTTGGCATAGCCTTATAAAGCTTACATCTTATTTGAGATCGGTGGTTCTTAAACTTGGCCATGCATCAAAAACAGTGGAGGTTTTTGAATACTTAAAATTAGATTACTGGATTATACATTTGGAGAGTCAGACTCAGTAGCTTTGAGATGGACCCTGGACATTTGTATTTGTAACAAGATAATTCTGATGCAGATAGTTTATGGATTGACATTTCAAAACTACGACTGAGTTTTCTGATATGGAAGAAAGTAAGTAAATAGCAGGAAGTCACTAATAATCAACTACAATGTTTCAAGTAACCTTCCTTTAATTAGTGATGCTTTCTCTCTAAAACATGAAGAAAAGGGAGTTTTCTGGAAATGAAGACTTACTTTGCAGTTATTGAATTTGAGCTTTTACCAGTTAACCACCCTCTCTTAGAGGTTTCTGTAATGTTCAGTGGAAGTGTGTTGACAGTACCTTTAAACTAAGACCATTAGTCTTCTCCCACCCCCCCCCCAAAAAAGAGGTTTACTGACCCATGCTCACTCCTACTAGCAGTGATGAATCAAAGTTATTTCTTGTAAATGTCATCACATTTTTGGATACAATTAAGATACTTTTGAATAAAGAGTATGTGAATAAGGAGCATGCTGTTCTTCTAAGATAGATTTGAACTAGTTTAAAAAATATGTAAAAAATAATTGAATCATTCATTTAACATATATTTGGAGCTGGCCTACTAAAGCCTCTTACAGGTATGCCAGAGCCTCATGGAATGACTTTTGGCTTTAGAGTCAAATCTGCATTTGACACCTGATTTAACTTTTTACTGGCTATATGATCTTGGGCAGATTGTTTTAACATATTTAGGTAATAATATTAGGGACAATATAAGTACCATTAAGATTGTGAGGATTAAATGAAATAATGATTGGAACAAGCTTGGCTAGGTTCATGGAGGAAGCTTTAGATCTATATAAAGTGGCTTTTTTCCCTCAAGGGACTTCAGTCTAATCATTGAAAAAGACTTACTACAAAACAGTTTTTAAGAAGTAGTAGGTTAAGGCATGTAACATGGTGATAGAACCAGAGTGCTGGAATTTAAACCCGTGTTTGTGTGACATCTTCCACTGCACATTTTTGTAATAATTGTCTATTGGAGTTGTTCTAGGGGAAATGGAAATGAAGGGATGAATATCAAATAATGGATTAGAAGGAATGTTGAGAACAAAGTGAAGGGGAAAAATAAAGATGACCTTGTGTTGTTTGAACTAGAGAACATGGAAAACAGTGGTATGTTAATATAAATAGAGAAGTAAGGACAGTGTGGAGTAGTACCTTAATTATAAGAGGAGAGCAGTGAGTTTGGTTTTAGCTAGTTTTTTTGAATTTGGGATAAATACTTTCAAATGTTGTAAAGGTATAAAATGGAGTCATTGTGAACAAAGTACCATTTTTTATTAGAGTTTGGATCTTAATAACCATAAATAATCAGGAGGGTTTTCTAAGCTATGAGAAAGGAATCAAAACATGGAACCAAGGATCAGAATAGTTGTATACAAGAAGAAATGAGGAAACAGACAAAATTGTGAGATAGACAAGAACCAGGGAAGGGCAGAGAAGAAACAAAAGGGAGATGAGTTTTTACAGTCATTTAACATGAATCTAGAACGCGAATAGGCAGTTCACAGCAGAGGAAACCTACAGGCCAATAGAAGTTGAAGGATATATAATCTCAAAAATAAAACCATCATGTTCTAACAAAGTTCAAAACTCTTAAGACTCTGTGTTGCTGAAGTTTTGGGTAAATACTTAAATAACACTGTTATGGGTTAAAATTAATATAACTCTTTGGAATATGGCATTATGTTGAAATTTTAAATATTAAATATTTTAATCTTATTTGTAAGATTTATCATACAGAAAATCCACAAATGTGTGCAAGACATACTTACGAGGATTTATGTTGTAGCATTATTTGTAATAGTGAACATTTGGAGACAACCAAATGTCTGTCAATAGGGGTTAGTTATATAAGTTATGAAATGAGTTGATGATAACTTGTATCTGGCCAATTTGGGACAGAATGAAAGAAGAGGATAGGAGAGAGAAAGGAGAAGCTGGGCAGGAGGGGGTTGGAATAAAGAAGGCAGCATGGGTGCATATGAAAATAGAAGTGAGAAATTGTATTAGTCAGAAAAAATTATAATTAGCTCCTTTGTTCTTTTTCCCACTAAATATTAAATATACCTTGTTTTTATGACCCAAGTTCAACATTATAAGGAAAAAAAATCACTTTTTTATAAAATAATACCTGTAAAACAATATAGAATAAAGACATGAACACCAAAAAATAAATGAATAGATTAAAAACAAAAAATATCTGGAAGTGTCTGTATAAATTAAAAATCTTCCTTTTCTTGTCTCTGCTCCCCAGATCTGCTAGAGTTAATCATTGTTACTTTTGACATGTATTCATCCAGATGTTTTTTTCTGTGTGTGTGTAAATGATTTTTTTAATAAAAAATGAGATTTTATAGACTTTTTTACTTGGTAATAAAACTTTTTAAAAATGTCTGTCTGTACCTGTAAATAGCTCTACATCATATATTTTTAGTACACGTTCTAAAATGGCATAAAATTCAATGGTGATCTGTTGAAATATTCTCTCATTCAGTTGTGTTACTTTAGTTTTAAATGGAAAAATTAGCCAAAAATACTATTTAAGTCACAATACCTGTAACTCTTGATCTGTCATCTTTTTTGCCCCTGCCCTAGTACACATTTTATGCATGCTGTAATTTTGAACTGACCGTAAAACTCACAATTCTAATTCCTTCACTCTCTTTTTTGTTTAGTTTCTCCATTGATTCGATGGTAATAACTGAATCTGATGTCCAGAAAACAGTATATCCTGGAAGTTGTCTAAACCAGAACACTGATGGTACAATAGAGGTATTGTATCTTTAAATTGTGTGCACTGATATTATTTTTCTTACTGTCATTTTTATATCTGCAGTAATTATCCAATCTCATATTTGCTGAGAGGTAAGCATAATATATAAAGTCTTATATAAAAGACCCAGAATAATACATAAATAAAGAAATTTAATGTATTTTCGTAGCATAGGACTAACACAGTTAAAATTGAGAGTTTTTTCTCTCTAAAAATTTTCTAACTTAAAATTTGTCTTGTTTTGTATAACATTAGCTGTATTAACAAATTAGTTTCAATGCCCTTGCAACAGCTTTTCTTGCCACCATAGGAAGTTGAATCAGTTCACGTCTAGAATAGTATTTAGGAATCCTCAAAATTCCCAAAAGATATGGCTGGAACAATAGACAAGGCTTCCTTCAGCACAGGCCATCTGATATATAAAAGCCCCTCATCTTTTACAGTATAGGCCTGCACATTCTGCCTATCCTCAACATTTTATATACTCCCATTTCGTAGCCACTTTTCTGAAACTTGCAGCTGCAAAACCCTTATTTTACTTCAGTAGATTTTTGATTCTTAACTCCTATAGAAAACAAAGATTATTGCATTCTCTTGTTTTGGATAGAGAGGAGAGATGTCTACATATCTTGATTCTTCTATACTCATCCTCTATGGAGTATTCAGATAATTAATAAATAGCTTTGATGCTGAGAATATGTTTCTATATTTTTTAACTTTGTGTTTTTTCTAGTTGAAAAGATAATTTGTATTTGCAGAGAATTGGACAGTATTAATAAATATTAGGAAGATAAAAATTGCTTATAATTTCATAAGCAAAGATAGCCACTATTAACATTCTTAAAATTAAAAACTTCTTAATTATATTTATGAAGTGTCTTTATTGCACTGTAGAACTGTGTATTGGTAATTAGAATATATAAATATATTTCTCACTTAGCATCATTAAGTTTGGTGTATTAAGTACATTTTTTGTAAGTGCATTATTTAGTAGAATTATACACTAGAATTATTCACCAGAATTATTATTTTTAAATAAGAACAGAACTAAAACATACTTATTGGAACTTTACAGAAGTTTTCTAAGAAACATTGATCTTTTGAGGATATTTGAGGATAGAAGTTTAAAAATAAGTGATGTGTGATTAGTATAAACAAGTATGTTATATTTTGCTCTTTAATTTAGTTTTCTGGTGATTTTGGAGTGAAACAGGAAACAAATATGGTTAAGTTGCTGGAAAAACAGTACCAAGAACGATTAGAAGAAGAAGTAGCTAAGGTAAGTTTATACTTTGGCAGGTTATTATGGTTTATATTCCCTTTAGGCCTTTAAAAAAAATAGATTTTAGGGGCGCCTGGGTGGCTCAGTGGGTTAAAGCCTCTGCCTTCGGCTCAGGTCATGATCCCAGGGTGGTGGGATTAAGCCCAGCATCATGCTCTCTGCTCGGCGGGGAACCTGCTTTCTCCTCTCTCTCTGCCTGCCTTTCTGCATACTTGTGATCTCTATCAAATAAATAAATAAAATCTTAAAAAAAAAAAACACATAGATTTTATTGATAGTAATGCACTTTTTTTTTAAGTTTAACTATTTTAGTAGTCTCTATACCCAACATGAGGCTCGAACTCAAGACCCTAGAGTTAATGCTCCACTGATCAAGCCACCCAGATACCCCTGCACTTTATTTTTTAAAATTGTTATTACATAGCTTATCTTTAAATTGTCAGCTACTGCTATCAACTGCATTTGCCTTTTAAATGGATTATTCTGTGAATTTTTCTTTAAGAAAAGCATTTTTCTACTCAACCAAGTAGTTATGTGTTTGGGTATCTCTCTGCTGAGTAGTGTTCTATTGTACGGACAAACCTTTGTTCATCGCCTGTTGATAAAAAGTTGGGTTTCCAGATTTGGCTTTTATTAATAAAACTTCTATGAGCAAAAAAAGAAAAGCATTTTTCTTAATATGGGATAGTAATTAGAAACTTTTCAGGGACGTCTTGGTGGCATAGTTGGTTGAGCATCTGCCTTCAGCTCAGGTCATGATCCCAGAGTCTTGGGATCTAGCCCCATATCGGGTCCCCTGCCCAACAGGAAGTCTTCTTCTCTGTCTCCCTCTCCCCCTGCTTGTGCTCTCTCTCTCTCGTGCTCTCTCTCAAAGAAATTAATAGATCCTTTAAAAAAAAAAAAAGAAACTTTTTAGAATGCCATAAAAAGTCTTTATAAATTTGTTGCCTTGTGAATAATATCTTATAATGGAGTTTCACCTCCCCTGAAGGTGGGGAATATGGTAGGAAATGAGAGAGAAAGTGCTTAGTCTTCTATATATTCTCTTTGCTTATCTCCTCCCAGAGAAATTACTATAATGTTAACTATAGATACCGTTAGCTGCTGTGCCCAGAGGTATTCTTTTAAACTCTTCTTTCTTTCTCTCTCTCTCTCATTCTCTCAAATAAATAAGTAAATCTTTAAAAAAATAAATGCTTATGCCTGATTGGGGTCTTATATTGGAACAGTTAAATTCTGATTTTCTTTGCTGCTTTTTTATAATACTTCAGCTGTTCCAGTATAACAATCCCCGTGGATATGGGCACTTTAAAGGAGGAGGATGTTAAGGTATACAGGAAATACATAAGGAATTAGGTTAAACATAAATCAGAAGGGGAAGACCCAAGAAATATTATGGGCTGAAGGACTTAATCACTTCTGTATTTGTACTGAATGTTTGCTTCTTGGAGATCAAAGTAAAAAGTGAGGCACCATAGCTCTCCTTATTTAGTTCTTTAAAGAAATGCAGATTTTCTCTTGCACATCACTCTTTAAAAAATTTCCCAAGTGAAACATGATAGCAGGGCCTTATAGCAATTATGAGCATGAGGCTTGATATAGGATATACCATGCTTTAAATTCTTGTTCTTCTGACTTACTACATTTATGATCTTAGGAAAGTTACTTAACTTCTGAGTCCATTTTCTCTGTGTGAAAAGAGGGAAAAAAGGAAGAAATAATTTTTATAATGATTCAGTGAACTAATCTACCTAAACCACCTAGTAGATGATAAAGACTCATAAATAAGATTTTTAAAGTAGTCATATTACTGTGATAATGGTGATGTTACAAATATGTATTTTTTAAAGATTTTATTTATTCATTTGAGGCAGAGAGATTGTCAGAGGATGAGCAGGGGGAGAGGCAGAGGAAGAGGGAGAAGTAGACTCCCTGCTGAACCAAGAGCCCAATGGGGGAACTCTACCCCAGGACCCAGGGATCATGTAGTTAGATGTATAACCATCTGAGCCACCAGGTGCTGATAAATATTTTTTGTAAGACATTAGTCAGCTAAGCAGATGGCAGAGCACCAAAGTGTATAGGACATTGAAAACTGTCCTTAAGACATCCAAGGTACTGTGGTCCAAGAGATTCAGCTTGATATTAGAATAATGCAGATTGTTGACATTCACTACCAATACTGATAGGATTATACTCTATCCTCTTAGATAGGATGTTGGAAAAAGATTGAGAACCCTTGTTTAAAAAATACAGGGTGTATAGAAGAAACCCAGTTAGGGGTAGCGATTCCTAATATACATCATATTAGATTCAACCTGTGATTTGTGTACTTACTACTGAAAATAAACATTTGTTTATATTTCACTGCCAGACAGTGTTTTAAGTGCTAGGGTATAGCAGAGGTAAAAGAAGATGAAGTGTTTGCTCCCATAGATCTTACATTCTAGTTGGTGCAGATAGACCCTGTTATAGATGGTGGCAAGTACTATGAAAAGAAAAAAAACCTAGATAATAGAACTATTAGGAAATCCCATGGTGTTATTGATACAAGGTTATCACGGAAGACCTCTTAAAGTGGTAGAAGAACCCTGAAGGAAATGGGAGAGTAAATCACGAAGGTAACAGGTTGAGTACCTTTTGAGAAAGTGTTTCGAAGAGGTAGCCAGGAGTGTGAAGACTACTTGCCCAGCCACAGCTTTGCTGAATTAGAGGACAGTTTGATTCAGTCCTACCACCCTCACAGTTAGGGGACCCATTCGGTGAAAAATTGTGAAATCCTGGCACAGATTTATCTTCTCAGCAGATGTAGCTGGATACAGGAGGAATAAATAAAAGGGAAAAGGACAAGGGCTTGCCCTTCAGGGGAAGGTAATTGCTGTAGGTTATTTGGCATAAGCAACTGGGAGAATGAAGTTGCTATTAGGTGTCAGAAAAGACTACAAAACAGTAGTTTTTGGAGAGGAGAGGTAGACCTTCAACATAAGAATCCAGACCCATTAAATGCAAACACTTCATAAATGTTTAAAAATAAATATTGAATAAGTGGTAGTTATATGAATCTAGAGTTCAGGAAATAGGTAAGACTAGACATGAAAATATGGTAGCCTGTAGGGCAGTGTTTTTCAAACTGTGAGTTAAAACTCACAGCTATAACTCATCTTTAAGTTATAAAAACAGTTTATTGGTTTGAGTCCAGGATTTTAACATAATAACATAATAGGAAAGTTCATTACATAAGGGTGCCTGGCTGGTTCAGTTGGGGCGGTGCTCTTAATCTCTGGGTTGTGAGTTCAAGCCCCGTGTTGGGTATGGAGCCTACTTAAAAATTAATAATAAACACGGGTAACTATGTACACTTTGGGTGTCAATATAAAATATTTTTTTATTGGTATGTATGTGTTTACCCTGGTTACAGTGAAAAAATTTGAAAAACACTAATGTAGTGACTGTATATAGAAGAGAGGTCTGGGAGCTGAGTCTGGATAATGCTAATGTTGAGAGGTCAGAGAAATGAGGAAGAACAAAGAAGATGGAGAAAAAGCAGTGAATTAAATATGGGAAGAACAAAGATTGCATTACAGTAGACAAGTAATAAAAGTATATCGAGAAGAGAATGTATTAAACTGTGTCAAAGCTTTCTGATAGGTCAAGAATGATTAGAACTGCGAATTAATTATTGGATTTTACAATGTGAGATCATGGGTGACTTTTACAAGAACACATTTGTGGGGTGATGCAGACAAACTGATTAGATTGGATTTGAGAGAGTGAAGGGGAAGAATGAAGAAGGAATTTTACTTGAAAGAAGATCAGAGAAATAGAGTGGTAGCTCAGTATAATAGAGCAAGCCAAGCAGTACATTTTTGTTATTGCTGTTTTGTTTCTGTTTAAGAAGAAAGATATCATATTTCCTTGTTAATAGAGATGATTAAAGAGAGAAGGAAAAAATAGCTAATTCAGGAGAGAGAGAAAGAGTTGTTGGAGCAGTGTCCTTGAGAAGAGAAGAGATGTAATCCCTGGAAGGTTGCCATTAGATAGGAGCATGGCAGTTTAATCCATAATAACAAGAAGGAAGTCAGAGAATATTGCTTCATGATTCAAGATGTGTTCAGATACAGTATTTGGAGCTTTGGAAGTTCTCTTCTGATTGCTTCTATTTTCTCCCTAAAATAAGAAGAAAGATCAGCACCTGAGAATGATAAAGGAAGAGAAGACACTGAAGGTTTGAGGCGAGAGGGCTGTCTGGGAGAAGGAATAATAAGTGGAAAAGACAAGGGAAATTGAGTAGATTTGCCCAGTGTCCTGAAGGGCTCATGCAAGGGTAATAGTTTACAGATTTAAAATAAGACCAGTCAGCTTGGTTGAATTTTTTTTTTTCTCCTCAGCTAAGCTCGTTTTATACAGGCCAGAGAGTACACAGAGTCACCTGTAATCACAGGTGGAATTTCCTTAGATAGCATAGTGAAATGGAAAGGAGAGAATAATGAGGTAATTGAGTCTTCAGTTGAGTTTTTTAGTTTTCAGACCATATAGCTCTTTTAATTATTTGTTACTCATTTCTAGCTAAAGAAAGTGATCTTTATGATACAGACTTTTCAGAATTTCAAAAACTTCCTTTGTGACCTAACATGGCCAGATTTTTGTTGTTGTTATCATCTTTCCTGAGGTTTAATTTGCATATAATGAAATTCACCAGCTGTAAGTGCAAAATTTGGTGAGTTTTAACAGGATGTTTAGTTATGAAACCAACTCAAAATGGAGATATAAAACATTTACATCACCCCCAAGTTTGTTCATATTCCTTTGGAGACAGTCACCTTCTTTTTATATTGCTCGATTCTGTTTGCTAATATTTTGTCAAGGATATTTATGTTTGTTTTCGTGAGGAACATCATCCATAGTTTTGTTTTCTTGTACTGTCTTTGGCTATGATATCAGGATAATAATGCTGGCCTTGTAAAGTGTTGAAATATATTCCCTTTTCTATTTTCTGGAAGAATTTATGTAGAATTGGTTTTATTTTAGTTTATTTTATTTTGGGGGAGAGGGGCAGAGGGAGAGGGACAAGCAGACTCTGCACCGAGCACGGAGCCCAATGCGGGGTTCAGTCTCACGACCCTGAGATCATGACCTGAGCTGAAATCAAGAGTAGACACTCAACCAACAGCCATCCTGGCACCGTGGTACTATCTTATTCTTTTTTTTTTTTTTTTTTTTTTTTTTTAAGATTTTATTTATTTATTTGACAGAGAGAAATCACAAGTAGATGGAGAGGCAGGCAGAGAGAGAGAGGGAGGGAAGCAGGCTCCCTGCCGAGCAGAGAGCCCAATGCGGGACTCGATCCCAGGACCCTGAGATCATGACCTGAGCCGAAGGCAGCGGCTTAACCCACTGAGCCACCCAGGCGCCCCTTATTCTTAAATATTTTGTAGAATTTGCTAGTGAAACCAACAGGGCCTGGAATTTTCCTTTACAGAAGGCTTTGTTAATCTAGGAATTCAATTTCTTTAATAGTTTTTTTTTTAAGGTAATCTATTTTAGAGTGAGCTTTGTTAGTTTGTGTCACTCAAGGAATTGGTCCATTTCATCTAAACTGTTGAATTTATGTTGGTGAAGTTGTTTATACTATTCTTTTATCACTTAATGTTTGTGGGATCTGTATGTTATCTCTGTTTTCTCTTTTTTCTTTCTCATTCGGGCTAGAAGTTTATCAGTTGTATTGATATTGTCAAGGATCCAGCTTTTGGGTTTTCAAAAAATTGCCTTTGTTTTACTTTCATTGATTGCTTTTCTTTATTTTTTACTTGTTTCTGCTTGCTTTGGGTTTAAGTTGCTTTCTTTTTCAGGTTTCCTAAAAGATCTTTCCTCTTTCCTAATACATATATTTAACTGCTGTAAGTTTCCCTTTAAGCACATCTTTAAACTGCGTTCAACACATTTTCATTCAATTGAAATATTTGGTTTCTTTTGTGACATCTTTGATTCGTGAGTTATTTAGAAATATGTTGTTAAATTTCTACATTTTAGGGGTTTTCAGATATCTCCCTGTTAACTTTTAATGTATAATTTTTAATTTCTTTGTGGTCAGACATACCTTGTATGATTTCAGTTTACTTTTTTTTTTTTTTAAGATTTTATTTATTCATTTGACAGAGATCACAAGTAGGCAGAGAGGCAGGCAGGGAAGGGGGGAAGCAGGCTCCCTGCTGAGCAGAAGCCCGATGTGGGGCTTGATCCCAGGACCCTGAGATTATGACCTGAACCAAAGGCAGAGGCTTAACCCACTGAGCCACCAAGGCGCCCCTCAGTTTACTTTATTGCCCTAAATATGTTCTGGTTGAATGTTCTATGCATATTTGAAAAGAATGAGTATTCTGCTGTTCAGACTTCAGTTTTCCTCTGGTATTATTTCTCTTTAGCCTGCCTTGGCAACAAATTTGGCATACAACATACTGTATGTCATCTAATGTTTGAATTGTATATTGAACATTTGGAATATTGTATGGACACTGGGTCTTAAAATATTCTGGAAAATGTGAATTCTTTTTTAAAAATAGTCCTAATAGGGACAGACCACAAGTTCTGTTTCACCTTCCTCACACAAAATTCTTCAACTTTTGATGCCCTCTGCAGTTTGCTTGCTTTTGTTTACTTTTCAGATCTCTCTGGTAGTTGCTTTTATATTTTGTTCACTTTTCAGTTGTGGGAGAGAGGGGCCATAGTGGGTTTCATTTGTGCTAACTAGAATTACTAATCTCTGTCTTATTTTTTTATTCCACAATTTAGATAGAATTATTGCTTTATACCTATCAGCGTTTAGATTTATCTACATATTTACAAAAAGAACTTTTAATGCTCTAATCCTTTTTGCATCTAATGGCTGCCTTCTAGGATCTTTTTCTGCCTTTTGAGAAACATCCTTTAGAAATTCTTTCACTTACAATCTACTAGGAGCCAGCTTTTTATTTCATGCTTTTATTTTGCTTTTATTCCTGAAAGTTGGTTTTATTGGCCATTCAAATCTGGGTTGACAGTTATTTTAATGTTAGAACTTTAAAGATAACCTTTCATTGTTTTCTGATTTCCTCTTGTTTCTGCTAAGAAAGTCCTTGTCATTTTAATTGTTGTTCCCAAATAGGTAATACATCTTTTTATTCTGGAAACTTGTAAAAACTCTTTGGTGTTCTCTTTATTTGTCCTTCCAAGATTCATTTGTCTTCTCCATTAGGAGCGATACCTTATGTATTCTCATCTATTACCCATGAAAGAGTTCCTTTCCATTATTCCCTAATATATCCTCCTGACACAGTGGTTAGATGTTGGATGAACATTCCCACTCTATCCTTCATCTCTCTGCTTCTATTCATATTTTTAATCTTTTTGTCTGTATTGCATTCTTAGTATTGAGGGACAAGCAGATCAGATTCAGAACAGGAAATTAAAGTAAAAGCTAGTCT
Source organism: Mustela putorius furo (assembly GCF_011764305.1). Lineage (NCBI taxonomy): Eukaryota > Metazoa > Chordata > Mammalia > Carnivora > Mustelidae > Mustela > Mustela putorius. Next base: position 35,146,437 of record NW_025421998.1, read on the forward strand.
TGAGGTCTTACCACTAGTTGGAGAAGATTAAAGGCATGTAAAATAGAGACTATCTCTGTCACTTTCTGTAAGATTTCTTTTAGTTTAAAACCGTTTTGAGGGGCATCTGGGTGGCTCCATTAGTTAAGCATCTGCCTTCAGCACAGGTCAGATCCCAGGGTTCTGGGATCAAGCTCTGCATCAGGCTCCCTGCTGAGCAGAGAGTCTGCTTCTCCCTGTCCTTCTACTCCCCCCTTCCCCTGCTCATACTCTCTTTCTCTCTCTTTCAAATAAAATCTTAAAACTTAAATAAACAAATAAATAAATAAAACCATTTGACTGGTAACTTGCTTTTTAAATTCTTGCTGGTATGATGTGGATGGAACTAGATGGTATTATACTAAGCAAAGTAAGTCAATCAAGAGAGACAGTTATCATATGATCTCACTTATATGTGGTATTTAAGAAACAAAACAGGAAATCATAGGAGAAGAGAGGAAAAAGTAAAACAAGACAAAACCAGAGAGGGAGACAAACTGGCAAGAGACTCTAAATCGTAGGAAACAAATTGAGGGTTGCTGGAGAGGAAGCAGGTGGAGGGAAAGCAGGTGGATGGATGGGGTAACTGGATGATGGACATTAAGGAGGATGTGATGTAGTGAGCACTGGGTATTATAAAAGACTGATGAATCACAGGCCTGTACCTCTGAAACCAGTAATACATTATATGTTAATTAATTTAAATTTTGAAATTATTTAAATAAATAAATTCTTGCTGATATTTATAAATCTAATCCTTTTTGTTTATTTCTTTAGGTCATTGTGTCAATGAGTATAGCATTTGCTCAACAAACTGAACTATCTAGAATAACTGGGGAAAAAGAAGATACTACATTGTCAAAACAAGCACATGCTTTCTGTCAGCAAGAACATTTAAATGAAATGAAATTATCAGAGGGTCAAACTTTTGAAGCAATGGACATGAAATTTAAAGAAGAATTTAAACCACTTAGTAAAGAGTTAGGGGAAGATGGAAAGGAAGTTCTCTTATCAAAAAATGATAATCTTGATGATATACTAGAGTCGAAGGACCATGAACTGACTATTTCAGAAGAAATGTTCTCCAAAGATAAAACATTTATAGTCAGAGAACCTGTAAGTATGGTTTCCTTGTATAAAAAATTGTGGCTTCCCTCAAGATAAAAATATTACCAGTAATTAATGTTTCTTAATGAAAAAGGAAAGTATCTAATCTAGTCTTGACTTAGGGATTTGAATTATGAATATGTTTTATTACTTACATATGAATAAATGATTTAATACTATTATTAAATAAAACAAGTCTGGTTCATAGTATAGTTAATCTTGTACATATTGTGAATGGTAAAATCTCATTGTAAGTTATACCTGCATTATTTTTGTTTTAGTCAATTTAAGATTATTGTCTTATAGTTTAGGAATATGTATGAATAAAATATTTGCTTCATTTAATGTGATGATAACATCACAAGGAAATAGCTACCTGTTTAAGAAGAAATTTAAGATACTGTACTCTATCTACTAATTCTCTTCTTCTTTGCTTACTCATTAATGGAGGCTCTATTCTGTCTATACCACAACCATTTGTGCATTTAGCAAAGTAGTAAATCCTACATTTTAAAATTACTTAAATCCAGATTTTTTATTAATGTTCAGGATATGTTGTCTTGTTTAGAGTCATATTCAAATAAAATTGTCCACTTCTACATGAAGTGCAAAACTAAGGTATTTGTGAAAACCTCTTTATTTTACCAGCAACTGTTCATTTAAGTAGTAGTTCTTTGGGAATTGAAGTAAGTGTGAACTTCATTAAGGAGTTGATTTCTTATGAATTTGAGAAAGTGGAATATAAAGCCTTTATTTCCAAATAAAAATTATTAAAAGTTGTTTCTTATCAAGCAGTTCTCTGTAGTACTGTGATAACCATTGCATAATATAATTAGGTAAAATTTTTCATGTTTTACAAATATAATTTTAAATTATAAATATTACATTTATATTATCTCCCCATCATAAAATGTCAGGAGGGATAATGGAGTTATAGCTTCATTAAGAACAGGAGGGCATCCTGAGGATTTTAAATTTTTATTCTCCTCCTCCCATAAAATCAGATTGCATCTAAACTGCTAAACAACTCTTTTGCTTTTAGAGGGTAACGTGTAATGATAATAAACTAACTTTACACCGAATTGGAATTATAATGAAGATAGATTTCTTTTTCTTTTTTTTTCTTAACTTTATGTTTTAGTTTAGTAATGGGGAGAAAACATCAGGTGCTTTGTGGGTTAGAACTGCGTTCATATTTGTTTCTAATGATTTTGATGCTGACAGGTTTCCATGAAATGTTTTATGCATGCTGCCTTTTTTTTTTTTTTAATTGTAGATCCATGATGAGATTTTGGTATCGAGTATAGATGCTTCTAGACAACTAATGTTAAATGAAGAACAGTTGGAAGATATGAGGCAGGAACTTGTACGGCAATACCAAGAACATCAGCAGGCAACAGAACTGTTACGGCAGGCGCACATGCGCCAGATGGAGAGACAGCGAGAAGACCAGGAACAGCTGCAAGAAGAGATTAAGAGACTGAACAGACAATTAGCCCAGGTATAGGACTTAGAGGCCCTTTTCTCCCCAATTAAAATAACAATATTCTTTATATAGCCTTTTTTTGAAAGTTAAAATTATTGCCAAGTTACAAATAAATACAAATATTTAACATTAGGAACAGACTCCATCAGCACAGCAGCCTTAAATCTTGTTAGGAACACCTGACTCAACTTTGGAGTGCCTGTCCTCTGTGCCATTTTATTTATCTGCCTTTTTTGCTATTGGAAAAGTGGCTACAAGGTTGTTTGTATGTTTGTTTTGAATCATTCCATTGACCATACACAACAAAAGCACTTTTACAATTTTGGAAATTCTTTGTGCTAAGATGCATTTGATAGTCATTTTTCCTATATTCATTTCTAGTTTTGTGAGTCCACCAATTAGCATCTCCAAGATTTACCTTTATCTATCTTTAATCTGTCTTTTTAATCATGAATGGGAATCTGAAGTAGTATGTTTCTGGAACTTTGTCCAAGGAAACATCTCTTCTTGATTTGAGAAATGCAGATTTACATAACATTCTTGTCCCTTTTCTTACTCCTTGGTATTTGGGAGCTGGATTCTTATCAATTGCTATATACAGTGTACTCACAAAATCATTACAGAAAAGCAAGAAATATTTATATAGAAGTTCCTATAAAAACAAATTTATTCAATTTATCTTGGAAACTTAAATGAGATTTAAAAAATAGAGAAATCTTGAAATGTATTCTTTCAAATATAGAATAATAAGAAAATTGGGAGTTGAACATAAAACATATCATTTGGAAAAATTGGTGTTGCTTTTCTTCATCGCATTTTGTGAATTTAAACCTGATTTTTCAATGCAAAATTGGCATATAAAAATAATATTAATTGAGCTTCACAAATTCCTGAATTAGCTTTTTTAAGTTTCAAATTTTGCATTGAACTTTATATGTGCTTTTAACCCCTAATCATGGGATGTAACTCATAGGTAGAAAGGGCTTCTTGGTTCTAGGGGGTTAAAAAAAATCTGCTAATTATTTCTGCTTTTTTTTTTCTTCTATCGCAAACAATATTCTCTCATGACCTTTTTTCTTATTTAGAGATCCTCAATAGATAATGAAAACCTGGTTTCAGAGAGAGAGAGGGTGCTTTTAGAGGAGCTGGAAGCACTAAAGCAGCTGTCTCTAGCTGGAAGAGAGAAGCTGTGTTGTGAGCTGCGCAACAGCAGTACGCAAACACAGGTAGTATGGACTTTGGCCCACCTAGGAGCAGTGGATCAACAATGCAGTAGGATCTGTTTGTCTTTGTTGTTGGTATGAATGTGTTTTTATAGGTGTTGAGCTTAATGTATTTGTGATTGTTTACATCCAAGGTAGGTGGAGTCAAGATTTTTACCTTCTATTTAAGGTAATTTGCATAGGACATTACTATAGTAGCAACTATTGTTTCACCAGGGAGCAACCTAACAAACTTGATGTCACACTAGAGCATGCATTAATTTGAACCCATTAAACTTCTTTTCATCTCTGCATTAGGTTGCTTATCTTTTTTGATAATGCTAATCCCTTTATAAAATGTAGTTAAATATTATTTGGAAGATTATCTGTTTTGCCTGCAGAGTTTTCTGTCTCACCTCATAACAATGTAGAAGAACGACATGATTTTTCCCAGATGACAGGTTTTCTTTCTGTTTTGTCCTCTCTACCTTTACATAAACTTAAGCAGAATGGAAATGAAAACCAAGAGGAAATTGAAGAACAGATCTTTAAAGAAAAGGAGTCAGACAGAAAACCTGAAGATGTGCCTCCTGATATTCTGACTAATGAAAGGTATGCAGAATGTGTGGGGTTTTTTTTTTTTTTTTTTTTTTTTGGTACAAAGGGAATTAAATAGTTTTGTCAGTGTGGTAAACTTTGTCCTTATTTTGATCTTGTACATTTATTTGTCCATTTTACTGTGTATGTAAAGAATTTTCAGTTTTTGATTGTTAAATAGAACAATTTTTTAAAATCTTTTTTATATGTAAAGCAATTTTTGTTTGGATATTGACCATGTACTTACCTCAGCAAATGGTAAGGCACTATTTGATTATTGAACCTTTCTCGATGAATTTTATTCTGCTCATATGCCATTTTTTATCCTAAAAAACACAGTTGCACTTGTGAGTACATTTCTTCACTTCATGGACATGCATTCAATATAAGTCACCCACTTGCTTGTGATGAGGAAAAAAAATGAAGTATGATAGTCTGCGATTAGCTTCTTTCTTTAATTTACTGCATATCAGATGAGAACTTTTAATCCATATCCCACTTTTATAGAGGAATAAATTAATGATCCGATGTTAACAAAACTTTCCCTGACTTGATTTTGTAGATGTTAATATTTAATTGTAAAATATCAAATGAGAATTTACCCCCATATTAAGGACTGTAAGCATAATATTTTAAAATTTGTTTTATTCAAATGAAAATAATTTCTTTAATTTTAAATTAAACTAATACCTACTAACTTAATTTCCTCCTTTTCCAATTTCTGTGACTGTCAACCCTCTGTGTCCTCCTAACCTCCTTCCTCAGCTTGCATGGAGGAATTTGGCCCCTAAGATTTTGGCTTCCCCATTGGATCATCAGTATGGAACGCAGTCAGTATGGAACTCAAACAAGAAAGACAGTGTATGAAAATTAGAGTTACCATGGCAATATAAAATAAACCTTGTTTATTTTATATTATTTATCTCTGATTGGTATATTTTTAAAACAATGTAGTGTTTAATTTTTAGGAATTTTTGCAGCAAGTGCTAATAAATGAGTATTCATATTTATTTCTCTTTACCATCATATTAATTTTAACTACTTTTCTTACTTAGAAATATTTTCAAATTATCCTAGCCCTGAGGCATTTGAGGCTTTAACAAAACCTAAGAAAAAGTTAAATAAAACCCTTGACTGACTTACTACTAACTGAATTACTTAGAGTTTTATTTTTAATGCCTGGTCTCATGTAAGCAGAGAACTTGATCTAGGTACAAAAATAGAACTGTCTCGTTCACTTGACAAATACTGAAGGAAAACTTGTCCTTTTATTACCTTGTCTTAAAATAGTTATGTCATGTGCCTGTGAAAATAGATACCCTTTAACCTGATTTTTGGTGATCTCCCACAGTGTGAAGTTGAGAGAGCAAACTGTCTTAAGACAGAGGACCTTTACCATGAAAGTCTCTTACTTCATCTATATGTATAAAGTTTGCTACTGTTATAGTACTCTTACTGAATTAAGCTATTAGGACAAGAGAATTGTTTCGCTATTGCAAAGGTTAATCACATAATCTTCTGAATCAGCATTTTATGGAAGTATATTTCTTGACATGAAAAGGTATTTCTGTCAAGCAAAAAAACAAAACAAAATATAAAAACTCTTTGTCCAGGATAATTCCATTTTTGTTTTTAAAATGAATATATTTATGAGGTAGAGGGGAAGGCTAGAAAGATATTAAAATGTTAACAGTGATTATTTTTGCTGAGATATTTAGGTGGGTGGTTAGCAATATTTTTGAATTTTTTTGAAAATGAAAATGTTTGACATCTTTTTAAAAAGACAGATGTATTATTCCATTTGGTTGAAAATGAATTCTTTCTACTGGCTGAAATGAATGTGGTTTATATAACTTGAGAAAGAATGTCCTATGATATTCCCTCTGGTATTGGCAGATAGTGATATTGCACAGTAGACCTTTTTAAGAACAGGTCTTTGCCTGTTTTTGTAATTTATTTAGATTATCACCAGGAAGTTATAGAAATACACATTTTTCTGGTGGAGTTTTTAAATTATATTTTAAATTATAGGTTTGACACAAAGAAGATTAAATGTGAAACGTGTATAAGAACCATAAAGAACCATAAAACCACATATCAGCTTGTATGTGCTTGTTTACTACCACAATTTTTAAAACTTAACTTTTGTATCTCCTTAAAATCTTTTTCTAGTTTAGAAACTTTACTAGCTTAAAACTTTAGTTGTATGATTTCTTTAAGGTCAGTACAGTATTGCACATTTGTAAAAAAAAAAAAAAAAAAAAAAAAGTTATAATTTACTGAGAGACCAAAAATTCTTAGAAGAAAACAAATTTTATAATGTAATTATTAAATAAAAACAAAAGCACTTCATTTAAGTACACTAGCATATTTTGGTAGAGAAGATCATGTGATATTTTTCAAGTCATATTTTGTGGTACATTTTTTGTGGAACATAGCAAAGTGTTTAAAAAAGATCAAACATTTTAATAAATGTTTCTTTATCTATACAGATTTACGCTTCAGAAAGCTAATAACAGACTTCTGAAGATACTCTTAGAAGTTGTAAAGACAACAGCAGCTGTTGAAGAAACAATTGGTCGCCATGTTCTTGGTATTCTAGATAGATCTAGTAAGGTCCAGTCATCTGCTAGCTTGATTTGGAGGTCAGAAGCAGAGGCACCTATAAAGTCATGTATCCATGAGGAACACACAGGAGGTACGAGTTATGTATGCCATCGAGATTACCATAAATTATGCTCAGTAATTCTTTCTGAATTCAAGGCAGTTTTGCTATGTGTTAAAAATACAGAAGAGACAATATTAAAGTTTTTCCAACAAAAAGTCTTCAGACACAAGTACTTGGGAGCCAGTATTCTCAAAACACCATTATTGTATAGCATTTGCAATGTTATCTTGGAGTTGTTTTAGATACCCAGATTTAACCACTTTGTTATATAAACCAGAGACTATTTCATTTCTCCACCATAAAAGAAAATTTCCAGATCACTTCTCAGGACTCTTATCAATAGCCATGAGATAGTGGGAACATCCTGAAACCACCCTATAAGATGAGTAATAAAGAGCTTTTAAGAATCAAGCATCAGGGCGCCTGGGTGGCTCAGTGGGTTAAGCCGCTGCCTTTGGCTCAGGTCATGATCTCAGGGTCCTGGGATCGAGTCCCACATCAGGCTCTCTGCTCAGCAGGGAGCCTGCTTCCTCCTCTCTCTCTGCCTGCCTCTCTGCCTACTTGTGATCTCTGTCTGTCAAATAAATAAATAAAATCTTTAAAAAAAAAAAAAAAGAATCAAGCATCAGTTTCACATTTCTGTTGAGATGGTTAGAAGGAAGTTTTGATAAGAAACTGAAGACTTGATCTTTAGACTGTCCTCTGTTAGCTCCTTTCTTCCTCTCCGAAAAGTGTTTTTGAAGAATGACAATGTGTGTGGATCCAAAGGTTAGATCCTAACATGACATAGCTCTCTTCCTAATTCTCCCTTCTTCCAGCCGTGTGGGCTGGGCTCCTCTTCGAATGTCTTACTTTCATGCTACTGACATCTACCCTCTTGTTTTTTAATTCCTTATTGATGAGGGAATCAGACAATCAAAAGGTGAGAAAGTTTTTGTCAGATGGGGAAAATAGGGTCTGGACTCTTGGATCAGCAGATCAGGTCCATACTTTACTACCATTCCACACCCAAGCATTTCTCCCCAGTTAGAGGCCAATCTTCTAAAAATGCCAATATTTGCAATTTTTGAGAGCATTCTGTTTAAGTTTCATATGGAGAAATGAGAAGAAATTATCCCACTTACAGAAAGTTTACCTAATTACAAGCTGGCCAGAGCCTGTTTCCAAGTGCAGAGAAAACTCTATCAGTTGAGTACAAAGATAATTTTAAAAACCTCTTGGGGCACCTGGGTGGCAGAGTTGGTTGAACCTCTGACTTCGGGTTTGGGCTCAGGTTGTGGTCATATATAAAGCCCTGCATCAAGCTCCACCCTCAGCATGGAATCTCGAGTTTCTCTCTCCCTCTCCCCTTCTCACTCATGCTGTCACTCTCTCTCCCTCTAAAATGAATAAATAAATCTTAAAATTTTTTTGGAAAAAAAAAAAAACCTCTTAATAAAATAAGCTGAAATAATACTGAATTTTTTAACTTCTTTCAAATTCATTCAAACTTTGTAGAAGTATTTTTTCAAATTCACTCTCTGTTAAGCACTCAATGAAGGGCTATTTTATTTCTACATATAGATCTTAATGTTTAGAAAAGAATTAGGTAACACTTTCTTGGTCTTACTGTAAAAGTGTTTATCAAACTAGTTAGGATGACTACTAATGTCATTTGGGGACATTTAGAGGTACATTTTGCATCTTGAGGAAAATATTGGATTAATAGAATTTATCATTTAAAACTGAATTTTCTGATAAACTTAGAAGAATATATTGGCTTAAAAAAATTGACACTGTTCCCTTCGTAAGATTTTTTTTTATGTTTCTTCATATTTTTCATGGAGTCTTATTGTAAAAAGTCAAAGGAACTTGTGAAATATTTCTTTCATGTCTCACTTAATATGACTGAAAAAGTTCAGTCTTACTCTGATTATGAAACAACATTTGCTTTTCAGTTTTTATGTATGACTTTTTATTGTAGGTAATAGCACTTGTGATCTGTTTTCAGCTTTCAAGTCCAAACTTGTTTAGATTTTACACATGTATGGACTTGTTAACTCTCTAAAAAAGTAAATAATTGATTTGCTAATGTGTGCTTCCTCATAAGAGTAACCTAGTTTATGAAACTAAAGGGAGATTTCGAGCCAATGTGAAATCAGTTGAACTTGAATGAATATTAAAGTAGTTCATAACAGTAAGTTCCCTTAGAATATGTTGAAAGAAAAGTTCTTTGAGCCTGAACTGTGATGGCTCAGTGGAAGAATGCTCACCTCTGTTACTTTTGCAATAGGAAAATCAATAAAGTTAATACATTTTTTAAATCGTAAAGGAAGGTAACATGAGTACTTAACCATTGACGTGAGCGTGCCTTCCACTTTCAGGGGAAACTAAAGTATTTGAATACCTCCTGGGAAACTGTCTGGACCTTCAGCCCAGGCTTCCAGTCTCCTCGATGACTGCGTACTTAAATATTCCTATTGTTTCTAGGATAAAGGCCAAATGTCTCTAGCCAACAGTAGTTATTTCCTAGAATACTCTTTAATGATGCTTCCTCAGAGAGGTCCTCCTTGACCACTTCATCTCATTTAGGCACTCCTCATTTTCCCAGGTGACCAGGCACTGAATCTCATCTGTTGCAGCTTCCTTTTGGAGTAGTGTGATGTGATAGAAAGAATGCTGGGTTAGTATCAGAAGGCCCTTGAATCTTATTTTAGCTCTCTGCAGCCCTGGGCAAATCTCTCAGTCTCCCAGGGCTTTAGTTCAGTTTACTCACCTGTCAGGTATAAAGAGGCGAAGTAGAGTCAGTAGTTTTCAGTTGGAGCTCTAGAGACCTTCAGAAGGCCACTGGGGTAAGGGAGGCTCTGTCGGATCACCTACCCTGTTTAATCTGGGAAGATAAGGAATGAACATGGTATAAATCTATAAAGTAAATGACTAAAGGACTTTTGAATAACCATAATCTGCTGTGTTTAAGACACAGGTCTGAGTGGTTCACCAATCTGAAGTCATGAGTCACTTCACCAAACTGGCAATTCTGAGATTTCTATCAGCATTTTATGAAATTGCCCTGCCATTTGTTTTTCTCTGATTTTTCTCCCAAAGACTAGTTATTATAAATACAGTGTAACCTTGATGTCTTTCTCATTCTTTTATTTCATCGAAATAATAACAACGAAAGTTCTCTTTCCTCATTGGAACATAATGAGGAACATAATTCGCATTATTTTTGTGTAAATCTTCAAAATGTTACAAATAAGATACATTAAGCTAGTTGACATCTTTACCTTTTCTAGATACTTTAATATGTATTTTTCTTTAGCATTTGAAAAAATAATTTTTAGTGGCTTATCCATTTTGTTTTATGTCTTTTGTAGTTTGTGCTTGAGATTTGTTCCTGTTCAGTACATAATATCTTTAAGTTTTTTTCTCACCATTGATTTCTTCTCTTTCTTCAAAGCATATTTATGTCTTCACAATGTGTGTGTTGGGGGGTGCCTTGGCTCTTCTTAACTTTGCTCCCCAATCAAGGTAAACCTTGATAAACTCAATGAGAGATTAGACCAGTTCCTACTTTTATCAGCCTACAGTACCACAGCTATTCTGTCTCAGGACGACGGCGACCTCCCAGTTGTCAAATCAAATAGCATCTTCTCAGTCCTTGTCCTGTGTGTCTAAACAAATAACATTACTGACATCTCTTCCTTTTTTGAAATGTTTTCTTCTTGTCTCCTGGAGCATCTTCTGTCTTTCTGTGACTTTCTTTCACACAGGTTCTCTTGTTAGCTTATTATATTATGTTTGTCCTCCTTCTCTCCTGAAACAGGAAAGCAGTTGTTTACTGCTCTTGAAATAAATGTATCCACTTCCAGGATTTCAACTCTTACCTTAATACAAATGACTTCTAAAGCTCTGCAGACCCGTATTTCCAAAGTTGACTCATCTTCTCTACCTAGCCCATTAACACTTCCGTCTTTTTTCATGCCTACTCTATATATTTTCTCCTGATTTTAAAAATAGTTCTCTTAATGACTCTTCTGTCACCTAAGAATGATCTATACTTGAACCCCATCTTTTACTACTTTCTTTCTCCTTTATCTTATCCATTTAGTCTTCTCCGACCTGTGCCCAGCCCCCTACCTTTCAACACTTCTCATCTAGGTGATTGGAATAGTTTTCTTCCCTTTTTACTTTTTTAAGATTTATTTATTTATTTGAACGAGAGAGCAAGCGTGCACACAGAGGGAGAAGCAGAAGCAGACTTCCTGCTGAGCAGGAAGCCAGATGTGGGGCTCCATCCGAGGACCCTGGGATCATGACCCAAGGTGAAGTCAGATGCTTAAGCAACTGAGCCACCCAGGTGCCCCGATTGAAATAGTCTTCTAACCTATCTTCTTCAGCCTGTTTTGTGTATTACTGCAGTTTGTTTCCTGATTTGTAGATTTACTATCTTCCTGTTCAAAAAATTACTACCCCAATATTTATAGCAAAACCCCAAGATTCCTATGAAGTTAAAACCATTCACAACTTGGATACAACCTCCTTTCCAACTACCTTTTTGCCCCTCCTCTCACCCAATCCTAACTCCTCCATATACTTTTGCTCCATTAAGCCTTAGCTCTCCATTGTGTCAGACTATTCTCTCTCTTTACTCAGATTTGTCACATTATCTATTTATTAGAAAAGGTCACTACAATATATTTAATTCCTTAAAGATGCTATATAACATATATTTTTAGTTTTAAATACCAATTATAAACTATTGATATTTCTTCCACAGCTTTAATAATATTTTTTCCTAGACTACCTTCATTTTGTTTAGTAACTTTGTAGTATACATTGTACTATACTTTATGTGAATTCATTTTGAATTCCAAGATCATTTTGAACTCATGAATACTTTTGTAAAGTATTAATCAGTATTACCAAGACACTCAGTTTTGAATACGTGGAATAATCCAAGGAAATATTGGTCTGGTTGCTGTTTATTTTTAAGTTTTGAGAATAAAAATACAAAGTGAAAATTGTATTAGCTGTTACATTAAGAACTTAGATAAACTGTGTAATAGCAGACATTTAAAATCACTTCCTAGAATGCAGTTTTCGATTCTTTAGCCAGTGACTTGTACAGAGGAGGTACTTAGCGAATTTTGGACTTTTCTGCATTCGTAGAACTTGTCTAAAGTTGTATCTGATATTGTTAATACATGACATTGAGAAAAATGCATGGCACCAGCTGCTTTAGCTTAGCTGGACATTTTAATAAATAGCTCCTATTCTCCTGGATGACTATATCAAAACGAATATTCTGAGTACTTTAGAAATTAAAGTTTGATGTTAATTTATTAATTTTATAAGTTACTGATAAGAAATACACATTGTATGTAATAAAAGAATAAGTAATTCCTCATCAGGATATTTCACTATTGGGCTGTACTGTGCTGCCACAGACAAATAACTGTATTCCATGACAGCAATGAATAACCTTTTATTAGAGAAAACACTTAGTTAGAGAAAACACTTCCAAAGTTTATTCTCTGCTCATATAAACTCAGTTTTGTTTAAGTTAAAAATCAGAATAGTGTGGATACATACACATCCATTGTTAAATTAGAACTGCTCCTCAGTCTATTACCCTCTTTGTACTATAGCTCTTAGAAAAGTTTCAGGCTGCAAAATGATCTTCATCCCTTTTACTGTCTAGCCTGAGCTTGTGTTGCTACCCAGTACAGTGCTCAGAAATCAGAGGACCTATGGGGTGCTGGGGTGGCTCAGTCCGTTAAGCACCCAACTCTGCTCTTGGTTTTGGTTCAGGTCATGATCATAAGATCCTGGGATCAAGCCCCGTGTTGGGCTCCATGCTCAGAAGGGAGTCTGTCTAAGGCTTCTTTCTCTCCCCCTCTGTCCTTCCCACTGCTTGCTCGCTTGTGCTCTCTCTCTCTCAAATACATAAAATAACTCAAAAAAATTATGATCTGTTCTAGACAAAATCTAGCACTTCTTCTATCCTTATTCCTGGAATATACCATTGCATGGTGTTTTTCTTTTCATATATCATTTATGTCATCATATAGTCCTTGAGGATAGGAATCAGATCCCACCACCTATGTGTCTCCATTACTTAGTAAATCCTGCATGGTGGGCACTTAGTAGATAGCGTTAAAAGTTGTTTTAAAAGTTTTTATCACAGAAGGGTGCCTAGGTGTCCCAGTTGGGTGACCGACTCTTGATTTTGGTTTGGGTCATGATCTCGGGGTCTTGAGATTGAGTCCTGCATAGGGCCCTGTGCTCAGCAGGGAGTCTGCTTGAGATTTTCTCCATCTTTCTCTCCCTTTGCCCCTTCCTCCTTTGTGTGCATGTGCATGCACTCTTGTTCTCTTTCTAAAATAAATAAGTAAATCTTAAAAAGTTTTCTGTCAAATAAAAAATACTGAATAACCCAAGCATTAATTTCTGCACAGCTCTCTTAGCAAAGCATTATCCTTCTCATTCTTCTACCTGCTTGGTTATCAAAGAGTATTACATTCTCTTACAATTACAGTAGTATTGCCTATTTGTTTTATTGCAATGTTGTTATTAAAAGGCCTTTAAAAAAGACCTCGTAGTTCAATGACTTCAGCTTTTAACTATTTTATTTTGTAACTTTTTTTACTCTAATTATTAATTATAATTGATTTATGAATTAAATAAAAATACTATTATTTCAGTTACAGATGAGTCTATATCCTCTTATTCTGGAAGTGATATGCCAAGAAATGACAGTGGTATGTGGACAAAAGTAACTGAAGAAGGGACAGATCTCTCAGAACGGCTTGTGAGGAGTGGTTTTGCTGGAACTGAAATAGACCCTGAAAATGAAGAACTTATGCTGGGTATTAGCTCTCGACTACAAGCAGCAGTTGAGAAACTCCTGGAAGCTATAAGTGAAACTAGTAGTCAGGTAACCTCTTTATGTTACTAATCTGTACTACATTTGCAGGTTTTCTTTTAAGCCAGTGAACAACTAAGTGTTTTCTCACAGAAAGTTAGTTACATTCCTCTTTAATAAATAGTTGTATTTGTCACAACTGATATTGATATCAGCAGGTTTCTTTTCAGGTGATAAGTGTTAATTTAATGTCTTGGTGGACTTTTCAGGTTCTAAAATACAGTGTTGTTTTAATTTTAAAATATTCTAAATTCTTACACATTACTTTTTTTATATCAAGAGATTTTAACTTTATCAATAATGAAATATTCCATTATAATGTATATTATTTATTTGAAGGAATAATATAAGGAATCTCTTAAACTGTATGCTCTAGTATGTCCTAACACACTGGTATTGTAATATGATACAAATCAGACCTACAGTCCTTCACATAATTTTCACATCCTTTTCATGAATGTTAATAGATTATCTCACTTTACTCTCTCAGTAGGCATTTAGATGAGGGACAGTTTCTACATTGAAGTACTGTTTATATAGAAATTTTAAAGGGATATAACCATTTATAACTTCCAATGCAATTTTGTCTGTCTCTAACATTTTTACACTATGTATGGTAATTGTCTCAAGTTACTATATGTGGAATTGAAAAAATTGTTGCTTTAAAATAAAGCAAATTCACTTAATCATTTTAAAAATGTTTAAAACAACTGTAGAGTCATAGCTGTTATGTAGATCAAATGAGTACTCCATTGTCATCAGTTACAGGTCTCATATTATTAACATTTTCATTGATATCTTATTCACAGTATCCTAAATCCATGTGTATTACAGACAGAAGTTGAGAAGTTGAAAGAGTGTCTTTGTTGTCTTGTTATTTCTAATGTCTGGCTTTCACTGATGTTACTTTTTTTCCTCTAAAAAATTATTCTGTTACAGAATGTTTCTGCAATAGCGGTGATTATTGGATTTACCATATTTGACAAAGATCATTGTATATTTCGTGTTTTAATGCCAAATTTATTTATTTTCAGGTTAAGTTAGTGATTGAGTCCTTAGTTAGTGACCCTTAAAATCACTTGTTAACCACCTACTATTAGGCTTATGTTTCAATATCTTTTTTTTTTAAGATTTATTTTATTTTTTAAAAATTTTTATTTTTTAATTTAAATTCAGTTTATTAACATATAGTATATTATTAGTTTCAGATGTAGAGTTCAGTGATTCATCAGTCTTACATTATCAATCCATTTTTTTTTCTCTTGTCAACTTGCTTTTGGTATTTAACAAAGAAGGCATTACCAAAACAGCATATATTACCAGCAAAATTTTGTCTTCTGGATAGTCTTCAGGCAATGACAGTTTTCTCATTTTTCTTTGTAGGGAAATCCTTTTCTTCCTTGTAGGGTCAGGTTGACTCTTCCTTGTAGGGAGACAGTTTAAATTTTCTTCTGTGCTGGAATGTGGACTGTATCTTTTTAAGAGCACATTACCATACTTTGTCACTATTTGGCCCACAGAATGTATCATAATACATCTACTGTTGATTTTCTGAATTGTACCTTGATTGACTAGGCAAACTCTAAGGTATTCATATTCAGTTAAATAGGTATCAGAAATGTTTTCACAGATAAATTGCTGTCTTTGGGCAATTCTTGTTTTTCCAGAGCTTTCTTTTACAGCAGGTACAAAATGATTGAAAGCCTTTTGCTTCAGTTACTTAAAGATTTCCTTGAGCATCACAAAGAACTAAAAGAAGTACAGTATTTTTAAAAACTCGCATCTTTGTGTATTTACTAATACACAGTAGAAAGGATAACTACACAAATAACATAGTGGTTTCATCTCTTGCTAAAACCACAGTGAGTTACTTTTCATTGCCAACCTCCTAAGTGCTGATAGGAAGAAGGCAGCATTAAAAACCAGCTTCATTTTTTTTTATTAATTTAAGACATTAATACTCTTGGATCAAAGAATTTTAATGTTTACCATATTTTTCTTCAGCCTCAGGTAGACTACTAAAGCTCAAATATTGAAACTATGAATGCTATGTCATAATGTGAAATTCCATAGCTATTATAAGAAAACATATATTTTTGACTAAGATTTGCTGTTTTTTTAAAGTCTTTACTTTTTTTTTTTTTTAAAGATTTTATTTATCTGACAAAAAGATCACAAGCAGGCAGAGAGGCAGGCAGAGAGAGGGGGGAAGCAGGCTCTCCGCTGAGCAGAGAGCCTGACATGGGGCTGGATCCCAGGACCCTGAGACCACAACCCAAGCCAAAGGCAGAGGCTTAACCCACTGAGCCACCCAGGTGCCCCTAAGTCTTTACTTTTCTAATTAGCATAAGCCCTGGATTGGCTTTCTTTTAGAATGCTTGCATATATGCCACTTTAACAGTATGCTACTCTACTGAGTTAGCTGAGCCAATTCAGACATTTTCAGGTGTTGCTTTTCAGTTCTTTTAAAGTTTGAATGCATATGCATCATAATTATCCCTTTTATTCTGTGAAAGGAATTTAAATAATTCTATATGGAGTCTCAACATAATCCTGCCTTTTTTTTTCTTTTGCTTATATCAGCTACATTAGTATTTAGTTTCTGTGATTTATACTCTTTCTTACTGTGAAAAAACTAGTAGTACTTTTCCATTCTTAGCACTATTCAATACTTTTGAGCTGGATCTTGAACACTGTTAATACTCTTGCTGCTACTTGATACCACTGTAAGTTATGGACAGTCTAGTTAATGCGGTATAGTTGACCTTTGAACATAAAGCTAAAGTGTGCAGCTCCATTTATATGCAGATGTTTTTCAATATATACAATACAGTACTATAAATGCATTTTCTCTTTATGATTTTCTTAATTGCATTTTCTTTTTCCTAGCTTACTTTATTTTAAGAGTATAGTATATAATATGTAATATAATAAACAAAATAGTGTTAATCGATTGTTTAGGTCATCAGACTTCTGGTCAACAGTAGGCTATTAGTTGTTGAGTTTTCAGAGAGTCAAAAGTTCTGTGGATTTTTGACTGTGCATGGGGTCAGCGCCCCAATCCCTGCATTGTTAAAGGGTCAACTATATAATATTTTTCTTCTTCTTGTTTTTTTTTTTTAAGATTTTATTTATTTATCAGAGAGAGAGGGGGAGAGAGCGAGCACAGGCAGACAAAGAGGCAGGCAGAGGGAGAAGCAGGCTCCCTGCTGAGCAAGGAGCCCGATGTGGGACTCGATCCCAGGACGCCGGGATCATGACCTGAGCTGAAGGCAGCTGCTTAACCAACTGAGCCACAGGTGTCCCAATATTTTTCTTCTGACAAGCACCATGGAAAATGGTAAATAAGTAAGAAATGATCCATGGTTAGACTTGTTCCTATAGACTACTGTGGAGAAACTTCCCCCATAATCCATTAATGCTGCCAACAGACAAGCATGTGGAATCCATCTGAAACACTAATTTTCCCAGGCCAGGATCACACCTCATCACGTCCACTTGTGCGACCAGGTTGTGAGATACAACAGGAGCTTGACCATGGCATTTTCAAAATTATTCTCAATTTGTTAAATACTAGTACAGCAATATGTTTTTTAGCTTTTACTGTATTAAGTATTAATGAACAGGTCACAAAAACTTTGCCTAGAGCACTGAGCAGTTTTCAAACTGCAGTGTCTAAACCAGCAGCATCAGCATCATTGAGGACTTGTAAATTTAAATCCTCACTTCCCACCCCAGACCTACTGAATGATGGAGCCCAGCAACCTGTGTTTCTGCAGGTCCTTTAGGTGATTCTGATATACACTGAAGTTTGAGAACCATTGATCTAGAAATTATTACTACATGTTCACGTTATTCTAGCTGAACTTTGGAGTGTTCTACTAATATGTTAGAGAAAAGGTTAAAGTGGTTGTTGCCATTTGGTATAAAAATCAGATCTTTCGGGGCGCTTGGGTGGCTCAGTGGGTTGAGCCGCTGCCTTCAGCTCAGGTCATGATCTCAGAGTCCTGGGATCAAGTCCCGCATCGGGCTCTCTGCTCAGCGGAGAGCCTGCTTCCCTCTCTCTCTCTGCCTGCCTCTTCATCTACTTGTGATTTCTCTCTGTCAAATAAATAAATAAAATCTTTAAAAAAAAAAATCAGATCTTTCTTAGGTGAATTATATTTTTAAAGTAATGAGAATAGGAACTTTGTAAAAATCTTCTTTTAACCCAAATATTTCACCTACTGCTCTTCCATGGACAGATCTTTAAAGCCATTGACTGCTTCAGAATATTCTCATTAATAAAGTTATCTTGAACATGATAAATATTTTTAACAGTTCATTAGATTGTTACAAAGTAATGTGTAATCACTTTGTGAAATAACGTGTATTCCATTTTCATTTTAATGTGTCATTATTTGGTTCTTCATAATGGGATAGTTCTCTTTTACCTTAATTTTTTTTTCACTTGTTACAAAAAAATTCTAAAATAGAACTGAAGGACACTGCTGTAGTCTATTTGTCCTTGCGGTGACAGATAAGTTTTGCCGAGTAGCTCTCTACAGCATACCCTGAGACTAGGAAGGAGAGTAGTGTCTCATACTTTGGAGTCACATGGGCCCAAGTAAAGTTTATTGGAAGACTTGATCCTTGGGATGAATCATTCATTCATCATATTTATTGAGCCCTACTACAGAATAGTTAATATTTTATATTCCAGAAGCACAGTATTGAACAAAATAGATGAAATCCTTGCTCTTATAAAGCTCTTATAGAGCTCTTATAAAGCTCTTATTCAATGGTAGAGACCAACAATACATAAGCATACAGTATGTCAGGTGGTGATATCTGCTGGGAAGAAAAATAAAATAGGGGGAGATAGAACATAATGGGGGAAGAGGACATGTTGTATAGGAAAATTGAGGGAGACCTGTCTGATATAATATTCAAGCATATTTCTTGAGGAAGATTAGGAGAGACAGCCATGTAAGTAAGTAGGGGAAGAATGTTTTAGGCAAAGGACTAAGAAGGTGAAGGCCCTGAGGTGGTCTTGTGCTTGTTCTTTGTGTGGCTGACAAAGAGGCCAGTGTGACTACAGCAAGGAGAGTGAGGAAAATGAGAGATGAAGTAAAATGGTATCTGAAAACCAGATCACATGGAATTTGGGATTTAATTCCTATTGAGGTATGGAGCAGTTGTGTACAACTTTCTAACTTTTTATTTTGAAATAATCTTAGACTTAGAGAAAAGTTACAAAATAGTATGAAGAGTTTCACTCGACTTCACCTCATGTTAACATCTCACATAATTATATTATAATTATCAGAACTTAGAAAATAAAACTGGTACAGTTCTGTAAACTGAAGTATAGATTGTTTTGATTTAACCATTTTTTCCCCACTAAGGTCCTTTTTGTCTTCCATGGTCCCACATTGCATTTGGTTGTCATGTCTTTGTTAGCTCTTACCTCTTCTTCAGTTAGTACCTGAGTCTGTCTTTGTCACTTGAAAAGGACTGGCTACTTATTTTATAGAATGTCCCACCATTCATGTTTGTCTGGTATTTTTTCATGATTACACAAAGCTTATGCATTTTTGATAAGAATACCACAAAAGCGATGTGCCCTTCTCAGTGTATCATCAGAGGGCACATGATGTCCATGTATCTTATTACTGGTATTTAATCTTGATTTCTTGAGGTATCTGCTGTATTTCTCCACTGTAATACTACTATTTTTCCCATTATAATTAATAAATATCTTGAAGGAGGTACTTTGAGATTATGCAAATATCTTGTTTCTCCTTAAACTTTCACCCACTAATTTTATCATTCATTGGTAGATCTTGCCCATACGATTATTACCATGGTATTGTGATGATGATTTTCTATTTTCCTCATCTTCCATCTATTATAATTATTCTAAAAGTGCTATTTCTTCACTCACTTTTATAATTAGGATCCATACAGACTTGTAGCTATTTATTTTTTTTTCAATGGGTTATAATCCAATACTACAGTAATTTGTTTTGTTCAGCATTGGTGTTGAGAACTTTTTCAGGAGGTTCTTGTGCCTTTTCGGAAGTGCTTACTTTTTTGAGCATTTGTACTCTTAGAGGCTCCAGACCCATCTTATGTTATTCCTGTCCCGGTCCTAGAATCTACCACTCTTCTGAGGAAATTAGGGTCTTCTTACTAGATAATTATATTTGGAAACCAAGATCATTGTTACTAAAGTGTAATGACTTGTAGGTCCTCTTAGTAGTTTGAAACTGTATGGGGTATATATAAATACATATAGTATTTATTTGTGTATCTCTGAGTATTTATTGTAAAAATATCAGTTCATATGTTCCATCTAATTCTGATCCAATACCACAGCATTCATTCTACCCTTCACCCCTTTCCTTTGTAACTTTGTTCTCCATCAGTGAGAAATCAGGCTCTCATTATCTGCATATTTTTACTTGTTTAGCCATATATACCCATAAAATGACTTCACAGTTGCAAGCCTATATCCCTGTGAAGAACAGATTTATTAGAGTATAGTATTAATGTGTAGTACTTTTTGTCTTTAGCCTTATACAGTCAGCAGTACTGTTTTTCAGAGTATGTTAGGTTAACTCTTCTCTCTCACTTCTTCAGTGTGATTTTGTTATTCACTTTTAATACAGTTACTATCATTTGTTACAGTTTTTATTCCATTTTGAGTTTGCCCATTTTCTAAAAATTCACAAATAGTAAGTTTCACTCTTTGTATGGGTAGATCTTTTGGTTGTGACAGATGCATAGATTGTGTATCTACCACTACAAACATGACATAAAATTGTTCCATCCCCCAAGATACCCTGCTGCTGTCTTTTGGAGTCAGCCCTTCTTCTACCTTCTGCCGTTGGCAACCACTGGTTGCTTTCCATCCTCCATCCTTATAATTCAGTTTTTACCAGACTGTTGTAAGTGAAATGACACATTATATAGTCTTTGGGATCTGGCTTCATTGTCCTAAAGTTCATGTAAGATTCGTCAGTGTTGTTGCATACATTAAAATGTGGTTCCTTTTTATAGTTGAGAATTATTTTATTGTATGGATATACCACAGTTTATCTATTTAGAGGACATACAGATTATTTCCAGCTTAGGATCATTATTTTTGAGTAACTGATCTAACTTATATTTTTCAAAAGGATCATTTTTGACCACCCTGTCAAAAATAAACTAAGGGGGTGGGGGAGTCTAGGGCAGAAGCACCAAAACCACTTAGAGAAATTACTTGCCCAGATACACAAGTTATGTAGTGGAATTAGAATTCATACCCAGGCAGTGTGGCTTCAGAGTCTGCTCTTTGCTACTTTTTCTGCCCTTTGCAAATGAGTGCATCACTTTATCAATTACTGCTGATTGCTCATGTTATCCACAGGCTAAGGAATAGATTTTGAAGTCTGGGGTGTTCCTGGTAACCTTATAAGAGCAGTTTGATGAAGTAATGGGGATGAAATTGTAATTCAAGAGAAAAATGAGAGGAAAGGAAGTAAAGACTTAAAAGCAAGTAGACACTAGGTAGGTAGGTCAAGGAGAAAATTTGTGGCAAAAGGCATAGCACATGAGTGTAAACCAGCATGATGTGTATGAGGACAGGGGATAGTTTCATGTTATACACATCGAAGATGGAAGGTGGGAAGCTGATAGACAGTGAGAGTAGAGGAATAACCAGTGGTCACATGTCAAAGTCCCATGTAAGCTAAGCTAAGGAGTTTTAACTTTATGCTATAAAGTGTGGAGAGTCATTGAAATATTTTTGATGAGAAAATAATACCAACTTTGTGCTTTAGATTCCTTTGGCAGCACTGTGATAAGTGGATGGGCAGGAAGATTGTGAGGAGAGAGACTGAATTTAGGGAAACAAGAGACACTTAGAATATTCCTGATAAAAAATGATAGACATCACAAGGGAAGTGATTTTAAAACTTTGAGGAAGCTGAATTTGATAGAAATTGGTATGACTCATCAGATACGGGGGATTAGGAAGATTGAAGGAAACCAAGCATAAATCCTTGGTTGAGTGAGTTGTTGGTGTATTTTGTTTATTGAGATAGGGGATGAAAAAGAAGTGAGTGAGGAGTTAAGTTATAGACAATATGAGTTTGAAATGCATAGAGGCAACCTCAAGTAAAAATATTCACTAGAATGTAGAGTTTTGGTAGAACTATATTGGAAGTTGTTATTCCTTTAAGACATTGAAGCCATTATCTTTAGAGTGTATACAGAGCTATTTTTTGTGTGGGTAGAATGCTCACATTTCAAAGAGAAGAAAGATAGGTACGTCTACAGAGGATAATGAGAATGAAAGAGGAAAATCAAGAGAATAGTGCCAGGAAAACCAGATAAGGAGTGATTTTCCAAAAATTGTCAGTTACTATGGAAAATCGTAGCTGCTGAGGATTAGTGTCCATTGGATATTTTAATGTGAATGCTATCCGTGATTTTGATGAGAATAGTGTCATAGAATTGGTAAAGGAGAATTCAAAATTCAGAGAGTTGGAGAACTAGAGACAGCAGTTGTATGCCTACTAGCTGTGAAGAAAACAGAATGCTAGCTTGAGAACAGGAAGGTGTTCTTTTTTTTTTTTTTTTTTTTAAAGGCTGGAATAGAGTACATGGAGTAACAGTGGGGAAGCTGAAGATTGTGGGTCAAAATGGATGGGCTTTCTGGAGGCCAGGCCCCTGGAGTGGGTTAGGATGGAATCCAGAACAAGGTAGAAGGTGTGGCATTTGGATCAGAAAGACCTTCCCTTGTTTAAGATTGGAGAAAGAGATTATTGTGGGTTATTGTGGGCTTATGTTTGGGATGGAGGAGGAGTTTCATTGAGGTCTTCATAGTCTAAGTAAATATTGTGAAATTTTCAAGGTTTTTCTTTTTTAATGTAGATTTATATGTTTTGTGATTTTAGTAGAGGATGTATGATTAGGACTTGTACTTTGTTTTAAGTACTTTGTTTTAGTTTGCTTTTAAGTTCTACAGATACATCCTGCTTCAATAAAAGAACTAGTGAGCGTTTTCTTTACCATGTACCAGGTTATCTATCTTATAGGCTGATATGATTATATCTATTAAAGAAGTATTTTACTTAATGTATTTGATTTGACAAGTGATTTGCCCTAAAGTGTGTCCCAAACCATGTAATAATACACTTATT
Source organism: Mustela putorius furo (assembly GCF_011764305.1). Lineage (NCBI taxonomy): Eukaryota > Metazoa > Chordata > Mammalia > Carnivora > Mustelidae > Mustela > Mustela putorius. The sequence goes on from NW_025421998.1 coordinate 35,169,595, forward strand.
ATGATGAATTTTATTTATCATTTGCCCAGATAGGCTACCATACAAATCAGGCTTATATTCAGCCTATTGCAGTTTCCTCTTGGTTGGGAGAACTTTCCTTATGATATAAGGAAAAGTGCTTAGAGACTCCCTGCAAGCCCTTAGAAAGGTAACCTCTTTAACGTGATCTGTATTCAGTAGTCTCTTTGTGATTCTGCAGAAAAGCTATCTTTGAGAGTATGGTTTCAGATTCTTGATTCCTGAATTAGAAAAAGAATTCAGTCTGTTCCATGGGAGTAGTCTTTCAGTAACTAAAGTTTTCCAGAATTCACAGGTACTATCAAGAGATACCTTTAGGCCTTGGAAGAAATTAATGGGGAACTTATTCCCACAAAATAATGATTGTTATAGACAACTCTTAATGAGTTTATTGTCATTTTTGAGAATAATGAAACCTAAGCTGTGTGTTTCCATATTTTCTTATAAAGGGAGACTTTTCCTGAGGATGAAACAGTAATTTAAGTTAAGATTTTGTCATTGTTAAGTTTTAAGCGTAACTGTAATCCAAATGTTGAAAGGTATTTTTCCATTAGGATTTCCCCCATTGTGCTTATTATATATAATAATATATATTATTAGGTCAGGGTTCTGTCAGGGCTCTGTCAGAGTACTGCATCCAGTATTCAGCCCCTCTATATTTAAGTAATTTACAGAAACAAGTGAACATATCAATATCCAAAAGAGAGGAACAATATCCAAAAGAGAAGTGTTTTACAGTTTGAGAGAAATATTTATGGGGGGAAAAGGTTAAGTATCTTGATGCTATACGATTAAAGATTAAAGTAAAACTATTTAGTTTGGGAAACATAGCTCTATACCCCAAATTAATAGTCTACATATGTGCACTAAAATCCTGATTATCTGGAACGTGGGAATAATGACTTAGTCTGAATTATTAAAAGGGTATCTTCTTAAAAATTGAAGTCATTTTGCTTTAACTGCCCTTTTTTTTTTTTTAAAGATTTTATTTATTTATTTATTTGACAGAGATTACAAGTAGGCAAGAGAAGCAGGCAGGGAGAGAGAGAGAGGAAAAAGCAGGCTCTCTGAGGAACAGAGAGCTCGATGTGGGGCTCTATCCCAGGACTCTAGGATCACGACCTGAGCTGAAAGCAGAGGCTTTAACCCACTGAGCCACTCAGGTGCCCTGCTTTAACTGCTTTTGATTATAAAAAGTTTTATGTGCTTTCTAAAATTAAAAAAAAAAATAGAATACAATTTGAATTATTCTAATGCAGAGTAATCTGTCTGAACGTCAATTAATATACCATCAATTAATATACTCTTACTAAGGGAGCTATTTGTCCCTATCTTAAATCACCTTTATTGCTATTCTGAGTCCTTCTTCCCCTCCCTAATTTTAACTGGGTTTTGTTGTTTTTTTTTTTTTTGTTTTGTTTTGTTTTGTTGTGGTTAGTTTCTTTAACCTTGACTTATATGTTCCTAGTTAGAAGGGAATATACCCTACTCTTAGAGGTTTTGGCTTTACATGGATGGAAATGAGTTTTAAATGCTTTCAAAAATGGGAAAAAATTATAATTTGGATTATTTTAATTAAGGGCCACCTTTTTGAACACGAATTAATATAATATACCATCAGTTAATATGCTTTTAAGAGAGCTGTTTGCCTCAATTCTAAATCATCTTAATCTACTACTTTTTTGAGTCTTTTTCTCCTCCCTGGGTTTTTTTCTACTACAAAGAAGTAGTTAATTCTTACCTTGACCTGAATGTTTCTATTTATAAAGAGATACTTCTTATTCTCTGAATCTTTTTTTCTTCAAATAAGAGAAATTGGATACTGGATTATCCAAATAAACTGTAATTTCCAGAAGGAACCAGGAAAGAGTATTTTGAGAACTACATGATATGGTTAGCATGGATCCTCTCATTTCATAAAGCCGATTGGCTAGGATATAGATGATTTTGTATCTGGTAAAGATCCAGAAAAAAATATTTAGCTGAACCAGTGTAGGGTTAGGCCTCCATTTTGTACAGATATTCAGACTTATTCACACACTAACTGGTGGGCTCACATAAGCATAATAAACAGGAATTTGTCATTGCCTGATCGAGAATTTTAATAGGCAGCTGTCCCCTGCTCCATCCCTACCCAAGGCATCTACCTGTAGATTCTGGGATTTCTGTTGAAAATCTCATTTTCTCTTCCCTAATTATTAGCCTGCTATGAAGGCTTTGAGTGTTGACTCCTTTAAACGATTTTGTGTAGTGAAAGTGGCTATAAAATGTATTTTTGTTGATAATCACCCACTGGCTTTAGTATGGGTTTTTCCATAATAGATAAAAGGTTTTAGTTTTATGGGTTTAGGATATTTAGTTACTGGACAGAAAAAAGGCACTACAATGAAAGCTCTTTCATTTATTTGAAACAGCTCTCACTATTAAAGATCTTCTGATGTTAAAAAGTAAGTTGTTCATCTTTTAAAATTCTGAGTGTCTAGTTTATTCATTGTTGCCAGCATTTCTGGAGCTACCAGAAGACAATTATTGGCAACTTGCACTTTTTAGTTTTAGTCAGAGTCCCTAGGATACTTTAAGTGATATAAGTTCCAAACATATTCTATATAATGCAGCTTTTTAAAAGAGTGGGATTTTTTTTCTCCTTAACATTCACTCTGAAAACAAATCAATGTGGAAAAAGGTTATAACTGAACTATCTGTATTTAGTTCTAATGACTGCTCAAAAGATGAGTATTATTTAAGGAAATATCAAAAGGAAATACTAAGTCTTCCAGAAATAATTATGATTAGATATACTTTAAGAACTATTTGGTAATGTGGACTCAAACCTAGTTGATTTCACGTTTTCACATTAAAACAATTATTTAATAGGACGGAAAAATACTAGCTTATCTTAGAAACATTATAAACTTGTCTACCCTTTTCAAAGCTCTGACGTGGAACTTGGATCCTGTTAGGCAAGCTTTTTTGTGGGCGTATTAATTCACATTCCACCTGTCAGTACCTATAGGTAAAGACAAGAAACCACACCCTCTGTTCTGACCTTTTCCTCAGGGAACACTGACTAGAATCCTTTGGCTCAGCCTGCTAGGCTGTTTGAATAGCTCAGTTCAGAAGAGCTTTTACTTTTGAATTGAATGAAGCAGCAAGAACAAGGGAAATAATGTTGCAACTACATTTCTCAAGACTGCTGCTATGGAGATTTCAAACTTGACTTTCCCTGCCAGATTCTTTTTGGAAAGCTTATTTATTTCCACAGATATATTTGATACCGAAAGCAGTTTTATGGCTTGGCTAATTAGATATTTATATTTTCATTCTTCCATTCTTTAAAGATTTCATTATTCTAGGTAAAAAGGTGTTTTTCTGCTTTTTTGTTGTCTTTGTTTTGTTCCTTTTTTTTTTTTAATGAGTACTGGTGGAAATATAGGTTTTTAAAATAGATTTGTGCATTTTTTCTTTTGTTCATTTATATGAATTAATGCTTATTTGATAGTACTAAAAAGAAATTTTCATAATTCTATGGTGTATCTTGATAAACTAAAAAGAACTTTTTAATGTAGTGGAAAACTGTTAAAGCAAGTGAAGAAATTTGGCAGCTGCATCTACTAGCATGGATTCTTACCGTACTTATTTGGCAACTGTCAAACTCAATGGCTCATGGTTGGAAGAACAAGATGAAGACATTTATGAGGTTGAATCTCGTGTGCCTTTACCACATCCTTTTCCTCTCTGTGAACATTTGGATGAAAATAACTCTGTCATTATTAATACTTCTATTTTTCATTTTATTCATAAAAGAAATGGGCACATATTAAAGCTTATTTCTAAAATTTCACTGCCTACCCCTCCTTATTCAGTAAGTATAAAAAATTTGATTTCTTATACTTTACTTTCAGTTTTTTATGCATTTAGTTTAAAAAAGACCTGTATAATGAGAAAGAAACTTTAAATGTCCTTAGAGGTAAATGGGGTAGAATCTAGTTTTGTTACTGTTTCATGTGTTAATACTCATTTATCCTGATATATTGAAGAGCTAAATTTGGTCTGAGAGCCCCAACTTGGCTATGTTTTTGATTCCAGAAAGCAGAGTGAGATAGTATTACAGTTTTCCATGGCAGGCAAGCTGTTTAAAAAGATCCTGCTTGTCCTTAAGAATCTTGCTTTTATATGTTGATGATGGCAATCCCGAGTAAAAAGTGGAAAGATTATATTTGAGGGAATGAGCATTGTGATACTTAAAACAGCTAAGTCCATTGAGCCAGTTAGGAAATGTTTACAATCATATGGTATATTGGCTGTAGTTCTAGACAGGGAAAAAGAAAATATGGATTCTGATTTTAATTTTCTTGTTAACTTATAAGGAACTTAATCTTTAATATGCCTACTAGTCCAGTGAGAAGATACTGTTTTCTTTATGTGAAATGTATTTTACAAACATTATTAAGAGTATTTAGCATGAAAAAAAGAGTATTTAGCATAGTTAGTATTTAAGGCTTAACATGTAAGTATGTTGTGAATGATTCACTACAAGCTATTCAATATAACTACAAGTTATTCAGCACTTTTTATGACTTTCATGGCTTTTATTGTAATACACTAGCTAATATTTAATAGGCCAGATGATTTTCAGAAGAGTTTTGTTACCTCTCCTGAAACTTTTATATTAAAGTGACAGAATATTTATTGATGCTTTATACTTACTTTTAATGTAATGAATTTAACTTATTCAGAAAGGCTGAATATGACATTTTAATATATATTTAGATGGACATTTGAAGGGAATCTCTTATTCCAGCAAAGTAGGAGTGCCATTTGCTATATTAAATGAAATTTGTTTCACTAGCTTTACTGTATTTGATTCTTCTAACTTTTTAGTTTTGTTTTGTAAAACTGAAGTTATTTCTTGTGGTTTTATGGTAAATGTTTAAATGCACTTTAAGGTTGCCTTAGATCTCACCAAGAAGTAGAACATTAGAAGCAAAAACTTAATTTTTTAACTAAATCAAACATTTTGTTTTAAATGCTAAATGGCCTTGTTGTGTTTGTACAGTAAATTTGAAAAAGGAGAAAAAACAAACAACACTCCTGTCCATTTAGTGAGAACTTCGAACTCTTTTTTTGAGATTTCAAGTATTTATCAAGCAACCAATTTATAATGTACAGAAAAAAGTTACATATCTACATATGTAGAAGCAATTGATATGCTTTAAAAATATAGGCTGTGACTATAAATTCAGGAGAGTAGTTATATATAAATTGGGTCTTTATGGTTATGGTTTTTTTAATAGGTAAAAAAATCAATATATATTAGTTATCTGCATTTAAAGGAAAATACTGTTTTGCCAGTCAAAGTGAAAATATAAAGTTTTATCTTTGTTGAGGTAACATGTACAGATATTTTAGGAAATATTTTGTAATTTAAAAGTATGCTCATTATCCATTACAAGTCATAAATGTGTATTCATCTTATCCCCAAATAATAGTTGTAAATGATATTTAATACATCCTATTAAATAAAACAAGAATAATCACATACTAGATATTTTGGAAATTGACATAGAGTGACCATAAAAATCTTTAGTTAGTAGTTCTAAAATCTGTTTGCTAAGGTAAATACTACTCAGATATGAAGAGCAGAAGTCTTTAAAATACACTTAAATATCATAATTTTATAATATATTTGACTATAAATTAGAAACCACTGCATAAACATAAAACATGGTAATATCTTTCTAATATACTAGGTACCTTGTAATTTTACAAATTCTTACTTGGTGAGCCTATTTTTAATACTTGGGGCGCCTGAATGGCTCAGGGGGTTAAAGCCTCTGCCTTCGGCTCAGGCCATGAGCCTGGGATCGAGCCCCGCATCGGACTCTCTGCTTAGCGGGAAACCTGTTTCCTCCTCTCTCTCTGCCTGCCTCTCTGCCTACTTGTGATTTTTCTGTCAAATAAATAAATAAAATCTTAAAAAAAAAAAAAAAAAGATTCTCTCTTCCTTTCCCCCTGTCCCTTCCCCCCATGCTTGCCCCATGGTAACCGCTTTTTAAAAAAATTTTTAAATAGTGTTAAATGTTAAAAAATTTTTAAATAGTGTTAATGTTATAAGACTACATACTAGAAACATTTGAGGTCAGTTTTTTCTTATGTAGTTGTTTAAATAATAACAGATAGGGGCACCTGTGTGGCTCAGTTGGTTAAGCATCTGACTTTCGATTTCAGCTCAGATCACGAACTTGGAGACCTCACATGGGTCTTTGCAATGGGTAGAGAGCCTGCTTAAGATTCTCTCTCTCTCTCTCTCTCTCTCTGGGGCGCCTGAATGGCTCAGGGGGTTAGAGCCTCTGCCTTCGGCTCAGGCCATGAGCCTGGGATCGAGCCCCGCATCAGACTCTCTGCTTAGCGGGAAACCTGTTTCCTCCTCTCTCTCTGCCTGCCTCTCTGCCTACTTGTGATTTCTCTGTCAAATAAATAAATAAAATCTTAAAAAAACAAAAAAAAGATTCTCTCTTCCTTTCCCCCTGTCCCTTCCCCCCATGCTTGCTTGTGTGTTCTCTCTTTTAAAATAAAAATAAAAACAGATAAGCCAGTGCTGGCAGTCAGAATTTCAGAAAGCTAAGGCAGAAACAGTGCTTTTGTGTACTTTCATGGAGCTGGTAACAGTGATCACTCTTTCTTGAGAGCTTTGACCTGTACTTGACTCTCATCTTTTTAAAATTGTATAAGAGCGGGGCACCTGGGTGGCTCAGTGGGTTAAGTCACTGCCTTCAGCTCAGGTCATGATCTCAGGGTTCTGGGATCGAGTCCCACATCAGGCTCTCTGCTCAGCAGAGAGCCTGCTTCCACCTCTCTCTCTCTCTGCCTGCCTCTCTGCCTACTTGTGATCTTTCTCTGTCAAATAAATAAATTCTTTAAAAAAAATAAAATAAAATTGTATAAGAACATAGCCATGCCAATAACAACATGTATTAAGGAAGATGTATTTATGAGTAATTCTGGATAATGCCTCTGTATTCTAATGTTTTGAAAATGAATATTCATGTGGAGCCCTGTAGATGTTTCATAGATGGACAGAAATATAAAGCTTTTTATTTAAAACATGGGTTATAATAATTTCATTTTGTTGTACCACTATGATTTTGTTAATTGATCCTGTTATATTAAGCATATATTAATTCCCCATAGTGTATAGCAAGAGTCCACAATCAACAAGTGTTCAATATAAGAGATACTAAGTTTTTCATACAATATGATTAGAGAAAATTCTTCAGAAAATACAAAAAGAGCCTGTGTGTCATTAACTTTATGTTTCTCTTTATGTGATGAAATACAGATCTACTGATATGAAGTGGTTTTTTCCAAAAGAAACATTTTTTTACACCAAATTAAAATACATCTCTTGTGTAAAGTTGTATGTAGCTAATCTACTTGTGTACTGACTTTTTCTTCCTATTAATGTTAGTATGCACTAGAAATATTATATGGCCATAGTTCAGCAGTTCAACAGTATGTCTTTATTTTTATTTAAAAATCCTTTTTTTTTTTTTAAACCTTTAGTGGGGAATGACATTGGCCTTCCCAACACTTAGTTGTCTTCCTTCATGTATGCTTTCCTTCCTTGTTTAGCTTGAACATGCCAAAGTTACACAGACAGAGTTGATGCGGGAGTCATTTCGACAGAAACAAGAAGTGACCGAGTCTCTTAAGTGCCAAGAAGAACTGCGAGAGCGCCTTCATGAGGAGTCCAGGGCCAGAGAACAGCTGGCTGTGGAGCTCAGTAAGGCTGAGGGTAAGCAACTTGCCGTTGGCAACCGAGGGAGGAAAACTTTCAAGTTTAAAAAAGAGTTTTTTGATGCAAAACAGATCTGGACATTACCAGTCTACTCTAATTTAAGAGTGACCACTGAAATGTAGTTGTAGCTTGTCTTCGGAGTTTCTCCAGGTTATTTTAAGAACCGTATATGCTTTTAATTATTAGAAGGTATTTAATAGGCGCCTGTGTGGCTCAGTTGGTTAAGTGCCTGCCTTCAGCTCCGGTCATGATCCCAAGGTCCTGGGATGCAGCCCCTTATGGGCTCTCTGCTCAGTGAGGACTCTGCTTCTCCCTCTCCCTATGCCTAGTGTGCTCTCTCTCTCTGTCAAATAAATAAATCTTTAAAAAAAAAAAAAAGGAAGAAGAAAGAAAGAAAGAATTTAATAGAATTACAGAAAGCATTGAAATTTTTGGAAAATATAAAAACTTATAATGGTCATTTGTTACCATAATCCCACAATCCTAAAGCAAATTTAACGAAGTAATTTAGGGATGAAAAGACCGAAGCTAAGAAATGTTAATAAATTGTTCAAAGCCACCATTAAATGGTGATGCCAGGCTTTATGCCTCTAAATCTCATGCTGTTTATATTCTGCCATACTGTTGTTGGGTGTTGGCCTGCTAGAACCACTTAAAATATCAACTTTCTCTAGTATATTTAAAATGAGGTTTGATTCACAAGCATCTGATTTATATTGCTTTCCAGGAACCTGTCTCTTTATATCTGTGTAATAAAATGAGTTACACCTACATGATGTAATGCATTAGCATAGCAAAATAAAACAAAAGTTCAAAGGAACTTCATATTTAGGCACAAAGGTTAACAACCAAAAGGTTGCATTGAACGTATCGTAATTGCTACTGCTATCAGCAGCAGATTCATTCAGAACATTTAATATGTTGGAATGAAGTTTCACTAACAGTATACCTGTTACTTACATAACACCAAATGGTAAGATTTGAAATGTTATAATCTCATTCCCTGTTAATTTTATCTTACAGGTGTCATTGATGGCTATGCAGATGAAAAAACTCTTTTTGAAAGGCAAATTCAGGAAAAAACTGATATAATAGATCGTCTTGAGCAGGAATTGTTATGTGCAGGTAATAGATTACAAGAATTGGAAGCAGAGCAACAGCAGATCCAAGAAGAAAGAGAATTACTGTCGAGACAGAAAGAAGCTATGAAAGCAGAAGCAGGCCCTGTGGAACAGCGTATGTATTTTTAGACTTTGTATATGAAACACTCCTTAAAAGTTCAAGGTCGTTCTTTTCCCCTTTCTTTGTCTTTATTCCTGTATTTTATATGAGGATTGAAAAATTAAAAGAAAATCTACCTTTTCGGTAAATGTTTTATAAGCCAACCATGTAGAGTCAGGGGTGTTTTGTTTTGTTTTTCCTTTGGCTGATTTTAACTGGAAAAGATAATCCTTTATCCTTGAACTTCTACCTTTAAAGAAAGCTGCATATAATGAAGAAGGATATTTTTCAAACCATGTAAGATTAAGTACTTTTAATAGCAGAAAGGCAGGAAAAATGTGTACTTGGAATAAATAACTAAGAGTACTGATCAGCACTTCGGGCAAGCAGGGAGGGGTGGATTTTGGCCTGCAGGAGAATAGATTGAAAAAGGTCAGTGACTATCAGAAGCAGGCAGACATCAGGTTTAACCTGTGTAGGAGTTCAAAATGTACAACTTATAAATAACCTTTAATCTTTTCTTAAATGAGAAATCAGATGTGATATGTTTGTTTGGCAGAAAAGAATGTGAGCCATTATGACAGTGGAACTTGAAATCCTTTTTATCATATCCTCTCACTTTCATAGTACACATGTAGTTAGAATTATAAATGTGTAGTTTCACTAGTTGAATTTTACCAATTTAGAAATATGTACAGCAGACATTTTTGTAATTTCGTGCAGTTGTTTCTGGTGCTCAAATTTGTTTAACACAGGTTTAGAGTTGGAATTTTTTAATATGCGAAGTATATAGATCATACATGTAAAATATTTAAGAAATACTGAGACATCAAGTGTTACTAGTGGTTTTAACTTTTACTTCTGATTCTTTTGTGTATACGTATTGTCTTATTTTAGGAAATAGACATGTAAATTATATCTTTGTTCTGTATGTGTGTGTTTTCTTTCTATTCTTATAGGACTAGTAGATGCTGCAGTCGATGCAGCACCTGGAGCAGGTGTGTTTATACAGTGGCATGGCCAGTCTTTGGGTGGTAAACTTACAACTCCAAAAATTGGGTGACCCTTGGATTTTCAATCACATACCTCTACTTTTCCAACTAACGTACCTCTGATTTTACTGCTGTGTTTCATACTTACAGCTTTTCTCTTTAACAAAAAACTTTACTTGCAATAAAATACATATTTACATTTGAAATTAACAACTGAGATTCATAATGATCATCATCTTATATCTGTTTTTCCACAGAGCTTAAGACCATTTCAATTTTTCAGAAACAAATACATTAAACTCTTGGAGCCTATAACTTTAAAGTGCTCTTTCTAAATCAGGAAATATAAGATGATGGTAACAATAGGATCAATGAGATTTAGTAAAGTAAAGAGACTTTCTGGTTCACTTAGTTTTATATTAACGTCTACATCAGTATTGTTTTAAAAGAAAAGCTATTTTCTATAGATTCCTAGTCCTGAGTACATTGTTGGCAGACTGAGTAGTGTAAAGACTCTCGGGTTATGTTCCTTTATTTTTTCATTAGAGAATTGTTTTTCTTTGCTATTTATACTTAATAATTATATTATTAATATTAATAATAATAGCTAACACTTATATAGTGCTTACCATACTCTAGGCACTATTCTTTATGTATATTAACTCATTTGATCCATAATAACTGTTAGAGATCAGTACTATTACTACCCCCAGTTTATGTATAAGGAAATTGGAGGACATCATACTACGTTTCACATAGGAGATAAGTGGCAGAGCTAGGATTTGAATCCACAGTCTCTGCTCTTAGGCAGTATACCATACCGCCTCTCATACTTGTCAGTTTTTTCTTGATACATTTATGTATGAGCATGCAAGACTAACTCAGGAATATGGATCTAATAAGGAAAAAGACTAACAGGAAATTCTGATTGTAGTTGTATTTTTTTTTCTATAACTCTTACTTGCCTTGGTTAAAAATGTACAGTATTTGATCTTCATGTGTATTGTGTATGCATATAGAAGTGACTTTATTGGCTTGATTTTTGCCTGAGGTGAGTTATTTCTGTGCTTAAATTTAATTAGACTTTGTTCTTTTCCTTATAGTGCAAGTGGATTTACTTTTTTTTTTTTTTCAGTTATTTGCTATGGCATTTTCACAAGTATTGTTTTTAGTGATAGGATCATTCTTTTTGTTAATTATAAGTTTTGGTATTAGCTTGCTTACTTATATAGGAATGTGATAATTTGATATTTTCACAGGAACATTTTCCTTTTTTCCATGAGTTTGAAATAAAACTCAGACCTCTTGTTTCATAAGGTAAAATCTGTGCATAGTTATCAGTGATTTCATTATTATTAGTTATGATTTAACTTAGAATATTTTTATATTTATAAACAGAATTACTACAGGAGACAGAAAAACTAATGAAGGAAAAACTAGAAGTACAGTGCCAAGCTGAAAAAGTACGTGACGACCTTCAAAAACAAGTGAAAGCTCTAGAAATAGATGTTGAGGAACAAGTCAGTAGGTTTATAGAGCTGGAACAAGAAAAAAATGCTGAGCTTATGGATTTACGACAGCAAAATCAAGCACTGGAAAAGCAATTAGAAAAAATGAGAAAATTTTTAGATGTAAGTATTCTCAACTTGAATATTGATTTTCTCAGTATAATGCTTACTTGCTGTAACTCTAAGTTATGACTTTTAAATTATGAAGAGACTCTTGAACTCTAGCATTTCATATGTATGTGTTTTCTACCAATTAACTGAAAAGTATTATTACAAATAGTTCACCTATCACAGTTAAAAGCAGTGCAAGCAGATTATGAATAAACCCTACCAGTTAAGCCTTTTCCAAATTTAGTGTTAAGAAGCTTATCCTAGTCTTTCCTTTAACCAACTGCAAAAACAGGTTGAAGATCCTGAGTAAGGCTAACTGGCCAATACTGTTTGACCCAAAAAAGATATACATAATAACAGTGTGCTTTGGGAAACAGGGGATTGGAAGTTGTTATGCTGTCATTATTGTCTTCCAAAATGATATTAAGTCTTCTAATTTCACATGGATTTTCTTCTTTGAGATTTCATTTAAAGCCTGATATTCTCTTTATAGACCAGGGAATCAGATTCTGACACATTTTATAACTTTAGATATGAAATCTAGGTTAGGATAAAAGAACGTTATTTACTAAATAATCTGCTCTGCTTTTTTTTTTTTTTTTAATGACTGAATAACAATGGAATTACTCTCTTTTTTTTTTAAGATTTTATTCATTTATTTGTCAGAGAGAGTGAGCATAGGCAGACAGAGAGGCAGGTAGAGGCAGAGGGAGAAGCAGGCTCCCTGCTGAGCTAAAGGCAGCCGCTTAACCAACTGAGCCACCCAGGCGTCCCTGGAATTACTCTTTTGTTCCAGAAAAATAAACTCATTTTTGGAACAATATTTTTATATTAGTCTATATTTAACATTCAATTTTTTAATGTTCTTCAAATAATATTGAAATGCATAAAGTTTCATCAAAGAGTTCAAATAGGCTACGTACCATAGAAAAGATGGTATCTTTTTAAACCTTTTGGTTTGGCCTAATCTATGGTCATCAGTTTGTCTTCAAATAAAGCTATGTGTGTAACTAAAGGGAAGTAGCAGAAATAATAGCTTCAATATATGTTGTTTCATCTGTTACTGTTATTGTTATTTAAACTTCAGGAGCAAGCCATTGATAGGGAACATGAGAGAGATGTATTCCAACAGGAAATACAGAAACTAGAACAGCAACTTAAGGTTATACCTCGTTTCCAGCCTATCAATGAACATCAAACTAGAGAGGTAAGAACTTTACTGATGTTGTCTGCCTTACAATAATTTGTATATTATGTGTTAAATAAGATGTGTATTGTGAAGAACTTAAAGGAAATTCTTTCTATTATATATAAGTCTTCAAAATCAGAAAATTAAAAATGTCTTCAGTGTGAAAGAATCTTGAAACTCTAAAAACTGTTTGCATTGAAATTTATCTTCCAGTATTACCCAATTAAATAAGCTTCTCTGCTTATTTTTTCTATTAAGGTTATCTTATCTCACATAAGAATATAAGTCAATACTCTGTAAACTTGTCATTTTTATTAGGTTTTAGTGTGGTTGAACCACTAGAGCTTATACTTTATTTATACTTTATTTAAAAATGTAATTTTTTTCTCCTCCTAGCTGGAGAAAATCTTTGTCATAAGAGAAAGAACTTTTTGTAAAGGGTTGATGAGAACAGTATTATTTCTGTTTTGTTAGTACTGTTTTGTTTTGTCAACTCAGAAAATGTCACCATAGTTGGAGATGATCATTGCTATCCTTATCAAAAATAAAATTAGCATAATGTCTGAAAATACTTTTTGAAATGAGGATAGGTTATTAGCTTGTTGAAATTTTTTTTAATTAACAGTTTTTGCTCATTACATTTCCAGGTTGAACAGTTAACAAATCATTTGAAAGAAAAAACAGACAAGTGCAGTGAGCTTTTGTTGTCTAAAGAACAGCTTCAGAGGGATATCCAAGAACGGAATGAAGAAATTGAGAAATTGGAATTCAGAGTAAGGGAACTGGAGCAAGCCTTACTCGTTAGTGCAGACACTTTACAAAAGGTGTGCCATTTTCTTTAGGTTAATTGTATCAAGTATTTTAATGCCAGTTACTCTTAGTTACATGAACATCAGTTCCTTTAAATAAAAATTACTACTGACTTTTTATTGATATTATTACAAAATATAAATATACCTTTATGTCTTTAGTGACATCATAACTATATCTGTTTATTCCTATTTCCAGATGTTACTTGCATACCTTAGTCCTGAGAAAGGAAGATTAGCTAAACCAGAAGAATTAATGATCCTTTTAACAGTCAGTAAGGTTGTAATTGTAAAATAATAGCCAAGTGAAAAAGCTGTGGACACCAGTTGAGGCTGATGCTTCATCCAGACTAAGGAATGAAATCTATTCCCATTATATTGCAGAAAGCAAGAATGAAAGAAGAGCAGGATTAGGAAGGGAGCAGTTCAGGGGATAGCCTCCATTTTACCTGAGGAATGAATTTTAAGAATGTCAGACATTCCTGTTTATATAAAAATGCATTCAAACCTGCATATCTATAACTTTGATTATTCACTCATGTAATCAACTGCTAATTGGAGAAATGAAAGTGCTACTTCTCTAATTAAAATGAATCATGATTTAATGTCTGAAGTTTTGAAAAAATTCTTATATATTTAAAGGTAGAGGACCAAAAACTGTGTGGAGCTATAGAAGCTAAAGCAGAATTGTCCCTAGAAGTACAGTTGCAGGCTGAGCGAGATGCCATAGACCGAAAGGAAAAAGAGGTAAGTGGTTTACCTTTAATGACAAAATGTGGTTTGAAATATTTTTAAATAATTTTAAATAAGTTATTCAAGAATATCATTTGTATAGAATGGAGTTTATAATCTGAAACCAAAGTTTAGATGATTTCTTAGCTCATTGCTTAAGTTGACCTTGAAGACAATAAAAGATTTGAACAAATACGTTGGTATGAGGAAGAGTGTTATAGGTAGAGGGGACAAATATAAAGGCCTTGACACGGGAAGAAGTTTTAAAGACAAAAAGAAGGTAAATATGAACTGAGTGAAGAGGAGAGTGTAGAGAGAGTTGTGTTAGTACAAAACTTTTTCTTACTTACCATGGGCTTTGAAGTATTGCTAGTTTGCTTTAGGGTTTGGTTTTTTGGTTTTTGGGTTTTTTGTTTTGTTTTTTAAGTTACGTTGCCCTGGGAGGTTATTATTGTGCTATTTTACAATATACTAAACATGTTCTTAAAACAAAAGTTTAACAATACAGTAATTATATAAAGTTTTCCTGTGTTTTTCTACTGCCCCCTTCTCAAACAAAAAGAAAATCCACTTTTAATACAGTAATAATTTCTAATTTCAATTTAAATTAAACTTATTTAAATCTTGGTCTACTATTAGCTTTTCTAAAACATATTGTACTTTGCATTATCTAGCTATATCATATCATTTAAAATACTTAAGGTGTTTTAAATTACATTTTTATTTCCACATAATTTTCTCAGGATATTTAATATATTTTAACAAATATCTATTGAACTTAAAGAGTAAATGAATGTTAATAAGTCCCTTGTAAAATATAAGAATGATTTAGACATCAATTAAAATCTGGCTCAGAATAAAGCCCTCTAAGTGATGAATAGAAATGATCATCTCCATGAGAAGGTTTATTTTCTCACTATCATATTACACTGACTAATGTTTATCTAAAAGGTTCTTGATTATTTTGCTTTTTTGGTTTTTCTGAAACATGCAGGCAACACTTGCTTATCTGTAACCACTTTTATGTGTTTTGAAAAGAACATTTAAAGTGCCTTACAGTAATAGAGAAATTGTCTGCTCTTTAAAAAGATAGACTTTCAAAACTGAACCCTGAAACAATGATAGTTGTATGAATAGTTGAGATAGTTGATTAATTAACTTTACTAACTTTATATTTTAATTATCTTCTGAACTTAATATAACATTACTGACACTTAATATTTTGAGGTCAGTATTTGATAGCAGTCTACATTTTACTCAGAATCATAGCTGTTCAGAACTACAAGGAGGCCGGTCAGCCAGATTCTGTCAACCAACTCGCAGTGTTTTATAGATAGGACAGAGCCAGGTGTGTTGAGTGAGTAAAGGGTTAAAATGATAGTTCATCCTAGTCTACCTAGTTTTTAATAACAGTGACAAGTACTCTGTCAGAACCCACTCATCTGTGACTAAAGACTGAAAGAGAGGAGGAACATAGAATTAAAAGATAAATCTTTTGGGCACCTGGGTGGCTCAGTGGGTTAAGGCGCTGCCTTTAGCTCAGGTCATGATCTCAGGGTCCTGGGATCGAGTCCCGCATCGGGCTCTCTGCTCAGCAGGGAGCCTGCTTCCCTATCTCTCTCTGTCTGCCTGCCTCTTCATCTACTTGTAATTTCTCTCTGCCAAATTAATAAATAAAATCTTTTAAAAAAAAAGATAAATCTTTTAATGAAAATAACTTCTTAAGCATTCTTCCTGCGTTAGGCAAATGTTTTCAGATATCTGATGGAATATCAACAGAAGATGTCTGTATGTGTCATTTATTTTTTCTACTATTCTCATAGCCTTAATCTGTGCACAACTTTAAGTTTATCGTATGTTTAGAAATGCAAATGAATAGAAAGAGAAGAAACTTTAAAGATAGGATGATAAGAAAAAGGAAATAATGTGGGGAAAATGGAAGAATTTCTTTAAGAAAAAGATGCCTTCAGTAGGTCTTAACTCTATAGAGCTAATGAAATCTAGCTCATAGATGGCAGTAATAAATGATCATAGTTAACTTTGTGGAGGTCTGTGCTATAAAGTGGTATTTTAAAAGCCTGATGTCATTAATCTTTACAGTCTCCCTGAGGATAGACTCTAGTGTTACATCCATTTTACAGATGAGTAAACTGAGTTAAGAGAGGTTAAACAACTTGTTCATAGTCACACAGTAGGTGGTTGAGCAAGCATTCCTCCTAGATTTCTCTGATTCTGGAGTCCTGTGATGCTGTACTGCTAAAGAATTGGGGAATATTTTGCCTTGTTGGTAAGAAGTATTAAAGACTATCACTCAACATTTATTAAGACCGTAGTACATGTTGATTACCACTATCCAGTTGTAAAGCTAGCAGATTTCAAAGATCTAATGTCTAACTAAGAAGGCATATACACATTTGAAAGCAATTAAAAAAGGTTTTAAAAGAAAACACAAATAGTTGCAAATTAATATAATCCAAACAGTATAGATAACATTTAGTAGCTGAAGTAAACTGGATTAAAACAAATAGCCACCATTCTGTTTTAAAACCCTAGTAATATTCTTGTGGTTTTGGTTGTTATAGGCTCAGTAATAGGACAGCCTGGGACTGAAACTAGAGTCTGGCTGAACAGGAGGAAAGAATCCTACAGTTGTTGTCTTTGGGAATTGAGGTCTCTCTTGTGATGACGCAAATTCAGCTTCTTAGAACAGAAATGTTAGTACTTTAGGCCAATGTTTCTCAGACTTTAGTGTGCACATGAATCCCCTGGGGATCTTATTAAAAAGAAGATTCAGATTGAGAAGGTCTGGCGTGGGGCCTTGGAGTTTGTGCATCTCACATGTTCCCAGGTGATGCCAGTTGTGCTGCTCTAGGGACCACATTTTGAATAGCAAGACTTTAGATCAAATTTAGAATTTGACCATAAACTCTTGTGTCAAGAAAGTAAAACAAAACAAATAAATGAAAAAACAGACTCTTAAGTACACAGAACAAACTGATGGTTGTCAGAGGGGAGGTTGGTTTTGGGGAGAGGGTGAAGTAGGCAAAGAGGATTAAGAGGTACCCCAAAAATCAAATAGCATTTGAGGTGGAGCATCATTTTTGAACTTAAATGTCTACATGTATATTAAAGTAATACCTTTCATCAAAAGTAGCTGTGAAAGATAAGGATAGGTATAAATACTACTGCATTAGATAACTTTGAAGAAGATAAAATCACCATAGTTTTCAGCAAACCAACCTGATAATTATATATGAGCAACTATTAAATGTGTTTAAGGAGTGTCTACCGAGTTTAATACCAGTGCACAGAAAATGAGTTCCAGACATTAGTTATTATAAGCAGGATAAATGATAGTTAAGAATGTGAGGCTCTAGGAGCACCTGGGTGGCTCAGTCATTAAGCATCTGGCTCTTGATTTAGGCTCAGGTCACGATCTCAGGGTCATAGGATGGAGTCCCACATTGTGGGGTTCCTCACTCAGCAGACTCCTGGAGATTCTTCCTCTCCCTCTCCCTGTGCCCTTCCGACCCACTTGCTTGCTCACACTCTCTGAAATAAAATCTAAAAAAGAGAGAGAGAATGTAAGACTCCAAAGGTAAACTCCTTACCACATACTAGTCTTGTGACCTCAAGACAAGGTACTTTGTTCTCAGTGACTCCCTCCTTTTCTCCAAAGTGGGAATAATCCAAGTAAAGATCTCATAAGGTTGTTACAGAGTTTAAAAAATGATACCTATAAAGCGCCTTATGGAATACCTAACAACAAATTGTCTATAAATGATGGCTACTATTATTAGCATTAATACTATTTCTGTTCAGGGGCTTTGCCTTGTTAGTGCTAAGATACGATTCTGATTACATGTCTGGGTGTAAGCAGCATATGGTTCCTTTCAAGTTCTAAGGAAATAAATGATTTATAGGCTACCCTCTGAGCCGGCTACTACTGAATAATGTTGCTTCTGCATTCTAGGTTGCTGTTAATACAGCAATTTTGATCATTCATTAAATATTTATTAAGTAGCTAAAGTAGCTACAAAGCATTGAGCCAAACGACTATTCCTTAATCAGACCCAACTTTTAAAATATAATGGTAACAGCTCTTAAAACTCATTAGTTTCAGTCTCTGTATAACCATTTCGGAGTAATTGCTTTAACATTAACAGGAATCTGTGCTCAGAAAAGAGCTAAATTTCTATTGTCCCAACGTATAGGAGTTCTCTTAATTTTATTCTAAAATGGTATTAATAACTTGCTGTTTAAGTTTCTGTATTTCAGACATAAGGAATTCACAGTCTTAGAGTCTACCTCTCCTTTGGTCTACTTAAGCAAAGCACATGTAGCCAAACCTTTCATTAGGTTAAGTTTTAGTACTGACTAATTTGAGCTAGTCTCATTTGGTAGCTAAAACAACTGACTTAATTTTGAAGCTTTCTTGAACCTTTTGATAGCAACTAAATTTAACATGAAATAAGATTTAAAATGTGGACTCTTTCCCTTCCTTCCATGACTACTTCTGCTTTGTCAGAAAATATTTTTGGTAAGAAATGGCCCCTTGAATCCTTCCTTCATCTGAAGTGCCTCTCTTTGCTTTAAGTGGAGTGATTTAAGGGTGATCAGTTTGGAAATACCTAGAAACCACATAGTTATATATACTGGCTTAGAGAAACCCCTTTATTCTCATGGTTCATATGTCTTAAGTATATATGTTTTATACACCTAATTCAGCATTTTTCATTCTCTTTTCCCAAGCATTTGTATAAATGGGTATTTTTTTTTCTCTTCCCTTTTGATATTTTGGTATCAAAGATTACAAACTTAGAAGAACAATTAGAGCAGTTTAGAGAGGAACTGGAAAATAAGAATGAAGAAGTTCAGCAACTCCATATGCAATTAGAAATACAGAAAAAGGAATCTACTACCCGCCTTCAAGAACTTGAACAAGAAAACAAATTATTTAAGGTAATTAATTAAGAAAAACTTTGTTCATAAATAATTCATAATTTTCGTCTTAGTATCAAGCACTTACTGAGTCTAGCTGCTAAATAATTCTTAACAGAGGAACATTCACTGCAAATGGGTTTGCATGAATTTATTTTCAACCCAGCATAATATTTGAATTCATCACGAATGAAAAAATTTTTAGAACTTTTATCAAAATATTTTAAGAATTATTGACTTAAAATTACTATATGATTGCTCATTTTATTTGTACATTTTGGGCACTTCATCTTTTGTAACACTTAATTGGTAGAGTATTCAGAAAATTACATGTAATGATCTATCCAGCTGATTGGGGTTTTTGGTCCCTAGGATGAAATGGAGAAATTGGGCTTTGCCATAAAGGAATCTGATGCTATCTCTACTCAGGACCAACATGGGTTGTTTGGAAAATTTGTTCAAATAATGCAAGAAAAAGAAATAGAAATTGACCAATTAAATGAGCAAATTACAAAACTTCAGCATCAACTTAAAATTACAACAGATAATAAGGTACACTAGTTTTAAATTACTACATGAAATTAAGCTAGAATTTTGAAGGGCAAATGCTGTTTTTCAGCTTCTCGTTGAGTATAAGAACTGAATAAAAGTTAATCCTCTTTTGCCCATTAATTTTATTTATTAAGGTACATTGGCTTCGGGCACCTGGTTGGCTCAGTCGGTTAAACACATGCCTTCGGCTCAGGTCATGATCCCACTGTCCTGGGATTGAGCCCTGCTCCTTCTTCCTCACCCTGTTCTTGCGTGCTTGTGCATGTGCATGCTCACGTGTGCTCGCTCTTTCCCTCTCTCCGTCTCTCCCTCTCAAATAAATAAATAAAATCTTAGAAAAAAAGACATACTGGCTTTACGAGCTATGTGTATTTTTTATTCCCTCCTAATACTGTCAAGGATTTTTGATGTTTTCCAGAGAATCTCTGGTGACTCAGATTTCATTATATCATTCTAACAAAATCTGTAAAATTCTATTTGATATGAATTAAATAAGATAACACCATCTGTTAACCATTTTTATTTTACTACTTCATTCTTTTCAATTAGAATGTATTGGTATTGACTATTTATAGGAAATCAGCTACTAATGTTTAAATCACTTTATATTTAACAGAATTTTCTGAACAAAGTTAGAAGTAAGGTCCTTGTTTGATATGATGGGGACTGTTGGTTTATATCAAAATTAATCTAACATGTCTGAGAAGTGTATTATTTGTGTGAGATCAACCCTTTGAGATCCTGCCCTTAAAATAAAAAATAAAATTCCCAAAATGCAAATACATATTTATTATGTGTTATTTGTTTTCATTAACAGCTTATTGAAGAAAAAAATGAACTGATAAGGGATCTTGAAACCCAGATAGAATGTTTGATGAGTGATCAAGAACGTGTGAAGAAAAGTAGGGAGGAAGAAATTGAACAGCTCAATGACGTGATTGAAAAACTTCAACAAGAATTGGCAAATATTGAACAGAAGACATCAATGGATGCCAACCCTTTCCCAGAGGAAGCAGATAGTATAAAACATCAGTTGGATATGGTAATAGCTGAAAAACTGGCTTTGGAACAGCAAGTAGAAACCACTAATGAAGAAATGGCTTTTACGAAAAATGTACTTGAAGAAACCAATTTAAAAATGAACGAGCTAACACAAGAATTACGCAGCTTAAAGAGAGAACGTGAAAATATGGAAAAAATCCAAAGTGTACCAGTGAAAAGCATTAATATGGACATAGATGACCCTAGCAAAACCAAACCTGAACTGGAAGTTCACCTTACTGAGAATGCCTTTAAATCCCTAGAAAATCAGACTTCTGTCGCGTCTTTTGAAGAAAACAGCAGAAGTTCCATAAGCAGTTTGGAAACAAAGGTGCTACAGCTTGAGGGCACTGTGAGTGCAAAGGACTTGGAACTCACCCAGTGTTACAAACTTATAAAGGACATGCAAGAACAAGGCCAATCTGAAACAGAAATGCTTAAACGGAAGATTGGAAACCTACAGAATATACTTGAAGAAAAAGTTGCTGCTGCTCTTGTGAGTCAGGTCCAACTTGAAGCAGTTAAGGAATATGCAAAACTCTGTCAATATGAACAAGCAGTTTCACCAGAACTTGAAAGTACAAATGTACAGAATTTAAATCCAGTAAGAGACAGTGAGATGGACCCAGATGTATTAGCATTAACCTTGAGAATATCAGAATTAGAAAACCAGGTGGTTGAAATGCAGACTAGTTTGATTTTAGAAAAAAAACAGGTAGAAATTGTGAAGAAAAATGCTTTGGAGAAAGAAAAGAAGCTACTAGAACTAAAGAAGTTATTGGAGGAGGAGATAAACCAGGGAGGTAAAGAAAGGAAAAGAAGCCCTGAAGGAGATTTTGAAGTTTTCAAGGTTAGGTTGTTTTTTAATTTTTTCACTTAAATGCCATAGGGAATTCTCTTTTTCTTTGTTCTTAAACTGATTACTAATTTAAATTAAATATGGTGTTCTTTACATCTAGCAATTCATATATAGAGGGTTTTTATAAAAATACTTTTCTGTATAGTCATATTATTATCACTAAAATAATGGATACAGATTATATTGTGATTTCAAAATCATGTTATTTATTTCACTAGCATACTCATATTAAGTAGAGCAGTCAAAAGAAAGATGTTAAGATTAGCAAATGTCTTTTGGAACTTGTGTGGTTTTTTTTTTCCTGTTCCATCTAACATGCATGTTATTTGATCATTCCTTTTAAGTAATTGATACATCAAAATATATTAGTATTCTACTGAAGTAACATGTCAGTGATAAGTCGTTAGCATTTGAGATTTTATACCTGATAATAGGTTCTTTCCTTTCCTAGAAATAATTTTTATTTGACCTTTTAAGTCTACTTATGTAAAGATCTGAAATGGCCTTTATTTCTTAGCACAGGGCAGATATAGTAGAAGGATTTTAATTTTCAAATTCACACTTTATATATTTATAATTTTGAGTACTAAATGTGCGGTCTTATCTGAATACTAGGCAATTAACTAACAGCAAGAATCCAAAAATATATAATTTGTTTGACAAAGTATGATAATTTTTTCCATTTAATAGGCTTTTTTTGTCCTAGCTCCCTGGAAGTATAAATTCTTATAGTCATATTAAAATATTAACATGACTTTCTATGTATATAAATCTTGTAAGAAATATCTTAGTAAGACTTGGTATTTTTTGAGGAACGTGATATAAATATGAAAGTGTTCTGGGGCACCTGTGTGGCTCAGTGGGTTAAGCCTCTGTCTTCAGTTCAAGTCATGATCTCAGGGTCCTGGGATTGAGTCCCACATTGGTCTCTCTGCTCAGCAGGGAGCCTGCTTCCCCCCACCCTCTCTGCCTGCCTCTCTGCCTACTTGAGATCTCTCTCTGTCAAATAAATAAATAAAATCTTTTTTTTAAAAAAGTGTTTTGAATGGTAACAATACTTTGACTAATAATTTATAAATATTTAGGATTATATATACTAACATAATGTATCTTTGGCTTCCAGAAAATAATTTTTTCTTTACTGTCTCAAGAACATAAAATGATAGTTCCTAAAAAAGTTTTCCTATTTGTTGAAAGAACGTGAATCATTTCTACACCCTTTTATCTGATAAGCAGTCATTCTGGAAAAAGCTTCATTGAAAAAACTTCATTAGAAGTATAAGTGCTTTTGAACGTGGCTCTATCTTTTGAAAATAATGTGTTTTTAAATGTTTTCCACTGCAATTCAGGCAACTGCTGAGCCTATTGATACCAGTGAAGAAAGTGGATTTTGTTGTCAACTTGAGGCTCTTAGAGCTGAATCATCAGCTATCAAAGAAGAACTTGCTAATTACAAAGAGAAAGCAGAAAAGCTTCAGGAAGAGCTTTTGGTAAAATAAGTAACATATGTCCTATTTAACTTATTTTTACATATCTTAATTTCATTTTGAAGTATATTCTCTTCTGTAAAAAACCAAAAAGCTGGAAAAAAAAATCTTTTGTAGCTTTGATGAAAGGTTACTATAAATTTCTTTACTAGCATGTTCTTGCTTGGTTTTCTTTGAATCTTTTATAGAAAGATGCTTTTAGTCTCTAGTCTGTTAATGAATGAGGAGAAAGATATTAAAGAGAGCTCTTTATCCCATAAATACCAAAAGAGTCTGTTAAAATAATTTCACTTCTATGGTAACTGTGACTACACATATATACAAATTTATATAGAATCTCTGAGTGTTTCTGTAATATTTATCGTATTATTCTGAGAAAAATGAGCATATTAATATGCATGAATAGTCTCTCTTCTCTACCCAAAATTCTACATTTAATATTTTTAATTGAATGTTCTACTGTTTTATTTATTATGTTTTAGGTAAAAGAGACAAATATGGCATCTCTTCAGAAAGATTTAAGCCAAGTTAGGAATCAACTCACAGAAGCAAAAGAGAAATTATCCTCCTTCTTAGAAAAAGAAGATAAGACTGTGGTACAGGAAAACAGAAAAGTCTGCATGTTAGAACCACTTCCTACTAACGTGGATAAAAGCTTGGCATCCGTGATTGAGAGGACCCTCAAGGTTAATAGCAGCAGTGAGACTCCACAAGTTCTTGTTAGAAATGTAGGAATCCAAATTGATTTACAGAGTGAGTGTTCATCAGAAGAAGTCACAGAAATAATCAGTCAGTTTACTGAAAAAATTGAGCAGATGCAAGAACTACATGCTGCTGAAATTTTGGATATGGAATCCAGACATATTTCTGAAACTGACACCTTAAAGAGAGAGCATTATGTTGCTGTTCAGTTGCTGACAGAGGAATGTGGTACCTTGAAGGCAGTGATACAGTGTCTGAGATCTAAAGAGGTATTTGGTTTTCATAATAATGTGTTTTTCAACGTTGTGTGCTTCACCCGCCTCCTCTCCAATTCTTTGTTTTTAACAGAAAAAGAAATTTGGGTAATCTCTTCCTTAGATAAAATTGCAGTTTTTATTCTTTCCATTGTGTAGTCAGATAATAACTTTCCACAAAGTTCTTCTGCAAATTTGGAGCACCGTATTATTCCTTAACTCATGAATGACTTCTTGTGGTAATATCCATTTGGAAAAACACAGAAGACTTTTAAACCATGGATAGTTCCATTTATTGTAAAATGTATGATTTAATTGAGTTTCTTATTTGTGTTTTGACAGCACTATAAAAGATCACAACTATTCATTGGATCCTATTTTTATTTTTATTAAAGCAAAAAATGTTATGTATTCCTCTGTGTTCTCTAATTAGGGATCCTCAGTTCCTGAATTAACACATTCTGATGCTTACCAAACTAGAGAAATATGTTCCAGTGGTAAGATATATACATTTCTTTTTTTTGTTTGTTTTGCTTTCTGTTTTTTGTTTTTAAAGATTTTATTTATTTGACAGAGAAAGAGAGATCACAAGTAGGCAGAGAATCGGGCAGAGGGAGAGGGGGAAGCAGGCTCCCTGCTGAGCAGAGAGCCCAATGTGGGGCTCAATCCCAGGACCCCGGGATCATGACCTGAGCCAAAGGCAGAGGCTTTAACCCACTGAGCCACCCAGGCGCCCAAGTTATATACATTTCTGACATTTTTTAGTACTTACTTAAAAAGTATTTGTTTCTTTTTAATAGTCCAGTGGTCATTTTCTTTATTTTAGATTCTGGATCAGACTGGGGTCAGGGAATTTATCTTACACAAAGTCAGGGATTTGACATAGCATCAGAAGACCGAGGAGATGAAGGTGAAGGTTCAACAGATTCATTTCCGAAGAAAATAAAGGTACTGAAAGACAGTCTTTTAGTGAAACTTAGTCTGTGTGATTTCTGTATTGAACATAGCAGTTTTTTAGAACGTATATTGTTCTCTGAAGAGAGAATTGCAAAGGAAGAATGAATCTTTAGAATCTGTTTAGTGTAATTCCTGTATTTTGCAGATAATAAAGTACAATGTATTTATTAATTATTTATCTAAAGATTTTTAAAAATAGTTTTTATCCCTGGTAATTTTGAGTGCCAAAATTATTAATGCAATCCCCAGGTGTAGAATTTATCTCTTACTTACTTCTTTTGGCTAGATTAGTGGCTAATCATTAAATCCAAGAAGAGCATATCAGTTAAGTAGAAGAAACTTACAGGTGAGAGCTACACAGTCATAGACTTACATCCCCTCCATAAGAAAAAGTTAGTCAGTAGTCGTAGCCTGGTGTTTTCTTCCTACAGTGGCTCTTCCAAGTAGTCTAACTAGATAAAGCCACCTTCCTTAAAATTTATATTTCTTTGTATATCTGTCTTTGAAGAAGTTGTCAGAATTCTGGCCTTTGGGTTTATTTCTAGGGATTACTGAGAGCTGTCCATAATGAAGGCATGCAGGTGCTCTCCCTCACTGAGTCTCCCTATAGTGATGGAGAGGACCATTCTGTTCAGCAAGTGTCAGAATCTTGGCTAGAAGAAAGAAGAGCTTATCTCAGTACAATCTCATCTCTTAAGGATTTAATTACCAAAATGCAAGTGCAAAGAGATGCCGAGGTACTCAATATTGTGTATCTTAATAGTTTTATATGACTTTTGCTAATAATAAGGCACTTTATAGATTAAATTATTGTCTTTTGTTATGTAATTACACATGAATTACTACGTATCATTTAAATGCCACAAGCCACACACTTGGAAGCAAATCCGTACTTTACTTTTGACCTCTACTATTTATTTTGGTTGGTAGATAAGTATCATTTTTAGAATTTTTTAAAAACATGCTTATTTGAAAACTGACTTGTTTTTTATACTCTGCTAGGTTTATGATGGTTCCCAGTCTCATGAGTGCTCCCCAGATTGGCGAGGCGAACTTCTGCTTGCTCTTCAACAAGTTTTCTTAAAGGAACGCAGTGTTTTACTAGCTGCATTTCAGACTGAGCTGACAGGTCTATGTACTAAAGATGCAGTTGGATTACTAAACTGTTTGGAACAGAGAATAGAAGAACAGGTATTAAAATAAAACTTTGAAACGAATGCTTTTTAATATTAATAAGCAAGTGAGTTATGGATTACTTTTGGAGAAGGTCTGAAAGTTAAAATTTTAACAGGATCCACTAAGAATATTGGAAAATTATTACCTTAAATGTTTTATCTTGTGTTAGAACCTAAGCAACACTGAAAATTAAGGAGCTATTCATCCAACTTAGTTAGAAAAGAGCAACAGAATAAGTCCAAAGAAGATAGAAGTAAGTAATGGTCAGTTCTTGTTATCTGTAGTAATTAGATTCTGTAAAGTTGCTGTGACTGCTGAGCCATTGATACTAGGGAAAATACAGCGGGTGGGTTCCTGTGAGCCCCTGGTCATGTCATTTGTCAACCAACCAATACATAATTCTATTTTGTGTGGGTTTCTTTTTTTTGTTTTTTTAATTTTTTATTTTTTATAAACATATATTTTTATCCCCAGGGGTACAGGTCTGTGAATTGCCAGGTTTACACACTTCACAGCACTCACCAAAGCACATACCCTCCCCAATGTCTGTATCCCCACCCCCTTTTTCCCAACCCCCCTCCCCCCAGCAATCCTCAATTGTTTTGTGAGATTAAGAGTCACGTATGGTTTGTCTCCCTCCCAATCCCATCTTGTTTCATTGATTCTTCTCCTTCCCACTTAAGCCCCCATGTTGCATCACCACTTCCTCATATCAGGGAGATCATATAAAAGTTGTCTTTCTCCGCTTGACTTATTTCTCTAAGCATGATATGCTCTAGTTCCATCCATGTTGCCGCAAATGGCAAGATTTCATTTCTTTTGATGGCTGCATGGTATTCCATTGTGTATATATACCACATCTTCTTGATCCATTCATCTGTTGATGGACATCTAGGTTCTTTCCATAGTTTGGCTATTGTGGACATTGCTGCTATAAATATTCGGGTGCGCATGCCCCTTTGGATCACTACATTTGAATCTTTAGGGTAAATACTCAGTAGTGCAATTTCTGGGTCATAGGGCAGTTCTATTTCAACATTTTGAGGAACCTCCATGCTGTTTTCCAGAGTGGTTGTACCAGCTTGCATTCCCACCAACAATGTAGGAGGGTTCCCCTTTCTCTGCATCCTCGCCAGCATCTGTCATTTCCTGAGTTGTTGATTTTAGCCATTCTGACTGGTGTGAGGTGATATCTCATTGTGGTTTTGATTTGTATTTCCCTGATGCCGAGTGATATGGAGCACTTTTTCATGTGTCTGTTGGCCATGTGGATGTCTTCTTTACAGAAATGTCTGTTCATGTCCTCTGCCCATTTCTTGATTGGATTATTTGTTCTTTGGGTGTTGAGTTTGCTAAGTTCTTTATAGATTCTGGACACTAGTCCTTTATCTGATATGTCGTTTGCAAATATCTTTTCCCATTCTGTCAGTTGTCTTTTGATTTTGTTAACTGTTTCCTTTGCTGTGCAAAAGTTTTTGATCTTGATGAAATCCAAATAGTTCATTTTTGCCCTTGCTTCCCTTGCCTTTGGCGATGTTTCTAGGAAGATGTTGCTGCGGCTGAGGTCGAAGAGGTTGCTGCCTGTGTTCTCCTCAAGGATTTTGATGGATTCCTTTCTCACATTGAGGTCCTTCATCCATTTTGAGTCTATTTTCGTGTGTGGTGTAAGGAAATGGTCCAATTTCATTTTTCTGCATGTGGCTGTTCAGTTTTCCCAATACCATTTATTGAAGAGGCTGTCTTTTTTCCATTGGACATTCTTTCCTGCTTTGTCAAAGATTAGTTGACCATAGAGTTGAGGGTCTATTTCTGGGCTTTCTATTCTGTTCCATTGATCTATGTGTCTGTTTTTGTGCCAGTACCATGCTGTCTTGATGATGACAGCTTTGTAATAGAGCTTGAAGTCCGGAATTGTGATGCCACCAACGTTGGCTTTCCTTTTCAATATCCCTTTGGCTATTCGAGGTCTTTTCTGGTTACATATAAATTTTAGAATTATTTGTTCCATTTCTTTGAAAAAGATGGATGGTACTTTGATAGGAATTGCATTAAATGTGTAGATTGCTTTAGGTAGCATAGACATTTTCACAATATTTATTCTTCCAATCCAGGAGCATGGAACACTTTTCCATTTCTTTGTGTCTTCCTCAATTTCTTTCATGAGTACTTTATAGTTTCCTGAGTATAGATTCTGTGTCTCTTTGGTTAGGTTTATTCCTAGGTATCTTATGGTTTGGGGTGCAATTGTAAATGGGATTGACTTCTTAATTTCTCTTTCTTCTGTCTTATTGTTGGTGTAGAGCAATGCAACTGATTTCTGTGCATTGATTTTATATTCTGACACTTTACTGAATTCCTGTACAAGTTCTAGCAGTTTTGGAGTGGAGTCTTTTGGGTTTTCCACATATAGTATCATATCATCTGCGAAGAGTGATAATTTGACTTCTTCTTTGCCGATTTGGATGCCTTTAATTTCCTTTTGTTGTTTGATTGCTGAGGCTAGGACCTCTAGTACTATGTTGAATAGCAGTGGTGATAATGGACATCCCTGCCGTGTTCCTGACCTTGGTAGAAAAGCTTTCAGTTTTTCTCCATTGAGAATGATATTTGCGGTGGGTTTTTCATAGATGGCTTTGATGATATTGAGGTATGTGCCCTCTATCCCTACACTTTGAAGAGTTTTGATCAGGAAGGGATGCTGTACTTTGTCAAATGCTTTTTCAGCATCTATTGAGAGTATCATATGGTTCTTGTTCTTTCTTTTATTGATGTGTTGTATCACATTGACTGATTTGCGGATGTTGAACCAACCTTGCAGCCCTGGAATAAATCCCACTTGATCGTGGTGAATAATCCTTTTAAAGTACTGTTGAATCCTATTGGCTAGTATTTTGTTGAGTATTTTCGCATCTGTGTTCATCAAGGATATTGGTCTATAGCTCTCTTTTTTGATGGGATCCTTGTCTGGTTTTGGGATCAAGGTGATGCTGGCCTCATAAAATGAGTTTGGAAGTTTTCCTTCCATCTCTGTTTTTTGGAACAGTTTCGGGAGAATAGGAATTAGTTCTTCTTTAAATGTTTGGTAGAATTCCCCCCAGGAAGCCGTCTGGCCCTGGGCTTTTGTTTGTTTGGAGATTTTTAATGACTGTTTCAATCTCCTTACTGGTTATGGGTCTGTTCAGGCTTTCTATTTCTTCCTGGTTCAGTTGTGGTAGTTTATATGTTTCTAGGAATGCATTCATTTCTTCCAGATTGTCAATTTTGTTGGCGAAGAGTTGCTCATAGTATGTTCTTATAATAGTTTGTATTTCTTTGGTGTTAGTTGTGATCTCTCCTCTTTCATTCATGATTTTATTTATTTGGGTCCTTTCTCTTTTCTTTTTGATAAGTCGGGCCAGGGGTTTATCAATTTTATTAATTCTTTCAAAGAACCAGCTCCTAGTTTCGTTGATTTGTTCTATTGTTTTTTTGGTTTCTATTTCATTGATTTCTGCTCTGATTTTTATGATTTCTCTTCTCCTGTTGGGCTTAGGGTATCTTTCTTGTTCTTTCTCCAGCTCCTTTAGGTGTAGGGTTAGGTTGTGTACCTGAGACCTTTCTTGTTTCTTGAGAAAGGCTTGTACCGCTATATATTTTCCTCTCAGCACTGCCTTTGTTGTGTCCCTGTGTGGGTTTCTTTTTAAAGAGACCTTATGTGCTAGGTATCACTGATTCATTAATGTCGAACTCATGGCCAAGAGCACTATATAACTCATGCCTAAACGAAGCTTATCACATATATTCTCTGCATGAAATACAGTCTTCTTGTGATGAGTAGCACTAGATAGTTCTTCATCTCTGTGCTTAGGGACCTTTTTAAATAGAAAAGTCACCAGTAATGCAAAGAAACAAAGCACTATAGATGGCACAAAGGACACGTGTTTGCAGTCTAACTAAGAGATGAAAGAAAACAGTAGAATGGTACCTAGTTCCACTTCAGCTGCACACACACACAGCTGGCACTTTAAATATTTGCCCCTCTTTGCGTGTTTACAAATTACTGTCAAAGCACCACAAGTATCGATTCAGGGTTACAGATAAATTTTAGTGAACAGGCAGATTTGTAGATACATAATCCACATATAATGAGGTTCAGCTGTAATAAAGAAAAATGAAGTTAGTGAAATGCAGTATGTTGGTACAATAGAGAGGATAAAAACTTATAAAAGTTTCTTCTTTGAAAGGCTAAGAGGATAGAAACTTTCCTGGAGAACTGCTTAAGGAAAGAAGTAAAGCACATTTTTTTTTTTAAAGATTTTATTTATTTATTTGACAGAGAGAGATCACAAGTAGGCAGAGAGGCAGGCCAAGAGAGAGAGAGGAGGAAACAGGCTCCCTGCTGAGCAGAGAGCCCGATGCGGGACTCGATCCCAGGACCCTGAGATCATGACCTGAGCCGAAGGCAGCGTCTTAACCCACTGAGTCACCCAGGCGCCCCAGTAAAGCACATTTTTATAAAGAAATGAAAATGGGATCATAACTAAAAATAGCTGAGATGTAAAATAACAGAATATTATGAATAATTTTATATCAATTCAAAAACTTAGGTGAAATGATTTCTGGGAAAATAATCACTTCTCAGAACTCATACAGGAAGAAGTAGAAAAACCTGAAAAGACCTATAACTAGTAAAAAAAAAAAATTGATAGTTAAAAAGCTAACAACACTTATTGCCCAGATCTTCTTCTTTTTTTTTTTTTAAGATTTTATTTATTTGTTTGTTAGAGAGCATGAGCACAGGCAGATAGAGTGGCAGGCAGAGGCAGAGCAAGAGCTCCCTGCCGAGCAAGGAGCCTGATGTGGGACTATATCCCAGGACCCTGGGATCATGACCCAAGCTGAAGGCAGCTGCTTAACCAACTCAGCCATCCAGGCGTCCCCAGATCTTCATACATTCTCCATTAAAAGGAGCTAGGGCTCCTTGGAGAAATGACTGATTCCTGGGCTGAAGTAGAGGGACATATAAGATGAACCGAGAATATCTTGTTTTGCTGACAAGGACTTGCTCAAAGAATGAAGGGGAGACTTCAGAAGATCACAGAAGCCAACTTGAGGGAGTTTCCAATGTCCGCATTTAGGACAACTGGAACATCATACTAAATAATGATAGTGACAGATTATAAACCAAAAACTGAAATAAAAACTCATGGATCTATACTAATATAAATAAATGGATAAAAATCCTTCCTTAAAATAGAATGCCAGAGAGTGGATAGAAGAAATGATGAAGAAAGATTACACTTTATTAAACGTCATAGTAATAACTCAAGCAGTAATTATTCAGTGGAAAACCTTACAGATACCACCTTAATCAAGTGATTAGAATTAATATCACCAGTAGTAGAACAACCAGACATCATGTACTTCCTCATATGAAGTATACTACCTCACTTTTGTGCATAACTGAAATATACGCACAAGCATATATTAGACCAAAACAAATTGAGGCCACTATATATCTATCAGAATGGCCAAAATAAAAATTAGGGGAAATCCCAAGTGCTGGTGAAGATGTAGAGAAATTACATCGCATACATTGCTGAATGGAATGTAAAATGGGTGAGTCACACTAGAGAGTGACAGTTTCTTATAAGGTTAAATATATGGATACTTGGGGCACCTGGGTGGTTCAGTGGGTTAAAGCCTCTGCCTTCGGCTCAGGTCATGATCCCAGGGTCCTGGGATCAAGCCCCGCATCGGGCTCTCTGCTCAGCAGGGAGCCTGCTTCTCCCTCTCTCTCTGCCTGCTTCTCTGCCTACTTGTGATCTCTGTCTGTCAAATTAATAAATAAAATCTTTAATAAAAAAAAATATATGGATACTTACTGTATGACCTAGAAGTCATGTTCTCATAGGTGTTTATCAGAAATGAAAGCTGTATCTCCATTAAGATCTATACGAGAACAGTCATAGCAATTTTTACTTGTAATACTCTAAAACTGGAAACAACCCAATGTCTTTTGACAGGTAAACGGATAAACAAATTAAAGTACATTCATACGATGAAATACTACTTAGCAGTTAAAAAGGAATAGACTATTGATACTCTAAACCTCTTATATAACGTTTGAAATGCCAAAATTATAGTGATAGTGAACAGATCAGCGGTTATCAAGGATTATGGCTGGGGAAAGGTGACTACGAAGGAGTTTCTTTGTGGTGATGAAACAGGTCCGTATCCTGACTATGGTGGTGGTGACTAAAACCTAGGCATGTGACAAAATTTCAAAGTACTGTACACCAGGAGAGTGAATGACTATTTGTAAAAAGTAGTGAAATCTCAGTAAGCCTTGTGATTTAAATAGAATTGTACCAATGTCTAAACCTATTTTTGATAATGTACTATAGTTATGTTAGATGTGATCATCAGAGAGTATTGGCTGAAGGGCACATGGGAACAAATAAGTTTTGTACATTAAATAATAGTATTATGTAGATTAATTTCTACTTTTATAATTGTACTGTGTTTGTAAGAGAATGTTCTTGTTTTTAGGAAATACAATACTATAGTTCTTAGGGGTAAAGGAGCATCTGTCTGCTACTTCACACATTTTAGAAAAGAAAAATAAGGATGTGTATGTGTGTAGTTACATACATACAGAGATATATATACACAGAGAGAGTGATAAAACAAATGTAGTTAACATTTAGAGAATTTGGGTGAGTGATATATGGGAATTCCTTGCCCAATTTTTGGAGCTCTTCTGTAGGCGAAATTATGTCAAAATAACAAAAAATAGTTCAAAAAAATTTACCCAAAAGAATTACACCAAGTTCAAAAGGTTTTACAGGTGAAGTCTGCATACATTCAAGGAATGTCTAATTCCAGAATTAAACATGTGCTTCACGTTGTTGGAGACTGGGGGAATGCCTTGCAGTTATGTTAAGAGTCTAATAATATAACCCTGTTACCAAAGTCAGACAAAGAAAATATAAGAAAGAAAACCTATGGGCCTGTTTTATTCATGAACATAGATGCAAAATTCTTAACAAAATGCCAAACCAAATCTTTGTATTTTTTTTTTAGAGACACAGTCACCTTATGCTTACTCAGGAATGCAAAGGTAGCATACCATTAAAAATAACTCATGTGGGGTACCTGGGTGGCTCAGTGGGTTAAAGCCTCTGCCTTTGGCTGGGGTCATGATCTCAGGGTCCTGGGATCGAGCCCCACATCAGGCTCTCTGCTCGGTGGAGAGCCTGTTTCCCCCTCTCTCTCTTCCTGCCTCTCTGCCTACTTGTGATCTCTGTCTGTTAAATAAACAAACTCTTTTTTAAAAAAATACATTTAAAATAAATAAACAAATAACTCATGTGACTCATTACTTTAATGAAGATAAAATAAAAGAAAGTCTATGATCAGATGGCTTCGCTGGTGAATTCTACCAGATGTTTAAAGAATAATAGCTTTCCTTCACAGACTCTTAAATTTAAGAAGAGAAGGGAACACTTCCCAACCCATTCTATGTAACCAGTACTGCTCTGATTCTTCTACTTTTTTTTTTTTTTAAGATTTATTTATTTGAAAGTGAGAAAGCATGTGTGAGGGGGGAAGAGCAGAGGGAGAGAATCTCAAGCAGGTTTCATGCTGAGCTCGGAGCCTGACATGTGGCTCAGTCTCAGAACCCTGTGATCATGACCTGAACCGAAATCAAGAGTTGGACACTTCACCGACTGAGCCACCCAGGCCTCATTATTGCTGAATCTTAAACCACACAAAGACATTATAAGGAAAGGAAACTACTGACCAAATATCCAATGAGAATAAAACATCCACTGGAAAAATGAACAAATGATACAAATTATGTGCACAAAAAAGTATCCAATAAATGTATGAAAAGATGCTCAAAATGTACTGTATACTTCATACTATGAAATACTATCTAACATTGAAAATGACTGTGAAATAGAGCTGTATGTGCCAACCCAGATGGTTCACCAACATGAAGTTCACTTAAATTCATTTAGTGAAGACAAATTATGCAAAGGTGAATACACCATATGATGCCATTTATATAAAATTTTAAAGCATGCAAAACATACTGTACGCATGTGTGTATATAAGATAATGCACAGAGCACATGAAAATAACACCAGACTTAGAATTTGAGTATTTCTCAAGTAGGTGGTACAGAGGAAATGTTCAGGGAGTTGTATAGAGGTGGCTTTAGCTGATAGATGCTATTTCTTGGGCTGTGTACATGAGTGTTTATTATATTCTTCTCATTTTGTATGTTTGAAAATTTTCAAAGTAAATGTGAAGATTAATAATTAAAAAATAAATCCTAATGAATTGGAAGAGAAAATTAACATCTTTCCAAAATTTCAGCATGTGCGTTCCATTTATGTTTTTGGTGGTGGTAGTTTTTTTTTCCAGACTTCCTGATTGTTAGTATTATTGTCTTTATAACTCTCTTCGTTTGATTTTTTGCTTTGCATTATTATAGAGTATTGAATATCAAGCAGCTATGGAATGCATCCAAAAAGCAGACAGAAGGAGTTTGTTATCTGAAATTCAAGCACTGCATGCTCAAATGAATGGTAGGAAAATTACTCTGAAAAGAGAGCAAGAGAATGATCAACCAAGCCAAGGTATGCTGTATATCAATCTCACATGATGGCGGCAAATAAGTGAACTGTTTCACTCTGTTTTCCTTCTTTGAATTATTACTCATCTAAAACACATTTCCTTTTAGTCACAATTTCTTCTCATTCTCATTATATTGGAAATAATCTATATTAATGACTCTGGGAATTAAAGGATTGTCCAGTTAGTTTTTTTTTTTTTTTTTTTTTTTTTTTTTTTTAATTTTTTATTTTTTATAAACATATATTTTTATCCCCAGTTAGTTTTTAAACAGATATATTTAAAACTTAAGATGAATAGGCATTGCTTTGATCAGGTTGTTTAAAAGTAGCCCATTAAGCTCATTATCTTTTTTTGTTTTGAAGTTCTTTGTCAAGATAACCCCCTAAAAGAAAATGAAATCTACAATGAAAGTAACTATTTCTTTTTTAATCTTTTTTTATTGTAAACTTAAGTGTACATATAGGAAAGTGCAAAATGCAAAAATATACAGGATAACATCTTTAAATGAATGTCTGTGAAAACTTTACCCATGTCAAGTACCTCAGAAGCTCCTTCCCAAACACACTCTACTATTGTAGTCTAGAGGAATCCATTATCCTGATTATTCTTTAGTTTTACTACTTATTTGTATATTCCTAAACCATGTAAGTTTGATGTTTTCCTGCTTTTGAACTTTACTATTCTGTATGTATTTGTATCTTGCTTCTTTTACCTCTCTATAATATTTTTCTAAGTTACTGCATTTATCTTCAGTTCATTTGCTTTTGTTACTTTACAGAATTCTTACAATTTATATATCCTTTCTGTGGTTGACTGTTTGGGTTATTTCTGCTTTTTAGCTGTTAAAACCAGTGCTATTCTGCACATTGTTACACTATTTTGCTGCTGCATACATAACATGAGTTTTCTGGGTGTATATATTCACTCCCAGGAGTGGAATTGCTGAGTCTTAGACTATATCATTTCACATTTATTTTGTAATCCAAAGTGGTCCCGTCAGTGTGTAAGCTTGCCAGCTGAGTAGCTGAGTAAGAGAGTCCTGTTGCTTCACTTATTTGTTGGTAGTTGACATTGTCAGACCTTTGTTGCCAATCTTATGGATATGCAGTGGATTGTTACTGTGGTTTTAATTGTGTAATTTTAATGTGATTTCTCTAATTACCGAAGTGGTTTCATTCATCATATCATATTGGCTACCTGGATTTTTTGCCTTTGTAGTATGCTTATTCATGTATTTTCCCCATTATTTGGTAGGGTTGTCTGTTAAAATAAATTGAGCTGTGGATGGAAATCATTAGGGATTAAAATACAATCTACTTTTCACCAGATCTAGCAAAGAGACATTTTAGTCTTCAGTTTTGTTTGCTATAATGGCAGAAATACCTATGCTTTTACAAATTTTGAAAGTTATACCGTAGTCTCATATTTGTCATTGAACAACTAAAAATTTTACAGATCTTAAAATATCTCAGAGAAAACAGGTATAATGAGGTCATATATATCTTATATTTAGACATAAGATTAACTGAAGATTATTTTTGGAGACTTGATTAGTATTATTTTACTTTGTTATTATTTAAGTTAAATAGAACCCCATTGAAAATATAGATACATATTTATATTTGTACATCCTTAGATTCTTCTAAGAAACAGTTTTTTTAAAAAGATTTTATTTATTTATATGATAGGCAGAGATTATAAGTAGTCAGAGAAGCAGGCAGAGAGAGGAGGAAGCAGGTTCCCCGCTGAGCAGAGAGCCCGATGCAGGTCTTAATCCTAGGACCCTGAGACCATGACCTGAGCTGAAGGCAGAGGCTTTAACCCACTGAGCCACCCAGGTACCCCTAAGAAATAGTTTTAAAAGCTTACACTAATGGGTGCCTGAGGGGCAATTGGTTGTGCGTTCATCTCTTGGTTTTGTTACAGGTCATAAGCTCATAGTCCTAAGATAGAGTCTGTGCTTGGCACAGTCTGCTTAGGATTCTCTCTCCTTCTCCCTCTGTGCCTCATGCCTATGCTCTCTCTTTCTCTCAAATAAATTTTTAAAAAGAAAAAAAAGCTTAAACTAACATGATTATCTTCTAAGGCCAATGTTATTCCTATCTCCTAAAATCAGTGAATTGTAATATCAAGTGATGAGTTTTGATAAAATTTTTTAAGTTGAAAATACATTCAAGGTAGAATGGAGAAACAAAAGAATAAAGAATAGAGTACAATAAAAGTAAAGAGTAAACAAGTAAATGAGTAAAAACAAGTAAAAGAGTAAAAAAAGTAAACAAAAGAATAGATTAAAACAAAGGAATAGGGGGGACTCCTAGGTGGCTCAGTGGGTTGAGCCTCTGCCTTCAGCTCAGGTCATGATCCCGGGGTCTTGGGATCGAGCCCTGCATCGGCCTCTCTGCTCAGCAGGGAGCCAGCTTCTCCCTCTCTCTCTGCCTGCCTCTCTGCCTACTTCTGCCTATTTGTGATTTCCCTCTCTGTCAAATAAATAAATAAAAGAAAACATTTTATTAAAAAAAAAAATAGGGTACCCCCTTAGAATCTCCTAAATCCTACTGTTAATTAACCCAACTCTTAACACCTAGGTAAATATATTTATCTGCAGACCTTTATTAATGCCTTATGTGTACAGGTTTATATTTTTTGCAAAAGCAGGCTCCTGGTGCATATTTCTTAACATTTTTTTCATTTATTTTACTTAGGGATTTAAATATTTTCATTTGTTTTCATTGTAACAGACTTGTAGAAGGGGTTTTCTTGGTGTTTAAAGAACAAACTGTGATCCAGTCTTATATGACAGTAAAGTTCCTAGGGACTATCTGCAGAGGGGTGCTAAACAAAACCAGCAAGCCGTACTCAGCACTGTAGTGATGGTTACGTACCAAACTCCTGCAAGTGCTTTGTGTGGCTCTTAATAATTATTGGCGTTTTTTAGTGTCAGCTATTGAAATTCTACTTGAGCAAATATACACTTCTGTGTATAGTATTTGTGAACACCTGGCATTTCTTTTATTTCATGTCTTGCATTGATTAATATATTTTATTAAATTGTTATCATTCTTATGTATTTATAGTTCTGAAATCTTGACCATTAGCACTATGAGGAAAATAGTCATGATACGTATTTTTATAAATTGGCAACTTTGACTGTAATCTTTTCACATTTGCTTTTCAGCTATCTCCTAAATCAACAATCAGTTCTCATCAGTAAAATAGTTATAAACCAAATATGTGTTGTAAGATTGTGATTTAAGTATTAATAATTTTCCATTTAGAGCTCTTGGAGTATAATATACAGCAGAAGCAGTCTCAGATGCTGGAGATGCAAGTGGAGCTCAGCAGTGTGAAGGACAGAGCAGCAGAGCTGCAGGAACAACTGAGTTCTGAGAAAATGGTGGTTGCTGAGCTGAAGAGTGAACTTGCACAAACTAAACTGGAACTAGAAACAACACTCAAGGCACAACATAAGCACCTAAAGGAATTAGAAGCCTTCAGGTATGTCAGGCTTCCTTATTATAAACCTATTTGGGTGAAGGAAATGGAGTAATTTTAATCACAGACATTATGCAGATCTTATAAAAGCATAACATTATACATAAAGTGTAAATAACTTGAAACTTTGTTATTTATAGGAAAAATTACAGTGGAAAGGAAAAACTCCCAAATTTTTCCAAATGATAAATTCATTAGGTATTGGCATCTTCTCTGCTGTGAGTTCAGTTCTATTGGACACTTATTGCATAAGATAAATAATTTTGACTTCTGTTTTATCACCAAGTAATTTGAAGTGATACTTATGATGTCAATAAAACTTGTGGTTCATCTACCTAAAATATACAAAATGTTTTAAAATATAATGCTTTTGTGAAAAGGATAAGTTGTTGGTATAAATAGTGAGATATTCTGCTTGCCAAGGACACATTAACAGTGGTGATTCCCACTGTCTTCCCTTCAGTAAAAGACAGAGGAAAATTTCTATTAATGTTATTTTATAAAAATAAGTTGTTTATACTGCTAAATAATAGTTAAAAGTTGTATTACTAGAAACAGTTAATTTGAAATAAACCACAGTCAGACATCTTTAATCTTCGTGTGGCTAGTATTTTCCTATAAATAGTTTATAATATGCCTCCCCTTTCAGTGGAAGTTCTTTCTCTCAATATAAACTTAGTTAAAGTGACTTTATAAAAGTTCAGTTGTCTCTCATTTAGGTTGGAAGTCAAAGATAAAACCGATGAAGTACATTTGCTTAATGACACGTTAGCAAGTGAACAGAAAAAGTCCAGAGAGCTCCAGTGGGCTTTGGAGAAGGAGAAAGCCAAACTAGGACGCAATGAAGAGCGGGATAAAGAAGAACTTGAGGTACTGTTACCTTCGTCTTTAAAAGTCTGGAAAATCCAAAACAACAGAAGAGAGTGAGTCTTGAGACTTTCCTCTTTCTAAAATGTCAGGCTTAGACTCTACGAGGTACAGTAAGTTGTTTACCATATGTGGAATACTAGTATGTTGTCTT
Organism: Mustela putorius furo; assembly: GCF_011764305.1. NCBI lineage: Eukaryota > Metazoa > Chordata > Mammalia > Carnivora > Mustelidae > Mustela > Mustela putorius. The sequence goes on from NW_025421998.1 coordinate 35,209,083, forward strand.
AATATCTATCTAGGAAATGCTAATGGTATGATGCAGTTTTTTTTTTTTTGCTACATCGAGGTGTGCATACAGACTGTTCTGCTACGATGTGTGTTTGGAGAATTTGAGTTAGTGCATATACAACTTGATAAATAGCGCATCCATTTCAGTTTAACTCCAAGCAGTTTTGATTCTAGTTTTCTCCTAGGAAGGGGAGCAATGACACCTTTCTAGCAGCAGGAGCCCTCACGGTTACATTTTTAAAAAATTGAAAATGAAGCCTCTTCACTCCAAAGAGGCATTGCCCAGCCGTGCACAGCTCACAGCTCAGGGTGGGTTGTACTGCACCCACAGGGCCCATGTTTATGATGGCCCTACTGGCTCAGAGCTCTTCTTCCATTCACATGTGGTGCTCACTAGCTGTATGCTAAAAAACCAAGTAGCAGACATTTCTGCCCTATTACTTTTTGTTTTGTTGGGTTTTTTTTTTTTTTGAATGTCCATCTTAGTAGCCTTCAGGCATAGTGAGCTCTCTGACAGGACAGGATGTCCCCTTGAGTACTGATTTCTGTTTTTTATTATTAAAATTTGTATAAGTTTTCAGTAGTTTGTCCCTAACTCTGCTTTCCCCAGAAGCCCTATTATTTTTAATATGTGACTTTGGACAGAATGAGACTTTTCGGGAAATCATGTCACATTATATTGGAAATATTTATATTTTTAAAGGTCATTATTTCGAGGGCACCTGCGTGGCTCAGTGAGTTAAGCCTCTGCCTTCGGCTCGGGTCATGATCTCAGGGTCCTGAGATCGAGTCCTGCATTGGGCTCTCTGCTTGGCAGGGAGCCTGCTTCCTCCTCTCTCTCTCTCTGACTGCCTCTCAGCCTACTTGTGATCTCTGTCTCTGTCAAATAAATAAATAAAATAAATAAATCTTTTTTTTAAAAAAGTCATTATTTCAAGACGGAATATACCCTGCTTCATATTCCTTGACTAGATATGATTAATGTTTGGAGAGAAAGTATTATTTAGTTTATCTATTTTTTTTTATATTCTTTGATGAAAATCATCTGGCTGTCCAAATAATTAAGCTCTAACCATTGAAAATTTAGTAACCTGGATAATCCGTTCTATTACCAAATACTACCAACTTAGTATTACTAAAGGATAATTATAGTATACTTATAAAGGATTTTTAATAATTTTAACAAATTCTTAAATTCAACTTTCTTCTACAAGGATTTGAAATTTTCACTTGAGGGTCAGAAACAAAGGAATATTCAGCTAAATCTACTTTTGGAGCAACAGAAACAACTACTTAATGAATCACAGGAGAAAATAGAATCACAGAGAGTGCTACATGATGCCCAGCTATCAGAAGAACGAGGTCGAAACTTAGAGCTTCAAGTACTTCTTGAATCTGAGAAAGTTCGAATACGGGAGATGAGTAGTACCCTGGATAGGGAGCGAGAATTGCATGCTCACTTGCAGAGCAGTGATGATAGTGGGCAGCCTCGGCCCTCCCTACCCTCTGAGGACCTCCTTAAAGAGCTACAGAAACAGCTGGAGGAGAAACACAGTCGCATAGTAGAATTGTTAAATGAGACCGAGAAATATAAACTGGATTCTTTGCAAACAAGACAGCAAATGGAAAAGGATAGGCAGGTTCACAGGAAGACGTTGCAGACAGAACAAGAGGCCAACACTGAGGGACAGAAAAAAATGCATGAGCTCCAGTCCAAAGTGGAAGATCTCCAGCGCCAGCTGGAGGAGAAAAGGCAACAAGTTTATAAGTTAGACCTTGAAGGAAAGCGACTACAGGGAATTATGCAGGAATTCCAGAAACAAGAACTAGAACGAGAAGAAAAACGAGAAAGTAGAAGAATTCTCTATCAGAATCTTAATGAGGTAAATTGATACTGTTTTAAAATATTTTTTAAAAGAATACTATAGCCCTTTGAACATATAATTTAGTACTGGACTAAATTATTTAAACAGTTATGGACAGGGCGTCTAGATGGCTCAGGTCATGATCCCAGGGTCCTGGGATCGAGTCCATGTCAGGCTCCCTACTCTGCAGGGAGTCTGCTTCTCCCTCTCCCCCTCCTCTCACTTGTTCTCTCAGCCTTTCTCTTTCTCAAATAAATAAATGAAATCTTTTTAAAAATAAAAATAAATAGTTAGGAACAAATGATTTTTTTAAAAAAAGGAAATTCATGGAAACTTATTTGGAGTATAAACCATAAATAAGTGTGTTCCCTTGAGAAAAAATGTGATTCACTGTTCATTTGAATTACTGCTTTTTTCTTTTTCTGCCAAAAATTGCTAGCCAACCACATGGAGTTTAACCAGTGATCGAACTAGAAATTGGGTTCTTCAACAGAAAATAGAAGGAGAGACAAAGGAATCAAGTTATTCTAAGCTGGTTGAAATGAATGAAGGAGGAGCTGGCTATAATCATGAATTAGAAATCCTCAGACAAAAGCTTCAACTTGTGGCTTCAAAACTGCAACATCTGGCCCAGAAAGCCTCCAATAGGTTAGACTATTCCTCCTGATGTTTGGAAATGGCATTCTTAGACAAGCTGGATAGAGCCTACCCCTCACTAATAGCTAGCCAAGGGCGGGGAATTGAAATTTTAAAGTTAATGCATGTTCACATTAGGAGATGTTATTCTTTTAACATATCTGAACACCTTGAGCCCTGGAAAGAGAGCACTTTAATGTAAGGGAGAAGATAGGTGAAATAGAGTGCCACCTAATCGGTTAAGTTTGTGCTGGTCAGCACCATTAATTGAGAAAGGTATGTTTTGACTTTCTGTCTTTTTCTTGAAGACTACCGTTTGAAACAGCCGATGATGAAGATTTCATGTGGGTTCAGGAAAATATTGATGGAATTATTTTACAACTACAGAAATTAACTGGCCAAACAGGCGAAGAGGTAAGACTTTAAAAATTCTTTTTTTTTTTTTAAACTTAATTTTACTTCTTCAGTGTTCCAAGATTCTATGTTTATGCACCACACCCAGTGCACCATGCAATTCATGCCCTCCTTAACACCCACCACCAGACACACCCATCCCTCCATCCCCTCTTCCTTCCAAAGCCCTCAGTTTGTTTCTGAGTCCACAGTCTCATGCTTCTTCTCCCCCTCCAATTTACCCCAATTCACTTTTCCTTTCCTTCTCCTAATACCATCTGTGTTATTCCTTATGCTCCATAAGTAAGTGAAACTATATGATAATTGACTTTCTCTTCTTGACTTATTTCACTCAGTGTAATCTCCTCCAGTCCTGTCCATGTTGATACAAAAGTTGGGTATTCATCCTTTCTGATGGAGGCATAATATTCCATTATATATATGGACCACAACTTCTTTATCCATTCTTCTGTCAAAGGGCATCTTGGCTCTTTCCACACTTTGGCAATTATGGCCATTGCTGCTGTGCACATTGGGGTACATATGGCCCTTCTTTTCATTACATCTGCCTCTTTGGGGTAAATATATCTGTGTGGAGCACAGGCACACACTTCTAATGAAGTACTCACCTATAATGTGGTTCTCTACTTGAAAACAGATTATTCATCAAAACATGTGGTATCAGTTGTCTCTATATGTCTGTGTGTGTATAGATATATGGATGGCGTTTATAGTATAGATATGTTTGTGTATATACATATAAAATATATTGTACTTATCTATAAGTATTCTTTTTTAATTTAATTTAATTTTTTTAAAAACTTATGAGATATCAAGAACAGTTTGAATGGAGCTGTATGAATCATTTGCAACTGACACTGTATTTTCTAAAGCGTTTTTAACTTGATCTTTTCACTTATTTTAAACATTAATAATAATTTGCTTTTCCATAATAGAAGAGAGTGAAAATTTGAGGGGAAATTAACTTTCATTATCACTATTGAATAATTATAGTAACATTTTATTGTGTTATGATAAGGAAGTTTTTTGCAAGAATAGTCTGGCTTCTACCCTCACCACTCTCAAAGCCACCCGTGGAATGCCACCAGTGTCTTCAGTTGACTAATCTGATAAATCTTTTCATTCTCTTTCTTGACTTCTTTATAGCATTTGACACTTTTGACCTCTCCCATCTTAAAAATCCTCCTTTTTTTACCTTTTGTGACAATATTCTCTTATTTCTTCCTTTTCTTTCATCAGTCATCTTCATGAATTCCTCTTCCTCCTATCCTCATGTTTCTTCTCTGTGAAAGCTCATTCATTTCCACAGCCTGAGTTCTCAGTAGACTTATTTATTGAACAGAATATACTTGTATCAGGCACTTGTTATATGCCAGGTACTATCCTGGGTTCTGAGCTACAATGAACAAATCTGATAAAAGTCTCACCCTTGGAGCACCTGGGTGGCTCAGTGGGTTAAAGCCTCTGCCTTCGGCTCCTCATGGTCCCAGGGTCCTGGGATCAAGCCCGGAATGGGGCTCTCTGCTCAGCAAGGAGCCTGCTTCCCTTCCTCTCTCTCTCTGTCTGCCTCTCTGCCTACTTGTGATCTCTATCAAGTAAATAAATAAAATCTTTAAAAAAAAAAAAAAAAGTCTCACCCTTATGGACCTGATCTTCTAGAGGCCTGGGGCTCTAGTCTGTATCTCTCTCCTGTGGTCCAGGTTTATATTTTACATGAGTTACAGGAACTCTTTGCTTGGGGAAATGGACCCCATAGTTATCCCGTAGGAACCTCTTAGGCACATTCCAGACTGAGCATCATCTTTCTTTCCTCCTCCTGTCCACAACCCATGTTTCTGGTCCTGGTACTGCCCAGTTTATAAAGTTGCAAGTCACCATAGACCACTTTCCTTTACTCTCACTTTTGTGTCCTAGTGGTGACTAAGTCTCATGCTTTTACCTCCTAAATATCTGTCCAATGTGCCCTTAGTCATTGCCTTTATTCAGGTTTCTAATATTTCTTATCTGAACTGTTGTAATGACTTCCTGATGTGTCCACCTAACACTGGGATGGTCTTCCCTAATTTACTGTACTTTGCATGCTGCTACCAAAGGAATTTTTCTAAAACATAAATTTTGTTTGTGGCACCTTCTTATCTAGAGGCCGTTTATGGCTCTTCACTTCCTACATTTAGGTCTGTTACCTATAAAGTGAAGGCAACCCTTACTCATGCCTTATCAAGCGACTTGTAGCTCCCTAAAACCAACACTCTCTCAAGCAAAACCACTGTACCTTTATACATGCTATTCCTTCTGCTTCAGATGCCCTTCCCTTCCTTCCTTCCTACTTGTGAAATTCTTCCTAGTTATTCAAGACTCAAATCAAGCACCAGTTCTTCATGAAATCTGTTTTTCTCAGTGCCCGTTCACATGTTTATGTGCATTGTTCATAAATATCTGTGCTTCTACAACCTTAATACCATTTTATCTTTCTAGCCTGGTTTAGTGTCTCCAGGTGGTACTTGTGGCTCATTGACTGAAAGACTGCTGAGACAAAATGCTGAGCTGACAGGACATATCAGCCAACTGGCAGAAGAAAAGAATGATTTGAGAAATATGGTTATGAAGCTAGAAGAACAGATCAGGTGGTATCGACAGACAGGAGCTGGCAGAGATTATGTACGTCTAATTTTAGCATGGCCACGTGAGAAATATTGCAGGATTATAAATTCTGCTCTCTGGTTTCAATTCTTAACCCTAATATAAAAATATTAAATATCTGATTCTTAGTAAGATTATGAGAGAATGTTATAGAGATGACAATAATAATAATAATAATAACAACAAACATTCTTTATTGGGAGCCTTCTCTGGGCCAGATCCTGGGTTCTATACATTTAGAGTCTTTAATCCACATTCAGCCTTACACATGAGAAAACTGATGTCTGTAGTCAGACCAAGAACTGCTTATCTTAACCAAAGCCAGATACTCTGCTACCTATGGACCACTGGTAGATACATGTAAAGAAATAGTCAAATGTGAATTCTTTCTGTTCTTATCGGTTAGTTATTAGTTATTATGTTTGTGACTCAAGTGGAAGATGATATTAAATTCTGTATTTCGGCCTAATAACCACTCTAGCAGTTTATTTAACGTTTTTCAGTTAAAAGCTATAAAACAAACTGCTAGCTTCTGTAATACAAAGATAGGAATATAATATAAAGCTAGGAAAGACTCGTGAGACAACTGTGCAGTCAAATACACGATAACACATCCACACTGCTTCTGTAGCGAACCACATCCCTGTGGGCAGGGTGAGTGGTTTTTTTCCCCCCATTTCTGCAGTGGGCTATTTCAGGCATAGGTCTTACATTTGAACCCACATGGTCCATTTATTAAGTCTCTATAGACTTTTTTAATTTCAGAGGTCTTTCCTTGGGGCTAGACTCCCATAGGGATTTTTAGTTTTAAAATTAATCTACTAAGCAAAGGACCATATAATTAAAGTCATTGTATGTTCTTTACTGTCAATTGAGATTGGCTTTGAACGCTCCCTGTCTGAGACTGGAAAGCTCAGGTTCCCACAGGGAATACATTTAGTGTGTTTAATTTAGATTTTTCTTCAGAGACTTATTCCTAAAAATCATTAAGTAGGCTCCTGTCTCTGCAGTCTTCTAGGTTTTCATTCAGTGGTGGTGCCAACATTGAAGCCATCATTGCTTCTGAAAAAGAAGTCTGGAACAGAGAAAAGCTGACTCTCCAAAAGTCCTTGAAAAGAGCAGAAGCTGAAGTGCACAAACTGAAAGCTGAGCTAAGAAATGAAGCTTTACTTCAGAATCTGAGCCCTGATTCTGAGCATGCTGCTATAAAGGTAGGAGCCATCTTCCTTCGAAACAAATACCAAAGCTGCTCTTCTGTTCTTGCCTTGTTTCATCTCTCTCTAACCTTAACAGAGTAAAGAAATTTAGGTGGCATTTACGCTATCTCTACATCTCACTATTCAGTGTGTGTCATGAATGCAGGTCTCTAGCTGGTCGCAGAACCTTAGTGGCAAGGCATGCCCTCATGGCAGCATGAGCTCATGATTTCGTTTCCCCCCATCTCATTCCTAATAGATTACAGAAATTCTCTTTTCCACTGCCAACCCAAGCTCTACTACTTTCAATATTAGAGCATCACCATGCTCTGTAAGATGGTAAGCCCTCTGAACAGCCTCTCTACTGACTAATGAATATTGTAATAAAACTACTTTTAATCCATTAACATAAAATCCAAAACAAAGAAAGAAAAATGTTTGGAATATGTTTTTAAATGTGGAGTGAACCTAAGCTTATGACTCTTAAAGGGACAGAGGACATTAACATTGAAAACATTAAATAAAAAAAGGTTAAATAAATTAGTGGGCCTAAATAATAAAAGTAGCTCTATGCAGTTAGAGAAGAAAAACTGAAATGATAATGGAAAGACAAAAATATTTATAGTAAACATGATGAATTTTAGGGGCTAAAATCCAAAATAAAGCAAAAACCTAAGTATAAGGTTTGTATTCGCGTTCCACTGACTAAAAAGAGACAGAAGTGTAAAATTTAAGGTTGATTATCTTCACCTTCAACTTTGCTGACTGAGTAGAAAACAGTAGGAAGGTGTCTGCCATTCTGCTACTACCCCTTTTTAAAATAAAATCTAGGTTATCTTCCTCTAGAGAACAATTTGAATGGCTTCTTAATAATGGCTTTATATTCTTTCCTTTTTTTTTAACATTAGAGAATTTATGGTAAATACCTTCGGGCAGAAAGTTTCCGGAAAGCTCTCATTTATCAGAAGAACTACCTGCTGTTGTTACTGGGTGGGTTCCAGGAATGTGAGGATGCCACACTGGCTCTGCTTGCCCGGATGGGGGGACAGCCGGCCTTCACAGACCTCGAGGTGCTTACCAACCGTCCAAAGGGCTTCACCAGGTTTCGGTCAGCCGTCAGAGTGTCCATGGCAATTTCAAGGTAAAGTGCTGGGAGGAAAATGCATTTTAATAGGCCCTAAAAGGATTTAGATTTTTAATCCTTTCTTTTCTCTGCCTATTGTGCTCTGTATTCATACAGTAGGAGACATTTGCCATCATTAAAACATGCGGGCTTCTTTCTTTCATCCTCTTAGCCAGTGATACTTTATGCTATACCATGGGGACCCTCTGAAAAGTGCTTCCCAGAGGCAGGGAGCTGGTAACTCATAGCTGGCATGTCCAATCTGGATTTTTTGTTTGTTTGTTTTATTTTATATTTTAACTCTGAATAAACCCATGAACTAGCTCAGATATATAAATAAAAGGGATCACAAAAGGGGGGCGGTTTAAAAAATTACTTGGGCTACACATTCATTTTCTTCATTGCTAAAATAACCCATTCTTGGAGTTCAGCTACACAAAGCCCTGGCCTAACTCTGTATTCGAACCCAAGATTAGCCTTGAGGGCACTGGACTGTGCTAGTGCTTTTGTCACTCTTCTCTGGTAGTTCCATGCTAGGAACTCTGGTACTCATTCTGATTTGTGGTTGGAATGGAGCCAGGACTCAAACTCCCTTGAGGACCTGGCCTTCTGCAGTACTCTCACCTGAGTGATAAATACCTAGATCCCTAGGCTTCTCCATGCTTCCCCTTCTTTTTATTTATGTCTGAACCAGAACAGTTTCAAAAGAATTTCAGTTTTTAAAATTCTTCCTATCAGGTCACATCTGATACATTTTGAGAAATATAACAGAAGTTTTTAACTAGAAGCTAAAATCACCTAGCTCAGAATACCATCTCACAGATGAGGAAACCGAGGCAGGGAAAGGTTGCAAAGCCTGTAGTGATAGAGCTAGAACAATTGGCCAGGGCTCCCAAGTCTCACTTGTGTGGGCTCTGTAAAGGAAGTTCACACTTTATCTTATTAATAGTCCGAGACCCTCCTTGCCTCTACTGTTCCACATTGTTGCCGGGTGGTCCCAGTTCCTCCTTCCTCATCATCCATTCCTTTTACCACCTTGTACGCTGTGTATAGGGCTAAGTGCTGGGACATGAAGAAAAAAATATATATAAAGCTTGCCTAAATCCCTAAAGGCAGCTCCCTTCCTAGTGAGGAAGACCAGTGTGCTCCTAACTTAGAAGACACTAAATGACAGGTCACAGGAGTTAGTTATTAATTTTATTGGAAGAATTTGGGAAGGTTCTATAAAAGCCAGTTGTCACAGAAGGACTTCATTCTAACTGCTTCTTTTTCTTGTCCTCTTACATGTCTGTTGTATTTTCACTGTCCTAAAACTGAGTTTTGTAACTGATTGGAATTAAGAAATCAAAATTGGCGTTTAGAAAGTTCCTTGGGCCAGAGTAGGGCAGGCAGCACCTCGCTGCAGCTGGTGTGTTGCTCTGCCATCCCCCTTCCTTTTAAAGCCTCGTGTTTTTCACCCCCGATCCCAGAGCCTCACTTCTCTTCCAGCTTTCCCAGCTCAGTCTCACTGCCAGGGTAAGGGTCTTTTTATTCTCCTTCCATCTCATTTGCCTTGTATTCTCCATTCTTTTCACTTATTTATTTTTTTTAAAGATTGTGTTTATTTATTTGAGAGAGAGGGAGTGAGAGCACAAGCAGGGGGCAGAGAGAGGGAGAAGCACGCTCCCAGCTGAGCAAGGAACCCGATGTCAGACTCGATCCCAGGACCCTGTGATCACTACCTGAGCCAAAGGTAGACACTCAACTGACTGAGCCACCCAGGCACCCCATTCTTTTCTTTTTTCATTATTTCTCGCCCTTTATTTGCCCATTCACTTTTCTCTTTTGCTTTTATTCTTCATCTCTTTTGAGTCCTAAACCTCTAAAGTCAGAACCTGGTGCTGGCAACAGGTAAGATTTTTGGTGCCTCTTGGGAAGCCAGTCTGTTTTGCTCTAGTTTATTTTGCCACAAACCAGGAGACATTTGTGTTATTTTATTTTATCTTCTTAAAGATTTTATTTATTTGTCAGAGAGAGGCATAGCGAGAGAGGAAACACAAGCAGGGTGAGTGGAAGAGGGAGAAGCAGGCTTTCTGCTGAGCAGGGAGCCTGATGTGGGGCTTGATCCCAGGACCCTGAGATCATGACCTGAGCCAAAAGGAGACACTTAACAACTGAGCCACCCAGGCACTCCTGCATAATTTTTTTTTTTTTTAAATATTTCATTTATTGGGGCGCCTGGGTGGCTCAGTGGTTTGGGCTGCTGCCTTCGGCTCGGGTCATGATCTCAGGGTCCTGGGATTGAGCCCCGCATCGGGCTCCCTGCTCCGCAGGAAGCCTGCTTCCCTCTCTCTCTCTCTCTGCCTGCCTCTCTGCCTACTTGTGATCTCTGTCTGTCAAATAAATAAATAAAATCTTTAAAAAATATATATATATTTCATTTATTTATTTGACAAAGATCACAAGTAGGCAGAGAGAGGAGGAAGCAGGTTCCCTGCCAAAGAGAGAGCCCAATGTGGGGCTCAACCCCAGGACCCTGGGATCACGACCTGAGCTGAAGGCAGAGGCTTCAACCCACTGAGCCCCTAGGCACCCCTTCTGTATAATTTTAGATTAGGCAGTCACATGACTGTTGAAATTTGTTCTGTGTTCATATTCAAATGAATGACTTTATTTTTGTGGGAAATGTATGTTTATACACTTTCCATTATAGATGTGCTGTGAAACTTTTTATTGGTGTCTTTTTTAGAATGAAATTTTTGGTTCGACGGTGGCAACGAGTCACAAGTTCTGGTTCCATCAATATTAACAGAGACGGCTTTGGACTGAATCCAGGTGACGTCAAAATAGGATTTCTTGTGTTTATGATTCTCTTAATATTACTATATGTGTAATACCTTCCAAATAATGTGTTCTGGTACCTGTTATCCAAAGACCCAGAACCCTGTAACCAACAGAGCCAAGGGCCTTACTGTTTCAAAGAGTAATGAGAGTTGATTTTTATAGGCCACTTACACTAGGTCTTGCTTTGTCCCTGTATTCTCATGTATTCTTCCAATTCTATGATGCAAGTGTGGTTACTGTTATTCTCACTTCATAGAAGAAAAACTGAGGCATGAAAATCATTTGTTGTTTTTCTCAGATTACCTGGTAGGAAGTGGCAGAGCCAGCACTGAACCCTGGCAGTCTGGCTCTAGAGCCCAGTCCTGTTAACAACTGCATTTAAGACTCTGATTCCAGATAGGAATGTTGTTAATCATATGGTAGTTATGGTTTCAAGTTTTGCAATTTAGCAGTATTCAGGTTTCTGAGTTTACAAATAGGTTATATATAATGGTGACAGTTACAATTCCTTCTCTCTACACCTCAAAGTGGAAACAAACATTAGAACTTCAATATTTTATGCATACGGATGAACTCAGAAGCTGGAAGTATACACAGTTTCAGACACACAGCATAACTATATTAATGCAGCTGTGTATTGATATTAAACCACCTTTACACATTCTACCAGTTACTGAGCAGAGAAAGAGGAAATATATTTGGTACCTTAAGCAAAGTGCCTTGAAATATGTATTCTTACACAGAAACAGCTGAAATTTGTACCATATTGAGTTCTATGTTGTAAGTTAGCAAATCTTGATTTCAAGTTTTTTCTAGTAAAAGTCGGTAGAGTAGTTTGAGGTTATATTTTTTATCCACATCATCTTTTTCCCCAAACCACACATACTCAGACACCCCTCTCCTCACCTCTAATTATAACTAAGAAGAGGTCTTTTAAAAAAAATAAAATATTCCAATTAAGTAATGTATTTTCTTTGAGGTATAGTTCCAGATTATCAGAAATACTTACATTCGAAGGAAAACAAAATCATAGTTAAACGGTTTTTTCTCTTTTTTAGGAAGAATAATTGAAGAAGATGACTATAAGTAGGAGATAGTATTGTATAGTGCAGTATAGTAGTCTTCTGAGCACTTCTCTGTTTTGTAGAAATTTTTCAAGGGCTTGATAGTTTTTCTTTTACAATATGGTACATTTTGGATTACTTTAGGTGCTGAAAAGACTGACCCATTTTATCATTCTTCTGGCGGCCTGGAGCTATATGGAGAACCGAGACATACTACGTATCGCTCAAGATCAGAGCTGGACTATTCTAGGTCTCCTGTACCTTTTCAGAATAGGTAAGAATTTGATAAACATGCCTAAGAGTTGTTACATGTGCTAATACTTAACAGACAAAAGAGGACAGTATTAGGGTTTTGACTCCTTTGTGTCTAAATAACTAGTTGTATGTATAGTTGCATATGATGTATATAACCTAAGACTGAGAAGCAAAAACAGTATTTGGATATATACCTGGTTTCCAAGAGTATAGGAAACCAACACTGGGTATTATATACAACTAATGAATCATGGAATACTACTTCAAAAACTAATGATTATTATGGAGTGGCTTAAGTGAACATAATAATAATGATGATAATAATTTCTTAAAAAAAAAAAAAGGAAACTGAACGAACCAAGTGTTATTTTAGTATGTTCTCTGGTTGAACATTGGGAAAAGCATTAACTAAAATTGACAATCTCTGGGGATTATGAAAGAAAACTCTAAAGCCTACATGACAAGCTGTATTTGTACATACATGGTGTTTATTAAGACTTCTGCAACAAGCAACTGTACTGGCTGCTTTTATGATGACTTAGAAGCTGCTTTGAGTTGATTAGAAGTTTTTTCCCATACACATCACAAGCTCAGACATTTGGGGGATACAGATTAAGCCTGGCTTAGTGTCCCCGAGTACTTGAGACAAATTGACTGAAAGACTACTACTGAGGCAAAATGCTAAGCTGACCAGACATGTCAGCCACTGAGTGAAGAAAAGAATGATTTAAGAAACATGGTTATGAAGCTGGCAGAACACATCAGGTGTTACAAACAGACAAGAACTAACAGATTATGTATGTTTATTTTTAGCATGGCTATGTACTAAAAATACTGCAGAGTTACAGTTTCTGCCCTCTAGTTTCAATTTTTAACCCTAGTAATGTAAAAGTAGTAAGTATCTGATTCTTAATAAGATCACTGGAAAATATTATAGGGATGGCATTGATAATGATACTTATTATATTAGACATATATGTTACATAATTAATAATTTACTATAATTATTATAATAATAAGTAATTATTATTTACTGGGAACCTTCTCTGATCCTGGGTTCTATACATTCAGAATCTCTAATCTACATTCAGCCTTGCATATAAGAAAACTGAAGTTCACAGTCAAACCAAGAACTACTTTTCTGCAAAGCCAGATATTTGCTACCTATGGGCCAACAGTAGAGACCTGTAAAGAAATGTTCAAATGTGAATTCTGGCTGTTTTTGCCAATTATCAGTTATTATGTTCATAACTCAAGTTAAAGATTTACCTTTTGAGGGCAGAGTGAAGGCAGGTTGTTAGGTTACTTGCTTTGTGGATGATTTGGATTCATGTTCATATTTTCAATCTCATAGGTACCCAGGCCCTCCAGCTGATTTAAATCCTGGTTCCTTAGCATGTTCTCAGCTTCAGAATTATGACCCTGACAGAGCCCTGACAGATTATATCACTCGGCTAGAGGCACTGCAGAGACGACTTGGAACTGTGCAGTCAGGTACTCCCAGCTTCACCATGTATTACTATTGGCAGCCCTGTAGTGCTGGATGGACCCAGAGCTCTCCATTCTCTTTCTGAAACCCCTTGACCTTCCTCATTAGATAATCAAATCTTAGAGTTTAGTTTGTGAGTTACCAGGTTAGACTTAGGAATTTAACTCAAGACATAATTTATCACCCAGATTTCACTCCCACAAAAAAGATTCCCTGCTCAAATTGATTAGACGAAATGCACAGTAGGCACCAGTGTACATAGTCCTGTGAGGCTTACGGAGTCTGCTGGAGACTCTTACGGAGTCTGCTGGAGACTCTTACAGAGTCTGCTGGAGAACCTGTTCGCAAGTATAGCTGACTTCTGAACAACAGGTTTGAACTGCACAGGGCCACTTAGATACAGATTTTTTTCACCGAATACAATACAGTACTATAAATGTATTTTCTGTTAGGATTTTCTTAAAATTTTTCTTTTCTCTAGCTTACTTTATTTTAAGAATATAACATATAATATAGAAATACGTGTTAATTGACTCTATCTTACCTATAAGGCTTTTCTTAGTCAGGAATAGGCTATTAGTAGTTGAGTTTTGGGAGAATAACGTTACACATGGATTTTTGACTGTGTAAGGGTTCAGCATCCTTAACCCCCACATTGTCCAAGGGTCAACTATAATATGTGCTGAGGCATGCAAATTAGGGGTGGGGAGATGAGAGAAGGAAGGAAGTGATCTTAAGCATTTAATGCAGCCATTATCTTTACTCGGACCCCGTGCTCATCTGCATGATCCACAAAACCTGTTCCATTCAAAAGACTTTATAAGAATGACCATTTTTCCTCTGATCAGAAACACACAGAAATTCTTACTTAATAGACATATGGATTCCCTGTTCATCGTGGGAAAATCTCGTTTCCTTCGAGATTCAGTTCACTCTTTAGTTCACTCCTGATTCAGAGGTTTGAATTTTAATTTAATGTGCTTTAAATTAAGTTTAAATCAATATTTTGTCTCCCTTCAGTTCACTCCTGATTCAGAGGTTTGAATTTTAATTTAATGTGCTTTAAATTAAGTTTAAATCAATATTTTGTTTTTACTTTTAAGACCCACCCTTTTTTTCGTTCTATCCCCACAAACTAGACAGAGCTAGTAGCGATTTATTTTCAGTAGTTTGTCTCCTCATACAAGAAATCATCTAACTCAAGCAACATGTAGTCATAGAAAACTGTTATCATCATAGCTGGACTTTGGTATTATTTGGTTTTTATTTTGTTTTGAGCATCTAGATTTCACAAGACTCAGATTTCATTTATTTTTATTTACTTTAATTTAAATTCAATTAACATAAATTATTAGTTTCAGAAGTAGAATTCAGTGAAGACTCCGATTTTAAAGACTGAAAGATTTTTCAAGAGGCAGGAGGTAGAGGGTATAGAACATTCAACCTGGTGGGAACTTTGAAGAGCATCTTAACATTAGTCTGCCCTTGCTACAGATCAAGCCATAATGACTTTTAAGTATATATTCAACATCTCTTTTAAAAATTATTCAGGGGTGCGAGGGTGGCATGGTCAGTTGAGCTTCCCAACTCTTGGTTTCAGCTCAGGTCATGATCTCATGGGTCATAAGATCGAGCCCTGCACTGGGCTCTGCTCTTAGCAAGGTGTCTCCTTGAAGATTCACTCCCTTTGCCTGTCTCTCAACTCGTGCGCATGTGATCTATCCTTTTCAAATAAATAAAGCTAAGAAATAGAAATCCATTCAAGTATGAATAAGACTTTTTTTAGAAAAATAAAAAGCATTTTTTATTGCATTTTTTTTTTAAATAGGCTCTGCGGCTCAGCACAGAGCCCAACATGGGGCTCAAACTCATGACCCTGAGATCAAGACCTCAGCTGAGATCAAGAGTTGCATGCCTAGCCAACTCTTTTTATTTTAATGAGTCACCCAGGCTCATTAAAATAAAACATTTTTTTAATGGAGAATAATAGTAACTTTACCTTTCATGAACTAGTTAGTTTGGTATATAGGTAGCAGTCTCATTTGATATCACTACAGGCATACCTTGTTTTATTGTGTTTTGCTTTATTGCAATTTTATTGCATTTTTTACGTATTGAAGGTTTGTAGCAGGCCTGTGTTTGAAGAAGTCTCTTGGTGCCATTTTCCAACATTTGCTCACTTTCATGTCTCTGTCACATTTGGTAGCTCTCACAGACTTTTTCATTAGACCTGTGGTCAGTGATTTTTGACGTTACTGTTGTAATTGTTCAGGAGGCACCATGAACAGTTCCCATATAAGACAACAAACTCAATTGATTAATGTATGTGTTCTGACTGCTCCACCAGCAGACACCTCTGTCTCCTTTCCTCTCCTTGAGCCACCTTATACCCTGAGATACAGCAACACTGAAATTAGGCCAGTCAATAACCGTACCATGGCTTCTTAGTACTTTACTGAAAGGAAGAATCACACATCTCACTCAAAGTCAAGAGTTAGAAATGATTAAGTTTAGTGAGGAAGGCAAGTCAAAAGCCAAGATAGGCCAAAAGGTAGGCCTCTTGCACCAAAGAGCCAAACTATAAATGCAAAAGATAAGTTCTTGAAGGAAATTAAAAGTGCTACACCAGGGCACCTGGGTGGGTCAGTCAATGAAGCATCTGCCTTCAACTCAGGTCATAATCCCAGGGTTCTGGGATCAAGTCCCACATCAGGCTCCCTGCTTCTCCCCCTCCCTGTGCTGCCCCCCCTGCTTGTGCTCCCTCCCTCTCTCTCTGTCAAATAAATAAAATCTTTAAAAATAGCTAAAATAAAAGTGCTACAGCAGTGAACACAAATGATAAGAAAGCAAACCAGCTACAGGATTCCCTTATGCCAAAGCCTAATCCAGAGCAAGGCCCTAACTCTCCTTGATTCTGTAAAGGCTGAAAGAGGTGAGGAAGCTACAGGTGAAAAGTTTGAAGCTAGCAGAGTTTGGTTGATGCATTTTAAGGAAAGAAGTCTCCATGGCATAAAAGTGCCTGGTGAAGTGACAAGTGCTGATGGAGAAGCTCCCGAGTAATCCAGAAGATCTAGCCAAGATCATTCCTGAAGTTGGCTACACTGAATAGCAGATATTTAATGTGGATGGAATAGCCTTTTGGAAGAAGATGCCATCTAGGGCTTTCATAGCTGGAGATGAAGAGTCCCATGTCTAGCTTCAAAGGATGGGATGACTCTAGTTAGGGACTGATGGCAGCTAGTGACTACGTTCAAAAAAATGCTGGGGCCCATAAGAATTATGCTAAATCTGCTCTGCCTGTGTTCCATCAGGATAGAACACCCCAACTATTTACGTGGTATACTGAATATTTTAAACCCATTGTTGAGATCTACTGTTCAGGAAAAAAAGATCCCTTTCAAAGTATTACTGCTCATTGACAATACTCACCCAAGAGGTCTACTATACAGCGGGGTTAGCATTTACATACCTGCATACAATATCCATTCTGCAGCCCATGGATCAAGGAGTAATTTTAATTTTCAAGTCTTAGTATTTTTGAAATACATTTTGTAAGGTTCTAGCTACCATAGATGGTGATTCAGCTGACAGATCTGGGCAAAGTAAACCAAAAACCTTCTGGAAAGGATTCACTTTTCTGGATGCCAGTAAGAACATTTATGATTCATGGGGAGAGGTCAAAATATCAACATGAACAGGAGTTTGGAAGACATTGATTTCAACCCTCATGCATGACTTAAAGATGTTGAAGACTTCAGTGGAGGAAGTAGTAACTGCAGATGTGGTGGAAGTAGCAGGAGAACTAAAAGTGAAGTCTGGAGATGGAACTGAACTGCTACAATCTCATAATGAAACTTTTTAATGTTTGCGGGGTTACTTATGGATGAGCAAAAACAAGTGGTCTCTTGAGATGGAATCTGTTCCTAGTGAGGATAATGTGAAGATTGTTGAAGTGATAACAAAGGATTTATACTATTACATAAATTTAGTTGATAAAGCGGCAGAGTTTGAAGTTTGATTCGTTTTGAAAGTTCAACACTAATAATAAAAGTTCTACACTGAGTAAATGCTGTCAATACGGAGAAATTGTGCATGAAAGGAAGAGCCAATCAGTGGAGTCAATCGATGCAGCAGATTTCATTTTCATTTTATTTGAAGTTATTGCCACAGCCACCCCACCCTTCAGCAACCACCACCATGATCAGTCAGCAGCCTTCAACATCAAGACAAGACCCTCCACCAGCAAAAAGATTATAAGCTCAGATGATGATTAGCACTTTTTAATAATAAAGTATTAAAGGTATGTACATTGTATTTTTAGATATAATGCAACTGTGCACTTTTATAGTGTAAACATAATTTTTTTTTTTTACCTGGGAAAACAAAATTATTTGACTCTGTATTGCAGTATTCACTTGATTGCAGTAGTCTGGGACCCAACCTTCAGTGTCTCCAAGGTGTGCCTGTACTAAGTGGTCTGGCTTAGGTAGAAATTTGATTTAAAATCATTAATGTATCTTCTTTTTCTCTCATAGGTTCAACCCAATTTCATGCTGGCATGAGAAGATAATCCTTTAAAACATGAATCAAAGTGATTTTAAACAGATTGCCTTTTGTAAATCAGTCATTCTTTTGTGCTTTTGTATTGTGGATATTCAGCGGGACCAATAAGAACACAGCTTATGATTGTATACAGATCCCTTGCCAGCACATGAAAACAAACTGGAATTTGTACATATTAGCATGTGTATGTATTCATGCACAATAATCATTAAATTACATGTATATTTGTGGAATGCTAATTTAAATGATTAAATTATAAACCTTGTGTATTTATCGGATGGGTGAAAAGATTAAACTTTTGCGCATTATGATACTGCTGAATGTGTAGCTTGAGGTGTCCTGCACTTTTCTTATAAGGCTACTGAATTACATGTTTCTGCCCTAATATATTTGCTACTGGTGATGAAGACAGATACTATCACTTGTAGAGACCTATTTTTGTATAATGGTAGAAGTTTTGAATTTTATGGGGTATTTTGTCAAGTACTGAAATAAAAATGACTTCACCATTTTAACCACACTGTATTTGAACCTTTTTGTGGGGAACCTCCTTTTTATTTTTTTTTTTTTTTGAACCTTCATTTTTAACTGAACTGTAGTGCTTGGTGTATGTCTTAGTTCATTCAGGCTGCTGTAAGCAAATAACCATAGACTAGATGACTTATAACAGAAATTAACTTCTCACACTTCTGGAGGCTGGGAAGTCCAAAACCAAGGTGCCAGTAGATTTGATGTCCAGTAAGAGCCTGCCTCGTGTTTCATAGACTACCATCTTCTTGCTCTGTCATCACATGGCAGAAGGGACAGGGGAGCTATCTGAGGTCTGTTATAAGGACATTAATCCCATTCATGAGACATCTGCCTCCTTGACCTTATCACTTCCCAATGGCCCCACTTACAAATACCAACAAATTGAGGATTGAATTTCAACGTAAGAATTTGGTGGGGAGATATGGACACAAACAGTCAGTGGCAGTGCAGATGATCTCATTATCTCAAATATGTGTATTTTGAGATTTAGAAAGTTTTTCTAATTTTAGATACTATTGGGATTTTTCTCTCTCTCCCTTAAGGAAGTTTTCTGGATAACTCTATGTCAACTTTACATCTACTTATATTGTTTTTTAAAAGCTATGTTGATATTTTCATGAGTAGTCTATAATTGCCCAATTATGTTTAGTGTTACTTGTGTCCAAAGGTGTGTCTTCACAAAGCCATGCCTAGTAGGATGATGCAGAAATCATTTAACTGATAGAATCTTAAATTTATTAAGCATAATGCTAAATCCAGCAGAATTAAGCAGTATTCTTGCTGTCCAAGCCAATTTCCAGATTGGGAAGCTCTCATAGAGATAATGTAAATCTCAGCTTTGCTGAACCAGGATCCTCCCTGAAATATGGCATCTCACTAAAACAGCAAGGAGAGTAGTATTGAATGCTTATTATATCCTGAGGATTTTGTCTTACCCCTGGACAGTCTGTGATCTTATACCAACAAACAGGCTATGGTAACAAGTCTACATTCTCGAAGATTTCAAATTAACTAATTTTTCCATATGAAAGCAGCTGGGTTCTAAATAAGAGTTCCAGAAATAACAAATGTATTCCAAAGCATTTAGTTGAGTAGGACCTTTTTTTTTTTTTTTTAAGATTTTATTTTTTTATTGGAGAGAGAGACAGTGAGAGAGAGCATGAACGAGGAGAAGGTCAGAGAGAGAAGCAGACTCCCCATGGAGCTGGGAGTCCAATGCTGGACTCGATCCCGGGACTCCAGGATCATGACCTGAGCCGAAGGCAGTCGTCCAACCAACTGAGCCACCCAGGCGTCCCGAGTAGGACCTTTTTTAGTGAGCACAGCTTGCCATTCAAGGCCCTTCTGCTATGAAAGAGAATGGAGAAGGTGGTAGATGCACAGATGTCCCATTATCTAACCATCAGCCCTCCTTATGACATCAGGCTTCTGCATTCCACAACTTATCAGTGCTTTATCAGTCATGAGTCAGTGGTTTAAAATGAAGTCTGTTCAAAGCCAAACTATGGAAAGAGCCCAGATGAATGGATAAAGATACGGTGTGTGTATATATACACAATGGAATATTATGCAGCCACCAAAAAATGAAATATTGCCATTTCCAAAAACATGGATGGAACTAGAGGGTATTATACTAAGCAAAATAAGTCAATCATCAAAGAGACAATTATCCTGTTATCTCACCAATACGTGGAATTTGAGGAACAAGGCAGAGGATCATAGGGGAAGAGGAAAAAATGAAACGACAAAACCAGAGAGGGAGACAAACCATAAGAGACTCTTAATCTCAGGAAACAAACTGAGGGTTGCTGGAGTGGAGGGAGGTGGAAGGGATGGGGTGGCTGCGTGATGGACATTGGGGAAGGTAGGTGTTGTGGTGAGCACTGTGTATTGTGTAAGATTGATGAATTATAGACCTGTGCCCCTGAAACAAATAATACATTATTTGTTAATAATTTCAAAAAGTTGTCTATTCAAGTCTAAAACAAATTACTCGCTAAGCACAGACTAGCCTTACTCAGGGTTTAAACATTCTTTGTGCCATGAACCTCTCAAGTGTCTCCTTGGAAACTACGGGTCCCTTCTCAGAATAGTGCTTTTAAACACATATGTTTAAAAGAGTTGTGAAGGAAACCAATTACATAGAAATAGTACATTTTTAGAAATAAGAATCTAGCAGTTGATCTAATAACTATCATAACTTTAAAATAGTGATGGAAGTAAAAGACATTTCAGGAGATCTGAAACATCTTTATGTGATATGGAAAATCAGTGATTTTTGTTCTCAAAATCCTGGGTACTGCTAAGGCTCATATAGTTTTTTGCTTCATAAATACTAAATCACAGTTTAAAATTAGTACAAAGATGGATTTTTTTTCCCCATCCAAGTTCCTAGATTCCTGAATTCTACTCACTGAAGCACACCACTTTATAATTAGTGAATAGACTATATCTTTTTTTGTCAGAGATAATGTGAAAATCTCTAAACGCAGAGATTTTTTTTTTTTTGTTGCCTTCACAAATAGTTTAACACAACCCTTCTAGCATCTTCCCCTTGTACATAAGGGAAGATAGTTTGGCCTCATCCAGCAAAAACAGATCATGTGGTCAAATTACAACAAATATATAGTCAGGTCCCCAGTTACACTTTGAGTTGATTCTTGAACACAGGCTGCACACAGTGCAGCCAATGATACTACTCCCAAAGACCCTATACTCCATGCTACCTTAAAGCCAGAGTTACTACTCTCAGATTTTATATATATATTTTTTAAAGATTTTTAACCTAAATTAAGTTTTAGTAAACAGAACTAATAACTGAAACGTCCCTAATTAGATTCTGGAGAGGAAGCAGGAAACACTGAGAGCCAAAGAGAACAGAAACTATTCCTTAAGGACTTTATTTTGGGCTTTCACATTTATGTCACCATGTGGAACCAGATGGAAATTTATCAGATAAACAAATATATAGCATTTAGTAGTTAGATTAAGATACTTGTGCATTCTTTAGAACTATTATTTTTTAGGAAACATAATTACTAAGTCATCGTCAGATCTGTTTGTTTCCTGGAGACAATGCTTCTTCCAGTTAAAATTTCAAAGGACATTTTTCTACAGCATAGCTCCACCACGCTGGGTATCATACCAAAACAACTGATGAGATTCTTTTTTATCAAAGGCTTTACATGGGAGTTCCTTATCCATCCATCCTCACTCACACACACAAACATTACTCAGTAAATAAATAACCTGAGTTTCCAAGTATCTCCCTGGGCCTCTGGGCTTTTTTCTACTTGCAGATCTAAGATGTAAATACCCCAAATCTACTTTCCAAGAGCTATGTTTGTTAAGATTAATACCTGGACACTGTGTTTAGAATCTGTCAATTACCAAGATCCCCCTAAATAATTTCATACTAGTGAATTTGATTTCCTTAATAGCCATCATAAAACTATTAGGAAATATACGAAATGCCATTAGATTTGATGGAACCATTCAGTTAAGAAAATATAAAAACTAAGTTAATCTAGTTGTCCTTTAAAATTCAAAGAATACACCAGGAGTTGTTTCGTAAACTTCATTCTCTTCAAATGCTTTTGCGGTTTACAGTGATGTTTCACATGTTAGTTCCTTGTGGCCTTTTTCATTTTGATCTTCGTTTGTATCGGATAACTGGGTTTTCAGGGGTGTGAATCATGGTTGTATAATTCACAGTGGGAAAATATCCATCAATGAGATCAAATTCATATAAACGAAGCATAGTGGACCAAATTGTCTTGATCTGAACGTAGGCAAAATTCTCCCCAATACAACGATGACGTCCTGTTAAAAAAAGGAAAATTTTTTAAGAATCAATTGAAATTCTTTTTCCCATCTTTTCTCCTGGAGTGATAAATTTGTTTACACTTTGGAGGGATAGCAGATATAGAGATTATATTATATAGGGGAAAGATGACATATTCTTTTCACATAAAAGAAGAATATAAAAAAATAGTTAATAAAAATCTCAGATTTTCAAGGTTTCTTTTTTAAGGGAAACAGTACTTGGATGATTATATAATGACTCTTCTAATAGCTTTTTTCTTTGAAATGTCACATCTAAGTTTAAATATATGTAAGATTTGAAATCTATGATGACAATCTATTTTGGAAATACACTAGAATATTCTTAGCTTCTGTCCCAAGACAGCCCTAATTAAAAGTCAATCAAAACTTTAAATGCCAGGGGCAACCTGGCTGGCCAATCAGGGGAGTGTGTGCAATTCTTGGTCTCAGGGTTGTGAGTTTGAGCCCCATACTGGGCGTAGAGATTACTTAAAAATACAGTCTTTAAAAAAACACTTTAAATGCCATTTCAAAAGAACAATGGGAGAAAAAGGGATTTAATAAATCAAAATAGTAACACATACCAAGATCAAAATTTAAAAGGTTATATACACATAAAAACTGAAAAATTGATTCAAAAACACATGGATTAAAAAATACTAATTCAAAAGGATACATGCACCCCAATGTTTATGACATTACCTACAGTAGCCAAATTATGGAAATAGCCCAAGTATCTATAAACATGAACGGATAAAGGTGTGGTACATATATACAATGGAATATTACACAGTCATAAAAAATGAAATCCTGGGGCGCCTGGGTGGCTCAGTGGGTTAAAGCCTCTGCCTTCGGCTCAGGTCATGGTCTCAGGGTCCTGGGATCGAGCCCCTCCTTGGGCTCTCTGCTCCACGGGCAGCCTGCTTCCTCCTCTGCCTGCCTCTCTGCCTACCTGTGATCTCTGTCAAATAAATAAAATTTTTTTAAAAAGAGAGAATGAAATCCTGCCATTTGCAACAATATGGATGGAGCTAAAAACTATTATGCTAAGCAAAGTAAGTCAGAGAAAGAAAAATGCCATCGGATTGCACTCCTGGAATTAAAGAACAAAGGAGCAAAGGGGAAAAAGAGGCAAACCAAGAAACAGACTCTTTACTATAGAGAACAAACTAAAGGTTATCAGAATGGAGGTGGGGGGGCGTGATTAAGGCATGCACTTGTAATGAGCACCGGGTGTTGTATGGAAGTGTTGAGTCACTATATTATACCCCTAAAACTAGTATTACACTGTATGTTAACTAAGTGGAATTCAAATGAGACCATTTTTTTTTAAATGCATATAGAAATGCAAAGGAGGACCGAGGATATCCAGAGCAGTCTTGGGGAAAAAAAAATAAAAAGTCGGAAGACTTAAACTGACTTCAAATCTGACTTCAATACTAAAGGGACAACAGCTGTGATACTGTGGTTTATAATAAATATTTGCTCCTTCTCCCATCCTTAGCACAGAGCTCCTCAAACACCTTGGAATTTCTTAAGAGCAAAGAGCAGTAAAAGAAAAAGACTTTTGTTATTCAAAACAAGCTCCTTTCAACCACACCTGGGTTTGTAAATGGGGGACTTCTAGAAATCCCCTCAGAGTAGGGCCTAGCAGCCAGGGGAACCAACCATGTGCTTAAAGGGTTAGAACTTAGAGCCCTAACTCCTGACCTCCAGGACAGAAAAGGGGCTGGAGGTTGAATTAATCACCAAAGATTTAATCAATCATGCCTACATAATGAAGCCTCACCCCTATAGTATGGAGGACTGAGAGCTGTATTCAGAGAGCTTTCCAGAGCAGTGAACCTATGGTCTCCATAGGGTGGAGACGGTGGGCATGTGGCATTCCCAGAAGGCATGGAAGCTCTGTGCCCCTTTCCCCATACCTTGCCCTATGTATCTCCTCAATAAGCTGTTCCTGAGTTGTATCCCCCCCGCTTTGTAATAAACTGTTAATCCAGTAAATAAACTGTTTTCTGGGTTCTGTGAGCCATTTTAAGAAGCTGTGGCACCCCAAAGAGGAGACCAAGAAAACTCTGATTTATAGCTCAGCAGTCAGAAGAACAGGAGACAAACTGGACTCGCAACTGGTATCTGAAGTAATGGAGGGCAAGGGGGAGTCTTGTGGGACTACGCCCTTAACCTCTGGGGTCTGTGATTACCCCAGGTGAATAGTGTCAGAACTGAGTCGAACTGCAGGACACCCAGTGGGTGTCCATAGAAAATTAGTGTGGGAAAAACACCCAAACGTTTAGTGGCCAGAAATGTTGTTAGAAGTAGAGTGTAGAGTAGAAAGTGGGGTTCTTTTTCTTTCACAGCAACCAACCAAAACAATGTGGTCCTGGACAGGGCTCAACAAACAGAACAATAAAACACAGCAAAGGGTGAAGACATACTTTTATGGTTATTTGATTATCAGCAAAGGCAGTAAATAAAGCAAGCCAAGGATGAAAAAGTTTTTTTAACATATGGTATGGGAATAACTGTATCTAACATTAAAAAAAGGGGAGGTGGTGCCTGTGCGGGCTCAGTGGGTTAAGCATCTATCTTCGGCTCAGGTCATGATCCTGGGGTCCTGGGATAGAGCTCGCATCAGGTTCCCTATTCAGTGTGGAGCCTGCTTCTCCCTATCCCTCTGCCCCCAAGCCCCAGTGTATACTCTCTTGCTTGCTTTCTCAAATAAGTAAAATCTTTTTTAAAACGACAAACCAAAAAACCTTCAATTTCTGTCTCACACCAACTCAAAAACTAATTCCAGGTGATCATAGACCTAAACATAATGCTACGGCAATCAAAAAAATTTTTTAAGATTTTATTTATTAGAGCATGAGAGAGAGCAGACAGCACAAGCAGCGGGGGTTGGAGGGGAACAGAGGGAAAGGGAGAAGCAGACTCTCCACTGAGCAGGGAGCCCCAAACAGGGCTTGATCCCAGGACCCTTAGATCATGACCTGAGCCAAAGGCACACAGGTGCCCCAAACCATCATATTTAATAGGGAATAATAGAGGAGAATGTCTTCATAGCTTGGGGCCAGGCAAAGGTTTTTAGACAGGACTGGGAAACAATAACAATTTTAAAAATCAGATTTGATTGAGGTTATTCATTTGTCAAAACAATGAATACTGACTTAAATATTTCACTGTAAAATCTTACATCAAAACTAGAATACTGAAGTGTAGTTTATTATATACTTGCTGAAAAACAAGAGTGACAATATACTGATGTATATATAGTTTACTTTAAAATGCACTTGATAAGTAAATCAAGTGATGGACAGATATGTGATAAAACAAGTATAAGTAAAATGTCAGTGGCAGAATCGAGATAATGGGTATATGAATGTTCAATATAAAATTCTTTTGACTTTGCTTTGAAATTTTTATTAAAATGTCAGGGGAATTTTAATAATAGGAAATATAATTCATGTATTTTTAAAAGGTTATATATAAAAGCCAGAGAGACAAACTTAATAAAAGATGATATCAGAAATATTTAGGCCAGAAATGACTAATGCCTTCCAATCTCTCCAGCCTACCAGAACCTCATAAAGTAGTGAGCTCAGTAACAAAAGATGGCTTTTCAGGGAATACAAAAAGATCAAATTACTGGAATTGAAAAAAGCATTGTTAAGCCTTGGTTTCCATTTCTGAAAAATGAATGACAGTCCCCATTCTTCATAGTGTGGTTGTGAAGATTAAATAGAGGAAAAATTTTAAAATGCATATTACTAGCACAGTGCTGCATGGCCCATAAATGCACTTACTTCGAGGAGCCCTATTTAAGAAGAGTGTTTACAAACCATTCCATATGCAAATACAACATCTAAGGAGAGGGTTGGCTTACTCACAGGAAGATTAAAGGACTATTTTTAATAGAAGGAAATTAGAAGTACCCAAACTATGAATTAATAGAAAAATGGATAAATTCTGATGATTCACAAAGATAATATGACAATGAATAAGCTACATGCTACATTCACCAACACAGAAAAAATTACACAATTACAGAGTCATGATTAAAGAAACTGGGACACGTTTAACATGATGATCATATGGGGTAGAACACTGTCACCCCAAAATTCATATCTACTCAGAAATCAGACTTTGCAGATATAATTAGTTACAATGAAGTCATACCAGGTTAGGATGAACCCTGAATCCAATGCTGGTGTGTCCTTCAAAGAAAGCCATGCACAGATTCAGAGATACACCCACAGGGCAGATGGCCAAGGGAAGACAGGCAGTGATGAGAGCAATATAGCTACAAGCCAAGGAATGCCAAAGATGGCCAAGAGCCTCCAGAAGTTTGGGACAAGCAAGGAAAGACTGTCCCCTGGAGCCAACAGGAAGAGTAAGGCCCTGCCAACATCTTAATTTCAGACTTCCAGCCCCCAGAAATGTGGAAGAAGAAATGTCTATTGTTTTAAATCATCCAGTTTGTGGGAGGTACAGTAGCCCTAGGAAACTAGCACAATGGTGAAAAATTTGAGGGAACATTATATCCTATATTGAGATAGATCAAAGATATACAGTATAACTTCAGAGAAAACAACTAGGGGATGTTTTAAACACAATGGGATGTTTAAAGGAAACATTACAATTTTTTTTTTTTTTAAGTAGGCTCAACACCCAACATGGGGGCCTGAACTCATGACCCTGAGACCAAGAGTCACATGCTCTACCAACTGAGCCAGCCAAGTGCCCCCAGATTACAGATTTAATGTTAAGTTTTTAAAAATGGAATCTGTTCAAAGAACAAAATGAGCTGCCACAGAAGGTAACTGAGCAATCTATTACCTAAAAAAGTTCAAGCGCAGTCCAGGCAATTAGCAGTTTAGAAATGACTCCTGTTTGGGGCAGATTTGGGGCCACAGAACTAATGCCCCTTCCAACTGTTTGAACAATCTACGACTCTTTCATATGTGATGTTATATACCATATTATTAAATTTATTTATTAAAGTTATAAGATCTGAAGTTCCTAAAGTACTTTCTACTTCCCTTAACATATGGAGACAGTGTGACCAATGACAAAAAAAAGTTGTGCCACTTCAAATCTCTTTGGAAAGGCTAAACAAGAAGTCATAAAACGTAGTTTAATCTGTCCAGTACCAGTGAAGAGAGAGATTATCGCAGGAACAAAGGTCTGCCTGCATAATTTAAGGATCGTAACTGAAATGCATAAACTTGCAAACCTATGCAAGACCTGCCCAAATTTAAAGACCATTTTATCCTAAGGATACAGACAGAGCACCAAAAAGTTGACTAACAATCCAGAAAAGCTTCAATTTTAATAAGACTGCTTTTGCTCTTTTCTGAAACACTGATAATCTCTTACAATGTTTAGCCTGAAATAATTGCCCAAATGGTGTGCTAATTCCCGTGGCTCTTTAAAATTCACAAAGAGCTTTAAATACTGTTATAAGGGAGAACAGGGTGTACTATAAAAATTAAACCTGAAGAAACTAAATTGGTCAGAAGGTAACAGGGCATTATACAAGGATTCACTGAGCTATTTCCTTTAGAACAAAGAAAATACTTTTTCCAATTTGGCAAAGATGATACTCCTACAAATGTTGACAGGAATGTCCCTATGAGGAAAAGATGTTTATAAATAAAATTCATATGGATTATTTTTACCGACATAAATATATTATCAGAACAAACATTTCAAATGTAAAATGGTATCTTACCAGCTCCAAATGGCACATAAGCAAACTTCTCTCCTGATGCTGGATTGTCCTGTAAGTAGCGATCAGGATTAAAGTCCAGGCGTTCTACCCATGAGTCTTTAAGTCTCTGATTGACAGTGGGAGAGACACACACCTGATGTCCTGGAGGAATGGTATACCCTGCCACAGTCTACAAATGAAACCAACACACTTCATTAGATAATATAAGAACTATTTTACCAAATAACCAGACTATTATGTAATAAAGCATTAACACATGTAATACACATATATTTTTAAAACTAGCTAGATGATAGGCCAGGTAAAAATTATTTTCACTCAAGATGATTTCCAAGTGACCCAACACTGGGCTGAAAACTTTAAAAAGCCGTAATACCTCAGAGGTAGCAGAGGGATATCAAGGAGCCTTTCACAATCCGATCTGTATATTTCCACACTACCAGAATTTTTTTTTTTCACACTACCAGAATTTTTAACAAAAGAAGCTTTTTTAAAAATCAGGGGGGAAAAATATACTACCATTTTGAAAACCCTAATTGTCGGGGCACCTCGGTGGCTCAGTCGTTAAACGTCTGCCTTCGGCTCAGGTCATGATCCCAGGGTCCTGGGATCAAGCCCTGCATTGATCAGGCTCCCTGCTCAGCAGAAAGCCTGCTTTTGCCTCTCCCAATCCCTCTCCTGCTTGTGTCCCCTCCCTTGCTCTCTCTCTCTCTGTGTCAAATAAATAAATAAAATCTTTTAAAAAAAACAAAAACCAAAAAACCCTAATTGTTAAATAAAAATGCAGGGAACAGATTAGCATGTATACTCTCTAATTACATAAAATTATCTATATAATCAGAATATGTAATTATATATTAGAACATAAAAAACTGAAATTATATGGGAATGATTATCCTTTTATAATTTAAAAAATTCTCTTTGGGGGCGCCTGGGTGGCTCAGTGGGTTAAGGCCTCTGCCTTCGGCTCGGGTCATAATCTCAGGGTCCTGGGATCGAGCCCCACATCGACTCTCTGTTCAGTGGGGAGCCTACTTCCCTCTCTTTCTCTGCCTGCCTCTCTGCCTACTTGGGATCTCTGTCCGTCAAATAAATAAATAAATAAATCTTTTTAAAAAATTCTCTTTGCTGTTATATTTTTCTTCTTTTTGATCAATTAAACAGGAATGGAAAGGGAAATCTAACCAAGAGACTCACCTGAGGAGTTTTGGCCATTCTCATCATGGTCATTATAGGAGGTCGAAGTCTTAATGTTTCTTTTATACAGCGATCAAGTAAATTTAGATCCTTCAGCTAAAAAGGGAAAACATTTCCCGAGTTTTAGAAATATCTTAATTTACTTCAGCAGTATGTGTTTAAATTTCTGGGTTAAAATAAAATAGATTATATTGCGGTAGAAGTGCACAGGTAACTGGTTCAGTATCTGAGATTATCTCATTCTGTCATTATCCATGATCAACAAGGGAAAGAGGCCAGGATACCATCAGTATAAGCTGTAATCACTGAAGAATGGCACAGTAAGGGGCTGCAAAAATCCACTTGTCTAAAAAATGAAAACACTAGCAAAAATCACGCTACCACATGTATGAAACCTGAAACATGCTAAGTGAAAGAAGCCAGTCACAAAAGACCACATATTGTATAATCCCATTTATATGAGAATGTCCAGGGTACGGCAAATCTATACAGACAAAAAGTAGATTAGTGGTAGCCAGGGGTAGGGGAAATGGAGCATTTGACTGCTTTCAAATTGGATACCAGTTTTCTTTTGGTAGTGATTTAAATGTCCTAAAATTGTGATGGTTTTCACAATTCTGAATATATCAAAAAATAGCAAGTTATATACTCTAAATGGCCTGATTCTATATTATGTAAATTATGTATCAATTATTATTTTAAAAGTTACAAAATCAGGAATGAAAGACCCATCACTCCTGACCTTACAGAAATAGAAAGGATTCTAAGAGAATACTATAATAACTGTAAACCAATGAATTAGGTAACCTAGAAGAAAATGGACACATTCCTAGAAGGACAAAACCAGACTCAAGAAGAAACAAAATGTATGAATAGATGTATAACACATAATCAACTTCCCACAAAGAAAAGCACAGACTCCAATGGCTTTACTGGTGAATTCTAACCAAACATGTAAGAAGGATTATTAATCTTCACAAACTCTTCCAAAAAAATAAAAGGGGAGGGAACACTGGTAAACTCATTCTGAGACCAGCATTTCTCCATGCACCAAAACCTGTCAAAGACCTCATAATAAAACTACACATCAATATTCTGTATGAACACAGATGCAAAAATCCTCAACAAAATACTAGCAAACTGAATCCAATGTTAAGACATTTCACAGAGGTGTGTGGGGAATTTTCTAAAAGAAACTAAGCAATTTAATCTATAGTAAATAGAATATATCAAATTGTCCCCTTAAAAACTAGCCATTCATTATATACTGCAGTCACAAAGCAATGAAAGGAAAAATGCAACAAACCTGGTCATAAGTTAAAGGAGGGAGATGTTCTCCACAGACTGTTTTCTGTTCTAAATAACATTTCTCTTGAAGTGTTTTGTCTCTGGCCAAAAAGAAGCCCATCCAGGCACTAGTAGTTGAGGATGTGTGCTGGCCAGCAAGGAGCAGTCCAATAAGCATGCCCGCCACTTCGTCATCTGTCAAAGGACGCCCATCCCTGTGGAAGGAGTCACACACAAATTTAACAGTTCGGCAGACCCACTTCATGCTCCACATTTAAATAAAGGGTCATAGTGAGTAAGTTTTTCAGGTGTAATAGTCTTGCATTTGCCCATCACAAATGAGAATTCTTTCCCTTGAGGGGAAAGAGACAGACAATAGAAAAGTATGATTTTCATTACAAAAGATGTTACTGTGGTTTGTCAATAGATGTTTCCCCTTGTGTGGTTGGTCCTCAGGCTCCAGGAAGGCGATGGGATCCCAAGAATTCGTGTCTCATCCATTTAACAAGCCCAAGGCTCACAGCTACGAATTTTGTCAACATCACTACTTTTTAACTGGACATATTATTTAACTTTGTTTTAATATGCAATTTCCTGCTTCGGCTTAACATGTGATCCAAACAGCACTTACTTGTAAGTAGAATCTAGTAAAGTTTGGAGAATGTCATCAATTTTTTCTTCTGACTGTCTGCGCTTCTGGATTGCTTTATAGAAAATATTCTTGATCTCTCGATGAGCTCTGTCCCTACGTCTGCAATTCAAAGACAAAAATGACTAAAAAAATAATGTCATACTTCCTGGCATCAGATTCATTTTGGAAAATAACCAGGACCTCGCTTAATAGCAACCTTATTTAACTAATTTAAATGACTCTAATAAAACAACTGATTAAAAAAAACTCAGAACCAAAAGAAAAAGAGAAGCTATAAAAATCTCATACTGTTAGAAATTTCTAGGATCCTTAAAGGCAAGAAATGTGTCCTAACATATATATCCCTGATTGCTAATATACTTCCTGTGTTCTAACACAAGGTCTAAAACAAGACTTATGATTATTACTTTAGAACCATTTTCCAGTTTAACAGAAGAACACTCCTTTAAATTAACGAAATTCCAATTTTAACCAAATTAATTTTTTAAAAAGATGGAGAGTCATTCTGGTTTTTCTGTAGGAGTCAGAATTTAAATAAACCTAAGATTTATTTAGGATGATCTAAATCTAGGATTTAGAACACGACTACAGTATACAGGATTTGATTCTACTTTGATCTTCTGAGACAACATGGTTTTATAGGGGCAAAAATACTAGTATAGTCAGAAAACAAACTTCAGGTCCCCAAATCTTAACCTTTAAAGTAGAGTGCTCATGTTTGAGAAAGTTAATCACCCACTTTGACCTCCTGTGAGGTAGACGCTCTTAGCCTCACTTCACAGGCAGCTGCATGTTACACACAGCCAGAAAGCAGTGGAGCTGAAATTTAAAACCAGGCAACCTGACTACCTAGCCTCTACCTAGCTTCTTAAAACCAGGCAATCTGACTACCTAGCTGACTGCCTAAGGCTTCCAATAAAAACAGCCGCTCCGCTGTGTTTGTAAGACTGTTACTGAGGATCTGCTGAGACAATGTGGGAAGATGTTTCCCAATATGAACATAGCAGTGCCAGAAAAACAGAAGGCCTGTTTTAAGAAAGGGAATGGAATAATTTGGTTAAATCATTTGGTTCAGATAAGACAGAGAAAGACTGG
This sequence comes from Mustela putorius furo, assembly GCF_011764305.1. Lineage (NCBI taxonomy): Eukaryota > Metazoa > Chordata > Mammalia > Carnivora > Mustelidae > Mustela > Mustela putorius. The sequence continues at coordinate 35,241,471 of NW_025421998.1, forward strand.
GCTAAAGTGGGAAAGGTCTATCATACCAAGCTCAGGCATTTCTGACTTCATCTAGGAAATAGAAAAGGGAAAAATGGCTTGTTGCACGTTCCTGGAGACCCCACTACAGGTTACGGATGAAAACATTTTAAAAACTGCAAAGCTCCTTACAAATATAAGGTTTTACAAGTTCCAAAGAATTCCAGAGAATCTCTCCTGGCTTTCCCTTTTTCTCCCCCTCTTTAACCTGAAACTGTACAAAACTATGTAGCAGAAGCAGAAAAAGGGAGTGCCAGTTTAACTCCTCCCATCTCTCACCTGAACAGAAAAGAATCAACAGGTATAGAAAGCCCACTAATATGCAAGACACTAAACTATATGTCAAGTCCTATAAGCAGTATTTCTTTGTATCAGATGGTCCCCGCCTTTAAGGAAATCACAGTATAGTTTTGAGAAAAGCACTACTACTTCAAAACAAAGAAATTTCACAACAGACTATAAAAACTATAAAATGCTCATATTTTCAAATAAGTGCATAGAGGGGTGTATCACTGTTAGGTAGAGCCCAGAGACCTTTCTGAGTAGATGAGATTTGTGAGAGAAGTAGGTTTTAAATGAGAACAGCTAGACAACACATGACCTCTTATAAACTGAAACTGAGCTTAAATGAGCTCACTACATAAAGAAAACCTGTCTTGAATTCTTACAGAAGAAGGGAGCTCATAATCTCCCCTAATTTGTCTGTTTTATGTTTATTTTTTTATCTTGGTGAATGCAAAGCATACCAACACTGCAGCATTTCTACAGTTAAATAAGCAAGTACGGCGTCTTTATCCATACCTGAAACTAGGCAAAGGGAGCCAGCCTGGCAGCAGCCAGGCCGCATGGCTAAAACCTCCATCCAGATCTGCATACAGCTGTGCCACTTTCTCATTGAGTTGACTTCTGATTTCCTTTCCATGTAAACAATGGCTAGCTGTTAAAATTATGAGCTCAGAAAGAGCCTCAAACAAATCTAGAGGGAAAAAGATCATTCCCATTACTATTGCCAAATAGTCTTTTGAAATTTTCACTTTCTTAGAGATGTAAAAGTATTACAAAGGAAAACTATGAACACAAACTCAAGAACCAACAATATCCTGTTTGTATCTTCAAAAAAAAAAAAAAAAAAAAAGCCTACAGACAGACATGGACACAACAAAGAGAGGCAAGAAACTCATGGTGGGAAGCATCTCTGTACAGCCAAAACGGAAGCCACAAAGGCATCCCTGGACCTCACTCATGACTCTTCAACTTGAAAAGATAAATTGAAGATAAAAAAGAATACAGTGAGGGGCACCTAGCTGGCTCAGTTGATAGAGCGTGTGATTTTTTATCTCGGAGTCATGAGCTTGAGCCTTGCACTGGGTGTAGAGATTACTTAAAAATAAAAATTTTTAAAAAATGAATAAATTTACAGGAATTCCAAGTACTTCCTTCCAATAAAGTTACAGGAGTTCGAAGGTCAAAAGCAATTAGACCAGGACTAAAATTTGAGGTCTTGCCTATATATGTAAGAAAACTGTAGCTAATCATCAGTTGGTATATCCCAAACTGGAGACAGATACGTCAGGGAAGCACATTTGGATGACATTTAAAAATCGTAAAAATCACCCAATGCCTTGTTCTTTAATTCTGTGTTTACCAAATGAACTTCCAATTATCACTTGGCTTTGCAGTTAGATTTGCCAATGAAGGTTAGCAAATTCTGGTGTTCTTAGTGCTATAACTTTGTCTCACTTATACTTATTAAGTTGGCCATTTTGGTTTATACATCAGCTTCTTCTATTGTTAGAAATATATCACATCAGCTTCAGGTGGCTTAAAAACAAAATGAAGTTTCTGGACCATTTAAAAACTGAAGACCACACCCAAAATATGGAGACCCACACAGAGGTCTTGATGCCCAGTGAGGCAGATGTTGCTTCCTTACGTGGGGTGGGAATTTTCTCTGAGAGGAACACTTACTGTCCAATATAAATAATGGATTCACATAAGTATCCAAAGAAGATCAAGTTATACTCATTATATGCTATACATAATGCAAGAAAGCATATAATAACATTTGGTGATAGAGTAAGCCTACGTATTTAAATTTACTCTTTTCATTAAATAAGTCATTCCCATACAATATCAGATAGATAGGGTATGACATACAAAATTAAATCATTTAGACTTTTACTTGCTCGTGCTGGGTTAAAAAAAGTTATTTTTACTTTTTGTCTTAAAATGACCTTGCAGAAAGTTTTACGTTCAGTTTATTTCAAAATTTAACCATGACTCGTATTTGTACAAATACATGGATGTTAATTAACCCATTCTAAGGTTTTTGATAGGTGAACAGCAATAATCACTTCCTCTCAGGTCTTTTTAACTCTGTGGTTATCAAAACATATTCATTCCAATAATCTGAGTGGTTTTTACATATGCTGCAGATGGTTTTTCATTATACACACACACATTTCTAGTCATAAAAAAAAGTAGAAATACTAGGACAAATGCAAAACCAAAACAGTTTGCTTACTTTTTTCTCCACTTTCTCCCCAACTCTGGAAGTATTCCTTTGTTTCTTTCTCAATTATAGAAACATGCTGTCTAAAGTGGGCTATGTTAAGGCCACTTTTTAACATTTTCTTCTGCTCCAAAAAAACCTTCAAAATATTAACAGTATAATACCAAGCATTAAAACACAATTTTGTTTTATCAGAAGATTCATTTGGGTTATTATAACTCGAAGAAAACAATATTCTAAAAAAAGATATTGAAGTAAAAATAATAAAAGATTTTTTAAAACTACACCAGACATGGATCTGAAGTAACACACACAGAGATACCTGCTATGCAGGCCCTCAACTAATGATAAATTAGGAATCCCACTGCCTTTCCTTCCTACATACGCATTTTCCCACTCCTGACCCGAGGGCTTCCCTTTCCTATCCTGTTAGGTTCTAGCATCCCAACCCAACCCAGATACCAACACAAGTCCCCAAAGGTTCATTATGTTCCCATATCATTTTTATCCTACTTCATATATTTTCCCATTCCATTCCCAAACAACCACCATTCTTCTCACTATCTTCCAGAAGTTTAACGAGAATTTCAATATAGTCTGACTGAAATAAATTCACACTGAGACACCAATGGTTTTAAACCATTGGGACATTTCTATTTTAAGAATCTGATCATCAGTGTGAAAAAATGAGTAGATATATTTGACCAGAGGGATTTTCTAGGGTTCTTGCATTTGGCCTTGAGGAGCCATTCATTCCCCCGCACCTCGCTCATCCCCAGAAATAACACTTCATGTCAACTCTTAACCACTACACTAGGATACTAGGTCATGTGTGGTACAATCTCAGCCAGAGCCCACACCAAGCCACAGAGCCAATGATCTCATCTGTGTTTTGCATCAATTTGCACCACTTTAATATCTGACTTTAAGACGGGAAAAGAAATCACACCAACTTCTAAAGCCAACAATCTCTAGCTCAAAAGAGCGCATATGCTAGAGTTTCAGGCAGGAGTAGAGTCATGAGGCCCTTCCAATGAAATAATGAGATTTTCTTGTTACCCACTTGAATCAATCAATGCCCAAAGTTACCATCAATTCTCTTTCTTTGTACAGGCAACCTTTAAAATTGCTTAGCCCATGTCTGTAGCTATAAAACAATACCCATTCCTCATCAGTTACCCAGGCCTTTCCTTTTAAATGTCTCATTCTACAGATTTTTTTGAACCAAGGAATGTATTTCTACATTCTAAATGTACAATATTATATTATCAGCTGTAACTATTATATTACAGATTTGTCTTTCTTGAAGATACTGGCGTCACCTACTGGATTTGGCACATCATATGCAACTCCCTTCCCAAACACAGGTGTTGTCAGACGACTGTAGACATCTTCTGCATTCAGGTCCTCGTTTTTACTATTAAAAAGCAGTGCAGCAGCATCACTCCCCAGAAGATAAGTAAATGTCTTGCCCACCATGGTAAAACTAAATACAGGTCCATACTAAAGAAAGAAAAGTAGCCATAGTGATGATACTGAAAAATATGTACCCCTAAACTAAACACTAATTCATTAATTCACAAAACATTTTTAAAAATTAAAACACGCATAAACTTTAATGCAATTATTCACCCAGTCTTTGTGCAAATTTGTAATTATTTTCATCCAGTTGAAAGTAAAATACAAACTTTTTATTCTGCTTTTTTTCAGTTTCTACTGAAAATATTCTCTTTCCTTTACACAGATATAGTAATTTTAGGAATTATTCTTTCATTATTGGACATATGGATGATATGTCAGTTCTTTATTTATTATGGATAATTCTGCAATGAGTATCTCTGAGAATACAGACTTTTTCCCCCCTTGGATAAAGATAAATTCACAGGAGTCACCAAAGGTTATGACCTGTCCTATTGTGCTTGCTGTGTAAAGACATCCAAAGTTTATTTAGTTACCCAGTTTACTACTATCCCACCAACACTAAATGATTTCATTTTTAACTTTTTGTTAATCTGGTTGGGTGCTAAATGCTTTACCTTGAAGTTTTCTGATTATTAGTAAAGACCAGGCTCTGGGGATACAACTAAATCAAATAATCACATTAACAAATGTAAAAATGCAAATGTGACAAGTACTATTGGAAGGAAAGTAACTCCGTGAGGAGAGAACTGATAAAAGGGAGACCAAAGAGAGGAAAGGCCACCTGAGCTGAGGCTCAAAGGATGAGACACAAAGATCCTAACTGGGGGCGGCAGGCGCTGGGGAAGGACAAAATGAGATGAGAGCTGAGTCTGCAGGGCTGAGACTATATTATAGAGTCTCATAAGCCATATTAGGAAGAAGTTTTTTCTTACAAGCAATGGAAACCCATAGAAGATTTTAAACTGCATGGGAGGGACACACGGATATATGCATATTTTAAAAGAAAGATCCCTCTGGCTGCTATACGGAGGAGGGTGAAACAAGAGCAGAAAGAATGTCAGACGAGTTAGAGCCTATTGCAGGAACCTGATGATGAAAACCTGCCATGTGGTAATGATGGGGCAGTGCACACAGAAGCAGATGGATACTGAATTATTTTGAAGAGACAATTTGCAGACATCAATGGATTGAGAAAGGGAAGTATCAAGAATGAATCCTAGGCTTCTGGCAAACAGAAAAATGGTGAGAAGAGAAAACAAGACAACCAGGATTGGAGAGAGAAAAACCAAGGGTTAGCCTTCAGAAATGCTGGATTTCAGGCACCTGTGAGACAACTCAGGAAGAATCATGTGGGAGTTGGGACATCTAGGTCTGGAGCTGGAGAAGAGACCTTCACCAGAGACATTATTTGGGTGTCACCTAGCTATGTCTAGTAAGTGAAGCCACAGGTTAGAGATGAAATCACCTAGGAAAGACTAAAGGCCAAGGCCCAAACCTCCATGAATCCCATCAGTAAATGCCCAGGCATGAGCCCACTAATGAGTTAGAGAAAAAGCAGTCAGAGAAATAGAGGGGCAAATGAGAGAAGCCACATTTAAGAAGGAGGGAGTAGTCACCAGTGACAAATACAGCTGAGGGGTCAAGCTCATTAAACTAGGACGTGGAGCTCATTAGTGAAGGGGCTGACAGACTAAGGTAGACTGAGAGTAAGTAAACAGGACATTTTGGAAACAGTAAGTACAGAAAACTTGCTAATGGGGGAGGGGCATGAGAAGAGACCTGTAAGTCAAGAGAAGCTCTAGTCTTTTTAAATGAGTGACTTTTGAAAACTTTTCAGAGAAAATGGGAAAGATCCAGTTGAAGGCAGGCAGTCACTACACAAAGAAGAAATAACAGCATAAGGTTCCTGAGATCAAAGATGGATTGAGACTTTAACTTCCAAAAGGAAGCAAAATAGTATAAAATCAACATGATAGCCCCTGCTGGGCTCATAGCACAAGATTCTGGAGCCAGACTGCCAAGGTTCACATTCCAGGTCCTCTCCCTGTTAGCTATTGTGACCTTGGTCTACAGTCAGAGAACTTAACCTTTCTGTACTTCAGTTTCCCTCATTCATAAAATGGAAATAACAGAACCTATTATCAAGACTAAATATGTATCACCTTATCCATGATGTGTGTGTGTGTGTACAGAGAGATATATAAATAGATATATATAGATATTATAGATATATTAGGAAAGAGAGTGTTGGCCATAGTAAATTTACTTGTTTACTACTACTACTACTACTATTCCTACCACTATTATTATTACTATTATTATTATTATTAAAAGCACAGACTCAGAAATTAGACCATGTTTTATTATTATTATTAAAAGCACAGATTCAGAAATTAGACGATGTATAAATCCTGGCTTGGCCACTAGCCAGTGGTGAGCCCAAGAACAAATTATATAACCTGTTTCTCCGTTTTATCATCTATACAATGGATATACCTGAAAGGATTTTTGTGGAACTTCAGTCAGATAATCTATGTAAAGAACTTAGTAGTACAAAGTAAGTGTTTTATAATTAGTATAACAGGAAGAAAAGAGAATGATGTTTGAAAGTGGGAACATGAGAAATTTCTCTTTGGACGGTTTTACATGTCTAAAGAGGAGATAAAGTCATCTACTTTGATAGGAAGAATTAGGAGTTTAGAAAAGTGAAGGTTTGAATCATCATTGTGAGAAGTAGAAAGTATGCCAGACATACTTTGGCATAACACGACTGTTGAGCAGTGTTCAAAGTTTGCTCAGGTAGGGAATCATGAAGTCAGGAAGAAACTAATCTGGTGCGAGGAAGAAAAGAAAAAGAAAAATCCCCACAAGTTTGGGGTTTTACTACGTAAGCAAAATGAAAAGATCCAGGGTATGTATGGTATTGGCCACAGTGGCAGTGAAATGATGGACCACTGTCCCAAACTGAAAAACAAAGGAAAGTGAAGAAAAGAAGCTAACCGATCAGGAGAAAGTAAATGGGACAATGGACTGGAAAATCTAATAAGGTCAAAGAATGGTTCTAATGGAAGGAGCTGAAGAAGAAAGCCAGGAAAAGAAGTTGTGGTCTAAAACTAAAGTGTTTAAATTTATACTGTGGAGCTGAAAGAGTTAAGAGTGACAACAATTCACAATGGGACTGTGGGATAAATGGCTGAGTTGGTATTGGAAAGCTCACTAGAGAGAAGAGGAACAGAGGTCTGAGTGGCCATGGTACCCCTGTGGGTCATCCAAGTGAAACTGAAGTCACAGATGTATAGAACAGGTTAGAAAATTCCACAGGGGACGGGTTAAGAAAAAGAAGGATCGATCAGTATCAATTTTAACTATGATCAGTAAGTATAAAATTCAGGTGAGTGGTTTTTTTTTTTTAAAGTAGGCGAGTGGTTTTTAAATCACAGCTGCCAGAACTTTCCTCAGTGATGTCTCAAAGATCACCCAAGACACAGGAAAAGTTACAAGAGCCTCCAAGACCCCGCCAGCTTAAACAGGAACAGCTCCAATTTACCTGGTTTCCTATACTAAGATTACACTTTCTTTTTTTTTTTTTTTAAGATTTTATTTATTCATTTGACAGAGAGAGATCACAAGTAGACGGAGAGGCAGGCAGAGAGAGAGAGAGAGGGAAGCAGGCTCCAGCTCCCTGCAGAGCAGAGAGCCCGATGCGGGACTCGATCCCAGGACCCCGAGATCATGACCTGAGCTGAAGGCAGCGGCTTAACCCACTGAGCCACCCAGGCGCCCCTACACTTTCTCTTTTAATGTTCTGCCATTTTAAAAAAGTTTGAAAAGCACAAATTTCTTTTCCTATAATTATTTGGAAAACTTACCTTCTCATATGCATTTTCTAGGAATTCAATTGGACTTTTCCCAAATGCTATGGCATGTCCAAGGAATGGAATTGGAGAGAAAATGTATGGTGGACTTTTCTGCAAAAGAAGACAAAAAATTGCAGGTTCAGATTTCATTTTGAGATATCCTGTTTTTTGGGGTTTTTTTTTAAGACTTTATTTGACAATGAGAGACAGCAAGAGGGAACATAAGCAGAGTGGGACAGGGAGAAGCAGGCTTCCCACCAAGCAGGGAGCCCTATGGGGCTCGATCCCAGGACCCTGGGATCATGACGTGAGCCAAAGGCAGATGCTTAATGACTGAGCCACCCAGGCAGCCCAAGATAACCATTTTAGTTTTCTGACCAAACACATGAAATTTACCACTAATACTAATATGTTACCTAACTTAAAAACTGCCAAACTACAAATATCTTTGGAGAGTGGCCATAGTAAAAAGAACAGAAACTCAAAACATGGTATAAGTGACTAGACAAACACAAAGGTATTGTTAATTACACATGCTGAACACTGTCCAGAGTATGTCCAGTATTATTTATTGGTGGCTCTAGGTAACGTTCTTGACCATTAGCACCCCCCAACAACAACAAAAAAAAAAACAGGGAAATCAAACTGTATTGTCTTTACCACTACCACTCACAATTTTAGTTCCAGAATCTTGCCTAAAGAAGGCATAGAAAAAGACAAACAGTAACTTGAGGTATAGAAAGATGTGAAATGTTTAAGAGGAAACAGAACACATCTCATCCACTGATTTTATTTTATTTTTTAAGTAGTCTCCACACCCAGCATGGGGTCTAAACTCAGGACCCTGAGCTCAAGACCTGAGCTGAGATCAAGGACCAGATGCTTAATCAACTGAACCACCCAGCGCCCCTCATCCACTGATTTTAGAGTAGATCAGCACTAGCAGGAACTCCTTCTCACTCACTATAAAAGGTACTTTAGATACCCTGGGTTTTAAAAAACGACTTGGTCAAAAGTTCATACATTCCACTGTTTTAAAAGCTACTTGGTGTTGTTTGGTTAAGGATGCATTCATCAAATATATTAGGTAAGTATGAAGCTAGTGGTCAATAAAAACACTAAATTAAAGAAACTGACACTTCACGGCATCATAAGAAGGGACAATCCAGTCACTCCCACCCTACCAAACACGCCCCCCACCCCCATACAGATAGAAATCGCCATTAGGGGCAGTACTACAGCTCAAAGGATACTGACCCCACCAGGGCAGTCACCAAGATACCACCACCAAGGCTCTCAATGCTACAGCCGACACACTGGCCTCGGCCATTTGGGGCACCAGCACCTCAGCCAGCACAACCACCACTAAGACCATAAACGCGGCAAGCACGACGCCCACCAAGACCAGACACGCGGCCACCGCCAGAATCGCTACAGATTGCAGGACCCCCAGCACCAAAGCCAGCAAGACCAAGTAAGTCGCGACCACAAGCAGCAGAGGGAGCAGCCACTTCCCCGTCCCCAATGCTTCTGCCGCCGTCGCCCATCTGAGCACGGCTGCGGCCGCCACTCCCGCTAGCACTTTGGCCGTCTTTGTCCTCGTCCCGCTAGCCCTTAGACCACAGTGGTCGCTGAGTCCCCCCACCCGGATCCCCTAGGGTGCACGTACCACCCCCGCGGGCAGGGGGGCCAGGTGGCCGACTGCGAGGCGGAACAGGTAGACTAGGCCAAGCGTGAAGGCGCAGGCGATCAGCAGCATGGACAGGAGGTTCCCGCCGGTCACCCGCTCCATCGCCTGCCCCAGCACAGACCCGCCCGCCTGCAGTAAACCCAGCAACACCATCCTGACCGCCGCAGCAGCCACTACAATTCTCCAGAGACGCTGGAGGCCGAGGTCGCCACCGCTCCTGCGACTCGATGAAGCGAGTAAAGCCGGTAGATGGGCGTCCGGAGGCGGCCCCGGCCCCCAGGTCTCCTACTAAACCCAGTCCCACCCCCTACTATCGGCTCCCACGCGCGCCACCCTGTGCGTCACAGAACGGGGCGGGCCTGATGCTAACCACGCCCCCAAGTAGGTCTTAATATGGCCGAGGTCTCCTTACGCCGGGAGAGAGGTCCTGAAAAAAGCAGGCTGCACTTATGGGATGAATGGTACAAAGACAGAAGAGAACGAAAGCTAAAGAGACGGTCACCCCCTGAGAATCACGGGCCACCTGAGCCTGCGTGCCCGGGGTGCGGCACCACGATAAAGCGCCGGGAAAGGGCAGGCGGAGGGATCTCAGAGCGGGGTTTGCTGAGGGACGGCAGCGCCGGCGGCGCGCTCTGTGATTGCTCAGCTCGCGCGTGAGGTGATCTCAGCTTATGTGGCGTCAGCCGGGCGGGTGGCTTGAGCACCGCCCTTGGCCTGGGCAAGCGACCCGCTGCAACCGAGCTTTTCAGGGCCCGCGTCCTGAGGTACTGGAGAGACAGCCAACAAGCTCGGGAAAAGGGATATTGTGAAAGAGGCCGTCTACACACTGAAGGGTGGGGCGATGAGGTCAGTCCCATGCCACCCCAATTAAGACCAGTCTGACAGGTATTAATATATGGCATAACGATAACAAAACTTAGCTGCTGTCTGGATTATACGGAAGCAGGTTTTCCGAAACAAATTTGTATATTTTAGGCCAACGCGACGTATTGGAGGCAGCCCTCTGTCCAGAAAGATTTTAAGGCGGAACTTCAGTCCCTTGGCCACCCGCTCCTGTGGTCTCGAACAAGCATGTATATATCACGACCACCACATTTAATTCCCGTCCTCTGTCACTCTCACGAGCTCCCGACCATCCTCATGTATTTACTCAGCCACTATGAGGAGCTAGGTGTTGTGCAACGTTGGCGCTGGGGATACAGCAGTGAAAGAGAACTGCAGGGCCCTCAGGGAGGGAGCAGGAGTATCTAATTACCTGCTCAACACCTCCACCTAAATGCCTTTCATCTCTTTGTCGGGAAATCCCGACCTGGATTTCCCTCCTCCTACCCCGCTGCCAACCTGCTCCTCCTATGAGGCCCATGTAGTATGGGCACCACTATGCGTCCCATTGCCCTCCTCCATTCCTCATATTTAATCAATCACCACATCTTATAATTCCACCACTTTGAATGTTTCTCCACTCACCACGACCTTAAGTCAGGTCTCCTTGCTGTCTGCATTGCAAAAGTACCCTACCTGGTACTTGTCCATTCTTGTCCTTAATCTGTCCTCCCCACTGTTGCCGTTTCTTGTATCTCCAAAAAATGTTGCAATCATCTCTGTAGGTTTCCTCTATTAGAAAATGAACTTGAGAGTAGGGATCATGCCTTAATTGTTTTTATATTCTGCTTTTATCTTAATACCTACCATAGCAGTTCTCAAAATTGTGGTATCCCCAAGAGTCTTTCAGAGTATCTGCAAAGCCAAAGCTCTTTATAATAATACTGTTATTTTCTTTATCACTGCTGGAATTTGCCCTGATAGTGTAAAATCAGTAGTAAATAAAAACTTCTTGGCACAAATCAAAGGCTTTGGCACAAATCAAAGGCAATGATACCAAACTCGAGCAGTTATTATTCTTCACTGCCATGCACTTGCAATAGAAAAAAAAAAAAAAATTTACCTACTTCACTTAACACTGTCCTTGATGAAATTGTGAATATTAGTTTTATTAAAGTTCAAACGTTGAGTACATGTATTTTTTAACTAGCAGACTTTTTTATGGGATAACATTTTGCTTGAAAGAATGACTACCAAACTCAGGTCATTCACATTTATTTGACATTTTCTCGAAAATGAAACCAGTCTGTCCTTTTAAAGAAAATCATTGGCAATATTTGTTGTCAATGATAAAATTAAAGCTTTCCAGGGCACCTGTGTGGTTCGGTCACTTATTGATTTTGAGTCATGTGATTTTGGCTCATGATCTCTGGGTCATAAGATGAGCCCCAAGTTGGGCTCCATGACTGCTTAAGATTCTCCCTCTTCTTCTGACTCCTCCCCCCTGACCCTACCCCCCCAGGCTTGCACTCTTTCTCTCTCTCTCTCTCAAAAAACAAACAAACTTTCAAATAAAAATTAAGAATTTTAGAAAACTTAGATACTTCTGCAAACTTGACAACATAACTAATTCTTGAGACTTTTCTGCAGAGGAAAATTTAGTAACAAAAGGATTTTGTGTAATAAAATGTGTCAACGTTAGAATCTTTGCAAAATTCATTGAACCAGTATTTTCAAATGAAATGCATGATGTTACCAAATCATGCATGGGTAAAATATTTTTTGAAAGTACAAGTTAGACCAAAAGATTTTCATAGAATATAAAAAGTTCATTGATAAACCTCTAGATTCTACATTGTCACTAACTTTTAAGATACTACCACTTATAAAGAAAATTACCTATAATTATCTGGAAAAGTTTTTGTTTTTTTTTTAAGATTTTATTTACTTATTTGACAGACAGAGATCACAAGTAGGCAGAGAGGCAGGCAGAGAGAGACAGGGGGAAGCAGGCTCCCTGCTGAGCAGAGAGCCCGATGTGGGGCTCGATCCCAGGACCTTGGGATCATGACCCAAGCCGAAGGCAGAGGCTTTACCCACTGAGCCACCCAGGCGCCCCTATCTGGAAAAGTTATTAAAATATTCCTGCCTTTTCCAACTATATAGCTGTGTGAAGTTTATATAATTCTACACAAACAATGGACATGATTGAATACAGAAGCACATATGAGAATTCAACTATTTTCCATTTAGCCAGGCAGTAAACGGATCTGCAAAAATCTGAAGTAGCACCATATATTTCACTTCTTTTTTTTTTTTTTTTTAGAGAGAATGAGCACAGGCAATAGGGGGAGGGGCAGGAAGAGTGAGAGATGATCCTAAGCAGGCTTCCACATCCACCACAGAATCCCATGGGGGGCTTGATCTCACCACCCTGAGATCATCAGCCAAAATGAAGAGTTGGAGGCTTAAGCAACTGAGCGACCCAGGTGCCCCGCTCACTATTTTCTTTTATTTGAAAACATAACTATGTTCATTAAAATGCAATGTTTTTGTTAACATGGGCTTGTTATTTTTAATAAATTAATATTTTTATTTCTCCACCTTAATTTGTATTACTGTAAATATGTATAGATATACACATTTTTTTAAAGTTCTTTAGGGTTCTTAATAATTTATGAGATTGTGAAAGACTCCTGAGACCAAAAAGTTTGTAAACTGCTGACCTAGCATATGAGTTGTGAGGCTTTCAATTTTTGTTCTCCCATACGATCAGTATGACCTTCCTATGAAGTAGTTTTAAAACAAGACATTTGATTAATTATAACTCCAAGGTAGTCCTCATTATTATATAGCCATAGCTTTTGTTATTTTAATATGAGTTTGCCAAAGTAATATTTCAGAAGCACATCATAAAATGAAAAGGGAGATTATTGATTCACCATGGATTCAACCCTACTATTATCTTATTAGTTGAGTATGATAATTCATCTTTTTCCTGTGCTGCCCATACTTTTCATCAGACCACTCTTAACGTTATTGAAATTAAATTTAATTCCTTATTGTGAACTGAAATCCTGGGTGATAAGCATTTGTGAGCAATGCCAATTTTTTTTTGTTTAAATATAAAGTTAAATAGTAAGATGCTTGACTGAAAATTAGCTAGGATAATTTTATTGGAAAATGTTTTTCTTTTTTTTTTTTTTGAGATTTTATTTATTTGACACAGAGAGAAGGAGGGGAGAGAGCAAACACAAGAGGAGAAGTGACAGGCAGCGGGAGAAGCAGGCTTCCCACCGAGCAAGGAACTGGATATGGGGCTCAATCTGAGCACCCTGGGGTCAGGACTGGAGCCAAAGGCAGCTGCTTAATCAGCGAGCCACCCAGGCATCCCAGAAAATGTTTTCTTAAAATAATAATAATAGTAGTAATAGTAATAATAATTTTTCTTTCTGTAATCTTCCTCAGATATACTTGGAAGGGGAAGGAAGAGGATTATATTAAGTACAGTACAAACTACAGCCATTTCTCCAGAGAGCTCTTCTCCCAGGCTCAGCCTGGCCTTGAGCCTCTGCTCACTTTCCCATAATTCCTCAATAAAATGCTGCTCTGACAAGAAGGGTGATTCCCTTAAAATCCCCAAAACCACACTTTGGACATATGACCTTACCTTTACAACTTTACTGAAGGACTGTAGATAACAAAGTAAAATTTTAGAACCTGAAAGAACTAAAACCATCCAAACTAAAACCATCTTTAGAAACATGACTGTTTCTAAAGAAAAAGGACAAAATGTTAAACATGTCATGGAGAGAGGGAGTTAGTTTCCTTCATAGACACAGAACATTACGTGGTTTTCCTTTTGAAAATTTACTACTATGCTTCTCCTCACTGAAGAGGTTTTCTTTACTCTTTTAAAAGATTTATTTATGTATTTTAGAGAGAGAAAGAGAATGAGAGCAGAGGGACAGGGAGAATCTCAAGCAGGCTCCAGGCCCAACATAGAGCCTGACACAGGGCTTTATCTCAGGACCCTGAGATCATGACCTGAGCCAAAATCAAGAGTTGGTTGCTTAACTGACTGGGCCACCCAGGCATCCCTGAAGGTGGTTTTCTTTAATCCCTAATGTCAAAAAATCTCCATTTCAGTGAATTCTAATCCCTACCCACAGAAATTTATTTCACCCAAGGATCTGCAGCCCACCCACACCCAAACCCTAACCTGCCCCTCCCCAAAAGGGCAGTTCACAGGGTACAATTACACAGAACATTTCCCTAAGTCTGAATTTTTCAGTAAGTGGCAGTTAAGCAAAGCTGTCCCATTTGACACATCAAGTTAAGACCCTCAAGTTTCTATGCCAGTGTGAAATAAGATGTACATCTTCATTTCTCCTGTAGTTTTTTGATAACTTATGGACCAAACACACACACCAAGAACGAATATCTTTCAGCCCGGGACAAAGGCAAATAAAGGAAGTGAAACATTTTCCTAAATGCAGCTAAATTCACACAGATTCCATTGCTTTTAGTAGAGATGGTACTGTATGTGATTATGCAGAAAGAAGTGGTTTTCCCATTGTGCATCCTCAGGGTTTCAGACCTTGCCAACTAGAGCATTGGAAATAATAGGATTATCTATTCCTGATGGATACTTTTCAGTAACACAAAGATCTGGGTAACTTTGAAATTATATCTTTATAATAATAGGCCAGAGAAAATTATCACTATTTTCTCTTTGTTGCTTACACTTTGGTGTCATATGTAGAAACCACTGCCTAACCCAGGGTCATGTATTTTTTGCCTATGTTCTCTTCTGTGATTTTAATAGTTTTACTTCATTTGAAGGAGTTCGGTGGATTTTGAGTTAATTTTTGTATATGGTATGAAATAGGGCTTTAAATTCATTCTTTTGCATGTGGATATTCAGTTGTCCCAGCATTATTTATTGAAAAGACTGTCCTTTCACCATTGAATTATCCAAACACCCTTGTCAAAAATCAATTGACTGTATATGTAAGGGTTTAATTCTGAACCCTCAATTCTGTTTCATCGATCTATGTGTCTATCCTTATTCAAGTGCCACAGTCTTTTTCTTCTCAGTAATATATACACACATTCATAAATAAGTGTTTATTTATATAAGCTTACAGCAATTTCTTTTAATGAGTGACTTCTAATTAACATGTTATAAATTTATATATATGTGGGTGCATTTATGTACTTATTTATACAAAGCTTGGGAACTTGGGAACTTGATAAAATAACTTTTAATGCTCTTTCAGCTCTGTTAGGTAAAATAGGACTCTTTAACAATTTTATGTATGTTTTTAGGTTAACAGGATTCCATCTGCTGTTCTCACAGCATTTGACCACTGATTTTGCAGTTAGTGCTCATGGATTTAAAGTTTACTGTGAAGGTAAGTGATAGTAATGTAAAAGGACCATTGCCCAGTTTAATGTAATCAACCCCAAATTCTCCAGAGTGGAAATGGAAGAACTACAAGGAAGGAAGATACAGTTCATCTTCTTATCTCAAATCTTGCTTTAAGATTCACCTTCTTATTAATTATTATATATAATTATATATATAATATATATAATCTACATTATCTTCTTATTAATTATTTTTATATAATAAAATATTAAAATTAGTGGGCTTTAATGTTTTGTCATAGTCATGTCATAGTGTATCTAGACAGAGGAAAATCTTTCTTAAGAGACGAGACTATGAAATCACTATAGACCTAAAGATTAACAAAAGGAATTGAAATGTGAGATTAACAGAAAACTAGGCCTATTTGAGTTTTGGGCTCATAGACTCTACCCTATTCTCTGTGCTCTACCGCTCAGCCAGAAAATAAACTAGTAATCTGTCTTCTTTGCAAGTTAGGACCAAGAGAAAAAAGTCCAATAAGAGACAAGAGTTGACATCTTCCATTCCAAACCAGCCTTTTCAATCCCACAGGTCCATAACTCTTTAGCCACAGAGAGAAATACTAATAAACTCTTGAGACAGTTTTTATTTGGAAGTGTGGTACAAAGTCATGGCATCAAAACAGACCTAATTTGATTAGGAGGACATTTATAATCTCTATTTATCCCATGTAGTGTGGGTACTCATATGTTTCACCACGGAAGTATTGTTTAATAATGGGGTCAGACCCTAGGTTCTGCTGAGTGTTAAAAACATACAGAATCTGCATGTCTTTCATTTTTACGATGTGAAAAAATTCTGATGGCAAAAATATTCTGAGGATTTCAGATACAGATCATGGACTTCTGATTTCTTCTTTATGTGATTTGACAATAAGTTTTCAGTTTATTCCCTAGTTTCAAGAAGAGCCCCTTCCTTACCCATAGGAATATCATACCAAATTTCGACTCACCTCCCCAGGACTATATTACCAGAATGTATCACATCAGGTCTGATATCATCTTAAGAAACACACAAATATTATGGAAGCAGTGGTTATTTTCTAAAGCATATACTTCAAAATATGAGGGTTTGTTTTTTCTTTGGCGTAAACAACAGAATTTAATATTCTTACAGTGCTGGCTAGAATTCCCAGATCAACGTGTTAGCTGATTGAGTTCCTGGCAAGAGGAACTTTCTGGCTTATAGATTGCCTTCTCATGGTATCCTTACATGGTGGAGAGAACTCATGTCTCTTCCTTTTCTTATAAGGACACCAGCCCTGTTGGATCAAGGCCCCTCTGTGATAACCTCATTTAACTTTTGTCAGCTCCTTACAGGCCCTCTCTCCAAATATAGTCACATTGAGGTTAAAGGCTTCAACATATGAATTTTTTCTTGAATCCTCTATGTTTGAAATAATTGGTTATCAATTTTCAGGATTGTTAATTGGTTATTAATTTTCAGGATTGTTTTGACTTTTCTGAGTCCCTCATTTTTATATGAATTTTAGGACCAGCTTATCAATTTCTACAGAAAGAGATTGCTTTGAATCTGTGTATCAGTTTGGGGAGTATTGCCCTCTTAACATTAAGTCTTACAATCCATGAACATAGACACCTTTCCATTTATTTAGGTCTTCTTTAATTTCTTTCAGTAATGTAAATTGTTTTGTTTTCAAGCCTTCCACTTCTTTTGTTAAATGTATTTATGAGTGTTTTATTTTTTTGATGTTATGCATGGGATAATTTTCTTGATTGCATTTTCAAATTGCTCACTGATACTGCATAGAAATGCAGTTAAATTTTATAAATTGAGGGGCGCCTGGGTGGCTCAGTGGTTTGGGCTGCTGCCTTCGGCTCGGGTCATGATCTCAGGGTCCTGGGATCGAGCCCCGCATCGGGCTCTCTGCTCCGCAGGAAGCCTGCTTCCCTCTCTCTCTCTCTGCCTGCCTCTCTGCCTACTTGTGATCTCTGTCTGTCAAATAAATAAATTAAATCTTTAAAAAAAAAAATTTTATAAATTGATCTTCTAACCTCCTAGCTTGCTGAACTCTTCTTTACTAGTTCTAATAGGTTTTTAATAGTTCAAGATTTTCTAGGTACAAGATTATGTCATCTATAAATATAGTTTTATTTTTTCCTTTCCAATAGGATTTCTTTTATTCTTGTTCTTGCCTAATTGCCATGGCTTAAAACTCCAGCACAGTAGTGGATAGAAGTGGTAAGAACAGACATCCTTATCTTGTTCCTAAAACTAAGAGAAAAGGATTCAGTGTTTCACCACGAAGTATGATGCTAGCTATGAGTTTTTTGTAGATAACCTTTATTAGATTGAGTTAGTTCCCTCTCGTCTTAGTTTGCTGAGTGTTTTTATCTTGCAGGAGTACTGCATTTTTTTCAAATCCTTTTCTGTATCTTCTGAGAAGATCATGTTGTTTTTGTCCTTTTTTAATATGTCATATCACATTGGTTGGTTTTTATTTTTTGAACCAACCTTGTGTTCCTGGAATAAATTCCACCTGGTCATGGTATATAATTCTGTTTGTAAATTACTGGATTTGGTTTACTTGTATTTTGATGAGGATCTTTGCATCTGTATTCATAAGGGATATTGACCTGCCCCTCTCTTGGGAAGTCTTTGTTTGTGTTTTCGTTATCAAGATAATACTGGCCGCATAGAGGATATTTAGATCTAATAATTTGGTCTGCTGCTTTTTGTTTTGATTGTCGTACACTCTGTGTGGAGGACCAGCCTGAGGTTTAAACTTAATGTCTTTTCTGAGCCTTTCCGGAGCATATCTGTTCACTTTCTAATTTTCCTAAACTATGCAGTTGTTTTTGAATGTCCTAGTTTTGATGTCTGGCTCCCAAAAGAGGAAGGAGAGGAAAATGAAGGGATGAGAGAAGTGTATCAGAGCTTTAAATCCCAGGGAAGTCATGTGGCCTAGAGGGGGGAGGGGCTTGCAACAATTGGTGGGAGTGCAGCAATGGCCACCCACCTTTTGTCTGCACTTCTCTGTTTAGAAGCAGCAATGGGTGAACTGCGTGACTCACCTGGTTCAGCGTGTGACTCTTGGTTTCAGCTTGGAACCCCATGTCAGGCTCCAGGGGCCTGCTTAAGATTATGTCTCTTCCTTTCCCTCTGCCCCCCTCCTGCTTTCTCTCTTAAAAAAGAAAAAAGCAGCAATCAGCAAGAAGAGCTCACATATCTGATATTTGGAGGACAGAGTCCTTTTACTGACCCCTGGTTCCTGCAGGTTTTGTGCAGGGTGCTCCAGGAACATGTGCACAACTGCCTGTCAGGGCACTGAGATGGCGAATGGTAAATACATGTTTTTCCCAGTATTTTATTTTATTTTTATTCCAGTATTGTTAACATAGAATATTATATTAGATAAGTACAACATAGTGATTCAACAATTCTATGTATTATTCTGTGCTCGTCAAGATAAATATACTATTGGGGCGCCTGGGTGGCTCAGTGGATTAAGCTGCTGCCTTTGGCTCAGGTCATGATCTCGGGGTCCTGGGATCGAGCCCCACATCAGACTCTCTGCTCAGCAGGGAGCCTGCTTCCCTCTCTCTCTCTGCCTGCCTCTCTGCCTACTTGTGATCTCTCTCTGTCAAATAAATAAAATCTTAAAAAATAAATATACTATTAATCCCCTTCAGCTATTTCACCCATCCCCCCCCCCCACACCTCCCCTCTGGTAACCATCAGTTTGTTTTCTATAGTTAAGAGTCTGTTTTTGGTTTGTTCCTTTTTTCTCATTTGTTTTGTTTCTTAAACTCCACATATGAGTAAAATCATATGGTATTTGGCTTTCTCTGACAGACTTATTTCACTTACCTTTATACCCTCTAGATCCACCCTTGTTTCAAATGGCAAGATGTCATTCTTTTTTATTACTGAGTAATAGTCCATGACAGATAGGTAGGTAGATAGAGATATACGCATACATATATAGTACTACTTCATCTGTTCGTCTATTGATGGACACTTGTGCTGCTTCCATTATTTGGCTATTGTAAATAATGCTGCCATGAACATGGCAGCATTAGTGTTTTTATATTTATATTATATATAAATTAGTGTTTTTATATTTTTGGGGTACTCAGTAGTGCAATTATTGGATTGAATTACTGAATCATATGATAATTCTGTTTTCAATTTTTTGAGGAATCCTGTTTTCCTCAGTGAATACAAGTTTGTATTCCCACCAAAACAAGGTTCCTTTTTCTCTATATCCTTTACAACACTTATTTCTTCTGTTTTTGATTTTAGCCATTCTGATAAGTATAAAGTGATAGTGTGGTTTTGATTTGCTGGTTGATTTTTGATTAGTGTGGTTTTGATGATCAGTGATATTGAGCACCATTTCTTGTGTCTGTTGGCCATCTGTATTTCCTCTTTAGAGAAATATGTATTCATGTCTTCTGCCCATTTTTTAATTGGATTGTTTCTTTGCTTTGCTGTTGAGTTGTATAAGTTCTTTCTAGATTTTGAATACTCAACTTTTATTGAATACATCATTTGCAAATGTCTACTCCCATTCAGTAGGTTGTCTTTTTTAACCTTCACTGTGCAAAAACTTTTATTTTGATGTGGTCCCATTAGTTTATTTTTGCTTTTGTTGCCCTTGCCTTAAGAGACAGATCTAGAAAAATGCTGCTGTGGCCAATGTCAGAGAAATTACTTGCCTGTGCTCTTGGATTTTTATGGTTTCAAGTATCACATTTAGGTCTTTTTTTTTTTTTTAAGATTTTATTTATTTATTTGAGAGAGAGACAGTGAGAGAAAGCATGAGAGGAGAGAGGTCAGAGGGAGAAGCAGACTCCCCATGGAGCTGGGAGCCTGATGCGGGACTCGATCCTAGGACTCCGGGACCGTGACCTGAGCCAAAGGCAGTTGCTTAATGAACTGAGCCACCCAGGCGCCCTCACATTTAGGTCTTTAAGCCATTTTGAGTTTATTTCTGTGTATGGTGTAAGAAAGTGGCCCGTTTAATTCTTTTACATTTACCTGTCCAATTTCCCAACGCCATTTGTTGAAGAGACTGTCTTTTCCCCATTAGATATTGCCTCCTTTGTCAAAGGTTAATTGACCATATTATTTTGGGTTTATTTCTGGGCTCTCTATTCTGTTCGGATAATCTATGTGTCTATTTTTGTACCACTACAATACTATTTTGATTACTATAGCTTTGTAGTGTATCTTGAAATCTGGGATTTTTGACACCTCCAATTTTGTTTTTCTTTTTTAAGATTGTTTTGGCTATTCAGGGTCTTTTGTGGTTCTCTATAAATCTAAGGATTGTTTGTTCTAGTTCTTTGAAAAATGCTGTTAGTATTTTGATAGATTTGTAAATTGCTTTGGGTAGTATGGACATTTTAACAATATTGGTTCTTCCAATCTATGATCATGGAATATCTTTCCATTCATTTATGTGGTCAACAATTTCCTTCATCAGTGTTTTACAATTGTCTATTTTATTCCTGGGTATTTTATGATCTTTGGTATAGTTGTAAATGCAATTGTTTTCTTCTGGGGGGGGGGAGATTGTTTTCTTAAATTCTCTTTCTACTGATTCATTATTAGTATATAGGAATACAAAGGATTTCTGTATATTGATTTTGTGTCCTGAAACTTAATTAATTTATCAGTTCTAGTAGTATTCTGGTGGGGTCTTTAGGGTTCTCTGTATATAGTATCATGCCATCTGTAAATAATGAAAGTTTTACTTCTCCCTTAGCAATCTGGATGCCTTTTCTTTTCTTTTCTTTTCTGCTGTGGCTAGGACTTCCTAGTACTCTGTTGAATAAAAGTGGTGAGAGTGGACATCCTTGTCTTGTTTCTGACCTTAGGGGGAAAGCTCTCAGTTTTTCACCATTGAGTATGATGTTTTCTCTAATCCTACTTTCTTAAGAGGTTTTTATCTTGAATGGATGGTGCACCTTGTCATATGCTTTTTCTACATCTACTGAAATTATCATATTATCTTTATTCTTTCTCTTGTTGATGTGATGTATCACATTGATTGATTTACAAATATTGAGTCACCCTCACATCCCAGGAATAAATCCCACTTGACTGTGGCAAATGTATTATCAGATTTGGTTTGCTAGGGATATTTGCATCTATGTTCATCAGAGATATTGGCCTATAGTTCTGGGGTTTTTTTTGTTTGTTTGTTTTATTTTTGTTGTTGTTGTTGTTGTTGTTGTTTGTCGTCTCTTTATCTGGTTTTGGTATCAGGATAATGGTGGCCTCAATACATAGGTTAGTATTTGGTTTGTAACTCTACTTTTTGTTTTCTACATGAATTAAGAGATTAATACATTAAAAAACAAATAGTCTAAAAGCAAGCATTATTGTAACTGGTTTGTAACTCTACATTCTGTTTTCTATACATATTTAAGAGATTTATGCTTTAAAAGAATTATTAATTTATGTCTTGGGGCACACATTGTGGAAATACATAATTTTGTGACGTAACAACCAAAAGGAGCAGAGACAGAGCTCTCAAGAAGCAGAGGTTTTGCATGCTATTGAAGTTAAGCTGGTATAAATGCAAATTAGAGTGTTACAACTTTAGCATGTTAAATGTAATCCCCATAGTAACCGTAAAGAAAAAATAGATATGGAACATGAAAGTAAATAAGAAGGGAATGTTAACAATTCACTGCAAAAAAAATCAGCTAAACACAAAAGAAGAATGTAAGGCAAGAAATAAGGGTCAGAAAAGCTCTAAAGCATGTAGAAAACAAAAAACAAAAGGTAGAAGTTTAATCTCCCATCAGTGATTATTTTAACTGTAAATGAATAAGCCAGTCATGAAAACAAATATTGTGTGATTCCACTTACATGAAGTACTTAGTGTAATCAGAATCATAGAGACAGAAGAATGATTGATGTCAGGGGTTAAGGGAAAGGGGGAATGGGGAGTTACTATTTAATGAGTATAGAGTGTCAGTGTTATAAGATGAAAGTTATGGAGATGATAGAGATGATCACACAACATTGTTCAATATATTTAATACCATTGCACTGTATATTTAACACCATTGCACTATATACGTACAAATGGTTGAAACAGTAAATTTTGCTATGTGTATTTTAGTGCAATAAAAATTTTGAAAAAAAGATGTTTAATGCAGTAGTGTCAATTAAGTCAAGTATTGGAAGCAACTTAAATGCCAACTGCCCAACATTTTTAGACCACAGTTGACCATTGAATAACATGGTTTTGAATTGCATGGGTCCACTTATATGTGGATTTTTTTTTTTAAGATTTTATTTATTTATTTATTTGACAGAGAGAGATCACAAATAGGCAGAGAGGCAGGCAGAGAGAGAGAGAAGGAAGCAGGCTCCCTGCTGAGCAGAGAGCCCGATGCGGGACTCGATCCCAGGACCCCGAGATCATGACCTGAGCCGAAGGCAGCGGCTTAACCCACTGAGCCACCCAGGCGCCCTGGATTTTTTTTATAAATACAGTACAGTACTGAAAATGTATTTTCTCTTCTTTATGATTTTTTTTAATGTATTTATTTGACAGAGAGAAATCACAAGTAGATGGAGAAGTAGGCAGAGAGAGAGAGAGGGAAGCAGGCTCCCTGCTGAGCAGAAAGCCCGATGCGGGACTCGATCCCAGGACCCTGAGATCATGACCTGAGCCGAAGGCAGCGGCTTAACCCACTG
Organism: Mustela putorius furo; assembly: GCF_011764305.1. NCBI lineage: Eukaryota > Metazoa > Chordata > Mammalia > Carnivora > Mustelidae > Mustela > Mustela putorius. Next base: position 35,264,909 of record NW_025421998.1, read on the forward strand.
AGCCACCCAGGCGCCCCTCATTATGATTTTCTTAATAACATTTTCTTTTCTCCTAGGTGACTTTATTGTAAGGATACAATATATAATACATATAACATATAAAATATGCATTAATCCACTGTTATTGGTAAGACTTCTGCTTAGCAGTAGGCTATTAGTAGTTAAGTTTTGGGGAATTAAAAAATTATATACAGATTTCAACTGCACTGAGGGCGAGCACCCAACCTCACATTGTTCAAGGGTCAACTGTACTTTCTTACTATATTTCATGATGGAATATTAAAGAACAGATGGAATAGCTACCAAAATAATTATGAAGACCACATAGGAAAATGGGGAAGTATGATAAGATAAAATTTTAATATATATTAATAGTTGCTAATAATAAAAACACATGTGCTAGACACTGTTTTGATTTTTTTGCATTTAATCCATTATATACATTACGTCCTCATTAAAATACAACACCCTGGGAATTTTTTTTTTTTGTCAGATGGGAAAAATCAAGGCAAAGACTAAATGACTTTTGCAAGACGAAGTAGCTAATTAGGTGCAGAGCAGAGATGCAAAATTGTTTGGTTCCAAATCCCAGTATATTTGTTTGTTATATGAAACAAACTATATGTATATGGTTATAAATACAAGGTGAAAGATAACTTGCAAACATTAAATTGGCTGTGTTAAGAGAATAGGATTATGTGACTTCTTTTTTACTCTTTTTGTAACATACTTATTGGGGAAAAAATGAAAAGAACAAATAAGCAAAAAAATAAATAAATAAAGTGTTGTCTCAGTCCCCCCAGATTTAATTGCTATTATGTTGTTTCCTGCTTATTTTACTGTTGTTTCATCATGTTTTCAAATTAAAATATAATAAAATAGAGGTATAGCACACGTGATAATAATCCAAGGTAAACTGGAAAATTCAGCTATGTTTCATAGGGCATAGTAATAGTCCTAAAGATTAATAGGACTTAAAATGTTTAAATGTTAAATGGAACTCTATTAATAGCTGTTATTAGATTAAGTATCTTCTATATACCAAACACTTTTCTTTTGGTGAATTGTATAGAAAATTCAGCTTTCTCTTAGTTTTTCTAATTCTTCCTTTAATTCTACCAATAAGAGGGTATTTATTACATCATAGAATGCTTACAAATCTCTGTTTCTTTTCCACAGCTTTGGCACTAGGACAGTCCTTCATCTGCCCTATTCCCTATCTGCCTTAACCCTATCGTTAAGGGTAGGGTAACTGTTATAACGAAATACCCCAAAACCTCAGACCCTCACTAAGAATTTATTTCTCACTTATTCAGCAGTGCAAAAGAGCTATGCCTAGTTGAGGGGCTGTCTTCCGAGTTGAGACTCAGGGAGTGGGACTTCCTAGTTTTGTGGGTCTTCATTGCCCAGGATCTCCAGCCAGACTGGGAATGGAATATCTGTTTAGGAGCTAGGTCTAAAAGCAACTTCCATCATTTCTGCCTAGATTTCATTCAGAGAAGTCAACCACAGGAGCCCTATATAATCACAAGGGAAGCTTGGAGATGTAGTCTGATAGGATGCCAAGAAGGAAAATAAAGGAAAGGGTTTGTTGTAGAGAATAGCAGTAGCTGTAACCACATACAACCTAACCTAGCCGGGCATGAATGGGTGGATTGTGCTATGTTCTAAGCTTTAGGATGAACAACTGCCTTTTCCTGGTGCTTAAATTTGTCTTTCTTTATTATCAGTATTGTAAAAATAAGATTAGGTATAAAAGAAGATACTTACCTGTTCTGGTTATAATCTACTAAGATATATCAATACAAACCAAGCTATTTGGACTCCTTTTCTAGAATACTAGATACAAAGAAATAAATCAACTTCTTATTTGTGAGCTACCAACAGGCATCTTATGTCACAGAGAAGAGCCTGAGAAAATGAAAATAGAATCTGAGACAGGTGAAAAGCAAAGCATCCTGATACTGCTCAGTTTCTGAATGTAGGTGTGACAAAAAAGCAGAAAGCCCTCATTCTTTAGGAAAAAAAAATTTATACTAACTTCCTCTTTAAGAATGGAAATTAACTTTTTATCAATAAAATTTGTTAGCTGGGGGCATCTGGGTGGCTTAGTGGGTTAAGCCTCTGCCTTTGGCTCAGGTCATGATCTCAGGGTCTTGGGATCGAGCTCCCCCCCCACTCTGCTTAGCAGGGAGCCTGCTTCCCCTTCTCTCTCTGCCTCTCTGCCTACTTGTGATCTCTCTCTGTCAAATTAAAAAATGTGTTAGCTAGATAGAAAGCCAAAGAAATGCATTTTTGTTTTGACAACCTACTTTTCACAAGATAAAAATTTTCTTAGCACAAATAAGTTACTGATTTACTTTTTCTGTTACAGAAATGAAACCTTTAATTGATTTTATTGCTTCAGATATTTGTGAAAGTTGCTTAGTTAAATCAGAAAAGTCACAGAATAGTAATTGTGAAAATTACATAAGGTTTTGAATTGTATCTGTTTATGTAGATTATTCAACAGTAAGCCTCCCAAACTTTTTTTTAAGATGCATTATATTCGCACTCTCTAAAAACTACAGTTTTAACTATTCTCTTCTCTTAGTACACTAGAATTTTAATAAAATGATTTTAAACAGTTTTTGCCCCCAGAGCCGAAACACAATGCACTTTCTTTCTCACACTTAACACAAAACTAGTTTCACCTGGGTCTTCTCTAGCTTTAGTTACAGGAGCAGGTTTTTGTTTCTGTTTTTATAGCTTACCTAGATAAAGGTTCTAATCTTTGCAGCGGAAAGAGATTTGACCAAACAGTTTTGCTTGGTCTCTAGGAACCCTTGTGCACTGTTGATGGGAATGTAAACTGGTGCAGTCACTGAGGAAAACAGTACGGAGCTTCCTCAAAAAGTTAAAAATGGAACTTCCCTATGATCCAGTAGTCACATTACAGGGTATTTATCCCCCAAATAAAAAAACATTAATTCAAAAGGATACATGAACCCCTATGTTTGTAGCAGCACTATCAATAACAGCCAAATTATGGAAGCAGCCCAGCGTCCACCAATAGATGAATGGATAAACTTTTGTTATTTTCAAGTTACAGTGGGGTTATCAGGATGTAACCCCATTAAAAGTAGAGAGAGATCTGTAGAGGATTACTGACCGTGGCTATGCTTTATGCTTAACAGAGCTATCCTGTTCCTGATGGAGGAACAGTAGGGATAGTACATTCATTTCAGGTTTTAAGCTGGCATCTAAAACAAAATTGCTGTGCTTTGTAACTCCAACAAGATACAAATGACCTTATTACCTATAAATCTTGGGTTGTATAAAGACATTGTATAACAAAGAATTTTTAAATGGAATCATTACTTTTTAAAAATTATCATAATTCCAAGGTAACAGAACAAGTATATAAAACAGTGTCTGTGATATTTTATTATGGTAACATTAAAGTCATAGCCGTAAATTGTCATTATCTCTTAGGAATGCATGAAAAGACGCACAACATGTAATTCATTTATATCCAGTTTCAGTTCTATACATACATCAGAAGTTCTCAGTTTTTATTATGGGTACACTGTTCAAAATTTAATTGCACATGTAAAAAGTTTTAAAGCTGTTATTTTGTCCATAATTTCATATGCTCCTATCATAGTTAGTGCCTGAGTTAGTTGGTCTCTTAAAGCATCAGTAGTTAGTGACAAGTTGTTACTATCCGTTTTCCACCTATCAAGTGCTTGGCGGACTCTCTCACTTAATGAAACAGTGCTGAAAATTTTAAAGATAATATTATTTTAATTACCAATTAAGAATATTTAAGTTACTTAAAAATTACATACCTAGGTTTCCAAATCAATTTACCAGTGATTGGAACCAGAAATTGATTTCAAATCAATCTACCACCAATTTGAAATGAAGATTAAATTATTGGTGAAGATAGTTCATATAAAAATTAACACAGAGCTTGGCAAATGGTGGATGTTAGCTTCATGCCAACACTTGTTTCTTGTAGAAAATCAGTTCAATTAACTTTCAGTTCTAAGAGAGAGATACTCAGGATCTCAAAACAATAATTGTGGGTTATTTATTCTAAGGCAGTGTATTACTGCTACAGTACTACAGGCTTTATAACTTGATCTCATGACAGCTCTCTTAGGTAACTATATCCATTTTACCAGTGGAGAAAGTGAAGTACCTAGAAGTTAAGGGACTTATCCAAGGTCACAAAACTACTTGTAGTTTAAAACTAGGCAGTCTGCCATGGGAGCCCTTACTCTTAACTACATTACCCACATGGTTCTCAACTATATAATAAACTAACATCAGAGTCTTTTATAGCAAATTAGAATTCATGTTAATATGATGTTTCAAACCCTGTATTTTCAAAATGATATAAATCAGAACATGAGAATAAGCTTATACTGCCTGTTGTTCTTCATACATACCTCTTTGAAGAAATATCTGTTTCTGAGATGACCAGGTTTAATTTTTGACACAAAAACTTAAAACTTGTTTCAGTGATGTTATTGGCAACTATGTTGAAGATCTTCTCTAGGATTTTCTCTACATTTGAACATAAAAAAGTTTCAAGTCATTTCTTTTAAAAAAAAACATACTCTTTAAAAAAAACCATACTCTATTTTGCATTATTATTATATCTCGGTCCCTTAATTCAAATATTTATGTCAAGTAAAATTGAAAAGTAAGATGCACACCTAATATACAAACTGAAATTTGAAGCATTTGTTCTATTTTCTTCCAAAATCTGAATAATCAACATGTAATGGCCATTTAAAAATATATTATAAGCAGCTTCAAAGTGATTTTCAAAATCTCTCTTTATTTCCTTGAGGATTTGATAGAATCCTTTGATTCTAGCTTTAATTATAGCTTCTTTATGTACCATCTTTAAAAAAACCAAGTTTACATCTACTATAAATATAGTATATGTATGTATATTTGATATCAAATCACTTTATTTAATGAATGCTGGCTTAGATATAAGTAGAGAGTTTTTAGTTATTGTTTTTTTTTTTAAGAAAAGCTTCTAGCTAATTTGAACTAGATCTATTTTTTTTTTTAAAGATTTTATTTATTTATTTATCAGAGAGAGAGAGAGCACACGCACACAAGCAGGCAGAGTGGCAAGCAGAGGCAGAGAGAGAAGTAGGCTCCTGGTCAAGCAAGGAGCCCAAAGTGGGCCTCGATCCCAGGACCTAGGATCATGACCTGAGCCAAAGGCAGCAGCCTAAGCCACTGAGCCACTCAGGTGTCCCTAGATCTGTTTTTTGTTACTGTTAAGGTACTTTGGGAATTTTCAAGAACTAGCAATCTCCCACCCCTCTGTAATCATCTCAGTCCCTCAGACTAGATTGTATGCTAATGATATAGATGAAAGCCCAATGTCCTAAGCCAAATTTCAAGGAAGGAACCCCATGTTCTTTGTTAACCGGAGAATAAATATATCTCCCATGATGACTTCCTCTCCACTCTCTTTGGGTGCCTGGAATATGAAGGCCTCTTGGATATAAAGAAAGGATATAAATGGCTAGGGTTCTCTTATTTTTGCCGACTTTATCTATTGCCACTTCTCTAAATTCTCTTCTTATTACCTAAAAGGAATACTTTATGGATTCTTGGAAACTTCTAAATTATAGAAGTAATTAGAAAAAACAGCTACTATGGCTTTTAATTTTATCTCTTAGTTTCCTTTCATCAATGAGGCCCAATTCTTAACCCACTGAGCCACCCAGGCGCCCAATGAGGCCCAATTCTTAAAGAAACTTCTAACTAGTAACCATGCCCATGGCTTAAAGAGGACTGACTGTACATTGTTAGTGACCATCTCACTAGACTATGAGATTATGCTGACATAAACTCCTGATTACACACAGGGAACATATTAGAATGATGTAGAAGGATGATTTTGTGTACTTTCTCCAAATCTGGATCCATACTTACTAAAATGATTTAATACTTCTTAAGTACTCTTTGAATTGGAGGACCAAACTCTGGGTCCAATCTAAGGATTGACAGTGAGAAGCATAATCAGAGTCCCGGGAGAAAACTTAGTTTTTTGGGAATTTAGCCCCAAAGAAAGAAATTTCTATGCCAGAGGCTTGAAGAGACCAGTCTCCATCTGGTGCAGTGGAAGGATCTTAAAGAAAATGGACCTGCTCTCTGAAATAATCAGAGACAACCAAAGGAATGTTTAAGGGCAAAGAATGAAGACTACCCACGACTGCAGACAGGTGATCATAGTGGGCCAAAAGCTGACTGGCTTCTCTGGAAAAGATCTAAGCATTTTCTTCAAGGCCAGATGAGAGTTTTAGAGCAACTACATGTGGTGCTACAGATCAGAACCCAGGAAGAAGTTTTTGTGTGGGATATTTAAGTCAGCACAACCGTGATGAGAAAACTGTGGAAGGGTATTGAGGCCAATAAATGGATAGCAGCCTGGCCCTCCACTTGGGTTTGCCTGTTTTCAATGGTTTAGTTTGTGTAGACCCAGATTAAATAATCTGAATTATAAAAATAAACAACTAACCTTCAGAAAAGGAAGATGATAAATGCTTTAATGTCTCTGCCAGATTGAAAACCTCTAATGAAAGCATACGATCTCTTAATTTATAGACAATACTAGAAAATGACTTACAAGCTAGTAGGTCACTCACTCATCACCTACCATCTCTTTGATCTGCCCTCTGTAGATAGTGTGCAATAGTATACAATTGTTTTCCTTTACATATTTCCATTGGAGGTCTCAGCAAGGGGTTATCATCAAAATTTATCTCCTTCAGTGAAAAAAGGTTGTGGATACCATTAGGCAGAACTGTCAGATTATTTCCTAGTAGAAAAGAAGTTATAATTGAAGTATACCTTTCTGCATAAAGAAAAATCTGAAGATAAGTAACAACTACTTATAGGGCATTTACTGTGTCTTGCTGCAGACAGATAAACCAAATAGAAACTTTTATCTTTGTTTCCTTGCTAGGAGTGAGAAGAAGGAAATATAGAAACAGAGCTGTGGTTCTTTTCTCTCAGAGGATGGCAAAATGAAATAGGAAGCTGTCCTCTTATATATATGAAAGGACTTTACAGAGTAGGTATGATGGCAATTTTTAAAATAAACTTTTTATTAAGAATAATTTCAGATTTACAGCACGTTACAGAAATTGTAGAAAATTATTATATATTCCTCATCCAGTTTTAGTTTCACCTAATGTTATCATCTCACATTATTGTATTACATTTGTCAAAACTAAGATACATTGGCACATTACTATTAAATAAACTTCAGACAATTTTGGATTTTATTAGTTTTTTTCTTTTAGTGTCCTTTTCTGTTCTAGAACCCATTCTAGGATAACACATTGCATACGGTTCTGACTTCTTTGCCTCCTCTGGTCTGAGACACAATTGCTCAGTCTTTCCTTATTTTTCATGATCTTGACATTTGAACAGTACTGATTAGGTACTTTTGTAGAATATTCCTTAATTTGAGTTTATCTATTTTCTCATGATTAGATTAGGGTGATGTGTTTCTGGAAAGAATACCACAGAGGTGAAGAGCTCTCATCACATCATGGCAAGGGTACCTGATACCCATATGACATTACTAGCAATGTTACGTTTGATCCCTTGGCTAAAACAGTGTCTTGCCAGGGTTCTCTGGCATAATGTTTTGCTTTTTTTTCTTGTCCGTACTGTATATTTTTTGTAAGTGAGTTACTAAGTCTGGTCCAGCCTCAAGGACCAGACTCTACTTCCCTAAAATGTAATGTTTTCAAGACACCTTAATCCAATATAAACTGAACATAAAAAGTAAAACTGTGATGACTAACAAGGTAAGACTTTGCAGTTTAGAGGAACATTTAGAGAGGAACTGGCCCATAAGTTTGCCTATTAGTTATAAATTTATAATTATATTATTTATAGCCCTAAAGGAAGCCCTATATTATTTATAGCCCTAAAATGGTTCCTTTCAATGAAGAATGGCATTCAGAAATCAAGATCAGGATACTACTTTTGCTCATTTCTTCTGGGTGTATGTATATATATATGTATATATGTATATGGGGTTTTATAATGTACATTATAAGCTCATAGCTATAAATATATATGTTTTAATGCTTATGTATAATATATATAAGTCATAACATTTAGTATTTAGGGTCTGGCTTCTTTCAGTTAGCATAATACATTTGCTATTTTATTGGTGGTTAATGATGTACCAATAGTTTGTTCCTTTTTATTAATGAGAAATATTCCATTAAATGGATGTACATACATCGTCCATTCACTAACTAAAAGACGTTTTGAATGATTCCACTTTTTGGTGATTATGAATAAAACCACTCTATATATTCGCACTCAGTTTTTTCTTATTGATAATAAATTTACATTTCACTTGAAAGTGTAGCTAGAGTGTGATTGGTGCATTGTATGGTAAATATATATATAACTTTATGAGAAATTATGAAACTTTTCCATAGTGTGTATCATTTTGCATTCCTACCACCATTGTATCAGAGTTGCAGTTATAGCTCTTGGTATTGTCAGATTTTAATTTCAGTTATTCTAAGAGAAAGATTTCATTAGAGCAGTTCTTTCTGCGCACAGGTCCTATCCCAGCGCTTTAATAAAAGCTCCTTTTTGCACACACACAAAAAATCTCATTGTAGATTTAATTTGCATTTCTCTCATGATTAGTGATTTGAGTATATTTCCTTGTTCTTATTTGCCATTCATATACATCCTTTGTAAAGTATTTGTTCAAAATTTATGCTAATTTTTATTGAGTCAACTGTTTAATATTGACTTTTGAGAATTACTTTTTATGTATTCAGCAAATATTTTCTTCTGGTCTGTGGCTTTTCTTTTCAGTCTTCAGCAACACCTTTTGAAGGGTAGAGGTTTCTAATTTTTTTTTTTTAAGATTTTATTTAGGAGGCACCTAGGTGGCTCAGAGGGTTAAGCCTCTGCCTTCAGCTCAGGTCATGATCTCAGGGTCCTGGGATCAAGCCCTGCATCGAGCCCTGGATGGGGCTCTCTGCTCTGCAGGGAGCCTGTTTCTCCCTCTCTCTCTCTGCCTGCCTCTCTGCCTACTTGTGATCTCTCTCTCTGCCAAATAAATAAATAATATCTTTTTTAAAAAAGATTTTATTCATTTATTTGGCAGAGAGAGAGTGAGAGAGAGAGAGAGCATGAGAGGGGAGTGGGAGAGGGAGAAGCAGGCTTCCTGCTGAGCAGGGAGCCCGGATGTGATATGGGACTCAATCCAGAGACTCTAGGATCATGACCTGAGCTGAAGGCAGTCACTTAACCAGGCGCCCAGAGGTTTCTAATTTTGATGAAATCCATTTTTTTTGTGGATTATGATTTTGGTGCTGTGTCTAAGAAATCTTTGCCAAAGTTAAAAATATTTTCTTCTATGTTTTTATCTAGCAGTTTTACCATTTTAGCTTTTTTAAAAAAATATTTTATTTGTTTATTTGAGAGCTAGAGAGAGAGCACAAGTAAGCAGAGTGGCAGGGAGAGGGGCAGAGAGAGAAGCAGGCTCTCTGCTGAGAGCCTGACGCGGGGCTCGATCCCAGGACCCTGGAATCACGACCTGAGCCGAAGGCAGCCTCTTAACCAACTTAGCCACCCGGGTGCCCCCCATTTTAGCTTTTTACATTTAGGGTCTGTGATTCATTTTCAGTTGGTTTTTATATGGTATGTGGTGTGGATAAAGTTGTTTTGTTTTGTTTTGTTTTTAATGTTGTAGTTTATTTTATTTTATTTTGTTTATTTTTGGCTTGTGACCATCTGGCTCTAGCACCAGTTGTTGAAAATTACATTGGATTACATTCACATATTTGTCAAAAATCTATTGACCATAAATGCATGGGTCTGTTTCTACACTGTCTATTCTGTTCCATTGATCTATGTCTGTCATTTTGCCAATTGTACAGTCTTGACTACCATAGCCTTTGATAAAGCTTAAAAATCAGGATTGCATGGAGCACTGGGTGTGGTGAAAAAATAATGATACTGTTATGCTAAAAATAAATAAATTTTTTAAAAAATCAGTTCATATGAGTCCTTCAACTTTGTTCTTTTTTTCAAAATAATTTTGGCTATTCTATTTCTTTTACCTTTTATATAAATTTTAGAATTAGCTCATTGAATTCTGAAATAAAAAACTTTACTGGGATGTATATTGGAATTGAGTTGAATTTAAAAATAAGTTGGAGAAAAGTGACATATCAATAATATCAAGTCTTCCAATTTATGAGTACTGTATTTCCCTGTATTTAAGTCTTGTTTATAGTTTTCAGCATATAGACCTTACATATACTTGGTCAGATTTTTACCTATTTTATGTTTTTTTGGTGTTATTTTAAGTGGTACTTTTAAAAGCATTCACTTATCAATCATTCATTGGTAGTATACATTTACTAGAAAAACAGCTGACTTTTGTAAATTAACTTTGTATATGGCAATCTTGCTTAAACTCACGAGTTCAAGAGGCTTTTTTTTTGTAGATCCTTTGTGATTTTCTACCTAGACCATTTGTCTTTATAATCAGAGATCATTTTTCCCCCTTCTTCCTCTCCAATATGTTTACCTATAATTTCTTTTGTTGTGGTGGTGGTGGTGGTTGTTGCACTAGTTAGGATTTACAGTATAATGTTGAAGAGGAGTAGTGAGAAAGGGCAGCCTTGTTTTATTCCTGATCACAATGGAAAATAGTTAAGTCTTTTACCATTGAGTATGATACTAGCTGTAGCTTTTTGCAAATGCTGTTTCTTAGGTTGAGAAAGTTCCTTCTATTCCTTATTTTCTAAGAGGTCTTGCTCATTTGCTTTGTAAAATCATAAATGATATTGTATTTTGTCATGGGCTTTTACATATCTAGTATGATGTTCATATGACTTTTCTTTACTCTATTGATGTGGTGAATTACATTGGATTTTTTTTTTTTTTTTAGATTTTCTCTCTTCTCTTTTTCTCTTTCCAGTGCTCCAGAATTCATTGTTTATGCACCACACCTAGTGCTCCATGCAAAACGTGCCTCCATGATACCCACCACCAAGCTCACCCAACCCCCCACACCCCTGCCCTACAAAACCCTCAGTTTGTTTCTCACATTGGTTTTTTAATGTTAGCCCAAACTTGCATTTCTGGGATAAATCCCACATAGGATATTGGTCTTTAAGTTTCCTTTCTTATACAATCAAGGTAATGCTGACCTTCTAGAACCAGTTGGAAAGTGTTTTATCATCACTTTTATGAAAGGGGATTTTAGAAATTGGCATTATTCCTTCTTTAAATACTTCATAGAATTCACCAATGAAATCATCTGGGCCTGCTTTAACAAATTTGGGCTATCTGTCAGCCCCCAATGATGCCTCTTATTACTCACCACCTTGTATAGTTCCTTCCCACATTATACCAAGATTGGTCTGTGTGATCAACAGAATGGCAAGCAGACTCAGAGCTGAGCACAGAGACTGACACCAGGCTCCATCTCATGACCTGAGATCATGACTTGAGCCCCAAACCAAGAGTCAGGGAGTGTAATACATGACATTAAGAGAAAAAAGGGAGGAAAAAATATGATAATCTCTGGTGCAGAAAATCCACTGAACAAAATTCAACACTCAAAAAAAAAAAAAAAACCAACAAATTCAGAATAGAAGGGAATTCCCTCAGTATGTGAAAGGATATGTATGTATGTATGTATTTTTAAGCTTTCTTTTTCTCAGTAATGTTTGTAACCCAGCGTGAGGCTTGAACTTAAAACCCCAAAATCAAGAGTTGCATGCTCCTCTGACTAAGTCAGCCAAGCAGCCTAAGAAAGAGTATTGATGATTAACCCACAGGTAACATCCTACTAAAAGGTGAAACACTAAAAGCTTTCCCCTAATATAGCCATAAGACAAAGATGCCTGCTGTCATCACTGATATTCAAAATTGGGCTGGTAGTTCTAGCCAGCCCAGTTAGTCAAGAAAAAGAAATAAAAGATACTCAGAGTGGAAAGGAGCATGTAAAACTATTTCTATTTACAGATGACATGATACTATTTAGAAAATCCCAAAGAGTCCACAAAAACTAGTAAAGCATATAAGCAAATCTAGCAAAGTTGTAGGATACAAGATGAACACACAAAAATCATTTATTTCTATATACCAGCAATGAACAATCCAAAAAGGGAAATTAAGAAAACAATTTTCACTTACAATACCATCAAAATTAGGTAGGAATAAACTTAATCAAGGTTCAAGACTTAAGACCTAAATAAATGGAAAGTCCTCTTGTGTTTATGGATTGGCATCTGAGCAAGGAATTTAGGGATTCAGTGCAATATTTATTATAATTCTAATTTTTTTTTTGCAGAAATGGAAAACCAGATTCTTAAATTCTTACAGAATTGCAAGGGGCCCAAATTACAGAACAATTTTGCAAAAGAAAAATAGAGTTGGAACATTTTCTTGTTTCAAAAAGTACTACAGAGTTACAGTGACCCAAACACTATGACAAAATCAACATACAGTAATCTGTTGCATTTCTATACACAAATAATCAAGCACCAGAAAGCAAAATTAAGAAATCAGTCCCACTTACAGTTGCACCCAAAACAATAGGATGCTTAAGAATAAATCTAACCAAAGAGCTGAAATACCTTTACTCTGAAAACTATAAAACACTGATGGAAGAAATTGAAAATGACACAAAGAGATGGAAAAGATGTTCTGTGCTCATGGTTTGGAGGAGCAAGTATTGTTATAATGTCTACGCTACCCAAAGCAATCTACAGATTTAATGCAATCCCTATTAAAATACCAACAGCATTTTTTCATAGAGCTAGAACAATCCTAAAATTTGTATGGAAGCAAAAACACCCCAAATAGCCAAAGCAACCTTGAAAAAGAAAAATCTGGAGGCATCACAATTCCAGACTTCAAGTTATATTACAAAGCTGTAGTAGTCTACACAGTGAGGTACTGGCACAAAAAATAAACATATAGATCAATAGAACAGAATAGAAAACCCAGAAATGAACCCACAATTAAATGGCCAATTTTTCACCGAAGCAGGAAAGAATACCCAATGGGAAAAGAACAGTCCCTTCAACAAATGGTGCTGGAAAAACTGCACAGCCACATGCAAACGAATGAAACTGGGCCACTTTTGTACACCAGACACAAAAGTAATTTCAAAAAGGATTAAATATGTAAATGTGAGACCTGAAACCATAAAAAATCCTAGAAGAGAACACAGGCAGTATCTTCTTTGACATCAGCTGTAGCAAATTCTTTCTAGCTATGTCTTCTAAAGCCAGGGAAACAGAAGCAAAAATAAACCATTGGGACTACATAAAAATAAAAAGTTTCTGCACAGCAGAGGAAACAATCAACAAAACAAAAAGGCAACGTACAGAATGAGAAAAGAGATTTGCAAAGGACATATCTAATAAAGAGTTAGTATCCAAAATATATAAAGAACCTGTAAAACACAACACCCCAAAATAAATAATCCAATTTAAAAATGGTCAGAAGGGGGTGCCTTGGTGACTCAGTCGTTGAGTGTCTGCCTTTGGCTCAGATCATGATCTCCAGGTCCTGTGATTCAGCCCCATATCAGGCTCCCTGCTCAGCAGGAAGCCTGCTTCTCCCTCTCACACTCCCCCTGCTTGTGTTCCCTCTCTCACTGTGTCTCTGTCAAATAAATAAATAAAATCTTAAAAAAAAAAATTGGGCAGAAGATGCAAACAGACATTTTTCTGAAGACATCCAGATGGCCAACAGTTTAGCACCTGTCAGAAATCAACAACACCAGGAAACAACAAGTGTCGATGAGGTTGTAGAGAGAGGGGAACCCTTGTACACTATTGGTGGTGGTGTAAACAGGTACAGCCACTCTGGAAAACAGTATGGAGAATCCTCAAAAAGTTAAAAATAGAACTACTCTACGAGACAGCAGTTGCACTACTAGTATTTGCCCTAAGAATACAAAAATAGTAATTCAGAGGGATACATGCACCCTGATGTTTATAGCAGCAGCGTTATTTACAGTAGCCAAATTGTGGAAGCAGCCCAAATGTCCATCAACTAATGAATAGATAAAGAAGATGTGGTACACACACACACACACACACACACACACGCACACACAGGATTATTACTCAGCCATAAAAAATAATGAAATCTTGCCATTTGCAGTGACCTGGATGAAGCTAGAAAGTATTATGCTAAGTGAAATGAATCGGAGAAAGACACCATATGACTTCACTCATATGTGGAATTTAAGCAACAAAACAAACAAGCAAAGAGGGGGAAAAGAGAGAAAGAGAGACAAACCAAGAAACAGAACAAACTGATGGTTACCAGAAGGGAGGTGGGTGGGGGGTGGGTTAAGCAGGTGATGGGATTAAGGATTGCACTTGTGGTGAGCACCGGGTGATGTATGAAAGGTTTGAATCACTGTATTTTATAACTGAAACTAATATTACGCTGTGTGTTAACTAACTGTAATTTAAAGAAAAACTTAAAAAAAAAAAAAAAAAAAAAACCAGTATGAGATTGGCATAAATTCAACATATAGACCAATGGAACAGAATTGAGAGTCCAGGAATAATTCCATATATTATGGCCAATTAATTTTTGACAGGGGTTCTCAGACCATGCAAAGAGGAAAAATAATCTTTTCAGAAAATGATGTTAGAATAACTAGAGATTTTCATGCAAAAGAATTAATGTGGATCCCTATCTCACACCATAAAGATTAATTCAAAATGAATCAACAACTTAAATATGAGATAAAATTATAAAAACTCTTAAAACATAAGGGAGAAGTCTTAATGTCCTTAGATTTTGATAATGGATTAGTAGATATGACACCAAAAACAGGAGCAAGAAAAGAAAAAATAGCTAATTGGACTTCATCAAACTTTAAAACTTTTATGTATTAAAGGACATTATCAAGAAGGAAAGACAACCCATAGAATGGGAGTAAATAATTGTAAAACATGTATCTAATAAGGGTCTACTATTCAGAATATATCAAGAACTCTTTAACTCAACAACAAAATAACCCAATTAAAGCCCAATTTAAAAATGGACAAAGGACAGGTGCCTGGGTGGCTCAGCAGGTGAGGTGTCTGACTCTTGATTTCTGCTTAGGCCATGATCTCAAGGTCCTGAGATTGGGGCTTGTGACAGGCTCAGAGCTCAGCACAGAGTCTGCTTGTCTGTCTCCCTCTGCCTCCCCACCCCCATAAGCAAATAAAATCTTTTAAAAAATAAAATTAAAATTAAAACGGGCAAAGGAATTCAATATACAGTTCTCAAAAAAATATACAAGTGGTCAAAAAGCACCTAAAAAAGATGCTCAAATCCTTAGTCATTAGGGAAATTCATATCAAACCCTCAATGAGATACCACTCAGATTCACTAGCATAACTATAATCCAAAATGATGTAAAACAACAATATTGAAAAGGATATGGAGAAATTAGAATCACTGTACATTCATGGTGAGAATGTAAAATGGTTCTACCTCTGTGGATAACAATTTGACAGTTCCTCAAAAAATTAAACATAAAATTACCATATGACATAGGAATTCTATCTCTAGAGATGTAACTTAAAGAACTGAAAATGTACTGAAATAAACTCATGTGTGTACGTGTTCATAAGAGCACTATTCACAATAGCCAAAAGGTGAAAGTAACCCAAATGTCCATCAGAGGATGAATGGATCATCAAAGTATAGAGGATTTATACAGTGTAATATTATTCAGCCATAAAAGGAATGGACTAGTGATACAAGGTATAATATAGATGAAGCTTGAAAACCTTATGCTAAGTGGGAAAAAGCCAGTCTAAAGAAGTCATTTATTGTACAGTTCTCTTCATATGACATATCCATGGTATTAAGTATGTCTACAGAGATGCAATACGCATTGTAAGTTACCGGAGGGAGAAGGAAGGGGAGAAGAAAGAGCACCTGCTTTATGAGTAATTGTTTCCTTTGGAATTGATGAATGTTTGGAACTAGATAGAGTTAATGGTATATTGTGCTACCTAGTTAATGTGCTAAATGCCATCAGTTGTTCACTTTAAAACTGTTAGTTTTAGATTGTGTGAATTTCACCTTAATTATAATTTTAAAAAAATACACTTAGGCACAGCATAGTCAAACTGCTAAAAACCAAAGATGAGAAGATCTGGAAAGCAACCGAAAACAAAAACAAACAAAAAACCTCATTCAATATGGAGACAGAAAAAGAGTTAACATGGGGAGAAACAGAAAACAACTGGTGAAATGACTGATCTAAATCCAACTATACTGGTGTGCTTGGGTGACCCAGATGCCTAAGCATCTGCCTTTGGCTCAGGTCATGATCTTTGGGGTCCTGGAATTGAGCTCCATGATGGGCTCTCTGCTTAGCAGGAAGTCTGCTTCTCCCTCTCCATTTGCCTCCTCCCCCACTCGTGCTGTCTCTTTCTTTCTCAAGTAAATAAATAAAATCTTTAAAAACAAATAATTCCTACTACTCCAATAATTACCTTAAATGTTAACTGACTAAATATCCCAATTAAAAGGCAGAGATTGCCATTAAAGGATGAAAAAGCAAGGCCGAACTATATATACTGTCTATAAGAGATGCATTTTGAGCATAAAAACACAGGTGCTGTCTACAGGGATGTACTTTAAATATAAAGACACATATGTTGAAAGTAAAATGATAGTAAAGATGTACCATGAGAATAGCAAGTGTAAAAAGCCTGGAGTGGTTATCTTCTTTATTTTATCCTCAAAATAAAGATTATTACTGGGGGGCGCCTGGGTGGCTCAGTGGGTTAAGCCGCTGCCTTCGGCTCGGGTCATGATCTCAGGGTCCTGGGATCGAGTCCCGCATCGGGCTCTTTGTTCAGCAGGGAGCCTGCTTCCCTCTCTCTCTCTCTGCCTGCCTCTCTACCTACTTGTGACCTCTCTCTGTCAAATAAATAAATAAAATCTTTAAAAAAAAAAGATTATTACTGGGGATAAAGAGGGGCATTTGGGGATTTCAGGTAATTAAAAAAATTCATTAGAACTGAAAGTCATGATAATCATATATGTGCATTTTTCTAATAACAGTTCCTCAAAATACATGAAAATAATTGACAATTAAAGCCAAAAATATATAATTCCACAACCATAGTTTTGGATTTTAACACTTTAAGACAACAAACTAGTAAAGACAGAAGATACCAGCAAAATTATCCACAACCTGGACTTATATGATATTCATAAAGCACTGTAGCTAACTCTTTCAGAATATACTTTTGAAAGAGTATATGTGTGTTTATCAAGGTACCCTATATGCTAAGCCATAAAGTTGGTCCCCCCCAAAAAAAATTTTTTTAAGATTTTATTTATTTATTTGACAGAGAACACAAGTAGCAGAGAGGCAGGCAGAGAGAGAGAGAGAGAGAGAGAGAAGCAGGCTCTGCACTGAGCAGAGAGCCCGATGCGGGGCTCGATCCCAGGGTCCTGGGATCATGACCTGGGCCGAAGGCAGAGGCTTCAACCCGCTGAGCCACCCAGGCGCCCCGGTCCCAAAAAATTTAAAAGGATTGAAATCATAAGGAGTTTGTTATCTGATCACAAGAAAATAATTGCTTTTCTATTAAATGTTCATCAACAGCAGAATAAGTAAAGCAAAGTATATTCAGAGTATATTCAGTATATTATTCAGAGTGAATGTTTCACGACTACACAGAGTAGTATGAGTGAATTTCACAAACATAATGTTAAGTGAAAGAAGCCATATATAAGAGTATATATTTTATTATTTCTTTTATTTATTTATTTATTTATTTATTTATTTATTTATTTGACAGAGAGAGATCACAAGTAGGCAGAGAGGCAGGCAGAGAGAGAGAGGAGGAAGCAGGCTCCCTGCTGAGCAGAGAGCCCGATGCGGGACTCGATCCCAGGACTCTGAGATCATGACCTGAGCCGAAGGCAGCAGCTTAACCCACTGAGCCACCCAGGCACCCTATATTTTATTATTTCATTTAAGACACACTATTGGAACTCATGATAGTGTTTACCCTTGGTTAAGAGAACGGCAAGAAGTGACTGGAAAGGTACAAGATGGGGTTTCTGGTTTCTGGGAATGTCTTATCTCTTGATCTAGGTCCTAAAATTATGGGTTTCTTTAGTGTGTAGAAATTTATTGAGCTATATACTTACAGTATGAACTTCTTTTAAAATTGGGAGATAATTGATAACTGACATGTAACATTAGCTGCAGGTATATAACAATGATTCAGTATTTGTATATATTGCAAAATGATCAACATAGTAAGTCTAGTTAACATCCATTACAACATACAGGGTTTTTTGGCAACGAGAACTCTTAGTGTCTATTCTTTTAGCAACTTTGAGATAATACAAAAAGTATTATTAACTGTAGTCATCATGGGCGCCTGGGTGGCTCATGGGTTAAGCCGCTGCCTTTGGCTCAGGTCATGATCTCAGGGTACGGGGATCGAGTCCCGCATCGGGCTCTCTGCTCAGCAGGGAGCTTGCTTCCTCCTCTCTCTCTGCCTTCCTCTCTGCCTACTTGTGATCTCTCTCTGTCGAATAAATAAATAAAATCTTCAAAAAAAAAAAACAAAAAAAAAAAGGAAAAAGACCACAACTGTGGTCATCATGCTGTACTCCCCTGTGGTAACCACCAGTCTGTTCTCTGTATCTATGAGTTTACTTCTGTTTAGATTCCACATATAAGTGAAATCCTGTATCCTGTAGTATTTGTCTTTGTCTGGCCTATTTCACTTAACAAAATGCCCTCAAGGTCCATCCATGTCGTTGCAAATGACAAAAGTTCCTTCTTTTTATGGCTAAATAATACTCCACCGTGTGTGTGTTTGTGCGTGTGTGTATGTGTGTATACACCACATTTTCTTTTTTTTTTTTTTACACCACATTTTCTTTATCCATCCATCCATCCATCCATTGATGGACACTTAGGTAAATGATACTGCAATAAACATTGGGGTGCATACTTCTTTTTGAGTTACTCTTTTCTTTTCCTTTGGATAAATACCCAGAAATGGAATTGCTGGATTATATGGTAATTCTACTTTTAATCTTAATTTCTTGATACAATGTGTACTTTTTTTCAGCATATATTTATACTTCAGAAAAAGGTGTTTTTAAAAACTGGCAACAACAAAGGGCAGAGAGTGAGAGATAAAGAGAGAGGGGCTATAGGTAGGAATCCTTTCAGCAGCTGTTACTTTAGTACTTGTGAGCAGTGGTGCTTTTCAAAATATTTAGCAACTTGTTTGGCCCAAGCATTGACCTATCAGAACGGATGTCGTCTGTAAACAATAGATACAACAATGATAATGTAACTAGCTATCTTACAGGTAGGAGAAGAGGAAAGCCTGACTGATAGCATTATCAGTGCCTGCAGAGAGAACTATGAGGCAAGAGAACTGTCTGTCCTCCACAAGGACAACCACAAGCAGTTATCCTGTCAGTCTACATTCCTTTCATTTGTTATTTGGGCTCCTTGGAGAGAAGTTCTCACATCTGTTTAAAACCTGTATCTCTTTCTGTGCTTAGTGATTAACCATTTAATCCTCATAGTTTAAAGAATAGAAATTATTTTCATTTCCAGATTAGAAAACAACAGAAGATTAACATAAAGAAAAAAGAAACTTCCTATTGAATGATGGAGCTAGAATTCTAAGATCTGGGCTACTCCAAAGCCTGTGCTCTGAGGAAAGAAAGGAATCAATCTCTAAATCCCTTTCATTGGTGTATTACCTCACATTTGTGAACTATTTCCATAAATTTTGTTTAATTATATTTCCACATTTCTGTCTTTTCACCATGAACAAGCAGAAGTTACTGCTTATCTGTGTTGCTGATGAAAACACTGAGGTTCAATGTTTTCAGCCTTCCTAAATTCACTAGTGACAAAATTAATTCACAAGAGTATATAAACATTTTTTGCTTGAATGATGCTTTCACAGTATGTTACCTGCTTTCAAAATCTCATTCAGTTTGACACCAAATCCATAGCATGAGTATTCTGGTTAGCTTCACTTTATAAATGGAAAAAGCAGACTAAATGAGATTTGAACTCAGCCCTTCTAACTTCAAATCTGGCAGTAAAAGCTGGTGACTTGTAGCATACTAATTGTTTAGTGATTGTCTCTTAGCTCCGAACCTACTTCTGTGGGTTTCTTGACTGTTTTTCTTTTACTGTTGTCCCAGCAACACTCTTACCCACCAGCAGCATGAACCACGATCTGTTTGTCTTCCCAACACTCCCAGAACTACAGCGAGCATTCTCTTGTGCTCTCACCCCACCATACTGCCTCTGTCTTTCTGCCTGTCATTATCTCTCTTACTCACATGTTAAGGTTCCCCAAGGTGGGTTATAACCTCTTTCAGGAAAGCAAGTGGACCTTATGCTTTGCTCTTATTTTCTGTACCTAAGAAAGCCATTTCCTTCCAATGAGCACTTAATGCATTATGTTGGCTGCTTTTCTGTCTTTTCAGCAAAATTTGCAACCTAGACATGAATATTCATTGATTATGCTTATTGATTACACTTGGCACTTACCACTCAAGTTTAGTTGCTGGAGATCATTTAAACATAGAAAAGATGGTGGCAGATAACTTATTTGATTGTTGTGTGCATTTAAACTAACCAAACTTCTCAATTCCCCTATATTTCTTGGAATCTCTCTGATTGCATTATTTGAGATATCAAGTCTTTTAAGTTGAGTCATAGTAGACAGTTCTTCTGGAAGTCTTGTTAACTGTAATAAAGATTAAACAATTACATTTTAAATAAATATTTCTATGACTAAAACTTTGTCTAAAATCAAATGAAAGGATGGTTTGGGGGTCTTAAAAAGGGATTTTTTTAAAGGTATTTATTTATTTGTTTATTTGACAGACAGCTCACAAGCAGGCAGAGTGGCTGGAAGAGAGAGAAAGGAAGCAGGCTCCCTGCTGAGCAGAAAGCCCGGTGCAGGGCTCCATCCCAGGACCCTGAGACCATGACCTGAGCCGAAGGCAGAGGCTTTAACCCACTGATCCACCCAGGCACCCCAAAAAGGGATATTTTCACTATGTCACAAATTCTTTGTGACTTCCTTCCTTGCTGAAATCCATAATATATTGCATAACATCCAAGTACCTCCCCAGTCTGACCAATGCTACCAATTTAACCACATGGCTTATTAACCTGCTTTCCTCACTCTGCAGCACTTAGTGTTCCTTACCACTATCCCTTTCTTCCCTCCTTGAATATGACCTGCTTTGAGACACTGAAGTCTTTCCCAACTATTCATCCCACATTTGACATTTTTATTCCCTTTCTCATCAACAGTGCTTTTTATTAGTCTCTTGTGTGTATTTTCCTTTGGTTTTTAAATTACATGATGTCATTTTTAAAAAGATTTTATTCATTTATTTGACAGAGATCACAAGTAGGCAGAGAGGCAGGCAGAGAGCAGAGAGATGGGGGGAAGCAGGCTCCCTGCTAAGCAGAAAGCCCGATGTGGGGCTTGATCCCAGGATCCTGGGATCATGACCTGAGCCAAAGGCAGAGTCACCCAGGTGCCCCCATTATGTCATTTTTTATACTTTTTTGTGTACATGTTCCCAATGAAGATGCACTTTAAGTAAGTGCTCCATAAACCCCTGTAGAATGGACTCACACAGCTTGGCATTATGGCCTCAAAAAACTCCTAGTACAAAAAGTGTCACAAAATAACAGGAATTAAGATACCCTGCTATGGTGAAGAACAAATGCACATATTCAGAGAAAATATGGCCATCACAAGTGGCTTTTGAAATAAAGGAAGCTCTACGAATGAACCAAAGAATTTTGAATAAATGGACCCCTCTGAGATAACCAAACAACAAGATAAATGCTGAATAATGTGCTCAGTGTTCTTCTATATATAAAAGAAGCATAAGAAACAGTCCCAAGGGGTTGCTGGGTGGCTCAGTCAGTTAAGCATCCAACTCTTGATTTCGGCTCAGGTCATAAATTCAGGATGTGAGATAGAACCCTGAGTCAGGCTCCATGCACAGCATGGAATCTACTTGAGGATTCTCTCTCTCCCTGTCCCTCTACCCTACCCTCTTCTTGTGCGTGCTCTCTCCCTCTCTCTCTATCTCTCATTCCCTAAAATAAATAAATACTAAATGTAAAGGAAAAGAAAAGAAAACAGCCCCTAACTTCAAGGAGATTAAATTTTAATTCAGGGGACAAAATATACACATAGTAAACCACCAGGAAAGAGTATTAAACAACAGGTAATCCAGTGCCAAAATAAAGAGTACAATAACAGCTTTGTGGAAGTTTAGAGAATATATATCAGCACAAATCAGAGAGCTAAAAGAAAGCTTCAGCTAGCAGATGGGACTCGAATAGAATGAATAGCGACTCTTAAGAATGAATAAGATTGAATGGAAGTTACAAGCCAGTAAGAAGCTGAACAGTAAAAACAGGTGATAGGAAGCAGCAGCAGATATGTTTGGAGAAAGAATGTGCAACCGGGCATGGCAGCCCTTGATGGTTGGCCCTAGGACACAGGAGTCAGCTGAAGACAGGTGAGCTGACTTAATTTAAAACATAATATTCTTGGGACGCCTGGGTGGCTCAGTGGTTTGGCCTGCTGCCTTCGGCTCTGGTCATGATCTCAGGGTCCTGGGATCGAGCCCCGCATCGGGCTCTCTGCTCCGCAGGAAGCCTGCTTCTCTCTCTCTCTCTCTCTCTCTCTCTCTGCCTGCCTCCCTGCCTACTTGTGATCTCTGTCCGTCAAATAAATAAATAAAATCTTAAAAAAAAAAAACATAATATTCTTATACTATTTGCTCAACATTTATTAGAGGATGTACCTAAGAACCATGTGATAATAGAGGTACTACAGAAGGAAAATTCATGTTGGGCCCTCTCCACTTAGTGAAATAAAAGCCCTGTGATTAACCTGAACTCATTTTCTTCAGGTTAATGTTTTAGTGACTATCTGCTGTTATAAATTAATCATTTGGGCATCTTACCTCTACCCCAAACTGGTTGTCAAAGTGATCTTTCGAATCATATATATTTTTTGAGAAGAGTTCTTAGAAATCGTTTTTCCATCTGATGATTTTTTTTTTAAGGGTATCCAGCTTTATTTTACATGGTTGCCTACTCTTTTTCTTTTTTTCTTCCTTCTTTTAAAAAAAATTTTTTCTGTTCTTGTGATCTTTTCTTCTTTATTATTATGTTTGGTTAGCCAACATATAGTACATCATTAGTTTTTTATGTTCTTTTCCTCTTCTTTTTAAGTAAGCCTTAACCCAACATGGGGCTTTGAACTCAGAACCTGAGATCAGGAGTCACAACATGCTCTACCACTGAGCCAGCCAGGTGCTCCCATTTGGTGACTTTTCTTTTTTTTTAAAGATTTTATTTATTTATTTGAGAGAGAAAGAGAGCATGAGAGTAGGTCAGCAGGAGAAGCAGACTCCCTGCCGAGGAGCAAGCCCGATGTGGGACTCGATTCCGGGACCCCAGGATCATGACTTGAGCCGAAGGCAGTTGCTCAACCAACTGAGCCATCCAGGCGCCCCCATTTGGTGACCTTTGAAGCAGGATTGTAATGATGGGGACTGGTGCCTTTGGCAACCACATGCCATGAGTAGGCAATAGATAAGCAATCTGGATTCCTGAGAACAGTTCTTTGTAATGAAATCTAATAACTTTGACAAGTCCTGATGAAAGAAAGGATACTGAATCCAAGAGAATAGTCAAAAGGCTCCTAGAGTAGTCTAGGCATAAGGTGAGTGGTCACATGGACCAGGTTGGAGATAGTAACACTGAAAAATGAAGGAGTAGATCCAAGAGCTTTCTCAGAGGAAAAATGAGACAATTTTGGTGTAATTTTCAGTATAACAAGTGATGGAAAGGATAGAAAGATGATTCCATGATTTCTAGATTGGTAGGTCTGAAGAAAGTGACATCACAAACAGAAATGGAGAAGTTGTGAAGGGATTTACAGTGAAAAGAAAGATGAGTTTGAAGTCCTGTTGAGCTTGAGACAGTAAAAGAACAAATAATTTCCAAGGAGACTGGGAACTGCGGGACTAACACAGTGATGAGAGATCAGCTCCAGTTATACAAATTTGAGGACTACTTGCATAGCATGGTAAGAAGTTAAGAGAAGAATTAAGGTCATAATCTTGTAGACTTGCACAGTAAGATACAGAAGGAGAAAGGATTATAAATCAGCCAAGGAATTAGTTGATGATTATAACGCAGAACAAAAAGTGTCTTTTAGCGCAATAACAACTTGAAAAACACACATATCATTTTCAATTCCAGCTACTTAAGCAAGTATTCCCTGGAGTAGCTTTCTGAAAATGCACTACATAGCAGCTGTTAGGTTTAAAAGGGTAAGTAAGTTTGAGAAATGTGAGTTAGAGACAAACGAATTTCTTTAGTGCAGGACTCTTCCGAACTTTTAATACATTAACATTCACTGTGATTCTATCAGAGGAGGATCCAGTGCTTCTCAAAGCTATTTAATCACATGAACCACCAACCCCCCTTTTAAAGAAGTTCATGGGACTAGATGTTTTTAAGAACAGACTTCGGGAAAACTTGTTCTAAATAGTAGTCCAGTCTCTATCAGAGGGCTTATTTCAACTATAATGGCCAAATTAAACATAGCCAGATAATAGGTCTAAGGTTCTTTTCATTAGTTTACTAAGATCTTAATATAAATCCACAATGTTGGATTTTTAAAAACTATTTCCATAAAATTCATTCTTACAGTTCAAGTAAAATAAGAAGCTAAACTATAAGAACATTTATTCATGTTGATCTAGCAATTCTTTAAGGAAAATTCTCTAAGGAAATAGTAAAATGTGGAAAAGGTTATGTTTATGAAGCAGTTCATCACAGCATTAAATATGATGATGAAAAATTACAGCATCCCTAAATACTTAACAAAAGATGATTAGTTACATATATCATGTATTAGCTATAACAATTATTGGGAAGTTTATATTATATTATGGGGAAATGCTTATATTAAGTGAAAAGAGAAGAAACTAAAATTAAAATTGAATGTAGAATCTTTTTATACTTGCTTATAAAACCATAAACATAAAAAAAATAGTAAAAGTAAGGTGTATCAACATATGATCATTGACCAATAGTTACATTACAATGGTAAGCTTCTGGAATGATTTTTTAAAATTTCATTTCTCAATTTCCTAAATTTTCAATAATGTGTTTACATTATAATTCATAACTTTAAAACTCCTTTTACAATTAAACTGAAATAAAAAGAAATCTACAAAATTGTCAACTTTAGTTCATTGTAATTTCATTTTAATAAAATACTTTCCTACGAAGCTTTCCTGTTGAGAAATATACTTTAAAACCATGTTTGGGGGGCGCCTGGGTGGCTCAGTGGGTTAAGCCGCTGCTTTCGGCTCAGGTCATGATCTTGGGATCCTGGGATCCAGTCCCACATCGGGCTCTCTGCTCAGCGGGGAGCCTGCTTCCTCCTCCTCTCTCTCTCTCTCTGCCTGCCTCTCTGCCTACTTGTGATCTCTCTCTGTCAAATAAACAAAATCCTTTAAAAATAAATAAATAAATAAAACCATGTTTGGGGTTAAAAAAAACCCCTATTTCTTTAAAAAATAAAATATTCCAGCTAAATTTAAAACACACATATACTACAATTTAGATTCTAATCCCCTCCAGTGCCAAATTCCCTCCAAAGCCCAAAATATCGGTCTCTTACCTTTCTTCCATTCATCTGACTTATATTCAGCTCTTCCAATGATTGAAGTTGGCACAGTTCAATAGGAAAATATATAAATTGATTGCTTGAGATGTTAAATTTCTGGATTCTTTTTAGGTTACAGATATCTGAAGGGATATTCTGTATTTGATTTACTGAAAGATCAAGTACTTGCAGATTTTCTAAAGTACACACTTCTATAGGGAAAGCTTCGAATTTATTACAGCATAAAATAAGAACATGGAGTGATACCATATTGGAGATAGATGGTGGAATTTTCCTTATTTGGTTTTCACCAAGATCCAGATATTCAAGATTAATAAGAGAACATAAGTGTTCAGAAAATTTGAGTAGTTTATTTTTATTTAACTCTAAATTAAGTAGTTGTTTACTAAAAGATATATCTACAGGTATTTCTGAAATATAATTTCCATTAAAATTCAGATAATTAAGAAAATCTAAAGCACACAAACCTACTGGAAAATACATTATTTTATTATAACTCAATTCAACTTTAGTTATTTTTTTGCAATTTTTCACTTCAATGGGAACATCTGTGATTATATTTCCTGAAAATTCTAGAATGAAAATATTATGAAGATGTGAGATATCTTCAGGTATTCTCACTATATTATTTTTGTTTACATAGAGTTCTCTTAAATTTTTGAGCTTATAGATGTTCTTAGGAAGTCCCGTTAATTTATTATAACTAAGGCTAAGACATTCCAACATTATGCAGTGGGAAATTTTCTCTGGAATTTCTTTCAATAGATTTTTATCAAGTATTAGAATTTTGAGTTCCTTAAAATTCTCGATTTTGTGTGAAATAACTTCCAGTTTATTGTCAGTTAGTTGGAGCTCTTTCATCTTGAACAATTGAAAAATTTCCACAGCCAAAAAAGTAAGTTTATTATGATCCAGCAGAAGGTTTTCTAGATTTTTAAGCTCCCTAATTTCTTTTGGCAAACTGCTTATCAGGTTTCCAGTAAGGATTAGTGAAATTAACTTTGGAAGGAAGCACAGAACTTTAGGAAATATTGTTAACTGATTATATTCCAGATTGAGAACCTTCAAGTTTTTAAAACTAGACAGAGTATCTGGTATATGACTTAACTTATTTTTAGCCAGACTTAAAATTTCCAAGTTTCCAAGACTTTCTAAGCCAGAAGGAAAATTCTCAATGTAATTGTCATTAAAAAAGAGTTGCCTGATATTCCTAAGATGTGATATTTCTTTAGGTATATGTGATATTTGATTGTGACTGACATTTAATATCCTTAAATTATGAAGTAACTGAATTTCAGGTGGAAGTGATGATAACCCATTTTCTTGCAAGGACAGAATTTCAAGTCCCAACAGGTCACCTGAGTCTGCCCCTTTAAAACTTTTGATATGGTTCTTGTCCAAATATAGGTATTTTACATATTTGATTTTTAAAATGTCCTTAGGGAATTCTTGTAAACCCTTGGCCTTGAGGTTAACTGTAAAGTTATCTGATCCTAAATCTAGTCCTTTCTGATACTCTTCAGAGAGCTGTGGACTAATTGTTTCTAATGTTTCATGAGATAAGAAGCCAGGGAAAGCCTGATACCCAGCGACCATCCCCGTTACTGATAATGGTGGACTTTGTGGAATATCACTTTTCAACTGCAAGCTTTTATATGTAGTGATTGTATCAGAAAATTGAAGAGTTTTCCTTTGTTCTTCATCTCTCTTAGACTTATTTTCAAGGGACAGTGTTGATGCATCATCATGTATGCCTAATTCATCATTTCTAGGATTTGTTTCACAAATCTGGTTGGAAGGTTTCCCAACATAAGGTTCCGCTAATGAATTTGATGTTTCTTTAATAAATTCAGGTTCCATTGCCCATGATGTAGATTCTGTCCTAAGTTGACTAGTGGTATCTTCTAGCTCTTCTGAAGTACCCTCCTTTTCAGACATCTTTTTTACTGGTATGTTTTACATCAATACATGATTATAACTCAATTTTAATTTTCATGTTTAATTTTCTCCTTTGAACCTATAAAACAAATATTGATATTAAAATGAGATATATAATAAATATTTAAAATTACAAATGAATTTTATAATAATTTTTATTCTATAGTGAATAATTCAATAGATATTAAAACAATCTGTAACTAAAAAGCTAATTTTATATATGATTGCTAGTTAAAGTTAGTTTATTGATTGTATGCATTTATTATATGATACTCTTGAAATCACATTGAAATTATAGAAAGTAAGAAAGGAGACATAAAGGAATGAAAGAACTCAGCAAATTTTTGGAAAACAGCCAGTGGCTCCCTGACATGCAGAGAGTACTATTTGCATTATGGATGGTGTAGGTTTACATATGGTGCTGAAGAGTCTTGTCCCAACAAATTCAGTACATTAAGATAATTTTCTCATAGGTAGAAGTGAAATATCTTAAGAGATAGTTTCTGTAAGACTAACTAGAAGTAAAACAACTTTTCCAAGAGAACTAAACCCTGACTGTAATTCTTTTGTGCGACGCCTGAAGTATCTGCACAGCTGTGTAGTTCCTCTCCTCCAAACTCTGGATCCCAGCTTTGTTAGTCCATCTCCCAAGTCTGTAGTTTTTAATAACCCAAACTCCTTCCTTCCTTTCTTCATCCTAGGGGTGGTATTTACTATCTCTGTGTTACCAAAGTTCCCCCTTTGCCTTTTTGGTTCTCTAATACTTGCCTACACAATTCCCTATATTAAATCCTTTCGATTAAACTGGTATGGTTTCACTATTTCACAGACTCTCAAAGAGAATAGAAAAAGAGGGAACATTTTCCAGCTTGTTTTATGACATCAGCACTAACCTTGATAAAATATATTAAGGACAATATGAAAAATTAAAGGCAAACTTTACTCAAGGCAAAAATTCTAAACATTACTATTCTAAATATTATATAAATATATATTTCTATATGTTATAGAAACATTTCTAAATATTCTAAAATTTCTAAATATTGTAAAATTAAATATTTTATTATAAAATATAAATATTATAAAACCCAGCAATATATAAAGAGACTATCTTGTGACTAAGTTGCATTTGTCCCAGAAATTGAAGGTTGGATTTTAACATTAAAAAGTTAATGTGATTTGCCACATTGAGATGGAGAAAAACCGTACAATCATTTCATTAGATGCAGAAGCACTTGATAAATTGCAACATTTTTAATGATTTTAGAGAGAACTTTTAGCAAAGTATGAATAGATGGAGATTTCCTCAATCTATAAATTTCCCTAATCTGTAAGTATCATACCTAGTGGTAAATCAGTGAAAGCTTTCCTTTGATATTCAAAGCAAGAAAATGTTGTATCATCACTTCTGTCAGTATTGTACTGGAGATCTTAGTGGCATAATGCCAGGAAAAGGTTTAAAGATTATTAAAAATTAAATTAAGATGTCATTGACTCACCGATAATATGATTATGTATGTAGGAAATCCAAGATCATGTATAGACACATTATTAAAATCAATAGGAACATTAAGTAATGTTGAATATAAAGTCAATATACAAAAGCCAATTTCCTTCCTTATGTTAAAAAAAAAAAACTTAGAAAATGAAAGTTTAAAGAGGTATCATTTACAATCAAGAAATGTCAAATCCCAGGCGCCTGGGTGGCTCAGTGGGTTAAAACCTCTGCCTTCGGCTCAGGTCATGATCTCAGGGTCCTGGGATCAAGTCCCGCATCAGGCTCTCTGCTCAGCAGGGGGCCTGCTTCCCTTCCTCTCTCTCCGCCTGCCTCTCTGCCTACTTGTGATCTCTCTCTGTCAAATAAATAAATAAAATCTTAAAAAAAAAAAAGAAATGTCAAATCCCTAGGAATAAATCTAACAAAAACTGTGTCAGACTTCTATAGAAAAATACTACTTCATGTAAGTACAAAATGCAGTGAGAGATATTGGAGAAGACCTAAATAAATGGAGTGGTTTTCTTTGCAAACTGATCTATAAATTCAATCTTATTATAAATTCAATTCGAACCTTATTTTTGTGGAACTTGACAAACTGATTCTTAAAAGTCTTTGGACAAAGGGCCAAGAAGAGTCATGATATGCTTAAAAATTGAAAACCAGGTAGAGGATTTGTTTGTTGAATATGAAGACTTCTTAGGAGGCTATAGTAAAAGGGTGATATGGCACTGGTACAAGAATATTCAAATAGATCAGTAAAATGTATAGAAAACTCAGAAACAGACATTTGATCATGACATATGGATACTTGGTTTTTGAAAAATACAAGACTTTGGAGCATTGAAAAAAAGGTAGTCTTTTCTTTTTTTTTTTTTTAATATTTATTTATTTGAGAGAGAGAAAGTGAGACAGAGCATGAGCAAGGAGAAGGTCAAAGAGAGAAGCAGGCTCCCCGTGGAGCTGAGAGCCCGATGTGGGACTCGATCCCGGGACTCCAAGATCATGACCTGAGCCGAAGGCAGTCGTCCAACCAACTGAGCCACCCAGGCGTCCCAAAGGTAGTCTTTTCAATAATGATGCTGGAACAACTGGACAGTTAGTACACTAGAAAATATGTCTAGGGGCACCTGGGTGGCTCAGTGGCTTAAAGCCTCTGCCTTTCGCTCAGGTCATGATCCCGGGGTCCTGGGATCGAGTTGAGGCCCTCGTTGGGCTCTCTGTTCAGCGGGGAGCCTGCTTCCTCCTTTCTCTCTCTCTCTGCCTGCCTCTCTGTCTACTTGTGAACGCTCTCTGTCAAATAAATAAATAAATAAAATCTTAAAAAATATATGTGTCTGAAAGATATATCCAAATCCAACCACAACAAGAAAGTTTCCTTAACCAAAACTGCCAAGAAAGGCTTAGAACTGAAACGGAACCTGATAGAAGGGCTTTGGAAATGTGCAGACATATACAAGTACCTTTTCTTCTTCTCTGCGGCTAACATGAAGAACAGGAAGCTGAAAGACATCGCAATACCTGGAAGCACAGCCAGATGTTCTTTGGCAAAAACAGGTGATGATGGTGGCCTTGGCTTGAAGCCCATCTGGCGAGTACAAAGACAACCTGCATCAGGTCAGCAAGAAGTTGAGGAGTGGAGGTGGGTCTCCTTTTCACCAACCACACCAGGGAGGAAGTGAATGAATGCTTTACAAAATACACAGAAATGGACTTCACTCAAGCTGGAAACAAAGTAACTTTCACTGTGACTTCTGGAGCAGTTCCCCACTCCATGGATCCTCAAGAGAGATGTGGTGACCCTACTGTACAACCATGAGATGTGCAAGGAGGGTGATGTGCTGAACCCAGAGCAGGCCTGCATGCTAAAGCTTTTCAGGTATGAGATGGCTAAATTTAAAGTTGCTCTCAAATACATGTGGGATGTGTAGTCCAGAAGGTTCCAGCAGACGGGAAGTGACCTGCCACAGAGAGTGTCCAAGTAGGCAGAAGAATCAGGAGGAGGAAAAGTAAAAGGCTGATAGGTACTTAGAGCCCAGGCATGTGGGACCACCATCCTGCAGGTCAAACAGCAGCGAGGGTGAGACAGACAGATTGCTTTTCTTTTTCTTTCTTTTCTTTCTTTTTTTTTTTTTTTTTTGATTGCTTTTCTATAAGGAATAAAACTGTCTGTTGCTCCCTGAACAGCAAAGATGACTTTTCCTAGGAAAAAAAAAAGGCCTTGGCTTCAGGCTTTTGTCTGGATTCCCAGGGTTCCTTTTGTTCACTTTGAGCCAGCTTCCAGCTCTGGCTCCTGCATGATGGTTGGGGATGTGAGAGCCACCATCAGAGCGAGGGCTTCTTTCCTCTGGTCTTTTGCCCCTCCTGGAAACAGGGGTTTGCTAAAGAATCGAGGAAGCCTGGCCACCCTTCCTACTCTCATTCCTCTCTCCCTGTTTCCCCTGCTCCATCCCCCAGGAACACCAGGGCCAGGAGTCTTAGACAATAAGACAGGATGCTTTCACTAAGACAAGAGTAAAGTCACTTCTGAAACCCAGAGCAGATATTAAAACTATTTCATAGGGGAAAAAAAAGGGGGGTGGGAGAGCGGAAAGAAAAAATTAAAAAGTCAATAATATATATCTAAAATGTGGCAAAGATAGAGAAGGAGATGGAAAATATAAAAGAGTGCATGAAAAATATACTGAGAAGGAGTAACATATATTTAATTAGCATTCCAGAAGGAGAAAGTGGACATAATGGAGCAAAGGAAATATTTAAAGAAATACTGGCTATGAATGCTCCAGAACTAATGAAAAATATGAATCAAGAGATCCATGATATACAATATATCCAAGCAGAATAAATAAAAAGTATCATTCTAAAACTACAGAACAATAGAAGCAATGAACATATCATGAGAGCAGTCAGAGAGAAGGGGAGGAACCCCTATAGACGAGGGACAAGATGAGAACAGATGTCTTAGCAACTTCAGTAAAAACTAGAGGACAGTAGAGTAACTTATTGAAAATGTTGACAGAAAGTCCCTATTAACCTTGCATTGGATATGCAACCAAATTATCATTCAAAAATAAAAGGACCAGAAAAAACACTTACAGATAATCAAAACTGGGAACTTATACCACCAAGAGCTTTGCTCAAAAGGAAGTTCTAAAAGATATACTTTAAGAGGAAAAAGATACCAGAGGATGATCTGAAATTCAAGGTGGAATAATGGGCAAGTAAAATGGTAGCCACATATGTAAATTCAAAGAAATAATGGTCTCTATAAAACAATAATAGTGTTTTTTATATGGCATTTAAAAAGAACTGGAATATCAGAAATAATGTCGGAGTCAAGAATCTCCCTGAGTATTAAGAGGATAATGGTAACTGCAGTGTAGAGGCCCAGTGAACACCACCACGCCAAGTGATTAAAATCAACATCCTCACTACATTATGTACTTCAAGATATGGAAGACTGAGAAGGACTAATCACTTTGTGGTTTTCTTTCCAAAAATGTGTAACCTCAATCCAATTAGGAAAAGACATCAGCCAAATCGAAATTGAAGGACATTCTGCAAAATAACTGATCAGTTCTCTTCAAAAATGTTGAGGACATAAAAGACAAAGACTGTCACAGATTGCAGGAGACTAAGGAGACATGACAACCAAATTTTATATGGGATCCGGGGTTAGACTCTTGTACAGAAAAAAGACATTAATGTAAAAAATGTAAATTTCAAATAAAGTCTGTAGTTTAGTTAGAAGTATTCTACCAAGATAAATATTTCAACTTCTCTGTAAATCGAAATTTATTTCAAAATAAAATAAAAACAAAACCTGTACTACAATGTTCTAAAATCTTTTTTTAATCTGAGGTAGATGAGAAGTTGTTTAGCTTTAAGACTGTGTTAGGCGTGATTGATAAAATTTGGTAATTTTTAAAGATTTATTATCAACAATAAAAGTAGAGGGACTAGATACCAGACTTAAAAAGAGAAAAACTTTAAGGGAAAATACACAAAAGATGAAGAGGAACAATAACAATATTCTGGGAGATTTTTTAAAAAGTGAAAAAGAAATTAAACAAAAAGAAAGTATAAACAAGTCCAAATATAATCAAAATAAATGTGAATGGATTAAATAACCAATTAAAAGTTAGATTTAAAAACAAAAACCAAAACCCAAGTGCTGTTTTTGAAAGATGTCTCTAAAGCATAAGATCACAGAAAACTAAAAGAAATTAAAAGGAGAAACCCATGTTCTATTTGCACCTTGATTTAAGAAAAAGATGGCACTAAGATCACTGTGGAAATTATGGCTGCAGTGTTGCTCCCTGAACAGCAAAGATGACTTTTCCTAGGAAAAAAAAAAGGCCTTGGCTTCAGGCTTTTGTCTGGATTCCCAGGGTTCCTTTTGTTCACTTTGAGCCAGCTTCCATTAAATTATGGCTTTTCATTCTGGGTCAACTAGGAATCCATACAGGAAGAAAAAGATATTTGACCAGTATCTTGCCATCCACAAAAATTAATTTTAAGTGGACTATAGATTTATTTTTTTATGATTTTATTTATTTATTTGATAGAGAGCAAGAGAGGGAGAGCATGAGGGGAGTGGGAGTGTGGAGGGCAGGGGCAGAGGAAGGAGCAGGCTCTTACTTAGATGAGCAGAAAACAGGATGTGGGGCTTGATCACAGGACCCTGGGATCATGACCTGAGCCAAAGCAGACTCTTAATGACTGAGCCCAAGTGGGCACCCCAAGCGGACTATAGATTTAAATGTGAAAACTAGGGGCACCTGGGTGGCTCAGTGGGTTAAAGCTTTTGCCTTGGGCTCCGGTCGTGATCCCAGCATCCTAGGATCCAGCCCCCATGGGGCTCTCTGCTCAGCGGGGAGCCTGCTTCCCCCTCCCCCACCTGCCTCTCTGCCTACTTGTGATCTCTGTCTGTCAAATAAATAAATAACCGTAAAAAAAAATTTGAAAAGTAAAACAGTGAGAAGGCATTAGGATAGAGAATGAATTAAGTGGACACAAAAAAACATAATAGTAACAGATTGGAAATAACATAAATGTCCATAGTAAGAGACATATTAATAAATTTATCTTCTATCCATGCATAGAACTAACTTTAACAGAACCGTAACCACACCCAGCCAGGGTGGGGTTTAATCAACATATTTTTAGCTTTTGCTTTAACTTAATGTTAAA
Organism: Mustela putorius furo; assembly: GCF_011764305.1. Lineage (NCBI taxonomy): Eukaryota > Metazoa > Chordata > Mammalia > Carnivora > Mustelidae > Mustela > Mustela putorius. The sequence goes on from NW_025421998.1 coordinate 35,299,352, forward strand.
GATTATTAAAATTACTGTGTCCAAATCATCTCCACTCAAAAGTTTCTCAAAATGTATGGTTTATGGTTTTCATTTTAACTATAGCTGAATCAAAGTATTTGGGTGTATAATTTTCTATTTCCACAATATGCTTTGTCATATTTTAATTTTACAGTTTTTGCCTTCTGTGCCTTAAGAAGTTCTTCAAATATTTACTTCTCTATCAGTCAGGGTCCCACAGGAGAACATGCTACACTCAAATTGAGTAATTTGAGGAAGGTTTACCAGAGAGTTTATTCACAAAGGTAAAATGTAAGGGAATCACAGAAGATAGTGTTCTATCCCAGAGCCAGTACAGGGAGCTCCACTGTTCCTCCTAAGCCTGGTAGGGGAGAGAGAATCTAGACAGGCACGGTGGACAAAGGCCCCCTGACTAGAGCTTGGGACTCTGGATAAATAAATACAGTCAGCAGCAAGGCTGCTGCAAAGAGAGCCGGGGGAATAAACCCCCACTCTCACTCTCCTCCATTCTTCTTATCTTCTGATGCAGCCTCCTTTAGGCTTCTGAGGTTCAGAGAGCATGAGGGACTCTTGATGCAGTCTATACAGTTTAGCCCTCTGGGGCACAAAGCAGAATCAGAGGGTGGTGATTATAAAAATAGCCACAAGTTTTTCCAGTGTTTGCATGTGTCCCAAGAAGTAGAGTCTATTTCCTCACCTCTTGAATCTCACTTTGGCCATGTAACTCAAACTTTGGCCAATGGGGCAGTAGCAAACATGACACAAGCAGAGGCCTGAAAGCTCTCAGACACTGCACAGTTTTTGAGAGCCCTACCATCCATGCACTGTGATGTCTGGTTAGCTTATTGGGTGATGAGAAACAGTTGGCTATTATTCCAACTTTCAGCCAGCCAACACACCGAGTGACTGATCACAGCTGATCACAAATGCATGGATAAACCCAGCCATGATTATCAGAACTGCCTAGCTGAGCCAACCCCAAATTCTGGCTTTCTCACAGAATTGGGAGCTTAATGAAGTGTTTGCTTGCAGCAAAGACTAACTGGTATATGAGGAAGTAGAGATGTAACATGGGAAGGTTAAGGGGGTAGGAGAAGAATAAATGAAACAAGATGGGATTGGGAGGGAGACAAACCATAAGTGACTCTTAATCTCACAAAACAAACTGAGAGTTGCTGGGGAGAGAGGGGTTGGGGGAGGAGGGTGGGGTTATGGACATTGGGGAGGGTATGTGCTATGGTGAGTGCTGTGAAGTGTGTAAACCTGGTGATTCAGACCTGTGCCCCTGGGGATAAAAATACATTATATATTTAAATAAATAAATAAATAAATAAAAGACTAACTGGTATTAGTGGCAAATGGAATATATCCAGCAGAAATGTTTAAAAAATTTGTGCTTTGCCTTTCACAGTTCTTTAATCCATATGGAAAATTATTTTGTTTATGGTATGAGGTAGGGATCTAAAATAATATTTCTCATGTGTCTAGTCATTGTCTCTGCAATATTATTTACTCAATAGTAAATTCTTTCTTCACTGATTTCTTTTTTTAATTTTTTAAAAGATTTTATTTATTTATTTGACAGAGATAGAGAGATCACAAGTAGGCAGAGAGGCAGGCAGAGAGAGAGGGAGGTGCAGGCTCCCCACTGAGCAGAGAGTCTGATGCGGGGCTCAATTCCAGGATCCTGAGATTGTGACCACAGCTGAAGGCAGAGGCTTAACGCACTGAGCCACCCAGGGGCCCCTCTTCACTGATTTCTAATGCTGCCTCAATCATATATATATGTGTAGAGCTGTTTCTGGAATTTCAGTTCTATTCCTTTTATCTATTTGTCTAAGTTTGGATCAATACCACATATTTTAATGATTATAATCTTGGTATCTGGTAGAGAATGTCCTTTCCCCTTATCCTTTTTCCTCAAAATTATGATGGTTATTCCCAACCCTTTACATAGCCAGATCAGTTTCAGGATCTGTGCATCAAGTTCCACAAAATGTCTTGCTTGTATGTCAATAAGAATTGAATTAAACTTGTGAACTAATTTGGGAAAGAAGTGACACATTGATGATATTGATTCTTCCTGTTTAATAATGTGGTATATCTCTGTTGCTATTGGGAATGATGTCTGATTTTTTTAAAAGATTTTATTTTATTTATTTGACAGAGAGATAGTGGGAGAGGGAACACAACCAAGGGGAGTGGGAGAGGAAGTAGGCTTCCCACTGAGCAGGTAGCCTGATGCAGAGCTTGATCCCAGGACCCTGGGATCATGACCTGAGCTGAAGGCAGATGCTTAATGACTGAGCCACCCAGGTATCCCTGATACCTGATTTCTATGTCTTTTTTTAGTTTTTAAAATATTCACATATATATTGGGGCACCAGGGTTGCTCAACGGGTTGAGCCTCTGCCTTAGGCTCAGGTCATTATCTCAGGGTCCTGGGATTGAGCCTCACGTCGGGCTCTCTGTTCAGTGGGGATCCTGCCTCCCTCTCTTTCTCTGCCTGTCTCTCTGCCTACCTGTGATCACTCTCTCTGACAAATAAATAAATAAAATCTTTAAAAAAAATTTCACATATAGGAACACCATTTGTTTTTGTATGTTGATCTTGTCTCCAGAAATATGACTGGACTTTCATATGAGTTCTAATAACTTCTTACATTCTACTAGATTTTCTATAAAGACAGTATTACAAATATTGGCAGTATTTCCTTCCTCTTACTCAATTCTCTGACTCATTTATTGTCCTACTGCATTTGTTAAACACTTCAGTAAGTATAATGTGGAATAGAAGGAATGATAGCTATCTTTGTCTTATTTTTTTAATATCTGCTAATGTGGTATATTACATTAATAGATTATATTACATTAATAGATTTTCTTTATTCAACATCTGGCATTTGAGGATAAGTCAAACTTGGTCATGATATATTGCTTTTTAATAATCAGTATAATATACAATATAATCAATAAATGTAACATTTATTAATAATTTTAATACCTGTGTTATTAGTAATTTTGTTGATAATTTCCTTTTCTGTAATGTTCTTATCCAGTTTTGTGGTCAAGGTTAGCCTCATAAATTGAGCTGGGTAACTTACCCTAATTATGTGTTTGTTGATGTCTTTTATATGTTACAGGGATAATCTGTTCCCTAAAGGTTCTGTAAAATTTTCTTTTTGATCTCTTACTCATTAGATTTGATGGTTGGGATCATGACCTGAGCCAAAGACAGAGGCTTTAACCCACTAAGCCACCCAGGTGCCCCTGGCTGTAGAGTTTTAACCTCAGCATTTTGTAACAGCCCAGATTGTGCTTTTGGTTTTTGTGGGTTTGTTTTTATTTTTGTTTTTGTTTGTTTTTTGTGGGTTTTTTTTGCTTTTTCGGGTGGCTTTAGCCCTTGAGCTTTCTTTAGTAAGCATGGCATACATGGAATTGTGTGATCTTGCTGGTCTATGACAGTTCATAGTAGTGTTGTTCCCCAGGTGTTTGGTAAAAGTGTACTTATTTTTTTTTATTGTGGTAAAATATATGTAAAATTTATCACTTTAATTATTCAAATGTATAGTTAGTAGCATTAGGTACATTCACACTCTTGTGTAACAAGAGTGTAAGATGAAAATCTTACTAAACAAGGGCTGCTCTGGTCTCCATGTCTGGGTACTACAGATTATGAGTGCTGTATCCAGTTGGGACTGGTAATAGAGGAGAAACAGAGTCAGAGATGAGCTCTCCTATTATGTTGGCCTGAGTTAGGTCAGGTGTCCAACTTTGAACAAGTGACTGTGGCTAGACATCAGAGTAATACTATTTTAGATGGTACTACATGGCTCACCCCAGATATCACATATATGCATTTATGTATTTATATATACACATCTGAGAGAGCAACCCAAACCCAAAGGAAGAACAGATGTTGGAGAAGCAACTGTGATGTCCCTTATAACCACTTCTTAGAGATAACCAGTGATAAATATCATATTACTTTTTTTTTTTTTTTACAAAATTGAGGTCTTACTATGCAGTATCATTGTCTAATATGATAACAGTAGCCATATGTGGCCATTTCAATTTAGATTAAATAAAATTACAGTTTAGCCTCTCAGTCACACTAGCCATACTTCAGATGCTTAATAGCTAAATGTGTCTAGTGACTACCTTATTGAACATATCCAGCGTCACAATATATACATTGTAGTTAACATACCATGATTTGAAATGAAATATTTGAAAAGCTTACCATTTATGCCTGCAAAATATTCTGTTGAAGTCTGTTATCATTTATATGATCATTATCATGTGAACATTTTAAAGGCTGATAAATAACATTTGAAAATGTATAGGAGAAAGTATTTTTCCCCCTCCTCACAAGCACTGAGAGATTCATTTAAAAGTAAATATTGCCAATCTAATAGGCAAAAGCAGATCCCAACTCTGTTTTTATAAATATTAAGTTGAACAACCCTCTGTAATTTGTTACATATTTGAAAGACATAGGTGTTAACCCCAAGACGTTGTTATGTCCTGCAGTATCAAATTGCTTCCCGGAGTGTGGAATAAAAGCTACTCAACAGAGGCTAAAGCAACGCGGGAGCGCGTGCACACACGCCAGAGGTGGGTGTCGCGGGGGTATGAAGAGGAGGACGTAAAGCGCTGTAGATACTGGGGGGAGATGGGAAAAGAAAACCTGGCTTTGGCTTGTCGGGTGGCCCAAGTAAACAGCGCTTCGCTTCACCTGGAGCCTTTCGCAGTGGCAGTGACTCGGGTGGCCGGCAGGGCGGGGACGCGCAGGGGAGCATTCAGCAACTCAGGAGATAGCGGCAGCCTTCCGCCCCGCACTGACCCCCGATCCTGTGTCGGGCGACAGTGGCCGAGCGCCTCGGACTGGCCGCGCCCCTGCGCGTTTGTGAGCTGGCCCGGGTCACACTAGGACACCTGCGAGTGGGTTGGGGGCCTCCATTCAGCTTCCCAGGCAGGACGGGTGTCGGTGGCCACCTATGGGGCAGAGAACTCTATGTGCAGGATCCTACCGAACTTTGTTTTCTTGCCTGCGGGGCTAACAGCAGGCTGTTAGAGGCATGGTGGAAATGGCATCTAATGACGTGGAGGACACATTTTGTCGCTGTCCGACCAAACCGTCTCATAGAGCCCGAACTTTTACGTCTCGTTTCCGACGGGGGCCATTCTTCAGCTCCTGCTGGGCCCCCAACCCACTGGTCAGTGACTGCAGGCAAGCTGCCTGGGACCCGGGAAAATGAGTCTGCTCATCGCTCCGGGAGGGGACGCCCAGATACCGAGGCTTTGGAGATTTGGAGGCGTGTCTGCCTTTGCAGTTACCAGGAAGAAAACTGGTAAATGAGTCTAGGGACAGGAGAGGTGGCTATGCTTTGAAAAAGCTCCTGAGATTGCTGTGACTTGCCTTCTCCCATCATCTAAACAGGACAAACTGAAGTTCCAAGACTGTTTAGCCCTAGCCTAATATAACCAAAAACGTGGCATTTATCAGAAAAACAAACAAACAGGAAGTCTTTGTAATTGAAAACCAAATATAGGGTTTTATTTTTTATTATTAATTTTTATGTTATGTTAGTCACCATACAGTATGTCATTTGTTGTTTTTTTTTTGTTTTATTTTTAGATTTTATTTATTTATTTGACAGACAGAGATCACAAGTAGGCAGAGAGGCAGGCAGAGGGGAAAGCAGGCTCCATGCTGAGCAGAAAGCCCAGTGGGGGTGGGGGTGGGGGTGGGCCTTGATCCCAGGACCCTGGGATCCTGACCTGAGCTTTAACCCACTGAGCCACCCAGGTGCCGCATGTCATTAGTTTTTGATGTAGTGTTCCAAGATTCACTATTGGTACAGAGCTTTTAGAAAAAAGAAATGGAAAACTTAAAAGTGATCTTGCTTGATTTACTAATACAAATACCTAAGATATAATAAAATTGAAAAAATGTGTTTTACCATGATTGAAAAAATACATTCTAAAAATTCTACCTGAATTCATTCATATCTTTTGATGAACACTATTGCATCCTGTTAGAAGGTGATGTTTAAAATATTCTTAGAGTACTAAATTAACAGAAAACCTCCAAACATATTATCCATAGATTCATGTGAAAGGCTCCCCTTTCATCTGCAGAGGACCTTGTCTACAGAGTAGGCCACTTGAACTTGGTGAGGAGTCACAGACCTTTTGGTTATCAGGGTAGTTGGCCCACCATGTTCTCCAGCCCTTTTCCATAGCCTGCAACTGTTATCAAATTGTTTTAGTATATGGACCTCCCAAACCCTCGCATTACCACCAAATTATATTTTGAAATTTAAAGTTGAATAACGGGCAGCAGCTCTTTCTGCCCTGTTTCTGTGTTTTAATAAAATCACCATTTGCACCAAAATAAATAAAATAAATAAAGTTGAATAATGAATGCAATTAACTTCTCAGAATTTATGAAAAGCAATGAGAGTCCCTTTTCTGTAATTCTACATGTGTAGCCTTTTCATATCCCATTCTGTGGATTGCATTTGCAAGATATCATCTGCCTGGTTACGAACTTTGCAACTTACTGAAAATACATGTAATTTGCTGATGTTGCAGAAATCTGTGTTTTGTCTTTTTTGTAAACTGAGATATAATTGATATATAACATTAGTTTCTGGTGTACAAAAATAATGATTTGATATTTCCATATGTTGCAAATGATTACCATACTAAGTCTAGTTAAAATCCATCACCATAGTTACAAAAATCTTCTTCCTGTGAAGAGAACATTTAAGATCTTTTAGCAAATTTCAAATATGCAATAGTATTATTAACTATAGTCACCATGCTGTACATTATATTCCCATGACTTATTTATAACTGGAAGTCTGTACCTTTTAGACTGTCTTCACCCATTTCACCCACCCCTCGCCCCCTGCCTCTCACGACCACCAATCTATTCTCCCTATCTATGAGCTTGTTTTTGTTGTTGTTTTTTAGATTCCACATGTAAGGGAGAGCATATGGTATTTTTGTTTCTCTGTCTGATTTACTTCACTTAGCATAATGCCCTCGAGATTCATCCATATTGTAGCAAATGGCAAGATTTCTTTTTCATGGCTGAATACTATTCCATTGTAAAAATATGGTACCTTTTTTTTTTTTTTTTTGTCCATTCATCCATTCATGGCCACTTCGGTTGTTGCTGTGTCTTGGCTATTGTAAATAATGCTGCAGTGAATATGGGGATACGTGTCTTTTTTTTTTTTAAGTTAATGTTTTTATTTCTTTTGGATAAATACCCAGAAGTGGAATTGCTGGATCATATGGTAGTCCTATTTGTAATTTTTTGAGGAACATCTATTCTGTTTTCCATAGTGGCTGCACCAGTTTACATTTCTACCAGTAGTGCACGAGGGTTCTCTTTTCTCCATATATTTGCCAACACTTGTAATTTCTTTTCTTTTGACACTAGCCATTCTAACAGGTGTGGTGTGAGATCTATTATGGTTTTGATTTGCATTTCCCTGATGATTAATGATATTGAGCACCTTTTCATGTGCCTGTTAGCCATTTGTATGTTTTTGGAAAAATATCTATTCAGATCCTCCGCCCATTTTTAAATCAATTTTTTTTTTTTTTTTTTTTTTTGCTATTGAATTGTATGAGTCCTTTATATACTTGGGGTATTAACCCCTTTTCAGATATATAACTTGCAAATATTTTCTTCTGTTCCATGGGTTGCCTGTACATTTTGTTTATGGTTTCCTTTGCTGTACAGTTTTTAGTTTGATACAATCGCATGTTTATTTTTGGTTTTTGCTGCCTTTGGTTTTGGTGTCAAATCCAAAAAGCCACCCAAAGCCAATGGCAAGGAGCTTGCCCCCTATGTTTTTTATTTAGAGTTTTATCAGTTCAGGTCTTATGTTCAAGTTTTTAATCCACTTTGTTAATTTTTTTTAAGTAGGCTCCATGCCCAGTGTAGAGCCCAATGCAGAGCTTGAACTCACAACCCTGAGATCAAGACCTGAGCTGAGATCAAGAGTCAGACACTTAGGGCACCTGGGTGGCTCAGTGGGTTAAAGCCTCTGCCTTCGGCTCAGGTCGTGATCCTGGGGTCCTGGGATCAAGCTCCGTATCAGGCTCTCTGCTCAGTGGGGAGCCTCCTTTCCCCCTGCCTCTGCCTGCCTCTCTGCCTACTTGTGATCTCTGTCAAACAAATAAAATCTTTATTAAAAATTAAAAAAAAAACAGTCACATACTTAACCGACTGAGCCACCCAGGCACCCCTGTGTTAAATTTCTGTGCATAGTGTAAGACAATGGTCCAGTTTCCTCCGCACCATTTATTGAAGAGACTGTCCTTTTCCCATTGTATATGATTGGCTTCTCTGTTGTAAATTGGTTGGCCAAATATGTGTGAGTTTATTTCTGGGCTCTCTATTCTATTCCACTAACATATATGTCTGTTTTTATACCACTACTATACTGTTGGAAATATATATTATTTGCTGATGTTCCAGAAGTCCATACTTTTTGTTGTTTTCTTAAGGCATTAAAAGCTGCTGTTTAGGAGTGCCTGGGTGGCTCAGTGGGTTAAAGCCCCTGCCTTCAGCTCAGGTCACGGTCTCAGGGTTCTGGGATCAAGCCCCACATCGGGCTCTCTGCCCAGTAGGGAGCCTGCTTCCTTTCCTTCTCTCTGCCTGCCTCTCTGCCTACTTGTGATCTCTCTCTGTCAAATAAATAAAATCTTAAAAAAAAAAAAAGCTGCTGTTTAGTATACTTACTATCTTTATTCAGCATAAGGTAGAAATGAAAAGTTTCTTAATTTTAATATAGCAATTTATATTACCTTTGGTCTTTGGAATGCAGGTGGTTTTCTTATCTTTTTTTTGTTTGTTTTTTTATAGGGAGTTTACAAAGTTTCTGACTTGTGATTTAAACTCCACATTAAAAAGAAAATTGGACGCTGAGATCATGACCTGAGCCGAAGGCAGCGGCTTAACCCACTGAGCCACCCAGGCGCCCTAAAATCCCACTTTTAACTAACCAAGTTAGTTACTTGTGAGTGAAATGGTTGAAATAAATTAAAAACCCAAACTGGCCTTTCTTCCTCCTAGGGTTATGTGTACAAAACTATTCCAATATTAGTTGCAAGTAGACAATCTAGAAAGGAAAAATAGGGCACATTCAATTTAAGTGAAAATTGCTTATCCATTTTTGTCTGCAGATGACTTATTTTAGATTCTTTGCCTTTCACTGCCCTACTGGTATATATTCAATAAATACAGACAAAAAGTATTATCAGCACCTATAAAATGTAACTGGGAAGGAATGTTATTAAAACATCACATGGCACATTCAAAAGTCAACAAATGATTTGCTAATTACTTGTGTGGGTTTGTACTTGTGTTATTTGCTCATATAATTGAGTTGATGATATAATTACATGATTCTGTAATAACTACAGCATTTAGTATGCTCTGAGGGAGACTTCTTTTAAAAACAATAGCTTTAGATATGTATTCCTTTTTTTTTTTTTTTAAGATTTTATTTATTTGAGACAGAGTGAGAGAGAGCGAGCATGAGCAGGGTGAGGGGCAGGGAGAGAAACAGGCTCCCTGTACCCTCCAATATGGGGCTCGATCCCAGAACTCTGGGATCACAACCTGAGCTGAAGGCAGATGCTTAAACAACTGAGCTACCCAGGTGCCCATGGATGTGGATTATTTTTAAATGTACAATTCTGTTCCATTTTTACAGTAATGTTAGAAAGCTATTATTTTTCACCCTGTACATGTAGTCCACTGCCAGCAAAGCACTGCAGATGAGAAAGTGGGGGCAGCAGGCTCATCCTTTCTGTCCTCAGTGTGGGATCATCAGTTCAAAGGGAGTACGTATTTTCTAGACTGTTTTACCAAAAGATTAAATCAATTTTCAGTTGCAACCAAAATTATTCTCATATGTTCTCTCAGTTTTGTGCCAACATTCATTTTTATTAATATAATTAGTTGAGTTTTATTTCATATAATTTAAACTAACTTAATAAGGGCTTGGATTTGGGGTGCCTGGGTGGCTCAGTGGGTTAAAGCCTCTGCTTTCGGCTCAGGTCATGATCCCAGGGTCCTGGGATCGAGCCCCACGTCGGGCTCTCAGCTAAGCAGGGAGCCTGCTTCCTCCTCTTCTCTCTCTGCCTGCCTCTGCCTACTTGTGATCTCTGTCTGTCAAATAAATAAATAAAATCTTTAAAAAAAAATAAGGGCTTGGATTTTGTAAGTAAAATTTTATATTTCCCCATATTTTTTATTTTTTAAAATTTTATTTAAATTCAATTAATTAACATACAGTATATTAATTCGTTTCAGAAGTGGAGTTCAGTGATTTATAAGTTGCATATGATACCCAGTGTTTATTACATCACAATTGCTCCTTAATGTCCATCATCTAATTACCCCATCCCCATCCCCATCCCCCTCTCCCTTCCAGCAACCCTGTTTATTTCCTGTGGTTAAGAGTCTCTTATGGTTTGTCTGTCTCTCCGATTTCATCTTCTTTTATTTTTCCCTCCCTTACCCTATGCTCCTCTGTTTTGTTTCTTAAATTCTACATGTGAGTGAAATCATATGACAATTGTCTTTCTCTGACTGACTTATTTCGCTTAGTGTAACACTCTTTAGTTCCAATCACATCATTACAAATGGCAGTATTTCTTTTTTTGATGGCTGAGTAGTATTCCATTGTGTGTTTGTATTCTTTATCCATTCATCTGTCAGTGGACATCTGGGCTCTTTCCACAGTTTGGCTATTGTGGACATTGCTGCTATAAACATTGGGGTACCCTGCACCCCAATTTGTATCTTTGTATACCTCCCCATATTTTAAAGTTGTCTGCATTTCTGAACATAGACTCTCTGTTAACCTTTGACCACTCCCTCTTGGAATTTGGGTACTGACTTAAATTTCTATGAAATTTTTATATATTTTTGGTAAATTGTGAACACTTGTAGAGCAAGTTATCTTTTCTTAAATATGCTTTTAAAATTTACATATAATAAAATTTCCTTCTTTGATGTACAATTTCATGATATTTGACAAAGACACTGAGTATTTGTCAATCACAGTAAAGATACATTTTTTTTTAAGATACATTTTTTTAACTAAATAAATCTTAGTTATATATTTGCCCAAGAGAGAGAGAACAAGCAGGGGGAGTGGCAGGCAGAGGGAGAAGCAGGCTCCTTGCTGAGCAAGGAGACCATTACAGATTCGATCCCAGGACCCTGGGTTCATGATCTGAGCTGAAAGCAGATACTTGACCAACTGAGCCACCCAGGCATCGTGAGATATAGTTTTTACTTCCCCAAATTCCCTCATGCTTCCCTTTTAGTTTCCCACATCCACTCACTCCCATCCTTACTCTCTAATAACCACTATTTGCTTTCTGATCCTATAGTTCTACCTTTCCCAGAATGTCATCTAAATGGAATGTTTATAGTTTATAGTTTATCAACTATTGAGTCTGGCTTCTTTTAGTTAGCATAATGTATTTGAAATTCATCTATATTGTTCACCAATACTTTATTCTTTTTTGTTGTTGAGTAGTATTTCATATGGATGTATCTGAGTTTGTTTCACTCACCTGTCAAATGATGTATGGGCTGTCCAGTTTGGGGCAGTTATCAATAATTATATTTCACATGAATTGTGAAAAAAAGTATATCCTATAAAAGTCGAGATACAGATTTCTGTGTGAATGTAAGTTTTTTTTTTTTTCTTTGATGAATTCCCAGGGATGGTACAACTGGCTTCCACAGTAGGTTTCTATCTAACCTAGAAGCTACCGAACTCTTCCAGGGGCATCTGAGTGGCTCAGTTGGTTAAGAATCTGACTCTTGATTCAGAGTTGTGGGGCATGAACTCGGGGTTTTGGGGTTGAGCTCCACACTGGGCATGGAGCCTGCTTAAGATTCTCTCCCTCTCCCTCTGTTCATTCCTCTAATAAAAAAAGAAAAATTAAAAACTACCAAACTCTTCCAAAATGGTCGTGCCATCTTGCAGTCATCTGAGCCATATATAGCCAAATGCTAGCCATTTTACATTCCTGTTAGTTGCTCTAAATTCCTTCATTCTTTTGCCTTCCTTTATATGGTATACATTTAAAAGGCATTTTAAACACCATTGTTATCTTTCATGATATCCATAAATGTGCTATCACTGAAAATACTAGTCTGTTTTTCTCTAGTGAGAGTAAATATTTTTTTAATATTTAATTTTTGGCCATATGAAATGTATTGAATATACATATCCAGGATGTACCAAGCTATTTCTTTTGCATACTTATACCATTTACCTAATGAGATACTTTGGGGGCTGCTCTACCTTTGCCCATTTCTCAATGGAATTCAACACATTTCTTCAAATGATCCTCCATTCCTCATCTTGGGCAGTATATACCATATTCCCAGTTGCCCAAAACAGAAAGAGGGTTATGATACCTGTCTCTTCCTTAGTTCCCATATCTAAAAGGTCAGTGGGCTTTGTAAAAACATGAACCCACTTCTCCCCATTGTCTTACACTTTCTTGCTCAGATCCCTTTGAGCCCTGGCCCAGGGTGATCTTTCAACATACAGATCTGAGCTAGTCAAGTGCCAAAGGCTCCAATGGCTCCTCATTAGCAGAGAACACAAAATCCTTTAAAATATGTCCTTTTTTTTTTTTAAGATTTTATTTATTTATTTGAGAGAGAGACAGTGAGAGAGAGCATGAGTGAGGAGAAGGTCAGAGGGAGAAGCAGACTCCCCGTGGAGCTGGGAGCCTGATGCGGGACTTGATCCCGGGACCCTGGGATCATGACCTGAGCTGAAAGCAGTTGTCCAACCAACTGAGCCACCCAGGCATCCCTCCTTTTTTTTTTTTTTTTTTTTTTTAAAAGCCTCCCCAGCTTTCCCTTTACCTGACAAATGTCTGAATACAGAAGCCAGCCTGCCAGATTTTAAACTGTGACTCTACCATGTACCGGTTTTTGACCTTAGACAAGTTAACAACATAGTGTATGAAAATGAAAATATTTACAACACTGCATTAGAAAGTTTGACTTCTAACCTTTTTATAAGAAAACAAGTATCTTGTTACATTTTTATTACAATCACAGTTATGTTCCTGATTCATTCTCTGGAGCCAGACTGCATTGATAGGAATCTCAGCTCCACCACTTAAATTGTAATCTCTTTGGCAAGCTATTTAACTTTCTGTTTCTTCATCTGTAAAGTGGGAATAATAGTATTTGCTTCATCGTGATTATTTTAAGGGCTAAATGAATTAATATATCTAAAACAATGCCAAGGCACATAGTAAGCACCATTTTAAGTACTAGCTATTGTCATTATTCAACTAACAGGTAAGTCAGTCCCTAATTTCCCATCCATTATTGGTGTCCTTCCAATAAATCCTGAACAACCAGTGCTTCCTTCTTTTTCTTTCTTTCTTCTTCTTCTTTTTTTTTTTTTTTAAGATTTGTTTATTTTAGAGAGAGTGAGCAGGGCTGGAGGGAGGCAGAGGGAAAGGAATTTCAAGTAGACTCCTTGTTGAGCCTGGAGCCCAAGAAGGGCTCCTTCTCAGAACCCTGAGATCATGGCCTGAGTTGAAACTGAGTTGGAAACTTAACTGACTGAACTACCTTGGTGCCCCCAGTGCTTCCTTCTATCATAGAAAGTAGTACAATGTATAAAGTTGCCCTTCTCACTTAGACTGTATGATGTCTGAAAGATATTTCCTTCACCTCAAGCATGCTGCTTGCATCTAAGAACTCCCAGGGCTTACCTTCTTTTGCCTTAGGGCCTTTTCAGTCTGCCTACCTCTGCCTTTCCAAATACTTCTGACCTTATGAATACAAACTTCAAATGAGAATCACACCATCACAGATGGATTTTTGAGAAAGTATTTTTGGCTTAAATTCAAGCCACCTTAATTCCTTCATCAGTTTTCTATATAGCACAGCAAAAACAATTTATATTTTTTCCATTTCATTTTACTGAAATTATTTTCATTGGGAGTATTTTTCTGTACAAATTATAAAGCAAGGAATTGATTCATCAGCCAGCATTTTTGGCATATATTTAAGTAGTTCCAATTAGTTTCTGCTATTGAGTTCCTCAGGATCAAATTAAATTCTAAATTTTATTGATCCAATTCATCTATTAAATTTGGTCAAGAACTGTGGCCAGTTTTACTTTGTTAAATATTTCCATCAAGTCTGATGTTGGTGGGAGTGGTCAATTTTGGCAACTTTAATCTTATGAGATACATTCTTCAGCAAGTTTTTTCTAATACATTTATCATGTGTAGCGTTAGCTGTTCTGGGGTTTGTTTTGTTTTCATTTTATTTCTTTTCAGTGTTCCAGCATTCATTGTTGGTTTTATTTTTAAAATGGAAACTTATTTGTCGTGATTTGGATAAACAATTGTTTGAATTTACTTTTTAGCTAAAAATGAGAAAAATTTTTCAATTCTCCAGGATCATTCTTTGGCTCAAAACACCTCACTCCATTTCCCTTCTCCCTCAAATGTCTTTATATCCTCCTTTCTCACTCCTCAGATACCAGCTCAGGCATCACTTGCTCAGGGACGCCTCTCTTGATCTCTAAAGCTAGATCAAGCTTCCCACTTTATGCTTCCCTTTCATCACTTATTGGACTTTAAAATATATATTTCCATGAGTATTTATTGTCTCCCTCATTAAACTTTGTTTAAGTAAAGGCAGAAGCTTTGTTTTTCTTACTACTGGATCCCTGGCCCATAAATAGCACTCAGATTTACTGAAAGAATGATGAAAAGGAAAATGGTATCTTTTATCTCCAGTACATACCCAATGTCTGACCAATACTAGGGATTCATTAAAATTTGTTTGTATTTCTCTGTTCTTGCTTATTTCTGGTTTGTTATCCTCTGACAGAAAATGATTTTTTCCCCTCAATACTATATTTGAAAATTGACTTTCTAATGCTATATATTTTTAAGCCTTTAACACCAAGCTACTCTAATAGTCTTCCCTTCCCTACAGGGCTGCCATACTGTGTAACCCAGGATGGTACACTGTATTCTATGGAGCAGAGAGTTGTTTGAAGTACTATGATTGCATCCTTACCTCCCTCTGTGAAGGGAAAAGCATTTAGCTAACTCCTAAAGTTGGTTGTAAGAGCAGTTCTAAACCCCAGCTGTACATCAGAATTACATGGGGTACTTTCAAGACAGAAATCCTGGGGTGTCTGGGTGGCTGAGTCAGTTAAGTGTCTTTCTTTGGCTCAGGTCATGATCCCAGGGTGTGCGTCAGGCTCCCTGCTCAGCGGACAGTCTGCTTCTCCCCCTCCCTCTGCCACTCCCCTTGCTTGTGCTCTCTTGCTCTTTCAAATAAATAAATAAATCTTTAAAAAAGGCAAAACAAAACAGAAATCCTTGAGCCCCACCCTACATTTATTGAGTCATTACACAGTCAAACTCCCTACATGACTGCAGAACCAGGGTTAGGAAACACTTGGCTGGAGCACAGGATGAGTGTGGGAAAAGTGGTTACACATTACTCTGGATAGGAAGGTTAGAGACCATGAAATTGGGGTCCCCATATGCAATACTAAGGAGTTGGAATTTAATTCTACATATAGTAAGGAACCATGAAAGGCTTTCAGAGGGCAATGAAATAATCAGATCTGTAAGAAAGGTGAACTTGGCACCAGTGTGGCAGATATGTGGGCAGGGTGTAGAGCCTCAGCCAGGGGAAGCCAGGGAGGAAGTTAAATAAACTTAGGAACAAGTGATAAGGACTTGAACGAGGGTGGATGCAGTGCAACGGGGAGAAAGGGAATGGGAAAGCACTCACAAGACATTTGACAAGACTCAATAAATGAAATGTCTAGAATAAGAAAGGAGAGAGAGGCTGAAAACCCCTCCAAGATTTCTAGGCTAAGCAACTGGATGCAATTTGATGATGCCACAAAGCAAACAAAAAATACAAGTGGAAGGGCAGAATTGAGCAAGCAAAGGGAACAGATTCTGTTTCCAGGTATGAAGAAACAGAAGTTCCTTTTGTACACCATTTAGGTAGAGCTAGAATAGCAGGAAATTGGAAATTAAGATCTAGAATTCATAAGAGAATCCGAGGCTGAAATTTTAGGTTTGGGAGTCAACAGGGTATTTCAGTTGGGGCCACTGGAATGAATGAAACCAAACATGGCATTGTTTATGCAGAATCAAAATTGCTTAGAACAGATTTAGAGATAAAATCAGGTTTTCTCGTTCAATTTACTTAAACATATAATTTTAATAAGGCTCAGAAAGAGCACCATTAGAAATAAACAGAAATTAATGTGAAGTATCAATTGCAATATATATAAATTATCTGTCGTCTTTAGGACAACTTCAAATATAACTACTATATCTCTGTACTCATTTAACTGTTGGCTTGGAAAGACTAGTTTCTAAGCTTATTAAATAGCAGATTAGTCAAGATGAGTCAGATGACTCAGATTATGAGTCAGCTCCTCATCTATGCTATCAGTACTCCCCCTAAATGAAACAGATATTTGGTGATCTACTTCATATAATGTAAAGGCAATATGATTCATTAAGCTAAATCATAAAAATACAACATATGTAATAAATGGAGATTATATCCAGAGATTGTCAGTTAATCTGTGTGTCTATGTATGTGTATGTTGTGTGCCAGGCACTTTTGTGTCATTTACTTTAATTCAAATTCATTACTAGATCTGGAATTATTTCAATAGAAAAAAACCCAAATTTAAGATTCCTAAGAACTGCCGCTTCTGGAGAGTGAACGAACTTATATATACGAGTCCCAGAAATCTTCATTTAAAGAGGCATCCAGGTTAATTATGATGCAGGGGGCTCAAGAACTATACTTTGAGAAATACAAACTTATACTAGTTATACATCTTAACTAAGACTTTTAAAAACATGTTGATAAATTTTCTTGGATTACAGAAAAATTTTTGGAATAGCAGTGTTATGTAGTTTAAGTAGAAAATATATTTATTCAACTTTGTTGACTTTCAGTATATTTTGAAATGACACACAAAGTTATACCAAACCTATTTTAATTTCATTACATTCCACTTCAAATTCTTTACCATTTACCAAAAATAACTTTTTATAAAGCTTACTGTTTCGTCCATTAATATACAGATGATCAATCTATACTTTTTTGCATGTTTCTCTCAAAAGTTAGAATAGCTTATGATATTATATAAAACTAACTGGTATATTACACACCAAACAGAAGTACAGATTCTGTACAATGTAATAGTATACATATATATTACAAGAGACTTAAACAAGTAATAGTTTAAGAAATCTTTCATGGAAAAAAAAACTGCATTACAAAATGTGGTGGCTTAAGTATCAGCTGCTTTCCACTCATGAATTTCTTTCAGTCGGCATTAACTGTCCATTTAGCTTCATTAATAGTTTTACCACAAGGCCAGCCTACAAAGTAAAATATATGGTGACAGTAAATATCAAA
This sequence comes from Mustela putorius furo, assembly GCF_011764305.1. Lineage (NCBI taxonomy): Eukaryota > Metazoa > Chordata > Mammalia > Carnivora > Mustelidae > Mustela > Mustela putorius. The sequence continues at coordinate 35,316,870 of NW_025421998.1, forward strand.
CACGTATGGCAGTGGACAGTTCCCTATATATATGAAAAGGAAGCTTCTTGGTAGAAGGCAGCTTGTCAAGAATAGGAGTACTTAGGCTTTCAAGAGAGTTAAGGAGCACCTAATATCTTGAAAAAAAAAAAAAAAGGGAATACTGACCAGAATTAAAGGAAATGGCAGAAAAAAGATTTTCACTATTATAAAACTGAAATATTCACTATTATAAAACTTACTCAGATAAGTTTCAGGTTATTTGCTTAGGCAAGGCCTATGTTTTTTTCTCTTGGTCTTAAATATCTTCATTTCATAAGTTATCAAAGGTTTTCCTTGAAGCAAAATGGATTGTCACTTTAAAATCTTTTTTCCTTTTCTTTTTAATTTAATTAGCTAACATATAATACATCATTTGTTTTTGATGTAATGTTAAATGATTCATCAGTTGTGTATAACACCCAGTGCTTATCACATCACTAATACAGCAGTTCATAAGAAGTCCAAAGTAATTGATAAGTACTTACCTGTTTTGTGTGTACTATAAAGCTCATTTTATTTTCCATACTATGGATCTGAAAACATGTATCAGCATCCCCCAACTGCCACATAAAACAACCATACTTAAGACTGATGAGTAAAGCCTGCAACGTAATTAGAAACTGTTTTATTGAAATATATATTAAAAACAATACCTCTCTTACTATCTATAGTGCCCTAATTGACCTGTCTAAACATAATGGTTTTGAATGTCAGAATAAAATCTATGAGGTACCCATATTAACCTCACAGAACCTAAAGTACAGAGCCACATAGATGGTAGATGCTCAGGAGACTACCTCGAGTAATGATAAATTGTTTGTATTAGACTGACAAAATATTTTAAAGATGCCTGTTCTGTGGTATGTGTACACACACACACACACACACACACACACAGTCTCTGGAATATCATTCAGCCATGAGAAAGAAGATAGTACTTCCATTTTCCACAACATGAATAGACCTCGAGGTCATTATGCTAAGTGAAATAAGTCAGAATAAGACTAATATTACAGGATACCACTTAATTCAGAGTCTAAAGAAGCTGAAGTCACAGAAACAAATGGAATGGTGGCTACCAAGGGCTGGGGGATGGGTGAAATGAGGAAATGTTGGCCATGGAGTATAAACTTGCCAGGTATAAGATGAGTAAGTTCTGGGGAATCTAATGTACAGCATAGTGACTATAGTTAACAATACTGTAATATCTATTTCAAGTTACTGAGAGAGGAGATCTTAAATGTTCTCATCACAAAAAAGAGATGGTAATTGTGATATGTAACATGATGGAAGTATTTGCTAATGCTATGGTAATAATCATTTTGTAATATATAAGCATACCAAATCAACCCACTGTATACCTTAAACATACACAATGTTATATGTCAATTATGTTTCAGTAAAGCTGAGAAAAAAAGATTCCCAATCTCTCAGTGACTTTCAGGAAAATTAAATAGGTTTTTACTTTCTGCATACTAAAAACATTCCCTTTACTTTATGCAGTATCTTCTGAATATGTACTTGGTACTTTCAGATCTGAAATTTACATGAGGTAACATGCTGACTTAGGCAATTCCATCTCACTAAAATTAAGTACAGTGATATATCTATTGTAAAAATGAGCATAATTATAAAAATTAATAATATACCCTTCAAAAATTCATCAAATCATTTAAAGCAAGTATTAGAATAACCTATTCCTACATTTTCCTAATGAAAAGCTATATTTAAAACAGGCATTCAATTGTATCTTTTTGATTATTTTAAAATGTCTCTCCTAACAGTAACTTTCATTTTCCTGCCCTGAAAATATATCCTTTATATACACACATGTACAAAGAAAGTGTTTGCGCAACCTTTATAATACACGTTTAAAAACATCTGCATTCTATGACTAGCAGTTCTTCACGTATTGATTATAAAAACTGAAGTGGCTCAGTGGGTTAAAACCTCTGCCTTTGGCTCGGGTCGTGATCCCAGGATCCTGGGCTTGAGCCCCATATTGGGCTCTCTGCTCAGCAGGGAGCCTGCTTCCCCCTGTCTCTCTCTGCCTGCTGCTCTGCCTACTTGTGATCTCTGTCAAATAAATAAAATCTTCAAAAAAAAAAATCACTTAAAAAGAAAAAGAATTGAAGTTACGTGAAAAAGATAGGTTTAGGGCATTTTTAAAGTGATGTTCTTAAATGAAACAGTACAATTAATTTTCATGAGTGTACATTATATATAATGGGAGTAACATCGTCTTTACAATAAGCAAATTACATTTATATTGTAAAATATAGCTTTGTAGATAGGATATGCTAAAATATCTACTTACCAATGTACACAATGAAATACTGATTCGAGATATAATACTCGAATTTTGGATCTATCTTTTGGATCAGTTGCTTGAAATTTGTTCAATCAAGATGCAGAAAATGTTCCAGTAGTATGGCCTCAAAACAATTTAATATACAGAAAAAAAAAAAAAACCTGTGGTACAAGTCCTCAATTATATGGAGGCCAAATTACTAACAGAAGTACTGAGGTTCTAAATTTGAAGTAAAGGTTTTGTTGGTAAAGAACAGAATGCATGAAGGAAGGAATTTTTGAGAAACCCGTAATAATGAAAACAGCTCAATGAAGCTGGAATGTCCCAGTCCATATGGTAATTTTGGGAGATCAGTCTAATCCAGAAGGAAAAAGGTGTTCTCTCTAGAAGGTAAAACTTAAAAAGGGGCAACTTGTTTAGTGAGGGAAATAAAAAACCACAAGAGAAATGGTAAAAACAGTTGAGAGCAGAAAAGGGAAAACCACAGGGGTGCCAACTCCTGATCTCCAGATTTTGAGTTTGAGCCCCATGTTGGGTGTAGATTACTTAAAAATAAAATCAATCTCTCTCTCTCTCTCTTTTTTTTTCCCCAAAAAGGGGGGGGGGGTGAACCACAGAAGTCAGAAGTAATACATAGCCAGCCAGCAGACAGGAGAAAAAGTGCTGTTGACAAGTGATCATGAAGATGGCATTATGTGGATATTTAAATAACCAGTTGTACTTGAGAAGGGCATTATGGCCAACATAAATTGATATCAGCAAAGGGCATATCTACTGCCTGGGTGTGGCAGTAGAACTATTATGGTTAAAGATACATTAACAAGTACAGTTCAGTGATGGAAGTAGCAATGCATTCATTATAGTAAAACACTGACCTACAACACAGTCTATTATACATTCAATAGTGTCTACATTTTAAGTAAGTATAACAGAAAAATCTCTGCTAAGCATATGAAATTGGCTAGCCTATACTTTCTAAGGGAAAATTCTCATTATTTCAAAGAGAAACAAGACACAGAAGATAGAATTGATATAAAAAACACAGCTGTATTCTATCTATAGCTTTTCATGAAATTTAATCTCTGAAGCTATCATATCCCAAGTAGAGTTTTAAATGTAAATAAGGGTATATTTGCAAGTGAAGATGTTTAATCTCTTAAAGTAAGCTTGTCAAATTCACCCCAGCATATCTTGATGACTGTAAGACAACCAAGGACAAGCTGTTCCCACCTTTGATGATTATAAAATATAATAACTTAGAGCTTTCATCAGTGCTATAAATTTATCAGTGGTTTAAGGAGCACAGGTAATGGTTAGATGGCAGAAAATATTGTTACCCTTTGGTTTAATCACCTTCTTATACCCAAGGACAGTATTTTTATTTAATTCCTAGAAATCAAACATCTTATCCTTTCCAAAAAAGCAGACTGTTAACTAATAATATTATCATCCTCTGCCTGCTACTGCAATCCACTCATTCCTGGGCCAGAATATTATTCATAACATGAAATGTTATAATGCTGACCCATCATATGGGGACTAAATAAAATGTTTTATTGTTGCCTAAATTTGAAATGCTACCAAATATCAAACATACACTATAGCTTACAGAAGAGTCTTAGTGTCATACCCAGAGCATCACCATTTAGTATAATAAAGGATTTATAATGTTGTATAAAATGCTCTGAAATAGCAGAGGAAAAACTTCTTGAAATGGTAAGGGAAATTTCTCCTTTAATTTCCTTTAACAAATTTAGTACAAAAGAAATAGAAAAATGGTTGCAAACTAATATGAAGCAACCTATTTTGTCTGAAAAAGTAGCTTAAATAGAAAATGATAATGAGCAAATGACCCAAAAGCAAGCTGACATCAGAGACTTCAAAAAAATCCAGTTCCAGATAAACATCTGAAGTCAGTCCCTATTCAACACTATGTCCCTACATATTCTCTATCTCCATTCACAGGCATATCTAACAGCGTGATAAAATGGCAACTGTCCATAAGGATGATCTGGAGTTATCAGAAAATGACTAAACTACTTTTAGAAGTTATGTGATTACATAATAAAAGATTATGAAAATAAAAATTAGGTTTATGATAAAATTTCCTAATTCAAAATGTCTTTTTTGACAAGCTGTTTATTACCTCAACTGATCTATTTATAGGCAAATCTGAATGAATAAAATTAATGATTTTTCTTAGCTTCTTATTATAAACTAGAAAGCTGTTCATCCTGATAAATGCATTAAATATGCTAAAAATAATCCCAAATTTCACATTATAATGACTCTGATTAAAAAAAGGAGTATAATACAATAATAAGCCTCTTATGGAAAAGCTCTGAAGTGATCTAATAATAGTCCCTTCCACACTTCATCTTGCCTGTTTCCCAGGCTTTTACAACAAATTCTAATTTTCAAAGTGAATCCCTTGTATCAGATAGTCTATTTTTCTTTTTTAATCTGTATTGTTTTCATTTAAACTTAACTGAATTTTTAAAATAGGTAATATAATCACAGTTAAAATTTTTAAGTTGCAAAACGGTACATAGTAAAAAGTCTCCCTCCTACTCTTGTTCTCAGTTACCTCATTGCCTTCTCTAAAGGCTTTATGACTTTCTAATCATACACAAGCAATATGTATTTATGTAAATACAGTCTTCACTTCCCCCATTTTTACACAAATAGTAGCCTATTACATATGGTTCACCACTGTGCTTTTTCACTAAATATATCTTGGAAATCATTCTATACATTCTTCATTCTTTTATATGGATGCACAGTATTTCAACATAGAAATGTACTATAATTCATATAACTGTAATTAATGTTAATAATATAATTAACCCCTTACTGACAATTATTTACTTTTCAACCCTCATCCTTTGCTATTACAAATGAAATTGCAATGAATAGTATTATATAGTCGTCATTTCTAGATTGTTCATACAGACTGGTACCATTTTTTTGACATTATAAAATGTAACTGGTTAAAAACAGCTGTAAATCTACCTTAGTTTCCATGTTGAGGAGATGAAGTCCTTTTATATTCACTCCTACATACACAGGGATGACTTTATGATTGCTGGGGCTTGCCTTTGTAAATATCTGTCCTGTGAAAAAAGCTGCTCCATATGTAGGAATTTCCCAACAATTCTGTAAGAACATGCGCTGAAGGTGATGCATTTCTTTACTGACACCCTCACTTGTACTAAGATTCTAAAAACAAAGTAAAATAAAAGAGATGTGAACAGAGAATATACCTTTGATAATCCAAAGAGATCAACTAAGCAGTTTGTAAAATCATGGCCACCCCCAGAGAAAAATACAATTGTGTGACACTAGCCCAAGAGAAATGTTTTTTTGAGATGTTAATCTTTAAAAACGGAAAGAAATATCAAAATCTAAAAATATTGTTTCTCTATTCTATTAGTTTTTAAGTGACCCTTCGAAAGGGATAGTGTATAATTTCATGGGTGTGTATATGTGCCTGTGTTTAATCTCTAGTCCTTACCACAGAAGCCAACATACAGAATGTATCCTGTAAAAGATTCCACATTGTTAAAAATAAAAATATCATGCTATCAGTTTTGTGTGAACTAGAAGGTCTATTTTTAATTTCAAGACAGTAAATTTAAAGTAATTATGTTTAAAACATATTAAACAATTTCAAACAATTTAATTTACAAATTTTCAACTAGGATATAAAGTATCCTTATTTGTATTAAAAGCTTACCTTGTATTCATGAAGTATTCGGTTTGTCCAGTGAGGTGCTTTACTTTTGAGTTTGGTAACAGGTACAATGGATTTTAAATTTTCTTCACTGTAAGCAAATATGACATGTTTTAAATAAATCATCCTTAGTAGCTAAAGTACATAAATCATTTAGAAACAAACTGCTTTAAGTAACATGATTTTTTGAGCTGAAGAATCTGTATTGTAAAATATTAGAGAACTCTCAAAATTTTATGCAAAAGGCCATAATCCCAACATTCTCATTTAAGAGAAATGTTTCTTCTTTCAACAACCACAAAATATTTTTGAAAATTGAAAACCACAGGGGCACTTGGGTGTCTCAGTGGGTTAAGCCTCAGGGGACTGGGATCAAGCCCTGCATAGGGCTCTCTGCTCAGTGGGGAGCCTGCTTCCCCCCCCCCTCTCTGCCTGCCTCTCTGCCTACTTGTGATCTCTCTCTGCCAAATAAATAAATAAAATATTAAAAAAAAACCCCAAACCATTCAACTGTAACTGGTACTGGAGAGCTGAAAATTAACACCAAAGACAGAGAGACATGAAATCACATGTTTAATCTTTGAGAGAAAACACTGAGGTTTTAAACACTGAAGCTTAATTAATTGTGATTTTCAATTTTTTCTTTCTTTCTTTCTTTCTTTTTTTTTTTTTTTTAAGATTTTACTTATTTATTTGACAGACAGATCACAAGTACGCAGAGAGGCAGACAGAAGGCAGGCAGAGACAGAGAGGCGGGAAGCAGGCTCCCCACCGAGCAGAGAGCCCAATTCTGGGCTCATTCCCAGGACCCTGGGGTCATGACCTGAACTGGAGGCAGAGGCTTTAACCCACTGAGCCACCCAGGTGCCCCCAAAATAAAATTTTTAGAAAAGAAAAAAGCTATATCAAACCATAGTCAAATACAAGAAAAGTAACTTTGGAGAGAGTATAACTTTAAGAATGTTTTACCATTCTTTTGTTTGGTTTTGTTTTTTTCCTTATTCCGTGCCTTGTATCCTTTAGTTCCAAACCAAAGAATAAATATATATTTTTTTAAGAATAAATGTTTCTTAATAGCATTTTAAAACTTTCTTGGTTAAACAGAATCTTAAGCACAGCACAAGACCACGTTTTAAATACTTACTTTAGGAAACCTTGCTTGTGTTTCTTACTCTCATAATTTCCATAAACTATTTGCAACAGTAGACTTGCCAATGTTATCAGTTTAGCATCAGGAGCTGTATAAAAGCCCTTCAGTAAATTATATCTGGCTTCATCAAAAAGAATAAGAATAGCTAGCGGGTCTTCAATCTTAAAAGAAAAGGTATAATTTGGTTATTGGGCTACAATTTCCTGTTAAAAATATACAACTTGTCCCTTTCTAATTTGGAAAAGCAAAGCTACATATCCATATATAAATGAGCTGTTACTGATTTAGAGCAGAGGCTGACAAATTTTTCCTGTTCAGGGCCAGATAATAATATTTTAAGCTTTATGAGTCACAAAGTCTTTCTTACAACTACCCAACTCAGCTAGTGCAGCACAAGAGCAACCACAGACAATCTAATAACAAACTGGTGTGGTGGTGTTCTCATAATACTTTATATGTGGGTACTCAAATTTGAATTTCATAAAATTTCATACAATACTCTCTATAATGTGAAAACAACAACAACAGAGATTTTCATGGGGAAAAAAGATGAGAGGATTTTTCTAGATTAAAAGAGACTAAAGAGATATCAATCAAATACCAAGTATGAACCTTGACTAGATCCTACGTATGGCGGCTACATAAGACTCTTAAACAATTGGGGAAAATCTAAATATGAATCATGTATTAGACAATATTATGGAAATAAAAATTTTATTAGTGTGAAGTGGTGTATTATAGTATGTTGGTATGTCCTTTTTCTTAGGAGATATGTTAAAATATGTAGGGATTAAGTGCCACGATGTCTGGAACTCACTTCTGAATGGTTCATAAAGAAAAAACGGAGAAGTGAAGGTAATAAAGCAAAATATTAGCAGTTAGTGAATTTAATGAATTTTATTACTTTTTCAACGTTTTGTGGGTTTTTAGTTTCTCAAAATTAACAGTGAAGGGACACCTGGGTGGCTCAGTTGGTTAAGCAGCTGCCTTCAGCTCAGGTCATGATCCCAGCGTCCTCCGATCGAGTCCCGCATCGGGCTCCTTGCTCCGCAGGGAGCCTGCTTCTCCCTCTGCCTCTGCCTGCCATTCTGTCTGCCTGTGCTCGCTCTCCCCCACCCCTCTCTCTGATAAATAAAAAAAAAAAAAAAATAACAGTGAAATTTGAAGAGTTTGAGTAGGTAATAGTTATAATTCCTAACAGCATATTCAGTGAGCATTAGTCAACAATTATTCTTTTCTAATGAAATCAGGCCATTTTCATCCTACAGAAAGGATGCAACAAATAAATGTAATTTTTCCATTTTTCAGATGGTACAAAATGGAATTTAATTACATAATGAAAGAAAACAACTGTTTTATCAGATGATCATGATTTTCTGATTTGCCCTGAGGTACTTACTAAGCCTTGCTTCTTTTTCACTTGAATTCACTTTTTATTCTTTATAATTATGCAATTCATTTATCATCCAAGTTTTACCATTATTGCTTTTTCTCTACCAATCAACTTTTCTTTATTTTTTTTTTTTAGATTTTATTTATTTATTCGAAAGAGAGTGAGAGAGAGCATGAGAGGGGAGAAGGTCAGAGGGAGAAGCAGACTCCCCATGGAGCTGGGAGCCTGATGCAGGACTCGATCCCAGGACTCCAGAATCATGAACTGAGCCAAAGGCAGTCACTTAACCAAATGAGCCACCCAGGTACCCCCAATCAACTTTTAAAATGTCACTGAGGTGGGGCGCCTGGGTGGCTCAGTCGGTTAATCGATGGCCTTCAGCTCAGGTCATGATCCCAGAGTCCTGGGATCGAGCCCTGCGTCGGGCTCTCTGCTCAGTGGGGAGCCTGCTTCTTCCTCTCCCTCTGCTGCTCTGCCTGCTTGTGTCTCTCACTCTCTGTCAAATAAATAAAATCTTTAAAAAAAAAAATGTCACTGAGGTGGAGAAAGAAGATAGAGTGAGTATACTTAGATTACTTGCAGATTTTATGTAACTAATACATTCTTTGAAACTGCACTAAAAATGTAAAACAGAAATTTAATATTTTAACCAATTTTAAGTATATAATTCAGTGACATTACAGTGTTATGCAAGCATCACCACTATTTATACAACTTTTTCACCCAACAGAAACTATTAACCTAAGCAATAATAAGAATAATAATTCATTCTCCCAACACCTGTGATAACCACTAATCTACTTTCTTTTTATGAATTTTCCTATTCTAGATATTTAATGTAAGTAGAATCATACAATATTTGTCCTGCTGCATGTGGCTTATGGCATGTGGCTTATTTCCTTAGTATGTTTCCAAGGTTTATCCATGTTAAGACACTTATCAGAAGTTCATTCTTTTTTACAGCTGAATAATATTCCATTTCATATATATACCACATTTTGTTTATCCATTCATCTGCTGATGGAAACTTGTGTGTTTCCATCATTTTGGTTATTGTGAATAATCCTGCTCTATTATATAGATACTAGGTAGACACTAGTATATAGATACCTGTTTGAGTTGGTATTTTCAATTCTTCAGGTATATATTAAGAGTGGAACTATGAGATCATATGGTAATTAGGTTTAGTTTTTTCAAGAACCACTACTGTTTATAGCAGCCATACCATTTTACAGTCCTACCTGCAATGTACAAGGATTACAATTTCTCTGTATTTTCACCAACACTCATTATTTTCCTTTTTAAAACTCTTTACTATTATAGCCACCCTATGAGTGGGAAGTTTCTCATTGTGTTTTTGATGTGTATTTCCCAAATGACCACTGATGCTGAACATCTTTTCATGTGTTTGTTTACTATATGTGTATCTTCACTAGAGAAATTAAAGTCTTTTGCCTATTTTAATTGGGTTGTCTTTTGTTTTTGAATTGTATTTCTTCATGTATTCTGGATGGTAAACCCCTATCAGATAAATGATCTGCAAATACTTTCTCCCATTCTGGGGCATCTGAATGGCTCAGTCAATTAGGCATCTGACTCAGGTCAAGATCTCAAGTCAACTCAACCAGCTGAGATGCGACTACCTGCTCAGCCCAGAGTCTCATGGACTCTCTTTCCCTCTCCTTCTGCCCCTCTCCCTGCTTGCTCTCTAATAAATAAATCTTTAAAAAAATATTTTCTTCCATTCTGTAAATTGTTTTTAACTTTCTCGATAATGTCCTTTGATATTACAATTTTTTTTTAATTTTGAAGAAGTCCAATTTATCTATACTTCTTTTGTTGCTCATGCTTTTGGTATTATATTTAAAAACCCACTGCCAAATCTAATGTCATGAAGATCTCCTATTTGTTTTCTTCTAAGAGGTTTAAGGTTTTGGCTCTTATGCTTAAGTTGTTGATCTACTGAGTTAATTTTTATATATAGTGGGAGATCAGGGTCCAATTTCATACTTTTCACCATCTGTTGAAAAGACTATACTTTCTTCATTGGATGGACTTGGCACTCTTGTCAGAAGGCAGCTGAAATAGCCTTTTCCAGGGCACCTGGTGGCTCAGTCAGTTGAGCAGTTGGCTCTTGATTTCGGCATAGGTCATGATCTCGGGGTTCTGGGATGGAGCCCTGTGCTGGGTTCCTTGCTCAGCGGGGAATGTGCTTGAGGGTTCTCTCTCTCTCTCCCTCTTACTCAGCTCACATGTGCGTTCCCTCGCACTCAAATAAGTAAATAAATATTTAAAAAACTTAATCAGCTGACTACTGATTTTGGTTATAGATGTATTGGGTTTATTTCTGGACTCGCACATCTATTCCATTAGTCTATATAACTGTCCTTAAGGCAAAACCACACTGTTTTAACTACTATGGCTTTATAGTAAGCTTTGAAATTGGAGGTGTGAATCTCTCAATTTTATTCTTTTTTTTTTTTTTTTTTTAGATTTTATTTATTTATTTGACAGACAGAGATTACAAGTAGACAGAGAAGCAGGCAGAGAGAGGAAGGGAAGCAGGCCCCTGCTGAGCAGAGAGCCCGATGTGGGACTCGATCCCAGGACCCTGAGATCATGACCTGAGCTGAAGGCAGCGGCTTAACCCACTGAGCCACCCAGGCGCCCCTATTCTTTTTTTTTTAAAGACTGTTTTGGCTATCCAAGGCCCTTTGTAATTCCATATGAATTTCTGCAAAAAGGCTGTTGGAATTTTTTTAGGGAATGTGGTAAATCAGTAGATTGTTTTGCTGGTACAGACATCTTAATGATATTAAATCTTCCTATCCTTAACACAGATAGCTTTCCAGTTAACTTAGATCTTCTTTAATTTCTTTCAGTAATGTTTTAGAGTTTTGAGTGTACAAGCCTTGCACCTCTTTTATTAAATTCATTCCTAGACATTTTATTCTTTAAGAGGGTATTTTGATGAATTTCTTAATTTCCTTTTGGGGTTGTTCACTGATGTGTGTAGAAACAAACAACTGGTTTTTCTGTGTTAAACTTATTCCTTGCAATGTTGCTCAATCTACTTATTAGCTCTAATGGGTTTCTTGTGGATTCTTCGTGATTTCCTATATGTAGGATCATGTCATTTGCAAATAGTTTAGCCTTTTCCTTTTCAATGTGGATGCCTTTTATTTTTCTTTTTCTTCCTTTTTTTATTATTATTTTTAAAGATTTATTTATTTGAAAAAGAGAGAGAGAGAGTGCACACAAGCACAAGCAGGGAGATAGGCAGAGGGAGCAAGAAAGGGAGCAGACTCTCTGCTGAGCAGGGAGCCCGATTCATGGCTCAATCCCAGGCTCACAGGATCATGATCTGAGCTGAGGTCAGATGCTTAACCAACCAAGCCACCCTAGTGGCCCTCTTTTTTTTTTTTTTTTTTTTAAGAGAGAGTGCACGTGCAAGCAGGTGGGATAAGGACAGGGAGGGAGGGAGAGGATCTTAAGCAGGCCCCACACTAAGCGGTACTGAGTCTGAGGCAGGGCTCAATCTCTCATGACCCTGAGATTAAGAGTTGGACACTTAACCAACTGAGCCACTCAGGTACCCTATTTTTTCTTTTCTTCTTCTTTTTTTAATCTAATTGCTCTGGTTAGAACTTCTAGTACTATGTTAAATAACAGTGCTGAAAGCTGGCCTTCTTGTCTTGTTCCTGATCTTAGAAGGAAAGCTCTAACATTTCATCCAGTATGATGTTAGCTGTGAATTTTTCATAAATGCCAGTTATCATGTTGAGGAAGTTCCCATCTATTCCTAATTGTAAGAGTTTTATCATGAAAGGGTATTAGATTTTGTTAAGTGTATTTTCTGTGTCAACTGAGATGATCAGTTGTGGTTTTTTTCCTCTGTTCTTTTTTTTTTTTTTTTTTTTAAGATTTTCTTCATTTATTTATTGGAGAGATAACATGAGCACAAGTTGGGGGGTAGGGGCAGAGGGAGAGGCAGACTGCTCACTGAGCAGGGAGCCTGATGGGGGCTTGATCCCAGGACCCTGAGCTTATGACCTGAGCTGAAGGCAGCTGCTTAACTGACTGGTTGTTCTATTTGTGAAATTCTAACACATTTTTTAATGAATAATCTAGATCTTTGTTTTTGGTTAATTTCATACAAAGTAACTTCCAGTATATGTCACTGAAAGGATCATATTTGTCTTTAGTTTGATAATATAAGAGGGACAATACGAGAAATCAGGTATAAAATATTTATCAAGTTTGTAAATGATCGATCAACTTTCCATATACTAAAATTTCCTTAACTTTGTCTGTTTAATATTTCCTTGGATAAGAATCAGGAAATGCATTGTATATTTTTTCTTCACCAAGTCAATTTTAAAAATTTTATAGACCATCACACTAGTTTACCTTGTAATATCCACTTTAAGTTTCTGTGTTGTTCACTCATCCTTCAGATATCATTACCCTACCCTCCCTCTAAAATTTTCACTAATTCAAATCCAAATGTACTTGTGTGGAACAATTCTTTTTATCAAGTGTAAATTATATTCTCATTTTTACTATCTATATAATTCTCTGCTTGCTCCTTTGACATTTACACACTGATTGGCTCTTTATTAAATTGATCTGTGATAGTGTACTTCCTAACTGTGCTAAAATTCTTTTTGGTATAATCTGTCTTCCATCTGGTTGCTAATTCTCTTTAGGATAGATTCTTTTTTTTTTATTTTTATTTTTTTAATTTATTTAGTCAGAGAGAGAGAGCGAGAGCGAGCACAGGCAGACAGAGTGGCAGGCAGAGTCAGAGGGAGAAGCAGGCTCCACGTGGAGCAAGGAGCCCGATGTGGGACTCGATCCCAGGACGCCGGGATCATGACCTGAGCCGAAGGCAGCTGCTTAACCAACTGAGCCACCCAGGCGTCCCAGGATAGATTCTTTATTTCTTTTGTTTCTAAGACAATGGAGGTGGAAATAAAAAAAACCAACCAGGGTCTTCGTAAGTAGACTAACTCAGACTTAACCCCAGGGATATGAAGATCAAGCAGAAAAACAAAAGTAAAACCTCTTCATACAGGAACAGCCTGTTTCTAGTGCCTACCACAGGAATTCAGTAGATTCTGTGCATTTAAATGACTATTAATAAGATTTCCAAGCAAACCTTTTTTTCAACTTCCAAAGGAAGTCTCACATCTCTTCTTAGGAAAAGCTGTGGTGTTTCCCTTTGGGGATCCAAATTAGTCAATTCAGAAAGTATTTCTGGCCAATCACGAACATGTTGCAAGGGTTTATGATAAGGCTTGAGTTGAAGGCCTGAAAAACATCTTTCCTTTTATAAATAATAATGTAAAAATAAATTATATCAACACATAGAAAATTTGTATTAAACTATCTGTACTTAAGTGCTGAATACACACAAATTAAAGGTCTAAATTTAAGTCACTGACTTTATAACCAATTATCTCACAACCCAGTTTTAGGTTAAAAGTTTGTGTTTTTGAGTATAAGAATTACGAGAATTACTAAAACAAATAAAACATATCAACTATATATAAGATCTTTAATTCCACTATAGCTTATTTAATTATGATCCAATCAGTAGAATCTGGTATTTTTTAAAAACTACAATTAAACATTAAATAGCCAATCACAATAACTCCAATTAGCTCCCTTATGTATTTGCAATACTTTGCTTGAAAGGTAAATCTATAGTGGCATCAGGTTGGTCCTAAATAAAAAGATGTGATAGAAAACTAATATAAAGAAAAAGAACGTTTGCATTATTTTAGGTGAAATGAGCACTGACAATAAAGGCAAGTTGGATAAGCACTACATTAAATGGCATTCAAATAAAATTCCATTGCCAGAGAAGGAAAGTTTTCAAATACTTAAAAACTGCTTTGAATGAAGCAGTGGATGAGGAGTCCAGAGGCTTACCTGTTCAAACAGCTGGAACACTAGTAATTTATATAAAAGAGAAGATCAGTGTATCATTTAAAAATTTAAAGTCATTAAGAAATTGATGCTATACCTAAGTTTACCAATCCACTCTCACAAAGGAATAGGTTTACAGAGTAACAACTTTCTTACTGAGGTTTTCTGAACAGATCCAAATAGTGAAATACTGCTGTGTTTCTTGAGAGAGACGCATTCCTTCCATAATCTGCTGCACTGTGGTATTATTTCCATGCTTCAGTTCAACAGAACGGTATGATCCATCCATTCTGTATATTCGAACTTTTTCGTACTAGGACAAAGAACAGTAATAAATTAGGCAACCTGGTTAGAAGTTACATATCCCAGCCTAACAAAAATGCTTCAATTTCAACTTCATATTTTTTTTTTTAATAATTTTTTTTTTAAAGATTTTATTTATTTGTCAGAGAGAGAGTGAGCGAGAGCGAGCACAGGCAGACAGAGTGGAAGGCAGAGTCAGAGGGAGAAGCAGGCTCCCTGCGGAGCAAGGAGCCCGATGTGGGACTCGATCCCAGGACGCTGGGATCATGACCTGAGCCGAAGGCAGCTGCTTAACCAACTGAGCCACCCAGGCACCCCACAACTTCATATGTTTTATTATAGTTTTCAAACATGGAAAATAACAGAAAGCTGCTTCAAATATCTGCTGGCATACTTTAAAAAGATTTTTATTTCCATTATATTTTCCAGTATGTTTTCCTCTGGATATTTCAGGTGAAATAAATTTGAGAAGCTAAGGCAAATGGTTCTTAAAAAATATTCAACTTCAGATTCTTCTGGTACATGTTTTAAAGCTGTAACTGTACTAAGTAGGTATCATATGGGAGATATAGAGACTTAGTTACTCAGTCTGTTAGGTATCTCATGAGTCTAGTGGGCCATAAATTATACTGTAGAAATGTGTACTAGCAATAATTTTTCCCAAGAGGAATCTGTAATGGAAGACTATGCACATGAAAGTTATGAACAATAGACCTTGAGCCAATTTATTTCCTCCTGTTCAGAACATCTCAAAGAATCATCATCTTCTCAATACATTTTATAAAAATCCCTGTCACCTATTTAGCCCATCTCTCACCCACCTCCTCTCTAACAATCAGCACTTTGTTCTCTATATTTAGAAGTGTTTTCTTGTGTTTGGTTTTTTAGATTCCACATACAAGTGAAATCATATGGCATTTGCCTTTCTGTCTTATTTCACTTAGCATAATAAATACCCTCTTGGTCCATCCATGTCGTTCCAAATGACAAGATATCATTCTTTTTTATGGCTGAGTAATATTCCATCATCTATATATACCACTTAATCTTTATCCATTCATCTATGGATGGACACTTAGGTTGCTTCCATATCTTGGCTACTGTAAATAATATTGCAATAAACATAGAAATGCATGTATTTTTTCACACTTGATCTTAGCCAAAAGGCTGAGAAGCAACTGCATGTATCTTTTCAAATTAGTGTTTTCATTTTCTTTGTGTAAATACCCAGCAGTGGAATTACCAGATCATATGGTATTTCTATTTTTAATTCTAGGGGGAAGCTCTGTACTGTTTTCCACAGTGATTGCACCAATTTACATTCCCACAAATAGTGTGCAAGGGTTCTACTTTCTCTAGCACTTGTTATTTCTTACCTTTTTGAAACTAGCCATTCTGTCTGGTGTGAGGTAATATCTCACTGTGGTTTTTCTTTTTCTTTTTTTTTTTTTAAAGATTTTTTTTTTTAATTTATTTATTTGACAGACAGAGATCACAAGTAGGCAGAGAGGCAGGCAGAGAGAGAGAGAGAGAGAGGGAAGCAGGCTTCCTGCAGAGCAGAGAGCCCGATGCGGGGCTCGATCCCAGGATCCTGAGATCATGACCCGAGCCGAAGGCAGCAGCCCAAACCACTGAGCCACCCAGGCGCCCCTCACTGTGGTTTTTCAATGTATTCTCAATACATTTTATTGCCCAAACAACTTCCAGGTCAGTTCATTTTGGATGAATGTATTAATTCTTCTTATCTTATTCATTTAGAATATAAAAATTATGCCAGGAATAATAATGTGTTCTATACAATTAGAAAATAAATTGTAATCAAGTATAACAGTGCCTATTACCACTTAATCTTTTTCTTGACTTTGTCTTGTGCTCATGGAATAGTATTTTGACAAAATGTGTTGAGTGTGTGGTGAGTGTGTATGTTAATATTCCTTAAAGGCAAAGATCATATATTTATTCTCTATCACTTGTTACTTCCAGCATTTCAAGGTATTAAATTCACAGAAATACTCCATAAATACTTACTGCCTAATTGATAGAAATATCTGGAAAGGCTCAGAGATTACATCTGTTGATATCAAGCTTTAATACTTTATCTATTATAAATCCTTTTATCTGGTTTACAAGTTTTCACACAGTTTTTAAATTGGTGACAGTTTTATTGTTACTATAACTTTTAGATGAACTGAGTTTTTTCTAATTGCTAACTATTCTCTATCTTAACGTTACTGCTCATTATTCCAGACATCATCAGGTATTAAGATTATACTAGAAATTAGGTTAATATTAAGTGTTTTAAAGATTTATTTACTTATACAGTTTTAATTTTGATATTCAAGAATAAGTGTCTGAATATTAGGGATGATAACAAATTTAATACTTAAGAGATCTACCCATGAGGTTTTCTAAAAGCCGTAAGAAATGATCCATGCATTCCTCTTACCACAAATACTCAAATTACTTATCAATTTAAATAGTTGGCTTAGCTCTATTTTTTTTTTTTTTTTTTTTTTTTTTTTTTTTTTTTTTAAAGATTTTATTTATTTATTTGACAGAGAGAAATCACAAGTAGATGGAGAGGCAGGCAGAGAGAGAGAGAGAGGGAAGCAGGCTCTCTGCTCAGCAGAGAGCCCGATGCGGGACTCGATCCCAGGACTCTGAGATCATGACCTGAGCCGAAGGCAGCGGCTTAACCCACTGAGCCACCCAGGCGCCCCGGCTTAGCTCTATTTCTGAAGGTAATTCTTACTGGTTTGTTAATGGCTTCCTTCAATAGCTTTGCAGCTTCTTCCCAGTTATTTTGTTTGTTTTCTTCACAGATATTTAAAGGGGATCTTCCTTGTTGGTCTGTTATGTGCTAGAAATTTTAGAAAAAAGAAAAATGTGAAGAAAAAAAGCATTACAAATATATGGCATTATAAGTGAAAATGTCATTCAATCAATCAAAATTTCATAAAAAATAGATTTTGTCAAGTATTAAATACTAACCATACTTAGCATATACTACACTTAAACATGAACTGATAAAGATGAAAGACTGAAAGCACTAATCAATGTGATTATTGTTTTTTAAAGCTTTGATTATAAGATCCAACAAAGGTTTTGTTTAAATTGATTATTTTCCCATTTAAAAATACTTATTAATACAACTTCTGGAAAAATGGGTAGAAAATCTTTTTCCTTCATGAAGATATTTTTTGAGGAAATACAATATAACACAAGAAGAGGTTAAATTTTATGTATATGCAGGAGATGGATGATGGTGATGACTGTACAGCAATGTGAATGTATTTAATGCAACTGAACTGTATATCTAAAAATGGTTAAAATGGTAAATTTTATGTGAGGTACATTTTATCACAATAAACAAGTGTAAAAGCAAAGTTTACATATAAGTGTTACTTATACTATGCAGATGGTAAAATTTATTTTTTAATTGACTTCTCAAGAATACAACTGAACATTTAATGTCATCACTTGTTATTCATTGCTTGAACATTAAAAAAAAAAATCCTGGAAAATAACTTACTCTGTCAACTTCTGGATGGTTTAGAAGAATCTGTACTATTTCAGCATGTCCTCCTCCAGCAGCAAAATGAAGAGGAGAACTGAGCTGTCCATTTAAAAGATTTGGATTGCACTTTCCTTTTTCTAACAAAATGCGAGTGGCCTCAACTTTTCCATACCTATAAAAAAAAGAAGAAACTTAGCCCCCCAAATCATATGAAATGCTTTAAAAATTCAAATTTTAGATGATATCTCAAAGAAATCTAAGATTTTTTTTTTATTTTAGTAAGACACTGACATAAATGTTTTCAGTGCCCAGGGATTTCTTATGAATTCTTTTGGTTCAGTTCAACTGTTTCTGTTCCTGATTAAGTGAGAGGAAATATAACCTCAAACACAAGACAGAGCAGATGACAAAGAACAACCCCATGCAAAGTACAAAAATTATAAATTAAGGAAATAAAATGTTTAGTCAAAATTGGTTCAGAATCAGAAACTTCATAAGGCTTTTACTTAGGCCTGACTGTGATTTGCAAAAGGCCCAAGGATAGAATTGGATATGTACCTGCTGTGTTGGGCAGTGTGGGAGACATAAAGATGTGTAAGATACATGGTCTCTGCTCTAGTAAAGGCTTATAAAGTAATAAGAGAGGTAAAATAAAAACATGGGATAAGTTACATTATGCTTTAAAATTGAAGTAACAGTTTAGGATAACAATTAACATAATAGGGGCTATATATTTGTCAAGTCAAGATAGTATATAACTAACGCTTTAAAAAACATCAGAAAAGATAGGACTTTAGTCTAAGACTCCCTGAAATATTTTGATAGAACAACTTGAAGTGTATTTTAAGTAGGAAGGAACCAAAGAGATGTTGAAGAGAGGCAAAAATATTTTAGGTGTGTGTGTGTGTGGTGGGGGAGAAGTAAGCAAAGCAAGGGCCCAGAAGAGTACAAAGCATCTGTTGGACATAGTTGAGTCCACCATTTTGTCAAAGCCAAAGATTTATATAAGGCTGCAATCTGAAGCAAGGGTGGAAAAGTAATTCAGTGTCTGTAAATAAATAGGTAAGAGGGGAGAAAAGGGAAAGGAAATTTGCTTTCAGATATGGTACATCTGAGATGAAAATAACACATCTTTAGAAGTGATCTGGTTTGCCAGCAACTTTCCTTTCTTCCCTTCTACATACCCTTCTTATACCCTGAAACTGCCACTTGTATGCTACCCTTTCCTATTCATTTGACATTTTGCTCACATTCTTTGCTATTCCTGAGATGTCCTTTTCTCCCTACCTCATTTTGTCTAGGTTAAATCCTGTTACTTCTCTGAAACAGTTTTAAAATGTACTTCTATAGTTCCACTACATGTAGCACTTTTTTGCTTTTTTTATAGGACTTATCTACTTTCACCCTTATTTATATACATCTCTTCTCTAATAGCCTGGGAATTCCTTGAGGGTAGGTACACCATCTCTGCATTCTCTAAACTGCCTTATAGACAACAAGAGAGTGACTAAACTATTCAGTAGGCATTTGAAAATACAGGCTTAGTATTCAGGAGGAAGGCAAAGGCTTGGATTATCTACCCGAGGAAAAGCAAATTAATCTAACTGAAAAGGCTGGGAGATTTTAGGGTACCTGGGTGGCTCAGTCTGTTAAGCATTGGCCTGCTGGCTGAGACTGAGTCCTGCACTGGGCTCCCTGCTCAGCAGGGAGCCTGCTTCTTCCTCTGCCTGCCATTCCCCCTGCTTATGCTCTAACCCCCATCTCTCTGTCAAATAAATAAATAAAATCTTAAAAAAAAAAAAGGCTGGGATAATTTGAAAAATGAAAAATTAGTATCTTAGAACAATGAAATGCCATCTTGAAAAACAATCTTTCAGGACAGGAAAAGGCACTTCTAAGCAATTCAAGTAATAAAATATAAATGTACATTTTGTTTTCATGGTTCTTTCTTATATAATTACTTGATATAATCTTCAAAATAACCTTTATATGGCATGCAGAAGTATTTTTATATCACAGTTAAGGAAAATGAAGCTTGAACCAGGTAAGCAATTTGCTGAAGGTCCCATGGTTACTAACCAGTGTTAGAATCCAGGTTTTTCAATCTTAGTATAGCAGTTTCCATACCATTACACATGCGTTAAGTCACAGGATGGAAGCCAGTATTTCAATAATAATGATAATTTAACAGTAATATCTTGCATTTGTACTGACCTTCATTACAGCTCCATTATGCCCCTTCAACTCCAATTTGTTCTTAGAATGAAGGGGTGGTCAACAGTATTAATGCTGTAGAGCGGGGAAAGAGATTAAAAACTCAGAAAAGTTTAAGAAGTTTAATGAAGAGTGAAAAAGAGACAACAGTGAGTGTGGCCCACTCACCTTTGAAGTCTGGCTGTGAAAGGAAGGAAAGAAACAGGATAGTGGCCAGAAAAGGCAGCAGGGTCAAATTAATATTCTTTTCAAGAGGAAGAGAACCATGTACGTTGGAAGGCAAGAGAAAAAGTGCAGAGAAGGGGAGAGTGAATTTATGGTAAACGAGGATTTTTACTTGCATATCCCATGATACAGGAGAGATGAGAACAAAAACAACAGATAAGAAGGACATTTCCGATGGCATCAGTTTTCTTTGAAAATAGGAGGTAAAACTATCTGATAAGAATACAGAAAGGAAGTAGTGGGAGTTTAAGTGCTTAAGAGTAGAAAGGTTCAGAATAGCTTATATGAGAGAACTAAAAGGCTGACAGGATGAATGAGACAAAGAAGTTAGACAGCTAAGCTACAGTGAAGATGGGATAATTTGAAGGGAGTCAAATCATCATAGCCCTAAAGTACTCTCTAGCAAAAACATGAAGCCTAAAAAAAGATCAGAGAAGACACTGATTTGAGAAAGGTCAAAGAATATGTGATGTCAGTGAAACATTTACTGAGTGGCTGATTAAGTTGCTCATATGGGGAGAAAGCCAACTTAAATAGTTTTGGAAAATGGTGATCCCAGTAAAGAGTTTTCAGGTACGTGGCCACCAATATGAGAATTTTAAAAGCTTGCAGCTATCTTAGGGGTGGTCCTCAAAGAGTGATCTAGGAAGCCCTGAGAATCCCTGAAATCTTTTCAGGGTACCTGTAGATCAAACATATTTTCCTAGTAATATTAAGATGTTATTTATCCTTTAAACTCTTTTTTGATCCTAAGTGTACAGTGGGGTAGTCTAGAAGCAATTTGCCATATAATTTTGCAACAAATTAAAGGCAAAATCAGATGTGAGAATCCAGCTATCTTCTATTAAGCTAGAGAATAAAGAGATTTGCCAAGAATGTAAAACAATACTATTCTTAATTTTTTAAATTTTAGAAAATATGGTATTTTTCATAAAATTGTTACTTATGTTAATGTTTATTGTTTTGTTATTATTGTGTTAAATGAATTAATACTTAAACTATTTTGGGGGTATAACTTCTAATATGTTAATATAATTTACATAAAAAAAACCTTTGGGCTCCTATAACTTTTAAGAGTAAAAGGCAGACCTGACACCAAAAAGTTGGAGAACCACCAATTTAATAAAAACCCTCAATTTAAAGATGAGAAAACAGACCAAGAAGGATAAAACATCTTCTCTAAGCTTATAAAGATAGTCTCCAAATCTCAGTCTCTTAATGAGATGGCCTAATATTCCCCTCCTTGATCCTTATACCAATTAGTGAATAAAATACATTTTCAAGATAAAGTAATTTAAGTTCTTAGTAATTGGTTAAATCAGTCTTCATTCAAATTCACATTAATCAAATGATCCATTTGATTAAAAGTATTGCAAGTGACCTATATTACTCCTGGTACATTAAACTTAATTTCCAACTGACAAAATTAATTTTATCAAAGGATAAAACTCTTTTCCTTGGTATACTGTAGTAGTAAGATTTTCTAATTAAAAATACTATGGATTATGAGTTTCATATTTAGGCATCAAAATCTTTAAATTTCTACAGTACTTTAATAATAACAGCCAACATCTACTGAGTGCTTATTATGTGCTAGGTATCCTCAAAGCATTTACTTACATTTTCTCCTTTAATCTTAACAAATGTACTATTATTAAGTCCACCTCATAGATGAAGACAAAGGTCCTTAGAGATTTTAAATAACTTGCCAAAAGTCATAATTTTAGGAAATGAGAGTTATTAGGGTAGAAACCTAAGGATATTTCAAAGAACGTTAATTATACTTCTGTTTTTATGTAATATGTACTTAAAAATGCTACCATTCTTAAAATATAAATATTACAATTCTTTTATTAGAAAAGAAAATAACCAATGCCACAAAAAAAGGGAAATATTAACCAAATATAAATTCGGGATGCCTCAACTAAAATTCTCTGCCTCTGTCTTCCTGATTTCATAGTGTACTTTTTTTTTTTTTTAACCAATTCCAAATAAGGCATGTGATTTCTTTCAGTACTGCTGCTGCCAATATTTACTGGTAATCTGAAGAAACAACTAAAAGTTCAGTTTAAAAAGATTTAGGGTAACTCCAAATATGAGTAGAAAATTCCATGTAATGGGAAAACAATTAAGAACACACAGAATAAAGGAGCAGATATTTCTTGAATAAAGGAGCATATTTTTAGGGAAACAGCGTATTTTTAAGGGAGAAAAGATGGATATTAAAAGCAATTATATTTAGCTACAGGATCACAGATTTTGGAATCCGTGAAATTAAAAGAATTTTGAGCTGGAAAGAACTCTAGCAATGATCTAATTAATGCCTTTACATATAGATAAATAAACAGATATAGAGAAGTGAAGTATCTTGCTAAATGTTGCTCAGCTAAGAAGTAGCAGACATTTAACAAGCAGTGAATAATGTAAGCACTTCTTAAACTAGCTAAGGAGAATCCCTTTAAATAAGAAGTCAAAAGCAACTTTTGCATAACAAATAATGGTAAATAACTTCATTACATTCCTTCTGGAGGATAAACCAGAGCTGACAGTTAACTACTGCTATAAACACAAATATAAGAACTCAGCTCAGCTGAGGGAAGAATTACTATCACATGGGAGGAATAGGAAAGCAAGAGGTACAATACGCAAGTAGTGGAAACACCTAACCCTAATCCTGCAATCCTGTGAGCTAATCCTTCTCATCTTAAAAAAATAATAATAATGAAGAATGGCATTCATTCTAATGAAGGCTTTTGGGAGTTTCGTGATCCCACAGCTTCCCAAAGAACTAAATGGATACTTTTCCAGCATGATCAATGGCAAATCATAAGTAGTTAACCTCATGTAAATTTTATAGTAAGGGTAAACAAACTTAATATAACTCCAATACAAAATGTGAATAGGGACCTAGTGCTATATAATGACACTTGCTAGTCATTAGTTATTATACAGATGATTTGGTAATGCCTCGAACACCAATGATACTTTTCCCATGGGGCAGACCTTGTAATTCTGAATAGTGGTACATATAAACAGTAATCAAAGACCTAAATAGAAAGCCCGTAAGGCAAAATGTGGTAGAGAAAAAGTGGCTGGAATGACGACAGTTCTGAAAAGAAGCATTAACATTTACAACTAAGGATTCATTCCTTCCAAGAGAAAAAAGTAATCCATTTACCAGCATGCATAATGAATGGGCGCCCAGTGGTCACTATCTAATTGATTGACAGAAAATCTTTCATTGAGAAGACGGTTTAGTAATTCTGAATCTCCTTCACAGGCACTTCGATGGAGAGGAAAGTCATCTACCCACTGTCGTTCCCTAATCATTAAAAATAGATAAATTTTTTTTTAAAAACACTTTTGAAATTCAAATTGTTTCAAAATAAACAGGACATATCAATGAGAGCCATATATCACATAGTAGCTGCAAACTAAATCTTTTATGCAATGGTTATATTGCATACTAGTTACATACATCATTTAAAAAAATATTTTAACATTATAATGTAAGTTTTAGAAAAGCAATGTGGAGTAAAACCAAAACAGTACTTGTCTTCTGTGACACTGCTCATGCTTCTCTGCCATTTTTCCTGTTTGGGAATTTGGATTTTTGAGTAGTCTGGAGCTCCTAGACCAAAGTATGGATTTATTACCACTTTATCTACCTAAAAAGGGAAAATAGAAAAAACAAAAACAAAAACTCCTTAAAGAGCTTTATATACTTGACTTCAATAGATATAAATACAACTAAATACAACTAAATAAACACAACTAACTAGATGTCATCTTAACATTTACAATTGGTAATAGGTATATTTACTTTAGAAAAAAATTATAGTTCAGATAAAATGTCTTTTGAAATCAGAGCAAAATTCATTCAGCTCTTACCCGGTTTGTATATTGAAGGTCTGATCCAAACAAAGGGTTGTAAATACAAGTATCTGCTTTCTCTAGGGCTAACATTTTACTCTTTATTTCTAGTGCACTGTAGCCCATATGTAGTGAGTTTTCTGTCTGACCTGATTCAGTAGCATATGCAGGGTTTATAACATTAGTTTTTATCCGCTCAAGAGGAGAAGGTCGGAATAAAGCTGGAATAAAGTGAGATTGTGCATGACGTTCATCTAACCACCTGGCAAAATAAGAAAGAAGAGGTCACAGAAGTATCTGTTCAAAAATGAAGATGAAAAAGTAGACCATCAAATTCTGAGATGATACATTCTAATATTACATTCAGATTTTTAAACTTTTAACTAGTGTTCATTAAATACTTCATTTACTAATAATAAAAGTTTGGTTAATAGACACAGCAAACTTTTAAAAAATGCATATACCATCATAATAAAAACACCTTTCAAAAAATATGAAGTACTTTTAAAATTAGAACCATTGAGATGGAGGTGACATTAGCTCTGTAGTTTCAGAAGGACAAAGGCATGATAGTCTAAACAACCTGTACCTGCTAAGAGTAACTCAATACTAAATCTATCAGAACAACGTGAGGAGCCATTTGACCCACCATCAGGGAAAACAGAAAGAGAACTTTAGTCATTCGCTTATCTAACTATTTTTTAAATTAACATATAATGTATTATTTGTTTCAGGAGTACAGGTCACCACAACACAAACACACCCCAATGTCCATCACTCAGTTACCTCATCCCCTGACCCTCTTCCCCTCCAGCAACCCTCAGTTTGTTTCATAAGATTAACTATTTTTAAAGACATAATTAGTTCTATTGAAAAAGTAGCGGACAGATGGACATAAGGAAACTAGTGCAAAGTAGAAGGAGAAATAAAGGCAATGGTAACTCAACTTGCAAATTAAAAAAAAAAAAAAAAAAAAAAAAACTAAATCTAGTTGTATAACAAGGAATCTTAATTCTTAATCCAGGGCAGTCTTTGTCATTTTTGAAAGAAGATTAGCTGGTGCAGGCAAACCAGGACAATCTTGTCTTTGGGGCTTTTCATTTTTATCTTGTACTTCAAAAACTTTACATTATGTTACATACATGTATTACTAATTTTATTATTTTCTTCTGTTCTTTTCAGAGCTAATTTCTACTATGTATTTGACTTATTTAAAAAAATATTTTTAGTGGCATTTCTTACTTATCCAAGGCTATTAACATCCTTGCTGTAAGTGTAGCAAAATGAGTACTGGATTCACTACAGACTCGCATAATATCTTGTAAGCAGTAAAAAATTGGGCATCCTGGAGTATACGTATATTTAGTATTATCTGAAAGAGAAAATGAATAATGCCATCATATAAAAGGTTTACAACCGCATGTTTTTCATTTAAAATTATATAGTATGTTTTAAAAAGTAGTTCAATGTAACATGAGTTGTTTTATATTTGGATATAGAAGACCTTGATTAAACTGATGACTAGTTCTGTGACCCTATCCATTCGGAATTAGGAGATGTATATTCTTCTTGCAAGGTTGCAGAAATTGTTTCCTCTTTTTCTTCTACAACAATATTGTAAAACTCTGATTAATAAGATTTCCAACACTGTTTAAAATAGTGTACTTTTCAGCCTAAGTATAGCTGGAAAAAATATATATATCTGGAATGCTAGAGTTGGCTAATAAAATACACATAAGTAGTGTGTGAGCAGCAGGATAATGGCATATCCACACTGGGTCATTAATTTATCATCAGAATTATTACTGCCTCATAGGAGGCCAGTACTCTAAAGTTTCCAAAGTGATTTTCAAATCTAATACCTCATTGAATGCTTCTAGCACAATGAACTTAATAGAAGAAGATACCTATCTTACAAATAGAGGCTGAGGCTTAGAAGAGGTCATTTGCCCAAAGGCACAAATTTAGTAGGCTGAAAGGTCTACACTGAAATTTAGTGTTTTTCAATTATTTCAGGATGTCAAAGACTCAAATTAAATTTTTACATTAAATCTAAACTCTTTAAATATTACCAATGTTGTTAGGCAGAGTATTTTAGAATTATTATTAACACCTTCTTGTGCCAAATCCCAGATAGGTCCTGATCACAGTCTGTTAATGTTCCAAAATACTGAAATATGTTTCTAGTCATATCCTTTGAAAAATCCCTTATTATAATCTGAAAATTTTTAATTTCAATTATGGCTTCCCGCCTTACTTCTTTATTCTGCTTTTAAAACCAGAAACAAAAACATTACTGTTTAGTCCAGAAGGCTGAATATTACTTTGAAATCAAAATACTTTTTTAAGTAATAAATTTTCTCATCTTAACTACTAGCTGAAAAATAGGTATTTTAAAACAGTGTAATAATAACCATGAATGCAAGTTACTTAATTCCTCATTAATAAATTTAATAAAATTAATAAAATTCCTTTTATTTAGCATCTAAAGTACATAAAGATTGATAAAACTTATACTTTACCTTTGACAACTGATGGAACAATAAATAATGCTGCTTCTCTCCCCGTCTTCTCCCCATCCAGAGGAAATGTCTTCATTAGTACCACTCGCTTTCCTAACCATTTTTAAAAATCAGTGAAAATAAAAATAATGGGCTTTTAAATTTTATAAATTTCCTTGAGAATTAGAAAAAAAATTATTTTAATTCCAGTGCAGCTAACAGTGTTATATTAGTTCCAGGCTTACAATATAGCAATTCAACAAATCCATATATTACTCGGGGCTCATTAAGATAAGTATACTCTTAATCTCCTTCACTATTTCCCCCATCTTCCAACCCAACCCCTCAGTAGTAACCATTGGTTTGTTTTCTGGTTAAGAGCTAATTTTGGTTTGTCCCTTTTTCTTTTTTGAGAACTAGAATTTTTTTTAAAAGGCAGTATTAAGAGGAGTTCAAATAGGGTGCCTGGGTGGCTCAGTGGGTTAAGCCTCTGCCTTTGGCTTGGGTCATGGTCTCAGGCTCCTGGATCCCAGGAGCTTCCCCCCTCTCTGCCTGCCTGTCTGCCTACTTGTTTTCTCTCTGTCAAGTAAATAAATAAAATCTTAAAAAAAAAAAAAAAAAGCTGCCAGGAAATTTTCTAAGAGTACTACTCCTTTCTCTGGGCCAGAGGACATCTTTGTTAACATTGACACCACTTTCATCCCCCATCTGGGTAAATGGACCAAGTGACAGAGGTTGGCTAATTCATAGCAAATTATGACTTGTCTATCTTAGCTCAAATATGTGACTTGGATATAGGTCTCAGGAATGTGATCTCAGGAAATATCCTGATAACTGTAACAATTTATTAATAGTAAAAGAAGTCTAAATGAAAATTTATCAGAGAACACCAAGACCGAGGTAGAAAAGACTGACAAATTTGTGGCATCCAAAAAGAGCCTTTGGGTCACCCATAAGGATAGTTCTTTTTTTTTTTTTTTTTAAGCTAAGCTCAATTTCTAGACAATTTTATCTTATTAAAAAGTCAATCTGATAATTAGGAAAAGAAGATTCTCTTTGCAGGACTCAGAATATGTATCAAGGATCTGTACATTTATGCAATAACTTATTATAATCTTGAGTTATAATGCTTAGAGCCCCAATAATTCAGGCCCTATTGGGAAGGTTACCTATTGGAAAGGTAAAAAATGATGAATGATAGCTCCAAAAATTATGAATCAGAGGCTTATAGTTCAGCTATCTCTACAGAACAAATACCCAAAATAGTAATTCAAATCACAAGATTCAGCCCTATCTCTGCAACAAAAACATGAATGAGACAAACTCTACAAAGATTAATAGGAAAAAAACAACAACACTGAATAAACTAAAGTATGCCTTACCTCATCAACAACGGTTTTTAATAGCCATTTGACTGAAATTAGCTTTAGCTTCTTAATAATAATGCCTAAATCTTGGATATAGTTTACATTTCTCTAACTTTTAAGTTTTCTCTCACGTTTTGTGAGGCTACAGCCTGAGAAAATTATCATTAATTTCTAAACAGTTTCCTAGGCTATATATTACCTAATATTTTAAATGGTGACTGAACCTTTCAAGTTTAATACTTCAGTAATTCAGTTTGGCTCTTTGAAAAAGCTCTTCTTCCTGTGACCAAATAGGAAGAAACCTCTATCACCTGACAACTTACAGGATTCTAATCCATGAATCTTTTTTTTTTTTAAAGATTTTATTTATTTATTTGACAGACAGATATCACAAGTAGGCAGAGAGGCAGGCAGAAAGAGAGAGAGAGGGAAGTAGGCTCCCTGCTGAGCAGAGAGCCCGATGCAGGGCTCGATCCCAGGACCCTGCGATTATGGCCTGAGCCAAAGGCAGAGGCTTAACTTTCATTTAGTATGATGCAAGGTTTTTAGTTTCCTCTGTCCTGAAGTAGAAAACTAAAAATAGTAGTTCAGGGATACTTAACTAGAGAACTATACTTCTAGCAAAAGTGATCTGTATTTTCTTTGTTTTCAAGCCACTCTTTGGTTTCCTGTTCCTACTGAACAAATCATTAACACTGCAACTTATTTAACTATTTTCAACTTAAATATTATAGTCAAGTTTTTTTTTTTATATAAGACTTTATTGAGAGAGAGAAAGAATGAGCTGGGGTGGGGAGTACAGGCAGCACAGAATGAGGAAGCAGGCTCCCTGCTCAGCAGGGACTGGATCCCAGGATCCAGGATCATGACCCAAGCTGAAGGCAGACATTTAACTGACTGAGCCACCCAGGAGCCTTATAGTCAAGGTATTTCTTGAAGGGCATTGTTATAACTTAAAAAAAGCTTTCTGATTCTTTAAAAAATTTTTTTGAAGATTTTATTTGAGAGTGAGGGAGAGAAAATGCATGCCTGTGAAAGGAGGGTGTGGAGGGGAGAGAGAGGCAGAGAATCTCAAGTAGACTCCTTGCTATGTGCGGAGCGGGAGGCAGTTGGATCACACAAGCCCAAGATCATGCCCAGAGCTTAAACTAAGAGGTGGATGCTTAACTGACTGAGCCACCCAGACACCCCTCAAGTTTTTTTTTTAAATGGAAAGGTACATAAAAAGAAATTGATCTCCACACCTTTTTTTTAAAAAAAGACTTTATTCTTAAGTAATCCTTACACCCAACATGGGGCTTGAACTCATGACTCCAAGATTAAAAGTCACACACTAACAAATGAGCCAGCTAGGCAACCCAGAAAAAAATGATCTTAACACATGTTTAAAAATATCTTTCTCTACAAGCATTGAAAGCAAACTATATTTAAAAAAAAAAGAAAAAAGAAAAAAGTTTCCTACCTCTAATACCCTGGTTTGCAGGAGAAATTGGTTTGGTGGTTTCTACTACATAATCCAGTATGCCTTGTGTTATTTCACTGTTGCCCTGAAGTTTAGTTTCCAACAAAACTTTCTTTCTCTTTTTTTTCTGTCCTTCAATGGGAACTTCATGCAATAAAATCTTAGATGAGAAAAATTAAAGAGACAAAGCTTAAAATCAAGTTTACTTGCCCTAGAATACAGTAAGTCAGCAGTCTTTCTTAACCCCAGCTTCATATTAGAATATCCTGGGAAGCTTTTGAGACAATAGCAATGTCTAGTGAGTGGGGCCCTGGTACTGGAAGTTTTCAAGTTCTCAGATGATTCCACAGTGCAGCTAGGATTGAGAACTAGTTAACCCAGAGCACTGCAGAAGCAGTAGCATCCTGAGAGCCTCTGTGGTATCTTTTAATAGGTTTCAGGTAACTAACCTTAAAAAAGCAATTTGAGCAAAGTGCTAGAGAAATTAGTTGGAGGTAGGTTAGATTAGCAGTATTCTATGATGCTTGGAATCTGTTATAGATAAGATAATTTTGTTTTAGGGTTTTGGGGGGTTTTTTGGCTTCAATCACATTTTTTAATATAATTAATACAATTCGGGACTACAGAGAAGTAACTTAATTGTCTAGAACTTTAATTAAAGGTAAAAAGATATTTTTAAATGCACTATAAAAAGGAGTTCTTTAGGGAAATAGCCAAGAACAATATTTACATTGAATTTGAAATGAGTTGACTTCTGCAACTTTAATTTTTGAGAGCCATTTCATAAATCATACTAAAAACTGAATCTATATGTTATAAGGAGAACTCACGTGACTATCTTTTAATGTCTAATAATTTACCTATTAATCAATAGAAAAATGGTCAAAAGGCATGCAACAGACAAAAGAACTTCGTGATGGGCAGAGATATAGGAGGGTCAATTCTATTTTTTCAAGATCTAGGTTGTCAACAAGAATTTAGAGGAGATAATAAGACTTTATGTAAATGAAAATGACATTCAGTGGTAGCAAATCAAATGTCAGTAAATTGTTCTTACTTCATATGACTTGGCTCTGTATTCCCGAGAATTGAGACTGGCAGTATTCTTTGGACGAATAACAGCAACATATGCATCTTCTATGTTTTCTGGATTTCCCATTGCTTTACAAAACAAACACAGAAATCCTCTGCAATATTAAAAGATACATAATTAGCATAATCACTTTGAAAAACAATTTTAAAAATAACATGTTTATTTTTCTATCTTGGAATATATATACTACCTAAAAGGTAAGCCAGAGATGACTATCTTTATCCTGAACTACTCAAAACCTTAACTTATAATTTTAAGATTTCCTCTTGGTCCTTTTTCACTTTTCTGTGAAAAGTAAAAAAATTTTAATGGAGATACATACTTTTGTATGTCTGAACTGCATAAGAATCTGCCTTTTGGACCTAAAAAAAAAAAAAAAGTGATATGATTATAAAATATCTTCTAAATACTAAGCAAATAATGACCTAAATACTACACTTATTTTCCATACATGACACAAGTAAATGTCATATTGTTAATAGTGTGGAAGCTGGAAATAGGCAGCTGCCATTGACATTATTTCCAAAATCTTTAGAAAGAACCTTGATATTTGACATTTGGATAAGCTAAAGTGTACCTTATAATATTCCTTGGCAATGACTATCATAGTCAAAAACTTGTGGTCAGTGGATAAAATCTTTTAATGTGGACTTGCGAGTATTTTTCTACTTCCATTATCAATTCCCTAGATAACTCCAGCATTTTCTTCCAAATATGTATTTCACACACACACACACACACACTTCCCCCCAGACTGATTTTAAGTGTCCATTGAGGAACTTCCAACAAGTATTTGTATTTCAAGCACTACCTACCTTGCTTAAAAAAAAAAAGAAAAGACATTGTATTGTGAATACACCCTATAACATATGTAGCACATAACATTTTTCTATTAAGCACCTAAAAGAAAAATCAAGTAATCTTTAGTTTTCTAAACACAATTTAAAGCAATCAATTTCTGTGCTGGTCAACTTATATTTAAAAAAAATCTGGCAAAATGCTTTGTTAATACTCACCATTTCTCTGGAATATTTAGTACTGCACAGTACACTTTTTTTTTTAAGATTTTATTTATTTATCTGACACAGAGAGAGAGATCACAAGTAGGCAGAGAGGCAGGCAGAGAGAGAGGAAGGGAAGCAGACTCTGTGCTGAGCAGAGAGCCTGATGTAGGGCTTGATCCAGGACCCTGGGATCATGACCTGAGCCGAAGGCAGAGGCTTTAATCCACTGAGCCACCCAGGTGCCCCCATAATGCAGTATTTGTCCTTCTCTGTCTGGCTCTTTTCCACCCTCAGCATAATGCTCTTCAGGTCATCCATGTTGTTGCCAATAACAGAATTTCCTTCTTTTTAGAGAGTGAATAATATTCCATTATATTTATATGACACATTTTCTTGATCCCATTTTCTTTAACCCATTGAGCCACCCAGGCGCCCCTATTTCATTCCTTATTAGAAGAATTTTTAGATCTAAATTATTCTTATAATTACTTGTCATTTTTCAAATTTTAATTTTTTATATATATATAAAATATAGATAAGGCTATTCCATATCAGATTACTTCAATCAGAATGTAGATAACATTTTACTATAATGAATTTATACACATTTTATGCACTTTGGAATTCTTTGTAGAGAAATGAAATCTAGTAAATTGTATAGAAATTAAATACTATAAGATTTTTAAAAAAAGATTTTATTTATTTATTTGACAGAGAGATCACAAGTAGGTATAGCAGCAGGCAGAGAAAGAGGAGGAAGCAGGCTCCCTGCTGAGCAGAAACCCGATGTGGGGCTTGATCCTAGGACCCTGAGATCATGACCTGAGCTGAAGGCAGAGGATTTAACCCACTGAGCCACCCAGGTGCCCCTACACTTAACTTTCAAAAGATAAATATGATTAAGAAAAAAGGCATAACCATGAGGATTATAGTATTTTGTTTTTATATCATTCAATGTAAACATATCCCTGAAAGATTCTAACAACTGATTTTCAAGAAATATTCATATTTGACTATTTGAAATATACACATTCCCTGTTACATGAAAGAAGAAAACTAAGGCTTAAGTTAGGAAAAGAATAAAAGCTACTAACATACCAAGGCAAAACTGCTAAGGCAAAAACACAAGCAGAGGGACTGGAAAAGAGTAACTCGAGCTAAAAATAATAGAGAAAGGTAGAGTTAAAGTTAGCTTAGAAGTAAAACTTAGTCTATGTAAAACTTAGTCTATGTTTAGACTAAGTTTTAGATAATTCAAGTGACTAAGTGGCACTTTCTTATGGCTCATTCTATTCTGAAAAATGCTTAGGCATAAATGATAATGTTCCAAGCAATGAGACCTTACAAATATGCAGAAGTGGTTCTCAGTTGGGGGTGGTACCCTACATGGCATCCTTTGGAAATATGTAGGGACATTTCTGGTTATCACTGTGACTGGGAAAGGGGAGGTGTGCAAATGCCATTTAGTCCCCATGGGGCAGGCTTTTCAATATTTCTTTGCTATACCATACAGTCCTATTTAACAAAGAGTAAATAATATCTTCAAAAAAAAATTTGAAATGTTGGGTACTGATGAACAAACTAAAGCCTTTTACACCAGAGAAAAACAGAAGATATAGTATGTGAATATGGGTATTATAAATTTAATAAGCACAAGTCAAAGTTGACAAGAGGATTTACCAGTTTGCAAAGTGCATGCTAATAGAAATTACTACCAATGATCAGAATGGGTTTTCATAAGTAAAAACCAAAAAATGGGACTTTATCTTGGGTCTCTATAAAATGTTCCTGAGACAGGAAATGATCTACCTTCTTCCATCCTTAAGCAATGTTTCTCAATCTTTTTAAACATATGTCAACTTTAAATAACCAAACTAAGCCAAACCCACAAAACTTTTCTGTCCACATCGTGATTTTATCAGGTTGTCCTTAAGTCCTTATTGCTTTTGTTTTCTGAACATTTAATGTTTGTAAAATAATGTGAATAGCTAACACCTACAGTGATTATGTGCCAGACACTATGCTAAGTGCTTTCCATATATTAATTTATTTTATTCCCCCTAAACCCGATGAAGGTAGACATTATCACCCCCATTTTACAGGAAAAAAAAGCTGAGATGGAGTAGCTAAGTTACTTGATCCTTCTGCATTCTCCTAGAACAATTCACGATTTTAAAGCATTATAACATTAAAAAGAAGAGATGGAGACTAAATGTAAGAATTCTTCTACAGGGATTTGCTGACCATAAAAATCTCATCCTTTTGCTACAAAGGGAGGAAGTATTAATAAAGTAGATTAGGAAAAAGCCATCGGTGCTGCTCCTATGTTAGCTTGCTTTCTTTTTGTCCATTCAACCAATTCTACTAATCATCACTTATCAAGGTCAACAAGTGTCACTGATAATTTTCAAAAGCTTTTTGTTAATTCACATTCTGTTTTGTAATTTAAGACATTTAATAATCTTCAAATTGCTTTTGAAGGCAATTACAGTGAATTTGGCTTACAGAGAAGGAACTAAGTAATACTGGCATTGGGAACCAAATGAAATTCTACAGTGAAGACCAAGGTTATTTAGAGGAGCATGATTTCATGCTTAGCATATGTAAATATGTTATCTATCAGCTGCTGCTGTAGTTCTGCAACCCAATTCTAAGAGAACTAACTAATACAGTAGCATGGGGTTAACGGGCAAAGGTCATGGAGTGAATTGTTTTTATATTGTTATGAAAACACATTTGTATTTCTGGCATTTCCCCCAAATAAGATGAGGCTATCAAAGCAGTTAAGAGACTGTAGATGCAGAGAGAAAGACGTATTTGCAAACTGTGAAGGCACACAAGCTCTCCAACAGAGTGAGAAGGGAATGGGAGTGAGATCCAGAGTTGGGCCAGCTACATCAAAGATTTCTTTTGAAGATTAAAAAAAAAACAACAACAACCACTATGAATAAAAAGCAAAGAAGGCCAGAAAGCCTCAAAAGATGGAAAGAAGTGTAGGGGCGAGCTAAGCTGGAATGACAGGTTGTAAATCGCTTTCCCTGAAATGACAAAATAACAATCTGCCTAGGTTTTTCCTCTGCCACCACCCACCAACGTCCACGTCCTTTCCTGAAAGGGCGTGCAGGGCTCTTTCCTCAAAGAGCTGCCACCCCAAGAGTGGCTTTGGCTTCTTTGTTACTACTTGTAAGAAATAAATTCCTTGCCTGGAGAAACTAGATGTGGAGATAGTTCAGCCTCCCACCTCTTGTTTTCTCTCGCTGGAGTCTGGTCCTCGCTCCTCCTCGTCTCACCCGCGAGGGCGGCCGAGCACCTCCCGGGCCGCTACATTCAACTCACTGGGTGGGACAGTCACCTGCGGGGCGGGGTGCCGTCACCGCTTTCTCATTCCTCCTTCCCTTCTGTTTCCCAGCAGCCGGGCCTAACTTCCTGTGACAGGAAAACCCTTGGTGGCCACCAGAAGTCTCCGGGCGTGTTCGGCCGCTCTTCCCAAAACGTGCCTTAAAAGCTCGGGGCTCTGGACTCGGAGCAACTCTTGTGGACTAATTCTTTATTGTCCTTCCCTCTTCTCGCACCTCGGCACGATACCACCCTCCCCCGAAGTTAAGGGTTTCCAGGTCTTCAAACGCTTTTCCTTTCCATCCCGCCGCTACCGGGGCGAGGAAATCACTTCCGGGTTTACACCCCTTGCAGCGTCGCAGTTGGCGGCGGAAGAGCTTCCGGGTCGACGGGCGAGCTGCTGTCGTTCCTGCTGCTTCCCGCTGGGGCTGCGGGCTGTCTGGGGTTGGTGGCGGTGGCTCGAGGACAGAGGTGGCAGCGGCCGGCAGGCCAGCGGCTGAGCCGGCGGCGGGGGAGGGGAAGAGGGCGGCCCGGGCTGCGTGCGCGCGCACAAGGCTGGAGCATGAGCCGGACTTGACCGCGAGGCGGAGGCAAAAGCCACCGCCCCCTCTTCCCCTCCCTTGAGTGAGGCAGCGCGGCGGCCAGAGAGGGATGGGGGGCGCCCGCCCAGTCTGAGTCTCGTCGCGGGCGCCTCCGTCTCACGCAGGGTTCCTCGCGGGCCTCTAGTGCGCACCCTCAGCCCCAGCAGCCTCTGCCCCGCGGGCGCACCCGGGCAAGCGAGGAGGGGGCGCCCGCCTGGGTGGGTGGGGCGGGGAGGGTACCTGAGGTCACCTGCTCCGCGCGAGAGGCAGAGGCGGCCACGGCGGTGGCAGAACTGCAGAGCTGCGGGGTCCATCTGACTCTTACCCTCAGCCCGGGAAGTAACCGTAAGTCTCAGCTTCACCATACGAGTGTGTATGAGGCTGTCTCAACCCTTTTTGGGCTCCGAGTTCAGCGCTGCCTAGTTCACGCCCTCACGGGTTTCCCAGTAATGTGTCTCCTCCCTTTTGTAGAGGATTGTACCCTTCTCTGTCCCCATCCCTGAACAGGCAACCTCCTCCGTCGGTCCCATGGGGCTTTTTTCTCCCAGCGAATTGCAAGTCTCAGTGGCGCGTCCCATCCTCCCCAGCCAGATGCATCTCCTTGTCCCTCTGTCCTCAAAGATATGTGCCCTCCCTCTCTTTCTCTCTCTATCCCAGACATCGCAACCTGCGCCCCCGCCCCCCATTTTTTGAGACAGAAAGCCACGGGTTCAGCGGATCTCGTGGGCTAGAGGGTCTTGAGCGGATGGGTGAAAGTGCTCTGCATCGTCAGGATGGGTGGGGATAGGTGCCCATAGCTCTGATGGACCTTTATTTTTGCAGCCTCTGACACCAAAACAAAAGAATGGGTCGTTCCCTGGACCTTCATTCCTCTCGCTTCCTAACTGTTTAAGCTCTATTCTGTACATTGCTGTTTGAGTCGCAGGAAATTGGAACTAGAGCTGTAATTAAGCATCTCCTGAGGTTTCAAGAATTAGTCTCACAAGCTATGTTCACACGGAATTGGCATATTAAACAATCTTGTATTGGAATGAAGAGCCATTCCAGAATAGCTCTGCTAGTAGAGCTGAGAAACGAATTTAAAAACAAAGGTCTAATATTTCCAGTATGTTTTTATGTCTTTAAATAATTTTTAGTGTTTTGGAGTTACGTTTCGTTCTTAATTTACGAAGTGTGTGTGTGTGTGTATGATGTGGAAAAAAAAAAGTGTTGCATTGTTAGTGGTTAAAGTGGTTTTGAAAGATCGTGTCAGCTTGTATTTGGTAAGATATTACTTTAAGTCGTTAATTTCAGAGAGACTTTTTTACTGATTTAGATCAGCCACCTACAGATGTTACAAACTTGTGCCTATGACCTTACTGTTTCTTAGTTTAAAAAAGAAATTAACTGTGAAATTAACTGTGAAATTCAGTGTGCATTTCCAGATTTGAGGGTAGGCATTTTTTTTTCTTCTTAAATTTAGTTTGCTTTTTAAACTGGCAAACTGCAGAACTTTCCAGAAATTAGACTAAAAAATAATTGTAATGCTGTCAGTGACTGAACAGTAGCTCTTAACACGCCAGCATGGTGGTAACACTTTTCAGGGCACTATAGGAAGTAATAATAACAAGAATAATTTTATTCTGCATAATGCAGTTCTTTGTTACTATTCTGTAAATTGTTCTGTAATGTAAATTGGTAGCCTTGGTTTATTTTTTTTTTCTAAAAATATAGTCATTATGTTAAGAAAGGTAGATGTGTTTAATGTTGATTTTGGTGGTGGTTTTCAAAACCTTCTTTTAGTACTTGATTTGGATCTATTACTTGATTTGTTACTTTATACTGTTCACAGATTTTAGTTTGAAGTAGGCCCAGGAGACGTAGCTCCAGCTGTCTGTCTGGAAGTATACTTTACTGGCTTGTTTCAGAAGCCAAGCTCTATACAGAGTTGAGTATATTATTAAAGGTATGGTTTTGCTTTTCAGAAAATTGATGAGTTTCCAAATGTGAGTGAGGTTAATTGGCTATAACTTGGAAGAGTCTTTTTCCTTCTTTCTTTCTTTTTTTAAAGTCTATTGATCCTGTTATTTTTGGAAGGAGTGTGGGGAAGATAGCACTGTATTTTCATATTACACTTTTTCCGCCTGCCAACAACACTGGGAATTTTGAGTTTTCAATATGAAAATTTTCCAAAACCATGCAGATTATGCCATAAGGCTGAGTTCTAACAGGTGGCTGCTGAGAAAAAAGTTTTTTTAGTTACTCTTCTGTACTCTATAGCACTGCCCACTTTTGAGAGACCTGATTTTCTTTCTTTCCTCTTCCTTTTCTGGAGTATGCAGTTGAACTTGTGAAAGTGAAATCTGTGTATTTACATTGTACTTGTAAGTAAAAGTTCAAGCTAATTTTCACATATAAATAGATGGAAGAACTTGAATTAAGCTCATCTGAGTCTCCTCATGGAAGTCTCCTTATGGAAGTTAGAAAAGATTCCTCAGTGCTTTGGGTGCTTTTTTCTTCTTTGAGGATGAACACATTTATTTAGATGAAATTTTAAAATACTTTTCTGTAATATTAGACTTATATGTGACACATATCCCAAAACAGATTTGAAAGTGACTTGATCATTATTTAAAAGACCAGTCTGAGAGGAATTGCTATGCATGGTTTAAAAATGCTTATCAGTATTTTATTTCCTTTCTGAAAGTCATTGCTTAGGGAAGAGTAATTTCTGGACTTTAAGTTTATTTTTCAGACAGTCTTAGACTGCCTTTTTTTTCTTTTGAGATAACTTACTTTCATACTTATTTCATTTCAGTAAACCTTTATTGAATGCCTACTGTATGTGCCAGGCACTATGTTAGTTACTGGGACTACAGTATAAATAAATTGTGATTGGTTTCCTCATTGAATTTGCCGGTCTAGTTTTTGACTGTGATCCTATCCATTTGCCTTTACAGACATCTCTAATAGGTGTTGAAGTCACTTTATTGTATTTGGGGTTATTTCATATCTTTTCAATAAGAATAAATACATTAAATGCCATTTATGAGTACTTGTACTAACATGCTAAAGCCTTTATATACTAATTTTATCCAGTTCTTAAAACGGTCCTACAAAGTTTTAAATCTCCATTTAAAAACCATACAGATTATGATTTATAGTAGTGCTGAATGTTGTTTTACTTGTAATATGCTAGAGAAGATTCAACCTTAAGATGCCTCTATAAGAAAAAGATGCTGTAATATAGTTATAGCAATTTTTAATTCTCTAATAATGCTTTGAATAGATTTTCATTAATGATTAATGATTGTTTAATAAATATTAATATCATTTGTTTTCTAAAGCACATGAATTATATTCTATCAATGTAATAATCAGTAGTTGTTGAAACCTTAGAAAAAATAGTTCTGAAGTTCATTATGGTTAACTGAAATATAGATCTTCAGGCATGTATAATTTTTTTCTCCTAGTTCCCACAGTGGGAACAACAGCTTATAAAATGTTCTTTAAAGTGTGTGTATTCTCCAGGAAAGATAGGGTGTTGAGTTACATGAAATCTATTCAACTTTTTGAGTATAATTTTAATAACTGTCTAATGTCTTGGAGAGTGTTGGTCTCTGCAGTGAAAATATCTTTCTTCAGATTACAAAATAATCTTGCTCATCTTTTAGGATATATGCTTTACCAGCAGTTTGATACAGTTTAGTCTAATCCTCTCAGAGCCTCTCACATTATTTTAAAAGACCATCTTCCACTGTCAACTGTCTTCTCCAAAAACCTCATTGTATTCTTAACTTTTTATTCTGTTTTTGTTGTTTTGTTTTGTTTTGCTTTTACCATAAACTTTCAAGCATTTGCCATTCTTTTTTTTTTTAAACTTTTTTTAAAAATTTTATTTATTTATTTGTCAGAGAGAGAACGAGCGAGAGTGAGCATAGGCAGACAGAGTGGAAGGCAGAGTCAGAGGGAGAAGCAGGCTCCCTGCAGAGCAAGGAGCCCGATGTGGGACTCGATCCCAGGACGCTGGGCTCATGACCTGAGCCGAAGGCAGCTGCTTAACCAACTGAGCCACCCAGGCGTCCGCATTTGCCATTCTTGAGGTTAAGACCTTTGCTCCTGGTTATGCACTTCTGTTCTTAGGACTATAGAGCAGATACTATTCCTCCTTCAAGTTCCCAAGAAAGGTAATCCTTGATGTTTTCTTGTCCTCAGTCAGACATATTATTTTAAAGATTTTTTTTAAAAATGTATTTATTTGACAGAGATCACAAGTATGCAGGGAGGCAGTTATTGTTGTTTGCTTTTGTAAAAGATGGTATTTAAAAACAAAGATTTAGAGGCTCAGTGTGCTTATTGTTAGTGGGATGTCATTACTTTTGGAACTAGGAAATGTATGACTCTGAGTATGGTTTGTATACTCAGACATATAGGAGGCAGGCAGAGAGAGAGGAGGAAGCAGGCTCTCCATGGAGCACAGAGAGTCCGATGTAGGGCTGGATCCCAGGACCCTGGGATCATGACCTGAGCCGAAGGCAGAGGCTTCAACCCACTGAGCCACCCAGGCGCCCCAGTCAGACTATTTTAACTTGACGTAGATAGTTTTTTTCCTTTCCACATAGCAGAATTCTTGATACCCAGGTCACTATTTTCTGATTAGAACAATATTGGGAGTTCCTGTTCATGTATATAACAGTGACTAAATTATAAATGTGTTAGGTGCTAGGACCTTTAAGATGAGTAAATCAAGATTCCTTTCTTCATTGAATTGTAACATGCCTATTGAAAATCCATGAAGATAAAGGAACTTCATTTAAAAACATTGAGATGCTCTTTTCCAAATGAGCATAAAAACATTGTCCTCCCTAATCTATCCTCTCAGAGTATTGTAAAGGAAAGTTTGTAAGTAAAATTTAAGCCAGGATTTTTATTCTGTTTTCTGACCTCAGGCAGAAAAGTTGATTTACAGAAAAGATGACTTTCTCTGACTTTCAGGAAGATGCCAAAACAGGGCAAAGAATTGTTAATATTTTACTGCATTTCTTTCTATTGCCTGCTTTTTTTCTCTTTCCATACATACATTACATATGTGTGTGTGTATTTGTGTAAAAATACATGCATACATACCCATTATTATAGTCTTTTTTCTGAACCTTTTGGAGCAAGCAGCAGACATGGTGTATCATCACCTGTAAACACTGTGTCTGTTTTTTTCAAAAGCAAGGCACTCTCTTCTCTAACCAACATAAACCCCTCTAAATCAGAAAATAAGTGTTGGTACAACACTACTGC
The DNA here is from genome assembly GCF_011764305.1 of Mustela putorius furo. Classification (NCBI taxonomy): domain Eukaryota; kingdom Metazoa; phylum Chordata; class Mammalia; order Carnivora; family Mustelidae; genus Mustela; species Mustela putorius. Next base: position 35,358,159 of record NW_025421998.1, read on the forward strand.
CTAGTCCAAGGAAACTTATTCATATTTTATCAATGGTTGGAACAATATCTCTTACTCTTCTGGGCCAGGATTCTATCCAGGAATATATATTATATTTCATCGTCATGTTTCTTCAGACTTCTTCAGCCTCATTTTTTCCCCTTTTTCATGTCCATGACCGGTTTTGAAGGTACAAGGCTCTGCATTCTATAGGATGATCCTCAACGTAGGTTCGTGTAATATTCCCTCTTGACTCCAGTCAGTTCATGCATTTGTGGCAGGAATACCACAGAAATGGGTCTGTGCTCTTAGCACTTTGCATCCAGAAGCATATGATGTCATCTTTGTCACTGCTGGTGATTAAAATGTTGTTCAGAAGCGCCTGGGTGGCTTGGTGGGTTAAGCGTCTACCTCCAGCTTAGGTCATGATCCCAGGGTTCTGGGATCAAGCCCCATGTTAGGCTCCCAGAGCAGGCTCCCAACTCAGCAGAGAACCTGCTTCTCCCTTCTCCCTCTCCCTCTGTTCCTCCCCCTTCTTCTGCCCCTCTCCCTGCTTGTGAGCTCTCACTCACTCATGCTCTCTCTGTCAAATAAATAAATAAAATCTTTAAAATAAATCACCAGTCACTTTGGTATCCTTTTGTATTTGATCAGTATTTGTGGAGAGGTATTCCAAAATTATGCCGGCACCTTGTTTCTTATCAAACGTCTCTAATCACTAGCCTTAATGTGGGTATCAGTGAAGACTCTCACCTTAATTAACCACTTCTATGATGATTGCCAAATGATATTACTCTTATTTCTTCTACTTGTATTAGTTGGGATTTTATCATAAAGTGGAACTTTCCTTTCTCCCCCATTTAATTATTTGTTTATTAAATCTGTAAGGACTCATGAATTTCTATTTTATTTAATCTTTTGTGATTTGTTACTATTATTACTTATTTTGCTGTCTAAATTGTTTCTGATTTAGCCTGTGGGAGCCCCTTCAAGCTGGCTCTTATGCCTGTTTATCATGCTTCCATCTCATTCATTGTGCATTTCTGGCAGAACATGCTGTTCCTTGTTCATTCTGTGCTTTGCCTGGTCTAACCCTGGAATCAGCCATTTCTCTAAGGAATCCTGTTTGATCTTTGTTATTGTTGTTTGCTTTTGTAAAAGATGGTATTTAAAAACAAAGATTTAGAGGCTCCGTGTGCTTATTGTTACTGGGCTGTCATTACTTTTGGAACTAGGAAATGTATGACTCTGAGTATGGTTTGTATACTCAGACATATATAATACACACATGTATATTTTCCATAATTATTTCTGTACCTGGGTATGTGTATTATTAAACCATAAATTTGTCCCTGTCCTTTCAGTTCCAGTCTAATACTCCAGGGTTCTTTCTAACTTTCTTCCTTTCCGCATTTATAAATGTCTTCTCTGGAGTAGGCAATTTGGCTTCACATTAGCCTCAGTGTAGTTATCATTTGTCCAGTTGTTTGAGTTACTTCCTCAGCATGTTACCATTCTCCCTGCCATGTAGACCATCTTCTACCACCCTGTGTCATTGATTGCTGGGCCTACTGGCCTGTGCCCTTTTGTGGATCTATAACCCCTGACTGGGCCTACGACGCTGTACAGATCTCCACACAACACCTATTTATCCTTACCTCTGGCTAGTTGGCTCACTGCTCTGCTGGCCTTCCTGACATGCCTTTAGTGCCCTTTATCTACCAGCATGCAGACTGCTTTGCATGGCCCAGTATTTAATTAATTTTTTAAGATTTTCTTTATGTATTTGACAGACAGAGATCACAAGTAGGCAGAGAGGCAGGCAGGGGGTGGGGGGGGAAGCAGGCTCCCTGCCAAGCAGAGAGCCCGATGCGGGACTTGATCCCAGGACCCCGGGACCATGACCTGAGCCGAAGGCAGGGTCCTTAACCCACTGAGCCACCCAGACACCCTTATTAGTTAATTTTTAAGTGTATTTCCAGGATTTATAAACATACATATATATGATGAAATGTATACATAATTTCCCCATATAAAAATGATAATATACTATATTAATATTTTATATTAATATACTAGAATATGATATATTATATTCTACACTTTGTTTTTTTAATGACTGTATAATAATCCATTGTGTGTGCATGCACATACACGTGGACACCCCTACCTACCTGGGATTAATGATAAACAATCATAAAGTTCTTCCATCCTTATCCATTCCCCTTTGCAATATGGCTTTGCTGCTTCTCTCTAGAGGCATAATCCGTTCCTCCATCTCTTGAGTCCTGGTTGACCCTGTGATTTGCTTTAACCAATGAATATAGTGGAAGTGATATGTGAGATCTAGAGGTTAGTCCTTAAGAGACATTCCAGGGATGATTGCCTGCAACTGCCATGTAAGGAAGGTGGTCTGGCCTATAGGAGGATGAGAGAGAGGTCTTTTGAAAGTGAACCAAGACTACCCAGTGGACAGCACTTACCAACAGACATGAAAGTGGACTCCTTTGGATCTGCTAGCCCAGCTGACTCTTTAGCTGAATGTACCCACAGAGGAACCAGAGGTGAAACCAGCAAAAAGAGACAAACAAAAAGAAGCCAACCCTGCCCAGCCAGCCTACATAATTATGAGAAATAACATAATTGCTTTGAGGCATTAAGTTTGGGATGTAGCAATAGATATCTGAAACCATATCTGTGCTCATTTTAGATGTCTTGGTTGTTTCTAGTCTATCATGAACAGTATTGCAGTGAGTATCTTGTACACAATACATGCCATTTTAATTTTAATAAGTAACACTAGATTATTTTTCAGAAATGTTGATATATTTCTTATTGCCATCATTAATGTCCAAGAGTATTTCCCCCACAAGCTTATTATTGCTGATTTTTTGTTGTTGTTTTTGTAAGAAGATGAGTAGAAAGTTTCTTTTGGTGGTTAATTCTGCATTTCATTAACTTTGTGAAGCTGAGCATCATTTGATATATTAGTTGATCCTTTTGATTTTTCAGTTCTATGAATTGCTCATTCATATCTTTATTCATTTTCCTATTGGATTTTTTCCTTACCAATTTTTTGGTTCTCTTTGATATGTTGTAAGTATAATCCTTTAGCTTTCTTTGCAAATATGTTCTGTCAGTCTTTTTTGGGGGGAGAAGGTCATAGTTTTTGGCATTATTTGCCATACATTTTGGGGAGGGGGTATTTCATATAATCATTTGTGTCTTTCTCTGTAGCTCTTGCTTGTTCTGTTGTCTTGAAAATCTCTCTCTCCTATCTTAGGTAATAAAAACTTTTTCATAAATTTTCTTCTAACTTTGTATTGTCTTTCCTGTCAATGAGGAATCATGTTCATTTGCTCTAGAAATCTAAAAAACAGTGATATAAACAAATTAGGGGTGTCATTTTCCATAAGTAGTGGGAAATTAGTGGTAAGCCATGCAGATCTGTTATGGTGCTTCCACAATACTGTCAGGAATTCAGGCTTACTGGTCTTTCTTTCAGTCACCTTTAGTCCCACATGGCATTCCAGGCTGAGAAGCAACTTCCTTCAGTTTTTTCTTTCATCATTCATTGCTCTGCTTGTTTTAATTGAGGATCAAATCCATTTTGGTGACTGTACCTTATGAGGGATAAGGCCAAGACTAAGCAGGTCCCTCAAATAGCAAGCTCTTTTGAAATATTTTCTCTGTTCTTTAAAAATAATAATACTGATTTTGCTTTCTGTGTCATAATATATGTATGTACAGAATAAGGCCCCAGAATCTTTAACCCATTTGACAACTATGGGTTTTTTTTCCAAAGTTATTTACAGGCACACCAAGAAATAAACAGATTATATTCTCAGATTGGAAACTGTAGATTTTAAGAAATAGGAGTTTATCCTTATGTTCAGTAAGTAATACTATTTAAAGGCTTTTTATGTGCCAGTAACTGGTAAAAAGTGAATTTAAAACTCAATATAATGTGATCCTTGTTCTCAGAAAGTTTGCCAGGTAATTGGAAAAGCAGATTAAACATTTCATTATAATATTAGTTGGTAAATTGAGGGTATTATCAACTTAGGGAGGCAGGACATCTAACTATGTTACTTGAGGGTTGAGGAGCTATGATCAGTTACAACCCTATGAGGGTTGATGGAGAAAGTGCTTTTAAGTTGAGAATGACTTGTTGGAGCTAGCCTATTAAAAGAGGAGCTTTTTAGGGGTATGGGAAAAACATTCTAGGAGCTTTAGTAATTCAGAGGTGGGTCTAAGTTAAAGAGATAGGCTGGGATAAGATAAATTCTGGTTTAGTCAGAGACTACTCCTTAATTCCAGGGACTGGAAGCCTTGGGAAGGTTTTAAAAAGTAATTGAACAAGCTCAGATTTGTTTTTTGATAAGATATGCTGCTTGTAGTTGGTGGGGGGCACTTTGGGAAGTGGGATCAGGAGGCAAGGGCACCTACTAGATAGGAAATTTATCTGACACATTAACATCTATTCCATATTAAGAGTGCCTGGGTGGCTCAATGGTAGAGTGTGCGATTCTTGATCTTGGGGTCGTGATTTTGAGTACCATGTTGGGCATAGAACTTACTTTAAAAAAAAATAATAAAATCTGTTGCATATTAGTTAAATAAATATTCAATGAACACCTATGTGAATATGATATAATGCAGACATAAAACATTATTCCTATTCTTAAGGAGTTTATATTTTAAGGTAACTAAAAATACATATATCAACAATATGAGGTGGTATGCTAATAGGTTTCTAACCTATAAAATGAAGGCAGGTAAGGAATAGAATTAAAACCTCTAACTTGGTTTCATGGCTCCAAAGCTCATATTCTTTCCATGTGGAAGGTTGTGCTACCTTCCACAGCACTTATTTCCCTTTAACTTATTTAATTACCAGTATGTTGCTTGTAAGTTACCTCAAAACCCTTGTGAAGTAAGATTAGAGTACAGTTAAAATGGTTTTCGGCTTGGAACACAAAGTATCAAAGGAGCTGTACTCTCGCTTTCTCCAGGCAATATCTGTGGTGAATGGAGTATAACCAGGAAGATATAAATGTTGGTCAGAAAAATTGCCACATTATGTGAATGAAACAGTTATAAACAGTCTTGAGATTTATGTCTGGGAAATTCAGTATTGAACTGATAGGACAGTGGAGGACAAGACTGGCATGGCATGGTGTGTCACTAGATAGCTGAATAGCATTCTTAACAATGTCAAGGGTCCTTTTTTCCAGTTAGTAGATAGAGCATGGAATGAGAAAAGGACATCAGTATTGCCAATAAATACATACAGCAATGATTTTTTTAAAAGATTTTATTTATTTATTTGACAGACAAAGATCACAAGTAGGCAGAGAGGCAGGCAGAGAGAGAGGAGGAAGCAGGCTCCCCAAGCAGAGAGCCAGATTCGGGGCTTGATCCCAGGACCCTGGGACCACGACCTGAGCTGAAGGCAGAGGCTTTAATCCACTGAGCCACCTGGGTGCCCCACAATGGTGGTTTTTGATGATGTATTTATTTTTATTCCCAGAGAGCAGTTGAAAAGGTAAAGATTATCCTGTATCTCTTTCAATCATTCTAATGCCTCACTTTATTTAAATTTGTTAAACGAGATATTTTGACTCAGGCCAGGGAGAGAAGGCTGGAGATAATAATGTCATCCTTTGGTGTCTGTCTGTCCACCTCTGTTAGGATGTGCTTGCCATGTGATGTCTATAGGCCTCAGTTTTTCTTTCTTGTAAAATTGATACACTTGGATAAATATAGTTGACCCTTGAACAGCATGGGTCTGAACTGCGCAGGTCCATTTATTACGTGGGTTTTTAAAAATAAATACAATATAATATTGTAGATGTATTTCCTTGTGATTATCTTAGCATTCTCTTTTCTCTAGCTTACTTTATCATAAGAATACAGTATTTAATACATATAACATACGAAATATATGTTAATCAACTGTTTATGTTATTAGGCTTCCACTCAACAGTAGGCTATTAGCAGTCCAGTTGTGTTTTGGGGGAATCAAAAGTTATATATGGATTTTTGACTGTGTAGGGTCCAGCACCCCAACCCGCATGTTGTTTAGGGGTCAGCTCTCATCTTCTGGGGGGTTTTTCTTGCTCTGAAATGTGACTTGACATGACCTCTACAAAATTACTTTGAAAGTTAGCATATGATATTCTGATTGAGAAAATTACCTTTTCTGTAGAATAGGGAGGACAAGAAAGGAAAGATAGAGAGAGGTTGCTTTGAGAACTTGGTGTCATAGTATGAAGAAAAATGTTCTCCAGAAACTCAGAGGGAGGTGTTACTTTTGATTTTTTAACTACTCACAGACTGAATGTGGGTTAAATGCTGGATACATAAGGCAGTTAAAAGTGCAAAATAATAAGATTGTTATACTCAAGGATTATGGTTTAGTAGACTTTGCAGTTGGTATTCCTTGAGAAAATTGAACATTAATGTTTTGAGCTAGAGGTTTTCCAAGTTTAGCATGTATCAGAATCACTGGGAGGGCTTGTTAAAGCACAGATTGTTGGCCCCACCCCCAGAGTTTCTGATTCAGTAAGTTTGGGGTGGAACCTGAGAGTTTTCATTTCTCTTAATTTCCCAAGTGCTGCTGAGGTTGCTGGCATCTATTGCATGGAATTTATTTCTCCCTTAGGCTTCTAAAACAGTACTAGTTGTGTAGAAGCACTAGGAGAATTTTAAAAATTATTCCTTAAATCATTTTTTGGATACAGATGAGGAACTCTGATGGGGGAGATAAAATGAAGGAAATTAACTCTAATTCCAAAACACATCTTAAAAGGTAAAAACACAGTTGAATGGATACAGGAAGATGAATAGTCAGCTGCAGGATAGATTAAAGTTGGAAAAAACAGGGCTCAGGTCCATTTACTTAGGAACTTCTCTTATCCAGGTCCATTTACTTAGGAACTTCTCTTATCCACTATCTAGAATATGATTTAAACGAAACCTCTCTTCATTTGGAATTTTGTGCCCTTAAACCTAGTAGCATCAACTATATATAAAGGACCGATTTTAAGTAGGGTATGCACCATGATATCAGTGTGCCAGTGTTTAACCTAAAAGTTGTATAGCCTAGGGCCACCTGGATGGCTCTGTTGGTTAAGATGGCTCAGATGTCCTGGGATCCAGCCTCGTCAGGCTTCCGATTTGGTGGGGAGTCTACCCCTTGTGTCTGCCCCTCCACCTGCTTGTATGCACCTTCATACTCTTTCTCTCTCTCAAATAAATAAATAAAATCTTAAAAAACAAAACAAAACAAACAAACAAAAACCTCGTATAGCCTAAAAGTCTCAGTGATTCCTTTCACACCTTCCTTTTTCATACCTTTTACTCCTTGATGTTGTTTGTGTATACTTCTTTCTCCCTATTTGGGTTTTTGGCTTCTGTGTTTTGCATCTTTTTTAACATGTGTATACTAAATAATACTAAATAATTTATTAATCAGTAGTCTCCAGTAGTTTGGCTGAAGAAAAATTTCAGCATTTTAAAATTGGGAAAATATGTGTAGAAAATGTCACAGGCTTTATATCTTAATATTAAATTGCTTACCCAAAAAGCATACAGTCTATACACTGTTAACTTCCAGAACGTATCTCCAGCCCAGGCCTTTCTCCTCGGCTTCTTGTATATCCCTTTTGCCTACCTGACATCTTGTTGGCCTCTCAAATGTAACATGTTCAATTTTAAACAGATCCCCCACCTTCCCACTTGGACTTTCATCTCCTGCAGTCTTTCCTCTCCCTTCCAGGTGCTCAGGCCAAGAACCTTGGAGTCATTCTTTTTTCTTCTCCCTCACTCCCACTTCTAGTCTGTCAGCAAATTCCATCCTTACCTTCAGAGTACATCCAAAACCTGATCAAGTATTTACCACCTCCACTGTCATCTCCCAGATCCAAGCTGCTCTCAACTTTTTTTTTTTTAAGATTTTATTTCTTTGTCATTTGTCAGAGAGAGAGAGAGAGAGAGAGAGAGAGAACACAGAAGCAGGCATTGTGGCAGGCAGAGGCAGAGAGAGAAGCAGGCTCCCCGCTGAGCAAGGAGCCCGATGTGGGACTCGATCCCAGGACACTGGGATCACGACCTGAGCCGAAGGCAGCCGCTTAACCTATTGAGCCACCCAGGTGTTCCTACCGTCAGCTTTTACTTGGATGACTGCCATCACTTTGTAAATAGTTTCCCTGCTTCTAGCCTTGCTTCCACTCCTGTTAGTCTTCTTAGACAGCTGTCCAGGGGATCCTGTTAAATGTAAGTCAGGTCTTTCATTCCTCTCCCAAAAACCCTGTAGGGCGTTTTCTTTTTTATCGGAATAAAAGCCTAGTGATTTACGATGCTCCTTTTTAAGACCCTGAACAGTCCATCTGCCCCCATTACTACTCTTGATTTCATATCCTACTCATTTCTTCCTCACTGTACACTACAGTAATACTGGCTCCTTTCTGTTCCCTGAATGTATAGGGCATGCTCCTTTCACTGGCTTTTTACCCTGCTATAATGCTCTATCCTCTAAATATCCCACAGCTCACTACTTTACCTGTTTTACTCATGTCACATTCCCTGATCATCCCAAAACTCCATCCCCTTCTTGCCTTTGTTATTATAACACCTTACCTGAATATATAGTAAATTCCATGGGGACAGCGATTTTAGTTTGTTTCGTTTTTGTTGTATTTCCCTACATGCCTGGCAAATGGTAGGTGCTCAGTAAATATCTGTGACATGAATTTATGATTTCCTCTGCCTAGAGGAGTATGCCTTTTCTTTGAGAAATATACCCAATAATCATGTGCTTCTAACATAGGCTACCAGTCTTTGACTTCTAACACTTATTATTCTGCTGGTCCCTTTTCTAAAAATGATACATTCCATGCCTCTCTTGTTCAGTTTGAAATTACTGTTTGACTGATTTTTATTGCAGCATACAATTTGCATAACTTATAGTTCCTAAGTTCATGTATTATCTTGGGAAATAATTAAGCGTTCTTTAATCCTTTGTGAAGTATATGAATTATTCGTTGTCATTGAATGTGGTGTTTCCCAGCAGTCACAGTGCTACTTGGGATGTATGTTTCTTTTACATGACTCTGTGTCATGATTTATAACTTTATACCATAGTCTCTTTCATGTTCTTTAAGAAAGGTTAGTACTTGGTTTCCCTTGTAAACCTGTTGAGAGTACTTGGTCCTGTTTTGATTTCTGAGAGTTTTGTAGGTTTTAGTGTTTTTTGTGTAGTCAGTGCTTCATAACCACTTCATAACTCCTTCATAATTAGGTCCCACAGACACTCCTTGGTCTCTTAATAATTTTTCTTAGCTCAGTAAGACTTGAATTTTATATACTTGTTATGGAAGTCCTACACTTTGGATTTTTCATTTTGGGTATTGTGCCTTATTGTCATGTTTTGAATCATGGAATCATTTGACTCTAGCTGATAACTTTTCAGTCTGAAAAAGTCACTGCAACACTTATGTTCATCCAGTTTCCATTCCTCAGGTTGCAGGAAAGCATAAGTGGCTCAAATCTCAATTCTTTATATCTTTTTTAGATGCTAAATTCATTAGGTGTTAAAGGTTGTTATATTCCTAATCCTATGATATGTGGAATATGAAGTGAATTTAAAAACATTAAGTCAAAAACATAGGACTCAATTTCTTGTTTTCCTTTTTTTTTTTTTAAGATTTTATTTATTTATTTTTAAAGAGATTTTATTTATTTATTTGACAGACAGAGATCACAAGTAGGCAGGGCAGCAGGCAGAGAGAGAGGGGAGTAGGCTCCCTGCCTAGCAGAGAGTCCGATATGGGACTCGATTCCAGGACCCCGAGATCATGACCTGAGCCGAAGGCAGCGGCTTAACCCATTGAGCCACCCAGGTGCCCCCAATTTCTGGTTTTCTGATGTTGGAGAGTTTCTAGTTTCATACTAGGCATGGCTGTGATTTGGAAAACAGGGAACAGCATGGGGAAGTCTTAATCTTAATTGTATTTCATTGCTATGGCAATAGAATGTAATAGAACTTAATGCTAAGATTCTCTGTCAGTAGCTAAAAATATATAAAGTATAAATGAATTCTTCCTTTCAGATGCAAATCAATATTGAATATCAATGTGTAGTAGTTGGAGGGTTGCTGACAACACAGATATTGCTACATAGCTTAATACATCCTGTGGGTGAAAAATACGTTCAAAGATACACATAAGTTTACCCATAGTGGATACATTAGAACAAATTTAATGTAATGCAGTGGAGAACGGACTAAAACATTATCTATCAGATTTTGGCATTATTAAAAATATGTGTTCGGGGCACCTGGGTGGCTCAGTGGGTTAAGCCGTTGCCTTCGGCTCAGGTCATGATCTCAGGGTCCTGGGATCGAGTCCCGCATCGGGCTCTCTGCTCGGCAGGGAGCATGCTTCCCCCTCTCTCTCTCTCTGCCTGCCTCTCCATCTACTTGTGATTTCTCTCTGTCAAATAAATAAATAAAATCTTAAAAAAAAATATGTGTTCAAGGAATATTTAATAAATGCAAAGTACTCATGATAAAAACCTAAATACAAAAGAAAAAAAATCCAGTTTTATTATACACCGTGATCCAGGTTTTTAACTTAAGACTCTCTATACATATAAGCAACATGCCAATGTGTTAATAGTGATTATTATAGGGCTTGAGGGTTATAGTGATCTTTTTATGTTATTCTTTGTACTTTTCTATTTTCTGTACTGTTCTGTCCAATCTTATACTCTCTGTATAATCTTAAGTATTTTTAAAAGAAGGGAAAAAATTTTTAGAACTAGTTATAGCTATGTGATTCTAGACAAGTTAGTAATGATGATGATGACTACATTATACTGAGTACCTACTATTTAGCAAATATTGAATATATTTTATGTATTTTGTTATCCTGTTTTGTAATAGTCCAACAATGGAGGCTAAATGATCTACTTTTACATATTAGGAAAAAGTCTCAAAACTTTCAAGTAGCTTATGAGCTAGTAAATAAGCAGGGTTCAAACTGAAGCTTATATGATTTTCTAAATATACCAGAAGGCTATAACTCCCCAAACCTCTGTTTCTTTACTGTAAAATGTAAGTGGAATTGTTATGCAGCTTAAATGACACAACGTACATAAACCACAGGACAAGTTTTTTCCATGAGATTTCTTATAGTTATAGCCTTCTGGCTTTTTTTTTTTTTTTTGGTCTCCTTCTGCACATATATTATTCAAGCTGTTGTTTAAATATTTCCAATAACATCTGAAATTTATAACAGTAAATCTGTAAGTTGCATTTCTTCAGAGAAGAACAAAATTAATCCACTGATTAACATTTTGTTTCTATAGTTTTCATGTTTATAAACTTCAGATTTGCAGTCATTTTTGGAAGTTTCATTTTCATGAGAATCAATGGTACTTTGTTAAGAGGGATAAAACTTATGTTTCTCATCTTCCTTCAAAGCTGTTTTAAGAAATCTGGTGGGGTGCCTAGGTGGTTCAGTCATTTAAGCCTCTGACTCCTCATCTCAGCTCAGGTCTTGATCTCAGGGTTGTGAGTTTGAGTCCCAGCATTGGCTCTGCACTGAGCATGGAGCTTAGTTGAAAAAAAAAAAGAAGCAGTAGCAGCAGCTTGGTATTTTTTTGAGTTTGAAAGGATTTCTGTTCCTTATGTGAGTTCTAAACCAGGTGAGAGGTCAAAACCGTAAGCTTCTCCAGTTTTTTCTCTCCAGATTTTCTAAAGTCCCTGAGGTAGATAGGGGCAGGAATATTATAGCAATTGGGCTCCTTGCAAATGAAGGAAATCATTAGGAATTGGGGGGAAAGTGTACTCTCAAAATCTTTTTCAAATTTCATACTTTTGTTTACAAGTTAGCGTAAAAGGCTGCTGAAACAGCTAAGTGTGGTAAATTGAGTCTGGCTGATAGCTATTATAATCAGCAAAGTGGATGGATGGATGGATGGATGGAGTTAGCTAACTCTGATGTTCAGAGTTACACTGTTGCTTATGAGTACATTAAACACTTTCCAGAAAATCCAGGGTAAGTATGATTTCAAATATTACATTTTAGGCTCTATATTTTTCTACTTACATATCTTAATTTTGGATTTAGAAAATATGGATACTCTTAACCTATAGAAAATGCAAAGAACTATGGAACTGTATTTAACCACAAATTTACATTTTTGACTGATTAAAAAAACTATTTCTTTGAACAATGATCATGAAGATTTTACTGTATGTTTTAGCTACTACATAGTTTTCTGTTATATGATTAACGACCATTTATTTTTCTGTTCTCCTTCTTATAAATAATTAGATTATTTCACGGTTTTAAAAAACCAACTTCAGAGTGGTTTTTCTGGAAGAGAGAGGGAAGGAAAGACTTGTGGCAGTGGGAATACCTAATTATGCGTTATATCTTTGAAAAATAAAGAGATTTGAAACAGTAGTGGGAAAAGACAGTGATGGTATAGACTGAAGTAAATTAATGTTAATGTCTTGTTTAAGATATCTTTATTTACCCTGCAGTTATGAAGCTATTCCCCTATATTTTCCTTCGAAACATTATTGTTTAACCAGCAATTTCATATTTAGAGCTCCGCTTCATATGCAATTTGACTTTAATGTGGAATTGTAGGTTGAGTTCAGGATCCTTTTTTCCCTTGTGTATACAGTTGACCAAACCTTTATTGAGAAGACCATTCTTTAAAGGAGGAGATTTTTTTAGCAGTGGAAAATAACAGAACATGTTTGCTTGTTGAAAGGTGATTTAGGCCTACATGATTTTTTAGATTCTGGGGAACTGATGGCATAGGAATAGGTTAAGGTAAATGAAAGAACATGGTTTCGGAGGAGGAAAGAAATATTTTTGCAAAGGAGGGGATCCGTAGTGTATTTGTCTTTTATTTGAAAAGGATGCACTTTCATTCTAAAAGAAAAATGAATGCAAATGCTAGTTGGCTTAGAAGCTTGACTATGAAAAGATGAAGGAATTCCATCTTGTGTTCTGCTTTGTTCATGAAGTAAGGGTGGGTCTTAAGGCTGTGGGTGTAGGAGGGAAGGGTTGTGGAGGACTGAAGAGAAGTAATAAAGTCTGAAAGCCCAAAGCCCGATTCATTCAGTTCTTTCTTTCTCTCTCATACATTCAAATTCTGTGAGAGACAATTTGATTAAGTTAGTCACTATTCAGTATTAAGCGTCCCCTTGGGTGTAAAACTCTTGAACAAAGCTTTGTAATAGACATGCTAGATTGTTCATTTTGGATCAGATGCCCATCCTTAGTCCAGGTATCTATAGGTCAGTGGTAATGGGGGAAACACACACATCTGTCTTTTGTTTAGAAGGAAGCACTTCTTTCTTGGTCCCTCCAACAAAGTCCTAGATTTAAGTTAGTGATCCAGTTTAGGTGACCTGAACAATGGCTGTGGTTAGGTGAATAGAAAATGGATTAGCCACATTTGTACCTTATGACCTTGTGCCCCCTAGTGGAGCCAGCCCTGTCTAAACCATGTCTTGACTGTGATAGAAGGGGGGGGTTTCTCCAGAAAGATTGGATTGCTCTTACCAGAGAAGGATGAACAGCTTCCACGGAAATAAAAACCTATTGGAATTTAATGGAGAAAAGTATTCATGATCTTTAAAGGAATATGACAGTCTCTTAGTAAGCTCAGTGAATTAAGAACTGAAGAATTACATGGTAAAAAGCTTATTTTAGAATTTATCTTCACTGTTAGTATGTGACTTTTGACTTAATAGCAAAGCCACCGCAACGGAGTGTGGTGTTTCCTTTCAGCTTGCATCTCTTCCTTCTTTATCTTACATTACGTGTTTGTTTAGTTTGTTTGTTCAAAGGATTTAAGGAGGAAATACCCTTCATTATTAGACCAGCTTGCAGTAAGGTGTTTGGGGAAGGGCATTACTCAAAAGTATAAAGTACCCATCACAAGAAGATACTTTTACACACATGGCAGTGAACCACACAGTATTTTCCAGACTTAATGTTTGACTTTAAGCACAAAGAACATTGGAAATTGTTACCTTTCATCTTACAGTTGAAATACTTACAGTAATAATACTGTAAGATAGTTTCACATTCTGAAATCTGTTTTATGTTTTACAAACTTAATCAGTAGGATATCATTGGGGGACAGGAAAACAATAAAATGTCCCTGGATTCTAAACCAGTTTCATTAGGTTGAGGGCTATAGTTATCTAGCAGTCGAAGAGTTTGACTTTCATCAGGTAAGTATGATTCTGAGATGATTTTTCATTTAGAAAAAGGAAGTAGAACCAGATGGAAAAGCAAGTTTTTTTTGTATTGTGATTTACACCGTAAGTAAGAGAAAGGAAGTAGAACTAACCACATAGAAATTAGCTTTGTATTATCTTGTGCTTTGCTCGGTACATAGTGATTGCTCAGTAACAGCATCTAAAATTTATAAAGAATGGGTAAATATGTGAATTTTTTGAAAATACTTTTCCTATTAACATTTTATTTGGTGGGATCTTGTAACCCTAGTATGGACAAGAATTTTTCTGACTTTATTCACCAAAAACCTTTATTCACCATAACCCAAAATATATTGGTTACATTAGCACCATATCCTTTTCCTTTCCCACAGAGAGCATTCCACTATGTTTCTTGCCTAACTACAATTTCCACTCTTAACTGTGCATAGTGAGCCAAAAAGAAATTTGAGGAACATGTATACTATGATAGAGACTAAAAGAAACAAAAAAAGTAGGGGAATCCGGATGACTTTTCCATAATTCATAGAAGAGAAAAAGTCTTTTTTAAATTTTTAAGTTATCATATAGTAATATTGACTTTTTTGGGTATAAATTCTAACATGTTAACACATACATAGATTGATGTAACCATCATCGTAATCAGGAAACAGAGCTATTCTGACACCCCCCAAAAACTTCTTTGTCCTGTCCCTTTATAGTCTTAACCCTCTTCCACGCCTAACTCATGGCAGTCACTGATCTGTTCTTCATCACTATGGTTTTGTTTCTTCAAGAATGTTATATATATAGAATCATACTGTATGTAACTGTTTGAGGCTGGCTTCTTAAACTCAGCGTAATGCCTTTGAGATTCATCCACTTGGTGGCATTTCATTTGTTGGATGGGTGATTAGTGAGTATACTCTCCCATTCTGTAGTTTGTCTTTTCAGTCTCTTAAGATCTGTCTTTTGCATAAACTATCACTTTTTTTTCTTTAATAGATTATGCTTTTGGTGTCTGTTGAGAACTCTACTTAATTTCAGCTCATGAAGATTTTCTCCTGTGTTTTCTTCTTAAAATTTTATAGCTTTTAGTTTTACTTTTAGATCTATGAACCATTTTTAGTTAATTTTGTGTAAGTTGTCCTTGCATCTTAGGTTATGGTTCTTTTCTTTTTTTCTTTTTTCTTTCTTTGCATGTGGATATCTAGTTGTTTGAACACCACTGCTTAAATTAAAAAAAACCCTTTTCTCTGTTGATTTGCTTTTGCACCCTTGTCAAAAATGAGTTGACCATGTTTGTATGGGTCAATTCTGAACTCTTGTTTTCTCTTCCATGAATCTTTGTTTATATCTCTTTGCCAATAGCACACTGTCTTAATTATTATAGTGTTAGAATAAGTCTTAAATTAGTATTTTTCCTACAGTTTTATTCTTTAAGAACTGTTTTTAATTATTTTAGTTTCCTTGCTTTTCCGTATAAATTTTAGGATTAGTTTCTTTAAATACGTTAAAATTCCTGCTAGGATTTTTATAGTAATTGTATTAACTCCAAAGGACAGTGTGTGGAGAATTGACATCTCTCAATTTCTGTCCAGTCTAAAGAAGTTTTTTTTAAAAAGACTAATAATCTTTATAGAGATGAAATGTTACATCCATGATCCAGAAATAGAATACTAATAGACTACTATAGGAAAAGGAACAACCAAATGACAAGAAAGAACTATGGGATTTAAAACATGATAACTTTAATTCCATAGAATAGCTGGAAGATAAAGTTAAGGAAATCTCCCTAAAAGTAGAATAAAAAAGCAGCAATAAAGGAGGAGAGAAGGATTACAAAATTAGAGGCTATAGCTAGGAAATCTATTATCCAAATAATGGGAGTTTTAGAAAGGGAGAGTAGAAATGGAGAGAGAAAGATGAACAAAGAATTTGTCTTAGAACTGAATTAAGGACATAGAACTCCATTTTGGAAAAATGAATTTAAAAAAGAACCACACAATTTTATAGAAACAAAATAGGATAGTGGAAACTGGGAAGAGTTTAAGGGGTACAGACTTTCATCTTGGGAAAATGAAAAAATTCTGGAGATGGATGTTGGTGTTGGTTATACAACAATGTGAATGTACTTAATGTCATGAACAGTATACCTACAAATAGTCAAAATGGTAAATTTTATGTTAAAGCCAAAAAGAACAAGAGAAGAGACAGTAGCAGATGAAAGACTTCAAAAATGTTTTGAAAGCTGGAGAGCATTTATACAAAAGGCAACTGATTTAGCAAATTAAGCTGATAAAGCAGAGGTCAAATCTAATTCTACAATTGTGAAAGAAAAAAAGTGCAAGCTAATTTGTGTTAGAGCACACCAAAAAAGCACAGGAATTGGAGGCACAGGTAGCTCTGAATAAAGAAGGGATATGGCTAAAAACAGTAGAGATTTAAAAATCTTACGAGGAGTAAAAACCAGACAGGTCCTCTGTCCATTCTGTGCTGCTGAGCTATTGTTCCATTTCTGTTCTGGAAGAAGACAGGAAATATATCATCTGCACAAAGTTTGCCAGAAGCATAGGGACAGACAGTTGAGGGTGATGCACCATTCTGGAAAGGGCATTGGGTGGAATTATACATACTAAATGGTATGACCTCCTTCCTCCCAGCTTCCTTCCTCCATTTAGCTTGAAAGAACAGACCTATACATTATGCAGTTGGGGTTCACAGTGAAATAGCCCAGCCAGTTTCATGCTACAGTGCAACGTGCTTGTTGCCAAGCCTTGCTATTACATATATTGACAAAATAAGCATCAATGTACAAGTCTCTTTGTGTACCTTCCAGGGGTTATCCTAGGACAATATGCTAATGTTTTGTACCCATAACCCACAGTAAGAAGTAATTCTATGTATCATAACATGAGTATACACATACACATATGCTACATACATTTGTGTGTGTGTATATCTATTTATTTGAAACAAAAATTTCAGAGAACTATCCTTAGTACACAAATATGCTATGATATTTTTAGCTTATTAAATAAGCTACAATATATTCATCTTCAACATGAAAATATTATAAAATTATTTTCTAAATTATGCTTCCCACCAGTAATGTTGAAGCATTTTCAACTTGTGTTTCCAGACTCTTCTACTAATCTAATAGCTAGAAATGGCATCTGTGACAGACACTGTATATATATGTGCTGACCAATCCTTATTTTTTAATCTTTTCTTTTTTCCTCTGTCAACTATGGAAACATTAAAAAATTGAAATTCTATTTTCTAGCTCTTCTTGCAGTTAGAGGTAGCTATGTGATCCACTTCTGACTAATGCAGCACACCAGGCTTGCAGTCTGGAGCTGTAAAAACAGCATGCTAAGAATGACAGAGTATAAGAATGGGTGGGGGGGGCGGAAGTCAGGATATTGATGACATTGTGTAGCTTATATAAGAACACTGGGTTATCTCCTTCTGGATTTATAGTTGCACTGATGAGAATAAACTCTTATCTGTTTAAGCCACATATACAGACATGCCTCTGTCAGTTGCTTATTAGTTTCTATAATATGATAGATAGCCTATCCATATTCCATAGCAACAAATAACCACAAAATTTAAGTGACTTATAACAAGAAACATTTCTTTTTTCATTCACTTAAATACGTTAGCTACAGATCTGCTTCAGATATGCTTCATGTCTTCATTCTGGGACCCAAGCTGAAGAAGTTGCTCCTTGGGTCTTGTGACAATGAGAAAAAGAGCAATGGTCGAACCATAGATGGCTCTTAAAACTTTGCTTCAGAAATGTCATGCTTCATTTGTACATACATTTCATTGGCCAAAGCAAGATAAGTGGCCCAAAGTAATGTAAATGGGCAGGGAAGTACAATATTTCAGGAGGGAGGGCAGTGAATAATTGGAGACAATAATACAACTATCACTGTATCCTTTTGTATTTTTGTTCTTACTAGTATTTGAAAGTTCTTTATACATTCTGGATACTAAACTTGAGAGTTCAGCTTTTAGACTTAGGTCTAGAATCCAGTCTTGAATTAAGTTTTGCCTGTATTCTAAGGTAAAGGTCAAAGGTTTTTCCCATGTGGATATCCATTTATTCCAGTGTCATTTGATGTAAGGGCTTAACTTCTCCCATTGGATTGCCTTGGCACTTTTGTTGAACGGCACCTGGGTGCCTCAGTCATTAAGCGCCTGCCTTCTGTTCAGGTCATAATCCCAGGGAGCCCCGAGTTGGGCTCCCTGCTTGGCAGGACGCCCATTTCTACCTCTCGCACTCCCTTTGCTTGTATTCCCTCTCTCACTCTCTCTCTCTCGGTCAATAAATAAATAAAATCGTAAAAAAGAAAAAAAGTCATAGTGCTATTTAAGTGTAAGTTGATTTCTGAGCACTTCGTTCTTTTACATTAACTTGTTGAACTTTATGCCACTACCACACTGTCTTAAGTAAATCTTGAAATCAGGTTATAAAGTTCTCTGATTTGTTTCATTTTTCAAGATTACTTAGAATATTCTGGGATTTTGCACTTCTGTATTTAGTCTTCCAATCTATGAACATGGTTTCTCTCTTCATATTTTTAGGGCTTTAGTCCCACCAATACTTGTTTCAGCACAGAAGTCTTTCACATCTTGTGTTAAACTTATTCTTAAATATATTTTTGACTCTAAATGTAGGTAGAATTTAAAATTCCTTTTTTCTTTTTTTTCTTTCTTTTTATTATTTTTTTTAATGTTCTACAGCTATGTTTATTTGGCTGGCCCAGTGTTTAAATTTGTTTTTTTTTTTTAATTTTTAATTAATATATAATATATTTTTAGCCCCAGGGATACAGGTCTGTGAATCACCAGGTTTACACACTTCACGGCACTCACCATAGCACATACCTTCCCCAGTATATGTATATATATATATATACACAATGGAATACTATGCAGACATATATATATATATATATATATATATATATATATATATATATATATATATATATATAACACATCTTCTTTATCCATTTATCTGTTGATGGGCATCTAGGTTCTTCCATAGTGTGGCTATTGTAGACATTGCTGCTATAAACTTTCGGGTGCATGTGCTCCTTCAGATCACTACATTTGTTTCTTTAGTGTAAATACCCAGTAGTGTGATTGCTGGGTCATAGGATAGGTCTATTTTCAACTTTTTGAGGAATCTCCATGCTGTTTTCCAGAGCAGCTACACCAGCTTGCATTCCCACCAACAGTTCAGGATGGTTCCCCTTTCTCCACATCCTCACTAGCATCTGTCGTTTCCTGACTTGTTAATTTGACTGGTGTGAGGTGGTATCTCACTGTGGTTTTGATTTGTATTTTCCTGATGTCCAGTGGTATTGAGCACTTTTTCATGTGTCTGTTGACCATTTGGATGTCTTCTTTGCAGAAATGTCTGTTCATGTCCTCTGCCCATTTCTTTCTTTTTTTTTTTTTAGGATTTTACTTATTTATTTGACAGAGAGACAAATCACAAGTAGGCAGAGAGGCCAGCAGAGAGAGAGGAGGAAGCAGGCTCCCTGCTGATCAGAGAGCCTGATGCGGGACTCAATCCCAGGACCCTGAGATCATGACCTGAGCCCAAGGCAGAGGCTTAACCCACTGAGCCACCCAGGCACCCTCTTTTGCCCATTTCTTGATTGGATTATTTGTTCTTTGGGTGTTGAGTTTGATAAGTTCTTTATAGATTTTGGATACTAGCCTTTTATCTGATGTGTCATTTGTGAATATCTTCTCCCATTCTCTCAGTTGTCTTTTGGTTTTGTTGATTCTTTCTTTTGTTTTGCAGACGCTTTTGATCTTGATGAAATCCCAGTAGCTCATTTTTGCCCTTTCTTCCCTTGCCTTTGGTGATATTTTTAGGAAGAATTTGCTGCGGCAGAGGTCGAAGAGGTTGCTGCTTGTGTTCTCAAGGATTTTGATGGATTCCTGTCTTACATTGAGGTCTTTCATCCATTTGGAGTCTGTTTTTGTGTGTGGTATAAGGAAATGGTCCAGTTTCATTCTTTTGCATGTGGCTGTCCAGTTTTCCCAACACCGTTTGTTGAAGAGGCTGTCTTTATTCCATTGGACGTTCTTTCCTGCTTTGTCAAAGATTAGTTAAGCATGGCATTGAGGGTCTATTTCTGGGCTCTCTATTCTGTTCCATTGATCTATGTGTCTGTTCTTGTGCCAGTACCATACTGTCTCGATGACGACAACTTTGTAGTAGAGCTTGAAGTCTGGAATTGTGATGCCACCAACTTTGGCTTTCTTTTTCAACATTCCTTTGGCTATTTGAGGTCTTTTCTGGTTCCATATAAATTTTAGGATTATTTGTTCCATTTCTTTGAAAAAAATGGATGGTATTTTGATAAGGATTGCATTACTTAGATTGCTTTAGGTAGCATAGACATTCTCACATCAAATTCCTTTTTTCTAATTGCATGCTGCTTTTTTTTTTTCTTTTGAAGTTTAATATTTGTGATTTTTAGTTTGTATGAAGTAAATTACTTAGATTCTGTCAAGGTAAAAAAATGTGACGATTATATATTTACCAAATAATCACCTCAATATGGTACATTTATTTTTTCCCTTTCATCATGGCATTAATTAACTAATTTAACTTGTTAACATTGTATGTGTTTAATGTATACAGTGTCTTTTTTTTTTTTTTTAAGATTTAATTTATTTGAGAGAGAGAGGAGAGGAGGGGGAAGAGCAGAGAGGGATGGACAGGCCGACTTCATGTTGAATGTAGAGCCTGATGCAGGGTCAGTCCCATGATATTGTGAGACTGTGACCTGAGCTGAAACCAAGAGTTGGACACTTAATCAACAGAGACATCTAGCTACCCCAGCAGCATGTTACTTTGGATACATTTATATATTATAATATGACTACCAATATGGTGATGTTTATCATATTATATAATTACAGTGTAATTATTATATCGTGCCTTATATCTCTGTGGCTTGATTCCTCATTACAGGTTTATACCCTTAAGCACCATAACTCTTATCCCCCATCCCCACCCTTGTAACCACCATTTTATGCTCTTGTTAAATTAGGTCCTTTTTTGGGGATTCCATGTATAAGTGATATCATACAGTACTTCTTTTTTTTTTTAATTTTTATTTATTTATTTGACAGAGAGAGATGACAAGCAGGCAGAGAGGCAGGCAGAGAGAGGAGGAAGCAGGCTCCCCGACGAGCAGAGAGCCCGATGCGGGGCTCGATCCCAGGACCCTGAGATCATGACCCGAGCCGAAGGCAGAGGCTCAACCCACTGAGCCACCCAGGCGCCCCTCATACAGTACTTCTTGTTGTTTTTTTTTATTTTTCTGTCTGACTTATCTCTCTTAGCATAATGTATTCAAGATCCCTCCATGTTTTGCATATGGGAGGATATCTTTTCCTGTGGCTCAGTAATATTCCATTATGTCTATGTAACACATCTTTTCTATCCATTTGTCCATTGATGGGCATTTGGGTTCTTTCCATACCTTGGCTATTGTGAATAATGCTGTGGTAAACATGGAATTGCATATCCCTTATAAAAATCCTATTTTCATTTCCTTTAGGTATATACCCATTAGTGGAAATGCTGCATTATATAGTTCTATGGATCTATTTTTAATTTTTTGAGGGTCCTCCATATTGTTTTCCATAGTGGTTGGATCAATTTACATTCCCACTAGCTATGTATAAGGATTCCCTTTTCACCACATCCTCACCAGCACCTATTATCTTTTTTTCTTTTTCAGATTTTATTTATTTGACAGACAGAGAGATCACAAGTAGGCAGGGAGGCAGGCAGAGAGGAAGGGGGAAGCAGGCTCCCTGTTGAGCAGAGAGCCCGATGTGGGGCTCGATTCCAGGACCCTGAGACCATGACCTGAGCCAAAAGCAGAGGCTCCACCCAGGTGCCCCTCTTTTTTTTTTTTCCTAAGATTTTATTTATTTATTTGACAAAGAGAGATCACAAGTAGGCAGAGAGGCAGCAGTGAGAGAGAGAGAGAGAGAGAGAGAGAGAGAAGCAGGCTTCCTGCTGAGCAGAGAGCCCGATTCGGGACTAGATCCCAGGACCCTGAGATCATGACCTGAGCCGAAGGCAGAGGCATAACCCACTGAGCCACCCAGGGGCCCTGTCTTTTTTCTTCTTGATGATAGCCATTCTAAAAGGCGTGGGGTGATATCTCATTGTGGTTTTGGTTTGTAGTTTCCAGATGATTAGTGATGTTTGAGCCATCTTCTGTGTGTCTGTTGGCCATTTCAATGTCCTTTTTGGAGAAATGGCTATTTAGTTCCTCTGCCCGTATTTTTTTTTAAATATTTTATTTTTTATAAACATATATTTTTATCCCCAGGGGTACAGGTCTGTGAATCACCAGGTTTACACACTTCACAGCACTCATCAAAGCACATACCCTCCCCAGTGTCCATAATCCCATCCCCTTCTCCCAAACCCCCTCCCCCCAGCAACCCTCAGTTTGTTTTGTGAGATTAAGAGTCACTTATGGTTTGTCTCCCTCTCAATCCCATCTTGTTTCATTTATTCTTCTCCTACCCACTTAAGCTCCCATGTTGCATCAGCTTTTTGTTATCGAGTTACTGTGTTTTGGAAATAGAAATACAATGATGTTTTTGTTTACCCCAGTTCTCAAGTCGAGAACTAGGTATTTCTACTCCCTGTGTTTCTTTCTCACTAGACTATTAAAGTAGGATCGTGACATCAGAGGTTAACCAGTCACTCATCCTTCTCCCTGATGACCATCTTCAAATACCTAATTGTGAATAAAAGACTGCAACATTAGAAGGAACTTGGTATTCTCTTGATATTGTCCTCTGTAGTAGGTGATGCTAATAACCTTCCACTTTACAGAGATTGAATGTTTATCTGAAATTTTACCATAATTTGGGATACCTGGGTGGCTGTCAGTTAAGTGTCTGACTCTTGATTTCAACTCAGGTTTTGATCTCAGGGTCATGAATTCAAGCCTTGTGTTGGGCTCCATGCTGGGCATGGAGCCTACTTAAAAAGAAGAAAAAATGAAATTTTGCCATAATTTAAAACTCCTAAAATGGAAATTTGATTCAATTTTTAATATTCACACACACTCAGTTTCAGAAATTAGAAAGATGCAGGGTGCCTGAATGGCACAGTCCATTAAAGTGTCCAGCTCTTGGTTTTAGCTCAGATTGCCATCTCAGGGTCATGAGATCCAGCCCTACAGCGCAGAGTATGCTTAAGACACTCCCTCGGTGCACCTGGGTGGCTCAGTGGGTTAAGGCTCTGTCTTTGGCTTAGGTCATGGTCTCAAAGTCCTAGGATCAAGGCCTGCAACGGGCTCTCTGCTCAGCAGGGAGCCTGCTTCCCCCTTCATTCTCTGCCTGCCTCTCTGCCTACTTGTGATCTCTCTCTCTCTCTGTCAAATAAATAAACAAAATCTTTAAAAAAAAAAACAAAAACACACACTCCTCTCTCTCCTTCTGCCCCTCCCCGCCACTTGCATGCTCTCTCTCTCAAATAAATAAATAAATAAGAATCTTTTTAAAAAGTTAGAAAAATCCTTTATTTGACAGCACAATTTTGTTGCTAGTGATGTATATTTAGTGTAAACTATTTAAAATCATAGATTTTAGGTACCATACTCAAGTATTTTTCAGTGTTACCATTTCTGATCTTTTATTGTAAGAATTATAATGACCTTCAGCTTGAAGTTCATCTTTTAATAGGAAAACATGAGAGAACATTATTTTGCATAAAAATAATTTACTTTAGTCTTGAAATTCTAGTAGGCAGAACACCCTGAATTTAAATGAGATTGTTTTGACAAATGGGGTCCAACCTTTTTGCCAATACTGAATATTTATTAAGCATATTGGTGGTTCTTTTCATACAAGTATGTGCATTTTTCTTTAAAATTACCTAATTTTAATCAAACATTTTCAAGTGAAGTAAAATATCTCTTGAGTGTAGAAACTATACCACACAAACATGCCAGTAGCAAACATGGGTTTGGATTGATAGGCCTGTGAGTTCTGTGTTTATTATAGAAATCCCATGTAATGTCACTCAAATTCCTTAACTTAGTGGCTATAAAAGACCTGAACAGGTTTGTTCTGTTTTAAATTTTAGTGTATGCCTGGCATATGAGGTTTTTTTTTTCTATTTTGTTTGCCTTATCTTAATGTCCATGTATATTCAGTTTAGATTAAGTAACTTTAGTTCCTAGGAGTATTCAAAGTGAATTAGAAGGAGGTAATGACCAGACACTGGTTGGAAATTGTTGCACAACTTGGGTTTGGATAGTCATTCATCATTTGTCTAGTGGTCAGATCTTGAGCTCTTTCAACTGTCCTAAAGTTATGAACCAATAAGCAGAAAAGTTCTGGGGAAAAAGGCAGGCATGGGGAGTATGTATTTATTAAATGCCTTCTATATTAGGCAGTGTGCTAGGTACTTACAGTTTTCTTTCTCACAACAACTCGTGCCCATTATATGATCAAGGAAGTGAATGCAAAGAGATTAACATAAAGATTAAGATTCAACGGCGCCCACCTGGGTGGCTCAGTGGTTTGGGCTGCTGCCTTCAGCTCGGTTCATGATCTCAGGGTCCTGGGATCGAGCCCCGCATCAGGCTCCCTGCTCCGCAGGAAGCCTGCTTCCCTCTCTCTCTCTCTCTCTCTGCCTGCCTCTCTGCCTACTTGTGATCTCTCTCTGTCAAATGAATAAATAAAATCTTAAAAAAAAAAAGATTAAGATTCAAGTTGAGTTTTTTTTTTTTTTAAAGATTTTATTTATTTATCAGAGAGAGAGAGGGAGAGAGCGAGCACAGGCAGACAGAATGGCAGACAGAGGCAGAGGGAGAAGCAGGCTCCCTGCCGAGCAAGGAGCCCTATGTGGGACTCAATCCCAGGACGCTGGGATCATGACCTAAGCCGAAGGCAGCTGCTTAACCAACTGAGCCACCCAGGCATCCCCAAGTTGAGTTTTTTTTTAAGATTTAATTTTTTTAGAGCTTTTTAGGTTCACAACAAAGTTGAAAGGAGGGTACAGAGTTGTCCCATATAGCTTCTGGCCTCCTCCACCAACCTGTAAGTCTTTCTTCATTATCAACATTACTTACCAAAGTGGTGTATTTGTTACAGTTCACAAATCTACATTAAAATGTAATAATCACTCAATGTCCACAGTTACCCTAGGGTTTATTCTTGGTGTTGTGCATTATGAATTTGGACAAATACATAATGATATGTACACATCATTATTATATACAGAGTATTTTCAGTGCCTTAAAAATCCTCTGTGGTCCACCTATTCATCCCTCTCTTGCCCTCAATCCCTGGCAACCACTCATTTTTGTTTCTGTAGGTTTGCATTTTCCAGAGTGTTACATAGTTGAAATTGTACAGTCTATAGCCTTTTCAGATTGGCTCTTTCACTTAGT
Organism: Mustela putorius furo; assembly: GCF_011764305.1. NCBI lineage: Eukaryota > Metazoa > Chordata > Mammalia > Carnivora > Mustelidae > Mustela > Mustela putorius. The sequence continues at coordinate 35,383,866 of NW_025421998.1, forward strand.
AATGTGCTATTAAGGTTCCTCCATGTGTTTTCATGGCTTAACAGATCATTTCTTAGTGCTGAATAATGTTCCATTGTCTGGAGTACCACAATTTATCCATTCATCTGTTGGAAGGACATCTTGTTTGCTCCTAGGTTTGGCAATTATGAGTAAAGCTGCTGTAAACATTGTATGGGTTTTTGTGTGGGCATAAGTTTTCAAATCCTTGGGCTAGACACCAAGGATTGTGATTACTAGATCATATTGTAAGTGTATGTTTAGTTTTGTAAGAAACCACCAAACTCTCTTGCAGAATGACTGTATCATTTTGCATTCCTACCAGCAATGAATGAAATCTGTGTTGTTGCATATGCTTGCCAACATATTGTCAGTGTTCCAGATTTTGGCCATTCTGATAGATACATAGTGGTACCTCAGAGTTATTTTAATTTTCATTTCTCTCATGACATACGATTTGGGTTATCTTCTAATGTACTTATTTGCCATCTGTATCTTTTTTGGTGAGGTGGCTCTTAAGCTCTCTAGCCATTTTTTTAAATCAGAAATTTTTTTTGTTGGATTTTAAGAGTTCTTTGTATGTTTTGGATAACAGTCCTTTATTAGATAAGTCTTTTGCAGATATTTTCTCCTAGTCTGTGCCTTGTCTTCTCATTCTCTGGATTTTGTCTTTCACAGAGGAGAAGGTTTTTATTTTAATAAAGTCTAGCTTAAACATTATTTCTCTCATAGATTGGACCTTTGGGGTCCTGTCTAAAAAAACATCATTGTGGGGCTCCTTGGTAGCTCAGTCAGTTAAGCGTCTTACTTTGTCTCAGGTCATTATCTCAACACCCTGGCATCTAGCTCAGCATCCAACTCTGTGCTTAGTGGGGTGTCTGCTTCTTTTCCCTTTCTCTCTCCTTCTGCCCCCCCACTGCTCATGCTTGTGCTCTTGCGCGGGCTCCCTCTCTTCCTCCCACTCCCTCTTGTATAAATAAATAAAATAATTTTTAAAAAATAATTAAAAAATTAAAAATCATCACTATACCTGAGTTCATCTAGGTTTTCTCATATGTTAACTTCTGGGAGTTTTATAATTTTGGATTTTACATTTAAAAGTCACTGATCGGGGCGCCTGGGTGGCTCAGTGGGTTAAGCCGCTGCCTTCGGCTCAGGTCATGATCTCAGAGTCCTGGGATCGAGTCCCGCATCGGGCTCTCTGAGAGCCTGCTTTCGTCTCTCTCTCTGCCTGCCTCTCCATCTACTTGTGATTTCTCTCTGTCAAATAAATAAATAAAATCTTTAAAAAAAAATAAATAAAAGTCGCTGATCCATTTTGAGTTAATTTTTGTGAAGGGTGTAAGGTCTTTGTCTAGATTCATTTTTTTTTTTTTTTTTTTTTTTTTTTTTTTGCCTATGGAAAATGGAAGAGACTGGCTTTGCTCCATTGTGTTATCTTTGTTTGTCAAAGATCATTTGACTATACTTGTGTGGGTCTTTTGTAGTTCTTTTCTGTTCTATTGATCTGTTTGTCTCTTTCACCAATACCACACTGTTTTGATTACTGTAGATTCATAGTAAATCTTGAAGTTGGGTAGCATCAGTCCTCTAACTTTTCTTCTTCAATATTGTGGTCTTCTCTGGTATTTTGCCTTTCCATATAAACTCAGATATTGCTATATAGCTTAAGACATCCTGTGGGTAAAAATAGCATAGGTTCAAAGATACACATAAGTTTACTGATAGTGGATACATTAGAACAAATTTAATGTAATGCAGTGGAGAACGGACTAAAACATTATCTGTTAGATTTTGGTATTATTAAAAATATGTGTTCAAGGAATATTTAATAAAATGCAAAATACTCATGATAAAAACCTAAGTACAAAAGAAAAAAAATCCAGTTTTATTATACACCGTGATCCAGGTTTTTAACTTAAGACTCTCTATACATATAAGCAACATGCCAATGTGTTAATAGTGATTATTATAGGGCTTGAGGGTTATAGTGATCTTTTTATGTTATTCTTTGTACTTTTCTATTTTCTGTACTGTTCTGTCCAATCTTACACTCTCTGTATAATCTTAAGTATTTTTAAAAGAAGGGGAAAAAATTTTAGAACTAGATATAGCTATGTGATTCTAGACAAGTTAGTAATGATGATGATGACTACATTATATTGAGTACCTACTATTTAGCAGATATTGAATATATTTTATGTATTTTGTTATCCTGTTTTGTAATAGTCCAACAATGGAGGCTAAATGATCTACTTTTAGTTTTGATTGGGACTGAATTGAATCTTATAGGTCAAGTTGGGAAGAACTGACATCTTGACAATATTGAATCTTCCTATCCAAGAATATGAAATATCTTATCATTTTTCATTTTTTCTTTGATTTCATTTATCAGAGTTTTGTACTTTTCCTCATGTAGATCGTACATATATTTTGTTAGACTTACATCTAAATATTTCATATTTTTGGATGGTTATATAAATAGTATTTTTTATTTCAAATTTTACTTGTTCATTGCTGGTATATAGGAAAGTAATTGACTTTTTTGTTTTGTTTTGTTTTGTTTTGAGAGAGAAATTGTGTGCACGCACACACACACACACACACAGGAGAAGGAGAGAAAGAATCTTAATTAAACAGACTCCACAATCAGCATGGAACTCAATACAGGGCTCAGTCTCATGACCCTGAGATCATGATCTCAGCTGAAATCAAGAGTTGGATGCTCAACCAGTTGAGCCCCCAGTACCCCAGCAGTTGACTTTTTTATAGTAACCTTGTATTCTGCAGTGTTGCCATAATTGCTTATTGGTTCCAGTAGTTTTTTGTGCATTTTTTGGATTTTCTGCATTAATGATCATATCATCTGTCAGTGAAGATAATTTTATTTCTTTCTTCACAATCTATATACCGTTGATTTCTTTATCTTGTCTTGTTCGTATTAGCTAGAACCTCCAGTGTGATATTAAAAAGTACCTGTTCTTAGTGGAAAGGTTTCAAGTATCTCACCATTAAGTATGATTTTAGTTGTAGGTTTTTGTAGATGTTCTTTATCAAGCTGAGATTGTTCCCCTTAATCCCTAGTTAATTAAGAGTTTTTATCTTGAATGAATATTGGGTTTTGTCATATGCCTTTTCTGCATTTATTGATATCATGTGATTTTTCTTTTTTCGTCTTTCTGTGATGGATTACATTAATTGATTTTCAAATGTGAAACATTTTAAAAGCTTTTTTTTTTTTTTAAAGATTTTTTTAAATTTATTTGACAGAGGCAGGTGGCTCCCTGCTGAGCAGAGAGCCTGATGCGGGGCTCAATCCCAGGACCCTGGGGTCGCAACCCCAGGTAGAGGCTTTAACCCATTGAACCACCCAGGCATCCCAAAAGCTTTTTAAATATAAGATAAGTGTGTCAGGGGTCTCTCAGATAGCATATAGGTTTGGTGATATGCTAGGGGGACTCATAAGACTAAGTTGTACTCACAGCTAAGACTTAGAGCAAAAAGATTCAAAGCAAAATCAGCAAAGGGAAAGATGCATGGGGCAAACTTCCAAAAGTCCTCTCTTTATGGAGTCAAACAGGATGCACCTAATTCTCCAGGATCAAATTGTGACATGTATTAAATGTTATCTACTAAGAAAGTTCACTAGAGACTTAGTGCCCAAGGTTTTACTGAAGACTGGTCACATTGTTGACCTAGCACATATCGAATTTCCAGACTCCCAGAAGAAAAGTAAGTGTGAAGCATATACTACAGTGTTTGTAGAAACAATTTAGCACACTGAACCAACTCCTGTTGGTTAAGGAATGGTGTGAAGGCTCATTAAATCTAAGTTTCAAGATACCTGCTAAGAGCTATTCCTTGCAAGCAGGCCTTTCTAAGAATAGTAGTCTCAAGCTTGCTGTGTTAACTTTTTCTACACAGTCCATTTGTTTGGCACTAGACCAAAGGCATCTTGATACCTGTGCATTTAAGATGTTCAGAATTGAGGCCGAACCTTTAAATGGTAAATTTAATTAACCAGAAAAGTCTGTCTTAGAAAGCTAGGTGGCTTCTTCTTAAGTTTTTTTTTGTTTTTGTTTTTAAAGATTTTATTTATTCATGTGACAGAGAGAGAGAGATCACAAGTAGGCAGAGAGGCAGGCGGGGGTGGGGGGGTGGGAAGCAGGCTCCCCGTCGAGCAGAGAGCCCGATGCAGGGTTCGATCCCAGGACCCTGAGATCATGACCCAAGCTGAAGGCAGAGGCTTTAGCCACTGAGCCACCGAGGCTCCCCTCTTCTTAAGTTTTTGTATTTAAGTTTCTTTTTTACCTAGCCCAGGGCATCAATTAAGACACAGCACAAATCTGAGTGATAAGTTTAAGTGACCTAAATGCCTTTTAGTGCCAAAGCAGTGTCCTCAATAGACAGCATACACAAAAAGAGGTACAGTTCTAGAGGCCATATGTAATATCCCTAGAAAATAAGAATTCACAGTTGTTAGGATAGTCCCAGCAGCACATTTTTAGGCAGTACAGGACCCCTAATGTGAACGCCTACTCTCTGGCCTTTCCCCCTAGAGTTCCCTGTCCAGTCCAGTTAATTCAGTCCATTATTTGGTCTCAGGCCTGGTGAAGGCAGACATTTCCAAGCAGATTTGCTTGACCATGACATCAGTTTATCTGCCCAATAAGCACAGACCACATCTAAAGATGTTCTCCATGAAAAGTACAGGAAGTAGGGTACCCTTTGCCTTCTTTTTTTTTTTTTTTAAGATTATTTATTTATTTATTTGACAGAGAGAGATCACAGTAGGAGAGAGGAAGGGAAGAGATCACAGAGAGAGAGGAAGGGAAGCAGGCCCCCTGCTGAGCAGAGAGCCCGATGTGGGACTCGATCCCAGGACCCTGAGATCATGACCTGAGCCGAAGGCAGAGGCTTAACCCACTGAGCCACCCAGGCGCCCTACCCTTTGCTTTCTTGTCAGGACTGTCAGGTGTGATCATGGCTCAGCAGTCAGTTTGAATTCAGAATGTTCACAGCCTTTTGAAAAGGCAGCCTCCTTCAGAAAGAGGAGAACACCTCCAAGTATAGTTTCGAGAGACAAAGATCATTGATACTCTACTCTTCCACATGCCTCCCCAGGTCCCAGATTTTTGCTGTGTCTCTTTTGTTACAAAATCAGTGTGTCTCATTTAACAATTTCAACTTTACATTTTTTCAGTCATTCTCTCTTCTCACCCAGTCTTTTATCCACATGGATTGGCTATAAGAAGGACAAAAACATTTTTATAGAGAAGCATTTTTATAGGGGCGCCTGGGTGGCTCAGTGGGTTAAAGTTTCTGCCTTCAGCTCAGGTCATGATCCCAGAGTCCTGGGATTGAGCCCCGCATTGGGCTCTCTGCTCAGTGGGGAACCTGCTTCCCTCTATCTCTCTCTCTGCCTGCCTCTCTGCCTGCTTGTGATCTCTCTCTGTCAAATAAATAAATAAAATCTTAAAAAAAAAAAAAAAAGAAAAGCATTTTTATATAATTTGACTAGAAAGACATTTTATTTAGGAATTGGCCTGGATTAAATCCTGACTTTTCAAAAATTTTCTAAATGGAATAATATAACTTTCCTTCTCTTTTGTCCTGGCTCATTAACTAGTGAGCAGCCTAGAAAAGATCAAGCCCTTTTTCTGGAGCTGTATTTAATAATCAGAATGCCTCACTGAGGCACGTCTTCCAGGAGAAAGGTGATGGATTTAGTCAGACGGTTAGTTCATTGTTATAACTAATTTGGAAGCCTGAATACAAGTCAACAACAGAGGCCATCCCCCAGAGGAAGTCCAGAATCCATTCTGTCAGTACTGAGTGGTGGGGTCACACTCCTTGTGATGTGCCCTCCTCCAGCTTGCAGCTTTTGGCAGGAATCACAAGTTAGGAATGCAATTAGCCTCTGCGTCAGGAATATAGAGCCGATTAGTAGCCTAATTTTAGATGGTGCCATCAGAGAATAAGAACTTATTGTGGGCATGTGGATGTGACCCAGACAATCCAGCTCGCATCCATTGATATTTTCATAGTTTAGGGCCCCACAGAGGGTTGTCCTAAATCTGCAGCACTCCCAGAGTCTGAGTTCTGTTCATTGAGCCTCTGCTTGCTGTAGTTTGGTGCAGCTTGTGCTGAAGCTAAAACAACCCATATCAGCTTAAGGTTTTACTAAGGTCAGGCTCAGGCAGTTAGGGCCTGTGAATTCAGAAATCCAGAAAAAGCTAGTAGCTAGCCTTCTCCAAAGGAAAGAACTCTACAAGGCCCAACAGCTATGCTCCAAATCCAAGCAACAAGCAAATCGTTCTTCTTAGCCTTTTTATCTTATCAATCTTAGAGTCCAGATTGACCCGCTCAAAAATAGGTACATCAGTCTGAAAAATCATCAACCTCTAAGGATCAGAAATTTCATTTCATAAGAGCTCATTAGCAAGTAAAAACTGCTTTTTAGAACTCTAAAATTGTACCTACATCTAGAGATTTCTTCTCCTTTTATGTTGTCTTCTTTTCTGCAGAGCTTCCAATAGGCAAAATCATTAGTTATGTAGATTTAGTCTGTTCCTAATATTCAGAGAGTTTAAATTTGACCTGATAAACAGCAGCAAAAAAACAAGGAAATTTTGTTCTATTACCATTTTTTCTTTGCAGCTTTTCCCAATTGGGATGATCTCTTTCACATATGTGAAATTATAAGCACATAACATATACCTAGTGTTATCATACATCCAGATATAATACCCGTAAAATACAGATGTATTTTATAAAAACTTACCTTTTCTCTAGAAGTAAATTTAGCATTTACATAGTTATCATTACAGGAGTGTGTGTGTGTTGGGGGGGAGGTTAGGGCCATATCCAGGAATGTCAGAGGATGCTGCAGCAGCAATAGGTTAAAGAAACTCTTGGAAGGCCATCCCCTCTGTCGACCCCATTTTCCCATTCTAGGCTTATCTAAAGCTTTGCTCCAGTCAAGGGGGCTGATGTAACCTTTTTTCTCTCATTTGTGGACAACAGTGCTACAAATTTTTAGGCTATCCAAAGCTGACCTTTTGGAATATTTTTGGGCCCTTTATCCTCCAGCCTGCAGGAAAGAACAAAAAAGCAAGTGTTGTCAAAGATGTGGATGAAAAGGAACCCTCATACACTGGTGGGAATGTAAATTAATGCAACCACTGTATAAAACAGTTTGGAGGTTCCTCAAAAAATTAAAAATAGAGGTACTATATGATCCAGTAATTCACTACTGGGTATTTACCCAAAGAAATGAAAAAGACTAATTCAAAAAGATATAAGTACCCCTGTGTTTATTGCAGCATTATTTACAATAGGCAATAGATATGGAAACAAGTTAAGTGTCTGTTGTAGACAAATGGATAAAGAGGATGAAATCTCTCTTTCACCCTCTCCCTCTCTCTCTCTCCTTCACACACACAGACACACAAATATTACTCAGCCGTAAAAAAGAATGAAATCTTGCCATTTGCAACAACATGGATGGACCTAGAGGATATTATGTGACGTGAAAGACAAATATCTTGTGATTTCACTTATAACGTGGAATCTAAAAAACAAAAAACAGAAATGGATCTTAAATACAGAGAGTAAAGTGGTAGTTGCCAGAGGGGAGGGGGTGGGAAGGATAGGCAAAGTATTTAAAGTGGAGTATTAAGAGGTACAAACTTCTAGTTATAAAATAAGTCATAGCAATGAAGAGGACAGCATAGGGAATACAGTCATTAATATTGTAATAACTTGTATGGTGGCAGATGGTAACTACACTTATGATGAGCATGCTTAATGTACAGAGTTGTGAAATCACTGTCATATACCTGAAATTAAAATGATATTGTGTGTCAGTTATACCTCAGTTAAATTTTTAAAATTTTTTTAAAAAGGTATTCTTCTTCCCTTTCCATGCCCACTCCTGGCCCCCACTCTTTTTAGCCAATATAGCCAAAAGCACCAGAGGATCAGTGAGCCAACTTTCATGGGGATGGGTCTATCATTTTCATATTTCTAAGGCAACCTTCGTCTCTCACACTGCTAAATAATCAGAGATGCCAGAGTTACTGAAGTTAAGCTATTTGCTGACAGCACTATAGCATTAGAGATTGAAATGTTAATTTTTCAGCACTATATGAAATTCTTAATTCAAAGTATGAAAAGTAGTTGTGAAGGGGAAGTTAGAGTATAACATGAACATTTTAAGTAGTTGGAAAGTCAAGTATACGAAAGCTGAATATTGACAGAAAAATTTCAGCTATCTGAAAAATTTACTTTTGTGGAGAATTCTGAGTTCTGTAATCATTACAGTTAATTATGTTTTAATAGGAAATAGAAAAGTAAGAGTAATGCTTTATAGAGTAGTTATATCCCAAGTTTGGACAATTTTCTACTTACGGACTTCATGCTATTTTCAGTGTTCATTTGCTAGTTTGGCAAAGAGAGGCAGTCAGGTGGTGCCCTTGGCAGTGACGTTCATTCTGCCTTTTCTGAAGGCAGCATCCTTTTCTGCACTGAAAGCTGTACAGACGGAAACCATATTGAGAAACCTCAGGCAGCCAAATTGCCACATAAAGTTTTTTAGTACTTTCATGATAATAATTTTGTGTCTGTGTAGCCAATCTATTTTGAGTGCTGCCATATTAAGATATTATAGTAACACCAAAGTGAATTTTTAATTCAGGAATACTGACTACTGAGAAGTTGCTTTCTTTGTTAAAAGTTTTTTCTCAGCTCAGATCAGATCATTTTCATAGTACTGCTGTATAATGCTCATAAGTTTTCCTGTAAACTGGAGGTATTCATGAACTTCTGGGAAGCCACCAAGGATGAAACCACATTTGACTTTGACTTAATATGCAGTTAGGCAAACTAAACCCAAAGCTTAAGACTTCATTTTTAGCTACATTTTAAGACTAAGACCTCTTGTTTCTTGCCAAGGATAGGGTATATATGTGTGTATGCATGTTTGTAGTAACTTCCAGTGAAATTCTATTTCCTGGCTTTGTACTCAACTCTGTATCCCTTTCATTTAGTATTTGTAAGTGCAGTTACATAGGCAAGACCTTTATTAATAATTGGCCCTGACCAATATATCTATCTATCTGTCTGTCTACCTATCTATATTATATTCATATATAATGAAAATGGAATTAATCTTTGTTCAGAAGATAGTTGAGAAAACATCATTTTTAAACTTGCCAACAGTTAGACTCCTGATAAATGATAAAGTCTAGACTACCAGTTATATATTATTCCTGATATAGAACATAGAGTTGGTGACATTTTTCTTAAGGTTTCACTGTTAAAAAGAATGAGAATTGAGTTCTTTAAAGGCAACAACCGAATCTTTATCAATGGCTTACAGATCCTGATAGAGGAAGGGAGATAAAATTTATTGAGTACCATGGGATTGAGCCCCACTCAGCTCTGCACTCAGCAGGGAGTGTGCTTGAGATTTTCCTTCTAACTCCCCCAGAGATCATAGGATTCACAAAGCTTCAAATATCTCCTGTCTGGCCCTTTACAAAGAAGTTTTCTGTGAGTAGAAATATTAAGGAAACCAACTTTTTGAAGAGTAGGAAGGAGGAACTACCTGATGAAGTCTACCAGCAAAGCTTAGAAAGCATTCTGAGTTGTGCTGCCGTTTTAACATCCAATTTGATAAATATTTGTGCTGGGCACAGGAATAGGTCCTTAGCGATAAGGAGAAGGCAAACATATGGTCGAGGCCTGTGAAGCTCATAAGTGATTAAAGAGGACAGACAGGTAAAGTAAGTACACTCCAATGATGATCATTATGATGTAAGCATATGGAGTGGACAGTTACTCCCCGAGAGATCAAGGAAGGTTCCCCAGAAGCTGATTGAGTTGGACCTCAAAGATGAGGTATTCGACAACTGTGAAAGATGAGGTGTTTGGCCGGTATGAGGGGGAATCTCTACCTTCCAAGCAAACTGACCAGTGAGGACAAAGGTGCAGAAGCTTACCTGTGTGTCTCAGAGAAGGACAAACAGTCCACTATAGCCAGAGTAGAGGATTTTTTGGAAAGGAGTATGGTTATAGTTGAAGTTACCAATGTCAGTTGGAATTAAACTGTATAAGGTCTAAAATTCCAGGCTTAAGAAATACTGTGTATATATTGTGTTTTACACATAGCATGCAATGATTCTTGAATTAAGTGATACCGGTCTGTGGGCATTGTAGCTCTGTGTTAGGATATGTGTGTTACATTTGGAGATGATTTTTAAAGATCCATTAAGGCAAGGCATTTGTCAAAAATTGGAGCCAAAAGGGGCACCTGATGGCTTAGTCAGCAGAGCATAGGACTCTTGATCTATAGGTCATGAGCCTGAGCCCCACGCTGGGCACAGAGATTACTTTAAAAAAAAAAAAAATGGAGCTCAAAGAACCATTTAGACCTCAGGCTCAGACATGAATTTCTGAGACGTTCACCAGTTCCACAAGCCCATAAGTTAATCATAGCATACCAGAATTGAAAAGGGAGCTTAGAAACCCTACAAACATATACTCCATTATCCATTCAACAAATGCCTGATACTACTCTTGGGGCTGAATATGATAGTGAAGCAAACAAAGACTGACTTCATGGAACTTATTTTGGAGGAGAGAGAAAATGAGTAAATCATTAGTTATTATATCATTATATATATTTTATGAAGAAAAGATAAGCAGAGATAAAATATTAAAAAGTGGCCAAGGAAGGGCTCTTTGAGTCCTTCTCTCCATCTGAGAGAAGAACAGGTGTAAAGGCTCCAAGGCCAGAGCATGATTGTAAAAAAAAAACTGGAAGGCAGACAATGTACATCTAGAGCAACAGCCTAAGGGGAAAAGAAGCAGGAGGTAAGGGAAGCGAGGGGACAGCTGAGGCCAGAATACACAAAGCCCTAAGGTCCATTTGGCCACTGAGAAAATGAGACTGACTGATAGCCAAGGCCACATAGCAAGTGATAGCAAGGCCAGAGGGGCACCTGGGTGGCTCAGTCAGTTAAGCATCTGCCGTCGGCTCAGATCATGATCCCAGAGGGGTCAAGGGTGCATAGAGACCAGCTGCTACAGTGAGTAGTAACCTTACAGGAGGATGTAAGAGTCCTCAGTAGATTCTCAATAACTTGACATCATATTTCTGAAGGCCTTTATTGTCATTTGGTCAATCAAATTCAGCCTTTTTAAGAAAATAATTTTATTTAATTTTTTTTCAGTGTTCCAAAATTCATTGTCTGTGCACCACACCCAGTGCTCCATACAGTATGTGCCCTCCACAATACCCACCACCAGGCTCACCTCCTCCACCCCCGCCCCCGCCAAAACCCAGATTCAGCCTTTTTATCTCAAGTCATTTTTCCTAAGGATCTATGCCAGTTTCATTTTACTATGATACTTTCTATTGTTACTGTTTCTAGTTGCTGAAATCTGCATGGATTTTTAGAAATGTCAGTTCTCCAATCTTTGCCATCCCAGTTCTTAAAAGAATAAAAGGTGAACATTAAGTCATGTTAATTTTTAATGAGTGATGTTTTCTTGGCATTGTCATTTGGGACAACCTGTATCTCATTAAATGCCTATGATATTCTGACTTCCATATGAAGCATGAATGAGTACCAAATACATTTCATGCAGGATTGCAGTGATCATCTTATGATCAATTTCAGGATAGGCTTTTTAGGTATCTAATGTGAAAGGCATTTACTTACAAGGCATTAAAGATTTTATGGTTAAATCTTGGGAGTATACGCTGATAGAATTTAAATGTAGTCCTTTCTATCTCTCTGATCTTACGAGTTTAATTAGTAAAAATTCAATACTACAAACATTCTTCATATAGAGAAATAGAAGTTATTTCTTGTATGGGTGTACTTTATAGTCTTTAGTGGAATAGAGGATATGTTGTGTCTTCTTATGAGTCATAGAACTTTATATACATTATTATGTTTAAATTTACAGTGACCTTCAGAAATGAGTATTATTTTCTTGTCACGAAAATGAATGTTGTCATTAACGAACTTGCCAAGATTCTAGGTCTTTCTAGCTTTCTAGTTTAAAAGCTCTTTCAGCACCCCTTTGTATTTAATCAGTCTGTCAGAGCAAACAGGATATATATATAAGACCAAATTACACTGGCCAAGTTTAAAGTCAAAATAACTATCATATTGATACCATATAATAATCCTATAATTTCGGAAGTGGGAAATATCATTAAGAACTGTGATGATCTGAGATTAAGTTGAAAGCTGAAGCCAAACTTAGGGCAGGAATCTAAGGGCCCCATCCTACCTAGCTATTCAGCTTTACCTCAACTTAGTTCCTTATGCAAATCCCCAACTCATTGTTTTTAAGAACACTTTTATGGTATAGCCTTACATATGCATTTCCTAAGAATTTGACTATAATCTGTCATTTGTAGGAAGCCACTAAAGATTTTACAGAAGGTATATCCAAAAGACTACCACTACCCCTTCACCTGCATTCTTCCATGTTCACATCCTAAACCTAAATCACTGAAGCTAACTCTGCACCTTAGGCTCTAGAAGAGACATGCCTTTTTCCTTATTCCTCTCTAAAAGAAATGTTAACATCATGGAATTTTTAGGGATATAGTTGGGCCTCTAGGGTTTGTACATTTTGGTACAAAGTGGCAGGAATGTAATGAATTCAGATAGCAAGTCTTAACCTTTTCCCCCCTCTTTCTCTGTCTCTTTTCACCATCAGAGAAATCGAGGCCAGAGGGGCCAATGGACCTTGTGATTTACACATGGCATAGCTAAATACTCTAGGTTAAGAGAATGGATAAATTAGTAGTAAGTAGCATTGATTTTTCTTAGACGTGTCCTTCCTACCCATTTTCTAGTGAGGAATGGTTCTTCAAGGATTTGGGAATTTAAGATGTTGTTCCTATTTTATTACTTCTGTTATTTTATTCTGTTGGATAATAAATATCCAAGACTGCTCTGTTTCTATACTCTAAAGCTTTCAGGAAATACTATTCAAAATAGACCTATAATACAAATACTTTTTATCATGTCAATTTGTACCATCCTGGTCTATGAAACCGTAATTTTTTAAAGACTTTATTTATTTATTTGTCAGTGAGAGAGATCACAGAGGGAGATGCAGGCTCCCCGCTGAGCAGGGGCCCTAATGTGGGGCTCTATCCCAGGACCCTTGGATCACGGCCTGAGCAGAAGGCAGACACTTAACCAACTGAGCCACCCAGGCATCCTGAAACTATAATTTGTTAACTGGATTACCCTAGTGTCCTCCTTATAGGTCATTCTCCCTATTTTTGTCTGTGCCTTCCTAAGGTTTGTTCTAAACCCAAAAGCTAGAATTTTTTTTTCACCTTTTTATTTTGAAGTAGTTATAGATTTAAAGAAAAGTTGCAAAAATAAGACAGAGAAGGGTGCCTGGGTGGCTCAGTAGGTTAAGTGTTCATCTCTAGAATTTAGCTCATGTCATGATCTCAGGGTCCTGGGATCCAGCTCAGCACTGTGCTCCCCACTCAGCAGGGAGTCTTCTTGTCTCCCTCTCCCTCTGCTTGCTCTGTCCTCTCAGATAAATAAATCTTAAAAAAAAAAAAAGTAGGACCTAGATAGAATTCGTGCCTCCCCTTAACCCAGCTTGCCCTAATGTAAACATCTTGCCATGCTGCAGTTATCAAAATTAAGAGATTAACATTGGTATGATATTGGTTAAACTACATACTTTATTTGGTTTCCACGAGTTTTCTGTTTATGACTTTGTTTTCTGTTCTAAAATTCAATCTCAGATCCCATGTGGCATTTAGTTCTCACATTTCCTTAGTCTTACCTAATCTATGAACAGTTGTACAGTCCCTTCTTGTCTTTCATGGCCTTGACACTTTTTTGAAAAGTACTGGCCAGTTATTTTGTAGAATGTCGCTCAATTTGAGTTTATCTGGTACTGTCACATATTTAAGTGGGTGTTATGTGTCTTTTCATAAGAATACTACAGAAGTAAAGTGCTTTTTTTTTTTAGTGTGCTAAATTAGGGAAAATGATGTCAATATGTTATTGGTGGTGTTAATCACTTGGTGAAAGTGGTATTCCCCATATTTCTTCATTGTAAAGTTGCCACTTTTCACTTTGTGATTATTCAGTATCTCCCCTGAGATATTTATGTACTGTATACAAATAATCCTATTTTTCCTTAAACTTTCACTAACTAAAAAATCAGCCTACCCATTATAATAGAGTAAGAAAAAGAAAAGGCATTTATATGTTAAAGGAAGAAATAAAACTGCCTCTATTCATGGGCCTACTTTAGACAATCCCAGAATATCTACCCAAAAACTTCTAGAATAAGTGAATTTAGCAAATTCATAGTTTACAAGGTCTAATATATGAATTCAGTTGTATTTCTATATACTGGAAATGAACAGTAGGAACTTAAAATTTTGTATAGTACTATTTATATTAGTAGCACCCCTCGAAAATAAATACTTAATCTAACAAAATATATATGCCTGATGATACATGATACAACCAACATACAAAACACTGACTAAAAAAATTAGTCAAAGTAGACATAAGTAAATTGACAGAAATACCATGTGCATGGATTGGAACACTCAGTATTGTTAAAGATGTCAGTTCTTCAAGTAATCAAGATAATACAGTATTGCTAAAAGAATAGATACACAGGGGCACCTGGGTGGCTTAGTGGGTTAAGCCTCTGCCTTCAGCTCAGGTCATGATCTCAGGGTCCTGGGATCCAGCCCCGCATCAGACTCTCTGCTCAGCGGGGAGCCTGCTCCCCCACCCCCGCCTGCCTCTCTGCCTACTTGGTATCTCTCTCTCTCTCTGTGTCAAGCAAATAAATAAAATCTTTAAAAAAAAAAAAAAGAAAAGAAAGAAAGAAAGAATAGATCCACAGAGGGGCATCTGGGTGGCTCAGTGGGTTGGCCTCTGCCTTCAGCTCAGGGTCCTGGGATTGAGCCCTGCATCAGGCTCTCTGCTCAGCAAGGAGCCTGCTTCCCCCACCTCTCTTCTGCCTGCCTCTCTGCCTATTTGTGATCTCTATCAAATAAATAAATAAAATCTTAAAAAAAAAAAAAGAATAGACACAGAAAAATGAAACAGAATAGAGTCCAGAATTGGATGCACACAAGTATAGTCAGCTGTTTGTTTGTTTTTTTAATTGAGGTATTGTTGATATACAGTATTATATTAGTTTCACCAGTCTATTGTCTATATCTATGAGCTTAGTGGTTTTTGTTTGGTTGGTTGATTTTGAAGATTTCACATATAAGTGAAATCATACAGTATCTTTCTTTGTCTGACTTTTTTTTTTTTTTAAGATTTTATTTATTTATTTGACAGAGAGAGATCACAAGTAGGCAGAGAGGCAGGCAGAGAGAGAGAGGAGGAAGCAGGCTCCCTGCTGAGCAGAGAGCCCGACATGGGACTCGATCCCAGGACCCTGAGATCATGACCTGAACCGAAGGCAGTGTCTTAACCCACTAAGCCACCCAGGCGCCCCTCTTTGTCTGACTTATTCAACTGAGCATAATGCCCTCTAGTTCCAACCATTTGTCACCAATGGCAAGATTTCTTTTTTTTTTTTTTTAAGATTTCATTTATTTATTTGACAGAGATCACAAGTAGGCAGAGAGGCAGGCAAAAGAGAGGTGGGGGAAGCAGGCTCCTTGCTGAGCAGAGAGCCTGATGCAGGGTTCAATCCCAGGACCCTGGGATCATGATCTGAGCTGAAGGCAGAGGCTTTAACCCCCTGGGCCTTCCAGGTGCCCCAAGATTTCATTTTTTATATGACTAAATAATATTCTGTTATAGATATATAGATAGATGCACATTTTCTTTATGTATTCATCCATTGTTGGACACTTAGATTGTTTCCATATTTTGGGTATTGTAAATAGTGCATGGGGGTGCATGTATGTTTTCAAGTTAATGATTTTGTTTTCTTTTGGGTAAACACCTAGAATTTCTGGATCTTATGGTAGTTCTATTTTTAATTTTTGGAGGAGCCACCATAGTGATTTCTCTAGTGACTACATCAATATACATTTCCACCAGTAGTGTACAGGGGCTTCCTTTTCTTCACATCCTCACCAACACTTGGTATTTCTTCTCTTTTTCATAATAGCCATTCTAACAGATAGGAGATGATGTCTCTTTATGGCTTTTATTTGCATTTCCCTGATGATTAGTGATGGTGACCATCTTTTCATGCACCTGTTGGCCTTGTATCTGAATGTCTTTGGAAAAATATCTAGATTCTCTGTCCATCTTTTAATTGGATTTTTTTTGTTATTGAGTTGACTGAATTCTTTATATATTTTGTATATTAGCCCCTTATCAGGTAAATGATTTGCAAATATTTTCTTCCATTATGTAGGTTGCCTTTTCATTTTATTGATGATTTCCTTTGCTGTGTAGAAGCTGTTAGGTTTGATATTAATGCCTCTTGTTTATTATTGCTTTTGGTGTCTTTGCCATAAAAAACATTGTTGAAAGTGATGTCAAGGAGTGCCACCTGTTTTCTTCTAGGAGTTTTGTGGTTTTCAGGTTTTACATTCATGTCTGTAATTCATTTTCAGTTAATTTTTTGTGTATAGTGTAAAATAGTGATCTAGTCTTATTCTTTTGCATGTGGCTGTCCATTGTTCCCAGCACCATTTATTAAAGAGACTGTATTTTCAGGATGATATATTCTTGGGTTCTTTGTCATAAATTAATTGACCATATTTGCATGGGTTTATTTCCTGGGCTCTCTATTCTGTTCCATTGATCTGTGTGTCTGTTTTTAATGTCCATTCCATACTGTTCTGGATTATGTAGCTTTGTAATATAGCTTGAAATCAAGAAGTATGATGCCTCCAATTTTGTTCTTTTTTCTCAAGATGGCTTTAGCTATTTTGGGTCTTTTGTGGTTCCATACAAAGTTTAGGATTCTTCTGTTTCTGTGAAAAATGCCATTGGAATTTTTATAGGGATTGTTCTGAATCTGTAGATTACTTTGGGTCATACAGATATTTTAACAATATTAGTTCTTCTGATCCATGAGCATAGAATGTCTTTCCATTTATTTCCATCTTCAGTTTCTTTCATCAGTGTCTTATATATTTCAGTGTATAGATCTTTCACCTCCTTGGTTAAATTTATGTCTAGGTATTTTATTCTTTTTGATGTAGTTGTGAATGGAATTGCTCTCTTAATTTCTCTTTCTGATAGTTCAGTATAGTTTATAGAAAGAGAACAGATTTTTATATATTGATTTTGTATCCTGCTGTTTTACTGAATTCATTTATTTGAATAGTTTTTGGCAAAGTCTTCAGGGTTTTCTATATAAAGTATATCATCTGCAAATATGGTGACAGTTTTACTCCTTTTTAAAAAATTTGGGTCTTTGGGGTACCTGAGTGGCTCAGTGGGTTAAAGCCTCTGCTTTCAGCTCAGGTCATGATCCCAGGGTCCTGGGATCGAGCCCCGCATTGGGCTCTCTGCTCGGCGGGGAGCCTGCTTCCCTTCCTCTCTCTCTGCCTGCCTCTGCCTACTTGTGATCTCTCTCTGTCAAATAAATAAAATCTTTAAAAAAAAAAATTGGGTCTTTTATATTTTTTCTTACCTAATTGCTTTGGCTAGGGCTTCCAAAATTATGCTGAATAAAAGTGGCCAAGAGTGTACATTCTTGTCTTTTTCCTGAATCTAGAGGGAAAGGTTTCATCTTTTCATTACTGAGTATGATTGTAGCTGTAGACATTTCATGTATGGCCTTGTGTTGAGGTATGTTCTCTCTCTACCCACTTTGTTAGTTTCTGTCATGACCAGATGTTGAATTTTATCACATACTTTTTTTGCATCTATTGGGATGATCATATGATTTTTATCTTTAATTTTGTTTATGTGGTGTATCACTTTGATTGGCAGATGTTGAACCACCATTGCATCTCTGGAATAAATCCCATTTGATTGTGGTATCTGATCCTTTTAATCTATTGTTGAATTCACTTTGCTACTCAGTTGGTTTTTGGTAAAGGTACAAAAGCAATTCAGTGGAGAAAGGACACTTTTTTTAATAAATGGGGCTGGAACTATTGGATGTCTGTCCATAAAACATAATGAACCATGAGAGACTACTAAAAAACAATCTGAGGGTTTTGAAGGGGTGGGGGGTGGGAGGTTGGGGGAACCAGGTGGTGGGTATTAGAGAGGGCACGTATTGCATGGAGCACTGTGTGTGGTGCAAAAACAATGAATACTGTTACGCTGAAAAAATAAATTAATTGAAAAAAACATAATGAACCTCAATCCATACTTCAACCTTATATAGAAATTAATTCACAATGGATCATGGACTTAAATGGGGAACCTAAAACTAAAAAAAACTTCCAAGAGAATATATATGAGAAAAGCCCTGTGATATGAGTTAGGCAGAGTTTTACATATGACTCCAAAAGCCCAGCCCATAAAAGGAAAACAAATGGTAAATTTTACTTCATCAAAATTTAAGACTTTTGGCCTGTGAACACTGTTAAGAGACTGAAAAGAGAAGACTTTATAGACTGGAAGAAATATTTCAAATCACGTTTCTAACATAGAACTTTTTTTTATAGAATATATAAGGAACTCAAAATCAATAGTAATCCATCTTAAGAATTGTCAGAAGATCTAAACAGACGTTTTAGATATATAATCAAGATACACTCATGGTACATAAGCATATCAAAGCATGATCCATATTGTTAATCATTAGGAAAATGGATATTAAAACCGTTATGTGATACCACAATACATCCATTAGGATGGCTACCAAAAGAACAAAAAGGGGGGGGAAACTCCCCCCAAACTGATAATTCCAAATGCTAACTGAGATACAGAGCAACTGTAACATGGCCAATAGGAATGAGTTGGTACATCTGCTCTGGAAAACGGTTCCGTGGTTTCTTATGAAGTTAAACAACTCACTTACCACATTCCCCAGTATTTCCATTCTTGGATATTTGCCCAGGAGAAATTAAAGCATACATTCACATAAAACTTGTATGTAAATGTTATGATAGCTTTATTAACAATTTTCAAAAACTGGAAACAACCAACATGTCCTTTAATATGTGAAAAATCAATGGTACATCCATGCAGTGGAATGCTACTCAGCAACAAAAATGCATGAACTATTGATTCATAAACTGTGAATGCATTTTTCTAAAATTGCTAAATCCTGAGAAAGATATAGTTCCAAACCTGTAATCACTCCTTGTTACACACAGAATAAAATCAAAGCCTTACAGTGCTTTTCTCTTTACCCCCACCAGAATATAAATTCCATAGGTGCAATGATATTTATGTTTGTTCTTTGTATTTGTTGACTGAAGAAAGTAGATATTAATACTGCTGGTTTACAGATGAGGAAACATATGAAAAATTAAGTTGCTTGAATTTGAGCACAAGTCTTTCCAACTCCTACACTTCTCCTTGCCATCACACTGCTTGCCATTACCTTTGGCTTAGCGTAGTTTCAAAACTAACCCATGGTCCTCAAGTCTGACCTGCATGTTATAATCAGCTAGGAGGTTTTTAAAATTCTCTTCTGGCCTTTTGGTCCTTAGGTGAAATCACCTCTCCAGGTGATTCTGATGCATAGTGACAAATGAAAATAATTACAGATTAATATGTTTGTTGAATTAGTGAATGAACGGACTTGATAGCTTAATATATGACTTTCCCACATGGTTTTTGTCTGCTATTGTATATTGACTTTTCCTGGCTTTTTTCCTTCTATCCTTATTTCTTTTTTCTTTTTTACCTTATGCTTTGAAAGTTCTCTTAGAGTCTGTTTTTAAACTATCCTCTCCTCTTCTCTAAGTATTAATGCAGTAACAATTAGAACATTTCTGTAGATGTAAAGAGTTCTGGAATCAATCTTCTTCCTTGGTACATCTCTCTGATTTCAACCTAAAGTGGAGTGGTCTTGGGACTTACTGTTTGATGAATTTTTACTTGTTTCTCTTCTAAAGAGACGTTTAGTTGTAGATTACAATTGTTATTCTTATCAATGGGGCAAACAGTTGCAGAGGGATGAATTAGAAGTAGATGATCAATGTGTGTGATGGGTTTTCTTCTAGGTAGATGAAGAGTGGGAACCAATTATTTCATTTAGATAAACAACTTCAATTCATAATTATGACTTTAAAAATAATTTACTTTTGTGGAGACAGGGAAGCTAAGAGCAAGTTATTTCTGAAAAACTTTATATTCTATAAAAGGTTTCTGGGAGTAGTTTATTAATTTAGGTACACTTGAAGTTTTGTTGCAGATTATTAACCTGTGGAAAGGGAAGTAAGTTGAAAGAACGATTTAAAGCAAGTGTTATAGAGCCCTTCACAATTAAAAGTTAATCAGAAATTAAGGAAAGCTTTCTAGAGTCCATTGATAAGCTATATTTTTCTTACTTTTTTCATTAAATAACTTATTGAGTGCTGTATTTTACCACTGAAAGATGATGAAATTTTGCCTAGATTTTCCTATAAAACTTAAAGGCCCTAAATAAGGAATTATTTTCACCTCTTTGATAATCCTTCACCTGTCTTATGAAGCTCTCAATACTTAGTTTTATTTTAAAATTAAGGAAATAGGGGCACCTGGGTGGCTCAGTGGGTTAAAGCCTCTGCCTTCAGCTCAGGTCATGATCTCAGTGTCCTGGGATCGAGCGCCACATCGGGCTCTCTGCTCAGCCCGCAGCCTTCTTCCCCCTCTCTCTCTGCCTGCCTCTGCCTACTTGCGATCTCTCTCTCTATCAAATAAATAAATAAAATCTTAAAAAAAATTTGAGGAAATAGTACTTAAGAGTTTCATTCAAACAAAGAGAGAACAGTCACTTCAGGTTATACTAACTGTGGCTATGAAAAAGTTAAAGGACACATCTGGCAAATTTCTAGGTAAAACTTGTGAGAATAATCTGAGGGAATGGAGTTATGACTTTAAAATGATGCATTTCCTGCTGACTTTCAGGCTTATTAAACTCAAATTTTAAAAGTGAAGCAGACTTGAAAATAACGGAGAACCACAAAAAGGTTTCTAGATGCCATTATGCTTTTCACCATGAGTGACAGTAATGTTTAATGCACATTTAGAGCATTATTGATTTTTTAAGAGATTTTATTTATTTATTATTTGTGAGAGAGAGAGAGAGCGCACAAGAACACAAACAGGGGGAGACCAATGCAGACTTGGTCCCAGGGTCCTGGAATTATGACCTGAGCCAAAGGCAGACACTTACCTAACTGAGCTACCCAGGCGCCCCAGAGTGTTACTGATTTTTTTTAAAGTATCTTGTTATTTTCAATAAATACCCCAAGATATCATTAATTTCTTCCTTTTTTTTTTTTTTTTTTACATTTTGGATACAATTTACTTTTCTTACACAACATTTGCTAAAGTACAATGCAAATCAAAGAAAATGTGTTATTAATCTGATCCAAAACTCCAAAAATGTTTTATCATTTGAGTTGCAATCAAACAGGGAAGAATCATAAAACCAAACAACTATAAGTTTTCAAATTCTTAGGAAAGACCCTTTAGAATTTACATGATTTGGTTTATACTTGGTTATAGATTGAAATATACAATAAACTGAATGGAGTTTTCATTAAGAATAACAAATCCTTAAAATACTTAATGCAGTTCTACAGAACGCAGATTATTTCACTGAGAATAAACAAATGACTCCTAGATCCTTTGGAAAACAAAAGGAAAAAAATCTAGGGTGTCCCTGCAAAATCCCCAAAGTGTCTTTGGTATACTATGATAAGTGTAAGTGTCAGAGGGAAGGATTTTCTTCTCTCATTCTAGATGAAATGATGAAGGAATAGTACTCAAAGATTGAGCAACCATCTGAAAAATTAAATAAAAAATTTTAAATTATGTAGTGATCCAATTTATATGTATACATACTTATACTGTATATATGATGTATAAAACAAATTATTTATATACATTATAAATAGGGTGGTTATTTGTCAAAATGATAACTATGATTATCTTCCAGTTATCTTTTGTCTTTCTTTACTCATTCATCTATGTGTACGTATTGCATATTTAAAATAAAAATGTCAGTAGCAAAGAGCCGTTAAAAAAAGACTGAAATGCTGACCTCATTAAGTATAGATGTGGGCCAGAAAATACTGTTCTTGTAAGTCAGTAGTTAGCACCTGTCTCTAAAATAGATTTAGCAGATGTCTTTCCCTGCCTGTTCACCTTTATCTCCATACTCAGATATAACCATTTGCCTGGAGGGAGTTACAAGGGTTTTATATAGTGGTGTGTGCACATTGAAATCACCCAAGTTGCTGAAATACCAGTGCCCTTGTGCCACTCCCTGGAAACGGATTTAATTACTCTGGAGTGTAGCTTGGCTAATGGGACTCTTTGAAGTTCTCCAGGTTAATCAGTGTACAGCCAAGGAAGGATGAGAAACTCTGTTTTATAGGAAATTAAAAAAAAAAAAAAAACAACTCATTTGTTTTTCAGCCTGTTTTCTGTATTCTGTTGAAACTGTTACTACCCTGTATAAAACTTGTGTTGAAAAAGTATATATTATTTTCAACTGTTTTCTTAAATAAGCTATGTTTTAATGTCCAGCCTGCTGTTGAGTTATTTAGGTATCATGATGGACTGTTGTATTCTGCCTCTATCTTTTCCTCCCTCCTGTCTGTCTTCCATGCTGTCCACATGGTTAATTTTCGGAAGCATAAAATTATTCTGTCACTGCCATGCATAAAATCCTTTAATTATCTATTCTTTACAGATTAAAGTATAAGTTTCTAAGTGGCCCCAACATATTTTCAGTTTTATCTTCTGTTATTTCAAAACTAGAGAACCTGAGCTCCATGTGTACTGACCATTTCTTGAATAGTCCTTTTATTTCATAACTGCCTTCACATATGCTATTTCCTTTATCACTAATTTCTTTTTTTTAAAGATTTTATTTATTTATTTGACAGACAGAAAGATCACAAGTAGGCAGAGAGGCAGGCAGAGAGAGAGGGGGAAGCAGGCTCTCTGCTCATGCGGGGCTCGATCCCAGGACCCTGAGATCATGACCTGAGCCGAAAGCAGAGGCTTAATCCACTGAGCTACCCAGGCGCCCCTGTCACTAATTTCGATCATAGTTCAAGAGTAGATTCAGAAACATTTATTGGAATGGAGTGAAAGTAGCCTTTATTATTGAGCATACTTGCCAAGGATTGTGGGGTTTTTTTAAACTGTAACTTAACACCTATTCTGAAGTTCATATGTGAGCAAAATTTCCTACATTTTTCATGCCCCCAAATTGGCTGAGTCTATTTTGTACATAATTTATGCAGAGATTTGAGTGTATTCAACCATAAAATTAAGTCGTTATTTCCTGCCAATGTGAAAAGGAAAATTGAAGGGTTCATATATGCAGATAAGTTTCATAGTACAATGTGCTGCCTGTGAAACCTTAACAGTTTCTGTGTGGGTAAATGTTAATTTAACAAGAAGTTGATTTGGGCAGTGTTGAAAATTTGAGGTATTTTTTCTATTAAGATAAATTTGGTAAAATGTAATTTACTTTGCTCCCTTACATATGCTTCCTAGGTTTTTTTAGTGTTCCTAATTGTGTTATTATTTATTTAGGATACTGCTTTGTAACTTATGTTTTACAATCTAATTTGATAATATTTTTTCCCATTAGAATGTGAAACATGTTGCAGAAACATTCAAGAAGTGGCTGAAGGGGAAAGGAAAAAAGTGCCACAGCCTATCAGAAAAAAACAAAAGAAAACATGGGAAATACAACCACCAAATTCCGTAAAGCACTCATCAATGGTGATGAAAACCTGGCCTGCCAAATTTATGAAAACAACCCTCAGCTGAAAGAATCCCTTGATCCAAATACATCTTATGGGGAGCCCTACCAGCACAATACTCCATTACACTATGCTGCTAGACACGGAATGAATAGAATACTAGGGTAAGTATTACTGGAAACCAATTAATGATAAATTAGTGAAAGGAAGAAAATCCTTGATTTTGGGGAAAAAAAACCACATGCATATGTGCATGTTATATTGTAGTGAATCAAACTTTTTTTTTTTTTAAGGTTTATTTATTTATTTTAGAGAGAGTTCAAGGGGCAGGGGTTATTTAGGGTGCTCATAGAGAAACTCAAGCAGACTCTGCCTATTGCCAAACCCAACATGGGACTCGGTCTCACAACCTGAGATCACAACGTGAGCCAAAACCAAGACTCAGATGCTTACCCGACTTTGCCACCCAGGTGCCCCAGTGAATTATTCAGTATGTTTCTTTTTTTTCTATGATGCCTAAATCAGACCAAAAGTTTTAATAGGTTGGATCACATATTCTTGTGGCTATAAATACATTTTGATCCTCAATATGTTTCATAGTATGATATCTTGATAAGTTTAGTGTTTAATTTATAACATTTGAATTTGAGGGAAGTACTTATCAGCTATCCAAATATTGTAGGAAATGGTACTTACAGCAAAATTTTCAGTTCTGGTTAGCTAGTTAAACTTGAAAAAACAGATGTATTTACCTTATCTAGTCATGATTTTTAGTTTCCTTTCTTTTAATGGGCTTTAGTTACTTGAAAAGGCTTCAAAAAGCAGAACATTTCCTTAAAATTGAAAATACTGAGAAGACTTAAAATCTCTCCAGCAAGAAAGCATTAGTTGATGGCAAACATGCTTATATGAAGATTCTTACCTCATTACATGAGAATTAAATTTTATATTTGCTACCTTATAAAATGAGAGAAGCAGAAGATAGTAGTTCTATAACAGATTTAGGGTTTTAAGCAGTAGATTATGCAGCTCTAACAGTCTGATGCTGAAAGAGAAAGGGACACTTCTTTACTTATTACATAGTGAAATAAAATTGATAAAGTAGTATGCAAATCTCTTTAGAACTTGATAAAATTTGGCCCTTTTTTGTATTTCTTTTAATATAAATTGTCCAAATCAAGCTGCTCCTTTTGGTTTCCTTGAAACATGTATGTGTGCTCTGTTTGCTTTGTGCATGTTGCTCTCCCTGCCAGGAGTCCCCTCCCCCACTCCTCTGAGCTTTCTCTTTATCTGTCTTACCCTTCCTTCAAGGCCCTGAGCAGGATTTATCTGTCTCCTTAGCCAGTACCAACCCAAAGGAACCTCAGTCTTTTCTTTTTTAACTTCTGTGGCTTTTTTTGTTTGTATGTATTACTTATTTGATATATACTACTATATCATTGTGCTTTATAATTTTGTATATCTTCTCTCTACCTAAATTACTACTTTTTAAAAATTGTACCTTCTTTGTACTTCTAGCATCTAGCATAATATCCTATACAAAGTAAATAAAAGTTTTATGAAATTGTCGCACAAGGAAATATTTTTGATGAGAATTTGTGAATGAGAAAAATTCCTTGAGTGAGTTTAAGTCGTCCAGACCCGTTATCAAGTAGGCATCTCTGCAACCTCTTAAAACTAAAGTCGGTATTTCTTGACTTAGTGGGTATTTCCATAACCTCTCCTTTTTGCATTTAATTTTTGTTTCCGTTTCTCTAAAGATACCTACTTCGAAGCCACCATCAATTCATCTTGTTTGAAATTTTATATTTTTGGTTTTTCCCTGTGTTAATGACACTAACATATTGTGCTGAGGCACAGTACATGAGCCATAATATGTTACATGAGTGCTTACTGTTTTCTCGGCAGTATTAACAGTGTCCATGTGCATTATCTCATTTAATCCTCATTAGAACTCTGTGAGGTAGTTTGCTGTCTGCATTGTAGAGGTGAGAAAACTGAAGCTCAGAAAATTAAGCAACTTGTCAGATCTCCAGCAGCTTACAAATGACAAATCTAATTGCCCAGGCAGACGACAGTAGACTTTAGGTTTTGTTACCACTGCGATAGCCTTGTATCTCTTTGGTCTGATAAACCTATGTGTCAGGCCTGCCTAAGCCACTTATTAGCAAGGTTAGTTATTTCATCACTCTGGGCTTAAGTTCCTTTATTTGTAAAATAGATATCTATTACATACAGTTTGTGGGGCAATTAATTAATGTGTTGTATGTCTATCATGCTGCCTAGGATACAGTATGTACTCAATAATGTTATTGCTTCTCATTTCTGTAACCCTAAATATATTCAGATAATCCTTGACTCACTCTTCTTTACCTAACCTGCTACTAATAGAAAGTTCACTAAGTTTTATCTCTAGAGTTCACGTCTTTCCATTCCGTTGCCCCAAGCTTAGCTCACCCTTATCAACCTGTCCTTCCAACGTGGAAAATATCTGATTCCTAAATGTTCTTTTCCCAAGTCTTTTCCTTTCATAATCTCATGTCCAGATTAATCTTGCTCAGTTATATCCTTTTTTTTTTTTAAGGATTTTATTTATTTATTTGACAGAGATCACAAGTAGGCAGAGAGAAAGAAGCAGGCTCCCTGCTGAGCAGAGAGCCCAATGCCGATGCCGATGCCGATGCCAATGCCAATGCCAGGCTCAATCCTAGGACCCTGGGATCATGACCTGAGCCTAAGGCAGAGGCTTTAACCCACTGAGCCACCCAGGCGCCCCCAAGTTATATCCTTTTTAATATTTTTTCTATCATGGCAAAACTGTAACAATACTCTTTTGGCTGTATTACTCTGTTTGACTTCTAAAGGTCCCTTGACCTTGCCCTCATTTTACCCAGCCAGCCTAATTTCTCATTACTTTCTTAACAAGGTTTTATCAGTGACACTTGTTGACTGACTTCCTTTGTGCTCTCCCACCTTTAGAAATGCCACCCCGTTAGCTTTTATTCCTGTTGCTCTTTGATTCTCAAATGTCTTCTTTCTTCTCTGATTCCCTCTCCTTTAAATCCTAACTTGGTTTCTGCCCTACAACTACTCTGACCTGCAGGGGTTTTTTTGTTTTCTGAATTCCTGCAACTTAGATTTTAAACCATCTTATTTTAAACCATCTTATTATTGTTAAACTCCTCTTCTCCACTCTATTGTAAAGATTGTAAATACAGTTTTAGACACATAGTAATGTTCTCAATAGATTAACTATTGAATACTTAAACCATTAAAACTTTTTGTTAAAGCTGAGTATCGTCAGTGAGATTACAGAACTGTTGATTTGTTTTAGCTTCCTAACATTGAACTACTATAATATTTAGTATCAAGTCTTATAATATGATTAATTAAAACTTGCTTGGAATACTAAAGTAAAATACAGTATTTTTTTTGAAAGATTTTATTTATTTATTTGACAGAGAGATCACAAGTAGGCAGAGAGGCAGGCAGAGAGACGCAGGGTCGGGGGGTTGGGGGGTAGGCAGGCTCCACACTGAGTAGAGAGCCTGATGTGGGGCTCAATCCCAGGATCTTGAAATGATGATCTGAGCTGAAGGCAGAGGCTTAACCCACTGAGCCACCCAGGCGCCCCTAACACAGTGATTCTTAAAGTATGTAGGAGGACTCTTAGATCCTGAGATGCTTTTAGGAGTTACACGAGGCCAAATCTATTTTTGTACTAATACTAAAGTATTATTTGCCTTTTTCACTGTGTTGACATTTGCAGTGAAAGTGCAAAATAAATGGGAAATAAAACTGCTGATGCCTGTAGATGAATTAAAACCTGGTACACAACCTTTGTAGTAATCGTTGTATTCATCACGGCTGGCCACTTGCAGTTTAAAAAAAAAAACCAGTTTCACTTAAAAATATCCTTGTTGAAGCAGTAAAAGTTACTTCTTTTACTTAAACTTACTGTTTTTAATTATTCTCCATCATTGAGTATAGT
Source organism: Mustela putorius furo (assembly GCF_011764305.1). Classification (NCBI taxonomy): domain Eukaryota; kingdom Metazoa; phylum Chordata; class Mammalia; order Carnivora; family Mustelidae; genus Mustela; species Mustela putorius. The sequence goes on from NW_025421998.1 coordinate 35,411,699, forward strand.
ACGAAAAAAGTTGATTGGTTTGATTTCAGATTTTACATTGCAAGTAACACAAGAAATGGCCACTTGTTGAATTTTTGGTATAGTATCAAATATGAATATTCAGGCACTTTAGACTACTAATTTTAGAAAAGGTATTTTAGAATACTGGTCCTTTTTCTAACTATATAGAGGCTAGATTTTCCTTATATTCTTTGAACCAAAACGACACATCACAACAGATAGAATGCTATGAGAATTTGTCTTCTGTTAGCTAGACCTGAAAAGAAATTTATAAATGTGTAAAATAGTGCCATTCCTCTCACTTAATTTTTGTTTATAAGTATAGTTTTTTTTTCATTTTAATATGTCAAGATTATTTAATATATAATGGCTTTTTTCTGAATAAGTATCTTTAAATGTCTGTTTTAATTTTTAATATAAACATAAATATATATAACCCACATAAACAAAAGCTTTTAGGAAACTTAACTGATTGTTAAAGTGTAAGAAACCTGTGACCAAAAAATTTAAGAGCTGCTGATTTGGTCAATATTCTTGACTCTTCAAGGCAGGAATATATCTGTCTTTCTCTGTTATGTGGTTATCATTCTATTGAATAAGTAAAGACCTATAGAAAAGATGACATATATTCTCTTTAGTTACAAGTTTGAACTACTTTTATAATTTGGCCATGTGTATTTTACTTAACTTTATATGTTTCATTTCAGCCTAAAGTTTTTGTATATTTTCTTCTTTATTTCCTTTATTGTCTGGAGAGATCAGTGGCTCATAATTTCTTTAGTAAAGCCTTTACATCATATGCTAGAATCAGAAATTATTGTTCTCCTTTCCTAAGGTTAAGCAACTCTGATTTCCTTAATCTGATTTTTTTTTTGTTTTTTAAAAAATTTAGTTAAGAAAATCATAAATTATTAAATGTTTACTTGCTTTTTGAATTAAGAAATTACTCCCCCCATTTTAAAGATGTTACTTATTTATTTATTTGTTTGTTTGAGAGACAGAGAACAAATGAGAGCTGGGGAGGAGCAGAGGGAGAGGGAGAAGGGGAAGACTCCACTGTGAACAGGGAGCCCAAGGTGGAACTCCATCTCATGACCCTGAGATCACAACCTGAGGTGAAACCACGAGTCAGACGCTTAACCAACAGAACCATCCAGGTCCCCCAAGAAATTATTCTTTTTAACACTGTCATGTAGAATAAGGGTAAATAGCACGTATTCATCAGCATTAAATAAAATAGCAAGTCTGTTTTAATTATTTGTGTTTCAGATAGCTTCAGATATTTCACTGTATTTAACCTTGCTAGTCTTTCTAACAAAACTGGCCATTATTTTCTTACGATGCCTCATTTGATGTTAGGCACATGTCTACTGGCTTCAGTATAGTCCCTTGCTCACCTTGGCTAGATTACTAATACATGAAATATATGGATAGACACAGGTATATATATATACTTAGTCAATGACCTAGTGGCCATAGAGTAAAACCTCCATATGGAATAAGACCTTGATTTTATCACCATTTCCTTTAACTTTATAGTACCTATGACAAATAGGCATAACTTTCCTCTCTTGTTAGGCAGGATAATATGGTAAAAATAGTTTACAATTTAGCAGCTAGTTTGGGTCCTTATCTCTCAGAACCCAAATGTTTATTTACATTCTGTCACACCACAGTGCCTCCCTCATAAGAAACTAAATCCATATTCATAAATAGTTACTATTTAATGTAGCAAAAAGACTTAAATTTTGCAGTCATGGTGTCCTGGTTGGGATACGTTTTAGTTATATCTCGTGGAAAGTCATGTATAAAATGGGAATTACAGAGACACCTGAGTGGCTCAGTCAGTTAAGCATCTGCCTTTGGCTCAGGTCATGATCCCAGAGTCCTGGGGATCACATCCCACATTGGCCTCCTTGCTCGGCAGGGAGCCCACTTTTCCCTCTGCCTGCCATTCCCCCTGCTTGTGCTCACTCTCCCTCTCTCTCTGGCAAATAAATAATAAAATCTCTAAAAATAAATAAATAAAATGGGAATTATAGTACATATTCTTTAAATTTTATAGAGTAGCTTCTTTGCAAATAATATATAAAACCTTCATTAGAACATATGTTAATATCAAGCTTTGAGAAGTAATGGAGTTTCTAATTTTTGATTTCTGTGTTTTTTTAAAAGGTTTTATATATTTGCCAGAGATAGAGAGAGAGTGTACACACAAGCAGGCAGAGAGGCAGGCAGAGGCAGTGACAGAAGCAGGCTCCCTGCCGAGCAAGGAGCCCGATGCAGGACTTGATCCCAGGACCCTGGGATCATGACCTGAGCCGAAGGCAGCAGCTTAACCAACTGAGCCACCCAGGCATCCCTTGATTTCTATTTTTTACTCTTTCATTTTAGGAGTTATCAAGTTCTTTTAATGGGTTAAATGGATTGAAGTTCTCCTCTCCTCCCCTCCTTGCCTGCAGACTCCATAGGAGGTGGACTTAATTTGTTTTCTTCACAATATGCCCAAGTTTTAGAATAGTACTTGCCAAATAACAACTCCAGTACTTGTTGCATGAAAGCGAATATTTAAATGAAACTGAAGATATGTGTATGTATTAGTGACTGAGAGAATAAGAGTGTTAATGGCAAGAAATTGAGGCTCTGGCAGACTGTTATTTTGGAGGGAGCTCAGTTGAATAGGAGACAATAGTGGAATATGCAAGAGAAGGGGGCCTATAAAGGAGTTAGAATATGGTCTAGTGTTCAGATGAGAACTCAGACAGGGTGATAGAGCATTAATAATTATCACAGAAGTAATAATAGAAGCCCTTTAAGAGAATCATGATTCCACCAGCCAAGTATTCTGTTAATACTTTATGGTTTACAAAGTACCTTCATAGAAGCCATTGAAAGATAGGTAGATGGCTGTGAGAAGAGATTTGCTCTCTAAAAGGAGGGAATGTGTATGAAGAGGAAAATGGATTCAGAACTGAATTTTCTTCCAGTAAGGGGTTAGGAAGTGGAGCTGCTACCAATGGGTAAAGAGAAACTGTGTTAAAAAAAAAAAAAGAGAGAGAGAGAGAGAGAGATTTGAGAAGGTGTATACTTATGGAAACCAAGGTAATAGAAAAGTCAGGATATAAATGGATAGTCAGGGGCACCTGAGTGATTCAGTTGATTAAATGTCTGCCTTTGGCTCAGGTCATGATCCCAGAACCTGTGTCGGGCTCCCTGCTCAGTGAGCTTATCTCCCACTCCCTCTGCACCTCCCCTCTCCCCCACATCCCGATTGGTGGCTCACTCTATCAAAAATAAAATCTTAAAAAAAAAAAAAATGAATAGTCAACTATTTCAGGTTAAAAGCAAAAGTTAAGGATAGTGATGGTGAATTTAGCCATTAGGAAATTTCCTGGGGATGTAAAGAGTGCTATTTCAGTGCTGTGATAAACATGGAGTCATTTGAAAGTGGAGATTAAAGAAGAAATAGAGGTAACAGTGATAAAGAATCTAGAAAAACAAATGGCTCCTGAATGGGTTAGTAGGGTTGAATGAAAGGGATTTTTTTTTTCCAGGTTAATGTTTTTCTTATTCCACCTTTCTAATATTTATCTTTTGTTCCTATTCCAGAATTAACCTGTGCAAGTAGTAAAATACACTTCATAATTACTGACATTGTTACAGAGAGGGGTCTACCTAAAACTTACATATCAACTAGTTATTATTCCATTATGCATTCATGTACATTAAGGAAGACTCTACTTTTTATACTAAATAGGTGATAGCGGGGCACCTGGTGGCTTAGTGGGTTGAGCCTCTGCCTTCAGCTTAGGTCATGATCTCAGGTCCTGGGATTGAGCCCCTAATCGGGCTCTCTGCTCAGCAGGGAACCTGCTTATCCCTCTCTCTTTGCCTGCCTCTCTGCCTACTTGTGATCTCTGTCAAATAAATAAATAAAATCTTAAAAAAAAAAATAGGTGATAGAAAAGTAGTAATGTGAGTGAATAAAATTAGAATATCCACTTTTATAATATTAACACAGAGTATTTATGTAGTTGTGGTACTATGTCCAGTAAATTTAAGGATCTTTCCTGAGTAAATACATATAAAGAAGCTACTTTAATATTTTAACTTGAAGATAGTAAACTTTTTTGTTTGATTAATCAGAGTCTGGCAGTTTGGACAGTTACGCAAACTGTCAACTGCAAATTTGTCAACTGTCAAATCTGTCAACTGCAAAATTATCTATCTCTTCTCTGTATTGGGGAGGATCTGGAAATGTTTAATACGAAAAAGAGAGAGATCTCTCTGTATCAACTGACATTTGTCCAACTTGCATTGAATCCTGTGGTGTAAATGACCCGAGATCTTCTGAACAAACAGAAAGAGAAAAAATAATGTATCGGAAATGGGAACAGAAAGGGCTGGATAAAAGTGGTTTAAGCAGAATCTTACGGAATCTGAATTAATTTTAATAATTTCTTCTTAAATTAAATTTTTAAGAAAATAAAATTATTTTCTTAATTTAATGCCTCCTAGGAAAGGTTGTAATTTTGAACATGTTTTTAGAATATCATTTTAATTTTAGTTATCCACTACAATCCCACTATTAATTCAACCATTATAAATACATATTATCATCAGTTGTTGACATGGGCAAAATATTGTACGTAGGTTTTCCTTTTTTTTTTTTTAACTGTTAAGCCACAATATGGTCATATAAACAAACAAAACTGCCCATGTTACTGCTTCTTTTAAACAACTGTTAGAATTATTTTGTGTGCCCTTCTTGTTTAAGCTATAACATTCAAAGACTTTGTAATGACTTTATAATTATTTATACTTTGAACTATAATATTCATAGATAGACTTTGTAATAACTTTATAATTTTTTATTTTAAAATATACTATGATTTGTTTCCCATTTCTCCTATAAACCAGACATTTGACTGATTCCTTTTTTTTTTAAGATTTTATTTATTTATTTAATAGAGATTATAAGTAGTCAGAGAGGCAGGCAGGGAGAGAGAGGAGGAAGCAGGCTCCCCGCTGAGCAGAGAGCCCGATGTGGGGTTCGATCATAGGACCCTGGGATCATGACCTGAGCCAAAGGCAGAGGCTTAACCCACTGAGCCACCCAGGCGCCCCTGATTCCTAATTTTATTAAAGTAACCCTGGTCATTGTTCCTATAGATTTTTATTTTTTTAAAGACTTAATTATTTTAGAGAGTGTGTATACACGTGTGTGTGCAGAGTTGGGGGTCAGAGGGGGAGAAAATCTCCACCAGACTCCCTGCTGAAGGAGGGGCCCGACATGGGACTCAGACCCACAACCCTGGCTGGGACCATGACCTGAGCCAAAATCAAGAGTTGGACATTTAACCAACTGAGCCACCGAGGCACCTCACAATTTTTATTTCTTTTACATTATTTCCTTTAGTCTAAGTTCTCAGAAGTAGGTTTACATGGTCGAAGGAGATGAACCATCTATTAGTTGTTAATGAGCTATTTATTATGTAATTTTCCCAGTATCACATGAAGTGACAGAATTAGGATTAGAGCCCAACACTCTGTCCTAGATGCTATGTTCTTGATCAGTTCTTGATCTTACTACACTGCTGTCTTGAGAGATCTAGAGTGTTGTCTTAAGAGATCTCCAATGTTATGTCACCAATCTAGGTCAGAAGAATAATATACATTCAGTTCATCTGTCAAAGTTATAGCAAGAAATTGGTGTGTCTGACAGTATGGTGAGGATTTCAGAAAGAATGGGATATTAGACCTGCCTTAGTGGTAGACAGAAACAGATGTGTAAGAAAGTAACTATAATGCAGTGTAATGAGTTATATAATTCAGATGCTGTATGAAAACAAGGAAGTGACCAAACTGGAGGAAGGAACATAGTGTAAAGAGGCTTCTAAATAGGACTGGGTTTGTTTAGATAGTCTCCGTTAGTTTCTAGGAAGCCAAACAGCAGAGCAAGCAATGAAGAACCTACATGGGTACTGTGAGGATTAGAAGGCCATAAAGGCTATGTTGGACTGTAGAGAAAATATGTACAAGTGGGGCTTTCTGAGGAAATTTTACTGAAACTTGGGACCTGGGCTAACAGACAAGCTTTGGAAATTAAACTGTGACTGAATAAAGATTGAGAACTCCAGAGAGATTTACCTCCCAGGAGATAGATGTTTACATTTGAAGGAGGATGAGGAGTGGATAAGACCTGAGACCATGAAGATACTCCCTGTGTCGTAAAATTCAGATGCTAGTCTTTTCATCCCCTGAGAGATACACACAAGATCTTCCCTAGGATCTTTTGTTTACACTCAACGATAGGCTTTTCTACCCTGCCTCCAGACAGGAGGAGTCTGCTGTATAACCTTCCAGAATCTTATTTTCAGGGCTCCTTGCTATATTAACTTGTTATTACTGCTGTGACAAAGTACCACAAACTTAAAAACTTAACACAAATTTATTATATTAAAGCTCTAGAGATCAGAAGTCTGAAGTGTTCTGTTGGACTAACCTCAGGGTGTTAGCAGGGCTGCATTCCTTCTGGATGTTCTAGGGTAGAATCAATGCCTTCCTTCCTTTCCCAGCTTCTTAAAGCTGCCTACACTTTTTGGCTTGTGGGTCCTTCCTCCGTCTTTAAAAGAAACCATCTTAGCTTCCTACCATCTTCCAATCCCTCTTTGACTCTTGAGCCTCCTGTCTTCCTCTTGAAAGGGCTTGTGATTGCATTGGGTTCACTTGGTTAATCCAGGCTAATTTTCCATGTTAAGAACCTCAACTTAACCACACCACTAACGTCTTTTCACATGTCAGGTACAATATTCTTGGGTTCCAGGGATTAAGACATGGATCTTTTAGGGGTGGGGACCTTATTCAGCCTACCATACTCACCTATAGTGCAGACCCCACTACATATAGAGTAATGTCTGATCTGGCTTTAATTGCAATTTCCCAGTGGGAAGAATTGAGGTATGAGGAACTGACATAATTTATTACAAGTAATGGTAATTTATTTGTTCCTGCTCTGGCAACACCATGTCTACTTTCAGGACAGTTCAAATCAATGTAGTGCTAAAACCCTGATAGACTGTTTTTGAAGGGCTCTACTAGACTCCTGAATGATAAGAACAGGAAAAGTCCAGAGTTGTCTGGGATCTTCTGCCTTAGGACCTCCAACTTAACCTTTTTCTCATAAGAGCTTTCCAGGTTGGCTATCTCATTCAAATTGCAGAGTCCATTCTAGCATCTTTATTGTCAGTTTTTTCTGTCAGACCCATATGTTTAAGCTAAAACTAACCTAAAAGCAATCCAGATTTAACTAGGGGTTAGAGTTTGGCTCCGCTGCCTTCCCTTTGCTGTTCTGTACTTGGACATAAAATGCAAATGATACCAGCCCTCCACAGTAAATGTAGGCACTCATCTTCAGATACGGGAGTTATATTCCCATTTCATAATGTATTTGTGTGTTTTCTAGTATAGGCTGACTGTATTATAGCGGGTTTTGTTTTTTTTTTTTCCCAGTTCATTTTCCAGTATCTTATAGCCACTGAATTGGCTCAACTATTAGTCCTATGATCCTAGTTCAAGGATGTATTAGGGAGCTAAGCATAACTGTCAGATCTAGGTTTGGCATTAGTTAAGGGAGCTCACCTAAACCTATCATTGGTAAAGGCTACCCACTTGGAATTAAATCTTGCTCTTCTAGAACTGACCACAACTTACCCCCTCAAAAAGTATTATACTGTGTAAGTAGCACTGGCCAATGATTTTTAGAGAAAAATTTTTTCTAGATTTAAAAGTTAGTCCTAGCCTTATGCACTACTTTCTGTGCTTATATTGATTGTCACTGTCCTTATTAAGTAAAGATGTAACTAAGAAATAGGGCAGAACAATAAAGAAAAGAAAAGAAAAGTTGGTGTGGAATGTTTAATAATGTATACTCAGGCATTCATGTGAGTGACATATGAGTCTCATGCAGCCCTTCCTGTTCCTTTCCTCCCTCTGCCCCTTCCTTTTTCTTCACTTCTCCTTTGTTTTTCCTCCCTTTTCTTTTCTCTTCCATCCCCCTCTCTTATTAGCAAATACCATAAAGATACTCACCCTTCTTTCTCTTAGTATTTTGTTCTAGAATGGAGTTTTTAATAAGTGTAAGAATTAGTCATACAGCTTATTTTGAAAAAAGCTTCAGTAGACATTTTATTAACAGCTTAGAAGTGAGTGTATCTTTTAAATTTATCTTCTGTGTGTGTTCTTATTTCAAGACGAGACACTGGTTTTCATTTTTTTCTTTACCATTTTAGGACTTTTCTTTTTGGTAGAGATGGAAATCCAAATAAACGGAATGTGCACAATGAAACGTCTATGCATTTGTTATGTATGGGACCTCAAATTATGATATCTGAAGGTGCCCTTCATCCTCGCTTAGCACGGCCTGCAGAAGATGATTTCAGAAGAGCAGATTGTCTGCAGATGATCTTAAGGTGGAAAGGAGCAAAACTTGACCAAGGAGAATATGAGAGAGCAGCTATTGATGCCGTTGATAACAAAAAAAACACACCCCTGCACTATGCCGCTGCCTCAGGGATGAAAACCTGTGTTGAGGTAAAACTGTTTTTTAATATTCTACATTCTGTAAAATTTGTGTCTTGGTAACATGTAATAATCAGAGTTTTCTTTGCTTATCTTAACAGTTACTTTAGTTACTTCAGTCCTTTTTGTCTTCTTTACGGTTCTAAGAGAATCTGGATATCTTTTAAATAAAGTCATTCCGCTGTTTTAGGGAAAGATTCAAAATAAACCCATGAACAGTCCCCCTTGGGACTAAAATGGAGTCAAGAGCAATTAAAAATTAGCTAACATTCCTGAAGATCACAGTCATCAATTAAACACTTGTCACTTACAGTAAGGGTTTTGGTAGAGATAATGTTCTACTTTTTGGCTGATTTTTAGAAGCCAGTTTATACATGTTGGATATTGCAAATCTTAGCCATGGGACTTAGATTACCTAAAATTGATCAGCTCCCTAAGCAAGGGGTAAATATTAATGAATATATTTATTTTGGTCTTTTAAAAAAACTTTATAACTTAAAATGTTTTAAAAAGTTTTCTGTTTAGGGGTGCCTGGGTGGCTCAGTGGTTTAAGCCTCTGCCTTCGGCTAAGGTCATGATCTCAGGGTCCTGGGATCGAGCCCCACATCTGGCTCTCTGCTCAGCAGGGAGCCTGCTTCCCCCTCTCTACCTGCTTCTCTTCCTACTTGTGATCTCTCTCTCTGTCAAACAAATAAATAAAATCTTTAAAAAAAATTTTTTTCTGTTTAATCTGCATTAATATATTCCTGAATACTATATTGCACTTTAATTTTTCTACTTTTGGATTTCATATATAACAGCAGGCTTAGATAAAATCAGCCATGAAATACGGGATCATAACTAAGCTAGGAAATGCTTACTCTTCATGGTGTCATCACTACTCTACATAGAGTAGAATGGGTTTTTCTCAGCTACATTCATGTCAGTCTATACTTATTATAGAAGTTCTTTTATATAGATATATTAAAGTGTGAGTGGGGAGCATTATAGGTTCGATCATAGAGTATCTAAGTTACCAAACCTTAGACCTTTGATGGAAGAGCAGTGATCCTTATCAGATTAAAATATATACCTGAAAATTTAATACTTCTTTAATGTTACTCACATATATATTTTATACTTCTAAATAGACAAAGATATTAAAAATATAAATGTCTTTCATTTTCTTATGCATTTTAAAAGATTACAGCCTATTATATGATTTCTTTAGTGTATCTGAAGTGACAGTTCTTTTTACTTTAAAAATCCTTCTGATCTTATCTTTTGTTTATGCTATTAGTTATGATACTGGTTTATCTTTTAGAATCTTAGTCATTTTATCTCTTGGGGTTTTCTCACCTTTGCCCACTAGTAAGTTAGTGACAGTCATTATCTTGAAACTATTTTTATAAGCAGTGCTTTCTAACATTGATTTACAATGTGGTGGAAGGATGTCCTAGGATTGGTGGGGTGGGGGGTAGGTGTGCACCTATCAGTAGAATTCCTGAGACTTTTTACACAAATCTTTTTTTTTCCCCAGATTTTATTTATTTATTTGACAGAGAGAGAGAGAGAGATCACAAGTAGGCAGAGAGGCAGACAGAGAGAGGTGGGGAAGCAGACTCCCTGCTGAGCAGAGGGCCTGGTACGGGGCTCGATCCCAGGACCCTGAGATCTTGACCTGAGCCAAAGAGGCTTAACCCACCGAGCACCCAGGTGCCTTTTTGTATATTCTTTTCTCACCTCCTATGAAAGAATCTCTGCTGAAGTGACTCATCATTATTGATGGGGTTGCATCGTATTTCTCAAGTGAGTTAGAGTAGAAAATAGCTTATTCTTGATAGTAATAATAATTCTTTTATTTTACTGCTTTAATATCTTGCTTCCAAAAATTCTTTTATAAGCATTTCTTTAGTACATGTTGATTTTGAAGTATGTGTACAGTGACATGCTTATTAAACTGTTCCCAAAAATTGAGTGCAGTGCTTTTACCAGTATTATTTTTTGCTCAGTGAAGGAAATTAGTGCTAGGTTTATTCTGAATTGACAGTCCTGATTTGCTTTGTGTGAATGAATGTGTGCGTGTGTTTTAACTTTGATCTGTCAACGTATCACATTCATAAATCACACCATTTGGTAACTGTTTTCATTTTCTATATTCAGAGGAATTAATTGACTTAATAAAACATCCCAAATAGAACCCTATAAATACCTTGGTTGAATTTATTCTAGTTTTCCTCAGCAAATTCCAGCATATCCTTTTACCTATATAAAGGTAATCTCTTACGTATACTTGACTATATACTTGCCCAGCTTTAGGCCTTGATTGACTTTTTATAATGCTTACTATTCATTAAACTAGAAGAAGTTCCAACATACTTTAATTTTCAGAGCTCTTAGTGTGTTTACTAATACTAGTACATAAAATAAATGTCTTGAAATATAGAATCTAATAATTGTACTTCTTACAGTATTAATCTGTAGGTATCTTCATGTGATATCATATTCCTTGAGTTAAAAAGAGTGTATGAAGTATTAATTTTTTCATAAAGCTAAGAGATCATAGTATGGTAAAGAGAGCACTGGTTTCTAGTTTTGGTCTTTACAGTGACTGTCTACTAAACATCTTTGAGATTATCAATTCCAGCCATCCAAGAGAAAACTATCTGTATTATCTCAAAAGACCTCTTTGAACACTAATTTTCTATTGATCTTTGATTGCTCTAAAATATATCCCATTTTCAGTGTAGGGGCTTTAAGGCTAAACTGATTATTTTACTCCATAGTTAAGGCCAGCCTGTTTTGTTTTGTTTTGTTTTGTTTTGTTTTGAACTCTCTTATCTATGGAAATATGCCTTCTCTAGTGGTTCAAAATGTTTTTCTCTCTATGTTTATTTAAAGAGAGACTTGGTAACTCATCAGGTGACAATGTCATATATACATTTAATAATTTAAACAGTTCTTTATGGCTCATTATTTTGAACCATAGAAATAAAATATTAACCTTAAACTTTCCTAATCTTCTTACCGTAATTGTGTTCCATAGTAAGTTAAAAGTACATATCATATACATACACACAATCACACCAAGAACCTCTTAACTATGCAGTTCTTCTGGCAACTTCCAGGTATGAAGATACCGGTGGATTGATATAAGTTATTGCAATGGAATATCTAGCCCTGAAGTTCCTCATGCTATATTGCTGCCTAGTTGACTTCCTTGTATTTATATTCCAAGAGTCTGTCAAATTCAACATACCAAAAACTGTACTCAGTCTTTGTAACCTCTAGCTCCTCCTCGTGACTGCCTTCTATTACTGACACCATCATTATGCGTATATCTAATACTGATACCCGAATTTACCTTGGCCTGGTTTTTGTCTTTGTGTTTGTCTTTTTGCATCAAACTCATGCCACTCATTTGCAGAATAGAGCGATATGGACTGTACAGGCTGGATTTGGCTCACAGTTTGCACTGGACCCTGTATTATGCAAAGAATTGGAAGAGAAAAGCAAAGATTTTTTGGTAAAATTACAAAGATTACAAAGAATTTTTAAAATGTTGGTTAATAGATGCCCAGTACAAAAAAAATGGAACTCCATTAAAACAAATCTTACAAGAATTTAGCTCAATAAATAATACACTTTTTTCTTAGTTGCTGAGTTTTTGTTTTTCTATTTCTTTGGAATACAGATGGACTTTGGAGTAGAATGGTGGGTTAGGTCTATTAGCATGGCCCAATTAAAAGCCCAGTGATTTTTCTCCCCTTGGCCGACTTCCTAAGAGCCGGCCCTAGTCATTAAGCCTCATTTTATTTATATTAGTGCTTTTCCTGTCATAGTGATTCAATACATGGTTGATGTGTGGAGGTTTATTGCTTTTGATAGTGTTTCATTCTTTGTGAAAAGTATTTTTTAAAATGAGCATTATCTTAGATATTTCCTATGCACCTCTGTCCCAGTTGCTTATTCAAAGCTTTAAGTGTAGCTACTTATTGTCAGATCAAATAGAGGTCAGTAGAAAACTGAAGGTGGTAAGTCACTTTTCCCTTTACAGCCATAAGGCCTCTTTGACACTTTGGCAGCTATCAGAGCATTTCACACTTCAATGAAAAGCCCTAAAAACCATTCACAGATCAACCTGAAGAGTTTTACTTAATTATATTGTGTTTTTAGCACATGGAGTTTTAAAACTGAAAAGACTACAGAAGTTGTAGTCCCAGCTCGACAATTTAGTTACTTTGGTTTTCTAATATTTATTAAAATAAGCTATGATTTCCTTATTGCCTCCAAAATATTAATGATGCAAAAGCTGTATTAATTATTTGGGCAGTAAATGTTATAGGCATTGAAGGGAAAAGAAGACCATTTTAATTTTACTTATCCTGGAAGATTACATGGGTACTAGTATGATTTGAGTAGGTAAGATTTCAGTATTTGGAGGAAGATGCTTAAAATGTGCCCCTCAGGGGGCACCTGAGTGGCTCCGTGGGTTAAGCCTCTGCCTTTGGCTCAGGTCATGATCTCAGGGTCCTGGGATCGAGTCCTGCTTTGGGCTCTCTGCTCAGCAGGGAGCCTGCTTCCCCCTCTCTCTGCCTGCCTCTCTGCCTACTTGTGATCTTCCTCTCTCTGTCATGTAAATTAAAAAAAAAAAAAAAAAAGTGCACCTCAGACCTGCGGCATCACTTAGCCTTGGGAGCTTGTTATAAATACGAAGTATGGGCCCACCAGGCCTCCAGATTCTAAATCAGAGTCTCTGGGGCTGTACTCACACCAAGTTTTAAGCAAATTCCTCTGGTTATATGTTTACATGTCAGAGTTTGAGAAGCACTGTCGTAGGTCTCAGACATATGCAGGTTAAAGTATTTTGCAGAAGAGTGATTAGACAGATAACTTAAAATGAAGATAGAGGCCATACCAAGTAGAAAATACTAATGTCAAGGTTAATAATTTGGAATTTATTTATAGAAAACTGAGCCATCAACATTTTTGATTGGAAAAGTACTATTATGAAAGCAAATATAGTAAGATTAGCCTAATGGTGGTTATGTACAATAGATTAGAATGGCGGACTTGTAAAACATTGTTTTGAAGCCTTGCTACACAAAGGATGGTCCTCAGATTGGCATTGGCATCAGTTATTTAGGAAACTTCTTGGAAACGCAAAGTCTCTGGGCTGGTTCCAGACCAGATGAATCTGAATCTGTAGTTTTGGTTTTTTTTAAGATTTTTAAAATTTATTTTGGAGAAAGAGAGAGAGAACAGAGGGAGGAGCAGAGAGAGAGGGAGAAATAGACTCCCCACTGAGCGAGGAGCTTGATACAGGGCTTACTCCCAGAACTCTGCGATCATGACCAGATCCAAAATCCAGAGTCCGGTTCTTAACATACTGAGTCACCCAGGCATCCCCTGAATCTGTAGTTTAACAAGATTCCAAAGTGATTCATATTCGCATTAAGGTTTGAGAAGCCCTGACTTAGAGCGTAATTAGTGGGACACCTACAATGGAATCATAACACTTTTTGTAGAAAGTACATATATCTAATCCCCACCCTGGTTCCCTCTAATATGATTGTCAGGCCATCTGGATGATTCTCACACAGTTTGAAAACTTTTGTGCTGGAATAGTGGTTGTAAACTGGCTGCACCAAAAAAAATCCCATAGTGTAGACCGTGTCTCAAATCAATAAAGTTGGCATTTCTGAGGGTAGAGCCCAAACATATCAGTATTTGAAACTTCAAATTCTTCAGCTGATTCCAGTGGTCAGCCAAGGTTGAAAACCAGTGTAGTAGAGGGAGTGACAGGTTTTAGATTATTATACTAATTCTGGTAGGAACTGATAAAGAGACTCGATTTGTATGGTGGTTTTGGAATCAGAAAGGGTAAGGTTGATGCAAGGGACATTGTGAGGACTTGGTAGCATTTGGTAACTTGGTAAGTTGACAAAAGACAGCAGGGGAGACTAAGGGTTTAAAATGATGGAGAGTTTGAGGGCCCCCAGCTGGCTCAGTTGGTAGAGCACAGAGCACGTGACTCTTAGGCTCATGAGTTCAAGCCCCTCCTTGGGCCTAGAGCTTGCTTAAAAAAGTTAAATGTGTGCAATTTTTAAAAAATGATGGAGGCTTTAAAATGTTAATGTTAAGCTATCTTTGGGTGATAGAGTTTTTCTTTTATTGGTTTTCCACCTTTTCTGTAGCGATCTGATATTATTGTTTATAATTAGAGTAGAATAAATTATTTTTAATTAGAATGAGCATGGTTTTGAACCTGGCTCACTTTGAAGCCTGCTGACAATTAACAGACATTTTAAAAGTGAGATGAGATAAGGGAATTTGCTGAAAGGAAGGGAGAACATACTGAGTTTTCATTTAGAAGGATGGAAATTGAGGTCTTAGGTGTTTCAGGCTATTGAAAATTAGTACTAGTTCTTTGAGGGTAAAGAATATAAATTTAGGGGCACCTGGGTAGCTCAGTCATTAAGCGCCTGCCTTTGGCTCAGGTCACGATCCTAGGTCCTGGGATCGAGTCCCACATCAGGCTTCCTGCTCAGCAGTCCCACTCCCCCTGCTTGTGTTTTCTCTCTTGCTGTGCCTCTCTCTGTCAAATAAATAAATAAAATCTTTAAAAAAAAATAAATTTAGAATTAAGTGTCATCAGCATAGAGTTGATAACTAAAAACTAAAAACAAGGTAGAGGTGAGAAATCCAAGGAAAGATTTAGATTATAGACAAAACTAGAGTGAAAGTCACAGCGCCTATTTGGAGAATGCCTGTGTTTAGAGTGAGTGAAAAGAAGTGGCCTGTGAAGCAAATAGAAAAAAAAAAGCAGAGAAGGGGTGCCTGGGTGGCTCAGTGGGTTAAAGCCAGCGTTTGTCATCCTTTCCTTTAGGCCTCCTTTGCTGCTCCCTGTCAGAGATGAAGACACAGAGGCAAAAGCCACACCTTCGAGCAGTCTTTCATCAGAAGCCCTGGGTGATGGGGCGCCTGGGTGGCTCAGTGGGTTAAAGTCTCTGCCTTCGGCTAGGGTCATGATCCCAGGGTCCTGGGAGGGAGACCCGCAGCCGGCTCTCTGCTCAGCAGGGAGCCTGCTTTCTCCTCTCTCTACCAGCCTCTCTGCTTACTTGTGGTCTCTGTCAAATGAATAAATAAAATCTTAAAAAAAAAAAAAAAAGAAAGAAAGAAAAAAAGCAGAGAAGAGAACTGGTATAATACGGTCATAGATACCAAGAGAAGATTTCAGGAGGAGGAGGTAATCAGTCATGTGACATGCTGCAAAAAGGTAAAGCAGTTAGAAGACTGAGAAAAGCTGTTGAATTTGAGAGTACTAATGATTTTCAGAAGTAATGTTTTAGTGAAATGGTCAGGATAGAAGTCAGACTTCTGGGAACAATTGAGTCTTTTCTAAGGAAGTGGAGAGATCGTGGGTGTCTGTCACCAATTTGAAAAATGTGGTTAAGAAAGAAAGGAAAATATTAGGAAAGTAACTGGAAGGATAACAGAATTAAGGAAAGAACACCTGTACCAGAAAGAGTGAAGATAGAGTACTCAAGGTCATATAGGAAATAGAGATGAAGAAATGGTGATTTTCAACTAGAACAGACTTTGGCAGTCATCTTGTTTTGTAACATCTTTTCTTAGGATTATATAAGCCTCATTTTCTAGATGGACCTGTGCAAATAGAGACTTAAAGAAGTTAATTGATTTGTGCAGAGTCCAGCTATTTAGATGATGGATCAAAGGAGTGGGAAGGGATTTGTCTTGCAGACTAGGGGGCTGCCCTACTACCCTTCTTCCTCTGAGATTATAAAGAGAAAGGAAGGCAAAATAAATGAACAGAAGTGTTGAGATAGTGATAATTGGATGTTTCTTTTAAGCTAGAACATTTTATGTACCACTGAGTGTGCAAGAGAGGCTAAAAGTCACATTTGAATAAAGTATTCAGTTCTCTTTGCTTTAAGAGTGAGGAAATTGATACTTAGTTATAATGCTTTGGTTGAAGCATTTAAAAAAAAAAAAAACTATCTCTTCAGAACCAGATATAAGTCCCTTATTATATAAAAGCAGAACACTTGACTTTTGTAGCATCAGTTTCACTAATATCCCTACCTAATACATCTTTCACTTACTGATGTTCCCAACTTCATGCCCCAAATATCAGCAAGCTGAAATACTTTTTTAAAGTACTGCTCCATTGTCAAGCAGTACTACTGTTACTCAGCTTCTGTGCCAGAAGTACACAATGCTGGTTTTCCCTGCCAAAGCAAATGCTGCAAATATGGACCCTGTGGGTCATCACCAGTTAGGAGTTTTTCCTCCAAGTGCCAGTTGCAGCAATGAGACACAGGTCGTTGTAGTTCCCTCACCTCCACTCCAGTCATTTGAGGACCCCTTTCAAAGACAGATTATTAGAAGGCCAGAAATCTCTCCCAAGTTGCATATATGTTCAGCAGTGACTTTTCAGCAATGACTTTTCGCATACCCATTTTTTTTTAATGCCAAAGAATGCAGTCTGCTCTCCAGCGTATCCTCCTAAGAAGGTTCCCCTTACCAATGTTCTAGAATACCACAGCCTCTTAAATTTTGTTGTCTTTCCTAAAGAATGGAGCATTAAGGTAAAGATGATTTATCTTGTTTGCTGATATTTAGAATCTCTCCTATGGCAGTATCTGTTGTAAAGGAAATCAAATCATGGCTTTGAAATCTTTACCAGTATGCATTTCAGAAATCATTTTCTACTACTCTGAATAAAGAACCAGAAAATAAAGTCAGCTCTCCTAATTTCATAGTGGTCAGAAGCAAATAGTTAATTCTCTGCTAGGATTAGATAAGCTGTGGAGCAAGCAGAATGGCTAAAAACAGGTAATAGACTCTGCTGTAGGTATGGTAAGTCTGTGGACTTTCTTCAAGTTCCCAGTACTGACTATGTTAGTTCATATAAACATATCCTTTTCAACAGCAACATAGGTAGTATTCTAGGGTCAGTGCTTATCAAAAGTTTTTTAAAGATTTTATTCCTTTATTTGAGAGAGAGAGAGAGCAGGAGTGAAGGACAGAGGGAGAGGGAGAAGCGGACTCACCGCTGAGCAGGGAGCCCAACACGGGCTAATCCCAGGACCCTGAGATCACAACCTGAGCCAAAGACAGACACTTAACCCCCTAACCCCTCAAATTTTTATATGCATAAGAATCTCTTGGACATCAGAATCAGATTCTGATTCAGAAGCCTGGAGTGGGAGGGAGGGGTGTGGATGATTATGCTGAGATTCAGCGTTTCTAACAAACTCCCAGGTAGTACTACTGATCTCCAGACCACACTTTGACTAGAGAGGTTCTTCAACTAGAACAGTTAATAGCAGTTAATATGACCTTGCCTTTGGGCTCTAAAATGTGGCTGCAATAGTGGCTGATTAGAGCGATGCCTAGCATACGTTTTTTGTAAAGAGCCAGATATAAAGAGTAAATATTTTGCGCTTTGTGGCCACAAGCCATATTCTTCTTGATTTGTTTCTGTGTTTGCTTTTATAATTAAAAAAATTTTTTTTTTTTTTTTTACCCTGAGATATACCCTCAGCCTTGACCAAGAAGCTGAAGTCATATCCATTGGGCTTGTCAAATTAGCCCATGGCTTTCAGGCCTGACAGATAGAAGTCCCTTATTTCATCAGGCCTCTTGGAATGACTATCAAAGAATCATAAGGATTCCAGTTCCAAAAGCAATAAAGGAACTTTATAAGAAGATCTCTGTGTTTGTTGGAGGGAGGGAGATAAAATTATATGGAAGAAAATTTTTATTTGATGACATAAAACGTGAAAACTGAAGCTACTCATATTTAGATCATAAGTAAAATCCGGGTAGAACTTGACCGTGGACAAGGATGCATTTGACTTCTTTTAATTTATGTGATAGCAAGCTATTCTGTGTGGCAGAACAATAGCCAGTTATGGTTATAAGAAATTGGTCAAACTTCTGTGTGAATCTCAGATCTTCTGCTTAATAGGTGGGTAACTTTGACCAAGTTACTTAACTTCTCTGAGACATCATACTGTCCCTGGGGCTGTTTATAAATAAGAATATGTACTTGAAATACTTAACATAGTGTTTGGAACTTAAAAGACACTAAATGGTGGCTGCTACTATGTTATTGTGGTCATGACTGAATTCTATAAAAGAATCAGCTCCATGACTAATTGTCGCACTATTCTTTAAGGTAGATTATGTCCTAGATTGTCATCCTCATGGCATTTATGTCCTTCCTAATAATGTCTCTGCAGACATAATGGGGAAATTTGAACCAATAGCCTTTAGTAACAACATATTTAACTTTGCAAAACTATTGGAAACCTCAGTAGTAAACAAGACAAGTAACTCTTCCATGTTTTGTTTTGTTTTTACTCTTTCATGTATTTTTAAGGTGAGATTTCTTTGGGCAAAATCCCACCTTTAAAAATTGAAAGATTGTTTGATACAGTATCTTCCCAACTTGGTTATCAGTGCTTATTCTCATCACTTACTTTGAGGACTATTGGAAACAGTTTTGCTTCAGTGATTTTTGTCTTCCTAATTTCAGTTCAGTGATAGACTGGATAATGAGGATATAAATGAAAACTTTTGTCCGTCATGTCAGGCATTCAGTTATTAGTGGTTAAAGTAACAGTATTGCCAGTGTTCTTGTTTAAGAAAATTTATAGAGGGGCGCCTGGGTGGCTCAGTGGGTTAAAGCCGCTGCCTTCGGCTCGGGTCATGATCCCAGGGTCCTGGGATCGAGCCCCGCATCGGGCTCTCTGCTCAGTAGAGAGCCTGCATCCTCCTCTCTCTCTGCCTGCCTCTCTGCCTACTTGTGATCTTTGTCTGTCAAATAAATAAATAAAATCTAAAAAAAAAAAAATTATAGAAATTTATATGATCTAAAGCATTGAGTAACCATAAAATGCTTTTATTTTTAAGTAAAACTTTATTTTTTTTAATTGGGTGGAATGTTTGAATTTCTTTTTAAAGTTTAATAAATTGGCTTTTGTTGTTACTGTTTTTAATCAAAGGAAATCACCCTAATACCAATAAATAAGAATTACCATCTTAAAATCAGAAGCTACTCGTATATAAATAACTTTTATTATTCTAAGTACATACTTTATGTTTTTGGTGTGTTTCATTATATAGTTATTTTTTCAAATATGTAGCATAAAATAACTTGTTTAAATCTGTGGTTGCAAGTTTTTGAAAATATCTCTTTTAGCTTTTAGTAAAACATGGAGGAGATTTATTTGCCGAGAATGAAAATAAAGATACTCCTTGTGATTGTGCTGAAAAGCAACACCACAAAGATTTGGCTCTCAATCTGGAATCACAAATGGTGTTCTCACGAGATCCCGAAGCTGAAGAAATAGAAGCTGAATATGCTGCATTAGACAAACGAGAGGTACAATTCTGTTTTGTTTTATTTTTAAATTAAAAAATATATGGATTTTTTTCTTTTCATAAGTTCTAATTTTATTATATGGTGATTTTATACTATTTTATTTTTCTACTTTAAAATCCAATTCATGTGGTCTTCTTCACCATCATCTACATGGCCATGATTATGAAACTACATGTAGAAAACCTGGAAGTGGCAACTGTGCTCTAACATATGTAAAGATGCTTACTTATATTTATTTATTTTAAAGATATATTTATTTGAAAGGGTAGGGTAGGAGGGTAGGAGGAGGGACAGAGGGAGAGAGAAATTCCAGTAGACTCCGCGCTGAGCATAGCACCCCACACAGGGCTCAGTCTTACAACTCCAAGATCAGACCTGAGCCGAAACCAAGAGTTAGATGCTTAAGAGCCACCCAGGCACCCGTGCTTACTTACGTTTCAGTAGAGAGGCTGATGTGTAATGTGAAGCCCTGACCATTCGCACTGTTCTAAAACTGCAGACCTCCTGTTCCTCAATCCTTCTCTGTTTTCTGGAGTGTTCTTAATAAACATGCTTAGGTAACTTTTATGGTAAAAAACAAAAACAAAACCTTTTCTCCATTGACCACTCTTTCCTAGCCCTGCCCCTCTTCCCCTTCAGTGGTAGCCCCATATCTCTGATCTTCTGAGAAAAACAAAATTTAAGAGCTATCTATACATAACCAACTTCCTCACCTTCCATTCACTCTTCAGCCCTTTGCAGTGTGACTTTCTTCCCTTCTGTTGTGATGAAGGTGCATTTGTCGTGGACATCAAAAGTCATCATGTTGCCAAATCCAGTAGGTATTTCTCTCTCTTCACCTTACTTGAATTCTTCGGCAGCACTTGATACAATTGACCATTCCCTTCTTAGGAAAACATTGTTCCCTTAGCTTCAGGAGCATTGTTCTTTGGTTTCCTTTAAGTCTTTCTTGTTTCAATAAATATTACCTCCATCCACTGAGTTGCTAAGGCATAAATGGGCAAGCATTCTCAATTCCTCATTTCTTCTTATGCCCAAACAGTCTGGGAATCTTGTCAGTTTTACCTCCAAAAGTGTAATCTGAATCCATTTACTCTTCCTGGTCTCTACTCATGCTGTCCAAGGCCCTCTCCATCTGAGTTTCCTAACTGGCCTCCTTCCTTCTATTTTGATCCCCTTAGAATCCATTTTGTACCCATTTTGTACATTTTTAAACTTAAATTAGATCACATAAATCTCTTCTAAATTACTTAGTAGCTTTTCAATGTACTTAGAATAAAATCCAAATTGTTTGCTCAGATATAGGACCTTATATAGTCTTACCACTACTTACCTTTCCAACATTACCTCAAAGCTTTCTCCCCAACACACTTTGCTCTAATTATAATACCTAGACTATACTGAGGCTTTTGCATTTGCTGTTTTCTTCTATCAGAAATCTCCCAGTTTTTCTCTTGGATGGCTCAGTAGTTCTTCAGAGAAGCCATCTTGGGCTATTTTTTCACAAATAGGTCCTTCTCCTTCCATTATTCTTTACCATAATACCCTTTTTTTATAACACTCATCACATGCTGTAGTTATTTTGTTTATGTATTTACTTGTTTTTTACTTTTCTTTCCTATTAGATTGTCTGCTCCATGAGGGCCAGCATTATAACTGCCTTAATCAACAGAGTATTTTTATTGTTTGACACAGTGTACATCCATAGAAGTATTAAGTAAATTATAAGACACAATACATTTTTTCCTCCCAAAATTATTCTGGTTCCTCCATGTTCAATGCCAGCTTGATTCTAAAAGGACTTATACTAACTATTGTTTCTGTGTATTCAGAAAAATAATTATATTGTTTGGGGTTTTTCCCCATGAATTCTCAACAGTTTTTGAGCTTCTGTACTCTCCAGATTGTTAAAGGAACTGAGCTTCTTGGAATTCAGAAATTTGTGGGGGGGGGGTTGTTTTATTTATTTGTTTGTTTGACAGAGAGCAAGAGAGCCCAAGCAGGGGACTAGAAGAGAGGGAGGGAGAGGGAAAAGCAGGCTCCCCGCCAAGCAGTAGCCCAATGCAGGGCTCAATCCTAGGACCCTGGGATCATTACCTGAGCCGAAGGCAGATGCTTAACCATCTGAGCCACCCAGATACCCCCAGAAATGTATATTTCTTTACCCTTTTTGTTTCCTAGGTTATTTTGTGGGAATGCTTATTCAGATTAAGTATACAGAGGAAGAGAGGATGATGTCCTAAGCACTTTCACATGGTTGTTGAATCTACATTGTAATGGTGAATAACAGTTATGCCCCTTTCTTTTTTTAAGTGAGGAAGATAAATCAGAAAATAGCTGAATAATGTACCAGGATCAAAGTGAGCTAAACCTGATTCTTCTGACTTCTCTATTTGCTATACTGCCTATCTTTTTACGCTCTATCATCTTGAGTCAGGCATAGAAACTATTACTGTAGGGTGCCTGGGTGACTCAGTTGGTTAAGCAACTGCCTTCGACTCAGGTCATGTTGAAGTCCCACATTGGGCTCCCAGCTCCATGGGAAGTCTGCTTCTCCCTCTGACCTTCTCCCCTTTCATGCTCTCTCACTTTCTCTCTCTCAAATACATAAAATCTTTAAAAAAATTTAAAAAAAAGAAACTATTACTGTAATATAAAATAATTTAGTCAGAAGGCAACATTTGAACAATAATCTAGAAATAATGTGACATGATTAAATTGAAAGACATTTATGAGTATATTCAGGCTATTATATCAAAGATACTATCTTATAAGTAAATCAGAAAATAATAGTAATCATTATCAATCGATTTAAGATCTAAATGATCTTAATATAACTATAATAGACTATTAAGTTAAAAGTTACAGAACAGTTTGATACTAATTATAAAGAAAAGACTAGTATGTATTGAGAGAAGAGTGAAGTATACTAAAGTGGTAATTATGGATAATGGATAATAATGGATATTTTATGGATTAATGGATAATCTTTTTACCATTATTATTTTTTGTTTTTACCGTTATTATTTTTTCTGTTTACACACATTTCTTAAAATCTATGTCTATTTATGCTAAAAAATTTTTTTTAAATTTCCTCCTTTCTTACTCTACCCCACAGTGGGAAGTTTCTTGTGTGTGCTACCAGACTTAAGCAAACATATGTGATACAGAATTTTTAATGCAAAAGTAGGGTCATATAGTAAGTATATTGAGTATTTTTTAATTTTTTTTTAATTGAAGTATAGTTGACACACAGTGTTATACTAGTTTCAGTTGTACAGCATGGTGATCAGCAAGTTTATATGTTATGCTGTGCTCACCACAAATATTCGGTCACCATAAATTGCTATAATATGTCACTACACAACTCTGTCACAGTACCATTCACTTGATTTCCTATGCTATATCTCTTACTCCTGTGACTTATTTATTCCGTAACTGGAAGCCTTATTTCTCCAACTCCCCTTCATCCATTTTGCCCACCACCCACCTCTGACCATCCCTCCCTCTAGCAACCATTAATCCTCTGTATTTATGTGTCTGTTTCTGCTTTTTGGGTTTTTTTTTGTTTATTCATTTGGGGTTTTTTTTGGATTCCCCATATAAGGGATATCATATGATATTTGTCTTTCTCTGACTTATTTCCCTTAGCATAATACCCGTTAGGTCCATCAAAGTTGTTATAAATTGCAAGATCTCACCTTTTTATTTTAACAGCTGAATAATATTCTATCAGGTATGTGTAGGGACACCACATTTTACCCTCATCTATCAATGTGCGTTTAGATTGCTCCCGTATCTTGGCTATTACAAATAATGATGTAGTAAACATAAGGGTACATATATCTTTTCAAATTAATGTTTTTGAGTTCTTTAGGTAAATAATCCAATAGTGGAATTACTAGGTCATATGGTATTTTTGCTTTTAATTTTTTGAGGAGTCTCCATCCTGTTTTCCACAGTGGCTGCATCAGTTTACATTCTCACAAATAGTATGTGAGGGTTCCTTTTTCTCCACATCCTTGCCAACTCTAAAATAGTTTTTCAACTTAACAATACATCATGAACATCTTTCCTAAGTCAGAACATATAATCTACGTATTTTAACCATTTACTTATTAATTTAGATATTTTTTGTTACTAAAAACAAGACTAAAGTGAATATTTATCTACTTGTTACATATTTATCTTTATCCAGTTGTGTCATTCTTGTGGTTTAAAACATGGATCTGGGGCGCCTGGGTGGCTCAGTCATTAAGCACCTGCCTGCAGCTCAGGTCGTGATCCCAGGGTCTTGGGATCAGGTACCGCATCGGGCTCCCTGCGTAGCAGGAAACCTGCTTCTCCTTCCACTCCCCCTGCTTGTATTCCCTCTCTCAGTGTGTCTTTCTCTGTCAAATAAATAAATAAAATCTTAAAAAAAAAAAAAAGGATCTGAAATCACACTGACTGGATTCATATCTTACCCCCATGACTGACTACTGTATGACCTTGAGGAGTTTATTCAGTCTCTCTGCTTCGATTTCTTCTTCCTTAAAATGGAGATCATAATGGTCCCTGCTTTGTAGAGTTGTAGTGATCCTTAAATGAGATATAATATATGTAAATACTTGGAACAGTACCTGAGTCATTATATGTGTTATTTAAATGTATGCTGTTTTAATCATGATCATTTTATCATTGTTACTGCATGTATCTACACATTTTGAAAGTATATTCCCTATAAATTTGTAGAAATTGGTTTGATGGATCATGAAATATATACATGTTATGGTTTAATAGATGCTGTTAAACTGTCCTAAAAGATTATATCAAATTATTTTCTTCTAGTAGCATATTAGAGAATATGAAAGAGTGTTAAATATTAATATGAAGGAATTTCCTCACATTTCTGCTAGCCTTAGATATTATCAATGTTTTTAATTTTTGCTAGTTTACGTAAGTGGTACCTATTTGAATTTATTCGGTTATTCTGTAATTTATTGTTTATTTGCTTTTTTCCCTATGGATTGTTTGTATTTTCTTAATGCTTTCCAGGAAAACTTTATTTTTCTTTATCCCAAGTTTTTTACTTAGAATATTCAGATATAAATTTTTCTTCCTCTGTGGCTTCTGAATTTGTGTTTAGGTTAATATTATAATCATATGCCCCTATATTTGTCCTAGTTTTATAGTTTTGTTTTTAATCTATATTAGATTATTTTTGTCTCTTATTTCATAATGTAAAAAACAATACTTTTGTAACTACTTGTACACAAATGCTTATAGCAGCACTGTTCACAATAACTAAAAGTTGGAGATGACCCAAATCTCTATGGAGATGACCCAAATCTCTATCAACAAATGTGGATAAATAAAATGTGTGGTAAACATACACGATGGTATATTAATCATAAAAAGGAAAGAAGTACTAACATGCTACAATAAGGGTCAATCTCAGAAACATTGTGCTATGAGGAGAAGGCAGACAGAAAAAGTCCGATGTTAAATAACTCCATTTATAGAAAATATCCAGAATAGGTAAATCCATAAAGACAGAAAGTACACTAGTGTTTGCCAGTGTCAGGGAAGAGGAAGGACTAGGGAGAGACTAATATTAATGGGTATGGAGTTTTATTTTGGGATGTTAAGAATGTTTAGGAATTAGATGCATGTGGTGGTTATACAACATTGTTGAACTGAATTGTACATTTTAAAATTGAGGATTTTTTAAAGACTTTATTTATTTGGAAGAGAGAAAGGGAAAGCACAAGTTGGGGTGGGGAGAGAGAGGCAGACTCCCCGCTGGTCAGGGAGCCCAACATGGGGATCTCTTTCAGGACCTTGAGTTTATGACCTGAGCTGAAGGTAGATGCTTAAATGACTGAGCCACCCAGGTATCCCTAAAATTGTTATTTTTAAGTAAGGTGTGTTTCATAGCAATTTAAAAAATAAAACCAAAAACAACTCTTTCTTTAAAATTCATTTTGTACTTTCTGCTTTGACTCTGATCAATTTTTGGATTATTCTCTCTCTGCTAATAGTTTTACATGGTCTGCTATGTAATTGTATTAAACTACATAATTTTAGGTAGTTTAATATTTTATTTATTTATTTGAGAGAGAGAATGAGTGAGGAGAAGGTCAGAGGGAGAAGTAGACTCCCCATGGAGCTGGGAGCCCAATGCGGGACTCAATCCTGCGACTCCGGGATCTTGACCTGAGCTTAAGGCAGTCACTTAACCAACTGAGCCACCCAGGCGCCCATAATTAGGTGGTTTAAAAGGTGTTTATTTTAGCTAAGTTTCTCAATTCAGTTAATGATCTGGACACTGTATAGTATTTTATATCTATAATTTCTTCTTGATAGATTTTAATTAAGTTTCCCTTCAGATTAGTTTATAAATGGATAAAATCTATTTCTTCACCCACCATTCAGTGAAACTCTGAGTGACTAACCACTCTGCCAGACACTTTTAGGAGCTTGAAGATATAGTGAGGAACAAAGATAAGGTCCTGTCCTCTAGGTGCTTATGTACTGGCATCAATATAGAAGCACACAAATAAGGTTAAAAAAAGTAAATAGACACAATTTGTGAGAGTGGTAACTGCCATGAGGAAATAAAAACAAGATGGTTTGTTGGAGTGATGGCTGGGAAGAGTGTATTTAATTTACATAAACCTGTAAGGACGGAAAAGAGAAACTGGTGAGTTTTGGACCTAGTTAGGGGTCAGGCTCTATAGTAGACTGTGTGACTATATGTGGGTAAATGGAGGGAAAACGGAACAATATGTTGTTATGAAAGCCATCTAACAAATTTCCCCTCCCGCTTCTATCTGAGTCAATAACTCAGGAAGGCTCAGGCTCTTTTTCTTTCAGGAAACCCATATGGTGGACATTGCCTTAGCTGGCTTCTCTGGTTAGCAGGTTTAGCCTACCGTGCAAGAGCAGCTGCCTTCCTCTTAGATCAAAGTACAGATCAGGGTAGACCAGGCCTTAATTCAGGGGAGGACAGATGAGTAAGAAGAGAAGAAATGGAAACAAAGGGAAGAGTCTGAGAATCCTAGACATTCTACCTGTTCTTTCCCCTCTCTCCTCCTGGCTAAGCTCATGGATCAGCTAATGAGAGATACTAAGAAGAATTGGAAATATTCTTTGTTCCCTGGGTTCCTTTCACATCTTCTAAAATTTTAACAATTACTAATACATTTGGGTATGTAAGTACCCATTTTTCATTTTTTAACAATAAGTATGTTTTACCTATATAATTGGGGAAAGCTGTTTTCATTGTGAAAAGAAATAAATTCTTTCATGAATACTTTGTTGTAGTCTTCTCTGAAACAGTTTTTGAAGATATTGTCACTTTATACATGATAGCCAAAGGGGTACAGTTTGTATGTTGGCCTCTTTCACATTTTTTCAGTGGTATTTTGGTAGCAGAAGAAAGCACTAGTGCAAAAGAGGTACTTTTATTTGCTCTTACCTTTTTAAATTAGTTTCCTTGTTCTTTCTCTGTATCAGTACCTGATTTGAAGGTTAATACTACATTGTGTTTAATTTGAAAATAGAAGCAGTTTATCTTTCCAGCAAGAAAGAGAAAGGCATTTTAATCGTTCTTGCAGAAGAGAAGGCTAGTGCCCACTTGGGACTGAGCAATGTATTGAAATGCTTCACATGACCTAATTACAGTTTTGTTGCAGAGATTCAGAGTGAATATGTTACGTGTTCATGAAAGCAATATGTCTTTCTGTTTCAAGAACTATTTTTCTTCCATTGTAACCTAAATTTAAAACTGAATTTTTTTAGATTGTTTTATATTCTCTCTTTTTAAACATACCTAAGATCAAATCTCATTTGGCTCACATAAATAAAGTAGAATGGTAGCTAATCTAAAAAAGAGCATTTAGATTGGGTGTTATATGGGAGTGTTGAATCACTATATTGTACACCTGAAACTAGTATTACACTCTATGTCAACTAATTCAAATAAAAACCTAAAAAATTAAAAATTAAAAAAATAAAAAGAATATTTAGGAAATAATACAAGGAAGTATACAGTTGCCACCACTAGGAATGTCAAGAAATACCCATTCTTGTTGCTGAGGCAGAAGAGGTATCTGGAATCCCAAGTCGAAACTTGGAACATATTTTTTAGAAGTAACGTTTTACATAATGTGTAAGTTATCTACTGGAGTGAATACTATAACTTTAACCATAAAAGGATTTCTTAGATTTTTGCAGGGGAAAGTGTGATTCACAAATTAGCTGAAAAGCAAACTGTATATGATAATTTGGGGATTATAAGGGTTAAGAAATTTATCATGTCAAGTGAGAAAAATTATCCCTGTTGAATAGAATCTCAGTCATATGTGGTTAAATAAGAATTGGTGAAAGGAGGGTGCCTGAGTGGCTCAGTTGTTAAGCTTCCAACTCTTTGTTTTGGCTCAGGGTGCATGGAATTGAGCCCCACTCCCTTCCTCATTGGGCTCCCCATTCAGTGGGAAATCTGCTCTGCCTTCCTCTCCTGCCCCTTCCCCCATGTGTGCGCTCTCTCTCTCTCTCTCTCTCAAATCTTTAAAAAAAAAGAGAGAGAATTGGGGAAATGGTTTTCACAAATACCCCCCCCAAAGTGAAGCAAGAAATAAAGATAGTAGCTTATTCTAAAAATATCTGTAAGTCAACTAAAACGGATGAGATTTGCTAATTGCCCAGAGGTCTCTGAAGATTGTGATATGGCTGCTACAGGACAGCCTCAATTCTTAGGAATTTCAACTGCTTTTGTCTTTGGCCTTTAGTCTGTGCTTACTGTAGTAAACTGATTACAACTGTTTAAAGGAATTGAAGTAGACAATATATCGATGTTAATAGCACAATATTGAGTAAAAATAAAAGGAAATTGCCTAAGTTACGTTATAATGTTATGACAACCATACAACAAATTCATGATAGGCATTTCCATAGGCAATGATAGGGAGAATTAGGGAAATGTAATGGGGAAAACATATTACAGATTATTTTAGGTTTTACATTATCCTGTCCTTGTCCCCGTGGTCTGTTACCTGCAGTCAATTGCAAGCCAGAAGCAAATGATCTTCCTTCTGACACATCCTCAGAAGGTCGGTAGTAGCCTAATACTATATCATAATGCCTGTGTTATTCACCTCACTTGATCTCATCACACAGGCATTTTACCACTCATTTCATCACAAGAAGGGTGAACACAGTCCAGTAAGATATTTTGAGAGAGAGAAACCACGTTCATACAACATTACAGTATATTATAATTGTTTTATTATTGTTGTTAATCTCTTACTGTGCTTAATTCATAAACTTTATCATAAGTATGTATGTATAGGGAAAAACTACATATGTAGGGTTCAGTACTATCGATGTTTTCAGGGATCCATGATGGAGAGTATTGAGACGCACATTCCCCAATGAATGAGAGTGGAGGGGAAATTGCTCCATAAAATTTTGCTTCTTGTGTTTCATTTTGTTTTACAAAGGACTTGAAACAAGTATAGCAAAAATGTTAACAGTCTGAATAGTGAAACACTGTTTTTATGTTTTCTTTTAAAAGCAAAGATAAAAGATTACAAAAGAATAAAAAACTTGAGATGATATAGTACCTATATAAAGAAGACTATATAGTACCTATATAAAGGACATTAACAAATACTTGAATAAACAGAGGTAATATGTTTATGACTAAGAATTCTGAATAGTATAGCATAGTCACATCTCCCCAGGTTAATTAGGAAGTATCATATAATCCCATTAATAATCCACATTGGATCTTAGTAAGTGTATATGTTTGGTGATTCAGTGGTTAAACTCAGTGAACATATGTATTTACATATATATTTACATATATAATTGATTTATAAAAGGCAGACTGGATAAAAATACTTGAGAACTTTACTCATGATTATTGCTCAGTGGGGTGGTATTACAGGTTTTTATTTCTAATTATTTTTTTGGATTACCCAAATTTTTAAAAATTATAAAGTAAGATCATCTTTATAGTATGGTGCCTTTATTTTTTTTTTCAGAATTTTATTTATTTATTTGACAGAGAGAGATCACAAGTAGGCAGAGAGGCAGGCAGAGAGAGAGAGAGAGAGGAGGAAGCAGGCTCCCTGCTGAGCAGAGAGCCAGCCACGGGACTCGATCCCAGGACCCTGAGACCACGACCTGAGTCGAAGGCAGCAGCTTAACCCACTGAGCCACCCAGGTGCCCCTGGTGCCTTTATTTTAGAATAAGAAGATCGCATGAGCCTTAGTATCCCATTTTCATAGCTTGTGTAAGATTTGTGAAACAGTAGTTTGAGATTCTTGATGATGAAAAGGCCCACAGAGCCTTTTTAACTTCAGTAATCAAACTGAAACAGGAAGATTGAATTAAATGATTATCACATATATGTGTTTATAAGAGTATAACAGCCAGTTTAACTTGATTTTCTTCTTTTCAAAGCCATATGAAGGATTACGGCCTCAGGACCTTCGTAGATTGAAAGATATGCTTATTGTGGAGACAGCAGACATGCTTCAGGCTCCACTGTTTACTGCTGAAGCTTTACTTCGAGCTCATGGTAATGAAAAATGTCTTGTGCTTCTGTACATAAATGCCTTTTGAAACTTCTGAGTTAAAATACAGCTATTTTACTATATCAGTATAAAACAAAATGGTTTGTTAAACAAGCCTAAGTTGTTTTTTGTGTAGTGGTTACTGTAGTACGTACCCAGCATACTTAGAACATTCCATATTTTGGAGTACAAAGTGGCTATAAATCATAGAGGAGAAATGGGAAGTTTGTGTTTTAAAAACCAGGCTACTAAATCAGCTTATGGATTGTCTAATTTTAGAAATGTGCCTGATTTGAGCAGGGTTGAAGGTTGGAATCCATAGTCCTAGTCCTAGTTTTAACATTAATTTTTACTAAAGTCAGTTAAACACCTAACAGTTGTAGTATTAGTACTGTCAGTTACATTTATTTTATATAAAAGCTGTTTCTCACTGTGAAATGTACAAAGAGAAGTTATGGAGTCAACACAAAAATATACAACCCTTTTTAAATTTGTTTGTTTTGTTTTGTTTTAGGGTTTTTTGTTGTTGCTATTTAAAGGACATTACCAACTTTACTCAGGAAAAATACTCAGTTTTAAGTTCTCTGTGATACTTAAGGCAGCCATTCTGATTGTTGTCACATGCTGAGTTGGACCCCATCATTGCACAGTTTATATTGGATATTTTGGTTGGTTTCAAAGATACTTTTTTTCTGATTTAAAAATTATTTTGAAAAAGAGAATGGTGAATGGCTCTTCTGCCTGTCTTACCGGTCTGTTTGAACTATAAATTTGTATCATCAAAACCAAAATAGAATGTCAATTTCCAAAATTTTTTATGTAATTTTTTGATCAGAAGAAAATTTAAAATTCTCTATTTCATCATCCTTTGGTCATCACTGTGAATAATTTGATATATAACTTTCTAGAATCCCTACGTTCAATATTGATATTTCCTAGGGTTCTGTACTTGAGATTATTCCCACTTTATATACCAGTGGCTTGTAAATTTTAGTATAAATGAGGATTACCTGAGAAACTAAACAGAGATTCCTAAACTGTTTTCAAGTCTAAGTCATTAGGTGAGGGTGAGGCTTAAAATACATGTTGTAAAGATGCCTCCCAAGTGGGCAGACATTTATCTAACGAAACTGAAGCTTTCAAAAACCACCCAAATAATAAAGAGTGTATCTGCAGCCTGACTTTAGTAAAGTATTTGAGGTTGGGCTTCTAAATGTCTGTTTAACATTTTTTTTTCTTCAATCTAAGGATGTCCACACCTAAACTCCTCTTTTTTCCCACTATCTTGATACACAAGCATCACATTCATCAAATTACACTGCCAGAAATGTGAAAGTCGTAGTTTACTCCTCCAAACCTGTTACATTTGGCCACAGTCTCATCATTTCTCTTCTTAAGTGTCTCTCATCTTCCCTTCTCCCCACCCCCGACTCCCTCTCTAGGTCTTTCCATTCCCACTGCCACTGACTTAAATTCAGGCTGTCATTCGTTTCCATCTAAATCATAGTCTGCTGAGTCCTGGTCTCCAGTGTTGTCATTCTTCTTTCATCCTATTAATTTTTCATATTGCCATTAGACTGTTCTTTTAAAATGCACATTTGAGCATTTCACTCCCTTGCTGAAAAACTCTTCACTAGCTCTCCATGAACTTAAAACCATCCAAACCCTTTAGTAGACCTTCATGACCCAGATTTGTTTACCTGGTCTGTCATATCCCCATTTCTCTACTTACCCACTCTTGCTTTTCCTTAGTAACCATGTCTTCCAGGAAACCTTTCCGCTTATGTGTTCCCAAGTCTGAACCAAGACCTTCCTGTCTGTTCCTACTACATCCTGTGTCATACAGTTAAAGTATAATTTTATAGTAATCTCCTCATTTGCTTTTCTTCTAGATTAACCTGTGAGCTCTTAGAGGGTAGCTTTTAATGTTTTTTGTTTCCATAGTACCTGACATACACTAAGCTCTCAGAAAATGGTTATAGAATGAATAATACATAATAAATAATATACCTGGAGTGTTATTTATATATATGTTACTCCTGTACATATTCCATTGCCCAGAATTCAGTGACTTGGCTACAAGCAACAGTTCTACACTGGAGCATTTTGTGTACTTATAACCATTTCTGCCACAGGTATCTGCAGTCACCTAGATAATGTATCATAACTCTGAGTTACAATTTATAGAGAATCTAAGTTATGTAGAGTATCATGGCTCAGGTTACAGTATATAGAGAATCGAAGCCTAACCTTACGAAAAATTTTTAAAAGGAACATTTTTATCTCTATTTGTTTACATTGTGTCATCAAGTATTATTAAATGATCAACTCCAGGGGCACCTGGGTGACTCAGTTTGTTAAATGTCCAACTCTTGTTGTCAGCTCAGGTATGATCTCAGGGTTGTAAGATCGAGCCCCACATCAGGGGGGCTCCATGCTGAGCATGGAGCCTGCTTTAGATTAATTCTCTCTCTCCCTCTGCCCCTCCCCCCCAAAAAATGGGGTAAAAATTTTTACCCCATTGATAGTTTCCTAAGTTACTTCTTTTACATAATAAGGATCAGTTCTAATAAGGTGACAATCTAATTGAATTTTCTTATTTGGTGTTATTTATTCTGTGATAACTTTTTTGATAACTTAGTAGTCTACATTTCCCTGTTTAGGCATAAAATAGAGGCTGGCAGGTTTTCAAATGGACATCTCTTCTGTATTGTTTGTGTAATACCAGTAACAGTGACATTTGATAATCAAATAAGATTTACAGAGATAACTGATGTTAGTGAATAAAATAGTGCACAGAACTATAATTTATACTAATTGCTCTCGGAGTCAGAATAGCCTCTGTTTCAGAGCCATTGAACTGAATGAACTATTTGGAAGATTTATAGGTTATATCCTGGGTAACATTCACTCAGCTTTACACAGGAAAGTAGATTTGAGTATTATAGTATCTGTTGTCAAATTTAGTCCCAAGGTAATGAAGTTGATCTAGATTAAGCAGAAGACAGAAATGTTTGGCAGTATTTACTATGCAGTAATTGAATTTTAAGGAAAACTCTCTTAGGAATACAGAGGTCATTCTCTGAGTATTTCTTCAGTAATACAAGTAACTTATAGTTGAATGCTACCTAATAAGAAAATAAGTAAAACTTTAAAAATACAAGATGAAGGGCAATTTGCTTATGGTTAGAATTAACTTATATTGAGTATTTTTTAAGCTCCCTTGAAGACTCGTCATCTTCTCCAGGCAACAAAGCGTCAGTGGTCTGCATCTTCTCACTCTCCTCTCTTCCTAGGAAATGATACCTTCTTTGAAGGTTTCTGTAGGTGTAGATTTCTTCCTCTGGACTAGACGTCTTTTCTTAGCTATACAGCCTTGAATATAGCTACCTATTTTTAAGCATCTCTAGGATATCTCAAAAACACCTTAAACTCACCATGTCTAAAACTAAAATCATGCTCTTCCCACTTGTATCTGATTGTCTGGTATTCCTTATTTACATAGATGGCACCAACCAATAAATAGGTAAACCTGGGACCCCAACTTTGATATATCCTGTCCTTCTGACTCTGTGTCCTATTGTCACTTTCACCTTCCATGTGTTAAACTCTTCTCTTTCTCTTTATGTCCTCTACAACCACCCACCTAGCTCTAGCTTCCCTCATCTCTCACTTACACTACCCACTACCATCCTCTTTGGACTGTCTTCCCTCTATTCCTGCCCTGTCCAGTTTCTTTGTTGTAGCTGGAATTGTCTTTTCAAATCTGATTGTGACAGCCTGTCCTTCCTTACACCAAGCTCAGCTTCTCAGTGACTTCCCATCACTCTTGAACTCATGATGAAAAATGTTATTAAAAAGTCCTGCCTGGGGGTGCCTGGGTGGCTCAGTGGATTAAAGCCTCTGCCTTCGGCTCGGGTCATGATCCCAGGGTCCTGGGATCGGGCCCCATGTCGGGCTCTCTGCTCAGCGGGGAGCCTGCTTCACCCTCTCTCTCTCTGCCTGCCTCTCTGCCTACTTATGATCTCTGTCAAATAAATAAATAAAATATTTTTTTAAAAAGTTCTGCCTGATCTAGTCCCTGACCCTCTTCTCAGCCTCTTCTCATATAGTGCCCTCCCTCTGCTCCCCATGCTACAGTTTCATTGAACTTTCATTTCACAAGGATGCCATCTTCCCTCCTACCACAGGGACTTTGAACATGCTGTGAACTACCAGTCTAGAATGTCTTTTCCCCTCCCTTTTACTACTTAACTCCCACTCACCTTTCAGTTGTCCGCTTCAAGCTACTTCCCCAGAGTCACCTTCTCTAAGTGGTATTCTCTACCTGTCCTTCATGTGGGCATTCTGACAGTGATGATTCTTTTACTTAATGTCTTTGTCCTTTCATGAAGGCAGGAATCCTGACTGATTTTTCCTCCCTTTGTATCCCTATTACCCGACACAGTGCTAAGTGAATGATGTGATAGAATCCAAGCAGAAGTTGTGCTGAAAAATATTCATAATATATAAGACTAAAATTTAGCATATTTAATATCTGTTTATAGAAATTATAGTAGTACTTTTTTTCCTTTATTAAAAAGTGACATAGTGGATACTTTTGAAAAATAATCTTACTGTTCTAAGAAAAGTAATTTTAACTTTTTAAGTAAGTAATAACCTGTCAAAACACTAACATCCATGTAGCAACATTTCCTGGAAGGCACCCATGCAGTTTTTTTCCCTTGTTGGATTTTTCTTCCTCTTTGTGATCTGACAGACCCCTTTTCCAATCTTATTTTCCATCTTTTCAAATGACAACATAGTATGCTATTATTTTACAGGAGTGCTTACATCTCTTCCTTATACTTCTGTCCCCTGTTCATCTGGTTTACACAGCTGGAAATACACTTGATGTATCTGTATTGCATCTCTAAATCATAATTATCCTGCTAAACCACCAAATAACACTGATATAATATGGTTGAGAAAAGTCTTGCTTAGAACATTTCCATAGCTTTTTGTATTAGAGCTGTAAAATTGTATAGAATGGGCCTATGTTGAATAGTTGGCTCTATACTACTCTTGACACCATATTTCATTGTGCTACAGTGGAAAGAAAACAGGTTTTAGAATCACAGAAATTGGTTTCAAATCCCTCTCTATCTGTGTGAGCCTATCAAGGTTATATCATTTCTCTGAGTCCTCACTTCTTCACCTGAATGATGATTGAGATGTTTTTTGGGAATAATTTGTGTAAAACAACAAAATAATTAGATTTATTATTTTTATTATTTTTAATGCCTCTGAACGTTATAACAACATGATTCACTGGACTTTAAAAAAATGTTCATAGTAGGAAGATCATCTTTTTTAGTTAAGTCAGATGTGAATTCAATACAAAATGTATACCTGATGTGCTAAAACTTTACAACCATAATCCCTTCAGAAGTTTCTTCTGCTTTCAAGCTGTTGATCAAATAATTTTTGGACTCATTGGCATTTTGACGTGTTTATAGCAAGCAACGTAATCATTATACAACTTGACATCAGTGAAACCAATTGCAAATTTTACAAATTTTCCTGAAAAGAGTAAAATGGCTAAGTCAAATCTATGCCATGAAAAATTTAGTAACTTCCAGAAGTGATATGCAAGGAAACTCCTTTGTATAAATCTTTTTTTTTTTTTAAGATTTTATTTATTTATTTGACAGACAGAGATCACAAGTAGGCAGAGAGGCAGGCAGGCAGAGAGAGAGGAGGATACAGGCTCTCCGCTGAGCAGAGAGCCCGATGTGGGGCTCAATCCCAGGACCATGAAATCATGACCTGAGCCGAAGGCAGAGGCTTTAACCCACTGAGCCACCCAAGTGCCCCGTTTATATAAATCTTATTTTTATTTTAAGATTTTATTTACTTATTTGACAGACACAAGTAGGCAGAGAGGCAGGCAAAGAGAGAGAAAGAGACAGGAGGAAACCTCTTTGTTATTAGTAGAAATGACTGGAAATTTTGACAGGATAGTTAGATATTGACATAGTTGTAAGCCACAGTAAATTCTATTTAAAAATATTTGGGGTTTGGGGCACCTAGGTAACTCAGTCAGTTAAGCGTCCAACTCTTAATCTCAGCTAAGGTCTCAATCTCAGCATCATGAGTTCAAGGCATATGTTAGGTGCCACACTGGGCATAAAGCCTACTTTAAGTAAATAAATAAAAATAAATAAAAAATAAATATAGATTTACTTACTGATTAGTAAGTATAATATACCTAGATATTCATTTGTAATTATTAATTTGATATAATTTTCCTTCCTTTAGATGGCTTATAGCTCTTTAATTCATCCTCACTTTATTTTGTTATTTTTGTTATTTTGTTTATTTTGTTATTATGAGATTCTTAAAACATTACCACATTTCCAATTTTTGAGAGATATCTATTCTATTCTTCTCAAAGACTGGGACAGGGAGAAATTACTTGAAGCTTGGATGTCCAACCCAGAGAACTGCTGCCAACGATCAGGTGTTCAGATGCCAACTCCACCGCCAAGTGGATATAATGCCTGGGACACACTCCCTTCCCCAAGAACTCCAAGGACTACACGTTCTTCTGTCACCTCTCCAGATGAAATAAGTTTGTCTCCTGGAGATTTGGACACCAGTTTGGTATGGTTCAGTATTCAGTGTACTTCCCATAGATTTGTGTTTAGTCTTTTCTCTTTTAAATTATTTAGTATTGTTTCATGGAAGAGGCACCTGGGTGGCTCAGTCATTTAAGCACCCGACTCTTGGTTTTCACTCAGGTTACAGTCTTAGGAGAGATTGATCCCCATGTTCCCCCGTGTCTGGCTCCATACTGGGCTTGAAGCCTGCATAAGATTCACTCCCTCTCCCTTCCGTCTGCCCCTCCCCCATCCCTATGCTTTCATTGTCCCTCTCTCTCTCTTCCTCTCTCTCTCTCAATATGCAATAAATAAATAAATAAATATTTTAAATATATATATATATGTGTGTATGTATATATATTCATTCCCCCACCCCCATGGAACCTCTAGCATATTCTTGTAATTGAATCCTGTACCCTTTTTTAAGGGTTCAATTATTTCACCCTTTGGTAAATACTATCACAGAATATTTTTATTATCTCTGAATTATAGATCAAAAAACAAAAGGTTTTCTTTTCTCATTTCAAAACAGTAAACATAAAAGAGTCTGAGAAAGCCATCTAGTACATTTACACTTAAAATCTCTAGGTGCTTAAAGTTTTAAACACACCATACTGA
Organism: Mustela putorius furo; assembly: GCF_011764305.1. Classification (NCBI taxonomy): domain Eukaryota; kingdom Metazoa; phylum Chordata; class Mammalia; order Carnivora; family Mustelidae; genus Mustela; species Mustela putorius. The sequence continues at coordinate 35,449,502 of NW_025421998.1, forward strand.
AATATTAAAAGTTGAGTTTGTGATAGGCACTTTAAATTTTAAAAATGAAAAAAAAGTTGTATTTTCTTGAAAACACTTCTCATATATTGATAATTATGTATTTGTTTCAGTAAAGCTTTGGAGTATATCATCTAGATACATTTTGATAATAAATGTTTGTTTTTTATTGAGAAACAGTATTGCCAATTGTCTATATATATATATTTTTTGCCATTGTCTATATTGTTAATTGGCATAAAAATTGGTATACTGTTATAGGAAATTTTAACGTTTCTTTAATGGTTCATCCCCTCAAAATATGTGATAAAAATGAAAGCATTCTGGGTTTTATCTAGGCCTTCTTGGAAAATAAAATCCTACTTCTATTATTTGCTTCTGTAACATTGGAATGTATCCTTCTAATAAGTCATTGTTTAGAAGATACATAGTTTTGTAACAGGGTTCCTTGGGTAGAAATCCTTAAATTCCTACTCTGAATATCCGGAGTTTTTATCTTGAAAACACAACGTTGCTCTGTTTCTGTAGATTTTCTAGGATGAATATAGGCAAAAGGACATGATATTGAAGTGGTTATTTTGCAGTGGACAGTTTGATCTTGACCTGAATAGATTGTAATGGTTTGTTTCTTGTACTTTTTTTTTCCCCAAATGCATAGTTGCTGATTAATACATAAATTTGGATTTTAAAAGTTTGACTTGTACATTAAACATTTAAGTCCCTTAATAGCTTATAATGAAGTAGGCATGGTATTTGTTATTCAACCAAAAATAGGTACACTGACTTTAACTTCCCTTACAACTTTGAAACACTTAACTTTATAGTTGCTGTGGGTTTTTTACCCACAGTATTTTTACCTTAAACCAATGAGAATAAATAAATATATCATTCTCTGTTCAGAGTATGATTTCATTTAAATCATTGCTCTTCTTCATTTCCAGTGTGACATTTGTATGTGCAGTATTTCTGTATTTGAAGACCCAGTGGATATGCCCTGTGGACATGACTTTTGTAGAGGTTGTTGGGAGTCGTGAGTATATGTGCAGCTTAGTATTTCTTACTGCATGCTAGCACTCTGATTTGGTAATAAAATTGCCTGCTTTAGATATTTAATGATATGGATTATTCATACTGGTTTCACAGTTGCACTGAAATATACTGCACTGATAAGAAAGAATTTTTATCTCATTTTTACCTCTTCACATTTATTCAGTAAAATTTAATTTCATAATTAATATTCTTTAGCTTAATGGAAGGTATTTTTGGAACAAAGCAGGTATATGGAAGTAAGTTTTCTTAGTATTTAATATACATTACATTTAATGTAATATACATGCAAGCCTACACCTAAGTATCAAGAATTAGGGTTTTTTTATATTCTAAGAATTTGAAAGCATTTGTTTTATGCTTTCTCTAAATTTTTTGTAACAAGCAAATAAATAGCCTTTGAAATCTATAAGAATATGTATGTTTAAAATTCCTTCTCAATCAGTTCAAAGGTTGATGTCTCTTCTAGACATGGTTGAGTACAAATGAGAAATTTATTTTGTTTCTTGTGTTTGTCTCTAGTGTTCTTCCCATTATCTTGCTAAGATTTATATTCCCATGCCATCCATTAACTTTGCTGTAATGTTGCACTTTTCAAGATAGGTTTACAAATAAAATGAAGGAGAAGATCTATGTTAATGAGCGATAGAGTATCATGTTATCTCTGGAGCACATAAATCCACTGACTAATGACCTAAGCAAAGCATGTCATTAGTAATTAAGGAAATCTGGTTTCAAACTATTCTTTTTCATGAAGTACTAGGTACCAAGTGTAGGGAGCTGGGGAATACTGTGTTGGGTGAGAGAACAAGAACCTGAGCAAATTTTCTGTTGTCCTAAACATATAATAACTGACATATAATAAGCTACATAATTGAAATAAATAATAAGCCTTGACATATGTACACACCCAAGAAACATTACCACAATCAAAAATTATCCCGAAAGTTTCCTTATTTCTCCTTAAAATCCTTCCCACACTTCTCTGTCTGCCTCCCTCACCCTCCTACTATTTCCTCCCTCCAATTTTTTAGACAACCACTCATCTTTCTATCATTCTGGTTCATTTTGAGTACATCCTAAACCAGGATATAGGGGAAGATTTCATTTGGAGGGGAGAAATATTACTGCTTCTTAAAAAATCAGAATGAATGAGAGTATCTGGTCATTCTTTTTAAAACATAGACTAGACTTCACTCTGAATCTAATTAGATAAGATCATATCTGTACAGCTGATACAGGTAAACTGATTGCCAAGAGTCAGGTTTACAATCCAAATCTAACTGACCTAGTTGTAGGTACAGAAAATGTTCCACAGATATAGTACTTTATTTAGCTTAAAATTGTTAACTCTGTTGTATTAGGGAGTATTTTCTGGGTTCTACCAAGTTTGCTACTGTTGACGATGGTTTCTGTGTGAAAACTGAGTCTCCCCAAAGGATTTACTTGAAGTTTTTGAACTTCTATTTACCTCCCTCACCAAACTTATGTCCCAGGAACCATTTCCCATACTCATCACAGGCTAGCCATGAGAAGTTTATGGTAAGATTTAAATTTGAAAGCTCTAATGATTATTTTCTGTATTACTTTATCAACCTACCTAGGATTCCCCTTTCATCATCCTGCTAGTAGTTCTTGTCAAATCAAGCAGCAAGAAAACAAATTCCAGGTTGGGTGATTTATACATTAAACCATTTTTAAATTAATTGCAGTGCTTTCATAGGCATATAGAAAAGAAACTTACCTGTTTAAGAAGCAGGCAAAAAATTTTAAAGGTCCTTAGATAGTTCAGAAACTCTCAATTTACTCTTCCCTACTCCATAATGTCATCAGTGCAGCCAGATGCTTTGAAGCATCTACTCCAAGCGCTTAAATGAAACAGAAATTACTGTTTTCTACCCAACCTAGATTATCCTTCCTGCTACTTATTAGTTGTTGATTTAGGTAAATGGTAACATCCCTGTGCCTCAATTTCCTTATCTCTAAAATGGTGATAATAGTAAGTACATCATAGAGTTATTGTGAGTTTACTGTTAAATGGCTTAATATATGAAAAATGCTTAAAACAAACAGGGCCTGGCACATAGTTACTACTCAATAAATGGTAGTTATTATCCTCTTTCTAAGGATGACTGACCTTATAAGATAAAAACATAGGTAAAATCTGCCCTAGATTTCTGCCAACTTTTTTCCTTGATATGATAAGCTCACTTAATTCATTTTCCAAGAAAGTCTACTATAAACCCAAGTCCAGGAAATCATTATGTGTGGTTACTGTTTCAGATCAAAATAGTTTCCCATGATAAATGCAGATAGGTCTACTTGTAGCTTGAACAATTTCCTAAGTGCTTTTCCTTGAGACAGCCACCATGCTTTGTTTGGTATGCAGCAGTAGAAATTCATTATGTTTACTTCCCAGTTCTTTTCACAAAATGCCCAAAAGATGTGTACTTGTGAGTTAAGATTTAATAAAATAAATAATCAATAAAATGTATTAGTAATTAACCAATAATTCATAATTTATATTACTCTATCAAGGGTATTCTTAAATGAAACTGGCTTTTTTTTTTCTTTCACTGCAAGTGCAAAGCAGTGAAGAATATATATAGTTTTAACACCATTGCCATGATTCATGCAGGTTTTTATTTATTTATTTATTTACTTGCTTGCTTGCTTATTTATTTAAAAAATAAAACAATTTTAATACCATTATGAAAATAGTTTTGACCTCATAAACCCCCTGAAAAGTCTCAGGTCCACAGATCATACTGTGAGAACAGCTCTAAAGTATTTCCCTGAACACTTTATCCATCTTTATTTCTGCCAAGTTGTTTTTCTCGATACAGGTAATATTTACCGGTAACTAAGGTACAGAATGCCCTTCTGTTGGCGTATGTCAGAGTTTTGTGAAATGTGTGTGGTTTTTGAATCATACTGAAAAATAGAGGGTAAGGTTTTAAACATGTTGAATTTTAAATGCACATGAGACATTTAAACAAAAGTACTATGTATGGTCAAGATCTGTAGCTAAGGAGGGAGATCTGGGCTTTAAATTTCAGAGTCATTAGCATATAGGTGGTAGTTTAATTTGGGAGTATTTAGATCACCCAGGAAGACTGAATGAAATGAGAAGGGGAAAGTTTTGGCATGAAAACCCCAGAGAACAGTAAAACGTTAAGTGATCAGGAGAGTGAAAAGCACTAGTGAAAAAGTTGAGTAAGAAGCAACCAAAGGTAAAAAGAATGCCAGGGGGGATAATAAGTCCTAGAAGCCAGAGAAAAGAGAGAATCTGAAAGAAGGAACTATTTAGCAGTATCTGATGCTCCAGAGAAGTCAGGCCAGAAAAAAACTGAGATGTCTTGAATCCTTGAGCTAATGGGTAGTCTTAATGGCCTGTTGAGAGCTGGCCATTCAGTTTAGAGGTGATAAAAGCCAGAGTGTTGCTGGTTGAGAAGTGAATGGGATAGAGTTGAGGAATGACAAATCATTAAACTATTTCGTCAAGAAACTGGTGGGAAAGGAAAGTGGAGCTAAAAAGATCATTTAGTTGAGAAATGTTTGAGCGTAGGAAAAAAACTTGAGTGTATTGACTGTGCCAAAGACCGATGAGGAAGACAAAAAGACAGAGACAGAGAGAGGGGATTGGTTTCTGGATTGTGCAAATTCTGGAGCTGTCTGGAGTATTTACAGATTAGCTTAGGGTGTATAGGAGGAAGCCCTCTTTCACTGAAGGGAATAGTGAGAGGAAGGCAAAGATAGCTAAAGATATGGGTAGGTTCAGGATGTGGTAGGGAGGATATTAGAGAGGGCTCTGTTTTCTTTAAAGTGCCAGGATGGTACTGTGAGAGAAGGTGGAAATGGACCAGAGAGAGCAGATCTGATGAAGTCTCAGTTAGCTTGATTTTTTTTTTTTTTTTTTTTGAATGCAGTTGAATTAAGACACTGAGAGAACCAAAGGGAAAATACTGCAGGCAGAATGGTCAAACTGTTGACGGTGATCACTAGAGAATGGTGACTTAGTTCCCTGGCTTTCCATATATTTCCTCTAGGTTTAAGTGTTAAATCACACTTCAAAAGCTAATTTGTTTCTTGTTTTTCTATAGAGAATATTAATAATAATAAAAATAAAACCCTGCTAAAATTTATAAATTCTTATTCTATGCCAGCACCCAGCAAATACTCACACATTATATCATTTAATCTGTGTAACAACCCTCAAGAAGTGCTTATTATGACCTTCATTTTACAGATAGTGAAACTGAGGGACAGAACAGGTATATAAATTGTTGAAGATCATATGACTAGTAGTGGCAGACCTGGAATTCTCTAACTCCAAACCCTTCTCCTTAACCACTTGATTCACCTTAGGCTAGATTTCTGCCACTCTCCAGGATAACTTTTCCCTGCCTCAACTAGTGTGCCTAGATTAAGATATGCAACTTAATACTTATATAAATGAAATATAAAGAGGTAGTCTTTTCTTCAAAAAGGTATGCTGTCTTCCAGTGCCACTCCCAAATCTCTTGGATTAGCCATTATTTGATTCTGTATAATTGCTCCTTTTTTTTTTTAAAGGTATAGAATATTGAGAATTGAATATGACCTTCCTAAACCACTCATTTCTGAAACTTGGATACTGTTTCAGATTTTTAGAGAGGATAAAGTAAAAGAAGAGCACTGTGAAAACATATATAAAAAACATAAATACAGTATGTATATTCATATATGTGTGTATAAGTGAATGAATGGTTGGACAGGTAGTAAGTATTCAATAAATAATGTTTTGAATTATATAAATCAGTGCATTACAACTGATATTTCATCCTTTGTTCATTGGTATTATTTTACTTATACTCTAACAGAAAAATTCATGGAATTTGCAAATAAATTATATTCTTCCCTTTTTTCTATCAATTGATAAATTTTATTAGGTTTTTGAATCTGAAAATTCAAGAGGGTGAAGCTCACAACATTTTCTGTCCTGCATATGATTGCTTCCAACTTGTGCCTGTGGATATCATAGAAAGTGTAGTTTCTAAGGAGATGGACAAACGATATCTACAGTTTGATATTAAGGTATGCTGCCAGTTATCCGATTTCATTTTCATTTTATGAAACCTGCATAACAGATTTTATTTAATTTTTTTGTTTTATTTTTAAAAACACATAAAATAATGGACTCTGATTTTGTCTCCCAGAAAAACTGCATGAAGGAATGGTGGCATGAAGTAAAGTTTTAAGCAAAAGCATTTTTTTTAAAGATTTTATTTATTTGAGAGAGAAAGAGAGAGCACATTTGTAAGAGCAGGAGGAGGGGCAGAAGGAGAGGGAGAAGCAGATTCCCCACTGAGGAGGAACCCCAACACCATGACTCAAGCCCAAGACATAGATCTTAACTGATTGAGCCAGTCAGGTGCCCCCACCTTTAAGAGCAATTTTATTTATTCATTTATTATTTGTTTGTTTGTTTTAGAGAATGCATGCACATGTACATGTGAGTAGGGAGAGGGGCAGAGAAAGAGGGAGAAAGAATCCCAAACAGGTTCCACGCTCAGCACAGAGCCCAACATAGGGCTTGATCTCACAACTCTGAGATCATGACCTGAGCCAAAACCAAGATTTGGGCACTTAGAACTGACTGACTACCTACGCACCCTAAAGCATGATTTTATAGTTATGATAGATAAAATTAAAGTAAAAAATTGTAGTAGTAATTTACCAAACAACAAACAAACTTATTCAAAACTATTTACTCATTTGCCTGTTGGACTTTTGTAACTGATCAAGACAGTGTTCAGAGTAAATAACACCTATTTTTCAGTTTTCCAAAAGACATATTTTAGACTTCTAAATGTAAATATTCAGAAATAAAGATTATCAACTTGGAATGGGTTTTTTTCAAAGAATAGTTTCATATAATGAATTATAATGTTTCTTTTTTTCCTATATTTATTTTCATTTAAGAATTGTCCAGAAGTATGCAAGTTACTTTCTTGTGTGGTCTAAAAATTATACTTTGGGGATGCCTGGGTGGCTCAGTCAGTTAAGTGTCCGACTCCTGATTTCAGCTCAGGTCATGATCTCCAAGTCGTGGGATTGAGCCCCACATCAGACTCTGTGCACAGCAGGAAATCTGCTTAAGATTTTCTTTCTCCCTCTCCTTTTGCCCCTCCTCCCCTATAGTCATGCACGCTCGCTCCTTCTCTCTAAATAAAGAAAAAAATTGTGCAAATTTTTTGTAGTCTAAACCTATGTCATATGGACTTTTCAAAAAGATGTCCTGCTGTTTCATAACAAAACATCATAATCTGGATTTTTATGTATTACTGGGGTATCATTTAGAAATTTACAGTACTAATACAACTAATACTCATATAATTATTTTCCATCAGAAAAGCAGCAGATTGTATGAGAAAACGTTTTTTTTTAAAGATTTTATTTATTTATTTGACAGAGATCACGAGTAGGCAGAGAAGCAGGCAGAGAGAGAGGAGGAAGCAGGCTCCCTGTTGAGCAGAGAGCCCGATGTGGGGCTTGATCCCAGGACTCTGGGATCATGACCAGAGCCAAAGGCGGAGGCTTTAACCCACTGAGCCACCCAGGCGCCCCGTAAATATTTTTAAATTATGTATTTTCTGTGTGAATAATTGCATTTTTGCTTGATCATCATTACCTGGTTTTTAGATTAAAGAAAACATAAATTTAAAAAGTCACATTGTTTCTAAGGTAATTATGTCTTTTTTCCTTCTTATTATAAGTTCCATACTTTTTGGTACTATTTTTAAGTATCTCTTGAAACTGATTTCTCCTTGTTTTTTAGTTCCCCCTTTTTTCCCTCTAAAGTAAATTGACATGAGATATGCTCTGAGAATTAAGAGTTAAAATATTTGTTATGTTTTATTATTGCTGTTTCAACAGGCCTTCGTTGAAAATAATCCTGCCATTAAATGGTGTCCTACTCCAGGTTGTGAAAGAGCAGTCAGACTTACAAAACAAGGGTCAAATACATCTGGGTCTGATACACTCAGCTTTCCCTTGCTCAGAGCTCCTGCTGTGGACTGTGGAAAAGGACACCTCTTTTGCTGGTCAGTATAAGAGAAGTTGGAATCAGCCTAATCCCCTTTCTCACAGCTTTTAAAGAGACTTTTAAACAGAATTAGGTCTTTAGAGTATAGTATATTTGATATCATTCTTATTAATTTAAAAAATGTGTGATGTGATGAATAGTCATAATTTATATTTATTTTGTACTTGATGTGTACCAAGCATTATGCCAGATATTTTCATATATTGAATTCTCCCAACAGTGCTATGAGTTCAGTATTGTTACTACACCCATTTTACAGATAAAGAAACTCAGGCATAGAGAAGTTGCCCAGGGATATGCAGCTAAGAAATGGCAGACATGGAATTAGAACCAAGCTCTGATTCTAGAACCCATGCACTTAAACTCTAGTAACAAATTGCTAAGAATAGACTAGAACATGTTTAGAACTTAAATTTTTTCTTAAAATTGAAGACTCTAGCAGTGATTCTTTTTTTTTTTTAATATTTTATTTATTTATCTTACAGACAGAGATCACAAGTAGGCAGAGAGGCAGGCAGAGAGAGAGGAGGAAGCAGGCTCCCTGCTGAGCAGAGAGCCTGAGGTGGGGCTAGATTCCAGGTCCCTGGAATCATGACCTGAGCCAAAGGTAGAGGATTTAACCACTGAGCCACTCAGACGCCCCAACTCTAGCAGTGATTCTTAACTGTGGATGCCTAGAATTAACTAAGACCCATTTTCCCAAATTTTCACTGTAGGCCCCAACAAGTTAAATTTTTGATGTACTAGGTTTTGGAGTAGGGCCCCCAAAAAGAGGCTTGTAGGAGGTTCTAATGGACAGTCCTAGCTAAGAATCAGTTTGTATGTCTTGTGTTTTTTAACTGTATGTCTATCAGCACTCTGCTTTATTCAGAGTAGATTCAATAGTTAACTGTTGGGGGTTTTTTTAGGTAATTAAATGATCAGAAAAAGAATAGCATTTGTTCTTCTTTTCTCTCATTTCCAGATTTATCACATATGCAAGGGTATACTTTAGATGGATATAAGACTACTTACTTACTTACTTATCAGAAACCAAAGTCAAATTATAGCACTGCTATACTAAAAAGGCATAGTTATAGAAATAATTCTATCCTGAAAGGTCTATTACTTGCCATCATCATCATTATCATAAGCTAAAAATATTTCTTGATTTGCCAGTCTATATATAGCAGTGAACTCTCTAGGTCAGGTGTCAGAAAACTACTGTTCCCACCAATTTTTATTGGAATACAGCCATACCCATTTGGGCCAGTTTATTTTCTGTGGCTGCTTTCAGACCATGGCAACATTATGTAGTTCTGACAGAAACCATATGGCCTACAAAACTGCCCAAATATTTACCATTTGGTTCTTTACAGAAGAAGTTTGCTAGACTTCTGTGCTAGGTGCTTGAATGAACTGATTGATGAAAGGAAAATCATATTGACTACTATGATGACTAAATCAGTCCCAGCAAGTAAAATAGCAACAGAATATTGAATAATAGGTTATATCCACGTGCCTTATAGTAATTTTTCAAAACATTTACAAGACAAATTCATAATTTTTAGTTTTACATGTTTTACTGTTTACTGATTGGTTCTTAACTCTACCTCAGTGCCTCACCAGAAGAGGTCAGGATCTAGCTCAGAAGTACAAGTGAGTGAATGAATACACATGAGCTTAATTGTTCATAAATATATAGTCCTTAGATGAATATAAACTCACTTTACTATAACATAAGAATATTGAAGTTAAAAAATAACGAAGCTTCCTCTTTGAGATGGTGTGGAGTTTCTTCCAAAATTTAAGCTCATGTGCCTAAGGCACCCCACTATGTGTACCCTGTGCATCTAAAGTGATACTAAGCAGAGGAGCCTAGGTAGCTCAGTGGGCTAAACAACTGACCTCCTCTCATGTCATGATCTCAGGGTCTTGGAATGGAGTCCTGTGTCATAGGCTCCACGCTCAGTGAGGAGTCTATGTGACCCAATCCGCCCTCCACACCCGCCCCCTACTTGTGCACTCTCTCTCCCTTACACTCTCTCTGTCTCTGTCTTACTCTCTCAAGTAAATAAATAAAATGTTTATTTAAAGAAATGGAAAATATAAATTAGTAAAAACACTTAGAAGTAAGGAGAAGAGAACATTTGCTAAGATCAGAGAATAATAAAGTTTTAAAAGGAAAAGAAGAACCTGTGATTAGCATTCTCTTATTAAGCTATGTGGTTTTTGTGGTCTGGCTTACCAGCTTTTACTACAGATGAGCTTTCACTCCTTGAGTATGTCACAAGTAATAAGTTTGGTTTGACTAAACATGACAGAACTAGTGGAAAAACCTACCAATATAGATTAAGCTTTAAAAGCTATATGAATCAATCTGTAAGTATATATTATCATGCTATAAATGTACATTTCTAGACCAGTGTTTGGAGAAATATATTCACTTATTCTTTCTCACATCCTAAAATATTGGGTTGGTTATAGTCAAGATTCATTGGCGACCGTATACTAAAACCACAGGCCCTCTGTTGAATTTTATCCTGGTTCAGGGGACCTGTGAATGGCCACATGGATTCAGGGCCACATTTGGTAATTATTTACTCTTTCTCCTATTCGTGAGAGTGGTAGAGAGCATAACAAATAGAATCATTTTCTGGATGTAACAATTCCAATTCTAAATCCTATTCTAGAATTTTTACATCGCCTGCTTCATCTCTCTAGGCATTAATTTGCAGTCTCTGTTTTTACATTCTTACCTTCCTACTCTTATTTATGTAGTGTAAGAGCTTTACCTATAAGGAGAGAAATTTCTAAGAATTAAAAAAAAAAAAAAAAACGAAATTCTAAGAGTTCTACTGCCCTTATCTACTATTTCAAAGAGAGGCAAAATCTGCTATATGTAAAAGGAAGCTTTATAAGAGATATCTTTATAAAATAAAGGCATATGATTCTGGGTTTTGCTTCTTTCTTTCCCCAGAAAACTCATAAATACTCAGAAATATTCTTTAAAGATGATTATAAAAACCACAAGAAAAGGCACTAATAGCTCCTTTTTTTTAAGAGCTGCGTGTGACAGAATGAATTGAGAGCCATCCCCAAAGGATGTGTGCCTGGATATAACCAAACATATTTATTGATAAGAGGAAAGGTAGGAGTAGACATTTCCCTTCCCACCACAGTTTAGCCCTTTCTCTTGTCATTTGTTTTCACCCACCACTTCTTTGCCCTTATTAACTGAACGTAGAATACTTTCTCCCCCTAGCCTATATAATTGTATTTTGTCTGATTTGACTATATTACCCCTGGACATTGTTCATAACGTGAGCCAATGACCATCTCCCCTCTGTTTTTATTAAATAGAATATGCTACTATGTAACTTCTGTGCCCTCTGAGCAAACTCCAAATGTTTCTTCTCTGAAGCAACTCCTTAAAGATTTGCTCTCAGGGGCACCGGGGTGGCTCAGGCATTTAAGCATTCAACTCTTGATTTTGGCCCAGGTCATGATCTCAGGGTCCTGGGATCAAGCCCCACATCAGACTCTGCACTCTGCATGGAGTCTACTTGTCCCTCTCCTTCTGCCCCTCCCCCTGTTTATGCTCTCTTTTTGTCTCTAAAAAATAAATAAAATCTTTTTAAAAATAGAAAATAAAATAAAGATTTGTGGTCAGAAATACTTAATACCACCCAAATTCTGTTCTATGAAGAGAGGAATTCAAATTTAACCTTAGGTATAGTGGCCATTTCCCTCCTCTGTTATCTCAGAGTATCCCCACTCCCTTCAGTCACAAGCATTGCCCCTGGAAATGGAGAAACTTAAATGGAATTCATCTCTTCTAAATCCATAGACAGTCAAATGTATTTTAGAGTTATTCAATAAAATTGACTGGCATGAATATTCTAAAAACAGTACTGTGTTTTTAATGTATCAACCAGCTGTGGAACATTTATTTAGTGAACTATGCAAAGAAACCTATAAAATAGTGTCACCATCACCATGAGACAGATTGAACCCAGTAAGATTTGGATTATAGAGATACAACTGATAAGAAATCCCAGCCATCAGGTTTCTAGTCCACTGAAGTTTCCAGTGAATCAGAATACAGTGAGCAGACTTGTCAGGAATTTGGGAAATTTTACAAGTGAGTGTGTATTAGTGCATTAATACTATCATCAGCTCGTTCTGCTTTCCTCCAATATCCACAGTAAGGATTTTGATAAAGTCTACTTTCCTGTTAGGAACATGAATCTTGATTGAGTTAAAGCATAGTTTCATGCTTCATCTCCCCCCACAGACTTCACAGACAGTGGACTCTTTAGGAGTCCTCTGGGCAAAATAAATGTTGTTGTTTGGGGGCCCCAACAGTTGAGTCTCCTCTTGTCTTGTAAAATTAGAATCTCAGTTCCTTAGCTCTGGTTCAGGAAAACAATGTTTCCAGACTGGCAATATTTAACTATTTGTGTATCAGAGTCCTGCCAACAAGCAGAACTTATTCCCCTACTTGTCCTAGGCCCAGAAATGAAACTTGATATTTATTTGATAGAACTGATCATAAGACCCTATTTAAATATCACATCTACTCTATACAAAGTATCGTGCTCACCTAAATAAATACTGTTGAAAGTTCAATTGTATCAAGTTTCAGTGGAGCAGGTGATTGACATTAATTGAAGACACAGGGCCTACATTTGGAGACTTAACTGCCACTAACTCGCTGTGTGACTTGTTGATAAACAAGCATCCTCCCATATAATACAGTAATATACTTGAAGCCTTTGTAACTGATGCAGTCAGCACAAAATGTACTACTTCCAAAGCCAAACTATTTGAATTCAAATCTCAGCTCATCTGCTTGCTATCAGTGTGACCTTTAGCAGAGTACTGAGCCTCTTCATGCATGTAAAAGGGGGATAATAGTACCAATTTCAAAGAATTGTTACATGGATTAAATGAGTTGGTGTGTGTAAGGAATTACAACATTGACGGATATTTTCAAAAATATTAGTTCTTGTTTGTTTAGAGAGAGAGAAAGAGAGGTGGGGGGTGGGACAGAGAAAGGAAGAGAATTTTAAGCAGGCTTCATACCTAGTATGGAATCCAGTGTGGGGCCGAGTCTCACAAACCTGAGATCATGACCTGAGCAAAATTAAGAGTTGGATGCTTAACTTACTGAGCCACCCAGGTGCCCCAAAGATACTAGTTTTTTAAAATTGTAATTTTTAGTTAACTTGTTAATTAAGGGAGAAAGTTGTCTAAAGGAGAATCATAAGAATTTACTTACACAGGACGGGTCAATAATAAAGTTCTAATTTCAGTGAACTGAAATTGTCAACTTTTTTTAAAGAGGGAGGTGTTACTTTTTTTTTTTTTTTACTGTACTAGAAACGTAATGTGATAAAAATTGTTACAACAGCAATCATATTACAGTGCATAAATGTATCGAAGTGACACACTGTATACTTTAAATTTACACAATGTTACATGTCAAATTTATCCCCAAAAATTGGGGAAAAAAAAAAACTTTTTTAAGATTTTAATTCTTTGTTAGAGAAAGAGCAGAAGTTGGGGGAGCAGCAGGCAGAGGGAGAGGGAGAAGCCAGCTCCCTGCTGAGTAGAGATCCCGATGTGGGGCTCAATCTCAGGATCCTGGAATCATGACCTGAGCCAAAAGGCAGCCAAAGGCAAACACTAAACTGAACCACTCAGGCACCCCAAGAAAAAAAATTTTTAATTAAAAGCTTACATAAATGAAGTGTTTCGATCATTTTTTCAAAATATTTTATAACATTTTATAATAAATTTTCCCCACCTACTTATGTTTTTAATCCAATTAATTAACATATAATATATTATTAGTTTCAAAGATAGAAGGAAGTTAGTAATGGTTCAGTCTTATATAATACCCAGGGTTCATTACATCATGTGCCCTCTTTAATGTCCATCATCCAGTTACTCCATTCCCTACACCCCTGCCCTCCAGCAACCCTGTTTGTTTCCTATGATTGAGAGTCTCTTTTGGTTTTCTCCCTCTCTGATTTTGTCTTGTTTTATTTTTTTCCTCTTCCCCTATAATCCTGTTTTGTTTCTTAAATTCCACATCTGAGTGATAATTGCCTTTCTCTGTTTGACTTTTTATCTTAGCATAATATCCTCTAGTTCCATCGCGTCGTTGCAAATGGCAAGATTTCATTTTTTTTTGATGGCTGAGTAGTAGTCCATTGTGTATGTATGTGTATATACACACTACATCTTTTTTATCCATTCATCTGTTTATGGATATCTGGGCTCTTTCCATAGTTTGCTCTTGTGGACATTGCTGCTGTAAACGTTGGGGTGCGGATGCCCCTTTGGATCACTATATTTGTATCTTCAGAGTAAATACCCAATAATGCAGAAATTGTCAACTTCTTGGTGGGAATTTCTCATCAGATTATGAAACTTTATAGAAGATTTTTTGTTTTCCAGAATCCTTTGGAGCCACTGTATATTCCTGCCAATGATTGTGCATATTCAAAAATTTTCAAGGAAAGAGCCTTTCTTTAATCTTTTGATATTAGTTAACCATTAGTTAACATCCTTAGTTAAGGATTTTATATTAGACAATCTTTTTTTTTTCCTTTATAACAAAGCACTTTTTCTCTTAGTGAACCCATTCTATTGGTGTGTCTAAATTTCAGTGGACTGTGGCAAAATTCTTCTTATAGTTTCCTTGTTTTTAGTGACATTTTGAGGTGCAGTCTCGACAAGCACCAGATCTGTCAGAATACTTGTCACCAGTCATCTGTGTCATGGTTAAAACTTTGTTAAGGAATTATATTCCAGTCTCTTTATTACTTGTCTCAGAATAACATCTCTCCCTGCACGTGACATAATTCAGATTATCAATCACATAATGTCTGGTAGCATTGTTATTACCATACTTTAAAGTAGTTGGGCTTATTTTCCCAAATACCTTAGTTTTAAGAGGCAACCTCTAGCTCCCTTTTTAAATTTATAGACATTGGTCTAACTTCTTTTTTATGTAAAAAGCCTCTCCTTTTTATACCCACTGTTAGCATTGCGTTGGAAAAGGCTGAATTAGAACATTCAGAAGTGATCCTGCTAATTGGGCTAGCACCTAAGGAAGCAGCAGGTCTGTGTTCTCCTGTGAGGTTCTGGAAAAGAAAATCTTTCGCTGTGTAATGCAACACAAGCTCAGAGACCAAACATACCAATAAGCAGTTATGCTCTTTTGAAGAAATAGCATTTATTTTTCAGACTCCATTTGAAAAACTGGGCTTTCCTCTCCACTGCCTCTCCCTCTGAGTATTTTCTCAGTTCTGTCAGAAAATGTCCTAACACCAGAGCCAGTCATATAGGTATTGATTCTAGTAGGTAAAAAAATATTCAATATGTTTAATCTTCAGGGGGAAAACTCTTAAAATTAATGGAAATATTTTATTTCATTGACTTTATTTGTTTTAGATACTGCAGATATAGAAGTCTATTTTACACCCAAATTTTTTTAGTAAGTCATGAGAAATCTAGATTCTGTATTCCTACATGTATTCTCAAGCACCATATGGAAACACTATTCCTAGATCTGTGGCATATTTTTTACTCTGGTGTAAGCTAGTATATGTGCCAAATAAAATTAACAGTTATCACAGATATCCCTTCAATTTCTGGGAAGCAGAGCTTATTTTAATATGTACTAAAGCAAATGTAATATATCTACTTCCATTTTTTTAACTTCCATTTTTAATCAACTCAGTATTTTTTGAATGACTGTTAAGTTACCACTGAGTTACTAAGAAACATTATAAAACAGCAGTTATGGAAAAAATTTCCCAAATGCCAGATTCAGTAATGTCAGGAATTGAAGCAAACAAATTACTGTTTCAAGATAATTGGTTTTTTTTTCTTCAAAACATTTTAAGTATATAATTCAGTGGTATTAAGTACATTTCTTTTTTTTTTTTTTTTTTTTTTTTTTTTTAAAGATTTTATTTATTTATTTGACAGAGAGAGAGCACAAGTAGACAGAGAGACAGGCAGAGAGAGAGAGAGAGAGGAAAGCGGGCTCTCCACTCAGCAGAGAGCCCGATGCGGGACTTGATCCCAGGACCCTGAGATCATGACCTGAGCCGAAGGCAGTGGCTTAACCCACTGAGCCACCCAGGCGCCCTTAAGTACATTTCTAATGTGTAGAACCATTTCCTATCCATTTACAGAACTTTTACCTCATACCAGAGAGAAACTAACCATTCAGCAATGACTCCCCATCCTCCCTTAACCCCTTAGCAGCTGGTAACCACCAGTCTACTTTCTGTCTCTGTAAATTCCCTGTTCTGGATCTCTGATGTAAGTGGAACCATATGATATTTTTCCTTTTGTGTCTTATTACACATAGCATAATGTCTCAAGATTCATCCATGTTGTAACATAAATCAGAATTCATTCCTTTTTATGGCCTACTAATATTCCATTGTGTGTGTATATGCCATATTTTATGTATCTGCTCATTTGTTGATGGACACATGGGTTGTTAACCATATTCTGGCTGTTTTCTGACTGTTTTGAACACGGGTGAGAAAGTTTTTAGTCATTGATTTCAGTTCTTTTAGGCATATCCCTAGGAGTGGAATTAATAGATCATGTAATAATTCTGTGTTTTATATTTTGAGGAACTACCAAACTGTTTTCCATAGCAACTGCATCATTTTAGATTCCTACCAGCACTGCATAAGGGTTCCAGTTTCTCCATATGTTCCCAACACTTGTTGTCCTCCAGTTTTCTAATAGTAGCTGTTTTAATGGGTTAAAGTAAAATGTTAAGATTTTTTTAAGTTTTTTTTTAATTTTTTAAAAAATTTTTAAATATTTTATTTATCAATTTATTTATTTATTTATTTGACACAGAGAGAGAGAGAGGGAATATAAGGGAGAGAGAAACAAGTTCAGGGGGAGAGGGAGAAGCAGACTTCCTGCTGAGCAGGGAGCCCTACAGAGGGCTTGATCCCAGGACCCCAAAATCATGACCTGAGCCAAAGGCAGATTCTTAACCCACTGAGCCACCCAGGTACCCTGTTATATTCTTAATATAGTAAAATATTGCTTCTTAGTTTGTAAGACTTAACTTCATTAGCAGGGTGTCTTAACAGACTTTAATTTTGCAAATATCTTTGTTTAAAATAACACATCATGATGGTGATGATGATGATGAAACTTACAGATTGGTTTTTACTCCCGCCTCAAAATGACATTTTGTTATTTACTGTAAAATTTCCTTTGTACTACAGAATATACCATCACATTGAATTAAAATAAGTAATTTGTAAATTCCTTAGTGCTTTTTAGTGTTTGATTTTTATATAGCTATAGAAGAATGTAAAATCAAGTTACAAATGATAAATTGATGTGTTTCTTATTTAAATCTTGCCAAATTCCAGTGAGACAGAAAATTGGGATTCAGCAAACTCAAAAGTAAATTAGATTATCCTGTCACTTGGAGATTTTAACGTGAGGTAACAAAAAGAATGTGATGTAATCAAAAGAAAGGTAAAGTAGTCATCCTTCTATCACTCAAACTAGATTTTAAACCAAAGACTGTAATAAGAGATGAAGAAGAACATTATATCATAATAAAGGGGTCTATCCAACAAGAAGATCTAACAACTTTAAATATTTATGCCCTTAACTTGGGAGCAGCTAAATATATAAATCAATTAATAACAATGAGACTCATTGATAATAATACAATAATAGTAGGGGACTTTAACACCCCCCCCACAGCAATGGGCAGATCCATCTAAGCAGAAGATGAGCCAGGAAATAAGGACTTTGAATGACACACTGGACCAGATGGACTTAACAGATATATTCAGAGCATTTCACCCTAAAGCAGCAGAATGCACATTCTTTCAAGTGCACATAGAGCACTCTCCAGAATAGATCACATTTTGGGTCATAAATCAGGTCTCAACCAGCACAAAAAGATTGAAATCATACTATGCCTGTTTTCAGACCACAATGCTATGAAACTTGAACTCAACCACAAGGAAAAATTTGGAAGGGCCCCAAATACATGGAGATTAAAGAATATTCCACTAAAGAATGAATGGGACAACCAGGAAATTAAAGAATTTTTTAAAAATGCAAAAGCAAATGAAAGTGAAAACACAACAGTTCAAAATATTTGAGATGCAGCAAAGGCAGCCCTAAGAGGGAAGAATATTTGCAATATGGGCCTTCCTCAAGAAGTAAGAAAAGACTCACATGGGGGCTTAAGTGGGTAGGAGAAGAATCAATGAAACAAGATGGGATTGGGAGGGAGACAAACCATAAGTGACTCTTAATCTCACAAAACAAACTGAGGGTTGCTGGGAGGAGGGGGTTTGGGAGAAGGGGGTGGGATTATGGACATTGGGGAGGGTATGTGCTTTGGTGAGTGCTGTGAACTGTGTAAACCTGGTGATTCACAGACCTGTACCCCTGGGGATAAAAATATATATTTATAAAAAAAAAAATTTTTTAAAAAAAGAAGTAAGAAAAGACTCAAATATGGAATCTAACCTTACACCTAAAGGAGCTGGGAAAAGAACAACAAATAAAGCCTAAATGTAGCAAGAGAAGAGAAATAAGATTAGAGGAGAAATCAATGATACAGAAATTTAAAAAAAAAAAAAAATAGAAAGAAATAGACCAGATCAACAAAACTAGGAGCTAGCTCTTTGAAATAATTAATAAGATTGATAAACCCCTGGCCAGACTTATCAAAAAGAAAAGAGAAAGGACCCAAATAAATAAAATTGTGAGTGAAAACGGAGAGATCACAACCAGCACTGCAGAAATACCAATAATATAAGAGAATGATATGAGCAATTATATGCCAACAAATTAGGCAATCCAGAAGAAATTAATACATTCCTAGAAACATAATCTACCACAACTGAAAGAGGAGTAAACAGAAAACATGAACAAACCAGCAAAGAAATTGAATCCATAATCAAAAATCTTCCAACAAACAAGAGTCCAAGGCTGGATGACTTCCCAGGAGAATTCTACCAAACATTTAAATAAAAATTAATACCTATTCTTCTGAAGCTGTTCCAAAAAAATAGAAATAGAAGGAAAACTTCCAAACCCATTCTCTGAGGCCATAATTACCTTGATCCCCAAAACCAGACAAAGACCCTACTAAAAAGGAGAATTATGATCAAAATTCCTGATGAACATGGATACAGAAATTCTCACCAAGATACTAGCTAATATGGTCCAACAGTACATTAAAAGGACTATTCACCACAACCAAGTGGGATTTATCCCTGGGCTGCAGGGGTGGTTCAACATCCACAATCAATCAGTGTGACGTACCACAGTACTAAAAGAAAGGATAAGAACCATTTAAACCATATGACCAAAAGCATTTGACAAAGTATAGCATCCTTTCTTGAGAGGATGTAGGAAAAGAAGGAACATAATAGGGAACCATGTAGGGAAAGAGGGAACATTCTTCAACATCATAAAAGCCATATAAGAAAGACCCACAGCAAGTATCATCCTCATAGGGAAGAACTTTTCCCCTAAGATCAGGAACATGACAAGGATATCCACTCTCACCACTGTTGTTCATCATCATAGTGGAAATCCTGGCCTCAGCAGTCAGACAGCAAAAAGAAATAAAAGGCATCCAAATCAACAAAGAAGTCAAACTTTCACTCTTCACAGATGACATGATACTTTATGTAGAAAACCCAAAAGACCCCAGAAAAATTGCTAGTACTGATACAGGAATTCAGCAAAGTTGCAGGATATAAAATCAACACACAGAAGCCTCTTGTATTCCTATACACTAACAGTGAAATAGCAGGAAGAGAAACCAAGGAGTCAATCCCATTTGCAATTGCACCAAAAACCGTAAGATATCTAAGAATAAATCTGACCAAAGAGGCAAAGGATCTGTACTCAGAAAACTACAGAAGACTCATGAAAGAAGTTGAAGAAGACACACAGAAATGGAAAAACAGGGGCGCCTGGGTGGCTCAGTGGGTTAGGCCACTGCCTTCAGCTCAGGTCATGATCTCAGGGTCCTGGGATCAAGTCCCTCTCACTCTCTCTGTCTGCCTCTCTGCCTACTTGTGCTCTCTGTCAAATAAATAAATAAAATCTTTTTTAAAAAATGGAAAAACATTACATGCTCATGGATTAGAAGAAAAAATATTGTTAAAATATCCATGCTATCCAAAGCAATCTACACATTCAGTGCAATCCCTATCAAAATACCACCAGCATTTTTCACAGAGCTGGAGCAAATAATCCTAAAATATGTATGGAATCAGAAAAAAGACCTCGAATAGCCAAAGGAATGTTGAAAAAGCAAACCAAAGCTGGTGGCATCACAATTTTGGATTTCAAGCTCTCCAAAAAATGGTGTTGAGAAGATTGGATAGCCACGTGCAGAAAGACAAAAAGTGGACCACTTTCTTACAGCATACACAAAAACAAATTTAAAATGGATGAAAGACCTAAATGTGAGACAGGAATCCATTGAAATCCTAGAGGAGAATAGAGACAGCAACCTCTTTGACCTCAGCTGCAACAACTTCTTGCTAGGCACGTCTCCAAAGGCAAGGGGAACAAAAGCAAAAATGAACTATTGGGATTTCATCAGGATTAAAAAGCTTTTGCACAGCAAAGTAAATAATCAACAAAACTAAGACAGCCTACAGTATGGGAGAAGATACTTGCAAACGAAATATCAGATAAAGGACTAATATCCAAGCTCTATAAAGAATTTATCGAACTCAATACAAAAAAAAAAAAAAAAAAAAAAAACCCGCAGTCAAGAAATGGTTAGAAGACATTAACAGACTTTTCTCCAAAGAAGACATACAGATGAGCAATAAACACATGAAAAATGCTCAACATCACGGGAAATACAAATCAATGAGATACCACTTCACACTAATCAGAATGGCTAAAATTAACAACTCAGGAAATGGCAGATGTTGGTAAGAATGTGGAGAAAGGGGAACATTCTTACAGTGTTGGTGGGAGTGCAAGCTGGTGCAGCCACTCCGGAAGGCAGCATGGAGGTTCCTCAAAAAGTTGAAAATAGGGGCGCCTGGGTGGCTCAGTGGATTAAGCCTCTGCCTTCGGCTCAGGTCATGATCTCAGGGTCCTGGGATCAAGCGCTGCATCAGGCTCTCTGCTCAGCAGGGAGCCTGCTTCCCCCTTCTCCCTCTGCCTGCCTCTCTGTCTACTTATGATTTCTCTCTCTGTCAAATAAATAAAATCTTTAAAAAAAAAAATTGAAAATAGATCTACCCAAAGACCCAGCAATTGCACTATTAGGAATTTACACAAAGGATACAAACATAGTGATCTGAAGAGGCACCTGCATCCCATTGTTCATAACAACAGTGTCCACAGTAGTCAAACTGGAAAGAGCCCAGATGTCCATTGACAGGTGAATGGATTTAAAAAATGTAGTACATTTCTACCATGGAGTATTACTTAGCTATCAAAAAGAATGAAATCTTGCCATTTGCAATAATTTGGAAACTAGAGGGTATTATGCAAAGGAAAATAAATCAGAGAAAGACAAATACCATATGATTTCACTCATATAATTTAAGAAACAAAAAGATGGACATAGGAGAAGGGAAGGAAGAATAAAATAAGATAAAAACAGAAAGAGGCAAACTATAAGAGTCTCTTAACTGTAGGGAACAAACAGCGTTGCTGGAGGGGAGTGGCGGTGAGATGGCATAACCAGAAGATGGGCATTAAAGAGGGAACTTGAAGTAATGAGCACTGGGTGTTGTATGCAACTGATGAATCACTTAATTCTACCCCGGAAACTAATAATACACCATACGTTAACTAAATAGAATATAAGTTTTTTAAAAAAATTTTTTATGTGTTTTATGACATCTGTTTTCTTCCAAATTAATATAAAAATTAATTTCATTTTTTCCCTTTTGTATAATGGAGTTGGTTTGCGGTATAACAAATCGGGATTAAGACTCCACTCAGTGATTCTGCACTTAATGTGAACAAAGCACATGATGATGATGCCAGCCTTCAGAAAGTACATAAATAGAAGGGAAACCATCAGATCATTACCATAGCATACAATAACTAATATAGTTGGGTAGAGGTAACAGTACAAAAACAAGAAAACTAAGTCAGATTGGCTAAATGCAGAAGTGTCATGGGGTAAGTTTGATAACATGTAGATTCTAATTAGTCTTGATGGGCCTGCTCTTTGGGACATTTAAAGAGTTCCTGAGTGGCGGCAAGGCTGCTTGCCCAGAGAACAGACAGTGAGTACAAGAATTTAAAGTATAGTGAAGACAGACCCTAACGGATAAAAAAAAAATCTTATGGCTCTTCTGGCATGCAAAAGTAAATTACAGATATTAGGTAATCTATTTTGAATGTTTTAACAATGTGTAAATGAACATATTGATTAGAAAAACAAATTGGACCTGGTGGTAACACTTTCAGTTCTTCTATTGAAATGCTTCTCTCCCTGGTCACTGTGCATCAGTTTTCTTAACCTTAAAATTGGAAGAGTACTTTCCATCTGTTTTTTCACCTTGATGTTGATAAAGAATTTTTTTTAATTGCCTCTTCTATGTTTTCCTCCTTAGGGAGTGCCTTGGCGAAGCACATGAGCCTTGTGACTGCCAAACATGGAAAAATTGGCTACAAAAAATAACTGAAATGAAACCAGAAGAACGTAAGGGGAATCTTAGATAGCTATACTATATTATATTATATTATACTATATATATGTTCTAATAGCATTCAAAAGATAATGTGGCCCTATTACTTAAAGTCTTCATTAAGTAAGTTTTCGAGTTCATTAATGCTATAGCTCTCCAGTTTAACGTTAAACCTCTAACTAACACTCTTTTGGACATCACAAGGTTTTTGCACTGGGGAATCACAGACAGATTCCATGTTTCTAACTGACTGTTTCAGTTAAGATAAACAGGGTAAACACAGGCCACATTGAAGCCCTTCTCCCACAACCACTCCCCTTTATCCTGGGTTGGACCAGCTAGTCTTTTTGTACCTCAAGGGAGGAAAAGTATAAACTGTACAGAGAGGAAGCGTCTTATTTCCCTAGAAACTTCCAGTAGATGATAAGTTAATTTCTTGGCATTGGCATTGTGTGGCTCTGTAGATTTACTTACTTTAAATAGCATGTCTAACTATTTTTACTATATTTATTCTACAGAAATGATTCGAAATGGTGTTAGTAATCCCATTTTGTAGATGAAGTAATTAATACTTAGATTGGATTGCGTGACATCAAAGACTGGGCATGTGCCTGGAAACAGTGGATTTTAATTAGCCTTTCTAATAGCAAATCCTGCATTTAACAAGTAAATATATCTGCTTTGCAATTATTTTTCACCCCCTGGAGTGTTTTACAACATCTGTTTTCTTCCAAATTAATATAAAAATTAATTTCATTTTTTCTCTTTTGTATATTGGAGTTGGTTTGTGGTATAACAAATCGGGATTAAGACTCCACTCAGTGATTCTGCACTTAATGTGAACAAAGCACATGATGATGATGCCAGCCTTCAGAAAGTACATAAATAAAAGGGAAACCGTCAGATCATTACCATATCATACAATAACTAATATAGTTGGGTAGAGGTAACAGTACAAAAACAAGAAAACTAAGTCAGATTGGGAAAACAGAAGACTAAATCAGGTTGGACAGGGGGGTGTCATAGAATCTTCCTAAAGGGAGTGAGGTAGGAATGGGGTTTTAGCATATCTGCAGAGGCAGGGGTGTGGTAGGTATTCCTGTCAGCAGCTCAAGTGATGCTGGGAGAGCCTGGCTGACAGCTCTGAGACCCTACAGGCTTGTACTATATCAGGCAATATACCATTGCCCAAGAACTGGTCATTAGCATTTTATATTCATGAGATTCATTTTGTACACTGACTCAGGGTTATTCAAATCCATGAAGAAGAGAATACTACGTAAACCAAAATAACAGCTTATTAATTGATAACGAGGGGGATCCCTTTCACATGATGAGAAGGCTTATGTCCCTTATTCCAGAAGCAAAAGAAAATGGATAATCTTAGGATATTTTGTAGGGAGACCTGATTAAATAGTCTTGCCCTGTACATTCCTCCTTCAACCAACAAATATTTTTTTGAGTGCCTGCTGTGTGCTAGGAACTTCCCAAATTAAAAACACCGGTATGGATTGTTCTTCTTCCCCAGGTGCATTGTCTCTTGAATGCCAGATAATCTTGCCATTGCTTCCCTGGCACCCACCCATTTTCCCTATTCTGATACATATGGGTCTGTGTGTATGTGTGAGTTCCATAAACAGATTAATACTATTACCCTGCAACACCTTTAAACATGCAAACACCATTGGATTTTGCTTTCTTTTTTGCTTCTGGCACCAAGAAACATCTATATTTCTATTAGATATGGTTGGCTATCGCTCAACTACCTACATTTCTTTATACCTTTATATGAAGCTCAACATTAGGGTCCATGGGAGAAATTGAAAGAGATGAGGCTGGAAAGGCAGGTGTTGCCAGATTTTGAGGATTTTTGCCAAATTGTCTGAAGTTAATCTTATTAACAGAATAAGCTATCTGGTGCATTTTTTTTAAGTAGGAAAGTGGCCTTGTCTGAGGATTTTTGTGAAGATAACTGATGACTGGGCAGGTGAGACTGAAGGACAGAAAGATCAAAATATGGAGGTGAATATTTAATTTTGAGTCAAAGGATGAATGATTGGCCAATGTAGGAAATGCAGATATGAGAGTAACTTTGGGGGAAAATCAATTATTTGTTGCAGACATTGTGAACTTTGATGTACTTGTAGGACATATATGTGGAGGTGTGCAGTGGGATTTTAGGAGTGCTTGTCTGCAGCTCAGAAAAGATGCTGAGAAAACTTAGGAATAACTTGTTGCATTTAAGTGGTCTCTGTGTTATTTATGTAACATTTATTAAGTGCTACTTTATATTAGAATGTGGAAATAAGGTGCTGTCTACATTCTTGAAGTTTACATTTTAGAGATGAAGACAGCGATATACAACACTAAGAAAAAGAAGTATTATTAATGCTGTGAAAGAACAGCATACCTGTAGTATATTGTTGAGGGAGGGGAGAGATCAAAGAGAAGACGAGTTTTCTCTCATCTGCCTTCTCATGAGAGAGTAAGGAAAATCATTGTGAAAGAATTGGTGCACAAGCCCCATCTTGAGAGGTGATAGATGTTCTTCACATAGACTGTAACAGGAAGGGCGTTTAGGCTTCAGGTGAAGGAGAGCTGTGAAATAGCATGGCATGTTCAGGGTTGCAGATCCTGTAGTACAACCAGCACAAAGGGAAGTGCACTGTGAGATGAGTCCGCACAGGCAGATGTCCCAATCAGGTGTCAGGATGGGGCAGGTTTCTCTGGGCTGCTGGGAGGTCTGACTTCATCCTGAGACACTGAAAAGCAGTTCTGAGTAGGAGAGTAAGAATTGAAGGTGCTTACTTATTCAGGTGAAAATGTGGGTGATGAGTAGAAACTGTTGAGAGACAAGAATGTTGTTTCTTAAAAAACTTCAGAATGTCCAGAGGATAGTGAGAGTTTGAACAAGACAGGGGCAATGCAGACAGGAGAAGTGAGGTATACACAGGAGAGTTAAGAGGATGCAGTTAATATATTAAGTTATAAATCTCATGTACTGACCAACTGCCTAGAGTGCTAACTCATCACCAGAAATAACTAGTACGATAGATGGTTTATTAATTCTTGAGCAGAAAATGGCCATAAGTGTCCAATTTAAGATATGAAGCAAAATTTTTAAGATTTTTATTTATTTGACAGAGAAAGAGAGATCACAAGTAGGCAGAGAGGCAGGCGGGGGTGGGGGGGAGCAGGCTCCCTGCTGAGCAGAGAGCCCAATGCGGGGCTTGATCCAGGGACTCTGGGACCATGACCTGAGCCAAAGGCAGAGGCATAACTCACTGAGCCACCCAGGCGCCCTGAAGCAAACATTTTGAAACGGGTGTTTGTACTTATCTTACCATTGTAAAACTGGTCATTTGTTCCATACCCACAAATGGGTTTTTACTAGAGCAAGAGAAAGAGGACAAACTGGCTAGTAAGTACAGATGATCACTAAAACTGTGACAGAATATCTTTGCATATGGCCATGATCCTGATAATAAGGACAGAAGAGAAATAGAAGAAATAGAAAATGGTATATATGGTGTATACAGTTACTTCTGGTGCCAGAGACGGGGAAACCTCAAATGAAAAACAAGATTTCCTCAAAGAGTCCCAAATGGGGTTTTAATTCAGAAAGACAGAGGAACTTGAGAAAATTGAATAGAAAATAAGAGACTGAGAACAATTCAAAAGTTGTCTACCAAAGAAGGACCAAAGCCAAGACTACAGAGAAAGTTCCCAGTTGCTGAGAAAAACCTAGGAGTTTTCTCATTGTCCTCCATACAGAAGTGTGATGATCAGCTGACTACTACTAATGGGCCCCTTAAGTTTATGAAATTTAGGATGGAGGCTTAAAGCGAGTAATACTAGGCCAACTGCAAGTCTTAAGCAGAACCTCATCATTAAATACATAAAAATAATATTCCAAGAAAGAAAAGTATGATTTAATGCTATATTATTTACATATTAATTTGGGTCATGGTTACATACATATTTTTGGCATAAGCATTTTCAACTGAACTTGTCAATTCATGAGATCATTTTATACCTTATGCCTAGTTTTCCAAAGTCTTTGAATTATGAGACTCAAAAGGGGTGACAAAATCTAATTAATGAGAAAAAATTATAAAATGTTGTTGTAAAATATACTAAGATTTGTTCAAAGAGTTCCATGTAAAGATTCAAATACTATTTTTCAGCACTGAAACTGCCTCTTTTATGCCTAATCAGACAAGAAGAGGGAGTGATTATATTTTCTGTGAAACAGTGGTAATCTATAAAAATTTTGAGACCAGTTTTTCCATAGTACGTGATAAATGGTTATTGAGTGGAATTCAAATAGTCTTCTTAAGAAGTCAGTCTTTTAAAATCAACTTTGTTGGGTGACTGGGTGGCTCAGTGGGTTAAGCTGCTGCCTTTGGCTCAGGTCATGATCTCAGGGACCTGGGATCGAGTCCCACATCAGGCTCTCTGCTTGGCAGGGAGCCTGCTTCTCTCTCTCTCTCTCTCTCTCTCTCTCTCTGCCTGCCTCTCTGCCTGCTTGTGGTCTTTCTCTGTCAAATAAATAAATAAAATCTTAAAAAAATAATAATAAATAAAATAAAATCAACTTTGTTTTGGGCAACGCTGTCAGGACGCTTCTCACTCCTAAGAGCGTTCTCTGTATCCTTGTTTAATAAACTTCTGTGCTTTACTCACTCTGAATCAATCAATCAATCAATAATAAATAAAATCAACTTTTTTACATACATATTGACTCTTAGTAGATCTTAGATTGTTATGCACTAATATGTGATTGAATGAACTTATTATTTCTTACAAAGAGACATAAGCACACTAGATTACTGAAGAAAGATCAGGATCCAATAGACATGTAACTGAAGTCAAGGAAGGAGGCTGGAACTCAGTAAGCATGAAGAAAACTCACCAGGTAGACTGAAGGGGGAGATAAGGTAATGCAGGTATGAAGCAAAGTGTGTATAAAAGGCAGATGTGTGAAATGACCGTGTTCAGAGAATAGAAAGAAAGGCATTTTTTCCAGTACAAGTTTTTGTCTTAATAATGGTAAAAAATAATAATAATAGCAATAGTTATTTCCTGAACACGATTTACTTTATACAGTCCTCTAGAATGCAGTTAGGAACTAGCATTCTCTCTGAGGGAGGGAGAAAAAAACTGTTATGTTGCAAGTCACACAAGCTGCTTTGTTTTAATGGCTTTGTGCTTTATTTACTATAACAATGGACAATAAAGGTCATAAGAATATGTTAGAGCCTCTGAGCTAAAAATAATGTTGATGCTAAAGGAAGGAGACAGGCCAGTACTTTAGAAAAAAAAAATTAGACATTGTACTTAATGATTAGGTTTTAAAGCAGTACCCTCTCTAAATGGCATTACCTCCACAGCTTGACCTGATTAGCCATAAGCATAATAAGTTCCTCCTGAAACTCCTGTTCTCCACCAAATTAACTGAAAATTCTCTGTAGCAACACCCTTGTCAAGACCATCTTCTATCAAGTGGGTTTAGAACTGAGGTGGGTCTGATCACTTCTTTGCTGCTGTTGTTTCTCTTTGCTATGTGGAATTGAAAACCAGTGCTTCCCAGTCCACCAGTAGCTCCCGTTCTGTTGTTGAACAGACTTAAGTGGGCAGGCACCTTGGGATTCTTTGTGGCAAGATAGCCCCACTCCCGCAGTGGTAGGCTCCATCAGAGGGATGCTCCTAGTGCTCAGCTATTGCACTTCATATACTGAGCCACTGCCCAGGGGTCAGTCAACCCAGTCATTTGTCTCTCTTTCCTCTTCAGGGTTGGGTCACATTTGCTTTTAAACTTCAAAACTGAAGGAGTCTGATTTCTTACCTGCTTTTAACAGTAGCGCTAACTCCTTGCCCTACCCTTTTGAGAGTGTCTGCATGTAATCAAGGCCTCGATTGGATAGGCCATTTTCAGTGATTTCAAAGTAATATTTGGACATCGCTTTCAGAAAAGAAAAGGTAGAGCTTCTCTGTTCATTTAGAGCTAGAAAACAAAACAAATTTGATTGCCGACAAGGAGGGAGAAAGTTTTTTAGTTGTGCCAACTCTTTCCACTTGGGGTACTAGTTGGGGTGTTGGTTATAGAATATAAAATATAAGATTACGAATATTTTAAAACCATGATATTCCTTAAGACTGCAGATCTAAAATCAAAATAGAATAAATTGAGTTTAAGATGAAGAATATAAGATTGGCATGGGAATAGAAGGAGGGAGAATCTTGCCAGGTACACAGTGGTCTAATTAGGAAGGGCTTGGTATTTTTTGCTAAAACAATTTGATTCTGTCTTACAGTCATTGGAGAGCATCTAAAAGATTTCAAGGAGATAAGTATTTCTCAAAGATCACTATGTAGGCAGTATAGTGGAAGTTGGAGGCAGAAGGAGCTAAGGAGATAGGTTGGTTTTTTAATTGTCTAGGCAGGAGGTGAGGAGATCCCTAGGTAAAACAATAAGAAGTAGTAAAAATGGGGAGAAGGCAGATAAGAAAGAGAAGTAGAAAATCTGGAAGGCAGCAGCTGAGGAAGAAAGGAGGGTATCCAAGATCATGCTCTTCCTGGATTGATTCTGAGTAGATGATCATATCATTTACCAGGACAGGGAATAGAGAAAGGGACAGTAATAGAAGAAATGGTAAGTTTTAGTTTTAGACATGTTACTTTGGATTTTTTAGTTTATCTGAAATAATCATGGGTAAAAAAAGAAAGTACTGATATTTCAATATAATTTTTGTGTTTTTTACTATGGTGAAGAGTATCTGGTCATTATGTTTGCAACTGACCCATTTAAGAAATTCTTGTCTAAAATTACCATTTTTTTCTATCATTCTCTTTGATGCAAATAGTTCTTTTAAACAGACAATAATATATTGCTTTTTGTTAAGTTTAGTTCTTTTCATACCCAGGTTATTGGATAAAAATTTAGAGAAAAATCTCCTTTAAATCAGATTTCATAAAAAGAACTTTTGGAATATAGCCCCTTCTCCTATCATCATGCTATTCAAAATGAAGCATTTTAAAAACTTTGCCGTATAGCCTAAGAGGAAAATAAATGTATGGTTAAGATTGAGAGTCTACAAAAAGAACTTTGGGGGGTGGGGCAGGGTTCCCTCTAAAGTTACACAGTAAATCATGTGTTTTGTGTTTGTGCTTAATATTCCAAAGTTGTAGGAGTTAGTGAAGCTTATGAGGATGCTGCCAATTGTCTCTGGCTGTTGACTAACTCTAAGCCTTGTGCTAACTGTAAGTCTCCGATACAGAAGAATGAGGGATGCAATCACATGCAGTGTGCTAAGGTAAGAAATTAAAGAGGATTTTGCATGCTTTGCAGTTAGAATCTGAATTTGACTGTTAATCCAAAGAAGAAAACAAGCATAAAGCTGTTGCTGGGTTTCAGATGGATTCTAGGAGATTACATTCTATATTCTTTGTTGAATAATGTAAGTATGGCTTTATACTGCTACATTTTACACTCATAATGAATGTTAAAAATAGATTAAGGATTCAGTGGTATTTGGCCTGAAGGTGAGAAATGCCCGAATCACTTCCCCGCTTATCTCCCCTAGTGAGGATCCTGAAATCTTACCTGCTGATCAACAAACCCCTCCCCACCCCTGCTTAGTAAGGATCCTGAGAGAGTTTTGTCTATGTATAAATAATAATATTAAAGGGCACCTGGGTGGCTCAGTGGATTAAGCCTCTGCCTTTGGCTTAGGTCATGATCCCAGGGTCCTGGAATTGAGCCCCGCATAGGGCTCTCTGCTCAGCAGGGAGCCTCCTTCTTCCTCTCTCTCTGTGATCTCCGTCTGTCAAATAAATAAATTTTTTTTTAAATCTTTAAAAAAAAAGAACTTAAAAAAATAATAATATTAAATGGTAAAGTGCTATTTTAAATGAGTTCTCTTTCAAAGCGGGCTTTTGAGCACACAGCTTAGATTCAAGGCCCACATCAGGCCCCAGGCAGTTCCCCTAAGTCCACATCTAAATGTTGGTGTCTGTGAATAGGTGCCTATGTAATAAAAGTACCCAAAACAGTGGACAGACTTAGGACTCCTAATGAAATCACAGTTAAATAAGTAATTCATTCATTACTGTATTGAAAATGCTGACAAAGATCTTCTTGATCAAAACATAATTAATGCAAATAATTACTTTTGGAAGGCTACCCTCCTGGTTTAGTTGCATATTTAAAACAAATACTCTGGAATTAGGTTAGTAAATATTGTATTAATCCAAGCCTATATTTATGAACATTTTTGTTTTAAAATTATAATGATATTCCAGTTTTTTTCTTTTTCAGTGGAAGTTCCATGTATATAAAAAATAATTACTTAAAGTTGAAAGAACAATGTAACTTTTTTTTAAGATTTTATTTACTTATTTATTTGACAGAGAGCTTGAGAGAGCAGAAGCAGGGGGAGCAGCAGAGGGAGAAGCAGGCTCCCTGCTGAGCAGGAAGCCCAATGTGGGGCTCGATCCCAGAACCTGGGGATCATAACTTGAGCTGAAGGTAGATGCTTAACCAACTGAGCCAACCAGGCACCCCATAATGTAACTTTTAATTTACAATGGGAAAAAAACACAGAAGATTCCAATAACATATGTCAATATCTTCTAAGTATTATTTGATTTTTAATATTAAAGCTAATGACCATTATCATTATTACATTTTAAAAATAGCAGTTACCAGATCATCTTTATAAGCCTATTATTACTATAAAATCAACATAAATGATTTAGCTTACTGAGACAGTAATGATTTCCTAAGAGGTAAGAAGAAAAATGTAGTATAGTGTTCTGAGCAAAATGCTCAAAGGTGCTTATTAGTTCAGCTCATCCGGCTAAAAATATTGTATTTATGGTCTTATCTTGAACATCCATTATTAATTTTTTCTTGGAAAATCTGATATAGACTGTATAGATGTATAAAGAAATACAGGTTGACAGTAAAAATCAGTCATTGGGCTACTAATAATAAAGCACCTACCAGTATTAAGTAGTTGATAAATATGTATTGAGTGAATGAATATTTTTATGAATTTATCAGGCTTATGATATGAGATAATTTATATTAAATAACATTCGAGTACACATAAATGTTTCTTTTAAATGCAGAAGAAGCTCAAGCAAAATCTATTTAATATAAATTATCTCATATCATAAGCCTGATAAATTCATAAAAATATTCATTCACTCAATACATATTTATCAACTACTTAAAGGAAGTGGTGATGCAACATGGGGGCTTAAGTGGGGACGAGAAGAATAAATGAAACAAGATGGGATTGGGAGGGAGACAAACCATAAGTGACTCTTAATCTCACAAAACAAACTGAGGGTTGCTGGGGGGAGGGGGTTTAGAAGAAGGGGGTGGGATTATGGACATTGGGGAGGGTATGTGCTTTGGTGAGTGCTGTGAAGTGTGTAAACCTGGTGATTCACTGACCTGTACCCCTGGGGATAAAAATATATGTTTATAAAAAATAAAAAATTATTAAAAATTAAAAAAAAAGAAAAGAAACATTTATGGGGCATCTGGGGGCTCAGTCGTTAAGCATCTGCCTGCGGCTCAAGTCATGATCCTGGGGTCCTGGGATCGAGTCCCACATCGGGCTCCCTGCTCAACGGCTGCCTGCTTCTCCCTCTTCCAACTTCCCCTGCTTGTGTTCCCTCTCTTGCTCTCTTTCTCTCTATCAATCAATAAATAAAATCTTAAAAAAAAAAGAAAAAAGAAAGAAACATTTACTTCCACACTATGGAAATATAGTAGTCTTATCTAATATACCATCTGAAGTATTTGCTTTTCACAAAAGAAACTAGCAAGTAATTTTTAGGACATAGAAGAAAGACAAATATGACAAGAAAGTAATAACCTTGCTATGAAAAATTTTCATAGATTTAGAATTTTTTTAATGCAAAGGTAGAACAGCAAAGCATATGTAATTGAATCCATGCTCTAACACAATGACTAGATCATAAGATACTTTTATTACTGCCAAAATGTTGATTATCATTCAATAGTTTTTACTTTCTGGAATCAAATTGTTAAACATTTTAGAAGAATGACAAATTTGGACTTATAAAAATAGTTTTATTTTAAAAAATGCTCTTTATTCATTTCCCTTTAGATACTTTTCAGGAAACTATTTAAATTTTGCATTCTTACACATTTTAAATCACTTACAGTAATTTTCTTCATCTGACTGTAAAACGATATGCTGCAACTAAAAACTAAAAGTTAACTAAAGTTCTGTATTCTTTTTCTTACCATAGAATATAAAATTTGGCTCTTTTGTAGAAAGTTCTGCCACTAATTATGAGACATCAGTGGAGCTGTACTTGTATCAAATCAGGCACAAAGTTTGCTTATACCAAGCATAAGAACTTGCATACTCTTAGAACCATGATATCTAGAATGTATTGTGTAAGTACCTGTTAGTGTAGGGCTAATGAGGACACAGACTTTAATTTAGTTCTCTGTCCATGACCTCTCAGGTAGAGAAAAAAAATAATAAAGATATAGAAGACTTAATATAGTTATTAAGATATTTCTGATTGCTATATATTCAGACTTAGTATCCTAAAAATATGGTTTACACCATGTTTGTAAGTATCCATGGAGCATTAGCAAAAAATTTGACCATTGATTATGAAAGAAAATCTCAGTAATACTGCAGAAAATAGAAATGGTAATAGCAACATTCTCTGATAATGGAAAACATAGAAATTAATAATTAAGTTATAAAAGCCCTTTTCATTTGGAAATTTCAGATCTCTCAAACAACTCTTGAGTTAAAGGAAATAAAAGTGGGAATTAAAGAACTTCTAGAAAACTAGGATAATGGAAATACTACTTTATCAGAACCTGAGCACCAGTATCTAAAACAATGCTCAGAAATGTGCATGGCCTCATTAAAACAATGCAAAATAAGGAATGAGTTAAGGATATGACTCAAAAAATTAGAAAAACAGAATAAACTTGAGGAACGCCACAAGGAAGGATTTTTTTTTTTTTTAAGATTTTATTTATTTGACAGGGAGAGAGAGCACAAGCAGGGTGAGCCACAGGTGGAAGGAAGGGAAGAAGCAGCTCCCTGCTTCCAATGTGGGGCTCGATCCCAGGACCCTGGGCTCATTATCTGAGCTAAAGGCAGACACTCAACTGACTGACTCACCCAGGTGCCCGGGAGGATCTTTTTTTAAAGCAGAAATCGGTTGAGTTGAAAACTGAAAAACGGTATTAACTAATAAATCCAAAATAGTGTTTTTTTTTTTTTTTAAGAAAAAGGTAAGATAAACCTCGAAACTTATCTAAGAAAAAGTAAAGATGAGGTAGTTCAAATGCACAATATAAGAATTAAGGGGACTAATCAATAAATAAAATAAACAAATGATAATAGATAATTTTGCTAAATTCTTACAGATAAATTTGAACTTGGATTTGAAATGGATAGATTTT
The DNA here is from genome assembly GCF_011764305.1 of Mustela putorius furo. NCBI lineage: Eukaryota > Metazoa > Chordata > Mammalia > Carnivora > Mustelidae > Mustela > Mustela putorius. The sequence continues at coordinate 35,483,808 of NW_025421998.1, forward strand.
CTAAGAACATAAAATTTATTAAAACTGACCCTAGAAAAAATATCCAAATAAACTTATTTCCATAGAAGATAGTTTTTCAGCAATCTTCCCCCCCACACACACACACTTTAAAGCAATAGGCCCTAACAGTTTCACAATAGAATTTTTATCAAACCTTCAAAGAATAGGTAATTCTAATATGACTTAAACTGTTTCTGGGAATTTTTAAGAAAAAGAGAGAAAGAGAGAGAAAGCAAGCTAGCTTTCAAATTATTAAAAGGGAATAGAATCTTGATATTAGCACTTAATAAGATTATAAAAATGAAGTGAAAATTATAGATCAGTCTTACTTATGAATACTAATGCATAAATCCTAAATAAGATATTGGGTGGTGGGGGAGCCACAGATCTTAGCACATATAATCCAACAAGAATACATTTAAAGAATGATTATCAGTGCTCGCTTCAGCAGCACATATACTAAAGAATGATTATCAATTTTTAAAAATTTTAATAAACAAAAAGTATTGACCATGTGTTTATTTCAGGAATACAAGAATAATTCAATATTTAAAAAGCTATTGCGGTACCTCATCTTATTAGTAGATCCAAAGAAGAATCATATATATGTTCTGTAGTTGCTAAAAAGGCATTTGACAAAAAAACAACAACCATTCTTTATTAAAAAACTCAAAGAAGTAAGAACAGATGGACTCTTCCTTAGTATGATAAAAATGAGTCTAGTTCAGTGCAAAAGTTACTATGATATTTAGTGAGAAAACTAGAGGTACTCTCACTAAAATCAAGAACAAGATAAGGATACTCTCAATCACAAATATTGTTAACATGGGACTGGAGATCCCAATCAGCATATTTAGATAATAGGAAGAAATTAAAGATTTAAAAATTAGAAATGAAGTAATAAAATTATTTTTTTTTGCAGATAGCATGTTTATATACCTAGAAAACCCACAAGAATCAGTTTAAAAGCTAACAACAAAATTCAGTTAATTAGCAGAGTACAAAATTAATATGCAGAAGGCAGTAGCCTTCATTTCTACCAAAAATATCCAGACAAAATATGTACTGAAAGGAAAGATCTCATTTATCTAGAAAGAAACTTAAGAAATATACAAAATTTATATGAAGAAAATTTTAAGACCCCTATATGTAGAACACAAAAGATGACAAACAAATGGAAAGGTAACAAAGTTGTTAGGTAGAAAGTTTCCAATGAAAATAGCAGCAGTTTTTGTTTCTGCATCTAGATAAGCTAATTCAAAAGTCCACATGGAAAAATAAAGCAAAAATAGCTAGGAAAGCTCTGAAAAAGAATAGTGAGGAAGAACTATCCTTGTCAAATAGTAAGCCTGTCGTTAAGGCTCAATAATTAAAATAGCATGGTGCTGGCATATGAATCTAGAGATTAATGAAACTATAATAAAAGCCCAGAAAACAGAAATAATGTGGAAATTTAGTATATGGTAAAGGAGGATCTCCAACAGTGGAGAAACAGGGACTGTTAAATAAATATGATTGAGACAACTGGCAGCTGTGTGGAAAAAAATAAAATTTAATTCATACTGTATACTGTATACCCAGATAAATTCTGAACAGCTCAAATATTTAAATGTTTAAAAAACAAACAAACATGGGGCGCCTGGGTGGCTCAGTTGGTTAATCAACTGCGTTTGGCTCGGATCATGATCCCACAGTCCCGGGATTGAGTTCTGCGTTGGGCTCCCAGCTCAACGACCTTCTCCCCTCTCATGCTCTTGCTCACTCTCTCTCCCTCTCAAATAAATAAATAAAATCTTAAAAAAAAAAAGAAAACACATAAAAGTACCAGAAGAAGACAGACTTGAAATGGGAAGACCCAAGATCCCATAAGATCCATAAACATTAAAAAAAAAACTGTTTTCCTACTATAAAGATCATATTTTGGACATTATTGGCCAATTATGATAGTAAAGCAAAATTTTCTTAAAAATAAGAAACAGAATTTATATCAGTTTTTCTACTTAGAAACCTTTCAAACTTGTTCTGTTAGTCATAAGAAAAACTTCTCATGAAGACTGGTGAAGCTTTACGTACCAAAGTAAGATTGCCATGCACTTGAAAATGAAACATTGTCAGTATTTGTCTTTATTATTGGGAAAGAATAGCCTATTGATATTCTTAAAGATTCCTTGATATTCCTTCATAATATTATGATTTGCATTTTAATTTATCCTTACAAGCGGTCATTTTAAACTACCCCCACATCTTTCTGTGCAGGTAAGGTCTCTAAAGGAAATATGAAAAAGACAGCATGTCTTTAAGATTTGTTCCTGGTCACACAGGCAGAATTGCTGGATCACTACAAAGTAGTTAACTAGAAATCAGAAAACAATTTGCATGTTAATGCAGGGCGATGTTTGCATATATGTTTTCTTTTGAAGTGCAAGTATGACTTTTGCTGGATTTGCCTAGAAGAATGGAAAAAGCATAGTTCTTCCACAGGAGGTTATTACAGATGTACTCGCTATGAAGTCATTCAGCATGTGGAGGAACAATCCAAGGAAATGACTGTGGAGGTAAAAAGAACTATTAAATCAAGGCCTCTGGCTAAGCCACTTAATTACTTTGGGAGTATTTTGCATGTCTTCTTGTCCTGTCTTTGTCATAATAAGGCATTAAATTGAATACACTTTATTTTTTTTCCTTACCCGCCCCCCCAATACACTTTAGAGTAGCTTTAATTTAAATAAAATAGAGCTATCAACTTGAGAGCTTTCTTTTTTTAACTTTCCTTTTTTTATATTAAGGATTAAGTCTTATATATCCTTATCTCTATAATGACTTAAAATTTTTAACATTAATATCAAAAACACAGTATTATGTTACAATATATAAGTCTCTTAGTCTGCCATAACAAAACACCATAGACTGAGTGGATTAAACAACAGAAATGTATTTCTCACAGTTCTGGAGCCTAAGAAGTCCAAGATCAAGATTCCTGCCAATTCAGCTTCTGGTGATGACTCTCTTCCTGGCTTGCAAAGGGCTGGCTGTCTTTTGCTATGCTCACATGATAGGGAGAGAAAGAGTACTGGTGTCTCTTTCTTTTCTTAAAAGAGCAATAATTTGACTGGGTAAGGGCCACACCCCAGTGACTTTATATAACCTTTATCACTTCATAGACCCTGTCTTCAAATCCAGTCATTCATATTGGGGGTTAGGGCTTCAACATGAATTTTGGGGAGATACAGTTCAGTCCATAGCAATAAGCAATATAATAAAACATTGAAGATCTGATAAATGTAGGACTTGAGAGGCATATTTGCTTTACGGTCTGGGATCATAGATTTAGTGATTTATCATAGAGAATACAAATGCAGGACTTTGTTCTGGTAGTCTTAAAAATGTACTGGTTTTTTTTTCCTCAAAATAATGAAATCTGTATGCACAACTACCTATTACTAATAAAAATTTTAAGTGACAAAAAGTCCCCAATTTAATAGCTAGTACTTTATTTATAAAAGTCATTTATGGACTTTTGTTTCCTAGGCTGAGAAAAAACACAAACGATTTCAGGAACTTGACAGATTTATGCACTATTACACAAGATTTAAAAACCATGAGCATAGCTATCAGGTATGTCCCAAATCATTTCAAATGCTCTGAATGATACTGTTGTGAATAAATAAAGAAAATTTTATAAACTATTTATTTCTATTCCTTTAGTTAGAACAACGCCTTCTTAAAACAGCCAAAGAAAAGATGGAGCAATTGAGTAGAGCTCTCAAAGAAAGTAAGTTATAAGTGGTATGTGTGATAATTAATATAAAATAGCCTTCCATGCTTAAGTCACTTAATTGGTAGGAGGTTAAGGCCCTTCGGGGAATACATTATTATCTGCATTGTTCACTCTGGTATTGCTTGGAGTTCTCTGAAGCCCAGAGTGCAGCTTAGCATTTGAGGCCTCTGTAATTAGATTTTCTACCCAGCTTATCTCATATGCTCCTCTTAATGCAGCCTAAACCATTAGCAGATAAACACACATCATGGTTTTTTACTCTGTGCCACTGCTGATGGTCTACAGTGTCAGAAACAGTGGGTGAGCCCTAAAAACCATCCTTGATCAGTCAAAAGAGCAAGATTCACATGTCACCCAGTTGTAGTGTGACTAAATTCCCAAAGATTCTTGAGAAAATTTAGCAGACTGTTTAACGGAATGGAGGTCAAATATAGTTTTGGGAGAAATCATCTCACTAGTAAATAACAAACATTAGAATCTGAAAGCAAAGACATGAGATAGGGCTGGTACGGATCCTAAAATAGAAATTCAGAAAGAATAATTGAGTATTGGTTGCATCATTAAAATATGATATCTCCTAATGATCACACAGAGTATAGGTTCTAACATGTTGGTTTTTAAAAGTCAAATTTTAAAAATAATCATAGTTTATATGTAAAAGGTTTTCAGTGTAAAAATGCAATTGTATTTGGTCCAGTTTGTAAGTAAGACCCTTTTCATGAGGGTAATTCCCAATTAAGATAGTAAGCATAAATTAAATAAATTGGAGTAGGTGAAAGTGTTGATAGCAGCTTTGTCTCCTTGTTAATATTAGTTTTTAGACTTTAGGAATGATGTCACTTTACTGCCATTATCAAACTCTTGAAGTACTGTCCACAGTAAAATGGTAAGAACGGATAGTACAGTTGATGATAGCCGAAAGGCCGAGAAGCAATCCCATAGTAAAAATGGAAAAGAAAAAACCCTTACAGGTTGTGTAGTTCTTCAGCAGGGATTTTTGTCTCTTACATCACTAGGTTGTCCCTAATACTTAGAACAGTGCCTGACACATAGTAAACATTCTATAAATATCTGTAGATGTGAATTACTGCTGCTTTTCAAACATCTGGAGGTTCGAGACTGCATAATAAAATATGAAAAAGAAAAGTTATAAGGATTGGAAAGGAAGAAACAAAACTTCACATACTTCTCACACATGTCATAGTGAGGTGTGGTTGGTGTTTTGTTTGTTTTTCTTTTTTTATATCCTCTTAGTTCAGATCCCTCTGCTAGGGTGGATATTTTGGGATGGTCTATACATCAGTGTGTGTACATGCACATGTAATTTCTTTCCACAAGCCTGCAGAATAATCTTACTTTCAAAAGTATTTATGAATCTACATTCTACTCCTTAGTTTCCATTTATTTGCAGTTTAGGAGAAAGTTAGAATGTTATAATGATACTTGGAGAAGGAACCATCTCAGATGTTAAGGCAGTTTCTTCTCCCCTCTTCCTCAGTCTTCTTCCCCTTTCTTTCTCTTCTTGATATATTTACTAGCATTAGTTATCCAGTTGTTCCCCCAGAATGTTGTATCTTTTTTCTTACAGTGTTTTTACAGAAGCATAATTATAATTAGGAGGGAGTTTTTTTTTTTTTATTTTATTATTTTATTTTTTTTTTTGCAAACTCAGCAGGGCATTTGTTTTAATTCTTTTTTTTTTTTTAAGTGTTTTGTTTTTTGGTTTTGGGGTTTTTTTTTTAGTTTTCTCTCTACCGAACATGGGGCTCAAACTCATAACCCCAAGATCAAGAGTCACTTGCTCTTCCTACTGAGCCAGCTAGGAGCCCCTGTTTGTTTTAATTTTTAATCAACAAAGTTTCACTAGAGATAACCTGGAAAACATAGTAAAAAACAGTTGGCCTAAAGCTAGATTTGTTTAACCAACAGGGTGAACAGAATCCAGAATCAGTGGATGCATTCCTTCATGATTGCCATCAGTGCTCCTGGGCAACTGCAATGTGTGCTTCATTTATAAATGCTGACAAGCCACACATGAGTGTTTTGTGTTGGTGTTTAGTGTGGTTCAGATAATTACTATCATACAGTTACTTCAAACAACTTCTTCACAGAGATCCTTTGTTGTTTTGTTTTTTTTTAAGAAATCTCAGTCGTTTAATTAATTTATAACAGCATATTTGCAAAACAGTTTTTTTTCACTGTGCCTGATTTGCTTTATAGCTGAAGGAGGCTGTCCAGATACCACTTTCATTGAAGATGCAGTTCATGTGCTCTTAAAAACTCGACGCATTCTCAAGTGTTCTTATCCATATGGATTTTTCTTAGAACCTAAAAGCACAAAGAAAGAAATTTTTGAACTCATGCAAGTAAGATATCTTTTTAAAATTAAATTTAAATGCAATTATTATAGAAAATGGATTTTTTCCTTTTTCGGTGACTTAATTAAGTTTTATCTATTTTGGCTGTGACTAGAAAACAATTTTGTTTTTGTTTTTAGGATGGTTTTTAAATAAAGGAAAAATTACCAGTAATAAACTGAAATGTTTTTGTATTTAAATTTGCCACTACAGATATGAGTGAGTTCTGAGCTATGCAGACATTTTCTAACACATTTGTTTGTTTTAAACTGGCTGATGTTGAAATATAGCCTAATTCTTAGTATATAATTAGAAATTTTGTCTTCAAAGATGAAACAAATCACATTGCGTGCTAGATGGGAAAGTTGCTATTTACCGGTTTATTTTAAAAGTACAACTGAAAAGTTACAGTATTTAAAAAACAAAAACACCTAAGCCAACTGACATCACTATAGCTAAACAACTTCATTGTACATTTTTTTTTTTAATCCACCAAACTTTCTTCCCTTACCACAATTTTCATGTCACCCCTTTGAACTGTCCTCTAGTAAGTTATATCCTACATTTCTTAAAAAAAAAATGCTCAATATTAATTTTCACGGTGAAGCCTTTCACATCTAACCCCAGATCACGGAGATTTTGCCTTGGCTCAAATTCCTTTAGCATTTCCATGTGGTCTGCACTACACAATCATGTATTTGCATGTACAATGCCTTGAAATTTACTCTTTTTTATTTTCACATAGACAAATAATAAATTCCCTGTAGACATCTGGCATACTCACTGTTTATTTGTAATCTTTACCAACTATGTTGCTATAAATGCCTTTTGAATTTATTTTCCTGAAATGTGCAAAATAGACATATATACTAAGCAGTAAGTTATTTTATAATTTGGATTACTTTATGACTTTAAAAGAGTAAGATTTATGTGAGAAACCAGATAGGCAATGGATTTGCTATTGACTAACCTACTCAGCCTAAAATCCTTCTTTTTTCCTCTCTCTCTTCTTACCATAGACAGACCTAGAAATGGTCACCGAAGACCTTGCCCAAAAAGTCAATAGGCCTTACCTTCGCACACCCCGCCACAAAATCATCAAGGCAGCGTGCCTTGTACAGCAGAAGAGACAAGAATTCCTGGCATCTGTGGCTCGGGGAGTTGCTCCTGCAGACTCACCAGAAGCTCCGAGGCGCAGGTAAAAAGGATGCATGCTATGGAAATCATCCTAGCTCCGGCCACAAATTTCACCAGGTTAATTTTTATCTAACTAGGGTTCATATTCCTGGAAATTACTTACACCTAAAGTACAAAGAGCTAATAAAAGCATGTTAACTTCTTTTGGGGGATTTCCCCGCAATACTATTTGTGTCTGTCTTATATTTTGTTTGTCTTTCTGTAGTTTCTTGGAATACATTAGGCTAGGTTAATTTCACACTTCAGGTGAACTCATAATTCAAAGTACTCTAATGCATCAGTTCAAATATTTAATATATATAGTGATCTGATAGTCATAAGCATCTTATAATGTCAAATTTGGAAGCCTTGCCAACTTGTTATGGTCTTATATTTTTATGTAAGAGGTTATGAAAAAATTAGAAATCTGATATTAATAGTCATTTAATTGATTCATATTCATCCATTAAAGAACAGTTAGTTTTGGTTATTTATTTCAGATTCTTACACTACTACTGCCATTATAAATTGAAGCCTATTTTCTTATTCATAATAATTATAGGCCTTAGAAATTCCTTTGACCCTATTTTTATTACATAAACACTTAAAAATAGAAGGAATCATAAAATATTCTGTTATAGCATGATTATTTTTATTTTTCTACCATTTTACACAAACCTAAAGCAATTTAGAACTTGAAAGAATTAAAATATCATTTTAATTATATTCAGTAGTTGATCTACTTTGGTTAAGCACGTTCCAAGCAGAGGACTTAAAAGTAATGTTCAGTGGATAAGGGTCTGATTGTACTTTGTAGTGATGATAATAAATCAAATGGTATGTCTGATTTCTTTGTAGCTTTGCTGGTGGAACATGGGATTGGGAATATTTAGGATTTGCATCACCTGAGGTAATTGCTTTGTGGGGGGACAGGGGTTTTGTTTTGTTTTATTAATTATATTTTTCCTTCATGAAATCCTGCTTGCATTTCCACCCATATCTATTCTAAATCCTACTGAGATTGTCAGTAGTGGTTTTTGTCTTTTGTGTTAAATAAAAATGCCTCAGCAGAATCTACATTTAGTTATTTGTAGTATTGAATTATCATCACATTATTAAATGCTTCCCCCTTATTATTTTTAATTACTGAGCAGTCATAATTAAGGCCAACTTACAGCATATATTTTGAAACATCACTTCAAATTGGTTAATGAGATACAAATTTTATTTATCAGAAATGTATTATATGGGGCACCTGGATGTCTCAGAGGCTTAAGCCTTTGCCTTAGGCTTGGGTCATGATCTCAGGGTCCTGAGATCAAGCCCCCCCATCGGGCTCTCTGCTCGGTGGGGAGCCTGTTTCCCTTTCTCTCTGACTGCTTCTCTGCCTACTCGTGATCTCTCTGTCAAATAAATAAAAATCTTGGGAAAAAAAAAAAAGAAAGAAATGTATTATATATTTGTTGTAATATTATTTCAGTCTGGATCTATAAAGAACCTACACAGTCTGTTTTTTTAAAGTTACTACAACAGTGTGATTGAATTGATTTATAATCAGTTTCTAAGGTGGAAATTGATATTAATAATGTTGATGCAGAAAGAAATGCTTCACTTAGTTCTCTTTCTCTTTAAGGTTTTCACCCTCTTGGGTTTTTTTGGTTGTTGTTATTGATAGATTTTAAAATACAAACAGTATTAACTGTTTGGAGTACTGCAAATAGCAGTTACCACAAATAAAAATAAGATAGAGTGAAAATCTTAATCACATTGCTGTTTTCTGAGATTTAAATTGCCACTGTCACTGGGGAGTCAGATTGTAAATGGTTTTAGCAGTTCTATTTCTGTCTCTCCTTCTAAAACAGTAGTATATATCTAATGTTTATGTTATAATAACCTTTTAACTTAGTGCTTGGAAGGGAGCAGGACAAACAGTGAAACCTTTGTCATTTACAGTCCATTTTTTATCTCAACTGAAAGAGAATGAAATTAATTATGACCCAGAAATGACTGTGGCTTATTTAAATCAGATACTTTCTCTTTTCAGCTGCTGAGGATACTTGCAATCACCTTGTGGCCTTTTTTGTATTGATAGATATATTCAAGAAAATACTGACTTTTAGAAAACCATTTGTGCTTTTGAAAATTTTAAATTCTCTTAAATTGCAAAGAGAATTCAATATATTAATGAAATTTCTATTGTAAAAAAAAATTATGAACCTTTTCTTTACTTGATCCTATGCTTATTATTCTGGTATAATTACAGCTTTGAGGATAATATGGAAAATTCTACCTAAAAGCGTGAATAAACAAGCTTCAATTATCAAAAATGAGTACTAAAGATTTCAGTATTTCAAGGTATAAACACGGTTTAGCTACATTTGAACAAAAATAAAACCTTTACCAGTGTATTCATAGTCATGTATGCATCATCTTGCAGCTCCTAGCTCTGATAGTAACTTTAGGAATCCTAAATATTTGTCCTTGAATATTGAAGGCCTCCTAATGTGACTGACACAGATTCATTTTGTTAAAAAAAAAAAAAAAAAAAAAAAAAAAAAGCTTGCCACCTCGCATGTGAATATTTATGAATAAAAATATTGAGCTCTTGTTCTCCAGAGATTGAGAATTGTGAAAGTATAAGTAACTTTTTTCCTTAAATTTATTTTTTATGTGTTAATAAGTTTTATAAGAATTATTTAACTACTTATTTTTAACTATTATTTTTCTCTTCTTTAAAATCTTGGGCACACGGATACACCAAGCTTTTATGTAAATCTTTTTGGAAGTCTAAAGCATTACCATATAGCGTGAAACTAAAGATCTGCATGCGTGTGACTATCAAGTAACTGCCAAAATAGTATCTTGAAAAATTAGCTCTTTGCCTTCATATATACTCTGCAGAGAAAAATAATAATGTCACCAAACTCCAATAGGCTTCTTTTTTCAGTAAAGTTAATACCATCTTACTCCTTTTTTAATTGAATTGAATGAGTCAGTGACAATCATAATTATTTTGTACTACTTTAAAGGCCGTGGAGCCCAGAGGAAAGAGCACGGTGTTCAAGGCCGAGGGACACCCAAGCTCAAGGTTGAGCTTTGTAACTTATCAAAATTTAGGCTGTGTTCTTCCTTAATTTCCTCCTCTTTAAAATGCAGGTGATGCTAAATACTTCGTGAAAGTTCTGGAAGGATTAAAGCGTCTCTTTAAGTCACTGACAGATTTGGTACTCAGCAAAAATCTCCTGGCAGCTTTTTCCCCTATAAATCTCAAGATTTCTTAAAATTCTCTGTAACCTTAGTACTCTCGAACCATTCGGAGTATACCAGCTAAAGCCTTTTCAAATATTTTCTTAAAAATCTAGAATTCTGGGGCACCTGGTGTGATCAGGTGAGCATCCCACTCTTGGTTTTGGCTCAGGTCATCATCTCAGGGTTGTAGGATAGAACCCCACATGGGGCTGTGCACTCAGCAGGGAGTCTTCTTGGACTCTCCCTCTCCTTCTATGCTTCCCCCTCATGCACGCATTTCTCTCTCTCTCTCAAATAAATAAATAAATCTTTTTTTAAAAATCTAGGAATTCTTAGGAATTTTCAGATAAATTTAATTTTATGAGATCAAATTTTTAAGCCTGTTGCATCATGAGAGAATGCTATTGAGTTTTCTGTCAGAATAATTATAAATAAATCAAGTTTCCTTTATAGTTGTTTTTAAACCAAATTTTAATTTTCTTAAATTGGGAATATGTATATTCTGTGGTCAGTAATAGTTCCTTTAATTCAGAATAACTTTTTGTACCACCATCAAGTGTACAAAGTAAACAAATTCTCCTTAAATATAAACCTTGAGAGGCGTCTGGGTGACTCAGTCAGTTAAGCATCAAGCGTCTGACTCTTGGTTTCCACTCAGGTAATGATCTTGGGGTGGTGACATTGAGCCCCAAGTTAGGCTTACACTCAACATGGAGTCTGCTTGAGATTCTCTCTCCCTCTCCCTACCCCTCCATTCCTCCCTGCTCACATCCTCTCTCTAAAGTAAATAATTAAAATCTTTAATTAAATAAATAAATAAACACCATCCAGTTTGGGATCATGGACCTCCAGAAAAAGAGGAAATCATACCACAGCTTGAAGAATCTAAGTAATCCCCCTGAGGACTTGTATTGTCTTTCTTGGTTTCTAACCTGGTACGATGCTTCCCACTTCCTATTGTTTACACAGACGGAGTTTAAATAAATTTGACTTGAATGGTATGATGTGAAAACTTTATTTGTGATGTAAAACTTCCCTTCATTTATTGTGGTTTTTTCACAATATAAGCATATCTAATATCCCAGGGTCAGCAGGATGATCATAAACCTGAGTATCTTAACGTTTATCACTGAAAAATTCTACAGTCATTCTCAAAATTAGCCTATTCATGCTGGTGTCATGCACAAGAACTGGCCTCTCTCCTAGAATTTTCTGTCACTAAAATGTGGAAAAGTATGTTTGTACCCAAGAAATAGCAGGTCGCACAGGTTCTGCCTTGCCAAAACCTGTATTCTTCCCATATGCTATACAGAAAACACTTCCTCCTGCCCATGTCATAGATAACCCCATGTATTAGTTAATAAAGGAAGGAAGCCAAGTAACATCTTAGCTTTAAAGCTAACTTTACATTTTTCATTTAACTTAACTTTCATTTAACTTAATTTAATTTTTCATTTAACTTTTGAGTATGGTATGTAGTTGTCCCAAAGAATACAAAATCTAATAGTCTGACAAGTACTTGACAGTGTATGCTCTTCGTTGTCTTTTTTTTTTCTATTGCACATGTCACAGTCACTTTTTAAAAACCAAACCTCCAAGAGCCTACCTTATCTTAGTAAAGATCCTAACTTAAATTAGTTAAATCATTATAGTTCTCATCATATTAGGTAACAAGACCCAAGCACGTGAATTAAGGCTTAGTTATGACCTAGCATTGGAGCTTGCAAGTATTCCCAAGTTATCCAGGCAGTCGTAGTGACTATTTGAATTTTTTTCTTTTTCCATTTTATCTTTTATTTTTCATTGGCATGGCAAAACCTGAAGTTTCTTTAGTCAAAGTGAAGTGATTTTATAATATGTATATAAAATCACACATTTTTTTCCTGGAAAAAAGTGTATTGTTTGTTTTATTTGCATTAGAAAAATTGCATGCTCTCCTGTATTTTATAACCTTTGGTTTATGCAGGAATATGCTGAATTTCAGTACCGGAGGAGGCACAGACAGCAGCGCCGTCGAGGAGATGTGCACAGTCTGCTCAGTAGCCCTCCGGACCCTGAGGAGCCGAGTGAGAGCACTTTAGGTAAGCTCTTGAGCTGGCTGTGTTTTAGTTTCTTGGTTCTCCTGAATTCGTTCTAAAAACTGGCTAATCTAAATGTTTACAGTTTGTAGTTCAGATATACACTCAATATGCAGATGCTTCACATGTCACACGACACAGAATCCAGGGAGATCAAGAACTTGGGCTGTGGGAGTCAGCTAGACATGGATACGTGACCCCTTCCCTGCTGTGTGTCAGTGTGAAACTTTAGTCAGGTTCACTTAACATCTCCAAGCTTCAGTCTCCTCATTCCAAAGAAGCAATAATAATAGTGCCACTTTGTGGGCTCGTGGGCTCCCTGTGAGCAGTAAATGAGAGAATGAATGTAAAAGCCTTACACACTGGTAGCACCTAGTGAGCACAAAATAAATTGTAGCTCTTGATTACTGTTACTGTGTTCATGGAATATTTTTCTCCTAGCCTCAGTCCCCCCTAAACATTCTTTAAAAGAGAGAAGATTGGGGCACCTAGGTGACTCAGTGGGTTGAGCCTCTGCCTTCAGCTCAAGGTCCTGGGATTGAGCCCCACATCGCACTGGGCTCTCTGCTCAGCAGGGAGCCTGCTTTCCCCTCTCTCTCTCTGCCTGCCTCTCTGCCTGCTTGTGATATCTGTCTGTCAAATAAATAAGTAAAATCTTGAAAAAATAAAAATAAAAGAGGATTTCTGGTATTAGAGATATATGATTTTTAATTATCAACTCTTAAATGTTTGTTAATGGAAAATCTTCAGACTATCATGTCAGTAGATCATCTTTAATATATCAGCATCAGTGAGCCTAAAGATTTGTTCTTCAGGCTATTGTAATGCCAAAATTCCTTAGTTTTGTTTGTTATTGCTTAAGAAAAAAAAGAGGAATGGGTGGTAGCACTTGCATTATTTATTAATAGATCCATATATAGTGCAAACAAAAATATAAAGAACAATCGTGTTTGAAGTAGTAATATTATATATATGTGTGTGTGTATATATATATACATAAACAGGAAAATTACATATATGTATAATTACACATGTAATTTTTTTCTAAATAAGGAAAAAGGGGTGCCAGTTAGCACCCCTTTTTGGAGCCCAGTGTGGGACTTGAACTCACAACCCTGAGATCAAGACCTGAGCTGAGATCAAAAGTCAGATGCCTTACTGACTGAGCCATCCAGATGCCCCAGTATTATATATATTTGATGAGACAAATATGGAAGAGAAATCACTGAAAGATTAAGTGAACACGGGTTTTTGACAGCACCAAAAGAGAAATTGTCGGCCGAAAAAAAGAAAAGATGAGTGAAATTTTGTATGACTAAATTGTCTCTGGCTCCACTTGCTTTGAAACAGACATCCCGGATGGTGGCAGTGGCCGCAGGCCTGGTGCCTCGGTGGTGAGCTCCGCGTCTATGAGCGTGCTGCACAGCTCTTCCCTACGCGACTACACCCCTGCCAGTCGCTCTGAAAACCAGGACTCTCTTCAGGTAGCCTTCCTGGGCAGCTCGTTGCCCCTGTTTATGCTCTTACTCTGTTTAGCATGGCTTCCTATTTTTACTTTTATTGCTTTTCTTTTTCTTCTTTTCATTCTAAAACCTTTGTTTCAGAGATGTGATACTGGGGAGGATTCTTAAATTTCAGAGTTTTCTTAAGGATTCTTTTTTCTCTTTAGTGTGGTCAAGGACAAAATTAAGATTTGAGTAGATAACACAATAATTGTGTATAAATAAAGGTAATATTTATTATCTTTGGGAAAAGAGTAGGTGCTAAACCTTATTCAGTTAAATCATTTTTCCTTTAAAATTTTAAAGTGATTTTACTTTCTGTCACCTCAGGCTCTGAGTTCCTTGGATGAAGATGATCCCAATATACTTCTTGCAATACAGTTATCACTGCAAGAATCCGGGCTGGCCATTGATGAGGAAAATAGAGACTTCCTCAGTAATGAGGCATCCTTAGGAGCTATAGGCACCTCTTTACCTTCCAGGCTAGACTCGGTCCCCAGGAACACAGATAGCCCTCGGGCAGCATTGAGCAGCTCTGAGCTGTTGGAACTTGGTGACAGCCTCATGAGATTAGGAACAGAAAGTGACCCATTTTCAACTGACACTCTGAGTTCACACCCTCTCAGTGAGGCAAGAAGTGAATTCTATCCCTCGTCCAGTGACCCCGACTCAGCTGGCCAGGACGCCAACATCAATGACAATCTCCTTGGCAATATCATGGCTTGGTTTCATGACATGAACCCTCAGAGTATTGCCCTGATTCCTCCAGCAGCTACAGAAATCAGTGCAGATTCTCAGCTTCCCTGTGTCAAAGATGAGTCAGAAGGTGTAAGGGATATGGAACTCTTGCCACCAGAAGAAGATTCAGTGTTTGAAGATGCTGTGGTCAGTGAAGGTAGAGGAACCCAAATAGAAGAAGCAAATCCTTTGGAAGAAAATACTCTGGCTGGGGAGGCCACATCTGTAGCTGGCAATAGTGGTAATGAGGCAGCCAACAAGGGGGATGGTTCAGATGTTTCAAGTCAAACACCTCAAACCTCCAGTGACTGGCTTGAACAAGTCCATTTAGTGTGAACTGCAGACCTCTGGGCTCTAAATGAGTCAAAGGTACAGATGGGATTCTAGTGGAGGATGCTTTATAGAGACTTGACCAACTCAATTCCAACTCCATTTTAAACCACTGACATTAGGTTGAATATGAAGGAGTTCCCTTGAACGGTAGCTTCATGTCTGATTTTAACCTTACGGAGAATTTCTTGGGTATTTAATGGGATAGCTTTTCCCTTTTGTACTGACAAAAAAGAAGAGTAAGAGAAACACAAATGGAATGAGTAGGCTAGATTCCACATTCTGAGAAAGTGCAGTCCTCTGTTTAGCCTAAGGTTGGCAATACTTAAATTGAACGTTTAAATTAAAGGCTTACTCCCTAAGCCTTGGGTGGTTTTTCCTCTTTTAAAGAAAAAAGTTTTCTTCATTTTAGAAGTTATTTTGGACAGATCTAATAACATTCGTTCCTCGGTCTGTTTGTGCTCTTCCATCACCTTCTTCCTTTCTGTGTGAGCAGTATGAACTGAGGTATCCAAGGCTTCTCCTTAGTGCTACATCTACCACAGTGTAGTTTCATATTCACATGAATCAAAGATTTCTTGTCATGTCTATTACAGTCCACTTGTGCCAAACTGACTCATGCGCTGACTAACAAGGCGTGTAGGCGTGCAGTGTCCTGGAGGGCTCCAGAGGAGTCTCGGCCTTCCCGGGAGTTAAAGGTGCCACTTGGTAGCAGTGATATTCCAGAATTGAATGGGCTTTTGTTGCCATGGAGACTGCATTTAAATAAATGTAGCCTGTAGCTTAAGTTAACTAAACCTAATGCTGCTGTTAAAAACAGTTTATTTTAATATTAAAATACAGTTGATTAGCAACAGCGGTGCTGTATTTTAAGAGACACTTTATTGGAAGTGCAATCATAGTTCTTTGTTTTCACACTTTTACAGTGCATTCTAATTACTAATGGGTGCAATTACTTTTAATGGTAAGTGTTTTATAAAATAGAAAAAACCGTGGAGTTTTCATGAGTTATAGTAAATCCCACAATTATTAAAAAATTCAATAAAACATCCTGCGCAACATGTTACCGTGCCTTTGCCTAACTAAATGGATAGTTGCCAGTTAAATAAGTGAGTAATTCAAATTTCAGTGTCTCTTCTGAAGTAACTATGCTATGAATTGCAAAGACCTCCATAAAACCACCCATGGCCTTGCCTTTACAGTAAATATAACAACTAAATGTTCAAACAGTTTGTTTGCCTAATAGCAAATGCTGATGTGTTTGTTCTATTGCACAATACTCATTTGCTGTGTGATTACTGTTTAGTGTTGAAAAAAATCAACTTCCTAGTTATCAGTGTCTTACTGTGAAGAAAATACTGGTCATAGTTGTAATTAAGAAACAATGGTACAGTGTGTAATTAAAACTAGAGTAAACTGTTGGAATGGCTGTTTTACTTATGTATTATCAAAACTAGCATAAGACAAAATAGATATGCAACACTCCATTTAATGTTTTGCCAGATTCTTACCAGAAATCTACAGATACCAAAATTTCGGTACTGAGCGTGTACAGGCAAGTCCTGGGCTGGGTAAAAGGTTATATTATTATTGATATCCATGTGAGTTGTGATTACGGTTTTTGATTAACATTTTTTTCCTCTAGAACCTGCTTTTGAAATTCTTGTCCTTCGAATTCATATGGCTAGAACATTATATTAGAATACTTAATATTCCCCAGGTTCCCTTGGAATAAATTATGTGTGAATTGCTCCTGTGCCATGGATATCAAAGGTCCACATTAGATTTTATTTCCCCAGTTACCAGAAACATTGATATCAATCCCCATTAAACTATTGGGGAAAATATTAACTTTGTCTACAGTGTATTACTGTATATTAAACTGAAACAGTCCATTAAAGGATTTTTTTACAAATTTATTTTGGATTAAATATAATCGACACCAATCAGTTTTTAGACCAAGTTGTAATTTTTCAATAGGAAGAGTCTTTGTATCACATCAAGACGTCTTGCAAAGCTGCAATAAGGTGAGAAAGAGTGGTCTGTGTGGAGACCTGTGGAGACAGTGTATGTGATGGGTTCCAGCTCCTTGCACCTTGTGCAGCACCCTTCGTTTCTGTGCTGTTATCTCCTGAGCATGAAAAATGATCATTATTCAATTTGTATTTCCTTGGTACATATTTTAAAAACAACACAGTCATTGACTTTACAATTCAGAAATAAAGTTTGGCAAAGCCTATTTTGTAAACAAGTTAATTTTATAATGTTAAAAAAAAATACTCTAACCTTGACTTGTTATTTGCACTTTCATAGTCTATACTTGATACATTCCCACTTTATATACAGTAGGATTCTACAAACCTGTAGATGTTTGGCCAAATGAATGCTGTTAATAATATGTAAAATTCTTTGATTAAACATTTATTACTTAAACCACTTCACTTTTGTCTCATTACATTATAGACTTTGTTTTAACCAAGTCAGGAAGCTGATTTTCTTCAAATTAAATTCCCTCCAATAAATGGGATTAATTTGGTTCTTAAATGTAATTGATTAGTGCCTAATATTTTTTTACCCCTGCCCTCTTCCTGAGTATTTTATACCCCAAAGATAAACTCCAGAACACTGCATGACAATGTGTTAAAACGTTGTGACTTCAGCACTCCTTTTATTTGCATCACTGCAGCTTTCAGGAGAAAAGTGTTATGATTTTTCCTTGAACTCTCCCAATAGAAACACAGAAAAAGATAGAATTTTAAGGTATTTTGTGAATAGAACAGGAAGAATTTTGTATGCCATATGCATAGAAGCACCACCATTTTATTATTCTGTCCCTTCTGAGTTACCAAAACAGCCCTGTGCATCTGACCTTCAGGTTTCACGGAGTCTGCCGGTGATAACCACTTAGTCATGTCGTTGTATTTATGCTTTTCATTCTGTGGATCTGAAACTTAACCGCGAATGTCCATCTGCTGAATTATTCTTCAGATGTTGTTTACTGCAGCAACTGATCTCATTTTTGTTCTCCATTTAGTCCTCAGATATTGTTGTTTACCTGTCATGAATTAAAACCTGAGACTTAACGGAAGTTTGCTTGTAATCTTAAAAGTTATAGTTAGTGTATCTCTGAAGAGTAGAATCTTGGAATCTAAATAACAGATTTGGGGAGTATTTCTTAAGGCTAAAATAAAAACTCTCTAGGGAAAAAAAAATTGTCATGTGCTCTGCACTGGAGCTGAATGGTATTATCTCAGCATTGGGCCATCAGGATAATCACTGGGTCTTCTTCTTAGCAACAATATGTTACTGCCTTGTCACCCATCACCCTCTCACCACAATAGGTAGGTTTCTTTCTAGAAAAATAGAAGTGGCTCTTTCTAGACTACTGAGTGACCATCATTATTTTAGGAAGAGGCAGTCATCGTGGTTATTAAAGAAAGATGAACCAGAAAAATTCTCTTTAGCTCTCTGTTCCACTTAGGACTGACAGGTGGCTGACAAACTGTGAGTGGTGGGCAAACTTTTGAAGGGCTTATCCTTCAGTCTTTGAAACTGTAGCATAAAGATATTCTAGATTGAGCTGTATGTCATTTTGTAGCCAGCTATTGCACAAGGGCCTAAAGTGCACAAGGCATCAGTTTACAGAGAGCATGAGAGATACATACATGAAAGGAGGAAGGACACAATATAGGAAAGGCTAATTGTCAGACAAGACAGTCTAGTTCTCTTGCACCTCTTCTGCGCCCACACACTTTGCTGGGTGTCCCAAGACTGCAAGGCCTGACAGCCGTTTTGCCTGGGTATTTTTCAGGATTTATGTAGTTAGTAACCTTGAGGACAGGGAGCAGGTATGCTGTAAAAGCAGTAGATTCCTCACCGTCGGTGTTTCTCAGTTGCATGCTTGGCATCCATCTGGACCCATTGGAACTAGGGACAAGGGGAACTGCCACAAACATGCCGATGTTCATTCTGCAGGCTGTGTCATGAGTGCTAAATAAGATCCTTGGCCTCTGACCCAAGAGTCTTGTCTTCTGTCCACATCTATGATGCTATGACAGGCCAGCTTACTTACGGGTTCTTACTGATAGGGTAAAATCAAATCCCAGGCCTGACAGTTTTGGCAATGGAGATGGAATGCTGACAGAGACGTGATTTTTCTGGAAGGAACCATGGGTCAGATTTGGGAATATAAGACTCCCTGGAAGTGGTAGTGAATGCTCTCTCGAAGTGACAGATGAGGGTTAATGCGGAGAGGAAGGATTCCCACTGTCCTGCTTATTACTGAACGGAAGTTGAGCCAATGTTTAAAGACTTTGCCAAAAAGCAAGGACTGAAACAAGCTGGCTAAATGGTGCCTTAGTGGTTGGTGACTCTTGCAGGCAGGCAGAGGAAGGAATATTTTCATGACAAGGAATCAGCATTTCCTGTGACTATCTGAAAGGCAGATATAGTTCCAGAGTCAAGGATCCCCAAACAGAAAATAAATGGTATCAGTGATAAGAACCTTGCTTTTTGATTGAGAGCTTTGGATGGACCAAAAGTTTAAAAGTGCATTTGGTTGGGCTGCAAGCAATCGTGGCACTGTTCACATGCGAAAGTGCACGCAGGGCAGGTGGCCCTCATAGCTGGCAATGATGACAAGGTGTAAGTGCTGGAGTGACAGAGGTGCTGGGTGGGGGTGGAGAAGAAAGAAGCCCCTGGGCCCTGGTTCTCTCTGGATGTTGACGGGCATCACCCCTGCCATGGAACAGTTAAGTTCCCTCTCCACAGGCTAGCGTCCCCCCACCTCCTCAGGTTTCCCCTCCTTCTTGGTTAGGGGATAACAGGACCTGGGTCCCATATGCCACCTGCTGTAGCTCCGGACTCACACATTATATACTCCTCAGCTGGGAAAGGACGAGCTCCGCAGCAGAGAAGGTGGGCTTCCCTTGTGAGTGGGGCCCTGTGGGTGACTTAGTGTAATATCACAGCTTCCAAATCTGAATGTCTATTGGAACTGATGTGTTACATGCCCGGAAGTACCCATCTCATAATTTTCATGGGATTTCTCCCATTCAAGGATTGTCATATGTAGAGAAGTGACAGTGGGTCATGTAAATCACTCTCCAATTAGCCTCCTTGTCCTCTCCTCTCCTGTGGTCCAGCGGAAACAATAAAGAACCCAGGAGAAGAAAGAGAACACACTCCTTTGGTTAAAGTACTTGGGCCATTTCCCAGCACAACATTGCCACCTGTCTGAAGCAGGCACCAAGCACACCCATTTTGTAGAAATTTCACTATTAACTGGCTCCTAGACTCTCGTTGAAACTGAATGCCTGACCCATGGAGGCCTTGTGACTCACTGATAGGACATCTCCAATTTGGAGTGAGTCAACTGTACTTAGAAACTGTTAACCTGGGCCCAGCAGGCATTGCAAGTCAAATAGAAATGATGTTAGAAGAGGTATATTTGAGAGTGCAGCTAGCCTGACCACAGCAGTAAGTATCTCAATTTACATGAAAAAAAAATTAGAAGCTACCCCTTCAGGAGATATTTTGAGCCCAACTTGAAGCAAGGTCACTGGCTTAGTTGGGGGAGTTGAGGTCTCAGTTGACAGAATGCCTGCGCTCCATTCAATTGCTTGGCAGCAATTTCTACCAAGTCCCAGCAAAATTTTCTTGTAAGCTATAGAGAATACAATTCTAAAACTTATATGGAAAGGCAAAGGAACTAAAATAGCTAAAAACTATTTTGAAAAAGAAAAATTAAGTGGGAAGAATTGTTCTCATTTTCAAGACTACAGTAGTCAAGACTGATACTGGTGGAAGGATAGACACATAGATCTACAGAAGATGGAGATACAAAATCAGCCCCACACAGGTGTCATCAATTGATTTTGACAAAGGTACAAAAAATAAATGAAGGATAGTTTTTTCAACAAATGATGCTGGAATAATTGGTTTTAAAATGGGCAAAAACATGAATGACTACCTAAACCTCACACTACATAAAATGTAAAATGGATCACAAATTTAAATGTAAATATAAAACTTTCAGGAAGTAAAAAACGTAGTAGAAAATCTTCATGATCCAGATTAAGCAAAGAATTCTACCGCTTGATACCAAAAGCATGATCCATAAAAGAAAACATTGATAAATTGGACTTCATCAAAATTTAGCACTTTGCAAAAGAGCCTTGCAAAGGCGAAAAGCTCCAGACAGAAGATTTGCAAACCACGAATCTAGAATATATAAAGAACCCTCAAAATTCGACGGTACAAAGACAATCCAGTCTAAAATGGACAAAAACATGAAGAGACATTTTCCCGAAGAAGATAATGTGACTAACAAAGGAGCACGTGAAAAATTCAACGTCACTATCCACCAGGAAATACGAATTTAAAATCACAGTAAGACATGCTACGTGCCTATAAAACAGGCTAAAAGAAATAGCAGCAACACCAAATGCTGGCAAGCACGCAGAGAAACTGGATCGCCTGGGCGCCACTAGTGGGAATGTGAAGGCACAGCCACCCTGGAGGAGAGTTGGGTAGTTTCTTTTAAGAACCAACCGTCCACTTGTCATAGGACCCAGCACTTGCACTCCTGGAGGGAAAGTGAAAAACATGTCCACAGAAAAACCTGTACATAATTATTCATAGCAGCTTTATTTGTAGAAACCAAAAACTGGAATCCACTCAATGTCCTCTGGTAGAGGAATGGCGAACTGTGGTCTCTCATTGCAGTGGAATGCTACTCAGCTGAGAAAGGGGAATGAGCAACTGACACGACGTGTGACGAGTGGGATGGATCTCAAAGGGGTTACGCTAAGTGAAGAAAGCCAATCTCAAAATGTCACCTACTGTATGATTCCACATATGTAAATTTTTTGAAATGACAAAATAGAGATGCCAAACAAATGAGTGGCTATCAGGGCTTAGGGATGGTGGGGTGGGGGTGTGGCTATAAAGGGGTTGCACAAGGGACGTCTTTGTGGTGATGGAATAGTCTATCTTGGTTACACTGTCTACATGAATCTACACGTGTGATAAAATGTGGAACTGCACATACATATTGTACTAATGTCAATTTCCTGGTTCTGATGTTGTACCTTATGTAAGAACCACTGGGGGAAACTGGGTAATGAGTACACAGGGCCTTCCTACATTTTCTTTGTAACTTCCTGTGAATCTGTAATTATTTCACAATAAAAAGTTAAAAAACAAAGGCCAAATTTGGCCTGCGGGCTTTGGTGTGCTGACTGCATCTTTAGAGCAACAATCAGATCAGTAAAGGGTTTTCTTAGTGCATTATGAGCTGTCAGTAGTGCTGCAACTTGAGAACCATCAGTGAGATCTTCAGCACTGGATTTGTTTCAAAGACTATGATTAACTGCCAACATTTGTTCTTGACAGTTGCGTCAAGTATGTGCCATGGATATTTTGGCCATTGACGTTGTTTTGAGCCTCTGAGTGCCAAGGGGCATACTGATTTTAAAAAGAACGAGCCTAACTGTGCAATTAGCCCTTAAGATGAGTAGTTTCACCAAGGCCCTTTTGTATTAGATAGATACATGTGCTCATCGAACCCTGCCTAGAGCTAGAGAAGGGAATACCTGTTTGGGATAATATAAGAACAGAAGTTAAAAGTAAATTATAGGTAGCCCCACATTTGTGGGCATTATAGAAAGCATAACCTGAACTCTGCATTCTCCCAGTTTTTTCCCTGTAAGCGTCCACTACCCTGCTGTGGACATCTGAAGTTGATGGACAAAGGTGCTGCGCCTTATTGGGTTTGAGGCCACTCCTGATGGGTTTTCAAAATGGGGGCTCTTCTCAAAAGACAAATTTCTAATATTGGGAATAAATTAATCTCCTCAGATAGACTGATGCCAAGAGGTGTGGCCTAGAGTCCTTACTAAGTGCAGAAGTAAAAAGATTGCCATGGTTGTATTAGAATTTCTTCTAATCGGGGCACCTGGGTGGCTCAGTGGGTTAAGCCACTGCCTTCGGCTCAGGTCATGATCTCAGGGTCTTGGGGTCGAGTCCCGCATTGGGCTCTCTGCTCAGCAGGGAGCCTGCTTCCCTTCCTCTCTCTCTGCCTGCCTCTCCATCTACTTGTGATTTCTCTCTGTCAAATAAATAAATAAAATCTTTAAAAAAATAAAAATAAAAAAATTTTAAAAAAGAATTTCTTTTAATCAAGTCACTATGTAACAGCACATAGAGTAGATTTGCAATAGGCTGTGTGAGGTTAGGAACGTTGCTGAGACAGTGGAAATGCCTGATGTGTTGCTGGGACAGCAGCAACTTAAGAAATCTGTTGGCTTGTCCCTATTATATACAGCAAGGCTTTCTTGATGCCAGGATCGTATGCAAAACCTCAAGCTTCCCAGCTGAATTTTCTTCTTTTATGGAATTAATTCACCAGGGCACTGTATCAAAGCCTCTGGCAGGTACTCACATGGCAATGTTTGTTAATGTATCCAGACCCAGGAGCTTTAGAGGGTCCTCCGAGATTTTTTTCGCTGAGTGACTTTAAAGTCCTTTTCTACTCGCTCATATTTCAGAGGTTACGCCCATCAAGACTTTGCCAGTAAGTAATGACATTATAAACACAGTAAGAAAATCTAGTAAAATAGTGGAGCTAGGCCTAATCTGAAACAACAGGTTACCAGAAAGTCAGGTGTGTGTGACTATAGTGTTGGACTTAAAATTCAGGTGTCTTACTTGAGATCTAAAAATTCAGTTAAATCTAGAAACGAAGCTCTCTATTCTAGAGAGACCAGATGGAAGAGGCATCTAATTTCTCCCATCCTACCCCTGCACAATTCTTTGGTGCTAGAAAATGGCCCCTTCTTCTTTGCATGCCAGGTACTAAAGGGGTTCAGGCTCCAAAGTCTTCCCTGAGAGCAATAAATTGCTTAATACAGAATTTAGTCTATGTAATTTCTAGATTAAGTATTATAATGATTTCTATAGAGTCAGTTCTGTAGAACTTGAAACCAAAAATTGCCTAGACTTGCCAGGTGTTGTATTTGTAAGAGAAAATAGAAGCATTCCCTGCATCCATATATTATACATAGCAGAGTTCTCAAAAATTCAACTTACACGTATCTGGTAGTTAACCAGAAATGTACTTCCCAAAGCAATTTATACTTCAATAATATTACTTAAACATGCTGTGCTTGTCAATCATCCATGAGGATCTTAACATTTTAATTATGTAAATGATAGGTCAGTGAACTTCTGTAAAAATCCAGCTGGTAAATATTTTAGACTTTGCAGGCCACATAGTGTCTGTGGCTGCTATTCCATTTTGTTGTAGCACAAAAGCATTCATAGGCAGTAAGTAAATGAATGGCTGTGGTTGTGTTCTAATAAAACTTTATAGAAACAGACTAGATTTGGTTTAGGGGCCTTAGTTTGCTGAATTCTGGTATAAAGGAACTGTCCATGTGTATAATGTTTGTATTAGGAGAAGGTACCAGGGCATTTACTATCTTGATAATATTTTCCCTATAAGACCCTTCTCCAAGGCAGGCTTGCCTTCCCCCCACCCCCATCTCCATAAGATTCCTTTACATGGTATGACCTTTAATCTTCATTTTGCTCGAGATCCAGTTCAAAGTTTTTCTGTGTTTGTTATTGGTTTACTGTATAGTTTCTGCTCTAGGCTCCGTCTGTTTTCTTTCTCCAGCAAAGCTCTCCTACACTGGGCATCTCTCACCTTCTGTGGCAGTAACAAGTTAATCTCATGTCAGGAACCTACCTCCCTTTGCACAGGTGGTAGCTTTTTGAGTCCTAAAATCACTGGAAATAAGGCAGAGGAATTTGGCTCAGCAAAACCCTGGGGATTCTAACTGAAGCTAAAGTCCACTGTTACCTCCAGACTCCTCTCAGTTCTGCATCTCTTCCATTAGCTACAGTTTGGGAAAAGGACAGGGGAGGATGAGCAAGGGTCTTCTGGGTGTCTGGGACTTGGCTTGCAGCAATTTGAGAGACATACACCACCACTAAGAATTTCAGAATGATACTTTGAGGGTTCAGCTCACTCAAAACTTGTCCCTGCTGGCTCCTGGTTTTCCTTTAGGAGACAAGGAAATGGCAGAAACATTCTAAAGCAATGGAATCCTAGAAAAGCTGTGAGACAAATGTCTGGCCCCAGCAGAAAACAGGTGGCATTTGCAAATTATTTTGCCCAGTCAAGTTCACTTCAATTCCATGTTAGCCTAATTTATTATTAACTTTGGGCCTTTGGAAAACCAAGACTTAACCTCCTCAATGGAAGGAATCAAACTTCCTTCCACAGTAAGCTTTTTATTCCCACAGCCTTGATTTTTCGGTCTGATTCTATTTCATTTTATTCTGTTTGTCTAATTTGCGATGCCATAGCATCAAAGACAGACACACAGACAAAGCTCGCCTGAATCTAAACCGCTGGCTGACTGATCCATTTCAGACTGATGGTCTGAAAGAATTACACTATGGTGATCTGCAGTCATCACAGAATTATAATCTATAATCTATAATCTATAATCCACTGTTGTTTGAAAATTTCCTGAACTAGAACTCTTTGCTCTTGATTGTGTCTATTTGGAAAAGCTCATCTGCCTTATTCACAGCCTTCTTTTCTCTAATACTTTCGATAAATGAGGAAGGAGTTTTCCCAGTCCTCTCAGGCTGACTCCCACTTGCCGAACCGCTGGCAGCCAGAGCAAACCTCTGCTGTTCTCAGAGTCCTGATCCCCCCAGCGTGGGCTCTGCACACCCTACCTCCTCTGCTTCACATCTCTCCTCTGTCCCAAAAGAGGCTGCCACAGGTAAATGTTCCAATCCCTCTCTCCAGTTTTGGAAAAAAAGCCCTGGGCCTGTCTGAGGCCCTTCCTCTTTCTATCCCTACTCACTAGGATTTTTCTCCATTTCTAGCACCTTCATTTCCTCCTGCCTTCAAACGTGCCCCAAATGCCCCCCATCCTGGGGAGTGAAAAACCAAGAAGTAAAAAACACACAACCTTTGCCTTCCCCTGCTGTTTCTCTCCTTCCAGGAGTGAAGCAACCAGATTTCTCTCCTTCCACAACTTCTCCTGCCTCCATGAAGTCTGCACTCTGTCCTCGCTGCTCTCCAAATCAGTGATCCAGTCATTGTCAAATCCATTGGTCTTGCACTTGCTTTTATTGTGACCTTTGGGTGTAGGTTTAATGAAACAGTGTAGTGTGTTCTCAAGGTTTCTGAGACCTCGCAGCCCTACGTGAATTATAGCAACACCTCACCAATACCTTCCTGGAAGGCTCTGCCCAGCCTCTGTAACGTTACGCTTTCACTGTTGTTTTCGTTACCCAATATTCTTTTTCTTCCTTCAGTCTACTAATTACTGACATTTCTGGAATCTGGTCTTTGGACTCCCCTATGTATGTCATTCCTGACTGTTTCATCTGTCCTCCCGGCCTCATTTCTCACCTGCGATGGCCCCCAATTACCTCTAGCCCCAAGCTTCAGCCCTTGAACTCTGCCAGATTCACATTTCCTGTTCCCACATAGTCAAAATATCTAAACCTTTTCTCACATCACAACCCCCCAAGTCATTTCCCTCTTTCCTAAGATGGCTTTATTTTAGTAAATGACAATTACCCCCAGTGAAATCTGGGACTGCCCTATTTCTCCCCTGCCCTGAAGAGTCATCCAATCAGACATCAACTTCCAACACCCTTTTTTGTCCATTATCACAATCACATATGATTGACTCATTCTATCCCATTTATCATCCTAGGTCTGTCCTTTAGTGCCTTCAGTGTATGCCTCTGCATTAGCTCTGATACAGACTTCCTCTCTAACCCTTCCTTCTCTGCCATAACCCACCTGCAATGGCCAGACATTCTTCTATAGCAGTGCCTTCACCATGATACTGCAATCAAAATCTTAGGCCTACAAGATGAAGGTCCAAAATCCTGAGTCTAAAAGTTGAGGTCCTCCCTCACCTGACATAACATAAATCTCTCCTCTTGGACTCCCTCCCTGAACCACCTGAAGCACACCAAGGGTGGGCCTGCTCCCTGCCTTTGTTCATCCTGCAGGTGTGACTTTCTGCTGGGGTAAGCACCAGAGACTGGCTTGACCGACACCTGGATTACAAACAGGTGAGGCAAGGATGTAGCCAAATTTCCTCTGGATGGATTTGAAAGTGTGAACTTTTGTATCCCGGTGAAAATTTTCTCATTGAGCATCTCATACCAACAAGGTGTGAGACTCCAGGAGGAATATAAAGATCTGTCTAATCTATGACCTTCAGGAGCATAATCAAACCAGTTATGTAAGGTATGTATAAATAAGTCATGGAAAATATTAAAACTTCTTATTGATCAGTGGGTATGGAGTTTCAGTTTTGCAAGATGGAAACATTTTGGAGATTGGTTGTACAATACTGTGAAAGTACTTAACACTACTGAGCTGTACACTTAAAAGTAGTTAAGATGGTAAATTTTGTTATGTGTATTTTATCATAATTAAAATAATTTTCTTAGTAGTTCCAGACAATCAGGGGAGGTGGTTGCTGAGATAAGCCCACAAATAGAGGTGGGACAGGGACAATTAACTGTTAATTCTCTCTACCCCCTACTACATGGCTGCTATTATTCTCTCCAGTCTGACCCTGGGACTTAGGGAAAAGGTAGAACTCTTTAGTTTATCTCACTCTTGAAAAAAAAAAAAAAGTCATGTCATAATATTCAAGAATGTCCACAGAATGTCCAAGAAAAGAGAAGGGGTAAATACAGATTTCTGTAATCAAATTTATTCATGTACAGAGATGTTGTTTACAGCTTTAAAGACGGCCTGGTAAACTTCAACAATGTTATAGACATCTTACAAATGTTTGTTAGTATATAATTATGATACTCATCTCTTGAATTTATAAAAATCAGAAGTGTTCCCCAGAAAGTTTTGCAATGTGCCAATGGAACTAAAAATGTCACAGCTACAGCTACCATCTACTGAATGCTTGGTTTCATTTCACAAAAAAATAATAATTTAAAATTTTTTTAAAATAAAAGTTTTATAAATTGGTAACCTCCGCATGTCTCTACCTGGCAACATGTCACAGGCATCCCTCCTTCCCTCATTTTAGCATGAACTAGTCTTCGCCACATGACTACCGTCCCAGTCCAATCAGTTGCAAAATAAAAATGAAAAGGTTGATGATGTCCAAGTAGATGTTCAGGGCAGCAAAAACATACTCTTCAGGGTCCAGGTCAGAGTGATGGTGGCGCCCTCCCACCATGAGCTGTACATCCATCACCAAGTACTTAAAGAGAAGAAAGAAGGATTAGCTACCTAAACTGTACATTTCTATCACATAAGAATCCTAAATTACCTGGAAAAAAATATTTTAGCATCAGTAAATATAGTTCAGAAAGTCAATTTGTGACTATATTTGATCTTTTTACAGCCTCAACCATTCACTTTGTCCCCAGGTGTGTCTTCAGCCTACTACAGCAAGTGTGCCATCCTCCTGATGCCAGTGGCACCAAATCTGTAAGCCTTCTTTTGCTTTCTAAATGCAGAAAATTTGGGGCCTTTAGCCAATGAGGTAGAGCAGGTAGAACAATTGGACACAGAGATAAACTACAAAATTCCTTGTATTTGTGATTTCCCCACATGTTCTTGCTGAAAAAAGAACAAAAATAAAGATGGTCCCTGACATTTAGATTCACACCCAGCAATAATTCTGAATTCTTGAAGCTTGGGATGATACCATTTTTCAAGCCCTGACTTTGGGATGGTTTTATGATGATGTTGAAATTTCCAAAACAGAAGTAAGGGAAGATAGAATTTGTAGATGGTTAAATATTTCCCAAAATAAATGTTTAGCTCAGCTCCAGTAGGTAAAATCAGGAGCTCCTAAAACATCCGTAGAAAAATCAGGCAGACCTCTTGGCCTTATCCTTGCTGCCGGGTGAGCAGCCCCGGGCAGCAGGAGTACATTAGAGGAGGAAAAGGGAACAAGTGGCCCCTTACTTCTTTGTATACAGATTTTAGTGTGTATCCAGATCTTTGTATCCAGATCTAGTGTGGGGCAGAGCCACAGAGCCCCACCAGACAGATCAATGCTGGCACTATAGAGAATACTTGGGGTTTTAAGGATGCTTTAAAATAATTCATTTACAACAATAGTCACATCAGTCAGACCCATCCCAAGTGATTGTGGTATCAGCTCTCTGTGGGCCCCAGTTGCCACTTAGACTGGGAAGGATAAGGAGGAAGGGAAAAAGAGAAGGAGGAAAGGGCACCTCCTGATATGAGCTTTATGCCAGTTCAATACAGACCTCATCCCACGTAAAGTGTGACCCACCCAGTGGAGGCAGGAGAGATTAACTGAGCCTCCAAGAAGGGAAGATCATATTGTGGCGAAGGGCAGAGAAGGAAGTCCAACCCAAGGCTGGATGCCAAAACAGGTGCTGCACCTGGACACTGAATCCCTTCTCCTCACTGCTCCCCCCACCCCATGACTGATTCTAGCAACTTTGGAGGGCGGGAAATAAGCTAGGTGACCAGTCATTCCAGTTTGTCCAGGACTTGAGTGTGTCCTTAGTAACCCTCAGTGCTAGGCAAATCAGGGCAGTTGGTCACCCTAGAAAACGGACTGCCCAGGAGCTGAGTTTCCAGCCTTCATTTATCACCCTGGCAACCTGACTTCTGTGGAGAAGCACTTTTCTCTCTTCCTCTCCTCTAACCTCCTGACTTTTTCTTATTTCCTCTTATTAGAGGGTAAACAACTTCTAATCGTTTCACAGACACGACTTGGTGGTTGGGAGTATACCTCCCACGTGAACCGTTTTTGAAAAAGTGAGAGAGTAACCCCAGGAACATTTGGGGTTAACACCCTGCCTCACCCCTACAGCTCTGGTGGTTAACCATCCTGTCCCTAACCCTCTGAAAAAATTTCAGTTTCTCTCTCTCCCCTTATTTGTTTAGTGTTGGGTAGGCCTGAGCCTACAAGACTATTTGTTCTGCCTCCAGACTGGGAAGAGAAACACCAATGTACTTTTGCCTGGAAACAAACTATGCCTGAAACAGGACACAAGAGAGTAACAGCAGGCGTCTCTATGCAAAGGATGAGAGCATATGAGTGAAGGTAAACAAGCACAAGTCCGTTCCCTTCATATCAGCAGAGGGAGTAAGAAAACTGAAATGTGCATACGTAACCTTAGCCTCCTGGTCTAAATTTTTCTGACATTTAAAAATAAGATAGGACATAATTCTAACAAAAAAGAACATAATGTAGCAAAATGTTAATATTTTAAAGCTGGGTGATAATGTGTGGAGTTCATTTCTCCATTCTCTCTACTTCTGGGTATGTTTGGAAATGCCAAAAATAAAAAAATTAAAGAGAAAACCTAAAATATGTGACATGATAAAAGCATAAAATGGAATACCATGCAGCCTTTTATTATTTTTTTTCAAAGATTTTATTTATTTATTTGACAGAGAGAGATCACAAGTAGGCAGAGAGGCAGGCAGAGAGAGAGAGAGGAGGAAGCAGGCTCCCTGCTGAGCAGAGAGCCCGATGCGGGACTCGATCCCAGGACCCTGAGATCATGACCTGAGCCGAAGGCAGCGGCTTAACCCACTGAGCCACCCAGGCGCCCCCCATGCAGCCTTTTAAAGAGAATGAACTCAATCCATGTCTGCCAAGATATAGAGGCCATTATTTTTAAGTGAAAAAGCAAAGACAGAACATTCTAGTTTTTTAGGGCCAGTCATATTTAGCAGTAGGGAGGTTGTATACCAACTTTAGTGACACTAATGCTAATAAGCTCTGAGAACCCACTACCATCTGATCAGTCAAGACAGAACATTCTATGAAGATAAGTGTGTGTGAATGGCCAACACAATACTGAAGAAGAACAGAGTTGGAGTACTGATGCTACCTGACTTCTACCTGAAGCTACCTGTAGCTTAAGACTTACTATGAAGCTACAGTAAGGTAAACAGTGTGGTACCGGCGAAAGAAGAGACAAATAGATCAATGGAACAAACTGGAGAGCTCAGAAATAGATCCACATGAATATAAGCAACTGACCTTTGACAAAGGAGCAAAGGCAAGACAATGGAGCAGCATAGTCTCTTCAACCAGTGGTGTTAGAACAAGTGGACATCCAGATGCAAAAACACAAATCTAGACAAAGACTTTATACTTTTCATAAAAATTAACTCAAAATGGATCTCTGACCCAAATGTAGAACACAAAACTCTAAAACTCCTAAGAAGATGACATAGGAGAAAACCTAGATGACTTGGGTGTGGTAATGGCTTTTTAGATATGACCCCAAAGGTACAATCCATGAAAGAAATAATGCATAAGCTGGAGTTCATTAAAATTCAAAACTCCTTTTCTGTGAAACTCAATGTCATGAGAATGAGAGAACAAGACATTGAGGGGAGAAAATATTTGTAAAAGACACATCTGATAAAAGACTGTTATCTGAAATATTAAAAAAAAAAAAAACCTCTTAAGACTCAACAATAGCCTTTTCAATAAATGGTGCTGGGAAAATTGGACAGCCACATGCAGAAAAATGAAATTGGACCATTTCCTTACACCACACACAAAAATTGACTCAAAATGGATGAAGGACCTCAATGTACGAAAGGAATCCATCAAAATCCTTGAGGAGAACACGGGCAGCAACCTCTTCGACCTCTGCCACAGCAACATCTTCCTAGGAACAACGCAAAAGGCAAGGGAAGCAAGGGAAAAAATGAACTACTGGGATTTCATCAAGATCAAAAGCTTTTGCACAGCAAAGGAAACAGTTAACAAAATCAAAAGACAACTGACAGAATGGGAGAAGATATTTGCAAATGACATATCAGATAAAGGACTAGTGTCCAGAATCTATAAAGAACTTAGCAAACTCAACACCCAAAGAACAAATAATCCAATCAAGAAATGGGCAGAGGACATGAACAGACATTTCTGCAAAGAAGACATCCAGATGGCGAACAGACACATGAAAAAGTGCTCCATATCACTCGGCATCAGGGAAATACAAATCAAAACCACAATGAGATATCACCTCACACCAGTCAGAATGGCTAAAATCAACAAGTCAGGAAATGACAGATGCTGGCGAGGATGCGGAGAAAGGGGAACCCTCCTACACTGTTGGTGGGAATGCAAGCTGGTGCAGCCACTCTGGAAAACAGCATGGAGGTTCCTCAAAATGTTGAAAATAGAACTGCCCTATGACCCAGCAATTGCACTATTGGGTATTTACCCTAAAGATACAAATGTAGTGATCCAAAGGGGCACATGCACCCGAATGTTTATAGCAGCAATGTCCACAATAGCCAAACTATGGAAAGAACCTAGATGTCCATCAACAGATGAATGGATCAAGAAGATGTGGTATATATACACAATGGAATACTATGCAGCCATCAAAAGAAATGAAATCTTGCCATTTGCGACAACATGGATGGAACTAGAGCGTATCATGCTTAGCGAAATAAGTCAAGCAGAGAAAGACAACTATCATATGATCTCCCTGATATGAGGAAGTGGTGATGCAACATGGAGGCTTAAGTGGGTAGAAGAAGAATAAATGAAACAAGATGGGATTGGGAGGGAGACAAACCATAAGTGACTCTTAATCTCACAAAACAAACTGAGGGTTGCCGGGGGGAGGGGGTTTGGGAGAAGGGGTTGGGATTATGGACATTGGGGAGGGCATGTGATTTGGTGAGTGCTGTGAAGTGTGTAAACCTGGTGATTCACAGACCTGTACCCCTGGGGATAAAAATATATGTTTATAAAAAATAAAAAAATTTAAAAAAAAAAAAGACTCAACAATAAAACAATCTGATTTTAAAATGGACCAAAGTTCCTAAGAGACACCTCACCTAAGAAGGTATACTGGTGGAAAATAAACACACTAGTAGAAACTCTGCCTCATATGTCATAAGGGAAATGCAAAGTAAGACAACAGGAAGATACCACTCTTAAAATGGCCAAATTCTGGAACACTTATGACATCAAATGCTGCTGAGGATATAGAACAACAAATTCTCAGTCATTGCAGTGGGAATGCAAAACGGTACAACTACTGTAGAAGACAGTTTGGCAGTTTCTTATAAAACGAAACATACTTGGGGGTCCCTGGGTGGTTCAGTGGGTTAAAGCCTCTGCCTTTGGTTCAGATCATGATCTTAGGGTCCTGGAATCAAGCCCCGAATCGGGCTCTCTGCTCAGCAGGGAGTCTGCTTTCTCCCCCGCCTCTCTCTCTGCCTGCCTCTCTGCCTACTTGAGATCTCTGTCGAATAAATAAATAAAATCTTTAAAAAAAAAAAACTAAACATACTTTTACTCTCCAATCCAGGAATCATGCTCCTTGGTATGACTCAACTACCCAAAGGAGTTGAAAACTCACAGAAACCTGCACACAGGTGTTTGTAGCAGCTTTATCCAAAATTGCCAAACCACGGGAGCAAACAGGATGCCCTTCAGTAGGTGGATGGAACCATAAATCGCAGCACCATAGACAACAGAACGTTACTCGGCACTAAGAAGATATGAACTGTCCGGCCACAAAGGGATGTGGAAAACTTAAGGGCACATCACTAAGCAAAAGAAGCTGTTCTGAAAAGGCTGCAAACTGAATGACTTCCACTATATGACATTACGGAAAAGGCAAAATTTAGAAACGGGAAAAAAATCAGTGGTTACCTCGGGATAGAGGCAGGGAAGGGATGAAAAGGTGGAACACGGGATTTTGAGAGCAGTAAAAAATACTCTGTATGAGGTGGCAATGACGGAATATGTCAGTATATATTTATCTAATCCCACGGAGTGTACCACACCAGGAGTGAAATCTGATGTAAGCTCTACATGACTGTGATGTGCCCAGGTCGTTTCGACAGTGAAACAGATGTACCAGTCTGGTGGGGGATGTGGATCATGAGGGAGGCCATGTGTGGGGGCAGGGGGGATACAGGAAATATCTGTACCTTTCTCTCTGTCGTGCTGTGAATTTAAAAGGGCTCTAAAAATTGTCTTTATAAAGAAAAAAGAAGAAGGGAAAGGAGGAGGGGGAGGGTGAAGTCTTCCAGAGGGCTTTCCGGTCAACTCCTGACTCTACTAGACTCTGGGGCTAACACAGGCTTAGGGGCATTGTCAATGCAGAAACCACATGCTTTGTCAAAGTGAGGGAGAAATGGACTTACAAGTGAGAAGATTATAGTTCCAAGGCCAGCATACAACAGATGCAGCCACTGCAAAGAGAAGAAACAATCTACATTAAGAACAAGATTCGGAATAATGAAAGGACTCACCTGGACCATTGCTGTTAGATAAGGACTCAATATTAAGGCAAGTCAAATCCGTGGGGAAATGCATTTTTTTTAACATCATGGTCCACAGCATCCACTCCATTCCTTGCAGCAAACAATCATATGTTTGCACCCTTGCCAAATCAGTTTTATCAAGTGTTAAACGTCTCAGGCGTGGTAGGGCAAATTGAACATTCTGGATATGTTTTACTTTTTGCCATCTCATAACCCTTCTATAGTATCTGCACCTATACTCAGCTCTTGGAACAAGGTCACTCTGAAAATAGTGCCCTTCAGGTACCCCTGCTAGAGCTGAGTGACAAGAGGTGGAAGACATCGGCTCCAAAAGCAGTGACTCTGTAGACTGACCAGAAACCTTATATGTGACTGGGATCAAACAGATGCACCAGGCCAGTCAGAAATTCTCAGAGTCTGTTTTATCATCAGCTGTGCTGGAGCTGTTACTCTACAGAGTTGGCCAGTCAACTCAGACCAAGAGGGGGGGGGGAGCATTTCCATTTCTATGAATCCTGTCACTGCTTCCTACATAGAAATTCCATGAATATCCCCTGTGTCTTTGCTTCAAGCTAGTCTGTTCCGTGGAACCCAAATAGCCCTAATCAGAATAGAATGGTCTGAATGCCAAAGAGGTTGGCTCTCTATTTGGAGAGGATAAGGAGGTGGTGCATAACATGTAAGAAAAATAATGTCATTCACTCTTCAGGACAAGAAAGCTCATCCTAGGCAAATAGAGCATTCTGCAAACCAGGGAAGATTCTTGGTGAAGGGCATAAATCAGGAGTCAGTGACACAGTGTGGGAGGGGCAGTGTTTCTAGACTGAGCTAATAGTAAGAAAATACCTGATTACTAGAGTCTGAAGAATTCAAAATTGCCCAAGTCAAACAAGCATGTATACTTACATCAAGGTTGGACAACAAGTGTCCATCGGAGTCTTTCATTTAAATGTGTGTAAGATTATATAGTGTAGATATTTGTGAAAGGAAGTTTACAGTAGGAACTGGGATTCATCTATCTAGTAGAAAACAGAGTTCCTTAACTGCATCCAGATGGTATTGTAAAGAGCTATGGAACCAACCTAATAAATATTTGGATTATTACTACCACCACTATCTGGGCTACCCACCACCCACCTTCCCTCTCCTCACTTGGTGCCTGATATGCTACTGGGGTCGACCAGGTCTTCCAGCCCCCCGCAACAACCCAGCCCCTTTCCTCCCAGAGACATTTCTCCCAGTACAGTCTTCATCTGCTTCACCTCACTGAGCATCTGCTTCTCAGAGGATCTAGGCCAACACAACCAGCAAGTCACCCTACATTTCTAACAGTTCTCTGAAGTTCCCAAACGAGATCCCACTTACATATGATCGTATGAAGAGTAAGAGAATTCCATAGATAAGAAGTACGAAGAGTGAAACAAACAGGATTCCGTTCAACATCGTGAAATCCCACTGAGGAAACATAGCACAAAAAACAACTCAGTTATCATCTATAAGGAACTTCAGGATGTTTAGAGATGCATTTGATACCCATAGACAGACACTGACCCATTTGCTAACAATTTACCGGGAACATTTCTGGTAACCATGAAAATCCATTCTTCCCTACCACGGGAAAATACTACATTAAAAAGTGTGTTGTTGACTGGAACATGCTTCAGAAGCAAATATGGAGGAAATCACAGGAGCCAAGGATATAAGAGAGTTCATTATACTATCCTATTTTTGTATTTGTATGAGATTTCCCCTACTAAAAAAGCTTTGTTGAATAAATAGGATGTAAATTTGTATGTCTAGTATGATCATAATTAGTCATATTTTCTCAAAAGTTTTGTGCACAGAATACAGTAATGGAATGAAATAGACCAATGTTAACTGGGCACCTTTTTCATGTTTCTATGCATACATTTAGTAAAAATACACTATACTTTCAAAAATTATTGCTAATGATTCTTTTGTTATTTTGAAATTCATTAATATGTTTTTTGGTTTCACCTTTTTAATAAATCAGGGACCAAATCAGCCTGGGAAAGATGAGGATTCCTTTTTCTTTTTTTCTAAAGATTTTATTTATTTATTTGTCAGAGAGAGAGCGAGTGAGAGCGAGCACAGGCAGATAGAGTGGAAGGCAGAGGCAGAGGGAGAAGCAGGCTCCCCGCGGAGCAAGGAGCCCGATGTGGGATTCGATCCCAGGACGCTGGGATCATGACCTGAGCCGAAGGCAGCCGCTCAACCAACTGAGCCACCCAGGCGTCCCCCTTTTTTTTTTTTAAGATTTTATTTATTTATTTGACAGAGAGATCCCAAGTAGGCAGAGAGGCAGATGGGGGGGGGGGAAGCAGGCTCCCCACTGAGCAGAGACCCCGATGCGGGGCTCTGGGATCATGACCTGAGCCGAAGGCAGAGGCCCAACCCACTAAGCCACCCAGGCATCCCTAGATGAGGTTTCTTTTAAAGGAAGGGGAATATCATCTTCTGACCTGAATAAAATTATGCAGCAAAAGAAGACCCTTGAATCTACGATATATTTTTTTGTCAGAGTATTTTCCCACTTCCTCTGTTTCCTCCTCACACCGAAAGAGTCATTGGAAGTATTAACTCTCCAAGCGAGGTACCGAACCATCAGCACCACCTGTGCAATGT
Organism: Mustela putorius furo; assembly: GCF_011764305.1. Classification (NCBI taxonomy): domain Eukaryota; kingdom Metazoa; phylum Chordata; class Mammalia; order Carnivora; family Mustelidae; genus Mustela; species Mustela putorius. The sequence continues at coordinate 35,520,983 of NW_025421998.1, forward strand.
GAATTTTCGGGCCCACGCCCGGGACTTTCTGAAGCAGCCACTCTGGGGTGGAGCCCGAGGAACCTGTTTTCACAAGCCCTCCAGGTGATTCTGATGGCCGTTAAAAAAATGTTTGTCTACAGCTGTGCATTCAGTACTTGGGGCTCGTGGGCGTTTGAAGAATGGCTGAAGTGACGTGCATTTGAATTTTAGTTCAAAAAAAGGATGTAAAGCAGCTCCATATTTTCTAGCGATTCCAGAAATGTTAATACCTTGCATATATTCGGTTAAATAAAATATAGGATTAAGATTAATGTCACAAAAAAATTTTTTTTAAAAAAAAGATTAATTTCACCTGTTTTTGTTTTCTTTTTTTAACGTGGTTACTAGGAAAGTCAGATGCCAGAAGGCAGGGAGGCTGCGGAGGTGGGGCCCGCAGGACCGCAGTGAGCAGGAGGGAGGAGGGTAAGAGCGGGCTGGGCAGAGGCGCTCGCACCCACACACTCCCTTAGGAGAGGAACCCATCCCGGTGATACATACTTTTGTCTGAAGAGCGAACAAAGTGAGCGATAACGTCACCAGAGCGGTTGCTGCTGTTGCCCATAAGATTTCCTCGGCATTGTAGAAACTGAAACCAGAGACTGTGATCACTGTCCACACGCACGCAAGGAAAAGCACGCACGGAAAAGGAAACGTGTATCCAGGACTCACACTGATATGGCTCCGAGCAGCAGACCTTGAAGAACTGTCTGAAAACAAAACGCATAGCAAATCAGAACCCCAGTTCCTGAGGCCCAGAAGCCAGAGGACAGGGTTGAAGGTGCAGATGTTCCGGGCAGGGTTGAGGGGGCGTGTGGAAGCATGGTAACCCTAGTGTGCAACGCTACAGGGAAAATGAATTGTTGGAAACAAACCGTGGAGCTAAGCATTTTCCTAACATTCCCCCAAGGCTGACAGGATTCTTTTATTAGCAAAAATTCTTAGAACGCAGGAGTATCTTTCAGCGTATCTAGTGAATGAAAGATGTATTCAGTATGAATACCGAAACCATAATAATGACAGGTTTTTCTGTAGACCATATTCTCAGTAATCCAATGGGGCCGACTGCATGGCATCTTAATTTATCAAAGCAGGAGATGCTATTTCTACTGATGCTTCACCAACAGCCTCGGCACCGACATTTCCTCCAGGGCTTGGGTGAGAATTCAAAACTCCAGACCTCAGGTGAGGGATGAGGATGGAGGCCTTTCCGGCCCCGGAGATGGGGCTCGAGGGCAGTTCTCCGCAGAACGTGGAGCTGCCAATCCCAGGCTCAGACGCCAGCTGCACCTGGGCTGAACGAAGCAGGAACGTGCCCAGGGTCTGACCGCAGCCTGGGCTGGGGCCGTGTGCAAGAGAGGAGAGAGGCGGTCAAGCCAGAGGATGAGACCAACCAAGGCAACAAGGATGCACCCAGGTGCAAGCCAGGCTCCCGCATGGTGGACAGGTAGGGGGACAACAGTGAATAGTGGCTGAAGGATGACATTCCCCAGCTGGTAGGGCGGCTCCACCAGAGACAAGTCCAGAGCCTTGGCTGACCCTCTGGTCCATGGCAGGAGCCAAGAAGGTATCCTTTAGTCCCCAGGAGTGAAAACGAAGATGCATCCAACTGTGGTGCGGGGACTGCTAGAGCGGCTTTGAACTTCTCCAGGTGGCCCACGTCATCCAGTTTAGGAGACGAGAACTACGGCCATCCCCCGAGTCCTGGATTATATCTGCTTTTTCCAAACCCAGTGAGTAGCTGCCTGATTCTCTACTTTGTTCAATTTACCAGAGCCATCTTTCTTTCCAGTATAGGCTTAAAAAGCTGTGTCTGTTCCATGTGCACATGATATTGTAATAATGTGCTTGCTTCCAACCTTCCTCTTAAGATTTTCTTCTTCTGCTTGCTCTGTTGCTGCATGTTTCTGCATCTTCTGCAGTGCATAAGTATGTGAGAGACAGACGGAGACAGGAGAGGATGGTAGGAGGAAGACGGGGGTTAGAGAGGGAGAGGGAGTGGGAATGGTTTAAAGCGAAAACCCCCCTTCAGTTTTCTCAAGGGGAGAATGAGAAGTCAAACTCTCCCAGTGACTTCAAGAGCACAGAATATGGGCTCGAGGGGGTGTAAATGCTACGGGACAAAAGCTGTCTTCAGTGTGTGTGTTTTCATTTTCCCCTCAACTCCTTTTCTGAAATGGTTTTCTCCATATATTTCCTAACACTCACTCAAAACAAAAAATTGAGAAGGTATAACTAATTCTTTGCCCCTCTACAATATTCTCTTAAGCTGTTACCTGCTTTGAGATACACAACAAAACCTCAGAGAAGAGAGCTTCATTGAGACCAATACCTTGGATCTCTTCTTGTAATAATTTACATTTTTTTCTTGGAAAATTTTAAAATAAAAAAATCGTAAGTTTTTGGAAAAGTACCTCCTTTCCTCATCCTATTCCCTCTGCTCCAGGATTCCCAATATCTTTCTATGTCTGGCTTTTAGCCCCCACTCCTTCCTGAGTGTGATCTGGGCAGGAACTGAGAGACCTCACCTGCTCCCCTGAGCAACGAGCAGAGTATCCAGGCCAGGTAAAGACCTTTCAGTGCTCTGGCAGCCAAGGAAATGCCCACATGTAGGCATCAGAGAGCTCGTCTTCTCCAGCCTCGGGTGGAGGCTAGTCTTCCCAATATATAAATCACGCTGGACACTGCACTATAGGGATGCTGAAAATCTCGCCATTGGCATGTGTCCTTCCTCTCTTTGACCACCAGGCACAGACCCAAATCTAGGTTCATCACACTCAAGTGCAATAGGATGATGAATTTTTTAAAATTTTTTTAAAAGATTTTATTTATTTATTTGACAGATCACAAGTAGGCAGAAGACAGGCAGAGAGAAAGGGGGAAGCAGGCTTCATGCTGAGCAGAGAGCCCGATGCGGGGCTCGATCCCAGGATCCTGAGACCATGACTTGAGCTGAAGGCAGAGGCTTAACCCACTGAGCCACCCAGGTGCCCTTTTAAAAATTTTTAATTGAAGTATTATTGACATAAAATATTGTATTTGCTTCAGATATACAACATAGTGATTTGACAATTATATGCACCACAAAATGCTCACCACAATTAGTATCATCTGTCATCGTACAAAGTTACTGCAACATGATTGACTATTTTCCCCGTGTTGTACTTTTCATCCCTGTGACTTACTTATAACTGGAAGTTGGTACCTACTAAACTCTGTCACCTGGGTTTCCTAGCACCCATCCCTCTCCTCTCACAACCACCAGTTTGTTCTCTGTATTTATGAGTCTGTTTTTGTTTTGTTTCTTTGTGTTGGTTTGTTTTCTGGATTCCGCATATAAATGAGATCATACGGTATTTGTCTTTCTCTGTCTGACTTATTTCACTTTGCACTTAACCTCTAGGTCCATCCATGTTGTCAAAATTGGCAAGATTTCATTCTTTTTATGGCTGAATAATACTCCATCGTGTATAAGTACCATCTCTTCTTCATTGGTTCATCTGTCAGTGGATGGTTAGGTTGCTTCTATATCATGGCTATTGTAAATAATGCTGCAATAAACATAGGGGTGCACATATCTTTTTCAATTTGCATTTTCATTATTTAGGTAAATACTCAGAAGTGGAATTACTGGATTATATGGTATTTCTATTTTTTTTCAAGATTTTATTTATTTATATGACAGAGATCACCAGTAGGCAGAGAGGCAGGCAGAGAGAGGGAAGCAGGCTCCCTGCTGAGCAGAGAGCCTGATGTGGGGCTCGATCCCAGGACCCTAAGAAAATGACCTGAGCCGAAGGCAGAGGCTTTAACCCACTAAGCCACCCAGGCACCCCTGGTATGTCTACTTTTAAACGTTTGGGGAAACTCTATCCTGTTTTCCACAGCGGCTGCACCAATTTATATTCCCATCAACGGGGCAAGAGGCTTCCCTTTTCTCCACATCCTCTCCAACACTTATTATTTCTTGTCTCTCTGATAGTAGTCAATTCTGACTTGTGTGAGGTGATATTTCATTGCATTTCCATAATAACTAGTGATGTCAAGCAGATCATCTCTTGGCCATCTGTATGTCTTCTTTGGAAGAATATCTATTCAGTTCCTCTGCATTTTTTATTAGATTTTTTTGGTGTTCATTTGTGTATCTAGATAAGTAGGAAGGTAGGTAGGTAGATAGATAGAATATACATATATATGATCTATATACAGTATTAACTCTTTATCAGATATGTCATTTGCAAATATCTTCTCCTATTCAGGTCACCTTTATGTTTTAATTGACGTTTACTTCCCTGTGCAAGAGTGTTTTAATCTAATATAGTCCCGAATGTTTATTTTTGGTTTTGTTTCCCTTGCCTGAGGAGACATATCCAAAAAATATTGCTAGGGACAATGTTCCTGAGTTTACTGCCTGTGTTCCTTTTAGGAGCTTTATGGTTTCAGGTCTCACATTTAGGTACTTAATCCACTTTGAGTTTATTTTTGTGTCTGCTGTAAGAAAGCAGTCCTGTTTCCATTTTTCTGCATGTGGCTATCCAGTTTTCCCAGCACCGTTTGTTGAAGAGACTGCCCTTTCCCATTGTACATTCTTGTCTTCTTTATTGAAGATCGATTGACCATATAGTTGTGGGGCTATTTCTGGGCTCTCTATTGTGTGCCATTGATCTACGTGTCTGTTTTTGTGCCAGTACCATACTCTTTTGATTACTACAACTTTGTAGTATATCTTAAAATCTGGGATTGTTACACCTCCAGCTTTGCTCCTCTTTCTCAAGACTGCTTTGGACTGCGTAGGACTGAACATTTTGTATACCATCTAACCACTGACTTTATTTTCCTACCCTTATTTTTTCCCTTTCATCAGATTTCCCCACCAATTTATCTTATCTTCTTATATTGTATGTATTTTTATAAGCTACCTCAAATCCGATAGGGAATCAGATGAAGAATTAATCACAATGGGAGGGTGCTGAGATCCTGGAATCCTTGTGAGCAGCAGGAAAGGAACTGGTGGCAAGAGAAAGAGCCACACGTTTTCTGTCGCCCAGAGCAGCACTGATCCTCACAGAAGGGCCCCACGTGGTGAGGCCTTGTGAGTAGAAGCCCCAGGGGAGGCCCTGTGAACCAGCAACCACACCATGCCTGAGTGAGGAGCCGAGAGCTAAGGACCTGGAACTCCCCAGTCCCCAGCCCTCCTGAACTGAGATGCACGGTGGGGAAACAGGGAGAAGCTGAGCTGAGCTGGGTTTCTGCGCCCAGTGAGACTCGAAACAGAAATAAGACACATTTTACAAAATAAGGAAAATTACGCTTCTCACCCACGAGTTTGTGAGCCAAATGTAAAAACCCACTTTCCATAACAAAATGGGTTTGTGGCGGCTGGCGGAGGGCCAGTAAGTTAGCTGTTCCTGAAATGCAGCCCAGACTCTGAGAGGGCTCCCCTACGTGGCCTCTGGAGACAGGTTTGCCGAGGGTCCCCAGATCCTCTCCCTCAGCAAAAGGGTGTGGGTACGGTCTCATAAGTAAGTGTGCGACAATCAGAATCCAGCCAAGAGAACATCTCACAAATACTTTCTATCTGTATTATTCCACAAGAAGATTTTCCACAATAAAAGGCATGGAATTACTAATACGACAGAAATAGATTTCAGAGGTGAGCTACAAGTGCTAACAAAGTCTACTTACAAATAATCCCAGGAGAATGTAATTCGCAGGCACCTGTCGGCGGAGTTTCCCGCAGCAAGCAAGTACAATCAGTACAACAAAAAATGCCGGCCTGAGGATAATTTAAAGTCATGTGTTATTTGCTTCCAGTGATTATATCATATGATATAGGTAGATAAATAGAGATAGAGATACGTTACTATACATTATCATCTGATACTAAGTGTAAACAAAAATATATTCAGATGATTACCTTTGCTTTTTTTTTAGCTTTTAAAACTAACTTTGCTCATTGCCAGCCAATTTTTAAAATTTTTAAATTTTTAAATTTTTTAAATGTTTTAAAATTTTTTAAAATTTTTTATTTTGAAATAATTATAAATTCACACGAAGTTGCAAAAGACAGAGAGGTCCCATGTATCCTTCACCCAGTTTCCCCCAATGGTTCCATCTTACATATTTATAGTATGATACCAACACCGTTAATTTGACATTGGTGCAATGTGTGTGTAATGCCGTGTCACAGAACTATGACACAGATCTGTGTAGATATGTGTTACCAGCACCACGGTCGAGATTTGAAACTATCCCATCACTAAAACATCAACAAGACCTCCCTCATGCCATCCCTTTCTGGTAACATGCACACACACACACCCTAGCTCCTAGTAACCACTAATTTGCTTGTTTTTTTTATCTCTATAATTTTGTCATTTCCAGAATGCTATATCTTTTTTTTTTTTTAAGATTTTATTTATTTGACAGAGAGAGATCACAAGTAGGCAGAGAGGTAGGCAGAGGGGGAAGTAGACTCCCTGCTGAGCAGAGAGCCCTATGTGGGGCTCAATCCCAGGCAGCCAGGATCATGACCTGAGCCGAAGGCAGAGGCTTTAACCCACTGAGCCACCCAGGTGCCCCCAGAATGTTATATCTTTACTTAACTTTTAATAAAGAACCTCAATCAGTAGTTGTTAGAAAAAATCACTTTTTATGAAATCCAAGAATACTTACAAGATTGCATAGGTGAACCAAGCATTCATGAGCACCCAAGTTTTTAAACCTTTCCTAATTAAAAAAAAAAAATACAGTGTTAAACAATAAATTGTTTCTTTTTCTAACTAACATAATATTAAGTAGAAGTAAAACAATCTCATGACAAAGGGGTAAACCCTAAATGATTGACAATGACAAATGAGTGAAATAATCAAACCTAGAACTATAACTTGCTTCTTAAAATAGATTCATAAAAAGATAGTCATGTAAGTCAAATCTTATGAATGTAAATGTCCCGGGGACGTTTTTATTTTCAAAAATAAAATAAAAACAAAACTGAGATCGCTATGTGTAGAAAGCGAAAAGAAAAAAAATCAACTTCTTATGTATTTGTTTTGTAAATGGAGATTTTCATGAGCTAGGTTTAAGCAATAGTCCCCGAAATATTTTCTGCATGTAACAGTGTTCCGAGTCTCTGGGGCCTCCAAAATCTCACCTTTTTTCTTTTATCCAGTTTTTTTTTTTTTTTTAAGATTTTATTTATTTCTTTTGTCAGAGAGAGGGGGAGAGCACACAAGCAGGGGAAGCAGCAGCAGTTGGGCTCTCTCTCTGCTGGGCAGGGACCCCAACGCGGGACTCAATCTCAGAACCCCAGGACCATCACCTGAGCTGAAGGAGACACTTAACCGACTGAGCACCCAGGTATCCCTTCTTTTATCCACTTTTGCCTGTGGAAATAGCTCAGGGAAAATAGAAAATAAAATAGACCCCAAATAAGAGTAAGACAAAAAGATCTTGGCTTAGGAAGCTGAAGCAAAACTGTAGAAATCTACCAATACCTCTAAGAGTTGCCTCAGAAACAACAAAGTGATAGAAATATCATATCCTATGGATGATTAAGAAAAAACAGATAATGTTCAATGATCAGAAATAAGTTGATTCAATAAAAATTAAAGTGAACAACTTAGTATTTAATTTACATCAGCAACAACAACTTACCAGAAAAGAAACACACTGACAATTGCCCCAGTGACCACCAACTGAGCTGACAGGATCAGGAACACTTTTATAATGAAAGCTGAAGAGACAGAAACATTATTTTTATCATACCATATTCAAAAGTAAAAACAGAAATGTAATTATCTATTTATGATGCTTAACAAAAAGGATATTTCCTGTGACTTTTTAAGGTTGGGAAAAGGAGCACCAGTTAGAGTCAGCAAATTGAATAACCACAGAAATACAGCTCTGAACTCTTTGTGGAAAATACTCCATTTGGACTGTTACAGGTGTTTTATTGGCGATCTGAGGGTTTACCCATGGAAGCCCCAAAATCTAAAAGACAAACAGGGATTAATTCCTTACTAGGCACACCCCATCCTCCTTAGGACCCAAAGTGACCTGAAAGTCTCTGGATGTTGCAGGCCATTGTGAGGGGTCCGGCTCCACCCGTAGACACAGGTACAGAAGGCAGTTAGCCCTCAGAGACGGATGCAGGCTGCGGGCCTTCTCAGAGCCTTCCCACCACTTCTCTCACCAGCCTGCCTGCCTGCAGCAATTCCCTTCCCCTCCCTTCACCTCGAGCAGAAACTAAATAATGAGGAATTATAAGGAAGAACAAGGAGGTCACAGCAGCATGCCAAAGCCAAGTACAGAGGATGTCAGCATCTCTTTTTGCGTCCCTCCCCCTGCACAGCTCTTCCTGGAGCCCTCCGAATATGGTGCTAAATATGATGACAGTGAGCTGTTTGGTAGCTTTGTCTCCATTTTAAAAGAGAAAAAAATTCTGCTTGGAGATGACTGACAGGATTGTCAGCTGTGTCCTTTGTCTGGGCGGTGTCAATGTATAGGAAGGGGGGATAACAAAGAAATAGGATTGAGCTGTCTTAATCACAATACAGAATATATGTGCCCCAGTGTGGGCTGCCTATATTAAGAAATTCAGGTGGTCAACATTTATTGCACATCTACTATATATCAGAGACTGGGAGGGAATAAATATTAAATGTGGCCCAGCCTTAAGACATAAGATTGTTAGAATAAAATCTACGGTCCAGAAATAATCCCTTATATTTATGGCCAACTATTTCTAACAAATGTGCTAGAACAATTCAAGGAAGAAAATATAGTCTTCAACAAAAGGTGCTGGGACAAGTGGACATACACATACCAAAGGAATGAATTTGGACCCTTTCCTCATGTCAAAACTAGTAGTTTAAAATGGATCATAAATGTAAGCATAAAAAACAAAACTCTTAAAAAAAAAAACTCTTGGGGTACCTGGGTGACTCAGTCTGTTAAGTTTCCAACTCTTGGTATCAGCTCAGGTCATGATCTCAGTGTCTTGAGATCAAGCCTCACATCGGGGCTCCACACTCAGCACGGAGTCTGCTTCCCCCTCCCTCTGTCCTTTGGTCCCTCCCCTGCTCGTGCATTTTTTCTCTCTTTCTAAAATAAATAAATAAATCTATCTCTTTTAAAAAGAAACAAAACTCTTGGAAGAAAGCATAGACGTAAATCTTTGTGACCAGAAATTAGGCAATGATTGCTTTAGATATGACACCTACAGCACAAAGAAAGAAAGAAAGAAAGAAAACAGACAAATTGGATATCATCAGAAGTAAAAGTTTTGTGCTTCAAATGATACCATCAAGAAAGTGAAAGTGAAAGAAAGAACTAACAAACTGGGAGAAAATATTTGCAAATCATGTATCATGATATGGGACTTATACCTAGATTACACAAAGAACTCTTACAGTTAAAAAACAGGGAGATAAATAATTTAAAATGGACAGAGCTTGTGTAGTGCCCCTGCCCTCTGACACTGGGCTTGGCCACATGACTTGTGTTAGCCAATGAGACATAAGCATGTGTGAAGCCAGGAAAGGCTTGACAAGCTGCTTGCACAACAGGGCTTGTCTACCTGGTATAATTTTCCTTGGGACTCAGGTCCCACATGATGAGAAACTCAAGTCATAAAGAGAAAGCCTACAACCAACACCAACTTCCAGCTGTGTCAGGAGTCATAATGGCCACTTCAGCCTCAGCTGCCATCTGATTACAACTGCATTAGAACCCCCAGTCAAGACCAGCCCAAGAACTGCCCAGCTGATCGCAGTCATCCACAGAATCGTGAGAGATAACAAAATGGTTGCTGTGTTTTGGGCAGAGGACTTGTATAGATATTTCTCCAAAGAAAATACTCAAATGGCCAATAAGTTTGTGAAAAGATGCTCAACATCATTAGTCATTAGGGAAATGTAAATCAAAACCACGAAGAGGTATCACCTCACATACACTAGAATGGCTACAAGAAGAAAGACAATAACGAGTGTTGACAAGGAAGTCGAGAAACGGTCCCCCTTCATATGCTGGTATGTAAAATAGTGCAGCCGCTATGTTTAACATTCCTCAGAATTACCATATAATCCATTGATTCCTAGGTAGCTACTACCCAAAAAAAAAAAAAAAATGGAGATACATGTCTATACAAAAACTCAAATATGAATATGGATCACAGCATTATTCCTAATAACCAAAAAGTAGAAACAGAGCAAATGTCTGTCAGCTGAAGAATAAATAAACAAAATATGTTCTAACAAGGCGTTGGAATACTATACGAGCATAAAGAAGGAATGAAGTTCGGAAACATACTACAACATGGGTGAACCTTGAAAACTTATGCTAAGTAAAAGAAGGCAACCTCAAAAGGTCACATATCATAGGATTCCATTGATGTGAAATATCCAGAACACACAAACTCATAGAGACAGAAAGTAGGTTTGTGGTTGTCAGAGGCCAAGGGGCAGGATGGATGGGAATTGACTGCCAATGGGTATGAGTTTCTTTTTGTGGTGATGGTTGCACAACTCTGTAAATATACAAAGAATAGTTGAATTGTACCCTAAAAAAGGGTGAATTTTATGATCTGTAAATTGCATAAAGCTGCTTTAAACAGTGATAGCTCCCTAACACCATAGCTTTTCATCCATTACCCTGCTATACTTTCCCTTTGTTTCCATAGGACTTTCATGTTTTGGCATACCATATAATTTTTTTTTTTAAGATTTTATTTATTTATTTGACAGAGAGAGATCACAAGTAGGCAGAGAGGCAGGCAGAGAGAGAGAGGAGGAAGCAGGCTCCCCGCTGAGCAGAGAGCCCGATGCGGGACTTGATCCCAGGACCCTGAGATCATGACCTGAGCCGAAGGCAGCGGCTTAACCCACTGAGCCACCCAGGCGCCCAATATAATTTTTTTTTAAGTGGGACAGGGCCCAGTCTCTGCTCTCCAGGAGAGACAAACCCAAATAACTAACTCCAATGGTGGCGAGTAGGTCTTCACCTGATTTCCTCATGTGTTAAATGACACTACAACGCCTTCATGTACAGAGTTGTTGTAAGGACTAAATGCAAAACTCTTCTTCTTACACAATGCCCGGTGCTGAAGAACTGGCACTGGGGGCAGAGGTGGCTCATGGCTCCATTTTCCCTGGCTTCCTCACTACCCAATCCCTATCTGGTTAAAAAGGACAATTGGCCCAACCAGAAAGCTACAGATGGAGGTGGCTGTGAGATCCCAGCAGGGTCAACGGCATGCAAGTGGAAATTCTTGGGTATGGTTTCTAGGAAAGCCTCTGAAAAGAAGTCATATTTGGCTTACTCTCAGGCATTTATCCATGAATGGCACCTCTTGGAGCTTTCGAGGCAGCAGACCAGGCTTGGCCTTTCTTTACCTTTGCCTTTCCCTACCTGGAAAGCTAGGGATCCAAAGGCATCTTTCCAGCCACAAGATGGGTGATGAGAGCCACAGGGAGACACAATGGGACTCAAAGCTCACAGTCCACCTTTAAGTTGTCCAAGCCCTAAGAAGGTCTAAGGAGGACACACTGGTCATGCCTTGAACTGCATATTTCATGAAAGGAAAAAGACATTTATTGAAGCCACAGTTCTCTAGGTTTCTACTGCTCACGGCTGAATGCATTTGCCATACAAAATTAATATCTAGGGGCATTGAATTAATATGCTTTAAAACTAAAGCGAGTATCATAGCATCACCTCGTAGGGAGGTAAGAACATTCTACAGTCAGTGAGTAATTCATATTTCCTCAGGGAACCACACATTATTTTCCATAATACGTTTATTATGAATTTCTGAATACCCTGGACAACTTAGGGGCCATCTGCCACAGCAGCCCTGTATCATGTTTCATGGTAAAGCATAACTGGGAAAAACTAAAGGTCAAGTTAAACCTCCTAACAATCCACTCTGTGGAAGCATTTTGAGAGAACACTTGCTTTTCTCTTCCATAAAGGTAATTTTATGCTCACCTCTGCGGATCGATGCATCTGAGAATGGACTGGCTAAATTATTGCTCTCATCTGGGGTGGTCTCATCTGAAATTTGTACCACATAGACATCCTTTCGCTCTCTCATCTTTGGATGTGGATTCCCGAGAGTTTTTTGTGGCTCAGAAGGTGCAGATGTGGAGGACTGACCAGACTTGATCTGGACGTTACTATCTGCTGCTTTCCGAACCAGATGATGATGACCTCCAGAACTAAAGTCTGTTGCTTCACTGGCCTCCAAGTCCATTTTCCTGGAGGGGGAGAATTGTTATTCAAGTCCTGTGCTCATAACTACTACAATCTTAACATCCTCATAACTTTCAAATGATTTTTTCTTTTCTCTTCTTTTAATTAAAAAAATTATTTTTTATTTTTTAGTAAGCTCTACACCCAACATGGGGCTTGAACTCACAACTCTTAGATCAGGAGTCACATGCTCTACCCACTGAGCCAGCCATGCACCCCTCAGATGATGTTTTCTTAACTGTAACTTCCTTAGCTCAGGACTTAACAAATCAATACTTAACAAATATTTACTGGATAAATGATGACCAAATACTTTTAATATGAGGCCTATAGAGTGAAATAGCTTGTGTTTTATAATGAAATTAATATGTTTATAAATTCATCCATAAGGAGTTCCTAAGTTCCCTCTTATGTGCCAAGTGTAGAGCTACCCAAGTCACCTCCACCTTCAAAGTACTTATATTTTGGAAGAGAAAATAATAAAACAAGCAGTGGTATAAAAGCCAAAATAAGCAGGGTCAGGAATTATGGAAGATGATACAAGAGCCTTTCATAATGTCTGGAGGAACATGCAGGACATTTGAAGAGGTGGTCACAAGCCTCCTGGGAAAGTCAAGTTTCAGCCAAGACTGGAAGATAAGTAGTAGGAGGAGATGGGGAAAGGTTTTCTAAGGCAGGGGAGGCAGCCTGGACCAGAACTGGAAGAAACAGAGAGGGCAGGTTCCAGAGCAGAATGAGGTTAGACAGAGGGCCAGTTAGGGCAGGTCAGTGAGTGACTGGCAAGCAAATCCATCCTGCAGACCATGGCCACAGCAGGCAGAATGAATGGCCCTCCCCACCCAAAGATGTTCACACCCTAATCTCTGGGACTTGTGAATGTCACCTCACATGGCAAAGGGAACATTGCCAATGTGATGAGCTAAGGACTCTGAAGTGGGAATAAGATCCTGGGCTCTCTGGGTGGGCCCACCTAAATCACAGGTGTCCTTATGATCATACTTATGAGAGGGAGGCAGGAGGATTGGAGTCACAGAAGGAGAGGTGACAACCGGAGCAGAGGTCAGAGTGATAGAGCTGCTGTCTCTAGTGATGGAGGAAAGAGCCATGAGCCAAGAACGCAGGAGACCTCAGCAAGCTGGGAAAGACAAGGACATGTATTCTCCTCTAGCTCCTCCCAAACTGAATGCTGGCACTTTTAGGCCAGTGAGACCGATCTGGGACTTCTAACTTGCAGAACTGTAAGAGAATAGGTTTGTATTGTTTTAAGGCACTATATTAGTAGTGGTTTGTGACAGCCATAGGTAACTAATACAATGGGGGAGTTACTGAAGTTTCTCCAGCAGGGGACCATGAAGATCTGACTAGAAAGACTGCACTAGGGTGCCTCAGTCAGGTCACGATCCCAGGGTCCTGGGATCGAGTCCTGCCTCGGGCTCCCTCCTCCACGGAGAGCCTGCTTCTCCCCCTCCCTCTGCCTCTCCTTCTCTCTCTCTGTTTCTCATGAATAAATAAATAAAATCTTAAAAAAAAAAAAAAAAAAAAAAAAAGGCTGTAATGGGCACAGTGTGGAGAAAGGACCAGAATAAGCAAAGAGACCAGAAATCCAGATGAGAAGTTACGGTGGCTCTGATACAGTGCTTTGGAACAGAGGACAGTTCTTAGAAAACCAGTACAAAATGAACCAAAAATGGCAAAGAAAAGCCTTCCATTAGCTTCACAAAGACATGAAGACTCAGACAAGCAAGCCCCTGTTCCTGCCTCACAAAGAGGAGTCTGAGGAGATTGCCGAGAAGGCCAGGGCTTGGGCAAACCATAGTCCAATCGGGAATGGCATAAAAAGAAGGTCTGAACAGAACGCCACACTCTTGGAAAGGCTGACTCCATTTTATATACATGTCCTTCTCAAATTAACCTATAAATTTTACAAAATTCACTGGGATTTATTTTTCATACTTGCAAACGTAACTCAAAACTTCATCAGAAAGAGTAAATATATGAGCATAATCAAGAAGAAAATTGAAAGTGAAGGATTCTGGGGAGCTGGGGAGTACTGACTTACCTTATTGGAAACCGAAACGTCATGAAGCTACAGGATAAAAAGCATGGTTGTAGTATGTCAATAGATAAACGGATCGATGGGATGGAAGAGTTGTAAGAAATAGACCCACGTGTATACGCAAATTTAAAATTTGATAAAGGGGGGTGCCTGGGTGGCTCAGTTGGTGGTGTCTGACTCTTGATTTGGGCTCTGGTCATGATCTCAGAGTCATGAGCTTGAACCCCTGTTGTGCTCTGTGCTCAGAGGGGTGTCTGCTTAAACTTCTCTCTTCCTCTCCCTCTGCTCCTCCCCGACCCCACTCATTCTCTGTCTCTGTCTCTCAAATAAATAAATAAATCTTCAAAAAAAATTTTTTTAAAGGTGACATTTCAAATTATTGTCCCATGGTATTGGAACAAGTAGCTGTGCTTAGAAAACAAAGTTCAATAACTACCTCACGTCTTTTACAAAAATACATTCCAGATGAATTAAAGATATTATATAATAATAGCCATAGATATTCTACAAGAAAATATCAACAAGTATTTTTGTAAGCCTTGCAAAAGTGATACCATAAAGGAAATTCTTGCCAGGTTTGGTGTACAAGAAGCACTTTTAATATTACAAAAAGAGACCAGTAGGGGTGCCTGGGTGGCTCAGTGGGTTAAAGCCTCTGCCTTTGTCTCAGGCCATGATCCTAGGGTCCTGGGATCGAGCCCCACATTGGGCTCTCTTCTCAGCAGGGAGCCTGCTTCTCTCTCTCTCTCTGCCTGCCTCTCTTCTCTGCCTGCTTGTGATCTCTGTCTGTCAAATAAATAAATAAAATCTTAAAAAAAAGAGAGAGAGACCAATAACTCTGAAATGCAAAAGTATGAAAATAAAGCATGCAATGTTTACTATACTGTAAGAAGAAGTTTTTTTTTAAGGTTTTTTTTTTTTTTAATGTATGTATTTGACATGACCTGAGCTGAAGGCAGAGGCTTTAACCCACTGAGCCACCCAGGTGCCCAAAAAGAAGTTTTTAACAAGGAAAAGATGAGCAACTCATCAAAAAGATGAGAAAAGAATGTTAATAGGCAATTCATAAAGGAACTTAAAGTGGTCAATAAATTTAGGAGGTAATACCTCACAAATAACAAAGAAACGCAAATAAAAACAATTATGTACATTTTTCCCACCAAAAGCAAAACAGATAATTTTCAGAGTTGCAAGGGTGTGGAGAAATGGATAACCCAGGGCCACATTCTGACCTGTGGGGGTCCTATATACATTTGCCTTTGAGGGTACTCTCTCTATAAAAAAAATATTTAGATGTACATTTTATGGCTGCACTGGCATAAAAAAATACAATCCAGGCTTTATTCATTAAACATTATTTATTCATTATTATTATATTCACTTTTTTCCTCCTGATTGTAAAAGAAATTGAATTATTTGCATGACCCTTAAACCCATGTCGGGCCCTACGCAACTGTGCCTCCTGTGCCTGGAGCCTAAGTCAGCCTTGAGATAACATCGAGCAGTTGACGGGGTGTAAACCTTTCTTTTGTCTGTAATTTGGCAGCATCAGATTCAAAATTTGCATTACTTTATACCCAACAGTTACATTTTCAGGAACTTACCCCATAAAACTACCCACACAAATAGGCAATGATATATATTTAAGACAGTTCATTACATTATTCACTGTAACTGCAAAAAAAATTTTTAAACAGACTAAGTCAATCCTTAAGAAATGGTCAAATTGATTTTAGTAAAGAAAAGGTAGGTATATATGGATTGATGTTAATAGTTCCCTCCGACACACTGTTGAGTAAAAAAAGCTCTAGTAGAGAATAATATGTAGTAGGATCGCTTTCATGTCTTATATACCACACACATACACATTTCCAGAAGCTGAAGAGATGTAGGACAAACTGTTAATATAGTTATCTCTAACACTGCAGAGCTGGGGCATACACTCTGAGTTGTATGAATTTTTATAATGAGCATTTATTATTTATACTAAAAAAGATATTTACATTTTGAAGAGAAAAAGAAATATTTCTCTTTTTGATAAAATCTGGAGCTCCTCTGAGGAAAACCGTCCTCATACTCAGCTGAGAAGCACTGAAAGGTGCCAGAACACCCAAACTGGTTTCCTCCTTGGCGGTCCTACAAATCAGAACAGGGAGAAGCAGCAAGAGAGTTTCAAAGCACTCAAAACCAAAATCAAACAAAAATTGGGGCGCCTGGGTGGCTCAGTGGGTTAAAGCTACTGCCTTCGGCTCAGGTCGTGATCCCGGGGTCCTGGGATGGAGCACCACGTCCGGCTCCCTGCTCAGCGGGGAGCCTGCTTCCTCCTCTCTCTCTGCCTGCCTCTCTGCCTACTTGTGATCTCTGCCTGTCAAATAAATAACTAAAATCTTAAAACAAACAACAACAACAACAACAAAAACAACCAAACAAAAATCAAAGGCAGCTGAGTTTTCCTCATGAAGCTACAGTTGGCTGGCACCTTAATCATAAAATGAGGCATTCACCTGGTCCTCAGAATGCTTTCTTGCCTCCAGAGCCAGTGGTCATCCCAAGGACAGGCGGGCCCTGGGGCTGAGAAGGAAGTTCTGAGTGACAGTTAGGGGAGTGGCAGTTGGAGCACTAGCTGGGCCAGGGGTCCTGTGGCCTAGAAGAGGGGCTCCCAGTCAAGTCTATCTGCTGAGACTCCTAGTGGTCTAGGCTGTGTGTTGAGACTCAGGGAGGCCTACGCCTGAACCTCCAAAGCCAATGACATGTCAGAGTCCTAAACCCTTAGCCCAAGGCTTCCAGAAGACCTGGTGTCCTTCTCTTGAGCAGGAGGAAGATACTTCAGAAACCCCATTAGGGACCCTGAACAATTATTTCAAATAAGTAAGACTTGGTTCTGACAAAGCAGGCATTGGTTTTTCTGGGGGATGATAACGCACCCCCCATGGTATAGGGATATGCCTCCCCCAGGCTGCCAGCCAATGAACCTGGGAAGCCTGATTCAGGCTGCCGGGTGAGAGAAGTCAGACGACGGGGTAGCCGGACAGCAAGGAGAGGCTTGGGGACAGATGCTTGTCCTGAATGGAGACTGCTTCTGAGAACAGGCTGACTGATGTATTAACCTGTATTAACCTGTATTAACCTGCCCGTTAAACTGCCCATCAGGGCATGCCTACTGTGTGCAGGGCAGAGAAGAAACACAAAGAAGAAGAAAGCTAAGCTTCCTGTCCTCGCATGCTCACAGTCCCCTGGAGGAGACATGGATGCAAAGGAAGGGACAGAGCAGGGAAGCTATGTCAGGAGGTTGGAGAACGAAGAGGCATCCTGAGCCGATTCTGGAGAGGACAGGCTGGGGTGGGAAGCGTTGGGAGGGAGCACATTCCAGGGAGAGGGAACAGCCCAAGGACAGGGCACGGTTTGGGAGCCGTGGGACACCCGCACAACAAAGTGATGGCATTGGGTTCTCACAGGGAAGGTATGTCTGGAGTGAGAGATGGACAGCATGAAGCCCCTGCTGAGGATGAAAAAGGGAAAGGCTGGCAAGCATATCTGCCTGGGCTCTCCTCTCCTGCACCTGCCTGGGCTCTCCTCTCCTGCACCTGCTGGCAGTGTCACAGGTCCCACTCACGCTCTGTCCCATCCACAGTCTCTCTCCCTAGTTTGTTCTGCGTAGATGATTTGAGTTAATTAACATTTTCCCAAGGTTACCTGTCAGGAGGGTATAACCAAAGACTTGACTGATCTGATAAAAAAAAAAAGCTTCATCTTCCTCTCCTATTGGATTCAGAATCAACATTAACCCGGCACTTACCAAACGTAGAAGTGTTTACAACCTCACATGTACTAACTTACCGACTCCTCACTGTGATCCTGGGAGGGTTGTGCTCTTGTCATCCTCGCCTGACAGGTAAGTAAGCAGAGACGCAGGTGCTCTGCCCTGGAGCTGCACAGGACAAGGGTCTGAGTGCCCAAGGAGTCCCACAGTAACCATACCCACCAGGACACAAAACAAGATGCACAGTATTCTGTGCTTGCTGGCTCTCTAGATCTCACACACACACACACACACACACACACACACACACACACAGTGAGTAGAATTTTCTCAGGCATCCCCGCAGGCACAGATTGTCTCTGTGTGCAGTTCAACCCTTTCCCTGCTTCCAGGTTGAGTCTCTCTCTCTCTCTGATTTTGTTTCAGTCTGAGATCTCTCACTGGCACCTGGGCACTGGGGAGCCCAGCCTGGATGGTTGTGGTTCATGCTCTTTCTGAGGTCCCAGGAAGGGAGCAGGGGATTGGGTTACGGACTTCATTGAGTTGCCTTCTTGAGTTCTTTCCTCGCACCCATTGCCCTCACCTCCCAACTTGCCCCTCCGCTCCTGGCCCCATCACATTCTCTGCCTAGTAGCCCTGTTTGCACCCATGGCACATGGCTCTATTATGCTCTAGCGCAGTCTGCACAGGACTTAATGGCTTTGCTGCTTGGAGAAGGCCACTTACTGACTTAGGAAAAGCCAAGCACAAGAACTGATCAAATCTTCACACAGCCCTGAGGTGGGCAATACCATCCTCACTCGACAGACAGTGACCAGATCTGCGTGAGGATGTCCAGCCACCAGTCCTTGAAGGAGACCCAAACCACTGTACACCGCCATCTCCAGCTAGGAGAGGATTTTTAAGGCTGAAAAACTGCTGTTGTTTTCTTTTTTCCCACTAGATATTTTCTTTTCTTACTTTTTTTTTTTTTAAGATTTTGTTTATTTATTTGACAGAGAGAGAGAGAGAGATCACAAGTAGACAGGCAGGCAGAGAGAGAGGGAGAAGCAGGCTCCCCTCTGAGCAGAGAGCCCAATGCAGGGCTTGATCCCAGGACCCTGAGATCAATACCCAAGCTGAAGGCAGAGACTTAACCCACTGAGCCACCCAGGTGCCCCTCCCATTAGATATTTTCTTTTTCTTTTTTTTTTAATAAAAGGAGCAGATGATGTAGTGAAAAAAATTCAAACAATACAAAACGAAAAGTGAAAGTCTCCCTCACCAATTCTGTAACCATCAATTGACAACAGTTTTCTAATGGACTAAAACAAGTATTCATCACACACATACAGCTTTTAAATTTACATAAAGTGATCATATTTTATACATTGTTCTATAAATTGCTTTCTTTCCTTTATGCTTTCATATCAGCCCACAGAAGAACCTCAGTTTCCTGTGTCACCCAGGATGAAATCCAAAGTCTTTAGTTTGGCCAACATAATTTTTTTTTAAAGATTTTATTTATTTGACAGAGATCACAAGTAGGCAGAGAGGTAGGCAGAGAGAGAGAGGAAGAGAAGCAGGCCTCCCACTGAGCAGAGAGCCTGATGCGGGGCTCGATCCCAGGACCCTGGGATTGTGACCCGAGCCAAAAGCAGAGGCTTCAACCCACTGAGCCACTTAGGCGCCCCATGGCCAACATAATTTTGATGCAAAAATTTGACAAAGATATTATAAGAAAGGAAAATTATAAGCCCATCTTACTCATGAACATAGATGCAAAAAATCTTAAAATTATTAGTAAACCAAACCCAGCAATATGTGAAAAGGATAGTATATCACAACCAAGTTGGGTTCATTCCAGGAGTTGTAATGTTAATTTAACATTCAGAAATATATCCCTGTAATCAACACATTAACAGATAAGGAAGAAAAAGTATTATGATAATCTCACAGAGAAAGCCATTTGATAAATTGTACACATTTGTTATACAAATAGAAATAGAAGGGAACTTTCTTAACCAAAGGGACTCTACAAAATCTATGATGGCAGAAGTCAGTGTAGCTGTTATCTCTGGGTAAGGAGCAAGTGGGGGTTTTGTGGGGGTAACATTCTATTTCTTGATTTGGTGGTTAGAGTTACTTTGTGATACAAGAGGTTAAAAAATGGAGTTCTTCCTGATGATCTCAGAAGGGTGGAGGGCATGACTGGAAGCTATGAAACTGACAAAAACAGGAGATGGAGATGGAGATGTAGGCTGCGAAAGAATGGAGGAAACAGGGTTTGGGTGTTCATGTGGATGTTGACCCAACCCAGGATGGTGTCCTATGATGGAGAGGAAGCTGGTGAGCCAGGGGTCAAGGTTCTCTGTGAATGAGAGGGAGTAATATGTGGGTGAAGTACAAAGAGAAGTATGCACTAGGAGATGGAGACATGCATTAGGGTGCAAGAAATTTATGTAGAAGATGATTACAACCTCACATGTACTAACTTATGGACTCCTCACTGCGACCCCTAGACGCCTTTCACTGGGTGAATGGTTCTAAAACAAGGAGACAACAGTCTTTATCTATTTTCCTCAACCACTTTTACAGTTGGTCTTAATTCCCACGAAGGTCCTGGAAAGTGGTTAGTATTTCGTTCTACTATTGGGGAAACCTAGATTCAGAGCAAGAATGCCTGAGCCACAGCCCAGGCCCCAGGGCTCTTTGAGGGCCTTGGGATGTGGTGTCAGAGCAGAGGTTGTGTCTGCCAAGGATAGGAATCATGGTCCCTCCATTGATCATCAGTTTAAATAAAATCGGGGTAGTAGCTTCTTTCAGGGTTGTCAGAAGCACTAAATGAGGTTTTGTGACATCGTAGGCATTCAATACAAGTTTTCTTCTTTCTCTCCCTGGGCCATGCCACCAGCATATTCATTGGGATGTCTCCAAGTGTATCAAGTCTAGAAAACCCAGGATCCTGAAAACAGGTATGCAACCACTAAGCTACGAAGTGAGGCTGAAAAGCAGAGACTCCTTTCCCTGGTGAGGCTTGTTCTGGAGCCACATTAAAAAGAGGGGAGCTGGCTTGTCATAATGCTCTCTTGGCCAAACCCGTTGTCTTTCCACTCTGATGCTATCACGGGCGTGCTGATCAGAGGCTACAGGATCTTTGATAACATCGTCACCCATTGGCTAAGGCACATGTGCTTGACATTGTCGGCTTTAAACCTGTTTCCACTTCTAATGCATAAATGTCCATGGATACAACTCATATAAACAAAAGTACTTGAGGGTCTAAAATTATAATTTTTAGGAGTGTAAAGGCGTCCACAGCAGGAATGTCAGATTTAGCAAATAAAAATCCAGCACACCCAGCTAAATCTGAATTTCCGGTAAACAACGAATGCTGCGTGGGATACACGCATATCAAAATATTAATCGTTGCTTGTCTGAAATTCGAATTTAATTTGGCGTTCTGCATTTTACCTGCCAATCCCACGCCTAAAGCCAAAAACTGTGCAACATCTTTCCCCAGAAGGCTACCAGGTCCGAGCCATAGTCCACCTCAGACGTTCCGGACGGGGCACTTCCGGTCGGGGGGCTGCGGAGGCCGGCGCCGCTCAGGCCCCACCCATCGCCGGAAGCCTTCCAGGCCAGGCCCCGCCCCCGGGCCCGCCTCCCGGCGCTGGGGGCCGCCCGCGGCTGTTGCCGGTCGCAGAGCGGGTGGAACCGCCTTCCCGCCTCCAGGGGGCAGCGGCCGCCCTCGGGTCCCTGCGTGGACAGTTCGGCGGCCGCGCCGCTCTTCCTGTCGCTGGGAGTGGCGGGCCGACCAGCGGGCGGCCCGGGCCGGCGGTCGCCATTCCCGTGTCGCTGCGCCCGCGGGGGCCGCCCGAGCCCGCCACGATGCCCCTGGGCCTGAAGCCCACCTGCAGCGTCTGCAAGACCACGTCGTCCTCCATGTGGAAGAAGAGCCCGCAGGGGGATATCCTCTGCCACCACTGCACGGGCCGGGGCGGCGCGGGCGGCGGGGGCGCCGGCTCGGGGGCGACTGGTGGGACTGGGGGCAGCAGCGGCGGTGGCGGCTTCGGCGCGGCGACCTTCGCCAGCACCTCGGCCGCCCCTCCGCAGAGCAACGGGGGCGGGGGCGGCAAGCAGGTGAGCTCCTTCGGCCCCTCTGGCGGGCGGAGGCCGACCGGGCGTGGGATGGGCGGAGATCAGCCGGGCGGGGACGGGGCGCGCGCCTGGGCTCTCCCGGATCACGGTGACCCTGCTAGAGAGGTGCGCCTGCTCCCACCCACGATGAGATCTTCCCTGATTTGGCCCATTCTAGCACCTTTTGTTATAGTGGGAAATTGGAAATGTAAAGAAGCAAGACAATTTAAAACCCGTCAGAAATCCCCGTCGTCGTAATCACTTTTGCGGTAGTAACTAACCAGACCTCTCAGTACACACACGTATACACACACGTAAACGGGTCATGCTACTGGACCCACTTTCCCTGTTAAAGTTTATTTAATTAGTTAATGTTATTAAGTGAGATTACCATGTCATTGTTTTAATTGGCAGCGTAAGTATTCCATTGTAGAAAGGTCCATACCTAGCCCGCTCCCGGGGGTTGGGGAGCTGAGTTGTTAAGGGATGTTCTGCACTATAAACACAACAAACGAATAGTTCTTGCCTTGGCCTAGACTTCCTGGCCCACCTCTCCCGTGACCTATTGTAAGTACTTCACACCTTTTTGGAGGCTCTGGAGATGCTTGTCTGGGGCCCTCCCTGTTTTGATTAGCCCAGTTCTGGGATTACAACAGGGTAAATAGAAAAGCCACATTCTTACTTAATTTTTAAATAGCATTAGGTGGATACTCTGAAGTCCTTGTAAGATGGTGGCATCGGGACAGCAATCTTTCTGCAATTTTATTTATCTTTTTTTGTTCTTTAATTGTTTATGTAACAGAGTAAGCAGGAAATTCACAGGAGGTCTGCTCGGCTCAGAAACACTAAATACAAATCTGCTCCAGCTGCTGAAAAGAAAGTTTCCACGAAAGGAAAAGGGAGAAGACATATTTTTAAATTAAAAAACGTAAGATGATTGTGGACAGTGTCTTACAGTAATGGCACTGTGTGTGTAGTGTGTCCTGTCAGCGCCTTCATCTCTCATCGGTTCTTCCGGCGTTTCTGCGGTATTCTGGGGAGTGGTCCGCACTTCCTAAAAGTGAGCTCCGTTGCTGGAAGCTTACTGTTTATAGTTAATAATATCCATTCTCTTTTTTTAGTTTATAATTTTTTCCACTGGAAAATATAAAATTTGAGTCTAAAAGAAACATAAACCTTGAATGCATCTGATTGCGTCCTTTCCGCAAGGAGATGGGATTATGTTTCTTGATATGGTCGGATATATTAGGGGAAAAATTTTTTTTTTATTCTTTAAAGATCAAAGTAAATAATACTAGAACTCATTTATTTCCATATTTGTTTGTTATTACAGCCCCAGAAAATGTATCTTATTGACTTATGATAATCAGTTGATGAATGTGAATCAAAAATATTGCCAAACCTTTCTTCTACTGTAAAAACTGGATGGTTAGAAAAACTTGTGCTGGGGGTAGTTGGAAGCACCTGTTTTTGCAATAAACTCTCAGTACTTTTGTATCACAAGGGGAAAATGGTCATATACAATGGATGGTGCTTTGTAGCCTACTTTTTTAAACCTCAGGTTGGTGTTCTTTCCTTTCAGAACAGGAATGCTTCCCTTACCAGTGAAGGCATTTCTGAAGATGGGCATATTCATTTGTGAAACATAAGTAAATTCTTGTGCCGATTCTTAATCAGAATAGTTGCCCCTAACTGGTTTAAGACTTTTATAATTTGGTTTTCTTAGAATGAGGCATCTCTTGACAAAGCGTGTTAAGTAAATGCATGTGACTATAGGCGTATCGCTCACACACACAGTTTCCTCCTCTGTGTGGTGGAGTCTGCTCCACAATTATTTTAGTATCTGTTTTGCTAGCAACCCCTCTTCAAGGTTGTTCCCAAGACACGTTTGGGGAGACCTGGTTTTTGTGTTGTGGCATGTAAGCATGTACTACAGCTTAAGAAGGGGTGGCAGTAATGGCTGGGTGGTGGCAAACGACTTAGTACTCTAAGGAAGTTTCATGTAAGCTGAGTTCAGCCTCACTGGAAAGTTACTTCTGATGACTAGCTGATCCCCAGGTGGTTCCATTGTTCAGTTGAGACGGAAAACGTCTTCAAGGAGACACTTTTTCACCTTGTGTTCACCTACACATGTTTTACGCCTTCCACTCCTGTTACGGCCAGGCCTTCAGAGCCAGGATATTGTTTCCAACCCAATGTTAGTATGTAATGAAGCTTCGAGAGCACTTGAGATAGATCTCAGCAGCAATGTTAGAAGCTTATGCTTTAGTTCTCAGAAACTTTTAAGCTGACGGTAGTAGAAATAGCCATAAAATTACTCAGACTGTGCTTTGCCACAACATTCAGAAAATCATTCAGCTTTTTATTGCACTTCTTGTCAACGAGCAACAGATTTAGTATTTCTTAAGTCATAGAACTCTTGTATATGACTGGAAAAATGCCTATATATGCTACACACACATATACACTAGGAATGTGCTAATATTTTTACTTTTTTTTTTCCCCTAGCCCATCAAAGCTCCTGAGTCTGTTTCCACTATAATCACTGCAGAATCAATCTTCTACAAGGTAAGCATCTATAGAGTTACTGAGGGACAATTTGGGCTTGTTGTATGATATGCTGCCAAATGTTGGATTTGTCCAAATGTCTCTGCTCCTCTGTATAATGTGTGACTATTCTTTGGTCTCTTCTTTTTTTAAAGGTTTTATTTATTTATTTATTTATTTATTTATTTGACAGAGAGAGAGAAAGAGAGACAGTGAGACAGAACACAAGCAGGGGGAGTGGGAGAGGGAGAAGCAGGCTTCGCAATGAGCAGGGAGCCTGATGTGGGGCTCCATCCCAGGACTCTGGGATCATGACCTGAGCTGAAGGCAGATGCTTAACGACTGAGCCACCCAAGCACCCTGTATTTTGTTCTTTTCTAAGCTAGTTTTCCCCGTACGTGGCAGGTATAAAACATTTCATCCAGAGCTGAGATAGGAGGGGTAGTTGCTTATTGAAACATGGTATTTTTAAGTATTTTAAAATGCTGTTGTATAGTGTGGAGTCATGAAAGCATGAGCCACCTACGTCACTGTGACAGTCACTGTGGGAGAAGCACAAAACAGGGACTTGGACGAAAGAGGGAGTAGAGACTTGATATCTAGTGGGTTGGGGAGGCAGAGAGATTCTAAAATGCCTTTAAGCAGAAGTGAGAGGAATTAGGACAGTAGCGGGGATTAACATCTACTAGAAGCAGATGGTGAGAGAACGTCCAAAATATTTTGATAAAAGAGTGAGGAAGTCAGGTTTCGTAGGGCCAGAGCCCATAGACAACCTGCTCCTTTGGTGGGAGACATGACATATCATTATTTTTGAACCAGAAGGCTTAGGAAAGGGGTTGCAACACAGAAACAGCTTCCAAAGCCTGGCGGTCCTGACATAGGCAGCAGCCATTACATGCTGTTGATATTTTGGGGTCTGAACTATTTTGTGGGGGGCAATGGCACGAGTTAGTGCTTCATAGCTGGCCCAAGTGGACCAAACACTGAGAAACTCAAGTGTGATACTCTGTGTGTACCTTTTATGTTGTCAGTAGCCCAGAATCTGTGTAGTCTAGAACAGCCTCTACACAGGCAAACATTGCTCCTATGTTTCCAGCATTTCAGGCATTGCTCATAATAAAGCAGCTAAAGTTTAGTATGTGCTTGGTGTGAGTCAGGCCCTGAGGTGAGCGCTTCATAGGCTTTACTTCATTCTTTGAAATAAACTCCACTCCATGAAGTGCTACTGTTATCTCCATTTTATGGATGAAGAGTGAAGCACAGAGAATTTCAAGAACTTGTTAAAGATTCTCTCACCAACAAGTCGTGGAGCGAGGCAGTCTGCTGGCAGAGCTCAGCTCCTCACCCCACTGGCAAGTGGCTGTGTGACACTGCATTGAGACCAACCTCTCTGGTGTTTCTTCATCTATGAAAGAGGGGTTGTAAATAGCAGCCATTTCAGTGGGTCAAGCGAGGTCCTGTCTGTTAAGCACTTAGCAGAGTAAGCGCTCAATGAATAGTAGAAATTAGCATCATCAGGTTTTCAAATTTGTGTATCACTCTCAATGCTGAACATAGTTTACAGATTAAGTCCAGAAGCAACTGGTTGGGAGGCACATGGCTGGCTCAGTCAGTAGAGCATACAGCTCTTGACATTGGGGTTGTGGGTATAGAGATTACTTACATAAATAAATAAACTTAAAAAAAAAAAAAAAGCAGCAACTGGTTTGGCTAAGGATTTAGTTAACTAATGATTTCCAGGCATGTCTCAACCAAAAGGCAAAAGGTATGTGGAACCTGTTATTAAACGTATCGTATTTTTTTTTTTAAGATTTTATTTATTTATTTATTTGAGAGAGAGAGAGAGCGAGCGCATGTGCCTACTGTGGGGCTCTATCCTAAGACCGGGAGATCACTACCTGAACCAAAGTCAGACGCTTAAGTGCTTAACAGACTGAGCCACCCAGGCACCCCACAAACATTGTATTTCTTTTTGCTGTCTGCCACCCTGCCCCTGTTCGTTAGACAAAAAGGACAAAGTGTAACAAAATGTTGAGGTCCTGCTGCCCATACACAGGATTGCAGAGGCTGCTGCTGCAGGTAGCACTGGGGCAGGAGGGCTTAAGAGGTCATTGCCATCTGCTGAACTCGAGCCCAGATCAGGCATGCCAGAGGGAGCTGAGTGCAGCCGCTGGGTCTGACAGCCAGGAGTATGGGCACCCAAGACCCCAAAGGGTTGAATGGCCTCCCTGTGGCAGAAGAGCCTCATGAATAGCTCTGCTTCCTCCTAATCCGGTGTTCACAGTATTGCATTGATCTTCTTTCTCTTCTGCCAGAAACCCTGAAACCTCCCTGCAAATGAAGGGACTCCCTAGATTAAGTGCCTTAGTCATGATTAGCGCTTTCTGTATATCCATGCACAACACAACACAGACTAATAAACAGTTAACCAGGTTTTAGGTACTGCTTGCCACTGGAATCTTTTTCTTTTTTTTTTTTTTTTGGTAAGATTTATTTATTTAGGCACATCTGGGTGGCTCAGTTGGTTAAGCATCTGCCTTTGACTCAGGTCATGGGATGAAGTCTCATATCCAGCTCCTTGCTCAACAGGGAGTCTACTTCTCCTTCCTCTGCCTCCCCTTGTACTCTCTCTCTCCCTCTGCCTCTCAAATAAATAATAAATACATAAATAAAATCTTATTTTAAAAAGTTTATTTATTTTTGAGAGCATGTGAGCAAGCAGGGAGGGGGGCAGAGGGAGAAAGAATCTCAAATGGGCTCTGCATTGAGCACAACCCTGAGATCATGACCTGAGCCGAAAGTAAGAGTCCAACACTCAGCTAACTGAGCCACCCAGGCACCCCTGGAATCTTTCAGTAAGACATTGTCTTTGCCTTGCAGTTCTGTTTCCACACTATTATGTATTTTGAGTTAATATTCATTCAGCATATATTTGAGTGTCTATGTTAAGCAAGACCCTCTTAATCATTTATAATTTGGGAATAATGATTCTACGTGTGGACAAAGCAAACTATAAATGCAAAGTATTTATGTGACAAATTACTAAAACATTAAGTAGTGGCTCCAAGGACCAGCTGATGATGGACATGAACTACCAAGTAGCAGATTGTGACCCACATTGACTCTGCCTGTCCGTAGGCGATCCACATGCAACACAGTTGAAGGATCCACCAGGAAAAACTCCAGTCACCGCTCACTCACTGGAAATATTTCTTCAGAATTATTTTTATGGTTGAAGGGCACACTCCAGCAGCTTTCCCTCCTGCCAAGGCCCTATTTTGATGGAAGCCATGATAAATCACACTTGGTTCCTACAAGTCAAGGTTACTTTTGCCGACTGAGAACCACACCCACCTAAGGGAGTGCTGGGAATCATAAAGATTTGGATCAGCCATTATGGATGTTCAAGGGAGAAATTATTTCCTTTTGAAGACCTAGGGAACTAGACATGCAACAGATGACACAGTCAGAGTCATAAGGAAGGCTTGACACAGACAAAACAGATGAGTTAGTTGGCTGCGAAGTGGAGCAGCGATAAGACCTGAAGCCGTGAGTGCTGGAAACGCAGGTAACTCTTTTGGGCAGATAGCTGAGTGAATGGCAAGGGACCTATCCTGAAGAACGGTTATAATCAGAGGAGTTTCTCTCGTTTCTTTGGGTTTGAATGTGTGGTGTCCATTTTCTTTATGGGTGGCCCAGGAGGAAGGAGTGTAGAACGTATTCTCATCAGGTAAGCATTGCTTTTCAGTATAGGACAGAGATGCACCCTGGAGCCAGTGAAGGAGCCCCAGCTGCATTCCTGCCTTAAGTAGCCTTCAGTAAGGTCACTTCCCCTTTCTACAGCTCAGTGGCTGTAGCCCAAAAAATAGGGAATATCATTGTTCTGATATAAAATCAAAGTGTCTTCATAAAAATGTTTTCTCCAGATGCACGTTTTCGGGGTTGTGTATAATTTTTATTTAAGAGTGAACAACTTTAGAATTGGTATCCAGGGCCCCTGGGTGGCTCAGTCAGTTGAGCGTCCCAATCTTGATCTCAGCTCAGGTCATGATCTCAGGGTCGTGAGTTTAAACCCCATTCAATGTGGAGCAAACTTAATTCTCTCTCCCCCCCCCAAAAAAAAAACAAAAAGGGGTGCCTGGGTGGTACAATCAGTTAAGCATCCGACTTGATTTCACGTCAAGTCCTGTTCTCAGGGTTATGAGAGCGAGCCCTACATTGGCTCTGTGCTCAGCATGGAGTCTGCTTAAGACTCTGTCTCCCTCTCCTTCGGCCCCTCCAGCTCCACCTGAGTACACATACACTGTCTTTTTCTCTCTAAAATAAATAAATCTTTTTTTTTTTTAAGATTTTATTTATTTATTTGACAGAGAGAGAGATCACAAGTAGGCAGAGAGGCAGGCAGAGAGAGAGAGAGAGGAGGAAGCAGGCTCCCTGCCGAGCAGAGAGCCTGATGCGGGACTCGATCCCAGGACCCTGAGATCACGACCTGAGCCGAAGGCAGCGGCTTAACCCACTGAGCCACCCAGGTGCCCTAAAATAAATAAATCTTAAAAAAAAACCCTCTCTCCCTCTCTCTTTGGGGGTCCCTCCACCCCCACTCAAGCTTGCTCTCTCTCTCAAAAAAAAAAAAAAAAAAAAGAAAAGAAAGAATTGGCATCAACCATATAAGCATTGATGCATTGGACCATCTCAAAGGTGTTTTACTGACCACTGTGCAAACTGTTCATTTCGTGTTGGGGAGGTTTTAATTCATAGCTCTGGTACTTTTCTCTATTTATATTTCAAATATGGGATTGTCTTCTGTTTCCCCCAGGGAGTATATTACCAAATTGGAGATGTTGTTTCTGTGATTGATGAACAAGATGGAAAGCCCTACTATGCTCAGATCAGAGGCTTCATCCAGGACCAGTACTGTGAGAAAAGTGCTGCCCTGACGTGGCTCATTCCTACCCTCTCAAGCCCTAGGGACCAGTTTGATCCTGCGTCCTACATCATTGGTGAGTTTGACAAGTGGTACAGGTTCCTGAATGCAGGGAACTCTGCTTTATTATGTAACAGAAGCTATTAGTCTGCTTGGGCTGCTGTAACAAAGTACCGTGGCCCAAGAGGGGATAAACACAAAACCTATTTTCTCACACTTCTGGAGGCTGGAAGTGAAAGATCAAGGTGCTGTCAGGGTCACTTTCTGGTGAGAGCACTCTTCCTGGCTTGGAGGCGGTCACCTTTTCGCTGAGTCTTCACGTGGCCTTTCCTCCGTGTGTGCACACTCCTAGCATCTCCTCACCGTAGAAGAACATCAGGCCTATCGGGTTAGGGCTCCAGCCTATCATCTCATGTAACCTTAATTATCTCATCAAAGGCCCATCTCTAAATACCATCCCACTGGGGCTTAGGGCCTCAACAAACGGAGTGGGGAGAATATAATGCAATCCATAACAAACGTAAGCCTCATTTACTGTTAAAAAGTAAAGAGCTTTGTAGAAAATATGAAAGACATTTTATATAGTTGGGGTTTGAGTGCTATGGGTTATTTTGAGTTAGAGCAGTATATACCTATTAAAAAGTGAAGTAGATAAGATTTTTCTGAGTGACCCAGTGTTAAACTCTTATATTAAAAGAATTTATTGCTCACGAATGAGGCTTATTTAGGCGTATTTTTTTTTTAAGATTTTATTTGTTTATTTGACAGACAGAGATCACAAGTAGGCAGAGAGACAGGCAGAGAATGAGGAAGAAGCTGAGCAGAGAGCCTGATGTAGGACTCAATCCCAGGACCGGGGGATCATGACCTGAGCCGAAGGCAGAGGCTTTAATCCACTGAGCCACCCAGGCGCCCCTAGGCATATTTACTTATAAAAATATAGTTAAAATAATTTCATAAGAAACCATTCCCATTATTTCTAGAATCTTAACAGATTTTCGTTATGTGTCCCTCTACATGTCACATACCTTATCCTAGACCTTTTATAACATATCATCGTGTGTAGTTGAAATGGCAGTGTCTGTGCTCTTAATAATTTCAAGGCTGACAGAAGAAATGGTATAAATGTTTCTTGACAGACTCACAGGAATAAATTGCTGATTAATACAGGGGTTTTGTTTTTGTTTTTTTTAAGATTTTATTTATTTATTTGACAGATAGAGATCACAAGTAGGCAGAGAGGCAGGCAGAGAGAGAGGAGGGGAAGCAGGCTCCCCGCTGAGCAGAGAGCCTGATGTAGGGCTCGATCCTAGGACCCTGGGATCATGACCTGAGCCAAAGGCAGAGGCATTAATCCATTGAGCCACCCAGGTGCCCCTTAATACAGGTTTTAAGAATATTCAGAGTTTGTAAGTTACCTCATATTTTCAGCCTTTCTGCAATGAGCATGTATTACATTCGCATACAGAGTTTTGTTTTGTTTTCCAGAGGGAACTCAGGGGACAGATAATGTGCTGCTGTTACTCTCACCTGTGTGTGAAGTTTGATACGTGATCAGTTTTAGCCTTTGCTTGTAGGTACATAGAAGAGTGGACTTTAATCTGAATGATCTGTAGGACAGGATTCTTGGTAGAGGCAGAGATGTGGAGAATCACTTCTGGGGCTCCCCTCCCACCTCCCATTCCTCCTAATCCTCAGACACAGGAGCGGGGTGCACAGCATAGGGGTTCAGAGCACACAGAGCTGGACGATCTGGTTCCTCACCCAGCACTTATAGCCGTGTGGCTATGGACAAGTTCCTCAATCTCATGTCTCGTTTTCTCACACATAAAACAGGAATAATAATGGTGTTTTCCAGGCACCTGGGTGGCTCAGTGGGTTAAGCCTCTGCCTTCGGCTCAGGTCATGATCTCAGGGTCCTGGGATCGAGCCCCGTTTCGGGCTCTCTGCTCATCAGGGAGCCTGTCTCTCTGCCTACCTCTCTGCCTACTTGTGATCTCTCTCTGTCAAATAAATAAAATCTTTAAAAATAAATAAATAGGGGCGCCTGGGTGGCTCAGTGGGTTAAGCCACTGCCTTCTGCTCAGGTCATGATCTCAGGGTCCTGGATTGAGCCCTGCATCGGGCTCTCTGCTCAGCGGGGAGCCTGCTTCCTCCTCTCTCTCTGCCTGCCTCTCTGCCTGCTTGTGATCTCTCTCTGTCAAATAAATAAATAAAATCTCTTTAAAAAAATAAATAAAATAAATAAATAAATAAAATTTTAAAAATAACACTACCTTTCTCAGAGCACAGTTGTGAGGACTCAAAGTATCGTTTTATGTACTCAGTACTTAAAACGGTGTGGGCATATAATGAACACTGTACACTGTATAGTACTAATACAATTTTTAGAATCCTTTCTGTATTGAGTCACTGTTTGAGGGAGTTGAACAACTAAACTAGAGAATACAGAGATGGACTTAAGAATACTACATGTATCAAGGACTATGGTCAGGTCACCACCACCAGAGTGGTTTCTCCTAGCGTCCAGGAATGTTTATCTTTTATGAAAATGATATATATGTTCAAAAATGTGTTTAATCTTTCCATCGACTGCCTTTAGGACCAGAGGAGGATCTTCCAAGGAAAATGGAATACTTGGAATTTGTGTGTCATGCACCTTCTGAATATTTCAAGTCCCGTTCATCGCCGTTTCCCACAGTTCCGACCAGACCAGAGAAGGGCTACATATGGACTCATGTTGGACCTACTCCTGCAATCACTATTAAGGAAACAGTTGCCAACCATTTATAGTTTAGAAAGTGAAACTTCTTCCAGTCATTTTGTATTCATACTCTTATAACATATGCCACGTGTTTCTTTCATGAAATTCTTAGATGGAAGGATGACTAAAAATTTTTCCCTAACTACCCAGTAATCATTAGCTTGTTTATTACTGGGAAATTTAAAAGGGATAACAAGGAATTAAATATATTTTGAAGTTAAATATATTCTATATGTGTATAGAATATATACATATATATTCTATATGTGTATCTTCCCAGGCAAAGAGTGCAATTTCCAAGGGGACCATTAGGAACAGGTAGTATGTATTTTTCTCCATGATTTATTTCTAGAAACTCGTTACAATCAATGGATTGTATTTTTCTACTAGAACAAAATATTAATTAAGGTTGGATTTCTGACCAAGGACTTAATCAAATAAAGTGTAGCTATGACCAACTGTGTTTATCACAAAGTGACATAAGCTTTATTTTTTTCATCTAGAAAATGCTAGATAGACTTTAACCTTAGAGATAGTGATTGGTAGATGATTTTAGTAGCCTCAGCTTTAAAATACTGTGTTCTGTAGCAAACAGATTCGGAGTTATTTTGTCGATCTGCATTGTTTCCATTTCCCTTCTCAAAGTGAGGCTCCCAATCAAACCATAAAATTTTACAACGCAGGCAATCAGCTTTGTGAAGAGCACATGGGAGTCATGTAGTGTTCAGGCATCCCCCTTGGTAGTTTCTTGACTATCATTAAAACAACCATTGGGCAGTCAGAAAAATGACTAATAGGTTGTAAGCATTAATATCTTAAAAAAAGTCTACTTAAACTATCTGCTGTAGACTCATAGTAACAGGCCTAAAATAAAGTCTTAGACACCCTGTTTTTTATGAAATTGTCAGAATTCAGGTATAGGTTTTACTTAAGTGCAGGTCAGCTAACAAAGGGAATAACAATGTGGAAATTAGAAGAAATGGAGATTGCACACACCCACCTCTTCTATCCTGACTTATCCAGCATTTTTCAACCCCAGTAAAGTTTGCTGGAATCTAATTTAATCATAATGATTTTGAGTTGTAGCAGTTTTAGCTGTTAACATTTTTCTGCATAGTTATGATTTGTATGTTAGAAGGAAGCAACTGTAGGTAGCTGTGTTCATAGTTCTCTCCACAAATGTTACTGTAAATTGATTGTAAATACCACTGTAAATAGCTGAGTGCCAGTATTCAAACTTTTGGATTAAAATATATTTTTTACCCTGTATTTACTTTGGATTTATTTACATTTATGTAAAAATGGTATGAACAGAAAATATCAGTGTTCTGCTCATAATTTGGAGCAATAGATTGATCAATACAGAATTGATTTTAGGAAAATTTCAAAGAGTGGCCAATTGATAAAAGAAATAATATATGAAACTTATTAAAATGAGGATATATTGAAAAATCAGTATATACACATACCATTTGGTTTATAAATTGGTAAATACTTACGTAATAGTTTTTTAAATAAAGATTAAATTTTCACTTTCTTCCTCAACAAATACCAATGGCATCCACTGTGTACCAGGTAAATTCATTCCTTTTCTCTTGTTATTGAAGACATACCCCAATATGGCCCCATTCTACATTCCCAGCCTTGTCTCCTTCTCCCTACCACTGAAATGTTTCCCCCAATACCCTTCTCACTTTGCTGGCTGAACTCTTGTTCATATTGTTCCCCATCAACTCCACCCCAAAGGTCTTTCTTAAGGCCCTCAAATTCTCTTTCTCCATGAGACCTTTCCAGATTCCCATGAAGCCTTGAAATCATTCAATATCCTCTTCTATTGTTGCATTTAAGTTTCTGCTTCTATTAGTCCTACCCCTGCCCCTGTGCTTCCTGGAGGACAGAGATGTTGTGGTTTGTGGTGGTTGTGTGGTTTTAAGATTTTATTTATTTGTCAGTACAGGCAGAGGGAGCAGCAGGCAAAGGAAGAAGCAGGCCCCCCACTGAGCAAGGAGCCTGATGCGGGATCCAATCCCAGGACCCTGGGATCATTACCTGAGCCAAAGGTAGATGCTTAACTGACGGAGCCAGCCTGGCATCCCAGAGATGGTGTGTTTTATTTACTCATTATTGGAACTCCCATAGTACCTAACTTGGGTCCATCCTTGTGGCAGGTGCTTAGTGTAGAGTCCAAGTTGGATGCTGTTCACTAAAATAAATGCCTGTTGATATTTTAGTTAATACTAGTGCATACTAACTTTGGCTTAAATTTCAGATTCTCTATGGTCAAGCAGAATTTCAAATTTTTATCAGATTAATATTTTCAAGATTTTTTTAAGACTGTTTTTAAGATTATTTTCTATTTTTTAGAATTGTTTTGGCAGGATGTTTTTAGAATGAGCTTTAAGTAATTCCTATACACAAATCTTGACATGAGTATCTAGAAAATTCATCCCAAACCATTCAGGGCCTTGGCGGATACAGGTTCAAGTTCGTCCTTCCTCTCCTCCACTTCAAGTCCATCTTCCATTCCAGACTGCCTGCCCCGCTGGCCCCATTGCCAGACACAGAAGCAAAAGCCTTCCATACATAGACTGTTCAACAGGCTCCCGTAGTATATAAAGTAAAATCTCTAGCTTGGATCCTTTATTCTAGATCCTCCTTAGTGTTTCTGTCTTTCTGATCAAATCCTGACTGATACAGTTGCTGAGACTGAAAGAAAATGCATCGAACCACTGTTTTTCATGATAAGCTATTTAGAATTATTTGGCCTTTTTTTTTTTTTTTTGGTACTATATGTATTACATTTACTTTGGTAAATGTTTTATTTTTTTATTTTTTTAAAGATTTTATTTATTTATTTGTCATACATAGAGAGAGAAGCGAGAGCAAGCACAGGCAGACAGAGTGGCAGGCAGAGGCAGAGGGAGAAGCAGGCTCCCTGCCAAGCAAGGAGCCCGATGTGGGACTCTATCCCAGGACGCCGGGATCATGACCTGAGCCAAAGGCAGCTGCTTAACCAACTGAGCACCCAGGCGTCCCTACTTTGGTAAATGTTTTAAATTAGAAGGTAATGAGGTCACATAGGGAAAGATGGGACAGACTGAATTATAAGATTTTTATTTATTTAATATATTGTCTTATTTTTTTTAAAGATTTATTTATTTGAGAGCATGAGACTCTGAGCAGGGGGAAGGGCAGAGAGAGAGACTCTCGAGGAGATTCCCTGCGGAACATGGACCCTGATGCTGGGGAGATCCCAAGGCCCTGAGATTATGACCTGAGTCAAAACCAGGAGGTGGACACTCAACCAACTGAGCCACTCAGATGTCCCTATTTTTTAAAAAAAATTTTAAGTAAAATCTACTCCCCTGTGGGGCTTGAACTCATGACTCTGAGATCAAGAGTCACATGCTCCAGGTGCCCCATTGTATAATGGGTTTGTAAATTTTTTTCTTAAGGAATTTTTGTAATCCTCCTTGTCTCTTTTTTTTCTTTCTTTCTATCAGTAGGCATCTTTACTGTTTGTATTTTGTTTTGTTTTGTTTTTTAAGTAAGCTCTATGCCCAGCGTGAGACTTGAACTCACAACCCTGAGCCAGAACCAGCCAGGCATTACATAAAAGCATTACATAAAATTCTAAATTTCTGTCAGAAAGATGTGTATACAAAATATAAACCAAACCAAAATAAAAGAGGAAAAAAAATAGCTCACTCGTGGCTGTTGGCAGAAGGCTTCAGTTTTCCACAACGCTGGCCTCTCCATAGCATTGCTCACAACATGGCTTCCACCAGCATGAATGATCCATGATATAGAAAGATCCATGATATAGAAATACCCAAGACAGAAACCACCACCCTTTTATAACCTAATCTGGAAGTGACAGGCCATCACTTCTGCCATGTGCTGGTGGTCACAGACCAACCCTGGTAGGTATAGTGTGGGAGGGGACCACATAAAGGTGTGCATTCGGAGGGCAGGGACCATTACGGGCCAGGGACCTAAGGACCACTAGGAATCCTTGCTAAGAAGACATGAAATGTGGACAAAAATATGTGTAAGAAAAGGTTTTTCCAGTATTGTTTAAAATAATGAAAAACAAGAAACAACCTGAAGATACAAATTCTGATGTTTATAATGGAATTTTAGGCAATGAAAAATGCTTATAAAAATGCTCAGTGCAGGGTCACCTGGGTGGCTCAGTCAGCTGGGCACCTATCTTCAGCTCAGGTCATAATCCCAGGGTCCTGGGATTGGGCCCAATCTTGGGCTCCCTGCTCAGTGGGGAGTCTACCTCTTCCTCTACTGCTCCCCACTGCTGCTGCTCCCACTCGCTCTCAAATGAATACATTTTTTAAAAATCTTTTTAAAAAGCTCAGGGCAAAAAAATATAGAACTGCATGAACAATGAATGGTTCTGATTCTGTAGAACACCTACATGCAGGTAAACATAGAGTAGAAATAAAATGTCAATGACATTTAGCATTAACAGTGAACTTTATATTCTTTTTTTTTTTAAGATTT
Source organism: Mustela putorius furo (assembly GCF_011764305.1). Taxonomy (NCBI): domain Eukaryota; kingdom Metazoa; phylum Chordata; class Mammalia; order Carnivora; family Mustelidae; genus Mustela; species Mustela putorius. The sequence goes on from NW_025421998.1 coordinate 35,557,941, forward strand.
TATTTATTTATTTGACAGACAACGATCACAAGTAGGCAGAGAGGCAGGCGGGGGGACGGGGGAGCAGGATCCTTGCAGAGCAGGAAGCCCAATGTGGGGCTCGATCCCAGGACTCTCAGATCTTGACCTGAGCCGAAGCCAGAGGCTTTAACCAGAGGCTTTCTATCAGTAGGCATCTTTACTGTTTATGTTTTGTTTTGTTTTGTTTTTTAAGTAAGCTCTATGCCCAGCGTGAGACTTGAACTCACAACCCTGAGCCAGAACCAGCCAGGCATTACATAAAAGCATTACATAAAATTCTAAATTTCTGTCAGAAAGATGTGTATACAAAATATAAACCAAACCAAAATAAAAGAGGAAAAAAAAATAGCTCACTCGTGGCTAATTCACCTTTAACCCAGGTGCCCCTGAACTTTATATTCTTATTTATACTTTCATTTTTTGTATTTTGTAGTTTGTATTACTTATATCTAATACTTATATAATCAGGAAAAAATGCTATTTTAGAGTGGATATCTAGACCAAAAGATGGTGTTCTGAGCTGAATGTTTGTGTGCCCCCGGTATGTATATGTTGAAGCCCTAACTCCCACTGTGATTTCTTAGAAGGTTTGGACTTTGGGAATTAGAGTTGGATGGAATCATGAGGGTGGAGCCCCCATGATGGGATTAGTATCTCTATAAGAAGAAGAAGAGGGACACCTGGGTGTCTCAGTTGTTGGGTGTCTGCCTTCAGCTTGGGTCATGATTACCACTGCAGTGGTCCTGTGATTGAGCCCCACATCGGGCGGGCTCCCTGCTCAGTGGGGAGTTTACTTCTCCCTCTCCCTCTGTGGGCTCTCTCTTTCAAATAAATAAATAAAATATTTTTTTAGAAAAGAAGAGGAAGAGGATAAGAGCCTTCCTGTCTCTCTACCTTGATTCTGTCAGCACCTTGATCTAGGACTTCACTGCTTCCAGAACTGTAAGAAATAAGTGTGTTGCTTAAGCCACCCAGTCTATACTATTTCACTATTCTATTCTGAAATAAGACACATGAAAACAACCCAAGTGTCCATTAGCAGATGAATGGATACTCAAGATGTGGTTTATTCATTCATATACTGGAATATAATTCAGCCATAAAAGGGCCTGAAATTCTGATACTCGTTATAACAAGCATAAACCTTGAAAATGTTATGGTAAGTGAAATAAGCCAAACACAGAAGGATAAACATTGTATGCTACCACTTGAGTGATGTACCCAGGATCAGCAAATTCATACGGAAAGAAAAGGGCTGGGGGAAAGGGGTATGTACAGAATTTCTGTTTGATATGATGAAAAAGCTCTAGAAATGGGTAGTGATGGTTGCACAATATGGTGAATATACTTAATATTATTGATTTGTACATTTTTAAATGACTAAAGCTAAATTTTATGTAATGTCTTTTATCACACACACACACAAAAAAGGTATGTAGAAGATAAAGTCAACAGAATTCAGTAACTAGTCAGAAGTAAAGATTGAGGGAGAAGGATGAATTAAGGAAGACCCGAGTGTTATTTTGTGGAAGGTAACAAATAACAGCAGTAGCTTTCCAGGTAGAAGTAACTGACGAGCTGTGTCTTGTTTCGTAACTCGAGGGCCAGGAGACTTTTCCTGGATTTCAGTATCCATTAGGTAACTGGAGATGTGGGGGTGAGAGCTCAGAGGGAGGGAATACAGTTACAGAACTCTCAACCCAGCTTCTTCTGCTGGGGAGGCAGCCATGTTGTTCTTGGTCCCTCCAGGCCAGCCTCAATTCTGTGAGGTCATGTCTTACTTAGTCCCACCATCTCCAAGACTCCCTCCCTTACTTCTGGGCCTCCGACACAAATATCCCAGGCCCAGAAATAGTGTTTCCCTGTCCTCGTGTCCTAGATTATAGATCAAAGAAAGGCCTCAGGAATCCAGAATAACAGCAAACCACTGTGACTGCAGCATGCTTGGGGTGGCAGGGGAACTGGTAAAAAGAGGGCAGGCCATGGAGAAACAGCCAGAGGAATGGCTGCAGCGAGTCATCCTCTTTGTTAGCAAGCTGGAGAACCCTGCAGCAGGACCATAGGCGCAGGGGTTAGCTGTGCAACCATCCCAGTACATCGATGTGTGTGGTACATATATAAAATCATAAAATGTAAAGCAGTTTTATATTCCAATACTTGTTTCCTTTTTGGGGCAATATTTTTCAATTTGCAAATCTTAACCCATGTATGGGTCAAAACTAGCATTATTTGTATGAGATAGAATAGAATAAAAGGGAATAGAAGTATCAGAGAACATCACATGTACTAAGAGTAGGTATTGTTTTGTAAATTGATTCAACATTGACTATAAATGGACCTGATCTTTTTTTTTTTTTAAAGATTTACTTATTTATTTATTTGACAGAGAGATCACAAGTAGGCAGAGAGGCAGGCAGAGAGAGGGTGGGGGGTGGGGAAGCAGGCTCCCTGCTGAGCAGAGAGCCTGATGTAGGGCTTGATCCCAGGACCCTGAGATCATGACCTGAGCCGAAGGCAGAGGCTTAACCCACTGAGCCACCCAGACACCCCTAAATGGACCTGATCTTGATGTAGATTGTGGTTAAAGTATTTTCACATTAATGGTTTATAATATCTCAGCATTTTTACTTTGTGAAGAAGCTATAGCATCAGAATAGCACAATGGATGAGAACCCAAAGAACTGACACCCAGCTTTACAAGCTGAAACCTGCTAGGCAGATATGATTTAATTTTGTTAATAGATCTAGTTTTTTCAACAAGTGCAAATTCTCATAGATATTACCGTAGCCCATGATCCATAGAAGGAAAATAGTTTTTCAGAGCTTCCTATGTTTAGAGACCATCTAATCTGACTCCCTTATTTTACAGAGGTAGAGATCAAGGCCTAAAGAAGTTAAGTAAATGTCATGGAAATGTCACTGCAGTGTCATTGCAGAACTTTCATAGGTAGGATCCAAAAGAGATTGGGAAAGTTCTATTGTTAGAAACACTGTTAGCAAAAACACAAAGGGAGTTCTTCTTATCATAGGACTGCGAGCTGTGAGCAGAAGGGAGGAGGAGGAGGAGGGAGGAAAGCAGGGAGAGAGTACGTCTGTTTCACAGAACAAGCAGCTTCCACCAAGGAGACAGCCCAATGGATAGCCCCTTGCCTGAGCCATATGGGAGCTGAGGATCTGTGCAGAAGGCCCCCTGAGTTGCCCTGAAGTTATGTTTAGTTCTTTATAATACTAAGATTTCCTCCTTAACAGGCAGCGTATGCACTAGCATGTTGACATCCTAAGTCCACAGGTTAAGTGCTATGTTAAGGCACAGGTAAGTGCCTAAGAAGCCAAATATGTGTAGGTTCCTTAATGCGTCAAGCTCCTGTCCCTGGGTCCCTAGAACACGGAGTTAAAGCCTCTCACACTAATCCCGTGCAAGATGGTGCTTTGGGAGCTACCTTCCCTTCTCCTTACTTGTAGCAAATAATAATAATAAAACTTTGCTTTCAACACTTTCTGGGGTTGTGTTCAATTTAATGCACCCCAAGCAGTGAACCCCCCCCCTCAGTTTAGATCCGAAGAATCTACAACTTAAAATTTTAAATTTTTTTCCAAAATATCTCTGCACAAGGCTGAATTTACATGGTTTCTCTCCCTTTCTTCCTTTCTCCCTCTCCCCTGCCCACACCACTGCCATCTGTCTCTCTTAAAGAAGTGGGAACCACTAACTAATATTTCTTATTCAACATGACAGACTGGCAGGAGCTAGTTACTAGACCACAAACAGGAAACTTGCAATCATAACCTGAACTTCCTGTAAGATCATCATTATTTTGAATTACTCTAACTTCCATTTTCCACCTGCTTAGCAGAAGCTGGGTAGAAGGGAAAGGTTTACAACAAAAACAACTTCAATACTTAAAGCACCTTAAATACTTCTCCCCATAGAGAAGATAGGAGTTAAAAAGACAGTAATTTTAGAATAAAGGGTGAAGGGGCTATTGAGGAAATGTAATTTAAAAAGAAAACAGGGGGTACTTGGGTGGCTCAGGTCATGATCCCAGCGTCCTGGGACTGAGCCCCTCGTTGGGCTCCTTGCTCAGCAGGAATCCTGCTTCTCTCTCTCCCACTCCCCCTGCTTGTATTCCATCTCTCACTGTCTTTCTCTCTGTGTCAAATAAATAAATAAAATCTTTTTTAAAAATAATTAATAAAAAATAGGGGTGCCTGGGTGGCTCAGTGGGTTAAACCTGCACCTTCAACTCAGGTCATGATCTTAGGGTCCTGGGATCGAGCCCCACATCAGGCTCTCTGCTCAGTGGGGAGCTTGCTTCCCCCCTCTCTCTGCCTGCCTTTCTGCCTACTTGTGATCTCTGTCAAATAAATAAATAAAATCTTTTTTTAAAAATGAATAAAAAATAAAACGGGTCATTTGCAATGAGATGTGGCTGGAACTAGAGGGTAGTAAACTAAGCAAAATAAGCAGGAGAAAGACAAATATATGACTTCGCTCATAGGTGGAAGTTAAGAAAGAGAACAGAGAAATATAGGGGAAAGGAAGGAAAAATAAAATAAGATGAAATAAGAGAGGGAGACAAATCATAAGAAACTTTTAACTATAGGGAACAAACAGGGTTGCTGGAGGGAAGCTGGGGGGAAATGGGGTAACTGGGTGATGGGCATTAAGGAGGGCATGTGATGTAGTGATTATTGGGTGTTATATGCAACTGATTAAACACTAAATTCTACCCCTGAAACTAATAATACACTACATGCTAATTAATTGATTTTAATTTTTTAAAAAGTGGAAAAGAAAATAAAACAGAGGCACCTGGCTGGCTCAGTCAAGAGAAGCATGCAACTCTTGATCTCAGGGTCAAGAGTTTGAGCCCCATGTTGGGTGTAGAGATTACTTAAGTAAATAAATAAAATTAAAAAAGAAAAAGAAAATCTTCTCTTAAGCCAGAGTTCCTCTCCACAAGGGTAGTAGGGAAAGAAAACACTTTATTATTGATTGATCATTAAACCAGAATGGGATGTTCATCACACACAGCTAAGAAATTGCAAGGACAAAAAGAAATCTCACCGTTTTATATAGCCAAGCAGATACAACCCATCACATACATTTTCTCAAGATAAACAGTAACTATTCCTCAACTGAGAGAACTTGACAGCACCATTAGTCACGTACAGTTCATCCTAACTTGACCTGGTAATTGGGTGAGCTAACGGACCTGATCAGGGGTGGGTGGAAACAAACTCATCTTTTTTTTTTTTTTTTTTTTAAGATTTTACTTATTCGACAGAGAGAGATCACAAGTAGGCAGAGAGGCAGGCAGAGAGAGAGGAGGAAGCAGGCTCCCCACCGAGCAGAGAGCCCGATGCGGGGCTCGATCCCAGGACCCTAGGATCATGACCTGAGCCGAAAGCAGAGGCTTTAACCCACTGAGCCACCCAGGCGCCCCACAAACTCATCTTTAGGACAGGATATACTTTTACAACTTGGACCATTAAAGTTAGGCACCTAGCCTCTCACAGAAACTGGGGGAGATTGGTGTTCTCTCCTGATGTTTACCTTTCAGAGATGGCTCCAGGTCCTTGAGAAAGACATTCCTGGGTAATTATGCTAACAAGTCTTCTCATCTAGTTTCTAAAAGGATGCATTGCAAAGAGACTGAGAAAGTTCTCTAAGGTAAATATTCTAACAGAAAGGGAAGAGAGAGAAATCTCTTCCCTTATTTTCAACAAGAGGAATTAAGCCTCTTATTTTAACTTCATCCACTCTAATCTGGAACAGGCAGAATGTGGACAGTGTTTTTACTCAGGCCTCCATGTCAGGGCTGCTTTTAGAACCTTTTGGTATCTTGGCAAGAGTTTTAAGATGGCAGCCACTTCAGGGCTTCGTGAGAGATTGGAAGATAGATTCCATTCTCATCTCACCGGAGAACCTTTGGACAGGGCATAACCTGGACAACCATCTGTGGTGGTTCTCACTGCAGCTTTGTTAACGTTTGGTCGGAGTTCTGAATTAACTCCGTGGTTCTGAATTAACAAAGGCCAGAAATGTAATTCTGTGCCATAGGGAATTTTTCTATTAATTCTCCTCCCTGACCCTTAGTAAGTGCTGTTTTACCTAGCAGGTTCATAGACATTATCTGTTTTATATTTCAATCATTAATCATATGGATTTTGGAGATGTTCTTAGATTTCTTTGCCCTCCCCCACCTTTACGCCAGTGAATCACAAACACATTAGAATCACACCTGCAGCTTTAAAAACAAAACAGAAAAGACTGTTAGGAACATCCCACAAGCAACCCATTAAATCAGAGTCTCTTAAGAGTGAGAGTGTGGCCTCACTACGTTCCCAAAACTCTTATAAAACTTAAAAAACACAACATTTAAAGTTCCAGAAGTGATTCTGATGTGCAGCTTAGAAATAAGAACCACTTCCTTAGGCTAGTTCTTTCCTGGCATATAAAATACAGCTGATAAAATCTCCAATTTCTACAAAGTGAAAGATCTGATAGCATCCTGTTTGGGGGGGGGGCATTTCAAGAAGATTAATCAAAGGCCTATTTGTACCAGTGATTCCTGATAAAGTTAATTAGCATATCAGGACCCACAAAATGGAGGCCAGCCCCTACCACAAATCTAACCCTAAGCGAGCCGCAGCACAACCTGTCAGCGGAAGCTTTCCGCCCTACGCCCCACCCAGCCCACCCAATCCGCCGCAGCTCAGCTGGAGCGGGTTTACTTGCCCTAGAAAACAGCACTGCCAGGCCTGTGTAAGGCCACGGCGACCTCCTAGCCATTCCCGCTCACTTCCGGGTTGCTGCTTCAGCCCAAGCGTGCAACTCTGGCTCGCGGCCCCTCAGGAGAATGTTGTTGCTCGTGAGGCGCGCTGTGCTTCCCCCAGCCCTGGATTGTTTTCTCAGACTAAGGACATCAGCTCGTTACTAAATTGTTTTAGTTGTGTCCTTTGACAGTTTAGCAACAAAATGGGGACCCAAAGACAGCAGTTGAAGACTCTAGGGCGGCCCTCGGGGAGCCTGAAGGTCCCCATGGAGGTCTTTGGGCTCACTGAGCCCTTCCTGCCGCTCTCCGGAGTCTGCAAGGCGCTTTTCTTGAGCTTCGCTTGTTTTGCATTCCGAGCTTTCTGAGTTCCTCTTGATCCTTCCGGCCGGAACATCCGCGTGTGAGAGACTCCGGATTTTTCACAGGGAGACCTAGTGGGCCAAGACATTTGGTTTGCAGTTGACCTCCTCTACAAGGTAAGAGCTTTTTTATTATTTTTTTTTTCTATGATGGAAAATGTAAAGATTTACTCTCAGCAACTTTCAAATATACAATATAATATTGTTGATTATCACCACCATGCTGTACATTACATCCCTGTGACTTACTTATTTTAAAATTTGTACCTTTTGACCTTCACCTATTTTGCCTACACCGCCCCCACCCCCGCCCCACCCTGCTCTTCCCCACAACCGCTCATCTGTTCTGTGTTATGAGCTCCTGGCGATTGTTTGTTTAGATTCCACATATAAGCGAGATCGTACAGTTGGTCTTTATTTCACATAGCATAATGTACTCAATGCCCATCCATGTTGCAAGTGGCAAGATTTCTTTCCTTTATGTGGCTGCATAATACTCCATCGTATATCTATGTCACTTTTCGTTTATACATTGATGGGGACATTTAGGTTGTTTCCATATCTTGGTTATGGTAAATAATGCTGCCATGAACATGGGGGTACAGCTATTTTCTCAAGTGAGTGTGTTTGTTTTCTTTGGATAAATACCCAGAAGTAAAATTGTTGGATCATAAGGTAATTCTATTTTTAATATTTTTGAGGAACCCTCAGACTTTTCTACAATGGCTGCATCCTTTTACATTCCCACCGAAAGTGCACAGGGTTCTTTTTTCTCCATATCTTCACCAACACTTATTTCTTGTTTGTTTGTTTGCTTTTTTTTAATATAATAGCCATTCTAACAGATGTGAAGTGATCTCCTTATGGTTTTGATTTGCAGTTTCTTAATGATTAGTGATATTGAACATATTTTCATCTCCCTGTTGGTCATTTGTATTTCTTCTTTGGAAAAATGTCTATTCAGTTCTTGTGCCCATTTTTAAATTGGGTTGTTTGGATTTTTTGCTATTGAATTGTATGAGTTTTTAAATATTTTTGATATTCACCCCTTATCAGATATATGATTTTCAAATATTTTCTCCTATTGTATATGTTGTCTTTTAATTTTGTTGATGGTATCCTTTGCTAAAGTTTTTTAATGTGTCCCAGTTGTTTACTTTTGCTTTTGGTGCCTTTGCTCTTGGGATCAAATCCAAAAACCATTGCCAAGACTGATGCTAACCTTAAAAATAAAACTGAGTTATTTTGCCAGAAAAAAATGGGTTTATTTGGGAATAGCAGAGAATTGCAATTCAGAACAAGCAAGCTATGGTAAAACCATAGGCAAATCTGGAGAACAAAGGATAGGAAAGTTCATGTATAGAGGAAAGGTGGGATTTGGGAGGGACTGTTAATAAACAAATAATCTGTTGGAATAAACTGACCAAGTTGGGAGTATAGTGCCTTTTCTTTCTTTCTTTTTTTTTTTTTTTTAAAGATTTTGTTTATTTGACAGACGGAGATCACAAGTAGGCAGAGAGGCAGGCAGAGAGAGGTGGGGAGGTGGGGAAGCAGGCTCCCTGCTGAGCAGAGAGCCCGATGTGGGGCTCGATGTGGGGCTCCATCCCAGGACAGTGAGATTATGACCTGAGCCAAAGACAGAGGCTTTAACCCACTGAGCCACCCAGGCTCCCCGCATATAGTGCCTTTTCATTGACTGAGCTCTGTCATTGGCCAGGCTGTTGCCAGGCAAGGAGAAAATCTTTGTTCCTCCAGTTGTCATAGTAAAGTATAGGTTTCTTCCTCTTGGGATCTGCAGTTGATGAGTGGGAGGGTGTGAGAGCTCCTGGCTCTGACCTCCTTACTCCATTTTAAATGAGGTTTCCTTTTATTAATTTTCACATGGCATGTGTTTTCTTCTAGGTTTATAATTTCAGGTCTTATGTTCAAGTCTTTATTTTGTATTAATTTTTATATATGGTATAAGCTGGCAGTTGAGTCTCATTCTTTTGCATGTGGATGTTCAGTTTTCCCAACACCATTTGTTGAAGTGATTGCCTTTTTCCCATTGTATATTCCTGGCCCCTTTGTCCCACATTGACCATTTATGTGTAAGTTTATTTCTAGGCTCTCTGTTCCACTGACCTATGTGTGTATTTTTATGCCAATACCATACTGTTTGATTAATATAGTTTTTTTTTAAAGATCTTCTTTCTTTTTTTTTTTTTTTTAATATTTTGTTTACTTATTTGACAGAGAGAGATCACAACCAGGCAGAGAGGCAGGCAGAGAGAGCTCAATCCCATGACCCTGAGACCATGACCTGAGCCGAAGGCAGAGGCTCTAACCCACTGAGCCACTCAGGTGCCCCAGAGTAATATAGTTTTGTAATGTGGTTTGAAATCAGGAACCTTGATGGTTCCAGCTTTGTTGTTCTTTCTCAAGATTACTTTGGCTATTCAGGGTTCCATACAAAGTTTAGGATTCTTTGTTTTATTTCTCTGAAGTGCCATTGGTCTTTTGATAGGGATTTCACTAAATCTGTAGATTGCTTTGGGTATACAGACGTTTTAACAGTATCCATTCTTCCAATACACAAACACAGAATATCTTTGCATTTATTCATGACTTCTCAAGGTACTATCTTAACCGAGTTTAACACCAGGGAGGTTTTCAGAAATTTTGCGTGTGAAGTTGGTCTTAGAATGTTCTCCTTGACAAACACAGAAATGGTACTAAGTGGACAGGGTAGAACACTGTAAGGCTGTGGGGTCTGGACTGACAGTGAGAGTCAAATACAAGGTCATCGAAATAATCTTTGGTAAGTTATATACTTTATCATGCTAGTTGAGGTTAAATGTAATAATATGGTTTTTTTTAAAGATTTTATTTATTTATTTATTTGACAGACAGAGATCACAAGTAGGCAGAGAGGCAGGCAGAGAGAAAGGAGGAAGCACACTCCCTGCTGAGCAGAGAGCCCGATGCTGGACTCGATCTCAGGACCCTGGGATCACGACCCAAGCTGAAGGCAGAGGCTTTAACCCACTGATCCACCCAGGCGCCCGAAAATGTAATAATATGTTTAAAGTGCTCAGGCACAGTGCCTGACACATAGTAAATGCTCAGTAATGCTACTGTTTAACATCTTGGGAAGTCCAGAATGGATTTTAAATAGAGAATGGATGTCTGGTGATGACATTCAATTCAGTTGGTGACCATCCCAGTTAGACTTGGCCGTGCGCTTATTACCCACAGATGGCAGGGGCCCCCGGGTGGTGGGATACTCTGCTACTCTCCATGGGTTAGTTTTGTGGGTTTTTTTCTGATGGGTTGCAATGTCACTCTCATCTTCTACCCACTCCGTGTTTGGATCAGAGTGCATTGATCATCTTATAAGATACTGGAGGACTTCCTCACAGCCTTTGGCCTCCTTCCCCATCACATGCTGGGAGGGGGCTGGAGAACAGAACAGTGGGAGAACACACCCCACTTGTGCTGTGCTGCACGATTTGCTTCTGGGCTCATCCCCTTTTTGAAACCAAGGTTCCTGGCACTGCCAGTCACCACTGCACACGTTTCTGAGCTTCCAAGAGGAGGCTGTGATCGGACACTGTGGTGCAGGTTGGATCTATAGCCAACCAACAGGCCCTGCCCTGAATCTTTGGAAATGTGGTTAAGATTTTCCCTATCCTCAGATTGTAGTCAACCTGAGAGATGTTTTACTCATCTGCTGAACTGACTGATCCATCTTTAGACATTGTCACCTGGCTGTGCTTGTATGGTTTGTCATAGTTTTCCTTGAAAGGGAAAAGACATCAGCTTGAAAAGTTATGGACTGTTTACTTAATTTATATATGGGAGGATTTTTTAAAAGATTTGTTTGTTTATTTGAGAGCAAGAGAGAGAGAGTGCACACCCCCATAGGAGGGGGCTGGGGCAGAGCGAGAGCGAGAATCTGAAGCAGACTCCCCCACTGAGTGTGGAGCTGATGCAGCTGGCCCTCAGGACCCAGAGATTGTGCCGAAATCAAGAGTTGTATGCTTAACTGACTGAGCCTGCCAGGTCCCCCAAATGCGGAATGCTTTTAAAACAATGTAATCCCTTCAGAATTGGGAAACGTGAACTAATTAGATAATCCAAATAATTTTATGGTGGAATGGACTTAATGATGAACCCACTTGTCTCTCTATATGGAAGAATATGAAAGTTTTCCAAGTGCTACTGAATAAATTTGCATCAATGATAAAAAGATCTAGGGTGCCTGGCTGGCTCAGTCAGTAGAACATGTGACTCTAGATCTCAGGACATGAGTGTGAGCCCCACAGTGAGGGGTGGAGTTTACTTAATAATAAACAAAAGATATTCTACCAATTATAAGTTTTCTAACACCTTTGTAATACTCAGGTGTGCTTCTGCTTGGATGGGTTGTACTTTGCCAAGAGCAGTGGGCCTAAAGTGGTCTTTTGTGTGTGTGGTACATATATAAAATCATAAAATGTAAAGCAGTTTTATATTCCAATACTTGTTTCCTTTTTGGGGCAATATTTTTCAATTTGCAAATCTTAACCCATGTATGGGTCAAAACTAGCATTATTTGTATGAAATAGAATAGAATAAAAGGGAATAGAAGTATCAGAGAACATCACATGTACTAAGAGTAGGTATTGTTTTGTAAATTGATTCAACATTGACTATAAATGGACCTGATCTTTTTTTTTTTTTTTAAAGATTTACTTATTTATTTATTTGACAGAGAGATCACAAGTAGGCAGAGAGGCAGGCAGAGAGAGGGTGGGGGGGGGGGAAGCAGGCTCCCTGCTGAGCAGAGAGCCTGATGTGGGGCTTGATCCCAGGACCCTGAGATCATGACCTGAGCCGAAGGCAGAGGCTTAACCCACTGAGCCACCCAGACACCCCTAAATGGACCTGATCTTGATGTAGATTGTGGTTAAAGTATTTTCACATTAATGGTTTATAATATCTCAGCATTTTTACTTTGTGAAGAAGCTATAGCATTCCCTACATGGAATAGAATGGACATGAATTCCTACAACATATCTGAATAATGGGCCAGAACAAATGTCTGTGGCCAAAAAGCATAATTTCAATTTTCTGCCTAAAATGGTAGGCAAGGGGTGCCTGGCTGGCTCAGTCAGTAGAGCATGACACTGTTTATCTCCAGGTCATGAGTTCAATCCCCATGCTGGGCATATATAGAGCTTACTATAACAAACAATCCTAGGCAAAATTTCTCTGTCAATACATGGTTGATGGGAATTGTTACCGTGGAATATTCCTTGGCTTTTAATTGATTGATTTGATTCTAGGAAACTTTCTGGGAGGTTGAGCCATAAATCAGTTGTACCCAAAAATGTCGGGTTGTCTAGGAAAAAGTAAACTTCATGGCATAAGGCCTTTGTCTGGTGTTTTACCTTTTATATTTTTATTTTTCCTTCTTTTTTTTCCTTTATACTTATGAACATTGAGTATTTTACTATGGGAATGTAAAATGCCCATTTAAGAATCAGTGCTGCTAATATCTCCTGAAACTATTGTAGATGTCCATTTAAAGGCTAAAATATTGGACTTTTTTCTTTTCTCTCTTTATTTATTTGAAGGAGGATTACCCCAATTTCAGTTGAGAAATAACGATTCATTCACACATATTCATTGTTATTCACTGACCAGCACAAGGCACTGTTTTAAATTTATAGCAGTAAACAATATGCATAAAAACCCAATTTTCTGTGGAATTTCCAAGATAGTGCAGTGATAACTGGGTATCATTTAAAAATAAATTTATAGGGGCGCCTGGGTGGCTCAGTGGGTTAAAGCCTCTGCCTTCGGCTCAGGTCATGATCCCACAGTCCTGGGATTGAGCCCTGCATTGGGCTCTCTGCTTGGCTGGGAGCCTGCTTCCCTTCCTCTCTTTCTGCCTGTCTCTCTGCCTACTTGTGATCTCTGTCAAATAAATAAATAAATTTTTAAAAAAATAAAAAATAAATTTATAGTGCTCACATTCCATATTTTCCCAGTCAGACTCTTAATAGATGACTAGATTTTTGGTTATGAATTACTATCCTACGAGGGAAATATCAAAGGATGATGAGATCACCATTTAATATCTGAAATAAGAAAATACAAAACTGAATTTTTCTTACTCTATATCCATGTATTCTGCTGGTCATACCCAGTCTTCCTTAGTCAGATGGCTGATCTTTTTACTTTTAATTAATTAATTAATTTTAATTTTTAAATTTAAAATCAAATAACATGTAGTGTATTATTAGTTTCAGTGGTAGAGTTTAGTGATTCATCAATATAATACCCAGTTCTGACTACATCAAGTGCCCACTTTAATGCCCATCACCCAGTTACCCCATCCCCTCACCCACCTCTCCTCCAGCAACCCTCAGTTTGTTTCCTAGAGTTTAGAGTCTCTTATGGTTTGTCTCCCTCTCTGACTTCATATTATTTTTTTTTCTTCCCTTCCCTGTATTTTGTTTTGTTTCTTCCACGTATGAGTGAAATCATCTATTTGTCTTTCTTTTAGTTCTCTTAGTATAATACTCCTTAGTTCTATCCGCATTGTTGCAAATGGCAAGATTTCATTCTTTTGACAGCTGAGTAATATTCCATTGTGTGTATATACATACACACCACATCAACTTGATCCATTCATCCTTTGATGGACATCTAGACTCTTGCCATAGTTTGACTATCACGGACATCGCTGCTATGAACATAGGGGTGCAGGTGCCTCTTCGGATCACTACATTTGTATCTTTGGGGTAAATCCCTAGTAGCGCAATTGCTGGGTTGTAGGGTACCTCTATTTTCAACTTTTTGAGGAACCTACACACTGTTTTTCAGCGTGGTTGCACCAGCTTGCATTCCCACCAACAGTGTAAGAGGGTTCCCCTTTCTCTGTATCCTCGCTGACTTCTGTTTTTTCCTGGCTTGTTAATTTTAGCCATTCTGACTGGTGTGAGGTGGTATCACCATTGTGATTTTGATTTGTATTTCCCTGATGCCATGTGATATTGAGCATTTTTTCATGGGTCTGTTGGCCATTTGTATGTCCTCTTTGGAGAAATGTCTGTTTATGTCTTCTGCCCTTTTCTTGATGGATTTATTTGTTCATTGGGTGTTGAATTTGATAAGTTCTTTATAGATTTTTGGATACTAGCCCTTTATCTGATAAGACATTTGCAAATATCTTCTGTTCTGTAGGTTGCCTTTTGGTTTTGTCGACTATTTTCTTTGCTGTGCAAAAGCTTTTTATCTTGATGAAATCCCAGTTGTTCATTTTTGCTTTTGTTTCCCTTGCCTTTGCAAACATGTCTATCAATAAGTATCTGCAACCGAGGTTAAAGAGGTTGCTCCCTATGTTCTCTAGGATTTTGATGGATTCCTGTCTCACATTTACGTCCTTCATCCTTTTCAAGTTTGTTTTTGTGTGTGGTGTAAGAAAATGGTCCAGTTTCATTCTTCTGTATGTGGCTGTCCAATCTTCTTAACACTGCTTGTTGAGGAGACTTTTTTCCATTGGACATTCTTTCCTGCTTTGTCAATGACTGGTTGACCGTACAAAGAGTTGAGGGTCCATTTCTGGGTTCTTATTCTGTTCCATTGATCTCTGTATCTGTTTTTGTGCCAGTACCATTCTAGCTTGATCATTGTAGCTTTATATCAGAGCTTGAAGGAATTGTGATGCCACCAGCTTTGGTTTTCTTTTTCAACATTCCTCTGGCTATTTGGAGTTTTTTCTGGTTCCATAGAAGTTTTAGGATTATTTGTTCCAGCTCTGTGAAAAAAGTTGATGGTGTTTTGATAGGGAATGCACTGAATATATAGATTGCTGTAGGTCGCATAGGCATTTTAACAATATTTATTCTTCCAATTCATGAGCATGGAGTGTTTTTCCATATCTCTGTATCTTTCTCAATTTCTTTCATGAGTTTTCTATAGTTTTCTGAGTACAAATCCTTTGCCTCTGTGGTTAGGTTTATTCCCAGGTGTCTTACAGTTTTGGGAGCAATCGGGTGCTCCTGAATTTCTTTATTCTGTCTTGTTGTTAGTGTAACTGATATCTTTGCATTAATTTTTTATATCCTGCCACATTGCTGAAGTCCTGTATGAGTTCTAGCAATTTTGGAATGGAGACTTTGGATTTTCCACATAGAGTATCATGTCACCTGGGAAGAGTGAGAGTTTGACTTCTTATTTGCCTATTCAGATGCCTTTTATTCTTTTTGTTGTCTGATTGCTGAGGCTAGGACTTGTGGTACTATCTTAAATAGCAGTGGTGATAGTGAACATCCCTGCGGTGTTCCTGACCTTTAGGGGAAAATCTCTCAGTTTTTTCCCATTGAGAATGATACTCACTGTGGGCTTTTTGTATATGGCTTTTATGATACTAAGGTATATACCCTCTATTCCTACAGTATGAAGACTTGTAATCAAGAAAGGATGCTGTACTTTGTCAAATGTCTTTTTTGCATCTATTGAAAGGATCATTTGGTTCTTGTCCTTTCTTTTATTTATGTAGTGTATCACATTTATTTGTGGGTGTTGAACCACCTTTGCAGCCCAGGAATAAATCCCACTTAGCTATAGTGAATAATCCTTTCAATGTGCCATTGGATCCTATTGGCTAATAGCAGAGTGAGAATTTTTGCATCCATGTTCATCAGGGATGTTGATCTGTAGTTCTCTTTTTTGATGAGGTCTTTGTCTGGTTTGGAATCAAGGTAATTCTGGCCTCATAGAAAGAGTTTGGAAGTGTTCCTTCCCTTTCTATTTTTTTTTTTTAAGATTTTATTTATTTATTTATTTGACAGAGAGATCACAAGTAGGTGGAGAGACAGGCAGAGAGGAGGAAGCAGGCTCTCTGCTCGATCCCAGGACCCTGAGATCATGACCTGAGCTGAAGGCAGAGGCTTTAACCCACTGAGCCACGCAGGCGCCCCTCCCCTTCTATTTTTTGAAACAGCTTCAGAAGAATAGGTATTCATTCTTCCTTAAATGTTTGGAAGAATTCCTCTGGGAAGCCATCTGGCCCTGGATTCTTGTTTGTTGGGAGATTTTTTTTATTATTATTACTGTTTTAGTTTTCTTGCTGGTTATGTGTTCAGGTTCTCTGTTTCTTCCTGGTTCAGTTTTGGTAGTTTATACATCTCTAGGAATATGTCCATTTCTTCCAGATTGCCTAATTTGTTGGCATATAGTTGTTCATAATATGTTCTTATAATTGTTTGTATTTCTTCAGTGTTCATTGTGATCTCTCCTCTTTCATTCATGATTTTATTTATTTGGGTCCTTTCTCTTTTCTTTTTGATAAGTCTGGCCAGGGGGTTGTCAATTTTATTAATTCCTTCAAAGAACCAGCTCCTAGTATCATTGATCTGCTCTGTTGTTCTTTTTATTTCTATGTCATTGATTTGTGCTCTCGTCTTTATTTTTTTCTCTTTTCCTGCTACGTTTAGGCTTTATTTGCTGTTGTTTCTCCAGCTCCTTTAGGTGTAAGGTTAGGTTGTGTATTTGACTTTTCTTGTTTCTTAAGAAATGGCTGTATTGCTGTTACTTCTCTCTGAGGATGGCTTTTGCTGCATCCCAAAGGTTCTGAACTGTTGTTTTCATTTTCATTTGTTTCCATGTGTTTTTAAAAATTCTTCTTTAATTTCTTGGTTGGCCCATTCATTCTTTAGTAGAATGCTCTTTAGCCTCCATATATTTGTCTTCCTTCCAAATTTCCTCTTATGGTTGAATTCCAGTTTTTAAAGCATTGTGGTCTGAAAATGCGAGAATAACCTCAACCTTTTAGTACCAGTTGAGACCTGATTTGTGACCCAGTATGTGATCTCTTCTGGAGAATGTTCCATGTACACTTGAGAGCAATATGTACTCTATTGTTTTAGGAAGATATGGTCTGAATAAATCTGTGAAGTCCATCCGGTCTAGTGTGTCATTCAAAGCCTTTGTTTCCTTGTTGATCTTCTGCTTAGATGATCTGTTCATTGCGTTGAGTGGGGTGTTAAAGGCCCATATAATTACTGTATTATTATCAATTTGTTTCCTTAATATTCCTAGTAATTTGTTTATATAATTGGCTGCTCCCATGTTAGGGACATAAATATTTATAATTGTTAGATTTTTTTTTGATGGATAGAACTTTCTCTTATATAGTGTCCTTTTTTTGTTGTTGTTTTAAAGATTTTTATTTATTTATCTGACAGATAGAGATCACAAGTAGGTAGAGAGGCAGGCAGAAAGAAAGAGAGAGAGGGAAGCAGGCTTCCTACTGAGCAGAGAGCCCGATGCGGGGCTCAATCCCAGGACCCTGGGATCCTGACCCGAGCCAAAGGCAGAAACCCCAATCCACTGAGCCACCTAGGTGCCCTTATAGTGTCCTTCTTCATCTCTTATTACAGTTTTTGGTTTAAAAATGTAATTTGATAAAGGATTGCTATTTGAGCTTTTTTTTGATGTCCATTAGCATGGTAAGTTGTTCTCCACCCCCTCAATTTCAATCTGGGGGTGTCTTTGGGTCTAAAATGAGTCTCTTGTAGACAGTATATCTACAGGTCTTTTTTCCCCCCCTTTATCCATTCTGATACCCTATGTCTTTTTTTTAATGTATTTTTTAAAAGATTTTATTAATTAGAGAAAGTGAGAGAGAGCATGAGAGGGGAGAAGGTCAGAGGAAGAAGCAGATTTCCCCTGGAGCTAGGAGCCTGATACAGGACTCAGTCCTGGAACTCCAGGATCATGACCTGAGCCACCAGGTACCCCTACCCGATGTCTTTGACTGGAACATTTAGTCCCTTTACATTCAGAGTAGTTATTGAAAGATAAATTAGTATTATTGTATTACCTGTAAGGTCACTGTTTCTGTAGATTGTCTCTGTTCCTTTCTGGTCTTCATTGCTTTTGGACTCTCTATCCACTCAAAGGATCCCCTTGCATATTTCTTGCAGGGCTCATGAATTCCTTTAGGTTTTTGTTTATTTTGTTTTGGTTTTTGTTTTTTTACCTGGAAACTCTTTATCTCTCCTTCTATTTTATTATTATTTTTTTAAAGATTTTATTTATTCATTTGCCAGACAGAGATCACAACTAAGCAGAAAGGCAGGCAGAGAGAGAGGGGAAGCAGGCTCCCTGCTGAGCAGAGAGCCCAATCCCAGGACCCTGGGATCATGACCTGAGCCAAAGGCAGAGGCCTTATCTCACTGAGCCACCCAGGCACCCCTCTTGTATTTTAAATGACAGCCTTCATGGATAAAGTATTCTTGACTGCATATTTTTACTATTTAGCATGTTGAATATATCATGCCAGTCCTTTCTGACCTGCCAGGTCTCTCTGAACAGGTCTCCTTCCACTGTTAATGTTTCTACTCTGGTAGGTTACAGACCTCTTGCCCAAGCTGCTTTCAGGATTTTCTTTGTCTCTGAGATTTGGAAGCTTCACTATTATACATCTAGGTGTTGCCTATTTTTATTGATTTTTTTTTTTTTTTAAATAAGGTGGTTCTCTGTGCCTTCTGGACTTGAATGCCTATTTCCTTCCCCAGATTAGGGAAGTTCTCAGCTATAATTTGTTCAAATAAACCTTCTGGCCCTTTCTCTCTCACCTCATCTTTTGGGATCCCTATTATTCAAATATCATTTTTTTAAAATCTGATGATTCCATGGTTGGGTAACTGGAACACAGACTCAGACTCATAACTTGATGATGCAGGCAGGCTGAGTCTTAGGACCCAGAGGAGGGTCCTGCAGGACTAGCCAAGAGGGTCCTTGGCTTTGCACGGGACAGAAATCAACCAAAAGGCAAAGAAAGTGAAAGCAGAGTTTATTGAGTAGTGTACGTGACAGGAAGAGAAGGGCATATGGAGTGTCAGGGTTGGCGGGGGAAGGAAAGGAGAATGAGACTGTCACTTGGGCTTAGGAATTTATACTGGAAAGAAGTCGAGGGTGCATGTTCCTCTGGGAATCCAGGGTAGGGTTAAACCTAAAGCAGATAGGTGTCAAGTGAACAACAGGTGTTGGTCCATAAATTACCCAAGGTGGGGGCGTTGATGCCAGCATCAGCCGTGGTGTGTCTGAAGCTAGTGTTCTGGAGCATGGTTGGGGCCCGGATACTCTTAGGTAGGTCATCAGGGGTGTGGGGCCTTGGACAAAACTCAGAGGAGGATTAACTTCCTTGCTTCCCTCTTGAAGTGGGAACATAGCTTCTTTGGCTTAGTCAGAGGCAAAATATGGAATGTGAGTAAATGGAGCTTAGCTGAAAAATGGCAGAGACGGAGCGTTTCCAAGATGGAGTCCCTTCAGCTTTCCTACCTCATCTCCCCATGCTGGGAGATTTTTATCCTCCTTATTCTTAAGGGGGTGTTGAAGAGCAGGGGTCTCATCTTGAGCTTCAAGCTGAAGAGAATGGTAGAGCATGCCTGTTGGGAGGCGTAAGAATCCTGGGCTATCTGATGACATGCAGGTCTCCTAGGTGGAGGCTGTCTGGCTCAGAAGAAATGAGGCCACATCGTAAGAGCAGTGCAGTTAGGTTTGGAGACCATGCAGCAACAACAGCATCCGCAGCAAAGGAGGATTCCTGCTGGAATTACTGTAGATGTTTTCTAGACGGGTGAGCCCAACCTGGGATACTCAAGTGTTACTGCCAAGGGAGATGGCAGGGGGCCTGGCAAAGGGTTAATAATCTGTATTTTAAGACCTTTTTAATCAGAAGCCAAATGCCTTTTTGAGCCTCCAGTCTTAGAGGCTGCTGTATAGTTGCCTCAAGGGAGGTAGTTATGGGAGACCTTTTTAGCCCTTCCAGGGATTTCTATTACCCATACAGTGGACTTTAGTTTGGTGAGGATGTGGGGAGGGAATTCATCAGTTATAGTACTTTTTCCTCCCAACTGTAAAGTCGAACTGGCTAACATGTCAAGTTTTCATCTTCTGTCAGCTCTAACATTCCCAGATGAAGTGTAGCTTGAAGTTTACAAAACCAGTCTCTTCCCACCAGGGGGATGGGGCATTCAGGCCCCAGGAGGAAACTGGGTAGAGGTAAGGAAGAGCCGGTTACTCCAGTTACAATGCAAGATTGCCAAGACAAAGGCCTGCTGTGCTGGCTTGGGACAGTGAGCGGCTCCTGTGTCTAATAAAAACCTCAATCTTTTTGGGGTGCCTGGGTGGCACAGTTGAGTGTCTGGCTCTGGGTTCCAGCTCCCATAGTAATCTCGGGGTCATGAGATTGAGCCCCATGTGGGGCTCTGTGCTCAGTAGAGCATTTGCTTGGGATTCTGTCTCCCTCTGCACCCCACCCCCCAACCTGTCCCTCTCTCTCTCTCTATCTCTCTCAAAAACAAACAAACAAACAAAACATATTTAAAAAACAAAATACCTCTATCTTACTGGCCACATCAAGGATTACCCGAGGCTCCTGGGATGGTACTTGGAGATGTCCAGAAGGAAGCATAGGAGAGCTCAGGCCCCTTCAGGCCTCAGCCTTTTCGACTACTAATGCCTTAGGGTTTGGTCCTGTCTCCCTTCAGAGGTGAGGACAGTCTCCAGTGGCCATCTTGCTTGCATAAAGCACAATAATTGGGACCTAGCTCTTTGCAAGCAGGGGGTCCTAGCCTGGCTTTACTAAGCTCTGGCTTCATAATCCCCTGGAGTGGGTGTTGTGGGGTGGTACAGAGCCCCTGGCAGCTGCTATATATATAAAATCTGGGCCTGCCACCAGCTTTTAGTAGTTCTTGTCTGCTTCTTCTGCCCTGTCTCTGTTCTTTTCTTTTCTTTTCTTTTTTTTAAGACTTTGAGAGAGGATGTGCACATGAACTGGAGGAGAGCAGAGGGAGAGGGACAAGCCGATGCCCCACTGGGAGTGGGGCTCCATCCCAGGACGCTGGGATCATGACCTGAGCTGAAGTCAGATGCTTAACTGACTGAGCCACGCAGGCGCCCCTGCTCTGTCCCTATTAAACACAGCAGAGGCCTTGTCCAAGAGTTGGTTCACAGGCGTTTGGGGCACTGTGTTTGCGTTTTATAGTTTCCTCCTGATACCTGGGGCAGCTTACACTATAAAATGAACAGCTAAAAAGATTGTCCCTCTGGAGAATTGGAGTCAGT
This sequence comes from Mustela putorius furo, assembly GCF_011764305.1. Lineage (NCBI taxonomy): Eukaryota > Metazoa > Chordata > Mammalia > Carnivora > Mustelidae > Mustela > Mustela putorius. The sequence goes on from NW_025421998.1 coordinate 35,579,209, forward strand.
ATTAGTGTACTTCCTGAGGGTTTCAACCAATCTCCCTTGGAAGAGAGCTTGATTTTCATCCTTCCCTTGAATTAAGTCCCTCCGCTTGTCATAGTTAGCTGGTTTTACTATATGTGCCTTCATTCCTGCAATTAAAAAAGTTACTGTGATTTCTCTCCTCTAGGTCTTCTGGACTCCTTTGGTAATTCCACTGGGGGCCTCATCTGGGATTCTTTCTCCTCCAGTGTGATATGTTACATGTCCCAGATTATAAGCTGTGACCTCACTGGCATATTTCTGGACAGCATTCAGTATGCTAGCTTTCTTTCCTGCCGTGCAACAATGGGACAACAAAATTTGTAACTCCCCAGGTCAAAGCGAAGGTCAGGACTAACCTAGCATTTTTTAAATTTTTTTTGGTAAAGATTTTATTTATTTATTTGACAGGGAGAGAGAGAGAGAGAGCACGTGTGAGCACAAGCAGGAGGAGTGGCAGGCAGGAGAGAGAGAAGCAGGCTCCCTGGCAGGGAAGCCTGATATGGGACTTGATTCCAGGACTCCAGTATCATGACCTGAGTCACGAAGGCAGTGGCTTAACCAACTGAGCCACCCAGGCACCTCTAACCTAGCATATTTTTCAGAGAATTTGGCTGGGTCCAAACTTTTCCATACATCAGGATAAATCACTCGTGGAGAATGGCATGTGTGCCCCAATGGTGCCTCTGTTTCCATCTGCAACCTTAGTGGAAGTTGAGAGGCCTTGGGTTCAGTGGGTTGATAATAGTGCCTCTGCGAGTAACAGCAGGATTCTGTTCCTGGGACAAAGGTGGATAAAGGTGGGGGACCTCTCAATATGAAGGAGGAGTCATTGGATCAGAAAGGGGCTCAGCAGGACTGGTCTTTGCATCTGAGGTCTCATTAGATTCAGGGACCCTACTGGGGGGCAGGCCTACAAGGTCATCTAATCTCAGATTTTTTTTTTTTTTTCCAATCCTGGAAAATGAGCTGGTCACATTCTACAATTTTCCTTTAATTTTGGGTGTTGATATAGTGCCATAAAGATCATTACATAAGGTATTTCCTCCCATTTACTCTCCTGTTTACAAAACAAATCAAGCTGTAAGATGGTGTTATAATTTAAGGACCCATTCTTTTTTTTTTCTTTTTAAATATTTTTATTTATTTATTTGACACAGAGAGAGATAACTAGTAAGCAGAGAGGCAGGCAGAGAGAGGGGGAAGCAGGCTCCCCGTTGAGTGGAGAGCCTGATGTGGGGCTCGATCCCAGGACCCTGGGATCATGATCTGAGCCAAAGGCAGAAGCTTTAACCCACTGACCCACCTAGGTGCCCCTAAGGACCCATTCCTTTTTTTTTTTTTTTTTTTGTTAGAGAGAGAGAGAGGAGAGAGAGATACAGAGCGCAAGCACAGGCAGACAGAGTGGCAGGCTAGAGGCAGAGGGAGAAGCAGGCTCCCTGCCGAGCAAGGAGCCCGATGCGGGACGCCGGGATCATGACCTGAGCCGAAGGCAGCCGCTTAACCAACTGAGCCACCCAGGCGTCCCCTAAGGACTCATTCTTAAACCAGACTTCTTGGTCTGTTAGTTGATACTGAGGTTCAAGTTTCATTGCAGTACAATGTTAATTTCTTTCTCTTTAAATTGCCCAATTTAAATTGTGTGCAGTTCTCTAGAAGACACCCTAGGGCAGAGTCTTTTGGGATGCCCACAGCTGCCCCAATTTAGGACCCTACTGCATGTGGGGATTCTTAAATGGCATTGGGGTTTCCCTTAGTTGCACAAGACTAAGACTAAGATGCCGCACCCATTCATTTTCTTGCCTTCCTCTTTTTTCCAAGTCCAAGAGAGCAACAGCAGTTCCCTCTGCTAAGATTTTAGATCAAGTCTGCTGGATAATTATCCTGAAATTAATTGTATAACATAAGTGGGCAGAGGAAGTTGGACTTGCTAGCCCAGAATCAGGGATCTGGCAAAACAGATGTTTTAAAAGGCACTTGAGTAGCACCTGGGTGGTGCAGTTGGTTAAGCGTCCAGCTGTTGCTTTTGGCTCAGGTTATGAGCGCAGGGGCATGAGATGGAGCCCCGCATCGGGACTCAGCAGGGAGTCTGCCTCAGATTCACTCTGTCTTCCTTATGTTGAGCTCCCCCCAGCATGCTGAGCGAACGAATCATATGTATATAACTCACGAACTTATCACCACCCATGTCGCCCGAGATAGTCGGGGGGTCCCAACATACTCCCTTCAAGAAGTCCTTAAGAGGGGCTCCTGGATGGCTCAAGGGTTGAGCATCTGCCTTTGGCTTGGGTCGTGATCTTGGGGTCCTGGGATTGAGCCCTGCATCAGGCTCCAGGGAGCCTGCTTCTCCCTCTCCCACTCCCCTTGCTTATGTTCCCTCTGTCAAATAAATAAAATCTAAAAAAAAAAAAGTCCATAAGAAATACATTGGTGTATTTGTTAGGATTGATCTTGGCAGGAACAGGAACCCTAATCAGAGAAGTAAAGAAGAGATTTATCTATCTTCTGCATAAAAAAAAAAATCTAGGTGTAGGCCACCCAGGGCTGGTGTGTACCTCAGTGATGCCGTCAGGGAAACCGGCTCCGTCTTCTTGCTCTGTGATCAGTCTCCTTTGGTTTCTACCCTCATGTTTGCAAGACGGTTGTTGCATCTCCAGATGCTGTGCTCTCATTTCAGGAAAAAAGCCCACCCCAGGGACTTATCTCTGCTCGATGCCCAGAACTATGTCACATACCATGCATGGCTATAACAGAGATCATGTGACTTGGTCATTTACTTTCCAAGGAGCACAGGAAGGCAAGGGAGAGAGTGTTGGAATGGTTGGAAGGAGTCTTGTGTATAGGCACCGACACCTGAGGGGAGATGCAATTGGCAGGGAGATGCTGCAGTAGTAACAGGCTTTCTGGGTTCAGTGTGGGTGACTGGGTCCCGGTGTAACAGGTACGGCTGTGGCCACCGTAGCCAGCAATGGTGCATTTGTTACAAGGATCTGACCCGCACAGTTCTTTCGTGCTGCCCAACTAATTGTGGGATCCTTAAGACCAAAACAGATGGCCAAAGATCCTACTTGATTTTTTAAAAAATATTTTATTTATTTATTTGTCAGAGAGAGAGGGAGAGAGAGTGAGCACAGGCAGACAGAATGGCAGGCAGAGGCAGAGGGAGAAGCAGGCTCCCTGCCGAGCAAGGAGCCCCATGCGGGACTCCATCCCAGGACGCTGGGATCATGACCTGAGCCGAAGGCAGCTGCTTAACCAACTGAGCCACCCAGGCATCCCCTACTTGATTTTTTTATAATTTAAAAATTTCCCTGTTAATAAACAAAGGGGTGATGTGAGTCATCACAGCTTCTTCAGGGCCCCTCACCCAGTTCTCTTGTTCAGGTCCGACAAAGCAGGAAGACAGGTGCGTAGGGCAAGAGCCCTGATATAACACCGTAAGTACTTGTTGGGTCTCTTGTTTCTTTGAAGTCTTCCCCAAAAGACCCAAAGCCACTTGGCAGACCATTTTCCAGTGTCCGAGACTTTCCAGGGATTATGAGAGACACTGGATCTGCACTAACGTTAATTCCTAGAGACCCAGCGCTGCACCACGACCTGCCTGTCAGAGTGAGGGCAGCACTGCTATCTCCGGGGGTTAGCCCTGACAATCAGTAGAGAGAAAATCCTCCAAGGCAGCAGATTTTTTTTTTTTTTTTTTTTTTTTTTTGAGCAGCATGTCTCTTTGATTTTGCCAGGAGGTAGAGATGTCTGATATAAAAATCCATGCGGGGGGCGCCTGGGTGGCTCAGTGGGTTAAAGCCTCTGCCTTTGGCTCAGGTCATGATCTCAGGATCCTAGGATCAAGCCCTGAGGTAGGCTCTGCTCAGCAGGGAGCCTGCTTCCCCCTCTCTCTCTGCCTGCCTCTCTGCCTACTTGGGATCTCTGTCTGTCAAATGGATAAATAAAATCTTTAAAAAAAAAAAAAAAATCCATGCAGAGCCATAGTCAGTGGCTAACAACTGGGTGATGAGAGATTTACAGAGCAGGACCAGAGAACTGGCCAGGAAGCCTGGGGGAAACTAGGGCTGGAGTTCTCGGAATGCACTCAGAATAAGAATGTGCACTATCAAGGTGAATGTTAAGTCAGTGCTTTTAATCGGCAGGAGTTCCAGACGCGCACTCTCCAGATGTCAGCTTTTTCCTCCCACCCTGCAGTGCTTGCTCAATAGATTCATAAACTAAGTGGCTGCAGTGGCAGGGACAGGGGTGTCTCTGTGTCCTCTCTACAACACCGAGGCTGACCCAGCTTCTGTCCTGAGGCCCCCTCATCTGCAGCAGTGACCAGCCGTGTGGGTGTATGAGCCGGCGACACCAGCCCAAGCCATGTGTGGTTGAAGGTTGATGTGGTTGAAGGTCTCTCTTCTGAGAGGAGGCAGTGATCTGTCCTCCCTGGAAGGGACACATTCTGGATCTAGATTTGCTTTGTCCTCCACACATCTGCCGGTACCATCTTTCAAGGACTTACTGACAGGGTTTTATGCTATTCTGCTGTCCCACAGGGCCCTTGCTTTCTGATCACCAAACTCACCCTGCAGAAAAGGTGGTGGGCTTCGAGTGGGATTCACTGGACCTTCTGTAAATACCCCTCGCCCTGCAGCAGCTGGCCTTTTAGGGCCACAGCTCTTGGTGGGCTTGCAGCAGACACAGTCTGTCCAGTATAGGCAGGGACTCAGGGACCATGACCTCGGTGTAAGCATCTGGGAACGAAGAGTAAGGGGGATCGCACTTAGTTAATACCAGAGTACCAAGTCTTTGTCTCTATCCCCTGTGATTCTGGGCTTTGCTCACTGAGAGGGAAGCCAAGGAGAAATACAAGAGGAACCTGGGTGAGGCCAGTGGCTCGTAAGGTGGTGGTGAGGGGCACTGTGGTGCTGGCTGAGTGAGCACAGCCTTGCTGTTCTTGGATCTGGATGGGACCTGCAGGTGGTACTGAATCTAGTAAGAGTTCATGGAAGATTTAGACCATCCCACCTGGTAACAGACTCTATAATCCAGCCTGCCCTCAAGGTGACAGAAGAGAGAAGCCAGAACTACGAGCCCCAGCCTCAAGCTCAGCGGCAGGGAGACACCAGGTGCTGCCTGTACATTTTTTTCTTTGCTGTTCTTTATTGTTCTGTATTTCACCTAACTTTGTCCCTTAATTATTCTCTTCACTTACTGCATTACTAGATGTGGTTTGTGCTGATGGTGGCTGATTTTACCTTGGGTTCGTAGACTAGAGAACATCCAGATAAGGTCATGACGGAGCAGGGGAGGAATGGGCAGCACTCCACGCCCTGGCCTGGGAGCTGCAGGTCGGAGATTAGGGGGACGTGATCTCATTTCTTGTGGAGGGAATAATGACATTTATTTGAATTGTGGGTGAATTCTGTATATTCTGACAGAACAACAGGATATTTTATTTCCAAGTGGTCACAGCTGCTAAGCCCAAGTTTTGTCAAATGCAAGGAAGATGGTGAATATGTGAGTTCTAAGAAATGTATTTTCTTCAGGTGAAGAAAAAAATTACACTATTTGGACCATAGTATTTCACTAAGGATTTAATTTAGATTTATAGGAAATAAGATACAGATTCTGCTATAAATACCCCAATTCTACCATTTAATTTCATGTAATCCTGATTATTATATAACCAGATTTTATAGCTTAATTTGTTAAAAAAAGGGAATTTTAAGATACCATTTTTACTGTTACAACATAGGAACAAGCCAGCAAAAACAAAATCACAAGCAACTTTTATGCTAGTGTTACTTTCTGTCCAGGTCGAAACATTGTTCCACTTTGATTTTTTCTCTTCTTCGGATTTTGAAAGTTTTCATACCTTAAAAAGAATGAGATAATATTTAATGCATGTAAATGCTAAAATTACAAAAGAGGGGAATTATTTGCAAACAGATTATATTTTAGCCAAAAGGAAAAAACAAATTAGAGTGCTTTATTTTTGAAAGTTGGACCTTCCAATCAAAAGAACAAAGGGGATAAAAAGACAAGTTAGAAAGAGGTAAATTTTTTTTTTTTAAGATTTTATGTATTTATTTGACAGAGAGAAATCACAAGTAGATGGAGAGGCAGGCAGAGAGAGAGAGAGGGAAGCAGGCTCCCTGCTGAGCAGAGAGCCCAAAGCAGGACTCGATCCCAGGACCCTGAGATCATGACCTGAGCCAAAGGCAGCGGCTTAACCCACTGAGCCACCCAGGCGCCCCAAAAGAAATAAAATCTTAAAAAAAAAAAAAAAATTTACATATTTATCAGAAAAGGGGAGCGGAGAGAGGGCACAGGCAGACAGAATGGCAGGCAGAGGGAGAAGCAGGCTCCCTGCCGAGCAAGAAGCCCGACGTGGGACTTGATCCCAGGATGCTGGGATCATGACCTGAGCCGAAGGCAGCTGCATAACCAACTGAGCCACCCAGGCGTCCCAAGATGTAAATTTTTTTTTTTTTTTAAAGATTTATTTATTTATTTGACAGAGAGATCACAAGTAGACAGAGAGGCAGGCAGAGAGAGAGAGAAGCAGGCTCCCTGCTGAGCAGAGAGCCCGATATGGGGCTCGATCCCAGGACCCTGAGATCATGACCTGAGCCGAAGGCAGCGGCTCAACCCACTGAGCCACCCAGGCGCCCCCCAAGATGTAAATTTTTAAACAAGATTTTTCTCCAAGCATGCTGGCCAAGATCAGAGAGAGAATTATGCCCGGTGTTAGGGAAGCTGGCCTCTCCACATATGGTATTGTAGGTATGTCTGGAAGGCAAGCAGACTTTAAAAATGTGTGTATCCTGCAGGGTAACAATTCAACCTCAGCCTCAGTGAGACAGCTGAGGCTGTGTGCAAACCTTCAGCTCCAAGGATTTCATTAGCACACTGTGTAATGGTGTAATGTGTAATGGTGAAACCCTGGAAGCAATATTGGAAACTGTGGCAGAGCCATCCTATGAAGTGACATTAAGAACAAAGTAACATTTGGGGCGCCTGGGTGGCTCAGTGGGTTAAGCCTCTGCCTTTGGCTCGGGTCATGATCTCAGGGTCCTGAGATCAAGCCCCACGTAGGGCTCCCCGCTCAGTGGAGAGCCTGCTTTCCCCCCCTCTGCCTGCCTCTCTGCCTACTTGTGATCCCTCTGTCAGATAAACAAATATTAAAAAAAAAAAAAAAAGAACAAAGTAACATTTAAAATGTGAAAGAGGGGGCGCCTAGGTGTCTCAGTGGGTAAAAGCCTCTGCCTTCAGCTCAGGTCATGATCCCAGGACCCTGGGATCAAGCCCCACATCGGGCTCTCTGCTCAGCAGGGAGCCTGTTTCCTCCTCTCTCTCTGCCTGCTTGTGACCTCTGTCTTTCAAATAAATAAAATCTTTAAAAAAAAAAAAAGAGGGGCGCCTGGGTGGCTCAGTGGGTTAGGCCACTGCCTTCGGCTCAGGTCATGATCTCAGGGTCCTGGGATCGAGTTCCACATTGGGCTCTCTGCTCGGCAGGGAGCCTGCTTCCTCCTCTCTCTCTGCCTGCCTCTCTGTCTGCTTGTGGTCTCTCTCTGTCAAATAAATAGGTAAAATCTTTAAAAAAAAAAAAAAAAAGATAAATGTGAAAGAATGTTCAAGATGTCTAGGGAAGACTATAGAGCACCAGGTGCAAAGTGGCTTAGTGGAAAAAAAGGCACAAATATATGCTTTGGGTGGGGGGGATAAGGGAAATTTATTTTCTTATTGTTTTCTAATTTCTCTACGATAAACACATAAGAATATGTACTTACTGGGAGTGGAATATGCCACCCCAAAATGGGCCTCTTTGGCACGTGGACTATGTTGAGCTGAAGGAAATTAAGACCCCGCAGATTCGGGTAAAGCTTTTTTTTTTTTTTTTTTTTTTTTTTTTTTGAAGATTATTTATTTATTTATGTATTTGACAGAGATCACAAGCAGGCAGAGAGAGAGGAAGGGAAGCAGGCTCTCTGGTGAGCAGAGAGCCCGACATGGGGCTCGATCCCAGGACCCCGGGATCAGGACCTGAGCTGAAGGCAGAGGTTTTAACCCACTGAGCCACCCAGGCGCCCCCGGGTAAAGCTTTTTAATCTCCATTAACTATCTGATGAATTAAAGTGGCCTGCTTTCTGGTACAGACTCCCTATTTACCAGAGAGGACTTCTTTTTTACTGCAGAGCAGGGCAAATATCTGCTCTTTTCATCTTCTGTGAATTCCTTCCTCCCTTTCTAAGCCCCCTTAGCTCAGGATGGTATGTAAACCTTAGTGGCCGGACTGCCTTTGAGTTTTCTACCTTAGTGGAGCTCCTGTATGTATGAAATTTTTCTTGTTACTGTCTTTTGTCAATTATTAGGCCAAAGAACAGAGGGAAGGGAAAATTTTTATGCCCTTACAATATACACATACCTGTCCACCTCAAAAAAGAGCTATAACTTCTAAAGACCAGGAATAAGAATTTCTTGCACTGAATTAAGTTAAATCCCTGACCCAAAATGGTCCCCAATCTGTGGGTCTAGAGACAACTTCAAGAAGCCTATAAATCCAAAAGTGTGTGAACCACGGTCCACAAGTCAATGAATTTGAAGGCATTTTTGGCAAACTAGTTGAGCTTTTAACAAAGCTTTTAAAATTAAATCAGTTCATTATAAAACAAATATCAAGTGAACTAGATAATGAAAACTCATTTTATACTTCAATACTCGAAGTTTTGGAGTGTTTAAATGCATAGCTGTTGTTTTGATGGGGCCGTTACTTATTCAAAATTAGTAACTTTACAGCTGATTGGTCACTTAAACTTTTCATCTCCCTACTTCCGAACCAGAATCAGGTACTTACAGTTCAGCAAAATTCTTCCAGTCGTCTTCACTAATGGATGGCCTCGTGTGACTGAGCGCAGACAGTAAATGCGACTGGCTAATGGCCAGACTGGTTTTGACTGGTCCTGGTTGGTGAAAAGAGTCATCCTCCTTAAATAAAAAAACACAACGTTAACTTAGGGCTGTGATGGGCAAAGCCACAGCCCATTTTTCGGGAGACTGTACATTCCCTTTCTCCTAAGATTACTAAACTGTTTCAAAGCAGGATGCACATAACTATTTGATCAATGTGTTTCAGTCTCTTTATAAATAGAGCTCATTTCTTGACAGAAATACTCATCACAAAAGGAAGAACAATTCAGACAGTCTTTACAGTGGTCATGGGGGTGGGGGGAGACAAGCCATACTCCACTTTGGCTCCGGTATCTGCCTTTGATGACACTGATCTCTGCCCGTAGCTGCTCTCTCTGTTCCTGGGTGAGTTCTTGGTAACCCTCCTGTGAGGCTGTTCGCAACACCGGAGGGCGTGAAAACGACTGCTCTTTCCCAGGACCTCCAGAAAAATCCTGCGTCATGGAGCTTGGCGCAGACAGGCACTGTGAGCTCTGCGTGGGTTAAGTGTGGTTAGGAGAGAAGGGAGGAAAAGAGCGGGAGAAAAGGATATATGTGTATCAAGGATCAAATTAAAAATATGAAGTACTCAAACCTTAACATGGACAAGCTTACATCTGATTAACTGAAATTAAGCCTTTCAAAATCTGTTCATCTTTCTCATGCTGTGAAACCACTGGGTGAAAACTGCCACAGGGGTGTTTTTAATGCTCTGTTACTAAATCCACCATACTAATGCCCTGAGGAAGGTTCCAAATGTGCCTTATCTGTTTTCAGCAGAGTGAGTTATACTATAAGGTTCTGGATCAGCTGCAGGTAAGTTAAGAAACAGACAACAATGACTAGAGTTAAATCAAGAGCTTATTATTCTTGGGAATAAAAATGGCTCACTTTTAGATTAAAAACTTGAATAAAGCAGATGTGCAAAACCCAAAAATATAACTATCGGTATACATAACATTTTTAGGTATACTCAAAGTACAGTGAACCACTGTTAATTTTGGGAGGACAGGTATTAAATGCTATTTTAAGATACTGCCCCATGAAATCTAAACGTTTTCCTTGTTGCAGCACTACATCAAATTTCTCATTATCTTCAACTGTCTTAATGATAACAGTGTCATATACAATGAATCTGCTACTAAAGATGTTTTAAAACCACTCAGGAAGGGAGATAAACCCCCAAGCAACCGCCCCAGCTCCTTGGCTTCCTCTCGCTGCCATCTCTGCCTCACAGTCCTTACACTGAGGATGAAATGACTAACTTGTGTAAGGAAAAGCCAGGCTACTTTCCGGAAGACCCACCGCAAAGCACAGGCGGGGCTGGGTAGGAGCTTCTACACCAACCTATGCCTTTACGCATCACAACTGTACACAGGCTACCGCCCGAGATACCAGGTCAGAAGACGTTCCGTTTCCAAGTTCTGATTCATAAGAGCTTCCAAAGTAGAGCCGGTACATGTTGAATCTGGATTCATCCGGAAGCATCTCGGACATCTCTAGAGAAACAAGGGACTGCTCCAAGCCACATTCCCCATCTCCAGCCGAATCGTCCGAGCCACTGCTGTGGTTAAGAAAAACCATTGATGACAGACTCAGGTCACTATCGGAGCTGGAACTCCCATCCTGAAACACACAAAAAGGACAACAGTTGTAAAGATCTAAATAATCTACAACTGTGAAATAAACTACACTGAGACCAGTACAAGAGGCATTTCTCTAAAATTTTGTTCAACAGGGTTCTCGTCCTCCCTGTGTCCTCTGTGATCCCCTCAGACCAGACTGTAGGGTGCAAATGGCAAAGGGGTCACAGTTCTCCCAAAACCACACAACGGTCCCACAAGTCAGGTCCCAGCTGCACTCTTTCTGTGCACTCGCTGTACGAGCCGTTGTTGCTAGGACTCAGGGACGAATGCTGTCGGCTGCTAGACTGTGACGCATCTAGAAAGCACTGCCTACACTCACCAGCGGCATGGCCTAGGAGCAGCACCGGGCACTTAGAGAAAGAAAACAACCAGCCCTCAGGAAACATGCATTGAGCCAAACTTGGGCTCTTACTAATCTTCTAATGATTCTGAGGCACATAATAAAACTTGAATTATTAAAATAGGGGCACCTGGGTTGCTCAGTCATTAAGCATCAGCCTTCGTCTCAGGTCACAATCCCAGAATCCTGGGATCAAGCCCCTCATTGAGCTCCCTGCTCGGCAGGAAGCCTGCTTCTCCCTCTCTCTCGCTTTAATAAATAAATCTTTAAAAAACAGAATATGTACATAATTTACCATCTCCCCAAAATCTCTGTAACAAAGCTAGGATTCAAGCCTCTGCGTTTTATTTGTATGAATCTGTCTTCCAACTCTGAAATGATGAAGCAACTCTGTGATACAGTGCTTTATCACTGCAGTGTTTTAGAAATAAACCTGTTTCTGTTAATGAAGAGGGCGGAGAGCTTCAGTGGCCTGCCAAAAGAAACAGCAAAAACTTGATAGTATCTGACTTAGGAACGTCAGGCCCTGTGAGACCCTCCAACCAAATGGGGTTGGGGGGAGTACACAGGGAAACCCTGCCTAGAAAATGTCAAGTCTATAATGTAGCAGAAGTCAGATTATCTGCTGCAAAAATTAAAATACTATCCTGAGAGGACAGATATGGGGTACAGAAAGTATAAGTTAAACCTAGAATACCCTGTTCCATCAGGAATCAAGTCCATGATCAAAGAATGATGGGGACATACTGAAAGGACACAGAAGCCATCTACACGTGGCTCCTGTGGGCCAGTTCTGGGACAATTTGAGCTTCAATAGAAACACTTGGCTTTGTTTTATACTTTAAATTAAAAAAATATTTCTGGTTATATTATCTAATTCATGATAGCCCAATTGAACTAATATCCTTCCATGCACCATTTTTACTAGTAGTAAGGTAACATTAAAAGTAACAGTAAAGAAATAGATACTGGACACTTCCTAATTACAGATTCTCTGCAGAACGATGGACCATCTGACTACAGGTAAATTTCTCTTCAGTTTTACTAAGGCTGTTAAAAAATAGGATTTCTTAAGGTTGCCCTGCTGACACTAAACTGCTCTTATTCTCTTAAAACGCCACAGCCCCGCCCTCCTGCCGTGACTGACTTGGAGCCCAGAGGACAGCAGCCGTCCGTGTAAGGCCTCCAGCTGCGCGTTGTAAAGTAAAGCTTTCAGATCAGCCCCCGTGAAGGAGTCCGTCACTGAGGCCACGTGCTGAAGGTCCACGTCATCTGCCAGAGGTAGAGAGTCACTGAGAACGTTTAAAATTTCAAGACGTGACACCTGAAGGGAGAAAAACTAATTGACTTAACAAATAAAATGAAGTTAAATTTTATTTTAAACTGTATTATGATTTTTTACAAATTAACTGTAGTTCTAATAATCATTACAAGCTGAAAAATGTACCACTAATCTACTCTCTCTCCTCTGGAGCTTTTTCCCTACCAGAAGAGACCAAGGAAAATGAATGAAAATCACAGTGTAAATCCTTATTCAGATCATGCTTCTTTTCTAGGTTTCGGCAAATGAGCCAAGAAAGTGTTTCAAAAGAAATTTTAAGTAATACCTACAAGTGACAAACACATTGGTTTGTAAATTTGGGGACAGGAGGTGGGACAACAGACTAGGAACAGTTAAAATCTTACAACTCTCTGTAACCTGCTTGGACGCTCACTAGTCATATGCTTGATTCTTAAAAAGTCTTGCCAGGATAAGGAAGTGTGTGACCTTTGGACACAGGGAATGTGGACATGTGAAACTTAAAGTTTCTGTCCCTTTTTTTCCAACTGGCCAACAGTGAGAGGCTACAGAGTTTCCAGACTTGCACAGAAACGCCTGGGCTTTGTATCTATTTCGGAATCTGTGACTAAGGCCCTGCCTAAAGCTGCTCTTCTACGGACAACTATTACCAGGCAGAAGTAAAGCTCACAAGGCTAGAGCGTAGCACTTGTTGGGGTTTAGACTGGGTATGCAATTGTCACCTGATCCGGAGGAGGGCAGTAGACACATCTGTCGAGTCGGCCAGGCCTCAGCAGGGCAGGGTCAATCAAGTCAGGGCGACTCGTAGCAGCCAATACATAAACACCTGGGGGGGAAGATACTCTTTACTTAAATCCTGGTGAAATTACTGTTACAATAAGCTATTTCTATTTTTACAGTTATTACCCTGTAAGCCTTCCACTCCGTCCAATTGAGTCAGCAACTGGTTAACCACACGGTCTGTAACCCCTGTGTTATCATGGCCTCGCCGGGGAGCAATGGATTCAAATTCATCAAAGAAAAGAATGCAGGGCTTCGCCGCCTGCGCTCTGGGAAAAACAGTATTTCATATTTAAATAAGGCAAAGTAATAACTGTGTGTGTGTGTGTGTGTATATATATATATATATATATGTACATATATGTATTGATTTAAATCTTTATAGCAAATCCTTAAGGAAGGCAAAGTGTATATATTAACTATCCTTGTTTTCAGTAAACTGGGTCTTTGAAGCTTACCGTTGCTAGGTATGGAACCACGGGGCCAATTTTCAGAAAATATACCAGTTTGCTTAAAAAGACTGCATTCTCTAGTTGTTGGGTACGTGTTTTATATACGCTTAGATCAATCTTGAGTCTGTTGTTTAAATATTCTGACACTTATGAAAATCTTTTACTATGAAGGTAGATTTATCCGTGTAGTTCTATCAATTTTTACCTTAAATATTTTGAAGATATCTTATTGAATACACACAATTTTAGAATTGTATTATCTTCCTGGCAAATTTGTCACCATGTGGTGACTGCCTTTATCTGTAATAATACTTTCTGGAGAATGTTCCGTTGCTTAAACTGGGTGGTGGATATACAAGAGTTCATTTCATTTAAAAAATATATAAACTTATATTCTCCTGCTATTTTATAAAGAAATATTAAAATGACACAAAGTAGTTTTTGAATTTAAAATCTTACTTTTACTCTTTAATACTATAATAAATAGTTTCTCTCTTAAAAAAATTAACATTGCATATGGCCAACTTCATCTAGAGTAATGATGTGCTTCATATTACTTGGAGATTCTTTGAATAACTACTTATAATTTTCTTTCAGCATTTCATGTTACTTAAAAAATAGTCATAGGAAACCTACCTAATAAAAATATCCCGAACTGCTTGTTCACTTGCTCCAATGTATTTGCTGAGTAACTCTGGCCCCTATTGGGTAAAATAAATTAGAATTGAGATAAACAAAAATATTGTTTTTAAAGAATTTTGACTTAAACAGGTATGTCAAATACATTTTAAAAATTACGTGGTTGAAATAACTATCCTGTCACAGGTTCTACACCTTGGGTCATCTCTGCCTAGTACTTCTGTCCCCAGTATCAGGGCTCAGCTCTCTGACAGAATGCCACATCCTAGAAAGGCCTGGCTGCCGACCCTCTCAGTCCTGCTTGTCTTCCTGCTTGTCTTCCTGCTATATTCTGTAGTGAATGGGTCTTTCTCCACCAGTAGAATGTAAGCTCCAAATGTAAGCTCCAAAAAGGCAGTTTTGTTCACTACAGAATCCCCTAATTGAATATAATAAATTTTTTTAAAAGGGAGAAAAAAAAAATCAAACCTGAATAGGCCCAGGGGCACCTGATGGCTCAGGCAGTCGAGCATCCATGAGATCGAGCCTTGTGCTGGGCTCCATGCTCAGCAGGGAGTCTGCTTGTCCCTTTCCTGCTGCCCCTTCCCCTGCTTGCATGCTTGCTCTCTCTCAAATAAATAAAATCTTTTAAAAAACAAAACCAGGAGCACCTGGGTGGCTCAGTGGGTTAAGCCTCTGCCTTCAGCTCAGGTCATGATCTCAGGGTCGTGGGATCAAGCCCCGCATTGGCTCTCTGCTCAGCAGGGAGCCTGCTTCCTCCTCTCTCTGCCTGCCTCTCTGCCTACTTGTGATCTTTCTCTCCGTAAAATAAATAAAATTGTAAAAAAAAAAAAAAAAAGCAAAGAAAACTGAATAGGCCCTAAAGTGATCTCCAGTGAAAAATCGTTACCTCAAAAAGACCAAATACTGATCAGAATATGTAACCCCAATAAAAAGTCTAATACTCAGCTAGATAGATATCTATTGATATACTAGTATTTAATGAAAGTTCCTAGTCTAAACAGAACCACAGAGGATGGAACAAGAAATGACTAAGGCAAAATATTATGAACAAGGCAACATACTGGTGTCAGTGAAGGCCCTTGTCTTGGATTCATGTCTCCCCGCATCTACCCTGACCCACCCAGAGAGAATTTCTTTACTGAAACCTTTCTGTTGGGAATTCATCCCAAACCATGATTTGAAGGTTTACTAAAAGGCAAAGATGGCCTCCTTAATGGAACAATCTAAACTACAACAACATGTATAAACTTTAATCCTGAAGATTGCTTTCCTTCATATAGTGAAAGTACATTTTAGTGACAAAAAAAGAAGTGTATATATAACTACAGTCACTCCAAAATCCAGAAAAAGGCAGGAAATTTTAAGTTACACTCTTTCTCCATCACGGCCAGGGTAGCTGGTAACCATATAACAAATTCACACACACAAAAATCACGTCATCACAAGAAGGATAGGCATAACCCAACTGCAAATTACTAAACTGGCTTCCAGATTATAAATCCATTTTGAAGAAGGCTACACTATATATTGATTTCTTCCCCCTTGAAATCTAATGACTAAATTACTATTGTGGGGTTTCTGAAAGCATACAAGTAAGATATGGGACCTCAGGCTGTAAGGACATGCCAGTGGCAGACTGCGGCACTCCCCAAAGTTGTCTGCCGGTATGTCCAGTCATCCCCGCAGGCATCTTCCGAGGACAATTGGGCACAGTGTGGCACACACAGGCGTGAAACAGCCACCAAGGAACAGAGCCAAAAAACCCAGCTTCCACCTCAGTGTGACCTCTGACCCCTAGTCTTCTAGCTTTTCTTTCCCATTCAGGTGTAGTTTGCTCTTTTATCTGAGTATTTATGCATAAGTCTACTTGATAATGCATGGAGATTTACCTTAAGCAAAAACAGCTTAAGCCCCACAAAAGGGAGGTGGCTCCTTATTCAGTTTCCCACATAGCCCAGTGTGGAGCCCAGTGTGGGTCTTGAACTTGTGAGCCTGAGATCAAGACCTGAGCTGAGATCAAGAGACTGGAGCTTAACCAACTGAGCCACCCAGGCGCCCCCTCCTGCACAGCTTTAACTAATAGATGGATCGCTGCTGCTAGTTTTCCAAATATGAGACTAACCCACAGTCGAGAGCTATAAATGACACGGGCAAGGATATGGAGAAATAGGCACACTCATCATTGCTGGTGGGGGTATGAAATGACACAGTCACTGTGAAAAACAGATCAGCAGTGCCTCAAGAAGTCACACACAGGATTATCATATGCCCCAGCAACTACATTTCTACATACTTATTCAAGAGAAATGAAAACATGTCCACACAGAAATGTGCACACAAATATTTACAGCAACATTATGCGTAAGATCCAAAAGGTAGAAATAACCCAAATATCCACCAATGATGAATGGGTAAAAAAAGCCTGACACCCACACAATGAAATATCATTCAGCTTTAAAAAGAACTTTAGTACTAGAGCACCTGGGTGGCTCTGTCGGTTAAGGGTCTGACTCTTGATTTTGGTCTGGTCTCAGGGTTGTGAGATCAAGACCCACACTGGATTCTACGCTCAGCATGGAGTCCGCTTGTGATTATCTCGCTCTCCCTTTGTCTCTTCTCCCCTGTGCGCACACACACTCTAACAAAATCTAAAAAATACATACCTTAAAAAATACCAAAAAAATTAAAAACTGAAGTATTGATACCTGCTACCATGTGGCTGAACCTTGAAAACATGCTCAGTAAAAGAAGCCAGTCACAAAAAGATGACACACCACATGATTTCTTTCATATGAAATGTCCAGAACAGGAAAATCCCTAGATAGCACATTAGTGGCTCTCAGGGGCTGGGGGGACAGGGAATAGGATGAAGAAGTTTTGAAATAAGAGAGAGGTGGTGGTCACATAGCGTTGCAAATGCATCACACGCCACTGACTTGTCCGCTTTGTTATGTAAATTTACTTCCATTTAAAAAAAGGAGAGAGGCATACCTTGATACTAATGAAATTCATTCCACTCTCCCGTGCAATTACTCCAGCTAGTAAGGTTTTTCCTGTCCCGGGAGGACCATACAACAGAATTCCTGTTCTTTGTCGTATAGGCAAGTTTGCAAACAGTTCTGGGTACTGAAAAATACAAAAACATGACAAAGGGCTCAAATCCAAAAAAAGGACTAAGCAGCAAAGTCAATGTACAGAAAGAGGGATTCAGAAGGGAGTAACTGCCGGGTTTACTAGCCGTGTAAAGACAGAAAATAAAGTGCCTACTCAGTACATGAGTTCAAAGGATCTACCACCAATTTTTTTTAGCAACTGGACCACAGCATACACTCCTCATGAAGTGTGTGTAACTGCCTCTGATCTGCTTTCCATTTTGTCCTGTTTTTAAAAATATACAAGTACTACATTTAGGAAATAAAAAGCAATCTTTTAACAAGCATACGGTCTTCCCTTTGTATGGTTCATAAGGAAAGTTATGATAGCTACATATATTCAAATATACCAAACTGAAAAAAGAAAAATAAGGGAGAAGCATGTATACTGCCAACAGTAAGCTCTCCCAAGGGCCTCTGAGCTGCGCAGATGACTGGCTGCTTCTAAATTACTGGAGAGCAGGAAGGCTTTGTGACGGGTGAGCCAAACACGAGGCTAACGTCAGCAGTCTCCTGGTCTCCTCTGTTAGGTATGTCTATTCAGTTCCCCCTGCTGACAAAATTCTAACCCCCACCCTGCCTCTCCATTCTAATCTGAAGAGGCCTCAGAGTCAGCCATTATGCAGAGAGCCTCGGAGCTGAGTTCCCATGCCCCGACCCAGCATTTGGGGGCATGAGCCTGCCGGCAAGTGCTTCCATACCTGCCTTCTCCAACAGGCTTTAACCTGCAGTCCTGGCTGCACTCAGTTTGTCTGGGGCCCACTGGCCACGGTTTCCAGGACTTGCCATGCAGTCACATGTAACTGACGTCCTTATTCACCCCTGTCGCAGCTGATTGCGTGGGTCACTGATCTCATGCAAGGATCTTCACCTTGGAGGTTTGCGACTCAAATGCATGACCACCTAGATTGTACATTCGATCTTCTGAACAATCTACCTCTGCCCACTTTATCTTGCCACCCGCCTGGTCTCTGCTGCCTGCTAACTCTGTCTTTCTAGGACTGAGACCCGGAGTCTGGAATGTGACTCAATCCCTCAGTTCTGTGGACCTAAGTGATTCTTCCAGCTCATTCTTACCTGTTCCTGTTAAAATCCCAGTTAACAGTTCATTTTGCTTTAGTACAATCTGAATGACTCAAGCAAAACATGAGAATCACACAATTCACATCAAAATACACATACTGTAAATATCACCCCAACTTCCTTTTTAAGTTATGTATAGGCAAGGAGTATACCCAATATTTTTAAAAACCTGTTAGAGTACCAAAAATAGTGCTGGCATTTATTTGGTAACTCCACAAATACTTCTTGAATCGAACTGAGATTAGGCAAGCCAACACAAAAAGCCATTCAGTGGTTCTTCTGGAAGTAAGTGCTTGTTCTTTCTCTCATATATAAGTACCTTGGCTGGTAACTGGATAGTATCCGTGAGTATCTGCCGAACTTCATGTAATCCACCAATCTTATCCCAGCCCAGGTCCCTAGGTTTATGCAAGTTGACATTTCGCAGAGATGCAGGAATAAATCCTTGGAGAGCCTTTTGGAAGTCCAATGTTGTTAAAGCTAATTCTGTTTAAAAATAAACACAACTTCTTTTGGTAGTCATATCTATATACGAATCTTCAAAATATGCTATCATCTCAGCTGGAGATGCTGATTTCCTACTCACCTGCTTATCTGAATGTTAAAATAGAATATATTTAATTCTTACTATATTGACTTTCTCTGCAGTGGGAAGATCTCAAATTTTGGATATAATAGGAACACGTACCTTCCTTGGTGGATATGCTCTGATGAGAGAGATGAGAATGGATGGCTCGATCCACAAGCACTGTAAAATCTCTAGCCACAAACCCTTCAGTTTCTTTAGCTAAACGTTTCAGGTCAAGATTAGTGAACCTGCTTATTTCACAGTCCAGTTTATTTTTTATTACATTTTGCAAAATTTCACACCTCTGCTCCTAAAGACAAAAACACAAAATTCAATTTCTAATTTTACTCAAATGTAAACTTCAGTACATATATCTTCAGAAAAATCAGGTTGACATAATCTCTATTGTGACAGAAAGAGACGGACAGTTGCCTGCAGATGCAGTGGGGGACAGACAGATTGTAAAGGGGGCACCAGGAAGTTTTTGGGAGTGATGCAAAGAACTGCTACCTTAATTGTGATGGTTTCATGGTATGCACATGTTACATGGTATGTACAGTATATAACAGATACTTGTTAAAACCGATTAAATCGTACACTTTAAAGACTTTGTTGTCTTCAGTTATGCCTCAATAAAGCTGTAAAAAAAATTTGATAAATGATGCTATTTCATCAGTAAGAAGCCTTTTTAGTAACATTTGTTTCCTTTAGGAGTGGTTTTTGTTGTTTTTTCTAAAAAACTTATTTCTAAAAAGATATCCAGGGGCACTGGGGTGGCTCAGTCGGTTGGATGTTGTCTCTTTTTTTTTAAGATTTTTTTTTTTTTTTTTTGAGAGAGAGAGAGAGAGAAAGCAAGAGCGAGAGCACAAGCAGGAGGAGCAGCAGAGGAAGAGCGAGAAGCAAGGCTCCACCCCAGGACTCCAGGATCATGACCTGTGCTGAAGGCAGACACCTAACTGACTGAGCCACCCAGGTGCCCCTGGGCGCCCGATTCTTGATCTCAGCTCAAGTTTTGATGTCAGGGTCATGAGTTCAAGCCCTGTGTTGGGCTCAGCATGGAGCCAACTTAAAAAAGAGATAGATATTCAGAGACCAATATCACTACCATTCTGTTAGGCTTACTGCTAGGTTTAATAGTTTCATTCTTCAATAACAGGTAAGAAGCACAGGGTCTGAATATTTAGGATAAGAATTTTAAAGGGACGCCTGGATGCTCAGTCTGTTAAGCGTTCAACTCTTGAGTTTGGTACAGGTCATGATCTCACGGTTTTGAGAATGAATCCCATGTTGGGCTCTGTGCTCAGCATGGAGTCTACTTCAGATTCTCTCTCCCTCTTCCTTTTCCCCTCCCCTGGCTCACATGTGCTCATTCTTGCTCTCAAAATAAATACATAAAATCTTTAAAAAAAAAAATAAGAATTTTAAAGAAGATGTTAAGATGTGCTTGCCAGTCCTGGAACATACTTCTTTGAGCTCATTTCCTCTAAAACATTCATGAACATGAGTCCCCAAAGCGGATGATGGGCCATATGTGCTTGTGATTTATGGTAAGAAATAGGTATTTGGTTTTTGTCCTTGTTTCTGGCCTAGCTCTCCTAAAACCCTTAGAATTTCTTAAGTGATAAGAGTGATAACAGCATCCTGATATTCACACCCTTTCCAAAACACCAGATCTTATGTTAATGAGGGGACTTTCAGAAAGCACCTAAGGCTTCAGGCTGGCCGCTAGGCAACCATGATAGAAGGCTGAAACCTGCAGGACCACACTTTGATTTCCAGGAAGGGGAAAGCAGCTAAAGGTTGAGTCAATTACAAAAGGCCAAAGATTTAATCAATCATGCTTATGTAATGAAACTTCCATGAAAACCCAAAAGGAGAGGATTCAGAGAGCCTCCACACTGGAGATCCAGAAAGCTTCTGTGTGCCATCTTGCCGGGCCCTAACTTCACAAGGACAGAAGCAGCTTTGTGAGAACAGAACCTCACCCTATGTAGCTCTTCATCTGGCTATTGATTTGTATCTTTTAAGACCCCCTGTAATAATCTAGTAATCTACTGAGTAAACTATCTTTCATAGTTCTGTGAGTTGACTAGCAAATGAATCAAAGCCAGGCGGGGCGTCTTAGGAACCTGTGATTTATAGCTAGTTGGTCAGAAGCACTGTAACAAGCTTGATTTGCAATTGGCATTGAAGTGGAAAGCAGTCTGCAGGATTGAGCCCTTCATCCATGGAAGCTGATGCTGAGTAGACAGCAGAATTAAGCTGAATTCTACAACACCCATCTGGTGTCTGAGAATTGCTTGGTGATGTGAAGGAAAAACCCACACATTAGAACTGAGTAATAAAATCATAGTGGGTCAGGAATATTGGTGCTGGTAAAGAAACAAATGTTTAATCAAATTTTTAAAAACAGCTATTGGGATAAAAAAGGGAAAAAACCATGTGATTGGGGCACCTGGGTGGCTCAGTGGGTTAAAGCTTCTGCCTTCAGCTCAGGTCATGATCCCAGGGTCCTGGGATCGAGCCCCAGGGTCCTGGGATCGAGCTCTCTGCTCAGCGGGGAGCCTGCTTCCTCCTCCCTGCCTGCCTCTCTGCCTATTTGTGATCTCTAATAAATAAATAAATAAAATCTTTAAAAAAAAAAACACCACCATGTGATCATTTCAACAGACATACAAAAAGCATTTGACAAAGTACAACATCCATTCATGATAAAAGCACTCTGCAAAGTACATCTAACAGAGAACATATCTCAACATAATAAAGGCATTTATGAAAAACCCAAGTGAACATCATACTCAATGGTGAAAAACTGAGAGTTTTTCCTCTACAATCAGAAATAAGGATGTCTTGTTTTCTCTCACACCACTTTAATTCAACATAGCACGGCAAGTTCCAGCCATAGCAATTAGACAACAAAAAGAAATAAAAGGTATCCAAATTGATAAAGTAGAAAAAATTTCACTATTTGCAGATTATGTGATACTATATATAGAAAACCCCAAAGACTCCAGCAAAAAACTACTAGAATTGATAAATGAATTCACTAAAGTTATAGGATACAAAATTGATGTATGGAAATCTGCTGCATTCCTATACAGTAACAATGAAGCAGCAGAAAGTGAAATTAAGAAAATGATCCCATTTACAGTTGCACCCAAACCAATAAAATATCCATGAATAAACTTAACCAAAGAGGTGAAACACCTGTACTCTGAAAACTATAAAATACTGATTTAAAAAAATGAAATGGAAAGACATTCCACATTCATGGGTTGGAAGAGCAAATACTGTTAAAAATGTCTATACTACCCAAAGTGATCTACACATTTAATGCATCCCTATCAAAATGCCATCAGCATTTTTCACAGAACTAAAACAAATAATTCTAAAATGTGTATGGATCCACAAAAGATGCCACATGGCCAAAGCAATCTTGAAAAAGAAAAGCAAAGCTGGAGGCATCACAATTCCAGCCCTCAAGTTATATTACAAACTGGGAGTAATTTAAAAAGTATGGTACTGGCATAAAAATAGGCAGAGTTCAATGGAATATAACAGAAAACTCAGAAATAAACCCAGGATTATATGGACAATTAATCTTTGACAAAGGAAGAATGAATATACAATGGGAAAAAAACACAGTCTCTTCAACAAACAGGGAATGTGGGGAAAACTGGACAGCAACATGCAAAGAATGAAACTGGACCACTTTCTTTCACCATACACAAAAATAAACTCAAATGGAAAAACCGAACAGGAGATCGAAGAGAAGAGCAGCAATTCTAAAAACAGAAAACCGACCACTTTCTGAAAGATAGGACCAGCGGAGAAGTGAATCTGAAGCCATGTGAAGATAGACCATGGGGGGAGGGGCCGGCTCCTGGCACGCCGCAGAGCAGTGGAGCAGAAAATCAAAATGTTTAGAATTCTGCTCCACTGGGGGACATCACTCCAGAGGCTAAGTGGGGGTGAAGCCCTAGTGGGGACAGTGTGGTCTCAGGTCCCGCAGGGTCATAAAAAGATGTGGGTGTTCAAGTGTAGCAGAGCTTGCAGGTATTAGAGCGGGGAAGCTGGCTACAGAGACAGAACCAAGGAGGGAGCTCTCAGCTCCGGGTTACCTTAAACCATGATCTGCAGCACAGCTGGGCCATTGCTCCTTGAGCAGGGACCCCACAAGTGGCAGATCAGGGGAGACCCACCTTCCTCCATCCAAGAGTAGAGCAGCAGGAATCTGCTGAGTTTGGAGACTCCAAACGGGGCTGTGCGCCAGATGAAAACACTTGGTCACAGGCCAGGTAAGCACAGAGCGCGGGCGGGGACAAGGGAGATGGGAGTGATTGAGTACTTTTCCAGAGGGTGCATTGAGGAGTGGGGTCCCAAGCTCTCGGCTCTCTGGGGCTAGAGATTGGGAGGATGCCATTTTTCATTCCGGTCTTCCAGAGCTCTATGGAAAGCGTTCAGGGAACAAAACTCCCAAGAGCAAACCCAAGCAGATTACTTAGCCCAGCCCCTGGCAAGGGTGGTGCAATTCCACCTGGACAAAGACATTTGAGAATCATGACAACAGGCCCCTCCCCAAGAAGATCAGCAAGAACATGTAGCCAAGACCAAGTTCACATCAAGGAGAACAGCGGAATTCCAGAGGGGAAAGCAAAGCATGGAATTCATGGCTTTCTCCCCATGACTCTTCAGTTTCCCAAGTTAATTAAATATTTTTAATTTTATTTTTTTCTTATTCTAATTTTTTAAACTTTTCCTTTTTCCTCTTTTAATGTTTTTTTAACTAGTTTACCTTAACAATATCTTTCCTAAAAAAAAAAATCTTTTTAAACCTTCATTATTATAGTCATATTTTATCCTTCATTGTATCTAACTTTATTTTTTGTATACATACAGGGTTTTTTCTTCTAAAAAATTTTGGGATACACTTTCTTCTAATAAATCAAAATGTACCCTAAATCTAGCACAGGGCTTTGTTCTAGTCTCCAGCCTGAGCAAATTCTCTTCACTTTCTTTTTCCAACCAACTTATCAATTCCTTTTTAAGAATTTTTAAAATTTTCATCTTTCTAGTCATATTCCATCCCTTCATCGTGTTTACCCTTATTTTTGTATATCTAAAACGTTTCCTTTCTTTAAAATTTTGGGAGGTAGTTTCTTCTAAGAGACCAAAATACACCCCAAATCAAGTGGGTGGATCTGTTCTATTCACCAGTCATATATATATATATATATATATATATATATATATATATATTTTTTTTTTTTTTTTTAAGTTTCTACCCCCTTTCTCATCCCCCCAATTTGGGGGTCTCTTCTGATATGGTTTGCGTACATTTTCGGGGGCTCTTTGCCACCCTTTTAGTATTTTATTCTCTCATTCATATGTTCTTATCTGGACAGAATGACAAGGCAGAAAAACTTACCATAAAAAAAAAAAAAACCAAAACAAGAGGCAGTACCAAAGGCTAGGTACCTAATCAATATGGACATTGGTAATATGTCAGAACTGGAGTTCAGAATGGTGATTCTCAAGGTGCTAGCTGGGATCGAAAAAGGCATGGATGATATTCGAGAAACCCTATCTGGAGAAATACAAGCCCTTTCTGGAGAAATAAAAGAACTAAAATCAGACCAAGCTGAAATAAAAAAAAGTTATTAATGAGTTGCCATAAAAAATGGAGGCTCTTACTGCTAGGATAAATGAAGTAGAAGAGAGAATTAGTAATACAGAAGACCAAATGATGGAGAATAAAGAAGCTGAGCAAAAGAGAGACAAACAACTACTGGACCAGGAAGGGAGGATTCGAGAGATAAGTGATACTCAAAGACAAAACAATATAAGAATAATTGGGATTCCAGAAGAAGAAAGACAGAAGGGAGCAGAAGGTATAGTGGAGCAAATTATTGTAGAGAATTTCCCTAATATGGCAAAGGGAACAAGCATCAAAATCCAGGAGGCCCAGAGAACCCCCCTCAAAATCAATAAAAATAGGTCCACATGCTGTTATCTAATAGTAAAACTTACATGTCTTAATGACAAAGAGAAAATCCTGAAAGCAGCTCGGGACAAGAAGTCTATAAAATACAATGGTAAAAATATTAGATTGGCAGCAGACTTGTCCACAGAGATCTGGCAGGCCAGAAAGAACTGGCATGATATATTCAGAGCACTAAATGAGAAAAACATGCAGCCAAGAATACTATATCCAGCTACACTGTCATTGAAAGCTTCCAGGACAAACAAAAACTAAGTTTGTAAACACCAAACCAGCCCTACAGGAAATATTGAAGGGGGTCCTCTAAGCAAAGAGAGAGCCCAATACTAGTAGACCAGAAAGGAATAGAGACAACATACAGTAAGTCACCTTACAGGCAATATAATGGCACTAAATTAATATCTTCCATAGTTACCCAGAATGTAAATGGACTAAATGCCCCAATCAAAAGACACAGGGTCTCAGAGTGGATAAAAAAAAAACAAACCCCATCAATATGCTGTCTACAAGAAACTCATTTTATATCCAAAGACACCTCCAGATTTAAAGTGAGGGGGTGGGAAACAATTTACCACGCTAATGGACATCAAAAGAAAGCTGAAGTGGCAATCCTTGTATCAGATAAGAAGGAAACCAGATCATCATATTCAAAGAGTCTCTCCAACAAGAAGCTCTAACAATTTTAAATATCTAAGCTCCTAACATGGGAGCAGCCAACTATATAAACCAATTAATAACAAAATCAAAGAAACACATCAACAATAATACAATAATAGTATGGGACTTTAATACCCCCCTCACTCAAGTGGACAGATCATCCAAGCAAAAGATCAACAAGGAAATAAAGGTCTTAAATGACACACTGGACCAGATGGACATCACAGATGTATTCAAAACATTCCATTGCAAAGCAACAGAATACACATTCTTCTCTAGTGCACATGGAACATTCTCCAGAATAGATCACATCCTGGCTCACAAATCAGGTCTCAACTGGTACCAACTGTTACTGTACCGTTACTGTATATTGTCTCTATTCCTTTCTGGGTTCATTGAGTTCTGAAGCTAGAACTCAATCACAAGAGGAAATTTGAAAAGAACCCAAATACATGGAGGCTAAAGAGCATCCTACTAAAGAATGAATGGGTCAACCAGGAAATTAAAGAAGAATTGAAAAAATTCATGGAAACAAATGATAATGAAAACACAACTGTTCAAAATCTGTGGGGCACAGCAAAGGCTGTCCTGAGAGGAAAATACATAGCAATACAAGGCTTTCTCAAGAAACAAGAAAGGTCTCAAATACACAACCTAACCCTATACCTAAAGGAGCTGGAGAAAGAACAGCAAAGAAAGCCTAAACCCAGCAGGAAAAAAGAAATAATAAAAATCAGAGCAGAAATCAATGAAATAGAAACCAAAAAAACAGTAGAACAAATCAACGAAATTAGGAGATGGTTCTTTGAAAGAATTAATAAGATTGATAAGCCTGGCCAGACTTATCAAAAAGAAAAGAGAATGAACCCAAATAAATAAAATCATGAATGAAAAAGGAGAGATCACAACCAACACCAAAGAAAAACAAACAATTATAAGACCATATTATGAACAACTATATGCAGCAAATCTGACAATCTGGAAGAAATGGATGCATTCCTATAAACTACCAAAACTGAACCATGAGGAAATAGAAAACCTGAACAGACCCATAACCAGTAAGGAGATTGAAGCAGTCATCAAAAATCTCCCAACAAACAAGAACCCAGGGCCAGATGGCTTCCCAGGGGAATTCTATCAAACATTTAAAGAAGAATTAATACCTATCTCCTGAAACTGTTCCAAAAAATAGAAATGGAAGGAAAACTTCCAAACTCATTTAAAGAGGCCAGCATTACCTTGATCCCCAAACCAGACAAAGACTCCATCAAAAAAGAGAATTACAGACCAATATCCCTGATGAACACAGATGTGAAAATTCTCACCAAAATAATAGTCAGTAGGATCCAACAGTACATTAAAAGGATTATTCACCACGACCAAGTGGGATTTATCCCAGGGTTGCAGGTTGTTTCAACATCTGCAAATCAATGTGATACAACACATTAATAAAAGAAAGAACAAGAACCATATAATACTATCAATAGATGCTGAAAAGCATTTGACAAAGTACAGCATCCTTTCATGATCAAAACTCTTCAAAGTGTAGGGATAGAGGGTACATACCTCAATACCATCAAAGCCATCTATGAAAAACCCACTGCAAATATCATTCTCAATGGAGAAAAACTGAAAGCTTTTCCCCTAAGGGTTAGGAACACAGCAGGGATGTCCACTATCACCACTGCTATTCAACATAGTACTAGAAATCCTACCCTTAGCAACCAGACAACAAAAAGGAATTAAAGGCATCCAAATTGGCAAAGAAGTCAAACTATCACTCTTTGCAGATGATATGATACTTTATGTGGAAAACCCAAAAGACTCCACTCCAAATCTGCTAGAGCTTGTACAGGAATTCAGTAAAGTGTCAGGATATAAAACCAATGCCAGAAATCAGTTGCATTTCTATACACCAACAGCAAGACAGAAGAAAGAGATATTAAGGAGTTGATCCCATTTACAGTTGTGCCCCAAAGCACAAGATACCCAGGAATAATCCTAATCAAAGAGGTGAAGAATCTGTACTCAGAAAACTATAAAGTACTCATGAAAGAAACTGAGGAAGACACAAAGAAATGGAAAAACATTCATGCTCATGGATTGGAAGGAACAAATATTGTGAAAACGTCTATGCTACCTCAAGCAATCTACACGTTTAATGCAATCCCTATCAAAATACCATCCATTTTTTTCAAAGAAATGGAACAAATAATTCTAAAATTTATATGGAACCAGAAAAGACTTTGAATAGCCAGAGGAATCTTGAAAAAGAAAGCCAAAGTTGGTGGAATCACAATTCCAGGCTTCAAGCTTTATTACAAAGCTGATATCATCAAGACAGTATGGTACTGGCACAAAAACAGACACATAGGTCAATGGAACAGAATAGAGAGCCCAGAAATAGACTCTCAACTCTATGGTGAACTTATCTTTGACAAACCAGGAAAGAATGTCCAGTGGGAAAAAGACAGTCTTTTCAACAAATGGTGTTGGGAAAACTGGACAGCCACATGCAGAAAAATGAAACTGGACCATTTCCTTACACCATACACAAAAACTCAAAATGGATGAAAGACCTCAATGTGAGAAAGGAATCCATCAAAATCCTTCAGAAGAACACAGGCAGGAGCCACTTCAACCGCAGCCACAGCAACTTCTAAGAAACATCACCAAAGGCAAGGGAAACAAGGGCAAAAATGAACTACTGGGACTTCATCAAGATCAAAACCTTCTGCACAGCAAAGGAAACAGTCAACAAAACCAAAAGACAACTGACAGAATGGGAGAAGATATTTGCAAACAGCATATCAAATAAAGGGCCAATATCCAAAATCTATAAAGAACTCATCGAACTCAACACCCAAAGAACAAATAATCCAATCATGAAATGGACAGAGGACATGAACAGACATTTCAGCGAAGAAGACATCCAGATGGCCAACAGGCACATGGAAAAAGTGCTCCACATTACTTGGCATCAGGGAAATACAAATTAAAACCACAATGAGATACCACCTCACACCAATCAGAATGGCTAAAATTAACAAGTCAGGAAACGACAGATGCTGGCAAAGATGCAGAGGGGAACCCTCCTACACTGTTGGTGGGAATGCAAGCTGGTGCAGCCACTCTGGAAAACAGCATGGAAGTTCCTCAAAAAGTTGAAAATAGAGCTACCCTATGACCCAGCAATCACACTACTAGGTATTTACCCTAAAGATACAAATGTAGTGATCCGAAGGGGCACGTGCACCCAAATGTTTATAGCAGCAATGTCCACAATAGCCAAACTATGGAAAGAACCTACATGTCCATCAACAGATGAATGGACAAAGAAGATGTGGTATATATATACCACATATATACCATATATATATGATATATATATATAGAATGGAATACTATGCAGTCATCAAAAGAAATGAAATCTTGCCATTTGCAACGATGTGACTGGAACTAGAAGGTATTGTGCTCAGAGAAAGAAGTCAATTGGAGAAAGACAACTATCATATGATCTCCCTGATATAAGGAATTTGAGAGGCAAAGTGGGGGGTTTAGGGAGTAAGGAAGGAAAAAATAAAACAAGATGGGATCAAGAGGGAGACAAACCATAGGAGTCTCTTAATCTTACAAAACAAACTGGGGGAAGGAGGGTATGGAAAGGGTGGTTGGGTTATGGACATAGGGGAGGGTATTTGCTATGAAGAGTGCTGTGAAGTGTGTAAGCCTGACGATTCACAGACCTATACCCCTGGGGCAAATAATACATTGTATGTTAAAAAAAAAAGAAAGAAAGAAAGAAAAAGAAACACAAAACCCAAACACCTTTTACGTGAAGTTTCAGAAAAGAACAACTTCAATATTATTTGTTAATAGTGTGGGGATTGCTAAATAAACTAATGAATATCGATTTAAAAAAAATAAACTCAAATGGATTGATTGCCTAAATGTGAGACCTAAAACCATAAAAATCCTTAAAGAGAGCACAGGCAGTAATTTCTCTAACATCGGTCAATGCAATATTCTTCTACATATATCTCCCAAAGCCAGGGAAATAAAAGCAAAAATAAATTATTTGAACTACATCAAAATAAAAAGCTTTTGCACAATGAAGGAAACAATCAACAAAATGAAAAGGCAACTGACTGAGTGGGAGAAGATAGCTGCAAATGTCATATTGATAAAGGGTTAGTATCCAAAATATATAAAGAACCGATATAACTCAGTACCCCAAAAACAATCCAATTAAAATATGGGCAGAAGACATGAAAACACATTTCTCCAAAGAAGACAAACACATGGCCAAAAGACATGAAAAGATTCCCAACACCACTAATTATCAGGGAGATGCCGATCAAAACTACAATGATCTAGAGATCACCTCACGCCTGTCAGAATGACTAGTCAAAAACACAAAAAACAGTAAGTATTGACAAGGATTTGAAGAAAAAAAGAATACTCTTGCATTGTTGGTGAGAATGCAACTGGTGCAACCACTGTGGAAAACAGTGGAAAACTGAGGAGGTTCCTCAAGAAATTAAAACTAGAACTACCTTATGATCCAGTGATCATACTACTGGATATTTACCCCCCAAAACACAAAAACACTAATTCAAAGGGATACATGCACCCTTAGGTTTACAGCAGCATTATTTACAATAGCCAAATTATGGAAGCAGCCCAAGTGCCCATCAATATATGAAGAGATAAAGAAGATGTGGTCCATATATACAATAGAACATTACTCAGCCATGAGAAGGAATGAGAGCTTGCCATTTGCAACAACATGGACAGAGCTAAAGAATCTAATGCTAAGCAAAATACATCAGAGAAAGGCAAGTATCATGTAATTTCATTCATATGTGGAATTTAAGAAACAAATGAGCAAAGGAAAAAAGAAAGCGACAAATCAAGGAACACTCCTAACTACAGAGAAGAAACTGATGATTACCAGCGGGATGGTGGGTAGGGGGATGGGCAAAAAACATGATGGGGATTAAAGAGTACACGTACGATGAAAAAATATATATATACACATATTCATAATTTTATTTGCATTTCTCACTAAATGCTCTTTCTTTTTAAAAAGAAATCTTTACAAAAGGTAACTATGTAACATAATGGATATGTTCAATTAACTTGATTGTGGTAAATATTTTATAATGTATATGTAAATCATATTGTACACTTTAAATATATACAACTTTGCTAACTATAACTCAATAAACTGAAAAGAATTCTAATGTCCAGGATGTATTTACAGATTTTACCAATGGAAAAATGAAGCAGTTCAGAATTTGTAGGCTTTTTGTTTTCTTTTAAATAGAATAACAAAATTTTAATAAGTAAAAAAAAAATGTTTTCCAAAAAGCCTTGGAAAGTACATAATAACATTTCAGATGGTTATAAATGGAAACTGTGAATCTAAGCACAACATGCACCTTTTAAATATCCTTAAGCATAAGTTTAAAGCCATAAATTATTAATAGCATTAAAAAATGAGGTACACCTGGGTGGCTCAGTCAGTTAAGCATCTGACTCTTGATCTCAGCTCAGGTCTTGATCTCATTGTCATGAGTTCAAGCCCTGCACTGGGCATGGAGCCTAAGGTAAATAAATTTAATTAATTAAATACATAAACAAAGTAAAATTGAAAAATGCTTTATATAAAGAAGGACATATTTCAACAACCTTCACAAGCAGTATTACCTGATCAGGAGGCTGAATATGTTGGACACACTGAAAAATGTGAATTCCTTGAGCAGAGACAAGCAAAGGATGCAGAGAATGTTGAGACTGGCTTGTGGCAATCAGTGCAACCAAACTTCCCGTGGAAATCAACTCTTTCATCATATCACTCAAAGCTAGAATAATAAAGCAATGTAGGATAAAAGCTTAGTAAATATAAACATGAAATTTGAAAATTATAGTCATTAAAAATAATCTGAAGTTGAGCTTTTAGATGGAGTACAGAGAGTATGAATCCGTCATACCTTATACATACCATATACATACCATATATGTATGTGGTCCATATATACAATAGAACATTACTCAGCCATGAGAAGGAATGAGAGCTTGCCATTTGCAACAACATGGACAGAGCTAAAGAATCTAATGCTAAGCAAAATACATCAGAGAAAGGCAAGTATCATGTAATTTCATTCATATGTGGAATTTAAGAAACAAATGAGCAAAGGAAAAAAGAAAGACAAATCAAGGAACACTCCTAACTACAGAGAAGAAACTGATGAAAATTAAATTAAATCTGTCATTCATTCATTGATGGATTTATTGAGGACCTAGTATCAGCCCCACTCCAACCAATCTAATGGAGGCAGAGGAAGTACTGTAAACTTAGTCTGTATATGCAAAATAATGCCTAGGTGGTTCCTTACTTCGGGGTTTTAGAAAGTAAATGAACAGGAGTCTGAGATAAATACAGAAAGATGATCAATTTCCATATTGTACTCTGTTGATCAGGCAACATACAGTTCCTATTCCTATGACTTCCTGAACAATCTCCACACCAGCTCTTGCCAGGTTTGGTGGTTAGGCGGTCAGAACTGAAAGAGGCATTAATAATGTGTATCGAAGTCCTGATCTAGAAATTTGCAGCATTCCAGTAAGTACTCCTATAGGATTCAAACTTTAAGATTAACAGGAGTTTGTAAGAAGCCAAAGCACTGAGGTTGCATTTTCTATCTGTTTCCTCAAGAACCCTGAGGTACCTACATGCTGCCAAATCCTCCGGCACAACCCCCACAGCTCCCTCGGTGAATTCTAAGCTCCAGTGCGACAGTCACTAACTTCCCACCAGTTCACATACCTCTGTGCCTTTGCCTGTGGATCACACTTCCTTTGCTTCCTCACTAGCATGAAGCTGCTTCACGCTAACGTCTACTCCTCCATCAAAATGCCGTTAATCACAGTTATCAACTCCCCCAGCAGCCTTCTCTGCTAACTCCTTACCACCCTCCCAGTCCCAGCTGAGCGTGCAGGCTCCTCCAGGGCCCCGCATACGCCTCTAGCAGAGACCCCGACACCTCCGAGCTGTGTCGCCCTGGTCAAACGACTTAATCTCTGAATTTCCATGAATTCCCCTATAGAACAGTTGCAGGATAGTGGCAGGTAGAGTACAAAACAGTCCCTAGCCCAGAAAAGGCACTCAACGCATGGTAGCTATCATTATCACTATTTGTATTCCGTATGAAAATGGTCCGTTTACTTTTCTTTCCACTCCTAGACTTTGAGAATACAGACTGTGCACAAGCATTACACAAGTATTTGTCAAATGAACAAAGCAATTTCTAATAAGCATAGGAGAATGCAAAAACCCCACAAGACTAATCACGAAGTTGCAGAATTTTCACACAGCACTTGTCTACCAATTTTACTAATACAGAAGCCTCAAAAGCAACATATAACATGGCATTTTCTGAAGAGAGCAGATTTGTCACTAAGACTGAAACTGTCGGCTAGCCAAAGAAAAAGACCCACGGCCACAGTGGGTGTGGTGCCATTACCATGTGCCAGCCGCTGGCTCTGTGCGGCCTCAGGGCTATGCTCATGTGCCGGGACAGCAGGCAGGCCAACGATGAGGTCAAGGTCGTCCAGCAGAATCACAGAAGGCTGCCTCCATGCTGCCTCTGAGAAAGCCAGCTCCAGGGTTTTTTGTACGTTTTCAAGCCTTTTTCCTTAATATGGAAGATATAAAATGGTTTTAATGTTACTTTAGGGCTGGTAAGTTCCAGCTGCACTTCTGAGAGCATTAGAAAATTCAATATTGATTTAACTATGAAACTTTCAGCCATATTTTGTTAATATACCAATCACTAAAATTTGTTAGTCATTAACTTGGTTTTAATTAATACAGCATCAAAGGACTCACTAAAGAACTGAATTTTATAAAATGGAAAAAAGGAATATGCTACTGTAAGTCCTGTATGTATGTATTCTTACCTGGCCTTATTCCACAGCAAATGTCAGATGGCATACAACAAAACAGTAAAATAAAAGGAGGATATGGAAAAACACAAATAAGAGTAGGGGATCAAGACTCTCATAAAATCAAACATACATGTAGCTGTCCAGAGATTTTAGAGTTACTCTATTTGAATCATACATTTTTTCAAACTTCCTCGTCAAGTGCCAACTTTCAAACAACAGAAAATATACAAAGTCATAAGCTGATACAGAGATCCTGTTACTTAGGTCTACAACAAAGCTTTCACATGAAGCTTCAAGTAGGACTCTGAGAGATGGACAGTCCCTCTAAAACCACCTTTGTAGCATATGAAGTAATGGGTTTTCGAAGGTTATTTCTTAGTTTCTTACCATATACTTAAAATACACAAACACATACAGAGCCTGGGACTAATTGGGATGACATGATAGAGGTAGCCAAGGGGGAAAAAAAGGTACTCAAAATAAAATCTTTCCAATCTTGTTTTTTTTTTTTTTTTTTTTTTTTTTAAAGGTAAGAAGCAGTAAACACTTTGTAAGTATAAAAGCACACACGGTAAATTGTAACTTCCCTCCTTACTGTCCACAGCCAGCCTTCCCTGCCTCACCCAGCATTTCTCTAGCAATTCAGGGATAATTTATACCCATCAGAGTATATCTTAGATACTAACTTTCTCAGAATGGTCTAAGTTGGCATTTCCAGGAATAGAGTCTACAAAGAGTTTTTGGCTGGGAAAAAAAAAGGAGGGGGCCAGGCGTCCATCGAGTACAGAGACTTCTAAAAATTTTGCTGAAAATATTAGAAAGCCAAAGGTTTTACATTTTCAAGGAATTTCAATGACTAAAAGAAAAATTAAAGATCAGATATTCACAGTTGTTAGATTAACAGCATTAAATAACATTTCTGTCTTTTTAGCAAAAAAAGAGTTTTATATTGAGTGTTATCATAGTCATACCTCGTAAAGCTTTACAGTCAACTATCTCCACATGGGCATCCAATCTGTCAGAAGTTTCTTTACAGACTGCCTTGGCTAAAGTTGATTTGCCAGTACCCTAGAAGATAATTGCCTCATAAGCAAACTATTCAATCACAGAAATAGCTTCTGTTACTGTGGCAACCACCAAGACTCAAGCCTCACTGATCAAGTGATCACTACACAACGTTATATGCCTGTTAGAGCCCAATAAAGCTAGGGGTTAAAAAAAAAAAAAAAAAAAAAGAAAGAAACCCCACATCCCTGGAGCTCTGGGACCACATTATGGTGGGTGACATTTAGCGTAAAGTAAACTAACAGGGGTGTGCCTGGATGGCTCAATCATTGAGCATCTGCCTTCAGCTCAGGTCATGACCCTGGGGTTCCTGGGGTCTAGCCCTGCATCGGGCTCCTTGACTGGCAGGAAGCCCGCTTCTCCCTCTTCCACTCTCCCTGCTTGTGTGCCCTCTCTCACTTGACAGAGATGTCTATCAAATAAATAAAATCTTAAAAAAAAAAAAGTAATCTAACAGGAAGGAGTGAAAATCTGGATTCATGAAGTTTTAAAAGTCCTGCAGGGTAAGTGGGAAAGAATTATTTCCTAAATATAAATTCAAATCTATCAAAGAAAAATATGTAATATTCCTCAAAGAAACCAGGAGGCTCAGCTTCCCAGGATTCACAGAAGGTTTCAAGTAGTATAGAACCACAGGCAAGGTTAACAGAGGACAACCCAATCTCAGGAATATAAGCCCCCCCCTCCCCAGAAAAGGGCATTTCCCACCCCAGTTCCAACCTCGATTGGTACTGACACAAAAAATAATTGCTTTGAAAAAGTAAAAAATGTATATACCAGTCTAGTTGCTGTGTGAGAAAGACAGGTGTTATTAAATGACTTTTGTTTCAAGCTGTTAGAAGCTGGATGTATCCTATGTTCATTATAGGGCATAGGAGGAAAATAAACATCTAATTTGTTTTTACCATTTGTTAAAACAATCACTAATACTTAGTTTCACTTACCTTTAAAAACAGGCAATGCTTTGTTATTTACTAGAAGGGAATAATGTGGACATTAAATAATTTTTCTAGAGAAATGAATCCTATTTCCATTTAATTTCAACTATTTTTTAAAAAAGATTTGGTTTTTGGGGCACCTGGGTGGCTCAGTGGGTAAAGCCTCTGCCTTTGGGTCAGGTCAAGATCCTAGGACCTGGGATCAAGCCCCACATTGGGCTCTCTGCTCAGCAAGGAGCCTGCTTCCTCCTCCTCCTCCTCTCTCTCTCTCTTTCTCTGCCTGCCTGTCTACTTGTGATCTCAATCTGTCAAATAGATAAATAAAGAGAATCTTTAAAAAAAAAAAAGGATTTTATTTTTTTATTTAATTGACAAAGAGCGAGAGAGGGAACACAAACAGGAGTGGGAGAGGGAGAAGCAGGCTTCCCATAGAGCAGGGAGCCTGATGTGGGGCTTGGGATCCCAGGACCCCAGAACCCCAGGACTATGATCTGAGATGAAGGCAGACGCTTAATGAGTGAGCCACCCAGGTGTCCCTAATTTCAACTTTTTTTTTTTGAAGATTTTATTTATTTATTTGACAGAGAGAGAGAGAGATCACAAGTAGGCAGAGGCAGAGAGAGGGGGAAGCAGGCTCCCTGTTGAGCAAAGAGCCCGACATGGGGCACGATCCCAGGACCCTCAGATCATGACCCGAGCCGAAGGCAGAGGCTTAACCCACTGAGACATCCAGGTGCCCCTCACTATTTTTAATGGAAAGCACTAATTACCCACTTCCCTATTATCTTAAATCAACTGTAATTTTAATTCAGTTTCTTGGTCATTTACATATAGTATAACTGTGACCACCAATTAGTGTTCCATGTAGCCCTCAGAGACTCTTATGGTGGGCAGAACTGTTTATTTTTATATTAAGTGACTCCCAGACTATGGAGGGTTTGATCCTGGTTTATAAAATAATATGCAAAAAATACAAAGTAACTATAAATACTTACGAGAGAAAGGTAAAAAATGTTCTGTAATCATCCTACCTCACTGAAGCAACCACAGTCAATTGTTCTGATGTTTCATCCTTCCAGACACTCCCCACACACTTGATGTAAATTTATGGAGATGGGATTATTTATGTGGGTTCATGACAAATCATTGTCCTCTTTATGGACAAATATGGAGCCACATCAGCTCCCTAGCTCATGGCCACTCTGAGATATACTAGACAGTAAGAGGTTCCAGAAGCCAATTCTTAATGTATCTTAATGCTGCTTCCAATTTTTAACTATTCTAAGTAAAGCTAAAATAAATATTGATATGCCTATTTACTTATTTGTCAGATTATACCTTCAGAATACATTTCTAAGGAGTGGAATTACTATATCATAAGGTACACATTTAAAATTTTGCTGAACATTGTTATAGTGCTTCCAAGAAAGGCTGAACATTGGTAGCTTTTTACAGTTCTTTTAATATAGGTTTTCTCCCTCAATCTGCTATTATTTCTTACCCTTGTTGCTTTGTCTAGCTGTAAGAGCCCACACCAGCTCTAATATTTTGTTTTTCAGCACCATGGGCTGGAAAAACAGTGAAGTTTGTTATACAAAGTCTGAAATTCAGCAGGCACTCAAATACAACCATCATCATAGCTAACGGAATTACATTTACATTTAAGTCAATGGACTTCAGGTGTGCCTTGCTGCCTCAGTTGGTAAAGCACACAAATCTTGATCTCGGGGTCATGAGTTCGAGCCCCCACTGGATGTAGAAACTACTTAAAAATAAAAAAATCTTTAAAAGATAAAAATAAATTAAATAAATAAAATAAAAAATCTTTAAAAGATAAAATATTTTTTTAAAAAGTCAATGCTCTCCAAAGAATAAAGAAATAAGGGGTGCTGAAATCCTTTTGCCCAGTCGCCCATCTCCTCACATAAAGTAACTCACATTTTTTTTTTAAAGATTTATTTATTTATTTATTTGACAGAGAGAGACACAGTGAGAGAGGAAACACAAGCAGGGGAGTGGAAGAGGGAGAAGCAGGCTTCCTACTGAGCGGGAAGCTGGATATGGGGCTCAATTTCAGGACCCTGGGGATCATGACCTGAACCGAAGGCAGATGCTTAACAGCTGAGCCACCCAGGTGCCCCACTCACATTTGTACAACAGCACTTTTCAGTCTACAAAGTGCTTTCACATATATTATTTCACTTAAGTCAAGTTAAATCCTAAGAAACTGAAAACCTGCCTGAAATCACAGCCAGGAAGTACATGACAGAGGTGGGACTCAAATCCAGGTCTTCTCTGTTTGTTCTTCCTATCAACCATGCTACCCCTAGGTAAGATGGGGATGTCTGGTTTCTGAGGCAATGGAATATTGCTTTTTCAAAATAAATCATTTACAATGACGATGCATTTTGGAATCTGACACAGAAAATCTAGAAACCGCATAGAAGAGCTGCTATAGGTCACCAGCCTTGCATACCTAGGATAAATCCCACTTGATCATCGTATACAGTTCTTTACATACACTGGTTGATTTGATTTACTAATATTTTGTTGACGATTTCTGCATCTATGTTCATGAGAGATACTGGTCTGTAGTTTTCCTCTAATGCCTTTGTCTGGTTTTGGTATTCGGGTGATGCTGGCCTCATAGAATGAGTTAGGAAGTATTCCTTTTGCTTCTATCCTCTGAGAGAGACTGTAGAAAACTGGTGTCATTTCTTCCTTATGAGTTTGATAGAATATACCAGTGAACCTATCTGGGCCTGATGTTTTCTGTTTTATGAGACTATTAATTATTAATTCAATTTCTTTACTAGATATAGATCTTTTTACATTGTCTATTTCTTCTTGTGTGAGTTTTGGGAACTTTTGTCTTTCAAGGAATTGGCCCATTCATCTAAGATGGTTATCAAATATGTGAGCATAGAGTTGTCCATGACTATTACTACTTTATTATCCTTTTTTTTTTTTAAAGATTTTATTTATTTGACAGAGAGAGATCACAAGTAGGCAGAGAGGCAGGCAGAGAGAGAGAGGAGGAAGCAGGCTCCCTGCTAAGCAGAGAGCCCGATGTGGGACTCGATCCCAGGACCCTGAGATCATGACCTGAGCTGAAGGCAGTGGCTTAACCCACTGAGCCACCCAGGTGCCCCACTACTTTATTATCCTTTTAATGTTTATGGAAACTGTACTGATGGACCCTCTTTGATTTCTGGTATTACTAATTTGTGCCTTTTTTTTTCTTAGACTGGCTAGAAGCTTATCAATTTTATCATCTTTTCAAAGAAGCAGCTTTTGGTTTCGCTGATTTTCTTTCTTGATTTCAATTCACTGTTTTCAGTTCACTGAATTCTGCTCTAATTCTTACTATTTCTTTACTTTTGCTTACGTTTGATTTAACTTGCTCTTTTTCTGGTTTCCTATGGTGGGGGGAACTTAGGTTACTGGAGTAGTTGCTACATTTTAAATAAGAATCAGAAGAAAGCAACTGGGTCAGTAACAGGGGAAAAAAGCTATTTTACTGGAGTTAAAAGTGAATGGAATTGAAAAAGCCTTAAAAATTTTGAAATGAATGAAAGAAAAGGACTTGGAAAAACCGCACTGTACCCCTGAAAACAATATTGCCTTGATAGAGAATAAAGCTCTTAAAAGGGCATGGAAACTCTAGCAAAACGGATCAAGAGTAAAGTAGAAGACACAAACCACCAAGATCAGGAAATGGCCCATCACAGATTCCAGTCATTCAAACGATAATAAAAGGAATACTACCAACAACTTTATGCTCAAGAATTTGACAACTTAGGAGAAATGGACCAACTCCTTGAAATTACAAACTACCAAATGTCTGCCAAGGTGAAATAGACAATTAAGGAATTTAATTTATAATTAAAAAGTTAAAGGTGAGGGACGCCTGGGTGGCACAGTGGGTTAAGCTGCTGCCTTCGGCTCAGGTCATGATCGCAGGGTCCTGGGATCAAGCCCTGCATCGGGCTCTCCACTCACATCGGGCTCTCCGCTCAGCCGGGAGCCTGCTTCCTTCTCTCTCTCTCTGCCTGCCTCTCTACCTGCTTGTGATCTCTCTCTGTCAAATAAATAAATAAAATCTTAAAAAAAAAAAAAAAGTTAAAGGTGAAGAAACCAGATTGTATCACTGGAGATTTTACCAAACATTTAAGGAAGAATGAACACTGACTTTAGATAATCTCTTCCAGAAAATGGAATGGGAAGAACACTTCTGAACTCATTTCATGAGGTCACTATTACCCTTACAGCAAAACTAGACAAAGACAGTATGAAAACAGAAAGCTATAGGCTAATATCGCTCATAAATTTAGATGCAAAAATCCTCAACAGAGTATTAGCAAACAATGGAGCGCCTGGCTGGCTCCGTCAGAAGAGCATAGAGCTCTTGATCTCGGGGTCATGAGTTTGAGCCCCATGCTGGGTGTAAATTAAAAAAATAAATAAATAAAATAAAATAGGGTGCTTGGGTGACTCAGATGGTTAAGCGGCCAACTCTTGGTTTGGGCTCTCAGGTCATGATCTCAGGGTTGTGAGATCAATCCCTGTGTTGGGCTCCCTACTGAGCTCTCCCTTTCCCTCTGGCCTCCCCCCATTCATGCAAGTGCATACTCTCTCTCTCTCAAATAAATAATCTTTTTTAAAAAAGCAAAAAAAACCTTAAAAAAAAAAAGAGAGAAAGTATTAGCAAACAAACTCGGCAAGGTATACAAAGAATAATACACCAAAACCAAGTGGGATTTATTACAGATATGTAAGGCTGGTTCAATATTTGAAAACCAATCACCCCTGTAAACACTCTGAAAAGCAAAAATCATATACAGAAATTGGTACAGAAAAAAGGCAGAGCGGATGTTCCCTTATTCATCTTATTCATCACCACTTTCTAAATTTCCAAAGCAAATGTAGCCTTCCCATATCTTAACAACCCCGTATAACAAATGATCAAAACCCAAAGAGAGAAAAATAGAAGTGATTAGTGCAATGGGCACATTTTAACCACATACCTTTCCTCCTGTGAATAAAAGGGCTCCATTCCTAAGTCCTGCCACTAGGGACATCAGCTGTCGAGACAAGGGGCGTCCCAGGAGGCTATGAGTGATGTGTTCCATGGAGGACACACCTAAGGAATTCACTCCTCTGCAAAACACACACATTGTTGCATGGTAACACACTGAAGCAGGGTCAAATCCAGCCGTAAAAAATTCTGAAACTTTCCTTCCCAGGCTAGTTAATGATTTTTAAAAGAGTAAAATGGGGAAAATTTTCCCTTACTTAAAAGCATATTAAATCAATGCCAAATCTGAGTTAACAGCTTTTAAAATTAGCTTTATTACTTTCAAACACGTACAGTAACCAGAAGTTTTGTCTGAATAGGACATCTTAAGGAATGTGTCTTAACACACACCAACACCCCTCTCAAATGATTTTTGGTTTGGTGATCCACATGATCATTAATGAGTGCATCTGAAGCATTGGGATAATGGAAGACTTATTTCCTCCTAAACTTAGCCTTTGAAGTCCAGTTTCAATTTGTAGATTATACAAGCACGAACTTCAACCCACTTCCTGACTCTAGCACTTTCTGATAATAAACACAAATTCCTAAAACCAGAGTCTGAAGAGATTTTACTTTCAAGATGAGTATTATGCTGTATTTAAACATTGTTATTTTGGGGCGCCTGGGTGGCTCAGTGGGTTAAAGCCTCTGCCTTCGGCTCAGGTCATGATCCCAGGGTCCTAGGATCGAGCCCCGCGTCGGGCTTTCCGCTCAGCGGGAAGCCTGCTTCTCCCTCTCTCTCTCTGCCTGCCTCTCTGCCTACTTGTGGTCTCTGTCTGTCAAATTAATAAAGTAAAATTTAAAAAAAAATAAAAATATTTTAAAAACCACATTGTTATTTTATGGTTTAATCCTTTTACTAGAACATTTACAGATTATACTATTATAGGAAACCAAATCACTACTACTACAACTACAAAAAGCCGTGAAGAATTCGAAGATGTAATGTTTACAGGAGATTCTTATATTCTATAAGAGATAAAGAAATTAAGAGGAAGTTCTTTTCAGACTTGTTTTATTTTAAAAGTTGTGGAAAACACAAATAATCCCCATTAGTACATTAATAAGATAATTGAAGGAATAACTTAATTTGAAATATTTTTAAACACTCAGATGTTTTTGGATTTAATGTTTAAAATAAATGTACTAGCTCTAAGAATTATTGCTTTATTCAAGCACATATGATCCAAGTCATATCCAGTTGCTTCCTTCTCACAAATCAAATCTCAAAGCAAAATTGCTAATAAGCTTCAGCCTTTTATATAGTTCCCTAGGAAAACAAGGCAAATTACTAAGCAAGGTGTGACAATTGAAACAATCCCTGAAAAAATACCTATTACTGCTTTATTAAGATTATTCAATGACATTAACATGTACTTTAATGTTTATACATAAAAACCCTGCCAGACATAATGTCAAACATGGCTGAAAACATACTAGTTTGGCCAGAACTTCTTACCCCAAGCAGTTCAGCTTTAAAAAAGGAAGAATAAAGTCAATTTCCTCACTGTTTTCTTCTTTTACCATAGGATCTAGAAGGACCTATAGTAGCAAGGAAAAATCAGTTTTACATTTCAAAGTTATATCTTTGGTCTGTTTTTCTCAGGTCCCAGGAAACGGAATTACTGATTCTGTTACACAGAAAGAAAAGACACATGGTGCATGCAAGATTATTACTCAAAACAGCCTTCCCGACGGTAATTTATTCAACCAAGGAACAAAAATATTTATGGTGAACAAACAGTAAAGGATGTCATCTCCTTCATACATTTTACGGACACATCTTTTTATC
Organism: Mustela putorius furo; assembly: GCF_011764305.1. Lineage (NCBI taxonomy): Eukaryota > Metazoa > Chordata > Mammalia > Carnivora > Mustelidae > Mustela > Mustela putorius. The sequence continues at coordinate 35,621,610 of NW_025421998.1, forward strand.
TGCAATTTTGATTTGTGTCATATTTACTCTTCACAATTCTTACATTTCTATCTCCTCTGAATGGTATTCCTTCAATTTCATCTCAAAAGTAGAGAGACAATGTCTGGTTCTCAACCATTCAAATTCTGTATGACTAGAGTATCTTCAACTCTATAACAAGAGTGACTATCCTAACGAAAACCTAGTATTCTAAAAAGTCCACTTATAAAATCCTTCTAGGAAGAAAGTGATCTGATATTTGTGAAAAGTTGAGAATTTTAAAACTGCCAAAATAATGCGGGTTACTGCAAACATCGGTTACAGCAGACCTACAAGTAAAAATATGAACTTAAAAAAAACCAAACCCCTAGAGCTAGTTTTCCTTTGTTTCAATACTAGAATAACTTGAAATCACGATCCATTTGCCAGTTAACACAATCAATTCTATCCTTGAAACTTAACTGTGCCTCGACTTTTAAGTATAGGATAAAACAATTTGTTTAGATAAGTTAAAGAGAGTATATAATAAAATATTTTAAATCAAGTTATTCCTTACTCTTATCATTCACATTTCTAACACACTTCAAAATACAAAGTCTTACAGGTAAACTCATACTTTGTTATCGATCCCACACAACAAATATTAGTTCATTAAATATTCAATAATATGTGATTACTTGTATTGTGGTCTTCTGCAGCAGATTGGTGCTCAACAAAAAAATGCTTTCTTTTTCTTTTTCCCAAGAATTAACTATATTTAGAGAAAACTCCTTCAACCCTATCAAAAAAAAAGTAATATATGTAGAGTTAGCACTGAAGTGGAGATGAAACAATTAAAGATTTAAATTTACTTAAATTTCAATAAAGGCATTCTTTGATATGTAAAGCCATTTACTCATCATTATGTTTCCTGTTCCCCCATATATCAGTTTGGAAAAACAACAAAAACTTCCTCAGTAGGAAAAATAGTAAAAGAATAAAATTTACCCACCATCTTTAAATCTCAGCTTAATGTATTCTTCCTCTGATAGTATCACAGGAAGTGTGGTAGTAGTAGCCTGCTGTAGCCATGAAGAGAACGCAGTTTTTACATCTTCTTCACTTACATCTTTAGGCTGCCAGAGTAAAGAGAAGAACAGTAACGAATTATCCAGATGCCTACATGAACGCTAACATCGTTAGCTTAACACCTTATCTTGCTAATAATATCCAAACCTTGTTACAGCTGATGCACCTAAAACAAGCCTCTTAACCTCTTTGAGCCTTGCTCTGCTCAGGTGAGAGCTGTAAGCTGGTGTCCCTTAGGGAGGAGACGGGTCAATTGCATCAATCACATTATTTACCCATTCGGCAAACCTTTGGCACAAGTGATTACATGTGCTAGTTTGAGATGCAACCAGCCTGGCATGACCATTTATTATCTGTGTGACTGTGGGCAAATGAAGAAAACTCTCTGAACTTCAGTTTTATAATCTATTAAATGGAAACTATGAAAAATAAATAATTTTTTAAAAGTTAAAAAAAAAAAAGCAGACCTTACCAAACAAAACCAGGAAGGATGTTCATATTTATAGGCACAGATTTGGGATTTAACATTAAGGATAGTGGAGCCTGAAGAAACATTTACAGGGGCACCTGGGTGGCTCAGTTTGCTAAGCATCTGACTCTTGATTTTGGCTCAGGTCATGATCTCAGGGTCGTGAGACTGAGCCCCACATTGGGCTCTGCACTGAGCATGGAGCCTACTTAAGATTCTCTCTTTCTCTCTCTTTCCTTCTGTCCCTCCACCTCCCTCTCTCCCTCTCTAAAAAAAGTGGGGGGCAGGGCAAAAACAAACAAACAAAAATTTACGGAAGTGGTGACATTTTAAACACTCCTTAGCCCTATGACCAGTGATTCTGGTACCACGATTTGGCTCCCTGGATAACCATTCCAACCCCATTCTCCCTTGCCTCCCTCTGTGAGAGAGTGGGGAAAGAAAACTCCATTCCCAGCCTGAGCTGTGAGTACATGCCTGCATTCTGACCAATGGTGTGCGATCACCAATCTTTAGGAAGGGCTTCTCCTCCTAACTGAAACGTAAGGCAACTTTGCAAAGAGAAGGCTTTTGCTTTCAGCCTTTTCTTCTGCTGCCAAAAATGCAGATGTGATGCCTATTAGTACAGCAAACGCCTTGCATCTAAGAGGAGGAAACTTGCAGGCCAAGGATGGCAGAAAGAGGGCGCCTGGGTGGCTCAGTGGGTTAAGCCGCTGCCTTCGGCTCAGGTCATGATCTCAGGGTCCTGGGATCGAGGCCCGCATCAGGCTCTCTGCTCAGCAGGGAGCCTGCTTCCCTCTCTCTCTCTCTGCCTGCCTCTCCATCTACTTGTGATTTCTCTCTGTCAAATAAATAAATAAAATCTTAAAAAAAAAAAAAAAAAAAAAAAAAGAATACAGATTTAAAAAAAAAAAAAAAAAAAAAAAAAAAAAAAAAAAAAAAAAAAAAAAAAAAAAAAGGATGGCAGAAAGACCAAAGACCAAAGACCCTGATGGCATAGTTTAACTGCCTCTGAGCTCCTCCAAACTTCTTTGTATGTAAGAAAAATAGGCTCTTTATATGCTGACGTCACTTTTTTTTTCTGTTAAGCAGGCTACAGTGCTGATATGCTCAATAAGTACAATGTTAATAAACTGTTCAAAAGGTATGAAGAAATTCTAAGAAAAATAATAATTTTTAAAGTTTTTGAAGTTCTTAAATTAGAATTAAGTTTTTAAAACCTTATTGAAGCTAAAAACACCCAAATACCCGAAAATTCATGTAGGAAAGATCATTAATATCTGCCTAGGAAAATAAACCTCTATTTATTCCACCATTTCTTAGCTGGTCCATTTCTGTTCTGTCATCATCCAGAGTCAAGCTTAGCTCTGCTGACTGAGCTCAGTTTAGAACCTGATCACTACAAAAGCCGGGTTAAACTAAGTATAGCCATTGCTTTTGCACTCTCAAAGATCACAGAAATAGTCCATTTGGATATTACTGGGCAATGGGATTAAAGACCTAAAGGAAGGGCATCTGGTGTTCTCAGTCAGTAGAGCAAGTGGCTCTTGATCTCTGGGTCCTGAGTTTGAGCCCCACGTGCAGGGTAGAGTTTACTTAACAAAAAATATACGTAAAATGAAGGGGCACCTGGGTGGCTCAGTGAGTTAAAGCCTCTGCCTTCGGCCCAGGTCATGATCCCCGGGTCCTGGGATCAAGCCCCACATCAGGCTCTCTGCTCAGTGGGGAGCCTACTTCTCCTCTCTCTCTCTCTGCCTGCCTCTCCTCCTACTTGTGATCTCTCTCTCTCTGTAAAATAAATAAATTTAAAAATACCTAAAATCAAGACTTGAAGAATCAGAAAGCAACTCACACTTCCTCTAGAATCAAAATCCTTAGATCCTAAGAGGTATAATCAGCTCAGAGAGACCTACCAATGTCCTAAGCTTCCACTGAAATAAGCACCTTGGGATTGAGAAAGGAATTCTGTAGTAATATCTTATTACTGAGACCAAAAAAAAAAAAACAAAACAAAACCTACCAATGTCCTAAGCTTCCACTGAAATAAGCACCTTGGGATTGAGAAAGGAATTCTGTAGTAATATCTTATTACTGAGACCAAAAAAAAAAAACAAAACAAAACAAAAAAAAACAAGACCTAACTTTTGAAAAATATCAAGATTAACTAAAAAGTTAAAACTAGAAACCACTGTGCTCCATTCTGCTAAGGCGTTAAATGTTCAGTTACATACTATTATAGAAATGGCATTTATTCTATTTGTTTTCCTCTTCTCTAGTACATCATATAAGTTGTTTTATCTGGGGTTTCATCAACTAGAAAGTTCTGTTAAAATGGTGCTTCCATGTTATAATGATCATCATGATCCAAAAGATTTACAGTATCATCTGAGGGGCACCTGGGGGGCTCAGTGGGTTAAGCCTCTGCCTTCAGCTCAGGTCATGATCCCAGGGTCCTGGGATAGAGCCCTGCATCAGGCTCTCTGCTCAGCAGGGAGCCTGCTTCCCCCTCTCTCTCTGCCTGACTCTCTGCCTACTTGTGATCTCTCTCTGTCAAATAAATAAAATCTTTTTTTTTTAAAGTATCATCTAAATAATCAGAAGGATAAAATTGTGTCTGAAAGTTTTAAAACCTGTAACACAATAGTTTTTCTGTATTGTAGCTCTCTGGGAACTGGTAAACTAAACTGGCACAGGTGACAATTGCCTGTCAATGCATAGTCTGGCACTTTCCGGCTGCACTATTAATACTGAAACAACACAGGGAAAATTTTTTTAAATTACATGGATGTAGCAAAAATATCTATCTTTTAAAAGCCAAATTATCGGGGTACCTGGTGGCTCAGTCAGTGGGACATGCCAAGTCTTGATCTTGGGGTCATGAGCTCAAGCCACACTTTGGGCACAGAGCTTAATGAAAAAAAAAAAAAAAGCCAAATTATCTATACTTGCATTCGCACAATATACGTAATATGTGTGTTGTTTATTAAAGACTTCTCGGTTTCTCAAAAAGTTAAACAGAATTATGCAAAGATCCAGCAACTCAGCTGCCTGAGTGGCTCAGTTGGTTAAGTGTCCATCTCTTGATTTTGGTTGAAGTCATGATCATAGGGTAGTGAGATCGAGTCCTACATCGGGCTCCATGCTGGGCGTGGAGCCTGCTTAAGATTTCCTCCCCACACCCACCCCCGCCACCCAACTCTCTTTCTCTTTAAGAAAAAAAAAAAGATATAGCAACTCAACTCCTAGGTATATACCCGAAAGAACTCAAAGCAGGGACTCAACAGATACTTGTACACTCATGTCCATTCACAATAGACAAAAAAATGGAAGCAATCCACGGGTCTATCAACAGATGAATGGAGAAACAAAATGTGGTATATGTATACAATGGAATATTATTTCGCCATAAATAGGAATGAATATGTTAAGTGAAATAAGCCAGATGCATGGGACAAATATTATAGGATTCCACTTATATGAAATATCTAGAATAAGCAAATTCATACACAGAATATAGATTACAAGTTACCAGGAGCTAGGAGAGGAGGGGATAGGGCATTATTGCTTAATGGGCACAGTTTCTGTTTGGGGGCTGGGAAAGTTTTGGAAATGGGGGTGGCGATGATTGCATATAATGAATGTAATTAATGCTGAACTGTACACACTTAAAAATGGTTAAAATAGCATTTCATTAGACATATTTTACCACAACATAATAAAACAAAGACTTCTTTGCCCTTCTAGCAAAAAGGAAAACAACATATTTATTACATGGCTGAAGAAACTAGAAATTTTACATGACATTTAAAACAACTGTGATGTAACATAAATTTGAACTCACTATATTTTCTCTAGGTTGTAGTTTTAGAGATCCTGGGATTTTAGGGGTAATTTCCACTGGAGTTATTCTGACTACTGCATGCATTTCTATATCTAGTCTCTTTCTCAGGTCATCTGGAATCTGAAATTTAAAAATAAATAAAAATATAAATATGTGCAAAACTTGCTTTAAAAAATAGTCCACAGCATACACATTGTTATTAACTTCTATGAATTCAGGTAAATTGATGGAAGTTGTCACGATTCATAAGAGTAACCAGATGGATATTCAGCCACTATTGTATCACAAACATTTCCATCTCCCCACTTCGTTTCTTTCTTCCCACATCCTCTTCAGAATGAGATGCATCAATCTGCCTCTCTCAAGTCAAGCCTGCTTGGGGACTGCCACTCCTCGGTGCCCATGGCTGCCAACCTCTCAAGTGCAGCGGTAAGCACGGACTCCTCACTGCCGTCTTACGTGGTCCCTAGGCCCCTACCTGGCACTTCTCCATGTCCTCACCACGTATTCAAGGAAAACAACGGTATCGCCACCAAATGGCAGAACCATTAACAGAAAAGAGAAGTGCTAACAAGTTCAGTGTTAGATGTTGAAGTGTAGGGCTGAAGATGCAGCAAGATCTCCTAAACTAGAAGTTTAGAGCTAACGGAAAATAATGGGCCCGAATTTTATGGCCCAGAATTTTAGAAAACGATGTAAACTAAAGAAATAAAAACTTTGTAAGTGGGCGCCTGGGTGGCTCAGTGGGTTAAGCCGCTGCCTTCGGCTCAGGTCATGATCTCAGGATCCTGGGATCGAGTCCCGCATCGGGATCTCTGCTCAGCAGGGAGCCTGCTTCCCTCTCTCTCTCTGCCTGCCTATCTGTCTACTGTGAACTCTCTCTGTCAAATAAATAAATAAAATCTTTAAAAAAAAAAAAAAAAAAAAAAAAAAAAAAAAAAAAAAAAAAAAAAAAAAACTTTGTAAGTTGCCAGCACAGAGGTCAGAGGTGAAACTGGCAATAAAAGAAATCTACAAAGGAGACCCCCTTGCTCTCCTATTTTTCTTCCCTGTCCAAACAATTTCCTCCCTTTATCACCATGAGGTCTGCCTTCACAATGGCTCAGATTAAGAAACAAACAAAAGGGGCTGGCGACACGTTCCACATAAACTAGGCATTACTACCTGAGGCCAGGGTGGGAAGGTGGACACTGGTTGCCCTCCTCCCCTTCAGACCCAGTCAAAGAGCGGATTCCAGCAGGGTAAGCAGCTTCTGGCTACACTCCAAACCAGGTGCCTCCTCACGCTATGAGTCTCTCCTTAACTGGGTACTGCCCCAACACACAGCAAGTCCTGCCTTGGCTTTCGGGAACTGGGGAACAAACCTTCCGAGGTACTAAAGATGTGAGGCTTCGTAAGGCACCCCATGCTAAGTGTGAACTGGAGAGTCAGCCCACCTGGGCGTGACTCCTAGTTGTACTTACTGTGTGACCTCAGGCAAGCAATTTTGACCTCTCTGGGCCCGCATCTTATAGCTGTCCAAGTTTCCTTAACCAGGAAATACGCAACCTTCCCCCGAACAAGGACTTTACCTTGCACTCAGAAATGGGTCCCTGCAGGGACTTTAGACACTCTTTCTTACTATACTGACTTTCACATTGTATATAAAACATTTTTCTAATTTGTAATTTGGAGAATTTCAAGCAATAGGAAATTGCTTTCTCCCTAATAGTACATTTTTTACTAACCCAGACTTTCCCAAGATGAAGAGCTTCTACAGTTTTGGTGTATTTGGTGGCATTCTTCAATTCCTCAAGTCCATTCCAGACCACTCGCAGCACACAGGACTTAGCCGCTTCCTGACTGCGGCCCGAGCTGATCGGTTTTTGATCTAGTGGTTCTAAGGTCTGCTTCTCTTTTTCAGGTGACAGGACATTTTGTTTGGTTTTACTTTGCTGTTGCTTTGGAGAAAATAGCTTAATTAGCTTTCCGTAGGTCACAGTAAAGCTGGGCTCCAAATCAAAATACTCCTGGTCCCATGGAAATACATGAATGGCACAGTGTCTGTGAAATTCCGAAGTTGCTGTCGTGTTACACACACTGGGAGGCTGCGATTTACACACTCTGAAAATGTTGTCTAGAGGAACGACTTTGGATTGCATAATTTTGAATGCATTCATTTCAGTTAAACCCCAGGATAGCTCCGGCTTCTTCTCAGACCCAAAAGAAAAAATGCTTCCTATCATAGTCCATAAGCTTGGCATGGATGGGGAGTCAGCTGTCACCTCGGAATCCGTCTTACTAGACCCAGAGCCTGTCAATCCTTTTTGGTCTCCTCCATAATTATGAAACTTCCCATGTGCGTTATCTGCTTTTGAAAATGTATTCTCCTTGGCTTGGCGGTTCTTTGGCTGAATAAGGAGTTTAGTGTCAGTTTCCAGCCTTCCATAAGCAGCAGCTGGCATGAGTGCAACTGTGTGGAAAAGAAAGCTTCTTAGTACATGTTCACCTCTGCTATGAACTCGATGCTATGGTGTCGAACACAATGGAAAATGTAATAGCACCTACCAATTCGGATAAATACATAAGTTTGTTGATCAACCCAAACAGGAAAAACAGCTTTTGGAAAAACTATTCGAATCTGATCCAGAAGATGCAGTTCAAGGGAAGCAGTGTGCAGCTCCTACAACCAACAAACAGAAAGCTCTATTCACTTCACCTTTTGTCATTCCAGGTCTAGTAAGGAAATCATAATTCACTCTTCTAACTCGAACCAACTCAGACTATATAATGTAGCTCAGAAAAGAAAACTTTAAAGACACTGATGTTTTGCCTTCCACTTACGGAATGATTAAACCACAGGGATAAGAGGCACAGCATGGGAAATGTAGTCCATGGTATCAAAATGGCATTGTGTGGTGACAGGTGGCTGCTACACTTGGGAGCATGGCGTGACGTATGGTGAATCACTATGTTGTACACCTGAATCTAACGTAACACTGTGTGTCAACTAGACTTCCATACAAACCAACAACTATGCTGAAGTAGTTCAACGTTAAACTGGGCTAGTTCCCAATCTATTTTCTTTACCAGTATCTCCCAGTCATCGGCTGAGAGGGGTTCCACCTCAACTTGTTGACAAGATACCACACGGGAGCACAGCTTGAGAAACACCTGGAAAAAATGGAAAATGTGAAACTACTTTTAAAAGACTTTTCGTATCCCTAGGAAATGAGAAGTTCTTTGTAGGTAAGTAATTAGGTGTGAGCGAGTGAATGAGTGAGCATGTGTGCCTCTATGTATTGTGTAGATCTCCACGGGACAAATAATTATTAAGCACTTATTCTTCGCTACGCCTTGATATACTCAACATTTAGGGAAAAAACTATCTCACAACTAATTCTAGGAAAAAGAAAATATATCCTAGCACAACATATGTTTTAAAAATTAAATTTAAAAATTAAAGATAAGGGGTGTCTGGGTGGCTCAATCCATTAAACATCTGCCGTTAGCTCAGGTCATGATCCCAGCATCCTGGGATCAAGCCCTGTATCTGGCTCCCTGCTCAGTGGGGAGCCTTCCTCTCCCTCTGCCTGCTGCTCCCCTAGCATGTGCTCTCACTCTCTCTTGTCAAATAAATAAATAAAATCTTTTACAAAATTTAAAGAATAATTATGGGGCGCCTGGGTGGCTCAGTGGATTAAAGCCTCTGCCTTCGGCTCAGGTCATGATCCCAGGGTCCTGGGATAGAGCCCCACATCGGGCTCTCTGCTCAGCAGGGAGCCTGCTTCCCTTCCTCTCTCTCTGCCTGCCTCTCTGCCTACTTGTGATCTCTCTCTGTCAAATAAATAAATAAAATTAAAAAAAAATTTTAAAGAATAATTAAAAGATTTAAAGATAAATGGGGTGCCTGGGTGGCTCAGTCAGTTAAACATCTGACTCTTGATTTCAACTCCAGTCTCAATCTCAGGGCTGTGAGTTCAGGCCCCATGTTGGGCTCCCCACTGGATGTGGCAACTACTTTAAAAAATAATAATAATAACTGGGTCGCCTGGGTGGCTCAGTGGGTTAGGCCTCTATCTTCGACTCAGGTTATGATCTCAGGGTCCTGGGATCAAGTCCTGCTTCGGGCTCTCTGCTCAGTGGGAAGCCTGCTTCCCCCTCTCTCTCTCTGCCTGTCTGACTAGTTGTGATCTCTCTGTCAAAGAAATAAATAAAATCTTGGGCCACCTGGGTGGCTCAGTGGGTTAAAGCCTCTCCCTTCGGCTCAGGTCATGATCCCAGGGTCCTGGGATAGAGCCCCACATCGGGCTCTCTACTCAGTGGGGAGCCTGTTTCCTCCTCTCTCTCTCTGCCTACTTGTGATCTGTCTGTCAAATAAATAAATCTTTAAAAAATAAATAAATAAATAAAATCTTTAAAAATAATAAGTAACAAATAAATAAATACAACCATTAACAAAAGAAAAATAATTTTAAAATGTAAGAAGATACAACAATGACATCAGGTCATGGCTAGATCTAATATATACATACTTTATTATTTCTAAAAGTTTTATGACTTAGTTTTATAACTAACCTCAAGCCATGGTGCTTCAAGAAAAGTAAGAAAAAAATGTAGAGATGGAGATCAGAGCCAATTACTTACAAGTATAAACATTCACAGCTAGAAGTAAAGTAAAACAAATGTGTCCTCATTCCAGTCCATGGATATATATGAAATGCTAGCGGGTCTCAAGAAGTTGGACTCTCCCACCTTACTTTCTTCCCACTTTCTGTACGCATTTCTGAGGATGGAGGAGTAAAACCCAAAGCCACCAAGCATTACACGCGCCAGTGAAGCAGCCCTTCCTTCTCTGCTTCGTGGACTGGAGCTGAATTTCCCCAAAAGCCATTGTCCGTGAATCTTCCTTCAGCATCTCCCACAGGCTCTATATGAAAAGAGTGATTGTGGGAAAGCACAAAGCAGCTCCCACCCACCACGAAGCTGGAATCCTGGGTGAGCCAGTCCACTTTGTTCATATTCTTTGGGAGACAGTGCCTTAGGCACAATACACAGAGGATCTGCAGGAAATCAGGTAAAAGTTCACTTTGAAGTAAAGAGGCATTAAAAACACGCAAGACAGGGACGCCTGGGTGGCTCAGTCAGTTAAGCCGCTGCCTTTGGCTCTCAGGTCATGATCCCAGGGTCCTGGGATTGACTTCCCTATGGGGCTTCCTGCTCAGCGGGGAGCCTGCATCTCTCTCTGCCTACTCTGCCTGCCGCTCCCCCTGCTTGTGCTCTCCCTCTCTCTCTGACAAACTAAAAATCTTTGGAAAAAAAACACACATACACACAAGACTGTTTAGAGGCTAATGAAGACATCAAGGTTGGGAACAGGAAGCTGGTGTCTCTCACAGGGAAGGACTACATCCTCGAAGAGAGTAGAACTTTAACTTGCTATACAATCCTGGGCAAAATGTTCTATCTCCCTAGGTTTGTAGAGCAAAGCACCAAAGTTAGTGATATCTAGGGTCGCTGTGGTGCTGAACTTTTCAGATTCTACCAAAGATTTAGGGTAAGCAAAGGACTAATATGAGGCCTATGGATTTCTCATTAGTGGATTATTCTCCTTATCAAAAACACACATGAACAAAATTAGTCTGTGTTCAAAACAAGTTAAAAATATGTGACACTGTGGGATCCTGTTGTGGGAACTGGTAATAGAATGCAGTTTAGCCCTGTTTATCAAAATTTTAAATGTACAGCCCCCAAGACTCTGCAATGCAATGTGTAGTATTTTATTCCACATATGCATACAAAGATGTTCAATGTATATTGTGTAATACATATATAATATATAGTTTGTGGGGGGAGGGAAACTGCAGAAAATGTGTATGATCCGATTCTTTAAATCCTAAAGGTATACTGAGATCCCAGTGTTCCGAGGCTGGGATTAAAGAAAGAGAAAAACATTTTTTTTTTAAAGATTTTATTTATTTATTTGACAGAGATCACAAGTAGCAGAGAGGCAGGCAGAGAGAGAGGGGGAAGCAGGCTCCCTGCTGAGCAGAGAGCCTGATGTAGGGCTCGATCCCAGGACCCTGGGATCATGACCGGAGCTGAAGGCAGAGGTTTTAACCCACTGAGCCACCCAGGCACCCCAGAAAAACAATTTTTACTTTCAATTGTAAAATACTCGTAATGAGTATGTATTACTTATGCAGTTTAAAAAGGAATAAATTGGTGAATACAATTAAATGAAAACACAGAAGTCCTTTAGCTTTAGGGTTTATAACCTAAGCACATTAAATCCATAGTCAAGACAAAAATAGAAAAATAACAACTCTTTTGTTGGATAGTTTTTAAAATTAAGTATGACCCTGGAAGGTTAGAAGATTTGCCACAAACAAATTAAGTTCAGTAACAATAAGTAGGGGCGTCTGGGTGGTGCAGTGGATTAAGCCTCTGCCTTCAGCTCAGGTCATGATCTGAGGGTCCTGGGATCCAGCCCCGCATCGGGCTCTCTGCTCAGGGGGAAGCCTACTTACCCCTCTCTCTGCCTGACTCTCTGCCTACTTGTGATCTCTCTCTCTCTCTCTCTGTCAAATAAATAAATAAATAAAATATTTTTAAAAAATAACAATAAGTAAAACTCATTAATTCATAAAGCAAAAATCATTACACACAAAATTAGAGAACTTGGAAAGTGAGTAATATACAACACAAAGTCAAGTAGGGAGCAGACTTAACAACAGTATATAGTTAACTTGAGTATGCTGGACTGCTTATAGCAGCACACAAGTTAGGTGTCATTTCGCCTCCTTAAAAAAATCAATCTGAAAAAAAATATTAATCTGAACTTTTTCTTCCCATTGCCATATTGTATGACATTAGGAGAAAGTCATTTGTACTTACCTGGTCCCCATTTGAGAGTCCAAGTTTCTGACCAACTTGTCTGTTAATTTCAGCCACATTTTCGCCTTGATCACTAAAATGCCTACCTTCCACCCAACTCAAGAACGCAGGCTGGTGACCCCAGGCTACTTCTATAGCTTGATTCTATTTATTCAAGGAGAAAGAGGGTGGGGAGAAGAAATAAGAAAGGAGGGGTGAGAGTCTTTATGGGCTTTTATGGATTCACATAAAAAAATAAACTATGATCGCAACCCACACATACAAAAAGAGTTCTACAGATAGGTGATAACTCTCTGTTGTGCACATTAGAGCATTTTAAAAAGCTATAATCATTTCTGATAACCAAAGCTGGTGATGCTATGGGTGAAACCAATACCTTTGTTCTCTTATGATGGCATTATAAATTCATTCAACCATTCCAAAATTCAAAATGGCACTAGGTAGCCAATGAATTTACCTAAACTTTGAGACATATATGTATTTGAGTACTTATTCTGGATTAATGATTCAAAGAAGAAGAAAACCACACCAGAACATATCTCTGCAGTATTTTCTGTAATAGCGAAACATATGACTGTCTTAAATATCTATCAACGGTGAAATTATTCAATAAGCTACAAATTTACTATTTTAGTAGAGCATGAGTCAGTAAGTAGAAATATATCATGATCATTAAAACCTTAACTATTTGTTTATTAGAAGACAATAAATGTGCCTGGTAAAAGCACAAATGTTACAAAAAAATAATAATAATAAAAGAAGCTAGGTTCCTGTTCCCAGAGGTAATTATGGTTTATAGTTTCTTACGTACACTTCCAGAAATTTTATACTACACAGCTTCTTAAATAATTTTGAAAGTTTTACCACTATGGAATTCTAAGAACAAAAAAAAATATGAAATGTGTTCCCATTAAGAACAATTTTATAAAATACATAAGTTTGTGGCTAAGCACTAAAAAACAATGTTTTCTATGATTAAAGAACTACAAACTCATTATTGAAACCTTAAAAAATATATAAACGTGGAAGGAAAAAAGGAATTTCTGGTATTCTCTCCACAAGACAACCACATGAACAATTTGGTCTATTTCTAGCTAATCTGTTTTCTTTGCAAAATTTTTTAAATAGTTGTATATTATAGTCAGGATTTGGTATCCTTTTCCCCACTTAACATTGTATCATCAGCACTTGTAAACATATATCATTTTTTCAATAAAAAGTAAAGACTTCATAAATCAAAACTTACCATCTCAGGAAGTTTTAGTATTATTAAAGTCATTTATTTATTTTTTTTTAAAGATTTTATTTATTTATTTGACAGAGAGAGATCACAAGTAGGCAGAGAGGCAGGCAGAGAGAGAGAGAGGAGGAAGCAGGCTCCCTGCTGAGCAGAGAGCCCGATGCGGGGCTCGATCCCAGGACCCTGAGATCATGACCTGAGCCGAAGGCAGCGGCTTAACCCACTGAGCCACCCAGGCGCCCCTAAAGTCATTTATTTATATCAAAATAAATTCAATTATTAAATTCATTCATTTACATCAAATTTTACTACCTCAAAACTTGTTATAGGCCACTTACTGTTTCTTTGAATAGGAAACTTTTAAAGGATGTTGGAGCCACTTCTGAAGCAATATAATGTACTTTAAATTAGCTATGTTATTAAAATGTTATTAAAATTTTGTATAGAAGAAAGTTATTATGTACCACTTAGTTGTGTAATTTTTCCCACAATTCAAAGAATAGGACAACTGCTCACAATGACAAGACCTTTCCACCAAGCACCGTGTGATAAAGTATACAGAGCCCTGGATTTGGAGTCAAATTCCAAATTACTGTCAGCTGTAATTGAGTCAGCTGAGGTTACAAGAGTGAAAATGACCAACCCCCACCAGGTGCTTTCCACACTTCTTTCATAAGAGTCTGTGGCATATAATCCAGATCACCTCCTATTTCACAAGAAGAAGCTTTCCAAACCAGAGATGTTCAATAAGGAAATCCAAAATACACCCTGAAATATCAAAGAGGTGGATTCTACCAACTCACTGGGCAAGGGGAAAATCAACTTCATCAAACAGGAAAAGTACTTCAATTACTCATTCCGTCAAAATGTAGCAACCAGCGCCATAGTCATAATATACATTCAGGTGGATTTGGTAAACCCTGCAGACTAATCGGAGTCCATTTGCACGTAAAACCTTGTCCACCTGAACCACAGAACCTCAGGTAAAAAGAAGAAACCAGCAGACTGGAGAGAAAGGAGCCCGCTTCTCCAGTCAATCAGCAAATGACTGACCACGTGCTTTTGCCTATACCTGTGGTACCAGTATCACCTGGAGAGAACTTTCAGGTGAAATCATGGGTGGTCAGGCCTTAGAACTGGCCAGATCCAAGGCTTGGGTTCTCCCTTGCTAACACAAAAGAAATGACAAGTCCTTATCTGGCCATTTCTGGATGGCGATTTAGGTTTGTTTGTCTGCATCCAGGGTGGACGGGAATCCTTTCCCTCATTTCAGCAATCGCAGCAAGCACGGAGCCCAGTATCCAGACAAAATAACGGAGTTAAAGCAACAGTCCTCAACTGGGGGTGATTTCTGTTCCCCAGGAGACATCTGGCAACGTGTGGGGACACATGGAGACTTTTTTGGACTATCGCTACTGAAAAGGAGGTGTGCTACTGGCATCTAGTGGCTAAAGGTCAAAGATACTGTTAACTATTTCATAATACCAGCCACAGCCACCCACAACAAAAAATTATCCAGTCTAGAGCACCAAGGTTAAAAAATCCCGAGTTAGGGGCTCCTGCATGGCTCAGTGGGTTAAGCCTCTGCTTTCAGCTCAGGTCATGGTCTCAGGATCCTGGGATCGAGCCCCACATCGGGCTCTCTGCTCAGTGGGGAGCCTGCTTTCCCCCCGCCCCCCGCCTGCCTCTCTGCTTATGATCTCTGTCAAATAAATAAATAAATAAATAAATCCCGAGTTAAAGCATCTACTGGGTATCCAGTCCTGAAATAGGGGCTTGGAGACAGGGGCCTGAGACACAGAGTACAAGCAAGATGTGTCACATAAACACAAAAGTGAAGTTTCGAAAAGGAGACAAATGTGAGCAACCGAGAATTTAAAAGCTCGGCGGAGGAGGTAAGATTATGCTCAGCTTTTGAAGGCATGAAATGAAGAAAAACGTTTTGGGGAGAAAGAATAGCAAGAGTAAGAGTACAGAAGTAGGAAGTTGCCGAGTTATGAAAGAAACAGTGAGAAGGCCGATGTGGATGCTGCATAGTACGTGAGAGACAAGAGGACGAATTACCTGGAAATGGTACCTGCCTAGGAGTGCTAGTTTCCTAACATGTGAAAGTACAGAAATGACCGAGATGTCCCAGGTCCCTTTCGCCATCAACATTGTGATTCAATAATAATAGGGCTCAGTTCTTGTGTATCCAAGTAGCCCAAAGATACATACATATTTTTAAATTACAGATGCCTAAAGCTCACTCCCCAGGATTCTGATCCAAGAAGTCTGAGGAAGGACCAGAACACTGGTATTTTGAAAAACTTAAAGGTAAATCTGACACAGGCCAGGAAACTATTCTTCTGACCCTCTTCCCATTATAGCATTGAGGGCATTATGTCCTCTATGCTTCAGCCCAAATAAAGTAATTCAGCACATTAACTGCCAACTTATGATTCCCTGCTTTAACAATTACCTATGCCCTCTAAGCCAATAATTCTAGGATAAAAAATATCTAGAAAAACGGTTCCGGAAAAGTAAAGTGGAAAGGTAGGATACTTAAAATTACTGTAAATTCTTAAATATTTCCTGCATGATTAGCCAGTAGTGGGTACTATGCATCCAGGATTTCAAATATTCTGTCCCTTTGCCAGCATAAGCATATGAAATTCATAAGACTATATGCCTCTATTTCTAGTAAGAAAATGAGGATGTTGTACCCCCTTTAATTAATAATTAAAAGGGTAACTGACCGGAGAGGTTCAAATAATCCTACCTATGTACTTCCAAATATGCATAATTCTACTGCCTATTTCTGGCACACCTCAGAACTGTTCCGAGCATCGGCGACACAGGGAAGAACCTTATTTTATTAAACTACCCCGCGCACGGGACACGGTGCTCAGTTCCTGTTAACATACCCTGTTAACCTACAGGGACTCTGCAAGCCAAATCTGGCCCTCCCTCTGGAGGCCGGGACCGCAGCCATGCAGGCACCTGAAAATCACTAGCAAGAAAAACATTTTTTTTTTAATAAAAATAAAAATTAGCGACTTCCAGAAGCTTTTCCAAACTGGAGACATATTTCTGAATGCAGACGTAAATATCAGGATGTTTTAAAAGCCCAGTCTCACCAAGTGAAAACACCTGAAACAGGGCACGTTAAAGGCCCAGGGCTGCACTAGACGTGGTATGGGCTGCACAACCTGCCCTCCCCGGCCTTGCCCTCGAGGGGCCCTCAGTCTGTCCTCTGAACGGCTCGGTGGCGACTAAAGGCAGCCCGTGCCACCCAGCCCGGGCAGGCTTGAGGGCCGCCGCGTCCCTAAAAGGTCTTGGCCCAGTCCGACCCCAGGCAGCCAACCGGGTGTCGCGAGTCCGGGTTGCGAGCCGCCGTCCAGGGCTGGCGCGTTACCTGTAGCAGGTGCATCTGGGCCACGAGGCGCCGGGGCAAGTGGAGGAAGCAGTCGCGGGCGTTGGTGAAGACTACAGTCACCGCTACCCCACCACCCTCTGCACCCGCTAGGCGATCGGTGCCCCACATCGTAGACAAGCGAGGATCACGCCCCAGCCGTCCACTTAAGCAGACGCTGGCCACTGAGCAGACCGAGGGCGTCGGAGCCAGAGAAGATCGATCGACCCCGCCCCCTGCGGCCACGCCCCTCTCGCCGCGCGCGCCGGGACGAGGAGGGACAGGCAAAGGGCTCGAGCTCTCCGCGGTCTCTCCGCCAGGCCGCTGGAGGGCGGCACCTCGTTCGCCGAAGTCTCACTCACAGGAAACGATGCCAGACGCTGTCGATTCTCCAGCCAGTCCTGGCACGCCTTGACCCATCTTCCTCTCTTATTGGGTGAACAGGCATGCGGCGAGACGGATGTTGTCGTTTTTGCAAGGGCCGGAATAGGCAAGATGGCGTCGAGTGGCGGCGAACTTGGAGGTGTATTTGATCACCACGTTCAGAGGGCTGTATGCGACACGCGGGCCAAGTATCGGGAGGGGCGGCGGCCTCGTGCTGTCAGGGTAAAGTGATTTTGGTTTCATTCATTATTGCTGATAGCTTTATCTTAGCTCTAGCTCCACATGCCCACTTTATGTAATAAAGGCTTGAAGGGCTGCGGTCCTCTTCATCAGTCATTAGAGATGGGTTTGAGAAACTGGTACTCGGTGGCCAAAAATTCTCACGAACCCCCTTTGGTCAAATGCTGTAACGTCAGCTCCGGAAGGACAGGGCTTTATTTTAGTCATTGTATCTTCCGTGTTTACAGTAGCGCTTGGCGCATGGTAAGCACTCAATTTTTGTTCTCTCTCTCTCTAGTAACTTCTTCTGAGCCAACTTCTGTAAAATATGTCGATTGAAGAGAGTCTGTGTTTTAATTAGAGGCCGTCACCGGAAGGGGTGAATTCTTTATCCTTTTTTTTTTATTTTCCAGACTGGCTGAACAGAATGTTTCTTCTTTTCAGAGCACTTTTAAGTTTTTAATTTTAATTCCAGTATAGTTAACGTAGTGTTATATATTAGTTGCAGGTGTACAATATAATGATTCAGCAATTCTATCTGAGCACATTACTTGGTGCTCAGCATGGTAAGTGAAGTACCCCGAGCTTTTTTTTTTTTAAAATAGAAGATATGTCTTAGGCTTATTTGGAAGATATATCTTTATGTGTTTTCTTTTAGGTATATACAATCAATTTGGAATCTCGGTACTTGTTAATACAAGGAGTTCCTGCAGTGGGAGCAATGAAGGAATTAGTTGAGCGATTTGCTCTATATGGTGCAATTGAACAGTATAATCCTCTAGATGAATACCCAGCAGAAGACTTTACGGAAGTTTATCTTATCAAATTTATGAACTTACAAAGTGCAAGGTAATGTGCAAGTTAAGCATAAGTTTCATTTCCTCCATTCCCACTGCTGTCACTTTGGCCCCAGTTGTCCCTCATTCATACCTGAATTACTGAATAATCTAACATGGCCCTATATTATTTTTATCTTACTCCAGTCTTAAATGTCATTCCCATGCTTAACAGCCTTTGATCATGTATTGTCGTAGATTAAAAACTGGGTTTGGGGTAAATTTTCGAACTCCACTGCTTACTAGCATCATGACTTTGGACAAGTTATTTAATCTCAGTAAGGCTGTTTTTTTTTATTCTGCGAAATATGTATGGTAAAAGGACCTACCTTGGGGGTTGTGTGAGGATGGTATAAGATAATCGATGTAAAGGGGCTAAATGTAGTGCCTCCTGTGTTCAGAATGCAGTAAACCTTAGACGTTTAAGTTTTTAATGTTATGTACCTTTGTGAATTGACTCAACCTTTTCCAGCTTTCTGTTAACAGAAACTCTGCTTCAGTAAGGCTGAAGTATGAAATGACTTACTAGTTTTCTGTTGACCCCAGTCTTGTCATTAATTCTCTCCAAGACCCTTCCTTCTTTGGCTATTACCATTCATTTTTTCTTTTCTCTCTCTCTCTTTTTAAAAAAAATTTTATTTTTGAGTAATCTCTACACCCAGTGTGGGGCTCAAACTTATAAACCCGAGATCAAGACTCATATGGCCTACCAGCTTAGCTAACCAGGCACCCCACCATTGATCTTGTCTTTCTGTACTATGAATAGGATTTGCAGTCTGCCACAAAAGCACTTGTTTATGTTGTTCTCTGTTTGCTCTCATATGTAATCTCACTTTCCCTAATCAACTTGCTTGCCCCTCACGGTTAGGGAAGCATATTTTCTAGAGCTTTTGCATCTTCCAGAGCACATAGTACAATAGGCTGTGAAGTTTAACATCTCAGTTTGAATCGTAGCTCCACAAACTAGTGTGAGCATGGCTGTTATAAATGTCCCCAGGCCTCATGTCATCATATGATTTTTATGAAGTGTTCATTCACTTAGGATACTACCTGGTGCATGGTAAAATCTCAGTAAGTATTTTTATCATTATCCCTGGGCATAGAAGTACTTAAATATTTATTGTAGCTTAAGTCCTGGCCCCTTGTATATATTTAGTAAGTATTTATTGAATATTATCCTCTACTTTTTCATGGATTAGTTATGTATTCAATATTTAATTATTGAAGATTTTTACGATTACAATATTATATTTATTAATTTTTATGTATGAATCCCATTGTGCCAAAAGGGCTAAATTTGGTATGAGCTGACTCTTAAGGGCCACTTAACACAGAGAAATCTGTTTCACGACCACAGATTGTGTACCTCAGGTTAACTGGTGGCTCCTTAGTTAATTAAAGGGAGTCAGGTTATGTGTGGATGACATAGCTCAAAACCTGTTAGCACTGTAGGGAGAGGGGATGAAAGGCTTGAAAAGTATGCACCAGATCAGTAGAGTCAATACCATCCACAAGCAGCACATCTTAACTCCCGCACAAGAGGATGTGTGTACACATAGCAAAACCTGAACGTTGCTCTTTAGATCAGTGCATTGTATACTAGTTCGGCTTTCATCCTAAGTGAATTGAGATTAAGAAACCATGCTGTTTTCTATTCAGGACAGCCAAGAGAAAAATGGATGAACAGAGCTTCTTTGGTGGATTGCTTCATGTGTGCTATGCTCCAGAATTTGAAACAGTTGAAGAAACTAGAAAAAAATTACAGGAGAGAAAGGCTTATATAACAAGAACTACTAAAAATAAAGGTATGAAAAGCCAGTTACTGAACACCTCCTATGTGTCAGGCACTCTTGCTAGGTGTATTATATCACCATGGAGCTCCCAGTCCAGTGGGAAGAGAGGCAGATAAATGATCACAATATTCAGTAACTGTAAACTGCGGGATTCTGGGCAGCACTCTTAAGTAATCTGGGCTGGAAAAGGAGAGATATTGGCATGTGGAAGAGTTCCTACAGGTTGAGAGAGGTGGCTGAGTTTTGAAGGATGATAAGTAGACATTACTCAGAAGGGGAAAGGAAGCGATGGGAGGGTAGGCCAAGGAGCATGAATAAATGAGCATCGTGCTTCGGAAGGAAGGGTAACCACAGCACAGGGCTACAGTGAGAAATAAAGATTAGAGAAGAGAACAGGAACTGAATCATGTAGGGCTTTATATCCCATGCTAAGGAATTAAGGCTTGACCAAAGGCAGTGAGAAACAATTATGATTTGCAGACTAGTTACCAACTGCTAATCTAAAACTGCTGAACGTGGAAAAGTTCCACTTTTTGACCAGCAGCTGGCCACGTGGCCCATATTCCCAACTGGGTTTCCCTAGACACAAATTCCAGGTGCCTGGAATAGAGTCATGAGATCTGGTACAAGGATTGTAGGAACAAAGCACTCAGAATTGGACTAAAATAATGTGTGTGGTCTGAAATCTGAATGATACTGGAGGCTCATATTGCCAAGTTTCCACCCTTCAATTAAAAGACAAAGTCAGGAGCGTCTGGGTGGCTCAGTGGGTTAAGCCGCTGCCTTCAGCTCGGGTCATGATCCCAGGGTCCTGGGATCGAGCCCCACGTAGGGCTCTCTGCTCCGTGGAGAGCCTGCTTCCTCCTCTCTCTCTCTGCCTGCCTCTCTGCCTACTTGTGATCTCTTTCTGTCAAATAAATAAATAAAATCTTTAAAAAATAAATAAAAATAAAAGACAAAGTCCATGTCCATACAGTTACTGAATATGAGGAGTTTTTGACTGGGGAGGTGACATGTGGCAGAGGTGAAGAGAGAAATAAGGTGGGAAGACTCTTGGAAAAACTCACCTGAAAATTTGGCAGGAGAGCTATTGAGAGTCCCTGGTCACTAGTAGACACTGAACATTGACCTATGGTGCATGTGAATAGCTCCCAGAAAACTTCTAGGGTTGTGTGGCAAATAAAATGATAGAATATGGGTCCCGCATATTGCCATCTTTAAAAAAACAAACAAGCTAAGCAGCATGATACATTCATATAGCAGAATACTCCGAAGCTGGGGGAAGAAAGCATTCTATATGATGACCTAGAAAAAGCCTCTAAGATCCACAGTTAAGTGGAAAATGCAAAGGTACAGAGAAGTGGGTATTATGGGGGAAAAAGAGGAGTAAGTGGGAGGAGGAAGAATAAGATATATTGGACAGATAAATAAGAAATTGGGAATAGGGATCACTTATGGAGGAGTGGAAACCAGGCATATGGGGAGCAAAGAGAGAGTGAAGCTTGACACTAATATACCTTTTATCCTTCTTAGCTTTTAAACACATGACGGTATTGCCTGCTCAAGAAATAAATTTTTCAGGGTAGCATTTGTTAACCTTTTAAAGTGATGTTTGTTTTTAAAAGTGGACATTTGCAAATGATGAAAACAAATGAACCATTTCTTTTTCCTCTTCTCTCACCTTTTAAATTGCAATATTAAGATCATCACATGACGAAGAAGAAACTGGTTACAGAGCTTAAAGACACAAAAGATTTTAGACAGGACTTCCACTCAAGGACATCTGGACCTTGTGCAGCCACACTGAACACTTCTACTGGCAACTCCGATCCTTGTCTTCCTTATTCTTGTGAATTGCCTTTATGTTATTTTTCCTCAAAATGTCCATGTTCGTCAGGGGAACATATGGGCTGGGCATCGGACTCCTCTTGGAGTGGTAGAAACCGTGCTGGAACAGTGGAGCATTGTATGCACAATGACTCTTCACAGAAGATACAAATGAAACCTTTTAAAAATTCATTGGCCTGCCCTGGTGCACAGAAGGCTACTACTTCTTCAGAGGCAGTTGACAGATTTATGCCTAGGACGACACAGCTGCAGGAGCGGAAAAGAAGAAGAGAAGATGATCGTAAAGTTGGAACTTTTCTCGGAACAAGTACGAGTAGCAATGCGGTTATGATTGGGCCTCTGTTACCTCACATACCTAAAGTGGACATGCATGACGACTCATTGAATACAACAGCGAATTTAATTCGGAATAAACTTCAAGAGGTAAGATCATTTTTAGAAACTGTTTTAAGGGGCGCCTGGGTGGCTCAGTGGGTTAAAGCCTCTGCCTTCAGCTCCGGTCATTATCCCGGGGTCCTGGGATTGAGCCCTACATCGGGCTCTCTGCTCAGCGGGGAGGCTGCTTCCTCCTCTCTCTCTCTCTCTCTCTCTGCCTGCCTCTTTGTCTACTTGTGATCTCTCTGTCAAATAAATGAATAAATAAATCTTTTAAAAAAATTTTTAAAAATTAACAAAAAAAATTAACAACAAAAAAAAAGAGAGACCATTTGATCATAGGACTAACAACTAAATGGAGATTTGTGGCGACTAAAATATTGTCATTTATTTTTTTCATTTTCAGCTTTTTGATGTGTTTTTCTACATTAACTGAATCTAACAGAAATGTACGTGCTTTGATGTCATTAATCCTTGCTTTAAACGATGAACAGAACATACAGATCTAAAATATAAAAGCAGTGGTTTCAGTCAGTGAGGTCAGCCTGTGAGAGGGGAGCCCAGGCCCTCCCTTTTTAAAGGTCCCCAGATGGTTCTGTTATAAGCCAAAGTACAGAACTGTTGTGTTGAAGGAAAATTATTACAACGTATTTTCCTCAACTTCAAAGTTAATACAAATTACATCAAATTAAAATGCTTTTTGCTTCTTTGATAAAAGTAGCCATAGAATAGGGCCAGATTTCTTTCTTTTTTTTTTTTTTTTTCAAAGATTTATTTATTTGACAGAGAGAAATTACAAGTACACTGAGAGGCAGGCAGAGAGAGAGAGAGAGAGAAGGAAGCAGGCTCCATGCTGAGCAGAGAGCCCGATGTGGGACTTGATCCCAGGACCCTGAGATCATGACCTGAGCCGAAGGCAGCGGCTCAACCCACTGAGCCACCCAGGCGCCCTAGGGCCAGATTTCTAAAGACCAGGCCCTAAGGTCTGCATTTGAAAATGTCAGCTTCTTAAGTAGAGTACAACTTGACTGTGCTACTTAAGTAGTAATTTCTTTACCTGTTATTTAATCATTTGCCACTTTCTGAACACAAATGAAAGAAAGCTAACATTTGAATTAGCTTTTGCCCCTTTTCATGGGGCAAACCCTTTAGAAATCTAACTAAGGGAGAAAGTATTGTCCTAAACTTTAAGCCTGGGGTTCAGAAAGTGCTTTTCATGCAGTTGTATATGTATTTTACCATGTGATGAATGGAATATAAGGTGGCTTAATTTATGTCTATTTGTTTTACCTGAAAATTATTATCTGACTAAGAGTGAGGGCTTATTTTAAAATAATAAAAATCTATGAACACAATTTCCATGCTTAAGCCTCTTAAAATTTTTTAGTTTTGCTAGCGCCCCTCTTTCCTTCAGATAGAGTTGATCTGGGGCATTGATACAGATACATAACTCTCTCAGCCAGAGCTGACTGTATTTTCAAGGAAAAAGTTGTTAGGGGATGCCTGGGTGGTTCAGTTGGTTAGCATCTGCCTTTAGCTCAGGTCCCAGGGTCCTGGGATGAGTCTCGTATGGGGCTCCCTGCTCAGCGGAGCCTGCTTTTCTCTCTGCCTGCACACATGCCCATCCTGTCTCGCTCATGCATACTCTCTTTCTGACAAATAAATAAAATCTAAAAAAAAAAAAAAAAAGTTGGTAGGTCCATATCCTAGGTAAGGAAACAGTAGGACAACAAAATTGAGAAATACTAACTACAACTTACTACAGTTTCTAATAATTGTGTATTTAAATCAAGACTGTTATACTGTTTTAACACATTGTCACTCTTTTTCTAATGGTGTGTTTGGTTTCACTTCCCTAGGAAATTGAGGATTATACCATTTTCTGCTTATTCAAATTTCTTATCTCCCCCCTCAAGGTTCCATGTCTTTAAATACATCAGATGTTATTAGTGTTTCAAGTTATGCAGAATCAGGATGTCTGTCTGTATCTATAAGAAAGCAAATGACTTCAGATCTATAAAGGATTGTTAGAGTATGTATTTACTTTTCTCCCATTTTTTTTCTTTTTAAATGGCTTTAGAAGTTTTACTCCCATCAGTATTCCGACAGAAAACCTTGCACTGTGCCTAGATCATAGGCTGTATCCTGAAATTAGGCACACTCTGCCTCAAACCTGATGGCAAGAATTGGACTATTAGATGTATATCCTACCTCTTCTAATAGTTTACTTATTCTTGTACTACAAAAACTAAGTTTTGGTGGTTCTCTTTTTTTAAACTAGGTCATTTCATCTGTGCCCAAACCTCCAGAAGACAAGCTGGAAGATGTGTGTACAAGTCGTTCATTAAAGCAAAGAAGAAGAATATAGACTGCTGGCAGCCAATTATGTTTCTGTGGGACTATTAACTTTTTACTTTTGGCCTGTCACTTTAATTGTTGAAAAGATTGTACTGCTAGTATTTTTTAATGCACTTCTCTTTATAATATCATTCAAGCTACTTATCTAATAAAATTTCATCTTTTAAAGTTAGGTTGTTACAGACAAAGTACATGCCAGCCAAATATGTTCCTTAAAAAAACAAAACTAAACTTTTCCAGGAGCTCCACCCAGTGGCTTTGGTTGCATCTTATTGGCTAGAAGTGGGCTCCTGGCCATTCCTAACTCGGGAGGTCTGGCGTGATAAATGTTTTGGTTTCCAGCTTCTGTGGATGAGGAAGAAAGAGAAAAGAGGATTGTGAAAGGATTATTCACAGTATTTGCCACAGGAACCAAGCTTGTTGGCTAACTTAAAAGAAGAAAATTAGTTTATCATTACTTATTATAGGTGTCATTTTGATCACACTTAATATTACAGAAACTGAGGCTACCTGGGCAGCTCAGCTGATTAAGGTTCTGCCTTTGGCCCAGGTCATGATCTCGGGGTCCCAGGATTGAGTCCCACATCGGGCTCCCTGCTCAGTGGGGAGCCTGCTTCTCCCTCTGCCTGCCACTGCCCCTGCCTGTGCTCTTTCTTTCTGACAAATAAATCTTAAAAAAAAAAAAAAATTACAGGAACCATTCTTTTAGTATTACTTCCCACGTGGCAGTAGTTCTATGTAAATGAAGTGAAAGATAAAAACTTTACAATGCAAATAAGGATAGGCAGTCGGGATCTGTTTCTGATTTTAATACAAGTATTGAGTGATTCACATTCAAAAACTAGAAGTCAGGATGTGTCTGAATGCCAGGGCTTCAAAATCAATACAATTCTGTAAAGTAAAAAAGATAAACTATTAGAACAAAGCTGAAATTAGAAGCCTACAGTCTTCAGTTAATGTCTAAGAAGAATGTGCCTATCTATGGCAGAAGTGAATCACTGTATTTGTAAATACTAGGTCACTAACCACTACTTTTAGCATACCCACATGGCTTTTCCTGGCAGTGAACCACATAATTGGAAATTGGAACAAGTGTGTTCAGGCTGTTTCCGTTTTTTGTTTGTTTGTTTGTTTGTTTGTTTGTTTTTTAACCGATAAAAATAACTTGAGAAGACCCATACCAAATGGCGGTCTGTTTTTCTTTTCTCTCTATACCTAAAGACTTCTTGCCTGTTGGATTGAATTTGAATATACCAGTTAAGAAGGCTCATCACCAGCTATGACCTACTGATATAAACTTGCTGGGATAGCTCCAAGTGCTAGATGGTATTAAAAGAAGCTGCAGGCAAGGGTTTTGGCCTTACTTCTTGTAAGGTAATTAGATACTTTTCTCTGCTGAACTCACAGGTAAAAGACACATTAGATACCCAAGCACAGAATTGGAAAGAGCAAGTTACTGTCTAGAACACACTTCTCAGACATTAAGATGGTATGACTCTCTACTTCAGGGTCTTATTAAAATGCAGATTCTGATGGTAGTGGCCAGGAGCTGGTGGATGGTAGGAATGCAGAATTGTTTATAGGTATAGAATTTCATTTTTTGCAAGATGAGTTCTGGAGATTGTATGACATTGTGAATGTACCTGACATTACTGAACTCAGTGTTTGTAATGGGTTAAAATGATATATTTTATGTTGGCTATATTTTACCACAATTGAAAAAAAAAACCCTCTGGGGGAGAATGTTTAAATTCTTCAAGGGAGGAGCTGCTCAATGGGTTCTGTGTTGTTGAATGGATTTCGGATCTTTTCAGGATCTTTTCATGACTGTGGAGGCTAGCATGCCTCCCCATCCCCACCAACGTGCACAGTATTTGACCACAGAAGGGGAAAGAAAGAAGAGCCTTTGCTGTGTCAAGCATTGAAAGAATGAAAGAGGAAGGAAGGAAGGAAGGAAAAAGGAAAAGAAGAGGGAAAGGAAAAAGAGGGAAGAAAAGGGGAAAGGAGAGGGGAAGGAAGAAAAGACAAGACAAGATTCTGAGGAATTTGGTATGGGGTGTGGCCTGAGAGTCTAGATTTCTCACAAGTTAGTAGGTGATACCATTGTTGCTCATACACAGATTACACTGAGTAGCAAGGCTCTTGATAACTGGGCTGCTGAATTCTGGGAGCAACCGACGAACTGTTGGTGTTCCATCTGACTTAAGTAGTCACTCCATTCCGGTCCACTCTATACTGTTTGTCCCATCAGTCCCCAAATGAGAGGTCTGCCTTTCACACATTGCATTTTACTACATATTTCTAGGCAGAGTTAAAATGTGGGCATAAATGGGACAAGTTAGAGAAATATGCTGAGATAGCTCAGGAGAGCTTAACATTATGCAAATTCATCCTCAAAATTGCCATCCAAATTACTACCAAAAGAATATATCTAGGGACGCCTGGGTGGCTCAGTTGGTTAAGCAGCTGCCTTCGGCTCAGGTCATGATCCCAGGGTCCTGGGATCGAGTCCCACATCGGGCTCCTTGCTCGGCAGGGAGCCTGCCTCTGCCTCTGCCTGCCTCTTTGTCTGCCTGTGCTCGCTCTCTCTCCCTCTGTCTCTGGCAAATAAATAAATAAAATCTTAAAAAAAAAAAAAAAAGAATATATCTACAGGTTGCAAAGAAGTTGATCAGAGGAAGAATTAAAGGGAATATTAATGTGTCAAATAAATTATTAGGCTGGCTTTTCTGGCTCAGAAAATTTTTGTCAAATTCATACATGAAAAACCTTCATGAGCACAAATTCTGTCAAGTACTTTAAATATGTCCAAGATTTTTAAAACGTAATTATTCTCATTGTTTGACAACATTTGGGTTGAAATAGACCAAGTTTTGTCCTATCAGTTACTGAATACACTATTCAGTGTTCTATCCGTTAAGCAAGCCAATATGCCCTAGTTTTCTTTGGGATAATAACAACATACAAGAAACCAGGAATTGTGTATAGCTAAAGAAGTTACAAGCTCAAAAAGTCTGTTGAATAAAATAAATAGCCACCATTGTTGGGCCCCAAAACATGAGGATGAAGCCGAGACCCTCATGGTTGCCTGAATTTCAACAGTGGGCCAAAGCCCCTACAGAGGTGAGTTGTCTAGAAAGTATTATGTTCTGATCCCTTAGAATTTTCTCTTAATTTTGAGCTGTTGACACTGTACCTTTGCTTCTGGTAAACACGGTCCAAACACTTCCAACAAAAGTCTTTCTTCTTTTACTGCTTTTTCAAAGTCTGCAAAAGATATCTTGCCATCGTTGTCATAATCCTAGAGAGGACAGTGAATTCTCGATAAATGGTGGTTTTTAATTTTGCATAGAAAATAACACTTTGCCAAGTGAAACTATTAGTTTGCAATTCTGTGGGCACTACTTATTTATCAAGACTACTTACTTTATTCCCGTAAATCTGTTTGTAATACCTGGTATTACAGGTATCAATACCTAGCTGAATGTTAGTGTCCCTCCTGCCTCCAAATTCACATGTTAGGGCCTGCAGTGTGATGGTTTTGGAGGTGGGCTCTTTGGGAGGTAATTAGGTTTGGATGTCTTGAAGGTGGAGCCCCCAAGATAAAATTAGTGTCCCTTTAAGTGGAGAGAGACCAGAGTTCCCTCTTTCTGCCATGTGAGGACACACTGAAGTGGTAGCTGTCTATAAGCCAGGAAGAGAGCCCTCACCGTAGAAGTGAATGAGGTGCACCTTAGCTTGGATTTCCTAGTCTCTTGACTTTTTAAACAATTTTATTTTTAAGTATTCTCTACACCCAACACAACACTCGAACTTACAACTGTGAGATCAAGAGTTACACACGCTACCAACTGAGCCAGCCAGATGCCCCCCAGTCTCAGGATTTTAGGAAGTAAGTTCCTGTTATAGTTACCCAGTTTGGTATTCTGTTATAGCAGTCCAAGTGGACAAAGACACCTGAGTTACCTTAGATGTATAAAATACAGCCCTGTCCCCAAAGACTCATACTCTAATCGGTGGAATAAGACCAAAAAATTAGAGGACATGTATTATCATATTGCAACTTTTGTGATAAAAACAGTGCCATAGGGCAAAGATTTTCAAGTTTAATTTATAGTAATTTAAGTCGAGCTTGTTTTTCAAAGGACCTCTGACTTGGGAGCCCATTGTGTTCAGGATAAAAGTGAACTTGCTCAGGTAAGGAGCAAGGCACTGAGAGCAGTAACAGTTCAGGATGGACTAGAATCATGAGAAGATGCTTGCAGACCACTGGGAGGTCTTTCAAGATGGTTGAGATGGCCTTTAGGTAGCTGGAGAGGTGTGGGGAGGAAATGCAGAAGAATGGCTCACCCTGAACTCTGACAATATGAAGGAGTGTACGTCAGGAAGACAGACCTGTCTGGAGCATTAATGACAGGGACTATGGGAGACTAAACATGGGGAGACTATGTAGGTAGATTATAAATGCCTTTAACTATTTAATTGAATTTGGGTTTGATTTGATGAACTCTCGTTTTTTCACCTCTGGGCATGGCTAATTCAGGGTTGCTGAGAGTCTAACTTAGAGAGACATTTGAGTAATTATCAGAAAAAACTCACTCCATAATACCCTCCACCTGGCTCTGGGTATTAAGGAGGGCACATGCTGTAATGGGCACTGGGTGTTACACACAACTAAGGAATCACTGACCACTGTATCAAAAACAAACGATGAACTATATGTTGGCTAACAGAACATAGTAAAAAAAAGAAAGGAAAAATCTCACTCCATAATATTTCCTTTCAAAAAACAAGGGAGTGCATTTAGTACCGGGAACACACTATCTCTCAAGAAGTCTGCCCTAAGCCTTAGCAGCAGCTGGTGAAAGTATTTCTAATGGAAGAAGATAATGTGGAGCCTGTGTTAGTTGAATGTGAGACTCCGCAACCCCCATCATCTCTTTCCTTCCTGATCAGCAGAGTAATGGAGGTGAGCTGCATCCAGGGTGCCTTAGAGTCGCAAATTTTTAAAAAAAAAATTTTTTTAAAGATTTTATTTATTTATTTGACAGAGAGAGAAATCACAAGTACACAGAAAGGCAGGCAGAGAGGCAGGCAGAGAAAGGGGGGGAGGCAGGCTCCCAGCTGAGCAGAGAGCCCGATGCGGAGCTCAATCCCAGGACCCCGAGATCATGACCTGAGCTGAAGGCAGAGGCTTTAACCGACTGAGCCACCCAGGCACCCCTAGAGTCACACATTTTCAACGGTATCCAGGATAGGGTCATAGTAAGAAAGGAGAGAAATTACTATGTCTATAATAAAGTGGTACTATTTGTTTCATTGAGAGAATTCTGTGCCCCATTTTCTAGTGTGACCTTGGGTCAACCTAATTGTACCTCAGTTTTCTTATCTGTAAAATAGAGATAGTAATTTCTACTACATACGGTTGTTTTGAGGTTAAAGTGAGTTCATATATTAAAGTTCTGTGAGGGATCTGGCATATAGTCAGTATACGCCATTAGGGACAACTATTTTAACTATTATGTTATCTTGTTATAATGAGTGTTTCGATGGATTGGAGGGTGAGGGCTGTGAAGACCGATGAGAGTAGCATCTATTTTACACAAATCGAATCTGCCGCACTACCACCAACACATTAATGAAGTTTCACAGATAGTGAAATATTTTAAACTAACATTCATGTTGTGCAGTGATTCATTTAACCACCCAGCCATTCCCTGAGTATTTACTGAGCACCCATTATCAGCCAGGCACTGTTCTAAGCAATGGATAGAGCAGAAAACAAACAAAAATCTCCTGCCCTCATAAAGATTACTATCAATATGAAGGAAAATAAATCATTTCTTTGTCTTTAGCTTTCTCCAACATCTGCTTGATTGGATATAATAAGTTACAGGTTTTTATTCTTACCATTTTCTTCAGTGTTATATCTACCAACTCTTTTATTCCTTCATCCGTCTCTTCTTCAGATGACTGTTGGTGTAGACTGTTCTTCAACATGTCAAATATCTCTTCTCGAGAAATGTAACCATCACCATTCAAATAGTAAACTTCAAAACAGACTATCCAAAGCACAAGTAGTTTAAAGATTTGGAAAAGAACAGTTAAAATATCACTAGCCTTCTCTGCAGTTATTTCAATATATAGTTTTTAAAAAATATATATATATACAATTTATACAGTCTACAATTATTGGTCCATATGATAGAGATTTTAAAATAAAACACCCTTTATTATACTTCTTTCCATGTTATTAAATCCCTCTTGGGATGTGGATTTTGAAATTGAGAGTTTAAAAATGTTATGAAACCTGAAATCATGAAATTCCTAAAAGAGAATATAGGAACAAAGCTCCTTCACATGAGTCTTGGTTATGATTTCATGACTCTGACACCAAAAGCACAAACAATAAAATAAAAAACAAAGGGGACTACATCAAACTAGAAAGCTTCTGCACAGTAAAACAAAGCATCAGGAAATGAAAAGACAACCTGTGGAATGGGAAAATAATACTTGCAAAACTGTATCAGATAAGGTGTTAATATCGCAAATATATAAAGAATTCCTAAAATTCAATAGCAAAAAAACAAAAACAAAACAAAGAACCAAAACCAACCCGATTAAAAAGTGGGTAAAGGACTTCAATAGACAGTCTTCCAAAGAAGATAAATGAAAAGCCAACAGGTACAAGAAGAGATGCTCCATATCACTAGTCATTAGGGAAATCCCAATTAAAACCACAATGAGATATCATCTCATGCCTGTGAGAATAGCCATCATAAAAAAAAAAAAAGGGGGTGGGGGAGAGAGAGATTACAGCTTCTGTGGGGATGTGGAGAAAAGGGAATCCCAGTTCACTTTTAGTAGGATTATAAACTGGTGCAGCCACTCTGAAACATCATATGGAGTATCCTCAAAAAATTGAAAATAGAAGTACTGTATTCTCCAGCAATTCTACTTCTGGGAATATATCCAAAGGTAATGAAAACACTAACTCAAAAAAATACCTGCACCCCAATGTTCATAGCAGCATTATGTACAATAGCCAAGGTTTGAAAATAATCTAAGTTTCTAAAGATCGATGAGGGAATCCTATAATTTTCAACAACACAGGATGGGCCTTGAAGGTAGTATGCTAAGTAAAATAATTAAGACAGGGAAAGACAATACTCTACAATCTTCCTTATATGTGGAATCCAAACAAAACAAAACAAAGAAACAAAAAATCTGACAATAAGCTCAGAAAAGGAGCTCAGCCTTGAGGTGATCAGAGGTTAAGAGGGTTGAGGGAGAGGGAATTAGAGGAAGATGGTAAAAAGGTACAAACTTCCAGCATAAATTAAATAAATACTGGGGAAATAGTGTACAACATGATGACTAGAGCTAACACTGATGTATGATATACAGAAAAGTTGTTAAGAGAGTGAATCCTTAGAGTTTTCTCATAAGAATTTTTTCCCTTTATTCTTGTCTTCTTATTATGTCTATATGAGAAAACATGTTAGCTGAACCCATTGGGGTAATCATTTCACAATATATGTAAATCAAACCAATCTGTATTGCCTTGAATTTATACAGGGATGTGTATCAATTATTTCTCAATAAAAGCAGAGAAATAAAAGAATGGGGGGGGGTGATTGACAAAGATGCAGGTTCTTTTCATGTGTACCTAGATTGGAGAGGAAACAGTTTGCAGACAGGATATCAGAATGAACTTTGTAAGGAACATTTGATATTAAGTCTTCATAATTAAAAAACAGAACTCCACACTGATAAAGCACAAAGAGTCCAGATTCCTTGGTTGTAGCAGCTCAGGAAATGCTATTTTAAAATGTTGCACAGGGGGGCGCCTGGGTGGCTCAGGGAGGTTAAAGCCTCTGCCTTCAACTCAGGTCATGATCTCAGGGTCCTGGGATTAGGCTGCATCAGACTCTCTGCTAAGGAGGGAGCCTGCTTCCCCTGCCCTCTGCCTGCCCCTCTGCCTACTTGTGATCTCTGTCTGTCAAATAAACAAATAAATAAAATTGTACTTTAAACTGTTTCACAGGTAAAACTGTATTATAAAATGTTCCTTAGGGGCACCTGGGTGGTTCAGTGGATTAAGCCGCTGCCTTCAGCTCGGGTGGTGATCTCGAGGTCCTGGGATTAAGTCCCGCATTGGGCTCTCTGCTCAGCGGGAAGCCTGCTTCTCTCTCTCTCTCTCTGCCTACTTGTGATCTCTCTCTAATAAATAAATAAAATTTAATAAATAAATAAATAAAATGTTCCTTAGGTGAAACTGATGTAGCCAGTTGAAACCATTCCTCAATCCATGCTGGAGAATCAGTACTATAGGTACTTTACAACTAACTATTTTAAAATGCAGCTCACTGAAAATTTACATACCTAAGATTTTGCCATCTGTCTTGGCATTTATAAGTATGTTTAAATACATTACCTTAATTGGTAACTTCTTGTTTCTGGAATACTTTGAAATCAACGAGCTTAATTTAGGTACTTAAAACTATTTAAAAATAAAAAACGAGCAAACTAAAAAACCTATTTAAAAACAAATAATACCTTCTATATTCAAAGAGTTACAGTCAATTCCAACTTGTAAATATTAATAGTCCTTTTCCTCTTCTTGGTCCCCACTGTTATTTCTAGATAACTTCAACAATCTCCTAAAAGACTCCCCTGCCTCCATCCAATATTTCATTATTTATTATAGTTGATTCACAATTGTCCTCTTAGGGAGTGTTGGGGAGAGGAAACTGATCCTTTTTGCTAAGAATCAACCTTAATGATATATATTCAACTTACCTTATTAGCCCCATGTCTCAACATCAATTTTCCCACCTGAACTAGCTCAGTTAGTTATTCATACTGTTCCTACTGTCTAGCATGGTCTTCTTTCTAGTTTCTTTCTGCTCAAGGTTTACAAGAACCAACTGAAAGGCTCGTTATTCTGTGAGAGTGTCTTCTGATCCACCAAATCCATCAGAAGGGAACTTTCTCATCATTCCCATATAGTATGTTGAAAATACATAGATTTCTAAGTAATCACATTATATTGTGGTTATTAGTTTATATTTATATTATATGACCCAGAACTGAGCATCTCTGGTAGTAGAATGAGTTCCTGGGTCTTAGGTAAAACAGAAGTAAAAAAAGAAGAGTTTCATAGACTTCAAAAAAATACGATTGCAACTGCAATAAAGGAGATATGTATAAATGTTTTCTAAGTAAACTCTACACTCAATATGGGGCTCAAACTCAACCCAGAAATCAAGAGTTGTATGCTCTACTGATTGAGCCAGCCAAGTGCCCCTGGAGATAAATATTTAAACCTATGGTCATTGAATACATATACACATGTGTACATATACATGTATGTGTGTGTATCTCCATATTATGATTTTCTTACATGGAGTATAAAAACTAAGTACAAACTTCATCATATTACTGACAGAACATTTTTTTAAATATATTTGGGTAGTGAGTCTGTCATCCCCTTGGAGCCTACCATCTCCGCTATCCAAAAGGATCACTCTTTCCTTGGAGAGTGACTTCCATGACTCCTCCATTCACTCATGCCACAGAGGACCTTCCTTGGGTGCTAAATATGCAGTAGAGAAGGAGCTTTTGTAATCTAGTCAAATGTATCAGCAAAAACAATAGAACTGGATATAAAATTCCGGAGTATCAGATTAGCTGTGTCTTTCTGTTGAGTTTCTTCAATCCCTAGCACACATGCAGCGCCACCCTGTAAGAAGTAGTATTTTCCCCAAGTTAACATATCCTGAAGTGTAAGTGAAACATTTTTAGGAAGAGGGATTAGAGGAGGAAAATTCTTTGACAGTGTGATACTATTCACTCATGTATAATTGCTTTCAGTGCCACCTCCATTTTCCCTATGTATCACCACAAGAATCTACATCCATGAATGAAAACTTAGCTTTTCATTTCTCAGTGAGATTTTTGGTTTTTTATTTATTTTTTTTAAGATTTTTTAAATGTATTTATTTGACAGAGAGAAATCACAAGTAGATGGAGAGGCAGGCAGAGAGAGAGAGGGAAGCAGGCTTGATGTGGGACTCGATCCCAGGACCCTGAGATCATGACCCGAGCAGAAGGCAGCGGCTTAACCCACTGAGCCACCCAGGCGCCCCGACAGTGAGATTTTTGTATAAGAAAACTGTAACAAACCTAAGTGGCAACTATCTTTAAATTTATCCCCATGAAAAATTAGGCTGGAGAAAAGGGGAAATAAAGCCCCACAGGGTCACCTGGCTGACTCAGTAGGGCATGTGACTCTAGGTCTCGGGGTTGTGGGTTCAAGCTCCATGCTGGGTGTAGTGATTACTTAAAGTCTTCAGAAAGAAACCCCATATAATGTTGTATGTCAACTTCACCTTAACAAAAATAATTAAGAAAAGACCCTCACAAAACAAAGAAACAAAAAATCATAAATGTCAGAGAAAGTTGGTGGTTTTTAAAAATGTTGCTGTTGTTTAAAAAATGTGTGTTTAATAAGGGACCTTTTCCACAAGCCAAATCCAAATTCAAGTGGAAGAACAAGGGACTAAGATTTGCTTACTGATTGAGAACTTCACAGCCTTTTCTTAAGCAATTTGACACCGTAAGCAATTTTCCCTTGAAGAGTGCCATTTAAAATTGTTCCTATTTTCTTTCCTGGGATTTTCCCCAAAAACCTGGCCTCAGAGGTATAAAACATAGAAAATATACACACACCATTGGTACAAGTGAAGTGAGGTCAGAGCTAGTTATTTTTTGGCAAAATTGTGAATGGGGAAATTTTTGTCTTTGGAATTCCTAACATTCCGGTCCTATAGGAAACTCCTGTAATCCTTCTCCCTGTGGCCGTTCTTTGTCCTCAAGCTTCTTCCCTCTTTTCACTCATCCACACAAATTCTAACACTAGAGTATTGATGTCTGATGGTTAATGTGCATTTTATCTTGTTTTGTGTCAATCCCTCCCATTTATTTTCTTTGATCAAGAGACAAGGAATGGCCTCATTGTCACTTATGCACTGCCTTATATCAAGACCCATTTCCTGCTGAGACCACAGGCAGCCACAAAATCATTGACTAACCTTGCTGGCTGATTAGAGTTGGCAAACTCTAGTTGAAAAACAAGTTGACTTGCTGGTCTTGGCCTGGGCCTTAAGCCGAAGAGTGGTCCTGCTGACATTTAGGCATTATAAAACCAGTGAAGGAAGTGTTCGGGGTTCCTGGGACTAGAGACTCTCCCATGAAATAGGCTACCCATTTCATACATATTTTGATTTTTTTTTAACTGCTATGAGCTATTTTTGAAAGGTTGCTACAGAGAACATGGATTTCATATTTTTAAAAAACGTTTAAACAGGGCGCCTGGGTGGCTCAGTGGGTTAAGCTGCTGCCTTCAGCTCAGGTCATGATCTCAGGGTCCTGGGATCGAGTCCCGCATCGGGCTCTCTGCTCAGTGGGGAGCCTGCTTCCTCCTCTCTCTCTCTGCCTGCCTCTCTGCCTACTTGTGATCTCCCTCTGTCAAATAAATAAATAAAATCTTTAAAAAAAAAAAAAAACGTTTAAACATTCATTAAATACAAAATTGACAATGTATATTATTACTAAGTCAGTAATCACATATAGAAATCTTACACTTAAGCTTTTCTTCAAAAGTTCCTCGAAGAAACACTGATAATCCTTTAACCCACTCTTTCGCATTTATGCAGTTATCATTGTCTTTGTCAAATGCAAAAAATACTGAAAGAAAAACACCGTAGAAGCATATTGCAATTTATAGCTATTTTATAATTCGTAAGTATGTATATATGGAAAGATTTTTAAAACTTTCTTCCAAAATAAAAACAAAAAACACACTGAGAGACTTTTCTCCCAAACTGAGGGGAAAAAAAGGTTTTGGCACAGTCTTTCTTAAAAGAATCAAAATTAGAGTCCCCTGGGTGGCTCAGTGGGTTAAGCCACTGCCTTTGGCTCAGGTCATGATCTCAGGGTCCTGGGATCAAGCCCCACATTGGGCTCTGCTCAGCAGGGAGCCTGCTTCCCCCTCTCTCTCTCTGCCTGCTTGTGATCTCTCTCTCTGTCAAATAAATAAATAAAATCTTTAAAAAAATCAAAATTATTAGAAATATGTTCCTTCCAGATTTTTATAGAAAGAAAAAAATTAATTCTTCTCCATGATCAATGATGAACTTCACTTGTGATGTTTTGTACAGTTACTATGAGCCAAGAAGAACAACAGTGGAGCTAATCAAGATGAGGATAATTTTTATTCTAAAAGGAATGGCAGGGGCGCCTGGGTGGCTCAGTTGAGCAGCTGGCTCTTGATTTTGGCTCAGGTCATGATCTCAGGGTCCTGGGATCGAGCCCCACATCAGCTTCGTGTTCAGTGGGGAGTCTGCTTGAGTTTCTCTCTTTCCTCTCCCTCTGCACTTCTCCCAGCTCGTGCTCTGTCTCTCTCTGTGTGTTTCTCTCTAAAATATATAAATAAATCTGTAAAAACTTAATAAATAAAAAGAGTAGCAACGGGGAAACCTGGCTAGCTGAGTTGGCTAGCATGTGACTCTTGATCTTGGGGTCATGAATTCAAACCCCACACTGAATGTAGAGATTACTTTTTTTTTTAGAAGATTTTATTTATTTATTTGACAGAGAGAGAGAGATCACAAGTAGGCAGAGAGGCAGTGGGAGAGGAGGAAGGAGGCCCCCTGCTGAGCAGAAAGCCTGATGCAGGGCTCCATCCCAGGACTCTGGGATCATGACCTGAGCTGAAGGCAGAGGCTTAACCCACTGAGCCACCCAGGTGCCCCTAGAGATTACTTTTAAAAATAATAATAATATAAATAAAAATGCATTTTAAAAGAGTGGCAAAATTCTGTTCTGAATATAACAGAATTTATATTTAAGTATATAATACCTAAAGATAAATTACTAAAATAACATAATTTTTTAAAAAG
Source organism: Mustela putorius furo (assembly GCF_011764305.1). Lineage (NCBI taxonomy): Eukaryota > Metazoa > Chordata > Mammalia > Carnivora > Mustelidae > Mustela > Mustela putorius. Next base: position 35,659,255 of record NW_025421998.1, read on the forward strand.
ATTTTATTTATTTATTTATTTGACAGACAGAGATCACAAGCAGACAAAGAGGCAGGCAGAGAGAGAGGAAGGGAAGCAGGATCCCTGCTGAGCAGAGAGCCCCATGCGGGGCTTGATCCCAGGACCTTTGGGATCATAACCTGAGCCAAAGGCAGAGGCTTTAACCCACTGAGCCACCCAGGCACCCCAAATAACATGCTATTTTTAAAATTACTAGAGAAATCTTAGTATGCTATAGAAAGCAAAGTGTTATTGACTCTTTTAGCGGTGATGTTAATTATTTTCATTATGATTATGGTCTCAAGGTACATACCTAGGTCAAACTTACCAAACTGAACATGAAAAATTTGCTAGTGAAACTAGATCACATTAAATAATTTTCTATTTTAAATATAAGATCTTGTCTTTTGGGACGCCTGGGTGGCTCAGTGGGTTAAGCCTCTGCCTTCGGCTCAGGTCATGATCTCAGGGTCCTGGGATAGAGTCCCATATCGGGCTCTCTGCTCAGCAGGGAGCCTGCTTCCTCCTCTCTCTCTCTCTGCCTGCCTCTCTACCTACTTGTGATCTCTGTCTGTCAAATAAATAAATAAAATCTTAAAAAAAAAATCTTGTCTTTTATTTTTTTTCAGTATAATGAGTAATTAGCATTTTTTGGTACTGATACAGGTTTTTTTTTTTTTATTAAGATTTTACTTATTTATTTGAGAGAGAGAAAGTGAGACAGAACATGAGAGGGGAGAGGGTCAGAGGGAGAAGCAGACTTCCTGTAGAGCATGGAGCCCAATGCGGGACTCGATTCCAGGACTCCAGGATCATGACCTAAGCCAAAGACAGTTGCTTAACCAATTGAACCACCCAGGCGCCCCACTGATTCAGTATTTTTTTATTTTAAAGATTTTATTTATTTATTTGACAGAGAGAGACTCAGCAAGAGAGGGAACACAGGCAGGGGGAATGGGAGAGTTAGAAGCAGACTTCCCGCCAAGCAGGGAGCCTATGCAGGGCTCGATCCCAGAACCCTGGGATCATGACCTGAGCCAAAGGCAGAAACGTAATGACAGAGCCACCCAGGCATCCCCTGATACAGTATTTTTAAGAAGAGGAAGAAGTCATTTAATAGTTTACATGTCTATAGCATATGAATCCAAAGACATCATGAATAAAAAGCCATATGCTTAACTAAAAAAAAAAAAAAAAAATACCTGTCAGCTTATTTAGTTCATTGCTGGTTATTTCTCAAAGTGGTACAGCTACAAGATAAGAAATTCTGAGTGAGTTTTCTTTTTTTGCTTTTTTTTTTTTTAAGATTTTATTTATTTGTCAGGGATAGAGGGAGATAGAGCGAGCGAGCACAGGCAGACAGAGAGGCAGGCAGAGGCAGAGGGAGAAGCAGGCTCCCTGCCGAGCAAGGAGCCCGATGTGGGACTCGATCCCAGGACACTGGGATCATGACCTGAGCTGAAGGCAGCTGCTTAACCAACTGAGCCACCCAGGCATCCATCCCTCTGAGTGAGTTTTTATTAAAAACTATCGTATAATCAAATCAACCTTTGTTTTGTCTTACCACAATTAAGTCTTTCTAGTTTGACACTGAAAAATTCAAGAGGCATCTGTGTGGTTTAGTCAGCTGAGCACCCAACTCTTGATTTTGGCTCAGGTCATGATCTGGGGGTTGTGGGATCAACCCCCAAGCTCCCGGAGGGGCTTTGTGCTCTGTGATGGGTTTCTGCTGAGCATAGAATCTGCTTGTCCCTTTCCCTTTCCTCTGTCTCTCCCCCAACATGCATGATCCCTCTAAATAAATAAATAAATAAATAAATCTTTTTAAAGAAATTCAGAGTCTTTGATGACAACTGAATACATACATATATATATATACATATATATATATAAATTTGGCATCTATAAATTTGTCATTACAAATATATATTTGCCACATTACAAATATATATATGTACAGCATATATATTGCCATCTCGGCTTGGCCCATTTCAGTTTCTTAAGACTCTTACCCCTGTTCATTAGCATATCATCAGTCATCCCAAATATGTTGTGCAGGATCACTCGAAACGCGTTACGGTCTAGTCCGAAGTTATTAAGTCTTACATTAGCTCTTTCCACCAAGCTGTGAAAAAGTCGTAGGAGACACTCTACTTCACTTTTTTTGACTGCAAAATAAAAATACAAATAAATACAGCTTAGACTTAGTCCTTGAGTACTCCAATCTAATAAAAAATATTTTACTAAGCAGCTCTTTTGTCCCCGTGCTGCTAGATGCTCTAGCGATTAGAAAGTAGGACATGACTTGTTACTTGAGAGCTTACCTTTCTGGGAGTCACCAAGAAGTCTCATAAGAGAGTATGTAAATGAAAAATTATGTAATACTAACACTCACCATTATAGATATGCGTAGTATTTATACGGGAAGGAATGTGTTCAGGGAAGTACAACAGAGAATTCCAGGGAGAGAAAACATGGGTAAAGGAAAGACTTAGAACTGCTGTCAGGTTTGAACATGCTTTACTGGGAGCACAGCAAGTTGAGAAGTGAAAATACAAGATTGAAGAGGATGGGTTAATGGCAGAGGGCCTTGAAAGCCTAGTCAGAAAATTACCATTTACAGTTGACTTGAACCACATACGTTCAAACTGCGGGTCCACTTAAATGTGACTTAAAAAAAAATAAACATAGTACAGTACTGTAAATATATTTTCTGTTATGATTTTCTCCCTTTCTTTCTTTAAGAGAGAGAGTGGGGAGGGGTTGAGAGAGAGGGGAAGAATCTTAAGTCTCCATGCCCAGAGCCCAATCTCATGACCCTGTGATCACGACCTGAGCTGAAATCAAGAGTTGAAGGCTCAACCAACTGAGCCAGCAAGGTGCCCCATTCTCTTATGACTTTCTTAATAACATTTTACTTACTTTATGCAAGTAGTATATAATACATAAAATATATGAAATATGTTAATTGACTTTATAAGCAAGGTCAGTAATAGGCTATTGGTAGTTAAGGTTTGGGGTAGTCAAACATGGATTTTCAACTGTATGGGTGTTGGTGCTTTTATCCTCCAGGTTGTTCAAGCATCAACTGCATTTTACTGGAGCAATGATTTTTCTCATGGACCATCTATAAGAGAGAATCAACCCCCTCTCCACTGTTTATTTAATCCAGAGTCCCATGTCTTGCCCCAAAACTACCAAGTCAGGATCGCTAACATCAGGCCCACAAATTAGCTTTTATTTTTTTATTTACTTAAAGAGTTTTATTTATTGGGGCATCTGGGTGGCTCAGTTGTTTAAGTGTCTGCCTACAGCTCAGGGGGTCCTGGGATTGAGCCCCACATCAGGCTCCCCGCTCAGTGGGGAGTCTGCTTCTCCCTTTCCGCCTGACACTCCCCTGCTTGTGCTCTCTCTCTCTGTCAAATAAATTAAAAAAAAAAGTTTTATTTGTTTATTTGAGAGAGAGAGAGAGAGAGAGCAGGGAGGAGGAGTAAAGGGAGTGGGAGGAGCAGACTCACCACTGAGCAGGGGGCCCAACACATGGCTCCAACCCAGGAACCCAGGATCATGACCTGAGCCAAAGGCAGATGCTTCACCCACTGAGCCACCCAGGCTTCCTGGAATTAGCTTTTAAAGAAGAGCTGGGTTGATTCTTCTAGGACCTAAGGTGGAGAAGTGGTTTAGGAAAATTCATGTAGCAAAATTATATTTAAGGGGAAAACTGGAAGCATAGAAGCCAGGCTTGGAGTGATAGGGCTTTGGTTAGGGAGGTGGAAATAAGATCAGAAACTGGGAAAGGGCCTGAGAAGTTAGAGAAAATCAGTAGGACTTGGTGACTAATTTTCAAATAGAAATTTCCAATATTCCAACATCCATATGCCTAGATTTCAGTCTAGACTTAGGAAAAGGGTATTTTTTTTAAAGAAGTGTGTGGATATTCTAATGCATTTTCAGGACTTAGAATTAGGGAATTAGATTTAGTGGGTTGGGGGGTACTAAAGTGCCTAGATTCCCCTTCATTTCTTACCTAAACAGGGGACTTAGACAAGTCATATAGCTTCTTAATGGTCAGAGTCCTCACCTATAAAATTGGGTATTGTCCTAAATGATCTTTGAGATTCTTTTCAGTTCCCGAAAACCCAATTCTATGAATCAAAGATTATTTGAAAGAACCAGAAAAGCTAGGAAGGAAAGCTGGTTATTATTTCTTTTTTCTTCTCCAACCCCTGCCTCCTACTTTCTTTTTATAGAGAATTTGGGGAGAAATTTTAGATGCTGTCTGAGATGATTTCATGTCCCCCAACTGAAATCAATGACAACACACAGCACATACACAGTTTACAACATTAGGGTTTCTATGATGGTCAGAGTGGTTTGGTTCTTAGGGGAATGGTTGACAAAATCTGAAGAATAAGGAATTACAAAGGTACCTACTAATACTGTTTTATGAACTGAGTTAGATTCTCAAGCTCCACAGTATAACTGAAATATGACATACAGGTCATTTTTATCCATCCAATAACCATTTATTTTTTTTAAAGATTTTATTTATTTATTTGACAAAGAGAGATCACAAGTAGATGGAGAGGCAGGCAGAGAGAGAGAGAGATAGAGGGAAGCAGGCTCCCTGCTGAGCAGAGAGCCCGATGCAGAACTTGATCCCAGGACCCTGAGATCATGACCTGAGCGGAAGGCAGTGGCTTAACCCACTGAGCCACCCAGGCGCCCTCCAATAACCATTTATTAAGAGCCTCTTGTGAACCAGGCAATGCATACACCATGCTTGCTGCTCACCAAGTTGTTACCCTTTGGCTAAGATTAAAAAAAAAAAAAGTGCTGCAAGTATGACAAGCACTACGATTGATGGTGTTTGATGGTGACCCAAAGGAAGGAATAATCAATTGGAGTAGGCAGGAGGAAATTAAAAGTCCCAAGGAGGTGTCATTTGAGCTAAAGCCTGCCAAAGCAAGCATTTGTCAGAGGAGGCAGCTTGGAGGTATGTTCTGAGAACTAGCTGCAAATGGTGTTGTGCAGCTAGATGGCAGACTTGACTTTACAGACAATGAGGAGTTTCTGGAAAATTTTCACTGGCAAGTTAACAGGATCGTATTTGCACTTCAGGGAGAACACGTGGGATGCCTGGGTGGCTCAGTCAATAAGGGGTCTGCCTCTCAATCACAAAGAAAAGTTCAGAAGGGACTCAAACACCTGGAAGCTAAAGGCCACCTTGCTTAAGAATGCTTGGATCAACCAGGAGATCAAAGAAGAACTGAAACAATTCATGGAAACCAATGAGAATGAAGACACTTTGCTCCAAAACCTATGGGATACAGCAAAGGCGGTCCTAAGGGGGAAATACATAGCCATCCAAGCCTCCCTCAAAAAAATTGAAAAATCCAGAATACACCAGCTGTCTCTACACCTTAAAGAACTGGAGAATCAACAACAAATCAAACCAACTCCACACATAAGGGAAATCATCAAGATTAGAGCTGAGATCAATGAGGTAGAAACCAGAGATACAGTAGAACATATCAATGAAACTAGAAGCTGGTTTTTTGAAAGAATCAATAAGATTGATAAACCATTGGCCGCACTAATCCAAAAGAAAAGAGAGAAAGCCCAATTTATAAAATTATGAATGAAAAGGGAGAGATCACAACTAACACCAAGGAAGTAGAAACAATCATCAGAAGTTATTATCAACAGTTATATGCCAATAAGCTTAGCAACCTAGATGAAATCGATGCATTCCTGGAAAACTATAAACTCCCCAAATTGAACCAGGAAGAAATCGACAATCTGAATAGACCGATATCTAGTAACAAGATTGAAGCAGTGATCAAAAACCTCCCAAAAAACAAGAGCCCAGGACCTGACAGATTCCCTGGGGAATTCTACCAAACTTTCAAAGAAGAAATAACACCTATTCTCCTGAAGCTATTTCAAAAAATTGAAGCAGAAGGAAAACTTCCAGACTCTTTCTATGAAGCCAGCATTACCCTGATCCCCAAACCAGGCAAAGACCCTACCAAAAAGGAGAATTTCAGACCAATATCACTGATGAATATGGATGCTAAGATTCTCAACAAGATCTAGCAAACAGGATCCAACAGCACATTAAAAAGATTATCCACCGGGGCACCTGGGTGGCTCAGTGGGTTAAGCCTCTGCCTTCGGCTCAGGTCATGATCTCATGGTCCTGGGATGGAGTCCCATATCGGGCTCTCTGCTCAGCAGGGAGCCTGCTTCCCCCTTCTCTCTCTCTGCCTCTCTGCCTACTTGTGATTTCTCTCTTTGTTAAAGGAATAAATAAAATCTTTAAAATAAAAAGAAAAAGATTATCCACCATGACCAGGTGGGATTTATCCCTGGGCTACAAGGATGGTTCAACATTTGCAAATCAATCAATGTGATACAACAAATTAATATGAGAAGAGAGAAGAACCACATGGTCCTCTCAATTGATGCAGAAAAAGCATTTGACAAAATCCAGCATCCATTCCTGATTAAAATGCTTCAAAGTTTAGGGATAGAGGGAACATTCCTGAGCCTCATCAAATCTATCTATGAAAGACCCACAGCAAATATCATCCTCAATGGGAAAAAGCTTGCAGCCTTCCCGTTGAGATCAGGAACAAGACAAGGATGCCCACTCTCACCACTCTTGTTCAACATAGTATTAGAAGTCCTAGCAACAGCAATCAGACAACAAAGAGAAATAAAAGGTATCCAAATTGGCAATGAAGAAGTTAAACTCTCTCTCTTTGCAGATGACATGATTCTTTATATGGAAAACCCAAAAGACTCCACCCCCAAACTACTAGAACTCATACAGCAATTCAGCAACGTGGCAGGATACAAAGTCAATGTGCAGAAATCAGTGGCCTTCTTATACACTAACAATGAAAATACAGAAAGGGAAATTAGAGAATCAATTCCATTTACTATAGCACCAAGAACCATAAGATACCTGGGAATAAACCTAACCAAAGAGGTAAAGGATCTGTACTCGAGGAACTACAGAATACTCATGAAAGAAATTGAAGAAGGGGCGCCTGGGTGGCTCAGTGGGTTAAGCCGCTGCCTTCGGCTCGGGTCATGATCTCAGGGTCCTGGGATAGAGTCCCGCATCGGGCTCTCTGCTCAGCAGGGAGCCTGCTTCCCTCTCTCTCTGCCTGCCTCTCTGTCTACTTGTGATTTCTGTCAAAATAAATAAATAAAATCTTAAAAAAAAAAAAAAAAGAAAGAAATTGAAGAAGACACAAAAAGATGGAAGACCATTCCATGTTCTTGGATCGGAAGAATAAACATTGTTAAAATGTCTATACTGCCTAGAGCAATCTATACTTTTAATGCCATTCCGATCAAAATTCCACCGGTATTCTTCAAAGAGCTGGAGCAAATAATCCAAAAATTTGTATGGAATCAGAAGAGACCCTGAATCACTAAGGAAATGTTGAAAAACAAAAATAAAGCTGGGGGCATCACGTTACCTGATTTCAAGCTTTACTACAAAGCTGTGATCACCAAACAGCAAGGTACTGGCATAAAAACAGACACATAGACCAGTGGAACAGAGTAGAGAGCCCAGATATGGACCCTCAACTCTATGGTCAATTAATCTTCGACAAAACAGGAAAAAATATACAGTGGAAAAAATATACAGTGGAAATAAATGGTGCTGGGAAAACTGGGCAGCTATATGTAGAAGAATGAAATTCGACCATTCTCTTACACCGTACACAAAGATAAACTCAAAATGGATAAAAAAGACCTCAACGTGAGACAGGAATCCATCAGAATCCTAGAGGAGAACATAGGCACTAATCTCTTCGAATATCAGCCCCAGCAACTTCTTTCAAGATATGTCTCCAAAGGCAAAGGAAACAAAAATGAAAATAAACTTTTGGGACTTCATCAAAATCAAAAGCTTCTGCACAGCAAAGGAAACAGTCAAAAAAACAAAGAGGCAACCCACGGAATGGGAGAAGATATTTGCAAATGACAGTACAGACAAAAGGTTGATGTCCAGGATCTATAATGAACTCCTCAAACTCAATACACAAAACAGGCAATCATATCAAAAAATGGGCAGAAGATATAAACAGACACTTCTCCAATCAAGACATACAAATGGCTATCAGACACATGAAAAAATGTTCATCATCACTAGCCCTCAGGAAGATTCAAATTAAAACCACACTGAGATATCACCTTACACCAGTTAGAATGGCCAAAGTTAACAAGACAGGAAACAACATGTGCTGGAGGGGATGTGGAGAAAGGGGAACCCTCTTACACTGTTGGTGGGAATGCAAGTTGGTGCAGCCTCTTTGGAGAACAGTGTGGAGATTCCTCAAGAAATCAAAAATAGAACTTCCCTATGACCCTGCAATTGCACTCCTGGGTATTTACCCCAAAGATACAGATGTCGTGAAAAGAAGGGCCATCTGTACCCCAATATTTATAGCAGCAATGGCCACGGTTGCCAAACTGTGGAAAGAACCAAGATGTCCTTCAACGGACAAATGGGTAAGGAAAATGTGGTCCATATACACTATGGAGTATTATGCCTCCATCAGAAAGGATGAATACCCAACTTTTGTAGCAACATGGACGGGATTGGAAGAGATTATGCTGAGTGAAGTAAGTCAAGCAGAGTCAATTATCATATGGCTTCACTTATTTGTGGAGCATAACAAATAGCATGGAGGACAAGGGGTGTTAGAGAAAGGAGTTGGGGTAAATTGGAAGGGGAGGTGAATCATGAGAGACTATGGACTCTGAAAAACAATCTGAGGGGTTTGAAGTGGCGGGGGGGGGTGGGAGGTTGGGGTACCAGGTGGTGGGTATTATAGAGGGCACAGATTGCATGGAGCACTGGGTTTGGTGAAAAAATAATGAATACTGTTATGCTGAAAATAAATAAATTAATAAAATAAATAAAATAAAATAGCTTCCAAAAAAATAAATAAATAAAATAATAAAACATCTTTCAAAAGAAAAAATAATAATAATAAGGGGTCTGCCTTCAGCTCAGGTCATGACCCCGGGGTCCTGGGATTGAATACTGCATTCGGCTCCTTGCTCATCAGGGAGTCTGCTTTTCCCTCTGCCTGTTCTGCCTCCTGCTCCCCCTGCTTAAGCTCTTTTGCTCTCTGATAAATAAAAATCTTTAAGGGAGAACATTCTGGCAGTAGATTCTTGAAACTACCTGATGAATGAGGAGTTGAGATATGACAAGACTGTCTTCCCAAAAACAATTTTAACAGTCCTTCCCATGCCATATGCTCTTTGTACAATTATTTTGATATTCCTCTGAGAGATGGGGGTCTCTCCTTTACTTGAAACTAGGAGGGAGCAGGGTGTGTGTGTGTGTGTGTGTGTGTGTGTCTGTGTGTGAGACTGTTTCAACCAGTAGAGCTCAGTGGAAATAAGGCAAGGAAGGTGACTTTTCAAGGCCAGGTCACAGAAGGGGATGCAGCTGCTCTGAGGCTGAAAACTTGAAAACTGCTGCCTCCTCCTCCCCCTTCTTGAATATGAAGAAAAAGGAAGCTCAGGTGTGGATGCACTATATGGAGTCCAGAGTATGTTAATGATTGCCTGATAGTCTTGCTTGGTTCTGAGGGAGAGAATTATCAACGAATGGAAATGTTAGCACAACAATGTGAAAATGGGTCCCTGAGGAAAGGGAGGTTTTGAGTCAGGAGCGGCTCTGAGTCAAATACTAAGAAGTCATTCAACACAGCTATCAAGGATTTTAGGCCCAGTCTTTAGCAGGTACTTCCTCTGGGTTTTATCTACGTAAGCTCATATTTCATTACATCTTAAAACCTTACTCATGAGGTCAAGGAACCATGGTAAATTATATGTGAAAGATCACATGTGAATGAGGATGGTGAGGTCCTAGAGATTGGCCCATGCTATTTATTTTGGAATAATTTTAGATTCACGAAAGAGAAGCAATGATGATAAAGTTTGCATAAAATCTTCACTCTCTCCCTGTTAACACCTTACAGAACCATGATACAGTTGTCAAAACAAATATGCTAACATTGGCACATTATTATTAACTAAACTAAAGATTTTACCACTTTTCCTACTTAAGTCCTCTTAAGGGGTTCCAGAATCCAAGCTAGGATAAACTTGGTTGTCATGTCTCTTCAAATCTGTGATAGTTTTCAGTCTTTGTGATCTTGGTATTTTATTTTGCATAACGTTCCTCAGTTTGTGTTTGCCTAATGTTTTTCTCACAATTAGACCATGGTTAGGTGTTTTGGTGAAGACTACCAGAGATAAATTGCTGTTCTTCTCACATGTCAGGGTGATACATATTAAGAAGGTTAACGGCTGATAACTTTGATCACTTGGTTAAGCTAGTCTACAGGGTTCTCCACTCTAGTTATTGTTTTCCCTTTCCACAATCTATTCTCCCCCCACCCACAATTTATTCTTTAGAAGCCAACTATTCAAGTAAAATGGAATCCCACTACTTGGAAAGGAGCATCTATACTATTATTTGGAGTTCTCCTGAAAGAAAGAGATCTTTTCCCCATTTACTTACTCAATTATTTATGTCACTATGGGGTGGGGGGAGGCAGAGAGACAAAGAAGACTTATTTGTAACAATTGTTAATCTTCTTACTGAAATTGTTCTAGTTTTGGCCATTAGGAGTTTGAGTTGGCTCTTGTATATTTCACATAGCACAACCCACTGGCTTTTTCACCTCTTTGCTTCCTGGTACTATTTGTTGGGCTAATCTCATATCACCTCTGTGTGAGATAACAGGGAATATATATATATATATATATATTGGTCCCTGCCCCTGGTTCCTAACACATAGCTCCCCAAACTCTTGGGATTTCCTAAATGATGTGAACAGTAGGAGTATCTTTTGTTAAATTTAGTCATTGACCCTGGTTCTCAACACAAAGCTCCTAAATCTCTTAGAACATCGGGGTGGAGGGGTAATAGGAATCTTTTGTTCTAATGAAGTGATTGCTAGTGACTTCTGGATGGGAGCCGGTCACCAGAAAGACCAAAGTGTTGATTGAAAGCTTGGAACTTTCAGCCCCATCCCCTGTTCTCAGAAGGGTTGGCTCTTGAGTTAATTATCTATGAAGCCTATGTGATGAAACCTTCATGAAGCCCCCAAAATAGTGTTCAGGGAGCTTCTAGGTTGGTGAACATATGAATGTCCTGGCAGAGAGAATGGAAGCTCCATGCCCTTTCCCACATACCTTGCCCTATGCATCTCTTCCATCTAGCTCTTCCCGATTATATCCCTTTATAATAAATCAGTAATTTATTAAACTATTTTTCTTAGTTCTGTGAGCTGCTCTAGCAAATTAATTGGACTTCCAATTTATAGCCAGTCAGTCAGAAATGAACATAAAACAACCTGGACTTGTGATGGTCATCTGAAGTGGGAGACAGTCTTATGGAACTGAACTCAACTTACGGGATCTGATGCCATCTCAGTTAGTGAGATTTTAATAAAAAATCGCTGGGATGTCCCAGAAAATTCCTTGCTGGGAAAAAAACCACAGAGTTGTTGGAGACCAGAAATGTCAGAAGTGTAAATGTGGTATTTGGTAGTAATGTCAGAGTAAAACAGAAACATACAGGTGTGGTGTAGGGTTTCCTTCTACACTCTGTGCAGCTACTTCTTCAAGGAATCCTGGTTCTTTTTATTGGAGACTGGCATTTAGACACCAAGGCCTAGGCACTGGGTGTGCTGGTTATTATTGGGGTATTAATATTTCTAAGCCCAATACATAATATGGCCTAAACGGAATGTGACAAAATTGAGAAATGGGGAGGTTGAATGTTTGCCTCCTTTTAAGACTTTATTGATACTCTCCACCTAAAAAAAACAAAAACAAAAACTTAGGAATATTCACAAAGTGATGCGTTCTCAAAGAAACTGTGTCAACATGATCAAATAATGTATTATCTAAGACTTATGTATCTTGATATCCCTTCCCTTAAAAATCACCATTGTCCATGAAAAAACATAATGTGATGTATTAATAAATATTGGGTTATATTCTTAAAAAATAATGGGGGGAGGCAGAATATTTCCAAGCCCTCTCAGCAGACACAGCTGGAAAATACGTATGCATACTAACCTATATATGCATACATATTGGCCCATGTTATGTCTCACAAAGTGAAAGGTAAATATTGGGCTACTGGGTATCTAGGTGGTCCTGGGCTAAGTCCAGAAGAGATTATCAACTGAATTAAAAGATTCATGAATACTCAGGGGCTCTTGAATTCACAAGAGTTTATCATACTAGATGTAACCTATTTCCTCCTCTTGGTAGGAGTGGATCGGAGAAATGCAGCTCGCGAAGTATATGGATTTTAGCAAGGCATTTGAGAAAAACCTCTTACCCTTGAATTAATTGTCTACGCAGTATCCAGTAGTGCCAAGCACCATAGTAGGTTCTCAAATGTTTGCTGAAATAAAGGATAACCCCTTATAAACAGGAGAGGTAAAGGGATATACTGGATGAGTCAGGGTTCAAAGTAACTTCTTGATGGCAAGATAATCACTTGAATCAAACAAGAAATTATTGGGAAGTTTTAAAATTCTTCAGTTAGCTTTAAAAAAAAATTTTTTTTTATCTATGTAAGTGTAAAAATTGTGGCTAAACAACACTGTGAAAAAGACTGGGTCAGCTCCTATCAGTCAGATTGGGATTATTAGGGTGATAGAACTGAAGTTTCATGAAACTTAAGATATATGTTGGCTAATTGAATTTTAAATTAAAAAAAAAATTCTACGGGAAGACAGACACCATGTAGTTAGTAATATTATTTACGATTCTGAAGAAGGAAGAAAAAAGTACAATTTTCTGTGTTTAAAGCACAAAATAAGGCAGTAGGTAGTGGAAACCCCTGCCTATTAGTTGTTTCTAAATGACAGTTTTGAAGGCTTAAGGGAAAAAATTAATTATCAATGTGAGAAATAATACCAAGACAATAAATCAGCTAGGTTTCAAATTCCACAGAGACCAAAAAAAGATTTAATATACATACACACACATACATGCACACACACAAAGCCAGATTGCCAAGGATGTGTAAATATGCAACTTAATGTGTAAATTTAGAATAATTAAAAAAAAAAAAGAAACTCATAAATTTAAAAAAGGAACTGAAGTTTCACTTGGAAAAGATAATTTTGATCAGGAATTCTTAAGCTTAAGTGTGTCTAATACATGGAGTCAATGATCTGGATGCTTGGCCCCCACTTACAGATTTTTAAACATACGTAGGGTGATATCCAGGAATCTGCATTTTCAATATGACTCTTTAGGTAATTCTGATGGTGGAGATACTCCTACCATATTATGAGGAAGAAGTACCTAGCCAAGATAAACTACAGAATTTGTGGGCCCAAGGCAAAACTCAAAACATTAAGTCAGTGTTAGCAGAGCATTAAACTAAGCATGGGGCCCTGTGACAATGCACAGGTTGCATACCCATGAAGCCATTTATTATGTCCTGAGGTAATGATCTGCCACCCCCACTAGATTAAAGGTTTAAAAAAATCCTACTTAATTTTAATTCACATTTAAATAGTCACACATATACTTAAACAAAATGAGGCACCTGGCTGGCTTGGTTGCTAAAGCATGCAATGACTCTTCATCTCAGCATTGTGAGTTCAAGCTGCATCTTGGGTTTAGAGATTACTTAAAATATTTTTTTAGATAATAGCCACCCATAGCTAATGGTTACTGTACTGGACAATGCAGCTCTAGCTCTTGAATGTTTTATTCCAGCCAGCTGCCCCAAGACAGTCCTTTCTTGAAAGGAGGCCAAGATGGCACTAGTTATTAGCCCTCCCCACACCTACCTATTAAGAACTACATTCCAGGGGCACCTGGCTTTCAGTTGGGAGAGCATGAGACTCTTGATCTTGGGGTTGTGAACTGGAGGCCCATGTTGGGTTGTAGAAATTACTTAAAAATAAAACCTTAAGACAACAACTGCAACAAAACTAAATTCCAGTCCTGAAAGGCCAATGTCTGTCCTGGTCTCAACGGAAAGACCCAAGAAGTGAGCCAAATTCAACTTTCATTCTGCACTTTCTATGGGACAGTACTATACAGAATGACCATATGAGTCTAGAATGCTTATCAGTAGCATTAATTTGAGAAAAATTGAGAGCAGGTTCTGGCTCAGACTTACCTGAGTTCTATTTTTGCCTCCACTAGAAAAGTCCACTTTAATTCCAGACAATCTAAGACTTGGGTTTCCTCATCTGAAAACATGGAAAATGTCACCTCCCTCATTGGGTTTGAGAATTGAAGATGAACATAAACTGTTCAGCACAGCATCTTCCCAATAAAGAGCTCAATAAACATGAGTTAAATAACTGCAGTGTGAAATAGTAATCTGGTTACACCGCTGAATAGCTACAGCCTGAGGTTTTTTTTTTTTCTTTAAAGATTTCATTTAATTTATTTGACAGACAGAGATCACAAGTAGGCAGAGAGGCAGTAAGAGAGAGGGGGAAGCAGGCTCCCCACTGAGCAGAGACCCTGATGCAGGGCTCGATCCCAGGACCCTGGGATCATGACCCGAGCCAAAGGCAGAGGCTTAACCCACTGAGCCACCCAGGCACCCCTACATCTTGAACTTTTGATTGTAACTTAGCATCAACACTTTGAAAAGGAATGCCACTCATTCCTCTTTTCATATAACTGTTAAGTATCCTCTTAGTAGGAGACTATATGAATATCAGTCTGGTCTAGTATTACATACTCATAACCTACAGACTTTCAGAGAGTTGTTTTTAAGTAACAAATTAGGTATTGAACACACATTTGAGTAGCAGATATTAATGAAAATAGTCTTTAGGATGGGGAGAGATTAGATTTTTAAAGTCTGCAAAATCGCCTTTTGAATGTTATGAAACTCAGGCTGTTCAGAAAACAGCAAACAGAAGATAGCATATTCAACATTGGTTAAATCTGCCAGATGGACTTTAAGGGCTGTCTGACAGCAGGATTGGAAAAACAGGCCCTAGAAGTGCCTGAGGAACGCAAGTTATTTAAAACACACCTGGTGTAGGGGCGCCTGGGTGGCTCAGTGGGTTAAAGCCTCTGCCTTCGGCTCAGGTCATGATCCCGGGGTCTTGGGATCGAGCCCCGCATCGGGCTCTCTGCTCGGTGGGGAGCCTGCTTCCTCCTCTCTCTCTGCCTGCCTCTCTGCCTACTTGTGATCTCTATCTGTCAAATAAATAAATAAACAAAATCTTAAAAAAAAAAAAAAAACACACCTGGTGTAAAAGAAAACTCAATTAAGTCTACAAGGAGATCTTAAGGTGGTGACTGTCCCACTGAGGCCATTCTCAGAATTCTGAGTCAGGACTGTTTGTTGCATTGCCCGAGAGACAAAATACAGACGATTACTTTCTAAGGTCTATCAGGGCAATCAGGGCAAGGAATCCCCCCAAATCTGTTACATTAATTTTAATAAGCACTTGCCATGTACTATATTTCTTCAGCATCTAAAATATCTTCTGTAGCTCTGTCAATCCAATACCTCTACAGGTTTTGTGCCAGAAAACTTAGGGAAAACCTTTAGAGTAAACCTTTAGAGTCTGAAATCTCTTATCAAATTTCAGACTGAAACAGAATCAGTACATGGTTGGCAGATAGTCCTTTCACACGTACGCTATCATTTAAGTTCTTAAACTTTTCCACATATACATTTTAGGATTAAAATATTAAATATTTTCAGTGTAAGTGCAGGGATCTTGTAAGTTCATTTATGATCTATTTTTTTTAATGGCCAAAATATTGAAATTAGAGAAACTCTATTTTGAAGGTTACCAAGAACTTGTTGTCAAATAGGTCAATCAATGTTTCTATTTGATGGAATAAAGATGTTCAGACAGTGTTGGGTGTCTGGTCAGTACTTACAGTTCTTGACAGTATTACTGATGGACTCTACCAGCTTCTTCAGAGTCTTCTGGTCCATGCCAAGTGTGGCTTCAACACACTGCACAATTCTCAGATACCCTAGTTCCAGGCCTATGTGTCCTGGATTGCCACTGGTTCCACAGTTCACTACTCTCTGCCCAACAGAATGTGACCACGGCAACATTCCAGAACCAAACACAGAAGGTTCTCAAGTGATTGGAAAATATGCAGCAATGGTTGTTACCACTCAATACAAATGCAGGGATGTTATTAATGTTATTGTGATCTGAAATATATAGCAATTCAAACATTTATTTTTTTTAGGGCTAAATACCACTTAGATCAGTACTTGATATTACTGTCATTTATTTTTCCTCAGCACAAACTGTACAGTTGAAAACGTTTCCTTCATATCTCAACACATAACTGAGAAATAAGATAATAAAAACTTTATTTTTACACTGAAATAAAATATTTTTCTAGGCTACAAATAATTGCTCCTCCAAAGAGTATAAGCTCCTTTAAAAACTCTAAGGGGTGCCTGGGTGGCTCAGTCAGTTGGGCATCTGGCTCTTGGTTTCAGCTCAGGTCATGATCTTGGGGATATAGGAGGGAGCCCTAAAATGTGATCCTCTTTCATCAGGGAGTCTGCTTGAGATTCTTCTGATATCCCTCCCCCTGCTTGTGTGTGCTCTAAAATGAATAAATAAATTAAAAAAAAAATTAGAGAACAAAAACTCTAAGCACCCTCTCATGATCTCCAAAGAGAGACTGTAATCTGGGAGCTCCTAGAGAAATGTAAAATCCCACTTGACCCCTCTAACTTGTATCTGACTGTAAAAAAGCATGCTGTGATCATGCCAATGCCGGCCAAAATGACAACTGTGCTAACTCCTGCCTACTGTCAAATCCTAACAGAGAACAAACAACTCCTGGTCTATGTTTGCTGGCTTTCACTATGGCAAGGAAGAAAATGTACTAAAATGATTTTTAGAATTTAGTACACTACATTCTTATACATTTTAAATAAAATTTAAGAAGGAATTTTAAAATTAAGACAAATACATCTGGAACAAAAAAGCTTTCCCAAGCCTCTGCCTTTGGCTCCTGTCATGATTTCAGGGTCCTGGGATCCAGCCCCACTTTGGGCTCTCTGCTCAGCGGAGAGCCTGCTTCCCCCCCAACCTGCCTTCCTCTCTGCCTGCTTGTGATCTCTCTATCAAATAAGTAAATAAAATCTTAAAAAAAAAAAAAAAAAAAAAAAAAAAGCTTTCCCAGAACTTTTCTTTAGGAAATAACCAGACGAGGGTTCACTGATTTTAGGTTGAAAACTGGCAATGTTTTAAAAGTGTGAAATCTGTCACTTAAGTCTAAAGAGTGTGCTCAACTTCTTGGAGGTTAGTCTACTGTTCTTCATGAGAGTGTTAGGCAACAGGATTTAACAACATCAGGACTGAAGGACTATGGGCCTATACCCAGGATAAAAAAAGTTCAGGATATTCTTATGGTATTTATTTGTTTTTTAAATTTAATTTATTTGAGAGAGACAGACAGAGTGAGAGATAACACAACCAGGGGGAGGAGTAGGCCTCCGGCTGAGCAGGGAACCTGATGCGGGGCTCAATCCCAGGACCTTAGGATCATGACCTGAGCCGAAGGTAGACACTTAATGACTAAGCCACCCAGGTCCCCATACTCTTATGATATTTAAAGCAGCTAAATATACTAAGGGCAACCAAATAAATCCAAAACAACCAGATAAAGTACTGGTATAAATTCAGTTTTTTGATTCAGATACTCATCAACTTTGTTCCAGCTACCTTGGCATCATTATCCAAATAACATGTCCTGTGTTTATAAAACTGGAGGAAAATTATTCAAGAAAAAGCATGGTCTGCTGGAGGGAGAAAGTTAAGAGATGTTAGTAATTTACATATAACATTACCTGGTCAAATCTTCCCGTACCTTATTAGAAAGAAGACTGTTAAGGCTACCAGCAGAGGAAGAAAGGGGAACTCCCTAACACTGTTGGTGGGAATGCAAGCTGGTGCAGCCACTCTGGAAAACAGTATGGTGGCTCCTACAAAAGTTAAAAATAGAGCTACCCGACAACTCATCAATTATGTTGGTAGGTATTTACCCCAAAGATACTAATGGAGTGATCCAAAGGGGCAACTGCACCCCAATGTTTATAGCAGCAATATCCACAATAACCAAACTATGTAAAAAGCCCAGATGTCCATCGACAGACAAATGGATGAAGATGTGGTATGTGTGTGTAACACACACACACACACACACACACACACACACAATAGGATAGTACTCAGCCATCAAAGAACGAAATCTTGCCATTTCCAAAGACGTGAATGGAACTAGAGGGTATTATGCTAAGGGAAATAAATCAGAGAAAGACAGTATCATATGATCTCACTCACATGTGGAATTTAAGGGAAAAATAAAACAAGATGATATCAGAGAGGGAGACAAACCATAACTCTTAACCATAGGAAACAAACTAAGGGTTGCTGGGGGAATGGAGTAACTGGGTGATGGGCATTAAGGAGTGTACATGATGTGATGAGCACTGGGTGTTATATGCAACTGATGAATCACTGAACTTCACCTCTGAAATTAATAATATACTGTATGTTAGTTATGTAAATTAAAAAAAAAAGGCTACCAGTAGAGGAACAATGAGAAAAGTGTTTCCTAGACCGTCAACAGAGTTTGGAAACAAATACAATTTTTTTGCCAAGTCATCTTCTTCCTCAATCTACTAACAGTTGCTTCTTGTGGGACATAGTCATCATGTACTGGACCAGTGTACAAAGGAACACTGTTATGTTCATACCAAAAACAATCACCAAATAACCTGATAAACTTAACTTTTAGCATTTTCGTGAACAACAATCCTAAGAAACTTCCTTTCAGATTAAAAAAAAAATGTCCCTCAAACTTGCTGCATACTCAAGAACATATAGATATATTTTATTAGGAAAAAGAGTATGAAGTTTTAAGCATAAAATTTAAGGAAGCTTAGCAAGAAATATATTATTTTTACAGCTAAAAACTTGGGGACATGTCTTATCCACTTCTTGATCCCAGTAGTGCTTCTTGATCTTTGGAACTTTAGTTGGGACTCAAAGGGAGTTGGTACGAACGCAGCTATTTTTAAGTAAAATAGCTATTTATTCAGCCTCTTTTCATGCCAAAATGTTTTGTGCATATACCACTATAATTAGCACACCCTCTGTAACAGGCAAAATTGTACATCAAATTATTTTTCATGTTACCTGATTATATAAAAATGTAAAGTGAAAATGATTTATCAATTCTTTTTAACATTACTAGTAAACAATTCAGCAGTAGATATGAGGCACAAAATCTTAGTAAAATATGACACAGGAAGAGCAATAACGTAATTTTCACTTAACTTGTCATAATTTGTTATGAATATACAAAGACAAATTTCTAAAATGTTATATTTACTAAGATTCTGGCAATAGCTTTATGTAACAAGACACAGCATACCAGGCCTGCCACTCAACTTGTTTATAGTAAGTCTCAAGCTTCAATATGAAGCTGTTTAAAAAAAAAAAAAAAAAAATCAAAAGCCTGCTTTGTTTACATGCTAAGTATCTTGGCAAGTATGCCATTAAACACAATAAGGAATTTAATATAGCAAGAATAAGGAGTTAATAAAAGCTAAACATTGCAGCCTAAACAAAATTCATACAAAAATAAAATAACTATTACTGGTTACATAAAATTTTCCTGACCGGTTAAAACTTAACAGTATAAAACATGCATTTTAAATCTTTAGCTATCAAGTTCAAAAAGTACCAGTGTCTATTTGAAATGATTCTTCTCCAAAGCTAAAGTATAGTCAAAATTAATTCAAATGTTATAACACATTCTAATGCTAAAAAACATTCAGTATTATTGAAGTGGAGGTGAATCCCAGAGCTTCTGGGGCTGTCATGCTGCAAAGGGCTATTTCTCTGGTTCACTTAAAGCAGCAAACAACAGAGTCCAAGGATATCTAGGGGCAAGACTGCTATACCCAGCTCTGACCTCCCCATGAAGCATGGCTACTATGTCCACAAAAATAGGATGTGTGAGGATAAAAGGCACGCTATTCTGCTAGCTAAAGAGATAGCAAACCACCCACCCCAAACCGAAAAGCTCCTTCCCCAGGTAAATAAAAGTATATCAGGGGAAAAAATTAAAATACACTTATCTACAGAGTAAGGACTTTGAAATATCAATGTAATGCCTATTCCAAAAATGTTAACTAGAATCATCTGGTAATTGCTAATTACATCTTAATGATGTATCCAGATTTGATTTCTGTTGATTTATCATTAGATACTTCTAGTCAAAATATTAACTTTATCCCCAAATATCTTAACCACTAGTACAACTGCAGTGTATTATCTCCCAGAGTTGTTAAGCACTGGAAGAAAAAAAAACAGATGTTCAAGCAGCAGGCAACAATTATGGCCCTTTCACACAGCGGCATCCGAGTGGCTACTGAATAGTCCAGGAATAATTCTAAAAACAAGAAAATTCATGCATTTTAGTAATTATGTCATAATTTTCACAGTTGAAATTTCCTTAGACATTGCACTTTCTTTATAAGGGAATCCTGATTTTTCTTAATGTTATGGCAAGTCAGGACTTGAACTAGCAGCCTTCTTTTTCTTCTTCTTACTGTGTTTCTTATGCTTCTTTTTCTTTTTTGTTTTTTCCTGTAAAAAGAGTTCCCTGTTAGACATTTCTACAGGAAAATATTAAAATTAAGACAACAATGTTACCATGGTCCTCCTAAGTTACTATATAATTATTTCAAACAATCCAACAACCAAGGAAACTACTCAGAACATTTCCTGAAAAGTCTCAATAATCGATATCATATGAGGACTTAAGAGTGTTAGTTGATTTTCAAAAAGATATGGAAAAACTCTAAGTCATTAGCATGCAAATGTAGCTTTTAAACAAAATTTCCTACAGAGAATAAATTCTAAGAATAGTGATATCAACTGCTGTATTTCATATTGTATCGTTTCTAAAGGCAAAGAAATTGGTAGTTACTAGAAAAAATCCTCATATCACAGCAAAACACAACTGTTTTTGTAAAATGACAGTTTTGGGGGACAGATATATTAAATCTGATATTTTTTAAAGTAAACAGAAACAAATTATTATGTCCTGGTAGCACTATATTAATTATGAAACTAACTAAAAAAGTGGTAAAAAAAATATGGATGTACAGTTGAAAAGTCTACTTAGCTTTTAAGTAAAACAGATGCTTTTTTTTTTTTTTTTAACTTTTATGTAAGCTCTATGCCCATTGTGGGGCTTAAACTCACAACCCCAACACCAAAAGTTGTATGCTACACCAACTGAGCCAGCCTGGCACTCAGATGCTTAATTTTTAGAAGCCTAGGAAAAGCAATCAAATTGTGACTGGATAGAGAGCTAAAATTTTGCTGAACTCTGACTCTTGTGACTATAACCAATGTAGAAGAGAAGGCAAAACTTTTAGAAACAGATATTTAGAAAGGTGGTATCAAATGACTGATTTGTTGATATCACCAAGAAAAGAGACATGTAAAGATAGCAGAGTTTCCTATCCATTTCCTTATCAATTACAACTTTCAACATTCCTCCATCCCTCTCAAACGTCTCTATCACTTAGTGGCTCTAAGCGAACTTTCATCATTCTTGTCACGAGAAGCTCAAGTACACAGGGAATCTTACCAAGAGTCCCAAATCTTGTATTTGGGTCTTTTAAAAGTAAGTTTCGGGTATAGGTTACTTTTTCATAAAAGGACAGTTGACTACCCTCTTTTTAAATTACTATTCTTGGGGTACCTGGGTGGCTCAGTGGGTTAAAGCCTCTGCTTTCGGCTTAGGTCATGAGCCCAGGGTCCTGGGATCGAGCCCTGCATCCGGCTCTCTGTGCGGCAGGGAGCCTACTTCCTCCTCTCTCTCTGCCTGCCTCTCTGCCCACTTGTGATCCGTCTGTCAAATAAATAATCTTTAAAAAAAAAAAACAAAAAAACTTTTTTTCTTGGCTTCCACGACACCTCCACCTCCTGCTTTCTTCTATCACAAAGAGCCCTTCAACTCCTGTGCTGTTCATCTTCCTCTGCTTGACCTTTCAGGGTTTCCTTTCTTTTCCACATGGCTCTCTATCTCCCATGCTATAAAAACCACTTACATACCAAATCTTTGTATCTAGTCCTATGGTTTGAAGTCAAGACTGTGAGTTCCACCTGGATATCTAACAAGTATATCTAAAATTACCATAAACAATGCTTAATTTTAGGGTGCCTGGGTGGCTCAGTGGGTTAAAGCCTCTGCCTTCGGCTCAGGTCATGATCCCAGGGTCCTGGGATCGAGCCCCGCATCGGGTTCTCTGCTCAGTGGGGAGCCTGCTTCCTCCTCTCTCTCTGCCTGCCTCTCTGCCTACTTGTGATCTCTGTCTGTCAAATAAATAAATAAAATCTTAAAAAAAAAAAAATCAAACAAAAATTCTGTTTAAAAACAAATAAACAAACAATGCTTAATTTTTTTCTCCAAACCCTCTTAACCATCTTAGTAAACAGCATCTCTAATTGGTCCTCTTACTTAAGGCGAAGAATCCAAGCTACGTTTGACTCCACTTTCTGCCTTAACTCCACTCTCTACATCCAAAGCAGCAAGCAAGCCCATCTAAGTCCACAATGCATCTCAAATCCATCAGGTTAGTCCATCTCCATCATGACCACCGTGATACAAACACCACCATTCCTCGCCTCTGTCCACTCCACCTCCTCTGTCAAAGCATTCTAAAAAAGTTGGTTCAGGTCACTTCTTTGTTTAAAACACTCAAAACAGCTTCCCAAAGCATTCTGATTAAAACCCAAACACCTTGCTTGTGAAATGGCCTCTGCTTACTTCCCCACCTCACTGTATGGTACTCCTCTTTATTTACTAGATATAAGCCACGCTTACCCTTCAGTTCCTCAAACAAATCAAGCTCATCCCTACCATAGGTCCTTAGCTCTTCTGTTTAGGATAGTTTTTTTTTTTTTTTTAAGATTTTATTTATTTATTTGACAGAGAGATCACAAGTAGGCAGAGAGGCAGGCAGAGAGAGAGAGGAGGAAGCAGGCTCCCTGCCGAGCAGAGAGCCCGATGCGGGACTCGATCCCAGGACCCTGAGATCATGACCTGAGCCGAAGGCAGCGGCTCAACCCACTGAGCCACCCAGGCGCCCCAGGATATAGTTTTTTGGAAATTCACATGGTTAGCTCTTTCTGATAAATCCTTCCCTCCCCAAAGCCACTCTCACAAGTCACCCTCTCATTTATCTTGTATTCCATTAGAACAGCACTACCAACATCAATGGCGCCTGCAGAGAGATCCTTAATAAACACATGAGCTGAATGCATGAAGCAGTGGAGTACGCAAGTACAAATCAGAATGGTCCAAAATTAATTAATATTATGCCTTAATTAATCTGAACCAAAGACCAAAGCAGTCTTCACTCAAATTATCTTTCCATTCAGAAAAAAAGTCTCTTAAATGTCACCTTGGTCTTGAAGTATATAAAATGCTACTTCTGAGTCATACGTTACCAGAGAAGGACCCTCATTTTAAGAGTGAGGGGAAATTCTGGGAAGGGGAAGTTACCCTCAAACTTACAAAAGATGCTGTTCTTATTTTTCTTTCTTTTTTAAAGAAATTATTTATTTATTTGACAGAGAGAGAGATCACAAGTAGGCAGAGAAAGAGGGGGAAGCAGGCTCCCTGCTGAGCAGAGAGCCCGATGCGGGGCTTGATTCCAGGACCCTGAGATCATGACCTGAGCTGAAGGCAGAGGCCCAACCCACTGAGCCACCCAGGCACCCCTGTTCTTATTTTTCTTTTACCTATCCCTAAGAAAATACCTTCAAAGGCCATCACCCATGCTTACACTGAGTGCTCCTAAATGACTAATGATACAGTCTGAAATTACTCTTTGATAACCTATTATCTCACTTTCCCTAGGTTGGTCCACTTCTCATTTGGTTATCACTGCCATTTTTCTTATTCTCCTCTTCCTTCTTTCTCCTTTTCTACTTCTTCGTCTGCATAACAGCAGAGCTGGCTTTAGAAATGGTGAAACAATCATCTTTATTATTGAAATATTTATGTTGTCACATTCCTGCTTTTTCATTGCAACCTGGGCTTAGAGAGGCTTTTTCTGCTAAATGTTACCAGGTTTGGCCCACCTGGAAGTCACTACTATTAAGGATGGAGGCAATCACCATACCTAGTATTTCATACTACAGCTTAAAAAGGTCAAATTAAAGTTCAATTTTCCATTTCTAACAGTACCAAATATGGAACAAAATAAAATGAAATACTGAATAAAATACTGAAATAGAAACAGAGATGTTTGCTACCAGGATATTCTTTTTTCCGGAGTCAATTTAACTTGCTCCAATGCACTAAGTAAAGCTGAACACCACACTTTTCCCAAATAAATATTTATTTGGCCCCAGTAAATGAAGTCCTGTTTTACCATGATTCATTTTATATTAAACAAAAAGAGCTACCACTATTGTCATGTAAAAAAATAAGTGATACTTGCTATTACTTTTTCTCGTTCTTCACTGCTTTTCTTCTTTTTTGCTCGTACCTAAAAAGTTCGAATTTTTGTTGAGAAGACAAATATGTAACTTGTACTCAAGGCATTTTTTCATCCCCTAATGTACCTTACAGCTTTAGAATTTATGTGTAAAAAACATTTTGATGATACTGCAAACCTCTTATTTCATATGACAAGTCAATGAGAAACATTCAAAGGAAAGAAAATTCAGACTTTTTAATATCTAGAGGGCTTGCTTATATTCCCTTCCAGCACCTAAAAAACCCCAACGAGGTACAGTGGATAAAAAGCATGAGTTTTGAAATAAAAGAGACCACGCTCTGAATCCTACCTCTGCTATGTACTACCCTCAGTTTCACCATCTGTAAAATCGAGGTAATATCCACCCTCTAGTGTAAGTGCCTGGAATAAAGTTATGTATTTCTCTTACTGTATGGTGTTCCATAAATGGTAGCTATACACATAGTGTACTCAGTATAAACCAAATGATTAAAACCCTTTTAAGTAACACTCATTACACCATTAGAATTTTAACCTTTAGAAGTGTGAATTTAAGACTAAATTGAAAGTTGCTAAAGCTCATGTATATTTAAAGTCTAAGTGTACGATATATTAAGTGCTCTAGAAAACACTTGGGAAATTATTATTTACTGTTATTCTTGTCATAACAATGACTGGAGATGGTGGTAGCTGTGCTGAATCCACGTTTAGCAAGACCAAGACCGGGGATGCTGTCATGTGATGTCCAAGACAGCCGGACGCTCTAACATGACTTTTAGACAGCTTGCCAGTCATATAATAAACCTACTTGTAATATAGAAAAGACTATAGTTTGTTTCATTCATTCAGAGCTTTATTGAGAATTGTTTACCATTTTGGAAAATGTCATTGATGACAATGCCACTGAACAGTTTTTGAAGGGCAACAGCCTGAATTTTGTCTTAAGATTTGAAGTCTTCTAGTTATCACTCAAACATTTATGTACTGAAATAGTTTAGTAAATCTATACACTAGTATTTTTTTATATTTCTTTTTAAAATTCGTTAGGGGATATTAATATAAAATGTGAAGAGATATACACACACATACACACACACTACAAGTTTCAATTCATTTCAATTTCATTTCAGGGGGCATTACAAAATATTGCTACAAAAGGTGGGCAATAGCCCCTATTTTCCAAATGAGGAAACTAAGTCAAAGAGAGAAATACTTTAAAGATGATAACTTGCAGAACTAAAATTAACTAAGAATAGAGTACAAATAAAATCTAAGATAGGCATATCAGAGCTGAAAAGGACTATAGAGACTACGGAAACTAATTCTACTTCCTCACTTTATAGATAGGGAAAAAGATCATGCCAACATTTCTGTTCTACCTCAGCACTCTTCTATTCCCTCACTAGTAATAGTTCCAAATAAAAACAAGGGAATGCTGGGTTTCAATACAGTACATATCAAACAACATCTGTCATGTAATCAAAATACTAGTATAGGAAAAAGTAACTATTAGAAGAAAAATAAAATAGCTCAGAATAGAGATTTGTAAATATGGTTAATTACCATATTAGCTATATAATCAACTTCTAGAAAATGCAAAAATCATTCTGAAATGGAACTTCCATTTCTTTTTCACACTGCACATACTAGAGAAGTGAGTAAATGGAATATTCATGAAGTATTTCTTTTTTATTCATTTGTATTTATTAAAAACAAACATTTTAAAGTGAAGAAAGTGAATTTGATCTTATACTTACCTCCTCAATATGATCTGATTCTGATAAGGACTCAGATGATAAAGGCTTATCTTCAGAATATATCTTTCTCTTTTTGCTCTGTCCTTTAATGTCCTAAGGAAAATAAATACATGTACCTTGACTCAAAAAGATTTAAGGCTATGCCACGCAAGTTTTGTTTCTAATTAATAATTTTCCACTTATCACAAAAACCATTTGCATTTTAGAAATGTCTTATAGTTGGCTGCTCCCATATTAGGGGCATAGTTATTTAAAATTGTTAGATCTTCTTGTTGGACAGTGTGATATAGGGTCCTTCCTCATCTCTTATTACAGCATTTTAGAAATGTCTTAAATTGATGACATTTACCAATTTTCAGTCTTTAATTCCAACAAAGTAATTTTTATTAAATAGCCTGAAGAGATAATTACATGTAAATTGAGATGTAATATCCTTATTTTCTTTAAAAAAAAAAAACAAAGTTTATTTATTTAAGTAATGCATATACACAATGTGGGATCTGAACTCATGACCATGAGATCAAGAGTCGCATGCTCTTCCAACTGAGCCAGCCAAGTGCCCTCTCATTTTAAGTAAAATCTAACATGTCTTAAGAGACCCTGCAGATGGTTTAAGATTTGAGTCCCCTGTATTCTGTTTGGTTTCTACCCAGTGTTGGATCAGACAAGCCTAGTGCTGCAAAAAAGAAAAACAATGGGTAATTATTTGTGATCTAAAAAGATCTCTACACAGTAATAATTCCTTTCATGCATTATGAGTGTTAAATTCACATTAAAATAATGTTCATCTCTAAATATTTTTAATGATGAGAAAATATATAATTCTGGGGAAGAGAGCCTAGAGGAGTACTTAGGGACTTAAATATATATACTGAGGAGGGGCGCCTGGGTGGCTCAGTGGGTTAAGCCGCTGCCTTCGGCTCAGGTCATGATCTCAGGGTCCTGGGATCGAGCCCCGCATCGGGCTCTCTGCTCAGCAGGGAGCCTGCTTCCCTTCCTCTCTCTCACTGCCTGCCTCTCTGCCTACTTGTGATCTCTGTCTGTTGGATAAATAAATAAAATATTAAAAAATATATATATATACATACATACGTACTGAGGAATAAACATTTCAAAACACCTGAGGGAAGTATGGCAAAACGTTAAGGTTTTTTTAAAAAAGATTTATTTGCTTGAGAGAGAAAGAAAGAGAGTGACAGAGAACAAGCGGTGGGGAGGGGAAGAGGGAGAGAGAGAAAGGGGGCAGCAAACTCCCCAATTAGACTGGAGCCAGAGGTGGGGCTTGATCCCAGATCTGAGATCATGACCTCAGCCGAAATAAAACCAAGAGTCGGACGCTCAACTGAGCCCAGGCACCCCAATGTTAAGATGTATTAAAACTTCACAGTGGATGTGCTGGTTGTCATTTTGTTATTTTCCATATACTTTTTCTGTATGTCTGAACAGTTTATACAACAAGACCAAAAAAAAAAAACCCCCACACAATGAGAAAAAAAATGCTCACTACCCAATTGTACAGAAAAAATATATAAACTTTATATACCAGGAAGCCAATTTTAAAGATTAAACAAAAAATCACATAGAAAATAAACTAACAGTGATCTGTATTACAGGTGATTTAATTTTATTTCTACAAATACATTTATAATTTTGTTAGAAATGATAAATGCTAACTGTAAGCAAATTCATCCGAATCCTGCTACCAGAGATTAAAAAACATGAAGATTTTTAGAAACATCTCGCTATGTGTACATTTATAACTTTATATAGATACTTGCTATTTGGAACCTGCTCTTGTCATCCAATCCTTCCATGCCAACTACATCATCATTTACGGCTGCCTCTGACATTCACTGAAAGCATATGCCACAATTTACTTAACCCATGTTTTTCTGGATGGCAGCTATATATATGGGCTATTTGCTATTAAAAAAAGTTGAAGTGGAATGAAGGATACATGAATGCAAAAATCTTTACCTAATAATGTCTAAATCAAAGACCAAAGTAGCTTTCACCCAAATGTCTCCCACCCCCCACCCCTAATGGTTTATGTCACTCCTTTAGGAATCATACTTTACCAAGAAACCTCTGTTTCAGGCTTTTATCAATCCTATAAATCTCAAGATTACTGGAATACAGTCCATATTTTCTTTTAGAACTGCCTAAACATGGATTTTACCACTTCTTCTGTGTACGTGAAGTATCAATTTTCAAATTAATAAAGATTAGTTTTTAATTATGTATTTCTAATAGTTTTTCCTAAATCTGTTCATTATATTTAAATTTTGTTCATGATTTATTTATTTTTTTTGTGATCTCTTTTTGTCATTAAGTATTAAAATTATGTGGTCAGAAGTGTTTTGCGTTTTGAGGCATAGGCCTTCCCTATCCCAATATTACAGTCACCCCTGTCTTTCTCTAGTTATACTTTCATACATTTAAAACTGACTTATCAGTGATTTATTTGGCCTTAAGGAGGGACCAGTTTTATACTTTCCAGCTGGCTAGTCATTTTGTCCTAAGAAAAGTCTTTTTCTTTTTCTTTTTTTTTAAAGATTTTATTTATTTGACAGAGAGAGACACAGCGAGAGAGGGAACATAAGCGGGGGAGTGGGAAAGGGAGAAGCAGGCTTCCCACTGAGCAGGGAGCTGGACACAGGGCTCAATTCCAGGACCCCAGTATCGTAACCTGAGCTGAAGGCAGATGCCTAACGACTGAGCCACTCAGGCATCCCAAGAAAAGCCACTTTTATCATTCATTAAACCCACAAATACTTACAAGTTTTTACTTGGGCTCTACACTGCTCCACTGCTTCCTTCCCGTCCCATTCCTGTCCCATACCACACTGTCTGATGCTTAAAAAATACTTAATGTCTAGTTAGGGTAAGTCATACCCAGGAACATTTATTAAATCTTCATGTGCTTCTCTGTCTCCTGATCAGTTCTTCAAATTTTTCCTATATATTCTTTGTTACTATTAGAATGGGATATTTTGGGGCACCTGGGTGGCGCCCTGGTGGTTAAGCCTCTGCCTTCAGCTCAGGTCATGATCCCAGGGGCCTGGGATCCAGCCCCTCATCCGGCTCTCTGCTCAGCGGGGAGCCTGCTTCCTCCTCTCTCTCTCTGCCTGCCTCTCTGCCTACTTGTGATCTCTCTCTCTGTCAAATAAATAAATAAAATCTTAAAAAAAAAAAAAGAAATGGGATAGTTTCATCCACTGTTAGTTATTACACTAAATTTTCACAATTTAAAAATGAGTCGAAAACAATGACTGATATATGACTTACAATTACACCCTCTTAAAAAAAGATTTATTTTAGAGACAGAGAAAGCACACGAGCATGGGCTGGAGGAGGGGCAGTGGGAGAAGAAGAGAGAAAAATCCTCAAGCGGACTCCCTGCCGAGTGCAGAGCCCAGGGCGGGGCTCAATCCCAGGATCCTGAGGTATGACCTGAACCAGAGCTGAGAGTCAGATGCTTAGGACTGAGCCACCCTGATCCCCTTAAAATTACACCATTTTGGTAACACTCTACATTAACTATACCAGAATTAAAATAAAAAACTTAAAAATATATATATATTACCCAGGAAGAACAATTACACCCTTTTAAAATCGTAACAGACATTCTAAACAAGATTAAGAGAAGCCATGGGCCAAAAAAATGTTCATTATGTGTATAAAAGATGAGTAGTATCCAAAATATGAAACTCCTGGGTCGCCTAGTATCATAGTCGTTTAAATGTCCCATTCTTGGTTTTGGCTCAGGTCGTGATCTTAGGGTCATGAGATCAAGCCTGGCTCTGGGTCCATGTTTGGCATGGAGTCTGCTTAAGATTCTCTCCCTTACCTCCCCCAAGTCTACTATGTCCAAGTGACATATTATATGACTGCCTTTAAATGATACTGGGAGGGGGAACCCAGACCTATCCCAAATCTCCATCTCTCTCTGTGGTCCACAGTGTCCTGGTCAAGACTACCCAGGAAAGAATCATTCTTCAACTTGCCCTCCATAAGGCAAGCCTCACCCCAGCTGCACACCCATTGCCCAGCACAGCTACAAAGGGATTAGCCTGGCCAGCTCTTGGCGCTATGTGAAAGCTTCTACTGAAGCTCTTCCATGTAGAACCAAAACCACCTACTTGTTGGGTGGTTCTTACTAAAAAAATCAGACCTAAGCTGAACAGTCTATAAAAGGACGTCAGTGTTCTAGTCTAAAAAGGTGAGGGAAGGGAAGCAATCAGCAAAATCTAGAATATAGGAAACTTCTACTGTTTTCTTAAAAAATACATTTCAAGAGGAAAATTTAAAAAAAGGGGGAGAGTTATAAATTAAAGGGGACTTATGAGATTTAATAATCAAATGCCATCTTAGAATTTGCCTGGATCATGACATAAATCAACTATAAAAATTTTTATGAAAAAGGAGGACATTTTGAAACACTATTATTATATTTGAAATTATTGTGAAAATGTTAATATGCAATAGTACTGTTTAATTTTTAAACATGGTCTTATATTTTAAAGATAAATACTAAGTATTTGTGGCTAAAGTAAAGTTAAAATTTAAAAAAGAGGTGGGGGAAGAAGTAGTGTGAGAGTTTCGTGGTAAGCTTTTATTTATCTAGTCCTTAAATCTGCTGAATATGCAATGTTAATGCTACCTTTCATTTGTCTTACAGTTAGCAAAAAGCAACTGGCTTTCCAAAGTGATACTATTAATACAATTCTATTTGTAAAAAACACAAAGGATAATTTGCCTCCTATACCCGATTCATAAATAGCAAGCAGGATTGTTTTAATTCCAATAAATTCCATTTGTTTTAATATAAATAAGTGCATTTTTAAGTAATCTCTACACCCAACAAGGGGCTCGAATCTACAACCCCACCCAAGAATTAGAGTATGGGTTGTTTTTAAGGGGGTGACGAAGTTTTTAAACTAGAGAGCTGGTCACTGCACAACACTGTACATACACAATATTCCTTCCTCCAAATTGTAATTTTAAAATGGTTAATAGCATATTATGTAAATTATACCTCAATTTAAAAAAAACATATAAAAATACTGAGTAAAATATAGTGACTCTGGTCTACAGTTTTTTTCATCAATAATTGCTTTCTTTAGGTTTTTAAGAACCAGAAAAAGATTTTTCTCTAAGATTTTGCTTATTTTATTTATTTGAGAGAGAGAGAGAAGGGGGAATGGCAGAGGGAGAGGGTATTGAGCCCGACTGAGCAGGGAGCCTGATCCCAGGATCCTGGGATCATAACCTGAGCCGAAGGCAAAGGCTTAACCAAATGAGCTACCCAGGTGCCCCACTTTTCTGAATTTTTAACCTTTGATAATGAATTCAACAAATAATTTCCTTAAGTCAAAACAAAATGCTATAAAAGCAAAAGAAATAAATTTCTTAAATTAAAAGGAAGAATACATTACTGTTAATTTCTAGACATAAATGAAGTATTTTATGATAGATTAAAATAAAATTATAATTACCTTTTCTTTCTCAGTTGCATCCTTTGACCTTTTCTTCTTTTTTAAACTGTCCTAAACAAACAAACATATATATACATATCAATTTGAAATGTAAGAGAGCGCGTAAGGACAAAAACAGCAAAAAGGTGATTTGCTCTAGGACTAAAAAAAGTTTATTTCAATACCAGAACTTCATTCTGAAAATAAGGGACATGTATGTCACATATATATGTATGTGCTTGTATGGCAATAAGGCTTTTTTTTTTTTTTTTTTTAAAGATTTTGTTTATTTAACAGAGAGAGAGAGAGAGATCACAAGTAGACAGAGAGGCAGGCAGAGAGAGAGGAGGAAGCAAGCTCCCCGCTGAGCAGGCCCGATGCGGGGCACAATCCCAGGACCCTGAGGTCATGACCCCAGCCAAAGGCAGAGGCTTAACCCACTGAGCCACCCAGGTGTCCCAAGGCTTCTTTCTTTATCTGGCTGTATATC
This sequence comes from Mustela putorius furo, assembly GCF_011764305.1. NCBI lineage: Eukaryota > Metazoa > Chordata > Mammalia > Carnivora > Mustelidae > Mustela > Mustela putorius. The sequence goes on from NW_025421998.1 coordinate 35,691,574, forward strand.
AAATCTATGCATACCAAAAATGATAGACATTGTAATAACCACAGGGTTTCTTTTAAAATAAGACTTAATGCCATTTGCTTATTTTTGCCTGTGGTGGTCATACGCACTGAGGTTCTCTTTTTTTTTTTTTTTAAAGATTTTATTTATTTATTTGACAGACAGAGATCACAGGTAGGTAGAGAGGCAGGTAGAGAGAGAGGAGGAAGCACGCTCCCTGCGGAGCAGAGAGCCCGATGTGGGGCTCGATCCCAGGACCCTGGGATCACGACCTGAGCTGAAGGCAGAGGCTTTAACCCACTGAGCTACCTAGGCGCCCCCGCACTGAGGTTCTCATTCACACTGTCCTCAGAAATCCCCAAACTGATTTTTCTACTCTCCCTATAAGGAAGAAAGGTGAGAATTTCTGCTTCTGATTCTTTTAGTTTTAGCCATTAACATCCCTGAGCCTTCCTCATCCATATGGATGAGGCTTGTTGAGAGAATTAAGCTAACATGTCCATTGCTCAGAACTGTGCCTAACACATACTAGGCATCTGAAAAAGATTAACTATCCATATTAGACTGACTCTTCTGTCTTAGAAGACAAAAAGAAAACCAACATTTACTAACAATTTTCTAGATGCCAGGCATTTTGTCAGAAGAAATCATACTAGGACAAGTAGAGATCTGCCCCCAAATGAGCTGTTTTGTTCTCCTGGGGTTCTAGAACAGTGTTTGTAAAACTGTGGCCCAAAGATAGGCCTGTATCAGAATCACAGGGGACAAATGTTAAAAATGTAGACTTCTGAGCCTAAGGCAGACTTACTAAATCAGACTCTCTCGACATGAGGCCTAGGAATCTACATTGCTATTGCAACCTGCATGTATTTCTTATTACCACATATGTTTGAGAGCCAATTATGTTTCACAGTTCTGGACATACAGAACAGATTTAGGTATAATGGAAAGGACACTGGATTAGATAGTGGAGTATGTTTTTTCTTCTGAACTCTCACTTCTGTATGAAAATGGGAAAAACAATGTCTGCCATGTTTATTATAAAAGCTGTCATGGAAATGCTGAGACATGAAGGCATATGTGGAAATATTTAGAGAACAATAAAATCCCATATGTAAGAAAGATATTAAGTTTATCAATTGAGTGGCACAGTCCATCAAAGTACAAAAAATAGCATCTCATCTGTAAACTGACAGCAATTTAAGATAGGATGACCTAAAAGGAAAAAAAAATGTGTTTGTTATCTAAAATGTTGCTGATTTTACCTTACTGTCCGATTCAGTTTCTGACATGGAGCTTTCAGAAGATTTATGTGAACGATTCTTCTTTTTCTTTTTCCTTTTTCCTTGTTTTTTGTCCTATATAAAACATTTTTAGAAATATTTGCTTTCTCTTTCAAAAATATAATCGATGCATTTTATTAATACCAAAACTTTATCAATGAACAAACTTAAATGAAAGAACCAGTTTGCAAGTGCATGTTTTACATAATAATTTTTTAAGCAAACTCTATGCCCATGTGGGGCTTGAGCTCACAAACCCAAGATCAAGAGTCATGTGCTCTACTGACTGAGCCAGCCAGGTGCCCCATTCATAAGTAATGCTTAAAATGTAACTTATATTAATCTTCCTGCTTTATAAAAAAAAGTCAAGTAATTTAAATCACATGTAACCTCTAGCATCTAGTCAAATAGCATTTTAGATTTTTAGACTCCATTTCTTTTACTGATGTTTTTAAAGAGAATAAGACAAATTTAGGAATTAATATATATATTTATATCTAAATATATACTTAAATACCTAGTTATTTATTCATATCAGTGCTCTCAGTTATGGATAATTAACCAAAACCTGGAAGCCAAAGTTTCTAACAGGTATTTCATAATGGATATCCTCTTGTCATTAAAAAAACAAAAACAAAAAAACAAACTAGAGATTATTATTTCATAAACCATTACAGGCAAGTCTTACCTCATCTTCAGAATCTGAGGAACTGCTGGAAGAATCAGAGCTTGATGAAGAAGAAGATGAATACTTGACCAAGCACAAAATAATTAAAGCTTGTGAGATGCAGGAATTATTTTTCTTTCTTATCACTAAGTCTCTCAAATACTTAACAAAATCAATCTAGTGGTCTGAGAGATCTACACAGATGCCTTAAATATTAAAATGTCAAATATCACACTCCCCACACTCCCTCACATACACGAAAAAGGCTCAACAAAGTAACAACAGATATGCCAATGGTAATCAATGTTCTCTCTTTCTCTCCCTGACAACAACAGAGTTACCAGGATATAAGGAGGTAAGTGCTTTTCTTTATACTGCTAATACAATAAAACCCACCCATAACTACTAAAGGACTTCAAGACTCCTTGACTCATTTACAGTTAACATACAGATCATAAAAATTATTCTTACTTTTCTTGTAGACTCTTAATTGTAACATTTAGAAAAATGGAAAACTTTTGCTCACCCTACCAGATTTCTTCTTTTCTTTTTTCTTTCTCTAAAAGCAAACAAATAAAAGTACAAATCTAAATATGTTGATGTGAGTTTTTAAAATTATCTATTGGCAGTAGGACACAGATTATGAAAACCCAAATAGGACATTAAAAACAGCATTAAGCTCAAAATGGCATTACCTGTCTTTTTTTGGATGAGCTCTCACTTCCACTTAGCAATTTCTCCCTGTGTTTTTCTAGTTCTTTCTTCCAGTTCTGCAAAAAGGTTATGAACACCATCAGAGGCTATATATCCCCTTGTAATACACCTGATATAGACAGCCACTACTTCCTTTCCTCTGTCCTCTACTACCTCTCACCATCTTGGCCTCTAAGTACAGGGAAAAATACAGGTGCCAGAACCCTGTCACCAAAAGACCCTTTACTAGCTCCTTCCTTCCTTCCTTCCTTCCTTCCTTCGACAGCGTGAGTGGGGGTGGGGTGGGGAGTGGGAAGGAGAGGGAGAGAGACCCTTAAGCAGACTCTGCATAGAGTCTGAGGTGGGGCTCAATCTTACAACCCTGAGATCGTGACCTGAGCCAAAATCAAGTCAGCCACTTAAGCCACTGAGCCAAGCAGGCACCAGCCACACTAGTTCTTTTCTTTAAAAAAAAAAAAAAAAAAAAATATTTTATTTATTTATTAGAGAGAGAGAGAGAGAGAGAGAGAGAGACAGAGAGCGTGCTTGTGCATGCAAGCAGGGAGAGGAAGAGAGGGGAAGGGAGATGGATAAGCAGACTCCCAGCTGAGCCTGAAGCCTGATATGGGGCTCAATCCCTAGACCCTGAGATCATGACCTGAGCTGAAATCAAGAGTTGGCCACCTAACTGACTGAGCCACCCAGGCACCCGGCCCCACTAGCCCTTTTCAAAGAGGGTATTAAAGAGTGGGAGTTCTACACTGTATATTGAGAGGAATAGTCAGTATTATCAGTGAGGCTGAGAACCTTTTCTTTTTAACGAAGATGGTTAGATTCTATTTCCAAAGCTGAATTTATCTATCCATCCATCCATGTATATTTTTAAAAGATTTTAAGTAATCTCTCTACCCAACATGGGGGTTCAAACTCACAATCCTGAGTTCAAGAGTTGCTCACTCTACTGAATGAGCTAGCTAGGCAACCCTGAATTAATCTACATTGTAGCTGAAATACTACACACGTTTGTAACCAAAACAGGCAAATATCATGGAAATCTCAGGGTAATATATAGCACACAAGTACACAGGGGCATGGGAAGCTAAAGAGAAGTCAATTTTAGAAAACCCAAGATGACATAAATTACTGTAATATGGTATTCCTCTTTTTATTTTAAAGAAATCATACATTTAGGGTGCCTATTTTTTCAAACAAGTACTATTTACAAACCTCATTCATTTTTTCTTCAAATTCAGCCAATGCCTTGGAGCCTTTCTTTTTCTTTTCTAATTGTTCTTTCACTTCTTCCCTTAAAAAATAGGAAACAAGTAAGTTTTCAAGCAATTCCTATTAGAGGTGGATGCTTACAAACAGAACAAAATTTTCATAAATAAAAATTTCTTAATATCCTAATAAACCTCCATTTCAGTGTTGATAGGTTTAAATTATTTTGCTCACATCCTCCTTAATCAAATATTATGAATACACTCTGTCAGATACCACTGATCATTCCTTTTCTAAGTATGGATTATAAGAGCTAATACACCAAACATCTGAGCACTTATATACAAGTGGCACTGTTTTTAATACATGCTACTTTAATCCTAATAATCCTGTGAGAAAATACAGTATTATTACTCCTATTTTACAGAAAAAGAAGGGAAGCTTGAGGACGGTATAAATTCTTCCTCAAGTCCCAAAGCTAGTAGTTTCAGTGTTAGGGTGCGCTAAAGTCTATTTAAACTACTATTTTTATACTAAACATTAATTTTATAATGCACCTCACATATGGGACAGAAGAGTTGATACAGCATGCCTGACAGCTTATTCCTAGAAAGGCCCATTTATGAGTTTAGCCCTGGCTGGCATCTGGGAATTTGGATTCTGGAAAGGTGCTTACCATTCCCTCATAAGAGTAGCTCACTGTACGAATACTACGAATACTACTGTTGAGGGTGATCACCTGCATTTCTTCTGGGAGTCTGGGATTTTGACACCTGATAGGCAGAGGCTGACCAGTCCCCAATAAAAGCCCTGGGCACATGGAGTCTCTCACAGACTCCCCTGGTTGGCAACACCTCAGATGTGTTAAGACAACTCATTGCTGAGGTTATAAATTCATCCTATGTGATTCCACAAGAGAAGAAGCCGTACAAATCTGAGCCTAGTCTCCCCGAGACTTCACCCCATGATCCTTTTCCCTTACTGTGGCTGGTACACTCTGTAATAAATCTTATCCAAAAGTACATCTATCTGGGAGTCCTTCTACCTCTTTAGAGGTAGAGAAGAGAACGGTATGAAAGGTTATCTGGTAGCTATACAGGATGGTGGGTTCTCAAATACTTGCTTTACAGTTATGCATGATGCATGTGTTTCATACACTGACAAGAAAGCACCTATGAGTATCACTTCAAAAATTATGTGTGACAACTGATTTGCAAGCAGTAAGAGTTGTAACAGTAACCTTTAAAAAATTTACAAAAACCTTATAAATGTCTAAATTGTTTTACAAATACCAGGTAGGCCTTGGTCGATTCAGATAATCTTGGATCGTTGGCCCCGAAGACTGGATTGGACCCCTTGATCTGGCCATTGCTATTGGGTTCATATAGGCCTTGAGGAAAGAATAAAAATTAACTCAATTAAAAAAATAAAAATGCAAATGCTCACTTACTCACCAAGCATGCTTTATTATAAATGCATACTATGTCTAACTAAGCATGAATAATCTGACTAACCAAATTTTTGTTATAAAAAATAAATTTAATGGTCTACTAAGTCTCACAAGTTTGAGAGGTGAGTAATATCGCTATTTCACAGGAAAAAAAAATGTTTTTCACCAGAGATTTAATGAAAATAATAGTGATACCTCTTTCTTACTGTAAGATTACTTTATAATGTCTTCTCCTAAAGCCCGATAACCCTGTAAGACTGTAACACTATGCTCACTGGCAAATGAAGAAACTTAGATGTGAAGAAGTTGAAGATGTAACTTTTTTTTCAAAGATATTATTTATTTATTTGACAGACAGAGATCACAAGTAGGCAGAGAGGCAGGCAGAGAGAGAGGAGGAAGCAGGCTCCCTGCTGAGCAGAGCCCGATGTGGGGCTCCATCCCAGGACCCTGGGATCATGACCTGAGCCAAAAGCAGAGGCTTTAACCCTCTGAGCCACCCAGGCGCCCCTCTACTGTATCTTTTATCTCAGAAAGTATATGCCATACTGATGGCAATTTGTCTTGCCAACTTTTGACACCAAAAAATTAAATTATGCATAGACAACAAAAGAAAAAAAAACCAGATAGAGAGGACTTTATAAAAATTAAAACATTTGTGTATCAAAGAACACTACCAAAAGAGTGAAAAGACAATCCACAGAATGAAAGAAAATATTTGCAACTCATACATTTAATAGGCAATTAATATCCAGAATGCATAAAGAAATCCTACAACTCAACAGCAAAAAACCCAAACGATCCCATTAAATGTGCAAAGGACCTGAATAAACATTTCTCCGAAGAAGATATTCAAATGTCCAAGAGCACATGAAGAGATGTTCAACTCACCAGTCACTGGGGAAATGCAAATCAAACTACAATGAGATGCCACCCTGTACCCATTAGGATGACTACTACCAAAACCAGAAAATAACACATGCTGTCAAAAAGAGGGAGAAACTGCAATCTTTACACATTGCTGGTGAGAATATAAAAGGGTGCAGCTGTCATGGAAAAGTTGGGTTTCCTCAAAAAGTTCAATAGAGAATGACCAGATGATCCGATGATTCCAACTCTTAAGTGGAACTAAACAATAACTGAAAGCAGGGACTCAAACAGATACTTGTACACTCCTGTTCACAGCAGCATTATACAAGACAGCCGAAAGTGAGAACAATCCAAATATCCATCTACTGATAAATGGATAAACAAAATGTGGCACATACAGAAAATGGAGTATTACTCAGCCTCAGAAAGAAATGACATTTGTGAGCCTGAGTGGCTCAGTCAGTTAAGCATGTGACTGCTGATTTCAGCTCAGGTCCCGAACTCAGGGTCATGAGATTGAGCCCTGCATCTGGCTTTGTACTGGACCTGGAGCCTTTTTAAGATTCTTTCTTTCCCTCTGTCCCCCACTTAAAAAAAAAAAATTTTTTTTTTAATTTTAAAACATTTTATAGCTGTTTATTAAGATGGTATCTTGGTTTTTGGTAACTTGCTTTTGCTTTTGAGAAATCTTGGACACCTTTCCATATCAATAACTATAGATCTACTCTTTAGTGGCTGCATAGAATTGATTTTGAGGGTATACTTTATAATGCATCTCAGTTTGATAGCTCTTTGTGTACTTTCCATTTTCCCTATTTTTGTAATTTAGTTTTGAACATCCTTGTATATGTTTGCATTCTTTGGAAATGAACAGTTTTTACAATTTTAAGCTTAAGATACATTTTTCTTAACTGCTACTAAAATTATGTCATGGTACCAAAGGAATGAGACGATGTTAGATGGACAGATAGATAATCTCCTATTGTAAAAATGATGAGCTTGGCTTTGCACATTGTACCTGCTTCTGGTTAGGATTGTCAGGGTCATTAGTAGGGCTAGCAACTCTTCTGTTGCAGCCTCCATTGATTGTTGTATTTCCACATGAACTGAGTGAAATTCTTAGCAGAGGCAGTTGAATGAAATATTTGAGAACATAACAGTTGATGTAAAACACACTACATGCCTCTCTGTAAAGAGAGTTGAATTTGATAGTCACATCTAGCCCTGGTCCTGTAAACATCCCTGACATTAAGAGCTCTAGAATTAGTTCCTGCCTATAAGAAAATTATGTTAATGGATTTTTCATCCCAAGTAATTAGTTAGGCAGTATCCAGCTGAATGGAAGTAGTTTTCAGTATGTGTTGTTTATAATGGTTTTATATTGTTTGCTCTGCCAGAGAAATCTGGAAATATATAACCCATTTTTTTTAAATGTTTACAGTTTTTTTTTTAAAAGATTTTATTTATTTATTTGACAGAGATCACATGTAGGCAGAGACAGGCAGAGAGAGAGGAGGAAGCAGGCTCCCCGCTGAGCAGAGAGCCCGATGCGGGGCTTGATCCCAGGACCCTGAAATCATGACCTGAGCCGAAGGCAGTGGCTTAACCCACTGAGCCACCCAGGTGCCCCTATAACCCATATTTGTTATTTGGCAAATATTGGTTATTTTCACAGGTTTTGCTAAATAAAATGCAACAAATACATTAACATCCTTTCACTTCCTTGTGAACATTAAGTAATGGTTTTGTTTAAAGCCTTAAAATCAACTTTGGTAGTAGTCATTTTCTACCACTATTCTTTTTATTTAAAAAATGGAAGAAAAGAATAAAATTTTTTAAAAACTGGAAGAGTTTTGGGGCACCTGGGTGGCTCAGTGAGTTAAGCATCCAACTTTTCATTTAAGCTGAGGTCATATCTTGGCATTGTGGGATCCAGCCCTGTGTGGAGCTTCGTGCGCAGTGCAGAGTCTGCTTGTCCCTCTACCTCTGCTCCTCCCCAGCTCACGCACTCTCTCTCAAACAAATAAATGAAATCTTAAAAATAAGTAAATAAATAAGAGTTTTTGTAAATGCTTATTGGATTGGGTTAAATTTCGAAAACCAGGGGTGGCTGGGTGGCTTAGTTGGTTAAGCATCTGCTTTCAGGGGTGCCTGGGTGGTTCAGTGTGTTAGCCTAATTTGGGGCATAGAGCCTACTAAAAAAAAAAAAAAAAAAAAAAGAATCGTAACACATTTACCACATTTGACAGTCTTCAAATATTCTAGCATGTATCTTAAAATCACATTAATTAACATTTCTATGTGCCTTAATGTCTATTGTGAAACTGCTTCCCCAAAGTACATACCAGTTTGTCTTAGGGTTTACTTTTCAAGGGAAAATTAAATAGTAAAGTAATATATTCACATGCTAAGACTCTTAATTATAGACAACTTATGGTACTATCACATGAGCTATCTGTCTATGCAATAAGGTTTAACTTTCAAGCTTTTGACCATAAACACTACCCTTAGTCTGCATAAGTACATTCCACATATCTCAATTATTTACTTTAATTGTAACAGCAGTATTTATTAAGTGCATCTTACGTGTTAGGCTCCTTTGCAAAAACACTTGATGGTCTATGCTCATAAACATTAAGCAACAATGCTTTTTTTAAAAAATTAAGATTATTTATTTATTTATTTGACAGACAGAGATCACAAGTAGGCATAGAGGCAGGCAGAGAGAGAGGGGGAAGCAGGCTCCCTGTTGAGCAGAGAGCCTGATGCAGGGCTCGATCCAAGGACTCTGGGATCATGACCTGAGCTGAAGGCAGAGGCTGTAACCCACTGAGCCACCCAGGGCCCCAAAAAACAATATTCTTAACACTAAGGGGGTGATTGGTTAGGCATCGGTTAAAATATAGAAAGTATGCAATTTCCTAAACTGTCTATGACTTAATCACTTTAAATACTGTGATCTTATAAATCAAACACTTGTATTCATATGTAATTAGAAATGTCTGTGGCTCCAAATTGCTGCATGAGTTTGGGTAACAGAAAACAATCTCTTTTTGAAACTCAGGATATTGGGGCACCCAGCAGGCTCAGTCGGTGGAGCACACAACTCTTGATCTCAGGGGCTGCCAGATCGAGCCCCACGAAGATGCAGAGAGTACTTAAAAATAAAATCTTTTTAGGAGCGCCTGGGTGGCTCAGTGGTTAAAGCCTCTGCCTTTGGCTCAGGTCCTGTCACATCCGGCTCTCTGCTCAGCAGGGAGCCTGCCTCCTCCTCTCTCTCTCTGCCCGCCTCTCTGCCTACTTGTGATCTGTCAAATAAATAAAAAAATCTTTAAAAAATAAAATAAAATCTTTTTTTTTCTTAAAGATTCTATTTATTTATTTGACAGAGATCACAAGTAGGCAGAGAGGCAGGTAGAAGGGGTGGGGAGGGAGCACGCTCCCTGCTGAGTAGAAAGCCCGATGCAGGGCTTGGTCCCAGGACCTCAGCTGAAGACAGAGGCCCAAATACACTGAGCCACCTAGGCACCCCTTAAAAATAAAATCTTAAAAAAGAAACCCAGGATGGCAAACTGGGCTCAAGGGAATACATAGTGGGCAGGTACTAAAAAGGATGCAAGAACAAAATGTGCAGACCTTCATTTGTTACTTTGATTACCTATTTTTATCTAGAGGATACATCTGTTTTAGAGGGCAAAAAGTATCAAGAATATGAGGGAAACTTCTGAAAATAATGGGGACAACCGGTGGCCATCATGAATTTATGAACACTTTACAAATCTTGAGAACTAAAATGTTCAGTTAAAAAAAAAAACTGTTCAAGAATGTACAACACCTATCGTGACCCCTGATGTCAAGCATGGACTACAGGTGAAAATAATGTGTCAAGACAGGTTCATCAATTTTAACAATGCACGACTCTCCAATAGCTTTCAAAGTAGGTGAGGCTGTGCATGACTGGTCCTGGAATACATGGGAGCTCTCAGTACGCAAGGCTCAATTTTCCTATGAATCCAAAACTGCTCTAAAAAGTAAAGTCTACTTTATTTTATTTTTTTTAAGAAGATATTTATTTATTTATTTATTTATTTGACAGACAGATCACAAGTAGGCAGAGAGAGGAGGAAGCAGGCTCCCCACTGAGCAGAGAGCCCTATGCGGGACTTGATCTCAGGGCCCTGAGATCATGACCCGAGCCAAAGGCAGAGGCTTTAACCCAATGGGCCACCCAGGCGCCCTAAAGTCTACTTTAAAGAAAAAAAAAAAAAGATCTTAAGTAATCTCTACAGGCAACGTGAGGCTTGAACTTAAAACCCTGAGCTCAAGAGTAGCATGTTCTGCCGACTAAGCCGGCCAGGCGCCCCAAAGCAGTCTTTTTTGAAAACAAAACAAAACCTTCGACGTAGACTTCATGAGTTTTTTAAATTTATTTTTATTTTTTTAAAGGTTTTATTTATTTATTTGACAGAGAAGGAGATCACAAGTAGGCAGAGAGGCAGGCAGAGAGGGGGAAGCAGGCTCCCTGAGAAGAGAGCCCGATGTGGGGCTCGATCCCAGGACCCCGAGATCATAATCTGAGCTGAAGGTAGAGGCTTAACCCACTGAGCCACCCAGGCACCCCTATGAGTTTTTTTTAGAAAGCAATTCTATCATCTTTAGGACTATGATTTTACTATCAATGTAAGAATTAAAAATACCATTATTTTCAGAGGCAAACAATCCTTTTATTTAAACCAAGAGTTACGACGTACTGAACTTAGTATCAGATGACCCAAGTTTTGCTCCATGCAACGAGGAGACTAAACTAGACAATCTGTCTTCTAACTCTTGATTTCATGTTTTCATTCCCACAGCCTTTCAAGTGCAAATAAAAAATCTTACCAGAACACTCTGTGCCATGACAGCATACCAAATAATAAGCAGAGCCCAGAGTTATTATCAAAACGTTCTAGTAAATGAAGCTAATTTGAAAAGTTTCAAATGCTTCAAAGGGATATGTAAACCAACACTTTTCCCCAGTAAAAGAAAACAAAAACATCTTAGGTCTCTGTATGAAATGGTATCCAAGGTCTGGTGATTTCTAAACATTCAAACCCTCAGTCATTAAAGAATCAAACCACTCTTAACGCCTCAAACCTAAGGATGCTCCAGCAGAACACCATTTCAACTCTACGAGAATCAGGATATCAGAAAAAGGTCTGACCTACAGTCATTCCTTAACCTTGTAAGGCTAACCACTGTGGTTCCTAGACATCTTTGATTATGAAGGCTATATAAAATTAAAACACACGTTTTGAACATAAGAAATGCTCTCATTTCATAAAAGTAATGCTCTTTTAGCAGCTCCCCCCCGCCTGAAAATGCAATAATCACTGAACACAAAAGTTCATTAAATTTAGTATATTAACTTTAATAACTGCATGTATGTATGTAATGCATTTATTTATGTTTTGCTGCTCAGTGGCTATAACTCTGTCACAGATAAATTCCAGGAACTGTAAGGCTGCAACCTATTATGTTTACCATCCATCCAGTCTGATTTATAATCTGGACTTTCCAGACCAAACTAGCAGCCATGAAGAACGCCTCCTTCCCCCTCTTGTCAAAAGCACCTTCTCTTCTGAATGCCTTCAGAACCACGAATCTCCATCATCAAGTATTTCTTACTCTTTCTGCTATTACTTATTCCTGTGTCTCCTTTATCTCATTTACTACAACAACTTTCAAGCCAAGCATTCCCTGGCTATCTGCCTTCTGCGGTTTTAACTATTTTGCAAAGTTGTGGAGAACACTGATACCCCTTTAGAGACGAAGAAACTGAAGCTCGGAGAAGAAAAGCAACTCGTCTTGGTCACTCAACTCCCGAGGGTCCAAAACTGACACGCCAGTCCACGCCTGATTCCAAAGACAACCGTCTGCACCCTTCATTCTTACACAGGGCCTCCTAGGTGCCAGGTCGTGGTAAGTGCTGAGAACACGAAGCCCAATGCTTCCATGCTGGTCCTCAAACGGGAGGCTGTCTCCGGCCAGAACTGGGCGCGCAGCAGGCCCACGGAAAGGAGCCGCGCCCGAGGCCTCCACGCCTCCATCCCACCTGCGTGCGCCCCGCAGGGGCCTGGAGCCAGGGTGGGCGATCCCCACAAGAGGGCGAGTCCCCGCGCCGCCAGGGGCCTCCGACTCCGGACGTACACCCAAGAGGAGACGAATTCCTTGAGCCGCTGTGGCTCCAAAAACTGGGCACTGCCAGCCCGAGTGCGGGACGAGGGAAAGGAGCCAGGAAGCACCGACCCAAGGAGCGGCGGGGTTGAGAAAAAAGGGTGACACGAGAGAGGAGAAGAGAGGAGAGAGTGGGGGGCCCCAAAGCGCCAACTGCGTGCGCGGCGCACGCGCGTCTGGGGCCGGCGGGGATGGGGGGAGCTGGGTCGCCCGGCTCGAGGTCCAAGCGCCGCCGCTGACCCTCAGGCCCCGTCGGGAAAAGCAAGGGGCTCCGCTCTCCTGCCGCCGGCTCCCGCGTCGCCCCACTGTTTTTCCCACCGGGTACTCACCACCCGATTGTCCCGCTTCCCCATGGTGCAGGACTGAGCCCACAAACGCCGAGGGAGAAGAGGCCAGAAAGCGGCCGAAAAGGGCCCGCCGGAGGTCCTTCTGCCGACTCTCTACCCTGCCCAGAGAGAGGCGCCTCGCGGCCCTAGCGGCCGCACACGGCCACAGCGCCACCTACCGCTGCGGAGGAGAGGCGGGCGTCTGCGATCACCCGCGGTTCCCAGGCTTCTCCCGGCGGATCCCAGCCCAGGACAGGCGGGTACTGCTCTTCTCCTACAGCGGGCTCACCAAGGCGACACACACCCGTTCGGCGTTGGACTGTTTTACTCTCTTCCATTTCTGATGCGCCGAAATCCTCATTCTAGGGGATACGAAGATGATTCCAGTACTTACTATGGGCTTAACATAGCGCAAGTGCTGGCAGTAAAGTGACCGCCAGGACAGACTGGGTCCCTCAACAGAGTCCATCATCAAGTGGTGGGGGAGAAGACAGTACTGTCACAGATGTCGCTAGAGAAATGGGACTTTATGTTCAATTATTGAACATAACATGCATAAACATGCATTTATTTCACACTAATTGTTGAACTTCTATTTTGTGCAATTCGCTGAGGAGGTGACTGGGAAGCTGGATACGATGCAGGACCCAAAGACCATGAAGATACCAGCCCTTCCTTCAAAGGGCGTGTCTACAACCTGGTAGGGGAGTTATACAGACAGAGGGCCAATTTTATTACATGATTTTTCATAATAATGGAAGTACAGTACTAAACTTCAAGGGAGGTGATCTGGGCTCCAAAGAGGGAGTCATTATATTTACTGTTTGTAGACATGGCTAATGTTGGGCCACTGTGGGCCCATCTAAGCATGATGTTATTAGAAAGTAATTGAAGGGACGCCTGGGTGGCTCAGTTGGTTAGACGACTGCCTTCCGCTCAGGTCATGATCCTGGAGTCCCGGGAACGAGTCCCGCATCGGACTCCCAGCTCCATGGTGAGTCTGCGTCTCTCTCTGACCTTCTCCTCGTTCATGCTCTCTCTCACTGTTTCTCTCTCAAGTAAATAAATAAAATCTTTAAAAAAAAAAAAAAAGAAAAAGAAAGTAATTGAAAATCAACCTGAATCTTTTTTGGATTCTTGGAAAAAAGCAAAACAGACTTACACTCATTACATACATAAAAACTCCTTAACATCATCTTTCCCAATTTCTCTCTCTTTCCCTTGCTCACACTGCATTGCACAACAGTTGCTGCTGGCTCCCATTTTCTCTCAAAAAATTTCCATGAACTCTCTCAAATGTAGCCCATTTATGGTTCTACTCCTCATTCTCTTGAGTAACCCACTCTGCTTTTTACTTTGAATCTGTCCTCTAGTCTCGTTTCTCTTCCTCCTCCATTACTCCTAATTGAAGCTGGGGACTCTCTGACCAAGGAAAGGCTTCTTTGTATGGACAAGAGGAAGATGAGAATCTGTGAACAGTAAGGTGGTTTTTCTAATGGCTCATTTATAGTGTTTTTAATATTCCAGGAATTTAATATATATTATTTCCAATGCTCCACCATAAACATGATAGCGATCGGTGAAAGAATATAGTGTTGTTGTTGTTTTTTAGCTCCTTCTTACCTTTGAGTTCCTTTGGCATGTTATACAGAGTACAGAGATTTTAAAAATATAATACTGCTATAATTCAACAGGAAATTTCTTGTGTCCTGTAGATATCTCCCCCACTGGCAATGTACAAGGCACTTTCCAGATGGCACATGGGATCCCGTGGGAGGACAGAGAAACAGGAAAATGACCTGTAAAACTAATGAAGAAGGCCAGAGCTATTGGGAGCTCATCTGAATGGATTCCAGAAAGACTGGATCGGTCCTGGCCTTCTCAGAATATAACTTACAGTAACTCAATCGGAAGAATAACTAAATGCTTTATCCATCCTCTATACAAGTGTGATCTGCTAATAAATACATTTGCTTTCTAGCTATGGACCTATACCTTCTGCCAAATTTCTTAGACATGACTAAGCAATTACATCCCATTTTCCAGATGAGAAAAAACTGAGGCTAAGATAAGCCAGGAAATTTGCCTCAGGTCCCATAGTTAGAAAAAGTAGAAGCTGGGGCTTCAAACACAGGTGTTACAAACTTGAGAGCCTTTGATTTACTTAAAATATCACACAGCTTTTGGGGGAATGAGGGATAATTGAGAAGTGGCATTACAGTTGGATTTGGAAAGTGGACAGACCCCCACAGAGGAGCTGAAGAGGAAGAACATTCCAGACAGAGGGAACAGCCTGAGTAAAAGGAAAGGTGATCAGATATGGCAGCATAGACCACCTGTGACAGAGGGAAAACAAGGCTAGAAACGTACACTGGAGCTGGAGGCAAAGGGCCTTGAATGCCAAGGAAAGAAGTTTTATATTATTCTGCAGGCAAAGTTTTTTCTTTTTTCTTCTCTCCCTCCCTCCTCCATTCCTTCCTCTCTTTCTCCCCTCCTCCCTCTTTCTTCTTTTTTTAAGATGAATTTGTTGAGAGAGAGAGAGAGAGTGGGAGAGGGACAGAATCTTCAAATAGACTTCCTGGCTGAGCATGGAGCCGAATGGGGTTCGATCTCAGGATCCATGAGATCATGACCTGAGCTGAAACCAAAAGTCAGACACTCAACCAACTGAGACACTCAGGCACCCCCTACAGGCAAAGTTTTTGAACAAAGGAATAACATGAGCATGATAAAAGACAAAGCTTTAAATAATGATGGTCTAATAATAACAGTAACAGTATTTAATATTAATACTACTAATAATGATTCACTAGAGGAAGGATTTTTAACTTGAATAGCATTCAAAGACTTTAATTCGAAAGGCATCTTTGGTGCACCTGGGTGACTACATTGCTTAAGCATCTGCCTTTGGCTCAGGTCATGATCTCGAAATCCGAGGATTGAACCCCATGTTGGGCTCCTTGATTCTCCCTCACCCACCTGCTATTTCTCTCGCTCTCTCCCTCTCAAATGAATCAATAAAATCTTCAAAAAAAGGTCATCTTTAGGTACACTTGGACCGACTTGATCTGTATCCAAATTTAGTAGTATAAATGTTCTATACTTTTCATTGTTGTTGTGAGAAAAACCAAGAATTTCACATTGTATGTGAGAACATCAGCAAAAGAGACAACAGAAACCCAATCCACAAACTCAAGTGTTTGTTGTTGGAGTGGGCATAACCCTAGACTGGAAATGGAAGCATAGAGCTTTCATGTTTGAAGACATAGTCATTGTGATTATCCAACTATAGTAAGCAAAACAGGAAAAGATAGGGAAGAGGGTAAATATCCATTATAAGGGAGCTGGTTAAATAAAGTATGGCACATCCAGGCAATGGCCAACTATCCAGATATTTAGAAAGTGATATACAGCTGTATGTACTGATCTAGAAAAATGGCCACTATACAATATTAAGAGAATTTTAGAAGAATATATAGAATGTGAGAGCATGAGCATTAACAAGAAGATATATTGGCTGAACCACATGAAATTGTTGATATTCAGCAATTTCTAACCTATAAGAATGGCAATTTCAAGTGATTTAACTTACTACATATATATGCTTGAATATGTCTAGGGAAATTTCTGAAAAGTTTACACACTAAACTCTTCCTGGTGGTTACTTTATAATAGTATTAGTGAGTTGAAGCGGGGGGCATAAGAATTATTTTTCACCAGATAGCCTTGTTTTCTGATTTATTTGATTATAAAACTGCTCAACTAATCAACTCCCCTTTCTCTGATTCCACACTCGCCATTCAGTTCTGGATATAATTTTACCTACACAGAGAGAAAAGAGTGACCATGATTATCTTGTGCTCCAAACAGGTATATGTCTCACTGTAAAAAATATAAAGAGGATATATATATTTTTAAAGATTTTGAATCATGAAAACCAAGTAGCCATTCACTTTATTTACTTACCTACTTACTTAATAGTCTTGAGTTCTTTTATTTTTTTACACTTATCAACCATGAATTCATTGGGAATGGGCTCCAGCAGCTCAGTATCCTCTCCCCTGGTTCTCACAAAGTGTGGAGCAGGCTTAGCACTCTAGACAAACCCAAGGACCTTTCTCTTGGGGTTCCTTCTTTTCCAGATCACACACTTCAGGAGGCCATTTTGGTTCTTGGAGTACTTAATATGCTCAATATGTACATTAATTCTCAAGGCAAGAGTCTTGCCCTTGTTTGTTTACAACCATGTCAATAGCCATGCTGGGTAACACTGCAGACTCTTCAAGTCTTGCCATTGATAACATTTGTGGGGCATTCCTTTTTGAACAGTGCCATTCTCCTGATGTCTACAATATCACCTTTCTAATAGATTGGCATGTATGTGGCCCAAGGAACCACTCTGTGTCTTCTTAAAAGGCCTAGAGAACATAAAGTGGGTGCCTTTCCTCTTTCCCTTTGTGTTGGTCATTTTGGCAAATTACTGGAAGATGACGGTTCCGGGCGAAAGGGAGCCATTCACTTAAATTACATTTCCTTTTATAAACCTGTTGCTCAGTGCTATTATTAGGGCAGAGGCAGTGGAAGTTACCAAGTACTGTGAGTCAGAAAGGAAAATTCCTGATGTTCATTAGACCTTCAACCAAATCAATGCATGATAATTTTACTGTAACTCTCCTCTTGTTCCATCTCTATCGAGGTGACTCACAAGCTATAAAAGTTCTTCTCCAATTATTTCAGGTTGGCTTTTGTTAGCAATGAAAGAGAACAGCTTTAATTAAAAAAATTAACTTGCTTGAGGTATAGCTTACATGCAATAGAATTCACCAGTTTAAAATGTATAGTTTGTTGAGTTTTGATAAATGCATAGTCATGTAAGTACCACTACAGTCAAAATATAGAACATTTTCATTTCTCTAAAAAAAGTTCCCTTACACTTAGCTTTGTGTTTTTTAGAATTTCATATAAATGCAATCAAATAAGAAGTATCCTTTCATGTCTGATTTCTTCCACTTATCATGATACTTTTTGAGATTCTCCTGTTCTGTGCGTAGCAACAGTTGTTCCTTTTTATTGCTATGTAATATTCCACTCATTTATAAATCACAGTTCCCATCTTCATGGACACAGTGATGGCCATTTGGATTGTTTATAGTTTTTGCCTATTATGAATAAAGCTGCTATGAACATTCATATTAAAATGTTTGTGTGCACATATGTTTTCATTTTCTCTGAGTAAATACCTACCAGTGGGGTTGCTGGATTGAATTGTATGTTTAACTCCCAACTCTTTCCAAAATGGCATCCTGTATTGTTTTGCATTAATTACTGAGATCAATGGTGAGAGTTTCAGTTGTCCCATGTCCTCACCAACACTTGGTGTTGTCAAATTAAAAAAATTTAGCCATTCCAGGAGGTATGTAGTGATATCTCATTGTGGTTTATATTTGTGTTTCCTGAATGACTAATGTAGTTGTCCATCTTTTCAGGCACTTATTTTATTTATCTTCTTTGGTGAAGTTTTATTTCAAATCTTTTGCTTATTTAAAAAATTGGATTATTTGTCTGAATACCAATCCTTTGCCAGAATGTTTTGCAATATGCCCCCACCCCAATCTGTGGTCTGTCTTTTCATTTTATTAATGATTTCTTTCCAAGAACAAAGTTTAAATTTTTTTTTAAAAGTTTTATTTATTTATTTGAGAGAGAAAGAGAACATGAGCAGGGGGTTGGGGGAAGGGGAAGAGGG
This sequence comes from Mustela putorius furo, assembly GCF_011764305.1. Classification (NCBI taxonomy): domain Eukaryota; kingdom Metazoa; phylum Chordata; class Mammalia; order Carnivora; family Mustelidae; genus Mustela; species Mustela putorius. The sequence goes on from NW_025421998.1 coordinate 35,710,043, forward strand.
AGAGGGAGTGAGAGAATCCCAAGCAGACTTCCCACTGAGCATGGAGCCTGATGCAGGGCTCCATCCCAGGAAACTGAAATCATGACCTGAGCTGAAACCACAAGACTGATGCTTAATCAACTGAGCCACCCCAGTGCTCCTGTTCTGGTAGCTTTTTGTTTTGTAGGGTTTTTAGGAGTATCTCCACAGACTCTCATGTTGTCTGTGAATAAGGACAACTTGGCTTTCTTTCCAATCTTATGCCTTCTGTCTTTTTGACTATTGTACTACTAGGATCCCTAACACAATATTGAATAGAAGTGCTGAAAACTGACATCTTGGCTTATTCTTGAACCTAAGAGGAAAGTAAGTTGAATTTAAATTCTATTTAGGTTCAACACTGTACCAGGTCTACTTTGTACCTCACACCTTTTACAATACACAAAATGAGAGTACCTCTCATTTTACATCTAACACTTTCCTCATCCATGTACCAACCAATTCTTCCTGAATCCACTCTGAAGGGAATTTTTACCCCTGCACCATTTCATCAGGACTTCTGTTCAAGGTCACTCATATTTTCCATATTGCTTAATCAATGGTCATTTCTCAGCCCTCTTTTTTTTTTTTTTTTTTTTTTTGGACCTACCAGTGGCATTTGTCACAATGATCACTGTATTTTCCTCAAAAAAATTTCATCATTCTCCAGACTTCATGTTCATCTGACATCACATGTTCATTCTTAAGGCCATTTAGGGCAGGCTACGGTGGTGGCTCAGTCAGTTAAGCGTCTGACTCTTGATTTCAGCTCAGGTCATGATCTTAGGGTCTTGAGATCAAGCTCCACAACAGGCACTGTGCTGAGTGTGGAGTCTGCTTGTCCCCCTCCTTCCAGTCTTCCCCCTGCTCTCTTTCCCTCTCAAATAAGTAAATAAACAAATAAAATCTTAAAAAAAAGTAAAGGCCATTTAGTCTTTGCTGCTTATTTTTCTTTATCTCCTTCTCTATAAACATCAGGGCCTGGTTCTGATTCTTCTCCTCTCAGTCAATGATAATTTGATCTTTCCAATTGCTCAAATCAAAATCCTTAGAGATGTTTTAGCAGCTTCTCTCTCATTGCCTGGAACAGAGTAAAGGTTCAGTAAATGCTGAGTGAGTGAGTGAGTTTCCAATGACTGATAGAGGACATACATCTAACTGACATGCTCAAATAGATGCATTCACAGACTACTGCTCCTGGAAACAGTATTTCATATACTGAACAAACAGGGTGGGCTGGGGAGAAATGTCTATCAGCAGGGGATCTGCTAAGTAAATTATAGTTCATTTACACAATGACATACATACTATGCAGCCATACTACGTAGTGATATAAATTTGTATTTACTGAAGTGACAAATCATCCAGGATATTATGTAAAGCAAATAAATGACCCCCAAAGCATAACTTATTGAAGGGTGGGCACAGTTCATTTCTGTGGTATAAAATTATATTCATGTATCTAACGTGTCTTTCTAAAGCTAGATATGTAGGAATTATTTATCAATATATTAACCATAGTTTTATCTAGGTGGTAGGATTTCAAATAACACGTCTTCTTTGGTTTTTATATTTTTAGATATTTTATAGTCAACATGTAAGTTACACATAAATTGTCTCAGTCACTCATTTATTCAACACTATTGAACCTCCACTCAGTTTTAGACTCCCTAGACCCTAGAACATCCAATCACATTTTTTAAAAAGACTTGTTTAAGAGAGATCAACCATGAGCAGGAGGAGGGGAAGAGAGAGAGGAAGGGAGAGAATCTCAAGCAGACTCCCCTTTGAGCACAGAGCCCCAGGCAGGGCTCAATCTCATGACCTTGAGATCATGACCTGAGCTGAAACCAAGAGTGGGCTGCTTAACCGACTGAGCCACCCAGGTGCCCCAATCCCATTTCTTTCTTATCTGTTGTGTGCAACCTTATTTTAGGACTGTTTGAAGTTGACACCACCATCTACTTCTGACTTGGAGAGAACGACTTGAAGAAATAAGATAGTTTGTATTTGAAGGGCATGTCCGAGTATCTAGCACTTGGGGGATGGCTCTTTGAATATTAATTGCCTCCCATCTCCTCTTCAGAGAACCACTTTTGCTGCCCCACAGCTAAATAACACTGTATCACAGAGGCATCCTACAGGCAGGAGGGAAGGTCTATTGTCACAAACTGTCACTCTGGATACTTTTGCCTCTTTGCATCAGGTGCTGTTTGAAAGCTGAGGCCAGTAGGTGTTGAGTGAATATAAGTAAACTTGACTTTATCAGCTTTCTGAATACACTGTCATAATAAATATCATTTTACAAGGAGGAATCCTGGAGATCACAGAAGTACAGGATTTAGAACACCAGACCCCATTCCCAGTGCTCATGTCTCCTCTATGCTGATGCAGTACTTCTCGAAGATGTTCTGCAGGAGTGAATTGTAACGGGGGTGGTGTTTGGTGATGTGGTGGTTCTGTGCAGTTATTGAAGTCACAGAATGTCTTTGAAGTCCTCTATATTACTTAAAAAATTTGAATTTTGCATTTATTCCACCATTTATATACTTAAAAAAGCATCTTTCTTCAATGAAAACCATTTTTCTCTTTTAAGCAAAATTGATGCTTGAAGAAAGTAGATCTTTTTATCTGTGGCTTTGTATACTCTCCCCACTGTATACTCCAGGTTTCTGGGAATTCCCATTTGAAAAGCGCAGGCTCCCCTAGCATTGCTTTTACCCACACTTAAATAAGGACACTACTCTTGCACTTAGTTTAGATTTGCTTTCCTTTCTCTCTCTTTTTTTTTTTTTTTAAAGATTTTATTTATTTATTTGACAGAGAGAGATGACAAGTAGATGGAGAGAGAGGCAGGCAGAGAGAGAGAGAGGGAAGCAGGCTCCCTGCTGAGCAGAGAGCCCGATATGGGACTTGATCCCAGGACCCTGAGATCGTGACCCGAGCCGAAGGCAGCGGCTTAAACCACTGAGCCACCCAGGCGCCCCTCTCTCTTTTTTCTTCTTAAGATTTTATTTATTTATCTGACAGAGGGACAATGAGAGAAGGAACACAAGCAGGGGGAGTAGGAGAGGGAGAAGCAGGCTTCCCGATGAGCAGGGAGCCCATGCAAGCCTCAATCCCAGGACCCCAGGAACACAACCTGAGCCAAAGGCAGACACCCAACTACTGAGCCACCCAGGCGCCCCTATACTTAGCTTTCCAATAGCTTGAAATTACAGTGCAGAGCAGCGGCCTCAAGCTATAGTACTGGTAGAGGGGAGAGGGAGCTGTACTAGGACTTCCGCAGCAATTGACAGAAATTTCCCCAAGCTACCTAAGTTCAATGGAGGAAAAAAAAAAAGAAGCTAGAGACAGACTTCATTATAAGGATATGAAGAGTTCCCAAGCCTGGGGAAGATGAGTCAGAAAGCTGTCTGGCTTCAGCCTCTGCACATTACCAGCCCCCTCCCTAGGCCAGCACCTCAGGGTCCCCTGTGCACACAGCAAGAAAAACAGCTATCTGCGGCTCTGAGTTTACAGGTAGCACTTGCAGACATCTAAGAGATGGACGCACTATCTCTTGGTCCCACATTCCATGGGATATGATGGGATATGATGGTTGTTCCATTTGCTACATCCAAAAAAAGGGGGCATTTGTAGAACAGATAGGACCTCTTGGGGCCCATCCCTGACATGAGTTCTTCCCTAGAGAGCAGGTAAACTGGGTCGATACAAGGGCAAATCAGTGGCAAAGGCCTTTGGCCTTTTAATAGAATGTTCTAAGTTAGAATAGCAGAGATAGCTAGGGATCAAGTGAAGGATCGTTCTGTACGCTGCTTTGATGTAAATGGTCTAGTCAAACCTGACTGCAGATGCCCACGGTTTGTGGAAATATGTGTAGTTATGCCTTAATCTAACGTTTTTTTAAAAAACGTTTTGAGGTTTTATTTATTGAAGAAATCTCTACATTCCCATGTTGGGCTTGAACTCATGACCCCAGGATCAAGAGTCACCTGCTTTTCCAACTGAGCCAGCCATCATCATCTTGATTTTCTGTATTATCCCCCCCTGAATATTTCACGCAAATTTTAAAATGTAATTTAGGGCCTGTTAAACATAATTAAGGTAAGTCCTAATGAGAGCTCCTCCAGGGAATTCTGGAGGACTAGTTAAAAAATACCTGGTATCAGGGCACCTGGGTAGCTCCATCAATGAAACGGCTGACTTCTGATTTCAGCTCAGGGTCCTGGGATGGAGGCCTGCGTTAGGCTCCGCGCTCAGAGGGGAGTCTGCCCAAGACTCTCTCTCTCCCACTGTCCCACCACCCCCTCCCCCACCACACTTGCATGTGCTCTCTAAAACAAATCTTAAAAGGGTACCTGATATACACGAAGACAGGGCCATATCAGACGGCAACACTTCTGATTCATTGTATACTATATCAGCTTATCACCCTGTGTCAGTATATAAGCAGTTGAACGAAGAGGAACACACATTAATAGAACCGGTATTCCTCTTTAACACCTTTCACTGGTTCCAAATCCCTTTATATGAATTCCAAAATCCCTTTATATATTCAACCTTTCCAACATCACCTCAAGATGCCTACACATACCTACCTCCCCTTACTAATTGTTCTCAAACATTAAGTCACTGCCTATTAGTGGGGTTGTGAAATCAGTTTAGTGGGTTGCCACCAGTGTTTTCAGAGTGGAGGATAATAAAAGAGAAAAGAGAAGTGAGGCACTCAGCATCATTTCGTGAGATCTAAGTTCCCAGTATATACATGTGTGCATCAGCTCGTGCATGTGGCTACCAGATCCTGTGGTGAGATTGGATTTCTCTCTGTAGGTTATGACCTGGATGTTAACAACCACGGCCCCAGGGGTGGCCTCACCAATCTTACTGCTTGTGCTTACATCATTGCATGCATTGCACACGCACAGTATTTCCACTTGTATGCTTGGGAGACATTGATTTTCGGCTGAGTGCACTCAAGTACCACTTCCAGTGTGAACCCTTTGCTCATCTCCAGGTTATCAGCAGCTGGTTACACAAACCTTTTCATGGTCCTCATCTGGAAGCTTTGGAAAGGCCTGCCATGCTTTACTCGGTTTTATGCTGTCAGCGTTCAGCATGATCAACTTTGTTACTGCGGCTTTAAGCTCAATGAGCCGCTATTTAGTTTTTAAAAACATCTGAAACCTGAAATCGAGTCTCTTACAATGAAAGTTTTAAACACATTCTTCTAAAACTTGCTATTTAATTATAAGTTACTTTACTTACTGTAATTATATTCATTTTACATTAAGTAAAAAGAGCAGTGACAATAATTCATTCCCAAGAAAGCAGTCTAAGATGGCTGTTTTTATGATTTTTATTTGCTACCAATATTTTTATTGTAGGAAATACAAAAGGTATGACAAATATACAAACCATTCTCTTTTTGCTTCAATTTAGCTTGTGCATATGTGAAAACAATGAACTGGACAGTGATGTTTCAACACTAATTCTTAAAAAACAATGAATTCGATTACCCAACAATAAATACCTAAATTTGCATTCTAGCACCCAGTAAGACATCCAGTTTCCAAAGGATTTGTGATCTGCAACCCTCTAGATTTTCTGACATGTTACCTTTGCTATTGCAACAGAGTCAACATTGGCAGCTGTCCCTCTCCAAGTGAGTCCTAGAGTAAGGCGCATGCTAGAATGACTGCCCCTGACCTCGGGCAGTCCAGGTCATTTAAGCATCTTTGACTTGAGCTACTTTTTAGAACAGATTGCTAGTGATGGGGGATTTAATGTAAGTTTGGGTAGTCCTTGGATTATATATCTTACATGATACAAACAATCTACTTTTCTATTTTCCTCTTCAGGTGGGAAGAGTCTAGATAAACTGACCTGTATTTTTATCTACCTAAAGGGAAAAAAGCAAGATCATTTAGCTCAGGGTGCTATGAAGGGGGTAACTTTACATATAAGCTTTTTTTTTTTTTGTCCCTGGAGAGCTTTTTGTATGGAGGGTCGCTTGCCAGAGCAATAGAGCCCCTCCCATTCTGCTCCTATCTACACCCATGGCCACTTCTCTTTGGGGGCTAAATGATCTGGTACATAGGAAGGTCTCTGCTTTCAAAGAGCTGTGCATACCCCCATATGGGGAGAGCACAGGGTTTCTGTACCCTGTGAGAAAGGATACCCACGTGAACCCAACAGGCCAGTGTGGTAACTCTCAACCTTACCTACAGAGAGAAGAGCAGAAGCACTATCTATACCAAGCCATCGGCCAACATTCTCGTAAGACTGTGTTCCAGTGATTTCCATACCGCTCCTTTGACCTGCTCAATACAAAGCACCAAAACAGCATTCTGTAGCGATCTGAGCAAACGGAATGAGAGTCATTTTGCACCCTTGTAAGTTTGTACCCTGATATTAAAATAGCAGAATGAGTTTCAAGTACGAAGAAATACGGTAAAACTACAGCCTATAGATGGACAGAAAACAGCAGCCTGGAATGTGGTTTATAGTCTTGTTTCGTTTCTTTGTACCACAGCCAAAGTTGAATGCTCTGTAGGATGACTTGGTTTTGAAGTTAAGATGCACACAAACATGCCAGAGGGCATTTGGGATTGGTGCTGTGAGCACACTTCGTGCCCAGCCAAAGGTCAAGTAATAGTGGTGGCCAAGCCCGAGCAGGCACACCTGTGATGCCTGAAGCCTCCCTCTCATCGTGTCCCGGCCGCCCAAAGAGCGGCAGAAGAGGATAAAGAGCACCACACAGACAGGCCAGATGGGGGCAGGGAGCACCTCAGCGGGAGGGAGGGAGGATGCAGGGGACGGGAGGGCACTGGTTATCCTGGGCTGGTTCACACAGCCTAGATTAGTATCTGACATGCGCATGCACAATCTCTACATCTCCAGAACCGTGATTTCAAACACAGAAACCAACAGGTCAAATGTCCAAATTAAGATTTTTTTTTCTACATTTAACACATTTTCTATTATAAAAGTTAAAAAAAAAAAGCTTACTGGGTAGGACAGCCTTGCTGAAAACCTAGACTAAAGCTTTAACTAAGCCCTATGGGAATGCAGAAACACTACACTAATACACTTTACAGTGAAAACATGCACTGACACATCTCTGACATGGTAATCCTATAAAACCCTCTAGATCTAATCTGCACTCTACGGGAACCAATATTGTGCTTTTCTTAACACATACTGCTCTTCTATGCCAAACACTTGCCAATGAACCTTCAGATCAAAACCTAAAATAACCAGAAATGCCACAAGCTTCTGAGGTGTTGGGGACTGTTGGTTGTTAACACCCACTGCTGACGACTGTCAGTGCAGTCCTTGGGTTTGTTACCAGACTGAACTGCTTCTGTACAAAACCAAGTTGCTTGCAGCGCAGAAACTTGAATTTCTCCATCTGACACATTCTGGAAGCCCCAAGGCACAAGTTGACAGTTTGCTTCTACAGGAAACTCTCACACTGTTCTCCCTGTAACAGCTACTACCTGTTCCCACTACTGCACAGGACAACCATTGAGGGCACAAGCTCGCAGGGAGGAAGCTTCTCAAGGCCAGATATGAGAAGGCACCAGCCAGGCACCTGTCTCTGCCTGGCATCTTACTCTGATGGCCGTCTGGCCTAGTTCCCAGATTAAGGCAGTATTGGATGCTTTTCTATCTGGTTTTAATTTTTTTGCTGTATTTTCACACTATACTATACGTCTCTGACAAAAGAACTACAAAGTCATTTGCTTTATTCCTTTACATAATGGTAAAACACCTAGACACAAAAATACTACCCCTACAGACTTGAATTCTACTCATCATGTTAAAATGCATGCAGTGCTTTCGGGGCTTCGGCTAATTTTAATTTACTTAGCTCCATCAAGACCTGATAATGAACATTAGATGTGAAACCTAATGCCATTTCCTTTCAGCTGTATTCTCACAGGACTAGTGTGATTCAGAAATAAATAACATACATGAATAATAATAGAAATAATTTATGCAAGTGTAGAACAACTTGAAATAGAAATTCTCCACCTTGATAAGTGCTGATTTTAGGGGTAGTTGCTGCTATTCATCCCGAGTACTAACTAATATATTTACTATTGGTCATAGTAAAACACATGAATACAAAATAAGTGAGAAACTGTAATATTCACGTGGATGTTGTTGCAAACACAGGACCAAACTGAGAAGCTGTATAATGTACTTGGTAATGGGGGAGGGCAGTTCAAGAACTGTATTACTGCTGGGAACTATTTTCATTATGCAGACTTCAAGGTTAAATTAGAAGTTGCTGGTGATCACAGAAGTATTGCTAACTAATACATATTATTGCATTTCAAAAAAACTTAAGATTAGAAACTTTCAAGTACGATGGGTATCTTCAGGACTATAACCTAAGCATGTCAGCAGAATTTGGCCAGAAACCACAGAGCCTTAGAAATTAAGTAACTGTGTGTGGCTCTATGCTCACTCCTTAGTGCTACAGTAATAGGCCCTTAAATGCAATATGTAGTTATATGCCCCCTTTATCAAGGAAACCTGTATTTGACAATCCAAAGTCCTAAGGTAGAGGAGTTACTTGCTTGATGAAACAATTCATACACAAGGTCCTCTAAACAGGAAAATCTCCTACTATGTGAGATAATTGGTTTATTTACCCTTAGCTATTTGACACCCCCCCTCCAAAAAAGGGGAAAGTAGAAAGTAGAAACTAGAGAGTGAGGAGCTTTCGCCAAGACAGAAAATAAACAAATTTTCAAAACAAAACTTTTCCACGCATATCTTTTGCCACCATATATGTAGAATGATAGAAAATAAAAAAATAAAAAAATCTTTCTTGTAATTATACATCTTCTCTTAAAAAAAAAAAAAAAAAAAAAAAAAAAAAAAAAAAAAAAAAGCTGAGCTTAGCGCCTGAGAGATGCCCGGTACATGCTTCATACAGAGCGGCATCTCTTTATTATACTATTATTACTATACCCGAACTTTCAAAGAATTGTGTTGTACTTTATTTATGCACAGAAGACACCCGTTTGCTTCTAGGGACATTCTACTTCCTAGGACTGCAGAACAGATGCCTCTGAGACAGCAGCAGGGCACATGGACCGCCGACCGTACCCCGCCCGGTGTGTACTAGGTTTCAGGTCCCAGCCAGCTCCGCCCACTACCACTCCACTGCCAAAGGGGCGGGGTGACCGCGCGGCGTACCCTGGGGTGGGGGTGGGGGTGGGGGTGGGGTTCAGGTGGGCGTCTAGTGCTGACCACGAGCAAGTTGAGTTCAGACTGGCCCAACTGGTAACAAATTCGAGGTCTGAATTTGGCTTTCCATTTAGAGGCTTAAATTGGACTCTACTTTGGTGGGGTTTTGAGCAGACAGATAAGGCCGAGGAGTCTCCACAGAGCTCTGGCCAGCCCCTAGTGTGTGTGGTGTTTCGATTTAGAATGCATTAGTGAGACTTGCCTGCCGGCTACTCTGCAGGCAAGTTAAGCAAGCACTATGGAGTTTCCGCCCCGCAGGAGGAGTAAACTGCCTTTGTTTTACCGTGCTAAGGCAACTCTGAAAAGTACTATAACTGTCTTCCTCCTAAATTAACACTTACTGAGGAAAAGGATTTCTAAAATTACCTAAAATCATCTGGGGGATGATCAGTCTCTGAGTAGACCTGTGAATTAAAACATAGCAGTATATGGGTATATCTCTATATAGACACAGAGAGAAAGTTGTCAAAGAAATTCCCAAGTGGAGAAATGAAAGATTTATTATGCTCACATGCTTGGACAGGATTTTTACAAAATTGCACTTCTTGTGAATTTACACTTGTGATGAAATTACCATGCCTTTTAGTGTATAAGGGCTCTGTTTCAGCATGGCCAATTCTTCAGAAAAAAATCATTTTGTCTATTTAAATACCAATGTTACTTATTTTACTCACCTGATTTCTAAATGAGGATTTAAAATTTTAATCAATGTATAAAGACATCATGGTACGAAATGGGAAAACACCAGACGGGGGTACAGGTACTTTGGCTGAGGCCACAGGAGTTTTCCACTCCTAAGGAAACTATCCAGGTCACAGGTGAGTGTTGCCTTTTAACTATTAAGTCTATCTATCTTTGTAACTTCTGCACCTAGAAGAGTGAGGTAATTAGGTACCTCAAAAAAAATGCTTCTTGGAAAATAGGTCTTGGCTCTCTTTATGCACTTAAATGATCAAAATGGGTGTATTATTCACTCTCAAGTACAACTCCCCTTCAGACAATTGTTCAGAACCTAGCGAATAACTAAAATATCAAGGTCAATCATCCCCAAAAAACAAGTGCTAAGCAAGAGTAAAATATGTGCAGAAAAATAAAGTTAGAATGAAGTCTTGCGAAGTACCTCTTTAGCCTTACTCAGATTCCACCCTCCCCCCGAAAGTGCCACCTTGTGGAATATATTGGAATGAAACAAGAAAGCCCATGTCTTAGGTCAGTGTGAAATTTAAAACAGATATTTGCAAGAAAAATCGTTTCCCTTTCCTACCTTACAACCTTCAAATTGCTGTAATAGTCTTTAAGTAGATGCTTGGGGAAAAAAAAAAAAAAAAAGCCTGTATAAGTTTTCAAGAGGCTCTTGTTTTCTTCCTGAAGGCCCGAGCACCAGTATCAAAGGAAACATAAATATGTTGATGGAAGTTCATGCATTTATCTAAACTCCCTGGGAATGCTAAGAAATAGAAAACATATTGAAAAAGCTGATTCATACTTCATTAAGACAAACAAACAACTGAGAAAAAAAAAAAACACTTAAAATCAGACCCCTCCTCTTTCACATATCTGCTGTATACAAACATCAGAAGATAGAAAAGGCCAGAGGAAGCTTGTGGTTTATTTTCTGAAAAAGTACAAGTTAGAAATGCTTGAGATATAGGTATGTAACACAAAGAGGTTGAAAACTGCATGGATAAGAAATGAAAATGCTGTTTTCTTGTGCTTGTGGAGGAAAACACCACTGTTAATTGGCTGGGGGCTCACATTGCTGGACAGGCTTTTGGGTAGCCTCGAGAAGTTTCTCCACGGTGGGGAAGGAGCACATAGCTATGTTTCTAGTTATACATCTGAATTGTACTGGATGCACATGATTTGGGCTTCAGTTTTTCAAAAAAATCCTGGTGGCACAGGAAATGTGCCTTTTAAAAATTCAGTATGTATATGTATTTCTTACAACGAACACTCTTAGGCTTGTATAACAAGTGTAGCTTCTCATAGCTGCTTCCTCCCACAAACTAAGAAAGGAGTACAGGTAGTTTAGTTTCTTCAGGCTGATAACTGAAATGGCAACTGCTTTGGAATAGCTTTTCTGTAAGACATGTTTTAGAACATATCGATTTCATAGTTGCCAGGGGACTGTAATATAAATTCTTACAATATATTTGTTAATATCTATCCTTCAAAATATATCTAACTTTGAAACTACCCTTTTTTGAAAACCTTCACTTTTTTTCTGAATTTCCTCTATCCATTGTCCACTGTTTTAGGACTTTTAAGATTTTGAAATCATGTCACATCTTTATTTTTATAAAATAAAGACACTGTTTTAACATGTCACAATGTAAAACATGCATTCTTCTGAATTCTATCAATACCTCAGAATTTATAATGTTTCAACATTTTCTTTCCAAGGTAAATATTCTATAGTTTCTGTACTAACACAATTAAGTAATTACAGTGGCTTGTTAACTTTTACTCTTTCTTAGACCTGATGATGCAACAAAAGCCTGCTTTTGGAAAATGTTAGACACTCTCTTGTGTGCTTATCATACAAATAGTCCAGTTGTCACTTATAAGAAGCAATTATTTGAAGAGCAGAATTTTAATGTTTGTATTAGAAGCTTACATGATTTTAATTTCCATAAAGGAATGAGGATTACATTACTGACTTTAATAGGCACCACTTTTAAGAGAAGCAGCTGTAGTTAAAAGCTCAATTTTAATACATAATTGAAGGTTCACAATGTTTGGTACTATTTAGTTTTTTTTCCAAGATGGAGAGTACCGCATTCTGGAGTCATCAAAAAATAAAGATAAAATCTTTAGTAAGGGGTACAGATTCTCTTTATGATATCCCGTGCATTCTGAAATTTTCATTTTTACTTAAAACAAAAAGGTAGAGATTCTACTCTGAGGTAAATACTTTGAACAATTTTTCCATAAGACACAATGGGCTAAATGAAAAGTGTGCCATTCCTAGTGTGCGATTTCCTGAGACAAAATCATGAGAATACAGAGGGATAAAATGGCTCGGAGCTCTTGTCCAAAACAGGTTCTTTGCTTCTTAGGTTCCTGTCCACTTTAAAGGAGAGACAAAAGTGGGAGGTGCCAAGGCACTGGGTTCTTAAAAGCTCTTGGAAGCTATGTTTTTAAGGTTAGAAGATTAAGGCCTTATTTCCTTTGCCACATGATAGCTTATGATGCTGAAACGGACAGGTGTCTCTTTTATTCTTCAGTGGGACTGTTAGAATTCCAGCCCACACCACAGTTCCCACAGTGCCTGGACCACCAGAACAACTGTCACGTAGAAACCAGCAGCCACAGGCCAGCACCAGTTCTCTTATGAAATGTGAACGTGATTTTCAATCTGACCCCAGATTTTTCCTGTTATAAGAGGCTTCAGTATACCTCTGGGGCAGTGTGGCCTTTGCAGCTAACCATGCCTTCACTTTTGGCAAAGACCTTTGAAACCATATGTCCACAGAAGAATAAGCTGTATTCAGTCACGTCCTATGGTGCTATACTTGTCCAGGTGACCTAATGCTAAGGGTGCTTCTGTGGGATCTGCATTCGAGAACGGGTAGGCCAGATATACAAGACATAAAGCAGAGGGTAATCACTCAACTCCCAAGCAGTACGCATGGAAGAGCTGGGGTCAGACTCTTGAAAGTTCAGAAAGGCTGAGGTGCCTCCTCCTGCCTCTCCGAGGATAATCTGCAAGTATCCAATGCTGAAACTGTTTGTGCCTTTTTTTTTTTTTTAAATAAACACTACCAAGAAATGAACCAAAAGTATATGCTAGAAATAAAGTGGGGCTCTCTACTTGTTTAAAATTCTCAAGAATGCTGAAAAATTCCAGTTTAGAACAGCTGCATTTTTCTCGAGAGAACTTAGGAAAAACTTAAAAAAGCAGAGTCAAATTATATACACTCTGATCATGAATGTGAAACAAAAAGCATATGACGAATCAGTGCAGTGAGTTTTAAAACTCAAATGTCTAGGCCCCAGCAAAAATGTCTTGGTATTCTGACCTGCCGTCAAAGGAAAAGCAGAGCTCACTGTTCCAAGAGAGACATCGCCTCCTAACCCCCATGCTCTGGATTCGTTATATCTCAAGCATTTATAAGGGATAACAAAGCATAATCAATATTGTGAACAACGAAGAAAGCGTAAAACAGTCATATGGCCCATCTTCTCATTTTGTATCCGGTTTTAGACAAATCTTCCTGCCCTTCAAGTTACTGAGTTAGAAAAATGTTAAACAACGTATATATTAAAAAAGAGTAATTCCCACCCCAAAAAAGCTTTCCAGGAGAAAAGTCTCCTAATTTTTTTCTTGCTCAAGATGGTAGTATAGAAATACTGAGCTGTGAAGAATTCAGGAAGGCTTGACAACATATAAACATCATCTGGAACATTTTCTACTGAGGGAAGCAATGTTCATTTTTTGAAAACCCTAACTCTAAACATAGTCTAACTGTTGCACGCACTCAAATCACGAGTCAGAAAGCAAAGACAGCTAAACTTCCAGAAAGATGCTTAATCTCTGTGTCTTTGAGCACTAATCACATATAAGGCAGAGATGACACTGGGACATCAAGAACAGTAGAGAAAACGGCAAGAGAAAAAAGTAAAGCTGTTCACAATGCCCAGGTCAGGCTGGCTCTGCAGAGAGGAGGAGTAGGCACAAGGCACTAGGAACGAGCACAGCCTGGGGGATGGAGAAAAGATCATTTTAGAGAGTAAATATAGATTTCTAAACAACAGTTAAACAACAGTTAAAGACATTCCCTCTGATTCTGACAATATATTCTACAAAAATTGTAAAACACTAAGTAACTGTTTAAAGCAATCTATGTGCTGGTGATAAGAGAAGAACCAGTCCTCTACTCACTGCCTAGATAACAACAATGAATGCCAGGTAGGAAGATTGCATGAGAACGAGGACCTACTGGGGGGGCCCTGTTAGGATCGCGAAATCGGAGCCACAAAACACAATCTGAATCTAAGTATTCACAAAAGGGCCACTGAAAGCAAGCAAGCAGGAGGTGTTTGTGAAAAGTGTGGGCAATCTGTTATCAGTTATGTAATGGTAGTACTATATATTGGAGGTCTTGGGGGATAGATATGATGGACACTTTGCAAACAAGGCAGTGCATGGTAGAAAATGTACAGTGTAATGGGAAAACTTAAATGGTATTCCTGTCTCTGGTCAGAGAGAACTATTCTCCACACCAAGACAGCAAACAGTTTCTGACAAATTCCTAAAATCAAAAGCAAAATAAAGTAACAACAAAACCAAAGAAGGAAATAGATTTCAAATCAGGAAATAAAGGCTTTCTCTAATTTTTTTTTTTTGACAAATTTTACCTATTTGAGGTATACTCCCTAAATCTATAGCAAGTAAGAAAAAGCTTATAAGGGTATTTTTCAAAATAAACAATAAAAGCATATAAAACAAGTTAAAATGGACTTATACTGAGTAAATTCAGCTTTTTTGGAAGAGTAACTAGAATGTATGCTTTAAAAAAACAGGTCTCTTAAAAGATACCAGTATTTTTTTTTTCCTTTTGTTGTGTGTATAAAACCTCATCTAGATAGTGAACCTTTTAATGCTAGCAAACTTACTGCTTTTGACCATGAAATTCTGAGGACATGGGCTCAACTTTCTAATTCAAGAAGCCCATTCTGATAAATCACCTGTAGTCAACAGAAACCTGTTATTTATAGGTCGCTTTGAGTCTTTCAAATTCAATTCTTCTTGTTGTTTACAGAAAGTAACACTTTAAGAGAACAAGAATCACACACACACACACACATGCACGCACACACACACACTCTCACTCAAAAGTACCGAATCAGGCTGGGGCAGCTGCAGAGAGATTACATCATAACTCAGCTGTGCCTGGATTGCTCACTTCACACTGGCAGCATTCAAGGTTAGAAAAATGAAATGGCAGCACAATTGGTCAGCAGCTTCTCTTCTTCTGGAATTTTTCCAGGTTCTCGAAACAAACAGACAGACAAACAAACGAATGAACATAAAGCTGCAATCACTCTTGCATTGATGATTTCAAAACAATAAACTAAGCGGTTTCCATGGAGAAGCAGAGCCCGTCCAGAAGACGGCAACTAGAAGGTCCCCAGTCAGTGATCCTCAGCAGCTCTGCTGGGGCTTACTCAGGGTGAGGGAGGGGTGGCATCAGCCACCAAGGGTGTTCTCCGGGTGATCAGCACAAGGCAGCGGCGGGGGCCTTAGGCTGTGTTCATGTCTGAGCTGTTCTGGTTGGGTGGCAGACGGGCGTCCAGGTTCTCCTTGCGTCTCTCCAGGTCATGGAAGTATGGGTGAGACAGGGCACTGTAGGCTGATATTCTTTTGGCTGGATTGAATGTTAAGCACTTCTGTGATAAAGAAAGAATCATCGATTGATGTAAAACATGTCCATCTAAATAATATGTTTAGACAGTTACACATGTATTCACTACATGAATTAAGTGTGTCTAGAAAGAGAACGAGCATCTACTTCAAGGGACACTACAGGGCGCCTGGGGGGCTCAGTTGGTTGAACGGACAACTCTTGGTTTCGGCTTAGGTCATGATCTCATGGTGGTGAGACGGAGCCCTTCATTGGACTTCATGTGTAGGAGGGAGTCTGCTTGGGATTCTCTCCCCCCCGCCTCCTGCTCCTGCTCGCTCTCTCTTTCTCTCTCTAAAATAAATAAGGGGGTGCCCGGGTGGCTCAGTTGGTTTAAGTGTCTGCCTTTGGCTCAGGTCATGATCTCAGGGTTTTGGGATTGAGTCCCATATTGGGCTCCCTGCTCAGCGGTGAGTCTGATTCTCCTTCTCCCTCTGTGATCTCTCCTGCTTTTGCGCTCTCTCAGATAAAGTCTTAAAAAAAAAAAAAAAAACTAAAAAAAATAGGTCACTAAACAAAATGTATAGATACAGCCGTCTTATATATGACCTCAAGGTATAAACTGCCCTTCAGGAAAAGGCAACAGCTTTTAGGTTGCCTGTGGACTGTTACCTCCCCAGGCTTTCCCTTCAACCCACGCCGTATCCTTTAAAATATACTATTATTATTGTAGTATGTATACAACTTTATTTAGATAGTGATTTTTCTAATGCTAGCCAACTTAGTGCTACAGTCAGGACTAAGCTTTTAAACTTTTTACCCTCCCCAAGGTTTACTGATGAGTCAGGAGTGGAAGGGGGGTTACCTTGCTCAGGGGTAAAAGGCTAATTAATCATTAACAGTTTCTGACATATTTCTATAATCAAAACTAAACCAAACCAACAACAGAAGAAACAAAAAAGGAAATACATTTTAAACCAGGAAATAAAGATGTTCTCTATTACGGAGGGGGCAAGTAAGGGCCAACACCTAGGACCAACTTTTCTCAATCCACCAGCCAGCCACGGACTCTGCCCCAGGGCTGGACCATCCTCCAGGTTCAGTTCTGGTACTGAACTCTATTCCGGGCTGTCAGCCCAAGTGCAGGCAGAAGGTCAAAGCGGGGGAACGCCAACCTCTGGAGCAGCAATCTCTACTCCCCAACTGCCGATTCACCATCAAGCAGGCGGAGCGCTTCCCTAACCTCAGCTCCTTTTCCACTCCAATCCTGGGTGTCCTTCAAATCCTCTTCCTGTCTTTCCACCAACACCTCCACAGTACCTAGCAGGTGGCCAGCACTAGTGAAGGATGAGTCAGACCCACCCATCACCCAGGACACACAAGGAGCAGAAAAACCCTACCGGCTTCCCCATCCGTGTAATGCAGTGCACACTGCAGTGAGCTGGGGACCTGAAATGTCTATCAGTTTCAGTCCTATCTGTCATCTAAAGACTTCACATTACCATGGTTACGCTGACCTTGTCCATTTAACCTGGGTTTTTGCTCTCGAGGAGCTCAGAGTCTCAGTCAGGTCCTGACTAGATTAGGACCCTCTCTAACATTCTGTTGAACACTACTGACCTGGAAAATTCTATATATAATTCCAGGCAAATTTTTGGGTCTCCTGAAATCTTAATTAAGCTGGGCTCCCCACCAGTCTGTGGATGGCGGTTTCTCACGTCTCCTGAAAACAAAAGCGCCAAAGGGCAAGCAGAGGAAGGAGCTTATTGCTAGAATGGTCCTACTGTCTCTAATAGCAATAAACATCTAAGAGAAGTTTTACATGGGCTGGATTCCCTCATGACAGTAGAGCAGGGGCAAAATCCTTGAGCCTGAGTTTTCTCTTCCCCAGAGTCCAGGAAGGAGAAAATTAGGTAGTGACATTAGAAAAGGAAGCAGCCAGTTTAATCCCCAGGACAGAGGGACAAAGAAAAAAAAAGTTGTGGGAACATGTTCAAGATAGAGAGACATGTCCCTAGAGGACTGTGAGGGAGGAAGCCCATCCCCACAGCTATCCTGATGGCTTAGAGCTGGGAAGAGGGTGGAGAGGAGAACTCCTTAGCCTAATGTGAGTGTGTGAGAATCTCAGGTTGGACGTCTCTTTCTTTTTTTAACGATTTTATTTATTTATTTGAGAGGGAGGGAGAGACACAGAGAGAGAGTGCGCACCCGCACACCTGCGCTCAATGGCCTGGGAGGGGCAGAAGGAGAGGGAGAGGCAGACTCCCTGCCAAGTAGTGAGCCCATTTTGGGGCTCCATCCCAGGACCCTGGAATCATGACCTGAGCCGAAGGCAGGACGCTCAACTGACCGAGCCACCCAGGTGCCCCAAATTGGAAGTCTTAATACTTAAATCCTACAGAAACATTGATAGACATGGTGGCTAAGTCCCATCAGTGTTCTACCTCAACAGAGAAATTAGATGACTTGAGAATTAATTCAAAGTCTTGTGTAAGAATCTTGTTTCTCCAAGAAAATCTAATTTACTTGCCAAATAACTGATAAAATGAACTTCCAGAACTGCTATTTAGTCAAGAATTGACTACTGTGATGGACTGGATCATTTTTCAACACGTATCCTCCTCCTTCCCACCCCTCCCTTCACGGAAGAAATATTCTTTCTTCTATTAGAGTTGGCCTTGGCCATGTAACTTACTTTGGCCAATGGAACGTGGACAGAAGCAGCAGGGTACCTTCCAAGCCTAGGCCATTGGGGCCATCATGTGTTTCTGCTTGCCCTTCTGGGAGCATCCACCTTCTATTATGAGAAAAACATGCCCCAGGGACCCAAAGGGCCTCTTGTTCTGGGGCCCAGAATGGGACACACGGAGAACACTTGTCCTTGACTCACAGGCCGCAGCACAGTGGTCTCTGCCAATCTGCAGACCCGTGAGCAAGAAATAAATGCTTACTGCTGTATGCCAGGGAGATTTTTGGGTTGTACGTTATGCAACAAAAGCATACTAATCCAAGGAAATCCCTTGTCTCCTAGTATGTGCCTCAAGACTCTGAAAACAGTTCGACAGCAGAAACTTTTTTTAGCAAGAACTTCATACTTGGAATAAGTACCCAGCCTCTCAAGTTAACTACGATGAAGGGGACAAAACTTATAAAGATGGGTAGGCTTTGGATGTTAAAAATAATCATCCCCCTGAATGGTCTTATGACTGTGCACGACTTACATGTGTGAGAACATTTGTAAACACCAAGGTAGACATCCATCCGTACACGGCTGAGACACTAGAGTGTCAGCCTTGTTTTCAAATAAAATAAAGGACAATTCTCAGAGTGCTAAAACTCAAATGCTGTTTCTTAAATGAAACAACTTTCGGAAATACCTTTCCCTCTTTCATCTTTACTAAATCACTTTGAAAAGAGGCAACAAATATGGCTGGGGTTTCAGCTGCTTCTCTGGTACTGGACGGCTCTCTTTCTTCTGCTCCATAGTCCTCCCCTGTGTCCCTCTAGCAGGAAACAGTAAGATCTTTCAGGGGTTCTAAGCTTTGAGGTCCTGGGCTGTCCTCTCCTGGAATGCCCGTGAATTATTATGTTTTATCCTTATGCTTCTTCTAGTCCTGATGTCACTGGGGCTGCTTCTTGTTCCTTTGTTTTTTCTAATCTCTGCTGACACTGTCACCCTCTGCTTTGTGTCTCTGGTAGTCTCTTTGTGCCTTTTTCTTCTCTGTCTGCTACTTCTCTAGTTGAGCACGCGTTGTGTTGTATGACTTGGAAAGTCACCACTAGTGGGAGACACTGAATGAGCCTGGGGCATTGTCTGCTATCTTTACATTTTAAGGTGATTCCTCCTGATGTTGGAATTAACAGATACCCTGAGCCGTCTCTGGGTATCCCAGTAGCTAAAGGAGTGGGATGCTTCACTACTAAAATTGGCTATCATTGTGATTCTGTGTCCAGAATCTTCTAAGAGGAGCATTCCATTCAAAGTTCTTGCTGAAAAGGAAAGCCCATGGCGGCCGTTTTTTTTTTTTTTTTTAAACACATCGTCCCTTCCTGGCACAGCTGACTGGACCAGGAATGGTGACTGGGCTCTAGGCAGCAACTCCTATCATGGCTTGGCCAAAAAGGTGAGGTGTGTTGGCCACATTCTTCCTTTTAGGAATCCGATGTAGGAAATACTAACAGAACAAATGTGAGCAGTGGAGGTTAGAGCTCAAAGCATCCATGAGTTGGCTGAAGTTCTGAAGTCAAAGGGCCCGGCACAGCTAAGGGGGGCAGAAAGTACTACCGAAAAGAGGCAGCGAGGGGGAGAAAAGGCCTGCGGGGCAGAGACAAGCAGACACCCGGTGATGAGAGCATTCACACTCCGGGTGGCTTTCCACTGCCAGGCCACATGAAACATTCCATCAAACCCCCTTTTCCTAAGGTAATGCAAGTACTTGTCTGTTATCTGAAACCCGGGAAAAATTTTCCTGAACAGCAGGTGAGTCAGCAAGTGTGTCGGCACAGTGAGCCTCTGTACAGGAGACTATATTCTCCTTTCTAATGATAATAACTGATTTCCAAGGATCTGAGTCAAAGTCCTTAGTGAGTGTCTTAGGGAATAAAGCCGTCCTCCGTATCGTGGCGGCGCAGGGAATCTGAGTAAGCCGGAAAACGAGCCACCATCAGGTGAAGATGGAATTAGGGCTTTCGCTGGGAGACCCCATGGCTCTGCGAACATACCCATGAATGGCTGTGTCCACGAAGAGCTAAAGAAGAACATTTCTACCACAGCCTACAGACTTGTTGGTCTGCGTCGGAAATGTAGACTGTTTCGGCAGAACGGAGCCCTGGTGCCTCCAGGTCCAGGAGCGCTTTCTTCGTGAGATATCAAAGGTTGTCAGTAGTAGGGAAAGGATACACTCATTACTCACTGGGTTCTGAACACCAAGGGTAGCTCAACAGGTCCACTCCTCTACCTTTGGTCTGTCCCCTGAGTGTAGGGAAGGATGTGGAAGGCCAAGTATTACAAGTCTGAGTCTCAAACAGAACACGAGTCCTTATGTTCGGTGAGGTACTTTCTACCTGCACGCCACCTTCACTGCCTATGGAAAGCATGTGTCTAGATCAATCAAGAGGCTTCTGTGGCTGCGTTCAAATGAACATTGAAAGACGACCAACTGAAAGCGTGTGGATCAGACTCTTTCTCTTTCTGCAGGAAGCGAAGGTATTCCAGAGTCAGAGGCCACCAGCTCCCGCAGATGTGGGAATGAAAGCTGAAGAGAGGTTGTGGCCTCTTGCTCTATGTGGTTATGGTATGTGATGCCAAATGCTGCGTCCACCTCCCCGGGGACCACCTGGCGGACAGGTTACGTCCCTCAACAGCACCATATAGACCGACTCTGGTGAACTTACCAGAAGTAGGTCTTTGCCTTGTTCATCAATATCTGTTACAAACTTCTCAATCGGCTGAGGAGCTTTTGCGTGAAATGCCTGCCTGGGAAGGGCGACATCTCTAGGCCAGTCTTCTTCTCCTGGGAGTCCAATTACGCTACAAAAGAACCAGGTGTGAACGTTAGCATCATTAGCTGCCATGCTGAAGCTATTTCCCCATCGAAATCCAGATGATGGTGAAGTCTGAGAGGCAGGCATGGGGTACACAGCATACTGGGGGCCCCTCACTGATGTTACTGGCCAGTCGGTCATCTCTGTCCTCCTGTGATACAGAGATCACAGAGTAGAGGGCCGTCTCACAGGAGCATTGTAAAATTCACCGGAAGCGGTAAGAGAATCCTCTGGTGGCACATAGTAAACGTATGAGGGGATGCGGAAAGAGAAAACAGTATTATTACCAGTAAGTCCTGACATACTGACAGAGTAGCAGGCCCACACAGGCATTATTTTCCTTTATGCCCAAGACTGCTTTTTGTATTCTGATCATATTGACATGCTTTTATGATGCTCATCGAGCATGACTCATTAACAAATAAATTTGGTTGCACTTTGGGCTAAAGAATAATTCTCCAAACAGTAATTACATACGTCAGAATCAGACCAAAAAGAGGCTAAAAAGGTATGCTAATCCTGTGCTAGGCAAACACTATTTTATCATTTAATTTCAAATCAAATTAATTTAGTTTATATATATTTTATATTAAAAATAAGTAATTTTTGTGTTTTAAAAGATTTTATTTATTTATTTTAGAGAGCAAGCGAGCAAGTGGGGGGAGGAACAGAGGGAGAGAGACAAGCAGACTCTGGGCTGAGCACAGCCTGACACAGGGCTTGGTTTCGCAACCTTGAGATCATGACCTGAGCCAAAATCAAGAGCCGGATGATTAACTGACTGAGCCACCCAGGCGCCCCTACAAAACTATTTTATGGTATTCCAAAGTGAGCAAGCAATAAATAAAGGCAATATCATTTATGTTTCCCCCCAAAATTATTCTGGGGTCAGAAACATGGAGAGAGGGTCAAGTGATACAGAAACAGTACAGGCATTGTATGTCAACTATATTTAAATACGAAAAATAAATTAAAAAAAAAAAGCATAGGTTTTGGAAAAGGCAGAATTGGGTTCAAATTCTGGGTTTCACTAATTGGCAGATAAGGACAAATTACTTAACTTCTGTGAGCCTCATAGCCTTCCTTATTTATTAACAATCATAATTTACAGTGATAATTTATATGAAATGCATAGCACAGTGCCTGACACACAGTACTTGTCAATATCAATACATTACCCATTATTATTTTAAAGATTTTACTGATTTGAGACAGAGAGAGCGAGCATTAGAGAGGGGAGGGGCAGTGGAAGAAGGAGAAGCAGAATCCCCCAATGAGCAAGGAGCCCGACATGGGGCTGGATCCCAGGACTCCAAGATCATAACCTGAGATGAAGGCAGATGCCCAACCAAATGAGGCATCCAGATGCCCCACCCATTATTATTATTGTAAGAGGCAAATAATGTTATTAATCTAAAATGCACAATGTATCACTACCACACTAAAAATACAAACTATTGAGTTCTATTGATATGTGACTTGAGGTTCTTCAGAAATGTTATTAGGTCAGTGGCTTTATACAACTTATACACTATGGAGATTTTTTAAAAAGATTTTATTTACTTATTTGAAAGAGATAGCTCACGTGAATTGGGGGGCGGTGACAAGCAGAGTCCATGTTTAGCACAGAGCCTGATGGGGGACAAAGGGGGCCACATCCACCACTCCAAGATCACGACCCACCGGAAACCAAGAGTGGGATGCTCAACGGACTGAGCCACCCACGTGCCCCTGCACCATGGAGATATTATTTAAAGTGTATGTATATAGGGGTGCCTGGGTAAGTCACTTGGTTGAACGTTTGCCTTTGGCTCAGGTCATGATCTCAGGGTCCTGGGATCCAGCCCTGAGTCGAGCTCCCTCCTCATTGGCAAGTCTGCTTCTCCCTCTCCCTCTGTGATCTCTCTGACTTTCACTCTCTCTCAAATAAATAAATAAAATCTTAAAAAAAAATAAAGTCTATGTATAGATAGTAATTAGGTTTGAACAAGGGAAATCAGGGGGTGCAAGAACTTAGGTATCTCACTTATAGACTCTAACTCCAAACTGAGAAGTTATAGTGTAGTGGACAGAATATACGGCTATTCAAATTGACCACACTTTTTTTTTTAAGCTTTTATTTTTTTTATTTTAAAGATTTTACTTATTTATCAGAGAGAGAGGGAGAGAGCGAGCACAGGCAGACAGAATGGCAGTCAGAGACAGAGGGAGAAGCAGGCTCCCTGCTGAGCAAGGAGCCCGATGTGGGACTCGATCCCAGGATGCTGGGACCATGAACTGAGTCGAAGGCAGCTGCTTAACCAACTGAGCCACCCAGGCGTCCCTAAGCTTTTATTTTTAAGTAATCTCTACACCCCATGTGGGGCTCGAACTTACAACCCTGAGATCAAGAGTTGCATGCTCTACCAACTGAGCCAGCCAGATGCCCCTGACCAAATTATTTTAACTACAGTTAGAAATGGTGCCAGCCTGCATCAGAGCCCTCTCCTTGGCCTGCACTCACTGGGACAAAGGTCGAGAAGATAGGTCCTCCTGAATGGATTTCCAGGTTTCAGGAAGATGTGGCTGTGAACATCACAGGCTCTCTGTAAGGCTCTCTTTCCCCCTGCCTTCCCTCAACACAGCCCAGGTTATAGACCTCACCTAGGAAGAGCAGACACCTGTATTGTAATTGCACCTGTCACTAGGTGCCCGGGAAAAGACACTGTAATCCTACCTCTGTTGGACATGCTGGGAGAGCTACAGTGTTGAAGCAAATAAAGACAGACTCATGGACACAGCTACCAGAACAAGTGAAGGGAAATGACAACTTGGGCAATACACAAATTTGCTTAATAGCAAGATCTAGAGTAAGAATAGAAAGAAAAAAGATACCACTATTAATTATGAAAGGACATAAATATATATATATATATATATATATATATATATATATATATGCTTGGAAAGAATGGGATAGGTAGAGGAAGAAGAGATTGCTTATGAAAGAACTTTATTTGCTTCATTTTTAGCCTTTCAGCTATTTTTATATATTTTTTGCATATCATCGCCAATCATCTAGAAATCAATTATAAAAATTCTTAGTAATAATTTAAAATCTTTTCAAATATATTGAAATAAACTGGGTAGTATGAGCAGCTGTAGGCCAAGAGCAAAGCAGAGTGCCTCTGTGTGTACATGTATGTGTGGTTACATGTCCAGCTAGCTAGCTATATAATAACTTTCAAAAGTATTTCTAAATCTGTTGCCTCCTCTGATCCTATAATGACCTCCTGAGACACAAAGGTCATTATTACTTCCTTTTTATAGATGTGGAAAGGAAGGGATGAGTGAAATTTATCAATCACACAGTGAAAGTTCAGCCACAGATCAGGAATGGGAGGGAACCCAGCTCTCCTTATTCCAAAGCCAATATTTTGTTTCCATTTAACTATGACTCTGCTCTAAAGAATGCTCTAAAATGTCACGAGCTAACAGCATTCAGTTTCACCTTCAAAGTACTTGCTGTTCTTTGAAGTATAAATCTTTCTAAATGCAGAAACAGTTCTCCCTGTAAGAGAATGTAAATGTGGCTTTCCTAAAAAAAAAAAAAATTCTCTTTAATACAGAGTATGAACTCTAATGGCCCATATACGAATGTTCTGAGACTCTGATAGGTCCATTAAAAAGTGCTTGCATCAAATTTCAGTATTTGGACAGCTGAATATAAGCCTTAAAAGTTGACATTTGTACTATAAAGACTGACAGCACAAAATCTATAAATGGCAGAAGGGACAGAAATCATTTTTCAAGTCCTTTAGAAATGACACTAGGGTGCAGCATTGTCCCTTTTCTTTATGCCAAAGTAACAAATGCAGAGTAAACAGAACATAATCTCAGCAAACAGTGCTAGAAACCAAGAAGGAAATGCTGAAGGCATAAGGCCTACAGAACTTCACAGCTTCTTATTTGCTGGAAACCTAGGGTCTCAGGCCTTTGCCGCAGCGGGGACTGGCTTTCCCTTGGGTGCAAGGTCAAACATGTTTGTCAGAAGTTCTTTCGGGTCCATCTCCCTGGCTTCAAATATGAAGGGGCACTAACAAGGCTAACAAGTCCACAGAGCCCAGAGCTAGAGGTGGACAGAACGCCCAGGTGATGTCCATAAGGGAAAGGCGGTGACGGGTTTAAGGTCTGGCAAGCTGGGTGCTGTCAAGATCACTTTTCCTTTTAACAGAGTCACTGGTGTGTCTGACTTTCCCGGTTCCTGCTTCAAGTTCTCACTGCACACAAGCTACATTCAACAGTGATGCGGAAGACTAGAGGGGGGTTCATCACTTTATGAGCAAAGAAGCTGACATCCAGAAGAAGAGAGAACATGAGTTTTGTCCTGAATCTGTCCATCTTATGAAGTGGCAGGAGGAGGAGGGGGAGGAGCGGGAGGAAGGTGACCCGGAGGAGGAGGAGGGGGAGGCGCAGGAGTCTTGGCAGCAACCCTGGGCCAGGGAAGCCCCCACACAGTAACACCAACAAATATGTTTCAGGCCTTAAAGCCATGGGGTGTGAATCAGCAGTGGACTGGCATCATAAGTCTAGTGGAGCTTTCCAGTCACTAGAAGAACAAATTGAAGTTCCAGGTTTATTCTAACTGTTTTAAGCAGTCATGCTCCAGGGGATAGCATTAACATATAATTAGTTTCTTTACGGGTATTTTTCACCAGTTTTATGGACTGAAAATTTCATAAAGATCACTGAAATTCCTACAAAAATGTTACAGACCAATGATGGGGGGGGGCTACTTCTGGCTCTGGAACTCCCACTTTTTTTTTCTTACTTCACCCTGATTCTGATGGGGCTTGAGAAGTGCACATACTTCATGCTTTCTGAGAGGAAAAGCCCCTTCTTAACATTCTAGAAACATGAAAGCATCCATACTCCCACAGGCACAAACATGTAGACATGAATAGAACTCTGCAAATCATTGAGCCAAGTAACAATTAGATCCAAAGAATTTGAGTGCAAGAAAGGATCTTAGAATTTACATCCAAAGTTTCATTATTCAGGTGAAGAAGTTAACGAACAAAAAGGTTAAACAATTAATGATGAATTATAACCACAGCTACCGTTTTAAAAGCATTCACTATGTACCAGGCATCGTGTATACACTTTACACAGCATTTTAAATGACTTTCTCAAGATTGCACAGAATTTAGCCACAAACATACAGTTAGAACCTGGAAGTCTCATTTTCTGTGTCGGTGCTCCAAAGAAAAATGGCTTGCGGAGCTTACCAACCAACCGAAACAAAACAATGCAAAACCAATCTAGATGACTCAATGGGGATACTCAATGGGGACAGGAGGCCCAGAGGGCAAGGATGGGTTACCAGGCAACCAAGCACCTCACCTCAGATGGTGGATGCACGTGAAATGGCCTCAAGCAGACAATACATCTGAACACAAGAAATGGAGCTCAGTCAAGTGGAGAAGGAGGATCCTGGAAAAGATTGACAGGAGCAACATAGAACCTTCCAGAGCTTCTATGTTAGGCCATACATCATGATGGGCTCTGCGTAAAACAGCATGTCTGCCATGTCCCCACTCACCACACAAATAGTAAGACCAACTGAGGGGGCAGTGTGGGGAAGGAAAGACAAGAGATAAACGTTTATTATGAATGTCAGACGAAAGGCACTGCGATTGCTTTAAGGCTACGGATGTTGATGTAAATTTACAGTTACTACTTACTCCAAGATTTTTCCAAGCTGATCGACATCCGAACTTCCCCGAAAAAGAGGCCTACAAGAATAAAGATACATATTAAACAGAGAATTTTCTCAAGTTACCATTCAGTCATATTGGTCATGATACCACTGGTCACAGGAAGCAAAAACATTCTTCAAGGGTGAGGAAGGTGTAAAGAAGCGAGACACCTCTCCTTTGGACAGTGAAGGTTTTTCTTGCATTTCACTTCACGGTAAGGATCTCTCATCAGTATTTGCGGGTCCCTGACTCCCCGGTTTTATCACCATGGTGGGCATTCTATTCACACTCACTGCAACGGCAGTGCCTTTGGGGAGATACAGGCCTCGGTTTCAAAGCCCTACCCAACTTTCCGATAGTGTAGAACACATCACTGTTCTGGTCTGGAGCGTGGGGTAACGTGGGCTTCTTGGAACCTTGGAAACTTCTAGGAAACTTGGAAACTTCTTTGAGCACCCTTTCCTCACCTCTCTGCTATCGCAGGACTTCCTCAGGGCGAACCTCTCTCTCTACGGGTCCTGATCCTGCAGTGTGACATGACCTCAGGACCCATTTTTCTAATTTTGTCACCTTCCTTTCTCACAGCATTGCGGAACTTAGCCATCACTCCGGGCTTCAGAGGCGACCATGAACACACAGCCCTCAGTGTCTACATTGAACATTTAACTGGTAATTAAATGAGCTCACTTGGTGATGTTTTTGGCATTTTCCCAAGTGGATCAATACCCCTGGAGGGCAAGAATTTCTCTTTCTCTAATTGCCCTTAGCCTTTGGCCTTGTGCTTTACCTAGTGCTTTGCCCTAATCTTTGGCCTAGTGCTTGGTTAATAAATATTTTATTTAATATATTCCTATGGCACATGTGGAAATGTTTCCTAATCCCCTGCTCAATGACTGACCGATATTTTTCAACAATAATGTGCTTTAAAAAATGTCTGTAGCCTATGACCAGAAACCATGTTTTTAAAATGTTATGTATCAATTATAAGTATAAATATTATATATCAATTTTAGAAAAGCCAAACAATGGAGTCTTAACAGCTGTTATTTCTAGAACACTAATGTTGAACCTGACGTGATGCCATGAGCTTCCCAAACATTATCTCATTTAATTCTCACAAAAATTTCAGGGGGAAGGTAGTATTATTATCACCCCTATTTTCTGATGAGCATATAGGATTGGAGGTGTTTCATGACTTAGTGAAGGACAAATAAAATGCAGACTTAAAATTCAAACCAGGTCCGCCTTGCCCCAAAGCCTATCTGCTTCATCATTATATCGTAATACGTTTCTTTTGGTTACTAGTGTTCTCCACACTCACAGACAGCCCCTACAGCTGAGCCTCTGGGGTGAAACAGTGCAGAGACAGTGTGAAGAGCACTTTATAGAGAACCCGGCGTCTCGCAAGCAGGTGCCTATGGTCTTCTGTACTTGGACTGCTTTGCCAATGTCCAAGTGTCTTTAAATTCTTCCCCTGCTCTAACAAGGAACAAAGCAAGTCACCAGACTGATGGAAGTTCTCTATTCTTTCCATATACTTTCTGTATTATGGCCTTTCTAAATTTTTTAAATTTAAGTTTTGGGTTTTTTTGAAGATTTTATTTTTAAGGAATTTCTATACCCAACACAGGGCTCGAGTTTACAGCCCTGAGATCAAGAGTTGCATACTCAACTGACTGAGTCAGCTAGATGCCCCTTAATTAGGTTTTTGATTTTAATTCTGGTATAGTCGACACACAGTGTTAGGCCCTTCTAGATTTTTACATTCTTCCCCCAGTGCAACTGTTTTACAACTGTTTTGCTCCCATCTTAATGGATAACACCATTTTTCTTTTCCTTTCCAAAGCACAGAACTTGGCTTGCACAGAAACAACAGTGTCCTTTCTTTTCACACTCCTGTTTCCTTAGTATTAAGGTATAAAATTACAAAACTACGTATGACCAGCATTCTGAGGTTTGGACAAACACAAACGACCCCTCTTTGTGTCGCATGTATCACACGTATCTTGGATGGCTTGACGGATGGGCACGCTGGGTCAGCAGGCACAGAGGGAACCGAGGACACGCCTTTAATCGGAGGAGCTGATGAGGCAGCTTTGTAAACA
The DNA here is from genome assembly GCF_011764305.1 of Mustela putorius furo. Taxonomy (NCBI): domain Eukaryota; kingdom Metazoa; phylum Chordata; class Mammalia; order Carnivora; family Mustelidae; genus Mustela; species Mustela putorius. The sequence goes on from NW_025421998.1 coordinate 35,739,062, forward strand.
TAGCAAGCCCCTCACCTTGCGTGAAGAAGGCTGGTACCCACAGGATCATGGAGCCCCTTAAAAGAAACTGGCCATGGCTATTGGGACACAAACAAGGCAGGCTACCTTGAGTGGATTTGTTTCCAGGCAGAAGCACTAGCCCTCCTCTTTCCTGAGGTGGGTTCTGGGACCCCAGCCTGAAGCTCAGCTCTGGTGGGGCTCATGCTCTCACTGGTTTGCTTTGTGGCTCCCTTTTTGTTTTTCTCCCTTGGCAATATTGTAACATTTTTGCTAGCTCCACTATGCACTGAAGCAAATGCTTGCTATATTTTATCTTACATTTGCTATGTTTTAGCAGAGGGCTTTCAGATCATGTAGTCCACCATACTTCCAAAGCCTGAAGTCTTGTCTCTCTTGGCTGGACCTGGCCACACACAATGAAATGTGCGTTTACATCCTTGAGTTAGAACTCGCTCATGAGTTTGGCCTGCTTTCATGAGTGCAAGAAGCAGAAAGGTCTGAATCCTAACCACTTCTCTGTGACCTTCTGTGGGGAATAGTAGAAACTCCAAAGCAACAATTCACTGTATGGCTCAGAATGACTTTTGCCACATAGGAAGAGCTGACATGGGACTGTGAGGTCTATTAATTGGGCTTGATGATGGATATGGATTGGCTTGAGTTATATAGAACCACTACATCCTGACCGTATGCAGTTAACTCCTCTAAAACAGTTGGGTGCAAAGACACAGTCACAAGGTAATGGCAATGAGCCACATGAAGGTGGAGGGCAAGTCTACCTGGAACTGGTACTCTTAGTTGACCAAAAGGTGGTCATGAATGTGATCAAATTCTTAGGACCATCCATTCAGTTTGGGGCTGAGAAAGTTTAAGTTTGTATGTGATAGAAGATGCTATGTTCATTAGACACATGCAGAATTGACAATGGATTTAGAGGAAAGATGAAAGCTTTCATCATGATTACCTCTTTGGGGTGCTATAGTGGAATCCCAAAATGTAAGAATAAGATTGTCTCAATTCTATGATACAATTTGTCTTTAAATAAGGCTCTTTGGTCAAAAGTCTTGGCTGTATCAGGTCTGTGACCTGGATGCACTAGGTACTGAGGACTGTATTTTTACTAAGGTTACTTTGCTATTTCTTCCTTCCTCAGATAGGCTGAGTTAAATACTCTTCAACTCATGTAATTTATGGCATATTTCAGGTGGACAATGATGGACATCTTTGACTATATTCTTTGATTTAGTGGCAAGGGAGAGTTTAATTTTACTGCCTTGAATAATTTTATAATTGTAGGAATGATTCAGCTAAAACACACACATACATGAGTCAAACTTGGCTGGTTCTTTATTACCATGACATAAGGCCGAGCTGGAAGGAAATAGAAGGCTGAAGGACCAACATGGGGGAGAGCAAGACACAGAAAGAATGAAAGACAGCTGAACTAGAGATGGCCAGACAGAGACAATGTGAGGAGGTCCCAAATAACTCTGAACTCTGTTTCTTCCTACTGCCTAAACACCTACCTTTCCTGGAAATCTCAGGGCATATTTATATGGGCCCTTCACGATGACTGAAGATATGAGGGAATATTTTACTCTGTATCATGAGACAGAGGCTCATAAAATGAAAAAGTCATACATTTTTCAGTCACTGCAGGGAGAGGAACCACTAAGCTATCCTAGAAGCCTCCTGTCCCAGGTGACATACTTACTAATTCTTTTATTTTTTAAATTTTTTTTATTTTAAAGATTTTATTTATTTATTTGATAGAGAGAGATCACAAGTAGGCAGAGAGGCAGGCAGAGAGAGAGGAGGAAGCAGGCTCCCTGCTGAGCAGCGAGCCCGATGCGGGACTCGATCCCAGGACGCTGAGATCATGACCTGAGCCGAAGGCAGCGGCTTAACCCACTGAGCCACCCAGGCACCCCTTACTAATTCTTTTAAACTAATTACTTAAAAATAAAATTAACAAAAGAGATATTCTACTGAAAGCAGTAAATCTGAAGCCTGGTTTTATATTTTTTAAAAAACACTTCTTTTTTATATATAAATTTTGGGGGAGGGGAGGTTAACTAGCAAAATGGGAAAGATTATACCTACCAAGAACATCCCCAAATAAAAACTGTGCAATTATTTTATTGGATTAATAGACTAAAAAATCCCTTTATTATACACGGCATTACTGAAGGACAGTAACTTTTATGTATTTTACTATATCAAAAACTATAATTAATTAATTACTTCAGGTGACTTCTTTCAGTAATTTAACCAAATGTTTGGGTAACGGTGCACAAACATTATCGGTAAAAGTCTTTTGTTCAATCTACATTTCACGGATCCATTTCTAATTTTATACATTTCCTTTCTCTTCACCTGAGCTATGATCCTCCTTTTTCCTCTGATTTTCTCCACACTCACTTCTTGGGATGATGAGCTTCTTTTGCATAAGCCTCCTCCCATCTCTCACGGCCCTCAATTTCTTTTCTATTTCAAATTCCCATATAAACAGAACTGGACCCTACTGGAAGACTTGGCCATTCTACTCTTTGAAGTCAATTTATTTGACAAGATAAATAATATTTGGGGGAAAATATCTGAAACTGAACATTGTTATGTTTTTATGAAAGAGAATTTTAGGTTATTTCCAAGTATTTTCTTCAAATACCTTTCTTCACTATTATGCTTGATAATAGTTAATGCTGATAAGATAAACTTACTACAAACAATAAATTTTAATTTATAAATATAAGCATTTTTTTTAACTAAAAGGGGATTATTGCAAAATACAATGACTAATTGCATTCATTTCAAACCAGAGCAAAGTAAATTTTCTTCTCATATGACCATAGGTGCTGCATGCCACAACAAAATGGTTCCTGGGGTTTTCTGTAGCAAGGATTTTTCCCAAAGCTTTTTGTGAATTTCAGCCCTTAATGCACACCACTCCCATCCCCCCCACATGTTGATTTTTCCAGGTATTTGTCAACCGGGGAAAGGGCATAGGCTTTGGTGATGAACTGTCCTAGGTGTGAATCGCTACTCAGTCATTTCTCTCTGAATGATCTTAGGAAAGTCACTTAGCCTCTTTGAAGCTTATTTGCTTTATCTGTAAAATGTCCAGGTTATAGGAGACCTACAGTAAGTGGCAACTAAACACACAAATACTTTCTCACACTCATACATGGTAGACATCTCTCTTGTTCCTGGCCACTGCTATACACAAATGACAACAAAGTGTTTCACATAGTGAATAAGAAAGGAAAGGAACACTTGTCACCATACAGTGGAAGCCCAAATCATAGTAAAGGCTAATAATTCCTCCTCTGGGGTCACTATTCTCTACTTTGTTCCAACTCTTATACCTTTACCATCAGGAAAACAAAGAATGAATGTGGGCGCCTGGGTGGCTCAGTGGGTTAGGCCACTGCCTTCGGCTCAGGTCATGGTCTCAGGGTCCTGGGATCGAGTCCCGCATCGGGCTCTCTGCTCAGCAGGGAGCCTGCTTCCCTCTCTCTCTCTCTCTCTGCCTGCCTCTCCATCTACTTGTGATCTCTCTCTGACAAATAAATAAATAAAATCTTTAAAAAAAAAAAAAGAATGAATGTCAGGTTTTCAAATAAGGTTTGATTGACTTGGAATTGGCAAGATCATTTCTTCCTCTGTACGTAGTTTTAGCAACACTCACCGCATCTTTTTTAAGCATGAAGTGATTTTTCTTGGGTCAAATGACAAAGAACATCAAGTTTCAGATCACATGCCTTTTTAAACAAACTAAAAGAACATGTAACTATCATTCATAAGCTCAATAAACAGTGGAAAACATTTAGAAGTAGGGTATGTTGTCTAGCAGATGAGACGTGTATGCTGATATGTCTGTTATGGGAAGGAAATGATTCATGCAGAAGGGAAGATGAAAGGTTTCGTTCAGTTACAGTACTTTCATTGTACTGAAAAGACGAGGAAGTCATGGATCACCCTATAGAACACCTCAGTAACCTGCATTTGACCTGCACTTGTGCTGTAGCTGCTATCTTTCTTGATTAGCAGAGGAATTTTCAATTAGTAATAATCGTGCCTCAGATAAACCTCATTGGCTACTATACTGCCACTGCGCAAAGCTGGCAGAGGGATTTTCCATGTCCATAACATGACCTTTGGAAATATATTGCTTACTATTTTACGCTTGCTCCTGTGTTCAGGTACAGAGAGAGCCGTTATCTGTTAAATTAAAAATGTTAACTTATCACTTTACAATTACCACCTATTCAAATAACCAGATTAAGCAGAAAATCAATTAACTGATTTGCTTCGTAAACACTAATTGAGTGATCACCCACTAAGCACACAAGACTGCATTAGATGCTGGGAGATAACCCTTCCCCCCAAATATATATTAAATATAAATATTATATAATATATGGTCTTACTATATAATATACATATATTTCAGTTACACATTTTAATACAAATATATAAAATATAAATTTATAATATCTATAAATATATATGTATATGTGTGTTTGTGTATGTATGTATATATATATAACAAACTACCATAATGATCCTTGCTTCTGTGGGAGACATGAGATACAAACGTGGGATCTTGAAATAAAGAAGTTTATCTCATGTTACTTTGGGAGACAAAAGCTCAAGACAATCATTTAATCTTTACTAAAATGTTGGGAGATAGTCTGACTGACTGTCTTTTACAGATGCGAAGTAAAGAAACTTAATCAAGGAAGCTCTGCTCAGTGAGTGGCAGAGTTGGTCTGCCTGACTCCAACGGACAGCAAACAGAAGCAGTGTTTTAGAAAGATTGATTATGGCAGAGGTTTCCTGAGTCACTCAGAGGGGATGAAGACAGAGCCAGGGAGGCCAATGGGGAGGTCAGAGAATGAATCAGAGAGATCACAAGGACCTAACTCAGAGGGAGAGAGCAGATGGGAAAGGACCCAAAGACATATAAGGGAAGGTGATCTGAATTTGGTAAAAAACTCAACATGTCTTGGGGGGTTAGAAGCAGCATGGTTTTAAGCTTCCAGGCTGAATGAGCAAGGTGACGAGAGGGTGGTGTGGGAAGACCAGAAGGTAACTGACTTAATTTTACACATGTTCCTTTATAATAAAAAATAATGTATAGAACAGTGCTTTGAAATCCGAGAATGAAAAACATGCAAAAGATTAGTTAAGCATACCAAGATAAATACTGGTAACGTATGTGCACGCAAACACTTGGACGTGGATGCGTGTGGTAGCACTCTTCATAACAGCCCCAAAGTGGAAACAACCCCAAGGTCCGTCAGCTGACAACGGGATAACAGAACGTCCTATAGGCATACAATGGAGTGTCGTTCAGCCATAACCAGCAATGAAGCAGGGGTGCCAGTGGCTCAGTAGGTTAAGCATCTGCCTTTGGCTCAGGTCATGATCCCAGGGTCCTAGGATCTACCTCACATGGCATCAGGATCCCTGCTCATAGGGGAGTCTGCTTCTCCCTCTTCCTCCGCCCCACCCCCTGCTCATGCTTTCTCTCTCTCTTTCTCTAAGAAATATATATAATCTTTAAACAAACAAAAAAGGAATGAAGCAGTACTATGACATGAACAACACTTGAAAACAGCAGGCTAAAGAAGCAGCTGGTCACAAAATACCATGTATTTACTGCATGATTCCATTCATACAGAAGGGGCAAAGCTAGGAAAGTAGATTAATGGAGCTGCCTAAGCCTGCGAGGCTTGAGGGGAATGAGATGTGCCTGTGCCTGTTAAAGGAATAGAGTGTCTTGCTGGGTTGATGAAAACATTCTAAACTTGATTGTGGTAACAGGTGCCCAACTCTGTGGATATACTGAATTAAAAACCACCGAATTTTTATTGGTGAATTGTACAGTATATGCACTGTAAGTCAATAAAGTGGTTTAAAAAAACAGTTAAGAAAATGTATTTCGAAGCAACGGATTCAGAAGGATGGTAAAAAACTGCTTTAGGGGACACCTGGGTGGTTCAGTCAGTTAAGTGTCTGCCTTCGGCTCAGGTCTTGATCCCAGGGTTCTGGGATAGTGCTCCCTGCTCAGCCGGGAGCCTGCTTCTCCCACTGCCTGTTGCTCCCTCTCTGCTTGTGCTCTCTCTCTCTTTGACAAATAATAAAAATCTTAAAAAAAAAAAAATCAAAAACTGCTCTAAGCCCAAATACATAAAAAAGGTATAAGTACATGGTATTAGAGTGCAGTGACATTTATTTTACCATATATTCAGTCAAGCACCCATTTGGAGACTTGCTCTGTAATTTCTGAGTAACCTACTAAGAAGATCTCAATTTACCCCCAACACCTGACTCTATCAGATTAGAACTAATCTGATAAGCCAAAAAATATAATAAGCCAAAAATAATAAGCTAAAAAAGTCTCTGTATAAACAAGGGTTTTAACAGAACTATCTTCTGCTTTCCTCTGGATGGCAAGATTATGGGTGATTTGTTTGTCTTCTGCATTTTTCTATAATTTTTTCCTCAGCATCTTTATGAGCACTAAAAACTTTTATAATCAGAAGTAACCCCCCCCCCAGCTCTGTGACTTGCTAGATAGTACCACTTGTATGCCTTCTGTTCACCTCAGCTCTGTATCCCCTAGTCGTATGCTAACTCACTTCTATTCCTCAGTTCCCTGTTGGTCTGTCCCACCAAACTGAAAGTTCGCTGTGGACAGGGCCAGCCCTTACTTGCTTCTGTATCCAGAGCACGCGATTAACTGCCAACTCTGTTCAGGAGGGCACTCCTTTAAGGAACAGGAATGGTTACTGTCCCCCCCACTGAGAAGGCCTTCTCTCCCTTCTTCCCATCTACTTCCACCCCTCCCATCTCAAAATTCGCACCCTTGGCTCGCCTGTGGGTAATTCAAGTGCGAGCCTGTGTATTTGCTTAGATATCTACACACGAACAGATGCATACTCATTTAGAGCCCAAACCTATTTGACTGATATTGTTGTATCCGTTTATGTTTTAACTGGTCTGTGGCACTAGACAGTACTGTCCCGCAAATAAGGGGTATTTATTTATTTATTTTTTAAATGAATATTTTATTTCTTTCTTCGGCAGAGACAGATCACAAGTAGGCAGAGAGGCAGGCAGAGAGAGAGGAGGAAGAAGGCTCCCTGCCGAACAAAGAGCCCGATGCGGGGCTCGATCCCAGGACCCTGAGATCATGACCTGAGCTGAAGGCAGAGGCTTTAACCCACTGAGCCACCCAGGCACCCCAAATAAGGGGTATTTAAAAAGGGGGGGGGGAGGCTGGTTGACAATTAGTCTCTGAAATCTAAAATCTCACTAAAACCATCAGAGAAGTAGCAAGAGGCACACAAGAGAGGCACTCTGCCCTCAGGTGCTTTTAGATCACCCAGGTATGCAGGTCAGGGATGGGCTTCTTGGAAGACAAAGAAAGAGAAGGGTTGAGAAGAAGGGTAGAAGGAGGCCAAACAGCGTGAGGGATTAAAGAGGGTGTGGAGGGGAGAGAGGTTCCAAAAGGAAACCAGCCCAGAAAGGAAGGGGTGCGCTCTCTCTCTTTGACAAATAAATAAAGGTGGGAAAGGGCAGGGATAAAAAAAATTTAAAGCCCAAGTCATACATGGCGAGGATGGGAGCAAAAAGAAGAATCTGAGATGAAGTTCTGTCCACAGAGACAGAGACTGACAGGAAAAAACCCTTACCAGGGAAGGGAGATGCTGCTGCCCTATCTGCCCACAGTAGGGGACTCGGAGTCTGGTCGTTTCCTTACAAATAAATAGCTGGATTAATTTTTCCTTGTTACCAGCTGTGAATAATTTATTTCTCCACAGAGGGCTCGTATTTTACTGGGCTATGTGTGAGTGACTTCCTTGAGAGCGAGCGAGCACTAAGAGAGGCAGACAGGAAAACCCTACCAGTTTTTCAATTCAAAATTGAGAATTAAAATTAAACCAGACCTCACCAAACCACTGGAGACTCCTGAAACACTCACAAATCTTACAAATTAATATACTTACTGACTTAGTCAATTTTACAGATGACTCAAGAAGCCCAACTGGTCATTAAGATAAAAAAAAAATGATTTCTAACCACCTCAACAAGTATTATCTGTTGTATGCCAGAAATAATTATGCTCTAAATACTTATTTAATTAAAGAATTGCCTTTCTGTTGTTGCAGTGCTATCTTTTCTTGTTTCAGTGGACTTGGGCTGCTCTAACAAAAAACCACAGGCTGGGTGGCTTAAACAACAGAAATTTATTTCCTCTAGTTCTGGAGGCTGGATGTCTTGGATGAAGGTGCCAATAAGATTGGTGTCTGGGAGGACTGTCTCCCTTTGCAGCCAGCCAGTTGTTTGCTGTGTACTCACATGGTAGAGGGAGACCAAGCTCCCTTGGGTCTCTAATAAGGGCACTAATGTCATCATGGGGTTCTCATCCTCCTGACATAAAGAACCCTAACTAATCCCAAATAACATCAAAGTTGGGGGATAGGGCTTCAACAATGAGTTTGGTGGCTGCGGTGGTAAGACACACTTTCCTCCTCATGTTACTAAATACAGTATCTTTCCAACCTTTAAAATTAGAAACAAATTAGCCACCTGGACTCAAGCTGACCCAAATGAATCAAGTCTTCTCTCTCTGAAAATGTTCTTGTCCAAGACGAGCAACAAACAAACATGATCTATCTCATTCTGTGTCTGCGATCCAAGTGCTCATTTTATATACTTTGTGGTAAGTCCCTCCCCACCCCCAATTATATGTTCAGTACTCTCACAGTGCCTTCCTTATCTCTTGTTCTCTGTTCACACTGCTCAGTTTTTTTTTTTTTTTTTTTTTTTTTTAACATATAATGTATTATTAGCCCCAGGGGTACAGTTCTGTGAATTGTCAGCTGAGTTTTTTATTTATTTAACACAGGGAGAGAGAAGAGTACAAGCAGGGAGAACATCAGGGAGAGAGGGAGATGCAGACTCTTCACAGAGCAGGGAGCCTGGCATGACGCTCGATTGCAGGACTCAGGGATCCTGACCTGAGCCAAAGGCAGACACCTAATCAACTGAGCCACCCAGGTGCCCTGCTCAGGGAAGTTAAGGCAGGAAAGAAACGTCATACATCAAGTGTTTTGTACAGGCTGGGTTCCTCGTCGTATTATTACATTTTCATCCTCACTCTTACCCTAATATCAGACCAAGAATACTTTGCATTTGAAAGAAAGTTTTAGCGGAGGGAAAAGAAATCTGAGTAACTCGCAAGGGTGAAGCATTTCTATCATCAGACTCCATCATAAAATCATCTGTCTACCATCCCTACCTCTTTCTTTATATTGTGCCTTCCTAGGAGGGAAAGAAAAGCTGTTAACTGGGAGTTAGTTAGTCCATGGGTGAGAACCTTGGGACCCATGTTCCTCTCTGTACTTGGCCATTTGGGTAGGGCACCCAGGAAGAGTGTGACCAACCAGCGCAGTCTGCCCATGATGGCCCTAGTGTTAGCACTATCCCAGGAAGCTTCTCTGTTCTAGGGAGAAGGGGATTGTTGGCTACCCTCTACAGGAAACCCAGAACAAGAGGCTATAGAAAAAGAAATTAAAAAGAGAGAGACAGAGAAATCTTTTATTTTATTTATTTATTTGACAGACAGAGATCACAAGTAGACAGAGAGGCAGGCAGAGAGAGAGAGAGAGAGAGAGAGAGAGAGGAGGAAGCAGGCTCCCCGCTGAGCAGAGAGCCGGATGCGGGGCTCAATCCCAGGACCCTGAGATCATAACCCGAGCCGAAGGCAGAGGCTTTTAACCCACTGAGCCACCCAGGCGCCCCAAGACAGAGAAATCTAAAAAAAAAAAAAAAAAAAAAATACCATCGTTATTTCTAAGGGCTGTTTTGAAAAATCAGATGAGCTTCTTTCAAAACAGTATGAATGAAGGTGGTCCAGACAGGTTTCATTCTTTTTTTTTTTTTTTTCCTAACAACTCACTGCCATTATGTGATAAGGGACTAGATTATTGGTAAGCTCCCTCCTCATACCATAATTCAAGATGCTATGACTCTCTCTCAGCAAATGACTGTGAAAAATATATATAGTTGACCCTTGAGCAACACAGGTTTGAACTACATAGGCTCACTTATATGTGGGCTTGTGTTTTAACAGTACTGTAAACATATTTTCTCTTGTGATTTTCTTAGTAACATTCTCTCTTTTCTACCTTCATTGGAAGGATACAGTGTCTAACACACGTAACATACAAACATGTTTTGAGACCCATGTTGTCAATAAGGCTTTCTGTCAACAGCAGGCTATTAGTAGTTAAGTTCAAGGGGAGCTAAAAGGTATACATCCATTTTCAACTGCTCTGGGGAGGGGTTTGTGCCCTCAATTAACCCTTGTGTTGTTCAAGGGTCAACTGTAGCCTAAGGAAAGAGCACCACCAATTGACATGGAGAAACAGTTCTAAGGCAAGTGCATCTGCTACAGAGTCAGCCACCAAGAGAAATGGGGCGGAGCTACTTATCAAAGACCACAAGAAGTATCTTTACGTTGTCTAATCTAATTCACTGGTAGCAAGAGGCTTCAAGCTGGGCTGAGAAAGGATTCTAAATGCTGCCTAGGTGTAGCAGAACAGAGTGCTGAGATTAATCAGCAACACAAAGGGAAAACAAAATAGCCACGCAGACTTCAGGTGATGCAAGCGAATCAAGTTTTCTCTCTCTGATGCACTGCCCTCCAAGGAATAAAAGTTAGCAAATGTAAAAGTCAGCCCATCTGATGACACACACCCCAAGAGCAAATATTACATATAATAGCGGTACAAAAATGTGGCTTTCAAAGCCACTTCTTACATATATTCTAGGAATCCACTAGGCTTTGTCTACGACACAACATGTTCACCACGGAGAGTCTTACAAGCTCTACCGTGGGTATGCCTTTTAGTATATAATTCTGAGCACCTCTGTGCTCATGCACACATGCTTTCTCTTGCAAACACTCCAATATTGACATCAACCATCTGTCATCGAAATGACATAATCCAGGGCTGACGGTTTTAATGTTGATTCTGGGGGAAAATAATCACTAGAAATTTTCTCAAGTAGAAGTGTCTGTTCGTTGAAGTGGCTTACTTAAAAAAAAAAAAAAAAAAGCAGTTTTGCTCAAAAAAGAACCAAAAGTATCAACTCAGAGAGTCTTACAAATGATCCAAAAATATCCTCAAATTGGATTCAATCTTTGGTTAAAAATATTCCAAATAGCAGAAGACTGATTTTCTCATTTTTCCTTAAAAAAAAAAAGAAAAAAAATTTCTTCTTAGCATACAAATATGGGTACTGGCCCTGTGATGCCGTCCCCATGTGACACTAGTATTGAGAGAGTAGTGCCGTGATCAGCAAAAGTTAGCATTTATTGTCTCAGGATAAAATTTTTCTGACCCAAAAGCCACCTTAATTTTTTTTAAGACTTATTTAGTACATTTATATTTTTAATGATGGGTGGGTACTTAAAAAAAAATCACAAGCATTACCTCAATTCTTTTCTCTTTTTATAAACAAATGGATAAAATGGTATCTCTACAGATCTCCCCTCTTTTGCCAGACAAAGGAAGGCACCCTCCCTCAGAGCAGGATCCGAATCTGGGCTCCAGAGTCCTTGGTTTGAACCAGAACAAAGAGACAAGAAAGTGGCCAGCAGTCATAACAAAGCTGTGACTGAATACGATTCAAACCTCTATGAAGACAAGAATCAAGGACATATTTAAAAAAAAAAAATTATCTGCACACACATTTCTACCTACCCTTTTAGACAGAGTTTTATCTTATGACAAGAAGCAATAATAATCTTTGTTTGTTTGTTTGTTTCTGAATGGTACAGACAACTGGTATCCTGTATGAATATAATATTCCTATCTAGCCCATTTTTGGGCAGAATCCAATAATGTGTGATAACTCAACAATTTAACACAGGAAGCAAAGCCCACAACATTCCTTAGAAATTTCACAGACTATCTGGACAGAACAGACCCATCTGAATGGGATTGTTTCAGTGATATTTGAAGAATGCCATTTTTCAGGGTGGACACCCTGGGTTTGTGACGGATACAAATTCAGATATGAAAAAAAAAACACAATTAAATGATTCAGACTCTTGCGTTGTGTTTCCACAGACCTTATTTCTGCACGGGTCAAACAAAGGAAAGTTGGTGTTTGACAACTGTGGGTGACTCATCAGAGGAAGTTCTTACCATATGGATGTGCTTGCTGAAATAAAGCTGGTTAACAAAGCCAGCCTTTTTTCTCCCTGTGGGCCAGTGAGGGTTTCATTTTAGGAAATGGAAGTGTCAGTGTGGACAAACTGTCCTCAAGTATTTATAGCATAACGTGTAGTTTCCTTAAACTGTCTTTGAACAAAGAATATGTGAATGAAAAATAAGATTGACCTTTCTCTCATTCTCTTGGGTTGTCTGAATTGCATTCTGTTTATAAAACCTTAGCACTGTGACTTGGGCATAATGGGACAAGAAAGTGGTACAGCTACACTGAGGTATGCTGTGCGTTTCCCAATACATTTTAAGAGCTCTTTATTCATTAAGGAAATCATGACTTTCCCTTCTTCATTGCATACATATATTTTTCTCCAAGATGACCCAGTCCTTTTTAAATTCGAGGTATTTTAATTTTTTGATGAAGTTTTCAATTTTTATACAGTCAGGTATATTAATATTTTTCTTCCTGACTTAGAAAAAAGAAGATTTATTTTATTTGAGGCAGGGGAGGGGAACAGGGAGAGGCAGAGAAAGTCTCACTCAGGCTCTGCGCTGCAGGACCCTGAGATCATGACTAGAGCTGAAACCAAGAGTCGGATGCTTAACTGTCTGTGCCACCCAGGAGCACCCCCTGTGACTTTTTTTTTTTTAAGATTTGACAGAGAGAGATCACAAGCAGGTAGAGAGGCAGGCAGAGAGAAAGAGAGAGGGAAGCAGGCTCCCTGCTGAGCAGAGAGCCAGATCTGGGAGATCTGGGACTCGATTCCAGGACTCTGGGTCAGGACTCTGGGATCATGACCCGAGCCAAAGGCAGCAGCTTAACCCATTGAGCCACCCAGGCGCCCCCCTCTGTGACTTTTTAATGCATTGAAAGTCTAGTCCATTCTAGGGTCAGAAGGATTTCCTATAGTTTCTTTATCCTTTTATGGTTTCATTTTTAACACTAAACTCTCTTAACTACCTCTTCATTTGCTCCTCCATAAGGAATAAAGACTCCAATGAGATTATCATTTCCCTCCCCCACCCCAAAAAGTTGACTAGTTACCCTATCTTATTTGTTAAACAAGCCATTCTGTCCTACAGGTTTTATGATTTTGATAAATCACATCACTTTCTAAATTGGGGTCTTTTGCTATGATTTCTTCTGCTAGTACTAGACTGCTTTTTTAAAAAACCTATATATGTGTTTTTTAAAGATTTTATTTATTTGTGTGAGAGAGAGAGAGTATGAGAGTGGGGAGGGTCAGAGGGAGAGGGAGTAGGAAGCCTGATGCAGAGCTCAATCCCAAGATCCTGACATTGTGACCTGAGCCAAATGCAGATGCACAACCAACTAAGCCACCCAAGTGCCCCTAGATTGTTTTTATTATTATAGCTGCAATTTAGGGCTTCGGGGTGGAAAACCTCCCTTCATATCCCTTCATATATATATTTTTTAATTCTTTGCTATTTTCACCAATTTAACTCTTCAAATACATTTTAGAAAATCCCACTGGGATTCTGATTGGAGTTGCAAACCCATGAGTGAATTTGGAGAGATCCTGTATCTTTTCAATATCCAATCTTCTTATTCAGGAAAATATATCATCTTCCTATCATTTAACTATTCTCCACATCTATGCAGGTATTTTATCCCTCTCAAACTTAACAGTTTTCTCAATATAGGTCCCACACATTTGTTTACATTAGTCTACATTTTTAAATTTTACTGGGCATGAAATGGAGCTGCTACCAACTGGAGAAACTGTCCCTCTGCTGTCTGAGGCCATAATCCTGACTGCTGTCCCGAGTCATGGATTATTTCAGATTTGAAGAATGGAAGACGAAGGAAAAGAGGGGCATGTTGGGGGGTTTATACTCAGTAGTATGAAGACTGTAAGGCTCCCAGAAAGGCTAAAAAAGGTTAAAAAAAAAAACAAAAACATGTAACCCAAAGCACTGGGGGTTGGTAAAAAAGAGAAATAATGTGCTAATAAGCAATCAGAGTGATGACTCATTGCATTGGATCATCCCTGGGAAACCACCTACTAAGCAGAATTAGCAGTTACAGTGTTATTTTTGGTGCAGGATTCATCACTACTTCCTCTTGGGGGAAAACAAAACTTATTAAATCCCAGCTCCCCAGAACACTTTTAAACGGTCATCCTGGCAGACGCTCCTGTCAGGTAACAAGGCTATTTCTAGAACAGGGTCGGGTTGTGCTACCAGTAGAGACTTCTTTAGAACAAGATAGCGGCACTTAGCCACGTGGAATGGAAAGGACGCTGGCTCCAAGGCTGGCTCTGTAACTGATTAACGAATCAGGGAGTGCAGGCAGGGGGCCGCTTCACCTCCGCTCCTCTGGTAAAGGACAGATAACCAGGGCCTCTGGCCCACTCTATACCCCAGACACGCCACAGAAATAATCAACTATGTGGATGCAGCAGTTAGAACGGCTGGGAGGTAAACTCGGCTTCTCAGCAGAGAATCAATCAAGGAGCAAACAGAATGAACTCTCACTCCAGAGTCATTCATTTTTGCTTAATTCTATGTTACCTAACCCCCATCTGCACCCATCCATGGTTTCTCTTCTTTTTCTCACTGTGTCTAAATGTGCAAAGATTCAATGCTGTTGTTCAGGCCATATCTCTGGGCAAAATCTCTGAATTTAATTTACCTGTGATATTCTGCTGGGCTATTCACAAAGGTCACTGGCTCAGAAAATTTAGAGATGATGCAGTCAGGAAAATCACAAATATGGGGGGAAATGTGTTTTCTTACCCAGTATCCAGAGCAGTAAAGCTAATTAGTTAGACCATTTCCTCTCTCCCCTTCAATAAGGTAGTAAATGAAATACACTCTCTCTTTCTGAACGCATTAATAAATTATTGTTAGAATGCATGTTTCCCCAACTAGCAGTGAGTCTGAACATTTTATTTCTTATGTTTATTTATCATTCGCAACACTTCTGAGAATTTCTACTTCTCAATTCTAACACAGCCATATGCATTTTGCGTGATGAAATGGGGTAAGAACTATAGGTAAGACCTATTTTGCTAATGCTTACTGAAGCAGTCATTACTAGCCTAATTTTATAGAGGAGGAAGCTGGGGCTGGGGAGAGTTTTGTACCTTAAACAGACACAGTCATGTATGTGGTAAGTGTAGGGGCTGGAATCAATATTGCTAATCATGATTGCCTATTGATACTATTTTATCATATATTCAGTGCAACCTACCGCAGCATTAACGTTACTGAACAAATATTAAAGTCAACCTTTGGCCTCAGCATGAAGTCTTTGTTTTATTTACGAAACAAATGAATTTTTAAGAACGAGGAGGTTGGGGACGCCTGGGTGGCTCAGTTGGTTAAGCGGCTGCCTTCGGCTCAGGTCATGATCCCAGCGTCCTGGGATCGAGTCCCATATCGGGCTCCTTGCTTGGCAGGGAGCCTGCTTCTCCCTCTGCCTCTGCCTGCCACTCTGTCTGCCTGTGCCTGCTCTCTCGCTCTCTCTCTCTCTGACAAATAAATAAAATCTTAAAAAAAAAAAAGAATGAGGAGGTTGAGGGCATATGACTCTTATGATGTTTGCACTGCACATTCTCTACTGGGGTAAATGGACAGGAGGTTTTAGGTCAGCCTTAGAAATGAAACATTTGGTTAAAAAAAGCACTTTCAGGTTGTGTCAAATTTAGTGCCTATGAACACATACACACACACACACACACACACACACACACACACCCCTTTGATTACTTTGGTTTTGCATGCTGAGAAGTCTAAAGGGCATTTACGTTTTCCTTTATGTGGTAACGGAATGGCTCTCCTTCAATTTACCTAAATATATCTTCAGTATATCTCTGATGTCATTTTTTATTAGCATGAGTACTATTTCTTTTATACATAATTAATTTCAAAAGATAAACTGGTCCCTGAGAGAAGCCCCCAGTACCAGGCAAGAGTCTGCAGGCTGGGCTTGGAGCCATGGAGCAACACGGCCACACCAATCCCACAGCCCTGTCACAGAACGTCCTACTGTGTCAGGTTTCACCAATCCCCTCACTTCAGGCTGAATTTCCCTGGTACCTCTCCCCACTTGTTTGGGAGTCTTGCTTTGCAAAGCGTGGGCTCTGACAGGTGGCAGGACAACTCACCCTGTGAGGTCCCTCCAGGCCAGCCAGGACTCCAGCCTTACTCTGTCGCCAGCCAGCTATGACCCAAGGGGATGACCTAAATTCTGAGCCTCAGTTTGCTTAGTGTACTCCCTGAATGTCCCAGGGAACGTCACTTACATCCTAACTTACAATAAAAATGTCCACAAATGAAATTTTGCCACTAATGCCCGAAAATGTCTTTGACCCCCAAAGTTAACCAGCTCTTAGATACCAATGATATGAAGAAAATGACTAACTTCTGTGTTTCAAGCAGAACTACCATATCTCATCAAATGGAAGATGCTACTGAATTGATTGCCAAGTTGCACACTGATCCAAAAAACATTCAAATATGAGAAAAATGAACATCTCAGAAACACTGAACTATGGTAGCATAGCTTATAAAATAGTTAATTTTGTCACTCGAATGTAGTAAAATGTTCCACGTGTCTGTGTTCCAGATTCTCTCCAATATAACTCCGGAACTTATGTTTTCTGTTTTTTTATAGAGCCACTTAATTTTCTGGTTCACCGAGTACAGATATACTTAAGGTTTTTTTTTTTTTCTTTTTAAAGTATTAAAAAAATTTGACTCTCTGGTGAAAACACATGGAAAACCAACAGTCTAAAGTTCTTAAAATAAAACAGCAAATGAGGACGCTGACTGCTAAGCACTTCTCAGTTACAATACACATTTCATTTTCTTCCTCCCCTGCCCTTTTAAAAAAAATATCTGTTTCTTTTAGAGA
The DNA here is from genome assembly GCF_011764305.1 of Mustela putorius furo. NCBI lineage: Eukaryota > Metazoa > Chordata > Mammalia > Carnivora > Mustelidae > Mustela > Mustela putorius. The sequence goes on from NW_025421998.1 coordinate 35,756,195, forward strand.
GAGAGAGAAAGAGCTAGGGAGAGGGGGCAGAGAAGGAGAGGGAGAGGGCATTCTAAGCAGGTTCCCCGCCGAGACAGAGCCTGATGTGGGGCTCGAACTCAGGACCCTGAGATGATGACCTGAACTGAAACCAAGAGTCTGGCATTTAACCGACTGAGCCACCAGGCACCCCACAATAAGCATTTCTTGATCACTGATCAATGGTAGCAACTTCACTGAGTATTTGTTATACAAAATTCAGTAACGAGGAAAATGGTATAAACTCTTAACACAATTAGGTGACCAGACCTCCAGCTGCCTTTGCATACTAGTGATCTGAGGAGCACATTAGGAAGCTGATTAAAATAACTTCAGTTAAGCCCTAGTCATTCTCTTCCCTCAAGAGAAGCTTTCTTGCTCAGTATTACCAGAGAGCTGGGGTTTGGTACTTAAAGCCTTCCTGTTCTCACTGGAAAATCGGGAGTCCGTGCCTGAGCAACTACCATGCTAAGCCTCCTGCCTAGAGATCACACTGGACTGTGCAAGCCTAAACTGCTTTGTACAATTTCCTTTGACTCCCCCACCTTTTCTCTGATTTTTTTTTTTGTTGTTGTTGTTTTATTGTTATGGGTAGTGACAGTTTCTGGTTTCTTTCCTTTATCAACGGTTTCCTTTACCACAGCCTCTATTCCTTCTGCTGGAAGGCTGGCACAATTGGAAGCTGGAAGAAAAACCACAACTGAATAGGCTGGCACTTGCTTTAACAGTCATTTCCAACCACAGATTAATTCTATTACTGGATCTGACTAACGGCTCTCACTCAGCCCAACTGTCATCACGGGAGAACATGAAAGCCAGTGAAGCCAAAAGGGAAAGTAGAAGCAAATCCACATCATGGTATAGTTCTACTGATTTCTCATCTTTTGGATGCCAGCGTAGCTCTCTGAATATCTTCTTCTTGGTTCTCCTTTACGATCTGTATCACATATGGATCAGGTCGTAACAGCCTCCTGTTCCAACGAGCTGGAGGCTGAAGTCGGCTGGTCAGGGCTGCCTCGGGCACCAGCCTGCATGAGAGGACAAACTGCTCAGCGGCCCACGGGGTACCTCTCTATCCTGCATCTTGCACTGTCCATCTCTGGAAACTGCACTGGGTGCTGGTGTTCAAGCATGTTAAGTTCAAGTGAAGGAAGCCGTCCTGGAGGTTCTGTGTTGACTGTAAAGCTGTTCAATGCTAGCTCATCACAATCAGGAACCTGGTTTTTTTCTCCATCATTTACCTTGGTGTGGCAGACTCCAGCTCCAGGAAGGGTGACCGGGTTTTCCAACAGATACTAAGAGAGGACTATATGGTATATGACAGGGTATATGACTGGGTCAACAAAAATCAGATTCTATCCCACCTTGGAGCTTGTTGCATGAATAGAAATGCCATTATATGTGTCAAGCCTTTGGGAAACTGTCAGTGGTCCTCATCTTTTGGCCCGAACAGAATCTATTTGCATACAGAGAGAAGAGGACTTGACAGCTATTATTTTCTAACTGACAACTGTGAGGTCCTACTCTGGATGGCGTTTCACACACATTAATCCCAATCTTTCTCCTTAAAACTGTAGTAAAAGGCATGTGCTTTATATACCACTGGTGGGAAAACAGAGTAGAACAATCTTTCTGGAGGGCAAACTGGTTCCATGCATCAGTTAGGTTTTTGTTTTTTACTTTTAAGATTTTTATTTATTTGATAGAGAAACAGAGAGAGAGAAAGAAAGAGAAAGTACCCACGAATGGCAGGGAGGCAGAGAGAGAAGTAAACTTCCTGCTGAGCAAGGGGCTCCACCCCAGGACCCTGGGATTGTGACTTGAGAGAAGCAGACAGTTAACCGATTAAGCCACCTGGGCACCCTATCAATTAGGTTTTTGAATATTCTTTACCTCACTATTCCACTTCCAGGAATTAGTCTTGAGCAAATAGTCATGGGAATGTGGAAAACGTAAGTTACCAGAACAGATACCACAATCTTGCTTTGAAAATCCTAGCAAACTGCTAGTAACTATTCGCTACATGCTTACTGTGTGTTGGGGAGAATTTAAATACACATAAATAAGATCAGGATATATTTTTACATGAGATAAGCAGGTTACAAAAAAGCATGAGCTCACTTTTTGAAGAAAACTGAAACGTTATAATGCATAGGAGAACAGTCAAAAGATATTTGTTAAACCATTAATAATGATAATCTTCGGGTCAGCGGTTTATGGTTTTTCTTTCTTCTACTTTCTTCTTACCTTCCTAAAAAAAAAAGTATTTTGTGGAGAGCAATTTTGAAATTATGTAAATCTTCTGATCTGTATCAAATGTTCACTCTGAGTCTTAGCATTCACTGATGACTTCCTATCAATTCCTTCTGTATTTATTAGTTAGCATTCCACTATTAAGAAAGTTTTTTCTTCCCTTTTGTTTATCTATTTGCATCAGTATGGACTCATGGATTTTGTTCTATTCAGTAAAAGAATTCATTATTTTAATGGGTCATAATCCATTGTAATAATCATGCATTTTTATGTTCAAATGGTCTCAGATTTGTCCAGGAGTCTCTTCAAGCCAACTTCTCTATTATTATTTTATTTATTTACTTATTTACTTGAGAGCAAGCAAGAGAGCAGGGGAAGGGGCAGAGGAGCAAGGAGAGGGACAGGCAGACTCCGTGCTCAGCACAGAGCCTGAGTGGCATTTGGTCTCATGGCCTTGAGACCACGAGCCCCATGACCTGAGCCAAAATCAAGAGTCAGATGCTCAATTGACTGAGCCACCCAGGCGCCCTCCATTGTTGTTATTATTTTGAAAACATTTTCTTACCTTCTAGTACAGCAAGATGCTCTAGGCTTCTCTTACATTCTTTACTCATATTTAAAAACTGTTATACAACAATGTATTACTTTTGTTAAATGAAAGCATATGTATTATTTAAAACTAAAACTTACATAGGATGTAAGATTATTTAAAAAGTCAAGGAATCCCTGGGTGGCTCAGTCTGTTAAGTGTCTGCCTTTGGCTCAGATCATGATCTGGGGTCCTGGGATTAAGCCGCTCGTTGAGCTCCGTGCCACTGGGGAGGCTGGTTGAGGATTCTGTCCCTTTCCCTCTGTTCCTACCACTGCTCGTGTTCTCTCTCTCTCTCTCAAATAAATAAATCTTAAAACAAAACAAAACAAATGGGGCTCCTCTCTGAGTTCCAGCTGAGATGGGAGAGGGGAGCATCTGCCTTACAAACCAGTCTAAAAGGCAATTATATCCAGTGAGATCCTTAAATACCTAAATCATGGCTCTTTTCTTGATTGAAAACAGTGAGGCAGCCACACAACCCCAGATATGAAAGGAAACAGTTAAAGTACATTCTGTTCAATGAACTTCTCATAGCCAAATGTCTCTTCGTCACCCACCCCCCACACCCCGCCTCAGAAAACTGCATTGAAGAAACAGTGAGCCAAAATCATTTTCATCTGTGATTGCGTTTCTTCCTGCTGACTGTTTGGAGTTTCCCTATGAGCCGGCATGAGGCACTGCTTCCTGGGGCTCAGAACAAGTCTCCATGAGGGCTGACAGGCCTTGAGGACTGCACTCTGGATTCTGTGAGGCACCAAGGAAAATAAAACCGAGCCTCCCCTCCCATCCCCCATCCTCCCTTTCAAGGAGTGAGGAGACCTCTCACCAAAGACAGCCCTGCCTGGTTTCTCTCACCTTATTAGATGGGTTTACTGCAACTCATGGTATGCTATGTACCTGTTCTGCCAGACGCCAGGATCAGTTTTAGCCTTTGTGGTGACTCTGGTGGGGCGGAGGGGACACAGGGAGCCCTGTGACATATTAGTCATTACTTCAGTATTGAGTCATCTGGCCATACCACCCAGTCAGCTGTGACCTAAGTTCATGCTTTGTGTCCTAGGTGTGAGGTTCTGCCTAGAATCCCCGAACTCCAGGTCCTATCCGGGCTTTTTGACTGACTTCTCCTCATGTCCGATGTTACTTTTGACAAGAAGCCACCACTTATCCTGTTCTAGAAAAATGATACACCAAGGTTCTTTAATAACACGAACCATAGTAACAGTGGCTTAAGTTTTCCACCATAGATGCAAGGAAGGACCGAAAGCTCAGTGCTTATACGCACTCTTTCATTTGACCTCAGATCAACCTGAAGTGGGAAGTCTATATTAATACCCTCATTTTACAGCTGAGGAAATGAAGGTTGAGAGATTATGGTTAACAATGAGTCAGTGTCACCCAACCAAGTAGTGGCAGAGGCAGAACCCAATGCTCCAAAGCCCGTTCTTGCGACGCTGTCACGATACCGTGTCCTTCAGAGATGACTATGAAGCACTTAGTGGACATGAGTCTCTGCCTGAAGAAAAAGTCTACTTTTTTTTAAAAAAGAAAAATGAGTGAATGGAAACCACCCTGGTGAGCCTGTTGAGACCAAGTCATGGTCTTCAGTTGAAGCTAAGAAGAGAGGAGATCCTGAGGCACTACAAGTCTGTGGGGAACTTGGGGCCAGTCGGCCACCCCGGCCTTCAGTAGCCCATCTGCTCCTTCTGCACATTTGTAGAACTGGGACGAACTCCTCACTGTGTTGAGCACAGGGACTACGTGGTCCCTGACCTCGTGGGGCTGGCAGTTCAGGGAGGGAGAAAGGAAAAGAACCCTTACGTAAGCAATGAGTGCTGTGAAGAAAGTAAGAGGCTTCTGGTGACGAAGAACAGAGCAGCGAGGAACGGCCACCTGAGGAGCTGCCATTTAACCTGGAGGATGACCCCAAAGAGGCAGAGCTGATGAGGTCTATTCGCGTCCCTTTCATCTGCAGTGGTAACTGGAGTTCTCAAGTGCTTTTCAAGAATGCCTTCCTTGGGTTCTGTTAAGCAGGTCAACCATTACTTACAGTCCATGTGCTTTATCACCAGTGCTTTCTCCACAGTTCAAAACATCCCACATAAGATACAACTGAGGTGGGGTGCCTGGGTGGCTCAGTGGGTTAAAGCCTCTGCTTTTGGCTCAGGTCATGATCCCAGGGTCCTGGGATCGAGTCCCACATAGGGCTCTCTGCTCAGCAGGGAGCCTGCTTCCTCCTTTCTCTCTGCCTGCCTCTCTGCCTACTTGTGATCTCTGTCAAATAAATAAATAAAATCTTTAAAAAAAAAAAAAAGATACAACCGAGGTTTTACCATTCAGCCTAGGACTGTCTTTTTTTTTTTTTTTAATACAGAAAGTCACTTCAGAAGCAGGGGTAAGAGAGAAGCTCTTTGTGCTTTGCAGAGTTCATCCAAGTGTACCATTTGTTTCTTCCCTGCGGAATGGTCATATCAGTTCTAGGAAAGATGATGAAAGCAAAGAAATGGCTCCGGAGGGTCCTAAAAAAACAAGGCCAAGTGTGCTATTCACGTGGGCCCTGAGGGGGACAGGAGAAGGCAGAAAAGCAGGGAGAGGGAGCCAGTTTTTTGGCCATCAGTGCTGTCTGTGCAGTGGTCAGATGCGGCACTCAGAACCCAGAGGCTTTTTCAGTCAGAACTGCTGAGTCCTGATCCAGCTTCTTCCTATTTCTTAAAGTGGTCATTTTATCATTTCACAAGTGGAGATTCTAGAGAGTCTGCTGAAGGCAACAGCACTGAAGACACAGGGTCATTCTTTACTAGAATCTGGCTGTATTTTCTCTGGGAGAAGGGACGCTCCCTACAGATAGGGGAACACCTCACCTGACCAGAAGCCATTCCTAAGAAGAGAGTATTTTTTGATGTTTACAGAATTCAAATCACGATTATTTCCTTGTATTCCAAGCCTGTAATAAAAATGGCCACGCGCTCTTTTCGTGAAGCAATTCGATATTCTGGGACCCTCTCCTCCCTGGCTTCCAGAAGTCTATTTTAAACTCCATTATACTACTTCCTCTATGACGAATAATTAACCCTAAGGACTAATCCAGTCTCATAAAACAAAGGCTTGTGAAATCTGCTCCTGAGGCAGATTAAGCGCAGAATTACCCATCAAGTGGTGTGTGCAGCCTGAGAAGGCCAAAATTCCTTTCCCAAGGCCTGCCCCACCGCCTCCACCCAACACCCCCCCACAAAAAGAGGGAGGAAAGCCTGCACTCCAACGACTGGAGCAGCCATTTTGTTCCACACACGTCCAGGGCCTTCAAGGTTTCTTCCGTCCCACAGAAATGACATGGAGTGGCATGTGGTCCCGCTCTCTTTGTCTGCGGAACTCCACACCAACGGACCGAAGCTGTCAGCACCCGTGGCTGCCAACGTGGGCCCCCAGACTGCGAGGCCACAGGGTCTGATATGTGGCCTGGCGCTGCGCCGGGGCAGGGCTGCGTCTCCGAAGGGGCCAGCAGCCAGGCAGAGCCCTTTCTGCCTCGGCCTGGCCTCCTGTCTGCGGGGGAAGACAAATCCGATTTTACGAGGTCTGGCACAGAAAGCAAACTGTCTGCCTCCGTTTCCAAAAGCACTTGAGTGGCAGAAGCGAAGGAGGAGACAAGCACAGACCCCAGGTGCCAATATCAGAGTGGATCTCTCTGGAGATGAACCTTCTGGTTAATTTGGTTTGGACTCCACAGTGTTTTCAACTCCGCTCTTTTTCACCTGAAACTGTCCTTCTTTAAGAAAGTTCTCTCAGTGAAGTCACTCAAAGCCAGAGAAATGGCATCACAGGGCTTTGACCTTTCCTGCTTTTTAAAGGCCATCAAAACCATCATTCCCCTCCCAGACCCATTCCGGAAGAAAGAGGAGGCTTATCTAGTTTTTAAGGTATCGTGTTACCAGCATTTCAATGGCACAAGGAAGATAAGTAAATGCTTGCAAAATAAGGTCTGGCCCAAGCCTCACCTGACAGGCAGTTTCCATCTCGCTGTGTGCACTTGATAATAAGACTTCAAACTCATTAGAAAATGCTGTTCCATCCAGAAGCAGGCTTCTGTGACACGGGGAGGGTTTCTGATTACTTTGCAGGGAAGCCACTGTCACAAACAGGATTTCCTAAAGAGGTCTTAGGGCAAGGAAGCGTCATTCTAACTTCGGCTCTGCCATCTGGGCAGCCCTGCTGCTCCTCCCCTACTGTAAACAGGCAGTTGGAGGGGCCCGGGGAACAGGGGAACACTCTTTCCTATTGTTCTTCATGCCTCTCACTTCCCTTTCATCTCTGGTAATAGCTGGAATTTATGAGGACGCTGGATGACCTTCCAAGTCTTTCCTTTAGAGTTTATTTACTTCGTGGATACTCCTTAGAAGGGTTCTCCATCTTTTGGCCTCTCTTGTCCCAGCTGTATTTGCCCAAAGGTGTGGCTTTGTCGCCATGCACTGTTAAACGGACTGGAAAGAAGTCATAAAGATGGTGTGTGCAGTTCTTCTAGTCCCACAGTGATTGTGCATAATTACACTCTTTCCCAGCTTACACCTGACGCACCGGCCAGGACGTGCTTTTCCCAGAACACACAGTTATTTCTCTGGCTTGTAACATGTTTCCTGTTAAAGATCCAATTGCTCAGCTCCAAAATCCAGTTCCGGACTAACTTCACGAAGCCTCCATTTTTCTAGTCCAGTTGAGAGCAGTGCTTAATTTTTCTAAGCTCTTGTAATATTTAATTGTCCCCATATTGGGTGGGAGGTTGGGTGAGCCTGGTGGTGGGTATTATGGAGGGCACGAATTGCACGGAACACTGGGTGTGGTACATAAATAATGAATTCTGGTACACTGAAAAGAAATTTAAAAAAATGCCCACATAGCTCAGCACTTATGCACGCATGGAGTCATGTACTGCCTACTAATCATTACATGCTAACACGTCACGTCCACTTTTCCTATTTGCTCATGTAGGTTATGACCTCCTTAAGGTCCTTGCCACAGACCTTTGTATATGTTAATGAGAAGTGGTCTTTCACGACTTTGCTATCTCCCATAGTGCTGAGAATAATCTTAACTACCTGCTAGGCTTTTCGAAGAAAAGCCATAGGAATCCCTGGTTTTGGGAAGTTGCATTTCCTTATGATGTACGTGGGTTGAATATATATATGTAAGTGTAAACATCAGACTTACCCAGAGGAAAGAATGCTAGAACCAGTAACTATTTAATATGCTTACATCATTTTGGTTAGTAAAATGATGTAACATTCCTAAATTTAAAATGAAGTGCTTTCTGAGAACACAAAATAAAATCCAAACTTCACTGAAGAAAAATTCTGAGATCGTTTGACTGGGAAGAATATGGCAAAACTATTTTGAGGAAGGCAAGGACCGAATACTGCATTTGGTCCGCTTTACGCCCAAACTACTCAGAATGACAGGCTCTGAGCTGCAGACTTCTCGTTCAGTGCACTCATGCATTCATTCCTTGTTTGCGTAGGGCCTGCCTTATGCCATGCCATTAGATGCTAGGTGTATGGCGGTGAGCAAAACAGACGCCCCCCCCAGATTCATGAGTGATGGGATAAATAGGTTTCAAAGCAGAAGACACTGTAATAAATAGGTCTTTGCTGGGTTAAGTGCTACAAAGGAAAAAAACCAAGGTGCTACTGCAGTGAAGATATCACAGGGTTCCGATTTTATTCTGCATGAGAGAAGGCCTGTTTGAGGAAATAACATTTAAGATGAGACTTGAAGGATGAAATGGAGCAGTGAGGAGGTGAACTGGGGAGTTGGCGGGGAAGGGTTCAGGCAAGGACTTCAGGAATCATAGCGAGCAATCTCTCCAAGGCACTGATGTAACTGGTGCATCTGCAGGGCAGAACCAAGACACACATGGATCCCAGGAAAAAGGAGCAAGGACATCCATGGGTGCCTTCAACAGATACTTATGGAACGCCGACTATGAGCGAGATACAGTTCTATGCTCTTGGGCTATCCATGTAAACAAAGCAAATGTCCCTACCCTGTGGAGTTTCACGTTCTGTGACAAGACATAAAAGCATTAACTAAAGCACACATTTAATACTGCAGGGCTGGCCACAGACCTTGGTATATAATGAAAGCAGAGCAAAGAACCCTGATACAAGGGATGGAGGAGACAGCTGTTAGAATTCTAGATCTTTTGAGTTAGCTTTGGTCCTGGACTAGATTTTCAAGTGGGCAGTCTTGGAAGATAGAGATGGTGTGTCCTTCTGGAGTACGAGCAGGTCTGTTTACTCTTTAACAGAATGCATCCCGTTGGGGCAAAGATCAGAAGCGCCAAGTTCCCGAAGACTGGAGCTTGATTTGTGTAACACAACCTGTTGTGTGTACAGGCATCACTCAGCCCTCTTCTCATTTCCCTACGGGAGCTGGTGCACATGCTGGTCCTCTGGCTGCTGCTATTGCTGTGAGTATTAAACTGTCTTGTCTCTGACCCAGGAGTCTCCTGTCTTCTGCAAACATCCATGAAACTGGGGCGGGGTAATCTGTTAGCTTGCAAGGACAGTAAAATCTCAGATGCTTCACAGTTCTTGTGATCAGTCAACGGACAGAGTGAAGAATGGGGACTTGTTAGTTTAGAAAGGCAAAACCCAAAAGAGGGGATAAGGCTCAAGTCTATAAAATCAATCAGAGGAAACTTGGTTCTGTTCACCAATTCTGAACATCAAATTAAGGGGTCAATCCCTAACATGTGGGAGAGGTTAAGTAGGGGACAAAGGAAAGGAATTTCTTTACATAGAGGAAACTGACTTTATAGATACCATCCCAATAAATGGCACTGGCTGAAAATACAAACTATTTTAAAAAGGCCTCACTCAACTTAGAGATGATAGACCTAGAACAGAATGCCCAATTCCGTATGTATGTGATGACTCAGTCTTGGTCAAGTGGTGGAGCATGTCCCTCTAGAACATGGATTCTCATTATCTGTCAGGGTAGGACTACTGGGAAAGATAATCTGACCTAGCTAGGGCCACTTTTGATCTACAAAATAAGGATTAGAACTCTTCACTGCTTTATGCCAGTCTAATTTGGATATATATGCAGAGAGACATATCTGAAATGTTTAACTACGAAATCTCCTTTAGAACAAGATGCAATTTGTAAAAATCTTAATTCATAAATCCGAAATAATCCTGGTAAAATATGCCCATATTTTAGAGCAGTTTTCTCTCAAATGAGGTGCTAGAACACTTCTAGGAAATTTTAACAGGCATTAAAATAAAATTAAATTAACATAAAATATGTTTGAAGAGCCTTGCACTATATATCCTGGAAATTCTAATATCTACATTAAGAGCTCTGAGGAGTCCTGAGTAAGGAAGCTTATGTTTACCCTGGAATTTATCCTATTATTTCAGGATTATCCTACCATTTCACAGCACGCCTTATATATCCCATCTTATGAAACAGTATTCTTCGAAAGAGCAGGGAGAGAGATGTCCTTTAAAGGTGTTAAAAAATAAAGATTTTTAGGGTAAGTAATGCACTATAATGGCAAATTATCTATAAAATCTTACTAATTTGAAGTGGAAAGTAACAGTGGACAAGGACAGAAAAGATTTCCTGGTTTGGATAGCTAATACAGGATGGTAGGGTCATCTCTACTTGGGGGGAATCCTGGGGATCTTTTGCTTCTTGGGTCCAGAAGTCAGATACCCCCAATTTCAGGAATATTTCTATTTTTCAGCAAAGTGTAACAATCATAATGATAGCTAACATTTATTGCGGCCTATCAATATGCTACGTACTATTCTGAACACTTTACATTAAATTCTCACAATAAATTAGGAGAGGTTCTCTTATTATCCACTTCCACAGAAAAGGAAACTGAGGCACAGGGAGGTTAAGTAACTGGCCCACACTTAACAGCTTACCACACTTACCACTTAACAGCTGGTAAGTGAAAGAACTGAGATTTCAACCCAGGCTGCCTGGCTCCAGAGGGTCAATCCATATGCTCTATCCGCAAACTTCCATATTACAAGTGCAATTCATATCACACTGTAATTCATCGTAACTTCCAGTTGGGTCAAAGCCTTAGGTAAGTAGTCTAGAAAACTCTACATTTACTGTTTATTCCACTGGCTTTATTGTTGTTGTGTTGCTATTCTTTTATATGTTGGTGTGTTTGTTAATTTTCTATTGCTGCTTAATATTCCTAATTAATTAATTGGAAAATTAATTACATTACTTAATGTTGATTAATATAATTAATTAATATTTCTATTGCCATAACTTTCATGGCTTAAAACAACACCCACGATTCATCACTGAGTTCTGTAGATCAAGTGTTTAGGGATGGCTTCGCTCAGCTGGTTGGTTCTGTTAGGAATCTTACAAAGCTGAAACTGAGGTGTTGGCCTGGCTATAATCCCTTCAGAAGCTTCTGGGAGGACCTGGCTTCCTGTCTCATTCAGGGAATTGGCTGAATTCAGTTCCAAATAGTTGATGTACTGAGGTTCCTGCTTTTTTGCTGACTGTCTAGTGGAGGTCACTCTTAGCTCCTGGAGACTTCACTCTGGTTCTTAATGTGGCCTCTACATTGCAGAGGCAGCAACACTGGGCTCAATCCTTCTCATGACTTCCCGGTTTGCCCCATCTTTTACCTCTAGCCTGAGAAAGGGCTCCTGTGATTTGATGAGGCCCACCCAGATAATCCAGAATAATCTCCCTATTTTTAGGTTCATAACCTTAATTACATCTGCCAAATTCATAGGGATTAGGGTGTAGACATATTTATGGACCACTGCAGGTACAACTTTTGGTGACTATTTCTGCACCAAGATTGCTAACAGTGGTGAATGATAATGCTACCCCTGATTCAAAAAACAAATGAAACAAAGGAAGAATTTCACAGCTTCATGCTAAATTCCAAGTTTTACGGTTTCCAGAAATCTTTAGGTCCTGGAAATGGGGTCAAGATCAACAGCCAGTTCAGGATGGGTGGAAGGTCTCTGACATAAACTGCATAACGAATTGCCCGAGATCAGTAGTTGTTCAAATGGCAGCGGGAAGAAATGACGGCCAGAAGCAAAGGATAACTTTCAGGGACTTAAAGAGAATAGAGGGATTGCTGCAAATGTATATTCCTAGGAGCGCATCGCCACAAACTGATATAATAGTAAAAAACAAACAAACGAACAACAACAACAACAACAAAAAGGATTAACATGGAAGGGCAGGAGGAAGAATCTGGACCAACGCTGACATGCCAGACGGTGACCCTTTATTTGGATCCTATGGAGGCCCAGGGGATCTTGGAAGAGTGGCAAGGGCATTTAGGAAGCTAGAATACTCTGGGTAGTGGATTCTGCACCAATGGGTATGGACATATGCCAACATTTTAGCAACGGGTATGCGATACAGTAATATTAACAACCCTAAGATATCCAACAATGCGACTCCTATTATATTCCTTGTAAATTATACTGATAACAGTATTATTTTACTAAGCAATTCCACCAAAGCTGAACATTTTGATAGATTCCACTTTTTGTATTAATGTAGATAATCTTTAAACAGAAAAAGTCAGTGTTTAGGAAGAATGAGAAGATGCCGGAAATTATGATATCAGAAGGAACAAATCACCCACCTGAAAATTTAACCCAGTCTGCCTTTTGTATCATTTCAGCAATTCTTAAGTGTCAGTTCAGCTCTCTGTGTCTCCTCGAGGGGATTGTAATTTGGGTATACCATTTTATGTCTTTATAATTGTTCCTTATCCCATTCATCTCCGTTTCTATTTCATCTTTAGTTTTTCACTTTGACCTACTCTTCTCTTATTTTTTAAAGGTCTTTAGAGACCATTTCTTTCTAGTTATAGATGGGCTAAAATGAAACATAATTTTAGTCATATTTAATTAGACTTTTAAATCTGATGGTACACTCTGCCTGAAGCTTTTTCAGGGGAATTTCTGAAGTCCAATTATAGGGCTCATCTCCTAATAAGGACTATTAATTCATAATGAAATTATTTGCTTTTAAGCTTCATCCAGATCCTGTTGTGAAAAATATACTAACCCAACCACATTCCTATAGGGTCATTAGTATGGCCAGTACAAACAGGTGAGGTCTGCTGAAGTCACAGTTCTCCTCAGAATGTGTGAAGGGTTGGGTGTTGGATCTAGACAGCTCCTCAGGGAATGCCACCAGTCCTTTCATACTGTGGCCTTCCATTTCTTGATGTGCTAATTTTGATACCTCTTTCAGTTAGTTCAAGTTTGCCCAAACTGTATTTAATAAACAAACAATTAACTGCATCCTTGCACACAGGAACTTTTCTGTTGCCTTCATCTGTTTAAGACAATTCACCTGAGTACAAAGGTCTTGAGCACAGACTCCCTACTGCCCCAAAGCTAAAGCTGTTTCTTTATTATTTTGTGCCTTTTAGTTAAATAAAAGAGAAGTCTGAGGCCAGCCTGATTTCCCTACTTTTTCGTATAGCTTTCAAATAAATGTGTTTGTTCCTTGTAGGCTTTTCTCTTTCTCCATGAAGTTCAACCATTTGCCAGATGTGTTCCGTGTGGCAGATTCTCCTAAGGATGAATTTTGGCACCTGCCTTGGAAGCCCAGGTAAAGAAGAATGTGTTCTTTGTCTGAGTGTCCTGGTGTTGCAGATGTGACACTTGGAACCGCTGTAACCACTTTGTCATGAGGGAAGAGAGTCTTCCAAGATGCTAAGACATAGCCAAGGGAATCTTAGAGAAATGGAGTTGTAGTTTCTGGATTAAGCCAATCCTGAAGCTTGCTTATCTCTGGAATCATTGTTCATGTGAGCTAGCAAATTCCTTATTCTTTAGTCCATCCAAACTGAATTTTCTGTACTCACAGCCCTGAGCACCCCAACTACTACGTTCTCTTTTTCAATGATTTCTCCCCAAATGTTGCGAGATCTTTTAATCCACATATTCAAATCTTGTCTCTCTTCAGGAATGTGTTTCTGTAATTATGTTTCTGATTACTGCATTTCAAGGTCATCAATTTCTTTTTTTTTTTTTTTAAAGATTTTATTTATTTATTTGACAGACAGAGTTCACAAGCAGGCAGACAGGCAGGCAGAGAGAGGGAGAGGAGGAAGCAGGCTCCCTGCAGAGCAGAGAGCCCGATGCGAGACTCGATCCCAGGACCCTGAGATCATGACCTGAGCCGAAGGCAGCGGGACTCGATCCCAGGACCCTGAGATCATGACCTGAGCCGAAGGCAGCGGCTTAACCCACTGAGCCACCCAGGTGCCCCAAGGTCATCAATTTCTTAAGCCACGTTTCCATTCTTTATCCTTCCTATTTGTCATTTTCTCACCATTGCAAACTTCTTGTTCTTTTTCTAAGCATTGTGTGAGAACGTCTCAATACTGTCCTTTAAATCAGTGATTCTGTGTCCTGTAGTATTAATCCTACTTTTTACTCCTTCCGACCAGCTTTTCTTTATTTTTTTTGAGAGCTCAAGTTGTGTGTGTGGGGGGGAGGGGCAGAGGCAGCAGGAGACTCCTAAGCAGACTTTACCCTCAGTATGGAGCCCAACTTGGGGCTTGATACCACAACCTTGAGATCATGACCGGCCAGAAACCAAGAGTGCCACGATTAACTGACTGAGCCACTAGTACGCCCCTCCCTCCAACCAGATTTTAGTCACGCCCGTGTAGGGGGTTTCCTTACAACTGCACATAGCATCCACCTCCCTTCCCATCTCAGTTTACATTTCAGAATGCTCAGCACTTGTGGCCTTTGTTTCTGTTTTAGGAGCATGTCTTCTAGTGTTCTTTTGAGTTAGTCTACTAATTTTTAGAAATTTTCTTTTGATTTTACTAATCCTTTTCCAATTTTATATCTGTTTCTTGGGCTTCTGGATAATGTTACTTGCCTTGATCAGCAGTAATTTTTTTTTTTTTTTGAAAGCTGCAAGGATTGTGTTCTTTTAGTTGGTGTTCTCATTCTGAGAGGGGCGATCAACCTGGACAAGTTGTAGTCAACAAAATGTAGACATTACTTTAAACTCATTTTGTAAACACGGAAATACTCTTTGAGTAGCTCTTAGATCAATTTTAACAGCTACCATGTTTCATTTAATATTGCTCTCACAGGTCTACCTCCTGAATGCCCCATTCTTCTTAGCTCCCTTGCTTCCTTTTTGCACCTGTTTTTCTGGGATATATACTCATATGAAACAGATATAATGCTGATAGGAGAAGGGAGGCAAGGCACTGTGGAGATCTCAACAGGAACAGTGCTTGGGAACAGATTCACCATTTTTTTGAACTGGAGTCAACTTTGTCTTTCTGATACAAGGAAAGGAGGGAGGGGGGATAAAGATCTATTTTTAAGTGACCATGAACAACACTGCGTCACCAAATGGATTTTAGATCTAGTTCTGGCTAAATGAGAATTTTTCCAAATAATTTTGATAATTATTTCATGGCCAGTCTGAATTCTGGTGTTGGAGGGTTTGTCTTTTTAGTAGGAACTGAGAGAGGGGCAGCGGTTATCATTTTAAACCAAAAGCTCTAAACATGTTTAATGACTTCTCACTGAGGGCTTAGAGACGCAATACAAGTAGCTGTTAGTGCGCAATCTTTAAAAAGAGGTACCAGTTTAGAGAAAAAAAGTGCAAAATGTCCACATATTCAGTTCACTTCCATTTTTAACCAGGACCATATACTGCTAAACTGAGTGCCTTTCAAATTAACTTTACTTCATGCTGACACCTGTAGAATTCAATACATGACTGACCAGAAAACACGCAACAACTGGCTTTCAAGTTATTTCCAAGTATCAAAATATTACTATGTCGTATGATTATTAAATGGTGGGGCAACATAGCGCAAACACATTTGGCAGGCTCCCGATGCCTGACTTCCAAGGTTTTGGATCTTCTCCCAAGTCACGGATTGAGAATGTCCAGCGAACTCGAACTGTGCCAGCGATAGAAGAGCTAGTAGTATCCAATTCAACTCGTAGTAAAAATCTTATTTCTGACGAAAACCTGCCATTCTGAATTGTCCTTTGCAATACTTGAATTAGCAAATAAATGTAGCCCATGTGTCTACAGCTGTCTCTGTCCCACCGTTCTTTCACATATCATGCTTTTGTGACATGTCATAAGAAAACAAGACCCAGAAATAATAAACCAGTTTCCTGCTTCTATAGAAGTACATAGGCACATAGACAACACACATGTGTACACATAGGTACACCCCCCAAGCAGCTCTCAGGCCTATCCCGGAATAGATTCTAATCTTGAAAATTTAACTTAGCTAGAAAACTGGAACAATAAACCAGAAACTAAGTACTACCATATATTATCAGGGAAGCCATGTTAAATGCCCTCTGTCTCCCATGGTTAAACTGGGGAGAAGGGAAGCCGGAGTGACTCAGGGAGAGTGGAAGGAAGAAAGAGAGAGAGGGGCAGAAGAGGAGAGGAGTCTGAAGGCAGACAAGAGGCGAAAGGGTGAAAGGAGAGAAAGAAGAAAAACTAGGACACTTCTTAAATTTTTATAAGGAAAAATGTCCAGTGCTTCTCAGCAAAGCCAAATGCTGGGTCTTATCAGACAACGACCTCCTCCAGTCACCAGGAGAAGGCCAGATGGGAGGCAGAAGCCCAGTGTGAAACAATGGAGCATGGGTCTCAGACAGACCAGACCACCCCACAGCACTGGGCCCCATGGAGTTACTGACAGATTGTCACTACACTCTATCTTTTTAGGACTAAGACAAAATGACATCATTTGTCACATCTTACATTTGTTGTAATGTGGTGCCTTAATACTGTTCTGTGGAAAACTATCCAGGTATACAATAAAATCTCCTGAATTTATATTTATCTCAAATATCTTATCTTCTTCATAATGGTGTCTATTGTCCTGTCTAGTAAATTTGCATGAACATTATAAAGCAATGAATGTAAACATTATACTTCAAAGAAATTACCAAGGCCAGACGCAACTCAGACCAGCGGTCCAAACTCCAGCTAAAGTAATTCTGCACAGGCCCAGTACTTTCCATCTTGCAGGGCTGGGAGGTACCTCCTGCTCATGGGAGCCAGGGGACAACGAAGACAAGTTTGCCACGGACTGATCAGATTAGACTGTATGCGTTGTCTCTCACTGTAAAAAATAGCTATTTTCTCTGCTGATGTTTTATAATAAAAAGGGGATGGCGTCTTGTCTCAAACCAAGTATTTTCATCCAAAGCAATGGTTCAAAGATGTGACCTGGAAGACCTGAGCCTTTATGACCAAGGTAAGACACACACTGTGAGAGTCAATGCAAGTGCTTCCAAAACAGACCCAATGAGTAGACCCAGAAGGCAAAATCTGAAGCAAAGATGCCTGAGGTCTGGAGAAGAAGACTAAGAAGAGCGGGCAAGGTGAAGACAGGGCTACGTTCCAAGTCCTGCCTGGAAGGAAGATCACAGCTCAGGACACATTATTCTCTAAGCCCAGGTACTCTGGAGCTCTGCAGAATAACCTTCATGCTCTCTGTGCACTGGAAAAAAAAACGAGTCTGAAAAACTGCTTGGGGCTTGAATTTTAAGATAATTTTTTTTTTTTAACTGACAAAAGGAGGTTGATTCCTTCCCTATCGCTACACAACTGATAAAAAGGAAACCCACAGTGAATTTTACAGTTGAAGGAAGTCTCTTATGCTTCAAGCCAAGCTTAACACAGCTTTTATAAAATTACCATATTCCCCTCTTGATATTATTTTTAAATACAGATGACGGAGATAGCCAGGGCTTACATGAGTCCTTGTCTTTTTAAATTTTTCTTTCTTTCTTTTTTTTAAAAAAAGATTTTATTGATTTATTTGAGAGAGAGAGACAAAGCGTACACATAAGCATGGGGGTGGGGGTGGGGGTGGGGGTGGAGGTGGTGGTGGTGAGGGGCAGAGGGAGAGGGAGGTGCAGACTCCTCACTGAGCAGGGAGCATGATGCAGGGCTTGAGCCCAGGACCCTGGGATCCTGACCTGAGCTGAAGGCAGATGCTTAACTGACTGAGCCATCTAGGTGCCCCTGTCCTGTTTTACTCTTGACAATGCTTCTTAATCTTTGAGAACCTCAATCCTATCTCTCACTTTAAACTTAAAACAGAGTTTAATGCAGGCTCTTTAGAGGGCAGTTTGGTTTAGCTAGCAGAATTTTAAATATGCATGTTATCTGACCCTGTAATTTTGCTTCTGGAATTCACCATACAGAAATACTTAGACAAATGTTCCACAAAACAAGCACAAGGATTTTAATGCAGAATTATTTGCAATAAGACCAAAACCAAATAGCCCCTAAATGTCCATCAATGGGAAATTATGAAATAAATGAACTGACAATTATTCAGCAGTTTAATCATGACTTAGATCTCTATGAACTGATATAATACATTATAATAAAATAAAGCAAATAAGGCAAGGTACAGAGTATGGTATATAGAGTAAGCCCACTTCTGTGAGATAAATTTGTAGGTGTGCATGTGTATGTATATGTGTATGTATATATTTATTTATAAACACAAACACACACTTTTGAATTTGTAATAAACTGGAAATCTGGAAGATCTGGAAGTATAGCCAGAGGGTTCTCTTTGGGAAGTGGATTTTGGATGAGAGTACAGAAAAGATAATATTCCCTTTTATACTTCTGTGCCATTTGGCATTTTTTTCGCAACCAGACTCTTCTACCTTGTGGCTAAAAGTTTTTCTTTAAAAAAAAAAAAAAGAAAGCTAATTGGTGTCTAAATCTCATTTGTTCCTGCCCTTAGCAATCCTCAATTCCACAAGTGGCACGTGGAGAGATCACAGAGCAGTCGAGGTTCCAGGGGCAAGCAATTTTAGAGGAGGACGCAGTGGGGAGGATATGAGGGTCTGACAAACCCTCTTGAAGGCTGGTGTTTAAGTGCCACCAATTTGGGGACAAAGGCCAAGCAGCTGTTCTACACCAACTCTCTCAGTTCTACATACAAGGACCCCAACTGTTACAGCCTCTGCCAAACTAGAAAAGATGCAGGAGAGAGAATGAGGAACCTCACCGAGGTTCAGCGAGCCTCGGATAGAAGGGCGCTGACTCACTTTTCCTCCCCTTTCCAATAAACAGCAGTCTGGTTTTTCTTTCTTTTCCTTCTGTTTGATGGTTTAGACCTGTGCAGTCTAGTCCGTCCACGAGGCTACTGAGCATTTGAATTTGGTGAGTCTGAACTGACATGGGCTGTTAAGTGCAAACACACAGGGGCTCTGAAGACTGATTATGAAGAATGTAAAATATCTCATTCACATTTTTAAATATTCATTACATGTTGAAGTAATATTTTGGATATATTGTATTAAATAAAATATATGATTAAATCTAATTTTACCTGTTTCTTGTCACCTTTTTAAAGGGGGCTACTAGAAAATTCTAAGTTACACTGTGGCTCATGTTATGTTTTTTTCTTTTTGAAAGATTATTTATTTATTTATTTGAGAGAGAGAGAGAGAGAATAAAAGAGAGAGCATGAGATGAGAGATGTCAGTGGGAGAAGTAGACTCCCTGCCCAGTAGGGAGTCTAATGTGGGACTTGATCCTGAGACTCCGGGATCATCACCTGAGCCAAAGGCAGTCGCTTAACCAACTGAGCCACCCGGGCGCCCTCAGGTTATATTTCTGTTGGACAGAGCTGCTTTAGACCTTCTTGGATGGAGTATCTATATATTTAAATGTTTATAAAAGGGAACAGCAGGGTGGAGAGGCAGGTATGAACAAACATACACCCAAACACACCCTGACTGTTATAATGCTACTCTCTATGATCTTGATGCCTCTCTAATTTTTAGTGTTGCTTACTACAAATTCAGTTCAGGGTACCTGCTACAGGTCTGAGTTGTATTATAGCTGGTACATAGGTACCTATTATATATACCTGTTATAGCTCTGAGTTCACGGTTTGCCAAGGAGCAGATGTGGGATCCTGGGACGTCACTTAGGGAGATTTAAACTGAATAATGCATGTCAAGTGTTCAGGACCATATACAAGGATATGTAATAACCCTTTGTCTGTTGACAAGCATTAGTTGTATTAGACGTGGGGAAGAGTTCCAGAAATCACCAAATCATGCCTCTACCAGAAGCAAACAATACCAGAGTTAGAATGAATCTTGGACGGTATCCACTGGTGTGTGTTAAAATTCTTACAAATCTCAGCAGCCCGATATATAAAAAAGAGGAAATCAAGTTGCTTTGAATGAAGCTCAGCGTGGGAGCAAGAAACGATGGTAACTCCTGAAGTCTCTGGGTGTGGGTGAAGGCCACGGATGTGCTATCTTAATCTGGCCTCTCCCTTTGCTGGATAAAGACATGAAGCTCCAGGCTGATGACTTGCCTTCAGTCACAGAGCTGGCAAGGAGATAGGGCTGAAGCAGAGCAAAGCAGCAGATTGCTAAGAAAGAACACTGTGCTGCATCACATGGTTCCTGCCCCCAGTGTGGGCAACCTGCACGCACAGGAAGTGGCTGAGGAAAGCGCCACAAGACAGGGGCAGCCGGAATGCGGAGGGGCTATGGAGGTGTGGGGGAGGGCGGCAGGTCTCTCTCTGAGGAACCAGTTTCAAGGTGCAGTTCTAGAAAAAGAGGGCAGGTGGGCCCCCAGGTCAAGAGAAGCTTGTGGGTTCTATGGGAGAAAACCCCGAGGCCAATTTTGGGGTCCAAAGGTAGGTCATTTTCATGAACATACAGTTACATCTTAGAGCAGAATATATGCTGAGGCCAGAAGAGAGATGGGGCTTCTTTAAAAGGTCCTGAGAGCCAAGGATCCTACACCAGCTTTCACAAGTTTTTGCAAAGGGTTGAGAATAGGAAGATGAACTTATGCTAAATCCATGAACAGGTAGGAGGCAGGAAAGCAGGCTGCCACGTTACCGCTGTAGGCTGACTGTTAAGGACCAAACTGAGGCGATAGAAGTCCAGGTCTGAGGGATCCTGTGGAGACAAGGGTCTACAGGACTTGGATGTATGAGAAGGATAAGGAGGATCCCAAATGACTTTAGGGACCTAGCTGGGTAACTGGGGTATGTGGGTTCCATTAACGGGGAAAAAGATGGTGAGAGGAATTGCTGGTTTGGAGGTCTGATGAAGGCGGGGTGTCTGTGAGACGGTTGGTGGAGTGTCATTCCCTCAGAGAACTGAAATGGGGCTCTGGAGCCCATCTGCATCTGATCTAGACAGAAAGTCTTTGGGAACATCCAGGTTTGGGAGATAAGGAAGAAGAGCGGTAACAGAGATAAAGGCAGTGTGCTCTTCACCGACAGCAAGGGCAGGGAGGGTGTAATGGAACCGGTGGTCACGAGATTCAGATACCGAAGACACTGAGCAAGAAGAGAATGGAGAAATGGTCCTTATCTGCTCAGAAGGCAGCAGATGGATGCCAGGAGGATGGTGTGGTCAAATATGCCTGTGTTCAGAGCCTCTTCTCATTACTCATTAGCTGTGGTACTCTGTACTACTTAACCTTTTCAGACCTCAGTTTTCTTACCTGTAAAATGGGGGACAACAGTATCCCTTAAGGTTATTCTGAGATTTAAGTGAAATTATATATATATATTCATATATATATATATAATTTTAAGATTTTACTTATTTACTTAACAGAGAGAGACACAGCAAGAGAGAGGGAACAGAAGCAGAGGGAGTGGGAGAGGGAGAAGCAGGCTTCCTGCTGAGCAGAGAGCCCTATGTGGGGCTCAATCCCAGGACTCCAAGATCATGACCTGAGCTGAAGGCAGACGCTTAAGAACTGAGACACCCAGGTGCCCCGAAATTATGTATTTTAAGGCATTCAACATAGCTCATAGCAAGTGCCTGGTAAATATTATTGGTCATTTTTTCAATTTAAGGAATGGCACATGGTGAAGAAGTGGAGGCTGTGTGTAGAGACCCTGTTGTTTTTAGAAGTTTGGTCATGAAGGGAAGGCGAAAGACTGAGGGCATAAAAGGGGGAGTGAAGTCTTTTCTAGGCTGGAGTCATGAAAGCCAGTGGACAGGGAGATTCTGAAATGGCAAATCAGAAGAAAACACATGGTGGGGGAGTCCAGAAGCAGGTGCATCAAGAACACAAGTCAAAGGACCTGTCTTGTAAGGGGAGAATGCAGCCTTCTTTGAAAAGGGAGAGAAAGGGGAGAGAAAGAGGGTCCCTGGGTGGTTCGGTCTGTCAAGCATCCAGCTCTTGATTTCTGCTCAGGTCACCATCTCAGGGTCTTGAGCCCGGATTCTCTCTCTTGCCTTCCCTCCCCTCCCTCACTTGTGCTCTCTCTCTCTCATATAAATAAATCTTAAAAAAAAAAAAAAAAGAAAAGAAAAGAAAAGAAAAGCGGAGAGAAGGAAGAGAGAGGGTGAGATAAAGAGAGATTTCTGAGCCGAACGAAGGCACAGAGGAACTCACTTTGAATAGCTTCACTCAACTCAATCAAGTGGAGATGTGGCTGAATGTTGGGTTGGGAGAATGGGAACAGACTGGGCTTAAGGACTGCGGGGGATAGAAGGGGAAGGAACTATGCATGGGACCAGGTCTGAGACCAAGAGAGAGAGGACCCAGAGGAGAGGACAGGAACCCAGATGGCAAGTATTGAAAAGCTTGTGGGCTCCTGTTGCCCTTACTTCTGCCTATGAGTGGAGCTTTATTTTTAATGGTGAAACACTAGTGAAACGATGAGCCCTAAGATGCAGTGAGTGCCCCCGAGGAGCGAGCAGAGGACACAAGTCCGTCAGAAGGTCCCGAGTGCTTCAGCACAGGCTAGGGGATAGGGAAATGGTAAGCTGAACAATGCAGCGAAGCCAGTCAGGACCCCCAATCTGCTATTTCCTCCTCCGTGAAAAGCATTTCCATCAACAACAGTTCTTACTCTGGAGTAGTTTAAGAAAGTGGCTATGCTTACACAAAAGCTCTATGTTTCAAAAAACAAAACAACAGGGGCGCCTGGGTGGCTCAGTGGTTTAAGCCTCTGCCTTCTGCTCAGGTCGTGATCTCAGGGTCCTGGGATCGAGCCCTGTGTCGGGCTCTCTGCTCAGCGGGGAGCCTGCTTCCCCGCCCCCCTCTGCCTGCCTCTCTGCCTACTTGTGATCTCTGTCTGTTTATCAAATAAATAAATTAAAAAATCTTAAAAAAAAACAACAACAACACAAAACAAAACCAAAATCACTAGTTCTCTATGTGACAGGTGAGGTAATGAAGACAGGGGAGACAGAAGGGAGAGAGGATGGCAAAAAGGAGCCAGGAGGCTTTGGCAGAACAGTGCCCTCAGCACCAGGTGGCCAAGAAAATCCCAGTTCTCTTCTCAAGGGAATAGAACATTGACAGAAAAGGGCCTGAAGGAGACTTCGAGGAAAAGTTCAGTGAAGTGGGGCCACCTGTGGCTCAGAACAGGGATTCCAAAGGACAGAGTTGAAAGGACTAACAGAAGTTGGGGGAGCCAGAGAGGGGGAAGGAGGTTGCTCAGAATAGGGATAAGACCATGGGGAGAAGTCACAGACCAGTAACTGTCAGTAAAAGGGAAGCGATGACTTAGGTAGCTGGAGGGAAGAACTGGCAGAACTGGCAGGAAGGGTCCTATTAAGATAAAATCTAGTTTGCAGAGAAGACCACAAAACAGGCAGCCCCAGGGTGCTAGACTGGAGTGGCCCTGGGTTGGGATGCTGGAGTCCCGCAGAGCTGTCCTGACAGGCAAGGGCCATGCCTGACCCTGGCTTCTCAGTACACATCACAAAAACAAATGCATTTTTCAAATTCGTGTTAAAGTAAGATATGTATTAAGAATAAGAGAGGGGCGCCTGGGTGGCTCAGTGGGTTAAAGCCTCTGCCTTAGGCTCAGGTGATGATCCCAGGGTCCTGGGATTGAGCACCACATTGGCTCTCAGCTCAGCGGTGAGCCTGCTTCCCCATCTCTGTGCCTACTTGTGATCTCTCTCTCTCTCAAATAAATAAATAAAATCTTAAAAAAAAAAACAAAAATAATAAGAGAAATAATGGTACAACTGGGTGGCACAGTTGGTTAAGCATATGCCTTCTGTTGGGGTCAGGATCTCAGGGTCCTAGGGATCAACTCCCACATGGGGCTCCTTGCTTGGTGGGGAGCCTGCTTCTTCCTCTACCTGTGGCTCCCCTTGCTTCTCTCTCTCTCTCTGACAAATAAATAAATAAATAAAATCTTTTAAAATATCAAAAAAAAGAAAGGATAAGAGAAATCAACATCGATTACCTTAAAAAGCACTCATTCATTCTCAGAACTACCCTCATGCATTATTCAACCAAGATCAGTTCTTTTCCTT
Organism: Mustela putorius furo; assembly: GCF_011764305.1. NCBI lineage: Eukaryota > Metazoa > Chordata > Mammalia > Carnivora > Mustelidae > Mustela > Mustela putorius. The sequence continues at coordinate 35,780,384 of NW_025421998.1, forward strand.
AGTACCATCCTGGGTATTTCCTTACATAAGAAAATGCTTCTGTAAAGCTATTCCTATTTGCTTGGTTCTTTTTTTTTTTTTTTTTTAAGATTTTATTTATTTTTTTGACAGAGATCAGAAGTAGTCAGGGAGGCAGACAGAAAGAGAGAGAGGAGGAAGCAGGCTCCCTGCGAAGCATAGAGCCTGATGCAGGGCTCATCCCAGGACCCTGAGATCATGACCTGAGCTGAAGGCAGAGGCTTTAACCCACTGAGCCACCCAAGAGCCCCTGGTTGGTTCTTTAAAGGAAAAAAAAAAAAAAAAAAAAAGGCCTAGGAAAGCAACCAAGAAGAGGTAAGAAATCTCAAGGCCCAGCGAAGTGCCCTGGTTTCCATACACGTGTTCTGACCTAACCTGTGGTGACGGGTTTCCACTCACAGGCTAGAGCTTGGGTGCCTTGGTGTTCAGGTCACTCTATTAAAGACCTCATTTTACTGATGTCATTTTAGAGAGCACTCAAAGAAGGGGAAACACCAACAGAATAACCAATGGGAAAATTGGCAAGACACTCAGTGAATGACATTTTAAAGACATTTGTTCACAGACCATTCAGCCACAAAGGATGGTTTCACTGTCAGTTTCTCAGCTACTGGGTGTTTAATTCATAGAAATCAATGACAACAAGTCGAGAGAGGCCACCATACATGGGATAATATAACCATGAAGCCTTGTTTGTTTCCTTCCAACAGTGACCGTATTTATTATATTGTTCCTGGCGGCATTTGGCATTTCTTAGCTAGGGATCAGTAGAGCAGGCAACTCAGAACTTCTAAGAATTACTATCTGCTTACCACAATCTCCATATTCAAAGAACTAGTTTGAGAATTAGTTTTTTTTTTTCCAAAGAATTAGCATGTTTTAATGTTTAAACGTGCATTTTCTTTTTATGAGTTTGCTATAACCTGGAAAACCCCATCATTTTCAAACCACTAACAAGAAGTCCGAGCAGGAGCACAAGATAGCCTGGATAGCTAACAACTGTGAACTTAATTTGCTATGAAGTTAAAACCAATCTATCCTACCCATCCCTCATCCCTCTATCACTCTCTCCTATCCCACTGCATGTCATCCTTAACCTGACTAGTGTTTTTTGGTATTAAAATGTAACTCAATGTGGAGTTCAGACGGGCCACCTACAGACAAAGAGCTAATGGACGAAGATAAAAGGCTTCGACTCTTTATTCAATTCATAGCTGCTGCACCAAGTCTTTGGTGGCAATCACTAAACCCAGATCATAGAGACAGAGAGTATTCAAACTCCCTGGCAACCCTTAATATCACAGAGCATCATTCAACCTTTCTAATATAGGAAAAACTGGAAATCAAAACTATTAAGCATATGGTTTGCTTCTTGACCTTTCTAAAATGTCACGGCTGCCACACTGCAATAATGCAGAAAACATTGCAGATAAAAATATGACCTAGCAGGTAAAACAGCAAGAGCAGAAACATGACAGAGGGGGGAAAAACGTCAAAGCATACAGAGTCAGGCAAACCTGAGTTCAAATTTGGCTCTGGTATTTAAGAGCCGTGTGCCCATGGTCAAGTTATCTACTCTCCTTGCTGAAGACTTTCGTTCGTTATCTGGAAACTCTGGAGGATAGTCCTCAGAACGTGGGTTTACTGAGGTAACACACGTGAAGGGCCTGGCCCTGGGTCTGTCATATGACAGACAAGTGTTACCTCCCTTTGTTTCTTATTTTTCTCCCCAGGTTATAGAGAATGGTGAGCCTTAACTAATGCAGAAATGACCATTCCTTAACGATTTTACATAAACAACTAGGATGTGACCTCTAAGGAAGGTTAATACTGACTTCTGGCCTTCCACTGAAAAACCTCTTTCCCTCTCCGGAAACAATATTCTCCTTATACCTATTCACAGAACCCTTTGCTTCTTCACAGGACTTACCCTGGCTGAGGTTAATCAACTAAATTGTGCATGCAATGCCTCTCTTCCCCACTAGGATTTAATTTTTCTCTCTAAAATGGGTCTTGCATATAGTGGCCACGCAGTAAGTTATTTGTAGACTAAATGAAACACCTGTTACAAGGTTTCCAGCATGTGACATTTACCACTGGTAGTATGTGAGAAAGATGATTTTAGGGCTTGAACATGGACTAAGTTTCTCAAGAATTTTAATGGTTATATATTTATTTGTGTGTACTAGACAAATAACTGGCTCATCAAATCTGTGATTTTATATATTTTTGCTTTGGATGAGAATAAAAAATAGTAAACTGTCTAGAAAATATAAAAAGGAACCAAATGGGGCTGAAGAATACAATAACCAAAATGAAAAATACATTAGAGGGAATCAACAGCAGGATTTGAGGGTACAGAAGAATCAATCAGTGATAGCGTCAAGGTAAGTGGAAATTACCCAACTGGAATAGCAAAAAGAAAAAGGAGTGAAAAAAATCAAGATAGTTTAAGGGGCCTCTGGGGCACCATTAAGTATACTAACATTCATATTATGGGGCTCCTAAAAAGAGAAAAGAGACAGAAAAGGACAAAAAACCCATTTGAAAAAAATAATGGCTAAAAACTTCCCTAACCTGATGAAGGAAAAGACATCCAACTCCAGGAAGCACACAGAGAGCCCCAAATAAAAGGAACTCAAAGATATCCACACCAAGACACATTATATTCAATGTGTCAACAGTTAAAAAGAGAATCTTAAAAGCAACAAGAGAGAAACAACTTATGGGAACCCCCATAAGACCATGAGCTGATTTTTCAGCAGAAACTTTATAGGCCAGAAGAGAGTGGCAGAATATATTGAGAGTGCTAAAAGGGAAATATTTGCAACCAAGACTATTCTACCCAGCAAGATTATTATTCAGTATAGAAGGAGAGATAGAGTTTTGCAGATAAGCAAAAGCTAAAAGAGTTTATCAACACCAAATTGGCCTTACAAGCAATGTTAAAGAGATTTCTTTAAGCGCAAAACAAAATGGCTAAGTAGTAAAATCATCTAGAGTTATAAATAATCAGGCAAGGAATACAAAAAATAATATGTAGAATATAATGTCAAAAACATAAAACATGGATTTTTAATCCCTGCTTTTAGAATGTGCTTGAACTTCAGCAACTGTCAACTTAAAATAGACTCCTATAATATATAGGACAGGATCTTGTATATGAATCTCATGGTAACCACAAACCAAATAGCTCTGATAGATACGCAAAACATAAGGAGAAAGAAATATAAACATAACATTAAGGAAAGTCACCAAGTCACAAGGGAAGAGAACAAAAGAAGGAACCAGAACTATAAAAACAACCAGAAAACAATCAACAAAATGGCAATAAGTACATATCTATCGACAATTTACTTTAAAAGTAAATGGACTAAATGCTCCAATCAAAAGACACAGAGTGGTTGAATGGATAAAAAACCCAAGACCTATCTATATGTTGCCTACAAGAGACTCACTTCAGATCTAAAGACATGCACATACTGAAAATAAAGGGATGGAAAAAGATATTCCATGCAAGTGGAAATGAAAAGAAAGCTAAAGTAGCAATACTCACATCACACAAAACGGATTTTAAAATAAAGACTGTAGGGGCACCTGGGTAGCTCAGTCAGTTAAGTGTCTGCTTTCTTTGGCTCAGGTCATAATCTCTGATCTTGGGATGGAGCCCTGCATCAGGCTCCCTGTTCCATGGGAAGCCTGCTTCTCTCCTACCTCTGCCCCTCCCCCTGCTTCTGCCCATCCCAATAAATAAATTAAAAATAAATAAATAAAATCTTTTTTAAAAAGCAAAGTTTAATAAGAAACAAAAACATTATATATTCATAAAGGATCAATCCAACAAGATAAATATCTACACACCCAACATGGGGCTTCTAAACATATAAAGCAAATATTAGCAAAAATAAAGGGAGAAACTGACAGTAATATAGTAACAGCAGGGGACTTTAACACTCCACTTACACCAATGGATAGATCATTTAGACAGAAATATCAGTAAGGAAACACTGGCCTAAATGACCCATTAGACCAGATGAACTTCACAGATATTTATAGGATATAACATCCCAAGGCAGCAGAGTATACATTCTTTTCAAGTCCACATGGAACATTTTCCAGGATAGATCACACGTTAAGCCACAAACCAAGTCTTTATAAATTTAAGGATTAAAAGCATATAAAAACATCTTTCAAATCCCAATGGTATGAAACTATAAATCAATCATAAGAAGAAAACTGGAAGAAACACAAACACATGGAAGCTAAAAAAGCTACCTAACAACCCACAGGTCAATGAAAAAAATCGAAGAGGAAATCAAAATATGCCTTGAGAAATGAAAGGTAAACACAATAGTCCAAAATCTAAAAGACACAGCAAAAGCCAAAATTTTAGAATGAGACAGGTCTACCACAAGAAGCAAGCATCCACCCTCACCCCTAAAAGAACAGAAAAAGAATAGTCTAAAGTTAGTGGAAGGAAAATAATAATAAAGATGAGAGCAGAAATAAATGAAATACAGCCAAATCTAAGGTATCGTGGGTTTGTTTCTAGACCACTCTAATAGAGTGAGTATCAATAAAGTGAATCAAATGAATATTTTTGGTTTCCTAGGGCATATAAAAATCATGTTTTTACATACGCTGTTGTCCATTAAGTGTGTAATAGCATTATGTCTTAAAAAAATCCAATGTATATACCTTAATTAAAAATACTTTATTGCTAAAAAATGATGGCCATCGTGTTTAATGAGTTATAATCACTGGTCATAGATCACCATAACAAACATAATAATGAACAAGTCTGAAATATTGCAAGGATTACCAAAGTGTGACAGACACACGAAGTCATAAGCAAATACTGTTGGAAAAATGTTGTGGACAGACTTGCCTGAGTCAGGATTGCCACAAAGCATTTGTAAAAAAAATGCAGTATCTGCAAAGCACAATCAAATGAGGTATGGCTGTAGTTAGTAATATATAACAAGTTTGAATGGTGACAAATAGTAGCTAGATTTAACGTGGTGATTGATTTGTAATACACATGAATGTTCAATCACTAGATTGTACACCTGAAACTAACATATTATTGTATGTCAATTATACTTCAATTTAAAAAAGTAAATTGTGTAGGGTAAACAATTATGTAAGTATAGTTATTTTAAGAATATGGCAAAAACCATGAAGGTATTAAGAAAGATGACAACATGTGGGAAAACTGCCATTGTAACAGGTGGGAACCCAGAGTGGACACATGCCACGATTCTCTGATTTAGGGTTATAGCCTAAGGTAATGAGGAAGACTGCTTTCAGAATCTCTGGCTCGCAAATTCTCCGCAGGACAATGTAATAGGCGTGTCAGCGCTGACCCAGGAGTCAAGCTAGAGTTAGATCAAGCTGGCGGTTGGACCCCCAAAACTCATCTGGCATGAGTAAGAAGCATGCACATTCAGATATCTTGGTGTAATTATAAGAAATACCAAACATGAAGAGAGCAGGAACAAGGGTCAGATCCCATGGCCAGATTCAAGGTCAAAACCAAACCAGCAGGAACTACCTAGGAGAGAAAGCACCTAGCCCAGGAACTATGTGTGGTAGGTCTGGATTCACTCTCCTTCAGCCATAAAGGCATATGGGCCTGGATTCTGATACTGCTTCCACCTTCAGGCAGTTAATTCTCAATTTAGTACCTCTACACAAGGTTCCAAGAGAGAGGATAGCTTTCTTTTGTGCACATCTAAAGAGCCAATGGGTCTCCACCAACCATCTCCCTTTCTAAGCAAACTGAAGCCAGCTGTTGCTGCCATCATGAAAGGAGCCTTTCTCTGAGCCTCCAACCTTAGGTTCCCCCTTCTGGTGCTGGGTGAAGGGAAGGGTATCCCTGTCATCCTGGATTGGAACAGAGAATGAATTTTCCCATAGAAAAAAATGTCATCCGGAGACAACAGGTTTTGATGGATTAGCACAAATAACATTTCATATATATTCCAGGTTATATAGAATTCTGCAAGCTAGATGGAGCCACTTCAGTGGGAAAATGTTTCAATGCTATAAAATGAAAACTCAGGTTGTAATTGTTCTGTAAGTACTGACCAGCTATACTTAGAAATACCGCAAATTCCTTACTAGTGAATGCTTAATACTATATATCTTAAATTTTACTTTTAACATCTTTCAGGAAAATACTGGTTGTTTCATCAAGAGTGGCTGTGCTCAAGTCTTATCCTACTGAAAAATAACGGACCACTCTCCTCCCATTACAAAAGGGCTCAATCGTTGTTTTTGAAGACACTTCTAGACATATAAAGGTAATTCTTTTATTTTTTTCATATAAAGGTAATTCTAATAGACATTTCTCTCATCAGTTCTCAGCTAAATGAACTTATTTATGGGATGAACTAGAATGAATCTCCTCTGACTTCCACCCTGCTTATTTCCTGTTCTGACCATAATCCTTAATTTTTTTAAAAGGTTTTATTTATTTACTTATTTGAGAGAGCACACACAGGTACATGCCCTTGAGCAGGCAGGTGGGGGGGGGGAGCAGAGGGAGAGGGATAAGCAGACTCCCAGCCAAGGGGGGAGCCGGGCACGGAGCTTAAAGTCATCACCTGAGTCCAAATAAGAGTTGGATGCTCAACTGACCGAGCCGCCCAGGCACTCCTGACCATAATCCTGTAAACTCATGTTTTCTACACTTGTCTGATGAAAAGAATTACATGACGTGCTTTTTTAAAAACAAGAATGCCTGGCCCCATCCCAGTAATGAATCAGAATCTCTAAAGAAGAGGTCTGGAGTTGCACATTCAAAGTCTGCTCATCCCTGGTGATCCTGTCATCCAACCCAGTGGTTCTTGCCCTGGAGGGTGAATTAGCATCACCTTAAGGGCTTGTTCAAACACAGGTTGCTGAGCTCCAGCCCAAGAAGTTCTGATCAGGTGGGTGGGCTGGGGGAGGTGGGAATTTGATTTCTACCAAGGTCCTTAGGGATGCTCTAAAACACTTATTCAACCTGTTTGGAAAACACTAAAGCTGAAATCAACATTACTTTTTCCTTCCCTGCTTGGTACAGAAACAACACTGAATTAAAATGCACAAGCTTCATTTGGGGCAATGCCCCTGCTCCTTTTTAGCTGCTTGATGTTGGACAAATAAATCTGTCCCTGCACCTCTGTAATCTTTCATGGTGAGGCATAAAAAGTAACAGAAGCGAAGAGGTTTGGTACTGTACTTGGCACAGAGTAGGCCAGCATCAAACATCTATGTACTCTGATTTCTTGGGCATGATCCCCTCCTGTGAGCTGCATTTATGAAAATGCTGAGTTCTAAAAATAAGTCCCAAAATTTATGACATGCACCAAACTTCATTTGGTTAAAACAAAGCACAGGTTCTTTTCCTTGGGAGCTACCATGTAACTAACATTTTGAATGTAACAGGTACAACAGGAATATACTCAGCTTTCCAGCTCACATTTCCCGTGGAAACAAAAATAGAAAACAAGGAGCTAATAGATTACAATTAGGTTCTCTGCTTCATTTCTGATTTGCTGAATTTAGTACCCATGTATGGATTATTTTCCGGGCAGATCTTTATTATATTGTTTTGCCTATTTCTTGTGACCTGAAAATAAAACAAATGAATCACAGCTCTCAGAGTCAGAGGTTCCTGGAGGTCCTCTAACCTATTAATGCCACTGAGACACCTCCCATGTGTGGTAGTCCAGTTTCTTCTTGGAACACCCAATGAGAACCCCTATCTTCTCTTTAGATAACTGTCCAATGTTAGATTTTTCCTAGGTCTGAGCAAAAAACTTTACTTCTATCATTTCCCTATCCCTGGTCCCGGTTTTGCTCTGTCGTGCCTAAATATGTCTAATCTCTCCTCATTCCAACAGCACTTTCAGTATTCTGAAGTAGTGCTAACATCTTCCTCGCCTTGTCCTTTTCATCCTGAACATTCTGTGTAAGCCACTATTCTCACCATCAAAATTTCCATATACGTAATAGCCCCGGTCCTTCTCCTGTGGACAAGGTCCACCTTGAGGATATTTCTAGATCCTATCATCAGCAACAAAAATAAGTTGTAAGAACAATGGCATGTTTCTTTCCAAACAGAGTTTCCAAGAGCTGGAAGCTAGAGTCCTACAAAACTACACTGTTCAGGACTGAGAAAGCGTTTCCAGGACAGGCTTGGACGTGGCAGCCCAAAGCAGGGGGATCGGAATATCTGTGTATCTGTATATATCATGACCTTACTTGCAAAAGAAATGCTATGCTGACACTTAAATTATCGAAGACCCAAAAAGTCTTTCCAAGGAAGACAGAATAAAACGAAAGGCATTTCTTACTTTCTACGAAACATTTCTGCAAATATGCAGCCAACACTCCAGAGGTCCACGGGGGTGGCGTAGCTGGACTGAAGCAGGACTTCTGGAGCTCTGTACCACAGCGTGACGACCTGCAAAGGCAAATGGATTGGAGTGTTACTGAGGGAGACGGCTGGTTGCTTCAACTTCTCATCTCAGCCGGTTTAATGCCAGCTCAGCAAGGTGCCTGGCATCATATGGGGACACTGAGATAGAAGCAGTAAGTAATTCAGATTCATTGCTGACAGGCCAGGAAATGACGTCATCCCCACAACCTGGGTTCCCAGCTCAGACGCTGTTTCTTAAGAGGATGGTTAAACAACTGAGTTTTAGGAAGCAAAGCAAAGACTTAAAAAAAAAAAAAAACAAAACCCACGGATCTTAACACTGTTATTTTTTTTCTGAAGAGGCTTAAAAAAAACAATACATGGAGAACAGGTGTCAGCAAGGATTCCAGCTCAGTTCCTACGTCAGCATTATTGGGAAATCAGAAGAGGATTCCAGTGATTGCTGGGTGTTGACCTTGAAGTATAAAGAGCACCCAGGACAAGTCAAAACTACTCTTATCATGAGACTGTGGGGAATCAAAATAAAGCCCCCTTCAATGCCACTCTTTTCAGAAAACAAATTAAGAAACCAAGAACTTGAGAATGTGTAACTCAACTGTCTACACCAATGTGTAAAAAAGTCATCCAGAGGATAGGATTCCTCAATAGGAAGAATCTCACTTAATACAAGAGTAGTGTCCATGCTGTGGCTCTATCTGCAAGGCTGAGAGGTCTCAAGGCAGAACGCCTATAAAAGGTTCAAGTGCTTCTCTTTTGGGGGGCACAGAGATTCTACAGATGGCTGAAATAAAGGAATATTCTTTGCTGTCACACAAGGAATTCAATACATAAATCTACTATATAAGCATTTTATATTATTCAGATTCCCTTTATCCTTACTTACTATTTGGTCTAATTGCACTTTTGTGGACATCTATCAAAATTTCCTACAATTCTCCTTTATGTATTTTGACGCTGTAGTACTTGGTGCATTCAGATCGCAGTTGCAATTCTCCAGAACATGATTGCCATCTGTTTCCTTCCTTCCTTACAGACACACGCTACCCCTCCCAGCAAGAGACAGAGGCTGGGGCGCCTTGGGGGCTCAGCTGAGGTAAGAGCTAGGTTCTTGGTTTTGGCCAGATCATAATCTCATGGTTATGAGACTGAACCCCAAGTTGGGCTCTGTGCTCAGCGTGGAGTCTGCTTCAGATTCCCTCTCCCTCCCCCTCCCCCCTCTCTCAAATAAATAAATTTTTAAAATCGTGTTAAAAAAAAAAAAAGAAGAGAGAGAATTTAAGTCACCTTCTGTTGAAAATGAGTTGGTCTTAGTGAGTTGGTTGTCTAAACTAACAGAATTTTTCTGAGACCACCAAAACTAGGTCAGCAGAAGCCTAGTAGTCTGGGTTGTCTTCTTTAAGATTTTATTTTTAAGTACTCTCTACATACAATGTGGGGCTTGAACTCACAACCCCGAGACCAAGAGCCGCACGCGCCACTGACTGAGCCAGCCAGGTGCCCCATAGTCTTGCTTTTGAAACGCTTCCTCTGGAATCCAAATATCATGTGGTGAGAAGCCCACAAAGATGGTCCAGAGGACAGCCCCAGCTAATTCTCAGCTGAAAGCCAGGCAAGTGAGCCATCTTGGACATTCAAGTTGGACTGATCCCCCACACGACTGTGGTCCGCCCGCCCCTGCCAATGTCACAAGGAGCAGAAGGGCCCAGCTGAGTCCAGTCAACTCATAGGATTATAAATGGCAATAAAGTGATTGCTGTTTTAAGTTTGGGTGAGATTATATAGCAATATCTAACTGAAAGAAGATTCTTGACTGGTTCCTCCTCTTCATCTCATTTAATAGGTTTTGTTTTGAATTCACACGGTCAAATTTTGTGTAATGGATATCTATCTGGTTGACATCTAATAGAGGAATGGTGGTGATGTAACAGAAATGTAAAAAAAAGAAGCAAACAAAACCCAAATAACTGAACAGTTTCACTCAGTTATCACTGGTTCCAATATATCTTTCCAAAAGCATATCCCGCAGTATCTCTATAACCCTTCCAGCCTTGTTACATACTAGACCACAGCACTGGATGTCCACTCTGACTCTGCATCAGAATCATCCACTGGGATTGTAGAAAAATATGTGTCTAGGGGCACTTGGGTGGATCAGTTGGTTAAGCAACTGACTCTTGATTTTGGCTCAGGTAATGATCTCAGGGTCACGGATCGAGCCCCGCACTGGGCTCCCCGCTCAATAGGGGGCCTACTTGAGATTCTCTCCCTCTCCCTGCTCTTGCTTTCCTCTCTCTAAAATAAATCAATCAATCTAGAAAGAAAAAAAGAAAGAACGAACAGACGAACATGTGTCTTGGCCTTATCTCTCCCTCACTGAATTAGATCTCCATGATGGGGGGCCTGGAGTTCTTCCTTTACTTTTTTATTTCTTTTCTCTCTCTCTTTTCTTTTTTTTAAACAAAGTTCTTCAGGTAACACTAACCCTTGGCTAGGTCTGAACACCACTCAATGATATAAATAAACCCTCCAGCTCCTGCCTCCATGCTTTGGTTGGCACTGTTCTCATCAGATGAGAAGCTCTTCCTTCTCCTCTCCACATTTGGAAATTCTACTTATCCTACAAAGCCTAGCTCTAATGCTATCACCTCCCTGAACTCACTGACATCTGAAAATCATATCCTGTAACACAGTTCATAATATGGATCGTTCCAGGCTGCATGGACCCAATTTTATCCAAGGCTACGTCTGTAAATACCCAATACAATATCGCTCACATAACAACTGGGTTTTAGCAAACACCAAATTGACAATTTTAAGGCAATCACTGCTAGAAGATAACCAGACAAAATTCAGTTATCAGTCATCCCCCAGAAAGAAGGTACTTACTACATTCGCTAAAAAGAGCATCCAGTTCTGGGCTCTAATTTTTACTTCCTTATTATTTCTCTATGCTTTGTCGAACTCTGGAAGAGAACTGAATTTTTGTTTTCCTTCTCCCAGAATCTCAGTATTTCTAAGGGTTTCTGCCCTATATACATTGGCCTTATTTGGGTAAATAAAACTTAAGACAGCAAAAATATTATTAAGGTATAATAATTTAGATGATGATGGACATAAGATATAAATACACAAATCCTATGTAAGTCGGTTATGAAATATAATGTAAAAAGGTTACCATTCACAAAAATATTGAACGATTTAAAAAAGCAAAATCTATATAAATAAAATGACATACTATTGTTGAAAAATTTAAAAACTAAATAAATGAGACAGACTATGACTAAGATGGGAAAAACATAAAGATAATTGTCATTCCTATATTAACAAAGTTTAAGACAATGCAATGATTTGGGGGGAGGAATTTAACTTCTGACAATATGGGGCTTCTGGCAGAATAATGCTTTAAGAAGAGCCAAAAATAGTTTGAGAAGTAAGGATGAAGAGACTCTGCTCTGTTACCAAAACACACTCTAAGGTACAGAAAGCAAAATAGTAGATGCCAGCAGGTTAAACAGAAAGTACAGAAAGAGAATGATCTATTTATGGGATTTAACATTCTTCTAGGCGCTGAATGTCATCTTGATGAGAGAAAAAATGTACGTCAGGCCCAGACAACTGGCCTTCTATTGGGAAGAAAGTAAGTTTGAGCCTTACTTTATACCATGTATAAAGAGACACTGTATATTCATAAATAATCTACGTGTACAAAGCAGAGCTAGAAAAAATGTATTACAGGAAAACAGAAGAGAACCTTGGGATACGGAAGCCTTTTTCAGCAGGAAGGGAAATCTAGAAGCTTGAGATGAGAAGATTAACGGATCCCACTAGTTCAGACTGCAATTCTCTTTGGCAAACACTATAAAACAAAGACAAAGACAAATAACAACCTGGGATGAAACACCTAAAACAAATTACATAAATAAAACAACAGAAAAACGGATGAAGAATATAACGGTAGTTGACCAAAACAAAGCACACTATCAAAGATACGTCACCTCATTAAAAGAAAGCAAGGAGAATAAAGGCAGAAAGTCATCAGAATAAAGGGCTATCCTTTTTGTCTGATGAGCAAAAGTGAACAGAACAACACCATTCCCGGCTGGCCATGGTATGGGGAAACTGTTCCCAACCACAAACCGGCTCAACTTCTTTAGAGGACAGCTTGATTTTCACAAGATGAATAGCACCGATGTCACCGAACCAGAGTTCCACTTGCAGGAATGTATCTTAAATATTCAGTCAAGTTTTTATCAACAGATTATGTGTGGGTGTAATACAATAATCGTATCTGCATATAGGAATGTGGGCCAGGGCTCTCTATGTGGACATGAAGCTTTCAATGAACGGTTGCCACAAAAACATGGCAAAGCAGGAGGTGAAACGTGGAAAGGAAAAGGGGCGGGAGGATGATTTCAGGGCACAAGATCAGGCAGTTGCTGTCAGTAAGCACATTTTATAGCTGAGAACACTGAATTTCAGAGGGGCTGAGTCATTTGGCCAGAAACACTGAGCTGAGATGTGGAGGAGCTGGGATTCTCACCAGGACTGTCTGCTTTCAACTCAGTACTCAGCATCCAACACATTTCATTTCAGGATTCCAAACATCCACAAATCAACAGGCAAGCATGCAGGTTGTACGCAGATAACCGAGAGGAAAATATTTTAAATTTACATAGAGATATTTTACCAGGAACTTCAAAAGACTTGACAGTTACAGATCTCAAAATTCAGTTATCCTTTGGGGTTAAATGATTTCCTTTAAAAAGGCTTAAGAAAAAGGTTTCAAAATATAGTTCTGAAGAACACCAGTGCTCTGATGGTAAGACATCTATTTGTCAAATTCCCATTTAATAATTTCAATTAAAAAATATTTAAAAAGTTCTTTGGTAATCCTAAGATTTTTGGTTGGTCTATGTGTAAATCATTTTAACAGTGGGAGGAATCAGATTTATTAATTAGGTGTGTGCTTATACTCTATTTGAACTATTAGCATTTGACTACAGAGACACTTTTTGGTTTAATTTTTGTGGAATTCAACATGCTTGAATTCCAAAAGAAAGTATGAACTGTGTAAGACTTACATTTCTATTTAAATTCAAAAAAAAAAAAAAAAAAAAACAACAACCAAAACCCAACAATGTTTAATGTTTGTTATTTAAAAATAACAAATTACACTTTTTCCAATAGATACAAATCTAATAGTTGTTCCCTAGTTTGTGCAATATTATCTCGTATGTCAGCTGCGTCCCCAGTTTTAATTTGCTAATTTATGTGGCTGTTCCACATTCTCTGATTTAGAGTCCTTCAGTCCTCACTTTACATGACCATAATTTTAAAAATATCTCAAATGATGACAATTTCTACAATTTCATGGGATTTAAGATATGTAAATTCCAAGTTTTTGAGAATAAATTGTAACAATTTTTCCTGACAGTAAAATAAAAATTCTATTTGCTTTGGAATTATTACACTTCTGTGCCTCTATAATTTTCTTATGGAAGACTGCCTAACTTAAAATCAGTTTGTCACACGTAAGCAGATTTATTAATTTTTTTACTCCAAAGCTTTTTAAGGAATGGACAAAACTGAAAAAAATATTTCAAGGTCTTAGTGCATGAAGTAAGGAAAGTTCTCAACAATGTAATCAATGCTGCCTGAAAGTTCTCTGTGTTTAATAATTCTATATATTCTTAAAAATAAAATATCACTGGGAGCTTGAATTTAAAAACATGTAGAGAGAATCTGTGAATGCAATGTATGAAGATCAACATTTAGAAATCTATCACAAAGGTAGCCTCTTTGATACATGATAACAATGCAGTTGTCTACTAAGCAAAGACAATAGGAACTCTGGACAGAGTTTAGTGGTTGGAGCCAGCTGGAACCAAAGCAAATATGATGTTTAGTACAATCACTACATGTATTAACAGCCTCTAGAGGTGCTGAATGGATCTGGCAACAGGACGGGGAGCGGAAGATGGGGGGAGGGGGACTTCAAGGATATTTACCCAAGTGGATGTATCTGTTTAAACTGCTTTGATCTCTATTCACCGTTTTTTTAAGCCAGTCCAATAACAGTGTGAGATCAAGTAGAGCCAAAGCCAACTCTGACTCAAAATATGTAAGAGTAAACCACTCTCACTTAATATTAGGTTCAACAGTCTTTTATTCATTTTTTTTTCACCAAGATCCTGAAAATATCTGTAGATGTTATCTGAAGCATCCTCACCATACAGCTGGTACATGAAGAGTAGAAAAGCACATAATGAACACTGTGCGGGTCCTCTTTCCTTTGCCACTCTGGATGGTGTCTGCCCTGGGGGGTGGGGGTGGATCTCTTCCCACCCATGTGCCTCCTGCTTCTTACTGGGTTTGGCCAATAGGAAGCCTAAGCAGGAGTTCAGGCAGAGGGAGAAGGGCGAGGCAGAGTTTCCCTGGTTTCCTCATTGTCTAGAGTTGGCTGTACCGCCATTGCGTACCGCCATTGCGAAGTCTCTGTCCATCCTGGGCACTACCTGATTCCAGGAACTGCTCCCCCTCTTTCCTGTCAAGCTTGGGAATGGTAAAAGCTTGGCTGCAATGAGACCCAAATTCCAGGACCATCCACTGCACTTCCTCTAAACCCCCTTTGTAAATCTTGTCTCTGTAAACAAAACTTCCTTGAATTATTTTGAGTTGTGCACCGGGACCCATCTCCCGGTGGGACCTTGACTAATACATTCAGTTTGCAAATGAAGAAAGGAGCATGGATGGCAAATTCTTGTGTAGGCCTCATTTTCCTCTCTGTCAGTGAGGGCATTTGGACTAGATGATCTGTAAGGTGACTTCTGGTAGAATTCGAAAAATCCCTACATAATGTGGCAATGGTCATGAAGCCTTAGCAAGGTACATATAGTATAGACCCAAGAACGCTTATCTTTGGACATCCTTGCCTGTCTTTTGGGTTAGGAATTACTTGGGGCGGATATCAGTACAGTGATCTTCTCCTTTTGGGGTCAGCTACAACATCATGTCTTAAATGCAAACACGGATAAGGATTTCTGAGGAATATGGGTACAATGCCAAGGGTGAAGGCTTTCCGAACTATGCTCTCAGCTGTTTACTTGCTTCAAACCAATATAAAACTCTCTGGTATATATGTTTTTTCCTTCTGGAAGGCCACTATGGTTTTGCCAAATGAAAATAAAAATTAGTGGCAATTTCATGGACTTTTCATAAAGGGTCTCAAAATTCAGTCCTTTAAAGTTATATATTTAAATTAATATCATAATCAGAATTCTAATTCTGTCAAGCCAGTTCAATGGAAAACTATTAAGAATTAAATACCAGTAAGAGTTAACACACAAAGTACTTTTTAGCAAATAATCAAGGAGTCATCTCCAATAGACTCATTTATAATCTAAGGGCCAGCACAAGATGTTTTGATAGATAAGGTGACAAAAAATTGTAAAGGTATACACAAAAATGAGATTCTCAGCACTGAGCACTGTGCTAATAATGATCTTGGCCTGTGCTCTCATGTACCCATTATCAGGAGCAAAGCCGTCTGTCCTTTCCAGAACCTAGAGTTATCCCCCCTGGCTCACAAGTGGAGCTTCTGGCTCCCATCAAGATGTGCCGATTTCCAACCACCTGGCCACTGCTTCTGTGCTTCTCTCTGTGGGATATTCTTTCCCTGAGTCTCTGCACATCTGAAGTCTGAATCTTTACATATCGCTTCTTTCATGAAGCCCTTCCTGCTCTCCCCTCTGGAAATGACTGCTGTCTCCTCAACTTCAACCACATTTCTTATTTTTAAATTAAAAAAATATATAGTTTGTTTATTTTTAGACAGAGAGGTGGGGGGAGTTTGTGCGTGCACAAGGGGGAAGGGGCAGAGGGAGAGGAGAGAGAGAATCTCAAGCAGACTCTTTGCTGAGTGTGGAGCCCGAGATGGGGCTCTATCCCACAACACTGAGATCATGACCTGAGCCGAAACAGAGTCAGATGCTTAACCGACTGGGCCACCCAGGCGCCCCAACCTCCCCGCATTTCTATAGCACTTGAACCTTCTATTTTCCATTTTAGTCATTCGACTTATTGGTTACAGTGTAAAATCAGTGTCCTGCCTGAAAGGTGCTCAGTAATCATCTGATGGCTGGGTGTATGAACGAAGCACTCTCTGGGGAGGGCTGATGGTGGACAGAGGCACCCGGCTAGCCTGGAGAATATGGAGACAATAATGTCTAATTATCACTGGGTACTTTAGAGTAATCACGTCTTTCAAAAAGAAAGGGGATCTGTGGAGGAAGGTGAGGCCAAACCCAATTCGATTCGGGGGACGTGTAAGAAGATTTGAAGGGCAATGACATGGGTGTCTGTCCACGTGGAGATGAAAGGAATCTTTGGGAGCCAGTCACTCAGCAGTCAGAGGCCTGCGTACTATGCTTACAGGGCAATGACGATGACCCACGGAAGGACAGAGAAGGGTGTTCAGGGATCCAGGCTTCTGAATTTTCATGATACCAGCGGTCCTTACCATCTCTTTCTGAGTCTTACACGTCTCTTACGACTTTCGCTGTTTCAACAGATCAACCTAAAAAAAGGTTTTACTCCAGACTTGAAGGCTTCAAAGTCCAAGTGAGCTTCAATCCAAGTCATCACACTAGTGCCACCGGTCAGTCCTCGACGGGGGTGGGAGGTCACAAACAGCAAGTCAAAGGAGTTGGGTGAAGAACAATGGGAGTGGGGAACGCTGTAGTGATTTAAATGAAGAACGCAAGGGTCCTGTCCTAGAGTCCCTTCCACTTGAAGGTCTCATCCCCCATCAGTCCCTTAAAATAATTCTTTCCTTTAAGGTTAAGACCCTCAGGCCATTACTCTTCTTCTGTGATGCAAACCCCCTGGGGAGCATGATAGGTGGAAGCCCTTCAGCATGACCACACGGTAGCCAGAACTCTGCAGACCCACAGATCCAACGGCCTCCTGGACATCCCCACTTAGGTCTCCCAGGGGTATTTCAACTTCAAAGTGCATGTGCTGTCTTCCCCCTAAAACTTGCGCTGCCAGATCTGGCAGTTCCACTGTGCACACCTATGTCCTCTCCTGAGGGCCACAACAACTTCCTCTGGGATCTTCCCCTACCAGTCGACCTCCTTCCACTCTGCCCTCTCTACTGCATCTGAAGCCATGCTCACGACACTTCTGTGTAAAATCCATCCACTCTCCAGAGCTTTTAGGGTCAAGTTCAAGTCCAGTTTACCCACAATGCCCTTATGATCTGGCTCTCACCCTCTCCGGTTTTATCGCCTGCTCCTCCTTCACACGAAGGCTTTCCTCAACCTGCTCAGAGGCTTTATGGTTGTTCAATATACGTGCTGTGTCATGCCTCTGGCCTTGCCATATGCTGAGATCTTTCTCTGGAATGTTTTCTCATAATACCGTGCTTGATTCTTGTGAACCATGCCCCACCTAGTCCTTCCTTAGTGACACGTAATCCCAGCACTTATCACAGTGTATCCCATTTGCTGTGTACTTACTGCCTACAAGACCCAAAGCCAGTCCTTGGAGGGTAGAGACCATTTCTAAGTGCACTTTCCACCCACAGCACCTCCCAGAGCACTGTGTCTAGCAGGCACAAAATAAATGTATATTCCAACCAACGTGTGGGTAGCCAGAACACAGCCGAATGGAGGATTACGGGGGTAGGAGGTCAGGCTTCTATTATAGGGCTTCTATTACACCACAAACTTATAAATCATGGTCATGACCCCACACCTACACCAGGTATTCTGAGCGTCCACCAACACCACCTTCGGTCAACACACGACTTTTTAATGAAGCTGAAGACCATTTTAGTTTCGTGAAGTAACGTTTCAAAATGCCCAAAGGGCCCATGTTTTCCTTCAGGCTGTACTGTTTAAATTTCATCCTGAACTTATGAAACTTAAAATAGTTAGCCCTTGCTAAATGTCTATTATGTTTCAAGCAACAAACCGACTCTCTTTCTCGAAGTACAGTATAGTGTAGTTTTGATTTTGACACTATACAATCACACACTTGATCTCTCTCTGCCTTCACCATAGAAACCAAGCAAATATTTGTAGACATTCCTTCAACCTTCACAGATAAGTAGAAATGAAATTATTCTGCGCACAGGATACGGCAGGCTATGGAGCTCATCATTTCCTTCTGAACGTTGAGTTTTAACTCAAGAAAATCTATATGCTCCGGGAGGTGACCTAATCACTCAGATTTGTAAGAGAATTTAAAACCTGACTTCTTACCATGAAAAGAGTCAAATGTCTCCGAAGTCCATACCTCCCCTGTAAACCTACTGAATGAGCACTGGGAAAGTTATATGGTCAGTACGAGTCACCACGGAAATGGAAAAGCACAGTTTTGAAATTTAAGTTCAGCCTCAAACATTCCCCAACATTTTAAAATTTAGTGGGGGAGGGGGAGGCTGCCTTCCTTAAATGAGAAGAATTTGGAGCTCCTTAGCAGGAAGGAGCTAAAAAGGTAATGTTTCCTTCTGCAGTCTTCCTGGTCCCGCCATCTCAGCTGCACATCTCCATCTACAAAGGCTCACTAAGATGCATGCAGGCAAAGAAAACCAGCCATGCAATTTCCACCTAATCTGGGCCACCAGAAAAGAACTACCAAGGATTCTGGAGCTCCCACTGTATTTTGTGCTTTCAGCTATTAAAGACAAGAATGAAAGAAAATACACTTCTGAAGACGAGGTTGTCTCATGCTGTGCATTTAGCAAGAGTACAATGCAAACAGAAAAGAAGAAGGGCTTGACTGAGAGAAGCAGTGGGCTTGCAGCATTAGGAACAGGGTAGTTAGACAGAAGGAAGTTATTTTCTGACAAGAACTGTTAAATGGCAGATGGAGGATTGTGGGATTTTGTGATCCTTCCTCTAAAACCTTTTTACTTTCATCCCACCTGGGCGCAAAGAAGTGCGCTAGGGAAGGAGGGGAAGAACACAGTGATGGGGTACAGAAGAGATGGAAGTACTGTGTTGGACTGACTTCCTCTGTTGCCTTACACGGTCTCACTTTAATGGTATGGGGTGAGTACCAATGAATCTGTCTTTAGAGATGGGGAAGTTGAGACTCAGAGAAGTGAAGCAGGGCTTATCCAACTCAGGATGGTTCTCACAGAGCAGACTGAATGACCTCAGGTCTTTTTCTTGTTTGTCTTAGGCCTAATGAAAATTTTTTAAAGTCCGTATTTCCAGAACAATCATTTCCACAGCAGTGTAGGTTTGACAGAAAAGCTGACAAGAACAAAAGAAATCATCTTTCTAGAACAATGGTGTCCCAAAGGATTTCACCCAGATGGCCCCCATTTGAGGCATCAAGGTCAAGGATGTGCAAATGGTAGGGGCTGGGCGCAGGGCAGGGAAAGTCTCCCTAACCTACATGCTCTGCACAGGGATCTGGTCTGGTGCAGTATGCACAGTGTTTCTGCTGACAAACGCTTTCATGGCTGTCCGCTCAGAACATTCCTTCCCTGGAGACCACAACAATGTCCTTCCTCCCGAAGTTGTTCTTCTTTTGTATTCCCTATCTCTGCAAATGACGGTACCATCTAACCAGTTCCTCAAGTCAGGCTCTTCCTCAAACTCACCCCTCATGGTCAATGAAGACCCAGTGTGAAGAGGGTGCTTTCTCATCTCTTTAAGAGAGCAAAACACACATTTGACTAGAGTTGTGGAAACAGGGCCTGGAAAATACCGTTTGGAGAACCTCCTCACTTTCATCACCCATTTTAAAACACTGTCCCCAAGTCAAAGAAAAAATTCCCCTCACCTGACCCAAGAAATTTTCAGGTTTGACCATGCTGTGCAATTGTATGGATGTGACAACATCACTCTAGATTTTACTATCTGATTTCAAAGTTACTAAAAACAAGAAAAGTTACAAGCAAACACGTGTTCTAGCTCTCGATTTTCCTTCTTTCTTCTATAAGTTTTATTCTTTTAATATTTTCTTATTTTATGTAATTTCCCCCCTCCTTTCTCTTATAAAGCACTTTTCTACACTTCTAGGATTTTTAATAACTTTATATCTTCTCTGAGCCAAGGGGAAGGATCACTTTAAAAGCATGCAGCTCTGTTAATTAAATAGGTAATTATAAGACATACAAATTCATCTTCTCTTGATAAGCTGCAATGCTTGTCTTAAAATTGTCTCAGTTTCTAGGAAGAACCACACTAATACCAAGGACCTTACAGAGTATTTCTAGGTACATCCGCTATTAGGAGAAATACATGTGTGAACATAAAAACCAGCGGAAGGTTTCTCACCTAGGCTTGGGGCTCATGCTGCACATGTGTTTGGGGCAGTGTGGTTGCTGCATGCGAACATGACTTGAAAGGAAAAGTAACCCTCCAGTTTGAGTAAAACTTGGCTTTTACCTCAGAACTAACTCAAAGAAATACTACTTTCCCACTTATAAACATTTCAAAGAATGTTGCTGCTTTCTAGAAATCCGTGGCAGGAAGATTCTTTTATCCTTGAAACTGCTAGGACTTTGAACTTGTCTAAAGTGATTATGGTGATATCTAAGAAAACATGTACATCATTCAACATATTTTGATGAGCCTTTAATAACTGAAAAGTAGTCTTAAGTCATCACTGTAGATGGTTAAAATAGAGAAGACCCTAATTTATGGTAAAAAAAAAAAGCAGGGCCCAGCGACCCTTCTGTGAAAGGCTTCCAGAACATTCTCAGCCAGGGAGAATCTGTTCCCTGTTCTACACTTCCATGGAACACAGCTCTTACAGCCTCTGAGGATGTGTGGTGTGACCACAAGAAGCTGCTTCCATCTCTATCATCCCCATGAGACTGAATGACAGGGACTGAGACTTAACTATCCTTGGATCTCCAAAGCTTGGCACAGTGTCTGGTACACATCAGGCATTCAATGACTGTTAAATGCATGACCAGAAGTTCAAATTTGCTCCCAAGCTACAAAATCAAAACAAAAGCAGAAAGGAAAAAAAGAATCCATACATCTTTGAATTATTCCATGGATACAAAAGGTGTTGTGGATTCATAAATATGGCAAGAGAATCCAATTTAGACATAATACCCTAGAGGAAATTCCTTGTAAAGAGCAAGTAAGTTGTAGCTACTTACTGGCTTCTATACATACAGATACGTGTATGTATCCATCCACCTACATACCTATCTATTGCTTAATGCATTCATTCATTTATTTATAGTAAGGTATACACAAATCCTAAAGTGTACAATGTATTTTTACGTATGCACACATTTATGTATCACCACTTACATGAAAGATAGGCACAGGAGGCCCTCTTACACCTTTCCTAGTCAATAGGAGGAATCCTGTATACTGATATTTTACATATCAGTAGTTTGTTGCCTTTCACTGTTATGTAGGGTTCCATCGTGTCAACATGCCAGAATTTATTTAGCCATTTTTGTCTTCTGTTGATGGGTGTTTCTAGTTCTTGGCTATGCTGAATGACCATTCCGCCATGAACATTTCTGTGTACGTCCACTATGTTGGACATATTCGCTAATTTCTCTTGGTTATCTCTCTCTCTCCCCATCCATCCATCTGAGAGAAAAGAAGAGGGAGTAGGCATATGTTTGGCAGATACCGTAAAATAGTTTTTCCAAGAGTTGAACCATTTAACAGTCCCATTAGGAACATAGGACACTTCTAGGTTGATAGGCACAACCATTCAGGTTAGTGTGTAGTGTCACTTTATGTACTTCTGATTAGCGAATTTATAAGAATATACGGTTCTAAAGAAATGGTAATAGAGTCTGGATTTATTAAAGCACTAATCAGGTTCTCTTTGTAGTGACAGACTAAATAGTGGTACCTATCATTTCTGTATAGATGCATGACTCAATAGTTGAAGATAATTTTTAAAATGTCAGGTTTCTCTTCTCACTTTTGCCCTTGCTACATCTGACTTGAAGCAAATTCCCAACCCTTTAAGCATCTGCTTGTACTCTTCCTGAGGTGTACAGACTATATATTTACACAGAATTCTTAGACAATCTGTGCACAAAACAGGGGAACTATACTGTAAAGTATTTTGGAATGTTGGTGCCCAGATTCTAAGTTACAATATTAATAATGTAAACATTTTAGAAGCTGCTGGATGGTGGTTTTTACTAGATTTCCTCCATGGTCAAAGTTTGGACACATCATTATGAATGAAATGACAGGACCATACCTGTCAGTATATAGTCCTGTGGTTTAGTTAAGAGGCAAACCCAAAGCTATTAGCCCGTGTTGCCTCACTTCCTTCTGCAGAGATCACGCAGTCACGTTTCCATTTGTGGTGAGCCTGCGTTCACATTCACCCAGGCATGAAATTTAAACATGGGGAACCGCAGGGACAATATCAGGGGTGGGGAGGGCTGCGGGACCTTAATCAGTGTACATGTGGCACCATTCTCCCTTGTTTAGAAACTTCAACTGACTGTAGAAATTACTTTTCTTCATTTAGTGGATAAACATTTGCAGAATGCTGGCTGGTGTCTGGCCCCCAGTGCTAGTGAATGAACCATGGTTCCTGCCCTGATGGGGCTTCTAGCCTGTCTGACCGCATAAGTGGAGTGGGAAGACAGGAAGGAATACTTTGACTCAGCCCCGAACGTGAAGTTTATTGAGGTAAACCTACAGAATCTGTGAGATTCTACATCCAACTTAAAAAATAAATGGATACAAAGGAATCCCACCAATATTTTCTATTAACAAAGACATTCCCGGGAAGAGGCAAATATTGACAGTATCTTGGAAAAGATGTGGGAGGAAGCCATTTGGTTATACCATTAAGTCTTCATTGTCCCACTGAGGACAATAATGCCCAGAGATGTTTCATGAGAAACAGTTCTCAATCAAACCCATTTGGGAATATGCTGAATCCACTCACGAAATTCACATTTTCACCCTGACACATTAAAGGCTCTGAGAAATTCTACAGTCAAAACAGAAACCTACGTAATGTAACATCTGCCAAGCAATGTCCACGGAATGATTCCCAACCGTCCCCCCAAACACCTATTACCATCCTATAGAATTAGACTTCCCTTGGAAAATGCTTTGAAAAGCAAGAGTCTATGACACTGTACTGAGTTAGGAGCACAAATAATCCAAAATAAATTCTGGAATGTATGCATGCATGCAATTCAATATCCTATATCCCAACATCAATTTAAAAATTAAGAGCTGGGAAAAAAAAGAGCTGGGATATCTTGCTTTAGGCAAGCAACATTTAGGAAAATCTGGTTTTGCACTGAAAATGAAGTATAGAATGTAAATAAAAGTTACAACGGTACCCGTCAGGGCTAATGGTATAACCACTGTAACATCTTTTTTTTTTTTTTAAGATTTTATTTATTTATTTGACAGAGAGAAATCACAAGTAGTCGGAGAGGCAGGCAGAGAGAGAGAGAGAGGGAAGCAGGCTCCCCGCTGAGCAGAGAGCCCGATGCGGGACTCGATCCCAGGACCCTGAGATCATGACCTGAGCCAAAGGCAGCGGCTTAACCCACTGAGCCACCCAGGTGCCCCTCATCTTTTATCACTATATAATACTATGGATGTACATTATGAAGAAGTCTTGCTATGTCTGTATTAGTACAGACAGGCTCACATTTAGGAAGCGGCTGTTCTGAATAAACACCTCATTTACTTTCAATCACCTCTTTAGGGTAAAAGTACAATGCAGAAAAAATTCTCCTTGCTTCAACTTTCTGTCTGTATGCACCCCATTTGGGAAGAAGTTTATTGTAATATAATGTTGAAGTTAACCAACATTTACAGGGCATCCTAGCATGAAAGGGATTGAGACTATAAAGACAAATAATAGATAATGCCTGTTCTGGAGGAGTTCATAGTCTAGTGAGGCAAATATAAAAAGAAATAACTAATACAGCATGGTTGGAACTCGATTAAGGCATGGAGAAAGTGCCATGAAAACACAGATGACTTCATTAAAGAGAATGGGTGATTTATTTCTC
Organism: Mustela putorius furo; assembly: GCF_011764305.1. Taxonomy (NCBI): domain Eukaryota; kingdom Metazoa; phylum Chordata; class Mammalia; order Carnivora; family Mustelidae; genus Mustela; species Mustela putorius. Next base: position 35,804,836 of record NW_025421998.1, read on the forward strand.
CTACAATAAAGTGCACACAAACTGTATACAATAAAAATATGATTGCAATCAAGAAATTAATAAATATTTATTGAGCACCTATTATATACTATAAATCTGCATGCCAGACTTTCTCAAATGTCAAATTACTACTAAGTCTCATAGAATTTCATATTGTTCTCAAAAGGAATGTAAAATATTTCTCAGATTCTCGGGCGATTTTATATCCAGAATCAGAGGGAGCCAAACTAAAGTTTAATTTTACACTTCGGAAAAAGTCTAAGGCAAAGGACATCATACGCAAGCAATCCCTGGGATGTGTAATCATTTTGCAGTCAGAGCCAGCAGAGGGAGTCAACCTTGTAGAAGAAAAGCCTCAAGTATATAAGGCGAAATTTAAGACTTCAGATGCAAAGTAAACATTTGACATAAAAGAAAAGGAGGGCGCAGAGACACATATTTCAAGAGTAGGCAAATAATTTAACTACATTTTTAAAATTCCTGAAACATAATGCCGGAGAGTCATAAGCCATCCCTGAAATAAACTAAGGATGTCATCTTACTACTCTAATGAGACCCATAGAACTAAACGTATGAACTCTGCCGTCTGAAAGTGATAGCAATCACCAATTTCTGTAAAACGCATCCCGCCGCAAAATCTAACTAATTGGCATTAATAGGAAGGAACTTCAATCGTGCAGTCACTAATTAGCAAGAGCTACCGTCTGCAGAATGCCAGGGTCACTCTCAAGACAAGTCCATATACACCAATCACAACAGTACATTTCTGCCTCAATTTCCAAGACTGAGAAGCTGCCACCTGTGAAGAGAATGGAAGCTTTCACCGTAGCATTCCCAAATCCTTTGTGACTGTTAGAACAGATTCATTTTAAAACACAACTACATGGGACTAACCCTTTCTAGGATTTTCCTAATGGGGAGTACTGTGACAAAAAAGTTTTATTAACGAAGAGCAGGCATTTTTAGCCACTCACCTCCGGTAGACAGGTAATATTTTTATCATCGTCAACCTTTACAGGGCACCTCTTGTACCTCTCCAGCTGGTATCTTTCCCACATTTGGCTCACCCACCAAACTACGAACTTCTCAAGTATATCCTGTGTCTCCTAACACCACATACCCCCACGACTGAGTTAGCTCCTCATGCCTTACACAAAGGTGACGTGCGGTCAGTATTGGACGAGAAGGAGTTTGGAAAGTTCTAACCAGTATCTGTTTTGCTCAGTCCCAAACTCTTTTCGGTAGGCTAAATTTTCTCCATTCTCTTGCTTGTGTGAGAATGAACGCTGCATGACGATCCTCTTTTGTTACCCCCGTTAATGGAAAGGGACACAGAGGGAGAAATGGGGGCACCGAGTTTGAGGACTGGTGACAGGCTGAGTTCACAGGAGAAGCCCTGAGGCTCCAGGTTACTCTGATAAGCATGCCTTCCTATTCTATTTGATTCAGTCTTGTAGGTGGCCAGTTCTTTCCAGGGCTCTGCTACCCAGCAGAAGAGCTGAGTGATATGCTCCCTAACTGTATTCCCTTTTTTCTTGATTAGCTTTGTCTAATCAAGAATTGCCTTTGCTATTAATCTTCATGAGGGACCAATTCTTAGGTTTATTTTTCCATTCTACTCTTATTTTATTTTCTAATTCACTCATTTATATTTATTTATACATTTTTATTTATTTATTTGACAGATTTTATTTATTTGACAGAGAGAGATCACAAGTAGGCAGAGAGGCCGGCAGAGAGAGAGGGAGGAAGCAGGCTCCCTGCTGAGCAGAGAGCCCAATGTGGGGCTCAATCCCAGGACCCTGAGATCATGACCTGAGCCAAAGGCAGAGGCTTTAACCCACTGAGCTACCCAGGTGCCCCTATTTATATAATTTTAAAAGATTTATTTTTGAGAGAGAGCACATGTATGAATGGGCATCGGGGGGTGGGGGTGTGGTGGGGAGGAGGGGCAGAGGGAGAAGCAGACTCCCCAGTGAGCAGGGAGCCCAAGGTGGGACTCAATTCCAGGACCCCTGGATCATGACCTGAGTCAAAGGTCAGCCTGATGGACGGAGCCAACCTAGGCTCCCATCGTTCATTTTTATTTATTTGTTTAAAAGATTTTATTTATTTATTTGTCAGAGAGTACAAGCAGAGAAAGCAGCAGGCAGAGCAGGCAGAGGAAGAAGCAGGCTTCTCTCTGAGCAGGGAGGCCGATGTGGGACTTGGCCCCAGGACCCTGGATCATGACACTTAACCGACTGAGCCACCCAGGGGCCCCTCATTCATTTATATTTAAAACTTTACTCCTGTCTCCTGATATATAAAGGTACTTCTCTAATTTATCATGATGTTTCATAATGAGTATATATAACATTCATCTTTAGAAAACAATTCTGCTGAATAGTCGCTTGCGGAAAAGAATTCTTTTTCTTTTATGGTCCTTGGATTGAAGGCTTTTATCTTCATGTTCAATCCTTCTTATCTAGTCATAAAAGCATTTAGCACTCTCAATTAGCCTGTGTGCACGGCTCTGGTGATAGTGTCAGTTTTGACATGGAGCTCACTGCTACACTGTGAAGTCACTAGCACTTGAGGACAAGTTAAACAGGCAAGAGAAAAAGAAGAGCCTACAGAGATCTTGAGAAACTCATCGCAGTGAAATTGAGATATGACAAGCTGATGAGCTGAACAGTGGAAACGCCAGTTACCAAATGCCTCGGAAACAAGTAAAGACCGAGACTTCATGTTACCACCTGCTCAGTGTACGTAACATCTGCTCACAATCACTTAGGCGTACTTCTTCCTGCTGAGGTACACCCCAGATGCAAATATCAGATGTCTACTCATCTCGTCTTTGGTCATCCATGAACTCCGCATACAGAACAGGGGGTCCAGGACTGGAGGGAATACAGGAAAGACTCCTGCATCGAGATCTGGAGCCCTGGGTTTTAGTCTCAGACACACCACTAAATAACCTCTGTGAATTAATTAGCTTGCAAAAAAAAAAAAAAAGAAGTAATTTTATACCACTGGGCCCCCAGGTGCCCCAACTATAAAATCAAGGGGTCACATAAGATTCTTTCTTTCTTTTTTTTTTGTCTGGCAGGTTTTAATTTTTTAAAGATTTTATTCACCTACTCGACAGAGACAGAGATCACAAGTAGGCAGAGCAGCAGGCAGAGAGAGCCGGGAAAGCAGGCTCCCCGCTGAGCAGAGAGCCTGACGTGGGGCTCAATCCCAGGACCCCGAGACCATGACCCAAGCTGAAGGCAGAGGCCTAATTCACTGAGCCACCCAGGAGCCCCACGTAAGATTATTTCTGAAGTCTTCAACCCTAGAATCCTAAAATCAAGAACGAAGAATTTCTACATGCTCAGTGACACTCTCTGGACATTGTACTGTGTACCCATTCATCCAGGTCAATGACGCTATTCAGAGAAAACTCTACATTTAAAGAAATGGACTGTGGATCAAGATGAACATTTAAAGCACATTAATTAGTACCAAATAGAGGTTTGGTTTTTTGTTTTTTTGTTAAAGATTTTGTTTATTTATTTGATAGAGAGAGAATGCAAGTGTGAGCCTGAGCAGGTGGAAGGCGCAGAGGGAAAGGGAAAAGTAGACTCCCCACTGAGCAGGGGATCCCCACCCCACACGGGGCTCCATCCCAGGACCCTGGCATCATGGCCTGAGCCAAAGGCAGACGCTTAACCGACTGAGCCACCCAGGCACCTCCCAATAGAATTTTTGACTCCATAAAGCAAAACTGGAATTCCGAAAGAGACTGTGAAGAACCATAATGAGTTATTACACTGAAAGGTTACCTCTTGTCAACTGCAGTCATAGGCCAGACAGTAGTCATGTCTGCATGTCTGTGCAGTGCGGCAGGGGCTGTTGTCTGTCCTGGATTCTTTTTAGAATCCAGCATCGTTATTCGCATAGGAATGCATGGTGACTGGCTGCAATTCAGGCAGGCAAGCATTCACATTTGTTAAAAAAAATACGCTCATAACAGCCATTTCAGAAGAAAGGGGTAAGATTTTATAGGTCTGCCTGTGAAGTACAGTCCCTTCTAAAAAAAGGCCATAGGAGAAAGGAGTAGGATAGTGTGTACTTTTCCCTCCCCTACCTGCTGTAACATATGGATCTCTCAACATGAATTCTCCATTTGTGTCTTTAGAAATTACTGAAAAGTTATTAGATCAAGTGAGTGAAATTACTGCTAGATGGAAGGGTATGAACCCACACACAACATATTATTAAGATCAGCAGGGAGAAATTTAAGCTGCCCATGAGAGTTCTGGAAGTTCCATTCTGTTTCCATGCAACTCAATCAATGAAGGTTATTACAGTCAGTTGCATGGATAACAGACTTTTGAGGAATCAAATATAAATGAGAGCATAAACCTATGAATCCCCTCTTGGTTTCTTTTAAACATCATGAAGCGAGTACTAAGACATCTATATGGAAATTTTAAAGAACCCCCACAACTTTTTGTTGGCCGCTGGAGAACTCTGTTTTAAAGAACAAAAATAAGAAGCAATGCTCAAGGTAATGAGTGCTTTCATGTTACTAGTTCCCATATCCAAGGGCACTGGATCAAGCGAAAGGACAAAGAGATAAGGGCAATATTGCTAGTTACTAACAAATGGCAGATAAAAGAGCTCTTCTGGGTTCTGATTAAGTGACAGCATTCTACACATTCTTTTGACTTGAGAAAGTCAGACCGAGAGAGAGCGGCAGCTCAGTTACACGGGAAACACCGCTGAATAAGCCTATCTGTGTGCTTTCACATTCCAGCAGGACAGGATTCCTCCCCTTTGCACTGAACAGAAACACGTTCTCTGTGCTCACAGCAATAACGCGCCTTTGCTTCAGCTTCCATAAAAAAGCATAAATGTATATGCTGAAAGCACAGAGAAGTTTTGTGCTGTGGGACGGGGTGGCTGGGAGCCAATGTTTACAATCCCCTGGGTGGGAAAGGCAGGGTGAAAGGCTCAGGACGGCAGGCTTTAAAAAGTCTTTGCTGTTGCCGCCAGTGACCTTCGCCTCTGTTTTCAAAGCAGCTCTCAGGTTAACCCCTTGGGTTCTGTGTGCACTGGGGCTGCACAAAGGAAATACCTTTCTTGGAAGGACACCTCTCTCACGCACATCGGTTTCTGATTTCAGTCGGGGCAGCTCAGAAACACTGGCTCGAGAGGCATGTATTCAATCTGCGATCGGACCCACGGGCACGTCAGGGGCACTGGATCTGGATTTCGATGTGTGCCTTGTGCTACAAAGTGAAAGTTTCCAGCTTCAGGCAATGGACTCAAGCTTACAAACCAGGGGACTGTGAAACATGAGCATATTCGGTCTCCAGGGGAGAAGGAAGCATCCAATTTATGCAGAAATGCTCTTTTCCCAGCTAGCCAATGAGAGGCAAGGCTATGAGAGGGGGGCTTCCTATAGGGATCTCGGGACTGGAAGAATGGTGCTTAAAATTAAGGACAGGCGAAATTGCTAACAGCCCAACTTAAAAAGCAGCGGAAGAGAAAAAGCCAATTGTAGAAATGGAAAGGGAGTTTTCCAGTTCTTAAGTTAAAGCTGACCACATTCGCCTTATTATTATAGTAGCTGTTATAGTTTTGGTGAGGGAGAATTAATCATCTTTCATTCCTAATGCTGAGAAGTAAAGATCCCATTAAAAAAAAAAACAACTTGCTACATATGTGCATGTTTTATTGCAGTCTTTACTAAATGACTCAAAAGATGTGATTCAACAGGAATATTATTTAAGGCCTCAAAACATTTTCAGGATATTAAGATTTACTTTGAGAAAAGTTAAGTGGCATGCATTCAGATCCCTTTTAACAAACGCTCCAGCCTGTGAGATGTTTTATGGATTTAAAAATGTCTGGTGCCCATACGTTCATCATTAATACTGTCGTCCCTTTACTGAAGGGACAGTGCCCTGAATTCCTGGGGTATGGGAATGAATCACGCAACCCTAACGTTCTGAGTCGACAAACCCCCTCACACAGGTTTAAGGTTAAGGGTTAAGACTTCTGGGGATGCAAATGACCAACAGCAAACACCAGTGTAATTGCCCTGCACGAAAGTCATTAAAATAAGCCCTATGAAAATCATTTAATCAAATATGAGACAGTAATAAGAGAGGATTTTCCCTTAACGTTTGGAGATGAAGTCATGGCCTTTGTACTAGCAGGCAGCTGCCTCTAACATCAGAAAGTATGCGTATCCTGTAGTTAGAAGTCCATTCCCAGAAGAATGACGCTATTTGAGAATACAGCTTTTCAGTTTCCTCAACTAATAACTGGGTCATAATAAGGTCTTCTGTAAAGTCACTAAAAATTTCAGCTTCAGCAAGAAGGCTTAGGAATCATCAAAATACTGCCCCAGTTTTCATTACCCACTGAACATGTTCCTTGCTGTCCCCGCAAAAGTCAATGGCAATGAAGTACATATATTCAACTCAAATAGAAATAATGTTTTGAGGGTCCATAAGAACCCCCAGAGAAGATGTAAATAATAACAGCTGAAGTTTACTGTGGCTTTTCCATATGTCTGCCAATTCACCCAAGACTTCATAAACTTTAAGTCATTTAAATCCTGCAATAACGTGGGAGGTGGGCACTGCATTTTTTACCTGTATTCGAGATTAAGACACTGATGCTCAGAACATGCTAAGAACTGTAGCAAAGCCCCATGGCCGGCCATGTGTTGGAGCTAGAACCAAACCCAGTATAACTCCACGGCTGCAGGTGGAAGCACACAGGCAGACAGATAACCACCCATGCAAGAGAAACCCCCGGCAGACATGCTTCACAGCTCTAACACTGTGGTACTACATGATTATTATTATTATTGGCGACTCCAAGGCTTATCGATCTATCAAGAAGACAGCTGGGTGTAGCCGGAGTTTTCTCATTCTATTACTGTGTTAAAACAGTAACATACGATTTCTCACTGAGCTTGGTTTCTGCAAGAGATCTGCTAATATATGTACATTACGTTTGCATTTCAAATGGAATCTCAAAGTAGCAAAGGGGATTATCCCTATCACAAATTTTTATGTTTTATAAACCAGTTGGGCAATATTTTACGTGCGGGCTACAAAATCTCATCACTTTCAGTCTGAACCTGCTACTCCTATCCCAAGATTGTTTTTTATTTGTCTCCACAAATCAATCAACTTTAAAAAAACAAAAACAAAAACCAACAACTTGTGAAATCGAAGAAAATAATTGTTGCCATCTTTTATACAGTAACGACATGTCACTTAAAAAGGGTTGTCGACTTAAGACTTCGTTTTTGAAGCAGCTTCTAAATAACGAAGAGCGTAACAGCCAACCATGAACTTTAATTATTGCAATATAATTATCAGGAACAGCTAGTTACAACTGAGCTTCTCCACACACAGTATAAAGTTAAAACTGTACAAATGAAGCCAAAATATGCACAGCTAAAAGGAATGTTACAGGGGGGCCTCTCTTAGTGAACAAAGCAAGCTCAGTTTGGCTCTTTTTCCCTTGCGCTACCACATCCGCACATCGTTAGTTGGAAAATTCCTGATATATGCTGTAATTTTTTGTGCTTTTTATCCCCCCAGTACGCTTGGGGCTTTAATGTCCAGATGCCATTTTCCCCCTTATCTGTCCCTGTTTGGTGCTCTGCCAACTATGGTCAACAATTAATACAGCCGAAGAAAAAATACAGTACGCTCCCTGGCAACTGGTACAGCCTCGCAGGAAATACCAAATAAAAACTTGATTATGTATTGTTTAACCATTTTGTTTGCCTGTAGGCCACCCCGTCGTCGGTGTAATTCAGACGAGCATGCTTCATCTGGACGGTCTGTGCGCGGCACCATTGTTCCCAGAGTCTGTCACGCACAATCACCGGCTTCAGCCTGTGGTCCTCTAAATGAAAGGAGCAGATTTGTGGCAGCTTTCCAACCTGCATTCCTTTTAATTAGTCAACTTGTGGCCCAATGTTATAATAGATAAGTAACCTCTTAATATTCATGTAATTAATTAATTTTTTTCTCATTCAGTTATAAGCCTTTGCATGGGGAGGGAAAAAAACAAAAAAGCTCTTTCCTATATGGGCTCTGGTTTATGAAATAAGCATGCTACTATTACGAAGAACATCGGAGGCCATGTTTCAGGGATTCTCCACAAGCAAGGACAGTTCCAGAAACCACCAGAGGCCCCTACCTATATTTTAAGCATATTATTCTTACATGTAAAATAGTAGCTGAAATCCTTCTGATATATACATTTGACCTATGCAAGATGAATAATGTTGCTAACTTTAACTGGGAAGCATCCTTTCTATTTTAACTGATAAACGAATTTACCCCTGGAAGATGGAAAGCTTACACTTGCTTAAGATCCCTTACAAAACAGAGCCAATATGTAAAGTGACCGGCAGTTCTCAAAGTACAGGGAAGTCTGTCTGCTCTAGATCTCAATTAGATCAGTAATTAAACTGCTAACGCTGTTAGCTATTAGCACAGGACGAACCCTTTAAAAGATAAGTTGTGTCCTGTAAATATTAACAATTTTTGTTGCTAACAGGAATAAAAACGACTTTCATATAAAGCACAATATAAGTTCTTTCCACTGTTTAAACCATACTCTCCTCCAAGGCAGTAACAACACTTTTACTTCTGTTAGGCCCTCATGGACAAAATACATGGTAGGGGAAGCACACGAATGGCTGTACTACCCCTACACACTCTTAGTATCACTTCTCCTGCAGTTGATGAGACATTTACAGTGACACTTCAATGATTCATTCATTCATTCATTCATTCTCTCATTCATACACCCATACTAATGTGCCTGCTGAGTGATGCGGTCGAGACCCCAGTTACGGAGACGATACAAGAGGACAGAAGGCACGGTATCTGCACTCAAAAGCTCAAAGCTTAGCGGCGGAGGCACACGTGTAACTACCAACTGCAGAAGCTCCTGTGCCAGGTAGAAGTGTATGACTTAGGAGAGCGGGTTCAGGTCCTGGCTCCTTTTTCATGAACTGCATCACCTTGGCCAAATATCACAGCCTCTCTGTGCCTCTGTTTTGTCATCTGCAAAATGGAGAACCATAGTACCTGTTTCACCTAACCATGGTAGAGGCCTCAAGAGAGGAGATGCCAAGCCCTCCGGCAGGGGGAGAAACTTGAGCACAAAGTTCAGGAGCCTGACCAATGTGGACCAGATCACAAAGGGTCAGATGACAGAACAGAGACTTTGTACTGAAAGGAAGGGAAGCACTGAAGAGTTTTACGCAGTTTTATGCAGAGGATGGATGTCACGTTTGCACTTCAGAATCCACATTCTGGTAACTACACGGGATGAAGCAGGAGGCGACCCTAGAGGCAGGGAGCGTCATTAAAAGACTGTGACGATCCAGGTGCCCCGGGAAGAAGACCTACAGACCTGTAACAGTGAGGACAGCAAAGGCAAGAGAAATCATCTGAAATGAGTCAAATGAAGCAGAAGGGGAGAGAAAAGAAATCTAGGATAAGCCCCAGATTTTTGGCCTGGTGTCAGAGTGGATGGCGGGAGGCCGGGGGTGTCACGGTCAAGACCTGAATGGGAATCCAGAAGGAGAATGCGGGCTGGCTTGCTGCTTGTGATGACATCACAAGTCGGAGATGAGGGTCTGGGGTTCAAGGGAGAGGGGTGAGTTGGGAGTTGGACAGAAGATGAGCTCTCTTCCTTCAGGATCATCTCCAGGAAGCAGAGGAGACTCCTGAGGGAGAGAGCACATCTAGGACAGAACCCATGAGGACAAAAAAGGAGGGCATTCTGCGAAAAGTGTGAGATAGGTAGGAGCAAAAGCAGGAAACTATGGTGTCAAAGAAGCCAAGGCGCATTTTTATAAGAAATAAAGAACAGAGAAGTTGACATGTACCAGCTGTAGATGCTAAGCTAGATGAGGACCTCAGAGTGTTTACTGTACTAACACGGTGGGAGCAGAAGGCTGTCTGCATGAAACCAAAGGGGTAACGATATCTTGGGTGAGGGCCACTAAGTGCAACCTGACGTAAGGGGAAATGGGATGGGTGGAGGTATGTGTGGGGGACCCGCTGCATTTAAAAAATGCAATAATCTGCAATTAAAATAGAGACTGTATGAACACACTATTGGGGCCTTCCCTGTGGCCTTGGTGTGGGCTATGGCTGGAAGTGAGGGGCTCTGAACTGAAAACCCGTTAGGCACAGGACATCCACTTCTGATCATCCAGACCAGCCAAACTCTACTGAGTTATGAGTAATGACTTCTTTTGAAGTTCTTTTTATACTGTATAATAATTAATGATACTACTACGCATTTCACACACATACTGCAAATCTCAGGATCGGCAAAAACACATTTCAAATGTCCTGCCTCATCATTACCGTATCATTTCCGGTTAAGTAATGAAAGCACAAAATGAGTAGCCTCGATTCTCTGGATAAAAATGTCACATTTTCAGGACATAGATGTGTCATGACAAGACTATATAGTGTTTGTGCGCATGCAAGTGAGTACAAACACGCCTGTAACTGGTACTTTAATGTCTTACTTTCGTGGAAGATGAATAAAGAACTGGATACAACGAAATTCCCCAGAATACTTCAGTTTCTTTTTTTAAGCTCTGAAAAGGTATTGTTGTAATCGTTTACATTTTTTCTTGCTTATTTCCTATTATCAATTATCTTCTCTCCTGCTGTTAGGCTGCCTGTGTTTTTGGACTAGGATGCTATCCAAAGCCCTCAGGAGGCTTCCTATAATACTTAAAATCAATTCAAACACTTTCAGTAGTCCCTCTCCCCCTCCAGAGCAGGAACCCCAACTACCTCCCTGACCTCAGCCTTGACCACTGGCCCTCTCATTCCCTCCACCTCAGCCATTCTGACCTTGCTTTCCTTGGGAAGTCCAAACTCCCTCCTACTGCAATGTTCTTTGCTGGACCTAACCGTGCATCTGCCCCTCAGTTCCATCGTGAGAGACCTGTTCTCTGACCACTCTCCCTCTTTAAAAGAGATTCCTGGTCTCTCATATTCCATCCCATCAGAAATTATCCGAGAATTTATCACTGCCTGAAATGACACGCTAGTTTGTTTCTCTGTTTATCCAATCCACCTTCCCCACCAGACAGAGGGGCGATTTTTATCTGTGTCCTCAACTGACACTCTCAATTCAGTGCCTGGCTGGCTGAAACCATAGAGGAGAACTTTAAAAAAATCACGTTATATGGAGGAATCTAAGTAAAAGCCCAAGGGGTAAGTAAGTGTAAGCCTTTCACACTGGAGCAGCTCCTGGGTGCTGAGAGCCCTTCTCCCTTCTGTTGGTGTACACTCTGCTCTCCTCCCTTCCTCCCCTGCTTCTTTCCCCCCGCCCCAACATTCACCCATGTTGCTGCCTATAGCTATAGCTCATTCTCATTTTCTTTCTTTGGGGGGGGGTAATTTTTATTTATTTATTTATTTTTAAAAGGTCTTTTTTATTTGTTTGACAGACAGAGATCACAAATAGTCAGAGAAGTAGGCAGAGAGAGAGAGGAAGGGAAGCAGGCTCCCTGCTGAGCGGAGAGCCCGATGCGGGGCTCGATCCCAGGACCCTGGGATCATGACCTGAGCCGAAGGCAGAGGCTTTAACCCACTGAGCCACCCAGGCGCCCCCTCATGCTCATTTTCACTGCTGTATAATTCTACTGTGTGAAGAAACCAGAGTTGACTTAATCATTCTTCTGTCCTCGAAGCCTGGGGTGGTTTCCGTTTTCTTCTGTTAAGAACAACAGTGCTCTGCATATTCTTCGGTGTGACTCTTGGTGTACATCTGTGCAAACTTTCATGACATACGGAACTGTGCACGGAACTGCAGGGTTTCATGCTATGTGCATGTTCAACTACATAGTTAATATCAAATTACTTACCAAGGCAGTGTATTACTTCACATTCCTGCCAGCATTAGACCAAAAGCTGTAGGTATTGCTTGAAAAAGCACAAAGTTGGGGTTGGGTAAATACTTAAAAAAAAAAAATCCAATCTAATATTCTCTACCTTTTTTCCTTTTTAAAAAAGATTTATTTATTTATTTGAGAGAGAGACAGAGAGATCGAGCAGGGCGAGGGGGAGAGGGGTGAGGGGAAGGGAGGAGGAGAGAAGCAGAGTTCCGCTGAGCACGGAGCCCCAAGACAGGGCTCCATCCCAAGACCCTGAAATCATGACCTGAGCAGAGATCAAGAGTCAGATGCTCAACCAGTTGAGTCACACCCGTGCCTCCAACCTTCTCTATCTTTTAACTGGTGAGTTCTGTACATTTTACACTTAACGGGATAAACGACAATTTATTTGGACATTTTTACCACTTTATATCCTCACCATTCTTTCTTGCATCTCAGATACTCCTTTTGGGATTAGTTTCATTCTTTTCAAAGAATGTCCCTTAGAAGTTCCTTTAGTGAAAAGTTGGTGGTAAACTCCCTAGGTTTCAGGTTATCTTAACATATCTATCCTGTGAGTGTATTCTGTACTTGGAATTCTACATATACATGGTAAGAGTAACAGAATATCTGGAATAGTGGTGGTATTTCCACTACAATGTCCTACAGGCACCAAGAGAAGAAGAGTATAGAGAAGTCGTTATTTACCAAGCAATCAACTTTCTCCTCCGCCTCAGGCTCACACTAATGATGCTAAGCCTGCATAGCAAACACAAGTCATCGTTCCTGAGCTAAAGGAGCTTTGAGCAGCATGGAAATATAAATAAATAAATAAATAAATAAATAAATAAATAAATAAATAAATGATTTTTTTTAAAAAAGAAGAAGTTGTTACAGGAAAGTTAAGCAGAGGGCAAAGCTTCATGTCAAGGCTGAACTGGGTGGCTTAAGAACTTAAGAAGGGCTCCACGAGTTCAGAGCAGGAAGTGTCTGGAGAGAGCTGGATTCCAGTCAGGTCATGTTGCAGAAGCTCCTGAATTACATTTCCACACAACACTGTTTCTGTGGCCAAGCCACACCTTTCCCTTGAATCGAAGAAAAGCCCAGAGTACATTTTCTTCAGAGACAGTATCATGCTTTCATCTGAATCCTGAACTGGGCCCTTGATAGGTAACAGCAATACTGAGACAAATGTTCGCAAGCAGCTGTACAAAATTCCGCACGCACATTCCCTGAATGGCCGGCTGGATATGCCACTGAGTTATTAGATTAGTACCAACTCCTTTTGTGAATGGGGGGGGGCATTCTTGAATGGCTTTGTAAAACAAAACAAGACAGTGCAGGTTACCTAAGGGCTGGGCTGAGAGCCTCAGGAATTTCTTTTAACTAATTTTTCTGAAAGGGTAATAGCTGAAGAGTTCTACTGGCATGCATCTTAAGCAGACTATGGGAAGGAAGCGTATGTTATTTGTGACATTAATTCCTAATCCGGGATTGGTACAATGAGTCACTTATTGACCAGAGAAGAATCTAACCTCTCTGGGAAATGAAACTTTCTGAATATTAACTACTGAGCACCTACTCCCAAGAGCAAGTGGTCACCAGAGTACAAAATGGTTTTATTTAGTCCAGATTTAAGCCCATTTCGACTACTGTAAGGAAAGAAATTAACTTTGGTAACTTTACAATTGTTACTGTTCAGGGCATCTGCGTGGCTCAGCTGCTTGGACATCAGGAACTCTTGATTTTGGCTCAGGTCATGATCTCAGGGTTCTGAGATTGAGCCCTGCACTGGGCTCTGCACTGAGTATGGAGCCTACTTAAGATTGCTTCTCCCTCTCTTTCTTCCCCTCCCCAACTAACCCAGAGAGGGCACTCTCTCTCAAAAAAAAAAAAAAAAAAAAAAAAAAAAAAAAAAAAGGAAAAGAAAAAAAAAGTTACTTTTCTGTCACCTACCTTCCTCTCTATAGAGATTAAATACAGAACATGTCCTTCCTGAAAAAAGTTTTTCTTATCTTTCTAGAGTCTGTCCTGTAGGTGGTAAAGAAGAAAGTAGACTCATGAAGGTTTTTGCTATATAGGGTCAAACTTGGTTTCTCTTTTCCTACCTTCTGTTACTGGGTTGAAGCACTGTGTTTCTGGGACTTGGGTCTCACACAGAAATGGTGCCTGAAAATTAGTTTATACTGTCCATGAAATTCACCCACCGTAACACACTCACCCATTCTCAGTCTTGTTAGTAAAATTCTACACCTATTTGGATTTGCATATTTGATTTTCGATCCCTGAAGACATGGCTGTATTTACACTCTTGGAAAGAATATATTTTATTTTTCCTAAACTTAGCACTGTTTAAAGAATACTAATAGTGGAAAGCTTTCCTCAGCACACTCATTTCAGAAATACTAGAAAGTCTCCCTTTTGAGAGACACTTAGGTAATAATGAAAAAGGAGAGATGGTCTCCCTGGGATGCTAGTCATCTCAACTCTAATATGAGTGGTCCCAAGTAACTAGCTAGTAGGAGGAAAGTGATTTATCTGTATCTTTCTTCATGTTCAGGTACAAAGAAGAATACCACCATTACGTAATTCAGTTATAACGCTGTACTGGGTGCTTATTCTTTTTATGTATTAACTTACTTAATTCCCATAATGATGCTATAATGTAAGTTCAATTATCTTCCCCATTTTAACAAACAAGAAACCCAGAATACAGAGAGGCTAAAGAATTGACTCAAGCTCGCTCAGCTTTTTTTTTTTTTTTAAGATTTTATTTATTTATTTGACAGAGAGAGACCAAGCAGGCAGAACGGCAGGCAGAGAGAGAGAGAGAGAGAAGGAAGCAGGCTCCCTGCCAAGCAGAGAGCCCAATGCAGGACTCGATCCCAGGACCCTGAGATCATGACCTGAGCCGAAGGCATAGGCTTAACCCACTGAGCCACCAGGAGCCCCCTCACTCAGCTTTTCAAATAACAAGATAAACTTCCAATAACAAGTCTGGTTCCAGAATCTGTCCTCTTAACCAATCTCCTGGACTGTGCTGTGTACAATACTGCGCTGTATTGCCTCTTGAATGAAGCAAGATTTTTGGGGAGGGGAACCTCTTTGCTGATAGTTGAAAATGGTAGAAGAGAAAAAGGAGTATTCCAAGAACACATGAAAAAATTTAAGACTTCAAAAACAATGCTGCCAAGAAGGAAAAGAGAAACAAGGGAAGAAATTCGAAAACACTATCAATGGAATCACTGTTCAAAGAAAAGAAAGAACTTATTCTCTTGGGAGGGTGTGTATTCAACAATAACCTCATGAGATATAAAACACACACACACACACACACACACACACACACACAGGTAAACCACTGCAATATCAGAAAAAACACCAGGCATATGTAATGTTTTAAATTCTGATATCTTCCCAAACTTCTCCAATTTAACAACATCTGGCCCCAAGAAAGTAACATTGTTCTTTTAAGAGAAATGGCTACTATCGAGTGTAGGCTATTTGGGAGAGTTGGGCGGGGGAGGTGTTGACGGTGAAACCTCTTAGTTTTTAAAAAATTCTCAAATTCAACGGACTCTTACTGGAATTCTATCCAATATCTAGTTTCTAAACTTGATACTCCTTAGGAACAGGGAAGGAAGAAAAATGAAGGTAAGCAGCCCCAAGTCTAACAGAGGGCTGGAAAAATATTTTATACTTTTATTTACTGACATCTTTCTTTCAGACTTCACTTTGGCTTTCTGACTTCGAAAACTGAAAAACAAATCCACCTTACCATTTTCAAAAAAATGGGCAAACTGAACCAATAGGATGGAGAAGGGGATGACCCAAGACTATACAAATTTGCCTATAATGAGTGTATATTACTCTGATATAGACATAAACATCTGAAAAGTACATCATCATTACCAATTGCTGTTTGGTGAGCACAATATACGGGATGCCCACAAGGTGCTTGTTGTCTAAGAAAGAGAGTAAGTTGTGGCATTTTGAGGCTGTTTACATTGCATAACCTCATCAGGGCTTAGACATATAATGATCACATGTGAGGTACGTAATTTGCCAACTTCAGGAAAATCTGGATTATGAGGATGAAAACGGAGAAACAGAAAGACAGGTGGCTAATGAGCTAGAACATAAATGTGTTACAGAGTCTTTAGTTCTAATAAGCTAAAGCATCTAAGTCTTTTTTTTTTTTTTAAGATTTTATTTATTTGACAGAGAAAGACAGCGAGAGAGGGAACACAAGCGGGGGAGTGGGAGATGGGGAGCAGGATCCTCCCTGAGCAGGGAGCCTGATTTGGGGCTCCTGATCCCAGGACCCGGGATCATGACCTCAGCGGAAGGCAGACGCTTAATTACTGAGCCACCCAGGAGCCCCTAGAGGATCTAAGTCCTAAGGAAAAGATGTATTTTTAGGAAAAGTTTGTGTTTATAATTGGAAAAAAAGTAATTTTCTGATAGACTCATGCTAACTATAATTGGGATTAAATGTTAAACCATTAGAAAATTTCTGATTGATGCTACTGGTTAGGGGTCTTATGCAGACTCCACATTATACAATCTATTTTGAATGGACCTGTTCATCATACTGAGACATTACTATGTTTATTTATACAACTGCCAATAACAAAACAGTAATGATTACGTCAATTTGTTGCCACTGTGTCCTGAGCATGCTGTCTATGTGATTATCCATGGTAGGGTAATACAAAGAGAATTATGACCATACTTACCCGACTTAAAGCTATGAATTATTTCTTTTTTTATAAGGTAAATTCCTATCAGACTTTGGCATGTGAAGCGTTTCCCTCCTTTTCTCCGTATCTACACTGAAATATGTTCAATTTCTATCTCCTCTTTCCTGCCTTCATTTCGACCCTCATCCTATATCTCTCTTCAAACAGTCTCCACGCTGCTCCTCCTGCTTGCGATTTCTTAATTTACACCAAACCCTCCTTATCGATTCACACATCACACTGCATTAGAGTGATCTTTCTGGAAAGAAAAAAACCGAGAAAGAAAGGAAGAGTCTGATCGTATTATCTCCCAAGATACCTTGCTCACCAACTCACACAATTCTGCTTTGTGAATACGCTCTGCCCTTTCTCAATTCTCTTCCCAGGTGCCACATTGCTCCTTTGCTGGGCAGACTCCTCATTCTTGAGAATGTGGCTCAACAGTCACCTCCCCTGTGAGGCATTCCCTGACCTCTCAGGTGTAACAACACTTGCCTCCTCATTCACTGGGTTTATGTGGCCAGACAGAAGATGGTCAGGCAACTTCAGACTCATACATTCATATGTTTTAATAAACACTCTTACTTTATTATTTATTTTTAAAAAGATTGTATTTATTTGCCAGAGGAGAGCGAGAGTACAGGAGGGGGAGGAGCAGGCAGAGGCAGAGGCAGAGGCAGAGGGAGAAGCAGGCTCCCCGCTGAGCAAGGAACTTGATGTGAGACTCAATCCCAGGACCCCGAGATCATGACTTGAGCCGAAGGCAGCTGCTTAACCAACCGAGATACCCAGGCATCCTCCAAATAGCCTTACTTTTAAAACATATATTAATATATTAGTTGAGTAAGAGAAATAGTAATATAGTAATGTACTTAAATAATATATTAGTGAAAGTACAATCTTTTAGAAAGTAATTGGTTTAACAAAATATTTCTTGCTGCTTTGCTGTTCTAAAAACCACCTTTGGCTTCTGATATACCTTACCGAATTTGCATGTGAAGATATTAACCTGCAGATTACTTGTAGGTTATTAATGTTCCCTAAGCATACATTAATTGCTGTTACTGAAGAGCAAGCAATCACAGTCCTGGTGGGCACAGTTAAGCATTCACTCTTAGCCTCATTAACATTCCCATAAAATTCTGAATTTTCTGCTTACTAACATATGCGGAGCACGAAGGGAAAGAGCACTGTATGTCATAAAATATTTTATTAGGGGTCACTGAATATATCTGTGTACCTCTGAAAGGAACCAACAGTACAAGCTCCTACCTATGTAGTGGCCTCAATGCCTTGGGGAATTTTCTGGATCAATGAAGGCCTGTCTTGGTGGGTTGTCTACCAACAGCCATTCCTCCTCTTCCTGTCAAACCTAACCTGATTTTCTTTGGGTAGCAGTATGCTTACCTGCAGTGCAAGTGGTCTACGGGTAGGTAAATGATCCAGTTCTGGGAGAGGAAATGTAAGGCAGAATCTGAAAAGAGCCTTTGGACAAGACTTTCTTCCCCCATCAACCCTCTCTGGCGCCTCCTTCCTTACTCACTGCTTAGACTACAGCTCTATGAGGAGGTGATACCAGAGGCAGCAGCATCCTGACACCTTGAGAGAAAACATGATTCACCGAGGAGGGAAGGATGGAACTTTCCCACTGTGGTTACAGGAGTCAAATGGACACCACTTAGGTCAGATTTTTAAATTATTTCAAGATACCTTATTTTTAAATTATTATTACTCAACACAGATTTGACTGAGTAATTCTGCACTTGTAACCCAAATGAAATGCTGACACAAATGGGTCCAGAAGAAACCCTGAGCATTCTAGCTTTGGTGATAACTAGGAATAAGGAAAGGAAAATGAAGCAGAATAGCCTGGGACCGTGACTGACATTTTGGTCATAGTCTTGTTTCTGTCACTGGTGGACACCAAGCGGAGATGTAAAGTGAAGGGAAGCAGAATTCGTCACCACAAAACACGTCACTTTGGCTAACGTGACCAAAAGCATGTTACTTGGAAATGAAAGTATTTAAACCCAGCAGATTCAGGAAAAGCTCTTTACTTTCCCCTCCACTGCCTACATTTACACTGGAGAAGGGGCCTGCATCAGGAAGAGAATTATTACCAGAGATACCTTTACTGGAGAAACTTTCTGCATAATAGGGGCTACCTTTGCTTTCTAAAGATCTCCTCTGCCTTCCTGGGAATGGCCTTCCTCTCCTCTGTCTCCCCAGACCCCTACCCCTTTCCTCAGTGCACAGTAATTATTTTAGCCTCAATGATCCTGCTAGTGCCTTTTGGGTTTCATATTTTTATGGAGTTCCTGTATGTACAAAATTTGTTTTTCTGCTGTTAATCTTTTATCAATTTAAATTATTAGACCAGCCAAAGAACCTAGAAGGGGGGGTGGGCAGGGAAAATTCTTTCACCCCTACGGTTGGTGACCACAAAGGGATGGACCTTCAGTGGCTGGACAAGGCCGGCTCTGGGTTTGCTTACAGCTGAGAGATCCTGGGACCTCTGACAAGACTGGCAGAAGGTGAGAATCCTTGACCAAGTCAGTCTCTGGAACCTTGCATGCAGGGTCTGACAGAAGTGAGAGTGGGGGAGAGACCTCTGCTTTTTTCTCAGCTCAGATTAACAAGAGAAAATACTTGGGTGAACTTGTTCCTTGAGTCTACCGACTCTGGCAAAAATTTGTCAGGAGTACTAGCTTCCTACTGACACGTTTACTTCCAGAGCTGGCCACCATTTTTGTCTTTTGTGTTGCTTGTCATTGAGGAGGAAAATGACAGGGTCTATCACAGCAGGCACAGGTCCTATGAGCCCACTGTCGGAGCTGGCCTCACAGACCGGTGAGTTCACGGTTCTTAGCAGACAGGCACTGCTGAGACAGACTTCACTGTTTAATGGCACAAGAGGTAAAGGCTATTTCTAACTAGAAGCAAAAAGCCACAAAACAGGTGGGCACAGGCTGAGCACTTAGCTGTTAAAGTGCTTGCCACCCAACTGTGAGACTCCCATGATAGAGTCAATGTAGCGACAGCCGGTGAGTCAGAATCACAGGTAACCTGGCCTCCCAACTCCATCTCTTTGTCTGTCATAAGGTGTCCTGATCCGTAAAGGGCCCATATGGTCTCAGCCTTCACAGTCTCATTCTGGATCCTGGAGGGCTGTATCTTTTCTAATCTCCTTTGGGTTGCCTCTTGTGCCCACGATTAAGCCTTAAGAAGGCTTAATTGATTTAAGGTGCTATTTAGATTAACCTAAGATCCTACTTGTCATTGGTGGAAACTGGACAATGGATCCTCTGACTTGGCTACATTTGAAATAATTTTTTTTTTTTTTTTTTTAAGAGAGCTCTCATCCTAAACAATTGTTTCATTGGTACCTACAGAAAGACTAAGTTGAAGGGTGAATACAGGAATATAAAGGCTAGCTGTAGGGACTTCCTTAATAAGATGGAAGAACAAAAATTAAAACCCACCATCTAATGTAAATTCCCATTCTCTACCCTCTTAATACAAGCCTTTATCCCCAATTCCCTTTCCCTGACCTCTGGATCTCTTGGCCCCTACTCTAAGAACCCCCTTCTCAAAATACAGCCCCACTGCTTCGGCCAAGTCTCTTGGTCCCTCAAACTCCTCTCACTTCCACAGAAAATCCCTCAAACACCCCGCTTCCCATCTGACTTTCTTGTCTTTTTTCTTTTTTTTTAAATAAGATTTGCAGAAAGCATTCCAGCCTGATCTTCAGATGTGGGGTATACAGGTTACTCATGTAAACAATAAAAGCCAGGAGATAATTAAGCAGAAGTACCAGAAAGGGGTGGTAGGGGTAATGATTCTTCCAGGGCTCTGCAATCAGGCTCTGCCAGCTTTGGGCCTTCCCATGCAATGTCGTCTGCAAAGGTACCCTGGACCCTCACCTCAAAGAATTCATGTCCTTTGTGAAAGAGTAAATCTTTGAAATTACAAAGCCCTTTTAACCACTTCTTTCAGAAGATCCTAGCAAATTCATAGAGGAACTGGAGAGATGAGTGGCCATTCACAACCCTGCTCACAGGGTCCTTGATTTACTGTGAAGGGGTGCTCTTGTCACCCATGATTATACTGCAGGTACTGGACAAGCGATGGCCTCCTAGGGAAAACCTCCCCTTCACAGAGGAAATAGATATCCGGAATTTCTCCCAGGCCCTCCTACAAATGATCCCAGACATGGAACAGCCAAGGCCAATGTTCAGGGGCTGATCGAAGCAACAGTAAAAGTCTTTTCCCTTAAAGGAATTGGTTCAACGCTGAACCGTGCACTCGGAAAGGAGGCCTCCGTTAAACACTTTACACAGACTTTTTGAGATGTACTGCATTAAACCCTGAAGCTCTAGAAATCTCTTACTTCTGGGCTGGAAATTCCCCCGATACAAAGAAGCAAGTTTAAGTGGATGGCCCGGTCAATCCCTTGATATTTAGGATACAACCCAGTTTTTTGAGGAATTAGAACCTCTCATCTTGCAAATTTCGACACAGCCAGAAATAGGGCTCTAAGAAGCCATTCAAAGCCGACCTATCCTTATGAATCACCAAACCTCTTCTTTCATGCAAAATACAGGTATTGTAAACATTAAACAGAACTGTCCAGCACTTAAGCAAAGGAAAAATTTAAATAGTAATTACCCTAGACTTCTGATAAAAGGCAAATATACTCTCAAAAAACCCATCCAGGAGAAAACCTGGGTATCTTCTTTGTGTCTTTGTGATGTAGATTTTCCACCCTCATTTTCTCGAGGACCTAACAGCCATTCTTTAAAAGGCAAATTTTATGCTTCGGAAGAAACAAAAAGGTGGGAGTAAGTATTTGGATATTGGGCAAAGGAAAAAAAATCCTCTATGTCCTCTCTACAAATATTTTTAAGAGCTTTAGCTATCTCAGGTGAACTAAAATCATTCCAACTGCCAAAAAATAACTGAATTCAACTGTTCTATAAACTAGTGAGTTTTGTATTGTACCTGTCTCATGGCTAAAATTTTATTTATTTATTTAAAAGATTTCATCTATTTGAGAGAGAAAGAGAGAGAGAGAGAGAGAGAGAGAGAGGTGGGGAGTTGAGGAAGAGGGGCAGAGGGAGAAACAGACTCCAGCTGAGCAGGGAGTCTAACTCAGGGCCCCATCCCAAGACTGGGCTCGTGACGTGAGCCAAAGGCAGACACAACTCAGCCACCCAGGTGTCCCATGGCTAAAAAAAAATTTTTTAAAAGATTTTATTTATTTATTTGAGAGAGAGAAAGAGAGAACACAAGAAGGGGAGGGTCAGAGGGAGAAGCAGACTCCCTGCTGAGCAGAGAGGTTGATCCAGGACTCCATCCCAAGACTCCAGGATCATGACCTGAGCCAAAGGCAGTCGCTTAATCACCTGAGCCACCCAGGCACGCCCCGTGGCTAAAATTTTAAAACAAAAGCTGTTAAGTCTCTGTTTGCATCTGCTTGTATGCTTATATGTGTATGTGTATTATAGATGTGTGATATATTTCTGTCTCTGGATGTTATTGCCAAAATTAATACTGTAAAGAGCTTTAGTTAATGGACTTAAAATTAAGCACTTATAAATAAACTGAATATTCCCTAATGTTCTCAGAAATATAACAGAAACTAACCCAAATATTTTTTAGGTTTATGTGATCTGAAAATACTATTAAAGCTAGTTTAAGTTGATTCAATTAAAATAGACATGTCTTTAGAGTTATCAATACTGAATATAATGCAGGCATTTAACTTTTACTTGACTAGTAAACTCAGGAAGAGTAAGTTCATGTTAAAGGGCTGACAAAAATCTGAAAGCAAGAGAAATAGCTTGGGGTGATGGCAGAAACTTTGTCTAATGTCTCATGAAGTTTTTGTGGGGAGTTGAAACAACTCTTGGGAGCAAGTGATTTAGACAGAGGTAAGTGAGATAACGAGTTTTTTTAGGTGAACTTTTTACCAATAGTTACGTTTTACGTTATGTATACTTAAAAATAGCTTCCCAAATCTCTTTGTTAACTTGAAACTTTCAAGTTCTGCTAAGTTAAATTAAATGATGGGAAGCTCAATGAACATCTAGATCATTTCCAAATAAAATAAAATAAAATACTGAACACTAATTATGGAATATTAGTTTATCTACTTTTGTTTTTTTATTATAGAGGGACTAAAGATAAATTTGGGTCCATTTGTAAACATGTCTTGTATCATAATGAAAGACTAGTATTCTTTTTTAAAAATATCATTTATTTGAGTGAGCAAGAGTGGGAAGGTGGAATCGGAGGGGCAGAGGAAGAGGCAGAAGCAGACTCCCTCCCTGACCAGCAGAAGCTGGATGCAGGGCTCTATCCTGATCCCAGGGCCTCTGAGATCATGACCTGAGACAAAGTCAGATACTTAATCAATCGAACTACTCAAGCACCCTTGAAAGACTATACTATTGAAAAGCATATGCTTCTAGAAATCATGAAATGTATAATAAATCTCCCAATCTAAAGAACGCTGCTGTGAGAGTTCATAACTGCTCACTCACTAGTTTTCACTAGAAAATTAAGGCTTCTAAAGGTCTAAAATTTTAATTAATACATGTAATTAAAGCTACTAGAAATAATAAGCGACACCTCTGTCTGTAAGGAAAGTAGCATGTGTTTTTGGCTTAAAAAAAAAAAAAGCATACAAGGTATGGAGATTAGTTTGTGAGAGAAAAGAAAGTAAATTTGTCCTAAAAATAAAAGTGGGTTGTTTCAGAATGGGGAAGAGGAGAGTAAGGGACAGAATGGTATAGAAAGTTGGCAAGGGAAAGAAAGAAGAGAGAAAGGATTTTACTTGGTGTAACCAAGCTGCCTAAAGCTGAATTGCTATAAAAGTTTTTAAAAATAAGCTTTAATATTAATGGCTTGGCACTATCAGATTCTGAAATGGCCATATTCATTAAAGCAACAATGAAATACTACCAAGTACCTATTAGAAGGGCCAAGATTCAAAACACTGACACCACCAAATGCTGATGAAGATGTGGAGCAACAGGAACTCTTGTTCCTGCTGGGGCAGGGCATGGAAAATGTTACAGCTACTTTAAAAGACAGTTTGGCAGTTTCCTGGGGGCACCTGGGTGGCTCAGTCTGCTAAGCCTCTGACTCTTGATCTCAGGGTCATGAGTTCAAGCCCTATGTTGGGCTCTATGCTGGGCATGGAACCTACTTTAAAAAACAAAAAAGGCATCTGGCAGTTTCTTATAAACAAAACATTTAAAAAAGGGGAAAATGTGCATATTCTTCATCTTTTGGTAATGCAATTTCTTGAAAATTAGCCTACAAAAATATTGGTATTTGAGTGAGAACCTGTAAGCCCAAGGATGCCCAATGCAGCCAAACAAGGAGAAACTACTGCAAGGTTCATCCTAGGAGACCAGGTGAAAAATGTCAGGCATATTCACACAGTGAAGGTAAGGGAATAATAAATAAGCTACAATGTTAGATATGGAAAAATGTGCAAGATAAATTGTAAAAAGTCCACAAAAGATTCTGAACAAACAAAAATAATGTACATTTATACTATAAGCAAACTGTCTCCACATGCAGAGAATTGCATAAAAATATAAAAAGGGGTAAATGTTCATTCACCAAATGGTTAACAGTGGCTTTTTCTGGGAGGAAACATTATTGAGAAGCTTTTCTTTACTTTTTTTTTTTTTTTAAACTACCTGGGTTGTTTGAATTTTACAATAACTGCAGCAATTAAAAAAGAATGTAGATTTAAAAAATTGACTGAGGAAGGAAAAGGGTTTAGAGGAGGGTTCTGACTCATGCATACACATGCCACAGAGGAAATGGAAGAACATGTCTCTGGATTTGGTGAATTGTATCTTACAAATAGAGTGGGCCCCCCTTATCTGTGGTTTTGTCTTCTGTGGTTTCAGTTACCAGTGGTCAACTGTGGTCTGGAAGCAGATGATCATTCTGAGGTATCATCAGAAGGTCAACAGAAGCCTAAAGCTACGTCACAGTCATTCCCCTCATGTCACTGCATCACACAGGCATTTTGTGCCCTCACATCATCACCAACAAGGGGAGGAAAGACGAACATACAGTACAAGATATGGTGAGGGAGACCACATTCACAGAACTTCTACACATTTATTATTACCGTTTTATTTTTATTAGTTATTGCTGCTAATCTCTTAGGGTGCCTGATTTATAAATTAAACTTTATCATAGATCTGTATGTATAGGAAGAAACAATAACATAAATGGGGCTGCCAACTGTCGGCAGTTTCAGGATCCGCTGGGAGTCTTGAAACGTATCCCCTGTGGATAAGGCAGGGCTAATTCTAATGCTGTTTCTCTCTCAAAAATGTCTCCTGTCCCCCCTTTCATATGCATGTTCTCTCCCTCTCTCGAATAAATAAATAGTCCAAACTAAATTCTTTAGAAAGTCTCCTGATACCAAGTTTCTAAACATAAAATTACACAGAAAATGAATGCTTTAAATATCAGATGTTTAAAGTGATTGATGAATATCATATGACTAACAATACTTGTGAACTATAATTAAATACTGGGAAAATCTGATGCCTTTAAAAACAGGAGCACATAAACCACCAATGAAAAAGAAACCTGACAGAAAATACAAATTTTCTGATACTCTAGGTATGGTAGCAGCAACATGCCATTTAGCTCCATGTCCTAAAATCAAAGAGTTCTTTTAGATACAAAAGTAGAACAAAAGATATAAAGATATAAAAGATATATATATATATATATAGACTGACTCGCTATAAAACTGGTAAAGAAAGTTCACACCTGAAGAAGCTTTACTCACCTCAAGCGGATTATTCAACCTTGTAAAAAATCTTCAATGTTCTTTTCTTTCTTTTTTCTCTTTTTTAGATTTTGCTTATTTGAAAGAGAGAGACAGAGCTACAGAGGGAATATAAGCGGGGGAGTGGGAGAGGGTGAAGCAGGCTTCCCACTAAGCAAGGAGCCCAACGTCGGGGTCGACCCCAGGACCCTGGGATCATGACCTGAGCCAAAGGCAGATGCTTAATGACTGAGCCACCTAGCCCCCAAATCTTAAATGTTCTACTACATTTTTAATCTTAACTTGCCAGTAAAAGGGACGACTGTGGCCAATTTGTGTTTGGGTAAAAGAAGAACATGTGAGTCTTAACACTTTTATTTCATTTTATTTATTCATTTTTTGGTGGGGAAGGGTAGAGGGAGAGAGAGATTCTCAAGCAGGCTCCAAGCCCAGCACAGAGCCTGACATGGGGCTTGATCTCATGACCCTGAGATCATGACCTGAGCGGAAATCAAGAGTCGGATCGACTTAGCCACCTAGACAACTGCCCCCCCACCCCCATTTAACACCTTTAAACTCCCAATAGACTTTTTAGCTATTGTTAACTACCGCTGCACATGCAGTAAGAAAGTGAGTGGCCAGACAGAATAAGAAGCTTTACATAATATATATAATCCTGAAATGGTTTAAGGAAATGCATCTTTATCTATTAAGTTTATTATATATTTTTAAAAGATTTGCTTATTTATTTGAGGGAGAGCAAGGGGATCAGTGGGGAGGGGCAGAGAGTGTCCACAGCAGACTCCCTGTTGGGGCTGGGGGGCTGGATCTCATGACCCTGAGCCAAAATCAAGAGTTAGTCACTTCACAGAGTGAGCTGTCCAGGAGCCCCTATTAAATTATATTTTAATTTTGCACAGGCTCTTTTTGAAAAACCTTTGCCACGACCCCATCTGCAAAGTACTTGATTATTTATCTATTTTACACATGAGGGTTTTTTTTTTTTTTAAAACTTAACACAGTTCTCTTAAAGCTATATTATGTTTTAGAACACAAGATTTAGTCATTACTGTAACTCCACTAAAAATATTTCCCCAGGGTCGCCTGGGTGGCTCAGTGGGTTAAGCCTCTGCCTTCGGCTCAGGTCATGATCCCAGGGTCCTGGGATCGAGCCCCGCATCGGGCTGTCTGCTCCGCAGAGAGCCTGCTTCCTCCTCTCTTTCTCTCTGCCTGCCTCTCTGCCTACTTGTGATCTCTGTCTGTCAAATAAATAAATAAAATTTTAAAAAAATTAAAAAAATATCTCCCCAATTTAGGTTATTATTGATACGTTAACTATTTAATGTTAAAAACAGTTATGGCTAGATAAAGCATCATTGAGACCTAGCATACTCTGATAATACCTAACCAACTAACTACCAGTCATGCACCTGAGCAAAAGCAATCAAGTCTTGGTTTTCCAGAATGCCACTGAAATATAGTCACAAGGTTTTAGCAATTGAGAGTGATCCATAAAATAAGTTTGATTCCTGGTGCTATAATTTCAAAATGGATGCAGATACAAGTTGTAATGACACCTTTCAGGGAAGCTGACGTTTAGGAGAAGCATTGCTTCCCCAATGCACTCTGTATCCCCCAGTGCATCCTCCCTCCACCTCCCCGACTCTGAAACCTCTTATTTCAGAACACACACACACACACACAGACACACACACACACACACACACACACACACACACGGGCTCCCCCTTTTACACTCACAGAGCAGCACAGTGTGCCTGTGTGTTGTTACCCCAAGTGCTTAAACGGATATGACATCTACTTCTATTAGAGGCAAATTAAAAGTGCACAGGAAATGAATGCCCAGCTTTATCCTAGAGAGTCTGGCTGACTTCAGGGAGGAGACGGCATCTGCACTGTCTTGAGGAATGAGTAGGTATCTGTGAGACTGAGAAGGGGGGAAAGGCGACAACAATCTAAGTGGAGAGAGAATGCCTAAGGCACGAGGCACAGCATCTAATCGCATGCTGTTTCAAGCAGGAGGACAGAGGTCTGGAGTGGCGAGAGCACAGGGCGTTCGGACGGGTTTGGGGTGGTGGGGCAGCAGGGATGGAGAGGAAACTTAGGAACAAACTGCTGCAGAGTATCTAGACTTTCTAACCTGTGGGCAACGGGGAGTCCGTGGCAATTTTCACTCTTTCTTTCTCCCCAAGCTTACTGGATTCCCATAGCGGGTCTACGCTCCGCGGCCCCTCCCACAGCTTTTTTCTATAAGCCAGTCTTGGCTTTCCAGGAAAAAGCAGCTCTGCTTTCCTGACTGACTGTAATCCTGCTCTTTCATCCACTCTGGAAGGGTGGGACTTTACAGTCATCTAAGGAAATGTTCATGCACATATGTGAAGACCATCTTTTTTGGAATGTATCTCATCTTCTTCACAGTAACTTTTTCCATTCTTCAGAAAGTTTTAATTGTAATTTTTCTAATCTGCTTTTCCTAAACTAGTAAAAGCTAGTTTTCTGGAACTAGGTTACAGACAGACTTTGGCCCATTTAACAAGGTCAGACTGTTTATTCTTGACAGAATTCTTTCCCACTGTAAAAAGGTACTTTTAAATGCCACATTCCAAGAGCGGTGCCAGTAAGCCACTGAAGCATATTTTCCCACAAGAACTGATACCATGTGCGGTCCCCACCTCACTGAAATCACCCGGCGTTACATAAGGTACAGATAGTATTCAACGTCACTGTGAAATCTATCAACCAAAGTCTACCAGCAAGCATTCAGAAAACACATCTTTCCATGCGTTTCAAATCATCGTAACCTTTCAAAAGTAATCAAAACAAAAAGAAGAAAGAAGAAAGGGAAGGGTGACTTTAGAATATTAAAAAAAAAATTTTTTTTTTAAGATGGCAGAAGAATAGAAACCTTGTAGCTTTATATAAGTATCCAAACCTAGAAGTAGTAGAGACTTTTTCTCCCTTATTTTGGGGCTTTTATGGCCAAGTTGTTAAATTTACAGCCCCACTTTTAGATTCTGCCAACCTTCAAAATAAATATATGAGCAGCGCTAAAGTAAATTCTCCTACGCTTTCCCCTTCTTTCTTTTGGATGTTTCCCTGAGACCTGAAGGTAGATTATTCCTCCACAGCCAACTGTAAAATTTAACATTCAAATTTATGAGGGATTTAAAAATCATCAGTATCCTTACAGACACCCGGGGCAACAATGTCACTCAAATTCTGTGCTTCATGCACTGGAGGAAAGGAAAACAGAAAGCGGGAGCAACAAGAGGAATAGCTCAGCCACCCAAAGAGCATCACTCAGAAACAAACGTGCCATCTTAGCAAGAAGGTCGATGAAATAGGAAAGATAATTCATCATCACAAAGCAATCATATAAAAATCTGAGCTTTACTTTTAGAAAGACCTTCACAGATGAACACAAACATGTACCTAATCTACCTCATCTCCCTAAGAACCCAAGTCAACTAAATAAGAAACTACAACGCAGACATTCTCAACCTTTTCCTGTAACATCATGGTTGTTCCAAAGATCCCTAGACATCTTAATTTTTAATTAAAACATACCATACAGAAAATATTAAGTGTACAAGCGGGGGAGGTGTATGAAGGTTTGTGATCTTGAAGGAGGATGAAGGACAATGATTATCTGAAAGTTAGGAATGGCTGCCCAGACAGACATTCAAAGCGCAAATGCTACTTCTCAGGGCTCAAGTTGCTATGAGGAAGTGAAGCACGCAATTGGGAAGATAGGCTAATAAAAGTCACGTCTAAAACAAAAACAACACAAAAAAAAAACAAAACCTCCTAAAGACCCCCCAAAAAACCAAACCCCAAACAAAAAAATAAAAAACAAATAAAACAAACAAAAAACAAAAACAACAACAAAAAAACCCTAACCCAAAACTAAAACAAACAGAAAATAAAGCAAAAAAACCCCAAATAAAAACCCAAAAAACAACCACACACACAAAAACACAAACACTTTAGATGCTTATAACTGATGATGCTGTGACCCCAGCAGCAACATGGAAAATGTGGTTGGAAATTCATTCACTGATTCACTGGTGAAAGCCGGGAGCTGGGGAAGAACTTAATGAAGTTCAAGGAGTAGTGAGAAATTTAGTGCGGTTAGACAACAGGGAATAGGTGTTGATGTGAATGGGGCTGGTCTCTGAGTGGGAGGGCAGGAGGGTAGGGTTGGGGCTACACTACAAAAAGCCTTCGTACGGCATGCTTACAGGGTTGGCGTTCACTCTTCAGACACTGAAGAATCGTGAAGATTCATTTTATTAACTCATCACGTATTTATCAAGTGCCCACCATGTGTCAGGAAGGTGCTGTGGGAAACACTAGAATAGCATAAGATGTGGATTGAAGGAATAAAAATGGATATATCCAATGTAACAGAAGTTCAGTAACATATCTCAACAAAGGAACGTACACCAGGAGTCTGTCAAAACCAAAGCAAAGTGATGACACTGCCACCTCTCCTCACCTGGATGTAAGTAATGACATTTATAAAACCACAGAAGCTCACATATCCTAAGAATATGTGAAAGAGGAGGTAAAAGTACAAGTTACAGAAACATTGTTTTACATTCAGTTCCAAGGACTGTGCCTTCTACTCCTCTGGATGAACATGAACATATCTGAGTTAGGCAAATTTTGGGGAGATGAATTAAAAGATCTCATTAAATAGGCTATTCTGACCAGCCCCTGACCAAGCAAAGAAGGCACATTCCCGTAAGAGTTATGGGTTAAACATAAGACCCAACAAAACTTCTTCCATCTTCTGGATCCCTGAGAAAACTTTGCCTGCAAAACCTTTCTATAGTACTTGGTCTTGTCAACCTTAAGTTAGTGCTTGGTCTGGACACTCAGACTGGGCCTCCGGTTCTGAGATTTGAATGGCTTCACACAGGGTGTTTCCATAACAGTATCTGAAAAATCAGGTGACAACCAGACCATGTCTATATGGTACCTTGACAGGACATGGTGGCCAAATGGATACATGGAATCAGAGAACATCCTGTCCTTTCTTCGAGTAAAACACCCTTCAGGCAATAGCATTACAGTTAAACTGTTTTCATCCAGAATTAACTGGCAACAGTGATCACTTAGGAAGAAGTTAGAATTAGGTGAGTCAAATGAATGACTATTGTTTATAAACAAGGAAAGCAGTCATTTCATTAACTTCACAAGTATACATGGTTCAGCTATACACCCACGTGAACAGACATACACCCACACAGCAGCCTTCCGTACAGCATGGAGATGCTCAGCTTCCGACACAGGAGAAATTCTCACCGCAGTCTTCAATGCTTGCCTTCACTGGGGAGGCAGAGTTCACCTATCAGATGGCAACTCAAAATGGGTTTTACTGCCACTGAGAATGTGCGCTGAAGGATCTGGATGGGTTCTCATGTTTGTGTTGGCTCTGGCATTTTCCACGTACCCAGCCCTGGGAATCCTAAAGAAAACGTGTCCTGTTCCCAGCTCTGTGCACTGCCCCATTGTGTTCCACTTCCCTCACTGGTGAAAGTGAAAACGAAACCAGCACAAACACTCCATTGTTCACTATGAAATATGTACTGGCAACTGGAAATGTTCACAAAACAGACCTGGTTGTGTCATGGCAAGGGGATGTGGAGTGGGGAGGGAGTTACAGGAGCCTTTCCGGCTTCAGAGGTGTGTCCTGCACTTTCGCTGAGGTGCTGAGGCGACAGACCTTTGGGTTTTTTCCATTATACTTGACTCAGGCTCCTGGTCTGATTTACTCAGTATGCACTGGCAGCGTCTGCAGGCTTCTGTGGGAGCAGCTCGGCTGCCTGAGCTGAGGCACAGACCTTGCCAGGTCTCCGTAGGAAATACAACACACACGAAGAGGAAACAAGCATCAACAATTTATTTGCTCCTGTAAAAGATGACATTGTTCTGCCATCTCTGGTCCCACTTCACTTTGTCAACTTGGTGGTGCTGGCAGGGTACTGTGAAGTGAACTATTTCAAACACAAACAGAAAGCGAGTGCAGGCTGGGGGCTGCTGTGTTCCAGCAGGTTCCCTCAGGACAATGCTGCTGACCTCTCTCAGCATCTCACTGCCCTGCAAGGGTGCGCGAGGAGAGCTTCCCTGATCCCCAGCCTACAAGGGTTCCTCAGACACAGGACCCAATCAGACTGTGTCCCTTCCCTTTACTGGATGTCAGTTTCTATCTATTCATTTCTTTTTGTGATCATTGTGATGAGATCATGAACTCCATGAAAGCAAAGACTGTGTCCACTTCTAGTCCACATCATCCCTCAGGTTCACTGACAGTGGTCGGCACACGGAAAGGCAGCAGCAATTATCTGCTGACTGAATGCTCAGTCCATTTCATGACTCTCCTCCCTTAGGTTTATCATCAAGTTTTTGAATATGCACTGGTTCTCTAGTGTTTACTAAATGCTACCAAACTAGGGTTAGAGTAGGAAACCACCCATTGCTGAAGGCGTGAGAGTGGGATGTGAGGAATTGGAGTTTTTATAATACTTGAGGTTTTAAATAAATGAATGATCTTAAATAATTTGGGGAATTACTCTCCAAGTGAATCCTTCTAATTTGTAGGGCTGTCAAATGAAGTATTCCATGTTTACTGTTTATTTGTTGTTTTTTGGTGATTTCTACAGAGAGGAAGATGTTTTCAGAACAAGTCTCTCTCTCTTTTTAAGATTTTGTTTATTTGAGAGAGGGAGAGAGCGAGCTAGCGCAAGCATGGGGAGGGGCAGAGAGAAAATTCCAAGCTGACTCAGCGCGGATCAGGGACCCGGTCGCAGGGCTGGATCCCATGACCCTGAGATCACAATCCAAGCTGAAATCAAGAGCTGGATGCTTAACAGACTGAGCCACCCAGGCAGCCCCACAAGTATCTCTTAATAGAATAGATGATATGGGGGGGGGGAGACCCTTGGAGAGGGGAATTTAATTCATTTAGTGAAAATTTCATTAAGTCATTACAAAAACGGGAGAATTTCTTACTCTTCCATTATGGTACAAAGTGGAATTCTCCTCCAAACTGTGTATTACACACAAACACTGGAGGGAAAATGCTAATTGTACCTTTTGTCTAATGGTTGTAGAAAGGCCCTCCAATTGCCCTGAAAAGTCACTGTAAGGCTTGTTCACTGCAGAGCAGAGATAGGTATATGGCAGGCCATTCCTGAACTTGACCTCTGCATGTGAAGTTACAGAAACACTAACAGGCACAACCTCACTTTAAGGTGTAGAATCCTCTCTCTCCACAGGCAGCTTTCTGATGACTGTCCTGGGAGAGCGTCTGGGTCTTCTGGCAATGACATCTAGATATAAAACCATTAACACTGGCATTGCTCTGGACGGTCCTTGAAAAGTTCCATGTTTGGTGAGTGTAGCATGGTGTGTGCATGGCTGGGATTATACTCTTGGTGATTTTTAAGGGGGCAGACACACACAGGAGTGAATCAAGAGAATGCTTGGGTTTTCCTAAGCAACAATCCATTTATAAGATGTTCAAGTCTGCACACGTGTGGCAGAAGTTTTATTCTGAGGTCTACATAAAAAAATCATTGAGCCAGGGGAAGCCTGGGTG
Source organism: Mustela putorius furo (assembly GCF_011764305.1). NCBI lineage: Eukaryota > Metazoa > Chordata > Mammalia > Carnivora > Mustelidae > Mustela > Mustela putorius. The sequence goes on from NW_025421998.1 coordinate 35,837,943, forward strand.
ACTCAGTCCCTTGAGCATCCGACTCCTGATTGCGACTCAGGTCTTGAACTCAGTCAGGGTCCTGAGATTGAGCCTATACTGGGATCTGTGCTGGGCATGGAGCCTGCTTGAGATCCTCTGTCCCTCTCCCTTTCCCCTCTCTCTGCTCTCTATTTCTTTCTCTTAAACAACATGACCACCACTACCAACAAAGGTAATTTAGCCAGGAGGTACAAGTTCATGCCTCCATGTTCTCTACTGTGTCAAAAATGTGGCATGAGCTAGTTGCTTTTAATAAGACTTAAAATATATTTTAAAAAATACACTGTTGGAACTTTTGTGGACTTTCTGGTTGCCCTTTGTAGGACCCAGTAACTCCACAGAACACAGTCTCACGTCCTCTGAGGTACTGGCCTACGGTGTGGGGAGGAGGAAGGGAGTGAGGGCGGGAGGTGAGAGCCAGAATATTAGTTCAATTTAAATTAGTTACATTTCCCCAAGCTGTTTACAATCTGTTTGGTGAGTTCAGACTCAACCTGGTCACAAACTGCTTATCCGAGTCTCAGTTTCCCCACCTGCCAAACGAGGCAGTTGGTAGAGAGTTCTCCAAACACTGCATCCAACGGCAATAGTACCGTGTCACCCTGCGTGCTGCGTAGACCAATTCAGGAAAACAGTAATAAACATTTGACAACACAGAACTATGAAGACTGCTCCCTCCTTGGGCTGCGGGTCACAGTGCTTCATGATGATCAGAGTCATCATCACACTGCTGGTGATGTCCCAGGTCCTGCTCCTCAGACTCTCCGTGGCAGACCTGCGAGCACAACCACGTGTGACCAAAACTGCTGGCCGAGTGGTCGGTTGCTCTTTCTCTCTTTTATCCTGACAGACGAAAATGAGTTGCACCATACACTGCATAAGACATGGAAAGTACTTAGAAATGTCGACTTTAGAACGACTCTAAATATCATTTTAGCTAGCCTTGCAGTCATTCCACTGAATAAGCATGTATTACTCAAACACTTCTGTCACCGAGATTATATAACCCATGAGTCATGATTCTTATACACGTCACTTCCATGTAATGGAAAGAACCTCCCTGTAACCTACTCTCTTCATCCACAAACGTCGTAGTATTTCAATACTGGTCATAGGAATTGATGCTCACGGTTTCAGAGACATTTCTGATAAAAAGAGCCCACGGCAGGTATTAGATGTAACGGGGGTCCCACCGCACTTCACAGCCCCAGCTCCTTCCTGCAGCACAAGATCTCACACACACAGTTATGTGCGTCCCAAGCCCAATGTGCCTGCAAACTGCTGCCCTCAGACTTGGGTGAACACATAGGTGGTACAATCTACCGTCCGGAGGAAGGACCCATTCGGTCAGGGAACTGCAATGCCCTGAGTGTGGTGGGGTGAGGGTAGGGGTCTTGGACTCCAGTCAGAGTATCTCCAGCTGGATTTGATGCTCCACGGACAGAGGCCCAGCTGGCACAGGGCCAGTGTGGGCTCCCCACAAGTACGAGATCCAGGCCAGGGGCCCTGCCTGCCTGAGTCTAAGGCATTCATGGTAGCCATTCGCATCTTCATTCTACTATCTTTAAATAAACAGGTTACTGTTACACAGCCTAAGTCACGCATCACCCACAGCTATGACTATGGTCCACTCTTATAAGAACTGCCCTCAATTTTTTCTCAAAAGACCAATTCCTTCAAGGAGCATACAGCCTGATACAGAGGACCCTAAAAATAATTACAAACAAGCTAGAAAACAGTATTATGAAAGACATGAGTAAGATGTCCCTCTGGAAACACTGAGGGACTGATTTCTGCAGGGAGTACCCGAAGGGGACATCTGAGTCTGGCTTTGGAAGAGAACGAAGGTAGTAGCATTTCTCATGGCCCTAAGATGGGAGTTTCGAATCAGTTAACTTGTAATTCCTTTAACATTCCACAGATTAAGTTGATTCCCAGATCCTGTATGACATAACCCACTAAAAAATGTTTATTTCCAGGAAGTGGAGTGCAGTCTTTTCTCTTCAAGAAATTCTAAAAATAAATACCAGTTCAGTCTGAAAAACTGATTTTAAGTCTTTATATATCACCACGTCTATGTTAACTAATGCATCACTAAACTAAATGGACTTTTCCTTAAATAGAAAAACAGAAAACAATGGGAAAAATTTTAAATGCAGTACCCTTTAGGAATCATAACCTTTATTACCGACATTAAATTCCAGCTATCATTCTTGCAAATAACGTCCAATTTGTTGCAGTGTCTTTCCCAGCTGCTAGTATTTTTTACTTTCTATCACCACAGGAAATACAGAATATAGAGTACAAATCAGACATTGAAAAATCAGGTATTTATGACAACCCCTTCCCTTTTCTCTATGAAATAATCTGTCTACATTTTCCTGCCTGAACATATCAACTTTCCGCAAGAATGGAATGTTAATTGATGTTACGCACAAGCTGGGCTATCATTCCTCAAATTTAGTAAGAAAAAAAAAAAAAAAACACCCAGAAAACAAACAAAAAATCCCCAAACAAAACCAACTGGGTTTCCTGTTTTTATTTATGGTTTTTTGTGCCCATGCTTCCCTCAATGAAAGTACTCAAGGAGCTCAGCTCCTTCCATTTGCTCCCCTGATAACCACTGGAATGACAAAGCCTATTTTAAGCTTTTCCTCAGGGACTCCAAACACCATGCACAACTATATTCTAGGGAAGCCCACAGCCTACCTAACCCTTCCCACCAGGGAAACCCACAGACTCAGCAGTTCGGCTGTGATCTTATATGAATACAAGGGCTCACTCAACCCAGCCCAAAGCTGAGGCGTATCCTTTAAATACAATCTACTGTCTTGTCTTCTGAAAAGTATGATTTATCTTTCAACAATGGTGACACACTCCAAGGAAGCTTCTGTAAAAATTCTGATGCCCCAGGTAAAGCATAAAATGCTGAGAAAGTATGTGGTCTTACATGTCCAAGATGTAGTCTCCATATTCTGGGGGTGGGGAAATGGAACATTTTTGTAAACTAGACATTTTCCTAAGACAAGTTACCTCAGCGAATGTCTAACTGCCCTTCTGTCTATTTCTCAGCTGAGGCATTACTGGAATTTGGGTAAACAATTCTTTGGTGGGCAGAGTATCAGCCTCCTTGTAGCCACTGCCATCCCTCAAGTCATTAGGATGACCAAAGATGCCGCTATAAATTTCTCAACAGTGCCCTCCACCCAGGACCGTGTGGCCCCTCATTGAGAATCGCTTCAAGGCTAGAGATGGACTATGTAAAAAATGGCATACTGACCCAAGAAGAGTCTTTCTCTTAAGGTTTAATCTAATGCTTTGAGGACAATTTTTATAGTCTTCATGGACCCAAGGGGATTCTCAGCATCAACCTCCTACCCCAAGGAAGTAGGACAGTAGAGGGACATTCCTTGGCTTTTTGTATTTCCACATGAATTCACTACATGTAAAACAGGTCTTTCAAAGATAAATATTATCAGTGCCTACTGATAGGCAGCAGTGCGCTTGGCGGGGTGGGAGGGATGGGTGCTGCTTGTTCATGGGGCATCCTGGTTCACTGTAAATTTAATTTCTTCTTCATAGTCAGCACCAGAGCTTCAGAAGAGAGCTTTCACGAACAGACAGATCAACATTCCTGGAGCTCTTCCTCCCTAAACCCTTGAGCTGTGTTTCCCCAGACTCTCTGTATGCAGCTCTGAAAACAGTGGTTATGAGAAAAAGCATTTAGAAATTTTTAACTGATTCCTTTCTAGTGGCGACAACATAACAGACTATTTCTGCAATGGATCCTGTCCGTGACGAGCCAAGTCTGGATGTGCCTGTAGTTGTAAGCAAAACCCTTTCTTTCTAGCCCTGCTTTTTAAAGGGCGCAAAGACATTTTGTACCCCAACCCGACCAGAGGCAGTGATAATCTCAGGGGCATGGTATGGGGGCAGTACATCATTTAATAGAGGAAATATAAGCTTAATGAAACAACAGCACATTCCCACTCACCACTGAGGTAAGAGCCATCTGGAAACTGTAGATGCGGGCAAGGCCGAAGTCAGCCAGCTTTATTTGTCCGCTGCTGGTCACCAGAATGTTCTGCGGTTTTAGGTCACGATGCACTACTCGGTGAGAATGAAGAAAATCTAGACCTCGGAGAAGCTGAAACATCATGTCCTAAATAAAATGAAAAAAGAAAATCAAGAAACTGTCAAAACAGAATTCAACATGCGGAATCATTAGCATTGGAAAGCATTTGACAAGTGTTTACGGAAGAAATCCATCTGTCTCCCTTCCCACCTCTCCAGTCTCCCAGTCTCAAGGTCACTAACAAAAAATTTCACAATGACCTGTATTCTATGAAAGGAAAATTTAAAAATAGTTTCAGGTGGCACTGGAAATATTCTGGAGGAAGAATATCAAACTGGTGTCTATAGTAAACTCGGGGGAGGAAGTAAGCAGTAAGACCGAGATACTTTTTATTTCATGAATTTTTATACGGTTTAATACGTTACTTACACAATTAAAACCAAGTAAACGGTAGTAATATAATGGGAATCCCTATTATTTTTATAACACCTAACACTAAGCAATCACTACATGTCAAGCACTGTTCTAAACACATTCTGTTTAGGAACTCAATATACAACCCAACACTGGGTTAATGATAGCATTACCCTTATTTTATAGGCCAAGAAACTGATTCACAGGTATATACAATTATCTCAAAGTAACAACACTAGCCAAGAAGTCAGTCGTGATTCAAACCACAGTCTAGAAAAAGTGGGTTCAAATCCCCAAAGAACTCCTTTATTAGATCAATGACAGAATGAGTACATAAAGCCAAGTAAGCCATTTAACGTCCCCCAAGCCTCCATTCCCATCTGTAAAACGGGAAAGCAACAAAACTTACTTCACAGGATCATTGTTTGTAAAGCATTTAGCAAAGTAGTAAGCATTCAATAAATGGAAGCTCTTAATGCTATCACTACCAACCAGCATGGATCCGGCAGCAGGGGGGACTTCCAAAAAATAAACCAATGTCCCATCTTTCTCTAACTTTGGAACTGGTAAAATGAGAAGTTTTAAACCCCAGAAACAGTGTGTGAAAGTAGGAATTCAAGATACTGACTATTTGATCCTTTGAAATCTTGGGTTAACCAGACTGACCTACCCTCCCAAATATTGTACAAATGGTGTATACAAGGGAGGATGGAATTATTTTGTTCATATAAGGATTAGACAAATGGGAAGGCAGCATCATGGGCTTCAGAGCTGGCAGAGGCTGTGCGGACATCCTTGTTCATCAGATGGACCTTATTTGGTTACTGGTTGACAATACTGGTTTTTCCTTCAGAGCTGGGAGTTCTGTCTTTATTGTGAGGTCTTGTTGAAAACCAAAGCCTCAGTTTTCCAGAAAGCGAAGAGAAGACAGTGCTCACTTTTTATAATATTATGAAATTACATGAAGTAACATCTGCCAAGGGCGGGGGGGAGCTTTGTGGAACATGGTAAGCATTCAGTCAGTGACCATCACTCAAGTGTCCTGTTTCCCCAGGGAGACAGACACAAACAACTCTAAGAAAATGTGGCCAATGACAAGGTCAGCGAATCTGCTGAATCCTTAGCATTGGAAATTCAATGTCACAGGTGTACTAGAATCCCTCGGAGATGCCCGTCTATGGACATTCTGAACTAGGAGGGTTTACCTTCTAGGTTTTCAAAGGCAGAACTCTTTAGAGAAAACTGCACTGTTGAGGGTCAGTCCTTTAAGACCTGGGAACCACTGCAGGTCACACACCTCACAATGCACACACTTCTGGTGTGAAAATGAAGCATGTGATGTTTACAAAAGTAGTGGGGTAGATCAGTCATTACCGGAAATGTATGCACATGACTTGTAAGGCCTGGATTTTAAACAGCATGATTAACCTAAAGTAATGCCATGCTAGCCTACCATCTTTCCCTTCTTCTACCCTCAACACCACCCATTTAACACTGCACAAAGAATAAATCGGTTTGGTTCATTTTTCAGTGCTCAGATAGTTTAAGCAGGCCATTAACAGAATAAAAATTTTAAAATTTGAACTAGTTAATTAACAGTAAAGCCCATCTAAAGTTTAAAAAAAGCCTGAACCACAGAGTTAAAAAACAAAAAGTGTGTATGGCTTTTATTTGTCTATTTATTTATACAAGATGTACATCTTTCTTAACTACTAAATTGGTACATGCTTAATGCAGAAATTGTTTTAAAAATCCAGAGGATGGGGGAACCTGGATGGCTCAGTTGGTTAAGCATCTAACTCTTTTTTTTTTTTTAAAGATTTTATTTATTTATTTGACAGAGAGAGAGAGAGAGAGAGAGAGATCACAAGTAGGCAGAGAGGCAGGCAGAGAGAGAGGGGGAAGCAGGCTCCCTGCTGAGCAGAGAGCCTGATGTGGGCCTTGATCCCAGGACCCTGAGATTATGTCCTGAGCCAAAGGCAGAGGCTTAACCCACTGAGCCACCCAGGTACCCTAAGCATCTAACTCTAGATTTCTGCTCAGGTCATGATCTCAGGGTCATGAGATGGAGTCCCATGTGGGGCTCCATGCTCAGCATGCAGTCTGTTTGTCCCTCTCTGTTCCTCTCCCTGTTCTCTCTCTGTTTCTCTCTCAAATAAATAAATAAACAAATATTTTTGTAAAAATCCAGAGGAAGAACATAAATCACTCAAAATCCTACCATTTAGAGAACAGAGAAAACTTTACCATTAAACAATTTTGTCTTTCTGGTCTTTCAAAAATTACAGATGTTGCTATAGTTATAGGAATAAATATATAGTATTTACATCTATATACAACATACAGCACATATAAAAATATTAATATACACATGTATTTATAAATAAAAATTATTATTCTGTACACGTTATTTTGGGGTTGTTTTAAAGGCATTTAACAATTCAATATGAATATTTTTGCCATGTCAACAAAATTCTACTATATATATATATATTTTTTTTTTAATAGAACATTATTTTTTTTAAGATTTTATTTATTTGACAGAGATCACAAGTAGGCAGAGAGGCAGGCAGAGAGGAGGACTTTGGAAGAAACGACAAATCATTACGAAGATACTTGAAACTTGAATAACAAATTTGAAAATATTGTAATTTACACATTATAAGGAGGACAAAAATGATTATCATTGACTGTGGTTGTTTATGGCTTATTTTTTGTTTTTAAGTAGTTAGATTGTTGATGTATATTTTTGTCACTTAAACCTTGAGGCCATGACTTTGTCAACATAGATAAAGCCAAAAATCCAGAATTGTCCGTTGAAAGTTGTCATTTCTGTGATTTACTGTATGGTATAAATTATGTGTTTCGTATCTTTTGGTACTGATTACACCTTGTAGTTGGAAAAAGACCCAATAATATAAGTTTCTCCCATTAGAAAAGCTTGATCTAAGTTTTCAGTTTGCTTGTTTGTTTTGTTTTTAAAGAAATGACAGGACTGAACCTCTAGAACACCTTTAAGAAATGATTACACAGCTTTACAGATTTCTAGTATTCAGAGTGAAGTCCAGAATCTTCTCAGAGTATGTCACCAAGGACAAAACCCCACCCAAAGTCACTGGGAGCCAGACTTCATTCCATGATGGTGTCCTGTTGAAACATACTTCCACGACACCTGCTTCAGAAAGATGGATTGAGGGCCCCAAGTGACTATTTATCGTAAGCAGGACTAGATGTTTAAACCTTTTCTACCGGAATTATGCATTATAATGTTAAAAGGTTTAAATCTGTATTTAACTTAAAGAGCCTTAATTGGCAGTATCTGTAGTTTCATTGCCTTATATCACCAGGATTACTGTGAAATATGTGTTTCATATAAAATAGATTAATTTAGATTAAAATCTTGAGGAGCTAATTTAAAAGTATGTCTCACAATACTGTAAACTGAGATCGAACAGGTAATAAGCTTAAGAGTCCTTTGAAATGTCTTTGATCCAAGCACTTCTTCTGATTCTGAAGGAAAGGTGTTTTTTCCTGCCATGTTTAGTGTAACAGTTTTATTCGTACATATCATTCTCAGGAATTGGGACCATGTCTTACTCTTCTTTGTGATTGGAGTCCCTGACATAGCTGAGTGTATTTTCCCTTTGAGATTAGGTGTTCCAGTGAAAGACACTAAAGATTGAGGAGGGTTTCCATATCACACTTACTATAAGTCTATAACATGCCTCAAACTGCCTCACAGTTGAATTACTGAAGATCATGAGACTTGAGCGAAAAATTTTAAATCATTTAATTCAAAGCTCACAGAGTTCAAAACTCTTTTGCAGCTGAATATTGTAGGATTAAAAGAAAACCCTGTATGCTCACCAAAAAAAAAAAGATTTAATAGCCTAGTAAAATCTGAATACATAAAATCAACTTACCATAAATCTATAAGCATCATTTACATGGAATCAGCATTACATGGGTTGACACTACTTAAACTGTGCTGGTTGTAATAGTTATAAAGGTAACAAGCCATTCTCATGTACCCCAGCCTTTAAATGAAGGGGGACTAGACTCTTGGTAGAAGTTCCAAAATAATATAACTAAAACCAAATAATGATTATGGCATATCCCAGGGAAGAAAACCATGCAGCCATTAAAAATCATGTTCTAGGGACGCCTGGGTGGCTCAGTTGGTTAAGCAGCTGCCTTCGGCTCAGGTCATGATCCCAGCGTCCTGGGATCGAGTCCCACATCGGGCTCCTTGCTCGGCAGGGAGCCTGCTTCTCCCTCTGTCTCTGCCTGCCATTCTATCTGCCTGTACTTGCTCTCGCTCCCCCCCTCTCTCTGACAAATAAATAAAATCTTTAAAAAAAAAAATCATGTTCTAGGGGCACCTGGGTGGCTCAGTGGGTTAAAGCCTCTGCCTTTGGCTCAGGTCATGATCCCAGGGTCCTGGGATCCAGCCCTGCATCAGGCTCTCTGCTCAGCAGGGAGCCTACCTCCCTCTCTCTCTCTCTGCCTTGCCTCTGTCTACTTATAATCTCTGTCTGTCAAATAAATAAATAAAATCTTTAAAAAAACAATAAAAAATGGATCATATACAACAAAGGTACTGTACATTAAACTGGTAACACATTGATTTAAGGTAGAGGTTATGTTTAGGAATAGAAATAAAAGATCACGATCATCTACACATAAAAGGTGATGGTAAAAGCCGTAAAGAAAAGAAGAGCTCTTTAATAATAATGAGGGCTGGTCCTAGAATCTTTTTTGTTTTTGTGGATCAAGAGTATATATTTTAAAATTCTTAATCATGGTAAAATACACATAAACATTTAACTGACCAGCTTAACTGTTCTTGAGTGCAGAGTTTAGTACTAAGTATATCCACACGGTAGTGCAACCAAGCTCCAGAATTTTTCCATCTTGCAAAACTTAAACTATACCCATTGAACAATTCTCCATTTCTCCCTCCTCTCCGGACCCTGGCAACCACTCTCCTAACTCTCTGTCTCCATGAATTTGACTACTCCAGTTACCTCAATGTAACTGGAATCATACTGTATTTGTCTTTTTGTGACTTGCTTACTTCACCTAGTATAATATCCTCAAGATTCAACCATGTGGTAGCGTACGCCAGAATGTCCATCCTTTTTAAGGCTGAATGATATTCCACTGTATGTATTTTCCACATTTTGCTTATCCATTTATCTGCTGATGGACCTATGGGTCGTTTCCACCTTTTGGCTACTGTGAATAATGCTGCCATGAGCGTGGGTGTCCAAAGATCTTTGTAACCCTGCTTTGAATTATTTGGGATAACACACACACACACACACACACACACACTCTCTCTCTCTCTCTCTCTCTCTCTCTCCATCCAGAAGTGGAACTGCCAGATCTAGTCCCAGCATCTTTTAAAATCACAGTTCTCCCGTAAAGTGTGGTACAGTGTTACTACATAAAGCAATGGAGTAGAGACTAACAAAGCCATGTCTGGGTCGGTTGGCAGGTCATTTCACTCACTCCTATCTCTGTGTCAGGCAGAATCTGCTGTCTCCACATGAAGCTTACTGTGTGGCACACACCTTTATCCTACTTCAAAACTTGATAGAAGTTCCTTCATGCTTCCACTGATTAATTCCCCGACAAGAACAATGGACTGCAAAGACTGCTTTATAAATAGGTTCCCCCCGCTTCTCATTTTGATCAGAAGTACCCAAAGAATGGCCATCCAAAATCACAAATGGCAAAACAAATTCTGACAAAGCAAAGTGGGGGAGGTGGTTAAAGGAGGTTCCTTAAAACTTCAGATGAACTGGAAAGTTGTAATTCATGAATTCAAAGCAAGCAATAAATGGGAAGATCTGGAGAGGAGCTACAAGATTCCCATGTGAGCTCTGTTCCAGTCAAGCTGTCTGGTCTTCCTGTCACTTCATCACACCGTGCACCGGCCGGGCCAGGGTGGGGTGGGGGATACAGGATAACTGAGTAAGGGCAACACATCACTGTGGGACTCTTCAGCAGCAACAAAGGCAAGGCCTCTAATTGCAAGTGCTGACTTTCTATTTTTACTGCTTCTAGGCAACTGGATAAAAGCATAATAGAAGTGGCTTTGTATGCCAATTTTATTAATAAAATATGTATTCTAAAGAGGGAATGAAAAGAATCCATATATTATTCATTCCTGGAAGTGATGATAATGCCAAAGTAAGAAAAGAATCAGTCTCAACTAACTAGAAATAAGAAAAGAACAACTAATTTTCACCAAGCCTGGAAATGTTGGTATGTGAAGGAGAATGTCATGATTAAATGGACAGTCTGAAAGAAGGAATCATTACGCCACAAGGATGGCTATTATTAACCCACAGTGAAAAGTCATCGGGAATTGAAACTACAAATAGCAATGTGAATTATAACTTTTTTTCAGAGCAGGATATAAAAATCAGCATTGCATAAATAAGAAAATACAAAGCACAAGTGCCTAGAGGTTATTGACTAATGATCTAAATGATTTTTGTCCCTATGCACACTGTTTTGTGATCTTTTTAAAAACATTTAACAACACACTGTGGATATTTCCCCATTTCAACACATATTCTTCATAATAATTTTTTAAAACAATATGCTTTTTAATGGCTGCATCTGGAATAATACCTTCTTATCTTTCCCCATTCTTCCTTCTCATTTCCATCTTTTGAGAATTTTCCCCTCACTTAGTACTTCCCTCCTCTCCGAATGAGGTAATGTGTTACAAAAGTTGGTTTTCTGCTCCAAAGCGGAGCATATTATTATTTGCCTACTGTAGTAGACATTGTTGGTTGTCAGCCATGATGAACTGGTCCAAGGTAATCATATTCCCATTTGTTAGGAACTGACCCAGGGATGGACATGAGACCTGGCCAATGAGACGTATGGGCAAATTTGCTCTAGAGTTTCAGGAAGTGTCTTCCCCTTTATAAGAGGACCACAGTAGAAAATTCTTGCTGTACTCCCTCCTCACCTCCCAGCCTCCACCCCACCATCCGTGCATCTTACACTAAGTGCTACTGTTTGAGGATATTAACTTGCAGCTGTAATAACCATCTTGAAACAGAAAGAGAGACATCATCGCACTCATAAAATGCCTGAGTGTAATGAGGTTAAGGGTCTGGGTTTTTGATGATATTGTGGAATAGCTGAATCAACTTTGGGGCTGCCCACCTCTGGCCCTGTTACAGCAATAATGCCCGTATTTAAAGCTATTTTGCAGTTGAAAATTATTCTAACAGGAGTGCCTGGGTGGCTTAGTCGGTTAAGAGTCTGCCTTCGGCTCAAGTCATGATCCTGGAGTCCCAGGATCGAGCCCCATTGGGCTCCCTGCTCAGCGCAGAGTCTGCTTCTCCCTCTTCCACTCCCCCTGCTCATGCTCTCTCTCTGTCTCAAATAAATAAATAAAATCTTTAAAAAAGAGAGAGAGAAAGAAAACTATTCTAACACATCACACTTAACTAAAATTATATTAACTAAAACCTGTTAAGGTCACTATCTCTCATTTACAGCCCTCTTTGCCTAACACCTCCCCCCAGCCCCCCCAAAGGGGCTTGTCCCAATATTCTTTTCTTGTTGCCCAATTATCACTTCCAGGTGGTTATCTTTCTCTCTTTGAGACTTATACCTCCTTCAAGTTTGTGTCACCACATCCTCTTCCTTACTGCTATCATTTGCTATCAGTCCTCCATATTCCTCAGGGTCTGTGGCTCATCCTCTCTAACCTACACTCACCATTCTCCGGCAGGACTTCAACATTATGCAGCTAGGATGCTCTAGGGAGCACCTTAACTTCAGAGACCTTTGGCTTCTTTGACCCCATTCCATTATTTGCCATTTATTTCCATGGCTAAAAACCAGGAATGTGTGATCACTCAAGTCTGATGTAAAATATTTTAAATTAAAAAATGTTTATATTACTTTAATTACATTTATTGGGATATCAACACATCACTTAAATTTACATAAGCTTATTAGACAGCATATCTAATTAAATTTGGGGAGCAACTTCTTCATACACCATTTGCTAGATCTGCCAATTTGCTCATCTCTCTTGTTGGTCATTTTATCTTATCTTCTATACAAAGCTTAATCCTCCATTAGCCCAACCACTCTTTCTTTCTTGGCTGTTATACCTATGTTGCAGAGCACTATTTGCGGGTAGGGAGAAATGATCATGTATGTGTCCATCATCAATATGAAGTGAGCCTTCAATCCTGATTATCACAGTGCCACCAGGCAATCCTACTGGTCCCTAATAAACCCTCCTGCTGTCCTTATAGGCCAGTCTGAATTTTTACGGCTGTCTCCCTACCTTATCTCCCTTTCTTCTCTTAGCACTCTGGCCTACACTCCACTATAGGGAGAAACGCAGACCATCAAGGGAATGCTATTACATCCCTTGCGTCCACCTATAAATTTATAAGCACTGGCATCTTGCCCTGTCCTTTATCTTCTGATAGGAAGGATTTCCTGCCTTCTACCCAGTATTCACCCTTCCCGCTATGCTCTGGGTCTTATTCAATTCAGCTTATTCAAGTCACCATTGCTCTACTAGCCATTCCCCTACCAAGCCTTCTTCCCTCTCTATTGTCCCTTGACCAATAAATGACCCAAGCAACTCCCTTCCTTTTTTAAGAAATCTCTATACCTAACATGGGGCTTGAACTTACCATCTCGAGATCAAGAGTCACATGCTCCACCAACTGAGGCAGCCAGGTATCTCTCCCCTTCTTTTTTCAGACAATGATCTTTACACAGTAATGCACATTTTCCTATTTCTCATCCACATCACATCACTACAGTGAGTGGAGAGGCAGCAGCTCATGCAAGATCACCAATGACCCCTCGTCTGCCACAACCAATGGGACATTCTACTCCAAACTTAATCTTGCCATGGCATTTCATACTGGGTCCCTCTCCCAGCCTCACTGTTCTCCGAAAGAAAAAGAACTTCTATGTTTCTGATTAGAAATGTTAACACATATTCACTGTTAACATAAAAAAAAAAAAAATCAAAACACAAGGGAAAACATAAATATCACCCACAATTCTCCTATCCAAGGATAACCAAAATTAACATACTGGTGTATCCTCCCCAAATATTTCTCTCTATATATTTTCATATAAAAAGTTATTTTCTGTTTTATAAATGGTGTATTAGTGTATGTGATTTTGTAACTGCCTTTTTCACATTACAATGTATACTGAAGTCATTTGCATGTCAAGGAATACAGATCTATTGCTCAATTTTTAATGGTTGTGTGCTATTCTACTTTTATTTGCACACTATCGCTAGCTAAAAGGCTTTTTAAAGAAGATTTATTTATTTATTTTTAGAGAGAGGGATAGGGTGAGAGAGAGTTGTTGGGGGGGGCGTGGAATCTGGAGCAGACTCCCTGCTGAGTGTGGAGCCCAAAGCTGGGCTCCATTTCCTGACCCTGAGGTCATGACCTGAGCGGAAATCAAGAGTTGGCTTTTTAACAGACTAAGCCACCCAGGTGCCCTTAGCCTGATCTTTTTAACATGCACACCTGATCCCACCCCATCATTCTCATGCTTGAATGCCTTCAGACAAAACCCACCTGGCTCTCTGGTCTTGGACTCCTGGGGCCGTCCCTCCATCTTTACTCACTCACTGCTCTATGGCCCCATCTTCTTAAAGAAGGCTCTGCTTTAATCACTCTTCCTTCAGATGTACTAGACTTCCTAGGACACTGTATTAACAGGCCTCTATAAACGTTTAATGGCTTTTCACGGAGGAGTGAGACCCAAACTCAACTCGAAATGACTACGAAATCTATAAAAACCATGAGCTTAAAAAGAACTCACTGACTCTTCCCAACGAGGAATAGTTTAGCAGATGATAAAACTCTAGGGAAATCAGAAAAAGTAGTTTTGGATTAGGGCACAGGGAACAAAGAGGCATAGCAGAAATCAGTATTCCTACCTGCTAGCCATTAGAGCACCTTCCTACGAGTGTTAAGACTTTTGGTTCATTATTTCAGAAATACAATACCCCTAGGTCTATAATGAACACTGAAGCATGGAGTAAAAACAGGGGAAGATGTTTTCTTCCTATCTTACCACCTCTATCCAAAATTCCTGCCACCTGACATAGATTTTAGCACTGTTCCACAGTCAGAGGTATGACTCGAAGTCAATCACTTACCTTTTCTCATCCCTAAGAGTAACATTCTATGGATCAAAGCACTTTGCTTAACATATCACTTAGGTGCAAAATTAGACCACTGGCTAAATCTCCTAATACCTTAATTTCATATCACCACATCAATGTTTCTCTAAGTGTGGTTTCTTAATCCAGTACTACTGAGTTCCATTTCAAACTGACTAACCAAGGCCCACCTATTCTGAACCTAGTTTTTTATTCATAAAAATCAGGATGGGGTGCCTGGATGGCTCAATCAGTTAAGCGTCTGCCTTCAGCTCAGGTTATGACCTCAGGGTCCTGGGATCAAGCCCACATTGGGCTCCACATTCAGTGAGGAGTTTTCTTCTCCCTCTGCTTGTGCTCCTATTCTCTCTCTCTCTAATAAAATGAATAAAATCTTAAAAAAAAAAAAATAAGGGTGAATTCTGCCCTGCCTCCAGAGACATTGTTATTATTAATAGATATTAGATATTTGATTTGTTTTTTAAATTGTCAAGTGCTACTGAGCAACATTGTAAATTTCTTGAGAAATAGAAATTTGAGGGCAGTATGACTTAAAAAGAAAGGCCACTGAATTTAGAGCTAAAAGCTTGCATCTGAATTTCTGCTTACTAGTTACATAGTTTAAGGCAAGTCATTTGCAACAGTTGTGGGCCCCAGTTTTCACAACTATAAAAATGGAAATAACCTTGAGGAGACTTAATAAGATATTATATACTTATATATAATTATGTATATTGTAATAATACATAATTATGTATAATAAGCAGGACATGAAATATTTAAGTACTTTATATGGTGTAAAGTGCACACAACGCATTGCTACCACTTATTCCAAAGAAGTATGACGTCCCTACTGTGTCAGGCATTGTGTAGGTGACATTATACACACATACACACACACACACACACCCCTAAGACAGAGACTCAGGGCACTGTTGTCTGGGAAGAGAAGATAGAAATCTACACCCACGAGTTTCAAGTCAGTACGGGGCAAGGACTATAAATGGCATAGGTGCCATAGGCACTGACTTTAAGCACCAAGGAAGAAGCAGTGTGCACACTGACCTTGGAGTACTATCAGGTTTGATGCTGGGGAAGCATCTGCCTGGAAGACCTCAGTAACAGAGGCTTCAGAGAACAAGTGCCTATGTACATTCAAGGACCAGCAACACCTCTGGACTGCTAAACGAGACCACCTTGCAAAGGGGTTTACGGCTGGGCCTGTGTAGAGAGTTTAGACTTATCTTGTAGTCAGCAGGAAACTAGTGAAACTTTAAAAGAATGGTGTGTTCTTACGGATGCTTTAGCACACAGAATAGATGGGAGGCACTATAAGGAAGCTATTATTCTACTCTAGACCTAAGACAGTAGTGTCTGCACTAGAACCAGAAGGGGGAAACAAGAGGAAAGTCAAGAGCCAAATGCAGTGTGTGCATGTTTTCATGGGTCAGCCTTAACAGGCCATCTTCTGAGGGCTCCGCTACATCTCTAGGTTACATGCTGGGGGGCCTTGGGCCCGTTATTTAAGTTCCCCTCCCCTAGCATCCAGCCTCAGTCTCCTCATCCGAGAAATGGGGATAACATTTTCTGGTAGGTTGGTTGTGAAGATTCAAACTCGTGTGTGAGCCTCCCAGCTTGGGTAACAGTCTCCGGACTGGTGCCACTTAGTCAAGAAGAGGACCCATCATCAACAATGGCATCTGGCTAAGTTCAGAGCCATCTAGTTTTCTCCTGTTAGTACATGGACAGCCTCCCATCTTTCCAAACAGTCATCATTAAGATCAACAAACACTATGGTGTGCATATTAGATGGCACAAACCTTAAAATATTTATTTTAATTAAATCAAATGTTATGCTGCCTTTTCCTTATTTTGAAAGCCTAAAGACTACAAGCATCTTAGATCTAGAAGCATCCTTAGAAATTAACTGTTATTATTCACTGAATGCATGACAGGCCTCTTTTTGTAAATAACCCAACTTTCGAAGGGGGTTTTAAGTTGCTTTTTACCTTGTACCTGAACTGATTTATCTACGAGGCCCCCAACTGGGGAGGTTCCCTCAGTCTGATGGGTTCTTTCATGTGCTCTTAACCATTTACTCTAAGAACGCAACATAAATTTTAACTTCATCAACATATATATTCAGAAGCTACTCCTGAGTAGGGAAAAACATTACTAATGAATTTTATTACATAATTAACTTTGGTTGCTTCCCCAGTTTAACAAATGAGAACTAGAATTTGTGATGTTATTTCCTTATGTTTCCATTAATGCTGAGCTCTGTGCATTCCAATACAGAGAGGGGGAGAGGAGCAAATGGGGACTCTGAAAAGAACACTTAGCTTCGGGGCGCCTGGGTGGCTCAGTGGGTTAAGCCGCTGCCTTCGGCTCAGGTCATGATCTCATGATCTCAGGGTCCTGGGGTCAAGTCCCACATCGGGCTCTCTGCTCAGCAGGGAGCCTGCTTCCTCCTCTCTCTCTGCCTGCCTCTCTTCCTACCTGTGATCTCTCTCTGTCAAATAAATAAATAAAATCTTTAAAAAAAAAAAAAAGAACACTTAGCTTCATTTGGTCAAAAAATGGTCTTTACAAGGGTTTTTATTATAGGTCCTAAAACACTGCTTACCACAACGTACCTCTTTCCTTGAAAAAGAAAAGATATCCTTGCAGTGGTGAGAAGCTGAAAACACCACACTGTGTATTCATGCCTCCTTCCCATAAACACATCTGTGCATATTATCTGTTTTGGGTAAAGCTGCATGCACAGCTGTTTATGCGGGCTCAACATTTTTTATTCCGTGTTGTTGCAAGGACTGAATTTTTAAGCTGAGCCTGTTGGGAGAGAGCAAATGCATCTCCAGGGGGAGGAGAACCATATGCTTGCTCCTCACTAGTAACTCCTTCCATTTACAGGAAGAAGAGGCTCTGGGTGGTCGGATCTTGTCAGGAAAAGCACGGAGGTCAAGAGCAGAGGGGATCTTTAAGCTAAATGGAACCGAAGAGCTATGCACCAAGGCAAAACTGAACAAGAGGTTAAGAATCTAATGACCGTCTTAGAAGAATTCAGCAAGTTCACATTAAAATAGGCAGTGCAACAGGAATTGTCCAGGGAAAGGTGGGCGGCCCTATTGGCTAGAAAACGTTAATATTAAGAGTATCCAGGTGTAGGTACATAAAGACACTGAGTGCTGCTCTGATTTAAGAATGTTCCTCCCCCAAACTTCTTGGACTGATCGTTGTCTTAAACAGGCCCCTCTTGCCCTCAAGTCCTTTCCTGGCCCACCCGAAATTCCCAGTCAGTATTTCTGATCATTCTCTTTCCAGGCACCACAAAATCATCTCGCACTTCTCACACCGATCCTCCAAGGCCTCACCCTAATTAACTGTCTGCCCATCCCTACTCCTACAATTAAAGCTGCTGAGAGAAAACCACCATATCACGGTCTCCACTTTCATCTGGGCTTTCACTATTGCCTTCTCTGGGTTTCTAGTAAGCTCCCTGTTCTTTTACCTACAGTGGTTACTACATTCGCCATTTGTTTGTGTTCCCAATTATGTGTCTCAAAAGTTTCTTAAATTCTAAATTCTGCCTTAACCTCCTCACCGTATTCATTTATGGCTCCAACATTTGGACATATTCTGAGGTATCGCAAGTCATAATGGCGGCGGGGACTGCTCTCTTGAGCTTCAGACATGCAGATTTCAAAGCTTCCTATTCATGTTTTCTAGAATATTCCACAGCAACTGCAATCTCAGTATGTCCCTAAAAAGTAACAATTTTTTTCATCTTCATCAAACTCTGTTCTTCAGCCTCTGTATTTCTTACCTTATAAATGATATCACCCTCCACCTAAATGATCTAGTCAAAATCTGACATTTTAGATTCCTTCTCTTCTTCTGACCACACAGCTAATCAGTCACCAAATCCTGGTAATTATAGTTCCTAAATTACATTTCAAATCAGTCCTTCTCTCCCATTTCCATGGTCGTTGTCAAGTTGCCAGTATCTCTTGCCTGGTTGGTTGTAATAATGTTCCAACACAAGTAAGCTATCTATCTCTGGACAGAAGCACCTTTAATCTTTTCTTCACAGTGTCGACTCAAATATAGATCTAAAATATAAGTCTGAATCATACAGAAGTCCTCTACTGTTCACTATAAGAAAAAGGCAGAACTTAGCTTGCGACCTAAAGCACTTTAATGTCTGATCTCTAACCACCTCTGGTTTTATTTATGGTTGTTTCTATGGTCCAAAGGTGATAGACTCTATTATATCTTTTTTAAAAAAGATTTTATTTACTTATTTGAAAGAGAGACAAAGAGCGTAAAAGAGAGAACATGCGCAGGGGGGCGGGGCAGAGGGAGAAGCAGGCTCCTCACTGAGCAGGGAGCTTGACAGGGGGCTTGATCCAGGATCCTGAGATCGTGACCTGAGCTGAAGGCAGATGCTTAAGCAATTGAGCCACAGGTGCCCCAATATCTTGCCCCTTCTCAAAGCTGTTTCCTCTGCCTGGGATGTTCCCTCCATTGCCTTTTTTCCCTAACACACACACATTGGTCTGTCTGGCTCTTTCCAATTTATCTTTGAAGACATACTTTAAGTAGATCTTGTCCAAGTCCTGGGCAATTCTACTCACACCCTCAGGCTAAGTTAGGCGCCCTCTTCTGTCATCCCAGAGCCCTCTAAGTACAGTTCTATTACAGAACTTACCCTACTTCACTGTACCATGCTGTCTCCCTCACTAAGTTAGAGGCCCTTAATGCTAAGGGAGGAACTGGAAATGGCGGTGGATGACAAAAATTAGCATCCCAGGCACTGTGCAGATGTTGTTTCATTTAACCCCCCTCACAATAAGCCCTTCAGTAAATCCAGAGTCATTCATTCTAAATTCGTGTCACAAGTCACCTTTCCTGGCAGGCACTGGGCCACGATGGGGAACAACAGTGCTTGGTATCATGACTTGGACAATGGAGGGGAGGCTGGTTCTGAGAGGTCCAGCGCGGTGTCTACACCGAACCATCAGCTCCGCCCGGGCTCCTCCTGACCTGCGCTTCAGGTGCACCTGGCCCTCAGCTGCCCACACCGTGGGCCCCGGTGAATAAGTATAAAGGAACTGAACAATGTTTTTTAAAACATGCTAGGACTTCTAGGAATTCACCCTACAGAAGCAGCAACATGAGTCTATAATAAGTGAATACGCAGAGGATCAATGGTAGGTTGTTTCAAAGAATTAAATAAAAAAGGAAATACCTAAGATGTCTACCAATAGGAGGAGAGAGAGAGATAAGTGGTGAGTCTACGCTGCCATATGAAGCAGCCATTAGGAAGAACCTTGGTAATTCTGTAAGCTAGCTAAATCAACAGTACAAGGCATAAGCCTCAGGGATTACATACAGCTTGATCTGAGTCTGATAAAAGGCAAGTGTACATGTTAATGTACATGTGGCTATGTCTGCATCTGGGTGGCCAGATAAAACACAGAACACTCAGTTAGATTGTAATTTCAGATGAACAACAAAGACTTTTTGAGTTTAACTATGTCCCATGCAATATGTGAGATTATTTATATGGAGAAGAAGTTGTTCATCTGAAATTCAAATTCAACCGAGTGTCTTCATCTGCTAAATGTGGTAACCTTATCTGAACACATATGAAAATTTTGGGAAGGAGCTACAGTTAAAAGTTGTTCCACTGGAGGTGAGGGTAGGAAGGAGGAACAATAGGAGAGACTTCTGCTTTTTTCTGTCAAGTGTTTAAATTGGTAGGATTGTGGGTGATTTTTTTTTTTTTTTTTTGAGAGAGAGAGAGAGAGACCATGCACATGACCATGGGGGAGGGGTAGAGAGAGAAGGAGAGAGAATCTTAAGCAGAGCTCCACCTGGGGCTCAAACTCAAGACCCTGAGATCATGACCCCAGCCAAAATCAAGAGTCCACACTTAAACCACTGAGCCACTCAGATACCCCCAGACCTTTTTCCTTAAGTAGGCTTCATACCCAGTATGGAGCCCAATGCAGTGTTTGAACTCATGACCCTGGGATCAAGACCTGAGCGGAGGTGAAGAGTTGGGATACTCAACCAACTAAGCCTGATTTTTACTTTTTGATGTTCTTCTGAGTTGCCAGTTGAAATTTTATATATATATATATATATATTTATTTATTTATAAAAATACATTTTAATATCACTTTATATAATATAATGATGTATAATTTTAATATTTAATACAATTTAATATGAATATACATATAAATGTCCCTTCTGCCAACCACGTTTAAGTTAATAGGCAGCAATCTTTGGAAAATATAAAAATTAGGGGCACCAGGCAACTTTCAGCACAGATTTTCTAGTCATTACAATCTGTCAGGCACGACACGTGTTGGGGTTTGCCAAGAGGTACTAGGTCTGCCAGTGCTTACTGGTGTTTCCTTAATACCTTATACTTGAAGGGGATTTACTTTTATCTTATACTATTACACATCTAAGAACAATACGGTATTTACACCCCCTAACACACGCGCGCACACACACACACACACACAATGTATTTATAAAGCAGAGCAATGGGTAAGCCGAAAGAATTGTTCCTCATACTTAAAGTTCTTAAAACTCTTCTCATCTGGCATTGTATTTTCAGCATTTTGGGGGTATGTAAAATGCACAATGGAAAAGTTTCTAACATAAATGTCTAGTTATGAGGTTTCACTATGTCACATATGTTTAGTTTGTAGTTTAAAATATTTTACTACATACTTAAAATTGTCAAAATAGGCTTAAAAAGCATTAGGGAAATGTCCTGCCTCTCTATATTTTAAAGTGTTTGGATAAGAGGGATGCCAGTGATGATCAAATCATGTTTGATGCGCGGAGTGGAGAGGAGAAGGATCCCATTAAAAAATTCCTACACACTGGGTGAAGACTTTAGTGCTATACATTATCTGATTAAGGACTTACAAATATACAAAGAACCCTCAATACACAAAGAACTCCTAGAAATCAATCAGAAAAAAGGCATACAACACAATCTTTAAAAGTGGTGGAAGACATGACTAGGCACTTCACAAAAGAGGAAATCCAAATGTCCAGAAGCTTATTAAGAGGTGCTTACCCTTATTAGTCACCATGGAATTGAAAATCAAAAGCATAACTAGACACCATTACAATGGCTTAAGTTGACAACACCAAGTGTTGACAAAGCTTTGGAGCAACTGACCCTCTCACGGCACTGATGGAGAAATACAAATTAGTTTAAACCACTAGGAAACTGGTACAACTACCGGTACACAGAAAAATAAAAACTTCTCTCACAGATATGATGTTGAGTAATTAAAGCTGTACACAAGAAGGTGCACACTTTTATACGAAAAAGCCAGTGTTGTCATTACCTCTAGGGAGAGGGAAGGGGCATGAAGAAGCCTTTGGAAATTTTCTCATTCTTGATCTGGGTGGTGGTGGCATTCAGGTTGAATACATGCTTGAGATGAGTGTATTTCTTTATTGTATGCTTCTTTAACCTCAATTAGAAAACAAATCCCTGACTTTCCAATATCCATCCAAATCTGGGATATTATCCAGCGCACTCATGCTTTTCAGGACCTGTCTGGCAGGCTGAACGTTAGAGGCTTTGTGGACTACAACTCTCGGTTTTCCTTTGGGATCTGTTCATTCTTCCTTCTTAGCAGTATAATTATTTTGCCTAATTTCCACTTGTATCAGTGTCTTCACTGGTCAATGGGAGGAGGACACGGGGTGACACATCCTGTTACATAATCAGGTAATGTGCATGTATGTAAGTGCACTGGAAAGTACCATACGTGTTATATAGATGTAATATTAACCACTGTTTATCTGGCATTTGGAGGACTCAAGGTTTCTCCAAATTACGTTAAAGACACGATATTTTGTTTTGTTTTGTTTTAAAGACATGAGATTTTTTATCACTGCCATTTCCCTGACAATTCTCAAATTCTTGAAATGCAAAACATTAATTATGAGTAAGTTTAAAAAGTGTCCAATCCTATTCCCTACATGGCTCACCACAGTGCCTCACGGGATGGGCTTATGAGGTTCTGACTGTACCTTTCCCACTAGGTGAAACTAGGTATCTTTGTGTATTTCACCAAATCTAAAACACTACCATCTATTTTAAGATTTACTATTATTTTAATGGACCACTAAAGAAGAAAAACAACTGCCAATTAAACTGTGACACAACTCTTTCTTATCACATAGAAGCTTTAGTTACACTTAGTAAAAGGACTCCTTAGACTTTTCAGGTTTGGATTTTTATTATGTATCATTCTTGAACATACACCACAATTAACATTTGAGTGAAATAATTGGATTAAAATTCTTCTCCCTCATAGTTCTGTTCTCTCACATCACTTTTCCATTCAAGAGTTTTTGATGTCTGTGTTTTCCCACATGATTCCCCCTGTATCGGCAGGATTTTCATCCAAGTCACGGACTAATTCGGCAAGTTCTCCAGCACGTGCGCAGTCAGTACCAACTCGGTTGTGACTGGAGCCTGTTGGCAGTGACTGTACAGTGCGCTCCAAATGGACATTTTAGAAGTGATGAAATGTGACAGTTACCCTCTTTGAACCCCAGTTTCCTCTTTAATAAAACAAGAGTCATCCTCACAGAATTACTTATTTTTCAGAAAGAGAGAGAGAGAGACAGCACAAGCAGGGGGAAGGAGAAGCAGAATCCCCGCTGAGCAAGGAGCCATGATGGAGGACTCGATCCCCGGACCCTGGGATCATGACCTGAGCCAAATGCAGATGCTTAACCTCTGCTTCACCAACTGAGCCACCCAGGCACTCCTATACTAAACATTTCTGTTGCTGTTTATCTGATACTAGAACTTAACCAGTTACCTTTTTTTGTTCTTTAAATTTGCTACATCTGTCCAATTTACCACCTATTCTAACCTTAGTGCCTTCTAAAGAGATGGCCACTTATCATCAGTTTGTTGCACACTCTTCCAGACTTGGTTTTATAATTATATGAGATACATAAGTATTTCAGAAAAATGGAACCAAGCTGTCCTTACAGTTCTAAAACTGGCTCTTTTCTCCCTTACCACACTCAACACTATGCTTTAAAGGTAATTCCTTACAGATTAACAACATGCTTTTTAAATTTTCACCCAGAATTCCATTTGGTATCACAGTCTATTTGGCCATTACATTACTGATGAGCCCTTAGGTTATTTCTATGTTTTTCCCTTATAGTTAATGTTACAGCAAACTCTCTTATTCATACCGCCTTTGGCCCTAGTGTCAGGGTATCTCTGAGAGGTGAAACTGCTTGGTCACTGAATAGATATTCATTTTTAGTTTTAATAGATACTGTCACATTGCCTCCAAAATTCTGTATCCGTTCATATTCCCACCAACAGTACACCACTTGCTACCCTGCTAGCAGAGACCTTGATCGTCTCCTTCCTAAACCACTGGAGCAACTTTGACTGAACCCCTGCTTTATCTGCTCCTAAATGAGTACATCACCACCAAATCAATCTGTTTAAAACGCGACAGCGACAGAGTCAGCCATCCACCCAAATGCCTGTCACTATTTCCCAGTGCCTACACGATCACATTTGTCTCTCTCTTGCTTAACTCACTTCTTGTCCTTATCTCTCGCGATGTGCCCAGCCTCATGCTGTCTTTCCTCAAGCAGAAACGGGCCATTCTTGAGACAGACTCCCCAGTCCTGGCTTCCGGTCTGTGTCACTGGTGCCTTAGAGCAACATGGCCAACGTACCAGACCAGTGCGAGCTTCTTCCTGAAGCCCGTCTTTGTTCTTCCCTACTTGGGAGTTCCTGCAGCACTTCTCATCTGTAACCCTCATGTGGCATTTGTCATGCACTGCTGCTTTCTGTGCTGGCTAGTTCTTTCTCTAGTTTACTCTCCCTTTCTGGATTTCAAACCACGTATAAATTGTGTTCATATGACATATTCATATTATTTAGCCCAGTGGCTTGATGTTCTGCTACACAAGAGCTTATAGAATAAATTAGATACACAACTGGAATGTATCTTCTGGCTAGGAAGGCTTCCTTGTTTTTGTTTCAACTATAAAGTAAAAGGTGCATCTGAGGTATATCCAGTATTAGAATATATATATATTTTTAAAGATTTTATTTATTTATTTCAGAGAGAGAGAGAGAGGGTGTGAGCAAGCAGGGGGAGGAAACGGGAATCGGAAGCGGACTCTGCACTGAGCACGGATCACAGAGCCCGACAGAGGGCTTGATCCCAGGACCGTGAGATCATGACCTGAGCCAAAACCAAGAGTCGGACGCCCAACTGACTGAGCCACCCAGGCACCTGCATCTCCATCTGGTCAGCTGCTATCAGGAAAACATAATTAAAAACTGAGGGAAAATGCACAGATGTAAAATATACTATTTGCAAGCCTTTACCTTTTAAGTGTGCCAGAACACAAGACAGAACTCTGAAAACCAACTCCCCAGTATCATGAGGGCACACTGTGTGTTCTGTACTTAGAAATTTCGGAAGTAAGTTTATAGGATTTCATGTTCCAGAGAATCTGAAGATTGGTTTTTTGGTAGCAATTCAGGAGGTAACTGTTATAGTAGCAGTAAAAAATACACGCAAGGACATGCAAAAAGGCATTTCATAATCAGTGAAGGCCCAAACCGAGGCAAGAAAGACCATTAGCAATACCACATAGATCAAGTGATCTTTGTGGGTCACTAAGGCCTCCATGCATCATCTGCTTGGTATCATTTTGGAGAAGCCACTGTAACTGCTGCTCAGATCTTGGTGTAGTGCTATGATCCATTTGGGTCCCTACGTTTGAAAAATACACACAGGTAACTAGAAAGTTCCCTAGGTGATAAATCACCACCCCTTCTATGAGTAAGAGGCTGCACCCTTTAACAATATTTTATACATTTGTAACTAATTTGACTTGCACATTTTAATCCTTATTTATAGATATGAAAACCGGAGGTTTGGAGAAGTTAAGTAACTTGCTCAGGTCACATGGCCGGTAACCATCTTGTTGCCATGGGACCCTCTTTCTCCACATCAAATAAATAAAAAGAAATAAGCAGTGTTTCCTGGGCCTTAAGACCTTCAAGTATTGTAGTACTTCCCCAAATCTAGTTGAGGCGTTGCTTTCTGAGACTCCACAGAAGGCAAAAATATATAACTACTTCTACTCCCCTCCCCTACTTCCCTGACCACACCTGTAGAATTAATGAATGTTCATGCAAAGTTTGCAAGGTGATTTTTGCAACTTAAAGTCAACTGATTCTAACAAGCTACTTGCAGCTGCTCACAGCACAGTGTTTTTCAGTGAATGGAAGTGATACAAATTCCATAATGTATGTAGTTGAAGCCTTTCGAAGGTGCTGTAATGAACATGTCCTTAACAAAGGTTTAAAAAAAAAAAAAAGTCAACTGAGAAATAAAATATATGTCTTTGTCCAAACACAAAACCTGAAATTCCTCAAGGCAGGCATGCTAAATTTTCATTCTTTTAGCCACGTGTGCACTTTTTAAAGAAAGATTACTTATTAGAGAGAGAGGGGAACAGAGGGAAAGGGACAAGCAAACTGTGCTGATTACTGAGTCTGATGCGGGCCTTGATCTCACAACCCTGAGCTCATGACCTGAGCGGAAACCAAGAGTCGGACACTTAACTGACTGAGCCACTCAGGTGCCCTACATGGCATTTTTGAACCTTCTAGCTTCTATTGCACTTCCTTTCCCTCCTTTACGTATTCCACGGGGACTATGTGATGCTCGGCAGCACTTGTCCTGGGCGCCCTGTGAGATTGAGGGCATTTTGCTTTACTTATTTCAGACATCTCTAGTCCTAGTCCTTTGACGGCGCAGTGTTTCGCGTATAGTAGATGCACAATAAAGGTTTCTTGAATTGAATAAAAGCCATGTGTTAATCTGACATATATTCTTACTTGACAAATGTGGTGGTGGCTGTGCTAGAAGCTACCAGGGAAAGAGTAAGAATAACTTCTGCATGAGCATGATTGAAATGAAATAGGTAATACAGAAATCACTACAACTCTTCATGGACCAAAAAGAAGCACATTTAGAATGAGTTTCTAGTTGAAGAGACTAAAAATGCTAAGAATGAAAGTGCTGGCAAAGGAAACATTACAAATTTTGAGGTTAGGTCAGTAAAAACAAGGGTAAAGTTCAAACTAACATTGTTTTTAGAAGAATGTGCAACTAAGTATGGTAATTCATTCCAACCAATAATAAAATGTTTCAAGGATAGGTTATTACAGCAAGTAATTCTATATAAATGAGAATAAAACCACATTCAGAGAGCCCTTGCGAAGTCTACCGGGCTAGAATAATAGGACTTGGGTTACTATTCTAGTACTAGTTTATCTAACTATATGACTTTGGGCAGCTCACCCTACCTCTTTGGGACACATTTCCTTAAATGTATTGTGTGGAAACTGGACTAAATACATTCCAAGGCATTTTCCAATTTGAAAATTTTATAATTTCATTAATTTGTGTGTAAATGATGTCTTCAAACTCCTAAAAAGACCCTCCTGAGTAGATTTAAGATGATTCCTCCAGTTTTGTTGAAGATCCTACTAGAGAAACCTGATCAACTTCTTGAAATTTCAAGTTGAGTTGGTACTATACCATATTTAGAAAATTATCAGGAGGAGTAAGATGGGAATGGTTTGAAGGTACACCCTCTTTAAAGAGTAACACAGAGTCCCGATGACAATTCCGTACTACAAGAAGCCATTTCTGAAGAAAAGTAGAACAAAGAAGTGGAATTAGTCACAGGGTAGAAGGTGGACCTTTTTCAACATTCTAGCTGCCTTCAGGGACCTGACGGACCAACTAGATTGCTGCCTAGAAAATCTGTCCTGTTAACATTTGCGATGGAAATTTCAGGTGCATTCTAACAGATTTTTACAAAGTGTGCTTTGGTTTAGCACCGCTATAACCATGTAAGAATTGAGCCCGGTGATGGGTATTAAGGAGGGCATGTATTGCACGGAGCACTGGGCATTATACACAAACAATGAATCCTGGAACACTACAACAAAAACTAATGATGGGGGTGCCTGGGTGGCTCAGTGGGTTAAA
This sequence comes from Mustela putorius furo, assembly GCF_011764305.1. NCBI lineage: Eukaryota > Metazoa > Chordata > Mammalia > Carnivora > Mustelidae > Mustela > Mustela putorius. The sequence continues at coordinate 35,865,760 of NW_025421998.1, forward strand.
GCCCCTGCCTTCAGCTCAGGTCATGATCCCAGGGTCTTGGCATCGAGCCCCACATCAGTCTCTCAGCTCAGCAGGGAGCTGCTTACCCCTCTCTCTCTGCCTGCCTCTCTGCCTACTTGCGATCTCTTCCTGTCAAAAAAACAACAACAAAAACTATGATGTACTATATGGTGACTAACATAACATCATCATCATCATCATCATCATCATCATCATAAAAGAATTTACCTGGCATAAATTAAATTTTTAAAGAAGGATTTACTGATATTTACTGACAGATTTTACAATGTCTTGTTAAAATAACTCCTAAATTTTGGATCACCAGCAAAAGAACTGTAAGATCTATCTTCTATAAGAGCACTGTATTTGCTCCTTACAAAAGTTGATAGTAAAAATTACAACCTGTGAGGCCTTCCTATTTTTAACAAAGGAAGCAGACACAGATTCTACTACCTACAAGACACTAAATAAACAAAGAAATCCCAGGAGTGGTTTCTGAACTGCTTGCAGGGGGAACAGTGCAATACAATAATTCCCTCAGAATACTAAGACTCCATTTTCAGTGGTCTCTCAAAATCTTCATTTGTTCTCAAATAAAGGCATTAAATAAATACTAAGTCACACAAGAAAAACTGCTAAGAACTCTTCATGTGATAATGAATGTTCTTTTTCAGATGCTACATTATGACTGATATTTTAAGGAGAAAAGGGGTGGGAGTGGGATAAATTTTTGTCTTGAACTAAGTTGGGCTCTAATTCATAACTGTGTTAAAGTTCCCTTGTCATTCTCCTAGAATTTAAAAAAAAAAAAAAAGAATAGGGCAGGATTCTTTTACTGTAGAGTAGAAAACTTCACTAGAGATTATCTTCATGTGGACTCTTCTCTGGACAGCAATACAGCAACAGTAACCACAAATGAGTGACAATTTACAGATTTCTGAGGAAGCTCATACAAGTAGTGATCAGGTAGGCAGTTCTGCTAAATTTCTACAGGATTCTTATGTTACAGAAACGAGCTGTATCTCTGAAAACATGCTACATATTCCTTAATGGTTTAATAGTAAATTTGCAGAAGTAAGGGGATGTTCTCCTTAACTTTGCATCTACTTTTCAAGGTGTTAAACAAAACACAATCTATGAAATGAACAGCCAGTATCTACTGAAAAGCTTTTATTTTGGAATTCTATCACTGACACCACTGGGTTTAATAATATTAATAAAATTAAATATATCTGTCTTCACTTTTTTACGAATTTATTTTATACACATAGAGGCTTATAATAATTAAAATCATAAAAATAAACTGCCTCAATGACCCAGAGGGCATAGAAATACTAAAACATTTATGTAAATAGGACTTACTCATTAAATAGCACTGACAAAGCTATATAAATTATATTTAATTCTACCATGGCGACTTAGATTAAAACCATCTAGTGGATTGTGCAAGAGTCACAAATCTAGCTCCTGGCTTTTTACTTGTGTGAACTTGGGCAAGTCATTAATTAGCTGGTTATTCCATCTGCAAAATGAGGACAGTGCTACTTCTCAGCTGCACGAAAATGTCGCAGGCTCAGCTTCAAGAAGCTTCCCCCAGAATTTAATCCTTTCAAAAAGCCAAATCCAATTAAGATATTAATGTACAGGAAATATTAATTGTCCTTGTATTTGCAGACTAGCTAATGTCTTCCAATGGCATTACTGAAGTTGAGCTCTTCAACTGTTGATGAAAATAGTCACACTTATTGATTCCCTAGGCTCATGTCTACTTGAGAAGGCTGAGGGAAAACAGGGGATATGTTCTGGGGAAAAGAATGCAGTGAATCATTAGGACTAGAAGTGAAATGAAAAGTTATACCAAATCCTGTCAAAACTTTAGAGCTTAAAGTGAGAAATAACTTTTTCCCATGAGAACTCAGTAATTATAATTGTAATGAGTGCTAGGAAAGGTTTTCAAGTTCTTGGCTGACATGTAAATATCAGCATTTTCAATGAAATCTGCCATTTTATAAAATACAGCACTATTAATTAGTTCCAAAAGCCAGAGAATTTTTATGGAATTACATATTACAGATCCATGACTACCAAAGTGGTTCATCATGATTGATGTTATGATTCTGAATACCACGGGAGTTAGTAATGATTCGGTGACTTCCCATGAAATTCAACCCAGTGTTTTTTTTGGTCAAATTGGCTCATCATTGTTCACCAAATTGGTATTTTCTCTGCTATCCTGTTTCCAATCATCTGGTATTCCTCTGGAGCCTACACAATCTTCAGGTATGGGCTTTAATTAAAGCCTGATATTGTATGACAGACCCTGAAATCAGGCCTAAGGAACAATTTTGACAAAACAATGCTATTTTCAACATGAGTAACTAGGGGCACATGGGTGGCTGAGTTGGTTAAGTGTTGGCCTTCGGCTCAGGCTATGATCCCAAGGTCCTAGGATCTAGCCCCACATTGGGCTCCCTGCTAAGTGGGGAGCCTACTTCTCCCTCTCCCTCTGTCTCCCACTCCCACTACTTGTGTTCTCTGTCAAAGAAATAAATAAAATCTTTAAAAAAAATAAAGTAAACATGAATAAGTATAACTTAGTTTCTACATGTTTTCCTTTTTAACTGAAATAAAAATCTACTTTGTAGTGAACAAATCCACTTTTGAACACCAATATGGGACATTTATTAGTTTATTAAATTATATGCTTCTATATTCACCTGAGCTCAAGCAGAAGTCAATTACCAATCATCCCTAAAATCAGAGATCAATAACATGAATAACAGAAAAACTCATATACAATCTACTCATGTACAAGACAAGAGATCCCATAGTTAGGGACTGAACATATATTCATGTGAACTCACATTTACATATACTTCACTGATTCTCCTTTGCAATCTACTTTGTAAAATATTACGAATACCTAAAGAGGCAAATTTCCCTAGGTCTATATATTCTTTTGACACTAAAACTAAGAAATAGGGACGCCTGGGTGGCTCAGTCGGTTAGGCCACTGCCTTCAGTTCGGGTCATGATCCCAGGGTCCTGGGATTGAGTCCCACGTTGGGCTCCTTGTCCAGTGGGGAGCCTGCTTCTCTCTCTGCCTCTGCCTGCGACTCTGCCTGCTTGTGCTCTCTCTCTGACAATAAATAAACTTTAAAAAAATCTTAAAAAAAACACTAAGAAATATTTTTATGTGTTACTAGATACACTTAAAATTGTACAGGAAGGCCATCTTTTAAAATTAGTGTCTCTTGTGCCAACAAGGCCAACTTAAAATGGGTACATGAAATATACAGCCTGACATTATGGCACAAGTTGACTGTGCCCTTGCTGAAGACAGTCACCTCTACCCCAGATTTGTGGTTCCCTCTCACTCCCTGCTGTCAACAGGGCAGGGAGACCCCTCTGTTGCAGCTGAGGTTGGCTAGGAGTCCTGTCGTACTGACTCAGCCTATAGAATGATACGAACAGTTCACCTGTGAAGGAGAGCCATGAGTGCTCTCTGCTTCACTGTGAGCTCTCAGACAAGTCCCTAACCTCTCTGAGCTTCTGGTTTTTAATCTGTAAAAGGAGGGTCTCCCAACTAGATGATGCAATAGAATTGGAACAGCTCTAACATTCATCAGTGACATCTCCAAGCTGTCCTTAGTGATCATGCCACTACTTCTTCCACAGAAGAGATGAAGTTCAGATAAAAATGACACAGTGTTGGGGTGCCTGGGTGGCTCAGTGGGTTAAGCCTCTGCCTTTGGCTCAGGTCATGATCTCAGGGTCCTGGGATTGAGCCCTGCATCAGCTCTCTGCTCAGCAGGGAGCATGCTCCCCCCCCCATCTCTGCCTGCCTCTCTGCCTACTTGTGATTTCTCTCTCTGTCAAATAAATAAATAAAATCTTAAAAAAAAAATGACACAGTGCTTTTTCTACTCAATTATCCTACTGGTTGCTGCTAGCCCTCACTTAAAGTTATGCTAGGATTTTCCTGAGGAACACGAAGTAAGAACTCCGTGAAAACCAAAGTATGATTATTCCCTCCAGTGTTTTGTCCTCGGTGCAATCACACAGATGACCATGAGCTCATAGTCATAGATCATCACTGCTGGTCACTTTCAGAACACCTGTCTGATAAACGCTCATTCCCCTCGAGCAAAACGGTATCTTTTCAGAAGAGAAACCTTCCAAGGACACAAATATGAACTCAGTCACCTGTTGGGAGGTTCAAAACTGTAATAAACCTTCTCTATTTCTCTCTAAACCACTTCTAATGATGAGTTCAGACAAATAAGTTTCCACAAACATAGGTCCACAGGGAACCATCTCATTATCCATCCTTCCATACCGGCAATCAGATCTTCACGAGAGAAAAATCTACCCCAACGCAAAGTATGTGCTTACAAAAAGGTCAGTCACGGGACTCAATCTGGATTAAGAGCACCTTAAGCATTTCCATCTTTCAAGAACTAAAAACAGTTTTTGAAAGCTTCTAAATTATCTCACTGTTTCTCATCTTGGATGGCCTGCCTCCTCTAAAACTGGCTCTCCTTCCCCAATGTGCTGGTCTGTGTTCTCAAAGCCGCCACAGCTCTTGGTGAAGACGGCCTGACAAAAGTCAGTCAGCAAGATGGATCTCTCTGGAAATGGCGGCTGTCTGGAGTCCACCAACTTTAACGACTTTGGTTTGAACTGAAGAGGAGTTTATTGCCCTCCGGCCCCTGTCCCTGGGGCACTAAATCACCCACGATTAAAGGGCCAGTTTCCCCTCACCCTCCTCACCTCCATCACTCTCCTCTGCTCCCGGCAGAGGCATAAAAAACCCTCCCCAAAGGACAAAACCTGCCACCAAGGCAGCAGCACTGTGGTAATTTCCCAAGGCATTATGATTGATAATGATCAGCAGAGCAGTGGGATAATAGCTCCCCTCAATTTACCGGTCCCTTTGAAGGGTTAAAATCTGGCAGATGTTGATAGCTGACACTCCTTGCTAACAGGAAAGACACATTGCTGTGGGGCCCACTTCTAGGCTTTCCCGTCCCTGCAGCTGTCTGTGTAGAGCTAATTGTATCCACTTGTTTAACCTCGGGGAACGTCTGGAGGGGACCCAGTGCCACAAGGGTACCTTTTTTTTTTTAACGGTCATTTCCTCTCTGGTGTAACTTGCATGACAGTATGTGACAAGCAGAAATTAATGGGGACACTGCTGTGCCAATTCCTCCTGAATTGCTGACACTGGCTACAGGCTGCCTGTTTGCCACCCAGCCAAGACCTCACATGAAACATGGCGAGGGGCCCACAGCTCTATTCACCAACCAGCCAGCTGGTCAGTGATGAGAGGAGCCACAACAATGTAGGGCGCACAAACCAGGAAGAAAATGCTTTACAAACCGCTTCACACCAAGGAGGTAGCGTTTGCTGGGAGTTCATACGCCGGTTTATTTTCCTGAGTGACAAACCGCAAGGCTCCCATGGACAAAGTACTTTCAACAGAAGAAGTATTCCTCTCCCAAGCTCTTCTCAGGTTTGGGGCCGGAACATCATCTGGGCAAAGGGAAGCCATCCGAGATTCATCTCCAAGGAGGCTTTTCCAGCAGACGGCTTCCAGGAAGGCCTAGGCGCCAACAGGGTATCTCTTGCCTCTAGCTAACTACCATGCTGCTGTCCAGTTTAAAAATTCTAGGCATGGGGGTCTCTTTCACTCTTTCTCACACACACAGGCACACATACAAAAGGATCTCGAGTTCAAGCCCATTATGTGTCTGCAACGTTTTACAAGGTTGGGGAATCTGCCCCAACCTTGGCAAGATCCACTTTCTCCTCTTAATATAATCAGAAACCAAACTCTGCCGGTGGTCACTTAAAATGGTGGCTCCCTTAGCAATCAGGCCCCGCTGATTTCAGCTCAAACAAATCAAGGCTCATAAATTTAAAAAGCAAAACAAAAACCGGCATGGTAGAAAAGTCACCTAACCATGATCTTGGGTACAACTCAAAAGTCAAGTTGAGGGAGAGACACGGGAAGTTGTAATAGGAAAATTAGACTACTTCGCGTTTTATAATATACTTGGAAAGCCCTAAGGGCATTTCAAAAAGGCACAAGAAAGAGGCTCCTCCATTTTATGTCTGGACATGGCTTGGGGTGAAATTCTGGTGCTCTGAAGTAGAGGATACTCTCACATAAACAAGAATCTATTCAACTCACTTTTTTCTTCCATCCCAAGTTTTAAAGCGTATTAGATACAAAGATGGAGCCAGGTTCTAAGAAATCAAGGAACACTCACAGCAGCCAGGACATCCAGCAAAATGAACGATGTGCAGATTCTGATCTAAGTTAGAGCGGCCTCTTGTTTTTGCGGGGGGCAGGAATTAAGGGGGGAGAGAACACAAGAGCCTACAGCATTACCAAGCTGACCCTGCAGATTAAGAGGACGTGGTTTCCATTACAAGAGGACCTCTCAAAGCCAACATGAGAGTGGGGTCCTCAGGATGGTCATTCCTTGGCTATAAAGAGTTAGCTGCAGGGAAGAGGCATCCTACCTTTCCACCAGCAAATGGGATTAATAAAATTCTCCAACTCACCCTGACAAGGAGCACAAGACCAGAGAGAAAATGAAATAGTATGCGTGCACCCACCCACCAAATAGCGGATTGGCTGTTATTTCTGTAAATATAATCTGTGAGAGATCCACTGCATTTATGAAAGGTGTAAAATGTTTCTAACTCAGACTGGACCGCAGGCCTGGAAAAAACACAGAGGAAGAGGTTATGGAAATGGAAATGCTAATTTCTTAAACAAGCACATTTCCAAAATATACTATATAATGCTATATACTATACTATATATAAATATACTGAGCCTTATAATTTTTTTAAAGATTTATTTATTTTAGAGAGAGAGAGAGTGCAAGCAGGAGGGAGGAGCAGAGGAAGAGGGATAAGCAGACTCCCCTCTGAGTACAGAAACCGATGCAGGGCTCAAGCCAGGACCTTGAGATAAGGACTTGAGTCAAAGTCAAGTCAAATCAAGTCAAACGCTTAACCTACTGTGCTGTCCAGACGCCCCCAGAGTACTACACTGAACCTTTTTAAAATAGTCACTGCGGGCATAGTCTTTAAGGACCCCTGCTTTCTCATCAATAAGTGGTAATTTTAATTCAAATTCAAACATTCTGAATCCGAAGGATGCTGAGAACATACTATCTAAATAATAGGTCTTTACGGCCAAGACCAATGCCGAAATGTTAACAGACAGGAATCCCATTCAACTTCGGACATTCCCTCTTATGTGACAAGTGGGTGGAATGAATTGGAATCTCTCAGAATCCCTTCCGCAAATGTTACTAAGACCCGTGCAGGACCTGAGCTCAAGGTGTGATGCCCACAGTCTCTGCTACAGCTCTGTCAGGAGGGGTGCTATAGGTGGGTGGGGGGCTGCTTCTCACCTTGTTTCCCATTAACTACAATAATATTTGCATTGATGAGTTTAGCTCCAGCTTACATTTCTGAACTCCCAAGTTTTTCCAGACTATAAATACCCAATTTAACAATGCCAGACGGAGTAAAAGAACTCTGCATGTCTAATTTCATCACAGAGACATGTTCTAGAAATGAGTATTTTTAAGTTAAATGGGGGATACCTGTACTTATTAAAACAGCCCCTCTCAGCTCAAATGCCACGTTGCAGTGGTCAAAAAGTTGCACAGCTTGTTAAAGGTTACTGGCTTGCACACGTTTGATTTGTGAGTTAGGAAACTACAAACCGTATTTTAAAAGGCAATGCAGCAAGCAGCTGGATATAACATTTCCAGGCTTCCCAGCCCTTCTGGATGCTTCGTTAGGCCTCTTATCAGAAGAAGAAGAAGAATAGAGATCTCTGTTATGGCTTTCCTGTGGCAAGGAAAAGACAAGGCGATGATTTTCCAGTCCATTTCCCCTGGTAACATGCTCATCAATCACCGGAGGCTAGGACTTTGTTATTTGGGCTGGAGGAAAGAGAGCTCAGTGGTTTCTATCCCAGTGGAATGAGGCTCTCTCCTATGCAATGCTTTAGGTTACTATCAAGGGTGTGTTGCCTCTACCTTAAGAGTATTTGGCTCTGATGGCTTGTGGCTCACAGGGCTCGGCGGGAACACAGCAATGACTACTGACTGACATCTACTGCTGATTCAGGCTGGGATTAAAGTGGTTTTGGAACAGCTTGCTTGGTGATGCCAGTTTTCCGAATCCAACAAGGGGACTACCAAAGCTGTAGGGATTTCTTGTTCTGAAAACGACGTATCCTTAACAATTTTCATTTACTATCACCCGCACTGGTCTATGTTCATCTTCATATGTTCAAAAGGACTACAATGGAAAAGGATGACAGACTTTAAAGGAAGGTTCCCCTCCCCACCCAACATTCAGAAAATAACAAACAAACATACATTCAAATTTTTTTTGGCAGCACTTCCTCCGCTTTAACTTTGAAGAAATACAGGTTGTCCTAAGCGTTATTCCTGTTCTCGTGAGGGCAAGTACATGTTCCAAAGATCACTGTTAGCGTTTTGAGTCTCAGATATTCTTCAGGAAAAATTGGAAAGACGTCTGACAACCCTTCATTAAATCAATTTTGCATTCATTATATCTTATCCATTTATCTATCTATCTCATCTATTTGGCCTGTATAGGTAATCTCCCTGTACAGACCAATCCAGGGTTTGAAAGAAATGTTCCATTTTTATTTTTAAAAATTTTTTGCAGGTACAGAATAAACACAAATATCCAAAAAAGCCTTTCCTTAACTATACAATGTTAACTGTTAGGAGCTCATTTTAGTAAGAGGATGAAAAGCTGATCTGAGGTAAAAAACAGTGAAAACATTCCATGCGCACTAAAGAAATCCACGCCTATGCCTGCCACTGTAGTAAAAATAGACTTGTAAATTCATTCTATAGAGTTTACTACTCAGTAGTAATTACCTCCGTTTACAATCAAGTGAAATTCCCCCATAGCCCAATTATTCCATTTAATGGTAATATGACAATAAGATTAAAGGAGACAACAATGGTGTCAGTAAATCTTATTAGAAAACCAATCATTTTTTTTCGACTCTTTCAATGTTTGTTGTTTTATCATTATTAGCATCAATAGGCATGTACTAAATGCTTTTAATGTATATACATTGATTATTTTACAAAATCAGTCTTACGGTGTTCCTAACAGCAAAGGAAATGATATTATGTTGATAATTCTTATGCTTAGCCATGAAGAAAAGATTCAGATGTAAGAACTCAAACTTCTCTGTAACAGAGTGTATTCCCCATAAAAATAAAACGATGTTGAAACACCCTTGTCAGATGTTAAGACTATTAGGCTGAATTATAGGAAATTTCTATTTTTGTAGGACAAAAGCAGTCAACTACTGACCATTCATATGGCTTTGTGTAGTAATAGTACATGCTCACTCTAGACTTTAGACTTTTTTTGTTTATATATATAAACAACCTATAATATCTCCACAGAGATACATGTTTTTAATGTTTCAGTATATTTCCTTCTGGTTTTCAATATATGAACTTGAGATGGACTTCAAACTTACGATCATATTGTATAAACAGTTTGAAGCTTGTCTTTCTTTATGCAATTATTCTTCAAAATTTTTTTTTTGCAAAAATCATTGTTAGATGAATTTTTGTAATTTATTTAATCTTAGTACATCCTCCTTTTTCATGTGTATTTCTCTGATTATCTGTAAGGCTGAGGATTTCCCCTATCTTTCAACCATTCCATGTACATGTGTTTTTTCCTGACTGCACATTCCTTCTCTATATCTAAATTGGGTAATTTCTTATTGGATTATAAAAGCTTTTTATATGTTAAGGATACTAAACTTGTCATATTTTAAAAGTCGTTTTATTTGCCTTTTAGTTTTTTTAATAATAATTTAAGATTTTTATAGTCTAGTCCATGAATTGTTTCCTTTGTGATAATATCTATAGTGTTTTGCTTAGAAAACTTGACTCTCAGATCTGATATTTGCTTATATGTTATTCTATTCATTAAAAAAATTAACAGTGACCCCCCCATACACACTTGCCTTTTGAAACTATAGAGTGTTTATTAGACTTTGTACAAAACCATAAAAGAGGGCACTTGCTTGGTATCCAAAGCTGAAAGTGCTGTCTTCAGTCTCCTAACCAGCACTAAATGTTACTAAATCAGGCCTGTTTCTAGCAAAATTTACAAGCAAACTCAGCTGTCTCTTTTCTAAGGAAAATTTCCTGCTGTACAAAGGGTTACCTCTGAACAGTATCTCCATTATTTCACCCATGACTCCATTCCTAATTTTCTGTTTTCTGGCAGCTGCTCTCTGACTTACAAATAATGCGTGTCTTTGTTTAGAGTTCCTTAAAAAAACTGTATATTCTAAATGTGGAAGAAAGCTCAATTTATTTTACTTTGAAACCTGAGAAATCAATAACATGAACCATATGTTAATTATGGAACTTAGTGATAAATAAAGTAAGAAGGTCCTGAGAAACCTTGCTGGTGAAAGTGATGGTAGTATTGAAACAGAAAAGGAAAGAAGTCCTTTCTCTCGGTGGGTGATGCTTTCATAAATCTCTCTGCTTGGGAGGATACCAAAATGCAACTCTTTTCTTAATTCATTCTAATGTAATTTATATTTCACTTTCTTCCGGTTCCTAAGTGTTTTCCATCAAGGCCTTAACAGTAATGATGAGTTGATTACCAAGGACCAGTAGTACAGGAGCCACGTTTAGAACAGATGATGTTAAAGACAGAACTTAACTGGTATTTTTGTCCTTTCATGTCATTTATTGGCATTATATAGTTTTTGCACTGAAGACATGCATCAACCAATCCTTAATATCTGGTGGAAAATATCAGAGAACTTACTAGGTTTACAAGATAAATTGCTGTGACTGGGGTAATACTCATAATGCGGGAATAAGAGTCATATAATGTTTCAGATATTTACATTTGACATAATCACACGCTTTTTAAAAAAGCTACTTTTGGGGGGTTATTGTGGGTTATAAATATCTTCTTTTTCCCTTGGGCCGATACAATTAATCGTCTTGTTACCACCAACTCATTTCTTCCCTTTCTTGTACCCTGTCCTGCTGAGAGGAACATATTTTCATAGGAGGCGGTAGAGGGAAGCAGGGCCCTTTCTTATGGCCTTTACACCAAATTAGTCTCAACAAACACATCAGGTCTTCAGCTATGGGTGATGTGAATTTCTCAGTTCCAGATTTGAACATTAAAACGTCATATATAAGTGAAATTAAAATGTCAACAAAGAGCACTTCAAGCATTCATTCCATACTAGACATAGCCAAAGAACATCTTAGACTGAGGGTAACTGTTTCCATATCAATCAAAATCTGACTGCTCAATGCAGACTTAATTAACCGGTAATGTCGCAGTTCCCAAACTTAATTCATAGTGAAAGCTCCTATGCCCTGTGGTCCCCAATTTCCTGCTAAGTTCTATTTTAGCCTTCCAATCTAAAAGTGGTATGACTCTACTGGAATAGAATGATAAATATTTCTTTGGTTTGTCCAAGAAAGGAAAAATGAACAAGTATGGTTAAGGACAGCAGAGAGCAATGGTAAATATAAAAATCAACAAAGCTACCAGCTTGTATTTGTTAAAAGCTTCTAATGACATGATCTCAGGGTTCTGGGATCGAGTCCCATGTTGGCGCCGTGCTCAGTGGGGAGTCTGTTAGAGATTCCCTCTCTCCATTTCCCTCTGCCCCCCACCCCTGCTCACGTGCCCTCTCTTTTCTTCTCTCTAAATAAATCTTTTTAAAAAAGAAAGTTTATAATGACAGCTGGAAGAAATTTGAGCACTCATTGCTTCTAATATGGGAGTACCTGAATACTATGTTTGGCACTGCTGTCAATGCTAAAAAAGCTATCACCCACCTAACTTTCACATGGATTTGGTTCTTTACCTGTAAAACAGGTTAAGAATTCTGGACCAGTTACATTTGCAAGTCTGGTAACAGTTTATTAATTCAAGACCACAGAGAACTATGAAAACATAAGTGAAATGAAACAAAAAGCGTCTTCCAAAGGTCAAATTGTGATGCGTCATTAAGAATTTTTTTTAAAGAATAAGATTTCAGAGTGGCTTAAGAATTTCTAGTTAGAGGGGCGCCTGGGTAGCTCAGTGGGTTAAAGCCTCTGCCTTCAGCTCAGGTCATGATCTTGGGGTCCTGGGATCGATCTCTGCATCGGGCTCTCTGCTTATGGGGAGCCTACTTCCACCTCTCTCTCTCTCTGCCTGCCTCTCTGCCTACTTGTGATCTCTATCTATCAAACAATTAAATAAAATCTAAAAAAAAAAAAAAAGAAGAAGAATTTTTAGTTAGAATTCTCATATTCCCAAGTGTTTTCTTTTTTAATTTTTATTAGTGAGTTACATTAGAACATCTTAAGGAATACAACCTCAGTGTTCTCTCTCTCTCTTTTTTTTAAGACTTTTTTATTTATTTGACAGAGAGAGAGAGAGAGAGAAAGACAAGAGCAAGCCCAAGCAGGGGGAGCAGCAAGAGGGAGAGGGAGAAGCAGGCTCCCTGCCAGGGAGCCGGATGTGGGGCTCAATCTCAGGACCCTGGGATCACAATCTGGGCAGAAGGCACATACTTAACTGACTGAGCCACCCAGACACCCCTAAAACCTGGGTGTTATTAAACAGGTGTTGTACGTATGGGTGACTTTAGTTAAAATGCCACACCGGACTTCACCTGGGCTGAGATCTGACCCTTCTGGTGGCTGGCATTATTCAGGCACAACAAGCAAGTATTTCAGAGGGTTGAGTCATCTCAGAATGTATTCCATTCCCCATGCCAGTCCTGCCATAAGTCACACATAAAGATACTGAAGGAGAATATTTTTTAAACCGCGGTGTTTAGGAGTGCCTGGGTGGCTCAGTGGGTTAAGCCTATGCCTTCGGCTCAGGTCATGATCCCAGGATCCTGGGATTGAGTCCCGCATCAGGCTCTCTGCTCCAGGCTCTCTGCTCTATCTCTCTCTATCTGCCTCTCTGCCTACTTCTGATCTCTCTCTCTCTCTCTGTCAAATAAATAAATAAAATCTTTTAAAAAATAAATAAATAAACTGCGGTGTCTATAAGCATCACCAGAGGGTACTTACTAGACACTCCTTCCGAGAGCAGGTTGGAGAATTGGTTAGGGCAGGACGACTGTTTTAAAGGAGCACTCGAGGCAGTGGTTATGTAGCTGATTAACGACCACACCTGGAGAAACATCATGTTTACCTACCCTCATTAACCCTTTATTCCATGGAACTCCTTTTTTGCAAAATGTGTTGGGTTTAGTCTATTTTCCAGGCATCTCAATTAAGCTTACTATTGCATGGCAGTAGTGAGACTTTTTAGAGATTAGATTTATACTTGATTATTTCTAACAGTCCAGAATTATCTTTTACTTCCTAAGACTTCAAGTGTCACAGTATCCAGATGCTTGGCATCAGTCCCTGATGTAGATACAGAAGTCCAAATTCAGGTCAAGTTCTCCTCATTTCATATTCCACTGGAGTCGATCTTTTTGGAGAATTTTTTTCTTTTAGAATGATGATGAGAAAGAGGAAGAGCAGAATGAGAGGAATCGCAACAACAGTTCATACATTGGAGGTATTTGAGTCTCACGACTGCTGCTGTCGGGTTTTCAAGGGCTCGTTACACAAGTGTTTGTGAAAGCATTATTCATTTGACAAATATTTACTAGAACCAAGAACGATTTTCTTAACTGCAATGAAAGAACTGATTAATCCTTTCCACCTTGCTTAGGAATGAGGAATAAAATGCTATTTTAGATAACTGGTGGATACCATCTTTATAGACCTTTCACTAATTTAAAATGTAGTGACTGTAAATTGTTAACAACTGTTCCAGCGGAACGGTGCTATCTTAACTTCCAAACTCCCCAGTGCATAGAAGTATCTGTAATTTGGGGGTAAGAAGGATCAAAATGCAAATGAATAAATAGAGGACAGTATTTTCAGTTAGATTTTGTAAAGTCACTTAACTTCAAAACTGTGACTTCTCCTGGGGGGGGTGAGGAGGAACTTTGGACACAATGCTGAACGTATCCTTACGGCAAACTTAGCTTCAGATTTTAAAAAATGTGTAACTACTGAATTATTTTTTACATATATATCCCGCAGAGACGAGAAGAGGGTCTGCCCTTCATAGCGTCAATCATTCTCTTCATTGGACTTGGTTTCCGATCCTTAGTATAAAACCTATTTAACAGAATCCAACATGGAAAGATGGTAATTTCTGGAATTTTGGTAAGTCAGTAGTACACGAACAGAGGCAACACTTTATAGTTCTAGTGGAGATCAGTTATTGGCTTTAGACTACATCTAAACCAAGCCAAAGAGGTGAATCCTTAGTTACAATGTGGATAATCCCAACGCCCTGCCCACTGTAAAGAATGTGCAGGCACAAAGTGGATGTGTTGAGACAGGACGTACCACATGGACTTATTCTTCTACGTGTGTGGATGCATAATTACATACACAATCTAACCTTGAAAAAGTACAACTTACTAACTTGTACCATGGGTCCACTGATTCCTACATTTCAGAATAAATTCGAGGATTAGTGAGGTAAGCACCTTAGTATAGTGACCAACCTCTGTTCATCAACCTAGGAGTGTCCCTTACATTCCAGACAGCACACTAGTATTGGCGTAAGTGTAATCAACTGCAGTCCTAACCCCAAAGCTCTTACCTTCCAGTTGGGAAAGACAAACACATACAAGAAAATGAATGAGATAACTTCAGCTCAGAGTTATGAAGAAGATAAAACAGAACAACAGGGGAGGGAGAGGTGTGGAACATTCCAAACAGCACTAACAGTCAGTACATTACACTCCAAGCTGGAAGCATGGCAGGAGAACAGAAAGAAAGCAGGTGTGGCCGGGGAACAGTGGACCAGAGAAGGGTGGAGGCACACTGGAATTCGAAGGGTGGAGGAAGAAAGAGCCCTCCGTCATGTAGGACTCCTGATTTTATTCTACAGGTCATGGGAAACCACTGGAGAAAAGTTTTCAATGGGGGAGTAACACTTTATGTTTTAGTAAGGTCCCACTGGTTGTTATACCGAGGATGATGAATAAAAGGCGCAGGAATGGAAGACAGCATACTGGGTTACAAAGCTGGTCTGATGGATTAAGACTAGAGCTTTAGCAATAAAGATACTGAAAAGTAGTTGGACTGGGGATATCTTTGGGGGAATAAAGCCCAAAGTACTTTCTTGGGTAGGAGAAGAATAAATGAAACAAGATGGGATCAGGAGGGAGACAAACCATAAGAGACTCTTAATGTCACAAAACAAACTGAGGGTTGCTGGGGGTAGGGGGGAGGGAGAGGGTGGTGGGGTGATGGACATTGGGGAGGGTATGTGCTACGGTGAGTGCCGTGAAGTGTGTAAACCTGGTGATTCACAGACCTGTACCCCTGGGGATAAAAATACATTGTATGTTTATTTAAAGAAAAGAAAAAAAGAAGTACTTTCTCATGGACTGGATGAAGACTGTGAAGGAAAGCAAGAAACCAAGAATAATGCCTAAGAGTGGGGCTCAAACAATGGGGGCCTGGGGAAGGCTTCAACTGGTAAGAGGATCCTTGGGCAATGTTTTGGTTATGAGATATCATATGGTGATAGCATGGGGAAGAGCTCAGCCTGGAGGATATATGGTATCTGAATATCATATGATATCTGAAGATTCTGGATGGAATGACATCACCTGGCCAGAAAGTATAGACAGCAAAGAAAAGAGGGCGGAGGGTGAGGCCTTGAATGTTCCAACACTGAGAGGAAAAGAGTCAGAAAAAAGACTATAACCAGGGAGCTTGGGCACATGCTAAATTTAGATGAGGAATATCCCTGTTCTATGCAGAGCCTCTCTCTGCTGTGTGTCACCACGGTGAAACACACTGGGTATACACTGCCTGTGACTTTTTAATGGGCTCTATAAACAGATTCAATGCCTAAGGTGAAGAAACATTTTCTAAAGCGATTCCAACTTACCTGTTACTAGCTTGATCAAAGTGTCGTTTGCTTACTTTAGTGAGTCAGTATTTATTTTAAGTGAGTCAGTCTTACAGTACACCTTTAGAAAGACACTAGCTTTTTTTTTTTTAACCCCTATTTCCTGTTAGGAAAAGAAAAATCCAAACCAGCAAGTAACTGTTATAATTGTTATTATCTACTTTTAGATAATCATGTATTTGCATAATTCTGTCCTTTGTCTCCTGATGTTTTCAGCTTACTCCAGGGCTTGGGAAACTG
Source organism: Mustela putorius furo (assembly GCF_011764305.1). NCBI lineage: Eukaryota > Metazoa > Chordata > Mammalia > Carnivora > Mustelidae > Mustela > Mustela putorius. The sequence goes on from NW_025421998.1 coordinate 35,882,086, forward strand.
TCTAAGGATTTCCTTCTGGGGGAGTCCTCAAAATCTAGATTATCTAAGTATGTTCTTCCTGAAGAAGTTTCTTGATTCACTGAAAGTTACCACAAGTTTAGCTCATATACTCTATATTTCCCCCCAAATTTGGGGAAAACTCAGAGTTGACTCACTTCCTTCTGAGGATCTCTCCTCCTGGAGTCAATGGCCAACTGTGGGTGCTACACTGCTGGCTGTTCTTAGACTGGCTGCTTACGTCTTCCTCAGAGCAATAGAGCTGATGTTCCTCTTAAAGATATCCCCTTCCAATTCTATGTGTATGTGTCAGGAGAACACATACATAGTGAAGGGTGTGGTCTGTGTGCAGAAAATACTGCTGTTGAGTCAAAAGACTGTATTTGGAGCAGACTTTCCACAGGAAAAAAATCTACCATCTAGGTTGCATTCCTGATGGAAAGTCCAGATGCCTTTTTTTTTTTTTTTTAAAGAATACTTCCAAGCACAATGGTTAATACACTGTGAATGATGTGCCTTTTTAAGATTTATGTATTTTTTTTTTAGAGAGAGAGAAGAGAGAGTGAGTGACCGCACATGTGTAAACACAGGGTGGGGGGCAGAGGGAGAGAGAGAGAATTCCAAGCAGACTTCCTGCTGAGCAGGAAGCCGCACACAGGCTCCATCTCACAACCCCAAGATCACGACCTGAGCCGAAATCAAGAGTTGGACGCTTAACCAACTGAGCCACCCAGGCACCCTGAATGATATGCTTCTTATAGGGCATCATAAGGGTCTAGAACGTGCATACATAGATTAGATAAAACACTATAACAGCGGGTCCTATCAAGTATTGTTACCTCAATGTGGACGGGTAGCAGAACTAAAATGAAGACTCCTAGGACGCAGGCTGGAGAGAGCCCAAAGCCGGGGACAGAAGAGAGGGCTGGTGCAGAGCTATGCAGAGCCCAGTAAAGCTAAGCATGTGGAGAGTGGGGGGTGTGGTGACAGTGGTGGTGGTGGAGAAAGCAACAGGTGGGAGAAGCAGTGGAGGGAAAGGGTATAGGGAACATAGGATCTTGAGTACTAAGAAGAAAATTAATGGTCTGGGAAACAGCACTGGTGAGCAATGAGCCCTGAGCGATCCAACTGTACGACAGGAGTGAACTATCTGAAGTTAAATTGCTGGGTCCATCACAGAGTAAAAATCAACACTGGCGTGACTGCCCTATGAGCTCCTTTGCCCTGGAACCAGTGTTATTAGGACATTCTACTTTGCTTATTAAAATTAATTTTATTAAACAGTCCTCTCAGACAGCTTTCCCCTGGGCGTTTTCTTTCAAAATTATTTCACGTTACTACAAAAAGCAGTATTAAACACAAGGACAGATGTGTGTACGTACATGTATGTTTTTAAAAACATGGTCTATTCAATTAGTCCAGCCATGACACTAGATGGAAAAAAACTGTCCTTCCAGGATCCTTATCGTTATTGTGGAGTATGTGTTCTTTGAATTTCTTGCCTTGTTTTTGGGATCACCTTATTATGCAACATCTGCTCTGAATTTCCAATGTGATAAACAGAGTATGAGTGTCGGTGGCAGATGGCTAATGACCAGCAGCGACGGGGCATTCAAGCCTGCCTTGTTTTCTGAGAAGCGATATTTTCATGTTAATTTGCTCTGTGTCCTGCAAAGATGAGACAAATCACCTGCTCATAATTCAGGCAAAGTGGAGACCACCAGGAGCCGAGAAGGGGCAACGGCTTGATTCCTTTAGGGGTGAGAGGAGAGAAGGGTCTGGGGGACTTTTCCTCATCTGGAGTGGCAGGGGACCCATCAGTCACTCTGCGTTATGTCAGATGGAGAAAGAAGGCGCAGCCCCGGGCATCCCATACTGACACCAGAGCCACTGTTTACTGCAAGCAGATATTATTCATGAAAACAGATATTTCCCAGAGGCAGAAAACAGGTGCTATTAAGACTGTGTGTCAGTCTCTGAAGTCTGGGTTTTGTAAAATAAACCAAATAGTATATTTTATCTCCTAGGGAAGAGATTACAACCAACAGAAATCTGTAAGAAACATTCAATTGAAGATAAAACGAAATCTAATTCACAGGGAAAATGACCCAAACAGACACATAAACTTTGAGCTTTTGGGCCTTCTCAAGCCCTATAGAATTCATTTATCATAGAAATACATAAGTAAAATGTAATTTTTATTCCAAGATTGAGTCATACAAAGGGGCCATATGGTCCCGAGCTAAAAGACCCCTGTCCTGTTTTGGAGAGGCAGCTAATCTTTTCCGACTGATCTTTCAGTGCCTTGGATTTCTACTTGTGAAATTATACTGCCAATTTCAACAAACATGTTATAGGCACAGAATGTCCAAAGAAGGAGTTTATAAGATGTTGAGAAGCCATTCCATATACTAGGAAATACACTGTACTATTACAGGCAAGCCTAAGCACCAAATGAGTAGTTCAGTAAAACAGGGCATTTCATTTTAAAACCTTATAAAACAGAAGACTTTACATGGAAGTCTCTCCTGATACAAAACCTGCCATATAGTTCATTTTCTGGGTAGCAGTTACAATGGTTAAAGAACAAGAAGACAGATTTTATTTACAGGTGCTTTCTGATTCCCTCTTACAGGGCAGCTGACAAAGGCATGAAAGAGAAAAAAAAAATCTGGAAGCTCCTTTTCCTCATAAAGTCCTCATAAATGAAAAGTGCTATCTAAGCACAGAGACTCTAAATTTATCTTGAACCCTAAAAAAAATAATAATCATTAAGATGTCAATTATTGTTTCCTAAAGTTTAAGCATGGAAGTCTACGAAGACAATGTCAAATCTCAAAGAAAAATAAAGATGGCACTGACTCTCCCTATAATCAAGTACGTTGAAAGATAACATTCAGAATTAAAAAGAGGAAAACAAGATAGGGCAATGACAAGCCAATGAATATTTGCTGACTTTAAAGTACAACAGGCAACAGGCTCCTCAAAGCAAATGTCATTGTGATCACCAACGCATGCGCCTTACAACGTCAAGAAGAGGTGATGAAGGGGTGCCTGTGTGGCTCCGTGGGTTAAAGCCTCTGCCTTCGGCTCAGGTTATGATCCCAGAGTCCTGGGATCGAGCCCCACATCGGACTCTCTGCTCTGCGGGGAGCCTGCTTCCTCCTCTCTCTCTCCCTGCCTGCCTCTGCCTGCTTATGATCTCTGTCTCTCAAATAAATAAATAAATAAAAATCTTAATAAAAAAAAAAAAAAAAGAAGAGGTGATGAAGACCTCAAGATGAAGTATGCACTAGATGTATGTATGCATTTATTTATTTTTATAATATAGTGTATTTTAAAATGGGAAGAACCACCCATGATTTTATTTTATTCTCATGAGCCTCTCAATGGCAAGTTCCCATTCAGGCCTCTACCACACTTCACTTACTTTATCAAAGCCAAACGTGAATACCACGTAGTCATCACAGGCTTTTCCCAGTGAGTTCACCCAACTATCAACCTTCAGAAATACGTAGGGCTCCAGGGTGTTTTTCCCTTTTTGTTGTTGTTGTTGTTAGCAAATGGTATTTAAAAGAATTTGAAAAATTGTTATGTGATCAATGTAATAAGCACATCACATTAGCCCATCCTGGGTTCTTTTCTAACAAATATGTTCATGAAAATACTAAACAAAAAGATGTGACCTCTATCATACCAAGTCAGAGACCACGGAACATTCCGGTTTTATCCAAGTACTGCTCACCTCCTGTAATTTATGTCCTGAGTGGGCACCAGAGTATCCTGAACTTAAGTGGGTAACAGGTAAACAGTGCCCCAGAAAACGTGGTAGAGGACAGGCTGTTGAGGAAGACTCCTTACCCTAAAAGATCTTATAGGAGGTCTTTTCTTGATTTCTGTTTTGTATTTATTTCATGTTAAGATTTTCTTGCATATTTATGATTATTTTACAGTATGCCATGTTCTGACACTTGTAAGACTATGTCAGTACTAATATCTACATTTTTTAAGAACATTTTACAAAATATTTTGGTACCGTAATACAAAGAATTAGCTGTAGACGGTGCTCATTCGTGAGCGAGTCATGTTTTTTTTTTCTTTTTACCTGTAAACACTCCCTAAACTATTGAAATAACCATAAGAAAATGTGTACTGCATGTTTCTGGGTGTAGAGTAAGCTTCTTGGCTAATTCATTTTTGTTGTTCCCCAAAGGCTGACACAAAACTCTCTGTAAATATTCAATAAATATTTGTACCAATATACTCAGAAAAACTCTTACTACAACAAAAAATTCTATGTAAGAATCCGACTGTGTTCCCAATAGGTTGTTCATAAAAGCGATATTCTCTTGATCTAGTTATCTAGTTATTGAGACTGCCCATAAATAAGTCTATATAACAAAATATTTTCTGTTTTCTGAGTCCTTACCAAATTCAATTAACCAGAACCCCAACTAACCAGAACCTCCTCCTTAGCAGATGTTTATCCTGCATACCAACTCTTTTTTTTTTTTTTTTAAGATTTTATTTATTTGTCAGGGAGAGCAAGCACAAGCAGGGGGAGAAGCAGACTCCCCACTGAGCAGGGAGCCTGATGTAGGGCTCAGTCTCAGGACCCTGGGATCATGACCTGAGCCAAAGGCAGATGCTTAACTGCTGACTGAGCTACCCAGGCGCCCCTATATACCAACTCTTTAAAAAAGAAATCAATCACAAGAACAAAAGTACAAGTTTTTACTAAAAATAATTTTGTATCATTTCCATATAAGGCCTAAAACTATACATCTGATGGTTTTATAGTGCTTTTACCATGATTATTCATGTTTTAAATAATGGCCTTACCAGATCACAGTCAAATTACTTAAAAACTCTTACATTTGATAAGGAAGAAAAGCAGATTAGCATAGTATAGTTCAGAAAATTTTTAAAAGTTAAAGATGAAGACAAAAGAGATCTTTTGATTAGCCTTTAAGTTAGGAAAATGTTCAATTAACCACTGACATCTACATTAATTGCCTAAAGTATTTCATAATTTACTATGAAAGCATCAATATACCATTAAACACTAACCTTAGATAACCAGACCCCCTTGCCTCCACCTCTACCAGCAAACTTGGTCCCTATATGATCAGTGGGGGTATTACCCCTAAAGGCTGAAGAAAATTAAGAGACTCCGGGAGAATTTCCTGTTCAATACAGAATGAGTGATATTTCCTTTCTCAGGAGATGGATGAAAAACTTAGAAATACTTTTAACAGTTCATTTTATCAAAACCTTCTGATAACCAGCATTACTTCCCCCTCTTGCCCTCCTAAAAAAAATTGTGAAGTAATTACATCTGAAGAAAGGCTGTCAATGTGTCTTATTTACTGAGTACCTATGTGTAAAAATCATCGTGTAGTGACTGTCAGGATACAAAGATGAATGAATATGGACATAAATAATCACAATTAAAGGTAGAAAATAGGGGGCACCTGAGTGGCTCAGTGGGTTAAAGCCTTTGCCTTCGGCTTGGGTCATGATCCCAGGGTCCTGGGATCGATCCCCGCATCGGGATCTCTGCTCCTCTGGGAGCCTGCTTCCTCCTCTCTCTCTCTGCCTGCCTCTCTGCCTACTTGTGATTTCTCTCTCTCTGTCAAATACATAAAATCTTTAAAAAAAAAAAAAAAAAAAGGTAGAAAATAGGACCAAAAGGGGGAGATGTGTAGAACAAGCACTGTTAAGACCAATGAGATTACATACAGCTGTGAAAGTTGATCAAAAACTATCTGGGGTGAGCCTGGTAGTTCAGCAGATTTACTGGTGTGTGGGGGGGAGCAAAGAAATGATTATGAGGAGGAGGATGAATGACATAGGTAAGAAATCGTGAACCACACAGAGTCTAACTTGGCAAGTAACAGAGTCCATGAGAAGGGGCTCTGCTCTGTGGGATGAACATAGGGTTTCAGACAAACTCACAGAGGAAAGCACTGAAGCCACACTGGAAAGAAAGTGAGAGGAACGAGGGAGGCAGGGAGAGAGGAGAAGAGGAGGAAGCAGGAAAAGTAGGAATACCTACTTTTTTTTTTAAGATTTTATTCATTGAGAGAGAGAGAGAGAGCCGGCAAGGGGCGCGGCTGGGGGTGGTGAGGAGCAGACTAATCTCAAGTGGTTTCCACGCTGAGCGCAGGGCTTGATCTCATGACCCTGATATCATGACCTGAGCGGAAATCAAGAATCAGACACTTAACCAACTGAGCCACCCAGGCACTCCAGGAATTCCTACATTTAAAGGGCCTTTAAGTCCCTAAAACTGCTCAGAAAGAGACGAGTGAGTGCACACTACTGAGCATCACATTCTTTCATGAAAGGCAGATGGGAATAAATCCTTTATCAATGTAAAATCAAAGGAACAAATCATTCAGCATCAAGTTCTGAATGTGTCAGCATCTGAAAACACCACCTTGCTATCACTAGAAGTCAAGTATTTCCATTAAAATATTTCCACATAAAGTATTTCCAGCTATTACCTCTTATCTAAAATGATGCTGAATTTTAGAAACCATTTCTAAACAAGGACTGGTGAGGTTAGGAGCCGGTTTCATTAAGTCACCTAATAGATATAAATGAAAAGGTCATCTTGAAGACCCGCCCACCCACCACACTCACTGATCGAAGAGATATACTGAGAAGTTCCATTAAGCAGGACGGAAGTATGACCAATAAAACTTCCTAAGTAGGTTTTCCCGCTATAGGGAAAGGATTGAAGGAAGGGTTGAAGGAAGAAAGGACTTCTGGATGATCTCTAAGGAGTCTTAAGTCATTCCTGCATCCCAAGGGTTTAGGACCGTACCTGGCACTGAGGCTTCCTCTAAGTGTTTCATGAGTGAGAAAAAAAAAAATGGAGAATGAAGGGTCTAAGAACCAGTATTTCAGATTTACACAGTATACCTTATGTTCTGGAGTCATTATACAATTACAATATGCAACATGCTCAAGGCGAAGTTTCAAATTACGTCCCTCAGAGTCTGTGATCAGAAAAAGACTGAGCTGTATTTATGACACTATACCTTCTAAGATTAGGGCCAGATAATGTACATAGAGATACTTTTCAAAAATTTTAATATGTATGAACACTACAAAGGTTTTTTCACTCAGCTCTATAATTAATGAGCTAGAATATATCTCATTCTTTGAACATCTCACTTAGCTGGTACATTTTAATTATCTACAGAGTTCCAAAAGCTCTAATTCTCGCAATATATATTTTTTTAAAGTAAGCTCTACACCCTGAGACCCTGAGATCAAGAGTCACATGCTCCACTGACCGAACCAGCTAGGCACCCCCTGGCAATTTTCATAGGAAAGAAATACGACCGAGTAACAGACTATAATAATGTGACTATTTAATCAAGCAGAGAGACGATTCTTGGTACCTTTATGGTTTCAGTGGGCACACCAGGCTCCGGGACTTTATCCAAGTAAGTGGTCAAGTCTTGATCGACGTGTTCAAACACTAATGTCAGTTTGGTTTCTCTGTCTGTTCGTGACACTGTGCATACATCAAACAACCTAAAAGAAGAAAAGAAAGAGATATTAAGTCAGTAACAATAGGCAAAGAAGTAATTTGTACATCTTACATATATCCTGTAATTCGATCATACAATACGAAAAAAAAAAAAAAAAACGGCAGTGTTGATCACTATGATATGTAAGGGTACCTAATGGGATCTGATACTCTAAAAGTAATCTGAGATTCAGGAGAAAAGTACTTGGTTAAGGGATGACAAAATCCATAGCAGCAAAGAGAAAACAACATGACTGGAGCATAGGAATGTTTGCCTGGAGAGTTTCCTTAGTTAAGACCTTACTTACGTACAACTTGCCAATGGAGATAGCTTAAAAAACTGCAGCCTAGGAAAAATAGGGTTCTTTTTTGCACACAGTTCAAGAATTATTAAAGGGGCAGATTAAGCATTCTTCGGAGATGCTGGGCTCTGAGATGAAGATTTTTCTGGAATTTAAGGTGTCACTATCAGGCCTATGAAAATGAGGATGATGAAATACAGAGAAATTTGGATTATTTCTAAGAGAGACTTCTCATTCTGGTGAATCAAATCATTTCCCTGGAAAGCGCATAAATACTTGGTTTAAAAAATTCCAAATAGCATGCTAATGAAAACTGAAATTATAACATTTTCTGTGGGTGAGAGGCGGTATTTGAAAATGCATTAACAAACTAAATTACCCTTAAATAATAAAGACTGATTAACAGACTTTATAATTAAGTTTGGATGGGCGAATCTAATGTCTTCCATACAATTCCACGACTAAGTCAAAACTGAAGTATTTAAAAGCAAAGCCGTCAGTAGTCGAGAGCATTTTCAAGCCCAAGGACAAATTCTTCTTTACTTTGAACCACAGACAGTACACTATCCAGCACATGAGACGCTCACCATGTTTGAATAATTAAACAAACCACCCGTAAACAAGCTGTAAGTAAATTTGACAAGAATGTAATATAAATACTAAGGCTAATAAAATGCTATTCTTAGTCTTTTCTTTCATTTTTAAAAACCGAATAAACACTCTTTCTCTTCAAAGAAACTAACCATAAATGTGCACATAACCTGCCACTAGAATGCAGGGTTGACTCTCAATTATGTACTTTGTATATTACCTCTGTTGAATTCTTCATGCCAAGCTGGTTCACCATGTCACCCCACTGCATTTCTGGGCTAAATGGGGCCCCACAACATTTGGTACTTCTCTGTGAATTTAAATTAAACTGTAAAATAAACTAAAGAACACTATCATTAAGTCTGGTGGGATGAACACCACAACCGACCACACACACTTCACAGCCAGATCCATGCTACTCTTTAATGACGGGCAGTTGGGAAGAGTTCTACGACTCCACTAAAATCAATCAAGATCAACTGAATTTCTTCTCACTTTTATTTACTTCTAAATATTCTGATTTTGGCTGCCTTCAGCTCAGGTCATGATCCCAGGGTTCTGGGATCGAATCCTACATTGGGCTCCTTGCTCAGTGGGGAGGCTGCTTCTTCCTCTCCCTCTGCCTGCCGCTCCCTTGTTTGTGCTCTCTCTTTCTCTCTGACAAATAAATACATAAAATCTTAAAAAAAAAAAAACTCTGATTTCTAAGTTTTTGTTTTTGTTTTAGATATTTATTTGAGAGAGCACAAGCTGCGTGGAGGGGCGGGGAATGAGAGAGGCAGATTCCCTGTTGAGCTAGGAGCCCGACGCAGGGCTGGTTCCCAGTACCCCCAGGACTATGACCTGAACCAAAGGCAGCTGCTTAGCCAACTGAGCCACCCAGGTGCCCTCATTTCTAAGTTTTAAAGATTTCATTTTAATATTTATTTGAGAGGGAGAGAGCAAGTGTGCACATAGGCCTGGGAGCAGGGGGAGAGGGACAGGGGGAAATAGAGGGAGAGAGACTCTTAAGCAGAGTCAAGCCTAACTGGGGTGGATCCCAGGACTGGAAGATGATGACCTGAACTAAAACCAAGAGTTGGCTGCCCAACTGACTGACTCATCCAGGTGCTTGATTTCTAAGTTTTATTTAAAAAAAAAATAATAAAAAAAATAAATAAAAAAATTTTTTTTTTTTTTTTAAAGACTTTATGTGGGCAGAGGGAGAAGCAGACTGCCTGGTGATCAGAGAGCCCGATGTGGGGACTGATCCCAGGACCCTGCATTCATGACCTGAGTGAAAGGCAGATGCTTAACAGACTGAGCCACCCAAGCACCCTTATTTCCAAGTTTTATTCATCTACTTCTAAACTTGATTTTTTTTGAAATCCCAGAGTCTTCTGATGTCACTAATGTGACTTATTCTGGAAAACTATTCTGATAAAGCAAAAACTCTACTAAATTTATTGACGATAATGCCATTAATCATGTGAGTGCCATACTGTGATAGTGATGACTGAAGTCACGGATGAATTCGCCATTTGGGAAGTTTATCAAAATAACTCCATCAGTTTGGTAAAGTGAGGCAACTACCATTTATTCATGGCTCCTTTGAACCATCTTCTTTCCATTGTAAAGCCACATACTTTGCGAGCTTCACCTTTTTCCTTCCTTTTGCAGAAGAAAAAGCAGTTCCACAATCACCAAGCTTCTTTCTATAGGTTACTTCTATTTTTGTAAATGAGATAAAACCACAATGAATCAAAAATGACATGTACTAAATTCAAACACAAACGCGGAACTGCAGCACTACAGTAGTGCTTCTTAAATGTTACTTTTAAAATGTTTCCACTATAATTAATGTATTTCCTTCATGAAAAAAATATTGTTTTTTACCACTGCCTCAGGGCAACACTGATTTTAGCAACTCCAGTTATTCCTGCAGTTACAGTTTTGAATAGATGACATTTCAGTAATTTCCAGAAGAAAAGAAAAAGTTGAATGGGGACATAACTGGAATATAAAATAATCATAAAACGCTGCTGAACCAAAAGGTCGCCTGCTTCCAAACCGTTGTTGTTACCTAACTGCCGTGGCAGCAGCCTCTGTTGCTTCATTTTACTGTTTGTGTGACACAATTCAAGAATAACATCTAACCCACCCAAGTTACTTTCCTCAAAGTTGTATTATTCTCTTCAAAATATGAAGACTCACTGATGGTACCTAAGGCCACTGGACTCCACACATGAGACAGGCAGAGGTGAGCTCATGGAAGCCACTGCCCACTGCTCTCGATTATAAGCTATGGAGAAAAGGCACTAATTTTAACGGGCAATTTTTTTTAAAGATTTTATTATTTGAGAGAGTGAACAAGAGAGAGTGCATACAGGAGCACAGGGAGGGGTGACAGAAAGGGAAAACTCCCTCCTAGCAGGGAGCCCGATGCGGGGCTCTATCCCAGAACCCTGGAATCATGACCTGAGCTGAAGGCAGATGCTTAACTGACTGAGCCACCCAGGTGCCCCTCACCGGCAATTTTTAAAATGTGGAATGTTGGGGCACCTGGGTGGCTCAGGTGCCCCTCACCGGCAATTTTTAAAATGTGGAATGTTGGGGCACCTGGGTGGCTCAGTAGGTTAAGCCTCTGCCTTCAGCTCAGGTCATGATCCCAGGGACCTGGGATCGAGACCCGCATTGGGCTCTCTGCTCAGCAGGGAGCCTGCTTCTCCTCATCTCTCTCTCTGTCTGTCTCTCTGACTATTTGTGATCTCTCTCTCTCTGTCAAATAAATAAATAAAATCTAATTATTTTTTAATCTAAAAAATAAAAAAAAATAAAATGTGGAATGTTGGGGCATGTCACTCACTGCATAGGTAATTTAGGTCTCTTCTATGTCTCCACTAAAGTACTATCGAATTATCTAGGAATCAAATTTAAATGAAATATCCTAAAGATAGCTCACATGATGGGTATAAACTAAATGATCTTACTAAATTTATTCCTTGCTCCTCAATAAAGTACAGTGACTCCAGATACATATTCCACAGGAGCAATGATTTCTTTTCTTCTGCCGGTGCAGAAATGTAATTTGTACTTCCCAAAAGTACCTTTCTCCATTTTTTTGTGAAGAGAGCTTCCTTTTGTTTGCCTTTGTCTTATTTTGATATAATTCACAGGTTTATAAACTTTTCCAGTGACTTTACTTCAGCATTTACTTCATCAGGTAACATTTGAGAGGGTATTTTTATTTTACAGGTTAACTATTTTAAATTCACTGCTAACTAAGTTAATAGTAGTAGACAGTTTTCTCGTAAAGAGTGATTCTACATACACTGAATAGATGCCTGGTAGCTCTCATCAACAGGCTGTAGCTCCTGTCCTTTCCCTATATTTGAGAACCACATACTACTTTATTGCCCATGCCTCAGGTACCAGGCCACAAAGGGATTATTGGAAGGAAAAGGAATATGGGATCAAATTGGTCATTTCTTCCCACCCCTTCCAAAAGGCACAGACATTTCAATGGCGAAGTTTTCAAGTGTTCTTAACTAGAATGAAACATGAGTTTTAGGGGAATTACTGATTTAGTTGAAGGGAGAAAGCAACAAGTAACACAGTATTTTGGGAAAGTGTAACAATTTTGTGAAGACTATGTTTCAGTTCATGTTGCTCTAAGCTTTGCCAGTTTTTAAATGAAATTTTTAAATGGCAAGGGAATGGGCTTAAACTTGGGAAGTAAAATACAGGTCAGTCCATTATCTACATATTCTTCATCTTGGCCACGATGTCTTTCAAGCTTTCACCAGAATCTTCCACAGTTACCTGAGGCATAGAACCTTCTTACTTTTTGGGAATTGTATATGGCAAGGTCAATCCTTCAGGTAAGTCAGGAACTGGGCCTGAAAGAATTGAGCAATTCGTCTTCTGAAACCTCAGATACCAACTCAATACCTCAACCCTTGTCTTCACCTATTATCTCTTCCTCTTGTTGAACAACCTTCTGTTCTTGTAGTCTTCCTGTTGCTTCCTGCAATTTCTGTCAATACACTAAGGATTTGGCTTCACGGACCCAGAAGGGAAAAGAATCATTCACTGCATTATATCCAAGGTAAAAACTCACAGTACCAAACTTTTAACAGAAACTTTTAACACATTTTGCACCAAGATCCCAGCAACCATGCCGACAGTGGCGGGAAGACTGGCTGCACAGCACCATCTCATTTGAAGGTCTTTTCATTGGTATTTACAGCAATTTGGTGGAGCCCATGCCAAACAAGCAGATTCTCCAAGAATTATGAGCTGTATATGCCCTGAAGCTGCATTTTCACTGACCCCAGACTCCAGCCACGTTTGCCCAAGATCACCACAAGCCATGTTTATTGTCATCCAAGCTTCCAAACCGTCCGCACAGCTAAAAACTGGGTCAAGGGGTTTTCCCTCTTCTCATCTGCCATTACTTATTCTTACCCATGCAATGCTGAAAGTCTTCTACTAGAGTTATACTGTAGTTGTGTACTTCCTAAAGAACACCAGGGTTAATGTTCCTCAAAGCATATACTGCTGCTTGAACTTCACTTAATCCTGCTTGATTGGAAGGACAGGTTGGAAGAAAGGTCTATTCATACTGGCCAGCTCCTCCTTGTCGTGGCCAAAGAGTAGCAACGTAGTGAGGCCACCTCAGCAGTCACACCACTCCGCCAACACCTACTATTGCTACAGCAAGGGTACAGATTTCCTCCCTGCAGTCCATTTCAATTCCCATTTGGCTCAGCGCCATCAGGAACCCTGTAGGGGTTGGAGTCCACCACCTCTGGGCCCAGCTTATTGATGATAAGGCCGCCCACAGCCCACCGACTTCTCTCCCAGGTGGGTTCCCACTCCAGCTCCTGGGTCCACTGCTGCGACCACTTGCTCCCCAGACTCAGCCATGGCTGGGAACCTGGCCACGGCTCTCCCAGCGCTGAACCCTGGGAAAGTGCTCCCAGGTCTCTGCCGCTCCTGCGGGCCTCCCACCCTACTGCCTCCGGGGCCCCACAGCCACCGCTCCCCCCAGAACAAATCCTGAGCCTCCTTCCTCTATCAGGTCTTGAGAGACGGGCCACAGCAGGGCCAGAGTCATCAGTGTCTGGAGCCGGTGGCCCTGCAGGGTTGCCTTTCCAGCTGGTTAGGATGCTGGTATGAATTTCATTAGGAAAATGCAGCGTACTACTTTCTCCTTAGAAATCCCCAAGTGACATCAAGGGAAGGAGAGGTCCTGGGAGGACCCGTAGGACACCTGTCTTTTTTGGCTCCAGTGCTGATGGTTAACCCCTTACAGAGCCACGACTCCACCGAAAACATTTTGGGAAATACCGCTCTACACTAATGTACAAAATCCAGTCTGACATGTTTAGTGAATACTATCACTGTTAAAAAAAAAAAAAGTTATATTATATATAGATATATATATTATATATATTTATATTATATATAGTTTACACTATATAATGTGTATGATGAAATGCATTCTGAGTCAACGATTATAAATACAGGTATCCCCCAAGTCTTTGAAAGTGCACGCCACTACCCTTTTACTTTTTTACCAAAGTCCTACATTAGTACACCTGTTCTCGCTAACTGAAGAAATCTCAGAGGGTTTTTCCTTTTAGGAAAAAAGGAGAAAATTGAAAACAGCACTCAATACGTGAGCCTTTACAGAGGCAGCGCGCACCGCAAACAGTGAACAGGGGATACCCTCAGACTCCTTCTACACAAGGATACTCAGCCTCAGGGCATCAAGTCGCATTAGCTTGGAGGCTCTCTCGGAGCATCTGTGCTTTATCTTGATTTATTTTGTGCACCCGTTAGCAAGATGTGTCTTAAGGTATCAGAAAACCTTAAGAGAGGTTCTGGGAACACTCAAAAGACTTTCCATACAAATTAATGGTAATTGATTCTTCACTTTACACCATTTCAGCCTACAAAAGCTTTCACAGGAACATTCTACTTTCAAATAGCAGGAAAGGCCTGTATTCATCTGAGGAATTTTAGAACATAATATTTATGGTGCTTTATTGTCTACAATGACTCCCTCTGGAATTATCCCAAATCAAATAAATAACAGTCAATGTGGTGGGCAATAAAGAGGACATAGATATTTAAATAAGACTCACATAAAGCAACTGAGCTAAAGCAAGAACTGAAATCCCTGGTATTTGGCAGGAGGTTAACAATCTGTAATATATTTATATAAAATCAATGAGGAATGTGGCCAGGCTGCCTAGAACCCCTACACTTGCAGAACAAAGAGCCAGACAGGTCTGAACATCTGAACAGAAAGACTGGAAAGTAACTTTAACTATGATTCCTTGTGTTGACCAACATCTTGAGACTTTCTGAAAACTTTTTTTTTTTTTTTTGCTATTCAGTAAATTGACAAAAATACCATTTCAGTGATTATATGATTGCAGTTCCATAAGCAAAATACATTCGCACTGTGTTGAATGTGAACAAAATATCTCAGATGACTTTCAGAGGAAATCAAAACCACCATTCGATATGCAACCATGAGAGCTTAGCTTTCTGTAATCCAAGGAAATGTTCAGAAGTGAAAAGTGGTTCTCAGCATTCACTAAGTCTCCAAACCCAGCTGAGCTATGAAAAACGCAATCCAAAAAAGTCAGCTAGGTCATTACCGTCTCACAATTAAGCCAGCCAAGCCCCTAACTCTCCCATAAAGTTGAGTTCTCTCCCTGTCTCTATAGTCCTGACCCCTTATAGCCCTCAGCTTTCCAGCTGTCCTAGTGATGTCATTATCTCATAACAAAATATCTCCATGAATTAGCTCTGCATCCTACCCATTGTAATTCTTAATGACTGCTTCCTGTTCATATTTTCCATTTAACTTGCTGTTCTGGATCTTTGTGGCATAGGCAAGCTGCCTTCATCTAATGGACGGGATTACATCCAATAGGTTTGGGATTTCCAAAGATTACAATTTACAGAGGTCTCCCAAACAACATGCTTTGTAA
Source organism: Mustela putorius furo (assembly GCF_011764305.1). NCBI lineage: Eukaryota > Metazoa > Chordata > Mammalia > Carnivora > Mustelidae > Mustela > Mustela putorius. Next base: position 35,897,511 of record NW_025421998.1, read on the forward strand.
ACACAAGACCTGCCTTTCTGCTGTGGTTATAATAAAAGGGAAATCTGCATTATTTGCTGTGATTAAACTTTGACCTGTCACAGGAAGTTCTATGAGGATTTTTTTCCTGTCACCTTTTTTTTCATAGTCTTGAATGTTTGGACATCAAATAGTTCAAGAGCTGAGAGATGTCTGGCACAGCTGCCTAAGGGCGCTAAACAAAATTTTATTTGAACTACAGCCAGTCTTTGGAATTGAGAAGAATTCTTTTTTATCTTTCTCTATAGTCCATGGAGCACATTCTGTGCCTATAGCTTGCACGCACTCAAGGTTACGTTCACGCATCCTGCTTGCCCTATGCAACTGGATATTGGCCAGGGTGTTCTCTACTTGCTCATTAAATGGGCTGTGTGTGCACTTGTTTTAAACCAACACTGAATGGTGTTAACTCCAGAGGTATTTGCCACCAACAATAATGAAAATGCTCCTAGAAGGAACCAGCCATTTCCACAGCGTCCATAAACCTTTATGAGTACCTACCACGTGCAGGTGTAGTACTGTACATTTTAGAGATTCCAAAAGATCTATGATGGGTACGGTCTTTAAGATCTTTACCATCTAGCTGGGGGAGAGGGGAAAGAAGACTGATACATAAAACCATAAGTAATGGTGTATGGCTGTGTATCAGTTCCAAACAAAATCTATAAACGTAACATGAAACATCAAAGTAAATTCATTCTGCATTCTAATATTCAGTAGACATCTGTGATGTCTGCCTTTCCGACACCTATTCCCTCTTCTGTAAACCATATCCTCATTTGTTTTTGACGAACCCTTCCTGACTTAGTTAATACGGTTGTGGGGACAAGAGTGTGTCATGGCATTTAACCTCCCCTGTAGAGAGTGAGTGATATGGGCTGATTCAGGGATGGACAGGATCATGTGAATCAGTCCCAGGATTTTTACTAAAACTTCTGGGAGAGTAGAGCTCTCTTTATTCTGGGATTACCAAACTGGCAACATCTAAGCCTGCAGCTGCCGATGGCTGTCTTTGCCACCACTTTAGTGAGCATACCATGGACTGCAGCCAACAGGGCAGACAGCCAGCGAGGAGAAATGATAGGCAAGAGATTCTGGAGAACAGTGGTTAAGCACCGGCCCCACTTGTGCCGATACAACCCGGGATTTATTCATTATGTTAGCTAGTAACATCACTTTCACACTTACCCACTTTTGAGTTGCGCTTCTCTTACTTACAAAAAAAAAAAAATAGTCCTAAAACATTTATACGTATCTTGAAGTGATTAAAATTATTTTGAAACATCAATATCTGACCTCAAATATGTCTTACATATTAGACAAAATGAATTAAGGACAAGCATATAAACAGCAGTGGTTTCCTCTAGGTGACTGAACTAGTCCTGACTGGCTGGGACAATTCCCCTTATATTGTCCCTCTAGGCACATGTCCACTGACAGCTCCAAAGAAGACGAATTCATCTCTCCTAAGGATTCCTATTTGAGGTTTCTGGTCTGACTGCAGAAGCTTTTTGTGGAGAAAAAGCAGAGAAAGGCAGAAGACAACATACGGATGAGTTCACAGCATATTAGGAATATATAACCTAGAGCAGGAAAGGACTCAGTGGGGTAAGAGGAAGTGAGGAGGCAAGAAGTAGTATTTAAAAACAACATAAAGTTTTAATTTAAAGTTTAATTTAAAGGCTGCATCCCGGGCGCCTGGGTGGCTCAGTGGGTTAAGCCACTGCCTTTGGCTCAGGTCATGATCTCAGGGTCCTGGGATCAAGCCCCGAATTGGGCTCTCTGCTCAGCAGGGAGCCTGCTTCCCTCTCTCTCTCTGCCTGCCTCTCGGTCTACTTGTGATTTCTCTCTGTCAAATAAATAAATAAAATCTTAAATAAAATAAAATAAAGGCTGCATCTCAATGAGCTATGGTCTCTTAGAACCCTGATTTACGCAACCTCACTACCTACTGCTGAAAAGGGGACATGCCCAGGGAAGGTGACCCTTGGGCAATGCAGAGCTTAGGGGGGCTGACCTCCCCGTAGTCAAAAATCCACGTGTAACTTTTTTTTTATTTTATTTTTAGATTTTATTTATTTATTTGACAGACAGATCACAAGTAGGCAGAGAGGCAGGCAGAGAGAGAGGGGGAAGCAGGCTCCCTGCTGAGCAGAGAGCCCAATGGGGGCTTGATCCCAGGAACCTGAGACCTTGACCTGGGGTAAAGGCAGAGGCTTAATTCACTGAGCCACCCAGGCGCCCCATTTCATGTGTAACTTTTGATTCCCCCAAAACTCAACTTCTAATAGTCTACTGCTGACTGGATGCCTTACTGAGAACACAGTGGAGTAACACATATTATGTGTGTTATATGTATTACATACTGAATTTTTTTAAGTAAAGTAAGCTGGCGTTCGCTTCCGCAGCACATATACTAAAATCGGCCCCCATGCAAGGATGACAGGCAAATCTATGAAATGGTCCATATTTAAAAAAAAAAAAAAAAAAAAGATAGCAAAGAAAATGTTATTAGGAAAATGATAAGGAAGAGGAAATACATTTACTGTACTGTATTTACAGGGAAAAATTACTGTATTTACAGGGAAAAATCTGCATATATGTGGGTGAAAGCATTCAAACCTATGTTAATCCAAGGGTCAAGTGAAATGTCAGATCGTTAACTCCAAAGCAGGGAAATCTCTGGTCATGCTGCTAATTTCAAGGCTACCATCATCTTATGAGGGAATGCAAAGTCAGCATCTCTGATTTACTAAATCACTCGGTTCTTTATAGCCTTAAAGAGTGTGTTCACTGGCGAGGATGCGGAGAAAGGGGAACCCTCCTACACTGTTGGTGGGAATGCAAGCTGGTGCAGCCACTCTGGAAAACAGCATGGAGGTTCCTCAAAAAGTTGAAAATAGAACTGCCCTATGACCCAGCAATTGCACTATTGGGTATTTACCCTAAAGATACAAATGTAGTGATCCAAAGGGGCACATGCACCCGAATGTTTATAGCAGCAATGTCCACAATAGCCAAACTATGGAAAGAACCTAGATGTCCATCAACAGATGAATGGATCAATAAGATGTGGTATATATACATAATGGAATACTATGCAGCCATCAAAAGAAATGAAATCTTGCCATTTGCAACAACGTGGATGGAACTAGAGCGTATCATGCTTAGCGAAATAAGTCAAGCAGAGAAAGACAACTATCATATGATCTCCCTGATATGAGGAAGTGGTGATACAACATGGAGGCTTAAGTGGGTAGAAGAAGAATAAATGAAACAAGATGGGATTGGGAGGGAGACAAACCATAAGTGACTCTTAATCTCACAAAACAAACTGAGGGTTGCCGGAGGCAGGGGGTTTGGGAGAAGGGGGTGGGATTATGGACATTGGGGAGGGTATGTGATTTGGTGAGTGCTGTGAAGTGTGTAAACCTGGTGATTCACAGACCTGTACCCCTGGGGATAAAAATATATGTTTATCAAAAATAAAAAATTAAAAAAAAAAAAAAGAGTGTGTTCATAAGAAAGTTTCGTGATTCATCTTCTTCTAGTTCATCTTCAGAGTTTCTACTAATCTGAGTTTCTACTAATTCAGAGTTTCTACTAATTTGGTTCTGGTGAACCAAAAAATGTTTTACAAGTTCAATAGGAATCCCCCAAATTGGGCAAGCTCACAAAATACAGGCTCGCATGACAGTAAATATTTAAAACAGAGCAAACAGTAAAACTCCTATATATGGAAACACACTGCTACCATATGACGGCAGATGACAGGACAAAACTGGTATACTATTAGTGAGGCCCCAAATAAGCTCTGTGGAAGTCCTAATGGGCATATAGGGGGGCCTGCAGACGACTCTGCTCATTTTCAAGATGAATTCCTGAAATGGACATTAAGCAACAGAATCCAAACTTCTTCCCTAATCCTACAGCAAGCACCAAAGGCACTCTTCCGTTATCTAACAGTTCTTTGAACTGCTAAGGCATTTTGTCTGAATGAAAGGCAGAGAGAAGAATGAGGTAGTAGCATCACTCTGTTAGGCTAACTATGCTATTATAGGAAAAAGGGAACACTACTTCAGAGCTCAAACAAATGAGGAAATCATAAAAACATATTTGTTCTCTTACAGGGCAAAGAATGGTGGCAGAGGCAAAATAGTCAACACGTGTATTCTAAGTCACCATGCAAATCACTATCCACACGAAGTCAAGAGACAGAAAACACAGGCAGCCAGATGATGCTGAGCTGATTATTTTTGCGGAGTCCAGTACCAACAAAAAATAGTTCCGTACGTTCAAAAAGAACATAAAGTTGACTCTACCAAAAAGAAGAAACCTACAAATTGAAAAAATCAGGAACTTCTCCATAGGGATTAGAATAGACATCATTGATCACCCCCACAACAGCGCAGGAATGAGCTACTAACTACTATTACCTGTTGGGTTCTACACTGAGACTCAGTCGCCTTATTTCCACAACAGTCAGCTTCCATTTGCCTCTTGACAAACATAGATATGTTGGTTAAAACAAAGGCATGACAAAAGTGAAAGGATTAAGAGACGCCCAAACGTGTAGCATTTGGTGAGAAATGGGGTTCAGGGGCCCTAAGTCCTAAACCTTCCTGGCAGGTCAGAGGTTGCAGATTAGCAAACTAAAGACAGCCTTTAACTGGAAAAGCTTCTTCACACTTTGGTTTACCCTGTTCTTTTAATTCTCCACGGCACCTGGGACAGCAGGTGTTCAAGAAATGTTTACTAAATGAATTAAACTTCTCAGAAAACTGTAACTCAGGGAGAAGTCAGCAGTGAAGTAAAACAGAGGATCTTTGGAGATGTCCACAGGAAAGAAAGCATGGCATCCTGAGTAAGCCAAATCCTGTCACTGAGGTGAAGCGAGGACATACACTCATAAATTGCATTTATTAACTAACACTGATAGTTTGCTCCCTATCTACTCGCTACTACTACATTATTTGGACTTTTTCAGTCCTCACAACAATTCTATGAAATGGTGCCCACTTTACAAATAAAGAAACAGACGTACATAAACAAATGTTCACCACAGCCTCATTCATAATAGCGAAAAACGTAGAAACCACCCACGTGTCCATCAATGGGTGCATGGATAACGAGAAAGCGGTATATCCATGTAACAGAGTATCATTTGACAATAAAAAGGAATGAAGGGACGCCTGGGTGGCTCAGTTGGTTAAGCAGCTGCCTTCGGCTCAGGTCATGGTCCCAGTGTCCTGGGATCGAGTCCCACATCGGGCTCCTTGCTCCGCAGGGAGCCTGCTTCTCCCTCTGACTCTGCCTTCCACTCTGTCTGCCTATGCTCGCTCTCGCTCGCTCTCTCTCTGACAAATAAATAAATAAAATCTTTAAAAAAAAAAAAAGGAATGAAGTACAGATACATGGTACGGCATGGATAAATCTTGAAAAGATTACACTAAGTGAAAAGAGCTGGTGACAGAAGGCCATATATTGCATGATTTCTTTTATATGAAAGGTCCGGAGTAGGCAGGTCCATGGAGACTGAAAGTGGGTTGGTGGTTGCCTAGGCCTGAAGGTGCTGGGGCAGGGAGAGGAACAGAAAATAACCACAAATGGGTACCAGGGTATTTTCAGGGTGATAAAATGGTCTAAAATTAGATCATGGTGATGGCTGGACAACTCAGTAAATGGACCAAAAACCACTGAATTGTTTATACAGATAAATTTGATGTAGGTAGTAAAGTGTATCTTAATAAAGCTGTTGAGAAACAAAAGGAGGAAAGAAACAGCCAGAATGAGGTTCAGTACGTTGCCTAAAGCATAGGACCGTAAGTGGTGGAGACAGGATCTGAAGTCAGGCTGTCTGGTTCCAGAGTGGGATTTCCTAACCACTGTGCAATCCTGCCTCTGCAGCACTTGGGTCAGAGACCTCTCTATGGCACAGGAGGCACACTGGCTGATGGGAGCTGGCTTCATGCCAACCCCCCAGAGGCCTCTGGTAAACCTGGACATAGTAGTATATGCTTTTCATGCTGGACTGAAAACAATACATGTTCAGAAAATTCACAGGAAAAATAAAGTGGAAGACTATTGATCCCCCAGGCCCTCTTACATCCTTCCCTTAACTAGTTAGAAAAATGACCCACTTCAGTTCCCCCAACAGAGCCAGAAAAAGATATTCTGATCTCAAAAATACAAGAGTTAAATGATCTTTTTGAAAGTAAAGTCAACAGCTCTGGCTTGAGTCAGAGAGAGTGCTGGATTCTGGAAAACTTTCAACATTCAGTTCTGTCTCCATTTCTGACCTGTAAAAGCCCCGTTCTCCAGCTTTGGGCCTCTCTTGAGGAAAAACGACGAATCAGCCCAAACTAGGCAGCTGTCTGTGCTGAAGGCTGTCTGCTGGGTCTTAGAAGAAAGCTAACCAAACTTTACCAACACCATAAGCCAAAAATCTTTCATAATCACATCCTTATGAGGTGAGTAAATTTATCCCAGCACTAAGTCACGCAGGTACTTTTAGGATTAGGTTCTTATCTAATAAAACCACCACCAAAGTGAGTTCCTTTTAAGGAAACATAAAGGACTGTAAACATATGAGAAAATGTTAAACTATAGTAATAACTTAATGAAACATAAATGAAAACATCAGCAATACACTATTTAAGTTCCTCAAACTGGGTAAGGAATTTTTAATGATAAAATGGCATAGCATCTGGAAGGGTTTGTGAAATGGATCCACATCACTGTGGGAGTACAAATTGGCAAAAACAACACAAAAAACCACAACCAACCAACCAACCAAACAAAAACCTTTCTGGAGAGTAATCTAGGAAGATAGATGGATATGTAAATAGATACCTATAGATCATATGGCCTTTAAAAAAGTGATTCAGATTCATATTTACTGAACATGGAAAGGTGTTCATAATATATTAAAAGAAAATGAGGGTTTCAGAAGAATATGTACAGCTTGATTCTGCATGTATGTATACACAATGGTTGAAAGATGAATCAAGATGCTAACAGTGGTTATCTCTGGGTGATGAGCTTACTGAGCTGTGTTTCCTGTTATTTATCCAGATTTTCTACAATCAGAGTGTATCAATTGTAAATAATAAAAAAGAATCATCATTTTAAAAACAAGAATTATAAAAGCTTCTTTTCTCATTTAAGTTTTCTTTCTCCCATCACTCACATACTTTTCTTCAACCTGCTCCTCTGAGTTACTGACAAAATCCTGCTCCTCAATCCTGAAATGGCAAGTTTTTAAAATTAAATTATGTTAACAACGTTAAGTTCTTAAATTCGTTCTAGGAGAAAAAAATACTATGGATGTATTACTGCCTCAGTGAAGGGATGAGATTTTAATCTTTCTCCAATATGTAGCAACTCCATAAAAGAGCTTGTAGGAAAAATAAAACTATTTTCTGATCCCTGGCTAAATGTTAGAGCAAAAGTAACAGAATTATCATGATATAAAAGAGAAACAATGACAGCCCATAAATTCTTTAAATTACTCTAATGTTTATCATAGAAGCCAGAGAAAAGTCCTACATGAGAGAATTATGGAATTTTGAAAGTATGGGGAACTTCACAGACTATCCGGCTCCATACAATTGTTTTACAGAGAAAGAAGCACAGGCTAAGAGAATGCAGATGGGCAAAGCAACAGAAGGAGTAAGAAACCTGGGTCTCATGACTAAGATAAGAATTCAGCGCCCTTTCTAACAGAACAAGGTATAAGCAACCAAAATAACAAAAGCATGTTTTTTCTTAAAAAAAAAAAAAAAATCCATTATAAAAATTAACACCTAACATCTTACATTCTATTTTATTTTTCTTAAGATTTTATTTATTTATTAGAGAGAGCGAGCATGCACATGTGCACACAGGCAGAGGAAAAGGGGGGAGAATCCTCAAACAGACACCCCAGTGAGCACATACGGAGCTGATGTGGAGCTCGATCCCAGGACTCTGAGATCATGCATGACCTGAGCTGAAATCAAGAGCTGGCCCCCCCAACCGACTAAACCAGGCCCCTCTAACATATTACATTCTAAAATTAGATCTCTTAAAGCCAAATTTCCAAAAACTACTGTGCTAAGAACTGAAAAAAAGAGGCACCTGTGGGCTCAGTCAGTGAAGTATATTCCCTTGGCTTAGGTCGTTATCCCAGAGTCCTGGGATTGAGCCCCTTATCGGACACCCTCCTCATTGGGCAGCCTGCTTCTCCTTCTACCTCTGCCTGCCGCTCTGGCTACTTGTACTCTCTCTCTGTCAAATAAATAAATAAAGTCTTTAAAAAAAAAAAAAAACGGGAAAAAGTCTATAAAGGACACCATCAGGAAACTATATTAAAAGGTAAGAAAACAGAACATAGTTGGAAAAGTTAAAAGAACTGACAACTCTATCAACTGCCAAACTTAGGCATCTGAAATTAGGTTGTTTTGTTCAGATGTAAGAATGTGTAATATTAAGTTATGATTTAGTATGCTTACATATAAATTTTATTTTAAAATTTTAATTTTAAAGTTTTAAAAGTTTAATCTTTGTTCTAGGAATATTTCATCTAGTAAGGTAAATATTTCATGTTGAGAGCAGTTAAAAACTAAAGAAGAATTTGTACATGTAGCTCCAACTACATGTTCCCTAAGGAACAATATTTCTTTTGCAAAGACATAGGAACAACTCATATTTAGACTCTGTAAGGGAATTACCCACATTAAGTGAGAATTTTTCATACCTGATTCTTACCCACTGTAAGCCCTCAAACAATTTTTAGTATATGTGCTGCCGAAGCGAGCACAGCCCTCAAACAATTTTTAAAAATCAAAGTTTTTAATGGGATTCTCTGTAGCATGCATTGAACATTTTCTTGGCTTTTTAAGCACAATATACTGATTGTGTTCTACCGATGGATCATTTGTAGTCATTACTGTTATTATGAAGTACAATCATTTATTTAATTTGCTACATTATTATGATCCTTTGAGTGCTTTCTAGGCACATTAATGTGAGGCCAGGAGAGCCACACTGAGAGACATTATACATCAAGCTGCCAAAAAGCAAAAAAAAAAAAAGAATGTGGAAACAGCAAGGATAAGCTACTCACCACCTACAAAGGAAATTCAGTACATTGTTTACGAGCCAACACCTCATCAGAACCACGGAAGATAGGGGCCTGGGTGGCTCAGTTTGTTAAGGGTCTGCCTTTGGCTCAGGTCATGATCCCAGAGTTCTGGAATGGAGCTCTGCATCAGGATCCTTACTCTACCAGATGTTCCCTCTGCCCACCCTTTCCCTGCTTGTACTTTCTGGCTTGCCCCAATGCACCACCCCTGCCCTGGTCAAATAAATTAAAAAAAAAAAAGAACCATGGAAGACAGAGGGCAGTGGATGACACATTTAAAGGCTGAGAGAAAAAGCTGTTAACCAAGCATTCTATATCCAGACAAACTATCCCTCAAAAATGAGGTGAAATTAAGACATGCTCAGATGAACAAAAACTGAGGGAGTCTGTTGCCAGTAGATTTCCCTCAAAGAAATGTTATAGGGAGTCCCTCAGATTGAAATGAAAGGACAGGAGAGTAACTCAAAGCTGCATGAAGAAAGAAAGAACAATGGCAAAGGTAACTAGCTACATAGGTAAAAATTTTAAAAACCAGTATTATTGTAGTTTCTTTTTGGAACTATTTTTTTCCCTAATATGATTAAAAAGACAAACGCATATGACAATAAGTATTAATCTATGGTCGTACAATGTATAAAGATGGAACGTGTGACAATAATAGCATAAAAGGGGGTAGATGGAGCTGTATAGGAAAAATGGTTTCCATACACTATACAAGCTAAGTTTGTGTTATTTAAAACTAAATTGTTTTGGTTTAAGATATTAACTATAATCTCCAATGTAATCACTAAGAAAACTTGTTTTGAAACTATCCAGGTCCTGAGAAATATTTTCATGAATCTTTTCTCTATCATTTATGAGCCCCTAGAGTGAGCCTAGGACCATACCTGAGACTTTTCACATGCAAACTCATTGAATTCCTTTAATATCCCAATGAAGTGGTTATTATTACTTTCATCTGATAGATGGAAACTGTAAGACACTTAACCTGGATTTCAATTAAAACCTTCACATGCTTCTTTCTCCTTGATCTGGACCTCCAGTATCTAGAAGCTCATGGTCCCATTCTTTTCCCACCCAGTGCACCACCACCTCTGCGACATAGCCAACAGCAAATGATAATTATCTCCCCTGTGGCCAAGACTTTATATAGTACCTACAGGTTGCAGAATCCCCAGCCTCTCTCTCCAAAACAGTTCTTTCCACAAATGCCACAGTCCGTCAGTCACCTCTTGGACAACTTGAACCAATATTCTCAACATCAATTTCATAGTGTCTAGAACAGAACTTACTCCTGTTGGTGAACCACACCACCAACCAACCAATTTTCTAAGCCCAGAAACCTTCAAGTAATCCTAGGTTCTTCCATGACCTCATACATCTAACCAAGCACCAATTCCACCACCTAAATGTTTCTCTATCCACTGCTACTTCCTGAGTTCAGGTACCCATCACTCTTGCCTAAACCTCCATAGAAGGCCTTTATCCCGTTCGCTGCCTTGTGGAGACTTCTGTACTCAGCCCCTCACTCTGGTCCATAAACCTTCCACATTGTACACCCAATTGTAAGACCAAACAAATGCTTTTGGCCAACAAATGTTTACTTAGTATTTGTTATTTTCTAGCATTGTACGGGGTGTGCTAGGGATAGAAAGATGAAAGGAAGAAAGACATTTTCTTAAGCTGTTCAGAGTCTAGTGGGCAGGCAGACATGAAAAGATGAATTATCAACTAATGTGGAAATGCTGAGGTAGAGAGATATACAAGGTATTTTAAGAGTAATAAAGAGCACCTAACTCAGACTTGCAGGAAAGAGTTCACAGAGGAAGTGACAACTGAACCTACCCAGGAGTTGCCCAAGAAAAGTGGTAAAGAAAGGGCAGGAGACAGTGTGAACAGAGGATAGCAAGAAGTCCCACTAGAGAAAAACCTTGCATGCCATAAGGAACTTTCATCCTGTGGAAAACAGATTACCTGCTTCTGATTTTTTAAACGGCTCATTCTGATGGGCATGGGTAAGAGGGGAACAGTGGCAGGAAGACCAGTCAGGAGACTGTTGCAGTTGTACAGAGAAAATAAAGAGGGCCTGTCCTAAGGAATTGGCAGCAAGGACGGAGAGGAGAGTGCAGATTCCAGAAATATTTAGGAGGTTGAGTTGGCAGGACTTGCTAAGTGTCTGAATGTGGCGGGGGTGGAGGGATGAGGAAGGAGGAGAAGCCAAGGATGACTCATAGGCTTTTGACTTTGGGGACTTGGTGCCACCCCATGAGATACAGCACTGTTCCCAGACCTTTGGTTTTCAGGGAACTGTAAAATTTCCAACAAATTTTGGGCTCTGACAGAATGTTGTCAACTGAAGACATAAATGTACCCTACCATCTACTACCAACATCATTTCATTAGAAAAAGCACATTTTAACACCCAAAATGTAAACAGATTTAGCTTTCTGAAAAATTCACCACAGGGCCCTTATTTTTCTAATTTCATCACAGATGAAAGGAAATTGGTACCAGGCCTCAGACCCAAACTGGGAAGCCCTGAGAGGGAGATAAAGCAGAAGTCCGTTCAGCAGTAAGATGATGAGTTAAAGGCATTAGAATATAGAGTCCCTGCCCTCAATAACTCACTAGCCCTAAAGAGATGTCTATCTCCTGTACATTAAGGGTTACAAAAGAGTTCAGGAGTTATGGAAGCCCTGCAGAAGAGGCACTCCTATGCCGCTAGAGAGGGGTGTAGCTGGGGCACAGGATCTCAAAGGATGATCTGGAATTTGCCAGATAAACAAGGAAAGTTTGGCATGGTCTGAGCAGAAGGAACAGCATGTCCAAAGGTAGGTAGGTATGCAGGAAAATTCATATTTGGGGAATTGTGGATAGTTTGGCATGACATGGTGATTATCTTGGAAAATGGCAAGAGAAGAGCTGGAAAAGTACACAGAAGTGAAATTACAAAGGGGTTGGTAATCCAGGCTAGAAGTCTGGAAATTATCTTAGGAGCACTGGGGAAGAACCAAAGGATGTTACTTACAGTGGGCAATGCCATGGCCACATTTACCACTTGGAAATACACTCTGACTGTAGAGCAGAAGTTGGACGGTAGGGGATAAAACTGGAGGCGAGGAAAACAAGTTGGAAGTGTCTGCAGAAGCCCAAGTTAAGAAATACAGACAGATTAAAGCAAGAGAAGCAGTAAAGAGAGAGAGACCAATACCACGAACAAATATTCACTGAGCTCCTACTCTCTTCTTGGGGTATCAATGTCAGTGAGACAAGATCCCTGCTCCCTTGGAGCTTATTTTCTATTGTTGCTAACAAAAAGAGAATCACACTTTACATAAATGTTTTGTATAATTAAAATATTTCACCAACTATCAGATGCTTTCACAAGTCTCTCTATATGCATGCTTACATATGATAAAGCCACTTTTAAATTGCACTAAATTTATGTGACTTATTCAACCATTCCCCTATTCTTGTAACATTGGCTCATTACCTGATGGTAATGTACGTGACATTGCAAAAATCAAAACTTACATACTTTTCTGAATCAAAATGCATGTACTTTAATAAAGTTCTTGATCCAGGGACGCCTGGGTGGCAAAGTCAGTTAAGTGTCTGATGCTTGGTTTCTGCCCATGTAGTGATCTTGGTGTCCTGGGATCAAGCCCCATGCTAGGTTCTATGCCCAGTAATTTATATTCCTATGGTAACATCTAGGAGGTAGAATCCCTAGGAATCCAAGGAAGAACTGTAAACACACACTTGGAGCTTTGGATACGGGTCCAGTAACAGTTTGGAAAGTCAGAATCCTGGGGACTGTTAAGATGCAACAGAAAGAGCAGCACCCCTGAGCAAATCAGAGACGAGCAAGAACGCAGCTGAGAAAATGTTGTCACCAAGAAAACAAGGTAATTAAGAAAATAATTTCACTTACAAGAGCATCAAAAAAAGAACAAAATAAGAATAAATTTAAGAAAAGAAGTTCACTGCACGCTGAAAACTAACAATGTTAAGAGAAATTAAAGAGGATCTACTTAAGTGGAAAGACATATGTATTCACGAGAGGGAGGGACTTGGTGTTAAGGGGCAGTACTCCCAAAATTGATCTGTGGCTTCCATGCAATCTGTATCAGAATCCCAGACTGTTAGCAGAAACTGACAACAAGCTGACCCGAAAGCTCATACAGAAATGCGAGGGACCCAGAATAGCCAAAATAATCTTGAGAAAGAAAAAGCTGGACACTACAGAACTACTATAGAACTACTAGACACTATAGAACTCAAGACAGGGTGGTACTGCTGTAAAGACACACATATAGAGCAACAGAAGAGAATGAAGAGTCCAGAAATTAACTCTAGTGTGTGTGCTCAACTGATTTCCAACAAGCGTGCCCAAAAAAGATGGGGGAAAGGATAGACTCTTTGAGGAACAATGCCATAATAACTGGACAGTCACACACCAAATACTGAAGTTGGATCCGTACCTTAAAACAAACATAAAAATTAACTCAAAATGGATCACAAACCTAACTGTGAGAGCTAAAGCTATAAAACTCTTAGAAAACAACGTTAAGAGTAAAGCTTCATGACCTTGAGTTAGGCTATGGTTATCTTGGATAGGACACCAAAGGCAAAAACAACAAAAGAAAGAATAGGTAAACTGGATTCGTCAGATGATGTCCTTGGTGCTATAAAAGGACATCATCAAGAAAATGAGGTGCCAACCCAAAGATGGGGACAAACTATTTGCAAATCATGTATCTGGTAAGAGTCTTGGAACCAGAATACATTAAAAACTCCTTGCAACTCAATAATCAAAAGACAACCCAACTTAAAAATGGGCCAAGGTTATACCTCAATAAAGCTGAAAATAAAGTGAAATTAAAAAAAAAAAAAAAACAGGGAAAGGATTTGAATAGACATTTCAATAAGGGCCAAAAAGCACAGGAGAAGATTGTTCACACATCATTAGTCACTAGACAAATGCAAAGCAGAACCACAAGATACCACCTCATATATACCAAGACCACTAAAATTAAAAAGATAATAAAAATATTGGCAAAGATGGAGAGAAAGTGGAACCCTCATACGGTTCTACACCAGCGATGTAATTAGGTGCAGCCACTCTGCAGAAACAGTCTGGCAGTTCCTCAAACTCTTAGGCATAGAGTTGCTGCATTAATTCTATTCCCCGATATATGCCTAAGAGAAATGAAAACACATGTCTGCACAACGACTAGCACAGGAAAGTTCACAGCTCCAAGACTCATAATAACCAACAACTAGAAACAACCCAAATGGTCTATCAGTGGATGATAAATAATAAAATGTGATAAATAAATAAAATGTGCAATACACATATAGTGGGGTACCATTCCATTCCAAAAAAGAGGGACCAATACATGCTACAATGTGGGTAACTCCTGAAAACCGTATGTTAAGTGAAAGAAGACAGTCCTAAAAGACTATGTATTGAATGATTCCATGTATATGAAATGGCCAGAGTAGGCGAATCTTTAAGAACAGAAAGTAAATCAGAGGTTGCCTAGGGTGAGTGGTAGCAGGTGGATGGAAGAAACAGGGATTGACTGCTAATGGGGATGGTGTTTCTTTTAGGGGGAATGAAAATGTTCTAAAATTAGATTATGGTGATAGGTTGCACAACCCTGTGAATACACTAAAATCACTGAATCACCCACTTCCAATGGGGGAACTGTATGGCATGTCAACTATGTGTCAAAAAGCTATTTGAAAAAGAAAAAATGAGGGAAGAGACTACCTCAAGAAGAGAGGAGGAGTTAATGCTACACAAGGCAAAAAAGTATATTACGCTCTTTAAAATACTTCCATTATTGTTTCCTGCCCACAGGACAAAGCAGCAGGACAAAAATCTAACATTTACTGAGTATTTACTATATATGTTAGACATGATTAAGAACTTTATCTGAAAAAAAAATTAAATAAAAATTTAAAAAAGAACTTAAAAAAAAGGATTTTATTTATTTGAGATAGAGAGTGAGAGAAAGAGTGCACAAGCAGGGGGAGCAGCAGGCAGAGGGGGAAGCAGGCTCCCCACTCAGCAGGGAGTCCGACCCAGGGCTCCATCTCAGGACCCTGGGATCATGATCTGAGCAGAAGGCAGACGCTCAACCGACTGAGTCACCCAGGGCCCCTAAAAAAAGAACTTTATCTGTGTCTATGTATTTAAACCTCTTAACCCTATAAAGTGGGCATCATCTCTTTTACAGATGAAAAGAACTAAGGCTGGAAGATTCAGAGATTGCCCAGTGTCATAAAGCTTATAAAGGAAGGAGCCAGAATTTGAACTCAGATAATCAGGCATGAGAACCCTCACTCTTAACCACTATACCTTCCATTCCACGGCTTACTAAGGCCTTCACGATCTCACCCTAATTACCAATCCATTCTCATCATTTAAAAACTTTTATTTATTTGAGAGGAAGAGCAGAGCAAGAGAGGGAACACGCATGAGTGGGGGCGGGGGTGTGGAGAGAGGAGAAGAGAGACAGGGAAAAGCAGACTCCCCGCTGAGCTGGGAGCCCAACAGAGGGCTCCATCCCAGCACCCTGGGATCATGACCTGAGCTGAAGGCAGCTGCTTAACTGACTGAGCTGCCCAGGCGCCCCTCATTTTCATCTTTTAACTAGATTCTAGCACGAACTGGTATCTCTGTCCATCTGGTAACCTCCTGCTCCTGTGCAAAGACTACTCAAGGTATCTTCTCTGGTCCTCGCTGATCTTCCTTCTCCCCTCCCATTTCCAGGGTCAGACTCTCATGTGTCATCCCAGCACACCTGACTCAATGAAGGCACTCAGCCTCCTTCACTGAGTGAATAAATAAATGAATAAAATTATTCAATTGTCCTATCAAAAAGCACACTGTATTCTGGAAGTAGACTGAGCCAAGTCTGATAAATTAAGTGGGGGATCAGGCTGAGTAACATTCTTTTGGGTCCAAAAAGAGGTGTGATAATAAAGTAAAGATGTTGATTTTGGGGTTTGGCTCATAAAACAGTTCTGAAGACACTTTCAAAAGAGTCTGAAAACGTTTTGCTCAATTAGAACAGAGCTAGAAACACTGGACTGCCTCCTGTGGGACAAGATTTATTTGGCCATATAAGCTCTAGTCTGGTGTTTTTCATTTTTTTCTATGCCTCATTATTTTCGCGTCACACGGTATATAAGGCTATTGCGCTTTTATTAAATACATTTCATTTCCTAAACAGTAAGCCCCTCTGGGGCTTATAAGTTATCCCCATTTCCCCCTCCTTTCTTTTCTTAGTAACTATCTTGACATGCTAAAGAAATATTTTATCATCAGAGGGTGATTCTGTTTATTTCCAAAAGAGGGAAACAATTTGCTACTCTTTAATATAAATCTCCCCTTAACTCCAAGGAATGTCTTGCTCAAGGTCTAGAACCTACTAACCTGTGATCCATCGCCTTCAGAGCAATCCACGTTCGGCATATATCTGAGTTCACGTAGCTATTAGAGCAAAGCCTAAATCCCCTGTGTGTTTGCCAGTACAAAAGTATACTTAAGCCTAAACTAGGTCACAAAATGTTTTAACGTGACAGCATGTTTCACTCTTCCAACATTTTGAGAAATTTCCAAGGAACTACAGAATGAGAGCTTCCGGAAACAAACAACCTCAATATCCTAGATCACATCCAAGATAATCCCTGCCCCAATGTGGGTTCAGAGCACTATGAGAACAACAAAAGATAGCTAACCTACACCACAGCACACATCTGATCTTTCTGCTTCTTCCAAGTGTCAATCCTGACACACCAATAAACCCATCCATGATTCTGTCCACTTCTCTAAGCACACCTACCCATGTATTTTAATGTAACCAGTTTCTCTTATGTCAGAATTTTATGGATTTTTACATTATGCCTATGGAAGCAGTATACACAAAGGTTAGAGCTCAGCACTGGCTGACTGAACACGAACCTGCTAACGTCAGTGTAAGCATTTCCTGGCTGTTAATAGGATATCACTTAAAATATTTCCATTTTGCTGGATAATGAACAATAGTTTTGAAAACTAGGACCTTGGGAGTAGACAATACTTACACAACTTCTAAAAGGTTGCAGACATGTAGTTAGTTAATCACTGCCCTCTTAGCTTCTATTTCTTTGTTAAAAGTAAAGCCAAAAAGCAAAACTGGCTATACAGCCCCCTTTATGTAACAGAGAAATGAGCAGGTAACAAGTTGCTCTAGGACATCACAGTTTTTACTGACCTGATCTGACATCCTAGAAGGGTAATTAATACATGAGAGTTCATACAGTCTCTTCTCAGTCCTTCTAGTCATCCTTATTGAATAACCTGAGAGATAATCCTGTTTTGCAAGTGGTTAAATGTATAAATACTGTTTATTTACTGTATTTTATTGATCCTGACCTCCTTCTTTGATATTTCACTTCTCTTTTCTACATTTTTCAAATACAGCATATATTTCCCTTTCAGAATTAGAACAGCAGTTTCTTAAAGAAAAACTCAGTTGGTAAGAGTAGGACATTCCCCCTTCAATAGATACATCTTAGTTTTTAGATACTCGGAAGAAAATCACCCATGGAAATTCTAGAACAGCAAAGTACAGAATTTATACTTTAGTACCTGTTAACCACAGAGGTAAATAAAATACTAGAGACCTCTAAAATACTTCACTTACATACCAGCTAAACATTTTTCAAATGCCACTGTTAAAGGATATGCCGTAAAGTTATCTGTTGGAGGTTAGTTTTCAGTCAGGGATCTCAGGTGAATGAAGAGACACAACAGTGTGCGTAAGGGGCCAGAAAACAAGTTAGCCCCCGAGTCAAACGAAGGAACAACTCTGAGAAGCCGGGAAAATCCAAATGTAAGTGACGAGGATGAGATTGCCAACAGCCAAGACCAATAGATGAGGAGCACCTCAAATCTAAGGGACAGGGCTGTGATGGCAACTAACAGAGCACAGTTACTCAATCCAACTTACATCTACAGAAAGCTGGTATTTCATCTTTACAAAAGCCAACTCTGGGAAAGACCCAAGTTGGCAGTGTGGCTCGGACCCTGTCACAGGTGAGGGAGTTTGTGTGACTAACAGCACTTCCTCCCCTCTAGTCACGATGGCTGCGCTGAGCGCAGGGCTGGAAGGCCCCCAAGACATTAAGATCCTCAGCCACCTCCCAGCAGGGGCGCCACACACCAGGTCCGACTGCCCCGCCGTCCTCTGGCTCCGCCACCCGATAAGCGTACAAGGAAAGGCAGTGCCTCGGCTGGCAGATCGGAGCACACTTGAGAAGTACAGCTTTTATTGGAAAAGAGTAAATTAACACTTTGGTTCAAGCCTCAGTTTCTTATGAGGCTGGCATGAATCTGTCATCCCTGGGCTCTCAATCCCTCTAGGTTTACTAATAAAATTGGGCTTCCAGCCTTTAATGCCAGGCAGATCCTGGAACATGGCAACCACACCACAGAATTGGCTCGCTGTCTCTGGGCAGCCAGCCATCATTCTCACTGACTCCTGAAAAGGCAACCGTGGTTACCTTGACCTTGAGACATACTTTTTCTTCACACTGTTAACAGAATGTTTCTGCATTTTGACTTCTAATTCATGCAACTTTTGAACCGTAAGACAGTACCTCGCACATATTCACCCAGGTTTGCTGGAAAAACATTGAAAGCGACCATCTCTTTGGGCAGCACATAGGAGCACTTCTGAGAAGGCAAATACTGAATGAACTGCCTCATGGGGTGGGAAGTTCTGAACGGTGAGGACCAAACACTATAGAATCCCTTGTGGGCCTTGTCGAACATTCTTCCTTTCCCTCCACTGAGAATCAACCAATTCATCAAGAGTAGGTTCCTGAGCACCTTGGATGTGCCAACACTGGAGATATGCCAATTAGCAAAACTGTCCCCGCATTATTGGGTTCACTATCTCCGGCAGCCACTATACCTTAAGAGCCTACTTCCTTGCCTAGGTATGCTGGGGTAGAAGGAAGATTGAAAATGACTCTTCCTGGGTGAGATTTGACTTTTCAAGTGAATTTCTGCCAATGCAGTTACAGAGAATTTTGTTCCTGGCTTTAAACTATTCAAAACACAAATCTGTTCTATTCGTCTGATGTAAGACTAAACAAAAGCATTCATTAATAAAAAGCAGAGAAGACATAATGCCAAAATCTTTGTATATTTTAGAACATAATACATTTATCTTTTTCTAGGCAAATGGCAGACAACTTTTTCTAATTCAAAGAAAGATAATGGAAAGAACTGTTTACAGCAGAACAATCTTCAATAATTCAGAGCTTGATGATCTAATGAAATTATTCTAAAGTGTCAAATGTCAAAATGCTGTATTAAATCTCTTCTTTTGCATTTCCGCACTTAAGTTAACATTTTGAGGAAAAAGGAATTCAACAAATAGTAGCTGTTTTATGGAAGGCTCACCCACTTCTTACTAAGCCCAATCGAGAGGATTAATTTCTTTTTTAATATGGATCGCTTCGCAAATCTACATGTCATCCTTGTGCAGGGCCATGCTAATCTTTGTATCATTCTGATTATAGTATATGTGCTGCTGAATGAGCATAAATTTTCACAGACTGGCTATGCAAGAGCTCTTTAAATACTTTATATTTTTTATAAAATATGTCACCCTGATTTTTACAAACATCCCACGCAATTTTTAAGTATCTACACGTAAGTTAATTAATCTACTCTTAGTGTAGGCCAAAAAATTATCTGTGTGTGTCTCTGTGTGTGTATACACAATTTATACAATATTGTATACAATGTATACATATATGTACAATAAACAAAGTCCACAAAACAAGAAACTACTTACTTTAAGGTAAATTCACCCACATAGCAGAGTTGCTGCAAAAATGAAACCATTCACAACAGGCAAAATCGGGTTTCGGACATGTTAAGTGTTTAGTTAAAGATTAGTTGTGGGATGGTAATGATGATGATGAACATGACTTATTCTTAGAATTTTAGTTTTTATTTCATTTATTAGAACAATTGTTTTTAAGCATAAGGCTTCTCTTGATGCATACATTTAGCACATTATAAAGCCTTCATTTCTAGGTGAATGAAGGACACTCTCTCTAAGGCTTAGTAGGGACTTCAGGGATGTTAATCACTTTCGATTCCTCCACCTGTGCAGGTCCCCTTAGGACAGCCAATTTCTCCACTTCCTTGTCTTCAACATGTGGCTTTTCTTCCTCCATCATCTCTACCAATTCCAGATACTTCCTTCAGCCTTCACTTAGGGCTCCCAATTCCTCTCTGCTCTCTGCATATGGTGCTTCCTTATAACAGAAGAAAATCAAAGCCATTTGCCTCATCCCTGGGTCTTCTGTCTCTCATGTTTCACAGCAAAGTATCCTCCTCGTCAAGAAGAGGTATGTATCCCCCACCAACTGTGCCCTCCACCCTCTGCTAAGTCCTCATTTCATCAATTTTTACTCTTTTCTAAAAAGATTTATTTATTTGAGAGGGAGAGAGAGAGAGAGAGCACACAGAGAAGTTAACGGAGAAGCAGACTCCCCATCAAGCAGAGAGCCCCATGTGGGACTCAATCCCAGGACCCTGGGATCATGACCTGAACTGAAGGCAAATGCTTAACTCTCTAAGCCACCCAGGTGCCCCTCAATTTGTACTCTTTATCATAGCTCTCTCCAATCTCTCCTCTGCATCTATAAACACACTCATATTTGTATAAGGATGCTAAAAATGTTAAACCACTTTTATTTCAACCTGGTTGTCTTTCTACCAACATTCCACCCCTTCAGTTTATTTAATCATGGTCTACATTCTGTGGTACACGTCCTTATTCCTTTGTTATCTGCGCCCCCCCCCCCCCCCCGCCCACAACCCTGCTCTTCCAGTATGTCTCTCAAAGACATACTGGTAACTTCCTACTACTAAATGCAATCTCTTCAACCTCTGGACAGTGCTGAGATACCTGAAGGTAATGCCTCCTTCGCCTCGAAACTCTCCCCTCCCAAGACTTCCCTGCGCCTTCTTGCATTTCTTCCTCTACTTCTTTGGTCTCTGCCCTCTCTGACCTTCTTCCTCCCTCAGTCCTAAATGCATGTAATCTCAAGGTTCCATTCTCAGTCTTATTTTTCCCTTCAACATATGGGTGCTCTTGCTCAGTCACTGATTTAATCTGGGGTATCTGATTTGACAGTGACCTTAAGGATCTACTATAGAGAGCAACTGTTTTGAGGCATGATTTGAAAACACCTGTGCCTGTGAAAACTGATGGGTGTTAACAAGTCGTTTAACAAGTTGGCGACACAAGCCTACTCGTGTGCTCAGTTTCCACATGGGGCGTATGTGGGTTGCTCCCTGCAGGTGGACACATTATGTGCAATGTGGTATTCTAAATGTGGGACTCAAAAAGATCTAGAATCTCAGGAAACAAACTGAGGGCTGTTGGGGGTGAGTTGGGGAGGGGGGATAGGGTGGCTGGGTTATGGACATCAGAGAGGGTATGGGCTATGGTGAGTGCTGTGAATTGTGTAACACAGAAGATTCACAGACCTGTACCCCTGAAGTAAATAATACATTATATGTTAATTAAAAATTTTAAAAAGATCTAGGTCTCCTTTAAGAATGTCACAGGCTTTTTGGACTCCTCTCTGGAGCTTGCAATTTCCTGTACTTCAACTCTAACTCTGCCTTGGCTACTTCTTGAGAGCACATATAAATCAACATGTTCATTTTCTTTCTCTCTCCCCCAGAAATGCTCTATCTCCTAACTAGCTTGCTTGTCTCTAGATTCTATTTCAACCTGATTTATTCTATTATTCTATTATTATTCCTACCACTGCTTGGGTCAACTCAACACCTCAGACTCAACTGGCATGCATGGTACGCTGTTCATCTCCACTTTTGTGATTCTGCTCATTGTCTACCTCTTCTGTGGAGTCTAACTTTCCTGTTGCCACAAGTTAAATAATTCTGCCTTCTGTGGTAGCCTAGAATTGTATATGTGATTGCGAATGACCCATATTACTTTATTCTTTGTATTACAGTAATTTGAAGGGGTCCCATCTCTTTCTTCTTACTAGGTCCTGAACTCACTGAAAATAGGAACCATTAATTCACCTTCTGACTCTCCAGTGTACATATTACTTACGGTGCTTACGGTAAGTGCCTCGCACTCAGGAGGTGTTTCGTTAACCTCTGCGAGGTGGAAAGTCATATAAGGCACTATTTTATGACTGTATCCGATGTTACATAGTGCTATTCCCTGTAGGCAATGTTAACTCTGGGAATGAGATCCAAACCGTAGCTGGAAGCCTTAGCATTTTTTGGGTCCATCCACAAAGCATCTTCAAATCAGGCAATCCTGACACCCAAGCTCTAGAATATGCCCCTGTGGAAACTGGAATATGCCAGAACCAACTTCCCAGTCTCTTCAGAATAAAGAGACACCACAAAAGCAAGCTTCATTTCTTGGGATATTACAACATCCCCAATTTTGTGAGTACCTGAATTGCCACTTTAGGAAAAAGGAGGAAACTTCAAGGTTCCATTTCATTTTCCATGCAACAAATAGGAAAGCTTCATCCTTTCATCCAGAGCTCAATAACCTACTAAATGGTAGACTAAAAACCATAATAAAGCTTTCAAATGTGTTTTACCTCTACAAATAGCAAATTTCTGGAAGCATAATTGTGTGAAAAACTCAGTATTAAGTACTATTAAAATGTTTTCTTTATACTTAAGTATAAAAAAATCAAAGAAAATGGGCAAAATTTTCAAAATTAGCTAACAATGCCATCTTAAAATCAGCTGTAAATCTTATTCGACACTTTTTATTTTGTTTGGAGGTGGGGACAACTTTTATTTATAACAGGAATTCCTTTCTTTCTTCAAACATTGGGAGTGAGCCTTTGTAGAAAGGATTATTTCTTTAGTTTCTAAGAAACAAACTGGAATAATTGATGCCTTCAAAATTTCTCTCATAAAAGAGATTGTTTGCACAAACAATCTCTCTCTTTTTTTTTTTTTTTTTTTTTTTACTATCTGATACTAAAACTATAGGAACACAGAATTTTAAAGCCAAAGGTCATCAAGTCTTAGTCCTCCTTTTTGAAAATGAGGAAATGGTGGGGGTGGGGGGAGTGGGGAGGCAAGGTCAAGGCAACCTGCCTAGGATCCCTCTGTGAACTAACTGCCCACTGTATCATTCTGCCACTAAATGCAGCAAAAATACTTGGCAAAGTTAATTTCAGGAGGGAAAGCATACTATACTTATACCTTAAAAATTATCAAGTATTCTTCAAGGAAGCTTTAAAAATATTTGAAAAAACAAAGATGCATGCTTCGGCATTCTAACATTATCAAAACCCTCAGATGAATTCCAGCCTATTAAAAACGTAACTTTCAAAATGCAATATCCAAATACATCTTTCTGGGTTAGCAAAGTCCTCTCATTTTCTAAAATCATGGAAAGGTGCATTCCGACTTCAAAGAATTCTCTCAATTTATTGTCCTCTCCTCCTAAAGTCATGGCCAAATCCGTTTATTACACAAGCAGCTAGCTATCACACAGCTTTTTAACTGTCGGACCATGCTGGTTTATGTATAAAGCTGCAGTTCCCACTGTTCCGGAGTTTGTAACACAGAACTGTTTCTTCCGTATAAAAATAGGCACTGCTTTTTTGCTTGTTCTCATTCCTTTAGGTGGTGAAGGACGCTCATGGTGGTGTCCTCACAAGTCTATGGATAGGGGTGTCTCAAATGTGGCACTATTCACATTTGAGGCCAGACCACACTGTTGTGGGGAACTGCTGTGGGCATTTTGGGTGTTTAGACGCATACTTGGCCTCTACCCACTAGATACCAGTAGTATCCCACCAACTGTCAACCAAAGAGTATCTGCAGACATTGCCAAATGTCCTCTGGGGGCAAAATGTCCCTCAGTTGAGAAACTACTGCTATTCAGGGATAGCGTTCACTTCTGCATATGTTCTGATACTATTTTTAAAACCTACCATTTCCATGTAACCCCATGTTAGGACGGCCAGTAGTAATTAACCTTCTCAAGTTTTTTTTTTTTTTTTCTTAACTATCCCATTATTGTGACTGCCTTTGTGCATATTATTTTGATGTAATTTCTAAAGAAATAGAATATCTCACACAATCCATTAAACAATAAGCACTTATTAAGCACCTGCAGCATGCTAACCACCAAAGGAAGTCGGGAGCTCTATCCACAAAGATCTTTCATTACAGATGAAGGGAAGACGACATGCATACATGACACAAGCACGGGCCCCACAGCACAAGACATAATACAGAGTTAAACCAGGGGGAGCAAACTTAATGACCAGTGGAAGCACTCACATTTCCAGAAATGCTCTTAACGGAGCTGATGAGATCAGAGCCTAACCTTTGAAGACCAGTACATATCAAACAGGTAAACCTCTTGGGCTTGGTGAATATCAGACCACGTCAAGCAGAAGGGAACCTAATCCTCTAGATCAAGTCTAGATGAGTATAAAAACAGGGGAAGCCTCAAGCTATCGATGCCATCTACTACATTCATAAACTTCAGAATCACTCAATTCATCTTATGAGTTCTTCTCTGCCAGTTATTTAACTTAATCCCCAAATATGGGTTAATAACATTTTATAAATGGAGGCATTGGAAGGAAGGAAAGGCATTGGAAGGAAAACCATAAAACCTGATAGACCAGCCACTGTGGTAAACATAAAGACAATACAGCAGGCAATGAACCCAGAAGCTGGAGGGGGGGCTCTAATCAGAGGTGTCAATTGTCTGGAACGATCTTAGGATTTCTTGACTTGAGGATGAGTGTATGAGTGTATCCTCCTGTAAAGAAGTGTATATGTCCTTAGTCCTTTTTCAAAAATCTCAGATTCCCGGGGCGCCTGGATGGCTCAGTGGGTTAAAGCCTGCTGCTTTCGGCCTAGGTCATGATCCCAGGGTCCTGGGATCGAGACCCACATCAGGCTCTCTGAGCCTGCTTCCTCCTCTCTCTTCATGCCTGCCTCTCTTGCCTACTTATAATCTCTATCTGTCAAATAAATAAATAAAATCTTTTTAAAAAAAAATCTCAGATTCCCTAGCAGGGATAAAATAAAACCAATGAAAATTCACTAAACAGACAAATGCACTGACCTTTAACTTTCTGCCCTTCATCCTGGATTCTATCTAGTCCCAAACTACACCCTTAAGGAAATCCCAATTTTTCCAGTTGACCTTAGTTCCATCTATCTCAGCCGTCTCACCTTGCTTCCAATTAAACAATTTAGGAAGAAGGTTATTCCTACTCTGGGTTTTCCTCTTCTCACCCATGGATGGTAAGAGAAAGTACTAACGTCACAGTGCAGATTGTGTGAATGTTAACCTTATTAATGCTAGATAGTATTGGGCCTCTGTGCTTTCCCCAATTCATACCAGACTTTTGCCATCTTCTGCCTCCTACAAATGTTAGCCAGTGCCTTTCTGTAATGCAGGGCCTTCAGAACCTCAGCACCATCAACATTCTGTGTTGTCTTTGCAGTAGGGAGCTGTCCTGTGCCTTGTAGGATATTTAACAGCATCATGACCTTCACCTATTAGATGCCAGGAGCAACACCCTTCCCCAGCGATGACAAAGAAAATGCATCCAGACTGCCGAATATCCCTCCGAGAGGTAAAACCACTCCCAGAAGAAGACCACTACTGTAATGTGATCTTGGGAGAGAACTACCGGTCAAGCAGTGCTTGTACAGATAATCCCAGTTCAAAGACGGAACAAATGAGTACAAGTAGCTCCGAAAGTCTATAACTTCTCCAACTCTAAACATATGGCCCCTTCTCTCAATTCAAGGGTGCTTGAAACTCCAATGGAAGAGAGCTCATCACATAACCAGTGCCCCCAAAGCAGGCACACACGGAGTGGCAGGGCTAAACCTGGGAGGGGTTGCCTGCCCCTCCAGCATCATTGCCATGTTGCTCCTTCTCTGGGCTCCAGTCGTCCAGGATCAGAAGAGACACTGCTCATTTGGGTGTGTTGACAAAGGCCATTGGCCAGTGAGTTAATAATACATAAGGTGTCTCCTAGCCAGCATGATGCCACGCAGCATTTCTGCTCCAAGGTTTAAAATAAAAAATCCATTTTCTGTAATGATGTTCTAATTTTTCAATCTGAAGAGCAGGACTTTCCTGCCAAAATGAGTAAGCTGTATGCATAGCTGTGGCCAGGAACAGGTTACGCTCACCGGTGCAACTGAGTCTTCCTGAACAACTTCAGTGTTCTCAAGGCGAAACTTCTTCAAGGCTAAAAACTACTGTCAAGTGTTGGCATGCAATTTTAAACCTCTTTAGGAACACACAAATGGCTTTGAAATGCTTAGTCAAACATCAAAGTGATATAAGAATTATCCTAAAGCTGCATTTTCATGACATTTGCTTCTTAAAGACTCAGGTGTTCTCTAGAACAACAAAGAATCAAATGTCAACCAATTTTCTTCACCATGTAAAAAAAGGGTGAAAATCCAGTCCTTCCTAGACTGGGGCTTGCTTCCCCCACATGGTGCCTCAGACGCTCTGAAATATGAACGAAGAACCAGTGTCTGCAAGCTGGTGTGGGGGCACCACACCAAAAACATCACACAGATCCAGAGCTGTGAAGACCACCACAGGCCCCTGGATGTGGAGGTTATGAGGAAGCCCTGGGTATGAAGACACACAGGAAGTAGTGCGGACAAACACTTAGAGGCAACTCCCTGGTGCAAGACAGACCACAAGCACTCCTTATAGGGTTCTTCAGTCCAGAAGCCCTGTCCCAAGATGACCAACGTGTAAAGATTCTCAAGAAGGGCCTGTGCATTTACAGTAACATCCTTCTTTCTTGAGCTAGCTTTAGTGGGTCTCTAATATCTCTATTCCTAACACCAAGCCTATTGGCTAGATAATGAACTACTTACTGCCTGGTTCTCATCTGGTCACAAAATGTCATTTACAAATCTATCTTCTTGGGGTGCCTGGGTGGCTCAGTAGATTAAGCATCTGTCTTCGGCTCAGGTCATGATCCCAGGGTCCTGGGATGGAGCCCTGAGTCAGGCTCCCTGCTCAGTGGGGAGTCTGCTTCTCCCTCTGCCCCTCCCCTTGTTCATGCTCCTTGCTGTCTCTCTCTCAGTCAAATAAATAAAACCTTTAAATAAATAAAAAATAAAATAAAATAAACAAATAAAAATCTATCTTCCTGTGAGAGAGGGGGAAATAAAATTCTGGGGCTGGATGGAGGTCATGGGTCCACAATAATGTGGATGTATTGAATGTCACTGAATTGTACACCTGGAAATGGTTAAAATGTTAACTTTTATGTAATGCATATTTTACTAAAAAGAAAAAAAAATTTAAAAACCTACCTTCTTGAAAAAGGTATGATCACAATATCCTATCCATAGAAGCTTCTTATCCTTGACATCAAGTAAAACTAGGTAGCTGGAGATTTTCCCCTTACAAAATATATATAAAATATATCTTCCAGGGGCGCCTGGGTGGCTCAGTCAGTTGAGCATCAGACTCTGAATTTCAGCTCAGGTCATGATCTCAGGGTACTGGGAGAGAGCCCTGCACTGAGCTCTGCACTCAGCACTGGGTCTTCTTGAGCTTCCCTCCTTCTGCCCCTGCTTGCCCACATGTGTTTCCTCGCTCTCTCTCAAATAAATAAACCTTTAAAATATGTATGTGTGTGTATATATGTGTATGTATGTATATATATATATATATGTGTGTGTGTGTGTGTGTATATATATATATATCTTCCAAACTCCCACCAAATTTAGCAATGTATTTTGAGAATATATCTAGCACTGTTAAAAATATATCCCTTGTAAAAAATAAACAACTGTAAACTCTTCTTTTAAAACAAATTTTTACCTATTTATTATTTGAGAGAGAGTGAGTGGGCGTGGGCATGTGAGAGAGCATGAGCAGGGGGAGCAGCAGGCAGAGGGAGAGGGAGAAGCAGGTGCCCCACTGAGCAGGGAGCCCCATTCGGGGCTTGATCCCAGGACTCCAGGATCATGACAACAGCTGCAGGCAGATGCTTAACCAGCTGAGCCATCCAGGTGCCCCTACAATTGTAGACTCATTAGTGACTGTTTTTTAGTGATTCTCCACCACCATTATTCCTTTATCTTTATCACTACTTACTACTTGATTAGTGTCTTTATTAAGTGCAAAATGGATATGCACACATTCCCACAGGAAGAGTGGCAGGGATGGGAAGGAAAAATGAGGAATCCAACATCCTAAACTGATTACCACTTGTATGTATGTTTAAAAGGAGTCAGTTCACATTTTAACATCATATGACAAGAGTTTCTCTGTAACTCCATAACAGGCACAAGATACCACATATAATAATGCCACAGGAATTTTACAACATGTAGAACAGACCAAAAACTCTTATTTGCATGTCAAGTAGAACAACATTTTTATCCATATTTTCCTACTCTAAGACCAAAAGCTGATGAATGCAAGATGAATTTACTTTATGTTTCCCCACCAAAAACATAACATGAAAAGAACAAACAAATGTAGGTTTTGGGTAAGACGTCGACAATTTAAGATAAACCACACTGAAGTTGTAGCTCTTACCAATTCTGGATCCAAACTCATTTTAATTTTTAATTACTTTCTTGTACATTTAGGTGTTTTTTACTTTCCTTCCACTTTTTTCTTTAACATCATTTCTGTCTGTCTAGTCTAGGGATACTCTCTCAGAATCTGCCATCCTAAGTTTGAATTTCTCGTGACATTTCAAAACTTTAAGAAATAATTTATTTAATTCAATCTCTTCTAAATTTTTTGGTCATTCTCTATTTTATTTACCTCTATACACCCAGAATTTTCTTACACATTTGTCTTCCAGGCTATTCTCTACTTAAACTCTCTGCTTGCTCTTCACTACTCCCATCTCAGCCTTTCCCTCCATCTCCATCTCTAGACTTAAAAGAGTCTTAGGGGTATCCGAGTGGCTCAGTCAGACAAGCATCCGGCTCTCATATCTAGGCTCAGGTCATGATCTCAGGGTGGTGAGATAGAGCACCACGTCGAGTTCCAAGCTCAGTGTGGAATTAGCTTAAGATTCTCTCTCCCTCAGCCCCTCCCCTCCCTCTCTAGAAAACAAGAATGAAATTTTCTATCTAACCAAAACATAATGCAATAGGTTTTGTTTCTTCAACAGACAAGACGTAAGGCCTCTCCTCTTTCATGGAGAGCCAAGTCACATAACCAAGTTAACATTTTATCAACTGTAATTCTCTAAATAGTAGGAATAGGCACATAGACCGTAACTGTAGTTGGGAAGGATTCTAATAGAGAGTAAATCTTAAAGTATTCTCTCAATGATCGATGAAGTATTAAATTACAAGTTTTAGTGTTCAGTGTATTTGTCATACTCTTATTCTTTGAAAATAGGTCTTAACGGTCACAACTTTCAATTAACTAGGTTTTCCTATTAACTGGAGCACGCAATTCCTAATTAGGCAACTAAACAAAAAGACTTTCCTGTAAATGTAAAAAATTACAAAAATTAGAAATCTCATCTGGTGGGTGCCTGGGTGGCTCCGTCTTAAGTGTCTGCCTTCAGCCTGGTCCTGACCCAGGCTCCTGGGATCGAGCCCAACACTGGGCTTTAGCCCAACACTCTCCCTCTGCTTCTCCCTCACCCCCCCCTATTTGTGCTCTTCCTCTCTCGAATAAATAAATAAAATCTAAAAAAAAGAAATCTCATATAGTAGTTTTCTTCTTTAGTGATAAGTACCCAATATGCAGAATGCTTACTAAATCAGCAGATGAGAAAATGCAAAAGCAATCGAAATGTCAGTTTCTGTACCGTGGGCAGCACCAGAGGCTAGAGTCTAAGCAAATGCTACCAACCCTCAGATTCCCACAGCAGCATCTCCGAGAACACCCAAGAAAAGAAGCGGTTTCATTAGTTTTTGCCCGTACTGGTCATAATTCTCATACTCTTTGTAATGATTCGTGATGCTTCTGAATGCTCTATTCCCTAATGCTGAGCTGCCCAAAGAATCTGGTAGAGATGCTTGTAGATCTGTCTGAAACAAATTACCCCCACACCAAGTACCTTCTAGAAAGTAAATGCTCTTTAAAATGATTTACTGCTGACTGGACAGGTGTTCTGTCTGGCAAAACCTGGGTTTCTAAATTCTGCTTATTTTCTCCCATTATCTGTTTTTTATTTTAGTCAACTATGGGGTGAAATTCCATGTTCAATTTTGCAATGGTCTGACTCTCTCTGAAAATGTTAGGCTTTGGAATGAAGCTCTTCATGTAATTTGTCAAGTATTTTGAGGTTGGGTGGTTAGATGAAACAACCAGAGCATAATTCATTTTCAGCTGGTAGGAGAGTCAAATAAACAAAAATATGTTTCTGAATGAAAGACATTCAAAGGAATACATATTCCAGCATATTTTCAGTATGATTATGTAACAAGACACCACTTCAAAGCTAACTTTTCATTTGGATTACATGTGCAAAAAGGTCAGGGCTATGTTTTCTGTAGGAATTTTTACTTTTGCTTACTTGGAAGCAGTTAAGTTCTTGCTATTTAGGGGCCTCTGTAAAGATAAAAACACATAAAGAAGCATTTAATAATAAAAGTCTGTGTTAAATACAGCATTGTTTTTGCTGTAAGTACCTCTTCACTGTAAACTACTGTTTTAAAATTGTCTTCAATAATAAAAATTTATTTCTAGGGAAAGTTTATGTCTGGATAATATATAAAGTAACTTTAAAACTGCTTCATAAATTTTTAAACGATTTGGCAGTTGACATGGGTAAACTCTGAACTGTGTCCTATAGTTAATGTTATAACAGCCCAGGAAAACAGGTAAAAAAATTTCAAGTTTTCTAAAATTTTCAAGGCTTTCTGAAAGGCTTCGGCCTCCAGATGTCTCAGAACTAACAGCTTTTTAGTCTAGTAATTTTGGCTAATTCTAAATATAAAGCTAATTAGTAAATACAATTTGATCTCACAGAGGGGGCTGTGCTGGACTATTCAGAGAGCAATGAGGGGGACAATGGAACAGATCACAGTTTCCCTGCCTGCTCCACACCCTGGGTCCCTAAGCCTTGCCTACAATCAATGTAGCGAAGACACTACAAAATGTAGTTGGAACTTCATTTCCTCCCTCCTCTGCCCCAGTCATCGGACTGCACAGAAACAATACAGAGACCAAGAGAATTCTATATATAACAGGACAGCCTTACATTGAGAGGTAAGGATGTATTTATTTATTATACTCCAAAGCCAAAGCTACTTCTGATCTTAA
Organism: Mustela putorius furo; assembly: GCF_011764305.1. Taxonomy (NCBI): domain Eukaryota; kingdom Metazoa; phylum Chordata; class Mammalia; order Carnivora; family Mustelidae; genus Mustela; species Mustela putorius. The sequence goes on from NW_025421998.1 coordinate 35,929,014, forward strand.
GAACAAAAAGCAGGTAATCCGGCACAAAATACAATGGCTCATCCCTAGTCCCATTAATTAATGTGCAACAGAAAGGAAAGAATGATTTCTGATCTCAAATGTCTGATGATGAGGAAACCAAAGGTTCCCTGAAACACTTAGTCTGGACCAAGGTCATATGGTATTATTAGCCCTAGCACAGCAACAGAGAGAAACCAGGAAGTGCTGAGTCATCAGGAGCACAAGTGACAAGCTCGTCAGCACTTCTGGTGCCAGGTTCAGAGGTGAGTGTACTTCCTTTGACCTGCCACACTCTTCCTTTTCTCAGGGGAGGCAAGGCCATGGAAAGCGGACTGCTCCCATGTTGAGCAGCAGGAACCCTAACAAATAACTCTTATTTAACAGTCCCAATTCCATAAGCATCTGTCTCTATGTTGGACTATTATTAAAACCAATTATTAGAAAAATCAAAATATAGGTGGCATTTAATATGTCAAAATAAATGATTATACCCTCAGCTCTTGGTAATGGAAGCCAGTTTCCTCCTTAAATAATCAGTGTTCCCTTGCCAGCATCCAGTTTATTTGCATCCAGTTCCCAAATTAAGTCATATCCAAATGATCCCAGCAGGACTAGATCATCTGGAGGACTAGAGAGAAAACCCTAAGATGTGGGAAATAACACCTGGAGCCAAGGTGACCTTGAATAGGCCATTTCAATTCTCTGTGTCAGTTTCATTATCTATAAAATGGGAGTAACAATCCCTACCAGCTGTGAGGATAACTGAATTAGTAGCACTTAAGCAATCACCAGGCAAAAAAGGAATGAGACTTTCATTATTGAAAAAACGGAACAAGGGGCACCTGGGTGGCTCAACTGGTTAAGCGGTTAAGCATCTGCTTTGGGCTCAGGTATGATCCCAGGGTCCTGGGATCAAGCCCCATGTCAGAATCCCTGCTCAGCGGGAAGTCTGCTTTTCCCTCTCCCTCTGCCTGCCACTCTGCCTACTTGTGTTCTATCTCTGTCAAATAAATGAATAAAAAATCTTAAAAAAAAAAAAAGTTGAATAAAAATAAAAAATAAAAAACGGAATAAAACCAAATCTTGGTCTCAGGCTCCAAGCAATTCATTAGATGCGTACAATAATTTCACTGGATTGAATGTTTACATTGTCACCCAAATTAGAGTCCACACAAGAAGTAAATATGGAGGGGCGCCTGGGTGGCTCAGTGGTTTAAGCCGTTGCCTTCGGCTCAGGTCATGATCTCAGGGTCCTAGGATTGGGTCCCGCATTGGGCTCTCTGCTCGGCAGAGAGCCTGCTTCCCTCTCTCTCTCTCTGCCTGTCTCTCCATCTACTTGTGATTTCTCTGTCAAATAAATAAATAAAATCTTTTAAAAAAAAAAAAAGAAGTAAATATGGAAACACTAACAGTAGAACACGGACAGTATTCAGTAGTACTGGGCTATATAAAAGTGCATTTTTAAAAAGGTGATTTTATATGAGAAATACCACAATAATACTTTACTAAAGAAAAAGAAAATTTGAAGTGACATAAAAAATTAGCACTCAGCATTTTTTAAAAAAGATTTTATTTATTTGACAGAGAGAGAGGGAACCCAAGCACAGGGAGTGGGAGTGGGAGAGGGAGAAGCAGGCCTCCCACACAGCAGGGAGCCCAACATGGGGGCTCCATCCCAGGACCCTGGCATCATGACCTGAGCCGAAGGCAGACGCTTAACAACTGAGCCACCCAGGCGCCCCAGCACTCAGCATTTCTCTGCAGAATCTCTTCAGGTCTCCAAAAACATATTCAAATTAAATCAACTTTTCCTCAATCACTGGTAATTAACTTTTAAAATCTTGTTTAACGTTGTAATTTTGGTAACTGAACAAAACAAACACAGCAGGCATCACTTTTTGCACTATTTTATTGCACTGAGGTAATTTTTTTTTCAGTTATATTATGGAACAAAACAGCATTGTGAGCTAGCCAGGGATTCAACTACATGTACCAAGTTGAATCTACTCGGTATCTTGGATCGCCAAATCCCAGATATAGCAGTGGCCTTTGGACAATTATCTTTGCAGCCCTTCTGCAGTCTCTGTCCACTTAGATGACCCAGACATGACTGAAAAAAGATTTACATTCTCCCGACTATGTGTGAAAACAAAACAGGAAGATTGTCTCTTGGCCTTAACTCTCAAAAGGAAGAACAGACCAGGGTGACTTCATTGAATCTTGAGATTAAATGTGGAAATGATTTTAGCACCCAGAGAGGACACAAGATGGAAAAGAATTCAAGATGACAACATAACTCTACCAACCAGCTAACATTTGCTGAACAATTAATTTCCATATCCGCTGTGCTCATATCTTAACTAGTACCTGATACAAGGTCTGCCTAGGGCTGCTTATCCATAGGAAAGCTGGATGGACTTAATGGAGTCTTGCTGGACTTAATAATTTCTGTCCAAGAGAATGAGAGCTGCACATTATACCAGAAATTCAAGGGGACTCTGCTGACTTTGGCCACATACTGCATGAACAAAACCCACTCTCCCTTCAAACATTCCAAGTAGCCAAACACCAAACACCAAGAATGGTGATACCAAGAAGGAGAGGCAGAGGCAGTGAGGTAATTAAGTATTTGCCAAGTGTCAAACATGTAACAGGAACCTAAATTCAGAAACATCATTTAGTATGTGTCCTAATTTTACAAATGAAGAAACTAAAGCTCAGACAGGTGAGAAGGACAATGTCGCCAAGTCACATGGTCAGGTGGGAGAATGTGAATGTGAGCACACATCTGACCTTGACTCTTGAGTTATCAATAATATCCAAGGCTCAATTAATAATAACTTGATTGTAGTTCCAAGACTCCAGGTGCACCCTTTTTTATTTAAAATTTCACAGTCAAACTTTTTAGGATGCCACCAAAGGACCTTCCCAAGAACACCATATATTACACTGCTGAACTGTGGTTCATGACATGGTTTTACCCTACTAAGCCCCTGCTCAATCATTTCCAATAACATGAATAAAGTGGATGCCAACCCACAATGAGCAGAATGTATTTTCAACTGTCATACTGACTGGGTGATGAAGACTTTCTTCCATCGCAGAAAGATATACATGTGAGATAATTAATAACCGTCTAGCACTAGGACTGCAGGCTTCTGACAGAATGCGCAACTTTTGACTCAATTCCCAACCTTGGTCTGTGCACACATGGTCAAAAAACTTTTTCAGCCACTCAATGGTGGCCAAGAAAGCATGTCCAATTCACAGTCATTTATGCTTGGGGTTTTCTTTTTATATAAAAATGAGAGAATTTTTTGAGGACCTCCAAGTCCTTCAAATCACATTAGGGTAGAATTCTAACTCTACCACAGTCAGTTTATTGGAAATGCTAAGGAAAAGCCCGTGAAAGGGGGACAGAGGTGAAAATCAAGGTTGTAGAAAATTTGGGAGAGAGAGAGAAAGAGAATAAATCATATAGAACAGTTAGGCTTAAAAAAAAAAAAAAAGGCAAAAAAAACCAACAAAACAAAACAAAACAAAAAAACAAAAACAACTGCACCAAAGCGGTCTCCATTTGAGCCGTTGGTTTTGTTCCCTGACTGCTCCCCCACATATCTAAGTGCAGTGAGTACATTCCCAACTCCTACTGCCAAGTTAAAATGAAAACGTTCTCAGTCTAGAAATGATTGAGGTGGTTTTCTTTAATCAAATTAGAGCAGCCAAATGTTCCTTTCAAAGGTAACTGTCTACTCTGCAGCTGTATGCAAACTACCACATCAAATGTGAGGGAAAAAATAGCGATAGAATTGTGTCCTTACAGTACAGCGCTGGTCGCAGAGACGGAGAAACAAAAGCATCAGTACAGCTAAGAATTACATTCACAGTGAGCTTCCAGAAATATGCTGACTTCACAAACTGTGAACAATGTCCTGAAACTTCAGTACATAATTAGCTATTTTGGGGAAGGGAGGAGCATGGGGGGAAATTCCCCCTAAAAAACAGCTAAGCGGCAAGAGATACCTTGAGTCATTTACCCTAGCGACCAAAGCCTCAATGAGAAACATTAAAAGACTGGCTGAGACTTCATGCACAAAAAAAATCTCATAGACCTTGCTTTTTCACTTCCTGTCTCCATCAGAAACACACCACAGTGAGTAATCTTGAGTATCCAACAAGCTTCAATTAAGCTTGTAATGATTCATTTACATGCAGAATTTATTCTTTTAAGTCATCAGACATGGGAAATTCCTGCAAAGAATTAATTCATAGTGGGCTTATTTTTTTCAGTTGGTTTCTCTGAAGAAAAATCAATTGGCTAACATTCCCACTGTGATGTCAAATTAGTTTACTGCATGTTACGGGTTTGCACCAGCTGTTGGGATGCTACATGAAAACCTAGAAATGATAGTATGAAAACCAAGAACGACCACGATTGTAGATCACCAGGTGCAACAGGCAACTGGAAGACAGTGACAATGTTCTTTCTACATACACAGCTCTTTTCCAGAATGTCAGCAAAATTAAGGCATGCCACAAAAATCAGGGGAAAATCCATCTCACATGATTTCCATATGTCTCCAGAGTATATGTTCTATGTTTTTTGCTCCTGGTGAAATGTATGGGCTATTCCTTGAGTCACACTACTACTGATCTATCCGAATGTGAAGATTGCTACATAAATAAAACTTCCTATAGGTTATAAGCAATTTTCAGGCCACTATCTTTGGCGACACCCTGCTGCTCCCACTCAGGAAAGCAAAATGAACTGCAAGAAATAATGACATTTTAGTTATTTAATGTTTTATTTGAAGAAATAGATTGGATGGGACTTCCACTTCAAAATGGCAGCTGCAAGGGCACCTGGGTGGGTCAATCTTCTAAGTGTCCAAACTCTTGATTTTGGCTCAGGTCATGATCTCAGGGTTAGGGGATGAAGGCCTGCCTAGGGCTCCGTGCTGGGCATTGGAGCCTGATTAAGATTCACTCTCTCCCTCTGCCCCTGCCCACTCCCTCTCTAAAAACAACAACAAAAATGGCAGACCCATTGCAAATACTTGCCTCCAGTCTTTCTCAATATACTGCTAAAGAAAAAGAAAAACCCATTACGTAAAGAAAGATGCCATCAAAAAATTGAGAGTTTAGTAGATTTTCTGGATGACAAAATAAACAGAAGCAAGCTGATTGAGAAAGTCACCAATAAGATACTGGTCCTTAGATTGGTGAATATGTAATTCAGGAACCATATTAAGAAAATACCTTTTAATTACAGGCTTTTTTTTTTCATTTCAAAATCATTTTTGTGCATTTTAACATATACATATTATATATTATATATAACATATATATTATTTATATATTATATATGCATTGTGTGTGTATATATATCTGTATACAGAGGTAACTTTTGTAAGTCAGTGAGTATCAGGGGCTCGAATATTTCTACTGAAGGGAAGGCCAGTGCCCTAGAACAAGCTATAAGGGCACTGTGGAGGAAGCAGGAGCAGGACTGAGCCAGCAGATGTGATGGACAAAGAGAGAGAGAGAGAGGCAGCCCAAGCAGGGGAGTCAATTGAAGGAAGGTCTGTAACAGGTAACTGCACTGGTCAGCATCCCCACTGTCATCCCAATACCAAGGACACTGGGATAAAACTGTTCTTATTATGGTATTTGGAGGCTCTTCCTCATCCTGACAGCCAGTTTTCCTATTCATTCAAAAGTAAAGCCATTCACTCACCCCTACTCTAAGTGAGTGTGATTGAAGATACTCTATCCCTGCTCCAAGTGGGCCTCCCAGATTTTCTACTCAGAAATGAGATCTTGAGGCACCAGGGTGGCTCAGTCGATTAGGCATCTGCCCTCAGCTCAGGTCATGATCGCGGAGTCCTGGAATCAGACTGATCCCCACATCAGGCTCCCTGCTCAGCTGGGAGTCTGCTTCTACTCCTCCCTCTGCTCCTCCCCCTGCTTGTGCTCTCTCTCTCTCTCACGCTCTCTCAAATAAATGAATTTTAAAAAAGAAAAAGAAAAAGAAATGAGATTTAGCAGGGAGGAAAAGTCTTATTTAACAGCCATATCAGCTACCCAGTTTTTATAAAAAAGAATAAAAAAACACTAACAGATACACAAGGCAGTAAGAGAGCAAGAGAGTTCAGACTTACCTGCCACAAACATCAAAACTAGAAAAATATATAAAACAACTGTTTTCAAACACCAGATTCTAGGTAGTACAGAACAGTGATCCCTGAGAGCAGGGAAATCAATGAGGGAAGCCCTAAACTGCCCTTGCGGCTTTCTGTACGGATGCCATTTCCAGACCACAGGCACATGGAGGAGGAACCAAAGTGAGGATTATAGTATCACTGAGTTGAGTAGGAAGATATCAAGAAGCTAAGACGACAAGGAGGTTAAGGTGACTAAAATTTCTAAGACAAAGTACTGAACAAAAAGCCACCCAGAAGAAGAGCTTCAGAAATCTACATGTCTACTGAGTCCTTTCCTGTATATCAACCTGCATAAACAGGACAAGACCAGGCAAAAACTACTTCTGAGGAAAGAACGATGACTAGGAAGTTGTAAACTGAATGATTCCTAGAGCTCACAAAGGGCAAGAAATCAGTTTGTTCCCATCAGCCAGAGAAGAAAAGAATACAAAAGGCTAATGCCTTGGTAGTCAGCCTACACTAGCCCTAAAGTAAAGCCTACACTAGATCCTCTCCCCATAAAAGGAACAAAAACAAAAACTACAAATAAGGGTTGAAAGATCAAACTGAACCACAAGTAACTTTACTGTCCACCAGAACAAAGTCCAAAACCCTTTAAAAGAAGAGAACAAAACCCAGCAGTCAACAACGTAACATTCATGTTTGGCATCCAATAAAAAGTATTAAACATGCAGACATAGAGGAAAATGTAGCCCATAACCAAGAGAAAATTCAATCAACAGAAATGGACACAGAAAAGACTGAGATTACAGAATACCAAAGGAATCAAAGCAACCCTTATAAATATTATAAATATGCTAGAAGACCTAAAGGAAAATGTGAACACAATGAGGGAGGAAAAGAAAGATGCTTAAAAAGAATCAAATGTAAAATGTATCAAGATCAACTACACAGACCAAAAGAAGTCTTAATAAATTGAAAAAGGATTAAAATCATACAGAGTTGTTCTCTGATCACAACAGAATTTTAGACAGAAAGGAATTTGAAAAATCCTGTTGTGTTTGGAAATTAAAGAACACAAATCTAAGTAACCCATGGGTCAAAGAAAAATCACCAAAATAAAGTTGAAATATTTTGAACTGCATGAAAATGGAACCAAAATATACCAAAATTTATGGGAGGAAAATAAAGCAACATAAATGGTTACATTAGAAAAGAAGAAAATACTAAATGAATGAACTAAAAGTTTCTATTTTAGGATGTAAAAAGAGCAAATTAAACCCAAAGTAAATAGGAAAAGAAAATAAAAATAAAAGTAAATATAAACTGGACAAAAGACAAATGATAAAGGAAATTAATGAAACCAAAAACTGATTTATCATCAATAAAACTGCCAAAACTCTACCTGTATGGTTAAGAAAAAAAAGGGGGGGGGGAGAGACATACAAATTACCAATATCAAGAATGAAAAGATTCTGCAGACATTAAAGATAAAAGAGGATAAAGAATTTATACCAATAAACTAAAAAAACCATGAAACACACACATACCTTGAAAAATACAAATTACAAAAAGTAATTCTACCTACATGGCCTGATGTTCATTAAGGAAATAGAAATTGTAGTTAAAACCTTCCCATAATGAAATACTAAGCCCAGATAACTTCCCAGTAAATTCTATTAAAGGTATAAGAAGGAATTAATATTAATGCTACAGAAAATCTGTCAGAGGAGCTGTAAACACTTACCAACCCATTTTATAAGGCCAGTATTACCACAAAACCAAAATCTAAAACATCATGAAAAAAGAAAATTACAGAATATCCTTCATAAACACAGATGTAAAAATTCTTAGCAAAATTTCAAAAGGCAAAATTGCAAAAAAAAAATTTTAAAAACAAGAACAAAGTTGGAAAACTAACACTACCTAATTTCAAGACCTACTGTGAAACTACAGTAAATAAAACATTATGGCAGTGGCAAAAAGACAGATACACAAATCAATGGAACAGAATGGAGTCCAGAAATAGACCCAAATGAATATGGTCAACTGATTTTTTACAAAGTTGCCAATGTAATCCAAATTGAAGAAAGCACAGACTTTTCAACAAATGGTCCTACAGCAGCTGGGTTCTACACAAGGAGAAAAATGAACTCTTACCTCAAGCCACACACAAAGATTTAACTTGAATGTATCACAGACTTAACATAAAAGCAAAAAACTTAAAATTCCAGAAGTAAACATAAGAAAAAAAATATATGTATGTGCTTTTGGGGTATGCAAAGATTTCTTAGATGGCATATAAAAGAAGGACAAACCATCAGAGAAAAAAATGGTAAGTCAGACTTTTGAAAAAATTAAAATCTTCTGTTTGAGAGACATCATTAAAAAAAAGAAAAAGAAAAAGGCAAGCTATACGCCTGAAAAATGAAAGATATTTATATATTCTGGAAAAGTCTTTTTCTAAAAGTCTTATTCTACCATGTAGGTAGAATTACTTTTTGTAATTTGTAAGTCTTTTCCAGAATATATAAATATCTTTCACAATACAGTAAGATAACCCAGTTTTAAATAATGGTCAAATATTTGAATAGATTATTTCCCAAAGGAAGTTAAGACACCTGCCAATAAGCAAATGGAATGATGTTCAACAACATCAGTCATTAGGTAAATGCAAATTAAAACCACAATGTAGTATCAGTTCACACCCAATACAGAATGGTTAAAATTAAAAAGACTGACAACATAAAGTGTTGAACAGAATGCAAATCAAATGAAATCTTCACACATTACTGGTGAAAATACAGACTGGTACAACCAGTTTGGAAAAGTTTGGCCATTTCTTTAAAAATTAAACACATTTGCCATACAAGCCAGAAGACCACATCTAGGTATTCATGCAAACGAAATGAATGCATATATCATATCAACATAAAGACCTGTATATGAATGTTTACAGCAGCGTTATTCATAATAGCCCCAAACTGGAAGCAATACAAATAACTACCAACATGCGGAAGGATATACAAATTGTGGCAAAGCCACATACTGAGAAAGAATGAACTGCTGACACAATAAATATGAAAGAATTTCGGAATTAGTGATGAAAGCCAGATACAAAAGAACACAATGCTGTTTAATGCCACGTATACAGAACCCTAGAAAGGACAAATATAATCTGTAATGACAGAAAGAAGTTTAGTGGTTGGTTGCCAGGGGTCCAGGTAGAGAGAGGAGACTGCAAAGGGGTCTGCGGGAACTTTCAGGGTAATGGAATTGTTTTAGATCTTGATTTTGATGGTGGTTATGTGGGCATATATATTTTTCAGGACTCATAAAAATATACTCTTAAAATGGATGTCTTTTACTGTATATAAACTCCATTTCAATAAACTTGATTTTTTAAAAACCAAAGGATATCCAAACATCACCAGGCATTGAAACAATCCAGCAATAGGAAAACAAAGTTAAAAACTAAACATTTACTAAAACAAAGATAATGTGGAGAAGTTTTTAAACATTTAGAACTATTCAAGGACATATTACATCCATGAAACCAGAATGAAATACTTTTTAAAAAAAAGCAAGCTGAGAACAAAACAATAAAAAAAAGATACTCTGAGGTTAAAATATAATTGCCAAGAGTAAATTCAATAGACAGTTGGGAAAATAATAGAGAAGATTTCTTTAGAATACAGAGCAAAACAAAACCAAAGCAAACAGAATAGTTAGAAAATAGAGGAAAAGAAGGCAAGACACACACAGAGATCCAATCTGTAAAACTGAACTTTAAGAGACTTTCAAGGTCCCAACTGAAATATCAAGTATCTGACTAGCAGGAGAACCTCAGAAAGAAAGAACAGAATAAATACAGAAGTAATTTTTAAAAGTAAAATGAAACAAATCTGCATATAGATCTCACAGAATGCCCAGCAAGTTAAATTCATCAATTAATTTTTTTATTTTTTAAATATTTTATTTATTTACTTGACAGACCTCACAAGCAGGCAGAGGGGGTGGGGGGAAGCAGGTCCCCCGTCGAGCAGAGAGCCTAAAGCAGGGGCAATCTCAGGACTACGGGATCATGACCCGAGACAAAGGCAGAGGTTTTAACCCACTGAGCCACCCAGGTGCCCCTCATTTTTTTATTTTTGAAGATTTATTTATTCATCTCAGAGAGCACAAGTGGAAGGGGCAGAGAGAAAGGGAGAGAGAGTCCCAAGGAGACTCCCCACGGAGTGTGGAGCCCAATGCAGGCTTTGATCCAATGATCCTGAGGCTCCGACCAGAGCCAAAACCAGGAGCTGAATGGTCAACTGACTGTGCCACCCAGGCACCCCCCAGCAAATTTTTTTTTTTAAGATTTTATTTATATATTTGACAGACAGAGAGAGAGATCACAAGTAGGCAGAGAGGCAGGCACAGAGAGAGGGGGAAGCAGGCTCCCTGCTAAGCAGAGAGCCCAATTTGGGGCTTGATCCCAGGACCCTGAGACCATGACCTGAGCCAAAGTCAGAGGCTTAACCCACTGAGCCACCCAGGCACCCCACCCCCAGCAAATTTAATTTAAGAAAGCACCACACAGAGAAACATATTTCTGGAGAACACATCTAGTAGTTCCCAGAGAGAAAAGTTACTAAAAACTAGTTAGAAAATCATACTGGCAGATAATTTCTCATTGGCAAACTTCATCAGAGAGAGAACAATGGCTTTCAAGTTCAACGGTAAAATTTTTCATCCTAGACTTCTAAAAACAGTCAAACTATAATCAAATATGAGGAACAATAAAAATGTTTTCAAATTGGTGAGGATTCAGAAAGCTTATCTTCAATACACAATTTCTTAGGAAGTTACTTGCAAACATAAACTTGCAAAACAAGGGTGTGAACCATTAAAGAGGAAAGGCCAGGATGCAGGAATAAGTGGCTCTAACCCAGAGGGCAGTGAAAAAGTCTCAGGAAGAGAACTGTTCATCAGGCCCAGTAAATAACCAGTCCAGAATAAACCAAAACTTCAGAGAAACTTCAGGAAATGGGCAATTCAACAGAAATGGGTGGTATGATAAAGTGTTTGAAAAAAAAGTTTAGGCTGTGATAAAGGCGAACAGTGCATGAAAAAATAGAAAGGCAATTGTAAACTCCAGGAAAAACAAAACAGTATAAAAACACCCTGGTCTAAACAAGAAGTCTACTAAAATAGGGTACAACTTTTAAAAAGTGATGCAGAGTAAGAAATGGGAATCCAGATGTCCATGTTTAAGAAAGACTCCTCTGACCTCATGGAATTAAAACACTGGACCCGCAGTTGTGGTTGCAGAACAGAATGGAAATCTTTAACTTCAATAAAGTAGATGATAAAAGTTGTAATGTTAAAACGAATACAAAGGATAGGAGGATAAAATATCCTTCTCTTATTAAATGGAGAATCAATTGTTTACTGCCAAAAACGAACAAAAAACTGACGTTTAAGGATAAATTATCTTAAGTTATTATATGAAATAAAAACAGCCCTAACAAAAGGTGAAGAAAATGAACAGGGAGTAGTATTAATGAGCTAAATCCTCATTTTTCAGAGCAGGAAGCCAACAGTTTAAATATCAAGAAATGGAAGTTTAAGTATCAAGAAATGGAGCATAGTATTTTATCTAGATTAACAGATCCAACTACCAGAAGCACCAAAAACAGAGTTAAAAGAAGCTGTATTTGAGTATGGGAAATACAGATAATTGGGGTAGGAGCCTTGCCTTTTTTTTTTTTTTTAAATCATAATCCTTCTGTACTAATCACCAAGTACGAATGTCATGATGACAGAAAAAAAAAAAAAAGAGAAAGAGGAAGACACAAATTCTTTAACACTCTTTCCAATAAAAGACAATATATGCCCCATTCCTTTGTATCTGTAAGGCTTTGAACTCACTTGTCACCAACAGAATGTGGCAGAAATAACACTGCCTGTTCCTAGGGACCCTGACTGGCTTTCAGTGCCATGAGCCATCCCTAAGTCCAACTACTCTGAAGCCTTGATGCCGAGAGGGAGCCCAGACCAGAAGGAGCAGTAAGGTGGGACTACAGTCCCGGCTCAGGTCCTGTTCTACATCACCCAGTCTGATAGGAAACAACAGATTTGAGGATAAAGACATCTCCAGCTGACTAAACCCCCTACCTGCTTCTTTATCCCCACTTCAAGCATTTAGACATCACGAAGCAAGAGATGTAACATTCTCACTGTGCTCTGTCAAAATTCCCCACCCACTGAATCTTTGAGCGTAAGAAAATGGCTGCTTCCAGCCCCTGAATTTTGGGCCAATTTATTACACAGCAATAAGAACCAGAACAATTAACAGAAAATTTTAATTACTTGAAACAAAAACTGCTAACAAGTCCCCTAAGTATTCTACTTTAGTAACAACTCCCAGCAATATACCGGATATTCTATTCTACTCCTCTTCCTTTTCCTTCCTTCTTTCCTTTTTTCCTTCCTTCCCTAGCCCCACCGCCCTCCCCCCAGCCTTCTCCTTATCCTTCTCCCTTTTCTTCTTGTCATTATCACTGTTATTCTTTATAGCTGGTCTTGACCAAGTAATGTCAGATTCCTTACACGATCACCATCAACTGATTTAAGCAGAGAAGGAAGGTGCTTGTAATGCTAATACCAAATAGGAGGGCTGGGGGATGTTCAAGTTGGGACTGGCCACTTGGGCTTCACTACTTGCGAGGACAGCAATAGCCACTTATACAAAGGCTTGCCAGCTACGTCAAATTCTTCAGAAGAGCATGTAACAACCCTTTTTATAAAGCTTCGTAACTCAGAGAATCTGAAACCATGTCTTAAAACTTCCACCAAAACATCTAAATCAATTCTGCGACAAATGATATAACCATTTGAGGTATCACTTAAAATTTTCATGTAAAATTATATTTTTATATAAAATTGTAACTCAGAATTTCACATAAAACTGTAACTCATAACTAATGAAAACAGTGGAAAAATTAGTTTAAAAGGAATATTATCTTAGTATTCAATCTACTTGCTAACCATTAAATTATTTAAGTAACTCCCACTTCCTAAGTCAAAATCCAATTTACTACTATAATTATTAGAGACCATCTAATGCTGAAGAGTTTTAAGTGCAATACTAATGAGTGAATAGAAAAATGATGTATCTGCTAAATTTTGGTGCTAATTTACACTTTTGCTATCCATAAAATTACTGGGAAAAGAGTAATCTTTAGTCATAGCTTAACTATTCATTCAGTTGGATCTTCAGCAGACATTTACTGAACAATGTGCCAAGCACTGTTCTAGACATTGGGAATAAAGCAGTGAACAAAACAAATTATTTCTGCCCATATGAAGCTTGTGTTCTAATGGGAAGCATGTGTTCTGTTACGTCACCCATCACATTCACAAATATCTGAGTGCTAAGCACAAGGACAATGTGAAGATGGCGGAAATAAAGTTCCCAAGAAAAAGTCATCAGAATATAAAATTCCATTTTATTATTATGGAATGAAAGATTTGAGCAAATAACTGCTGGAGGCTTTCCCATATATGGCAGAACTCTACTTTCAGATCACTGGGTTTTAGATTCTGAAGTCTAAAAGACCGGATTTACCTAAGCTATCCCAGGTTCTATGACCATATTACATCTTCCCCTCACTCTCTCACTTCTACCTCAACCCCATCTTACCTCATCTTCTGCCACACCTTGAAAGCATGAGGTCTTTTCTGATCACAAGATACAGCTCCAGACCGTTCTCTATGTGCCTAATGATGGATTCACCTCCCAATTTTATTTTACCAACTAAGGAAAAGTACCCTTTCCATAAACAATGATGCTACTCTTAACTAATTTCAAAAGTCCTGTTTTTCTTGGATTCAGAATGATTACCACTGTGTCAAGCATGCTTTTTTATTCTCCCCCAGATTTTTCTATTTATTTATTTGAGAGCGAGAGAGCGAGCAGTGTGTGAGAATACAAGTGGGGAGGGGAAGGGCAGAGGGAGAGGGAGCAGCAGGTTCCTCATTGAGCAGGGTCCTCCTAATCCCAGGACCCTGGGATCATGACCTGAGCTGAAGGCAGACATTTAACCAACTGAGCCACCCAGGCAAGCCTCAACCATGCTCTTATATGGTTCTTCTTGAGATGAATCCCATCATTCTGAGTTAGCTGACATTTAAAGGATAGAGAGTAATGCCTCTGAAACAGAATTTTTTTTCTCTTTGCAATACTAACTGTTTTAGCTAAAAACCCAAATAGCAGCAACAACCCCAATCTCTAGTCTAATGTACTAGTAGTTGGCTAAATTAAAACTGATTAAATCCCATGGGTTTAAAATAATTTGTAATGACTAGCAGGCTTTTCATTTGTGTCTTAATGTGTAATAGGTGTGTTATTTCAAAGAAAGGATGCTTTCTTTCCTAGTTCTGTAAGTGGACTTCCATAATTTAAATACAGTTAAATACAGTTCATTCATGATTAGCACTGGGAGCCCCCTCTAGCCCAATCTTTCAATCTATCTCTTGGTTTCTCAGGGCTCAATAAGAAAACACCCCATTTTTACCCAAGGCTACTTAATAACCACATTTAAACGATTCTACGTAGTTGGAATGTAGACAACATTATTTAAAAGCTCGAAACCACTCAGATAATTTCTTGATTTCCACTAAAAAGTTTTAAAAATGGGGGTGCTTGGGTGGCTCAGTCAGTTGAGTGTTTGACTCCTGATTTCTGCTCAGACTGTGATCTCAGGGTTGCGAGATCCAGCCTCCAGCTGGGCTCCACACTCAGTGGGGAGTCTGCTTGAGATTCTCCCTTCATCTCCTCTGTCCCTCTTCCTATCCCTGCTCTCTCTCCCTCTCAAACAATAAATCAATCTTCAAAAGAAAAAGTTTTAGGGGTACAGGAGTGGCTCAGTCAGTTAAGCGACTCACTCTTGGCTTTGGATCATGATCTCAGGGTTGTGAAATGGAGCCCCATGACAGATCTGCACTCAGCAGGAAGTCTTCTTGGGATTCTCTCTCCCCTCGCCCCTCACCCTCAAATAAATACATATTTTTTTAAAAAGCCAATGTGTGACATAAAAAGGAATAATTTTGTTTGAGATTTGAAATTTAAAGAGAGGAAAGGGGAACCTGGCTGAATCAGACGGAAGAGTACACAACTCTTGACATTGGGGTTGTAAGTTCAAACCCCATGTTGGGTATACAGATTACTTAAAAATAAAATCTTTAGAAAAGAGTGAAAGAGGGCACCTGGGTGGCTCAATTGTTCAAGCAACTGCCTTCAGCTCAGGTCATGGTCCTGTAGTCCCAGAATCAAGTTCTGCATTGGGCTCCCTGCTCAGTGGGGAGCCTGGTTCTTTCTCTGACCCTCTCCCCTCTCATGCTCTCCCTCTCTCATTGTCTCTCTCTCAAATACATAAATAAAACCTTAAAAAAAAAAAAGAGTGAGAGAGAGAGAAAAAAAAAACAAAGAATTCAACTTCTTGTTAATCTGAACAGTGAAATACAGAAGAAATCATCAAACTGCCACCAGTCTGATAGCATGTTCCCAGGAGCACTTTGTCCTCAGATCCTTCTACAATAATCCATTAATAAAAAGGATACAGCACTGGGTAAACTTGATACCAATTACCAATACCCAGATTAAAGACTGTATTTTACTAAAATTACTATAAATCCAATGTACATCTTTTCAGAAATGACTAGCTCTCATCATACTTTCAACCCGTAAGATGAAAAAAATGAAAGTACATACTCCCCATCTGTCATACAGAGATCTGTGTACATGCTCGTGTCCTCCACAAAATTACAAACTTCTTGAGGGCAGGAATTCATTTTGTTAGTAACACCTTCTATCGGCGTAACATCTGATCTTCACATACACTACTTCATTTGATCACAGGAACTCTCTAAGCTCAAAAGAGTAGCAACTAACTCCAGATTTTATGGTGGGAAACCCATCATGAAGAGACATGAGGAATTTACTCCAGGTCACTCAGCTAATAGGTGAAGGAAGTCAAAAAGAAAAGCAAAGTATTCTGACCACTATTCACTGACTAGGAAAATTTTTGAAGCTTATGATGAAAAATTTCAACCATACACAAATGAAGAGAGAAGAGTACAATGAACTTCTACAACTTCAACAACGGTCGACTTGTTTCAGCTAGACTCCATTTTCAAACAGCTTCCCAATCTAATACCACTTTTTGGGTAAATATTTCAAGATGTAGGTCGATCATATTGAATAAAATGCTGAATGACAGATAACCAATAATTACTTGTTTAATGCTATGAATCTCACATATGCTTTCAGACATATTATCCAATTCTGACTAAAAAAGTAAAATCTGAATTCCTAGACAGTATATAATCATTCATTCATTCATTGACAAATATTTATTCTGGGATACAAGATGCCAGTCACCACACTAAATGCTTGGCATACAGGGAATGCAACAAGAAAATACCATTCCTTCTTTCAGAGATCTTGCATTCAACTGTTCTGGATATGCACGTGCGCGCACGCGCACACACACACACCACACCCACATGCGTCTTGAGGAACTGGAATTAGTTTGGCTGGAAGACTACTTAACTAAACCTACCAGTTTGTCAAGGTGGAATCCAAATTCTCTGTACACAAATTATGAAATGGAGTAGAAGACTGTTTTAACAGAATTCCGAGTCTTGATATTCTTTTAGAAACTATCAGGAAGGTCTTGCTTAATTTTGCTCCTCCTCAGTTTTTCCAGTAAAGAAAGCCAACAATATTAAGATTAGTAGGGGAAAAAAACAAAATAATTCAAGCAATTGATTAAAATGTATTCAGAATATCTTCCACTCTTATATTTAAAGATGTTCCAAACATTTTCATCTTTTACTAAATGTGTGTACATTTCCTAATGTTCATGTCTTTACTACAGTATAGAAATCAAGTCCAAGACTGTACAGTTAATGATGGGAATTACTTAAATCTTGAAACTCACTTCAATCTAAGCTATACAGGTTGGAGTAAAACAAAAATGAAATGTTCTCTTTTTTTCAGTATTTTTTTTATTATTCCCATGAAACCAAGTAAGTATAATCCTACAAACAGATCCCTTTTCCCTTTTTATTTGACACTCCTTAGTATTAACCTTCATGTGACAGAAATAATCCATTTGGTCCCCTCCTTAATAAATGAACCTCTTTTCCATTATTTTGTTCATTTGTTCATTTATTCATTTTATTTCCACTGGATAAACGATGCAAGTGGACATGACCACAAGATACTCTCTGTCTTAAGGAGCTTACACAACTAGGGTGTGAAAAGGTAGAGGGTGGTTGGGAGAAGATTAACAGTATATCTTACATAACCGACATAATAATATAAAGGGGCAGACATATACGGAGTGTCACAAAGGAGGTCCAAAGACATCAGGGTTCAAAAGAAACAGAAATTTTATTCAAATGTAGGTATTCAGGAGCAGACCACACACAAAGAAGGTAGCATTAGGGCTTGGCTCTGAAGCATGGGTAGCATTTCAACAGGTAGAAACAGCAGTACAGGGGAGGGCACAGAGCGCACATTCTGAAATCAGCCCCAGCTGAAGTCCCAGAGGTGGATTTGCAAGGAGCAAAGTCAGGATAAAAGAAGTCGTCTGCGTACCTGTAGGCTACCCGGAGCAAACGCAGAGGAAGACCTTCCAAAACCAATGCTAGCAGTGAAGACCAAAAAATGGGTATCTGTCTCATTTAAAAATGGATATAAGTATTTGAAAGTTCTTACTAAATAGTCTTGGTGTGCAGATGCATTGCAGTTAATCTCCAGTAATTTCCCCATGTTTAGCTGGAGGTACCTGCTAACACTGTACGCAGCTCTAAAAGGATGAAAAGTTCTCATCTCAGGGGTTCATAATTTAATTTATTCGACCTCATTCATTCAGAAAATATACACTGGGAACTAACAGTTATAGATGCTGTTGTTACTTATAGATATAAGAGATATAATCCTGGACTCAAGTCAGAAACATACAATCCTTAAACTGAAAATAATTTTTATGTCCTAAGAGTGTGTTTTCTGATACGTCATGACCACTAACATCCTGTCCTGCTAACATTGGCTCTAAACCTGCATCTGAACCTTGGCCATCGTCACTTTCTATCAACAATGCATGCAATGGTGGAATAAAAGAGTTGAAAAATAAGACAAGTGTTTTACATATTTACAAAACAATTCCTACAAAGACCAAAGGGAGTTTAGACTAGGCTCTATTGAAGATCCCTTCCAATTCAGAAATCCATAACTGTGATTCTAATTCTACTGCATTAAAGTCCTTTAGGAAGGCCAGATAATAAGTACTAAGAAATTAAAAGAGCTACTTAAATGACAAAGCCAACAGTTGGTCAAGCATAGGAAATTACTAAAATGTTTAGTAATAACCCTACCCCACATGGACCTCCAGGCCACTGATGCACACTCACATGGATTCTGCCACGTGCCTTAAGGTTCTGACTTCACCTCTCGGCAGAGAGCTGCCTGTGCAGATGGTGAAACGAAATCAAGTGTGGCAGCAAGCTGGTGATATTCAAAACAACTGCTCAGTGTCTCTTACAAAACTGATTGCTGCCTTACCTGCCCCAGCAGGCTTGGAATCCACAATTCATCACACAAACATGATGAATTCATGAAGGTGACCTTCATGTAGGCATGCTTGTTACCAATCACTTCCAGTAGCCACTTTCAATGGTGCTTCTTGGCCCTTGGACAAAGACCAACACTAAGCACACCACCCTGTCCTGTCACCAAACCTCCTGCACCCAGATTTCGTGTCTGCCATGTTCTATTACACCAAGAAGCTCACAATATCCTTCCGAGGAAGACAAGCTCATCTGAACCTTCCTACAAATAGAGCAACAGTGAGGATAGTTCTTCAGGAAGCATTAGCACTGTATTTGCTTCTGTATGAAGAGGTTGTTATGCTGCCTAATTTTCAAGTATTCTGATGTTTGTTTCATTATATGGGTAGTAGATACCAGAGCCCACATTATGTAACAGTTCATTCATCAGACAAGCATTTTGATCTTTCCTACTGTTTTGTCTAAAATTAATTCACTATTATTACTCAAGTGTATTTTTAACCTGTGTTATTTTTTAACTACAGCTGTTTATATGATCATACTTATTACTTAAATTCTTTAAAGGCAGAATTTAATGGATAATCATCATACTTTTATTCTGCATACTGCAGAATTCAGGAATTTCCTGAATTGATATGTCATTTATTCCTGGCAAACCAGCACCTTTGTCTACATATAGCTCATTTTTTCCAAACTAGAAATGTACTCACTCTTTTAGCTTCTTCCATCAAACAAACAAAAAGAATTTTTTTAAAAAAATTGGTACTCAGATCTTAGAACAAGTCACCAGCTTATAAACTGCACGATGGACAAGCTTCTTGACCTCTGACCTTATTTCTTTACCTAAAACATAAAAGGGCTGAAAGATTTCCAAAGTCCTTCCAACTCTAATAATGTCCATGAGTTTACAATGACACAATTTAAGTATTAGAGGTTTCAATCTGAAAGAACATTCCTAAGGAATCACTGATAGTGAGGCATTAAAAAAACAACAACAGATAATTTACTTTTAACAGGGAGTCTGTTTTCAGATATTCACTTGTTCAAATCTTAAATATAGGAGAAATATACCAAGAGATATTCAAATTTATACAAATTTCCTTCTATAAGCCATTTTCCTCCTTAATAGAGAAATTCTAATAATTCCAAGGTGTTAACAGTTATGTAAAAAGGATACAAGTGCAAAGCCAACAATTCAACATTACCAAGTTCTTCAGCAGGAACAAGGAATGGGCAGAACGTAATTGTGAAAATGTTTATTTCTTAAAGAACCTTGATAAATTGGAAACTTTTCAAGGGACTCTTAAAGAATGAAGGGGCAAACATACTTCTAACATACTGAGACTTAAAAAAAAGCAAATTAAACCCCTGTTTTTCCTGCTTTCACTAGAACAAGCCCTTAACAGACATTATTAATCACCCACAAAGTAATACTTTGATTCAGGATTCCCATGAACTAACCCACCTGAGAATTCAGCTTTATGCTGTACCAAATAGTATGCCATGTTTCTTCTACCCTCTTAATGATTTGGTTTCCCTAGAGAAAATCACATTATTATTTTCCTTTTATACTGTAAGTTACTGAGCTCTTTAAAAAGAGAAAATTGGAAAACTCTCCTTGAATACTTATCACTGAGGTGCATGGATTTTTCTGACGTGTTTTCTTAAAGCCATATTAAATATGCCAACAATAATAATTTAACATATTCAGATATCCTAAGTTTATCCACTGATAAAAGCCATTAGTTTCAATTTCTGAACCAGGACTTGATCTGAATTACGCTAATAAATTTAATCCCTGGGGACAATGCTGGTGGTGCTTACCAGGATCTTTGTAATGACACAATATTATTTCACGAATCAGGGTTTGGCGATCATCTTACTCCTTCAAACAAGGGGGGAATTATTTGAGGGAAGTAGGCGTGATTTACCCAAGTATCATTCCCAGCACCTAACCTCCTGGTAACCAGTAGGTCCTTCCTCAATCCCTCTTAGATGCATGGAGCCCAAATGTTCATATCTATTAGTTACATGTCAATAATGTCTTGTAGACATCTATCTCTATGTCTCTTCCTAATGCTTTAAAAAGCATTTGATTCTGATTAGTGTTTTGGTTATATTAGTTACTCAATCACTAAATTCCTGGTAACCAAATTATTGTAAGTATTAGTTGCTCTACACAACTAGTGAGGCTAAATATGGCACAAGTGCTTGGAAATAAAGAGAAGTGAATTTCAAAAGAGGAAAAAGAACGACAAACTACGAAGTAAGTTCTAAAAGTATGGAGACTTTTTCTGACCTGTTCACTGATGAATTCCCCAGATTCTAGCAGTGTCTGGTACACAACAAGCCATCATTACATATTTGGTGAATCAAGAGACTGCTGATAGAACATATTATTTTATCTACCCATATACAAATTGAGTTCAGAAGGTAAAACAGAGGAGTCTTTTGTGGAGTGCAGAAGCTCTAACACAGGTTCACACAGAATTCTGGCAAAGGCTCTAGGATTTGGGATTACTGACAATAAAATAAGAGTAAATTTACATCCTAGACATTGACTGGCTGATCAAGCCCAGGCCTGGGATACATCAAGCACAGGGAAACAAGAATTTCAAGTCATTACCCCTGTGCATAAAGGCAGTACAGCAGTAACAAGTCAGCCTTTCTGGCAAATCCATCAAAATCAAATCTCAACTTTTGAAAAATCTAGTATGTTTATCATGTTCCTTCAAGCTTACAGGCTTAACTACCTGTGGGAAGGGCCTATAATTATGACCAATTACTTAAGACTTGAAGGCACTTACAAAGACATCTGTCCTTTTCAGAAGTCTTTAAAGAACCAGCCATAGCACTGTCTACTGGTCCTGTGGGGCACCAATAAGCCAGGTATGGGGAGGGTGGTCCAACTTTGACAACTCTCCCCTGGAAAGAAAAGAAGTATTGTTTTCTGTCCTTGATTTTTGACCCTACCTCAATAAATATTAGCAACCTGCAAAATCTTGAGTTCCTCATCTAATTAGGCAAGTCATGGGGACCAATGATTGCCCCAATGCAGAGGTGGAAGAGAAAAGGAAGGAAACAAAATGGAACAGAGATATGTAGCTCGTGAAGATGACATCATCAAGTCACTGAATTTCATGACATGACTGATGGTCTTTTCTGACCATTATATCCAAGTAGTTTCTTGGTTTCAGAGCCTGTAGGGTCTGGGTTTGAGTATGATTTGTTACACTAAAAAGGTAAGGGGAATAGATGCTTTACTGGGAACTTGGATCGAGATGAGGGCCCCACTAATTAGTACGAAAACAAATAATACTTGGACATTAAAAGCATTTTTAAAGTTACATAGTGCTCTCATCTACACTATCTCAGCTCTTCCTCGCAACTCCTAAGAGGTAGGCGTCATCATCAGCACTTAATCTGTCAAAATAAGGTTTTTAAAAACCTTTAGATAATTTCATCTTGAATTTATTAAGTATTGTCTCCTGAAATTTCTCAGTACAGAATCCAAGTCATGGGTCAGTTAGAAATCTTTAAACACAAATCAATTTCAAGAGGATAAATCAAGAGAATAAGAATGGTTTAGCCCAAATCTACCAACACAATGGAAAAAACCATCCTGTTACAGGAGCAGTGCTTTGTAGGAGACAGCATTACATAGGGGTGCTTCTATAACACCTCTAGGTTGGAAGGATAGTATTTTATCTATTTACAAGTAAGGGTCCTTAACTGGACACACTGCACAGGCAACAGACAAGAGAACAAAAACTTGGATCCTAAAATTACAGGGGTAGAATTTATCTTTTGGGAAGTACCTAGGTGATTCCTCCAGGAAGATAACTAAGTTACAGGGGACAAAATGTATACTCCCTTTTCTCCTCCAATATCACAAAGACTCACAGGAACAGTTTCTCTTGGTTTTTAACAAAGAAAACACACACAAAAGGTAATCTATTGCTGTTACATATGACCCCATCTTCCTTAAAACACTCATTCTCCTGGCCTCATTATCCTTCACACCTTCTTTTTTACTGGCTCAAGCAGAAGTTTATAATGGGGGTCCTATTTTCATAGCCATTTACTACCTTATTTACGTATTTATGATTCTTTGCAGCCTTCTAGCCTTAGTCTAACTGTGTTGGTAACAAAGCACCACACAAATCACATCGGTTAAGGGGAGACAAGTCAAAACCTCCCAGGAAGATTGGTAGACACTTGGGCTCTCTGAGTCTCTGTAGGTCTTGGTATTTCAAAGGTCAGTCTCAGGTCTCTTGACTTTGATGACTAATCTTAAATTGTTTGACTTTTTACAAAAATATTTAGCTGTGCTTATTTACATAATTTCATCTACAGCACACACAGTAGGCATGTATTTGTTGAAAAGAATCCCCAGATAGATGAGAGGACAGGAAGAACACCCCACGACTTCCTTTTTCAAACACTTTCCTAAGGGCTGAGATAGGTAAAAAATCACACCCAAATTTGTAGACCCTTCTATGCATTCCTTTTCTGCTTAAAACTAAGCGTATCTGTTCAAAAAAAGAAAAGCATGACACACCACACAATCTCAACCACACAATGGGGAAATTCCAGGATCACTAAGAAAACACCATTATCCTAGTCACACACACTTCAGTTTAATTACTGGTTACAACACAGGAGAGGCTTTAAGAAATGCTGTCTCTCCATCCACTTTCCACATCTCCTCCAGAAGACGCAAAAGCAGAACGTTTACCCTCTGACCCTCTGAAGATTCCACATCTTAGATTCACACATCACTAATTCTAAGAAGTAGTGTGAGAACCATGCTAGACTAGAGACATTTAGTAATACATACAAACAAGCAATATTTGTGGAAGAAAATGTTCAGGCGCTCTTGCTTGACACTTATTTATCCCTATATAACTTCAATAAGAAAAACTAGACGTGACTGGCAATAATATTCTTAAGTTGCTATTTTAAAAAAACAAAACAAAACAAAACAAAACAAAAAAACCTTTATTTATACTCGGCTCCATGAGAAAAGTTCTCATCCTACTGATTTTCACCGCACCCTGCCACTTCTCTTATTCTCAGGCTCTCAAAAATTCCCCAAAGGCCAGGGAAAATATGCGGGGGCTGGCAGGGCACGTCTCAGGTTGGCTCGTTCCCTAAAAGGCACCCAACTTCCTGGACCCCCTTTTCAGGGACAGCAGGGAGAAAACAGAGCACTTGGCACCGCCGCGGGGAAGCCTGCGCAGGTCCCATTTCCTGACTCGTCTTTCTGCTCGCTGCGTGGGAAGGTCGCCGGCTCTGGCTTGCGGCTGGGTCAACCAAACTTACGCTCACTCTGTAAGGGCAACAGGCCGTGCCTCCCCAGCCGCCCTCCGGCCTCAAGGGTCCCCGGCCCTTCCCCCGCGCGCTCGGCCTCCGACGGCGCGGGCGCCGCTCCCCCCCTCACCTGACCACGTTGGGGTGCTCGAAGGTCTCCAGGTGCCTCAGCACCGCCACCTCGCGGATCGTAGAGAGCGGCATGCCCTCCTCGCCCGTCTGCACCCGCACGCGCTTCAGCGCCACGAAACGGCCTCCGTTCTTCAGGTCCCGGGCCTTGAACACCTTCCCATAGGCGCCCTCCCCGATCTCCGCCACGCACTCGTACTGCTGGTCCGCGCGGCTCAGGCCGTCCTTCTCCATGCCGCCCAGACGCCGCCCGGCGCGGCACCGCTGGCACGGGCGGGGGGCGCGCTTGGCTCGCTCGCGACCGCCGCTCGCCTCTTCCCGGACTCCCCGGCCCGCTCCCTCACGCCCCGGAGCTCGGTCTCGCTCTCCCTCGCCCCCGCTGACTACCACGTTCAGGCGCTCGGGTTCTCGCGGCCGCTGGGGCTGGATGGAGCGACCTCCCCGCGGGCGGGCGCAACGCCGGTGCCGCCGCGAAACTCCGCCTGCCGAGTCGCCAAGGAGCGAGCCGATCCCTCCTCTGCCCTCCCTGAAGCGCAGTCCTCTGCACAGACACCGAAGCGATTACATAGTCTCTGCCCGAGCGCGTCTCAGTCCACAATCCTTCCACCTAAAAAAAGAGACGGGAGGACAAGAAAAAGTGCAATCAGACATCCCAGGCGCCTTCCTCCGGGTTCCCGCAGACTCCCCTCCTCCTACTTCATAAAGACCCCAACGCTACCCTCGGCGCGCTCCTGCCCTCTCCCAGGCTGCTTAATCCTTCCTGGTTCCTCCGAGAAAAGCGAAGTTACTTTTCTTTCCCTGCAGAGCTGGAGCCGTCTTAGCGCGGAGAGGTTGCAGGGGCCCCTCGGGGACGAGCGCTCCGCGCGGGACGCAGTGGAACGGGAGGGGGCGTGCCGAGCAGCCCAGAGTGTGCCGGGAGCGCGGGGGAGGGGAGGTGCCGGGCACGTCAATGTCACGGCTTAATATTTATCCCTACATCATTGTGTTGCACTGCTACCCACCCCTCCTCCCCGGGCCTGGACGTGCAGGGAGAGGGGCTCCCGGGGTGCCCTGGGGCTTTCAGGTATTGTGCACAAGCGGCCGTGGAGGGACTGTGGGTCCACCCTTGTGGGGCTGCAGAATGTGGGTGGGGGCTCCCAGGACCCTGTAACCCGATGCTGGGAGTGTGCGAGAAGGGGTGGTCAGACATCTGCTAGGAAATTGCTTCCTTTCTTTCTACTTTCAGTTTTTCTACGAGGAGACATTAAAAAACGACTTGCACACACAAATGGTCTTTTTGGGGTAAAGAAGTCTGGATTGGAAACGGAATTCTTCCTCCGACTCGGAGGACCTCCCTGGTGGAAACCCATGAGGTCGGGAGGGCTGGGGCTCCCGCTACTCGGGAGAGGAGGAACGGTGGGGCCCTGGAGCGGGGGGGTTGGAGGGGGTGTGGGAGTCGCCCACGAGACCATAAGGGTGGGAGAAAGGGGTATCGTCGCACTCTACCTTATCATCTCCTTAAAGAATAACTTCGGGAGGAAGGTAGCATAACCGTCTCGCCCTGAAATTCTCAGCTAATTTCAACCTCATCAAAACTCACCCTCGTCTTAAAAAGTCTGGGAATGGGAGGAGTAAATGCCAAGACTCGGGGGTGAGAAAGAGGGGACTGCGCCCTCGGGGCCAGCACTCGCGAACCTTTTCCCACTCCCTGGATCTTCTCCAGATCTTCTGGATCTTAAATAGCAGAGGTGGTGGCTCCATTCCTCTTTCGGCTTAAGGCCTGGTCTCATCAAAAGCCAAACGCGCCAACCCCTCCGACCCCCGCCCCGGAGCCCGCCGCACAACAAAGTGCGGGGGTGGGGAGGTAGGGTAGGGGCACGCTTCCCTTCACCATACAGTTGAAATCCAGGACCTAGCGAGCGTCCAACCCAAGGCCGCCGCGGCCTCAGTAGGACATTCGCCACGCCGGCCGCGTGCCTGGAATTCCCGGGACACCTCGGAATTACCTGCCCCGCAACCGCTGGCCCGCTCGCCGGCTGCCAGGAATTAAAGAAACAAATGGCGCGATCCCCACGGTGTGCTGGCAGAAGGGACCGCAGCGAGCGCAGAGACCCTCACACACACTCCATTCAAAGCTCTCCTTAAAAGGTGAAGGCAAATCCTGGGGGAGCCAAGGACCGAGCCCCCCCGAGCCTGCACGAGGGTCTGAGCCAGGCCTAGGGCCACACAGGTAGCCGAGGAGCCGCCGCCGCCTGCGCAGCCCGCCCCTCCCGCATCCCCCTCCCGCCCCAGTCCAACCCGAGGCTCAGCAGCTAAAGCTGCGTCGCGGACGTCCCACCCCCGCAGGGAGCTGCGCCCGAGGCCCCGGCCCGGCCCCGCACCGCCCGCCCTGGCTCTCCCCCCTCGTTCACCGGACGGTCGGCTCCGGAGTAGAGAAACGGGAGCAACAGTGCCTTTTTCCCCCCTCTCCTCCACTTTTTTTTGTTGTTGTTGTTGCTTTCCCACGCTGGCTGAATGTGACTTGACCCCATTTCAAAAAAGTTTGACATAGTGCTTCAACATTTCCGCATTCCTCCGCGACTACAAAGGCTGCAGCCGCCTCCTTCTGCTTTCTGTCTCTGCTCTCTGTCTTCACACTCAATGAAATCCTTCATGTGCCTCTCCCGAAGCCTGCCAAGCACCGCAAGGGTCGCCACCAGCGCAGCGACAAGAGGCCGCACTGGGACCACGACTCCCGCGTGTGCGCACACGCAGATGCGCCCCACGTGCACACTGCGGGGCGCGCTGCGGGGCCCGGAGCTGCTCACCGCAGGGTGTGCGTTTTAACTGGGATATTTTAAATTATAAAAGTAAACTGGGAAGCTAAAGCAAACGTGCGTCCTTGTGGGGCTTCAAGCCTGTGCACGGGCCGCCTCTGCCCTCCTCAGTGTGCATAACACCCCCGCAGGGGGTGGCAGCAAGAAGCCTGCGTTAACATTTATCTCTTGGTGGAGTAGGTGGAGGCCACACCCACACCTCCGCGAGCTGAAGAGTGAGCTTTAGTGGGGAAATAAATGTGGGGCACGTTAACACAAAGTCCCGCATGGAGTCCCCAGAGGCAGTGCATTTTAAAGTGTGGATTATTGTATGAGTGTCCGAGTAGAGTTTATATTCCTCTTTAGGAAGCTTCACGAGTGTGTGGGTGTTTGTGCGCATGGCTACTTGGGAGCGGGCACAGGCTCTTAGTATTGGGGGTGTCCCTGCTGTGGGATGTCCTCTTGCCAGATTAGGGGAGACTCCTCTAACTCCCCAAAACTGGTGCCCGTAACTAGCCTGCCTCGGCTCGTAAGGGGTTAACTAAAGTCGATTCGGAAGACATACACCCCCCCCACACACACACACCACAGTCACCCCTACCCACACTCTCGCTTCCGACCCCGGCCAGGCTCCCAAATCTCCCACGGGGACCCCCACCCCACCCCGCAGCCCACCCACCCGAACGCACAGCCTTTACCTGAGGGGCCCCGCAGCTTCGGGCCTCCCGAGGGGGCTGCGAGTGTCTGTTGGAACTTCGCACGTGTCCACCCCGGCGCAAAGCAGGTAACCAGCTCGGAGGAAGGAGTTACCAGCACTCTCTCCAGCGAAGGGGTGGGCACAGCGGCGGAGGGCGGAGGGAAGGCGGAGGGCGCCGCCCGCGCCGCTCGCTGGGGGCGGACGGGGGCTGCGGGGCTCCGACTGGGGCTCGGGGCCGAGCCGGGGAAGCAGCGGGGGTGAGGGCGGGGGCCCCGGAGGCCGACTCTGCCGGAGACCCACCCGGCGGCGGCTTCGGGGGTTAGGGGCTCGCTGCGCAGTGGCAAGCAAGTGTGCAAATTAAAGCCTTCCGGAGAGAGGGGAGGCGGCCGAGACCCGGCTGTGCTCTGAGGCTCTCAGCTCCCCAGCTCTCGGCTCCGAGTAGGGGGCGAGGGGGGGGGGTGTAGTTAAATGAAAATTTCCGGCTTTGACTGCAACTGGACTGAGGGATCTTGCAACTAAAATAGGAGGCGTGAGAGGAAGAGTGGGATGTGTCGTCGGGAGTCCGCGGAGTTTCCAAACCCAGGGTCGCCCAGAGTTGGGGGTTTTGACAGTGAGGCAGGGGGTGGGGGTGGGGGAGTGATCAGCAGTCTGTGATGTGGACGGATGGAAAAAACACAAAACAACCAACCATAATTATGAGGGGCCGGTGGGGATGGTAAATACCAACACTTTCCAAGAAACTGAAAAATCAGACAAAAAAATAACTCTTCTCTCTAAAAAAAAAAAAAAAAAAAGTCTGGCAGGGCGCCTTGCAGAAAAGAAAATACTAATCTGTCCAAGCACTTTTCACTTTCAGCATGAGCTACATTTGTTTTGTTTTCCTTCGCTTCCTTTCGGCCTCACAAAGCCCTATCTTTTTCTTTTGGACAGAGGATAGGATTTGGAAATTGTCAGGCACTCTGTGGTTAACGATCTACTTGAAGGGGCTCGCCGGCTCACAATTATTCAGTGGTTAGCAATTGCTGAGGGTTCACTAAGGTATTTCTGGGGAGCTAAAAAGACTAAGATCTAATATAAATATTCGAATTGGAAGATAATAGGCACACATACACACAACAAAGAGGAGAGAATGTGATTCAGTGGGTACTCAGTTTAAATGCATTGTTGGAATTCTGAAACTTGAAACCTTGTAAGAATGTATACTTCACCTGCTAAGAAAACCTGAACACAATTATTGCAGGTGAAAATGATTTTGGACTAAAAAAAAGTCTTCAAGATCCTACAATGGAGTAAAACAACAACAACAAAAAGCTCCTTTTTTTCTTAAGAATTCAGTGTTCTCTAAAGTCTGTATCTGTAGAATACTTGAAACCCCTTTACACATCTTAAAGCAAAGTTTAAAAACATGTATTTATTTCAGAGCTCTATGGAAAAATTGAAATCCAGCAAAATAGTTTGTGTTGGAAATATTACCTCTATAAATCTTTTGACTTTTTGAATTAAACCATGTTGCTAATGTCAGAGTGAATCAAAATTTTGCCCTTATAAAATTTATTATATACTACAGTGAGAAGTAACAGGTTAGGTAAATAAAAATTGTTGTATTTTCATTAGCAAATATTTTGCAATGCATTATAGTAATTTGTTCTTGAATGATAAAAGTGGGTATTTGTGTTTCCTTATGCTTAAGAAAATTCATAAAATAGATTTTGTGTTTAGGAGTGTGTCTTCTAAAATTCAGTTTTTGAACAAAATTTGTAAAGATATCTATAACCTCATAGAGACTGAAGAAAACAAATGGTTAGATTTTATATTTATATAAAATATTGGATCAGTACAAATCACTAATTAGACTTTAAACTAGAGATACAAATGAGAACCTTACATTTTAAAAATTGTTATGCTCATCAATGATTTTTAAAACAAGATTTACTTGCTGGTGACTAACACATTTATGTAATTTAGAAATAATTGTCAATAAATAGTCAGGAACCAGCAAGTGATGGTAAAAATTTATTTGGGTAAATAATTTGTTTTAAAAATAGTAAGCCATAAATATCTTTAAAATTAAGAGAAAAATGTCCTTTCTAAACTGGGTTGCATTTTTAATTACTGAATTTGACAACAACCATAGATGGATTCGAAATTCTATGATTGAGATTACTAGATCACTTGTATGAGGCAGGAAGAAAGAAACTTTAATTAAATACACTGAGTGTTAACTCTATGTTATCTGTTTTCTCTGATACTGTTAATTTATCATTGTTCACTCTCTCTGGTTATGGTTCATATGAAATCCCAGTTGGTTACAGCCTTAGACCAGGAAGTTTTATAATGGATTGTGTAAAATTACTAAATACCAGATTGTTTTTGTTTATGGATAACTTCCTCTGTAGGTAACAGGTTATCATAACAAAATTTGGGCAAAGTTTATAAACTGTGAACAAAATTCCGACTCCTTTGTTTAGAAGCCTTTTGTGAATGAATATATGGGATTCAAGAATAATGATTTACATGCCATGTATCTAATATCCTAAAGTTGCAAATCAACTTACAGGTTTTTAAAAATTAGAACTCATGGATTTATCTTCAGATATGATGTAGTTTATACTGAAAATTTTCCTAGTGTCACATAAGAGATGCTTTCTCTGTGTGAACACTTTATATCAAATATCTGTAAACTTTTGTTTTTACCTAAAATAAAAATAAAATTTAAAGTTCTGGTCTATAACTTGTAATCTTGTTTAAGGAATGAGTAATTTATTTAAAATGAGTAATTTGATGATGTACATCTAATTCTAAATCATCTCTGATTTATATTGGCTATTTGAATGTATAAAATGTATTTTTCAGAAACTTGGAAATAAGGTTTTGCTATAACCTACTACACAATTTTTTTAATTGGAGGTCCATCTAAATGTATACTTTTAGCCTATAAAGGTCTTCTGTTTATTGTTTTTAGTTAAATAAAAAACTTTTCTGGCTTAATAACTTTCAAAACAGTTACTCTTATCTTTAACTAGATTTATATGAGTATGTACATGTTATTTTTATTGAATAATTACTATGAAAAACTATAATTTTAACAGAAATAGTAGAATGTAATACAGTGCATTTTCGTGCATTCTTTCTTACCCAGGCTTTTCCAAAATGTTTTCTTAGGTTTTCCCTTAAAATACTGAAAATTTACTAAACATCCTAGGAAAACTCAATTACACCACCAATTCTGAATTTTAAATGATTTATAAATTCAATCTTCTAAATACATTACTTCCTGTCAATTTGGAAATGACCTGGGGTTTTCTCTTTTCTTGTTGCATGTGATCTAGAGTAGTGCATTGAAGAAACTTACGAAGGTTTTGATATTTGCCCGGAGGGGGAAAGAAATATATCAGGTAGTAGCTTAGAAACTTAAGAAGAAAAAAACCAAACATAATATTTTTTTTTGAGATTTTCCGTTTTCATGGGTTCTATTGCTCTATAATTATCCCTGTGCTCCCTCTACAACATGTCAGTACTATGTTCACATTTGTGTAATTGTCATATTTTTCTCTTTTGATAGTTACTCCTATCTTCTATTTGCTTAGCGTGTTTGTGTGTGTGTGTGTGAATACTTGTACGTTCTTAGCATATTGTCATGACATGTTCAAAACGTGTTCTTAAGACCCTTTCATCTATATTAGTATTATGAGTAATCAGAAAAATAACTAGACAGATATTTATAAAAGATGGTGATAATCACATTGAAAGACCTACATTTCCTTTTGATTTCTAGTGTTCTACTTCACTGATTTCTAGCATTTCAACCATACACGTGGCCTAACAATTGTTATTGTGTTGCCATAGCTGCCTTCTGTTGAGCTAAAAGGTGTGTCCACGTTTTAGAGAGACCGTTCAGATGAAGCAGAGAAGGTACAACACAGTCGGGGGGAATCATGATAAAGTGGGGTCTGGGAGGTAGGAGGAAGGGGCAAAGAAAGGCACCTGGGAGAAACTTCTGTGAATGGTCTGGCGGCAGGAGCAAGTGAAGGAAATACTTGCCCAAGTCCTGGGACCAAGGGATGTAGCCTCTGGGCTCTAAGTATGGAGTGTCTGTGCAACCTAATTCTTCTAGAACGAATGGTGCTCTAGGTCAATCCTATTGTGCATTGAAATCTGTCTTCTTAAATGAGATTATATAATGTCTGGGTCTATATTCATGTAACTTACCTTGTCTCATTAGGGATTTTTCCTCAAAATAATACAGAATGGTAAATGGTATTCTTGGCAGGGTTCTTTAGATTTCTAGAAGAAATTATATAATTGTGTAGCTCTATGGATCAAACAGTTTTCCACAAATTGGAGAGAGAGTCTGATTTTTAAACCCTGCTATAGATTTGTTCAGTTACTCAGATCTTAGTGTCCTCAATACCTAATACAGCAACTGGCAAGTATTTTATGTCCAATGAATGTTAGTCAATGGGAAAGTTGGCTTTAGATCCTGCATCCCCTTTGGGACTACTTCTTCCTATTCCCCTCAGGGAGATATATGATAATCATGTTTTATATAATGCCAGCAAAGTTTAAGGATCCGTGTGCTGATGTCCGGACTTCAGAACCGTGTCTCCTCTACCCTCAGTTCCCTTCCTCTTAGCCTCTCCTCCAAATCCGATTATCTTTTTAAGGCCCTGCTCTTAAAACCCAGGAGAGTCCCTCAGCTGACCGACACCCCTCTTGGCTCCCACTTCTTGAGGCCATCTGCTTTCTCCGCCCTTAAAAGCCCGATGCTCTGCTCTCCACTACCCTGAGCTCCTCAAGTGTGTGCACCGTGCCTTGCTCCCCTTGGCCATGATCCAGCTCCTGGCTGTGTCATCTGGCCATAGTAGGTGGTCAATGAATGCAACAGAGGCTCTTGTCTCTCCACATGAGCATTACGGAATCAAGCAGGCACAGACAGACTGGAACGGCGTGGCATAACTAGAATAACATTTGAGAAGTTGAGGACAGTGTTCCACTTTGCTTAAACAGGAAAGAACCAGTCATCCTGTTACTTGGTGTGGATTTGTTTTTTCTTGTGTTGCAGATATTGGTCACTAAAAACATTTTTTCTGAAAGAAAATGTGTTCAGATAAATTTCTAAATTTGTCTGGAAGGCACATTCTAAAATCTGACCTGCAAAAAAATGTGCTTAGGTAATTTTCTGCATTGTCTTCCCCAATTCCAATTAAACAATTTCTCTTTAAAAAGAGCAAGTACTAAACTCTGAGGTAAATGAGACACTCCATAACCCAGAACTGAGAAAGATTGCTAATTTTGTTGAGCAATATCCTTATCAGCTATGTGAGTGCATTTTAAAGGAGAGAATCCTTTATTTCTAAGCCAAGAACTTGTGTTTTATTCCCAGTTCTTCCTCTAAAGCAATGCTCACTGTACCCTCAGTTACCAGTCATTTAATCTTTCTGACCTTCAGGGTCTTACCTCTTTAACGGAGTTGTTAACCGTTCAGTGAGATGTTACGAAAATAGTTTGGAGAGATGCAGCAGAGAGTTTTACTTTCACAAGAGAAGATACGGAAAGGTAATTGAAGTTGCTGGTCTTTGGGTCAGAAGACCTGAAATTTAAACTGAAGTTGCCCACACACCACCTGTGTGACCTTGGGCAACACACTTCAGCCCCTGGACCTTAAGGTCTTTGTCAATAAAAAAGATGATTAGACTCAACAATGGGTATAGCTGTTGCCGAGGTAGCGTGAAAATGCTGCCGTCTGGCCCCGCCATTATATATCTATTATAAATCCCCTAAACAGTAATAGGGTCAGCGGATGGGACTCGGATTTAGCAACCCAGAGGTTCTGGACCTCAAATGTGAAATGTATTGGGGTCTCTCTAAGATGAACCTCTGGACATTCAAGACTGAATAGAAATGAAGACTTCTAGGAAAACATCAGAAAAATTCACTAGATGAGGAGAGAGAAGCCGAGTTTTTAATTACTTGGCTAAAATGAAAGGTGATGGATTAAATTAATCAACCCCCATTAATAAAATATGATAAATACATGACTGTAGTGCTCACCACACCAGGATACTAAAGAGCAGAAATCTTGGGTGATCACAGAAATTCCTCGAAGATGACATGAAGCATAACTCTGGGCGATGTGACATAGCTGTAACCCATTGAAAACGTTGGCAGCCAACCTCCTGTGAGGCAGTGGGAAGTTGGGGGGGGGTGTCACTGTATAGGGGGGGTGCGTAAGAGACAATATGCTGTGAATCTGAGGCTCTCCAGAGATATCAGAAATCCCAAGTACTGCTGACCCAAAGCCGTTATTCAAATGTGTCAGGGGACAGGCTATTGCCTCTGTGTTCTTGTTTTGTATAACATTCGCCCTGTGCATGGTTGGTTTTAAGGTCTCCCCCAGATGTAGGGACATTTACACAGCTGGAACTGATGGTCCTGGATAAGAAGCTTGGCCACCATGTGACCTTGCAGTAGGTGCTTAAATTTTCAGATCCCCAGTTTCCCTCACCCTTACAGTAAGGATGCAATTATCCACCATAATAAGCTGGGGTGAGAATTCAGTCAGTGCGAACTGTATTTTGCATTTAACAGAACTTTTATAAATATAAATACACAATCAACATACCTTTCATGAAATTACATCTCCTATCTCTTTTTAAAGGCAGCTAACCCTTTGTCAGCTGGACTGAAACCTCTACCTATGGCAGGAAGAACACCATCAGAAACAGTGCAAACTCAAAATTATCCTAGGCTTTGACCAAACCACAGCAGTCTCTGGGTCTGTGAGGGATGGAGGAGAGAGTGAGTTGTCTCACCTGAAACCTTACACCAGTACTGCTCAACCTTTTAGTCTCTACCTCTCCGTCTTCCTCACCCTCTTCCTTCCGTTTGGCTCTCTCTTCTTCCTTCCCGCTGCTTGCGTGTGGCCCATGTGTGCTGACATTGGTATTAAAAGCCATGTACTATGTTGCTTCCTTACAAGAGCGCCCCTACTCCCATCACTCTCCCACAGTCTCTGGCTCCCACTTTTCTTGCTTTAAGAGCTGTTTGTTGGGGGACGCCTGGGTGGCTCAGTGGGTTAAGTCTCTGCCTTGGGCTCAGGTCATGATCTCAGGGTCCTGGGATGGAGCCCCACATTGGGCTCTCTGCTTGGCAGGGAGCCTGCTTCCTCCTCTCTCTCTGCCTGCCTTTCTGCCTACTTGTGATCTCTCTCTCTCTCAAATAAATAAATAAAATCTTAAAAAAAAAAAAGAGCTTTTTGTCATCCTAGTGATCCCTTCTCTACCTTTTGACCTTGTCTTCTTAGCTTAGCAGAAGTTTACTTGGCTTTAGATGGCATTGTATTTCCTATCCCATACTCTTTCGCAGGAACACATGGGGGGCACTCCCCCATCTCTCTTACCCTCTTTTTTCTTTTTCTTTTTTTTTAATTTCCCAGGGATACTTCCACAGTTTATATCACCGCTCTCCAGTGTCAGACCCTCCAGTGTCACCCCATTTCTCTCAGAATAAAATCTCAGTCTTGCCCGACACTGCCTCTTTCTGATTCTTCCAAGTGCCCTCCCCGTTGCTCCCTCTATGGCAGCCACACTGGCCTCCTCAGTGTTCCACAAACCCACAGAGCACATTCACATCTCTGAGGTTTGTGTTTGCTGTTCCCTCTAGCTGAAATGCTCTTCCACCGACTCATCGGCGTGGCTGTCTTCCTCACTTCCTTCGGGTCTCACTCCACAGTCACCAAAGAGACCTACTTTGAGCACCCTACATGAATTGCATCTAGTCCCATCTCTATCCATCTTATTTCATTTTGTTTTTCTTTTTCTTAGCACTTATTTCCATCTGACACATTAAAGCTTTATTTGTTTATTTGCTCAGTGTCTGTATCCCCCAACCTCCAGAATGGAATCTACAGAAGAGCTTGAATTTTCTTCCATATTCTCTTGTATCACTAAAATAATCCGTGGCACAGAGTGAGCAATAAATATTTGTCAAACGAATGAGTAAATGAGCTCTCCTCTTGCCTAGGCTTACAACCAGTCAGTCTTTAGCTAACTGATGGTTTATTAATTAAGAATAACTATCTGTTTGGCAAGAGCCCCTGCTATCTATCTACCTATCTATCTATAATACATATCTTAGTACAATCTGTCTAAATTTAGGTATTTTACATGCAACCAATATTCTGCTAAGGGGCTTCAGCTGGGATTGTTCACAAAGGTGTTCTTTTTTTTTTTTTTAAGATTTTATTTATTTATTTGTCAGAGAGAGTGAGCACAGACAGACAGAGTGGCAGGCAGAGGCAGAGGGAGAAGCAGGCTCCCCGCTGAGCAAGGATCCTGAAGCGGGACTGGATCCCAGGACGCTGGGATCAGGACCTGAGCCCGAAGGCAGCTGCTTAACCAACTGAGCCACCCAGATGCCCCCTCCCCCTTTTTTTTAAGGGGTAATGGTTTCTCATTATTGGTTTTATTTACATTTATTTAATTACTACTTAGAGTGAACTTTTTTCCATAATGACATTAGTCATTTGGGTTTTTTTTCTGTATTTACTACTCTTTTAAAAATTTATTTATTTTTATTGTTATTAACATATAATATATTATTTGTTTCAGGGGTACCGGTCTGTGATTCACCAGTCTTACGTAATTAAGAGTGTTCATCATACCCTCCCCAGCGTCTGTCACACAGCCACCCCATCCTTCCCACCCTCCTCCCCTCCAGGAACCCTCAGTTGGTTTCCTGAGATTAAGAGTCTCTCAGAGTTTGTCTTCCTCTCTGGTTTTGTCTTGTTTCATTTCTCCCTGCTTCCCCTATGATCCTCTGTCTTGTTTCTCGAATTCCTCATATCAGTGAGATCATATGATAACTGTCTTTCTCTGATTGACTTATTTCACTCAGCATAATACCTTCTAGTTCCATCCACGTCATTGCAAATGGCAAGATTTCAATTTTTTGATGGCTGCATAATACTCCACTGTGTGTGTGTGTGTGTGTGTGTGTGTGTGTGTACACATCACATCTTCTTTACCCATTCACCTGTTGATGAACATCTAGGCTCTTTCCATAGTTTGGCTATTGTGGACATTGCTGCTATAAATATTGGGGTGCACATGCCCCTTCGGATCACTACATTTGTATCTTTAGGGTAAATATGCAGTAGTGCGATTGCTAGGTCATAGGGTAGCTCTATTTTCAACTTTCTGAGGAACATCCATACTGTTTTCCAGACTGGCTGTACCAGCTTGCATTCCCAACAATGGTGTGGGAGGGTTCCCCACAAAGGTGCTCCTTAAAGATAATCTGATTCAACACACCACAGATAAGATTTTATCTAAAATCATTAAAACTATAAAGTAAGTATATTCAGTTAATTGAAATTATGCTGGAATGTATCTCTTACACTGGAATGTGTAGGTAACAAATGTGAGTTTTGTTCCAAATATCTGTCTCTCCTCATATAAAGAGTGGGAAGTGATTTGGAAGCCAGGGGTGGCCAGATTCATGTCTCAATCCATCCTGCTTTTTTTCTGCCATATTCCTACTCCAGGTTCTTGCATGCCTGGTGAGAGCCAGTGAGGGGGAACGCAGTGCTTAAGGAGTTGCAACACTGGAGACAGGCTTTGGTGATTCAAATCTGGGCCCTGCTGCTCAGTGGCTTTGTGTCCTTGGGTAAGTTACTTAAGGTCTCTGAAACTCCATTTCTGTATCAGGGTTAAGACTCTCCTCCTCCAGGGTCATCCTGAGGATTTAATGAGTTAATCCATGCAAAGCACTTATAGGATTGGCACACAGAAAGTACATGTTAGCTATGATTATTGCTAATATTCCTCCTGATAAAACAGCTGTCACTTCTTAGAGTTTTACTGTCCTCTTTCCTGGGCACCTGGCCCAGGATTTACTGCACAGTACTCAGCCACCACACCCTTGGATCCGTTGCTACTAGTGTTATAGGCTCCGTCTTCTCCCTTCGACTTTTCTCCCCCTCTTTCCCTCTCCTCCCTCCTTCCTTCCTTCCCCCTCTTCCCTCCCTTTCTCCTCATAAATCTTGCCTTTTCTTACTTTCTTCTACACTTTCTCTCTCATACATTGTACAGTCTGCTCTGGATTAGCTCTCCCTGTTTTCTCCTCCATTCTTGCGCTGTTTCTGTTCTCATTCATAAAGGAAGGGTTCTGAACGACAAGGAGCTGTCATGTCACCACGAAGAGTCCCCAGAAACAAGTCTTTCAGAGCTCTCACTTCCTGGGTAGAATTCTCCTCTTTCAAGGGACCTCTGCTTCTGAGATCTGAAGCCCTTCATCAAAGACTGCTTGCGACTCGAGTGGATCAGAAATGCCATCTCAGTGCTCTTCACCGGTGTGTGGGTTACACCAGCCCAGCACCCAGGGCTTTAGAAAACACGGACCTGGGACGCCTGGGTGGCTCAGTTGGTTAAGCAGCTGCCTTCAGCTCAGGTCATGATCCCAGAATCCTGGGATCGAGTCCCACATCAGGCTCCTTGCTTGGCAGGGAGCCTGCTTCTCGCTCTGCCTCTGCCTGCCACTCTGCCTGTGCTCACTCTCGCTCCTCTCTCTCTCTGACAAATAAATAAATAAAATCTTAAAAAAAAAAAGAAAAGAAAAGAAAACACGGACCTGTCTGATCAACAATCACGGGCGAACCATAAAATCAACCATAACCAATTGTATTGCTTCCTGCTCCTGGGGGACATGGATGAAATAATGTGGTTTCTTTGATGCCTAATAAAGTTCAAGTCCAGTGATGGTGAGAATGTAGAAAGGAATGAAAGACATGTTCAGTGCAAATGTGTTTTTTTTTTTCCCCTCATTGCCCTATTAGATTAGGAACTCCTCGAGCAAAGGGACCATGTCTGCTGTCTTCATTTGTAATGTTTAGGACCAGTGCCCCGCTTAGTGCCCTATTCACAATATGTGCTCAGTAATTCAACACTCCCGGAATTTTTGCTTTCCAAGTACAGGACAAACGTGGTAAAACATTCTGAATACACAAAAGCTAAAAAGAATGAGTGTAATGCTTTATGTGACTGTCATTCAGGTGGCTTTGTAAAATAGACAATTCTAAGCACTAAATTGTCAGACCAGTTTAAAAAAAAAAAAAACACAAATCTCAATAGCCCCATACACTTTTACAGCATATCTTTTGTGGCAATTATTATAGTAGACCCCTTATTCATGGTTTCACTTTCCTCAGTTTTAATTACCTTCAGTGGGCCATTGTCAGGAAGCAGATGAACTTCCTTCTGACCTATCCTCAGAAGTTCAATAGTAGCCTAACGCTAGGTCACAATGCCTTCGTCATTCACCTCACTTCATCTCATCACATAGATATTTCATCATCTCACATCATCACGAAATGGAAGATGGGTACCGTACAATAAGGTATTTAGAGAGAGCACATTCACATAACTTTTATTACAGTATATTGTTATTATTTTTCTATTGTATTATGAGTTACTGTTGTTCATCTCTTACTGTGCCTACTTTAGAAGTTAAACTTTACCATAGGTATGTATGTACAGGAAAAACCAGTATATATGGGGTTTGGTTCTATCCACGGTTTTAGGCACCCATGGGGCATTCTTGGAAAGTATCTGGGTGGATAATGGGCAGAGGGGGGATCTACTGTACTGTAAATTATAGTGATATAGAAATATATCTTAATTCTCTCTATTGTTAAACTCCTTCAGGAACTAGTTTCTGTTGTGTTATACACATCATACACTTCTAATACCTGTTTGCTGAATAAATGAATGATGAAATGCATGATGTTTTATTTCCACTCATTCAGAATGTTCAAAGAGGTTTCACATAATTCAATGGACTTATTAAGTAAAAAGTTACTATCTATTTAATATATATGGATTGACACCAAAATATAAAATTCTACAAGGCAAAATTATACCAAATGATATATTATTTTTTATGATACAAAAGGCACTTCAAGACCTTTAACTTACAAAATTAAAAGAAACCAACGGTTTCCTAAAAATATATCTTCATCTCTTGTTTTGGTCTACCAGTAGTTTACCATGACTTTTAAATAAATCTGCTTTGTCAAGTTGTCTAGTTGTATGGATCCTGAATAAAAAGCGATTTTATATTCTGCTCGGAAAGATTTTAGAAAGCTAAAGTACCTTGAGAAAGACAATGTAACATTGAACCAAAGTGATGAAAATGATTATATTTCAGTCTTTAATACATTTGTATCTCGACATATTACATTTCTAGACCAAAATGGTTTGTACATCTCTGTTGCTTGAGCAGGAGGAAATCATTATAATAAAAAGAGTTATTGAAAATGGTCCATGTTGTGTAATTCCCAGGATAAATGGGCTGAGTAGCAAATATTTCTGTTGTGAACTGTTTTATACTGAAATGTGCATTATTAAACCCATTTGTTGAGCACATTGAAAGATCGAATATCTTTCTAACTCGACACTGGAAAACGTTTATTTGCCATTCCTCTCCTTCCTCTGCTCTGATCTTGTTAGATACTGTTTCTGGGTTTTCTGGAATCCAACCATATTGAGGGGGGTGAAATCATAACTGAAGAAACCAAAAAAACAGAATTTATAATTTATAAACACATATTTTTAACAAGATCATAAGAAATTTTAAATAGCATACACAATAGAAACAGCATGTAGGAAAACATACAGAATGATGT
Organism: Mustela putorius furo; assembly: GCF_011764305.1. Lineage (NCBI taxonomy): Eukaryota > Metazoa > Chordata > Mammalia > Carnivora > Mustelidae > Mustela > Mustela putorius. Next base: position 35,969,397 of record NW_025421998.1, read on the forward strand.
GGTGGGTGACTATTTTTACACTATCATAGATAAACTACGCATTTGAAGAACACAAAAACAGTAGTCATCAGGTTATAAGAATTTGAATGTAGCAAAGGAATGCTAGTGATCAGATGGTTTGGAGGTGATATGATGCCTTTTTTTTTTTTACGATTTTATTTATTTGACAGATTGAGAGAGAGAGAGATCACAAGTAGGCAGAGAGGCAGGCGGGGGCAGGGGGCGGGTGGGAAGCAGGCTCCCTGCCTAGCAGAGATTTCCCACTGCGGGGCTCAACCCCAGGACCCTGAGATCATGACCTGAGCCAAAGGCAAAGGCTTAACCCACTGAGCCACCCAGGTGCCCCTGTGAAGCCCTTTTGATTTTATAGGTAGGTTACTTTATGCATACTGTGTACTGAATTAATATACATTTAACCATTGTCTTTTAAAACACTGTGTGTACAATCAAGTTGTTTTATTTCATTTAGAGTAATCATAGGTGGGCCTGGTTCCCTGCTCCAATTACTTCCCCCCAAAACCCACCTCTGTTGAAAAATCAACTGAGCCCCAAAGACTAGAGTTGGAGGTAGTAGCAACAGCTGGAGTGGAAGAAGCAGAAAGCTGTTTTCGTCTTTGATGATCCTTTTCTCCCCCAGTTAATGCCCCCTTATCTAGAGTCAAATCACAAGTAAAACATCCAGGTGTAGCTTTATCTATTTCCTCATTCATTCAATAAATACCTACTGAGCGCCCACCATGTGCCAGCTCGGTGCTCAGCATGGGGACAGGTTATACAAAGTGGTTAAAGTGACATGAGGCTTCTGGAGAGAGCTTGAAGTTCAAAACCCAGAACGGGAAGTCAGATAAATGGTGTAAGAAGTGCCTTTGAAGCAGATGAAAACCGAGGGAAGTTAAATGAAGAGACAGGTGTGTGTTGAGACGTGGAGGAGATACGAGACCGGTTACGTTCAGTTGCTTTGGAAAGTCTCTGCTACAGGGAAGATACAGGAGAGTTTGAGGATAGAGAATTATGTGTGTAGAACTGTTGGGGAGAACGTTCCCAGCACCGAGTCAGGGGACTGTTGTGGGCATTGTGGCACAATGGAGGCAAGAATGAGTGTGGAATCGGGAGTTGGAGTAGTCCCGGCTTTCCCCCAGCAATGCTCCTGGGCATACATGGAAACACTGGGTAGCATGTATGATGTGCTTGTGCCTGCTGATATCATGGCTCACAAGGATGTGGCAGGGGCTTTGGTGGAGAGGGCAATGACGGACTGAGAAGAGGGCTCATGAATGGATTAAACTATGAAGGATTTTGCATTTCTTGAAGCAGGGAGGAGGTTGGAAAGGGGAGGAGGGCAGTGGTACACTTGGGGGCTGGCTGTCAAAAAACAAACATTCCAGGTGCCTGCCATGGTTAAATTCTGGGAATGATCGTGCTGGAGGACGGAGGCTGGAGTTGGAGGACTGCAGGAAACACGATCACGGGACTCTACAAGCTGAGGTGACGGAAAGGTGTCAGAAAGTGGTGATGAGGAATGAGCACATGGAGGAAGATCAGAAGCCAGGTGCTCTATTCCTTTAGAAAGATGGAAGTGGGTCTCATGAAAGTTCAGTAAACAACAGCTGTGGTGCCTCTAAAATGGGGAAACAGAGAACTGGTGTCAATTTTAAATGAAGAGGGAAAGAAGTGGACCGTTGAGTAGTCCAATAGTTGAAAGTCTGGGCTTGTAAACTATTGGAAGAAAAATCCCAAGAGGGCCAGAGTTTATTTTGAAGATATCCACGTGCTATATACAATCAGCCACATTTTTTTTCTAGGTTCATTCAAATACATATTAATTTATTAGTTGTTGATTTGATTATTCATTATTATGAATACTGCCTTGGGTAAGAAAAAGAAAAAGATGTTATTTTTTAAGAAAGATTTTATTTATTTATTTGACAGAGAGACAGAGAGAGACCGAAGAGCCGGAACACAAGCAGGGGGAGTGGGAAAGGGAGAAGCAGGCTTACTGCCAAGCCGGGAGCCCGATGGGGGTTGGCTACAGGTCTGGCTTGATGTGGAACTTGATGTGGGACTCGATGATGTAGGACCCTGGGATTATGACCTGAGCCGAAGTCAGATGCTTAATGACTGAGCCACCCAGGTGACCCAAAAGATGTTATTTTATATTCTGCCTTAATTCCTTTCTAACACCTTTTTGGTTGTATTTTTATTTTTTTTCGTGGTCTCTCAGCTTTAAAAATGTCAAATACTGGGAGGGAGGATACACTTTCCCAAATATCAGATATACCAAGAAAGAGATCCCATTGGTGGAACCAACTAAACTAGAGAGTATGTTATTTTTCAGAGTAATCCTCTTTATCTGAAAGGAAAACACTGTATTAATCCTTTTTTTCTTTCTAAATACCATAATTTATTTACTCTTACTTACATAATCATAGTCTTGGACTGGTTTTCAAAACCACCATTATATTAAGTATGTAAAATACAACTGATATGATTATTGAAGTGTGTACTTTTTGCATTAGAATGGAGAACACAAATTTTGATGAGTTTCCTGACATATGAAGAAGTGCTCTGATAAGCTTACAGACATATCAGTATATTCACAGATATTCTGATTATCGCAAAGCTAGTTTTTTTGCATGGGTAGCTACCTAAATTGTTTACAAAGCATAACAAATGCTATTTAAATCACAATATAATACCCTTTTGCAAGGAACTTCTTAACAGGGACAGCAGATCATAGCAGTCAAGGTTGTTGTTGACAAGCACCTGTCCTTTACAGTTACATGCTAAAAGGCAGGTGTTCTTACATTTGTTATGCTTCTATCGTGCTTTTCATCACAACTATAACACTTACCTGAAAATGTTGGTAATTGAGATGAATTTATTACTTTTCAATCCTTATTTAAGTAATCAGGTCCACGGAATTCCAAAATAAGGTATTACCACTTTCCTACTTTCCTGCCTGGCGTGTTAATTCTCCTTTGGAAGACAGTCATCTTGCCTGCTGGATCCTTCTCTTAGTCTGACTCTGTTTGATATGAGATCAAAGGGCTTTCATTTTCTGTATCAATTAGGCGGGCTGTCTTGTCTCAATGAGATTAAGTAGCCTCTGGAGAGGAGTGACACCAGAACAGCCAGAGATGAGCTGATGGTTAGCATACAATATGGCTGTCTTAATTCTTCTAAATGATAGTTTGTCTAGTCTGATGTCTTTCTTTTATGGTTGTGTGTGAGGCTCATTTGTTCAGGGCAACCATGCAGCACACACCAGACCTGATAATCAGTGGTTTGAGTTTCTAAAAAGGCTGGAAAGACACATCAATCCTCTTGCAGGCTTAAGAGATTTCCCCTACTAAGGCAAAGTCCAGTTTTCTGTGGTTGTTTCTTTGAATTTTTTTTTTTTTGTAGGATACCAAGTACCAGAATATTTTACTCTAAATAAATTCTAAATCTCATACCCCCAAATTTACCTCAAAGTTGCTTAAAGGAAGCATTATCAAAAGATTTGTTTAGCCCCAGGCAAAGCTGTGGAAACCCAGTGTTAGTCCTGCTATGTACAGAGATTCTTTTGTATCTAGAATTTTGTGGTCTGCATTTTCCACTCTCGTATTTAACCACCTTTTTTTTTTTTTTAAGATTTTATTTATTTATTTGAGAGAGAGTGAGAATGAGCAGTGGGGAGGGGCAGAGGGAGAAGCAGACTCTCCACTGAGCAGGGAGCCCAATGTGGGGCTCAATCCCCGAACCCTGGGATCATTACCTGACCTGAAGACAGATGTTTTTTTTTTTTTTTAAAGATTTTATTTATTTATTTGACAGAGAGAGATCACAAGTAGGCAGAGAGGCAGGCAGAGAGAGAGAGAGGAGGAAGCAGGCTCCCCGCTGAGCAGAGAGCCCGATGCGGGACTCGATCCCAGGACCCCGAGATCATGACCCGAGCCGAAGGCAGTGGCCCAACCCACTGAGCCACCCAGGTGCCCCTGAAGACAGATGCTTAACCGACTGCACCACCCAATCGCCCCTTAACCACCCTTCTTGAGATAAGAATTTAATGATTTCCCTGGAGAAAGTGAAGCAATGTGTTTAAAGGAGTAAAGGAGACACTGGTTTTATTAACAACATCCTCTCTCCACCTGGTCACTCTGTCTTTACTTTCAGAGATTTCCTCACCAGCCGCATCGTCAAGAAAAAAAAAAGAAGTCGTCAGGCATCAACTCACCGACTTGGTCTTCCTTAACCACCTTCAGACTTCTCTAGGCTTAAACCTATTCTTCCTTCTTCCCTCTTAGCCCAGAAGAAAAACTTCTACCACTTTCCCAGTCTTGGCCTTCACCCTGAGCCTTCAAGATCTGGCTTCCTCAGTATCTTCCCTCCTCTCATGTTTGTGACCCATCCTTTCTCTTCTGGGTACACATGTGCTCGAGACTCCACCAGACGTTAAAGAATAAAAAACAGTGACAAAAACAACCACTCTTTCTTTAGCTCAACTTCCTTTTTTTCTGGGCTAATGCCTTACATTTCACCTTTTCATCATCAAATTCTCGAGAAAGACTACATGACTTATTCTATTCATTAGGTCCTTTCTCTCTTTCACTCTCTCTCTTTTTTAAACAATAAACACCCTTATTACATGACTGAAGATAAGAGGAGGAAGATTTATTTGCCTTCCTGGGCTTTGATTTTCCTCAGAGAGGACTCTAGCTCCTTGCCTTCTAGGGTGGAGCCATTGACTCAGTCACACTGGCCGGGTCTTGAACCGATGCATGCAAGAAGCTCTCCTGGCTGGAGATGCTCCTCCAGAAGACAAAAACCAGGAACGCTCTGCGGATTTGCTTCCCATCCTTGCACGGGGATCTTCTCTGTATTGTTCCGATGTGAGTGTATGGACTACTGAAAGGAGCACGGTCCCATTCTCCTTCTAATCCACTGCTGTCTGATTCAGCGCCCACTGCTGCTCTCACCAGCATGGGGAAGGACATGGAGTTACCATTCAGTGGACACTGTCCTACTCGCCTCTCTTGTCCATTTGCCAGTAATGGTTAGTATTTCTGGCAGGGAAGTCCTCTTCTCTTCGGAGCTCTGCTTCTCTTTCTTCTTCTGGTCCCCCTCGTGTATCCTTCCAAGTGTGTGTGTGTGTGTGTGTGTGTGTGTGTGTGTGTGTGTGTGTTTTTAACTTAATTAAATTAAATTAATTTATTTGATAGAGATCACAAGTAGGCAGAGAGACAGGCAGAGAGAGAGGAAGGGGAGCAGGATCCCTGTTGAGCCAAGAGCCCAATGCAGGGTTCAATCCCAGGACCCTGAGATCATGACCTAAGCCGAAGACAGGGGCTTAACCACTGAGCCACCCAGACGCTCCTCCCTCCAAGTGTTCTGCCTCTTCAATTATTTTTTGTTTCTCTGTCCATCCTTGAGAAGTTGGAGTTCCTAGGGTTTGTTTCTTACCTTTTTCTCCTCCTTTCCCTCCTCATCCCCCTCACCCTGAGGCGATCTCGTGCTTTGGCCTGATTTCTTCTCCAGCCCAAGATCTGGATCTCTAGCTACTCATAGGAATTCCCCTTGAGGCACCTCAAAATTCAGCACACAGTAGTGAACTGACATGGCATTTTCCCTACAAATTGTTCACATAAATTTCATCTCCCTTTTTCCCTTGCCCAGCCAGGACCCCATCATTCTCCCAGACGCCCAAGAGTGAACCATGCCCCTCTCCTAACCTCCTTACATCCTTTCAGTTCTACCTCTTTAGAAGCCATCTCCTGCCCCTTCGTTCTTCATTCCACTGCTCCAGTCTAGGTCAGAGCTCTTCAGTGAGGTCAGACTCACACTTTGAAGGTTGCACCTAGGCTTTTCCTTAGTCATATTTCTACAACCAGATCCGATCACGTCACTACCAGGATTAAGGACTTTCTTCAATTTCCATCTGCCAACAGGGTATACTTTAGCCCAAACTCTTTAGTGCAGTGTAAGATCTCCTTCAGAATGTAGTAGCCAAGTCTGATTTTTCTATTTACTCTCTGGTCTCCCACCCACATATGCCTTTACACGCTCCAGAATATTCCCCATTTGTGCCTTCATAGCTAAGATCAAGGAGTTCCTTTTCCATGAAGTGATCCTGGTTTCTTCTCTCCTCCTTCTGCCTGGAAAATCCTGATTCCTCCTTTTATGTGAAGTTACCATGTGGCCTCCTTTCTATTCCACCAGTCTTTGCTGACCACAGCCTGCTTCCACCCCATACCTGCCTCTTTCACAAAATCAATTTTTATGCCTTTGCTGTTCCAGAGCATTTTATGCAGGCTTCCACTTAAAGTCCTTGTCTCATTGTCTTACAGCTATTTTTCTGCTGCCCTGTCTACCCTATCAGACCACCAGCTCTTCTAAAGCCATGTTAACCTTTTCCACTATGCCAAAGATGCTCACCAAACTCCAACTACATTTTCAAGATGAAATAGAAAGCCTAAGAGGGGCACCTGGGTGGTTCAGTCTAAGTGTCTGGCTTTTTTTTTTTTTTTAAGATGTTATTTATTTATTTGAAAGAGAGAGGGAACAAGCAGTGAGTAGGCACAGAGGGACAGAGAGAAGTAGACTCCCTTGTTGAGCAGGGAGCCTGATGCTGGGGTTGATCCCAGCACCCAGAGATCATGACCTGAGCTGGAAGGCAGGTGCTTAACCCCCTGAGCCACCCAGGCACCCCATGCATCTGGCTTTTGATTTCTGCTCGAGACATGATCTCTAGGTCCTGGGATCAAGCCCCATGTGGGGCACTGTGCTCAGCAGGCAGTCAGCTGGAGATTCTCTCTCCCTCTACCCCTCCCCCCACTTGCGCACCTAAACTCTCTCTCTCAAATAAATAAACTAAAAAAGAAGAAAAGAAGGAAAGAAAGAAGGAAGAAAAGAAAAGAAAGGAAAAGGGAAGGAAAGAGAAGAGAAGAAAAGAAAAGAAAACCTTAGCTGACTGCCTTGGGCAGCAGTAGTGGTCCTCTGTCCTGCCGTGATTTTGTATTCATGTACTTTCTTACAGCACTTGCTATATTGAAGTTATATGTTTACTTTCCCATTTCTTCCATCAGACTGAGAGTATCTCAAAGCAGGGACCTCATCCTGTTCATCACTGCCATCCAAATGGTGCCCAGAACACAAAAGGTACCAAGTAAATGTAAATGTTTGTTAAATCAACTGTCCCCCCGCCCCCCGCAAGTCTTTATTATTTATTGGAGTTATTTTTTAAAAATATTTTATTTATTTATTTGACAGACAGAGATCACAAGTAGGCAGAGAGGCTGGCAGAGAGAGAGAGAAAAAGAGAGAGAGAGAGGAGGAAGCAGGCTCCCTGCAGAGCAGAGAGCCCCATGTGGGGCTCGATCCCAGGACTCTGGGATCATGACCTGAGCTGAAGGCAGAGGCTTTAACCCACTGAGCCACCCAGGCACCCCTATTGGAGTTATTTTTAGATGTGAATTGGTGCTCTTGTTTTGAACACCTACATAGAATATGTTTTACATGCCTATTAATTTTACTATGAATATTTCGTCTACAATGACCACCACCTGCATAGTAGATCATTGAAAAATCTCGACTGCTAGACAAGGATCACATTAAATTGGTAGAAAACAACCTCGATTTGTGGGAAACTGAGCTGCAGAGAGTTCTGAATTAGAAGGAAAAGAGTGAGCACAGAGAGTGATATACAGTGCTTACTCATGGCATTGGAATGCCAGTAAATATGAAACATCCCACAGCCTAGAGTTATTATTTATTATTTTTTATAATAATTATTAACCTCATCAATTAGAAAAGAGAAAATCAAATGGAAGATAACTGTAGTTACTTAACAAATTTATGCTAAAAACCAACTTAAAAGCTGTACTAAAAATCCCCTTAGTCCCAGAACCATAGTGTATCTGGAGGGTTCTTCCCATTAGAGTTTTCCCCATAATTGTCAAGTAATGGGACAGAAGAAAACAGCTGAGGTTGGTGTGGGGGTGAGCTGGGAAAACGAGGAAACTATCAGGAAACCCAGCTCTTCTCTTTCCCCCTGCATTACCTTACCCTTGTGGGTTTGCACAGTGAATCCACTCTATAACAATCAGTCAACATGGCGAAGTCCCTGGGCCATAAATTGGAATCTTGATCTGAGTGACTCTGGCTTCAGTGCTCTCATTTTCTAAGCGCTAACAAACTGAGTTATTTTGTGAATTCTCTAGTACCTCTTCAGTTAGGTGATTTAAATCACTAGTAATAGAAATTAGTAGTTTAGTTAATAAGGTAACTCCACATTTCCTTTTAGCATGGTGAGTCCTCTCAAAATATAGGGCTGTTTCAGCCAACCTAGTACATCTACCCTCACTGTATTTTTCCCTTTTTCTTTCTCCCCCACTTTGAGTCAGGCTGTGGTATGTTATGGGTATTTCCCAATAAATTACCAGCCCCTGTACATGCATTTTTACTTAGCCCATATCTTGCTTCCTACACTCTTCTAAGTTTTATTCATGAATCACTCAAAATTTTACACATTCCAGAAATTACACATTTACTTTTCAGTATATAACAGCTATTCTTCCTCCCATGTTTGAAATACTTTTTTTAACATTCGTTCTAAATGAACTCACCATGGCTCATCCTGGTTTGCATAATTATAGTTGGCTCTTATAAGTAATTATCAAGCCTTTTTCTCTCTCCTTTTCTCTTGCTCATCCTTTTTATTTTTTTGTGCAGGGTGAAGGGTTGGGGGGACTTCCCTCATGGGGAGAAGCCACCTGGCGGTGAGGGCATTTCACAGCTCATTGTCTATGGGGCATTGGTTCATTTAAAGAGTCTTAGGCAGGTTGGGATTTGAGATTGGAGGAACCAGGGTGGAAAGCAATTTGTCCGCATTAGAAAAGAATCAAGATGGAGAGCCCTAGGCTCAGAGATGTCTCAGGGTTGCAAGAGGATTTTAGATTTGGGAGTTTTTAACAGCTTTTGAAAGATGAAGAAAGCACCTCTACTATGCTAGAATTAGGAGGCAATGCTTCACATTTAAGAAGAATAAATTCAGCTTCACCCAATGAGATGAGATTTGGGAATTTACATAAAGAGGTAGTTTAGATTAAAAATATAAGAAGCTTCCTGGGAATGAAAATATAGTGGATTATAAAGGGTAGATGGAACGCTTGGGAGTTCATAATTGTCCTTTCCAGTCTATAAAAAAAATAAATATGTTTAATAAATATAGATTTAATAGGTAATTTTAATTATGGCTTTAATAAAATCCAAACAGTATGAAAGGGTTTACAATGAAAAGTAAGTCCCCCTCTTTCCCTTCCAAAGCACAGTTTACTTTCCCCTCTACCTTCTCCCCTGCTCCCCCTAGTTCCATTTGCTTCACAAAACCACAATTGTCTCATTGTTATTTATCCTTCTGGAGGAAGTCTATGCATTCACAAACATACATGAGTGTGAGTTGTTCTTTATTTCGCCCCATGAATGATAGCATACTATATGCACTTGTCTGCACCTTACTTTTTCCTCTGATTGCTGTGTCTTAGAGATCTTTTCCTTCGGAGTCCAGATAGAGCTGCCTTATGCTTTACAACCACAGCAAAATTTAATTAACTATTCCCTTCTGATGGACACTTAGGTAGTTTGCATCCTTCTGCTGTTATAAAACTATACTGCATCACAGTTGAGCAGAAAGAACAACATGAAAACCTCCTGTTGGGAAGGTTGGAGGCAGGGCAGGACAGAATGAACTGTTGTTCTCACATGAACCAAACATTTTAAGGTTCTGATTCTCTGTGTACCTCATTGCCATGCATACATTGGGGGAAACATACAGGAGCTCTACAAAACCGCCATGAGGTCGACACATTTCCATTATGTGGAGTTATTATGTAAAATATCCCACGTCTTATATGGTAGTGGGGGTATGTATTAGGAATATACCTGAGTTATTTAAGGAGAGAACTACAATATTGTGGAAAGAACATTGTTTTGGGTCATAAGAACTTGGTTCAAGCTTCAACTCTGCCTTTTATTGGTGTGATCATTGAAATCCTTTTAGTCTCTCCAAGTCTTATTTTCTTCTTCTATAAAATGGAAGTAATTGTACCAACCTTGTGTTTCATAGATTTAATGAAATAATGCTTCTGAAGTGAGTCTACAAACCAGTGGTTCTCAAACTTTAGAGTTTCTGGTTCAGACAGTCTGGAGTAGACCTTGATAATTTACATTTCTGATAAATTCTCATGTAATGCTGATGCTGCTAGTCTAGGGACCATAATTTTGAGAAACACTGGTATAAGTTATTAAGAACTGGTAGGTGGTGTTACAGTTTTTGTCACTACAGTTATTACCCAAGAAAGAACACTACCTTCACATGTGTCCTTGGAGACGTGAGAGAGGTAATTCATGGTAATCACTTTTGAATTAAAGTAGAAATTCTGCCTGTCGATTGATTACAGAAATCTCTAAAGAAATTGAACTTATGGGGGGGGGGATACCAAACACATAATTACGCACACTTAGAGTTTATTTAAACATTCAAGCACCTCTGAATTTGCTGGTTTAGAGCACTTGACAGGAAGTGGAAGTACAAAAATAAACAAGAAAGGCTCATCTCGTGGCATTGCTGCCTTAACTGAACACAGGAAGTCCTGGAAATCTTGCAAGACTGTCTGTTCCTTCATGATGTCTAGCCTGATTTTTAAGACCCCAAAGAGTATTTTAGGTTTGTATTTCTCAGAGTTCTCCAGAGAAACAGATCCAACTGGAGAAAAAATTTACACACACACAAACACACACACACACACAAACAGAGTTACTTGTAGATTGTAAGTTATTATAACCACGGTATAGTTCTAGTCTGAGTCTGAGAACCAGCAGAGCCAATGGTATAAGATCCATTCCAAGTCTGACTCCAAAGGCAGGGGAAGACCAATGTTTTAGTTCAAAGACAAGCAGAGAGAAAGAATTCCTTCTTAATTTTTTATTCTGTTTATGTCTTCAAAAGACTGGACAAGATCTACCCACAATGGGGAAGACAACAGCTTTACTCAGTTTCCCAATTCAAACGTTAGTCTTATCCCGAGATCCCCTCACAGACACACCTGGAAGTAATGTTTAACCAAATATCTGGGCACCCTGAGGCCTGATGAAGTTGGCATATAAAATTAACCATCAAAACGTTGTGGATGGATGTGTGAAGTGAGCTTGTTTCCGTGTGCTTACCATGGTTTTCCAGTCCGCGTTGCCGCTTTGAAACACTTGAAGTTTCAAGGAGCATGAACATCAACTGTGGTTATGTATATAGTTAGTTTCATATTCTAGCTGTCACACTTCTTATGGAAAAACATGTCAGTGGACTACTTATAGCTAAAACTCAAAATATTCTTGTAAAAACAGAAAACTTTTGGTAACAATAGTTAGTTGCTATCATCAACAACCTCACTGTTACTGTATTTAGTCTAAGAAAGGTGATGCCAACAGGTCTATTTGCCAGTCTGTAAATGCTGTTGAGTATTTAAAGATATGTCCAGAATAATCCCGAATCATTAATTTATTTTGTCACAAACGTGTAGGAATCTAGACATTCAGCTTTTAGCACTGACATATTACCTTCTGAAAATCACCGTAGACATTCTGCTCTCCGTTCCCTTCTCAACTAATAAATACAACCTGTGGAACAAGAGACATACCACAGTACATTCCTGGGACCCCAAGAGACAAATATTAAAATATTTTAGAAGACAAATATTAAAATTAATGAGATAACCGCAAATGTTTTGAGGTAAATTCATGAATGACAAAGCAAATTTTAAGCCATGGTACAGTAGGTAGAAAATGTTGAGATTATGTGTGAATAATGCTTTTGAGAAGATGGCATATTAAATTGTGGTGGTTTTCCTTACTTTCTGTCTCACCGATTCCCTTCTTGACACTGTACAGCTATTTCCTTTTGTAATACATAAACTCCCTTACAGAATCTTTTCCACAGCTGGCTTTCATCACTTCTTGATAGGTACCTAAATATTTCAGTTTCTTCCACTTTATTTTCCTTTAACAATAACTGCTGCCCAATCAAATCATTCATCTTTTCCCCCTGTGTGAGTATTTGAGATCTTGAATGAGTGTTTATGAAGCACCATTTGGAACCCCCTATTTTCTCTTGTTTGGCATTTTCATATATCCTTGGTCTCAATTACACTTGGAAGTTTGAATTAAGTTTGTTTAACCATTTAAAAATGTTGAGTTCAAAATTTATTGTGGACTTTTTTTTGTCTTTCCCTATAGAAATTACTGTGTGTAAATAAAAGACTAACCTTAAAACCTAAGGCTTATTTTATAACTTGTATAATAGTGCCTGCACATTTATAAACACTATTCAGACATATGGCACAGAAAAGCAAATATTATGCTTTAAAACGTCCACAAATGATAATAACAACTAACATTTATTTTCTATTTTCTAGGAAGTGGGTGTATGACCAAGTTCTTCATGTGCATTGATTTATTTCATCTTTCCATCAGTCCTAGAAGTTAAGAATTTTATTAAGTGCTTTCTTGCCCTTGGTGTGCAAGGAAATTTCAGGATTAATCTAAGAGTTTAAGTTGAATTTCTGGTATTTGTAACCCAAGGAGTATTCATTTATGTAAACATTATACATGTTATTAGGTACGCAGATGTCATTATGGGTTTGTAAAACAAGAGTATATCCTAGGCAAGAGGGGATCAGATTGAAAAGGCCTGTGCTCTATCTGTTCCATACCCATTTACACTGATTAAATTTTAAAAAATTCCTAGAGGAATCTCCTGGGAGAAGAAAAACAAAGCAAAAACATAACAAGGATTGGGGCCAGGAACCCAACTTGGAAGGATTTTACTGACACGGGTCCATGGCAAGGCCTTGACTTTAAGAAAATCTGAAGGCTGAATAGAGAAATATAGATATGGCTTAAAAACCGAAGACTATTAAAAGATAATACAATGTCTCCCTATCATTCTTGTCATTCATTTGACCAATTTTTTTTAAGGTTTTATTTATTTATTTGATAGAGTGAGACACAGCAAGAGAGGGAACACAAGCAGGGGGAGTGGGGCTCTATCCCAGGACCTTGGGATCATGACCTGAGCCAAAAGCAGATACTCAACGACTGAGCCACCCAGGCACCCCTCATTTGAGCAATACTTACCCAGTCTCTACGATTGGTAACTCTGTCCTTAATTTCCTACATAAATTTCCATAGTTTCTTTAAGCATATACAAGCACAAATAAATAGGATTTTGCTTCTCTTCATTTGCTTACAAAGATGGCATGTTTTAATATCATTCTGGATCTTGTTTTTTGTTTGTATGTTTAGCTTGGGCTTCTTTTCCTGTCGGTGTAAAAAAAGCTTCCTGACTCTTTTTTACAGTTGTTTAATGCTCTATGCTATAGATATATTATCATGTATTTACCATTTCAACTAGTTGGGTTGTTTTTAATCTTTAGCTATTACAAACGGTGCTACAGTGAATAACTTTGTATCAAAGTCATTTCTCACCTGTGCATGAATTATCTGCACGATAAGTTCCTCTAAAAGTATTTCTGAGCCTTTAGTGGCTTTCGTTAATTTGAAAGTGACCACCTAGCTATCCTCTCTGAGGTGTACCCTGGTGAGAGAAGGGATGTGTATGTGTAGGGCTAAAAAGAGCTATAAACCTTAGGGCCTAAGCCACCCTGTTTTAGGAACCCCCTAAGACAACCTAACCCAGGAAGAAGAGCCATATTTCTGTTGACTTTTAGGGGAAGGATGAACATATGTCTTAGAAGTTGCTGAGGAGGTGACACTGGAGTGGAGATAGTGGCTTGAGTGCAGAACCAGGATGTAGTTCCAATGGGAAGCCAGGATGGTACTGTGGGCTGCTGAGACTTGAACAGAACTTTGCTAAGATTACCGACCCCAGGGGCACCTGCGTGGCTTGGTAGGTCAAACGTCTGGCTTCTGCATATCATCTGAATTAGATATGTGAGATATGTGAGACACTCCTCTTTTCTCTTTTCTCCCCAAATTTCTCTCCAGCTCTGAGCCTGTGAAATCAAATAATATGTGCTTCCAACGTATTTGGAAGGGACAAGCATGGGATGAACTTTTCCATTCCAAAAGGGAGAAATAGGAAAGATGAAATGGGTAGTAATTTCTCAGTTCGTCCAAATCCTTAAAGCACAATGGGGTAGTGGTCCCACCTTCCAAACACACTGGGGTGGAATTTGGGTTCCCAAGGCTCCAGTGGTTCTGCCCCACAGCTTTGCTGGGGTAGCTCACTCAGCAGCTCTCATAGGTTGGAATCCTCATGTCTGCCCCTCCCTCTCTGGGGGTGGGGTCATTGTCCTAGGACCAGATGGGCACTGCCCTAGTCAGATTTCTCTGCAGTGGCCCCTCCCCCTCCTGAGCCCATGCTCTGGAAGGCTCCATCCATTCAGATCTAGGGGCGATACCCATTCTCCCACTGGTTAATGGCTAGTGGCTATGCCATGGTATGTGATATTTTGTATATGATTCCTAGTCATAGAAGATGGAGAATAAGCTAAGTTAGAGTAAGACAAGATGGAATCACAGTGGCCAATGCGAACTCCCATATTAGTTGTCAATGTGGGATATAGGACTTCAAGTGTGCCTCTATAGATAAGCCGTGTGACTGATAGATAAGTAAACCTTGTTAGGAAAGGTCCACAGAGAGACGGGTGAGACCTAGTGGGCTGAGCTGATACGGCAAACTCCATGGGGCAGAACCGTTACACCCAACTCAGAGGACCCTTAAAAGAAGGGGCTGTCTAGCAGTGGCGGGAAGGTTGACTGGCCTCCCATGCTCTATGTGTCCACAGCTGCTCCACACAGGCACTGCCAGAGGCTCTGAAGGCATAGAAGTTCACTCCACCAAGGTCTAGCTAACACTTACTGCAGGACCTATGATGCGGCTGGTGTCTTCCCTCTCACGTTGTGATTCCTCCTTCCCAGATCATCTTTGACGTGGTTCATTAATCCCCTCTAACTTTCTTGTATGACTAACTTGTGTGATAAGTTGTACAATAAACTGTATGATTCATGTATTTAATGTTGATGCTACCTGGCTATTCGAAACATGTCTCAGTCCTATGATTCTTTCTTTCTTTCTTTTCTTTTCTTTTTTTTTTTTATTTGACAGAGAGAGATCACAAGTAGGCAGAGAGAGAGAGAGAGAGAGAGAGAGGAAAGCAGGCTTCCTGCTGAGCAGAAAGTCCGATGCGGAACTTGATCCCAGGACCCTGAGATCACTACCTGAGCCAATGGCAGCGGCTTAACACACTGAGCCACCCAGGCGCCCTCAGTCCTATGATTCTTACCTGGCATTGCCATTCACCCCTGCTTCAGGCAAGTGCACTCTGATCTCTGTAGGGGCTCTGCCAGGTTTACTACCTATACTCTCTGGTAGGCAGAGAGCCCCTCTGGCCCCCTTAGTCCCCTTCCACAACATCTGGAGATTGAGGGGTGCAGCACAGACTTTTGGGGGAGCACAGCCCGCACTGTGAGGCAGACAACAGGCACTCCTTTGAAAGAGATCTGCCCCAGAGGCCCTTGAACTACAGACCTGCGGAGGTAGGGCCAGTCCGGAACTGCCTTTAGGTCATTCATCTACTGTCTTGAACAATAAGTGCTGGCTTCTGTTTGGAAGGCCCACTAATCTGCCAATTGTCTTAAGGAATAGCTCCTATCTTTAGTCAGAATGGTCAATCTATACCAATTTCCTTTATCAAATTTGGCCACACTCTTGGTGCTTTCTACCAAACAAGCCTTCTTATTTCTTTCAAAATGGATAGGCTGAGAATTTTCCAAATTTTAAAATTCTGCATTCTTTTTGAGTAACAATTTCACCTTTAAATCATTTCTTTTCAAATTTTACTAAAAATATTCAAAAGAAACCAGATTGTTCCTCCAAGACTTTGCTTAGGAATTTCTTCAGATCTACTTTTCTTTCTTTTTTATTTAAAGATTTTATTTATTTGACAGAGAGAGCGAGAGAGCACAAGCAGGGGGAGCAGCAGAGGGACAGGGCAAAGCAGGCTCTCAGCTGAGCAGGGAGCCCAATGCAGAATTCGATTCCAGGACCCTGGGATCATGACCTGAGCCGAAGGCAGAGGCTTAACCATCCGAGCCGCATAGGCACCCCTACTTTTTATTGCTTACAAGTTCTACCTTCCACAAAACACTAACACTAAGACAAGAACACAATTTAGTTCTTATTCACATTATAACAAAGATTGCCTTTTCCTCATTTCTATCTGAGACCTCAATAGGATGACATTTATTATCCATGCTTCTACCAAGGTTCTGCTAACAACCACTTGGGTGTTCTCTAAGACAAAGGTTTTCTCTACACCTTTCCTCTTTTTTCTTTTCTTTCTTTCTTTCTCTCTCTCTTTCTTTCCTTCCTTCCTTCCTTTCTTTTTTAACCATTTTTATCTGTAAGTTATCTCTACACCCAATGTGGCATTCAAACTCACAACCCTGAGATCAAGAGTAGCAAGCTCTACTGACTGAGCCAGCCAGGCAATCCTACAGCTTTCCTCTTCTGAGCTCTTGCCAGACTTGCTCTTTGCAGTCCATTCATAGCAATGTAGGCTTTCTCTAGTACACACTTCAAAACTCTTTCAGCCTTTTGCCCATTATCCAGTTCCAAAGCTGCTTGCACATTTTTAGGTATTTGTCACAGCAGCAGCTCCATTTTGGGATGAATTTTCTGTGTTAGTCTATTTTGGGCTGCTATTACAAAATACCAGAGACTGAGTAGCTTCTAAACAATAGAAATCTACTACTGACAGTGCTGGAGGCTGAAAGTCCAACATCAGGGTACCAGCATGGTTAGGTGAGGGCTTTCTTCTGGGTCACACATTTCTCCTTGTATTTTCCCAGGGTTGAAAGAGGCTAGGGAGCTCTGTGGGATCTCTTCTATTCATTTTATTTATGTATTTATTTTTATTAATAATCTTAGATTGGATATAGTTGAAGTAAGTAATAAAGGACTATAAGGTAGGTGGGGAAAAAATAAAAAATAGCATGGAGTAAAAAAAAAATGAAATATAAAAAAGAATGGAATAAAAAATAAAGGAGGCAAAGTGAAAATGTCTAACTTTGGAAGGAGACTAGCAAGACAACTGGGCAGGAGAAGCAACCTGGTTACAAGGGAAGCAACCAGGAAGAACTCATGTCTGGAAATGTTAAAAACCAATGCACATTATTCAGGAAGTTATTGGAATGACAGCATGGTAAATGCTTAGAAAACTGTACCTAGGTCCATCTCAGTAAAAAGTTGAAAATAAGAGGCAATTTAAAAAAACTCAGCAGTCAGAAGTGGGCCAAAGTACATATTACCTTTAAAGGAACAACAATTATAATGATAGCTGAATTCTCAACAGAAACACTGGACTAGCAAAAATATATGGAATGATGTCTTCAAAGTGTTGGGGAGAAGATGCCAGTCTAGAATTCTATGCCAAGTGAAAATACCCTTTAAAAATAAAAGCGAAGTAAGTCATTTTCAGACCAATAAAAATTGAGAGTACATGCCGCCAGCTGTCTTACATTAAACAGGAAAA
The DNA here is from genome assembly GCF_011764305.1 of Mustela putorius furo. Lineage (NCBI taxonomy): Eukaryota > Metazoa > Chordata > Mammalia > Carnivora > Mustelidae > Mustela > Mustela putorius. The sequence continues at coordinate 35,986,982 of NW_025421998.1, forward strand.
AAGCCCTCCAAGATAATAATATATAGCAGCAGAGGATTGGGCAAAAGCACACAAACAAATAAAATAAATAAAATGTAGATAGGGGTGCCCAGGTGACTCAGTTGGTTAAGCAGCTAAGGTCATGATCTCAGGGTCCTAGGATGAGGCTCCACATGGGGCTTGTGCTCAGTGGGGAGTCAGCTCAAGGATTCTCTCTCCCTATCTTCCTCTGTGGCTCGCCCTGCTTGTGTACACACTGTCTCTCTAAAATAAATAAATGAACCTTTAAAAAAAATTTTTTAAAATTAACAGATAAAGTTATTTTCTGAACAGAAACCTGTTTTAGAGGGTAAAATTCAAAAGGAATTTTGGGAAGCACAAGGCTTATGGCTTGGTAAACTTGAAAAATGAAGTTTTATTTTGTTGAGCAAACTTCTAAATTATGCCTGATTGCTACTACCAAAGTCTAGTTCCATATTCTCCAATGTCAGGCCATGAAACATGTCTCAATAAACTTAAGAAAATGGAAATCATATCAAGCATCTTTTTTGATCATAATGGTATAAGACTAGAAATTAATTATAAGAAAACACTAGAAAAAAATGCAAACACATGGAAGCTAAACAACATGCTACTAAACAATCAATGGGTTAACAAAGAAATCAAAGAGGAAATCCAAAAATACATGAAGAAAAAAGAAAATGAAGATACAGTGGTCCAAAATATTTGGAATGTAGCAAAAGCAGTTCTAGAGAGAAATTTATAGAAAGAAGAAACATATAGCAATAAGAAAAATCTCAATGAAACAACCTAAACTTACATCTAAAGGAATTAGAAAATGAAGAACAAACAAAGCGCAAAGCTAGTAGTAGAAAGGAAATCATAGAGTCAAGAGTGAATATAAATGAAACAGACTAAAAAACAAGCAAATAATATAAAATACCATGAAACCAAGAACTTGTTCTTTAGAAAGATAAACAAAATCGATAAACATCTAGCCAGAGTTGTCAACAAAAAATAGAGGGCACTGAAGTAAAAAAAATCAGAAATGAAGGAGAAGAAATGACAACTGAATGTCACAAAGATACAGAGGATTATAAGAGAATATTATGAAAAATTACATGCCAACAAATTGGACAACCTAGAAGAAATGTATAAATTTCCTAGAAACATACAATCTTCCAAAACTGAATCAGGAAGAAAAAGAATATTTGAACAAACTGATTACTAGTAATGAAATTGAACTGGTAATTAAAAAAAAACCAAACAAACCAAAAAACAAAAGTCCAAGACCAGATGACTTCACAGGTGAGTTCTACTGAAGAGCTAATGCTATTCTTTTCAAACTATACTAAACTATACTAAAAAATAGAAGTGGAAGAAAAACTTCCAAATTTATCCTGAGACTGGCATTATTAGATACCAAAACCAAAGACATGACAAAAAATAAAAACAAAACAAAACAAACAAACAAACAAAAACCCTGCAGCCCAATATCTCTAATGAACATTAGATACAAAAGTCCTCAACAAATATTAGCAAATCAAATTCAACAATATAATAAAAGGATCATTCACCACAATAAAGTGGGATTTATTCCAGGGATGCAAGCATGGTTCAGTATTTGCCATCAATCCATGTGATATATCACATTAACAAGAGGATGGATAAAAACCATATAATAATCTCAATAGATGCAGAAAAAGAATTTTATAAAATATAACAACTGTTCATGATAGAAACTCTCAACAAACTGGGTTTTGAGGGAACATACCTCAATATAACAAAGGTCATACATGAAAAACCCAAAGCTAAATCAGACTCAGTGATGCAAAACTGAAAACTTTTCCTGTAAGTTCAGGAACAGGACAAGGATGTCCATTCTCACCACTTTTTTCAACATAGTACTACAGCAATCAGACAAGAAAAAGAAAGATAAAGAAGAAAGAAAACTGCCACTATTTGCAGATGCTGTGATACTATGTGCAGAAAACCCTAAAGACTCCAAAGAACCAAAACACCCCTATTAGAATTAATAAATAAATACAGCCAAGTTGCAGGATACAAATTATACAGAAATCTGTTCTGTTTCTATACACTAGTAACAAATAAGGAGAAATTAAGAAAATAATCCATTTACAACTGCACCAAAAGAAACAAAATATCCAGGAATAAATGTAACCAAGCAGATGAAAGACTTGTATTTTGAACACTGCAAGACACTGATGAAGAAAATTGAAGACAACACAAAAAAAAAAATGGAAAGCTATACCATGCTCATGGATTGGAAGGATTGATATAGTTAAAATGCCCATACTACCCCAAGCATTCTACAGATTCAAAGCAAGCCCTATAAAAATGCCAACAGTATTTTTCACAGAACTAGAACAAATAATCCTAAAATTTGTGTGGAGCCACAAAAGCCCTCACCAGCCAAAGCAATCTTGAGAAAGAACAAGGCTGGAAGCATCACAATCCCAGATTTCAAGATACATTGAGAAGCTATAGTAATCAAAACAGTATGTGGTACTGGTGCAAATATATAGACATAGATCAGTGGAACAGAATATCTCTATCCTATTTGCAGAAAGAACTCCATGTCTATATGGTCAATTAATCTATGACAAAGAAGGCAAGATTATACAATGAGGAAAAGGCAATCTTTTCAATAAATGGTGTGGGGAAAACTGGACAACTACATCCAAAAGAATGAAACTGGACCACTTTTACACCATATACAAGTTTAAACCCAAAATGGATTAAAAACGTAAATGTGAGACCAAAAGCCATAAAACTCCTAAAAGAAAACATAGGCAGTGGTCTCTTGGACATTGCCCTTAGCAACACTTTTTATGGCAAAAGAAGCACAAGCAAAAACAAACTAAAACCAAAATAAAAAGATTTTGCACAGGAAAGGAAACCATCAACAAAACTAAAAGGTAACCTAGTGAATGGGAGAAGAAAATTGCAAATGATACATCCAATAAGGGGTTAATATACAAAATATATATTTTAAAACTTACATAACTCAACACAAAAAACAAAATCCAATTAAAAATTGTGCAGAAGATCTGAAGAGACATTTTTTTCAAAGAGGACATGCAGATGGCCAACAGATACAGGAAAAGATGCTCAACATCACTAATCATCAGGAAAATGCAAATCAAAACCACAGTGAAGTATCATCTTACATCTGTCAGAATGGCTAGGATCAGAGAGACAAGGAATAACAAGTGTTGGTGAGGATGTGGAGAAAGGGGAGCTCTCAAGCACTGTTGATGGGAATGTAAATCAGTGCAGCCACTTAGAAAAACAGTGTAGAGGTTCCTCATAAAACTAAAAATAGACCATCTGATCTAGTAATTCTACTACTGGATATTTACCCAAAGAAAACAAACACTAATTTGAAAAGATATCTGCACCTTTATGTTTATTGCAGCATTATTTACAATAACCAAGATATGGAAGCAACCTAACCATCTATTGAAAGATGAATGGATAAAGAATTCTCAACACACACACACTGAAATATTACTGAGGCATCAAAAAGCATAAAATCTTATCATTTGCTGCAACATGGCTGGATCTAAAGGATAGTATTATGCTAAGTGAAATGTCAGAGAAAAAGACAAATACTATATGATTTCATTTATATGTGGAATCTAAGAGACAAAAACATGAACAAACAATGAAACAGTCTTTTTCTTTCTTTCTTTCTTTTTTTTTTTTTTTTTTTTTTTTTTAGAAAGAGAGAGTTAACAGGGGAGGGGAGGGGCAGAGAGAGGAGAGAGAGAATCCTAAGCAGGTTGACCCCATGCCCCTGAGAGCATGACCTAAGGGGAAATCCAGAGTCAGATGCTTAACCCACTAAGCCACCCAGGCATCCCTAAAACAGATTCTTCAATACAGAGAACAAACTAGTGGTCGCTAGAGGGGAGATGGGTGGGGAAATGGGTGAAACAGATAAAGGAGATTAAAAATACAAAGTTCTAGTTATAAAATAAAAAGTCACAAAGATGGAAAGTACAGCATAGGAAATATAATCAATAATAACTAGAACAATGTGGGGTGCCTGAGTGGCTTAGTTGGTTAAGTGGCCGACTCTTGATTTTGGCTCAGGTCATGATCTCAGGATCCTGAGATTGAGCCCTTAGTGGGGCTCCATGCTAGGTGTAGAGCCTGCTTAAGACTCTCTCTCTACCTCACCCCTGTTCCCACCCTGTTTATATTCTCTCTCTCTCTCCCTCTCTTGAAAAAAATAATAAATAATCATAATAATGCTGTGTGATGACAGATGGTGATTATGCTTACTGTAGAGAGCATTAGTAATATATAGAATTGTAGAATCAATATGTTGAACACCTGAAAATAACATAACATTGTGGGTCAATTATACTTCAATAATAAAAATACCTAGTTCCACTGAAAACAAGTGTATCTAATATAGTAAGCTAATATGTAAAACACATTAGAAAACTTTAAGTGATGTCAGTGTTGCAAATGATCTACTGAACTGAAAAAATGTATGCTTGTAGCATTACCTGATTTGGATTACATACGCAGATTTGGACACGTTCAGTGAGACAAAGCAGGCAAACTTACATAAGCTTCAGTTTTATCTAGTTACTATGATCGTTAAATCCTTTGCTCTCATGGAACTTCAAAACTGGCAAAAGAACAAAGTTAGAACTTAACAGTGCTGCTATTTTTAATCAGTCATGTGTTCCAAATACATTAATTGCATACCAACTCTTTAAAATAAAATAAGTATGCTTGGCTAAGAGACAGAACATTGTGTTTTAAAAAATAAAGCAGTTTCCCAAATGTCTACTTTTCATACATGTAATCCATGTGTAGATTTTATTGCAGAGTGATCAGGGATGTGATACCAAGTACAATAGGAAGTGAAGAAAAACAATAGCCAGTATTTAACCTTCTCCACATTCAATCCTATTTTGCACTGATAAGCTCTTTTCAATGGGGGGACTATTTTATGTGTGTGGAGGGGCTTATCCCTCTCTCCTAAACCAAATAACAAAGAAAATAACAGAGATTAAGGGTCAAATCACCAGGCTTGAATAAAGTCATGAAGGGGAGAGTCTAGGAAAGATGGAGAGCAGAAGCAGTTGCTATGTTTAAATCAGGACCTAGAAAACAAAACCAGATTTGCCAAGTCAAGGTCAGGAGCATGTAGTAATTAGTAAAGTAGGACGAGTTAAGGGAAACACTGCAACAAAGGATAGGCAGATTGCAGGAAGAGAGGGTTTTAGGGAGTTTAATAATTCTTCTATCTCCCAACTGACCTCACCTATCAGATAAGCCCTTATATGGTCAACCCATGTGTTTCTCTGAATACTCATAGCAGTATGATCCATGAAAACCAGTCATCTCTTGCAAGCAAACAGAATGTTTTTGAGCCACCATATGAAGGTATATTTCTTGACTGACTGTATCAGTAGTGATGACACATTTGAAGGGATAAATTGTCACTTGGGATAACATTGTGAGCACCTGGTACATGGCTTGGTAGAAGAGTGGAACAGCATTAGCTATTGGTCTGTATTCAAGGTCATCGGACAGAATAAAACATCAGCTTTGACTAGTTGTAGGTCAAAATCTTGACTTGGGCTTCAGTAGCACCCTTCTCTAATCTACGGAACTAACTTGCCATAGACAGATTCTGGCTAAAGTTGTGCATACAGAACCAAGGGAAAGAGAATTTTCTGGGTCTTCATTCTTAAAATTCAGTTTCAAAATATTACTTGCCTAGTGCCAAATAATAGCATTATTCAGGCTTTTTTTTTTTTTTTAGTCGAGGCAAAAAATAAAATAAAATAAAATAAGAGGAGGGTGGAGGGAACATCCTTTATACTTGTTCCTGAGTATTGTGTAATGAGTGGTAAGATTTCTTTGGGAAAAATCAAGCTTTATGTATTATAATAGGGTATCAATTTTTGTGTTTATAAAGCAATCCCATTTAATCACTTTCAAGTTAGCACTTCCATTTTCTAAATCTGGGGCTTCTATGATGGGTCAGAGAACAAATACTTTGGTTTTTGTGAGTCATACTACCTCTATGGCAACTATGTAACTGTGCAGAGTAAATGTAACCATGGCCAGTATGTAAATGATTGAGCATGGCTACATTCCAATAAAACTTTACAAAAACGAGTGACAGACTGGATTTGGCTTTGTTAGCAGACCCCTACACTAGAGTTCTTGAAGGTTGTAATATTTAGGAAATTGAAAATACCAATTTGCTTTCAATGAGAATAATAGCTAGCATTCATGGGACACTACGGACACTACATGCCCTGTACCATTCTGAAATGCTCATGATTCATTTAATCTCCATACTGATTGTCTTTCTATAGCTTAACTAACCTGTCTACAAGCTCATACTCAGCAGGTGGTGAAGCAGAAATTTGCATCTTAACAGTTTAACTTGAGAGTCTGAACTTTTAACTGTGAAAAGTAAATATTACCCAGGAGATAGTGAACCCTTTTCCAGTATCACCTTATTATTTGGCAGTGGGCAAAGACTGGCAGGTGGGCTTACTTCAGAGTTCCTGAATTGCCCACCCTGCTGCTTTACTCCCACTTGGAAACTGGTTGATCCTAGTTCACCAGACTGCAGTTTCCCCAGCACAGGAAAAAGGATGCGGGTCAGGCCACATTCCTGGGTGCTGCCCCGGCTCGGTTCCTTACAACATGCCACACGAGCTTGCAGAGGTGCATTCAAATTGTCAGGAAGTCTTGGTGTGAGTAATGGGATTTCTGACTTAAGGGGGCAGTATGTGGAACTGTGTATATACTACACAGTCTGTCCCTATAGCCCAAAGGAAAAGCATTAACAAAAGGACAAACCTTTTACATGGGAGCCATGGATTAGGAACACCCTAGTTTTTCACTTTGGTCCCTAATTTTGAGACTTCTCTTCTCTTTAAGGAGTTTCTTTCTTCAAAACTGTTCAGTCTGAATCCTCATTCACTTTTTTTTTTTTTTGAGAAATTTCACACTGCACCCACAGAGCGCCATCTGGAGCTTGGTTCCCTCTCCCAGTCTGGCACTCCGGAGGTGTGAGGAATCCAGTGACCTGTCAGGATTCCATCAATAGGTTCTGCCTTCTGACTCGAGAGCCAATAGGGCTTGGCCAATGGAGAGCCTGGAGAGTGAGGACAGGATGTGCCTTCCCTGGCTCCCTTCCTTCAAGTTGGCTGAGATGGTCAGTTTTATGTGTCTGTTCAGCTGAATTTCTCAGTCATTTAATCAAACACGAACTCAGGTATTGCTGTGAAAGTATTTTTTAGATATGACTGAAGTCTATAATTAATTGACTCTATGTAAGGAAGATTCTCCTAGGTCATCTGGGCAGGCCTGACTCAGTCACTTGAGCCCTTAAGAGCAGAAGTGAGGCTTCTCACTTTTAGAAGACCAAATTCTATCAATGGACAGGAGGTTCATCCTGTGTCTGAGAGTTTCAGCCAGTCCCTCCCGAAGGCCTATTATCACATTGTGGCCTGGCCTTGCTAGTCTCCACAATTACATATGCCAGTTCCTTGCACTAAATGCCTTACTGTTTATCTCCTACTAGTTCTGTTTCTCTGGTTGATTCCTGACTGATACAGTAGCTTCATGCTGGCTCTGTCTCTTAACCAAAGGCCAATGCTCCTGTCAAGTGACCAGCTCTATATGACTCTCTCTCCTTCCTGTTCTGCAACTGCTTCTGGGCTAAGGGTGGCAAGAGCCTGAATTACTGAGTCGTTACTACAAGTTTGCATACCCCACGTTTGTACATAATCCCTATGTAAGTCACTTGTCCCCAAATCAACCTATTTTGAGTGTGTTATTTCCTCTTGGGACCTAAGTGATACATCCATTAATAAGAACACTTAATTTAGAAAACCATCATCAAATGCACTAATTCTTTTTTTTTTTTTTTTTTTTTTTTTTTTAGATATTATTGAGTGCTTCTTAGGAGCTGGCCAAGTGCAAAGCTCAAGAAATATGACGATTAATAGAATAACATTGTCTGTGTCTTCATGAGATTATAGTTTGGAGGGGGAAGTAGACAGCTCAACAAATAACAATTGTTTTTGTAGGATATTCTACAGTAGGGAAAGGACAGTACACAATAAGAGTGCAGAGAAGGGGCTCCTAAGCCAATACTGAGTTGAGGCATCTGTGAAATCTTTATGCAGGAAGAGATAATCCAAGCTAGGCCTGAAGTCAGAAGAAAAAATGAGCCAAGCAAAGGGAGGTGTGGGGTAAATGGTACCTGTGTCTGGTGGGGAGAAGTGTTTCTGAAAAGGGAGTAACATGTGCAAAGGCCTAGAGTCCCAAGAGGGCATGGCTTCTTTAAGACTCCGAAGGTCACTGGGAATAAGAGGGGAGACAGTGCAGGTTGCAGAAGCAAGGGGCAGCCAGATCAGGAAGGACCTTGCTTTCAGGTTAAAAAAGGGTTTCAGGCCTGGGGATGCTGTAATCAGAAAGATCACTCCAAAGTGCAGAAAAAAATACTGAAGGGGTGAGACTAGAGTCCTAGTGATGCAGGCAAAAGAGAAAATGGTAGTTTTCGAGAGATGCTTAGTAAGTAGATTTTACTGATCTCAAGGAGAAATGGGATTTGGGCTCTGAGGGATGGGGAAGGTGAAGGAAAAAGAAGAGTAAAAATGTCCCTTCGTTTTCAGTGTTGGCTGGATGACTGATGGAACAGTGCCTGGGCTAGGAAACACAGGTGTCAGGAGAAGAGAATGAGGTGAGTTATGAACACGTTCAATTTGTGGAGCCTGTGAGTAATGTGGGGGGGGGTGTGGGATGAGGAGCAGGATGTACAGGCCTGAAGCCCGGAAGAGAGTTTTAGACAAGAAATAAAAATCTGAGATTCATTAGTAAGTAGATGATCATCAATCCTATGGGATTGACTGAGAAATCTTAGGGAAAGAATATAAAGTGAGAAAGAGTAGGGTCACAGACCAAAGCAAGGAATGCCATATTTGGATGGATCGTAAAGAAAGGATCTTACGAAGGAGTCTGAAAAGCAGGAGAGAGGGGAAAAAAAAATGAGAAGGGGAATCTTTTGAAATGTGAGAAGAAAGCATTTCAGGCAATTTTTGTATAAAAGAATAAGAAGGGTCTGGAAATTGCACTAGGGAATGAGGAAGACATCGCTCCCTCCTTCGAACCTGGACAGAGTGGGGGAAATGTGTAACTTCTATGTGAAAGACAGCAGAAGTATAGCCTCCTTATGGGAGAACTATGTCTTAATTGAGGCAAGGTGGTGCACATTCTGAGAAAAGAGAGTGTTCCTATATTACAGAAGGGATTTCTAGAAGATGTGGTTGGAGGTTTGGACAAAATGCCCTGAGAGGCATGAAGATGTGTTTGTAGGGTCCATTTCTCCTTCCACCACCGCAGTGTTCTTAACATACCAGCAAGACAAAAGCACCATCTCTCTGAATAATAATATCCAGACATATGGGTGATAGTCCACCAGACATGCAGGACTCCATGGTAGTGACCAATGGGGCCAATAAGTAAGAAGCAATATTTTGCAAAATAAAACAAATCTGGAATACATAGGTTTAGTTTGATAAGCTCCATAAGCTGCTGTATATATCAGTGATTCCCAAATAACAGAGAAGAAATGTTTCCTGATTTGAGGCAAAGTGACAAAAATGCAAATAATGTAATGAATTTTTCAATAATATTAATAATTATTATTTCAATTCAATAATGGCCAAATAGATTCAATTTTAATAACAGTTCTTTACCCTTAAGTTATATTATTCCTTCAATTTTTGGTTGTTAAAACTGGTTTTTTTTATGAAACGATGGTAATAATAAAAGACAATTTATCTAAATGATCTTTTTTGGTAAGATAAAAGAGTGGAAACCAATTAATTTTATTGGTTTTTGAAAACTCTAAATCTGGAAACTGTTCATTGGTTTCTACCCTTGAGAATATTTTTTTTCCAGTGTGATATAATTTATTCATACCAATTAAGAATTAGGAAGATGGGACTTAAATGTTACTTGACATGATAGTCTTTTTGTCAGCTGCCAAGTAGCATCCATAGCATTCCCTCTGGAACACAGTTTGGGGGAGCTAGTGGATGTATGAGAACTCTAAGAACAAAGGATTCTGCATTCACTTACACTTGGTAAGCCTTGCATACCAAATCTTTCTCCTGTGTTTTGTAATGTACATATCACATGAAAGACTAAGAAATCTTGGAGTCAAGAAATCAATTAAATTTTGTTTAATGGGTGAACAAACAAATTTGTTTGCTACACAACTAATTTTGTTGTCTGGCACATCTAATTAATGTCTCCTGGAATAATCTTCTGTGAAGACCAGTTCAAGAAGTGTTTGAATGGTTGCTCTTGAATAGTAATTAAAAATGTATCTCCATGCTATATATAGGAAATCCAATCAAAGCTGAAGCCTATTGAAGTACAATTTAATTTTTAAAAAATTATATCATACTGGGGCACCTGGATGGCTCAGTGGGTTAAAGTCTCTGCCTTCAGCTCAGGTCACGATCCCAGGGTCCTGCTCTCTGCTCAGCAGGGAACCTGCTTCCACCTCTCTCTCTATCTGCCTGCCTCTCTGCCTACTTGTGATCTCTGCCTGTCAAATAAATAAATAAAATTTTTAAAAAAATTATATCATACTGATTTTTACATACCTCTGTCTGTTGGCCATGCTCAAAAATAACAATAGCAAATATATATGTGGCATTTACCATGTTTTGGGCACTATTCTAAACACTTTCAGACGTGTTAACTCATTCATTCTTTGAAACTGCCTACAAGGTATTATAATTATCCCCATTTTATGAATGAAGTTACTAAGCCACAGAGGGATTATGTCGCTTGTCCAAAATCATGCAGTTTGGTCCAGAGCTCAAGCCTTTGGTCACTCTGCTGTGTTGCTTTCTCACAGGTTCCTTATAGCTGGCAGAGTCGCCAAAAGTGAATTCATGGCTGCATGGCTGGACTGGCCACCTATAAACTTGCCTAAAGAATGAATGGTGGGAGCACTTGGGTGGCTCAGTGGGTTAAAACCTCTGCCTTCAGCTCAGGTCATGATCGCAGGATTCTGAGATCGAGCCCCGCATCGGGCTCTCTGCTTAGCAGGGAGACTACTTCCTCTCTCTCTCTCTGCCTGCCTCTCTGACTACTTGTGATCTCTGTCCGTCAAATAGATAAATAAAATCTTAAAAAAAAAAAAAAAAAGAATGAATGGTGGATTGAGGTGCTCTGACACTATTCAGCAAGGGTTTACCTGATCAAGATTGACTGTTTCTCAAGCTTGGTCCCACCACAAGACATCATGAACTTTCCACAGACTTTGGAAATAATAAGGGCCCAGGGTAAATTCTCTTTGAAAGGAGTCACAAAGGTAGGGACTGACCACACTTCTAAGGAACCAGGGACTCAGGGAGAGAGCCTATCTCTAGTCTCTCTGGAAGAAGTTGGCCAGGATGGACTGATATCTTGGTCAGGATTTACTCTGGGAGAGGCTCTGGTTTCAAGGCTCTTGTCACAAAGGCTTCTGGGAAGTGGTTAGATTAGTGCTGGCTAGTGGCTGAGACTGGGGTATTGGGCAGAGCTGGTGTGAGGGAGGACAGAGGACTGCTGACACCTAATTGGGCCACCTCCCCAGTTCTCTGTTGAATTCTCAGACTGCAATTAACCTTTCATTTGAGAAAAATAACATTCTGCTTTTGTGCTTGTTAAGAAACCGCTCACATAAAACCAGTGACTCAGTTGTCCTCCCCTGAAACAATTATTTGCCACCAGTAAAGGTCTGTAAGCATTCAGTACTAATTTAAGTTCAAGATTGTTCTGCTCCCCTGTTTTGTGGCCAAATTATATTGGGAAAAACACTTCCAAATACCTCTGGATATCTTCAAAGTTCATCCTGTGTTTCAGTCATAATCAAGGTTTTTGTTTTGTTTTGTTTTTTAAGAATGCCAAAGCCAATCCCCTTGGGGTGGGAAGGGGCGACTAAAACATCGAATTTAAAGAAATTAAAGCAAGAACTAAAAGAAAGTTGGTAGAGAGGAGTTGAAATTAAAGTCATACCTTTGACTGGCAAACATAGTTTTAACAAAACCATATATAACACTGTTAATTACAAAAAAAAAAAACCCAACAACCAAAGGGAACTTACAAATATAAGTAGTAAATCTATTTGGCTAATTTGGGGGTATAACCAGACATAGGCGCTGAGAGAGCATACTTGTCTGTTCCTAAAACGTTAGCAGCCAAGTCCAAGGATGGAAGGCAAGAAAACGCTCTTCTATAAGGGGGTAGTTTCTTACTGTTTCCTGAAAGAAAACTTTTCATCCTGTTATCATATTTTTGCCCCTTTCCCACTAAACTTACAGAAAAAAATTCAATTTTTTCACAGGAGGAGATGGTCATCCTGAAAATCAAAGAGTAGGGTGCAGTTGAAATTGCTTGACAAATCATATTAAGATATAAGCACTTGGCTTATTTGGAGATGCAGCCAAATATTTGGGGGCCATTTGCTGATAAAATTGTATGTCAGAGAAATTCAAGCTTTTGAAAAGTCCCATGCTAGTATTATTTTGGGTTGCCAGTTTGTTTTTACTAGTAATTACACATTAAAATTCCACTTTGTTTCGCTTAACAGATGGCATGTGAGACCATAGGTGACAAAGACAGATTATCAAGGGAAGTGGTAGAAAATCCTTCTAAACTATTTGAAGAAAGGAAAGATTTTAAATCAGGAGTAATTAAACCCAGCAGGAACTAAAGTCAAGATGCCCAGACTACCTAGTAGAGTCATCATCTCTAGCCTTATAGTTAAGTGATTCCGTGGTTCAGCTTAGACTTTCATTCAGAAATGAGTCTATTGTTTGATAAAGCAAAATAGAACAGAAAGTTCTTAACTATTAGTGGATAAATTATGGTTGACGATTGATTATTTTCTTAACGAATTGTGTTCTTATATAAATGCAGAATAAAAATTGCCCATAAATGTCTCAAACCACATACCTATGTCTTATTCTCTGAATAGCTTTATAGCATATTTAGTGCCTTTTAGGTATTTATTTAATTCTGCTTCATTTTTAAATAAGGATATCTATATATAGATATAGATGTAGATATAGATAAGGATATCCATATATATACAATATTTTATATATATATGTATGTATGTATGTATGTATGTATATATATAGGCTCAATAGCATAACAAGATTTTATATGTGGAGAAAAAATGCCAAGAGGGCATTGCAGGCATTTTTTTTGTTCATTCTCCAAGACCTAGCTGGAAGGTCACCATCCCAGGAAGCTCTCTCTGCTTTACTGGGACAAAGTTAACTGTTCCCTTTTCTCTGCTCCCATAGCTCTTAGTCCAGACCTCCACCAGAGCACATAGCTATTACTTTAATGTAATTATTTGCTTCCATTTAAGCTCAGAAGCAGAGAACTTGCTTTACTCGTGATTCTGTGTCCACACCTGGCACTGTGTATGGCATACAGTAGGCACACCATCATTACCACTGACCCATGGTCTTTTCAATGGGAAGTAAAGGTAGAAACTACGGGAGGCTTGCAGATACAGCTATCCACACGCTGACATTGTCTGAGACTTCTTTTTTGCCTTTGAACTTGCCTGGTACCTCTGTCCAAAAGTCCACCCAACCTTGATTTTTTTAATTATTATTATTGTTAATTAATTAATTTGAGAGAGTGAGAGCAAGCAAGAGATCAAGTATGCGCGTGCACATCTAAGTGAGAGGAGATAGGGGAACAGGGGAAGGAGAGGGACAAGCAGAGTCTCACGTGGAACAAGAGCCCATCACAAGGGCTCCATCTCATTCAGGACCCTGAGATCACGACCTGAGTGGGAACCAAGGGTCAGATGCTTGACTGAGCTACCCAGGCACCCTGAAACCTTGATTTTTTAGGTATGAATCTTATTGAGTCTTCTAGTGTGCCTAAACTCTAGCGTGTCCAACACTTTGGTTGTTCTAAATTGTATAATACTGAGCTCAATTTGCAGTTAGGGCACTGTAGAAGAAAATTCAGTTCCCACCTACCCAACTCTAGGGCAGTGCCCCTTTAGCGTTATCTCATCTCACTCTCTGTATGGATATGACTGCTATCCGGTCTTTAATTTAACTTAATTTATTGTGTTTTAAAAAACAAACACTTTATTGAGATGTAATTTATATCTATATTCGACACCTCTTTAAAGTGTACAATTCAATGGTTTTCAGTATATTCATAGAATTGTGCAGCCAATACTACTAATTCCAGAACATTTTCATCATCCCCCCCAAAAATCTGAACCAATTGGTCACCAACCACCTACCCCCCTAGCCCTAGGCAATCACTAATTTCTTTTCTGTTTTTATAAATTTGCCTATTATGGACATTTCAGATAAATGGAATCATATAATACCTGGTCTTTTGTGTTGGGCTTCTTTCATACAGAGTTTTCAAAGGTCATCTGTGTTATACATGGATCATTACTTTATCCCTTTTTTTTTTAATAAATTTTTTATTTTTTTATAAACATATATTTTTATCCCCAGGGGTACAGGTCTGTGAATCACCAGGTTTACACACTTCACAGCACTCACCAAAGCACATACCCTCCCCAATGTCCATAATCCCACCCCCTTCTCCCAACCCCCCTCCCCTTTTTACTGCTGAATAATATTCCATTACTTCTATGTACCACATTTCATTTATCCATTCATTAGTCAATGGATATTTGGGTTGTTTTCACTTGTTAGTTGTTACGAATAGTGCTGCTATGAACATTCCTGTGTAAGTTTTTATGTGGACATATGTTTTCATTTCTCTTGAATGTATACCAAGGTGTGGAATGTTGGGTTACAGGGTAACTCTATGTTTAACATTTTGAGGAGCTGCTGATCTGTTTTTCTTTTCTTTTCTTCCCTTCCTTCCTTCCTTCTTTTCTTTCTTTCTTTCTCTCTCTCTCTCTCTCTCTCTCTTTCTTTCTTTCTTTCTTAAGATTTTACATTTTTTTTTTTTTTTTTTTTTTTAAAGATTTTATTTATTTATTTGACAGACAGAGATCACAAGTAGGCAGAGAAGCAGGCAGAGAGAGAGAGGAGGAAGCAGGCTCCCCGCCGAGCAGAGAGCCTGACGTGGGGCTCGATCCCAGGACCCTGAGATCATGACCTGAGCTGAAGGCAGCGGCTTAACCCACTGAGCCACCCAGGCGCCCTTAAGATTTTACATTCTTACATGTCGGAGGGAGAGAGCACAAGCAGGGGGAGCAGCAGGCAGATGGAGAACTGGTCTCCCCACTGAGCAAGGAGCCCGAAACGAGACTTCATTCCAGGACTCTGGGATCATGATCAGAGCTGAGGAAAATGCTTAACCCACTGAGTCACCCAGGCGTCCCTGCCATTCTGTTTTTAAAAATGGGTACACCATTTTAGACTGCCACTGGCAATTATGAGACTTCCAGTTTTCCCACATCCCCACAATAGTTGCTGTTGTCTGTCTTTTTGATTATAGCTAATCTAGTGTGTTGTAAAGTGGTATCTCATTGTGGTTTTGAGTTTTATTTATCATGGCTGATGATGTTGAACATTTTTTCATGTGCTTATGGGCCATTTGTATATAGTCTCTGGAGAAATATCTACTCAGATATTTTGCACATTTTAAAATTAAGTTATATTATTATTGAGTTGTAAGAGTTCTTTATATATTCTAGGTATAGTAAGTCCCTTAACAGGTATACAATTTGCAAATATTTTCTCTCATTTTGTGGGTTTTCTTTTCACTTTTGTTTGATGGTAACTTTTGCAACACAAAAGTTTTTCATTTTGATGTAATTCAACTTATCTATTTTTATTTTCTGTTATTGCTTGTGCTTTTGGTTTCAAACCTAAGAAACCACGGTCTTCTCTAAGGTCATGAAAATTTAGGCCTTTTTGATAAAGAATTTTATAGTTTTAGCCTTATATTTAGTTTTTAAAAATCTATTTTGAGTTAATTTTTTATACAATGTGAGGTAAAAGCCCAACTTTATTATTTTGCCTATGGATATCCAGTTGGCCCAGACCCATTTATTACAAACATTGTTCTTTCTCTCACTGAACTGTATTGACAATTAATTGACTGTGAATGCAAGGCTTTATTTCTGGACTCTAAATTCTATTCCGTTGATCTAAATGTCTGTCTTTATGCCAACATCATACTTATTTTATTATTGTAGCTTATAGTAAGTTTTAAAATTGGGAAGTGTGAGTCGTCCAACTTTGTTCTTCTATATCAAGATTACTTTTTATTTTTAACCTATTCTGGGTTGCTAGGATTTCCTTATGAATTTCAGGATCAGTTTTTTAATATCTGTAAAGAAGCCACTTGGGGTTTTGATAAAGATTGAATTGATTCTGTAAGTCAACTTGGGGGGTATTGCCAATGAACACAAGTGTGTCCATTGTATCTAATCCATGAAAAATACACATCTTTTTATTTGTTTACATTGTCTATTGTTTCATGATGTTTCGTAGTTTCCTCAATAGAAATTTTACATTTCCTTTGTTAAGTTTATTTCTAAGTGTTTTATTCTTTTGATGCTATAGTAGATGGAGCTGTATTTATTTATTTATTTATTTGACAGAGAGAGAGAGAGAGAGAGAGCAAGAGAGGGAACACAAGCAGGGGGAGTGGGAGAGGGAGACACAGGCTTCCTGCCAAGCAGAGAACCTGATGTGGGGCCTCTATCACAGGACCCTGGGATCATGACCTGAGTGCAAAGCAGACACTTAATGACTGAGCCACCAGGTGCCCCAGATAGTGCTGTTTTTTTTTTTTTTTTGTGATGCCTACAGCTTTGCTTTTTTTTTTTTTTTCCCTCCAACATTTCTTTGGCTGTTCAGGGTCTTTTGTGACTCCATTTTAGAATTGTTTGTTCTAGTTCTGTGAAAAATTGTATTCCATTAAATGTGCAGATCACTTTGGGTAGTATAGACATTTTAACAATATTTCTTCTTCCAACCTATGAGCGAGGAATGTCTTTCCATTTCTTTTTGTTGTCTTCAATTTCTGTCATCAGTGTTCTATAGTTTTTAGAGTACAGGTCCCCTCACCCCTTTGGTAGGTTTATTCCTAATAAGATACTATTATTTTTGGTGCAATTGTAAATGGGGTTGTTTTCTTAATTTCTCTTTCTGCTCCTTCATTTGATGTATAGAAATGCAACAGATTTCTGTACACTGATTTTGTATCCTGTGGCTTTACTGAATTCTTTTATCAGTTCTAGCAGTTTTTTGGTGGAGTCATTAGGATTTTCTACATTTGGTATGTGGTCATTACGCAAAAAGTGAAAGTTTTAATTCTTCCTTACCAATTTGGATGCCTTCTATTTATTTTGTTGTTTGATGCTGCATCTAGGACTTCCAGTACTATGCTGAATAAAAGTGATGACAGTGGACATCATTGTCTTGTTCCTGACCTTGGGAGAAAAGCTCTGTTTTGCCCCATTAAGGATAATACTAGTTGTGGGTTTTTCATATATGACCTTTATTATGTTGAGGTATGTTCCTTCTAAACCTACTTTGTTGAAAGTTTATCATGAATGGCTATTGCACTTCGTCAAATGTTTTTTCTCCACTATTTAAATGATCATAAGGTTCTTAACACTTTCTTTTATTAATGTGGTGTATCACGTTGATTGATTTGCAAATATTGAACCACTCTGGCAACCTAGGAATAAATCCTACTTGATCATGGTGAATGTTTATTTATTTATTTGAGGAGAACGAGCATGAGCCAGGGGAGGGGGGCAAAGGGAGAAGGAGAGAGACTCTCATGCAGACTCCTCACTGTGCGTTTGATCCCACTACCCTGAGATCATGACCTGAGCCAAAATCATGAGTCAGACGCTTAACAGACTAATCCACCCAGGAGCCCCATGAGTGGTTTTTTTTTTAAGATTTTATTTATTTATTTGACAGAGAGAGATCACAAGTAGGCAGAGAGGCAGGCGGGGGGCGTGGGGAGCAGGTTCCCTGCTGAGCAGAGCGCCAGATATGGGACTCGACCCCAGGACCCTGAGATCATGACCTAAGCCGAAGGCAGAGGCTTAACCCACTGAGCCACCCAGGTGCCCCGATTTTTTTTTTTAATGTATTGTTGAATTTATTTTGCTAGTACTTTGTTGAGGATTTTTGCAACTATGTTCATCAGGGGTATTGGCCTGTAGTTCTCTTTTTTTAGTCATGTCTTTATCTGGTTTTGGGTATCAAGGTAATGCCAGGCTCATAGAATGAATTTGGAAGTTTCCTTCCTTTACTACTTTTTGAAATAGTTTGAGAAGAATAGGTATTAACTCTGCTTTAAATGTTTGGTAGAATTTTCCTGTGAAACCATCTGGCCCTGGAATTTTGTTTGTTGGCAGTTTTTTTGATTACTGATTCAGTATCTTTACTGGTTATTAGTCTGTTCAAATTTTCTATTTTTTTCTGTTTCAGTTTTGGTAGTTAATATATTTCTAGGAATTTATCCATTTTTTCCAGGTTGTCCAATTAGTTGGCATATAGTTTTTCACAATATTCTCTTATAATTGTACTTCTGTGGTGTTGGTTATTATTTCTCCTCTCTCACTTGTGATTTTATTTTTTTGATCTTTTCTCTTTTTTTCTTGATAAGTCTGGTTAGAGATTTATCAATTTTAGTGATTTTTTTCAAAGAACCAGCTCCTGGTTTCATTGATCTGTTTTATTTTAAATTTTTTTTTTTTTTTTTTTTTTTTTTTTAGTTTTGATGTCATTTATTTCTGCTCTAATCCTTACTATTTCTTTCCTTTTGGTGGCTTTAGGTTTTGTTGTTCTTTTTCCAGCTCCTTTAGGAGTAAGATTAATTAATTTTTTTGAGATTTTTTTCCTCTTCTTAAAGTAGACCTGTATTCAATATATTTTCCTCTTAGAATCACTTTTGCTTTATCCCAAAGGTTTGGGACTGTTGTGTTTTCATTTTGATTGTTTCCACATAATTTTTTATTTCTTCTTTTATTTTCTGGCTAGCCCAATCCTTGTTCAGTAGCAGGTGATTAAACCTTCATGCATTTGTAATCCTTCCAGATTTTTTGTGTGTGACTGTATCCTAATTTCCTAGGGTTGATGATCAGAAAAGATGCATGGCATAACTTCGATCTTCTTAAATGTGTTAAGGTTTTTTTTTTTTTTTTTGTGGGCTAATATGTGATCTGTTCTGGAGAACATTTCATGTGTACTGGAAAAGAATGTGTATTCTGTTGTTTTAGGATGGATTGTTCTGAATATATCTGTTAAATCCATCTGGTTCAGTGTGTCATTCAAAGCCATTGTTTCAGTGTTGATTTTTTGTTTAATCTCTCCATTGATATAAGTGGGATGCTAAAGTCTCATACTATTATTATTATCAATTAGTTCCTTATGTTTGTTATTAACCCAACATAGGGTTAAAATTTAAAATATTTAAAATCTTGTTAGAGTGACTTAATTATTATTATATAGTGACTTTCTTTGTCTTTTGTTACAGTCTTTGTTTTAAAGTTTATTTTATCGAATATAAGTATTTTTACTCTGGCTTTCCTTTGTCATTTTCTTAATAAGTGTTCTCCATCCTCTCACGTTCAATCTGCAGGTGTCTTTAGGTCTAAAATGAGTGTCTTGTAGGAAGCACATAGATGGGTCTTTTTTTATCCATTCTGTCATGCTGTGTCTTTTGATTGAAGCATGTAGTCCATTTACATTCAAAGTAATTAACTGATAAGATACGTATTTATTGTCATTTTGTTATTTGTTTTGTTGTTGTTTCCAAAGATTTTCTCTGATCCCTTCTTATTTTTCTCTCTTTCATGGTTTGCTGATTTTCTTTAGTGATATATTTGGATTTCTTTCTCTTTATTCTTTGTATATATGGTTACCATTAAGTTGTATATAACCCCTCCTGCATATAGCAGTCTATATTAATTTGATGGTCATTGAGTTTGAACCCATTCTTTACTCCTCTCCTCCCCACATTATTAGGTTTATGTTTTTATATTTTACATCCCTTTATTTTGTGAGTACTTTGATTTTTTTTTTACAGTAACATTCATTTTTACTGCTTCTGTGTTTTCTACCTTTATATGGTCATTTTTTCTTATACAATTGCCAGGGTGATATATATTTGACTTAAAAGCCAAATTTGGCCTGTAGGTATATACGTTCTTGAAATTTAGGCCAAGAGTGTGCTCTCTAGACAGACATCACATTCAAACTTTTTATTCTGCATTTTTTACATTTATACATTTATGTTTATATATTTATATTCTGTGTATATCTTCTATTCTGCAGTTAAGCCGGGTATTTAAAGGCTTTGAAGATGGTAATGCTTGCAATAAACCAGCTTTCTTTTGGCATATTTATTTATCTCAATGGAGTAATTTCCTGGTCTCTGAACTTTGAAATCTTGCAGTCATTGTTGATAACTTTTGTAAAGTTTTTTTTACCCTTTAAAATCATCACCCTATGTATTTAACAGCACTGAACTGTACTTAAAAATGGTTAAGATCGTTAAAAAAAATCACCCAAATTAAATACAAATAGATTCTTATTGTATATGATTTAGACAATCAAAAGTACAAAAGCTCTGCAAGTCCTCCTTCACTTCTCTCTTGCAACCCTTCCCCTTTTACAGATAATTATTGTCACTAAATTGGAGTATGATTTTTTTGGTTCACTTAGAGACTTTTACACACACACACATGGCTATTAGTTTTTTACATAAAAAGTAGGCTGGGATAATATCATGGAGTTTCCTTAAAAAGTTAAAAACAGAGCTACTCTATGACCCAGCAATTGCACTACTGGGTATTTACCGCAAAGATACAAATATAGTGATCCAAAAGGACACCTGCACCCCAATGTTTATAGCAGCAATGTTCACAATAGCCAAACTAGTAGCCAAACTAGAAAGAGCCCAGATGTTCATTGACAGATGAATGGATAGAGAAGATATGGTATATATATATATATATATATATATATATATACACACACACACACACACACACACACACACACACAATGGAATACTATGCAGCCATCAAAAAATGAAATCTTGCCATTTGCAATGACATGGATGGAACTAGAGGGTATTATCTGAGTGAAATAAGTCAACCAGAAAAAGACAATTATCATATGATTTCACTCATAGGTGGAATTTAAGAAACAAAATGGAGGAGCATAGAGGAAGGAAGGGAAAGATAAAACATGATGAAATCAGAAAGGGAGAAAAACCATAAGAGATTCTTTTTTTAAATTTTATTTTATTCATTTATTTGGCAGACAGAGATTACAAGTAGACAGAGAGGCAGGCAGAGAGAGAGGAAGGGAATCAGGCTCCCTGCTGAGCAGAGAGCCCAATACGGAGCTCGATCCCAGGACTCTGGGATCATGACCTGAGCAGAGGTCTTAACCCACTGAGCCACCCAGGCGCCCCACCATAAGAGATTCTTGACCATAGGAAACAAACTGAGGGTTGCTGGAGGGGAGGGAAGTGGCTTGGATGGGGTAACTGGGTGATACGCATTAGGGAGGGCACAAGATGTAATGAGCACTGGGTGTTATATACAACAGAAGAATCACTGAACTTTACTTCTGACACTGATAATACACTGTATGTTAATTAATTGAATGTAAATAAAATAAAATAAAATGTAGGCTGGACAAATATATCCCTATCTTATTGACAATAGGAGCCTTTAGATGGAGAAAGTTCAGTAAAGGGGAATGAAGGAGAACTTTTCAGTTTTTAGCCATTACTGTCAATGTTGCATGAACAAGATTTGCATACATCTTTGTATAAAAGCTACATCAGCAAGACAGGAAACCGGGATGCTACAAATGAGAAGAATGGTAGACTATGTAAAAATACTATACTGTATCAGTCAGGGTTCAACCTGAGAAGCAGAGCCAATAAGGAAAATAAATAAATAAAAATATTAGGTAGATTGATAGATAGATTGATGTGATATTGGGGCTGATTAAGGAAGTCTGAAATGAGCAGGGCAGGTCCTCAGGAAGCAAGAATCATAGGTAGCTTGGAACTGTATCTTCTTTTGGAAAAAGCCTCTGTTCTATTTTTAAGGCTTTTCAGCTGATTGAATCAGGCTCACCCAGATTATTCAAGATAATGCACCTTACCTAAAGTCAACTGATTAGGGGTTTTATTTACATTTGCAAAATACCTTTACAGCAAAACCAAGATTAGCATTTGATCGAATAACTGGATACTATAGCCTAGCCAAGGTGACACATCAAAAATTAAAAATTTATGGATAGCAAAAGACACTATAAACAAAAAGACAACAGATAGGTAAATATATTTACAATATAGGTAATAAAAATATTAATATTCAAAATTTATTGAGTTCCCCCAAATCAAAAAGAAAGCCAGGGCGCAGCTGATAGAAATATGGGCAAAAGATATGAACAGGAAATTCATATATAAAATATGATAGTCTGATGGAAAAATGTAAGAAAATGCTTAAACTCACTAAGAATTAAGAAAATAAAATTATTTGAATTTTCAAAATTAAAAAAATAAAATTTTAAATTTCCCTGGTAATTTTGGCAAACATTTTTTTAAGATTATTTATTTATTTATTTATTTATTTTAGAGAGAGAGAGAGAGAGACAGAGTGTGTGTGTGGGGGGTATATGAGCAGTGGGAGAGGCAAAGGGAAAGAGAGAGAGAGAATCTCAAGCAGGCTCCACACTGAACATGCAGCCTGACAAGGGGTCTGATTTCATGACCCTGAGATCATGAGTCAAAATTAAGAGTCAGTTGCTTAACTAACTGAGACACCCAGGTGCCCCTTGGCAAATGTTTAAAAAGGTGGATAATATCTAAAGTTGGCAAAAATGCAGAAGAACGGGCATTCTCATTCATACACAATCCTCTGGTGAGAGTGTACATTCCTAAAGACTTTTTTTTTTTTTTTTTTGGATAAAGCCTTTAAAAAGGAAATGTAGCAGTACCTATGAAAATTTTAAATAAGTATAACTTTTACTTGGTGAACTATTGCCATGAATCAATTGCCTTATTCCTTCTGTTAATCACCGACTTCCAGTATTAGTCTTGTATGACTGATGAGCCCAGCTGAATTCTCTGATCCTTCTCTTTGTATCTGAGTTCAACTTACACACTACTGCTAGATAGATCTCCCTAATCCTCTTTTTTTCTCTTACACACACGTGCGTGCACACACACACACATACCACAGCATTGTTTGTAACAGCCTCAAGCTGGAAATGACCCAAATGTCTAACATAGCATGGATAAACAATTTGTGATATATTATGGAATATTTACAATAAAGAAAGTGAATGGACTATAGATTACAAACACTGACATGGATGATTCTCAAAAATATTCTTGGGCAAAAGAAGCAAAGATCAAAGAAAATACAGTATGATTCCATTTAGACAAAATTCAGGAAAAGCTAAATTAAAGTGTGTTATTTAGAGATGCATAGGTAGGTAGTAAAATCATAAAGAAAAATGAAATAAATGACAATTCCAGATGTCAGGGTAGAGATTTCCTTAGCTCAGTGAAGAAGGGAGTTTTGATTAGGGATGTGAATTCAGGAGACTTCTGGGATGCTGCTGATCTTGGACTTTTTGACTTTGATGAGGATAACATGTTAAGCTGAACATACATGCTTTATGCTTTGTCTCTATTATCATAATTTTTAAAAATGCCACTAGGGTACTTTCTGAGGAACTGGCAGTCTCCTATTTCTATTCTCCCCCGGCTTTACTGAGATATAACTAATGTGTAACACTGTATAGTTTAAAGTGTACAATGTGTTGATTCAATATACTTACACACTGCAAAATGATTACCACCATAGTATCATTGACCCTTGAACAACACAGGTTTAAACTTCATGGGTCCTCTTATATGTGGATGTTTTTTCAATACAGTACATTCCTATAATGTGTTTTCTCTAGCTTACTTTGTTGTAAGCATACACTATATAATACCTATAACATACAAAATAGGTGTTAATTGACTGTTACTGGTAAGGCTTCTGGTCAACAGCAGGTTAGTAGTAGTTAATGTTTGGGGGAGTCAAAAGTCATACTTGGATTTTTGGCTGTGCAGGGAGTGGGGGTTTGGGGAAAGGTAGTCAGTACCCGAAGCCCAGCATTGTTGGAGGGTCAAC
Source organism: Mustela putorius furo (assembly GCF_011764305.1). Taxonomy (NCBI): domain Eukaryota; kingdom Metazoa; phylum Chordata; class Mammalia; order Carnivora; family Mustelidae; genus Mustela; species Mustela putorius. Next base: position 36,011,190 of record NW_025421998.1, read on the forward strand.
CCCAGCATTAGCCACTACCTCCAACCTGTCACCTGTAGTGGTTGCAACACATTTTGCCTTATCATTTTCTAAATTAAATTTACTTTTCTGTTTATTGTAATGACTTAAAAATTGTTAAAAATAAATTAGATGAAAAAGACCATTATGAATTACTTCCTGCCTACAGAATAAAGGTCAGACTTCTTCACTTTCAAATTCCTCCATATACTGGCTATCTCAGCCTTTGTAATCCTACTCCTACTCCTGTCTTCACTGGAAGCCAAAAAAACCCCCAAACAAAACCAAACCCAAAAAAAAAAGCCCCAACAGATACTAATTTTACCAAATTGCCTTTAAAAAAAAAAAAAAAAAAAAAAAAAAAAGACTTTTTCTCTTGTTCTTTATTTGAAAGTAAATGGGGGAGAATTTTGAATAGCTTACCACACATTTTTCTAAGATGAATCAGAGCAGGATGAAATGCCTGCTTGGTCTTTGGCTATAATGAAAATGTATCCACGGCACAATTTTCAGGAAGAGCACATTTCTCCCAAGTCATTATCTAGTTAGCATCACGTGTTCACATTATGACTTTCTTTTTAGCTTAAATAAGCTCAAAAACTTTGTCAAAGTGAGGGTATGTGATGTTAGATGTTCTGTTGTGCCCAACACAACACATGAGAAATACAAAATGACAAGATTGAGCCCAGAGTTCTCATGCACAGACTATCAGTTTTCACACTTAGTCATAGCCAACTTCACACACAGACGCCACTGAAAGAACCAGGGCCAAATGTTCCTGGAAAATGGGACTTCTGAGCCTCACAGACATTTGCTGCAAATACCTGAGCCTCATGCCTGGGTGGAGATCTCAGCAGGAAGACTGATGGGCAGCTTCCAGGGGAAAAACTGAGGGAGGGGCAGGATGTGGTCTTGGTGATTCATTAGTGGCCCCCCTTCACCACCCATCTGAGTCAGCATGCGGCCACATGGCCCCACATGGTGGCTCTTGAGCTGTCATACCAGACCTTCTATACTTGCCTTTATTAAAGCAGTTGGGTGATTTTGGAAGCCCAATTTACAGATGAGTACTTTTATTCTTTCTTTCTAAATCAGTCAAGCAAGAAATTGTTGAAGCTTTCTGATGGACATGATATGGTGGCGTGAAGTGCTGTGGGGTGTTTTTAGACTTGCTTGCCTCACCTGGTTCTTCAAATGGTAAAGTAATATCACATATCTGCAGGCAGCCTAACCTAGTAGATGAGAACTTGGGTGCTGGGGCCAAGCTCACCGGGTTCAAATCCCCGCTTGCCACCCTTGGATTTCTCATTTCAGAAGTGTGCACATATCATTCTTTTTTGCCCTTCAGCATGAATTGTGTGCCCTTAATGGGATCGGTGCAGTGGAAACTAAAAGTCATCCTCGTTGGTGCAACAGTGGCAGAGGTCCCAGAGAGTTCCGGCAGAGCAGCGGTGGTTCTGTTGATGGCCGTGTCTGGGTTCCTGACTGGCAGACTGGATCACATTGTCCCAGGCTGGGCATTAACTTTCTGTGACCTCATTTGGGACACTGTTCTTGATTGCAGAGGCCTCAACTCACCATGCTGGCAATTCTGGGAGTTACACAGTGACCTTTAAATGCTTAAACCAAACTTTTGGTTGTTTTTGGATGTAACTAAGGATAGGGCGCCTGGTGGGGGGATTCAGTGGGTTAAGCGTCTGCCTTAGACTCAAGTCATGAGCCCCAGGGTCCTGGGATGGAGTACCGCATCGGGCTCCCTGCTCAGCTGGGAGTCTGCTTCTCCCTCTTCCTTTCTCTCTCTCTCTCTCTCTCTGTCAAATGAATAAATAAAATCTTAAAAAAAAAATGTAAGTAAGGATATTTACTGATTCAATGACCTGAGGAGCATTTATTACATTTTTCTCAACCTATTTTTTCATCTGTGAAGTAGCTTAGTAATACCTCTCTCTTAGGGGTAATGGCAGACTTACGTATGCAAATATATGCATATCCAGCACTCAGTATGGTACTGGCCCGCAGTAAGAGTGCCTAAAATATTAGCTATTATTATTAATAATTTGTTGGGCATCAGAATGATAACGGAGTGTCTACAGTAAGAATGAATTTTAGTATGAGGAGGTTCTTGCCATTTACCTTGGAGCCAGGAATGACAGTTTGGAGTCTTAGAAATTGAAGATTATTACATGTTAGTTTCAAGATTCACATATGGTGACCCCATCTGAAGGGTTATATAGAAGAAATAATTCTCTTTATTGCAATGATAGGAACTAGGAATTTTTACGGCCCATGGCTTTAATTTATGTTTGGTTGATTTAGGTAACCATATATTTTTAGTTTTACTTATTTAAATGTAACATATCGACTGGAAAGGGCACAAATCTTAAGTTTGTAGCTTGATTATCATACAAAACAAATTACTGCTCAATACTAACATTACAAAGGTTTACTTTGTGCTCTCATCCTCCAAAGTTAACCACTACACAGATTTCTCTTGCCATAAATTGGATTTGCCTATTTTTGAACTTTAAACCGGATTATATAGTAGGTACACTTTTTGTTGCTAAATGTTACATTTTAAAAATTCAATCATGTTGCTACGCATACAAATAGTTTTCTTCACAGATGTACAGTATTGCATTATGCATATACTTTATTTATCCATTCCATTGTTAATCGACATTTGTGTGGCTTCTAGTTTGATTCTTTTTTTTTTTTTTAGAAGATTTTATTTAATTTGACAGAGAGAGAGAGAGAGAATAAGCAGGGGGAGTGGCAGGCAGAGGGAGAGGGAGAAGCAGACTCCCTGCCAAGCAGGGAGCTTGATGCCCCACTCCATCACAGGACACGGAAAACATGACCTGAGTCAAAGGCAGATGCTTAACTAACTGAGCCACCTAGATGCCTCTTGATTCTATTAAGAATAATGTACTAAGAATATTTTTGTTACTATGTTTTTGTGCTCATATGTAGGCATTTCTTTTGCATTTACTCCTAGGGGCTGAATTGCTGAGTTACAGAGTAGGTATATGCTTAACTTTACTGGCAACAAAATTCCCAAAGTAGTTTTGCCAATTTGCAGTCCCACAGCATTTTAAGAGTTTGTCGCAGTCTATATCCTCACTATTGTCAACCCATTAAAATTTAGCCATTCTGAGGTGTGATATCTTGTTTTGTTTTCAATTTGCCTTTTCCTGGTAACTAATGATGTTGAGCACCTTCTAATGGTCATTGGCCATTTGGATACTCTCTTGTGTAAGAAATGTATTCATATCTTTTATCCTTTCTTAAAAATAATTGAGTCGTCCATTTTTTCTTACTGATTTATAAGAGATATTTATATGGCCTAGAAATAGTTCTTTGTGTGATTTATCCATGTAAAATATCTTCTCCCACATTGCTTCTTGTCTTTTCATTCTCTTAATGGTGTCTTTTGATGAATAGAGGTTTTTTTTTTTTTTTTTAGAAGATTTTATTGACTCATTTGAGAGAGAATGGGTGAGTGAGTTGGGGAGGAGCAATGGGAGAACAAGCAGACTTTGTGTTCAGTGGGGCTCAATCTCATGCGGGTCGATCCCATGACCCCAAGATCATTACCCGAACCAAAATCAAGAGTCAGATGCCCAACTGACTGAGCCACCTAGGCATCCCATGATGAACAGAGGTTTTAAATTGTAATGAGTCTGAATGATCAATCTTTCCTATTATGTTTAGTGCTTTTTTTTTTTTAAAGAGTCTTAATTTTTTGAAATTATTTTTTTAAGTAATCACTATACTCACTTTGGGGCTTGAACTTGCAACCCTAAGATCAAGAGTTGCATGCTCTACCAACTGAGCTAACCAGGCACCCCCAAGAGACTTTATTTTTAAAAAGAAGTTTCAGGTTTACAGAAACATGAGCAGAAAGAACAGAGATTCCCATATATTTCTCTCCCCTCCCCAGATTCCCCTATTACTAACATCATGCATTGGTGTGGTTCATTTGTTACAACTGATAAACCAATATTAATACATTACCATTAACTAAAGTCCATAGTTTACATAAGGGCTCATCACTGTGAAAAAGTGTGAACACTTTGTGAAAGTGTTGTACACTTTCTTTTTGGCTCTGACAAATGCATAATGTTATTTATCAACTGTTACAGTGCCACATAGAATTTTCACTGCCCTAAAATTCCCCTGTGCTCCACCTCTTCATTCTTTCCCAGCTCCTGACAACTGCTGATCATTTTACTGTCTCCACAGTTTTGCCTTTTCCAGAATGTTATATTGGTGGAATCATATGGTGTGTAGTCTTTTCAGACTTACTTCTTTCACTCAGTGATATGCACTGAAGGTTCTTCCATGTCTCTTCATTTCTTTTTAGCACTCAATAGTATTCCATTGACTGGGCGTACTGTAGTGTATTTAACCATTCACCTACTGAAAGACAACTTGGTGGCTTCCAAGTTTTGGCAGTTATGAACAAAGTTTCTGTGAACATTTGTGTATAGGTTTTTGTGTAGTCATAAGTTTTCAATTCTTTTGTGATAGCTGGATCATATTCCAAGAGTATACTTAGTTTTGCATGAAATCACTAGATTGTTTTCTGTACTATTTTGTATTCCCACCAGCAAAGATAGAGAGTTCCTGTTGCTCCATATCTTTGCCAGCATTTGGTATCATCCATATTCTGAATATTGACCATTCTAATTGTTGTGTGGAAGCTCATTGCTATTTTAATTTGCATCTTCTTGATGACACATGCTGTGGAACATCTTCTCATATGTTCATTGTTCAGCCATATATATTCTTTGGCAAGGTGTCTGTTAGGATCTTTGGCTCATTGTTTGTTTGAGAGAGAGGGAGAGAGCATGTGCATGTGTGAGTGAGAGCCCAGCACGGGGCTCCATCTCACAATCCTGAGATCACGCTTTGAGCTGAAACCATGAGGTGGACACTTAACTGACTGAACCACTCAGGTACCCTTAGCTCTTTTTAAAATTAGGTTGTTTGTTTTCTTATTGTTGACTTTTTTTTTTAAGATTTTATTTATTTATTTGACAGATAGAGATCACAAGTAGACAGAGAGGCAGGCAGAGAGAGAGAGAGAGGAGGAACCAGGCTCCCCGCCGAGCAGAAAGTCCGATGTGGGGCTCGATCCAAGGACCCTGGGATCATGACCTGAGCTGAAGGCAGAGGCTTTAATCCACTGAGCCACCCAGGCGCCCCTATTGTCGACTTTTAAGAGGTTTTTTTGGTTTTGGGTTTTGTTTTGTTTTGATAACAGTTCTTTATCAGTTGTGTGTTTTGCAAATATTTTCTTCCAGTCTGTGGCTGGTTTTCTCATTCTCTTGATATTGTCCCTCACAGAGCAGAAGTTTTTAAATTTAATGAAGTCTGCATTAACCATGATTTTTTTCATGGGTAATGACTCTGTAAAAAGCCAAAGACATACCCAAGGTCATGTAGGTTTTCTCCTATGGCCTCTTCTAGGAATTTTATAGTTTTTGTTCTATATTTAGCTCTGTGATTCATTTTCTGTTGATTTTTGTAAAGAGTATAAGGTCTATGTCTAGATTTACTCTTCTTGTATATGGATGTCCACTGTTCCAGCACCATTTGTTGAAGAGACTGTCTTTTCTCTATTGTATTGCCTTTGCTCCCTTGTCAAAGATCAGTTAACTTCATTTATTGGAGTTATTTCCAAGCTCTCTGTTATCTTCCACTGACTTATATTTCTTATTTCATCAATACCACTGTCTGGTAATACCATTGTCTGGACTGCTAAGTCACATTCTTATGGATGCCTAGACATCCCCAGTGTGGAAAATCAAGCTCATTATATAGAGGATGGAATTATGGCTCAGTATCTATTTGGGCTTATTGTCCATGGATCCAGAACTAGTTTATTTGTGACCAGCTTAAAATGTACTAGTCTGTCTCTTTCAGTGGCAAGAGATAGAAACCCAACTCAAACTTAAAGAAAGAAATGTTTTAGCTCACAGGAACTAGGAAGAACTGAGTGGAACTGGCATCACATACATTCCAAATATCTGTCTCTTTCTGCTCACCTTCTTATTTAGAGGATTTTTAATAAGAAGAAAAAATAAGGGGCACCTGGGTGACTCAGTGGGTTAAAGCCTCTGCCTCCAGCTCAGGTCATGATCTCAGGGTCCTGGGATCGAGCTCCACATCGGGCTCGCTCAGTAGGGAGCCTGCACCCACCACCCCCTGCCTGTCTCTCTGCCTACTTGTGATCTCTGTCAAGTAAATAAATAAAATCTTTAAAAAAAAGAAAAATTAAAAACCAAAAAACCTACTTCTTACTGGCTTAAAGAATAATTTCTTCATTTCCTTCAAGTGTTTGTTCAAATCTCACTTCCTCAGTGAGGCTGACCAACCTTCACTTTATTCAACACCTGTCTCCTTTTTACCGTGCTTGACTTATACACTTTATCCACTTACTACTTCTTAACATACTGTATTATTTCTTTATTTATGTTTTTAGTTTATTATCTCTCTTGGCTAGAATGTTAGTTCCACAAGGGTAGGGTCCTTATGTATTTTGTTCACTGAGAAATTCAAGCTCCTAGAACAGGGCACTGACAGCACCCCACAGGGTAGGTGCTCAACAAATATTGCTGAGTAAATGAAAGGGAATTTATTTTCTCATATAAGATGAAATCCTGAGTTGGATAGTTTCATCCCATTTATGTCTTTTTTTTCTCTAATCAATGAGGAACCCTATACTGATTTTTTAAAGACCACGCTTGCATATATAACAACAGAAATCAGAACAGATGCATAAAATAAATGCAACCCTCACAGGCACAGTCTTAATATAATTACTCAGTTGCAACAATGTTAATTTTGTTAATGTAAATTTATTAATGTTAAGAAGACATTTCTGGGTATAGCTAAATATAATAATTTGGACACAGCTTTTGAAAAGTTTAATAGCTGGAAATTGTTTTTTAAAATACACATTATTTATTTTAATAAAATTTCTTAGGAAAAAAATGAGGAACTCTGTCATGAGGATGACTAAAGGAAAAGGGCTGAATATATTAAAGTGAGATAAAGTATTTTTAAAAACTGTGAAATGTATTTAAAAATATAGAATTTCCATAAGGCATAATACGGCCAAAAGCACAAGAAAGACAACTAACACATTTTTTTGATGAGATCAACTGAATGCATATTTTATTTAACGTAGGTCAAATGAATTAAGAAAACTCCCTTTTGCTAAAATAGAAAATAAGATAGCGGCAAGGGATCTGCTGAGCTCTTTTAATATTAACTGCTTTGAAAAACTAAAGAATAATGTGAAAATGTTAACAAACAGACTGCATCGGTTGCAATATCGCTCCACCTATGTGAAAGGCTCATGCTTATAAAATCTGAAGAGAAAATAACTACAAATCACCCTGTTAATCCAGTGGGCATTTATAGCTGAATTAAGTTTGTCCTTGTTAAAGAAATTATCTCCGTTTTTTCCCCACTCAGGAATGCATGTAAAACAGTTCCTGTCTCCATGTATGCCTAAGGCAAAAAGTTCAGCGCTCAGTTACCTGCTGTGTGAAGTCTCCTATTTTGCAGGGAGCAAGTGAAATAGCATTTTAATCGGGAGTCTTGACCCATGCTCTTCTTTCTCCCTTAACAGCTCTGCAAGCTATTTGGCATATGAAGGTCCTGACCTGAGAAAACCATCTTGGATAACCACGCAAGGAGAGGGAAAAATGCAACACCTAGGAGATTTCAGTAAACAGTAGAATCATGCCAACCTAATCTGTGTTAAAATGCTTGGAATGTGGGAGCCGCCGATGATGCCTGTTGTCTGTGTGTCTGACTGAATCCTTTCTTTTCTCAGAGCAGCAAAGCCAAGCCTGGGAACCAGGCCAAATGCCTGCCACTTACCTTAAATTGATCAGCCACTTTGAGATTAAAACCCCTGAAAGCTGCCACACCGTGAAAACAAGGCCTCCTTCACATTAAAGGCAAATGGCGACTTTGGGTTTGCTGTGATCTTTTTTCCATTTTATCCAGTTTTTCACTGCGCACACTTTTTTTTTTCTCTTTTCCATTTATGCTCCAATGTAGAAGCCAATAGTTACAGCATCTTGGCCAGGCATTCATTAAGGTTTATAAGAATAAAATTTATGGTTATTTAGGAGCCGGTACAAAGACAGACTGTTGCTGGAAAAAGTAAAAGAAATACAGGTGGGAAATATAAGTCTCAACAAAGGCCCATACTATAGAGGAGGGTGCTGGGCGCTCAGATCTTGGAGGAGAATTAGACTGTATTTTAAACCAGCTTCTCCTCTGTTCTGAGTCGTCCCCATTTTATGGTTCTGTAGATGATTAAAACAAGTATAGCGGTCATTCCAAGAGATTCTTCTGTCATGTGTCAGGGTTCCCACCGACGGGAGTGGGCAGCCATAGAGATGAATAGATGTGTGTCAGTCTGGGTGGTAGCCTGTCAGCTTGGCTCATGGGAGCACATTTAAAAAAAAAAAAAAAAAATATATATATATATATATATATATATGATGGATCAGAAGAAGGGCTCTGTCGTGAAGAGATGAATTAGGTTATCATCTCAGTGGACCTTACATAATGGCAGGCCCTGTATTTCCAAAAATGTAGGGTGTGGACAAAACACACCCATAAGCTCTGAATTCAGGTAATAATGTGGAATTCCTGCACAGGCTGCAAGTCTATATTCTCCCTTGAGAAATACTGCTAATGATTCTTTTTTTTTTTTTTTTTAAATACTCCGCTTTCCTGCAGTAGGGGAGTAAGAAGGCTCCTTGTCCTGTCATTTGCAATATTCATGAAGCGGGCATTTTAAGCATGTATTTTAGTTTCTACTCATTGTTTTCCAAGAAGTACCTAGGAAGACTGGTGTTTCATGAAGCCTCAGTGTTTCATGATGTAAACATTTTCCAAAACACCACCGGTTTTAGCTGTGCCAGTAACTCGCCGTATGACTTAGGGCAAGTTAAGTAAGTGCCCAGCCACCCATCTCCTATTATTAAATGGGAATATTACTACCACCACCACCACCAGGCTTTCTCTTGCCAGGTACAATGCAACAAAGTATTTGCTTCCACTTCGCAGGCCTTGTACACACAAGAATGTTTCCCCTTTCCTCTCAGTGAAATTAAGTTCATCTTTTTTACAGTCTGTGTTTTGGAAATCTTCCACACCATTCTTTTCATTCCTTTTTATCAGTATCATCTCAACCTGGAAATACGTACAGAGTTATATGAACTGGGATTTGCCTACATGTTGTTCTGCAAAGGACCCACTTACTTGTGCATAGATGAGAGTATCTCCCCCGATTTGCACACATTTTCAGCTCTCCAGGAGACAGCATGGTCTTCTTGATAGCTCATCACCAACAAGGTGCCCATTAAATTAGAACTGAACACACACACACAAAATCTTTTGCCCCATTTCATAAAATGTTAAATATAACTTTGGCTGCATGAACACACAGTGTGAGCCTCATTTACAGATAATACTGATTATTTCCGAGCATGGGTGAGCCTGTTTGCTAAGTAAGTGATTAGAAGTCACTTTCCTGGTTTTGCAGAGTGCCAGAAAACCAGGATCATAAGAGAGGGAACAGAAAAACACCATGGTTTGGTCTGGTGCTGATTTCTGTCTCTGCAACTTTTTAACTAGTTGGCCATATAGCTTTGTTGATTAAATTTCCTACCATGTCCAATAGACTTTTATCTTGATTCCCAATTTTATCCTAACTTCCAAAGTCTCCATACTTTGTATTTCCTCTTAATTCTGATTCTACCATATTTCATCAGTCATCAAGTATTTATGGAGGGGGCACCTGGGTGGCTCAGTGGTTTAAAGCCTCTACCTTTGGCTCAGGTCATGATCCCAGGGTGTTGGGATTGAGCCCCGCATCTGGCTCTCTGCTCCACAGGAAGCCTGCTCCTCCTCTCTCTCTGCCTGCCTCTCTGCCTACTTGTGATCTCTGTCTGTCTAATAAATAAATAAAATCTTTAAAAAAAATATTTATGGAGGACCTGATATGTGCTCAGTGTAAGGCTAAGGGTAATTGGAAAAACTCCTATATAACAAGAATGGGTTGGTAAGAAAATAAAGAGCAAGCAAATCATTGCAGACAGTGTTTTGTTGCACAGGGTAACAATTTGAGGACAATTCAAGAGAATGTACAATGGAATTTTGTTTCATGATGAAAGAGCCAGTATGACACTCCAAAGAGTGTACACTGAAGCCATCACAGAATGCAGAAGTCTCGAACAGGGACCAGAGAAATGACAGAGGAAGAAGGGATGTGTCTTTGAGAGAGGGGAATAGTGTGAACACAGGCAGAGGTGAGAATGAACTTGGTGGCCTCACGAATCAGCCAATACATGCTTTCGGTGGGACATGAGAGGATGGCTAAGAACGTTTTGGGAAATAGGACTAAGAGATAAGTGCCAACCAGTGGAAGTCCTCGCAGGTCAAACAGAATGGTTGTGATGGTCTTGGGAGAAAAATGGGACCCTCTTTCGGGTCGAGAATGAAAGATTTAAGATGACTATGAATTCTTTTTGATGCAAAGGGCCCTAGACTTGGAATCAGAACACCTAGGCTCCCGTCTTGGTTTCACCACTTTGAAGACATACGATCTTGAGCAAGTGAGTGAATCATGTGAGCCCTGAGCTCTTGCACTGGTAAGTGGGAATGGCTTGGCACACCACTGATAGCCACTGCAGACACATGAGCATGATGAACTTGGCATCTGGAGTGCAGCAGTGCCTACAGGAACCGAGGGGAAGAAAGTGAACAGAGAAATGTTGCAGAGGCCAACGCTGCATCATACAGATGACTCTGGTCCTCTGGACTCCAGAAATAACAGTCCTGCCAGCCGACTTCTTTCCCTGGAACTCAGTCTCCCCTCCTTGGCTACTCTACAAACCTTGACATTTTGCTACTCTCTCTCTTGCCTCATCCCTCTTCAGAGTTATCCTGTCCCAACTTAAACCACCTAACAGACCCTTTCTGAGAAGTCACCAACACATTCCCCAAAGACCTGTGGTCTACTGGGCTTCTCCTTTACTCAAATGACACACTCTGTCTGTGACATTATTCTTTAGTACCATGCGTCCTTATTTTCCGTAACTCTCCAATTTCCAGGGAGTCTAATTCTACATGATTTTTTAACATTTCTTACCTAAAAGAATTCACTTTCCTCCACTTTTGCAAACCTCCCCACTGACTCCTTTCCCTCCTGCTGGTCACCTGATCTCTCTGATGACTCACTGGATCTTCTTGCTGTTGAAAGGATGAGGAAGCCACTCTGCTGATGCCAATCCCTGGTGAGAATGTGGGGAACGGAAGAAAGCCACATAGTGCTGGTGAGAGTGTAAATTGGTATGACCAACTGGAAATCAATTTGGCAACACTTTATAAAGCCAGAGATGCTCAGACTCTTTTCCTTCCTAGGTGGTCGCCCTGATAGTAATTGTCATACATGGAGTCTTACTTGGTTAAGACGCTGATCTCACTGCTTTGTTCTCTTGAAGGAGGTGCTTCCGTTATCCTAATTTTACTGAAGGAGGCACAGAGAAACAAAGAAACATGTCCAAGATCACACTGTTGGGACTTTGTGGTGGAGCTTGGATCAGGAGGGGGCAATTGGGCTTCAGAGCCTAAGCTGTCATCCACCAAACTTCCTAGAGAAGCTCATACCCCAGAAGTGACATCTACAAATGTTCACAATAGCGCTGAGAATGCCAGAAGGGGTGAATGACCATACTGCCCCTCCATAGGGGAACGGGTGGATGGATCCGTGGGCTACTGTTCAGGAGCCCAAAGGAATGAACTGGCTCCATGAATATCAAGAAATAGACTCTTGTAGTAAAAAAAAAAAAAAAAAAAAAAAAAAAAAAAAAAAGCAAGGTGCAGTAAGATCTATACAATAACACCAGGGATGTAAAACTTTAAAATGCATGTAACAATAGCACATAGTTTCTAGGTAGCTATTCCTGTAGTAGTTAAAAATCTTAGATGTCCATGAACTAGATCTGTTGAAAGACATCTCAAGGGATGGAGGGAAAGAGAAGGAATGAAGGTGATTTTCTCCGGGTTTGTCACATTTAAGCACAAAGGAGAGGATGGATGAAAATATGGCAAAATATGAATATTTGTTTAAACCAGGTACTGGCTCTGTAAGTATCATGTTATGTTTTCATTCTTGTCTACATGTGGGAAATTTTTTATACACACAATTTGAAAACATTCCAAAGAAATGAGAAATTAGCCAAAAACCTTACAGGGAGGGACCATCATTCTGGGGGCTTTTCAAGTAAAACAAAGTAATTCTCTAGAATTACTAGAGAATGGATTAAAGGCTCAATATTGTGAGGGAATAAAGGGAAGGAAAGGTACTTTCTAGAAGCCTGGAGATTAGTTAAGGAGACAGAGCCAGACCTATACAACAATTCAGAAATAACACAGGCGCAGGCAAGGAATTGTGAAGGGCAGTCTATTCCTGCCCGAGGAATCCCACTGGAGTGGTTTCAGCAGCTTGGCTCTGGGCGATGTCGCAGGAGAAGGACACTGTGCAGGGCTAGTCTTTGAGCGATGACTGGCCCTTTAAGTGTGATCTCCGGTGTGAGTGACAGCAGAGGCTCTGCTCTTCAGGAGTGGAGGATAGGAAACACCTCGGCCGCCCATCTACATGGACAGCCTGTTACCAATGTAAAGCAACCAAAAAAATGTAATCATATTATTTTGTAGCCAGCCCTCAGTTTGTACATCACGTGTCCACAGATTTTGTGTAATTAGAGCCCAGAGATGATACCTGAGGTATTTATCGAACACGTTCATTCTGACTGTGTAATATTTGTTATTTATTTATCTCTCTAAACGTACATGATACTTGACAAATATGTAGAAAGACAAGTTTCCTGCCCTGGGGAGTTTATGTTCCAGTGTGCACAAATAGAACAGAGGGGTAGGATCTTGACTTGGGGAAGGCTTGGCAGCTAGGGAGAGACTGCCTAGGTCGGAGAGAAGGGAAGCTGAAATCTCCGGAAAAGTGGGGATGGGCATGCGAAGGGAATGGAGGACTTTAAAAGAAAGCCTTTAAAAATAAGCATGATGTTGAGTCAGTATAATGTCCTTGAAAAACCTTGATGAGAGCAAGGGTAAAGGTCAAGATTGTGACAAGAAGCTGAATAATGTGGAAACGTTAGTACCTGGGGAGCTGCCACCATGTACTGCACCAATTGTATGTGATGGACTGGACTCCTCATGTCTATCATGTCACAGAGTCCAAAAAGCTGATTTTAGTGTCAACACACTCCATATGTGGAAACTGAGGTTCAGAGAGGTTAAGTATCTTGTCTAGGATGTCACAGCTCATAAGTGGATGAGCCTGAATTCAAGTCATATTTGACTCCAAAGTCTATGCTTTTTACTCTACATTCCCCACAAAGCAAAGAGAATGTCAAGAAATGAGAAATAGACAGGAGGATTAGAACACAGGCTAACTGTACACCCTTAGCAACAATACAGGGCAATCACCACAGCATCGAAGGGAACAAATTTCCTTATGTGAGAAAAAAGTGAGCCACTGCTAGTAAGTTCAATGACTGAACTGAACTGCATTTATCACTAGTATATTAAGACAGAAGAATCTGTTGAGATTTATGCTAATGGACAGGTAGAGCAGTCAGAGAGTAGAAACATATGGTGTGGCCATGGAGAAAAAGAGCAATGAGGAAAGATGAACAGGAAACTCTTCAAACTTCCTCAAGAAGTGAACATGGGGCACCTGGGTGGCTCAGTGGTTTGTGTCCCACTCTTGATTTCAGCTCAAGTCATGATCTCAGGGTTGTGAGATCAAGCCTATGATCAAGTTGGGCTCTGTGCTGGACATGGAGTCTCTTTGAGATTCTCTCTCTCTCCTTATCTCTCTGCCCGTTTCCTCTCACACATACACTCTCTCCATAAAAAAACAAGAACAAAACAAAACAAACAAATAAACAACAACTGAAAAACCAGAACAAAACAAAAACATCTCCCAAACTAGTGGACATTTAAGAGCCCTGGATTTGCAAGTAAATGTACCTTTCATTCTTTTTTTAATTATTGAAGTATAGTTGACACACAATGTTTCATTATTTTCAGGTGTGCGACATAGTGATTGGACAACTCTATACATTATGTTATGCTCACCACAGGGATAGCTACCTTCTGTAACCATACAATGCTATTACAGGTGGCCAAAAGATACATAAAAATGCTCAACATCATTCATCAACAAGGGAATGCAAATCAAAACCACAATGAGATATCATTTTATGCTGTCAGAATGGCTAGTATCAGAGAGACAAGAAATAACAAACGTGGGCAAGAATGCAGAGGAAAAGGAACCCTGTTGGTAAGAATATAAATTGGTGCAACCATTGTTGGAAAATAGCATGGAGGGTCCTCAAAAAATTAAAAACAGAAATAACCATACAATCCAGTAAATCCACTATTGGGTATTTACCCAGAGAAAATGGAAACACTAACTTAAAAAGACATATGCACCCCTATATTCATGGCAGCATTATTTACAATAGCTGAGATATGGAAGAAACCTAAATGTCCACCATAGATGAGTGAATAAAGAAACTGCAGTATATATATACAGTGGAACATTACTCTGCCATAAAAATGAGTGAGATCTTGCCATTTAAGACAATATGGATGGACCTTTCATTCATGAATCTATGATTAGGCTGTATTGGCTGCCTGCCTCTTTTTTGCCCCAACTGCACAGGAATCCATTGGCATGGAAATTTGCCTATCATTTCCCATTTCTTTTCCAAAAGCATTAAAGCAACTTTGAATAAAGTATATCTGCCCAATAATGTTCATAAAAGTGAAATAATTATAAATTTATAACTATAGATTATAAATTATATATATATAATTATATATATAACTCCTTATTTTATATATATATATTATATATATATAATTATATATATATATATAACTCCTTACCCCCAGTCAACCACCTACTAACTCAATCTCATACTTAAAGACCCAACTTAAAATTCCTTATCGATCTGGTCCTTCTATCTTGTCCTACTGCTGTTCCATGCACTTAATTTTATTATAGCATTTATCATATGGTCTTATAGTTAGCCGTTTCATGCAAGCTTTCTTACTAGACTATGAAGTCCTTGAAGGTAGGAATCAAGTTGTGTTCATCTTTGTGTGCACTGTACTTTGCAAAGTATCTGACACATGTTAGGTACTCAAATAGTTATTGAATAAATAAATGATTAAATTTGAATCAAAGAAAAAAAGAAAGCAAGTATTCTAAACTAAAGAGAAACAGAAAATCACATTATCATTAACAAAAGGAAAAGGCAAACCATTCTTGGAGAAGCAGTGTTTATTCTAACTGGAGTGCTGGGGTGGCTCAGTCAGTTAAGCGGATTGCCTTTGGCTCAGGTCATGATCCTGGAGTCCTGGGAAAGAGCCCTGCATTGGGCTCCCTGCTCAGCAGAGGAATCGGCTTCTCCCCCTCCCCCTGCTCATGCTCTCTCTCTCACCCACTCTCTTTCAAATAAATAAGTAAAATCTTAAAAAAAAAATGCCTAATTACCTTTGGGGGGCATTTAATAAGTTATAAATTAATTTTCCAAGCAAAAGATTTATGTTAAATAAAGAATACATATCTACAAAACAATGATTGGCTTGTCAAAGAATTATGACTAGGGATTCCCAGTACCATTGACAAAAGATCCCTACATTTATTAAAAGATTATGACACTATTACCATGAAAGTGTTTTTTGCTTTGTCATTGGTGAGTTATGATGCCACCAAAGGAAATACCATTTTAATCACCCATCAATGTAATGGACAATGGCATTATTTTTTTAACAATATGCCGAGTTCCCTCTCTTCCACTGTATTTGTTTTGAGACATTGTGGTTCAGTAGAGAGGATGCACTTGGAATCAGGCGTCCTTAGCTTCATTTCCTAGTTCAGCCACGTACTGCTATGAGATCCTGGAAAAATTATAGAACCTTTCTGAGCCTCAGTTCCTCATCTGTAAGAAAGACAGAAACAGCATAGCAGGTAGTGTATGTCAAGTACCTAATAATACAGTGGTCCTCCTATGGTGGCTGCTCAAGGCTAGTTACTATTCGGGGCAAAGATCCAATTGTTCTTAATTAGGACACTTGCAATCAACCATTCCATACATTTTTAGGGTAGTACGAAGGCAGTGAGCACATTTCACATTGTTTCCTTGGGGTATGTTTCTTTGACCGTTGCCCTCCTGATGATTGCCAACGTGTTGCAACAGGGGAGCTGCATGCAACTTTTGTCCAGCTGAAGCCATCTTGCTTCCACTGGTGCTATTTTCCCCTGGTATTTATCACACAGATCCTGCGGGAGCAGACCCCAGAATTTTCATCGATCTATGCTGTCCTTTTTAAATCTCCACAGCCTACATCTTGGTCTTTATCATCTACCTACACAGACCTTGTTCCAGTTCTTTCCATAAAAATAACCAGGAAAATCTTCTTCAAATAATGAGTTCAGGGTTTAATTACCCCTTTCAAGAATTTAAGAGGTAAGATGTGCTAACCTGTCAGATTATGGGCCCAACTGTATCAGTATTTTTTTTTTCTACATCAAGGAAAATTATATGGGGAGTCTAAAGAGGTTATGAAAATACCTTAGTTATCTCCCAACAACTTCCTAATAACATACTGCCTAATATAGCTAGAATGTCTATGTTTCTTTAGGATTGGTTTCTTGATATAGTCAATTACTGTGTGGCAGAGAGGGTCCCACAAGAGAAAGGACATGAATCTTTTTTTTTTTTTTTTTTTTTTTGGTTAATCTCAAGGTCTCTGTAGAGAATGGGAAATGATCACCTAAAGCATGGTAGCTAGAGCTGGGGTCGGTGATACCTGAGATCATGTGTTTATTTCAATGAAGAAGTGAGGAGAAAAATGCTGATCTGGTGATTTCTACTTCTCCCATAAAATGGGACTTCAGAAGGAAAAAGTAAGGACATATCTGGGCCCACAAAGATATGATAAAGCCCTGCCCATGAGGGAGGGTCATAGTAACTATCTCAATAGGTACTATTGACTTAGAGCCTTCTGTCCCTGAGTGTCATTCTCTTTTTGAATCGTGATTTGTGCTCCTCAGAAATAAAGATAGGGCTGAGATGCTGAATTCTGTGGCTTCCCAATTATTTTCTATATAGTTAAATTTAAACTACTCCATTCTTTATCAATCACAAATATTTATTCACTGACCACTGCAATGACTGCTACAACACAAATAAAGCAGGATATGACCACAGTGGACCTTTGAAGGATTTAAGAATTTTTTTCTTTTTTATTGGCTGCTCAGTGTTCAAGCCCCTTCCTCCTTGTGGGAACGCACTAGTGTGTGGTATTGGTGGGATGGAAGAAGAGTGGGACAGATGTCCCTTTTCCCTGTCCTTCCTGTAGCTACCGTGTAGGCATAATGATGTAGACTGAGATCATTTCTCCCTTTGGGGCTTTCGCCCCGCCAGCAGTAATACAAAGACACTGGGATTGGTTAGATATTATATATGGCAGCACAGAGAGTCCAGCAGCCGTGGTGTCTGTCGAGGCAGGGATGGTGTGACCTGTAGCAGTATCTTAGCCAGACAGTTCCTATGGCCTGAACTTGACTGTGATTCTTATGATTGCATCTCTGGTTCCTGTCTGCTTTCTGACTCTGCCTCTCAGGCCTCCCTTTATATGTTGTCTGAGTTGGTTAGAGCAAGTTTTCTGTTGCTTCTCAGCTAAGTCTGATTAATGAAGTACAAACACGGCTTCTTTCCACACATGCTGTCTCAGGCCTTCAGTCTGTCTCCATCTTGCGGCTCCGCTAAGTGAGCTTGATGTCCAAGGCGCTGCAGCAGGGAAGAATGTGAGAGCTTCCGCTCTCTCGCATGCCTTGGCTCAGGAGCACACACAGCACTTCCTCTCCTGACCATTAGCCAGAACCCGTCACACGGCCCCACCCGACAGCAAGGAGGCAGGAAGTGTCATCTTCCTGTGTATTGAGGAGGGAGAGGAGATTGCGTGTGGAGACACTGGATGTCTGTGCCATGGAGAGTTAATAAGACTGAGTGGCTAGAAGTTCACTAGCAGGGGAAAGTGAGAGAGGCTTAGAGAGGCGGAGAAAGGAGATCCGCAACAGTCAGTGCTTCCTCAGACTTACTCTGGACCAGGGTCTCCTGGTCCCTTAGCCGCTTGCTCTGCCTCAGCCTTGGCTAGAATCTAAGGTGTTGACCAGTCACTGGCAGGGCGGGGCTGCGGAGCTTCTCTTGTCTCTTCTGGACTTGAATGAAATGCTGAGCTGGCAGGGTGTGTAGTCTGGCTTTCCAAGAGGATGCCAGAGGGGCTGAGTGTGGCAACCTGGAAGGGCTGGCAGGCTAACTGCCTGTGGGTCCCACTTTGGCTGATGGAAACCAGGAGTCAGGAAGGAAGAAGGCAGACACATTTCCTCTTATTCCTCCTTCCCCACAGTTTTTCCAGAAGGTCAGACAGGAGACCTGCTGTATCTGCCTCATTGTAAAGTATGCCCCCCCCCCATGGAAATCCTTCATGTTCTATGACCATCTTTTCCTGTTTCATTTTCTTTTCTCTATACTCTGGCTGGTTTGGGATTGTATTCCCAAATAAAACCTTGTAAGAAAAACCTCCGTGTCCTCTGCTATTACTTTACTTTCTAGTACTACCATACTTACACTTCTGATCACCAAATGTGTGGGGGTTTCTCCCCACACATTAAGCATTTCCCCAATTCTTGGTGGACCCCTGCTGAATGTCCTACAGTTTTATTCAGTTCTGACACTATCTACCTTGAGTTATCATCAGATCCCACAAGGTTAGGGCTCAGTCCCACAAGACTGTCACCACTTTAGGGGCCAATTAAAAGTTCCAGGTTGTCACCTGCACTTCCGGCCCACTGGCTATCATTCAGGGTTCCCATGACCCTCTTTTTCAGTTCAGTAATTTGCTGGAACAGCTCACAGAATTCAGGGAACTTCTTTCATTTACTGGTTTATTATATAATGAAGACTGTGATAAAGGGTGTTGATAAATAGCCAGGTGAAGAGATATGCAGTGCAAGGTTCAGAAGTGTCCTGAGAGCTGGGGCTTCCATCCCCATTGAGTTGGGATGTGTCACTGTTTTGGCACATGGATGTGTTCACCAAGCCAGAACCTCTTTGATCCCATAGACTAGGGATTTTTATGGAGGCTTCCTCACATAAAAATGTGATTAATTATTAACTCAATCTCCAGCCCTCTCCTCTCCTCAGAGGATGGGGGATTGAGCTGAAAATTCCAAATTTTGGAATCATGGCTTAGTCTTTGTGGTGACTAAGCTATTCTGAAGCTATCCAGTAACCTACCAAGAGTTACCCATTAAAACAAAAGATTCTTGGGCACCTGGGTGGCTTAGTTGGTTAAGCATCTGCCTTCAGCTCAGGTCATGGTCCCAGAGTCCTGGGATTGAGTCCTGCATCAGGGTCCTTGCTCTGCAGGGAGTCTGCTTCTCCCTCTCCTCTGCCCTTCCTACTGCTCATGCTCTTTCTTGCTCTCAAATAAATCTTAAAACAATAACAACAACAGATTTTCCTACCACCCAGGAAATTTCAAGGGGTTTAGGAGGTTTGTTAAAGCTTTGTTAAAGACCAAATATTAGAACAAAAGATGCCCCTAGCACGATTACTGCTTCAGGAATTACAATGGTTTTAGGAGCTCTGGCCAGGAGCCAGGGACAAAACCTCAAATATAATATATATATATATATATATATATATATATATATATATATCATTATATCACAATATAACAAACACCAACACATCAGCAATTAGGCTCTGCTTTCTAGAGATCCCAGACTAAAAGAAGCCTTCATGTAAAATGAGTTAACATTATACAAGCTTAGGTGCCTGGCTGGCTCAGTCAGTAGAACACGTGACTCTTGATCTCAGGGTCAGGAGCTCAACCCAGACCCTGGGTGTGGGGCCTACTTAAAAAATATACACAAGCTTACTTATGGTTTTAAAATACCAGCTGCATGTGAGATTTACACTAAGAAAACTTACAGAATAACAGTGCAGTTGGTTATAAGTAGAGACAACTGTGTAAATTCAGAAAGGATTCCTTTTTGTATTTGGAGATCTTTCACTGTTAACTTGAGAGGGATACAGAGTTTTAGGGACTTTCAGATCATATAAACAGAACTAGAACTATATTGCAGTGAAGGTAAATCCAGTCACTACACAAGAGCAGGAGGTAGCACAATCAGTGCAACTATGAAAACAATAAGTAGAATTTGTAACTCGGAATATGTCATATTCAGATATAAAGCAAATAATTTAAGATACAAATAGATAGGAGTCAGATGGAATAGAGCCAAATCAGTTAACCAAGTCCAAAATCACTGGACTGTCTGAGAACAAACTTAAGTTCCTGTTAAGATTCTTGCTGAGTTATACAGCAATTTGATAAAACACGCAGACTGTTCTACAAGGTTCTGAATGGAATGTGTGCCTAGAAAAAAATAACTTCTGCTAGAAATGTCAAGCAGATTCAAAATCTGGAAATATATAAGAGCATATCATACTATATGTGTTTACGATATAAAATCTCTAATGGAGGAGTTAAAAATTTAGTTTTCTACACCTTATACTGTCCTACGCTATCCTTACCAGTGGTCCTTCAGCTTCTGTTTGCAGAATTCTAGTCATTGAAAAATTCAACCAATGTTTTCTGACGTCATCGTATGTGAGTGCATGTGTGTGTGTTTTAAAAGCAAAATCTGCCTGCCTTTAAACTGAACTGATCTTAGGTCCCTAAACCAGCTAAGAATGGTCTAATCCCTTTTCCACATGATGGTCCTTAAAATGCTTGAGATAGTTTTCATGTTTCCCCTGGATCTCCTGTGCTCCAGGCTGAATGTCTACTACATCATCCATCCTACCTTCTAGGATTCTGTGTTTTAGTTTTGTTTGACATGGTCCATATTTAGTTTCTAAGTGAAGGGGACAGTCGCTTACTTTCTCTGATTGAGGAATTATATCCTTCAAAACTGTGGTGCCCAAAGCTGGACACAGTATTTTAGGTATTGTCAGGTCAGTCCAGAATAGATCAGATTGTCAATTCCCTCAGTAACGATTCCATACTTCCACTAATGTAGTCTAAAACTATGCTGTTATTTATTTATTTAACTGTTGTTCGTAATAAAACTTAGAGTCAGCCAACCATTAGTTTTTTGCCCCTTTCTTTTGTTTCTCAGGCAGGTCTTTCCCATTCTGCGCTTGGTACTGATTTTTTTTGAACCCAAATTAAAGGCCTTTCACTGTTACTAAACTTCATCTTATCTGACTCAGGCCATTATTAAGGCCCGTGAAGACTTTTTTTTTTTATTATTATTATTCAAAAATCTGCCAACTGAGTGGCTCAGTTGGTTAAGCGTCTGCCTTAGGCTTGGGTCATGATCCCAGAGTCCTAGGATTGAGTCCTGCATCGGATTCCCTGCTCAGTGGGAAGCCTGCTTTTCCCCCTGCTTGTTCTCCCTCTAAATAAATAAAATCTTAAAAAAAACCCTGCCACCTAATGTATTTACTATATGTTTAGATTTTGATCACATGTCTTCAACAATAAGCAAATTGACAAGGTTGAACCAGGATGGTGCCTGTGACAAGCCAAGAGATAGCCCAGGTTGATCGCATCCAGTTAATCAATTCTCATTGGGGTACCATTATCAGTCAGTTCTATACGATTGTACCAAACTCCAGGAGACTTTATTGGAATACCACTGAAATACATTTCCCCTTGGTTTACCACTGTTCTCATCTACCACATTATTAATGGACATCCAACTAGGTGTAATCAGCTAGTCTAGACATTGCCAACTGGCCTGGCAGTCATAGGCAGGTCTTGGTGTTCACCTGTTGGGCGTAAGCAATGTCACAAAACATCAACATCAGACTAGGCCACTCTCTGACCATGGTGGATCAAGATAATGACTCTGTAATTATGTCTGAACACAAACAAGACATGAACACTGTCCAAGCCATAGATTACCAAACATTGCCCTTTTCCAGCTAATGTGACTGCTGCTTCTTTGGCCATGATAGCTTTATCCTCACCCTAGTCTGTCCTTTCTATAGATACGATTTATTGAGATACTTAATCATAGAAATATCCCTGCTCTCTGATAATAGAGAGCCTTGCCTAAGTCACCTATTCAAAGCATAAATTCTGTAAAGGTTCTTTCTAACATCCTCTTACTAACATGCCCCATTGTTTCCCCTAGGGAATGCTATCCCTTGCTGTAACAAGTGATAAACCCAGCATTGTCAACTACAGGTATGTTCCTGGTGGCCTTTGGCTGGAGGATGTTCACACACTGCCAGAAAAGAAGGTATTCTTAACACGTTTGTGTGTGTATGCAAACGGACACCCTCCCCATGTATTATTTTCATTTTTGCTCTGAATATCAGACAGGAGTCCACAGTCACCAAATGCTATTACTATTTTCCCTGCAAGGATCCAGAATGGCCCACTGGCTCTCCAATCAGGAGGAAATATCCTTCTCTCACCTCTACTTGGGCATGGCTCTGTTCATGCTAGTTCAAGCCTCAGTGGTGAGAACTGGGGCAGAGTCTATACACTCCTGACCCCATGTCTCTCAGCTCAAGTCTTCTACTTAAGCTGCTGCCACCAAATCCAGTGATGCTTGAAGTGGCATAAGGAAACGACTTCGTTTGCGGTGACTGTGGTGTCTGGCTCTGGAAGAGCAATTCTTCCCTAAAGTCATGGGCCAAGGCCAGGGGTGGGCTAGAGATAAAAGATTTCCTCCTCCCTGCAGTACCAGCTAGAACCCTCACTGAACCAGATCCAGCATTACAAATACCGTATTCATATGTAGCTTGATATAGTCATTTAGTTTCAGGGAACGTCAGTGTTTTCTTGGCACTGGATGCTACTTGCTCTTGAAGCCTGTGATTTAAAAAAACAACAAAAACTTTTCTACTACCAGTTTCCATACTAACTGTGGCCTCTTACATTGTAACAGCTTTGCTCTTTCCATTGACTTCAGTAAATTTATTTACTAAATTTACTAAATTTATTTATTAAATTAATTTATTAAATTTATTTTACTGGAGCTGTGGAGAATACGAAGATGAATCAAATGCAGCTCTTATTTGAAGAAGTGTCTAATCTACAAAAGGGTGTCAGACATGTTTGTAAGTAACCTGGGCATCACTCCTGCAGTCAACAGAGGTCTGTTAAGAACCTAGTCAGTGCCAGACACTATGACCTAAGTTGCACGTTGATGAATGTTATGAAGATGACACGCTACAAGGATGGCCTTCAAAGGGTACTAATCTCTATTTACTGAGCACCTTCTATGTGCTGCTACTAAACCAAGAACTTTTGCCTGAGCATCTCCCTTCATCCTCAGAAGGACCCTTTGGGATTCACGATGTTATCACCCCGATTTGCAGAGGAGATAGCTGTGGCTATGGCAGAACTTGCTAAGATCCCAGAGCTAGTTAGTACTGCAGTCAGGATTCAGACCCAGACAGTCTGCCTTTGGATCTGCGCCCTTAATAGATACTCCTAATTGGTGTTTTATATTCTTTTGGCCGGCAGCTTTTTGGGATGTTGCTGATCCTGGAGAACCTCTGCTCTGGGGAAGCTTAGAAAAATTACAGTGCAACCAGACATTTTAGAAGGTGTGTGAGGTTTTTTTTTTTTTTCTTTTCCCTGCAGTTGCTTCGCATGGGAGCACGTGTGAATACATAGGCACCAAAGCAGAGCCTGGAGTCCACGGCTCTGACTGTACTCCCCTTGTTCTATGTATTCTGTACAGTCTTGGGAGGTTATTTTTAATGCAACATGCCAGAGTGGCATGTTGAAAGATCCATAGTAACCAGCTAACAGTAACAGCAGGGCCTGCCAAGTAAAAGTTCCGTAAATCAGTCATAAATGCAGTTACAAAATCCGGCCAGCATCGTGCGCAGGAGGGAGTGTCCTTGGAGGAGGCACAATTCACGCACAGTTTCATGGGATCACCTCAAAATTCCCTGGGAGTAAAGAACTCTTGTGGCATTTTTTTTTAAAGGATCAAAAAAGGGAGAGAAGGCTTCCTGTAACTTTATTCTAACAGGGAGCTCTCTCCTGTGGAATCAGGTAGATCGGAAAAGCTAAGGGTAAGATGCTCAGAGAAACGAATGTTTGAGATACTGAGTACCCTCCTTTCTCACGTCTTTAATAGTTTTGGAATCATTCCTCTTCCACTACCACAGCCCACGTTCAGGCCCTAGGAAGTTGGGAGTACTGAAAAGCCTCAGAGCCTTTATCCCTCCTCCCTCAAATCTACCGAATTCTCAACAGTAAAAACCACCTCGGCAGGATTTTGGACGTCTCACTTACCCTTCAGTGAAAATTTTACAAGGAGCTCCCAAGTGCTACCAAACCAAATAGAAGCTCACACTTTGAAACACTAGGGGCTTTCTCCTGTGACAGCAAACTTTGTGAGAGGGTAAGGTGCTTTACTCGGGATTTGGGAATAAGGACTTTCTTATCAGGCAATGGGTATGTCATTAACAAATACTAACAATTAAGGGGTTACCTCTGCAAAGCCAGAGAAATCATCTTTATGGATTTGGCTCCCTGGTGTTTCAGAAAATCTAGACATAGGAAAAAGGCCATTCATTGCCCCCAGAGAATATTATACAAATAGAGAATATCCCAGGAGCAGACAATTTTTAAAAAAGATTTTGTTTATTTATTTATGTGAGAGGGAACACAAGCAGGGGGAGGGGGAGAGGGAGAAGCGGGCTCCCCGTGGAGCAGGGAGCCCCATGCGGGACTCAATCCCAGGACCCTCAGATCATGACTTGAGCCGAAGGCAGACTGGCCCAGGAGCAGACAACTTGAGCCTTGATAACTTAATGCTCAGTGAGAGTTCATCTGTGCATTGCATGCAGGAGTGGACCCTTAAACGCTTTTTCCCAACCACCCATGACCGTTCACATCACCCGTACCTCTTTACTTCACTTTGCAAGGGGCTGATTCTCCCCCTGCCTATCTATTCCTTTACAAATCACTGCCTCCTGGAGAGGGAGACCTTGGGGAAAGGTAAGAGAGTACTCAAGAAACCCTAAGGGAAAACTACTCAAGCAATGCCACCCAAAGAGCAATTATAAATGACATAAAACCTCTTTGACTATATAACGTTAAGTTATTGGGAAAATAGGCTTTAGCTGGTGGAATGAGGTGTGGCCGTGCAACCGGAAAGGCTAGAGATAAGGTTAAGTGGAAAGCTCTTTCCAAGATGCCTACTCAGGACGCCTACCTGGGTTGGGATTTCCCCATTGTAGGTTTTCCCCCAGAATGAGAGTCTAGTTGAACAGAAGGGAGTTATGAAACTGATTTTTCTCTATTTACTGCAAACGTTTTAATTTCAGGGACTTCAATACTTTAAGGATTCCCTTCCCCTCCCTACCCTTCTCCGTTCTGTTCCCTTCTCTTTCCCCTTCCCTTCCCTTCCCCTTTTCCTTTTCTTTCCCTCTCTCTCCCTCCCTCTCTTTCTTTCTTCCTTTTCCCCACTTTGATGCAATATACATGACATAAAATTGATCATTTTAGCCATTTTTAAAGTGTCCAATTACCTGGCATTAAATACTTCACGATATTGTGCAACCATTACCACTATTCATTTCCAGAACTTTTTCGTCAACTCAAAGAGAAACTCTATATCCATTTAACAACAGCTCCTCCGCCTGGCCCCTGGAAACCTCTATTTTCTGTCTCAATGATTTGCCTTTTTAAGGTACGTCATATAAGTGGAATCATACACGATTTGTCCTTTTTTGTGAGCAAAATAAGACATTAAATATAAGATCTTCAAGGTTCACCCCACATTATAGCATGTATTAGACCTCCATTCCTTTTTAGGCTGAATAAATATTCCGTTGTATGTACATACTGCATTTTGACGATCGTTGAAGTCTATTTGTGTCATGTCTACCTTTTGGCTCTTGTGACTGCTACCACGAACATCAGTGTACCAGTATGTGTTTGTCCTTGCTTTCAATTCCTTTGGGTGTATACTTAGAAGTGGAATTGCTGGATCATGTGGTAGTTCTTATGGTAGGAAAGCCATATTGTACAGCACGAAAGTACTTTCAAAGCTGAAGAGACACTATTCATGACACTGGACAACAGGTCTACATTGGGAGTGTCCCAAGCAAAGTGGGGTAAGTGGTTCCTCTTATTTTATACCGTAATCTCCTTTTGGAGATTTAAATGAACATCAGGATTTTAAAAGGTTCTGAGAAGTACTCTAGTGAAAGAAACCTGTTTTATACTGGTAAATCCTGCATTTCCCAAATTCATGTGACCATGGAACACCCTCCCTCTCTCCCCCCTTCGAGGAGCACATATTAGCCCCTAATAAGTGCTACAAAAGCAGAGAAGTGAGAGCGGTGGGATCCAAGGAGGGTTTGTTCTGGCATAAAGACAACAGTGGAAGACAGACTTATTAGAAAGATGGATTGAGCCATATGATATGGCCTTTGAGGGCCAGACTGAGACCTTTTTTCTTTTTTTAACTTGATGAAAGCCATGATCATACAGTGGCACCAGAATAAGTGCCTATATCTTGAAAAGAATTTTGAAAAACTTTCAGGAAGCTAAAATGGTATATTTTTCCTTGTTTTCCTATTCCTATTCCTTTTTTAATCTCTGAAATTAGGAGGGATGAAAAACTACAATTTAGGGACTTTCTTCAGTTCATGAGGTATTAAGGGCTGAGTGGTAAAACCACTATCTGAAGTCATGTCTTCTTCTCTTACTCTGGTTTCATTTCTGAGTTCTAAAGGATAAAGGGATGGAGGAATGACAGGTTTTTAAAAGAAAAGTCCTTTTGATTCTACTTGCTATTGTGGGTGCTACATTCTAAGATGTAGATTTCGATAGAAAGAGTTGGCCTGGCTAGAGAAGCATGGTGATGAAACAAGTATCAGTTATTATCATTGCTTGATGACAGACTTAAAAAAAAATTATGTATGTATATATGTATGTATGTATGTATTTTAGGGAGAGAGTGAGTGGGAGGAGGAGCAGAGAAGTGGGGGAGGGAGGGGGAAAGAATCGAAAGCAGACTCCAAGCTGAGCACAGAGCCCAAGGACGCAGGGCTCGATCTTAGGACCCCGCGGTCATGACCCTAGCTGAAATCAAGAGTCAGATGCTTAACCCACTCGGCCACCCACATGCCCCTAGACTTTCCTTAAGTAGGGAGTCACATATCACACAACCTGATTTATAGGCCAATAGATAAGAAGGAGGAATAATTAAACTCCTTGAGAAGCTAAGTTCCCTACGCACTTGGTGCCACCAACAATTCTCAGAAATACTCCCCTACTCCTTCATACACACTTCTGGTAAATTTAGTAAGCTCGATTTCTAACGAATAATAAATTTAATAGAAAATCAAACGGAAGGAAAAATTAACAGTGGTCCATACATTTAAGTGAAATGCAGAGTGTAATACTATAAAAATTTGAGACAGGACTCAGATTGTGTCAGGTTCTAAAGGCATTTTAAAGGCAAAGAGTTCATTAAATCTTGACTATGCTCTCTGATAACACTATTCAGTCATACCATAGAATTATACTTATTCATAAGGACTATGTTGGTCCCTCAGAGGATGTAGAAGCATGTTCCATTATTCTGTTTAAGATGGTAAGAAAGCAATAAGATATTTTAGAAAGGTTTCAATCCAAAATGCCTGTGATTTTGAAAGTGTGTTCATTTTAAGGTGTCCCTTATCTTGGGGAGTCATTGTATAAATCTGCTATTTCATGCAGGTGTCATTTCCTTCAGAAAGAAGTCCATTGTCAATTTTTTTCCCAACCGTATTTCAACATAAATTATTAATCTCGTAGGTTAAACGAGGATCAACGTGGCAACAAAGTGTTTTGAAAACAGTCTCTTGTGATTTGAAGATCAAATAAATCATTAAATTAAATTACTCTACAATCAAAGGTTTATGACTGTTTAAAGTCAGGCAGCCAGTGGCACTCTATAAAGGAACACCGACTGAATTCTGTCATAAAATACAGCAGCTAAACTCTCTTATCGCCTTAAAAGCCACTTGTGGTTCTTATATGACGCTGGCTGTTTGGGTTGGCGGGGGCAAGTCCCTGTGTCAAGGAGCAGCTGTGGGCCCTATATCAGCTGCCTTCCAGAAAGCAGAGGGCCAGTGGTGTGGTCCACAGGCAGCTAATCTTTCTTCAGAATATTTGATTTTGGAGTGTTTTGGCCTACCCTAAAAACACTTGGCAAATTTTAACTTCATTGAAAAGTAGGGAGGTGGGGGGAAGTTGCCCTTAAGGTAGACAGAAATAGAGTCCAGAAGTTCTGAAAAATTAACGCTATTTAATGCTCAGTTTGCCAATGTTGAAAATAATAAAACACAGTTTATAACATATGGCCATCCTCCTTATTTCTTGGCAAACAATAGCATTTCTACTTCCCATTCCAAATTGAACTAGACAGCTGAAGAGTGAATCATATTAGAAAAGTACATTTCCTCTTGGACTATCTGAACATGCTCAAATTTATCAGAGTCCTAATAATTTAATGAGGCTTGGTTTTATCCATTCTTTATCAGAAATCTAGATGGATTTCTAAAACAATGACAACAAAACCCCAAAAGGCCTGGTCTCTGATATATTAGTAAACTTTGGGCCTTAAAAAAAAAAACAATAGGGGGAAAGCCTGGGTGGCTCAGTGGGTTAAAGCCTCTGCCTTCGGCTCAGATCATGATCTCAGGGTCCTGGGATCAAGCCCTGCATCGGGCTCCCTGCTCAACGGGGAGGCTGCTTCCTCCTCTCTCTCTGCCTGCCTCTCTGCCCACTTGTGGTCTCTGTCTGTCAAGTAAATAAATAAAATCTTAAAAAAAAAAATAGGGGCACCTGGGTGGCCCAGTAGTTGGGCTTCTGCCTTCCGCTCAGGTCATGATCCTGTGGTCCTGGGACCGAGTCCCACATCAGGCTCTCTGCTCAGCAGGAACTCTGCTTCTCCCTCTCCCACTCCCCATGCTTGTATTCCCTCTCCCACTGTATCTCTCTCTGTCAAATAAATAAATAAACTATTTAAAAAAAAAACAACCAAAAAACCAACAGCTATAATGTTTATTTGCTCAATTGGTTGAGTGACTGCCTTCAGCTCAGGTCATGATCCTGGAGTCCCAGGATCAAGTCCTACATCGGGCTTCCTGCTCAGTGTGGGGTCTGCTTTCCCCTCTGACCTTCCCCCTCTCATGCTCTCTCTCTCTCTGAAATAAATAAATAAAATATTAAAAAAAATATGCAGGACACTCTATTGACTGGGAACTTGAATAGAAAAAAGCAAAAAAACAAACCTTGTTGTCTGGCTTAGGGACATTATGGCTGCCATTGTATGAGAGAGGTTGTGAAGGACACAAAATGTATCCCAGCTATAGAGTATGCTTTTTATTTATTTTTATTTTTTAAAGATTTTATTTATTTTCCAGAGAGCGAGAGAGTGAGGGAGTGAGTGCGAGGGCACACACAAGCAGGGGGAGTGGCAGGAGGAGGGAGAGACAGGCTACCTGCTAAGCAAGAAGCCTGACGTGGAGACCCCGGGATCATGACCTGAGCTGAAGGCAGATGCTTAACTGACTGAGCCACCCAGGTGTCCCTACAGTATGCTTTTTAAAAAGTCATAGACATTGTGGGTTTGAAGGGATCTCAGTGGGTGACCTGGACCGGCAGCACTGGCATTGCCTGGGAGCTTGAGAGAACTGTAAATTGACAAATATCACCACCTCAGGAGATTTACATCAGCATTTCCAGAGATAGAGCCTGGCAATCTGTGTTTCAGAAAGTTCTCCCTGGTGATTCTGATACATAGTGAAGTTTGAGATCTCTCTGACATCACTGCTGAGTCACTGAACCTACATGAAATGTGCACAGAGGCATTCATCATCTTTCAAGGCAACCCAACCCATAGTTGGATAGCTTTGATTTTTCTGAGATAAATCTTTCAAGTATTAAGCTGATATCTGCATCTCTGAATCTCTCTTCTGTGGTCCTCTCTTGTGGTCCCATGAGGAGTCATGCAAACAAGCCCAGGCCCTTTTTGGTTTTGGGAGGAGATAGCCCTCAGTGATGGTCAACAGCGCAGACAGGTTCTGGGCTTGAATGGAGACTTTATCATTATTGTATGTGTGACTTTGGACAGCTCATCTGACCTCTGAGAGCTTCAGCTCCTTCATACAGCTATCATGGTATCTCTGAGT
The DNA here is from genome assembly GCF_011764305.1 of Mustela putorius furo. NCBI lineage: Eukaryota > Metazoa > Chordata > Mammalia > Carnivora > Mustelidae > Mustela > Mustela putorius. The sequence goes on from NW_025421998.1 coordinate 36,041,561, forward strand.
CTGTCTCTTTCTAAACCAGAGGTCCTCGCTCTCTCCACCATCTATATTATGATGTGATTCGGGATGCTCTCACCATTCTGACTGCTTTTCTATAAATAAACTTCAGTCTCTACATCAAAGTCCTTATCAGAGAGGGGCTCTACAAGCCAGATCACATCTTATCTCTGCATTGTAGAACACTACATGGCCTCTCTATTTTAGATGCTAGTTTTCTGTCAACAGAGCCAAACTTAGGAATTTTGAAACTTGTTTCAGTCTATGAACTAATGCTGACCTTGCTTTCAACTAAAATACTGTCTCTCAAAATACCTATTATTTTTAATTACACAAACGGCACATATCTGATAAGAAAAAAGAAAAATAATGCTACTGATATTCATTATAGAGAGAATTATGATAAAAATTTTAGTATGTACCTTCCTAGACTGCGAAAAGAAAATCATGTAGGAGCATACATTCTGAAATACTGGCTAGCTGTTTGACATTCAAAAAGTTGTATAATATCTCCTAATCCCATTCCTCACTGGGAAAGTAAAAATAATAACATTTACCTTATTGTTGGGAGATTTAAATGAGATAGTCTGTAAAGTACAAACATGACTTCAGAAAATGGCACTCTGTTGTCATTGTCATAATTACATGAATTGTATGTATATTTTATAAAAAGAATTATTATTTCTGATTTATTGCTTTTCTTCAAAGGTATATTGTGAACAGCTTTCTGTTTTGATAAGTCTATTTTTCTATTTTTGATTTGGAAATTATTAACAACTCACAAGAAGTTGCAAAAATATTGCAGAGAGGTCCTGAGTATCCTTCAGTTAGCTCCCCCAACAGTAACATCTTACCTAGGATTCTACACTATCCAAGTTAGAAAATTTATATTAGAATACCATTAACTAGACTGTAGATCTTATTTGCATTTCACAGTTTCAATGCATTTATTTCTACAAATTCATTTGAAATTATTGCATATATTAAAAAAACACCATATATGTACCCATTCCCACCTTGGGACATTTGTGTGCATACAACTGTCTATGTGTCTGTATGTGCTGCCATTCCTAACAATGCTGTGATAGTCTCTTCATGTGCTAGGAAACTGTATATTCCCAAGAAAAAGAATGAAAATGGACCTTTATCTTACACACTTACAAAAATTAACCTGAAATGGATTAAAGACTTATATATAAGACCTGAAACTGTAAAACTCCTAGAGGAAAACATGGGGGAAAAGCTTCTGGTCTTAGCTAGGAATTTTGAATATGACACCAAAATTTCAAGCAACACAAGCAAAAATAAAAAAGTGGTACTATATCAAACTAAAATGCAACAATCAACAAAATGAAGAGGCAACCTATGAAAATATTTTAAAACTATATGCTGATAAAGAATTAATATCCAAAATATACAAGGAACTCATGCAACTCAGTAACAGAAGAACCCAAATAATCCACTTAAAAATGGGCAGAAGATCTGAATACACAATTTCCAAAGAAGATATCCAAATGGCCAACAGGTACACACTCAACATCACCAATCATCAAAGATATGCAAATCAAAATCACAGTGAAATATCTTATCATACCCGTTAGGGTAGGTATTTTTAAAAAAGACAATAAATAGATAAGTGTTGGTGAGGATGTGGAGAAAAGGGAAACTTTATGCACTGTTGGGAATATAAATTGTACAGCTACAATGGAAAACACTATGAAGGTTCCTCAAAAATTAAAAATACAACTACCACATGATCCAGTATATACACAACCTCACTTCTGGGTTTATATACAAAGGACATGAAAACAGGATCTCAAAGAGAAATGTGTATGCCCATGTTCATTGCAGCATTATGCATAATAGCAAAGATATAGAAACAACCTAAGTGTCCATCAACAGATGGATGAAGTAAACGTGGTGTACACACACACACACACACACACACACACACACACAATGGTATATTATTCAGTCCTAAAAAAGAAGGAAATCCTGCTCTTTGTGACAAAAGGAATGGGCCTTGAGGAGATTATGCTAAATGTAATCAGTCAGTCAGAGAAAGACAAATAATGTATGTTTTCACTTATATGTGGAATCTAAAAAGCCAAGCTTATAGAAATACAGAGTAGAATGGTGGATGCAAAAGGCTAGGGGTTGGGAGGAATGGGGAGATGTTGTCAAAGGATACAAACTTCCAGTTTGTAGATGAATAAATTCTGGGGACCTAATGTACATCATGATGACTATAGTTACCAACACTGTATTATATACTTGTAAGTTTAAGTGGTTAAGGGAGTAAATCTTAAATGTTACCACCACAAAAAAAAAGGCAATTATATGAGGGGATGGATGTGTTAATTAACCTTACTGAGGTAATCATTTCACAACATATATATGTGTAATTATATATGTGTGTGTGTGTGTGTTGCATACCTTAAACTCACATGGTATGTATCAATAATATCTCAATGAAGCTGGAAAAAATAAATGCTGAGATTAATATTCTAGTAGCTAAATACTATATGCATTCTGAATTATTTAAGAAAATTCCTGGAAGTGTAATTATTAGGATCAAAGGTTTGCACAGTATTGTGATTTTCTTTCTTTCTTTTTTTAAGATTTATTTACTTATTTGAGAGAGAGAGAGCACAAGCAGGGGAGGCATAGAGAGAGAAGGAGAGAATCTGGAGCAGACTCCCCGCTGAGCATCTGTTCATGATCCCACGAGCCTGCGATCATGACTGAGACAAAACCAGGACCTGGGTGCCTTACAGACTGAGCCACCCAGGTGCTTGTATTATGATTTTTAATACATGCTGCCAAACTGTTGCAGAAGGACTTATGAAGACTACTATTCTTTCTTTATCATCTTTATCCATTTGGTAGATTGAGGGTTCCTGTTTTGATTTTAATTTCTTTGATTAATAATGGAGATAAACAGTTTTCTTTATTTTTTAATCACTTATATATCTTTTTTGTATGGTTGTCAGTTCAAGCTAGTTCAAGTCTGACTCTAAAACACACACACACACATACACACACACACATGCATGCACTCACACACACACTGTTCCATGCCTCTCCCATCCTGCATTTGTGCAGTGTTTTTTTTTTTTTTTTTTTTTTTTTTTTTTTTTTTTTTTTTTTATGGGCCAGAGTGTAGGAACTTACATTTTCCCCTTTGTAATCATCTTGTTAAATTCAGCCAAATGTTTCAGCTTTTTGGATCCTGAGTCTCATCCTGTGTTTGCTGTCCTGGTTTGTTTTTAACTGCAAATCTGATAACTTCACAAAATAGCTTTTTATTCTCATGTTTGCAAAAAGTGTGAGCAGGACAGGGCTCTGTGCAGAGCCCACAGCAGCCCCTCAGGAACTGGCCCTGTCTTGACATCAGTCCATTAATTAGATGGGTTTACAGTATTACTTTCTAGTAGAGAGAGCTGTCACCACCACTGTGGGTAATGTCGGAATCCAGAGTTCTCTTGGCTTTAGGATTAATCACCGCAACTCTGTGTTCAGGTCCACTGAAGCAACAGGATTACAAAGTTTCGATTTCTCCTCTGGCTATAAATTTCTAAGAAATTGGTGATAGTATCTCACTCATCTCTTTATGTCTCTCTTCATCCCTCCCCCAGTTTCTTCCATAGAAGGCATTCAATTTAAGTGCATAAAATGGAATATAAACTTTCCTGGCTGCTTTGCTCATAGGGACAAATGACTCACCTCCTTTCCTTCCCCCCACAGTTAGGCCTATCTATCCTACATCAAAGTAGCCATACATGCACAATAAAACTTCAATTAACTGGACTAGAACTTAAGAAATCTCATGTTATACACTCTACTGCTTGAAAAAAAAATGGGGGGAGGGGAATTGCATAAAAAATCCTTATAGCCTGTATTTTTTAAAGAGTAATTTTTTTGTTTCCTGTAATTAAGGATCTGTAGAAATTTATTATTGGAAGATAATACTGAGGCACTCTTTCTAGGTCATAAAATAAAGGTAAAATTATCTTCTACAATGGGAAAAGCATCCCAAATACCTTAACAAATGTTTCCAAGGGGACTTGAAACTGAAAATTGAATTTCTGGTTATTCAAAACACATCAGTCTCCATCATTCTAGTTAATTGAGGTTGACTCCCCACTGAGCACAGAGCCCGATGCAGGGCTTGATCCTATGACCCTGAGGTCACAAGCTGAACTGAAAATCAAGAGTCTGACATCCAACTAACTGAGCCACACACGTGCCCCTAAAATCTGCATTTCTTGCCTTAGCTCTTTACAGACTGCCTCACTGAATACTCACAACAAAGAAATGCATAGAACCTTTGTAGGGGAAAATAATTTACATGGACTTCTAATGTCGAGGTCAATTATTTTTAATATCATACTTTCATAATAGGTACAACGATCAAGCTAGATTTAAACTCATAATACTTAGAGCTCTTATTCAAATAACACAACAAAGACAAATTTAAGAATCTACTACAAATAAATTCACATAGCAGTGATGTGATGGATGGTCTGTTCGAACTTTGGGTTCAGTATGGGAAAGAAATATTTATGTTAACTTGATTCTTTTCATTTTGAGCACTAAAAACCATGGTCTGAATCATTATTATTATCATTATCAATGTCATTAGTTTTCCCTTAATGATCTTGTTTTTCACAAGATCATCTGAATCCCAATCATTTGAATATACCCCCAAAACAATAGTGAACAGTTGCTTTATGACAAATCCTTCACAGTAGGTTTATTATTACTCTCACTGTTAATACCTAATGAGAGGATAAGGACAGACCAGGACCCCACAATAGATCTACACCAGGGAAAGCTTGATCCTGGCTCCTGTGGGTGGGTTCTGTGAGTCTGGTCTCCCTTTATTACCATACACTGTGGTATGGTATTACCAATACTGATGGCTGGGTTTTCCCACCATGTTTTGCTACTGAAATGACTCTGAACCTTTAATTTATGCTATTTACTTTGAGCCTTTTGCCTTTTCACGTGGTGAGAATGAGACTGTAAACAAGAATGGAGCATGGGACCTAACACTTCCTGGTGGTTGTTTTAGGCTGGTCATTGAAATCATCTCAATAAATGTTCTTATTACACTTAAAATTTTTTCATTTAAAGGAAGATTTCAAATTAAAAATATCTAAGCCAACTTTCTGGGTTTTAGAAACATTTTTTAATACAGCTTTATCAGGATATAGTAAGAGAGAGAGCATGGGCAAGGGGAAGGGCAAAGGGAGAGAAAGAGGGAGAAGCAGACTCTCTGCTGAGCAGGGAATTAGACACAGAGCTCCATCGCAGGACCCCGGGACCATGACCTGAGTTCAAGGCAGACACTTAACTGACTAAACCATCCAGGTGCCCCTATTTTTCTATCAGTAAAGATATCACTGGCTTACATATCCCTGGTTCCCAGAATCCTCACCTATTATTCACCTACAAAATAGGGATAAGTAATAGTATCTGTTTCATAGAGAAGCAGGGGCTAGGAGTGCACAAGGTAAAGCAACTAGAGCTTTTAACACACATTCCAGTTGGGACCACCATCACTGTTACTATAATTCCATGTGAAATTTAGAGGAGAGAGATATCATCTTGGATTGGTCTGGTCTAGGAGGGATTCCTACATAAGATTTTAAGTAGATCTTAAAGGACAAGTTGTTTGAGTCAGAGGAAAGAGTAAAAGCATGACACTGAGGTAGAAGAGAGCACCATGGCTACAGACTACCAGGGATTGTGAAGAGGAGGGTCAGGCGAAAGGTGGTGTGCGGTAATGGAGCCCATATGGAAATCTCACTGAGACCTGAACCAACAAGCTGGGACTTTGTCTCAAAGGAACTGAGAAATCAGGGAAAATCTTGGATTGGGAAATAATGTGAATGAGGTGGGATGGCTTATAATGAATAACTCTTCTATAGGCAGAGGAGAATAAGCCATCATCCCAGGTGATCCTTTACTATAGCCTCTTGATGACATAAAGCCAAAACACACACAGGAGAAGGCCCAGGAGCATGAAGGAGGAAAGTGAAGCCAGAGAACATCTTCCTCCCCACTGGATGGAGAGCCCATGTTTCAGTTTTTGGTGTTTTAACCAAGTCAGCTTTCCTTTATCTCTAGGCCATGAACCAGTGTGTATGCTTATTCTGTGTTTGTATACATACATACATATGTATATATTTTTAGCAGTATATAAGTTTATGCAAACTTATATTGTTTCACATAAATTTGCTCTTTGTACAAAATTATACAGAAATTTTAATGATTTTTGAATTTGTAATAGTTGGTGGGGTTCACATCCCTTTTACTATTCTTTCCTTAAATAAATAGATCATTGTGGGGACTCCAGCAAGATGTGGGCAAGAGAAACCTAGCCTCCATGTGAAGACATGGCATCAAATACCTAGACTGGAACAGTGACTGTTCCCTTCCAAGAAGAAATGTGTTCCATACTTGGCTATAGTTGTCATCATGACTTCCTGCTATTCTCCAACCCTGAGCCTCTGGGTCAATGTTTATCGTCACACTCGTGCTATTGTTTTGTTCCTACTCAGTTCCATATATTGATTTCCATTCCTAACTTGGCCCTGTGGGCCTTTTAGCTCATGACTCATGGATAAAACCAATTTCTATTTTTCTTGTCTGACGTTGAATTTTTATAGGTATTCTAAGTATTCTAGACAAGTTAAAAAATAGCATTGATTATCCTAAATTCTGAACAATTAAGGTCAGGCCAACTCTCGGTTGTAACTCATGTATACCACCTTTCTCGGCCTGGCTAGTTTTGTGCATTCATTGAGAATGGAGATTTCAGGGATTCTTTCTGATCTGATGAGAAGCCAACAGATGCTGTCAAATCATGCCCACATATGCTAAGTTGTCATCTCTGCATCCCTGTTTTATCTGGGACTTCATCGCACAAGTCCCATCTACTGTTATGTCATATTTACTTGTTCAGATAATACAGGTCTATGACCAGATGAACAAATTCTTAGGAAGGTGCTATTTTTACCCAATTCCCTAAACCACACATGAGTGACAAATATTTCCATAGGATTAATGAATAGGTGTTTCAGTCTCCTCCACCCTTATTAAATACTAGCTTTTTCTTTCATTCTTGGAACTCTGTTGAATTTGTGGATGAGAAACATTTTCCATATGTAGTGAATCCAAGGACTTTTTAACCTATTAGATTTTGTTGAATGCATTGGTCAAGCTTTTAAGGAATTGTTTCGAATTCAATGAAAAATCCAATATTCTGAAAATCTGGTACTCCTTCATTTAGAATATTTTCATATTTTTGAATAATAAACATATGGAATATTTCCTGATAAGATCAAGAATTGACCAAGGGAATCATGTAGCTTTAGCTATCCTTGTTTTTATCATCTGCCAAAAAATTTCCTTAGCTTCATAGAAACCACATAGAAACCAAATGACTTGGTTTTCTTTCCACTTCTCTAGGCAACAAACCAATTTTTTTAGTTTCCATGGACACCCAGTTGAGCAACAGTCGTTAGATCTGTAAAAACTGCTATCTGAGTTGGAGTCTGATGGTGACCTACCCATCAGCATTTGGGGTGGCAATTCAGGCTTGATCCTCTAAGGGATAAAGACATATGAGATTGCACATGAGCATCTGGGACAGTGCCAAGTTACTTTCCCGGCTCTTTTCCAGTTTCTTAACTTGAGGAGGTTCACAAATTACTATCGATCTTGTCTCTATACCTAGGTAGTTAGGAAGCTCCAAAATCAGGCAATGGGAATGGTCATAGAACAGGTCTGGCTGAAAGAGATTTACTTTTTACTTAGTTAAGCAAGAGTCCTCACAAACTGATGGCTATGTTAATTCAGTTGAGAATAATACAGATTTGGAAATCCCTGTGTGGAAAGCCCAAAAAATACACTTGAAATGAGAGAAATCAGAGACTCATGTTTTAGTACATACAAAGGATAGCTTTGAATCTAAGCAGTCACCGGAAAGTCTGCCTTTTCCAGCTCAGCAGAAACAGAAGACGAGATTGAATTAAACTGTCCTATATCATGTACAAATTCTCCAAGGCCTGCTCCCTCACAGCCTAGGATAGAATAAGTGATTACCTGAAAAGATTCATCTGGTTTCCTGGTTTTGAATATGTTGTTCTTTGCTTTTGCTTGCATTGTGTAAAATTCTCCATTTCTCAGTTGCTCCAAAATGAAATTTATCAACTGAATCTTACAGACCATTAATCAGTATTGCAAATGTTGAAGAAGAAAGACACTGAAAAATAGTGAAAATGATACTTTAATTGGCATTACAGGACACAACTCTACCATAAGTGTGCTACACCTTTACAGGTATGGTATTTCTCTCTTCTCGGTCTCTGTCTTCTCATTCATAGAGGGAGAGGGAGGGTTGCTAAAATTTCTTCTAGCATTAATGTTCTACTACTCAGTGAAAAATCAATTTTAATTCCGCATACAAAAAAGGTCATGTCATGATCTTAGAGCTCTAGCTCTCAAGGTTGATGTCACAGGGAAGCAAAGGAAAGAATTCATTCTGAATTTTCCAATAAGCCTGTAAATACTTCTATTTCTCTTTGTGCTATGGAAGGTTTCCATGAATACCATAGAAAATGTATTCCTGGGAGCAAAATAGGTATTTTTCAGAGATTTTTATTTTTGGTTTGCTCCTAGGAATTTGAGGTAGACAAACAGAAATGGAATTAAAAACACATTTTTTTTTTAAGAGATAGTAATTAGATGGTAGCTAGCTACAGGAAATCAGCCAGAATGTTATGGATGTATATGAAACTGACATGACATACTGTCATTAGTAAGTCAGGAACAGGAGAAAGATTTAGGAGAAACGTACAGGGAAACTTTAAGCTTTCCAAACCCAAGGACAGATTTACCTACCATAGTTCCTCTTTTTTTTTTTAAAAAAGATTTTATTTATTTATTTGACAGAGAGAGACACAGCAAGAGAAGGAACTCCTGGGGGAGTGGAAGGGGGAGAAGGAGGCTTCCGGCTGAGCAGGGAGCCTGATATGGGGCTTGATCCCAGGACCCTGGAAAATGACTTCAGCGGAAGGCAGCCGCTTAATGGCTTATCCACCCAGGTGCCCCCTACCATAGTTCTTTGACAGCTCCTTAATTGTGTGCAAAGTTTCCCATTTCACTTAAGTAACTTTGGCAAATCAGGAGGGAAAGGCCTCCCAGGTGGAAGGACCACAAACAGAGCTTGTGGAGTATGAGTGTGATGTGTGGAGGCAGTAGAGTAGAGTTTGTTTAGTCCTCCCGCAGTATAAAGTGTAGAAGGAGGTGGGATCATTTAGAATTCAGATGCATGTAACAGAAATCACTTTAGCAATTTTAAGAGAATTGTGGCACAGAATTGTGGAGAAATGTGGAGAGAAACTAAATGAAGGGAGTTACTCAACAGGATCAAAAGCAGCTATAATGTCAAGTAAGATCAGTGCTGAGGCATGTCCAGTGGTTCTGACTACTAGGAGACCTTTGAGGTCCTTAGCAAAAATGGGCCCAGGGGTGAACTGGGGCCATACTGCAGTGGAGGGTAATTTTGTTTTCGGGGAGTCTGGCTCTGAAGAGAAGGAAGGTATTATCTAAAGAACACAAAACAGAGGGAGATTTGGATCTTAAGCTGCAAGGTTCTTTTTTTTTTTTTTTTTTTTTTTTTAATTTCCTGCATTTGCACAGTGCTTTATTACATCTTATGAGATAAGTTAATATCTTGATTAACTCATGATCCCTCCAAATAGGCGCTTAAGCTGCAAGACTCTTAAGGAGGTTTGGATGCAAAAGGAAAGGAGTCAATCGTTAGGCAAGACTTAAAAATACAAGAAAAAGACAGATACTCAATACTGATGCCTACAGATTTGGAGGCGAAAGATCCAGAGTCTTAGAGGCAGTGCTGGCCTTAGATAAAGAAGTATGTGTTTCTTACAAAAGGCAAAGGAGGAAAGCATGAGTGAAGAAGTAGATGTGTTTGTAAATTGAGGAAAAGAAGGAAGTAGAAATCATAGTCGGATGATTTTCTTGATGATAGAAGAAGCGGATCATCTATTCAGAGAAGGGAGATTGGGTTGGGGGGTAAAATAGGGTGGGGGTTAAGAAGTTTGAGAAGAAGAAATACATTGAGGGAGGGGCGCCTGGGTGGGCTCAGTGGGTTAAAGCCTCTGCCTTCAGCTCAGGTCATGGTCACAGGGTCCTGGGATCCAGCCCCCGCATCAGGCTTTCTGCTCAGCAGGGAGCCCGCTTCCTCCTCTCTGTCTCTCTCTGTCTCTCTCTGCCTGCCTGTCTGCCTACTTGTGATCTCTGTCAAATAAATTAAAAAAAAAAAAAAAAAAAAGAAAAAAAAGAAATACATTTAGGAAAATGAGCCAGAAGTGATCAGAGACCCATATCAGAATTGCTAAGTAAAATTCACCTTGAAGAAATGCGAAGCTTTCTGAGGAAAGATATAAAATAATATCATAACTGCCATAACCTTGGGATCTTTGGTCTTTTTTTTTTTTTTTTTTAAGATTTTATTTATTTATTTTACAGAGATCACAGGTAGTCAGAGAGGCAGGCAGAGAGAGGGGGAAGCAGGCTCCCTGCTGAGCAGAGAGCCCGATGTGGGGCTCAATCACAAGACCCTGAGATCATGACCCAAGCCGAAGGCAGAGGCTTAACCACTGAGCCACCCAGGTGCCCCAAAGGATCTTTGGTCTTTTAGAAAGTGGTAGTCAGTACTCAAAATGGAGATGTTCTTCCTTAAAATATATTTGTTTTGGAGCTGTCCACTTGATGACTTAGGTAAGACTTTTAAATCATCACCATGATCACCCGATAATCACCTATTAATAACATTGATCTTTTATTTCTACTGCATCCTTAAATGCTTTGAATAGGAATGAGACAAAATGGCAGAAGTGTATCATTAAAGAAAGAATTTTCTGACAACTTACATTTTGAAGTATTCTTCTGGAACTGAAAGTCATTGCTTTAGGTTAAACCTGATTTAAGATTTGAGAAATCTGTCCAACAGATTGAGTTAAGGACATGAAAGGATACTGAATATTATTAGTCATCAGGGATATAAAAAAAGAAACCACAATGAGATACCACCATATACCAATTAGAATATCTAAAATTTAAAAGACCGAACATACCAGTTGCTGGCAAGGATGTGGAGCAACTGGAACTCTCTTGAACTGCTGGTGGGGATGGAAATGATTCAAATACTTTGGAAAACAGTTTGGTAGTTTCTTAGACACACACACCCAGAGCGCCTGGGTAGCTCAGTTGGTTGGATGTCTACTCTTGATTTCTACTTGGGTTGTGATCCCAGGGTCATGGGATTGAGTCCTGCGTGCGGCTCTGTGCTCAGCGGGGAGTCTACTTGAGATTCTCTTTCTCGCTCTCCCTCTGCCTCTCCTCTTGCTCTCTCTCTCAAATAAACAAATCTTAAAAACACATACACACATATGCACATCACATGACCAAGACATTTCATCCTTGGATGCTAAACATTTGTTCATAAGTCTTTGTGTAGACTATCTAAAAGAAAAACATATATATGGCTACACAAAGACACACACAACGTTCATAGCAGTTTTATTCGTAATAATCAACAACTGGAAACAACAAAGCTTATTAACAGGTGAACAGAGAAATACAACATGGTACATCCATACAATGGAATACTGCTCAGAAAGAAAAGGGAATAAACTACTCATTGCACAGCAGCATAGATGAATCTCAAAATACTTATAATGAGTGAAAGAAGTCAGACAAAAGAGGGCACCCAGTGTATCGATTCATTCATAAAATAGTCTAGAAAATTCAAACCTATTTAGCACAACAGAAAGCAGATATGAAGTTGCCTGGAGACAGTGATGGGGTGGGAACATGCAGGAGGGAGGGATTACAAAAGAGCATAAAAAAACTCTTATTTTCTGGGTGAGGCACATGTTCATTGTCTTGAGTGTGATGATAGTTTCTCAGGTACATTCATAGGTTATAACTTACAAACTGTATACCTTAAATATGTGCAGTTTATTATACTTTAATAAAGCTGATACAACAAAAAAAAGAACATGTATGTTCAAAAGTCAGAGAAGAATATAATTATGTTATATAAAAGTAAATTTTTGAACACTAGCTTTTAAAAATCATGCTTTTGAAGAGTAGTTAATGTCATCAGAAAATGGTCATAATTTTTAGATGCAAGTACATTTTTGATTTATAATGGACCATTCATGTTTGTTGAATGTTAAATGAGTGCTGCAGTGTTAAATTTTTAAAAACAAGCTATGAAAAATGCATTTATAATTTAACATGATCCCAATTGTGGTAACTCTCTTTCTTGTCTCTCAGAGCTGAACGGAAATACTTCAAAATGTTAACATTAGTTGTCTCTGTGAGGTGAAATAACATATGATTTTTATTTTCCTTCTTATGCTTTTGGGGATTTTCTAAAGTTGAGCTTCCATTGCTTTTGCGAACAGACAAAAACCTAATAAATACTCTTTCCCACACACGGAACTCATTGGTAAAAACATATTTAGAAAATATATCATCTAACTGAACCACATTGCATCTTTTCTTGCCCCCCCCCCTTTTTTAAGATTTTATGTATTTATTTTACAGAGAGAGATCACAAGTAGACAGAGAGGCAGGCAGAGAGAGAGAGAAGCAGGCCCCCTGCTGAGCAGAGAGCCCGATGCAGGACTCATCCCAGGGCCCCGAGATCATGACCTGAGCCGAAGGCAGTGGCTTAACCCACTGAGCCTTTTCTTGCCCTTCTTGCACACTAACATGTACCTGACACTGGGATGCTGGATATGCTGGAAAGAAAGGCTCTCAAGTTAGAGCAGCTCCAGCCTGAAGCCAGCCTATGATACATGGACTAGAAATGCTTCCTTATAATGAAGCAGCAGAAAGGGAAATTAAAGAATGCCCTATTTACAATTGCACCAACAGCCATACGAAACCTAGGAATACACCCAAACGAGGAGATGCAAGCCCTGTACTCTGAAAACTATAACACACCGATGAAAGAAGCTGAAGAGGGCACAAAGACGTTCCATGCTCATGGACCGGAAGAAACAATATCGTTAAAACGTCCATACTAACCAAAGCAATCTACATATTTAATGTAATCCCAATCAAAATACCAAGAGCATTTTTCCCTGAGCTGGAACAAACAATCCTAAAATTTGTATGGAACCACAAAAGACTCTGAGTAGCCCAAGCAACCTTGAAAAAGCCAAGCCACACATCTTAAAAAAAAGATGCCCAGAGGCACCTGGATGGCACAGTTGGTTGAGCATCGACTCTTGGCTTTGGATCAGGTTGTAATCTTAGAGTTGTGACATTGAGCCCTGCATCAAGTTCTGCCCTGAGTGGAGACTTGAGACTCTCCCTCTGCCCTTCCCCACCCTCTCTCTCTCTCAAGTAAATAAATCTCTCTCTCTCTCTTTTTTTTTTTTTTTAAAGATTTTATTATTTATTTGACACAGAGAGAGGCACAGTGAGAGAGGGAACACAAGCGGGGGAGCGGGAGAGGGAGAAGCAGGCTTCCTGCAGAGCAGAGAGCCTGATGTGGGTCTTGATCCCATGACCCTGGTATCATGACCTGAGCCAAAGGCAGATGCTTAACGACTGAGTCATTAAATAAATTTTTAAAGATTTAAATAATTTTAAGATTTTTAAGATTTAAATAAATCTTAAAAAAAAAAAGATGTTCAGTAGCATGAAAATTAAAAATAAAATGGAGCTTGAGTTCCAAATGGGCTGGAGAAGTGTTAGACCTCAGGGCATCTTGGAGAAGGCAAATAATAGCTTTTCAGGTTTGTAACAAAACAAGACAAAACAAAACCACGCTACCAAAAATGGGAAAGAACCAAAATGGAAACAGTAAAAAGTCCTGAAGTACTTGTGGTGGAAAAAAGCACAGGACCGGTGGGTAGTGGCTGGGAACGGAGAGGCAAATTTCCTGATGTGGAAGGTGATACACATGCTGACAATATGGGCAACCTGAAGAAACAGATTGTCCAGGGTTTGTCAAAAATACTTCTCAGTTCTCAAAGAACTGGGTAAAGAAAAAAGAGGTGCAAAAAGAACATCTTTATCTGTCAGTGAATCTGATGATAGCAAATCAGAGAAAGAGCTATTGCTGACCAAACAAGAGGCTTTGCCAGAGCTCAGGATCACAGATGAATAACGGGGGCCACGGACTGCAGTGGAGACTTAATGTTTCCTATGAAATGGGAATATTCAGATGGGCCGACTTAGTATCAGTAAAAGAGGCAAATATGAAGTGTTGTCAAAGTGCAATTCTTTTTTTAGGGCGCCTGGGTGGCTCAGTCAGTTAATCATCTGCCTTGGGCTCAGGTCATGATCCCAGGGTCCTGGGATGGAGTCTCGCATTAGGGCTCCCTGCTCAGTGGGGAGCTTGCTTCTCCCTCTGCCTCCCCTGCTCATGCTTTTTCTCTCTATCTCTCTCACTCCCTCTCATGCTCTTGCTCTCTCTCAAATAAATAAAATCTTAAAAAAAAAAAAAAGTAACATTATTGTAAAAAACAAAAAAAAAAACTGCAATCCTTTTTCATGAAAAAATTAACTTGGCATTCTTGTCCAGAAAATGAAGCTCAATAATTGTTCACAACTATATATGTAATTATATTATATAATTATTTATTTGTTTATACATAAAATCTGGGTCTTGATTTTATTAGTGTGAGGAAATAACTACATTCTAATGAAAACCAAATTTGATATTTTTGTTGTGAAGTAGTGTTGTGGGAACTGGAGTTTTATCTGTAGCACTGGTTGCTTTGAATAAATAAATAAAGCTTTCTTACTTGCTTTCTTATCAGGAAAGAACATTTGATACCATGGTATACTATTTCCTCTGCATCAGAAAACAGCTTTTTCTAAATGTTTGAGAAGATCTCCATAGTCCTTTCTCAATCAAGATTTGTGTTCAACTCATATATGCCTAAGGAGATTTTTTGTTTATTTGTCTTTTTGTGGGCACACACATAAAATACACATATAGATGGTTTTCGTTTTTTTAACTCTCACCAACGCCAAAACAAAAACACCCTTTCACAACCAGGGACAAGCCCATGTTCTTGGAATGCCATCCCTCTAAGCAACCTGAGAAACAAACCACTCCGAGCTACATTGAAAATTTTTCCTGACGTCTTAGTATTTCAAATTAGGAGATTCTGTCATTCATTGGACAATTTAAATGTATTGCAGATGACTCAAATTAGACAATTTTAAAATGGCCTTATTAGAATTCATAGTTATATCTACAGTCACATAAATGCACGTTTATTTGCAAAACCTCTAACAGGAAAATTTGATCAGTTCCAACAACTTTCCCTCACCTGAAGAAGAGAAAAAACAGACACATCCTGGTGTGTTTTAATTAGCCAAGCAAGACTTAGTTAAATGGACAACAAAACTGGGAGCATCATGTTGCCTGATTTTAACTTTACTACAAAGCTGTGATCACCAAGACAGCATGGTACTGGCACAAAAACAGATACATAGACCAGTGGAACAGAGTAGAGAGCCCAAATATGGACCTTCCACTCTCTGGTCAGATAATCTTCGACAAAGCAGGAAAAAATATACAGTGGAAAAAAGACAGTCTCCTCAATAAACGGTGCTGGGAAAATTGGACAGCTACATGTAGAAGAATAAAACTCATCCATTCTCTTACACCATACACATAGATAAACTTGAAATGGATAAAAGACCTCCATGTGAGGTAGGAATCTATCAAAATCCTACAGAAGAACATAGGCAGTAATCTCTTTGACAAGCAACTTCTTTCAAGATATGTCTCCAAAGGCAAAGGAAACAAAAGTGAAAATGAACTTTTGGGACATCATTAAAATCAAAAGCTTCTGCACAGCAAAGGAAACAGTCAACAAAACAAAGGCAACCCAAGGAATGGGAGAACATATTTGCAAATGACACCACAGACAAAGGGCTGATATCCAAGATCTATAAAGAACTCCTCAAACTCAACACACAGAAAACAGATAATCACTTCAAAAAATGGGCAAAAGACATGAACAGACACTTCTCCAAAGAAGACATACAAATGGCTAACAGACACACAAAAATATGTTCATCATCATTAGCCATCAGGGAGATTCAAATCAAAACCACATTGAGATACCACCTTACACCAGTTAGAATGGCCAAGATTAACAAGACAGTAAACAACATGTGTTGGAGAGGATGTGAAGAAGGGGGAACCCTCTTACACTGTTGGTGGGAATGCAAATTGGTGCAGCCACTTTGGAAAACAGTGTAGAGTTTTCTTAAGAAATTAAAAATAGAGCTTCCCTATGATGCTGCAATTGCACTACTGGGTATTTACCCTGAAGACACTGATTAGTAAAAAGAAGGGCCATCTGTACCCCAATGTTCATAGCAGCAATGGCCACAGTCACCAAACCGTGTAGAACCAAGATGCCCTTCAACGGACAATGGATAAAGAAGATATGGACCATATATTCAATGGAGTACTATGCCTCCATCAGAAAGGATGAATACCCCACTTTTGTATCAGCATGGATGGAACTGGAGGAGATTACGCTGAGTGAAATAAGTCAAGCAGAGAGAGTCAATTATCATATGGTTTCATTTACTTGTGGAGCACAAGGAATAACATGGAAGACATTGGGAGATGGAGAGGAGAAGTGAGTTGGGGGAAATTGGAAGGGGAGATGAAGCATGAGAGACCATGGACTCTGAGAAACAAACTGAGGGTTTTGGAGGGGAGGGAGGTAGGGGTTTGGGTGAGCCTGGTGGTGGTATTATGGAGGGCACGTACTGCATGGAGCACTGGCTGTGCTGCATAAAAAATGAATGCTGCTGGAACACTGAAAAGATATAAAATAAAATGAAAAAAAAAATGTATGGTGTACACCACCACTGGGTGTTGTACATAATGAATCTTGGAACACTGCATCAAAAACTAATGATGTGGGCGCCTGGGTGGCTCAGTGGGTTAGGCCGCTGCCTTCGGCTCAGGTCATGATCTCAGGGTCCTGGGATCGAGTCCCGCATCGGGCTCTCTGCTCAGCAGGGAGCCTGCTTCCTCCTCTCTCTCTCTCTGCCTGCCTCTCTGCCTGCTTGTGATCTCTCTCTGTCAAATAAATAAATAAAATCTTTAAAAAAAAAAAAAAAAAAAAAAAAACTAATGATGTATTTTATGGCAACTAACATAACACAATAAAAATAAATAAATAAATAAATAAATAGATAGATTGATTAAAAAAAATAAAGGTTCTTTCCAGCAAAACTTTCCAAGGAGTTGAAATCCTATGCTATATCAACTAAAAGGTTAGTGTATAAGACTTTGTTCACGGAAACATAATAGGATGGTTAGAGATGCTGGCAATTTTGGATCTGCTGGAATGAGTGAGTGAATTCACTTTTGTAATCTAAACCATTGATCCTCATGTTTTTCTTTACTCACAACTCATTCTTTACATGTGGGCTCAGTCTTTTTGGTACTTGGGGTGCTGGTTCAGCAGAAGCCTGAAAAAACATAACTTCGCAGTAATGAAAATGCTATCCAACTGTGTATTGTTTATTATCAATAATGGTGAACAGTGGTTAATAGTTTTATATTTTTAAAAAATGAATATGTGAAAAAAAAACTAATCCGTGAACCTTACTTTTGAAAATCATCAGTAGTTTCTAACATTTTAGCTTAATGTCCTCTTTTGTTAATTATTTAGAGTTTAAGCAAATGTTTGAAAATGTATTTCTTCAAATGTTCCTGGGACACACTGTCAGTCTTTTGCTATGGGGGAACAATCTCACCTTTTAATCTATTAGCCTGCAAAGTTATCTTTAGGTAATTAAGTATTCTGTGTGTGCCTTCCTCCCCTCAAAGTTCCCTAGAAGTTTGAGGAAAACCACTGGTCACTCCATCATAGTTCTTTAGCCTTCTGAAATTTACCCTCAGGCTTTGTACCTCCTCAACTAGATCATCAGGACATAGAGGCTACTATCATTGGGAAACTACGGGAAGGCAGTCCCCATTGCCAGCCTATGGTCAGGGGCAGCAAGTGAAAAAGGGAGTAAGGAAAGTCTTCTATCTAAGAACAAAGTTTTAGTCACCACAGACAAGAATTATTATATATGTGTTTTTTCCCTGGGAACATTGTCATACATGTAAATTAAGTTCTAGAATCCTAGGATGACAGTACTTAACCACTATTTGTTTTAGTGGCTCACCTGGGCACTGAACTTCTCTGAAAGTTGTTATGTACATGTGCATATATGTTATATATCTATTATGTATCTAGTTATATGCTATATTTTTATATAAAGCTTTTGTTGAATGATCATTTTACCTGAACCTTTGATTAAGAACAACATATTGCCAATTACACTTGATGCCAGGGTTTGCCACATCTAAAACAGAAAGAATGAAGGGATGTAGGAGTTACATGTTCAGAGAAAAATAATTTTTTAAATCATGTCTCCATGGTGTAAAATCTGGTCATTGATCTGAGTTTTCTCATTTTACAAATTGTCCTTAACATTTAGCTGAACAACAGCTAACTCGTGGTTCTCTCTACCAGGCTGTTACTGAATCATTCAATTTTGTATGAGCAATAGTGTTTCACAAATAATGTTAAGTTTTTTCAGTATTTAAAAAAATATTTTTGTACCTCAGGTGAACTCCACACATTTGTGAATAAATAATTAGTGAAATTCTGAATGTAATATTGATTTAAAATGTTTTTAAAACACTCTTGAAAATTTGAAGAATCTTGGTATGTGTCAGTATTCAAAAAGGAGATGTCCATAATTACTTCGAGGAGGAGATTTTTCTAAAGTCTGCAATAAACGAATTTAGGAACTCTGAAATAAAACATGGTCACTTTAGTTCTTGGAAATGGATTTTAGAAAACACTTAAAATGGCATTTTCAACACTTAAACCCAGGGTTTATTTCCTACAACAGTTTATTAAGGTATGCTTGTCAATAGATCAATGTTCTTTTTAAACATAGCTCTAACCCAGATGAGAAGTTCATTATTGCGTAAGTTTTTGAGTTCTGAGGACTATAGATATGTGCCATTAATACTTTCTTGCACACACAGAGGGGGAAAAAAGTCAATTTGGAACAGAAAATTGCTTCATTCCATAAGCATGCCATTAATGCATGATCCAAGATGTCATAGTTTGGATGAGATAATCAAATTCCTAGATGAATCAACTGAAAGCAGCTGCTTAGTTTAGAAACGATTTAGAGATATGAAACTGAAGACAGTTGATTGAAAGAAAAAATGAGTTAAGTGTAAGGTTATTACCAAAAATGCAAAATGATTAAAAATCATCATTATGACTGTTAGGTCAATTAAAAAATGTTATGCTCATTCATCTTTCAAAGAACTGCCTCCAAATGAAAGTATGGCTCTAGTTCCACTATTAACAAGTACATGTTTGATATTGACAGATGTACATGCCATCATTTTAAGACTATGAATTTGAAACCCTTGGGAATCATCATAGAATGAGTGAACTAAAGTTCTTTGAAAATACCAATCCGAGAAAGTTTATCCACAATAATAATTCATGTTTATAAGGTGCCTTTCATTCAACTCTTAAGACTCTGTGTATAGATGTGTTTAAATATGCATGGTCATATATCACTGTCTTCATACATCACAGCCCAAATGTTTCAATTCCATGGACATAAAGCAACTCTTTATTTTGTGTGTGAAAATACAATCTCTGCCCTTGCCACACAAATTCTCTATAAATGGCACCTTCTTATTTATGCTTCTATATTGCTTGTGCTGAAGGATTATTAATGCAATCTTTTCTTAAAGCAAATTTTAAAAACTTCTTTAAAAACAAAACACCTGTGTTTTCTGGCAGGACAACAATGCATCAGCAAAAATAGCTTTATTTAATGACTGACTGTGGTTAGCTAGCGCCCCATAATTCACTTCATAATTGGAAAAAAATGTAACATTTGCTGACATCATCTGAGTGCTGATCTGGACCCATTGAACAGAGAGTTTTCCAACAAAAATGATTTAATTTTCCACTTCACAATTCAGGAAGAATTTAGGATTAGAGCATTCATGGAGTCTAGAAATGATTTTCATTTTCAGGATTTTAGCTCAAAATTTGGACAGGAAGGACTGGAATGTAGTTTAATTTCCAAGGCAAAATTTCATCTGTAAAATTTTGCTTCCTTTTATGCATAACGATACCAGTCTGAGATCAATCATATTAAACTCTAAAGAAAAAAAAGTTGTTAGAAATGAAAAATCTAATGGGTGAGGAGAGAGTTACCCAAAGTTCTATTCTGAAAAAGTTTCTTTTTTTTTTTTTAACAGATTTTTAAAATTTATTCATTTGACAGAGAGATCACAAGTAGGCAGAGAGGCAGGCAGAGAGTGAGAGGAGGAGGAAGCAGGCTCTCTGGCAGGCTCCCTGCAGAGCAGAGAGCCTGATGCGGGACCGATCCCAGGACCCTGAGATCATGACCTGAGCTGAAGGCAGAGGCTTAACCCACTGAGCCACCCAGGTGCCCCTGAAAAAGTTTCTTAACAAATATGTACTCACTTGATTTTTGTCTACCTGGATCTCCAGTCTATTTGGGAGTCTGCAGTGCAAATTACACATGAATTGCATCAATAATTATTTAAAAGTGATGCACTATGAGTCATAATGGTATTATTTGATATTGATATGGCAATGGGTTCAAAATTTAATATATTTCACTGCAAATATGGGGGTAAAGAATATCTGGCCTAATCTTTCTTAAGAAAGCTAATCTTTATATCGGAAAGAAGGCAGAGGAACTTATTTCTAAAGTTGTCATCATCAATATTTTTGTGTCATCTCACCTAAACACTGTCTTATGAATACTCTTAAGTCTTTGTCTTCTCTTGGCCGGACTTTTTTCCAAAGTCATGATCTGGGTTAAACCCATCTGTCTGCTGATGCTGTGCTGGCATATGAGCAGCTGAAATGACTGGGGAAAAAACCACAGACACCCATGCCCCCTTCCTCTTTTTCTGTCTCTCTTCTTTCAAAGTCATAGTCCTATCATGTCAGGGTCCCACCTTTATGGCCTCATTTCACCTTAGTTAGCTCTAAAGACCCTATCTCCAGAGACAGTCATACTGATGGTTAGGGCTTCAACATAACAATTTTGGGGGGAGACCCAATTCAGTCCATAGCCATTCCCAACTGATCATTTCACTCCTTCTCTTTGAAACTATTTATATCACTCAGTCTCTCCATTACCTTCCTGCTGACTATAAGCTTATAGTTTTTAGGAAAGTAGAAACATTTAGATAGGAACTCTCTCATCTTCTCCTATGAAAACTTGCCTCATCACTCCTACAACTTCCTGGTTTTTGCTTTGGATGATGTGTCTTGGCCCAAGACATCCTGGGCAAAGACTTCCATGGTGTTCCAGATCCTTGCCAGTGACTTAGTTTCTAGAATAATTTGCTCTCAGATTCTGTACTTTGAATTTGTTCCATTTTTCTGCTACTCTTTGTTAAAATTTTCTTCAGAGTTATCTAAAGCCGCTGCATTTACTTTTTCAACTCACATTCTCTCCTAACTGACCTCAATTGGACATCTGTCTCTGTAATTTCATTGACTCTGTGCTTGTTGGGATTATTGATAACCACTGGAATTTAAACATTAGTGGCCACTCCACCATTCCTTTTTTGCTTGCCCTCTCAGCAGTATTCAACAAAGTTGATCACCACTTCCTTCCTTTTTTCTAAACAAGTATTTATTAAAAAAATTTATTGCGCTGGCACCTGGGTGGCTCAGTTGGTGAAGCATCTGCCTTTGGCTCTGGTCATGATCTGGGAATCTCAGGATGGAGCCGGAGACTTGCATGGGGCTCCCTGCTCAGTGGGAAGTCCGCTTCTCCTTCCCTCCTTTGCCCCTCCCTGCTGCTTGTGCGCACGCGCTCTCTCTCTTATGCTCTCTCTCAAATAAATAAATAAAATCTTTTAAAAAATTCATTGTGGAAAGAACACTTAACTGAAGATCTACCCTCTTAACCAGTTTTTAAAGGATATGATACGGTATTTTTATCTATAGGCACAATGTTGTAGAGCAGATCCCTAGAATGTATTCATCTTCCTTCTTGAAACAGTTACTTTTCTTGGAGTCCATGACACCACTCTCTCCTGGTTTCCTTCTATTTCACTGGCTACTTTTCTTAGTCTCCTTTGTGAGCTCCACCTTCTGTGTCTGAATGCTATAGGTATGAGCAATCTAGGACTCTATCTTGGTCTTCCTTCTTTGCTCTCTTTATGCAGTTTTTCAAATAAACCTCATTAATCCCATGGCTTTAAATACTGTACGCTGATGATTTCCAAATCTTCATGGTCAGCTCTGATTTCTCTTCTGAGCTCCAAATTACATATCTAGGTCCCTATTAGACATCTTCACATTAATTTTAAATGGTTATCCTCAATTTAATGTGGACCAAATAAAGCTTTTATTTTTCTTTCTCAAGTACAACCCTACTGAGTCTTTTTTCTTTTTCTTTTTTAGTATATGGCATCACCATCTATCTAGTTGTTGAAGTCAAAATTCTAGGAGTCAACATTGATTCCTCTCCTCCTTCATTCATCCTCATATCTGAACCCACTGTAAGTCCCACTAACTTTACCTCTAAAAGTATTCTGAAAACTTCCATTTTTCTCTGTTTCCAACGTATCCTTCCATCCCACCCACCAGAATCTCTCTTCTGGACTATTTCCATAATCTGCTAACCATACCAGGGCTCTCTCCTATTTCCCTACCCCTAGGACAAACAGAATCCAAGTGAAATGGGTATGTGGTAACCAGAGTACTTTTTAAAAATAAAAACCAAATCATAACCCTCCCTTGATTGAAATTTCTGTGATGACTTCTCATCAAGATAGGAATAAAATCTAAAATCTTGACCTAGGAAACTCCAGGGTTTGCAGCATTTTTCCATGTATTCTTTGATGGAATTATGGTCTGCAAAATGATTTCACCACAAAGAATGATATTAGCTGTGAATTTTTCATAGATGTTCTTCAGCAGGTTGGGGAAGCTGCCTTCTATTTTTAATTTGTTGAGGTGGGTTTTTTATGGGGGGGGGTTGTTCATTTGTTTGTTTTAATCCTGAAAGAGTGTTGAATTTTGTGAAATACTTTTTCTGCATCATTTAAGATAATCATGTGGTTTTGTGCTTTCTTCTATTATTATGACATATTAGATTGACTGATTTTTGTATGTTGAGCCAACCTTCCATCACTGGGATACATTTTACTTGGTTATGGTATATAATCCTTACATGTTGCTGGATTCAGTTTGCTGGTATTTTTATTGAGGAATTTTTTGTTTTCTCATGATGTCTTTGTCTGGTTCTGGTAGCAGAGTAAAAGTGACCTCATAGATTGAATTTGGAAGTATTTCCTCCTGATTTTTTGAAAAAATTTGTGAAAAGATTGGCGATCATCTCAACTAGGTTATCTAATTTGTTGACATACAATAATTCATAGTATTCCCTTATAATTCATCCTATTTCTGTAGATAAGAAACAATTATTATTTTAAAATCTTATTTTTAGAGGGGCCTGGGTGGTGTAGTGAGTTAAGCCTCTGACTCTTGGTTTCAGCTTACATCGTGATATCAGGGTTGTGAGACTGAGCTGTGCATTAAGCTCCATACTCTACTTAAGACTCTCTCCCCCTTTCTCTGCCCCTCATCCCTGCACTCTTTCTTTCTCTCTAAAATAAATAAATATGGGGTGCCTGAGTGGCTCAGTGGGTTAAGCCTCTGCCTTAGGCTCAGGTCATGATCTCAGGGTCCTGGGATCAAGCCCTGCATCCAGAGCTCTGCTGAGCAGGGAGCCTGCTTTCCCCTTTCTCTCTCCCTGTGTTGCTCTGCCTACTTGTGATCTCTCTCTCTCTCTCTCTGTGTCAAATAAATAAATGAATTCTTATAAAAAATAATAAAATAAAATAAATAAATAAGTCTTTAAAAAATATTATTTTAGTTATCTGAGTCTTCTCTTTTTTTTGGTTTCTGACTAAAGGTTTGCCAGTTTTGCTGATGTTTTCAAAGAACAAATTTTCATTGATTTTATTTTTTCTATTCTTAGGTCATTTATTTTTGCTCTAATCATTATTATTTTCTTCCTTCTGTTTTCTTTGCATATAGTTTCCAAATTAGTTTACTGATTTGAGATTTTTCTTCTTTTTTAACCAGTATTTATTGCTATAAATTTTTCTCTAAGCATTGCTTTAGTTACATGTCATAAATTTTGGCATGTTCTATTTTAATTTTCATCTACTTCAAAGTATTTTTAATTTTGCTTTTGGTTTAGTCTTTTACCTATTGATTCTTTAGCAGTGAGTTGCTTAATTTCCACATATTAGTGAATCTCCCAAATTTTCTTCTGTTACTAATTTCTAATTTCAATTTACTTTGGTTAGAGATCATCCTTTGTATGACTTCAGTCTTTTAAATTTACTTAGATTTGTTTTGTGCCCTAATACATGATTATGATTTTCATAATAATGAAAATTTCACATGTACTTGAGAAGAATGTGTATTCTATTGTTGTATAGATTGTTCTATGGATATATGTTAGTTCTACTTAATGTATAGCATTAAGTCTTCTATTTCCTTGTTGATCTTCTATTTGTTCTATTATTTAAAGTGGAATATGGGAATCTCCAATTATTAATCCTAAACTGTGTTTTTCTTTTTTCATTTCTATCTGTTTTTACTTCATGTATTTAGGAGCTCCATTATTGGAAATAAATATATATAATATATATTTTTGACATAACTCTATCTGACTTATACCATTTCATTTTAAATGAAATTTTCTTGTTTGAAAAACTCTGTAAGAACCACAGTACACTCTTGGGGTGCCTGACTAGCTCAGTCGGAGGAGCATGTGGTTCTTGATCTCTGGGTCATGAGTTCAAGGCCTACATTGGTTCATTTATTACTTAAATAAATAAACTTTAAAAATATTTTAAGAAAAAATCCACAACATATTTATTCTTCTGTTGTATATCTGATCACCAGTTTCCTATGTCTTATTTAATAAACTCTTAGAAGATAGTCATTCTTGAGTCATATAGCTTAACTCTTTTACATTTCCATCTGAATTTGTAAACTTTGAGTTATGTTTCCATTTTATTTCTTTGACTGCTGTCATTACAGGTTGTGTTTTCCAGAACATGAACAAAACATTGCCTGAATTTTAGAATCTAAACAAAGTCATCTTGATACTCATTTTCATTCTCTGTCTGTGTGTGTGTGTGTGCATGTGTGAATCTCTCTGTCTTTCCTTTTTCCACTTATTCCATCTTGTTGTTGGCTTCTTTTTCAGGTGGATAATTTTTTTTTAAAGCCAGAGGAAAGAGAGCTCCTCTTTTCAATGGTTTCAACATTCCAGGATTCACTTTTACACCTATCTCTGGACCCATCAGTGTGAGCAGAGATATTGATGATTACAATGATTGAACAGGCCTGGTACTGAGACCTCCTATGAAGCTAGACCACCCACAGGAGCTGAGAGCTGGGAAGGAGGGCTTTCTCAAAAGAAAATTGAGGTGCTTTTTATCAGAAGAAAGAAGAGATGTCACGCCAGCAGAAGCAACAGATGATCGATGTCCCTGACGTGTAAGATCATAACAATCACCAGAACAAGTGTCAAAAACAGAGATTCCTGGGGGCTACCCCATTCTTACTGAATCAGAATCACTTAGAGGAGTTGTCTAGAAATTGGTATTTTTAAGAGAATTCATGACTGCTCCCCTTTTGTCACTGCTTCTACTACAATGTAAACAAGTACTTGGAACATTTTCTTTCCATCTATCTTAAACATAAACTTCACAGCTGGGATACACACTTAAGCTAAAGAAGAGTGAACAGTTTTTGACTGCATTTAAGTTCTGTAGATGTGCACTTGAAATTGGTATGGGGATGATCTGGAATAGATATTGATACCTCTCTAAACCATCAGAAAATCATTAATTCCTTTGTTTGACTTCTGTGGTCTAGAACTAATGACATGTTTTATTTTTAAAAGAGGAAAAGAGAAAACAAAACAGAAAACTCTACTAATTCATTTCTTTTTTTTTTTTTTTAATTTTTTATTTTTTATAAACATATATTTTTATCCCCAGGGGTACAGGTCTGTGAATCACCAGGTTTCATTTCTTTTTTTCCTCCTAAAAGATAAAATAGATAAATGGCTGTATTCTGGATTTCTTAGGAGGAAAGACCATATATTTCATGTCTATAATTATACCCACACTCCTTATTACTAAACACCTGTTTAAGCTTCTTGAACATCTCATGAAGCTTAAACAGTAGATTGAAAAGTCATAGCACAAGTGAGTTACTTGCTGGTCAGCTTTGTTAGTTGATTTAAGTGTGTGATACGTGAAGTGGCTCTGAGAGTAGAGGTTTATTGCCTCTCTTGTGCTTTCATGAATGTGTATTGCCTTCTCTGAATTCTATGTACCTTGTGGATCTGAGTTTTAAAGCCAGTATGTAACAATGCTAAAGAAACGGAAGCTATAAGACACTTATGGGCAATTAGCATCATGGAACTTGGGCTTTAAAATGTCCAGCAAGAATAGCAGCAATAATAACAACAATACCAACAGCATTAAATTGAAATTAAAGTAACATTTATTGAGCATTTTCTATGTACCTACCTTTGTGTTAAACACATAACATGAATAATCTACTGATTCCTTAAAACAGCATTATGAGGTAGTTGCTATTATTATCCCTATGTTATGGTGATGAAACAGAAGTACTAAGAAATGTACTTAAGTTCACACAGCTATGATATGACTGAGACAGTTTAATACAATCTGTCTCCTTCCATATCTACCTGTCCTCTTCTCTTAGTGAGTACTGGATATACAGTGCCAGTGGAGATATATATGTTTGGTAATAATGTGTTTATTTCACACACAGGAGGACAAGATTAGCAGAATCATCTTACATATATCTGAGCCAATGACCCTGACTTCATTAACAGTACTTCACACAGCTAAACGAGCTTAGCACAGACTTTGGTATCTTAGAACACTTGGAAGTGATTAAAGTCTTGCCTCTAGGTTGAAGTCTCCTGGGCTGGGAAGGAAAGGACTTCAGGAGGCCCTGCTGTCTGTTGATGTGGGATAGACAAATTAGATGCACAGAATAAAGGCAAACGAACATGCAAGTAGAAACCTGTACCTTTTGAGGTCAGTGAAAGTGAGAATGGAACTCTTTCATTTATGGCCACCACCAAGAAGTCCTCATTTATTTATTGTCTGTCTCCAAGGAAAAATTTTCATTTTTTTCATTAAAAAGTTACTTCCACATTAATGTTATTTCTTTAAAAATGATAGCAGGTTTTTCAAAAACTTCTTAGTCTTTTTTAGCTTCTTGGAAGTTAGAAGGAGTCCCATTATCTCCAAAATTGGTTTGAATTAGGTACACAATTAGAGTCCATCAAGTTGGAGAGAGATTTAAACTTTCCAACACCAGTTTATCATCCTTTTTTATAAAACAGGCATCAACAAAAGAAAAAGGGAAAGCCTGCCTCAACAATCCTATGCAAAGAACCTCCCAGTTTGTTTTTTCTTTAATTATTGTCAGTCCTTGAGAAATGTACATATCTGTTGCAATAAGCAGGAGTTGTGGCATGCTCTGTGAAGATGGGCCAAACCTCCTGCAGGACTGTGTGAATGGAATTCAGTATACATTGCAGCCTAAAAATATTGTAAGAGCATTCCATTCTTCTCATGAGACTTTTCTTCCTTTCTTATTCAGCTGCATTCAGATCTCTGTGGGGAGCAAGCGAGAGTCTGTGGATTCAATGAAATGTAAAAGCAGAGGAGACTTCCAGAGAGCCTTCTTTCTGTCCCTAAAGGTCTTCATTTGTCTACAATGCTTGATAGATCAGTTTAGTCCAGAATTCACTGATACAGGAGAGATATTGACTTGCCCTATTGTGTAAACATAGAAAGCCCCAAATCAAAACCCCTGCCAGTGACCCCAACCCCCAAGCTTTAGGAACTATGGGATTGAAACAAGAAATTGTGAGAGTCAACAATGGTACTGACAACCATACGTTATTGATTCAGACTGATTAGAAATTAAAGCACCAACCCCAGAGGAGAATTTGCAAAGAAATCAGGGAGCGCTCGTGTGCTCTATACTCTTAAGTTCTTATTTTTGCCTTGACTGGATCATTATTAGCAGAGGCAAGTAGAAAACCTGCAAAATACTTTTGTAACTTCTTTCCCTTTAAAATAGTTGTCATTGACTAATGCCCCATGTGAAAAGCTGGGAAGGGACTTGGATGATTTCTATTAAATTCTGCCTCTACTTCTAAATTGATCTAACTATAAAGAACTCATATCACTTCTGGATGCCTCTATTTTTTGAATATACAAAGAGCGAGGTAATCGTATCTTCCTCCTTTCTAATCTACCAAGACAGTTATCAATCAGACTATAGGCAATGATGTATCGAACTCTGAGCAAAGAAAGATCTGATGCAATGTAGGGGAATACTTTTCCCCTTACTGTTTTATTTTCCCTTCAGTAAGAATCAGTGTTTTTCTTTGCATCCAACAGACAACAGAGAAGCACAGATATGTCCTGTCTTGTTCCTGGTATCTTCCTTCTCTCTAAAACATTATCAGTGATTTCACCAATAGGAAAGCAGAGTCTGGGAGGTTGCATTTGTCAGCTAACTTGTACTCCCTCTGCTGGTTGAATGGCTCATATTTCTCTTTCCATGACTCCCAGGCTCTAAGAGTGATTAATTGATTAATTAATAATTGACTTATTTACTTCAGGGAGGTTAAAAATTATGCATATTTTTTTTAGGGAATGACCAACTTAGAATGAATTTGTGATACAGTATGTTTTCCAAGGACTTGGAAGACTTATTTTATTTAGCACAAATGAGAAGGACAGGTTCATAACGAGGTTTTATCAAAGTTGTGTTATCAAGGATTAGCAATTCTATCCAACTCCAACCTTCTGCTGGTACATACAAGTAAAGACCCAAGAAATAAATACTTATCTGGCATACGTATCAACCTTTGCCTTTAAAACACTGGTAGCTTGGTACACATGGGAGCAGTCTGATAAAAACAGCCAGAATTCATCAAGTATGTTTAAATTCATGGGTTCATAATAATCTGAACAAAACCCCAAATCAGTCACCTTTAAATGATGATAAAGAATCAATTAATTATTTTGAACACTGGTAAATAGGAAAGAATAAAGCAACTATCCTGTCTTCTTTGTATGAATTATACTACTAAGTAATCTGAAGTAGATGAAAGAAGTATTTCTTTCTATAAGTAAGTATTCCAGCCAATAACTATAAGAGAAAGATAAAGTTATACTATCACCACCTTTTTTTTAAAAAAAGATTTTATTTATTTATTTGAGAGAGAGAGAGAAAGTGAGAGAGAGCATGAGAAGGGAGAAGGTCAAAGGGAGAAGTAGACTCCCCATGGAGCTGGGAGCCCAATGTGGGACTTGATCCCGGGACTCCAGGATCATGACCTGAGCCAAAGGCAGTTGCTTAACCAACTGAGCCACCCAGGTGCCCTAATCAATCCCTAATCAATTCATGTATCTAGGCATCAAGGATTGAAGCTACTCAATATCACAGAAAGAGCTAGGTCATGTGCCTCCTGATAAAAGAATACATCACCACCTCTGAACTTGCCAAAGGTGTACAACCTGAATCTGATCAAGCCTCTGGACCCAGCTGCCAATATGCAGGAAATATGGAGGGCAGAGGAAATGGTCAACTACATCATGAGTGTACAATCAGCAAAACTCAGACTGTGGGAATCTTTACTGGTCAAATGCCCCAGGTTCTTCAGTAGATAAATTGCAAAGAAAAGAAATGGGTAGAGAGGAAATCTCTAGAATGAGAATGACTTAAAAGAGATATCATTTTTTTAAAAGAGCACATCTTAACCAGAGTGTTTGAGGTGCACTCTTGGATAATAAAAATAGGAAACAGAGAGGGCTGGTTACAATGCTAGTCAGGTTGGTACTTGCTTCTGGGATGAGACAAGGTATTCAGATTGGAATGGGACAGGTGGTGGTTACAGGGTACTCACCTTATAATAATTCACTAAGGTATGAATTTTGGTATGGTATTTGGCTTCTGTGTTTTATTTTATCATAACAAGTTTTTGAAATAGGCATCCAGAATGAGAAGGACTGCTATCAGCTGCTTAGTCTGTCCCCCTTCTCCCTGCTTCCTACATTTCTCTCCCGCTCTTCTCTTTCTCGGTCTCTCTGATTATCATCTTGATTACTCTTCCTAGTTCCCGGCTCTCAACACCAAGCTCCGTCATGTGGCTTTTTTAGAAGCTCTTGTCTGCTTGTTGGTTTTGAAGACTGCCTGTGCCAAGCTAATGTCACAGCCAAGTGGTACAGCTGGGAAGGGAAGAGAGAGTCAGAAACTCACTTCTTTTCCCTGATTTTCAAGCTCTGCCATGTAAACTCAATTTCATCAGAGCTCATGTTGCATTGTGCTTCCCACTGTGTATTTGGTACATGATTTCATATTTTTTTAAAAATGTGGTTTATCTTATCATTTTTTGGTAAATGTAAC
Source organism: Mustela putorius furo (assembly GCF_011764305.1). Lineage (NCBI taxonomy): Eukaryota > Metazoa > Chordata > Mammalia > Carnivora > Mustelidae > Mustela > Mustela putorius. The sequence goes on from NW_025421998.1 coordinate 36,072,247, forward strand.
TTAGATTTCAATGGTACACTCAAAAGGATGAATAAATATATTAGACAAAGGTGTTTAAGAAGCAACTACTTTTGTTGAGCACCTTCTAGAAGCCATTCACCAGGCTGCTTTTCTTTATAGAAGTTATTAAAAAATAGTAGCTACTATTTTTGGAGTATCATTTATGTGCTAGGCAGTTTACATACTCCACTCCTAATCCTAAAAGGGACATCTCATCTCTACAAAGTAGCTATCATTGTCTCTATTTTACTGAAAAGAAATGTGAAGTCCTGAAGGGTAAGATGATTGGTCAAAGTCATACGGATAGTTACTTCTGAAAACCAGATTGAATCCATACACTTCTGGCTCCAGAATTTGCTCTTTTTCACTATAAGATGTGTTGATTGAATATTGGCCTACAACATGGAGGTTTTCAGTATATCGTTAAAGTGCCACTTTCTAAATTAACCTCATGATGATGTACGACACTGGACTTGAGTAGTCGTATGAGCTTTAAGATCTACTGTGAAGATAATGTTTTGGGTGCGGCTGTCCGTTCTGTCACAAGTGGAAAGCACAACTGTCATGGCAAATAGATAAAATTACATTTGAATCGTACGAATTAAAGCAAATTTTGGAGAAGACTTCCTAACTGCCCTGACAACTGTCACCTTTCCTTTTCTGCCTCTGGCACTGCCTCCCTTCGTTCATGATTTCCTTTTCTCTTATTACCATGCAATGGAAGCTTGATGTGTTGATCATACACTGTCGATTTCTTGGTAAATCAATAGAAAATACCTTTCTTCTGGACTGCTAGGTATTGATCAAGAAATAGAATACTTAAAGGAGAACTGACCCCATATTATATTCACTCTCAGAGCCCTTTCACATTTGGACACATTAGGAGATGGTAAATAAGCTCAAACTAAAAGAGAACATACTTATCTTCTTGTAAAACAAAAACAAAAACAAAAACATTCTTCATGTGACCTATTCCTCACTTAGCAAAAAAACCCACTTGATGCTGGGAATTTTCTATTCTGGGGATTTGCACGATCTAGTTTATTTATTGCATAGAAATACATATGCCTAGATGGGGAATAAGAACTTGATGGAGGGGCGCCTGGGTGGCTCAGTGGGTTAAGCTTCTGCCTTTGGCTCAGGTCAAGATCTCAGGGCCCTGGGATCGAGCCCCGCATCGGGCTCTCTGCTCACCCGGGGAGCCTCCTTCCCCCTCTCTCTCTCTGCCGGCCTCTCTGCCTACTTATGATCTCTGTCCGTCAAATAAAAAAAAAAAAAAAAAAAAAAAAAAAAAAACGACAGAGTTTCTTGTTTAGTAGCAGTCCTATGAAAAAGAGAACCCTTTTATTTCATTAAAAAATTTGCCTTTAAAACTTGTCTCTTCTAGCTTTTCAGATGGAATTTGAAAGGGATTATGATTATGGTGGAGGAGAGAATGATTTTTGGTTTGGTTAAGCATTAATGGATCGGCACCGTTTAATTACTCTGCCACAAATGCAGCAGAAGCAGCATAAAGACACATTTTGTGTGACTCACACTTTCATAAGGCTATATATTTTTTCATGTTTGTATAAGTGTGGATGTTGTTGATATTCCTTTTTTTTTCTTTTTCACAAAATCTAAGTCACACACAAATATACACACGCTTATGTAAAGTAAACTAAAACCTGTGTTTTTCTCACTGAGTTTACTTGAGAGAAGAAGGCCTCTAATATCTAAGAATAAGTCTTTGGCTTTTTTTTTTTTTTAATGCAACTAATGATAGATTTTTAAGGTGCTAAACATGGACTTGAAAACTATATACTAACACCTGGACTTACTGAATATTTCCAAAACAATCAAGTTACACATCTATCTTTTGGAGAACCTGGCTACCACTAGAGAAACTTAGAACATTCTCCAGACACAGTAATAACATGTATACCTAAAAATCCCTTGAAAAACAACAGTTTCACGTTTCTGACCCTACCATACTTCATGAAAGTGATTTGGCCAAATGAGAGGCTTAAGTTAGTTAAGTTAGTGGGCATTAGTAAAGAAGATCTCCCAACAATGAAAACAAGGAGTTCTAAATACCAGAAATCTCTCAACCACCAGTGGTTCTTAGCCCAGCTATCTATCAGAATTAGTGGGAGGAAGTATGTGTGTGAATGCTTTCAGTAAACACTGATGACCTGTCCTTCCTAGGTCTTTCGGAGTGAATCGCAGGCAACAATATTTTTTAAAAGCTCTCCAGAGAATCTGTGTGTGGCCAGTGTTAAGCACCACAGATCTACATGATAATTTCTCAACACGCTGCAAATTCTGGGGAAGTGTGAAATGATTTATTCCTTCATCAGAAGGTCTGATTTAAATATGGAAGGCAATCAGCAAGGTTTGCTCACTGGCAATTTCATTAAGGCAGTGCTGCATGCGGGGTTAAGTGAAGGCTCCCTAGATGTTTTGCCAGACATCTGTGGCACCAGAAAGTGTGGAAACTTTTCAAAATGATATGTTTCCAGACTAAAGAAGGTTTCTTCACTCAGGGGTGTGTGAAACGAGTGCTTCTGGGGGTCTAGGAAATCTTTTCACATAAGGGCATTTAGTGGAGATGAAGCTAGGAAAGTTTGCTCCCTCTCTTTCTGTTTTTATTTTCTGAAATGTGTCAGTGATATCTGGACTGATTAAGATATAATGACAGGCACATGAACGACCTGGAAATGATATATCCCCTAATGAAGGGCAGTTTGGGAAAAGCCCAGAGATCACACTTAACATCAAAATCCTGATGTTCATGTTCTCCAAAGCCAACCCTCCCACGGGTAATATCTTCTAGTTTCTTTTGATACAGTGGGTAATTTGCCACGTTGGGAAGCATGTTCTTTGCTCAGTTCATCTGATCTGAAACAAGGATGGTGTGTGGGGTGGAACTGCTTTCTGGACACTGTGGCATTTTAGGGAAAAAAAAAAAAAAAGACCAGCCTATGTAGCTCATTCTAATTTATCAAAAGCTGCCAGTCTTGGCTACACTACAGATCTAGCAATTTACTTCAATGTAAACATTTTAATTACTACTTATAACATTTGGCTTTCATTAAAAGTTAGAGAAAAACTTAAAAAATTTTTTCATAAAGTAAATACTGGAAAACCCCTTTAAAAAGCCTGTGTCCCCACACACACACACACACACACACACACACACACACACACACTAGGGGCTGGGGAACTGGGTAAATGTTGTTTAAAGATACAAACTTGCAACTAAAAGATGAATAAATTTTGAAGATCTAACACATAGCATACTTATTATAGACAATGCTGTATTACATACTTTAAAATTGCTAAAAGACTATATTTCACGTGTTTCTACCACAAAAAAGAAATGTGTGTGTGTGTGTGTAAATTAGTGGATGACTCTGTCCCTTCTTCCCCCAAAAAGCTGTAGTACAGTTTGATGAGTTCTTCCCATCTAGCTCTGAAGGTCCCTGTTAAGTTTGATTTGGCAGAATGTATGTTACTGGATAACACAAGATACAACTGTACCAGGAGTGTTAGTTTCAGTTGACATCTGTTTCTTGTTCTGATATACAACTCTCTGCTATATGGTTAGTCTTACTTGAAAGACTAACTTTATATTTTAGAAAGTAGTAACATATCAAGATCATAGTAGCTCTTCAGAAAGCAGAGAAGGGGCAAAATAGGTTTGGGAGGTGGTGGGGGATGAGTAGGCTGTAGACATTGGATATTACCTTGAGTGACATGGAAAACCACTGAAGGGGTCAGAGTAGAGGAGTGCTATAACCTAGCTTCTCTTGTAAGGCAACCACCTTCATTATTGGGTTAAGGACAGACTACAGAAGGCAAGGACAGAAGCAGAAAGATCAGTTAAGACAAGACTCCAACAGTCCACGAAAAAGATGATGTGACTTGGACCAGGATGATAACAATGGAGGTGGATTTGGTGATGGATTGGATGTTAGAGAGAAAGAGGGTAAGGAGTCAAGAGTATAAGCTTTTGATTTTGGTACACTTAAAATGACAGTAGCACTTAACTGAGATGAAGGAGATCACTGGAGGAACAAATGTAAAGATGGAGATTTAGGATTTCACTTTGGATGTGTTAAGCCCGAGAAACCTATTAAGCTCTGAGGTGAGAATGCAGCATTTGGTGGCATACAGACTCAATTCCTCAGGGAGTCTGGAGTGCAGAGGAGAGGCTGTGGCTGGAGATAAGAATTTGGATCAGAGCCAAACAGTGTGGTAAGTCATGTTGCTGTAGAATATTGGTGAAGGCATTGCTTATAAAAAGGTGACTTTTAAGACTACTACATTATGTCCTTTTGAGTTGCCTTTTTAATTTTAGATTCTTCAGCTGTTATACTTTAAAAGTTTTAGCTTTCCTATTTTCATCTTTTATATGTATTTACTATGACTTATTACAGGTAACTATGCTTTATGTATTTCCAGATCTACTCCATCCCCAGAGAAGTGATCAATACATCCGGTAATGGCATGAATTTTATGTTTTTGTACCATCTTTATAAAATGGAATCCAAAAGGTTTTCTATATTGTTTGGTATAATTTATGAATATCTTTGATGTTTAATTTCTCCTAGAAAAGCTAACCTCTCACATTATATGAAAGGTATTGGGGGGGCGCCTGGGTGGCTCAGTGGGTTAAGCCGCTGCCTTCGGCTCAGGTCATGATCTCGGGGTCCTGGGATCGAGCCCCACATCGGGCTCTCTGCTCAGCAGGGAGCTTGCTTCCCTCTCTCTCTCTCTGCCTGCCTCTCCGTCTACTCGTGATTTCTCTCTGTCAAATAAATAAATAAAATCTTTAAAAAAAAAAAAAGGTATTGGGAAAATACGATTCAGAACCTTGAGCACCCACATGAGGAAAACTGAGGCCAGAGGCCACCACTGAACCCCCTTCCCCCACTCAGTCTGGACACCAGTCATGACCTAATGCAGGACCTAGGTCCTGATAATGTGTGGGTGGAAATGACCCTAAAAATTCTGGCCAACTTAGCCCAAATTTAACTGTGAAAATGTGCCAAGAGCCCAGAATATCATAGCAGGTCTGGGGGCAGGTACTAGTAACTGAGGGCTTTAGAAGTTCTGGGCCAAGTGTAATCAAAAGAACAAGTAAAATGTCATACAGTTTGACTGACCAGCCTTGGTAAGGTTGGAATAATACTTCCTGTGTCCTTCTGGAATGGAGAAAACTTAAGGTTTGGTTGGTGTTCTCAGATCTCTTCTGGATGGGATAGTCATCTGAGAGATACTAGGAACTGGAGGTAAAAATGGCACTTGCTTAGATACTTGTTTTAGCATCTTGTATTTGATACTTCTAAAGCCATTAAATTCAGAAGAAAGATAGGACTTAAACAGAAACAGGAAAGTTGTAACTTTACCACTTGGATTCTGGCCTTCTGTGCACTATTTCACTCAGCAATGGTTTATTGAACCCCTACTCTGTGTTGAGGGCTGTGATTTATAATTGGGTTTTGTTATTATTCTTGTCAATTGCAATGTATCAATTTATTAAACATTAGAAAATAATTCTTTTATTACTGTTATAATTAATAGTTCAAGGCAGCTAACATCAGCAATAGAATTTGATAGGCTCTAACTACAAGCAACTTCTTCACAGTGAAATAAAAGTATTCATTGAAATAGGATATTAAAAGACAGTAAGTTGGAAGAAAATTTTTGTTCATACATGGCAAACAAATGGATCTTCTTTGTAGATAAATATCCTATGCACTGTTTTTATTTTTTTAAGATTTTTTTTTTTTTTTTTAATTGGAGAGAGAGAGCACATTAGCAGACGGGGAGGGGCAGAAGGACAGGGAGAGGCAGACTCCCCACTGAGCAGGAGGTCTGAAGCAGGACTCAATCCTGGGACTCTAGGATCATGACCTGAATTGAAGGCAGACCCTTAAATGACTGAGCCACCCAGGTACCCCTGCTTTTATTTTACTTTATTTTTTCATATGCATTGCTTTTTTAAAAAAATACTATAAAAATAGAAAAAGGGATAAAAGTTAAGAATTAAACTATTCAAATAAGAAACATGTAGCTGATAAACATGAAAAACCTTGAATATTACTAGTAATAAGAATTTTTGCATCCACAAATAACAACAAAATACTATTTTTCCATTAACTTTTTATGAATTAGGTTTTGAAGGTTGCATATAAGTTGTATCTATCGGGTGCCTGGGTGGCTCAGTGGGTTAAGCCGCTGCCTTTGCCTCAGGTCATGATCTCAGGGTCCTGGGATGGAGTCCCGCATCGGGCTCTCTGCTCAGCAGGGAGCCTGCTTCCTCCTCTCTCTCTCTGCCTGCCTCTCTGCCTACTTGTGATCTCTGTCTGCCAAATAAATAAATAAAATCTTTAAAAAAAAATAAGTTGTATCTATCTATCTATCAGATGAGTTGAATGTGAATTAATGAAGTGGACAAGAGGGTAAGGATCCAAGAGAAGGATCGAGAGTACCAGAAATTTGAAGTAGTACTTTGTGTTCAGAGCTACATGAAAAGTTCAACACTGCTAGAGTTTACTATGCAAGAGGGAGAAGAAGAATGTAGATTGAGCCAAGGTAAGTATGAAGGGTCAAGATTATGGAGGACTTTGGGTAGGTAATGGTGAAGACTTTAACTGAATCCTGAGGGTGATCAGGAGTAAGTGAAGGCTAGGAGAAATCCCAGTTGAATTAGTTTTTAGGGAGAGCACTCTGACCTTGTAGGCAAGTTGAGGCTGAAGACAGGGTGACTCTTCAAGCAGAATAGGTGCTCTACTGAGATGGGGGTTTTGACTCTAGCCAAGAAATAAGGGCTGGAGAGAAGATCAACCAGAGCAACAAGCAGTTTCTGAGGCACCTCTCCTCAAGTTTACAGGGGTTAGCTTGTGATATACACTTAAATTTAAAGGAAAACACCACCAAGGACACACTTAGCTTCTTCTAAATTTTAACACAGATTGGTCTTAGAAGTTAAGATCCTGTCCTTTCTGTTTCCCCTAGAATAACCACAGAATGGGGTTAGGAGGCTGAGGCTGTTTTTCCAGAGAGGGATGCAGCTTGTGGTCAGTAAAATTTGTGGGCTAATTTCTGCATGTCACTGTGGTCACCTGGTCCTCACCCTGGCTGGAGGTATCTGATAAAGCAAGGATTTGGACTTGAGTTGTAGGTACTTCCTATCTTAAGGCTCCTGCCCAGACCGTGGGGAGTTTCCTGGAATATTGAGCTCTATTGCTTTACTCTAATCAGCTCTCCTGAAATTGCAACCGGGAGAGATGGGCTTGGAGAAGAAAAGAACCCTGTAAATCCCAAGAAAGACTGAGAGGGTTTTCAATTTCACATTTTTAATTTATTTTTTTGCCTTTCCATGAACATAATACATCTGGTTATTGCCCTCCAAATTCATCCTGCATAGAATGAGGGCAACTAACAGCTAGCCTTCCTCTCTTACTCCACTTTTTTGTTTAGAAAATATGTTGTCAATAACTTCACAAGCTAACCAAGAAATTCACGATTTCAGTTTTAAAATGTGAATTAAACTTCAAACTTTGAATGACTAACATTTTTATTTATTTAGAAAAATTTTTGTGACTACTATTTTTTAAATGACAGAATAGTTAGCAGATCTCTAGTGAATATTCAGAAATATGTATTAGATGCTTCATGTTAAGTTTAAGCTGAGACTTAGAGTTAGCAAGAAAGTACATGAGTAGAAATTTGGCAAAATTAAGAGTCAAATACTGAACTAAAGTAAAAAAGCAGTTCTCTGTTGGGTTACTGGGAATGAATCAGAAAACCCATAAATGTGAGGAAGGATGTTTCAGAGGTGAAGGTGTGCAGAGTACAAAGCTGAAGGAGAAAATGTGTTCTCTAGGTATTTTAGAAGTAAGGAGTTTGAAAGCCAAAGCAGTTAACTGCCTTGGCAAGATCACACAGTTAGGGGCAGAGCCTGGATGAACACTTACCTCTCTTGACCCAGAGCTTACTTTTTCCTATGTTATCCTGTGATGAGGTATGAAATTGGGAGATTTCAGTGTCTCTTGAGCCACACAAATAAAGACATCAGAATAGAAAAAGATGTAAAATTATATGAAAAAATAACAGAGAGCTTCAAGACTGAAATAATAGGTCTGATTAATTTTTTCAGGTTGAAGAAAACGATAGCTGTCTCTCCAAGCATGGTGTGGGGTGGGGGGTTACTATTGACAAAAGGGCACTCGGGGCCCTTATTTGGTATTTAGTCCAGAAAATTTTGTAAAAATCCAACTTTACGAAAAGCCTTCAGGTTATTTTACACACACACACACACACACACACACACACACAGCAAAGGATGTAAAGGTCCAATTAAGGACCTTATCTGCTAGAAGACTCTAGCACATTGTTAAATAATTATATTGCTCTTCTAATTGCCAGGGAGGAGGGTGGAGATCTGTTAAACGGTACAATTGACAAGGCACTACAGGGAATCCAGATAAGAGCCAACAGAACTGGTTATAAAAAGATTAGAAGCTCTTGAAGTTAACCAAACAGAAGGAGCAGATAACACACATCTGTAGGTTCTAAAGGCAGGAGCAAGGGAAGGGTGAACCTTAGGACTGCAGCCTATACACGTGGAAGGTTGAGAAAGAATCTGACTGACTCAGGTTATCAACTGTCTAAGGTATTTTGGTAAAACGGAGAGGTGGAGGGTTGGGGGGACGGGTAAAGGGAGAGGGAAAGAGAGAATCCCAAGCAGGCTCCACACCCAGGGCAGAGCCTGATACAGGGCCCAGTCTCATGACCCTGAAATCAAGACCTGAGTTGCAATCAAGAGTTGGATACTTAACGACTGAGCCACCCAGGTACCCCTGGATAAAAATATTTTCTGAACAAAGTTGGCCTAAATAACTGGTCTTCAATTTTGGACAGTCTTCTGAAACTGAGTTACCAGATTTTCATTTTTTAAAGATTTTCTTTCTTTCTTTCTTTCTTTTCCTTTCTTTCTCTCTTTCCCCTCCTTCCCTTCCTTCCTTCCTTCCTTCCTTCCTTCTGAGCCCATGTGAGCTGGGGGTGGACAGAGGGAGAGAGAATCCCAAGCAGACTCCCTGACAAGCAGGAGCCAGACACAGGGGTGAATCTCATGACCCCAAGATCATGACCCAAGCCAAAATCAAGAGTCGGAAGCTCAACTGACTTAGCCACCCAGGTGCCCCACAAGACTTTTATGACAGGTGTGAGAAAGAACACTCCAGGGATCTATGACTCATAAAACTTAGGGGTAGTGTTCTAACAAAGTGGAAATAAAAATATAGATATAATGCATTCTCCTGTAACAAGTAATCTCTAGAGTCTTAATTCTAAGACCCTACCCTGATGTTATCCCTACTGTATAGACCTCAGAAAGGGTTGACTGATTTGGATGAGACCATCCTGCTGATAAATAAGCGATGGACAGGAATTATTCCTGGTTGTATCTGATGCCTGTCAATTTCTCATATACCACAAAGTAGACCTATGGGAAGAGTTACAACTTCTCATTTTCTTCTCTGTCAAGATTGGAGCAAAGGGGACAGCGGGGGATGTTTATAGGAGGCAGGTCAGTTCACCCTGTGTCAGTTAACGTGTACTTGGGTCAACATGTATCTTACAACCTTTTCCAGGTGGTTTTTAAGAGAACTTAGAAAGAGGCTCCTGGACTCAGGACCCCAAATCCTATGCAGATAGCAAAGGTTCCTCTATAACTACAGGATAAAATTTAGCATCCAAACCCTAGATTTTGGCATTCAAGACCCTCATCAGTCTAGCTCTATTCTAGCAATTTTGCTTAAACTTTTTTTATTGTGAACAATACTAAATGCATAGAAAAGCATATAAACCACAATGCACAGTTTAAGACATGGTGATTATGAGTAGTTATTCTAGGCACAGTTATCAGTGCCTTCTTCCTATTATCTCATTTGATCCTCACAAAATCTTAAGGTATCCTTATTTTGTAAACTCCAAGGGTGCATGAGTGGATGTGGTGGCATTTCAGTAACTTGCTCAAAGTCCTTAGAGCCACACACCCTATAATAGAGAGAGGGATTTGAATTCTGGTCTGACTATAACCATGTACTTCCTGTCTGGCAAAACATGTCTTCCCCACGCATCCCCAGGTGCATCATCAACTTTTTCTTGCCCCATCACCATCCTCATCAGCCTCAGCCTCAGCCACAGCGTCTGTTCATCATAGCTGTCCTGATCCTAGGTGAGGAATAACGTTCCTGGGGAAGAGTGATTAGGAAGCCGAGATCTATATATGAGGGTGGTGACCACTTTGTCATTGTTTATTTGCTTTAAGGCAAAAAAAAAAAAGTACAGTTGTGAGCAAAATATTGTTTGATTCCTAATAGCACTGACAGATAAGTTGTCAGTATAAATATGTTATAAATATTTCATGGAACTAAAAACTATACATTGCTTATCTGAAATCCAAATCTTATTGTGTGCACTGTATTTTATTTGCTAAACCTGGGAATCTCTGAGGAGAAAGGCTTCCCATTGTCTCCCATTCTTGAAGTGAAAAATAAAGGAAAATAGCTAAAGGAAACAGAGCCAGAAGCAAAGCATAATATATAGAGCAAAACTCTTCTCCCTCAGCTCTCCCTCAGGCTCTGTTACTTGGAGCATTACAGTTGAAGGCAGGTGCTTTAGGAAAAGGATCTATGTGAACTGGAAGCTGGACTTTTAACTCTGACTGTGTAAACTTGAATAATACGCTTAATCTCATTGAATCTGATTTTCTCACTTGTAAAATTAAAGCACTGGACATGATAACCTCTGAGGTTTTTCCAGTTCTAAAAATACTCTTTTTCTAAAAGAAGTGAAAGGAAATAAAAATTTGGCAAACATATATTGAGTGCCTGGTATTATATAAGTTATTTAAATATCTTATTTAATTCTCAAATAATTTAGAGGAGTAAATTGTATTATTCTTGTAATCTCATGTGACTGCACCATAGAGGTGACCTTCATTTTTCTCTACTCCCACTTTGAAGAAGGACTAAGTGCTTAGATGCCTTGCAGAAAAAGGTTAAATTGCATAACACATTAACTAGAAATCAACAGTTCACTGACAATTTGGTGGGTGACAAGTACCACCACTGCACCAGATTTTTCTATTCTAAATTGTTAAGTATTAATCTGGTACCAGCTACCATCTCTCTTCTCAATTCTCAAGTTTCTTTCTTCCCAACCCTCATCAATCGTACAGTCAATTTTCTCCATTTGTCTTCTCTGATGGGATTAGACACAGAAGCAAGGTAGAAGTTAGGGCATTTTCAAATTGGAAAGAGGTTGTTTGAACTGGCCAAGAATTAATTTTAAGCTCTGAACCTCTGATGGTAAAAAGCTTTTGGCTGACATTAGAAGCTCTTTAAATTCCACTGATAAGCAATTTCATTAAGGAGAAAACAACAATTATGAGTTTAACCAAAAAGAAAATGCACACAAAAACCTTGCAGTCTGAAATGTGCCTCTGTGTTGTGTGACAATTTTAGTTATGTTAAAGAGGTTAAGTGCAGAAACATGAAACCATATAGTAGGAAGCCTCTGGCTTTTACTCAGCACAAAGCTCTTGAGACTCACCATTCTGCCTATCAGTAGTTTGATATTTTTTATTACAGAGTAGTATTCTATTGTATGGCAGTACCAAAATTTGTTTATCCATTTACCAGCTATTGAGCATGTAGGCTGTTTCCAGCTTTTGGTGACTATGAATAAACCTGTTATAGACATTTGTATATATAGGTTTTTGCATGGAGGTACATTATTTCTCTTGGGTAAATTCCAGGAATGGATTTCCTATATTGTATGGTAAGTTTATGCTTAAATTTAATGTTTAACTGCTAAACTCATTTAAACGTGGCTGTGTCATTTTACATTCCCACCAGCACTGTATGAGAATTGCAGTTGTTCCAAAACCTCAACACTTCTTATTTTAAAATTTTAGACACTGTAGAGGTGTCTGGGTGGCTCGGTCAATTAAGCAACAGGTCTCTTGATTTCGGCTCAGGTGATGATCTCAAGGCTGTGAGATCAAGTCCTGTGTGGAGCCCTGCATTGGGCTCCTCGCTCAGCTGGGAGTCTGTTTCTCTCCTTCTTCCTCTACCTCTGCCCCTCTCCCTGCTCTCTGTCTCTCTCAAATACATACATACATACATACATACATACATACATCTTTTAAAAATAAGTTCGCCACTCTGATGTTTGTATGATGATATCACATCCTGGTTTGTGATACTATTTATATTTTCGCCATGACTAATGACACTGAGCATCTTTTCATATGCTTATTTGCCATATTTTTTTTTTGCCATAGTCATATTTCTTTAGTGAATTGTCTATTCAAATCTCTTACCTGTTTTTTTTAATTGGGTGGTTTGCTTTTTTACAAGTTTTGAGGGTTCTCTTACACATCCTGATACAAGTTCTTTATCAGATGTGTAATTTGTAAATGTTTTTTCCAGTCTGTGTCTTGCTTTTTAATTTCCTTAACATTGTGTTTCAAAGAGGAGGCATTGTTTTTTTAAGAGAAGGCATTTTTAATTTTTTTTTTAAAGATTTTATTTATTTGACAGACAGAGATCACAAGCAGGCAGACAGCCAGGCAGAGAGAGAGAGGAGGAAGCAGGCTCCCCGCAGAGCAGAGAGCCCGATGCGGGACTCGATCCCAGGACCCCGAAATCATGACCGGAGCGGAAGGCAGCGGCTTAACCCACTGAGCCACCCAGGCGCCCCAGAGAAGGCATTTTTAATGAAGTGACTTAGTGAAGTCCAATTTACCATTTTTTTTCCTTCATGGTTCATGATTTCTATGTCCTAAGAAATCCTTGCCTAACCCAAGATAAAGATTTTCATCCGCTTTTTTCCCAAGAAGTTTTATAGTATTAGCACCTATGCTTAATTCTATTAAACCATTTTGAGTTAATTTTTGCATATGGTGGCAAAGACCAATGTTCATAATTTTTTTATATGGATATCAATTTGTCTTTTATCATTTATTGAAAAGACTATTTTCCCACACTGAGTAATCCTTGTCAAAAATTAATCAGTTATAGGGGCGCCTGAGTGGCTCAGTTGGTTGAACATCTGCCTTCAGCTCAGGTCATGATCCCGGAGTCTGGTGATTGAGGCCTGCCTCAGGCTCTCTGCTCAGTGGGGAGCCTGCTTCTCCCTCTTTCTCTCAGCTTCTCTCCCGCCCTGCTACAACCCCTGCTCATGCTCTTTCTCTTGCTCTCTCACTCTCTCAAATAAAATCTTTAAAAAAATTAATCAGTTATATATGTGTTGATCTATTTCTGTCTTCTGTTCATCCTTATGCAAATACCACATTGCCTTAATTACAATAGCTTTATCCTAAATCTTGAAATCAGATGGTGGACAACCTCCAGCTTTCACTACACTCTTTATAGAGTTGTCAAATTTGGAAATACTGAGAGGAGAACTTTTTCTCACATAATTACTCTGAACGCTTGTACACATTCTGGAAACATCCTTTGCTTCTTATAATAATTTATGTCAGTTGCTATTAAGCCTTAAGTATCCTAAGAATTCATTATAAGTTCTTGCTTTCATGTTCTCTTGCGAACGAACCCTTTAAATGAATCATTTCATGTCCATGATGTGTGTGATTTGTCATGGAGGTCACAAATACCAGGTCTCCAGCCCTGTGGGAGGCAAGTGGGCGGCATTACTGAACAGCTCTACTTTTCAGACTGTCAAGTTATCTTGCTCTCCCATGGCCTCCTGATGCATGGGAACCTGGCACCTCACTTCAGAGGCTTTGAAAACAGGTTGTGCAGGTTGCATTTGAAACAGCAAAGAGCTCACTTTTAAGTCTTAGGAATTCCAGGGAAAGTAGAATTACTTGCACGAATTCAGTCCATGGAAATGAGGAATCAAAAACATTAGTCATGCAAACTATTATGTCACAAAGCAAAGGGATTTACACTGCAGACAGAGCCCTAGCCTTGTCTTTCGAATGCAGGAAACCTTGCCTCTGTCACCAAAGGATTCTTTTGGATAGAAACTTTTTTTTTTTTTTTTTGGCTAGAGTATTTTCATAGTTGAAGAAGTGTATATTATATCTCACTTACCACTCTGTAATTATTTTCCTATCTGTAATCTTCTCTCCCCAAACTAGTGACAGACAAAACTTGACAAATGCAACAAATGTCTTTGCATAATAGCAGCTCATTTGTTTAGCAACACTATTGAAGAAATGGAACAAAGTACCAGCCTCAAAACAAAACATTTTTTTCTAAAATGAATTGTACCCTTCCCTGTCTTCATAATGGAATATGCTGAACAAATTTAGTCTCACCTGGTAACCCAGGCACTATTGAGGATGTAGTGTTGTTTGTCCTCGTGTGAAATTATTGTGCTTTTTTACTTCCTGTGTTCATTTAATAGCTTCCCTCCCCTCCTGTTGATTTTGGCCTTTTATTTTGCAAACTGCAAAAGACATGAGGTTACTGAGCTTGCTGGAATTGTGAAAGAAGTAAGAGCACATGGGGTCTTGTGGCGCCCGAAGGCTTCTCCTATGATGAGTTCATGATTTCTTTTCATTAAACTTTGTGACATGTTTTGCCTCCCCAAGTGATTCAGAGGTTCGTGGCTTTGTAATACTGAAAGTCTCTGGAAATAACCAATTTGTGTGTGTGTGTGTGTGTGTGTGTGTGTGGTGTGTGCGTGCGCATGCGTGTGCGCACACACATGTGCAGGAAGGCCTGGCATGGTATCTATGTGCTAAATATGTGAGAGGTAAATACATGGATATATACACACATAATATGTATCTTAGGTTCCTCAAGAGTATCTCTACATATGTGTGTCTGGTATAAACTAATCCCTCAATAAATTTTAGTTGAATTAATGAAAAAACGTATAGACTTATTATGTTTTATGGGTAATACTCATAGCAACTTTGACAATTATATAATTCTTTCTGCAATGTGGGAAATGTGTTATGTCACCCTGGAATGATGCCCTAGTTCCTTTTGGAAGAGATGGTTATTCAGATAGCATTGTAATGACCACTGGCCACACCAGCTTTGGGGCTGAACTTCCAGGCAACTAGTTTTGTGTAGAAGAGTGTGAACTATTCCACTCGTGCCCACCCAGCTGAAAACTCCTCTCTAGGGACTGGGGCATCTTTGGTCTAATTTTCCTCAAAAAAGAAAAAGCTTATTTGCCACTTTCTAGTTAATAAAATGTTACTTAAAGTATTAATATCAAAGGCAGCTGCAACATCACCATTGTCATACTGCTGCTGGATTGAAGGGGAGTGGATTCATAACTGCTAATGCATTGAATCAAAAAATGAAAGTAGAATGTAAGATTTAAAAGCAATTAGCTGTATTTTCCTCCTGGAATCACTCAGTAAAACACAATTGGTCTGAGAGTGGAGAAGGATCTGGGGCCCCACTTCCCACCGATTTCATCAGAGATAAATAACAAAATTAAGACTAATAAAATTAGTCTGTCTCTACTATGGAATAAGATATTTGATTTGATAGAGTCTTGCTTAAAAATTATTTCCATTATTTTTTAATCCTTTTTCATGACATCTGGGGTCTTAGCATGGAGGGCCAGTTATTTCCAATAGTATCTGTAGTACTTCTCCTTTTAATATTTATTAGATTGGTTTTGCATTCACATCCTCTTCTAAATTATACTAATGTACCTTGATGCTTAAAATGACTTGTTTAGGTTTCCAAATTGCTTGACGTTGACTCTAATTTTGAATCGCCTTACTTCACTGACAACAAGTTCTATCAGCGGCCAAATGACCCCCTGGATCATACTGGGATGCCTGGGGAAAAGATTACAAGGAGGGAGAACACAAAAGAATACAGCATCTCATGAAAGACTCCACCTCGAAACCTCTCGGAGGATCTCTTTGTGTGCTTGGTTGATCTAGCCCTCAACAGCCCAAATCTGCATGTCCTTCTAATCAAAATAATCCCGAGGTTGAGGTATCTGCTCTGACTTAGAGATTAGGTGCTCTCAATCTCACCCTGTCAGTTGGAAAGACATGCTAAAGAGATCACCTTATGATATGGAAATGTTAACAGGACCTGAATCTTTGTAAAACCGCAGCAGACCTCCTCCTGCAGAGACCTAGCCCCTCATTAGTCCTGGCGTCCCACAACAGACGCAAACTGTGTCCACACAGCCTTCATCTTGTAGGAGGAAGGTACTGTTACCAGTGGTGGATGGATTGGTAAACCAAAGAAGCTTAAACCTCACAGCCCTTCCCCTGTTAGGGCCCCTTCTAAATAATTCTTCCCATCAGTACATAATATTGTATTTGTTATTAAAAAAATTTTTTTTTTCCTGAAAGAAGGCCCCAATATTATACAAGAATCTGGTCCACAAGACATGGTGTCACCCAGCTGCTACTAATGGGGTTTCTACCTGTGGCGGATGTGACAGAAATGGCAGATTTGTGAGCAGTAGTCTTCCCCACACCACGCATGTCTAAATGTTACCCTTCTGTTTCCACTGTTTGTCTGACTTGGTTTTGTTTCTGCCTCTACTTCTGCCTCCTGGTCTGCAACTACCTTCACACCATCCGAAATGCATTTCCCGAAGTCAGAGTTTCACTGTATCACACCTGTCTCTCTGCCTCTTAGATTTCAGGTAAGTCCTGAATCTCCCCCAGAGCAGGCAACAGCTCAGACATTGTGCTCACACTGGTCTGGTGCCGAGGGGTGACGGCCTTGTGAGGGGTTTGGTGGCTGGGCTGTTAAATGTGGGAGACTGTGCAGATCTGCAAATCTCCAGTGCTCCCCATTATTGGAGCTGTACATTTCTATTGCACAGAATTTACGACTGTTTTTCTCTGAATCATCTGTCCCTCCAAATACTACCAAGCACATTGTTGGAAGTGTTTTTGTGTTTTGGTGTCATAGAACCATTCTAATAATACTACAGGATTTCTGGGGTTAGACTGGGAAGGCAAAAGTTTGAATATTTAGGGCAAATTGTTTTTGTTATGATGGGAAGCCAGGATTTTTTTTTTTTTCCAAATAAAAGTGAACACATTCTTTCTGGACTTACAGACCCAGCTTTCTTTTATGATTTAGAAAACTTGGGAGACACTGAAATGCAAATATTTGAAAACTGTATCACCTTGTCTGAATTAAGGGAATTTTAATACTTCATTTAGGTGGGTACTGGTAAGATCTATACCTAATCCTGGTGGGGCTGTGATGCTGCCAGCAATTTACAAACATACTTCCCTATCTACCTGATGGTCAGTGTCTGGATAGAGGCAAGGGATTCTTCTCTTCTCCATTGCTTGGACTCAGGACTCCGACAGCTGGCTTTTCAAGTGCAGCTGAATGGAACTCAGTGTGAGAAAACCACTATCCCGAGCCATTAGAAATGGACAGAGTGCCTCTCCCAGCCCTGCGGGCGGGACAACAGCTTCCTTCTGCCAAGACAGTCAGTAAGGACAACCACTTTGAAACACAGCCCTCTGGCTACAAACTACTGAAGTTTCTCGAAAGTTCTGAATAAGCTTTCCAATTTGAGTCTGCCACTGCTGTCCTTTCTTAGACAGAATGCCCCTTGACTTCAGTAGGTGTTCTGCATGAAGGAAGACTACAGGATTTGCTTTTAAAGGAGTTAAAGGTTTTCAAGTGAAGTCTGAGAACCATCCTCACACCCACTGAATGGCTCCTTTTCAGACTCCCATGAAAATGAGATGTCTGTTATGCCCTAAGTATGGGGTGATAAGTAATTACTAAACAATTTTATATAAGGAAGAATGATATCCCCCCCCCCATGCCCATCTATTTAAAACCCTTTCTGAACCTACAAGGCATATCCCAAGGCTGTTCTCCAAGAAAGGTTAAGAATTAAGTCCCCTACCCTTCCCATCTGGTTCTTCTTCTTAAAAAAGTTCTCAGGCTTTCTTCCTGCCACTCTTACTAGGCTCGTGACAGAGGTACACAGATGCTGGCTGATTTCAAAATAAGCAAGTGGGCACCAAGATGCGAATAAAGAAAAACCGAATGGCGGCCTGAGAGAACTGGGAGGTTTACAGAAATGATGTACCTCCTGTAAAAATCTTAACTGCTCTGCGAGGCTCGGTTTCATGGAATGCCTCTCTGGAATGATTTTCTTTTTCGGTGGCTGCAATACATAAAGGCCACTGAAACTTGCTGTTACCCTCCCCCTGCCTTCTACAAACCCCTCAAGTTCGGGTCAGCTTTCATGCATCTAAGCCCGGGTGGCAACTCTGGTTTAAATGCCATTTCATGCCTGATAAAATTTCATTAGGCATTTTAACTTTTAATTTCTTTTATTGACTTATCGTGCAGATGGAGAGAAATGTTTAGAAAGGGAAAAAAAATTTAAACAGGGATTTACTGAAGTCATGTTTCAGTAAGGAAGGAAATACCATTGACTTTATTACAGCTGCCTAATGTTTTCCACAAACTGTAGAAATAATGCGTTGTATCTCGGTGACCTACAATAGCAGCTGACTGCTTGCACATGATGGAAATGCAATTTTGCGTTTGCTAAAAATTAACTATTTAATGCCCTGGTGTCTGTGTCTCACCGTATCTTTTGTGCTATAGGCTATTTCAAGTTGTGGACAGTCATTGGGTGCAGGTTTGAAGGCGGTGTGTGGCTTCGTGAAAGGCAGCTGGGGTTGGGTGGGGAGAGGCCACGCAAGACACACAAGTGTCTGTTTGTTGTCCCTACATGGACCTAAGAGCTGATGTGAAGATCTCCTCTGCCTTCTTCCTGTGTCCCCTTCACCTGCGCCCCCCTCCCCAGGGCAAATCAGCCAGACCCCTCCCTCTCTCCCTCACCCCCTCCCTTCCCGGGCCTTATCTGGTATGTTCAGTGATGCGATAAAACAAAAAGGGAAGTTTTTGATTGCACGAACACACCCTTTGGAGAGATTCCCGCTAGAGAAGCGTCCTTGTAGGAAAGTGAGAGCTGCGTGGGGAGGCCTAGGTGCCAGGATCGAGGAAAATGCAAGCTTAGGAGGAAAAAATAATAACATGCTAGAATGGCAGTGGTGGTTTCGAGAGGTCTGGAGGGTGGAGGCAGTTCAAAAAGGAACTTGCCTAATGAGGCCTCTCTGAAGATTTACTGCTGTGGCCGCTGCTGAGAAGAGGATCCGGAGAAAAGATGTTCTGCCCTGACTAGCTTCACAGGAAGTCAGACAGGGCTTGTGTTCTCTGGCAGACAGAGAAGAGAGACTGCTCAGCCGGCAGCATCTACGGACTTTAATTGTTTTTAAAGAGGCCCCTTCCATGCAGCACTCATGACCCTTACACATGCAGTTCTCGAGGCAGAAAACCAAATAGAGAAACCATTCTGGATGAAAGCTGTTCCCATTTTTCCCCAGGATGACCACATCAATTCCTGGGGGTACCACTTCCTCCCCTAACTGCTCCTCTGGAACGGGAGTTGGGGGGGTGGGAATGGGAGTGGGTGGGCCTCAGGGCTCATCCTAACGGCCATCAGTTTCTGGGCGGAGAGGACATGACAGACCATCCAGGGAGCTCAGAACACTGTCTGTCCTTTGCCCAGTGGACTGGAGGCTGGGCTCTCCCTGTTTCCCCAGAGGAACTCAAAGCCCTCCTGACTTCCAAGGACTGGAAGCAAAACTCTACAGGGCAAATTCCACAGCACCAGGGTCTGTACTCAATGGGATGCTCTCTGCACACTGATGGAGCCACTACCTTTCAGGTGAAAGAGCGCCATCTCCCCACCTTTGGAGCAGGTACCATCACTGCCATTTTCCTCACAAGAAAACAGGGGCTTAGTGAGCAGCAGTGATTTGCTCAAGGACACAGAACTGTTTGGCCTTAGAACACTCCTATCCCATCTGACCCCTGGAGGCCACACGCACCTGCTCCCACGGACTGGCTGATGTCATCTTGAGAACTCATTCTGGGTAATAAATCAGAAGCCTTTGAGGGGAAGAAAGATAAATGGGGTTCTGGGCATTTTCTCACAGAAGACAGGAAAGCAGCCCATCTGGTCTACCATGTAAATCCCAGTAAGTGAGGCAGAATGTGGAGAGAGACCCAGAGTTTGGGATTCCAATTCCATCCCACCAAATGGCTGAACGGGCTTCAGACGGCTGATCCCAACCCAGGAAGCTCAGGTGGATCCAAGTGAAGGCTGAGCACAGCCAGGCCTAGAGGCAGGGCAGGGGTAGGGACTGGGTAGGGGGTGAAAGCAAAGGAATTCTCCGAGACAGAGAAATGGAGCTGCAGGAGGAAGGGAGTCTCCCTTCTTCCTTCAGTGGTGTGGGGCAGCAGGTGGAATGCTGTGTGAAGGCAGGTGTGCTTGGGGTAGGTGAATGTGGGAGCTGGGTTCTGTCTGCAGTTCCTGAATTAGCTTCAGGTGCCTCGGCAGTGTCGTGCACCTGTGCATGTGTGTACTTTCTACGGTGGGTGTGAGCATGCACCTGCTTGTGAGGGAGACTGAGGCAGAGGGACAGAGAGATTCACAAACTTGTAGAACAGGGTATTTCATAGACATGCTTCTGCCTTCTTGAATGGATAGGGGTTACAAAAAACTTCTGAAGGAAACCTCAGCATAAAATAAGCACTTCACTAACATCTGTTCTCATAAGAGATAAAGATGACTGCTTGTTGCCTACTGAACATGTTTTCCTCTTCTTCCTTAGTAACAAAAACCTGATTGGGGGGGGGTGTGGGGGAAGCAAGTTGCCTAGGAAGCTTCATTTCTCTACCTCCCTTGTTGCTGAGTTCTGGGCAATGGAATGTAAAGTGAATTTATTTGGTGGAACCTCTAGAAAGGTTCCTCAAATGGAAAACAGACAGATGGCAGCTCTCTTGTCACTGTAAAGTACAAAGCAAGGTGCTGAGGATGTCAGAGAATGAAGGGGGAAAGCCTGCGTCTCTAGTGGTATCTCAGTGGTTACATAAAGATTCTGGGTTTCTCTTCCCCTCTTACAAGAAGGAATAAATCCCTAATTTGTTTGAGCCACTGTGACAGGATCTCTGTTACTAGCAGGCACAGCCAGCTCCTGACTGGTAGAGAAAGCAGGCTGCTTATTTTTTCTCAGTGCATGGGTAGTACACACAACACAAAGAAGTGAATGCTCATACTATAAAGTCAGTCAGTAAACATAAGGGGTAGGTTCTCAGTGCAATTACATTCAACCTTTGGATGTAAGTGTCATAACCGTTAATGTCACAGACCCTTTCAAGAAACTGTAGGAAGCTGTAGACAATCTCCTTGGGGAAATGCATATGTACATATGCACAGAAAATCTTCACACACTATCTCAAGCATTTTATGGAATCAGCAAAGCCCATCCACCAAGCCCTTGTTAAGGATTCTGCATTAGGTTACAATTATTTCCAAAGGCAGAAAAGAAGGGACTAGATCTGGCTTGGCTAATGGCCAGTGCCTTCAGAGTCTTTTTCTCAGAGAAGTTCAGGGGTAAACAGGGTCACCTGGGTAGTCATGGTCTTTCCTGGAACCTTTTATAAGAGCAACCTGAATCTTTTGGGGTTGGAGCTGGACGGTGAGACCATCTGGTACAGGAGAAATCAGATGCCACTCTGAAGCCCAGCAGGCCCCCTAGGACCAAGGAAAAGGTCAGACCTTTACAGGGAGCTTCAAAGAACTTTTTTTAAAAAATTTTTTTATTTTTTATAAACATATATTTTTATCCCCAGGGGTACAGGTCTGTGAATCACCAGGTTTACACACTTCACAGCACTCACCAAAGCACATACCCTCCCCAATGTCCATAATCCCACCCCCTTCTCCCAAACCCCCTCCCCCCAGCAACCCTCAGTTTGTTTTGTGAGATTAAGAGTCACTTATGGTTTGTCTCCCTCCCAGTCCCATCTTGTTTCATTTATTCTTCTCCTACCCACTTAAGCCCCCATGTTGCATCACCACTTCCTCATATCAGGGAGATCATAGCCACTCTGGAAAACAGCATGGAGGTTCCTCAAAATGTTCAAAGAACTTTTGAAGCTAGCTGTAGTCCAAGGTGAAATAAAGAAACAAACAAATAAATAAGCTAATTCATTCTGCAAACCCAAGCAAAGTATGCTGGAAAGGGCTTTGTGACTGAATGTGAACCATCTTCGGTTCTTGGTCACTGGATGTTAGCAGATTTTGAATAGTTTCATGGGACTTTGTATGTTTGTGGGACACATTGACAAGACATTCTGAACAGTTGGTTGGTTAACGAAAATGTAACAAGATATTTTACTTATAGAGCAGCTGTTCCAATGTTTGGGCATTCCATGTCAAGCTGCTATGAGCTAATCTAGTCCAGAGAGGCTTTACTGAAAGTATGTTGTAATAAACAGTGTCCACTGGGTAAATTTGCCTAAATAGTTTTTTGTGTATTATGTCTGTGGGAAAAGACATATGATATTTTGAAAGCTGTTTTACTTTGATTTCCCAGTGAAGTAATCCTTCTCTCACAAATTCTAATTGTATGACACCATAAGAACAGGCTTAATCTGGGTTGTAAAAATGTGTAGGTCCTACTGTATTAATCCCACTTTGGAGGACATGTACAATTCATTTCCTTAGATCTTTGTCATACATACTTTCCTCTTTAACTATTTGCATATCTTTCACTCCTTAAAAAACAACAGCAAAACTTCACAAACAAAACAACAAATATCCTGATTCTATTCATTTCAACCTCTACAATTCTATGAAGAACATAGTAACATGTTGTTTGCGGAGCATTTTCTCATATTTTAATAGCGAACTAGAATATTCTGGGGCAGTTGTTCTCGAATTCCAGTGTGCAAAAAAATACCCATGGAGTATGTTAAAATGCAGATTCCAAGCCCCTCGGGGCTCCCATTCAGAGGACCCACGGTAGAGTTGGTAGCTATTGTGCTTTAAGACAGCTGTAGTTTGTATTATAGGGCCAAAGTCCCTTCGGATGAGAGGGTGAGATTATGGGCTTCGTTTATTTGATTCTTTCCACGGGAAGACCTTGGAACGCAATGCAAAAGCTTTGAAATAATCTTGGGCCAGACAATAATGGAAAGAGCGACATCAGGGAAAAACTAGGAGGGAAAAGTTTGGTTCTCATAACTGTTTTGCCTCTGTTGGGTACAGGGTGACATTTGACAGCACATGGGAGGATGTGTATGCCAGGAACGTAACTGATGCTCAACCACTGGGGTGAATCCTGAAGTACTCCATTATTGCTGCAGTGCCTCCTCAATACCAGGTCACCTGGGGATTTGAGAACACCCTTCTCAGACCACTCAAGTTATGACTGACTTGATGACAATATCAAGAACAGAAACTTAAGCCCTTCTCAGATACTGTCCCATCTGCTTCACGTCATAAACCCACAGATGGTCTCTTCTCTCTTTAGGGGACTTTAACATTCTTGTTTTACAATGCTAGGAATTCTAATATATACAATATGCTTTTCTGAAAGTGTCATTTATGTTTGTAATACACTGTCCTTTAACCTAGAAGCATGTATCATGTAAACTACAGATGTCTGTTTTTTTGCTTTTATGTGGAGGGTCTCAATTACTTGCTGTCTGCTTTCACTAAATCTTAGCATGGGAAGTTTTTCTCTATATGTCTGATTTCCCTTGTGAGAGGCAGGACGAAGTGAGAGAGAGGAATGGTGTTCCTTTGGAGAGGGGCCAGAGTAATCGTGGGGAGGGATGGAGTAATCCATAGTCAACAGTGTTCAAGAAAAAGAAAGATCAAATTGGGAGAATCCCAGTGCATCCATCATCAGGGAAGGACAGAGTAAGGACGGCCCAGGACAAGAAGAAGGGCTGAGATTTAACAAATCAAATTTAACAAACCAAAAAACAAGCAGGTGAGATTTCAAACACTGGCGATGGGACAGGATGTGAAGTACAAAGCATCCCCTCTCACAAATCACGACACTTTATTTCATGGTTTGGTAGGGATGGTGGAGGAGAGAGCTTTAGGGGGAATTAGGAACAAAGATGGTGAATAATGGATTAAAAGAAAAAAACTAAATGAACAGTTTGAATTCTAAGTAAAAGATCATTCTGACAGGATGAAATAATCACATAATAAGCCACACTAATTTCATATCCTTTCTTGACCGAGATTCAAGATTGCACATTAGCTCCCCCAAAGTAGGTAGGTCTCAAATTCAGTCAAACACACCTTTATGACCTGCCTAAAGACTAGAGTCATTCCATAAAAATGAATTTTCTGGAAAAATGGAAATTGGCTTGTAAGAACTTAACTGAAAAATTCTCTTCTCTGTCAGTAATCAAATGAATGCACTTCCTTTTTCATCTCTTATATTTTAAAAAGATTTTATTTATTTATTTATTTATTTGACAGAATGAGAAGGAGAGCAAAGGGGAGTAGGAGAGGGAGAAGCAGACTCTCCGCTGAGCAGAGAGCCTGATGCGGGGCTTGATCCCAGGACCCTAGGATCAGGACCTGAGCTGAAGGCAGATGCTTAACTGACTGAGTCACCCAGGTACCCCTCCCTCTATTATTAAATTAGGATATACAAAAACCTAATGAAATTATATAAACACTCAAAAAATTATTCAAACCTCTACCAGTTACTTTATATAAAACCATCATATTTCACTTAAAATGGTATTATTATATAAGAACAAAATATTTTATTAGAAATTAAAATCATGGAGTTTTGGAAGGGCTAATCATTTTCATGCAATGTGTAGTTTTATTATTCTCCAAATGAGATTGCTTTTTAAAACGTTTTAGACTTCATAAACACTATTGGCCCCTCCCACAGTGGACCAGGCACTGTGCTAGGAACATTTATAGAGCGTTTCTCTATAAGTAGAAATAGATTTTTATGCTCATTTTACTGATAGGAAACTGAGGCTTAGAGAGGTCAAGAGAATGGCCCAAGGGGGTGTGTGGGTGGCTCAGTCAATTAAGCATCTGCCTTTGGCTAAGGTCATGATCCCAGAGTCCTGGGATTGACCCCATGTCGGCCTCCCCACTCAGTGAAGGGTCTGATTCTCTCTCTCTTCCTCCCCCAACTCATGCTTGCTCACTCTCTCTCTCTTTCCCCCTCTCTTAAATAAAATCTTTAAAAGAGAGAGAGAGAGTGGCCCAAGGCCAGCTGCCTAGTAGGTGGGAGAACCAGCATCAGGACCTCTAGCCTAGAGTTTTTTCACTAGATCAAATGCTAGTACACAAGTCTCTGTAGCTAACAACCCTAGCAGTTTAGATTTTCCCTTCTATCTGAAAATGGCTTGTAGTTTATCCTCTGATGATTTATAATCTGCGAATGATGTGGATGAAGTTATTCCGTGGAAGCAATCAGTCCAGTTGTAAAGGGAGTTTGAACCACCTCTGTATGGCAAAACCATAAAATCCATTATGATATGAATCTTGGGTTGTAAGAAAAAAAAGAGGAAAAGCATAGGCAAAGAGCAACAGGTAAGGAGAATTCTGGTATAGCAGCAAGGAGTACGGTTCTCTGATTCCCATGAGAAATTCCCAAATGAATGAGTGAGAGACCTGTGCTTGGTCCTTCAGGACCTGGTTACTGGCCTAGTGCAGGCTCCGAAAGACCCTATAAATTTTTATACTGAGTATCAGGGACCCTTCACTGGGGAAAGAGTGGCATTAGAATTCAGGTACTTCCCACAGCAGGAGGCTCGCTGAAATTTAATACTTTGTATTCATACTCCTACACAAACTAAAACTGCTAAACACACTAAGATTCTGGAAGAGTCCTGGAAACATATTTAACCTGTTAGTAGGTGCAAACTATTTAACCTGTTAATATCCATATCTATCCAGTGCAGAAACTAATGTGACAGACCAATTTTATCTTAGATATATGTACAGACCTGTTTGGCATTTTGATAATGTCAAACACAACACAAACCAGGAATAATGATAAGCTAAAACCTACTAGGGAGGTATTTGAAGTCCTGAATCAGTATTTATAGTATAGAAATGATCCAGACTCCTGCATGACAGGTGATGGACAGTTAGCTAAATTTTAAAGATACTACCCTTTTGGCACATGCATACTTTCAAATGGAGAAAAATATTAAATAAAAAATTGAATTTTTTCTGTTTAAATTTTTATTAAGATTTCAAACAAAATCTTTTTTTTAAAGGTTTTTTAAAAAATTTATTTGACAGAGCACAAGAAGGCCGAGGGAGAGGGAGAAGCAGACTCTCCACTGAGCAAGGGGCCTGATCCCAGGACCCTGGGATCATGACCTGCGGTGGAGGCAGACCCTTAAAGATTGAACGACCCAGGCACCCCCCAAATCTTTTTTTTTTTAAACTATCCCTTTATTTCTATAAATTATTTGTAAATCATTTAAAAATATAAAAAAATAAATGAGGAAAAAAGATTCATTGGCTCAGATTGTGAATGGTGACAGCCTTTTCCTGGAGATTATTGAGCTCTATTATAACCTGATGTATATCAATCATTGAATGAATGAATTCAAATCGCTGAATAAAGGAATAAAGGAATGACTCTCGGCCCAATTAATAACCATGTGAGGAACTTTCAAAAAGAATACAAATTAAAAAAGGGTGGAGTAGAGAGGATATGAAACTGGAGGAAAAGTAAATTGTCATTTTCAAGTCCTGGCCTTGAGAAATGGAGACAAATACACCTGCAGGTTTTAGAAAACGCTGGTTTTTTCAGCTGCAGAGAACGCTACGACTATTCTCGTCCTTCTCATTATCTCAAAGTTCTCTGGCGGAGCCGGTTCCACACCTCTGTTAGTTATAACTTTGGAGAAGAGCTCTGCATACCTACACATACGTTATCTTGTGAAGATATGGTGAGAACAAAAAGTCTCATGACTATGAAAAATAATACCTTCCCCACCCAAATGCAACTTTCAGTGAATCTACTGTTTCTATAAGCCCTAGGCAACTTACTGCTTAGCAGTGTCCAGATTTAAACCCGATACGATACCCGATACCCATACTTCACTTCTTGTAGTTTCTTCTGCCCAGCTGACAGTTTGCTAGCACAGCCCAAGTGCATCCAAATATGCTATGCTTAAAACTGATGATGTATATGCAAGAACGCTTACGACAGCATTTTTTGTTACTGAAAAAATCGGGATAACTTAAATAACCATAAATATAGGAAGGACTAAATAAACCACAGCACATTGATCTTCTGGAATATTACAGACCCATTTAAAAACGTATTTACTGATAAGAAAAGCTGCCCTGATATACATTTTTGAGTAAAAAGAAGGAAGTGACAGAACAATATGTTTAATAAAATCCCATTGAAGAGAACAGATCCTCTCTATGTACACATATTACATATCTATTTCACTTTACATGTAGATGTAACACATATACATTGTGCATACATGTACATCATATATGTTCATGTATGAAAAGACTGGAAGGATACTCATAGATTTGTCATGATCATTTCTGGGGAGAAGGAATGAGGGTAAATTAATAGTGCACTTTCTATTTTAAACATTTCTATACTGTATTTTTTTTTTACAAGAAAGTAATACATTTATAATTTAAATTCTTTTAAAAGTTAGAGCATATCTGCTGGCAAGATAGTACATTATGAGTGGATATCCACCTATACGTGCCTTCTCCAAAAGCACATTGTGTGTGAAACTGGGTCTGCAATGTCTGACTTTCTATCGCTCGCTCGGCTGTGTCCTAGCATCTGGAATCTGCCACTGTCATTTCTATGGGAAGTGTAGAAAAGGCAAAAAAGAGTAGAATGATTTTTTAAAATCATCATCCAAGCTCTTGTTCATACTTCAATATTCCAAAGGGCTACGCTGGCAGGCAGGAGTAGCTTTGGACTAACTTGCCAATGGATGATGTGATGCAATGACATGATAGCAAACATTATTACATATGAAGAGCCAGGACCTCATGTGGGACACAGGCACGTACTACAGACCACCAGCCAGACTTCAGGGTCACTTCTGAGAGGTGCAGCACTAAGACCAGTGGGTTTTTCCACCGTCACTCTCATCCCCCAGTTACTGGGAACCCAGTTACAAAGAAACATGCAAAGCTGAATTTAAAATTATTTCACAGGGACAATTTTTCTCCTTTTTTTTTCTCTCCCCACTTTCAAGCCCATCAAGGAGAGCTTTTGGGTTTACAGGTGGCTCGACAGCAAGATATCTTTATGTGAATTCCCCAAGAATGCAATCATGGACAGTCAGCTTATAAAAACACATCTGGGGCTGCTGCACTTCCCCAGATACTTGCCTTTTTCAGAAACGCGTCCATTCTTCCACCCTCTTTTGAAAAATTCACTCACTCCCAGGAATGAGAGGCACAGCACAGGGAAGAGAGTTGATGTGGTAGTAGTGTGCATGGGACAGTTGCAGTGATGCCTGTGACCAGCACCGTATCAAACACAGTTGGTCAATCATGGTCGCACACCTGAAGCTGATGTAACATTACGTGTCCACTGTACTTAAAAAAATTCATTAATTCATCCATTCATTCATTTCTGCCAAGAATGAGCCCCTTTATGTATGTATACACATGAGCTCACATATGCACACATGTATGTGCAAGCACACACAACTGGGCACATGCACACACGCACACTCACACACACACACACGCACACACATTCTCTCTCTCCGGTACTGGGATGGTGCGACAGGCCAGGCAGTTAGCCACTTATTAAAGACACCTCGCCAAGGAGAACCATGATCCTGTAGATCTATGGAGGAGCTCAGTGTGCCCCTGCTCAGAATCTGTGCAGGCAAACTGCTCTGTGAGAGTGAAAGGCCCATCTGTAAACTGATCTCCCCCCCACAGTCCTCTTGCAACCGCAGCCCAGCCCTGGAGCCAGTGAGGCCAGGGAAGTGCCCTCCCCCCGAAGCTAGTCAGGCAGAGGCTCAGGAACCTAAAACACATTCCAGTGGTTGGCATCTGGGAGCACAGCTGCCAGAAACAGCCAGTTGTGGCCTTGCGGCCTTGGGGTGGGCCGGGGTTGGGACGGGGGAGGGCAGGTCCCAGACCAAGGCCTGCAGAAAGCTGCCTGTGGGCCAGTTTGACCCTGCAGGCTCCCGCCTTGTTACTGAGAGCGATAGTTTTATCTAGAAAGTGTGTTGTGGGAGGCTGGAATCCCCCCAGTAGGACAAGGGCATAGGGAGTAACTTTGGCAGGCCTGGGGCTGTGGAGCGGGGGAGGACTCCACGTATCTCTGTGCTCTTGACTCACGCCAAAGGGAAACCCCAGAATTACCACAAAGCCATCCCAATTCTGGCTTGGCATCACCAATAAGCTCAAAGCAATTTTTGGAAGAAGCGTTCATCTAGCTCTTAGGAGTGCATGTTTGTGTCCAAGGACGTGTGTACACTGTAGGCCTATTTTTAAGAATGAACTCTCTTGATTTTCATTTTTACAAACAGATGGAGGGGGATGTCCTAATGTCTGTTGGAACTTCAAGGGGGTTGGTTTTCAAACAAGAGAGTTTCAGAAATGAGAAATTGTTGAAATTATCTGGTATCAGCTTTTGAGGGACATTTACCATGTATTTACTTTTAAAATTTCAGTTCACTTGAAAGCTGGTATAGTTAAACTAACCAAAATCTAAATAAAAAAAAAAAAAATTCCTCGATTCTTCCAGACCTACTTCACATCATCAAACTAGGCCCCCGCTGGAGGCCCCATTAAAATGGCAGCTCCCACTGAGAGAGAGACAAAAGCCCCCTCTCTGAATGGGGATGCTGAAACAGTGATGGGCTCTCAGAACTGCTTTTTTTTTTTTTAATCCATTAAAAAAAAAAGTTACCTCTGCAATGACTGTGAGAGAGTATTTATTTAGCTCTCCACACTGTGGGAAACAGGGGCGTTCTCCCTTATAAGGACACCCAGACCTTCTTGGGAGAGGAGAGAAATATGAATCCGTAACATGGCTGAACAAATTCCTCCTCGCAACTGAATTCATGGAATGTTTTGGATGTGAACAGCTTAATTTTGGTGTGGTCTGGGACAAATTAATATGACTTAAATCCCACCTCACACAGGAAGCTTCTCCTGATGATGTGGGTGGAGTTAGCATTCTCAAGTCCCTCAGAATTCTGCCTAACAGTCCTCTCTATTACGTTTAAATGTGGCTCCCCATTTGCCCCAGAAAGAAAAACTTTAGGAATAGAGAAATCAAAAAAGGAATGGAAAAATTAAGAACAAACCAAAAACGTATCTAAAAAACCTAACTGTGCAAAATGTTCAGGATATGACTGTGGTATTTTAGGTTACGTGAATGTTACGCGTCTTCATGCAATAGAATAAAAGCTCCTAGAGGGTGGTCCAGCACCTTTGTATCTGGGGAGTAAAGATATTAAACACAAGGATTGCCCTTCCAGCATTTCTCATGAAGCCCCGGGAATGGTTATTCCAGTCACAAAGGCTTAGAGACTAACAAGGAAGTATCATCCTCTTCTTCCAGAAGATGAACAAGGCTTTCACCTTAACCCTTAATCAGACACTTCTGTCATAGATAATTCAAGTCTCTTCAGCAGGAGGATGATTGCCTGCATCTTAAAAGGAACTTTGATGTCACCCTTTCCAGAACTAAATTTCTTTACTTTTGCACATTGGGAATAAAAAGAATTTCTACCTCATATGGGAGCAGGTTCTCGGGTGAAAGCTGCTGTAAATATTAGCTACGTGCTTTGGATTTGGGAACCCACTTGCAGATTGCTCAAATGCTTTACCTCCTTAGTTACCTTGTATTTGTTAAAGGGAGTAGTAAGAAAGATAACTTCTTGATTAGCAATAGAAATCACTTATATTTGGCTTTGAAACGCATCACATGCTTATCTTTTCTGCAGGCCCCGGCACATAAAGTCTGGGTTCAGTTAGTGTTAAAAGTAGATTACTTTCCCCGAATAACTGATCATGGAGAGACGTTCTCCAAGTAGCAAGATGGGATGTTAGGCACTCATGGGTGGAAGCCCAGGCAAGATGCCATTTTTGAGATGCTCTTAGGCTAATGTAACCAGATGAGGGTGGTGAGACCTAGAGTACCGGGAATGTTGAGCAACTGAGACCACCATTGGATGGGACCGGTCTCTGTAGTGGGGAGTGGTGTAAAAGCCATCTAGGACAGGGCTCCTATGCTAGACTGGGCTTCTCAGAATGCACATCTCTCTCCATATGCATCTATAATACATCATTTTTCTATCAGAGTAGTATTTTGCCCAAGAATAGTAGAAGACTAGTAGAGCCAAATAATTTATTATCACTGATAAATGCCTCCAAAAAATGCTTATCAATAAAAGGTACACATTTCTGCATTCCTTTTTTACTACAGGAATTACAGGCCTTTGGAAATAGAAAGAACATCCTTGAGAATGGGTTTTTAGATGCTTTTTCCCCTACCAGGAGACTCCTTTAAAAAATAAGATAAAAAGGGGTGCCTGGGTGGCTCAGTGGGTTAAAGCCTCTGCCTTTGGCTCAGGTCATGATCCCAGGGTCCTGGGATCAAGCCCCACATCGGGCTCTCTGCTCAGCGGGGAGTCCGCTTCCTCCTCTCTCTCTGCCTGCCTCTCTGCCTGCTTGTGATCTTTGTCTGTCAAATAAATAAATAAAATCTTAAAAAAAAAGATAAAAATAAATGCAGGCCTACATGGAATTCTAATATGTAAAGTAACACCAGGGCATCTTATTGAATGAGGAAAACTTTAGCATTCCCGAAGCTTGTTTCAAAAACCACCATGTTAACATGGTTTTCAAAGTTTCTGAACAGGAAGCTGTACAAATCACCTAGAATGCAAAAGGACAGTAGCAAACAGATGTCTTCAAATATTAGGGAAATGTCGTCATTGTACTGTAAGAGAACTTAATACAGAGATGGAGAATGAGGGTTTGTAGCAAGTCACCAAAGGTTACACAACTACTTTGTGACAAGCTCAGGAACCAAATTCATTTTTTTTCTTCCACTTGCAAGCCACCGTATGATGCTGTCTTTGGAGTCTGGAATGTCTTTGAAATCAGGCTCTATGACACTCTAATCAATTTTAATGATCTACAGCTTTTAGAAGTTGCTAAAAAAAATTTTATAGCAAAGAACAACTTTCTACATTTTTCTTTGCTGCCGCAAAGCTGATCATGATTCTCAGAGATCTATTTATATTAATAATAATCATTTCTTATATTTCTTTGGCCTGGGGTGCACAGTTTAAACACCGTCACTTGCATTCTGGAATTGGACATAGGACATGACATCTCTGACCAGTAAATCCCTTGAATGAGTGCATTTTCCCCCTCTGTGCATGTCTCCTTCTCGTCCATTGTCTGTCTTCTTTTCATG
Source organism: Mustela putorius furo (assembly GCF_011764305.1). Taxonomy (NCBI): domain Eukaryota; kingdom Metazoa; phylum Chordata; class Mammalia; order Carnivora; family Mustelidae; genus Mustela; species Mustela putorius. The sequence goes on from NW_025421998.1 coordinate 36,104,567, forward strand.
CCTGTCAGGCGGTGGCCATGACTGTGCACTTATAAAGGTCAGTGACCCAGCAGAGAGGGCAGGCCCTACAGAAGGCCTGTTGATGAAGCATTTCAATGCACACTGAATTTGTTAGCTCTCTGGCTTACTCCCAGGGCCAGGGTACAATTGTTTCCTGTGTGGCATGGCACCCACCCGGAACTCTTATGGTATGGGCCATTCCAACCAGGAATCTCTAAACTACATCCTACAAAAGAAACACCCGACATTTCCCAGCTTACTAAATTCTTTTTCCTGGCTCTCCTTCCTCTAATTTGACTAGTATACCCAGTAAAACAAATTAAAACAAAGGCTTTCCTTATTTACATAAATGGTCAGTGATAGAGATGTTTTCAAAGGATTATTTGTAAAACGGAGAGGCCACATGGACAGTTAAACACCCAACTTCCAGGCTGAGGAGTTTTAGAAGGCTATTGTCCTCAACTTCTCCCTATTACAAATACTAAATTAAACAAAAGCAGACTTGGTATTTCTTTTGAGAGTGTCTCGAGGAAGGCAAGCATTTGTTTCTCTGTTTGGAGCATCTACCTACCTTTTAATAAAGCAATGATGATATACAGGCGGAAATCACTGACGGAAAAATGAAAGGCTCATCCCAAATTTCAAACTGCTGCAATCTTTGATGCAAGTGAAGAAGGCAGCTCTTACTTGGGTGAAATCAAATGAAAAAGTTATGGGTGTATGTTCTGGCTCTGGTCATAATGAGTACCATGTACTAGACTATCCTTCCTACAGATAGCAATTAGAAAGGCTAGACAAAAATATGGAAGAACAGCTATTTAAATGTATTAGATAGACACCAAAACAGGCAGAAACTGGAGAGAATTTGATCCTTGAAGTAAGAAACCATACTGGATAAGATTGATATGTTTATGGATTTCCCTGAGGATGCTCTAGAGCCCACTTTGTACAAGACAACTAAAGCTCACGCAGAAAGTCATAGTCTTATTGGCCTGAAGATTTGGAGAATACAGTTTGGGAGCTATCACAGTGACTGGAAATTGAGGATGTGAAAATCCCAGAAGGAGAGACCACAGAAGGAGTAGGCCCCAAAGCTACTTACAGCATCCTCTCAAATCCTTGGCTGACCCTTGAACTACACACATGCAGGGGAGATTCCAAGTTGCCGCATGAAAAACTACAGCTGGGAGGCTGAAAAAATAGAACAGAGATTTCAGCTCCTGTCTACCGCATGGAGACAGAGTAGAATCTGAATCATGCCAAGTTTGAGGAGCTTCGTAATTTTTCAAGATTTTTACTTAAAACCATAGAAAGTCATACCCTAGATAAAAAGACTAGATATTATATTTAGGGGATTTGCACTAAGCGTAATGACAAAACTGAAACAGAACCCATCAAAGCCTCAAACCAAGTCTCTCCAAGTTCAGGATGATCAGCCAGTAATGTAATTACCAACTAGAACAAAATTCAGTACTGTCCAGAGGAAAATAACGGAAACCAGAGTCTATAATGCATCCTCTACAAAGTCCAGTATATAATAAAAAAATTACTAGACATATCAAGAAACAAACAAAAAAATGTGGTCAAATAGTAAATGACACAAGATGTTACAAAGACTTCAATGTAGCTATTATATATTTGTAAAAGGACTTAAAGAATAGGATAATAAAAATGGCCAGACATATTGGAAATTACAGTAAAGATATGAAAACTATAAAAATGAACCAAATGGAAATTCTATAACTGAAAAGATAATATTTAAAATAAAATTCAACAGATAGGCTTAAGAGTAATAAAAAGGGTCAGAAAATATGAAGATATCAATAGAAACTATCCAATCTGATGATTAGAGAAAAACATGTTTTTTAAGTATATGGAAAGAAGTTCAGGGTCCTGTGGGAAAATATCAGTCTAAAAATCATTTTCACTGGGTTCCCAAAAGAAGAGAAAAAAGAGAAAAAAAAAGAGAAATAGAGGAAAATCACCCAAATTTGGTAGAAAACATCAGGTTATAGATCCAAGCAGCTAGGGAAACCCATGCAAGTAAGTTAAAAAAAAAAAAACAAAACCCACATCTAGGTGCATTTAGCCAACTTTCTGAAAACCAACGATAAAGAGAAAATCCTGAAAAGCTGTCAGAGGAAAAAGACATCATATAAAGGGACAGCGATAGAGATGATCACTGACTTTTCAACAGAAACAAACGTCTTTAAAGTGCTGAATGATAAAATGTAAATTTTACATCCAGCAAAACTTCAGAAATGAAGATAATGTCTGGCTTCTCTCTCTCTTTTTTTAAGATACTAATTTATTTAGTTGACACATACATAGAGAGAGAGACAGTGAGAGAGGGAACACAGGCAGGGGAGAGGGAGAAGGAGAAGCAGGCTCCCCACTGAGCAGGAAGCAGGATGTGGACTCGATCCCAGAACCCTAGGATCGTGACCTGAGCCGAAGGCAGAGGCTTAACAACTGAGCCACCCAGGCACCTGAATATTTGACTTCCTGAAGATACAATGAAGAAAACTTTTCAGGCTCAATGGAAATTATAGCAGGTACAAACTCAGATCAATGGAAGCAAGAAAGAATACCAGAAATAGTTACACAAAAGCGGATAAATGTAAAATATTTTGTTTTCCAATTAAAAAAAAGAGCTCACTGTTTAAAGCAAAGTTTGGAATTTTGTATTTTGGTATTTATAGTACATGCATATGTAAGATATAACTTGGCATTAATGGAATTTTACTGTTGCTGGATTTTTACATTTTACATGTAAGAGTAAAATACTCATTCTAAGGCCATGGTAAGTTAAGATTGCATAGTATAATTCCTAGAGCAATAACTTAAACAACACAAAAAGTTTAAATCCATAGAGAAATTAAAATGAATATTCTAAAAATGTGATTAACCCAAGTAGTGTAAGGAAGGAGAAACAAAGGGAAAAAGATGAGGCAAATAGAAAACAAATAGAAAAATGGTAAGCCTAAATTCAACTATATCAATATTAAATATAAATAAACTCAACACCAATTAAAAGATAGATATTGCCAAATAGCATAAAAAAGCAAGATTCAACCATATGCAGTCTATAAGAGCCATAAGAAGACCAGCAGGTTGAGAATAAAATTGAAGACATTCATGCAAACTGTAAGCAAAAGAAATATGGTGTGGCTATGTTAACCCAAGCAAATGTGGACTTTGCACAAAGGGTATTATTAGAATTTAAAGGCATTCCATAATGATAATATGCTCAAATCAATGGGAAGAAATAATAATCATAAATGTTTATTCAGTTAATAATATAGCTTTAAAATATACAAAGCAAAAACTGACAGAACTAAGAAGAAATAAACAAATCCACAATCACAGTTAGAGACCTGAACTTCATGGTTTCAGTAACTGATAGAAAAACTAGGTGAAAAGTCAAGAGTATAGAAGATTTGAACATTATCAACCAGTTTAACCTAATGGACATTTAAAAATGTTACACCCTAAAACTTCAGAGTACATGTTCTTTTCAAGTACACATAGAATATTCATCAGGATAGACCATATGCTAGGCCATAAAGTAAGTCAAATTTCAAAGGATTGAAATTTTTTCCAAATTATTTTCTTACACAGTGGAGTTAAGTTGAACTTAACAAGTAAGATACCCTGTAGACTGCAAAAGGAACTGTGGGTCAAAGGAGAAATAAAAAAGGAAAATAGAAACTATTTCAAAATAAATGATAGTGAACATACATCGAAATGTGTGGAATGTAGCTAAATCCGTGTTCATTACATTAAATGTAATAAACATTACATTTATAACATGTATAAATGTTATACATAAATGTTATAAATAAACATTAAATGATTATATTTTAATAAAAGAGATAAACCAATGATGCAAGATTTCACTTTAAATTGCTCTGAAAGAAATTAAGACATATATATAATTTCCATATATAAAAATTTTTTAAAAGAGCAAAAATCGATAAAGTAGAAAACAATAGAGAAATGTTAACAAAAGACAAAAGATGATACTTTGAAAAGATTAAATAAAATTTATAAACTCCTAGAAAAGCTGATCAAGAAAAAAAGAGAAACTCAAATGACCAATATTGCGAATGGAATAGAAAAGAAAACTATTGATCCTATAGATATTAAAATTATAATAAAACAAAGTAAGGGAGTTTTATGCCTTTATGCCAATGAGTAGTACTGGAACAACTGGATAAACATTGAAACCATAGGAATCTCAGCTCCCACCTCACACAGAAATGAATTGATATGGATTTTAGATCTAAACCTAAAATCTAAAACTTGAAAGTTTCTAGAAGAAAACATAGGAAGATATCCCTGAGACCATGAGTTGGCAAAGATTTCTTATGAGGAGACAAAAACATTAAACATAAAAGGGTAATTTATAAATTGAACTTTGTCAGAATGTTTAAACCTCTGCTTATCTAGAAGAGCCATTAATAAAATAAAACAATATGACACAGACTATGAGAAAATATAATGCACATACCTGAGAAAAGACTTATATAGGAAGCACATAAAGAGCTCTTACAAGTCAACAATCAAAAACCAAACAAGAATTTAAAAACTGATAAAATACTAGAACAGATACTTCACAAAAGAAAAGATATGTGTAAGACTAAATACTCAAATAACATTCATTGTCAGAGAATTGCATACTAAAGCCATAATAATATATAATTTCATATTCAATCTTGGTGAGACTGTGGAATACCTACAACTCTCAGACTGTGTTAGTGGGAATATAAATTAGTACCATCTATACGGTATTATTTTAAGAAGTTGAATATACAACACCACATCATTCAGTAATTCTATTCCTAGGTACTTACTCAAAGGAATTGAAAATATGTCTACAAAAAGATGTTATGAGAATATTCATGGAGTTTGGGATTTACTAGAAGTGGCCAACATGGAATTTTCTGAGGTGATACAAATATTCTCTATTACAATTATCAAAATTCATTGAATTGTACACTTTAGATGTATGAGCTTCATTGTATATGAATTTTACTTCAAAACTTTTTTTAAAAAGCCAACAACATTGTCAAAATGTCAGTTCTTCCCCAACTTGATCTACAGATACTGTGTAATCCCTAAAGACTCCAGCAAGTTATTTTGTGGACACTGAAAAACTGATTACAAAGTTTTTATGGAGATGCATAAGATCCAGAATAGCCCACACAACATGGAAGAACAAATTGGAGGATGGACACTACATGGCTTTAATACTTACTGTAAAAACTATAGTAATCACCATAGCGTACTATTAGTGAGAAAACATACAGACCTCTGGAACAGAAGGAGAGGCCAGGAGTAAATTCACATAAACAGAGTGAACTGGGGACGCCTATGTGGCTCAGTTGGTTGGGCGGCTGCCTTCGGCTCAGGTCATGATCCCAGTGTCCTGGGATCGAGTCCCACATCCGGCTCCTTGCTCAGCGGGAAGCCTGCTTCTTCCTCTGCCTCTGCCTGCCTCTCTGTCTGCCTGTGCTCACTCTCTCTGACAAAAACAAAACAAAACAAAACAAAACAACAACAACAACAAAAAAAACAGAGTGAACTGATTTTTGATACAGGAGCAAAGGCAATACAATGTAGAAAAAATAATCTCCTCAACCAATGGTGTTAGGACAACTGGACATCCACATTTAAAAAACAAAAAAGAATCTAGATACACCCTTCACAAAAATTAACTCAAAATGGGTCAAAAACCTAAATGTAAAATGTGAAACTGTAAAACTGAAATTATAAAAGATAATAACAGGAGAAAACCTGGATGACCTTGGGTATGATGATGAATTTTTAGATACAATACCAAAAGCATAATCTATGAGAGAAATAATAGATAAGCTAAACTTTATAAAAATTAAAAACTTTTGCTCTGAAAAATTGAATTTTATTGAAAAATTTCACATTTATTTCAAATTATTTCATTTTATTGAAAAATAATGTCAAGAGAATGAGAAGACCAGCCAGAGATGGGGAGAAAATATTTGCAAAAGACACATCTGATAAAGAAATGCAAAATATGCATTATATATAACATATATGCAAAATGTGCAAAGAACACTTAAAACTCAATAATAACGAAATAACCTGATTAAAAGATGGGATAATACTTGACACCTCACCAGAGAAGACATACAGATGGCAAAGAGGCACATGAAAAGATGCTCTACATCACTTGTCATTAGGGAACTGCAAATTGAAACAACGAGCTAGCATTACACACCTATTAGAATGGCTAAAATCCAGAACATGGACAACACCAAATGCAAACGAGGATGTGGAACAGCAGGAACTCTCACTGATCACTGGTGGGAATGCAAAATGATCCAGGTACTGCGGAAGACAGTTTGGTGCTCTCTTAAGAAACTAAACATACTCTTAGCCTATGATCCAGCTGTTGCACTCCTTGGTAGTTACCCAAAGGAGCTGAAAACTTATTCTCACACAAAATCCTGCACAAAGATGTTTTATTCATAAGTGCTCGAACCTAGAAGAAACCGAGGTGTCTTTCAGTAGGTGGATGGATAAATAAACTATGGTACACCCAGATAATAGAGAATTACTCAGCACTAAAAATAAATGAGCTATCAAGCCATGAAAAGACACCGAAGAACCTTGAACATATACTCCTCAGTGAAAGAAAGTCTGCAATCGACTGCACACTATACGATTCCGACCAGATGGTATTCTGGAAAGGGCAAAACTATGCAGGCAATAAAAAGATTGCTGGTTGCCAGAGATTGGGGAGGGGGGAAATGATAATGGTGGCTATTTATCATTTGCTGAAGCCCATAGAATATACAATACTAAGAGTGAACCCCAATGTCAACTATGGACTTTGGGTAATTATAATGTGTCAATGTGGGTTTATCAATTTTAACAAATATATATAATGCAGGAATCTATAGAGCCTGGAATATATAGGAAATCTATGTACTTTCCCCTTGATTTTGCAGAGAACCTGAAATTGCTCTGGGGGGAAAAAGTATTTTTTTAAAAAGCCAAGAAACAAACCAATTTCATTCTTGCCACTCTTTTTCTATGAGATAACGTAACAATTTCATAAAATATTGAAAGAAGGATGTAAAAGGATTCTTAAATGATGATCCTTAAGCCTTATATATATATATATAGAGAGAGAGAGAGAGAGAGAGAAAGAATATATTCTCTATTCATCACTTCTATTTGCTTGTTTTGTGGAAGAATTGTTTCTATTACACAGAAAGAATTAAAAAGATAAAAACTCCTAAGCTAGTAATTGGTGGACCCATAACTTCTTAGAGACTTGGGAGGACACTTTGGCAGGGTCTGTCAAAACTGAAACTGCTGTACCTTTGAATCAGCTATTCCCCTTGTAAAAACCTGTCCCTAGAAATAGTCATATCAAGTGCAAAATGATATATGGGCAATGACCTCACCGTAGCATGGCTTGAAATAAGAACAAATTGGAGACAGTTAAATGTCTACCAGTAGGGCTATGGTTAACAAATTATGGCCATCTAGGTTAATAAATACTGTGCAGCTGCTACAAGAAAGTATAACTATTAGATGTGTATGAGATAGTTTCATGAGAAAGAACCAGGCTATAGAATGACATGAATAATATTATCTCGGTTTTGTAAAAATAACTCCCTTCTTTCTTTTTCTTTTCTCCTTCCTTTTTCTTTTTAAATGCATAGGAAATGCCATAAAGGATACCCATCAAACTATTATCAGTGGTTACCACCTGGAGAAAGGGAGTGGAAAGATGGCAGGTGAGATCTTTAATCTTTTTTTGCTTTCTGTATGCCTACATAGCTTAATTTTTCTTCTCAATGAATATATGGTTGTTTTGTAATTAACATTTTTTTCTAATTTCTTGAGATGTAATTGACATATAACATTGTATTAGTTTAAGGTGTAGAACATAATGATTTGATATATGTATGGACTGCAAAATGATTCCCACAGTAAGCTTAGTTAACACCCATCAACTCACATAGTTACAAACTTTTTTCCCCTCCTGATGAGAACTTTTAAGATCTGTTCTTTTAGGAACTTAACACATATACAACACAGTATTATTTACTATAGTCACCACATCGTACATTATATCCCCAGAACTTAATTTATCTTATAACTAGAAGTTCATACCTTTTGGCCACTTTCATTCATTTCTCTATCACCCCCTCCTCTTCCTGGCCCCACCTCACCTCTGGTTGTTTCAAAAAGAAAAGAGGAAAAGGAAAGGAAGGAAGAAAGGAAAGAAGGGAATGAGGGAGGAGGGAGTGGAGGGAGGGACACAACAGTTATCTGAGAGCCAAAGGATCCCGATGGTCAGTGCTCATGACTGACCAGGACTTGGAAAGAATGATTTCAGGTAGGGGCAGATTCAATCCCAATTGCAAATATTTCTTATTTTTAAAGACAGAATGGTAGATCCCACAACTTCACTTGCTAACCATTTTCATTTTTTAAAAAAATTTCACATATTTATTTCAGAATGAGAGAGAGATGGGACAGGAGGACAGAGGGAAAGAATCTTTCAGCAGACTCTGCTGAGCAGGGAGCACAGCTTGATCTCGCAAGCCTGAGATCATGACCTGAGCCGAAACCAAGAATCAGATGCCTAACTGACTGAGCCACCCAGGCGCCCTGCTCCCCATTTTCATTTGTAATGATCTTTATAATGAGAAATTACTTTCTTATATCTGATACCGCTGTCCCTGATATAGAAACAGAACAGCCGATCATCACATATTAACACACACTGTTAATTTTCGATTACCCATATTCAGGTCATGGGAGGAGCAGGGACTCGGATAAGGAACCGCACCTCCATTTCCTATTTTCATGCATCCTTTTTAAGAGCCCAACACTGTAAAGTGTAAGGTCTTTAAGAATGGACGTGCAGGGCGCCTGGGTGGCTCAGTGGATTAGGCCGCTGCCTTCAGCTCAGGTCATGATCTCAGGGTCCTCGGATCGAGTCCCGCATTGGGCTCTCTGCTCAGCGGGGAGCCTGCTTCCCCCTCTCTCTCTTTGCCTACTTGTGATCTCTGTCAAATAAATAAATAAAATCTTTAAAAAAAAAAAAAAAAGAATGGACGTGCCTTGCCGAGGCACTGCCTTGGAGTCCCCCACAACGGAAAGTCCGCACTCCTTCTCTTACTACCTGCGTGCCCTTGGGCAAAGTAATCAACCTTCCTAAACCCCAGTCTCCTCACGTGGAAGCGGCTATACTCATCATGGTACCGGGGATGGCGATCATAATCCCTCCTACCGCACAGGCCCGTTGTGAGAACTACCAGAATTAATGAAAGCCTCTCGCTCGCAGGAGGTGCTCAATCAGGGTTATATCGAATCCAGCCCTCTAAGGGAACCGAGACGGCTGACGGAGTCGAGTGGAGATAGAAGCACACATCTCTGGAGGTCGAGGATAGGTCTCCTCAGGACACGGTTTCTGGTAGCGTCTTTGGACCGCGTAACTTTCCGGCTACTTCTACCTTACCTGCCGGCCGCTCTCTGCAGCCTGCCGTCTGGACATCCACTCCGTCGTTCAGGAAAGCCTTACACACAGGAGTCCTGGCGTCTCCGCCGCTTGGCTTCTGTGCTTCGTTTCCCCAGGAATCCCCGCGACCACGGAGGGGAAGCAAACCATCCTCCGTCTGAGTCGCCGCGTCGCGGTGCCTACGTCATTCCCCCCGCTTCATCTCCTTACGTAGGCGTTTTACCATCTCACGTCATCCGGAGCAGAAGGGCAAGGACGGTATGATGAGATATTTTGAGAAAGGGACACATTTACTTAACTTTTATGACAATGAATTGTTATGATTGTTCTATTTTATTATTAGTTATTCTTTTTTAAAGATTTTTAAAAAATTTGACAGAGAGAGATCACAAGTAGGCAAAGAGGCAGGCAGAGAGAGAGAGAGAGAAAGAGAGAGGAGGAAGCAGGCTCCCTGCCTAGCAGACAGCCTGATGCGGGACTCGATCCCAGGACCCTGAGATCATGACCTGAGCTGAAGGCAGAGGCTTAACCCACTGAGCCACCCAGACGCCCCTTAGTTATTCTTTTAAATCTTTTACTGTGCCTAATTTATAAATTAAGCGTTACCATGGAAATGTACCTACAGGAAAAAACTGTATAAAGGTTCAGTGGTATCCCCAGTTTGTGGTGGCGGGGGTGGGGGTGTGTGTCTTAGAACGTATCCTGCATGGTTAAGGAGTGGGAGAACTAATGTACACATGTTCCAGAATGTAAAGGGTTATTCTCCCCATGAGGATGGTGGGCAGTTTATTCCTTCAACCTCATTAGAAAGGTTCACGCTAAAGGAAATGGGATGATTTTCACCAGGAGGGATTTAGATTAGACGGAAGAAGAACTTCCTGACTGATGATTTCCTTCCCCACAGTCCTTAAAAATAGAATAGTTGACCATTTTTTTTTCAGTTTTTAAGATGCAGGCAGTTAGAATAGATGGTTTTTCAAAATCTCTTTTAATATTAATATTAGTTTTGCCACAGGTTATTTCTCAGAGGGACTCATTTTCTGCACATCTATGAATGAAAGACTATAGAGAGGCATGTTTGTTCCCAAAGCAATAGGAAATACTTTTTGTCTTGACTTTGTCTCTTTAAAGGCCTTAAAATTATACAAAACAGCTTTAGCAAGCCAAAAAATAATCCATGGGAAATACACAGGGATTTAGGAAGGTGTTGTGTGATAAAAATTTACTTTCGTATGGAACATTAGAATTATTTACTATAAATATTATTATTTATAGATATTTGAATGAAACCTTGAAGGGCTTTAGGCTGGGTCTGAAACATAAATCTTTGGACTGGGTGGTCTAGCTTGAAATTTGACGCCCCCATGAGGGCAAATGAAAACAAATATAAAGTAACACTGACATCTAGTGGGCTCCTCGTGTTACTGCCATTGTTCGAGGTAGAGCTTAAACTCCAATTTAGCTCTTGGAAACTGGACTGGGTAGGAGCGGAGACTTCTTTCTCCTTATTTTAAGACTACATTAAAAAGAAAGTTTAGGGGTGCCTGGGTGGCTCAGCGGGCTAAGCCTCTGTCTTCAGCTCAGATCATAATGTCAGGGTGCTGGGATCTAGCCCCGCATCAGGCTCTCTGCTCAGTAGGGAGCCTGCATCCCGCCTGGCCAAGCCACACCTCTCTCCCTGCCCCTCTGCCTCCTTGTGATCTCTCTCCCTGTGTCAAATAAATAAATAAAATCTTTTTTAAAAGTTTCCAAACATATTAGTACTTAAGAAGTGTTATTTTATTAATTTGTAACTTAATTTTATTGTGGGAACAAAATGTGATCTGTGTGATGGTGACTTGGAATCTGTTGAGACTTCTTTTGAAAGCTAACCTGTGCTAGCTTTTTGTCATTGCTCTGTGTGCCCTTGAAAGAAAATATACTTTTATTTTGTTTGTTTGCGTTTTCTGGGAGTTCTTATATATAACCATGCAGTCTATATACTAATTTGATTGTCCATGTTTTCTATACCAAAAGGATGAGGTATGGGGGGAGGTGAGGGAAGTTACTCAAATTATTTTATTGTGATACAAATAAGATAAAAATCTTCCTCCACGATTGTGGTTTATCCAAAGCTCATTACACTTTTGTCAGGTTTTTTGCTTTTTGTATGTACATTGTTAAGTGCACAATAAATTCATGGCTTTTAAACCTTAGTGAGGTGGTCTTTTAAATTATGTAGTGTCTTTCTTTATCCCCATTATTGCCTTTTGCCTTAAATTCCACTTTATATATTGTTAGTATTGCTACAATAGCTTCCCTTGGGAAAGGGAAATAATTTTTTTGGTATTTCTTAAGTCCTTTTTATCATTATTGACCTTTCCATGTCCTTTTATCTAAGTCGTGTCTCTTGCAAGCCTTACGTGGCTGGCTTTAAAAAAAAAAAATCTGAGGATTTTTGTCTTTCAACAGTGACCTTATTCTCTTTATAAATACTGTGATTTCAATAGTGAGTTTCTTCTCTTTATGAATACTGATCACTGATACATTTTAACTTACTTCCACCACCTTATTTTGTATTTTTCTAATTCACTGTTTTTTCTTTGTACTTTATTTTTCTTTTTCCAATGATATATATATATATATATATATATATTAGATATTATCTATCTATCTATCTATCTATCTATTTTTTATTTTCTCTACCCTTTAGGATACATTGTACTATTAGTTTTCTTTTAGCTAGCTTTCTTTCTTTTCTTTTTTTAAAGATTTTATTTATTTATTTGACAGAGAGAGACAGTGAGAGAGGGAATACAAGCAGGGGAAGTGGGGGAAGGAGAAGCAGGCTTCCCGCCTAGCAGGAAGCCCAACTTGGGGCTCCATCCCAGGACCCCAGAATCATGACCTGAGCTGAAGACACTGCTCAATGACTGAGCCACCCAAGCACCCATCTTTCTTTCTTTCTTTCTTTTTTTAAGTAGGCTTCATCCCCACCGTGTAACCCAGTTTGGGGCATGAACTCATAACTCTAAGATCGGGACCTGAGCTGAGATCAAGAGTCAGGCACTGAACTGACTGAGCCACTCAGGTGCCCCTCTTTTAGCTCCTTTTATCATGAAATCGTTCAACTATAAAGATAAGTATATGACACCCCACATGCTCTCCTCCCAGGTTTAATAAGTTTTTTTTTTTTTAAGATTTTATTTATTTATTTGACAGACAGAGATCACATGCAGGCAGAGAGGCGGGGAAGGGGAAGCAGGCTCACTACCGAGCATAAAGCTGGATGAGGGGCTCCATCCCAGGACCCTGGGATCATGACCTGAGCCGAAAGCAAAGGCTTTAACCCGCTGAGCCACCCAGGTACCCCAGGGTTTAAGAAGTTTTAATAACCCTAGCATTTGATTGTAACTGCATCAGGTTTATTAAATAAGAAAAAAATTACAGATTCAGTTAAAATCTTTGTGTATCCCTCTTCAATCTCATTTTTCCTTCTCTTTCAGGGATTCACCTCTATTATGAATTTGATGTTTATTAATTTCACGTTTGCTTTAAAATTTTATTTTGTATTTTCTAGTTTTAAATGTTTTTTTAAAATCTCGTTTAAGCATCTATATGAGTATCTTTCTTATCAACATTATTGTTTGGACATCCGTTGTGTTCATTGATATGCATCTGTTTCACCCTTTTAATTCCTATGTAGTAGTATTTCATTTGTTATATACACATTTTTGTTCTACCTATTCTCCTTTTGATGGATAGTTTTGCCCTAAGTTTTTCTTATTTGGAGCAATGTTAGAATGATGTTTTTTCACCTTTCTCCATGTGCACATGTGTGAGAATTTCTTTAAAGCAACTTTTTTGGTCTATTTACCCCTAAAATAGTTTTAGCAAACTATGTAATTTTTTGCACATTTTATTTTATTTTTTTCTAAATATTTTATTTATTTGACAGTGAGAGAGATAGAGTAAGAGAGAGAACACAAGCAGAGGGAGTAGGAGAGGGAGAAACAGACTTCCTGCTGAGCAGGGGGCCTGATGTGGGGCTCGATCCCAGGACCCCAGGATCACACCTGAGCTGAAGGCAGATGCCTAACGACTGAGCCACCCAGGCGCCCTTCTTACTCATTTTAAAGATAGTATTATACATTTTCATTCAAAATTTGAATAGTGGCAAATGATGTGATTTTCAGTTTACTGTAAATATCAATATTTTAAAATAAAACCGTTCAAAACATTCAGATGTCAAAGCAGGTTGATAAGCATCATCACCACCAAAATAAAGAAACATAAGAAGCTGTATATATAATCTGAAATTTCACATTGCTCCTTTTCCAACTTCAACTCAGGTGTCCAATGCACTCTACAGAGTCTTATTCTAATACATTTTTTGATGTTTGAAAATATTTTCTCTATTGCTCTATCATATTTCTCTACAACAAAAATATACATCAAAAACTTTTAAATTTTTTTCTCTGTGACTGAAAGACTCTGAATATTAAAACATTTGACTCTGAGTTGAGTTATTAGGACCATTATAAGCAGTACAAAATTGGTCAAGGCAACATAATAATTATTTTGGTCAATGGTTATGAAGCATAAATATTATAATTTTATTAAAAGCATATTTGATAAAATATATTTGAGTGGTTTTTCAATTAATTTATGTATCTATGAAAAAATAATTATTATTGCTAGGAAGTTATGAGTTCAGCATCAATCCTATTCATGATTTTTATTTTTATAGCTGAAGCTGCTAAGAATCTTGTTCATATAAAAAAGTGGGGGAGAATGGAGTATTTTGCTAAAACTATTTCAATTATGTGAACTTCTGATGAGTTATACTGTAAAAATGAATATAATTATCTGTCATAAATGTTAATGTCATGTCAGCTGACAACTCAATTAGATTTGCCTTCAATTTTATTGAAAGCAAAGATTTGGAAATACCCTGACTTACAAAACATTTTGTCATACAGATATTATAGTCATTTATATTCTCAGATCCCAAGAAATATACAAGCAAGACTTCAGTGATCCTACGGAAAAGTCATACCTGTTGCTGTTTTACCTAGAGACATCTTGTTTAAACCAATATAATCAGAAAGTTTGGAGAAAATAAATACATTGTTAATTTCAATACAGCTTCACTAATATGATAACTTTTTATAAACAGCTATAATTTCATGTTTTAAAGAAATTTTCATCAAAATCTTAGAAATGTAGATTTATCTAATTCAATTCATTGAAAATGACAACCTGAAATATAATTTGCAAAGCTAATCAGTCCATTAAAGTTTCTGTTAGAAAAAATGTGACTTCATTTTTAAAAATTTATATGTGTGTTAATACACTTTTCAAGGTATATTATAACAGCCAATGAGAACTAAAAATTCATCTCATAAAATAGACTAATAGAAGAAAAGGAGGTTAATGTGATATATATATATAGAGAGAGAGAGTTCTAATATAAATTATTCTTTTCATAAGTCATAATATAAAGTAGGACAGTATGTTTCTCATTATTTAATTTGAAATAACACAATATATGTGTAGGCAAAATAACATGATATATGTGAAAAGGAGTAAGCAAAGACATGAGACTTCTTTAGGTAAGAAAGTATGTGTATATTGTGTTTGTGTGTGTATTGAAACTCCCATTTTTATCTTCTAGAAATAATTAGGAATCGTGAAAAATTAGAAATAATTTTAATACTTCCAATAGACATCATATCTTTTCTCTCTATTTAAAAAATAAGGGTTGGGGTGCCTGGACGGCTTAGTTGGTTAAGTGTCTGATTCTTGGTTTCATCTCCACACTCAGCAGAGAGCCTGTTTAAGATTCTTTCCCTCTCCTTCTGCCTCTCCCCCTGCTCGCTCCCTCTCAAATAAATAAAATCATTTTTTTTAAAAAAAGAGTATATTTGCTGTAAATACATTGAACCATAATTTAATAGGAGTAAAAAACATTTTATAGGGTGAAATCAGATCATTTTATATAATCTTACATAATTATTCCATAATTATGTAAGTGGTATACATACTTCATAATATGATTTGGCAAATATGCTTTAACTATCTTATGGAATAATTATTTACTAATTTATTTGTTGTTTAATAGAAAATAGTGTTTATTCTGTTCCAAGTGCTCTGTAAATGATAACTGATCGATCTCTCATAACAATCTTATGAGAGAGCTCTTGTATTTATCACCATTTTATAGCCAAGGAGACTAAGACACAGAGAATACTTTGAACACTTACACGTAGTGAGAGTCACAGTAAGTTTATATTGAACAATGTACACTGAATCTGAAAGATAGCCATTCAATTGTCATTCCTCATTCCATGCAGTATATTTTGAAATATTAGGTAGTTTAAATAACTTTCCAGTTTCTTGTAAATGAAGCAACATCACTAACTTGTTCTGCTTTAGTTATTCGAAGACTTATTTCTTTTCAGATGAAGGCATTTTAAGGATTTGAGGATTTTGAGGATTTTGAGACCAGCTGATGAGAGTTAATATGCGAGGCTCCTGGTGGCTCAGTCCATTAAACATCTGACTCTTGGTTTCTGCTCAGGTCATGCTCCCAGGGTCCTGAGATGGAGCCCTACTTTGGTCAGCATGCAATCTGCTTAAGATTCTCTCCCTCTCCTTCTACCCCCCCCACCCTCCCACATGTACACATGTGCATGCATGCTCTCTCAAATAAAATAAATAAAATCTTTTAAAAAAGAAAGTTAACTTCATGTAAATATGTGAGAAAACCCCTCTCGGCATTCACTATTTCTTACTAACGTTCTCCTGGCACTGCTCTTGTGGGACTTCCCTCAAGAAGGTTTGTGTGGTAAGGAGAGCGTGACTGAAGAGATGAAGTGGTCAAATGAATGTCATTTCTCCTATCTTCCTCCACCACAATTTAAGTTCACAATAACCCAGCATGGGCCAAAATATCCTGTTCTTTACACTCCACTTCTCTATCTTAAGACAAATATTTATAAAGCACTGAAAGACCTTTGGGTTATGGTACATTAGTCAATCATTAAAGAAGAAAACTGTAATTCAAATTGCTTCTTTGTTTGGTGTCCCTGAGGTTTTTACACTGGGGGCCAGACACCATAATAAAGTTTAGAATGAGAAGAGGCATGCCTCTGTATCAGTCAGGATAGTCAATCTATGTTGCAGTAACAAACAACCCCCATATTTCAGTGGCTTAGAACAACAAAGTTTCATTATTTCTCCTCCCACATTCCATGTTGAAGGTTTGTTGGGCTCTGCTCCTTATTATCCCCAGTCTGGGCCCCAGGCTGATAGAGCTGCTTCCTTCTGGAGTGTTACCAGTTATTGCTGCAAAGGAAAAATTGCTCTGGAGTGGTTTACTCTGGTGAGTCAATGCTCCAGGCATTTTAAAATGGGAAGGGTTTTGTAAAAGGGTTGGAAGAACAGGAAAAATTAAAGGAGCCTTAGAGTGAATGAAATGGGCATTGTTTTTAGGTAGATCACTTTTAGGAAAGAATAGATATGAAATTGAAAGTCTAAACCTAATTTCTTTTCCCATGCCCTGGTAGGCATTGAAAGGCTTCCATATACCCTCAAAAAACACAAGTACCCTGGATTGAAGGTCTACCGTTCAAGGGAATATAATTAGACATGGAATTGCTGGATTAGAACAGGCACATCTTCAACTTTGTAGTATATTGCTAAATGATTGCACTAGTGTTTGTTCCAATTTTCACTTCCATTGGCAGTGAACCAGTGTTCCCTTTGTCCTACATGCCTGCCAACACCTAATCTTGGCAGCCTTTCAAAATTTCTGCCAATCTGATAGGTGTGATTTATTCTCTCTTTGTTATAGGAAGATTCACATTTTTCTCCTTGCTACCCATTTGGAGCATCTATTCATGTGTTTGTTGGACATTCAGATTTCTTCTGTAAATTGTTTCTTTTGTCTCTTTTTCTCCTGGATTTTTTTGGGGGAGGGGGTCTTTTTTCTTGTCAGTGTGTAAAATATTCTTGTGTTATACCTTTACATTCATACAAACTTATATATGGCTCATTTATCTCCTGCTTACCAGCATCTTCACTTGGATGTCTTTCTTTTATATGCATCTTAGACCTTCTATGGCCAACATGGAATCCCTGGTCTTCCTTCAATATCACCTCCATCTGCAGTCTTTCCCATTTCAGTTCCTGGAAGCTCCATCTTTCCAATTTGGCTGAAACTCTAAGAATCATCATTTACTGTTCTTATTTTCTCCCAACCTGTATTGTATCTGGCAGCAAATTCTCTTAATTATACTTTAAAAAAAAAAAACCAGAATCTGACTACATTTAGTTGCCATCATCTCTGGCCTGGATGATCACAATAGCCCATAGGCCATAGCTTGTCTCCTGTCTCTCTCCCTCCTTGTTCCTGCACACCCTCTCCTCTAATTCCTGTCTACTCTCCAAATAAAGGTTTGTGGAAATAACAAAGATGGCTAATTTCAACAAAGGTTTGCTAATATGCTAATTTTTTAAAAAAGATTTTATTTATTTATTTTACAGAGAAAGATCACAAGTAAGTAGAGAAGTAGGCAGAGAGAGAGAGAGAGGGAAGCAGGCTTCCCACTGAGCGGAGAGCCCGATATGGGACTCGATCCCAGGACCCTGAGATCATGACCTGAGCCGAAGGCAGCGGCTTAACCCACTGAGCCACCCAGGTGCCCCTAATATGATAATTTTTGCTAAAAGCAACCAGAGACTCTCAATGGTTTCCATCTTACCCAGAGTAAAATCCAATGTCCTGTTGTGGCTTATGCAAACTCCTCAGGTCTGGCCTCTGTCTACCATCCAACATCATGCCCTGTCACTTTCCCACTTGCTTGTTCTGCTTCAAATATGCTGGCTCCCTTTTTGTTCTTCAAATATGCCTAGTCTCTTCCCACTTCATGGCCTTTGCACTTATTGTCTCTTCTGCTTGGTAGATTCCACATGACCTGCTCTCTTACTTCCCTCAAAGCTTGGGTTCAGTTTATGTTAATGACCTTCTCAGGGATGCCTTTCCTGGACACCTTGTTTTAAATTGTAATAAACCTTCCACCCACACTCCCTGGCCTGCCATTCCTTATCTCCTTTCTCTGCTTTAGTTTTCTCCTTAGGCTTACATTAGGTAATACTAAACAATTAACTTGTTTTTTTTCAGACTTCTTCTACTAAAACCCAGTCACTAAGTGGGTAGACAAGTTTGTGAGGGTTTTTTTGTTTGTTTTGTTGGTTTTTTGTTTTTTGGTTTTTTTTTTTTTTTTTTGGAGATGACAGTGGTAGTGGTATCACAAGTGTATGCATATATCCAAATTCATCAAATTGTATACATTAAATCAATGTAGTGTTTCATGTACTAATTATGCTTCAAAAAGCTATAAAAAGACTAAAATATAATAAATAAGTTAGATTA
Organism: Mustela putorius furo; assembly: GCF_011764305.1. Taxonomy (NCBI): domain Eukaryota; kingdom Metazoa; phylum Chordata; class Mammalia; order Carnivora; family Mustelidae; genus Mustela; species Mustela putorius. The sequence continues at coordinate 36,123,508 of NW_025421998.1, forward strand.
TATATATAGCAAACTATAAACCATAATAACAAAAAATAAAATCTTTGTTTTTTAAGTGTTTTTTAAAAATTTTTTCTCCAACTTGGTTCTTTTTTAAAAGATTTATTTATATTTTAAAATTTAAATTCAATTAGTTAACATATAATGTATTATTAGTTTCAGATGTAGAGTTTAATGATTCATCAGTCTTATATAGTATCCAGTGCTCCTTATATCATGTGCCCTCCTTAATGCCCATCACCCAGTTACCCCATCTCTCCAACCACCTTGCCCTCTAGAAACGCTCAGTTTGTTCCCTATGACTAGGAGTCCCTTATGGTTTGTTCCCCTCTCTGATTTCATTTTGTTTTATTTTTTCCTCCCTTCCTCTGTGATCTGCCTTTTTGTTTCTTAAATTCCACTTATGAGTGAGATCATATGATGACTGTCTTTCTCTGACTGACTTATTTTGCTTAGCATAATACCATCTAGTTCCATTCATGCTGTTGCAAAAGGAAAGATGTCATCTTTTTGGCGGTTGAGTAATATTCCATTCTATATATACCACATCTTCTTTATCCACTAGTTTATCAATGGATATCTGGGCTCTTTCCACAGTTTGGCTATTATGAACATTGCTGCTATAAACACTGGAGAGCAGGTGCCCCTTTGGGTCACTACATTTTTATCTTTGGGGTAAATCCCTAGTAGTGCAATTGCTGGGTTGTAGGGTAGCTCTATTTTCAACTTTTTGAGGAACCTCCATACTGTTTTCCAGAGTGACTGCACCAGCTTGGATTCCCACCAACAGTGTAAGGGTTTCCCCTTCCTCTGCATCCTTGCCAACATCTGTCATCTCCTGACTTGTTAATTTTAGCCATTCTGACCAGTGTGAGGTGGTATCTCATTACAGTTTTGATTTATATTTCCCTGATGCCCAGTGATGCTGAGCATTTTTTCATGAGTCTGTTGGCCATTTGGATTTTTCTTTAGAGAAATGTCTGTTCATATCTTATGTACATTTCTTTTCTTTTTTTTAAATTTTAATTTATTTTTTCCAGCGTAACAATATTCATTGTTTTTGCACCACACCCAGTGCTCCATGCAATCCATGCCCTCTCTAATACCCACCACCTGGTTCACCAAACCTCCCCTCTCCCACCCCTTCAAAACCCTCAGATTGTTTTTCAGAGTCCATAGTCTCTCATGGTTCACTTCCCCTTCCAATTTCCCTCAACTCCCTTCTTCCCTCCATCTTCCCTTGTCCTCCATGCTATTTGTTATGCTCCACAAATAAGTGAAACCATATGATAATTGACTCTCTCTGCCTGACTTATTTCACTCAACATAATCTCTTCCAGTCCCATCCATGTTGCTACAAAGTTGAGTATTCGTCCTTTCTGTTGGAGGCATAATACTCCATAGTGTATATGGACCACATCTTCCTTATCCATTCATCCGTTGAAGGGCATCTTGGTTCTTTCCACAGTTTGGCGACCATGGCCATTGCTGCTATAAACATTGGGGTACAGATGGCCCTTCTTTTCACTACATCTGTATCTTTGGGGTAAATACCCAGGAGTGCAATTGCAGGGTCATAGGGAAGCTCTATTTTTAATTTCTTGAGGAATCTCCACACTGTTTTTCAAAGTGGCTGCACATTTCTTGATTGGATTATTTGTTCTTTGGGTGTTGAGTTTGATAAGTTCTTTATAGATTTTGGATATTAGCCCTTTATCTAACTTGTCATTTGCAGATATCTTCTCCCATTCTGTTTGCTGACTTTTGGGTTTGTCAACTGTTTCCTTTGCTGTGCAAGAACTTTTTATATTGATGAAGTCCCAATAGTTCATTTTTGCCTCTGTTTCCCTTGCCTTTGGAGATGTATCTAGGAAGAAGTTGCTGTGGCTGAGGTCGAAGAGGTTGCTGCTTGCTTTCTTCTCTAGGATTTTGATGGATTCCTGTCTCACATTGAGGTCTTTCATCCATTCAGTGTCTATTTTTGTGTGTGGTGTAAGGAAATGATCCAGTTCCATTCTTCTGCATGTGGCTGTCCAATTTTCCCAAAACCATTTGTCTTTTCCATTGGATATTCTTTCTTCTTCTTCTTTTTTAAAAGGATTTTTAAAAAAGATTTTTTATTTTATTTATTTGGCAGAGAGAGAAATCACAAGTAGACAGACAGGCAGGCAGAGAGAGAGGGAGAAGCAGGCTCCCCACTGAGCAGAGAGCCTGATGCGGGGCTCGATCCCAGGACCCTGAGATCATGACCTGAACCAAAGGCAGAGGCTTAACCCACTGAGCCACCCAGGCGCCCCTAAAAAGATTTTATTTGTCAGAGAGAGGGGGGGAGGAATACAAACAGGGAGAGCAGCAGGCAAAGGGAGAAGCAGGCTCCCCAGTGAGCAAGGAGCCCGATGTGAGACTTGATCCCAAGACCCTGGGATCATGACCTGAGCTGAAGGCAGGAACTTAACCAACTGAGCCACTCAGGACTCCCTTCCATTGGATATTCTTTCCTGTTTTATCAAAGATAAGTTGACCGTAGAGTTGAGGGTCCATTTCTGGGTTCTCTATTCTACTCATCTGATAATTTTGTGTTTTGTTCACTGTTATATTCCTAGCATCTAGCAGTAATGTAGAGTAGGAACACAACAACCTTAGAATGAGTAAATTAAAAATACGTTGCTTTTATACAGGCAAATGTATACACATTTTTCTTTTTTAGCTTCTAGTTTCCTGTCTTAAGATTTTTCCCCCTAAAATCACTTTACCCTCATAATTTTTTACAAACATTTTTATTATTTTGAAATTCATTTTTCTAAATATGCACCTACCATCAGAACACCTAAAGATACTAAGCAAATACTAATAGATTTGAAGGGAGAAATAATACAATGATAGTAAGGGACTTCAACACATCACTTTCAACAATCGACAGATCATACAGAGCATATGCTATATACTACCCAGCCATTTCTGAGAAGAAAATCCTGCCTTTGTGACAACATGGATGACCCTGGAAGACATTATGCTAGGAGAAATAAACCAGAAAGAGAAACTCAAGTACTATATGATCTCACCTTTGTGTGGAATCTAAAAACAAAACAAAACAAAGTTAAACTCATAAAACAGTGGATGTCAGAGGCTGGAGGAGGAAGGGATGGACAGAGGTAGGTCAAAGAGTATAAATTTGTGGTTCTGTAGGAGGAATAAGCTAGAGATCTAATGTACGAGCATGACAACTGTATCTAATAATACTGTGTTAAACACTGGAAATATGCTGAGAGTAGATTTTAATTACATTTATCACACACAATAAATGGTAACCATGAAAAGATGCTATGTTATTAGCTTGACTATCATAATCATTTCACTATGTATATATTCATCAACTCATCATGTTGATCACTTTAAATATATACAATATTTATTTATTTATTTACTTGAGAGAGAGAGAGAGAGAGAGAGATCATAAGTAGGCAGATAGGGGCCGGGGAGCAGGCTCCCTGCTGAGCAGAGAGCCCAGTGTGGGGCTCTATCCCAGGACTCTGAGATCATGACCAGAGCCAAAGGCAGAGAACCCACTGAGCTACCCAGGTGCCCCTACAGCTTTTATTTAAAATGATGCATTTGAAAACTTGTAAGCTACAGTGTCAACAATACTTGAAGAGAATTTATGGTCTAAATGCTTTTATAAATTTAGAAGAATGACTGAAAAGCCATTCAACTGAATGAACTAAATGTCAATTTAGTTGAATAAATAAATTTATTCTCTGAATAAATTCAGAGAAGAATAGAATAAACCCGAAGGAAGTAGAGTAAAGAGAAAATAAAGATTAGAGTAGAAATCTATAAAAAGAAAAGTTACAATAGAATCAAAAGAAGCCCAAAAGTAGTTCTTGATAAAGTCTAATAAAATTGGCACATCTGTGGAAAGAGTAACCAAAAAATATAAATGACACAGCTAACCAGTATCACATGCTGCAAAAATTCCAAGGGTTAGAGGATATTGCAAACAACTTTAAAAACAAATTTGAAGACCGAGGATGAACTGAAAACATTCCTTGAAAAACAGAACTTACCAAAACTGACCAAAGAAGAAACGGAGAAGTTCCCACTTCCCTTTGTGATATCATAGGTCACAGCAGGGCACCAACACTCCCACTGCAAAAACTAGAAAAAAATTAGATAAATTACTTATTTTTGAAGTTATCATAAGTTGTAGCTGGACTTGATGACAAGGACTGCATGAGCTAAAATTCCAGGGAGGGGAGATCTCCTCCTAGATAAGCTTCAGAGCTTTTGTTGACTCTGGGCTAGTGTTCAGGACTGGACTTGGCATACTGGGAGAGAGAGAAACCAGTGGGGGTTAGACAGTCACACGAGTGGATATAATGGATTGGAATCTAAAAGTGCTCCAGAATCTTTAATTACTATGGGAATGCAGAGTAAAACTATAATGAGGTAATACCACATACCCAGAAGAATAGCTGAAATTATAGACTGACAGTACCAAATGTTGGTGACAATATGAGTCAGTGGAACTGTCACATTGCTGGTGGGAATATAAATTGTTTCAGCCAATCTGGGAAATGAGTTGGCAGTTTTAATAAAGTTAAACGTACACTGACCCTATCTGCAATGTATCCTGACCCTACCAGCAATTAAAAAGAAAAAGGTTAGAGCACTACAACATCTCACACAAATGATGTTGAGCGAAAGAAGCCAGTAACAATAGAAAACATACTGTAGGACTCCAGTTATATGAAGATCAAGAATAGGCAAAATAAGTCTATTGTAGCAGAAATCAGAATAGTGGCTACCTATTAGGAGGGAGATACTTTCTGGGAAGGGACACAAGGAAAATTGATATAAAAATATTTGTCTTGATCGGGTCAACACTCATGAAGACATACAAGTTTTGTAGAGCAGTACCCTTCAGATTTGTTCTTTTCATACACATTATACTTCATTGCAATAATACCTCCAAAATACATGATAAAATAAACAGCTGAATAAATTACAAGAGATGTTTGCGTAGAAAAAAAATGCTTGTGTATTAGCAATCAAGGATCATGATTAATGCAATTCTGGGCATCTGAAGGTTAAAGGTTTCCCTGGAGATTTGTAATCGCAGCCTCAGATTATACGCAGATATAATTGCAGAAAGATTTTGGTTTCACATGCCACTGTTGATTCATACCAGTCTTACAGTTGTCTTTTTACCCAGCCCTCCTCCAGTTGCTCTATCTAAGTCGTTTTCATGGGTCCATCTGCGAAGTGCCTTCTCCTCCAGCCCATCAAGCACAGCTCACTTCAGTTGCACTCACACCACTCACGGTAACACCTAAACCAGGGGCCTGACCCCTCTGCTGCCTGATCAGGCTCCTCTTGACCCATCCCACCAGTGCACATCTCATGGAGTTTCCCCAAGTTTCTTGCACGAGAAATAATATGAGCTCAGCCCTTATGCAGGAGCAGCATACCACCCACATGGAAAAATAAAAAGCCAGGTTCTCAAATAAGGGTTGGGCGATGGGGAGCTAGGCCTGAATGTTTGGTTGGGAATGTGAGCAAATGAAAAAGGAATGGCTTTCTACAATTTTCTCTACCAGATTAAGGATCTTTATATTCTGATCGAGCAGCTTTCACGCTCACGCTGCTTCCCCTATAGCCTTTGTCAGAGTCTTGATAGCCGTATGTTTCAATAATTTAACTTTTCAAAAAATTGTTTTCAAAAAAATTGTTGACCCTAGAAGAATGGCTGCTTTCTAACATCTGGGTTTTCTCCATTTATGCCACAGTTCATAGGTATTTCACAGAGTCGTGATCTCTTTATCCCCTCCCTTGTCCCAAAAGGAGTTTTTATGTAATTTAGGAAGTCATATGGGATTGCGCATATATGAAAACCCTTGGGTAATGAGATCAGGGGAAAGCTAAAGGGGGAAAGTAGGAAAGGAAAGAAAGCCATGGAGTAAAGTGAGTGCCTAAAATAACTGTTTTCAATTCTATATACTTTACTAGAAGGGGACTGAAATCTTGGGTCTGAACTCAGCAAACAGTATCAAAACAGGAAACAAAATATGTTACACAACTGAACCCACATACATTTCTTAATTCTAGTGTTATTTGTAGGGTTTGCTGGCTTTTCTAAAGACAGTTGTAGATTGGGCCTTTATTCAGAAATGTAATCTTTTCACCCCCTTGCATTACCTTGTTCCTTGCTTTGGGGGAAGTTAGGCAGAAACCTAGGATTTTTTTTTTTTTTTTTAAGCCGGAAAGAGGAAGCTGCCATAATTTCAAGGACTTGCTGTAGTAATCTGTCTGTCTCTGCTTCTGCCTGTCTGTCCTTCTCTATATATTGTCTGATCCTAACATCTGAGAAGCTATTGGGGAGTTTTATTTTCTGGTAGCTGCCTACTCCTTAGAGTAGATGGTGGAAGATACATTTGATCAATGTGAAGTACATCTTTAAATTTTCATCATATGTTTTTTTCTGAAGATGCTGTTAATCCTTGGGAGATTTCATCAATAAAAGTGTCTCTAGTTTTCAATGACATCTTTTATGGAATGTTATGACTCATTTTTCAGCTAATGCAAAACAGACTCCTGTCACAGTAATGAATAGTCTAGAATTTCGAGGCTTAAAATACTATTTTTTGTTTTGGGTTGTCTTTCAATCTTCTAGTTGAGAAGTGAACACCTTCATATTCAATGAAATGCTATAATAATAACAATAATATTAATAGTAGACATTATACTCATCCAAATTGTCATTAATTTCTTCTGCATACGTAAGGGGAAAACTATGTATGTCAGTGCAGAAAACATACCACATCTGTGTTTTCTTCCTCCTACAATGTTAGAGGAAAATATTTTCTTCATTTGAGTTTCTGCGAAAGTTTATTTATCCTCTGCTCCTACGTCAGTTGGCTTAGAAACTAGAGGGTGTGTCTCAGAAGTGAGTGTGCTGAAAACTGGCAGGTGGGGGAAAGGAAGCCTGCATCTGATTTCAGTTTTGGTTTCCTAGATCTGAGTTTACGGAAGTGACTTTTCTCTATGAAATGCTTTTTTAGTAAGTCATTAATTACTCTGTCACAGTCCGGTCTGTTTGGTCAACATCCTAAAGTTTAAAAATCTGTTCTTTGTGTGAGAGTTCTCAGGATCACAGAGAGCCATATTGCCTTGCCTGCAGACAAACTCCCAGATATTCTGAGTGGATCCCTTTGCAGATGGTGATTTTCCTTGCTGTTGGGAGCCTGCAGAGCTCTGGGTAGGGAACAGTAGATGTTGGTTTATCATTGGCCTTCCAGACTGGACTCATCATTCATCTCCATTTTCAAGTGTAAAGGAATGTAAATGTAGAGGCTTTGGGGACTCTTCGAGGTCCATGTACGTGCTGGAGGCCTCTGGGTTAGTTCTGTTGGGCAGACCAGGGTCAGATGTCCACACTGCAGGGATTTCTCTCTCTCTCTCTCTCTCTCTCTTTTTTTTTTTTTTAAAGATTTTATTTATTTATTTGACAGACAGAGATCCACAGGTAGGCAGAGAGGCAAGCAAAGAGAGGAGGAAGCAGGCTCCCTGCCGAGCAGAGAGACCGATGCCAGGCTCGATCCCAGGACCCTGAGATCATGACCCGAGCCGAAGGCAGAGGCTTTAACCCATTGAGCCACCCAGGCGCCCCGGGATTTCTCTTTTTAAGGTCAGTCTCAGGCCAGGTAGAGAATGGCCTGAGAGAGAGTGATAAAACTAGTCAGTGTTTTAAAGACTAACATCAGGTGCTAGTGTTTATTGAGAATAGTCTTTTGATTTCCACCTTCCACTGTTGATTCATACTGGTTTTATATGGTTTTTAAACATTTATCTTGCACTTACTATGTACCAGGTACTGTTCCAGGTGTTTTATATTACCTTATTCGCTGTAACAGTTCTCTGAGGTAGGAGCTACTTTTATCTCCATTTTAGAGCAGAGGAAACTGAGGCGCGGAGATGTTAAGTAATGTGATTCTCTCTCTCTCTCTCTCTCTATATATATATGTTTAAATGTTTATCTATTTGTGTGTGTATATACACATATATTTATATTTATGTATCCTATGGGTTCTGTTTCTCTGAAGAACCCTAATACAATCAAAATTATAAAAATTAACATCTGCTCTGCTCTCCATACTGAGGTTTATTCCAGTAGCTTATTTAGTGGCTCAGGCTCCCTGTGAGGCCAGATCGTAGACCTTCATTACGAGTGAGCCACTTCTTCTGTCCTGTGATCTCTTTCCCGATGCTTCCTCTCTGACCACCAGACCAGTTCTCAATTTCTTTTTCTTTTTTATTTTTTTTAAAGATTTTATTTATTTATTTGACACAGAAAGAGAGAGCACAAGCAGGGGGGTAGCAGGCAGAGGGAGAGGGAGAAGCAGGCTCCCCAAAGAGCAGGGGGAGTCGGATGTAGGACTCCATCCCAGGACCCCAGGATCATGACCTGAGCCGAAGGCAGTCTTGTAACCAACTGATCCACCCCAGGTGCCCCAACTAGTTCTCAATTTCTTAAAAATTCCATTAGTGCCCCTTTAAGGAACAATCTAGTGGTTCCCCTACTCCCTTGAAATTTTAATGCTACAGATACACTATATATCTGTGCTTTATACATATGAAAGGGCAACAACATATGTCACCAGAGAATAGCAAATTAAAACAAGATACCACTACACATTATTAAAATGGCCAAAATCCAGAACACTGAAAACACCAAATGATGACAAGTATGTGTGGCAATGGGAAATCTCATTCATTGCTGGTGGGAAAGCAAACTGGTACAGACACTTGGGAAGGCAGTTTCGTGGTTTCTTACAAAACTAAATGTACTCTTAACCATAAAACCCAGTAATTGTACTTCTCAGTATTTAGCCAGAAAAGTTGAAAACTTATGTCCACACAAAACCTGCACACTGATGTGTATAGCAGCTTTATTTATAAGTGCCCAAACCTGGGAGCAACCAAGGTGTCCTTCAGTAGGTGAATGAAGTAATAAATAAAATGTGGTGCAGCCAGACCACGAGACATTATTCAGTACTGAGAAAAATTGATCTGTCAAGCCATGAAAAGACATGGAAGGATACCAAGTGCATATTATTAAGTGGAAGAAGCCAATCTGAAAAGGCTGCTTACTATATGATTCCAATTATATGGTATTCTGGAAAAGACGGAACTAATGTACAGCAAAAAGCTGTTCCCAGGAGTTAGGGGGAAAGGGAAGGATGTATTGATGGAACACAGAGGATTTTTAAGATAATGAGATTATCCTGTGTGATACTATAATGGTGGATGCCCGTCTGTACATACACACACATACATATATACATATATGTATGGTATATATTTGCCAAACCCATCGAATATACAACACTGACAGTGAACCCTAATGTAAAATATGGACGTTGGGTGTTGATAATGTGCCGTGGATGTTCCTCAGCTATAACAAGCATGCTGCTCTGGTGCTGGATGTTGATAATGGAGAAGGTTGTGTGTGGGGGTGGTGGGGGTGGGCAGACAGAGGGTATATGAAATCTCTGTACCTGCCTTTCAGTTTTGCTGTGGATATAAAACTGCTCTAAGAAGTAAGTATTTCCTTTATTATGACTGAGTGATATTCCTTTGTGTGTGTGTGTGTGTGTGTGTGTACATGATGTCTCCTTTATCCATTTGTCTATTGATGGACATTTGGCTGTTTCTACATCTTGGCTATTATAAATAATGCTGCCATAAACATAGGAGTGCATATGTCTTTTTGAATTTGTGTTTCTGTTTTCTTTGGGAAGATACCCAGTCGTGGAATTATTGGATCATATCATATTTATATTTTTAATTTTTTGATTAAACTTTATATTATTTTCCACAGTAGCTGTACTAATTTACATTCCACCAACATGTGGGTTCTTTTTTTCCCCCACATTCTTGTCAACACTTGTTGTTTCTCGTGTTTTTGGTACTAGCAGTTCTCACGGGTGTAAGAGGATTCTCACTATGGTTTGATTTGCGTTTCCCTGATGACTAGTGATGTTGAGTATCTTTTCATGTGTCTGTTGGCCCTCTGTATGACTTTTTTGGAAAAATGTCTGTTCAAGTCCTCTGCCCATTTTTCAATAAACAAACAAAAAGCAGAGTCAGACTTATAAATACAGAGAACAAACTGATGGTTGCCAAAGGCGGGGTGGGGTGGGGGTGAGAGAATGTGAAAATGGGCAAAGGGGTGTGGGAGATCAGGCTTCAATTATGGAATTAATAAGTCACTGGAATAAAAGGCAGAACATAGAGAATGTAGTCAGTGGTATTATAATAGCATTCATTGCATGGTAGCAGATGGTGGCTCTGCTTGTGAGTATGGCATAAGCTATAGTTGTTGAATCACTATGCTGTATACCTGAAACTAATGTAACACTGTGTGTCAACTATATTTAAAAAATAGTGGGATCCCTGGGTGGCTCAGACGGTTAATCCTCTGCCTTTGGCTCAGGTCATGATCTCAGGGTCCTGGGATTGAGCCCCACATTGGGCTCTCTGCTCGGCAGGAGACCTGTTTCCCCTTCTCTCTCTGCCTGCCTTTCTGCCTACTTGTAGTCTCTCTGTCAAATACATAAAATCTTTTTTTAAAAAGTCTATGAAGAAAGGTACAATATTTTTTTGCTCCCAAGAACCAATTTTAACCCCCTTGAAGGTAATGGTACCCCAGTTGAGAATGGATGATCTAGACTTGCATATATCAACTGTTGGGATTTCTTATTATTTCACCCACCCTGTTGGCTCAGTCCTGCTATTGCATATAAATTTCTTTTGGGAAATTGTTTCCTGAAACAATCCTGCAGAATATGGAAACCAGTGATAAAAGACATGTTCAACTTTTAATGTTTGTGGGCCCTGTCCTTGGGCTTCCAGGGAAGCTATACTTTAACATTTACCAAGGTTGGGATGACCCAGCAAAGCCTCAAAGCATGGGCTCTTAATTCTGCCCCCAGCACACATTGAACATCTGCTTTATTAAAGAAAATAACCAAAAAGGATTATTCTGAAAACAAAAGATAAGAAAAAGGGATAAACATCCCTCCTTCCCATAAGATTAAATTCATACAGCTCTGAATATGCTAGAAACTTCAGATATGAACTGCAACTTTCTGAAATGTCCTTTTCTTATTATTTGCAACCTTTAATGTAAAAATGTATGTAACCTACACCAAATGTTCCCTTACCAGAGCACTCTCCTCTTTTTAAAAAAATTTTTTTTAAGTTTAAATTCAATTAATTAACATATAATGTATTATAAGTTTCAGAAGTAGTGATTCACCAGTCTCATGTAACACCCAGGGCTCATTACATCACATTCCCTCCTTAATGTCCATCACCCAGTTACCCCATCCCTCCACCCCCTTACTCTCCAGCAGCCCTCAGTTTGTTTCCTATGATTCAGAGTCTCTTAGTCTCTTAGAGTCTCCTTCTCTGATTTCATAGAACATTTCTGTATTAGCATGCCCCTCCCCAGTTACTACTAACCCCCTGCAGAAGAAACCACTCTTCTGATTTTTTTTTCCCCACCATAGTTTAGTTTCCAGGTGTTCATATACATGGAAGCACATAGTATGACTTCTGTGACTGGCTTCTTTTACTCAATATAATGTTCCTGTGATTGGGCCTACTATTGCATGAATCAGTAGTTTGCTTCTTTTTACTGTTGAGTATTATTGTGTTTTATCAATATATCACAATTTGTTTATCCAATTGTCTTTGAATAGACATTTGAATTATTTCCATTTTTGGCAGTCATGCATAAACAAGCTGTGACTATTTTTGTATGAGTCTCTTTGTGGATGTTTCTTCCTTCTCTTATGTAAATACTTTGGCATGGGATTGCTGGACAAAATAGGCAAAGGTTTAACTTTATAAGAAACTGTCAAGCCTTTGTCTAAATTTGTACCAGGAACAAGACTCTTTAAGACATGGTTTCTTTGTGTCAGTCTTTTGTATAAGTCAAAATGAACTGAGGTCATCTCACCTGACAAATTTAGAAATAAAGAAATAATGATATTCGGCACATCTACACCAAGAATCTAAAGCTGCCAAACATCACAATTTTACCCCACCACATCTGTGAGTAACAGATGTTTTAGTTTAATTGGTACTCATAATACCTGGCCTGGTGTTAGAATTGTCTCTTACATTCTTACCATCTTACGAGTAGTAAGATCCGGCACCCAGTAGCAAATGTTTATATTTTTACAGTATCTGTAGTGAACATCATTTCAGAACTCCCAAGATGAGCCAGTGAAACGAATGTGTTTTAAACATGTTGAGTGGGCAGTTAGAAATTTAATATAATTGGTTGAAAGAACAAGGTAAAGTGATGTTATGAGGGTCATATATGGCATCCTTATATGACTATATATATATATATATATATCCTTATATGATCTTTATATGCTTGGTATCCTACCAAGCAGATATTATTCCTTTACACACAGTTGATACTTTTTAAATAATAGCAGACGACACGGATAGTGCCCATTCATTCTCTATCTATTACTAATTAGTCTTTCTAGATGGAACTATAAATTGTATGCCATGACTCATTTGTAATGCTTTCCACTTTTCTAAGACTGTAAGAACAAGTTGAATTTCCTGGTAGCTATTTATGGCCAAGAGACACCTTCAGTCTTTCAGACACATGAGGCTCCTTGAGGAGCTGACTCCTTTTGGGAACTGGCTTGTGCCCTGTGAGAGTCAGAACTCCCAAGAGTCATTGGGAACTGTCCACCTTGCCAACTTTGCCAACTGTCCACCTTGGAAGCCATGGGAACAGGCATTTTTGGACAACAGAGTCTTTATTTTACATAATGTTAAAAGAAAAAAAATATTAGTTAGACCAGAGCATATAGGTATGGTTTTATTTGTCCAAAGGCTACTCAGCTTTAAGCAGAAAACTTCAACCTGTGACATTGCTTTAAAAATTTCCTCCTGCTTATAACATTTCTCTTTGTTAAGAGTCAGTTTGGTAACTTTAAGTACTATTCACATGATTATAAATCCCATGTTGGTTGTGTATTTCATAGCATAGGTGTTTCCAAGCTAATATACCAGTAATCCCTTCAGAGTGATACCAAGCTTAGTGCAAGTTTAATTTTCTCTAATCCAGCCTCTTTGTTTATCAAGTCATGTGTCCTGAGGAAATATGAAAAGTATTGCTTTTCATATTATTGCTTTCCATGTTACTGGAGAATAGAATGATTGTACCCCAAGGGATTTAGTGATCTGAAGGGTCAGCATTTATTGGCCCCTCGTGAGATAGTGTAGTGTGGCTTCACAGTGCTCAGTACAAGCCAAGCCAACCATGTTTAAAGACATTCTGCCTCTCAGATTACTCATATGTTTTTGATACTCAGGAATAGTATTTTCTCTCTCAAATAAAAATGAAAAAATAAAACATTTTAAATAGTCCAGGAGCACCTGGGTGGCTCGGTCGTTAAGCATCTGCCTTCAGCTCAGGTCAGGATCCCAGGGTCCTGGGATCAAGCCCCACACAGTTCTCCCTGCTCAGCAGGAAACCTGCTTCTCCCTCTCCCACTCACCCTACTTGTGTTCCCTCTCTTGCTTTGTCTCTGTCAAATGAATAAATAAAATCTTTTTAAAAACCCCAACATTTTAAATAGTCTGAAGAAACATCTGATGTATAATTTTTTTTTTCGTTCATACTTAACCTGGGTATGGGTAATGAACTATAGGCTTTTTTTTTCTGTTTTGTTTTCATCTAACTACTCAGTTCTTTGTTCCCAATGTGACAGCCTTTCCACTATTGGGGAAATGTTTTTATTTAAAATTATATCAACTAATATCCTGCAACGTACCTACTTGTGAAGGTGAGTATTGGAAAAGAGGTAAACAATACAATGTGAAAATACACGGGTTTTATGATTAGGGGAAAGGGCTCAGATTAGAGTGTCCTTGGATAAGCTCCATTAACCAAAGACAGACACAGAGTGACAAAGATGGCTAGTATTTAAACTCAAGATGGGCTGGGGCCTCTGGGTGGCTCAATCTATTAAGCACCTAACTCTTGGTTTTGGTTCAGGTCATGATCTCAGGGTTGTGAGATCAAGTCCTGCATTGGGATTCATGCTGGGTATGGAACCTGCTTAAGATTCTCTCTCCCTGAAGATATTTGAAAATGACATATCAGAAAAAGGGCTGGTATCCAAAATCTATAAAGAACTTATCAAACTCAACACCCAAAGAATAAATAATCCAATCAAGAAATGGGCAGAAGACATGAACAGACACTTATGCAAAGAAGACATCCAGATGGCCAACAGACACATGAAAAAGTGCTCCACATCACTTGGCATCAGGGAAATACAAATCAAAACCACAGTGAGATACCACCTCACACCGGTCAGAATGGCTAAAATTAACAAGTCAGGAAATGACAGATGCTGGTGAGGATGCGAGAAAGGGAAACCCTCCTACACTGTTAATGGGAATGCAAGCTGGTGCAACCACTCTGGAAAACAGTATGAAGGTTCCTCAAAAAGTTGAAATAGAGCTGGGACGCCTGGGTGGCTCAGTTGGTTAAGCAGCTGCCTTCGGCTCAGGTCATGATCCCAGCATCCTGGGATTGAGTCCCACATCGGGCTCCTTGCTCAGCGGGGAGCCTGCTTCTCCCTCTGCCTCTGCCTGCCATTCTGTCTGCCTGTGTTCGCTCTCTCCCCCTCTCTCTCTCTGATAAATTAAAAAAAAAAAAAAAAAAAAAAAAAAAAAAAAAAAAAGTTGAAATAGAGCTACCCTATGACCCAGCAATTGCACTACTGGGTATTTACCCTAAAGATACAAATGTAGTGATCCGAAGGGGCACGTGCACCTGAATGTTTACAGCAGCAATGTCCACAATAGCCAGACTATGGAAAGAACCTAGATGTCCATCAACAGAAGAATGGATAAAGAAGAAGTGGTGTATATACACCACTTTTTTATATATATAATGGAATACTATGCAGCCATCAAAAAAAATGAAATCTTGCCATTCACAACAATGTGGATGGAACTAGAGGGTATTATGTTTAGTGAAATAAGTCAGTCAGAGAAAGACAATTATCATATGATCTCCCTGCTATGAGGAAGTTGAGAGGCAAAGTGGGGAATTTGGGGGGTAGGAAAAGGATAAATGAAACAAGATGGGGTCGGGAGGGAGACAAACCATAAGAGACTCTTAATCTCACAAAACAAACTGAGAGTTTCCTGGGTAGGGGTAGGGAGAGGGTGGTGGGGTTATGGTCATTGGGGAAGGTATGTGCTATGGTGAGTGCTGTGAAGTGTGTAAACCTGGCAATTCACAGACCTGCACCCCGGGGGCTAATAATACATTATATGTTAATAAAAAAAAATTAAAGTTAAAATAAGGTTCTCTCTCCCTGACAAACCATAAGAGACTCTTTTTTTAAAAAAAGATTTTATTTATTCATTTGACAGACAGAGATCACAAGTAGGCAGAGAGGCAGGCAGAGAGAGAGAAGGAAGCAGGCTCCCTGCTGAGCAGAATGCCTGATGGCTCCTGAGATCATGATCTGAGCAGAAGGCAGAGGCCCAACCCACTGAGTCACCCAGGCACCCCCATAAGAGACTCTTAATCTCACAAAACAAATGGAGGGTTGCCCGGGGGGCGGGGGAGAGAGAGGGTGTGGTTGGGTTATGGACGTTGGGGAAGGTATGTGCTATGGTGAGTGCTGTGAATTGTGTAAACCTGGCATTCCACAGACCTGTACCCCTGGGGCTAACAAACTTGTTATTTGGTATATTGAGATTAAAAACAGCAGATAACTTGATTTAGATCAACCACAAATTCATAGAAAAAATAGATATAAACCCAGGAGCCTAAACTTAGTAACTCAGAATTTTCTTTACCTTGTTTAAAATTCTGCTTCACTTAGAGGCACTTGGGTGGCTCAGTTGGTTGAGCGGCTGGCTCTTGATTTCAGCTCAGGTCATGATCTCAGGGTCCTGGGATTGAGCCCATGGCTGTCTCTATGCTCAGTGGGGAATCTGCTTGAGATTCTCTCTTCCTTTCCCTTCCCTTTGCCCTTTCCCCCACTTGCATGCTCTCCCTCTAAAATAAATGGATAGATTTTAAAAATAATAATAATAAAATTCTGCTTCATTTTAATTAAGTGTATCTATATCAACTGTAAAAAACAAACAAAGGACAAATCAGGTTCTGAGTCACCTGTATACACTAACTTGAGGAATGACTGGCACCACAGGGCTTGCATTGAAAGCCTGTCTACTTTCTAAGTATGAGATTTTCCTGTTGGTGGTCTTGATTCATCAGTAGCTGTCTTGGTATCATCCTTCCAAGTGATAAGACCTATTGGGCAATCATTTGTTGCACTGCTATTAGTGGTGAGTTAATTTACTTATGTGGGTAGAGTTAGTGATTTATGAAGTAGGTGGGACCCTGAACAGGCAGGAGAAGACATGAGGGCACTGAGTCCTCGAAAGTAGGGAGCCAAGGAAACACGCAGTATCATGAACTGATAAGTGCTCCATCCAACAATGTTTTTAACAAATATTTTTGTTAAAAATGTTTAACAATTTTCCTCCTTCTACTGTAACCTTTTTCTTGTATGTCAAACTGTTTTCCCTGACATCAAACAGTTTTCCCTGATGACAATGTGGAAAGAGAGGCAAACAAACCAACAAACAAAGGATGTTTGATTTCTAAAAATGCTTAAAGTTATTGCTTTTATTTTTCAACAGACTTCCCTGAGCAGAAATTGAATCCCAATATATTTGAAACATAGATGGTAGATATGGGGTAAACTGGAATTTAAGGCTACTATAAATTTGTGTGTGTGTGTTTTATTAATATATAATGTATTATTTGTTTCAGGGGTACCAGTCTGTGATTGATCAGTCTCATACAATTCATAGCACTCACCAGAGCACATACCCTCCCCAATGTCCATCACCCAGCCACCTTATTCTTCCGACCCCTCTCCACTCCAGCAACCCTCAGTTAGTTTCCTGAAAATAAGCATCTATTATAGTTGTCTTCCTCTCTGGTTTTGTCTTGTTTCATTTTTCCCTGCTTCCCCTATGATCCTCTGTCTTGTTTCTCAAATTCCTCATGTTAGTGAGATCATATGATAATTGTCTTTCTCTGACTTACTTATTTTGCTTAGCATAATACCCTCTAGTTTCATTCATGGTGTTGCAAATGGCAAGATTTCAGGGTTTTTTTTTTTTTTTATTTGATAGAGAGAGATCACAAGTAGGCAGAGAGAGAGGAGGAAGCAGGCTCCCTGCTGAGTAGAGAGCCCAAAGCAGGGCTTGATCCCAGGACCCTGAGATCATTACCTGAGCCGAAGGCAGAGGCTTAACCCACTGAGCCACCCAGGTGCCCCAGATTTCAGGTTTTTGATAGCTGCATAATATTCCATATCTACGTATGTATGTATGTTTGTGTGTGTGTGTGTATGTGTGTGTGTGTGTGTGTATATATATATATATATATATATATATATATATATATATATAAAATCTTCATTATCCATTCAGCTGTTGAAGGATGTCTAGGCTCTTTCCATATTTGGCTATTGTGGACATTGCTGCTATAAACATTCAGGTGCACATGCCCCTTTGGATCACTGTATTTGTATCTGTCTGGCAAATTCCCAGTAGTGCAATTCCTGGTTCTTAGGGTAACTCTATTTTCAACTTTTTGAGGAACCTCCATACTGTTTTCCAGAGTGGTTGCACCAGCTTGCATTCCCATTATCAAGTGTAGGAGAGTTCCCCTTTCTCCAAATCTTGGCCAACACCGTGGTTTCCTGACTTGTTAATTTTAGCCATTCTGGGGGCGCCTGGGTGGCTCAGTGGGTTAGGCCGCTGCCTTCGGCTCAGGTCATGATCTTGGGGTCCTGGGATTGAGTCCCGCATCAGGCTCTCTGCTCAGCAGGGAGCCTGCTTCCTCCTCTCTCTCTCTGCCTGCCTCTCTGCCTACTTGTGATCTCTCTCTGTCAAATAAATAAAAAAAATCTTAAAAAAAAATTTTTAGCCATTCTGACTGGTGTAAGGTGGTATCTCACTGTGGTTCTGATTTGTATTTCCCTGGTGCCAAGTGATGTTGAGCACTTTTTTCATGTGTCTGTTGGCCATCTGGATGTCTTCTTTGCAGAAATGTCTGTTCATGTCTTCTGCCCATTTCTTGACTGGATTATTTGTTCTTTGGGTGTTGAGTTTGATAAATTCTTTTTAGATTTTGGGTATTAGCCCTTTATCTGTTATGTCATTTGCAAGTATCTTCTCCCATTCTGTCGTTTATCTTTTGGTGTTGTTGACTGTTTCCTTTGCTGTGCAAAGGTTTTTTATCTTGATAAAGTTCCAATAGTTTATTTTTGCCCTTGCTTTTGGCAATGTTGCCAAAATTGCCTTTGGCAATGTTTCTAGAAAGAAGTTGCTGTGGCTGAGGTCAAAGAGGTTGCTGCCTGTGTTCTCCTCAAGGATTTTGATGGATTCCTGTTTCCCATTGAGGTCTTTCATCCGTTTTGAGTCTATTTTTGTGTGTGGTGTAAGGCTATGGTCCAGTTCCATTATTCTGCATGTGGCTGTCCAATTTCCCCATGCCATTTTTTTAAAGGTTCTATTTATTTATTTGACAGACAGAGATCACAAGTAGGAGAGAGACAGGCAGAGACGGGGGTGGGGGGTGGGGGGGGAGGCAGGCTCCCTGCTGAGTGGAGAGCCTGATACAGGGCTCGATCTCAGGACCCTGAGATCATGACCTGAGCCGAAGGCAGAGGCTTAATCCACTGAGCCACCTAGGTGCCCCTCCCCATACCATTTGTTGAAGAGACTGTCTTTTTTCCACTGGACATTCTTTCCGGCTTTGTCAAAGATTAGTTGACCATAGAGTTGAGGGTCTATTTCTGGGATCTCTATTCTGTTTCATTGATCTATGTGTCTGTTTTTGTGCCAGGATACTATAAATTTTCATAATTTTCTATAGGTAGAACACAAGTTCACCTTTGAAGGAAGACTAGGCATTTATTCTGGGGAGGAAAAACACATTTTAATGGGCTCTTTGATTCTAGAATTGTAAAGCAAAGAATCTGTTCTAAAATAGAGAGCTGAACTGCTCTATATAATCATGTAAAACTCTGTCCTCTTTGTGGGTGGGTGACATCTCTGCATATTATAGTTCTTTTCAGAAAAAAAATAATTCTTTCTGGAGACTGAGATGGTTGGCATCCTAATCTCCAAGTCAATGATTCATGTTTAGGGGTTGTCTCATGTGGAAGAGCTGAGCAAGAGCCATCCTATGATATAACTGTTGAAAGAAGACTGAAAAGAGAGAAGGCCCCTAAAAAGTCTCGTAGAGGAGCTGGGTCTGTGAACTAGGAGGATAGTTACGAATAACAGGGATATTTAACAATTTTCCCCTTCTATTTTAACTTTTTTCTTTTATGTCAAACTGTTAGTTTAGTCTTGCTAAATGCTATAGCTCAGTCTTAGCTGAGTTGGGAAGGTTTAAGGGCTGGGCCTGTGTCCGGGGGGATGTGGCCATGGGGGACAGGCTGCTACCAGATGGACAGGTGGGCCATGGTAAAAGGAGGCTGCAGTTTGGAGCAAGGGCAGCAGCAGATATGGCTTCTAGCAATGGGACATGTTCGTGGGCCATATGAGCATTCCCCAGAGAGTCATAGAAATACTGGTGAGAAGAACACTGATAGGGAATAGGCATCTTGATGACAAGAGGAATTGGGTTTGAAACCTGAAATACCTAAGTTACTTATAAGGAGATATGAAGAAGTAGATAAATAAACATCTATTTGTTAAGTATTTGACTTAATCTACATTGGCATGTGTTTCGCTTTATAAGCAATAGATAGCTCTTAAAATCCAAGCTCTGGAACACTGTTTGATGCCCTTCTGGCTGGTTTAAGTCTAGGGGCAAGGTTCTGGGATGGCAGTCCTGGCATTGGAAAGTTGGGAATGCATACTGCCATGAGGAAGTTATCTTAGAAGTCAGGCATAGGTTATAAAGGCCAGGGAAAATTTTCTGGTGGAGCTGATTCAAACCGAGTTATGATGGACAAAGCAGAAGAATCAAATGGAAAGTGTTGGATGAAAATAAGGGAATATTTGACAGAGAGAACAGCACATAGCATAGGTTGAGAAATAAAAAAGGAAAAGATGGCAGTGTAAAACAGAAGATAGGAGGGATGGGCTCTAAAGAACAGGTGAAGATAAGACCATGTTGACAGGAAGCAAGAGTGGCCAAAGAGAGTTTTATCTGTAAATGGGAGGAAGAGGACAGAGGGAGTCCAAGCTTGTGACTACTTTGTTTTCTCTTCTCTTCCCCCTCCCTGAAGCAAGAAGTTGGGAGAAGGGCAAGGAGTCCAGGAATTGTGTATGTATATGTACATAGGGAGGGGTCGATGGAGGAAGAGAATGAAATATTTACTTCCCATACATTTTTATTGATACCAAGATGAGGTAAGTAGAACACTGGTGTGGCTCCCTTGGTTTGATTTCCAAAAACTGAGGAGGAGATTTCCTTCCATAATCATCTTGTTTAAATCTCTACTTTCACATTGAATAAAATAATTCACAATTCAGAATATTCAAGAGGGTGATAGAATTAAAACAGATTTTATTGATCTACAACCAGTTATGATATGACCAGTGGATACCAGCTGAATATGTTAGTCTGAAAATGCATTTTAAAACATTGAACAATCAACTCTACTGTGTGCCAAACTCCGTGTGTAGACACATTTCATGCCATCAAAAACCTTATAGTTCACAAAAGCAGAACCTGTGATTTACAGGTAAGCCAATATTATCAAAATGCCATAAGAATAGAGAGAGGGAAGAAAATCATAGATTATGAATAAAATATTTGAGTTAATGTAGCTTCTTAAATTATTTCTATGTCATATGCTTGGGGGCCTTCAATGGAAAATCCCAGGTAGAAGGACACTCTTTCTATATTCCCACCACTTCTGAGTGGACCTGAATAAACAGGTATCACTGGTATTCTAATTTTGTTCTCTGTTCCGTACTCTATAGAGATCAGCTTGCCTTCAGCTTGACCAGTTAGACGACACAGAAGGTCTTTGACTTCTTTTTTTTTCCACAGGTCTCCACTTGGCGAGAGGGAATTTACATTTTGTGCTTTATTGAAGTACTGCTCTATCTCAGTCTTACAAACAAGACTGTGGAGCCCCTTCCTCTTTCCCAGATAAAACAGAGTGCTTGCCTGCTTGGACCTGCACATGCTCCTGTATTGCCTCCTGAAGGTTCTGTTTAAGGAAGAAACATACTTTTCCATGAGTTTGGAATCTTCATCTAGTTCTTGACTTTCTGGCCAGAACAGAAGGCAGGCCAAAAAAAAAGGGTCTGGATATTGATGACTTGGTCCTATGGATTGCAACACTTCTCGGAGCTGTCTTTTCAGTATGCTAAGCGGTTGGATGAACTTGGAGTGGGGTTTTAGGCAATTAAGAATAATGTTGGCTAAAATGAAATTTAGTTTCTCCTTTTTCAGCTGCTTATTTGGGTTTTGCTGCAGTAGGGAAGAATATTTGCTCACTATACTTTCCATGTTGGTTGCAGCATCTTTGCGATTTGGATGAAGATATTCCAGGAGTCCAGAAAACCTATCTGCTCTCAAAGCTTCTAGACCTTTCCTGCAAGTCTCCTCTTGGTATAACTGATTCTCCTTGTCTTGTAGCAAACCCAAATCCAAACAGCAGAAAAGTTCCCCATATTTCCTGAAAGAACGAGTGATTTTCTTGTTTAATGAAATTTCTCCTGTTTCTTTTTGGGTGTTCCTCATTTTCAAAAGAACACTATAATCTGCAAGAAAGTCAAAGCACCTTTTCAAATCTGATTGTAAATTTTCTAAGTAAGATGTGAACTTGCGAAGAGCCAAATAATATTCACATTTTGGATTTGTGGGATTCATCCCCTTTCCTGATAAAAAGTCTACCAGAGCTGTTTTAGATAATCCATTTTCTCTGAGGAAACAGGGTGTGAGTTGGAGAATCTGAATAGTGTAAAGACCAACTTCTATTTCACCGACAAAACCGGCTGTGTTGTACGTGTCATATTTTCTTTGTAATTTCTGTCGTGTCCAGGCCTCCATTTCGCAGGCTTTCCTCTCGGCTTGTTCTTGGGATTTTTTAAAAGCTTTTGAGGCATTTTCAGCGGCTTCCAGGAGGAATATTAGATCATTAACTGTAATATCCTTGGCGTTTTTCTTTTCATCCAACCACCACCTGATTCGACTTTTGTAGACTTGACCAAGGGTATCTGAGATATAGGAATTTTTAGGTGCTCCCTTTTTGGCCTGGTTTGCCCAATCCAGAGCAATGCTAAAATTCTTCTCTTTAATGTAGAAATATCTCGCTAAGGCCTGACAAATGAATGCATTTTGTGGGAATCGAACAGTTCCAGCCACCAAGACCTTTTCGATTTCTTCGTTCTCTAAAGCTTCTATTAATGGGGCAAACAAGGTGTCTGTTTCATCTCCGTACTCCTTGCGCTGTCTTGTTAGCAGAAGAGTTTGCACGTCATGTTGAAATTTTTCTCTTCCTATTCCACAAGTATAGAATAAATCCTGCTTTAAGATCTTTAGTGCAATTTGACATGTATTCAAGTTATAGCTTTTTTCCAGTTCTTTCAGACAGGAGATGGCAATCAAAGGATGGATGATGCGCACACCTGTGTATCTCCCAAAATCTGCAACTTCTGTGTTTATTAGAAGTGTAGAATAAGCTCCCATCTTGTCCTCTAGGCTTTCAGGTTCCCAGGGGGTACTAGTGTGTCTGATTCCCAAAAATATTTCACACTGTGATACTGAGATTGTAGAATCAGTAACATAAGAGTTGAGTAGAGCCAGGAAAGAAATGAGTTGTCCTTCCTTGCTGTCCACATTCTGTCCTTTTAGGATATTCCGGACTACCTTTTCTATATACATTTCATTAAAACTTTTTTTCAAGATCATGAAGGAATAAAAGTTTTCACAGTTTTTGTGTTCCTTTTCAATTTCTTCCAGTTTGGCCTCAAAAGCTCTTTGTTCCTTAGGAGAAAGTTGGTAGGTTAGGGCAACACTGTCTGCTAATTTTGCAGTTTCATCAGGATTCTGGGATCTCATGCAGTTTAAGATAATTACCAGTGTTTTTTCATATCTCAAACCCTTGTCTGCTAAAATGGAATCGATGGTATTCTGCAGGATATAAACGTTTTCCTGGTCTTCAAAATCATCCACAAGGAGGAGTACAGGAAAGTAATCTTTATGGCTGGTTGCCTTATAGGTAATCAGCTTGGTCACTTGTTCTACAATTTCTCCAAAATCAGTTGTTTTGTTTTTTAACACAGCACATCTGAAGTTTTTCTTTAGGTCCCAGAGAATATTCATGGCCAAGGTAGTACCTCCACAGCCTGGGTGGTGATAAAGATTGATAAGTTTTGCAAATACTGGTTTAGGAGAGTCTGCCCAGCATTGTATCAGATCTTTAAGCTTTTCGTAACTATCCCTTTTGACAAAAGCTGAAGAATAGTTTTGAGAAGAAAAATAGAAGTTCCACCAGGATACTTTGCCACCTCGATAAAAGTGTTCTTCTTTTGATGTCTTAAATTCTTGGAATTTAGATTTATCTTTCTCTATGTCTGTGTCTTTACACTCATTTTCACAGAGGATTTCCAGTGCTGTCAAGATATCCTCTTCCTTTTTCTCTAAGATAATTGAAGAAAATCCATGGGAAGGCAAAAATCTTCTTGATGACTGAGTCACTGGTTTTAGTTTAAGGATAGTACTGTTTATGATTTCTAAATTTAAAGTGGAAATACTGTGGTTCGTTAATTCTTCTTCTGTTGTCAGTCTTGTTTGTAGCAGATCTTTCCATCGTTGATAAATCTGTGAGTTTACACAGATACACAATATATTTTCCATTCCTTTGAGAACTTGGTAGAAAGCCCAGAAAGTTTCAATGAGGGGATCTCCTGGGCTTTCCACTGGAGAGAATAATAGAAACACTACCAAAAATTTCCCCCTTGCCATTATATTTTCATCTGTGAGAAATAAAATCAGCTTTCTGACTTCAGAAGCTCTATCTCTGAACCATAAATGTGGTTCTAGAGGCTTATAGCTCTCATTTTTCAAGTCTGACCTGCCATTGCAGAAGATCCAGCTGGGCTGATCATAAAGATTCAAACTGGAAATTTTCTCTCTTATGTTACTTGTCTTTTCTTCAAACTGATTTGGAAAGTGAAGATTCGCTACTCGGCCTTTTTTGTAAGCTTTGACCACACCCTTGCTCAGAGATTCAGGGTCAAACTCCAGCACAGCAAACAATTTCATTTCCTTTAGAAAATCTAAGTTCTTTGTTTCGTTTGGATGGCATTTATTTGTTACAAGAATGTACCAGCTGTAGTATGAATTATCCAGCGAGTCTCGGTTGCCTATGAGAAGTTTAACCAGCTTTTGTCCTTCACTCTCTTTCTTATTTGCCTTCACCTCATATTCTTCTTCAGCCTCTTTTCTAGATGCTACCACTGACTTCAAATTTTGTAAAAATTCTTTGTAAACTCTATCTCGTTGCTTGACATTGGCCAGGATATCCTTAGAGCTGGGACCGTCTCTCACAAACAGTGAAAGATCTTGGTTTGGTTTCCATGTTTCATTTTTACAATTTTGCATCCTAATTAAGAAATATTTTTCTTCACATACAGAATGTTTTGGAATAACATCTACTTCAATGACAAATCTGTCTGATGGTGTATTGTTCTGCAATAGGACTTCCACAAACCTTGGCTCTCGAATGCACTTCTTGGCTTCATTGACCTCATTTCCTTCAAAGTATTGTCTGATCATTATATTAAAGTGGTCAATGAAGGCATCCTTATTGGTGACTTTTACACCAACAATTTGTCCGTGCGGTGTGTTCTTGACTCCAAAATGGATAGTGCCATTGGTGCGTGAATTCATACAAGCTGATGCAAATCGAAAGACTTCATTGCTAAATTTCATCTTAATGTCCTTTTCTGTGGCTGCTTCTGTATTTGTGAGGGCTTTGAACTCATGTATTGGGTCTATGAGATTGAGTGGGCCAGTTTCAGGTTGTAGAATTCCATGTTCTATGTAACGTTGGCTGTTATGGAACTGATCAAAAGGATATGGCATACAAGTCAAGTGTATTGTTTGTAGCTTATCCTCACTTCGGTCTTCAGTGGTCACTCCTTCACTTAAAGAATCTTCTTTCATAAGAATCGATTCTTGTTCTTTGGTATCTCTCGTCTCTCTGAGATCATGATCAGTATTGGGTAACACTGATTTTTCCTCTTCCTTTTTCATCTTTTGTAGCTTTTTTGGGTGTTCTTTTTTGAAGAGTTTTGTATGATCTAATTGTCCAGAATCTTGATTGTTACTTTCAGAGGAACTGTTAGTCAATCTGTCATATGTACGTTTTATCAAAAGTGCTGGGCCCCGTGGTAGCCCCATTTCTCTAAGGTCATTCTCAGTTAATTCCTGCAGGACTAATCCAGTTATTTCTTCAGTGAGCAGAATCTGCCCATATTTTTCATCAATCTTAAGGTCTTTGGTTACCCATTGTTTCACATGCTCTTTGGTCCAGTCGTTTATAATTTCAGGTAGATTTACTTGTTCACTCATTTCAATTTGCAATTTTCTTCCTTGGGAAAAGTAATAGAATAAATATTTTAGTATTACAGTTTATCATGGAAATCACGCAGTGAATTACGTATGTAATTTTATATAAACAACATATACAAAACATTGTTCAAGGGTGACTTTTGAAACTACTTGATACTTATTTTTAATGTTTTATATCCCAATTAGTGCCCTTATTTCCAAGATATTATAATTGTGAAGCAGTAGCTTCTAACTAGGGTGACATGTGCCTTTATTCATATAGTAATTTTCCTATTTAGGCTTAACTTCGTGAAAGTTGGGTTTTTATAATAAACCCAGAATCTTAAGTAACATAGGCGTTGGTTCCCATAGCTGAATATTGCAAATGAACTTTAAAATATAAAACTGGATAAGTAGGAGGTGCTTGGCTAGCTCAGCCAGTAGAGTGTGTAACTCTCGATCTCAGAGTTTTGAGTTTGAGTGCCAGATTAAGTGTAGAGATTGATTAAATAAAGAAAAATTTAAAAAAACTGGATAAGTAGAGGTGGGTTGGGGAACAGGAACCTCCTTTCTTGACTAGGAAGATGACCATCTTTATTACACAGTGATGAAGCAACCAGTTAACTCATCACCCACTCTCTTTGGGAACTCAAACTGTTAGGCCACCAAGGTGGAAAGAGATGAGGCAGCAAAATGTCAAGATAATCAATTTGGTTGGCTAATTCTTGTGGCTCTCAGAGGTACCAAAAGAATTAGCTGTAGTTCAAACTGGCCTGGCCTGACTGAAATTAGGTAAGGAAAATAGTATGAATTTTTAACTTTGTTAAAACAAATTCAGCCTATGTAGCAACACTTTTCTAGATATGTTTGTTGAGGCAAGTGAAACAAAAGCAAAAATAAACTACTGGGACTCCATCAAGTTAAAAAGCTTCAGGGGGTTCTTGGGTTGCTCAGTGGGTGAAGCTCTGCCTTTGGCTCAGGTCATGATCCCAGGGTCCTGGGATCGAGCCCTACATCACATGGGCTCTCTGCTCAGCAGGGAGTCTGCTTCCTCTCTCTCTCTGCCTGCCTCTCTACCTACTTGTGATTTCTCTCTCTATCAAATAAATAAATAAAATCCTTTAAAAAATAACAATAAAATAAAAAGCTTCTGCACAGTAAAAGAAACAATCAACAAAATGAAAACATAACCTGTTGAACGGGAGAAGATATTTGCAAATGACATATCTGATAAAGGGTTTATATAAAAAATATATAAAGAACTCATGCAACCAAAACCAAAACCAAACCAAAACAAAACAAATAATCTGATTAAAAATGGGCAGAAGACATGAATAGACATTTCTCCAACGTACACATACAGATGGCCAACAGACACATGAAAAGATGCTCATCATCATCAGGGAAATGCAAATCAAAACTATAATGAGAAAGAAGAGGAAGAAGGCAGCAGAGTAGGAGCACCCTAGTTTTGTCACATCCCATGTACACAACTGGATAATTATCAAATCATCCGAAATACTGTAGGAATCAACCAAAAACAACAGAATACACATTTTTCAAGTTCACACATAACTTTCTCCAGAAGAGATCACATATTAGATCACAAAACAGACTTCAACAAATACAAAAAGATTGAAATCATTCCATGCAACTTTTCTGATCACAGCACTATGAAGCTAGAAGTCAATCACAAGAAAAAAATTGGAAAGATCACAAATACATAGAGGTTAAACAAACAAACATATAGAGGTTAAGCAAACATGGGAACAAATGAAAATGAAAACACAATAGTCTAAAACCTTTGAGATGCAGCAAAAGTGGTCCTAAGAGGGGAATATATGACAATACAGGCTTATTTCCAGAAGCAAGAAAAAAATCAAAGAAACAACCTAACCTTATACCTAAGAAATTAGAAAAATAACAACAAACAAAGCCTAAAGCTAGCAGAAGGAAGGACATAATAAAGATTAGAGCAGAAATAAATGCTACAGAAACTAAAAACACAATTGAACAGAATAATGAAACCAGGAGCTGGTTCTTTGAAAAAATTAATAAATAAGACAAACCTCTAGCCAGACTTACCGAAAAGCAAATAAAAAGAACCCAAACCATTCGCCATGATCAAGCGAGATTTATTCCTGCATTACAAGGTGGTTCGGTATTTGCAAAATTAGTCAGCATGATACATCACCTTAGTAGAAGAATGGATACCTGGGGTACCTGTCTGGCTCAGTTGGTTAAGTGTCTTTTTCTTGATTTTGGCTCAGGTCATGATCTCAGGGTTGTGAGATCCAGTGCTGCATAGGGCTCTGAGCTGGGCATGGAGCCTGCTTAAGATTCTCTCTCTCTCTCCCTGTACCCCTCCACCTTTCCCGCCTGCCCAATAAAAGAAAGGAATGGATAAGAACCATATGATCATATCAATGGATGAAAAAAAAAAAGGGCAGTTGAAAAAGTACAACATCTATTCATGATTAAAAAAAAAAAACAAACAAACTCTCAACAAAGTAGGTTTTGAGGGAACATACCTCAACATAAGAAAGACTACATATGAAAAAACCACAACTAATATCATCCTCAATGGGAAAACTGAGAGTTTTCCTCCATGGTCAGGACCAAGACAGGGAAGTCCACTCTCCCCACTGTGATTTAACATAGTACTGGAAGTCCTACCCACAGCAATCAAACACAAAAAACAAAAGGGACTCAAATCAGTAAGAAAAAAGTAAGACTTGGGACGCCTGGGTGGCTCAGTTGGTTGGGCAGCTGCCTTCGGCTCAGGTCATGATCCCAGCCTCTTGGGATCAAGTCCCACATCGGGCTCCTTGCTCGGCAGGGAGCCTGCTTCTCCCTCTGCCTCTGCCTGCCATTCTGTCTGCCTGTGCTCCCTTTCTCCCTCTCTCTCTCTGATAAATAAATAAAATCTTAAAAAAAAAAAAAGAAAAGAAAAAAGTAAGACTTTCACTATTTGTAGATGACATGATACTCTATACAGAAAACCTGAGGGCACTTGGGTAGCTCAGTGGGTTAAGCCTCTGCTTTCAACTCAGGTCATGATCTCAGGTTCCTGGGACCAAGCCCTGCATCGGGCTCTCTGCTCAGCCTGCTCCCCACTCTCTGTCTGCCAGCCTCTCTGCCTACTTGTGATCTCCCTCTCTCTCTGTCAAATAAATAAATAAACAAATAAATAAATAAATAAAATCTTAAAAAAAAAAAGAAAGAAAACTGAAGGACTCCACAAAAACAAAAACTGTTAGAACTGATAAACAAAGTCAGTAGAGTTGCAGGATACAAAATTAAACAGAAACCTGTTACATTTCAATATAGCAATAATGAAGTAGCAGAAAGAGAAATTAAAGAATCAATCCCATTTACACCAAAAACAATAAGATACCTAGGAATAAACCTAACCAAAGAGGTGAAAACCTTGTACTTTGAAAAGTATAAAATATTGATGAAAGAAATTAAAGGGGATGCAAAGAAATGGAAAGACATTCCACACTCATGGATTGGAAAAACAAAGATTATTAAAATGTCTATAATACCAAAAGAAATTTACACATTTAATGCAATCCTTAAATATCCCTACCAATAGCATTTTTCACAGAACTAGAAAGAATAATCCTAAAATTTGTATGTAACCACAAAAGATCCTAAACTGTCAAAGCAACCTTGAAAAGAAAAGCAAGCCTGAGGCACCATAATTCTGGACTTCAAGTTATATTACAAAGCTATAGTGATCAAAAAAGTAATGGCAATGGCACAAAAATAAACATGTAGATCAGTGGAACAGAATGGAAAACCAAGAAATGAACCCACAACTACATGGTCAATTAATCTTCAAAAAAGCAGAAAGAATATCCAGTGGACAAAAGTCTCTTAAACAAATGGTGTTGGGAAAACTGGACAGCCACATGCAAAGGAATGAAATTGGACTACTTTTGTACAGTGAACAAAAATAAATTCAAAATGCATTAAAAACCTAAATCTGAGACCTGAAACCACAAACTCCTGGAGGAGAACACAGGCAGTAACCTCTTCGACATTGGCTGTAACAACTTCTTTCTAGATAGGTCTTGAGAGGCAAAGGGAAAAAAACAAAATAAACTATTGGGACTTCATCTTCTACACAGTGAAGGGAACAATCAAAAGAACTAAAAGACGAACTACTGAATGGGAGAAGACTATCTGATGAAAGGTTAGTATCCAAAACATATAAAGAACTTCAGGCTCAACACTGAAAAAATGAACAATCCAGTTAAAAACGGGCAGAAGACATAAATAGACATTTCTCCAAAGAAGACACCCAGATGGCCAACAGACACATGAAAAGATGTTCAACATTACTGATCACCAGGAAATATGAATCAAAAATCACAATGAGATATCCCCTCACCCCTGTCAGAGTGGTTAAAATCAACAACCCAAGAAATAGGTCAGGATGTGGAAAAAGGGGAGTCCTCTTACAATGCTGGTGGGAATGCAAACTGGTACAGCTACTCTGGAAAATAGTATAGAGGTTCCTCAAAAAATTAAAAATTAGAACTACTATATGATTCAGTAATTCCACCACTGGGTATTTACCCAAAGAATATGATAACACCAATTTGTAAAGATACATGCAGCTCTATGTTTATTGCAACATTATTTATAATAGCCAAATTATGGAAGCAAACCCAAGTGTCCATAGATAGTTAAATGGATAAAGAAGATGTTGTATGTACACACAATGGAATATTACTCAGTCATAAAAAAAAGAATGAGATCTTGCCATTTGCAACAACACAGATAAATCTAGAGGGTATAATATATAATGATAAGTGAGAGAAATCAAAGAAAAACAAATACAATTTGATTTCGCTCACATGTGGAATTTAAGAAACAAAAGAAAAGGACAAGGAAAAAAGACAAACCAAAAAAATAGACTCTTAGCTATAGAGAACAAACTGGTGGTTACCAGAGGGGAGGTGGGTGCGGGGGATGTGTGAAGCAGGTGACAGGGATTAAGAGTACACTTATCATGATGAGCACTGAGTAATGCACAAAATTGCTGAATTACTATATTGAACACCTGAAACTAAGATAATATTGTATGTTAACTGCACTGGAATTAAAATTATATTGCAATTTAAAATGAAAAACAAACAAACAATTTCAACCTAAATTATTGATATGAGACTAAATGGAACTCCCACAGTTATGTACTTTGCTGAATTTCCAGAACTGAATATCCTGGAACACCCTCGAGCAGGGATTCTCAACTCGGGCTGAGCATTAGAATCACCTGGGACTCCACATTCTGATAATTTAGTTGGTTGAGGGAGTGGGTGCAGAGTTCAAGCCTTAGTACTTTTCAAAATCTGTCAGTGTCATTCTCTTGTGCAGATGAGGTTGAGAGCAGTTCTCAAAATACAGCCCCCAGATCAGCAGCATTAGCACCACTTGGAAGCATGGTAAAAGCGTAAATTCTCAGACCCACCCCAACCTCGTGAATCAGAACTAGAAAGAGATCAATAGAATGGGTTAAATAAGGGGAAACAGGAAGGTGAAAATATTATAAGGATAAATAGATTGAAAGCATTAAGTATCAAACAAAACAGAAGTATTAAACTATAAAAAATGCAAACACTTAAAAAGATCTGTAATTTTTTAAACGAGATTTTAAGATCCTAGTTCAAAAAAAAAAAAAGATTGTTTTAAATGAAAGATATGAAGATCCTAGGTTTTTATATAACAAGTCACAAAGTCTAGCCAAACTGTAAATTTGACCTTTCTATGTTTGGGGTTTCTTGCAGAAACTTTTCCAGAGGGTCTTCTTGAGGTCATATCTGAAGGATGAGCTAAACTGAAGCCCCAGCCTATAGCCTTATGACCAGCCAGAGAAGAAACTCATGCCGGTCATTTATGGTATCAATACCATAAGCACTTTAGAATGATTTACCCTGTCTATAGGCAGCTGCCGCTGGGCACAGCAGCTTCTGCTTGCTTGCATAAAACTTTTCCTAGTGCCTTAGTATCCTGAATCCTCTTAGTCACTATGGCTTCATTCTGCAGGACACACCTAGTCCTGAGCCAATTAGCAGAACTATAAGCAACTGGCCAATGAATGTAATAAACATATTTTGGATTACCAATTCCATTCACTTACAGTGTATAGATAGAAGAGGTCTTAGAATTAGCATACACATCGCAACCAGAGATAAATATTTGTTTATTCACTCGACCGATATTTACTGACCAATATTTATTGCTTAAGAAACTGGTGGTGACCAAAAGAGATGTGAAGTTCTTTCAGAGGACTTATAGTCCAGTGGAGAAAATTTTAAAAAGGAAGAACCATATACACATATATTCAAGACGGCTTATCATGACAAACTGCGATAGCACTTTGTGTGAAACGCAATAAGGGGCAAAGGACTGTGGGATCTGTGAGGAGGAGAGGAGTGTCACCAGGAGGAAAGTGGAGACACTGGGCAGGTGAAGTTAAAGTAGAGCTTCTGGAGTAGGGTAGGAAGAAGGTGGAGGGAGCAAGTCTAGGGGACAGAGTGAAGGGAAAAAGGAATAGTCTAACTGTGGGATTTCCAAAGCCCTATCCAGCGCGTCCAAGGAGTTGGGTGTGGTGGTGTTCTGCAGTGGGCTGTCGCTGCCTCTGCCCCCAGAGCCAGGTGCTGGTCCTGTCACAGAGGGAATTACTGACTAGGAGATGACTCCTCGAATGCAGGAGCCTGGAGGCTTATCCCTGATCTTTCCTGTCTCCTCTGCAGAGTCCCTAAGTGTCATCTCAGATAAGACTGAAGGGAGAGATTCTGTCTTACCTCTTTACAAGCACTATATGGAGCCAATAGGATAAGCAGTTATTAATAAGCATATTCCTAATGAAGGATTTTTTTAAAGATTTTATTTATTTATTGGACAGAGAGATCACAAGCAGGCAGAGAGAGATGAGGAAGCAGGCTCCCCGCCGAGCAGAGAGCCCGATGCGGGGCTCAATCCCAGCACCCTGGGATCATGACCTGAGCCAAAGACGAGGCTCAGCCCTCTGAGCCATCCAGGCGCCCCCCCCAATGAAAGATTTTTTGAAGTCACTTTGGAGAAAAGGCTGAATAAAAAATGACTACTTTATTATTTTTAAATTTATTCTTAAAATGTTTCATACCTTAAAAATTTGCTGAGTACTTGCTTTTTATATATTTTAATATATTTTGACCCCCTTTCTGTAAGCAGCTGAGGGGAAGAAGCACTCATACCCTCAGACACTATTCTCATCACAATTTTTGGTGGGTCCCGAGACACCTAGATGTTCCTTTAATACACTGGACTTTCTCCATCTTGACTTCCTCTCATCCAATGACCTTGACCTCCCTGCATTCCACTGTTATGGTCACACCATTGACCTTAACACAAACTGCTATGGGTTGAATTGTGACTCCTCCCTCCCCCCCAACAAACTTCTGTGTTTGTGATAGGTGAAATAGGGTCACTTATGTCAAGGGGATTAAGATGGAGCCAGGAGGCCATTAAGGAGATGGCCTTATGCTTGTCCTCACTGGTAGAACCACAGAAAATATTCTAAAGACTCAATCCTAGCGCTTGAATTTGCTATTTGCTAGCAAGAGGTTTTGCTTAGTGATAGCCTTAGCAATCAATTATACTCAGTCAAGAATGGTTTTCTGCCACCAACACGAATCAAAAATTCTTTTTATAAGCAATGTGTATAGGCATTCCGTTTATGCCTGACAAACCTCTGACTTTCGCTTAGTGGGACACCATTTGGGTGGCTACCCCAAATCTGTGTACCCCAAATTGCAACTCACTGATGTCAAATAAACTCTCTTGCTTAATGATCGCCTCCTGCCAAGTTTAGGTTGTGATGACAAAGTCCTAGCCCCAGTACCTTGGTATGTGACCTTTTTGGACATAGGGTAGTTGCCGATGTTAACATGAAGCCGTTAGAGTGGGCCCTAATTCAATATGACTGGTATCTTTATAGGAAGGAGGAATTTAGCCACAGAGACACACACACACAGTGAGAATGCCACATGCAGAAGAAGGCAGAGATTGGGGTGAACTCTAAGCCAGAGGTTGCCAGCAAACCACCAGAAACTAAAGGAGAGTCAGGGAACTCATTCTCTTTCATAGCCCACAGAAGGAACCAACCTCACTAACATCTTGATCTTGAATACTTCCAGCCTCCAGAGCTGTGAGACAATACATTTTTGTGGTTTAAGCCACACAGTTTCCTGTGGTACTTGGTTACAGCAGCCCATTCAAACAAATAGAATCACCAATGACTACAAGCCTTCCAGCATCTCAGATTCAAATATCTCCCTCTCACCAGGATCTGCTGCTTCTTTGACTCACTACCTTTATTTATTTTATTTTATTTTTAATTTTATTTATTTTTTGAGAGAGATATTATTTATTAATTTGAGAGAGAGAGATATAGAGGGAGCAAGGAGGAGCAGAGGGAGAGGGAGAGAGAGAATCTCTAGCAGATTCCCTCCTTAGTGGGGAGCCCCACATGGGTCTGGATCTCATGACCCTGAGATCATGACCTGAACCAAAATCAGGAGTCAGATGCTTAACTGACCAAGTCATCTAGGTGTCCGTAGACTCACTACCTTTAGTACTCAATGTCTAATATTTCTTTAACACCAAGACTTGTAACTCACCAATTCTAGATTCTATTACTTTCTCACTCCTGTTCCCCATCCATGCATCTCCTCCAGCGTCTCCCTGGTAACTAGCTTGATACTTTTCCCCATTCATTATAATCACGTGCTTCCTCCTCCCTCCACTTGTACTCTGCCAATGTTAGGACCATGGCTGGACAATGACCCTCTATATCCTGGTTTCACTTTAAAGTCATGATCACTGTCCTCCAGTGGACTGTTAATGCTCTGAGCTACCATACTGTTTCCTTGTTGTATTCACTCTCTCACTGTCCGAAATGGCTATTTCACACATTCTTCTCTCTCATCAAATCTCTAATACCTCCTCAGCGTTTTCACTTTCCCTGGTAACCCTACTTCCTATTGCAACTGGGAAGTTAAACCTTAAAACCGTATCTACCACGGTCCTGCTTTGTGACTTTTCTTCTGTTACTAGGTCCATACATTCTATTTTAGTTTCTGTTCTCTGAATGGACTGTCCACATCCCTTGCTCTGGAGAAGAGATCCACACATCACTCTTCACAGACTTGCTCTGTCCAGATCTGGGGCAATCCAGGTCTGTGGCAATATCTTTTCTTAGTCAGAGTCCTTTCTTACCTTGTCCCCTGGCCGCACCAAATATTCTAAGGAAAAGCTATAGATTTTCTCTTCTGATTTATTTTTTTTTTAAGATTTTATTTATTTATTTGAGAGAGAGAGAATGAGAGAAAGAAAGCACATGAGAGGAGAGAGGTCAGCAGGAGAAGCAGACTCCCTGCTGAGCAGGGAGCCCAATGTGGGACTCAATTCCAGGACTCCAGGATCATGACCTGAGCCGAAGGCAGCTGCTTAACCAACTGAGCCACCCAGGCACCCTCTCTTCTGATTTAGCTAGTGATTACAACAATTCCACTAGATTCCAGCACTCTCCAAGAAGCAACACATGAAGGGTTTCCTGCTTATCAGCTTATCAGCTACTAGACGCTCAGAGATGTGTGTGTGTGTGTGTGTGTGTGTGTGTGTGTTGTGTGTGTGTGTGTGTGTGACATGTGAATGGTGGGAGGGCTTGTCTTAATGCTACCTCCAGGGAGATGGCATCCCCCTCATTTTCTCCTTTATTGTTTGACTTCTGTTAGGAACCACAGGGAGATGGGAGCACTCTTCTTAAATTGGAATGGCATTCGTCCTCCCCAAATCTGTCTTTTTATCTCTGTCCCACAGGTTCTCCCATTGTTTAAAGATGAAGACCCTTTATAACATCAAAGCATTTCTCAGCAGCTCACTGCTATGATGGGAGTTGAGAAGCTGCATAATGATTCGAAGTTACTATATATTTGGTAGCACTTTCACATGAATTTTTCATCTTAGTCTACGATCCATATTTGGCTAGAGCTATGTATTTAATTCAAGGTGACTATGATTTGGGCAAAAAATTTTTAATAATGCTTTGGTATAACTCTGTGGCCTAATCAGTATCTTTAAACTTGTTTGGGGTGATGATTCATTAATATTTATATAAAAATTTAATGTACTTCACTGTTCTGAGGCTTACAAAAGCCTTTCATGAACATTATTTGATTTGATTTATATCCTGGAGTGTTGGCATATTTTTTAAACACGAGGGACAATTATGTTTTCACTGTGTGAAAACATTTACGTTTTCACTGTGTAAGACCATGGGACAAGAAGCAGTGTTGTCTTGGTTAGGTCTTTCTAGCCTCTAGTGTGTTCCAACTCTAGAAACACTCGGCACCACAGTTGCTGGAAGGTTTTTTGTTTTTTGGGGGTTTTTGTTTGTTTGTTTGTTTGTTTTAAGATCTATGTATTCATTTGAGAGGGGAGTGAGGGACAGAGGGAGAGAATGAGAGAAACAGACTCCTTCCTGAGCGCAGAGCATGACTCTACCCCATGACCCCAGAGATCACGACTTAAGCTGAAATCAAGAGTTGAACGCCCAACTGACTGAGCCACCCATTTTTAAAGAATTCTACAGTCAGGGGGCACCTGGGTGTCTCAGTGAGTTAAAGAATTCTACAGTCAGTGCAAGTAACATCTAGTGATAGATATATGTGAAAACAGAAGATTTCCCATTCCTTTTAGAATCGTTTCATTAAAAGTAGCTCATGTGCACTTGAAAATACATTCACTTTTGAAGTGAATGTATTTTAGTTTTTAGAATTCATTTTTAAAGAAATCTTTTAAAGCAAGCTTTTAAAGCTTTTGAAGAAGGTATCTATAATGATTGGAAACTTACCAGGGGTTTTCTGAGAACCTCCTTTTTATATCAGCAACCTGAAATTGGTCTGTATGAGTTTTTGATGTCAAGCTATTAGAATAGTTGTCTTTTCTTGAAAATTTGCAAGATTCATGTCCTGGAAAGCAGCTATGTATGGAGTAAAGATGCAGGCAGAACCAATCTGGTCCTTTTCCAGTTTTGCCTTTTGTTAAGAACCTGTTACGTAAAAAGAAAAAAAATGATATCACAGAAAATTAAAATGCAATTGATGGGACTGTTGCTTAGGAAGTGTTAATGAGACAGATTTTCCCCCTAACTTTTTTTTTAAAAAGATTTTATTTATTTATTTGACACAGAGAGAAAGATCGCAAGTAAGCAGAGAGGCAGGCAGAGAGAGGGGGGAAGCAGGCTCCCCGCTGAGCAGAGAGCCCGATGTGGGGCTTGATCCAAGGACCCTGATATCATGACCTAAGCGGAAGGCAGAGGCCTAACCCACTGAGCCACCCCACTGAGGTGTCCCTCCCCTTAACTTTTTATTGTGAAGAATTTCAAACATCTAGAAGAATGACGAAAAGAACATCCTCCACCAAGATGGCATCCCTTCCTGTATTTAAATACTTTTAATAAATTAGATAAATATCCAAAAATACATTGCATTCTCTTTCCTCCCACATTCCACATTCAATGTGGAGCAAATCCTGTAGTTGGCCGGTCTCTTTAAAATGCGTTTGACCACCAACCACCACCTCCAGCACTACCAGCCCGTCCAAGCTCCCACCCCTCTTCTGGATGACAAGAGTGGCTCCCTCACTTGTTTCCCTCTTGCTATTATTGATCCTGCGGGGGACTTAGGCAAAAGAGCAGCCAGAGTGGGCCTGTCCAAATGGAAATAACATGCCAATATTCTGCTCAGTCCCCTTAGTGGCTTTCCATTTAACTCAGAGTGAAAGCCCTGCTCCTTACTATGAACTGTCAGGCCTCACATGACCTGGCACCTGGCTACCCCTCTGATACCACATCTTACTTTCTTTTTCCTTTTGAAAGCTGGTCCAGCCACCTTGTTGTTCCTTGCTGGCTGGACCTGTTACTGCATCTGGCCTTCTGCTCCTTTCGTCTCCCTGGGCGGTCCCTGGATACTGTTGAGGCTCCTTCCCTCCCTCCCCTCGGGCTTTCATCTCCATCTTCTCACTTCTTACGCTTGGCCAGCCCGCAGGCAACCTTAGTCCATCTCCAGTATTTCTGATCCCTCCTCTGGTTTCTTTCTTTCTCCTTTTCCCTCCCTTTATATATTCATACTTAAGATTGATTACAACCAAGTATTCCACATATTCTTACCCATTTATCTTGTTTCTTTTTCTGTCCCCACCCATTATTCTAGATACCACAAGAGGACAAGGATTTTGTACATTTGTTCATTTTGTTCACTAGTTCACAGTGCCTAGCACAGAGTAGCTACTTAACAAATATTTATTGAATGAATAACACTTTCTCAGGGCAGTTGAAAATAAGGAATTTTTGAAAACTCTGGAGTTAGCCATGTCTGTGCATCAAAGACCGAAGGACTTTGCTCCTTTCACTAGGGCAACTGGATCACTAGGGCAACTATTTCACTTGGCTTGAATCCCAGACAGAAATCTAAGAATATTTGTTTACTGTGTTGCTCATTAGGCCAGAACTAACTCTAGCTTCAATCATCTGGTCACAAAGAAGGGAAAAGAAATTTTTTTTTAAAAGATTTTATTTATTTATTAGACAGACAGAGATCACAAGTAGGCAGAGAGGCAGGCAGAGAGAGAGGGGGAAACAGGCTCCCTGCTGAGCAGAGAGCCCGATGCGGGGCTCGATCCCAGGACCCTGGGATCATGACCTGAGCCAAAGGTAGAGGCTTTAACCCACTGACCCATCCAGGCACCCCGGGAAAGGAAATTTTGTCAAAAGGAATGAACACTTAATAAGTATGTGTCTCCTGCAGACCTTCACAACATCCTGTATCATTTCTGCTGTGTCACTCACAGTTCCCAAATAAGGTCATTTTTCATACTGGGCTAGGCCTTTCTTGTGGGTCCTCCGTGTCGGATGGAGCCTCAGTACCTCTGCTGTTCTCATTTGCTGCCAGTTCTCCAGAGAGCTGGTCTCTTGAGGAGGGTCTTACCCCTTTCCACAGACATGCTCTGTTCAGATCTGCTGCAATCCCTTCTCTTAGCCAGAGTCTTCTTTCAGTACTTTAACCACCTCCCCTCTGGATATCCTAAAGACTGAGAGGACAGAATCCACATTCTCTCTTTCCTTTTAGACAGTGATTATTTCCAATAAGGCCCAACATTCTACAGTTTTTGTTTTTGTTTTAATTTTTAGCGAGCTCTACACCCAATGTAGGGCTCAAAGTCACAACCCAGAGATCAAGAGTTGCATGCTCTTCCAACTGAGCCAGTCAGGTGCCCCTTTTTAATTTCTTAAAAAGTGTATTTATTTATTTATTTATTAAAGCCTAACATGCTAGAAATGCAGCAGCACATCAGGAATTTCCCTCTGCAGTGCATCCCTTTTTCTTACAGCTTTCAGGCCTCTATACATGGCCAGTGACTCACTGTGTGGTGTTTTTGGTGTTAAAAGGGGGAATTTCATGCCACCTAATAGATGGCAGCTTTCTCTCACTTCTTTCTGTTCAGATTCTGCCAACGGATACCAGGGAAATAGAAACATTCTTCTCAGACAAGCTCACAGACATTTATTCCCCAAATTTGGACCCTTCTTTTGTTAAATGGAAAAATCAGCAATACTTTGTCTTAATATGATATACTAAACTCTAATACTATCCTTGGACCCAGTATAATGTCAAAAGTTTCTCAACCTCCCTCTTTGGCTTACAACAACAGTAGTGCACATATAACAATTTGAAACTATTATATTCAATAATACTTTTTTTTTTAAGATTTTATTTATTTATTTGACAGAGAGAGATCACAAGTAGGCAGAGAGGCAGGCAGAGAGAGAGAGGAGGAAGCAGGCTCCCTGCCGAGCAGAGTCCGACGCGGGACTTGATCCCAGGACCCTGAGATCATGACCTGAGCCGAAGGCAGCGGCTTAACCCACTGAGCCACCCAGGCGCCCCTCAATAATACTTTTTAAAGAGTTCATACTCTATCAATTATAAGAGCACCTGCATGCCTATTGTCAGAGCTAAGTAAAGATCAAAATGACTGGTGTGGACAACTTTTGAGATTGATTTGACATAACTGGGGCCTCATCCTCCTGCTTGAAACAATTACAAACACAGATTCTATCAGTAATAACATTAACTATTGGTAAGGGAGCTAAAGAATGCCATTCTCTAACAAGTACTCCAGTTTTCTCTCTTTAGTACTGAACAAGAAGCACCAAATCATCAGAACACTTAGGCTCAAGCACTGGTGCCCACCCAGCCTCATCTCAGAAGGGTCCTCGGGGCCCCCCAGGTATCAATGCCCTGAGGAGTTCTGTTCTATAGGACTCTTGGAGCTGACCCCTGGGGAAGGATGCTGTAGAATCCTGATTCTAGTCTGGGAGGGCTACACACACACCCCCTCTGTAGGTCTGAGGAAACGAAACCACACACAAACAAGTTAAGTTTCATTTCCCGAAGTTAAGTTTCCGTTTCAGTTTTTAACCAGATTGCTGTAAAAAAAAATGAATGTGAAGGAAATTCTTACAAGGCAAAATAACACTTTGGAGAGTCTTAAGTCTTAAGATTAGACTCTTAAGTTATGGAAGACAGAAATTTGTATAATTGCACATGACCACAGGTTCCTTTACAATCTTTAATGTTTATATTCCTGCTTTTTCTCTATTGTCTTTCCCACTAATATATACAGCCTGGAAATGACTGCTCACCACTCCGAGTACAAGTAACGGTACATTTCTTTTTAGAGGAGCATTTACAGGGTTAGCCTCAGTTAAATAAGTCAGTTATGTATTTAATCCACTGATATTTCTAAGTACTTTCAATATCTTTACAAACAATCATTTATCTAGGAACACATGTGTTATATAAAAAGTACAGCTGGAGTTTTAAAAAAAAAATAGCTGTCCCACTGGCAGAAAATATAAAGGTTTAACAATGCAGTAACTTACCAGGATTTTCCTGAAAACTTCCTTCTTTTTATGTCAGGAACTTGATTTAAACTTCGTTAAATTGCAGCTGATTTAGCCTTCATTTTCTTAATCCTTTCCTGACGGCCAGGAGACAAAATGACAAGGCTCTTTTGAAAAACTAAGCAGTTGTGGAGTTCTCTGGTCTCTGGATACTCTGACTCCTCCTTGGAGGGTGTGTAAGATATGCAGTAAAGAAACAGAATGAGGAAGTAGAAATGCAGGGAGGTTCGGTTTGGTTAAGAATGGTTTATTTGGATCTGGAAGGATGTAAAATATCAAAAAGCTAACATCACTGAGAATTATCAAAAAATTTGAAACATTGTTTAGAAACTGTTCATCAGACAGAATTTTAAATCATAAAAGTTAAGAAATCCCAGTGGGAGAATACTTACAGAAAAAAAAGTAAATAAATACAGGGGAGAACTATACTCCGGGTAGTCTAAGTGCCTGTTATGAGATGAATTTTCCTCCTCCAAAATTCGTACGTTGAAGTCCTCCCAGAATGTGACTGTATTTGGAGAAAGGGTCTTTAAAGAGACAGTTAAGTTAAAAGGAGGTCACTCAGGTGGGCTCTAACCTAACATGTCTGAGGTCTTTGTAAGAAGAGATTAGGACACAGACAAACACACAGAAAAAGAAAAGACCACGTGAAAATACAGGAATAAGAGAGCCATCTATAAAACCCAAAGTTGTCACACAAGTTTATACTCCGTTAGTAAAGTGGATTAAAAATTCTCCTTATTCTACATCCTTGTTAACTTTTTTTTATGAGACTTTCTAATTTTTTGTCATTCAAGTCCATGTGAAATCATATCTTGTTGTGCTTTTAATTTCCATTTTCCTCATTACTGATGAGGTAAAAAATGTTTACAATGGTACAAAAGTGATATGTGTTCAGTAAAAGCCATACTTTGAATTTTGAAAAATTTCATATGTTTAGGGTTGTTTATGTTTCTTCTGCTATGAAATTCCTATTCATTTCTTTTATATATTTTTTTATCAGACTGGTCATGTTTTTCCTATTTATTTTAGGATGCTTTAATATTTCAATTCATACTAGAAAATTTCCAGTGATTTTTCCAGCTAAGACTTTGTGAAAAATTTCAAAGTATTTAAAAATACCTTATACAAAATTTCAAGATACTTATACAAAGATATTTACTGAAGCATTTTGGTAATTCTAAAGAAAAATTGGCAATAACCTAATTGGCCATAAATAGGAGTTGGTAGTATAGTCATAAAATTGAAACAGCCATTAAAAATAATTTTAATACATCCCTATTGAAACAGAATGATTTCCAGAATCCAGGAGCAATAATTCAGGAGTAGAATAGGATATATTGTGTAATCTCATTCGTGAAAAAAATTTTTTTTGAAAAATGTTACAGTACATAAATATGGACTCTGCATACAAATATGTACACACAGGCTGGTATATGTATGAAAACTTTTGAGAGATAACAGGAAATTACATGGTCACACCTGAGGAAAGAGATTGGTGCTTAAGGATAAGAAAAGATTTACTTTTTTTCTTTAAAATATTTATTTATTGGGACACCTGGGTTGCTCAGTGGGTTAAGCCTCTGCCTTCAGCTCAGATCATGATTTCAGGGTCCTGGGATCGAGCCCCACTTTGGGCTCCCTGCTCAGTGGGTAGCCTGCTTCCTCTTCTTTGCTTGCCTCTCTGCGATCTCTCTCTCTCTCTCTCTCTCTGTCAGATGAATAAATAAAATCTTTTTTAAAAAAAGATTTATTTATTTTAGAGAGAAAGAGAGAAAATCTCAAGCAAACTCCACATGAAATGCAGAGCCCGATGTGGGGCTTGATCTAATAACCCTAAGATTATAACCTGAGCTGAAATCAAGAGTCAGAGGCCTAAACTGACTAAGACAATAGGTGCCCTGGGATTGACTTTTTTTCTTAGAGGAGAGAACTCATGTGTGTGAGAGGGGAGTAGTAGGGGAGGGGAAGCAAGGGAAGAGGGAGATGGAGGCAGTGATGAGGGCACAGAAGCAGAGAGAGAGAGAGAATCCTAAGTAGACCCCAAGCTGAACACAGAGCCCAATGCAGGGGGTCAATCTCACCACCCTGAGATCATGACCTAAGTGGAAATCAAGAGTCAGAGGCCTGACTGAGCCACCCAGATACCTGAGATTTACTTTTTTTTTTTTTTTTAAAGATTTTTATTTATTTATTTGACAGAGAGAAATCACAAGTACACTGAGAGGCAGGCAGAGAGAGAGAGAAGGAAGCAGGCTCCCTGCTGAGCAGAGAGCCCGATGTGGGACTCGATCCCAGGACCCTGAGATCATGACCTGAGCCGAAGGCAGCGGCTTTACCCACTGAGCCACCCAGGCGCCCCTGAGATTTACTTTTAATTATATTTTTTTCTGTTCTATTTTTTTCATGCCATGTATTACTTTTATTTACATTTTATTTATTTATGAAAAATCTGTACTTGTTAGAATGTATGATTAGGTATATCAGTATGGAGAGAGGGAGAAGTCTTGGATCATTTCTAAATTTTTAAATTTGAGAAACAGGTTGAATGGTGGTACAAAAAAATCAAGGAAGGGAATGCAGGGGAGAAGCATCTGGGGGGGGGTGTTGGAATTATGAGTTAAAATTTAAGATTATTCTAAGCCTGTGTCAATTGTCCTACCTGTTGCTTTTTTATACATAATGTTCCCTAGAGAAAAATCTATCCTTGAGCTCATCTTTTCATAGCAGTAGCACTAGGGAAATAAATTGTGGGACTTCTTGCCCACTCTTTGTGAAAGAAAGTATAGAATTAATCATTTATTTTTATTATTTTTTATTTATTTAAATTGATTAATATAGTGTATTATTAGTTTCAGAGGTAGAGTTTAGTGATTCATCAGCTGAATAGAATCCCCAGTGCTGACTACCTCAAGTGCCCTCCTTAATGCCCATCACCCAGTCACCCTATCCCCTCACTGTTCTTCCCTCCAGCAGCCTCAGTCTATTTCCTAGAGTTAGAGTCTTATGGTTTTTCTCCCTCTCTGATTTCATCTTATTTTATTTTTCCTTCCCCTCCCCTATGTTCATCTGTTTTGTTTTCAAAATTCCACATATGAATGAAATTATATGATACTTGTTTTTCTCTGACTGATTTATTTTTCTTAGCATAATACCCTAGTTCCATCCATGTCATTGCAAATGGCAAGATTTCATTCTTTGTGATGGCCGAGAAATATTTCATCATATGTATGTATGGATATAATATTCCATCATATATGAGACATGTCTCTCTCTCTCTCTCTCTCTATCTATCTATCTATATATAAAATCTCACATCTTCTTTATCCATTCATCTGTCGGTGGACATCTGGGCTCTTTTCATAGTTTCACTATTGCGGATGTTGTTGCTATAAACATTGGTGTGCATGTGTCCCTTCCAATTACTTTGTATCCTTTGAATAAATCCCTAGTAGTGTAATTGCTGTGTTGTAGGGGAGCTCTATTATAACTTTTGAGGAAACTCAGTACTAATTTCCAGAGTGGCTGTACCAGTTTGCATTCCCACCAAAAGGATAAAAGGGTCCCCCTTTCCCCATATCCTCACCAACATCTGTTTTTTTCAGAGTTGTTCATTTTAGCCATAGAATGTATTATTAATGACAGTGTACATTAATGCTATTGGATCAGACAGAATATCAGTTCAGTTACTCAAACTGTTACCTAAGGTAGCAGAGGCTTAATAAGGGTGGAAGTTTATTTTCCTTTTCATGTAAAAATCCAGGCAGATGGACTAAGGCTGGTATGGAAACTGCATAACCATCATTTTCCAAGCTTCTTCCATCTTTTACCCTGTCATCCTCAATGCATGGCTTCCACTGTGGGACCCAAGTTGGCTGCTCTGACTGCTACCATAATGTCTATGTTATAGCTATGGTAGGTTGTATAAGGAAATGGCAGGCACTACTTTATTTTGAGAGCATAATAGAGAAGTACAGACACAGGGTCACATGTAGCAATGCAGCTAAATATTCTATTTCTATATATAGGGAGAATAGACAACTAGCCACGTCTTCCACAGATGTCTCTTCACAATTCTCTGACTCTTAAATTACATGTATTTCCTTAAGTGACATTGAAGTGTATGAAAACTACCTTCCATATGTTTCAAAGTTATCAGGTCCAATACACTTGTTTGGTGCAGTAAAAAGTGGGATAAGAAAATAAGAACACATGACACAGAAGACGTTGGGGTTTGTACAATGAAGTCTTTGAGCATGTGGAAAGATAGAAGAGAATAGAAGTACTGATGG
This sequence comes from Mustela putorius furo, assembly GCF_011764305.1. NCBI lineage: Eukaryota > Metazoa > Chordata > Mammalia > Carnivora > Mustelidae > Mustela > Mustela putorius. The sequence goes on from NW_025421998.1 coordinate 36,168,494, forward strand.
CTTCTGTGAAGAAGTTAAGTTGGGACAAAATGTGTGCTTAAATTTTTTTTAAACTTTTGTTATTCAAATATCCAAATATTCAATATTCAAGTATTGTTCATATACAATGTTACATTAGTTTCAGATGTACAACATAGTGATTTTCCAAGTCTCTGCCTTAGGCTATGTTCACCATAAGTGTAGCCACCTTTGAACACCCTACAACGCTACTATTGACAGAATGTTTTCACATTTCACATTATGATGGGCCAAACTCAGACCCAAAAAATACAGTACCCAGAGGACCAGTAGCTAGAGTCAGGTTTCAATATAGAGTGAGCAGGTAAATAAGAGCCTGAGAATACATATCCCCCAAATATCTGTCATATTTACCATCAGAAATCAGGGTAACACATGTGATAGTAGATTGCAAGGGCATTGCATAGTGGTGTGAGAATGCCAGAATATAAGCCTGACTGGGGAAATCCATTGCTTGCTGAAGGGACACTTCCCTGACTCTAGATTTAATGTCCTTGTCAAGATATAATGTCTTATGCAGATAGAAATGACAGAATTACCTTGGAAGAATATTGAAAAAGAGATCACAAGTTTTACAGAGGAAATGCATTTATTATATGATCCCAGAGAACCCACTGTTTGTTTATTTTCCTGGTAACTTGCCAGAGGACACTCCTTCGATTAAGGCAATAGGAAATGCACTGCTAAAGGTCGAACCAACATCTTTAAGAACTCGATGGCTTTCTGCTGAAAGCCAACAATAATCAGAGGAGATACAGTCATAGAACTGGGCTCAAGAAAGGTGGTAGTGTTCTGGAATGGCAGTGTCCCAGGGCAGCACTTATATAGAGAAACAAGGTGGAAAAAATACTAGCAAGCAGCAAGAAGAGAATGGTAACTAGGGTCTGTTGTTTGTTTACGAGATCACAGTGTGTTCCTAGGAAGAAGACGCATGAGTAGCCCCAAACTATGATAAATATGACAAGTATAACCAGACTTGCATAATCCAGAAGATAAGCAGCTGGAGAGCAGATGTCAGTCAGCACACTTGATAATTATGTTCCTATAGCAGTTTTGAGATCTAAGCCAACTTTTTCTTATAAAGGCCCTGCAATGCTGTAGCAAATAAATATGATAAATATTTTCTCATTTCTTCTTCACAGGGACCTACACACCTGAGTGTGCAGTAAATAAAGGTGGATTACCTAGACCTCTTGGGAATTGTTGGATATAAGTTCTGAGCTGACACTGATGTCAAAGATCCTAAATGCTGGTGCTCTGGGTAGAGTGGGGGCTTATGGAGAAAACAGATCAATAGAGGCACTGTACAAGTCCATCTCACAGGTGGGTTCAATGCATTTGCAAACTCACACTGGTTGTTTCTTCAGTTCCTGAGTAAATAACTGTGATATTTTTATCAGCTGGCAAAATTCTTACATTGGTTTCATGACCTATTGAAGAAGAGCCATTACTTGGAAAGGACCAAGTAGAAGCTCCTAAAATTGTCCATACATCTTCCTGCCAAGAAAGTGAACCAGAAGTGATATGTCATCCTGAGGGCAGTTGCAGAGTTTAGCATGCCTGTCAAAAACTTAACAGAAGAATGAATAGTGGTCTTCATTTCTACTTTTAAATCTCCTATATGATCTTCGCAAAAATAGACAAATGAAGCATAAGTGATAGTCCCAACCGTAGCTGCTCTGCCTGATTTGGTGTCTTTACTCCAACTGATCAAAACAACCTCTGGGACTTGATATACAGCTATTGATCTAGTTAATGTATTCCTTTCAATCTCTGTCAGTAATGATGATCAAAACCAGTTTGCTTTTATACTGGAGGGAGAGCAGTACATATCCATGCAGTTGCTCCAGCATTATAGTAAGTCCCTTAATGTAGTTTTAATATGACCTGTGAGAACCCAGATGATGTTGCTATTTTATAGAACATCACTTTTGTCCACTATGTTGATGACATCAACTTGTTAACTTAGTGTTTGATAAATAACAAGTACTCTGGACTCCTCAGTAAGACAAATACATGCCAGAGGTGGAAGATATACCACACAAATTCAGGGCCCTGTAACATCAACAGTTTTAAGGGGTTATATGGTCTATGGAGTTTAGAGGAAGGACCTCTGCAAAAGATCCAAACTGTGGTGTAAGCTGTTCCACTTTTTCAGCCATGTGGCCCATCAGATCCCATGATGCTAGAGGTATACATTGTAGATAAAAATGCTTTTTGGAAATGGAAAAATGTTCCATGCTCATGGATTGGAAGAACAAATATTGTGAAAATGTCTATCCTACCTAAAGCAATCTACATATTTAATGCAATCCCTATCAAAATCCCCATCCATTTTTTTTTTCAAAGAAATGGAACAAATAATCCTAAAATTTATATGGAACCCGAAAAAAACTCAAATAGCCAGAGGAATGTTGAAAAGGAAAGCCAAAGTTGGTGGCATCACAATTCCAGACTTCAAGCTATATTACAAAACTGTCATCATCAAGACAGTATGGTACTGGCACAAAAACAGACACACAGATCAATGGAACAGAATAGAGATCCCAGTAATGGACCCTCAATTCTATGGTCAACTAATCTTTGACAAAGCAGGAAAGAATGTCCAATGGAAAAAAGACCGTTTCTTCAATAAATGGTGTTGGAAAATTGGACAGCCACATGCAGAAATATGAAACTGGACTATTTCCTTACACCACACATGAAAATAGCCTCAAAATGGATGAAGGACATCAATGTGAGAAAGGAATCCATCAAAATCCTTGAGGCGAACACAGGCAGCAACCTCTTCAACCTCAGCGGCAGTAACTTCTTCCTAGGAACAACGCCAAAGGCAAGGGAAGCAAGAGCAGAAATGAACTATTGGGACTTCATCAAGATCAAAAGCTTCTGCACAACAAAGGAAATAGTCATCAAAACCAAAAAAACAACTGACAAAATGGGAGAAGATATTTGCAAACGACATATAAGATAAAGGGCTAGTATCCAAAATCTATAAAGAACTTATCAAACTCCACACCCAAAGAACAAATAATCCAATCAAGAAATGGGCAGAGGGATTCACGGACCTGTACTCCTGGGGATAAAAATACATTATATGTTTATAAAAAAATAAAAAAAATTAACTAAAAATAAAAAAAGTTAGATGGAAAAAGAGAGAGAGAGAGAGAGGCCGCTAACGCTCTTGAGTGTTCTACACTGCAAGGGAAGGAACAAGAATCCAAGATTATGGCATCTTCGAAACTCTTGTCCTGAATTATGATTTAACGTAATCTCTTCTTAGGTCTCAAGTTATTGAAGGATGGCTCTTACATCTGTATACTCCCTTACCAATTAGCAGAGCATGTTTGTGAAAATGTTAGTGACAATAAAGTCACATAAAATCACACAAAATAAGAAAAAAGAAATGGGCAGAGGACATGAACAGACATTTCTGTGAAGAAGACATCCTGATGGCCAACAGACACATAAAAGAGTGCTTCACATCACTCAGCATCAGGGAAATACAAATCAAAACCAAAATGAGATACTACCTCATATCAGTCAGAATGGCTAAAATTAACAAGTCAGGAAATGACAGATGCTGGTGAGGATGCGGAGAAAGGGGAACCCTCCTACACTGTTGGTGGGAATGCAAGCTGGTGCAACCACCCTGGAAAACAGCATGAAGGTTCCTCAAAGAGTTGAAAATAGAGCTACCCTATGACCCAGCAATTGCACTACTGGGTATTTACCCTAAAGATACAAATGTAGTGATCCGAAGGGGCACGTGCACCCGAATGTTTATAGCAGCAATGTCCACAATAGCCAAACTGTGGAAAGAACCTAGATGTCTATGGATGAATGGATAAAGAAGAAGTGGTATATATATATACAATGGAGTACTATGCAGCCATCAAAAGAAATGAAATCTTGCCATTTGCAATAACATGGTTTGGAACTAGAGGGTATTATGCTTAGTGAAATAAGTCAATCAGAGAAAGACAATTATCATATGATCTCTGATATGAGGAAGTTGAGAGGCAACATGGGGTTTTGGGGGGTAGGAAAAGAATAAATGAAACAAGATGAGATTGGGAGGGAGACAAACCACAAGAGACTCTTAATCTCACAAAACAAACTGAGGGTTGCTGGGGGTAGGGGGGAAGGGAGAGGGTGGTGGGGTTATGGACTTTGGGGAAGGTATGTGCTATGGTGAGTGCTGTGAAGTGTGTAAACCTGGTGATTTACAGACCTGTACCCCTGGGGCTAATAATACATCATATGTTAATAAAAAATTTTTTTAAATGCTTCTTGGAGGCCCTAGAAAGGCCTAATATGAGAGATGCATTGTAGATTTTCCAGGGTTGTGGACCAGTGGTAGGACTTTTATAGAAGAAAACTACTTGATGTTTAAAAAAGTGCCCTGGGAGACACTGAGTGCCTGACCACAGGATATTGAATGATTATATGCCCAGAGTTTCACAACAGAAGATATACACCATCAGATCCAAGGAATCATGAGGTTAAGCTGGTGAAACAGCGCTCTGTCAGATGATAGAATGATACACTTAGATCATATCAAGCAGATCATCTCTCTGCTTGACTTATTTCACTCAGAATTCTGTGAATCCTTTTGCCTTATGTTATGTCCACCAGGGAGCGTCTACTGAAGAAAAGGCACTAAATGACCAAACAGTCTTACTAGGCAGGGCAACTCATGTCAGTTCTTCTGTTCTCAGCCATTAGAGTGCTTATACAATAGGCCCTTGAATAGAGTGGACAAAATGGCAGACTTGGAGGCTATTCATGTACCCAATAGTAAGGACACCTCTTAGAAAGCTGGATATAGCTACTGCCCCTGCTTATTGACCTAACTGTGCACAGCACAGAGCAGTGCTGAGTCCTCAATAAGACACCATCTTTCAAGGATACCAGCCAGGCACTTAGCGATAGGTTGATTATATCAGAACTTTCCACTCTGGACTAATTCATCCTTTTGAATTTGACATCCTTTTGCATATGTTTTTGTCTTCCTGACTGAAGTGCCTCTGGAGTTCATACCATCAGAGTGATTACAGAATGTATGATTTACTAACATAGGATTCCACACAAGAATGCATCAGACTCAAGAGATCCATTTTAAGACAAAGAAGGTTTATTGTCCTGGAAAGACCTAGGAAGTTCTGACCCAATGAAATACTAGCCTTGTGATCTTGGCCAAGTTATTAATCTCTTTTTGTCTCAGTCTGTCCCTCTATTAAGATGAAGATGACAGGGATCCTGGTTAAGATCATGTGAGATGAGGCAATGTGTACAAAGCCCTTCAGATACCATCAGGTGTAATGATAGGAATGCATTCTGGATGTGGAGCTGTGGTCTATAGGAAGAGCTTGTGAGGGAATTGGTATTACAAGTTACAGGATTTGTCATCTGGTAAGGGAAGGAAATGTGCCGGTAGCAGTTCCTATGGCCCTGAGGCCCTGTGGTTTCTTTTAGCATGTTGGAGCAGATTCCAAGTGGAGGAAGCTTTTTGCTTTGTTATCTCAGGAGACTTTCATGTATAGTAATCATTCCAAGTTGGTGTGCTCCTTTCGTTTTCTCTGAATACCTGGACTCTGTCCAGTTTCCTGCAAAAGAACTGTATTGAAAGCTCTTTCTGTTGTAAATACAAACTTTCTCAGGGATTCAAGAATTTTGGAGCTTGAAATTGATTGGCTGAGTCATGAGCCCATGAGAATCAGTGTTCATATTTGAAGTTCTGCCTCATTCATATTGCACAGCAAGTAGTACTTCTGGGGGATCTGAGCCAGGTCTTCCAAAAGACACAGTCTCTGAGCACCAGAGGCTCCTAATGACCATACCCCTCAGTTTTGTAGCTCTTTAAATAGTCATACATGTGTCCTTCTTCCTGAATTATCTTTGAACATACTGAGCAGAAAAGTGTTTGGTTAGATACGTATTAAGATTTTCATGTAAGCTTCTGTGTAGATTTTATTTAAATGGCAGAGAACAACTATGCAGAAACAAATAACTAGAAAAATAAAATGATCTGTTGTATTTTTATTCTTTGCATCATCCCAGCCAAATTATTATCTGTGGAGAAAAGAGGATCTCTTGTCACTGTTTTCTGAGGGCATATGTTGAGGGTAGTGATTATTAGAACCCAGCAGTTAGTAGGTACTCCTCATTTTCCTTTTAGTATTCAAAAAAGTTCAATTTTCCTGTGCCATACCTCGAAGGACAATGCAGACCCTTGAGAATTTGAAAAAGACAGGATCAGATCAGACTATCTTAAAAAATTACCCTGCCCTGGGATCAAAGTTGGCTAGGAGTTTGGTGGGAGGAGGTAGTGTAGAGGTTGGAGGAAAGAGCCTGAGCTCAGTAGAATGAATAAAAAGTAGTGGGAAGCTCCTTCCCACTCACTAGGACAATAAGGGTGGGGTACAGAGCATGAGGATTGATAGTCAGGCAGGAATAGGCTCCAGTCCCCCAAGGATCATAATTTCAAGAGTTGTGAAGTGAGCTGGCAAAGGGTTCCATTGCATCAGCGCCATGAGGTGATTTGGTAAATTACGAGATGACACTGGGGGATGAACTCAAATCACCCATAGAGAGAGGAGTTGCTGTAATGCTCTGAACCACTCCCACCAAAGAGCTATGAAGAAATCCCATGGGCCACTCTCTAGCCAATACAGAACCACTCATGCAGCAAGAACAGGCCACAATCATTGGAGAGCCACTGCACATTAGGTAGGGATGTGGTCAGTCTTTCTGTGAAGCTGGGCCTATTCGGGGAACTGGGAGAACCCAGACATCATCTCACAACCAGGAACCAACCAGAAACTGAAGTGATACAACTGGCTTAGGACTCTAGCAGTGACAACTTCAGTAATACAATGGGAATCTTGAATGTCACATGGAGGCAATTGCAAGTCTGCCAAACTGGGACTGGTAAACTGGTGAAGAGAGAAGAGAAATTCAGTGTTGAGTGAGAGTGAGGGAGAAAGAGAAGGAAGTCACTTGAAATGAGTTCACAAACCCAAATTCCACAATGCACCAAGCAGCTAATGTCATTAAGATAGACAAGAAAATTGACTATGAATTCATTCCAAACAAAAGTAACTAAAATTTTAACAAGCATCTTTTTTTTAAAAAAGATTTTATTTATTTATTTGACAGACAGAGATCACAAGTAGGCAGAGAGACAGGCAGAGAGAGAGAGAGGAGGAAGCAGGCTCCCCGCTGAGCAGAGAGCCCAATGCGGGGCTTGATCCCAGGACCCTGAGACCATGACCTGAGCTGAAGGCAGCGGCTTAACCCACTGAGCCACCCGGGTGCCCCAAATTTTAACAAGCATCTTTAGGATTGTTAAAGAGCTAAAGAAGAGATACTATCCATAAATACAACAACAATTTATGAGAAAGGTAGAAAAGATAGAGAAAAAATAGTTAATTGAAAATCTTGGAAATTACATACATATACACACATATACATATATATATCAATACTTACATATTATATAAGAAAATACATAAATGTAATACATATTTCAATTTTGTTGTATATGTACATTTTATGTTATACATGACCTATGCATACATGCTATATACGTATTATAAGTAATTGGATATGCACATGTATTTAATATGTATATAATGTATATATGTGTATATTCATATATGTGCATAAACATAAATCCTGATTATAGTAAAAAAGAAAACCTGTGCATTGAAAGATACTTTTGAGAAATTCCTTCATTTGAAGAAACAATAAATTGAGAGATAAATTTGAGATAAATAAATTTGAGAAAACAATAAATAAAATATATGAAAGAACCATAAAAATACATGGTGAATAGTTGGAGAGACTTCAACATATATCTAATTATTCCAGAAAAACTGAAGAGAGAAAATAATGGCAATGTAATATTTACTGAGATAATGGCAGATATTTTCCAGGTTTGGAGAAAAACATACCATCTTTGGTTGAAAATAAAGAAAAATAACAAATAAAGCAGAAGAAATAAAAATGAATCTGTAGTTGGACATAGCATAAATGAAACTGAAAAACATTAAGTATAAATACAAAAAATGTAAACTCCCAAAGGAAAAGTCCCAAATAATCTACAAAAGAATGGAGACAGAACTAAGACAATGGGGTAATATATCCAATATTTTGAGAGACAGTAGACATCATCCTAGAAATGTACACTTGGGGGGCGCCTGGGTGGCTCAGTGGGTTAAGGCCTCTGCCTCCAGCTCAGGTCATGATCTCAGGGTCCTGGAATCGAGTCCCAGGTCAGGCTCTCTGCTCGGCAGGGAGCCTGCTTCCTCCTCTCTCTGCCTGCCTCTCTGCCTATTTCTGATCTGTCTCTGTCAAAGAAACAAATACAATCTAAAAAAAAAGAAATGTACACTCGGGTAAACCATAATTCAAAGGAAAAAATGAAACTAAGACATTTTTCAGATAATAAAATTTCTAGAGAATTTGTTGCTAATTGATTCTTGTTGAAAAAAAAAATGATTATATGGTGAATTGTAATAGAAGAGAAGTACACCTAGAGGGAACACACATGAGTTAAAAGGAGACACATAGGACATTGAGAAACATATAAAGGCACACAAATTGATAAAATATGCTGAAAATTTTATTCTCTAACTAAAACTCTAGCCTGCAATAATAAGGTGTGTGTGTGTTTTCTGATAAAGGAATATTAAAGCTTTGTATTTTACAGAGAGGGCTATAAAGATATGGATTAACTTCAATTTTAAAAAAGTGATTGAAAAAATATATAGGGTACCACTAAGGGAAAATAAATACATTCCAAAGCTTCCATGAAAGTGGGAGATATAAGAAATGTAGAAAACTTTATCAACTTAACAAAAGGCAGAAAAACAAAACAGAAAAACAAAAACAAAGAGAAAGCATGATAAGTAAAAAACATAAAATATGAAGAGAAAATGGAAATATATACTGATCACAGGAGAAAATGCAAATATATACCAATCACAGTGAATATGAATGAATTAAACTCACTTAGTGAAATTCAGTCTGTCATGAGGACAATATGTAGCTTACAAGAGACCCAACTAAACTAAAAATCACACAAATTTTTAATAAATAAAGTATTAAATAAAGTATTAAAATAAAATAAATACTAAAGTATTAAAATAAAGTATTAAAATATAGTATTAAATGAAGTATTAAAATAAAATAAAGTATTAAAAAATATACCAAGAAAATAATTAAAGGATATATCAATGTTAATATCAAATAAAACAAAATAGAATGTGAGACAAAAGACTTTGATAGGAATGAAGAACATTCTACCCGGAAAATATAATAATGAATTTGTGGGCACCTAAAAACATAACCTTGAAACATATAAAGCAAAAAATAAATTACATGGTGAAATTGACAAAACACAATGTAGTTGAATTAAAAGCATGAACATGAAATGAGAGGATTTCAGAAAAATATTTAAAGCCTGGGACTTGAGAAAGGATTTTTTTGGTCACAAAACACTAAGACACAAACCATAAAGGAAAATATTACATTTCTGTTTACAATTAAAAAGCCTTGTTATAACAGAAGATGTAACTAATCTCAAGGGTTTTCACCACTTGGGACACATTGAATTGAGCACAATCCAAGGAAATATTGAAAGCAAAGAAATTTTTTTTTTATTAAAGATTTTACTTTTTTATTTATTTGACAAAGAGAGATCACAAGTAGGCAGAGAGGCATGCAGAGAGAGAGAGAGAGGAGGAAGCAGGCTCCTTGCTGAGGAGAGAGCCAGCAGGATGCAGGACTTAATCCCAGGACCCTGAGATTCTGACCTGAGCAGAAGGCAGAGGCTTAACCCACTGAGCCACCCAGGCACCCTGAAAGCAAAGAAAATTTTTAGTACTTGTTACAAGTAAGGGGACAGGGAAATAGGAAATATATACCAAAACTATATAAAGTACCATTTCACATCTATTATATAGGAAAAATAATATAAAGAGTTGGTGCAACAAAACACTCATAGGTTCCTGGTGGGAATATAAATTGTAAGGAGAGCAATTAGTCAGTTTTAGAGAAGCCAAAGATTTCCATGACCCTAAGGTGGATTTTCAGTTTCTAAGTTTATACCATAAAGAAATTGCCACATAAGTTCATGAAATAAATGAATGATTATATTCATTGTTCTAGAGAAGAAAAGAAAAAATCCAAGCATCCAATAGAGGAAAGATAAATACATTGTGAGATGTTCATACAATTTAGTATTATTAAGATGGATAAACTAGGCCTACATGTATCAACATGAATAAATTTCCAAAATTTATTATTCATGATAAAAGTGAAAAGTACCTATAATATGGCACCATTCATTTAAAATTTAAAAACTTGAAAACAATACTATAAATTGCTTATGATTACTGTAAACAAAAATTCAACTGAATAAATTTTAGTATATGTGCTGCCGAAGCGAGCACTCAACTGAATAAATTTTAAAGATATAATTGGCTTTATTAGTTGATTCATGAATCAGGCAGTTTAAGTATTCCATCTAACAAGTAAAGGGGAGTCTTACCATGCAGATTACCTCATCTTCTTTGGAGAATGAAAAGGCTCATGTGATAAACTCATTGGCACCAATCCAAAAATTTCTGACAGACCAGTTAAGCCTAGATTTGGGGGGGATGTTGAAACTGAAATCAGATTGCTTATTAAGACCCAGCTTGGGGACTCAGTCAAAGAGACACCATTTTGGACCTGGGGTTTTCTTTTTAACATTACAATCTAAAATGAATGTAAAAGAAATTTTGGGTGGGGTGCCTGGGTGGCTCAATCAGTTAAGCATCTGACTCTTGATCTCAGCTGAGATCACAACCTCAGGCTTGTGAGTTCAGGCTCCATGTTGGGCTCCACGCACAGAATGGAGCCTACTTCCCCCCCCCACCCGAGCCTACTTTTTTTTTTTTTAAGACATTTTAAATGTTATATATTGTGTTTAAAATATTATTCTGGGGGTCCCTGGGTGGCTCAGTGGGTTAAACCTCTGCCTTTGGCTCAGGTCATGATCTCAGGGTCCTAGGATCGAGCCCCACGTTGGGTTCTCTGCTCAGCAGGGAGCCTGCTTCCCCCCCTCCCCCGCCATGCCTTCCTCTCTGCCTACTTGTGATCTCTGTCAAATAAATAAATAAAGTCTTTTAAAAAGTATTATTCTGACTTCTGATTTCAGCAATGACATGTCTAAGGCTCTGAAGTAATTGTTCCCATCCTTACAATAAGAAAAATGTTGAATGCAATAAAAATCAGTGACTTTTTTTGGACCCATAAGAGAACTGGTCACAGAGAAAATTGCCAAACTGAAATCTGGACACACAGGCAAATACAGAGAATCATACTTGAGATCTTCTTACCTGGAGCAGAAGTTAATGAAGCCATAAAATGATGAGTACACTTAAGTGGTCATTTGGATGAACTGTTGGAGGCTGAGTGTGGACTAACATGAGAATAAGAAACTCTTATTCTTAGGAGGGACTCACACTTCCATAAGTTTTACCTCCATGTGAAGAGCCAAGGAAATTCTGCCTCGCAGCTCTGGCTGGGAGGTGCGTGGGGAGAAGAAAAGCTATCATTTTGAGATACATCCAGAGCACTCTTCGAAACAAAGGACTACTCTCTAGTGGAAAAGACTCTCCCAGCATCTTACCCCACCTACTAGGAAAGGCCTTTACCCAACTCCAGCTCACTTTTGCCTTCCTGTCTTACCTAAGGGGGAGAAGTTAAGAAATAATTGTGAAAGGCCCAGCCAAGGAACACAGGCCCACTAAAAGCTTGAGATTTAATTACAGAATTTTAGAATGCTTTCCCTCCTCCACACCTTAGCACCTCATTAACAGGGCTCCAGTATAATCACAGTGGATTATAGCTAAAAGAACTTAAAAATACAGACTTAATTCAAGAAGGATGCAAAATCAAGGACACTGGAGGAGGAATTTAAAGCCTCCAAAACCTATATAGTTCATTCATTTTCAGGACCCAGTATATTAATTTCTGGGCCACTGAAACAAATTAGCACAAACTGGGTGGCTTACAAATAACAGAAATTTATTATCTCACAGTTCTGGAGACCAGAAGTCCAAGATGGATATGTTGCATCCCTTGGTTTGTACATGTTGTTCTCCTTGTGTCAAGGTCACCAATCATATTGAATTAAAGGCCCACCCTACTCTAGTATAACTTCATCTTAACAAATTATATCTGCAATGACCTTATTTCCAAAAAGGTAAAATTCCTAGGTATTAAGGATTAGGACTTAAATATTGGAATCTTAGAGATGCACAATACAACCCATTACACAATTCAACCCTTTAGATAGACTAATAAAATAATAAAGAAAACATGAATTGATAATATCAGAAATAAAAGAGAGGTAATCATATGCTGTATGTTAACTAACTGAAATTAACATAAAAGCTTGAAAATAAATAAGGAAAGAAAGACAGTGAATAACAACAAAAAAGAGAGAGGTCATCACTACTTATCTCACTGACAATAATAAGTTACCAGGAGAATACCATGAATAACTCTTTTGTTACTAATTTGGGATCTTTGATAAAATGGACCAATTTCTTGCAAGACAAACTATTGAAACTCACACAAGAAGAAATAGATAATCAGAATAGGCTTATATTTTTTCAAGATATCAAATCAATAATTAATAATCTTCCGAAAAAGAAAGCACCAGACCTAGACGGTTTTATTGGTGATTTCTATCAGATACACTTTAAAAAGAAACAATACTGGTGGGAAGGCAATCTTTTCCAGAAAACAGAGGTTGAGGGAACATATCCTAATTCATTATACAAGGCTAGCAACACTCTACTACCAAAACCTGACAAAAACATCATTAAAAAGGAAAGCTACAGACTGCTGCTATCTTTCATGAACATACATGCAAAAATCCTCAATAAGGTATTTGCAAATAAAATCTAACAGTGTTTGAAAAGAATTATACATCTGAACCACAGGGATTATTCCAAGTACGGAAGTATGGAAGGCTGTTTCAATATCTGAAAATTAACTAAAGTAATCTACCACATCAATGACCTAGAGAAGAAAAATCATACAATTGTGTCAATTGATACAGTAAAAGCATTTGGCAAAATCTAGCACCCGGGGGCACCTGGCTGGCTCAGTGGGTTAAAGCCTCTGCCTTCAGCTCAGGACATGATCCAGGAGTCCAGGGATCAAGCCCCACATCAGGCTTTCTGCTCAGCAGGAAGCCTGCTTCCCTTCCTCTCTCTCTCTGCCTGCCTCTTTGCCTACTTGTGATCTCTGTCTGTCAAATAAATAAAATAAATAAATAAATAATCTTGAAAAAAAAATCTAACACCCATTCATAATAAAAATTCTCAGTAAACTAGGTAAGGGGAGAAATCCCACTGCTCAATGAAAAACATGTACAAAAACCTATAGCTAACATCATACTTTGTGGTGAGAAACTAGATGCTATTCCCCTGAGATCAGGTACAAGGCAAATGCAAAGATTTCTGCTCTCACCACTCCTACTCAACATTGTACTTGAAGCCCCAAATTGAACATTTAGAAAAAAAAGAGAAAGAAAATGCTGTACAGATTGGGAAAGAAAAAATAAAACTATAAGACTATTAAAACTAATAAGATTATTGGAGTAATGCAGATAAGAAATAATGGTGACATAGATCTATATGGTGGTAGAGATGGAGAGAAGATAGAATTTTTTTTTCCAAATTCTATCAGTTGTGTTAAAATATAATTCCATCAAGTAGACTTTCTTCTCCAAATGCTACAGGACAGTGAAAAATGTGTAGATATAAAAGATTTGTAATCTTTTGTCTTCTAAGGACACATGCTTCAGGCTGGATGCTGGATGGCTAAATAGATGCTTTAGGAAGGTCAGCCTAAAGACAGAAATGACCAGAGACATAAAGCCATCCAGGGTCAGCCATATTGCCAGCACCAAAGTGGCAGTGGGGCTACCGCTAGAAAGTTTGGGCACTGAGCTGGCTGCTTGGTCCGCTACCTCCTTGATATCCTTTGAGCCTGGTCTGTGGCAGGACCACAGTCTTTTTCTCCATCTTTTGTGGGGGGGGGGGGAGATGAAATTTCTTATTATTTCATCTGGCTCTTCAAAGAACAGCTGCGCATGGAGCTTGGCCATGTCATCAGGCTCCAAATGCACCACGTGTTCAGCAGGTCTTAAACAGGGAATAGAAGTGAAGGAGCTTGAAGATAGATTAAGTGTGCATGCTGAGGGAGGTGGAAGCATTAAGAATGACTTTTAGCATTTGGTTTGCATAACTAGATTGGTGATGGGGCCATTTATAGACCTGGAAGAAGAAATTTGGAAGGAAAAATCACGAGTTAGGTTTTGGTCAAATGGATACTGAGATGTCTTGGAGACTTTAAAATGACAAAACTTAGGTGTTTTTATATGTTCCTGGAGCTCAGAGAAGCACTGGGCTAGAAATTAGGGTGTGTGAATCATTTGTGTATAAATGGTAATTGAAACAATAGCTAAGAAGAAATTGCCTAGAAGAGATTACAGAGTGGAAAGAGGGTTAAAGACTGAGCCATGATATTTAATGACCAGTGGGAGGGAGAGGAACTGGAGAGGAGAGATAGGAATGGCTAGAAAAGAGGAGAAAATTGAGAGTAGTGAGTGTTTCAAACATTGGTCAAGTGTATTGACTATGCTGAGATACTGCAATGAAGACTGAAAAAAGCCATGAGCTTAGCAACATGGAGACCATTAATGGCTTAACAGGTGTTTTATGGGGGTGGTGAGGCTATATACCAAACTGGAGTGAGTTTAGGGTTGAGCAGAATATATGAAAATTATGATAACAAATACAGAAAATTAAGAACACTATGAAGTGAGAGAGAGAAGACTATAGTTTGCTAAAAGCTGGGAGGTGGAGGACACGAGTTGAGAAAGGAATTATTATTTTAAATAACAGATACTTCAGTATATCTTAAAGCTGGTGGAAAATGTTCAGTTGAGAGGGAAGAATGACTATACTAATAAGAAGAAAAGGGATAATGGATAGTGTAAAGTTCTTGAGTATGAGAGGGGGAAAAACTCCAAGCAGAGGTGGAGAGATTAGATCCCTCTATGATAACTGGAGAGATGTAGACCAGGACAGAAATACAAGGGAGGTATGTATGTTTTATTTTAGAAAGACAAAGTCTCTATCTGATGACTGCTGTTTTCTCTATAAAGTAGGGGCTTCATTTCATTTATCTTGACTGGTGTGTATGTAAAATAAAACAATCTCTTCCAGTGTAGTTATTAACTCAAATTTTTAGGTACATAGTAGTTTAGTTTTGTGGATTATGGATTATATTATTTTTGGTATTATTTTTGGTGTCCTACTGCACACTGTAGAATTATATACATCTTTAGGTTTTTAATGGTTTATAAAAGACCTAAAATCTTTCTATGAGGAGAAAAATTATAGAAATTACTATTAAAGGTGATTTTTAGATATATTTTTAAATGGCTGCATCATTTCCATCTTATATATGCATTATAATCATTTCAACATTAATTTTCTTAAATAATGCCATAATAAATATTCTTATAATGTGTCTTTGTCTCTCATCATTTCCTAAACATGAAATTACTAAACATTTTTTAAAAATCTCATAATGCATATTGTCAAATTGCCCTCCAGAAAGATACTCAGTTCATTTAGTCAAACTCCAAAGGCAAAATCTAATTGAGTGATAAGTATGCTAATTCAAAACCAGGATACTGTTTTTGGTCTCTAGAATTTATTTTAAATGAACATTTTCTAATTTGGAACCATAGGTGGCACTAAAGCATCAAGAAATGGAACCACTTCCATAATCCAAGGTTGGCAGGGATTACGAATGGACATCTCAGCCACCATTTTATAGCAGGCAAACTACATTTCTAGAATAAAATCCCTCTTGTTCTTAACATTAGAAGACCAAGGGGCTTCTTCTGATATAGATGGGACATGCATTAAATACTGCTTGCCTTGACTTAGTTTAAAATGAAAATCTGGGGGCACCTGGGTGGCTCAGTGCGTTAAAGCCTCTGCCTCCGGCTCAGGTCATGATCCCAGGGTCCTGGGATCGAGTCCCACATCAGGCTCTCTGCTCAGCCGGGAGCCTGCTTCCCTCTCTCTCTGCTGCCTATCTGTCTGCTTATGATCTCCGTCTGTCAAATAAAAAAATAATAATAATTAAAAAAAATTTTTAAATGAAAATCTGATAGTTGGCTTTCCCTCTGTAACTTCCTTCAGTGATGACAGTAGAAAATGGTTTTACCATACCCAATTTATGGTTGGAAGATAGGAAGAGAAGAGAAGCAATAGGAAGCATTTGTGTATCACAAAATCTTAACCCTTATTACCTTGCCACTTACAATAAAACTCCTTTAGATTCAAAGAACATAGGTATTGAGTCTACCCATTAAAACTGCTTTACACTAGTTTAAACAAGTACCCACTGCTTCAGAGATCATCCAGAGTCACATTAAATACACACACATCCTTCAGCTGGGTCTTCTTGTTTCTATATAAATAAAGATCTTACTGACAACATTCTGGGAGCAGCTTGGTATTAGAGATATAAATTAAAATTCTGGGTACCCAATTCTAGAACTTTCAAGAACACTGCCTTATATTTTCCTGTCTGCAGATAGGGTAGTTTACAGGTCTGCCTCACTGCAATGGAAACATTGCCTGAATACACATAAATATGTATATAGATGTATATATATTAAAAAAACATAATTATATGCATATATGTATATGCATTATATACATAGCAAGAGAGATATACTTTTTGATTATAGTTTGTTGATTCTGCTTAAAAGATTTCCACTTTTTCTCATTTCCTTCTGAAAAGTGAAAAACACCTGAGCACTGAACAAATTTAACAGTTGATTAAACAGTTCCACAACTGTTTAATTCCAGAATGTTTAGGGGTCTTACTTGGGGACATTTCAAATAGACACATGGCTTCATGAAGCCTCTCACACAATTTCACAGAACAGTCTTTGCTGGATTGGCTGAAAGAGACACAGACATTTACTCACCAGTTAATGCCATTGGATGGATGACCTAACTTCCCTGAAACTCAGTTTGTTCATCTATAAAGTAGGGATAATGTTATTCTGATGATTAAGGGAGTTGTTCTGAATAAGGGATGATCATGATGATTAAGGGATATATACATATATATATCTTTTAAAAATCAAAATATAGTTGACACACAGTGTTATATTAGTTTCTTTCAGGTATACGACATAGTGATCTAACAACTCTGTAGGTTATGCTATGCTCACTGCAAGTGTAGCTACCTTCTGTCACCATACAATCCTTTTGCAGTATCACTTACTACATTCTTCACACTGTGCTTTTCATTCTCATGTCTTATTCATTCCATAACTGGAAGTACCTCCTACTCCCCTTCACTTCTTGCTCATTTTCTTCCCAAAAAGTTTCCACTTGGTCATTTGTTTTGGTTTTTAGATTCCACATATAAGTGAAATCATATGGTATTCCTCTTTGAGTTATTTCACTTAGCCAGTACCCTGTAGGTCCATCCATTTTGTTGCAAATGGCAAGATCTCATTCTTTTTTCACTGAGTAAAATGCAAATGTAAATATATGTACACACACAGACACACACATGCCCCATGTCTTCTTTATCCATTCATCCATGGATGCCCACTTGATCCATTCATCTATGGGTTGCTTCCATATCTTTGCTATTATAAATAATGCTGCAATAAACATAGGAGTGCATATATCTTTTTGAATTAGTGTTTTAATTTTCTTTGGGTAAATATCCAGTAGTGGAATTACTGGATAGTATGGCATTTCTATTTTTAATTTTTAAGGAATCTCCTACTGATTTCCACAGTGGCTACACCAATTTACACTCATACCAATGGGCATGAGGGTTTCTTTCGTTTCACATAATCTCCAACACTTGTTATTTCTCATCTTCTGATACTAGCCTTTCTGACAGGTGTGAGGTGATATCTCATGGTGGTTTTGTTTTGAATTTGGGGGGAAAATATATTTTAAGTAGCTAGCAGAAGTTGGCAGCTATTGCAACAATAAATTAATTAAGTGAATCTATGAAAGACCTCTTCCTCAGGTTAATCTTGTGGATCCCAATTCAGTGTTTCAATTCAATTTCAAATCAGTTTAGTTCAATTCACTTCAATGGCATAAACTTTTAGCCATAAGAAGCAAGACCCCAGTTCTTTTATATCTGTATTTATATCTATATTTATATTATATCTATATATAAATACATATATTTATATCTCTATATATTATATCTATATTTATATAGTGAATATTTTATATTCACTAGCCCTCTGACTAACCTTGCAGTTGCCTTGGTAGTCAACAGCCCATCCTCTCTTGGTGACAGAAGCTTCTTTACTTCAGGTTTCACCCTTCTTCCTTCTTCTAGAGTCCAGTAGGAGAAATGGCCAGGCCATTAAAGCCAAATATCTATATATTCTGATGAAGAAAGAAAATTTCAGCAATGAAATTTTGTTTTATATATCTTATTGCTGTGCTCTGAATCTTGATGTCCTTCTGTCTTGAGCACAGTTCCTCTCAGGTGGCCAGAATGACATAGTTAATTCAGAATCCTCCATTTGGGGAGCCTTCCATGCCCAGAGGCAGCAGATGACACAAATATCCTCTATTCACACTTTCTGATTTCTACCTTTATGGGATCCAGTTTGGGAGCAGGGAGAAAAGAATTAAAGGCAGGAATGAAAACAAGGAGAAATGAAATCAGGGAAAAAAAAAAAAAAAAAGGAAACCAGGAGGAAAGGGACAAAGAAAATGGAGAAAAAGAAAGGAAGTTAAATGAAAAGGACATAACAACGTTGAAGAAACGGAATTCCAGTCAAATAAATGATTTAGAGTGTTAGATTCTCCTTATGTGTTTTTATTTTTGTTATTGTAAACATATATATAAAGCAGTACAAATTTATGTAAAATAAAAAAGAAAAAAATGTAAGCCTCTCCATCCACTACTCTTTTCTTCTTTCCAATGGTTACTAACCATTCATAGTTTAGTATATTTCCTACTGAGTATTCTCTTCACATAAAGAAATAAAATTTTTTATTCACATGAAGAACCATAGCATAAAACTAACCAGTGAAATATTGTTTTTCAGCTAATAATATGTACAGGACTTTCCCCCATGCATTACATATAGATTTATCTCTTGCCTTTTAATAGCCACAGAGTACCCAAACTCTGGTCAGGATTTACTTGGTCACATACTTGACAAGTGCTTAGGCTGGTTTCTTGTTCTCTTCCTTTAAGCAGATAATCTAAAAAGGAAAAAAATCCAAAAATATTCTAAAAATATTTGAACATTTTAATGACATAGTAAATTTTTGGCAACACTATAGTGTGTATGATTACTTATCAGTGCCTCCACTAAGTAGTGAGCATAAAAATGATAAAGGTACAACTGAGGTGACATGCTGAGTTCTCAAATGTGAAAACAAACCTTTTATGTCTAGTTCCTGCTTCAGTTATTTAAGCAAAGGCAGCAGTTTGGTTAAGATTTGGATCTGGGGGTGCCTGGGTGGCTCAGTGGATTAAAGCCTTTGCCTTCGGCTCAGGTCATGATCTTATGGTCCTGGGATTGAGCCCTGCATTGGTCTCTCCACTCAGTGGGGAGCCTGCTTCCCTTCTTCTCTCTCTCTACCTGCCTCTCTGCCTACTTGTGATCTCTATCAAATAAATAAAATCTTAAAAAAAAATTGGATCTGATAGTATCTGTCTATTAAGAAGATATAGATGTTTTTAGTAAGTTAATAAAATCATAGGCTATAAAATTTAAAGAAATTAAAGAGCTTGTTTGGTCCTACCCTATCACATTAGAGATTAGACAACTGTGACTAGGCACACACACAAAAAAAACAGTGCTTGGTTTTGCCTGGACATATCCAATAGTATTTTGCTGATATCATTTCTAGGTTTCATTTATTTATTTAAAATAAATTTCATCCATTGTCTTGCAGGCTTAAGTAGACATATGACAAGGGCTCCAACCAAGTTCTGTGGGTAGCGCTATGGGCCTACATAATAGTCTTGGGTATTTACTGGGGCGGTTGCACAGCAGAGGTAATATTGGCACTGATAATCTTAAAAAATAAACAGTAATTTTCTAGAAGGACAAGGAATATATCATGGAGGTTTTCCATGTACAGTCATTATATATCTTATCATGGGACATTTATTGAGAGATTTTTGAGAGTAGACAGCTTAAAACAATGCAGTTTTAAGTGACTATCTTTGTCTATCAACATCCAATTATGATTATTTGGCAGGTTAGTCTCTACTACTGAGGGCCTGAAGCTACGAATCAGAACTCCCAGTTGCTAAATTTCTTAAAATGAAAAATCATAAAGTTAAAAAATTAAATTAAAAAAATATTAAGTTATATGTTAATTAGACTAATAAAATTTCACTAAAATAGAATTGAGACACTAGGGACAAAAATACATAGGATCGTCCTCTTTCTTAGATATTTATGGATACACAATGATAAAATTTGTGTCTAATTTCTTTCTCTCACTGTCTTTTTAAAGTGTGCCCAGATTAACCTTAATGTTTCTTTCGAAGGCACCTGGGTGGCTCAGCCAGTTAAGTGTCTGCCTTCAGTTTAAATCATAATCCCAGGGGTGCCTGGATGGCTCAGTGGGTTAAAGCCTCTGCCTTCAGCTCAGATCATGATCCCAGGGTCCTGGGATCAAGCCCTGCATCAGGCTCTCTGCTCAGCAGGGAGTCTGCTTCCTCCTCTCTCTCTGTCTGCCTCTCTGCCTACTTGTGATCTCTGTCAAATAAATAAATAAAATCTTAAATCATAATCCCAGAGTCCTGGAATTGAGCCCTTTATCAGGCTCCCTGCTCAGGAGGGAGTTTGCTTCTCTCCCTCTGCCCCTGCTCCCTTGGCTTATGCCCTCTCTCTCTCTCTCAAATAAATAAAATCTTTTTTCAGAAACTTTCTTCCTGGAGCAAGATGGTGGAAAGGTAGGAGGCTCACTGGAAAGTGTTACTTTTAGTCAGGAGTACAGCCAGAAAGGTGACTTTGCAAGGAGGAGGCCAGGGTGGGAAGCAAGATGACTGAGGAGTAGGAGACTGAAATATCAGGTCCCAGGAGTTCAATTAGATCGTTATCAAACCATTTTGAACACCTACAAACTCAACAAGAGATAGAAGAGAAGAAGAACAGCAATTCTAGGAACAGAAAATCAACCACTTTCTGGAAGGTGAGATGTGCAGAAAAGTGAATCTGAGGTGATATATAGGAAGACAGATGGGGTGGGGGGGCTCCTGGCAAGTGAGGGAGCAGTCAAGCACAAAATCAGAACTTTTAGAAGTCTGCTACACTGAGGGACTTTGCTCCAGGGCTAAGTGGGGTTGAAGCCCTCGCAGAGACAGTGTGGTCTCAGGACCCACAGGGTCACAAAAAGACCAGGGGTTTCTGAGTGTGGCAGACCTCCCCGGTATCAGAGCAGGGAAACTGCCTGCAGAGATGGAGCCGAAAAGTGGGCTCTCAGCTCAGAATTACCTTAAACCGTGATCCAAAGCAAAGTTGGGCCACTGTTCTTCGAGCAGGGTCCCCACAAGTGGCAGATCCAGAAAGACCCCCTCTTTCCTCCTCTGGGAGGAGTGGCATGGGAGTGTGCTGCAGGAACCTTCTGGGTTTGGAGACTCCAATCGGGGCTGTGCGCCAGAGATAGAAATGCTCAGTCACAGGCTGGGTGAGCTCCGAGTGTGGCTGGAGACCAGGGAGACAGGAGGGATTGACTAATTTTTTCTAAGGGTGCACTGAGGAGTGGGGCCCTGAACTCTCGGCTCCTATGGGGCCAGAGACTGGGAGGCTGCCATTTTCATTCCCATCCTCTAATGCTCTATGGAAAGCATTCAGGTAACAAAAGCTCCTGAGAGCAAACCCGAGCAGATTACTTAGCTTGGCCCCTGGCAAGGGTGGTGCAATTCCACCTTGGGCAAAGACATTGGAGAATGACCACAACAGGCCCCTCCCCCAGAAGATCAGCAAGGACATCCAGCCAAGACCAAGTTCACATATCAATAAGAACTGCAGAACTCCAAAGCTAGGGGAAAGCAACACATAGACTTCATGGCTTTTTGGGGCACCTGTGTGGCTCAGTTGTTAAGTATCTGCCTTCGGCTTGGGTCATGATCCCAGGGTCCTGGGACCGAGCACCACATTGGTCTCCACACTCAGCGGGAAGCATGCTTCTCCCTCCCCCAACTCCCCCTGCTTGTGTTCCCTCTCTCATTGTGCCTCTCTCTGTCAAATAATAACTAAAATCTTAAAAAAAAAAATTCATGGCTTTTTCCCCATGATTCTTTAGTCTTCCAAAATTAAATCTTTAAATTTTTTTTCTTATTCTATTTTTAAAAATTTTCCTCTAACCTATTTTAACATAACTATTTTTTCTTATCAATACCTTTTTTAAAATCTTTTTAAAAATTTTCATTCTTATAGTGGCACCTGGGTGGCTCAGTGGGTTAAGCCTCTGTCTTTGGTTTAGGTCATGGTCTCAGGGTCCTGGGGTTGAGCTCCACATTGGGCTCTCTGCTTGGTGGGGAGCCTGCTTCCCCCTCTCCCTCTGTCTCTCTGCCTACTTGTGATCTCTATCTGTCAAATAAATAAATAAATAATCTTTTAAAAGTTCTCATTGTTATATTCATATTTTATCCCTTCATTGTATTTATTTTTTGTATACATATAGGGTTTTTTTTTCTTTAAAATTTTGGAATACAATTTCTTCTAATAGATCAAAATATACCCTAAATCCAGTGCATGGGTTTATTCTAGTCTCCAGCCTGATCACATTCTTTCCTCTTTTTTTCTCTTTTTTTCCACCAACTTCTTATGAATTCCTTCTTTAGAATCTTATTAAACTTTCATCTTTACAATCATATTCCATCCCTTCATCATGTTTACCCATATATATATTTTTTTCTTTAAAATATTAGGAAGTAGTTTTTTTCCAAAAGACCAAAATACACCCAAAATGAAGCGTGTAGCCCTGTTCTATTCACCAGTCTAATATATATACACACACACACACACACACACACACACACACACATATATATATATATAGCCCAGTTCTATTCACCAGTCTAATATATATATATATGTATATATACATATATATATATATATATATATATATATATATATCCCCCCCTTTCCCCCCCTCTTCTTCTCCCCCTGGTTTTGGTCTCTTCTGATTTGGTTAGTGTATATATTCTGGGGTCATTGCTACCCATTTAGTATTTTGTTCTCTCATTTGTCTATTCTCATCTGGATAAATGAAAAGGTGGAAAACTCACCACACACAAAAAAGAACAAGAGGCAGTACCAATGGCTAGGGACCTAATCAATATGGACATTAGTAATATGTCAGAGCTAGAGTTCAGAATGATGATTATCAAGGTGCTAGCTGGGCTCAAAAAAAAGCATGGAAGATATCAGAGAATCCCTTTCTGGAGAAATAAAAGACTAAAATCAAACCTAGTTGAAATTTTAAAAGATATTAATGAGGTGCAATAAAAAATGGAGGCTCTTACTGCTAGGATAAATGAGGCAGAAGAGAGAATTAATGGTATAGAAGACCAAATGATGGAGTATAAAGAAGTTGAGCAAAAGAGAGACAAACAACTATTGGACCACGAGGAGAGAATTCGAGAGATAAGTGATACCATAAGATGAAAAAATATTAGAATAATTGGGACCCCAGAAGAAGAAAGAGAGAGAGGCAGAAGGTATATTGGAGCATATTACAGAGAAATTCCCTAATTTGGCAAAGGGAACAAGCATCAAAATCTAGAAGGCACTCAGAACCCCAATCAAAATCAATAAAAATAGGTCCATACCCTGTCATCTAATAGTAAAACTTACAAGTCTCAGTGGCAAAGAGAAAATCCTGAAAGCAGCTCAGGACAAGAGGTCTGTAACATTCAACAGTAGAAATATTAGATTGGCAGCAGACCTATCCACAGAGACCTGGCAGGCCAGAAAGGACTGGCATGATATATTCAGAGCACTAAACAAGAAAAATATACAGTTAAGAATACTATATCCAGGGGCACCTGGGTGGCTCAGTGGGTTAAAGCCTCTGCCTTCAGCTCGGGTCATGATCTCAGAGTCCTGGGATCGAGCCCCGCATGGGGCTCTCTGCTCAAGCGGGGAGCCTGCTTCCTCCTCTCTCTCTCTGCCTGCCTCTCTGCCTACTTGTGATCTCTGTCTGTCAAATAAATAAATAAAAATCTGAAAAAAAAAGAATACTATATCCAGCTAGGCTGTCGTTGAAAATAGAAGGAGAGATAGAAAGCTTCCAGGACAAACAAAAACTAAAAGAATTTGCAAACACCAAACCAGCCCTACAGGAAATATTGAAAGGGGTCCTCTAAGCAAAGAGAGAGCCTAAAAGTAACAGACCAGACAGGAATAGAGACAATATACAGTAACAGTCACCTTACAGGCAGTACAATGGCTGTAATACCAATACTAATACTAAATTCATATCTTTCAATAGCTATCCTGAATGTAAATGGGCTAAATGCCTCAATCAAAAGACACAGGGTATCAGAATGGATTAAAAACAAAACAAAACAAAACAAACAAAACAAGAACCAATGATATGCTGTCTACGAGAAACTCATTTTAGACCCAAAGACACCTCCAGATTTAAAGTTGAGGGGGTGGAAAACAATTTACCGTGCTGATGGACATCAAAATAAAGTGGGGTGGCAGTCCTTATATCATATAAATTAGATTTTAAACCAAAGACTATAATGAGAGATGAGGAAGGAAACTATATCATATTTAAGGGTCTGTACAACAAGAAGACCTAACAATTTTAAATGTCTATGCTCCTAACATGGGAGCAGCCAATTATACAAACCAATTAATAACAGAATCAAAGAAACACATCAACAATAATACAATAATAGTAGGGGACTTTAACACCCCCTCACAGAAATGGACAGATCATCTAAGCAAAAGATCAACAAGGAAATAAAGGCCTTAAATGACACATTGGACCAGATGGACATCACAGATATATTTAGAACATTCCATCCCAAAACAACAGAATACACATTCTTCTCTAATGCACATGGAGCATTCTCCAGAATAGTTCACAAATCACAAAATATCCTGGGTCACAAATCAGGTCTCAATCTGCATATTTTCAGAGCACAATTCATTGAAACTAGAACTTGATCACAAGAGGAAAGTTGAAAAGAACTCAAATACATGAAGGCTAAAGAGCATCCTCCTAAACAATGAGTGGATCAACCAGGAAATTAAAGAATTAAAGAAGAATTTTAAAAATTCATGGAAACAAAAGAAAATGAAAACACAATTGTTCAAAATCTTTGGGACACAGCAAAGGTGGTCCTGAGAGGAAAGTATATAGCAATACAAGCCTTTCTCAAAAAACCAGAAATGTCTCAAGTAAAAAAAAGTTTCTTCCCAAGTTCTTTTGCTTAACCTTCCTTGGCTTCTCTTTAATTTCCTAAAGTTGGTCTTTCCAAGGGTGTTTCCCTCCTTGTTTGCTCTTGATCTCATCCTCTTGCATCCATTTCCATTTTTTCATTTCCATAAAAAACTTCAATTTTATTTGGATGTCTACTCTTCCTCCACCCAGCCATGTTCTTCTGGGAGTGTTGACTCCATCTCCAGGGGGTTAAATTCTGCATACTGTACCAATCTAATCTCGTACCTCTTGCCAGTAATTCCTTTAGGAGAGGTCATTTCACATAGCCAAGGAAAAACTACTGGAATTCTGGTGGAAGCTGCTGGGAAAAGTTTCTTTATGCATAAGAAAACGACCTAGGAAAAGGTGTTTTTTTCCCCATGTTCTGGATTTTGTGATGTCTAGATATAATTTCTGCAACTGCTGTAGCCATCTGTAACCATGAGAGCAGAGTGGAGAAATGGAAGAGAACTTGGGTTCTTGATGATACCGTTGAGTCATTAAATGAACCAATCCTGGAGTCTACCTTGCATTTGAACTTCCCGTCATTTGGGATAATAAATTATTCTAAGTCAGTTTTAGTTAGAGTTTTCTGTTATTTGCTGCCAAAGGCATTGTAAGTATATGAAAATGATTCAAATTTTATTTCTTAAACCCAGGCCTGTCCTCAAAGTTCTCATGTTGGATATGCAACTGTTTATCAGGCATTTCTATTTGGAATCCTACACTAGTCCTGACAAGTGATCTGTGAGCCATAAACTAATTATTTTACAATAAGAATAAAATTTTGTAGTTACAGTCAGACCCTGATAACTTTTTTTTATTAAACAAAATATTTTGATAGGATCTCAGTGAACTTCAGGAAAAATAGCTCCCAAAGTTCTCAAGTGCCCTGAGAATCAGTCTCAGAGGAACTTGGTTATTGGAAACACAGTAATTTATTTGCCTCCTATAAATGGAGTCTTCATTAAATATACAGAGGACAGGTAATCTAATTCAGTAAAGTTCAAAAAACATTATTGTCTGTGTTCTAAAGTGCTTATGCTGGGATGGACGCCATATGGGACACTCAGAAAAGCATGCTATCATGGGGGTCTCTGAAGTCCCCACCTCCTGGGACAACTGCTTTATGTAGAATTGAAGGGACTACTCTGAAGCTTCAGAAACCTTCTCTCATTAACTCAAGGTGGAATTCTGCTGCAGGGAAGAAGCAATCTGCCAGTTCCTGCCCTATTGTATGACAAGCAATTGAGCTGTCATGTTCCCTAGGAGGATATTAAGTGAGAAGGTTCTCAGGCACAAAAAACAAATAACCTGTTTGCTGGAGGCCCAGTGGTATTTGAAATTAATGAAGCTCCTAAAAGTAGGGCTGACAGAAGAAAAATTGGTGTGAACTCCACTCCAGCGTGCCTTGTCCAGAGAAATCAATTGGTACATTGGAATAGACCTTGGCCTTGGAGCCAGAAGTGCAGTTTGGAGATCAGCTCTGTCACTCGTTGGTTTGATGATTTTCGGAGTCTTTTCACTTTCTGAGTCTCTATTTGTCTATAAAATGGGCATGCTTCTCTAGCCCCAAGGTTCTTGTGAAGATCAAAGTCGTTAATGGTATGAAAATGTTGATAAACCACAAGGCTAACATGGTAATACCAATAAACACTACCTCAAAGATGAGAAGGAAGGAGAATAACAGTGTTAAATCCAGGTGCTACGTATGATTTCCACATCTGCTTATGAGAAAGAAAACTTTGCTTTCTTCTTGCCTCATGAAACTAAAGCATACACATTCATGTATACTGAAACATGAACTTTAGAGGAATATATAAGGACATAAAAATTCATAGGGTACACAGCAGTATAGGAACAGAAAATAAAATCTTTCTAAAAATAAGTTAAATCTTTATAATATATAAAGTATTACCCATATTCCATGTTCTATGTCATCACCCAATTTTATTATTTTAACAAAACTTTGTAAGATGCTATGATCTCATAAAACGGAGTGAGCACATGGACTATCTTTGAGGATATGTATGCAGTTTGTTTTAACTGAAATGGTCTTATTAACATGGAAGTACACAAATGTCAGAAAAACAAGGGAAGCTGTTTTATTCACAAGTATTTTATTAATTTTTGTTTAAAACTCTATCAGTAGGATATATTCTTTAATGAACACTAGGAATACAATTCTATTCCAAGTTAGAAGCAATTAGTAGAAAGTTAGAAATTTTAACAACAGCTTAGCTAAGACTATGTTTAGTAATAAGGAAAGAACTTCAGGCTGGTTTTTAAAGATTAATTTGTTAATTAGGTAAACATCTGGATTTGGTCCATCGCTTCCCTTGGAAACCTTGATTAATTTATGAGATTTTCATCACCATATACTAAAAAAGCAGTGAGTCACCTGGTGTGACACCCCATTGACAGCTTTCACATTGCTCCCTTCAGCAATTCCTTGTTGCTTTGAGTGGAACCATGCTCTAAGAGAGTCTGTATATTTGTGTGTGAGAGAACAATACAAAAATGAGAGGAATTACAAGTGACTGAAAAGTGAGTTTGAGAAAATAAAAATATATGTTTGTATTTCCTTTGGTTTGTGGTAAGGAACTCTGGAGGGATACACAAAATCAGCCAAACCAAAACCGAATACAAACAGTTGTCTTGGCACATCATTCTTATAAGATTTTGGTTGGGAAGCATGTGAATGTATTGTTACCCATGCAAGAAAAGGCTATGTAAGATGGTCCATGATTGAAAGAGTTCCAGGGTTGGGTCTTGGAAGGGGAACACAGAGACACAGCTGGAGCTCATGGGAGTTAATCTGGTCTCCCAGAGATGCAAGGACCTTAGGGAGGGAGGGAATTCAGGACTGAGGAAGGAGGGGAGGGGCAGATGGAACTTCCGTGAGTAGTGGCTGGGAAAGCTGACCTGCTCTTTTCCAACCCTGTGAGGGGATTGCAACCTTTTTTGGACTGACAGTTACAAATTGCATTTGGTTTAGAAGTCCCTCCTTAGACATCCACCTGTATATGCTGTGTGATCCTGGTGTAATAAAACAATACTTGGAGATGAAGGGGAATTCATCATACTGGTTATTAGCCTCATTTCTGCTTTCAATGTGCCTTTGTAAACTCTCATTGTTCCTTCATCCTGTTTTCTTTATCAACTTCATTTTGGGGGTATATTTTATCTTGTTACGTTATGCATTTATATGAGCTCCCATAAATTCTTTCTGGAACTAGAAGGTATATGAAAGAATAAATGCATAACTAATCTAGGAAAATGTTAACAGGTTATTTCCGAGAGGCGAGGATACAAGTGATTTTATATTGTTTTTCTAGCCTTACTGAGATATAATTGATGTATAACATTGTGTAAGCTTAAGATGTGATTATTTGGTACATGTACATATTGGGAAATAATTTACCACAATAAGGTTAGTGAACACAACACATCCCATGACTGCAATTTTCTTTTTTGCTGTTGTGATAATGTTTAAGATCTACTCTCTAAAGGTGTTTTAATTATCTTTTGGTCAGCTGTATGCATTTCCAAGTATATATGTATGTATATATATTATATATTTAGTAGTAATGGACAATAATTCCTTTTCTGATTATATATATAATCTATAGATGATCTAATTAGATTATATAATCTATTACATATATATGTATATATACATGTATATGTATACACCAAGTTTATATAAACTTATATCATTATATCAAATGCAAAAGAAAATGTTTGTGGTAGGACTGGTAGATTTCTCCAGCAGAAAAATATGGAAGGTGGTAGAGAAAGAAGACCAGAAAGGAGTTAAATTAGTCTAAACTTTCCTTTATGCATTATATCAAATGCAAAAGAAAATGTTTGTGGTAGGACTGGTAGACTTCTCCAGCAGAAAAATATGGAAGGTGGTAGAGAAAGAAGACCAGAAAGGAGTTAAATTAGTCTAAACTTTCCTTTAACCATGTGCTTCTGTGAAAAGATGGGAAGTACAGTTTAAATACAGTGGTTCATTTGAAATAGTTTGAAAAAGAAATGTTCTTCTTTTGGTTTCTTTCTTATGTATTAAATAATAGGTCATGAGACATAGTTTAAAGTCAGTAAATATAGGTGTATATCTTTTTTTTTTTAAATAAAGGTTTTATTCATTTATTTGACAGAGAGAGGTCATGAGTAGGCAGAGAGGCAGGCAGATGGGGCCGTGGCGGGGGAAAGCAGGCTCCCTGCTGAACAGAGAGCCCGATGCAGGGCTTGATGTAGGGCTCGATCCCAGGACCCCGGGACCGTGACCTGAGCCAAAGGCAGAGGCTTTAACCCACTGAGCCACCCAGGTGTCCCTGTATCTTCTTTTTTAATAGTTGGAGTGTTTGGGGGTGCCTGGGTGGCTCAGTGGGTTAAAGCTTCTGCCTTCAGCTCAGGTCATGATCCTGGGGTCCTTGGATCAAGTCCTGCATTAGGCTCTCTGTTCGGCAGGGAGCCTGCTTCCCCCGCCTCTCTCTGCCTGCCTCTCTGCCTACTTCCCATCTCTGTCTTTCAAATAAATAAATAAAACCTAAAAAAAAAAAAATAGTTGGAGTATTTGGATGTAATGTCATTTAAAGACCTGTTGTTGAATATTTGGGTTGTTTCTACCTTTATTTGGCTAAAATGAAATCTTGAAGTGTGGTACTGTCAGGTCAGAATGTTTGTAGCCAATGTCATTAAACACAAATATTCATCTATCATCTTCAAGATCTGCAACACTCAGATGACCATTCTGTGCCCACTCCCTGGGCCTCCTGTGTCCTGCACAGTTGCCTTGTGCTACTTCATACAACTGCTTCTCTCTAGGTCTCAGACTACTTTTCCTTCACAGAGTTTCTGCAACCTGATCTTTGGTCATCTAGTTTTATCTGTTATCGTTTATCCAGCAGTCTTAGCTAATGATGAGTGTGACCTGAATCAGTAATTTCACTTGGAGGTTGTAAAATGGTACTTTCTAATCCTACCATGGTCTCTTAACTGATTTTTTAAATACAGCAATATACAAGGAGGGAGACCTTTGCTAGAATCAGCAATTCAATCAAGTAAAAATTCCACGCCTGAAAAAATAATTAGCCATGCAAGAGGAAGATTCTTATTTTAGTAGTTCTCTATGATCTACACTTTAATTGCACACTGGCAAATAAGGATAAAAAAATAACTGTACAATATTTTATGTAAAAATTTTCCCTATAAGACAAAGAGTCGAGGACATATATATGCAAAACCAAAATAATTTATTTGAATCCATTTTTCCTTGAACAAAAATAAAAAATTCAGCATGTCATTTCCTTCAGTGTTTTATGTCTTTTCAAAAAAGCCAATGGTAATTGACAGTCTAGAGAGCAATCTTGCTGTTGTGACAGCCACCCTTATTGTGTGGTACAAATACCAAGAAGGAAGTTTGGGAATAAAATTTTAAAAATTAGTACAATAATTTAATAGTAATGAGAATTAATAAAACAAAACCTGCTGGAAATTTTTACAAATATAAAGTTCCCACATTTGTAAATTAGATAGAATATGCAATGTTGATGAAAGTGAAAGTATAGATTAGAACTAATTGAGCTTTTTAGAGAGACTTGATATGAAAAGAATAATTGGAAAGTCCCTTCTTTTTCTTCCTCTTAGTCACTATGATAAAGACTGTCCACTATTTCCCTACCATCTTCCTCTACAGCACAATGCATTGTGCATATGCTGGAAAACCTTCAGTATAATTTTTATAAATGACTCTATTCTGCATTTGAAAGGAGTAATGAGCAAGAGGTATTGGGCTTGATTTCTTCACTGATTCCAGATGAATATACATTTCCACTGTTTTTCCTCAAAATGTTCCTTCATTATTTCACTCCAATGCACTGGTTTATGAATGCTCACCTGGCAAAGAGATGTTACAAGATATGTAAAATATTCTACAGAGTTCCAGTTCCATAGGTAGAAGAACCTTAAATTCTTTTATTCCTTTCAATACCTGCAAATAATAGAAATTTTTTGAACTAGTTCAAGAAAATTACACTTATAAACCAATAAGTGTAAGGAATAAGCAATCACTAAATTCTGCAGATAATTTCCTTTTGAAAGTAAAGGTTTACTCAAATATCCTGAATTTAAAGATACTAATTGCCAGTCAAGGATTCAAAACAAACTGCCAGGAGCATTTAGTGAGGTCAACAGATAGCATTTAAATAAATGTAGCTACAAGTTCAATATCCAAATAAGTAGCCTGAGTATTAAAACGTGAAAACAGGTCCACTTACCAATTTGTTAAACACCAGTCCAATTAGGTAACAGACACATGCACTAATGAAAGCAACACTGTTAGAATAGTCTAAGAGCCAAATAAAAGAATTTTGTTGGCTGTCTTTTCTATTTCAGAAGCAACTGTCAAACAGAGGTACAACAAAGCAGAAAGTTATTATTCTTTATCTACAGCTTGTACATTCACTATGGGAAGTGAGGAGGAGAGAAATTCACTAGCCACCTATAATACTGCATTAGTCATACAATTGACCTTTGAGTTTAACTGGACATAAAGAATAAAGCCATAGGCAATCAAGAGAGAAAAAATGGCCTCTACATGTTTAGGGAATATTTAATTATTGAGGAATATTTATTCTACCAAGTACCGCTAGTCTTAATTACAACAAGCAAACAAGAGCTCGCTAAACTATGGAATCCTTAAAAGACAGCCTTATTTAACCTCTATCCCTAGCAGATAATGTTCTGGAAATGTTTGTAGATTGACTGTAAATAAAATAAGTGTAAAAAGGAAAATTTTAAGAGATTTTAGAGAGAAGGGAACAGTCTTCCAGAGAGAGAAGGAAAAAGAAGGGAAGTTCAGAGAGGGCAGATATTGAAGAATGGAGGTAAAGACAGAGTCCTTAGAAGACAAACACACAGAAGGGAAGCAAGGAAAGATGAGGAGGACAGGGAAGGAGGCGAGCCTAGGCAATGGAGCGAGAGGACGGGTAGTGTGAACTGGGGTTCTCAGGTTGCTGCCCCTCGAGGGAGCGTGTCCTCAAGAACAGTTTTGAATAGCCCTTTATATACTTGAAAAAGAACATTTCTGCCTTATTTTCAACCTTCCAAGTTTATTTCTAAAATAAAGTTTTATATTCCCAAGAAACTCTAAAGATACTGCTCATGTCTGAAAGCAGTCTAGTTTCAGAGGGTGATTTTCTATTTTAACTTAGAAAATCACTTTTTTTTTTTTACATGCGAAACCAACCTGATCACTTTATTTTGTGTTCTGAAATTACAGCTGCCATATTCTATAGCTTTGTAAATAAATCAGCATTTCTTTTATTACTGGGAGCTTTAAAAGACAAACCAAGTTTTCATTTGGCTTGTTTACAGTCTAAATTAAAAAAAAAGAAACAGATAATGCAGAATAAATGACATATAGAAAAACACATGAGCTTAAATAGGATAATATTCTTAATTGGGTATAATCTTAAAGTTGGGAAGCAGACATACTCTTAAAATTCTTTCTATTCCTTACATTTAACAACAACAACAAAAACAAATCCCTTCATTTTCTGCTCCAGACGTAAAGAGAGTCAGGTATTATTTTAGAGAGGTATTTTCTTTTTTTTTTTTTAACTGTCATGGAATAATATTTCGCCATTGTGTTCTACTAGATTGATAATATAATTCTTTTAAGATTTTATTTATTTTTTTATTTGAGAGAGAATAGCCTAAGGGAGAGAGGGGCAAAAGGGGAGGGAGAAGGACAAGCAGACTCCGAGGTGCTGAGCAGGAAGCCCTACCTGAGGCTCCTTCCCGGGACCCTGAGATCATGACCTGATATGAAATCAAGAGTAAGATGGTAAACTGACGCAGCCATCCAGGCGCCCCAATAATATAATTCTTTACAACATTTTTTCTTTTCTTTTCAGACCAGAAGTTCCTACCTCTGTCAGGGACTGCTCCTAATGTACCTGACTCCCTTTTCTCCAGGCTCCCTGGGTTAAGAAGAGATGCACTGATGGGGTCCTCTGAGGTGTCCTTAAGCCGTTAAATGAGTGCATATCCGCCCTCCCCCCCCCCCCCCCCGCCAAGACTGGGTGCCCTCCCCCTAAGATGATTTCCCATGCAGTCATCCACTGCTAACTGTTATTTTTGGTATCTATCCAGAGGTGTGCATGAATTACTTCTCTAGAACTGTTTCTTTTGCCAGAGGGGAAGTTCCTGTGTGTGGTTATTGATGTTCTTTTCAAAGTCAATAAATGACAAATAAAGAAATGATGGAAGATGATTTGTGGCAGTTATGCCCGCAGGCAGCTATAGCACAAAAGAGGGAAGTTCATTTCATTATTTCAAAAGGCTGTAGGCTTAGTTTCTCCACGGTGGGGAAGGGAGGGCAACTCCTTAGTGTCAGGCCTGAGCTTAACTGGTAAGTAGTTTCCTGGCTTTGGCCTCAGCTCAGATTTTATCCTCTCTGGCTGGGAGGCCAGTCCTTGCTGTGATTCTGTTCACTTAGAGTAGACTTTGAATCTGTTAAGAGGTTGGATATTTGATGGTGATGGTGACCGTGCTGTGCATGTTTTGTGGGTTTTTTTTTTTTTCTCCTGGTCCTATTCCCAGTGACAGATCATTGGCTCTAAAATCACCACAGTCATGGGAAAATCATCAAGATAACCAAGATGATCAGGCTTGAGAACTGGCCTGAAAATCTCTTTCATATCCAGACTCACTGGGGGTAAATACTAGATTCCAGAGCTCTGCATCTTGTCCACTGGCCCAAGTGCATGACCCTGGAAGATACTTGTGTTTGTCTATTTTTTCCCTTAGAATTATTTTCCATTGGGGAAGTGTGTTCAAATGTACAGAAGCTACAATTTTCTGTTTTGGTATTTTTCTTCTGAGCCTTTCAATAAATTCTGGGGAAAGCTGGGGCTGAATACTTAGCCCCTCCACAATAGTATCACCAAAAGCAAGTTCATACTTACTCTGGACAGTCCTGCTGTTGGGCAGGGATGTGCTGAATGACTTCATAAATTGTACTGTGCAAATCTTGTCCTGATACACCATCAGAGGCTGAAACAGACCTACTTGGCATCTAGAAAATATGGCACATTAAAAACAATTAGCAGAGTAGTAAAGAGTATGTCTACTCTATTGAATAGTTGAAAACAACTGGAAGTAGTAATGATTAGAGAATTAGATCTGTTTATCTTCCCTACAATGTCCATTTTCTCCTCGCTACAGTTTCCTGCACTTACCCTATGGTAGTTTATGTGGCAGCATAGCTATGAAGTCAGAAGAGAAAAAGCTTGCCAATGCTATCACTTTTTTTTTCTTCATTTAAGAAAAAATCTGGCAGTACTGTAAAGAAAATATAATAGAAAGAAGAAAATAGCAAAAGAGAAGATACCAGGACAGCTTAGAATCAGAGAGCATATACGATTATCTTTTATATTACATCTCAATTAGCTTTTTGACACTGTTTGCCAATTATATGTGCAAGGATGGTTGAAAAGAAAGAATAATATATAGACAAAAGCCCTCATCACACTGCAAGTTAATATAGACAGTCCCAAGAAATACAGAACACACAAAGGGAGATGTTTGGTTTGAATTCAGTCATGGGCTCTAACTAAAGGCTTGGAAGAATGTGGGAAGCACGGCAGTATATTTCTGCCTGGTAAGCAACAGGTATTTTACTGAAACTGGCATTCATGTTTTATTAACTCCTCCTTCCTTTTATCTGATGATTTTCTTCTTGTAAACACTGCCTTCCAGTTAGTCAGCTGAAATCTGGTTCCCCTCCTCATCCCAAGCTCTTCCAATTTTCAACACACTTCCAACGGATCACTTTCAGTCCTTTGTATTTATAGAGCATCGCCTAGAGGACTCTTTGCCCTTGATAAATCATCTGAAGAATATGTTATCTCATTCCAACTTAATCTGCTACATTGTATTGGAACACCTTAGGCT
Source organism: Mustela putorius furo (assembly GCF_011764305.1). NCBI lineage: Eukaryota > Metazoa > Chordata > Mammalia > Carnivora > Mustelidae > Mustela > Mustela putorius. The sequence continues at coordinate 36,204,046 of NW_025421998.1, forward strand.
TGTGTTTTCTTTGGAAACAGTTTCCATTCCACTTGCTAAAGTTCTCATGTGCAGCCTTATGATTCATCCTAACATTTTTGTGTCAAGGAGATTTTGGTTTAGAGTTTGTACAGTTGACCCTTGAACAAACCTGGATTGAACTGCACAGGTCCACTTATACATGGATATTTTTCAATAAATGCAGGACAATACTGTAAATGTGCTTTCTCTTCCTTATGCTTTTCTTAGCATTTTCTTTTCTCTAGCTTACTTTATTATAAGAATACAATATATAATACAAATATACATTAATTGTTGATGTTACTGGTAAGACTTTTGGTCAATAGTAGGCTATTGTAGTTAAGTTTTGGGGGAGTCAAAAGTTATAGGCAGATTTTTAACTGGGTAGCCTTGGCATCCCTAACTCCCATGTTGGTCCAGGGTCAAGTGTACTTGAGATCAACTCTTGAGTTTCTTTGGTATGGGGGTGTTCAGGAGCTATGACAAGAGCAAACTCTAGGTAATAACTAACTTATTCACCTAAGTTCATATCAGAGCTGGCAACAAGTAATAAATTTGTTCATTTCATGCCATTGTTTTCTGTCCAATTCCCCAAAGAGGTACTAAATGGACAGCAAAAAGTACAGCAACTAGACAGAGGAGGAAGATTCCACGTGTTCATGTACCACAAGCTGAGAGATGATTCTTATTTTTAAAACTCAGAAGTTAGTTATTTAATTTATTTTCTTTCTTAACTTCAACTTTGAGATCTTGGCTTTATTATTATTTTTCCTTTTCTTCTCAAAGCCACTGCATTTGGCTGCTAATCTTCACACATAACTGCCATGCTGGCTTCTCCTAGTGCAGGTTCTCCTACACAGGTCCTGCTCCACATCCTTTTCCTTCTGTTGTTGGTGTTGATTTCTTACTTCTTCCCCGTGAAGAATCTTAGCTGATTCCTCAGGAGTTTTCAGCTTAGAAGATGGGCATGGCTCCAAACTGAGTTATTCTACTTATGACAGAAATAAGTAGGACTTCTGATATGTAATCAGAGCACTCATTTCTCTGCCCCAAGTTCTTGAGGATTATAGCATTTTGAACACACAGGTTCCTCCCAGTAACATCTTGAAACTGGGTACTAATTAATCACAAGGTTAAATTTAAAGTTTCTTACATAGATCTCACTCCTTTCTCATGAATTCCTAGGAATAAAAACTGCATTATTTTAAATAAAGAAATTCTTGGCTTCAACAACTCCATTCCAAATCTTACCAGTTCTTCAGTTTCCTTCTCTCCCACTTAAAAGCCACACCTGAGAGGGGGCTTTCTGTTGTGGGTAGAAGCTGTTTGAAATAATTAATCTACAAATATTTGTTTTTGTCTTTTTCACTGTAGAAGTGAAAGGTGAGCCAGTGCTGTTTGAGACTGAATAGGGCAGTGCTAAGCATTGATGGTGGTGTTACCAACGTGCCCTCAGGAGGAGGAAATCCAATCAGTCTCCCTCTATTACTCACATAGCATTTGTGCAAAGTCTGTGGCTAAGAAGATTACTGTATGAACCTTACTCATTGGTAGAACTCACTGAATAGGTGAGGTAACCAATCCCTAATGACAAATAGTTCTTTAAAAAAAAAAAAAAAAAAAAAAAAGGAAATAAAAAGGCCCTAAAGCAAGTAGTGTGTTTATGGCCCCTTCCCTAAATGAACTATCTTAGGGAGGAAAGGCAGCAGAGGTGACTGTCCCTACAGAGATCTATAAAAATGCTAATGACCTGATGAGCTCAGAGAACATTCTTTAGGTCTGTTAAACAAAACAGATTGTTTTAAAGACCTTGCCTTTGCAAACTGAAAAATGTTTCAGATGCTGTAAAGGCCCCCCTTCTCAGGTCTCAAGCACCTTGAGGATGACAAATAAAGATGTGTACTTGCATACTTTGGGTTTATATGGTACCTTTCTACTGAAGAGCATAAGAGTATGATTAAGGGTATGATCAATTGTCTATGCAAGCTATGAGGGGAAGGGAAGGGAAAGTGAGGAACAGAAAGGGCTAATCAGTGAAGTGACAGGCTGTAGCCATCAAGGGGATGCAGAATGATTTAAATCAGGGTCCCCTGGTCCCCTATCTGTTCAGTTCTCTTAATTTCAACCTAGTTAGTTCTCTCTTTGCTGAGCTTACCAGGTAAAAAAATGTTTACGAATTAGTGTAACTTCCTAATTCGTGTTAGCCTTACTTATAAAGGCCAAGAAAGATGCTTTATTTAGCTCCTCAGATCTGGCGACATCATTCACTACAGAGCAAGTGAACTCTGCTGAGGGTAGCACAGCCATTCGACCACACTGCCCGAGCGCTTAACTGAAGGCCGCTTACACCTCTGGTTAATCAGCCACTAGGAAAACCAACCCTGGGAACACCAGAAGCATCTGGAAAAGCAACAAATTCATATATTCCGAAGTCATCCAGAGCATCTTCATGGCCTGAAATGTAAAACAAATACTACTTACAAATCAAATGTCTCAAACTACTATTGTAGCTTTTTTTAAGGCTTTGTAAAACTTATCTTTATTGTTGCTTCAAGTGGTATGAGTATCAACCAATTTAAGGTTTCCTAATCCCCTACAGTCATATTGCCATTAAACAGTGTTAGAAATCACTCCTTCCGAAGCTGAGAATTGAAACTGACTTGGGACAATTATTCTTAAAGCCTGATGTGGGAACGGCGTATTCTATATGCAAATGAACGCGTGTGGGCAGGCTTGTCCCTTGTAACTCTCAGTTACCAAAGAGCATACCGAGGTTTTTCATCCTGGGAGTCACAGCATCTCTTAACTACACATAATATGTACTGTACCCTGCCAGATCTAAAACAGATACCATCAGAACTAATAAGAATATGTAATTAAATACAGCTGCCCATGGGTCCAAAATATAATACAAGGCAATATCGAAATCACCCAAACTGTCATCTGTAAAATGATGGGAGTGGAGTGGTTGGGAGGAACGAGATGGTCTCTGGGGCTTGGTAAGAGGAAGCAGACCCACATTAACGAAGCATCCAGGCATATTAGGCACTCCACCCACAACATTGTATTTAATTCTCACAGCAACCTAGGTGTATGTGTTTGGCTAGGGGAGGTAGTTATTATCTTTATTATGTAGATGAGGAAGCTGAGGTCAGGAAAAATATTGGGGAAAAGTAGCATATACGGCACTGAAACCCAGCTCCATGTGACCCCCAGTCCTGAGTTAAAGCCCCATTGTTAGCTTAACAACAACTCTGTAGGGAGTCCCTAGTGAATGTCAATGAGGGACACTGCTGGGGACAAAGCAGCAGCAAAACTGTCAAAGCTCCCCTTTCCTCTTCTCCCTGGGCTGGCACTGCCCACGTTGTATCTGCTTTAGGAATGAATAAATTGAGAGGGTCCTGGACATTTTCAAAATAATACAAGGATCAATGGATTAGGATTCAAAAGAACTCAGTGATGGTGGGCAAGTGACTTAATCTCCAAGCTTTGGTTCTCTTGCCTGTAAAACGGAGTTGAGTGCCTTTATAGACTTGCATGACTTAGATAAAACCAATATACTTTGTAGAGTGAAGGCAATATTCAAAGGTAAGATACTGTATTATATCAATATTAGATTACATGAATTCTCTTTTATCAATAGTACATTATATGTAATAATTAATATCAACAATATTAATTTATATACATTAACACTGATATTAATCTCTTTCAGCATGGCCATTACCTGAAAATGTTTGAGCTTTCCTGTATTCTGTTTCTGGCCTGAAAAGACAAATGGGCATTTCTGTCAGTGAAAATAATTGAGGAAAAAGCATTCAGGGAAAAAATTATTTTTGTAGAAACATATGCATTACCTGCCTTCTAGCTTCTGTTTTATAACTAAAACCAAAAGAAAAAAAAAACATAATAAGGTACTTTTTAGTACACATATAAAATAATTTGTAAATTTCCTTTCTAATTTTAACCCACCTTTGTAGGGTTGATATTTTTTCCACAGGAAGAGAAGACACATGGATATAATCAAAAAGAGTGATATTCCAGTTATACTTGCTAAGGGAGACAATGATCTCCCTTTTTGTGCAAGCTTCTCCAGTCCTAAATAAAAAGACATATTTTAATATTTTTATTAAAGATCAATAATAAATTACTATAGAGTTTGATTTGTTTATGCTTTATCTGGGGACATTACTGGACCTATATATTATATATTATTTCTTTTGTGTGTGTGTATGTTTGTGTGTGGAGACAGAGAGAGAGAGAGAGAGACAGGGTGTTAGCAAGCGAGAATGAGAAAGTCCAAGCAGAAGGAATGCACTTATTAGAAAACACAGCCATTTGACCACAATGGCCCAAACTCTCTAAGGATATTTGTGGTTGGGAATGTGGTAAGCTACCGGGGATAATACTAATGTGTTGTACTAGAGGTAGCAAATAGCTTACGTCTTACTTTCCAACAGTGTTCACTGTGTTCACTGCCATTAACTTACATCTGTTTGATCTCATTGTATAAAACATCCCCAGTTGTTGAGTTGTTCTCTTTCCTTCCACCTCACTCATTCAGTATAATTCAGGTACACGGAATTTCCAGGCAGGTAATACGTTATTAAAGTACCAGAGGGGAGAAGAGAAATCATAAAGATCAGAGCAGAAATCAATGAAATAGAAACCAAAAAAACAATAGAACAAATCAACGAAACTAGGAGCTGGTTCTTTGAAAGAATTAATAAAATTGATAAACCCCTGGCCCGACTTATCAAAAAGAAAAGAGAAAGGACCCAAATAAATAAAATCATGAATGAAAGAGGAGAGATCACAACTAACACCAAAGAAATACAAACTATTATAAGAACATACTATGAGCAACTCTACGGCAATAAATTTGATAATCTGGAAGAAATGGATGCATTCCTAGAAACATATAAACTACCACAACTGAACCAGGAAGAAATAGAAAGCCTGAACAGACCCATAACCAGTAAGGAGATTGAAACAGTCATTAAAAATCTCCAAACAAACAAAAGCCCAGGGCCAGACGGCTTCCCGGGGGAATTCTACCAAACATTTAAAGAAGAACTAATTCCTATTCTCCTGAAACTGTTCCAAAAAATAGAAATGGAAGGAAAACTTCCAAACTCATTTTATGAGGCCAGCATCACCTTGATCCCAAAACCAGACAAGGATCCCACCAAAAAAGAGAGCTATAGACCGATATCCTTGATGAACACAGATGCGAAAATACTCAACAAAATACTAGCCAATAGGATTCAACAGTACATTAAAAAGATTATTCACCACGACCAAGTGGGATTTATTCCAGGGCTGCAAGGTTGGTTCAACATCCGCAAATCAGTCAATGTGATACAACACATCAATAAAAGAAAGAACAAGAACCATATGATACTCTCAATAGATGCTGAAAAAGCATTTGACAAAGTACAACATCCCTTCCTGATCAAAACTCTTCAAAGTGTAGGGATAGAGGGCACATACCTCAATATCATCAAAGCCATCTATGAAAAACCCACCGCAAATATCATTCTCAATGGAGAAAAACTGAAAGCTTTTCCGCTAAGGTCAGGAACACGGCAGGGATGTCCATTATCACCACTGCTATTCAACATCGTACTAGAGGTCCTAGCCTCAGCAATCAGACAACAAAAGGAAATTAAAGGCATCCAAATCGGCAAAGAAGAAGTCAAATTATCACTCTTCGCAGATGATATGATACTATATGTGGAAAACCCAAAAGACTCCACTCCAAAACTGCTAGAACTTATACAGGAATTCAGTAAAGTGTCAGGATATAAAATCAATGCACAGAAATCAGTTGCATTTCTCTACACCAACAGCAAGACAGAAGAAAGAGATATTAAGAAGTCAATCCCATTTACAATTGCATCCAAAACCATAAGATACCTAGGAATAAACCTAACCAAAGAGACACAGAATCTATACTCAGAAAACTATAAAGTACTCATGAAAGAAATTGAGGAAGACACAAAGAAATGGAAAAATGTTCCATGCTCCTGGATTGGAAGAATAAATATTGTGAAAATGTCTATGCTACCTAAAGCAATCTACACATTTAATGCAATTCCTATCAAAGTACCATCCATCTTTTTCAAAGAAATGGAACAAATAATTCTAAAATTTATATGGAACCAGAAAAGACCTTGAATAGCCAAAGGGATATTGAAAAAGAAAGCCAACGTTGGTGGCATCACAATTCCGGACTTCAAGCTCTATTACAAAGCTGTCATCATCAAGACAGCATGGTACTGGCACAAAAACAGACACATAGATCAATGGAACAGAATAGAGAGCCCAGAAATAGACCCTCAAATCTATGGTCATCTAATCTTCGACAAAGCAGGAAAGAATGTCCAATGGAAAAAAGACAGCCTTTTCAATAAATGGTGCTGGGAAAATTGGACAGCCACATGCAGAAAAATGAAATTGGACCATTTCCTTACACCACACACAAAAATAGACTCAAAATGGATGAAGGACCTCAATGTACGAAAGGAATCCATCAAAATCCTTGAGGAGAACACGGGCAGCAACCTCTTCGACCTCTGCCGCAGCAACATCTTCCTAGGAACAACGCAAAAGGCAAGGGAAGCAAGGGAAAAAATGAACTACTGGGATTTCATCAAGATCAAAAGCTTTTGCACAGCAAAGGAAACAGTTAACAAAATCAAAAGACAACTGACAGAATGGGAGAAGATATTTGCAAACGACATATCAGATAAAGGACTAGTGTCCAGAATCTATAAAGAACTTAGCAAACTCAACATCCAAAGAACAAATAATCCAATCAAGAAATGGGCAGAGGACATGAACAGACATTTCTGCAAAGAAGACATCCAGATGGCCAACAGACACATGAAAAAGTGCTCCATATCACTCGGCATCAGGGAAATACAAATCAAAACCACAATGAGATATCACCTCACACCAGTCAGAATGGCTAAAATCAACAAGTCAGGAAATGACAGATGCTGGCGAGGATGCGGAGAAAGGGGAACCCTCCTACACTGTTGGTGGGAATGCAAGCTGGTGCAGCCACTCTGGAAAACAGCATGGAGGTTCCTCAAAATGTTGAAAATAGAACTGCCCTATGACCCAGCAATTGCACTATTGGGTATTTACCCTAAAGATACAAATGTAGTGATCCAAAGGGACACATGCACCCGAATGTTTATAGCAGCAATGTCCACAATAGCCAAACTATGGAAAGAACCTAGATGTCCATCAACAGATGAATGGATCAAGAAGATGTGGTATATATACACAATGGAATACTATGCAGCCATCAAAAGAAATGAAATCTTGCCATTTGCAACAACATGGATGGAACTAGAGCGTATCATGCTTAGCGAAATAAGTCAAGCAGAGAAAGACAACTATCATATGATCTCCCTGATATGAGGAAGTGGTGATGCAACATGGAGGCTTAAGTGGGTAGAAGAAGAATAAATGAAACAAGATGGGATTGGGAGGGAGACAAACCATAAGTGACTCTTAATCTCACAAAACAAACTGAGGGTTGCCGGGGGGAGGGGGTTTGGGAGAAGGGGGTGGGATTATGGACATTGGGGAGGGTATGTGATTTGGTGTGTGCTGTGAAGTGTGTAAACCTGGTGATTCACAGACCTGTACCCCTGGGGATAAAAATATATGTTTATAAAAAATTAAAAATTTAAAAAAAAAAAAAGTACCAGAGGGGAGGTGTTTACTTCAAACACACTCCACTAATTTTTTTTTTAAAGATTTTATTTATTTATTTGACAGAGAGCGATCACAAGTAAGCAGAGAGGCAGGCAGAGAGAGGAGGAAGCAGGCTCCCCGCGGAGCAGAGAGCCGATGCGGGGCTCGATCCCAGGACTCTGGGATCATGACCTGAGCCGAAGGCAGAGGTTTTAACCCACTGAGCCACCCAGGCGCCCCCACTCCACTAATTTTTGACCAAAAAAGAAATTTTAATTCCTAAAATGGAATATGTGTGATTGTCAATAAAATATTTGAAGTCCCACATTGTAACTAGAATTCACTTTGCTTTACAAGTCATTTCTTTTAATATTCCTATATATTTTACTTATATATATTTTATTAGAATTCCTATAATATTCCTATATAATTTTTCAGTTTTGTTAGTTTAATAATCCATAAAGCAAGTCAAGTACTAAAAAAAAAAAAAAAAAAAAAAAAAAAAAAAAAACCAAACTGCTCTTTGCTGTGCAGACTTTTCTGAACCAGGTCTCCCAGGGATGTGGGGAGCCCCCCACAGCAGCCCTGCCACTGCCACTTCAAGGCCCAAGACCCACAAATAACAAGGGGAAGCCCAGTCCTCCAGGGGAGGAAGTTCAGCTGGGCAGACAGGGCTGATGATATGCCAGAGAAGCCCTCAGGGGCCCAGGAATCCCTCTGACAGAAAGTCCAAGTCTCAGAAGGTGGAAGGTGGCCTGCTGGTGGGTGGTCAAGGGGCAGTGGGGGTCAGGTGGGGTCAGGGCCAGTGGCAGCCCTGTGAACTATATAAAATATGGGGTAATAGCTAACATCTGCCTAGTGCTTATAATACATCAAACTCTGTTCTAAGACTGTATGATATATATAACCCATTGAATGTTTGCAGCAATCAATAAGGAAGTATTATTATCATCTTACAGACGAGGAAGCTGAGCCTTGCCCAAGGTCACTCAGCTAATAAGTGGGCAGAGGCCACATGTGGCCCAGGCTCTCGATACTTTGTGCTGCCTCCCTTTGATGTTATTTTTTTTTTTAGAAGATTTTATTTATTTACTTGAGAGAGAGAGAGAGAGCAAGAGAGATAGCACACAAGTCCGTGGGAGGGACAGAGAGAGAGAGAGAGAAGGAAAAGTAGGCTCCAGGCTGAACAGGGACCCTGGGATCAGGACCTAAGCCTAAGCTGAAGGCAGTTGCTTAACTGACTAAGCCACCCAGTGCCCCCCTTTGATGCTATTTAAAACCAACAAATGGCTACCTTAACACCTCTTTTAGACTATATATTTAGTCACAGAATTAATCTATATAGTGGGAAGTAGTTGTGACCTGCAGCTACTGTGAGTAATAGATGTCTTCCATAAATCATGTGAATCAGGTATTCATTTGGAAATTAATTGTGGAGGTTGCCTGTCCCAGTCCAGCTTTATGTGGGAATGAATGTCATGGGATATTTCTTCCATCTTGGAGTGGTGAAAAAAGCCTGGATAAACCTGGGTACAGTAAAGAACTTGGTGGCCACCCAGCTCTGCAATAAATATCCAGGTGGTACTGTGTTGTCTTCCCCAATAAAGGCTCTGCTGAGGTCTCTAGCAACAAAGAGTTGTATACAACTGTGTTGTATACAACTGTGGCTGTATACATATTCTCATGGCTATCTAGAACATTTCCATCTTTTAATCTTCCCAGAATCTTCACATGATATAATATAGATCAGACATGACAAATTACAGTTAAAAAGTCATGGGAATCATATTATCTCTTCTAATGTTCTCATATAATGCTGTTCACATATTCCCCTTAAGTCCTTAAGAGTTAAGCAAGGTTGTTTTTGCATTATCAAAAATATTTACTATCTCTGATGGGAAGTTTATAAATTTCTGATACATATTCAGAGAACTGTATTCTTTTTTTTTTTTTTTAAGATTTTATTTATTTATTTGACAGAGATTGCAAGTAGGCAGAGAGGCAGAGAGGAAGAGAAGCAGGTTCCCTGCTGAGCAGAAAGCCCAATGCAGGTCTTGATCCCAGGACCCTGAGATCATGACCTGAGACAAAGGCAGAGACTTTAACCCACTGAGCCCCAGGCACCTCCAGAGAACTGTATTCTTAAAATGTCCTTTCTGTAGGATGACTATACTGGTGCAGTATTTATTGCTTTTTTTCCCCTCTTTTTAAGATTTTACTTATTTATTTGACAGAGAAAGAGCTCACAAGTAGGCAGAGAGAGAAAGGGAAGCAGGCTCCCCACTGAGCAGAGAGCCCAATGCAGGGCTTGATCCCAGGGCCCTGAGATCATGACCTGAGCCTAAGGCAGAGGCTTAACCCACTGAGCCACCCAGGCACCCCGCATTTATTGCTTTTAAACACATTTTAAATTAAACTCAAACTTTGGGTGGAAGAAATAAATGCAGTGCAAATTGGTTTAAAATGAATGAGAATAGTGATTTTGGGTTCTAGATCTCCACTAGAATATCAAGAAACTTATTAGAAAGATTATTTTTCCTTCTTTTCTTTGTTAAAAATTTATCCACTGTTGGAAAGCTGACCTTTTAGCTTAAACTACTTTTGCATTTGGGTGATCTCTTTGTGAGGTTTAAGCCTTTCTTCAGATACTCCACTACTACCTGAAGGGTTTGTTCTTTCTAAAGAGCTGGGCATCACTGGGTGAGCCATTTGACTCTGATGGCCTTGATTCTCACACTAGTAAAATGAGGAGGTTAGAGTGAGAGGCCTTTTAGTTCTCTTTCTTCTCTAACATTCTAGAATTTGAGGCAGCCAGAGAGTTTTACATGAAGTAATACTTCTTATCTTAAAAAATGTGTCTAGGGGCACCTGGATGGCTCAGTGGGTTAAAGCCGCTGCCTTCGGCTCAGGTCATGATCTCAGGGTCCTGGGATTGAGCCCCACATCGGGCTCTCTGCTTGGCGGGGAGCCTGCTTCCTCCCTCTCTCTCTCTCCCCACCTGCTTCTCTACCTACTTGTGATCCCTGTCTGTCAAATAAATAAATAAAATCTTAAAACAAAAACAAAAAATGTGTGTAATTCTTATCTAGTTTGCCTAATACTAGTAGAGCTATATCAGCTTTCTTTTGGCTATTTGTATAGTTTATCTGTTCATCCTTTTATTTTCAATCTTTCAGTATCCTTACATATAAGATGTATATCTTATAAGAATCAAATTGTATTTTTTTGCATCAAATAGTATTTTTTAATCCAATTTGATAATATTTGTCTTTTGGTTGGGATACTTAGTACATTAGCATTTAATGGAATTACTAATAAATTTGATTTAGTTGACAATCATCATGCTTTCTATATTTCCTCTACTTTTATCTCTCTTGTTTTAATTCGGATTAATCAGGATTTCATTTTATTCCTCTTTTCTTCTCTAGCTACTCATTAGTTGTACATTTTTCTCTGTCTCTTAGACTTTGAGGATTAAAAAAAATGAATCAAAATTAATACTTTTACTGCTTGCCACTTCCTCTGGCTTCCACAATACAAAAGTAAGTTCCATATTAAAGATGAGAAAGCTAAGACTTCAGGATACAAAGTTGAACTCAATAATGTTTGACTATAATTCTATGTTCTTTCCACCACTTCCACCTGATCATTATGTAAGAAACAGAAGTCTTTCCATTCACTAAGCCCAAATCTACTCAGTTCTACCAACTGAAATTACAACAAATAAATAAAATCTTTTTCTGCACGATGCCTTCTCAGTTGTTTATTGAAACTCTTATATCTCCCCTGAGAATTCTCTTCTTCAGATTTAACATCCCCAGATGGGTTATTGTTCTTTGTGTGACTGATTTCCACATTCTCTACTGTCCTAGAGTTAGAATTTTGGAAACCCAACAAAAGCTAATCTATTTTACTTCTAAAATAAAATTCAGAAGGACCCATACTCTGGTGTGGTTGTCAATAAGATAAAGGCAAATAGAATACTCTCTTGAAACACCACTAGAGATAGAAAAGCAATGCAATAAAGAAGAAATACTAAATAACAGAATGGCATAATTTAAGATATAGTATATCATTTGGACACCACTTTTAGCAAATAAATATCCAATATTAAAATAAAAACTAGCCAATTTTCAGATATGCACACTTAAATGTATAAGCATTTATGTATATAAAACAAAATGTACATTTGTTTCCCACTTATTTGCTACAGATATAGCATATCAGTAATAATGTAAATAATTTTAAAAAATTAAAGTAACATTTACTAGGTACAGACAAAGAAATAAGTCTCAGAGAAACTAAAGTATTTGTCAGGAAGTCATAAAACTAAGATAGAACATAGGTTTTTTCCTACTGCAAGTTCAATTTTTTCCTGTTAACTCATGGTCAAGAGAATGGTTTTGTAATACAGGTAGGCTCCTATATATCCAGTTTTACCTCTAACCTTTTCTGATACCACACTTGGTGTGTTTTACCTCTTTCACTTGCTGATAGTCAGAGTGCCTTCACTAAAATTCCCAACTCCTCAAAAAAAGTATCCAGTGATGGGATGCCTGGGTGGCTCAGTTGGTTAAGCAGCTGCCTTTGGCTCAGGTCATGATCCCAGGATGCTCCTTGCTCGGCAGGGAGCCTGTTTCTCTCTCTGCCACTCTGTCTGCCTGTGCTCACTCGCTCTCTCTCTGACAAATAAATAAATATAAAATCTTTAAAAAAAGAAAAAAGTATCCAGTGCTAATTTATTCTTGCCAAGTTTCTGCTATGTACTTTACCATGAGAAAAACTACAGAAAAGCATTTTGGTATAGTCTCATTTGTTTTCCCCCTTAAGCCTGAAAATATGCTAATAATTATTATTTCCAAGTACTTCTCATTCTAATGGTGAAGTTACATTCCTGCATACATCAGCTCTTTGCCAGGCACTTCTGTGATTCTGAAGCTCAGCTATTGGTTTACCATGCAATGATTGGACATCTTCCATTTTAATAAGACATCTTCTTGCCTCTCCTCCATTTTTAACTTTTTGGCCCCTCCCCCCACTTTTAAAAGATTTTATTTATTTATTTGACAGAGAGAGACACAGCAAGACAGGGAACACAAGAAGGGGGAATGACAGAGAAAGAAGCAGGCTTCCCACTGAGTAGGGAGTCCCAGGACCCTGGGATCATGAATGGATTTGAGGGCAGATGCTTAACAACTAGCTACCCAAGTACCCCAACTTTTGTTCCTTTTGATTTGTGTTTCCTAAAATGATTGAATTTGCACATTCTGTCCTACAGAGGATCTTGCTTATTCTTTTTACTATTACTTCCTTATCTCTCTAATTAATTAACTAATTAATTATTATTTTTAAGTAGTCTCCATACCCAACATGGGACTCAAAGCCATACCCTGAGATCAAGAGTTGCATCCTCCACTGACTGAGCCAGCCAGGCACCCCTACTTCCTTATCTCTTCAAGACTCCTTCCTCATTGCTTTCTTGTCTCTTTTCCTCTTGGCCCCTGTTAGCTCTACATCAGAGAACCACCCTGTAGTGACCAGTGTCTGTACCCCCATACCTTGGTTATGGCAAAAGCCAAGCATCCTTTTCCTGGAGAATGAGGAATAGGGGTAATCTTTTTTCTAAGAACAGATGATCTTCCGTCTTAGGCCCCCTTCTTCCCCTAGAGCATTCTGAGTCTCTCCTCTCCTCTCAACATTGATTCTCTGTCTCAGAACGTGAAATTTGCACCCTTTCACAAAATTTAAAAAAAAAAAGCCAAATAGTCAAGGATCAAATCAAGGGCACAGCTACTTCAGTCTCAGCTCTAGGCAAGTGTACTTTGGAGAGATGGACTTCCAGACTCCAACTTAAAAATATGGCAGCAGAGAAATTCTGATCCTATTGCTACAGAGAATGTATAGGAATTCCTAATGCAGTTCTGGACACTGGCAGGAGTCCCGCTCTTTCTTTCAGACAGTTTTTTACTGTTTAGCTCATAGCATGCCATTCTCTTCATTATTTAAATATGACTGACTCATTTACCAAAGCCCTAGTGCAAATGCTATTTGCCCCCTCCTTAGGCAAACAAAGAAAATGAAATAACATATTAAGTGCAAATATGGGCAGGAGGTGTGGTATCCATGGTATCACAGCCCTGCTGTTTGAGAGACTGCACCCAGAACAGGACAGCCATATGCTACCAGTCTGCACATCTATTCCTAGATCAGAGTGGAGTTCTGAGATCTCTACCATTCAATCTGTTTGCTGATTATGGTAGCTGGTTCATGTCCCTGCGGAGATGAAAGCACCATACTGGGGGGGTGCTATTTCTATACTTCTCCAAGGCCCCACCCGACAGACACAGTTATTCTGTGCTAGGTTCTCATGGGGATGTCACCTAAGGTCTTAGGGTGTGGATGTCAGGGCTGTAGGTTTTTTTCTCAGCCATTTTCTCCAGTGGTCCAAAATGAAATATAGCTCCTTAAGACCTTAAACAGGAGACATTTCTAAACAGAAGAAATGGTCAATTCATTTTCCTGCTTTGGGTCATTTTCTTTTTGTCTTCTATATGAGAAGATGTACAACAGAAATAAATATAAAAATGATAGATTTCTCAGGATCATGTGCAAATTCAAGACATTTCTATTATATCTAAATCTCAAACCACAGCCACGTGGCTCTTGGGAACTCCATAATTTATATATTTGAATGTCTTCATTAAATGTGAACACTTGAATCCTGATCATAAATATTTTCATTTTCTATATATGGCATGTTACAATAGCGGTCTAGACCCCACTAAAATTTAAAGCATGGACACCTGCTTTCAAGGAAGTCCTTAATCAAAAAAATAAAATCATTGATTTTTTTTTTTCAAAATACAAGTGGCAATTGATTATTTGAATTGCTAGTTTTTCCTTGAAACTTATATTCTAGATATGATTTTTAGTTACAGGTTTCATAATTTCCCATTAATATGAAAGCATACATGTGTCATGGATAAATGAGAGTATCTCTTTGTATCCAGCATAAAATTAGTTAAGGGGGTGAAAAAATACACACTATCCTATATATGTGATCTATCTTTTAGAAAGACCATAGTCTTGTTGATATTCTCAATCAAGAATGTCAAAGGAGGCAGTTCATATAGTGATTAAAACAGGGGATGTGAATTCAGATATTATTTTACCACTTACTAGCTGTGACCTTGCCCATTATCCCTGTTTTCTTTGGTGTATCTCCACTGAGATAGAAAGGCCAATTAATATTTCAAATTAGTTGTGAATCATAACCCATGAGATGGAAGGCACCATCTGGTTGAGTCCTACCCAGATATTGGAGACAATCATCATCTTCTCTAGCTTTCCTCTCCCAACCACAGGTACCTAATAAAACTTGATTATATCCTGATCTTATTTTCTTTCCATATTTGTGGTCTTGGAGTCATCTCTGGCTCCTTTGTTGCCCTCTACAGCTCATTGCTGAGACTTTTTGGTTGGCCATATCATTTGTCTCAGTAAAAACAAAGAAGCTCCTCTATTTCTTTCTACTGGACTCTGGTTACATCAAACACAACTTGGTTCTGAAAACTTCTTAAAGACAGGTATTTATCCCTCAAAATTATTTCAAATTCTCTACCAATCTTTTATTTTTTTTTTAAAGATTTCATTTATTTATTTGAGAAAGAGAGAGCATGTGGGGTGGAGAGGCAGAGGGAGGAGCAGACTCTGCTGAACAGGGAGCCCAATGACATGGGGCTCAATCCCAGGACCTGGGTCCATGACCTGAGCTGAAGGCAGATGCTCAACCAACTGAGCCACCCAAGTGCCCCATTTCCACTGATCTTTTTTTTTTTTTTTTAAGATTAAAAAAAAAAATTATTTGACAGAGAGATTACAAGTAGGCAGAGAGGCGATGCAGGCCTGGATCCCAGGACCCTGAGACCATGACCTGAGCTGAAGGCAGAGGCTTAACCCACTGAGCCACCCAGGCGCCCCCCATTTCCCCATTTCCATCTTTTAAAATTTTTTTTTTATTTCTTATTTTTTATTTTTATTTATTTATTTATTTTTCACTGATCTTAATACAGATTGCTCGCTTATCAGAGTGGATGGTCAGTCAGTGCTCAGTTAGTGATGTTCATTTTTTCACCATAGGTTATTCTACACTTAATCTCTATTGCAGAGATTCATTAATTTGGAAAACTTTTAAGAAATCAGATACTTAAGACATACTACTCATTTACTTTGCCATTTCCTGCTGTTTGAGTTAAAGTTCTGTGGACATATGGGGGTTGAAAAATAGCTCTAAAAACCACAAAGAGGTCACTAGTGTTGACAACTCTGAATCCCTCTGAAAAATAAGCACCTGCTCTTCTTATTTACTATAATAACAAATACCTGGTCTCTGTACAGGTCAAACAGGTTTTTAAAATATTTTTTAAAAGGCAATTATTTGATATAAAGACTGTAGCTGTCTTTGGGCTTTGGTAATAAGATCTTAATCAAATATTGGGGGCTTCTGATATTATGAAAATGCTTTGGCTAAATATTAATGGGGAAAGTTCAGGCAGTGTGAAAGGTTTCAATGTGATATACAAGTACATATTGTAGCCATGTCTTCATTAGCAATGAGCATGAGGAACAAGTCTAACATGACAACCAGATTGCTGCGAAATTATTTTATATGCTTAATTATGGCTTACTTTAAAATTATGGTTTGGTTAGCTGCTGAAGTAAAAAGCTGGTTAAACCTATTAAAAATTTATTATAATAGAAAGCAAAGGATGCACCTTTGACATGCCTGCTACCCATAGTAGGTTGTGATCATTTTGTTAGCAGGGATTTTTTTTCAATTGGCATTCTCAATGCTTACCCCAGTATTTGGCCCATAAGACATGCTAAATAATGAATAAATGAGTGTCTGATTTATAGCACCCTGAACAATAAGGGTAATATAGTATCTACTGCCCAAATGACAGAATTCAGGTAAAAATTTCAGAGATGCATTGCCCAATATGCTAGCTATCCAACACATGTGGCTATTTAATTTAAATTAAAATTAATAAAATAAATTCAGTCCCTCAGTTGCATAGCTAAATTTAAATGCTCATAAGCCAGATGAAGGCAGTGGCTACCATATTGGCTAGTGCGGATATCAAATATTTCCTTCATTGAAAAAAGTTCTGTTGGATAGCACTTTTTTTTTCTTAAAGTTTTATTTATTTGAGAGAGAGAAAAAGAGAGACTGAGCACGACTGGGGCACAGAGGGAGAAGGAGAAGCAGACTCCCTGATCTGCAGAGAGTGCAACACAGGGCTCAATCCCAGGACCCTGGGACTGTGACCTGAGGTGAAGGAAGACAGTTTACCAACTGAGTCACCCAGCCACGCTTGAATAGCATTTTCTAAAGAGTGTGGTATTTTCTTCATATAAAAAAAATTCTAAAACCTCATTGTTCCATTATATAAATACCAATATATTCAGATGATTTCACAAACATGAATACTCTCAATATATGTCTTTGTCAATTTGTAGTTTGTTATATTCTTACAATTCTTGGTGGCTTTTTTAATAGGTTCTTACAATCCTTGGTGGCTTTTTAATAGGTTCAAAAGACTAGAGAGGAGCAAAACAAAACAAAAAAACCACTTTAAGCATGTAATTATCACACTTATGCCTATTAAATATTCAGACTCCTAGATCCTGCCTTCAAGATCCTGACCCAATAGGTCTGAGGTTATCTTAACAAAAATACATTATTAGATCTCCCCAGGTGATTTTGATGCATAAGGCCCAGGGGCCACATATTAAAAAATTAAGCCTAAGAATTACAAGGATTCTTACTTCACTTATTCTTACTTCACTGATTCAATAAAACATATTAACTCTCTCTATATTATGGGCCCCGATCTAGGCACTAGGGCTATAAAGACAGAGAAAGAGAAGATATCAATGGGGAAAGTATCGATGGGTGGTACTTTTTGCACATTTGCCCCTACACCACTAATAGGCACCCTAGCCACCCCTCTAAACCTGCTCTCAGGTATTCTCCAGGTGGATACTGACTTGTCTTTGTATGCAAAGCTGAGTCCAGGAAGAACTTGATACTAGCAGTAGAAGTAGTAGTAGTCGAGCAAGCAGAAAAAGGAGAAAAAGGTGGAGGATGAGGACAAGGTGGAAGAGGGGGATGAAGAGAACAGGGAGAGGGGAAGGGATAGGAAGAGGGGAAGAAATTTAAAAAAGAAGGAGAGAAGAAATGGGTTTGAGAGGTAGAAAGGAAGGAGAATGGATAAACTTGGTGACTGGATGTTGGACAGGGCAATAAGCAAGAGAAAGGGGTCTGGAGTGGCATTTAGCTATCTGGTTCAGGTTGGTAGATAGTGAGGCCATTCACCTAAATATGGAATACAGAAAGAATTATAATTTGGAGGGAAAGAAGATGGTTCACTTTTGATATGCTTGACTTAGATGCTGCTTCTGGCATTTCAAATTAAAGACACCCAGAAGGCAACGGGGTATATAGTTTTAGAACTTTAATGATACAGATTTGGGATGCACCAGTGTTACATGAAACCATGGGTGTGAATGAAATCATATAGAAAAATAAAATTATACTATAGAGAGAAAAGAGAAGGCTCAAAAGGAAGGGAATTTGGTGGACATACATTTTTAGATATTGACACTTAACTTGTTGTGGGTTGATGAGCTTTCTGAAAAATCAGATGATTTCTAGAGAATGTCAAACATCACAGACTTAGAAAATGTTACAGTTTCCAAGGTGTTGAGACTCCTTTTGAGAATTTCCACATTTCAGGAGTTTAAAATGACAAAAGAGGAAGGGAGGCCCATGAAGGACAGTGAGAAGAGGAGTCAAATTAGTAGGAAAACCAGATTTCCAAGTCATGGAGATTTAGTCACCTGAGCTAACACAATAGCAGAGAGAAACCAGGTTAAATGAGCATCCTGCTTCTCTTTTATTCCTGATCTTAAAATCAGGAAAGTAAATTCATATTTAAGTCATTTACTGAATTCCCTTTTTCTTCATAGTCCCTCAGAGTTAGCAATTGAATTCTCTCTCCATTCTATTTTGGGTTTTCTTTCTTTGACTCATAGAAGCCATGGATTCGTTAACTCAGGAAAGAGAGTTTCTCAGAGTTTATCAGCAACCCATTGTAGTTTTTTCTCTTCCACACAGGTATAAAATAGGGCTTTAGAAAGGCCAGCTTGAATTTGTGTTTCCTTGGGATCCTTGCCTTTTATGTCACTCTTACCTACAGAAGTGATGATGACTGTGAAATGAGCTTCATCTCGCCGTCCAGTTACATTGTTGTAAGCACAGCACATATAGTCAGTTGTCTTCTGGGCTACCTTCTCAGATGCAACTTCCAAGCGAGGCCCGTGCTTAATGACATATGTTGTATTGTCAGTCCTCCGGATCCAGGAATAGGTATTGGGGGGATAAGAATCAGCAGAACAATAAAATAAGATGGCCTCTCCAATGTCAACAGTGAACACTTCCCCTACTTTTAGCCCTTTGTCAGAATTAACTCGAAGTCCATAAGGTCCATCTGCATTGATTAAAAAAAGAAATAAAGGGATGGCATAAATAATCACAACATAGTTAGAGAGTTTGGGAGAGCTCAGCAGCATTTTACTTTCCATGAAAGTCTTCAAGTTAAACTTGGGCAAAAAGGTACTCATTTAGATTCCCAATAAATCATGAGGACCTAAAAATGTGTTATTCTGATATCCATGACAATGGAAATTATTTGAGATGTGACTGAACTTATCTGAAATTATTTGAGATGTGAATGAATTTATCTGAAACTTAGTATGTAATATTAAAGACACTGCCATCATATCCGTGTGCTAAGATTTTTTTTCAATTAAGCTAAGCTTTTTAAAAAAATTTACATTCAGTTAATCAACATATAATGTATTATTTGTTGTGATTCATCAGTCTTATATAATACTAGTGCTCATTACAACACACACCCTCCCCAATGTTCATCACCAAGTTACCCCATCCCTCCACCCCTCTCCCCTCCAGCAGGTATGCTAAGCTTTTGAGTAATTAATGTATTGATAAATCTGTAATTGTGCTAGACAAGTACCATCTTTCTGAAACCATAATTGCACTTGAAAGCATGTTAGAAATAGATTATGGCCATTATTTTCTCATTAACAACCATACTTTGAGTATTATCTATTTTTCTTTTTAGTTCTAAGGGAGGTCACACAAATATTTACAAAATACAGTTTCACATGGAGCACAGATTTGTGCAGACAGATGCAGAAGTGTCCCATATTTTCATGACATATTAGCAATTAAAGAATTTAAAAAAATTTTCCCTGCAAACCAAGCTTAGAGTCCTCTTTGGAAAAAATACTTCTTCATTATCATTAACAAATATTCATTGATTGGGACACCTGGGTGGCTCAGTGGGTTAAGCCTCTGCCTTTGGCTCAGGGCATCAGGCTGTATGCTCAGTGGGGAGCCTGCTTCCCCTCTTTCTCTGCTTGCTGCTCTGCCTACTTGTGATCTCTTTCTCTCTGTCCAATAAATAAATAAAATCTTAAAAAAAAAAACCCAAAACAAATATTCATTGATCACCAGCAAACTAATCATGGATATCCCATGGTGTTTTTCCTTATTGCAATTTTCTTGTGGCATTTTGCTATGTGTATGTATGGCACCACATTGCCTGTAGACAAAGACATATTTCCCATTGCTTTCTTCAGAAAATAAAGACAGAGATGGAAAAATTTCCCAGCTAGATAAAGTCTATCTTGTTCAGTCTAAATCCTGGTTTATATTCTAAAAACTTTAAGGTTTAGATAAGATTGTATTCAATTTTCAGCTGATCATCACCAACATCTATTGGCTTACCTCCATATGAAAGCACTTTAAGTACTTACACAACAGCATTTAATTTTTAAAGCAACCACATAAGGTAGATGTTATTATTCCCATTATAAGATATAGGAAGTGACATTTAAAAATTAATTTTCCCGGGACGCCTGGGTGGCTCAGTTGGTTGAGCGGCTGCCTTCGGCCCAGGTCATGATCCCAGCATCCTGGGATCGAGTCCCACATCGGGCTCCTTGCTTGGCAGGGAGCCTGCTTCTCCCTCTGACTCTGCCTGCCACTCTGTCTGCCTGTGCTCACTCTCACTCGCTCTCTCTCTGACAAATAAATAAATAAATAAAATCTTAAAAAAAAAAAAATTAATTTTCCCATGGTCCAAAGTTTTTAATAGCAGAGCTGGAACTCTAAAATATATGCATTTGATCATTCACATTACAGCCCCCAAAATATATATCAGAACAGTTTCTTGTTATGTAACTATAGTATTAGCTCTAAAATAAGTTAAAATTGTCTCATTATTATGAATTCTGTACTCAGTTAATCAAGTAATCAGTCAACAAATTCTTATTTGAGAGATACTATTAGACAATATATTTAATACAAGAGAGAAAAAATTCATAAGATACAGTTCCTACTCTCAAGGAATTAATAACATGGAAAAGGCTATAGATGGTTTGCTCAGTAATAACCTGATCTCAAAGGTTCTGATTTTTTTTCAAAAAAGTACTATTTATCTCTCATTATAGGGAATAATATGATATAATGATTACACAGTAGTCATTATCAGTTATTACTATGTTAAATCCTGATTTTGTCAATAATTAGTTAAGTATTCTTCAGAAGTTATTTAAACTTTTAGGTCTCACTTTCCTCACCTTTGCTACAAAAAGTTGACTAAATGAATGGTCACCAAAGTTCCTTCTCCCTTTGAAATACCTTTGAATGACTGATACCATGCTAAAGCTATTTTGGATACTGGGAAGCCAACCTCAAGTTTTCAGATTCCCAGAGTGGTTCTCTTTGATGTCAGTATTTTCTGACCAATTTACTGTTGGGGAAACACATTTCCTAAGATAAAACAGAAGCTAAATATGCAAAACAATAAATTATATTTAGCTAGGGAAAACAAACTTTACACATATTTGCTTCCTAAAGACATAAACATCTGCAGGGAAGCTATAGATTAACATTAAGATGTACATGTGAGATGATCCTGATTTCAAAAGGCAAATAAAGACATTAGTATCTTCAAATATGAAGTAATCAGGAACTGGAGATGGAAGATTAAAGGAAGAGAAATGAATGCCCTTTCCAACACTGTACTAGCTATACTAGAATGCCATTATATGGCTCTCTCATTTCAGGCTATGATACAATCTCTGGAGAAAACCATTCCTTCAGAACTGTGGCTAAGTGGAACCCTCTTATTCTGAATTCCACCAAATGGTAGTTTATGTAAGGGAATGAAGAGTTGTTTTCACTCACTCAACCAAAATAAATACTGAGATGTTGCTGTGTGCATAAGTATTGTCCTAGGCATTATTGGAGAATCCAAGTATCACAGAAATGGTTCTTGTGGCTATTCTCCCAAGCCCCATGCAGCATCAGGGTCTTCAAGTTGTCAGCATTGGCAGAACATTAAAGAAGCAAAGACCACCAATTGGCATTATTTACATGGTAGGAAACCAAGAAGAGGAATCAACTAAAGTTTGGAACAAGATACCCAAGTCTGTGCACAAAACCTAAAGTCTGAGAGGGCTTTTCTGTGAGCACTGATTAAACAAATGTAGTGTAGTTATAAAAATAAACCCATTCAATTTAAGTTTGTCTTCACTGGCTTTCAGGGTTTACAGAATGTGACTATAAAAACAAATTGCTTGATAATTTGACACACATAAAAATGAGTAATATTCTGTTCAGTGCGCTGACATTTCTCAAAACTTTTTTGAGAACTCCTCCATTGGAATTGCCTTAGGACCCTGGAACATGATGGAGTATTGTCAAAAGTAGTAATTCGTTCATTTTGGCGAATGGGCTCAATTTGTAAAGGAAACCCGCAATCACTTACAGTGAAATTTGGTGAATAAGGTTGATTATCTAATTTAATAATATTGTTCTTGTTTAAAATAAAACATGCTTTTAAAGAAAGGACTCTTGGCTTATCTTCCCTATATGTACACATATTTTGATCTTGCTACTTCCCCATTTGTTGGGTTTCATGATTGGCGTAAACTTTTCTCCTCTGTCTTAATTACATGGTATATCTAGTTCTTCAGAGTTAGCTTCAAAACCTCTCAAACTTTCCCAGCCCCCCATACAAACATTTCTCCTAGTTTTTGGAGCCTGACACCTTGAAGCATTTAAATTCCTTGCTTCTGATATGATTTCTTAAAACGCAACATTCTTTATCTTATTATATAAGAAATCCACGTTTATTGCAGGAAATTCAGAGAATCACAGAGATGGAAAGAAAACTCATTTGTAATTTGACCATTCGAAGAATGAATGATCATATTCATTCTCCTTCCTCCCTCCCATCCTTCCTTCCTTCCTTCCTTCGCTCTTTCTTTCTCTCTCTCTCTACACTGCTTGCAATGTTTTATTCTTACTACACTATGATATTATTTCCTTTTTAGCACTTCAGCCTGACCATCTTTTACTTTGAGGTGCAGCCGAATGCATTATTCATGAGAATGGGCAATCCAATTGAAGACATTTGGAGTGATTCAACCAGTGTGGCCTCTGACATTGAAAATGAAAGCAGAAGGATAATTCTATTTTGACTTTGGATTATGGTTCAGTTTCTTGCCTGTGGCAGAGAACTCCCAATAGGAATAAACCCTTTGCCTCAGAAATGGCTGTTTACTAAGTGACTTGTAAAATCACATATCATCTGTTCTCTTTAACAATTTATGGCTGGGTGGGAACAGTACCGAAATTTCCATCATGATGCTGCTTGCCACCCTGCTTGGGAGCAGATGGTAAGTATTTACTGTGAATGACCTTTTTTTTTTTCCTTTAATTTTTATCACTTAAAGTACTTCCCTGCAGCAGTGCCATATGTTGCACACAAAATGCAGTGGTTACTGGGTTATTATTTACAACAGAGCTGGAAGGCATATACATTTCATGGACTACAAGTAGGTATCTGTCTGAATTACTGACTTGACATTATATTCCAAACAAGTCCATTACTAGGTTATGACATCATAACCTCATACATACACGGCCAGTCTTGACAGATTCTGTTAAGCTTTTTCCTGCCAAAATAAAAAATAATTCCTACTTTCATGGAGGAAGCTGAAACAGAAAGAGTGCCTTAAGAAAACAGAGCTGTTGATTCATGCTGAAGTTCTAAATTATGATGCGGACCTCCATGGGGGAAATATTGGAATATGACATTTTTATTGAGAAATTTTGCTAAAGATCAGAAACAAAAACAAAAACAAAAAATAAAACAAAAGGCCAAAGCACTATAATTAAGAAGCTGTTATGGTGGGAATTTAAACTTACATCATCAAGTAACACTGGAATCTGAAAGGGATATGAAGTAAGATCATCTGTTCCATTTTAGTCAAGTTCAAGAAACTTGTATTGAGTTCTTAATCCGTGTCAAGTATTGCCCTGGGGATACAAAGATGAACAACACAGAGCTCCAATTTGGGTTGGAGTGCCTATGAGTAGAAAGACTCCAGTGCAGTGAGTACCAGGAGAAAAGGTGCTGTGGGAGCACGGAGAACCTCTTAGTCACACTGAAGAGCTGAGACAAGGTTGGGGCAGGTGAACATTTCTGGAAAAGATGATTCTATAAAGGAAGATGAGGGTGTAGCCAAGTGAAGAAAGAGAGGTGGGAACATACACCAAGGCGTATATTCCCAGTTTGTATAGAATGATAAAGATTGCAAAAATGTTGATGCTACATCAAAAGAAAAGATAAATGACAAATCCTCACATTATATACTTTACTTATTGTAACCCCAAATAGACCAAACTGAACAAAAAATAAAAACAAATGATAAAACAGGGCTAAAATAGCAATAGAAAGAAAAATGTAAAAATTAATGATTCTGGAAAGAAAGTTAGTGAGTCTGGGTTGTGTTTCTATATGTTATGTGATAAGTAATAATTGTGTAGCACAATTCAGACCATGATGTTTGATTTTTGAATTAAACAAACTATGAATGAATGAGTGAGTAAGTGAATGAATGAAGGTCAGTAAGATGAGAATGTTGACTAAGTGAAGAATTTTGCATTTGAACATGAAAACTGTCAAGAAAGCAAATTAATAATACTATATTCACAATTACCACTTAATAAGAGTAATAACTGCTAAGCCATCTAGATAATTTATCTTTACAAGTAAGGGGAACATACATTTGTAAATTTTCCAAATGTACTTCTTTGTACTATCTACCATTAGTCTTACTCATGACTGACCTTTCTCTGTGAGATTTCCATAGACTATGCCTAAAAGAATGTAAGGAAAAAAGTTTAGTCCATAACAGAAGACATATTCTGTGAAGTCTGAATTTATTTGGATGGGATGTTTTCATTCTTTAAAATAATACAGGATAAGAAAGAAGATTTTGGAATTTAAAGCATAATATTTATAGGCATGATTAGGTTTTTCCCTCATTTTTATTCTTTACATCCTGTGTATCACCACGTTCTATGACAATAATGAGCTTGGGGCATGAACTTGTACATGTTAAAAAAGAATCTGGGGTGCCTGGGTGGCTCAGTCAGTTAAGTGTTTGGCTCTTGATTTCAGGTCAGGTCATGTGATTTTAGGGTTGTGACACTGAGCCCTGCATCAGGCTCTGGACTAGGCATTGAGCCTGCTTAAGATTCTCTTTCTTCCTTTCTCTGCCCCTCCCCTTCCCTGCTTCTTGCGCATGTGGGTGTGTGTGCATACACACATGTACACACTTCCTCTCTGTCTCTAAAAACAAAAAGAAAAAAAAAGGGGGTGCCTGGGTGGCTCAGTTGGTTAAGCATCTGCCTTTGGCTCAGGTCATGATCCCAGAGTCCTGGGAATGAGTCCCACATTGGGCTCCCTGCTCCATGGGGAATCTGCTCCTCTGCCCCTCCCCTGGCTCATGTGCTCTCCCTCTCAAATAAATAAATAATCTTTAAAAAAAAGTCTTTTTTAAATTTTTTTTTAATTTTTTTTAAAGATTTTATTTATTTATTTGATAGAGAGAGATTACAAGTAGGCAGAGAGGCAGGCAGAGAGAGAGAGGAGGAAGCAGGCTCCCTTCTGATCAGAGAGCCCGATGTGGAACTCGATCCCAGGACCCTGAGATCATGACCTGAGCCGAAGGCAGCGGCTTAACCCACTGAGCCACCCAGGCGCCCCTAAAAAAAAGTCTTAATCTCACTTTTCCAGATTAAAATAAACTAGATAGCCAAATAAAAGGGTATTTAAAGCTGCAAATGATATTTTCATGTGCTTGTAATTGTTTATGGAATTTCCCCCAGGAATTGTTCATTTAAATCTATGGCTAGAGCTTAAAGATAGGCAAATAGATGGAGAGACAGATGTTTAAAAAAAAAAAAAACTGACGTTAAGAAAATATTTTCATGTAAACAAAATAATGTTAACCACTGGTAATGTCTGGGAAAGAAAATGTTCTTCTCAAGGTATTCTTTCAATTTTCTCTTTGCAGGCATCTTCTTAATGGTCCAGGCTTTCCATAACTTCTTGCTGCCATGTTCCCAATTATGTCAGGATAGTTTTGGCTCACAGGAAAAGAAAGAAAAAAAAAGAAAGGAAAAAAGGGGTGGGGGGAGAACTAAGATCATTGGGCTCTTCCTAGGTGCTACTCACTGATTTCTTTATTCATAAAATCTCACCTAACCCTCCCCATCCAACTTGAGGCAGGTATTACTAGCCTTATACCAAGGACAGTGGAGATAAGGAGAGTGAGGACACTGATGCACAAAAAAGGGGTCACTTGCATATACTGCTAATGGCAGAACCAAGGCGTTAGCCCAGGCACTCTCAGTTTTCAGCTCAGGCTCATAACCACTCTTCTCTCCACTGCACTCCCCAAATAACATGTTAACTAGAATTTAATGTGGTTTAAACAAAAGAACATCAGTTAACAAGAAATGTTTCAGCACAAGCTCACTTCCTGCTGTCTCTCACCACACTGAATGATGGTTCTTTAGGATTAATATTCAGTAGATGATATCTGGCTGCTTTAGTATCTTGTTTTGCATTTTGTACCTTCTATGTGAATGTAAACCATTTAGACCAAGTAATAAAGAATAACGTAAAGATGTACCTACATAGCCCTAGATTTGGTTCACTTTGCCTGCTCACATTTTTTTTTTTTAGGTCTTGTGCTACTTGCAGTTGAATGGAAGTGTTAATTCATGTCAGGATAAACTTACTCAGTCAAGAAGATGACTACACTTATAAAGAGACCATACCAAATCTGAATTTTTCACTCCAATACAATGTTCGTCATGCAGATAGGCACAGTTTATACTTACTTTGTGAATCTATTTCTCAGTCTATGCATTAAGGCAGACAGAATATTTTCACAATGTCATCTGAATATAAAATTATATAAAACTATAGCTAAAAGTTCTGCTATAAAAATAATGCCATTGTTAAACATAAAGTAATTAATGACTGCAACAAATCTCAAGTAAGTTGCTTGCAGTGTGTGGCGTTTTGGTATTTCTTGGTGAAAAACTGTAATTTCCTCCTTCTTTGGTATTTTTAATATAATTTCTTCTGTTTACACATGAAGGGAATGGTTCATCTTTGAGACAATGAATTCTGGACTAGGTTGAACTAGGTGTTAATCCTCTTTGGTTCCCTTACATCAAGAATGATTTATACAGTATATGATATTTTTTCTATTTCTATATGGATAATACTTTTCAGGAAAAAAATTCTCAAATTGCTTTTAAATATGTTTAATCATTGTATATAGTTCAAAAATGGTGACTTTTCCTTTCTGTATTATTGGTTTAATAAAATATGTCCTACTTCCCTTTTTTCCTTTCCTATATATACCATTTCTATGATTGTATGATGTTTGTGATCTATCTTGAAAATGTGTTCTCTTGACAAACATTTTTTTAGCCTAGAATAGGTATGTCTAAGTTTTAGCTTACAAACCATTCTCCAGTCTTTTTTTTATTTGAACCTTTGTTTAAAAAATAATTTTTCCTCATTGTTTACCATATAAAGCCTGGGGTTCTGAGCACCCCATGGTTTAACTCAAACATACCTATCTCACCATCTAGTCTACTATACCCCTTGCTGTATCCTTTGCGCTAACTAAACTGGACCATTTGCCTAAACTTTGACCTCTGCTTTGGGTTTGGGTTCCTCTGTCCTCATTGACTGAAATGGTTCTTCCAGACATTGTTACTTGCCCCAGTCATGCTCATTGTTCAAGATTCATCTCAAATGTTACTTTCTACAATAACAGTTCTCTCTAGCCAGAAGTATTCCTTCTCTGAATTTCCAGAGCCTCATAATATTATAGTGATAATAATGGCTAATAGTTGTAGAGTACTTACAATGGGTCAGTCACTGTTCTAAGCCATTTGCATGTAGGAATAGATTTAATCCTCACGGTGACTCTATGAAATAGGTCTTACTTGGTATTATAATGGTCTTATCACCATTATATGGATGAAGAAACTGAGGCACAAAGAAGTAAGGTAGTAGATCTACGATTTGAACCCAGGCCTCTGGCTCCAGAGTTCTTATTCCTGGCCATTACAGTCCTTTGTAACTTCCCTATGGCATTAATGATATTCTATTTCACACACTTTATTGTGTACATTTTCTCACTTCTGCTTAACTCTAAGATAGCTTCCTCTTTCAAGATTCAATGATTCCATTTCTCTTGGCTTAATTTTGCTGGATCAAGCAAACCTCACTGGATACCTGAATCATACTATTTCACTCCTCTCCCTGCATTTGCTCTTCCTGCCCCGCCCCAATGCCGGAGCTCAGTTTTACTACTGAGCTTTATCTGGTTGGAAAAACTGACATTTTGTACATAGGCTGGTGCTTTTTTCCAAAAAGTTAGTAAAACTTCCTGAAGAGGACTCCATCAATTCTGTATTGAAGAAAATAGATTCAATAATATAAACAGCCTCTGTTTACTGAATGTTGGCTTTGTGTCAATCATTGGCTATTTTTCAGACACCTTATCAAGTCACAGCAATGTGGTGAGGTAGTCTTGACTATCTCCATTTTACATAAGAGACTCAGAAAGGTCAAGGAATTTCTTAAGGTCATATAGGTAATGATAGAAACCATCTCCTACTTAGGTTTATCTATTTCCTATAACCTAAACACTCGGTTTTGGAGCCTCTCCTAGTATTATTATACAGATAATATGTGACCAGTAAGTAGACACAGTTAATTCTTCCCAATGATTCAACTATCTGGAACCTCTACCCTCATGTCACAGGGTTGAGAAGTTTTCCTTCCCCATCTCTCACTCTTTTTGTTACACTGCTGTTGTGGCTATGCTTTAAGCTACATAGTAACTGACGAGAAGACTTCCCAATGTGATAGGTCATTGGTTCTCAACTAGGGGAGATTTTGCAACCTTCACAACAGGGAACATATAGCAATATCCAGAGACGTTTTTAGTTGTCACAGTTGAAGGTGGGGAGACCAGGGATGCCATTAAACATCCTATAATACATAAGACAGCCTTCACAACAAATATTAGTCCAGCCCAAAATGTCATTAATGTGGACCCTGAGAAACCCTGTGTGAAGCCGAAATTAGACTGCAAAACTAAACATATTAGAGGTGGTGCTATGAAGTAGAGGGGACTGGGAAAAATAATATGATAAAGAAAGAGGGATCCTGCTTGGGCTAGGATGATAACATGACAAACTGAAGAGTCTGATGACAATAACAGCAACAACAACGAAAAAAAAACAAAGAAAATTGAGATCTGAAATAATTTCTGATCCTCTGGGAACCTCAATACCTTACTGCAGAATAATTATGTTTTCTCTAAAAATGGAGCTGAGAAAATGGGCAGAGAGGACAGCCCTCGGATGTAGTACCCATGCATAATCTAGGAACATTCTTTCTCCCTGTGGTCAGCTAGAGTACCCCCTCTCCCAGTTTATGATCACCAATTATTTGATCTTAGAGTAAATAAATAAGTGTCTTCTGAATTGGCCTTTGTTTCTTAAAATTGAGGTTCCTACCTTGCACTGGATATAAGGTCACACAACGGACCAAGTCAGAAAATGTATCCTGAAAAGCTCACAGCCAGTATCTCACCTTGATCTTCAAGAAACAGGGTCATACTACTAGTTATATTTCATGACAGACATACTTCATAGGTCATGGGACCTATGAAAAATAATAAACTTCCCAGAAGAAACGTCATGAATATATATTTGTTAAAAACTTACAGTATATGGTAGGCATAATGATGTCACTTTCCACTTCACTGACGGGATTCTTCACCAGGCAACTGTAATTCCCAATATCTTCTTTGGTCACTGGAGCAATATGAAGGGTACTGTTTTGCAGAGAAAAGGAGGTGGTGGAGCTGGTGTGGACAGGCCTTTCATTTTTTAGCCACTGGTAAACCAGCCGGGTGCCCCCCTCCACGAGGCATGTCAGGGTCAAGTTCCCTACATATTCCACAGCTCCAGAGGAAGGCTGGGTCTGCACCACTGGTTTTGTTACAGGATCTGCAGTATCAAAAAAAAAAAAAAAAAAAGAAATGGTTTTTGCCACTACAGAATTATAATACAAGTCTGTGTGGTCTTTCAAATATCAAATCCTGGGGAAATGATTCTAAAATTTTATATTTTTGTAGATGTAGACAGTTCAGAAAATAAAGAAAAATTCATGGAAAATGCAAAATGATAAAAATATAAAAATATCATTTATAGCAGAGATAACCAAATTCTGGAATGTACTCTTCAAGGATTTTCTTTTTCTTTTTTTTTTTTAAGATTTTATTTATTTGCCAGAGAGAGAGAGAGTACACACAAGCAGGCAGAGAGGCAGGCAGAGGCAGCGAGAGAAGCAGGCTCCCTGCTGAGCAAGGAGCCCGATACATCAGGACTCCATCCCAGGACCCCAGGATCATGAAACGAGCTGTAGGCAGCGGCTTAACCAACTGAGCCACCCAGGTGTCCCCTTTAAGGATTTTCTAATGAAAACCTTTACTCTATTAGATAATGCAGTTAGTTCAGACAACACCAACTTCCTTATTTCCTGTTCATTGTGCTTTTTCCCACACCATAAAGGTACATTCTCACGGGCAAAGTTTACATGGCATTTTCCTTTCTTGATTTGTCTTAAAGTCCCAAGAATGGCTGCTTAGGTAGGTGAACCTAAATTTTTATCCACCGTCTGTAAAATATAAAACTCTTATATATTACACTTGTGGGATATTGAAGGAAAGTTTAAGAGAATCACATTTTAACTGCTTATTTTCTTTTTATGTAAGTGAACTACTTATATGTTTTAATTGCTGTGCAATTGCAACATTATGTTAGCCACTTTACAAACCAGAGCCTACATTTCAACACTGATTCAATTCGAAAACAGGATAAAATGTGTTATTGTGATTACATTCCATTAGAGATATAAAAGACAAATCCAATAGTAATTCCTGTTGGAACTTCAAGTAATGGGAAAATAGTTTTGTCTCATGAATCTGGCACATTATGCTATTTGTCAAATGAACATATCTTCAAGAATGAGTAAATATTTCCTCCCTGAGTTTTAACTATAAAATTGTTAGGTAAGGGTTGGAATTATGTAAGTATCCACAAATAACTTCAGCAAACTTTGTTAATCTTTGAGGTTCTTGGTTCTGTTTGATAAAGGACAGTGACTTGAGTAGAGTTATACAGCAGTCAGTGACAAAATGAAAAGGGCTTTATATCTGGCAATGTTTCTCTCCAGCATTTTGGGAAGATATGTTTAATAATCTCCTTCTAGACACCATCACAGAGAGAGTGAGATGATAGGTAAGTGAGAAATGATTGGCTCATATATTTGGATTTCAATTTCCTATCAAGTTTTAAATTGGGGTTGATGCATCTCTGAAGGGAAATTCCTCTTGACTCATGCACTTGTTTTCCTACATGGAAAACTGTGCATTGGGGAATGAAGAGACCCAATACTTCAGCCCAGAGAATATAGGAGAAAATGAAAAATAAGAAAGGAAACTAAAATAATTTGCAGAGGATCAAAGTAGTTCTGAAGCCTCCAGTTTCTCTTAAGATGGGTACAACCAACTTGTTCATTCAATTTAATCTTTTAGAGTCCCTGGCAAGAATAAAGGATGTGGAATAGCTTTTGTTTACATTATTATGATTTAAAAGGAAAAATGAGTTGTCTATGCTTATTACACAGGAAAAGCTTATGTTTCAAATATTTCTCTGTGTGGAAACAGATGTGGTGTGGGATAAGTCAAATAAGTTAATATCTAAGGTCTTCTATGGGGAGAACCAATCAGAATAGGCTATGATCATATACTTGCCTTAAAGTGTGACTCACAGGTGGAAGTTTCCCAGGAAGATATTTTACACAGGTCCTAAACCCTTATTAAGACTTTTTAGTTGCATTTCGCCAAATAGATCCAATTTTACTAGATATTAACATGTAATGAATGCTCCATTACATTTTGGGGAGAGATGGGATACTACCCAGGAGAATTTCATGAACATTTTCTCCTTTTCTATTTTCACAGTTGCTCTATAGGCACCTGCTTCCACATCCTATGCCTTTGTTCCTCTCAATCTCTCTGGTCTCCACTCATTTACTTCACACACACTTACTGAGTGCCTATTAAAGGCCAGCATCAGCTTTTAGGCACTGCGGACAAATCAGCAAACAATACAAAGTTCCTGTTCCCATGGACCCAACAAATAAAAATATATAATACATCCAGGTAGAAACAGTGCTATGAAAAGAATAAAGCAGAACTCAGAGAGTAACTCTCTCTATATATCTATTTGGGGGAATCTCTCTCTCTTTCTGTTTGGGGGAATGAAGTTATACTTTATAACGTGGTCAGGAAAACCTTCACAGATAAAAGTGACATATTGGCTGAGACCTAAACGAAATAGGTGTAGGAACCATGCTATCTATCATCTAGGAGAAAAGCAGACTAGGTAGATTGAATAGCAAGTACAAAGGACCTGAGGTATAAATGTGTTTGGCCTGTTCTAGGAAAAGCTAGGAGGCCAGTGTGGTCAGAAAAGAGTGAGTGAGGGATCAGGGAGATAGGAAATGGGTCAGAGAAAAACTGGGTATGTTGGGAAGGATCATGTGGGGCCTTGTAAAATATGTTAGTACTCTGGCTCTTATTCTAAATGAGACAGAAAGCCATTGGAGAGTTTAAAGCTGCAGGAGGTGGGAGTAGAAGCAGAAGACTGGGTAGCAGGCTATTAGGGACAGGCCAGGCCGGAGCTGGTGGTGCAGTTGAGAGAGCAGACAGAGCAGGTGAGAAGAAGTGACTGAACTCTGTATTTTGAAGGTAAAGCTGGCAGTGAATACTTGTAGACTGAATATGGGATATGAAAGAGTGGTCAATGGTGACAGCAAAGTTTTGGTCTGAGTAACTGATGGAATGGAGTTGGCATTTACTAAAAACGGAAGAAATTTTAAGTCATAACCTGTTAAATAATCAGGTTTAAGGGGGAAAAATCAGAAGTTGGGATTTGGACATAGCATATTTAAGGCATGTTACTTACATACCTCAATAAGGGAAATAAAGGTCTGAAATTTAGCTGATTCCATAATCCCTCAGAGGATACTTCCAGCAACTTCTATTGTTATTTAAGTACAGTCCTTGAGCAAGTCTCATCCTCCCCCAAATGGTGTATCCAAATAAAATTATTCATGTGACAAATACTGACACTGAGAAAATAAAATTTCCTCCATCTTATCGTATTTTATCCTTTATCGCATTTTATCTGCAACTTTATCCTTGATAGTTTCCAGGCGAACAAGTAAGTTCTGCTTATTGCTTGATTACCTTTTGTTGGGCACTATGCATACACTTTACATGCATGTCTTATTTAATATTCAGAAAGCCTCATAAGGTACATAATGTAATTTGTGCAACTGAAAACACTGAGGCTTTGAGGGTTAATTAATCTGCCCAAAGTTGCAGAGCCAGGACCTAAAGCTGAGCTGTTACTAACTGCCATGCTCCCCAGTGGCCCAGGTCTCTTATAGTGGACTCACCATCAACGGTCACTTGGATCTTCTGACTAGCTGAGAGAGTTCCATTTCCCTGAATGTTGACCTTCACGATGTAATTGCCCTCATCAGTGAACTGCAATGGGTTGATGAGCAGAGACGCGTTGGGCGGCATCATGGTGAACTTGTGTTGGTATTCCAAGTCGGGAACCACAGACTTGTTCACGGAGCCCAGTAAGTATTTGGGCATCGTGTGGAGTCTCTCAAACAGCCATATGATCTGGATGTCCGATGCTGGTGTGTGGAATCCATAGTGCACGGGGAGGTAGAGGGCCTGACCCCTGATGCCATGAACTGTGTGTGAAGGCACGGTCACTTTTAGTCCTGAGCAAGCACCTGCTACAAAGGAAAGGAAAGGTGTGATGACGCTGAGCCACATTTCATAATCTAAGGGACAACACAGAGAGAATCTGAGCGTGTGATAATGCTTACAAAGGAGAAAGGCTTCTAGATACTGACCATTCGAGTACCTGCAGAGGTAAATATTTGTCTCTGAAACCTTCTGCATTTTAAAAACTCCACCCAAAGATTATGTTGATTGAATGGTTTCTTTTAAAGGCAAGATGAAAAGGAAAAGCAGAAGTTATTATCAATGGCTGTTAAAGAATAATGGGAAAAGAGAAGTGGGAAAGATAATTAGTTCTAAAGTCCAAGAAACCTCTAAAAATTATGAAATTGTATTTGAATACATCATACCCCAATTAAACTCTGTGATTTGAGAAACACTGAGGGCTACTTCCTCCTTAGAATCTCCCTTCAAAGTCTTCTGCAACGGCTTACTAGTCCATTATTGGAAGTCTTTCCCTTTAGCCAATGACTTGTTACATGGAAATATCCCAAGGAGAATGGCATTGAACCATTATCATTTATGATCAGTCATTCCTGCCCAGAAGCAGGAATTGGTGTATTTAAGAAACAGCAAAAGGAGTAGACTGAAGGAGGGGGAGGAGTGTGGTAAGACAGGTCAGCAAGGTGGCTGGGGCCAGATCCAGCAATGTCTTAGGGTCATGGCAAACACTTTGGCAATTTTACCCTGAGTGCGATGGGGATGAAACTGGAGTTTTGTAAGCAGAGAGGGATATGATTCTCCTTCTTCTTCTTTAGGTATACTCTAATGACTGTGAGAATAGATTGAGATAGGGGTAGAAGCAGGGAAACCACTAAGGAGGTGACTGCAATAAAGTAGGCAAGAGGGGGTGCCTGGGAGGCTCAGTCAGTTAAGCATCTGTCTTCAGCTCAGGTCATGTTCCCAGGGTCTTAGGATCAAAACCCACACTGGGATCCCTGCTTATTGGGGAGCCTGCTTCTCCCTCTACCTGCCTGCTGCCCCCCCCCCCGCTTCTGCTCTTACTCTTTGTCAAATAAATAAATAAAATCTTTAAAAAAAAACTAAAAAAAAAAATAATAAGGTAGGCAAGAGATGTTTATACCACAGACCACTGTGGTAGTAAAAGATATTGTAAGAAAGGCTGATGGTACTAATAGAATTTGGTGATACATTGGGGTGAAATAAAAGAAACAAAGACAAGTCAAGAATGATTCTAAGATTGTTGACCTGATCAAATGGAAGAAGGAATGTCATTTATTAATGGGCAACTAATAAATTAACCATGGGAAGTACAGGGGGAATAGGTTTTTGTGGGTCAGATTAGGAGTTGGTTTTGGACATGTTCATTTGAGATGCCCATTTGACATCCAAGGGACAATACTGAAAGGATATACTGGGTATGAAGGCCTGATTAATGTGGACTTAGGACAGAATGAGAGCCTGGAGGGCCTTGGGGCTTGGAGCTCTGCCCAACGCATGGTCCTGGCTCCCAACCTCCTGCCTGCGTTATTTGGATCCATATAGTCACTGCTAGTCTGTAGGTTTCTTCCTATTTTCTGGCACCTGGAGATTTCCACATCTTTACCTTGAGCCATGATATATATTTTAATTTTTTATTTAGCATTTCTATGTATTTGCAATTAAGAGACTCCTCCTTAGTTCTCCTCCTGCTATGTTCTGGAATCCTAATTAAAAGCCCTTTGCTTTGACATCATTTTAAAAGGGAGCAATATACTATCAATAGCATGTGAATATTTAAAATAGGGAGAGAATGGAATTTAAATATGAAGTATTTTAAACATTGAGGGGAAAAAGAAAGAATGGAAACTGTAGACAGTAAGTATACACAATACTTATGGGGAGTTTTGCTGTGAAGGGGAATAGAAAAATGTTCTTTTCTTTCTTGTTTCTTTGGATAGATGCTGAACATTATGTTTGTAGCTACTGAAATGATCCACCAGAAAGAAAAAACCTGATGAAGCTGAATACAGATGAGTGAAGGTGGAATAAAATCCAAGGTAAGAAAAGACAGAAATTTGAGCACAAATAGAGATATCTTACGATTTCAATTTTCTCATGTAAAATAGTTGTTTTCTTTGTTTTCCCTTTTCACCTCTACTAGAAAGAGGATATTTAAGCTTTATCTAAGTGATTAGTTATAAATCGCCATCAGTATTAGGAACAGGAAGGTATAAAGGTCTGTTTGTGTGATGATTTCTTTGGAGAAACTGAGAGATGTAGTCTGCTACTATGAGGAATCGAATTCTACCAACAGCAAATCTCTCTTACTTCCCAGGCTAGAGGTGAGAGTAAAGATATCCATCATTTTGGTCCTCAGTTAGCTATTGGTAGAGACTGAGACTGGGTCTGACAGACAAGTTAGAGAACTCAGGAGAAAGCACGAAGATGAAGATCACAGGAGCTTACAGGGAGAAGGAGCTCCCCAATATTTCCCTAAAACTGACCATATGGAGTAAGAATTAGGACTCTATGGGCAAAATAAATATGTCTTATAGTCTCCTTGGGCTCTGTGTGTATTTGTGATGGCCTCTGTATTTTTCTTTTCTTTTCTTTCTTTCTTTCCTTCTTTTTTTTTTTTTTTCCTGATAATGGGCTGTACCTGCACATTCATTTTAGTGATTTGGTTTGTAACAAGAGTTACAAGGTATGAGGACTTGCATCTGTTTTCTTTTCTGGCAAGGGCAACAATGTTAAATTTGTAGTTGTTTCTAGTTTGAATCATTAGAAAAAGAAGGAACTGGTACTGGGAATTCTAAAGAGGAGATAAAGTGGATTTCAGATAAGGAGTAGTAGTTTCTGCAAGGAAATCATAAGCGAGAAAAAAAAAGAGAAGGTAAATCTAGGACTTAAACCTAGTAATGTCTGTGATATGTGAAACAGGGGCCAACAGAAAAGAGTGAAGTTCTTCAAGTCACAATTTGAGAGAGACATTGGGCATTTGGATGGGGGACCAGTAAAGGATGATTGCTCTTAGTGTATTATTATCTGCATAGAACAACATAATATGCATGTCAATGCTTTTCATTGAACCTGGATAGGAAGCTCCTGACAAATTCCTGGTAAGCAATAAATAAAAACTTCTTTTTTAATACCCACTATTACTAACTTAAGAAACATCAAATGTAATTTTCACTCTATTTACAAAGTGTATTGCTGTCTCCTTTTATATTTCAGTGAATATGAAAGTATTTATGAGGTTTCATGGTTCACTCTTGATCTTAGACCTCCATGTCCTACTTTCACCATTTAGTCATAAATTCATCACTTGCAAATTGCCTTGAAATAAATTTTAGGAACGTAATCTCTAAATAAAACGCAGAGAGACTTCTGTATTCGACACTTCGATAAAGTTAAAAATTGACTGAAATGCAAGGTCTTAGTAAAGGACACACCCTTGGGATAAAATGATGATTGGCCAGTCGAGTGGCCTTAGAAAAGTCATTCTAATTCTCTGAACCTTGGTTTTCTCATGTGTGAAAGGAGGGTAATATTAGATGAGGTTTAAGTTTCTCTCTACTCTTTGTGTTTGTTCTTGATGTCCCGAGGTGCTTTTCTCAGGCAGCAGCTACCTTACTTTTGAAGGTAAAGGGCCCATATTTAATCGAAAGGGCTCCCAGAGCTTTGAGGTAATGAGTCTCACGTTTTAGTCTGCTTAAGTCACAATCCCTGGATGTCCTTTACTAAGGTGGTGACCCTATGGTTTTTACCAAGGAACCATGGGGGACGGTGGGAATCCACATTATTGTCTTGAGAATGCACTGGTAAAAGCTGCATGGCTGCTGACTTAAAATTCAGTAGTTGACTTTGACAGTGAGCTGTAGATACAGACAGCCTGAACGCAATTCTGGACAATATTTTCTTGTTTGAGGGAAGTCAGAAGTACTTGTTTAGGGCTGGTTTTTTTTTCCCCCTTCCTCTTTTGTTTTATTTATTTATTTTTATTTATTATTATTATTATTATTATTATTTTGGAAAAGGGGAAGAACTGTTCTTCATCTACATTTTTTTTTTGGTAGTTGCAGTTTAAAGATTAACTAAAATTTTAATAGTATATGGTTGGGAGGCACTTTACTACTATGGAGTGCTAGTATGACTAGAATGGAAATGTTGGTGACTTTTGGATCTTGAATCAGAATGTTGAATCTTAAGTATGAAAAGACTGATTGGAAGGTCTATGATTTTGGGAAGCAAATTTTATTTAATGCAAGGTTAGCTACAATACAAACATTGCAGCCCAGGAATAATGAAACTACTTTAGAAGAAAATAACATTAAGGACATGGATGGAACTAGAGAGTATTATGCTGAGCGAAATAAGTCAATCAGAGAAAGACAATTATCATAGGATCTCTCTGATATTAAGAACTTGAGAGGCAGGGCAGGGGGTCGTGGGGTGTAGGGAGAGAAAAAATGAAACAAGATGACACTGGGGAGGGGGACAAACCATAAGACACTCTTAATCTCACGAAACAAACTGAAGGTTGCTGGGGGCAGGGTGAGTAGGGAGAGGGTGGCTGGGTGATGGACATTGGGGAGGGTAGTGCTATGGTGAGTGCTGTGAAGTGTGTAATCCTGATGATTCACAGACCTGTACCCCTGGGGCAAATAATACATTAGATGATAATATTAAAAAAAAGAAGAAAATAGCACTTTATATGGCACTTACAATAATTGTTTAAGTGGGGTGAACTAGTTCTTTGGTTTATTTTAGAAACTGTATCATGTAATAATGCCTTAAATAATACACTGCTATCAATATCTCTGAATGTGGGGTGCCTGGGTGGCTCAGTGGGTTAAGCCTCTGCCTTTGGCTCAGGTCATGATTTCAATGTCCTGGGATCAAGCCCGCATCGGGCTTTCTGCTCAGTGGGGAGCCTGCTTCCTCCTCTCTCTCTGCCTGCCTCTCTGACTACTTGTGATCTCTCTCTCTGTCAAATAAATAAATAAAATCTTAAAAAAAATCTCTGAATGTATTCAATGTGTATAACATCAAATCATATGAAATTGTATCATTTAAATTTTTCAAATATATACGCTTTTTCAAATATATGTATGACAGTAAGAGATAGCACAGCTATTACAATAGCTTTTTCCTTAGATTGCCTATACCATTTTATCAGCTAAATTATAGATTGCAAGTTATAAGAGTATCAGCAAAGAATGTAATTTTCTTTATACTGTGTCTTATCTCAGCTACTAAAATTTTCTCATTTTGTAGGAAAGAACCTATTGATATGATGTAATCCTTACTTGTAGTGAACTGTGGTAAATAAACAGATGATTAGATATCTCCTCTACATCTTAAGAACACTCTCTTGCCACTGCTGTATTTTACACTACAGATGTGATGAATCTATGCTGTCATACAGTAGTATATTAACTTTAAAAAAATTAGCTTCATTTGGAGAATTTTTCAAGCTCTCTTTTCTAGTTGTATGAGAAAACCTAAAGAACCAAAACTATTGATTTTAGGAACACAACCTCTGTAGGAACAAATAAACCTTAAGGAAATTAATTTTAAAAATTGATGAAATTCAATTTCCTTTAGATATTCCAAATAACTGGACTTACATAAAAATTCAATTTTATTATTAGATTCACTTGTACCTACTTTTTAAATATAAAAAAGAAAAACTTTTAGACTTTCTGCATGTAAGGCATTATATTAACATGGAGAAATATTAATAATCTAACATACAACTTTGTAGCAATAATTTCCCTTTTAGAGACCCCCTTCGACTGTATAACAATAGCACTATAAAGGAATGTCCAGTGTTTAGAAATACTTGGAAGTCATGTTGTAGTTCATCTATATTCCAGAAACAAAAGACTCCCTAGACCAGTTTCACTGTATTGAATATAAACATCAGACTTCACAAAGTGACCTCTAGCTGTACCTCAAAATAGTTGGCATTTACTTCCCCTTTATCAGGTATGATATTAGCAAGCATAACACAACTATTGTTGACTGAAAATAAACTCCTGCATCTTTAGAGAAAATGGAAATAATGAAGTTGTACTTTGAATAGACTTTACAAACTACATTTTGGGCCTCTACATTTTTTAGATTTTTTTTTAAATAAGAAAATCAGATATCCAATATTCTAAAAACAAAAAGATTTCCACATTACATATGGTCTTTACAGCATACTATCAATGGAGAAAAGTGAATTTGTGTAAGAAAGACTGAAGGGATAACCATTTTAACTACTCAGGAATAGTCTATTTCTATGTATTAGTAATTTTAATTTTTAGTTAAATTCTCAAACAAATTGTTTTTAAGTTCTTCTTAAAGCCAGCTTCAAAAATAGTACTTATGAAATGACAGCATCATTGTTGTTATAAAATTAAAAATAAAGTGGGGGCACTGACACACAGGATACTTTCAGAGCCCAGAAAAATGCACAAAGATAAAAAGTCCGTCATGGTAATTGTTGGATTTCTTTTCTAAAAATTTCAAAAACTAAAAATCTAGGTAGGCTTGAATTTGACAACATAAATACTGGAACAATCACCAACTACAGGAAACTCAAACACTTTTTAGATAAAATTACAAATCAACATTTCAAATACATTGGACATATACAACGTTACATATACATTTGAGTAATATCGTAATATTCACACTTACAATGAAAACTATAACAAGATACCAGTGAAAGCAAGGCTCTAAACTACTGCAAAAAGACCAAGACTTAAATTGCTTATTTGGCTAATCTGTTCTCAAAATTTAAAGAATAAAGACTTTTTTGAGTCCCTGTTTACTATAGATAAAATAAGAAACAAACTTGACTTTTATTTACTTATTTATTTTTTTAAAAAAAGATTTTATTTATTTGACAGACAGAGATCACAAGGAGGCAGAGAGATAGGCAGAGAGAGAGGAGGAAGCAGGCTCTCTGCTCAGAAGGGAGACTGATGTGGGGCTCGATCCCAGGATCCTGGGATCATGGCCGGAGCCGAAGGCAGAGGCTTTACCCCACTGAGCCACCCAGGCGCCCCCAAACTTGACTTTTAAAACTGATAAATAAGAAGAATGAAAAAGAGAATATCTGGTGAAAAAAAAAAGATGACATAAAAATAGTGGACATGTTGGAGAAAGACTCTTAAACTCTAAGAATGAAGAGGAGAATGAGGAGAAAAGACTAAAGTCAAGGAAAAAATGTAATAGGACTAACCACAGGGCAAAGAGAAAGGCTAAAGTTATTTTGGAGAAACAATACTTTTTAACACATTTCTCCCTATTGTGTATACAATATTTTTTTGTAATTTTGGAACCTTACCTTTTTCCACATTTCATGAAAGTTAATTTAAAATGAAGCAGAACTGACAGTTTACCACAATATCTTTAATTAAAATCATTTTCATAAATTGTTAAAAAGTTTCACTAGAAATGGTCACAAATTCATGGCCTATGTGAATATTTGACAAAATAAAATACATTAAAAACTGTTAATTTACACATACACTCTGTAAAGAAAAGAAATTCATTAGGCTTTTAGAAAGTCTTCTTTCTTTATGATTGCTGTTGACAACAATTGCTATTCTAAGAAAACCACAATTACCTGTTTATTGAACCTCATTCCTCCTGCTTCTTTGCTGGAACAAAGTGTGTTATTGTTTAAAAAATTCTGAGCTGTTCTTCAATTATTTGAGTGAATCTACTGCTTAAATCAAATATTTACTTTATGCCCACAATTTTTTAAAAAACAAAACAAAAAAAAAACCAACAAAAAACAGCTGAAACATAATTCATGCAGTGCCTTACCTAAGAGAAGGAGGTATATTTTGCACTGAAAGCCCCCAACCGTGTTGCTGAAGGACTCCATGAAAGCATCCTGTCCCATGCATACAGTGCCCTGTTCCCGGTGGCAACTTGGTTCATGGACCAGCAGCTGCTGGTTTATTTGCTAGGGAAATTAGCAGTGAGGTAACAGACCCTATCCTGTCTCTTGCTTCTGTGATTTGAATACAGAATGAGTGTGTATATACAAAGGACACAGGGAACACCTGTTATATACTCTGCAAGAATACAGGCTTATGACTTTAGAACAGCTTCTTTGCGATTATCCGACTATCAGTGATTGTCGGTATATCTCATGAATCATTCTTGGTTATTAATAATCACATGAAGGAAAACATCCTTTTAGGTGACATTATTGAAAAACAGTATGCTTTCATAATGACAGCATATTGTGAAACTTCCTGAAAAAAGTAAGTTGGTTTCCTATCATGCAAAATTATGCCATTATTTTGAAATTAAAATTGTTTTTCTATGAAAATTGAACTATTTCATATATCTGCTAAAGTTACAAATCATCATGAAGTCACTAAGTAACATGTAAAAGTTATATCAAAGAATCAAAACAGAGCACCTGAGTATCTTTAAAAATGTATTTTTGTGTGTATTTTCTATTATAAACACCTGGCATGGTTTTATTCAATCTATGGATCCTTGTTATTTTTAAAAAGCAAACCACAGGTGTGTTTCCTAGTGACAGTGAATCATGGACCATGCATAATTATAATGAAAACAGATAATATCTGAAGCCCCATTTTCACAGCTGAAGCATAGAGGAAGTAAACCAATGGCCCAGAGAGGCTCTTGTCTCTACTGTGGTGCCTGGGCTACAGCTTTTCAACCTGATCTCTTCACTGCCATGGGAGCAGGCAGTCTTAGTACTTCCACTTAATTTACTAAGTTATAAGTTAACTCCCATTTAATTTCACTTATTGCAAGAAGGCTCTAGTCTAAGGCTGCCACTATGTAAAGTATGCAACAAACATACTAACACGAAGCATATAACATAATCTATATAATAAAATCTGCATCAAATCCAGCAAAATTCTTTGTCTAAATCCTTTTTAACAGTAAAGGCTTACTGAAGGATTTCAAGGATAATAGGAAAAAAGACTATTCCTCAAGTGTAAAGTCAAAAAAATAAAAGGGATGGTAGTTATTTTAGAATCTAAGTTTGGGAAACTTTTTTTTTTTTTTTTTTGCAGCAAGGCTCCCAATTCTTCCAGAAGTGCAAAGAGAGTGAGTGACTTTTGGAAAACCTTAGGCCTCTTCAGAGGCCACTTTATAATCTCTCCATAATTCAGAAAAACAGCAAGAACTTCCAGGTGATTACTATCCCACAACTTTCTCTGTGCTATCTCTAAATCTTGGACATACATCTATTGCAGCACTTACCTCATTAACCTCAATTAATTCTGCTGAATGTTTATTTTTGCTCTGGGCAACTCAAATAAAGAAACTGTTCTAATTAATTATGGATCCTTAGCATCTCACTAATGTTTAACTAGTGTTTTTGTTAAGTTGTTCCCCCAGAAATAAAACCCAAATGCTCCTTGGCCACTGTCTTCTGATATTCAGTTGATGTTAAGAAATGCATATGAATTTCAACACTGGTTTGCACAAAACCAATATTAATATATTAAGAATTATAGACATTCTACAGATACCACATAGATTACACTCACATCTTTTAAATCAATATTAA
This sequence comes from Mustela putorius furo, assembly GCF_011764305.1. Taxonomy (NCBI): domain Eukaryota; kingdom Metazoa; phylum Chordata; class Mammalia; order Carnivora; family Mustelidae; genus Mustela; species Mustela putorius. The sequence goes on from NW_025421998.1 coordinate 36,247,706, forward strand.
TTTCTGATTGCCCTTTTAAAATAAACTCTTTCCAGGGTTTTTCAAACCTAGTGCTGGCTCATGATAGGCTCATGATAAAGTTTTTAGGTCCTAGGCAAATTCATGTTATACTTAAAATGTACTTTCTTTTATAACATAGGTGAGAATTGACACTATGTAAATAAATGCCCAAATGAATCATAGCTGTGATCTTTTCATGTCATGGAAAACATGAAAAAATGACAGTATCCTTACCAAATGCCTTGGGAAAGTGCTACGTGGCACAGCCAAAACAAAGCGCCCTCTAGCGGCAGGTGGTAGGCATTAAAATCTTACCTGCTGGTGTAATTTCTGAATTCAGGATGTTTACACAGGAAGACATACAAGGTAATGCTAAAATAGAACTTCAACTGTTGTCAGTTTTTACACGATTGCTAAAGATGGCTTAAAGTGTTTTATTATTATATGAGAAATTTCCTACTATCAATATCTCACATCTGACTTGTAATCTACAGAGGGGTTCTGCTCTACTATACTCTTTTGGAGCCTGTTTATTGATCTTAGTTATATTTACATTTAGAGTGAAAAGATTGATTAATTTAAGCAATCCATATCCCTGGTGATTAAATTTCAAGCAATGAAAGAAGCCACTGTGTGTGGAGGGGAAAGGTCTTTTGTGGGGAGAGGGATGGGCTTTTTTGTCACTTTTCAAGTCACACTATTTATTATCTAGTTTGTTTAAATTGTAAGATTGGTCTTGTTTCATAAGGCAAGTGGTGCACTACATGCATTTTAAATACCTGCATTCATTATTTATTAGTAGCATATGAATATTTTGGAATGGTAAGAACTGGAAAGGTGGCAAAATGCCAATGCCAAGGTCTCATTCTGGAGAGGCCACAACTTTGTGCTGCTTTGTTATTTATGTATAGGAGGATTTAAAATGTATCTTCCTAATCAAACCAGCTTTTATTTAAGTTTCCAGAGGCTCCTCTAGTTTGGGCCATCAGCAATATGCTCTTATCCTATTTTATTGCTAAAACTGTTTCCTTGAATCAGAACAACTTAAACTCTTAGCTCTGACACTTCAATCTGCAAAAGTGGGGCTGGCAGTCCTTTACCAAGGGACTATCATCCAGCAAGCTATCCTCAAGACTCGTTGGCAGGCTGTCCAATCTTTCTGCTAGTTGCTCTGGTCTATCACAACAGCCTTCAGGCAAATGTAAAAGTCCTAAATAAGCCTTATGTACATGGAAATGAAATACCATGCTTCACCTTTTGAAAAGTGTTCTTTAGGGTTTTAGGCTTGTTTTGTTTATTTTAGTTCAGGAAGATAAAAATGCATCATGTATGGCTCCATTATTTTCTATAATGTTAGTTGTATGTTGAATTAGAAAATATAGTTTATTTAGACAATATTATAGGTACAGCTTTTGAACTTTTAGAAGACTGGATTGTTCATTTATTTTTAGTTTATATGAAATAAACTAAAACTCAGAGTATTAGAGTAAAACAAAGTTGTAATGCTTTCTTGACTTTTCAGGGTCAAATAGATACAGAACATATTAATTTTCCCCATTAGGCTAACAGAAAAAGATAAAATATACATGGAATAAAAAAGCTTTTTCTTTTGTGTCTTGTAACTTTGTGTATTTATTATATTATGAGGGGGGAAATTCTGAATTTGGATCTGGATTCTAGTTCTGATTCAAGCTCTAATTTTAAAATGTGTGACCTTGAAATCTTAGATGAACCAATTTTCTCATTTCTAAAGAATGGATTTGGGGGCGCCTGGGTGGCTCAGTGGGTTGGGCCGCTGCCTTCGGCTCAGGTCATGGTCTCGGGGTCCTGGGATCGAGTCCCGCATCGGGCTCTCTGCTCGGCAGGGGGCCTGCTTCCCTCTCTCTCTCTCTGCCTGCCTCTCCGTCTACTTGTGATTTCTCTCGGTCAGGTAAATGAATAAAATCTTTAAAAAAAAAAAAAAAGAATGGATTTGAAATGCTAGAGCTTGCTGCCCGTAGGAATCACTGAAGATTTTAAACAAAGAACCTAAAAAAACCCCAGTAACAATGGTATACTCCTCAGGTGCATTTGAATGGTCAGGTTTGGGAACTACTCATCTTGCATCAGCTCTAATATACATATGCTTTTCAACCAAAACTCTGTTACTACTGTAAAGTGCATAGTACAGCGCTGCCTAGTGCCTAATAACTAAAAACTGAATTGAGTTTCATTTTATATGCTAATATAGTCAGCAGTTTCTGTTTCTTTTGATGCTTTCATGAACTTTTTTTTTTTTTAAATATTTTATTTATTTATAAACAGAGAGAGCGAGCAAGCACGCACAGCAGGGAGAACAGCAGGCAGAGGGAGGGAGAAGCACGCACCCAGAGCAGAGAGCCTGATGCAGGGCTTGATCCCAGGATCCTAGGATCATGACCCTAGCTGAAGGCAGAGGCTTAATGACTGAGCCACCCAGGTGCCTGAGGGACTTCTTCTTCTTCTTTTTTTCTTTTTTAAAGATTTAATTTAATTTTAATTTTATTTATTTTAGAAAAAGAGAGAGAGAGTGAGCAGAGGGAGGAGCTGAGGTGGAGGGTGGGGAAAGAAAAAAGAATCTCAAGCACACTCTGCACTGATCACAGAGCCTGACAACTCCATAGGGCCTGACTCTATGATCCTGAGATCATGACCTCAGCCAAAACCAAGAGTCCCATGCTTAACTGACTGAGCCATCCAGGCACCCCTTCAAGGACTTTTAAATATTTTCACATAATAAGAACTGCCTGGCAATAAAGACTAGAGCAGGCAGAGAATGAACTAAACTAGGATTGCCCAAAAGTGCCTGGAATATTTTATGGGGTTAGAAATAACAGAGAAGCATATAGGTAAACATATAATTTCAAAAGCGATTGTTAAGCACAATGATAGAAGATACATCATCTCATTTATCCTTATGAAATCTTAGGTCAAATATTACAAACTCATTTGTAAAAATGAGACAAAGACAAAAGACAAGACTATAGTTTGAATGACAGAATTCAGAACTGGAAATAACCTCTATATAATATCCTCCAAACTTCAATCATTTGCAAACCACTTTTATTATTTTGGCCAGATCTTACTATGACCCATACTATGGTTTACCTAATATTTTTCATTAGTTTGACACTCTTGAACACTTTTTCAGTTGTCCAAAGACAAATATTTGAAACCATGGGTTTTCTAACAAACATTAATTAAATGTAAATTAATGAAAAATATTGGCACCATACTTCACGACTTTAACACCATACATGAGACCCTTACTTAAAACAACACCTGCATAATCACTCCCTTAGTTTCTGCTTGCATGTTGCAGTAATCATAGACATGTTACTTGGTTTCTCCATACCTTTGTTTCCTCATCTTTAAAGTGGGGATCATTGAAAAAATAAAAGAAAAAAATTAATTGGGAATAATTGTACAACCCTATAGGATGCTTGTGTGGCTAACTACATGAGATAATATATGTAAAGCGATTAGCACAGTTCTCCACATGTAGTAGGCTCTTGATAAATGCTACCTGTTGTTAATTCTGGATTGCTTTTTGTCCCCCTAGCATTGTCATAATTGGAAAGTTGTTTCTCTCTCTCTCTCTCTTCCTTTTTAGAGATTTTATTTTTTAAGTAATATTTACAACGAAAGGAAACTCGAACTCACAACACTTGAGATCAAGAGTCGCACGCTTGACTGAGCCAGCCAGGCGCCTCTGGAAAGTTCTTCCTTAAATCAAACCCGGAACACCTCTCCTATTACTTTCCCCAATTTAACTAAACTCCTAAACGCTGAAATCAGAACTTGAAAGTGTCCTCTATACTTACTGTTATATTTTCTATCTCAACTTGCCTTAGATGAGATGCGGGTTAAAACCTTGGGTTTTACAGTTTTTTTTTTTTTTGCAGTGGATGTCAAGACTGAGGAAGAACAGCCCTAGCCCTGGACACACGCCTATTGGGCCGCACTTTTCCTCAAAGCTCATAGCCAGTTGGAGCGTCCCAGGTTCCCAGGTCACTTCTGGAAGAGCGCCTTTCCTTGAGTTCCTGTCACGTCAGTCCCACATCCTCCCACCCCGCCCAGGTTGGGTTTCCTCCACTACATTCTGAGGGGGAAATCACGTCAGTCCGGTTTCTAAACTGTCTTCTCAGTGCTTCGTCCTGTCGCTCAATGCCCGGTCACCTATGAGGTAAGTTTTCGCCTTACCGAAGCGGGGTGACCAGAGCAAGTACCTCTGTAAAGACGGGTGGTCACCGTGGTCACCCAGAACAACAAGATTCGCAGGCTTAACTGAAGCGTCCGCTATTTTGCTTCCTGGGAAATGTAGTACCTGAACTGTCCTCCTCTCTTCATTGTCAGTGTCCGCGGCTGCCGGGAGACTACAATTCCCAGCATACTCAGCGCAGGAAAGGATGACCCGAGTCAGCAGCTCCACGTGACTACTCACTATGGCTTCCCTGTGTCCGAGCCAGCTGTCTGGTGGTTCGGCGTGATATGTTAGTTTTTTGAGGCAGGGTACCACCGTAACGATTTCGACATGCAAAAAATAAAATCTCTTATGACCCGACAGGTAAGTCGCGGAGGCTGAAGCAAAGGCCTCCTTCGTCTGCGCTGGTAGAGGAGCCTAGATATTCTCTCTCTGGGCTGGGGCTGGCGGAGAACTTAGGTATGGCTGGTGGCAGGTATCGGGCACGGGGAAGCCAGGACACACCCTAAAAAATTCACCGAGCCACCGTGATCTGAGCCATGCTCAGGCAGGTAGCGGCGTCCCAGAAACATTCCTTTAGATAAGGTCAATGAGCAAGTTTCAGTAAGGGCTATCTTTGTCTCCCTTCCTTCTTGCCATCGTTCCAGTGACAGCCCCCGCTACCCTGCAGGGCTCCCTTTTTCTAGAATATGTGTCGTCTGTGAGCAGGTGGCTTGAGTAGGGAGGTGAGGTCTATGCAATAGAGATGACTGGAAAGAGTGAAAAAAACGGATGAGTTGAAGACAGAATGGGTAGCTCCATGACTTTGGGCAAGTTCACAAACCTTGTAGCTTAAATTTCCAGATGTGAAAATGGGAATAATAATTAATTTTCTTAATCTTATCTTACAGTTCTAATATGATTTGCCAATAAGTTAATGCATGTGAAATGATACTTTAAAAAAATCATTGTTATGGCAAAATAGTAGCCTTTTATTTTTACTGCAATGATTATTCATTAATAAAAATTTTGGCTGTTTTTTTAAAATTTCATCTCATAAATGTTAGGGACTTCCTAATAATGTCTCAGCTTCCTTCAAGGAAGAAGGGTCAGCATTTCCTTTAACACACTTACTGGTTATGACTTGGTTTTAGATACCTTTATTTATTCAATTCTAATATTTCACCAGAATTGGCCATTCTTTATTATCTTTATATGAGAGAAGTATAATTTAGAGTTTTAAATCAGAAAATTTTGAGAACTTTGGAGATAAGGGGGATAATCTTTTAGTGAAAGGTTCATTTTGAGTTTTCTTGTTGACTAGAAGGAGATTACAAATTCCAAATTAAACTCTTACTTGAGATATAATCTGAATAGGTTACAGATGGTAGATATCTTGTGAAGAACACATGAGTCCTACATGATTATTATACTCCTTTTAAATCATATTGTTAATGTCATGGAACTAAAATTTGAAAGTTCTGTGAATAATAAAAGATTTAAGTATGTGACAATCCCTCATATTTGTTGAGACTGGAATTAGGGTTTATACCACTTGTTACTTGAGGATGTTTAGGTCCTGCTCCATCCTGCCATAGCTATGTGACTTTGAGGAAGTCACCAAGCTTTTTAGAGAATTTGTTTCTACATCTTTTTTTTTTTTTTAAGATTTTATTTATTTATTTATCTGAGAGATAGAGATCACAAGCAGACAGAGAGGTAGGCAGAGAGAGAGAGAGAGAGAGAGAGAAGCAGGCTCCCTGCTGAGCAGAGAGCCTGATGTGGGGCTCTATCCCAAGACCTTGAGATCATGACCTGAGCTGAAGGCAAAGGCTTAACCCACTGAGCCACCCAGGTGCCCCATGTTTCCACATCTTTAATATAGGAACACTAACATGGATCTCATGGGGTCAGCCTGGTGCTGATGTTCATATGATATGATGAAGATAAAAGAGATAAAGGAGTTAACACACCTGGGTCTTATCAAGGAAGTGCTTGATCACAGAGGTCTCCTGAAGGTAGTGGAATTGTGAAAATGGTGACTCTTCAGCCTCAGTCAATTGCTTATTGGACTTGAGAAGGTCGAATCAGTGCTTAGTTGGTATAGAAAAAAACCTAAGAACACATACAGAAAGCTGGAACCATACTGTGTAAAAAGTGAGATAAAACTAGGAGTTTTACACAGATTTTTTAAAAGGCTATATTTATTTATTTTACAGAGAGAACGAGAGCTCGAGTGGGTGGATGGGGGAGCGTGGAGGAAGAGGGAGAGAGTCTCCATGTTGATTCCATGTTGAGTGCAGAGCCCGACTTGGGGCATGATCTCATTATCCCAGGATCATGACCTGAGCCAAAACCAGGAGTTGGATGCTTAATTGACTGAGCTACCTAGGCGCCCCTACACAGATTTTAAAAGTCATCCTCGTTATGTTTGTTTATGGCTTGATTTCCACATGTTTAATCATTACTAATACACATTTCATTAATCTTTCAGATATGAAAGTAGAGTACTGCCTAGAGTAACACTGGAGATTTTTATTTAGTACTCTATTATTGGGTTAAATATAGTAGTATTACAAATAAATATACACAAAGATTTTTCTTTTTTGTGAGGCTGAAGAGTTTGCTGATGATATCATTATGGTGGAGCGATATGAAAAGTCTGTGCAGCTTAGGTGTTTTGGCATTTCAGCTCTGCAAGGATCTTGGTTTGGAAAAGAATGCGAGGGTGGGCTTTGTTAGCACTCTTTATTTAGATCAGTTCTGTTGTTCAGCCTTCTCTATTATGCTGGCCTCTGTTCTTTCAGTTCATTCAACAAATGTTTACAGAGCACTATGTGCCAGGCACTATTCTAAGTTTGGGGGTGCAGCAGTGAACAAAACAGACAAGTGCTCAGGCAAACATAGGGATTAATGTTTAGGAAGAAGAGGAGTTAGGGAGGCCTGGGAGTTGTTGGCAAGTTGGGATCGTTTATAACCTTAAATAGTGACCTCATCTCCTACTACTTAAATAGTGAGGCCATGGAAGGCCTCACTGAGAAGGTGACATTCAGGTAAAAACCTGAAGGAAGTGAGGAAGTGAACCGTGTGGATATTTGGAAAGCAACATTCCGGGTAGAAGGAAGAGCAAATGCAGAGGCCTTGTGGCAGAAGCATGGCTGAGGAACAGCCTGACACCAGTGTAGGGGGAGTAAAGTAAGTGAAGAGAAAACAGTAGGAGATGAGGTCTGGATGAGGTCACAGGGCTGAGAGCAGGAAGCCAGATCACCCAGGACCTCATTTTGACCTCATCTCCTACTACTTTTCTTCTCACTAATAGCAAAGCCAGGCTTCTATTTTTATTGAAATAGCAAGCAGGGGATTGATCTCATTTTACATATATGGGCTTCAGAAAGATCTTTCTGGCCTCTTTTAAAAGGATAATTTGAAGAGGGAAAAAGAGCAAAACCAGGTAGAACAATAAGGATGCTGTTGCCATAATTTGAATGAGAGAATGGGTGGGCCTTAACCAGAGTGTTAGTTGTGGAAGGGTTGACAAGAGGCTGGATCATGGGTATACTGTAGATACAGAGTCGACAGTTTTTCTTGACGGATCGGATTTGGGCTATGAGAGAAGGAGAAGCGTCAGGGTTGAGTCCAGATTTTTTGGCCTCAACAATTGGAATTGCCATTTAATGAAGTGGGTAAGGCTGAGGAAGGAACAGAGGAAGGCAGAAGGTTTTTAGACTTACTCATATGAAGGCCTCTTTTAGACATTTAAGTGGCTAGATAACATAAGCAGTTGGCTAAGAGTCTCAGTTTCTGAGGAGAAACACAGGATATAGATACAAATTTGGGACTTACAAACACATTGAACTGGCTAAGATCACCAATGGAATGAGTGTGGATATAAAAAGGAGGTCACACTTGCAAATCATGAGATACCGATTTTAAAAGGTTAGGGAAAGAGGCAGATCTAGCGAGGCTGATTGAGAAGGAGAAGCCAGTAAGGGAGGACTGCAGCATCTCAGAGATCACCTGTCCCATATCAGATGCTCAGTAAATATTTGTTGGATACATAGTGGATAAACAGAACCACCAAGTAGACTGGGTCCTGGAAGCCAAGTAAAGAATTTAAAAGAGAAGGGAGTGATCAGCTGTGTTAGGTGCTGCAGACAGGTGGCAGAAGGTGAGAATGAGCCTTTGGACTGAGCAGCATTAAACAGTGAGCCTTTGGACTGTCATCTGGTACTCGACAGCGGCACTTTTCATGAAGTAGTGGGTGAGGAAAGCCTGATTAGGGTTCAAGAGAAGTTGAGGACTGAGAATAACGACTATGTTGAATTTTGCTGAAAAAGAGAAGGAGGCAGAAACCACCTCACATGCTCCTTTTGATCTTTGGGACATAAGTTGCTGGTCTCCTAAATGGACATAGAAGATTCATGTAGGCATAACAGAAGTAGTCTGAAGTGTTACTGTGCTTCAAGCAAAGAAATAAAGTGCAGAGGCAGGTATTATGTGTGCTGAATTTTGTATAAATTTAAACTGGAGAAATTTATTAAAACAGATACCAAATATCAAAGAACATCAATAATGTTTAAGGATTACAGCGAAAGTTTCAGTTTTGTAATTGCAGAGTATCACAGTTTTAACCATGACTTAACTGCTTTAGGGAAGTGAGGATAAAAATCGTGACTTCATTTTTGTCAGTAGAAATTTATAAAATTGCTAATTAAAGGGTTCAAGATCTATAATCCTAAAATACACATGTCAGATATGCTCTGAACATTTGTGTAATTCTTTATTTCTGTCTTGACAAAAGAGAAACATTTCTCTGTGGTTACAGTAATAATATTCAGAATAATGGTTAGCCCTTAAAGAAAGCTTGCCATATCTAGACACTGATTTTGGCCTCTCACATACATTATCTCCGTTATTACTTATTATTGGCCTCTGCATTATTGTCGTATTCATTAGAACATAAAGATAGGCAGGTTAGACAAGTGGTTCAAGACTACAGAGCCCATTCCCTGAATCACTGAGCTCCCCTACTTCCTAACATGTAATACGGTTTCCAGTTTTTACTACTTCTATTTTGTACATTTGGTGGAAAATTGCCATATGCAAGTAGCAAATTATTATTGTATGGGGTGACTCATTTGGAGTAAGGCCTTTTCCTATGTATTGGCATACATTACTTCTTTACATTTCAGGCATTGGTTTCTTTATCGAGTAGCTCTGGGGAGAAAGAAAATTACCTGTGATATAATCCCCCAAGAATTTCTGTTAGATTGGTCAAACACATCTATAGTTTTAAAAATGTTTGTTCAAAAGGTGTGGCGGGGCACCTGGGTGGCGCTGGTAGGTTAAGCATCCTTGGTTTTGGCTCAGGTCATGATCTCAGGGTCATGAGTTCGAGCCTTGTATTGGGGTCTGCACTCTGTGGAATCTGCTTGGGACTTGTTTTCTCTCTCTCTCTCTCCTTGCTCCTCCCCCTGTGCAGGCTTCCTCTCTCTCAAATAAGCCTTTTTTTAAAAAGGGCATGGCAGTTATATTTTTAAAAAATATATTTTGGGGTGGTCATGGTTTTGAATCAAATTATGAAGTTTGCACTCGTGTGTGTACGTATTTATGTGTGTGTGTATGTGTGTATGTGTTTGTGTGAGAGGGAGAGGAAGAGGGATAGAGAGAAAGAATACGAGAGAGAATGAAAGTGAGAGAAACCTGGGTGGAGTGTCCTGGGAGTAATGGAATACTTGGGGGTGAGGCAAAGCACCTTGTCTTAAAAAATTGTAGTTATGACTGGTCATATCTTGTAATAGGAAAGATAAAATACATAGCTCTATAATTTAAAAATAAGCAAGTTCTGCTATATGTCTCAAATAGTTAACCTAAGTATGCCCTATGTTTTGGTTACTGAGGACATCAAAGGGCCAATATAGGGTATCTAAAGGACAAAAAGGCTCTTCAAATTTATGTACCAACTAATTTTATTTACAGACTAATATTACAGGAACTTTAGGTATCTGCTTTGAATAGCCCATATTTAAAAAGAGGCTTTCAAAGAAAATGAGATTGGTAACTTCTTTCTGTCTTGATAACTTTCCTTGGTTCAAATGAGAGTTTCAGAATTCCTCAGTTGATTTGAATGTAGAAATTATTGGGTACCGGGAACTAAAGAATGGTAGAAAGCAGTAAGACGTGAGATTTAAGTTCCAGTTATGCAGTTAAATTGGGTATATTGGTGAGAAATTATCTGGTAGAATCAAGGGTATTTATGTATTAATTAAACAATTAGCATTATTTAAAAGTCTTTGATTAGCTCAGCTGGTTGGTGTATTTATTAGAGAATCATGATACTTGGTCGTTGTTATCAGGTTAATTTGATAATGATTAATATATAAGTGCTTCCATAATGCTTTCTGTCACCCAATAGTCTTTTCTTTTGGTTGTTTTTAAACCATGGTTAAGTTAGACTTCAGTCATTAGTTGTGAAGCTGCCATCTAATACATCTGAACTTCCAAAAGTACATATTTACTTGATTTAATAGTAGTACTATATGTATTAAGTGACAGTTGTTTTTAGAATATATGTTCTGTATATTTTAAAGCTGGAAATTTTCTATTTTTAAAATGGTGATTTCTATTTTAATAAGTATGTTCTGTCATTTTACAGTTCTGTAGCATAATTAAAATTCTTTTTATTATTACTTTTTTTAAGGGTCTGAAAAGCCCTCCAGAAAGCCTTAGTGATCTTGGTGCCATTGAGAGTCTCCGGGTCCCTGGAAAGGTATTGATCTACATGTGTGAACGTGACTTTTCACTTCCTTAAGAAATAATATTGCCTTTGGATAATAATTGATTCACAGAAGCTTTTCCTTCCCACTGGCAGATGGTAGTTATGATTAAGCTAAGTAAATTTTTATAGTATAGTAGGCTTGGGGCTTGTTTTTGCTTTCATTACTCATTGGGATGCAGTATGATTCTTTATAGTGAAGCAGAAAATGCAAAATTGATAAATTTAGAGTTTATTATGGTATCAGCTTCTTAGCCTGAAAGCAGTTTTTTACACACACATATCTATGTATGTATGTGAAACTTAATTGATTTTTCTGCTGTGATTTGGAGAAATAAAATGAAATAATACACTTTTTATGCTGTAACACCACGAGTCAAAAATCATCATTAATCATGTTTTTTATAGAGCAGATTTTTAAGTAGCTAAAGCATAATTTATACTAAATTGTAGATATCTTAGATTTTAATTCCCTGATTTGTGTTAATTTCTCAGTTTACAAATTTAATAGATTTATTTGAAAGCTAGCTGCCTTTCCCTCGGGAGAATTATTAACCATTGTTAAAAAAAAAAAAAAATCCCTGCTGTTTCTCACTCTGGGGTGTTGCCACTTGGAACTACCTCCGCAAAGAGCAGCTCCATCAAAGATCACAATGTCTTCCTCTGAATGTCTGCTCTTGTGATTTTTAATTTGAGGATCATATTTGGAAGTATTGTTTGTTTCCTGCATCTGGCATCTTAATACATAGGGCTTGTTTCTTTTAGTCAGAATTATAAGTCCTGAAATGATGTCTTAGTGTCTGCTGCTCAGGAGAGTGATTTCCCACCCCTATGAGGAGCCTTACCCACTAATGGGAATTTTGTATTTGTAGCTTAGCTTTAATTTTGGGCCAGACCCAAACATATTCTCCAAATGTGGTAAAACTCTAACCAGCCCATTTGCATGAAATGACTCAGAGAAAAAGCTTAGAGAGGCATTTTGAGCAGTTTTGCGTGATGTTATAAAAGGTTGTTGCATCTGATGAAACTGGGAACTAAGCAATAACCATAAATCCTAATTGACAAATAATTCTTTTTATTTCTTTGACTCAAGAAAACAGATCATGCGTTATGAACATGCCTTGAATTAGATTGCATTTGATGTTTCAAAACCAGTGTAAAATTGATGAGTGAGGCTCTTTAAAAAATACATGAACGTATTGCATAAGAACTTACTGTTGTTTTTAAACCTTGGGCGAATTTGTGTTGCCTTTAAACCAGGCACCTTGATGTTTTCCAGTAGGGGTAATTAGTGAATTTATAATGATCTCATTACCCAATCTTCTCGCTGTCCCCCCACCGGCCTGTAGTGTGTGATTGGAGATGACTGGCTCTTGATAGAGGCCAGTTTGGGATTACAAGGTCAGCAAATATAAATGCTTCAGGTGATGATTAAGCTTGGGGCGTTGGATGGGTTAGCCTGGTGGTGGGTAAGTGGAGGGAAGATAGGCAGTAAACAAGGTGATTACAAAGTATGACAGATACTATAAAGGAAATAAGATGATGAGTTGAACTCCAAAGCTAGAGGCTCTTCATATGGAGTAGTCAGTGTAGGTTCCTCTCTTCTCCCTTTCTCCTATTTCAAAATTGGTATTAAATTCTATAAATTATTCTGAAGTTTGGGATTTAAACTTAGTAAAGTGTATTGCAGAGAAAATGCTTACAGTAAAATACTAAGTTTGAAAAGCAAGCTACCTAATAGCTTCGCTAGGGTAGATTTTTTTTTTAACTTAATGTATACTTGTTATGTTGTCTGTTATCTAAAAGACAAAAAAGTAGCAAGTTCCTGAGGATATGGAGAAAAAGGAGCCCTTGTATGCTGTTAATGGGAATATAAATTGGTACAGCCACTATGGAAAACAGTATAGAGGTGCCTCAAAAAATTAAAAATAGATAATAATATAGAGAATTTAACAGAAAAAATTATAAATATAATTACCATATGACCCAGCAATTCCACTTACAAAGAAAATGAAAACCGTAAGTTGAAAAGATATATTCATCCCCATGTTCATTGCAGCATTATTTACAACAGCCAAGACATGGAAATAACCTAAAGTATTTATAGATGGATGAATGGATAAAGAAAGTGTGTGTGTGTGTGTGTGTGTGTGTGCGTGCACGCTTGCTCGCATGCATGCACACGCAGGATAGACCTTGAGGGCATTTTGCTAAGTGAAATAAGTCAGAGAAACACCGTATGATCAAATACTATATGATCTCACTTATATGTGGAATCTAAAACCAAAACAAAACAGAAACCAGCTCATAGATACAGAGAATGAATTGGTGGCTACTGGAAGCAGTGGGGAGGGGACAAAATGGGTGAAGGGGTCAAAAGGTATAAATTGCCAGTTACAGAATAAATAAGTCATTGGGATGTAATATACAGCATGGTGACCATAGGTAATAATACTGTATTGCATATTTTATTTATTTATTTAAAAGTTTTTATTTATTTGACAGAGCACAAGTAGGCAGAGAGGCAGGCAAGGGAGAGGGGGAAGCAGGCTCCCCACTGAGCAGGGAGCCAATTCAGGGCTTGATCCCAGGACCCTGAGATCATGACCTGAGCTGAAGGCAGCTGCTTAAACAACTGAGCCACCCAGGTGCTCCCTATTGCATATTTTAAAGTTGCTAAAAGAATAGATCTTAAAGTTCTCATCTAAGAAAAAAGAATTCTGTATGTGGTGGATGCTAACTAACTTATTGTGAGGATCATGTATACAAATATTGAATCATTATGAAACTAATATAATGTTGCAGTTGTACCTCTCAATAATAGTAATAATAAGGGCACCTGGGTGGCTCAGTGGGTTAAAGCCTCTGCCTTCGGCTCAGGTCATGATCCCAGGGTCCTGGGATCGAGCCCCACATCGGGCTCTCTGCTCAGCAGGGAGCCTGCTTCCTCCTCTCTGCCTGCTTCTCTGCCTGCTTGTGATCTCTGTCTCTCAATAAATAAATAAAATCTTAAAAAAATAGTAATAAAAGCCTCACTCTGTTAGTTTGGGTTCCCCTGATATTCTAATGCAGGAAGTAAAAAAATAAACCCAACTTACACTATTTAAGTGGTCAGTGTAAATACTTGTATAGCAAAACTTTTAAATGTTAACTTCATCTAATAGCTCTAACTCACTCAATTATATGTATATAGAACATTTTTTTAAAAAGGCACCCTTGGTCTTTAGGTATGGACCCATTTCTTCCCTCTCTTGTTATAATGTCTAAGTTGTAAATAAGGAATTGAGATTTCAGTGGGATTATCAAGAAAGAAATAGTTTAGTTTGGATTGTGTTATGTTAAAGGTTCTGGTATAGGACACCTGGGTGGTTCAGTTGGTTAAGCGTCTGACTCTAGATTTCAGCTCAGGTCATGATCTCAGGGTTATGGGATCAAGTCCCAAGTCTGGCTCACACTCAGCGGAAAGTTGGCCGGAGATATTCCCTCTCCCTCCCCTTCTCTCCCCCATCTCCCCCTCTGCTCCTACCTCTGCTTGTGTGCTCTCTCTCTCTCTCTCTTAAATCTCTTTCACTCTCAGATAAATAAATATTTTTTAAAAGTTCTGGTATAAAGAATAAATAGAAGGGAAATATTAGGATGAATCATGGGAAATGGCTGTTTCTTTAGGTTAAAAATAATCTAATATTGGCAAATTTCATATGGGTGCAACTCACTAGAAAGAGGAGGATGGTGAAGGAAAACTGAAGGGCATTAGGTGTGATTGAGAATCCAGAAAGGACTGTTGATTGTTTTTTGTTTTTGTTTGTTTTGTTTTGTTTTGAGAACTATATAAATTCTGAGTGGGAAGAAACCTTGGAAATCATCTGGTAAAATTTCTGCATTTTATGGACAGGATGATGCTCTCTTCTATTTTAAGACGTGAGTCGAATAATGATCCATATGCTGGAAATTTGAAATTTTTGGTGGAGAAAAATAAAAAAAAAAATCAAGAGTCTTTTTAGAACTTTCTGTAGAAAAGGAAACTTTGAGAGTTCCAAAATCTTAGCTTAAATTGTTCAGAGCCAATGTTAGTGGTGTACAAGCTTTGCTGCATATTAGAATCACTATTAACCAGGCCTTATCCAATTCTAATGAAGTCAGAGTGTGTGGGGTGGAGCCAGGTGTCTGCAGTAAAGTTTAGTGATCCCCATGTGACCCCAGTGTGAGCAGTGTTTGGGAACCTTTTGCCAAGTGGAGGACATGATGACAAGAACAGAGAAAGGGGAACCACAGGAACTGTTGTAGACAAAAAATTTTGAAGTTTTTTGGACAGTTTTTGTGGGAAATAGTAAAGAGTTAGTGATGACCTAAAATTTCATTCCTGGGAAATGGATTATTTTGTATTTCAGATTAATGGGATTTCCATGCTGAGGTAAGGATATAAGAAATTAATCTATATAGTATTTACTGACTAAATGTGTTACCCATTTAAAGAGATTTATACTTTTTGAATGATGTGAAAGGTTTTTACTTAATTGGTTATAAGACTTAAGACTTGAGACCAAAATTTATTATTATTATATATAATAATCACAATAGCCATAGGGTTTAAGTTACAGAACTTATTAGGATTGTATTCGAGAGTGTATGTTGAATCCTGATTTAAAATATCAGTATTCAGGGGCTCCTCGGTAGCTCAATGGGTTAAGCCTCTGCCTTCGGCTCTGGTCAGGATTTTGGGGTCCTGGGATCAAGCCCCACATTGGGCTGTCTGCTCAGTGGGGAGCCTGCTGCCCACCCACTCCACCTGCCTGTCTGCCTACTTGTCATCTCTGTCTCTGTGTCAAATAAATAAATAAATAAAATCTTTAAAAAAAAAATCAGTATTCAGAACCTTATGTTTGTATCTTGACTTTAAGTAAACACTTTCCATAGTTCTCTCATAATGGTTATATATCATAAAAAGAGTACTGATAAAAAGAATACTAATAATATATTATTTTTTCTGAGCCCCTGCCTTCTCATATTATTCTTTAAAGATAAAGTTTGTTTGTTTCTTTTTAAGACCCTAATTTTACTAACTCATAAATACAAATAGGATTCAGCTAGGTTTGGTATTACGTGATTGGTTTAGCTATGCCTTTGATTTTTTTTTTCATTAAAGAAAAATATAGGCCGAGGGAACAAAAGGAATCTCTGTTGCAGTCATATTTGTCTAAATATAAGGAGGTATTTTTGTTTGCATACTTAATGCATTCCACAAATATCGAGTACCTTCTCTTATACAGCATTCTGGGAGTTTGTGCAGAATGTTTTCTTGCTTATAAAATGCTTCTGTGAAGTAAGATAAATGGATTTGACTTGACGTCTTAGCATCCATGGAAAGAATTCCTAAAACCACACACTAACTACAGAGCTTGGTTTTCAGAACTTTACCAAGATATGAGGAAAGTGTGCTGGAGTCAGAGTCTGGAGAGCTAGGTTCAGGTGTTGAGGTAAAGATTGAGCTTATGAAAGGGAAATTGCTTTAACTGTGGGATTGAAAAGAAGATGGGAACATGAAGTTTAGGAAATGAAGAAGGGTTAAATTTGAGAGAGGATTTAAAAGCAGAATTTAGGACTGAGGATTTTATTGGACGTGGAAGGTGAAGGTATTGGAAAGACTGTGGTTTCTAGGCGCTGAGTTGAAAGTGTTGTGATATCTTTTCTCAGAATAGATAATATTTCTTCTTTTGGAGAGTGGGTCTGATGAGGTATTTTTAAAACTGAAATAAAAACAGGAAAACAGAATCTAGACTATTCACTGGACTTCTCCCTCTACTTCAGTTTGTGATGTGCCTTTCTTTAGTATTAACGTCCAAGTGGACAGGCATGTGGCAGACAGCTTAATGTTTCTCACTGAGGTTAAGAAATCTTTTGGGGCGCCTGGGTGGCTCAGTTGGATGGATGACTGCCTTCGGCTCGGGTCGTGATCCTGGAGTCCCGGGATCGAGTCCCACATCAGGCTCCCAGCTCCATGTGGAGTCTGCTTCTCCCTCTGACCTTCTCCTCGCTCATGTTCTCTCTCACTGTCTCTCTCTCAAATAAATAAATAAAATCTTAAAAAAAAAAAAAGAAATCTTTTAAAGACAGATTTAGAAAAAAAAAATTTTGATGTCTCTTAAGCTATTATTTTTAATGTTTTCCTTTTCATAGAAATAAATTTAGAAAAATACCTGTTAAAAATATAACTGTTGAGTAATGGAAGTAAATAAAAATATTTGGCAGAGTATCACATGTGAAAAATTTGCTTTCTAATTTTGTGTTTTTAGTATCTGTTAATAGGTATATTTCTATTTATAAAATCAGTTCTTACGATCTGCTTCTTTAAAAACAAATGTGTTTATTTAGATGATTTTTTGCATATAAAGTGATTAAAGTACATTATTTCTATCACTTAAATATGCTATAAAGCTGGATTAAGAGAATTCCACTTTAATAACCTTCTAGAAAAATCTGTAAATCTTTTTATGGAAGCCTCAAATTGTAACCTCGCCAATATTCCAGTAGATGGCACTGAAAGCCTAAAAAAAAAAAACCCAAAAAACAAAAAACCAAAAAAACCAACCAAACAAACAAAAAAAAACCCAAAACAAAACAACTGGTTGGCTTTTATTTAAAACACACAAACAAATGGATGATGAGCCGGGTGCTTTGATGGATCATTATTGTTGTTCTAGTGGAATTTTAAGAAAATGTACCATTTCCCCACGTAATCTGACATCTGGCAATTCATTACAAATTTATATGTCGTGTGTTTGGTTTTAGGGTATCTGATCTTGAATCCTGTTTCTTTTGGAAACAAAACCTATTTTTGTGCAGTGATTTATGATTTTTATAATACTGATTGAATATTGAAAACATCATGTTTTTGTTCTTCTAACTATAGATTTTGGTAGTTAAACATTTTTTGCTCTCATTTAAATCTCTAATGTGATAGTAGCTTTGATAAGACTGTAATTATTTTTTGCATTTATTATAGCAGAATAGCTTTTTTATGTTGATTGACAAAGAAATGCAAACAGTAAGAAAAAAAACCTTTGATAAGATTTGCCTTGGCAAACCCCAATCCATGTTTTAGAAGAATAAAATTTCTTTTTTTTTTTCCTTCCTCACTCCCTCACAACACAATGCGTTCTGCCATTCAGGACTGTAATGTGAACTGTAGTCTGATAAACTATGTACAGAAATGGAAATTGTTTTGCATTTCTTTTTTTTTTTAATTTTATACATTTTGGGGGGTTTTAAAACTGGACCTATGAAATGAAGATTTTTGCGTTTATCTTTTTTGTTTGAATAAAAAGCCTACTATTGTAGATAAGTTTCCAAGCCATTCTGTGATTTTTAAAAATTCGGTTAAATTGCTTTTGAAAATTAAAGAGAAAATTGAGTTTAGAAATGGTAAGAAGAACTGTGGCGTTGTCATAACTCACTTTTTACACTTACGAAAGTGAATAGAATTTAAAGATTTGAACTCGAATTAAAATGCCATTTTAAATTTGTGTGGTATTTTGTATAATTTAAAAGTAGTGGTTAAGTGCAAAATTTGTAGTCTTTTTTTTTTCCTTTTTTTGTTCTGAATTTGAATACATTCCCTTAAGAGCTGAACTCTTAAGTGGGAAGTTGCTTTGCAAAGTTATAGCCTAGTTCCTTAGAAACCATAAATACACTGGAAATGTTTTATAACACCTTACAGTTGAGGGCTCCAATTGTTTTATAGACTTGAATTCCCAGTTCTCATAAAACCTTTTGTTATGTTGAAAGGAAAAATTACTTGGCTAAAACAAAGATGTTCACTTAAATTTCTGTTATGATTGTTTTTCTTCATTTTTCGTAAAATTACCTTGATGATGTGCATTTAGTATGTATGTTCATGCAGCTTTATCTGAGAGCTGATCAGAGTGGAAAAAAATAGGATAGGTAGAATTAGATGCAATCCTGCAGTGTATTGTGACTGCTGAAAAGACAGCCTCTAAAATATTGACTAACTTCTTTGTTTTCTACCACTTGCCTAAAGTAATCCTGCTTGGTTTATTACGTTAAGAAAATATTGCATATTTATGCTTACTTTTTTTCATATAGCATCTGGCACGGTGATATGTGTTAAGATATATCATTTTTAGTAAAGGAAAAATATGGTTCTAGGATATATAAGAATATATTGGATTAAAAAACCATCTCTTTTGTTGCATTTTATTGCCTCTTGGTATACATGTAGATGCTCCTCCTGACATTTTGCTACCCGGTGAAGCCACCTTCTGTCATTTAACCTGTTGTATGCTTTCCTGCTACAGTTCTTACTTGTGCTTTGCTTTGTATTTGTTACCTTATTTTCCCAAATTTCTCAAATTTGAAATTTCACCTGTTCTCTAAATGGCACCTCTTCATCTAATGTGAACTCACTGCCCTTTGATGCTGTGGGTTTTGTTTGTTCTCCCTTGTGTTCTGCCTTGCAGGGACATTGCTTATTCATTTGAACTCTCTTATTACTTCAGCTACTTTTTATACTCAACTTTGTTTCTGTATGAACTAGTATAGGGAATTCTTACATAGTGGGAATTTTTTAAAAATGTGAAATCAAAATACGTGATTCATTTGAGAAAGGTATGATAAGAGAGCTTTGAAAGTAGCAAGTTATTTCCTAATGATAGTATGGAAGAGAGACTTGATTTTTTCTTTTTTGCCATTGTATTTTTATTTTTATCCCCTTTACATTTAAATTCATTATCTTAATTGTAGTTTTTCTTCAGTTTTAATTTTGGAGTAAGCAATGTACTTTTTATTTTAAGTATAGTTGCTTACCATTAATGAGAAAGTTGTGGCAAATTTTGATGATCTATAGTTGCTATATTATTTTTGGATTTTCAAGTTTTCTAGAGCATTAATACCACATTAATGATAACATATATTTGTTAGTTACTATGTGACTTAGAATTTATTATAAAATTCTTTAAAGGCTTTTTATAGTAGCAGTCTGTAAGACTGAAATATTTGATTCTCAAACTTGGCTTATTGAATATTTTGTAACTTTAAAAGAAATCACATATTTTAATATAGTATAAGTAATTCCATTTGTTATCCTGGTCCCCTGATTTTGTCTTTTAAAGTTTTTTATAGGAAATCTTTTGTTCATTTTATGTAGAATTTTGCCTCATACATATATATTGGCTTGCAAAATTGGTTTTAGGTGAAGAATTATGTATTTTTCTGCATCTCCAATTCGAGGAAACCAGTTTGTTAATGCCAAAATTATGGGGTAATTGTGGTAAGAATATACAATCTTGCTGTTTCTGTTTATTTTTCTAATTTACATGCTTAAAGTATCCCTAAAACCACTTAACATTTTTTGTTATTTCTAGTTTGAAGAAAGAGATCTTTTATTAGGGGTTTGTGGAAAGTTTTGACTATCAAAACAACATAATGTCTTTTCTTTTTGTTCTTTTTGTGTAAATTAATTTTTTTTAGTTAGATCAGTGATTGTGACCTACAGTGCACCTTGGTAGTAGAGAGCATAATGATGGAGAGTAAGGAGAAATCTCAATTCTCAAAAGGTGTTATTGGATTGAGCAGGGAGCACTAAAAGTGAAACATGTGGAGAATGATCAGGTAGAGAGTCTTGCAGCCTTCAGGTGCCGCGCGATTAAAAGCAACATGGAGGCTTAAGTGGGTAGAAGAAGAATAAATGAAACAAGATGGGATTGGGAGGGAGACAAACCATAAGTGACTCTTAATCTCACAAAACAAACTGAGGGTTGCCGGGGGGAGGGGGTTTGGGAGAAGGGGGTGGGATTATGGACATTGGGGAGGGTATGTGATTTGGTGAGTGCTGTGAAGTGTGTAAACCTGGTGATTCACAGACCTGTACCCCTGGGGATAAAAATATATGTTTATAAAAAATAAAAAATTAAAAAAAAAAAGGAATAAGGTGATCAGCATCTAGTTAGAATGGAGTTTGTCTAAATGAGTTCAGATATATATTTTCACACAGAAGCTACTAAGTTGTCTGAAAGGAGAGGATATTTTATGGGGATATAGTTTGGGCATTTGTTTTGGATTGAATTCTATTTTGTGTGTTATGTTTCTTTCTCTTCCTGTCTTGGTGTTATCCCTCTCTTTAGTCTAGGTTACTTAGGGTGTCAAGTGTTATGTGTCTGTTCTTGGAAATTATATGGGTTTATCTTCTCACGGTGATATAATTGCTTAGTTCTCCAAGAAGGAATGGCACTTGACCTTTTCTATATATATACAGATTGTACTCTTTTTACAGATTCATTACATTTGTGAAATGTACAATTGTGAGATATTTATAAATGCAGTCATGTTTTCCTTTGACATTCTTAATAACTTTGAATATTTGTTTTACTGTCACTGTGTGTGTGTGTTTGTGTATATGTTCTTTACAGGCAAAAAAAATGAGGCACAGAGAGACTAAGTTGCCCAAGTTAATACCAGAGTCACAACTAAAACCTTTATCTTTAGATCAGTTAATTAGGTAGTATATGGAGAACCCCAGCATGGAGTTATATATCATTGGCATTTGTATATTTAGGATGAAAGGGTTCATTCATTGCAGTCTATTTGAATTTTTTGCTTGACTTTGTACTTGATATTTTCAATCTTAGAAATTTTTATAGTTTTTTTTTTTTTTTTTTTCCTTTTTTTGGAATGGTACCAACTACATTTGTTTGTTAGTGGTGCTGTGAAATTCCTAAGAAGGCAGCATTGCCATATCCTCACCTGGGTCTTTTTCCCTGCCTCAGCTTGCAGCATCTGAAGCAAGTATTCTAAATGCCTGTGGACTCTTAGGGAGGGAGATTGCCAGGAATTTCTGATCTCATTTTCCATTTCATGTCTCACTCATTTCAAACTTTTATTAAATGCTTGTAGGTTACCCATGAGTAGCCTACTCAGAAACCTTTCTGTAAGTGGTGTGGTTTTAGCCCAGGTCTGTTCTCAGTGTCATTGCCCAGGGTGCAATGCAGATTAGTGTGTTGTCAAGATAACCCCCTTCTCCCTGAAGTCCCGCCACACACACACACACACACACACAGAGGAATGCAGCTCCCACTGTTAGGATGCTGTATTTCCTACTTTTCTCATGGTATTTGGTTGCATGCTAAATCACAGATGACTGTGTGTTTGACATTTTAATTTTATAAGTGAGTTTTGGTATAGAAGAGGCATTTTCTTTCCCATGCACTTTTAATTCTGTAGATTTGATTTTTGTATGACTTTGCCTTCTCTTAAATTTATTGGCATTTTAAATATAAATAGTTAACTATTCTCTTGAATTTCAGAGTTTTGCTCTCGTATTTTCTTTTAGCTTGAATCTAAGAGGAGATAATTTTATAATTAATAATTTTGCATATTTAAATTATAAATTAAAGTTTAAAACATATATATGCTGTTTTTTTTTTTAATAAATGAAAACTATGCCCTGCAATAAAATAATCTAGAATATTTCCGTTTGGAGAACAATGTTCTCTAATTGACATGATAACTTCTGTGTATTTAATTAATGATTTTATTAAGGATTTTTGTTAAGTATTTTAATGACTATAAAATTATTTTAAATATGAGTTTCTTTTGTGTTCTTTAATGTATTTAAGATTAATATGAATACAGAAATCAAAGGACTAAATTGTTAATGTCTATAATAACGTGTTGATTAATTAGTATGGCAGAATTAATGAAATTTCTCAGTTAACTGAAGGTTTATTCAGTTATGCAGTGAAATTGTGTAGGATGAGGATGCAGACATTAGGGGTAGGGATTTGTCTGTCAAGCTCTTTTTAGTTGTGTAAAAAGAACTTCCATAGAAGCTTCATTCTGTATCATTAGAAAGAAAGCGTTTTATCAAATACAAAGCTTTAGATTCATAATCAGATCATTAGTTACATTATCAGCACACTTTGAAGGAAGCCTCATAGGATTACAGAGCTAAACTTGGGAATCTTTTCTGGAGCTGGTGTTTCTTAGCCGAGCAGTGAGATTTCCAGCACGGATGTCTGCTCTGCTCAGGGTTTTAATGCTGACTGTGACCTGTAAGTCATTGAGATAGTCTCTGGTTATCTGTGCTGGGACAGACTTTAGAATGTCAAATGATGAAAATATGTATATATGTGTTATGTATGTATGATGATACTACATAGTCACTTTGGTTTTTCCTTTGGTTAAACTTCTTTCACTTCTTTCAGTTGGCACACACAGAATTGAAAATAAAATCTGACTTTTCAAACTGGCTAGGTTTCTTTTTTTCTCCAGTAAATGAGTAGTTTTTAGTATTTTAGTGTTTTAGTAGTCCTAATTTTCCATGAACTTTCCTGTTTCCTGTCAGTTTATCTCCTTGCTTGGAATGGTTCCCAGGAGATTTGTGACTGTTAAAAAAAATTATTATTTATTTCCATGCAGGTAGAATTATAACAGGTACAAGTACTCTAATTGTGATATTTTTTTTCTTAAAGGAGGAATTTCGAGAACTTCGAGAACAGCCTAGTGACCCTCAAGCTGAACAAGAATTAATTAATAGTATTGAACAAGTATATTTTTCTATGGACTCATTTGATATTGTTAAATATGAGCTGGAGGTAAAACAAAATTCATTAAAACCTATTTAAACCCAGTCTTGTTCAGTGACTGAATTTGTGGATGAGATTTGAATGCTTTTTAGGGGTGTTTGTCCCTCCTTTTTTCCTTCCTTTCCTTGCTTACTACCAGGACTGGTTTATGATGACCATATAGTGATTTATTGAACTGTCCACATTCTTTAATGATGAAATTTTATAAAGTGTAAAATTAAGTGCTGCTCTAGAATATTGGTCTAGCAAACATTTCTGTATTTTTGGCTTTTAACTGTTAGCGTACAATATGTTGGTATGATGCCTCTATCTTATATCGTCAAAATATGTTTAGAGAAACTTTGAGACTTTTTTTTTTTAATTTTTAATTTTTTATAAACATATATTTTTATCCCCAGGGGTACAGGTCTGTGAATCGCCAGGTTTACACACTTCACAGCACTCACCAACTTTGAGACTTTTAACCATGAATGAATGTATCTTTATATATAGCCATGATGCCATGATAAAGACTCCTATGCTATGATGTTTATAATATTGGCATTTTAAATTTATAGGAAATTCAAAAAAGAACAGTAAAATCTTGTTTTAGATGCAACCAAATGCAGTATGCATACATGCTTTATATGCACTGTGTACACAGTCAGCCCGCTCTCATTTTCAAGTTTCATCAATCCATTGACTGAAACTTAGAGTTTCTCATATACAGATAGGTATGCACTTTTGTTAGTTTCTGTCTTCTGAAAGCTGATATGGAATCTAGAATGTACTCCTGCAACTGTCACTATCACACTGTAGTGCTTAGTTCCTAGTACTTTAGAAGGGAAGTATGGTTTGAATTCTGTCACAGACAAGTAGGGATATACCTGTGGTTTGTAGAGGGGGAGGTTAGGTTGTGGGACTTTCTTCTCCCATTCTCCTGTCCTATAGGGCTGAGTGAAGGATGGAACTTGAGCCCCAGAGGGTTGGGCAACAAACATGTGGCAGCTTTGTGTCTGAAATCTGGAGGGGATAGTGGGGAGGCCAAGAGGAGTGTATGGGAGTGGGATGAGACATTGTTTTACATGCACAGATTATAGTTTGTAAGTCAGAGATGCGCAGATAAATGAAACCAAGTTAAACTATTTTTTGCTCTTCATTTATGGGTATTTTTTTTTAGAAACTCCCTCCTGTTCTCAATTTGCAAGAATTAGAGGAATACAGAGACAAATTGAAACAACAGCAAGCTGCAGTAAGTAAAATCACCTTTCTTTCTGACATAACCAAATGGAACCTCAAGGAGGTGTAATGTCTGCAGATTTTAGGTTTAACTTAACATGTTAAACAAATATTATTGAACATGACTCAGACTCAGTGATACATTTATTTAAAAGTATAATGCCTATTCAGTTTCCCTCATATTACCTTGATACAGATTTGCTTTTAGAACTGAGGGGTTTTTCCTCCAGAATCCCGAATGTGATCAAAGAGTTTTGAACTTTTTTTAGATTGTTAAGTATCTTTAGGCTCCTTGTCACGCATGCATGACTTCCTTACTACAGTTTCTTATCTCAAAATAAAAGTCCCCACTTCTAGTTGAAATAGGCCTGAAGACAAGAGAGCTAAGATTCAGAATGTTACAGTTGTAGTCACTGATTAATTGTCTGGCATTGGCCAAGTCACTTAGCCTTGCAAAATCTGTGAAGTGTTAGCCTGCATTTTCTCGAGTGCTGTAAAATTCTGTGATTCTGTGATTTTCCTAGCATTAGGCTGATCTCCTTTAATAAAACTCAGACTATGCTGTAGAATATTAAATCATGTTAGGTGGAATCTTGTTAATATTTTAATACTAAAGGAGCAGTAGTTATTTATCTGTTTGAATTTAAGATGTGATTTTTAATAATACATCTGACAAATAAAGGAAGATCTACTTCTTTTGTACTATACTCAAAGGTCTTAGTGGGTGCTGAGATCTCCTTGGGGGTAGCAGCAATGGTGTGGGGAAGGGACTTGACCAGTAGAGGGTTGTGTTTGGTAAAAGCATATTGTGCTTTTGAAGAACTAGATTCCAGTGGATGGTGGCATTTTTTGCCTTCTGCTGATTTCAGCAGGTTTATATATGAATCTGTCTCTGTACTTGATGTGATAGTATTCTTTAGGGAATGAGCCTCATTACAGGGGCCACATAGCACAGTGACCTTTGGGATTTGGTACACCTGGGCTTGAATCCCAGCCTTACTGTGGGGGATGTGGGTCCATTACCACTATATTTAAGATCGTTCATCTGGAAAATGAGAACCAATTTTAATTGATTGTACTAACTGAGATAATACAGGGAAAGCACTTTGTACACTGCCTGACACAGTGCAGACTAAAAACTATATTATCTGTTTTAAACTGTTAAAAAAAAAAACCCAGTTTGATAAAAATTAGGTCATTTTCTGTCTAAACATCTATACAAATTCATATCTATGGAAATTCAGAGCAGCTGAGAAAGTATAGAAGGATTAATGCAATAGTTGAATGTGTGTGTAATGCTTTGTTCTCAGTTGCTTGGGGAAGAAGAAGGGAAACTCAGCTAGTTGAGTTTTTTGAGCAAAAAATTCACTAAATGCATGCTCTGGGGTATCTGTAGTGCAGTCTAGCAGATACCCTGAAACTGAAATAAAAGCCTCGTAGTTAAAATCATTTTAATTCTTACTTACATACACTAACATTTGTCATGGAATTGACCAAGGAAACCTTAAGTATGTTCATAGCATTCCAAAAAAAGCCGCCCCAAAAAACACGTTTTCAAGTTTTCAGAAGTAGAGGACCAAATTACTGTTTGTCTTTTTATGTGTTACAAAGAATCTCAGCAGTACAGGATGTTCTATGATTCCCATATTCTGTGTCCATAAAATCAACTGATTATTTATCCTACGAGTTCATCTTTTAAAAAGCAAATCTTATGCCCTTGAGGATCTTATACCCTTTTGCATGTTAGTAAATTAGATGATTCTCATATTATTAACAATCATAATGGCCATTTATTGAGTTTTTATTAAGGACCAAGTATTATGCTCTCTGTTATATCTTTTTTACTAATTTCATAGCCCAGAGCATGCCAGTACCTGCTGTAGAAGTTATTGGAAAGATCAGTGGAATATTCTTACAAAAATTTAAAATGTAAAATGAAACAGGAAGTATGTGGCGTTTTCTTTCACTTGTTTTGTTTGATTGCATGTTTTTATAGGTCTCTAAAAAAGTAGCTGATTTAATTCTTGAAAAACAGCCTGCTTATGTAAAGGTAGGGTGATATTTTTTATTTTTAATAGTAAAATTTAAAAAATGCCTAAAGTGACTTATACTTGAAATTGTTGAAGTAATTTATCCTCTTGTCTGTAGTTCTGTATTAACATATTGGCTCTGTTTGGTGTATGTGTGGGGGGGTATATATGTATTTTTTTTTTTCTCTCATTTGAGAGAGTCTACCTAACTGAAGAAGTGAGTTTTTATAACTGATTTTAAAGTAATGTAGTTGGATTTTCCAAACTTTTGAAGGCCCAGTGAAAATTCCTTCTGTTTACTTTGAAACATGTAGATCGTTAATAATGACTGCTCAAAAGCACTGTAAAAATCTGTCTTTAAAATATAATAAAATTGGAATCTTATAACTGAATCTGTCTTTGAATCAGAAAATCAGAGACTCCAAAATCCATTGAAATACCTACCAGTGTTCAAATGAAGACATTTGTTGTCAAAGCATCTTAGCAAACAGAAATCATACTTGTCATATCCTTATCTTCTGAAGTTCTGTTGAGTAGAAACATTTCAATGGATGTATTATTAGTATTTGTTTATGCCTGTATAAAGCAGGTTGGATCTAGACTTCCTTATAAGCAATACTGACTAAATATTTTATCATATGTCATTGTGAAAATCATTTGAAAGTAGTCATTTTAAATTATTTTATGAAGGATATACCAATAGTTTTCAATTTTAGCTATCTTTGTTGCTACTTTGGTTTCCAAGCAGACTTTCCTTTGAAACCCACTAACGTTTTTTGTTAGAGTATCATACGAATAAAATAGAATAATAAAATGCCTCCACAATAACCTATACCTAATTTTTTCATAGGAACTTGAAAGAGTTACCTCATTACAGACAGGTCTTCAGTTAGCTGCTGTTATCTGCACAAATGGGAGGAGGTATTGCATTTGATGAATATTTTGTTTTTTAAGCCAGAAAACATTTCAAGAAAAATTGTGAAACTGTCATTGATAATTGATTTTTTTATTATGACTATGGTTTCTAGAATACTGTTCGTTAACTGAATATATATTATGATCTAAAAACTGCACTAAGAAAGTATGTGTGAAATGAAATATCTGTAAATCTGATTATGACTTTAACATGTTACTGTTTTTATATTGTTTTGAATAGTGCTTCTCATACTATAAGGATATGATTTTTTTCTTTTTTTAATTTCCAACTTAATACAGACTATTTTTGTAAAATGCAATAAAAACAAAATGCCATAGAGAATATAGTCTCAATTTTATTATTAATTCATCAAACTTAAAATTATTATGTCAATTTTTCTGTAAGTGGTTTTTTAGTATTTATTCTCCATTTCTGTACTTTTCTTGGGATGGTTCAGTAACAGTTTGAGGATTGGCACCAGTCCACCCACCATGCTCTGAGTAATGCTGATTGAGATTGAGCCATTGAATAAATTTGTCAAATAGCAGTCACAATCCCTGATTTCAGGAGTAATTGAGGATACCACCCTGTCAGTTGCCTAATTGATCTGTGTGAACAGTGTTCTTAATATAATAGAAAAATTTAACTATTTATTCTTCTTTTTTGCAGACACTTGAATATTGCCAAGGAAGGTTTTACTCAAGCTAGTTTAGGACTTCTTGCAAATCAAAGGAAACGTCAGTTACTGATTGGACTTCTGAAATCTCTGAGAACTATAAAAACATTGGTATATACTGGTTACTATTTAAAAATTAAAACTTACTTTTATGGTTGAAACAGATTTTACCTTTGTTTGTTTTTTTTTTCCCCAGCAAAGAACAGATGTGCGCTTAAGTGAAATGCTGGAGGTAAGTTTGGAATTTTGGTTTGGAAACAAAGTTTGGAAATTTGGTGATCCTGATACTATTAAATGGAAAAATTATGCTGGAAGATATTCAGATGTGCATTTTTTTCCAAATTGCTACATGGTATAAAGAACATTTTTAGACATTATGTAAAGGTACTTGCTGTAGAGCATTTTTCTATTGACATATTTCATTGTCAATAGAAAAATTAGATAGAAATTTCAATTTAATTTAATTAGAAAAATTAAATAGAAAAATTTATTTGGGGAAATGTTTACTTTGTAGCAATGTGGGAATGTTTTCAGTATGTTGATTGTATTTGCACCCAAATGGCAATAAAATTATCTTTTGTATCAAACAAATAGGAATAATTTAAGGAATATGTCATATTTGAGTTGTATTTGGTATCTCATATATTAATTGGTTTTCTGAGTGAGCCATCTATTTTCTCTTTGATGCTTTTTTAGCATTTTCTATCTACTTGTTTTTATAAAGCGTAACGTAATATGTTTGTTTCCCATACATGAGGTCCTTCAGGTAGCTACTTTGTCATCATCTTAACATCCCCACTGGTTTGAATACATTTGTCCAATTACAGAGAGGAGCATAGGAAAATTTTTTTATGGTTTTTGCTTATCACCATGTTACTTCTTAACTTAGACTTTAGAAGTGCATATGAAAATTTCATTCGGCATTAAATTACTGTTTAGACGATAAAAACATTCCAAGGCTATTAATAAATATTTTACTTTCTCCCATCCAAGCACTAACCAGGACTGACACTACTTAGCTTCCAAGATCAGTTGGGATCAGGCACACTCAGGGTAGTATGGCGGTAGACGTACTATTTCACTTTCTAACAACTTTGTTTTAAAATATTTATTGATTTCTTGGTGGTAGAACTCCTGAGTGTTGATTACAGCGGATCTCATAGTGGTTTGTTACATTTCTATGTAAATATTATTGAAAGAAGATATATTAACGTTTAAAGAACACCTTCCCTGGGAAGCAGCTTATTATTTTGTATAGGCTTTATCCACGTGTTGTGGTCTTAGGGGGCTGTTACTACGTATATGAGGGAAAAGAATATTTTTTCTATGTGTACATTTTAGGCTTGGAGCTAGTGGTCTCTTTATATTTTATTATTTATCTATCATTGGTATTCTAATCCTTTTGTAAGAGGAATTAAAGAGGAATTAAAATTTTCTGTAACTTTTGGTTGGAGTATGAGGAGAGATTTTTTTTCAGGGACTTTAGGAAAAATGTTTCCTGTTTAATGACTTCTGTTGTTGTTATCTTAAGGAGGAAGACTATCCAGGAGCTATTCAGTTGTGCCTGGAATGTCAGAAAGCCGCCAGCACTTTTAAACATTACAGTTGCATAAGGTAAGGTAATATAAAAATTGTAAGGTGACTCTATTGTCAGTTTTTAACATATGAGCTGTGAACATACAATGGTAACGAACATTGAAAATAAATACTAAGTAGTGTGTTGTAGTGAACATTCTTGTTCAGAAATGGGCAGTACAGTGGTATTATAAGTAATAATTTGTAAGGTGTGAAAGATCAGATACTTTTTTATCCTACCCCTTCTTTTCACCTCATCGAAACTCTTTTTTCATATTCTTTCCAATTTATAGAGTGGCAAAGAAGAATAAATTTATCTGTTTACATTTCTCTTGCATCTCTTGGGAATTTTTCCTCCTTAATTTGGCCCAGCTCATAAATATTGAGAGTGTTACTGCAGTTTGTTTTCGGATCCAGACAGTTCGAGTGTTTGGCCCATCCTGATAAGAATTTTTTTGGAAAATTAAAGTGTGATTTAATTTTATATAATAATCATCTTTACCATATTTTAAGTGATTTTGTATTTGATGTGTTACATCTTTTATTTAGTTATTTATAAAATGTACAGTGTAAAAATGGCCATGGCAGCCTTTGGTATTAGTTCTACTTTATTAATGGGTTTTTGGTCTGCTTAAAAACGAAGGTTTTGCGTTACTGGCGGCAGTCCCTTGGGGAGGCTCAATCCCCAGGTGTAATTTCCATCATTCCTCTAAAACCATCTCAAGTAAACATACAATCTAAGTTAAATCGTGTGCTTGCCAAGCAAACCCAGTTTCAAATTAAATTCATACCTATCCTAGGACATAGCCGCTCAGTCTCGCCTGTATGGAAATTCTGGCAGTCAGTGAGCACGATGCACCCATGTTGTAGATGGTGATTGTTAGTACCTGAAAAATAAAAGGATTACAGAGGACCGAAACATTAATACAGATTTAATTAAATTTTTTTCTTTTAATATACTCCCACATCATGGGTCTCTGCAGGATGTGGGATAAGAACTAGCCATTTTCCCACTAGAGATGCTGTTTAATATTTATGATATTCTTTTTTTAAGGATCATACATACTGAATGAAAACTTTTTGTTTGATTAAGAAATGTGTCTTTGTGTAGCTCCAGTGATATTTTGTTTTTATCCATTGTGACACTAATTAACTGTCAGCCTTAAAGACTTGATTATGTTATTTGGATTTTTTAAATTGAATAAAAAGAGATTTAGTTCTAATATGTTGAATGTATTTGAAAATTTCTAGCAAGGGCTCTCTGGGTCCTGAAGAGGCCTAGTATGCATTTAGTTTATTTTGTGGTGATAAATAAGTTACAGTGAGAACAGCTTATGTAAGATTGGGTGAACATAATTCAGGCAGTTTTACATTACTGAGTGTTTATTATATGCCAGATGCTTTGCTTTAGAACTGGCTGAATAGTGTTGAACTATACATAATGTAATCATTATAAACCCTGTTTTTCTAGATTATCTAGGTAATATATCAAGAAGGGCTTGGATTGAAAAAGGTATAGTGAGATAGGGGGATGGGGTCTTAGAGAGATGAGTGTTGAGTGTAAAGGGAAGTGTTGGGCTCTAAGTCTCCTTTGGGGTCAACACTGAGGAGGACTTGAGGGAGGAGAGTTAGCTAAAGCAAGGAATGAGGGTTGTGGATAGGAGATTATGGGTATCACGATGAAGTCTGTGTTGCAGAGGTAACAAGCAAAATAAGGGCTGAAAATATCTATCCATTGGATTTATAACGAAGAAATTATTGCTGACTTTGTTGGGACATTTGCTTGCAGTAGAAGTACAGAATGAGGGAATTTGACAAAGGGGGAGATGTGGAATTGAGGGGGCAATTTGCATATTTGAAAATCTGTGGGAAAGTGAGAGGTTGAAAATAAAATAGAAGACATAATATTATGCTAAGGCTTTGTAGGGATTATAGTAGAGTTGACTTTGAAAAGGTCACTTTCTATTATAATAGGAAAAATGGATGTGGAGATTTGGTGGCAGGAAATGGAGGTAGCAGGTGACCCGTGTTGGCACTTTGTTTTCTCTCAATAATTAAGAGTTTTGGCTGTGCTAAAGTAATTATCTACTTGATGAGAGTTAACTATACAAAATGTTTTTTAAAGAAATTTTACTTGGGCTTTTTAAAGTTAGTGTGAAGTGGCTTCTAAGTTCTTTCTCATTAAGGTATATAGTGATATGTGGAGGAGCTGTAACTACAGTTCTCCGACCTGGTGAAAAGATCGAAATTAAAGATCTGTAATGGTGACTTAAGTAATAATTGCTTTATTTTAGGGAGCACATTCTATAAAAAGCGTGCTGTGTTTACATATGTGAATTATACATGTAATAATGAGAGAAGTTTGTCTTATTCTCCGAAAACAGGTAAAAATACATACACAAATGTATTAAAATGTCCCAAGGAATTAATTTTACCCTAGGCTTTGTGGGACCTCTGTTAGAGTTGTGTTTTTCACTTGGTGATGTAGTGATAATGTCAGCATGGCTCAGAGAGCTTTGCTATTGGTTGGAATTGTTTGGTGGTGATGCCAGGGCTTCCACCAGAATTCTTCCTCACATACCTGCACTGTTTGCTCTGCTAGCCACCATTAATCCTGCTTAACCCAATCTCCTTTTCCCTTGTTTTACACTTTTGTTCCTACTTGGGAGAGCGTGAGAAATTTGCTCACTTCTTGTAGATAATGGGATATGAGATATAGTGATAGAGTTAGTTGACATGTAGATCAGGTTGAGTCCACAAAAATGAAAGGAATTTTGTTCTGTTTTCCTTTTTTGCTTTTATTAATTGGATGTACCTTTTTTATTTTGTGCATTTACTTTCCTTTCTTTTCCTCTGGTCTTCTAAATACAATGCTGTACCTGTCCTTGAGCTCTCTGGTTGGGACTATTCAGACATGATTCATCAACACTTTAAAGATTCATTTTATTTACCTGGAGCTGTGGAATTTAACCAAAGGCAGATTTAATCTTTGCTTTGACCTAAGTGAATCGGAGTGAAAAATGATTTTACACACTGGTAGTCCTAGAAATAATAATTAATTTCCAACTGCTTATACTTTCATTTTCTTTAACACTTAAATTTATTTTCATTTCTGTTGGTGTCTAGAGAATCACAAAGTATATTCCCTTTAGAAATGGTCATGAGAGAACAACCTGTGATGCAGAGCATTTCTGGATTCTGGTGTAATTTTTTTTTTTTTAATATACTTTAGACAAGTTCATATGCACCATATACCTGCTTGTCCACTTCTTAATTTTTCCTAGGGAGAGTGTATGTTGGTTTTCTTTGCTAGTCACATTATAAGGGTTTTGGTAGATGGCAGAGACCCTGTTGCCTTAGAAGTAGATTACATGGGGCTACTGAGGGCTGACTCTTAAGATTCTGAAACCAGGAAAAACAGAATTCATGTATTTGCTTCTGCATTAAGAGCCCTTGATTGTATTGTCTCAGGTTATATGACTTTGTGGTTTAATACATAAAAGTACCAAGTAATATGATGTACCCAGTTGATTGAAACTGAAAGAAAACTTGTACCCCTTCAGCACCTTGTATTTTCCTTGAGATACGGTGTGTTTCGACATCTTTAATAAAAGATAGCGTAGCACCAGTTTTGTTCACTTTTATAACTGACAGGGAACATTTTTACATTATTTGACATTTCTTGAGTTGATCGACAGAGTCATATATTTGGGATTTACTGGGAATAGGCATCAGAATGTGTTTTTGTTAAAGTATGTTTGTGAGTGAAGCATTTAATTTCTTTTTCATGTGAAATTTATCTAAATTAGTTTCAAGAAAAGTTATGTTTAAAAGTCAAAACTGCTTTATTGTTTTTTTAATTTCATTTGAAAGAAACTGCTTGAGGGAATCTGAGAGCATTCTGGATCATGCATATACCACCAGAACTAGAATATCTTTTTTTGAGTACTATACTTTGGCATAGGTACATGTATTTAATTTCTCATAATCTTCAAAATACCCTTTTTTTCCCCTCAGAATATGAACTTGGCAGTGGAATGAAAATTGCAGGTTGTAGAACTTCTTTAAATCATAGAATAATGAACATAGCTTTTTGGTACAAGTACAGCAATATTAGGGACCATGCTTCCCCTCTTGCCCTTGATTCCCTTCTAGCAAGAGGTCATGCTCTGTCTTTGTCTAAGTTCAGGCAAGGGGAACCTAGGAACTCTGCCTGGGATAGTGTTTGGAGCAGTGCATGTTTCAGCTGGATCACCAGGCCAGCTACCCGGACCCATGAGTAGATCTGGAGTCCTTGTTGCTCCATCTGTGTGGGCTAAGTTTTTGACAGCGTGCTATTCGCATACTGCCTGCACTTTTTATCTTTTATTTTAATTTGTTTTCCTCCGTCTCCCTCCCCCCGTGCTGTGCCATTTTGAAATAATGTAAAGTAAAATCTACTGGTGGCAAAACACAATATTTAAACAAAAGGTAAAGGTTTCTTTCTGCCTTACTGACCATTCTCTTTCCTACTCCCTGGAGTAAACTGCTTATATAGCTTATTAGGTTTTTTTCCAGTAGATTTCATTATAATTTAAAATTCTATGTTAAAATATCTTTTTCCTGATTCATGACTTTATACAGTTGTTGATTCTCTGTTTACTCCTCCTCTTAAAATATCAATAAGAGATAGGAATTTGGTATACTTTCTTTTACTTCTCTGTCTTATAGGATATTTTAGTGAAACTCTTATTTTTACTTGGTCAAATTTATAACATTTATATTATTTTTGCAGCTATAATTAAATCTTCTGTGTTTTCTCAGTAGTTTACTTCCAGAAAAATTAACATAATAGAAATTGTATTTATTGTATCATGATTATATAAATATTATCTGCAGGACTAAGTAGAGTGAATGGACTTATAAAAAAAAAGCAATCTTTTGTCTGTACAGAAAATCAAAATCCATTGGTGTTTGGTGTTTTTGTTATTTGTTGAACATTTTTTTACCTCTTTCAATTACTATCATTTCTATGTTTCCTATATCCCTTTGTCTTGTTTTGTTAGAGTTTTGTTACAGTTATCCCTTTGAGAATTTTTTTTTTTGATACGGAATATGTGGGAAATCAATTTTCAGACTTTGAAATGATGTTAATTTAGTCCATATGCATGATTGAAAGAAAAACTATTTTTTCCTTAGAAAATGGAATGCATTGCTCAGTTGTCAGACAGGGTCAGATGTTTTCCTCATGAAGAGTGCCTTTTCTTTCTTTCTTTCTTTTTTTTTTTTTTTTAGGAACTTTGAGGATTTTTCTCTTTATTTGGTGTTCTGAAATTTCACCAGTTGTATAGGAAAGTCATCTGTGTTAGATTCTTTACTCCTAGATGGTGAGACAAGAATGAGGTATTATTTAATCCTTATCTGCATGAGATGCTGTGTTACTTGTTCTACTAAGAGCTTTTGAAATGTATTTGTTCTCTAGGAGCTTATTATAACAGGCAGTTAACAGGCAGGACAGTGAGATAATAGGCCAGTTAAGAACACAGAGTACGTAAACAAAAGACCATCAGAAATGTTCATGCTGTGAATGGCTTGCTTCTTATACCCCTACAGAAACAGAAATATTGACATGTATAAGAGTGTGAATAGAAGCTAGGCAGTGTTAGCTTTGACAGCATCAACTGTACAGTAATTCTAACTTAGATTTTAATAAGGTTTTTTTCACTAATGCTTTATTTTTTAGCTTTTAAAAATTGAATCATGATGGTGGTGCTAGTGACGATGGTTGTGATAACATTTTTAAATGTTAATAAAAATATAAATATGATATAAATTATGTTTATTATATATAAATTTATATATTTATATATAACATATATATCATGTTATATATAATGTGTTTATGTATTTATAAAATATAAAATATAAATACAAAAATAATGTTAATAAAAAATAAAAATATTTTAACACTTTTGGACTTTTCTATGTGTCAAGCACTGTACTAATCATTTCCCTTGCCTTTTCTTATTTGGTATTGACAAAATATTCCACAGAGCTATTATTATTTTCTCGATTTTATAGATGGGGAAATTGATGCTTTGTAAAATAAGTGGGAGAATCAGGATTTAAACTTCAGTCCCTGGAACGCAGAGTTTGTTGCTCTTAACCACTATTACACTATACTGTCTGATAATGTAGTAACAGTGGAAGTTCATGGCTAGGAGGCCGATTTTTATTCCTCTACTCTAGTAGCTGAGTTAATTGTACTTTTTTTCCCTAAACCTCTTTCTACCAGTTATATTTGTTACCAAATTTATGTTGTTTAAGTAAATAAAATAATGAAATGAAACAGGTTTTTGAAAGTAGATGAGACAACTCATAAAAATTGGGGGATATAGGTGACTAAATGTGATTTGGCATTTGAATTGTTTTGCATTTGTCTTTAAGTTCCTACCTTATCACAGAGAAACTGAAACTTGATACTATAAACAATTTGTGTGTGATTTGGCTCCTATAAAACCAAGAAGTTAAAGCTCCACTCAAATGAGAAGATTTGGGGTCTAAATCAGGAATGGATAAATGAAGTGTGGTTATACAATTGCACTTAAAACATTCAATAGACCTGTGAACAGACATGCACACACATATCGATATATTCTAGTTTTAACTTTGATCAGTTGACCAACTGAAAGGTCTGCTCAGCTTTAGCACAGGGTAGGCAGACTTTGTTTTTAAAGAGCCAGATAATAAATATTTTAAGCTTTGTGGGCCATCAGGTGTCACTTGCAACTGTTCAGCTCTGCCCTTGTGGTCTGAAAGCAGCTGTAGACAATATATAAGTAATTCATGTGGCTGTGTTCCATTGAAATTTTATTTAGAAACATAGGCTATTGTCTAGATTTGGTTCCTGGGCCTGATCTCTGCTCTAGAATTGAATTCATAAAGTTTGGAGATGTTTTGAACATCTGTAGTGTTCTTAGTAGTGGACTCTGATTTTTGAACAGAGTGAGGACAGAGATCTGGGTAGATTCAGAGTGATTTCAGGAGTTCTTTTCCAGTCTGAACATAGTTTGAAGGACCATGTGGACATTTCATAGTATCTCACCATTGGGGTTTAGCTTCACAGTGTTTGAAAGTCAGGTTTTCTCTGAAGAATGTTAAACTCTCTGCCACTGGAACAGATCTCTGATCTAAATACCCGGAATATCCAGGGGCAAAGGACATACCATATAAACTTGCAAGTATAAATTTTACTTAAGCTAATTTTGTAAGTTTTGGCACTCTACTAAATCATATACAAAGATGTAGTAATTGGGTAACTGATGTTTAGCATGTAATGGGATCTTGAAACTTTAGAGTGGGAAGCAACCTTTTGGATCTAGGACACTTTTGTATAGGAAACTAGTGCCCAGGAATATTAAGAAACTTACATCATATGACTCATTAATAACAGACCAGGTAAAGATCATTAAGATGGTAATTACTTCTGTACCGTGTTGCTTTTCTGTATGGCCAAATTGGTACAAAATTCTGATTTATATGCAGCCTTTCCAGGACTCATTTTATGAGTGCATATGTCCTAGATCAGCTATTTAAAAGAATAATATTAGTTATTTTTGGATATCTTATATTTAATATCTTCTGTAGTGATGGTAAAAATGCCCCCCCAAATTGTTTGCTTCATTCTATTCAGCTTGCAGATAACCTTTATTAGCTTTTAGCCTTCCATCTTAGAACTGGTAATTTTTTTTTTTTACCATAATGTAGCTTTTATTTATCCAAATGTTTATGAGTATATCCTTTTAGCATACTTCGATT
Source organism: Mustela putorius furo (assembly GCF_011764305.1). Lineage (NCBI taxonomy): Eukaryota > Metazoa > Chordata > Mammalia > Carnivora > Mustelidae > Mustela > Mustela putorius. Next base: position 36,285,490 of record NW_025421998.1, read on the forward strand.
AATTGACTAAAATGACTTGAATTCATGTTTCTAAATGATGGCTAAAGCTTTCCTTGAAGGTTGTACACTTAATATATACACTCCTTAATCACATAATTTTAAAATATGTATTTTCAATTAGTAGTAAATTGTCAAAATGCAGTTGTAGATTTTGAAAGCATTTTTTTTTTAAAGAGAATCTTCAGTAAGCTCCATGCTCAGCATGGGATCTGACACAGGACTTGACCTTAAAACCCTGAGGTCATGACCTGAGCCAAAATCAAGAGTTGGTGCTTAACTGACTAAGCCACCCAGGCACCCCTTGAAAGCATTTTAAAGTCAAAATGTTTGATTTACAGATTTTATATTTAAAATATACATACTGTTGGGGCCCCTGGGTGCCTCAGATGGTTAAGCATCTGCCCTCGGCTTAGGTCATGACCCCAGGGTCCTGGGGTGAGCCCACATTGGACTCCCTGCTTGGCTGGGAGCTTTCTTCTCCCTTTCCTTCTACTGATCCCGCTGCTTGTGCTCTCTCTGTCAGATAAATAAAATCTTAAAAAAAATACTGTATATACTATTTATGTTACTATGTTTTCTTTAACTCTTAATGCATAGGAGGATATAGAGTCATTTTAACCATAAATAATAGAAGCAGTGAAACCATCCAGACTTATGATAATTTTATTAATACTTAAGCCCATTTTTTCCAGTTGAGGAGTTGAGGAAATCATTACTCTCAACTGTGAATGAGCCTAGATATATTTCTTTTTCCACCAAACTCAAGATACTACCTTAAGAATATAGTTACCAGTTCTAACCTAGTTACTGTTCCAGGTATTCTTGCCTCTGTATCTGTGTCTTCAGCCTTAGGTGAACTTCTGAGCCCTCTGTGATAGAGGAGTGGAACTGCTTATTTCTGCTTATTTCTCTTTTCCTGTAGACCGAGAGTTCAGTGCCGTTCTTTCTTTTCTAGAACATGCTCTCTTTTTCTGTCTCTGTCGTTTTATTTGTTGAGGTAGAAAACAGGGGCTAAAGGAATGTGATGGGGGAAATTTTACCCTTTTTGTTTGAATCATAAATTTGATTGAGCAGTGAATCAGGCAGTTTAGTTAGTCCTGGGGAATCCTGGAGAATAAGCCACAATCTCTGCTTGGGAGACAGTCACAGGTCTCCCTTCTATCAAGTAGGAAGCTGGAAATAGAGCATCGAGAAACTGAATGAACAGTCAACAGGGGAAGTCTTCCCAGAAAAGATGACATTGGGATGGACCTGAAAAGACAGATAGGCATTTGTGAGTGGGAAGAAGAGAAAGTATGTTCTAGTTCTTATTAACGTTATGTATAAGAACAGGGGTGTTAAGGTCTGGAATTCTTAGGGGAATTGCCCATAGTCCACATGACTAAAATGTAGGCACTGAAAAGTGAAGGGCAAGTTCATTTTTCATGTCACTGTTAAGAATCTTACATGCCATACTAATTTGGGGCTTAATCTTTGGTTTATTGGGGGAGGCACCAAATGCTGTAAAGTAGTGGATTAATGTGAATTTATTTCTGCTTTAATTAAGGAGCTGCAAACTCAGATTTCTGTAGGGACCATGCAGGTAACTTACACAAAGCTGGCAGATGTGAGATAGCAGAAAATGGTCAGGCCCCCACAGGACTGATCAGGCCTTGCCTGAAGCCTTTCATGTATAAGCTAGAGGAAAAACTGTGTCTGCCAGGTCAAATGGAATATTGAGACCCCTGCTCAGACCTATCCCTGAGAGCTTTTTGGAGGATGTTGTACAATGTTTGGTATATAGTAGGTTGATGGTGTTTGTCAAATAAATGGATGATGGATTGAAGGGTGGGTGTGGGTATTATGTGCAGAGATTTATTAGGAAACCATTAAGATAATTCCCGCAAAAGGTGATAATGCTAGAGTTAGTTTACACAATTGAGAAAGGAGAAGCATAGGCAAATATGAGAAATACTGAAATGGTAGAAATAGGATTCACTTATCAGATAACACATGAAGAGAGGGAAGAATTAAAGATGACCTAGAGATTTCCAGCTTAGATTGAATGGGTGGGGATGACAGGAATCAAAAGAGAGAGAATGTGGGAGAAAGAACAACTGCAGGAGAAGATACTGATTTGGGGGGAGCTGAGGAACTTTTTAAATTCTAAGTGCCAAGGTACTTATCATGACATTCACTTTTGGTGTATTATTTTGGGGCCTTTAAGTCTCATTTTCATTCATTCATTCATTCATTATTCTTTGAACAGAAATTGACCCAGAATCTTTTTTTTTTTTTTTTTTTTTTTAAAGGAGAAGCTCAGGCTTGCCTACAAGTATTCCCTTAACCTATGTCTGTGGCTGTGGCTATTTTTCAGGCATAAATCCTGGTTAGAGACCTTAATTTTTCTGATAAGATATCAAACCTATATTATTGATTGTCAAAGTCCATAGTTGTGTTCACTCTCAGTTTTTACTAGAGTAATCTCCAGTGATACATTTTCATTGCTGTAGTATTTCATCATCTAAATATATCATACTTTATCCATTTAATTATTCATAGACAGTTGTGTTGCTTTAAGTTTTGCCTGTTACAAGTAGCGCTGCAAAGTTTGTGTATGTATTTCTGTAAGATATGTGTCTAGGACTCCTGGAATACAGAGTAAATGGATGTTGAGTTTCAGTAGATGTTACAGCCTTTCAAAGAGATTGTATCAGTTTCCCCTTCCTCCAATATTGAATTCAGTGTTCCATTTGTTCTGCATCCTTGCCAACATTTGTTGATGTCATTTTTTTTAATTTGTAAAAAATATTTTTAGCCATTCTGGTTGTTTGTTATGTTGTCTTACTGTAGTTTCAGTTGCGTTTTCTAAATGCCTACTTGGGGTGCCTATTGTATGTTAATTGGCCAGTCAGCTATCTCCTTTGTCAAGTATCTGTTCAAGCCTTTGCCCTTTATTTTTATTCTTGTTCTCTTGATCAATTTATGAATTCTTCTGATTGAACCATGCTGTCTTATTGCTGTGACTTTATAACCTTTACCTATTTTAGTGTATCTCCTCCAACACTGTTCTTCAAGATATTCCTGCCTATTCTTAATCATTTGAGTTTCCACATAAATTTTAGAAGCAGCTTTACAGTTTTCATACACCCAAAGAAAGAAAAAGAAAGAAAAACCTGCTGGAATTTTAATTAAAATTTCATTTATTCTAGAAAATCATTTTTGGGAGAACTGATATCTTAATGATATTGTAGGTTATAGTTTGTTTCCACAGTATATATCTTTATGTATTTCAGTCTTCTGTATTTTAGCTCAGTTTTATATTTGCCTATTTTTTATTAGATTTTTTCCTAGGTATTTGGTTTTTTGAAATGATATTTTAAAAATTTTCATTGTCTAATTGTTTGTTCCTAGTACATAGAAATTGATTTCACTTTTAAAATTTTACTTTTTATCTATACTATACTTTTTAACCTTTAAAACTTGTTATTAATTTTGAATTCTTGAACTCTTAGTTTTTATCTATCAACTCTTTAGGAGGTTCTACCTGTACAGTTCTGTTGTTGCTAGTTAAGACTCTTATTTTTCTCTACTTTTTATTTTTCTGGCTTTATTGCACTGTCTGTAGAATCAGCATATCTTACTGCTCATACTATTCATCTGTGAATTTATGAATTATTTATTTAGCTAGTATTTATTTATTGAGCACTTAGTTTATCTCTTTTAAAGATGGTCACATCTAACTGTTTTATTTAACAGTGAATTGAATTCAAAGCTTCAAGATACTTTAGAACAAATTGAGGTAAGAAGGATTACATCGTAAGTTAAGTGGTTTTCTCTTTTCAGAGGAAAGAGAATAGTTCATCTACATCTTGTGTTTTGATTTTTGTGTGGATTACTGGCGCTCTAGATCACAACACTTTGTTTTTTTATTTGCGATATCTGTGCATGGTTGAGTTAATGTTAATCTACTTGTAAACTCAATAATACTTTTGGCTTTATTATTGAGTTTCATTACTTATTATATTTACTATTTATTATTGGTTTTATTGTTATCTTTATGGGATCTGAAAATATTTTGTATCTGAAGATACCATATCCAGAAAGATCCCAAAACTGTTAGTCATAGATATGTTTTCATGTAAATTATAACCAAAGTATTTACCATTTATTAATTACCTTATTATTAACTTTTTTATTTCAGTGAGTTAATTTATATAAGAATAATTATTGGCTGATGAACCCTCCTAAATTCCAAACCCTTACAATATTTTATACAGTTCATCAAAAATATAGAAATGGAAAGGAAAAGATACGTCATAATGAGCAGGAAGTCTTGCCTTTCCTCTTACATTTATTTAGAGTTCATCTCTTTCCTTGGCAATCTTTGCAAAGCAGGGTATTCATTTTAATAAATGTAATAAGAATTACTTGTTAATTTCTGGTATTTTATTTTTTCGTTTTCCTGATGAGAGTAATTATAAAAATTGAGGCTGGACTTTCAAACAACTTTTGTGACAGTAGGTTTTCATCATAAATGAAATTGTAATTGTAAGAATGGTAATTTATTTGATAAACATAAAGATAATGCTTTGAACATCCTGTAAGTAAATAATCTCTTGAATATTGAGGACTTAACTTTTGAAAGCTCAATATTTCTTTACTCTCAATGTACAATATTATTTGGTACTTAGGTAGACAATCATTATTTTGAAACAAAATCACTGAAATAGAAATCCTTAGACAAAGTTGGTGCAATTATATATAAAAGTACATAACTTGAGGTATGTTCTTTTAAGGTCAATGTAGTTTTGTTGAGAATTAGTTTTTCAGTGATTATAGAAGGACTTATTATTTTTAAATAGTTCTACAAATTCAGTTTGTGTAATTGTAAGATTTTAGCAGATCCTTGAGGAAAAAAGTAAAAATAAATAAAATTATTTTAGTAACTATTATACTTGTTTTGTGTCCCTTGAAGCACTAGGCATGGGTTTTTAGATTACTCATATATTAATGGCATCTTAGTAAACTTGGTTACAGTTGGTAATACATGAGAATTACAATCTATTTGTATTTTTAATTTAAATTTGTTTTTGACTATTAAATTTAGTGTCATAGTGTCTTTAGATATTAATTAATAATGAAAAATTAGTCTTAATACTTTCTAATCATTGCCTTGAAAACAGAATTCCTTAACTGCCTTTTGCCTCTTGTTTTAATTCCATAGGAACAGTTGGATGTTGCTCTTTCCAAAATCTGCAAGAATTTTGACATTAACCATTACACCAAGGTTCAGCAGGCTTATCGACTTCTTGGAAAAACACAGGTTAGTTTTGAAAGAATGTTTGCTTTTTTCTTAATCAAGAATCTGTTGATCTTTAGGAGTGCTCAAGTCTGAATATTACTTATATAGTGTCCTTAAAAAGTTTCATTTAACAAAGTAAATTTTTATGCCATATGAATATAGGTTCTGTGTATGGAGTGTGATTAAAACATGACAGAAATTTGTTTTGAGCTATGAAAGTGTTTGTCAGGCTTAGTGTTTGCACACTTTTATGTAGTTTTTCTTTAAAAGTGTTATGATAAGATAATTCAGTTGGAAGGGATGTGTAGTCTTTTACTTTAGCTCCTGATCCTGAGAATTTCTTAATGTGGAGCTTCATGGTTCTGAGATGGGCCAGCCTGTTTCCCTCAAAGTGGTATGTAAACTTTTGTGAAGTATGTTTATCTGAAAACAACTCCATTTCATTTATCAGATTTTTCAAAGGATTCTCTTGCTCTCTGAATGATGTCACTACTTCCTTGGTTTTACATTCTTTTAATGCTCAAGGAATTCCTTGAAAAATTTGCAACAAGGGTCATTGTTTGAAAAGTTAATTGTACCTTCTGCATGTGCATTTATCTATAAAACAGCTAAAAGTGATAGATGTAAATGTTTTCTTCCCTTTAATGGTCTCCTGTCTTAGATGGAGATCTAAGAATTTACCAAACCATTGAAACTCTGTTTACATTTTAAAGTCTGAATAAAGAAATTTGATTGTTTACTGTACTTAATTAATTTGTATGTCTTAAGCTACCAAGGAGAAATTACAAGATGATAGACACTTGGTAATTTTGGACATGTTTAAAGACCTTTGAAGATACAATTATAACTTCTAATTACCCTTATTAGACTAATTATTTTACTCCTTAAATATTTAGTAGCCCCTAACGTGTGCATTGCTCCAGGCACCTTGATATGGGCCCTCATCTATTTTATCTTCTAGTAAGGGAAGCAAACATTAAAGAAATAAGTGGACAGGGTGTTGGGTTGTAACAAGTCCCATAAAAAAATAACATATCAGGGTAAATGGATAGAGACATGGAAGGTCCCAATTTGTGCAGGATAGTCAGGAAAGGTTTCTCTGAGAAGGTAACTATTGAGAAGCATCCTGAACAATGTAAGGGAATGCTGGCAGAGGGGATCCAAAGGTGTGATTATATATGACATGTCTAAAAAAGAGCAGGATGGATACCAATCATAAATACAAAGCAACAGAACAGTGTTCATGATGAATAATAGTGATCTTTGTGTTATATCTATAGCATCTATAATCTATAAAGATTTTTTTCCTATGTTTTTCAAATCCTTTGAAATACATTTATTTTAATAATATGAAATTATATATATATTTTTCTTTCCACAGACAGCAATGGATCAACTTCACATGCACTTCACTCAAGCCATTCATAATACTGTGTTTCAAGTTGTTCTTGGTTATGTGGAGCTATGTTCAGGAAACACAGATACAAAATTCCAAAAGCTGCAATATAAGGATCTCTGTACCGTATGTAGTAATTTAATTCTGATCATATTGCCTCTCTTTTAGTTTTAAATTCATATTCCATTTTTCATAGTATGTATTATTTGAGGATGCTACTGAAATAAAAAGAAGTGTCTTTGCCAAAAGTCTTTTTTTCCTCCCATATTGTTCTTTTTCTCATAATGGAAGATTCAGTCACACAAGTGATGAGATGGTACAGATTGATGGAGTGCAGTTGCTTCTAAATGGACTCTTTACTCTGTCATAGCTTCTTTTATCCTTTTCTTTTGGGCTCTTAATTCTCTACTGTGATTGCATCTAAGGTACTGCTAAGCAATCATCTTACCTGGTTTCCTGTATACACTTCCCATCAGTCTTTCCATGTGTATAAATGCTGTTTCTGTCAGGATCTGTAACCAATTTCTTTTCATTCTTAAAGAAACAGAGGTCTGTAGGAAATATAACCACAGGTGAAAAGTGAACTGAGTTGGGCTCTGTTCTAGAATTGGTCCTATTGTTGGATTGATGTAGGGTGTGAGGAAAAGAGAATGATGAACAACTGGGAGAACAGTGAGTGGTGTCATTTGTGTTTACAAAGAAGACAGATTTGTATTGGAGGGTTGTGAATTCTGTTTGATAACTATGAATGTTCATGGGGACTTGTGGAGGCAGTTGGATAAAAGAACTTAGGGAGATGAGAACTGAAGTGATAGAGTCATCAGAATCTAATTGTACTTAAAACCTTGATAAGAAGACTGGGGAAAGGAGTGTAAATAAAGGAGCCATGGGGCACTTGGGCCTTGTGACATTCAGGGATTAGGTAAGGAGGAGAGACTAGGAGAGGGTCAGAGAAAGAAAGCAGCTAGTGGGGGAGGGGAAGACTAGGAAATGGTGGAACAGCCTACAGAAGGAAGTATTTCAAGAAGAATTGACTGTAAACCTATGTCACTTGCTTTTGAGAGTCTGCATATGGTGATTATTACAGAATTGATCACTTGATTTGACAATGTGGTGGTCATTGTTAACCTTGGTCTCTTTAATTCTAGTTCAAGAATGTTTTGTGTCTCTCACTGGACGCATTCTTGAATCTTTTGTAACATCAACTCAGAAAATAATAGTTCTGGAAAGTAGATACCTATTTTCTACTGTAATTATGTCCAAGAATTAGTATAAAATTAAGCTACTCTTCATTCTTTAGTGAGTTTGTCAAAAGTGTAGGTTTTATGTTCATTGGGATCTAGAGAATCTAAGTTCTTACTTGAGTTACAGTAAATATTCAGGAGGATGTGATTATATATGATAGATGAAGGATTAAGTTAATAATGGCAGTGGATGGTTGTTAATATAGCTAAAAAATGTCTTTTAAAAATCATTTCATATATCACGAGGACTCTTTCACAAATTTAATGATTATTAACTTAAAGTGGGATATAGTTTTATAATTCCATTTTTGAATATCCAGTTTTAAGTATAGCCATCATTTGTTAAATTTCAATGATTTTGAAATGTTATTCTTCTTTTATATATATACATATCTTATTTATATCAACCTAAGAAATTAGGTTGATAGTATATATTTTAAATTAAATATATAAGCAATCAATTTCATTTTTTTATTTAGTTAGTATTGCTGTCATGAAGAGATGGTTTTGTTAAATGGTAAAGCAAGGGTCGCCTGAGTGGCTCAGTCAGTTAGGCAGCTGCCTTCTGCTCAGGTCATGATCCTGGGGTCCTGGGATCAAGCTCCGCATCAGGCTCGCTGCTTAGTGGGAAACCTGTTTCTCCCTCTCCCACTCCCCCTGCTTGTGTTCCCTCACTCGCTCTCTCTCTCTCTCTATTTTTTAAAAAAAATAGAAATAAAAAAAAGTAAAGCAGTTTATTACAAGTTAATGATTTCTCTGTTAAGCAGAAAATGACTTTTAATAATTGAAACAAACATTTTAAACAAATGACTTTTGTCTTTCAATCTTCTTTGGTTAAATCTGGTGTGTGTTTGTGTGTGTGGGTAGTGTACTTTATTACCATTAAACTTTTATGTGTTTTTAAAAGTCAAAGACATATTCGTGCTCCTGTTTCTTGAGAAAGTCCTCTGTACATTTATGTAATACAGAGTTGGAAGTTGTAATTACAAATGTTTATGAACAAAAATTCCTGCTTAAAGTGTTTACCACGGTTTTTTTTTTTTTAATTTCTTTCACTGTTTTTCTTAAAGCTGACTACTGAAGTAGCTGTATGTATATTTAAATGGTCAGATAACAAAGGGTTTATCTTTATTGATTTTATTTTGAGTTAATGCTTGTTAAAATGACTCCAAGAACCATCTGGTAATTCTTTATAAAATTATCCATCTATGTGTGATAGTAGTGAGCTATATATAATTAAATTAAGGAAACAAGTGATTTATTAGTATACTAGAGCTGAGTCCTAGAACACCCCCCGCCCCAGAACAGCCAGAACGTATGTTATTTTTCATCGAATGCACTTGGACACTTCTGGTTTATATTCAAGGTGTGCTAAAACATTCGTTGGTGGAGTTTTGAAGAGGTGAGAAGAGTAGCAAATGTTGACAATGACTTCGTGGAGGAATTTCTTTTGAGGAAAAGATTTAACAGAATTAGGTATGGTCGGCTCTTTATGTTGAGAGAACAGACTTAGGAGAGCTGAACAGTGAGGTGAAGAATATGATGTGTTTTAGGATGGCCTGTTTTCTCTGCATAATTCTCAATAAAATTAAAGAAGTTCAGAAATTACCCCAGGCTTCTTAGAAGTATTTAAGTCAGTGCTGCCATAGGCAGACGGGGATGTGGATATCTCTTTGAAACCTAACTTAAGTTTTAATTTGTTTTATAATATTGAATCCTCGTTGGGATGTTTAAACCAGGGAAGATTAGGAAGAAATTATTTCTCATCAGATTTGTTTATTTATTAGTTAGTTTGTTGAAAAGATGTAATCTTCCAGTAACTGAGTTCTATAAAGGAAGATGATTATCTCAGGAGAGGAAAATAGAAGCAGCCCTTAGAAATTTAATAAATAAACTGATGAAAGGAAATTAAACATGTTTTCCTGGTGAGAACACATACAAAGGATCTGGTATGGCACAGCTCAGGTGAGGATGATGAGTTGTGAAGGAGCCTTTTATTAAAAGAATGTAAAGTTCTTGATTTTTCAGTGTGTGACAATTGGGAATCATTTCAGCTCTGGTTAAAAGTAACTGAGAATACTTATGGAGGATGCGTTATTGGGAGAGTACATGTGGCAATGGAATGTCAGATAAGAAAGAAGCAAGAGCCCTTAGGAGATGCGTATAAGGTGTTGACTGGTAGATTTTAGAAATGAGAAAAGAGTTTAGGCATTTGGGAAGTTGGTTTTCTCTATATAATAGCAATATTTTGAAGGAAGTCCTTAATCATAGATAGAGCTTAAATATAACATTAAAAAAAATGAAATACATGAAATAGTATACTCATCAGAGCTGAGAGAGGGATGGAGTTCCTGTAAATGGGAACAATTTGTTTCCTTTAAATGGAAGGAGATTGGAAATGAAGCAATCTTGCCCTTGTTCATAGTATTATTTTAAACCACTCATACCCATCTATTACTAAGTGGACTAGAATGAAATTGAACTAAAGTTTTTTGATATCCTTTTACAAAGAAATCTGGGGCAAAATTAGCGTTCTGTTCCTGTTTACTCTGGTAAATCAAGAACTTCAGAGTTCTTAAGGACAGCAGCATCCTGTCCCATTAGGAGATTTCTGCCATTTGTGTCCTGTCAGCCATTGCTTCTGCGTTTAAAAGATTAGTTGGCTTTGAGCTTTTTGGAATTATTTTGTAATTGAATGTAATTACTTTACTTTCCTTACTAAACAATGTTTTCTGAATGATTTAATTAGAAGCACAGTTTTTCTTTTTATAGTTTTTCAGTCTGGTTTTCCTGTTTTTCTTAAAGGTATTGGTGTACAGTTGTTAGATCAGTAATTTAGGCTCTTTTAAAAATGTGTACAAATTTTTTGAAGCTCAAGTAAATGATAATTAGGAAAATCTTCAAACGAGAATTAAAACTCATTCATTTCTGGAAAGGGCCAACGTAAAGGGGCTTAGTGGTGATTTTATTTACTTAAAAAAAGTAAGCTTTGTTCATGATTGCATTTACATCAATGTCCCCCTCCCTACATATTGATATCAGTCTATGGAGAGATTTACAGACACCAAGTGGATGCTCTTTATTTAGTGACCTTGTAGAGGAACTTTTTGTAGGTTATTTAAAAGTTTATGAAGTATGCACCAATTAAAAAAAATTTTTTTTTACTATCTTTCGCAGGCTGTTGGATTTCCTGGGGAAGCTTATATTAAGATGTTAATTAGAATGTTATTGATTAATTTTATGATAATAGAGCTGACTAAAGCTGGCTGAAATTTTCCCAACCATTTTTCAGGTTTTCATTTCCAAATGAGCTTAATGAGTTTTGAGTTCTGTGTTTGAAATGAACTTCATGATGTAGTAGTAACTTTGGTGAAAAGCGGAGTTTTTTTAAGAAAAAAGCTTTTTTTAAAAAAAGATTTTATTTATTTATTTGACAAGGGAGAGACAGAGAGAGAGGGAACACAAACAGGGGGGAATGGGAGAAGGAGAAGCAAGCCTCCCACTGAACAGGGAGCCCTATTCACAGGGAGCTGGATTCCACCTGGGATCATGATCTGAGCAGAAGACAGCCGCTTAACTGACTGAGCCACCCAGATGCCCTGAAAAAACTTCTTGATATCATTTCAGTATGTGTTTTCTCAGAGTCTGGCACATGGGAAGTGTTTAGTAAATGTTTCTTGCGTAAATTGGATTGCCCTTTTTGTCTCTAATTGGTGTGGTGTTGACACAGTTTAAATTTAAGTATGAGGGAAAGAAAACCAACATTGTACCCTTTTTGTGTGCCATGTGCTTCTTTTTGAGAAGCTTTTATTTAAGAGAGTGCAAGCAGAGCGGGGCAGGGGGAGGTAGGGAGGCTGTGGAATGGAGGGGCAGAGAGAGAGAATCTCAAGCAGACTCTGTGCCAAACATGGAGCCTGACCTGGGGCTCGATCTCACAACCCTGAGATCATACCTTGAGCCGAAATAAAGACTTGGACACTCAACTGACTGAGCCACCCAGGCACCCCTATGCCATGTACTTTTACAGGTGCTTTATGTGCATACATCACAGAAAGACAAACTGGCTGCTGGCCTAACATTCCATTCTTCTAAGCTTTAAAATTTTCTTATAAGTAATATCTCTTGATGCTGAATTCAATGTCAGTTTTTTTGAGGGTTAGTAAATCTCTTTAGTAAGATCTCTGTTAAAGATATAGTTTATTGGGGTGCTTGGGTGGCTCAGTTGGTTAGGCGTCTGCCTTCGGCTCCGGTTGTGATCCCGGGGTCCTGGGATTGAGCCCTGCATCGGGCTCTCTGCTTAGCGGGGAGCCTGCTTCCCCCTCTCTCTCTCTGCCTCTCTGCTACTTGTGATCTCTGTCTCTCTCTGTCAAATAAATAAATAAAATCTTAAAAAAAAAAGATACAGTTTATTTTGATGTTCATATAGAAACCTAAAAACAAATTCCTCTTTTTGGTTAAAAGCATGTTTCTATTCCTAAATTCTCAGAGTTTTTTGTTATGAAGAATATACTATCTCTCATCAAACAATCATATTTTTACTTCTCTATAGAATTAACTGCCTCTTTATCCTTTTGCTGACTGTTTTCTGACTTAAACTAGTCTGGTATTTGTATGTTCTTATATTATTTGGAGTCTTTATGGAGTTAGAATGTGGATTATATAAGTAGTTGCACAAATTAAGCAGTCATTAATTAACATGTTTACTCTTAAAAATATACATATTTGAAATCATACAAGTAAAACACTAATTACGGAAAAATATACATAAGCAAAAAGAAAATAAAAATTAGTATTTATGCATGCAAAGCTGGTTCTTTTAATGTGTATGTAAGCAAATAGCTTTTAAAAGTAGGATTATGCTGTCCACACAGTTTTATAACATTTTTTCCCACTTTCTGTGTTATAATTTTTCATTTCAGTAAATATGCTACCCACATAACTTTTAATAGTTTTATAGTATTTCAGTATAAGATCCCGTGGATTAATTAACCAGCTTCCTATTCTTAGTTACTTATTTTATTTCTAGCTTTTGTCATTATGAACAACACTGCAGTAAATATTCTTAAAGCTAAGTCTTTGCACACGTCTTTATTTAGCATAAGTGATGAGAAATAAAATTGCATTGTCGAAGACTTTGCATTTATAGGGCTTTTGGTTCATTTTTCCAAAATTGCCCTCTAGAAATTGTGTCTTAATTTATACTCCTCATCAGCGATGTCTGCTTTTATCCCTTTCTCTGTACACATGAATGCTGATTATTTTGTATTTATTAGCTTAATTGTCAGATACCAGAAGGTAGCATATCAAGAATAATTTATATTGTTTCTCACTCAGGCATATTTAGGATGTGAAGGAAATTAAATTGGGACATTTATTTGATTGTTGGGTTAATTTGGTTGATTTGTTGGATAGGTAAGTAGACCTTTTCTCTTATTGGAAGGTACAAATTTGAATATTTGTTCAGTGAGAGAAGTCTTTTCAGTTAGAAGAGTAATACTATACATTTCCTTGAGTTGCTTCCTCAGGTCAGTTTTAGAATACTCCAAACAATAAAGCTGTCAGATTTATTATCACATATTTGTACCACCACCACCACTCATGTATTTTCATATATATGAATATATATTGATTTCTGTATATTTAAGATTAAAAAAAACCCTAGGTTTTGGTAATATTTTAAAATTCAAAACTTAATGATCGAAACATAGGTAAGGAACAGTTTTCTCTGTTATTTACTCTTTGGACTATCAAGAGCCATGAAGGGTCTGAAATTTATCCTACTTAGAAACTGACAAGCTTGCCCTTTACCCTTTCATGGATGCTGGCATAGGACACAAGACTCCATTTTCTTAATAGTCTGACTTGCTAAGCATAAACCAGTCCCCTTATCATCACTCAGCATTTGTTAATCAAGTAATCGGTTCAGCTCAACAAGGATAGATAAGGTTTACAGAATTTACAACCCAGTAAGGTGTCACATTAATTATGATTGTTCAAGTGTGAAAGTTCAAACAACATAAAGTGTTATTGGGGTCAACACAGTTCTTTAAGGGATCTAAGGAAGGCAAAATTGTATCTTATTGTTAAGAGGAGCCTGCAAGTTCTGAAGGTCTTGGATTTCAACAGGCGCAGTGGGTTGGCTGGGTCCTGGGGGTTGTTAGGAAATAATCTGAGCAATGACAAAAGAGGAGGAGAGCATGGGCAGGTGAAAGGAATTATAGGTTGTCTGGCTTGGTTTAACTGGATTTTCAGTGCGCAGATTTGGTTGTTTTCAGTGTTTTCTGGGACTCAATAGTGCCTCTGGAGTGCATGCTTCGGGCTGTAGTTATCTGGGTATCCAGTCTTCCTTCTTTGGGTGGAAATGGAAGGGTTTCTTGGTTACTTGAAACTGGCTCAGGTGTGGCAAGGCACCTGGGCTGCCCATGTCTAAGACCCTGTCAGTGTAATGTAGATTGCTGGGCTATGTGTGTGTGTGTGTGTGTGTGTGTGTGTGTGTGTATGTGTTGTAGGGGAGGGTTGGGAATAAATGTTAAAGAACCAACCTTTTTTTAGAGCATGGCATGCACTGCCAGCAGAAACAAAAAAGAACTTACGGGTAGAAAGCCATTCTTGAGATCTGTCAAGAAACCCTATTTTTAAAATATATATGTTATTTATTTATTTACTTGAGAGAGAGAGAGGGAGAGTGAGAGAGAGAGAGAGAGAGAGAGAGGACGAGCAGGGGCAGAAGGAGAGGGAGAAGCAGGCTCTCCACTGAGCAGAGAGCGGGCCTGAGGCCTGACATGAGGCTTGATCCCAGGACCCTCTGATCATGACCTGAGCCAAAGGCCGATGCTCAACTGACTGAACCACCCAGGCATCCGGAGAAACCCTATTTTTAATTTGATGGTTTTTACATTTTAATACTGCCCCCTTTTTGGTGATAATCTCAGTTTAGGGGTTCACAACATTTTTCAGTTGTAATTGGGGAAAGGTAAATGATGTGTTCTTATTATACCTGCTTTGCTTATTTTATAGTATTAAGCTGTCTATTTGATTCAGGCCATTTAACGGCAATTTGGAAAAACCTAAGAATGTGTTAAAGGAGACCCTTCTGTTGCACAGTTTAGCACTTCCCAAGGAATTTTGCTCCTTAGTTCCAAGGTGATAGTTACTTAGTTACTTACTTAGTTCCAGCGGTTTAAAGGAGATCCTTCTGTTTCACAGTTTAGCACTTCACAAGCAGTTTCACAAAGTGCTAGTCACTTAGTTCCAAGTTAGCATCATTTATATTATTACAGATAAATACGATTTCGTGGGTATATGTAATTTTAGTATTAATGATAAAGTGCCTGGGAAATGAGAGTGACTTTTTTTTTTTTTTTAACCATGAAATGCTTGTGTTTTTAAATCATGAATGGATCTAGTTTGGTACAAGGAAAGTTTTGCTATAGCTTATGTGTATTATTGTCTTTGGAGAATCATAGTGTTTTTTTAAAAATTTTATTTATTTTAAAAGACTTTATTCACTTATTTGAGAGAGAGACAGAAATGGTGATAGAGAACATGAGTGGGGAGGAGAGGGAGAAGCAGGCTTCCTTCTGAGCAGGGAGTCCGATGGGGCTCAATCCCAGGACCCTGGGATCATGACCTGAGCCAAAGGCAGATGCTAACCAACTAAGCCACCAAGCTGCCCTGAGTCCTAGTGTTTAAAGCTTCAGAGAGAATGTAAGTTATGTGCTTTATCCCTAGGGGTGTTGAGATAAATGAAACCATATTATAGCATCATAACCAAGTAGGTCACAAAGTTGGGTCCCAAACCCAAACGTGTGCTATCCACTCCACTATACTGTGCACATCTCTGGCTTCCAATGTCTGTAAAGTACTGAAGCTGTTCATATTTTGTCCAAGCTTGGCCCTTATTGAAGTAATTAGAGGTTGGAAAGATCTTGTAATAGCTTGGCCCAGACACTTATTTAGGTCCAGAGTTCAGCCTCCCTAGAGATGTTTTTGGCTCCTGGGCCTAGTGCCGACTGGATCTGCAGCATATTTCCTGAAGCCTTTCCCAGACAAGCAGTAGTCTTCCACCAGCTTCTGGTGCTAGAGTGCACAAAGCTAACAGCATTCATCTGAAGATACTGCTAACTCTTTGTTGTTTTTTTGAAATCCATTTATCAGTGTGTGTATGACGTTGGGGATGGGGGATGGCAGTGCTGGGAGTTTTGGATCCCTGTGAGGATGCCAAGACATCTGTTCCCTTTATGTTTGTCAGGATGTGATTAGAGTGCTAAATCAAAGTGAAACAAGAACAAAAAATACCTTAAGGATACTCCTTAAGAATTTTTATTTTGACGTTCTATTTTAAAAATCATCTAACTGAAATTTTTGTAGGTATTTGGTAATAGAGGTTTCTGATGAGTGTATAAGCAAATTAATAAGTATTAAAAAGCCAAATCTGTCGTCCTCCTTTTTTTCATATGTACCACTTACCTCTGCACTTAAGCAACTTTTAAAAGATGACATATTTTTTCGTTGTGTGCTTCAGATTAGAAAAGAACTGTTTCACGTTCTTTGAAAATGGCCTCTAGATTTTTTTTTTTTTTTTTTTAAGATTTTATTTATTTATTTGACAGAGATGACAAGTAGGCAGAGAGGCAGGCAGAGAGAGAGGAGGAAGCAGCCTCCTTGCTCAATCCCAGGACCTTGAGATCATCACCTGAGCTGTAGGCAAAGGCTTTAACCCACTGAGCCATCCAGGTGCCCCTGGCCTCTAGATTCTTACTTATTGTTTATAATTAAGGCTGAGATGTTGCTAGTTTTACTTAAGCTGATTTCATCCTTTTTATTTTGACCAGGTAGGTTGGTTGAGGTGGCTAAACAGCAGAAGTGGAGGGTGCAAAGTGTTATTCTTTGCCAACATAGAAATAGGATATCATATCTGTGGGTTTTTTGAAAGTGTTAAGATTTGATTAAGAAGCCTATTTTGATTTGAATAGTGAAGCAGAGTGGAAATGCTGTTTTGGACTTTTTACATTATAACATCCCGATTTGTGAATATTCTCCAAATCCTGCCCCCTAGGATATTTGTTACTTTTTATAATCCTCAGAGTTACTAGACATGGATGTTATCTGTATAGAGGTTATATATTTAAAAAATTATATTACTTAAAATATTCTTTTCTGCATGTTTTTTGAGATATTTCTAAAATACTATACTTTTTTTTCTTTCCCACTCACCTCACAACTTTTGCTAAATAAATGGACACTACTAGTTTTTAGCTAAAAAATGACAGTGGAAAATAGCTCTAGAGCACAGATAAATATTTGATCATTAAATTTCTATTTCCTGTATATTCTTAGGTATTAAAACAGAACTTAAAGACATGTTGTTTTAGTTCGTTGGGGGTGTCTCACTGAGAATATTTTCAAAATGGATCAATTTAAGACTTTCATTGCTATTATTGATAAGTGACATGAACATGGTACTGGATTTGATTAGAGCATGGCACTCACCTGCCTTAGTATTTCTGGTCTTATCCTAAACAAATCATCCCTAAATGGGGACTTGAACTGAGATGAAGCATTAGGTGTTTAGTAATTGGTGGGTGGATTAAACTAATGATGAGGTAGGCAGATCCAGGAATCTCTAACTCTGTTTTATGAAAGGTGAAACTTTGGTTCCCAGTGGTTTATTGTGTAAGAGCATGTGACCGCTAAGTTGTGGAACTAGTGCTGCCTGGATCCAGGGCTTCCAACTCTTTCTCTAGACTTCTCTCTATTATGCCCTGCTGGTATGAAGAAGGATAGATGCCTGAGGCAAGTTTCATGGGCTGTTAATTCAGAAACTCAGATTCTCTGCTTGTTCTTTTATTTTTTGATAACTTATGCAATTATTGGCTTATTTGTCTTTTTTAAAAAATTTCCTTTGTTATAGTTATGATTCACCCGTGTCCATGTGATAAGACTCTCTACTTGAAGTTTAGAGGTGATTTTTATGAATCGATGAGAGAACACTAGTTGTGAATGATTTTAGTAATAAGGTGTTAAAAGCATGAGAAGCATTTGTAGCTTTGAGAGTCCATACCAGTTGGTTGCATGGTACAGAGGGAAGTGGTTTTTGGATTCCAGTTTTAAAATGAAATGACACTTTTAAACTTATTGACAGCATGGTCTTCACATGCAGCAATTAGTACATCTGGGCTTAAATGTTTTGAAAACAGTATTATTTTTTAAATCTATTCAACCTTGTCCCCTTTCTTCAAACTATGTATTGTGTATATATTTAGTACAATGAATCTCTACATTTGTTTCTATCTTAGAATATAAATTTAGGCAAGAGTCATCTTGTTATCCGGTGCTCAGTACATCATAGTCTTATGTTTGTAGACATGAACATATTTGTGAAGATAATATAATTTGTATTCTTTTGGAAGACTTCTAGGCATGTATAGTGGTGTAGCTAGATGTGTGAATAATTTACACTTGGATCCGTTCGGTGAGAAAAAGCTTGCTATGATTTCAATAATTTCAACTTTTTTTTGGAAAAGAATTTACATATACATCTTCGTGTATCTCATCCAAACCCATTAAATTTGAGCAAATCATCAAGAGGTAACATAGGAAAGAATGTCCTTTCCTCGAATAAATAAGCAAATAATGTAGCTAGACAGTGGCTGAGTGGAAAGTAGAAGGTAGTAGTAGTTCTAAGATTCAATTTTCTGGTTTGTTAAACTGTGACAAGTATAATAAAAATTAATTGGTGAACTATAACACAGTTATTTGTATAGTCAGAATTTTTCTTTGGGAAGAAATAAGATTAACAATGTCTTCCTTTTATCTACCCAAAGGAATGTTGGGATATAGTTAGATTAAATTTATTTGCATAATATAAATATAAATTTATGTAAAGTTGATTTTATGAAGGTGAAAATAATTGAGTTATAGAAGAATACCTTTATTCAGGTGAATGATTGCTGAGTTGCAGCCCAGAACTTTTTTGTGATTTTTTTTTTCTTTTCTTTGCCCTCTGCTTTTAGCTTTTTCCTGAACTCATGCATCAGTATCAAGTTTTTATTATATGTATGTGCTATAAAAGATACATAATGATGAGATAAAAATAAACCAAGGCGGAGGGGGGAGCAGAGGGAATCAAGACTGGTTGGTTGTAAAGGTGGTAATTTAAAAAGTAAACATGAAGTGTAAACATAAAAAATTACTCCAAAATTATGACATAAGTATGGGAAATATTTTATATTAATCTCTGCAAGCCATGTGTACATCTGGATGGTCATTCTAATTCTTCTGTGGATACGTACCTATAGCGAGTGTGGTAAGTTTAGAGAAGTGTCACTTCCTCTTAATGATTCTTCCATTTCATCCCCAACCCCACCTGGTAAAGGTAACTAACTTCAGTGTTTTCTTGTTTATTTTCCCTCTGTTTATTTTTGTCATGATATCAGATATATGCATTAAATTTTTTCTATTTCTTATATATATATATATATAATTTTAAATACATATGTTATATATGTATTGTGTATATAACTTATATGTTACACATATAATTAAAAATTTTTCCCTTTCTCATATATGTGTATCATCAAGGTAATTTTTTAAAAATTTTAATTCCATTATCATTAACATACAAGGTGGTATTAGTTTCAGGTGTACAATATAGTGATTCAGCAATTCAATACTTAGTGCTCATTAAGATAAGTGTACTTTTATTTATTTATTTATTTATTTATTTATTGAGAGCAGGAGGAGGGAGGGGGATAGGGAGAGAGAGTCTTAAGCAGGTTCAATCTCATGACCTGAGCCGAAACCAAGAGTCGGATGCTTAACTGACTGAGCCACCCAGGCGCCCCCAAGATAAATGTACTCTTAATCCCCTTCACCTATTTCACTCATCTGCTCACCCACCTCCCCTCTTTGATGGAGGTAGAGAATATAATGCTAAGTGAAATCTGTCTGTCAGAGAAAAAAATTTATGTGGACTATTAGAAAAGAATGGATGAACAAAGGGAAAAAAAAAAAAGAGACAAACCCCAAAACAGAACCTTAACTATAGAGAACAAAAAGATAGTTACCAGGAGAAACTTTTTTTTAGTTAAAAAAATTTAAATATGCATGTATCATTTAAATATGCATGTATTATTTTTCATAGTTGTATAGTACTTTTTTGGTTTATGGACAGTAGTTTATTCAGCCAGTCTCCTGGTTGGACATTTAGATAGATTCCAGTATTTTGCAGTTACAAATAATCCTTCACAATGTATAACCTTGTGCATATATATTTTTGCCTTGTTTCAGGCAAACAATGCCTGAAACAAATTCTTAGAAGTAAGATTGCTGGGTCAAAGGGAACATATAGATGTAGTTTTGTGAAACAATGCCAAATTCCCTTCCTTAGGATTATATCATTTTTCATTCCCACCAGCAATGTATGATGGTACTTTCTCTCAGCTTTGACAACAGAATATATAGAGTGTCAAAGATAAACAAAGCCAAATACTAAATCAAAGTTTTATGGACAGATTTTCAACCCCTAATATACTGTTGAAATAGGGCAAAGAATCCACTGTGAACCAGGCTCAACTTCCATTTGTACAGAGGTGACTGAACGTTTTAAAGGGAGAGGGATGAGGCGACACTCAGAGTCAGGGAATGAAAAATTACAGAAAACAGGAAATGGGGCTTAGTCCCTGTGAAGCCCATCTTATTACACTTTTCTTCAGTCTAATTGCATTGGCTAGTACTTTCAGAACATTGTTAAATAGTGGTGGGGATAGTGAGCAGCCTTGTCTTATTCCTGATCTGGACCATAGTAGGTGTGCTGTAGTTTCCTTATCTTAAAGAAATATCCATCCATTTTAGTTTTTTTTTATGAGTTATTATGAGGAACAGCTGTTGAATTTTGTCAGACGGTTTATTCCAGTATCTATTAGGATAATCATTTGGTTTTTCTTGTTAGACTGTTAATATGGTGAGTTATATTAATAGATTTGTTGGATTGAACCATACTGCCATTCTTGGCATAAACCCAACACAGGTAGTCTGGCTCAAAGCTTAACAACTCCTTTATTTCACTACTTCCTAGTTGAATTTCAGAAATTTGACATGTTTGCACAAAAGTGAACTGAGCCATACAAGTTTTTATGTTTTTATTAATTGCTTGATGAATTTTTTTTTAATTTTTAAAATTTATTTTCAGCGTAACAGTATTCATTGTTTTTGCACCACATCCAGTGCTCCATGCAATCCGTGCCCTCTCCAATACCCACCACCTGTTTCCCCCAACCTCCCACCGCCCACCCTTTCAAATCCCTCAGATTGTTTTTCAGAGTACATAGTCTCTCATGGTTCATCTCTCCTTCCAATTTCCCTCAACTCCCTTCTCCTCTCTAACTCCCCATGTCCTCCATGCTATTTGTTATGCTCCACAAATAAGTGAAACCATATGATAATTGACTCTCTCTGCTTGACTTATTTCACTCAGCATAATCTCTTCCAGTCCCGTCCATGTTGCTACAAAAGTTGGGTATTTGTCCTTTCTGATGGAGGCATAATACTCCATAGTGTATATGGACCACATCTTCCTTATCCATTTGTCTGTTGAAGGGCATCTTGGTTCTTTCCATAGTTTGGCGACCGTGGCCATTGCTGCTATAAACATTGGGGTACAGATGGCCCTTCTTTTCACTACATCTGCATCCTTGGGGTAAATACCCAGGAGTGCAATTGCAGGGTCATAGGGAAGCTCTATTTTTAATTTCTTGAGGAATCTCCACACTGTTCTCCAAAGTGGCTGCACCATCTTGCATTCCCACCAACAGTGGAAGAGGGTCCCCTTTCTCCACATCTTCTTCTACACCTGTTGTTTACTGTCTTGTTGATTTTGGCCATTCTAACTGGTGTAAGGTGGTATCTCAATGTGGTTTTAATTTGAATCTCTCTGATGGCTAGGATGATGAACATTTTTTCATGTGTCTGATAGCCATTTGTATGTCTTCACTGTAGAAGTATCTGTTCATATCTTCTGCCCATTTTTTTATATTATTGTCTATTTTGTGTGTGTTGCATTTGAGGAGTTCTTTATAGATCCTGGATATCAACCTTTTGTCTGTAGTGTCATTTGCAAATATCTTCTCCCATTCCGTGGGTTGCCTCTTTGTTTTGTTGACTGTTTCCTTTGCTGTGCAGAAGCTTTTGATTTTGATGAGGTCCCAAAAGTTCATTTTCGCTTTTGTTTCCTTTGCCTTTGGAGACATATCATGAAAGAAGTTTCTGTGGCTGATATCAAAGAGATTACTGCCTATATTCTCCTCTAGGATTCTGATGGATTCCTGTCTCATGTTGAGGTCTTTTATCCATTTTGAGTTTATCTTTGTGTACGGTGTAAGAGAATGGTCAAGTTTCATTCTTCTACATATAGATGCCCAATTTTCCCAGCACCATTTATTGAAGAGACCGTCTTTTTTCCACTGTATATTTTTTCCTGTTTTGTCAAAGATTATTTGACCATAGAGTTGAGGGCTCTCTACTATCTGGGCTCTCTACTCTATTCCACTGGTCTATGTGTCTGTTTTTATGCCAGTACCTTGCTGTTTGGTGATCACAGCTTTGTAGTAAAGCTTGAAATCAGGTAACGTGATGCCCCCAGTTTTATTTTTGTTTTTCAACATATCCTTAGTGATTCGGGGTCTCTTCTGATTCCATACAAATTTTTGGATTATTTGCTCCAGCTCTTTGAAAAATACCGGTGGAATTTTGATCGGAATGGCATTAAAAATATAGATTGCCCTAGGCAGTACAGACATTTTAACAATGTTTATTCTTCCAATCCAAGAGCATGGAATGGTCTTCCATCTTTTGTGTCTTCTTCAGTTTCTTGCATGAGTGTTCTGTAGTTCCTCGAGTACAGACCCTTTACCTCTTTGGTTAGGTTTATTCCCAGGTATCTTATGGTTCTTGGTGCTATAGTAAATGGAATTAATTCTCTAATTTCCCTTTCTGTATTTTCATTGTTAGTGTATAAGAAAGCCACTGACTTCTGTACATTGACTTTGTATCCTGCCACGTTGCTGAATTGTTGTGTGAGTTCTAGTAGTTTGGGGGTGGAGTCTTTTGGGTTTTCCATATGAAGAATCATGTCATCTGCGAAGAGAGAGAGTTTGACTTCTTCATGGCCAATTTCGATACCTTTTATTTCTCTTTGTTGTCTGATTGCTGTTGCTAGGACTTCTAATACTGTGTTGAACAAGAGTGGTAAAAGTGGGCATCCTTGTCGTGTTCCTGATCTCAACGGGAAGGCTGCAGGCTTTTTCCCATGGAGGATGATATTTGCTGTGGGTCTTTCATAGATAGATTTGATGAAGTTCAGGAATGTTCCCTCTATCCCTATACTTTGAAGTGTTTTAATCAGGAACGGATGCTGGGTTTTGTCAAATGCTTTTTCTGCATCATTGAGAGGACCATGTGGTTCTTCTCTCTTCTCTTTTTAGTTTGTCCTATCACATTGATTGATTTGCGAATGTTGAACAATCCTTGTAGCCCAGGGATGAATCCCACCTGGTCATGGTGGATAATCTTTTTAATGTGCTGTTGGGTCCTGTTTGCTAGGATCTTGTTGAGAATCTTAGCATCCATATTCATCAGTGATATTGGTCTGAAATTCTCCTTTTTGGTAGGGTCTTTGCCTGGTTTGGGGATCAGAGTAATGCGGGCTTCATAGAAAGAGTCAGGAAGTTTTCCTTCTGCTTCAATTTTTTGAAACAGCTTCAGGAGAATAGGCGTTATTTCTTCTTTGAGAGTTTGGTAGAATTCCCCAGGGAATCCTTGATGAATGTTTTAATATGCACGGCGCTTAGAGGAGGGCAAGATCATTATGGAGAGAAAAAATGTTTTGAAAAAGAGAGGATTGCTACCAATATGTGCTCATTTGCTGTGTAGCTTATTTCTACAAGCTGTTTACTTTGGAGGGCTTAATATATATCTGTCTAACTAGCCTTTCAGTGTTTTATCGGCATGATTGGTTATGCTAGTTTGATTACAAAAGGAAGAAATGTTATGAAATCTCAAATGATGAACCAAATGCTCCATTATGATAGAAAGAGCAAAATGGAATGGAGGTATCACTCTCTCTATAGAAAAAAAAGGGCAGAGTAACAAGCTGGTAGTTTATACAAAGAATAGAGGGTAAAAAAAATCTACTCATTTTCATTAGGGAGATTTGAGACTACATATTGTTTCATGGCCATGTTATGTAAAACATTATTTTTAAATGTTATTAATAGATATGGAATATCTATAATATCCATGTAATTTCTAGAATTTAGGGATTGTCAAAGGTACTTAATTTACATAAATGACATAATAGATTGATTTCCTTTTTGCAAGTTGTGATAATTTTTAAAGGTGACTTTTCTCATTTTCTTCAGCATGTTACACCAGACAGCTATATTCCATGCCTTGCTGACCTGTGCAAAGCACTGTGGGAAGTTATGCTCAGCTATTACAGGACTATGGAATGGCATGAAAAGCATGACAGTGAAGATACTCCTTCTGCTTCTGGTAGGAAATTATTTTATTTTAAAAACAACTATAAATATGCCATATTTCTGGAATAAGGAGAAAAAAAAGGGATAGCCATTTCAGGAACTTGAGTGACCCATAGGTTAAATATTCACTGAAGAAAGTCATTCAGCTTCTATAAAAGCTCCATTACCTTCAGGGATTAACTGGCCCAAAGGTCTTCTTAAGTGATAGATACTACCAGTTTTCATGAATATGTGATGATGGCTTTAGGACTAAATTCTTAACAAAGGGCTTTTAAGAAAATTAATTGCAAACTAAGTAAGACACTGGTCTGTCCAATTTGCTGTAAAAGTAATGCTAATGTTTAATATAAAGTCTGTTTGCTAATTTTCAAGTTGTACTCATAAATCTGGAGTCTAAGAATTAATAATTATACTTTCCTGGGGTGCCTGGATAGCTCAGTCAGTTAAGCGTCTGCCTTTGGCTCAGGTCATGATTCCAGGGTCCTAGGATTGAGCCCCATGTTGGACTTCCAGCTCAGCAGGGGGTCTGCTTCTCCATCTGCCTCTTCCCTCCCCTTCATGTTCTTTCTCTCTCAAATAAATAAATAAAATCTTTAAAAAAATTTTTTTTTTAAATTATACTTTTCTTCCTACGAAAACACAGCAGGACTTACAATTTCATAAAAACAAGGTTTTAAAATAGTAATCTTGGAATGGAAAATACAACTTTAAATGATTATGGTATAATCAGCTACATAAAGAACAAATCTCTGAACAATAATATTAACTAGACATATTTAAATTACTTCATTTGTATAGTTATGTATCTTAAGTGGTTATCCTTGAACAATAATAGATGAAGTATTCAAAATATGTTAAAAAGTGAAAAATGTTTTTATCAGCATTCTGTTTAATATGGGAAAAATAAATTACACTGCACAAGTTTTTTGTGTTGCATGCAATTTAATGTAGCTAGTCAATCAAATTAGTAACTTGTAATTTCTGAGGTGCTTGATTTCTGTGTTTGGGTGGCTGGAAGAACACAATTCATACTGTAGGATTCTGGTAGTATAAAAGAGGTAAGTTTAATGTTTATCTTGACTTATAAGAAGCTTATAAATATTGATAGTAGATATAGATAGCAAGAAATAGCAGAAAATAGCAAGAAGAAAATTCTATAGAAGGATTTTCATCCTTTTAGAAACACTGCTGGGGGAATGTAAAGAAGGGGAAAGAGGAGAAAGCAGAGAAAAGGTTTCTGCCAGACTGTTTTTACCCCACTCCTGTACTCTCATCCCTCTGCTACCTCTGTGAGCAGTCAAGAGACACTTGGCTTCAGATTTTGACTCCCATTTTCCAAAGATGAGAATGTAAAGAAGGGTATCTTCTCTAGGCTCAGCTTCCTTTTTAAAGTGGGACGTTAAAAAATCGAAGCAAACAAACAGTTCCATAGGATGGTGTAACGCATCTACCTGAAAGTTTGCTGTCAATTTTAGGGGTAATGTAAAGTGCTTACACTGGTTTCTGCTGATACCAAAGGAAATGGGTCAAGAGATAATGATGATGATGATGAAATGTCCACAGGCCTTTACTTTTCTTTTCTTTTCTTTCTTTCTTTTTTTTTTTTTTTTTAATCTCAGGTTACTTAGGGAATTGCTGGGCTTCCTGGGACTCCAGACCTTCACAAGTTTATCCTGTTTTGGCAACCTTTATTTTTTTCTAGGTGTGGAAACTGTTAAGACATTGCAACACCTCTTTTCTCTTTGCTAGTACATTATTTAAGGAGAAACCTGAGAGAAAGTTCGGAACAAATTAATATACACCTTAGATATAAGAGTTTAGGGGATGATACGTATTCATCATAATGAAGTTTGTTTTTTTGCTGCAGGCTCATAGTTTGCAGGAATTTTTTTGTATATGTATGTATTTTTCACTGGGGTATACAGTCAAACTTAAAATACTGTTTGAGCCCTATATACTTAGTGCTCTTCACTATAATTCTTTGACCTGATTCTGGGTATCTTAAGAATATTCAGGACTCTGATTAGCTTAAAATCTGACAATATATTGAACTAAAAAAAAAATCATTTGTTCACCTGAAATTGTTCCTTTCATATTCACATTAAGGAATACAATTGCAGGAGTCAGTAATTTGAACCTTTTTCTTCATACAACTTCATGAAGGTGATAGGGTCTCAAGATGTCCTCTGCTGTAGTTCAGTAGTGATACTACTGGTATCCTAACACTCTACCATTCTAAAAGAAAACTCTGAAGCTGTCATCCAGGTGCGCTTCCCTGAGGTACTGGGTCCCTGATAGCCAGACCATGCAGATAATAAGGCTTAAGCTGTAGAAGGGGTCACAGGTACAGTAGGCATGAATATGGGGTCTGGCCTAGGCAGGGGCCTTTTGCTGGTTACCAGTGCTCACCCTGCTAGCCTAAGATGAAATAATATCCTCAGTTGTTCTACACAGTTTATTCACAAAAAGGCATAATCTGTTTAATATAAATGTATATACATGTATTTTTAGTCGCTTTTAGGGAGAAATTTGTTTTCAAGCCGGTCATGGCTCTCACCTGTTGAATTGGACTTTGTTAGATTATTTGTCTGGAATGGATAAGACTATTCTGGATCATGAAAAATATAAAGCATGTGCATCATTACCTTACTGCATGAGCAGTTCTGCAGTCTGTACTCTTGTTAACATGCATATTAACTGAAAGTTATGTTAATGGGTCCAGTAATGCCCCAGCAGTAGGCAGTATAGAAGTCACTGAGAACCCCATCTCTGGGATCCCAGTATTCAACTCGGAATCCGGGCTCCAATTGCATATGTACTGAGTGATCTTAAGTTTAAAATACTTAACATTTCATGGTCTAAGTTTATATAGCTTATCAAGTGCTTTTAATCCGAACACCTATTTTTGACATTGTTTTGATTGTATAAATATTGAACATATTTTCTATATTTTACATAGGCTTACAATATATGAGAGTTAAAATGATTTCTTTCTTTTTTTTTGGAAACAGTGTTGTGAAGCAAATCTGAAATGTGTATCCTCTTTTATTTTCAGAAGGGAGTAATATGGGTACTGAAGAAACTAATTTTGATCGTGGCTACATAAAAAAGAAATTAGAACATGGACTTACACGAATATGGCAGGTTTGGGTTTTTTTAATTATTTTTTTTTTACAAAACAACAGAAAGTTTCATGTCTAAGCTGTTTTAGAAATTCAGTGTTTGAATTTTATGTACTTATTTGCATTCTTATGGAGTTAATTCTGTGTTTTTCTTTGGACTAAATCTGTTCTTTAATTTCTTTAATTTAGCTCACAGTTGTATTTGACTGTAAATCTTTAAATTTGAATATCACCATTGGAAATATGCATAGATTTCTTTAATACATTTTTGCTTTTAGTGTCCTAGCAAATGTATGCTTTCCTAAAGAAATTGCTTTCTTATTGAGATACTCTATTTTTATTTCATTCATTTGTGTTTTCTTTCCTTTTCTATTAATTTTAGGAAAAGGATAACTAAATAGGTAACGTAATTGGGCTGAAATCTAGTATAGAATGAAAAAAATTTATCTCAGTCAACGACTTTTGTTCTTTGAGGGCATCTTATGTATTTCTTGGCTGAACGTACCTTCTGTAACTTTTTTTTTGCAGTTTAGTAGCATAATTGTTGTTATCAGATAAATTTGTTAATTTGTTAAAATTTATTATTTCATAGATAAAAGTGTAATTTCTTTGAAGATAACTCTTTTTTGTTCTTTATGGACTGCTCTTTTGGATCATATGATAACTATTTTTAATTTTTTGAGGAGCCTCAATCCTGCTTTTCACAGTGGCTGCATTGATTTACATTTTCACCAACAGTGCACAATCCTTTATCACATCCTCAACACTTGTTATTTCTTGTCTTTTTGATTTTAGCCACTCTGACAGTTATAAGAGGATAGCTCATTATGGTTTTGATTTGCATTTCCTTAATGATTAGTGACATTGAGCATCTTTTCATGTGTCTGTTGGCCAACTATATGTCTTCTTTGGAAAAATGTCTACTCAGATCCTCTGCCCGTTTTAATTGGATTATTTGGGATATTCAGTGTTGAGTTGTATAATTTCTTTATATATTTTGGGTATTAACCCTTTAAAGTTTTACATAAGCTTACAATACATGAGAATTAAAATGATTTTTTTTTAAACAAAAATGTTGTGAAGCAAATCTGAAAGTGTATCCTCTTCTATTTTTAGAAGAGAATAGCATGTATTTGCAAATATCTTCTCCGATTCAGTAGGTTGCTTTTCCATTTTGTTGATGGTTTCTTTCACCATGTAAAGTTTTTTATTAATCTATGTATTAATCTTGTGTCCCGATACCTTATTTTTGCTTTTGTTTCCCTTGCCTGAGGAGACCTATCTATAAAGATGCTAATAAGGCTTATGTCCAAGAGATTACTGATTATGCTTTCTTTTAGGAGTTTTATAGTTTCAGGTCTCATAGTTAGCTCTTTAATCCATTTTGAGTTTTGTTTTTTTTTTTAAGGTGTTATTTATTTGAGAGAGAGAGGGGGCAAGCAAATGGAGGGAGAGGGACAAGCAGACTCTGTGCTGAGCAGAGCCCAATACCCGGCCTGATCTCAGGAGAGATCAGGAGATCATGGAGATCATGTCCTGAGCTAAAATCAAGAGTTGATTGGTTAACTGACTGAGCCACTAGCTGCCCCTATTTTGAGTTTGTTTTTGTGTGTGGTTTAAGAAGGTGGTCCGGTTTCATTCTTTTGCATGTAGCTGTCCAGTTTTCCCAGCATCATTTATTGAAGAGACTGTCTTTTCTCCATTATATATTCCTTTATCATACCATAGAAGTGTAGGTTTATATCTGGGCTCTCTATTTTATTCCATTGATCTATGTGTCTGTTTTTGCACCAGTACCATACTGTTTAGATTAGTACAGCTATGTAGTGTATCTTGAAATCTGGAACTTTGATACCTCCAGTTCTGTTGTTTTTTTCTCAAGATTGCTTTGGCTTTTTGGGGTCTTTTTTGTGGTTCCATACACATTTTAGAATTATTTCTTCTACTTTGGTAAAAAATGCTGTCGGTATTTTGATAGGGATTGCATTAAATCTGTAGGCTGCTTTGGGTAGTATGGGCATTTTAACAATATTAATTCTTCCAGTCCACAAACATGGAATATCTTACCATTTGTTTGTGTTGTCTGCAGTTTCTTTTGTTATTGTTTCATAGTTTTCAGAGTAAAGGTCTTACACCTTTTTGGTTAAGTTTCTTCCTAGGTATTTTATTCTTTTTGGCACAGTAGTTAAGTGGAATTATTTTCTTTTTTTCTTGTTAATATTTTATTTATTTATTTGACAGAGAGAGAGAGAGAGAGAGAGATCACAAGTAGGCAGAGGCAGGCAGAGAGAGAGGGGGAAGCAGGCTCCCCGCTGAGTAGAGAGCCTGATGTGGGGGTCAATCCCAGGACCCTGTGATCATGACCTGAGCCGAAGGCAGAGGCTTTAACCCACTGAGCCACCCAGGTGCCCCTGAAATTATTTCTTAATTTGTCTTTCTGCTACTTTGGTATTAGTTTACAGAAATGCTACCGATTTCTAGGTATTAATCTTGTGTCTTGCAACTTTACTGAATTCATTTACTATTCCTAGTAGATTTTTGGTCGCATCTTTAAGCTTTTTTATGTATAATATCCTGTCATCTTCCAGTGACAATTTAAGTTCTTCCTTATAAATATGGGTGCTTCTTCTTCCTTCTTCTTGTCTTATTGGTGTGGCTAGGACATCCAATACTGCGTTGAATAAAGTAGCAAGAATAGCATCTTTGTCTTGTCCCTGATCTTAGAGGAAATGCTTTCAGTTTTTTTTCAACACTGAGTATGTTAGCTGTGGGGTTTTTATGTATGGCTTTTGTTATATATTAAACTACTTTTTATTTACCATTAATTATGGGTTTGGGCTGACTTTTTTCTGAATATTATGTTTACTGGAAAGGGAAATCTCATTAAGTATACATCTAAAGTCGGATATGAATTGTTTCTGATTTAATCTCCTGATTTAGTCTCCTACTAATAGACACTAGTCATACTTAATTGAAATTGTAGAATCCATGATAGAATTTCTGGTAACTCAGTGTGCTTTGAAATATTGGCCTGGCATTTTATATAGTCGGTTTCCATTCAGTCTGGCAACTTGATTTCATTCTAGGTAAAGGAAAATCTACTAAATAGGAGAGTTGTTTTTTGTGGGTTTTTCTTTTTTTTTGTAAGATTGTATTTATTTGCCAGAGAGAGAGAGAGGGGGCGCCAGTGAACACAAGCAGGGAGCAGTGGTAGGCAGAGGGAGGAAGCAGGCTGTCCACTGAGCAAAGAGCCCAATGCGGGACTCGATCCCAGGACCCCCGGATTATGACCTGAGTGGACGCTTAACTGACTGAGCGACCCAGGTGTCCCTAAATATGAAGTTTAGTAAAGCTGTTCTCATTTAAGCATTTGGCCAGTTAATGGAAGTGATCATGCTTTTGAGTATAGACTATTGTGTGTAGGTTTCAGGCTTTAAAGTATCTTCATCTCCATCACTCCAAGTCTCCTTTGCCGCCCTCCCCCGACCCAATTCTCAATAGTTCTGAAACAGTATTTTGCATACTTTGGGAACTCATTGAGTATTAATTGAAATTATAAGGCTCAGTACAATTGAAAAAAGCAGAAACTCTGAAAAACAAATGTTTTTTGATAACACATTCAGCTGGCAAAACCTGACCTGATTTGAATTCATTTAGTAGCAGAACCAAACCTGTATTGTCTTTAAGGTTTTTTGTAGTATTTATCTCATTAAAGTGAACATTTATATGTTACAGGAATATTAATGTGTTTTATTTTGGGATACTGCCTTAGACTCCACTTGTGGGTGTTAAATATATATGTTATATACATTTCTAACCATAATACATTTCTAACATCTGAAATGTTGAATTCCAAACCACAAATTAGCATGTGACAATTTGTATACATTTATTATAAATTTATTATAGAGATAATGAAAAGTGAAAAGCATAAGAAGATAACTTTTTTAACATAAAAACTAAACTCAAAATCAGAAAGACTGATTTTTTGATATGAAAATTTTTAGAATATTTTCCATGCGTTTAGACTAAAAAAGAAAATTTATAAGAAAAAGGTCATGTCAGTTGTACAATTTGGCAGACACTGTGGATTTAAGAACATGTTGGTGAACCCATGGTACTTGACCTTTTGGAGCTTACAAATCAAACTAGATGAAAGTCTCGATATTCCAAGATTTTTATTTTCATCTTTAAATATTTGATATGTAAGAAATTATTCATATTATTCTTATGATTCTTATTTCTTTTTACAATAGAGCATTGGGATTGCAATATTTTTACTTCTTGTGAATTTGAGATTTTCTTTACATCCTAGAATGTCACCCATTTTAAAAATTTATGCCTGGGCATTTGGAAAATAACCATGTATTTCTTCTTTGTGGTAGGAGTTAAGCTCTATGTGTATATTAAAGCAAGCTTATTATTAATTTTATTATTCTAATCTATATCTTTATTTTTTCTATGTTTCCTTGGCCTGTGTAATTCTGAGGGAGGAGTTTTAATCTTCCAGAAGGATTGTAATTTTGTCAGGTTTTTATTTTATTTCTAATGTTAGCTTTTGCTTTTTATACTTGGATGCTATGTTGATTGATGCTGCAGTGCTAATAACCACTTTACCTACCTTCTTTGTATGTAATTTCCTTCATTAATTTAAAAAAATATGTGGTTCTATTGTCCTGAGGCATTTTGCTGTGAATTCTAGCTTGCTTTATTATTACCATCGCTATGTTTATTTTGTTCATATTTTCCTTGGACTGTCCCTTTATTTTAAAGGCTTTTAAGTCATGTTTTAATTGTATCTTTTATAAATGTAAAAGAAATATTTTTTTGAGAGAGACTTTATCTTTTAATTGGGCAATTTAATCTGTTTATATTTTTATTGGTGTTTAATTCATAGTTCTTTAATTATTAGAGAAGCTGAACATTTAAAAATCGGTTAATTATTGGTTTGTGAGTTATTTGCTCATTTTTTGCTTATAGGTTCTAAGTGATGTATGTGATAATGAGTAATCTCCTATATGTCATTTGTCTATTTTCACTCCTATATGTCTATTGTCTATTTTCAATATGCAGATGATCAGCATTTTTATGAGATCAGATCATTAACCTTTATCCTTTGTGACTTATGCTACATTTCTTCTCTTTTTTTAAAAGTTAAAAATTCCTTAATTTTTTATTCCTGGTACTATTACCACTGTTCACAGGGCTATATACCTGATGTAATGAAAAGAAAAAAAAAGCGATACGAGATGAAAGACTTCAGGAATGTACATCTAATTGACACTATATTGCATTAACCAATACCTGCACTTTGTTGTAAACTGTGGCTATGACAGTCCTGAACAAGCAGGCTTTCCTGTTTAAGCTGCAGTAACTTTTCTGACTATGGATCATCGTTCCTTCTGTGGCAGATTTTTACAGTTCCTCTAATGCATTCGGGATGACTATTTCAAAGTAATCTGCAGCTTTCCTGACAACTTCTTGCTCTCTCTCCTACTACGATCTGTAGCCCCTTTCTTCTGAATTGTTTTAGAACCTTCTGCTTCCATATCCACCACTTTTACCACCAGAACCAGAACCATCACCATAGAGACTGCCCAGGTTTCTTCCACCAAAACTGCCTTTTTCACTGAAGTTTCCACCACAATACATAAAGTTGCCAGATCACCTCCACGATGTCTTATGATCCAGCAGATGGCATTTCTTGTTTAGAAAAGGCCTTTTTCACTTCACAGTTAAGCCCATGAATAGTGTGGTATTTCTGAACAACAATTTTATCAATTCTATCATGATCATCAAAAGTTACAAAAACAAATCCCCCTCTGCCTGTCTTCCATAATTTTTGTGGTTTCAATCTTGCCATACATTTCAAAATTGTCTCTCAAATTATATTCTTCTGTATCTTCTTTAATAACCCCAATCAAAGTTTTCTTCCCTGTGAATTGGGCACCAGGCTTTACAGAATCCTCTCTAGAAATAGCTCTCTTTATTCTGGTAGAGGCCCATCAACCTTGTGTGGTCAGACCCATGTTCTGCATCCACGTCTTCAACACAAGTATAAGTCACAAAACCAAAACCCCAGAAACATTTTGTGTGCGGAGGAGGGGAGTCTCTCATCACCACATGATCTGTAAGCGTGCCCCATTTTTCACAATGTTCTTTTAAACTGTCATCTGTAGTTTCAGAGCTCAAACAACCAAAAAAAGTGTTCTCAACTGCTCTGGTTCCTTTGGATCTTGTCCCTCTTTCCCCAGTGGCAGTGGCAATGGCAGTGTGTGTGGGTTGGGCTGGTGGGTGACTGGGCAGCAGTTTTATCTGTTTTGAGAC
Source organism: Mustela putorius furo (assembly GCF_011764305.1). NCBI lineage: Eukaryota > Metazoa > Chordata > Mammalia > Carnivora > Mustelidae > Mustela > Mustela putorius. Next base: position 36,319,401 of record NW_025421998.1, read on the forward strand.
CAGATTCGCCTCTTCCTATTTGAGTTCAATATCTGTGTTACATTTATTCTTAAAATACTTCTTGTGTAAAGCTCGGGTTAATATTCATCTGGTAATTATAGATATTTATCTAAACTTTATATTAATTGCTATATCCCTAATACCTAGAGTACTGCCTAGAACACTTAGGAAGTACAACACTTAGTAAAATATTTTTGCTTTATTGCATTAATTTTTAATTTTTTGAAAACATATAAAAACAGTTATCTAATCCATTTGTATGTCTTTTGATATGTGATCCAAAGAGAGGAGAGAGGAGTTTTTCCCTCCAAATGTATTTTTTTTTCCCTCTACTACCTTCTGAATAATCTTTTTCCTTGTCTCTTTTATGTGTGGTGCTTCCTTGTAGCAAGGTCTAGTGGAAAGAGGAGACTCTGAAGGTAGAGAGAACCAGGATTCAACTCTTAGCATTGTTATTCATGGGGCATGTGAACTTAGGCAATTACTTGACCTGTTTTCAGTTTTTCTTCTCTTTAGAGGATAATAAATGCCTGCTCAACAAAGCTGTTGTAGAATTAAAGATAATATATAAAGTTCTTAGTATAATGCTGATAAAATATAAACAGTCAGCAAACAGTAGTGTTTACTCTTGACCATTAAGGTCTTGTGTATATACTAGCACTAGTTCTGAGTTGTTTGTCCTGTTTTGTTGATTCTTTGGATTTTGGCAGTATTCTTTTTAAAAAAAAATAGTTTTTCTACTTCTGATCTCTTTCTGTCAAATAAAGAAATAAAATATTTTAAAAAATAGTTTTTAATATATTTAGTACAAGTAGGACAAGTCCTTCAATATCACTTACAACTTTTATTCCATCTTTTCAGCTTTATATTTTTAAAAGAAGTTATTGCTTGTTATTTCTGGTGAATTTTAGAATGATTGTTTATTGGAAAAGTTTTTTGTGATTTTGGTTAGAATTTCACTGAACCCCTACATTAATTTGGAAAAGGTGACATCTTTATACTCATTCAGTCCCTCGAATCTCATTTTATTTAAATTCCTTTTGAGTCCTGTTAGGGTTCTTAGCTTTTTCTTACAGGTCTAATGCTGCCTATTAAAATTATTGCTAAGTATGTTATATTTTTAATATTTATTTAATTAATTGATTTTTTAAAATTTATTTTTTAAAGGTTTTATTTATTTGACACAGAGAGAGATCACAAGGAGTCAGAGAGGCAGGCAGAAAGAGAGAGAGGAGAAAGCAGGCTCCCTGCCAAGCAGAGATCCCGATGCGGGGCTCTATCCCAGGACCCTGAGATCATGACTTGAGCCGAAGGCAGAGGCCTCAACTCACTGAGCCACCCAGGCGCCCCTTTATTTTAAATGGAGTCTTATTTTAAGATACTATAGCAGAAATACATGAAAACTTAATTTTTATGTATTGCACATAATCACTTCACATAGTTATCTTATTCTAATTATTTTTGAATTTATTATTTTGAGGTTTCTAGCCTAGCAAGCCACTCATAAATGATGATGATTTTGATCTTCATATCCAAAATGAGGATATAATTTTTATCTTACATATATGTATGTATTAGTAGTGATGGTCATTATTGTTATTTTTATATCTGATGTTTATGGAATTGTCTCTGTGATATCACTATAAGAATATTGATTATTGGCCTAAATATATATTCTTAAGAATGTATTCCTGTCTAATTTCAAGGTGTAACTATAGAATAAATGGTTCTTGGAACTTACATTTTATATTTTGGGTTTACTTGAAATATTTTTTGTTTTTTTTTTCCAGGATGTTCAGCTAAAAGTAAAAACCTATTTGCTTGGAACAGATTTATCTATATTTAAATATGATGATTTCATCTTTGTTTTGGATATAATCAGCAGGTACTTTGTGAGATCTTGTTTTATTCTTTAGTTTGAGTCATTCAACCATGATAAAGAAATCATGAATCAGTGAGTTATGTATAACTTTTTCGTGGAAATGAAGACAATTGAACATTCATAATCCAATTTCTGCTGGGTATATGTGAATGTGTTTAAATATTTCTGCCCTTTAGATGTCTGTAAACCATAATGAATTTGTGAAAGTTAGAATTTCTTTAAACTTCCATTTTTATGGTGTGTTACCTTTGAAGAAAGATGACCTGGACTACTTTTGTTCTGTAATAAGGATGTTGCTGAAATTTATGTAAATCTTTTTATCCAACTAGGTTGATGCAAGTTGGAGAAGAATTTTGTGGTAGCAAATCTGAAGTTTTACAAGAGTCCATTAGAAAACAGAGTGTCAATTATTTTAAGAACTACCATAGGTAAGAACTGTAATAAAACATGAATAGACTTATTTAGGTAATGAGAATACTTTGTCTAACACTTAAACCTTATAGCATTAATTGGTTTAAAACAGTTACTTTTGAATTTGAAAGAATTCATTCTTTGTAGCTCTTTTTGTGCTGGTTAAGGACATTTTTTTTTTTTTGCCAAAAATACCATAAAATATTCTCATTTCTTATTTATTTTAAATTTTGATAGATTGTCCTGAAGCCTCAAAATGTTGAACTAAATATTGAACCAATTTCTTTATGGGTGAAAGATGATTATCATGTTGGAGTTCACCAAAAGAATTTGACCACTATCCTATATCTGCATACATGGTGTGAGCTAATAAGGAATTAGATCAGTAGAGGTAGCAGTCAGTGAGGGGTACTTGAAAGCATCTGCCTTTTAGGGGTAAGAAGGCTTCTGAAGAAGGCATGATATTCAGAATCTAGCTATAAAGTCAAAATTATGTATTACAAGATGGGATTGGGAGGGAGACAAACCATAAGTGACTCTTAATCCCACAAAACAAACTGAGGGTTGCTAGGGGGAGGGGGGTTGGGAGAAGGGGGGTGGGGTTATGGACATTGGGGAGGGTATGTGCTTTGGTGAGTGCTGGCGATTCACAGACCTGTACCCCTGGGGATAAAAATATATGTTTATAAAAAATAAAAAATTAAAAAAAAAAAGAAACTGCAAAAAAAAATTATGTATTACATTGCAAAACAGTAACTACTGACTTTAGAAAGGGTGATTAGGAATGGTTTTAGGAATGGGGGAAGGTGGGATAGAGTGTTTAATTAGCAGTATGATTGTATGCTTAAAGCAGCAATAAATTGAGAGAGCTATTTATTAGACCTTTCCTTATATAAGGTGGAGACTATACTATATCCCTTATATATTTTATCATTTGAATTGTTAGATCTTACTTTATTCCACATTTTAATTTTTGAAATTAAGTTTTGATTTTGTTGTTCATTGGTGCCAGGAAAGTAAGAATTCTATTTATTTATTTATTTATGAGTTTCTATATTTTATTTTATTGGGTTTTTTCCTGTCTCAATGACACACACACACACACACACACACACACACATTTATTTATTTAATTATGTTCAATTCTGCTTTTTCTTCTTGGTCAGAGTCAATACCTGGTCATAGTCATAGGTGCCATGTCAGAAGAGAGATTATTGAACATCAAATCAATGATTAATCATTAAATATATTTAAGTATAAGTGTTCTTTATTATTATGAACTATTAAATATGTATAAGATTTAAACCGAAGCAGAGAATTTGAGTTTTGTAGTTGAATTCAAAGAGAATTTGAGTTTTGTAGTTGAATTCAAAGAATGTTTAGAGGCGTCTAGGTGGCTCAGTGGGTTAAGTCTCTGCCTTTGGCTCAGGTCATGATCCCAGGGTCCTGGGATCAAGCCCTGCATCAGGCTTTCTGCTCAGCAGGGAGCCTGCTTCCCCCCACCCCTTTGCCTGCCTCTCTGCCTACTTGTGATCTCTCTTTCTCTGTCAAATAAATAAATAAAGTCTTTAAAAAAATGTTTAGAAGATTTATTTTCTTTTATTTTTTTATTTTTTTAAAGATTTTATTTATTTGACAGACAGAGATCACAAGCAGGCAGAGAGGCAGGCAGAGAGAGGAGGAAGCAGGCTCCCTGCCGAGCAGAGAGCCCGATGCGGGGCTCGATCCCAGGACCCCGAGATCATGACCTGAGCCGAAGGCAGAGGCTTAACCCACTGAGCCACCCAGGCACCCCTGTTTAGAAGATTTAGAAAAAAAAATTTTTAATTGACTAAACCTCAGGAGAACAGTGGTAAGGGGACAACATGAAACCTTAATGCTGCCTTTATTTATATATATATTTTTCCCCAATAAACTTAAGCCTTCCTGAAACAATGGCCTGGCTTGTACACATTGCTGTACAAAAGGAAGAGTTTTAAAATCATAAATGGGAAAGGATAAGGAACTATGAAGGCCCAAAAGGCTCACTTACCTGTCACAATGAAAGCATGACAGGTGTCCATTTCCCAAAGATTACTTGTAGTCAGTAAGACAACTGGGAGACCTTTTGGTGTTCATAGTGACTGTACAACATGTGCAGTGAAGAAAAACCAACTCTGATTTATTTAATGGGTCTCCATTCTGCTTTCTACTTCACTTATTGTCCAAAAGTGTCTGTCATCTGGGGCAGCCAGGTCTGGGCATTTCTAGACTATGACCATGATGGAGATTCCTCTCCAAAGTTTACCTTAATGAAATTAGACTATAGAAATGAGTTATTGGGGGGACACCTAGGTGGCTCAGTGGGTTAAAGTCTCTGCCTTCAGCTCAGATCATGGTCCCAGGGTCCTGGGATTGGGAGCCTGCTTCCTCCTCTCTCTCTGCCCGCTTCTCTGTTTACTTGTAATCTGTCAAACAAATAAATAAAATCTTAAAAAAAAAAAAAAAGAAATGAATTACTGAATGTTTCCAAAACACTCAACATTTTAATGGACTTCCCTTAGAAATATGTATGAAATTTCTTTCCCGTTGAAGAGACTATACAGTACTTTTAGAAGGAGAGCTGGATGGGGGAGATAGTAGACTTGGGTTCTTATACCACTTTCAGTGCTTGCCAGCTCCCTGACACTGGACAAATCATTTAATTCTCTGGCTGATTGCTCTGTCAAACTGCAAAAAGGGGTGGCTAGACGAAAAGATCTCCATAAATGATGCCTGTAGATCTTGCCCTTTTTTCTTTCTGTGTTGTATATTGGAATACTGGAATAGGTTAAAAAGTAAAAATTTAACTTTTCTAGAAGTACTCTTTTCTATCCCCAGTATCAAAATGAGTCTAGTTAATATATTGGCTATGGTCATTCTCTCTCCCAGCAGCTGCCATTTGGAAAATTATAATAAAAATCATTTGGTAAAGTTAGTGCCAACTGTTAATGGGTTCTGCAGTAAATCTTTTTCTTTAGAAAGCAAGATAAACTTAACAGTTGGTTTAGAAATGATGCCAATGTACATAATACTGAGTTGACAAAAGTCATTACGTTAGTGATGAATCTATTAAATTCCAATTTAATATCTTCTTCACCAAATCATATTACATAAATATTTAAAAGCAGTATGAAACATGGTGAAATATAGATCAAGTGGGCTTTAATTTTGTTAATAAAAGTGTTAAAACATCCTTACAATTTGTTTCATAGTCTTCTACTGCCAAATAGAGCTCCTGAGAATCAAGAAATTCTTAGACCAAATTATTCTGACTTAGAGTCCACTTAGGCTATTAGTATAAGATGATGGCATAATAAAAAAGTGAAAATAGAAGCATTTTACTCTGTGGGTGGAACATCTATTTATATAAAGTGTACTCAGTTGCTTGTGGTAGTTGTATAAAAGTCTGTATGTCATTATCTTTTTCTAGGGCAAAATTACATGAGATTGTGAGGGAACACAGTCTCTATCAATGTGAATTCTTCTACAAAAATATAGTTTTATTCGCACAAATTCCTTAATGTTCAGTGTTAAGTTTGTATACATCCAATACTATCATTCTTCTGCCAGATGTGATAGAAGTCCCAAAAGCACAAATTATCTGATTTAAACAGTAATGTCTTAGAAATTATGTAGTTTAATTGCCAGAACATTCTGTTTAACAAGTGCATGTTAATTTGTAATTACTCTAATGATCAAATCTTATAAAATATTTTTAAGGATTCTAAAGGTCCAGCAACTGGTGTTAAAAGAGGAGAGAGATCATCTCTCCTTTTAGGGAGAAAAACTTTCCCATTGTCTGAGGGTTTATTTTTATAATATTGAAAGTATAGAAAGTATCAGAAGTATAGAAAGGTTTTTACTTAAAGTATCTTTAAAATGTGTGTTTCTAGAATCAAGTTTATTATCCATATAATTCTTTTTGTTTTCTGCCTGGACTAAGTGATTTAATCTTTTTTTTTTCCTAAAGATTTTATTTATTTATTTGACAGAGAGAGTCACAGCAAGAGAGGGAACACAAGTAAGAGGAGTAGGAGAAGGAGAAGCAGGCCCCCTGCTAAGCAGGGAGCCTGAGGCCGGGCTTGATCCCAAGACTGGGCAGCCTAAGTGATTTAATCTTTTTTTTTTTTTTTTTTGTTGAGTACTGAGTCTTATATCTTCTAGAACTCACTTGCTTTTTCTCCTCCTCATATATTCTCTGCCAAATAAGCGTTTTTGGCTAAGGTTTCAGAGAGTGCAGTACATAAATGTTCAGTAGTTTTAGTTTTTTTATGATAGAGCTCGAGATTTTTTTTTTTTTTTAAGGAAACAGTCTAACAAACGTAAAGGTTTAAATCTGTAAGTGCCCAGCCTGTTTTAACTACTATTGTTGTGTAACGAACTATCCTGAAACTTAAGGGTTTAAAACCACCATCATTTTGTCATGATTTCATGTAATCTGTGAGTCAGGAATTTAGGAAGAGATGAACTGAATGAATCTGTTTCTTAGAGGATTGGCTGTGATGACTGAGTAGTACTCAGCTGACGGTAGGGTTTGTCTAGAAGATCCAGGACGGCTTTGCTTGCACCTTGGTGGAGGTGGCTGGAAGGATGTACATAGTTGAGTTTGTTAGCCAGAGTCCCTGCATGTGGTCTTTCCAGTATGATGAACTAGGGGTGGTTGGACTTCTCTTATATGGCACCTGGCTTCCCACAGTACTAGTTTTCCAAAAGCCCCAGGTCGAACCTTCATGGCCTTTTCTGATGTAGGCTTAGAAATCATGCAGTCCTTCTACCATATTCCACTGAATACAAGCATGTCATGAGGCTACCCAGATGCAAGAGGAGGGAAATTTGTTGGGGAAGTGGTAAAGTCATGTTGTATAAAAGAATGTGTGTGGTATATGAGGTAATTATTGCAACTTTCTTTGCTATATTCCTTAGGAAAATAGGGGCAATATTTTTAGAAAGCAAATGTTCCTGGACTTGGTGGTAATGGTACCAATAAATTATCTTTAATATTTAAAATACTATAAATTAGATTATTTAAAAGTAAAAACATACAGGTTTCTAAACTGTACAATAGGGCTTAAATTTTAGAGTTAAAATGAGAACAAAGTCTTAATGGTATCTTTCTGATGTTAGACTAACTCCCTCTGCCATAGTATATATAATAGTGGTAGACCATTCTTAAACTCCTCTTAGTTTATACTGTTGTTATTGATTTCCAGTATTCTTCCTGTGTTTGGGGCAGTGTGGTGTTATCAGTGGTCTTGGGTTCCTACCTCTGTACTAACTAGCTTTACCACCTCTATAATTTGGTTTTTTTATTTCTCTGAGCATCAAGTTCCTTCTCTTTAAATGTGACAGGCTTATAGCAGAACCTTTACCTTCCTTGAAGTGTGTGATTTTATCATTTGTTTTTGGAACCTGCCTTTTACTGCATCAAGTCTTTTATCAGGTTAATTACAAGATCTACATTTCACACAGTTCCAATTCATGGATTTTTTCCCCCTTTAATTAGTAGGTCAGCATATTTGAGATGCTTCTTAGATTGGTTATTGTCTTCTTTACAATATTTACCCTTTAAAATCTTTTAAATTTTATTTGAATTGTACCTGTTCTTTTGTACACCATGGAGCTTCTTTGTATCCTATTTGTATCTTGTTTCTTAAAGACATAGGGGGCACCTGAACTGCTTAAATGGTAATAATTAGGTTTGCTTTTGACATAATATGTCAGCATTCATTTGTTATTCAGCATTTGATTGCAGTTTGTAGTTTATGTACTCAATGCTTTTTCATCATAACTGTTATTCTTTATGTGTATTAGTAGAGTCAAATAGAAGAAAAAAGCAAAATGCAGATCTTCCAATTTGTGTAAAAACGTTCTTGGGCAAAGAGATGTAAAGGAAGTTTTTCGTAGCTTTAACGAATCAATTTGGATAATATTAATGAATTTATCATTCACAGTCACAAAATAAGTAACTATGTTTTTGACTATGTTTTTTCAACAGTGGTGCAATGAAAAGAACAAGATTTGGAAATTAGGGTCCCTCTGCTGTCTACTAATCGTGACCTTGTGACCCTTCACAAGTGGATTGATATTGCCTACGGCCCTCTATGGCCATATTTTTAAAACAAGCCTGCCTTTATTGCATACAGTTTAGTTAGGGGAATGAGAGGATTGTTAAGATTTTTTTCTTTTGGAAAAAATTTATTACAGTGTAATATAAAATGTACACATCTTAATGTACAACTCCATAAATTTTAACATATATTTATACCATATAAACCACCTGGGTTAAGACACAGAATTTTTCCACTGCCCTGGAAGGATCTCTTCTGTCCCTTCTCATTCAGAACCATCCTTAGAGATAACTGCTATTTTGGCTTCTATCACTATTGAGTCTTGCCTGCTTTTAGCATTGTATAAATATTTTTTATGCCATTCTGAATTGTTTTGCTTTTTTTGTTTTTGTTTCTGTTTTTGTTTTTTTGCTTTTTATTTAAAGTTTACAGTTATTTCTTGCACATACTCATACATGTATACACATACACATATATGCATATTTAAGCTGATTTAGGATATTGACCTGAAATTCCTGTGATCTGGTGGTTAAAGCATTTTATTAAACCTAATAATTAGTTGGGAGATTCTTTTGAATTTTCTATATATACAGCTATGCCATTTGTGAATAATGATGGTTTTATGTATTCATTTCTAATCTTTATACTGGTTAGGACTTCTGGTACGCTTTTGAGTAGAAGTGGTGACAAGGGGCATCTTTATTGTGCAGTGCTTTGTCAATAGGTATGATATTTGTGGAAGGCTTTTATAGATACTCTGTGTCAGATTAAAGAAATTCCTAAGAGACAAAGTGTACTTTAAGTCAAGAGGTATTGCTAAAAATAAAGAGAATACTTTCATAATGATAAGAGAGTATTCATTAGGAAGATAAAACAATCTTAAATTTGTATGCCTATACTGACATAACTCCAAGACATATAAAGCAAAATATGTAGACTAAAAGGAGAAATAGATAGTTCTATAATACTAGAATTTTTTTGTGTGCCACTTTAAGTGATTGATAATGGAAGCAAAAAAAAGTCACTAAGGATATGTGTTTGACCAACATATTCAATAACATTTGCCTCTTTTTTATGTGTATGTGTGTGTGTATGTGTGTGTGTCCTTGCCTGTGTGAGAGACAAAACAATTGCAGAGTAGATATTTTTTTCAAAGGCATACAGGAGTTTATCAAAATCAATCATCCACTGTGCCATAAAGCAAGTTCTTTAAAAATGTCACAGGATTGAAATCACAGAGTTTACATTCTCTGACCACAGTGAAATTAAACTAGAAGTAAATGACAGAGATAACAAGAAAATGCACCCATATTTGGAAATTAAGCAACCTATTTCCAGTGATCAAAGAAGAAAACATATAGGAGTCAGAAAATCTTTTTAAATGAATAATAGTAATAATAAAACCATGGCATCAAAGTTACGGGATTCATAGCAGAAGGGAAAATTTCTAGCTGTAAGTGCACTTTTTGGAAAAGAGGAAAGTTTGAAAATTAGTGCCTTAACTTTCCATTTCAAGAAGTTACAAAAGTGACAGTGAATTAAACAAAAGGAAAGAGAGGGAGGAAAATTATAGAGCAGAAATCAATGAAATAAAAAGCAAATATGTAATAGAATTCTATACTAGCAAGACTGAACAAAAAGAAAAAAAAAGATACAAATTACCAATATCAGCAGGACTTTATCTATAGATCCTATACATTAAAAATGTAATAGTATATCAACTGTTCCTCAATTAAAAAAAAAGAATGCAGTAAATGTGTAGTGATATAGATATATCATAAAATGATAGGAACAACTTTATCCTAATAAAATTGACAATGTAGATGAATTGAACAAATTTCTTATAAAACCAGCTTAAGAAGCTGACAAAAATAAAATACAGAATATCTGCTAGACTGTGTCTTTTAAAGAAATTAACTCTATACTTATTTATTTATTTACTTACTTTTTTAGAATGTATTTATTTATTTGACAGAGAGAGATCACAAGTAGGCAGAGAGGCAGGCAGAGAGAGAGAGAGAGAGAGAAGGAAGCAGGCTCTCCGCCAAGCAGAGAGCCAGTTGCGGGATTCAATCCCAGGACCCTGAGATCATGACCTGAGCTGAAGGCAGAAACTTAACCCACTGAGCCACCCAGGTGCCCGACTCTATACTTTTTTAAAAAAATATTTCATCTCTAGCCTGCTGCCTTCTGTGGTAAATTCTATCCAGCATTTAAAGAGAAATATCAATGCCAACTCTTTCAGAGAACAGAGAAAGAGAGAATACTTCCTAACTTACTTTATGAAGCCAGCATAACACTGATACCAAAACATAACAAGGACATTACAAAAAAGAAAAATTATAGGGAAATGTCTCTTAAGAATGTGGAACACTACATCAAAAACTAATGATGTACTGTATGGTGACCAACATAACACAATAAAAAATATATATATAATCACCTAGGAGGTTTTTTATAGGCATTTGATGACTTCCAAGTGAATAAACGTCATATGCTAGTGTCTTAAAAAAAAAAAAAGAACATAGATGTAAAAATTCTAAACAGATATTAGCAAATTACAGTCAATGATATCTAAAAAGGATAATGACATCACAAACAGTAATAGTATAAGAGAAAAAGGTTAGCTGAATATTTAATATTAATTTAATTTACCAGTTAGCAGAAGATAGGGAAAAAATCCCATAAGGATTATCATAGTAGATGAAGAAAAAAAATTTGATAAAAATTCCACCCTGTTTCATAATTATAAGAAATCATGCTTGTAATTTTTACTTTCAAATTATGGCCTTGTATTTAAAGTGTGTGTCTTACTTTGTTTGTTGTTGTTGTTTTTAAATCCAGTCTGATGTATTTTGTTTGAACTAGTTGGTTTTTTTTCCTGTTTCTATTTAATGTATTTATTGGTATAGTTGTGTTTAAATCCATCATATTGCTGTTTTATATCTACAAGTCTTAATCTTTTTACATTTATATTTTGTCTTCCGTTATTTTGGATTGATCATGCATATTTTTTAGTTTAATACTATTTGGTTTCTCAGTTAGCCTTTTAAAAATAGATTCTTTGAAAAACAATCTGAGGGGTTTGAAGTAGCGGGGGGGTGGGAGGTTGGGGTACCAGGAGGTGGCTATTATAGAGGGCATGGATTGCATGGAGCACTGGGTGTGGTGAAAAAATAATGAATACTGTTATGCTGAAAATAAATAAATTTAATTAAAAAAATAGATTCTTGTAGTGGTTACTGTCTTTTCAGTATGCACCCCTATTCTGTTATTGTTGACCATAGGTTAGTTTAGTGGAATAGTGCAAGAACTAACTTTGTAACTGCATTTATCTTTTCTTACACTTTTAGTGTTTTTATCATATGCTTCCACTTTCCATCTTGTTTCCTGTATACTCTTTATCCAGAGGGTTCACTAAGCTGCTTTTGTCTGTGAGTTGGTGCCTTTTATCCCTGTAATAGTTTTATATTATTATGTAATAAATGGACATGAGCTTAACAGCTTAAAACAAAACCCATTTATTATGTCACAGTTCTGAGGTTAAAAGTTTGGATCAGCTTGTTTAGGTGCTCAACTTTTAGGTATTTCACAGGGCCAAAATCAAAGGACCATCAAGTTTGGTCTCTGATCCAAAGACTTTGAGGAGGAATCCATATCTGAGCACATTCAGGTTGTTGGCAGAATTCAGTCCTTTTTTTAGGACTGAGATATTTTCATGGTGGCTGTCAGCTTGGGAACATTCTCAGCTTCTAGAAGCTTCTCTCCAGTACTTGTACATGACTGTTTCCAAGTTAAAAGCCAATTATGACACATAGAGTTTTCTCATGCTTTAACACAGACAGGGGGATTTGACACAGACACAGAGAAAGAGATACAGAAGAAAGTAATGAGAAGAGAGAAGATATCAATGTGATGTAAGTGATTAGTGCAGTGCTGGCTCTGGAAGTGCTATACTTGGTAATTTAATTTGTAAGTGCTGTGTAGAGATAGGCCCTGAGCTAAATATATTTAGAAAGTAATGAGTAGGACAGGCACTGACCATTTATTTAGGTCTGTGGTCCATTTTAGTTATTTTTTGTATATAATGTGAGATTCGGGCATAATCACTTTTGGGATACTCTTAGCCATTACCTCTTCAAAACTGCTTCTGTTCATTCTATGTTCTCCATTCAGTTGTGTGCATACTAGATATTTTGACTGTCTCATTTATCTTTTATGATCTTTTCTAATCTCTAATGAGATTAGAGAGCTAAGACCACAAAATGCAGAATGGTGGTAGCCGCCATAAACTGAAAGCAGCAAGGAATAGATTAGATTGGTAGATGATGTGAGAGGGTAGCCCTGCTGACACCTTGATTTCACTTAGTGATACTGGTTTCAGACTCTGGCCTCCAGAACTATAGGAGAATAAATTTCTATTGTTTTAAGTCACTCCATTTCTGGTGGTTTGTTACAGCAGCCACCGGAAACCAATACAAAGTGGAATTGCAGGGTTAAGTGGTAACTTTATGTTTAACAATTTGAAGAACTACCAAACTGTTTTCCAAAGTGATTCTATCATTTTAAATTTCCATCAGCATTATATAAGGACTCTTAATTTCTCCAAGTCCTTATAGACACCATTTATTGTCTGTCTCTGATGATAGCTATCCTAGTGGGTATGAAGTGATGTCTCATTATGTTTTTGACTATTGATACTCAGCATCTTCTTATATGCTAATTGGTCATTTGTCTGTCTTCCCCAAAATGCTTATTTAAAGCCTTTGCCCATTTTTCAGTTGGGTTGTTTGTCCTTTGTTGTTGAATTGTAAGAGTTGTAAACGTTTGTGGTTTTAGTTCTTACATTAGGTCTGTGGTCCATTTTAGTTATTTTTTGTATATAATGTGAGATTCGGGCATAATCACTTTTGGGATACTCTTAGCCATTACCTCTTCAAAACTGCTTCTGTTCATTCTATGTTCTCCATTCAGTTGTGTGCATACTAGATATTTTGACTGTCTCATTTATCTTTTATGATCTTTTCTGTTGCTTCCATTTTTGTTTTCAATTTGTGCTTCATTTTGGATAGTTTCTATTGATCTGTCTTTGAGTTCATCGAGCCTTTTCTGCTTAACCAATTTTTAATTTGAGGTAATTGTTTTTTTTTAAGTTACAGAATGATTCTGTTTTTGTTTTTATTATTGCAGTTCTTTGAACTTCTCCTTTCTTTCATTTTGTACATCTTTTTTCTGTATTTTATTTAACTTAATTATAATAATTATCTTAAAGCTCCCTTCTGTTAATTCTAATGTTTGAAGCAGCTTTTGCTTTTTTACAGAATTACCCATTTATTACCTCTTTACTTTAGAAATCTGAATTTTTTAAAAAAATCTAGGTTTTGTGTATAGCAGGTTAGTAGTAACAATGAAGCTGTTATAAGACGGGGAAAAGTAGGACAGGCACTGACCATTTATTTCCTGGGTCAACTGGAAGGAAGTAGTGACTTTTCTGGAACTGCCTATACAATGTACTGATTACTCAAGATAGATAGTAAACCATAATAGCATTAAAAAAAGAGAGAAGATATCAATGTGATGTAAGTGATTAGTGCAGTGCTGGCTCTGGAAGTGCTATACTTGGTAATTTAATTTGTAAGTGCTGTGTAGAGATAGGCCCTGAGCTAAATATATTTAGAAAGTGATAATTATCTTGATCTTGTGGCTTACTAAGTATGATTAAGATCTTTGCTATTTAGCATAAAGCATTTATTAGTATTAATGATCTCATAAACTTTGGAAATTATTCCTCTGTTTTTTGGCATTGATAAATGATTAGCTAGGGATGTTTTAAGTATGTGAGTTGGGGAGTAGCTTTTAGTTTCATTCCTTAATAAAAATATCATTTCCTGTACATTCATTATTTTTGTAATATAGTAGAGATATTATGAGTTTAGTAAATATTTGAGAGTTTTTTTCTCTTAAAGATGATAAAACATTAACAAGTAAAATGTGTTTGCTATGTTGGTATGAATAGATTCTCAAAGTTGATTATGATTGTGATGATTATTCTACAATTAATATTTTATTTTCTTAATTCTTGTGTACAGTGGACTTTTCCTCTAACTTCTTGGAGTGGTTTTTTTTGTTTTGTTTTGTTTTGTTTTTTTTAAGAACACGGCTTGATGAACTGAGAATGTTTCTAGAGAATGAGACCTGGGAGCTTTGTCCTGTGAAGTCAAATTTCAGTATCTTGCAACTTCATGTGAGTGTCTCTTAGAAACAAATGCAACTATCTTTTATTTAGTTGTCTTAAAAAAAAACCCAGATATTAAAAAATCTTTTATAAAATCATTTAAAGAATAGCACCTTTCTTTCCTTGCTTAAAAGTGCGTAATAGCCACCTTTTATGGATGTGAAAATCTGTCTCTTTTTACAAATTCAGTTTATATACTTGAGGAAAACTCTTTTGCCTGATCTTTTTCTTTTGATTTCAGAAAGAGATCTGCTTTATTTAAATTTGGCAGAAAATTAATCATTTGTATTTTGATGGTCTTTAATGAAAAAGCTTATGTTCGCAGAATGCTTGAGATTTTTTGTCATTTCTTTTTTTTTTTTTATAGATTTTATTTATTTATTTGACAGACAGAGATCACAAGTAGGCAGAGAAACAGGCAGAGAGATGGAGAAGCAGGCTCCCTGCTGAGCAGAGAGCCCGATGTGAGACTCGATCCCTGGACCCTGGGATCATGACCTGAGCCGAAGGCACAGGCTTTAACCCACTGAGCCATCCAGGTGCCCAAAAAAAATCATCAAGAATTTTGTAATTCAAAGGAACTTTATTATTTTTTTTTAGAAGATTTTATTTATTTGATAGAGAGAGAGAGTACAGCAGGTAGAACGACAGAGGGAGAAGTAGGCTCCCCGCTGAGCAAGGAGCCCAGTACGGGTCTCGATCCCAGGACACTGAGATCATGACCTGAGCTGAAGGCAGACACTTAACTGACTGAGCCACTCAGGCGTCCATCAGAGGAACTTTAGAGATTATTCCATCTCTTCCACTAATAAGCAATGTGGTCTTAAACTTGGCACTGACTCCCTTTGGACTGCTTTGGTTTCCACATCTGAGAACAGCTCTTTAGTTTTAGCATTGTGGTTCTCATACTGGAGGTTGACTCTCTCATTTTACTGATGAAGAAATTGAGGCACAGAGAAGCCAGGTGACAGTCCCAACATTATATAGGAAGTTAATGGATTAATGGCTAATCTTAGGTCTAGAAGACCTATCATCTGACCTCACCGTGTGTGTCTGTGTTGTCTACCTCCAGGTGTATGAAAAAAAATAAATGAAAGCTTATGGACATCAGCATAACAAAGAAAGATTCTGATGTCTGTAAAACGTATAATTAATTAAATGGTGCAAACATATTAATTATTAATATTGATTTATTTTTATTGTGGCCTTTTTATTGCTTAAAACCATATTTTCCTGGGTCTTTGATGCTATGTTAAAATTTTTAGAATTATTCAAATATAAATTATTTTTAAAAATTTTCTGTGCAGTTCTATAAACTAAGCCAAGAGTAACTTGATGCAGATAACACTTTTAAAAGTGATATCAGCAACTGAGTTGTCTTTAGGAAAACTTTTGAGCACATATTTTCAAGTTTGTGTCTTCACACAGCTTCCAAGTGAATAACCTGAAGAATCAGGATTGATTTTTTTCACTAACTACATTTACATTGATGGAATATGTTGTGTACCTGAATTTTAGTGTTGTTGCTAAAAGGTATCCTTTTTTTAATGTCTAGGAATTTAAATTCATGGAACAGTCACGTTCCCCATCAGTTTCCCCTAGTAAGCAGCCAGCCTCAACATCCTCAAAAACAGTGACCTTGTTTGAGCAGTACTGTAGTGATGGGAATCCGTTTGAAATTCAGGCCAACCGCAAAGATGAAGAAACAGAAGATGTCCTGGCTTCTAATGGGGTATGTAGTGTTCTTAAAACATATTTTGGAACATAAGTGAGATTTTCTTACTGAAAAGTGTTTTACCCAGTGAATTAGCTAGATTTATTTATCCATTTAGCACCCACCTTTCTACCTATATGCTTATATACCTGTGTTACCACTTGTACAGTAATGGCTTTACAACATGCTTTGTTGAAAACGTCCTTTTGAAAAATACATTTGGGCTTTATGTTTACTTTGTGCTCCTATTAGGTTGCTGTGTGTTCTTACTAGATTGCTAAATTGGGTAGGGGTATAGTTTCTTCACTGCTTATTTCTGTGATTCATTGAATAGATGGATGAGGGAATAGATCATCTGCATTTAGTTCTCAGCTTGGGCATCTGAATCATTTTGTTCCAAGTCCCTTTATCTGAGAGAGGGTAATGTCTTACCTGGTTACCCAGCAGGGATGTTTTTTAGGATTTAGAAGTACAATGTTTTAACACTTTGAGTAGCTCAAAACACACAATATAAACTTCAGGTTGTGTGAGTTAATGGAAAGGATTTGAAGGAGTTGAATGAATATCACCTTTATTATTTACTTTATTATTATTAACTGTGTGGCCCTTGGTAATCTATTTTACCTCTGTGACCCTCAGTTTCCTATATTTACAATGAGTGAATGTTTAGTTCACAGTTATCTGTGTTTTTACAGTATTTAATTTGGATGGGTCCTTCTGATCGTCATTTCCAGAGGACCCTGTATGATTTTTATTTTAGATTTGATGAAGCTAAAGTGAAAACTGTTCAGAGTTGATGAAAATCTGTTGAATTTGTGTATGTATTTCAGTTTTGGCATTTTCTTTTTTGTTTGGTGAAGATACAATTAAAAAAAATATTGCCATAAAAGTAATTGTTATTACGTTTTATCATGTAAAAATTATTTCATAGTAAGCCATATTTACAGTTACAATTTAGTGATTCTTATTGATCCTTTTCCTCTCTAAAGTACACTAAACTGGGAGAATTAAAAGTCTCTTCAATATTTTTGAAATAATATATCCATCTGTAATGGTGATTTGCTAATTTAAATATCATGTAGTATCTGATTCTTATTATTCTTGGCAGTTGTGTTCTATAAAGTCCCTCTGAACACTGAATTAACAAATACAGAACCATTGTTCTGAGTGAAATACAGGATTAGGTTCTTGTGAACCTTTGTTCACATGTTCATCAACTAATCAGTGTATAACCTTGTTTTATTTGGGTTTTTGCTTGAAGGCATCTAAATTAATATACAGTATTGGACATTGAACTCACAGCCAACAGCACTAGAATTCCTGCCCAAATGAAGCTTATCTAACACATCTATTTTTGCCATAAAACACATTATAGTCTCGCACTTAGGAACACTAGGCAAAACTTTAGTCCTACACTTAGGAGCCTTTCTAAACAGGGAAATCACCATCAAAAAAAGAACAATTTTTTTTTTTTTTTAATGTGGCACTAGACTATGAAAAGTACATTTGTTAAGTAAGCTGAAGCAAGAGGGTAGAGCGTCACCTTGTTTGCACTCAGCTAGGAACGTGCATGTTGGATAACTCAAAAGTTTCTGCATACTCTGTACATATCCATGACTGACTGTGAAAGTGTCACTAAGTATTAGTGTTGGGGTTACAAATAAAATTTGACAGGTACAGAAATTTGCAAAAATACAGAATCCTCAAAAATAAGGCTCTCTTGTACTGTGGAATTATGAAGCTTTTTGTTATAGCCAGGAGAGCCTGCTGTCTGTGGATCCCCTTTCTGAATGTTATCAGGACCACAGTGTGTACAAGTGTGTACAAGTGGATGAGAATGTCTAGAATACTTGTTTCCAGTTATTAATGTGTGATCTACACATAAGTCCTTGAAAGTCAGGGTCCACATCTTACTATGACCTGTCACATTGCTTTAAGCTCTCAAAAAATAGTTTTTGAATTAGGGGACCGACTTCCTTTCATGTTGTCTTCATATTCATCTCTTCAACTGGCATGAGGGAATGAAACTTTGTTATAGAATTGCTCTGAAGATTGAGTGAGAATATTTATGAAAGCACTTAGCACTTAACATTCAAGAAATGTTAGCCATGATTTAATCATATTCATTTATAATATTAAGTGATAATGCTGCTGCTGCTGGTTTCTATCCTGTGCATGGACGCCACTGTCCCCCCATGCTGGCACAGGGCCATGTTGCCATAAAGATTGTGACAGTGTTAGGAAGCCACCCTTCCTCTCAAGAGGAAATCTGCTATTTTCATCCTTGCTCTCAGTAGTCCCTCAGTGCTCAGTGTGATTTTCTAAGGCTCCCTTGGAATTAAATCTCATCATAATGAATTAGGACATTAGCATGTGTGTTATAAGAGTTTATTACACTGAATTAACATTTCCACAGTGCCAGAATTATATACTCAATCTTTATGGTGAATTAGCAAAATGGAAATAAGTATATTGAAACCACTTGGGGGAAGAGAAGAGGTTTTTTTTTTGGTTGTTGTTGGGGGGTTTTTTTTGGTCAAATGTACACTCTTTTCCTCTCGTAAAGGCATAGCATGATATTTGTGTTTGTTTGTTCTCTTTTTATGGAGATTTGACTTTTGGGGGAGAAGTCTTTGTAAGCATAAAATGTTTATATTTTCTTTTTTTTTCTTGGATGGAGAAGAAGTAAATGGAAAGTTAATATTCTTGATAGCAAAATTAAAGATGAGTTATTAAGAGCTTTCTTCCCTAAACTACTTCTTAAAAATTGGATACTCTTATTGTGTTGAAAGACTACGAGAAAAGTTGGCTGTTCATACTCATTGTTGAATATACTGTGTTTTCTTCAGTACGAATCTGATGAACAAGAAAAAAGTGCTTATCAGGAGTATGACAGTGACAGTGACGTTCCTGAGGAACTGAAACGAGATTATGTGGATGAGCAAACAGGTGATGCACCTGTGAAAAGGTAAATGTTCTTAGATTGTATGGTATTTCATATTGTATGTTATGCATTTAAATAAAGATTTCCTTTAAAGGTTGGAAAAAAACAAGTTAAACATTTCTTTAACTTTTGATGTCATGTGACAAAAATGTGTATGTTTTAAAATGATTGCTGAAAGGTTGGAAATGTAGTTTTTTGATATTGGGCATAATCAAAGAGCTCTTAATTTAGAGAGCAGTGGTTTTTGCAGAAAAACAAACTTCTAGTTTATACAATCATACTACCTTTGGAGGCAGTTCCAGCTTCACATAGGTTAGAAAACCTCAAGGAGGAGAGTAGTTATTTGTTTTGCAGGGGGAATTCCTCCTACCTCAGTCTTGTAAATACAGAAAGTCTCCACTCATCTTTCCAAGGTCAATTACAATCACTGTTTGGGCCTTCTGTTAAGGTACCTTCATCTTCGTTGTTTTGTTTCTGTCATAAACTGTCCTCTTCAAAAACTATCATAATTACATAAGAATGTTTTGTCGCCTTCTCCCTCTTAAATGGACCTGATTCTTAAATGTGAGTTAATTTCATGACTAAGTATCAGACATTTAGTCACCACAGATACACATAATTTTTAATGATAGATTTAAGTATATTTTGCCCTACCTTTTATCCCTAGTAAGTACCTAGTAAATTCAAAACCCTGACTGATACACTCTCCTCAGAAAATGAGCAACTCATGTGATTGTAGATATTTGAATTGGAAATAATTGTTTCCATTGATTTTCATGTATGTGTGATATTTAAATCCATCTATGGTCCATTACGAACAGAATAGAACTGATTTGTTGGACTTCTTCATTGGGTGTTATGGGTCTATTCTGGCTGAAAGAAAACCTCCGATTGAAATGAACATGTAAGATAGTATCTTCTGGTATATGTGTATATATTTGCATTTTTGTTAAGGCTATGCAGACAGTTATCCTCCTAAACTGTCCTAACTTAACCACTCACTAAGAACTATGAATAATATAAACTATGAGCTTTGTTCAGTCAATTAGTATCAATTCCAACTTCAAAGTGTCTCTTGAATTTTCAAAATTTCTTCTATTTCACTGCTACCATCCAGGTTCATGCGAAAATCATCTCTGTGTCAGATTATTGGCACTGCCCCCTGACTTTGGCTTTCTGTCTCTAGTTTTGCCCCCTCCTCATCCCTCTTGGATGCAAATTTAGGTGTTTTTTTTTTCTTACATGCAAATTTGTTCATGTCATTTTCCTGATTAAATTTTCTTTCAGAGGTAGGTTCATACTCTTTAAGTTTGATTGACTTCAGTGGTCTGGCCCTTCCTTACCTTTTTTCCTATCACTTTTCCCTTAGTCCACTCATTCTCCTTGTGAACTCTTTCTGCTTCTCTGAGCACATGCACTTCTCCTACTTCTGACCTTATTTTATATTATCCCCCCCTTTTTTGTGTACTTAACCATATATCTTCAATTTTTTCCTTGAACCTGGTGTCCTCCCCAACACCAGACTCTGTCATGTGCCCCTATACTTTAGATACTACATTTAGATTCTAAGGAGAGTGTTTTTTCGTATTTGTAAGTCTGAAATCCGAGTACTTGGTACATTTGATATATAGTTTCCCTGGAACCTCTGGGTTTTTTGTTTGTTTGTTTGTTTTTTATTAAGTGACACAGCTTCTTTTAATGGTTGATAATGACTGTCTTAGAATCAAAGAAATACATTATAGTACTTTATTTCTTTGCTTATAAATCTCTCTTCCACTCTGGACTGTAAGCTCTCTAAGGACAGGAGGATCATCTCTATAACCCCACCTGACACATGGTAACAGTTTCAGTAACTAATTAGTGAATGAAGGATAGATCCTAATTGGAATAACTTACTGATTTACTAGTTGACAACCCTAACTGCAACTCTGTTTTGTTTTTCCATATTAAGCGTTTCTAGAGAAACTCTAAAAAGCAGGAAGAAGTCAGATTATAGTCTAAATAAAGTGAATGCACCCATCTTAACAAATACAACATTGAATGTAATAAGACTTGTTGGTAAGTAGCCACCTTTTTAAAAAAACATTATTAGTTAAATTAGTCTACTTTTGTTACTTGTTGGGGCTTTGATTGTACACTCCAGTGCCCTCCACAAGGAAGGTTTTAAGAGTGTCCTATGTCAGTACTTTTCATCCTAATTGTTCAAATAGTTTAATACCATCATTAATGTTAGTTTTTCTTTTTCAGTTAACTGCTTAGTATTAATGTTTTCTACTTTTTCTAAAAATCCCAATTAATTGAAATGTAATGAAAAATTCTCTATGTGAGTTGTAGGTATATGTAGGATGACGATAGTGCCCATTTTACATTTACACAATATTTTGTGCTTAATTGTTTCATTGATCTTCACAATCTTCCTGTCAGATAGGCAGAGTGAATAGTGATCCTCTGGCATTTTCAGACACAAGAGTTCTATAAGCTAAATGCTCACACCATAGGAAGAGTTGTTTTTATTACAGATAAGACCTTTATTGATGATTTTGTAGAAGGCAAGTAACATGAAGAAATGCCATTTGAAATATTTAGGTTTGAAAACGATGTGGAATTTTTAATGTCAGTATTTCTGCATTTTATATGCCATCTTAACCTTTATATCTCACAAGTAAGTCTGTACATTTGACAAATAAGTTATAGAGATATCTTTTCAAATTAATTAAGTCATCTATACCAGTCAGGAATTTTAATGTGTTCTATTAAAAAAAAAAAAAACCTCTGTATTCTGTGTATATGGAGATGATAATGTCCTGCTGCCTGGTTTGATTACTCTTGGCTCTGATAAAATGGTCTGTGTTCTTGAAGATAATTTCTAAATTTCATTAATGAATAGGATAAAGTAGACAAAATGTTTCTTAGAAGTCCCACTTCCTTTAGGAAAAATAGTGGAAAAGAAGTAATGAGTTTGAAGGAAAAGAAAAAGGATATATTTTCATGACACACAGAAAAATGACAGATTCTGAAAAGTGTTTTTTCACTGATCATTGCCAGGGAAATTAGCTTTTCTTCTTTATCCAAGAGAGCTAACTGAACATAGCATCATGATTTACTGTATGGAATTTATAGAACCAAAACTTGAAGGGTTCGGAGAGCTCATCTGGTGTAAATTCCTATAAAACTAGGATTTACCTAATGCCCCTAAGTTGTGGTGGCCAACTAGCCTTTGTTTCATGTCTCATAGTCTTTGGATACAAATTATTTTGCAAGACTACTCATTCTATTAAACTGATTTAGTTGGTAGGAATCTCCTCCTTATGATAAACCAGAATTTCTTTTTCTCTGTAATTCTGTTGGTCTCAGTTATATCTTTAAAAGCAAAAAGAGCAAATCTGTACTTTGTTTTCCTGTTCTTCCCTGTGGTGACTGTTCAGGTATGGGTGGTAGTTACACTGTCCTTCTTCCCTTATGCTCCCCCAGTTCATTCTTCAGGGTTATTGTGCTCATTTTCCTTATGTGGTTCTCACAGATAAATATTCCAAAATCCTGGTCGTCATCCTCAGCCTTTTGGGCTCACTGTAGTTTTTGGTTTCTGAACACGCTACTTGAGATGTAGCTTAATGAATTCATCTTTTGCCTGGTTATGTTGCGGTAACAAACTGCCCTAACACCACGAAAGTTGACATGATGCATATTGGCTCCTAATCACCTTTGTTCTGTTCAATGTGTCATTCTGAGATGCAGACTGAAAAAATAGTACCAGTTTGGGTCATGGGGGAAAGAGCAAGAGCCAAACCATGTTATGACTCTTAAGGCTTCCACTCTGATGTGCCACCCCGACTTTCTCTGGCAACTCACGCTTGACTGTTGGAGAGAGAAATACACTTCTGCCCCAGGGAGGGCACTACAAGTTCAGGGCATTGGATAAGGGCATTGGATTCCTACAGGGAAGGGGAGTGGGTAGAGATAATTGGGGAAAATAGTATAGTCAACCCCATGGGAGTGGTAGTTTATAATTTTTACCTCACCTAGTTCAAAAAGAGCTAGAGGTCGTCATGTTACTTTTACTCTAAAAGACATATATTTAGTAGCATCAAATCAAATATAAGACTAAAACAAAATTGAGGAGGGGAAATAATGTTTCATTCAGTTAAATGGAGAGAACAAATGCAAATCTTCACTTCTTGGTAGACATAAGGAAATGAAGAAACAGTGCATTCTACTCTTCTCATTATGCAAGAAGGGGATTGAATGACAATAGAAATGTGCTCTTGATGGTAAATTCAGAAGTCAGTAACACAAATTCTACCTAAGGATTACTCATAGACATAGTGGACATTGTTTTCTAATAGTGGATTTAAGCAACTGAGAAAACTTGTATTATGCACCTTTGGTATGTCAACCCTATAAAGTAGAACAGTCCTGAATAAAACCTTACTCAGTGAAGAGAATCTCACCATTGTAATTTCAACCTTTGCCACCACCAGATCTTTTATTGGAATTGCAATTAGGTAACAATGCCTAGTATGCTTTTAACTCTCAGGTCTTCCCATTTAAAGATGGGATTAGGTGCTTCCATTATTCCCTCCAATAGACTTTTATGCCTACCACTTTCTCTCCCTCGGAGGTCTTTATCTTCAGTTTGTACATATTCATAAAATAGAACTTTGAGAGAACCACTCACTAAGGGGTCTCCAACCAGTTAATGCTATTCTATCCCCTGTTATTGCATTGAGGTGCTTGAAGATAATAAACTGGCAAAGGTAATGTCTCTTCTTACAAAGCCAGAAGTACAGTTGTGTAAATAAGATTGATTAATTTTGGGTGCCCGGGAAGATGAAGGAACTAATTATTCAGTAGTTGGGAGGCACATTTTAGAACATTAAAGGCATATTTAAAATGTCCTTTTCAAGTAGTATTTATTTGGCAGGTAATTAGGAGAGATTAAACAAAAAAGTGTTAATGGGGCTTCCCAGCCCCAGGTGGTACCTAAATCTGTTAGAAAGGCCCAGGGAGCCCTTCACAAGTGCAGAGAACTAATCAGAATGCTTACTTGTGTAAAGAGAAAATTCTGTCAGCCTGACAGTTTCCTGCAGACAGAAGCAGAGAAATTTTAAGGAATGTGTCTCATCACTGAAATAGCCTTGCTATTCAAGGTTCTCTCTCCTGGAGGCAGCTCGCACATGAGTAGATATGATAGGTCGGAGAGGGGCAGAAGATAGGTTGCCAGAATCCATGCTTGTAAAAACTACAGACCATAGGACAAAATTACTACTTTAGCAGCTGAAAAAAAATAAGACACCAGCACATCATGCATCCAGATTTAACATAAAACCAGAATAAAGTTATCTTTAAGAAACTTGATATTTTCATATGCAGTGTTTAAGAAAAAAATTTATCATTGTTTAATTTAGATTACATTCTCATATATCTGTTTTTCTAAAAATACTTACATTTTATTGGTCATTTATAGGTAATATTTTTAAACAATTTTAAAACCCTTTCTGAGCTGGTAGCTGTATATACAACATGGTATTTTGAGAGAATGTTCCAAGAAGTGTCATCCTTCAGTACAATGTACAAGAAAATGATATTAGAGATGTGTGGGGGGCTAACATAGAATATACAAACAATAATAAAAATAAATAACAGAAAGCAGTGATAGAGTAACAGAGTAAAATGATAGAATAAAAGCTCTCAAATGGAATAAAAGCTAAGGGCTTAGGTAACAGACATATTGATTTTTTACTCTGGTCCTCACTTCATTGTTGAGTGCATTTTTCTAAATTGTTTGAACTGAAAAATAAATAAATAAAAATAAATTGTTTGAGCTGAACTGACTTTTCCTTCCTTTCCTTTATGCCTCATTTATAGCATGTCCAGTTAACTTTTATGTGCTATTTATGTCCAATAATGATGTCTCCGCTTAGTGTACTGTGATAAGAATAATGAACATCCTTCCAGCTTGGATTCTGTTCTTGCTCTTCCCCGTCAGATTCTCAGCTCCTACAGATGAAAACATCTGGAGTTGGAGTCACCTTTGCAGCATATAGAGCATCTAACCAAGCACTTTTCACTTTCGTAGGTGCCCAATATATTGGACTGACACACCTTAGTTTTTAACATCCTGACTATTGGAGAAACATCTTTTCCTCCTCTCTTATCCTGATCCACAGCAGAGGAACACATACTTACAGTGCCTTCTCTGTACTCTTGTATTTACTCCTCTGCAGAGGTGTGGGGGCTCACTAATTGAGTTCCCCCGGGCCACCTTTCAGGGTGTGATCCCAGTTCTCTGTGCCCCCTGCTGATGAGCTGGGTAAGACAGGCTCACTGTTCCTCTAGGTTGTGGTTCTCCTCTGTGCTGTTCGTTGGTTGCTTTCCCTCTGTGGCTTCTCCCCATGAGTGTTCTGGACTCACAGTCCAGATTTTAGGATAATAGTTTAAACAGTGCTTCCCTTGTGAAGCTTTTCCTCAACAGGTTTGGTTTCTTTTACGTAGCACTCTATACTTCTCCCTCATTGCATTCATCGTAATTATAATTACTTAAAAATAACAGCAGTAGCTAAGATTTCTTGCTCCCTTGTTAAAGGCTTCGTAAACACGTTGTGTGCATTTTCTTATGAATTCTTCACAGTACCCTTTTTATACACCAAATCATTAAAGCCCAGAGATAAATAACTCGCTTAATGTCATGCCAGCTTCTAACTGGTAGAACCCAGATTGTCTGATCCTAGAGCCAGTAAGTTCTTTTCATGCTTCACAACCAGGAGAGGAAATCAGGAAAGTTAATTCTTATATCCAGGCGAAGTTCAGAGAGATTATAGTATAGGTTGGAAGCAAGAATAAGAACTTCTCACTAGTGATCATTTAGGAGGAGGTTCTTTTCTCAGTTATCTTGAGGCAGGAGGGAAGGGGGGCTTGGAAGACAAATTCACCAAAGTAAAGCCATTTTGGTGAACACAAAAAGTCAGTAGGTCATGAAGAATCATAAGATCAGACTCATGGGAAACCACAAGACACACTCCCTCAGGCAATAAGAGCCTCACAGCCTGGACATGCTTAAAATTGCTCCTATCCTTAAAATTGCTTCCATAACCTTAAGATAATGGAAAAACCAACTGCCCAATGTGAATGATGAACCCAAAGTTAAAGAGTAAACCCCTCTCTTTAGCTAACTTAAATAAAACTTATAAAACCCTTCCTTAGAGGCAAAGTGGGGGTCCTCTTCCTCACCAGGTAGGAGAGACTGCTACCTTGCTTATGAAGGAGTTGCTTTCTTACTTCTATGCTTAATCTTTGTCCCTTCCTCTGAAGGGCTTGCTTCTGAGTTCTTTCTTCCATGATGCTGAGAGCCCTTTTTGCAAGGGGCCTGAGGCCCTCCCTCCTGGAGTGTTGGCCAGTTTGGCGTCAATCTGGGTATTCCTCCCTATTCTCAAAGCACACTGTGTCCACTCCTCTCCCCTGTCCTCTCTAGGGAACTCTAGAAGGGAAGAAAGGGAAGGTGAAGTGCAGCTGAATGAACCACATCTTAATCCACTGGCCACGTTTTTTTGAACCAGGCAGGCTAACTTCAGAGCCATGCTGTACTTTTTTTAAATTAAGGTAATATTCTCACCGTAACACAATAAATAATAGAGAAGAGGTCATGATGAAAAGCAGCATTCTCCCACCCCAGGGCCCTCCTGCCACTAGCATGCAGGAAGTTTCTTGGTCTGTTTCTGTTTACCTTTCTTCTAGTTGTAATTTCTCAAAAAAGGGTGATAAACAGTAAATGTTTTGAATTCTTGTTGGTCTGAATATGTCTGTATTCTGCCCTTTCTCTGAATGGCAATCGAGCTATGTATAGAATTGTAGATTAAAAATTATTTTTCCTTAGAAAGTTGAAACCTCTAGTATTCTATTTTACTGTAGATGAATTTCTTTTTTTTTCTTTTTTCTTTTTTTCTCTTTCTCTGAAAGCTTTTGGTGTTTATTCCCTTGATAGTTCAGAATTCTCTAGTGATCTGTCTAGGTGTGAGTTATTTTTCATTAAATGTGTTGGGTAGTTCATGACCCTTTCAGTCTGAAGGCTCTTGTGCTCCTCAGTTGTGACTAATGCTACTATTTATTTGATGATTTCCACCTCCCCATTTTCTCTACCCTCTTTATTCTTTGATTTCCTGTTGGTCAAATGTTTAGATTGGCCCCTTCCTGTCTCCCATATTTTCTGTAATGTTTTCCATAGTTTTGTCTTTTTGCTGTACCTTCTATAGATGTCATTTTTTCAATTATTTTCTTTAATTTTTAATTTTAAAAGTCACTTTTAAAATCTTCAAGAGTCCTTCCATATTCTCTGTTTTTCCCTCCCATATTTTTCTGCTATACTGTTTTACATAATTATTATATATGTATAGCTTGAATTAGTTGTTTTCTCTGGGATCAGCTTTTCTTTTTTGCTTTTACTCTCTGAGTTTTCCTCCTGGGCCTGCTGATTTTTGATGACCTATTCATATCCAAAATAGAAGGCCAAGGCAGCTGTGGTGCTGCCTGGGTGTCCCCTGCTGAGTAATGAGAGCTATGCTCTCCCTCTCCCTGCCCCCTTTCTTCTCAGTAGGAATCCTGAGAGGGGACTTTGTAAAGAGCATGGCAGGGCTGGGTGGATTTACTAGTAGTCTTTACCTTAAGGGGACAGATCCTCAAATTTCTCGAATTAGGTAGATTTTCATCTGTGGTGCCAACATCTACTCTAGAAGCCTTCATCTTTGTAATTTATTATTTTTTTAAGTTTGCTCCATTTTTTTGTTTGGTTTGTTTCATATACATAATATATATATTATATTTATATATATGAAACCAAACAAAAAAATATATATATATAAAATAATATATATATTTAATAATATATATTTATATATATATATTTAAAGATTTTATTTATTTGAGAGAGAGAGAGAGAAGGAGCAGGGGAAAGGGGAGAGGGAGAGGGAGAAGCAGACTCCCTGATGGGTGGGGAGCCTATGTGGGGCTCAGTCTCCAATCTGGCTGGGATCATGACCTGCGCTGAATCCTGAGCTGAAGGCAGAGAGGCTTAATAGACTGAGGCACCCAGGTGCCCCTGTTTCCTTCTTTTAGAGAGAAATCCTAAAAATTGTTGTTTTCTTTTGTTTCTGTCTGTGGGAACAGCCTGGCAACCTGTGCTCTGATGTTGGTGAGGGATAGTGGTAGAGGAGGGCATGCTGACTGGTAGTTTTTCCCATATGTGGGCTTCAGATAACCATCCTTTTTCAGCTGCATTTTTTGTTTGCATCCTCTTGCTCTACCCACTGAATCTAAGCAATAACCATCCTACAAGAATAGCTTTCACCTCCTTCATGGTCATCTTTGCATTTTGCCATCAGTCTGCTCCCATCTCTTCTCTGTCATCCAGACAGGGGTTGGGACACCATAGCATGCAGGTCAAATCGCTTAGGCTATCTGTTTTTATAAAATAAAGTTTTATTGGAACACAGCTATGATCATTTGTTTGTATGTTGTCTGTGGCTGCGTTTGTGCTACAGAGGCAGAGTTGAGTGGTTGCAACGGAGACCAGCAGAGCTCAGTAGTTGCCACAGCATGTGCTCTGTTCCTTTACAAAAAAGGTTTGCCAACCTCTGGTTTAGAAATTTTTTGAAATTTCTAATTTTCTGATCATGCCTGCTCACCTTTACTTCCTCATCCCTTTCTCTTCATAAATACAGGCTTAATCCACTGTAAAATTGCTTTAACTCAGTAATTCTGAGGAGGACCATAAGCGTCCTCAGGCCTCCGAAGGCCTACTCTGCCCTCATGAGCTGGAGAGACAGAGTTCCTATTCTTACTCCTTTTAATATGCCAGCAGCCTGATTATCAATGGCTGCCTTCCTTGTGCGACCTTTTAAGGTGTGAGAGCAGAGACTAATTCCTTGTGTCTTAACAAAAGCCAAGGACATAGTAAGACTCCAGAGAGTCTTTGTTGAATATTAGATGAATAAATGAATATAAATATGTTTAAAAATT
This sequence comes from Mustela putorius furo, assembly GCF_011764305.1. Taxonomy (NCBI): domain Eukaryota; kingdom Metazoa; phylum Chordata; class Mammalia; order Carnivora; family Mustelidae; genus Mustela; species Mustela putorius. Next base: position 36,348,684 of record NW_025421998.1, read on the forward strand.
TTTTTAGAGTAGTGGGTTTTTAATCTAGTTCTTTTTCTTTTGAATGCAACATTTAAAATAGCTTTTATCTGTTAATAATTCATTTATATATTCTTTAAGAATAATTATATGAACAATGGCTTATCTTATTATTAATAATGGAGAGAAGCCTTGTGTTCTGGATATTTATCAATGCAGATATTTGCATTCTACCTCATTTTACTTATTATCTCTCTTTTTTTCTTTTACAGGTTAAAATAATATAACACAGTATTTTTTCTTTTTTGTTGTTTTCCCACAGTGTCACATTATTTTATATGTATATAGTTGCAGTTTAAAAACTGTATGTTTGTGATTGATAAAATATCTGCTAGTGAACCAGAATGTTCTAGGAGCATAATTTTCAAATATTTTTCATTAGTAATTTTTTAAAAATGTGTGAAATAAAAGATGATTCTGAAACAATAGACTTGTAAATAAGAGTAAGAATAGCATCTGAGTTGGAATGGTTTCTACTTTTTGGTATGTATATGTGTCTTCCTGACTGAGTATTATTTAGAATCATCGCTCATGTAAATTAAGTCAGCTGTATGGAGTTCTTAAATAATAAAGAAATGGTTTTGCTAGTAGACATTTCCATTAGAGTAAATTTGTCATTTTTTTTCTCCTGCAGTTAATGTGTTTCTCTTGAGTCATGGTGTCTTCAGTAGTACCAATTTAAAATTTATAACAGTTACATTAAGTAGAGCGAGCACCTGAATTATTTGCTCATTTGGAAATTAGGCAAATGGCCTGTTTTAACATCTTCTGCAGAAGAGCATTTTTTTTATGGATGTGCTCCTTTCCCTGTTATTTCCCATAAAAGAAAAACACAATTAGGGACTTGTTATTATTGTTATTTGATTCAGCCCATCTCCCATGTACCCTTCAAATACATCAACAAATTTATAAATGCAGAAATTTTGGTTTTTAAATTTCTTTTCCCTAACTGTATCATATGTTTAGAGAAAAGAGATTGTAATATTAGCATCTCCCAAAGAAGGGACTGAGGAGGACATTTTCTTAGCACTTTGAGAGTACTGAGCTCTTGAATGCTATAATGATAAAGAAATGTCCTTGGGGCATCAGGGTGGCTCAGTGGGTTAAGGCCTCTGCCTTTGGCTCCGGTCATGGTCTCAGGGTCCTGGGATAGAGTTCTGCATTGGGCTCTCTGCTCAGTGGGGAGTCTGCCTCCCCTCTTTCTGTCTGCCTCTCTGCCTACTTGTGAGCTCTGTCAAGTAAATAAATAAAATCTTTAAAAAAAAAAAAAAAGAAAGAAAGAAATGTCCTTGACCTCTGATGTAAGATTTCACAGGGCTAGGATTCAGGGGAATAGGAAGTGCCTTCCATGTATCCTTTTTCTTGCTTTTTTACTTTTGCTGTGTGTATATAAGCTTATGGGGAAAATGCTTTATCTCAAGTACATTGTCTTTTGTTTTATTATACCTAAACATTTTTGAGAAAAATTTTAAATGGAATCTCCAAGAATGTGGAACTGTGTTATGTGTTTGGGCAGTGTCATTTGTAGAGGAGCACAGATTCCATGAATATTTGACAAACAGTAAAATACAATGATATAAAAACATTTTTATAGGTAGTATATAGATCAGTGCTATCCTGCAGTTCTTTCCAAGATGATGAGCCTGTTCTGTATCTGTGCTGTCCAATATTGTAGCCACTGGCCACTAATGATTACTGATTACTTGAAACATGGCTAGGAACTGAGGAATGTAATAGTTCATTAAAAATATATGTATTGGTAAAGTGGTTTTTTAAATTGTCTCTTTATAATAATAGACTGATAGATTTTAATTTTTTTCTAAATTTGATTTTTTTCTTTTCAGGTAAATATATGCAGATGATGAACATTCTTAAGCCAATTGCCTTTGATGTTATCCATTTCATGTCTCAGCTATTTGATTATTACTTGTATGCAATATATACCTTTTTTGGTCGGAATGATTCAGTAAGTCACCTTTGGAGGGAAAGTCTGTTACTTATAAAATTTATTTATTTTTAAAATATAAAGGTTTTCATTCTCTTCATATAAAATACACAAATAATATTATTTTGAAAATTATCCATCAGAAATCTAACAAACTTATTGCTATCACCTTCTTGTCTACCTAATTACCTTATTTATATATTAATTTTACTTCAAAATGATAAACATATTTTATGTTATTCAGAGTTTTGGCAGAAAAAGTGCAGCATCTGTTTTTAACCTTAACATATTTTGGCAAAGAAAAATGTGTGGGTTGCTTTGTTTAAATCTGGCCCAGTGTGTATAATTACTGCACAGTAAATGAGACATTTTAAATATTGGCTTATAAACCTTAGCAGACACTACTACATCAGAAAATTATGGCAAATATTTATTAAAATAATTGAAAACCTTTGAACTGAACCTTCTGTGTGCTACAGAATTACTTCCTGTACTACCTTTTTGTGTTTCTGAAGCTCTTATTGATTTTATCTTTCCTACTCCTAAAGAGAACAACACAATATTAGGCAGGTAACTTATCTGCTATTTGGTAATTATTATGTGGCTCACCTCGATATTTTATAGATTTCTGTGTAAAAGGATATTGTTGGGTCCTATGACTATATCACAATGCTGATTTTTCACATAATATATTTTGTATCTTTTTAAAAATGTGAATTTTAATGGTGATTACATTTATTATATAAATTTTGTATCCCTGCTGTAATATATCAAAGGCATTTTTTTAATAGATTTTATTTATTTATTTATTTATTTAAGAGTGTGTGAGTATGGGGAGGGGCAGAAACAAGTAGACTCTGCTGAAGCCTGGAGTCCAACATAGGGCTCAACCTTATGACCCGAGCCAAAACCAAGAGTCAGACGCCTAACTGACTGAGCCACCTAGGTGCTCCAAAAATATGATGTTTTAATAATGGGATCTTAACTTCCTATTCTTAATTCTCTATAATATTCCTTAGAAAGAATGCTAATAAAATCAGAGTAAGAGTGTTGCTGCAGAATTTAGGTTACTATAAAATGGGTACTAATTCATTGCTCTGAATTTGGAAACTCAATAACTAAATATTAGAGAAGAAAGACATTCTAGAATTTTAGCTAATTGTCAGAATCTTTAATTCTTCCAGATGAGCCTTTCTCTCTCTCCTGAGCTGAGCCTCCATACCAGCATTGTCCAAGAGAAGTTTTACAGTCACAGAAATACTCAAAATTTCTGCTATTAGGGTAGCCGCTGGCCACGTGTGACTTTTAAGCACTTGCAATGTGATTAGTGTGACAGACTTTTTAATTGTATTTAATTTTAGCTAATTTATCTCTAGATATAAATGGACACATGTGGCTGCTGATCATCATATTGGGTACTACACTTATGGACCACATTGTTGATAATATGTATTAAAATAGGGCCCTTTGGAAGCTTTTGGGAACTAATTCTTTTGGACATGACTTTCTAGCTGATTGTATACTGGCACAGATTTGTCTACAGTGGAGTTCACTAGGACCTGAGAAAGTTAGCAAAGTATACTTAGGTGCTTATTGTAAAAAAGGCTACGTATTTTATTGTCCTTTTATTAAAGGACACATTAACCTCATGTTTTGTATTAAAAGCATTTTCAGTCTTATAAGACTTAGTAACAGCTATTTCACTGTATTGAAATAATTAGCTGCCAGTTATAAGTATTTCTGTCCTTAACCTGGGTTTCTACACATACATCATGTTAGAAACATTTTGTATTATATGAACTGATAAAAGGTGCCTATGAGCAAGGATGTATGAATAAATAGAGCACTCACTCTACCTCTTGTATTTTTAAGAAAGATTTTTTCTATTGTTAGAGTATGCTTAGTAAACTACCTTTTATCTACCATGTGAATATTGGAAATATGTGCATCTTAGAACAATTTATAATTCAGACCCTATTTTTGATTCTGCAGAACTGAAGGAAACCATATTTAAAGCACAACAAAGACTGACTCTCTATAAAAAGGGGTTTTACAAATTTATAAAAAGAACCACTCCATTTTTCTATATTCTATATAGAATATAGAATTCTATTTCTATATTTTGCTTTGCTTAGTTTTTTTTAAAGATTTATTTATTTTAGAGAGAGAGCTCAAGTGGAAGCTGGGACACAGGGAGAGAGAGAGAGAATCTCAGCAGACGCCCTGCTGAGCATGGAGCCCAATGTGGGGCTCCATCCCAGGAAACTGGGAACACTGAAAAGAGTAGGGGGGGAAAGTGCAGAAGAAAAAGAGGCAGAGAGGGGTTCCCCAAAATCTTTTACCCCTGTATTTGATTAACTCATAACCTCTTTATATGAAACAGATTGACTGGAGCCAAAGAAAAAAACATCTGAACAGAGAATGAAGCTGTTGCATAAGAGACAGTTTGTAGTGCAAGCCCAGCCAAGAAAATTACGTAGTGAAAACAAAGGAAACAGTGCTCAGTGGAGAAAAAACAAAATCCCAGAACTCCAGAATTAAATTGGTAATGCAGTCTAACTTTACCCAACATACATAAGTCCAAAAAAAGTGGAGTACATCCTTAAGTAAAAAGAAAATCAATTTAGTTTGACTCCAAGATGTTGGAACTAAGGGATAAGAATTTTAAATGGACTATCAGAACCATCTCAAATAAAGTAAGACAGAAGAAGTTTTAAATGTATGAACATCTCAGTAGAAAAATAGGAAGATCTAATAGAAACATTAATTAAAAAACCTAAGTGGGGACACCTGGGTGGCTCAGTGGGTTAAGGCCTCTGCCTTCAGCTCCAGTCATGATCCTAGGGTCCTGGGATTGAGCCCTGCATTGGGCTCTCTGCTCAGTGGGGAGCCTGCTTCCCTCCCCTCTCTCTGCCTACTTGTGATCTCTGTCTGTCAAATAAATAAATAAAGTCTTTAAAAAAAAATAGTTTGAAAGTGCTATTTTCTCTGCTTGAAAGCACTTTCATAAAAACAAACAAAAAAAACACCAAAGGGGAATCCTAGAACTGCAAAATAGAATTTCAGCAATTTAAAAAAATTTACTGAATGTACTTTACAATCAAATAGACATGGCAGAGGAAAGAATATGTGAACTTGAAGACTGACTAATACAAATTATTCAAAATGAAGAACATAGAGAAAAAAGATTGGAAAACAAAATGATCGAAGCCTTAGGACCATGTTAAGTTATAGCAAATGATCAAATATACATATATTTGGAATACCAGATGGAGAAGAAAGAGAATAAGGTAGAAAAAAAAAATACTTGAAAAAACACTGGTCAAAATTTGCAGATACAGGATAGTAAATGAGTAGCAAGCAGAGTAAGCACAAAGGAACATAACAGCATGATACCTCATGGTGAAACTGTGCCTGGAAAACTACAAGGACTATATAGGACCAATGATCTGATTCAGCTGACTCCTCTTGGAAAACTGTAGAGGCTAGGAGAGAGTTAATAACTTTAAGGTACTAAAAGAGAAGAAAACAGTGTTAATCCAGAATTTGTATCTAGCAAAACACCATTCAAGAATGAAGGTGAGGGGCACCTGGGTGGCTCAGTGGGTTAAGCCGCTGCCTTCGGCTCAGGTCATGATCTCAGGGTCCTGGGATCGAGCCCCGTGTCGGGCTCTCTCCTCAGTGGGGAGCCTGCTTCCCTTCCTCTCTCTGCCTGCCTTTCCTACTTGTGATCTCTGTCTGTCAAATGAATAAATAAAAATTCTTTAAAAAAAAAAAAAAAAGAATGAAGGTGAGAGGCCCCTGGGTGGCTCAGTCAATCATCTGCCCTTGGCTTGAGTCATAATCCCAGGATCCTGGGATGGAGCCCCATGTTAGGCTCCCTGCTGAGCTGGGGAGGTGCTTGTACTCCCTCACATGATCTCTCTCTCTCAAATAAATGTATAAAATCTTTAAAAAAAAAAAAGAAGAAGAAGAATGAAGGTGAAATTAAGACACTTTTCGATAAAAAGAAAAAAAAAACTAAGAGAACTTGTCACCAACAGACATATAATACTTAAATGCTGAAGGAATTTTTTTTAGGCTGAAGGAAAGTGATACCAGAAAACTTGGTCTTCAGGAAAGAGTGAAGAGCATGGTAATGGAAACTAGTTGGGAAAATACAAAAGATTATTTTTTTCTTTTTCTAGCTTTTTTGTAAACTATATTGCTGTTTAAAAATGAAATCTTAACATTATTTTCTGGAGTTCATAATATATGTAAATGTATTTCATATAACAACTGTAAGAAGATATGTACCTATAAGATGACAAGATTTCTATATATTAGGTTAAATGGAACATTTTTAACAGCGAATGGATTGTGAAATATCTAGAATGTATATTGTAATTCTTTGGACAATGAAAATTAATATTGAAGACTTAGCTCTTTTGCCAATAGGAAGATTATATTAGAATTCTAAAAAATAATATTCATATAATCAGAAAAGGCAAGAAAAGGGGAACCAAGGAACAAAAAAGAGATAACCTGTAATGATGGTAGCTTTAAGTCCAACCAGTGATCAGATTTAATATTAATGGACTAAGCACTCAAATTAGAAGGCAGAGATTGTCAGAATGATTAAAACAAATAAAAAAATAAATATTTTAAAAAATTGGGGGGGGCAAAGATTTATTTATTTATTTGACAGAGAGAGGCAGTGAGAGAGGGAACACAAGCAGGAGGAGTGGGAGAGGGAGAAGCAGGGAGCCAGATGTGTGGCTCAATCCCAGGACCCTGAGATCAGGAACTGAGCCCAAGGCAGATGCCTAATGACAGCCACACAGGCACCCAAAAGAAACACTTTAAATATAACAAAAACACACCTAGGTTGAAAGCAAATTCATTGAAAAGTTATGCCATGCAAACAGTAAGTGTTTGCTTTCTTAAGAAAACTACAGTAGTTTGGGCACCGGGGTGGCTCAGTTGGTTGAGTCTGCTTTTGGCTCAGGTCATGATCCCAGGGTCCTGGAATGGAGCCCCACCTTCCCCACATCAGGCTGCCTTCCTTTCCCTCTGCCCTTCCTCCTGCTCATGTGAGCACTCGCTAGCTCTCTCACTTCTTCTTCCTTCTTCCCTCTCCCTCTCCAGTAAATAAAATCTTTAAAAAAGAGTTGCATTAGCTACGTTAATATCAGATAAAATATATTTGAAAGCATAATGTGTTAAGAGAGATAGAGGGATTCATAATTAAGGGTCAGTTCAGCTGGAAGGAATAGCAAGCATAAATATGTGTGTGACTACTTAACATAGCTTCAAAATACATAAGACAGTAATTGACAGAACTCAAGAGAAAACAAAAAAAAAAAATCCATGATAGCTGGAGATTTTAAAACTACACAGTAACTAATACAACAAGTATATAGAAAATCAGCAAGTACGTAGAAGATTTGAACAACAGTTTCAACCATCTTCAGTTAATTGATGTTTATGGGACACCACACCCAACAGTGGCAGAATATATATTCTTTTCAAGTGCACATGATATGCTCATCAGGATAGACCCTATTTTGTGGGCCATTAAGTATGTTCTAGTGAATTCAAAATCATGTAGAATATATTCTCTGATGATAATGTAATTGAATTAAAAACATTAAGATAACTAGGAAAAATCTGTTTGGAAATTAACACACTTAAATTAAGATTGGTTTAAAGAAGAAATCACAAGGGGCACCTGGGTGGCTCAGTGGGTTAAGCCTCCATCTTCGGCTCGGGTCACAGTCTCAGGGTCTCAGGGTCCTGGGATTGAGCCCTGCGTCAGGCTCTCTGCTCAGCAGGGAGCCTGCTTCCCCCCCCCCCGCCCCACCCCACCTCTGCCTGCCTCTCTGCCTACTTGTGATCTCTCTCTTTCAAATAAATAAATAAAATCTTAAAAAAAGTCATAAGAGAAATTGGAAAATATTTTAAAGTGAATAATAATGAAAACAATATATCAGGTTGTGGAATGCAGCTAAATTAGCACTGAGAGGGAAGTATCAAACTTCAAATGCCTGTAGTAAAAAAGAAGAAAATCTCAAGTTAATGATAAGCTTCCACCTTAATAAACTAGAAAAAGAAGTGTAAATTAGGTGCTATGTCTCTCCTTCAAAGGGCACCAAATCTATTTTGGGGACCCTACTCTCATGACCTCTTCTAAACCTGGTTACCTCCTAAAGGCCCCGTCTCTAGGTAGCATCACATTGGAAGTTAGGCCTTCAACATATGAATTTTGAGAGGACAACAAGCATTCAGTCCATAAATGGAATAACTAGAATTTACTTACATTGCTTGTGGAAATGCAAATTGGTACAGCCACTAGAAAATAGTATGGCAGTACCTTATAAGCTTAAAACTATGTCTATTGTATGAACCAGAAATTCTACTTCTAGGTATTTACCCAAAAGAACAGAAAATATGTCTTCTCAAGGATATTTACACACATATATATTCATGTTCATAAAATTAATGACATTATTGAAGTAGCCCAAAACTGGAACCCAAATGTTCATCAACTGACGAGTAAGATATTGTGATATATCCCTGTTATAGAATACTATTAAGCAATAAAAGAGCATGAATTACTAATAGGCTTACAACATGGATGAATATGAAAAGCATGTTAAATACAAGAAAGAAGTCAAACATAAAAGAATACACATGTATGAATCCATTTATATGAAATTTTAGAAAAGACAAAACTACTATGACAGTAAGATCAGGGATTAAGGGTGGAGGGAGAGAATCAGTGCAACGGGCATAAGGACATTTTTAAAGGTAAGGGAATTTTACATCATGATTGTGCTGGTCATCGGGCTCTAGAGTTATCAAAATTCATCACACTGTATACTTGCAACGGCTGAATTTAACTGCACAAAAATAAGATCCTAGTGAAAAAAAAGAGGGTAAGTGAAGTAATAAAGTTTATAAAACCTAATGAAAGTAAAATGTATTTAAAATGGCCATATGAGGAGCACCTGGGTGGCTCAGTGGGTTAAGCCACTGCCTTCGGCTCAGGTCATGATCTCAGAGTCCTAGGATCGAGTCCCGCATCGGGCTCTCTGCTCAGCAGAGAGCCTGCTTCCCTCTCTCTCTCTGCCTGCCTCTCCATCTACTTGTGATTTCTCTCTGTCAAATAAATAAATAAAATCTTTAAAAAAAAAAAATGGCCATATGACATGAGTTCATGTTTTACTACACCAGGCCATCACACAGCTATTTTAGCTTGAGGCTTTCTGTCACATGTTGTGTAAGTAATTCAAATAGGAAAGGATGAGGAACAATAAATCCGTGTGCGTGCCATATATATTATAATTGTCTATGAATGAATTAGTGAGACTATATATTTTATAGTTTACTGTTAACAATGTTTTAAATGTTTTGGCCCATACAGAAACTTTTCACATTTTTCCAGATATCTGTATGTGTCTATGATTACCTCTAGATTAAATTTATATTCATCAATTGAGTCATCACCAACTAAGGAGCCAGCTAACTGGGTTTTCATGTCTTTTTTTTTTTTTTTTTTTAAGATAGTGTTCATTTACTTAGAGAGAGGAGCATGGACAGGAAGAGGGATAATCAGACTCCGCACTGAGTGTAGAGCCTGTAGAGCCCAGTGTCAGTCTCTGGATCTCATGACCTGAAATCACCACGTCAGCTGAAACCAGCAGTCTGATGCTTAACCCACTGTGCCACCCAGGCACCCCAGCTTTTCACTTTAACAGTCGAGTGTCCCTTCTCATTTATGTTCTTATGTGAGGATGTTTATGAGTGCTTTGGCTCTGATGTAGTGAAGCGAATTCTATACTATGAAATGTTAACTGAGCCTAATAAAGTTTTTTTCATAATTTTTGGATAAGGATTTGGGCTATCTCTAATTTGTGTTAGAAAATTTCAAACAGGGGCACCTGGGTGGCTCAGTCATTTAAGCGTCTGCCCTCAGCTCAGGTCATGATCCTAAGGTCCTGGGGTCGAGTTCTGCATCAGGCTTCTTGCTCTGGGGAGCCTGCTTGTGCATTTGCTCTCTCTCTCTCTCTCTCATTATTTCTCTCTGTGTGTCAAACAAAATCTTTACAAAGAAGAGAAAATTTAAGACAGGCTGCTTTATTATGCTTCTACATAAATATGACATAGTGCATTATCTTTAAGTATCTGATGTCTTAAGTTTCAGAACTAAAAATAATAACTTGTGGGAAAAAGAAATATTGGCGAACTCTCTCCTGATAAATTTATTAGATTGCTAGGTGCTAGTGTGACCTATAAATACAAATGTGAAGTAGTTTTCTTGTTCCCTTAAGGGCTAAGGTTTGACTAGTATGCTTGATGTTTTGAAACTTTTAAATACAATTTGGAGACCCTCTGAAGGCTAAGTATCTGAGTGAAAATTTATCAGATTCTTTTTTTTTTTAATTCATCAGATTCTTAACCTTGGTTAATTTGAGGTTAATGTATGAAAGATTATCTCCAAGGTGATGTAGCATACCTTTCTTTCTCTTTTTCAGCTGGAATCAACAGGACTGGGCCTTAGTAGTAGTAGATTAAGAACAACTCTTAACAGAATACAAGAAAGCCTTATTGATATGGTAAGTAACCAATTAGAATTAATTCTTCTGGGCTACAGAAAATAAAAATTAGCTATCCAGTCAATTATAAATAAATTTTGCGTCCATATGTATGTTGAGTGTATGAGTCTTCAGTATTACACTGTGTGTTTGTAAGGAAGTAAACGCAGGTTTCTTACAGTCTGATTGGAGAGAAGAAACTGGTGTACACGGGAGAGTCTGATGTTGGTTATACATCCAGTACAAGTTCAAGGGGAGGGGAGGTTCATGTGGAAACAGTATTTCAGAGAACGACTAAAGGAAGAAGTGAGACTTGTGCTAGTGTTTGAAGAACAGGCATGGGTTAATGGGAAAAGGAAGAAAGACTGGCATTCAAATTAAGGTTCAGAAGCTGAGAAAGGGCCTGGAGATGGGAGCAGGCCTGGCCCACAGTTTGGCCATCTTTGTGATAGGGACACAGGTATATACTGAAGAGTCGGGTTGCAGGGAGTGTGTAGGGACCACTTTATAAATGGCCTTGAAAGTCAAGGAAGAGGTTTGGATGTAGCTGGCTATGCAGGAGGGGTTCTGGATTCCTGACTGTTGTGTCACAGGATGTGGTGTATTTTCTAAGAAAAGAGGTTAGGCAGAAAAACAAGGCTGAGGCTTTGCAGTGTTTAAGCTAACGCAGGCATTTAAAACAACACAGTTTTTTTCTTGCGATGGGCCACTGTAGTCCGAGATTGCTGTTTTTCAGCACGTTCCTCTGCACTTAGATTAAGCCAAAGATCCTCTGATTTTTCTTCACCTACCCACACCAGCAGTCATTTTCCTCTTTTCTTATAAGGTCTGTTATTATGTACATCTACTACTGAAGTTTTAATAAAGCAATGTAATCATTCTTTTAAGAAATACTAATTGAAATAGGATTTGTGGGGTGTGGTAGTAGTGCTGGCCATTCATCAGTGCACGGAAGAGGTAATTCCTGTCTTAGAACTTAACATTTTATCGAGGCAGAGAAACAAATATGTAATATAGTGTCAAATAGTGAGAAGCGCTAAGAAGAAAATAAAGCAGAGTGAGAGACCAGTGGCCTTTGAGCAGAGATGTGAGTAAGATGAGAGAGGCAGGTGTTCATATCTTGGGTGAGCACTCTTTACACAGAGGAAATCACCTTTATCCATATCATCCATCTCCCTTATAATATGGACATCTTTCTGCCCAGTACATGTATATGTAATTTTCATAGCACTATCTCTCAGCAAACTGCATTTCTTCAGTAAATTGTTTGTTGAACAAAGGAGTAAACTCCAATCCCTGAGTTTTCTTGTCTACTGGCTTAACCTGGTTTGTTTTCTTGGCTTTGCTATCCATTTAATTCTGATCGTGTACAGAGTCAGGGCTCCTTGTTTGACCTAGCCACTTATTTATATATATTTTTTGTCTTTGTTTTTGTAAACTCGATTGGCTTTCAACTCCATTAGAAGTTATCCATGTTTCTGTTTTGCTTCTCCTTGTTTGATACTTAGCATAATGTTGATCACATCTTGTTTTCCAGATCTCAGTCCACAGCTTAAGTTTTTCTTGTTTCTGGCTGAAAGCCTTGAAATTGATGGACTGAATGGTCATAATCAAAAAGTCCAGAGTCGGGTATAGTTACATAGTTACCTCTAGAACCCATTACTCTTAACTTAGTCTGGGCTTCATGACAGTTGGAGCCATAGATGTCCTTAATAATAAAATAATAATAATACAGTTAAAAGGATTGATAGGTCAAAATTTACCCTAAAGTCATTCACTCTGATGTCTTTGGCATCTCTGGTAGTTACTGATTGGTGATTGTCAAACCACAGTTCCAAATTTGACACTTAAGGCATGGATTTGTTGCTTCGGATTCTGCAATAACTAATGAAATACCATGACCAGGTAAACAAACTAGCTATTCAAACCAGCTGCCGCCCATCTGGGGATAACAATGTATCTGTAGCATCTGTCTGACCAGTTCTGTGTTCACTGGGTAAGTTTTTCCCAGAACTGGTAGTCAGATTTAGAAATGTGTTTTTAAAAACCCCTCCCCCAGTAAATGGATAGAAAGATATGCCTGCTTTTATCCTTTGGCACCTGGTCTTTTAAAGAGATCTTTTCTTTATTTAAATCCTTATGGTTACCATCTCTTAAATCAGACTGCACCTTGGATCAGAAGGCCATGGGAGCAGTCACTCTTTTCTTCAGTTTTTAAGTAGTGCAGACCTTTTTGACAGGGTCGCTCCATAGTCCTTATTCCTCATACAGCAATACAGAAGTTTTTCTCGAATTTTCTGTTGGTTTCCAGTGTTACATGTTACATTATTACTCATACTGATAAGCATTGGTTTATTATTTTAGAAAATATATTTGTCATTTGCTAGACCTTGATCTCAGGTTCTTGTAAGCTGGTATATTCATTTTTCTTCACTTCATTAGTTTGCATCTACATTGGCAGAGAACATTAGTTGGTTTCTTGCTATTCAATACAGTCTTTGGCTGTTTAAGTAATTTATAGCCTAATCAATCTGGAGCCACTAAATGAAAGTTGTACTTTCTCTTGTATTTCCTTTATGTGTTGCTTAAAAGTTTAATAAGCACATTTTTGGTTATTGTGTTTTCTCCATATATATCTTCTAAATTTTGCTTCTAAGCTGTAAAAGGTATTGTGGAATTATTATGATCTTAAAAATGCCACCTGAAATTTTATATCATATATATTCAAGTTAAATAAAATTTGACACATCAAATAGAAGTTCAAGAAAAGGAGCCTACTAGGGGAAGGAAGAAAGGGAAGCTGGTATAGGTCATAGTGATATCAGAACTGTGAATTTTTAGTTTTACACTTGGTGATGCTAAATTGTTGGCTTTAAGATCTTTGACTAACTTGAAATCATTGATAAGAAAAATATATTTTAAATGGGTCTGGAAAAGTCAATAAAAACAATTTCTCTTTGTAGTAGTAAATTATTAGTGGCAGGAGAGGTTAAATATTGTGACTTTCACTGTGAAACTAAAGATTTTGGTTAAGGTTTTATTTCTCAAAGTCTTCAAACGGTTTTATGTCTTTTTCTTATTGTACTGGTGTAATCTAAACACTGATCCAGCTTAGAAGCTTTTCCATTCAAGTGTGCAGTAAGCACGTGCCGTTTATTTAAATCAGCTTGACATTTTTGTGATTCTCTTGCTCTCTTCAAGCTTATTTCCCCAAACATAAACACAGAACTTTAGCCTTTAAGCAGATAATTACTATAATTTTTATGCCCCAAATGCCAGTATTAACTAGGAACAAAGAACGGTATCCAAATGCAAACCCTTTGAAGTGGGAGCAACAATTCCAGTGATGACTACAAGAATGTTCTTGTGAAAGAGCTCTGTGAGTAAAGAGGGAGTTCAGCACATTTGAATGGCAGGTAGGTAAGGAGTAGTAAGGATGGAGCAGGTGAGTGCCTGTGGCCTTTCCGTATACCCAGAGATAAACTTCGTTCCTCTCAGGCCACAGATCCTTGCCTTCTGTCACTTTTTAGCACCACCTCCCTCTTCTCTCCTAAATTAGCTAGTTAATACCTACTACAGTCACAGGAATTTTCCAGTTTTTTTTTTTTTTTAAAGATTTTATTTATTTGTCAGAGAGAGGGAGAGAGAGCGAGCACAGGCAGACAGAATGGCAGGCAGAGGCAGAGGGAGAAGCAGGCTCCCTGCCGAGCAAGGAGCCCGATGTGGGACTTGATCCCAGGACACTGGGATCATGACCTGAGCTGAAGGCAGCTGCTTAACCAACTGAGCCACCCAGGCGTCCCAGGAATTTTCCAGTTTTTAAAGATATTTTTATTATTTAGTATACATATAGTGATACCTAATCATAAAAGAATGAAATTCAGAAGTAACTGCTAGTATCAATGTGTGGTATTCATGGTGTACATGGTTATGCTGGAGCTATTTTGAGTTTGCAGTATTGGCAGAAAGTTCACGTCAGTTTTTGTCAGTATAATTACAAAATATTTTAAAAGTGGGTGTGGTTGGGGCACCTGGGTGGTTTAGTCAGATAAGTGGCTGCTTTCAGCTCAGGTCGTGATCCCGGGGTCCTGGGATCAAGTTCTACTTCAGACTCCCTGCTCAGTGAGTGGGCAGTCTGCTTCTCCCTATTCCTCTCCCTCTGCTCCCTCCCCACTGTTTGTGCATGTGTTCTCTCTCTCTCTCTCTCTCTCACGTTCTCTCTCAAATAAATAAATCTTAAAAAAAAAAAAAGAAAGAAAGAAAAGAGGGGTGTTTCATGCCTAGTATATAGTTGTGGAGTATAATTCTCCAAATTTCTACTTATAAAGCCATAGAAGGAAACTTATCTGTGTTCCTTTAACCTGTACAGTTCTATACATTCTGAGTAGCTGTCAGCTTCTGATTGAACCTCTTTCCAATAAGAAACTCATAACCCTCCCTTCCTTATACTTCTGTCTGATAGAAAGTGCTTTGTTGTGATGCAGCCAAATCTACCTCTCTGGAATTATTTTCTGTTATTCCTCTTTCTACTCCATTGGGCCATTTGGTCTAGCTTAGCCATCTGGCCCAAGTGAGTTATCTCTTCCCCTAATTCCTTTATTAGTTTTTGTTTGTTTGTTTGTTTGTTTGTTTCAAGGTTTCATTAAGTCTTCTTCCTCACCATCCATTGACTTTCTGTGAGATGGATATTCACAAAGAGAAAATACAGAGTATTATAGGAGGTATTGGAAGTATAATATTGGAAGTAGGTGGAAGGCAAGGAGCTATGTGAGGAGAGTATGAGACTCATGGGGTGCCTTGGTGACTCAGCGGCTCAGTTGGTTAAGCACCTGCCTTCTGTTCAGGTGATGATCTCAGGGTCCTGGGATTAAGCCCTACTTCAGGCTCCCTGTTCAGTGGGGAGCCTGCTGCTTCTCCCTCTGCCACTCCCCTTGCTTGTGCTCTCTGGTTCTATATCTCTGTCAAATAAATAAATGAAATCTTAAAAAAAAAAAAAAAGACTCAAGGGATACGCAATAGTTGGATAGCTATCTTTATTATTAATTCGTTTAACAAGCACACATTGAGTGCCACGGTACTTTATGGAAGACCAGTGGGTGGTCCTTCTGGTAGAAGAGGCAGATAGGAATAACGAATATTCATTTTAATGTCCAATTGTGTCAGGAATTACAAAAAAAGAAAACTAGGAAAGGATAGAAAGAGAAGAGAAGGGGTGTGATTTTGTTTAGGTGATCACACGTAGCCTCTCTGGGAAGGTAACATTGAGGTAGATCCCTGAAGGAAGAAATAGAGGAGTGAGTCACCTGAATGAGAATTCATTTATTTAACAATATTTATTTAGTGCCTATTTATTGAACACTTTATGTATGGGGTAGACCCTGTCTGGGAGTTGAGGATACAGTTTTGGTAGGGAGAGAGCAGTCCGACAAAACTCCCTACTCATGTGCAACTCGTTTGCTAGTAGAGAGGGAATATATTGGAGATAAGTGTCTCAGGTGGAGGAAAGAGGGAATGCAAAGGCCCTGAGATGGGACCATGTCTGACCTATTCCAGGAACAGCACAGAGGTGAGGATAACCAGAACAAAGCAAGTAGGAGGGCTGGTAAGAGATAAAATCAAAGAGATAGCCAGAGCCTAGATCCATGTAAGGCCTTTGGATTTTACTCTGAGGAAGACAGGAAGCTGTTGGAAGAGCTTGAGCAGGAGAGTTGACGTGATCTGCCTTAATTAGGTAAAAGAGAATTATTTTCACAGGAAGAAACAAAGGAGAGGTGTGTTCTTAGGCATGATGGAGTGGGGAGGGAAAGGGGAGACACAAATGATTCCAGGGTTCCTCACGTAGATAGTCTGGTAGATGGTGATTACATAAACACTGACATTAAATGAAATAGCACACGTAGCCATTTAATGCTGTGTGTTTGTGTGTGTGTGTGTGTGTGTGTGCAGCAGACGGGTGATTAATTTCCTTTCTAGTAGAAGAAAATAAATAATGGAGCTGTGACTTTGATTAACTTGCATAGTTTCCTTATCCCTATTCTCCCTTAGAGAAAGCACAGTTGTTCCCAAAATAACTTTTAAATGCTAATTGAGTAATTAGAGATTGAAGAGAAACAATATCTTTTGTGGAAGATAGGATACAAAGAAGAACTAAAGAAGAATAAAACCATTTTCTAACTTGGAAGGTTTTATAATGTTTTAGTTCCATTTCGCTAAATTTATAAACCTGTTATGCTCCCAGAGTCCTTTCATTCATAAGGCAAGTGTTGGGAGATTTGTGACTATATAATTCATTTAAGAAGTAATCGAGATTTACATTTTTGTACACTTTTAGATTTGTTTGTATCCAATTTTTGTGCCCTAATTTTCTTGGACGATCCTTTAAAATCAATACACCCTGCTCTTCGGGCTCCCTTTCTTTGATTCCCATTAGCCACCTGCCTTCTCATCAGTAACGTGACTCCAGACATCTACCAACACAGTTAGCTCAGTTTCAGTTTCAAAGTGCAGTCTAGTCCTGCCTTCTTGAGATTATACCAGGGTTACCTTGATTAAAGTATGGATGTGAAATAGTTAACCACACCATAATTTTGGAATGTGCCAGCTCAGTCCTCCAGAGGCTGTCTCTCTTTTCTCATTTACAGGTTCTCAAAGGGCATCTTGCTATTGTCTCTATGAAACATCTTCCAATTCATAAATATTGCTTGTGTTGGCCGATTTTAGGTCACATGCAGATAATAGCATATGGAGCTGGATCGTTTTCACTTAGTATAAAAAGGAAATTTCCAGTAGTTAGAAAATATAAAAGAAGGAAAAGAAAGAACAGAAACTAAATGTGATTAATATGCATGCCTACGAGTATTTTAATTACCGGTCCAGTTTTGTAAAACCACATAGTTTATTACTATTAGATTTGATTTCAGGCTGTGTGTGCACATGTGTTGTGTTTTCAGGAAGTTTCAGCTGATCCTACCGCCACCCTCACAGCAGCAGAAGAGAGAAAGGAGAAAGTGCCAAGCCCACACCTCAGTCACCTGGTGATTTTGACATCTGGGGATACGTTGTATGGGCTGGCAGAAAGAGTGGTAGCCACAGAATCCTTGTAAGTTGTTAAAACCCGTTGCTTTGCCTTTAAGTATTTAAGAAAAGTTATAGAAGTAAGCACTGTGTAATTAGATTTCTAGCTGCATCCTTCTCCTACTTCTGAGTGTCACTTAATTTATTTCTGAGAAGTCTCTCCTGAAATAGATCACCAATCGATTTTTTAAAACTACATGGTTGGTGTTCAGTTACGTCAGTGGAAAAAGGGAAATCTTTTAGGTTTCAGTCTTGAGCAACATGATCCTTGCTTTAAAGTAAAACTTTTTACAAAAAAGTAACCACATCATAGCATACTCTATATTTTCCTATCAAATCGTGATTCTAGAGAAAGTAGTTATAGCATCAGTTTAGTGTTAAATATAGTTAGCCCTCGACATCAGCAGGAATGCTTCCTGACCTTTATAAATCCCCCATTTTTAATACAGGTAAAGCACATGACTTCTATAAAATGTTGTCCAGCATCAGTCAAGAGTTTTTGCGTACATAACAAAAAATAGAGAAAAAGAGGGCAGCTGCTGACAAATCTCAGTGCAAATGACTCCACTCCCGCACAGCAGCCTCCTGACCTGAATTTCACGTGTATATCTCAGCCAAGCTACAGTTTGCTGCATTAGGAGATGTGCCAGTCAGATGTTAAATCTGTGAATTCAACTCTCTGTTCTATATAATTAAATGGGATCCTTACAGGAAATCCTTTAAAAAAAAAAAAAAAAAAAAGCCTGTTAAATTTTTTTCTTCCATCTCTCCTGTGATCTGTGCTTCTGTGTCACATGCAGAGCAGCCTAGCAGTTTATTTGAAGTCTCCTTCTTCCATCTCTGCTCGCAATCTGTGATAATCTCAACAGTAACTTTTGGGTAGGTTGTAAATGAGCTAATACAAGGTAGTTCACTCAAGTGGAGAGGAATTTTAACGGCTAAACTTGTGCTTAGAGATCTTAAAGGTGACTTGCACAAAAGTCTTGACAGGCCATGGATCGCGCCCTCTGCTTATGCAATGCATTCTTTATTCCCTTTAGGGTATTCTTGGCTGAACAGTTTGAGTTCCTTCAACCCCATCTGGATGCTGTGATGCCTGCAGTCAAAAAGCCCTTTCTTCAGCAGTTTTACTCTCAGGTCAGAAACACTCTTGGATGTCATTTCAGCTGGGAGCACATTATTTGGGGTTTTTTAACTGGTGGCCAGTCTCCAGATTCCAGGAGAGCAGTTAACATACATTTATTCACTCATGAATTCCCATAGTAAGTTAATACTTACTTACTGAGCAGCTCCTATACCTTTTCATCCAATGCGCATTACAACTGTATTTACAATAAAGTGTGATAAGGGGAAAGAAAATGCAGCAGGGTTTTTAACATTGGCTGGAGGAGGAAATGAGGTGTCATCGGGAGAAGGTTTTCTAGAAAGGCTGTCTGAGGGAGGGTTGTTTAAACCAGGGCCGGTGGCTGCAATGGGAGTATATTGCAAGCTAAGGGAATGGCTCACAGGAGACCAGCCAGTGAGAGAGAGCCTGGAATGAGTCAGAGGCCGAAAACGCAAAGACTGTCAGAGCAGGGGAAGGGGCCAGTGGTGAGAGAGACAGCTGGAGTAAGAAGCAGGAGCCACATGGTGCATAGTGCTCTCAGCCTGGAGGTGGGCTCTGTCTGCAGGGTACTGGGAAGGGACCGGAGGATTTGAAACCGGTAAGTGGCCTGTTCAGTATGTGTTTTAGAAAGAGGGGTTGGCAGCAATAGATGGCAGGCCTGTGGGCAGGGAGCCTGGCTTGTAGGCTGTCACGAGTATACATTTGAGAGATGACAAAATCTCCTGATGGGGCAGGTAGAGTGGAAATGGACGGAAGTGCAAAAATGGGAGATATTTGCTCATCTCCATGAGAATCTGTGGTTCTTTTATTGTTGTGCATCAGTGACCTCAAGTTGATTGTATGTCTCAAAAGTGTTTTGAGTAAGTCCTATGCCAACGAACTGAAGGGTTTTCATAATTTAAATATCCAGTTGTGTATGTTTTATTTTTAGATGTGATGTATACTCGAAAGAGATACAAAATATTTTTTATAAACTTGATACTTTTAGAAAAGGTTTGTTTTCCTTTCTATGAAATGTATTTCAGACAGTCTCGACTGCCAGTGAACTACGCAAACCAATTTATTGGATTGTAGCCGGTAAAGCTATAGATTATGAACAGATGCTGCTCCTGATGGCTAATGTGAAGTGGGACGTAAAAGAAATTATGTCACAGCACAACATCTATGTAGATGCACTGCTGAAGGCAAGTATGCAGAAACACCTTTGTTTAAAGATGAGTCTGCTGGGAGAACTGTTGCTGTCATTGTACTTGCTCTGAAGTAGTGGGATTATCGTTATTACCACATTTCTAGCATCATGATATTAAAGCCCCTAAATCAGAATGGACTTGTTTTTGAATTTTGTGTTCTTTTAGACCCAAGAATTCTTCATAGATTTTTTTGTTTTTGCTCACTAATTACCCATCTTGAATTAGAGTTTGATTGGCTGACTTTCATTTTAAGTAATTTCAATAACCAGGACTATGGTGACAAGAAGATATTTCTATTTAATTAGATGTTTCTGTAGTTGTGTAGATTTATTAGCAAGAAACCAAGCCCCTGATTATTCTGTATTATCGTTGTTGTTGTTTTTCCAGAAATTACATTACCTTTGCAATGTGTCATGCAAACACCTTTGCATTTAAAACTTACATTTAAAAGTTTTCTGGAAAGAATTGTACACCTCTTGTCATTTATGCATCAAGAGATATTTATAGATCACCTACATGTGCCACACACTGATCTAGGTGCTGACAGCATAGCTGTGATTTTTTTTTTTAAACATCTATTTATTTATTTGACAGAGAGGGAGAGATCACAAGTAGGCAGAGAGGTAGGCGGAGAGAGAGGAGGAAGCAGGCTCTCCACCGAGCAGAGAGCCCGAGCGGGGCTCTATCCTAGGACCCTGAGACCATGACCTAAGCCGAAGGCAGAGGCTTTAACCCACTGAGCCACTCAGGTGTCCCAGCATAGTTGTGATTAAGGAATTTACATATCCCCAGGGAATTTACATGCCAGTACGGAGACAATAGTAAAGACCTAAATTAAGATAAAATGTGTCAATTAATTTATAGCTCTGTGAAAAAATAAATAAGCAGCAGAGGAGGGATAGAGAGTGCAAGGTGTGGTTTGGGAGCAATATTGTTTATTTATGTGTGGTCACAGAAGGGGATACTTATCAGGAGATAAAGTGAGAATTGGGGAGCAGCCCGAAGGAAGCCAGGAGATGAGCCATGTGGATATCTGAGGAGAAGCAAGGGCATTTGAGGAAATGAAAAAAGCTTTCAGAAAAGTCTCGTTTTTCATATTTGTTAGTGAAAAGAAAATTGGCCCTTCTTAAGCTCCTGGCTTTTCTCTCATTCACACAAACTTTCTTACTGCTTAGGGCAACAGATGGTAGCTGGGACACTTGTGAACCAGTAAGCAAAGCTAGAGATCAGAACAGAGATAGTGGTGGAATTCATCATCTCTCTGCCTGGTGACCTCCTAGAACTCTGTAATGGAGATTGCGAGACCATCCCAAGACCACTCCAGAACTAAGGGTGGGAGAAAAGTTAGCAGTGTCTAGGGGTTACTGTCAGGTCTGAGGGTGCTCTGTAATTGCCTCCCTGGGAGAACTTTGATTTCTAGGGTTCCCATAAAACTTCAGTTGGGAATCTTAAGTTGGAATATGTTAGTCAAATGTATTTTATAAATAATCTCATACCCTTTCTTTAAAACAATTTTGTTTTTGAAAAGTTGATTTTATTTTTTATGGCATATAAGAAACATTAATACTGTGGGGCACCTGGGTGGCTCAGTGGGTTAAAGCCTCTGCCTTCGGCTCAGGTCATGATCCCAGGGTCCTGGGATCGAGCCCACATCGGGCTCTCTGCTAAGCGGGAAGCCTGCTTCCTCCTCTCTCTCTCTGCCTACTTGTGATTTCTGTCTGTCAAATAAATAAATAAAATCTTTTAAAAAAAAAAAAACATTAATACTGTAAGAAAGAACCAAATGCATTAAGATTATTAACCTGAACCAGTTTTTAGCAGTTTAAAACCTCTCCTAAAGAAGTTCTTATATAACTTTTATTTGTTCTATTACTTTTCCAAATCCAAACCTTTAGGTAAAAAGCAATCTGCATTTGTTGTCCCTCAAAAATCTTAAGTAAAATGAAATGGTTTTATTGTTCATTTAACAACAAACATTATTGAACATTGAAGTTAGCAGTGAGTAGAATGACATTGTTTACAGTTAGCATATAACTTTTTTTTTTTTTAGGTTTTTATTTATTTATTTGAGAGCAATGGAGAGAGTATGAGCAGGAGCGGAGGGAAAGAGGGAGAGGGAGCAGCAGACTGCCTGTTGAGCAGGGAGCCCAAGGCAGGGCTCCATCCCAGGATCCGGGGATCCTGATCTGAGCTGAAGGCAGATGCTTAAGTGACCAGGCTACCCAGATGCCACAGCATATAACTTTATTTTTAGAATATTAGTGAAAGCACTGAATCGTGACTGGAAATCTAAAGCAGGGTTTACTGCAGTGAAGCATAAATATAATAGCAAATACTAGTGTTCCGCTAGATTCATAAAATGGAAAGGATGAAGAGCAATTATTTATTTAACTTTGAATTTCAAAAAGGAAGCTTGGTGGATTGAAAATTCACTTTTTCATAAATAATTAAAAGCAGTTAACTGCCAAAAATAAATTAAAAATTGTGATTAACAGAAAAGCGAAAGGATGATAAGTAATCATGTGGTAGCTTGAGTGGTAATGATTAGATTTTTTTTTTCCCTCCTGTGTGTTATTAGAGAATTTGAACACATGTCAGTCTTGACTTGTTAAGCATTATGTACCTGCTGTCTTGAGGAAACTAAAGAAAAAAAAATGCCATTTTAAATCTTGTTAAATTCATTTGAAATGTATTTTCAGGGAAGGAGCGATAGCATTTACTTTTGTAAATGAACATATTTAGGTGACGTAGTCCAAAGAAACTAGAAATACATTTATTGAAGGGTAAACTGTTTGCTTTCATGAAATTGTTAGAATTTGTCTAAATTAGCTACATAAATTTTTATTTTTAGTAGAATGGTATCATGAAAGTTCCTAATAAGTAATAAAAATACTCAGTTTTTCTGTAGGAAATAGGAAGTATTTTATGTTTTATTTTTCCTTTGCACTAAAAATTTGCAGCTAGTCATTGCTTTCAAATCATTTGGAATATAATAACTAATTTACTTTTAAAGAATGTTTAGGATAGAGAATAGTATATTTGATTATTCTCTAAGGAGTATAGCCTCAAATTACAAAGGGTTCACAGTTCACTCTGATTTGAAAGCTTATCAAAATACTTTTTTAAACTGGGTTTCTTGAAGATCATTTTAAAGACATATTAGGTTATTAAACTCTTTTAATCCATACTGGCGAGACTAGAAAAATTTGAGATGAAGAAGCATTTGAACATTGTTAGCATTGCTTAATCTATTAATGACACTTATTTCCTTGGAGATAAAATGTCATGTGCTCTGTATCACAACATAGTTTATTCAATGTGAAGTACTTGAAAAGTCCAAGTTATATTTGTATTCTCTTTTTGTATTACTTCGTTTGATTCTGAGTTTTTCTAAATCTTCTTCTTTGCTGGAAAGATGGGAAAGCAATATGGCATTATAATTATATCCTCATATGGCCATAATTTTTGTCTTCTTAGGAATTTGAGCAGTTTAACAGGAGGTTAAATGAGGTTTCTAAGAGAGTTCGGATACCCCTGCCTGTGTCTAATATACTTTGGGAACACTGTATACGGCTGGCCAACAGAACTATTGTCGAAGGGTAAGTTTTCATGAAAGTATTATCTGATTCTTCAGTGACAAATTGTAATGTACAGATCACATTGTATGTTGTCATTACCAGATAGAATAGGTAGAGAAAGTCTTGGCCAGCAGACAATCTTACAATAATTCAGGTTTGACTTTAGAACATTATTAAAGAAACCTTAAATCCCACTGTGCCTCTGCTGTCTGTGCTTTAGAACCATCTAGTAACCAGCTAGAACCAGCTAGTAGGAGACAGTGGAAAATAGCATCTCATGGTGATCTGAAAGTTAAACTCATAATAGTTATTATTGCCTAATATAATTATTATGATGATTATGCATAACAGTTATTGAGCACTCTGTGTCATTTATTGGATCAAGCACTTCACAGGATTATATCACCAAATCCTAACATTAGCTCTTTTTTTTTTAATTAAATTAAATTTTTTTATTTTTTTATAAACATATAATGTATTTTTATCCCCAGGGGTACAGGTCTGTGAATCGCCAGGTTTACACACTTCACAGCACTCACCATAGCACATACCCTCCCCAATGTCCATAACCCCACCACCCTCTCCTGACCCCCCTCCCCCCAGCAACCCTCAGTTTGTTTTGTGAGATTAAGAGTCACTTATGATTTATCACCCTCCTGATCCCATCTTGTTTCATTTATTCTTTTCTTACCCTCCAAACCTTTCACTAACATTAGCTCTTTGATAGAACCATTATTCTCTCTGTTTTATCAAGGAGAAAACCTCAGAAAATCAAGAAATTAAATAAATTGCCCAGGTTCACACAGTTTTCAAACACCAAGAAGGTTTATGAACTTCTGATGGCAAAATCAGGTCTCATAACCACTATGTCTGTTAGTGGTATCATTATTATAGCATTGTAAACTGTATAAATCTTCCATATGTTGAGTTTGAAGATCTATCAATACTAATTTTCCTACTTACTCAGAGAACGATGCTTATGTCTAGAATATAAACTATGTTTGGGAGGCAAGCTGCTGTCTCAGAGACCATTCACGTGGTCTGGAATTGCACATTTCCACACTCTCGTTTATCTGATTTCTTTTCATTTCTTCTTTGATATAAAAAAGAATGTATTAGAGAGTGGGAAGGTGACAGTGACAAGCTGACAACAGTTTTGGCACTCTGTATTGAAACCAGCCTTGCTGGAAATCACAGAATGGCTCTGTGTCAACAGTCACAACTGAAAAGTATTTTTAATAAATTTGTTTAATAAAGTAGAAAAGTGAATAATGTTATATTTCTGTGCAAAACACTTTTTATTAAAACAAAGCAGTAAAGCCTGGTCACTTCTAATAATCTGTGCTTCAGTGCCCTTGTAAATTTCCTTAGGGGAAGTACCGCATTCCTGCGGTTGGATTCTCCACATTTTGTGTTATTGAAGGAATGAGACACTGACTTACGAGTAATAACATGTTGTCCTCTTAGGGTTAATACATTCTTATTACTACTCCACCTTAGAATACACAGGTTTCCAGTAGTGTGGGGTGTCAGAATAAGTCTATAAAGTTTATGACAAGTATGTATATCCTTTTTTTGCTTATATGCTCACATGTTTCTTAGGTTCAGCTGACAGTCCATGGGGGAATTACTGCTTTTGTTTCCTTTACATCCGGTAGTTAACAACACTGAACAGTTTTATGAAACTAAGATTCCTTTGGAGTATTCATAGCCCAGCTTAGAAATAATTCTTGGCAGCCAGATTTACTGGAAGACCAGTTTAACTTTCTTACAGATGATTATGTTTATTGACCGGGGTGGGGTGGTGGGCACTGTAGTCTGTCGAGCAGCAAAAAACTTCAGAAGTTATTCAGTCTCTTTGCTTTGCGAATGAGGAACCTGAGGCCCCGTAGGCAAAATGATAGCTGAGGGTTCCAGCGCAGCTCAGTCTTTCTGACAGAAGGCTCATGTGCTCTTTCCTAGAACCCTCTCGTTTCTGGAGAATCTGTCCAGACACAGGTTAACGAAGAGTTTGAGTACCTACAGGTTTCTTTTTCCATCGCTTCATTTCTGGTTTTTTATTATTGTGTATCTTAGATATGCCAACGTCAAGAAGTGTAGTAATGAGGGTCGTGCCTTAATGCAATTGGATTTTCAACAGTTTTTAATGAAACTTGAAAAACTAACAGATATTAGACCTATTCCTGATAAAGAATTTGTGGAAACCTATATTAAAGCCTACTATCTAACCGAGAATGACATGGAACGCTGGATCAAAGAGCACAGGGTGAGAGCTGGAAAACAGTTAATTAAGTTTTTATTCCTTTTCCTTTGTGCTGTTCTTGTCTGGTGTATTATATAATTCAAAATCATGGGAGTGAAATATAAAGCATCAGCTGATTCTTTACCATATTCACACTTTGTCTATGCAGTGCCCTTTGCATAATCAAATCCCTTCGAGATCTTTCTGAACTGCAACAGTAATTATCTGGAAAGGTAGCCAGAATCTGAACTTTAGCTGTGTTTATCCTGCAGCTGTGTTGTGGGAAAAGGCTGAAGTTGGTTAACATCAAGACAAATTGAAGACAGCAGCATTGAAGTGATTCACAAGCTAATGTCTGTTATATAACTTAAACCTTATAGCTCTCAACAGTGAGTTGGTGTCATCCTGACCACACTGACATTTATTAGTGATGAGTGACTATATTAATATTGAAATGGCTACATTTAACTTCCTCCTTCATTAGATTTTACCTTGAATATAGATACGATCGTTTTTCTTTTGTGTTGATATATAGATAAGTAGAGAAAAGGTTCATTTATTTCTTTATTAAAGATTTTATTTATTTATTTGACAGAGATCACAATTAGGCAAAGAGGCAGGCAGAGAGAGAGAGAAGGAAGCAGGCTCCCCACAGAGCAGAGAGCCTGATGTGGG
Organism: Mustela putorius furo; assembly: GCF_011764305.1. NCBI lineage: Eukaryota > Metazoa > Chordata > Mammalia > Carnivora > Mustelidae > Mustela > Mustela putorius. The sequence goes on from NW_025421998.1 coordinate 36,375,087, forward strand.
GCTCCATCCCAGGACCCTGGGATCATGACCTGAGCCAAAGGCAGAGGCTTTAACCCACTGAGCCACCCAGGCGCTCAGAAGTATTATTTATTAAGTGTTATTTAGGATGCTGCATTTTTGACACAGTTCAACTCAACATCTGTCACCAGAAGATGCTGAGTATGGGGGCTTTCCTAATATGATTGTTCTACCATTCGTCTAGGTAGGCAGTATGGGAAGACAGACTTAATGAAAATATGGGAAGTATTAAAATTATCACCTCGTTTTATTCCTTCAGTAACTCTAGTGATCACGTTTACTTAAGCAATAAACATCATGGGTAAAAGCTAAGTAAATTTTTATTTTATTTGACTGGGTAAGGAAATAAGGAATTATTTATATTTACTCTATCAGCCTCATCCAGTCTGGTTTCAGTACTCTAGAAAAAAGAAATGAGTATTAGCCTGAGTTTTATGGAAATGTGCCCACTGTGGGTCAGTTTCAGATCTTTGGGAGCAAAGTAGAAATGTAATATTATTTTCAGTGATTTTGATCAGTACACCAGAATTGAGAAAAATGTCGTCCCTTTTAGTCCCATTGACTTCTGACATTTGAAAACCAGAATGCTAAACCAGGAACAGATGGGCTGCTGAATGTTGCTGGAATCTATTTAGTAAAGTAAGCTATAAACACTTTGAGGTTGCTACTGAGGAAGGTGTTTATGGAAAGAGTACAAGTAACTAAGAAGAAAGGCACAGCTCCTAGATATCCATTATTTGATATGAGAATGATATCTATTTTTGAGTTTCCTGTTTTAATGTAGTGCACCAAAATTTTAGCTTAGCATTTTGTGAGAACCTCAACTAGCTGATATTTGTAATTCAGTGAAATTTTCTCGGGAGCCGACTATCCTATCTTCTAGGACAGTGCCTACCTAGCTCAGTGCTTGATGACAGTGGGTACTTGTTAAATATTGGCTGATTAAAAGAATTTACGAGATGCTAACAGGTGCTCCCAGAGCTCAGATACACAAACTGAATAGTTTGCTGAGGTTTTAAAATTAACTCTTTCTCATATTTTGAAACTCTTTAGGTGGTTACCTCCTGTGAAGACAGATGACTTTTCTTACTAGATGGTAGTATAGGGCTCGCTTTCCTTATCTGAACTCTTGTTATTCATCCTCCAGAACCAGATCAGTATACAAGCCTTTCTAGTGAATCCCTATTCATTCTTTTCCTAGGAACTCATTATCTGAAATTCAGGAACCAAATAGATTTTACAGCATAAGAGACTTATAGTCTTAATTTTACTTACTGGCTATAATGACAGTATGAAGGTTTAAAAGCCGGTAGCTTTCAGATCCTTGTTACCTTACTCATTTATCATAAGTCAGAAAAGTTGTTCTGTGGTTAGAGACTTTTTTCACTTTATAGAAAAAAGAGTGCCAGAAAATAGTTATTTAGTAGCATTTTAAAAATTTGAGAGATCTGTGTATTTTAGTAACTTCATAAATAAAGACCTCCACAGAAACAAGCATAAAGTATGTGGTCTTAAAAGTAACAAAAGCATAGGCATGTCAGATTACTCTGTCATATTGAAGAGATTCTAGTCCTTTCTGTTTCGGTATATCATGCAGTGTCCTTATTATTATAGTTCATGTCCATGTCTCAGACTATAATTTCCTCTGCTTTTCACTGATTTGTAGTGCTCAGTCACTATCCACTGAAAACTGAGTATCTGCCTGTTCTTTCCTTGCATTGATCAATACATGTCTTTCAGCATACTAAATTTGGATCTTTTTTTTCCCCCCCGAGCAGGAGTATTCAACGAAGCAGCTGACCAATCTGGTAAATGTTTGCCTGGGATCCCATATCAATAAGAAAGCAAGACAAAAACTTCTAGCTGCTATAGATGATATAGACAGACCCAAAAGATAATGAATACATTCTTTTTTCTCAATGCATTGATCTTCTCTCAACATATATGACATGAAAGCCAATTTTTCATGCACTCCTGACTGTTGTCTGCTAAGAAATCTTTGTGCATGTTCTTTCCAACTGGGAAGTGGAAAACACTGAAGTTTGTGTGGTGTTCTCAAGTGACTTTTATATGCTCTGATCCTTCTCCTCAACTTTTAGTCTCATTTGTTGTATTCTTTTTCTGAAGTGATATCATTGCCTTGTCATAAGTATTGTTATGTGACTGCAGTTACACTTTTTACTGAAGAATGCACTGTAAGTATATAATTAGAAGGAACAGTGATAATACATCCATGGGCAGTTTTTGGAGAATGAATTTATGTTGGTATTTTTTTTACCCTCTCTACTTGGTTCTTAATATATAAATGGGAGGGTTTATGTATAGTATCTCCTAATTATGAGCACTGCATGGGAATTGAAAAGTATACATAAGCAAAATAGCTGAAAAATCAGTATGTTCTCTGTGTTTTTAAATGTCAGAGTTTATGTCGGGGTTAATTTGGTTATAACAGTGATCATAAATGATGAAATTGAATAAATACTATACTCTAACATGATCCGCCTATGTGAGACTAAATTTTGATACTGTTCCATGGCAGGCAGAATTTATGAAACAATAATGAAATTTTTCAGTGTGTTCTAACAATTTTAATGATCTTACATCTTGGTACCAGCGATGAAAAGTAATTTTATTGGGTGTACCTTTTCAGAGCCTGAGTAGCACCCAGAATAGTGATTGTGGCTTTTTTTCCCCCTATCCTTTCCTTTTCTTTCTTTTTCTTTTTTTTTTAATGTGGGACATTTTTTCACATAACTGTTGTTCTCTTTGAATTCTGCTTTTGTCTTAGGGCAGGAAAACCGGGCTTAGCTGACTTAGGAAAAGAACTGTTAGTAGTCAGGCATAAGTTTATGGTCCATATTCATCTTTCTTAGATACCTGCTTTGTGTCACAGATGTAAAATAATGTGAACTAGCTAGGGATAAACTTTAGAACTCAGTCTTTAGTAACTGTGTACTTTGCTTTGAAAACAGAGCTCTTCTATCAACATATACAATGTAAAAATCAGTATCCCATGCACTCTTGCCAATTCCTGTGAAGGAATTTTTTGCATGTTCTTTGTGACTGGAGAGTAGAAGACTCTTAATTCTGCATGGTGTTCATCCAGGTGTACTAGGCATGACCTTTAGCATCAGTAGCTCCCAGAATCCTGAAGCATCATCTCGTGAGAAATGGGCCTTGTGTCCTGTGAGTCTATAGGGAACTGAGGCAGGGAAGTGGAGGGCGAAAGGTGGCCCATGGTCCAAGCGTGGAGGCGAATAAGAAGGTGATTGCCACTCCGCCTTTCCCTGCAGATATTCATAACTGGTGTAGTGTAATACAAAGCACTTTTAGAATATATCTCTGTGTGGGTGTTAGTATGTGTGTCTGTACGATGAATTTTTTTGTTTTCAGCCTCTCACTTTGCAGTTCATTCACTGTCAGTATTGCTGTAAAACTTTCCTCTTGTAAAAAGGTATGAACTGGATGCTGTGATGGTCTACTTGTGGTATTAGAGTGTGTACTTGTCAATATTTTTTTTATTAATTTTTTATTTTTTATAAACATATATTTTTATCCCCAGGGGTATAGGTCTGTGAATCACCAACTGCCCTATGATCCAGCAATTGCACTATTGGGTATTTACCCTAGAGTGTGTACTTGTAAGGCAGATTCTGCCAGTAGCCATTCTCTATATGCAGCCACCGGAAGAAAACAAATATGAAATAAACTTGGTCCTTGTGTTTAAATGACACATTCAGCTGGGACATAAAGAGCTAATCAGCTCATTTATTTCTCAGTTGATTAGGAGCTGCTTTTTTCTTCTTCTTTACTTGGACTTTATAGTGGCTTTCTTTAATTTCTAGTTTAGTTTGCCTTAGGTAGTATGAATAGCAATTTACCTACCGGATAGAATGTTTTCCAGGATGATAGGAATTGAGACAAAAGAATTACTTGTTAGGGAATCAACTATGCAGTCAGGCAGAACTTTTAACTTATCCATATCCTGCTTTGATAAATATTTTTGAAAAAGCTTTTTTTTTTTTATTTCGGTATAGCTTAATAAGTGCTTATTAACATCAAACCAGTAACAGGAGACTTGAGTTGTGAAATTACCTAATAACAAGAGAATTACCAGACATTATAGGTGATAATGAATTATAACCATATAACATTTTGTGAAACTACTTTTAAGATAAATATAATTTAAGAGCTTGAGAATATAAATGGAATTATCTGTATTCCAAAATTTTTACTTTACAAAAATTTTTTTGTTTCTAAGTTTTCCTGAACTTTGACCTTTTCATATGAAAGTGTCCTATGAAATTCAAGATTTTAAGTTGATATGGGAGCATGATAAAATAGCATGCCCTGAAAAAAGAATGATTATTTCTATAAATACATTGCTTGCATTTAAAAATGCTAGGGAGATAAGAAACAGTTCAAGTGAACTAGTTCTCTTCAGTTTATAAAGCCTACAGAGATCTTGTAAGTTCACTTTAACTAGTAAGCTCATTTGCTCAGCTTACAAAATGAAATAGAATTTTGCTTGAAGCCAGGACCATATAGTGTTTTATCATATCTTCAAGCAGAATTTCCTTTGAAAATTTCTATTTAGCTGAGTGCTAAAGTGAAACTTTAAGTTAAATTGAATAGCTTTTTCTTTACCTGCTCACTGAAATGTAGTCATAAAAAAGACATGTAATTCAATTCACTTTGAAAGCATAGTTAATCTTTTGCAATGAATAATTGGACCTGAAGATGAAATGCAGATTGTGCTCAGAGCAAAATGAAGACATCCAGAGGAAAATATTTATATTTCTAATTTATTCTTTGGAGTAATTTTTAATGGAGACTTAATAGTTAAGACAAATGATATTTAACTATTGAGAATGATTAATGACAAAAAAATTATTAATAATCTGGTATGATCTTTGTAAATATTAAGATCAGTGCAGCTTTCTGCAGATATTCTTTTTTAGAATTATGGAAGATATTTGCTCAGTTCTTATCATCCACAAATTTTTAAAGGCCATCAGAAAGTTCAAGATGCATGACCTTTCCAAGGACAAAACTATGTCAGACTTTCTACATGAGAATTCTTGTAGAAGAATTGAAAATAATGAAAATAATTGAAAATAATGCAGAAAAATAGTTCATTAACTCTGATAGACTTTGTCTGGCTGGTGCATCCTTTTGTGAATATTGCTGAATATACCTGCATCAGTTGTTCAGTTTGAAAACAAACCCATAATTACATTCTCTCCTTTATTTGCTAGGGATGTTAGGGAAAGCGGCAGGAATTTGGCGAAGGATAACTAATCCCTCTATGGAACTTTGGCACTTTTATTGGTATGATTTATTTAGAACATTTGTTTTTGTTTTGCTTTTTGTTTTTGATGAAGAACCATTTTTATGAACTCCTTTGGTGATTACTTCTTGATCTCAAGACTGGGAAGACCCCACCCAGCTGAGGATCTCCAGATTCCCTCTTCATAAAGTTTTTCACACTGAGCCGAGCCTTTCAATTTAGAAAAGAGATTTTTTTTTTCATCTACAACCTATATTTTCTGTTTCTTTCCCAGTCCCTTGTTTCTTGGTTCTACCTACCAGTAACCAAAAGGATTTATGTTTTAAAGAAAATACATTTCCATACTGTGGGCATTTTGGTCCAACTACCACAAATAGCATACTAATCTTTGCCTTAGACAAAGATTAGTAGGGAGGAGGGATGTTTCAGTCAGGGTTTCCATTTCAGCAGAAGTCCCTTCTGGAGCCTCCACTAAAGTGTAATTACACCCTCAGTTAGCCTTTGGAAGAAAATTTTTCTGACTGCCTGCTGTCTACCTTATTTCTACTTCCTATCACAGTTCCGCCTTTAAGAACCCAACCAAGATGCTGTACTTTGCATGAAATCTGTCCTTTTCAGGAATAGGTGCTATAGGGAAGAAGTGATAGGGAATGGTGGTGGTAGTAGTGGTAATAGAATTTTAACAAGGAAGATTGCAGAAAATCTCTCCTGGAAGGAAATGAGGAGGCAAGCCACACAGTTATCTCAGGGCGTCATAGGCTGAGATAGTAGTAAATGCAAAGTGAAGGTTTAGGGCCAATGCGTCTGTTCTGAGAACTCTCAGAGGAGGCCAGCATGGCCCACACTGCAAGTGAGAGAGAGTGGGAGTAGAAAGGGTGTGACAGGAGGAGTCACACAGAGTGAAGACCTATGAACCATGGAAAGGACTTTGGATTTTACTTGCAGATAGGAAGTATTTGAAAGATTGTGAGCAGAGGGGACACCTGATTTCTGACTTAGATTTTATCAACATCACTCTACCTAGGTAGAAAAGGCCATAGGGAGACGAGGACTGAAGCAAAGAGACAAATTAAGAAGCTAATACAGTAAACCAAGGATAGCATAATGGAGGCCTACACCTCAGGAGCTTTGGTGGATATGGTGAGCAGTGATCACATTCTGGATGCATTTCAAAGGTACAGACAGGGTTTGTTGATTGGTTGTGGTGATGTTTGAGAAAAGAGGAATTAAAGATGATTCCAAGACTTTCACTTGAGAAAGTAGAAGTCTCTGGGAGAACTGGATTTGTGAAGATGATAAAAGAACAGTTGGACAGCTGAGGTTAAGTGACCCTGAGATACACCATTGGAGGTACAGAAGAGGCAGCTGTGCACATGAGTCTGGAGAAGAGGTCAGGGCTGTAGATATAAGTATGGGAATCACTGGCATATAGCAAACCCAAAGCTTTAGTTAGGAGGCAGAAAAGTAGAATTTAATTTTTTAATTTATAATTTAATTATTTTAATTAATAAGCATTGGTCATAGAGTTTTCGTCCCTTTAGAGTTGCCATCTGCCTTGCAATTGAGCTCAGGACAATTTCTACTTCACACAGGATAGGTTAAGGAAGAGACTTTCTTGGAGAAACTCATAAGGCTGGGAGAGCAAAAAGTACAGGCATTGTCTCCCACCCCCTTGGCATTGTCACTAGGAGAAATGAGACAGGGCTGGGAGCAGGCAGGGATAGTGTTGGGGGAGGGGCGGTGTGAGGCATTAATAGCAAATGTGAGAACAGTTGGCCACCTAGAGACCTGAAGCCTGTGGACAGTGTAGTTATTTGGCTGGGAAGCGGAAGCCATCTCCTTGGGGCAGATGACTTCCGGTGCAGCCCTTTCCCTAGCTACCTCATCACTGAGGCAACCAGAGTGAGCTCGAGGGTCCTGTCTTTGTCATGCTGTGGCTGGGCTCTAGTGGACTGGACAAATAGTTCCTGTCCTCAGGAGTTTAAATCTAGTAGGATAAACTGATGTAAGACATGTTCCATTCTGGGGAGTACCCCAAAGGAGAATTCTGGAGTGGGAGTCAGGAACACAGAGGAAGACATGTTCCAGTGGAGACTAAAGAAGAACAGGTGTTCAGGGGAGAAGGCTGACGGAAGAGCGTGCTTGGGGATCAGCAAGGGCAGAGTGGTTGGCACCTGGAAGGGGCAGGGAATGGGGCATGGAGAGGATGGAGGAGATGTGGCGATCTTAGATACCTTGTGCACCCAAGCAGGAGACGCAAATGAATAAAGCCGCAAATCTTATTCAGTAGTGTTTGACAGGCATTTTGAGATATGGGCAATGTGGGCCCGGCTGTTCTGACAGGCATTCTGATTCAAATTTTAATGTCTGCATCCAAAGGAATGAAAGAGCTCCAGGGAGAAAGGGATTTGTATAGAGGAGGGAATTCTCCAGAACATCTATCTGTGTGTTCTCCTGTACATCTTCACAGCACTTAGCACAGAATCTCACTTCACTCCGAACTATATGGTGGATGGAGTGGTCAAATGGAATGCAAACACTCAAGCCCTTTGAACTAGAATTCTTCCCTAAACTGTCCTGAAGTGCTGTTTGGTGTCTCTGGGGCAGGCTTGTCCCAAGTATGCTGCTGTATACCCCAGAGCTGCTTGAATTAGGTCAGACATGTAATTGCTGTTTGTTTCTTGACTTCTCAGTATTGTAGAAGGACGATTAATTACTCAGATTGTTGAAGAGAAGTGCACACTAGCATTGGAAGCCAAAACATAAGCCGTTTAAAAAGAAGCAATAACTCACTTCAATTCCTTAACACCTTAACACCTGCTGACTGCCTGGGATGAAGCTTGAGGTGTTTTAATAGACTGCCCTAGACCAGTGGTTCTCAAAAGGATGGTCCCAGATCAGCAGCCTCAGAATCATCTGGGAACTGGTTAGACAGACAAATTCTCTGGCCCCACCAAAGACCTATGGAATCAGAAACTCTGGGGGTAGAACCGTGCAGTTGTTTTAAGATTTTATTTACTTATTTGACAGAGAGAGAGATCACAAGTTGGCAGAGAGGCAGACAGAGGAACGGGGAAGCAGGCTCCCCGCTGATCAGAGAGCCCAATGCGGGGCTCAGTCTTGGACCCTGAGATCATGACCTGAGCCGAAGACAGAGCTTTAACCCACTGAGACACCCAGCTGCCCCTGCAATGGATTTTTTAACATCCTGCTACATACTGAACTTTGAGAACACTGACTTCATTCAAAGACACAGTGGGATGAGGTGGTATTTGCCTGAAACTTCCTTTCCCTTCAAAGGGCTATAGGATAGCTATTTCAGCAGACCACAGAGAAAGCACCCCCTCTTTTTTTTTTTCTTTTTTTTCTTTTTTTTTTTTTTTTTTTTTTTTTTTTTTTTTTTTTTTTTTTTTTTTTTTTTTTTTTTTTACTGTTTTCAGATAATATTTTATGTTTGAACAGGCTAACAAATATGCATTTCCTTCACATTGACTTGAGTGGGAAGAGATTTTCCCAGATTTTTAATTGGTGCAAGAGTCATGTGCAATGAGACCATGGAACTGGAGGAATAATGTATCATTTTATAGAGATTTGGTCTTTGATTCTCTCAGCAGCTAATTCAGTCAGATAGAGTGAGAAGTCAGTTGGTAGGGGAAGCTTAGTATGAGCTGGATGTGCGTTGGTGGCTGGGGTTCTACTGGGTTCATACTCTTGCCCCTTATCTAGTCTCTAGTTACCCTCCTGTGCCATCATTTTAAAGTATTTCTGTATCTCTAAGATGGAAACAGTAATAGTGCCTACTTCATAGAGCTTTCGTTTTGTGCAGATGGTGACTGGGGGCAGGGAGCTGCAGCAGTTTTCCCAAAGTCGCACTGTAAGTGACGGGACCAGAACTTGAGTCCAGTGTTCCTCCTGTCAGTCCTTCTAGCAGCCATGTGATCCACATATTGGCCACTGGTGGACCTCTCATATTTCTTCAGAATGCTGGTCTGCCTGAATTGCATCCCAGGATCATGCCTTGGCCATACATTTGCCTCCTTCCTGAGGAGCTAGTTGGCACTCTGCAGAATGTACACTGGTCCTCAGTGGGATTCTAAACACTTTTAGTGCTTCCAGATTTAATAGCAGAGCCTATTATGGATGAGTGATATCTCTTGATTTGGGGAATTGAGAATCAGTGATTATCCCATTATGACTGGCAAATGCTCAAGAGTCTTCCTTCGTGCATTCTCTTGGTAAACCATCCAAGGGACCCTCTTCTGACCTCAATAAATTCAGGCGTGATTCATATGACAGTGGTAGTGTTTTTGCTGCCATATCAGCTTCTAAGGAAATTTCAGGTGTTCTGTTCAGTTCCACTTCAGGTGTGGGGAAGGTTTTCTCCATATGGGGTCTTAAGTCTGGGGCTTTCAAGTGGTAGGTGGCCCACAGATAATAGGAGTGTCCATACTAGGCACCTCGGCACTTGATCCTTTCTCTGCTCTCTTACCCACATGCAGAATTGCCTTCCCTCTTTTCTGCTTAGCTCTCTCCAGACTTTACTTTTCCGTCCCAGTCACCCTATTGCAACCTCTTTCCCTAGCCCCAGTTTTGGGGAACAGAAGGAGATTTCTATAAGTGGGCATGTTTTTGTTCACACTTAAATTAGGAGTTTTTCAGACTCATTAGTTCAGCTTTTTTGAGGGTTGAAGGAGGAAGAATGGCACTTGGATCTGTGAGAGGCAAAGAAAAGCAACAGAAGCGCAGAAAACCAACAGAGGCATTAATGGAGGTATAACCCTGCCATTTATCAGTATCTTAAGATTGTCAGGAGAGTATTCTCAATTCTTTGAGTAGATTTCTTTGTAGTTTGTAAATTTATAAATGCAAGGACCTGATATTTTCCTCTCCAGGCTCATATGTTCACACACATCTGTGCCCCCCAACTTCATTGACTAAACAAACAAATGTACTACCTGGTATCTGTTTCTTCAGATAATGGAATGGTTGTGTTAAAATTTATTTGGGCTGAGGTCCATTGGTTACCCCTTCTGAGTCATTAATCTTTGAGACAAGTCTTGTTCCAAGCAAACTACCTGCAGTTTGGTCCCTGAGACTTAAGTATGTGTCAGTAATAAAATTGTAAATGAGATTATAATTAGTGCACACCAGGGACCGAGATTTGGCAGTTCCTGATATACTTTTCTCAGTAAGTACTTTTGTCTTTATGTTTAAAAGCTCACTGGTTGGAAGCTGGTTTAAGTGCTTTTCTAAGCATCTTGTAGAGGAAAGCCAAGGTGATCCTCATAAGTGAAGTTCCATTGCTCACCATGAGCACATTACAGCCGTTTTCAACACGTTGGCAATTTGAAGTGTTGTTTGGCTGGTGTTTAACCATAATAATAGGTACTTGGCCCTTGTGGTTCAAGGCATTTTGATGGTTGCTTTTTTCATTTTAAGCCAAAATGACGAGTTGGAGAGTCAAAAAATAGTAAAAATGAGTAACAATTGAGCATCCAAAAAAAAAAAAAAAAAAAGACAGAAATCTCTTCACTATAACTTGGAGAGTCCACAGTGGATCTGCAGAGTTGGGAAAGTAACAAGCAGGCAGGAAGTGTCCAGGAGTCTTTTGTAAACCCAAAGTGTAGTAACATCCTGTTCACCCAGGATCCAGTGAATCTGAATTGGGGGCAGCATATGGGCTTGAGAGCAGGGTTCTCAATATGTAGCCCCAAGGAATAAGAAAGCAAAGTGCTGAGAAGCTTCCAGAATAAAATCTAAGAGTTTTGAAGCAAGTAAGGAGTTTAGAGGTCACCTAGTGCAACCTTCTAGAAAAGTTACAGATGACCATGGCTGTTCCCAGGGGAGGATATCCTTTACAGCATCCTAGCTACTTCCTGAGAATTTCCAGCAACAGGTAACTCACATTTTGAAAAGCTATTATCATCAGAAATCTTCCTGGATCTGAAACTACACTCTGTGATTCCTATTCTCATTGTCTTCTATTGTGTGCTATAATCAGGAATATAAAAATGCACCTGTCATATCAGATAAAGGGCTATTATCCAAAATCTATAAAGAACTTATCAAACTCAACATCCAAATAATCCAATCAAGAAATAGAAGACATGAACAGACATTTCTCCAGAGAAGACATCCACATGGCCAACAGACACATGAAAAATGTTCTATATCACTTGGCATCAGAGAAATACAAATCAAAACCACAATGAGATATCACCTCACACCAGTCAGAATGGCTAAAATTAACAAGTCAGGAAATGACAGACGCTGGTGAGGATGCAGAAAAAGGGGAACTTTCTACACTTTTGGTGGGAATGCAAGCTGGTGTAGCCACTCAGGAAAACCGCATGGAGTTTCCTCAAAAAGTTGAAAATAGAGATGCCCTACAACCCATCAAGTGCACTGCTGGGTATTTACCACAAAGGTACAGATGTAGTAATCCGAAGGGGCACCTGCACCCCAATGTTTATAGCAACTATTGAAAGAGCCCAGATATCCATCGACAGATGAATGGATATAGGAAGATCTGGTGTATATATATATATATATACACCCCTACACAATGGAATAGTACTCAGCCATCAAAAAAATAAAATCTTGCCACTTGCAATGACATGGATTGAAGAACTAGAAGGTATTGTGCTTAGTGAAATAAGTCAGAGAAAGACAATTATATGATCTCACTGATATGTGGAATTTAAGAAACAAAACAGGATCATAGGGGAAGAGAGAGAGAAAAAAATAAGACGAAACCAGAGAGGGAGAAAAACCATGAGAGACTCTTTACTATAGGAAACAAACTGGGGGTTGCTGGAGGGCAGGCAGGTAGAAGGGATGGGTTAACTGAGTGATGGACATTAAGGAGGGCACATGATGTAATGAGCACTGGGTGTTATATGAGACTGACAAATCACTGATCTCGACCTCTGAAACCAATAATACATTATATGTTAATTTAAAAAAATAAAGATTATTGCTTGACTAAAAAAAAAAGTGTCTGTCTTCTCTCCATTAATGCCACTAGTAGCCGCATTGACTGATGAAAACCAGATCACAAGCATAATATCAACTCACTTTGAACTTCTAGTCCACTACAGATCTTAAGTTTATTCAGTGCTGTCAAAATCCTGTCCTCTTCAGCATTTGTACAGTAGATTGTTTTAAATGCCAGTTTAAGATCTTCTGTAATTTTCGTCTAAAAAATATTATTTTGTTACTTTGGGCCTTATTTCAGCCTGTTTGGGATTTTTTGGTTCCAGAGTCTTCATCTAGAATGCGAAGCATGTCCTACTTTGCTGTACAAGCAGTAAGGAAGTATTTCTCGTAGGTCCTCAGTCAAGTGGGCAAGAGTGTGAGTGGGACAGAACCAAGGACAGAGCTCTCAGCCCTGGCACAAGGCAGCCCCAGTAATCAGAACTCTTTGAACAAGTATATAAGAGCCATGAATGCACTACCTTTTGTCACTTTCCCCATATTTTTCCATTTTGGCCACAAGGTAATAGGAGATTTTGTGAAGTTCTTTGCTGGGAATTTCCCTCAAAATGGAAAGTGAAAATATTTTGATAATTCTTGTCCTCAACAAAAGTCTCACATAAAGGCTTTTGATGATGACATTTTCAATGTTTAAGTGTGAATTCTGCCAAGTATTCTCTGGTGAGTTCACCAGACAGTTGTGTGGGAAGCCTAATTTCTTTCAATACATTAGAATGTTGTTCACCTAATTCCAGACTTCAGACATTCCCCGCCATTCATATAATTGTTCAGAAATTTTTGCTAATTCTTGTTCCTTTCTCACCACAGGAGGAAAATTTGAACTCATGTAAATCTCTAGGTGTTTGTGTACTTTGGAATATTACCCATCTTTGATTTCCATTTGTCTTTTTTTTTATTTAAATTCAGTTAATTAACATATAAGGTATTATTAGTTTCAGAGGTAATTTAGTGATTCATCAGTTGCATATAACACCCAGAGCTCATTACATCAAGTGCCCTCCCTCATACCCATCACCCAGTTACCCCATCCCCCACCCCTGCCCCTCCAGCAACCCTCAGTTTCTTTGATTTCCATTTAATCATGTTTATGTTTCCCTTTCTTACTGTAGTGAACATTCTTTTTTTAAAAAAATCTAATTAATATTACTCCATATGCTTCAAGCAGTGGTGTGTTTTCCTCCTCCTTTCTGCTTGGTATAAAAACACTTAGAGTCCTCTTGAAGCTTCTTTATCTCAGGTCATACTATGCTTTGACCTCCTGAAAGGTTCCTTGTCACTCCTGTATTTGTTTTTGGTTAGGCACCCACCTTTCTTTTCACCTTTTGTTATTTTTTGCAGTGAAATGAGCAGAATATTCCTTGGGAAGCCACCTGATCATCTTCAGACAATTCTGTCTCCTTCCTCAGAAGGATCATAATGATTGCTGGGAACTCTGTAGTCAAACTTTCTTTCCTCCCCTACCCCCACCACCCCCAACTCTTTTAAAATGTTCTTTTAGAGCTGAATTTCCTTTCAGTCCCTGGACACAGGACTGTAGTATCTTTTCCTGACCATTTTCTGACACCTGCTCTCTTTGGGGGAAACAGTATATGGGATAGTGGCTAAGCAACTCAGCTTCAGAATCTGTAACATGCTAGGCAAACTCGGACAAGTTACTTAACCTCCTTATAACTCAGTTTGCTCATCTGTAAAATTGGAATAATTGAATAGTAGGTCACATTTTGTGGAGAATTAAATGAGATAAAATATGTAAAATTCTTGGTAAAATGCCTAACATGAGATAATCTATATTAGTTATTATTGCCCAAGGGCTATTTTTGACCATGCTACCATGAATCCTAAGAATTTGGTTCCATTCTTCCAGCATTCTCTTCATCTTCACTTTATTAATCAGTTCTTGAAGTTCAAAAAAGCTGCCTCTAGAGCTGCACGTTGGGCCCTACACAACTGCAGGGGGCAGCACTCACATGGACTGCACTGGGAATAGCGCCTCCTACAGTTGTGCTGTGCACCGCACACTCATCCTTATTCCTTCCTGAATGTTGCAGCCATCAGCAAGGCAAAGCAAGACTTCCTCAGGCGCCTCTGCCTGTAGTAGACTAAGCTTCATAGAATATGTGCTCAATTTGAAGTCCACTTCTATGGTATAGTTTCACTGGAGCAAGTAGAACCCAAATTGGAAAGAGGATGGGATCAGTGAAGGATGAACCGGAATGCGGAATAGTCATACAAATAGAACCTGCAGTTAGGATTAGATATTTCACCTCCCTTGGGCAAACTGCTTCCTCCCCAAGTGTGCATTGATTGCTGTTTGGTCATCCACGTCAGCCTCTCACACTCAGGCTGTGCAGTTGAAGACATGTGTGATGCTGTATGTTCCATAGTTCTGCAGGTGGATAATAATGAGTTTAGCTGGCTTTGCGTCAACTTCCTAGACTTCTCTAAAAAGAATGTGTCTTTATGGGAAATGAGAAAGCCATTATGATGTCTCTAAGATGTGTTGACATTTTTCTGAGTGACTAATAAACACTTTTTTAACCTTAAGCCCATGTAGGCTTTCTCTTTGTTTTAGGCAAGTTTCCATATTTTCCATTGACATGGGAGTATGGAAGCTTCCACCTGGGGCAAGGTGTTCCTCATACTCCATAGGGCACCAGTTCAAAGAGATGACAGTTTAGAAGGACTCATCATATTTGCTGTACAGCAGTCATTATACAATTTGATAAGAAGTGGTGCTTTAGGATTTATTTTGAAAGCAAGCTGTATCAGCTAGTAAGTTATTAACTCTTAATTGGTGTTGGTTTTTCTGTTTTCCCTTTATCTTGATTTCTATTGGAAAATAGACTTGGTCACTGTATGAATTGGAAATTTTAACCTACAATAGAGCAAATAGGTAGCACAAGCCTTGATGCCTTGACCACTTAACAATGTCTTAGGAATCTTATAAGGCAGACCAAAACCCAACCCTCAAGTGCCTTTGTGTTGTCATGTTCCTAGAGCCTGTCCAGGTTTGTGGACTCTGTCTAGTGAGAGAAACATAACCCACATGTAATTTCTTTGTTAGCCTGTTGATGTGTAGATTAGTTTGATTTCTTTTGAAATGCTGAACAGCCTTTTTGTCCCTGAAATAACCCCCACCTTTGTCATGGTGTATAATTCTTTTTATATATCACTGAATTCTATTTGTTAATATTTTTGAGAGCTTGTTTGGAGGTTCTAGCAGGGGAGTGCAGCTCTTCACGTACCCTTGACTGAAGAACAGTCCTTCTCTATCTCTGAAGGTCGTCCTCTTCAACCCAGCATGCAGCTTCAGAAGGGACACACACACAGCAGTGAGGTGGGGAGGGGACACCTGCCTAGCCAGCCAGATCAGCCGATCAGTTCTGGCGATTGGTGACAGATGTCACAGCCAGATAGCCCTCATATTCTGTTTGTTAATATTCTTAAGGATTTTTGTGTCTATGTTCATGAGGAAAACTATAGTTGGTCTATAATTTTCTTTCTTAAACTTTGTAAAGTGTTGATATAGGGATAATAATAATAGAATGAATTAGGAAATATTTTGTCCTCTTCTATTTTATGGAAGATTGTTTAGAATTGGTGTTCATTCGTCAGTGAAACAATCTAGGCCTAGAGATCTCTTTTTGGAGATAATTACAAATTACAAAATTATAAATTACAAGTGCAATTACAAATTGCAATTTACAAATTACAAATGCAATTTCCTTAACATATATAGGGCTATTCAATAATCTATTCCATAGTGAGTTGTAGTAGCTTGTGTTTTCGAATATTTGCTTCATTTCTTGTAAACGGTCAAATATATTTATATAGAATTCTTCGTAATTTTCCCTGATTAGCTGTTTGGTGTCTGCAGGTTCTCTAGTAATACCTTTGTTTCTTTCCTGATTCTTTTTTCTTGTTTCACTTTTAAGTCTGTTAGGGTTGTCCATCTTACTGATCTTTGCAAAGAATCAGTTCTTTATTTCATTTACTTTGTTCTTTTTTCAATTTCATTGATTTCTACTCTTATTTTGTTATTTCTTCTTTCTGTTTGCTTTGATATACATGTTTTCATTTGGTTCAATTTATCTTTTGATTTTCCCTGAGAATTCCTCTTTGACATAAAGATTATGTAGAGATATGTTGGTTCGTTTCCAAGTGTTTAGAGATTTCCTATTATCTTTCTGCTATTGATTACATTTTAATTCCATTGGAGTCAGTTCAGTGGAGAAAGGATAATGCACGAAAGCATTTGAAAAAAATGCATCATTCATTATAAAAACTGTCAGAGAAAGGAATAGAGGGGAACTTACTCAGCTTGCTAAAGAGTACCTACAAAAATCCTATAAGTGGGTGCCTGGGTGGCTCAGTGGGTTAAGCCTCTGCCTTCGGCTCAGGTCATGATCCCAGGGTCCTGAGATCGAGTCCCGCATCGGGCTCTCTGCTCAGCAGGGAGCCTGCTTCCTCCTCTCTCTCTCTGCCTGTTTCTCTGCCTACTTGTGATCTCTGTCAAATAAATAAATAAAATCTTTTTAAAAAAATCCTATAAGTAATATTATAGTTAATAGTGACAGACTGAATTCTTGCTCCCTAAGATTGGGAACAAAGCAAGGATGTCTGCTCTCAATAGTCTTACTCACTTTGACTTCAAGACTTATTATATCCACAGTAATCAAGATGGTTTAGTAGTGCTGTCAGGATAGACATATAGACCAATGGGACAGACTGGAAATTCCAGAAACATACCCACACACATATATGGTTATATATTGATTTTTAACAAAGTACAGAGACCATTTACTGGAGAAAGATAGTCTTTTCCACAAATAGTGCTAATTGAGCCATTGGAGATTATATATATATATATATTGATCCATATATATATATATATATATATATATATATATTGATCCATAATTTGCATCATATATAAAAATTAGCTCAAAAAAGGGGCGCCTGGGTGGGCCCAGTCAGTTAAGCATCTGCCTTCAGCACAGGTAAGGATCAAGCCATGCATTGGTTTCTTGCTCAATGTGGAGCCTGCTTCTCCCTCTCCCTCTTCCTGTCACTCCTCCTGCTTATGCTTTCCCCCTCTCTTTCTCTCTGTCAAATAAATAAAATCTTAAAAAAAAATGTAGCTCATAATGGGTCCTAGATCTAAATATAAAAACTAAAATGTTTAAAGTTCCATAATGAAACATAGGGAAAATTATTTGGAACTTTGGATCAAGCAAAGATTTTTATTTTTAAGATTTTATGTATTTGAGAGAGAGAGAGAGTATGTGAGAGAGTGAGCAAGGGTAGGGGGCCAGGGGGAAGGGCAGAAGGAGAGAGAGAAGCAGACTCCCCACTGAGCAGGAAGCCTGATACTGGACTAGAACTCAGGACCCTGGGATCATGATCTGAGCAGAAGGCAGATGCTTAGCCCACTGAGCCACCCAGGAGGCCCAGAGCAAAGAGTTCTTTTCTTTCTTTCTTTTTTTTCTTTTTTTATGATTTTATTTATTTATTCATGAAGTCAGAGAGAGAGAGAGGCAGAGAGAAGCAGCTTCCCTGTGGAGCAGAGAGCCTGATGTGGGACTCAACCCCAGGAGCCTGAGATCATGACCTGAGCTAAAGGCAGATGCTTAACCTACTGAGGCAACTCAGGTACCTGGGGCAAAGAGTTCTTAAATTGAATACCAAAAACATCCATAAAAGAAATTCATAAGTTGTACTGCATAAAAATTAAGAACTTTGAAAGACATTGTTAAAAGAAAAAAAAGACAAGCCTACAGACTGAGAGAACATATTTGCAAATCACATATCTAATTAAGGAATTGTATCTAGAATACATTAGGAATCCTCAAAATGTGATAATTAGGAAACAAAATTCCAATCAAAAAGTGAACAAAGTATGTGACTATATACTTTACCAAAAAAGATATATTTGATTGCCAGTTAAGTACATGGAAAGATGCTCTCATTCAGTAGCTATCAAAGAATTGCAAATGTGGTTTATTATGTCAATTTTGCCTCATAAAGCTGTTAAAAAACTTAAATATATTCATGTTCCCACTTGTCAGGATAATAAGTTCGATTTCAGTTATGTTTCCTGGGGCCCTTGTTTCTACTAAGGCCGTGGAGGAATTACAGGGACTTGTGTGGCTCTGGAAAATGGGTCAAAGTCTGTTGACCTTGGCCGCTACAGATGTTGCTGCACAGTTTGATTCTTGGGTCTGTCTGTGTTCTTGGACTTTAGACTCAAGTCTACCTCAGAGAAAACCTACTCACCTTTCTTTTGTACATATCAAAGGCTCAGACCCAGAGGCTGCCACAGCACCTAAGGGCTCTATAGCCACCCTCTCTAAGCTCCTTGCCTTCATATCCCATCCAGAGTCCTACACAAAACTGGGCCATAAAGGGATTGTCTACCCTTTCACAGGTGAGGACATTTCTTCCTTCGTCCGTCCATGGAGTCCTTTCCTCTTTTAGAAAGTCAGCTTTATTCCCCTGCATGAGCCTGAACCCAACCAAAAATCCCATGAGCTTTTGCTTTTTTTGAGGACCAACTAAACAGGAAGACCCTTTTTCATAGCTTGATATACTCCTATATGTCATCATGTTTAATATCACTGAGGCCTGTCTGACTCTAAAACTCAAACTGCATCTGTAAACCCTTTGGGCTTGATATCTATTGACAAGATATTTCCAAGTATCTCAGTCTAGTAAATGAACACTCATTGGTACATAATTGAGGGGTTTCTGTTGTTATTTGTTTGACAATGATTAAAGACGTAATTCATAGTCATCACTCTCAAAATTCTCATTCAACCATGTCAATATAGGTGTAAGAGATGAACTGTATCTGTCTTCTCTTGTGGGTTGGCATTTTGACTAAATGTCATGATTTGTGCTTCATTAACTGTGTTTCTTTCTTCTAAAAAAAATGTTGGGAAATGCTATTTCATCAAAGCTTCTGATTATTTGAGATTTTACATTATGGGTTTTGTTTTTTGTTTTTAGATTTTATTTATTTATTTGAGAGAGAGAAGGATCAGGGGAAGGGGCAGAAGGAGAGAGAGAAACTCAAGTGGACTCCATGCTGAGCAGGGAGCCCAATGCAGGACTCAGTCCCTTGACCCTGAGATCATGAGCTGAGTGGAAATCAAGAGTTGGACGCTAAAGGGACTGAGCCCCCAGCCACCCCTAGGCTATTTGGTTCTTCAGGAAGGAAGCTTACAAGTTTCTTAAAAAGTCAGGGACAGTGAGACTCCCTAGCTTCAAATAATCTTAATAAATCTCAGTTGCATAAAATTTCATGAGGTATAATCTAGGTTGTGCAAAAAAAAATCATAACATAGAAATTCCAGTATTTCCAAGGAACATACTTAATCTCTGAAAATGTCCTGAGTAAAGTCCTTATTGAACTCAAACTTGTCCGTGTACCTCAGGCAGAGTAAGCCAAGGTCTAAGACACCGGTTTTGAAGACAAGAAAGCTTTATTATCAGAACTGCAGGGGATCACTCCCAAAGCTGCCTTGCCCTGTTGAGCCTAGGGGCAGTTTACATATATGAGAAGAGGTAAGGGGTTTCTTGAAACCTTAGAGGGAAGGATCTTGAAACAATTAGGAGGTATGCATTCTTCAGGACACTGAGGCTCTCTATTCAAGAGCTGGTAAGATCAGATACATCAGATAATTTGAAGACAAATGTTACAGTCCGGTCCCCACCAGGTGTCTACAGTGAGTAGGTACACAGAGGGTAGGGGTGAAAAAGCAAAAGGAGTCATTGATTGTGTGTAATATTAAAAGGTACATAAAACAGGGGCCACAGCAGAATGTGAGTGGGAGGAGAAGGGGCTAAAGAAGGAAATTAGAAGAAAACAGAGAAACCACAGCAATTCCTTCAAGTAGTTCCTTTGGAGTTCATTCAGAGCTTAGAGTTAGGGTATCGTGTCCCTTTCCAGAGGGATACTCTCTGGGGTTTCCTTTGTGTCTCTCAAATTGTGAGGTGACTACCTCTCTTTTAGTGAAGTGTTCAAACAAGCGCATAGGAAGAAATGCCATCATGCTTAATCTCTGGGCAGGCTGGTGGTGAGACTTTCTTCCCCTGGCCTTCTTTTCCGTTTCAGCTGGTCTTCACTTCAACCTTATTATGTGGGGCATCCATGGGAGTTAAAGGATCATTCACTGTTGGGGTGCCTGGGTAGCTCAGTGGGTTAAAGCCTCTGCCTTCGGCTCAGGTCATGATCTCAGGGTCCTGGGATTGAGCCCCACATCATGCTCTCTGCTCAGCGGGGAGTCTGCTTCCTCCTCTCTCTCTGCCTACCTCTGCCTACTTGTAATCTCTCTCTCTATGTCAAGTAAATAAATAAAATCTTAAAAAAAAAAAAATCATTCACTGTTAAGTGGGGCATGCCTATTTCCCCTGCATGATTTGACCATTTTTCACACAGCAGCATTGTTCATGATGATTATGTGCAAATTAAAGAGTTCCAAAAAGCCACAAAATATTCAACAAAGAATGATATCTTCAGCAAAGAGATTGGTTATGTTCTAGTCTTCCAAGTAAACTGCCCCATATCATCATAAATGCGGGGAGGAAAACCTCGCAGTCCATCTTTGGGGTTTACATTTGCTTCTTCTGTGTCTTCCAGGCAGAGCTGTGTCAAGGCCACTGTAGGTTATTATTACACTAGCCTCACTTCTTGGATTCTTGGGACAGTTTTTGCTCAAGGGCATGATCTCTCATTATTTAAAAAAAAAAAAAGTTAAAATGTACAGCAATATGAGATTTGCTTTTCATATAATTATGTTTTTTTTTTCTAATGACAATAAATACAAACATCTGAAAAATTATCCTTAGTAGACCACGGCCTTGTTTTCAGAAAGCATGGTCCCACCTGGTTCTCTGATGCCATCTGTTGAGCATGCCCTGTGCACCTCTCTGGCTTCAGCTGATGCTCTGGTTTTGCTCAGTCTGATCCAGCCACACTGTTCTCCCTGCTACCCACACATAGCAACCTCTCACTCCTTCCAGACCTCTGCCAATGCTTTTCGACCTGATCTTCCCATGGCTGGCTCTTGCCTGTTAGTGAGGACTCAGTGCAAATGCCATTTCCTTAGACGTGCTTTCCTGGCAACCCTATCGGTAGTATCATACCTCCTGCAGCAGCCTAGTTTTTCCCTATTACATTCCCTTGTTTTGTGATCTTTTTCATAGCATTATCACTACTGGAAAAGTTTCACTTACTGTTATTCCTATCTACTGCTTGTTTTATTCCACTTGAATATAAGGTTCTCAATGGGGACTCTGTCATTTGTATCTGTTGCTGAACCCCTAGAGCTCAGTATCCAATAAATAAATTTTGAATGAATTAAAGTGTACATTCAAAAATAAATATTGAGTGACTTAATGAATTCCAGGCACTGTGTTTACTTGGCAGAGGATTTTTGGTCTTAGGAAGTCAAGACTTACCAGAATTTCTTCATTAAGCTGATGACAAATCTGAGACAAAGCACTGTCTTCCCAGAAAGCTGCAGAGGCCCCTGAAAGTCTGCTCGGGAAAGCCCGAGCCTGATAGTAGAAGGAGCTCTGGAGTTGGACAGGCCAAGGTTTGTGGCCTTAAATGAATCGCTGGGCTTGTCTATACCTTGGTTTTCATAAATGAAAACCAGGAATGCTAATGACCATAGCTCTGACACTGACCATCTCACCAGATTACTTTGCATAGCAAGGACAGCAACAGAAATTTCAGGTTCTCTTTGGGTAAAAAATGGCTCTTTGGTTCTTTCTTCCTTTTGTGTCACTGGGAGTTTGTAGAGTTTTTTGTATCAAAATTTGATACTTTTTTTTTTTTTTGGAAGTTTTAAGTACTCTCTGTACCCAGCAGGGGGCTTGAATTTACAACCCTGAGATCAAGAATCATAGGCTCCACTGACTGAACCAGCCAGATGCCCCAACACAGACATATGTGAGGTAAAACACATACATATCTTGAGGTATAATAGCTTCTACTAAACCATGGATTTGTTTCTCGACATCCCTTGATACAGAAAAACTCCTGAAAGATCTTCTAATTTGTGTGTAGTAGGAATGAATGAGCCCATAAGGAATAAGATGTAGGGTCTAAAATATATTTTCTGGCTTGATATTTATAAGTATCTAAAGTATTTTAATATTGTATTTTGTTGTAACATATGCTCCGTCCTGCTTCCAAAAGTAATTTGAAGCAGTCTGTTAGTAAAATATACATATAAAAAATAAATCAGGTATCATATGAAGAGAGAAAAGAGCTGTGCAGTTTCACCTTCCAGAGAAATAATGAAATGATACAGAAGAATTTGTGTCACCTTTTTGGCAGTCAAAGAAAAAGGGAAAATTGGATATGTCACATCGATACCAAGTCTACTTTCAGGCTAATCCAGGTGCATTTATAGGTACCAGAAAAAAATGATCCTCATTCCCTCTTAGGCAACTTTTTAATTTTTTAATTTTAAATTTTTTTTTAAACAAGTCAGCTTTGCATTGGAGGATAACCACTCCTTGCAGGCAGGGCCCAGAGAAGAGGCCTTGGAGAACCTACCTGTTCATTAGAATACAGTTACTACAGGGATGTTTGTTTATCTTTCTATTTATTTAATTCTTTCTATTTATTTCTTTTGGAGATATGGAAGGTATAGGGACCATAATAGAATAGAACCTTGTAATGTGCTGTGATAACAAATCTGGACATTTACTGTTCCATTTGCCCTGCCTTCTTTCTCTCTTCTTTTGGGAATTGTATCTCTCATCTTCTGGGAGCCATTCTTTCCAGTCCAACAATGAGGGTGCTTTCATGGTTTTATCTAGAATTCTGGTCTTGCTGGCCCAGTGACTGTTTAATTATTGGGTCATAGAAAGACAGGCCTGGCTGTTCTCCTACCCTGCCTGTGATGGATTTGATTTTCTGACCCAAAAGTCCCCATTCATTATCTAAGTTAGACCTGGGGTTGTTACATGGTCAAAGGGTCCTGACTACTTTTAATAGAGATCTGTACTTTTCACTTGCCCAGGACTCTTCTCTCCTTTTCTAGTAACAGCACTTTGATTTTACTTTTGGGAACCACCCCACCTTGGTCCTTGTAGATGGGGTCACAGGACTCTGACTCACAACCCCTCTGGTTGCAAGCATGGAAATAGGATTCAGGCATGGCAAGTGAGACTTATTTTCTGGATT
The DNA here is from genome assembly GCF_011764305.1 of Mustela putorius furo. Taxonomy (NCBI): domain Eukaryota; kingdom Metazoa; phylum Chordata; class Mammalia; order Carnivora; family Mustelidae; genus Mustela; species Mustela putorius. Next base: position 36,398,594 of record NW_025421998.1, read on the forward strand.
CTAATTGGAACTAGGGGGAAAGAGAAGCTGGAAGTACCAGGAATTATTAAATGAAGAGGGCCTGCTGTCAATGAAGGTAACACAGAAAAGTAAAATTCAGAGAGGAGCAAGGGAAACTAAGTCCAGTTGATAACTTGAACTTTGGATCTTTCTATGCCTAAATTGAACCAACTTTGGCTTTTTCAGCTGCATGAGCCAATTGTTCCTTTTTCCCCCCTCACACTGGTTTGAGTTGGCTTTCTATCACTTGCAATTAAAATCCCTGGTTAATAACAATATCTGAAGTCAGCCTTACATTAATTGAGTATTAAGTGACTAGAGAGGGAAGCCCCAAAGCATCTTTACTCCATACACTAATTTAGGAATTTTCTTATGCTGGTTAGTCCTCACGTGAAGATGAGTTACCAAAAGGTAGAAAACCAGATTTAAATAAACCAGAAACTGGCACCATGGAATGTTGTTAATTGATGTCTATCCAGAAATAATTTCAAACTTCCTTAGTGAGAGAGCTACCAATAAGCCACTTAAAACCAGACCGTGCTATTTACACCATGGGAAGAATAAATTTATTGCAGTATATATCTTTTTTGTCAAAGGCACAGGAGTTACATTCCTTTCTACTCAAGTCTTTCCTAGGAGGATGCTTGGTCTTAACCCATTTTTATTATATTTGATCTACTATGTGGTAATGAACATAGAATATTCTGAAATCTTTTGGCTGAAAAATGAGTCAGTGCTTCAGTTAAAATGAAATGAATCAATGTTGTTCTTTGGCAGGGACTGACTTGTGATTTATTTTTTTTAAAAAAGGAAAAACATTCCCTGCCAGATCTATGTAGACAGACATTTTTCTGATATAATTTCTCCTTTATGAATAATTTCTTAGTCCTCATTCATTGTTGATAAATATCCTGTTCATTATCCAAAGGCACCTTTTGGAAATGTTTTAAGGCTTGGCAATGACAACTTTAACATATCACAGCTTCTTGTTTTTGAGAGTTTTTTTTTTCTTTTTTAAGGTATTTCTTTTCTTTTCTTAAAATATTTTACTTATTTATTTATTTGACAGACAGAGATCTCAAGTAGGCAGAGACAGGAAGAGAGAGAGGGGAAGTAGGCTCCCCGCTGAGCAGAGAGCCTGATGTGGGGCTTGATCCCAGGACCCTGGGATCATGACCTGAGCTGAAGGCAGAGGCTTAACCTGCTGAGCCACCCAGGTGCCCCTTTTTGAGAGTTCTTTTGTACTTTTAAGACCTTTTTTTAATGACGGTGTGTTTCCTCACTTTTGGTAAAACTTTCAGTCTTTGGTGAACTGATGTTACTCTGCCTGTCTCTGCTGCCTGGATAGATAAGAAAGTGTTTATTTGTTTGCTTGTTTTTTGTGTGTTTTAATGGAACCAGTGGGTTTTTTTTTTTTTTCGTATTTACTATGGCACACAGAGTACTTTCTTATTCTTAAAAAAATCAGTAAGAACTTACATCCTTTTTGAATTTGTAATATCTTTGTAAAATTATTTTTATTGATTATTTCACATTGCCTAAAAACTCTAAGATTATATGAACTTCTTTAATTCAGAGTGTCAGGACTAGAATAATCACTCTTAGGCATGATACACTTGAGAGCTTCTTTCCCCAACAAAGCAAATGAGGAGGATGTAAATTGCAAAGCACTTTGTTATTTTGACGCTGTGTCAAAGCAAAAGGTTAATTATAATGTGTTTTAATCCTATTTTAAAAGGTAATTTGTAAAAAAAAAATAAGGTAATTTGTAGGAATTTGTTATGTAAATAAATTTAGTTCAGCACTCTCTAAACAAGGTGACTTCTAAGACAGTGTTCCTAAAAGAATTCACTTTTTAGAAAGTACTTTTTAATTTTCACTTATGCAAAACTTAGGTCATGCTCAGATTGAAATATACTTTTTGAAAATTGGAAATTTAAAAATTAAGAATATTGAAATGAAATATTCAATATTTCATTATTTCAGTATTGAAATGAAAAAAAGAATATTGAAGTGTTACAATACTTCCAGAGAAATACTTTCACAAAGAACTTTTTTTTTTTCCTGAAGATTTTATTTATTTATTTGAAAGAAAGAGAGAGATCACAAAGGCAGAGGGAGAAGAAGAAGCAGACTTGCTGCTAAGCAGAAAGCCCAATCTGGGGCGTGATCCCAAGACCCAGAGATCATGACCTGAGCCGAAGGCAGGTGCTTAACCAACTGAGCCATCAAGGCACCCTAATAAATTTTAAACTAAAAAAATAAACCCAGAGAACAAAAACCCAATTGAAGTTGGGTTATATTATATTCAAATCTTAAATGGGAGATGGATTTTTTAAAATTACTTAAAAGCATAGCCAGGGATGCCTGGGTGCCTCAGTTGGTTAACATCTGCTTTTGGCTCAGGTCCTGATCCCAGGGTCCTGGGTTTGAGTCCCATATCGGGCTCCTTGCTCAGCAGGCGGCCTGTTTCTCCCTCTGCCTGCCACACCCCCTGCTTGTGCTCTCTGTCTCTAACAAATCTATAAATAAAATCTTAAAAAGAAAGCAACTCCCCCCCCCAAAACAAAAACCAAAAACCATAGCTGAGGGAATTCCATACTTTTGGGAAGCAGATGTTCTTTCCATCCTACTCTAGAGAGTAATGTGTTCAGTCTTGACCATCTCATTACCTGAGAGATGTTGGCAAAATTGGAAGGAGTTCAGAGAGAAGTAGCGGATATGACCAATAGCCTGAAAATCTAATCTACAGGGAAAGATAGAGCAAAAGGCCGATAGCCTGCCTGGAAAGACTGGACAAGCAGTTTGAGCAGACACTGGGTGGTGGTGGGGGGGGGTAGATAATCAGGGTCATAGCAGGAAGCAGCAGGGTGGAGGAAACAAAGTGGAGTGAGCCAGATCCATTAAGTCTCAGTATGGGAACCCACTGGGATTGTGGAAAGGATAAGACCGAATAGTTATACCTGGATAAATAAACTCACGAGCATGTGAAGGACTTTCAAAGGATAAACTCAGGCACATTAAGAAATTTTTAAGAGCTTACCTGAACAGAAATCAGTTAAAACCAGACATCACCAAAGCCAGAAGAGGTTAGGCGCACCCCAAGACAGGAGCTGGGGGTGAGACTTGTATAAACAAAGTGCTAGGGCAAGGAAAGGCCATTACTTGACTGACTAGAGCTCAAAGCCCAGTTTGCTGTTTGTGGTTGGTTGTCCTTAGGGTTTTGATTTTGTAACTTTCATAATCCAAGCCATTTGTAGCCTTAGATGTTGGTCTAGTTACCATGGTAGTGGAACCATCATGGGAAATTTATATGTACTCCATTTTTTTTGAAAGTGGAAGTTAACAGCATGCTTTCCTCTAAACATGGATTCGCCACATGTCTTTGTTAGAGGCAAGATGACCTGTTGCTTATTTTCCAAAGTGTGGGCTAAATGAGTGTCAGTTTTCTGTCTTCTCAGCCAGCTTGGGGTCAACTCTGTACATTGGGTTTCTGTTTGTTAACATGATTAAACATGATCCTGACTTCAGAATGCTTTTTGACAGTTGAGTAGCTCTTTTTGAGTGTCTTCTCAATTGGAATAAAAAGTTGAAGCCCAAGCTTTGTCTTTTGGCTCTTCTCAACTGGGCTGTCCTCCTTCTAATTTGGGGAGATCTAAAATACCAATAGAGTCTTCCACTCCCTCCTTCAGACATAAAAGACTTAACAGGAAATTATCAGTTAAGCCTAAATTCCTTCTTCTCTTGAGGGCTACTCTGTTTGTCTTCTACATAGCCACAAGATCTAAAGTCTGGTGACCCTCTGTGATGATACCCTGCTCTTCACAGAGTTCTGGTAAGACCTTGGCTCTTGCTCTTTTCTACCGAATTTCCGTTTTCTCAAAATTCTTGCATATTTATAATTACATGCATGGTAGTTAGTATTGTGTTAACCTTTCTCCTTAACAAATTTGCATCTGACAATAGTCTTTCTCATACAGAGTCTTAAAACAAAATGACTTACAAGGTGGGAATTTCAAACAATATGACATATTGACTACATTTAGTCCTATACCAGCTAGTTTTTTAGTCTCTAAGAGGAGGTAGTTTTCAAACAGAAAAATCAAAGGTCTGTTTTCACAAGGGACTTTGTGAGGCTCAGAGGACACAAAGTAACACTTAGGTCCAAGTACTGGATCTCTTAGGAAATGCTCAGAGTACATTGTAATCTTTTCTTACCTAGAGAAGGACATTGCATCTGTCTGGTATATATCACTTCAGTGACTGTGTCATGTCACAACAGAAAGTTGGCTATATGGACAAAAACCTACTATGTTTTTATAATATCTTATTTTTAAGTAATCTCTACACCCAGTGCGGGGCTCAAGCTCACAGCCCCAAGATCAAGAGTCACATGCTTTACTGACTGATCCAGACAGGCACACCAAAACATAGTGTTTTGAATATTATCTTAGGGGGATTTCCTACTCATTAAAAAATCTTTAAGGAACTCTCTAGGGAATGCTAAAGTCAGGTCTTTTTTAAGTAACATAATTTGTCTTTCTATAGTTTCTTGGCTCCTTTCCTCCAAGATGAAAATAGGATGAAAATGTAAAGAGTCAAAAGGTAGTGGTTTGGGGAAGGAAGGACACTTTTTTGGGGGAGAAATCTGTTCTCTTATTAACTAGGAACTTATTTACCTTGGAAGTAGAACTTCCTGGGGGTAAAACTGTCCTTACAAGGGATGCAGGAAATTGCAGACCTTGGAACATTCTTACAGATGTGCAGATGCGTCTGTGTTTATTGTCGATCTCATAGAAACAATTTTCAGAAATAAAAGAGACCCTCAACACAGGAGATTTTAAAACATGCCATTTGAACCACTCACAAGCAATCCCAAGGATCAGAAATGTAAGGTTCACTGAGGCACACATTTGAATGACTTTCCACAGGAAGAATGAGTGAGGAAGGGTATTCCTTATCTGTGTAGGTAGATTAACAGACATTCAGATTGGGGAAAAGAAGAGCAGAGTTAAGTTATGAGAACACAGGACCTCAAAGGTGGGATACTCCTGCTCACCTCTAGAGCTGGTGCTTGGATCTCTGAGGTGAGGGCACAAAGCAGTGCTTGGATCTTCCAAGGGGGAGAACTCAACAGGTGGTGTGCAGTGTGGCTGGTGCGGATGCTTCCGGGGCCCACACTGCATAGTGCTTGGATCCCTGATGCAGAGCAGTTGGCTGATGTTCTAGAGGGTCTTAGGGTAGCTGGTGCTGGATGGGAGTGCTGAGAGAAGCTAGAGCTGGAGGGTCACCTGCAGTGGAGGAGGGATGCTGAGAGAATCTGGTCACCAGCTGGTGACTCCTACTGAACATCTTAGTAGGTGTCCAGCTGTCAAGGAATCTGGAGTCCCAGACTTAGTGTCCTAGAGCAGAATACAGATGAGAGGCTTAGTCCTGAAAGGCAGTTAGCCAGTAGCCCACACAGTAGCTCCACCCCATCTGTAGAAAGATTGGCTAACTTGTGTAAAGTTACAGCTAGAATGTAGAACAGTTGGGGTTCTTGAGTCAGTACATGGGTTGGAAGAAACCATTCTTTTTTTATGATACCCAGCTTCTGAGTGAAGAAAGTGTTCTGCTTTTAATTTGTTTTTCTGAAAAGAAATACCAATTAACCACATTAAAAATGCAACATATCTCAATGGTGGCACAAATAGCTATTAACAATATATGTACCTTATTGTTGGGATTGAATAGAGACGAAATTTTTCATGGATACTACATAATATATATTATTGAAATATATATTGAAATGTACTGTGGTCTGCTTTATTTTTCAAATTTGAAATGGCATTTTATGAATATAAGACTAATAGGTGCTTACCACGAAAATTCAGGAAAAAAACAGAAGTATTTAAAGAAGAAAATAAAAATCCCTAAATAGTTTAGGCCACCAACCAGGGGTAACCTCTGCTAACTTTCAGTAACTATCTTTCAGTATGGTGTGCTGTAAAATGAAAACAATCACCACATTCATTATTAAATATATATTTGAAATAAAATGAGCTGATTGCCAAATAACATAAATAACATATTTTATAACTATATTTTATAAAACAAACCGTTTAATGAGAAGAAGTCTCATTAATCTCATTAATCTCTCCCCCATGACTAGCTTCATGAAGACAACTGGATTCTTAGATCTGCTTCTTCATTCAACCTGTTGAAATAGATTGTTTTTGGTTGAAGTATATAAAGAAAATCTAGCCTCACACAGATATGTAGTAAAAAAAAAAAAAGCAAGATTATTTTAATAACTCTTTTGGATAATTGTGGCTATTCTTTAATTCATAACCTAAAGTCTTAAAGGTTAGGTGCAATGCAATCACAGTGTTTATATTTTTTGAAGTTTTATCATTGCTAAAGAAAATTCTTCACACAGTCATAAAGCCAGAAGGAGCTTCATCTCAGATATGGAAATCAAGACACAGTATGTGAAAGAGCCAGGTTGAGAACACTGCTATTGGGACCCCCAAACCATGACCCTTTCAACAGGCTCCCCATCACCTCAAGTTTATCCAGCATGGTTTTTTGCCAAAAGGAATTTTTCCTTTTCAAGAAAATGAACATATTGATAAATTGTATTTTTTTAAATACTAGATAATAAATTTCATTTTTAATGTCTGCTTCCTCCAAGTGACCCAGCTTTTTGAAGGCAGCAAGAGAGTTGGTTGAGTATTGCAGACTCTGAATCGAGCTTTTGGGGTCCTCTCTCCAAGAGGAGGTCCTATGGTGCAGTACCATACTTTTACCACTAGTAGACACTCAAATACCTGTCTAACTGAGTCCATAAATACAGACTGAAAATACCCTGGCAAAACTTTTTTTTTTTTTTAAGATTTTATTTTTAAGTAATTTCTGCCCCCAAGGTGGGGATTGACCTACAACCCCGAGATCAAAAGTCACATGGTCCACCAATTGAGCCAGCCAGGTACCCCTGCAAAATGCTTTTCTGATGGAGTGCATTATGAAGTTAACTTTATTCTTTAAAATTTTGTCACCTAATAATTAATGTAAGTAAGGCAGAAAATTTTTGTGAAATTGAGAATCATTTAGTTGTACTATTGTTCACAAAGAAACATTTAAAAACATCTGGATTCTGCCTCCTTGACTTATGATATTAGTTTATTGTATTGCTTTATTCCCTTGTAGGTGGTAAAATCGTGATTCAAAGAATAGGATAAAATACAAATGTGACTCTTCTTTTTAGGTCCTTACTAACAGAGAAGGGGATCTTTTTCAGATTTTTTAAACTTTTATTTATTTAAGTAATCTCTCCACCCAGTGGGCAGCTGAACTCATGACCCTGAGATCAAGAAGTGCTGGCCCCACCAACTGAGCCAGCCAGGCATTGCTTCAGATTTTTAGAGGGCTAGTTTATTCAGCAACTTTTTAATATTTAGGATTCAGTAAAACTCAATTTGGGTTTGGTTTCGTACTTCTATTTGTAATCTTTGATGTTGCATCCCTTTCAGGACTAATGTGATATGTGTGTTTGATTCATGAGTACTAAAAAATCCATAAACATTATAAATTAATAAATATGACAGAATTTCAAGCATGAAAAGTATTTCTATTAATAAAGATAAGGATTTTACCTTCAGTAAATAAAGTATGGCATGAGCTTACCTCCCCCAGAATCTGTTCAGAAATCTCAGAATTTGAACACTATTTTTCCTCTCTTTTGCTTCATATTCCTTTTGGGAAAATTCCTTCAACTATAATGTAAAGAAATCTAAAAGAAATCCAAAGAAAGTCTCTTTAGTTTGGTTTTATTTTCTTCCATTTGGTTTTTCAAAATCTTAGTTGGAATTAAGAATAACTGCTCTCTCCTGGTGAAAATGTCTCTTGCCACCTACTGGTCGTGTGTCATTGAGCACCTTAGCTGGCTGAGGCTTACTTTTGTGATCTGTAAAATGGTAATAAGATCTTCCCTGATAGAGTGTATGGGGGTATAAAATGAAATAATGTATATATAGCACTTAACCTAGCATGTGATCAAAATAAAACTTCATATGTCATTATTGAAGAAACTTCTGATTTTCCAGATGAACCTGTATTCTTCCTTTCCTATGTAAAACACACTAGCAGATAGATAACCATGGCATGCTGAATGCTCCTGGCTAGAAAACACTCAAGAAGGTGTGGTCAGGGACTAACAGCATTGGGATCACTGGCATTACCTTGTTAGAAATGCAGATTTTTAGGGGTACATAGGTGGTCCAGTCAATGGAGCATCAGTGAGATCATGGTCTCAGGGTCCTGAGATCAAAGCCCTGAGTCAGGTTCCATGCTCTGTGGGGAGTCTGCTTGAAGATTCTCTGTCCCTCTGCCCCTCTCCCTGCTCACATGCTTGCTCTCTCTCTCTCTCTCTCTCTCACATAAATAAATAAGTAAATCTTTAAAAAAGAAAAGGAAATAGAGATTTTTTAGGTCTCAATCCCAGCCCTGCTGAATAGGATTCTGTTGTAATGACCCTCTCCCTTCCCCAGGTGATTTGGAAACAGAGCTAAGTTTGAGAAGTACTAGGACAAGGACATCTGCTTAGCAAAAGTTTGCTCCAAAATCATGAGATACCAGTTCTTGCTTTTGTAGTTATATAATTTAACCAAGCATCACATAAAGCTAAATAAGCATATGAAAACAGAGTGTTGTCTTTAAGTTAAATGCTTTGAAACAACAATAATGGTGAATGAGTCATTAAAATTGCTCTTGAAATAAGGATGAGACAACTGTAAAGATTGGAAAAATGGTAATAAAAAATTTATTGCAAACAGTAAAAACTTATCAAATTTGAGCTTTGAGTTCTTCTCTTGCATGTGTTAGCTTCTAGACTTCACTTTAAAGAAATTGAGCCATTTAGTCACTTTGTTGGCTGGGGCTGCTCTGAGAAGAGTGTGTGCTCAGCTCAAAAGATAAGGTGAGCCTTATCTTTTGGGGATATTAACAGCTGACGGCTGCCAGCTCACCTTCCTAAAGGAAGAAACAAACAACACTCGCATTGTTTGCCACAAGCTCAATCTGTTTCTCTTTTGGTTTTTAAATCTGTAAACTGATGGATACATGCATGGTATAAATAATAACCCCATGAGACCAGTATCTTATATACTTTTTTGGCCACAGAGTCTTACAAATGTGTGGACTTTGAATATCCTGAGTGCAAAAATAATTATGCATTTTAATGATGGTGTTTGGAATTTGACACTCAGTCATGCTCTCTGGATACCAGTCCCTATAAATATAGTCATCAGGAGCCATCCCCAGAACTACAAATTAAATCTTAACTGATTTTTCAAATTCTTGTGAATTTACTAATCAAAATTCTGCACACAAGTGGGCTCACTCAGGATGCATGATACACATCTAAACCACCAAGGAAATATCTGAGCAGAGTCAGCAGTTTGTCTTCTACCATCTCTACTAAGTTTTACAGATGAGTAATAGCCAGTGGAGAAGAATGTTATATTATGCAAACGACATATCTGTTAAAGGGTTAGTATCCAAAATCTATAAAGAGCTTACCAAACTTAACACCCCCAAAACAAATAACCCAGTTAAGAAATGGGCAGAAGACATGAATAGACACTTTTCTAAAGAAGACATCCAGATGGCTAACAGACACATGAAAAGATGCTCAACATCACTCATCATCAGGGAAATACAAAAAACCACAGTGAGATACCACCCCACACCTGTCAGAATGGCTAAAACTAATAACACAGGAAACAAAAGGTGTTGGCAAGAATGTGGAGAAAGGGGAACCCTCTTTCACTGTTGGTCAGAATGCAAACTGGTGCAGCCACTCTGGAGAACAGTTTGGAGGTTCCTCAAAAAGTTAAAAATAGAGTTACCCTATAATCCAGCAATTGCACTATTAAGTATTTACCCAAAGGATACAAAAATACAGATTTGAAGATGTACATACACTCCAATGTTTATAACAGCATTACCAATAATAGTCAAACTAGGAGACAGCCCAAATATCTGTCAACTGATGAATGGGTAAAGAAGATATGGGAGATATATATATATATATATATATATATATATATATATATATATATATATATATATATATATATGGAATAGTACTCAGCCATCAAAAAGAATGAAATCTTGCCATTTGCAATGATGTAGATGGAGCTAGAGTAAATTATGCTAAGCGAAATAAGTCAGAGAAATACAAATATGATCTCACTTATATGTAGAATTTAAGAAAGGAAACAAATGAATGTGTGGGAAGGGGGTAAAGAAAATAGAGAGAGGGAAACAAGCCATAGGTGACATTTAATGATAGAGAATTGAGGGTTACTATAGGAAGGTGGGTGGGGAAGGGCTAGATGGGTGATAGGTATTAAGGTATTAAGGAAGGATTGTTGGGATGAGCACTGGGTGATGTATATAAGTGATGAGTCACTGCATTCTCTCAAAACCAATATTGTGCTGTATGTTAACTAACTAGAATTTGAGTAAAAAAACAAAACAAAACAAAACAAACAAAAAAACAAGGTGTGCCTGGGTGGCTCAGTGGGTTAAAGTCTCTGCCTTCAGCTCAGGTCATGATCTCAGGGTCCTGGGATCAAGCCCCGCATGGGGCCCTCTGCTCAGCAGGGAGCCTGCTTCCTTTTCTCTCTCTCTGCCTGCCTCGCTGCCTACTTGGATCTCTGTCTGTCAAATAAATATATAAAATCTTAAACAAACAAACAAGGAAAGACGGATGTTAGGTGAAACATCTACCACAATCTCAAGCTTTCTCATGAAAACAAGCTGGTGTAAAAATAGTGACACTTAAAATGAGAACACCTATTTTTAAGAACAGCCTCTATTATTTAGTTCCTAACTTAGTGTCATTAGGAAACGATTGATCAGTCTTCACAAATTGGCTTTGCACAGGAAAAAACCACCAAATCAGTCTGGCTAGAGATTCTGGGGCCCTCCCAAACCTTTTCTGTTGAAGTATATTTTCTGGATTTGTGTGCATAAATTCTCAATTAGAGGTATTTACTCCGCACCCACCACCCCTGCCAGGAGTTTGTAATCTATTCCCCCCTCTGGTGTCTGTCTGCAGTATTGCAGGTTCTCTGGAGCTGCTGCAAACCTGCCAGCTTTCTTTTGTTCTCAGCAGCCCCCAGGCTCCTAGAGTATTCTGGTCCCATCAGTGCCCCCAGTGCGTGAGACAGAAACAAGTCTCTCGGGCATTCCCTGGCCCCAAAAGCTGGAACATTAGAGGTACGCTCCAACTTTTTCTTTTCCCAGGGAGAAGCCTCTAGCTGAGTTGCTTAATGACTTTCCCAGAATAATTCCGCCTTTGGTTAATTTTCAGAGTTTTGAAAATATTGATTTTGACAGATTTTGCCAGTGTTCTCATTGCTTTTATGGAAGTCCTTGCTCTGCCATTCTGGATATGCCTCTTCTCTATTTTGCCTTCATTCTTAAAAGACCCTTTGAATTTGTGCATAATCTAGGTTGATATTAACTTTATTTTTATCTTATTGATTCTCTCATTCTGCTGTCTTCCATTGTTAATGTGGAGAACTAACTAATTTACTCATTAGGAAGTTAGTCTGTTTATTGTCATTGGTTTCTTTTTAAGAGTTCCTATTTTTGGATTCCTGTGAATTTAGTCTGTATGACTATGAATTTCTTTTTATTTAGTTTTCTTGGCCTTTATTGGGCTCCTTATGTCTGTGGATTAATGTGTGTGAAGTTTATGGAAAATTCTAAGTCATTATCTCTTCAAATACTACTTGCAATTCATTCTCTATTTTCATCCTATTTGGAGCTCTGATTAAACAGATGTTAGACCTTCTCACATTTCTTAGCTTCTCTTCTACCTATTTCTCCTATCAAATTGTGTGAACTCCAGATATTTTTTTCTCACTCTTCTTTTAGTCCATGAATCCTCTATATCTCTGCCTTATCATCCATTAAACTCATGTACTGTCTCTCAAATATATTTTTCATAACAGAAATTATATTTGATTCTTTTACATACTATTCTTATTTTTTTATAATTGTTTATCCTCTGTAGATATCTTCATTCTTTTTTATATGTATCACATAGTCAGCAAAATTATTTCATAGTCTATAAAGTTTCAATATTGGTGTCTTTGCAAGTATGTTTCTTTTCCTGTTCTCCTCATGAAACCTAGTTCTATGTGCCTAGTCATTTTTGGCTGTGTGCTGCACAGCATTTATTATTTTTCCCCCCTATGGGCAAAACTTATACTTACATTAAAAAAAAAAAAAAAAGAATATTTGAGTTTGTTTTTGCTAAACCACAAGTAAATAGCACAAGTGTTTCTTTTTTTTTTAATTTATTTTTTATTTATTTTCAGCATAACAGTATTCATTATTTTTGCACCACACCCAGTGCTCCATGCAATCCATGCCCTCTATAATGCCCATCACCTGGTACCCCAACCTCCCACCCCTGACCCCTTTAAAACCCTCAGATTGTTTTTCAGAGTCCATAGTCTCTCATGGTTCACCTCCCCTTCCAAGTTCCCCCAACTCCCTTCTCCTCTCTATCTCCCCATGTCCTTCATGTTATTTGTTGTGCTCCACAAATAAGTGAAGTCATATGATAATTGACTCTCTCTGCTTGACTTATTTCACTCAGCATAATCTCTTTCAGTCCCATCCATGTTGCTACAAAAGTTGGGTATTTGTCCTTTCTGATGGAGGCATAATACTCCATAGTGTATATGGACCACATCTTCCTTATCCATTCATCCGTTGAAGGGCATCTTGGTTCTTTCCACAGTTTGGCGACTGTGGCCATTGCTGCTATAAACATTGGGGGTACAGATGGCCCTTCTTTTCACGACATCTGTATCTTTGGGGTAAATACCCAGTAGTGCAATTGCAGGGTCATAGGGAAGCTCTATTTTTAATTTCTTGAGGAATCTCCACACTGTTCTCCAAAGAGGCTGCACCAACTTGCATTCCCACCAACAGTGGAAGAGGCTTCCCCTTTCTCCACATCCCCTCCAACACATGTTGTTTCCTGTCTTGCTAATTTGGGCCATTCTAACTGGTGTAAGGTGGTATCTCAATGTGGTTTTAATTTGAATCTTCCTGATGGCTAGTGATGATGGAACATTTTTTCATGTGTCTGATAGCCATTTGTATGTCTTCATTGGAGAAGTGTCTGTTCATATCTTCTGCCCATTTTTTGATATGATTGTCTGTTTTGTGTGTGTTGAGTTTGAGGAGTTCTTTATAGATCCTGGATATCAACCTTTTGTCTGTAGTGTCATTTGCAAATATCTTCTCCCATTCCGTGGGTTGCCTCTTTGTTTTGTTGACTGTTTCCTTTGCTGTGCAGAAGCTTTTGATTTTGATGAAGTCCCAAAAGTTCATTTTCGCTTTTGTTTCCTTTGCCTTTGGAGACATATCTTGAAAGAAGTTGCTGTGGCTGATATCGAAGAGATTACTGCCTATGTTCTCCTCTAGAATTCTGATGGATTCCTGTCTCACATTGAGGTCTTTTATCCAATTTGAGTTTATCTTTGTGTACGGTGTAAGAGAATGGTCGAGTTTCATTCTTCTACATATAGCTGCCCAGTTTTCCCAGCACCATTTACTGAAGAGACTGTCTTTTTTCCACTGTATATTTTTTCCTGTTTTGTCAAAGATTATTTGACCATAGAGTTGAGGGTCCATATGTGGGCTCTCTACTCTGTTCCACTGGTTTATGCGTCTATTTTTATGCCAGTACCATGCTGTCTTGGTGATCACAACTTTGTAGTAAAGCTTAAAATCAGGTAACGTGATGCCCCCGTTTTATTTTTGTTTTTCAACATTTCCTTAGTGATTCGGGGTCTCTTCTGATTCCATACAAATTTTTGGATTATTTGCTCCAGCCCTTTGAAGAATACTGGTGGAATTTTGATTGGAATAGCATTAAAAGTATAGATTGCTCTAGGCAGTATAGACATAGACCAATATCTAGTAACAAGATTGAAGCAGTGATCAAAAACCTCCCAAAAAACAAGAGCCCAGGACCTGATGGATTCCCTCGGGGAATTCTACCAAACTTTCAAAGAAGAAATAACACCTATTCTCCTGAAGCTGTATCAAAATATTGAAGCAGAAGGAAAACTTCCAGACTCTTTCTATGAAGCCAGCATTACCTTGATCCCCAAACCAGGCAAAGACCCTACCAAAAAGAAGAATTTCAGACCAATATCACTGATGAATATGGATGCTAAGATTCTCAACAAGATCCTAGCAAACAAGGGGGCGCCTGGGTGGCTCAGTGAGTTAAAGATCCTAGCAAATAGGATCCAACAGCACATTAAAAAGATTATCCACCTTGACCAGGTGGGATTCATCCCTGGGCTACAAGGATGGTTCAACATTCGCAAATCAATCAATGTGATAGAATAAATTAATAGGAGAAGAGAGAAGAACCACATGGTCCTCTCAATTGATGCAGAAAAAAGCATTTGACAAAATCCAGCATCGGTTCCTGATTAAAACACTTCAAAATATAGGGACAGAGGGAACATTCCTGAACTTCATAAAATCTATCAATGAAAGACCCACAGCAAATATCATCCTCAATGGGAAAAAGCTTGCAGCCTTTCCATTGAGATCAGGAACACAAGGATGCCCACTCTCACCACTCTTGTTCAACACAGTATTAGAAGTCCTAGCAACAGCAATCAGACAACAAAGAGAAATAAAAGGTATCGAAATTAGCCATGAAGAAGTCAAACTCTCTCTCTTTGCAGATGACATGATTCTTTATATGGAAAACCCAAAAGACTCCACCCCCAAACTACTAGAACTCATACAACAATTCAGCAACGTGGCAGGATACAAAGTCAATGTACAGAAATCAGTGGCTTTCTTATACACTAATAATGAAAATACAGAAAGTGAAATTAGAGAATCGATTCCATTTACTTTAGCACCAAGAACCATAAGATACCTGGGAATAAACCTAACCAAAGAGGTAAAGGATCTGTCCTCAAGGAACTGCAGAACACTCATGCAAGAAATTGAAGAAGACACAAAAAGATGGAAGACCATTCCATGCTCTTGGATCAGAAGAATAAACATTGTTAAAATGTCTATACTGCCTAGAGCACAAATGTTTCTAAAGAACATAAACTGAATTCAAGAATTGAAATTCTCTAGTTTATCCTGAAGAGTGGGATGGAATGTAATTCACCTTATGTAATGTATTTCACCTTAACTCACCCTCATCCTGAATCCTGACAGGTTAGCCTTTTGGGGATGAGTGCTTATTGTGAGGAAGGATTTCTTTTCTTAGTTGTTAGTTTTCTGTCTTCTATCAAAATTCAGGTTCACATCAGCAAATGACCTCAGTGTGTGAGTGGTTTCTGAGAGCACTTACCATTTTGGGTTATTGTTTTCCATTGACTCTTGATTTTGTGTGTTGGTTTTTTTCTTCTTTTCATTTTTATGTTTTTAACAAGATGATTTTGTTATTTTATCAAAGTTTTTAGTGTTTTTCTGAAAAACTAGTCTGAACTACCTAACAAACCATTAATATAAATAAAAATTCTAGGGGTGCCTAGGTGGCTCAGTTCATTAAGCATCTGCTGACAGCTCAGGTCATGATCTGAGCCCAGGTATCAAGCTCCAAATTGGGCTCCCTGCCCACTAGGGAGTTTACTTCCCCCCTCTCTCTGCCCCTCCTCACCCCTTCTTATGCTTGCATTCTCTCTCTCTAAAATAAAATAAAATAAAATAAAATAATAGAAATTCCAGTTGAACATAGTTCTTCATAATGTGTTGTATCTCTGAGAGCGTCCTGAATACCATGCTGATTTCTTTAGACACTCTTTCTCCCTTCCTCATTAGGTCTATTATTGGTTTTATAGGCATATCAATTATTTTTCCATATATTTTCAATATACTATTCTGGTCTTTAATTTCTTTGATAGTTGAGTTAAAATATATGTATACAATAAAATATGTATGTTTGACATCATTATACACACATATGCACACACACACACACAAATGACATCACATCTTTCTATTGTTGACTCTCCAACTTTCTGTAACATACATATGACAGTACTTCTCTTCTCAGAAATGTGTTAACATTTCTGATTCACTTTGTTACTGCCCCACTTCACATGTCATATAGTCTTTGTAGGATATAATAATTATTTCTGACTTTCCTCCCAGATACTTTTCCATGAAATATACCCTGTTCTTCTTCAGTTTACTTTATTGGGCATACTAGGGTCCTCCAGAGAAGGTTGTGGAGCTATATCTGGGCACTATTCTTCCTTTTATTTTTCAGTTCAAAAATTTTTTTATTTTACTGATAGGTTTTCTGCCCAGTAGAATCCTCTCAGCCTGTAGGTTGAGCAGGCAGGTCCTCAGCAGACTCAATGTACTGTTGTAACTAAGATTCAGAAAACCAAATTCATTTTTCACTCAAATCCTCTTATTTTATTTTCTTTCCCTGACAAAGCTACTACTGTCATTTGGAAGAAGAAATGAAAACCATCTGTGCTTCCATGACCCTCAGCTTCTTACCTAAAACCCTCTGACAGGGATCATTTTTTATGACATTACTATTCATTCTTATAGGAGTAAGAAGAGTATGTCTGATGTATTTAATGAGCCTTGGCAAGCTTTTGTTCAAGGCTTAGACATATGTTCTAAGAAGCCAATTATCTTAGTCAGGGCACATTGTGATATTTGGACAGGAATCCACTGAAATTATTTCAAGGAAAAGAGCAATTAATTGTAAGAATACATGGCAATATTATAGAATCCAATTGTTGGAAATAAAGTCAGGTCTCTTGAGAGATAGAAAGCAATCAGGCAGCTATTTTTTCCATTTTTCTCTTCCTCTCTCCCTGTCCCTCCCTCCCAGCCTCTCTCTCTCTGTCTCTCTCATCATGGTTCCTTGTCTCATTCCCTCAATGTGTCTGTTTTGTTCTCCTGGTTCTCCTTCTTATCTATCACTGTATATCTGGCAAATATATCCACCAACTCAGAATCTTTGGGGACTTTATCTCCAAAGTCCATCACCGTGTAATTAATAATGTTTATGTTTCTTAGTTAGGATTCCTGAGACAGAATTTGATTAGTTCAGGTTAGGTTATTTATCTGCTCATGGTCCAATGTACTGTGACAAGGACAGTGAGATCATGTGGTCTAAACATAGCTGCCAAAGCATGGATGGGAGACAGATTCTCTTAGAGGTTTGGTGTGAATGGAGATGTGATGATTGGCTTATCAGTTCATCAACATACTGTTTTAGAATGGAGATTTATCCACTTCTTAAATGCACAAAGTATCTTCTCTGATTCAATTATTTCAGTATATGCCAAGTACAAGGATAGACATATTTTGTCTTGTTACTGAGTTTTAGATTGGTGAGGTTCTTGGTTGTCATTGCTGATTAAATGCTTAATAGATGTCATATAAATCAGGTCAAGAGTTATCTTTTTTAAAAGTATGCTTTACTAGTCACTAGGTTCCAAACTTTGGCTTTGCTTCCTTTCTAGACTTTCAGAATTTTTTCTTTCTAGTCTTCCACTGAACTGGAGGAGGGCTGCTTTCCCCCCAATACCTGTCAGTCCTAAAATATATAACATCTGTGAAAGTTTTGAATCAGTAAAAAATAATGCCCACTTTGCAGGTTTTCCTCTCTCACAAGATGAACTACAGACCTTGGTGGTTCTCCCTGGAAGTAGGCATGTTCCCATGTCTAATAGTGGCCCTGTTGTTCTAGTAAGGACTTCTCTGCTAACTAAGGAATCTGTGCATATCTCCATATACTTTTTAACCTTTCGGATGACCTCTTCTGTAACTTGCTTGTGCATATCCTATGCCAATATTTTTCTTGTTAATTTGCTGAAGTTCTTTTTATGTTCTAGGTATTAACTCAGTTTTATATTCCATGCTATCATTTGTCAGTTAGAGATATCTATTTAACAAGGGGACACTATTCCTTGTTGACCAGGTATATTGCTTTTGATGTAAACAAACTCACTGTTTTGTTTTATTTATTTTTTTTTTGACTTTTAGTTTATGGTATTTCTTTAAGAAGTCTTTCCCTGCCCTTAAGCCATTTGCTTACATATTCTTTTCATTCATGCATATATTTATCTTTCATAGTTAGATATTTAATAATATCCCTGGACTCTATCTTTTTATGTAGGATTAATAAGAGATCCAGTTTTATTGTTTTCATGTTGTATGCCAGTTTTTCTAACACCATCTATTAAACAAATCATTGTTTTCCCCTGATTTGTGGTACCATCTTTATTATATATTTTGGAAAATCTTGTATATTTGGAAAATATTTTATGGTAGAAATGAACAATCCCTCAACAAATTTGATGTAACTTACCTATAAAACTATCTAAGACTGTGGTTTTTGACTAGTTTACTCAAGTATTCTGTTTTTGCTGCCCAATTTGTCCATTTTTATCTATTTTTTCTGGAAATTTAGTTGTTTCTTTTAAGTTTTTCAAATTTATTAGTGTATGTTGGACTTTGAACATATACATATAGACATTATAATGCTCTTACTCTTTTTATAATCTCTGTGGTATCTTAATTATTCATCATTTTATTATTTTTTTTTTAAACTAAGCGTACTCTCTCTTTTTTCCTTGATCAGTCTTGTTAGAGGCCTTTTTAAAAAAATTTTTTTTCAAATAACCAAGTATTTGGTTTTGTTGCTCTTTTTTTTTTTTCATTATTGACTTCTGCTCTGAAACTTATATCCCTCTGTAATAGGCGTTTGATTGTTAGAACATTCAGTTCTTCCAGAGAAGACGAGGAAAGTAAATGAGAGGTATGAATAATAAGTAGATTAGCAATCTGTGAGATACACTAGAATAATTTGCATAGAGCATTTGTGTGTTTAACATAGACTATAAGATATGGAGGAACCACAAGACACAAAGTATATATGCTATACCAAATATACCAAGGCATACAAACCCCGATATTAATGGTAACCTACGTATGCATGAGGCTTCTAAGACATTCAATAATCGTGAGATTAAATATACTGCCCACGTGACATCTATTCTAGTTCCTGTGTCTTCTGCCCAAGAAATACAGATAAAACCCATAGCTGTTAATTATGGTCATTGGCAAGCTGCGACTGTAGCCATGAGTCCTTCATCTCCCTGGTAGAGCAAGCACAGTGTGTTGACTCTAGGCATCCTCTTCTGTGCCCCTTTGCTCAAACCTCAACTCTATGCTTTCGGCAGGGAATATGTGGCCTAGAGAGGAAACATGATAGTATGGTTAGTGTATCCTGCTATATTCTACCATAAGATCTTCTTCTATAAGCTTCTCACTGTTTTCAGTTGATTAAATAAACTGCATGAATTGAGCATCTTAACTTGGTCTGTTAAGTCTTTGCAGGCCATGACTTCTGAGTTAGCCTGCCTGACAGTGTACTTGGAGAATACCATCACCTCAGGGGAATTTCTCATGTAACTTTTTCCTTCTTATGTTTTTCTGCTTTCATTCTGTTGCTCACCATCTTATTTCCTCTCGGATAAATATATCTAAAGTGTCCTCCCACTACCTGATGAGATCCATAGCACTGGTTTGAACTATGAGTTTGCACATAGGCCAGAAACATACATGGAACCTTAAGCTCACCTTCCTTATTTGTATCAAATGATGACCAGTATACTGATCTCCCATCCCTTTGCTTATGGCAAGAGATGGCTTCACTTAGATTGGAAAAAAAAAAAAAAAAGCTTAAGTGTCCTTCAAGGAACTGCTTTAGTATGCCCTGTAAATTTAGAGATGAGGTGCTAAATAGCATTAATGGTTAAAAACTAGTATGACAGTAATTTAAGACAGTCACCATCCTATAATTTTAAATATTCTTTTAAAAATAAGGGTTATATTAAAATATTTATTTTCAACATAAGGCTGCTGAACCTATGATTTTGATATTTATTTCTAATCCTATTGCTTTATGGTCAGAGATCTTCTGAATGGTATTAGTCATTTGGAATTAATAGAGGTTTTCTTTATGATCTTAAAGATGGCATTTTTGTACATTCTGTGTATATGCAAAAGGAATGTGTATTTCCTGTTTGTTGAACATAGCTAATGTATTTTCAATAGCTTGAGTTTGGTAATTATATTTTCCAGATGTTTTTGTAACACTTCTAACATTTTATTTGCTTCATCTGTCAGATTCTGAGGCAGGTATGTTAAAATCATCAACTACAATTGGGGCACCTGGGTGGTTCAGTCAGTTAAGCTTTGGATTCTTGATTTTAGTTTGGGTCATGATCTCAGGATCACAGTCTCAGAGTCATGAGATCAAGCCCCATGGGGATCCCTGTGCTCATTTGAGAATCTGCTCGAGATTCTCCTTCCTTTTCCCTCTGCCCCTTTCCCCCCAAATAAATAAACAAAACTTAAAAAAAAAAAAACCAACATTATAGTTGATAAATTACGTATTTTTTCCTGGAGTTCTTTCAGTATTTATGTGTTTTAAAGCTGTATTTTAGAATGTGTATAAATTTATGATAGTTATAATCTTGTTCAATTATTTCTTTTACTGGCACATGATTTCCCTTATGATTTTTTTGTCTTAAACTCTGTTTAGTCAGACATTAAGAAACAACCCCATATTTCTTTGGGTTCACATTTCCCTAACAAAACTTTTCCCACCGATTTTCAACCTTTTATTTTCTTTTTGTCTTATGGTCTTATGTGTATCTCTTGTTGCCTGTATGTTGTGGGGCTTTATTTTTTTTTAAATTTGAGATTCTCTGTTTTAATTGGTGACCACAACTGCTGTATTATAATTAATGATATATTAAGACTGTTTCATACATGTTAAGACCCATATTCATGTTTATTTACCCATATTGCTTTCTTTCTTCTTCTTCTTCTTTTTTATTTTTTAAAGATTTTATTTATTTGACAGACAGAGATCACAAGTAGGCAGAGGGCAGAGAGAGAGGGGGAGACAGGCTCCCCGCCGAGCAGAGAGCCTGATGCGGGGCTTGATCCCAGGACTCTGAGATTTTAGCGCTGTTTGTCATAAGACTTTCACTTACTGATTTTCAAGAAGGGAGGCCTGCACAGAGAGGACAATAAAGACCACGAACATGAACTCACCCATGGAACTCAGCGTCAGGTGATGAAGAGAGGCAGAGTGGAGAAGGAAAAGGTTCGAGGAACTGTAGCACCAGCTCCACCTCCAGAAATTGACCCTGGAGAAACTACAGAAATGGAGGGCACACATGCCGAAGGCAGAGGCTTTAACCCACTGACCCAGGTGCCCCAAGCATATTGCTTTCTTAATTACCCCAATCTCGATCCTCCTCTCTCCTCCCACCAAAAAACTCAGAAAAGCTTCAGCTACTTGGTATGTTGATCTTGTCCCCAGTCTTGTCAATATCAACAAGAATTTTAGTTTGGGGTATTTATTTAGTAACACTTGAGTTTTCTTATTTGAGGTCTCTTTAATTAATTAAAAAAATATATTTGTATGTTTTTGGTCTCCTTCTGGGACTCCTGTTGTCTACACACTGGCACTTCCACCTCTGTTTTCTATTTTCTGTCTTTTCTGTTTTCTATCTCTTTATTCTTTCCTGCTTCCTCTGGGGGATATTCCTAATCAGATCTTCTTACTAATTCATTTAAAAGCTGTGGCCATCTTACTAATTAACTGTTATTCATTGCAATTATTGCATGTAGTGTGATTTATTTCAGCCATTGCATTTATTCATAAACAGTATTCCCCTGGGTTCTTTTGTATTCTTTCTTGTTCCTTGCTGTATTGTTAATAATCTTTCCTTATGTCCTTCAATATATGTTTTCAAGCTTATTTGGAATTTTTAATCAGCATTTCCTAATCACACTGGTTTATTGTAGACTTTGTTTAGTTTGTTGGCTCTCCTTGGGAATGGTTCTATTCTGGAGACGTTGGATTGTCTTGGCCTATGAGCCTCTGACTTTGGAGTAATTGGTCTCTAAAGTCTCTTGGGGAGTGGCCAAAGACCAAGCCATGGCTTTCTGGATCCTGGTGAATTTAAGGAGAATGGGGGAGTGAGTCCCAGGTTAAAGACCAAGTCACCTTGGGGTATCCTGGGTACTTTCCTGGGCTGCTACTCCACAGGAACACTTACACCTGGCCACTAAAGGAAAGTATTGGGATAAGACACTCCCCTCCCCACCCCACCCAAGTTATAATGCACCAGTCTAGCCATGCTGGAGAGGAAACGAAGGGCAGGAATGGATGCCCAGGGTAGCAACTTAGTGCAAACTTACTTGTTTTCATGAACCCCTTACTCCTTTAGGGTTCTTATGCTGCTGTGAGAGTATTCTGTGGACCCTGGGACCAGCAGTGAGGCCTGTGGCTGTAGGGGAGGTCCCAAGCCCTGAGAAGGTAAAGAGCAGAACACAATAAAAGTCTGTCCTGTGCTCTGTTGCTGTGGCCTCCAGCCGTTGTCTAGACCCCTTCCTCTCCTCAAAGTGGTGTACTCATTTGAGAAACCTAGAGTTTTTCATTTTTACTTCTTTTTTCCTTTTTCTTTTTCCCCCATTAAATGCTAATTCCTAAAATGCATGTGTGCCCTCCATTTCTGTAGTTTCTCCAGGGTCAATTTCTGGAGGTGGAGCCAGCAGCCCTAACTACTTTGCCCCGTTGGCTGGTGCTACAGTTCCTCGAACCTTTTCCTTCTCCACTCTGCCTCTCTTCATCACCTGACGCTGAGTTCCATGGGTGAGTTCATGTTTGTGGTCTTTATTGTCCTCTCTGTGCAGGCCTCCCTTCTTGAAAATCAGTAAGTGAAAGTCTTATGACAAACAGCGCTAAAATCAGCCCTCCTTCCTCTTCTTCCGCTCTGCCGCAGGTCTCAAGTTAGGCCTGGGGTGTCCACTGAGAATTTCCCAAAGCATGTTTTTTCTCCCCAATGTCTGCACAAAGACTCCATCTTGAAATGGAAAAGCTGCAGACTGTGTGTGGAAAAAAAAAAATATATATATATATATACATCCCTGGGTAGAAGCAGGAGTCATCATGATAGAAGAAACCCTTTAAGCTGTAGAAAGCTGAATTTCATCTAAAGACTACTCAATTTTTGAAGGAATCCATGGACCATGAATTAAGTTAATTTTGGACCAAAAGAGAAACACGTTATGAACAATCTCTATCCTCTTGGCCAACAGGAGACAATGATCTGTATCCTTTAGAGTCAAGAGGGGAACGGACAGTCTTTCTTTGAGAGACAGGATGGTGGGACCACCCAACCAAGAAGGCAGTTTCAAAAACAAAGGCACTGGCTACTCTTGATTCAAATCCTAGCCTGGCCACTTACTACTAATTGTGTGACTGTGGTGGGTGCATTATTTAACTCCTCTTTCACTTAGTTTCCTCATCACTAAAATGGGGGATAAAACCAGTTTCAGTGATTACAAAGAGTAAGTAAGCTAGTGTCTAGGAGTCCATTCATATCGACTACAGTATTTCCATGATTGGAGTTCCTTTCTTTTGTCGTCTTCTTTTTTTTTCTTTTGTCTTCTTAAATCATCTCTATTTAAGGGATGCTCTCCATAACATGAACCACCCCTGACAATACCCCTCTTCTGATGACAGCACGCAGAAGCTGTCATGCTCGAGCACAGGAGGGAAATGCTTGCAGCCATGAGAGTCGCCACACACCGCGCTGTGTGCACATGTTGGGACGTCGCAGCTGGGTGTACGCTTTGGTGCAGGGCATCTGTGTGAGACAAGTCTGTGTGAGCACTAGCCTCGATTAGCCAGTCTGGCAGGGGTGTGTGGACACGGACTTCCTGTCTCTTCTGAATGCATTTTCTTTCCTCCCCTCTTTAAAGACATCTCAACTGGTTTTACTGAATTTCTGTTCAGCACTTCTCTTGTAGTACTTTGAGATTTTGTTGGGAAGTGATTTCTCCAAATTAAAATAAGATAAGTCTCTTAAGTAGAGGAGATGGCAATGACATGCAGCTGCATTGCTGGTCAGTCAGCCAAGAGGGTTTCTGGAAAGTTAGAGACAAGGCATTGTATTTCTGTAAGTGGAAATTCCTGTAAGTCGGATCAGTGACCCGAGAGCCTGGTTGGTCAATGTTTAAGATAATGGAAAATCTCTGAAATCTTTCAGAGATGCTCACTAGTCCAAATGGAGGAAGGCATGTTATTAGAAAATCTTCCTGGCCTGAGTTACGCTGAGTTTTCATTCCTTCAGTGCTTCATATTACTTACAGGGGGTAAACAGATGTTAATCCTGTGTCCCAAAGAACAAAAATAATCAGAAGGATAGCTCTTACTTTTCAAATGTGGTTTTTCCTCGTTACTTGACTCTCACAGGCACGTATCATTCTTTCTTTTATGTTTCCAGTTATTGTTTTCTCCCCTCTTGCCCCCCTGCAGACACATAAATTACCCATGGATTAATTCACTAAAATCAATCTTATGTAAGCTTAAGCTAGGAGTGAGCCATCTTGTCTCCCCTCTCAAAATAATAAATGGAGTTTACTTCTGAGTGTACCTGATTGTGTTTCTAAATATGGCTTCTGATCTCACCTCTTCAGGTATAACCTTATTTTAAACTCTAAAGCGTTAACTCCCCTGATAAGCAGTTGAATGGTAATCTAGCCCATGGAAGAATCACTGTTTCAGGCCTTGTTCTTAAGAAAATGAGTTTATGCAGAGATCTTGTTCTGAGAATGTTTCTAATAACGTGAGCTGCCCCACAGAGCACTAGTAAAGAGGAAAGGTCACATTCAGCTACCAGTTCCAACCGCATGGGTCCCTTTGTTCTTCCACTCCAAAGATGTCAGTGGTTATGGCTTTAGGGTAATGGTTCACTTAGTAGGTTTTGATTTGTACCATTGACTCAGGAAAGAAGCAGTCACCACTGCCAAGAAACTTTGCCAGGATAACTACTATTAATAACTATTTGTTGTGGAGCTAGATGAAAAGTGTATGAAATGTCTGTTGAATCAATGATAATGAATGAAGGAATGAATGAACAGGGTTGGAGCTCCATGACAATAGTGTTTCTGTCATTTCTTTTTCAACATCTTTCCCTCTTTCAAGAACCATGATATCTTTCAAAGGTCTGTTTTGTAGTGGGGATCAAAGCAGGTGGGAAACTGACCATCTGAGTTAAAGTTGTCCTCTTGAAGAATCAGGTTTTATGGTATGATGGAAAATTACTTTTGTTTTTCAGGATCACAAGGGTAATAATATCTATCTGTATTGTCTACTGGGACACAAAGGGAAAGACGTAGTCCTTATGTATCTTTTCTGAAAGAGTTCTCCAGCTCTCAGGAGGACAGTAGTTGAATAGTATGCAGAACCTACAAATTGTTCCTGTTCCCCTTTATTTGCCTATCACAGTTCTCATTTAATCCTCATTTTTTCCATTTTATGTTTTCTAGATCTGAAAATCTTTCCAATAGTGGTCTTTATGCATTCTAATGACATTTAATTAGTCGCCTTTGGTCCCATCTTAGTCTCTCTCCCAGACTATATTAAAAATCAATGATTGTGACAATTCTAACGATCTGATGTGATGTTGGACAGTTCAAGTCTGGTCCCAGAATAATGAAAAAAAAAATAAGTCAAGAACAATAAAAGGATACTTCTTGCCCTAGATTTCTTTGCTGTGCTCCCCAAATTTACACCGTAGAGATCAACAGTTGTGTGTGGTTTTTGCATTTTCCAGGGTATGAGAACTGTGCTTCGGAGTTTATAGCAAAGTTGAAGATGGAAGCTGATTACACTGACAAAGACAATAACCTCAATGTTTTTACATTTGGTTTTCTAACCTATTTGGATTATCTTTCCCCTTCCTGCTATCCAAATTAAGTGGGATGTTAGCCGCGCATGACTGAAATGAAAAAATGAGCATGGAATGAGCTGGAGACATGATGAATGAATGAAAGATGAGAATATATTTCTGTAGAAAAATATGCACATATACATCTTTTTGCTTTTAACATACTCTGTATTAATTTATACATATACATAGCGTAAGCAGTTCACATCATTTTGGCACTATGTATAATTCTACGGTAAGCTGTGTTGTTTCGTCAGCCCCTACTATAATAGCACAATAATGTTTAGAATATCTAGCAATATATTATCACATTTGTACTAGAGCTGCCTCAAATACTCTGTTTTCCATGTTTGTAAACGAAAATAGGAACACCACTACATAAATACTGTGATTGGAAAAATACCTTCTCTTCAATTCCTCCCTTACATTCAGTAAAGGAGACATAAACCACTTTAGTATCCAAAATACATTTTCACTGAAGGAATATAATTTTCTTTGGGTGCACTAAATATCTAACCATAAACAAATCAACTTTTTGTTTTTCCACAACTAGATCACCTCTGAAAGGCAGTGGCATCGACATAGATGAGATCTGGGATTTGAAGGGTTTCAATGGATCTCCCCGTTTGGCACAAAATCAAATGATGGTAACTCTGATTACTGTTGCAAATCCACAAATGAACTTTAGGTGCCGGTAACGATAACTGGTTTGTTCAGGGATTTTTGAAGATTTTATGATGAGGATGTAAGGAGAGATATGGGAATATAATATTGGGCTTTAATAAGACCCTCTACTTTTATTTTAAATGAACTGGTAGATGGTTCAACTCGTAGCAGTTACTTTTCCTCCTCCTGTTTTGCTAATAGCATCAAGCCAAAGGTCAACTACAAACTGATTTCTAATTAGCCCTACTGAATCTTCCTGGAAAAGACTGAGATCTTGTTAAGCTTTGAAGCTGGGTGGAAGGCAGTTAATGGATTTATATGGAGTCTTTTAATTACCAGTCTTAAACAAATTTATCTTTTACTGCTAGATAGCACCCAAGGGCAAGAGGTAATCTGCTTTATAAACCTTAGAGTGATTTGCTTTATAAATCCTGGAGCTTAAGAAAGTGGAAAACTCTCTTTAAAGAGAATATTCTCTTCCACTAGAAATTATATTTTTGGCAGTTTTGTGAAAAATTTAGTGATGGATTCTTTGTGACCTCCCAATTTATAAATGTCAGCAACCAAAGCACACTCAACGTGAGGGCCAGTTCTTACGGCAGTTAGGGCCTGTTTGACGGACAGGATTATCCAAAACCACACTGAGCATACGATATTAATAAACCAGTTAATAAACTGGCCCATCTAATGTTTTAAGCAAATTGACGCTAAATTTCTTTTTCATCCAAAACATTACCTCTTCCTGCCAAATGCAGGTCTCCCCTCTACCTTCTTAGTCATCTCTATGTAAGAAAGCCACTTGGTCTTGCAGAGGTCATGTAATTTGTGCGGTTTACATTGTGAGGATGGTAAAACATCTGAGTAACATCAGAATTGATTGAAATAAAAAAATTAAAAATCAGATCCATAGCCAAATACAGAAATATTCTAATTCAAAGTCTAGAGTTAAAAAGAAAAATAGTGACCGTGCTTTTAATTTTTCAAAGTTATAAATGGCTCAAGATTAACAAGGAGCACCCTGTTTCTGAACTAGGTCAATTTAATTGTGTTTTTCTTGGATACTTTGCTTGCATTACTAAGACAACTGCATCTCAGTCCCAGATGAAAGATGGGGTTCACAAGGGATGCAGTGGGAGACCCCATTCCTAGACTGTCTCCCACAGCAATAGTACCAAGGATAACTTTCTCCAGATTTACTATGGACAAATTCACTTAATAATTCTTCACAAATGATATGCTCAGCTCCTGGGAGGATGGGGATCACTTTAAACGGATGGTCTGTCTGTCTCCCAGGAAATGAAGGCTCAGTGATCACGATGCTGCGCTAGCTTCACATTCAAGCGGATGACTCTTGCTCAATGATTTCCAAAGCAATGACCTCGGCACCCCCTTCGCCCAGGTTGTCGGCGGCTTCGTTCCTCGGCTCCTGGTGGCAGATGTAAACCGGGATGTCCCCGGCTTCGGCCGCGGCGGCGGCAGCGGCGGCGGCGGCGGCGGCGGCGGCATTGGCCGCGGAGCGGCGGGGGTTCCTTCGCCCCCAGCGCTGATCCCACTGGGTTTTAAACTGCGCCCATTGGCGCTTCACGGTGGTTTGGACCTGAAAGAGAAAAGGGAACCTTGTTTTGGTATAATTGTCGGAAACGACCCAAGCCAAGCTTATGGCCACAGTTCGTGGAGCTTATCAGAGGCCAAAGGAGGCTGAGTTGTAATTCTGATCCGAAGGACCCTGCAGTACACACGCTCTGGTTGGGGGATATATACCATCGTGGGAGAAGAATCTTTAAGTCAGAGAAACGAGTTGCTTGCCTAAGCTACCACGGGCAAGGTTGTTTGCTCTTTTTGAGCAAAAGTCTCTTCTTTAGTTCTCCTGTCCAATGAATGAAAATTGCCTTGGTTTTATTATACCCATTATGGTATAGATGTCCTATCAGAGGAAAAGATTTTTGAAAAGTTTTTATCTGCTACCACCTCTGATAATGCAGAAATTTTTATCTAAACCTAAACACATTACTGTTTACATATACATATACATATACATATACATATACATATACATATGCATGTACCACAGCACAGCCCGGGGTTTCATTATAAGGGCTTCATACTGTGGATTTTCCTTTCTCCAGCATGGCTTGAGATGGGACACCCCGGATAAAACTCTGGTTAATGGAGTACGAAGCTTTTAAGAATAAAATTTCAATCTCTTCCTACGAAAAAACTTCTAATATGTAAACAAACTTACCAAACTTGCTTTACAAATATGATAAACTGTATAGCAGAGAAGGAAAAGATGCTAAAGTCAGGAAGTTCTAAATACAAAAAAATAACCACCGCGGAAAAGTAGTAACACTGCTTGTCTAGCTCTGCTTTCTTCAGAACTGAGTTCAGTTTAGTCTTTAAGTTCATCTTCCCTGTCATCTCCTAACTTCTGGCTTTTCTCTATAGCTGAGCAAGACTAAAATAGAGATTATTGCTGCAGTATCTATTTTACATTTCTGATTTTCTATGGCTCAGTACAGGAGATATGCTTTTATATCAAATATTTGCATCGATTTATTAATATATCTTTCGTTATCTTGCTACCGAACTTGAATGTAAGACCTAACCATTCTGGGGGCACAGGAGGGGGAATCCGGCAACAGTATGACCTGAGATAAAGCATGTAACGAGTTAATTGTGAAGAGCCAAATTTGTCTGAATCTAAAAGAAGATATAAATGATAGTACAACATACTAATGTTATAAACCGATATGCATGATAGAAGGCTGAATAATTTCTGTGGCAAATACATTTTCTGTGTATCATAGCAGAACAGTCTTTCCAAATAATTATTAGTATTTGTCATATCCTTTTAAATATTTTACTCAGAAAAAGGCAAAACAGTCAAATGATTCATCACAGACAAGAGGGTATGAAACTTGTCACTGAGGAGAGGTTCTTCTTCATATCGCAGAGCAGCCATCAAGTTCAAGATGACAAATGGTAGACGAATTTGGTAATCCAATCATTCGGAATTATTGTGGCAACAAACTGTTTT
The DNA here is from genome assembly GCF_011764305.1 of Mustela putorius furo. Lineage (NCBI taxonomy): Eukaryota > Metazoa > Chordata > Mammalia > Carnivora > Mustelidae > Mustela > Mustela putorius. The sequence goes on from NW_025421998.1 coordinate 36,428,141, forward strand.
TGTGTTTTTAGTTTTTTGGAGGTGATGAGTGTGTGAGTGTACTCTCTAATGTGCATCTATCTAATTTTATTTAAAAGAGACAAACACCAAAACTTTAAGTGCCATGGTCAAGCTGTGCACCTTGTATCCGAACCTTGTGTTGACAAAAGACGTGCTGAGGGTCATGGACAGCATGAAAAGTTGGAGCTGTCGCTGTTATTTTCTGAGGGTTTACCACATGCCATTTTCCAGGCTCTTGTTTAGTATGAACTTATTTAATCCTGCTGATTTAATGGCTACTGTTCCCTTCACTTTACATATGGGGGCTGAGGTTATGTAACGTGTCCAGGGTCAGAACCGCTGGAATGTGGTGGAACCACCACACCAGGGGAAGCTCGTGGCTCCTGACCATGTGCTTGGCCACAATACACACTGTAGATAGCTGACCATCAAGTTCTGAACTGAACTGAAAATAGAATTTGTTTCCTGTGGTCATTGCTTAGGCAGGATGAGAGCACTAAGTGTTGACACACCGACCCCAAAGACTGTGCTCTTTGGGTTTGGGTCCCAGCTTATTGCCTGCATAGGCTTTTTTGTCTTTTGGTTTTTTGTTTTTTTCTTTCTTAGATTTTTCTCCTTTGTAAAAAGGAGATCAGGACATGAATTCAGTTATGAGTAAGATTTACTGAGGTTATTTGAATCACCTCATACGATGTTGGTGCGTAGCAGCAGTAATTTCCTACTTTTTCTCCCATTCTCACCCCTTGCTAACCCCACCTCCCACCACCTCCAAGGTTCTGCCAGTCAGTGTGGCTGGATTTGAGAGTCAGGTATCTCCCTTTTGATAGTCTGACACCTTCAGGCTCCTCTCCAGCCTAGTTCTTTATTAGGGCTATTTACTGGTTGGAAATTAATTCATATAAGTGTTTTGCTTCCTTTGCTTTCCTAAGCACATTAGTGCAAGAGGTACAGATGGAAGGTGTAACACAGCTGGAAGGGACAAGATGGATTGGAGGAATAGAAGAGGCAGAGATGAGGAAGAATGAAACAGTAAAGAAGAAAAGCAATTAGGACAGTTTATCTGCATTTAGTGCCGAATAACTGAGCATTGACTAGTTTGTTTCCCCTCTGTGACATTTCTGTCTAGAGGTCAAGACACAAAGAGAAGATAAAGTCTGAAGGATTGGGTCCATTTACTCTCTCTAATTGAAACAATGTGCTCTTGCTCACACCGGCTTCCTGCACTCGGCTGCTGCCATTCAAAACAGCAGTAGGGGGACATACTCCGAATGGGCTGAACTGGACTGGGGTTACTCTCTTCAGAAGGAATTCAGTCCATACCCAGAGTGACCTGAAATCTTGGTTTGATGGTTTTGTCCTTTAGCTATTTACCCCAAATGCCTCTATTTCAGTCACCCGGCCAGCACAGATAGAAGGGATTCAGGTTCTGTAAGAGCACTTAGATACCAGGCACAGAGCTGCTATCAGGGGCAGGAGTGGAAAATTCCTGTCATTCTACTGCTTTTGTCTGAGTTGGCTCATCTCTCTGCCAGAGTGGTTTTAAGCCACTTATGGCCTTGACCTGAATTCTCCAAAATTAACAAACTGCTTGTCTCTCTCCACCAGCTATATCGTTTCTTCCCATCAGGTCTCTCTGCTCATGCTGCTCCCTCTGACCGGAATGGCCCTCTCCCACCCTCACTCGTGCCCAAACTTGTTTTTCAGGACTCAACTCTGTTTCTCTAGGAAACTTTTCTTGATCCTTTGATACGGACAGAGTCAGGAGTCTCTCTTCCGTGCTCTTGTTGCAGTAACCTATACTCATTATTGCTCTTACTGCGCTATAACATTGTGACTTGCTGTGTCTCTCTCTCCTCCTGTACAAGAAAATTCTGAAAAGCAGGAACCATGTCTTGTCCATTTTTGTATTTCCAGAACATGTCATGCTGTTGGGCATACAGCAGTTCTTCAACAAATACTTGCGGACTATCAACATCCATTCTAGAATGAGTTCATAACTCTTTCAGCCAAGAAAATGATCACCAATGACCATAATTAGTGCACTGATATCCGGTGGTACCAGGGTGGGGAGCTGAAAGCATCTAGGACAAACCTTATGGAGAAATTGAAATGTTCTTTCATGGGTTTTGATATGAGACCTAGAATCATTGCTTTTTGAGAACTTGAATTCCTTCCAGAGGTAAACCATAAGCTACTGGGTGTTGGATCACCTACAACTGTTGCTAGGTCTTCTCTCATGCCATGGTGTGTGTTTTGGGGAACTGCTCTTGAGCTCCAGTGAGTTGCTACTTTTGGAAATGAGCAGAAGCAGGCACTTGTCGGCAACCTGGCAACCAGCTGGGCAGGGAAGGAAGAGTGTCATTGGGTCACATCACACCACCTTTCTGTTCTTTTTCCACCTATAGCATCATTTCACTGGGTCTCATTCGATGCCATGAAAGAAAGGACTGAACTTTGGGTCAAGAAACTCACTCTGCCCACATTAGCCTTATAATCTTGGGTAGGATAGTTAACCTCTTTGAGACTCCTTTCTTCAATACAATTCTTCTACCTCACCTTGCTGTTGGAAGGATTAAATTGTGACAGTATATATCAAAGTGGCATCTAAGCTTTAAAGTACTACACAGGGAGGCTACTGTTATTATTGCTATTACTGTGCTGTTATTATGGCAGGATGGTGACCTCAAGTCTTCAGACTAAAATGAAACTCTTCTGTCATATTCTTTTTTGGAGGGTGGTAGTGCTAAGAAAATACAAAGACCTCTCAATGACACACATAGTTGCTGATCTCATACATTCTACACTAGGTCTCTACAGAGTGCTCCATGGCCCAGGCTTGCTACTTCCTGGATTTCTTTTGGATTTCTATACCATTTATTTTTCTGTTGGGACTAGCCAAAAGATGGCATGGTTTTATTTGGGTCATACTATCTATTAAATGTAGGTCCTTAATGCTTTAAATGCCAGGTTTGTAATCTAGGAACCATCAAATGCCCTGTTGAGGAATTAGGAAATATACTGCTTCAGCATATTTTTGGAGAAGTGATGTCCCCAGACAAAGGGAATTGACAGTTTCCGTGGATTCAGCATCTCTCAAATACCAACACTGTCTTTATAGATAAAACTCACACGGTTATTTAGAGGTATCCAAAGCAGACAGTTTAAGTTTAGAGTGAGTTTGTAAAAGTGCCCAGAGGACGAAAAAAAAAAAAAAGGCTTTGTTTCTCCTCACATTTTAAGAAAATAATCCCCATTGGCATATCCATGCGTATTAATGAAGTACCCTGCCCAGCATGAGGCCAAAGGGTTTGAGGCCTATTTTATGTTTTTAATATTATTATTATTACAGAAATGTTCATAGCCTTCTATAATTGCATTCCCGAATTATAATCTATTCTTTTGTGTGGAGATGGCAATCTGCTTCAATTTGTAAACCACATATATAAGAATAGGCCCTTAGCAGGATGTAAAAGACACTTGAATAATTATAGTTTAATAGGGCAATTATCTCCTACAATACCACAGGTTGAGCTTGATGCTGCTTTGATCACTAAAATAAGGGCATTGAATCTGTTTGGGGGAAAAAAAAAACAGGGAGACTTTTCATTGCTCTTGAAAAGCATCAGAAATGTTAGGAGTTACCAATGTGATAAATATAACATACAAAGTTTTGAATTATATAGATTCATCACTCCTTATAAAAGCAATTAACACAGATCACTTTACATTTTCCCTAATTATATCAATTTCTTTATTAACCACTTTAAAAAATAGAGCCCTGATCTGATGGTTTGAAGTCATAAGTATTACACCTGGCTCTAGTATTAACCATCTATATGAGGTTGGTATATTTGGGCCTCAGTTTCTACATCTGTGAAAAAGAAAATCAGGTCAGAATCTTCACAGTTGGACTTGAATGCTTTCATCTTTGGCCTTAGTTTTCCTCAAGTTCAGCATAAGCACCAGAAGTTATATACTGTTGAGTGGAAGGTGGGGTTTATTCCTAGGAGTTTTGATCCATTGGATAGAAAGATTTTTCAAACCTGCTCCCTCATACCTTCACTTGCTGATTCCACAACTCAACAGGCCTGCTGCAATCGAAATTTAAGATTTAAAATCATGAACTTTAAAAACATTTTAGATCCACTTGGAGGTATGCTTTAAATGCTTTTATATGACTTTCTGAGGCGGAACCCCTATTAAATCCTGTTAATTAGATACTGAGGGATGCTTCTGAATATTATTCATAAAGTTGTCACTGATACTTTTTTCACCTTTTGGAGCATTATCTTTACTGGTCTTTTTCTTACAGAATGTACATGCCCTACAGTTTGAGATAAATTGGGTACTTCATGATCATAAGACCAGGCTTTCTAATTCCCATTCACTATGTACTCTTCTAGTCTGTAGAAGCTTTCTTGTTCTAGAAGACACCAACAAATAAATATCATCTATGATAAGGTTAATATTTTTGAAAATATTTAACTATTATATTTCCTAAATAACATTACCCTGCAACTCCCTAGTTCATTAAGTCATGGCCATTCATTGCTTGAAGAACAAATTAGATTTTGCCTAGAGTGGGTTCTCAAAGTGTGTTCTCTGATCAGCAGCATCAGCTTCACCTGGAAACTTGTCAGAAATGCAAATTCCTCAGGCCTCATCCCTGTCCTCCTGAATAGGAAACTCTTCTGAGGGGTCAAGCACTCTATGTTTTAACAAACTTTCCCTGGCAATTCTGATGCACACGAAAGTTTGAGAATACTGCTCTAGAACAAAGAAATCACTGTTTAGCTTTGAGTCTCAAAGCTGACTTTCTTGAGTCTCTAGAAGGACAACAGCTTTGAAAACCAGGTTTTATTGAGTGAGAAAAAGAATTTCTAAATAGAAAAGCTTATCTTTGCATTATGAAGTGAAAACCATGCTACCCTGGAAAAAGAATTTTACTAAAAGCCATAGTATAGAGGACACACAAGATACAGTGTAGGGAGAGTCCCCTGAGGATAGGAAGGAGCCGTGGTTAGTACAAAGCCCTTCCAGTCCTGAGAGGGAGAGAGATATACAGAGACACAAATGACCTTGCATTTCCCCTTCATGGTGGGAATACCTGGGGAAATGGGGAGAAGACACTCAACAGTATATAACTTCTGGTGCTTATGCTTATACCCCAGTATAGCAAGTCTTTCTCTTTGATTCTGAGAGCACAGTCTAGAAATTGATAGCCATGTAAAGAAGTCCCACACTTGGCTTGGTACCATGTCCAAGCTGGTGCCTGAGTGGTGGAGCGGGAATGGCTATGACATGTGCTAAAGACAGACTCGTAGGCCCTTCACAGTGTGAAGAAAGGAGGCTGACCCTCTGGGGTCCTTGGGTGGGTGGAAGAGAGAACTGGTGAGGCAGAACAAGGCTGGGGCCTGGTCAAGGAAGCGACACACTAGAAGGATCTCTAGGCTCCTCAGGAGTGAGGGAGCCACCCTGAGTGTCAGCAGGGCCTACCAACTGCACCTTTGGATGAAGGCTTTGGACCAAATATTTTCTAGAAAGAGACTGCCATCTCTTAGAAGCTGGTGGGATGAGCTATCTAAAGCAAGACAAGTTACAACAACAACAAAAAAGCAGTGGTAGTTTCCATCCACTCCAATCTGTTACTGTTAAATTGAGATCTTTCTGATCATGCTACTTTGATCGACAAACGATTTTACCCACAGTGCATGGACAATAGCAAGACCCATGGAAAGGGAGAACAACCACTGTCTTGTTGGTGCTCTCTCTATTTTTAAGATGTAACTCAGAACCGCTGGGCATCTTTGTAGCCGTCATCATCTCTTTGAGGTCCCTTACATACTTAATAATACATGGTCAACATCCATACTCTTAGAAGACTTGTAGGAAATACGTGATCCATAAGCATGCCCTCGTGGGTGCTTCCTGATTCCTACTCCTGTCATTCTCCAAATTCCTTCCCTGCTTCTAGTCTATCTGTCGGTATTTGACCAATTTCCATAATGGGAATCACTGACAACATGCAGGTAAGAAATGAAAATGAAAACCTCCTTCTGCACTGTCGAGCTGCCATCTCAGCCCCCTAGATCTCTGCTAAAACTCAACGTGCTCCCAGCAAAGCCCACACACTTCTCTGGCAGTGGCAGTGGCAGCTTCGAGACCCACCCGCAGGGCTGCATGCCCTGCCGGGTTGATGGGGGTATAGACAGCACCTTCACAGAAGGCCCAGTGGAGAGCTGCAAATCTAAAATTCACGGGGCTGTGATGTTACATTTGGCACAGTACAAAATTTCTATCTTATTAGAAATGTCACTCTGGTAGCTTCCCCAGTAAAAGAATCCTAATTAAAATGGAGATGGTTTCTTGGCTTTGAAAAGCAGAGATAACATACTCAAATGAAATAGAAATGATCAATTGTTGGGAGGACTTCTTGTCTTGCTCTCTATGCCTGATGCTTCAAAGACAGCGTCATGGTTAAAACAGAGGAAGGGGGGTGAAGTATTTTTGCAAATGCCTACAATCCTCTCATGTTTTCAAGGTATGCCCCTTCTGAACCTGATTTTTGTGTTAGCCCTATAGAGATATTGCTTTAGGTGGAAAATTTATTTGTATGGCACCTGAAATAACTTATAAGACAGATTATGCATTCATAGAAATTGATATAAAGAGAGGATGTCCTAAACCATATTTATTTATTTATTTGGTTTTTGCTATTCTTAAAACAAACAAAAAAACCAAAGAGACACTAACAGCTGACAGCAGAAGGGTGACTTTTCATTTCTACCCCAGGCCTTCAGTCTAGCCCCTAGTGATAGTGAATGGATGATCTATTTCTGCTGAATGAAGGAATGAGCTTATGGGTGAATGGATGAAGGGAGGAGTAAAATGTACCAATTAAATAGTAGAATGAGAGCGACAAAAATCTTATAAAGCAGTGACGAGGTTGGAGATAAATAATACGTCATAGAACAGCAAAATCTTATAGGTGCTCCCTGATAACCGAAGAAATAAAGAGTAGAGAATTAAAGATCAACTGATTCTGGTTAGAAACCTTTCTAATTACTAATAGGAAAAATCTTAACATTTGTTGATCTCTTCACCAAATGGTATTTTTCTTGGTATAGAATTATTCTAAATAGGGATCAACGTAAAATGATAAAAAATAATTGCACATTACAATTCATGTGGTATATAACTAGAAAAAGTATATGAGCAAAGCTCCAGGGAGGAATCATAGACATATTATAGTGTAGTGGAATATTTAGTTCATTTAATTAAGAATCAGGAAATCTAGGTTCTAGTCCTGGTTGTGGAACTATGACTGTGACATTGTACCAGTCACACGTTCTTCCTAGAGTGTAGGCTTCTCACCTGAAAAATGAGGGAGCTTACAAACTGTGTTTCTTGAAAGCCTGGGTCTTCTTTGGTACAAATTTAAGCAGCTCCACTTTTTTTTTTTTAAGATTCCATCTATTCACTTGACAGACAGAGATCACAAGCAGGCAGAGAGGCAGGCAGAGAGAGAGAGAGAGAGAGGAGGAAGCAGGCTCCCCGCAGAGCAGAGAGCTCCATGCGGGGCTCGATCCCAGGACCCTGGGATCACCACCAGAGCTGAAGGCAGAGGCTTTAACCCACTGAGCCACCCAGGCGCCCCAAAGCAGCTCCACTTTTAAAAAAGAAATTCCAGTGCAATTAACATATATGTTGCAAATGGCAAGATTTTACTGTTTTATGTCTGAGTAATATTCCATTGTATGTATGTACCAGAACTACTTTATCCTTTCATCCTTCAAGGGACACTTGGGCTGCTTCCATTTCTTGGCTATTATAAATAATGCTGCTATAAACATAGGGGTACATATATCTCTTGAATAAGTGTTTTCATATTCTTTGGGTAAATAGCCAGTAGTGGAATTACCAGATCATATGATAGTTCTATTTCTAATTTTCCAAGGAGCCTCCATGCTGTTTCCCACAGTGGCTGCACCAGTTTGCATTAGGGAGTAAGCAGCTTCATGTTTCTACTTCACAGTTGGGGTCCCAGGCAAGAAGATTTCATTGCAAGAAAGGGCACTCTGGCTAACCTCCCCCTGACAACACTGGCCATGTGGATCTCTAGATTTCACTGAGCTAAATATTCAGATAATAAATTACTTATATGAGGCTCCTTTTGGGGTCTTAACTTCAGGAGGACTGCCACCATCTCGAAGACGTGGTGTGACACTGGCACCAAGCGACAGGACAAGAAAGTGGTGAACCAGTTCACACTGGCTGGATCCTGGCTCAGCCCCAGGGAGGAGCTGAGTCTTCCAAAAGGATGGCAGCATGACTTCTCTTTCTAGGAGAATCCAGAATAGCTCTCACTCTTGCTGCTCCAGGGACTGACTAGCTTAAGATGCCATCCAATGAAATCAGAACATAGCTGCCCATGTGGATCATATCTACAATTCTCCCATAGAAACACAGATAAGATTCATGTGAAGTAGTGGAAAAATACATGATCCTGTATGTCACGAAACCCCGTGAGGTCAACTGCAGAAGTGAGAGCAAATGAAATGTGACCAGAGGCCCTTTGGGAACTGTAAAGTGCTGGCTTTGTATCAACGAGTGATGGTATTCTGTGAAATGCACGCTTACCTCGTTGTTGCAGAAGCAGTAGATCACGGCGACAAAGAATCCCTTAAAAGAGAAGGAAAAATAGAACTGAGATTATTTTTGGGTGCGTTACATTGTTTAGGAATCAATATTAATAGACAGCCTGAAGAGGAGCATTTCACTATTGCATTAGCAAGTCAAGGCTCGATGAAAGACAATTACTAGCACACTCATATTCAGTGCTTCACTATAAGAATATTCTAGTTTAAGGGGGTACAGTTTCCACCTTGGGGTCCACTGGAGACATTTCCTACTGACAGGAACATCTGCCTCATGGCATTGGTGACTGTGTTTTCATGGCATTGGTGACTGTGATGCTAGCTATCAGGTTGGGAAACTGATTGGCACTGGTTATGTTGATCTTCAAAACTCCCCCTCATAAAGGCAAAACAAATGTGCTTTCCCTCAAACTACTGGAGAGGGGAAGGAAAGGTTGAAAGGACGGTGGGAATAGAAACTCTGTCCTCAGTACTCAGTGCTGTGCAGTGGGTCAGTCCCTGGACAAGTATTTGTCCTCAGAAAGATGTGTTCTCAAAGCTCATCCTCCCTGTTTTCCTTCCTCGGTTTTGAGATTCAAAAATAAAAGGGGGAAACAGGTAATGAGAAAAAGAGAAGCTGTATCCCTTCCAGGTTATATATATTTGCAAAGGTCCTTCTGATCACAGATGGACCTTAGAAGTGCTTCTGCCTACATCAACTAGCTGAGCAAACAGCTGATCAATACACCACCGGCTTCTTTACCTGGAAGTGAATCAGAGAGTGCATCAGGTAATCGTAGATCTTCCCAAGCATCTTGTTGGAAGGCCTCCAGGGAAAGACGACAAACTGGATTCCGAGCAGGGGCACCAGGATCAGAGTGGCCCTCACGGCCTTCAGGTACATGTGCGATTCCGCCTCCTGGGTCTCCCTCAGCTTGCTCACGAGCACCCGGACGATGTTGAGCAGGAAGAAGAAATTGACCTGCAAAGATGTGACATTATGAGCAAATCATCCAGGTCCGGCCGACTTATGGATGACTGCTTTCCTTGACTCTTGTTTATCTCAGCCTGGGAGCAGATGTCACAGGACAGGAGAGATGGCGTGTGAGTTGGTGTAATAAGCTCGGCATTACCGGGTGCAGCCGTAAAACCAAAGACCCTCTCCAGACCTGAGTTAACATTTCCCTTTTTTTAAAAAAATTTTTGTCCAAATGAGAAAACATTTTTTTTCTGTATAAGTAAATAAATTAAGTTTAATTCCAATGAGGGTAGTTTATTCATCACTTTGATTTTTATGATTTTTCCGAAGGAGAGTCATAACCAACACTTTCAGATCTTGTTTTCTGGTCATTTCATTATGGAGATTTTCCCCTTAGGCAGGACTACTTCCCAGAAAGTGAAATGAGGACCGAAGAATTCATCTCTGAAGTTTATGTAGTAGAGATAGCTCTCCCAGCCCTCTTTTCTTTCTAATAACATTTTTTAAAGAACATGACTTCATTCAGATGTAAGGCACATTAAGTAAATTAGAGACTTTAAGTTTACATTCAAGAAGTTTAGAGAAATGTAGGTATCTGGGTAGCAACCCCTCCAAACAAGACAAGAGCATTTTCATTATCCTAGAAAGCTCTCTCCTGCTTCAACAACCCTTCCACCTCAATCGACCACTAATTTCTATTACCACAGAAGTGGAGTGTTATACAGTATGTACTCTTTCATGTCTGGCTTCTTTGGTTTGACATATTATCTGTGAGATTCATTCACGTTGTGTATATTGGCATTTCATTCCTTTTTATTGCTGAGTAGTACTCCATTACATGGATAATACACATAATTTGTTTATTCATTCTATTGTTGATGGAAATTGGCAAGGTTTCACAATTTGACTATTACAAATTAACATGCTATGATTATTTGTATACAAGTCTTTGTGTGGACATACGTTTTTGTGTCTCTTGAGTAAGTACCCAGGAGTAGAACTGCCTGTTGATATGATAAATGTATATTTAACTTTATAAGAAACTGGCAAACTGTCTTCCAAAGAAGTGGCTTCATTTTACATTCCCTCTAGCTCTAGCTGAGCATTCCAGTTGTTCTCTACCCTTGCCAAGTCTTGGTATGGTCACACTTTTTAATATTAGCCATTGCAGTGGGTCTCAAACTACTTTTGGCTATGGAGATTAATTTTGAAACCAAAGTTGTTTTTTAAATTTAATTGATGATTTATTTTTAAATGATTAGTGTGGTTTTTCTACCCAGAAAAGAAATAAGCATAGTTGCCCCCAAAACTCAAGAAAGAAGAGAGACCTTTAGTAATAATTGAACTCTTAGGAGGTATTGAAATATTCAAGATCCACATCCATGGGTCTTTGTCAGCACAGTTGGGCTGGCATGTCCATCACTGCTCTGAAGTAGGGCAAAAGAAATTGAGTGTGCACTGGAGAGACTGGGGCAGTGGGAAGTCAGGTTGGATGATGACTTGGTTTGATCAGTTTCTAATGGATACTTCTTCAGTACATGAGCAGAACATGGTTTATGACTCGGACTGTTTTCGTTTTTCTTTTTCCAAGGGAAAAGCACTGTTTTTGAGGCTAGTGGGAAAAATAGTGTCTAAATATTAAATGGGCTGGTTGTCATGCTCACTACCATAGAGTAAACCTTAGGTAAAAACAAAGAGCTTGGAAATACATGCAGATGGTCATGTTCTCCTCAACCCCAACTTTTTACTAGTCATGTAATTTGGGAATGCATTTACTTGAATCTTTGGGTCTAGTTTTCTTAATGAGTACCAATAGTCCTGATGCATCTACTTCGAAGGGCTGCTGTTAGGAAGAGCCTGGCAATGTACATGCAGGCAATGTACAATCCTGAAGTGTATGCTCAGTGGTAGTTCCCACGATGGCTCACGGACCAGAGATGAAATGAGAGATGGTTTTGTTTGGCAGAGACCAGGGAAAAAGGTGCAGAAGGACTCTGATTTTTTACTTTCTTTCTCAGTAACATCTTCTTACCATTCTTCAGTCCCTTGATCTTTGCCTTTAATGAGGAGCAGGTAGGTATAGTGTTGTTTCAAGAAAACTGTATTTTTGTGATGGCGGGTATATAAATGAACTTAATGCAACCCTTCCCCAACAGTGTTAAATAAAAATTGTTTTTTTTTCATTTAAAGATCCTCAAATCAAATTGTTACAGATGATCTCATTACAGATCATCATTACCTTAGCCTAATTTTGAAGTCCTGAGCCATATGGGACACAGGGCCATCTTTACAGAAATCTTCACAAAGAGATAACACTTAATAATGGATTTAAAAAGCAATTCTCAACAACAACAACAACAAGATAAATAAAAGCAATTCTCACCACCAGTGCGGCCATGACGGGACCGTGGATGATGTAAAGCAGATGGGTTTCCACACTCAGCCAGCAGCTGAAAACAAGGAGGGAGGGAATACATGAATATAAATGCATTTTACTTACAAATACGTTCACTTAAAAACCACCCAAATACGTACTTGTCATTGAAGTACAGAGCCCGAGTAATCGCATGGATAGTGGTTGGCACCAGCGGGAACCCTAAAAATGTGAAAAAGCAGAAATCACACCTGATTTCTTGATCTTAAGCTACAACAGTGATTGCGTGGAAAATGGTAGTTTATCTTCAAAAAAGGTGGCAAATTTTAATATCTCTGTCAAGATACTTCCCTGATGTTTTTACACAAACTATTTTTGGTCAATCCCGATAATTATTTTCTTGGTTAGAATATCACGTGCTTTCAGAGTTTTGTGAAGAGCATCCAGGTAATTAAAAGTCTTTAACAAATATTCCAGGATGGTAGGTACCTTGTTACTCTCACTGTGACCATTACACCATCGTTATGTCTGTGGTGATGACTGTTAGTTGAGTCCACAAAGCTCTTCACTGCATGTGAACTGGACTCTTTAATAGACAGGAGTTAGGTCACCATGGAGGGCAATGACCTGGGATAGCTTACGGAGACAATAGCCTGATTGCTCTGAAATCCTTGTTGATGTTCATAATAGTTCTTGTAGGCTTTTCTTTTTCCTGTCTGTTTATATCACATGTATCGATTCCATTGTCTTTCCATTAGAATATTTCAGGGCACGACTGCCTTCCCTGCCCTCTGTAAGTTCTGCCTGTGGAACCTCTATGAAGGTAACTTGGAGTCTACCTCCCTCACTGAACTCTAAGTTCTAGTAAAAAGCAACTTTGAATTTATAAACAGAATGATAGGGGTCATTATCGGCAATGCATTCTGTCAGGGTACCTCTTTTTAAAATCAATTTTCATTCTATAAGTGTCATCTAGAATACAGTTGTGGTTCTTGCAAAATAGTTTTTTTCCCCACCTCAGATGTACCCCAGCCCAACAGAATATTGCTTGATTTGGTTGAGACATTTGTAGAAAGAGCTTTTAGAATTATCATCAGATTGAGAAATGTATCTCAGAAGTGAGTCAGACCTCCACATTTTTATTTTCTGTTAATTCTATGCAAAATGACATTGCCTCAGAATATTGAGTTTTCACCTGAGAACAACCTCAGCTTCTTAACCCGTGAAGCATATAATTCAATAGGGCCATTGATTAAATGCTTGGCGTGAGAGAATTTTGAGTTAGACTCTTTACACAAAACATAATTGTGTTTTATTCACGGCAGTTCTAACATATCATTTCCCCACTTGGGTTTTAGAAACAGAAATTCATTTTCTCGATATATTCTGAAACATACGTTTTAGAATTAGCAGAAGAAGCATATGGAGTTCTCCCTCCCACCTCATCATTTTGTAGAGAGGAGGATGTGTTCCTTAATGTACAGAGGAGTGCGGACCCCAACTCTGCTCATTCCTAGTGCTGTTTGCCTTGTTTGAGGCAGTTTGTTTCCCCTTCCTCTTCCTCTTATCCCCCAGGCCCCAAGAACCCTAAAGGCCCTTCCTGCCACCGAAGATGTAAAAATAATCCCTTCTCCCTAGGAATTTTTTTTTTTTAAGGGGGACTAGATAAATTCTGTGTGTTCATTGTAAGAGTCCACAGAGGGAATTTCCTTCTTTAATTTATAAGAAGAGGAGAAAGAGCAAGGCGAAGAATCAATCAGGAGAGGGCTGTAAAACAAATAATTTATTTCTGAGAACTAAACCTCACTATTTGAAGTTGCTTCGATTTGAGAGAAATCAACTAGTAAGTGGCCCTGTGCAGATTTGTAAGGGAGTAACTACCAAAAAAAAAAAAAAAAAAAAAAAAAAGAAAAGCATTCTTTCACTTTCTATTGGGGAGAATTACATCACTGGATACTTTCCTCCAAGAGGGTGATGTTCCTTATGTCTTTTATAATTTTTAGGATCTGTTCCAGATCCTGGAGTGGGTAACACTATTCACAGCTGACAAGAATGGATGGGACATACGTCACCTGTAAACAAAGTCACATCTTCGGGCACAGCTTTCTTGCACCAAATCTTCGGCTGTCCCACTCTCACCTCCTTTCAAAGCACAGGTTTTACCTTATTTCATGGCACCATAACATTTAGGAACTATCATACTTTTTAGGTGTGAAAATAATTTCAAAAGGACAATAAAAATATTACCCAGTAGAAATTTCTTCCTCTCTGCTCCACTAGAAATTCTTTAAAGATTCTGTGACACTATTTTTCTTGCGGCATTATTTCACTTGTGCCTTTAGCTGTTTTTCTCCCACCCAAAGACAATGCTTGCCCAAATTCTAGGACAGAGCTATTGCTTCAAAAGACATCATCACGGTTGTCTCTCAATTTTGTTCTCAAACACAGTAAAGGGTTTGGTGGAATTTTGGAGCATGTGCACGCACGCGCATGTGTGCAGGGGCAGAGTAAGATAGACTGAGGTCTGACCTGCTAAAAAATAATTACATTTTAGAACTATATTGGTTGACTATTTGTCTTTCCAAACATCGGTCTAGGGGGAAGTGCAAATTCTCATTCTTTTAAATTTATGATTCCATGCTTACCTTACTGAGTGAGTGTAATGTTCCTTAGGATCCCACTTCAATCATTCTGATAAAGTTTTAAGTATTTTCTGATTAAGGAAGGTTCAGGGATCCCATAAATATTTTTACTTATTTTTATTACCTTCTTTTTGATACAGCTGAACAGCTTGTTCCTTTTTCGCTTTGAATTGTTTATGCATGTTAAGCAGATGTCTTCATCGAGCTGTCTATGATGATGTCAAAAGTTTCATAACTAATTCACAATGCATCAGAATGGAAAGAGTAATTATAAATTGTTCCTTCCGGGGTGCCCTCATCTCTGTTGAATGTCACAGGCAAGAATAAATTTATAGCCTTTTTCCTCCATGGAAAAATTTCTGAGTATGGTAGATAGATGTTTTTGAAGAGTCAAAACCAGTATAAGAAATACGTCATAGATTTTATTTTAAAGGAAAAAAGTAAAATACATCACACAGAAATGGTGTGTGTGTGTGTGTGTGTGTGTGTGTGTGTGGAAGACCAGGGGTGGGATGTTATTTTCAGGTCTTCAGTTGGAAGGCATCTGACCAGCAACAATCATTACTATTGTAATGATCAGAATTACTATTAGGGGGCATTGAACTGTATTCAGTTGATTCCTGGTATGATTAGCTTTGGAGGACAAGAAATCTCTGACAAGGTACATATGAGGCTGAGAAGGTCAGTTAAAGGTAAGATCAGCCTCTTTGTGGAAGGTTGCGACTAAAAGAAAAAAATAATGAAAGGCCATTTTGTTCTTTGTATTCTATGTGTTTTGAGGTCAAGGAAGAGCAAGAGAACCTAGCACTGGACGTGAGACTGGCAGGACAGTCACAAGCCTGCTTTCTAATCTCGCTGGATGTTTAAGGTAACAGAATGAGGAGATCATGGGGGAACAGTGGTGAGGCGGTTTGGGGAATATTCTAGATGGGCTGTCCAGGTCACAAAGACCCCTCTCCCATTTTTTTGGATGGGTCACACATTTCCAGACATGTTTGCACTATGTGATCATCTCCCTCTCAAAGTCCGTAACCATGATTCTTTGAGCCAGGTCTGGCCCCCTGAGTTTAGTTGGACCCATCAGATTCTCTTGTCCTGCTATTCAGAATTGGGACTTAAAGACAAGCATCTAGTTTTTTTATGTACCTGGAACAGAAAAATGTGAGCTCAGGAAAATCTGGGGTAGCTTGTACTGACCATTAGGATTGGAGACCCTGTGATCTATGGTCTATAGAAACAGAGAAGGGTTAAAACGATGCTTAGGGGAAAACAAAACAAAACAGAAAAAAAGATAGAGGGAGGGTGCTCCTTTTCTAGTCCCATTATATTAGCTTTGGTGGCATTTCAGCCCTTGACTTCCAGAAGATACTCTAGATTCTCTTTTTGCTTAAGTTAGAAAATCTTGTTCTCTGTTACTCGCAACCATGATCAGTTCATTGAAGACACACCCCAAATATCTGCCCCACTAACCCACCATTATACATTTGTCCTATTGGTTTGGGGTCATATGTTTTGTTAAAGTCCATATACACCTGTTAGGAAGGGTGTTACTGAAACAAGTATCACATAGGACCAGGCCTGGTGTAGATTGTGAAAGACTTTAGGTCATTTACATGACTTCCCAGATATATTTCCATACTTTGGTGACAATGCCTGTTGAGTAGGGGTTTAAGTACAAAGGTTGATGTTTTCAGAAAACCTTTGGATTATCTTCTCTCCTCATTAACTCTTTCCTTTCCTATCAATATTTTTAGGGGCTCTCCCAAATGCCACATGAAAGAGTGGGCTTAACTGAGGATAATCCACAGCTTCTACTCCAAGAGCCACAGTCACTAATCAGTGAACAATAAGGGCAAACGTTTGGCTCTACAGTCAGGAACTTTCTCTGGTATGGGAGGTTCACAGGATGTGTCTTTTTGTTTTGTTTTGTTTTGTTTTTGACAGCATGCTTTTTGGTCTCAGACCTTTTCCCCTCTCCCTGCCTCTACTACCTACCTAGTTTCCTTCTATCAGAGTGAGCTAGACTTTAGCATCCCTTGGGGGAAGGGGAGAAGTTTTAGAGTGGTCTCATTGACCTCAGCACCCTACCTTAGTCAATCTGTGCAGAAGCAACGATGATTTAAGCAACCAGCTACAGGCTTTTCAAAGCCATTGCCATGCACTGTGGAGTCCCGTGAGGTTATTTATGTCTATTGTTCGGTGATAGTGTACCTCCTGACCTTTCACTGGAGGAGTCCTGCTGATGGATTGATAGGAAGGAATGTTTTTGAGGGAGGGAAGTGGTGCCCGAATGGAGGAGATACAGAATCGAAAATGTGAAACTCTATTTTGCACTACAAACAGGTGATAAATAAAACTGAAGGGAGAGTCTGATCAGATCTTCTCTCAGTCAAGGCACATTTGTCCATCTGTACTTGGGGTCTGCTTCCTGGTGAAACACATAACCACACTTCTCCTTCTCTGTCCTGACTCCCACACTGATCACAATCCATATGAACCTATTAAAGGGCTTCTACCAAGCTCTCTTGGAGACTGAACTCCTGCCCCAACCTGTGTCGCATCATTCCTCGCAAGACCTAGACTCCTGATCATTTTTTGAGACCAAGACTAGAAGAAGACTGTAAATTTACAGAGAGAGGTGAAGGTGACTCAAAACTCAGTTGAAAAAAATACATACCCCAGCCCAAGAGATAATACCAGCGCAGGTGCTGCTCCTCGGTGAACACGGCCACCACGATGAGGGTGTGCAGATAGATTCCTTCACAGAGCATCCAGAAATAATTGCATGCCATCATGTACTGGTGAAAGAAATGCAAAATCTTGCAGCTCAGCTGTCAGAAAGAAAGGGAAGAAGTCAGTGGAAGGTATTGGCAAGAGTGTGACTGTGAACAGAGGGTAAATGTTAATACGAACCAAAGGATTTGCATTCAGCCTGTCCCAGGCATCTGTGGACATGTGCCTCCCTCTGTCCCCACAAATCAGAATGACAGTGCATAGACCATTAGTATTGCATTCATATTACAGGTAAACAGCTATTTAGGGCAATGGAAGCCATGTCCTCAAAGTGTTCTTTTCCTGTTACATTCTGGTGACTTATATAGACTCAACAGGTTGATTTCCCTGCATTGTTTCTGAGCCTATAGTTTTTGAGCATCCAAGGATTTTTCACATGACTTTTATGGCCCCTTTTCTGTGGCCAATGAGGCGAATAACCCAGAAATTGTTCATGATGCTCCTAAAGTCCATTGATCTGTTGATGATGTCTCGTTAGCAATACAGAGGAGAGAACCAAGTGATAAATTTCTCATGTAGGAGCCAGGACCTATGCTGAACCCATCTGATGTGAGTGATTTTATTTTCATATGGGAGGCTTAGCTTCTAAGTTGGGATCCACATGTTTGGTGCACAGAGATTAGGAATAGATCCTTGTTTAGTACTAAGTGTAGAGGAAGGAACCACATCTCTGGGGAATCAGATCCGGTACATATAGTCTGTATAGAAATAATTATTGCTTAAACTGCATAACAGAACATCCTAAATTATTTCATAGTCACCTTTAGAATAGGTCTTCTCATTTTGGTACCACAAATATTTTGGACTAGATGATTTATTGTCATTCTTATGAGGTGCTGTCCTATGCATTGTTGGGCACTTAGCCTCATTCCTGACCTCTGTCCATTAGACACCAGTAACAGCCCTTACCCATTCGTAATATCAAAAATGTCTCCAGACATTTCCAAATATACTCTGGGGAGCAAAATGTTCCTGGTTGAGGAGCGCTACCCTAAGATATTTAACTGCGCTTAACTCTCTGTAGCAACAACGACAACAACAACAGACGTTAGGTTTTAGAGATGATTTTTTGCACTATTACTTTGCCAACTTCTCTGCTTTACATCATGTTGCTCCCTATTGCATTTTGAATCTGACTGATTTCAGGCTTTCTTTTTTACAAAGTAAGAAAGCCATAACATCACTTTCAGCACTGCACTAACCTTTTCAGGACTGCACATTTCTATTTAATGCATAGCCGTAATAATTTATTTACTGAGAATCCAATGTGCTCAATCCTTCTGGGACTCATAGAACATAGGAAAATGCCAGCTGGGTTCACAAGAAAGCAAATACTGCATTTTTCAGAGACAGAAGCAACTTCTGATTCTGACCAAAGTGGAAGAGCAGTGCACAGAATTCAAAATATCAGGTGACCCAAAATAATTTATATTTGGCTTAGGAAGGCACTGACTTTTTTTTTTGTTTTTTCCTCTATCTGAATATCTTCCTGAGTGGAATTATTTTTTTTATTATTTTTTTAAAAGATTTTATTTATTTATTTGACAGAGGGAGATCACAGTAGACAGGCAAGCAAAGAGAGAGAGAGGAAAACAGGCTCCCTGCCGAGCAGAGGCCCGATGCGGGACTCGATCCCAGGACCCTGAGATCATGACCTGAGCCGAAGGCAGCGGCTTAACCCACTGAGCCACCCAGGTGCCCCCTGAGTGGAATTATTTGATTTAATTTTATATGAGTTTGCATTTGCTAAGCAAATACTTGTCAGGTGCACATGAACTTGAACATATAGCTGAAATAAGAAATGCAGTTGATACTCTGCATTCATTTTGAAGACTACTCTTATTTGAAAGCTCTATGCCTTCCGGGTCGAGAATCCCAGTGTAGAATACTTAGGTGGCTGCCACTCATAGAGGAAGAGAGAGGAAAAAGATAAAGACAATAGACGTGTGCAAAGAGGTGGCTCTTTGTCACCCGGAGAAGTCTGGCTTCATGTTTTATATACAGTCACTTCTCATTATTCACAATAGTTATGTTCTGCAAAGTTACTGCAAAAACTGAATTAGCAAATACTGAGCTATTGTTCCAAAGGGAAATACAGGGTCAGGTTCCTCTAAGCCTCTGGTCTAAATATTTTCATCCACCAATCAATATATAACTTTTAATTTGTTTCTGTTTAAAGAGAACTTATTTATTTTATTTTGTTCATTTACTAACATTGAACTCATGGCTAACAACACTATAACTTCTGCCTGAGGGAGACTCATCTAACATACCTATTTTTTTTTTCTGTTAGATACATCATAACAGTGTTATGGAAGATGTGTTTAGGAAGATGACAGCATTTAGGCATTGCGCTTGGGGATCATTTTAAGTAATTAAATCACTAACAAAAAGCAAAGAAATGTGGAATTAAATAGACTGTGAAAAGGACATTTACACTATGTGAGATGAAATAAGAAGACAGAGTGTTGCCTTGTACAGAATGTGTACATCAAGTGACTCAGTGTTTTTGCTACTCTGTGCATGTCTGTGAATGACCATGAAAACCCTGAGAATATGGATTTTGGACTTACAAGTAAATTTTTAGCAAGTAAGCAAATTTTCAAATATGGAATCTTTGAATAAAGAGGATCATTTGTATTTGGGTTCAGGGTAAGATATTTTTTGAGGCTAAATGGCTCAAAAGTTCACAAAAAGTCTGAAAACCAACAGTCTATTAGTTTTTCCTCCCAATATATCATGGGCATAATTTGATATATCTAGATGATCAAGATGATTATTAAAATTTTTATAAAATTCATCACCACTTAGATCAGTGGTTCATAACTAGGGTTGTTCATCAGTATCACCTGGGGAACACTTACGAAATACGTGTAACTAGACCATAACTCCCTTGTGTATTTTCAAAATATTTTAGGAGTTTCTAATTTAGGTTCCTAGTAAAGAATCACATGCCTGAGATATTCAAGGTCATTCAGGTGCATTCAACAAACATTTATGGAAAACCTATTATGAGACAAGAACTCTAGTATCTCTGTGAATATCAAGATAAATAAGGTATGGTCATATAATCTCTGACTTGATTACAACTCTTCCCTCAAGGATGGAGTAAACCAGGCATTCAACAAAGAGACAGGTCCTCTTGCCTAAGGTTAGTCCTCTCCATCATTCTGGGATGGTTTTCTGCTTAGCAGCATCAGGTAATAAGAGATTAATTCTGAGATTAAATTAGCTAAACAGCTCTTTGACTATTATTCCAGGAAGCAGTCATAATACTATAATTTTGTATAGATTAATGATTTCCTAAATTGCAAGAAATAATCTATATTCAAATACAACTAGACCACTCCCAAGTAAAACAACAAATGTTCCAAGTCAAAAATATATGGAATTTGTGAATTATGCTCTATTTTATTTTCTTTATTATGGGCAAAAAAGAGATAATTCTGTGAATGATATGTATCCTAAGAAGTAAAAGCAGTACTATCCACTTTGGCTTCAGATGAATTGTATCACCATTTAGTGTCTTCATTATCTGTTTGTATTTCAATAAAATATAAGATTTTTTGAGCAATAATGTCACTATCAAGAGAAGAGATCCTACAGTTTTCTTGATTTAGTATACTCATTAGACAAATCTATGTTTTCATCACATGGCATGAAGAGCCTTTATAGTAATTTGATTAAAAATGGAATTGTAGTTATAGCAAGAAGATTTTCTTTAGTCTAATCAATTAAGTCAACCTCAAAATTTTATGGAATGTTGATGTTCAGTTGCACATTTTATTCCAATTATATCTCCCAACCACACTTAAGAATAATTCTTCTCATCTGCATAGCATAGAAAATAATGTGTGTCAGTGTTTTTAAGAACAATTCAGTGGAGACACCTAGGTGGCTCAGTTGGTTAAGCATCTGACTCTGGGTTTCAGTTCAGGTCATGATCTCAGGGTCGTGGGATCAAGCCCTGTGTCAGGGTCCATGCTCAGCTCGGAGTCTCCTTGGGATTCTCTCTCTCCCTTCCTCTGCCCTTACCCATGACCATTTTCTCTCTCTCTCTCTCTCTCAAATAAATAAATAAATCTTTAAACAAAAACATTCAATGGGGGAAAGAATGCCTCCATAAGAAAGCTGCCTTGGAATTTTTTGGCTTTTTAGAAAAGACCAACCTAAGAACAGGTGGTCAATATTTTGAGGTGTTCTTTGATTGTGCTGGGGACAAGGGAAGGATTTGGGGATAAGAAGTAGAAAGGAAATCAGCACTGATCTATGGAAGCAATTCAGGTAACAGTAGGTCACAGCCTATATCCTACTTTTAAGCCATTGAAGAATCTACCATGAACCATTCTTGGTACCTTTGCCCTATGGGTATGTTACCAGGTCTGAAAGGGAGCTAGGGAATACCATCTCACTTCTCAGAACTCACTCCACCATCTTCGAAATGTCTGATATGTCACATAATTTCATTTCTTTAGTTTAAGACTATTTCCTTATTAAAATGCCATACCTCTGGAAAGGATTACACATTTAATCCTATCATTCATAGAAACCTTAGAGTGGAAGGACTGAAGACATTAAAGGGAATGGGAATGGAGAACCATAGGAAATGCAGATGTGGAATGTGGCATAACAGATACTTCTTACTCTTGGACTGGATTACAGGCGTTAGGTTGGAAGATTAAAGTCGTCAAACAGCAACCATACTCCCAAGAAACCTAGAGTCTTGAAGGCCCAGAGAAGTGCTGCCAAAGGTAAGCTTTCTATACTGGAAATCTTTGGCAAGGGCCAAGCCAGTGCATATTTTGTTCACATAATATATTATATATGTGACAAAAAACTCTTCTCTTCTACAAAATACTTGCAATTTCTGCCTTTCATTGGTAAAATGAAGTATCAGGTGAACAGGTCCAGCTTCTTATTAATTCTGTCAAGTCAAAGCTGCCAGGTTTGTTATGTTTTAAAGTAGAAAGTTTAAAGTTTCCTTTAGGTTCAGAGTGATTTCCAGTGATTAAGCATGATTATTTATGTTTCCCTGAAGCTTCAAAAAAGGTTTCTCATCAGTTCATTTTAGCACAGAAGGAAGGGTGCAAAGTTATATTTACTTGAGCCAGGGAAGAAGAATCGATAAGTCAATCTAGATATTTTGCTCGAAGGAAAAGACATTTTTAGAAATGCTGTTTAATAAAGAATTGTGGTCTACATTGGTTAAATTTGCCAGCTTAATTTTTTATTATATTTTACTTAATGGACATTTAGATTACATATTAAGTGAACATGTAATTGCTATTAAATATGTGTCTACTTGATCATCTTTTTGTCTCTGCAGTTTCTCCTATCTGGACCCTCAGAATTTAAACCCAATAACATACATTTATTTATTTATTTATTTATTTATTTATTTATCTTTTTAATTATCTGTTATTCATGAGAGACACACAGAGAGAGGCAGAGGCAGAGGGAGAAGCAGGCTTCTTGCTGAGCAGGGAGCCCGACACGGGATTCAGTCCCAGGACGTTGGGATCATGATCCGAGCTAAAGGCAGATGCTTAAGCATCTGAGTGATGCAGGCGCCCCAACTCAATAATATTTATACAAAAGGTGAGCAGTAGATGCCAATTAAATCTAAATGAATATGGTTTTGGGTAGTGTTTATAATGTTGTTCACTAAAAATATTTTGATACCTACTTTGATTTTTTCTCAGGTATCAAAATAAGAGCTGCTTAATCAAGATTTGGCAAATAAATTCCAGAGTCCTTTTTTCCTAACAGACCTATGGTTCTTGCAAATGTCTGAAGGAGTCAGGCTATTGACATCAATAAAAAACCTACAGTGCTGGGCAGGATCCCTGTTAGGGGTGCCCCCCTGAGTCTCTGCCATGTTCTTCTAAGTTTTGATATCTTTAGAAGTTAGCATTCCCAACATCAGCAATTCCCTGTCCTTTATACCCTATGGCCCTGTTAAAGCAGTTCCTTTTCTTTGCACAGAAGTCTTCAAGCTGGGCATACAAAGTCTTCTTTCTGAAAACACTTCCAATTTTCATGATTTGCAGTTTATCTTAATACATTCCCTGGCTTGAGATAATGGTAAAATAACATATTTTAAAATATAGTCACCTATAAACCTGGTAGTTTAATTTTGATAATATACCTCCTTTTTACTCTGTCACAGTGGTTCACATTTTTCAATTATTTACACCGCATGCAAATCATCCAGAACTTTTCAAGGCCTTTGAGCTTATTACATGTAAAATCCATAATCATTTTTTTCTCATAAAGGAGAGATGCAAGACTTATTTATCAGCTGAGTTCAATTGCATGTGACAGGAAGACGGATGCTCTCTATTGAAGTACTATTTATGTATGCAGTTGAAACATTTTTCTACAATGGCCATCGTTATATGAGACCTATTTAAAAGTATGTCTTTTGCTGCTTCCCTTATCATTTCAATTAAAAGAAAACAAGGTTTTGTCTGAGTCAAATATGCTCAGTATCTCTTCTAACCACCCCATCATTCCAAATAGCACTTCTTTAGAAAACAGAAAATCAAAAGAAAACATGCTCTCAAATGATTGAAAAAGGTCCTACGTTATGGGGCCTTTCATCAGTCTGCCCCCTATCTGTGAGAAGGAATTTTGATTTCAGGATCATTTTGAAGTATTATTATTGGAGAAGGGTTTCCATAATTAGCTTTTGGTTTTACGTGAAGAAGTTTACAAGTGTTCCCATTCTCTGTGATATGATGGGAAGTGTGCGTTTATTTCTCATTCATAATAAACACTACTGAACCCAGTTATAAGACCAAAATAAAACAGGAGATACTAGATCAGATGAG
Source organism: Mustela putorius furo (assembly GCF_011764305.1). Classification (NCBI taxonomy): domain Eukaryota; kingdom Metazoa; phylum Chordata; class Mammalia; order Carnivora; family Mustelidae; genus Mustela; species Mustela putorius. The sequence continues at coordinate 36,452,398 of NW_025421998.1, forward strand.
ATGAGGGATGCTGAGAAGAGTTTTATTTCCCTTACTTAATTATTTGAGGTTGTGAATTGTCTTGAGACATGTCATGAGGGAATGAGGTATCTGAATATTTTGGTAGATAATCAAAGGAAGTGAAATTATTTTACATTTTTAGAGTTAAGGACTTATTTTTTCAATCTTTTCTATTGCTTTTCTTTTCTAAAACAATATCAGTTTTACGAAGTCTCCAAAACAGTATCCATTTTACAAAGTTTCCAAAAAGACTTGGCAAAAAATTAGTGATGTTATTTATCACTGCCATTTTCTCCCTTTTGTAAGTGGTTCCTTATTATTCTGGAACCTATCTGAAAGCAAGGAACTCAGCACTCCAAGGAGAGATAGTTGCTCAGAAAAACAACTCATCCTCAAACTTTTGTGTGCCTAAGCATTTCTGTAGAGGAAAGTATATTGTACTTGATAGATGATTTAAGGGATGTTTGAGGATAATTTTGGTTATTTGAGAATGTTAGTTTTATAGGCAAATGTTAATATCCAACACAGCTACTATACAACTCCACAATACTGCCTCTCTCTTTAGGCCTTCATTTTAAGGATGATAATCTATAAATTTATAAGCAAAACTTTATATTGTTTTTTAAAGATTTTTATTTTGGGGGGAGAGAGAGAGTGAGAGCATAAGAGGGGGGAGGGTCAGAGGGAGAAGCAGGCTCCCCACTGATCAGGGAGCCCAAAGTGGGGCTCAATCCCAGGACCCTGGGATCATGACCTGAGCCAAAGGCAGAAGCTTAACCAACTGAGCCACCCGTGCCCCAAAACTTTATATTCTTTAAATCAATTTCTTTATTAGGTGACTGATCATTTCATGCTGTTAGGAATGTTATGTTTCCCTAACATATCAACCATTGGACTACATTCCAAATGTGCAGAGTTTAGAGGGAGAAATGAGAATGTTTCTCTGGAATGTGATATATTTATATCAAAGGTAGCTTACATCTGGCCTGGTGCCTCATGACCTCAAATTTCAGTTTTCAGTGAAGATTTTCACTTTCTTATTTTCTTCATAGGTTTTTCCTGCCTATTGTATGTCTGCTTTTCAGACTAGCATTTAACTTGCTCTAGTCATAGGACTGTAAATTTTCGTTTCTTGGGTGTTTTTATTTCTAAATGTTAATTTCTAAATCCCCAAGGTCTCTTTATCTTCCTACGAGGGAGATTTTTTGATTACTTTTTTCAGGGCAACTTCTCTTTAGAGCTTTTTGGGGAGCTGCAGTAGTGCTACCCCAGAGAAGTTTTTCTGTGTCATTCACAGTTATCTGAGGATGTTATGTGAATCAGGAAAAACTGGAAAGGGTTTCTTCCAGTTTCTCTAAGAAAACATGACATACTGGGCCCAGGTGCAATGGAAGAAGTATTTTATACTTTCAGAGTCAATGTGGGGTTTCCTCTGGAAAAAGCAGTCAGGGCTGTAGGGGCAATGCTGTCTCCTGTGAATGACTGCTTGGATTAGGACTTTATCTATGTTCTAATCACTTCCACACAGACCACCAGGGTTGGTTACAGGTGAAAACTGCGATGAAACCATCCAGAAAAACTAGGAAATGGGGAGGAGTGGTGAGTAAAAATGTAGAGAAAAAAATCCTTGTGGGAGAGAGGTAGGTTAATCACAACTAAAAGCCAAAACAAAAAGGATTCCGATCTTCTGGCTGATTTTGTTGGAGTCTGTTAAGTTTCTGGAAATCACATTTTGTTCTTCTGTGAATGTTCCAGAAGATCTGGCCAACAGATATATGTATGTCAACAAGGCACCAGCTGGTTCTGTGTCTCTGGCTTGTTTTGTCTCTTGTATCTACGTGATGTGTAGATCATTCTGTCTTGTATGGGCATAAACTTTTGGGACATGAAGGCTTCATCTCCATGATCTTCCTTGAATTATTTGGAACTGGAGTGAATGCCACTGTGAATTTTGGGCAAACATTTTGTTTGTCTACCAGGGAGGATGGATTAAATGAGACTGACATTGAGTAAGGTTGGTAATTTCCCCAGCTCTCTTCTATTGAAGTGAGAGGGTTATTTTGATACATGGAGAACTCAAAAGGAATATTGCTTAACTTTTCCTCTCCATCCCTTCATATATCTCACAAGGTTGAAAATGCCCTTTAATCTACTCCTTTAGAAAAAATATTTATTTATTTTAGAAAGGGAAGTGGCAGACTCTGTGTTGAGTGTGAAGCCCTACGTGGAACTTGATCCCACACACTGAGATCATGACTGGAGCCAAAACCAAGAGTTGAATGCTCAACCAACTTGTGCAACCAAAGTGCCCCTAATCTACTCTTTGATATTAAATTCTAAAAGGGATAACTATGGTTTACTTACAGGAATCTGAGTTCCTGAAAGCATTTTAAAATGCAACCCTGCAAATATGTCCAGGTCAAATGTAAATAATGAAAGTATCTATAGTCATTATCTTCCTATCGGGGTGATTTTCTGAAATATTAGGATGCATCAAAATCACTGGCAGAGCCTGTTAAAACACAGGTTCTTGGGCTCCAGCAGAAGAGATCATGATTTAGAAGGTCTAACATGGGACCTGAGATTCTACACTTCTAGGGAGCATGTGGGCATCCTGATGCTGTTGGTCCATGGGCCACTCTGAATGGGTTTAGATTATAGAAGGAAATTCTTCAGTATCTGATTCCTGTTTTGGTTACTCACGGGCCCTCCAGTGCTTATAATGCTAATTATCTGTGTTTCAGTAGAAGCACAATGCAGTGGGGCAAGTCCCGACTTAGATGCACATTTATACTAAAACCTCATGAGGAGGGATCACAGTACTTTTTGTCAAGATGGCAGGGCAGTTGATAAATGAAGGAGCAAAAGGCACTCATATAAACTCAAAAACTGTCTTTAAAGCTAGCTGAATGAAGGAGAAAAATCCCCCAGTCAGAAAGTCAGCATTAAATAACTTTGTAAGGAAGTACTGTAGTCTTTCTCCAGAGGAATTTAAGAATGTAACATTTGCAATTAAATGTGAGTCTGTCAGGCAGTCCTGGGCTGATTTCTGATAAAGCGTCAGAGAAAATGAGCTTGAGTCTATGGAACGGTTGGGATTCCGTGTGTTTAGGGGGAAAGAAGGCACGGGAGATAAAAGTCCCAACTAAGATAAGAATGTTGGAAGATGACCTACAGATTGGCAAAGCAAGCACTCTGGAAGTGTTCAGAAAACAAAGCCACAGGAAACAGAACAGCAGGATGCACCCATGTTGGGGGAAAAAAAAAAAAAACCACAACTTGTTAAGAATGCAACAGGGGAATACAAATTAACAGCTTGCCACGCTCAAGGGTGTTTCTCTATATGGTATAATGAGGATATTATGTCATTCTTCACTAGAGGTTCTCAAGCCATGACTGACTGAATTTTATTTTCTCAGACCTCGCTGATTTCCGATTTACTAACTTCTGAGTATTCTCTGTATTCTGTTTTTCCACTTAGTCCCTTTTAGATTGAAGCAGTTTTATTTCATCTTATTTATTTATTTATTTATTTATTTATTTTTACAAATGCTCTTAAGTTTCCAAATTTATGCTGTGTCATGCAGAAATGAAACTAGGTGCCCCGGGAGAAAATGACAGTGCTTAAGGCCTACCAACCATGATAACAACTATCATATAAATAACAATAGCTAACATTTGAGAGTTGTTCTGTGCCAGAATGCTCTGAAGATTTTTAGGTGTATCCGTTCATTTAACCCTCGCTAACGACTCTGTGAGGAAGGTGCGATTATCATCGGCACTTTACACGTTAGAAAAGTGAGGTTAAGGACATTGCTTAACGGCGCAGAATAATCTGTACATTAGGTTTAAGAGCTAAGGATTTGAGATCCTGTAAGACCAGTAAGATCAATGCTACAGTACTGGGAGCAATCCCTCTATGTACAAACTGACTGGGCTCCTTAGCCTTCTAGCAATGAACCAACAGAATGTACCACTGCTGGAGGGTACAAAATTCTTTCTATCTCAACTATAAGCTTTTTGAGAGTGAAAACAAATCTGTAAGAAATTCATAATAGCTTAGCTGCAAATGTTGACATGAAGCCTCACTACCTAAACCATCTCACAAGGCACCATTTGTCATCACTGATTTCCTATGAAGAGGAACCACCCAGATTGGCCCGATGAGAGAAAATACAGGTTGGTTGATGTTTTATAGCCATTTTTAGCAATATGTTCTTCAAATCCATATAGGAAAGTGGTCTCTTATAAATAACACATTTTAAAGGAAATAAAGAAATCCTCCATACTTCTCTGCACCATATGAACTTGGATAAAATACCACTTACTGGTTTCGATATCTAAATGAAATAGCATAAATGACCAGAGTAGGATATTTCCTTACCACCATTCTCCTGCATTGTCCCTCAAATCCAACATACTTTTTCATTCCCAGTCTAATTTCTTCCATAGGCTACTAAGGTGAATAATTTCAATATATTTTTACCTGCAGTGATCTCTCTCATCTCAAAAACTGCTGTCCCTGTCACCTCTCTCACACTGAGATGCCCTCCCTGGTACCAGCCTCCTCTGGACTGGGTATGAGGAGTCCTGTTTCCAACCTGGGTTTCATCTGTCTCTGGTGTCTCAGTTCTGGGCATCCATTCCAAACTGAGCTTCCTACAACTAGGATGAAGTTCTGACATAGTCTGGTGGCTCAACTGTCCCAAACAAATTAGAATTAGAAGAAATTGTTTTTCACAATTTAGGACTCATTTGACTTTACTTATGTAAGAGGCTACAGAAAATGTGACTGGATGATTTTGACTTTTGAAGTGCAAAGTGCCCAGTTTCCCAGTAAAATCTAATCTCCCTGTATTGTCCCTTTTAGACCTGGAGAAAAAGTGCAGAGAGACATTTCTTTCTAGAAAATGACAAATATGCTGCCAGCTTCCTTTAGATGCAGTAAGAACAATGCTTTTAATTCTGCCTCCTGACTCTCTACATGAAGATCATCAAATAAGCAGATAGAACAAGAAAATGAAATTTTAGATATTATGGAAATGAAATGCTCAAATGACACAAATGACAATGGGCAATTTTCACATCACTCAATAAACTGAGGCTCTATTCAGCCCTTATTTATGCCATGAGTTATTTTGAGTTTAACTTTTTAAAAAAGAATGTCAAGGAATGAAATTCTCACCCTTGGTTTTACAGCAGAGAATCTGCCTAACTTAAAAAAATTTCAAGGAATGAATCTAACTACTTAGATGGGTAAGGGGGCACAAACCCAAGGGGATTCCCTACTGAGGAGTGAGAACATTGTTTTCTTTTGCCCCCCAAAAATAAACTCTTATAGAAGTAGTACAACAGCATTTGGGAGGATGCAGCCTCCTTTCACAAGAAATAACTTTCTTTTTAATATATTCCCTTGGGCACTGGGAAGGAAAATCTTTTTGCCTCTTAACTGCTGATTCAGTGACCTGAGAATTGGGTCAAAATGAAAAAAAAATAATCCACAACTCTGCTTTCAGTTTGCTTAAGAGAAAAAGTATCTTTAAATAATATATATATATATATATATATATATATATATATATATATGACACATACCTGAATCATAGGTAAATGGAATGCTGATAAAAATGCCTTAATTTATGGCTTCAGTTATATATTTTTTGTTAGTTATCATTTCAATTGATATGTATAATTTGACAATGTCCAATAATTTCCCTTTTTCAAAAATTTCTTGTGGGTTTGGTTTTTGGTTTTTTGTCTTTTGTTGTTGTTGTTGTTTTTGGTGGGAGCCTTTTCTTGGGTTTTTCTTTAATATCTCCACTCTTCTTGGCTATGGAGAACCTTAATCTAAGTTTCCTGGAATGTCACTTTTTCAAGAAAAATATATTTTAAATAATTTAATTAAAGTACATTTTAAATATACAATTTTGCATGTGACTTAGTAATATATTGATGACCTGATTCTCAGTGTTGAGACGTTATTTTGTCTGGCTCTTTAGAGATGGAGAACTTTACCCTTAGGAAAGATGGGGCTTTCCTACTTAAACTTTTCCTACTTCTTCTTTATCCCCTATAAATTTAATTATATTACAACAGGGAAATTTCTCCTTTCTTGATGCCTGGATTTATGGTTTCAACTGGAGTTCACTTTCAGAGTCTGCTGGATGGGAAGCAATACTTAATAAATTGGGCCTCTATGAACCCATTTATAACAGAATATCTATTTTCAAGTGGAGCTATAACACAGATTTTAAGACCTTTGTCTCTCTTGGAAATAAACAGTTCAAGGTTGAGTATCATATAAGACATCCTACTCAAGGGTTCTTTCTTGCCCTTTGTTGAACTTTGTTTGCTTAGACAGAGCAGCCCTGAGTTGTTTGCATATGAGAAAAGATTTAGCAAGATCCCACTGGAAAACAATGACTGTTGCAAATAGAAAACATACTAAACACAAATGACATCGTTTTGGGGGGCCAAGTGCATTATGCTTCACAACTTGCAAACATGAATTAATTTTTGTCATTGTAGCCATTTCTTTTTAGCCAACACTATTTGTATGTATTTGGTAAACAGGGCAAATTTCCAAATTTTGTCTTATGGAATAAAAAGACTTTTGGAAATGTTAAAGGGGGCACAGGGTGTTCACACATTATGACTGTTTCCTGTTTCCCACTGTCAGTGGCTTATTATTGGTAGCTTATTTTCATTTTGTCAGCCCTCAGAGGAGACGAGGCTTCTCTTTCAGGCACACAGACTTTTTGCTCCTTTGTTTTCCATTAAAAAAAAATTACAAACACTTGGAAATAGGTAAACAAAGGGCTGAATCCCTCATGTATGGTTATGAGACATAGGAAACTGTTTCCACATGAGGTGTGGTCCATTTCTAGGGATTATCATAAATAGCGATGTTCCCCAAATGCTATGAAATTCAGTTTAGCTTAAAGACTAAAATTTGAATTTGGGGCACCCAATAAACACTTGATTGATTGGATTAAATTCTACCTTTCAAGATTTTACAATTTTGTTTCCTAGGAAGTTTGTTCTTGGATAGCTTAAGTCATAATTCTGTTAGGTTAACAATATATTGATTGGCAGAACCAGGTGTTAGCCATGCCATAAAGATAAGCTTCTTTCCTTTTTTTCAAACTTAGGTCACTGAGAGTCCCTAATGTGTGCAACAGAGCCAACCTCACTCTTCTATAAGAAAGCTTACTCTTAATTTCTCTGTCTCCTCTATGCTCACACTTCTCTTCTCCCAGGAGATCAGCTGCCTTGTAGTTGAACTGGGTCCCTAGACATCTGCTTACAGGCTTTATTATAGGTTTCCAAGTAATAGAGAAGCTGCAAGGCAAAGTCAGGTTGACCTGGTGGTGGCTAGCAGGCAGGTGTGCATGGTGACTGGCCAAGTATACAGGCACGTCTGCCCCTAAAGTATCCTATGAAAGTGAAAACATCCAGTGATAAACTCATGAGCTGTTAAGAGCAATGAGTAAACTAATAGATGAGTTAGGGAAGCCAAGTGCAGAGACCAAGGGCGTTAGTTACAGGGCAAGAGTTAGCAATCACTTGTGAGCAATCACTTGCAATATTGTGCCCTTGGGAATTTTTAAAAGCTTTATGCTTCTTTTGGGACTCCAAGACAAGTTCTTGGAAGTAAGCAGGGCAGTTTTTATTTTTCTTGTTGATGGATAAGGTTAAATGGCTTCTGTAATTCAATAGTGAATCTGAAAGAATCCTGAATTTAGACTATTTAGGGAAGATAGTATGTTTAGTATGGTCTTACAATGGATGAAAAGCCCCTTCACCCTACAAGCCTCTAGAGAGTGGGCTGTGGAATGATACAGGAGATGGGTAGGAGACCCCCACAAAAGTGATGGGAGAAAGCCTTCTCAAGAATTTACAATACTTCATAATGTGACCACTGAGCACTGCATTGATTCTTTAATGACTCAGTGCCATTTCCTGGCCTCCTCCATACAGATAGTAACTTTTTCAGGATTTCCACACTTAATGGGGTATGGGAAACCAAAACTTTGAATCTTTTTTGCTGAGAAATGCTTAGTTAATTGCTTCTACATCTTAATAGGAGTTAGCGTCCCTAATTAAATATATGTATTCAATTATGGACAATTACCACTTTGGAATGGCTCAGCCCATTTCTTTCTTTCTTTCTTTCTTTCTTTCTTTCTTTCTTTCTTTCTTTCTTTTTTAACTTTTTAAAAAATTTAAATACAATTAACATATAATGTATTAATGACTTCAGGGGTAGAGGTCAGTGATTCATCAGTCTTATAGAATACCCAGTGCTCATTACATCACGTGCCCTCCTTAATGTTCTTCACCCACTTACCCTACCCCCCACCCCCTCCCTTCCAGCAACCTTCAGTTTGTTTCCTATGATTAAGAGTCTCTTATGGTTTGTCTCCTTCTCCGATTTTGTCTTGTTTTATTTTTTCCTCTCTTCCTCTATGATCCTGTTTTGTTTCTTAAATTCCATATATGAGTGAGATCATATGGTAATTGTCTTTATCTGATTGACTTATTTCACTTAGCTTAATACTCTCTAGTTCCAACCACTTTGTTGGAACTTTTTTTTTTTTTTTTTGGATTGAGGCTATTTCTTTAAGAACAATTCTTCCTAAGGAAATAAATCAAGAGCACAATGTGGTATATAAAAGAGAGGATGGGCTTCTGAGTGAGACATGTCTGGGTTTGAGTCCCATCTCTAAAAAACCACAGGACAGAGGACCCGTCCCTTCACTGAATCTCAGTGTACTCAGTTAATAACGGGAATAATATCCATCCTTTGCTGGAGTCTTGGGAAGACTAGATGAAATGAAATTATTTTTATTGAAATCAGTTGACATTAAAAAAGAAAACTCATTGGGGCACCTGGGTGGCACAGTCGGTTAGGCCTCTGCCTTCAGCTCAGGTCATGATCTCAGGGTCCTGGGATCGAGCCCAGCATCAGGCTCTCTGCTCAGCAGGGAGCCTGCTTCCCGCTCTCTCTCTGCCTGCCTCTCTGCCTATTTATGATCTCTCTCTCTTTGTCAAATAAATAAATAAAATCTTAAAAAAAAACATAAAAAAGAAAACTCATGAAGATAAACCCATTGGATCACATTTTGCAGGTAAGCTAAGAAAAGATGCCATGGTTTTAAAATATGGACCATAATATCCTTCTAAATACATTCACACTGCAAAAATGATTAGCAGTGTGGATTTGTTAGAAGCCAAATTAAGCTGCTTTCCCATGCCATGCCACTGTCACGCAGGATGCATGCTCTGGGCAGATTTCACGCATTTTTGTCTTTGGGTTGGCGGAGCTGTCAAACGCCAGTTTTGAAAGATGAGGCTATCTACAGATGCTTGCATAACACAGTTAAGCAGAGAAACAAAAATGAAAATATCCCTTGGTCATTCACTGGGTGCTAGATAGCTTCTGTTTGTGCTTTTAGATGCACTCTTCACCCTGCTCCCACCGCCCTGGGCCCAGAGAAACCCATCTGTACATCTCTACCAGGGCATCCTTGTCCTCTGGTTTATGACTGAGCTCAGTCAATGGGGATCAACAGCAGAGATTGGGAGAAGACAGTGACTAAGCTCAGGGTATTTAAAACCTTTTCAAGCCATACAGACATAAAATATGACAGTATTTATATGGCTTATCAGGTAGATACATAGCTACTTATAGCTCAGTTGGCTGGCACAAGCCCAGCCCAGTGCCAGGACACGAAGGGGATTCCTATATAGGCTTACCTGTAACTGATTAGTGACACACTGAGGCATTGCCTTAGTACACCTCGTATTACCTATATTCATAAAATGTGCTCAGTAAACTTCCCATAGATGTGAATACATTTTTTGTTAGTAGTAAAAAGTCTTGATTTGTTGTACAATTCTTACTTGGTTATGACTGAATTATTCCCAACTCTTTACTACTGCATATAGCAATTAGTTCCAATAACTGGATAGAAATGATACACCATGCTTTTTGCAAAACTCAACTGTAAAAGTCAGTATGATCACACCTGTAGCTCTCTAAGTCAGACAAATAGCATCACATTCACTATTTACAGGGACTAGGTCCTTAAGAATAAATCACGAATGAATCATGCAATGCTTACAGGATCCCTTCTCACAAGCTCTCCATTGGGTACGACTTCAACCAGGTGGATGATGATAATCATGGAATTCAGAATGTAAGTCAGAAACATATTCTTGTGCAGAGTCACCCTTTGACAGCCAAGGCTCCTGGAAGAAAATGTAACAGAAAGCATTATCTAGTGCCAAAATGTTGAAGTACCTGGAAAAAAAGTTTTGGTAATATTTGTAATATTTCCTTTAACAATAGGTGAGAGTTCTGTAGAAATAAGTGAGGCTGGTCCCAGCTTAAAGGCTCATCACCACTTTTCTGCCTGATTTTTAAAAACAGTTTCCAGTCACGGAAGTTCCTAGTTTTCAGCCCTCAGCATGACTTCATACAATAACTCAAAGAGTGAGTGATAAAATCACTTTTAATTATAGCAAATGTCATGAAATTAATTAAGAGAAGGACTCTTACAAGAGAAGCCATTAGGGTTGGGAGGGTGCTTCTGATGAAAAGTCAAATATTCATTGATGTAACCAGGCAGAAATCGTGTGGCAAATGGGATAACAGAGCATGAAGTCAGAACCAAGGCTGCCCTTGACAAAGTACTGAATTTGTGTCCTTGACCGATTCCAGACTTTATTAAATCTCCATCATTCTTCTCTTTTGCCATTTCTTCTATCATTTTCTTATTTCTCATATTCCAACTAGAATCAATTCTGTGGTTCTCCCTTTCCACATCCTCCTGATGGTGGAGCTCAGACACAGTCAGAGAATTCTAAATAGGCTCAAATTTGATCTCATTAGAAGGCATATTGTGGTTTCCCTCTGAGGAAACCCATCCAAGTTCTGCCGATTATTGGCATAGCCATTTCCCACCTTTTGGGTACTAAACAATTTGTTTGATTTTTCATTCCTCTCTCCTCCACTTCATAAGCTTGTACATATGTATTTGTGTGAATGAGCACATAAATAAACATTAGTTTGAATATCCTATTTTACTTTTCGATGCAAATAGAGAGAACCCTGTAGGATGGCTATAACAAAATTGGAATGATTATCCTTGATGAACAAAAATCTTGCATTTACCATAATTGATCCTGTCAAAAAATGTTTAACATAATATGAAAATTCAAAACATTCAGTTAATGATGCCAATGATAGATCACAGTAACTATTTCTAAAAAAATTTTTCATGGAAGGAAATTAGGATTCTAGGAATTTTGAAAAGGGAATTCTGGGGAAAGATGAAATATGAGAATGGTCTGGGTTTATTTACAATGCTTTCCTAAATTTCAAATCAAAAGAAAATGTAATTATCTGTAGTAAAAAGTATATTTAAGTAATGAGATCATCTGTTAGGGCATTTTTTGATTATTGTAGCTACATCTTCCAACTTTCAGGAAGCATAGCCATTAGTAAATAGTAAATACAGAATATTTTAAAATTTTCAACTTGTTGATCAGGGATAGAATGCAGAACTTAATATTCAGGAAGGGTTTAGAGAAGAACTTACACACACACACACACATCCATGTACTACTTTATCTGGCAGCAGAAAGCTCTGTTAAACAAACCAAATCTAATTGGTTTTATAATAGTATTATAAAAGTAGGTTGCAAACTTAAGGCTTTAAAAAGAAAAAATTATTTATGCAAAACATCATACCCATTTATCCTGCATAAACTCTTCATTATTGAGACTGCTACATTAAACCTGTGACCTGCCATTTTTCATAGAGTCATAATAGCATTTTATAATTCTTCTCACTGGGGGGCAATTATCTGTGGTCTCATTATTGGATTCAGCCTGGCTTAAATCAACAGCAGTTGACATGATCCAGAACTAAAGAGTATAGATGGATGCATCAAAGAACGTCGCTATTCTCATGACTGTTTTTCTTTTGACCAGGTAGAGTTCAATAATCTGCCAATGTACGACATCAGTGTAAAGGACTGGTTAATACTCAAAACTCAAAAATCAAAATCAGAAATATACTTCCTTCGCTTCTAGCTTATTACTCCATCGCCCTCTTGTCCCTGCTTTATTATTTTTTGTTCTTAACACCACCTCCTGACATATCATCTATCTGTTTGTTTGCCTCTTATTTTCTCTGTTTCTGTCACCAGAGTGGGGGTGCTAAAGGAATTCATTCTGTCCACCTAGAAGAGGGTCTGATATCCTACAGGGTTTGATACTCATGTTTTTAAATTAAAAATCTTTACATAAGAGCTGTTTGCTTCTTCATGCTGTGACCAGTAAACAGCTTTCTAGTACCTCAAAGAATTACTTAAATGCTAGATTGTCTCATATCTTATACTTTGTATCATACTGAACACTTGCCAAGTTCTTGTTGTAGGTATTAACTAACTAATATTGAACATTATGCTGTTGTTCAACAGTAGCAAAAACCTCTCTCTAGTGCAGTATTATGTACATAATGAGAAAATGATCTGGTTTAAAGCTGGATAAACTGTTAGGTTCCAAAGGAAGAATATGACTAGTATAGAATATGAGTTTCTGTGTCTTAAAGTTTCAATATAATTTCTGCTTATTGAGTTTAAAAAATTTTATTACACTTACTTGATGACATTTACACTCAGCCTTTTGAAGCAAGTTAGAGGTACTTTAAGTTTATTAAAATTCATTCAGTAATCCAACACATATTACTGTGTACCCATTTGATAATCCAACACACACTACTGTATGATTCAGACCTTCTGGTAGATACTAGGGATATATGGGTGAACAAAACAGACAGCTTCTGTCTACGGGGACCTTATATACTACATAATTATTTATTTACTCTTATTAGGATAACTGTTCTGAAGGAGAGGCACAGGATGCTAAAGAGGTTAACTGAACTTAACATAAGGAATTAGGTGTTCAATTGTTTTCAATGCGAATATTTTGTTGCTTGAATGAACATGATCTGTCAGATCTGAAATGTCTTAAGTAGAAAAAGCACAAAACTGATATTAGCTATTCTTCATGCCTCTTTTTTTTTTTTTTTTAAGATTTTATTTATTTGACAGAAAGATCACAAGTAGGCAGAGAGGCAGGCAGAGAGAGGAAGGGAAGCAGGCTCCCTGCTGAGCAGAAAGCCTGATGTGGGGCTCGATCCCAGGACCCTGAGATCATGACCTGAGCCAGAGGCAGAGGCTTAATCCACTGAGCCACCCAGAGGCCCCTATACTTCATGCCTCTTGATGAAAATAGGTATTTATTTAGATAGACCAAACATTCCTTGCTTTTTGAATGGCAGGGAACCCCAAGTACTATAGATTCTTTAATAGCAGGATGATAAGACAACATCTACTTCTGTCTTGGCCCAACCAAAGTGTCATTCAGATGTGAGGAAGCGATAATGATTTACTTAGATATGACTCTCAAGATGCCATATTTTAAGGCTCAAACTTAATGTTATTTTCATGGTTTTAGTTTACTTGGTGTAAATCTTCCACAGTGAAAAATGTTTCAAGTAATTGGGACATTAGATATGCATGTGTGTGATTTGGGGGAGCTTGTAGTTGTATAAGAAGGCATTTAATATTTGCCTTAAGTTTTGCAGATTGTGTAAACCAGTTTGATATCACAGGATAAGGAACAGCAGTGTTCAGTTCTCTGTAAGACTGTAATGATAATCATATGCAAAATAAATAAGGAAAGAAGTCAGTCATAAACCAAGTAAAAGCTGTTTTGAGTTTACTGGTACATGTGAAAATATGCATTGCAATACCTGCTGTGATTGATACAAGCAGTTGTAGCTTTCTGTGTAACTCAAAGTTTTCTTTACCTGGCTATCCTATCTTGTTCACAATGGACAAGACAAGTGAGGGGATGGGAGGGAATATGGAATGGATTGCATTAAAACTCCTAGAAAAATTCGAAACCCAGTGTCTTATACATCTTTCCTCTCTGACAAGAGACTTTATACTTTTTGATTTAACACAGAATCTTTTTCCTTACGGAACTCCTTTTCAATCATTATTCTTGTCTCTTTTCCTATTACTGCTGTTCTATGAGGGAAGAGTTTGCCAAGACATGAGCAACAGTTATCTTTTAGGTCCTGTCATGTCAAGGGTGGGTTGGGAGAAAGGATGCCGGCTGTCTTTGGTGCCATTGATTGAGTGGTGTTTCTGGAGCACTAGGAAGGCAACCAGAGATGTATAATAGTGGCTACTCTACAAGTACAAGATAAAGTGTTAACTCTTCATCCACTTTGTAGATGTGACAGAGAGTAACAGTGCATACTGAGTGTGTAGCGTGGAATCAGTATTGCTTCTGGAGGTCCCTGTGGAAGCCCTTTTTTTGTATTGATACGGCCAAGGTAATGTAACATAGACAATGCAGAGCAATAAAGACACCCCCTGTCTTCCAACATAGATCTCTATCCACTTTCAGGCAAGAGTAATTAATATTCAAAATTCAACAATCAGTAAGGCATGAGTATCAAACAGTCAAAATGGATGTTAATGAATGTTTGATTGTGGTGATTTTTTTGAGAGAAAACAGTGAGATGTTTTAGTAATTTAGGATAATTCCACAGAAATGTCAATTGGTAAATTCCAAGTGGAACTGATGGGGTAAGTGAATTTTATTGCAAACTTGCTTAAAACGGTCAGGGAACAAACACAGATAAATGGCCACTTATGGGACTTTCTCAAGACCGTCTTCCCTAAGGGGATCTTCATCTTAACTCTCTTGTTGACATTTACTATGGCATCTAGTAGTGAGGGAGTCTTGCTGAATAAATTTGATGTTTCTATTTAATCCCTCTCCATACTGTTGCTCCTAACTATTTTTCCTGCAAAGAAAATGAGTATATATATGAGTAATCTCCCAGATTTTTAGCAGCAAAGTAATGGCAGTTCCACAGCCTCCTGTATATTTAGTAACTGTAAATTCCTCTGCAGGCTTTCTTAGCCTGCTGGTTTGAGGGGGACACCTGCAGGGTTATTCCTTTTTATAGACCCTATAAGGCACATTTTATGAGTTGAGAGTGAGATTTCAGTGGGATGATTATGAATGGGGCATTAGGTCTCAAAAGTGGAGCTGGGTGTAACTTCTCATTTTGGTTTCATGAAAGTTTTATGAAATTGATTAGATTTTGCAGAATAACTCAAGCCTGGGAATGCAGAATTAAGCAAGGGAGTGATGATTATATTTTTGCTCAGGTTTCACACAGATGATGCCACTTAAGCACATAAATCATAAAAGCTTCCATTGTAATGTGCAGTAAAGACGTTAAGGCTGATGTTGAGAATCTGAAAACAATTCTGGGGAAATGTTGCTAATTAAAAGATAAAATCCAGTGATAGATCAGAATTACCTTTTATTTTTTGCTTTTAATATTTATGAAATGCAAATATACAGAAAAAATCTGAACATTCAGAAATATACTTTAATTTTTTTCATACTTTAATTTTTTTTTTTTAAGATTTTATTTATTTATTTGACAGACAGAGATCACAAGTAGGCAGAGAGGCAGGCAGAGAGAGAGAGAAGGAAGCAGGTTCCCTGCTGAGCAGAGAGCCCGATGTGGGACTCGATCCCAGGACCCTGAGATCATGACCTGAGCCGAAGGCAGCGGCTTAACCCACTGAGCCACCCAGGCGCCCTCATACTTTAATTTGAAGAAAACAGATGCCCTTCAGATTTTTAATTTGGGTAGGTTTAAGATAAAATTAAGAACAAGTATTAAAATCAGATGTGACTGCTTTTCGATCTTAATATTGGTATCTCAGCATGTATGTTTTTCATATCCTATCTGTCTCTGGTTGTGTGTACTCTGGAGAACAAGCTATTTCAGTTTCTGTCTTCCCATTACCGTATTCAGATTATAAATCAATAAGACTTGATTTTCCTCCTAAGATTTAACTTGCTGTTTGGTAGGCTTCTGGAATTGAGAGACAGTAGGACAAAATTAGGTGCTTTCTAGACACTCTGCCCCCAGATTCTCTCAGGGGTTTGATCAGACTAATTCTGTTCTGGGTCTAACTGAACCAGTTGAGAAATACTTTACTTACGTGCTGTACTTTTAAACACACATCTTCCATGAAGATAGAAATTCGTATTAATATAGAAATGAGTGCTGAAGGAATATTCTTATTTTCTTTGCTGATTTGGCTCTCACGTTTCACTTATTTAAGTGACTTATTTAAGTGACTGTAGAAATAAGGAACTAAGAAATATCCCATTGACACTTTATTATCTTTAAACTCCTGAATACATGTATTAGTTGCACCATTACCAATTTTGGGGCTGTTTCTTTCAATTTTTTTCCTTTCAATTTTTTTATGGTTATATTAAAAATTTTAAAGGATAGAATTTTAGTGACAGACTTTTTAATCAAAGTTATATGGGAGCCATGATGATATATTTATTCACCATGGTCAAGTGCAGTTGAAAAATGGATAGAAATTCCAAGATTAATCATGCTATGTGTTTACTCTGATATATATATATTTAAAGATTTTATTTGTTTTACTTGGCAGATAGAGATCACAAGTAGGCAGAGAGGCAGGCAGAGAGAGAGGAGGAAGCAGGCTCCCTGACGGGCAGCGAGCCCGATGCGGGGCTCCATCCCAGGATCCCGGGATCATTACCTGAGCCAAAGGCAGAGGCTTTAATCCACTGAGCCACCCAGGTGCCCTACTCTGATATATTTTGATCATTATAAGTGAAAATACTCTTCTAGTCTAATTCTAATAATTAGTCCCTTCTGTCTTGCTGCTTTGTTTATATCTTTCTCCAGTTAAACCACATATGGAAGGAGCTCATTCTCTGTTTATTTAAATTATTATTTATTTACTATTACTTAATTATTATTATTCAGTTAACAAAAAATTGCTACTCAGTTACATTGCTTGGTCAGAGTAAGAACTTTGACTATGTAAGATATAGACCTAATGTGACAGTGGTATAAGATGAAGGCAAAGATTAAAAAGGGTCAAGGGAAAAATAATAATAGTAGTTATGTTCAGATGTGCTTACAGGTGTTCCCCCCCAGCTTAATTTTCTTTAGTAGTAGCATGATAATATTTTGACAAAAATCAAATTAAGATTCTGTTATACTATGTATGAATCACTGTATATTTACTTACATTATATATCTCACCTCTTTAAAGTGTGGAGGATTATTTGTAGTCTGATCCTATGAAGGAGCTTTTCTTGACCCTTTGTATAATTCCACACAACTAAAGAACATATTAGTTGAAGGAGACAGCCCAGTAGTTTAGACATTATTCAGAGTTCTCATGAAAGAGTAATATAGTGCCTCCTGCCTTTGATTTACAGAAATCACACCAAATATAGGACATGTCTAGGGCTGAATTGAACACACATTACCATCTCACACGTATGATGCAGTCATTCCTGAAAAACAGATTCAATGCTTCCAATTCTCCTTTATTACAAAATCAATACTTATATCAACTTAATCATTTTGTCATAGATTCTGCAATCAAGTGCCTAGACATGGCTTTGAAATAGAAACCTCCCTGGGATTTTACTCCTCAGAGTGTTAGAAGATAACTGGTTGATGATGCTCGGCTTGCAAGGGCAAAATATTGACACTTAACTCTTCTTCCAGAATCTGCTTGGTCCCAGCTGAGTGAGTCAGGACCAGAAGGGAGCCTTACCTTCCTTCTATGGCTAAACACCATTCTGAGCTCACTAGCTACACTTCTCTTCTGGCCAAATCCACCTGTGACAAGCTCACAATTAGACACGGTGCATTTGAGCCTCTGGCCATGGTCTCCATATTTTAGGAAGAGGGTGAAAGAAGGAAGAGCAGCCTCTCCTGAGTAGTTCTGCAATCTTAGCCATGGTAAGTGGAGCCTTTCACATGTTAACCCAATGTACCTACGGGCTCACAGGACTATTTCATTTGGGGAGGAAGTCATATTACCTTTGAAAATTATATGAATCCATCTTATTTTCCTCAGAGATAGGGTTAAAAAACCTGTTTTAAGTAATTCCACTTTCCTTACTACTCCATGATTCCCAGTGTTGCATTTCTCTTGTGGTTTGCAGAAGACGACCCTTATCCTAACTCGTACAGTTTACCATTTATTTCAGTACCTTAAAGAAGAAAATAAAAAGCAGATGCTATAAGGGTACTTACTTGAAAAACACGAAAATCCCCAGCGAAATCACCAAGGTGAAAATCGACAAAGAATGGCCCACAATAGCCAAGTAGTACAGAACGTATGCATTCTGGAACAACAATAACAAAACAGTTATAAAAATGAACAGGCAAATAAATGATAATAGAGGAGGGAAAATAGTTTCTATCTTTAATACCAGTGTAAATCAACAATTGTTCTCATCCTTTTAAAAATCCACTAAAATTACAACAAATGTTTCAGAGAATTATATTGAATCATAATATTTGGGGTTAACAGGTTAAAATTTTACAAGATTATCAGTTATATTAGAATATGCATGATGTGGTGGGAAGAACATCAGACTGGATTCATTAGCACTGTTCTTTACTCAGAGTACTAATCATTAAGTCTTTGTGTGATTCTCATAAGTCAGTCACTTCGTCCCTCTGGATCTCGGTAGGCCTCATCTCTAAAATAGTTTGGTCAAAACTAAATGATTTTTAAAACAATTATCTGCTGTGTATAAGAAACATCATTAACTACTGGGATACAGAAATTCTGAACATAAAAGGACAGGAAAAGATGATCTATGCAAACACTAACCACAAGAAAACTGGTATTATATCATAGAGGTCCAGATGTTAAGTCAGGAAGACAGAACAATTTTTAATTTCTATTAACTTAATAATATAAACTTAAACCACATAAAGCATAAAGCAAAAAGTGACACCATGCTCAATAGAATGTTTCTGAACATATGATACAAATGCAGTGTAGATAAGTTGGATCATTTCTATGCAGTTTTTTTAATTCCTGGGAGAAATGTGGCATTTAGGTATAGATCATTATGCTTCAACATTTGATTCTTGTGAATTTCCTTGTGAAGAGCCTGATATGGAAGCACTGATTCTGCTAAAAAGCTCTCAAAGCACGCAGTCTTTTGTTTGTTGATATGCATTTTTGCTGGACAGAAACAAATATTGCCTTTCTAGGCTTTAGAATTTCAAAATGAACTAATCAACTTCTCCTGAATGGTGGCTGTTGTACCTCTTGATGGGGCATTTACATATTATTATTTGCCAATTTCATTGATAACTACCCTCCTAATGGCACCATTTTTATCCTTGCAGAAATGATGACAAAGTTGGAATCGTTGGTTTATAGCCAGAGCTGATAAAGACTTCAAAATAGCGTACACTCCCCTTCTTAGAAAGTATTTAGGAGTCTCTGCACGAAAAGAAATACTCAGCTCCTGTCTTTTCTCCCACCAGTTTATTTTCTGGCTACTTTCCTGACTTCACCAACTAGATAAAACTAGAAGTGGCACTTTTTAAGAGTTCCTTCTTTTAAACAGTTCACGATATAGAATCCTCTTACCATTTAAAATACTGTTTTTAATTTGGATATATAGCCGTGCGCCTAACCTCTGTCACTATTTTATTTTTATCTCTGTATATTTTATTTTTAAGAAAACTTTATATAACAATAGGTCTCCACTGTAGCACCAGGAGGCTGCTCATGGCGTAGCCTGTGTGGTTAAATACTGACTGACTGTTTCCCCCAGCACCTTGGGGAGAGGAGGCTGACTGTGGGCTTGGTGAGGTTTTTTTTTTATGTTGTTGTTGTTGTTGTTTTCCGATTTCTCATGCATTTGGAGAGTACGTATCTGGGTTTTTCCCATTGGCTTAAATGTTTCTGAGCTGAGACGATATTATGAATATTTAACAGGGGGTAAGACATAAATACTAACAAATCAGAATAGACAAAACTGCCACACCTGTATCAACAGGTAGCTGAGAAGTCTCATTCTAAGTGTTCCTTCAAAGCCTGATAGGAAAACTATAATGGGCATCCTCAGGCAGGGAACTGGGGGCAACTGTCACTTGGGGAAAAAATTTGTGATTTTCGCACTCTTCTGGTAGAAGACCTAAGATCTTAGATCTTAGAGAGTCCTTGGAAATGCTGCCTAACATCTGGCCTCGTGAGAAATCCCATCATCTCTTCCATGGACAATATTTCCCTCATTATAAATGGCCTGATTCTCTTGGAACTCTTCGACACTGAGTTCCAACCAAGAAGTAAAATGTCATTTTCTCTAATGCTACTTCAGAAAGTCCCTAGAACTCACAGGCCATGATATAATTTTCTTCTAGAGAACTGGTTGGCTTCTTGGTAGCAGGTATTTTAGTTATGCATACATTTCTATGTAAAAATAATGACATTCTCACCCAATACCCAAACTGGAAATGAAACCCACCTTCAGTTTCTCAGGAGTGAAAGCGTTACACATAGTATAGTTGGACCAGGTTCGATTGTTCTCAGGATGCTTATACCACTCCCCATTCTCATCACAGTATTTTGTAACCTTTTCTGTTAATGAGACATAACAGTTATTACATTGCGATCTCAAAACACCAAGAAGGAAAAATAAGGCTTACAAGCCATTCCACAGCATTAATCCCTTTATAGAACTTGAATGTGAATATAGGTCAAAGGAGACTACCATGAATCATGCATTTTACAAGATGTTTTAGTACGTGTTGTCTCGTTTTATCTTCAGCAAAGCCAAGTAAGGCAGAGGTTGCTATCTCCACTTTACAAACAGGAAACAGAGTGAGAGAGGTTATAGAGTCTGAAGTCACCAGAGAGTGGGTCAGCTGGGATCTAATCTCAGGCCCATCGCATTCAGAAGTGCTATCTCTACTGTACCTTATATTTTTTAACAAACCCTACCTTTTTGATTTTAGATAGGAACTATGTGAGACTGGCAAGACCATACTTTTCTTCATTTATATGCTTAATGTAAATTTGTTAGAAAGTTACATAGAAGAATTTTAAATTGTGAATTTGCTGAGACAGTCATCAGACAAAAACTATTTAAAGAATCACAATTGGACCCCAACAATATTTCAGAAAGGGTTAGGACTAATCAACATAGAAAAACTGATAGTGACAACAGGTCCATGGTTTTGCTAATGCTATTTGTCAGTGATGACCATTCCAAGCTTATTTGCAATTTTAAAAAAGTGGCTTGTAATGAAGCATTTTATCTTTATTGTATTGTCAGAAAGTAGCTTACTATTTTATCAAAAGGAAATAAATTCTGACAAAGCTATTTAGCTACAAAAGGCAAATTCTATGGAAGAGGGTGGGATGTTCCCCCTGAAAAAGTTTGTTCCAATCATGGACAAGACTGTAGGAGATATTAATTTGTTCTGATGTCACCAAAGTCTAGGTCTAGGCATTTCCTGGTTCTACCCATTGCAGCTGTAAGAACTTGTCCTTCTCCACCTGGCAAATCTTTAAGTATTTGATGAAAGGATATGTCTACTCTAACTTCCTTTTCCAAACCAAACATCCCCATTTACTCACAATACACAGTTTGGTGTTCCTTCACTGCCTGGAGCCGTTCGGCATGTGCTCGATATTGGTATTTCCCTCTGAAATACTCTGTTTGGACTGCCCCATGAAGAGGACAGCTTGCTGGGGCGCCTGGGTGGCTCAGTGGGTTAAGCCACTGCCTTCAGCTCAGGTCATGATCTCAAGGTCCTGGGATCGAGCCCCACATCGGGCTCTCTGCTCAGTGGGGAGCCTGCTTCTCCCTCTCTCTCTGTCTGCCTCTCTGCCTGCTTGTGATCTCTGTCAAATAAATAAAATCTTAAAAAAAAAAAAAAAAAAGAGGACAACATGCTCAGAATTTCACTCCAGGGAGGGAGCTTTTTACAGATTCTCAGGCCCAATCCCCAGAGATTCAAATTTGCTTATCTGAAGAGGTAACCAGGCATCAGCATTTAAAAAAAAACTCAACAATTCCGAAGGGTATCAAGGTTGAGAATCATGGTCCTAAACTGTATATTGACCTTCTTGCCTCTTTGCCATTAACGTTGATTGAGTGTTTGACATTAAAGGCAGCGCCCTAAGCATATCCTTGTTAAATGCGCTTTTTACATTCTAGCATATTCCTACAGGCTACCAGCCTCTTTTGAATTTCAGTGCTGTTATTCACTCTATCACAACCTGTCTTTTACCAAACACTTCATCTTAAAATGAAATCTCTGTCATTTCATTAAACTGTTTTTGTTTATTATTAAAATATAGCCTTGGGTCAATGGTAAAATCCTAATGAAATTAAGTGTGTTGGATATACATATTTTTAATTTTTCTTTTGAAGTAGATCGCCCCCCACCCCCACTTGAGAGGGTTCTTTCTAAAAACCAGGCTGATAAGATGGATCTATGCCTGGAAATCCATGTTTTGCTGACCAAAAGCTTGCCTTTTAGTCAATAATTATAGCCACTTTGGCAAGAGCCCATTGCTGCTCTGTAACGGCCTTGTAGCCTCTATTACAGAAAAGCTCTTTATGCCAATCATGTTATCTCTAATATAGTTGTCAAGTCCAGATGAATGAAGCATCATTTATTGGGAAGAGTCAGTAAAAGCCAGAAAGATGATCATCAAACAGCTTTGAGTTGGAGTTTACAGGAAAGTAGTGCTGAGGAGGGCAGGGCACTCAGCCCTTCCTCTTTGCACAATGAAAATTTTCAGAAGTGGCTGGCTTGAATTGGTCTTTAAAGTAGTCCCCTGTAATCTCATTTTCATTATCTCTGTCTTACTCGGGTAGAATTTAAGATCTCATCCTTGCTGGAAGCGCCAAAGCATTTCTTAAACACTGACACAGGGAGAGATGAATTTCTCTGCTCTAATCTGGATTCTGGAAACTTTCTTGCCTAGATTTTACCATTTGACGATTGTTTTCTATCTTAACTGAAATTCTCACTTTTGTAACCTCTTGTCATTCATACTCAGTGAGCAAAGGAACACAGATGGATGGACTGGTTGACCATGAAAGGTGGTAGAAACTCTGACCAAGCAACTTGTGGAAAAATCTGAAAGTCAGGGTTGTTTTCTCCAAGTCTCTTACACGTGAAACAAACTTTAAAATGCTATTTCTAGTTCAGACCAGATAATTCAGTGAAGATCTTCTTATCAGGACCTTCCCTTCTACTGACTGAATGTTCCTGTTCCTCTTCCATGGAACCACTTCCAAAAGGATACTGAAGGAAGGAGGAAAATGAGCACCGTGAAGTGTGGAGGGCTCACTGTGTTCTTTTATATCACATCTTGTGAGAAGAGGTCTGGAGCTTGAAGTGGAATGACCCGCTCCCCTGGGGCCCCGCCAGCCAGTTCATCCTGTGGGGCAGCTTAAACACACTCTGCAGCCTCAGGCTCGCTCTACTCTCCCCAGCAAACCTCGCCTGTTAACTGGGGCTTAACTGTGCCTGTAGCTTCCATTCATCATGGGGGTCTCTTTTATAACTAAGATACATACTCCCTTTTCAGTCTCTTAATCTCGGTTAATGCTTCAATGGGACAGATTTTCTATCTAGTTTCTCGGAACAAAGTTTTTCTGGCCCCAACACCGCTAGTCCCTGAAGCTAGCTGGCTACTGCTTTTTACCTCTCTGGGACCCGCCTTCCTCCATTGTCTGTATCACTCTCATCTGATGCCGCTGGTACAGCTACTCAGTGTACTGGCTGAACTTTCCAGGCATCTGCCTCTTTCTTTATTTTTCTTTATTTTATTTTATTTTCTTAACACACTTTCATCTTGACTGCATGTTTCATCACAAGCAGAACTTTAAGAGATCTTCATGTCCAGGTTATACTCCAAACTAATTAATTCAGAATGTCTGGGGTGGTACCAGGCATCAGGATTTTGATAAGTTTTCAAGGTTCTTAGCCAAGTCGAGAATCACTCACCACCAGCCCCTATCCAAATCCATTCCCGGTCCTTCATGTGTCTACTCTCTGGCCTGAGGCTGTAAGACAAACTCAGATACCTCTTTCCACATTCTTTGCGTTGCTCCTGACCACTAACCACTGAGCATCATGGATTCCAGACATCGAATCTATCTGGATAGCTGACGTTTCTGAGATACGTCGCATCAGCCCCTCTAGCTTCTTCCTTACTCCACTTGGTAGATGGTACCCCTAGACTCTCATCCTCTCCATGTATCCTGATTCAATTTCCAATTATACCAGTGTGGCTAGATGAAGGCCTGAAGGAAAAACATGTCTTCCCTAGGAAATTAACATTTTTTTTTTAAGTATTCTAAGTGCTTTTAATCTGCATGAGTGAGTGTGCATGGGGAATTAGCAATACTGTTTCTCAAATGCTTTTCCAAGGCTGTTGTACTGACTTGTAAAGAGAGGGTTAGGTAAGAGCTCAGGAGACTTGGTTCGCTTGCAATTTTGTATCAAATATTGTGTGAGTATATACATTTAGATAATACACATGAAATTGTTTTGAAAAGTAAAAAATGATACTCAATGAGAAGTATTCCATGTTACTTTTATAACTAAAATGAATTTGGTGTCACTTATTTATTTAACACACATTTGTTGACCGCTCACGTTGTGCAGGGCCTGGAGGGGGATGTTAGTATGATCCATTCATTTTATCATTAGTTTTATTTACCAAACATATATTAATAATCTACTGTTGGAAAAGAAATCTAGCAAGTGTCTAGAGTTACTATCTTCTGATTTCTTTTCCTTTACATATGACAGTTTTATATAACTTCCAGTGTTACATAAAATTTCCATTGTGTGTACTCTACCAGTCTCATATACAGAAAGTCTAGATCAAGTATTTGCATAAGTCATCAAACGTGCGACAGCTGAAAACTGAAAAACAACCACCTTTAAATAAAACCTCAAGAGTTAAAAAATTAATTTAAAATTAAGTATTTGAAATACATAAAAATCTAACTTTCATTTAGAATTGGAGACCCATGTGCACATTGGACCAGTAACATGACCTAAAAAATAAGGAGAGCTTGAAATACTTGTACAACTGGGTGATATTTCACATGAAGAAAGGCTTCAGAAAGTGCTGAAACACATAGAGTATGATTTGATAGGTATCCTTTACATCTGATTTTCTTTTCAGAACCATGAAAATTCTAAAGGATTTATAGCAAAATATGAAATAAAAAGAAATATTTTACCTGTTGGATCAAAGTCTGGAAAGTAATCTGGGCAGTACTGATGGGACAATACTCCAGCCGGTGTATCATCCCAACACAGCCATCCATCCCAGGTACGGTTGCAATACGGACCTGATGATTCAGAAAGAAATTAATATTGACGTTGGAAAAAGTTGCAGAATCATCAACAGGACTTAACAGTGTTCGATAGGATCTAGCCATTTAATAGTTATTCTGGAGCTCTCTGTGTGCATATAGAAATATTAGAAAGAACAGCAGCAGCAACAAAATAAAGATATTAACTTTACCAACTCTTAATCAAATTTACATTTTTATAGGTTTTCTCCATTTGCTCTTCAAAAGACATGCATGTCATCTGTATGGAATCTTTCCTCCAAAATCTTTCCTTTAAAATATCTTCAGAGGGGTGCCTGGGTGGCTCAGTGGGCTAAAGCCTCTGCCTTGGGCTCAGGGTCCTGGGATCAAACCCTGCATCAGAATCTCTGCTCAGCGGGGAGCCTGCTTCCATTCCTCTCTCTGCCTGCCTCTCTGCCTGCTTGTGGTCTCTGTCTGTCAAATAAATGAATAAAATCTTTTTTTAAAAAAAGAAAATATCTTCAGAAATGCTGCAAAGAAATCTTGCGAAAGTATATGCAATATCACCCCTGGATAAGAGGCTTAATTTGAAAAAATTCTATGGCTTTAGAACATACAGATCTTCCTAAACATTAACTTAAAATTGGTTGCCTTGGATGGCTCTATTCTTAATTTTTTAAAAGATCTATTTATTTCCTTGAGAGAGAGAGCAAGAGAGTACACACAAGAGCAGGGGAGGAGCAGAGGGAGAAGGCAAGAGAAAATCCTCAGACTCCCCGCTAAGTACAGAGCCTGACTCAGGGCTTAATCCCACAACCCTGAGATCATGACCTGAGCAGAAATCTGGAGTCAGATGCTTAACAGACTGAGCTGCCCAGGCATCCCTTGGATAATTCTATTCTTAATCCAAGGGTTTAAAATTCAATTGTTCAAAATTCCTATTGGAGTTGCATTTGTTAGACAGTTAACAGATTACGTATAAAACTAGTCTTATTATTTTAGAATCACACTTTATTAGTGACTAAAGCAATGCTCAGTTTGAGCAGTTTATGTATTTATCAGCTTTGGCTCCAAGTAGTTTCTCACTCCTTTCAAAATTTAATCTACCCTAACACGTGAAGATTTGCCTCTATAAAGCTATCCAAAAGATTAAGACTCAGCCTTGGAAGTCAGTTCTTAGAGAGAAAAAGAGAGAGAGAAAGGAAGGAAGGAAAGAAGGAAGGAAGGAAGGAAGGACGGACAAGAAAGAAAGAGAGGGAGACAGATGGCGATGGTGGGAGGGAGGGAGGGAGGAGAAAGAAAGGAATAGAAAAGAGCAAAAAGATTAAAAAGAAAAGAAAAAAATCTCAATATAATGATCATAGTCTGAAAGTTCAACCTCCCCAAATGATTAGGACTGAAGTGCAGGAGCCTGCTCTCATTGGTCTCCGAAAATAAATTTCGTGTTTCTATCGTTTCATTTGTTTCAGAGGAATGGTTTGTCTGATGTGGGCAGAGCCACATCTAATAACTTTTCAGGTTCTTAAAAACACATTAAAACTGTGCAGACGGAAGAATAACATGTACCTGTCTTTTAATGGTCTTGAGTTTTGTTTAAAGGAAAATGCTAAAAATAGGAACTAGAAATTAAAACTTTAACTATTTGAAGATAAACCACACGTAGAAATAGAATATACTTAAAAAATATTCCCCCTACCAAGTGGTGTTATCTTAGAATATACAAGGGTACACATGGTCTTGTTGGGACTTTTCAAATGCTTTAGTGGACAGGGGAGAGAACTGGATGTAGTAATGTTTGGCAATCACATAGCCTTCTATAGCTAATAGAATGAGCTTGGTTCTGAAAATATTTGAACAGTCCCACAGAGCATTCTAGAGAAGGTGGTAGATAAACAATGCCTGCCTAGGAGACAGATTTTACTAGTTCCTCTGAGAACTGGGGGTAGAAAAGAGAAAGGAATAGCCAGAGTTGCCAACCCATTGACAGTTAAGGAAAGATACTGCCTCATTAACCCAAGCAAGACAGGGTTTTGACAGGATTGACCTGAGGCTAATTCTCTGCCCAATATTTTCCACTTCCCTTCCTGTCATTTTCCAGTTCCTTTCCATCACTTAGCCCTGTATTGTTCCTCCTTGCCAGGTGTGAATACTGAGTTATTATAGTAATTTTGTCATGGGTGCTGCTGTTAGCCCAAAACCAGTTGGGTGAGCCTGGGCAAAGAAAGTAGACATGTCTCCAACATGACATACACAAACATACCATAATTTGAAAACCACTGTTAAAAATGCTGGCATATTAAAATTAGTCAAAACATATTTATCCACGGAAGAAAATGAGCCTTTAATGATGCTTGAAAACATATTTGCGGAGATCCATCTTCTTACCTTCTCCTTGGTATGGGGGTAACTGCTGCATGCGGTCATAGCATTTGTACTGCGCATCCGACATTTTCTTTCGTCCTAGGACGTACAGAAATGGCTCGGACTTCATATTGGGGGGATAGGTGTTATTCGAATTGGCAGGAAGAATTGGGGTTGGGTGCTGTATTTAAAAAAAAAACATTGGTTACTTACACAGAGCGGGAATGGGTGAATGCAAAAATAAATGAAACAATCAAAAAGTTTGAAAACATTTTCCTTCATGAGTAACAATTACGAATAGTCTCCACCTAGGATATTTTTCTTCGTAACTAAAAAGTATATTTATATTTCATCTACAAATTCCACCTACAAATTTCACATTTGTATTTGTTCCATTCACTGCTAAAAATGTATAGCACCCACCCAAACCCACGCACCTCTTTATCATATAAGAGTGTTTTAATTTTATTATCACTGTAAAGTTTATAAGTAAACAAAACAAATAACCTGATTTCCAAAAAATACTAACATTAAATCAATTTTGCCCTCTTTGGAACTTCTAATAATCATGAGTCATACTATTAAAAATAGATATATTACTGCAATAAATAAGCTTTTATATTAGATTATTTTAGCTTTTTAAAAATTTGTGCTTAGAATATGTACACTGCCAAAAATTCACCCCAGTTTTTCCACAGAACAAACAAAATCTGTTCTTCTGAGATATTCTGCGTTTGATGCTTGGCCTCAATATCTTTAATTTGGTTTCATCAGCAGATGATTTACACAGGGTATTTATTCTCACTGCTGAAAACCAATGTAAATCTTAAATATTTCTCCTAGTGCTTCTGCTTTTTTTGGTTCAGGTGGACAAGGGTCACGATCACCATCTGACCCATCGTCCCAAGTTGTGTTTATTAAGAGTTCAATCTCTTTTGTGGCCGTGATGTTTTTGGTGGTGCCTGAATCTGTGATTTTCTATATCCGTTTTCCACATAGAGACTTTTTTCAGAGAAGACTGCAAGCTTCAGCCCGCACTGACTTTTCTTCTTCTAAAGTTAAGAATACTCCTTGCTCTTTTTCTATCACACCTGTTAAACACACTGCTTATTTGGCCTTATTCTGTCTAAATTATTCTAAGATTAAAGTTTCCCCAAATGTACCGATGGCAGAAATAGCATTGGGTACTTTTTTTTTTTTAATGCCTCACAGTCTCTAAAACAAACTCGTTTTTATTAAGTTGAGCTGTATAAGTCAGGCGACTCATAGGAGAACCACACTGTTTTCCAGTGTGTGTCCTTGTGAAGACGGGCGTCCTATCCTCTAAGATAGTTTGGCTCTAAATGCTAAACTATACAGTGCATGATACAGCAACAATTCAGAACAGACGGAGGACAGAGAGCAAGAGCAGTCAGGGATGACTACAGATAACAAGGGAGACTTTGAATTGGACTTCAAGTGCCTGTCCAAGCCGAGGAGAGGGAAAGCTTTCTGGATGGAGGGAAAGGAATGCATCTAAGTTCCAGAGGTAGGAAGTGACATGTGTGAGACACTGCAAGGAAACCATCCTTCCTGGAGGGGAGCATCTTTGGGGGTTAGTAATAAATGGAGTCAAGGAAAATCAGGAAATACAGAGCCCTAAGAAAATAAATACAAAGTGCATGGTGCAATGAAAGGTTCAATACATTTTAGCTAATGTTACTACAACATGACTAAAATAAAAATCTCATGCCAGTTTTTGATCAGTGAAGGTTGCGAAAGGAAAGTGTTAGGAAAATTCATGTGGTGGGCATCAGATGTCCACAGATCAGAGCTGGGGAGGGAGCCAGGAAGCCCAAGGCATGACTGGATCACAGCAGGAGGGAGCA
Organism: Mustela putorius furo; assembly: GCF_011764305.1. NCBI lineage: Eukaryota > Metazoa > Chordata > Mammalia > Carnivora > Mustelidae > Mustela > Mustela putorius. Next base: position 36,481,912 of record NW_025421998.1, read on the forward strand.
GGGAAGCACAGCCCTCAGCATTCTCTCAAATAATAAAAAGATATATTTGAATATAAGGAAATACAAGGAAAGGAGAACAGTAATAGTCTGATAGCTCTGATATTTTAACCTATATAATGGAAAACGTGGGAGTGCCCTGAGAAGGGAGAAGTTGGGCAAAGAAAACCCTTAGAGGGGGAAGAAGGTAAGTTCTCTTTTGTACTTGTTTTGAAGGTGCCAGCAAGCCATCCAAGCAGAAATTGCTTACCAACAGAAGAGGTTCTGAATACTTGATACTTCTAACTCTAGATGGACACTTACTGTGAGTATGGCTGATACTACTCTTTAACTATTAGGATTATTTCTAATTTTAATGCCTCTTAAGTGTATGACAATGAAAAGAGAAATTAATGTACTGGCAGAAATTATTTAAAAATGTACAGATCCTTTACCAATGTAGTTGAACATCATTGTGCCGTCATATGACCCTTTCTTACTTATTTTAAGACCAACCAATTGGCAAATAGTCATGGTTTGCTAGGAAGTCAAGCATTATGTTAGCAACTGAGGATACAGTGCTGGATAAAACAAGCATAGATCCTGCCCTCGTGGAGCTTACAGACTAGCAAGAAGGAGCAACATCATAAAATATTTTCAGACACCAGAAATTGTGACAGTAAAGAATCATCAATCACTGAATGCTCAGAAATTCCTTCAGGAATTGGAATGTGTTTTGGGGGTAACAAAGACTTATTTTGAAGAGATTTCATGTTAAGACTTCATTTTGGATTGTATGAACCTACATTTGTATGAACACACGTGTCTGTGCATGTTTTAATAATCTCACTAGAGATCACCATAACCATGGTCTTTAATAGATCATTGTGTTCCTCACAATAAGAGATATTAATTACAGGTTAACCTTGGGCATCTATTTTACATTTTTTGTGCCTCTATTCTTAGAATCTTTCATTGACATGAGAATTATCATTTCATGTATTACTTATTTATGGGCCATCTTTCTCACCATATGCAAATCATATTAGAGGATGGAATGTGATGTCATATATAACATTTATATTTTAGATATTAGGGGCTATTTTGTTTAAGTTTGGCATTCTTTCCAGAAGTAACATTCTGAATTCTATCTTTAAATGGACTGGGCAGCCAGTTAAGAAATGTTCCTGGAAACCATGGTGGGGGGGCATTATGTACAAAGATATCAAGAGGAAAACCCTGTACTTGTAGTTTCAATTACAGCATTATTTGTTCTAATGCAGTTTTAACACCAGTAACAGTATAAATATGACCATCTGAAAGAGCCGGTGTCAATCATGTGGACGATAGTAGCATCAATCCTACCATTCTTGCAATATTGAAACAAACTCCAGTGAACTTGGTTTGGAGCCTGGTTCCATAGAGATTGTTTCAACACTGAAGGAATGAGAAATTAGAACTCCTGTTGTAGATAAGCCATAGTGGTCTGAGTCTGCTCCTTGTCTGGTTCGTGTGTGAGCTTGATGATGGAATCTTTCCAGTGGTAACTGAATGTTTCAGTGATTTTTTTTCTGAAAATAACATACACATTGAGGAATTCTGTCTATGTAGGTGGACATAGACAGATATATATATAATTCCAAAAATGGAATTACTACTGCTTGACAATAATACATATACAAATTTCATAAAGTTCATTGGACATATACACTTTTTTGCTGACAATAAAAATGTCACTTTTGTACCAATAAAAATGGCTAGTGAGGTGGTAGAGTTTTCAGCAATATAGAGGCAAAATAGAAGCATAGTGAGTAGATAAGACCACCAAGAAATGTGAAAGATTTAAAAAAAATTTACCTATCATAAGTATTACATTTATGTTATATCTTTGGGGTGTAAATAAATATTTTATGCTCACGTGAGGGTAGAGATGAGATGTTAAGGGCACATTGCTTTTGTGGATAACGATTGGTACTCAAAGGTTTACATACATCTTACATGATTTTACATGATTTTTCCAAAGCAAAACAAAAACCAACCTCTTAATTGTTGTCCTGTGTAGCAGTTTAGCCACCGTATATGTGATGTCACTCCTAAAGGTGCAAGCAAATGGCGCCACAAATACGACTGCCAAGCTGCCACCAATACCTGTAGTCCTCAGCCGAAACACCGCTGGTTCTTTCGGGTAATAAATACTCTGCTTCCCACATGCCAGGTACTGTTCTAGGTGCTGGAGACTCAGCAGTGAAGAAGACTAGCCAGGTCCCTGCCCTCATGGGGCTTACATTCTAGGTTTCGTGCACACTCGTCATGGAGTTTAGTGGAAAGCAATCTGGTTTGAATGGTCATGGAGTCAAGGAATTCCTACTTTGATGTAAGACAACCAGCCTACTTTTGGGTTACAGGTGGTTTCTAGAAGCACAGAGACAAAAATAATTACAGGACTGTTCTGTGTAAAACTTTAAGAAACGGTCCATCTCTTCAGTGGTTTAAACCTAATGAACGTGGGAACCCATGCAATGGTGCTAGCATAGGGAAAGATTCCTAATGATTATCAGAGACACAACTACTCTAAAAGGAACATGATTCTAGAATCCACAACCTGATAGAACCAACAGGATTCTGATGTCGCCATCCTTAATACTGACAATGTAGATGTTAGGATTTTATTTGTAGGTTTCAGTTACTTACACTTTTCAAAATAAGAATGGATAAAACAGAACTTTGTAAAGTATTAGCCCTGGTTTTTCCAGATAGCATCAGATGGTTGGTGTCCTATGTACTTTCTATGCAAGCATTATATAAACAACAAAACTGCTGCATAATTTTAAATTCTAAGCAAATAAGGGAATGCAGCTTAATTAACAACAGAATGCTTCTCCAAAGAAACTAGTTTTTCTATGTCCTCATCATCGTTGTTATAATTATCATCATCACTACATTTTTGAGGCTCGCTATGTGTCAAGCCCTGTCCTAAGTCTATTTATTGCATTACTGTAGGTAAGGGAGAGAAAGTGAGGGGATGGTTTTGCTTAATGTAAACTTAGGCTCATGGAATGTGGTAACAAACTGATACTTTAAAGAGCATTTGGAAATCAGGTTGGTAGAATTCAACAGACACACTCATAGTGGTTTTTCAAACCAATGTACTTAAGAAACAATATTTTATAGTGATTTAAATCAATATCGCTTTATTAAAAAATTTAATTTTCTTGGAGGAGTATCCATTGTGAAACACAATGAATGTTTTAGGAGGAAACCAACATATCAAAAATTTTTTATGGTAGAATTCTCCAAATCAAATATATGAACCAAATACAGGATAAAGAAGCAAATTTCTCTTTGTCACAGCAGAGAGCACAAAATCACTCAGGTACCCTGTGCAGCATGTTTGCTAGCAAAGAGATGCTCACAAATCAGAAAACTTTTTTGTCCATGGCTCAAATACATGAAATTCTTTTAATGTCTGAATTATAAGATATATTGGGTAAAAGTTTTGAATAACATATCAGAAATGATCTCTCATCTTTGCAGTAGTATTCAAACTGTCTTATTTGTATCGAGTAAGTTACTTTAGTAACTTAGTAACTACTTTTGTTCTGTCACTGTCGAATATAATTATATGGTTTATGAAATAAAATTATTTAGAAATATTTACATGTAATTGATCACAAGGGTTTAATTTAAGCTCTAAAAATAATAATATCAATTATGAATTGGCATATATCACTATTTCTGCAACTATAGAATCTCATATAGGTCATGGGCAGTTAGAGACAAAATTAAATATGCTAGTAGTTCCTAAAATATTCTTGTTTAAGTGTTTTTATTATATTTACAATGACATGAAGTTACTTGCATTTCCAAATACTGGATTACTTTTAGCAAATTATACTATATTTTATCTAAAGATTAAAATAATACAACAATATTACATAATAAAATAGACTATACTCATTATCCAAGTAGATACAAAAGGGCCACATTAACAATCATACCCATAGACCATTTATTTAATGTATATCATTACAAAGTAAAAATTCCCTTAAAAATCAGATGAACATTTTTGGAATATTAGTACTTTTTCCTGAATAATGTTAAGAGAAATAGTTTATGCAAACTTGTAAGCCTATGACTATTCATGAATTAAAAATGTAGGTTCTGGAACCCTGGGAGAGTTTTGTTTAGGTGACTATAATAATATCAGGTACTGACTGATTTTTATTGCCCTTATGATTCATTGGTCACTGTTGTTCTGATGTGCTAGAAAGGATAAGGATAAAGACAACTCCTAATTTATTTATGTAAAATTTACTCATCTCTCTTTCATGTGTGTTGTGGAAGCTGATATGATGGTGGGTTAGTGAAGTCAACACAAATAAATAGACAGGCCCCGGTAGCATTTTCTAAGATAATTGCAGTTCTGACTTCTTGCTAACCATTTAGAAATAAAACAATATAAAAGCTCATAAATTGGACATGATTTAAAAGGTTAGAGAAGGAGTTATGAAATGACATTGGTCTGTTAAGACTTAAGATTCTTAGTTTTTTTGAGGGATGCATTTAAAATTAATAACCTGACTGAAAGTGTTCAGATGTTTGAAAAAGACAGGAGCCTAGAAACTGTTTCAAATCCACCTGTCTAACATGAAAAATGTTTTACCCAGGAACATTATTAACCTTTCATGTTAAATTCCAAGATAATGTGGATATGTTTCAAGTTAATGCTAAAGTTTTGTAAACAAAGCTCACATTTCTCAGGGAACCATAACACTAATCTAAATTGGGAAAATTCAGAGTGTGGATCTGTTAACAAAATATCAATAAAAGGATAGTTTTGAGGAACTTATGGCTGGTGGAACTTAGTTTTGGCAAGATGTCTACCCTTCCAAATGTCTATTCAATCGTATGCTCTATTTCAGCATTCCTGATTAATGTAGCTTAAAAATGATGTTTTACTTACATTTAGAAAGATGAAGAGTACCAAGCACCGGCGTGTGAATGTGAACTTCATTTTTGGTTTTTGAAGATGGTCGTCCAAATCCTAGAAAAACATAAATGTAACAAAGACATTTACATCAATAAATACAGCTTTAATCTTGACTAGAGTTCATTTCTTTTTCTTCTCTTTCTATTTCACTTGGAGAGGATCATGTCCCAAGACACTCTACATAAAATTCATGTATGTAAGCAATATGCTGGGGATGCAAATATAGTCGCATGTTCTACGCCCCTTCCTTCCAGCCAGGGAGGACTGGTGTCTGGTCGTTGTCAAAAGTCCTATTATGAAATTCCGGAACCACCTTTACCTATCAGGACCAAAATAAAGGATTCGGAGAAATCAAGAGCAGCCAATGTGGACTTCAGTTAATCCGTGGCATCAGTAAAACTGCTGAAAATTTCAGTGGAAACATCCACAAAGAAATCATTTCACTGGACAGGAACGAATACGACCTAACGATTTGTGAAGGATCGTTAGTCATCCCTCTAGGTAATTTAAGGCCAACTTTGACTTGAGTAGTCTTATTTAGAGCCTTGAGCATTTTTCTTTCCTACAAAATTTTCTACAAGCTTCAAGTTGCTACTAAGAATGAATTTCTTCAATAGCAAGGACTGACTATGTCACCTAACAGCTCACCATTCCTTCTCACAAGCATGTAAGAGAAACATGCGGCTGTGTCACAAATAACAATTTTTCGTGACTGTGCAGATAATTTTACACAAGGAAAGGTAATAAAAAAGCAAAAAATTAAATATGTATATATATATTTTTTTCATCAGTGATATTTGTGTGAAACTGTATTTCACCTAAGGGTGAGTGGTTATGACTGCATCATATGTCTTATACTTTCTCCTAGGTCTAAGTTAGTATCTACATTGTTTGCCTGGTTTACTGGCTCCCAAATGAGTAAGTTGTATTCCATTTATATATTAGTACTATGGGAAGAGAAAATGAAGAAGAAATTAAAGTTTTCTCCCAGTTTGCTAGCCTGGGTAAAAGGATGGACAGTGAAGGAATTCAAGAAGGGAAGTAGGGGAAAGAGAAGGAGATTTTAATTTGTCTTCTCCCTCAATGGAAAATATTGCTACCTGAGTATTGGATGAGTCTTATTCTGGGGTGAAAGGTAGGACTTTTGAAATGTATTATGGGGGAAAAAAAAGAAATGTATTATGGGTACTCATGAAATTAACACAGCTTCCCTTAACTAGATCCTGCTTTTTTAGAGGGAAATTATAGACATACATTGAATTTCTAACGGTCTGCTGCTTATGGTGGTCCTATGATTTAGCCGCTAAGAGAAGCAGGATGTGTGGAACATGATGGGTGCCAGAATTAAAAGCCAGATCTCTTCTTCAGATGAAAGTTCTACTCATTAATTCCAAATGTGAGGGCTAAGTACAGTGAGAGGTCAGCTTTTCTATGAAGGTGAATATGGGGTGATTAGGCAGTTAATTGGCTTGTTCTATCTATGTTATATATTTGATGTCATTTGACATTTTATAAAGTTTAAGTTGCTAGGTTTTGGCTCAACAGTATCGTTACCATGAGGAGCATTAGAGGTTGTGGGACAATTGTCCCCTTGAAGGTGAGTGAGGCTTCCCAGTCATTTTGCTATAGGAAAGGGAAGCCCTATGGTTTCATAGCCCCACACACTGCTTTTATGATTGTACCATGAACAACTAAGGGGAATGAAAATAGTATGGACATGGAGCTCAGTGAATATTTGGAAATGACAGAGTGGTTTAGTCAAAAAACAGAGTCCTTTCCTTTTTCTTATTAAGTGAAGAGGTCTATAACTTTAAATATTCTTGCCTTATTTTGAACTATAATAAATTTCTCATGTGCAACTTTATAGAAGATCTGGGCTATACTGAACCTGCCTCTAGTCAGAAAGGTTCAGTCGTAATTCTCCCAGGTTAAAACAGCACTTTTCAGATATGCCTCTCTTTGAGAGAAGTATTTCATGGTGATCTGAGAAGAGGAGAAGGAGAACATGGAAGTAGAAATAGTGAATAAAGACAGGGCTTTATGAATTTAAGAGAGAAAAACATGGCAAAAAAAAAAAAAAGTAGAATCAGAATGGAGAATGAAGGGGCGCCTGGGTGGCTCAGTGGGTTAAAGCCTCTGCCTTCGGCTTGGGTCATGGTCCCGGGGTCCTGGGATCGAGTCCCGTATTGGGTTTTCTGCTCCGCTGGGAGCCTGCTTCCTCCTCTCTCTCTCTCTGCCTGCCTCTCTGCCTACTTGTGATCTCTGTCAAATAAATTAATAAAATCTTAAAAAAAAAAAAGAATGGAGAATGAAGTAATTCACCTTCACGAAGATTTTTTCAAGGAAAGAGGGGAAAAAAAGGATGAAGTTAAAAAGAATGACAGACATGGAGAACCCACATGAACTAACAGAGACCCATAGCTTAGTTGAATGGATGATTAAAGAACGGATAGATTGCAGTGTGGACTCTCAGGAAAGACTAACCTGAAATTTCCAACAGGTAGGGTTCAGAATTCAGTGACTCTGAAGAGAACTGTTTTAGCCTAAGGCTTAGAGGGTTAAACCTGCACCCAAACAGGAAAGGACAAAGTCGGGCAAACAGCGGCTAATGGAGATAAATATGAAACTTGGAAATGTTCGATTTGGAGTGGGTATTTCTGAGACAGGTAGCCTGTGATCAGACAGTCATCTGGAATCCTGGAAAAGGACTCTGAGAAACCAGAACAAAGTTTGACTTTGACATTAGATGATTTATTTGTTTACTTCCTGATGTTTTCCCTATTCCTTCTCTACAGGAAGGACTTTATTCAGTTTTGCCACCCAAGAACCTAGAAAGAAATCTGGAACACAGTAAGTGCTCGGTGAATGTTGGTTGCTTAGTTTAAGGGGTGATGTAGGGTCAGAATGTGGTAAGACAGCAAGCATTATTCTTTTCCCAAAGAGCCCTAATTGTAGAGCCAAGAGATTCTAATTTCTACTTTTACTTTTATGATTTCTTTTATTTTGGACAAGTAGCTTCACCTCTATACCACTTCCATGTCTATGTAAAGACTCCTTGGCCAATCCTCCTTTGACTAGAAGAACACACTTCCATATGTGAAACATATTGATTCCCCTGGATCTGTCCATCAGTCTAATTACTTAGTGCAGTGGTTTCCAAGATGTCTTTTAGGCACCCTTTTTTAAAAAAGATAAAAGCTTGGGGCTCCTGGGTGGCTCAGTGGGTTAAAGCCTCTGCCTTCAGCTCAGGTCATGATTTCAGGATCCTGGAATTGAGCCCCGCATCGAGCCTCTGCTCAGCAGGGAGCCTGCTTCCTCCTCTCTCTCTATCTCTCTCTCTTTGCCTGCCTCTCTGCCTACTTGTGATCTCTATCTGTCAAATAAATAAAATCTTAAAAAAATAAAAAAATAAAAAAGATAAAAGCTTTTATGGAAGCCCCATATAGCCCCATATAGAAACCAGATGAAGGTAGAGTCTAAAAACTTGACTGTGGAGTTTGATACAGAACATGGAAATGAAATAACCTTGGACAGTGGTTCAGCTACTGGGTAGGATAACAGAATCTGCCCTGGTTTGAATCCACAAAGGAGCACTCATCACTAATCTCCTCCCTAGCAAATTGTATTCCTTTGTTGCAGGGATGAGCTGGTCAGTGGAAACCACTTCTATTAATACACTCAGTCTAAATCACTAATTCAATGATGATGATTGAATAGAATAATCTTCATTTAAGGAGAACAAATTTCCTTGACATGTAAAGTTACATTGTTTTTATTTATTTATTTTTTGTGGAAAGAATATGAAATGTCAAAGTCTGAAAATAATGTGTCTATTCTCATAGATCAGCATTTCCAAAAGTGTATTCCATAGAATAGTAGTAATCCCATGAGAAGCAGCATAAAATAAAGTTTCCATGGCCAAAAATGTTTAGGAAATTAAGCATTTCCTATATTCTTCTTAGAGATCTACCATAGACATTAGCACATTAAAGTAGCTAATTTTCCACTACCAAAACCACTAGTTTGACTTCATTAAGTCTTCATTCTCCAAGCCTGTTTGACGATGAAAAAAAACCTTTTTTTTTGTAATCACGGTTATTAACCCATCTACAGAATATACTTTGGAAAATGCTCTTTTGGCTCGATGGCAATTTCTAACCCACCATAGTCTATTAAGTTTGCAAGTCATGAGAAAGAGCTGCCCTTTTACTTAAAAATTTCTTTTTTCTTCTCCATGGAGCAAAAGTGGAATTTCTGAGGTCTTAAATATTCCCCAGCCTTGGTACAAAGCCCAAAGCTATAAAAGGCATCTCAGAGGCAATTGCTCCTTTGGAGCATTATTCTTTAAGATCCTCTCCCCTAATACCCTGGCTATGAGAACAGGAGAGGGATGGGGGTATGGGCAAAGAGCAGGAAGGAGAAGAAACAGGCACTGCTTATCTCAGAGTAGCTATAGCCTTTTGTCTATAATCCATTTTGTCTATAATCCATTGTCTATATAATCCATTTTGTCTATAATCCATTGCCTAGAATCCATTTCAAATCTGAAATTTGACATTTGTTTTGAAGACAGATCTATCTAGTAAGCTTCTGTAGGTATAGTCCAAGTGGACAGGTAAATATATTTTGTGAAGCCACAAGGTCTGCTGGTTTGTTGCCTTAACAATGCCTTCTGTTTGGATAACGCCTTTATTACATGATCTATTTGGAAATCGTTCTTCATTACTACAGGAACTCACTTGCCAAGATACAATGTCATCATAAACGCAATTTCTGTTGGCCTATTATGCAAAGCAAAACAACTTTTTGCTTCTCATCATGGGTTTAAAATGCTCATCTGACTCCAAGCTCCAAATTTAGTTAGTAAGAATTGGTATTTCTGCCTTGGGGAGCTGTTTTTGGTAAACAGGTTGGCACGTCATGTAAAAGAGTCTAGATGAGAAGGGAAGCAGAATAAAAATGATGTCATATTGGAAAAAAATGACTTTTCCTTTGACTCTTGTCAAGGGCCCGATGTAGTAAGTGTTCAATAAACATTTATCGAATGAAAAAGATAGATTGCCTCTAAGCAGTTGGCTAGGCAACATTAATCAGTGAGAAATCTTGGAGAAGTGGTTCAGAATCATGTGCAATTCAAAAGTGTGACATTACTCAAATGGATACTATTAATGAATAATTAGATAGTACTTCATTAATTAAGACGAATTTGAGGAAAAGGCATTGTGACCTCATCAATCCTTTCTAGTACTGGATCTACAATAGCAGCCATGATAGAGAAAAGAAAGACAGGAACTGTTTGGCTCAAATCAGTTTAATTAAAAGCACATCATGCACTTATTATGTGTGTTTTAATACCATCTCAGGATAAAGTTTAACTTCAATATGTGAGAGGTTAGAAGAAAAATAGTCCAGTTTAAAGAATCAGCATGAGCAAAGATGAGGATGTGGGTATCATTGACTATATTGAAGAAACTCTAATTGGGCTGATTTTGAAGTTCATGTTCTTAGTCATTACACATATACTGCCATCTGACATGAAAAGAATACTCAGCTTTGGACAAATGGAATTTGAGTTGTCAACAGGGTCATACGTATGGAGAACCTAAAATGTACCTGATTTTTTTTTTTAAAGATTATATTTATTTGCTAGAGAGAGAAAGAGAGAGAGTACTAGCAAGGGGGGAGTGGCAGACAGAGGGAGAGGGAGAAGCAGGCTCTCTGCTGAGCAGGGAGCCTGACATGGAGTTTGATCCCAGGACCCTGGGATCATGATCTGAGCTGAAGGCAGCCATTTAACTGACTGAGCCACACAGCCACCCCCAAATGCACCTGATTGTAAATAACAGCTTTACAGCTTCTGTATAAATTCATAACTTAATACTCTCATGGTTTCTGTTGAGATCAGCTATGGTGAATATGGTAAGAGGAGTCATTGCAGTGTAATAGAAAAAAAAATCTTGGGCTAAGGAATAAGGAATCTACATTCTAATCCTAAAATAACCTCAAACTCATCATGTGACTCTTTTTAACATTTTTAAAAATTTTTTATTAACATATAATGTATTATTAGCCCCAGGGGTACAGGTCTGTGAATCGCCAGGTTTATACACTTCACAGCACTCACCATAGTACATAACCTCCCCAATGTCCATAACCCCACCACCTTCTCCCTACTCATCATATGACTCTTAAGCATGTTACTGCACCTTTCTGGACCTCAATTTAATTATCTATAAATTAGACAATTGGACTATAATTAAGGGTTCTTCATACTCCAACATTGGCTCTAAATGGAACTGTAATAAAATAAAAAAGACATTTTGGAGAAAGGGAAACCATAGCAATTAGATAAATATTGGGTCTTTCTGACCCTTCAATAGAAAATAAAGAAAGACATCATTTTTCACATTATGATCTCTAAAATATGACCATTGTGCCCACTCATTTAATAATGAAAAAGGAAGGAGTAGTTCACAAGGACAAGGTCTGAGAAATATGGAACACTATGTGGTCTTTTCTGGAAAAAAATTTTATGTTTATGTTAGGATACTAAAGGTTCTGAGAAGTCCTGCAACAATGGACCCTCTAACTAAATTCACTTAAGTTAGCTCTTGTTATCAATTACTTCACCATTAATAATGTGTAATTAACACTCAAGGAATGGACAGGCAAATTTAACTAATGGTTGACTTTCACTGATTTCAGTGAATGAAAGCTATGCTACTCTTTAGGAGCAGAAAGACTGTAGTTACAGGCAACTGTTACAGATTTATTAGCATCTCTTTATTATACTGGAATAGAAATGACAGGACTTTGCCACAACTTATCTAGATTTCTGTAACTCCGACAAATAGATGATTTAGTTGAATATGTTGGTGCTATTACAGAATAGGGAGTACAGCCAATAATATATATATATAATAATATATATAATAAATAACAGCTTTACAGCTTCTGTATAAATTCATAACTTAATACTCTCATGGTTTCTGTTGAGATCAGCTATGGTGATATATATCTATATATATATATCTCCTTTGTTTTGAAAGTCTGCTTTCACAAATATGGATATATGAAAAGTATTCTTCTTTCTTACCCAGAAGACTTCCTGCTAGGTGATGTACTGCTTAAGTGAAATAGTCCGACACACATCAAACCATCCTATAAATACCAACAGGAATTCAAAATTGTGGGTTTATGATTTGGCCCTTATTTACACATTATTGTGTCCTAATACACCTTTGACAAACTTCTTTCAGAAAAAGATATGCCTGATTTCACTGGGTGGTGGAACTGGAAGAGACTCCAGAATTCAAATTTTCCAAAACTCTCACTATAGAGGTGAGTTAATGAAAGCCTACTGAAGTGATTTCCCTCAAATTGGTTAGGAGGCTAGTGGAAGAGCTCTAGTTAAACCCCTGTTATATTCCCAAATGGGTGTACACTGTAACCCCCTACAATGCCTTACCTCAAAGATTTTTTTCTAGCTTCAGCCTTCTGCTAGTAAAGCCTGTAAGGTCCAGTCTAGTTGGGATAGAAATAATCCACAACCACAGCTCATCCTTGTGCCAGTGTGTTTCCTCTTATTCACCCTCATGAGTTCCATTTGGTTCTGATTTCAAAGATACCTTGGGGAAGAAGATGCTTAGGCCTGAATAAAGTGGATTAAATAAAGGAATACCCTGTGGTATTATTCAAAATGGCTAACAGTGGCTGCTATTTCCACATCCACCAATCAGAACAACCACTGGCTATTAACCACAGCTCTGTTGTGCCAGTGCTCACCAGCTGTAGGCCAGCCGTGGAGTTCTCCACTTCCCTCCTCTATCCCATAGCGCTGGTGTTCACTGTGCATGTATCTCCGTATGTTTGTGTTTGCAGAAATGAAGGGGAGTGGAATGAAGCAGAGAGCTCTTATTGTATTTATAAATTCACTCATCAAATATTTACTGAGTCAGATGCACTTTTTGCTCTTAGGCGCCATTATGTACTACAGAGAATGCCTGAGTGGGAACTACTCTTATGGACCCCTTTTATTTATATATTCTTCCCAATCCCTTCACCATTTCTGGGATTGTACATGAAGATATTTCACTGAGAACCTTACAAGGGACAAGTCTCTTTCTGTTTTTCCAATTCTAGTAGCATATATTTACTAATAGAGAAAGGCACTATCGGATATAATTTAATCATTACAAAGCTTTCCTTTTCTTCCTATTAAATTATTTAAGGGCCCATTTCCCTGAAATTTGAGTGCCTTGGAAATTATCCTTTTTGCAGGGCTATGTAAGCAGTTCAAAGTTTCTGTAAAATTAGCTGGATTCCCTCAAAAAACAGAGATTCAGTGGGATTAATGACATCAGGGATGGCCAGCCAAGCTGGAACCCTCAATGTCAGCCATGATGATGCAGTTGGTTCCCACCATGACCTTAACAGCTAATATTCAAGATGGCAGTCTAAGGAACTTGTCTAAAAGGATGGTATCAAAGTAAATTTCAATATGAGAATTTAGTATTTCAGGTGAAGCCAACATTTTGCAACCTGCTTTATTAAACAAAGCTTTGTACTTTCTTTTTAAGATTTTATTTATTGATTTGTGAGAGAAAGAGAGAGAGAGAATAAATAGTGGGGAGGACCAGAAGGGGGAGAGAGTGAGAGAGAAAGAGAGAGGCAGACTCCTTCCTGAGCAGGGGGCCTGATGCGGGACTCAACCCCAGGACCCTGGAATCATGACCTGGGCCAAAGGCAGACACTTAACCAACTGAGCCACTCAGGAACCTTGGTACTTTCTTTATTAAAATAAAACTTGCATGTGACTCACTTTGTCAATTCACTTTTTTAAAATTATATATGTGAAGAAGCTTTGGTCCCTAAAATAGGACTTGGCCAATCTGACATTTAATTAGGAATACCAAAGAAGTAATCTTAATGCATGTGATTTGGTTTGGGGATATAGATGGGACAATAACTGAGAAGCAGGCAGCCAAGTTCAGTGAATTCAGAATGTGTCTGGGAGACATCTAGATAATCTCCATCCATACGTAATCCTTATTCATATTTTCCCAATCTCTGGCTGAATTTCTATGACAGCTCTTTGTACTTCCCCTGCCTACCTCTGGTGGTTTGCATTCAGTGATAGTAGCTAACAGAAACACTGGAGAGGTTAAGTGCTAGAATTCATGTTGTGCCAATGAAGTGAACTGGAGTAACTGAGTTGACCAAGAGTTTACTCTAACAGGACCTGTGACTCTTTCCAAAGGAAACTTGACTAGCAACTGCTTCTCTAATGTCAGCTGACTAACATAAATTCACTGCTCTGCTGTTGCTATTGGGCAGAATAGCTAATCAGCAGGTCTTCCTGGGACCTGAACTAACTGCTGGCAGGAAGGGGACAGGTAATAAAGCTCTTCCCTTAGCCTCTTTGTTCTCTGCTGAACTTAAGGCTTTAGGTTCAGGAAAGTTGGTTTTTTTTTTTTTTTTTAAGATTTTATTTATTTGTTTGAGAGAGAGAGAGATTGAGAGTGAGAGAGAACATGAGAGACGAGAAGGTCAGGGGGAGAAGCAGACTCCCCATGGAGCTGGGAGCTCAAAGCAGGACTTGATCCAAGAATTCCAGGATCATGACCTAAGCAGAAAGCAGTCCCCTAACCAACTGAGCCACCCAGGTGCCCTCAGTTAAGTTTTGATATTCTTTGCAAAGATATAGATGTTTATTAAGAAAACCTATTATTATCATGGCTGATTGATACACAGGACTATATAGTAGTCTTTAGCCAAAGTAAAATACGTATTAAAATGGACTTATTATTATTATTATTTATTATTATTATTATTTTTATTATTTTTTTTTTTTAAAGAAAGGACTGATGGGAAAGGAAGGAAGGAAACTAAAATGAACCTAGTGCACACCAAGAGCCGGGTAATTATATTTATAACATTATCCTCACATCAAATGCAAATAAACATTATCCACTTTATGCATAAGGAAACAAAAGTTTGCAGATGTTAAGTGATTTTACTAAGTTCTCACAGTCAATGAGGGGGGCAGAGACAAAATTTGAAAACAGTTCTTCAAAACCACACTCTCTTCATATTTTACACTGATTCTAGAAGTACAGACATTTAAAATCAATATTAGGTAATGACAGTTTGAAAATAAGTTGTCAGTAATTTTTATTTTTTAGAAAGAATTGTCTGTGCTTTAAAAAGTGTGTGAAATTTTGCTTTGGAAAATGTGTAGAAGTTTGGTAGACATTTATTGCCTCTTAAATTGACAATTTGAAGATCGTTAAATATATTTAATGCATATTTTATTCTTTCTCTTGGTTTAGATATTACACATTATATTTTATAGAATTCTAATTTGTCATATGTTTTTAATAATTAATTACAAATAATGACAATATATTTCCCTTTAGAGCCTCTTCATGAATATTCCTTGTTGAAGGTTTTTGGTGGTTATAATGGATGAAAACTAAGAATCCTTATCAGCCCATAATCTAAAAGACATTAAGAGATTTATGACCACTCATTTTAAAATCATTAGATGGGACACCAGGGGTGGCTCAGTCAGTTAAGCCTCCAACTCTAAATTTTGGCTCAGGTCCTGATCTCAGGGTTGTGAGACAGAGTGTCTCATTGGGCTCCATACTGGGTGTGAAGCCTGCTTAAGATCCTCTCTGTCTCTCTCCCTCTGCCCCTCCCTCCCAACAAAATAAAACTGTTAGACAAATATTATTTTCCTAGGTCAACTGTATTAACTATACTGACTTTTACCTAAATCATACAAGTAAACTAACAATCATACTTTGGAATGATTATTGCTTAATGACAAATGTAAATTATTTATATTCTTTTTCAATACTTCTCTGTATTGAAGCAATTATTCACAAGTGCTTCAATGTCAGTTTCAAGGTTGCTCTCTGTGGAATTATGCTAATTCCAAAGTTGGTCACCAAGGTGAATATTGGGCTAGATTACAACTAATACTCCTCAATTAACTGCTTCAATATTCTTACAATACGTAATTTAAAAATGCAGTACTATATTCTCTCCTTCTATCAGAATTAAATGCAGTCTATACACACAAAGATAATTAAGATCAAAATCAAAATATTCAATTCATCAAGGATCTTCTTAGCCCTGTATCAGTGGTAAGGCTAATGTTGATCCCAGGGCTCTCCTAAACCAAAGAACTGTGGGAAATAGAGCCAGCCAAATGTTTCCATCTGGTCCATAACACATAACAAAGAAACTTTCAAACATAAAAAACAACAATTTTAGGGGGTGTCTGGGTGGCTCAGTTGGTTAAGCCTCTGCCTTCGGCTCAGGTCATGATCCCAGGGTCCTGGGATCGAGCCCCACATTGGGCTCCCTGCTCAACAAAGAGCCTGCTTCTCTGTCTGCCCTTCTGCCTACTTGTGCTCTTTCTCTCTCTCTCTCAAATAAATAAATAAATAAAATCTTTAAAAAAATGTTTTAAAAAAAAGCAACACCTTTAGGAGTGGTTTGCTCATATTGCCATCAGTTAATACTTTGCTAAATGCCTCGGAGGTTCATAGTTCAGGGCACTGGATTAATTGCAGTTCAATTCTAATTTGTCTCCCTAGAACAGAGATGTTTCTTATGGAGCTCTGTGCAAATTCGAAACTTGAAACGGGCAGCAAACATGACTGTAAAGTGCCCAAGCCCACCTACTATATATATGTGTGTGTGTATATATGTGTATATATATACACACACACATATATATACATATATATACCCACATATACATACATATATGTATACATATATATATATACCCACAACTGACAGAAAGTTGACATGACCCCATGGGCTGACAATATTTACTAGAACGGGAAACAAAATCAATAGCACAATTGGAAACATAGTCTAGAAACTGTTACCTTGACTTATTTTTAAGACTAGGATACTTATCACAGTTTTTTAATTAAAACTCGGTGTTTCTTGAAAAATAAAATAGCAAAAGTCCTATTTCATTATAAGAAGACAATATGGAAGAACTTGATTGTCATATAGATGAGTCCTATGGCAAAAATGTGGTTTGCTATTTTCACACAATACTATCAAAGACACAAAATTCAACGGCACCCCATTTAAGAGCAATGATAATATTATGATCAGCAGCACATTTTTCCTTGTATCAACATAAATTTTAGATGCTTAGAAAACAAATCAGAATATGTCTCTTTTGGCTAATTTAGTGGAAGCAGGAAAAAATACTGCAACATAAGGGTTCATGCATTTTAACATAATTTCTTGATGGGATTTTACCACAGGAAAGCTTAAATATTATAAGCATTATACTAATGGGGATATATAACTATCTTCTGGCAAAGTTTTGCTTTATTAACTGCATAAGTTTATAAACTATAAACAACTTTATAATATGTGTCAAAATCCTTAAAACATGGAGATCCTTTGATGTGATTTTTTTCTAACTATATAATCATAAATTGGCTCATATTTAATTATAGAAATAGCCATTATAATATTGTCTACTGTGGTGGAATTTGGAAATAATCTAAATGCTCAAAATAATGGATTTGTTAAATAAACTTTAGTACATCGACACTATGGAAATCTGTGCAGCCATTGAAAATTGTATTAGGATATTTAATTATCTTATTACATATTTATTACATTAACACTTTTGAAAAGGACTACAAATCGAATGTACTGCATAATCTTGTTTTTGTAAAAAAAATATATATATATGTGCACAGAAGAATAGCTTGAAGAAAAGAATAAAATGTATTTTCTGAGTTCTTTTTTTTTTTTAAGATTTTATTTATTTGAGAGAGAGAGACAGAGCATGAGCAGAGGGGAGAAGACAGAGGGAGAAGCAGACTCCCCGCTGAGCAGGGAGCCTATTGTGGGACCCAGGGATCGTGACCTGAGCCCAAGGCAGACACTTAACCGGCTGAGCCACCCAGGTGCCTGCATGTTCTGAGTTCTTATTAGGCAGCAGGCACTATCAATGTACTATTTTCCTTAATCCTTTCAGTAGCCTTTCTGGGCAGATAATATTGTTATTATAATTTTGTAGCTGTGGAAACTAAGCCTTAGGGGCTAGGTAAAATATTAGATTGGCTGTGTAATAAACAATCAGTGGCCTAAAATAACAGGTATTTATTATTACTATTATTATGTTTTGCTCAAATGACATGGAGCTACGGGGCAGCTGAGGCTCCCTCACTAGATCTCCTTCCTCAGAGACTTTTTTTCTGTGACCAAGGCTGAAGGAGCAGCAGGGAACCTGATCCTGTTGCTGTCCTGGCAGGGGGTTGTCAGGCCAGAAAAGCCAAACTACAAAATGGCATTTCAAACTTCGCTCCGATGGGGTAAGACACAGCTTCTCAGTCACCTCGCACTGACCTAAGCAAGTCACAACATGAAGCCCAAAGTCAATGTATCAGGAAAAAATAATCCTTTTCTGAGAGAGAAAGTAAATAATTAGAAACACACACACACACACGCACCCGGGACAACTGCACAAATTTTCACAGTAGAGTCATGGCAAAGGGAATACTAAAACCTCACCAGGAGGTGGGTTTGCAGGTGATTTTCTTTTGCTTATCTGCATTTTCTAACTTCTACAATGTGTAGGAATTGCATGTGAAATATAGAGGGAGGGGGAGAGAAGACAAAATAAACTAACTTGGATTTATTCTGGGCTTTATTTGGTGTTGCTAATAGGAAGTTCCCTGTGGTGTAGCGGAGAATAAGAACGCTTTACAGAGGGGCGCCTGGGTGGCTCAGTGGGTTAAGCCGCTGCCTTCGGCTCAGGTCATGATCTCAGGGTCTTGGGATTGAGTCCCGCATCGGGCTCTCTGCTCGGCGGGGAGCCTGCTTCTCTCTCTCTCTCTCTGCCTGCCTCTCCATCTACTTGTGATTTCTCTCTGTCAAATAAATAAATAAAATCTTTAAAAAAAAAAAAAAAGAATGCTTTACAGAGGAGAAGAGAAAGTGACGCTCATCTCACCTTAATTGTTTGGCCCTGCTTTTAATCTGTCTTCTGGTAACTGGAAAAATACTTTAAAAAAATGTTTGACAATAATCCCCGATAAGGAATACCCCACAGATTAAAAGAGGGCACTTCAACCAAGTGGGAGTGCCATTTCAGAGCGGCCCATTCTCTGTAATTAAAGCTTCATTCATGATACCAACAGTAAGTTGCAATTAAAAAAATGAGTTAGTACTAAATTAGCAATATGTTTAAGACAGAATGTCTGCTGGTCTTTCTAATTACATCTCTTAAGAGTGTCCTGATGGTGATTAGCTGTTAAAAATATATTTCACAGCCTGATGATTCACAGACCTGTACCCCTGGGGCAAATAATACATTATATGTTAATAAAAAATAATAATAATAAATATATTTCACAAATGTAATTACTAAACTATAAAGGGAAATGAATCTCAGTGGCCAATGAGGAATAGTCATAATATACCCATAAAAACAACTGCAAGCAAAGGCGGAACACGTTTGGTGATATTATAGAAAATTGCCCAAGTTTTCCATTTTACCTCTTATCACTGTTTTGCTTCTTTGGAAATTCCCATAAGCAGGAGAAAAAAAAAAAAAACACAACATATTCTATCTTACATTTCATATCTGCCTTTCCTAATGAGCATTATGGTAACATTACTTAAATGTAGCTAAAAATAGGTAAATTTTGCAACATCTGTGTTTGAAATAAAGGCAAGGCCTGACTGCAAAATAACAGACCATAAGATAGTTACAGTATCTAACCTCAGCAATAACTGGTACTCAAAGAATGCCAGCAGGAATTCTTTAACCACATACTGTTTTCTCTGTTCAGCAATATTTTTCCTTTCTCTCACTGTATGTGAAATCTGTGATCTGCCATCTTGGACAGACACTCAAATAATACTTGTAAATAAGATAGGCTTCTATATCTATATAGTCCTTAAGGTTATAAGATCAAAAAGAGAGAAATGTTCAAAATGTTCAATGACTAGGCTTGTGATATCTATCGGACGGAAAAAAAAAAGCCCCATTGGCAGCTCTGTGTAAATTACACCCATGGTATATCTTGAAATGGTATTTTTTTTAGCATGACATTTCTCAGGAAGAGAGAGGTGTTACATAAACGTTCAAAAAACAAAACTAAAAAAAAAAAAAAAAAAGCCAACCGTCAGCCACACCATAAAAAAACTACAATAAAAAATAAGCAAAGCACCTGAATGGAAATGTCTCCAAAGAAGAAATACAAATGGCCAATAAGCACATGAAAAGATGCTCAACATCACTAATCACGAGGGAAATACAAATCAAAACCACAGTGAGATACCACCTCGGTGGGAAATTGGAGAGGTTACTGTTTCATGGGTACACCATGAAAAAGTTCTGGAGATGGACGGTGGTGCTCGTTACACAGCTAGGTGAATGTACTTAATGCCATGGAACTGTGTACTTAAAAATGGTTAAGATGGTGAATTCTGTGTTATGTGTATTTCACCACAGTGAAAAATAAAAATAATAGAAGAAAAGACAACAGAAGAAAAAAAAAGAAGAAGAAGCTCTGAATAGTCTCATTTTGAGTTCATCACTGACATGATGGGAAAGGATGAAGTAACTGCCTGGGATGGGGTTGATGGGGGATAGGAAGTGCCTGCTTGCACATATGGATTCAAGACCCAGCTCTGCGATCCACTGCTTGTGGGAAGTGGGCAAGACAGGACTGTGGATGTGTACAATGAGAAACCACACTATAAGCCCCCTGACTTCTAGTAACTCTACAATTGTATGAAGATGGAGAATGATGAACAGAGAATTAAGCTCCACAATACTCAGTGACTGGGGACAAAGGAAGAAGGAGACCAAAGATTTTCTAGGGCCTAGAGGATACATTGTGTACTCTTCTCTCTCCCTATCAGGCAAGATCCCTTCTCCCCTCTGGAGGACAGCATGCCAAACATGGAAAACTCAGTTCCATGACATAGCTTAGAGAGGAGCAGATGTCTTGCTTCCCTAGAGAATGGTTTGGAAAGAATCATAAGGACATCCATTCCTGGATAGTTCCAGAACGTGGCCAAGAAATAGAAGACATTCAATCAGGGCTATTAGCTATTTCAATAGCTCTTCTCTTTTCCTTGTGGGCATCGCACAATTCCTAGTGAAAGTGCAGTGACAGCTGCCTTGTGCCACCATCAGAAACGGAGTGCTGTGTCATCAAAATGCTTCACTGGGTGGTTTTGCCCAGTTAATAAGCACATCAATGGTGAGTGCTGAAATCATCATAAAAAAGCAAAAAAAAAAAAAAAAAAAAAAAAAAAAAAGCATAAAACAAAACTGAATCATACACTAAGACAAAAAAAAAAAAAAAACAACAGTAAGATTCTCAATAGAAACTAGTCAAATCTCCAATGTACTTAGGTCAACAAAAGAGAAGACCAAGTCAAAGCAAAATGTAATATATATTTTCCAGTTGTCTATATTGGAAGTATGGCTATCAGAAGGCATGTGGACTAACAAAGGAGGGTGGGCTTTTTTTTTTTTAATTTTTTATTTTTTATAAACATATTTTTATCCCCAGGGGTACAGGTCTGTGAATCACCAGGTTTACACACTTCACAGCACTCACCAAAGCACATACCCTCCCCAATGTCCATAATCCCACCCCCTTCTCCCAAACCCCCTCCCCCCAGCAACCCTCAGTTTGTTTTGTGGGATTAAGAGTCACTTATGGTTTGTCTCCCTCCCAATCCCATCTTGTTTCATTGATTCTTCTCCTACCCACTTAAGCCCCCATGTTGCATCACCACTTCCTCATATCAGGGAGATCATATGATAGTTGTCTTTCTCTGCTTGACTTATTTTTTTTTAATACACTCCTATTAAAGCATTAAAAGCAATTGTTTTTAATGCAATTTAACTGAATTTAAGCCTTGATTCTGTTTCCACTGACATTGAATTCTCACGTAGCAATGAACAAAATGAAAGTCATAACTGTAAAGAGTTGAGTGGTCTAGTGGGTTGGGTCATTACAATATATTTAATTAACCCAATCTGAAATGAAGCCCATCAGGGGCATCACAGATAGAGGGACATATGGAGCTATTTGTATGCTAACCACTGTGTGCCTAGGGCAGTGCTTAAGGCCTTCACTCACATCACCTGAATTAACTCCACAGCCCCAAGAGGGGAGGTTCATAGGTGAGAAAGTGGCAGATCTGGGATTCAATATCAGATCGTAAGATCTTGCACTCCAGGGACCCAGTGAATTTGTAGTAAACTCTCCCTGATTTTAATTTCCACAGAGTTGGGTTAAAATTTGGGAAATTGGGTTCCTCTTTCCTGCTTCCTTGTTCAAAATTAAACAAACTGGGACTCAGTACAGAAAACAACTGGCTATGTCTTTTCTACTTCTCACTAGTCACAAAACGACTGACATAAGCTGTGCATTCTGACAGTCAGGAGTATTTGGAGAATTAACTTCAAATAGATTGCACTTATATTATGCCAAAATAAGTGTCAGGAGAGAGTAAATCAATTAATGAAGTGAAAATTTCAGACAAACTAGGAGTTAGATATTAGGTAGATATGTGGTTCTCACATCAGTTTATGGGTGACTTGAGCAAAGGAATTCAAGAATCATTTGTCCCACCCATTTAGTCTTCTACTCCATGTGTGTACACAAATGTGGACTCATATACGTATTCTTTTTTGGATTTGACCGGAAAAAGATGTTATTTGTTCATGCTAAGAATGAAAGTGTGGGAAGTGATTACAGACCAAAATTTCATAAACATCAGTGTTACAAGAAAGAAGTTCATGAGCCATCATGAACCTTCATGATGACCTTCATTTATAGAAGAAGAACATTAGATATTTTCCCAAACAGGTCACTAAATTTTAAATACACCAGAATTATAGGGACTCTGATAAATAGATGGTAAGAAATGTTTGATATGATCTAAGATTTTCATTTTTATAGGATATAAGATATAATAATTATCACGATTGGGTAATGTGTAAAGCTTTCAACATTGCCTTTATATTATGGTATCAAGGAAAATTTTATACATGTACTTCTTTATGAATGTATTTTTAGAATTAAGTTAGTTTTGAAGGACTCTTCAGTTGAGATTTGACTTAAGGGTCATTCAATTAATGATGCTTGAGTCAAGGACTCTGTCCCAGTTACATTTTTAATTCAAGGACTATGTTTTACATTCTAAAAATATTAGAAAATGATTTCCAAAATAAATTGATAGAAGTTTCAAAAAGGACTTGGACTATCTCCTTGTTTAGTGGTTAGAAAGGATGAATTAATAAAGAAGTTCTTCTTGGGACCTATACAACAAAATAACTTTGACATCAGATTGAAAGAATTAGAAAGATTTTTCATCTTATTTTTTAATACTGTGTCTTTGTGTATGTATTTAAGTTATTCTATGGAGTATAATGAGAGATGGTTAAATAAGATAACAACAGTGGCTCCTTGTGTCAGTAGCCAAACTGGTAATAGCATGTCAAAACCATTTGAATCTACTAAATTATGTTGATATTTGCCCAACTATAACAGCAACAGTAGGGCCGAAAAAAGAAAAAACAAAACAAAAAAAAAAAAAAGGAAAGAAAGAAACAGATTATTTTCCAAAACAAGAGGTCATTGTAGTAAGTTTAAAAATAAAAGTAAGGGTGCCTGGGTGGGTTAAGCCTCTGACTTCAGCTCAGGTCATGATCCCAGGGTCCAGGGATCGAGCCCCACATCAGGATCCCTGCAGGGAGCCTGCTTTCCCCTCTGTCTCTGCTCCCCTCTCTGCCTACTTGTGATCTCTCTCTCTCTGTCAAATAAATAAATAAAATCTTTTAAAAAATAAAAAAAATAAAAAATAAAACTAAGGTTTCCCATCAAGAAATCAAATTGGCTAGATTTTTTAAAATGTTTTAACTTTTCTGGTTATTCTGCATTAATCACAGTAGAAAATAATATCCTGTTGGGTTAAAAATTTGTCGATTATTCCTATATTTCAACATTCATATATATATATTTTTTAATATTCTTAAATAATGAGAAATTTTCTAATATACCTTTATATAATAAGTTTCTCATGGGTTTGGACTATGAACCTGCTTATTCATATTGGAAATAAAGCCAATAAAATTCTACTTCTCTCCTATGAATAAATAGGAGGAAAAAATTACAATGTTAATAAAAAGAAGTCTTTTTATATTTTTCAGCATGTATATACTCTGCAATGTTTCTGAAAGATAAAATGGTTCAGTGTATATATTGACATATATATGTTGACATATAATAACATACATATGCATTGTGTTAAGGACTATGCCGGCACTAGAAACGCAACTGTGAGTAAAAAAAGGCACAAGCAATTCTCTCTCAGAGTTACATTCTATATAAAGATATAGAGAAGAAAAGATGTAAGTTCTAGGTTCTAGGAGACATTTAGTTGCCTTACTCCACTCAAATGCCCAAGATGTATGGCAGTTATTTCCTGACTTCTTGAGAAGTCACGATGGGGCTAAAGTCCCTCTCATTTCCCAAATGCTGTGGAAAATAATAAAGAGAAAATTGTCATTATTTTTTTTTCAAGAGTCTTACTTAACCATCATTTATATAGCATTAATAAGCCAGAGTGTGAAGCTAGAGCATAAAATCAGAACACTAAATGTGGAGGGTATATACTGGGTATATGTGGGTTTTTTTGAGGGCATATGTTGCTTAAGCTTGACTGGCTTTAGGCTTTTCAGAGATATATTCTTGATGGAGTTGTACTCTCTTGCCTCATTTATATAAAATGATGATGGACATTGTTTTCAACTTGTACTGGGCTCCCATAAATAGTCTCTGACTTGTGGCAGAAAGTATTCTCCCCAAGATGGTGGCTCCAATAGGACAGGTAAATCACCCCACATTATCTTCTTACAATGTGATGTGGACACTTTTCTAAGAGTTGGGGACTATGGTCCCTCCTCTTGAATCTGGGTACTTCAGTAACTGACCTGGCCCTTGGGAGTGTGGCAGAAGTAACTCTTCATGCCTTTCCAAGCTTGTCTATTTTTCCTTGGCTCTCTCTTTTTCTTGAGACACTTGCTCCTGCACTCAGCCACCATGCAGTAAGGAAGCCCAGACCACAACACAGGGAAGGGCCAAGTATGGCTGTTGTGATCATTAGTCTGAGCACTAGCAGCCACAGATGTAATGAATTAGCCTTCGGATGATGATTCTAGCCTGCTACCCATGAGACTTCCCGCTGAAGCTTCAGACATCAAGGAGCAAAGTCAAGTTGTTCCCACTATGCCCTATCTAAATTCCTGGTCCACAGAAATGGTGAGATATAATAAATGATTTTTATTGTTTGAAGCTACTAAATGTTAGGGTAATTTTTTTATGCAACAATAGGTAGCCATATTAAAATATGGCTCAAGGACTTCAGGTAAAAGATTAAGTTGCTCTGCCACTAACTAGATGTTTTAGTCTAGTATAACAAAGTCTTGCATAAGCCGCAATACCTTCTGGGTCTCAGATTCTCCAACTTCTAGTTGAGAAAATTGAAACAGGTCCCTTTTAGCCTTAGGATCCAAGATTCTGTGATGGGGGCATTCTAAATAAGGGTGTATCAAGAGATGTACCCAGTGGGTATTTGTTGAATGAATGAACAACTCAAAAGTAAAATAATAGCCATTAACCAAATGCTTTAGAGTGAATGGAGTGGAATCAATATATTGATTGTCCTAAACACAGTGATACACATTTACAACATCCTCAAACACAATGAAATGCTATACGGAAGAGATGTTTTTGCTTGTGGTTTTCAGGATGGAAGGAAGACAGACCAGTGGTCATTACCCACCACCTTCATTTTACAGACACAAAAACAGGATAGATAGACAATATTAAAAGTCACACAGGTAAAATGCAGTAGCAAGTGCAAGCTGCAGATTCAAGCGGTATTCTGTATTGCGTCGTGGTTAGAAACTCCAGGGTTTCTCAAGCCTGGATGCAGATTAGAATCACCTGGGGAACGTTCAAAACACACTAGTGTCCTGGCTTCTCATTCAGGACTCTGACTCTCGGGGTGTGGCCCAGGTGTTGGTAAGGAAACATCCCACAGAGAAGCCTGGCTAGAGCCTAAATTAACTCTTAGCTCTTCGTTTTACTCTTGCTTTTCACTTTTCCTGAGTCTCTACCTGGAGAGAGACAGAGAAGAGAGGAAAAGGGAACTTCTCTGTCAGGAGGAGGCATTTGGTATCTTCTTTATTTTTAAACAAAATGATCCTTTAAAAAAATTTTTTTAAAGATTTTATTTATTTATTTGAGAGAGGGGGAGAGAGAGAGAGCACAGGCTGGGGAAGGAGCATAGGGAGAGGGAGAAGCAGCACCTCGCTGAACAGAGAGCCAGATGTGAGGTTCCATCCCAGGACCCCGGGACCCGTGGGGCTCGAGCCCAGCACCCCAGGATCATGACCTCAGTTGAAGGCTGATGCTTAACCAAGTGAGCCACCCAGGGGCCCCAGAAACAAAATGATCCTTAAATGAAGGCACTAGTTAAAGGGAACAAAATGACACGAAAATCCTAGAATTCGTCTTTCTTGATCACAGAAAACCCAACTTCTGTGTTAAAAATCCTGTGTGGCAGAAACGGAGTGGGACACAAAGGAAAAGACCACCCTGCAAGACTGTGACTCAGCTGACCCGGAATGAAGATCTACACCAGGTAAGTGGGCATCAATTTGTCATGCTCAGAACCATTAGCCAGGAAATACGACCTTCAGCAAATCAGACCAAATGTTTTTGCTTGAAAGATGACCTGGTTTTAGTGAGACAGCATAAAGTTTTGGTTCTAGGAGTTGGACTCAGCCTGTGGGATCTCTGAGACTGAGCTGAGGGCAGAGCAAGGCACAGTGGCACCGGGTTGGTTCAGATGAAAGCGTGGCAAAAAAGGAATCCCATAGATTTGGGGAAAAGAATTTTGCCTATAGATTCGTGGGCAAAATTCTTTTTCCCAAATCTCTTAAACTGTCCCCAATGATATTCATTATTAGGCAGGAAATGATCTTATCTTGCACATTTCTCAAAATCTAATTTGGGGAGCCATTCTCTCAAGAGTTGCTGGCAACTCTGGGACTCGAGTTATTAGAAATGTGATATTGTTATCAGGATAAGAGAAGATCCTAATAGGGTATTTAAGAGCGAACAGGCTTCCTAACCTCGTATCATATAAATAAACTAATGCCCTAGGTCCTTTTGGACCTTTTAGTACGTATGACAAAAACAAAACAAAATGAAAAAACTTTCAAGACAACTCAGCAAAAAATTCCAATTTAGAATCAATCTAAAACTTTGGAGGTCAGCTGCTTTCAAAGCAGAAACTTGCTTTATTTTCTTTCTAAAGACTTTGGTCAAAGCAACGTTTGGAAAACTCACATTTGGATATTAACTTTTTGCCAAATACAGAAGTTCTTAGTTTATTTTCTCAATGGAAATCATCCCATCAGGTGAATCTGATTTATTCCAGTAATAGTATTGCATTTATAGACTATGTCCCTAAGGACTTAGCACCAAATAAATTACATATATGGTATCAGTATATCATGAAAGTTTAAATACAAAACTAAAAAAAATCTCTATTGTAAAAGTAGTAATATTTAATTCTAACTAGAAAATGTGAATGTGCATAGTCTAAAAACAAAAATTTGGTTTCCCTACATCATTAGTTTAACTTAAAGCTTCCCTATAAGTCATATTAATTAAGCATTATATTTATAGTAGTTTTACTAATTTTTTAATATAGAAGGGATTTTCAGAGCTGATTTGGAATGATCTGTAGCTTAAAAAAAAAAAAAAGGCAAAACCTGAAGTCTTTTCTAAAGGCTTTTGAGTTGTTTTTTCCTGTCATAAGCAAAGGCATTTAATTCTGTTATTTCACTGGAACTCAGGTGGAGTCATGAGAACTCTATAGTTATTTACATATTTACATGGATGATATAAAAATGTGTCTTCCCTTAAAAACTATAGTTTGAAGTCAGTGCTGGTCAGCAATTCTGCTCCTTATCTTCCTTATGGTTCAGAGTAACATGAACTAAGACCTTCCAGAAGGAGGCATTCAGCAGGAGTAGCGGGGCTTTCCTAAGGGAGCTTCAATCAGTCTTTTCAGAAAAGTTAGGAGTAACTCAGCAGTTTGCATATGTCGCTTCAAATCCTTCATCTCTAAGCCCGGACCAAGAGAACTAGGGAGTCACTAGAGTGTTAACTGGGGGAGCGGTAGGATTCTGCTTTAGAGAATGGATTGGGGAAAAGCAATTCTAGTGGCAGGGACAGTCAGGGAGCCGAAGCCTGGGGCATTGGGAAAGACTTCAAGGGGGAGATGAGAAGAGAAAGTTAAGTATAAAAATATGCAAGATGGTAAAAAAAAAAAATGCTTAAGGACACAAACACATGCAATGAAGAAAATCATGGAGATCATAAGTAGACATTTTAGAAGAACAAATAATAGTTACTTCCGAGGGGGAAGGGAATCAGGTGAGATGGGGGGAGGAGTCATAGGGTACTGCTCATGATCTTCTTAAACTCAAAAACTCTCAGAGACCTGGTATGGCCAGGCATCACGCTAGTTACCTTCCTGACAACCCTGTGTGGGACACAGCCTCTTCATTTTATTGAGGAAGACACTGCATCCCAGAGAGATTAAGAGATTTATTCAAAGTCTTCCATTTAGGAAGAGGCAGAGTTTAAATTCAAACCCAAGTTTTTCTGACTCGACAGCCTCTGTTTTCATTGTCCAATAGTACCTCATGGTGGTTTTCTCATTTTAGAAAAGCATTTCTTTTGTTTTATGGCACCACAACTTGTAATACAAGTAATTCAGAGCCTTAAAAGTATATGTAACATGAGATTTTTGTGCAATGTACAGGGGATCAACAATCATTTGGTGAATATAAACATGGGGGTACCCTCTTGCTTAAACAAATCCAGCTGGAGATCCTCAAATATTTAAGATAATTATATTTTTGATACTATGAATTATTACGACTTACACAGACAACCTGAAAAGTCTAATTAAAAAGCAACCCTCAGCATGGAAGAGGCTCTCTAGCAACTCTTCAACAGCTCATGCATTTGACAGCATCTGCCCCTTACACACACAAGAGTGTTCTGTGATTCCATAGAAAATTATCTGGTTCTAAATAGCACTCATAAATTTTTTTTTCTCAATAAATGGGAACACTGACATAATTTATGATAACTACTTTCCTTCCAACATATGATTACTGTACTTAGGAACTGGCATCTAACGAATCAGGCTGGAAGCTGGGCATGTAACAAAATATTAGGGTAAACCAGAGGCTCCACAGAGGCCAGGAGTGACATAAACACTCTCCAAATACATGTGCACCCCCAAATCCCAACACTGAGGTGCTGCAGGAGGCTGCTCTTCCCCAGGGCTCTGTGCTTCCCAAAGGCCCAAGACTTGCCTTCACCTTCATCCTGACTCTTCTCCTCTTGCTGTGCTTCTGGGATGGTCTTTTTTTTTCTTCTTTTAAAGATTTTATTTATTCATATGACAAAGATCACCAGTAGGCAGAGAGGCAGTCAGAGAGAGAGGGGGAAGCAGGCTCCCTGCTGAGCAGAGAGCCTGATATGGGGCTTGATCCCAGGACTCTGAGATCATGACCTGAAGTGTAAGACAGAGGCTTAACACACTGAGCCACCCAGGCATCCCTGGGATGGTCTTAAAGTAATAACTGCTTTCAAAGGAAACTGGGGTGAGTAATCCCAAAGGATAATTAGAAGTCTCAAATATTCCACAGAGGATGTGAAAACAAATTATTTATTTTCATAGAAGAAAAAAATTATGTATTTTCACTGAAGATCAAACTGATCATTCGTGTTAATACAAGTTAAAATGGAAAAAAAATCTTGCTAACAACATCTGCTCAGAGTAAAAGTATGTATGTGTTTATTTGCTGGGATATTCTATTGAATACTGCAATACAGAACCACAGGTTTCTTCCAGAACAACTGACTTATTTATTTTTTAAAGATTTTGAGAGAGAGAGATAGAGAGAACAGCTGGTATGAAAGATATTTCTTCTGTTTTTATATTTCCATTCACTTGAATTTTTCTTTTGTGTTTTATTCTTAATATTTCTACATATGTTTTAAAAGGTGATATTTTCTAGAATGTTGTGTTTTCAGTAAAACCTCTTGAAGTATAGGCATGGCATCGTGAAATGACCAACAAGGTTTGAAACCCCACTGAGGCATTTAGGGGCTGTGTGACCTTGGGAAAGTCAGTCAATCTCTCTGAGGCGCCATTTTCTTATTTGAAATATGGGGATCATAATACTTGTCTTCCAGTGTTAATGTGAACTTCAAGGAGGTTGGGTCCATAAAACATTTGACATGCAATAAACTATTCAATATATGGACACATTTTTATTGTGACCTGAGCTTGTTCCACTTCTCTTTGAGAACAAACTATAATTTGAGAATGTAGCCTCTAGAAAGCCTGAGAAGTCAGGGAGAGAAGGCCCAGATACAGTCAGGGAAGTAGAAAGTCCTTAGAAAGCATATAGAATTGAGATAATAACCTTTAAGTCTTTGTGCAGTAAGATTATTAGGAGAGAGTTATATATTTATGGGGTTGTTTTTGCATATTCCTGGTAAATTTTTTCCTTTTATAACAAAATAAAATTTTACACATTAAGAAGAAAAGTTCTGTTCAGACACCTACTATCCTCTACACCATCTTATCTCATTACAATGATAAAGAGCAAATTTCAATGGGATCTTAAAATTATTCTGCTGTTAAACCAGGCTTTTCAAATAATCTCAAATATGTTGTTGATGCTATTAGCCAGGTTTTTCCATGTGCCCTGTGAATAGCCTTATATCTTAAAAAGTGATATCTTGGGGTGCCTGGGAGGCTCAATCAGTTAAGTGTTTGCCTTCAGCTCAGGTCATGATCCCAGTGTCCTGGGATCCAGCCCTGTGTCAGAGTCCCTGCTCAGTGGGGAGTCTGCTTCTTCCTCCCCCTGCTCTTGTGCTCTCTTCTCTCTCTCCCTCCCTCTCAAATAAATAAATAAAATCTTAAAAAAAAAAAAAAAACTGACATCTTACTGACACTCCCTGAAGAAAGGATTCAGCAAATAACAGTGGTGGTAATAATAGCTAATATTATTAGCATTTGCTATGTATTAACAATGTTCAAAGTGCTTTAAATATGTTGTCTCATTTAACTCTCACAGTAATGGATGGAGTAAGTATTACTGTTACTCCCATTTTACAGATGAAAAAATGAGGCACAGAGAGATTAAGAAGAGAAGGAATAACTGACATATGTTCTGAGAACATCAGTGTTAAGGCATGTTGCTCTAGATACCCTGGAAGCAAAGGAGCTTTGCTTTGAAGACCTTTCAAATTAAAGAAATAAGGAGAAAGGGAGTGTGACAATGAGAACAATGGAACACAGCATTCCTATCTTTCTTCTTCCTTTCTATGGAAAGCTTCCTTTGAGTATATAATCCATATGTAGAACCAGTTCTGTATCCCAAACAGATGGAGAAAGCATTTTAGGGAGTGCCCTAGGTAGTCATGAGGTAGTGTTTATAAGTAAAATTAGAAGGAAACTTTTAAAAATGTAAATAACTATTAGAGTTACAAATATTAATATTTAAGTGATATTACTGATCCATACTTTTGTCCTGGTTTTACCACTTACTGTACCTATATCATCTCAGGCTAGTCAATGAATGGCTCTAGTTCCCCATCTATAAAATGAAAGTGCTTTATTAGCTGCTCTCTAAGGTCCCTAGAAACTTGACATTATCTGGTTCTTGTAACAGCTCAGGAAACTTCATCCTAATCTTTATATGATGTTCTGATCTTTAATATATTTTGAGACCAAGGTCCTTATCAAATTGCACTTGACCTCTACCCACAAGGCCAACTTCTTGTCTTAGTCATTGAAACTAAGTCATGAGAGATTTCATTTGCCTTGAAAACAGGGAAAATGATACTGACATCCTATAGATCTAATCTGCTCCACTCTGTCTGCTGACTGGGTTATTTCTGTTGTGATTCTGGTCTAATAAAAAAATTAGTAAGTTCCAGTTGTGGCCACAATGAAGAGAACCCATCTTAGGGGAATTATGCCTACCTTTGACATAATGAGAATAAACTACTGGTTAACTCCTAGGGGAAGGGAGGAGATGGAAGACTTCTTTACTATTATATGGTAGGATGGAATTTTTATTTTAAAGTCCTAATGTTTCTGCAGAATAATTAGCACATTTGCTTGTGTCATTCCCAATCTTCTTACATACCAAGAGTAGATCCCTCATGCCAGTAGAGATCAGAAAGGTACAGGCAGGATTCATCTGAAGATTAGCATCCCTAAGAGTGAGTCGCTCTGAATCTTGAATCTTTTGCTACATTATATTTTGCAATTGATTACTATATCCATGATCTTAACTGTACCTCATGACAACACTTAATGGGGAGAACAAATGGAAATGTGTTCATTTTATAGATAAGGATATGGGGCTTAGATAAATGGAACTTGCTCACATTTTACCACATACACAAAGGCTACATATAGCCATTATTACCCAACTTATAAGTGCTAGAAACAGGACTAGAACCTAGATCTTTCCATTAGAAGGCCCATTTTCTTTTGCACTATCACATGTATACATTTGTATATATATGTGTGTGTGTGTGTGTGTGTGTGTATACAGATTAAGATTATTTATCTCTTTTTGGAGGATGATAGGTGATGTTTCCCATAATGCTACCTATTTTCCAAAAGGAACTAAATAACCAAAAAATAACAATCAGTTACTAAAAGTCTTTCATAAAATACAAATGGCCCTGAAAAGAGTATTGTGTTGTATCACTCAAATAATCATGGGTTTCCGGAGACCACTTTAAGATGCAGAGCTCTAAAAGCATAGCATTGACAGTAAAAAGGAGTTATGAATCAGACCTGAGAGTAAGTCCAAGGAGGACAGGCTTGGGAAGACACTGGGATGTTTTTGCCCATCAGAACCAGGAGAACGTGCAATCGTCGGTGTTTGAGAAGAGGATACTACAAAGTTGCCAACAGGGTATCAAGATAAGCCATTATTCACAGCTTTGCCTCTGCCTAAACTATAAGGGGCTTCACGAGTCATTCCATCTTAACACAGGGAGCTAGAACTGAAGGTTTTTCCTATAACCCAATGTCTTATCATAGTACCATACATAGCCCAAACTCTGAAAATGCTTTTACACTTAGGAAATTTGGAATACTGGAAAAACCTGTGCATTATTATTCTGAAAAGATCTGGGTTTGATTTGGGATCTCTCTTTTTTTTTTTTTTTATTTGCTAGCCATATGGTCCTGGATCAATGACCTGTATCTTTGAGACAGATCTCAATCCTATAGAATTTAGATGACATTGATAATTATCATGCCTCTTCACATGGGAAGATTAAATAATTATATACAATAAATTATATAGGATAAACTATGAATGATTAGTGCACATAAATTATTACTATTTCTATTTTTCAAAAACACTTTTAAAATATAGCATAGTAATTCATAACAATCCATAACAATGCCCTCTTTTACAAGACAAAGAACTAAGAGCAGATGGAACTATATAGAGAGAAAAGACAACTTTAAATTATTCTCATATTCAAGCTACTAAAACTTTAAGGATTTGAGATATTAAATACACACACACACACACACACACACACACACACACCCCACACTTCTCTGTACATAGTTACTGTGAAGGCAGCCTGACTCCTAAACCCCTTAGGATTACTTTCTATCTTATAGCTATAATGAAGATATATTTTCTATCCAAGATAGGAAATCTTGTTGAGTAAAATACTGACTGAAGGAGAACTTTAAAAGGGATTATTTCAGTACAACTATATAGAAAATCCAGAAATAAGTCCAACTCCACGTGGGAATTTATTATAGGGTAAGGGTGGCATCTGATGTCAGTAGGGAAAAGACGGATTACTTAATAAATGGTGCTAGAACAACTGAAAAGCCATTTGGGGAAAAACTGGGTTCTTCTTCATTCCCTACACTTAATCGTATTTTAGATAAATAAAATAAGTAAATGTAAAAACACATAACATTAAAAATAACAAACATATGATTGTTTTTATAATCATGGAATAGAAAAAACTCTACCAGGCGTGTCAAACTCAGGAGGCATAAAAAACAAGATTGGTAATTCAGACAAGGTAGGAATTTAAAATTTCCTCACAACACCACATACATACAGCAAAACATAAATAAGCAGAACACAAACTAGGAACTAGGGAAAATATTCATGACTTATATGACAGAAAACTCTAAAATCTTTAACAAAAACAAAAATCAGTAAGATGAAAAACTCAATAAAAACAGACAAAATAAAATAGAAATGACCAATTCAAATATGGGAAAACTCCACTCATAATTAATGAAATACTTATGTTGTTAATAATTAATTATTATTATTAAGCTCTATTCATAATTAAATAACTGAAAATTAATGTGAGGAACTTTCCCACCTGTTAGTTCAGCAAAGACTAAAATGTCTTATTATCCAGCACTTTTCCTTGTTATTGGGAGTGTAGGGGTACAATTTTCTTGAAGGGCATTAACTATAAAAATTTAACCCATCTAGTTCCAAGAATTTTTCTGTAGGGTTAACTAATATGAGCATGTGCAGACCATCAAGAATGTTTGGTTACAGCAGTTTTTAAAGCAGACAAAATTTGGAAACAGTCTAGAATAGTTATTTTTCATCAATGAAATGGAGCATTAACTATTAAAAAGGAGCTCAATCTGTATGGGATAATATGGAAAGATCTTCATGATTCACTAAGTTAAAAATACATAACACTTTTTATATTTGATCTCATTTATGTTTAACATAAACATATATTTGCATTTACCAAAAAAGCATCCAGAAAGGTACAAAAGAAATTATCTAGGGACACCTGGGTGGCTCAGTCATTGTCTGCCTTCGGCTTAGGTCATGATCCCAGAGTCCTGGAATCGAACCCTACATCAGGCTCCCTGCTCAGTGGGGAGGTGTGCTTCTCCCTCTCCCACTCCCACTGTGTTCCCTCACTCACTGTGCCTCTCTCTGTCAAATAATAAATAAAATCTTTAAAAAAAATTGTTTATAGTAGATTCTTCTGGGCAGTTGAGTTGTAGAATTTAGAGAAAAAACTTCCATTTTTATGTAAATCTTCTACATCATTTATTTTTTAAAAAAAGATTTTATTTATTTATTTGACAGAGAGAGAGAGAGAGGGAGAGAGCATAAACAAGCAGGGGAATTACAGGCAGGGGAGAAGCAGGCTCCCGCTCAGCAAGGAGCCTGATGTGGGGCTTGATCCCAGGGCACTGGGATCATGACCTGAGCCAAAGGCATGGCTTAACCGACTGAGCCACTCAGGCACAAACCCCATCATGTACTTTTTAGTGACCAAGTTGATTTTATAATAACAAACTTAAACCATGCTAAATGAATGTGAGTTACGTTCATTAACTGCTATTCATAATCTTCTAGGTGACTTAGAGTCTTATATGAAGACCTTTCCTGTAGACTTTAAAGACTTCTAGTCTTCCCTCATAACATACCAATCTTTTCCTCTGCTTTATCTGTTCTATGAATTTAATTTTTATAAATTTGGTTGTCATTTTATCTAGAATTCTGTATATTGTCATAATTACTTGATTGCTTTAATATTATTAGCCTAAATAAAAATTGATTATCTACCATCAAAATAATAATTTTAAAATAAATTATTTATAAGGCAATGATTCTAGAATTAGACTTTCCCCCCTTATATATTCTTTCTCACAAAAAATAAATCATTAATTAATTTTAAAAAGAAAGATATTATGCCACCTGAAAACTGTTTGGAGGTAAATAACAAAGGATAGAGCATCATTAACTTATTTTTAATTAGCTTATTCCTGTTTTGTTCGTTTGTGTAAAATAGGCTAAGAAAATTGAGGTGACTTAGCCATTACATTATTAATGTTAATGTTTTAAAGTAGCATTACTAAAAATGTTGCTTCATAATAGTGAGCTCCTTGAAATGTAATAGAATAGAGGAATTTTTTTTTTTTTCATTTTTTTTTCTTTTTTCTTTTAAATTTTTTATTTTTTATAAACATATATTTTTATCCCCAGGGGTACAGGTCTGTGAATCACCACTTCACAGCACTCACCAAATCACATACCCTCCCCAATGTCCATAATCCCACCCCCTTCTCCCAAAACCCCTCCCCCCGGCAACCCTCAGTTTGTTTTGTGAGATTAAGAGTCACTTATGGTTTGTCTCCCTCCCAATCCCATCTTGTTTCATTTATTCTTCTTCTACCCACTTAAGCCTCCATGTTGCATCACCACTTCCTCATATCAGGGAGATCATATGATAGTTGTCTTTCTCTGCTTGACTTATTTCGCTAAGCATGATACGCTCTAGTTCCATCCATGTTGTTGCAAATGGCAAGATTTCATTTCTTTTGATGGCTGCAGAATAGAGGAATTTAAAAGTTAACCCCTTCAAACGAACACTAGAGAATACTTCATCCATGAATGTGTCCCTGGCTTCAGCATGTTCTTCATTTATCTCCTTTCTTATCACTTAAAACCTAGAAAAATTATTTTGAGTTTTTTTTCTCCAATAGTTTCAAATACAAACAGTTGCCTACTTCATTCCACATGGTAAATTCCTCTCCATAAAGACTTAATTTTGACATGCTTCTACAGCCCTCACTTTTCTTTTTGGTGCTGTTCTTGGTAGCTACACAAAGGGTGCTTAGTGAAAGCTTTAAAAATGAACTAGAGATAAAAGGATGGATAAATGAGTGTATTTGTACCATAATCACTAGGTTTCCTACTAGCTGTTCTAACTTGACTATGACGTTATCTATAGCAGGGACTGCTTTCTGTTGACCACTGTGTTCCTGTCATCTACTAGGTATTCGATAATGTGTGCTGAATGAACCAATGAATCAAGTCTATCACTTTTAGGTCTTCGATTTTTTTCGGCTTTTATTTGGGTATGTGTCTCATGTCTTCAACTATATCAGTAACTCTTAAGAGAGTGGGACTTATATTTTATTGGTCTTGTGCTTAGCAGAGTGCCTTGAACAAAGCAACACTTCCAAAATCAATGCAAAACATTCCCCTTGATTGGTTTTTTAAACCTAGAGATTGTTCCTTTATTTTTAAGTCTAAACCATAACAGTGAGATAAAACTTAGGGTCAACATAAAAAAGTTTTCAATAAGTAGATATTAAAAATCTAATATCAAGTTCCAATATCTAATATTTTGATAATGAGGTAGATTTCCCTTTGAAGTCGTTTGTTTCTAAGTTCTCAAATCTAACAAATATGCATATTAATGCCTAGAAATTTCTATAATGGATGCCCATACTTTATAGAAATTTATTTTAGATAATATATTTATAACTCTAAGACTCTCTGATTATAGCATTCTGTAATTACATTTCCTATTTCCATACTTAAATATTTTTCATCATAGAGGTAACAACCACTCATTAAATAAAATGGAAAAAATATGTAGAATGAAGAAAATTGGCTAGAGTCCCACCACCCCAACACAACTACCTCCAATATTTCAGTCTATTTTTTCCAATGTATTTTTGTACACATATTTATAATTTTCTCTTCTAAGTTATAATCAAATTATAATCTTATATCTCATATATTTTATTTATTAAGTTTATTTCTGCTTAAGGAAAAAAAAATGCCTTCTAGTACTAAGTAAGCAAATTTAATTTCAAGTTGTTCCCAAAACTTACTGATTGTGTTCTCCTTTGCCAAGGAACTCATATATGCAATTGACTTCAAAGAATTATCAAAATATTAGAAAAACAAAATAAATAAAAGTGAAACTAATGTATGTCTGTCAGAGAGTGTGTGTAATTTTTATAGACAGCTGTATCTTTAATTCTTTGTCCCTAAGTAGATAATGAGACTATTAACCTTTTCAGAAAACGAATTCCAAAGGTACTCATAATAAAGTATCTTTTAAAGAAAGTGAATTTTGTGTCCCTATTGGTTTTTACTATAAAACTGAAATTTTTAGGTCAAGTCATATGACCTCTGCAAGCATAGGCTCTTCATCTTTAAAAATAAAAGGCTAGGGCACCTGGGTGGCTCAGTGGGTTAAGCCTCTGCCTTTGGCTCAGGTCATGATCTCAGGGTCCTGGGATCGAGTCCTGCATCGGGCTCTCTGCTCGGCAGGGAGCATGCTTCCTCCTCCTCTCTGCCTGCCTCTCTGCCTACTTGTGATCTCTCTGTCAAATAAATAAATAAATCTTTAAAAAAAATAAAATAAAAGGCTAATATAAACATTCACCTTATAGGTTTGAAGAATTAAAGTAATTAATGCTTGTGATGTACTTAGAGAAGTGCCTGAACACATAAAAAGTGCTTCATAAACGTCAATTATAATGATCATTAGTGGGCAAGTTACATGGTCAAATAGTAACCTCAAATCTTGAGGTTGAATTTTTTCCTTTCCTGGCTTCAATTAAATAGAAAATTATAATCTTCTTCTTCTTCTTTTTACATATTTTTTTTACATATTTACATATTTTTTACATATTTCTCTTTTAGAAATCACTTAAATATTCCTGTCTTTCCCATTCTATACTTTCCTATCTTCCCAATTTGACCAATTCAAAAAATATTCAAAAACATGACCTTTAACACTGACTCTCTGCTGTACCTTTCTCCAATTATTTGCATTTCTTACAGAATCTGGATTTAGTATAACAGAAGTTGGTAGGCTATTAGAGATGTGTAAGCTATCTCAGAAGGTACCTGGTTGGATTTCTCAGAACTATGTTCACACTAATAACATGAAATAACTGGGGCACCCGGGTGGCTCAGTCCTTAAGCGTCTGCCTTCAGCTCAGGTCATGGTCTTGGGTCCTGGGATAGCTCCCAGCTCAGCGGGAAGCCTGCTTCTCCCTCTCACACTCCTCCTGCTCATGTTCCCTCTCTTGCTGTGTCTCTCTCTGTCAAATAAATAAATAAAATCTTAAAAAGATTTTAAGGAAAGAAATAACTATCCCATCAAAGGTAGAGAGCTTTTAAAATTAAGGTTGAGAGCAGCAGACGATATAGAGCAGATAATAGTGTATATGCTAGACACAAAACAAAGGAAACCAGGAGCCAGGAACTCAAGTTGTGTCTGCCTTGCCACATGGCAATCTATCCCTTCCAGTATCAGGATCACACTATACTCATTGATATCAAGGCTGGAGATTTTGCTATAAGGATTTAAGTCAGTAGGTCTGTCAATTTGAAAGTTTAGGAATTTAGGCCAGTTAGGAATTAGATTGACAACAGTTAATCAGTGTCGATCCTTAGGTTATCTTCCTTCCTCCTTCACTTTTTAGCTTTCTCAGAAACAGCTTTATTACAATTGTTCTTAAACACTTTACATGCATTACAGTATGCGTATTAACTTCCTATCAGATTATTTCTTTGACTATGGAATATTTCAGTAACAGTTTCAATATTTCTTTTGGGTAATGTTCTTTATGTGTTTAGAGACTTGTTTCATATTAAGTTAATCTAAACGTGAATGCTCTTTGGAAAAGAATTATCATGTGTAGGAAAAATCAGCGTTCAATCTCAGTGGAACAAGTTAGCAAACTTGGAATTCACATTTTTGCTTTCATTGTCACTTCTAGTCATAGGAAATGAACAAGGATAGACGAAATGTGATCGGAATCAATGGACATTTGTCAATGAACTAATTTGATGAGGAGTCAATATAAAGATTAGAAACCACTATTCCAAAAGGATTCATGGGCAGTGAAACACAGACCGAGGCTTTAGCACCTATCTGTGTGAATTGGATTGTTTTTTGTTTGTTCAGGTGAGAAAACTTAGACCCTGAGTTTACGAAGCAATTTTCCCCAAGATGACCCTTATGTACAATAGCAGGGAATGGTGGAGACAACACCTCTTTTGGCATTTATTCTTTTGTTTGTATCAATTCATCATACTGTTATTATCCTTTGGAGATAAGTGGTCAATACAGAACAGTGTAAAGAAGGGGGAAAAATAAAGTATTACTGATACTGATTCAGAGACAAGACAAAGAAAAACTTAGCTTGCAATTTATAATGAATATTTTGAATTGCTTAGATTTGTATAGGGGTTCTATTGCAGTAGGGTCATAAAGACTTTCAGGATATGGAGAGACTATAAAATAATGTAAGATGATAACTTAAGAAATATTATTTCAATTAGGCAGATCATACAGTTTATATTATTGCAAAAAGAAGCAAAATGACTCCATGTTATTTGTCAATATAGAGAGAGTACAAGATGTTAGTTCTTATAACTATGTAAGTATTAGAAGTTTATTCAACAGCATAGCTCCTTATGACTTAAATAAAAATTTTTTCTAAAGAGTAGAGAGAGAATCTATGTTCGACAGTGTAAATTTACGAGCAGACGTAAGATACCAAAATTCTAGCTTTGGGTCATTCATTCCCAGAATACATGACAATAGGTTAGCTATTCTTTTGATATAAGGTGAACTAAATTACTCCAATATCATAAAACTATGAGTCAAAATAAAATAGTTCTGAGAAAAAAATATCTATTCTTCATAACTGCTTTTCTCCCCAAATTTAGATTTGTATTATGGAATGAATTTTTATTTATAAAGAGTGATCATATATAAAAGTAGCTTTAAAACTTTTAGCTGAACTTCAAATTCACTCAATAATGTATATTCCTCATTCTCTGTCAAATAGATGTGAATTTTAAGTATATATATAAAGAGTGAATTTTAAGTATATATATAAATAAAAAATACTGATATGTATTTCAGATTCACATATTTATAGACAGTAAAATGACTTCATACAAATCTACATTTATACAACTTCAAATAAATACATATTTATATCAACTTATAAATTTACACAAATTTACATATAACTTTTAAAAGTTAATTTGTATTATGTACTATTCATTAAAAAGCATGCATTTATATTTAAATTTTATATCTAAATATTATTCATCTATTTAAAGGGTGTCCCAAAAATATTAATATAGTTTTAAATTTTAATCACTTCTGAACCATAAATGCTATAAATTTACAAAAGTAACACTCGAAAATTTAATTACTTAAATTTATTTTATACTTATTCAGTACTGTGATTTTCTAGTAATAAATTTTTTACCAAAATAAAATTTTTTAGATCCTCTGATTAAAGATGACAAACAACTGAAGTAGGTAGACATCTTCAGAAAAATGACTGCCTCTTGGAAAAAAGCATCCAAAACAAAATATACCCACTTCAAAACAACGTCGAGGGTTAACTCTGTTTATAGGCTTCTGAGACAAAACAAAGGCCTGCAGCCATTATAAAAGATAGACATAAACAACAGAAGCACTTCACCAAACAGAAGCCTATTTCATGGGGGCAGAATTCTGTATTTCATGCAGGTTTGCTCTAGTGGGGAAGGAAATACTATGTTGGGGTCAAAACGACTGAAGGTGATATATCTTTGCAGGAAACAGACCTGCACAGGTTTAATGACAGATATGGAGCTTTTGTTGTTCATTTCCTCAAGGTGACCATTTTCAGTTTAACTTAGTAAGCTTACTCAAAAAGCATAGTGGTCTACTGGCTTATTTGAGGTTCCAGAGTATAAGATACTGCTAGCTACTGCCCTGAAATATTGGTCTTTTTTTGTTCAAAATGTCTGCAACTACTTAATAAGTGCCCTGACACCCGTGTGATTAGTCCAAAAATCAAGTCTATGTTCAAATAGATTCTGTAGCTTACTAACAAAGATTATCAGTTAGTCTGAACACTTTCAGGCACACTTCTGCACTCATTTCTACATTACCAGCACCTTGTACAGTGTTTGGTCCAAAGTACCCTCAATAATGTTTGGGAAGTTGCTGTGAAATTTTAAATTTTATGGTGTAATATAAATAACTTCTAAAAGAGTATTGTTCATTTAAATACATCAAAACCATTTTATTTGAAAAAATAATTAGAATATATCTTACTCATATTTAGCCCTTAAAGAACAAATTAAACCCTAACAAAAAGCCACGCTGAAACGTTCTAGTCAAAGTTTCATAATACCTATTTTACCCTAAAGTACTTGTCCCTGAATAAAGCTTCTTTTTTTTTTTCAAATATTTTATTTATTCATTTGACAGAGAGAGAGAGAGAGATCACAAGTAGGCCGAGCAGTAGGCAGAGAGAGAGGGGGGGGGAAGCAGGCTCCCCACAGAGCAGAGAGCCCGATGCGGGGCTGAATCCCAGGACCCTGAGATCATGATCTGAGCCAAAGGCAGAGGCTTAACCCACTGAGCCACCCTGGTGCCCCTGAGTAAAACTTCTGATTTACCCTCACTTATGTTACTAACTTAGCCTGAAATATATATATATATATATATAGTATTTAACCAACTTTATTGGAGATTTTGTGAAAGAGGAATGTTTGGCTTTATTTTTGTGGGAAATGATGATCTTCAACTTCTCTGGGAGGGATGCTGTGTTCTATAGCTGTAGGCACTGGCCTGAAATATGATCATAGGCAAATTAGTTTATTTCAATGCCTGTTGCATGCATTGCATGCGTGGATAACTCTATGAAGTGAATGAAATTTGACAAGCAGCTACATGATAAAGATATAAGTATGTATTTCACATAGTTTCAAAGTAAAGAAACAATTTGAAGAACCATAAAACTGCATATTTGATCTGATTTTTTCACTTATTTTAAATCATCCCATAAGTAACAGAAATCCTTTCATTTGTCTTCCTTATTCCTTTTTAATTCCATGTTTGAATATCTTGTATCTGGGACTTACAACTGTGATTAAAATGTAGGGTCATGGCACAGTTTCAACCACAGTTCAGCTAGAACACTAAGTATTTATTCAATGAATGAATGGATGAATGAAAAAGCTTTGGGCAAGGTCAGTAATTACCACTCTAAAAATACTTAGAGTGGTTATTGGAAAGATAGTACAGTAAAAGTAATGCATGTGAAGGCAAAATTTTCTTCTATGGTTAGATTAATGGTTCAATTTGTACTCTCCTTAAAATAACAAAAGCCTCACAGACATCACTATTTGTACATGTGAAACAGAGTTCTTTTTTTTTTTTTTACTTCTATCAGTACTCATGTTTTACAGCATGAACTCTCAAGAAAACTGGTTTATCAAATTGAGCAAAGATACAGTAATAAGTGCTTTGACCATTATTCTAGAAAGTTAAGTTCTGAAAGGAGCTCATTTCTATTAAAAATGTTCTCACAAAACTATGTAATTGTCCCTCCTATGTAATTGGGGAAATACAGTGGTTGAGAGGTTAGGTGATCCTCATTAGGAAGTCCGTGGCAGACAGAGGTAGTAAATTTATAAATCAAAATATTCAGATTTTTGCTGAGTTTCAGTTTGTCCAATTCCATTTTCACTGTCCAATTCCATTGCTCTCCTGCCAGTGGAGAATAATCCCTAGTCCTTAAGTGCTAGACTGAACTGGGGTCTCAACAGGTAGGCCAGTTTTTTCATTCTAGAAACTGTGTAGATTGCATAACTATAGACTTTATTCCCACCTCTTAATTAATGCCGCATCATACAAAAGAGTTGGCTCAATTTCATTTATTTGGATTTGTGCAATATATTAGACAGGAGGTCCATAATTTCCCTTACATAAGAAGTGCTTAAGATCATCCACCAGTGGTGCATTTTAAAATTCATTAAAGATCTCTGACATGTTCTTCTATTAGCAAGGTTCCAGAGAGCACAGATGGCAATTAGTCACACAGGTGTTT
The DNA here is from genome assembly GCF_011764305.1 of Mustela putorius furo. NCBI lineage: Eukaryota > Metazoa > Chordata > Mammalia > Carnivora > Mustelidae > Mustela > Mustela putorius. The sequence goes on from NW_025421998.1 coordinate 36,525,776, forward strand.
AGTGGTTAACTTCTTTGATTGAGGAGAGTAGCACCATCCATGAAAAGAAACTCTAAATCTCCAGAAACATTCAAAGTATTAGATGCTGTTCAGAGCGTCTCTTATCAGTATTCTAACTTTCCTAGATTCTTATATAAATTCGCTGCTTATAATAAGTGACACCTTGTACACCTTAAACTTATGTAATGTTGTATGTCAATTATATCTCAATAATGCAGAGGAACATAAGTCTTTATTCATTTGCAAGCTTTCAAAATGGCTGATTGATGGAAAATGCCATCCTGGCAGGATGGAGGGTCCTTTAAGCCAGTGGTTCTCCAAGTGTAGTCCCTGGATCAGCATTATCTGCATCACTTGGGAGCTGGTTAGAAATGCAAATTCGTTGGCCCCACCCCAGGCCTCCTGAGCCAGAAACTGGTGAGGACGCCCAGCAATCAGGCTTTTACAAACCCTGCAGATGATTCCCATGCAAGCGAAAATTTGAGAACCCCTGTTGTCAGCTGGTTGGAGGTGCCTGGTAAAAGGGCTCTCCAGAGAGAACACAGTAGAATGTAAAAATTAAAGTATTATTACAATTTATATTATATTTAAGTTATAAAACATTGGTCATGAACAGCATGTTTAATTCTTATCTTAATTTCTTCATTTTGAATTCAATAGAATTAATGGATTTGAATTAATAATTGATACACAGAGCACTATGAGGGTGGTAAAGTGACTTCACTTTGTGAACAATCGGCTTTAGGCAACGGGATGGAAGTCAGTGAGTGTGGGAACCTAGACTGAGTTGCTGTTAAAGTCTGCACGTTAGCAGGGGCCTGAGATGCTAAATTATCACCTTTGGTGTTCCACGTGTCCCTCTTGCATATCATATGACTTCAGGAATATTTCCTTCAATCATACATTGCCCTTACATATCACAAAATAGAGGTGAAAATTAAAAAACATTTCGGAAGATGGAAAAATTAGCCAATTTTCAATCTCGTGAGCCAATTATGAAAAAGTATTTCTTTTCCTTGAGTTAATTTTTACATATTCTTCAAAGCAATTCCAGAACTTCATGGCAGTATGAATGGATGTGGCCATACAATTATATTTACATTCTTTTAGTCCTTATTTCTTTTATTCTGTTCATCTTTATATTGGTTTCCAGGTCAACAGTGCCAACGGTGAAAGCCACCACTATTAGAAGCTTAAGAACAAACAAAAAAGGACTCTTCTAGTTTTAGGATAATTGAAACAACCCCAATAATATGGTGGCCAAAGTATTAATCAAAATTCAGTATGTAGCTAAAATTTTAATATGTTGAAATCATCATCAACAAATTGTCACAGAAGTTGTCTTTAAGTTGCAGCTGAAGAATATTTAATATACCAAATAAATAAATCAACAAAACTCATAATGCTGTTAATATTCACTCCAAATTAAAAAGAGCACTCGTGGGCGTCTGGATGGCTCAGTGGGTTGAGCCTCTGCCTTCAGCTCAGGTCATGATCTCAGGGTTCTGGGATTGAGTCCTGCATCGGGCTCTCTGCTCAGTGGGTAGCCTCCTTCCTCCTCTTTCTCTCTTTGCCTGCCTCTCCGCCTAATTGTGATTTCTGTCTGTCAAATAAATAAATAAAATCTTAAAAAAAAGGAGCACTCTTTCTGAGATTTTAAAAAACTACTTATATATATATAAACTGTAAGAAGAGTCTGAGTCTTACTGTTCTAGTCACTACTGAGTACTCTCCAATACTGTCTACAAATAGCCATGCAGAAATCATGATCATAACTGTGTGATATGAACAAAAGACAATAGTAGTCAAGTAATCAATATTCTCACTACTTCAGAACTTCTCTCTTTCTCAATTTTGGGAAAGATACTGCATGATTAAGTCTATCCAAAGGCAAGTGCAGGCTCTATAATAAATAGCTATACCTACAAGCCCTGAAGAGATTATGTCTGCTGTTGGAAAGGTATAGCTCCAAGGGTGTGATGCTAAAGACAGGAAGAAAACTCTCGTCAGTCTTTCAGTCCACTCCGCTATCCACCGGTCACTAGTCTATCTCTAGAAGCCCTTCTGTTGCACGTGTTGCTGTCTGCTGCATCGCCTTTCACCTTAGGCAGAATAGAATAATATTCAGGAGACTAGGTTAAAAAAGACCCCAAGCCAGGAGAAAATGTGGTTTATTGACAGGACGCTTTACAGATGGATAATGATAGTAATAAGAAAGCTGCATAATTGCTCTTTGTGGTGGGCCAAAACCTCAGTCAATGGCTGATACACATGGAACAAAATTATTAAGGCACTTTATTTCAGAGCTGGAATGGTTCCCAAATTAGAACAGACCCGCTAACAGTCCATCTGGCTAGGTTTTGGAATGGTAGACAGATTGCGGCCTATGGATGCAATTCTTTAGAATAAAAACAAACGGCAGAGGTGCTCCTTTGCCAAAAAACCCAACGGATTTTTGCAGGGATTTCATAAACACCTACATCATAGAGCCGTGATTGCTCATGTCCAAAGCAGAAAAATCTCAGGAAAGATGTGAGTATTCAATGTCATTGGTGTGAAAGATAATTTCCCATTTTCTGGTAAATGCAGAAATGCTTGGCAAACTAGGTCGGAGATCAGTTTATCTGGCTGGTATGCTTTACAAAAGATCAACATACTGCCAAACCAGTCGGAAAAAGTGGCGCTCTAGCTTTCCTTTATAGGATTCTGGTATACACAAGAGCCATAGAGAACCAAGACTTGTTTGGATCATGGTTAAAACTAGAGCTGGCCTTATATTTAGGAAGAGCGTGATCATATGATCCAGTTGGTTAACTATCAACTCCTTTAGTTAGTTTTGCCAATTTCAAATAGTCCCTTTCTGCTCAGAGAGAGAATATGGAATAAAAACGTCCAAAGGATCTACAGTTCCGTATCAAAGAGAAGAGCTCAGATTTGTTTGTTTTAAGCACATGCAATCCAACCCAGGGAACATAGCCCAGAGGAGACCACCCTATAGACGGGTGAGGGGCGGCTCTAGGGGGCTTCTGAACTTTGTGGTACAATGCAAATTGGAGGAACCAAAGCCCTCTTTGTCTTCCTCCTTGGTTAACTCCCAGCATTCATGCATTAAAGGGTTGCACAACCCCTTTTGTCTTTCCACACCAAGGCCAAGCAGAGAGGAAAGACTGCACTAAAAATGAGGAAAGCCCAGTGGCACAGGATAGGTGACCTGACTCACACCAGGCAGTCAGTAAACAGTCCACAGAACAGGATAAATTAATTCTAGCCTCAGTGCTGCTGATAACTACCTAGTCAAGCTTAACTACTTTCCTTTTCTGAGGAAAGGGATGATAACTGCGCTTACCTCCCAGGACAAGTATGAAGTGGAACAATACCTAGAAACACATCTTAGGAAGTCTGAGGGATTAAAGATGTTATGTCTTTAAAAGTCACCCAGGAACTACCATTTTAGAGGATAAAAGTGGCTCATTTTCTCATTGTTATTCCTGTTTTATTCAACAAAATAGATAATCTAAATCGAAGAATATTTTTTCCCATGATTTTCATTTTGAATAAGCCATAACTGTATTTGACAGACACTTTCATTTTTCCTTGAATTAACCAAAATACCCAAGACACGGCTCAGCACCAATTATCCAATATGACTTTATTTTTGCAAAAAGTTCTAATCATCTTCCTAATCTGGCAATCTTTCCTCCAAAAGCCTGACTTTTAAAAAAAAAAAAAAAAACAAATTATGCTTCATGTTTTCAATTGAAATCTTAGCCTTTGACCTCTGCTGAAATGCAAAGACCAAGGAGGGATAAAGCACTAAGCTGCTATTGGTTTTTGTTTTTTGTGTGTGTGTGTGTGTTTTTTTTTTTTTTTTTTTTTTTTTTTTTTTTTTTTAATGTGGTAATGAAAGGGGAGGTTTCAATGGGGGAGGATATTGAAGAAAAGATAAAAAAGACTTGGCACTGTTGGATGAGGAGACATGGACTGGGAAGTGAGGTGGGGGGACACGCTGTAATAAAAACCCACTCATTTCATCCTTTTACTGTGGATTCACCCTGATTGAAGAAGAATGGAAACATGAGTCCTTTGCTCACAGGTTTAGTAGCTAAGTAGATCTAAAATGTACAGTGATAAGCTATTAACATTTTATGAGTCTTTTTCCCCCTTGCCCAGTAAAGTCAGAGAGTACTTTTTCTTTTCTTTCCTTCCTTTCTTTCTCTCTCTCTCTCTCTTTTTTTTTTTTTTTTTTGCTATGTTATTTCTTTGAGAAATAAATTTGGGGGGTCATTGCTCAAGGTCAGTCTGTTCTGACCTTTCCGATGTTTATTTAGCAGTTGGCATACTCTTACCATCCTGGAGACCCTCTCTCTATCCCACATTTCAAAGTGGAAAACAAACCAAGCACCACTAGCTAACAAAAGATCCCTTTATCTAACAGAGGGATGATTTTGAAGATGGGGCTTTTAAAAGAATGATATAAAAGAGAAGGCTAACTATGAGCATTTTGTCCTTGTCAGAAAGCTTTGTATCAAAATAGCTAAAAATAAAACCAAGAAACATGATTTTACTATATACCTATCACATGTTTGGCAAGTATTCCATATTACCAGTAATATTTTCCACAGCCCTAAAAAGTATGAATTAATAGTTTCTGTTGAAATGGTTGAACGTCAAGCTGAGCAAGTGTAAAAAGCATGGTCCAAACTGTACAGGGAGCAAATGGAGGCTTTGGGATTTGTAAATTAGGGGAATCTGCCTCCAAAGCCCATTTACTTCCCACTACACTACGCTGCCTCTTACAATATGATCTCTTTTCCTTTGAATAAAGATGCAAATGTAGGTAGGCATTACTTCTGTTTCTACCCATGTTAGCACCCCTTCAAATAAAATTCAGAAGTTTTACAAAGTATGGTATAAAAAGAAACCATTCTTACGAAGAATTTGCATTTCTTTGAGTGATAATGAGGGATTACTAAACTCACACGTAACAGTGATTGCAGAACTGAGGATAATATTTTTGTGAAACAAGTTTCATTACATTTTTTCTTTCCCATTTTTCAGTAAAATTATATCAGAAGGCTTTAGTGAAGAGAAACACAGATACTACAAGAAATATTCACCTTTACACAAGTCCAGAGAGCATACAGTATTTAGAAATATATAAATAATCCCATATAGAACTATTTATATACTCATACAAAAGAGATAACATTCACTGAATATATTAGGTATTTTATGCAAGGGTCAGTCTATATAAAAACCAAAGGAGACTGATTACTATCCTTATCTTAACAGATGAGAAAACAGATTCAGAGAATTAAAAATTTGCCCAACATCGCTAACTTAGTCAATGATAGGGTTATAATGCTAATCTTAATTCAGTAAATTGCCTCTCAACATTATTTATAGTTATTTTATGGCTATTCACAATAATTCTCCTGTAATTATTCATGTGAATATATGAAAAAAAAGTATAAATTTCACTGTCATTGAATCTGGCTGACTTATAATTTTTTAACTCTATACTTTTGCTCTATTTTTCCAAGTTGATCAGCCTTTCTTCTAATCATAATATATGGCTTATATGAGACCCTGGCAATTGTATAACTAAAATATACTAGATAATTCATACCGAACAAGCTGAAATACAAATTTTATTCTTCATATTTAACAAAAATTCCACCTAGCTGGGTATTTTACCATGCAACCTTAACTTCCTTGAGTACACAGGGCTGTCTTGTTTAACATTTTGTTCTTGTAAGCACTTGTAAAATGGAGACATTGAGAACCTCTGTCTTACAGGAGTTAAGTTTGAGGATTCCTTGACATGATGTATGCTAAAGTCTTTTTTAAATTGAAAACTAGTATACAGATAAAGATTATTATCTTGCTGCTGCTTCCATCAATAAGCTCAAGTTTACAGCTTTTGAATGAGTGAATGAATGAATTAATGTTCTCACAGAGACCAAACACTGTCTGTCCTTGGCTCAGTAGTTTTCACTTGAAATATAGAGAACATTGCCAAAGAATTTCAAAATTGAAAGATTTCCTATTGAAACCCCGAAGTAAATAACCTTGGCTGATCTATTCAGGGCTGTTAATACTCTTTAAGCACTTGCTCTTGGCCTAAGAGGTGGTGTAATCATTTTTCTGACCTAATTATGAAGTTGGATGCAGACTGAGCCACAGTGTAGGACTTTTGGAATACTAAAGCAGACTGAACTCTGTTAACTAATGCCATGACATCTAAAGTTCTCTGGTGAGAAACAGATTTTTCAATTTTTAAAAAACCTTTGCACTTGTTATTTGCATCTTCTCAAATCTCAATCTTCTTTTTTTAAATTTTATTTTATTTATTTATTTTTAAAGATTTTATTTATTTGACAGACAGAGATCACAAGTAGGCAGAGAGGCAGGCAGAGAGAGAGAGGGGAGGAAGCAGGCTCCCCGCGGAGCAGAGAGCACGAAGCGGGGCTCGATCCCAGGACCCCGGGATCATGACCTGAGCCAAAGGCAGAGGCCTTAACCCACTGAGCCACCCAGGCGTCCCAAATTTCAATTTTCTTAACCTTTGTTGAGTTGCATGATTTTACCTCCTGTTTAATATCATATATGTTTATGTGCATGCACCAAGATGGAAAATTCCTTCAGGTTAGTATTTTGCTATTCTGTCTAAGAAGGAGTAAGTTAATTGGCGAGGATGTCCAGAAGTTCTTTCTTACATCTAGTCATCGATTTTAAGTGGTGAGGGCATGGAAGAAGTATAAGAGCATTTTAAAAGTGCGAAATAAATCCTGATAGCTGTTTTCTATGTTAAATGCTTTTTGCCCCTAGACAAACACATGCTATTTCATGGAAGTGAGTGGCACACTAATGACCAGTCCTAGGCATTAATTTTGTTCCTGCTCTATTGATCAGTGTAAAGAGATCTATCTTATGTGCCACACACTTCTGTTTAAGAAAGGTTAATGGTTCCTGTTTAACTGGTTTTGGAAAGAAAAGCTAGAGATCTTATAGAAAACTTATGAGCTCTTATTACATTATATTAAAAAAACACCAAACAAACCTGAAAGCCTCTAAAAAATCATAGAGAATTGTAAAGAGCACCATTTCCCCCCACCCAAGGGTAAAGCAGTTTTTTTTTTTTTTAAACATGTTTAATGACTTCTTTATTTTCTTGTATATTTTCAGAAAGTTTCTTTTGGGTCATTTTTGTTATAAGGAATTAGTGAGGAATTTAAATACGGACTCTGGATTAAATAATAGTATTGTTAAATAGTCGTATTGTTAAATAAATACCACTGCTAAATGATGTGTGGCTATTTAAGAGGATGTACTTATTTTTAGAAAATGCACCCTGAGGTATTTAAGGGTAAAGGAGCGCAGTGTTTTCAGTTTACTCATAAATGGCCCCAAAATAATTATAAAAAATGATAAAATGAGTTGGTAAATTGGCATGAAGGATATATAGGAGTTCCTTATATTATTCTTGTGACTTTTTTGTAAGTTTGAGGTTTTTTGAAAATAAACTAAAGAAATACACTGATACTAAGAAAAAGTTATGAAACCATTTTCTTCATTTCAAATAAGCATTTGTAAAACATTTATTAAGCCATAAGTAATGTAAAGTTTAGTGAAGGAATAAGAAGATTTTTCTTCTCTTAAACTCTGGTCCAGATTTTAGGCTAAAGTATAATTCTCTGGATGACCATTTTCTAATATGGCTAGTGCTTTAGGGAGAAAGTGCTCGTGAGGCTCCTCCATGGAATCATGGTGTATTAGAAAAATTAAAACAAAAGCTGGTTGTAGAAGTCAGAGTAGAGTTCAAGTTTTAGAACAGGTTATTATTGCCATTTTACTATGCTCAGTGGACAAGGTCCTGGGTGTTTGTGTATCACCTGGTAAGCAGGGTTTTCTTAGTCTTGTTCTACATCACACACCTTTTCCACTTTTCAACCTTTCTCTTTGGTATTAATACAATTAAATGAAATTATACTTCAAACATTCTAAAACTTATAGATACAACTTATAGATAAATGAAATGAAAACTTATAGATACAACTATCCATTTCATCCTTTTCTTAAACTTTGTAGAATCCCATAGCTTTTCAATGTCACTCCATTTTTTTCCCTACTACAAGTTTAAGGTTAGTCTACGTAATTAGCTTCTTATTTGATTTTTTTAATAATTTTATTTTAAGAATTAACAAAAATAATTCTATCAGTCATGTAAACAGCTCTTTACAATTCTTTGAATGAATTTTCTTCAAATATATATACTCAAATCATTTGAATGAAAAATCAACATTTTTGTTCTCTTGCATAAGAGAACAAACAACATGTTTGATAGATTTTTTTTTTCCTCAACAAATTAATGAGGTTGCCTGGTTATTATGGACTCTTAGTCAAAGCCCAGGACAATTTATACTATTCCACTGATAAATGTCCATTTACTTTATTTAGAACGGGTATGATGAAAAATAAAACTTTATCTTTTTCTAGTAGAAAATTAGCCAGGCAATATATGCTCAACACATGCCTTTTAAAATAGCACTAACTGATCCACTAAACTGTAGCACTGATCATTTTGCTATCATAATGGATAATTAACGAAGGACATAGAAAACATAATAAGGAGCTGACTTAAAATTTAATTTTTAATAAACCTAAACATTCAAAATACAAATAAAAATAAAATGTCATAAAGTCTCTTCCTTTATTAGGACCACTGCGGTTACTGCCATAACCAAAAACAGCCCAAAATGCATAATTCTATTTTCTGCTGAAAAAAGCAGACAGACCTGAATCATCAATCTTTTAGTGTGTCTGACTTTCTGGATGGGTGATTATCTAGTTTATTCCCACCCTCTGGGGTATTCCCGGCAGTTTTAGTGTGAGAAAGTATTTATTTCCTGTCTCAGTTCCTCCTGCTACAGTTTTATGACGCTTACTCTTCTTCCGCAGAGGTGGTGGACATGTGGTTGGCCTCGTCATCCATTTAACATCACTGCCTGCTCACGTCCACCCTCAGGTCAGTGTTCTCGCCTGGGTGATAGTTCTGATCCCCTTCACACTGAAAACATCCCATTTCTCTTTCCTTAAAATGTCCTTGCCTTCTTTCCTGTATTCCAGTGATTCTTAACAATTTTGGGGGGGGTGGTTTCCACATCTTTTAAAGAATTTTTTTTTTTAAGATTTTATTTATTTGTTAGAGAGTGTGCATAAGCAGGGGGAGCTGTAGTCAAGGAGTCCACTGAGCAAGGAGCCCCATGCGGGACTCAGTCCTAGGACCCTGGGATCATGACCTGAGCTGGAGTCATATGCTTAATGGACTGAGCCACCCAGGCGTCCCCCCTTTTGAGAATCGGATGGAAGCCTTGGAGCCTCCCTCCAAGCAGATGGCCACATATGTTCAAGACTTTGTATGCTGTTTCAGGATTTGTTCTACCTGGTAGCCTGTATATGCACCCTTCAGGAAAGCAGTTATTGAGATAAGAATGTCCTTTAGGCATTTGTTTAAATAGTGGGTTCCTCAGACCAACCCTCTGAGATACTAACTGAGTAGAGCCACAGAGGGACTTAGCATCTGCATGGTAACAAAGTCTTGGTGACACTGATGTTTGAAGACCACAGCACACTCCAAGAAAGACTCCTCTGGGGTCAAGGAGCCTCAGCTGAGTTATTTTCACTCCCTGCCCTCTCTAGATTTTGTGTTTCTTACCTCCTAGAAAAATTTAAACCTAGAGAACCTATATACTTTATTTAGTTTACAACATGCTATGTTGTTGTATGTTATTGTGTTTCAAAAAAAAGACTCCCCAGATAATTTTCTTTTATATGTAAAAAGTTCACTCAAATCCCCAGCATAAGGATTTATGAAAATCCAATCAATTGCAGCAAAGTCCCATTTCCTTTCTGAAGTTTTCTGTGGAATTTTTAGCTCATAATGGTCTAAATTTATTGACCACTTGTTTGGCAAGTGTATTACATTTTGGGCATTCGAGACCTTAATTGCTATTTAGAAAAAAATATATGATATCTTATTTCTCCCATTTTTTAAAACTGAGGTATAATTGATATATAACATTGTATTAGCTTCAACAGCATAATAAGTTGATATTTGTATACATGGCAAAATAATCACCATAATGTCTAGTTATCTCTCACCATTTATAGTTACCAATTTTTTTTCTTCTGATGAGAATTTTTAAGATCTGGGGATGCATGGATGGCTTAGTAGGTTAAGCATTTTCTGCATTCAGCTCAGGTCATGATCTCAGGGTCTTGGGATCAAACCCTACATCAAACCCTGCTTAGCAGGGAGCCTCTTTCTCCCTCTCCTCCCTGCTTGTGCTCTCTCTCACTATCTCTCTCTCTCTCTCTCTCTCTCAAATAAATAAATAAATAAATAAAATCTTTTTTTAAAAAGAACTTCTAAGATCTACTCTCTTAATAATATGGTGATTTTAATTAATACTGTATTGTATATTATTTTCATATTTTGATCAAGCGCTTTCAAGGACAAGGATCTAGTACAGATCTGTATAACTACTTATTGCTCAGCCCAGTGTCCCAGGAAGTGAGGAACTTAATAAATATTTGTTGGTTGATAAATGTATGATTAAGGGAAGAAATGTTCCCCTGAAATCAGTAATTTTCCTTAAAAGTCTATGACAATGTACTCTTTGGCCAGTGACATCCAGTAAGTTATTTCTTCATGGCATAGGTTCCTCGAGTCAGACATATCTGACCTAGGATTACATCAACTCTGATACTTGTTTGTTGTGTGTTCTTGGGCAAGTTAGTGAATGCCTCAGAAAGTACTCAGTAAATCATTTGATTTCTTGGTGATGTTGGACTTTTCTTTCTTTCTTTCTTTCTTTTAAAAGATTTTAAAAGGGGATGCATGGATGGCTGGGGGCAGGCAGAGGGAGAGGGAGAAGCAGGTTCCCCCCTCAGCAGAGAGCCCGATGTGGGGCTTGATCCCAGGACTCAGGATCATGACCCAAGCCAAACGCAGACACCTAACCAACTGAGCCACCCAGGCACCCCAATGTTGGCCTTTTATAGCATGTGGTAAGCAAAATTGTAAGATGACCCCCAAGATTCTTTCCCCACTGGTGTTCTGTCCCAGTATAATACATGCCCCTTGAGTGTGAGCAGGATTGTGAATATATTCTAATTCAGTCCCATGATTAGACAGTGCCATATGACTAGAGTGAAGAGTTTTTGCAAATATAATTAAGGTTTCAATTCTGCTGACTTTGACTTAATCAAATTGAAGATTTTCCTGGGTGGGCGTGAGTTACTCAGAAGAACTGGACCTTTCTAGAAATCAGAAACTAGAAGAATAAAAGGACCTAAGACAGGGGTCACATGATAGGAAACTATTAGCACCCTTTAAGAGCTAAGAGAGATCCCTGGTCTATAGCAAGCAAGAAAGTTGGGATTTCAATCCTGCAAACATCAAGAAAACAGGAATTCCTATCCTATAGTAATAGGAAACTAAATTCTTCCAATAACCTTGAAACATCCTTGGGAAAGCCAGCCCCCCCACCCCAACTCTGATGAGACCCGAGCAGGGCTGATACCATGATTTCAACCTTGGAGGACCATGATCAGAGAAGAAAGCTAGTAATAGAAAGCTAAGACATTGCATAACAAGCTTATGAATGATGATTTAAGTGGGAAAAACCACAAATTATACCTTGAAGTTTTCAAATCCAAATAAAAAACTTAAAAATAAGAGAAAGAAATAGGTAAATGGACCACTTTCTCTTCCTGTAAGCTTCCTTTAAGATTTCTATTCTGATTTGGCATTGTAAGCTGGTCTTCCTAATGCCAAACTGAATATGTGTTAGTCATTTATTGTATAGAACATTATAGTGTTCCACTAGGAAACAATTTATGGTTACTTTTTTCTGTGACACATAAATAAATTTTGAAGCATTTTTCTATGTTTAATACATTTTCATAATTTTCAGAATAAAACATATTTCTGAAAGCACTTCTACAGTAGAATCATGACATTTCCTTTCTGGGTGTACAAACCCAGTCTATAATAAAGGTTCCATTCTTTTTCAGTGTAATATAGTTAATAAAATTTCTAAGTATGGGTCATTATATCTTATTAACCCTGAAAACCAAACTAAGAGTTCAATTCTTATTTGCCATCTCAGTGATTAGCATTTAACGGGGGAAAAATAATCAGCGAAACAGGACAGCTAAGAGTTTATCTTCCACATTAAACTGAAATAAATTGAGGTTAGGAAGTGTTGATTAAGTTTGCACCAGCCTTTAGGAAGCTCTCTGAGAAGCCACCATCTTTTAAAAAGGGACAAGAAGCAAGCAGATGTTAGCAATTATAGCAGAATGCCTCATATTTAGTGAAATGTCTCTGGGTCCTTTGCTTATATGAATTAAAATATGATCCCACCCCCCCACCCCCTGCCTAAAGTAGAGTAGTTGAGATTTTAACTAAGTCTTTAGAAAAGATAGCATGTATAGGTATAATTTAGAGCCGTGGCTACATATTTTGGCCACTATTAACTTAAAAATTCCTTTCAGGGCAGGAATTTTATAAAGAAAATCATTTATTATGTTGACTTTACTGAGGAAACAACATGAGAGTTCATTGAGAAGTACCTCCTCGAGGAACCTAATATATAGTTAGGTAACTTAAGTATAAAGTTAGATCCTTATTCTATTTGCTCCTGCCATATGAGATACTGAATGTCCGGTAAAATGAGTAAGAATGTGAAGGGCGCCATTAGAGAAAGACCACTGAAGCCCTAAAGAATTTCACTAGGTCCTTTAATGCGAATTATTAAGAAAAAAATTCCAAACGATCATAGAAAAATTGAGCTGGAACTTGTTTTCTAAAAAGAATTGCCAATTTAGCTCAATTTTGATTCTGACCGTTTTAAGTGTCTGGGAAGGTATCATTTTCTTTGTTTTCACAGTATAACTGGCAACTGTCATTTCAGGTTATTTCTCAAATATTTTTGCTAAGATTTAATTAACAGGCATACCAAAACATTGTGGGCTGTTTTTCTTTTCTTTTTTTTTTTTTTTTTTTTTTTTTTTTATCATCAGGCGATACTGTTCTGCAAAAAATGCAATTGATCATTGATAAGAAAATGGTCATTAACAATCCCAGGTGTCACTAAAATCTCATGGAGGAACAAATAAGGGGAAAATAATGAAGGGGATTTCATTGATAAAGAAAAATATTACACAACACACACACACACACACACACACGGAACTATGAATAATATATTTTAAAAGTAAAAGTGTAATTAGCTATAATCCTAAAAGCAATATTTGTATTTAAGTGTTCTATAGGAAGATTATCACTTGGCTGTGGTGTGTTAGACTAAGCTTTAAAAATTTGATGGACTTTGGTTCAGGTAGTTTTTTCTTTTTTAAAGATTTTATTTGTTTATTTGAAAGAGAGAGAGAGAGACAAAGAGAGAACATGAGGGCAGGAGGAAGGGGCAGAAGGAGAGGGAGACACAGGTTCTCCGCTCAGCAGGGGCTTGATCCCAGGACCCTGAGACCTGAGCTGAAGGCAGCAGGGTAACTAACTGAGCCAACCAGGAGCCCCAGTTCAGGTGGTTTTTAAAATATATTATTTGTCTATATTAAATGCAGAGATTATATATTTATTTATTTGTTTTTTAAAGATTTTATTTATCAGATAGAGATCACAAGTAGGCAGAGAGGCAGGCAGAGAGAGAGAGAGGGAGAAGTAGGCTCCCTGCTGAGCAGAGAGCACGCGGGGCTCAATCCCAGGACCCTGGGATCACGACCTGAGCTGAAGGCAGAGGCTTTAACCCACTGAGCCACCCAGGCGCCCCTATATATTTAATTAGAATTTTACTGAAACAAGTAAAGGCAGATGTGGCGGATCATAATGATATGGAAATCTTGTATAAAAAGAAGGAAAAAATGAGCAATCAATCCTGAGAACATATGTATGAGATTGAAGGAAAATTTTTAAGAGCATTTCCTTTAAGATGTCTCCTTATGTAAATCATCTGGGAGCATTTACTATCCGGAGAAATAAAATGGCCAGCCTCCAAGATGGCCATTGCAGTTCCCATTACAGTCTTGAGCTGAATTCTCCTGGAGCTCCAGGATTCCATTCAGCTCATTCCACTCTATTAGAACCTCAAAGATTTTAAACATTGCATTAGGAGTTTCTGCATATCCACAGAAACAGAGTGTGCAACAACTGGGTCAGTTGTTTCCGGCACCCTTCTGAATTGAATCCTGGGGACTGGCAAACTAGCATGAGTGTCCGAATGAGGCCGGATGTTAAGTGTGAAGTGTGGAGTGCTGCCCTGCCTAACATATTAACATTAAAAAAAGCTAATTAAAAACTCTACCAGTCCAAATGTGCCAAATCTGGTGTGCAGATTACTCTTTGAGGGATGAGGGTGATCTCATTTTCTATTATAGCCACTCTTCTAGTTCAGGTTCTCAGTGTTTTGGGTTCTTTGGATGTACTATGGAGCTGGAACATATTCTGATTCCTTTGGATCAGAACACTGACTCCTTGTCCTTTGGAGAGCTCAGCTGAAATAACACCTTCTCAGGCACACCTTCTCTGACCACCTGAGCTCCTCCTATTATGCTTTATCCTATCACTTTCCTCTCTTGTATTTATCATAATGCATAATTATATACTCCTCATTGACCACCAGCTCCATGAAGGAAGGGATCAGTGTTCACCCAGTACTCAGCGCTGTGTGTGGCACACGGTAACTACTTAGTAAATGTAGGTGAAATGAATGAATGAATGATTTAAGAATTAAGAAAAAGTATGGAGGAAATGACTTTTAAGTTGAAAACCCAAGGATCCCTAAGAGTTAGCAAGGCAAAGGGACGCTGAGTTGGGTGGGGTGGGAGTGGAGAATTCCATGGCAAAGGCTATGATGGGAAGAGAGCATGGAATGCTCTGGGAATTGCAAGAAGCCTTCCTTTGACAAGACTCCAGAGAGTAAGTAGAAAGAGGCAGTTCATACTTCCTATGGTCTGAACTGGAAGCCCCCTGTCAAAGAAGGATCTATGGGACAATTGTCTGCTGCCATGGATATCTCAGGTTTGCAGTGGAATGAAGCAGATGAGCAGAGAGCAGCAGAGATGAGAGCTAGAGAGTACTGCCAGGCTTCCTCAAAGCTTTCAATGTCTAGTTCCATTCCCTAGAGTGGGGGGCAAAAGAGGGAATTAGAGAGTAGCTTCTTTAAGCTGCCCTATGATCCTTCCAACAAAACACCAGTCACTAAGGTGACTGCAAATTAGTTTCTGTTGGTGTGAAATAAAAAGCCCTGATTAATTCAACAGGATTTGAGGGGCAGGTGGCTCAATCTTGGGCTTGGTGAGTTTTCAGTACTTGTGAAAAAGTTGCATAAGTACATTAACTAGGAAGACAGGAGTCAACCATTAGGATATGGTTCTCTTATATGAAGGTTCTACTTAAATACAGTCACTCTGTCTTTGGCAAAGTTGGTTGAAAGTATTTTGTGCTGATGCTCAACATTTTTCATAAGTGGAAACATGATCAAATTTTGTTTGAATTGAGATTTGGCAAAAAGTTTATCTTTGCTGATATACTTCCTATTTTGATCTCAGTATAATTCAGTGTGCTTGTTTGTATTTACTGCAGGAAAACTGAATGCAAACTTAATACCCAGTGGTAATCAATTTATCTTAAATGCCTAGTGAACTCCAATTTTCCTTATTCCTTTTAAATAATTTATATTGTTTTATCCCCAACTGTCCTGTTTTTAAAATATGCTCAAACTTTAAGAGCGCTAAAGATGTATGCATTCATTATATTTAAATGGTATCACAGAGAATGGGAATATATAAATATCAGCATTCCTCTATAAATCAACTTAGCTCAACTTCTCTCTCCATTTATAATCAATAAGGGAGGATTCAATCAAAGTAGAGTTCAATATTGGTAGCAAAAAAAATCTATTTAATTAAGAAAAATGACAAGTGATTTGTTATTAAAACTCATTGTAGCCTTATAAAGAGCCTTAAAATTTCAGATGTGTTTTGAGTTTATAATTTGTACCTATGATTGCCATGCAAATTCATTCCACTGGGCTGAACAATAGATACAAATTGGATTATAAACTCCAAAGTAACAAAATCAAATTATGGCTTTGTAAATGAAACATGAAACTGAGCACTGAATTCTTTTTAGGATAAAAGAGCAACAGAATTGAAGCTAAGTGATAGAAACTGGGAGAAGAGAGTTCACTGCTGCATTTGCATTAAGAATTGAGTTTAGAACAATACATTGCAAGGTTTTATAATTAAAAAATCAGTTGCTGGAGTATTTTATGTTCTTTTGGGATATGCTAAACAATCTGTGGATGAGAGGGCATCTCAAGGTTATGATCGGTATAAGAACATATGAAAACAGTTTGGCAGAGTGCAGGTCAAGTTCCCGTCCATCCATTTGTCCATCCACAAATACCATGTTTACTGCGAGACTGGAACTAGTCACCCTTCTTAAAGGGCTTGGCCTGTGACCATTCATTGTAAACTGGGTCCTTGGACTTCTAATTAATTGCTATAATCTGCTACATGGCATCATAAGAGTTTCTGTTGTTTTTGCTTTCTGAGAAGCTCATTGCTTTCTGAGAAGTCCATTGATAAGCATGTTGAAATTCAATTTAGTGGTTGATTTGGGATTATGAAAATAGTTTGAAGTCATTACATAAATTTGGAGAAATGTGAAAAATGCAGTAGAGAAAAAAATACCCATATCTGATAAATAGGTGACAATCATTGTTGTCATTTTGATATATTTACCTCTCAGTCTTTCTCATATAAATACTATAATGTATATATATATATATATATACATACACATACATTTGGGATCTTACTGTACTAGTCTTTTTTTTTGGTCAAGTTTTGATTATGAGTTTTTTTGCATGCTAAAAATTTTTAAAAATAAATTCTTAGCAATTATAAAACAGTCTATCAAATTGTTAAACCTCCTATATTTAGTCTTTTTTGTTACTGATTATTTTTTTCCAGTAATGGCCTATTATTATTACAACTAGTAATTAGTAATTGCCACATGTGATAGAAATTACTATAGGACTTCTAAATTTTAAATTCAATAGAAATTAAAACTAAATAAAACATAGACACAGCAGAGTAGAGAGAAACTGGAAAATATACAGCAAAACTTATGATTAGTCATGCCAATTATGACAATAAACATAGTTGGAATATATTTATCCATTGAAAGACACTAACTTTGGGTTTGGTTATAAAATTTTACTATATGCTGCTTACACTGATAAGAAATGAAATAAAATGATATAAAAATGAATACATAAAATAGATAAAATATGGTCTGATGCCAAATAAAATGGAAAAAGTTAAAAATTGAAATCAGGTGTTTAAGCTGGATGTTATAATTTAAAAAGAAAAAAAAATGTCTTCAGTTTTATGAGCAAGTATAGCACATATATTTTTTATACTAATTTACATATCTCTCAGTGAATTTCACATATTTTAAGACTTTTTCCACCCTTTTGAGGATTTGTTTTCCATTTTCTTTGCATAGTTTCATATCAGTTTGACTCAGTTTTTGAAAGAATTTTAAAACACTCCACATAGTTGTGTTGTTAATAATTTGTCATACAGATTATAATTTTGCCTTTGTCTATGTAAATTTTTGCTTATGGAGTTTTTTTGAACATACAGAAGAGCTCAAGAGTTTGTGGTCCAAAACTGTGGTCCAGTTTTGAGCTTTGTGATTTTTTTTCTTTTGTTCTTTTCCTTAGAATGGCCTGAGATACGTGTTCACCTTTCTCTAATTCTTTTTCATGAGCCTTTTAACTGGAAGTTGGGACAAGACTCATCAGACTCCCTAGCAATGGTGTGGCCTGTATGGCCGTTTCTTTATAAAGGCAGACTTGGCCAGGGGGAGCTTGTGGCAAATCTTCCCACAGCCTTCTTCCAACTGCGAAACAGCAAAGATATTTATGTCACTGGGAATCTCTACACCTGTGGTCAGGGATTTCATGCTGCTCAGGGCTCATTTCATGCAGAGCAGCAGGAAAGGCTGCTGTCCCACTTTCCCAGGGCTGAACATGAACTCATCTTCTCGTGAGCTGTCCCACACTCTCCCTGGCCTGCCAGAGGAGGGCTGGACACATGTTGCATGGTACTGCTGTCTGGCCTTTCTCTGTAGGCTGCTTCGTGCACGAGGTTGGACCTGCATGTTAAATTGGTGGAACTGAGAGAATAAAATGTCCATGAGATAATGGATCTTGGCTGACTTTGTAAACTGGGAGGCCCTGATATTATTATCAGGAAAGAAAAAAGTCACCTATTGGGCCCTTCGGTAAAATGTGACTTTTGGGTATGCTGTTGCTTTTTATGTCCCAAAGCCCCAAATCCTGTCCTCTTGCCAAGTGTAGAGTGCTAGCTAGTAGGTTAAATTTAGACTTAGAAGGGTGAGGTAATTTTGATAAAAGAATGTGAACTATGCACTGTAAATTCTACTTCTAGATGCACAGGCTCAAATGAAGCAAGCATTGGCTAAGAAATTGCATTTAGCAGAAACTTAACGCGGTGTCTCCTAGAACCGGCATGATACCAAACTGAGAAATCCAGGTCTGAAGGTCTTGTCTGCCGGATTTTGATGATGTTTTGCCAAAGAAATGATGGAAGTCCCATCTTTGGGGCAGCTGATGCGAGGCTGGCCAGGACCTTGAGAACATGTTTTTAAAAGACCCTATGCTGGCAAGAGGTATAGAGATGACTTCATGGGACTTCTGAGTCTGGAATTTTTTTGCTTCTATTACCAATTATTTTTGCTAGATTTTTGACACCGTGTTTTTAATTTTTTAAAATCTAAATAAAAATAACTGTCAACTTCCTGAAGTTAAGCCTCAGTCCCGTTGCTGGTGTGGGACTGACCTCATATCACCCCTCTCTCATTATCAGACAAGGGTGGGGATTGGAACGAACACAAGGAGGCTCCTCGCTACGCTCCATGCTTGCATTTCTCTTGCAAAAAGTGAGAGTAGGTAGGGGCTAAATAAGTGAGCACACTTTCTTTCCTTTTGCTTCAAAAAAAAAAAAAAACCCTACTGCAAAAGAACAAACTCAAACTACTAATAAGGAAAGGGAATGTCCTGTTCTCAGAAATTTTTGACCATAATCCCTCAGGCAATTTAGGAGTATATATTATTAGCTCATTATTAGCAATTTAGGAGTATATATTATTAGGAAGATGCCAGGCTTCACACCAGGTGTCTTATGAGAGGGCAATCCTATACAATCTATATTACTCAGGAAAGTCCTGGCTTATTCCTGTTGTCCTGATGTAATTATTAATGAACAACACTGTTCACTCACAAAAGTGTACCAGTCTGAACAATAATATATAGTCAGACAGTCATACATAAGCCTATGTGACTTACCTTTTCCCTTAGTAAGAACCATGAGAAAGATGCTCTTATGATGCTCTCCAATTCTGCAGATGAGTTACTGATTTAGTGAAAAGTTAAGTAATTTATCTGAAGCCACAGTTTGTAAGTGGCAGAGGCTGGAAGTCAAACCCAGGCAGTCTGGCCTCAGAGCTTGTCAGGGTGGGTCCCCAAGATTTGCCCTAAGTGGAGTGACTTCTAATTTACAGTGTATTCCTAGAGTGGAGAAGAATCTGGGTTCAGCTTTGGGTTCTCTTCATCAGGACAAGCTGCTGCGCGTGCTTTCATGCTCTTGTCTCAGACAGTGGTGCAATGAGAGGACAAGCTCTCAGGAGCTCAAGTCTGCCTGTCCTCAGAGAACAAAGTACAGAACAGGAATGTAAATTCTCCCACTTGAGCCTAGGGACTTCCAGGATGCAAGGGAAAAGACCATGATCTCATGGTCACAGACCCCTCAGCAATGGTTATTTGGCTTATGGGAACTCTGCTCTTGAGGTATTAGCAGCCTGACTTGGATTAAAAGGTAGAGTTTGCACAATCTGCTTGTATTTAGGGCGCCCAGATAGTGTGGTGTGAGGACAATGTATATTCATGTAGAGAACGCATTTTCTTTGGAAGTTTACATTTTACAGCGGGACAGATACAGCTACTTTTTGTTGATACCTGACTTCTGAATACAGAAAACTCTTTTGAGTATATGAAGAAAAAAATGGAGTCTGCTAAGGAAATTGCAGTTTTTTATTTAAAATGTAGTTATTATGTTAACTAGCTTACTTTTTTGATCCTTAAAACTTCTGGTGCCTTAAAAATGAGGAGCATAATATTTTATTGTAATAGGTTTCATTTTGTGCATTTTTGCCCATGACAACCACGTTTGTATTATTCTTCTTCAACAAAGAATTTGAAGTAGGCCATGATTAATTAACTCCTCTCTTTTATGGATGGGAAAATGAAGAAGTTTAGTGATCTACTAGTAGTCACACAGATCAATCATGTGGAATTGGAATTAGGATGTGAATGTCCTTCTCCCAATCATAGCACTGGCTAATCCCACACAATTATGTTTCATTATATTTGAAAAGTCAAACCTGACTGTTCAGAGCAAGTAATTGGTCCCAATAACTTAATGTGCTGGAATCAGCCATTTCTGGATCCATTGGACCCCTGTCCTATGGGCTCTCAGGTGTGCCATCTTATTAAGACCTTGCAACACTGTGTGGAGGGAAATCTGCTTCCAAAGAAGGGGTTTGTGGAATTGCCCTGATTGCTTAGTATGAGAACAAATGGCTATTTCATGGGCGTACTCCTCTGGCTCTAGAATGTTGCTCACCCTGAGGCTTCTCTAAGTGGTCTTCAAATGGGTATACACAGAACCTGGCAACATGAACACTTTCTAAGGTGGAGCGCCTATGAGTAACTTTGACTATAAATTTCTCCATTTTCAATTTCTATACATCCTCTTTCCTAATGCTGATAGGCCTTCAGATCTGTCTTACGTGTACCAAGTTTGTCTCTAACTGCTTTTCACAAGCACCTTCTCCCACTTTGCAAAAGAACAAATGAGCAAACAAAATACAAAAGCCCACCTTAGCCCATCGCTAAGAACCTTCCTGGCTCCAAATATTGGTGCGGTGTTGGTAGAGTGAGTGACTGTAATGTTTGCCTAACAGATCTCTCTGCAAGTCAGGTGGAGTCATTCCTTGCTTTTCACAAAGTTGTAGGGGGACCTAAATAAGTTAAGCTGAAAAACAATTAGACATAATTCTTAATTAAGAACTAAGGGATAGAACTATAATAAAACTCCTCTATCCTACTTACTTTCTAATGTAAATAAATTTTCTCAGCACCTCACTTGGAAAAAACAAAAATAGGAGTAGAATTGATGCTGAAATTTGTATACTTCTATCAATATATAATCTTTCTATGTATGATGTACATGACATAATATATTATGATATCCATATAGCATATGGACATGTAAACTAATTAGAACAAGAAAAACAGAAAAATAAAACCCCACAAACAAAATACTTCATCCATCTCATTCAAAGAGGCATTTGCAATAGAGCTTTACTTTAGATATTCAGTAATTATTAAAATTCATGATATACTTATGTTGTCTTGCACAACTGTAAATTGATAATACTTGTGATGGTAACTCAATCCAGAAGAAATTATTTTCATGTGTGTATATATAAATTTTTATTCCCTCAGATTCTTGTTAAGATTTAAAGTTGTACATTTTTTCCCCCTTCAGAGGATCAGAATGATGTGATTATCACAATCTTCAAGTAAAAATTATTTTCAAGTAAAAAAGTGTTACCTTGGGTTTAAGTTATTTCCTTATTTTCAGAAATTGAAATGGGAAGCATGAGTTAAAGCATATGATAAAAATAAATGATGTGGAATTTCCAACTGTTAAATTTCTACCTATTATTCAAGGAAGGATATCTGGCTGATCACATGGTCTTTTGGCCTTCATTTTCTCAGGTATACAATGAAGGGGTTGGATGAAATTCATTTATTATTTTAGCTGCTTAGCTTTTTATTCAGATGGAATTTTAGGTAGAGAATAAAAAGCTGAGTTGCTTGGTGGGAACTGGCCATAGCTAAGAGCCCTGCCACACTCTCACTGCCAGGGTAGCCTTTGAAGAGCAGTTGCAGAATTCCCATGGAAAAGAACTCCATTTGGAGATCAGGAGTTCAACAACGCCCTTCCTGAGTCAAAACCTATAACTAGAAAGACACAATTATTTCTAGTCTTCAACCTCATGTGGTGCAACAGTCTTAAATGAGAACGTGTTTATGTATTAATTGGTGGTATGATTGGCCCTTTTGTTTGATATGCAAGGACAAGAAGTAGGATTTAGTAGACTCTCAGGGGAAGTTTACTTTAGGGGACAGCAGATATTCTAAACGTTGACCCTTTGGAGTCTTTTCCTTGTATCTAGGGAACACAGGGCTTGCTTTTGGTAAACCTTACTGGATTGCCAATAATTCATTACAAGAAATGTGCAGTTTGATGTAACGATTTAATTTGCCTAAAACATTTATAATACTATCACCCAGACAAACAGGTTCTTTTAATATTCTAATTTTAATTAAACTACTTGCTACTCTGTCTCTAGTGTACAATGAGACAAAACCCACACACACTGCATATGTACTAGGATTCCCCTGAAGATTTATGTAAGTGTTAGAGACTGAATGATGATAAAGTACTTTTCGGCCTCCTGTTTTCTATATTTAAGGGCAATAACATTTTTTAGGTGATTCCCATATTTCTCAATTCTATGCCCCTTTCAACTAGGAAAGGTGGAGAGAGAAAGAGGGGAAATCTGGTAGAAAATAAAGAACAAAAGCCTCTCAACTACTGAACTTCCCAGTTTGTTTCTTGAGATTCTCAGCTTGTGGACCATTTAAACTCAACAGTTTAGGAAATGGACATTAGATTATATGAAGACAGTTACTCTGGTGGCTAAAGATAGTCACTATTTGTCATAGAAAGTTACCCAAGAGAATAATTTTAGGTGAAGATTTGCAGTTAGGTATTAATATGAAAAGATCAAAGTAAAAAAAATTAAGAGGTTGATCTTAGAATTCATCCAGACCATCTGACTAGATAAACCTCTGCTGATTAAAGCCTTGCTCCAGATCTTATTAAGTCAAGTTAATGGGAAACACAAAGCTAATGCAGTTCTTTATCTTAGTAACTCAATTGAGATGTAAAGACCATGAGCAGTGTTTAAATATTATTACAATGACAAGTACATTCGAGAGGGCCTATCCAGGAGCTAATCCATCCCAAACTTTGGCAAGCTGCTGATGGACCAGTGCTTTAAATAGGGCAAATAGGCAATTCAGTTTCAATCACTAAAAAACTTATCTTCCGGAGAGATCAGACTGGCGACATAATTAAATGCAATGATTTGCATCAGAACATAATTATAGAGTTCATCATTTGTTGCACTTTAGCTAAATACAACACTGTGTCAAAATGTGAGGTGGAATCTTTTTGATTTTTCCCAGCACAGAATATTTAATCAGCTTTGTTTCTCAAAATAATGACTTGGTTAGACAATGTTTACTAAATAGTGTACAATGTGGTTTCTTTTTCTTTTTAAAACAAATTGGTGGAGAAATTTATCAATTTGATCAAGGTTGGCAAACCTTAGTTTCTTTAGAATTTATATTTACTGTAAACAAGAACTTCTGTTTGGGCTAAATACACATGAGAGAATGAGATGTGGGACCTGAGGCAATCCGGAAAGGGTATTTAGGTAAGTATGGTAGCTGGATGGATTAAAGATGGCAAAATGACTACCTGAAATATTCAAAAATCCACTTTCAATCTATTTCTGCTTTTACTTAATTCTATGGAAAAAATAATTAGAAGTGTATAATACAAATATTTGGAGGAAGAAGGCATAAGGAGTTAACAAACACGACCCAAACATGGGTACGTGATACATAAGCTCAAAAAATGTTTAATCTTGAAATGTATTCCCCAAAATGAAATAAGTATGTTGCTTGTATGTTTAAACACCATAAACATACAGCAAGTCTTTTCCTGAGATTGTTTCTCAACCAAATTTAAGAAAATCTCTTTCAACACGAAAAGCCATTAACAGAGTGTTAACACTCTGCCACCTACTGGACAACTTGTCAACTCCCAAGAAATGCGCTCAGGAACTTGAAATGTGTATTTCAATGGTGAGGCTTCTGAAAGCCTTAGGTAGGAAGTAAAGCTCTGGGATACACACAGGCAAACTTTTCCAACTCATCTGATAACAAGCTACTTCCCCATTTGTTATTGAAGGCTGTTTGCTAACAATGACGCATGTGTTCAGAATCAGCCTCTTAATGTTCAAACAACAACAACAACTACTACTACAACAACCACCTCCTGCAGGAGTTTTTGGGCACAGCTAGTTTAGCATCCATAACAACTTTATCGGCCACAAGTGAAGGGCACAGAAGGTCCCAGCACCTCTGCTTTCAGCAAAGTGTGCCTGTAGCTTAAAGCTTCAGCTGTCAAATTCTATAATGTTTAACTTTATTTCACAGATACAACCAATATAAAATTAAATCACGGTGATACGGTATATGTAGCCAACCCAAGTAGAAATTACATAATCTGGCAAGTCTGACTGAAATAAATGTTGAGTACAGATAATACAAATTAAGAAAAAGGCCAGCCAGCAGTGAAGCAGATACTACTAATAATAGAATAGGACATCATATTTAAATATTTACACTGAACTCAAGAACATCAAAGTTACAAAGGATATAGAGAGCGTGTGGACCTCACTTCTACAGAGAAGTAAACTAAGACTCTGGATGTTAAGTGATGGAAACAGTTCAATGCAGAGAATGGCTGTGTCAAACCTTAGCTTTGTCATTTTGCATCTGGATGGTCTTGGCCATAGTTAATTAGACTCTCAGAGGTTTAATTCCCTTATTTGTACTAGGTAAATTGTATTATCTAACTTACAAAATGGCTATAAAGACTAAATGAGATAAAATACCGGCTCGATTTCTCAAAGCCAAACAGGTGCTCAATAAACTGTTACCCAAAGTTCCAAAACCTATTGGCAGAGCTGGAGCTAGAACCCAGATGTCCTGACTGTTGATTCCATGCCTTTTACAAGGCTTCCCTGTTTCAGAGCTTACATTTAAGGAATTTAAAAACTAAGATTCAGCTCCATTGGTATGTATGTGAATAGGCATAGAAGTGTGACTTCCACCAAACCAAGGCCAAGGCTAGACCTTTGTGAATCAATTGATTGGCTATATTTCATTCAGCCCCATCTTTGCAAAGTCACTTTCATAGCCTGAAATATGGGCCAATCAGGTTTGATATTAATTCTTTATATAAAACCACATCTTTATAATTCTCTCTGTTTCCATCCTCTTAGGAGGACATAACTAGATTAATTTCAAAGTTAATCTTTGATAATTAGCATATCTTCATATATGTAGCAGCACATTAATAGATTGTTATATCAAAGAGAATTTGTGAATCTCAAAGAACAAGCAATGGAGGGACATCATAAGAAGAAATGCTCAAGTAGAGCTCCCATCTCTCTATAGCAGCCCATCCCCAGTGAAAAAGGGATCACTTTTGTCCAGTTGGACAGGGTGGATCATATTTGGTGGAGTATGACAACCTTGGGAAAAGCCAAAGAAGTTCTTCCTCTTTGGGTGGGATAAAGAATCTGTTTCTATGGTGCTAGCAAAAAGTGTCCACCTTTTTAAACTACTGAATAGAAATATAACCCTAACCACCTCCTTCTTCTGAAATGTACAGTATTGGCTTAGAAGGAGGAAGTTTTTAAATAAAATGGCCTTTCACTAAATTATGGGTTGTTTTTAAAATCCGCCTCTTTGCTTATCAAATTTCACTCATGGTGCAGACACTTCCCTGCCATTCTGTGGTATAGATTGGTTTGCTCCATAGAGAACATGAGGAGGGTCAAAGGTATGACTCACAGGGGTATAGGTTTGGGCTCAATATGGCAAAGGGTTTGAGGAGCTGTTCAATAAGGGGAGAACCTGGAGATACTGAGAGGGGACTGTGTACGAGGGACTGAATTTTTTAACAGGTGGGAGTTTAGTCCAGATAACCAGTAAGATGCCTTCCCACACTAAGATTCTATACTAGGTTTACAAAACTCATGCTTGTAGAAAGACATTTATGAAAATGTACTTTCCATTATTTTTCTGCACAAAAAACTCTGGAGGCATATTAGTATAGTAGTAAGGATGGAGTGTGGAACCAGACTTCCCGACAGTACTGCCAGTGAGTTTTCCTCACGATTAGCTGCATTTCTTCAGGCAAATTACTGATGTTTTTCTGTGCCTGCAATGTCCCCATCTGTAAAATGGGGTTAATAATAGCATGTTACTTTTTAGGGTTATGGTATCGATTCAGTGAGTGACTACAATGTGAAGTGCTTTGAATATGTCTGATTCAGAATAATCCTTGTCCCCCTCCCCAAATGTCAGTGCAGCCTCTCTTTTCTACAAAATGCACATCATACTCGGACAACACTAAGGCAATATATGTGTGATCCAAAATCAAGCCGGTAACCATGAGATACAAATGTGGCAATGATGTGGCCCAAATCCCATCATTTTCCAATCCTATAGCCATGATAAATGCTAATCTTCTAGGATGGCACTCAGTGCCACTGTGCCTAGATAGTACCTCAGCATCCTTCTCAACACAGAGCTCTAGAATAGACAAGTGAGAAGAAACCCATTCTGTTCATGTATTCACGATGTTTGAATCTAAACTAACTGTAAAACTTGTCAGGATCCAAAGATAAACTTAAGACTGACACAATCCACTCCACTTGTTGCTTTAGTGTGATATTTTTCATGGTGGCTTTAGTAAATTGCCATAAGACTTTGGTTTTACCTGTTTCTTTCTTCATATGCAAAGATGTACATTTTTAATGAGCCATTATGAATACTGGTATATGAAAATGCGCTTTTGTGCTTGTTAGATGTGAATTCTATTAGAAGTCATCTGTTTGACAGTATACTCACTTCTCATGATATTCTATTTTTTAGGGATTGGAAAGAGGTTTTCAACACTTGCTAGAAGAGATCTGTTCCTATTATAAATGAAAAACCATCTTACAGATGCACACTATTCTCAAAGAAAGGAACCTACATGCACAGAGATCAAGAAATAGAAGCTAGATAGCAGGAGTGATCTAAATTATTGAAGATGACCCTGTCATAATTTGTTTTCAAAAAGAGATTGATCTTTTTCATTGGCCTTTGCTAAGATTAAGATGAGTAAACCTAGGGGAGAGAGGGGTCTATGGTCTGTTGGGAAGAACAGAAAGTCTAGCCATTCTGTCCTCTCTGCCCCAAGCGTAATAATCCCCTAGGGGTCCCATTCCTCCCCATTAAAAGGCACAGCTAAGAAACACTTTATGGGAAGTTTAAGACCAACTAGCAGTAGGCTATTTCTATTGGAAGCTAAGCTGTCTATTCCAAAGGGAAGTCTCAGCTGCAGGGATGGGACAGATGGCAGAATTCTGAAGGTAGAGCTCCTGCTGGACCAAATATAAGTACATGTCATTTTACAAAATACATAATATCATTAATATTTGAGCACTTATTCTGTACCAGACACTATGCTAAGGTTCTTACTCATTCAATCTTTATTGACGCAATAACTGAGAGGTAGGGACTAGCATCCCTGTTGAATGTATGAGAAAACTGAGGTGTAGGAAGGTTAAATTGTTTGCCTCGGGACGTGTTGCCAGTAACAGGCAAGGTTAGGACTTGATCTTGGTATCCTTGACTCCAGAGTCTCTGTACGTAACTACACTGAGGGTCCTTGTGCTTATGGGATAACTGCCAAGTCCCATCCTGCTACGTCTCAATGGCTAGTGGGAATTTCTATGCAGGCAGGTACTAGCAGATGACAGAGGATGTCAGAAACAACTATTACTCAGGGGTCAATACTCTGCATGGGGCTGGAGAAACTTCTGGATAAATAGAAGGTCAGGAACTTGACCGTCAGGGAGGATTTTGATCTGATGAGCCTCCAGCAATGCCCTATGCCCTCCATGCTCCAAAGCAAAGCAGACATTGTTAACTCAGGGACCTTAGGGACGTGGGTGGGCTAGACATAGATGGACTTATTATCCTTAAACTGGCTGTAAAGAAGAAATGACAGGCCTGTATACCCTTGGGATCATCTGGAATAGCCCAGATGGGACTAGGGCTGGTAACCCCAAATAAATTTGACAGTAGTTTTAACAGCAAAAATCACTTATGAAGCATATTAAACGCACACATTTAGAATAATGTCTCCCTTCAATTACTTTTGAAGGGATAGGCATGTATCGAAGGGAAAATACTGTATTCCAAACTTGTGAAATAGTTTGATACAAGTCAATGACTATACCAAAGGGGCACAGATTAAGCACAGCACTGAGCTTATCACAGGTTTATTAAAACAGGTAGAAATATCAAGCTAACGTCTAATCTAAAATCTTATCTTTAAAAACAGGTCTTGAAAAATAAGAACTTGACAGTGAAGAGACAAAACTAGAGGCTGATTGGTAAACAGACAAGGTTTATCTTTTTCTTAATGAGTGAACAACTATTTATGCTCAATTTTAACCTAATTAAAACATCCAGTATTCACTGAGGTCCTTTTCACTGATGGTGAAAAGAATGAAATTGATCTGTATAACAGGTGAGTGGTCAAATGTTAGGAGCTTACCTTAACCAAATACTACATCCTGCAAAATGAAAATTAAAATGGGCATGTAATTCTTTCTGAGTCCTTTAAGGTTATCCTCATGGCACCCAGATATCTGGGGACAGTTAAATTTGTGTTGTTGTTGTTTTTTGAAGGCAAGCATTTGTTTTGTAACAGCAGAGTAGCAAGGGAGGATGAACATGGAAATGGAATTTGGATGGCTTTTATTATCAGTGGCTTGGAAAAATTTGAAAGCTAAGCGTGGCCTTCAAGGGTATTGAAATCCTTCAGTCAGACATAAATGGCAAGTATTTTCCTTACATTCAGACATCCTGTTCAAAAGGAAAGGGTCTATGCTGTTTTACTTGGAATGTCTTTGATATGCTTTTACCTTTTAATTAAAATTTATTTTTAAAATACGCAAGTTAAAGTTCTCCCTCATAACCATCCTACTTTTCCAATATACTTGCTCAGAAGTAAGAACCATTAGCAATTTGAAGTTTACCATTCTGGATACTTTTCTGTGCACATAGATCTGAGTAAAATGTTTAATTTTACAAAACAGGATCTATTTATCTATCTAGATACATTCTCCCGAAACTTCCTTTTTTTCTTAGTATATGACGAACACTTTTCCCTCTTAGTGTATACAGATCCACTTCATTATTTTTAATGGCTGTCTCGTATTGTACAGTCTGGGTATGCCAAAATACATTTACTATTCCCTATTGATTAGTGTTTAGGGAATACCGATCTTTGAAGTATTACAAATAATATTGCAAGGAACATTAGAGAGGTACTGAAGGATACATACAGAAAGACCATTTCTCTACAGTAGATAATAAGTAAAAATGCTGGGCCAAGGCATATGAGCATTTGTAATTTTGACAAGTAATAGTAAATCGCCTGCTTTTCCTTGATCGTTAGTGAGGCTGAATGCCTTAGTATAATGACCGTGGCCATTTGGTCATCTTCCATGGATTTATAACTGTTTGTCATTTTTTAAAAAATGAGTTATCTTTCTTTTTTCTTTTGGATTTATAGGAGCTCTTTGCATCTTGATGCTTAGTAACAAATTCTGGAGTCAGGGAGATCTGAGTTTAAGTCCCAGTTTTGCTTCTTTCTTATTAGATGACATTGGCATTTTGTCTAAAGTCTCCAATCCTCAGAGTGTTTATATAGAAAACAAGGATAACAAGACTACACACATGATAGATTTTTCTTGAGTTTTGAAAATAATACAGTGTTGGGGCACCTGGGTGGCTCAGTCAGTCATTAAGCGTCTGCCTTCTGCTCAGGTCATGATCCCAGGGTCCTTGGATCGAGCCCCGAATGGGGTTCCCTACTCAGTGGGAGGCCTGCTTCTTCCTCTCCCACTCCCCCTGCTTACGTTCCCTCTCTCGCTATGTCTTTCTCTGTCAAATAAATAAATAAAATCTTTTAAAAAATAAGAAAAATAATAGTGTTTGTTAGTTTTTAAGATGATGCTTGGTACAGATGCAATCTTTATGCAATAAAGATTATTTGTTCTTTATGTTGCAACTACTTTCCTCATGTTGTTAGTTGACTTAAGATTTTGTTTGCAGGGGGCGCCTGGGTGGCTCAGTGGGTTAAGCCACTGCCTTCAGCTCAGGTCATGGTCTCAGGGTCCTGGGATCGAGCCCTGCATCGGTCTCTCTGCTCAGCAGGGAGCCTGCTTCCCTCTCTCTCTCTCTGCCTGCGTCTCTGTCTACTGTGATCTCTCTCTGTCAAATAAATAAATAAAATCTTTAAAAAAAAAAAGATTTTGTTTGCAGAAATTACCACTTTACAGAAATTTTGCATTTAGATATAGTCCAATCTCTCACTACCCCTGTCCTCCTTTTGAGCTTTTGGGTTTTGCATAATGCTAAGAATACCTAGATTATGGGGGTACCTGGGTGGCTCAGTGGGTTAAGCCTCTGCCTTTGGCTCAGGTCGTGATCTCAGGGTCCTGGGATCGAGCCCCGCATCTGGCTCTCTGCTCAGCGGGGAGCCTGCTTCCCCCTCTCTCTCTCTGCCTGTCTCTCTGCCTACTTGTGATCTCTGTCTGTCAAATAAATAAATAAAATCTTTGGGGGAAAAAAAAGAATACCTAGATTATGAACAAATATATTCTCTTAAATTCCTCACAGTCCATTTACAGTTTCAATTTTTGTACTTTACATCACTATTTGTTTCTGAGCATGGTGCCAAGTAGTTCTGTATTTTGAGGTTCCTATTATTTTATCACTCATTTGAAATGCAGATGTCATCATCTACCAAATTCCAAGGTATTTCTGCACTCTTTATTTTAGTCCCTTTACCTATTTATCCTCTTCTGTGTCAACACCATGGCATTTTAGCTACTTATCTCATGGTATGCTTTGACCCTTGATAAGGCAAGACCCTAACTCTTTTTATCTTTTGGTTATATTTATTCGTCACCGATCTTCTACATTAGAATGCATCCAGACAAGTATGGCCTTCTTTGTCTTTCCTTGTTGCATCTCCATTGACTAAAACAACACCTAGCCCAGAATAGGCATTCCATATAGGTGATTTGAGTAAACAAACTTAAATCTAACAGTCTTTTTTACACCCATACATTTTTTTGCCTTTCTTTAAAACTTTTTTATTGTTAAGTAAATACAAAAAACCAATGTAGAACAAAAGTATAGACACCCTTGTAATGATTATCCTATATCTAATTTTTAGGAAAAAAAAATAAAGCAATTCTGCCTTCTATGTAATTACTGCACCAGCTATAGTAGTTTTAAAAGCAGTCGTATTGGTAAGATCTTTATTTCTTTGTATATGAAGATTTGACGATTATGTACTGTTCATACTAGTAAAAGGATATTATGTAGTCCGCTATTTTTTTTCTAGGAAGAACAAACAGCTACTCCTTGGAACTTCCACCTTCCGTGAGCTAGACGAATGCCACTGACATAAATAGAGCTTCAGATTCTTTCTGTATCTCTCAAAGACTGGTGAGATGTTCAGAGTGGAGGGCAGATTTCATATGGCTTTCTGTTCTTGATTATCTTTTAAATAAAAGTTTAATTATTTTAATAGTAAAAATTTTATGACACTAACATTTAAATGGAATGAAGAAAAATAAGGGAGGAAAACAATTCATTTTTCTTCTTCACCGGCTATTTCTGATATCAATTTGGAAATACTGGAAAGAAAGTACTGGAAATATTGGAAGGAAAGAGAATATCAGAGACATGGGCAGTGAGGAGGTGAAGCACCTGAAATGCTTCACTCCAAATATAGCTTCATGTTGTTGATGTTTTGCTGACACTGGCCAGGGAAATGCTCAGGCTGATGTAAGGTTGGATAGACAGGGGCATGACGGACTCAGACTGAAAACCCTTGAACTACAGAAGGGGTGGGGAAGAGAGCCTGTTGAAAGGGATACCTGAGAGGTATCTGTGACCCTGACGGCTGGACTAAAATCACCTGCATCACCTGCGAACTGATTAGAAACGCACATTTTGGGGCCCCACCTTAGACCGAATCAGAGACTCTGGGGTGGGAACAGCAATCCATGTTTAAAAAAGCCCTCCAAGTGACTCTGTTGCTGGCAGAAGTTTGAGAACTACTGTTTCAGTGCAAAAGAAGGGGATATGGGGAGTTAAAGAATCTGACAACTAATAAAATCCTTGTCTCTGTCATCAACTTCCATGTCATGAGGATAAAAGAGAAGTTGGGACGAATTATTTGAGAAAATATGGCAAGACTGGCCGTCGGCTGTAACTTTAGGAACTGGTAGGCAAGTTAGGTACTTTCTATAGTGCCTCCTTCTTAGCAAGATTCACATACACTGTCATAGGGCAGACCTGTTTAACTGGATTTTAATAAACCCAAACTTTTCTGCTCCCTGCCCCGAGCCCCTGTGACAACAAACCATTCCCATGATTGCAGCTCAGCACAACTAGGCTGCTGTGGTTTTCCATAGCTTGCCTATTGAGAAGTGCCTTCTAACACATAGCATGACGACTATAGTTAATACTACTGTATTGTGTACCTGAAATTTGCAAAGAAAGTGGATCTTCAGCATTCTCTCTCTTAAAAAAAATAAAATAGAAAATGGTAGGGGCCCCCTGGATGGCTCAGTCAGTTAAGCGTCCTGCTTTTGATTTCAGCTCAGGTCACGATCTCAGGATCATTCGATTGAGCCCCGAGTCTGGATCCACGCTGGGAGTAGAGCCTACTTGGGATTCTCTCCCCTTCTCTCTCTGCCCCTCCCTACTTGCAGGAAGGCATGCGGATGCCCTCTCCCTCCCTTCCTCTCTCTCTCTCTCTCTCTCCCAAACAAAAGTAAAGATGTTGAGAGTAAAGACAAAAAAGTGACTTCTCCATCCACATGGGTTTTGGATTGAGGCCATTGCCCTTTTGTGGCTTAGCAAAATGATTTACTGGTAATATCAGTCAAGTCGACGACTTCATCTAAAATATTTGCATTACCTGAAATAAACCTGCAAGGCCCCAAATTATGCTCTGACTCTCTCCGCTTTGCCACCTTGAGGAGTGGTGGTTGAGTTGCTGGCAAGATACTCAGGCACTTGGAAAAAAAGTTTTTTGACTATTTCTACTCATTCCTTTTAATGGAGGAAAGTGAAGCTTTAAAGAAATATGTTGGACTTTAATATAAATGTTTTCAATCCATTGTCATGAATCGGTGCAACAGGTAAGATTCTCAGCCATTATCTCCTGCTGTCTCTCACTCTCACTGGTGTCCCTGCCTCTTGTGTAGCCCTTAACTTCCGCTTTGGAGATCCAGCCTTGTTATGGTCCCCATCTGGTGGCTGACACACCATGTGACATGCTCTCTGTTGCAAATTTGCACCCTAAGTCACAGGAAGAGATGGAACTCAATTAATAACTGTTATGTTCTTTAAGTTCAAGATCCGCATTCTTACAACACAGTATATATTCAGTCTACACTTGTCTCTGTATATTTTAGAAGTAACTATTTAAGATCCAGATTTCTGATGAATTCAAAACAAGAGACGGAACTCTAGAGTGTGTTTTATTAAGAGAAAATCCCTCTGAAAGAAAAGAAAAGGAATTGGCTTTCCTTCCTCATTTGCTGGCCTCTGAGGTCTGAAATATGTCATACTTCTCCTTTCTCTTTAAAAAGACAGAAACTTCTTATTCTTTAGGATTGTGAGGAAAACAAAGCTTTTTTTTGACTAAGGAATCAGTGAGATGCCCACTTTTCTTAATCTCCCATTGACAATTAAAGCCACTCTCTATCCCCAGGAGATGAAGCCACTCTTCAGGTAGTTTTTAAATAAAAACAAAACAAAACAAAACAAAACAACAACACTGACTGACTGGTGTCTTGTAATTTGGGAAAATATATCTGCTGGTATGCAATAGTCACACAATAAGCCCTTTTTATAGATGTAAAAATTATGGGTTCACTTTAAGTTTAATCCTCCTATTAGACTGATGACCTTTGGCTACTGCCTCCTTTATGCACTGCAGGATCTTACTTTTCATATCATCTGGTGATCTTTACAATTTCCATTCCGACTTGTACTTGTTTTAATGTTAGTTTTCTTGGACTGATATACACAATACATCATTTTAAATCTCATCTGATTTTCCTTCTGAGAGGTTTATGTGCTGTGTCCATATGGACAGCATCATCGAAAGAATGATGGAGGCACGTTTAAATCAAAGGCACTTCTCAGGTTTTTCCCATTATCGGAGTTGTGGGGTGGGATGGGGAAAAGAAGGTTTGGGATTCATACAGAATCGCAGGTAAGAAAGAACCAAAAGGGGGTGCCTGGGTGGCTCAGTGGGTTAAGCCACTGCCTTCGGCTCAGGTCATGATCTCAGGGTCCTGGGATCGAGTCCCGCATCGGGCTCTCTGCTCAGCAGGGAGACTGCTTCCCTCTCTCTCTCTCTGCCTGTCTCTCTGTCTACTTGTGATTTCTCTCTGTCAAATTGATAAATAAAATCTTTAAAAAAAAAAAAAAAGAAAGAAAGAACCAAAAGAAGCTTTGGGATATGGGTACAAGCCCAACTCTGTCACTGGACTACTTAACTAGATGAACTATGTTGGCTCATTTTAATCTGAGCTATAGTTTTCTCCTCTATAAAATGAATATCCTAATAATTACAAGAATAAACAGCAGTTATTGACTGCTATATGCCTTATTCCATGTGTGGCACTTTTCTTAGTTTATTTGAAATCCATGAAATAGTCCTGTGAGATAGAAATAATTCTTCTCCTAGAGGAAATCAAGGCTAAGAGGATATATAATAAGGAATATATCCTGTTGTGTCCTCTAAAGACAACACCCTTCCTGTTAAAATAGTACCAGGGTTGGAAGTCTGTGTACAGGTCAAATGAGAGGCTGAATTTGAAGCATTTTCTAAACTGTGTACATAGTAGTTCCACCAAAGCTCATGTGCTTTGTGTATGTAGTGTGCTTTTCTAGAAAAATATATTTATATACTGATAATTTTAAGGGTAACATGCTTCTTTGTAAGATGTTTAAAAACTAAAAAGTGATACCCACGAACACAACGGTTAATCTTGGGCAAATTTGTAGTTTGCTTCATGTACTACTCCTCATTCCCTAACAGCAGGCTTTTTCTTTTATAAAAGGGCCCCAAATTTTAAATTTTATGAATATATAAAATTCCTTGTCCATTGTCCCTCATGTGAAGTAGGGGAGGGGGTCGTAGTGTTGATCAATTCCTAATTTTAAAATAAAGAATTTTTTTAAGTATAATCAATTATCATCATCATTAGATGAAAAGAAGGGATATTTTTGCTCCAGAAAAGGAAGAATGTAATCTCAGAACAAAGTGTGGTTCTTTAAACTGAACACACTTAGTAGTAGGAGAAACTCTTGACATTGTCTTTGATCTTTTTATTTTGCTGCTGAACAGGGAAACTCCATCATGGATCAACATGGGTCACCAGACCAAATTTGAAGATCATTATTTTAAAAGCCATGAAGGAAGCTGAAAAACTATGGACGGAAAGCAAACAGACCTACTAGGTGAGAATGCATGTTTGCTTTTAGTAGTTCAGGATAGCAATTCAAACCATGGGCTCCAAGCTTAGGCTGCCCAGGCTTAAATCTTAACTCCCTCGTCTTCGAGATATACCGACTTTCTTTAAGTTCCTAAGTCTCACTATTCTCTGGGGTAACATGAATATAATAATAATGCTTGTGATTATTGTGAAAATTAAACAGGATAATTTGTCCAGGAACCAATATAATTAGCCCTCAAAAATTTTAGTTTTAAAATTAACTTATGGTTAACATGTTATTATTAATAATTATAATAATTCTTTTATTCTTATTTCTTCTTATTATTATTAATTTATTTAGCTTCTTTGATTTTCTGTGTTCCCATCTGTAAAATGGAGATAAAAATAACCAGCTTGGAGGGCTGTTGTGCAGATTAAATGAGATGATGTCTTTGGCTCTTCCCAACCCCTCTTTTCTACCCTACTTGGAATTCTGTCCCAGGTTCCACCCAATCCCCCTATCATGTTACCTGTTCCATTTGTTTGTCCCTTAAAGTCCTGTATGCATGAAGGCAATTTCATCAATATACCACCTTGGGAAAGTTTTAAACAAGCACACTAAAAATCCTAAAAGCAAAACACATGCATGTTGATCACTTAAAAAACTCTGTGATGTCTATTTTGGAGCTCTGCTTAAAAAGAATTATTATGAATACGAAAGGAAAAAAAATCTCCAGCTTGGATACAATAAATAATAGTAAGACCACAGGTTTGCTTTCTTTCCTACCTAAATCTATATTTTTAGGTGTTCACTAGCCTGGGCAACTCATAGAGTCAGCCGTGATGCTGTGCATCTCCCTTACCTCTTGCCCACCTGTCACCATGGCTATTATGTCTGGATTGTGACCCTTCTTTTGATTAATTTAGGGTGGAGTCTGAGATCTGGACAGTGATGGAGTCAAAAAAGGAGGGATAGACAGCCTATATACCTATATTGTTATAATCATGGCTCCTCAATGAAGAAAGTCTTATTTTTTTTCTAACACATATCTCTCTATTCAAATCTAAAATTGTTTAATCCACCATGCCATGGAACTGATACACCTGTGTGATACTGGAGAAGTCCTGTCTCTTTTATTTCTTCACTTACATGATGAAGAAGTTGGATTAGGACCTCTAAGATCTGCTTTAATCATCTACAAGAATGTGTACTGAGGAGTAGGGAATGGTACGAGGTTATTTTAGAAGACTACAAGTAAGTGACTGAGAAGAGGGAACATGATAGAGAGGTATTATGCTCCTTTGAAAATTCCTCAAATATACAAGTAAATCATGGGCTAACATAAATTAACATGGGTAGAACTTAAAAATCCAAATGAAGGCGGGGAATGGGTATGCATATGTAAAGTTGATGGTGAGAGATAACTTTTATTGGCAAACCCCGGTATATTAAAACTAGAGGTTTTATCCTGAACTTTTGAGGTGGGCACTTTTTTTTTTTTTAAGATTTTAGTTATTTATTTGATACACAGAGAGAGATCACAAGTAGGCAGAGAGGCAGGCAGAGAGAGGAGGGGGAAAGCAGGCTCCCTGTTGAGCAGAGAGCCCAATGCAGGACTCAATCGCAGGACCCTAGGATCATGACCCAAGCCAAAGGCCCAACCCACTGAGCCACCCAGGTGCCCAAGGTGGGCTCTTTTAACAAATATGAAGAAGAGCTCAAATGTATTGTTCTTGTTATGTTAGAGGTGGCAGGGTTGGGGGGGCGGTGGGAAGAGCTTAGAAAAATCCATGACTGTTAAATCAAGAGAGAAGTAGAAAAGAAAGTAAGCTCTGTCTCATCTTTTGAGGTTCAACATGCTATCACCAGTCAGTCTGCTCTGAATCATAACCTTTTCAAGTTTGTCAACTTTGAATTTCTGGATGGGAAAAATTTAAGCAGGGAAAAATGGATTCTATAATGTAATGTTTATGAACCTCTGGGCTTCTGCTAAATTGATTTGACTAATTTACTTGTTTGAGGGTTACCTAAACTGAATGGAATGGTGACCTGTCCTCTTCTATTAGGGACACTGACCAATCTTCAAAAGCATTCAAGACAAGTTTCTGTTAAAGACCAAGTGCTTTTATTGTTTTTTTTTTCCTATCCTAAGGGGATATTTTGCATTACTGAGGATAATATAAATATTATACTGTAATAGTTTGAGGTTGAGAAAGGGCAAAGATCCTAAAGTGTTTTTTTCTGTAGTGCTTAGAATATAGCATCATGTCAAATTGACAGAAGAAATGTTAAGAGTAGATTCTCTTTTCCAGCTACATTGAAGTAAAACATATGAAAGTATCTCTTTGTGCTGTATACACATTTTTTCTTCTATTCTCTTCCCCCATGAATTTGATTACACTTTCCTGCAACTTTGGAGGATAAACACTTCTCACTTTCTGGAGCATTCATTTCCTGGCCTTCTCTCTACTGCTGGAAAAATGAGTTGATTCACAGGGAAATTGGATAATCTAATGTAAAGCAGTTAGGTTCTAGATCAATATTCTGTGAAATATCCCTGACACACATGTTTTCTTATTCTTTCTTTCATTATTCTTAAAATGAGCTGTAACAGTGGGGGGGGGGGAAGCTTTCGAGTAAAACACATTACACAATAGAATGCATGAAAAATTTAAGAGCAGTAAGTAAGAGAACTGAAATATTAGCAAATAAAATAACTTCAGATACAGTAATAAATTAAAACAGATTGGAGATGGCAAATAAAAATCACTTGCAAGTAACTGAGCATCTTGAACATGGAAGTACACACAGATTTTCCTTTGAGTATCTGATCAGATCTCTCCCGTTGCACAAGTACTCCGAGTGCCAACATAGTCATCGCATAGGGAAATGAGACCACTTAGAACACATGGAAAAGAATTGGCATGCTCCAAAATAGATCTTGGAAAGTTTATCATCTCCAAGTGAGTGAATAGGAAACTTGACCATTTTTAGACTAATTAAAATTTGATGTATTTGTACTTGCCATTTTTAGACCATGTTTCCCCCCACATCATTAAGACCATATATATCATGGGTTTCTGACTAATTTTCATGTAAGTAATCAGAATGTAGTTTGGAAATTCTATTTAAAATCATATTTTGTTAAGAGGTGTGTTTTGCATTTTTACAGCAGAAGTTACAATAATAAAAACAGATTAAGTTTTTAAATTTGACTCTGCTTTTTATGAATGAGGTGTCAGCTTGGCAAAGTACAATTTCCTCTTCTTGTAAACCACAGGGCAGCGTGGAATACTATTAGCATGGGTACATCTCATGACCGCTGTAAAGATTCATATTTAGAACAAATTAGAAAAACCACTATTTAATTCATTTATTTCCTGAGAAAAAGAGAGAAATCCATGAATCTGCTGTTGAAAAATACGCAAGAATGCAAAACTGAAAGACACATTATATCATTATAACAAGCTTTGTTAAGATTTTAACATTAATTTATAATAAGCACATTCCCCTTTTTGCATTTACTTACTCTGGAGCCAGACCTCCTTGATTTCATTTCCAGAGCTGTCATGGATTAGCTGTGTGTTCTTCCATTGGTGACTTACCTCTCTGTGCTTTAGTTTCTTCATTGGGTAAAAAGATAATAATGGTACCTACCTGAGAGGCCTGCTGTGAAGATGAAGTATATTAACATCTATAATATATTTATATTTTTATATACAGTTATGTAATATACATAAATATGTACATATGTACATATGTATATACATAAATATGTATATATTACTGGCCTATAGTAAGTTCTATGTAAATGTTACTATTACCATTATCACCATTATTAAAATAGTTCAATAAATATATTTTTTATCTAAGTTTCCTAGAAGGGTTTTAAAAGATACTCTTTTTAAAAACTGGAAATTACCTTGTTGGGAGTCTGATATTGATCAAAATTTTGCACTGGGCTTCATTTAGACTATGGTCTGGTCAACACCAACACCATAATTTAATTGTTAAGACCCTACCTTGTATAAATTGGCTATAATAAAGGGGTGTCCTCATTCCAGCTAGTTTCACATACTGTAACTTGAAATACTTATTTAAAAAAAAAATCTTATCTGAACCAAATACTTTGTGAAAAGTTCTTACTTAGAAATGTCTGCCTTTAAATAGAGGCAAGAAGGCAGCCAGATGAAATACATAGTTGATTAAAAAACTTTAGATACAATAAAGGCCATGAACAGCAGATATAGTTAAATAACTTACAAAAGTGATTTGGTTTTTAAAAACTCCATGTCCTCCAAGGGTAATATAGATTAAAATCAGCTCTTATAAACTTGGGTATAGTTTTGCCTTGCAGGGTACTGGTCCCCTTTAATCTTGTTGATATGACACCAGATGGTCAATCCTACTGTGAAAAGTTTCATGGAGATTGGAATTTTATCAAAAAGGCTCACCTTCCCCCAAGTCACACTTGCATCACTACTTAAAATTCCTGCTATTATCTTTACTTCCTTTCAAAAAGGCAGATTTTCTGAAGATTTTCAGCTAGATACCAAGAGTTGGTATACCATAAGAAGATCTTATAGGTCACATAAATTGAGAAGTGCCGTGGATAGGACAAGATTAAATGGATGTATGCCTTCACTTTGTTGAATAGACATTTATTTAGAGTGCTGGAAATTAAGAGAGTCAACAAGACAGACCTCATGGAATTTATATTCTAATGCTGGTGCTGAGCAGAGGACATGGCGGGCAGAGGCACAAGACCTCACCAGCAGACCACATAGGAAGCTGTTGTGGTGGCCTGGGCAAGAGAAGACAGCAGGGGTCTGCATTACAAGTGATGTATAAGCAGCGAAGCCCACTTCTCACAGCTTTCAGTAGGCTGATGTGTAGTATAAAGTTTCAAGCTTGGGAATAAAGATCCAAACTGATTTGATCGAAGAGCACACAGCAGGAAATGCCAGGTTCAAGAGTAAGCTCTTAAATCATTGATAATGCAAATATTTTTTTTTTCCTAAAGGGAATAAAGTTTTATTCGATGACTATATTACCTGTAGGGAGCAGTGTTTATAGAAATCGAGTAAGAGAAAAGCAATTGATTTTGGCAAGCAAAGAGGAGCTGAGGGGAAGTTTGTAGAAAGACTTAAGCAGTGGGGGTTTTCCTTAGGAAAGCAGGCTTCTGGAATAAATGGGAATGCTATGAGTGGGAGGTGCTCGGGAAGCTAAGAGAAGAGAAGAGACAGTAGAGACAGGCTCTGCCTCTTACGCAATATAGTTTAGGGCATCTTATTTATGTGTTCAACCTTCCTTGTGGTTATCCATGAGGTTATGCATGTGTGTGTGTGTGTGTGTGTGTGTGTGTGTGAATGTTCATGACTTCCTGCAATTCTGCATCTTCTCAAGGAGAGCACTGGACATGGAGTCCAAAGACTAGAGTTCTCAAGGCAGCACTGTCACCTACCGATGGAGAAATAATAAATATGTCATCTCTACCTCAGTTCCTCTTTCATGAGAGCACTGAACTCCTGATCAATAATAAGGATAAAATATTAGTTACCAAGAAAATGTATGACGTTACCTCATATACAAGGAATGCCTCTTTAACAAATTAAAATGCAACTCAATGAGGCTATAACTTCCAGTTTTGATATTTGCTGACTCCAAGTCGCTACTCCTCAAATTTGCCCAGATTATTAATATTTTAGTAGCTAAGAAGAAATGCCAAGTTTCTCATTGACCTCCTATTTACTAAAACAATATATCTAATTTGCAAGAATATACATTTTTCTCATTGGATGCAATAAAATTATTTTCATTTTGAATGGGAAGAAAAGCAACCCAGTAAATTCTTGTTTTTCCTGAATTGGCCCTCGAGCAACAATGATCACTCACCACTTTGCTGGGATTTTGCCTTAATGCCATCTTTGCAGTCTATATGATGTTAAGAATGAAAAAGTGTTCTAATATTGTCCTGACCTTTTAACCCTGTAGTAGGCCCAGGGAATGAGGTGCTAAAGCAATTTGCATTATTGTGTTCTCTGTGTCATGAATTTCTTTGAATCTTGGGCTAAAGAGATCCCATCTTAATGTCTGTAAACATAGATCTCTTCTACAATAACCCTTCAAGCTTGCAAGAATTCTGTCTATCAGACTTAAGGTTAGAGACAGATAATTATGCTGAAGTTTGGGTTAATTAATATATGAGTCACGTCCATTTGAAATTTAAATTTGGCAGCAGGGCAGTTTTGCCTTTCCCTAGCTGCCCCAGTTGACTTTTTGAACACCTGCGAGGGAGGAGATTTCCTCAAACAGCAGAGCCTTCCTTTAACAATTATTATTATCGAAGAGGCTTTTTTTTCCTCTTAAGATGGTCCTGCCATAAGTGCCATTACTTTTGGGCTCCAGGAAAGGATAAATATAGCTTTCATATTTGGCTGACACCAAATTCATCTGTGTTCATAAAAATTAATTTAACAGGTACTTCGTAGAACTAAGTTAGGGTCGGGCAAAAAAAGCCCAAGTTCCTAGAACTGTATCACTCCTCACATTTTTATCGTGGTGCCGGACGTTGCAGCATATGTGCGTCGTCGTCTGGAACATCCCCTTGCTCCAGAGCAGGAACCTGGACTACCACAAGGTATCCCAAAAGGCCAGATCGTGGTGGTCACTGTCATAACCACAGCTCCCGCAGCTCCACGCAGTTAGAAAGCTGAGCTGCAAGCCTTCAGAAAGAGTGACTTTAAAGTCCATGAAGAGGGGCTCCTAGTTCTTTTATTGAAGGCTCTGATGATTCAAGACAATATATACAAATTATAATAAAAAGATCTCCAAATCATCATCAAGATGTCATTTGACTGCAGTAGTGGAGCACAATCTTTTGACATTACGTAAACTTAGGTTTGAATTCAAGCCCTGGTGCTTCGGTGATGCGTGAACCTGGGAGCGTCACGTAAGATTTCTGAGTCTGTCTCCTTGTGGAATGGGCTGCATAGCTCCTCATGTGATTGTCATGATAAAGTATTCCTAAAGTCTCGGAGACATTAACTTGCTGACGACCAGTGATACAAACAATTTAGGATTAATTGCTTCCAGGGCTTTGGTCCATACTGGGAGTATGGGAAGGAAAGTCCCAATTTTTATCCCCCTGCCCACAGAGGTATAAATACTAGCTGACTAGCTTCAGTCTAGTGCAAGAGGCAGGGAGACAAAGAGGTATATACTTTGTGCCTAAGAAAGTGTATGGGGGGCAGCTGGAAGACAGTTCTGCATGCTTAAGATGAATGCAATGTTCCGAATATGTGAGCTATGTTTTAACGTAATATATGATATTTATTTTAATGTAATATGTGATATTACTTCTTGCCTGGGGAGGGGGCTGGTCACTGACCACCCAGGTAAGGCTTGCTGATGGAAGAAAACAGAGTTGGTTCTTCGAGTCAACACTGACTCAAGCCAAAAATAATAGTTCCCGGGGTGAGAAATATGGATGGTTTACTGATTTGGAGGATGCCAGAAAGAAGGGGCTGAAATCTCTGGAATAACAGTTAGTTGATACCTTAAAAGAGGAAACATTTAAGGCTTAATGTGACAAAAATAATTTCAGGGGAAAAAAAGGCACCATATCTAGGGCAACATTTAGGTAGATTTAACTTGTGTCACTAAGAGAAAAGAAAGTCTCTTCTACGTGCTGCAGAATAAAGAAGAAAAGGTTGACTGTACTTTTTAATCTAGTAAGGAAATAAGAAAAATTAACAGAGCTCCACAACAGAAAAGGGAGAATAAAGTACCAGAAGACAAGTAGAAAATGGTATAATATCTGACTCAAAAAGTGATATTTTTCCCTGAAAAATTCACCTGTGCAACTTCTGGGTGGACAAATATTCTAAGAAATATTTGGATGCAGAAATGCTGGGATTTCTAAATTGTAATCCCCGAAGGTAGGGGCTTATGAAACCCATGTTTACCCCCCATTACCCTATTATAAAAAAGACATTAAGAGAGTTTATTTCAATGAATGAATGACAAAAAGGAATACTTTACACACACACACACACACACACACACACACACACACACGCACATGCGTGTGCATGCTGTGTGGTACTTCTAGAAGCTCTAAGGAAAGAGATATCAGGATGTGATATTACATCTTGCCTGGGTGGGGGCGGTCACTGACCACCCAGGTAAGGCTAACAAAAGGAAGCAGCATTTAAGTTAAGCTCTAGTGGACTGTAAAATTTCAAAGGGAGATAAAATAGAGTCCACATCAAAGTGACTGAAATTATTGTGGACACTCGGTGTCTCCGTTTCCTCCCTTCTCCTTTCTTTCTCAAGCCACTACTGAAACTGCTCTTGATTCAATCCAACTGCAATCTCTCACTTCCTACCCCACTTGATTGACTTGTGATGTCCTGCTTAGGTGCCCACTTTTTTTCTCCATGGCTTCCACAACACCACTTGCTCCTGTGCTTCTTCCTCTCACCTAGCCTATAATTTCCATATTTTTT
This sequence comes from Mustela putorius furo, assembly GCF_011764305.1. Classification (NCBI taxonomy): domain Eukaryota; kingdom Metazoa; phylum Chordata; class Mammalia; order Carnivora; family Mustelidae; genus Mustela; species Mustela putorius. The sequence goes on from NW_025421998.1 coordinate 36,570,000, forward strand.
TGCAGACCCTTGTACCTTAAAAAAACAAAACAAAAACTGGTGTTCCTGGGATTCTGACCTAGATGATTTTCTTTTTTGAATTTTTTTCTGGCTTTTTTTTTTTTAAACTTCCTTTTTCTCTCTCCGTTTTCACTTCTCCAAGGGTGAAATCCTCCATTCTTTAACCATCAGCTGAAACAGAGAGACAGACTTCTGTCTCCCAAATCCATATCTCTAAAACAAAATGCTGTCTCCAGCCACAACTTTCTGTGTCTACTTTTATTGGATATGGTCACATGAATAAGTTGAATGCATCACATTCCAAGTTAAATTCTTTACCTTCCATCCCTAAAATATTCCTTGTCCCGACGATGTGAATGACGTCCATCTCTCCTATTATTTGTGAAAGAAACCTAGGCTTTTCCTCAGTCGTGCCACCTCCATTTTCTACCTTATACCCACTTCCACCAAAGCTATCCCTACAATAATCTCCTGATTGTTTTCTTTCGTTTTCTATCTCCCCTTCCACCCAGTTAGGTGACCCGAACTGTTTATCCCCTCTGTTGGTGCAATAAGGCTCCGGGCTTCCAGTTAATTTGTATCCATTGCTCTTTCAATCTAATATCCCTCCTGTCTTCCTGCTGCAGTGATCTACCAGAATAGCAGATCTGATTATTTCGGTCCCCTTCTTTAACTCCTTCAGGAAGCCCCACTGTCTTCATGATAAAATGCAAATCCTTTAGCAAGACAGGCTTGCAAGCCTCTCAGTGACCCATTGCCCATTACCTCACCAGCACCAGCCCAAATGCCCATGGTTTCCCAAAATCACCATGTTGTTTCAAACATCCAGGCTTTTTAGAGCCTCATGTCCTGCCTCTAACACACTTCATCGCTTCCCCTCCTTATTCGGCTCGTTCTGCTTTGTCATATCAATGCCGAGTCATGTCCCCTTTAGGGTCATCTCCCTCAGAAAGCTTCCCGGATGCCCGGCTGGGTGCTGTTCCTCCCGGCTTCCAGAACATTCATGACATTTCTTTATTGGAGTACTTACCAGATGGTTGTGTAACTGTCTCTTGATCTGTCTGTGTCCTGCAGTCCCCAGGAAGCCAGGAACTGTAACCTGTCACAATAACCCCTGACTAGGACATAATAAGCATTTAGTAAATATGTACTGAGCTTAAAAATATGAACAAAGCTCTAACAAGAGAAATTTGTTGGATGTATTACGGAGAATGAGTAAGACATTTTGTGTGATGGAGGAAGGTAAGATTTGAAAGGTTGAATTTTGAACTAGCAGACAAGGAGAAGGCAGGGAGGGGGACTAGGGCTGTGGGAAGAAGCAAAAATCAAAGCAATGCAGCTTTACCACTGAACCCCAGATGGAAGGGGCTCCACCCGACTACCCACCTCAATTTTGAGGCAATAGAATATAAACTGAGGTTGACAGGCAAGGGCACAAGGGTTGAGTGTGAAGGATGGATTCCACGCTGGGAGTCAATTTTTGCTGCGTCATTATGGCTTCAGAGCTGGAATCAGGGAGTCATTGCAGTTTCCCACTTGACTTGGTTGGAAAAGGTAAAATGGAAGTATATCATAAAATATCTTAAATGCTAGGCTAAAGAGGGGTTCTAAGTCTTATGGTTCCTTAGCAATTACCGAATAATTATGAATCGAGGGTGACAAAATGGGAGCTTAGAACGTAAGTCCGACTGTGTTGTATAACACTGACTGCGTCACACAGGCTGAATGTGACCAAACATTAGGAGAATATTTAATTATTTTGTTAAAAATAACAAGAAAAGCTCAAAATAAAGGAATGGCAGTGAAAGTAGTAGGAAGAAAAAATGCAGCATTTGTGAGGAAAACTGGGAATAGCCTTGAGACTTGGTAAGAGAGAAGAAAGACATACATTTGCAAGCAGAAATGGCAATGAGGGAGAATGGTTAAATATTGATTGCAAAAACAGAAACTATTTCACCGAGCTAGGGACTTTGTTTCTTTGAGAAACAGCTCCTTAGGTTTAGAGCACTGTCTTCTTCATTTAAAAAAGTACCAAATTATATACTATTTTTAATAAAGGCTTTTCATTTGAACAAAGACAGACTTAGACCTCAGGCATTCACAGGCACCCTGGAGGTATCATGCGACAGGTATCATGCGACACAAGGCAGGGGCACGAAATGGCAGGCATGATGGTAGAAACATAGCCAGCTTCAATGAGATACTCTTGCCGGGCCAGCCCGGTGTTAGAGACCTTTCATTGGACTCCTTGATCAACATTTCCTACCTTAAAATAATTTTCCAAAACAAAATTTAAAAAAAAACCCAAGAACCCCAAACTACATTCCAATCAGATAACACTCTTTTCAGAAAACCAATGCATGAAAATGGCACTTAGAAGTACTGAGAAGAAATTCTGAGGACATTTTCTACCAATTCTTTGCTTCTAAATTATTCTCTAAATTGCCTCTAAATATTAAAATAAAATTTTAGAGACCCCAAACCTTTGTATATTACCAGTTTTCTAAACTGATAAAGTAAAGCCAGAAACAGATGTTAATTAATATTGGTTCCTGTGTTTTGATAGAATTGAAAGCAAATGAATACCACTCTGACAGTACAATATATTATCAATTGGTTTAATAATGCTCCTTATATGGAGCCCTGAAAGATCATATTAACATTGAAAACCACACAGTTGTCACACAAAATAATTGCTTTTGATTATAATTAAACTGGAAGAAAATCTCACACCAGAGTGGAACAATTATTTATGTATTGGTCATTCTCTGTTAGACACAGAATCCTTGAGTATAGGGGCATGACTTATTTGTTTATGTTATCTTCAGGCTTAATGTGAGGCTTGGCATATAATAAACAATCAAAAATATTTTTAAATGAATGACACTTTAAAAAATACAACACATAGAACTTACTATGCACCAGGCACCTATCCACAGTGACTTACAAATATTAACTCATTTAATTCTCATTAGAGAAACCTCCATTTACAAAGGAAATTAAGGCACGGGGAGGTTAGATTACTTGCCCCCAAATGGACGGCTTCTTAGAAAATGATGGAGCCAGGCTGAAAACACAAGCAGAGCCATTCTAGAATCTGTGCTCTTAACCAACATTATTTTTTTTATAAATGCTGCCTTTAAATTAAAAAAAAAATGTATATACATATATATGTTATAATAGTATTAAACTTAGAATAAGAAGACTTGGGTTCAAACACATGCCAAATTTGTTTGGTTTATGGCTTTGGGCAAGTTCATTAACCTGATGGGTCCTTAATTTCCTCATATGTAAAATGAAAATAATAGCTGGTAGCTCACAAAGCTATTGTGAGCCTTAAAATAATTTATGTGAAAATGCTAGAACATAGTTGGCACCCAGGGTATGTTAGTTGGTGTGCCAAAGAGAATGGTAGTACTTTCCTCCTTCTGTCCTTCAAAAGGGTACATATTTGCACATTACGCATCATTCAGGTCTTAGAAAAAATGAAATCAAATTCTATGTTTCATAAAGCATTATTTCCAACATCACTTAAAGCTAGAGCTAATTTATGAAACCATTTTCTGGATGGTCAGGTAAGCTTCAAACTCAATAGCTTGTTTTCTGGAGAGAAAAAAAAAATGTTTTTCCCGGAAGCTACTATGGTTTAAACATCTACCATCGGGGAAAAAAATCCTCTTTTTCTTCTAATTGGGAAATCAAATTAGATATATTTTCTTAAAGAAAAAAGATTAGAACAACAGTAGAATATATGGCATTTATTTTCATCAAGACCCCCCCAAAATTAACAGGCTCTACCAAATCTGACGGGAACCATCTCAATCAGTGGTTCCAAATCATGGCTGCACATTAAATCATGTATAGAAAAAGAAAAAGAAAAATGTGGACCCCTTTCCTTAGATATTCCGATTTAATTGGCTTGGGGAAGGGTCTGGATTGACTTATAATTTTTTTGAAAGCTCTCCCATTGATTCTAATTTGCAGCCCGAGTTGAGAACACTGGTTTAGGTTATCATTGAAAATATCACTTCTCCTATTTCCAATTTATTTTTAATGTAATAAAAACCAACAGTAGATAATATCTTTATTCATGTCAATATTTAAAGGCTCTGAGAAGTTCACCAAGAACACAGTAGCCATGACACTACTATACTAAGATTTAGCTCCATCTCTTTAACTGACTAAAGCAAATGCTACCTTTATCCATCCATTGTCATTCATTATCCGGAATTCAGAAACATAACAAAATGGGAAACAGAAGCCATATTTATATCAGCTAATTTTCTTGAACTCCAAGCATCATGAAAACAATACAACTCTAAGATTATTTATGTGTTCTTGTGAATAAGTTATAATAAGGATTTCATGTTTACTCAATGTATTGGTGTGGTCAATAAGTAATCTTAGAGCATTTTACAATATAACTGAATATTATTCTTGTGGCTCTAGTTCCTAAAATTAACTGTAGATTAGAGGCATTGAACCAAAACAAATCCCAGCTGACGGATGTTTTCAGCTATGTTAAAATATTGAGTAGAAATGAGTGCCCACTGAGAATACTGAGGTAAACTACAAAGATGTTTGCAAATCCAATCACCTTAGCTCCCTTCATGATGCTAGTGTAGAAAACCAGCAATCTCCACTTTTCAAAGCCGAATTCTTTAAGAGAACACGTAGTAGGCTAGCAACATGCTATTAAAAGTCCCACAATACTAAAAAGCATCCCTACTTTGTCTTCACCGGTAAGCCAGAGTGGCCCAAATGTATAAAATACTTGCTTTCTCTTATCATTTAAGACACACTCAAACTTGGACACTCTGCTGTTTAAAGATTAGTTTCAGTAAATACATGGTCACACTTTGATTTCTTTTCAACATTTCACTTTCCATCACCCAATAATTTTCAACAAATAGCCTTGAACAGCTGTCTTAGGTTAGGCTAACTAGAGCCACCAAATCGTTGGGGGTCTCCAGAAGATCGGCAGATGGAACCTTGCCTTCTAGTCTTGCATATACCATATAACGTTAGGTAAAGCTTTCAGATAGAACTTTTCTTAGGTAGATTTGCAAAGTAAAGCCTGAATAATGAGTTAAAAATCTAACCGGATTCTTGATTTTTGACTTTGATTGGATTTCCTTGCACCTCAAGGAAAATGACTGTTAGAGCTGTTCTTGATGTCTTTCACCCAGACTTGGAAAGAGCATCATGAAAAAAGAGTACCCTTTTGGAAACTACGCACACAACATATTTTTCCTAATAGGTGTGAAGAATGGCTGCTATGCATAAATGATTGTTGGAAAATAATTCTCTGTAAAACATGACTTAACAAGCAACGCCATTCACCACTGTACTCATTTCCAATATCCAGAACAACCATGACACATCACATAGATGCCGATATTATCTGTTTGTTAGCTAATAAACCCCTCTTGGAAAAAATCCACAACTCTCAGCCCCGTAATTTTCATACCCAACAAATTGGAAAATAAAAGTTTTGAGAAAAAATTGATATTAGAAACATAGAGAAAGTCACCAAAAAAAAAAAAAAAATCAGGAGTCTTCAATAGAAAATCCTAAGTTGTAGCACCCTCCCAGGACAACCAGCTTTTCTCTAGTCAAGGGTAAAGTGAGGCAACCGAGACTAAGGGGACCCTACATCTGAACCTCAAGTACCACCATCAAACTGCAGTTTTGCAATCAAAAAACAAGGTACTTTGTGCCCCTCCAATGTTCACCATTCCCGGGGAACATCCCAAAGCTTTAAGTTCTCTCCATTCCCAGACCCTCCTTACCTGGAATAGTCTCACAGGGCGGCTGGGTACAGCTCCGGAGAAGCGAAGGACATTCGCAGGTGGTGGCTCCAGAGACTCAGGAACTCAAGCTCCAGCGCCCATCTCCTGGGCCGGAGATGTCAGCCGCCGGGTAAGGTGCAGACGGTGCGCACCTCTCCAACCCAGGAAGGTCCGCGAGCCGCGCGGCGCAGCCCACCCAGTGCCTGGGGGGCTGGCTTCCTAGTTTGACGTGAGAGCAAACTGCGTTAGTCCAGAGCCCTCCCTCTCCTGACCCCCTCCCGATTTCCTGACACTTTACTTCTGCTTTAAGTGATGGTTTAAACCTAGACCCAGCTTGTATTATAGGCTAAAAGGTAACTGTTTTTTCCCCATGCCTATTTCCACCTCCCCAAAGTCCAGGAGGCTCACCTTCCGGGCGCCTTCCCTCGCCCAGCTCTGAGCTGTGCGCAAACTTCTCCCGACTTAAGAGTCTTAATGCTCGCCCGCGTTCCCGCCCCACCCCCGGTCGCCTCCCCCGGGGCTGCAGAGGAGGTGGCAGCGGAATTGATGAGCGTCAGCCCCCCCGCCCCTGAACCCTCCTACCCCCGCCAGCCCCCTCCAGTCCCTGGAGAGGGAGGGGCGAGCAGGAGAGCTCCGAGCGCCTCGATGCCCGCCCCTCTAGCCCCGGCCCGCAAGTGGGGCTACGCCCGCGGCAGCTGCCCTGCTCGGGTCCCGGCTGGGGCTCACCCCACGGGTCCCGGAGACTAAAACGCGGCGTAAACACGGGGAGTGGGAGAGAGATTCGAGTTAGACCTTGGGTAGGGAGGAATGGGCGGGGGGCGACAGTCTGGGAGGGGGGGATTCGTAGCCAGTCCCCAGATGCAGGTTTCTGGGAGCCCTGTCCCTTCCCCGGAGGATGCAAATTCCGGAGGGAGCTGAGTTTCCAAAAGAACCTACACCCAGAAACCGTGCCACCCTGGCTCCTACAGCCACTACTCGGGGGACAGCACCACCTGAGAGCCTGTGGAGAGAGGGTCGGTAGTGAGCGAGGTAGTGAAAGTGGGATGAGGATGGGTGGGAAAACGCTTGGCTAGGAGCTGGGGTGCTGAGAGGAGGCAAGAAAAGGAGCCGGGAGACAGGAGGAAAGAAGAAGAACCATGGGGGTCCGGCAAACCCTGGGAGAGCGTTCGGAGTTGGAGAGCTGTCCGGAGCTGGGGGCGCAGGCTGCCTTTGGGGGAACAGCGCCCTCCACACAGGGGACTGATGGTGGGCACAGTAACCTAGGGTGAGTGAGCGCAGTGAGGACGGCGCTGGAAGACGGGGGTCTGGAGTGCCACACTTGGTACTGGGGACTGCGACTCCTCTCTCTTCCCTCCTAAAGCCCTGGATACCAGAAGGAACCCGGGACAATCCGATTCCAGGCAAGGCGCAAAAACCAGGCTGGCTGGAGCGCCCTGGGAGGCGGGCAAGTTGGTTCCAAGGACGCACAGCCCTTAACATCCTTTAGCCCACCTCTGGATAGAGCAAGGCAGCAGCGGACACTTTTTTTCTAACTCTGTTGAAGTGCTGTTGGGCTAAGAAAGCGGCATCTCGCGCGTCCCGGGACTGCAAAGTGGCTGTACACCATCCAGGTTACCGGGGGCTCCGCAAAAGAAGTGATGGTAACAACAACATATTAGGACGGGAAGAAAGCCAGACGGCAATACAGCACCCTTTTCCTGGTAGTTCGAGTCTCTCCTAAGCACTCAGGAGACAGAGGTTCTCTGTGAATGGGACTGCAACCTGCACCCACCCGTTCTCCGATCCCTTCCCTGGAGAGGTTAGTCACTATAGGCAAAAGGTGTGTGTGTCTCTGTCCTAGTTTGAGCTTCTACTCTGCATCCCAGGGGGGACTTCAAGGTCCCCACTTTTGTGTATGAGGGTGTCAGGGGACCCAATAGAAGACAGAGTTCGGGACAGAGCAGCTCTCTCACTAGACCTTCCAGGGGTTTTGTTTTTCCAGGCTCTCTCTTCCCTCCATAGCACCCCCCCTTTCTTCCCTGCCACCTCCAGTCTGGTGACCCAGAGGGCTGTGTGTGACTCACCATGTATTCAGACCCTACAGCACAGCCCCCCTGCAGGGGAATATTCTACTGTCCCTTCATTCCTGTTATCTAAATGGGAATGTTAGCAATAAAAAATGTGACTAGGAAAGGAACCCAGGCAATGGGAGAAGTATCTTGGAAGGAAACACACACACACACACACACACACACACACAAAATAAAAAAAAAAACACAAGAAACCTGAATTCAGGATTTAGATAAGAAATTCATTCTGTGCTTTGACATCTGTCCTGGGTTCAATAAATTCCTGCATCCCAGCTGCTACTAACCAGCCTATACCTGGCAATGCCCTCCCTTAAGAATTCTCTTTCAGAACAATAATTGCCCTTTTTTGGTTGTAAACAAGCAGAAAATTTACTAACATTGTGTATCTACTGTATTCAATTGCTGGGGGCCAACCTTTGAGAATTTCCTCATTGTAATCCCAATCATGGAAATAACATTGACTCAGAGAGATTTTTGCCGAGTGGAGGGTGCTGCTGTCCTCTGCATTGTGTGTCAGAGCAAGCACAGAGATTTTTCTGTTGGAGGTTAATCCTAGGGCATCCTACATCACTGACTGAAAATCAGTATTCCGAGAACAAAATGGGCTTGGTGGGGTAAAGATACTAAAGATGTGTGGGACATAGTCTTCAACCATAACTTAGAGACGAAGTCTAAAAATTAGTGAGAAAAATGGCATAAGTATGTTATAAACCCAAACTGATGTATAAGCATCCAAGACCTAGACTGATCCAAGTGCTAAATTTATTAGAGATAATATCCGGGGGAAAAGGAGAGTTTTTCTGTAGGCAGGAGATTTCAGGGACGGTGACATGGTATAGGTAGGATTAAAGATGAGACCCCTCTAGGGCCCCTGGGTGGCTCAGTTGGTTAAGTGACTGCCTGCAGCTCAGGTCATGATTCCAAGACCCTGGGATCAAGCCCCTTAAGGCGGGGGGGGGGGTACTCCTTGCTCAGTTGGGAGTCTGCTTCTCCCTTTACCCGCTACTCCACCTGCTTGTTCTCTCTCTCTCTCTCTCTCTCTCTCTCTCTGTAAAATAAATAGTTAAAAAATCTTTTTAAAAAATGAGACCCTCCTGTCTTTCAAGAAGACAAAATTAGCTTTATCAGTATCAGATGTTTATTGACACCAAAAGGGTCTCCACCTGTTAGAAGCACTTGGGATTTACTGAAATGTAACTCTACTGCTGTCTTACCAGTATCAAAATATTTTCTATGTAGGAACACTGTTGTAGATCCTTGGAGAGTAAATATTAACCTGGGGATGATCTAGTAAGAGTAATAAGCATTTTTGGAAATGGCATGAGACCTATTCATGGGTTCTGAAATCAATGTAATGGGCACAAGCTATATTTTAAAAATGACATGGAATAGAAAATTATAGAGTTTATCTCCTGTGACAGGTGTGAGCATAGTTTTTTGAAACTTAGTTTTGTACTAAATATGTATATGTGTACAGACATGCAAAGTAGAGTATATTTCTGTTACTCACAATCGAAAGAATCTTCAGATCCTTGGTTACAATAAACCATTCTTCAAATAGAATACCTTATATTTGCAGATAAACCTCTAAATGAATTTACTTCACATTCAGGGAATAAGCATCTTAAAATGTGGTGGCACACATTTCTGGTATTTTCACTTCTCACTTAGAACTTTAAAATTCTCTGTCTTATTGAGACGTGGCCTCCTCTGCCCCTCTTCTTTTTAAATGGTTTCCCCTTTCGGCAGATATTAATTTAGGGAGGATCCTGTTGTAGATCTTGTATTTCATGTTTGGATGCTAAAGAACAGCCTTTAGATGCAAACTCCACTTCAGTCCTCGAACCCTCCATTCTCATTGCGGAGGAAGTGAAGTCCTCCCCATTAACCTTAGAAAGGTTGTGTGACCTCTCAGCTCTGTTTCTCCAAAACAAAGGTCACTCATCTGCAAAGCCAGGGTTCAGACCGTATCACTTTATTGCCACTTATGGTTATTGAATCCAATGACTTTTCTATAAAATCATGATGTTTTTGAATTGCAGTGAGTAGAAGGAAGATTGCCCTTTTTGTTAAAAACTAACTTTACGGGGCACCTGGGTGGCTTGGTGGGTTGAGCCTCTGCCTTCGGCTTGGGTCATGGCCTCGGGGTTCTGGGATCGAGCCCCATGTCAGGCTCTCTGCTTGGCGGGGAGCCTGCTTCTCCCTCTCTCTCTGCCTGCTTGTGATCTCTCTCTCTCTCTGTCAAATAAATAAATAAAATCTTTAAAAAAAAAAAAAACAAACTAACTTTACCACAACTTGTTCTTGTATAATATAGTAATGTGGGGAGGTTATATTTTGAAGGGACTGAGAAAAGTCATGCATAGAAAAATGTGTCCATTTTGTTACATTTGGGGAAAAAAATCAGTTAACAGGATAACTGAATTAGGAATTTCCCCTCTTTTGAAAAGAAATTCAGAGAAGAAATTTCTGGCCTCTCTCAGGAATCCGATTTCTAGCTTTAAGTAACTCCCTAATCAAGGATTTTTCCTTGCATTGAAATACAGCCCAATCCCTCACACGTATATGCAGGCAATTTAATGCATGCTTAATTATTATCTATGTCACAATACATTGGGGCTGTCACTCATGGGAGACCCCAAAATATATGTAAACTGCAGCCCCTACTCTCAAGGAACCCACAATCTGTTTGAGGGCATTTGTTTCTTCTTCTTGTAGCCTCTTTCCAAATAGACAACAGCTGGTGATTATCTTTTATATATTACCCTTCACAGATTTAAAGACCTCACCCTGACAGAGAGAATAATAATTTACCTGGGTGAAAAATAAATATTTTCCTTTTGAAACCATTTGAACTTCCCCTGGATAGATCAAGCTCTCTTGAGAGTAGTCTTCTGCTTCGATTTTCCGCCTTTTTTCCAGAAAGAGGAGCTGATGCACTTGTAAGTCTCTCTCCCCTTTTCATCTTTCAAAGGTGTAACACAGTTGTGTTTCTCTACAGAATATGTCTCCTGGCAGGGGGAAAAAAATTCTGCTTAAACTAGGAAGTGTCTTTCTAGATTGTACTTGCATAAACTTCACTTGAGTTAACTGTTAACTTTATGAATAAATAAGTCCAGGTTGGGGGCAGGTGTGGCAGGGTCATACAGCATTCAGTAGTAGCAATGGACACTAACTATTTCATCTTTGATGAAGCTGGGAAATATCCAGATACTTTCTAGCTTCCAGAGAGAATTCTAGAGGGAAACTCAGGAACCAGGAGAAAAACTGCAGAAGTGTATCAGTGCATATATCCATTCAGTAATTCACTGAATACCTAATGAATAATTGAGTTTTTAAAAGTTTACATTCTAGTTGAAGGTGGAAAGAGATAATAAACAAAATAAGAATAACTTGTTGATTTCAGATACCGACAATGTTATACAGATCACAGACAGAGGACTGAGAGGCAGGCATGGGTCACTGATGCCCTAGAAGGCTCAGGGAAAGCCTTCCCTGAGCTGCCGTGTGAGGGAGAAGGAGCCAGTCCTTCGGAGCTCCCTTGTAAAATGCTCATACAGTGCTATTTCACCCTCCCCCCAATTAAATGAAAGCAAATACCACTGGGGTCTGGAATATACTCTTTTTGTAACTGTGTGTGTGTATCTGTGTATGCCTCTGTCAAGTGCTTTCTGTAATATAGTCGTATTTAGCCTGTGATCAGGAGTCTGAGACATGGGAGGTTTTCAGCTTGCATTAAGTGGATAGATAGTGGAAATTTCAGTACTTTGGGGGCTGGTCCATATGAGGTTAAATCAGGAGAGGACCCTCACCTAGCAGTAGACTTTTAACTTGGATTGTCTTGGGATATGTTGGCTGAGTGCTAAAATACAAGACAATATACAACTTGCCTCAGAACTAAAGCAAAATTTGACTTGTCTTTAAAATCTACTATTTTTAGGTTTCCATTTTCTGATTAAAAATCAATAGCTTTATTGATTTTTGTTTTATTGAACATGTACCACCTACTCTATGCTAGGCATTGTATTAATCATTTTAATGCATTATCTCATTGTAATTTTGTGAAGTAGGTACAGTTATTATCCCTATTGTACCGGTGCAGAGACTGATGTTCAATGGGTTAAATGATTTGATTCTATGAAATGATTCTAACACAGGCAACATATATATTAATTTTGCATATATACTAATATATATTGGACTAACCTTGGTTTAGTAATTACTCAGCACAGATTTATATATATTTATTGATTAAAAATAGTGAGGCATAAGATTATTTTAATAGGCAATCCTGTACAGATTCACATATTTTTTAAATGACTGACAAAAAAATCTTTTGACAAATAATTTCTGTTTCAGCCAACCACAGACTGAACACCTAGCCATCTGAATTACAGGGGATTTTTGCCTTCTAGGCACAGTATAGTCTAATAGAGGAATCAAACCATTTAAACAATTAATAATAATTCAAATATCTGAAGCAGAAGTATGTTCCAGTGCCCTGGGAGCTCAGAAGAGAGGGGATTAATTCTGCCTGGGAAGAGATTTGTTTTTACTAGGTATCGTCTCTCTGAAACCTAATACTCTGGCACTAACAGACTCTGTTGTGGGTGGGTAAGTGTTAGAAACACCGAGCTTTACGTGACCCGGAAATAGAATTTTCCTTTCTTGGTATAAAATAAGAGGTGACATTTTAAATTACGTGGTAAATATACATGAATGAAATCACGTAACAGTAGAATATATTGTCCACACAACTTCTCTTTGATTACTGTATTTAACTATAACAGATTCTTTCCAGTTCACAGTTTAAGCAAAAATGTTATTTTGATGATAATTTGCAAGGCCAGGACATGTAAAGGATAGAAAATGAAATGAAATCGGGCTAAAACACTGAGAAAAAAGATATTTAAAGGCAAAATAAAAACAGGGAGAGGAACAATTGGCCCAGTTGCTAAAGTTGAGGTCTTAAACGCACGACAATGTTTTTATAGGATTTGGAATCTGCTGCCCCACCAGCCCCAGTCCCGGGTGGCAGAAGACCAGGGCAGACCACCGAGACACCGTTTTCTCCAGCGTGAAGAATCCGATGGACGGCTGTAGGTCAGGTAGGCCTCTCTAATTTCCTAAAATCCCGATTCCCTGAAGGAGAGGCCCATGGTAGGCATCTATACAAACTTCAAAAATTGATTTTGATTGCATGCGTTTTTCAGCGAGGGAAGATGATAACAAGGGTGCACGCATGTTTCCAAGGTGGAAACTGATAAGATAAAGGAGACTTTCAGCATAAAGAGAAAGACCATGACCGGGAGCAAGGATTCACACAGAGGAAGGGGCTAGGAGATCAGGTATTTCATCCCTGGGGTGATTCTTAAGCTACCTTAGTCACCGAGGTTGTTGTTCTTAAAAATTGACTACAGAGTACTAATTTGATTATAGATCACTAGATACAGCAGGGCGGGAGTGAAAAACACGTCTTTAGAACCTCATTAACAGCCTCTGCCACTTTAGAGCGTCAGCTTTTACCAGCTTTCCCTTCTCTACTTCAAAGGGGGGCAGCATTTTCCCATGTCCTCTTTATTTCTGTTCTATTTAAAGAATGTTTCTCTATGTCATTGTTTCTTTCAAATAACTGTTCCTATTTTACCTTGTTTTTTTTTTAACCCTTTTCTGATATTGCTTTCCCACATACCTCAAATTTCTCCTCTTAGAGAAGCTTGCCTTCCCCTTTCTAAGAAAGAATACATGTTTTCATTTCCAGAACTCAGTCATCAGCCAGCTAGTTTCTTAGCTTTTTAAAAACAGCTGTATATTATTATTTAAAAATAAATGTTTTTATGTTCCTTGTAAGTCCAAGTGAGCTCCTCAAAAAAATGGACAAATAAAAATCACCCACTGCTATATGCAGAATGACGGATTTGATTAAAGGGATTTAGGGTAGGGCTTCTCAAATTTTAATGTGTTACAGATCACCTGGGGCTCTTGTTAAAATGCAGATTCTGATTTATCAGATCAAGGGCCTGAGACTTTGCCTTTCTAACATGCTCCCATGCCCATGAAGCTGGCTTATGGATCATCCTTTGAGTAGTAAGGAGTATTTAAGGGAAAGTATTTCCCTTAAATATGCCCTTCATCTTATACACTTATTCTTTTAAAATGTAGAAATATTCTTCATCTATAAAATATATTACCAAATGGCTTTGGAAATAGGATTAATTTTGTCTTCTTGATCTCAAAATATTTTAGCAATTATTTGTAAGACAAATAGTTGTCCTGGGAAGGGAGGGTTGTTGATGAGGACATGCCCCTTGTTAGGAGAAATTTGGTGATGTTATGAATATAAATTATTTTTTCTGGAAGGATATTTGGTTTAAAGAAACCAGTCCTCCTAAAAGAAGAGAGCAGTGTTGGTGATGAAGTATTAGTGGTGGTGATGGTGGTTGTGGATGTATCCGTGACAGCCATTATAGTAGTGATAATGTAGGAGGAGGTGGTTGTGGTATCCATATTGGTGATGGCAGTATTACTAGTGGTTGTGATGATGGTGGTGGTGGTGAAGATGTGGGTAGAAATGGTACTGGTAGTGGTGTTACCAGTTTGCACTAAATAACAAAGCAGCAAAGATTGGTTTTCAGTCCCTGTTCAAGCTGTTTAACATCGCTGTATACTTTGACCACTTACTATTTCTGAGCCTCAGGTTTCTTATTTGAAAAACGGTGAAAAATAAAATACTTAGCTATGATGATGATATGGGGTTAATCAAAATAAACATGTGGTGCCTTTAGCAAAGGCAAACTATAGCCCATACTCAATAAACATGTTGATTATTTATCAGTGGAATTGACTGACTCCACATTCATTTCCAACTTGTGACCGTCCAACCAGACCATTTTTTTTTATGTAGTTTATGAGGTTTTCTTTTCCTTTTTTTTTTTTTTCAATTTTCCTGAAAACATCCTTACTTGCTCAAATGAGAAGTCATAGATTTGACATTGACCTTTAGGTGATAAATGAATAAAGGCAGTTCAATCATTTCCTATTTAAAAAATTACTTTTTATAATTTCAGCCTTTAAGAAATCTACACTTCCAGAATATAATAATGGACTTTTTATCCAGAAAATTCAACAGTCCTGTAAACTGGGATGTCGGAGTCAGTGTCCTTGTAAATGGATTTAGATTGTTTTCCATATATCCTTATTATCTAGCCCAGAATCCTCTCTCAGTACCATCTTCCTCCTGACTGCCACATGAGTGCTCATGAAACTCGTACAAGTTTAATACTGACTATAGACATACAAAACTCCTTATTTGAAAACTTTAACTTCATTAAAAAATCCAGATTTTCTGTCCTGACATTTAAGATCTTCCCAAGTTGTATCTTCACTACCTCTGTTGTCAATCATTGTCCATTTCTCCCCTATCCTGACATGTTTTGGCCAAACTAGGCTATTCACCCATTAGTAGCGAGAGCTTCCGTTACCCACTGTGTGTCAGATACTGTGTTCAGCATTTTACAAGATCTTATTTGATCTTCATTTTAACCCTGCAAGGTACATGCTGTTGTTCTTAACTTATAGATAATTAAAGTTTTGAGTACTGAGGCAAATTTATTATTGTCACAAAATAAAGGAATATTCTAAATATTCCACAAAATAAATAAATATTCCAAAACTCTTGTATTTTGGTCCAAGGACATACTCTTTCTGGGATCACTGACTGCCTCCCTAAAGCCTTCTTGCTCACCTACTTCTCTGCCCTTGCAACATGGTGAGTTTCCATTCTGGAAATTACTCCTTTTTTCATTATTACATATAGGATCCTAAAAATCTTTCAAGGCTTCACTCAGATGATACTGTCTGGAGAGTGCCTGGATTTGAATCCTGGTCATGTCACCTGAAGTGACTTACCTTTCTTTCTTTCTTTTTTTTTTTTTTTTAAAGATTTTTTTGTTTATTTATTTGACAGAGAGAGATCACAAGTAGATAGAGAGGCAGGTAGAGAGAGAGAGAGGGAAGCAGGCTCCCCGCGGAGCAGAGAGCCCGATGTGGGACTCGATCCCAGGACTCCGGGATCATGACCTGAGCCGAAGGCAGAGGCTTAACCCACTGAGCCATCCAGGCACCCCGTGACTTACCTTTCTGAGCTTCAGCTCCTCACAGGAAAATGAGACTGATAATTGCATTTGTATTTTAAGGTTAATATGAGGGTTAAACACATCTATGCCCTTATTCTATATATCACACATACACTCTCTTCATATGTATCTGTAGCTATGAAGAAATTAGATCAGTTCTTACATGAAATACTATATCAGTGTCTGTTATAAAAGCAGAAGTTACCTTAGAGATCATCTGGGAAAATCCTCCTAATTGGAAAAATGATGAATCTGAAACTCAGAAAGGATCTTTAACCCTGTTGTGGGTCACATAGTTACCTGGACAGCCAACTCTAGAGTTCATAATTTGCATTTCCGCTACCAGAATGTTTCTTTATATCTCTCCACTGAAATACTCTGCCCGGTGAAACCTTTCTTAATTTTTCCTTGAACTTCACTGTGCTGTGTTCTTCTCTTACGAAGAACGTTGCATGGTCACTATTTGGGTGTATGTCTTAGTCCTCTAACTCAATTGTGATGTTGTTGGGTGTGGGGAGACTTTCCCATTTATCTTTGTTTCCCACACAGCACTGATGCCCAATGTGCACTTACGTAGCATTTCATGAATTGATTGAACATCTGCTATTACAATGATAGGAACTGATTATTCATCTGCTAGAAATTGAAATCCACATGCTTTCACATCAATTTTCAGTTCTCTCAGCAGCTCTGAGTGATGGGTACAATTTCATACAATTTCACAGAGGAGGAAACTGAAGTTCAAAGGCTCAGAGAAGGAAAGGTCAGAAGGCTAATCGCATAGGTGTTCTAAAACTAACCAAAGTGAAATTGAACACTGAGTCATTTGCTCTTTAAGGGGGCTATGTCTTTGTTGTCTTCTTTTAATGCGGATAAATGAGAACTGTTGATCTATTCTTTGCTCTTAATTGCTGTGCCACGTTGATTTTCCTCATATTTTTCATCCTACATGTTTTCTTT
The DNA here is from genome assembly GCF_011764305.1 of Mustela putorius furo. Lineage (NCBI taxonomy): Eukaryota > Metazoa > Chordata > Mammalia > Carnivora > Mustelidae > Mustela > Mustela putorius. The sequence continues at coordinate 36,586,956 of NW_025421998.1, forward strand.
ATTTAATCAAGTTTTTCAGGAACTTGAATTATGCATTTTTTTCCTGTTTTCAAAAGTAATAAATGTTTGTTGTAGAATATTTAGAAAATAAAAAGGAAGAAATAAATCACCTATAACTTCACCAGTCAGAGATAAGCAACATTAACATTCTGGCTCTTTTCTCCCCAGTAGTTTTTCCATGTTTGAAATATTAATTGTATCTGCTTATCTTCCTCTTATTTTAAATTACATTTAAATTGGGATTATAATTCTCTGTGCAACTTACCTCCTCCAGTCATCATGTAGGATCTGATGACTAGAAGTGTTTTATATAAAAATAGGAATGAAGTGAATTACTCCAAACCCAGTGTGTTATATTTAGGGTGACATATGATAGGAAGTTCAAAATATAGATTACATGGTTTTCATGCATGGTGGTGACTCTTTTCAGATTTCACCCAGTCTGGAATCTGTTTTTTTTTTTTTTCCCAGCCACAACAATGGCAGCCTAAACAACATCAACTACCACTCCGGTGAAGTCTATGTAGAAACTACGCTTAACGAGGTAGCTAAAGAAAGTTTGTTTTTCAGGGTAATAGGCTCAAACATTTAGCACAAAGCACACTAAAATTTTTACCATTTAAGTCTACTATAGGTATTAGTACTAATCAGAATTAAGAAAAATAAAAGGGTGAAAGGGTCCGTATAGCATTTGAGGTCTATGCTTTTGAACAGTTGCAGAGAGGAGACTAATACTTCTTTTTACATTTTGAGTAACTTCCTACAGTAAATAAATATGATCAGTCCCGAAGCTGGTTCCATGGTGAAGAGAAGTGAACAGTGCAGAATCTGGATGTGTAGGGAGGGGCCTCTGTGAGACAAGGGTATTGACGTTGATGTTGGGTGCACCTGAAGAGGCCTGTTGCCTATTGAGTAGGCCTGGAAGTTAGATCAGTAGGAATTAGGTAGGGCTGCATGAACCTCAAATAACTATGATTAATAATATTAAAGTTTATTTCTCTCATCAAAAAGTATATGGAGGTGGGCATCTGAAGGATAATATGGCTAACAGGATCTGTTCCTATCAAGTTCTCAAGGACCCTCCAGTTTGTTGATCTCTCATTCTTAGGGTGAGGCTCATGCCCTCTTGAGCTAAGATAGAATTCCAGTGATTGTAACCACATTTCAAGCAGCAGGATGCAGGGAGCATAGGAAAAAGTATCAAAGGGTGTATGCCAGCTTTCTTTGAAGAGAAATTCACAGATGCTGTCATGTGACTGTTGCACTGAGAGCTCATTGGGTACAACTTAGTCATATGGCCACCAATTACAAAGCAGTAGGGGGAAATCACTCTTTATTCCAGACTATCATTAGTATCACTATAAAAGAAGGGGAGTATGGATATTGGAAACAATTTTGTCTCTTTTGGAGAAGTTATCACAAGAATGACAATGAAAATTACTGATAGCTTATTCTAAATATAATTGTGTTTTAGATAACTTTAATAAAATTAAATGGTTCAATCTAGACTGTCTAGTGAGGGGGGTCAGCAAACAACAGGCTGTGGGTCAAATCTGGCCTGCCATCTGTTTTTGTAAATAAATTTATACGGGAACACAGTCATGCTCATTCATTTGTCTGTTGTCCATGGCTGCTTTTGCACTACAAAAGCGGAGTTGAGCAGTTGCAACAGAGATCTGAAATATTTACTAACTTGCCTGTTTACCTAAAAAGTTTGCCAACGCCTGCTCTAGACTCTAGCGTATGGATTCACAAATTTAAACGAATCCATTCTTTCTTGTAATTGCCAAGTTCCTAGTTAAAAGAAGCCCTTGACATTTACAGTACATGTAGGTACATCCATAAATGAGATATACCACTATTTTGTGTATTTCCACTTAGATGAGAGAAAGGGAGAAAGGATGAGGAGTGGGAGTTAGGATATCAAACAATTTGATTTCTTAAACAAATCTGAAGTAAATTGTGACAAAATATTAACACCTGTCAAATCTAGATGATGCTTATACGAAAAAGGCTAAGTTATTTTCTGTATTTATCTGGTATGTTTAAGATATTCTGTAATTACATAATACACACTGTTTTAAAAAGAAAAAAAAAATCACAGCCCTCTTAAGAAAAGGAGAACTTGTGATCGACTTTCAATGCCATTCCAATTTGGATGTCCAGAGGAAGCCACTTATAGAATGGTGCACGAGCAGATTGACTCCTACTGGAGTGTGATATTTTTGTGATTGAAGCTCCAGAATCATATCAGCAGTTCCAGAGACTCTGCACATCTGTAAAATGTGTCTGCCTCTGCTTGTGGACTCCAAAAATAGCACCTGCATCCAAAAACAGAGAGGAAGGCAAATTTCTCCTAGAAAAAGAACACACTGTGTTGGAATTAGTATAATGGCTGAGATGGGAATGCCTGAAGAAACAAGGGATCTGCATTTTTTTGTTGTTAGGATAAAATCCAGATCATTTACTCATAATAGGATAAATTATTTAGGAGGACCAAAACCCATGCTATAGACTTTTAATATTTATGTGTTTGTTTCTTTTTAAAGGTACTTTTAATCTACAAGCATGGGGATATATGAAGGAAGAAAATAAAAATTCTCTAAATTATTTAAGATTTACCCCTTTAGAGGCAATAGATCTCATTGTTTACTTGGGAGAGACTTCCTATATTATAGAAGTGAAGTTGCTATGTATTTAAGAAGAGAGGAATTTGAAAACTTCTACTGCTATAAAAATTGTATCCAGTCAGCCTTTAACACATATACATACACATAGGAAAGCTGCTTATCTGCCAAAATTGGATAGCTTTACCAAGTGCAAGTTTAATTAACTGGAAAAGAGAGTTAAATTTTAATAAATAATTAGGGTGATTATTAAGCACTATGGTGAACTTAAAATGTGCTGTGTAAATGCAATAGTAGTACGAGTATCTCCCAGATTTGATTCCCTGCTCATTTCAAGTCATTACCTTTTCAGACTACGACTAAAGTAATGGGTAATTTTTTCTTTCAGGGAGAGAGGAGAATGTATAAAACAAAGCAAAAAAAACCCACCCTTTTATTTGGGTAACATAATAGTATATTTCATATCAGTTTGGAAAAATCAAACACTACGTACCAGATAGGGTATTATATATTAAGGATATAAAAACGAGTAAAATAAGATCTCTGCTCTCAAAGAGCTCACAGCCTAGTGGTGGAAAGGGAAGTAAAAATTTAAGTACCACACAAAATATAAGTGTTTTAATAGATGTGTGTACTAAATGCTTTAAGAGCACAAAGAAGAGTGAACAATTCATCTGACAAGGAAGCACAAAGAAGGTGCCACAGATGTATGTATACAGGCAATACAAACAGCAGAGAAGGGATGTAAAGGCATCTCAGGGAGAGGAAAGAGCACCAGGCAAGTCATAAAGGTCCCAAGTGCATATCTTTTTAGAGGAAACATGAATTGCTTCATGTCATCACAGCATAAGGTCATGGGAAATAAGTGACAGGAGGTAAAAATATAACGGTGGTAAGGGATGGATTGTCATTGAAGGGTTTTTAAGGAGGTTAAGTATGGTCAGATCTGAGTTTGAGAAAATAAATTGTCTTCATTTGAAGGGGAAAAGGATAGGAAGGGTGAAGACCAGTTACAGGATGTCTAGTGGTCCAAGAGATCTGGGCAATGGTGGCTAATTTAGATCATTAGCAATGACAATGAAAAGAAGGGGGGAGGTCCATTTGGGGATGAGAGAGACAGTAGGTAGAAATTGGTAGTAAAGATGCTAACATTAGGTGGAGAGTATGTGAGTTGGGAGTAGGGCAGGGGGAAAAAGTTACTTTCCATTTTTAATCTCTTTGGGTTATGGATACCAATTTGACATTCATATGAGGATAACAGTGTTCGGGTCTAGAATTTAGGGCAGAAGTGATGCCTAGAAATAGATATCTGAGACTCATCTGTATGCAGATGATGATGTGAGGTTACAGGGTTAGATAATTTACTCTGTAATAAAGCATAAAACAAGATAAAATGAAGATACAAGTGATAATTTCTGATATGTGACACTTTCAATAGATCTGTTTCTTTTTTGCCAAGAAACTTGTTATTTGGAGTTCCCTTCTCCATTTCCTGACAGAAATTGAGTCTGATTATCTGCATCCTCTCATTAATTATTGTGTTTTCATTCTCCCAATTAACAAGATTTTAAAACTATGCCGGCTGTCCCAGTTAGTTTTATTATTCCACAGTCCTTTCTTTCCTTCTCTCTTTCCTTCTGGGAGTACCATATCATGGGATCAATCGCTCTTGATGTATTTTTTCAGTCTGGAATTATGCAGTCAGGTGAGGAATGCCACATAGATGATAAAAGAGAAAAATTATAGCCAAATTATAGCAAAATTTTGGGAAGAGATTTTAGCAGTCTTATTTATAACTTTTTCACAATCTGCTATTTCTTTTATTATTAATTGTGTGTATAGTGGATTATCATAAGGTTTATATTTAAAAATCATATTACTTTTAGAAATGGCATATTTTCTTCAGCAAAATAATAAAAAAGTATAAAAAAAGAAAAGTATAGATATTTCAGTGTATAATGGAGGTTAAAATGAATTCCTGCATTTCTGTTTTATTTAAACATTTTCCTTTTGTTCTAAGAATGGTAAATTTGTGTGTAAATAGTCCAAACACTGTGCTGTCTTTGTTTCTTATGCTCTGTGTGTGCAATACTGGAAAGGTAGAACAAATTCAAGACAATGTTTATTATTTCCTAACTTTGACTCATTCCTCCTAGATCAGCTTACAAAAAATTATTATATTCATCTTCATGGACCAAACTCAGCTATAAATTCCATTTATACATCTTAATTACCTGCATCATCTACTTATCACTATTTACTTCAGTTTTAACTTGAGATTACCCAGTATTTGACAATAACTTAAGTCAATGATGGTTCAATCTAATTAATCCTATATTCGTTAGAATCAGATTTGGTCATATAAAATGGGAAAACCCAAAGTAATAGGAGCTTAACACACAAGAAAGTCCTAGCTCACTCACAGTGGTGGTTAGAGAGCCCCTGGCATGTGATGACTCCAGGATTATCAAGGATCTAATCTTCCTTTATCTTGCCGCCCTGTCCTCCTTAGACTCTTCAGAGGCAACCTATAGTTTTTCAGGAATCTCACACAAGTCTTCTGCTCACATCTCATTGACTTGATCTATATCTTTTCACTAGAAAATATGCAACATGTTGTTTTTTAGCAAGAAACACTGTCACCCAAACAAAATTGGGTTCATTTTACTTAGGGTGAGTGGAAAGAACAGATTTGAGGAGAGAAAATTAGCAATGCTCTCAGAGTCAATATATCAGCACACTGTTATATTGATATAAAATATAAGAAAATTACTAAGATAATTTCCAAGCCAATGATGGGAATTGATAGTATCTGGTTCTCCAAATTAGTGCTTTTAGAAAATAATTCAGTTTACAAAATAATGTAGGTTGTTGTTTCCCAACAGCAGAAACTCAGTGCAGTATAATTTATAAGATTACGTAATTCAGAAGAAAAGGCATTGATTGTAGTATGGCAAGAATGTAGTATGGCTAGAAATCCCTAACTCTTTGGGAAGTGCCATCAAGAAAACAACTCCTCTTTCAAATCACACTATCCACTTATAAAACCCACTGTCAAACTTGTCTACCTTCTAATCGAATACCCCATCCTCTCTCACACAAACCCTGCCTCCACATTTTCAATAACTTGTACTTGACCCAGGTCTGTTGACTTCCATGACAACTTCTGCCTTTATCCCCTGGATTTTCATCATCTATTTTCTTTTTTTTTTTTTTTTTGTTAAGATTTTATTTATTTATTTGACAGATAGAGATCACAAGTAGGCAGAGAGAGAAGGAGAGAGAGAGAGAGAGAGAAGGAAGCAGGCTCCCTGCTGAGCAGAGAGCCAGATGTGGGGCTCGATCCCAGGACCCTGGGATCATGACTTGAGCTGAAGGCAGAGGCTTTAACCCACTGAGCCACCCAGGCATTGCGCATCTATTTTCTGATCTACTTTCATCAATTTTTGGTATCTTCAATTCCAAAATTCTTAGTCTCCACTCCACTTTGGTCTGTATTCATCCAAATGCATCTTTAGAATTTGCATTTTCCTGGAAACACCACATCTCTAAGATCTCAAACTCTGAGAAAGTACGAGATTTAGAATTATTCAACTCAAGGTCTACATCTTATTATTTTGCACTTGTGATTATAGGTAAGTCGATTGATTTCTCTCAGCCTACATTTCCTCATTCTGGAAAACAATGATGAACAACTTTATCTCATTGAATCGCAGAGACAACCAAGATACCACAGGATACTGTAGTTGTCCAATAACTTTCCCATCCCAATCATCTCTGTGGAAATCATCAAAGCAAGTACAATGTCTTATGTAATGACCCTCTAGGAGATTCTCTAGTAACAGAATAGCTGTTCATAAATGCCTGTTGTAGAAAGGGAAACTCCTATCTTCACATATCCCATAGAACACGTGCATGCTAGTACCCAGAGGCATATCTGCATTAGTCGATCTTAAGAGATCATGGTTCAAATCTTAGTCCTGCAACTTGCAACCTATTTGACCTTTGGCAAGTCATTATTTCTACTTGAATCTCTAACAGCTTGGTTTCACTTTTTCTGGGAGGAGATATAGACAGAAATCATTTATATTTTACTATAGTGATATACTACTCTGAAAAAGAATTCTGAAAAAAAAATCTAGTCCTCTTTGACCAAATATAATTATTATTTATTTTCAACTATTGTTTCAAACTTTCTATACTCAGTCAGTGATGATGATAATAATGAGCTGCCAGACACTGTGCCAAGAACTCAACATTATTTCAATTAATAGTCAATACCCCATCAGAAATCTACTATTACTATCCCTATACTACATATGAGGAAACCAGGGCTTAGAAGGTTTAAGGCCCTGCCCCAAGCAACATCTGGGCAGTAATGGAGACACGATTGAAATTTAGGCACTCTGACTCCAGAGTTTGCTTTGTTAGCCACCACATTATAATGCCTTCCAGTTGATTCTATCTCTTAAATATCTCAAATATTTACCCTCCTCTCCACTTCTACTGCCACTACCTTCGTTCAAGGCCTTATTTTTTCCTTACCTGGGATGCTGGTAGTCTTAACTTGTCTATTTCCCCAGTTTTCTCTGTCTTCCATATCTCTGTTGGATCTGTCTTCCTGAAATACATATCTGAACATGCCATTTCACTGCTCAAAAACCTTCTATGAATCATTACATATTAAAAAAAATAGAGTCCAAACTCTTCAGCTGGACATACAAATCACTCTAGATTGAAATTTTCTAGCTTGAGTTCTCATAAAATTTTTCTATCTAGTGTACTGTTCATCGTTGCCTTACTTTGGAGCCTATGTTAGAGGCATGCTAGTCTACTTACATGCTCCTGATAACACTCTCTGTTTCACCTTTGTGCTCTTGCTCAAGCTTTTATTCCTGCTTGGAATTTGGTTATTTTACTGTTGCTTCTCAAAGTCCTTGTCTTAGTTTGTGTCCTCCCCCAATGCCCCCAAAGCAAAACTTGAGACAAGGACTTAGGTATGGGTGGTTCATCTGGTTGCTGATCCTGAGGAACAAGAGTAAGACAGCTGAGACAGGAAGATATATAAGCAAAAAAACCAATACAAGGACACTTCATCATGTGGGGGGATTATATGTATAAATAATTCTATCATAGATCGAATAGCTGATGCTTCCAAACGCTCTTAATTGCTGGAAAGCCACTAAATGTTTTTTGCATCCTTTTACATGACATTTGCCCAAGAACCCTAGGATTTACTCTGTTCTAATAGAGTGAAGGTTTAATCCTATATCCAAATGCCAGACTGAGAGATAACTGGAAGTATGAGTCTACACTTGTTCTCGCTTCTTGTTGTACCTAGTGGACTGTACATGGCAGGTCACACCAAGACTTAGAATGCTAGTTCCACTCTGTAGAGATGCCCTTGCCAGCCCTGTGGTAACCATAGTACCGAGAATTTCTGATTTAGAACAACTGCATGCTCAACAATTTCTTTCCCAAAGCAAGCTGCGTGGGTCCCAAAGGGCTTCCAGCTCTAGACTCATTTTGTTATAACCAGCCCTGGCCTGTGTCCTGTGAACCCAAAGCTTCCATGTCAACAGTCCAAACTGCCCTTTCCCACTTAGTTCACTTCTTTTGGGGATCTTTAGAATCCATTTCTGCCAATGGGCCTCAGAGAGGCAACTCGGTCAGTTCTGCCAATATTCCTTAATTTCAGTCTTAGAGAGCAGAGGTTAGGCTCTCAAATTCTTTTTTCCCAAAGGATGTTGTATTTCTTGTGCTTATTGTCCATTATTCCCACTTGGTGAACTATGCATAGTGGGGATATCAGAAAAGATAGCCCAAATTGATTCAATAAAGATTATTTTACATCCTTCCCACACAAACTTGCCTTGCAAATATACGCTTAATTATTACCTCTTATTTGCATTAACAAAGAGGGCTAGTGGTTTCTTTCTGAACCAAGATCTTATCATTGCTGCCTCTATGATTAGACATGTCCTCTACTGGCATGATATTTACACTTTAGTTGACACTCAAATACACTGGCAATATTATAGTTTTCTACAATATTTTTATAGTGAAATGAAACTGGAAGTTTCCTTAAATATAAAGATTGTAATTTATATAGAATTGTTGAGCTTTAGTTTAATCATAAATAAAATACTTAACAGTATTATCATAACCTATATGATACCAAGCTAGAAAATGCATTTTATCTATCTATTTCTTTATTTAGAGAGGGAGATGGCGGGGAGGTCAGAGAGAGGCAGTGGGAGAGAGAGAGCATCTTAAGCAGACTCCACGAGAGCCTCGATGTGAGCTTGAGCTCACAATGCTAAGATCATGACCTGAGCCAAAATCAAAAGTCAGACACTTAATCAACTGAGCCACCCAGACACCCTCAGAGCATGAAAGTGGACACTTGAGTAGGTTATAATACACTGGCCATCCTCTGACTGAGCGAGGATGGATCTCTGACAACATATCCAGAATGCCAGAATAATAGCCTGACTCTGTCTCTTGAAGATTTAGTTTTATCTGGGCATGTTCTGAGGGTTCATTAGTGGACCTGCCAGGGGCTATTGCCATGAGGTACCAAGGAGCCTGGTTCCTGAGTAAACCGGCACGCATTCTGGGGGCTGACAGCCAGCCCTGCTTTCTGATTCTCGTAAGGCCTGGGGAAGAAATATCTTCTCAACATAAAGAGAGCACACTCTCATTTTGTCCTGGTGAGGTGATACTCAGATTGTCTAGCTAGCTCCCTCAGGCTCAATGCCAGAGTTCTCAAACAAGAGGAAATAATACAGAGTCAAACAGCAGATGTCGCTGATATTCCTGCTCACAGCTGAGGGCTCAGAGCAATGTTATCTTGCAGATTCAATACCAGAACAGTTGATGTGGATAGGAAAACCATCTGTTCAATGATGCAGGTAAGGGAAGAGCATTTTACGGTGGCTTCACTGGATGACAACGATGGGTACAGTGTATAGATTTTCTTTTGGATGCTGGGAACTATTTTTCAGGACAATGACCACAGTGACCTGAGACTGTATTTTGAATGTGGAAGAAGGTGGCAATTTTGAGTTACACAAAGAATATCTCCTGGATACCCAGCTTTGAGTCAGAGAGAAAGGACAGGAGTTCCTGTAGTCCGTGATGTTAGAGTTAGAGAGAGAGAGAGAGAGAGAGAGAGATGAATATTATATTACCAGGCTGGTAGCCAGGAAAAGACTTAGTAAATAAGTATTCTTCATTTTTCTCCTTTGAAATCACTAGGTCTTAAGTATTCTCACGAGTGAAATCTGGCTGTATTTAATAGTACTTCAGTATTTTCAGGGTTCTTTACTGTTCGAAATATCTACAGTGAGGTGGTTAAGAATGGACATTCTGGGATCATCCTAGCTAGATTTGCCTCCTGACTCTTTGTGTGTCACACAATTTGTCTCACAAATTGAAGAATTTAAATTCTTCAAGCCTTGGTTTCCTTATCTGTAAAATAGAAACAATAATAGCGCTACCCTGACAGTAATTTTTAATGAAAATTAAATGAGATAATCATGTAATGAATTTGGCATATACCAGACACTCAAAGCATACTTTCAATATATAATATTCACTTTAGACTGACCAGAGTTTTGCTTTTTAAAAGTTCTTTTCACACCAAACAGAAGATTTTGTTAAGCTGTCATGACAGTGATAACTCTTGGGTCTTTTTTTATTCTTCTTTCTCTAAGTGGTTAAATTATTTCACAGCTTATCAGCTGTGATCCAATTCCACAGTTCATACTCAGGCAAAACTGCCTTCTCAAATAATGGGAGTTGGGTATGGAAACAACAAAATCAGTACAAAGGATGTTAAATTGCTATTTCCAATGTGCCTTACTTCGACTTGACACCGCCTGCTATTACAGTGCCCAATTCCTGCTTGAAAAATTCTGCATTTCCTCACATTTTGCAGAGCATTAACCTGGTCACTTAGAACCAACTAACATCTGAACCCTGCTTCTCCCTCTTTCCTTAAAAGATCCCAAAGATCTTTTATGTGAAGAAAGAAGATAAAGTGATATTTCATTCTTGGCTAGGGGTTTTGCTTTAGAACTCAATGTAAAGCTCTAATAGGTAGCTTGAATTTCACAAAAAACCTTTTTCCTTATGCACGGTAGGCTACTTCTGCTCAAGATCTCCATTGGAATATAGCATCTTCCCATTGATGGCAACACCTGTGCTTGTGTTTGAGAAAAAGCAGAGAAGATCAGAGGGAGAGAGAGAGAGAACAAATGAGAGAGGGTAAAAATGTGAGATATAAGTAAGAGATTAGAGATTGGTATTTGCCTCCCTTGCTTAGAATGGACCTGTGCCAAAAAGTCCACTCTAGGTGTTCTCCTGGTGGAACAAGAGGCCAAGTCTAGTTTGCAGGAAGAAGAACAGAGGGAGGAGAGAGAAAGGGATGGCTAGAGTTTGTTTGGTTGTTCTTTTGAAGGAAAATAAGTTCTGGGCTTCTCTCTGACTTGTGGATAGAGAGAAACAGTAGTAAGAAAAAGAGTATGTGGCCCTATTCTGTGGCTGTAACCTCAAGATTGTCACCATCTAGGCTTCATAGGAATTACCTAAATGGGGTCACACCTCTCTGTGCCAGATTTGTTAACCAGTGTCCCCCCATCCCCCCAAATTCACTATAGTACATGAACTTTCTTGGTAGAAGAGTACTTTTCACTAGAGTTTGATTCATCATTGAGACTTAGTAATGAAGAAAGGGGCTGAAGAGGAGTTTCTTTCTCTATAAGCCAAAAATGCTGCCTGTGTATTTGTTCTGTTAGTACCTGGCACTAAAGATCAAGTCTAAAGTGGGAGAAGATGTCAACAAACATCAGTAAGCCCTACCTTCATCATGGAGTTATTTCCTTCAGCATTTTCACATGCTTTATTTTTGCATCTGGAATTAATGATAGAGGTAATTCAGCTCCTCTGTATTCTATTGTTGTATAATAAAATCACCCCCAAATTTACCAGCTTTAAAACAGTAAACATTTATTATCGTACAGTTTCTGGGAGATAATAATCTGGGAATGTCTAAATTGGGTGGTTTTGGTTCAGAGTGTCTTACAAGGTTGCATTCAGTAGTATCAGGTGGCATGATAGTCATTTGAAGCCTGGCTGGAGTTGGGAAAGCCACTTCCATAATGGCGTCCTCATATAGCTATTGGCTGTAGGCCCCGTCTCTCACCACAAGGACCTTTCTACAGAGTTCCTTGAGAGTTCTTATGACATGACAGCTGCTTCCTTCACAGTGTGATCCAAGAGGAGAAACCCAAAATGTTTTATCTTGCACGTCATAAACCATCACTTCTGCCATACATTTTTCATCAGAAGTGAGTCACTAAATCCAGGCCAGACTAAAGAGGAGGGAAATAAAACTCTGCCACATAAAGGAAGGGCTATCAAAGAATTTGTAGACATATTCTAAACCACCACATCATCAAATCTTTTATAATCTTTTCAGAAGTTCTGCAGTCAGTCAAGGTAAAACGTTAGGTTAATTCTAAGGTGATAAATCAGGAATTTGTCGACTTTTCTCTTTCCTATCTTGAATAATTCTCCTTGCTGTCCAGTACACTCACCAGGCAGTGGTATACATTGTAATACAGATACTAAAGGTCAAATAATGCAGTCAAAGTTTTTTAATTATTTTTAAAAAATGCTTATTTCCACAGGGAACGACAATTAACTTTCTTACTTTTTTTTCCACTAAGGAGAAATTTGCTCACAAATGGATCACTCTTTTCCTCACAATGGAATGATAATTCAAGTTTTACTCTTTAACATTTCTTCTTATTCTATTTTGCCCTACCTAAAAGAGTCTTGCTCAAGTAAATGAGTGTGTGTGTGTGTGTTTAGCCCATGTCATTTTGCACAGAACTATACTGAGTTCTTTGCTATCACTGAAGAGGGATTATTCCCATCACCACTATGTTGACTATCTTGTTATTTTAATGGCCTCCAGTGAGTCATGCCTCTAAGCGTTTATGCCCTTGTGTCTTCTTTTCCATATTGACTCTGGAGTTGTCCTCATGACTAACTTTGTTCCATCAAACATCAGCATAGTATTGCAAGCAGAGGCTTGATGAACATTTGTGCATTGGGCCGTCACATCTTGAAATCCAGCCACTGGGTAAGGAAGTCTGAATTAGCCATATGAAGAGGCCATGTGGGAAGGAATTGAAGGGCCTCTGCTGAAAGCCCAAGCCAACAGCTATACATGAGAGTGAGGCTATCCAGGACCAGCCAGAGTCTGGCCCAGCTGCCAACTGACCATGGACACATGAATGAGCCCAGCTGCCACCACATGGAATAGAAACAAGCTATCCCAGATAGCTCCGTATAAATTGCAAAACCAGAATCCTGAGCAAATAAAAGTTGTTTGGAGATTGTTGTATAGCAATAGTTAAGTAACATGACAAGTTTCTCATATAGTCTAACTTTTTTAGGTTCCAAAGTGTCAACACACTATAGGACTATAGCATTGGTTTAACTATAAAAATTAACTATAAAAATTCTCAGAAGCCAACAAGACCCCCAAATCTAAGAGTTGTAACTTACAATTTACACACTGATTCTCTTATACACTAATAATCTACAAGGAAAGCAATCTCCCCAAATTAGTATATATTAAAATCTAGGTCCAGACTGAAGTTGATAGCTAAAAGAGCATTAGCATTATTTTAAGAGATAAACTAGACGGCAGAAATATATAGAAAATATAGAGTCCCTCAGTTTCAGCTTTTCCAGCTGTCAATCTTCTAGATGTTGAGATTTGAGGGAAATCTCATAATAAGAGGTTAAGTGTATTATTGTCTGCCTTTCCCTACAATCTTTTCAAAGCCTGAAGCAGCTTTTCAAGTCTCTGTTGCCAAAATCTGTGCTCCTACATACTTCCTCAGGAGACTGGTTCCTCAAGGCCAAATGAGAAGCAATGTATCCTCTGGCTCATGTTGGAACCCTATTCCTTCACATCTCCTGAATTCCTGTCTTCTCATTTCCTAAACTCATCTCAACTCTCTTGGACTATGAATGAATTTCCAACGTTGGCAGATACTAGGTGCTTGATTAGTATTTGTTGAATGAATGAAAAAGACATTTTTGTTAGAACACAATATTCTTTTTCTTCTACATCTTCTTTTCTAACTGGAACACAACCTGACTTCCTGTATGGAAATGTGAAAGTTCACAGTGCTATTTTTTTTTTTTTTAATCAACAAATAGGGAAAACCAAAACAAAATAAGCCAGGTTAGCAAAATCCCTGACACTAATGAATGCCCATGTCCCTCATTCGAATTGAAGCTGCCTTGACCCTAGAAACAAAATCCAGTCTTCATTACCCTCTGATGATTTAGCATGAGTTCTGCTGACTTCTTGTGGGACTAAAAGAATGGGCTTGTGGGCTAAAAGAATAAGAGCTTCCCCTTTGGTCCAAGGCTTAAAAATAAGTTCTCTGTATTCTCCCTAAGCAAATCTTAGTTCTAGCCAATTTTCTGGATCCCCAAGGCTATTTATATTAGAAACGTGCACTTTCATTTTGAGATTTAAAAAAAGAAGCCATTTCTGATATAGGAATCTATCTACACTGTAACTTGTTCTCCGAATGTCCATTCCTAATCACATTCTTGCCGGCTTACTGAAACAAAGTCAGATGCATAATTATGGGGCTCAGTGCTAAATGTAGTATTTAGTCCAAACACCCCTAGTTCCCCTTGAGCTCCCAAAAGGAATCCAAGCACAAAGGAGACAAAGTAGGCAATAGGCAAAAAAGATATTTTATAATAACCAGGGTTTTCTCTCGAAATCCAGGAGTTCTAGGCTGCTCTGGGTGAAGGAGTTCTTATTTTTTTTTTTAATTTTTTTAAAGATTTTATTTATTTATTTGACACACAGAGAAAGATCACAAGTAGGCAGAGAAGCAGGCAGAGAGAGAGGAGGAAGCAGACTCCCTGCTGAGCAGAGGCTTGAATCGGGCTCCATCCCAGGACCCTGAGATCATGACCAGAGCAGAAGGCAGAGGCTTAACCCACTGAGCCACCCAGGCACCCCGAAGGAGTTCTCTTTCTTAACCCCATGAACCCAAATACCTTCAAGTCAAAGGAGGCTCTTAGTCCTGATTTGGTCAATTCCTCCATCTTCCCAGAGTCTGCCACTCCAATGCACTGAAAGGCCATTCTTAGGCCCAAAGAAAGACAAACCAGTAAAGACAGAATTTTAGATTTTATTCTAATATCTACTGATTTGGATTGCTTCAAAAGGTCTTCTGATTTTATTCTAATACGTACTGTTTGGATTAAACTTCAAACAGGTCTTCTTAGAGGTCACATGGAAATGTCTGAAGAGAGCTCCTTGACCATGGATCATTTATGGGAAATGGTACATGTATATTAATGTTCCCTGTCCATTTAATGGGTGCTTTTTTATAATACTAATGAACAGTATGATTTATATAGTCTAAGAAAATGAGCAAAACTTCTATAATTTAAGCAAACTACTTTATAGGTAGCATATTTAGATATTCTGCTAGGCTTATATCATAAATATTTGTTAATGATTAAAGATAAAGGTTTGCAGTTGGGAGATTTTTAATTTTAATTTTTGGTCTGGCATTCAAAGATTAATAATATAGACCTATAATATTTGGAACCAAGTCACACATGACTTGAAATGTCTTTGTGAGAAATGATGTAGGGACTCTTTTAAGACTAAAGTAATTAAGTTTGTTTTCTTATCCAGTTAATATCCGGTTAACTCTAAGACTCTCAGTATTCCTATGGAGAAGACTTAACTTCTTCAGCAGTATTAGAATTGCTAAGGATATCTTTAAAGATTGTTCATTTTATATTAAAAAGTAACAGTCACACACAAACCATGGAATATATGTATTTAAAGTATAAATTCACATCAAACACATATTTTTTCTTATCCAGATTAATTCCAATATTATTACAGTAATAAGTAGCTTTCACTCAAATGTATAATAAAAATTTGGATGTTAAAGGATATAAGATAAATATAAAATTACTTGTTGAATAAGTGATTATTTAAATGTGCTTAAGGTTGATTTGACCGAATTATACTCTTTAAGATATAAAAATTTTAATCCCAAATAAATCATATTTCTAACAGAGGTTGTCTATAAAAGATTTTAAAAACAGCAAAATGATGTGGTTTCCATATCTTATTGAGAGATGAGAGTACATTCATATCCTATCCAACTCTCTATATGTGTCTTCTTTTTCACACTTTCCTAGTTTATCCCAAAGACAGCATAAAGTTGTACAACAAGATGATCTTGGTGTTCACAACTGTTTTCAGTTGATTTGAATTTTTTTTTTTTTTTTTATTTTTTTTTTTTTAAGATTTTATTTATTTGTCAGAGCGAGTGAGAGGGAGCACAGGCAGACAGAGTGGAAGGCAGAGTCAGACGGAGAAGCAGGCTCCCTGCGGAGCAAGGAGCCCGATGTGGGACTCGATCCCAGGACGCTGGGATCATGACCTGAGCCGAAGGCAGCTGCTTAACCAACTGAGCCACCCAGGCGTCCCTGATTTGAATTTTAATATGTATCAAGTGTATTTCTTTGGAATGACTTGACATACTTGTATTAAATTCAGTATAGCTTATGTTATTGAATTTTCTTTTCTCCTGGTTTTTCGTCTCTCCACATTAGGCCTACTAGGAAGAGGAGACTCTATTTAATATGGGTGCATTAAACCTTTGAGGATCTAAAGCTCTCTCTTCAATGTGCATGAAAACTTCAAAAGCCTGAAAAAGATAATGTAGTTCTGAAAAGTTGATCCCTTTACTCCCTTTTTACTAGAACATAATCCATAGTCAGATAATATGTAATGCCAGACAATGGACCACATCAAATAAACAATGTCACCAAATCCTTACACTGACCTTACAAATAATATTTTTCCCAGAAAAAAACATTTCAAATGAGGGGCAAATCTTCTAGTCATGCTGTTTTGTTACCTTTTCTTTAGGAAGAGAAGAAAAACATTGTCTTCCGTGCGTATTTTTTCTTTTGAAGGGCTTCAGAGGCCATAAAACTTTAACTTTTAATTAAAAAGAGTATATATATGTATATATATATATATATATATATATATATATATATGATTAAACCAGAGGCAGCATGCCTGGGAACTTGTGGTATAAGAATAGAGTGGAACATTAGAAAAAAGCTAGGGCAAATTCAAAAGAAATAAATACTAACTAATTTTAGGCACTAGTAAGTTGTTTCAAATATGCTTTTTTGTCATTAAAGATAGTACTAAGTATGTCCTGGGAGGTGTATAGAACTATGAGATCATCTTGCCTCCATCAACCATCTACAGTAACACCCATGCTATTTGACATTAATATTAATGTCATACTGTTGATAATAATATCACCATATCAGGTTCATACTGGCATTTCCCAGGCTTTAAAATTCCCCTTGTTCTTCCCCAAGACCTTATTCCAGGCAAAGAGGCAACTGCCTCTTTTGGTCCTTCTATATTTAATGCAAAACTTCATTTCTGGAAGCAATAAAGAGGAACAGCATGATTAATTCAAGTGTAGTACTATAGAGTTCCCACAACATTGTGATGTTCTGGACTTTTGCCATCAAGCTTTAGAGCTTGTCAAATGGTATAGAATTAGACATGTCCTTGTTTCTGAAGCACACCTACTCACTTGGCTTGCAGGTTAACTTAGGAAAGAGCACTTTTTTTTTTTTAAGAGAATTCATCAATCCTATGAGAGAGCTCCTTTTCTTGATTTCTTCCCATTCAGAAAAGAAAGTTCTAGATAATAATTTGAGATTTTCAGAGCAGTGTTTCCCAAATTGAAGAACATAAGCTATACATGGGTTGCAATATCAATTTAGTAAGGTGTAGACAAGCAATTAAAATTCAAACATAAAATATAGCAGCTTAAGAGTGACCCAACTAGGGGCGCCTGGGTGGCTCAGTGGGTTAAGCCGCTGCCTTCGGCTCAGGTCGTGATCTCAGGGTCCTGGGATCGAGTCCCGCATCAGGCTCTCTGCTCAGCAGGGAGCCTGCTTCTCTCTCTCTCTCTCTCTCTGCCTGCCTCTGTCTACTTGTAAACTCTCTCTGTCAAATAAATAAATAAAATCTTAAAAAAAAAAAAGTGACCCAACTAGAACAGAATAGAGAATATTAACTGTATAGTATGTGTCTTTGTTTTGATTTTATACATACACACATATATATGTATATGAATATGTTTGCAGGGCCATGGTGAAAAGTGTATTTTTTACTGAGTTATAATAAAAAAAAGTCTTGAAAAAGTGCTTTATGGCAATATGATTCTATAAATGTTATGCCTTACAAAGGTTCATTGATTCAACTCAAAAAAATTGTCTTCGTGACCAGAAAAACACACAGCTAAGTGCCAAGGGTGTTGTAAATATTAGTTTCCTGTTCGTAAAGTGTTTGATACACCAGAGTTGTCTCAAAGTTACTGAGAAGGAAAGAAAATGGCATATGCCATTATCTTAGAATACACACATTCTGTCTTCTACATGCCTATTGGATATAGCATAAGTTGTTCAGGATCTCACAGTGAAGTTCTCTTTCAGACAAAGCATATTCTCTTCTCATAGGCATCTGGTGAGTGACTGGAAGTAATGGAAGGTCAAATGAGAAATTGTAGTTACTTTCTCAAATAAGAATTTAAACTGCTTAGAGTTTACTGAGTGACCATTTTCATTTCTTGTTCATTTTTAGTTTGCAATCTTCTGACCTGTTTTTAGCCAATGTAAAGCTTAAAAAAGTCTATAAATTCTTTTTATTTTGAGTACACAAAAGAAAGATTAAGGCATTTACTCTTTTGAAATAACTTCAAAATGTATCTTATTCTTCCATGGTCACCTTATTTTTTCTATTTTGAAATTTCGATAGTTTCGTGAAAGTACTAAGCATCTCAGGCACTGTTCAGGGGACATTAATGAGTCCTTTTCATCATGGGTGGCCCCTTTGCATAGTTGGAGACTTCACCAAATTATCTATTGCTAGCAATAAACCAAAATCAGTTTTCACGTGAAACTCATTTCTATGTAAATCTGTTACCTGAGAGAGAAATGATTACTGATATGGGACCATCTACATAGTGGTATTTGCCTACCAAATAAAATCTTTTTTTTTTTTTTTAAGAGAGAAAATACTCCAGTTGAGGGGGAGGGGCTGAGGGAGAGGGAAAGAGAGAATCTCAAGCAGGCTCCAAGCCCAGTGTGGATCCTGACAAGGGGCTTGATCCCATAACCCTGAGATCATGACATAAGCTGAAATCAAGAGTTGTACAATCAACTGACTAAGCCACCCTGGTGCCCCCCAAATAAAAATTTTTCAAATAAATTTAAAGAGAACTAGAAATGAGGACTATCATTCCATGTTAATAATTATAAACCATTTTTTTTCTTTTACTGTTTTTTGGCAAGAGAATGTGAATTTTAATATGTTACTATACTTCTTAATCCTACATGTATAGAACTTTGCTGAGATGGTAAAAAAATATGCCTTCTTCATTATTCCTACATCCTAACAATTTCTACTGGTGGCCCTATCATCAGACTGCATAACCATGCAGATGGTACAAATACAGATGCATTGATTACAACATTGGTTGTAACAGTATCATTCTGATTGGTCAGAGCCCAGGCAGTGATGTTTATCACATATTTTCTATATCTACTTCCCCCCTTTTTTTAAGTAGGCTTCATACCCAATGTGGCACTGGAACTCACAACTCTGGGATTTAGAGTCACATGTTCTACTGACCAAGCCAGCCTGTTGCACCCCCTCAACATCTCCCCTTTCTATGTTCTCACTCTCAATACAAACCTATTAAAAATTTTTTTTGGTCCATGAAAAGAATATTTACAATAGAGCCAATTAAGAAACACATCACCAAATCATATTTCTAAACAGTTCGGGTCTTGAGAAAGTTTTCGGGGAAGAGAAAAGAGATGACCTATCAATATAATGTAAACAAAAGATGAATTTAATAACATATGAAAGCAAAATTTCTGTGGTTAATATGCAATCTTCAAACTTTCTTTATCTCCCCTTTCTATGCCATATGTCATAAACTAGGACACAGAATTATCATTCCAAAATGTGATGAGCAATATTTAAAAATGAAATAATGGTGTGAGGAATAACTGAGAGAGAGTATGGACTAATATGAATTCTGATTTCTCAGACGCTTCTCTAGGGAACTTCTAGTTGGACTAAAAAACTGAGGTTAAGTCATGAAGTAGTCAGTTAAAAATTATCTATTTTCTGTCTAGCTCCATTACTTTGTTTCAAAGACTTAATTCTGTTTTGATTAGAGGAATATATGCTCTGAACCCGCTAGATCTTTGACTAATATTCCCAGTTTCTCATATTAGAGAAACGTGCTATCTTTTACTATATTTTGATGATTATTTGTATGGTAATGTGGAGGCTAGTAATATCCATCTATTCACACAAAAACTGAATGCAGAATATGTTGTTGTAATTTGACAACACTGCTAAATTATGGCTTCTTTAAAGAAGTGCTCTCCATCTTTTTTTTTTTTCTTCTTGGTTCAAAGTCAAGCCTTCTATGTGAAACTTGAAGTGATTGACAAACCTAGGAACTCTCTAAAAATGTACAAAAGCGTTGCCCAATGTGTGGATTATAGATTCAAAAAGGTGGACTGAGACAAAATATAATTACTTTCCTTTGAATTGAGCAAGTCACTGGGGTTAGTAATGTCAATCTCATGGGAATTGTAATGAAATTTCTAATGATCACAGAAGGTCTGGATCTTCATTTCATGTTTCATTTGGAAGATACTCTACTAGAAGTGGTGGAAATGAATGGGATTATTAGAAGCTTAACATGTGTACTTCCTTGACAGAATACATTTTTAGATATGAAGCATGGTGTGGGAAATGGGGAATCCCATTAGCCAGATATATTGGTTAGCAGAAAGGTAGCAAATAATGGAGATGGTTTTCATCACTCTCTTATCCTTTCCAAGTGCAATGGCTGGGAACTCTTCCTTTCCTTAATGTCATTTCCTGTTTAATTATCAAGGATGTACACTTCATAATAGAAAATAGGTATACTCCTGAGGAGTTCAGAAGAGGCTCAGCACAGTTGCAGGCATTGCTTCCTCTGTTGCCTGTGAAGGCAGGTGTGGATTAAGGGACCTACAATTTAATGGTATGAATAGATAATATGGCTAATTGTAAGGGAAGCATATAATGAGTGCCAAGATAAGAGTCAATCTCTAGGTGTTAGATAAGGCCTTCTCTTACTCACTGGTAAAGAAGACAGAGGGATAGGGAAATTCCCAGATCTGATGTCTTCCCCTCAGGTCCTATGAACTCCAGTTTTAAACCTTATCATCCCCTTTCCCTCAGGACCAACCCTACAACTTCGTTATCTCACCAGTCTTTCAATGTGGCAAAATCTCTAGACCCGGCTTTCTTTAAGATTGGGCTTTGATATTTAAAGAGCTGTGGTCATCACCAGTTACATTCACCAATATCTAGTTACCCTGTTTCAGACACATTTCTCTTCTTCTTGGAAGATGACAGAAATGCAGTTCTTAGCAACCTCATTCCCTTAAAGTTGGTTGGGGCCAGTAACTAGTTCTGGATATGAATTGTGAACATACACGAGGTATGTCAACCAATGATTGAAGAGACGTTGTTGCATAAATACTCTGTGCACTCACACCTTGGGTAAGAAAACTCTGAGATATGTTTTCCTAAGTTTCTCAGTGCTCTCACACTTTAGTTGCTTACAATGGAAATTTACTCAGAAATATACTCTTTACTGGATCTTTTCTCTCTCTTTCTCTGTATTACTTTCTTTCCTCCTTTTGGTATTTCCTAGGATTGTCTTCCAATTGAATTATTTGCATTGAAATCCTTTTGGGCTATTTGGAATGTAATCAACTGGGAGAATGTAACAGAGAGATACATGGCTTGCAAAAAGTAAAACATGATCATTACGTTGAGAAAAAAAAAAAGAAATCCTTTTGGAGCAGTTTTAAAATATTTTCATAACGCTTAAATACCCCTTCTAAGAAGTGGAACCAAATTCTCTCCCTTAATTCACCTAGACTTACTAACTTGTTTCTGACAAATAAGGTATGGTAAAAATGCTATTTTGCACATGGGGTAAAAGTACTCCTTACTATTTCCCTTGAATAACTTGCTCTGGAGGAAGCTAGCTACCATGTTATGTGAATGTTCACACAGTTCTATAGAGAGGTCCATAAGATAAGGAATTGGGGTTTCCTGCGAACAGCCAGGTGAGCCAGCCATCACAGAAGCAGATCTCCTGGCCCAGTCATGCCTTCAGTTGACTTCAGTCCCAGTCAAAAATTTGACTGCAAACTTTTGAGGTCCCAACACAGAATCACATAGTTAAGCCACTTTGGGTTTCCTGATTCTCAGAAATTATGTAAAATAAGAAATGCTTGTTGTTTTAAACTGCTAATATTTTATTGCACAGCGATAAATAACTAATTTACCTTGTCTCAGAGATTGCATCTAGGGCACCTCAAAGCTATGACAGCTCTTTTGTTGAGTTAAGTGTACTGAGACTATGTGTAAAATAGAGCCATGACTTAAGTCCATCTGATGTTGGATTCAATGGATCCATGGATCTATCTGTGGTTATTTATCTAATATTTATGTGTTTAAAAGGATGGATGGATTTATTTACCAAGTTGATGAACTTACCTATTGAATCCTTGACCTTTGGAATAATATCCGTTAGAGTGGGAAAGACCACATAGATGTGGAAATTTCATCCCACCATGCAAGGTAATAAACCAGAAGCATCCTAGGTAAAAGCAGAGATCAGTGCCACTTTCAAAAACTAAAGAACGCCTCTGGAAAGGCATTCTTTCCAGAGGCAAAAACTAAAGAATCGCTCTGGAAAAAACAAAATGGACCATGGTGAATAATGGTACACTTCCAAAAATTTAACAAAGTGGTAGCCGCAATTATAGTTGCTATGCCAGATATGATGTAGTTATTAAACTAGATCAATACAGTTTCTGGCACATTGTATGAGACTGATAATCTGATGGGAGTTTTTCCTCCAACTCCAATCAAGAAAGAGGATTGGAAGGATCCACATTCACTTGGGATGAACAAGAATTTATAGCCTTGCATCAGGGATATATTGTCAAACTATGTAATGTGTGGAGTCTCTAGTGAGCCGCAATAGAAGAATTGCATCACAGACCCTTAACATTGTGGAGTAAGGTCATGCTATATATAGCAGGGAAAATTTTCCATTCCAAAATCAGTTCCTGATGTAGAGCATTGGTAGAGACCATCATTCCTATCCTTAACAACAAAAACATGTCATGTAAGCTACTATAAAATTATAGTCTTTCAGAAACTCTTTAGAGAGCTGAGGATGTAAAGAAATCCAAATGAGTCACAAAACAAGTCCACACAGAGCAACAAATTCTTTCCCATGGGGCCTTCGGTGAAACACAGCAATAGTGTGTGAATGGTAGGTACAGGGCAAGAAGACTAAGAGATTTCTCCCCAAGGTGCATAGAACCCTCATCAGGTTCAAGGAAGCAGGCTGCTAGAGGCTGAAGGCAGAGCAGGAGAACTCAGAGACATGACCCTGAGGTGGATGTAACCTTCACCAAGCAAGAGATATGGAAAATTTGGGCCAGGGAACCTATGTAGAAAGTTAGAAGGCAAAGAAAATTCCGTAGCACTGCATAATGCTAGTAGTTGGGCTGTAAAGAAACATCTCTGGCATCTTTCTGTGTTCAGGGAGTACCTGAGCTCATCATCAAAATATCTGAATCCAGTGGTGAACAGGATCCAGCTAATGCTGCAAAACATATATTTTTGTTCCGAATTTTTTTTAATCAGATTAAGAGACTAATTTAAAAAGAAAGTGGCTTATCTAAACTAACACATCTATCTCGGAGCAGCACCACGGCTAGAACTGGGTCTTCTCACTTCTGGTTTAATTCCTTGTCTGCTGTACCATGTATAGGACTATAATTAAATGAAAAGCACTATTCTATACATCATCAATCTCCTTGATCTTTTCTCAAAAAGTTGGAGGTTGAATCACAATTGCCTGAAATTCTCTTTAAAGTCTAGAATATTCAAAATATAATCTTTGATTTTTTTTTAGCTCAAAATTTTTAAAAAAAATTCTAAGGTGGCATTGCTTATGTATATTTAGCTATGCTCAAATACAAGTAAGTCCTGTGGATGTGTAAGTGAGAATGTGAAGACAAGATAGACAAGTTTAATCTAAAGAATAAATATGTGCAATGATTAAATCCAAAGACTATGGAGCCAGATTGCTTGCATTGGGAAAATTGCTTAACCTCTCTGCTTCATTATTTGCAAATGGCATTCATAATAGTATCTACATCATTGGATTGTTGTGAATATTTAAAAAGTTAAAACATGTAAAATGCAATTAGAATAGTACTTAATAATATTTGCTGTTTTGTGTCTTATCTGGTTGAGAAGTGAAGTTAAGATGCCAGGAAAATGGGTTTTTATACTGAACAACTCTTGGGTTTGTATCTTGTCTGAATAATTTTGAGGGGATATTTACTTCTGCTATATGATTTTTAAAGAATGGCATAAAGAGTTATAGTAGAACTTGTTTAAAATGTAAATAGATTTTCAACTTATAATTAGAAAGGATTAGCAGATATCATGGTTACTCTAATAGATATAACAATAATTGTCTTCCTTCATACCTCTCCCTTTTCCATATAGGCTAGAGCAGGAGAGATTAGTTTCCTTTAAACATAAACTTTTCTTTACAACATAGGGAGGAAAATATGACAATTGCTAAAAAGATGTTAGGTCTCTTTGTCCTTGTGTTCAATCCCAAAACCATGTTTTAAAAAAAAAAAATCCAAATAGGATGTTAAATGCAGGACCAGAAGAAACGAGATACCATTGGATGTGGAGATGGATGTTAACCAATGGAGAAGACCTGTCCTAAGTAAGCCTCAGTATGGGAATTGATTTCTTTAAATAAAAACAATATCAGAAAAAAAGAGGTCTTTAAAAGATGTATTCATGAACTTTCAACAGAATGATGCAAAGAGGTCTGATGAAAATTAACTTCCTTACATTCCTGCCATAGAGCCTGGAATGTTCACCATTCTGTGACAACTTCTTAAAATGAATATGAACAAGAACTGGAGAAGGGAGTAATGAAAAAGTCAAGGATTGCTGGTGAGCATGTGGAAGATTATTTTCTTATTTAGAGTTTTCTAATGTGCTGTAATGTGGTATGTGTAATTGAAATAGTCAAGACCACAAAGTGCATTGAAAACAAAATAAGGTTTAATAAGGTTAATTCATTTACTTAAAGGAAGGATATATGCTATAATTAATCTGATGTATATGATCTCCGAAGTTACCAATCCCTCACCCTGCATCCAAGTAAAAAATATTAAATGTTCACAAAGATAATCAGGTAAGGCTTACTAAAAGAAATCTTTAATGTTACCTTAAGACCATAATCATTAAGTCTTACATAAATGGAAGAGGTAGTGGTATGTTTTAAAAAGCAGAGTTGTTTAAAATTAACTATTATGGATATGTATTGATACTATTATTTGGAAGTTTTTAATCGAAAGACTGAAAAGGAGATTTGTAAAAATCCTCACATGATTATGGGAAATGCATGCAGAGGTTTTGAACTTAGAAATTTGTTTTTAAATAAAATGACAATTGTTTGGTTCTAATATAACTTGGGGAACCACTGACTCTATCTGTTAAGTTTGATAAGTAGCAACTGAAGAAATAAATATGTTAATTTTGATGGGCACTAGTTAGCAGTCAGCCCATGAAATATTGCAGGAGAGCACAAGAAACATAAGGAGGGTAACTTAGGATATTCATAGTTATTCATGACGTATATATTAGTAACGCTGTGTTTGGTAAAGCTCAAGCATAGCTCTTTAAGAAAGATCTTTTCTAACGCAAATATTGTATTTGAGAAGTACCGTGTTAGAAGATTAAAGCCAATACATATTCTGAAAACGCATATGGACAAGGACTGGAGGGTGACATGAATGAAAAAGTCAAGGATTGCTCCTGAGAGTGGGGAAGATTATTTTTCTTATTTATTTTCTTATTTAAATATGCTATATTGTGGCATGTGGTTGAAATCCAGACCCTCAGGCAGCAGCTTTTAAATTATACAAGTGTACACAGTCCTGTGCAACTGCAAGCAGATGTGCCTGGTGATCTAGAGGTGTTCCCTGGGTGGTAGTTAACGAAATCTGGCCTCCAGACTGGAGTATAAGCTCCCGCCTGGGAGCCCGAGGCAAGCTTCCGGGCGGCAGAGGGAGAGAGCGTGAGGACGCAGTGCGCATCAGCCCACGTCCGCGTCCGCGTCCGCGTCCGCGTCCGCGTTCACGTTTAAGCTCGTGGGGATGGGCCACACCTGAAGCCTGCCTCTCAGGCCGAAGCTCCCAGAAGTGAAAACAGGCCTTTTTCACAGAAAGAGTAGGGCTGTGTTTGTGCAGTACCCTAAGAGTGCTGGCCTGCCAAGATCGGTCTTTCTGAGGGTTACAGTCCCATGGGACCCCGAAATACAAGCCTCTCGGCCACCAGAGCCAGGACAGCAAGGGACATCTCCTGGGACATGACTGCGGCAGGCGGCAGTCATAAAGACCAGGACACCAAACGTGTGTAAAAGCGGGGGACAGTGGCACTCTGGAGTGTGGCAGAGAGCGAGCCAGCGAGCATGAGAACGTCACGCACCGGCTGGAGGGAGGCCGCGGAAGCGCTTAAAGATGGCGCCCGCAGGCAAAGAAAATAAAGAGAGAGACGGAGAGAAAAGGGAACAAACAGACAAAAACAACACGAAAAACAAATCTTGAGTTTAAAAAAAATTTAAAATGTGCCTACTAGTTGGAGCAAGGCGCAGGGAGACCTCGAAGATGGCACCCTCCAGCCTCTTTTCCCAGACAGCATCCCAGCAGGCCCCCAGAAGTGTGTCACATCAGTCTGTCCGTCAGGCCAACTCCCCTCTCCCACATAAAGTGTGGGCACCCCTGGATCGGCGGCTCCCACACCGGGTCCTGAGACTGGTGAGTTAAAGGGCGGGCCGATTAAGAGCCCAGTTCACTACAAACCTGTAGGTCTTGTGGACTCCTGCCTGACTTGGTTTTCAAAGCTAGATATTTGGGGGCTTGTCTCTCAGATGCAGGTTTTAAAAGTTGGGGGTGTCTGATAGGGGTTGAAACCCTTTGCTCCTTGGTGAGTTGTGGAGTTTGAGTTCCCTCTCCACTGTGGGTCCCTGCTAGGGAGTTGTGGGGGGTGGTGTTGGGATTTATGGTGAGGTTGTGTCTTAGCCTTTCCTGCCTCTTTGATATGGACCTTCTCTTTTTTGCCTCAGGCTGGGAGTGGCTCAGATAGTATTTTTTTTGCAGAGAAAGTAGTTCTTTACATAGTAGCAGATTTAGGGTGTTCCAGGAGTAAGCACTTTCAGGATCCTCTTCCGTCGCCATCTTGGACCGTGAACTCAAAAATCTGTATATTGAATCCAGTTTCTACATGAAACTTAAGTGTGTATTGATAAAAATTATAATTTTGATCTTTTCTTCTTGTGAGCCTGTGACAGAAGGCTAATCTTCATTTCTGAACCAGATAGGATAAAGGAAATGTGACGGTTTGTGAGAAGTTCGTTGTATCATGGGTATCATGTCCCAACTTTCTTCATGACCAAGACACATAAAAAATGATTGCATTATTAAAGGAGTCTGTCACACTAACTCCATGAAATCTTTACTTAGAGATAGTCTCATAAGTGAAATCAGTAAGAGGCTGAGAGTATGGCTACATGCATGAGATATTTTCATAGTTTTTCAACTTGGATTTGTGGGAATTATTTATGATCTAATATTATCTCTTAGCCTCCTACTTAGAGTCAGGAAAGTGAAGGGCATTTTGCATGAAGTAAGACCACCTTGAGAGACCATTCCATTCAATATTTGTTACAACAAAACCCAACATCTGTCAAAATGGTTCTCATCTCTTGGCTTTAAGAAATCATAATTTAAAAAATATGACCGTGAAATCCAGGCATTATGGTATATTTAGAGGCTGGAGGCAAAGTGCCTTGAGGTTAAATAGTATCAGTTATAGTCTTCTTTCAGCAGTCTGGCATACAAGATGGAAGTCAATCTTATAAGTTAATAATTGACAAAAACACATTTGAGATTGTTTTTCCTCAAAGTATTCCTCATAAAATTTATCTCAGTAGAACCAGGTTTCCATCAAGATTCAGAATAGTTTTTGCTTGTTTGTTTGTTTATTCACTTTCCTGGAAGTTGGGCTTTAAGTTTGCAGCATAACTCTAACAGAAATGAGTTTATTTGTTATTAGAATAGATTCAAAAGCCTCTTGAAGAGTATGTTTAAACCAGTAGAATCAATGTTCCATACAACTGCACATAACATGAACTACTGAGGACTATTCAAAATGTTCGTATCGTCTGGTGGGTGAAGGGGAGAGGGGGGAGCCGCATGCGGTAATGTTATCCAGATGTAACCATTGTACCAATTCCCGTGGAGATCCAAACATAATTTTCTTTTGCTCTGAAACTGAGGTTTTCAAATTGAGTCTGTTTCCTTGGTGACATATGGCAGGGTTTCAATAGTACCCAAAGCTACTTGATAAAGAGTGTATAGCTCTTGCTAAAATATTTGGGGGGTAAACATTTTAACAACAACACAAATTATACAAATTTGGTAAATAATAACTGCAATACAAAATTCTTATGCTTAAGGAGGATCATTCTGAGCTGGGCCATCAGCACCAATAAAAGGCATATATACATATTCTCTGCCATTTGTGTTAATTGCATTAAAATGCTTTACAGATAATGCTCTAAGAAAAATAGGAATTTGATGAAGAATTTCAATAATTCCACTGCTGTGATTGGCTAATATTTAAAATTGTTGGTAGCCTAGCTAAAAGAATCAAAGAAGAACCCAAATGAATAAGAGGCAAAGAACAAGTAAGTAGAATGACTAAGTGGCTATTCATTGTCTAGTCATAATAGACTACTTAGTAACTGTCTCTACAACTTAATTCTTTCTGCATATGATACCATTATCACCTGTGGATTCATCTTCATCTTTAGGTTTTAAGATCTGCCGCATCTTATCAGGGAAGAGATTTCAGGAAATATAGATCTATGGGGCACTAAAAATCAAGTCAGTGTTATTGTTAGTCTTGATTTGACCATGGCATTTTAATTCTAGTACCTGGGCTTCTGCTCTCCTCTTAGATTTTAAACACCTCTGTTTATAACAAGTCCTTATTTTATTTGAATAACTTGAGTCTTAACATCCTCCAGTTTCCCAGCTCCTAAAATACAGGGCCCATGTATTACTTTCCAAATGCCCTTCTCCAAGCTCTCTCTGTTGTCTCATCTCCTTTTTTATTTTTTCTCCCATTTTACTGTTAAAAAGCTATGTTCTGTCAGTAATGTATTGTACTAGTTATTTGATTATTCCTGGTGCTGACACAGACACTAGCATATATATAGTAGGTTTTCAATAAACTTGTCTCAAGTGAATGTGTCACCCTAGATTTCTGCTCCCTTACTGTAGAAGACAGGAGTGACTAAATCCATCACAAAACCATCTTACTCTTAGCTAAGCATATGCAAGGCATCCTGAAGAATGTCTAAGTAGAATAGTCTTCTACTTCAGGTTCAGATGTCTTATTCCAACATATACAGGGTGATGGGTATTGAGAAGTCGTTTCTCTCACATATTAGTTTATTCCCATACTTCTATCATCTGGCTTTCATTATTGGTTTTATATTCTCCTAACCCCCCTTCTTTCTGTCAGCCCCTAGAGCTGCTCCATGATTTTTAACTTCTCGGTTTCCTCCTGAAAAGTCTATCCTCTAACCTGAGTTGTTCCTCCTCCTCAGTCCCTTCTAATTCAGTCATTGGGTAGGGAGTCTAAGAGAGGGTTTTCAGTTGTTGAAAGTATGGGGGAAGGCACAGAAGCCTCTGTAATGACATTGCCAAAGTGGGGAATTTGGAAGACTAGTATTCCTTAAGTGTTGCAAATAGGGATTGTCATTTACTTCTTTGTTATGTTAATCAATGAAAGAGCTGGTGCTGTGTCATTACAAATATAACTTCTCTTAAGGAACTCTTCTCCTTTGTGTTTTTATGTTGAAAGAATGTTTTCTAATCCACTCTGGGTTGCATTATGAAAGGTTCCTTAGGTGTTCCTCTATTCCTCCAGCCATTGTGGGTGCCAGATTATAGAAAATAGTCAGAAAGAGATGGGATGGGTGTTTGGATTTGTTTAGTATTGCCACTAATATATACCTCTTAGGATTGTTATGATAATAAAATACATTAATGTTTGTAAAGCTTTTAGAAGAGCACTGGCTGTATAATAAGCACTCCATAAATGTTTATTAAATAAAGAGAAATATTTTCTGTATTTTAATTTTCGAATTGTTTCCTCTAGGTCAGGATTTGGCACTGTTTTTGTTTGGGGCTGGATTATATCTTGTTGTGGGGGGCTGTCCTGTTTAGTAGCATCCCTGGCCTCTACTTCCTCGATGTCATTAGCACAGCCTCCCCCGGCCCCTTGGTAACAATAATTTTCTCCAGACATTGACATATTTCCCAGTGGGGGCAAGGGGAACAAAAATTGTTCCCTTTGAGAATCACTGCTCTTGATAAAAGAATTAATAGTCTATAGATCTTGGATTTATGTATAATTATTAGTAGTTACAAAGTTATAAAGTGGAGCCCATTGCTAATGTCACTGCTACTACAGAGGTTTCAAAGTTAAAACCCAGAACAAAAAGCTCTTCAAGGAGTAAGATGTTGTCACCAGCTTGCTATATAGTCTACTCAATTTCATTGCTTTTTTCCCCCTAAATATTATTTCTTCTATTCAGTATACTCTGGTCTTTCCATTTCAGTGTGTATTTCCCCTCTGTGCCCTTCTCTGTGTGGCAACGCTGCATGTCTACCAGCAGGTGGTATCCATGAATAATGTGATCTACATCTTTTCCTTTGCAGGCTGGATGAGATTACCTCTCCCCACACTGCTGTGCAGAGGCTTAATGGCCAGAGCTCTGTAGGGATATTCTCTTTCTTTCCCCTAACTTGGAAGATGAGACGATGTATTCAAAAAGACTTTCAGAGGGCTGCTGGTTACATTTTATGTAACAGTAGATATTATGTATAACTCTACTCTTTGAGTTGGATACTTGTTAGCAGAATAATAGAGGTATTTGTTGCTGGTTAGTCAGAATTCTGCTAATTTGAATACCCAGATTATGTTGTTTCACTCTTCTTGACTAACCACCAATTACTGCTTCCACAATTGCATGTGGCAATGTGGGGATTGGCTTAAGAAGATAATGAAAGAAGCCCAAATAGTAGTATCTTTATCTTTTGCATTTTAAATGCCCATAAAAGCACACCGACTCCTCTTCATATATTATAGTCATAGTGTTGATTCATCGCAATTCTAGTAATCACTAATAATCATATGGAAATAAACATTTTCATATGTCATGATTCGTATTTAAAGGTATCTATTCATTATAAAAGTTTTCATATTTCAAGAAGATATATATTAGGTAGTAATACTACGGTTTATGTTATAAAATTTCAGTATATTACAGTCTTGTCCCTTTGCATGCAACTCACTGAGTCTACCAAATTTTCCTTCTCTGGATTTTATGTTCTGGTTCTTAATCCAGCATAGGAGAATCTACATCCCTATTATTGTATAGTCTAACTAGACTGGACTTGCCTTTTGGAAAATCGTCCAGAAAACCTTCAGAAATAATGTCATTTTTGAGCCCCAAAAGGTGGAATTAAAAACAAAACTTTTTCCTGGAAGTAGAGGATTGAAAAAAAAAAAAAAAAAGAAGAGTATGAATCTAAATTAATTTCATTCATCTGACACATTGGAAGGATTTTGTGGCTTCCCTTCCCTGGGGTCGCTTGTGTACTTGCTATGGAATCAGATTGAGCCAATCATTTCCTCCAGCTTCACAATCTATATCTGGCCTTGTATTCCAATCAATATCGTAGTGATTGATATTGATCTTGAGGAGTTGAAATGACTGGCTCAACCATGTCTTGGTTTGATCGATTGTTAAGTAAATACCTGGTGTTAAGAGTTCTGTTCCTCATGAAATTATGATCAAACAAATGACCCCTAATAGAACTTTGACAGCTTAGTAATAATAGATTATCCTCAACTAGCAAAATAAAGTGAGACTTTATCAACTAATATGTGCCAGGTAATTTTAAAAATATTTCCATTTTAAAAATTATTAGAAGTTTGGAAAATACATTTTCATAATAATACAGGATTTTCTATGTTATGAAAAAATTGACCCATGTGTCTTCATCATCATTCATCCTTCATTCAGGTTTGTTAATCATAACATTTTGTCATAGCTATAAATTACAGAGAGATATATAGAGAGACATCATATACAGAGAGATATCATATATATCATATTTATATTATATATACATCATATGTATAGAGATATCATACATATGATGTATATATATATCATACATATCATACAGATATCATACATATGATGTATATATATATATACACTATTGCTATATATACACTATATATATATATAGTATATATATATATATAAACTATTGCTGAAAATCCCTATGTATACCATCCTTACGTCGATCCTATTTATCCTTCTCCAGTCATTCTCCAGAATTTAGTGTTTATCTTCTCATGTAAGCTTTTACTACATTTGTGGCTATTGTGCCTGTTTTATAATAAATGGTCTCATAGTCGGTATTTCCTCTGACAGCTTGTTCTTTAACTCAAATTAAATTTTATGAGATTCATCCATATTGATGCAACTCTTACATAGATGAGTAGAGTGCAATTTATTTATCTAACCTTCTGTTGAAGAACACTGAGGTTGTTTCTAATTTGTCTCTCTCCTAGCAGTAGTGCTGCTGTGAACATGTGTGTACATGTCTCCTTGTGTGCATGTGTGAGAGGGTCTGTAACAGAGAATTGCTAAATCATAGAAAATGCATCTTCAAATTTATCAGATAGTCCCAAATTGTTCTTAAACTTGTATTTTCTCTAGCCATGTATAAAAGTGTTCTTATTTTATAATCTCATCAACTATTTGGTATTATTAGACTTTATTTTTATTTATTTTTGCCAGGCTAGAAGTATGAAATTATATCTTACTATGGTTTTATTTTGCTTTTATGCGATCACCACTATGTTGCATTATGTTTATTTGCTACTAGTTTTTGTTTTTCTGAAAAGTTTTTCTGTTCATATCCTTTACTATTTTTTCCTCTTTGATTATTTGACTTTATTCTTATTGATTTACAGAATATCTATCTCCCATTTTAACCCCCTCAACTTCCAATCTTGTTTTGTTATTTGTAATATCACATAGTTTTGTAGATTATTTTTTAAACAATTATATATAAATTTTATTTCCCTCATGTTAAAAACAGTTACATTTTTTTCAGTACTAAAAAAACAATATATCTTTACATTAATGTATTCAAACGATCCACACAAATACAAGAAAGTTAAGATCTCCTGAAATCTCAGTATCCCTATATAATTATTGCTAATATTTTAGTTATTCTTCTAATATATCCTTTGTGCATTCACCCACATTCCCAGATACATACTTTTACATGTAATTAGGTCATATAATTATCCTTCTTTGTCTTCCTTCCTTATTTTATCCCCCATTTCCATATTCTACTACTTTTTGCCCATTTCCATATTCTGTCACTCCAGCTCAAGTTAATAACTTCGATTTTCAAGCCAGCAATGACATATCAAATCCTTCTCATGGATTTGACAATCTGCATGTCTCTTCTGTGACCAGTTGGAAAAAAAACTCTGCTTTTAATGGCTCATATAATTTGGCCAGACCTACCTGGTAATCTTCCTGTCTTAAGGTCATCTCTGCTATAATGTAATCACTGGAGTAAAACCTATCATATTCAAGGTCCCAAGTATTATGCAGGGCATGTACAGCAGGGAGGTAGAAATTCTTGAGGGGTATCCTAGAATTCTGCTTACCACAATCTGCCATCTGGACCCCAAAGATTCAAGCCCCTGCCAAATGAACAACACAGTCATTGCCTCCTGAGGATTCCAAGAGTCTTACCCCATTACAGCATTGGCTCACATCCAGAATCTCCTCTAAATCTCATTAGCTTCAAAGGCTAAACTCTCAACATTTAAGTCATCTAAATCATATGCAGATGAGGCTCTTGGGTATAATCCAGTAAGTGTAACTCCTGGGGCATAATTAATCTTTGTCTGTGGACCTATAAAACTAAAGAGAAAACTTATATGACCCCAACTCTCATCCCCAACAAGATGAGTATTGTTAACAGTTATAGGCATTAGAATTCAAAAAGGGCAAAATGGAAGATAAAAAGGAATCATTGGTCCAATGCAGTTCTGAAATTTGGCCAGGACAAGTTTTTAGCCTGAGTTCCTTGATTAGGTTTCAGGACTTGGAGATAATCCTTCACAGCTTTCTGCTTTGCCCCCCTGAGTTCTCATTTATGGCTAGAGGGTATTGGCTGTGTTCTATCCATTCTTGGTTTCACCCTCTTAATCATATTCCCTTTTCTGTGAAAGGTAGCATGTGCATATATCTGAGTAATTGTATCAGCCTCTTCCAGTAGAAATTGGGCATCCAGCAGCTTCCTTTCGTTTGTGTTTTTTCTGTTCCTTTATAATTCTCTTAAAAACTTTTGTATTTTATATTTATTTTTTGCATTTATGTTTTTTCAGGAATATTGTTCTGTACTTTTTTCTTATAATATCTTTATCTGATTTTTGATATCACAACAAAGTCTCACCTCATAAAATAAATTGGGATATATTTCTTTCTCCTCAATTTTCTGGTAGATAAAGATACTGTGTAAAGTTGGTGTTTCTTCCTTAAATATTTTGTAGACTTCACCAGTGAACTTATTTGGGCCTGAAATTTTCTTTGTGAGGTTTTTCAAGTAAAGATTTCATTCTTTAACGTGTATAAACTTATTCAGGTTATAAGGTTATGTATTTTTTTCCCTGATTAAGCTCTTATAATTTGTGGCTTTCCAGGGATTTGTTCATTTAATCAAAATTTCCTATTTACTGGTACAAAGCTATTCATAGTGTCTCAAGATCTGTAGTGATTTCCTTTATTTTATGCCTAGTATTAATAATTTGTGTTTTCTTTTTTGTGGTGAACTTTAATAGAAGTCTTCAGTCTTATTGATCTTTTTATCTTTTTTTCTTTCTTTTCTTTCTTTCTTTTTTTTTTTTTTTTTTTAAGAGGGGGAAGCAGCAGAGGGAGAAAGGCTCCCAAGCAGGTTTCACACTGGGCCCATGGGGCTCGATCTCACAATCCTGAGATCATGGCCCAAGCTGAAATCAAGAGTTGGACACTTAAACCTATTGAGTCACCTAGGCTCCCCTCTTACTGTCTTTTTAAAGAACCAACTTTGGTTTCATTGATTCTATTGATTGGTTTTCTATTTTCAATTTCCTTGATTTCTACCTTTGTATTTATTTTTTTCCTTCTGCTTGCTTTAGGTATAATTGGCTATTCTTTTTCTAATTTCTAGTGGAAAAGATTAGGTCATTGATTTGAGACCTTCTTTTCTTATATAAGCATTTAGTTACTAGAATTTTCTCTAAGTACTGCTTTAGCTACATATCAAAGATGTTGATGTGTTGTGCTTTTATCAGTGGTTCAAATATTTTCTAATGTTCTTTGTGACTTCTTCTTGACCCTTGAGTTGTTTAAATGTAAGTTGTTTGATTTCCAGATATCTGGGGGTTTTCTCAATGCATTAATTTTTTGATTTGTAATTTATTTCCATTGTGGTCAGGGAATACATTGTATATACTTTTAATATTCTAAAATATTTTAAAGATTTATTTTATGGTCCCTATTGTCTATCTTCATGTATATTTCATGAGCACTTGAAATGAATATGTATTTTCAGTTATTGAGTATAGTGCTATGTAATTGACAATTAGGTTAATGTGGTTCTTTTTCCCCAGGTTTATTGAGATATAATTGACAAACGACATTATGTAAGTTTAAGGTATACAACCTGATAATTTGATACATATATATTACAAAATGATTACCACAATAAGGTTAGTTAGCATATCCATTATCTCATATAGCTACTATTTAGGTAAATGTGGTTATTAGTGTCATTTGATCTTCTGTATCTTTACTCATATATATTCATGCCTTCACCATTTTGGGTTTAAAACATTTTTTTTCTGCAGACTCAAGTTGCTTTCTAGACTATTTTCCTTTAGTATATCTTGTACAGATCTGTATTTTTCCTATTCTATTTCAAATTGTTATGTCTTATTTTACTTTAAATATTTATTTTGTAGTCTTGATTCAGTAGTTATAATGTCTGATGGCTTTGGAAAGGTTTTATCCCAGTGTTGTAACCAGTGACACATCTTAAATATTTTTATTTTTATTTATTTTATTTTTTTAAAGATTTTGTTTCTTTATTTGACAGAGAGAGAGAGAGAGAGGGATCACAAGTAAGCAGAGAGGCAGGCAGAGAGAGAGGGGGAAGCAGGCTCCCCACTGAGCAGAGAGCCGGATGTGGGGCTCGATGCCAGGACTCTGAGATCATGACCTGAGCCGAAGGCAGAGGCTTAACCCCCTGAGCCACCCAGGTGCCCCCTATTGACACATCTTTATACAGGGCCTTCAGCCCCAGCTTTTTCTTTTGCTTGATGCAAAAGCCTTCTCTCTCCTGAACTATTGACCTCTTGGTAACAAAACCTAGCAACGGTCAATTCTGTAAAAGAATATGAGTGCTCTTTAAAGACATGCAATATAGGATTTGTTTTCTTGTTTGAAACACAACATACAATCCTTGACAAATATATCATATAATACATATTTTGAATTCTGTTATTGTCAATGACAGGTGATTTTGATCAAAACTTGATTAAATAGTCGAAGTTAAGTGGTTATTACTTTTAATCAGAGTTAAACAGAAGCGAATGACAATCTCATTTATAGACAGAACAACAGAAAGGAAATTAGCTCTTCAGCTAAGACTTTAGGAAATGAAGGCAAGTAATTATTGTAGAAATAGGGATGAAGTATCATTCCCTGTATTATCCAATATTTCTTCTTCTAATTTCTTAAATACTTAGTGAACTCACAAATCCTTCAGACACAAATCTTTCTAGGAGGAAACAAGCTTTAATTTGTTTGTGATTTATTTGGGGTTCTCATTCTTGGAAAGGATAATGTATCAATTTGTATTTTCAAGTTTCCAGACAAACTTACATGTACACAAATTGCTATCAATATAGATTTTATATTCTTCATAAAAGTTGTTTTTTTTCCTGTACAAATAACATTAAAATTTACCTTTAGCCTGGTCAGTAAATCACAAATTAAATTTTACATGTATTACTGGAAAAAATGGACTAAAACCAATCTTTTTTTTAAAAGATTTTAAAAGATTTTATTTATTTATTTGTCAGAGAAATAGAGAGGCCACCTGCATGCACACACTAGCAAGGGGAGCAGAAAGCAGAGGGAAAATACTCCTCCCTCTGAGCAAGGAGCCTAATATAGGACTCTATCCCAAGACCCTGAGATCATGACCTGAGCTGAAGGCAGATGCTTAATCAACTGAGCCATCCAGGCATCCCATAACCAATCTTTTAAAGCATTAAAAGCAGGACAAAAGGATTTCTCTTTAATTTAATCAATTGGATAAGACAACATATTTAAATTAAAAAAAAAAACAAACACCTAGGTCATACTTTTGGCTATATTGCTAGTAACTCTTAGCAGTATTTTAACTC
Organism: Mustela putorius furo; assembly: GCF_011764305.1. NCBI lineage: Eukaryota > Metazoa > Chordata > Mammalia > Carnivora > Mustelidae > Mustela > Mustela putorius. The sequence continues at coordinate 36,624,525 of NW_025421998.1, forward strand.
CTTTAAGTTTCCTCATTGTAAAATAAGAAGGTCCACGGCAGAAAATCATTAAGTGTCCCCACTAATTTTAACATTTTATGTTAGGGACTTATTTACTTTAGATGAGGAAAAAACATCTCAGTAAGTCACACTGGCTTCCTGGATATAAAGCATCTATGATTATTCATAATTCAATCCTAGCTTCCCACACACTTTCTAATTCTTTCTCAGTGCCCCCGAGATCCAAACAGTTCTGACTCCTTTTCAGAACTATAGGCTACTTGGATCAGTGACTCTCCAATTATATACCTCAAATCTTTGGAAGCTGGTAAAAATCATTGGAGTTATAAAGAAAATGTAAATCCTTGAATACATCAAATATTTTCTATAAACTGAAAGTGGCTTATTTGTATGTTCTTTGGTTTTTCAAATATAAGTAGATGTTCCTGTGATTACTAAAATTAAAATAGTTGATTTCAAATGTCTATTAATTTAAGGAAAATACCTTAATAATTAAAAAGATTTTTTACAATGTATTTTCCCTAATAGATACATGTAAAATTTAATTTGTAAATTATTGACCAAACTAAAGATAATTTTTTGGTCATTCTTGGTTTTCAAAATTAATTTTACAATGTTTTTTACATTATTTGAAAACAATGTAAAATTAAAATTGTTCTCATATAGAGATATTTAGAAATTTTAAGTTTTGATAATATTAGGAATAACTGATCTTACACTGTTTCCTTCAGTTTATTTTATTTTAATATGAATTGCCTCTGAAATAAATTCAGTTGTCAGTTTTTGGTAAGGCTGTCTGGAAAATTACTGTAGGGAAAAGTAGGGTAACAATTTGATATCTACTCTATACCCCATAGCACTTTATATATACTTTCTTTTTTTTTTTTTTTTCCCACTTCTGACACTACATTTAATTGATTCTATCTATCTTCCTAACTGGATTAGAGATTACTTGAGGATAGTTATAGTTGCTTACTTACCAATAGCTTCTCCCACTTTGTCTACTATGTCATGCTGCATAGATAGTAAACGCTTAATAAAAATTGTCTGGATTGAATCTAATGATTCTGTGATTCTATCAGCAGATTAGGAAGCTGCCAATAGATCAGAAAGAGTGAGCAGTCCCCTGTTACTGAGAAAGTAGAAATGACCAAAGGATAAGACTCCAGATTAGAGTATCATTCAATAAAGATCAGTATTCTGGGCTACCTCTGGGACCATCCTGATACTCAGAGAAGTCAAAGAACCATGGATAGATTAATCTTATTCTCTGGGGTTTGCATGTTTAGGTGGTCAGATGGAAGTGGGGTTGAGTCCACCTAGGCAAGATCAAGTATCAGGAATTTTTTATATTTGTTTAGTGATTTACAGCTTTCAAAATGCTTTAACTAATATATATTTTGTTTAGGTGCTGTTTTGTATAAAACTTAGATTCTATTTATATACTTCATGGCTTCGTTGATGTCTAAAGAATTAAGTGTGGAAAAGTTGTGGACAATTACTTGGGTCTTTAATGATATTGATGTCCTAGCGACAATCTAGATCCAAGAAGAATATATATGAATATACCAATTGGATGATTGAGTAGTGTTTTAATGAAAATTAGGATGACTGAGTTAGTACAGATCTCTAGAATCCATCCCCCTTTTCCAGAATATCTGCGTACTTCATGATCTGGCTTATTTTGTAATGTCTCTACCTCTTATGTATGTTCTCTGACCAAATCCCTCTCTCATGTTGTTGCTGGTTATTCTTTTAAACACAGGCTTAATCATTTCTGTCCCGTGTTTGGAAACTTCTAATGGTTCTCCCAACCTGAAGAATAAAGTAAACTTCTGTTTGCATGTTATGAGGAGATATAGTCAGAATTTCTCTGATAACATCTTAGATGGCTTTTCTGGTTGCCCAACTAAGGGACTAAGGTCTCTATTCCCAGTGGGAGAGAGTGCCAAAATCTCCAGGTAGTAGGAGTAATAGGAGTAGTACTTGGCTTTCCTACTACTCTTCTGAGCAGCTGGCATTTAAGCTCAGACTTTTTGATGTCAAAGCAGTTCATCTTGACTCAAATTCTGCAAAGACTAGCTTAGCTTGCCCCCCAAAAAAGAAAAGCAATGTGGAAGTGGGACAGAGGACTAGTGGGGTTTCTCTGCTAAAGCATAGCCACATGGTTTGTCCTGCTGCACCTAGGGAGCTCTGCAAACAATGCCATAGCATGCTGAGAGATGGAGGATCTCTGAAATCATTGCACTTCTGCCCAAGTTTCAGTGTGTGGTAAAGCTTTTACAGTACTCTAAGAAAATGAGATTCTTGGGGTGCCTGAGTGGCTCATTGGGTTAAAGCCTCTGTCTTTGGCTCAGGTCATGATCCCGGCATCCTGGGATCGAGCCCCGCATCAGGCTCTCTGCTCGGCGGTGAGCCTGCTTACCCCCTCTCTCTCTGCCTGCCTCTTGGCCTACTTGTGATCTTTCTCTGTCATATAAATAAATAAAATCTTAAAAAAAAAAAAGGAAATGAGTTTCTTTACCATATACTTCAAAATATGACTTTGTAGCCTCCAAAGTTTCATGTTGTTTTTCGATTTTATCCCAAGCTGTTTGCTGTTCCTTCCAGGTTCTGCACATCCATACTTCATTATTTCCATTGACAGTAACTTTTCTAGCTCATTTGCCAGTCATCCCTGCTGTCCTTGGTCACCATAACAGTTAAACAGAACTGTTCCATATAGCTACTGGCTATCCACAACACGAAAATCCCATTTCAGTTAATTGTCCTTTCAAGGAAGCAAACCATTTTTTCCCCTCATCTGAAAAACTGTCTTTGTAAGCATACCAATTGGTTGATGGTCCAGCTAATGAAAATATGATTTACTCACATTGACATAAGCAATTGTGTCAGTGGGAGAAATAGGAGGTCTCTAGTATCACACTTCTAAATATGCATGTTTGAATTTTTATATTTTTTCAAAACTCCAGCCCTCTTTTTGTTCAATATTTATTTTTTATTCCACCATATTTACACTCAGCTTTCACTGAGTTGTCTATACAAACTGTTCCCTAAGGTGGTTCCTGAAACTGTCTACTTATATGCTCAAATCATGTCATTCTAAAATGAATGGTCTAATATTTGAGGCTATTGTGTTTGGGCCTGATGCATTTCTTCCTTGCTGATGACTCTTAGGCTAGATGATTATCCACCACATGTATGCAAATTATATGATGCTTTTTTGAACAAAATTATACAAAGACAGATATTTACTTTCCACTTTACCTTACATAGATGCTCTTACCAAGAAACAAACAAAACCCCATGGAATGTATTCAGTGTCAAGGATGGGGTGTAGAGTGATTACTTTGGCTGAAACATGAACGAACTGTAAGCGAGGATAAGAATGAGTATAGAGACTGTAGTAGGCAGAATTTTTAGATGGCCCTCAAGTTTCTTATTCTGTGGTGTATGTATACTTTCTTCCAGTTGTTCAGTCAAATACTGATCTTAATATCCTGTGAAAGTGTTTTACAGATGGATTGAATCCTCAAATATGTTAACCTTAAAATACATAGATTATCTTGTGGATAAAAAGTAGGGAATTTATCTTGTGGATTAAAAGTAGGGAATTTTCTTTAGCGGTTTGCAGAAAAGGAGGTCAGAGATTCAGAGCACAAGAAGGATTTTATGTGTCATTGATGGCATAAAGATTGAAGGAAAGGAATTAAGATGTTGGAGTAGAGAGTAGTCCCTGACCGACAGGCAGCAAGGAAATAAGAACCTCAGTCCTCCAACTGCGAGGAACTTAATTCTGCCAATAACTAGAATGAGCTTCAAGTAGGTTTTCCCTCAGAGCCCACAGATAAGAACTCAGCCTACCTGATCCTTGATATCAGTTTTTGATGCCATGGAGAGAGAGAACTTATCTGTGCTGAATTTCTGACCTATGCAATTATGAACTACCAGATTGATGTTGTTATAAGACACTAAGTTTGTGATAACTTGTTACTTGGTAATAGAAAATGACTACAGAAGGTACTGTAGTTATTGGAATGAGAGGTAAGGGCAGCTTGGATTGTGGGGGTGGCAGTGGAAATAAAGAAGAACAGAAGTAAGAGATATTTAGGAGCTAAATTTGATATGATTTTGTAAGAGATCGGGGGATAAGGGAGATGGATAAGTTAAAGCAGATATTTGGTTTATCACTATTAATCCTTTTTCACACATTAGAACACCACCATGCTAAGTAGATTATAAGTGTTGTGGGAAGTGAAAAACATGAATTGGGTTTTAGAAATGTAGAATTTGATGTCTTTAAGACAATTAATTGGAGATGCCATGTGTGCACTTGGTATGATTCCTTGTTATACTGGTGATAATTAAAGTCACAAACATGGGTGACATCACTTATTTAGACTATGACATGAGAAGAGGATGGAACTTCAAGAATCTTCATAATATAATAGCCAAGTGCAGGTCAGTAAGCCCACACAGGAGACAGAGAAGTAATCAGTTGTAAAAACAAAAGCAATATTGTATCCTGGAAACCAAGAAAACAAGTGCTTCAAGGAAAAGAGCATTGTCCATGTGACAGATGCTCCCCAGATGTCAAAGAAGAAATATTTCTCTTGGGCTTAGTCAAATGAAGTTATTGGTTACCTTTAACAGAACTACTTTCATGTAGTGGTGGGGACATAAACCAGACTAAAATAAGATGAGTGGGAGTGAGAAAAAGAAATTACTAAGCATAGAAAACTCTAAGGAAGTGTCCTTGTAAAGGGAAGAAAGTCAGAAAGTGTCTGGAGATGTTGGTTTATTTTATTTTTTCTATAGGATACACTTAACATTTAAAAGCCAACTAGAAGGATCCAGTTGAACAGAGCTGTTGAGAGAAGGAGGAATAGACAGTGGTTTCCTGAAAGGGCTGGGGAGATGAGATCCAAAGTACACTTGGAGGTTAATTTTCTTCAGTGTGACAGGAAGGAGAGAATATCGATAGGTTCTAGTATATATAGATTTACGTATTAGGAAAAGTGAAATTAATTGGTTCTAACCTGATGACGTCTCTTTCCTCCCGAACCATGAAGCACTGTTGTCTGTAGAGAATGTGGGGATAGAGAGCAGGAACTATAAATGTGAAGAGGGCTGGATAAAATTTAAAGTAGTGACTATGGAAAATGGATTCAAATGAACAGACCCATATAGGTACTTTAAAGTAAACTTGAATGTCCTAGCAGAATTGAGGATTTTCTGTCATCTTTGCAACCCTTTACATTCCCTCACTCTGAGGTAGAACTCACCTATAATATCTTTTTCCCTTGAAATACCATGGACCATTTTTCATACTGTGCTAGAAATAATCTCACTGTATTCTAACTGCTCGTTAACATGTCTTGTTCCTGCAATAGACTGTGATCCACATAAGACCATTCCTGATGCCTTCTCTTTGAACTGCAGTAGTTTAGCAAGTAATGAAAATAAAATAGTGTTATTATGGCCTAGAAAAAAATAAATCAAGTAATAACAGTAATTTTTTAACAGTAATTTTTAATAATAAAAGTTACCCTTTGCTGAACACTAACATGTGTCACTTCATTCAGTTTGCTTAAGTAGATTTTCATTTTTTTATTTGTAATTTAATTTTGTCCTTACAGTTTCTCTCATTTGTATATTTAATAGATTAGGAAGATAAAGCTTAGAGAGGTTAAGTGTCTCCATGATAATATTGCTACCAAGTGGAAAACACTTTTGAGCTCAGATCTGCCTGATTCAGAATCCCACACTTTGGCCACTATTTTCTCTTATTTTTCTGTAGTACTTATTGGATATTTATTTACTAAGTTTCTTGTATTTCAGGACATGTTTTTACCAAATATTTAGACAACTTTCTTCCTTAACCTGTCAAAGGGAAAGAAGATATTATTGTGCAAAACCAAATTCATTTATTTATTTCGTATGGTTGGACTTTATATAGACAGCTCCATTGCAAAAGTACTGCAAGAAGAGAATTGATGTAGGAATATGCTAACTGTCTTAGTTTGGTGACAAAACACCACAGACTGTGTGGCTTATAAACCACAGAAATATATTTCTTCACCATTCTGGAGGCTGGAAATTTTGAGACCATAGTGCTGGCATGGTCAGCTTCCAGGGAAGACCCTCTTCTGGATTGTATACTGCTGACTTCTGCTGTGTCCTCACCTACTGGAAAGGGTGAGAGAGAGCTGTCAGGCCTCTTTCACTACATTCTTAGAGGACTTAGTCTCCTCCCAAAGACCCCAGTTCCTAATACTGTTACCTTAGGTGTTATGTTTTCAACATATGAGTTTGGGGAAGACACAAACAATTCAATTCATAGCACTAATCAACTGAATTAGAACTCAGTATCACCATTACCATGTCACACAAGAAGAATATAAAGCAACTTCATTTGGCCAGGCATGACTATTTGCTTAATTAACAAAAAAGAAAAAGAAATAAACCCTTATTCTAGGGCATAACATGATCCCATGGTTAGTCAGATAAAAATTGGATTACACTTTAGAAGCAATTTCTAAGATTTGGAAAGTGGTTTAACACGTTGCTGAAATGTAAGTAGGTACCCAATCCAAATGAAGTGACAAAATGGCAGGGTTATCGCTATTCTTCGGTACACTGTTTTTAGGGGAAAAATAAAGAAAAAGGACTCAAAGGTAATTTAGGAATAAGTGGAAACTCCTTATATGTGAATCATTACTGGGTTGATTATGCAATCTATATTTTATGTGTCATTTTACTTATTTCTATAAACAATTCATTGATAGCAAAGAGCGCTATATGAAAGAGTGAAGAGAGAACTTCAGTCATTTCATTTTGTCACTTACTAACAATCAAGGAAGAGAAAAACCCATGAAGGTACTAACCTGTAATGTTTATAACCTGTGAATATAATTTTTTCTATAATAGTTACATTCTTTAATACCACAAATCAACATTTCTGAAATTTAGAAAGTTTATCACAAATTCTATTTATCTATCTGTCATTATCTATGTAAAATCTTTTTTTACATACTAGAAATTTTTAAAAATTGGTATTTTTAGTTATTTATGTTTAAGTCAAAATATATTATGGAATTTTAGATCTGAGTGTCATGAAGTTATGAATATATATATCTGTTTTTTAGTTAAGTATCTAATATTAAAGGCAAATTTCACATATATGTTATTTAACAAAGTTTTTAATTTAGTTTAAATTCAATTTTTTAGAGAAAGTGCATAATTTGTCAATGAATAAATTTTAAAAGAAGGTGTCACTTTTGGTTAGAAACTGAATATGTAGTATAATTGTGGTTGAAACTGTGAAAATATATGAAAACTATTTTTAAAACCTAGTTGTTTGATATACATGAGCTTTGTACATAAAATAATCAACTGGATTATATGCATATGTTTGTATATTTTTTATGATTGATGAGATATATCTGTAAAGATGCTATTAGCAACAACTCTAGAAAATCAACTCTAATTGGTTTAAAAGTAAGGAGATTTTTAAAAGTAAGGAGATTACTCATGTAATTGGAAGACAAGTGGCAAAATGCAATGAAGCATTAATCTAGTGGTCCAGCTTCATTTTTTACAAATCTACTTTTGTGTGAGGTATTTTTATATGTATTTGCATACAAATGCAATCATTTTAGAGGTTCTGTTTGATACATTTTGACAAATGTATAGAACCAAACCCTAATCAAGATAGAACATTTTCTTTACTCCTCAAAATTCTTTTCTGGTTATTTTCAATCAACCTCTCTCTACCATTTCCAGTGTTATAGGCTGCCACTGATTTTATCCTTGACATTACAGACTGGTTTGCCTATTGTAGAATTTCATAAGCTATCAGACATGGCTGGATTCTTTTGCTCAGCCTAATGTTTTTGATATTTGTTTATGAAGTATGTATCGGTAATGTAGAAAAGTAAAGCTTTTTAATTTCTGAGTAGGATTACATTGTGAGACTATACCACAATGTGTAAAACCATTCACCTATTGATGGACATTTGGTTTATTGACAGTTTGGGGCTTTTATACAACCTATTATGAACAATTGAGTCTTTGTATTGGCATATATTTTCTGTTTTCTTGGGTGAATACTGGAAGAGGAATTGCTGAATTTTATGTTAAGTGTGTGTTGACTGAATTTTATGTTAAGTATATGTTAACTATCTTCCAAAGTGCCTGCACCATTTTACAATCCCCCCAAAATATATGAGACTTCAAGTGTTTTCTCTTAAAGCTGGCACTTGGTATTGTCAGTCTTTTCAATTCTATTTTATTTTCTTCTTGTAGTGGTATCTCTTTGTGGTTTCGTTTGCATTTCTATGATGAGTAAAGATACTGAGAATCTTTTCCAGTGCTTTTTGGCCATTTATATATCTTCTTTTCTGAATGCTTGTTTAGGGCTTTTTACCCTTTCCATTAGTTTGTTTGCCTTATCATTGAGTTTTGAGAGTTATTTATATATTTTGGATATAAGTTGTGTGAGAAAGTATTAATCCAGCAGGGCTGAGTTGTTCAAATCTTACATGTTCCCATGAAGGGCCTATTTTCATTACTGGCCTTTGGCCAGCTCTCAAGTGAGTTCATGAAATGCTCTGACTGGTAAGGATATTTTGCACACTTAGGGTCTTGAGCCATACTATACTAGTTTGTCTATTTAGTTTATACAAACATGATTTATGTTGCACACTTGCTTTTTGAGGGGGGATTGGATAGAAAAAATTATTACACTACATTATGAATATACTAAATACCACTGAACTTTACACTTTAAAATGGTTAATTTTACATTGTGTGAATTTTACCTCAATTAAAAAAAAAGCAATTGTTTTAAATGGGCAAAAGATTTAAATAGACATTTCTCCAAAGAAGACATATGAATGACTATTAAGCATATGAAAAAATTCTTAATAGCTACAATAAAAAAGACAGATAATGATAACTCTTGGCAAGGGTATAAAGAACTTGAAATTCTCATACATTGCTGATGGGAATGTAAAATGGTAAAATTGCTGTGGAAATCCGTTTGGCAGGCCCTCAAAAAGTTAAAAATAGAGTTACCATATAGCACAGCAATTCTGCTCCTGGATATATACCCAAGAGAAATGAAAACCCATGTCACTTTGTACACAATGTTTATAATAGCATAATGCATAATAGTCAAAATGGAAACAACTGAAATATCCATTAATTGATGAATGAGTAAATATAATGTTGTATATTCAATGAATATTATTCTGCAATAAAAAGAAACAGTATGATACATGTTACAACAGATGAATATTTATTTATTATTTTTAAAACTTCAGTATAATTAATAGTATTATATTAGTTTCATGTATACAATATAGTGATTCTACAATTCAACATAGATGAATCTTTATTTACAACAATATTCTTGGTAGACAAAGGCAATCACAAAAAATAATGGATTATATATTTACATTTGTATGAAATGTACAGGATAGGATAATTCATAGAGACAGAAAATAAAATAGTGGTTGCTCAGGGCTGATGCAGGTGAGGGAGGGTGGTTGGAGAGGAGTGGGCATGGGATTAATGGGCATGGGATTCCTTTTAGGGAAGACAAAATATTTTAAAGTATATTGAGATGACCTTTGCATAACCCTGTGAACTTATTAAAAATGGTGAATTGTACACTTTAGATAGGTGAATTGTATGGTATGTGAGTTACATCTCAAAGCTGTTTAAAAATCAATCACTATGATGATGGCTGGTACCGTTCAGTTGAGATATAAACTGAGAGACTAAGCCATGAATATATTCAGCTTATCTCTATTCATACACTCTCAACACACAAACTCTTTTCAAACAAAATCTAAATACTTATTAAGTATACTGAAAAAATAGAAATGGAAATACTGCATTATTCGAATACTATAAGTACCTCTAGAAATTTTTGTGAACCATTCTGAAAATAGTGAATAATGAAATAATAAAGAACTTGCTTCCACAGTCTTAGAATTTTTTCCTCTGAAAGACAACATTAAGTTAAACACATGAAATAATTTTCAGTATAATATAATTGATAAAGTATCTAGCAATACCAGTGGATGAGACCTGAAAGAAGTAAACCATGCTCATAGCTATTATTACTTCTCCAAGCCTTGCCTTTCTCATTTATAAAATGTGTACCATAATAATACCTACTTCAAAATATTGTTAAAATTAAATTAGGTAATGCATGTAAGTTTTCAAGTATTAGATGTAATGACAACCACTATTATTGTTGCTTTTTTGTTATTTTTATATTTTATATATTTAATATATAAATATTTAGTTGTTACTTTGATGATCATATCTAACATTGACAGTCCCTGATCCTACAAGACTAGTTACTAGTCCATACTTCCTGGGACAGATTCTAAATGATCAAATACTTTCTCTTCTACATTCAGGGTGGTAGGTTGGTCAAGAGATAGGGGAGGTTTGGAAGGAAATAACAAATTATTCTCTATAATGTTCCTACGGTCATCGTGGTCACATGCTGTGAAAGTCACATTTTACCACTGGAATCTTGGAACTCTATTTTCAATGCCTTGAGTCCTCCATTTTTGTACAAAATAACTGGTATTTTGCCCCATCCTGTGATGAGAAGGTAAGACTTCCAAAGTTCTGAGGTTATACAGAAGACTTTACAGATTAAACAGTGAACTAGTACTGGGAAATTGGGGGCTATTTGGTTTTTCCATAACACTTTTTATAGTTGTATGCATTAACCAAAATCTGAGCAGCTTAATTTTACCTCCCTCTGGCAAAGTAAATTTCTCTCCAAATAGAGATTTCCTTAGTGTATGACATTCTTTCCCACAAGTTAGTTCTCAATTACTCTTTAGGAGTAAATTATTCCTAGAGTAAAAATGTATAAAAGAACCCACTCAACTTGATAAACTGTTTTCTGTTTTTAAATGAAACTACATAAGGGATTGGATTTTCCTCCTGGTTAACTTCCAGTTACCTGGGAATGAGATAAAATGAAAAATAAGGGGAGAAGTGGCTGGAAATATTTTAGAGAGTGACTGTGAGATGCTCAAGCAATTCCTTTCTACTAGACTGGAAAGAAAAGAATATGCTCCCTGGATGAGAGTATATATTTATTAAATAGGAGACAGAGCTATTCCACATTTGTGCCACTGTAGGTTCTGGTTTAAAAGATTGTCTTTTTTTTTTTTTTTAAGATTTTATTTATTTATTTGACAGACAGAGATCACAAGTAGGCAGAGAGGCAGGCAGAGAGAGAGGAAGGGAAGCAGGCTTCCTGCTGAGCAGAGAGCCTGACATAGGGCTCGATCCCAAGACCCCGGGATCATGACCTGAGCCAAAGGCAGAGGCTTTAACCCATTGAGCCACCCAGGCACCCCAAAAGATTGTCTTTTAAAGAAAAAAAATTTAAGTTTCTATTTAAACTCCAGTTAACATAATAAATAAGTGATAGAGATTAAGGCACTTGTGATGAGCACTGGGTATTGTGTGAAAATGTTGAATCACTATATTGTATACCTGGAACTAATATTGCATATTAACTAGAATTTAAATAAAAACTTAAAAAATATAAAGAGATATAAAAGAAACAAATAAGTCATTGCCTTCTGTGCATTTACTTGTCATTATCTCAGAAAACTGAGTGTGAAGTGGGGGGGTTTACTGACCCTTATGCTTAAGGAGGAACACAAGAAAATTGTTATCTTCTTTCTGCTGGGTTGTTCTCTTTGGTGCTTTTCTTTTTGTTTGTGCCCTGAGTACCAACTTTGAGTCTTGCCCCACTCAGCCTTACTTTCTGATAGTATCCTTCCTTCTCTTCCTTCCTTCTTTTCTTTCTTGTGCTTGGTTTAACATTTTGTTCTCTTTAGGGTTCCCACTAATATTAGTTCTGGCTCCTTAAAATACCCACAATTTAATTTTTTTTGGTATCACAAGTCTTTGAGAATCTCATTCTTATTTTTCTTTGTACATGTCTAGCCAGTTAATAAGAAAAATATTGTCAAGCAAAGGGAGATGGAAAATTCTAGAACAAGGGATATTAGAGGTAAAAGGGACTTGGAAATCAGCTGCTTCAGACTTTTTGCTGTGTTTTTATTTTTTTTAAATTTATTTATTTGACAGATAGAGATCACAAGTAGGCAGAGAGGCAGGTAGAGATGGGAGGGAGCTGGCTCCCTTTGGGGTGGAGAGCCCAACATGGGGCTTGATCCCAGAACCCTGGGATCATGACCTGAGCCAAAGGCAGAGGCTTAGCCCACTGAGCCACCCAGGTGCCCTGACTTTTTGCTTTATTGATGAGTGAACTCAAGTCCAAAGGATGAAGTATATTTTCCAAGATCACACATTACTTAAGTGACATTAAATATTTTCCCCAAGTCATCACTTATGTCCATTTTAGGCTATCTTTTCTTTTTTTGATTGTTGATAAAGGACATTGGGTATTGATGGAGTTGTTGAAGTAACAGATAGCAGCAGTGGGTTCAGGCCTTTTTTCACTGACCCACTTTGTGGACATTTAACTTGCTACTGGGTTAACAATGCTGCTATACACAAGGCAAATTATCAGAGAATAAGCTGACCCTGGTGGGAAATTTGGCTACTCTCATCTGTTCATACCAGAGTAGAAACAAAGAACACTTTAAAGTTTGCTATTGCTGATAATAGGTTGCTTCACTTTTGGTTTTACTGGAATTGCCACCTATCTATGACACAGGGACATCACTCAGTGTGACTCCAGATATCTGTGTCAGGGGCTCCTGTTGGTATGACTCTTCAGTAGACCTACTGAGTTCTGATTTCAGTTAGTTTAACAAAATATATTCTGACTTATCTCAGCAATGACACATTATTTTAGAAAAGCACACATTTTTTTTTTAAAGATTTTATTTATTTGACGGAGAGAGAGGAATCACAAGTAGGCAGAAAGGCAGGCAGAGAGAGAGAGGGGAGGAAGCAGGCTTCCCGCGGAGCAGAGAGCCCGACGTGGGGCTAGATCCCAGGACCCTGGGATCATGACCTGAGCCGAAGGCAAAGGCTTTAACCACTGAGCTACCCAGGCGCCCCGCACACATTTTTAATAATATAGACTCATGGTGCAATAAATTGGATAAATTAACAGTTTGTTAATTTAGTAATATATCCATAGGAAAAAAAAGATGCTGCTTTAGGCTGATTCGTCTTTCAAAAGTGTGGCTACTTTTCTTTTGAGGCACTATTTTGGTTGTCATTCCTACTTAAGAACAGACGTCTATGTCATTTTATTTAAGGAAAGACTTCTACTGGCTACTAATTAATTGATAATTTATTATGCTGAACATACCAATTACAGTTCCTGACAAATCTGATCAGAAATTGAAGTGTATCTAACAATATTAAGAGGAAGCACCAAAACAGAGAAATTAGTGTTATATTATGTTCATCAGTATGACTTTTAGCTTTGTATTATCAACAAAAACAGGGACAATGAAACTTCTCTGTTGTTACTAATGCTGTCATCATACCTGGATGAGCAAGCAAGGAGATAAAATGATTTTCATAAATTTTTTAGTTGTTTTCTGAGAAGTTTTTCCTATTGCATTTGAAATTTTTGAAAATGTATTACTATAACATATGGGCACTGAGTAATACAAATTTTAAAGATACTGGTTAATGTGTGTATCAATCAATGTTCAGCTAAGAAAACAGATACCTCTCCAGATCTTTTAAAAGGGGAGATTTAAAACAGGGAATAATTAGTAGAATCTGGTTATCTACTATTTTTAATAGCGAGATAAACTGAGACACCAAAAAGCACAAGGTGAAGAAGCTATGTAGAGGTTAACAACAGTAGGATAGCACCACCACCACAGAGCTGTAGACACCAGGTGAAGAGGTGGTATTGCCAGAGACCAGGAGCTAGATCTTTCTATGGGAATTAAAATCATTGGGGCAAGTGGAAGGCTGCGTGATTGAAGTTGGAGCCAGCAGGGTATGTGACCCCTGCTAGAGATGTCACCAGAAGTAGAGAGAGAAGAAGAAATACTCTGGGTTTTATTCTGGTTCTGCCCTCCAGTCTTTTGGTAAGTCTCTTAGTGGCTATGCCTGCTTGGAAGTCAGAGTATGAGGGAAAAACAAATGTAGTTACCTGATACTGAGAACATCAGGAGTGGCTGATGAAGAAAACTTACACACAGTGAGTATTCACTAATACAAAAAATAAGAACACTTTGAGATATTGAGAAGGACAATATTTATCTTTTAAGCAAAGAAACAAAGGGTGACTTGGAATTTCCACTCAACCAATTTGGCAAGAGCCAACTCTAATTACAACAAGAAACATTTGTCACTTACTTTGTTTTGTTTTTTTAATACAAGGAAGTATAATAAAACACCCCCAGCTTTAATTTTGTGTTAAGAGCTTCTTACCCAGATGATTTAGCCTTGCTTTCATTATAGCTCTAATGAATACTGAATATTTGTACAGATAATAATTATGGTCATATTAACGTTTAAGAGATTGGCTTTGATCATTACCATGGTATAACCTATGCAGGTATACCTGCCAAGTGATAGTATTGGCAGCAATTTAATTATAAGTCAACAAAACTCCCCTTATTTTAGCCATAATTATTGTGGCTGTTTCCTTTATTTATTTAGGCAAAAATCTAGCCCCAGAGTCTTGGAGACAATAACTTCCATTTCCAATCAATCAGCAGCAGTTTCCCTAGTTGGCTGTGTGACTGCAAATATGTTAAGTATTTTAGGAGAAGTCAGAGAAACAATAGCCCTGGTTTCTTCTTAGGTACAGCTACAGCAACAAAAAAACCCCACTATATTTAAGTGCTTACTTGTACTGACCAAATGAAAGCACAAGGTTGAATGTAGTACAATAGGCTTAAGAACAGAGTCTTCAGAGTCACGTATTCTTGGCTCTGCTTCTTTCTTGTGAAATATTTTGAAATTGTTTTTGACCATTAGTTTACTCTCTAGGGATAGGGATAATATTATATCTCTCATGTTTGCTGGAAGTAACTAAACATGAAACAGAACACAGTGCAGCATATAAAATGCTTAATAAGTGCTAATTATTAGTAGCAGTTGTAATACTAATAACAGAAGGAATTGACGGGCACAACTCAAGGGGTGTTAGGTGTGAGTTTTAAGGAATCTGAAGAATTTAGATAGGTCAAGGAGGATAGTAGTCCAGAATGTACAAATAGATTTTGGGAAAATCATGATTGGGGAGGCTGTATAGAGCTAGTGGCTTGAAAGAAAGCTAAGCAGAGGAGGAATATTGGATCATAAAGATGTCAAAAGTAAGGCAATGACAGAGTTCAATCTCTTTCTAAACCCGGACTCAAGTAAGGAAGGTCTACTTTTGAAGTTTGGGTTGGTTTGTTTGTTTGTCTGTAGGCATAAAATGCACATGTCTTAATTGCTCAGTTTTAATAATCCATACTCCTGTGTAAACACCAAAGAAAACAAGAGATAGGCCATTTCTAGCACACCAGAAATTTCTCTCATGCACCTTTTCAGTCACCCCCATAACTTTTTCTAATATCTGTCACCATTAATTTATTTGGTGTTTGAATTCATTTAAATGGAATTATTGGAAAGTATTCTATTCCATGCCTGTCTTTTTAAGTTAACATAATGTTTTTGAAACCCATCCATTTGCTAGATGCTATATCTTACTTATCTCCATTTTATCTTATTGTCCACAATATGTCTTTATCATTTTAATCTTTTTATTTCTGATAATCTTTTTATTTCTGATAATAATTTGAATTTTCTCTTATTTTTTCTTAATCATTCTACCTAGATTAATCTTTTTAGAAAACCAAATTTTCACCTTCTTGATTTTCTCTATTTCTTGTTCATTTTCTACCTCAATAGTTTCCATTTTTATTTTTTTTCTTTTACTTTGCATGTAATTTATTCTTCTTTTTCTAGCTTCTTCAAGTGAAATATTAGCTTTTAGACCTTTATTCTTATTACTTTAAGTAATATGTGTTCCTTAATACATATTTGTTATATTTTCTATGTATTAAAATTTGTGTAATTTCTGTGTATTGTAAATATATTTCTGGATATATTTATTGAATTCTAATTTAAAGCTGTTGCAGTTTAAGAATACATCCTGTGAGATTACAGTTAACATTTCCTGCAATTTGTTTAAGGCCCACTGTATGTTTTTAGTGAAAGTTCCAGATGCACTTAAAGGTGTAGTTTGCAGTTGGGAGTAGTATTCAGTAATTGTCAAATCTGTGTCAGCTTGCTTTTTAGTTTCTTGGCAATCTTCTATATTTTAACTGACTTTTTTGGTCTATTTATTTTAATAGAAAGGATTGCTGAAATTTTGCACTTTGATTATGCATTATCTATTTCTTGCATTACTTTTGTCAAATGTGATTAATGTATTTTAGAGCTCTGCTATAATTTGGTGCAGATATGTTTGGTATTTATGTTTTGATGAATTATTTATTTGTTATCAAATGCCCATTTTTTATTTTAGTTATTTTCTTGTCTTGAAGTCAGCTTTTTCTGAAATTATGAACTTTCTTATGCCAAATGTTTGCATGAGAGTTTTTCCTTACTTTTAGTTTTGACCTGTGTCCTTATACTTAAAGTTTATTTCTTGTAAACAGCATGTAGTAGGGTTCTGTTTTTCTATTCAGTGTAGTAATGTCTACCTTTAATTGGAATGGTGATTCCATTTATATTTAATATTATTAGTGTGGTTGGGATGAGTATCCTGTTTGTCTCATTTGTGCTTTATTTCTCTATTTCTTCTTTCTTATCTTCTTTGGGTCAATAATATTTGTTTGCTCACTTTATCTGCTGTATTGACATCTTTAGCTTTGTGTGTTATTTTTTAGTGGTTGCTCTAGGAATTACAAAAAGAATCATTCAGTGTAACAGCCTATCTTTAAATAATAATAGTGTATCACATCAGAATATGAATAAGAACCTTGTAAAATTATAATAGTATGATTACATTTATTTTCCCCTTTTTTGTATTATTATAATTTACTTCTATATATACTCTTACTTCTAAAAATTTTTTGGAATTTTTTTTTTTTAAGATTTTATTTATTTGACAGACAGATCACAAGTAGGCAGAGAAGCAGGCAAAGAGAGGGAAGGAAGCAGGCTCCCTGCTGTGCAGAGAGCCTGATGCAGGGCTCGCTTGATCCCAGGACCTTGAGATCGTGGCCTGAGCTGAAGGCAGAGGCTTTAACCCATTGGGCCACCCAGGTGCCCCCCTTTGTCACTATTTTTGAATAAACATCAGGTCTTTTAAAAATGTTTTATTTATTTATTTATTTTAAAGATTTTATTTATTTTTTTGACAGATAGAGAGAGGGAGAGATCACAAGTAGGCAGAGAGTCAGGTAGAGGGATGGGGGAAGCAGGCTCCCCGCTGAGCAGAGAGCCCGATGTGGGGCTCGATACCCAGGACCCTGAGATCATGACCTGAGCTGAAGGCAGAGGCCTAACCCACTGAGCCACCCAGGTGCCCCTAAAAATGTTTTAAATAGGAACATCTGGGTGGCTAAGTTGGTTAAGCGTCCAACTCTTGATCTCAGCTCAGGTCTTAATATAAGGGTAGTGAGTTCAAGCCCCACATTGGGCTTCATGCTGGGTGTGGAGCCTACTTAAAAAAATGTATAAATGTAAAATAAATATAAAAAAGACAATTTAAAAAGTGTTTTATGTTTACTTAGCTATTCTTATGGGTACTTTTCATTCTGAAGATCTTGCATTTCCTCTGGTATTCTTTTCAACCTAAATCACTTATTTAATTTTTTCTAATGTATTTTTTTCGGTAGAATATGGATTTGCTAGAGACAGATTCTCTTAGTTCTTGGATAACTTGATAACATCTTCATACTGTTTTCATAAT
The DNA here is from genome assembly GCF_011764305.1 of Mustela putorius furo. Taxonomy (NCBI): domain Eukaryota; kingdom Metazoa; phylum Chordata; class Mammalia; order Carnivora; family Mustelidae; genus Mustela; species Mustela putorius. Next base: position 36,642,430 of record NW_025421998.1, read on the forward strand.
TAAAGCATATTTTAATAGAAGATAGAATTCTAGATTTGGCAATTTTTTTTTTTCTTTTAGTACTTTAAAGACATTATTCCATTGTCATCTGACCTTTATCATTTCTGGTAAAATGGTAGCCATCATTTATATTCTTCTCTTCTTTTATAATTGCATCTTTTATTCTCTGGCTACTTTCAAGAATTATTCTCTATCTTTGATTTTTAGGAATTTGATCATGTTGTTTTTCTTTGTATTTATTGTGTTTGCCTCACTGAAAATTTTGGATTTAACCTATATCTGTCACCAGTTTTTGGAAGTTTTCACCATTATCTCAACTGTTTGTATTCTGCCTCATACTTTCACTTATTTTGGGATCACAATCACACGTAATTGTTTTTTTATGTTCCTTTAAATAAAAGCCTTTGAGTTTAGTTGGGATTCTTTTTATGTGAGCTCTGTTCAAGTTTTCTGATCTTTTCTGCTGTTAAGTCCATTGAATGTTTCATTTTAGGTGTGGTAACTTTCACAGTATTTCCATTTAGCTCTGATTATACCTTTTATCTCTTTGGTTAGTTTATCCATCTCTTTACACATGCTGTCCGCATTTTTTACTAGAGCCCATAACACTTTAATCAAAATTATTTTTAAATCCCTATCAATTAATTCTATTGTCTTGGAAATTCTGAGTCTGTATTTATTAATTATTTGTTCTCTTGAGCATGGGTCTCTTTTTTTTGTGCCGTATACTTTTTTTATTCTATACTGGTAATTTTGTGTAAAAAAAGAAGAAGAGACCGAAGTAAGTAATATTTACCTCTAGAGCAGTCACATCATTTCTTTTGGGCTTCTAGAGAGGTGGCTAAATCATTTAAATCTGTAGATGAGCTTTGTTGTGGCTTTGATTTATTTCACCATTGACTTTAAACACCTGAGGCTAAGATCAGGACATTCCTTCTAGTGAGATCTGGGATACTAGCGCTGGTGACATTCTGGAAATCTGCCTATTTTACGATTGAGCTACCAGTTTTTGTAAATGTGGGAAATTTTTCTGCTTTACATCCCAGCTGCTAGAGCAGCTGTGGAGTTTTTGTTTTGTCTTAGCTTTCTAGTATCACCCCATTTGCTCTCTGGCCCTTGGTAGATCTTACTGAGCCCTGAGGTTTCACCATGGCATGCAGAGAGCAGCTGCTCTCAACTCTGTGAAGACCTAGATTGCCCTGGACATATTTCTCTCATTTCTATTAGTGTGTCCCTAGTCTTCGGTGCCACTGACAATTTTTTTTAAATCTTTCTTTTCTTGACCTCCCGCCTGTGAAGGTTGTTGCCTTGAACATGCAGGAAGCTCCTCATACCTTAGGGAAGATTTCCCCGAGTTCCCCTTCCCTGTTCCCAGGATTTGGTATTGGTGGAAGATCTGAGGAAAGTAATTGGCAGGTGGTAACAGATTCACTCTGTAGCTGAGATTCCTTAGGATGCTAGTATGTCACATTAGCCTTTTAGTCTGTTAAAAGTTTGGCTGTTTCTCCTTGTTTTTTATGTGGCACGTTCTTCTTCCTCTCACTACAATTACAAGAATATGAATGTCCCATTGTTTTCTGTAGCTTAACTCATTTGTATTTCTTTGTGTCTTTAGCTTAGAATGATGTTGAAACTTGTTCAAATTGCTTCATTGTGGGTTTTCGGATCAGCATGATGGCTTGTGACTTTGAAAAATCTGAATTAGAAAAAAAACCTAGGAACCTCTATATTTAAAGTTAAATGCATCAAATCTCACAGTAAAGATAAGGAGAATTAGTGAAACTCAGAATGTAAGGATTCAAAAATATTTGTACATATTAAAGGGATTTGTATGTACAAGGGAATCTAGAATTATTTTCTGACCTTTATGCAAATGATCCCCAAAGATCATGATACTAGATAGAATTGATCAGAAAGGAAGTCTACTTTATAGGATGAAATTATAATAGGCTTACTTAGTGGATGTAGAATATAGTAAGTTATTGAAATCAAAAAGACATTAGAAAAAATAAAGACAATTTGGAGAAAGAGAGAATGCTGTATTTTTAAACAATTTAAGAATGGGATAAGTCAGAAGGTGGTGTTTTCATCAATATGAGTATTGATTTCTTCTTTAGGCAAAATGGTGGGCAAAGTGAGTCATATTAAATCTCTGCTTGAAAACTACTCAAAATATTGAATTAAATATAAATATATGTTTTCGAGTGCACTAAGGGGTAGTATGTATGTATGTATGTATGTATTTATTTAAGATTTTATTTATTCATTTGACAGAGAGAGATCCCAAGTAGACAGAGAGGCAGACAGAGAGAGAGAGGGAAGCAGGCTCCCTGCTGAGCAGAGAGCCCGATGTGGGACTCGATCCCAGGACCCTGAGATCACGACCCGAGCTGAAGGCAGCAGCCCAACCCACTGAGCCACCCAGGTGCCCCGAGGGGTAGTATTTAAAAGAAAAATAAACTTTAATGCATATAGTATGCATAGTATTTAGAATAGCTGAATATTAAAGAAGTTAAAACTTCCTCATGATGTCAGAGTAATAACTAAAAATTAATAAAGGTAAACAAATTAAGACAAATTAATAAAATAGAAAATAAACCTGCAATTGAAAAGGTCCGCAAGAACACAAGTTGATTCCTGGCGGGGGATGGGGGGGCTAATATAACTGATAAAATTCCAGTGACACTGATTAAAAAGAGGCAAAATCATCTAGAATAAAAAAGGTGACATCATTATAAATGATACCAATTTCAAAATATTGTGACAATGTTCTATGGAAATCTTTATGCTAATAAATTTAAAATTTTAGACAGAGTGGATAAATTCCTAGAAAAATAAAAGCTACCACAACCAACTAGGAGGAAATAAAGAACTTGAATTTGAATTAAAGAATGGGACTTGCAATCAAAAATTGTTTCACAAAAGGAATCCAAGATTCAGTGACTTCTCGGGGGAGTATTGCCAGATTCAAAGGGAGAAAAGTATTCCAATTTACACAAATCTTCCAGATAATGAGAAAAAACTTTTGAAGTCATTTGTTTCATCTGGTATAATATTGATGCCAGCACTACCTGAAAAGGATAGAATGATGATGGAAAATTGCAGGCCAGTTTCAATCATGAATAAGGGATGCAAAATCCTACACAAAATACTAGCAAAAATACTCCAGAAACAAAAAATTACAGCCATGTCAAATTTATCTAAGGAATCAAAGTTTGGTGTAATATTAGAAAATCTGTTTAAATCAGCACATTAAAAGTTTAAAGGATAATAATTATAGTTGCATTTCAATATTTACAAAAAAGCCAATATTAATGTGAGATAGAAATCTTATAAAACAGAAAAAGAGCAGTTCCTTAATCTGGTGGAGGTTTAATGTAAATAAAAATATCAATAGCAACATTATACTTAATAGCACAAAATTTTGTTGAGATTGTCAACAAGCCAAGGAAGCTTGCTTTTATTATTTCTATTAAACATTGTATAAGAGGTTCTAATAAGATAAAAAATAAAAATAAACACAAGGAATACCAAGGAAATAAAATTGTCACTATTCATTTGATTTGATGTGATTATATCAATGATATGATTACACATATAGGCATTTTAAATATATTGATAGATAAATTTTTAGAATTAGTAGGTGAATTGTTCAAAATGTTAGATATAAATTCAATACTTAAAAATGTATTTATCAGAGTGATGTCAGCAGAAATGGCAGAGTAAGGATATCCAGAAATCCTCTTATCTACAAAAACAATAGATCACTGGCAAAAATTTCCATGATTCACTTCACCAGAAATCTGGAAATTAACTGAAAGATTCCAACAACCTGGAGAGATGGGATTGGTCTGGCATTGGGCTCGCTGCCCAGTGGGGAGTCTGCTTCTCCCTCTGTCTCTTCCCTCCCTAGTCCCCTCGCTTATGCTCTTGTTATTCAAATGAATAAATAAAATCTTTAAAAAAACAAGTAGAAAAAGCATTCACCATAAGTGATAAATTCAATTACATGTAATCTTTTATTCTCCAAAATATTAGAAGAAGGTGAAGAAAAGTTACTTTGAGAGATGCAAGAAAAGATACAGTGGACAATTGATTTGATTTGGGAATATATACATACCACTTCCACATATTTTTAAAAAATGAAATCCACTTGGCCCCCCAAAAAACTATTAAATGTGTTTAATCTCTTTAATAATCAAGGATAAGCAAAATAACACTATAATAGCATAACACTACTAATCGTAAAGATTTTCAAAAAATTTAAGTCAGAAAATACCAATTGTGTTAGTTTAAATTATTGGTTCTGACACTTTATTGCTCCATAATACAATTGCACATGTTTCTTCCTACCGTTTCTTGATGTATAAAATGTCCTTGAACCTTGACTCTGGACTTGTTTAGGATTTGCTTTGACTAATGTAATGTGCGTATACAGGACATAAATAGTGGTTGGGTTTATACTGTAGAGTTTGCTCCTTAAACTCTTGTAGTTCCCTACAAAATTAATTTACATGTACATATAGCATATCTCAATCACAATACTCTGTATTGTGATTGAGTTTGCTTTGTCAGTGGACAATCTGAATTATGAGGTGTTTCATAAACACATTTTTTAAAAGATTTTATTTGAGAGAGAGAGAGTGTGTGTGTGTGAGAGAGAGAGAGAGAGAGAGAGCATGAGTACATGTTGGGAGAGGGGCAGATGGAGAAGCAGATTCGCCACTGAGCAGGGAGCCCCACTCTGGGCTTGATCCCAGGGGAGTCTGGGATTATGACCTGAGCAGAAGGCAGAAGCTTAACTGATGGAGCCACCCAGGTGACCCCATAAACACATTATGTAAACACATACGCATATTACACACATTTTTTTTTTCAGTGTTGGATCATGATCATTCAGTGGCTATTTTTATGGAAAAATGAAGTCCATTATGTTCATCCTGCCTTTCATCAACAGCCTTTTGTACCTCTTGCCTTTCAAAACACAACCAAATTGGCCCAAACACATTTGTTTTGTAGTCTAGAGAATTACTTTTATTCCGAGACTTTGGAAGAGGTGTAATGGCTTCTGCAACTGTCTCTGTTTGGGGTACAACATTAGTCCAGTGTCTTTTGTGTGCAAAACACTGTACTCAGAGCATTTTATTCTCTGCTTTTGTTTCCAATTGCCCTTATTGTAGGTATGGCCAGTTTTGGTAAGATGAAATTCATTCAACCTATATTTATTAAACATCTGCTGTGTTCTATAGAATTGAGGATAGAATGAATACGTCCCTGATCTCTTGCAGCTTACATCCTATTGGGAAATATAAAATCTGAAGCTGTAATATCAAATTCTTTAGCTTGCAGTTTCCACTAAAGCCTAAAAATCATGTAGCTCCCTTTCTAAAGTTCTTAACTTACTAATGTTTCCTGCATTAGTCTGCTTGGGCTGCCATAACAGAATACCACAGGCTGGGTGGCTTAAACAATGGAAATTTGTTTTCTCATAGTTCTGGAGACTAGAAGTGCAAAATCAATGTGCCAGCAGGGGTGATGTCTGGTGTGTGCTTTCCCCTTAAGTTGGAGACAAGCACCTTCTTGTGTGTGCACAAGTTAAGATAAAGAGTAAGTGCAAGCACAAGTGAGCTCTAGTGTGTCTTCTTTTTTTTTTAAAGATTTTATTTATTTATTTGACAGAGAGAGAGATCACAAGTAGGCGGAGAGTCAGGCAGAGAGAGAGAGAGAGAGAAGCAGGCTCCTGCTGAGCAAAGAGCCCGATGCGGGGCTCGATCCCAGGACACTGAGATCATGACCTGAGCCGAAGGCAGCGGCTTAATCCACTGAGCCACCCAGGCGCCCCTCTAGTGTGTCTTCTAATAAGAGATAACATCCAATAGAATCAGTGTCCTACCCTGTGAACTCATTTAACCTTAATTACTTTTGTACCCCAATACAGCCACTCTAGGTTTTATGGCTTCATCATATGAATTTTGGAGGCGGAACATATATTCAGTCCATCACACTTGCTGATCTCCTAGTTCCTCTCTCCTGTACCAGATATTTCATTCCTAGAACCCTCAATACTGAGTATACACAGTATACCTGTGTATACTCAGGATTACCTATAATAATTTTACCTTTGGCTTGTTCTACCTTCAAAGCCTATTACTGTCAACTAACAGTTATTAATTGTCTATTTATTAAATTCCTTTATTTGAGTACTGTGAAGCTTGACATCATCAGCCTGACTGTTACTGAATGCCCAAAATCAAACCTGTGGCTTAATTCCTTTTTACTTTTCTATTTGTTCTTGCTGAGGCTTCTAATAATTTGTACCACCAGTTTTATACATATAGCCTGACACTGTTTAGTCCTAACTATATGACAAGTGGCCTGTCATTTCAAGGAATGCTTTGTACCACAGTTATTCCTCTACTAGGCTTTGTGGGGCCACCCATGACCTCACTGGAGCTTGCTCCAATCTCATGCCCTATGTTGCAGGATATTTGATTGCACCAAGACCAGGATTGTCTCAGGAATCTTACCAAACTCAGGAAATCAAATAGATAAATTACTTGCTGTTTATATCTCAACTGTTTCTGAGAAACACACAATTGGGCAGGTTATTCATTTCAAAAAGAAAAAGGTAAGGTATAAACCCATTTGGACAAAGAAAGTAAATCATGATGAAAGTCCCCTTATAAAACTGAGGATAATTATGCCCTAAGGTGGGTCCTCTCTTGACAGAGATGAATATTTTTAGAACTGAATTCTTCAAAACCGGACAGTTGTGTCATAACTATGTCTTATGTTCCCATCACAAGATAAACAAGACCCCATGGGATCTTCTCTGCTTGAATGGAATAAATTATTCAGTCGACAGGGGAGATTTAGAATGCTTCATTAAACAAACTAACACAGACTCGTTTTCCTATCCAGAATAAGCCTTTATAAAGAAGTTTTCATAGATAAAGAGTCTTGCAAGAGTGGATACTACCAGAAAAATTTTCTGCTTTTTGAAAGATGGCTCAATAGCTCAGCCATGGTATCAGTCATTTTCATAGGATCCTGTGTGATTAGGGACATCCTGTATTTCAGTGAACATACCCCAGAAGGCACAGAGAAAATCATAAAGGTAGGTTCTTTCTGTGGATTCATAAAGTTATTAGCTTATTGCCAGGTCAGTGCAGAGGGACTTGTCACTCTTTCTCAGCTAGAGTAATGGAATGTGTGTCTTTCAGAAGCGTATCATTCCATTCTTATATTATTCTAATTGCTCTGGGATCCAAGTGTATTTCTTTCCTAATCCCTAACTTCATGATGCTGTGATAACCAGAGAAATGCTGAAGTGATCATTCATGGAATTATAATTAATATTGATCATTTATACTTTCTCTTCAATAACATGTATAGTTGGTAAAGATAAATTCTTATTTACAAGCTAAATAGGATAAACCCAGCTTCCATGATTCATAAAGTAAAATTCTGGTAGAAAAGAATTTATATATCGTATAAAATCTCTAAGAAAAGTTCTGAAACTTTTGACTTTAAAATAAATTCTCTTTATTTTATTCTTTATGCTTCCATTGCAGACTATATTTCCCCCTGTCATTTCAGCTGCTATAATTTATTATACTGATGAATGTTTCCATTTCTCTGACTTAAATATGCTCAACTAAAGATAAGCCTTTTCCTTCTTTGTATAAACATGCACCTAGTATAGAGCCTGGTACTTATTGTTCATGCAATATAGTGAATAAGTGACTGACTTAAATACAAATGTCCTTTTCCCTTAAAGAATGGTTATGTAGGTTTTTCTGTATTACCAAGAGTTCAGCAAAAAAGAAACCTGAAATAAAGTATTTGTAAACCTATCTTTAATAGATTTGTTAAAAAACAAAACAAAGCAAAACTGTTTTTCCTCTCTGTGATATTGTGTAAAATGTTACCTCATAGACTGATGGTTCAAAGATTTTCACACAAGATGGTTGTTAACTTTGACTTGACCTGAAGCTCCAGGTATCTGAATTTCCATGTTCTGAGATTAAAGGCCAATATGTTAAGAAACGTATCTTCATTTTCTTTGTTAACTTCTACTTGTACCATCAAGTCAATCAAAAGTTTCATATTCTAGTTCAAAGAATTTTAGGAAATCTATGTTCTTGTTTTAGTTCTTCTAAAATGTCTCCCAAGAAAATGACATTTTAGCTCTCTGTACCTTTCTATAAAATATAAATAGTAATGATGGTCTTGCCTCTCCAAAAAGAATGATTATGGTTATAAACAAAATGATATTTGTGGAAGTATTTTGAAAAGTATAAAGTGCCCAACATCTGGGAAAGTGTTGGTGCCCCAATAGATATGAGAAGGCAGTGATATAAGTGTTGGGGTTGATTAATATTTTTCATCCTTGGCTCAGTTTTCAAGGCTCTTAAAAATATTTCAGTTATATAGATGTTGGATTAGGATGGGTACTATTTCCTTCTATGTTTGGGAGCACAGACTTCTACCTTCCTTGGCTGATACTTGTATCTTCTGAACTCTTTCCACCTTGGTTCCAGTCAGTTCATTCAAGCTCAGCTACTTCCTACCACTGGCACAGGTACCACCTCTATTCCTAATGTTTCCTTCCTGTAGATGGAACTCCATCGGTATAACCTAGGTTTGTCTGCTCTGCTTTACCCGCTTCTGCCCTGAGGAATTGGAAAAATTTATCTGAGTGGCAAATTTGGGTAGGATAACTAGACAGGTTCCACTCAGCTCCATCCGTCTCTCTCTGGGACCAAGCCTATTTATAACAAGACAAGTTCATCTACTTTTCTATACTGTGAGAACTACTTGGGCAAATCTCCGCAATGCAGGGAGGCCCTCAGTGGCCTTGCATTGCTTGCACTTGGGTACCTGTCTGCTAATACACGTGCCCAATGTTGGCAGTCCTGCTTCATTATCCCACCTAAAGATCCTCTTAAGAACTTAGCTGCTGGTTAACACAAGCAATAATCTGCTTGTGTTTATTTTGCAGCCTTTTCTCTGTTAGCTGAGAGTTTCCCAACCATGTTGGGAGCTACTTGTGTGTTAGAGGAAATGTTTTTTTTTTTTTTTTTTTTTTTTACCCCCAGCCCTGCAATAGACTGCTCATACTTCCCTGTGCAAGAGGTTGAAATTACCCGTGACAAGTTTGTGACTACCAAAACTTTCTATTTGGATTCTGAATTGAATGCAGTGTAGAAGATTATTCAGTGGTACTCTTCTTTTTTTTAAAATTTGTCATTTTTTTCATTTGTTGGTATTTAGCTTAAATGTCTTGTTTCATGATCCTGACAGTGCTGTGATATGATATTACTTTGCAACCAGCATGGTGCCACTATTTCAAAGGTCATTGAGATACTCAGCTTGTGTTTATATTCCATTTCCTACTTGAAACTCTGTGTTTAAAGTCCTGATTGACTTCACCAAGTTTCTAAGGCTTTGGAAGACCTCTACACTGAGAAAGCAGAAATTTCAAAAAGAATCAAGAACTGTCTTAGAGATTTGAAATGTACAAGGTGGAAGCAAACTTAGAGGTTCTTTAAATTCTCTCTTTAAATTGACAGAAAGTAAGTGATTTCCCCAATAGAATTTATATTAAATATAAATGTGAGGATTATAACAAAGTTGTCATTATGCCCGATTTTAGGCTTTTCCCCACTTCACACCCCTCTCTTCTCATTATCAGGAAAATTTGACTCACTTTTTTCTACATAACTGACCATTGGAAAATTTCATCTTATTTTCATCTTATTTTCCACACAGGACAAAGGCAGTTATTTAATTTTTAAAATTCTTGCTTTATTTGAATTGATATCTAAGACTAGTGATTTTGTTGGCAAAAGTCTCATAGAGATTAAAGACTTCCTGAACCTTGAGGGATATGCAGAATTTGTGAACTGGTAGCTTTGATCTAAGCTTATGAACATGCAACCCACAAAACCACTGTGGCCTCAGTAGTGATTGGCCCATGCTTTCAAAGTATCATATACTTTCATAAAGAGGTGAGGAAGTTCACTCTGCATACCTTGAGTCCATGGCAAGTGTACAGCTGTCCAATTCTGTTGCGGAGAGATGAAGAGTTGGGATCAATAAGGCCCAACTGCAATAAGGTTAGTGTATCCATTCAGTGAGAGCAACCTACTCACAGAATTACATTCAAAAGGTCTTTGTGAGCGGTCAGGCCTGGTATAAATTACTTGTATCAGACTGGAAGTTAGCAGGGAAGATATAATAAAATCTTCAAGGATAATTGAGAATACTTTAATAAACCAGTTTTTTTACAAATATTTGCCAGGTTTAACAAAGCCAATAAAGAATGGCAAACGACTGAAAAGCTAGTAAAAGCAGGAAGCTGCCATCGCCTGTCAGCTTGAAAGGACAAAGACATGTATGTTTACTGGAAGCCTCTGAGACCTCCAGCTGTAGGAGAAACCCATCAGAAAGAAGCTGAAGTCTTGGTCAAGGAACACAGCCCTGGGCAACCCAGGGCAGAGCAGGGAAGAACTGAAGGGATAAATACCTTGACTTCTCAGAAGCCTCCTACCCTCAGACTTTCAGACAGTGCCTCACATTGGTGGAACAAATCAGAAAGTAGAAAATAAGGAAGTCCAGTTAATAGGAGTCAGTCCTGATGCATGGAGTAGGGTGGAGAAGGCAGAAAGTCTGTGTGGAGGCAACCAGATGTGGCCCAGCCATGGACATTATCCATATTTGCAGGGTAAATGCACTGTTTCTTTACTGAAAAAAAAATCTGGGGCACCCTGGTGGCTCTACCGGTTAGGTCAGGCTTGCTGCTTAGGTCATGATCCCAGGATCCTGGGTTCAGCCCCAGGTTGGGCTCTCTGTTCAGTGTGGAGCCTGCTTTTCCCTCTCCCTCTGCTCCTCCCTCCTGCTTGTGCACTCTCTCTCTCTCAAATAAATAAAATCTTTAAAAAAAATAATGAGGGGCGCCTGGGTGGCTCAGTGGATTAAGCCGCTGCCTTCAGCTCAGGTCATGATCTCAGTGTCCTGGGATCGAGCCCCGCATCGGGCTCTTTGCTCAGCGGGAGCCTGCTTCCTCCTCTCTCTCTGCCTGCCTCTCTGCCTACTTGTGATCTCTCTCTCTGTCAAATAAATTAATAAAATCTTAAACAAACAAACAAACAAACAAACAAAAAAAAAAAAACAAAAAAAAAACAAAAAAAAATAATGAAATGAGAGGCATGGAGAGATTAAGTCAGCAGGTAGTCTACTTCTCCCTCTCCCTCTGCCCCTCCCTCTGCTTGTGAACACATTGTGCACTCTCTCTCTCATAAATAAATAAGATCTTAAAAAAAAAAATCTCTGAATTTGACCACCCTACTTGTTTCAGAGAAACTTTAACTGGCTTATAATTATTTTCTGATATTAATGCAGCTTTTCATACTCATTTTTAATCACCATAAGAATTTTCTCTCTTCCATAACAATCTCAACTCCAGAATTCAGCTCTTAAATTTTCCAGTTAAGAGAGCCAATAAATTATTATTATTTTTATTTAAATAAGAACTTGAGTTTCTATCACTTGTAGCCAAGAGTCCTCATGTGACCATACTTGCTTTCTTCAGTCACATTTGTCTTCAGTTCCTTAAACATATTCCTAGGAATGCTTCAGAAATTAACTGCAGAATAATAAATGGCTAAAATTGCAAGTGCCCTTCTCTAGGTAGTTCTTGAAAAGTAAAGGAGTCAAAATGAGCACAAAAGGCAAGGTGACATGCTTGCTTGCAGTTTCCTTAATAGAAGGCCAAAAGATAATCCTAAGACAGTGATTGCTTTATTTAATGGTTTAAAAACCAGCATAGGGGCGCCTGGGTGGCTCAGTGGGTTGAGCCGCTACCTTCGGCTCGGGTCATGATCTCAGGGTCCTGGGATCGAGTCCCGCATCGGGCTCTCTGCTCAGCGGGGAGCCTGCTTCCTCCTCTCTCTCTGCCTGCCTCTCTGCCTACTTGTGATCTCTGTCTGTCAAATAAATAAATAAAATCTTTAAAAAATAAATAAAAAAATAAAAACCAGCATATTAGGAATCCTGTCCATTGTACCCAGAATTGTGGGAAAAAAATGTCTGAGTTTTACAGGAGTGAAGAAAGATGGTACAATGAAGTTACTAAGATTCTTGACTTTAATAAATTTTTTGTAACCAAATCATAATTAAGCTCCGAAGACTTGGTAGGTGGTGACAATCTCTCTCAGGATTAATTTCACTCGTTTTCTTAAGAAGGACACCAAAATAATGATTTTGATAATGTTACTAAAAATAATAATCAGAGATAATAAAAATAATAATCAGAGACACTATTTTTGAGGGCTTGATCATGTCTAGTTACTTTAATAAGGCATTTAAATACATTTCATTTCATCTTCATTGCAATTTTATAAGGCAGGTATCAATCCCACATTGTAGCTGAAAAACCAGGTCTCGGAAAGTAAGGAACTTGCTGTGTTATTTCTCTTCTCTCATCATGAGTTTTTTCCATTATTACATTCCCTGCACTTATATCTTAGCACATATCAGTATTTATATGAGCAATGTAAACATATTTGCTTAAGGAAGAAATTAAAAGATAAGAGGGAGAAGGAAGTCTTAGTTGTGTGTTTAAACATCTTAAAGCTAATCAGTTACATAATCTATGTTAAAATGAGGATTAAGCAAGAAAGTGGGAAGAATAGTGAAAGAAGAATCCCTACAATGATCTTTTCTCCATCTGAACATGAAATTAAGGGTTAAGGAATGAACCCACCAAAAGAATTTGTAAGAGTTGGGGGGGGGGTGGCAAGAGAGCTGATAATAGCTAATAATGAAGAGACCTCATAGTCTTTTTCATGACATTTTGATGTCACGATGACAGATTTTTAGAGTATAGATAGCCATAGTGAAATTATAATAAGGAAGAAAATAGTAATTGTAGCTTCACATCTGAGGCTTAAGGAGATTTTATTATTCTCATCTAAAATTGATTACCTAAAAAAGGTTAAAACTTCGTATCAACTCAGTTGAGGACTTGATGAGTCAAGTACAAAGCAAAACGTGCACCATACAGTGTTTTCTTGCACATTTATTTTTAAAATACCATGAGGCTCCATACAAATCACTCACTGATGTATATATGAAAATAAAATAGAAGAAATACTAAATGAAGAAAATATGATAATTTAGTCTAAATATAAATGCAGACATTTTGTGTTTATTTAGGGCTTTTTGCCCCCTACATGTTTAAAACCTTCTAGGAATAGTATCTCACCAGACATTATGATATTGGGAAACCAACACTTTGCAGTGTTGGTTCTGAATAACTTATCTAATGGTGTCAGGTAAACTGAGGCTGGCATCCAGGCTGCTGTTTTTGCCCTGGTTCCCAATATTGCCTCCCCAAACACAAGAAAGAAAATGACAAAAGTTAAGTATTCATAGCAACTGTGAATTTTGATTAAAGTTCAAAAATCTGTCAAACTATCAAGTTTACTATTAGTAAACTTAGAATATTGGTGGATCTCCTAACTGAAAATGCTAAGTACTGCAGTATAAACAAAAGACTTTTTCAAAGGAATCATGAATGTGCTTGTTACTTAAACTCTAAGTATTGGATACCTTTGTCTGCATTTTACTATCTTCATCTTTGACAAATGTACCACTTATAAAAGTCAGTAAGATTTCTCTGTCATGGGTGGTGTGGAATACACATTTTCCTTTCCAACAGTACTTAGCTTCTTTACTGATGGTTCTTATCAATAGACAAGGAATGATATTGAAATGAGAATAAAGTGAATGCTTAAGACCTGAGCCATTATGCAGAACTTGATCTCTCCACTGCAAGTCTGTGATACTGAGGGAGGGGCCATAAATAGCTTTAGCACTGCTGGTTTTTTAACAAATGCATGTTAAATCCATGTCCTCGTGAACAATTGCTCAATGAAAAACCAAGAGACATTTTGTCTCCATTTGACTCTGATATGATTTTAATTAAGAAAAAAATATTCCTCACTAAGGGCTAACTAAATGTAAAATGAGAGCAAAAGTCAATCTCACTAGAAATGAAACACTGGAAACTATGTATGTTTCTCCCTGGTTCTCTATTCAGACTTAAGAACAACCATCTTTACTTTTTAAGACCGTGAATTGAGGGAGAAACATCTACAGCTTTGTGAAAGTATGAGTGTTTTCCCAAGTGAAATTTTAGATGAATTAAACATCAATGAACTAGAATCACCCCAATTTCATTTTTTGAAACTTTCATGTACACTTTAAATAAAAATAAGGAGAAGTGAGATTTTTAATATTATAAAATTAATATTAATTGTGAAGTTGTGAAATATTAGTAAGCATAGCCAGTTTTAGTTAGGTTACGTATTTTCGATATATAACCAGGAATGGAGTGAAGACTGGCAAATATATGGTGGCAGTATAGAATGTGCTGCCCAGAAATAAGCTCTGGATGCTTTTCATGAATTCCTTGGGCTTGCAATAACTACAGTAGGCTGAATAATGGCCCGCTAAATACGTCCACAACTTCATTCCTGGAACCTGTGAATATTACCTTTCACAGCAAAGGGAATTTTGTAGTTGCAACTAAGAATTTTGAGATTATCATGGATTTCCAAGTGGACCCATGTAGTCACAAGTGTTCTCATTAGGAGGATGTAGGAGAAACAGTCAGAGAGAAGGCCATGTAACATCAGAAGGGGTTGGATTGATGAATTTTGAAGATCGAGATGGAGGCTATAAACCAAGACTCATTAAGTGGCCTTCAGTAGCTGGAAAAGGCAAGGGAATGTATTCTCCCTTAGAGCCTCCAAAAGGAACATAACCCTGTTGACACCTTTACTTTAGTGCAGTGAAATTGCTTTCAGATTTCTGGCCTGCAGAATTATAAGAGAATCAATTTCTGTTGTTTTAAGCCACTAAGTTTATGGTAATTTGCAGTCGTGGAGAACTAATACAATATCTTGTCTCTGTGTTTTTAAAATATACATTTTTTTTTTCTGTTTAACTTTCAAAGTTTACCTCTTTGGTGGAAAGTTTGGGAGGAATATAAGAAAATGGGGTTGGGGAAAGATGTGTTTTAAAATGGACAGAAATTAGGACACATCAACTTAGATGATATATTTTTTAAATATTTTGTTTATTTATTTGAGAAAGAGAGAGAATGAGAGAGAGAGCATGAGAGGAGAGAGGTCAGTGGGAGAAGCAGACTCCCTGCCAAGCAGGGAACCTGATGTAGAACTCGATCCCGGAACTCCAGGATCATGACCTGAGCTGAAGGCTGTTGCTTAACCAACTGAGCCACCCAGGCACCCTAACTTAGATGATATTAAACAAGAAGATTGAAATCAGAGCAGGAATCATAGAATAGTACCTACCACCTATAGTAACCATCAAATAGGAGAAACATATTAAGCCCAAATAAGGAAATCTGAATTTATCTGGTATTAACCATAAGCTGTCACCAACTTGACATTTCTCTTTTGTAGAGTGTGTACAGATCTTTTTCTAATTATTTTAATCATAGCATTTATCTCTTTCCAATATAAGGGTTATTTCTTATTGTCTCTTCCCTCAGATTATGTGAACCCTCTTAGAATAGAAACTGTCTTTCCTCTTTGTGTATTGGTATCTCAGATTGGTATTTAGTAAGCATTCAATAAATATGTTTTGAATGAATAAATTAAAATTCACAGATACAATAGCTGCTTCTCTTATTACCAATTCTACCCCACACTCCCACTCCCAGGTGCCGAGACTGAGAGAAGATTGCAGTCCCAATTTCATATGCAAATGCAGAAGTGTTGCCCGAACAATTTCTGGGAGCCATTATAAAGGAAGTAAACACAGTTCCTGTGGAGTCCGAAGGAATAAAGCCCTCTCTGGTAGTCACCACCTGATCTGAGACCCCAACAGTGAAGAGGTGCTGAATCCTTTGAGGAAAGCAGCTCATTCGTTGAAATAAATGAGATAAATGCTGGTTAAAATCCTTCAGTCTTTCTGGCATAAAAGCTAGTAATCATCAGATTCCTTGTGGGGCCTAGCGGTTTATGAGACTAGCGGCAGTAGTTCTGGCCTTATTATGCATGTCAAAGAATGCAAGAAAGAGAGCTGTGGGGCCTAGACTTTCAGTATTTGATCAGATCTGAGCCCACCTGGAAATACATTTCAGAAGGGAATTTGAGTGAAGGTAAGAAAATCCTCATGTAACATCAGTTTTTACCTGGGCATGCTGATGAGAAAGAGTTCTGGATAAAATCCATGGGAAAGGAAAAAGGAAGGAAGGGCTTTCTATCTTCATGATGCAACTAAGAACAAGGAACTAACACTTACTCTGTTCTTCTTGATCTGCCATGCGTTATATTAATTCAGGGCCACTTGCTCTCTGGAAAACATGAGTGCCTTTTCCAGTTGAAAATAATTAGGAACTAGGAGCATGAGAGATCAGATTCTACGCAGCCTGTAAATTCAGACTTCGTATTCAGTTTCTGTGACAGACATCAGTTATCCAATAGCAATCGGGTAGGCAACTTTATTCACAATATGAAATCTTATGTAATGATTCAAAGTATCCCAATAAAGCCTCCCATGAGTTATTTTTAACTGAACAAACAAAGGTAATTAAGCTTAGTTCAATGGACTGGCCCAAGGACACATTAATAGCCCCAAAGTAGGGATTATTAGAATGTATTATTTTCAGTACTTGCGTGTACGTTTAATTCTTCTACCTTTCTATTTAATCATTGCTAAGATCAGTTGTTCTACTGCTGGAGACATCCAGAAATTTAGCTGGGATGGTTAAGGGTCCCCATGTGAGTGAGCTTCAAAGCCTGAAATCATTAATGGATTGGGCAGAGCCGAGCTTTCCATTAGCCACAGTGCCTAGGGCTCAAGAAAATATTTTATTTATAGCTTCTTTTAATGTAACAAAAAATATATATTGTAATAATGAATGTATAAAAATGAATCCAGCCTGGACTATATTCATCTTTATATAACACACCCATAAACATTATTTTTATTTATTAATACCTTTTTTAATGAAGGAATTGCCTGTAATGTGGAACTAGGATGGATAGAAGCATTGCATCTAGGGATACAGAAGATAAAACTAAATATTTACTCAAAAATATCCTGCTTGTGTTTTGGAGAGCATAGCTTAAGAAGATTTTTATTTACAGGGTATTATATAAAAATAAGCCTGGAGAAGTTGGCCAACAACCAAATGAAAAAGAAAGTGTTCTATTCAGTGGTACATTTATAGCTATCTGGATTTAATTGCACATTTAACTACAATTGAGCCTGAAAAGTATTTGAAGCTAGGAAGCTGGATGACCTTGAGACTGATAACCAGAACCTCCATTCCTCCTACTACACTGTGGCACATAGGTATCTTTTAAATAGGTTATAACCAGGTTGAGATAATGATCTGCTTGCCTTTTAAGTGTCCAAAGGTGCTTTGGACTGCTGTAGCTTCTACGGAAATAGTTTCTACTTGGAGCAGCCTCATTTAATTACCTTAGCATACAACACGAATGTTAGTATTTTCTGTTTGTGCCATGTTGTGGAAAAGGTGAAGAAATACTGCCTACTCTAGGCTTGAGTTTTTTATCCGTCAAATGTAAACATTGGACAAGATGAACTCCAATTCAATTCAACAAACATTTTGAGAGGAAATAATAATAATAATAATAATAGTTATAATAATTATAATAATAATAATAATAACTATTATTATTATTATTATTATTTTTGAGAGATCACTTAACTAACTTCCGGGATTCAAAGATAAACAGAATGTGGTTTGTCCAAAGTCATGTATTTCAAAGAGTTCATACCCTCACTGGAGAGACAGGCATGAAATCATCTCATAATACAAATCACAGTGTGATAAATTTGAAAATGAATATTAATCAAAGTCATATTAAAAATCAGAAGGAATGAGTAAATCTAACTACAGAAAAAAACCATGGAGGACTTCAGAAACGAGGTGAGGCTTAGCCTGGATATGAATGTCCTAGCTCCAGAAAAATTGATTAGGATTCATTCTCTAAGGCAAGAGGAATAGGGTCGAAAAATTGTCTAATACTGGAACAACTCAGATAAAGAGAAGTTAGATTACTACTTGTTCAAGAACACACTATGTGTTGTTGGCAGAACTGAGAGAGAAACCAGGTACTTCTTCATAACTCCCAGCATAGCATCAATTGTGCATAATTCTTTATGGAAAAAACTTAAAAACTACTTTAATGTATGTTATAACCTCATAGACAATTCCTAGTTAATGAGAGTAAGAAGAAAACTTGGAATCAATATGAAGAACAGCTTCTTTGTTTCCATTCCCTTGGCATTGGCACAGAGTGTCCAATGCCCAAGTCCTCAGTAATCTCGTAGTATATTGAGTAAGATTGTTGAAATGTGGAAATGCATGAAAATCAGGCATTAGGCTCATTTATAATTTAAGCGAGAAATTAAGTTGAAAGTGGCTCTCTAGACTTATTAAGAATGATAAATGACTGAAATAGGAAATATTAGGAAGTTTAAGTCAACTTAGTTTCTGGTTAAAAATGAATGTGGGCACTTAGGGGTAGAAACAGCATATGCTAATAACACATCACTCAGACACTATAAAATAAGTTGCTCAAGAGACCAAAATATTAATCATTTACTTGTTTTGTTTTCACTTTTTAGTCTGAAAATTTTCAAGTGTAGAGAAAAGTAAAAGGAATAGTACAATGGCCCCCCACTGCCTGTCACCTAGCATCAATAATTATAAATACTCTGCCAAGCCTATTTCATCTAAAGCTCCTACTCCTAACCTTTGTGGGTTTTTGGCTTAAAAAAAAAACAGTTTTATTAAGATGCCATTTATATACCATAAAATTCACTCATTGTAATGATATATTTCAGTAATTTTTAGTAAACTTACAGAGTTGTATACCCATCACCCTGATGCAATTTTAGACAATTTCTATCCCTCCAAGAAGTTTCCTCATGGCTATTTGTAGTTAATCATGGCTCCCACCCTTCTCCCCAGGCAACTATTAATTTTTCTGTCAATATGCCTTTTCTAGACATTTCGTATAAATGGAGCCATACAACGTGTAGTATTTTATGTGCAGCCCCCTTCATTTGGTATAATATTTTGAGGTTTATCCATGTTGTATATGTCAATAGTTTGTTTTTACTGATGAGTAGTATCCCACTGTGGGTATATACATTTTGTTTTTCCATTCACCAGTTAATAAACACTGGATTGCTTCTCGTTTGGTGTTATTATGTATATTGCTACTCTGGATATATGGGTGCAAGTCTTTGTTGGGACATATGCTTACATTTTTCCTGGGTAGATACCTATGGAAATGCTGAATAATAAGTAAGTTTACTTTTAATGTTTAGAGAAACTTTCAAAGAAACTTTTATTTTATATTTTTACTAGCAATAAATGAAGTTTTTACTTTATCTTCATCCTTGCAAGATTTTCAACATAGATTGATCATGTCATCTGTGAATAAATACCATCTTAGTTTTTCTTTTCCAGTCTGGATCCCCTTTATTTCTATTTTCTGGTTGTTGCACTGCCATAATCCCCAGCATAGTGTTGAATAAAGTGACAAGAGCTAGGCATCCTTGTCTTATTCCCGATCTTGGGATAAAAAGCATCAAGTGTGATGTTAGCTTTCTTAGGTACCTCTTACCAGATTAAATAAATTCCCTTCTATTCCTAGCTGCTAGGGATTTTTATTATGACTGTATTTTCCATTGGGATAATCTGTGTTTTTTCTCTTTTAGTTAATATGATGAATTACATTAACTGATTTTTGAATGTTAAACCAACTCTGCATTCTACAGATAAATGACACTTGGTCTATGTATTGTTATTTTCATATGTTATACAACTCAATTTACTTTTTGCTTAGATTTTTCATCCGTATTCATCCAGGTTATTAGTTTGTAGTTGTCTTACTTGTGTAATTTCTCTACTCTTGATTATCAGGATAAATCTGGCCTCTTAAAATTTAAGAGTAGGGAATGGGCAGCCTGGGTTGCTCAGTTGGTTAAGTGTCTGCCTTTGGCTCAGGTCATGATCCCAGGATCCTGGGATCAAGTTACACGTTGGGTCCCTTGCTTATCAGGGAGCCTGCTTCCCCCTCTGCCTGCCTGTCCCCCTGCTTGTGCTCTGTCTCTGACAAATAAGTAAATAACCTTAAAAAAAAAAATGAGTAGGGAAATATTCCTCCTCCTTGAATTTACCAAAGAGTTTGCATAGAATGGATATTATTTATTTCTTAAATATTTGTTAGAATTCACCATCATGGTCAACTGGGCCTAGATTTTCTTTTATAGGAAGTTCTTAAATTACAAATTGAATTTCTTTTCTAGGTATAGGGCTACTTAGGTTGTTTATTTATTTGTAAGTGAGCTTTGGTAGTTTGTATTGTCAAGGTACTTGTCCACATCATCTAATTTGGTGAATTTACTGACAAAGTTTTCTTAGTATTTCCTTTTTGTAAAAAAAAAAATCTACAAAACTTGTAAATATCACCTACTTCTTGTTTCTTCTCTTTATCCTAATTAGACTTCATAGATGTTTGTAAACATTTATATTCTTAAAAGAACGAGAGTTTGCTTCCATTTATTATTTATTATATTAATTTATATATATTTATGTTTAATGTTAATATTAATTAATATTAATATTATTTATATATTTATTATATTATATTTTAATATTTATTATAATTTTTACACTTTCTATTTTATTGATTTCCATTTTTCTTTTATTTCTTTCTTTTACTAACTTTGTATTTTATTTGCTCATCTTTTTTCTAATTTTCTGTAGTACAAGTTGTGGTCATTGTTTTGAAACTTTTCTATATATTCCCTTAGTACTGTTTTAGTGACAGCCCATTAATTGTGATATGTTTTGTTTTCATTCAGTTCAGAATTACTTTTAAATTTGATTTCTTATTGGCCTATGAGACATTTTTTCATTTACAATATTTGGGGATTTTTCAGTGTTCTTTCTAGTACTAATTTCCAGTTTAATTTCATTGTAGTAGTTCTAGAACATAGATGAATCCTTAAAAAATTTTGGAACATGTTTAATGGCCCAGAACATGACCTATTTGGAATATAGTTCATGTGCTCTTGAGGATAATGTGTTTTAAGCTGTTGTTGGGTGGGGTATTCTAACTAAGTCAAGTTGGGTGATAGAATCTTTCAAGTCTTTTACATTATACTGATTTTAGTCTGCGTGGTCTACTAATTATTAAGACAGGGTTATTGATATCTATAATTATAATTGTGGATTTTTATATTTCTCCTTATTGTTCTGTTAGTTTTCTATGAGATGTATAAATGTTTACAGTTGTTATCTTTTATTGAGTCAATTATGATCATTATGAAATGACCTCCTCTTCTATTCCTGGTAATATTCCTTGACCTGTACTTTCCTTTGCCTGATATTAATAAAGCCACTCCTGTTTTCTTTTGACTAATGTTAGTATTTTTCCTCCATTGTTTTACTTTTTGGTTGTTTGTGTAGTTGAGCTATTTGTAGGTTTATAATTTTCATTTGTTTGAATGCCAGGCAATTTGAATTTTACCATGATGGATGCTAGATTCTTTTATATTCCTATCAATATTATTAAAATTACATTTCTTGGATGCAATTAACTGATCATTTGGGGTCTTACTTTTAAGATCAAGTCGAAAAATGGACCTCAGGATATCAGTTAATGTTTTTGAAATTCCTTTCTATCCCGAATCTAAGTTTTGTTTTGTTTTTTTCTGTTCTGGCAGGTCACTGACAGCCTTGCATAGATAATTTTTGTATTTTGTCTTTGTCCCCTAGATGTTTTTGGTAATATCATCACTTTGTCATAAGCTACTTCATTTAACGTGGCATAAATGGTGGCAAAAACTTCATATGTTTTTAATTTAATGAAGCAGTCAATAATTTTTGAATTAAAAATATGCCTCCCTTTTCGGGGCGCCTGGGTGGCTCAGAGGGTTAAGCCTCTGCCTTCAGCTCAGGTCATGATCTCAGGGTCCTGGGATCGAGTCCTGCATCGGGCTCTCTGCTCGACAGGGAGCCTGCTTCCTCCTCTCTCTCTCTCTCTGCCTGCCTCTCTGCCTACTTGTGATCTCTGTCAAATAAATAAATAAAATCTTTAAAAAAAAATATGCCTCCCTTTTATTCTTTAACAGCTTCAGAAAGGTAAATTATGACACAACAGATCTCTGGTCCAACTTTGAACTCCTGGATCTTTGAGTTTCTAAATTCTGGGAGAAGTCATAATTTAATCAGAAGTAGACTGGAGGAGAGGTTTACAGTTGACAACAGGTAGTCATCAGAGAAGCAGGAAGACAGATTACCTCAGAAATAATGACTGACAAATGCACTGTGAAGTACTATATTAAGTGTTGGGCATAATGAGTAATGAGCCGTATTTCTTTAGTCACATTAAAGCAATTTTAGGCCAAATTGTTTGTTCATTATAATGAATTAATATAGTACTTTTAGCTTGAAATAAGTGATCTTCTTACTTAGCAGATCCATTGGGGGTAATAGAAGTGAATGTTTTTCCTCCTATTATCCTTCCCCATATTTTTATTTCAAATTAATGACACTGTTTTCCTCATGACACTATGAATAGTAACATGGAAAATCTTTTTGTTATACCTTGTCACAAATGTAATATTCTCAAGGCAGGTAGTGTTTCCATTATATCTGGATTGTAGGTGGGTCTCATCTTATAACTGACAAGTTGATTATTTGGGTCTAACAGGAAAAAATATTGTGATCAATGGGAAATCTGTGCCTTGAAAGCAGAAGACGCCTTTATTCCACATATTTATCAATTCAATGTATATATTGTTAAATATATAAAATTTAAATTCTAATACTTCCCTCAAATAGTACAGAAGAGTTTGTGTATCAAATGTAAGACATACTTCAGTATTCATAATTTTGACCAATTGGGTAAAGATGAAGGTGAGATGGAGACCAATTTTTAATTAGATGTTACAATAGAATATAAAATTTCAAGTAGAACATGAAATTTTCAAGTAAGTTAGCACACAAAATATTCAGAGTGGAGAAAAAAAAAGACAACATCTGGGTATCACAAAGAGGGTAGTCATTTTCAGTGTAATGAAAGGGTCATAAGAACCACACATTTTGGATATAATGGAAGAAAGTAATACCTTTTTAGTAACAAAGTTACAAAGTTTCTTCGTGGAAAAAGAGCTTTGAGGAAGTGTATAGCAAAGATGAAAAATTTATTCTAGATGGTAATGATATAAAAAGACAATATCCTAGGACAGACTCAGTAGAGACAAGGAGGAGGATCGATACTGCTTACATGAAAAGGAATCCTTATTTGCTCAGAAAAGTGACTCTGCTCTTAGGTATACTGAGGGGGTATTTTTCTATCCCTGGTGAGGAGATACTGGAATTTGACATGAAAACATCACTTTATATAAAATTTATGCCAGTGTTGAATGTAGGACACTAAATACAGTTCTCTTTTCAGAGTATGTGTTCAGTGATGATCTGGAGTTCCAGTTAAAGAACCTCTCTAAATATTGCCATGTAGAGAAATTTCTCACTTAGATGATGGACTTTGCCACTGCAGTCAAGATTCAGGTGTTTATGTCGGGCACAAAAATATAAATATCAATCTTTAATGAAAGTTTGTGTAAGTAAACCATATAATGATCCCATAGTTTACAATCATTAATGTAAACCCAATATATGGTTCTCTCTTCCATTACTATACAGCTAGTATATACAGTGAAATTATACATTTCAAAATGACTTATATTTTAAAATTGGCATTGTGGAAAATTAACCTTCATATCCCCTAAAATGGTTATACCATTTAATAAAATAATACAAAGAAAACATTATTAAGGAGATTTTTTTTTTAAGATTTTATTTATTTTGGCAGACAGAAATCACAGGGAGGCAGAGAGGCAGAGAGAGAGGAAAGTAAGCAGGCTCCCCGCTGAGCAGAGAGCCCAATGCGGGGCTCCATCCCTGGACCACTAAGGAGAATTTTTTGCCACGTTGTATTATTTTTTCCTGCTAAGGTTGGCCGTGACCATATTTCTCACCAGTGCCTCTAGATGTGAATTCATTTTTTGTTTCCAATAACTTTCAAACATGAACATTCAGAAATTAATGAAATGAAATGAAAATAGAAATGGCTGCTTATTGTTGGTCTGTGAATGTGTGTTTGTACATGTGCTTATGTTTATAGGTCTTTCTGTTTATTACTGTAAAAATAGAGAAGATAAAAAAATTCTTCACATACAAATAAAACTAAACTGGGAATCAACCAATTCCCTGAAAGAAGTAGTGGGAAAATACAGAAACCTGCAAAAAGAGACATGAGTAAAACATGTTTAAAAATATTGTTCCTCAGGGTGCCTGGGTGGCTCAGTGGGTTAAGCCGCTGCCTTCGGCTCAGGTCATGATCTCAGGGTCCTGGGATCAAGTCCCGCATTGGGCTCTCTGCTCAGCAGGGAGCCTGCTTCCTCCTCTCTCTCTCTCTCTCTCTGCCTGCCTCCCTGCCTACTTGTGATCTCTCTCTGTCAAATAAATAAATAAAAAATCTTAAAAAAAAAATTTAAAAAAAAATATTGTTCCTCATCTATTATGTCATTTTATTTCTGAGAACTCTGAGAGGTTAGTCAAGAGAGGTCTTATGAGATGGAAAAGGAAAGCTCTGAGAATTTCCAAGGTCAGGCAGCTCCATCCCCTACTATTTTCTCTGAAGATAGAAACTTAGGAAACATTTCTTTTTAACACCAGAGGTAGAAGAGAGAAAGAATAAAAGATAGGAAAAATGTCTTGAAAATGACCAGAATCCTCAGAATTAGAAGACTCAACGATCATGTAAGAATAAAGTTGTGAAACTGATTAATACTTGTAAGTGATTGCACAATAGGTGAAAAAGAATGTCAGAAACAGAGAAGTTAGAATATGTATCACTGTCCATAGTCACAAAGTCACACACTGTGCACCTGATTTTCTTTTTCTGTCATCAGTGTGAAGAAATCAACTCCCTCTGGATATTTCTCTTACAGCCAAGTACCATCCAACACCTGTCACTAATGTCTGCTGACTGATGTGATTCAGATAATACTGAAAGTGCTCAGTAGCATTTGAAGGGGTTATTTGGCAAAGGCAGAAGGGATGGAGATCTCTACTTTCCTATGGAGAAAGCCTAAGCAGGTCATGTGGGGTTCCATTTTCCCTGGCGGTTTTGATTTTACTGTCAGTGCCCTGAAGCACTTTGGGCATTATAATTTCAGCCTTGTTTTATTGGTCCTTACTGACCCTTTATGATTATGTCACTTCCGTTCCCCCTGCTCAGTGGGTGAGTATGTTGGGTATCTTCCCTTGCCTCTCCATATTCACTCTTTGCCATTCTCCAACATGCTCTGCTCTTGTCTTCTGGACTCAAGAGTGAACACTGGATTTTGCCAGTCAGTAGCACCAACAAGAGACCAGAAGGAAGAAAGGAGAGGCATGGAAGAAGTGATATTTATTTCCCTGGCTCTTTCCTATGGGATTTGGTGGGTCCCTCCATCTAGTCTCAGCTTTTTACAGGTGACTCTCATTTCTTAGCTCTGTCCTTCTAATTTGAATAGTTGCTCTCACTCTTCATCTGCTTTTAGGCCTAGGGTGGTAAATTCTTCTCCCCCTTAGGGTCCTGCACTATCCCTTCTGGTTTCCCTATATCCTGACCATATTTTGTTAAAAAAAAAGTCTCTTATTAGATTCTCATCAAGTTACCCTAAGTTAATATAATTCCATTATGCCATCATTATGCCATTTGTTTTCTCTTGGATCCTTAACTGATAAAATGCATCTAAGAAAAATCAGTCAACCAATGTACATTTACTGTCACTTACCCCCTCACCAGGACTCTAGTGCACAATACTCTGAAGAACAGTAAACTATGTGAAGAGTTTCTGGTCCTGGCAGAGAGCTGAGTACCATACCCTCTGGAGGTTTCCAGGATAGAGCAGGAGGCTGTCAAGGGACAGATGTGTGTGAAGCTGAAGAACAAATCTGATAAATTGGTCCAGAGCTCAATAGTTCCACAAAGTAGGCTCAGGACAAGAGTATGCTTGAGTCATATCAGGACCTTGCCCAGAGCCTACTTTGATATCATCTCAGGACAGAGAAAACAATCCAGATATGATCTTTGGATTTTTTTGAGTTTAAGCACCATATCTCCTATCCAAAGGAAAAAAAAAAAAAAAGCAACCACCACTACCACCAACAACAAAGCTAGAACCATACACTTCTGTTGGAAGAATGTCCCCACTGCCTTTTTTTAAAGGTCCTGAATATTTTTCTGGGGGAGTACACTAGTTGCTGCCTCTACGTGCTATGTTTACCTGTCAGTCAGGTGCCATTATGGCTCCCTCTACCTTTGAGGCACCCCACTACACTTTACCACTTCCGAGGCAGATGTATGGACGTCAAAACCTAAAACTCATATCTGTCAAGTTGCCTATAGGATGTTTAGCATGTTTAGCAAAAAGGAAAGTTTGCAAATAATCAGTGAAGTTTGGAGGTTGAGTGTGTATTTTAATTATCTTGGCACTTCCGAGCTCTGATTAACAGATTTGGATGTGTAAGATTCCAAATGTCTGTACATTTGTATAGGACAGGGGAATTTGCTTTTCAAGGGGCCAATTATAGTGAAAGAAAGTGGAACTCCTCTGGTGTAATATAAGGAAAAAGATTGCCCCAAGGTGACCCCAGGTGCTTAATCTAGGTTTCCTGAAGATGAGCTAGCTGGGTCCAGTAAAACATGGGTTTTTGCATTGCACTGGAGACCATAAAGTCCTGTAAAGGCACTGAGCAGGGAGCATTCTCAGACAGCTCCTGTGACTAGGTGGCATTCTAATCCAGATAGCCAGAGGAGGTTGCTTTCATGCTTGCCCTTCAAGAATTGAGAGCGATGTGCAGGAGATATTTTCTCTTTGTTCTCTCTTGGACTTCTGTTGCCTTACACCTGGATCACTTCTTTTTGTTTATGACACCTGTTGGCTCTCTGTAGCCATTTGAGTTTTCAAATTGGAGACAATATAGAGAATAGAGGGATGGAGAGTATACAACTCCTTAGGGATTGCACAGACCCACTGTTCAATATGAAGGCAAAAGTAACTTGTAACTAACTTAAACCGAAGATCTTGACTTTGAAACTGAGTAGATAGAACCAACAAGTCAGGGTCTGAGTAACTGAACAAGCAATCTCAAGTTGGGAAGGAAGTGAAGATAGAGCCATCAAGAACAAAAGGGTATGTGGATTGGTGGGAGTTATATAGCTGACCAGAGATTGAAACCCAGCAAAGACAGTTAAGAGCCTAAATGAATGAGTTGAACTTAGACTGAATATAATAATGAGATACTGTTTATCAGCTGGATACCTAACTTATTTACTGAGAATACCCCACAATGTAGTTAAGTAGTTTATAAATCAGTAATTTTGTTGTGTTAAATAGACACTGAAGGAAGACCTGCTCCAGAAGAAGGGAAAGGGGTAAGTTTCTGTCATCAAGTTCTTGGAGACAAAAACTCTCACCCTTATTTCTTTTGTATGAAAATAGTAGACAAGTCCTTAACATCCAAAATATTTGAGAACTTTCTTTTTAGAAGCTACCCTGGGATGACTGTATGAAAACCCATTATTCTTTTCTGTAAATTTCTGGCTATTTTTATTGCAGAAAATGAGTAGGTAATGAGATCACTGAAGGTTTTTCTAATTGAAACATACTGTGGTCAGTTATTTTGAGATGAGATAGGAAAAAGGACATGAGGGACTGCTGAAATCCAAGTCAGTGCGGTGGTACTCATTAAGGCCAGCCCCGTGTTGGCATGGCAGCTACGAGGTAATGATGTGACTTCCAGCTTTCCTAAAGCTAATGGGGTGATAGTCTTCCATAGCTATGCTCAGGCGAATATTAATTTGTTTTTATCATCTCTCTTTCTCTCCATACAAAGAAATGTTTAAAGTTGCCTCCCTAATATCTCTATTTCTAATCAAGTTTCAAAGGCATATATCTTTTTAACTCCAAAGGAAAATACTGTTTTATAAAAGCTGTCTACATAAAGTAAACCTTCATATGGCCTTTGAGCCCAAGCTATATGGCTTTAAGGAGGAAAACTCTTTATGCCTACTGACAGGGGAGGGCAGAGCCACACCAACACTCTCCTCCTCTCTGCCAATTTGAAGAGGATTCTGGTTCTCTGTAATTTTAAAAAGAACACCTTGTGGAGGCTTTAAAGCAACCCCAAAATATTAGAACGCTCTGACTCTACTGATTTCCTAAGAGCACATTAGGAAATGAGTCTCCTGGTTATTTTATTTTTTTAAAGGAGGAGAGGGTTGGATGCTATTATCTCCAGAGCACAAATTTAGACTTAGCTCGTATTAGCCATAATGACCTCAAGCTGGTCATGTGAGGGAAATCTCACATTTGTACACTCTGCCTTTTCTGTAACCCCTGATTCTTGCTACTACATCTGCCTCCATCTGTCCTGTTCTCCTCTCTTTCCCTCATCTCATGTTAGAGGAGGTACCTCTCCTCTAACCTCTCCTCTACCTGTGCTCCGACTTCCACACCTGCCTTTCCCTTCCCAGGAATCGTAGCTATCCAGTACCTCTCCTTTCAACTGTACTTTCAGATATTCCTACTGAAGAGGCTCTTTCTTTTGAATATGAATATGTTCAAATTTTTTCCATCTGAGAAAAACAAACCAGGCCTCCCTGAACCTTCTTCCTCCCTGCAGTTCTCATCTTCTGGGTGCTTCCCATTGCCAGTTCCTCACATAGCACACACTCCTCAGCTACTCTAATCTAGTTTCCAAGCCCAGTTAGCTCCCGTTTAAGATCTCCCAGTGATCTCCATGATTAAATCCAAACCTTCACTTTAACTTCCCTCTTAACTTTGCTTTCTTTTCTGAAACACTGTGTTTTCTGGGCCACCATGACACTATATATTTCTGGTTTCCTTCTGAATTCTTCTTCTATTCCTTAAACACTTCACCTCTTCTATAGGCTTCTTCCTTCCACCTGACCTGTAATTGTCAGGGATCTCAAGTTTGAACTTTAGGACAATCGCTGATTCCAGTTTCTACTTTTCTCTTTGTATAATATCACTGGCACACATATGACTTAAATTACCACTATACGTATATCGATGACTGACAAAGTTATATCTCTTTGTCAGAGTTCTTCTTTGAGCTGTAGATGTAGGTATTCCAGCTTTGTGCTTATTACTGCTTGAACACCTGAAATGGATGGCCACCTACACATAAACTGAACAAAACTGGCCACCAAACTGAACTCATCTTCTACCCAAGCCTAATCCTTGTGCAGTGTTTCTTAACTCAGGGAATGACCTCACATGTCCTTGATTCCATAAGCAAAAACGTAGGAATCATCTATAATCTTCCTCTTCTTTACCAATCCATGTCCCATATCATAACATCCTATTGATTTTCTCAATATCTTTCATCTTCCTCCACTTCTTTCTATAATCCATTGCTATAATTTCTTGCTTGGACTCCTCTAATAGCCTCCCATTTGGAGCTCCTATGTGCATGCTTACCCTACTTTAATTAGTCTACCAAATGGCTTTGGTGGTAATAATCTTTAAAAAAGTCTTTATTAACTTTAAATAATAATATTAAAAAATACAAATCTACTTATGTCATTCCTCTGTTTAATGCTTCCAATGCTTTCTACTTGTGCTCATGGTGAAGTCACAGATACTTAACGTACCCCCTGTGTCCTTAAATTATTTGGCCCTTGCCTGCCTGTCTAACCATATCTCCCCCTCTCCTTAATCCCTGTTTCTACCACTGGCCTTGTCAGTTCTCTAAATATTCTGAGTTCCCCTTGTCCCTAAACCTGCAGTTATACTGGCCTCTCTGCCTAGAATATTTTTACTTATCACTAACTCCTATTCTTGTTTAAGTCCTATACATCTTTTACATCTCAGCATAAACATCATTATCTTGGGCAAGCCCTTTCTGACTCACTAGTTTTAGTCAGGACTCCTATTGATAGACTTTTGCTTCATAGCACTTTTATTTTAAAGATTTTATTCACTTATTTGCTGGAAAGAGAGAGAGAGTGTGTGTGAGTACACAAGCAGGGAAGAAGCAGGCTACCCGCTGAGCAAGGAACTTGATGTGGGACTTGATCCCAGGACCCTGGGATCATGACCTGAGCCAGAGGTAGATGCTTAACTAACTGAGCCACACAGGCATCCCCTTTTCCTTCATAGCATTTCATTCAACTGTAATTTTAAAGTTTAAAATATGACAGTTTGTTAATGTTTATGTAATGTACAAGACTGGAAATTCCATAAAGACAGTTGTGATTTTCTAGGAAGTTACTTGTAATATAGAAATCCAATAAGCAACATCTTAATATCAATGTTAGCAATAGACTTAAGATATGATGGGGTCAGTGACAATCACCAGTAGACCCAAGACTTACGCAGGTAAAAATAAAGGCATGGAAGAGAAGAACTGAAAAGAATGGAAGGTATTGGAGGATCAAAGACACAGGGTTTAACTGTCTCTTAAATGAGGGATGCCAAGGAGATTTCAGCTCATATATTATCTTTGATCTACTGTTCTTATCTTCTAGGGGTGATGTATTGAGAGGGATTTTGAGCTTGTATTAGAACTCAGAAAAGAAGCATTGCCATTGATTAATGATGTCTTTCCCAAAGTGGGAGAGTGAAGTGGGGGCATGGGTATTCTAAGTTCACCATGTCTGTTAAAAGGTAATTCCAAGTAATTATGTTCCAAGTCTCAGTTTGCCAATAATACTGGGTAAGACTACCTCACTTTAAGAAAATCCACTAAGGAAATAAATTTACTAAAAACAAGAAATCAAAATAAAAGAAAATTATAAATACCAAACACGAAAACCAAAACTCAAAAGTGGGAGAAAGCTTATGGGTATAACAACTGATTTTACCAAGGAGCTTTTACTTGTACTAAAATTTCATAGTCAGTTTTCCCAATGCAGGTAGCATAATAATATTAACATATTTTTTTTAGCCTTTACCATATTTAATACAATGTGATACAGCTTTACATTTGTTAATTCATGTAATCCTCACAGTACCTTATGAGGTAAATACTATCACTATCCCCATTTTATAGACAAGAAACTAAAATTCAGAGAGATTAAATAACTCATAGAATTGCTTAAAACACAATGCAAGAACCAGGACTTCAATCTGGATTTCTAAGATTTAAAAAAAAAGACATGCATTCTTATGTTACTAGAAGATATGTGTTTTATTTATTTATTTATTTATTTAAGATTTTATTTATTTATTTGAGAGAGAGAGAGGAAGGGAAAACCCAAGAGGGGGGAGGGGTAGAGGGAGAAGCAGACTCTCGGCTGAGCCCTGATACAGGGCTCAATCCTGGGACTCGGGGATCATGACCTGAGCCAGAGGCAAACACTTATGCCCAGGCATCTTTAAAAGTTCTGTTTATATACAACTTTTTAGAAAGACCTTAAGGAAAATAAAAAGATATATTTGTAAATGAAGTAAATCCTACCCAATAAAGAACACACTTACCAATATTTTTGTTGAAATACTGACAGATACAATTTTGAAGCTCTAGAAGGACAGCTAAAAGGAATAGTTTATCATAAAACTATGAAAATTTTTAATCCAGGGAGTTATTTTTTTGTAACTGCAGGATGATTAATTAATGGTTTGCTCAATTATTTGTTGAAGCATCCAAGTAAAACTAATCAGTATATTTCTAGAGTCATTGCTTTCCAGTTTTTGATAAACACTACTAAGTGTTTTCCAATCTTAAAATCATGCTAGGCTTCTGTATTAATTCTTGAAAATGGTAATTTATAGCCACAATATAACATGTAAATTCTTGAAATACCCTTTTATTTGGATTGAGTCAAGATCTCTTAAGGAAATATTTGTGTGATGAGACTTGCCTTGAGAAATGACTGTAGTTGATAAAAATGTAACATAGCCAGAAAATGTAAGTATTTCTTTAAGTTTTTGTAAAAGGGAGCACTTTGATAATAAGAGCTCTATAGACTCAAGCCAAGATCAGCTGTTTTTCTAAAATAAAAATTGAGCAGCTGCTAGAACTACCAGCCATGTCTTTCCTAAGCATGGTAAATATTCTAAAATGACAAGAGAAACCATGGGCGTGGTATGATGTTTATATCTGATACTTTATTTTATATCAATCGAAAGGATTTATTTTTCTATATCAAGGAGATATTCAGCCATTAACTTTTGTCAATGGTTTTCTCTCTTTAGTTTTTTTAAATAAGATAATCTGTTACCTCAAGGTGCTTTGTCATAATGCCTAAACCAAGGCCTGAACTTGAAAGAAAGCAGAGGTTCTTTTGTGTTATTCTGCTATCAGGAGATAGTCATAATTATAAAAATCTCAGTTGATCATGTGAACTCTGGCTCTTTACACCAGGAGTTATCAAAGGTTTTCTGTAAAAGGCAAGGTAATAAATATTTTAGACATTGTGGACCATATGGTCTACATTACAACATCTGATGTTGTAAAATAAAAGTGGCCATAGGCAATATATAAATGAATAAATGTGACCGTGTTCTAATATAACTTTATTTGCAAAGCAGACAGGAGACCATATATAGTCTATGGGTTATAGTTTGCCAACTTTTGCTTTGTACATTCACTCAGGTTGTTACCCACCAGTTCCTCTTCCTAAGATTAAGATTGTGCAGGTCGAAATACCACTCGAGCTATGTTTTCCAGACAAGATTAAGTTTTGCAGTGGCACTAAAATATTTATCACCAGTCTTCTATTTTGGATCTGAAAAAGACCTTTGAAATATCAAATGATGGATGGCCTTTTTTCCTTTCTGTCTGTCCCCACTCCCTTCTTTCCTTCCTTCTCCCCTCCCCTGCCTACCCCAGTTTCTGTCTCACACATCAGCAGATATTTTTTGAAGCCCAAGTGTACATTAGCTGCTGAAATAGAGTGGTGGTTAAGATTTAGCTTTCCGACTTAGAGATGCTTTCAGTCAATAAGGGAGGCAGCAGAATAAAGAGACCATTTCAATGCATTGCTTTAGATATTACAGTAAAAATAGGAGAATAATATTATGTGAACAAACTGTTTCAGCTTTGGAGGGGCAGTGACAGTTTTCCAGTTGGGTGTAGTAGCTAAACTTAGATTCGAAAGATGAGTATTATCCAGACCAATGTCAGGGAAAGGTAGTCTGAAATGTGTCCCAGCAGGCAGGGTTTCATAACAGGGCTGGAGGTATAGGTATAAGAAACCATGTGGAGCTCATTAAAGTGCAAGAACAAACGTGCATAGAGTGCAGATGAAATTGATAAAGGATGAAGCTGGAAAGGTAGTAAGGACCAGAGCAGGAAGGACCTTTTGGACACCCTAGTTCGGGTCACCCTTTATCTTGCTAGGACAGCTCAAAAATCCTCCTACTTTGTTTTCTGATCCCTAACATGACCCACCCTCTTCAGTATATTCATACCACTGCAAGAATGATCACGGTCCAACGTAGTTCGTTTTTCCTTACTTAAACTCCTTCCATGGATACTCATTGCTCTCAGAATTCTTACCAGTTGCTAAACAAAACCCCAAAACCAGAAGGATAAAGATCTGGTTCTGACTGCATCCCCAGCCTCATCTTTTGTCAGCTCCATCTCCGTACTTTGGTTGTTCTTCTTTTTTTTGAAACGTCTTTAATATCTTCCAAATGTGTTTTTATATTATCTTTTGTTGGATTTATTCCTAGGTACCACAGACACGTTATAGCCTTTGTTGCTATTGAAAATCGTATCCTTTGTTCTAATTACATTTTCTAATACCTTGCTATTGGCATAAAAATGTAATTGATTTTTACATATTGATCTTATGTCTAGTCTACTATTAATTCTAATAGTTCATTCAAATATTCTTTTGGGGTTTTCAGGTAAGGAATTCATATCAACTACAAATAATTTAGCTTTGCTTCCCTTCTATTCTTTATAGCTACCTGCCTTCTCCTGTACTTTTGAGCCCTCTAGTACCTCCAGTACAATGTGGGAATGACATGGTGTTGACTCATAATCTTGTTCTGATTTTGAAGGACTGCTTTCACATTTATATTAAGTATTCTCTTTATTTTCGGGTTTTTGAAGATAGCTTTTGTTAGCTTAAGGAAATAAATCTTTTTTTTAATTTTTTTTTTAATTTATTTGACAGACAGAGATCACAGGTAGACAGAGAGGCAAGCAGAGAGAGGAAGGAAAGCAGGCTCCCTGCTGAGCAGAGAGCCCGATGTAGGGCTCGATCCCAGAACTCTGGGATCATGACCCAAGCCGAAAGCAGAGGCTTTAACCCACTGAGCCACCCAGGCGCCCCAAGGAAATAAATCTTATTTCTACTTTGATGAGGATTTTTAACAGAAACAAATATTAAAGTGAATGGATATTTTCCCAGGACTCTCTTGAGGTGATCAAATAATGTAATATGAGGAATAACATGGTAGCCTCAAATCTGCATTTCTGGGATAAATATTGCTTTTTAAAAATGCATTTATGGATTATATTTATTAATATTTCTTTAGATTTCAAATCGGTGTTTGTAATTGAGATTAGTCTATAATTTTTTTCGTCCTTATAAAGTTATTTGGTTTTGATGGTAAGATAATCCTAACTTCATAAAATGAGTTGTGAAAAGTACTTTCTTTTACAACCTTTAGAAGACTCTGTGTAACAATGGAAATAACTGCCTTTGAATTTTGGTAGAATTTACCTTAAAATCATCTAAACCTAGTGTTTTTTTGTGGGTATACGCTAACTACTTATTCAGTTATTTATTTATTTATTTATTTATTTATTTATTTATTTATTTTTTAAGATTCCATTTATTTATTTGACAGAGATCACAAGTAGGCAGAGAGGCAGGCAGAGAGAGGGGGGGAAGCAGGCTCCCTGCTGAGCAGAGAGCCCAATGTGGGGCTCTATCCCAGGACCCTGGGATTATGACCTGAGCCGAAGGCAGAGGCTTTAGGCCACTGAGCCACCCAGGCGCCCCTTCTTATTCAGTTTTTTAAAGTGGTTTATTTTCAGTGAAGTTATTTTTTTTTCCCTAGGAATGTATTTTGATCTAGATTTTAAATGTATTTTGTCTTCTATAAATCTTTGCTATAACAATTTATTCTCTTTTTTATGTTAAATATTTGTCTTTGTGTGGTTTTTTGGTTTATTCTTCTTCATGAGTATTACATGAGATTTATAAATTTCACTGGGTTTCGCATTAACCAAATTTTAGCTTTATTGATCTTACTCATTTTATGTATTTTTTTCTGTTTCATTAAGTTTTATTTGTTTTATTTCTTTCTTTCTATTTTCTTTTGGTTTATTTTGTTGTGCTTTTGCTATCTTATATTGGAATTGTATTTCATTAACTTTTATTCTTTTTTTTCCCCTTAACATGAGCATTTAAATCTGTAAAATTTCTTCCTTATATTTCTTTGCATGAAATCCACAATATATTAGAGAAACAGAAGAACAGATGTTAGAAAAGAATTGGTTCACATGATTATGGAGGTTGAAAAGTCAGTCAGAGGTATCATTCAGACCAAGTCTGAAACCTGAGAACGTTTTGTGTGTGTGTTGGGGAAGGGACTAATGGTATAAGCTCTGATGATCTTGAGTCGGAAAGCCCGAGAACCAGGAGTCCCCGATAGATGACTCAGATCAACCAGAGAAAAAAAAAAAATTTGCCCTCCTCTGCTTTTTTTTTTTTCCTTCAAGACTTATTTTTATTTTTGAGAGAGCATGTTGGAGGGAGGGGAAGAGGGAGAAGGGGAAAGAGAATCTCAGGCAGACTCCCCAATGAGCCTGGAGCTCAGTAAGGGTCTTAATCTCACAATCCTGAGATCATGACATGAGCCAAAATCAAGAGTCAGACCCTTAACCAACTGAGCCACCCAGGCGCCCCCTCCTCTGCCATTTTTTTCTATTCAGGCCACAAATAGAGGACGATATCCATATTTAGAGGAGAGTGCTGTTCAGTTTACCAATTCAAACTTTAATCTCTTCTGGAGAACACCTTCAGAGACACATCCAAATATGATGTTTTACTAGCTATCTGAACATCCTTTAGCCCAGTCAAGATGATATGTAAAATTAACCATCACAGTTTTTATATGTGTAGGTTGAGATTTTTCTATTTTCTCATTATTTAGCTTTGAGTATTTTTCTAGTTTTCGTTATGAATTTTTTGTCTGTGAATTATCTCTGAAAGTTTTAAAAATATCCAAATACATATAGTTTTTAAAGATATTTGTTATTGATTTCTATTTTAATTATATTCTGATAAAAGAAAATAATGTGCTGGATTGAAATTTATTGAGAGTTGACTAATGGCCTAAAAGTGGGCCATTTTAGTAAATGTTCTAGGTTCAGTTAAAAATGTATATTTTTAAGCAATGTGTACTGGTTCCTTACACATATGGAACATGTTTATAATTTTCATTAGCTCAGACTTAATAGTTCTGTTGTCTAGTCTTTGTCCTTCCTTGGGCTAGTTTTCTTGAGTTATAAATTACCAGGTGTTAAAGAGTAGAATTATTTATTTTCCTTGTTCTGTTTATTTTTGTTTGATATTTTTAAAATTATGCTATTAAATATATACAAATTCATAATTATAAATTCTGTTGATTAAAACTTTTCATCAACATGCAAATGGTTCTGTCAGAAGTAGAATGTGGCCCTATTCTGACAAAAGAGAGTTAAATTCCCTTAGAGGGATAACAGCAACAATAACAGATAATCTGCAATATTACATACACAGTGTTAAGTATTCAAATAAAAATGTATGAGGCCAGCCAAGAGACAAAAATGATCAGAAACAAACAAACAAGAAAATCAGTTAACAGAAACAGACTTGAATGTGATTTTAGAAGTATCATAATTACACATGAACTTTAAAATAATTGTGATTAATATTCAAGATAATAGATACCAAGATGGAGAATTCCACAAGAGAACTGGTTTCTCAACTTTTAGATCTCTTATGAAACATAGAATTTAGAAAATGTATCAAGAGAAAAAGCAATGCAGAGTTGTCAGCCTTATTCTTTGTAGTTTCTTTAACTCCAGAATCTTGGTCCCTCAAGCTCTTCTTGTCTTTGTAGCATTAAGCTCTGTTTGTTTCCCCAGTCTTGTGAGAGTGTTGAAGGCTTAAGATGCCGCTTTCTGCACAACTTTAGGTTGACAATTACTTTCTGGCAAATACTTCAAGGAGAAATGAAGCAAAAAATATCACAGTCACCTTAGCATGTCTCCGTTCTCTCTAATCTGGGCTGCTTAAGCTCTGGATGTCTGTGCTGCACTCTAATATGTTAAAGCAGTTGTTTATTCATTTTTATTGTAGATAGAAATTATTCTCCATGGAAAGGTTGGTTTTTACAAACTGATTTTTCATAGACAAAAGTGAAAATCCTCCATACTTCCCTTTTAACAGGATGTTAATTGATTTTTTATTAGTTTTTATTACAGATATTCTTAGGTGCATTGCCACAATCTTTTTCAGTCCCCTTTTCTCAGTTTACTCTCTTTTAGTTTTTGTCTTTTGCTTATTCAAAGTAGAATGCAGGATATATATACACTATTTCTAATATTTTTAATGGTTACCAAGAACCATTCCTATTTGACTTAGTGTAGTCTAAAGTTAATATCTTATCCCTCTTCTGAAACAGGTCAATAATTTCCCAAAGCAAACTTAGAAAAAGAAAAACAAAGGCAACATCACAATTCCAGACTTCAAGTTACATTACAAAGCTGCAGTGATCAAAACTGTATAGTACTGGCACAAAAATAGACACATAAATCAGTAGAACAGAATAAAAAACCCAGAAACGAACCCTCAACTATGTGGTTAATTAATCTTTGAAAAAGTAGAAAATATTACCCCATGGGAAAAAGACAGTCTCTTCAATGAATGGTTTGGGAAAACTGGACAGCAAAATGCAGAAGAATGAAAGTAGACCACCTTCTTATACCAAACACAAAAATAAATTCAAAATGAATTAAAGACCTAAATGTGAGACTTGAAACCATAAAAACCCTACAGGAGAATATAGGATATAACCTCTCTGACATCAGCTGTAGCAACTTCTTTCTAAGTATGTCTCCCAAGGCAAGAGAAACAAAAGCAAAAATAAACTATTAGGATTATATCAAAATGAAAAGCTTCTGCACAGCAAAGGAAACAATCAACAAAACTAAAAGGCAACCTATTGAATGGGAGAAGATATTTGCAAACGACGTATCTGCTAAAAGGTTAGTATGAAAAAATATAAAGAACTTATAAAACTCAACATCCAAAAAACAAATAATCCAACTAAGAACAGGTAGAAGACATGAGTAGACATTTTTCCAAAGAATCTATCCATATGTATGGCCAACAGACACATGAAAAGATGCCCTACATCACTGATCATCAAAGAAATGCAAATCAAACTACAACGAGATATCCCCTTACACTGTCAGAATGGCTAAAATCAACAACACAAGAAACAAAGGTGTTGGTGAGGGTCTGGAGAAAGGGGAACTCTCTTGCACTGTTTGGTGGGGATGCAAACCAGTACAGCCATCCTAGAAAACTTTATGGAGGCTCCTCAAAAAGTTAAAAATAGAACTACTCTGTGATCCAGCAATTGAACTACTGGGTATTTATCTAAAGAATACAAAAATACTAATCCAAAGGGTTACAAGCATCTCTATGTTTATAGCAGCAGCAGCTACAATAGCCAAATTATGGGAACAGCGCAAGTGTCCATTGATTGATGAATGGATAAAGAAGATTTGGTATATATACCCAGTGGGATATTATAAAGTCATAAAAAAAAAGAATGAAATCTTGCTATTTGCAATGACATGGATGGAGCTACAGAGTGTTATGCTAAGTGAAATAAGTCAGTCAGAAAGACAGATGCCATATGATTTCAGTCGTGGAATTTAAGAAATAAAAC
The DNA here is from genome assembly GCF_011764305.1 of Mustela putorius furo. Lineage (NCBI taxonomy): Eukaryota > Metazoa > Chordata > Mammalia > Carnivora > Mustelidae > Mustela > Mustela putorius. The sequence continues at coordinate 36,681,511 of NW_025421998.1, forward strand.
AAATGAGCAAAGGGAAAAGAAGAAGAGAGAGGGAGACAAACCAAAAAACAGATTCTTAACTATAGAGACGGAACTGATGGTTACCAGACGGGAGGTGGGAGAATGGGTAAAATAGGTGTTGGGGACAAAGGAGGGCACTTGCTGTGATGAGCACTGGGTGTTATATGGAAGTGTTGAATCACTGTATTGTATACCTGAAACAAGTATTATACTCAAAATAAGTCAGAGAAAAATCAACAATTACAAATATATTATTTTCATTTGCCTTCTCTCCTGAGTTAAATACTTTGTTTGCTATGTAGTTCCTTCTTAGTAATTTAATCCCACAATGTACATATGATTATTATTTCATGCTTATTATTTCATATTTATTTTCATTTAACACATGGTTATCATTTTATTTTTTTGTTATCCCTTCTTGCGTCTTAAATTCTCCTTCTGATATCATCTGATGTCAATATTTCCTTCTTTAGGCATTATTTTCTTTAGACTTGAAAGTGATAATATACTGGTAATAAAATTTCTAGGTTTCTGTTTGTCTTAAGCAATGATTCTCAAGGTATAGACTATAGAGTTCTGGGGATCCTGAGATACTTTCAGAGAAGGCATAAAACTATTTTTTAAAAAAATACTAAGGTGTTACTTGCATTTTCCTCCATATTGACATTTGCATAGGTGTTGAAAGCAAGGTGCATAGAACTGCCAGTTCCTTAGAAATGTTTTGATGAAGCAGTAAAATGATTAATTTTATTATATTTGACACTGAGTACATGTCTTTTTTGTTATTCTGTTTCAAGAAAGGGGAAATATGCAAAAAGCATATTGTGTACTAAAATGTACATTGGTTGTCCAGAGGAAAAGCATTTGCCCAGTAGTTTGGATTGTAGGATGAATGAACTGCTTTTTCATGGACCACTCCTTTTTTTAAATATTGACTTTCAGACAACCTAATATTATTCAAATTTAGGGTATTTGGCAGAAATTTGTCTTCAACAAAGTGTCAATCTGTCAGTTCAAGGAAAATAACCAGTGATGTCCTGATAAATATTTGACAATTAGCCCTCTGTGGGAGAAAGAAGATTCTAATTTTGTAGACTGGTAGTGAGTTTCTGTGCTGTGAACACTTTCAGCATGGCTGATTTCAAGGTACCAACTTGATGACACTAAACACAGAGTTGAGAATAGGTAATCGAGTCTCACAAACTATTGCAAACAACAACACAAAATATATAGCACACTGCTGAAATCAGTGCCAATAATAAAATCAGAAATTCTAAGTGAGAATTAGAATTTAGGGAAATTTATGTCTACCCACATGAACTTGACAGTTTCCCAATTCATAAACACTTTGCTACAAAGATTATTGGTGATATTAAGGAAGGTATTTCTTTATATCATATGATGAAATGTTTCAATATTAGAAGGTCTGTATAACCCGTTGATTCAGTATTTTCCAAATGACCAACATAACCAAGTCTTGCATGGAGAAGAGTTTTATGCAAAATTCACAATAGACAAATCAGTTTAATGTGATAAAGTACGTAACTTCTTGATAAAATTTTAGATTCCACATTGTGACTAGCCTTCAAGAAACTACCACTTACCAAGTTCTAGTGGGTATCAAATTATCTTAAAAATGCTGCTGAAAGAGGTGCCTGGGTGGTGCAGTCAGTTAATTGTCCAGCTCTTGGTTTCGGCTTAGATCATGGTCTCAGGGACCTGGGATTGAGCCCCATATCAGGCTCCATGCTCAGCATGGAGTCCGCTTGAGATACTCTGTCTCATTGTCTCTCTCTGCCCCTTCCACTTGTGTGCTTGCTCTCCCTCTCGAAAATAAATAAAATCTTTTTTTTTTTTTAAAAAAAGGCTGCTAAAATACTCCTCCCTTTTCCAATTATATATTTGTGTGGGACCACATTTTCCTTATGTTTTTTAACCATATCAGGTTGTCACAATGGAAGGAATTCCTTATTTTCAAAGTGGAAAATGAAATTCCAAGTCTGGAATGACTGTAGCGAATAGAGAGAGGGTCAGAGCAGAGTTATGCTCTCCTCACAGTTGCATTGTTAATGACTGAGAATGGACCCTTGATGTTCCTGTTGTTCTAGGTGCAGAGAAAAGTCCTCCCCAGTTTGGGAGGTGGGCAAACCTAAGTGCCTCAGGGAGAGCCAACGGTGCAGCCTTTCACTCTATTGCAAGGGGATGCATTGTAACGTTTCAGAGCGCTTTGGGGATTATTCTTCTGAGAAGATGAGCTCTCATTTAATTCATTTTGTATTTTGACTGATAAATATTTCTTATTTAGTTTACATGTTTCATGGACCTCTATGGCTTCATTAGGATAGCCTATATTTGACTTTAAGTTCCCAAAAGAAAGGAACTAGCACAGACCACAGCCAAATTTGTATGTAATAAACAATTGATGGTAGTTGATTTCCTTTTATCTTGAGCCTGGGTTATGGCACAAAGTAGATAGTCTGTCTTCCTTACTTACCTAATACAAGGTAATACTTGGGATAAATACCTTATCCTTAGTACCAAGAAATTTACAGCAATTAAGAAAACAACACAGATACAAATATATCTACCTGAAATTGCTACTGTAACAATGGGTATGTTTCCAAAAGTTTGATTGCAAATTAGTTGTTTGGAAGTTGGAAAATATTTTTCACTGGGGGAAAAATATCATACAGGGTATTTGTATCTCTTGATATGGCCAAGTCTAAAAATATCCCAAATATAGTTTTATATAAATACAACAATAATACAGTGTTTCTGTGGGAAACATTCAAAGTTGTCTATCAAAGAAACATCCCTCTCTAGTAGACAAATACTTGATCTTTTCTACTAACATGCACCATTGCAAACATGGAGCTGGGTAGGGGATGGGACAAAAGTATGGAGTGAGGAGAGATGATAGTGACTCTGTGATAGGGAGGGGACTAAGGAAAGAAGGTTGTGAACAGAAATTCCAGGAGTAGAGAAACAAAAGAATCAGAGGGTCAAGTTCTTTACTCAAGATAAGGTGACCTGGTAGGGCACACTGGATTTTAGGTTGGCTCTCCAATCTCCCCATTTCCCCCTAGGCCTAAAAGATTCATCTGCTCTCCCAGTCCATGGTCATTACCTCTTATGTTTCCCTCCCTTGTGGTCCACACATTTTCTCTCCTTGAGCTCTGGATCCTAAACAGTAACATTCATCATAAACAGGACTCTTAATTCATTCAAGGCACTTCTCAATGAATCAGGGAGAAGCAGAAAATGGCATGTTGTTCAGCTTTTAATAAATCCTTGTATTACTTCATCAAACTAAATTTAGTGTTCATCACTTAGGTACTCGGAAAATTACTCAAATTAGAAAACTTGTCATTTTAATATTGTGTTTGTTTCTAGAGAAACTGTGCTAACCAAGAGAGGTCTGATGCAAAGTAAAGAAATTATGCACCTGCACATACTCTTACATACAAAGTCTATATTTTAAGTTATGTTCTATCAATTCCTCTTATCTCTCATATTTCTGTGACCACAACAGCAATATAACCTGCTCGGGAGGGGTGGGGGGAGAAGAAGAGCTTCAAGAGATTGAGAACAGAATAGTAACTGTAGGGAAACAGTTGAGTATGATTTTTATATGTCCACTTTGATGATTTTTCTTTTGACTAACTTATTTAAGGTATAGCTTTCAAGCTGGTTAAGACCTTGATGAAGTTGCCTGTTCCATTAACACTGGTAGCTTTGGGAAAGAATTAACAAACTCTGTAACACACCTAAAAGGAAGGTATTTTATTTTCTTCTACTGGACAAAAGAAATACAAACAGATGAGGGTAAAGTATATAATGACTTAGGAAAAGAAACACTGAAAAGTCCAGACTAACATTAATCACATCAGATATTGTTTATGGGATTGAATCAATCTGACTCTACAGTACTACAACCTAATTTCCTAGCCCCTCCAAAATACTCTATGTATTATTTATTAAAGTTTATTTTTTTATTAAAGTTTATTTTTTAATTGCCATGCAGATATAAGTAGACTCCTGAGAACAATGAATTAGGGCTAGAGAAAGTGAATCACACAATATATGTGTTTTGCCGCATTTATTCTTAAAGTCTATACTTTTTCACTGTTAATAAAGATAGCAGCATTCTGTGTTTCATGCTCATTAATCAGCCAGCAGCTTCATTGATTCTCCCTGTTAGACAACTCTATTCAGAAAACTACCAAGATAGCAGATTCTCTTGCTTATAGAACAACCCCACACATAGCAGCAAAGATTTATCAAAAAGCACATAATCTCTTCTTTTCTACCTCCATGTCTTTGACAGAGTATTTTAGCAACACTACTATGTACATTGATGTCTTTATAATAGGAGGACAAGAATCCTATTATTTTTCTTTGGTAAGATGAAATGTTAGAATACTAACAAGGGTTAAAGATAGTGAATTTTTCATTCTCTTTTAAGAAGAAGCAATATATATTAATATGTATTCTCTTTTCTGACTCAAGAAGACATTTTGGGGGTATTGAAATTTAAGTTTATAAGCAATAAAATTCAGTCTTTATGTTGTATGGTTCTGTGAGATTTGACAACTGTATGGAGTCATGTAACCACTACCATAATCAAGATACAGAACAGGCTCAAAACTTGCCCTTGCCCCTCCAAATGTTCTTGGGCTGCCACTTTATAGTCAGACCTACTTCTTTAACCCTCAGAACCACTGGTCTGTTCTCTATCCCTATAGTTTTGCATTTTCCAGAATGTCAAATAAAAGAAACCATGTAGTATGTAGACTTTTAAATCTAACTTTTTTCAGCCAGCGTAATATATTTGAAATATGTGCATGTTCTTGTATGTATGAGTACTTCATTCCTTTTTATTCTTAAGCAGTAGTCCTTTAAGTAGATTTAACACAATCTGATTAACCATTTTCCAGATGAGGGATTTGTAGGTAGCTTGTAGTTTTTGGCAAATGAAGTTGCTATGTACATTTGTCAGCAGGTTTTTGTACAAACATGTTTTTATTTCATTTGAATAAATGCTCATAGATACTGTGGATAGCATTTCTGGGTGCAAAGTAATTGTGTGTTCAACTTTATACGGAACTGCCAAGATATTTTCCTTGGTGTCTATACCCTTTTTCATATCTACCAGTGATTTATGAGAAGCTGAGTTGTTTGATATCCTTGCCAGCATTGGTATTGCCAGGTGTTTTGTTGTTGTTTGTTTGTTTGTGTTTGTTGATCATTCTAATAGATGGGGAGTGGATTCTTATTCTTTGTTTAATTTCTATTTCTGTAAAGAATAAGGATGTTGATTATCTTTTTATGTGCTCATTTGCTGTCTGTATGTCTTCTTTGGTGAAGTATTTGTTCAAATCTTTTACGCATTGTTATTGAGTTTTCTCATTGTTGAGTTTTGTGGGCTCCTCATATGTTCTGGATGAAAATTTTGTCAGACATGTGATTTGAAAGTATTTTCTGAGTTTGAGACTTTATTTTATTCTTTAATGTCTTTCACAGACCAAACATTTAGTTTTAATAAACCAATTAATCACACTTTTCTCTTATGCCTTATACATTTAATGTCATATCTAAAAAATGATTGCTTAGCCCAAGATCTCAAAAATTTTCTTTTAGAGTTTTATATTTTACATTTATATCTATGCACTATTTTCAGTCTCTCTCTTTTTTTTTTTTTTTGGTATAAGGGAAGAGTATATGTTAAGGGTTATTCTTTTGAACATGGATGTCCAAATGTCCCAGCACCATTTATGAAAGAGCCTATTCTTTCCCTAACAAATTGACTTTGTCCTTTTCTCAAAAATTAGTTGTACTTTTATATATAGGTCAGTATCAGGACTTTCTATTATGTTTTATTGATTTATATGTCCATTCTTTTGCCAAAACCCACACTGTTTCAATTACTGTAGTTTTTTGTTTTGTTTTGTTTTAGATTTTATTTATTCACTTGAGACAGAGAGAGAGTGTGAGAGAGAGAGCATGAGCAGTAGGTGGGTAGAGTTAGAGGGAGAAGGAGAAGCAGACTCCCCGTTGAGCCAGGAGCCTGATGTGGGGCTTGATCTCAGGACACAGACATCATGACCTGAGCTGAAGGCAGACGTTCAACCATCTGAGCCACCCAGGTGCCCCTCAATTACTGTAGTTTTATAATGAATTTTTAAATTAAGTACTGTGAATCTTTCAACTTTATTTTAAAATTTTTGGCCATTCTAGGGGTACCTGGGTGGCTCAGTGGGTTGAGCCTCTGCCTTCGGCTCAGGTCATGATCTCAGGGTCCTGGCATCAAGCCTCGCATCGGGCTCTCTGCTCAGCAGGGAGCCTGCTTCCCCTTCTCTCTCTCTGCCTGCCTCTCTGCCTACTTGTGATCACTCTCTTTGTCAAATAAATAAAAATAAAATCTTTAAAAAAATTTTTTTTGGCCATTCTAGTTCCTTTGATTTTCCATAAATATGGTATATATATGTTCTCATCCTTTTAATCTATATCATTTAAGTTATTTTTATAGGCAATTTATCTCAGAATCTTTTTAAAAATCCAACCTGATAATCTTTGTCTCTTAATAAGTAAATAAGTTTAGACTATTTGTATTAATGTAATGATTTATGTGGTTGGATTAAGTTGACCATTTTATAACTTTTCTGTTTTTCTCCTCTGATATTTGTTTCTCTGTTCTCCCCTTCATACCTTCTTTTGGATACTTGAATTTTTTTAAACTATCATATTTTAGTTTATGTATTAGAATCTGGATAATATCACTCTGTATTTTTAATGGTTTCTTTATTTTTAAAATATATATACCTAACTTTTCATAGTCTTTTTAGAGTTAGTATCTTACCACTTAATATAAAAAATAGAGGTGTTACACAACTAGTCAGAAGATCAGTAAGAAAAGGAAGGATTTAAACAACACTATAAACCAACTGGACCTAACGGATATAAACAGAAGTACTTCATCCGACAACAGCAGAATACTTCCATTCATTGCTGGTGGGAATGCAAAATGGTACAGCCACTTTGGAGGACAATTTGGCAGCTCCTTACTCTTACCATATGATCCAGCAGTTGCCCTCCTTGCTATTTACCCAAAGGAGTTAAAAACTTAAGTTCACACACACAAAAAAGGGTATTTATAGCAGCTTTAGTCATAATTACCAAACCTTGGAAGAAACCAAGATGTCCTTTAGTAGATGAATGGATAAACCATGTACATCAGACAATGGAATATAATTCAGTGCTAAAAAGAGATAAGCTATCAAGCCATGAAAAGATATGGAAAAGCCTTAAGTGCATATTACAAAATGAACAAAACCAATTTGAGAAGAATATATACTGTATAATTCCAACTGTGTGACATTGTAGAAAAGGCAAAACTGTGGAGTCAATAAAAAGATTGGTGGTTTCCGTGGGTAGTGGGAGGCAGAGGGTTGCAGTGCGGTGAATAGGCAGAACACAGGATTTTGGGGGCAGTGAAAATACCCTGTATAAGGATGAATATATGTCATTATATATTTGTCCAAACCTACAGAATATACAACACGGGTGATTACGATATGTCCATGTAGATTCATTTTTGGTTTAAAAAAAAATAAGTACCATCCTAGTGAATGATGTTGATAATGGAGGAGCCTACGTATATATTGGGGACAGAGGTATATGGGAAATCTCTGTACCTTCCTCTCAACTTGGTTATAAATCTAAAACTTTTCTAAAAGAAATGAAGTCTTAAAAAAAAAAAACCCACAATGAGTTATTACCTCACACCCACTAGAATGGCCTCTTTCTTTCTTTCTTTCTTTCTTAAATTTTATTTATTTGTCAGAGAGGGAGAAAAAGAGAGAGGCAGGCAGAGCAGAGAGCCCAATGTGGAACTCAAACCCAGGACCCTGGGATCATGACGGGAGCTGAAGGCAGATGCTTAAGTGACTCAGCCACCTAGGCATCCCCAGCCACTGTAAAAAGAACAGAAAATAACAAGTGTTACTGAGGATGCAGCAAAGTTGGAATCTTTGTGAAGTGGGAATTTAAAATGGTGAGCTGCTTGGAAAACAGCAAGGAACTTCCTCAAGAAATTAAAAGTTGAATTACTATATGACCTAGCAATCCCACTTCTGGGCATATATCCCGTAGAATTAAAAACAGGATTCTTGAGGAAATATGTGCACACCTGTGTTCATCACAGCTTTATTCACAATAGCCAAGATGTGGAAGCAATCTGAATATCCAAATGAATGGGTTAAAAATATGATACACACACACAAAGTAAAGTATGATGCAGCCTTAAAAAAAAGGAAATCCTATCACATGCTACTACATGAACAAAACTTCAGCGTATTTTGCAAAGAGAAATTAGTGACAAAATACCATACATATGATTCCACTCATATGAAATATATGAAAGTAGTCAAACTCATAGAAACAGAAAATAGAATGGTAGTTATCAGAGGCAGGTAGGAGTAAGAATTAATCTTCAGTATATATAAGTTTTAGTGTTGAAAGATGAAAAAGTTCTATAGATCTGTTACACAATAAAGTAAATATACCTAACACATGCTGAGCTGTAAACTTAGAAATGGCTAAGACGAGAAATTTAGTGTTATGTGTTTTTTACCATATTTTAAGAAAAAACCAAAACAAAACCACTAAAGGTGCCTGGGTAGCTCAGTTTGTTAAATGTCTGTCTTTAGCTCAGGTCTTGATCCCAGGGGCCTGGAATGGAGCCACAGGTCCCAGGTGGGCTCTCTGCTCAGCAGGGAGTCTGCTTCTCCCTCTAACCCTCCCTCCTGCTTGTGTGCTCTCTCTCATGCTCTTTCTTTGTAATACATATACAAAATCTTTTAAAAAATTTTAAAAAAGGAGGAATGAAGTGATGATAGTCACTCTCCTTTAATAATTAACAAGCAGAATTCTAATGTTATCCTTATTTTCCCTCTAAATGTAGTCTGATAATTTTTTTTTGTAATTTATAAGAACTGATATTTCAAAGGTTTCTCTTCTGAATGGTCATAAACTTGTGTAATGCTTGATGCTGGAGGAGTGACTTGTAATAATAAAATCATCACAATACAACACATAAAAAATAGAGGGCTTACAATCTTGTAGGCCCCTTAACTCTTCTCCCTTATGTTATAGTTGTCCATTTACTGAAATTTTCTCCCCAGATGATACTATAATTTTTATTACAACTTTGAAACATATTTTAAATAACTAAAGAAAAATATGTAACCTATTACATTTTCCAAAATGTTTACCATTCTGTCATTCCTCTTTCATTCCTGAAGTTCCTGCTTCAACCTAAAAAACTTTCTCTAGCATTTCTTGTAGGGAAGATCAATGGAGAAAAAGTCTCTTAATTTTCTTCACCCAAAACATGTCTTTACTTGCTGTCATTTTTGATGGGTTTTTGTTTGTTTGTTTGTTTTGTTTTGTTTTTTGCTATGTATAAAATTCTGGGCTGATAGTTCTTTTTATTAAGCGCTTCTTTTTTTGAAGATTTTATTTATTTATTTGTCAGAGAGAGAGGGAGCACAAGCAGGGGGAGCAGCTGGCAGAGGTAGAAGCAGGCTTCCTGGTGAGCAGGGATCCCGATGTGGGACTTGATCTAGGGACCCTGGGATCATGACCTGAGCTAGAGGCCAAGGAGCGTTGACACTTAATGGACTGACCCACCCACACGTTCCTTTACTAAGCCCTTTAAAAATGTTATTTGTCTTCTTTCATCGTGTCTGATGTGAAATCTGCCATCGTTCAGATCATTATTCTGCTTATCTACAATGTGATGATCCTCACCTGTTCAGGGTCTTTCAAGATTTTTTTTCTTTGTCTTTGGTTTTCAGCACTCTGAGTATAAAATGTCTAGTTGTACTTTTCTTCAAATTATTGAGTAGAGTTTGCTTGTTTTTTAATCTGGAAATTTATATCTTTAACCAACTTATTCCTATAGAGGATTTTCTAGAAACTATACATATATTCATTCCTCCTATAAGGTGAGCTAATGGCTTATAGACTGATACCTGCTCACTACAGAACCCCCACTATCAGTAGTTATTCTCAGAACTCCTTTATATTAAGCCTCAATGAAGCCTCAGAATTGTTTACACTACAACGAGTAACCAATGAAATATTGCACATATGTTCAAACTAATTGCTGCCCCATAATCTTGGTATCTTAAAACTTCCCGTGTATTAAGAAAGTCCACCAAGAACTCTGGATGTGGATTGTATCATTTTGATTCTGTGTGAATCACTTACTTTAAGTGAAGTGATTTTGATGCTTTGTCATTACTTACAATATAGGGTATTTAATTTACCACCTTATAGCATTTGTTGCTGAAGCTAGAGTAATGATCTTCAAAAGTGCTATTTCTTACAACTGAGGGTTTAGTTTCAGTCCATCTATGGGAGAAATTTATCTCTTCTGTTTCAAAACTTTTTTAATATTAGGGAAACCATAGAGCTCCCTCTTTCTGTATTTTTTTCAGACTTAAAAATCGATTTGTGGATCCTCTTCAGTGAGTGTGCAGAAGCATTTGAAATGCACCTTGAGTAATGAGCTTATTTTTAATTAGATCTTATATTTTCCTTTCTTCTTCTTGTCCTATTTTCCTCATCGTCCTGTTGAAGGTTTTATAATAAGTTTCTGAGTTGAAATAATCTACCTAAAGTCTTTCTGGAACAAATAGTGGATATAAATAAATAAAATATAGCATGTTCTTTGATAAAACCACTGAGTAGCCTGAAGGGATTGATTCTTCCCAAATAATTTATAGTTTTAATGGAATTCTAATCAAAATGCCATTTTGGAGTAAGCAACATAATTCCAAATTAACTTTGTAAGAATAAAGTGATGAAAATACCTGAGAATATGTTTAAGAGAAAGTTAACTCACCACTGTCAATGAGTTAACTTGCTGTATGATATATTGAAGCATTTTAAAAACTATAATCTTGAAGAGTATAGGCTCTATACAGTTCTGGCCAGAGAGATTAATAAAAAGACACATGATGGTATATGGCAAGTAAGTATCACAACTCAGTGTGGATAGGATAAATTATCAAATGGTTTGAGGGATAACTTCACTTCATATTATACTACAACATAAGTTTGAGATGCATTAAAGTATTAATAATTTTTAAGAATAACATACAAATCTAAATTGTTAATCTTTGTGGGAAATTTTTATACATAAGCAATGGAAAAACACACACTCTACCTGTTCCTGTCAGAAGAGACAGAAAACGAAGAGGAATCATCATGCTAAAGATCTATATTTATATATTGATAATAATTTATTATATTAATTAACAAAAATTAAGTGAGAAGAGATGGTATGGCCAAGGACAGCAAGGAGGAATTGAGAGAATACTTGTAATTTGAAAAATGGTTGGGAGATAAAGGACTAAGAGGGTAACACAAGAGGCTCCTGAAAAAGGGTAAATTCGTGAAGTGATGGGTTTGTTAATTAACTCAGTGGTGGGAATTCTTTAACAAGATATATGCATATCAAATCATCCCATTTGCACTCAAATCTCTTACAATTTTATTTGCTAATTCTATCTCAATAGGGGTGAAAAAAATTAAAAATGATGCCCAGGGAAAGTTTTGCTGAGATGGTGACCTTTCTAGAAGAACTTTAAGGAGGTAAGAAAGCAATTTGCATAGGTCTCCTGGGGATGAATATTCCAGGCAAACAGAAGAGCAAAAGCAAATCCTGTGGTGCTCTTAGGTACAATAAAGAGGCCAGTGCAGGAGTGGGGGTGGGTGAGCCACTGAGCAAGGAGAAGAATGGGGGAGTTAAAAGTGAACACAGAGAGCCAGATTAGAGAGAGGGCTTTGGCTCTTTTTCTGGATCAAATGGAAGCAACTGGGAGGTTTTCATAAAATAATTGATTCAGTAGCACTTAAAAAAAGACTTTCAGGCTATTACACTGAAAACAGATTGAGGACAGCAAATCAGAAGCAGGAAGATCAGGTGTAAAGCTTTTGAAACAATCCAGGTAAAAGATGATGGCACCTTAAACCAGGAAAGTGGTAAGGGAAGTGGTGAGAGGTTGTAAAATTCTGGATAGATATTCGAGTTGGAGCTAGACAAGAATGTTGACATAAAGTGTGTCTATAATAGTTGTACAAACTCTGGGGCTAGACTCTAGGCTCAAATTCCAGCTTTAAAATTTGCTATGCTGTTGCCCTGAACAAGTTATTTAGCTTCTCTATGTCTTGGTTTCTGTATCACGGGGTGATTTTGAGGATTTAAGGAAATAACGTATGTAAAGTGCTAGAATAATGCAGGCACATGGTAATCATTAGATACAGCCTTATTTTCTTAGAAGTTTGTATTTTTTTATTTGAGAGAGAGCATGGTTGTGGGGGATAAGAAGCAGACTCTCCATTGAGCAGGGAGCCAGGACTAGGTGGGGCTCCATCCCAGGACCCTAGGAAGCTGACCAGAGCTGTAGGCAGACCTTAACTGACTGAGCCACCCAGCCATCCCCAGATAAAGTATTATTATTAGACTTGGGCTATGAGATACTGAGTTGAATCAATGTTGATGTTGGTAGTCAGGTAGGAAAAGAAGTATAAAGTGTTATATGGTCACCAAAAAACCCCAACGAAACTGTATAATCCAAATTATATTTATAATTAAAAATAAAATTAAATTTAATTTAAAATAAAATTATATTTTTCTTTTTTTTTTAATTAATTTTTTATTTTTTATAAACATATATTTTTATCCCCAGGGGTACAGGTGTGTGAATCACCAGGTTTACACATTTCACAGCACTCACCAAAGCACATACCCTCCCTATTTTTAAAGTTATATATATATAACTTTAAAAATATAATTTGGATATATATATATAACTTTAAGATTTAATTTTGGATTTAAATTAATTTAATTTTATTTTTAATTAAAAATATAATTTGGATTATACAATTTTGTTGAGGTTTTTTGGTGAATATATATATATATATATATATGAGAAATATATATTTCTCATATATATATATGAGAAATATATATATATTAGATACATATATATATATATATATGAGAAATACCCTGAAATATTTCTAGTGATTGGTCTAGATAATAATATTGTGGATAATTTATTTTCTTATTATGTCCCAAACTTTCTACAATAAACATACATGTCTTTGTATAATCAGAAGAAAGTTATTACATGTTTTAGTAAACAATTATTCAAAAGGTATAACAGTCACCCTATTTTATCTCATAAATAAAATTAGGGAAAATGAAATAAAGGGTAGGGAGTGGGGAAGGAGAAGGCAAACTCTTTCCTAAGGTAATTAGAAAAGACTTGGAAGAAAAATGGAAAAGTACATGGATATGTGAGAAAAGTTTACACAAAGTAGTATCAACTGAATTCTAAGTAAAAACATCAAAAAAGGAAGGCTCTCTAGCCTGTTGGTAATCCCCCGCAATGTTTTGGAACTGGGAGATGGCTCGTGAGAGTTCTCCAGATGGCCACTAGGGGGTTCCTGTGGTCCAGGAAGCCTAGTAACCCGAAATAAACCCAACCCTGAAGGAGAGTGAAGGGGCTTGTCCAGATGGAAGGAGAAGTCTGGTCCACATTTGTGTGTATATTTCTAAACCTTAGAACCAATGAATGTTAGATGGAAGGAACTTAATGGCTTTTACAGCCTAGGTCCTCATTTTAAAATTAGGAAAATGAAACGCAGAAAAGTGAGAGGTACTTACAAGTTACATAGCTAATGAGACACGGAATTTGCTAATCGCCAATGTAATCAGTGCTTTCTCTGCTAACTTACATTGTTAGAAACCGAGGGATGAACAGTACAGTGACATCACCGCATTGCAACCCCAAAGAGATCCAAGTGTTGAAAATACTGATCTCCAGTATAATTTTCGCAAGCTAATAATAATAGCATATGATCTTTGGAAATACATCATATGCCTATTATAGCCACTTTATGTTTTTGATGTAGAGCTTTGCTGATTTCTAATGCTCAGGAACTGTCAAATGCCCCTTACCCATAGTTTGATAGTTATTAATAGTTTCTTTTTCCTTTCCTGGTTTACACAACTCCAGGAATTAACTGTCACATTCAGCTTTATCGCTAACAAAAAACAAACAAGCAAAAATATCAAAATAGACCAGATCTTTTAAATTGATGGAGTTAGGTATAATGCTGGGTTCTGTTTTCTACCAGCACCTGGCCCTTAATATCCTCACCATTTTCAGCTTTTCCTTTAGAGATTCAATTCAGTTCTCCTTCTGTTATTCCCATGGTCCTCATTGCCCAGTGCTTTCCTCCCTTGTCAAATATAGCCTCTTTTTTTTTTTCATTCATTTTCTCAGTTATCCAATTCAGAAATATTTATTGAATTCCTTCTGGAGCAAGTGTTTGCATAAGAAGCTGTGGGGCAGTACAAAGGAAAATGGATATTGGTCATGGATTTCAGGGAATCAATGGTTTAATAGGGAGGTAAAGATGCCCACAAAGAGCTAAAATGCAAGCTGCCTGTGGTATCAGATGAGAGTGGTACAACCAAAACGTCAAGGAATTCTTAGAAATTGATATTGCTTCCAACTAGGATAATTTGGTGCAGTTTTAGGGGGAGCTGACATTTACTTAGGGCTTTGATAGTGGAGAAGAATATTGGCAGATAGAGGACCTGGATCCTCTCTCCACCACAATCCAACTTTCCTGCATAAAAATGGATATTAATAAACATTTGACCAGCTTAAACACATCTCTGAATATGCAGTAGCTGCAAATTTATCCTCCTATGCAAGAAAGTTTTGTCAACTCACGAGAAGACAAAACATTAGTCCTGGACAGTTCCGACAACCTATCAGCTGGTAGAGGAGGCAGAGATGGTAGAACGTCAGAGATGTTCCTTTTCAGCACCAACCCAGCTTTATGCATCAGAGGGCAAGCTATAATAATTAAAGATCACTTTGCAAAAGTTGCTCACCCTGGAGTAGTAACCAGGATGATAATGACCAGGATCGTTTGAATCTATTAGGCAAGGCGACTAGTTAATAGTACTGTTTTGTGTAATATAAACATCAATAAAAGTGGCAGCCAACTAGACTGCGCAAGGCTAAGCAAGTGGTCCTGCAGTGTCAGACCAGAGAGAGAAAACTGATCAGAATTTTAAGTCTTTGCAGTCAATGTCAGTGGAGGTCGAGATGACCTTCTGAAGAGAATTTGTTTGGTGAGGGGTTAAAAGATGAAAGAAATCCTTGGCATGTTCTTTCCATTGCAAGACAAAGACAGAAAATACTAAATCCAAGGCCATATTCCTGAGCTGTTAGCAATGGCTTAATATGTCCCAGACAGCATCTTTCTCTTTTAAGAAATAGTGGATAGCACCTTTTTCTTAGCAACCACTTACACAATCCTGAAGCACTCCCCAAACTTCCAGGGCTCCCAGTAGGTCTTAGTGACAAATGCAAGTGACATTAGTACAAGAAGAGAGATAATCACCACTGGATAAGTTCTGCTCGTGCTAATTTTTTTTTAATTCAAGTACTATTAGTGTTGTATTAGTTTCAAATGCATAATGTAATGACTTAACAATTCTATATATTTCTTAGTGCTCATCAAGAGCACTTAATTGTGCTAGTATTAATTTTCAAAACCACATCCCAAACGCAAAGTATATAGCAACAAAATTAGATAGAGAGCCAGGTATATCTGAAAGAACTTGCAGTTTTCTAACATAGAGAGGAAAAAAGTGATTAAAAAATATGAACATTCTGAAGAGTGGGGTCACTGCATACTTGTACAGTTGTATATACATTGGGCCCTTCTGTGAGCAGCTGTTTCTTTTTCTGGGAACCACTCCCCCACCCCTCAATTGCATCTTCAGCCAAGGTAGAACAGTTTCCTGCACTTAGCAGACCCATCATGGCCAGTTTCCTGACTCTGAGGCAGTCTGGTGAAAGTTTGGTCCTAATGAGATTTGCATCAAATATATAGTCTTCTCATGGCCATTTCTTGTTCTGCCAAGATTAATTCTGTTTCATAGCTCCAGGCTGGACAAAAGTTCAGCTTCAAGCTGCCAGTGAAAGTGTGTGAGTGGGTGGAGAAGAGCAAACATAAGAAGTATAGGATTATTCGGAAGAAAAAAGAAATCCAAATACATGAAATTCTGAATCCACTAACCAGGAGTTAGTACTGATAACTCTATGCACCAAGAACAGTAAATGAAAGGCATTTCTCAGAAGAGACGTGGTAAATGGGATGATGTTAGAATCCATTTGGGAGACAGATCATTAGTCCATCAGACTGTTAATATGTAAAGCCTTAAATGCTGTCATCCTTGAATTAAGTCCCTTGGGGATTGTTTTAGTTCTCTATTGCTGTATAACAAATCACTCCAAAGTTTAGTGGCTTAACACAACAAACATTCATTATCTCATAATTTCTGTGGGTCAGGAATCCCCTGACATGCTTTAACTGGGTCTCTGGCTTTGTATCTGTCACAAAGCTACAATCAAGGTACCAGCCAGGACAGCAGTCATCCACCGTCCAATTCATGGAGGATCCAATTCTTCCGTCTTTTCTTTCTTTTTTTTTCTTTCTTTCTTTCTTCTCTTTTGTAAGATTTTTATTTATTTGGGGGGGAGAAGAGAGAGAGAGTACAAGCAGGCAGAGGGTCAAAGGAATAAGGAGAAACAGACTCCCTCACTGAGAAGGGATCTCAATGTGGGGCTTGATCAGAGGACCCTGGAATCATGACCTGAGCCAAAGGCAGACACTTAACAGATTGGGCCAACCAGGAGCCCCTCACAGAGGATCCACTTCTAAGCTCACTCATGTGGCTATTGGCAGACCTGATTCTCACTGGCTGTAGTCTGAAGATGTCATTTCTTTGGCATATGATTTCTCTATAGTTCCTAACATAGCAAATGGCTTATCTCAGAGAGAACAAGTCAGGAGAGAATGAGAGAGGGCCTTAAGCAAGCCACAGACTATTAAAAATCTATTTGCAGAACTGATATCCCATTATTTCTGTCATAATTTATCCATCAGAGGTCAGTCAGTAATTTAGTAAGTCCTGTTCAAGCTCAAGAGTTGGGAATTACATAAGGCCAATTACACACCAAGAGGTCGGGGTCATGGGGAGTCATCTAAAAGACTGTCTACTACAGAGATGATTGCTAATACTCTAAACATTTAGAGTATGTTGGCAAGCAGCGTATGTTTTCTGCTTTATTGACATCAAGTATATTCTCAAAATGAGACAGTAGAAAATATTATACTGTGCCTGTAAGACCAGTGGGTTGCCAGAGGATCTGCAGTTTTGTTCCAGCTTAATCACATAAAATAAAAGAAATGCAAGGTACGGGTTTTAGAAAGAATCACTAGTCCTTCTAAATATTCTGTTCTACTGAATTTCAGATTTTCTGCTCAAGATATCCTTACAGGAGGGTTAGCATATTTTTTGTCTCTGTACTCTGAGAGTTGGGGGTATGGACGAAATCTGTCTGCCACAAAGACACATTTTTCTTTCTTTCTTATAATATCAAGCTAAATCCTGAGAATTATATGAACTTTATATTCTACCTTATAATATACTATATTTCTTATAATTACATATGTTATCATTAAATCAAATGATAGCCCAGGAAGATGGATCGTTTATGTTATGATCTTTTTAATGCCCTAACACAGCACACGGTTCATTGGGAAAGAGGACCCTTCCAGTGGTATGCTGATAAACTGTCAAAAGACAGGTTGGAAAAGAGGCAACCCACAGAATGGGAGAAGGTATTCGCAAATGACTCTACAGGCAAAGGGCTCATATCCAAGATCTACAAAGAACTCCTCAAAGTCAACACATGTCCAAAAATGGTCAGAAGACATGAACAGACACTTCTCCAAAGAATACATACAAATGGCTAACAGACACATGAAAAAAATGTTCATCATCCTTAGCCATCAGGGAGATTCAAATCAAAACCACACTGAGATATCACCTTACACCAGTTAGAATGGCCAAAATCAACAAGACAGTAAACAATAAGTGTTGGAGAGGATGTGGAGAAAGGGGAACCCTCTTACACTGTTGGTGGGAATGCAAGTTGGTGTAGCCACTCTGGAAAACAGTGTGGAGATCCCTTAAGAAATTAAAAATAGAGTTGACCCTGCAATTGCACTACTGGGTACTTACCCCAAAGACACAAATGTAGTGAAAAGAAGGGCCATCTGTACCCCAATGTTCATAGTAGCAATGGTCACAGTCGCCAAACTATGGAACCACGGTGCCCTTCAACAGGGCCCATATATACAATGGAGTATTATGTTTCCATCAGAAAGGATGAATACCCAACTTCTGTATCAACATGGACAGGACTGGAGGAGATTATGCTGAGTGAAATAAGTTAAGCAGAGAGAGTCAATTATCATATGGTTTCACTTATTTGTGGAGCATAAGGAATAACACGTAGGACCTTGGGAGATGGAGAGGAGAAGTGAGTTGGGAGAAAATGGAGGGGGATACAAACCAGGAGAGACTGTGGACTCTGAGAAACAAAGTGAGGGTTTTGGAAGGGAGAGGGGTGAGGGGTTGGGTGAGCCTGGTGGTGGGTATTAAGGAGGGCATGTATTGCATGGAGTACTGAGTGTGCTGCATAAATAATGAATTTTGGAATATATACAACAAAAAATAAAATAAAATTTAAAATCAATACATAATAAAAATGGAAATAGAAAAAAATGAAAAATGGACAAAAAATATGGGTTGGAGGGAAAGAGGGAATAAAATTCTGGTTTGTAATGTTTGCTGATTTTCCTGGTGTAAATATTTCCATCATGTCCAACTGAACTGAATATGAAGTTAGGAAATGCCCTTTATGGTTGGCTTTTGAGAACAGGTTTGAGTTGGCTCTTAGACCACTATCTATCATTTTCCCTCCCTGAGCTTTTGTTACTTATCTGTAAAACTGGCAGAGCATTTTTGGCCCTGCCATTTCAAAAAGATAACTAGCTAATCATTTTCAGGGAGGAAAATACTTTAGATAAGTTACACAACTCATAAAAAAATTAAACTGTATCTGGGTTAAATATTAAAATGTAGGAAGTAAAAAAAAGATTAAGATATAATATAGAGGAATGTGATATAATACTTGGGGAGAGAAGTATTTCTTAAGTATAATTATAAATTATAAGCTTAAGATTTCTTAAGCTTTATGAAAGCAAAAACTCTAAAGGATAGGATTGAGGCATTGTATGGCATAAAAATATTCTCTGCTTAGAGAGTCAATTATCATATGGTTTCACTTACTTGTGGAGCATAACAAATATCATGGAGGACATGGGGAGTTGGAGAGGAGAAGGGAGTTGGGGGAAATTGGAAGGGTAGGTAAACCATGAGAGACTATGAACTCTGAAAAACAATCTGAGGGGAATGAAGTGGTGGGGGGGTGGGAGGTTGGGGTACCAGGTGGTGGGTATTATAGAGGGCACAGATTGCATGGAGCACTGGGTGTGGTGCAAAAATAATGAATACTGTTATGCTGAAAATAAATAAATTTAATTAAAAAATATTTATGGCAAAAAACAGAATAAGCATAAAGTACATAAGCATTTCTACGGAAAGTAAGGAAATAATATTAGTAATTTTAAATACTGTAATATCCCCCATGATTTCCAGGGTTCTTTTACATGTATGCTTATTATTTAATCCACAAAATAAGTTTTGAGGTAAGCAGTCATTATGATCATTCGATGTAAAATGCACAATCTGATTCTCAGAACTGAGTTGCTCTGCTTCTAAGTATTATTTTTAGCAAAAATTGTAAATAATTGGTATTTCTGGATTAACGACTCTGTCTAGGCCTATAATGATATACAGCAGTTGCTAAATTGGGCCAATTTCTTCCTTTTTCCCTCAATTTGTGTTTTACCGAGAGATCCTAATAACTTGAAAGAGGTTCCATGCTAAAGGAGAATTATACTGATGAGGACATTTGTTTGCTATCCAGGAGTCACTAATCATCAGCCAGCAAACATCGTTTACAGTCATCACCTTGGTTATTTTATTTTCCGATGTTGAACTACTGTATTAAATAATTCTACTGTCATGAACTGAATTGTCCAGTAAAGGTATGGAAAAAGGAATTACCAGTATGATACATTGCTGCTGTATATTCAAAGGATCTCACATTTCTGTATTTGCATTGTTTAGTAGTGTTCCTTGCCACATACAGGCATCAGGGGATATTTAATTAGGCTACATGTGATAGAATGGCACATTTTCCACAGACTGCAGTAAATAAGCAAGGAAGCAAATAAACAAATTATTCCCCTAATCAGGAGGATGCAACAAAAATGAACTTTGTATTGTACTTCCCCACTGGGACAAAACGAGAACAAAACAAAACAACAACAACAAAACCTCTTTGAGCAGAATAAGGGATCTAACAATATGCAAACAGTGCAGGACATTTATCCTTGAAATAAAGTGTATGTTTTCCTTTTTAAAGTAACGATCTGGAGTTATCAGAAGAGCAAGAAAAAACAAGCTGCCAACAGACAGCCCAGTGACATTTTTTTTTTTTTTTACTTCTTCTAACTCCAGAAGTCAAAAAATATTTTCTCCCCTCTCAGTAACAGAAATGGTAGAGAAAGGACACAGTTCTTGGAAGGAAGCCCGGTTTAGTAATGAAAGGTGGGGCATTTTTAGGGAATAGAACAAATTAAGAGTGAGGCTCCGAGGATGGCTAGATCTGCTGGGAATGGCCAGCAATCCCCAGACCAACTGGATGAACGATGACTCCGAACTCTGATGTGAAAGAAAGAGTAAGGCAAAGGGGGTCAGCACTGAGAGACAAACACCCTTTGCTCTTCTTTGCTCAGGCCTTTTTTGGTCTTTCAGGATAATCGGAAGTCTTTATCACTGTTTCTCCCGCATGTGATGTGTGACAAGGGGTCTTAGCAGAACTAGGAGGCTCTGTTTAAGGGAAAGATATGATATGCTAATCTGCTTGTTCTATCTGCTAAACAGACCCTAGAGGACAATGCACTTATCTCTTGGCTCAAGGGGAGGGCTAACAAAGCTTCAGGGAAGGCAACTCTCCAGGGCATTCCTATGGCGGAGCAGTCAGCAGGCCTCTGCATTCCAAAGGCCAACGCCCTTGCCCTTCTCTGAAGCCTTGTCACCCCCAGCTGGTCCCTTGCTACATTTTAGCAAGCTAGGTATTGTGGATGATTTCATGCTGTATATGAACCCCACTATAGGTCTGGGGAGAAAGTAATAGAGCCCTGGCTTGGGGTGCATAGCCTAACCATCAAAGGAATTGATGCAGGAGAATGAGGTTCTTGTCTCATGGAGTCGAAGAAAGAATCTCGCAGATAAGAGAGTAAAGTGACAGAAGTTTATTAAGCAAGGATACAGAAAAAACTCTCAGGAGTGAGAGGGATTCTGATAGGGTTGCCACTGAGGGCTTTTAGGGATGGTCTTTTATAGAAAGCTAACTGGGGAACTTAAATCTTTTTAACATCTCTATTGATAACACACTTGAGTAAGGTCTAGTGATTACACCTTCAATGGGTTACTTCCTTTTTAGGGTCAGGTAATTCTTCTTTGCTGGTCACAAGTAACTGTTGTAACAAGACCCCACCTCTGACACCTAGAACAGGATGGTCTGGTTTGTTCTATCATCTCTGGTCTGCTTTCATCTCCCACATTTTGAATTTTGTGAGCCTGATCCCATGGCCCATTACCTGTCTCTCCCTACCTGGCCCCACCTGGCCCTTACTCAGTTACCATATAGGTGTATAAAGAAGTGGAGGCCCCAAGACTTCCTGCTAGTGAATGATGAGCCTGGAGGACTTATTTGAATGCAGGTACCACAATTAAGAGTGTGCAAACTTTTACCTTTTGCTCTCTGTTTATTTGGATCTCTTACTGTGAATTTTATTAATTCTTTCTCAGGGTTCCAGGTGTGGGAGAGACAAGTCTTTCAGTTACCTCCATTCCACTGACCCATCACAAACTGGCTTCTGGGACCCCTTCAGTAAAAATGATGGAAGACCAAAAAACCTCGTATGGCTAACTATCCAGTAAGTCTGACAACCCTGACAAGTTTCTCAGCAACAATGTGTTGTATTTTATCTCTCAGTATAGCACCTAAACCTGGGAAATTATTGTCTCTTTGGTTTTATAACACTATTAAATAGATTAGCATTTGGGTTCATTGAATTTTTCCTAAAGCTAACAGGCTCCAAGTCCTATAGAGTTCATTTGGAGAAATCAGAAGCTGAGGTAGAGGGGCAAGAACTTCTAGTTCTGAGGGGAACTAGAAACTGTAGGTATAGAGTCAGTCATGGTGATTCTCTGTACTTGGATAATTTTAGCACTTGACTTTGATTAAAGACTTCAGAAGGGGTGTCTGAGTGGCTCAGTGGGTTAAAGCCTCTGCCTTCACCTCGGATCATGATCCCAGGGTCCTGGAATTGAACCCCTTGGCGGGCTCTCTTCTCAGCAGGAAGTCTGCTCCTCCTCTCTCTCTTTCTGCTTGCCTCTCTGCCTGCTTGTGGTCTCTGTCTATCAAATAAATAAATAAAATCTTTAAAAAAAAAAAAGGACTAAAAAAGACTTCAGAAAGCCATCGTGTAGTGTTGCAAGGTACCTTTCTCTGTTAGGATTTGTTTTTTTTTTCTTTTTCTTTTTCCAAATTTTTATTTAAAATCCAGCTAGTTAACATACAGTGTAATGCTAGTTTCAAGTGTAGAATTTAGAGATTGATCATTCATATACAGCACCCAGTCTTTGCTAAGGTTTTTTTTTTTTTTTTTTAAAACATTTTATTTATTTATTTGAGAGAGAATGAGTGAGAGAGAACATGAGAGAGGAGAAGGTCAGAGGGAGAAGCAGACTCCCCAAGGAGCTGGGAGCCCGATGCGGGACTCGATCCTGGAAGTCCAGGATCATGACTTGAGCCAAAGGCAGCTGCCCAACCAACTGAACCACTCAGGTGCCCTCTGCTAAGGCTTTAAGTTTTTGCTTGTGTTGTGGCTTTTCTGGAAATTTGGGGCAAATAAGAGTAGCTTGTTAAAACAGATGACCATCATTTTCCTTCAGTTTTATGACCCATTGTGTGTATATATAGCTATTCCTTAGGTGTTCTTATTTACATCCTGGGAATGAATATACGTTCAGCAGCTGAGGATGACGTCATTTACTATAGCAGCAGCTGCTTCTTGCCAGGTGTGAAGTGGGCAGGTTAGATATTATTGCCCTTAGCAATGCATAAATCAAAAACACTACAAAATATTTTTGAAGAGAGACCCAGAGTATGAATTTAAAAATTTAGTGTCTGCTTAAAGAATGCAGACTTTGATATCCATTCTGAGAAGTGGAAATTGTGTTTCTTCCTCTAAATATTTTTTGAGAATACACTCTTTTCACCTTTGCCAAATATTTTTCTTTTATTAGTATCGTGTATCTGATTCCTGGTTTATCCAGAAACACTAGGGACATGGCATAATAATGTTGATCAAATTTTAGCCAGCAACCCAGTCTCATTGCTTTTGAGTAAAGTGAATAGTTGAATGGAATATATTGACTTATCTCTCACCAAAATTCAACAGAAAAAAAATGTACTTGTTTTGGTAGCAGACTGAGAATATATATGGAGTCAGTAAAAATAAGTGAAGTAACTGAGGAGATTCAAAGCTTGCCCACATTTGGGAAAGTTTTATGTTTTTCTAGCAGTGCAGATAAATAGCAATCTTGGGGTTCCATTGCAAGGAATTATGTTTTCCATTTCTGGTACAGGTGCTATATTGTGAACTGTATTAGTTAGGGTTCTCTGGAGAAGTCGTAATAATAAGATGCTTATATTTCTGTTTCTGTGTCTATCTATCTTTCTGTCTATCAAGAGATTTATCTAAAGGAATTGGCTCACATGAACAAGTCCAAAATCTGGAGGGAATGGAAGCTGGCTGGAGACCCAGGGCAGAATTAATTTTAGTCTTAAGTCAGAAGACAGTCTAGAGGTAGAATTCATTCTTCCTTAGGGGACTTCACCTTCAGTGAATGAGGCCTATCTATACTGTAGAAGGTAATCTACTTTGCTCAAAGTCTACTTAAGTCACATCTAGAAATTACCTTCACGACAACATCTAGATTGGTGTTTGGCTAAATAGCTGCCTTTCATAGTCTAGCCAAGTGGATATGTACTTTCAATTTTTTTTCTTTTTCTTTTTCGCACCATTTGTGGAAAAGACTATCCTTCTTCATTGAATTGCCTTTGCACCTTTGTCAAAAATTAGTTGGCAGTATTTTTGGAGTCTATCTATGGGCTTCCTTTTCTGTTTTCATTGATCTGAATATTACATTTTTAGTAATACCACACTGTCTATATTATTGTTGCTTACAGAAATCTTGAGATTAGTTAAAATAAGTCTTCCATTATTGTTCTTTTCAAAATTCTTTAGACTATTCTGGTGTCTTATCTCACATAACTTTTAAAAATGGTTGATACCAACAAAAATGCTTACAAGGATTTCATTGGGATTGTGTTGAATATATAGATCAAGTTGGGAAGAATTGACATCTTCACTATATTGACTTTTCCTATCTATATATGTTTATTCTATATTGGTTTTGATATTCTTTGATTTCTTTAATTAGTATAGTTCTTCTTCATATAGAACTTGTATATTCTTGGATAGATTTATACGTGATTCATTTTTGATGATACTATTTTTTAATTTTAAATTGCTAATATTAGTATCTAGGAAATCAGCTGACTTTTGTATACTGACTTTGTTTCCAAAGTCCTTGCTTAACTCACTTATTAGTTCCAGGAAGTTTTTTATGGATTCTTTAGGGTTTTCCATTTAGGCAATCACGTTTTCTGCCAACAAAGTCTTATGCCTTCCTCTGTAATAGATATAACTTTACTTTCCTTTTCTTACCTTATTGAACTAGCTAAGACTTCTAGTACAATGCTGAATATGAGTGGTGAGAAGGGTAAAGCAGTCAGTCTGTTGGCATTCAGTATGATGATAGGTTTTCTATATATATTCTTTGTAAGATTGAAGGAGTTGTACTCCAAATTTTGGGAAGTATTTATCATGAAGGAGTTTTAAAGTTTGTCATACAATTTTTTTTTTTTACTTATTGATATGATAATACCATTTTCTTTTTCAGTCTATTAATATGAATGTAAAACTAGCATTGCATTCCTAGGATGAACCCCATTTGGGCATGATATATTGTTTTGTTTATATATTAACTGAGTTTTATTTCATATATTTTATTAGAGATCATTGCTTCAATATTCATGAGTGATATTTGTCTTTAGTTTTCTTTTGTTGTAATGGTTTAGTCTGTTTTGATATTAGGTTAACCATGACCTCATAAAATAAATAGGGAAGTATTCCCTTTTTCTTGTTTTCTGAAAGATACTGTATAGAATTGGTATTGTGTTTTCCTTAAGGATTTGAACAAATTCACCAGTGAAACAATCTGGGCTTAGTGTTTCTTCTTTCTCATTTGTTTTGGAAATTTTTTAATTAGTAATTTAATTTCTTTAGTAGTTATAGGGCTATTCAGGTTATCTGTTTTTCTTTGAGCAAATTTTGGTAGTTTGTATCTTTCAAAGAATTATTCCATTTCATCTAAATTATTGAATTTATAATTATAAAAGTGTTCTTAATATTTATTATCATTTTAATGTCTATGGATGATAGTGATACTTTCATTTTTTACATTGGTAATTCTTGTCTTCCCTTTTTTTTTTCTTTTTAGCCTAGCTAGAAGCCAGTTTCACTGTTCTTTACAGATAGTAATCAGATTTCACTTTCATTGATTCTTCTCTGTTTTCCTGTTTTTAACTTAATTGATATTTGTTCTCATTTTACTATTTCCTTTCTTCTGCTTGTGTTGTTTAGTTTGCACCTCTTTCCTTAACTTGCATTTTCTTTCTTAGATGGAAACCTAGGACATTGATTTATTGGTAGGTCTCTCTTCCATTAAAGTGTATTCATTTTATGGTATAACTAGCCTTCTCAGCACTGCTTTAGCTGCATCCTACATTTTGATAAGTGTATTTGCATTATAATTAAGTTCAAAATATTTTAAACCTTTTCCTGATTTTCTTCTTAGCCTATTGGTTATTTAGAAATGTATTGTTTATATTCCAAGTATTTGGGCAATTTCTTAGCTTTGTTAGTGATTTTTAGTTCAATTCTGTTATGTATCAGAACATATTTGCATGATTTATATTCTTTTATATTTGCTAAGGTTTATTTTTAAAAAAATTTAAAAAGATTATTTATTTATTTATTTGACAGAGAGAGAAATCACAAGTAGGCAGAGAGGCAAGCAGATAGAGAGAGAGAAGCAGGCTCCCTGCTGAGCAGAGAGCCTGATGTGGGGTTCAATCCCAGGACCCTGGGATCATGCCCCAAGCCAAAGGCAGAAGCTTAACCCACTGAACCACCCAGGCACCCCTGGTAAGGTTTATTTTATGAACCAGAATGTGGTCTAGCTTGGTGAATGTTTCATGTGCACTTGAACAAAGTGTGTGTTTTGATGTAGGTGTTTAGAATGTTCTATAAATATCAATTATGCCAAGTTGGTTAGTAGTGGTGTTCAAGAGTATATATTTATCCTTACTAAATTTTTGCCTGCTTCTTTGTGGTGGTGAAGTCTCCAGCTATAAAGATGGACTTAACAGTTTCTCCTTTTAGTTCTATTAATGTTTGTGTCATGCATTTTGATGCTGTATTGTTAGGTGCATACATGTTTAGGATTGTTATGTCCTCTTAGAGAACTGACCCCTCTGTTACTATGTAATGTTCCCTTTTATCCCTGAAAATTTTCCTTGTTCTAAAGTTGGCTTGGTCTAAAATTAATATAGGTACTTCAGCTTTCTTTGATTTGTATTCCCATGATATAACTTTTTCTGTCCCTAGACCTTAACATTTTTTGAAATAAATTTCATATAACATAAAACCTAGCATATCAAAGTGTTCAGTAGAGTGGTTTTCAATATAGTCAGTGCTATGAGACCATCAGTATTACCTAACTCTAGAATATTTACATTACCCCAAAATAACTTCCAAGCCATTGAAAATCAGTCTCAATTTTCCATTCTCTGTCCAATGCCTGGAAATCCCTAACTTACTTTCAGTCCCTATGGTTTTGTCCATTCTGGGTATTACACGTGAATGGATTAATATACTGTGTGGCATTTTGTGTCTGGCTTCTTCCATTTAGCATATTGTTTCTAGGGTTTTACACTTGCAACATATTTCAGTACTCTATTGCTTTTTATGACTGATAAATATTTCATTATTTGGACATATCATATACTGTTTATCCATTCTCACTTGCTGAACATTGGGATTGTTTCAATTTTTAGGCTATTATGAGTTTTGCTGTTATGAAAATTTGTGTACAAGTTTTTGGATGAACATATGCTTTTAATTTTTTTGAACATATACCTGTAAGAGGTATACATTTTAGGTCATATTGTAATTCTACATATAACTTTTTGAGGAATTGCTGCACTGTTTTCTATGTAACAGCTGCACCCCTTTGCTTTAATCCATACAATTTTATATTTAAGTGGATTTCTCGTAGATGACATGGATTCAGGTCTTGCTTTTTTGTCCAATCTGAAAATCTCTTTTAACAAAGTTCCTTCAGACCATTCGCATTTACAGTGATTATCGACTGTTGGACTAGAATCTGCTGTCTTGCTGTTTTCTATTTGTTGCATTTGTCTTTCTTTTCTGACTTCTGTCATTTCAAAATGTAAGTATTTCTTTGCAATTCCATTTTATCTCATCTATTGATTTATTGTTCATACTTTATATTAAAACTTTTAAAATACTTTGTAAATATAAACCATTGGCTTTACAATGTATATTTTCAGTTAATCAATCTGTCTGTCTTCAAATAGTGCTATACCTTTTCATATGTAGTAACTTATAACAGAATATTTCCAGTAGTGCTATGCCTTTTTGTATGTAGTAACTTAGAATATTTCTAAGCAGTCTCTGTTTTCAGTAAAATCAAACTCTTTCAGTAAAAATAAACTCTTCCTACCATTTGGCAAGACCATCATCTACAACAATGAAGTATACGCTCATATAAAGTAGCCTACAAAACTGCTCCTTAATTAAGTGGCTCATTTTATATAAATTGTTATTCAGTTTGAAGATAGAGGAAATAGGTTATAGATAATTATACCGTATTTGAAAGCTCATTTTCATGAGTGACCTCAATTAAGGAAAGTATAGCCTAATTTCATTTAATAAATCATAGTGCAAAGAATCAAGATGATCCTGTTTGTATATTGATGTCTCCTTAACCGTACTCTACTTAGCTTTGGATTGCCAGTGTACATATGAGTGCCAGTCACCACTGAAATGGGATTTGTTTGCTTTTTTTTCTGGTGTAAGGAATAAATGAGGTTCTAGAATTAAACCAAAACAATAAACATAGGATAAACCTATCAAAAGTGGTTGCAATATAAAATGGTTTAGTCACATTGTAGGAGAGTTTGGCAGTATTCCTTAAAACAAAATATGTACACCCCTACAACTCAGATGTACTGCTTTTATATGTATACAAGGAGATATATAAAATGATGTTGTTATAGTGCTATGAAATAAAAAACAGCCTATCAGTAGACTAATGGGTATGGGTATACATGATAATCAACATTGACTAGATGAAAGTAGCATGTTCTTATGACATGATGCTATATGGCAGTTAAAAGGAATGAACTAGCTCTCTATGTATCAGTGGAAATATATCTAAATACTTTTTATGAGACTAAGAAAGCTGCCCCTTACACAATAAGAAAGTAGTAGACAAATTATAAGAAGAAGACTCATAAAGTTATAACCGTTGTTAAATGGTTCCAGAGACAGAGTGAGAGAAAACTAGAATTGTGTGTGATATTCAAATAAAAATTTAATTTTTATTGCATTGTTTTATTTTTTATAAGCTGTACCAGTAAGAAGAGTCTAAAATATACTGTGACATACACACACACCAAATATCAGTGGTTTAAAATAACAAAGGTTTATTTTATACCCACATTGCTAGCTTATCATGGGTTGGCAGAGGTGACTATTCATTTAATTTACTTAGGACTTGAGCTGATGAAACAGTCACTGTCTCAAAATCTAGAGGATAAAGGAAACTATATTGGGTTTTACATTGGCAAATAAATGTTTAACCTAAACATAGTATGTAACAGTTCTACTCACAACTAATAGGCGAGAAAGAATCTTACGGCTCTAGTACCCATAATTGGATGAGGGAATTCCATAAGCCAAGGATATGAAGAATCAGAAATACTCAGAGTGAAAAATCAATGCCTACCACACAGCAGTGTATAGTTACCTATTTTTCCTACACTTGATTAATTTAAAGATTGAAGGAAATGATAATATAGTTAATGAAAAACAGATGGGAAGTGCAAATGCATAGGCTAATGTGACAATTGGGTAAATTTATAGCATGAAAAACTTTGAGTAATGGGTTAATGTAACTTTTGAAAGAGTGTTCTTTCTGATGAGGTACAAAGCTTTGTCCCCAGTCCTGACCTTTTCAGCATTTTTATGAGTGAAATGGATGAAGATGAATTACGCTAATAACATTCCCTTAATAGTGAACAACATTTACTACATCTTATAGTCATTAGTAGCAAGAAAGGCACATAGGCCTTTCTGCTTCCAGCCAAGATGGAATAACAGAGAACAGATTTTTTTTCTTTTTTTAATTTTGTTTGAGTGTAGTTGACACACAATGTTACATTAGTTTCCGGAGTACAGTATAGTGGTTCAGTATCTTTACATGTTATGCTATGCTCACCACAAACGTAGCTACCTTCCATGACTGAACAATGCTGTCGCAGTATTATTGATTCAGACTCCTGTGCTGTGCCATTTACTCCTGTGACTTACTCATTCCATAACTGGAAGCCTGTATCTCCCACTCCCCTTCATCCATTTTTCCCAAACCCCCACAGTCTTCCCCTTTGGCAACTATAAGTTTGTTCTTTGGATTTACAGATCTGATTGTGCTTTTTAGTTTGTTTATTAATTTGCTTTTTTAAAAAAAATCCTACATACTAATGAAATCATATGGTATTGTTTTTTCTCAGTCTGACATATTTCATTTGGCATAATAACCTCTAGGGTCCATCCATGTTATCACAAATGGCACCATCTCATTCTTCTTTATGGCTAAATAATATTCCATTGTGTGTATGTACATCATACACACATGAGCGTGCACACACACACATACACACACATACACATCACATCTTCCTGATCCATTTTCTGTTGATGGACATTTACATTGCCTCCATATCTTTGCTAATTGCAAATAATGCTGCAATAAACATACAGGTGCATATATCTTTTCAAATTAGTGTTTTGTTTTCTTTAGGTAGATACCCAGTAGTGGAATTATTGGATCGTGTGGTATTTCTATTTTTAATTTTTAATGGAACCTCCAACTGTTTTTCCATAGTAGCTATACCAGTTTGCTTCCCCACCAACAGTGCATGGGGGTTCCTCTTCTCCACATCCTCTCTAACACCTGTTACTTCTCATTTTCATTTTCACTGTTCTGACAGGTATAAAGTGATATCTCACTTTGGTTTTGATTTGCATTTCCCTGATGAGTGATATTGAACATCTTTCATGTGTTTGTTTGCCATTTATATGTCTTCTTTGGGAAATTGTTTATTCAAGTCCTCTGCCTATTTCTTAATTGGATATTTTTTTTTTCTTTTTTGGTGTTGAGTTGTGCAAGTTCTTTACATATTTTGGATATTACCCCCTTATCAGGTATATTATTTGCAAATGTCTTCTCCCATTCCCTAGGTTGCTTTTTTTGTTTGGTTGATGATTTCTTTTGTTGGTGCAGAATTTTTATTTTAATGTACTCACAATAATTTATTTTTGCTCTCATTTCCCTTGTCTTAGAAGATATATCTAAAAAAATGTTGCACAGCTGATGTCAGAGAAATAAACTACCTATGTTCTCTTCTAGGATTTTTATGGTTTCAGGCCTCACATTTAGGTCTTCAGTACATTTTGAGTTTATTTTTGTGGTTTAAAAAGTGGTCCAGTTTCATTATTTTATATGTAGCTTTCCAGTTTTCCCAACACCATTTGTTGAAGAGACTCTTGCCTATTGCATATTCTTTACTGTTTTAGCAAATACTAATTGACCATATAATTGTGGTTTGTTTCTGAGCTTTCTGTTCCATTGATTTATGTGTCTTTTTTTGTGCTAGTACCATTCTGTTTTGATTACTACAGCTTTATAGAATATCTTGAAATCTAGGATTGTGTTACCTCAAGCTTTGTTTTTCCTTCTCAAGATTGCTTTGGCCATTTGAGGTCTTCTGTGGTTCCATACAATTTTTAATATTATTTGTCCTAGTTCTGTGAAAAATGCTATTGGTATTTTGATAGGAGTTGTACTGAATATGTAGATTGCTTTGGATGGTATGAACATTTTAACAGTATTCATTCATCCAATCCATGAGTGTGGAATATTTTCCTATTTTTGTTTTGTGTTGTCTTTAATTTCCTTCATCAGTGTTTTATAGTTTTCAGAGTATAGGTCTTTCACTACCTTGGTTACATTTATTCCTAGGTATTTTATTGGTTTTGGTGCAATCATAAATGGAATTGTTTTCTTAATTTCTCTTTCTGCTACTTTGTTAGTATTGTATAGAAATGCTACCAACTTCTGGGTATTAATTTTGTATCCTACAACTTTACTGAATTCATTAATTACTTGTGGAGTTTTTTGGTAGAGTCTTTTGGGTTTTCCATATATATCATGTCATCTGCAAATAGTGACAGTTAAACTTCTCTTTTAACAGTATGGATGCCTCTCATTTTTTTTTCCTGTATGATTGCTGTAGCTATGTTGATCCATAGCCATGGCTATGCTGTACCATGTTGAGTACAGGTGGCAAGAGTGGACATCCTTGTCTTATTCCTGGTCTTAGACAAAAGACATCAGGAAACAGATTTACCTTGCCACCTAAAACAAGTAAAAACCTGTCCATAATGAATTAAACAATAATTTTCAGAAGTTTAGAGATAAGACTACAAAGGATGATAACACTCAAGACATGAGAGATGAATAAGGTGAGTCTTATGATTACCCCAGTCTACCACCTTGAGAAATTTACCAAGCTGTGGTTCAAGAGGAAATCTAGGTAGGGCTCAGCAGTCTCACTGGTTAAGGAAGAGAATCTCGGAATGTTCAGAGGTCAAGGGAGCTGGAGTTCATTGGAAAAGTACTAATAAGTAGAAAGTTGAATATAGAGAGATACCTGGATGTTATTTAGAAGATGTTATTTAGGTAAATATATATAAGGACACATCCCAAAGCTAGGAAAGAACTACCAAAAATGATTAGAGGGCATAGTACCCAGACACCACTGCAGACAAGAATGGTACCTTTCTTTATCAGTTGGACTGAGGAAACCCATAAGTCATAGTTCACTGGGTAGAGCACTCAGAAAGACCTTGCCTTAATAATGGAGAATAATTAGCCCTAGACTAATCTTGATTTCATCTTAAAAGCAAAATCGAAAGTAACCAAACTATTTCCAAATAAGTACATCCCAGTACAAAGCTCAAGAATAGAAATAGTATGTATTATCATCCAATAAGGTAAAATGCAAAGTGTTGGACACCCAGTCAGAAAGTACCAGGCATGCCCAAAGGCAGGAAAATTCATTCTATAATGAAGAGAGACCTCAGTCAATTGAAACGAACCCATAACTGACACAAATGTCAGATATAGCAAAGATATTAAAGCAGTTATTATAACTGTGTTCTGTATGTTCAAGAAGCTGAAGAAAAGATTGAGCATGTTAAATACAGGTGTTTTTTACTTACAGAGACCCAAATTAAACTTCCAGAGATGAGAAGTACAAAGTCAGAGATGATAAATATTCTAGATAAGTTTAAAGGATGGTTGTATATTATAAAGGAAAGATTACTGAACTTAAAGACAATGGAAATTATTTGAAAGAGAACATGTAGAGGGGGAAAAACTTTAAAAGACTTAAAATAAATTAACAGAATACCCGTAAGCTGCAGGATAACTTTAAGAAGCCTGATATATATTTAATTAGAGTATCTGAAGAAGTGTTAAGTGGAAGCAGAATAGAAAAACATTTTGAAGAAATAATGGTCAAATTTTTTTCAAATATGATGAAAACTATGTATTAGCAGATTGAAAAGGCTTAAGAAATCCCACAGCATGTCATGATTTCTTATGAGAAACAATACAAGCTAGAATACAGTGGAGCAGCCTGTCTAAAGTAATGAAAGAGAAGAAAGTCAACCAAAAATTCTATATCCATCAAACACGTCTTTTAAAAACAAAAGGAAAATGAGAGATCTCCAGATGCACAAAGCAAAATAACCCCTCAGCAGCAGATCACACTATGACAAAGGAATTCTTTTAGCCAGATGGAAGATAATAGCAGATGAACACATGGATCTACAAAAAGGACCAAAGAACATAGTCAGTGAAACATAGTATTTTTCTTATTATTTAAATTTATATAAAAGACTACTGATTGTTTAAAGAAGAATGAATAAAACCTAGTGTGGGGTCTATAACATATAGAAGAAAAGAAATCAGCCGTGATTTACAGAGTCTGTATGGTAGAGTAGTAACACCGGGAAGTTAAGATTTGTAGCAACATAGCACTCTATAAGTGGCCTAAGCGAGTGTAGGAAAGGGAAACTGACATAGTTATGATCTCATATTGACTTTTTAAAAAAATATTTTTATTTATTAATTTGGCAGAGATCACAAGTAGCAGAGAAGCAGAGAGAGAGAGAGAGAGGGAGAGAGGAGGAAGCAGGCTCCCTGACGAGTAGAGAGTCCGGCGTGGGGCTCAATCCCAGGACCCTGGGATCATGACCTGAGCTGAAGGCAGAGGCTTTAACCCACTGAGCCACCCAGGTGCCGCTTATATTGATTTTTTGAGATATGGCTTGGGAGAAGCAAGATTTGAAAATACAGATCAATTGACCAGTAGATGATAAGATGGATAGATAATTACATCTAATAAATGAGAGGACTCAGGATGAACAGTATGAAGATATTTATATTTCAGGCTCATGTATACCAGTCATCCAATTCAGAGAAGGTTCTAAATAATAAGGTGGACATAGTGATATTTTTTCTCTGCCCTTCCAGAGGGCAGGTTGCAGACTAGCATGTTAGTGGTGACTTCCCTGACCTTGACTCTTCCATCCTTTTATAATTCCTTTTATTATAATGACTTAAACTCTGACAGATACAACATACTATAAAGTTAGTAATCATGAAATTACATTTAGAGGCTTGACTCCAATTTGCAAATTTATAGGATAAGAAAGATATGGTATAGCAGCATGTTGGCATAACATGCCTTTCCATGACTTTTTCATTCATGCAACTTCAAGTTGAATGAATAGTGCAGTATGTCTATTGGAAATATTTTTACTCCTCTTTATACTTTTTGAGAGCAATACCTAAGGTAAACCATTCTGTTTTAGAGGCTATAACTGAACAGACACACAGATGTAGGTTAACAGAATGCAAGCTATTCCATGATATGAGCTATTGAAAGTCCTTTGAATTTTAGCCCAGAATAGAGAAGGTCAGGTGGAGTGGAAAATGTGGCAGTCTAGAGCATACAAGGCTGCATATTTGTAGGATTCTCATATGGAAGAAGTTTGGGTTTTTTAATTATAATAGAAAGACATAGGACTAATATCAACCAAAAATTTTATCAGTTGGAGGGCAAATAACACAAATCTAATATATACATTTACAAATCAGTGGAGGTCTCAAATAATTTTCTTCCCTTTCATTAAACAATCATGTATACCCTAAGTTCTACATTTCTTCTCCCAAAATATAGCTTTGCTGTATCTACTTCTTAGCACCTCCGCGTCCTTCACTCTAGCCCAAGCCATCATCCTGGAAAATGGTGATGGCCCCTAGCTGGCCTCCTCACTTCTATTCCCAGTTTCTTATTCATTCTTACAGAGCAACCCCCCAAAATATGAATTTCACGGCACCTAGCTGGCTTAGTTGGAAGAGCATGTAACTCTTGATCTTGAGGTTGTGAGTTGGAGCTTGACATTGAGTGTAGAGATTACTTAAAATAAATAAGTAAAATTTTAAAATTAAATAAATAAAAATTTTAAAAATATGAATTGCGTCTTTTAGTCTTACCACTTTCCCACTGAAAACTTTCCTGTAGCTTCCTTTTTCTCCTAGGTTAAATTCTACTCTCTTGACACAGTACACGCAAAACCTTTCTTTTAACCTGTTTGCTCTTTTTTTACCCCCTACTTTGCACTGATCTTTCCCTCATTCAATATATGCCTGACATGCTGGTCTCCTTTAGTTCTTTAAATGTTTTGAGCTCTTTTCTGCCCCCGTGGACTTCCCATGATGCTTCTTCTTCCTGGAATAATGTTCCTCTGTCCTTTTTTTCCCCTTCCTACTTCTTACTTAAATATTTGGTCTCCATTTATTTTATTTTTTTTTTCCATGTATTTGCAATTTATTGCAATAAAGCCTTTATCAATAGACTTCCCTGTGCACATGGTGGTCAAATTGCTGGTGAAAACCAGCCAGATCTATTACAAGCTTTCTCATGGCTTCTAGGTAACCCAAGTGAGCCTTTATTGATACTGGGAAGGGATAAAGCAGGGAAGGGGTAAACAGTGATGTAAGAATTGGCTAGACAAAAGTAATGACTCTCATTACAAAGTGAGTATTTTAAAGCAAAAGAGCCTGTTGGGAATATTGTTTTATAAAATAGTGGTATTTTTTTTATTAACTTTTTAAAATTCAATTAGTTAACATATAGTGTACCATTAGTTTCAAATGTAGATTTCAGTTATTCATCCATAGCATATAATAGCTAATGCTCAGTACTTGTACATACTGTTATAGCTTCTTGAAAGCAGAATTTTAACCCACTGAGCCACCCAGGCGCCCTTGAAAGCAGAATTTTTGATCATATTTTCTTTTTTTTTTAATTTTTTATTTTTTATAAACATATTTTTATCCCCAGGGGTACAGGTCTGTGAATCACCAGGTTTACACACTTCACAGCACTTACCAAAGCACATACCCTCCCCAATGTCCATAATCTTCTCCCAAACCCCCTCCCCCCAGCAACCCTCAGTTTGTTTTGTGAGATTAAGAGTCACTTATAGTTTGTTGGTCTCCATTTAAATAGTGGCTCTCTCCAGGTGTGATTTGGTGGTACCTTGAGACATTTTTGGTTGTTACTACTGGGGTGGTGCTTTTGGAATCTAATAGGTAGAGGTCAGGAAACTGCTATACATTATACAGCTCTCTGTGACAAAGAATTATCCATTGAAAATGTCAGTAATGTTGGAATTGAGAAACTGATTTATTTGCTACTTCCTCAAAGTTTTCTCTTAATATAAAATTAATTCACTTTCTTTCTCTCATATCATGCTGTTCTTTTGCTCAGTGACTCATCTAAATTTTGAATTATGTATTCAGTTCTTTTATTAGTTTAAGGCCCATTTTTCCCACTGGACTGTGAATTCTATGCAAACAGGAAACCTATCTGTTTTGTTTCTGTATTATATAGTCAGTGTGTGACACAATATCTGGCACACAGAAGCAATCAGTACTAATTCTTCAGTGAATTATTAAGTCAGGTTTATTACTGCATAGGGCACTATTTTAGAAATCCAGTGTAAATAGTCATTTAACACACGGTCATTCAAGTCCAGGAAAACTGTAGCAGAGGACTAAAACATACAAATAACCAATTTCAGTGCAGAGATGATTAAAATAATAACCTAAACAGAGTTTAAAATAATGTGCTGGATAAATTCAGAGGAAGGAATGAGTAATACGCATGAATTTGGGTTTAGGGAAGGTGCTATTATTGTCTTCACCATCATTTTTTGGACGATAGCCAATTGACCTCACAGAGTAGGTTTATCTTTTCTGATCTGTGAGGTGACACGTGGCTTATCTCACCACATTACCAAATGGTAATTTCTTAGAGTATTAATTTCTTAAGGTAATTAATTAGAGAGTAATTTCTTGCAGTATTAATTTTCTCAACAATTACAAATGGGAAACTTGAGTTTCATGGGCTTAAAATAATAATTCTACCTTGCAATGATCATTTCAGTACATTTCCTAAACCAATTATGGTGTTGTGAGAAGACCAGAACTCTATTTATCCTGGATCCCAATTCTTAGACACTGATAGGATGAAATCACAGATCATTCTAAATATGATAAATCCTGTTCATTGCAGAGAAAGCAGAAGCCATTGGTCATGATCCCAGAACCACCCAATACAACTTCTCACAGCCAAATCTACCAACTTGCTTGCACTTCCCTTATGCCTTTCCATTCAACCCAATGGAGGGATTATTTTTCCTTCTTCCTAAGCCAAATTCTTTGGTATGCTCAGAATCTCCTTCCTTCCCCATTTTTTCACTCTCTTGGTGTTCTTATGCTACTTATATATATTTAGAACCTTCCTTTGTACTAGATGCTTTTCATCCTCTTTTAAATCTTTGGACCTCATATTGTTCTCTAGTTTGTTTCTCTCTTGCTCACTTCATAGTCAGATTTTTTGGCATTCCTACATCTTCATCCCCCATTCACTACCTACGTCAGTCCAATATGACTGCTGCCCCAGACACATCTGTGGAAATGTCTTCCATATCACAGGATGTAATGGACACTCTTTCTGACCTCTTAGCAGCCTTAGACATGACTAAACACTTACTCTATTTTAAAAGACTTGATTACTTTGACACCATGCCATTGCCATGGCTTTGTTTCTATCTCTTTGTTGTGTTTCCTTTATTAGACTTATCTGTACAAGTTCTGATGGTTTCACCCCAGTTCCTCTTTTCTTCTCTGTCTACCTAATCTTACTTTTTGATTTTACCACTTTGGTGACTTCAGTTCCATCTATATAGGAATTATTCCCAACTTTATCTCTCCAGCTCAAATTTATCTTCTGAGCTCCAGAACAAAATACCAAACATTT
The DNA here is from genome assembly GCF_011764305.1 of Mustela putorius furo. Taxonomy (NCBI): domain Eukaryota; kingdom Metazoa; phylum Chordata; class Mammalia; order Carnivora; family Mustelidae; genus Mustela; species Mustela putorius. The sequence continues at coordinate 36,719,619 of NW_025421998.1, forward strand.
TATTCTAAATCTCCACCATATGATCCATGTGGGTTCTTTAAAACTCTCATGCCCCAAGCTGAAGTTTTGATGCATCCTACCTCCTCTGCTCCTATACCGCAAAGTGGCACCCACAACTAACCAAACCAGGAATCAATGAATCATTCTTGATGTTTTCTTTATATTAGCTTCTATATATAATCTCACATTATATATTATAAATTCTACCTCTTTAATGTCTGCCAAATGCTTCCACTTCCCTTTACTACTTTTATTGTACCTAAATCTGAGCCACAGTCATCTCTTGCCTCCACCAATGCGTTCTCTTACCATGACAATCTTGTTTTCACTCTCATCACCTCTGGTCCATCCTCTGGAGCAGAGTATAATATCTGGTGCAGGGATTTCCTATGAATGGTGAATGGTGAATGTGAATGGTGCCTCCCTCAGTTGCATGCAGCATGGCTCTGATCTGAAGTAATTTTCTAAAAATAAAAACCAACCATGATTCTATTTTACTTATATTTTTCAGTGGCTCTCATTTTCTCTTAAATTTTAAAATACTTGCCTATTGATCTGACCCTGTCTACCTCCTTGCTTTGCTTATGCCAATACAGAGTTTTGTCATTCCTTGAACACCCCCCCCCTTTTTTTAATGGTTCAGCAAGTTTATTTACAAATGCAGTGGAACAGAAAGGCTTACTAGTTCCTGGAGAAAATTTCTGATATACAAACCATGATGATTCTGTATTAATGAAGAGAAGCAGCTTTCTATTGGGCATTGCTTAGTGATCATTCTGGTGAAGAAAATAGAGATCCCGTCACCAAGTAAATAAAATGTCACATATGCTAAAAAAATTTTTTTTCAAAAGCACAATATTACATAGATGAAAAGAAGGACACAGAAAGCAAATTTGTGGGTAGATTTTAGTGAAATTTCTATACGGTTCTACATTAATTTAGTATACATTAAAATAAACAGAGCAAACGCAATTATATATTTATATTAACTATTTCAAATAATGTTTCAGAACTTAAAAAAAAATGAAATAACCCTCTTCGAAACACCACTAGAAAGTCAAACCTGATCATCATCAGCGTCAAAAATATTTCATTCTTATTTTTCCCTTGTGCTTTTAAGATGTTGAATTCAAAAAGTAAATTATCTCCCCTTATCTCCAGCCAGAGCCTTTGTATAAGCTATTCCTTCTTCCTGGGAATATCTTTCTCTGACTAGTCATCTGGGTACATTCTACTTAGTTTTCATGTCTTTGCTTAAGGATCACTTCTGTGTGGAAGCTTTCCCTGACACCTCGCATTAGTTAAGGTTTACTTAGTAGAAACTCTCATAGACACTATTTTTCCTTCTAACCTTTGTTGCAGTTGTAAGCTTCATTGGGTGGTAACTGTCTGCCTCATTTATCTATACATCTCCAGTGGCAAAACAATAGATACTCCATAAATATTTGCTTAAATGAATGAAATATTTGGACTCTCAATGAAAACAGCAGCTAAATTATTTGTATAAAGAACGTACTTTCTGTCATGAATTGCTTACATAGTCCAAAGTAATCATTTAATTTCAAAACTGTATTTTATCCTATGCCCTATTAGCAAATAGACTTATCTAAAGATGATTCTAATTGATATTTCAGACAGACTCAAATTAGTTTCAGAAAATGTAACTGGACAACTTGTTGTATCTTAGGTCTTTTTTAAGTGACACCATGGTATAAAAGAATACACTTAAGGAGATCTCCATAAAAGATTTACAATTAATCCAGCAGACACTTTTGAAATTATATTTATTTTCAGAAAATCATATGGCTTAAAAAAATAACATCATCTAGATTGTACACCAATGCAGTCTGATATCCTCATAGTTAGAATTACTGAGTCTTTACCAACTGTGAAAGCAAGTAAGACAGTGAGTAATAGGCAAGCAATAAATATATCAGAGGACCTTATTGAACATAGCCTTGGGATTTTCTTTTGCTGGAGGCACAGGAATTTCAGAAGCAGTGAAATGTTTTTGATTTAAGTAATTGTTCTATTGGATTTATCTCATTTATCTCAAAAGTGAAAATGCCAGTTTATAACTTCTCCAAAGAAGTTGCTTGAAGTTAAAAAACAAAACAAAACCTTATAATATGATAGATTATAAATCAGGAATATTGAATTTTTGTCCCAGCTCTGACAATTACAGTGATGATAACATAGAATAGCCTAATATCTCAGGGCTTTTGTTTTCTAACACATGAAATGGACATAAAATGGAAACCTCACTTAATACATAGTATTATTACTTAAACTAAATGAAAAACAAATTACTTAGCATGGCATATAATGCTCTTTTCAACTCTGCTGAAATAGGCTTCTTACATGTCATCTGCTAGCCTTTTTACCCACCTCCCTTCTCCCCTAACTGCCCCCTGAACTCATACACAGATACATCAATCAATTGTATACATATAGCATCAAATTAATCACTATTTCCTGCATTCTAACACACTAAACCTTTTAATACTTATGGAGAAAATGAGAACAATATTTTTGAAATATGTGCATGTACTTTTCCTTATTTACATTTCATTGTGTGTTATTTTCTTACTATTTTTAAAGAGGCATTATTTGTTATAAATGGGGCTAGGACTGTTATGTCAAGAAGATATAAAGAGAAGGAATTAATGTTGAGTGTCTGATATTCAGAATAGAATTTTGGAAGTCCATGGTAACATTAATATCAAGAGCTAGTTCTGGAAATCTTTAACAGAGAATTTTACTCCATGTCATACAGAGGTTTTTAGGTCATGACTTAGGGAAAAGGAAGATAAAAAGGAGTAAAGTCTATGCCTGATGGCCCAGGGTCTTACAGGAAGAAAAGACAAAGGTAGTAAGATCCGCAGTATGTTCTTACCTCCTCTGAGGCAAAATGCCAAGAAGAAAGAGAGATTTTTTTTTTTTAAAATATTTAATTCATTTATTTACTAGAGAGAGAGAGAACATATAGGAGTTGGGGGAGGGGCAGAGAGAGAGGGAGAAGCAGACTCCTTGCTGAATAGGGAGCCTGATGTGGGGCTCAATTACAGAACCCTGGGATCATGACCTAAGCTTAACTGGCTAAGCTGCCCAGGTGCCCAGAATTTATTTATTTTTTTTTTTAAGTTAAAGAGAAAGATCATTCAGAGACTGCCATGCAGGGTGACTGCATGCTAACATGATAGGGGCAGTAGCTGTAGTAGAAAAATGCAGTTCATAGGTGACCTGGCTCACAGTTCCATGCATACAACAAAGAAAAGATCCATTTTCCTACATGCCTCAAAGAGGGATGAAGAATAATAATAGCAAACATGCATTGACTTTGTAAATATGCTAGGCACCCTTCTCATCACATTATATTTATTTACTTGTTTAATCTGTGCAACCACACACTTAGGAAGGTACTAACATTATCCCCATTTAACAAATGAGAAAGTTGAGGCACATCACATTTAAGTCATTTTACCAAAGAGATATAGTTATTAGAGCTTCTTTACAAAAGGGCTCACTATAGTAGGGGTTAACTGGCACCATTTTAGCTGAGGGCTTTAGGATGGGCTGCTTGGTTCAGCAATAGAAAACAGGGAAAGCCAAAATTTAAAGAGTATCCACACTGCCATGAGAAAAAAAATTCCAGGGACGACCACTAGATCCTGATAAAGCCAAGAGAACATATCACAGAGGAAGTAAATTGACAGCTTCTCCTAACTCCTTCTCCCCATTTATAGCAACAATGATGAGAATCCATCCATCCTGCTGCAGAAACCAGTCAAAAGGACACCAGAGTGTTTTTCCCCCAATGCATTCATTTGGACAGCTTCTCCAATGTTCAGCCACCATCTTGTTAGGGAGAGGAAAAAAAATAGTTCTGACATAGAGTTGAACTTGGAACTGTTAATTATTTATCCATGAGAAGCTGGTTTAAATTTTTAAAAAACCACTTAGATTAGAGAACACTGATTCTATTAATTGGCAGTATTTTTTGGCAACTTCTTCATTGTCCAGGGATGATGATTATCCGCTTTTTATAGAAAATAAAGAAGCTAGATGTTTTTTGCATAGCTGTAGTATAGTGGGGGGTGAACTTCTACTCTTTTGCATTTGTGTATCTATGCATAATGTATCCTGCTATGATGTCTGCTGTTAAACCCTTTTCCTTTACCAGCAAAGTCTAACTCATACTTTGAGCCCCAATCCAAGTATCATCTCCTTTGTGAAAAATCCCCAGAAGCCTAGGGAGTTAGTGACTTTGTCCTTGTGCTTCTAAAGTGCATAGTTCAGATACCTCTGTTATATTGTATAGCACTCATCTATTGGTCTGTCTCTTCCTGTAGACTTTGAATACTTTCATGTGGCAGGCCTCAATAACTGTTTACCAAATGAAGGAGCAACCGAGTGGGAATGTTTGTGGTAATGTCATGGAATTCCTGCAACCATAAAAAATTTCTTTTTTACATGGAACACGTTAGTGGCCATAGTGATCCATGAGGATGATAAGACAGAAGCTGATATGGGTACAGAATATTTAATTCAAGGCCTTTCCACGCAGGAGTTATTTTTACAAGTATAAAGGATGAGGAAAAAAATCAGCAATTTCCTCAGCTGTGTTTTCCTAAACTAAAACTAAATCCCTAAGAACATCACAAGCCTCTTTTACATTGTTTTGTTAATTTATTTTTATAACTAGTTGCCTAATTTGGTCAGAACTATCTGAAACATAGATCTCTCTCCTTAGAACCTTTAGTTACATAGTTGAGAACACTCAAGAAATATGTGTAAAATAAATTAAGTATGTGGATTTTTACTTGGGTCTTGATGTTTCTGCAGTAGATAGTCAGTACTCAAGTGTTAGAGTCCCTCCTCTGAATCATCCAAAAGGCTTGATAAATGCCAGACTCCCAGGATTCTTGCCCAGGGGCTTCTGAATCACTAGCTGTGGGTTCAGAGTGAGGAGTCTGCATTTTAATGTATTCCTTAGGTGACTCTGGTGCAGGTCAGTTTCAGACTTTCTGAAATGCTAGCCTAGAGAGTCAGTTTCTTTTTACTTCCTACACTGGCTACATTTCAAGCCATCAAATGAATTTATTCCTACTGTGCATAGAGAGGTAATTTGCCATTAATGCTTACACAGTACCCGGTTCCATACAGGCACTATTCATTGCTCTTAGTGAGGTTCGCATACCACGTAGTTTAAAATTTGCAGTGGTCCACCACCCTCCACTGCCTTCTCTGCTTTATTTTCCTCTAGTTCATTTATCACACATACATAAATTGTGTAATTTACTTGTTTATTTTATTTCTTTTCTATTTTTCCTCCAATAGAGTGTCAATGCCATGAGAAGAGGGAATTCGTCTGTTTCCTTCACCCCCATATCCCCAGTGCCTAGTATAGTGCCAGAATAGTTATATAGTAGACAAAATGATTGTTGACTTAAAAAAAAAATGCATGGCCGATTACTGGAAACTCAACCTGCAGACATGGAAATCACAGGGAGTGCAGCTGGTTCCTGCTCCATTGATTCTTCCCTTTCAGCTATGTACCAGTTGCTAAATAGAAACAGGAAGCTACCTTTTACTGACATTTCTTTTAAAACCACTAGTAATACAATTTCTCTGAAAATTGCCTGTAACAACTTCAATAGCTTGAGAGAATGCTGTCTTTTCCTGGCCATATTTTCATGAATAGCAGTGCTTCCAGCTAGTTATCTTTCTGCATAACTTTTATTGAAATTGGTTTAGTCTGGATCCCTCCTCCGTTCTATCAAGTTAAAACTTCCACATCTGTGGTACTTCTCTTGAAACAGCCATTTCACTTATAATGGAGGCCAGGGGCTGGCTATTGACGCAAGGGTAAAGTAGTGCCACCTCACATTCTCATAGAAAGCTGCACAGGGCAAGAGGTCTTTATAGACCATGGTCCTAGTGGCATTCTAATAGAATTCGATGATAATTCTTTTTTAATTGAATGGTAGTTGAAGTGGTATGCTTTTTGCTGACTCATTGATGTTACAAATGAAAAAATTGAGCTTGAAACTGAAAAACATCTAATAAAGGTATTACAGAAGAAAATTACATTTATAACTGCAACTACTTGAACATTTTAAAATTTATAATTGAAATATAAACCTGTGTCAAAGGAGATATAGCTACACCTGTACATAATCACTTATTACTAAAAATAGCTTTGATTTTCTGACTTTTTCACTTTACACATAAGTTTGGTATAGAATCCCATGCTAAAATCATCTCGGTGCACAAACTTTGAGGCACATTCAACCATAATGCCCCTAGCTCTAAATGCTTTAAATCTAACAGAAGTTGAGTACTAGGAAAAAAAGACAAGATCATATTTTAGAAGCAAAATTTGACTTTTTAAAGTCCATTTAGCATTAAAACTGTCATCTGTTAGGTGATAAAGAGCTTTGCAATTTCATGTACATCTTCTCATTTGTTATTATTATAACCTAGTTAGGGTGACCGCAGCATAATGTCCTGAGTTATAAATACTGTTTACTTTAATTCTGAAAAGTATCCAGCTTGATGAAGAATTAAATGGTCAGTTTTCTTATAATAGAATCAAGGCAGATTTTATTATTATTTCTGTGTTACATATGACAACTCAAACTCTAAGATTTTTTAATTGTTTTTGCTTAATTAGTATTGATTTTTTTAAATACTATGGATAAAAGTGAAACCAAAACTTTGGTTTAAAAAGGAAACCACATTTAAAAGAAAAGTTGAAGGTAAAAATTATTCAGCGGTAAATACAAAATAAACAAGAGACCATGAACACAGTCCCTATCTGCATACAAACAGTTGTGTTTTACATACAAATGAGAAAATATCTGTCAGCTATAACAGTGTTGCTAATTCTGGAAAGTTTCACTTTGTTATTAGGGCATATCATAATATGTGGTTTTTAACTGAGGTAACATTATATACAGTGAAATTTTCAGATTCTAAGTATTAACTTCAGTGAGTTTTGATAATACATTCACTCTTAAAACCCACAATCCTATCAAGAGGATCTATCACCCCTTGTACCTCTTTGTGGTCAGTCCTTAATGCCCAAGTCATCAACTCATGATTTTTATAAACACATATTAATTTTCTCATTTTGAAACTTAATAGAAATCATACAATATATACTTTTTTTGTATGTGGATCTTTTAAATCAAGAAAGTAGTTTTGAGAGTCAACAATATTGTTGTATCAGTTGTTCATTCTTTTTTTTAACATATATTTTGTTTAAAAGAGTAAAAGAAACTCATGGAAGAGAGTAGCAAAAGAAAAGAATAAGAGAAAAGGGAGGGGGAGGAGGAATGAATATAACAATTAGAAATCATTCTGGAATACTTGCTATTTGCCAGACTCCTCAGTGTTCATGTGCATCTTTAATTATCACCACAACCTACTGGGTTTTTGTAGGTAAAAACACACCATTTTACAGGTAAAAACACTGAAGGAGAAAGAGGTTAAGTAACTCTCCTAGAATCACACATTTCCTGGCAGTCTGATCTACCATCACACAATATCATCTCTCGAGTTATATTCCCACATCAAATGAACTGAGTTCTGTTCTCCTTTAGATAACTTTGTAGATAATTTGTAATTTTCATTTTGATTTCCTTTTTTGCTCTGGCCCAATATTCAAAAAGGCTATTCATTTTTAAATTTTTATTTTTTTTAAAGATTTTATTTATTTATTTGACAGAGATCACAAGCAGGCAGAGAGGCAGGCAGAGAGAGAAGGGGAAGCAGGCTCTCTGCTGAGCAGAGAGCCCCATGCGGGGCTCCATCCTAGGACTGATGTGGGGCTCGATCCCAGGACCCTGGGATCATGACCTGAGCTGAAGGCAGAGGCTTTAACCCACTGAGCCACCCAGGTGCCCCCTCTTTTTAATTTCTTAAGAACCTCCACACTGTTTTCCAAAGTGGTTGCACCAACTTGTATTCCCACCAACAGTATGAGAGGTTTCCCCTTTCTCCACATCCTCTCCAACACTCGTTGTTTACTGACTTGTTGATTTTGGCCATTCTGACTTGTGTAAGGTGGAATCTCAATGTGGTTTTGATTTGAATCTCCCTGATGGCTAAGGATGATAAACATTTTTTTCATGTGTCTGTTAGCCATTTGTATGTCTTTTGGAGAAGTGTCTGTTCATGTCTTCTGACCATTTTTGGACATAATGATCTGTTTTGTGTGTGCTAAGTCCAGGTTCTTTGTAGATCTTGGATATCAGCCCTTTGCCTGTAGTGTCATTTGCGAATGTCTTCTCCCATTCTGTGGGTTGCCTCTTTGTTTTATTGACTCTTTCCTTTCCTATGCAGAAGCTTTTGATCTTGATGAAGTCCCAAAAGTTCATTTTTGCTTTTGTTTCCTTTGTCTTTGGAGACATGTCTTGAAAGAAGTTGCTGTGGCTGATGTCGAAGGGGTTACTGCCTATGTTCTTTCTCCTCTAGGATTTTGATAGATTCCTGCCTTACATTGAGGTCTTCTATCCATTTCGAGTTTATCTTTGTGTATGGTGTAAAATAATGGTCGAATTTCATTCTTCTATACATAGCTGTCAATTTTCCCAGCACCATTTATTGAAGAGACTGTCTTTTTTCCACTGTATATTTCCTATTGCTTTGCCCAAGATTATTTGACCATAGCGTTGAGAGTCCATATCTGGGCTCCCTGTTCCCCTGGTCTATGTGTCTGTTTTGTGCCAGTACCATGTGGTCTTGGTGATCACAGCTTTGTAGTAAAGCTTAAAATCAGACAATGTAATGCCTACAGTTTTTTCTTTTTCAACATTTCCTTAGCAATTCAGGGTCTCTTCTGTTTCCATACAAATTTTAGGATTGTTTGTTACAGCTCCTTGAAAAATGTGGGTGGAATTTTGATTGGGATGGCATTGAAAGTATAGATTGCTCTAGGCAGTATAGACATTTTAAGAATGTTTATTATTCTGATTCATGAGCATGGAATACCCTTCCATCTTTCTGTGTCTTCTTCAGTTTATTTCATAAGTGTTCTGTAGTTTCTCAAGTACAGATCCCTTACCTCTTTGGTTAGGTTTATTCCCAGATATCTTATGGTTCTTGGTGCTTTAGTAAATGGAATCAATTCTCTAATGTACCAGTAATTACTTTAAATATAAACTATCTAATCAAAATAATGCCATGTCTGAATTGGTATATAAATAACTTTTAGCTATATGATGTCTACAGAGGACTAACTTTAGATTTAAGGACGCTTAGGCAGGAAGTGAAGAGACAGAAATTATATTCCAGGCAAATGGTACCCAAATAAGAGCAGGGATGGTCATATTTATATCGGAAAAAAATGGACTTAATTTGAAACAGTCACAAGGGACAAAAATAACATTATAAAATGATAAATGGTCAACTTACCAAGAAGCTATAACAATTCTAACTATGTATACACCAAGCATTAAAGCCTCTCTCTATATAAAGCAACACTGGCAGAATTGAAGGGAGAAGTAGATAGATATACAATAGTAATAGGAGACTTTACTACCCCCTTACAATAATGAATAGACAATTCAGACAGAAAATTGATGAGAAAAGAGTAAACTTGACCAATAGTCTAGACCAATGGACTTATCAGATATATACAGAATATTCAGCTCAACAACAGAAAATACACATTCTTCTCGATCACAAACAAGACTTTCTCCAGTATAGATTGCATGTTAGATCACTAAATGAATCTTAACAAATTTAAGAAGATGAAGGGCCACCTGGGTGGTTCTGTCAGTTAAGCCTCTGCCTGGGAACAAGCCCCACATCGGGCTCCCTGCTCAGTGGGGAGCTTGCTTCTCTTTCTCCCCCCTGCTCGTGTTCTCTCTGAAATAAATAAATAAAATCTTAAAAAAATTTTAAGAAGATTGAAACCAAACCAAGTATTTTTTGTTACTATGATGGAATGAAACTAGTAGGCAGAAGAAAAACTGGAAAATTCATCACCTGTATGGAAATTTATAATGCACTTCTGACAACCAATGGGCCAGAAAGGAAATCGAAAGGGAAAGTAGAAATTGTCTTGACAAAAATGGTAAATTAAAACACAGCATATCAAAATTTATGGGAGGGGTGCTTGGGTAACTGATTCAGTTAAGTTTTGATTCTATCTCATGTCATGATCTCAGTGTTTTGAGATCGAGTCCAACCTTGGGCTCTGTTCTGAGTATGGAGTCTGCTTAAGCCTCTCGCCCTCTGCCCCTCCCTCCACTCTCCACCTTACTCCTCTACCCCCCACTCACGCTCCCTATTTTAAAAAATTATGGAGTACAGCAAAAATAATACTGATAGGAAAGTTTATAGCTAAAGTGTCCAGAACAGTGGCTACCTATAAGGACAAGAATTGAGTGAAAGGAGACATAAAGGAATTTGCTGCCATTATAGAAATATTTTATCTCTTAGAGTATTTGTTTTACAGTATGCCCATTGAATTGTATGTGTAAGATTTGTACATTTCACTGTATGTAAATTTTAACTCAATGAATGAACCTTAGTGGTGGGCTGACTCAGGTCAGCAGAGAGGCTTTTGTGCCTTGTCTTGCCTGTTCTTCCTGGCAGCCATTATGTAACTTTGAGAATGGAAGCCATGAGGTAAGAATAGCAGAATAAAAAAATGGAGTGTAAAAAGTAATATTAATACATAAAAATGGGTACAAAGAAGAAAGACATCAAGTCAACAACCTAACTCTATGCCTCAACAATATTGACAAACCATTAAAGTGAGAAAAATAGAGAAGGCTTAAGTAACAAAACCACAAATTAAAAGGAGATATTACAAATGATGCCACAGAAATAGAAGGGGTCATAAGGATCTCCTATGAATAGCTATACAGCAACAAAATGATAACTTAAAAAAGAAATGAATGTATTTCTAGAAACATAACAAACTACCGAGACTGAATCATGAAGAAATATAAAATCCGAAGAGACATATAACTAGTAAGGAGATTCAATAAGTAATCAAAACCTTTCAACAAAGGAAAGTCCAGAACTAGATGGCTTCATCTGTAAGTTCTACCAAATATTTAAAGAACTAACACCAATCTTTCTCAAATTCTTCAAAAAAAGTGAAGAGTACTCATTTTATGAGACCAGCATTACCATGATACCACAGCCAAAGAAGCTATAAGAAAACTCTAGACCCATCCTTATGAACAAAGATGTAAAAATCCTAGACAAAATACTAGCAAACTGAATTCAACTGCCCGTTAAAAGGATTATATGCCTTGATAAATTTGGATTCACAGGTAATTCAACATACAAATCAGTAAATGTGATATACCCCCTTAAGAGAATACGGGATAAAAATTACATGATCATCTCAATAGATGTAGACAAAATTCAGTACACTTCCATAGGGTTTTAACAAACCAGGGAGGAAATTACCTCAACATTATGAAGGCCATATGTGACAAGCACACAGCTACCATCATACCCAACAGTGAAAAAGCAAAAGTTTTCCTGTAAGGTAAGGAATAAGGCAAGGATACCCATTTTCATCCCTTATATTTAACATAGTACTGTAACTCCTAGACTGAGCAAATGGATAAAAGATATTCAAATAAGAAAGTAGGAAGTAAAAGTTATCTGCTTGCAGATAACATGATCTTATATGTAGAAGCCCCTAAGGATGCTAAAACTTTTAGAACTAGTAAACAAATTCAATTCAGTTGCATGTACAAAATCAAACATAAAAAAAATTCATTCTATTTCTATACATTAACAATGAACTATCCTAAAAGAGAATATCATTTACTATGACATAACAAAGAATAAAATACTTGGGAATAAACTTAACCAAGAAGATGAAAGACTTGTACACTGAAAACTATAGTTAAGGAAGAAATAAATGAAAAGACGTCCCATTCCATGTTCATGGGTTGAAAGATTGAATATTGTTAAAATGTTGATATTCCCGAAGTGATCTACAGATTCAATGCAATCCCTATCAAAATCCCAATATTTTTTTACAGAAATAGAAAAAAAATCCTAAAATTCATATGGAACCACAAAAAGTCCCAAATAGCTAAAATAATGGTTAGAAATAAGTACAAAGTTGGAAGTATAACATTTCCTGATTTCAAAATTTATTAGAAAGCTGTAAGAGATGCCTGGGTGTGTCAGTCAGTCAGATAAGTGTCTGCCTTTGGCTCAGGTTATCACCCAGGGATCCCGGGATTGAGTCCCACATCCAGCTCCTTGCTCAGTAGGGAGTCTGCTTCTCCCTCTGTCTTCTGCTCTCCCTGCTTGTGTCCTCTTTCTCTTTGACAAATAAAATCTTAAAAAAGAAGGAAGAAAACTATAAAATTAAAGGAGTGTTCTGTTGTCATAAAAACAGACATATAGACCAACAGAACATGACCATCCATATATGGTCAACTGATCTTCAACAAAGATGCAAAGAAACACAATGGAGAAAAGACAATCTCTTCAACAAATGGTATTAGGGAAACTAGAATATTGATTTGCAAAAGAATTAATTAGACCCTTATATTACACCATACATAAAAATCTACTCAAAATGGATTAAAGGCTTAAATGTAAGACCTGAAACTATAAAACTCCTAAAACATAGGAGGAGACATAGGGGGAAAGTTTCACAGCATTGATCTTGGTAGTGGTTTCTTGGCTATGACACCAAAAGCACAGGAAACAAAAGCACAAATAAATAAGCGGACTACCTCAAACTGAAAAACTTCTGCACAGTAAAGGAAACAAGAACAGAATGAAAAGGCAACCTATGGAAAGGAGAAAATATTTGCAAGTCATGCATCTAATAAAGGATTAATATTCAAAAAATATAAGGAACTTATACAACTCAATAGCAAAAATGAAACAAAAACCTGCTTTAAAAATAAATAAGATCTTCTCCAAAGAAGACATAAAAATAGCAAGGAAGCATATAAAAAGATGCTCAGTATTAGTAATCATCAGGAAAATGCAAACCAAAAACCATAATATATCATCTCCACCACCATTAGCATGGTCACACACACACACACACACACACACAAATCGGAGAAGAGGCACTGATAAGGATGTGAGTATTTGGAACCCTCATGCACTATTGATAGGAATGTAAAATGGTGTAGCCACTATGGAAAAGAAGAAACACACACATACACACAATGGAATATTACTCAACCATCAGAAAAAATAAGTGCCATTTACATCAACTTGGATGTAATGGGAGGGTATTATGCTGAGTGAAATAAGTCAGTTGGAGAAAGGCAATTACCATATGGTTTCACTCGTGTGGAATATAAGAAACAACATAGAGGATCATAGGGGAAGGGAGAGAAAACTTATTGGGAAGATATCCGAGAGGGAGACAAGCCATGAGAGACTCTTAACTCTGGGAAACAAACTGAGGGTTGCTGGAGGGGAGGTGAGGGGGGGTGGGGTAACTGGGTAATGGACGTTAAGGAGGGCACATAATGTAATGAGCACTGGGTGTTATATGCAACTGATGAATTACTGAACACTACATCTGAAACTAATGACATATGTTGGCTAATTGAATTTAAATAAATAAATAAAACATATACAGTTACAACAAAAACAGTATGGAGATTTCTCAAAAAATAAAAACAGAAATAACATATGATCAGCAATTCCACTTCTGGGTGTATATGTAGATAATTGAAATCAGGATCTTGAAAAGGTATTTGCACTCTCAGGCACATTGCAACATTATTCACAGTAGCCAAGAGGTGGAAGAAGCATGTTAATGTCGAGCGATTTATGGAGAGATGGATAAAGAAAACATGGCATATACATACAATGGAATATTATTCAGCCTTTAAAAGGAAGGAAATCCTGCCATATGTGACAATATGGATGAAACTTGACATCATGTTATATGAAATAAATCACAGAAGGAGAAATACTGCATGATTCCACTTATATGGGGTATTTGAAATAACCAAACTCAGAAGCAAAGAGTGGAATGGTGGTTGGCAGGAGTCAGGTGGCAGGAGTGGGAAACAGAGAGTTTGCTATTCAATGGGTATAAAAATCAGTTATGCAAGATGAATTAAGTTCTGGAGAGCTGTTGTATAACATGCAGCCTATAAGTTAATACCACTATTGCAAAATAAAAAATTTGTTGAGAGGGTAGATCTACTGTTAAATGCTCTATCACAATAATTTAAAAAAAAAGAGAGAGATCATCAAATTCACCAGTCAAGCTTCAAAAATATATGGTATATGCTGTGAACAAAATATGGAACACACTGAATATTCTATGTCATGATGACTTTCGGTGTTTTTAGGAAAGAATTGGCTAACACAAATTTTTACATTTTTCTCAGGAAACTGGATGTTTGTGGTAGACATGAGATTATTACAGTTTAGGATCACTTTGCAAAAACTTGCTAACAAGTATATTGCTCAATTTGATGCTTATTGTTGGTTAGAGGAAGAAGAGCCAAAAATATTCAATGCCAAGATCTTAAAGGAAAACTTAGATGATGAATCCAAAATAATTGCTGTTGCATAAGAAAACAATCACAACATGAACAGAAGCTTCACATTAGACAATGCAATCTCATTATTAGGAGCTGTATAATCATAAGCAAGGAGTCCAAACAAACCTTCTATTTTGAATTTTCACTTGATTTTTAATCCTATTGCTTCATTGCCTTTGGGCAATGTTTTACCGGCTTCCCATGTTTAGAGATTCTGATTGCCAAGAGAAGACTATTGACCCATTTGCTGGGTTTGCCCATAGATAAATTTCAGGCATTAACTCTTTACTCACTCCTTCACCATCTCACCTTTGCTCCCTTCCTCCATATCTAAATAGCAGAGACTTCCATTTTCTTCTTCTTGCCACCAAATCTCACTCAGGTAACTTTTTTGATATGAATAAACATGTATTAAATGTTGCCTTTTATGCTTATTTTATTTTTCAAAATGTTAATTGCATTTGTTACATATTTGATCATATTTTTCATTATTTATTTGCATTGTGATATTTGTGAGAGAAAGGAGGAAAATGTAACTTGTATACAATGCTGTGCTTTTATCATTGCATATTGAACACAAACATACTTATCAATCAATTTTTAGTATCAAGTAGGTAAATAATTGTTTTAGATAGTTTTTCTTCTGTAGGATCCTTATAATATTTTTATATAAATTTATTTGTACATTGTAGAAATATCTGGGCGCATTAAATGTGCTTTGTCAATGAGTTGTGCATCATAATTGTATCTATTAAAACAAACAAAAAAACCAAACAGGGATCCTATTGGCATAAGCAAATGTTTTAGGACCTATTAGTATAAGAGGTCAGAAAAAAAATGGTCATGTTTATGATTTTTATTTTTCCTTATGTTCCCAGAGTGATTATAAGTAAACTCCTTAAAATGAAAAGGATCTATGCCTTGCTGAATGGGGAAGAACTTATAGTAAAAGGATAGTATCACACAGGGTTGTTCTGAGGAACCAATGAATAATGTTTTATGAAAGTACTATGTGAATATAAATTATAAAATATACTTTTTTCTACTTCATTCTGACAATCCTCCAACTAATAGAAAATTTGAAATGAAGGAGCAACAGATTGACTTACTTTAAATTAGAATTGTTTGTGAGTAAAACATTGTCAATACAGGTCATGATTCTCTCTATAAGCCAGTTCACTGAGTTGGCAAACTACAACACATGGGCCAAATTAAGTCCACCAACATTTTTGTAAAGTTTTTTTGGAACAAAGCCATACTCATTCATACAGAAATTATGTATGGGTTCAAATACATTAGTATTGCCAAAGCAGAGTTGGTTGGTAGTCACAATAGAATCCTATGACTCACAATCCTAAAATATTTAGTATCTAGTTCTTTATAGAAAAATGTTTGCCTAATGGAAGGTCGAAGATGACAGATGAATAAGAGACCTTAATAATACCTGCTACCAGAAACTCCGCTAGATAGCTATCACACCATTCTGAATACCTGAAAATTCAACCAGAGATTGAAGATAAGAATAGTTACAACTCTACAAATAGAAAAGCAACCACTTTCTGCAAGATCTTTTCTGATTTGTTTATATTTCTCTGGGGCCGTTGTTGCCCTTTTAGTATTTTGTTCATTTGTCCATCTGTTCTTCTCTGGACAGAATGACAAGACAGAAAAACCTCAAAAAAGAGAACAAGAGGAAGTACTCCATCCAAGGGACCTGATCAATATAGACATAAGTGAGATGTCAGAACTAGAGTTCAGAGTAACAATTATAAAGATACTAGCTGGACTTGAAAAAAGCATAGAAGACACTAGAGAATCCATTTCTGGAGAAATAAAACTGAAATTTAACCAGGTTGAAATAAAAAAGGCTATTAACAAGATGCAATAAAAACTGGAGGCTCTAACTGTTAGGATAAATGAGGTAGAAGAGAGAATTAATGATATAGAAGACAAAATGATAAAGAATAAAGAAGCTGAGAAAAAGAGATAAACAATTACTGGGTCTCGTGGGGAGAATTCAAGAGATAAGTGAGATCATAAAGTGAGACCATATTATAATAATTGGGATTCCAGAAGAAGAAGAAAGAGAGAGAGTGGCAGAAGGTATATTGGAGCAAATTATACTGGAGAACTTTCCTAATCTAGGGAAGGAAACAGGCATCAAAATCCAGGAGGCATGGAGAACCCCCTCAATAACAATAAAAATAGGTGAACACCCCAGTATCTAATAGTAAAACTTATAAATTTCAGAGACAAAGAGAAAATCCTGAAACCAGCTCGGGACAAGAGGTCTATAGCCTACAAAAGTAGAAACATGACATTCACAGCAGACCTACCCACAGAGATCTGGCAGGCCAGAAAGGACTGGCATGATATATTCAGGGTATTAAGTGAAAAAAATTGCATCCAAGAATACATCATCCAGCTAGGATATCATTCAAAAGAGAAAGAGATATAAAAAAGCTTCCAGGAAAACAGAAACTAAAACAATTTGTGATTAACAAACCAGACCTACAAGAAATATTGAAAGGGGTCCTCTAAGCGAAGAGAGAGCCTGAAAGTAACATAGACCAGAAAGGAAAGGAGACAACATACAGTAATAGTCACTTTACAGGCAATACAATGGCACTATATTCATATCTTTCAATATTTATCCTGAATGTAAATGGGCTGAAGACACAGGGTATCAGATTGGGTAAAAAGGGCAAGACCCATTGATATGCTGTCTGCAAGAGATTCATTTTAGACACAAAGACACCTCCAGATTTAAAGTGAGGGGGTGGAAACCATTTACCACGCTAAAGGACATGAAAAGAATGCTAGAGTAGCAACCTTTATAACAAATACATTAGATTTTAAGCCAAAGACTATAATAAAAGGAAGGCCACTATATCATACTAAAGGGTCTATCCAACAAGAAGACCTAAATATTATAAATATTTATGCCCCTAACATGGAAGCAGCCAATCATATAAGCCAATTAATAACAAAAATCAAAGAAACAGATTGGCAATAATACAAAAATAGTAGGTGACTTTAACACCCCCCCCTCACTGAAATGGACAGATCATTTAAGCAGAAGATCAACAATGAAATGCTTTGAACAACACACTGGACCAGATGGATTTCATAGATATATTCAGAACATTCCATCCCAAAAGAACAGGATACACATTTTTCTCAAGTGCACATGGAACATTATCTAGAATAGATCACATCTTGTGTCACAAATCAGGTCTCAATCAGTACCAAAAGATTGGGATCATTCCCTGCATATTTTCAGAACACAGTGTTTTGAAACTAGAACTCAAATCACAAAAGGAAAGTTGGAAAGAATTCAAATATATTGAGGCTAAAGGGCATCCTATTGAAAAAAGAATGGGTCAACCAGGAAATTAAAGAAGAATTTTAAAAATTCATGGAAACAAATGAAAATGAAAACACTACTGTTCAAAATCTTTGGGATGCAGCAACAGCAGTCCCAAGAGGAAAGTATTTAGCAATACAAGCCTTTCTCAAGGAACAAGAAAGGTCTCAAATAACCTAACCCTACACCTAAAGGTGTTGGAGAAAGAACAGCAAATAAAGCCTAAACCCAGCAAGACAAGAGAAATAACAAAGATTAGAGCAGAAATCAATGAAATAGAAACCAAAAGAACAGAAAAACAGATCAACAAAACAGGAGCTATTTCTTTGAAAGAATTAATAAGATTGATAAACCCCTGGCCAGACTTTCCAAAAAGAAAAGAGAAAGTACCCAAATAGATAAAATCATGAAGGAAAGAGATTACAGCCAACACCAAAGATATACAAATAATTATAAGAGTATATTATGAGCAACTATATGCCAGCAAATTAGACAATCTGGAAGAAACAGATACATTCCTAGAGATATAAAAATTACCAAAACGGAACCAGGAAGAAATAGAAAACCTGAACAAACTCATAACCAGGAATAAAATTGAAGCAGTCATCAAAAATATTCCAACAAACAAGAGCCCAAGGCCAGATGGCTTCCCAGGGGAATTCTATCAGACATTTAAAGACAAATGAACACAATTATTCTCAAGCTGTTCCAAAAAATAGAAATGGAAGAAAAACTTCCAAACTCGTTTTATGAGTCCAGCATTACTTTGATCCCCAAACCAGACAAAGATCCCACCAAAGAGGAAAATTACAGACCAATATCCCTGATGAACATAGATGCAAAAATTCTCACCAAGATACTAGCCAGTAGGATCCAACAGTACGTTAAAAGGATTATTCACCACAACCCAGTGGGATTTATTCCTTGGCTGCAGGTTCAACATCTACAAATCAATCAATATGATACACTAAATTAATAAAAGAAAGGACAAGAACCATGGATCCCCTTAATAGATGCAGAAAAAGCATTTGACAAAGTACAGCATCCTTTCTTGATTAAACCTCTTCACAGCATGGAAATAGAGGGTACATATCTCAATATCATAAAAGCCATCTGTGAAAAGCCCACAGTGAATAGCATTCTCAATGGGGAAAAACTGAGAACTTTTCCTGTAAGGTCAGGAACACGGTAGAGATGTCCACTATCACCACTGCTCTTGAATCTATGTTCAAGTCCTAGCCTCAGCAGTTAGACAACAAAAAGAAATGAAAAGGCATCTGAATTGGCAAAGAAGTAGTCAGACTCTCACTCTTTGCAGATGATATGACATTTTATGTGGAAAACCCAAAAAAATCCACCCCAAAGTTGCTAGAACTCATGGAGGAATTCAGTGAAATGTCAGGATATAAAATCAATAATGCACAGAAATCAATTGCATTTCTATATACCAACAATACGACAGAAGAAAGAGAAATTAAGGGGTTGATCCCATTTACAATTGCACCAAAACCATAAGATACCTAGGAATAAATCTAACCAAAGAGGCCAAGGATCTGTACTCAGGAAACTATAGAATACTCAGGAGAGAAATTGAGGAAGACACAAAGAAATGGGAAAACGTTCCTTGCACATGGATTGGAAGAACAAAGATTGTGAAAATGACTCTGCTACCTAGAGAAATCTACACATTCAATGAAATCCCTATCAAAATACCAACTTTTTTCACAGAGCTGGAACAAATAATTCTAAAATTTGTACGGAACCAGAAAAGATCCCAAATATCCAAAGTAATGTTGAAAAAGAGAAGCAAAGCTAGTAGCAACACAATGCCGGAATTCAAGCTCTCTTACAAAGCTATAATCATCAAGACAGTATGGTACTGGCACAAAAAGAGGCACATAGATCAAGGGAACCAAACAGAGAGTGCAGAAATGGACCTTAACTCTATGGTCAACTAATCTTTGACAAAGCAGGAAAGAATGTCCAATGGAAAAAAGACAATCTCTTTAACCACTATTGTTGGGAAAATTGAACAGCCATATGCAGAAGAATGAAACTAGACCATTTCCTTACACCATACGGAAGGATAAAATCAAAATGTATGAAATACCTAAATGTGAGACAGGAATTCATCAAAATCCTTGAGGAAAACACAGGCAGCAACCTCTTTGACCTCAGCTGCAGCAACTTCTTGCTAGACAGCTCTGCAAAGGCAAGGGAAACAAAGGCAAGAATGAACTCTTGGGACTTCATCAACATAAAAAGCTTTTGCAGAGCAAAGGAAACAGTCAACAAAACCAAAGGTCAGTCAACAGAATGGGAGAAGATACTCACAAATGACATAACAGATAAAGAGCTAGTATCCAAAATCTATAAACAGCTTATCAAACTCAACACTCAGAGAACAAATAGTTCAATCAACAAGTGGGCAGAAGACATGAGCAGACATTTCTGCAAAGAAGACATCCAAATTACCAACAGACACATGAAAAAGTGCTCCACATCCCTCAGCATCAGGGAAATATAAATCAAAACTTCAATGAGATACCCCTCACGCCTGTCAGAATGACTAAAATTAATAAGTCATTAACTGACAGATGATGACAAGGATGTGGAGAAAGGAGAACTCTCTTCCATTGATGGGAATGCAAGCTGGTGCAGCCACTCTGGAAAACAGCATGGAAGTTTCTCAGAAAGTTGAAAATAGAGCTACCCTACAATCCAGCAATTGCATTACTGTGTATTTACCCCAAAGATACAAATGTAGTGATCTGTAGAGGCATCTGCATCCCAATATTTATAGTACCAATGTCCACAATAGCCAAACTATAGAAAGAGCACACATGTCCATCAGCAGATGAATAGATAAAGATGAAGATATATATATACATATATATGTGTGTGTGTATATATATATATAGAGAGAGAGAGATCTGTGTGTGTATATATATTTATATGAATATACAGCTATCATAAAAGGGGAATCGTGCCATTTGCAACTACTTGGATGGAACTAGAGGGTATTATGCTAAGTGAAATAAGTCAGAGATAATTATATGATCTCACTGCTATGCGGAATTTAAGAAATAAGGCGGAGGATAATAGAGGAAAAGAGGAGAAAATGAAACAAGACGAAACCAGAGAGGGAGACAATCCATAGGAGACAGTTAATCTTAGGAAACAAATTGAGGGTTATTAGAGGGGTGGAGGTGCTGGAATGGGGTAACTAGGTGATGGACATATGGACATTGAGGAGGGTATTTTTTGTGGTGAGCACAGAGTGTTGTATCCTGAGTGTTGAGGACCTGTACCCCTGAAATAAACAATTCATTATAATGTTAATTTAAAATATTTTTTAAAAAGAAAGAAATAAAATGTTTGCCTAGACCTGACTTAGAGAATGGAGATGTTGTTGTATTTTAAATACTCTATCACACTTTGAACTCATCCTGAAATAGAGTAAATTATAAAGCCATTAGCAAAACTTATATACTCAGTGTATTCTAGATACAAGTTAAATAGCATATACAGATTTTAACATGGAACAGTTTGCCAGGCAGAAGTTCAAGAATATCTAATTTATATTCTGTTATAATACTGCTTTCTCTATAATGATGTTTTATGACTTCGAAGTTGATGCTGTATTGAGGAAACTTTTTTAGCGTGTGGGCTGTTTTCTTTACATATACATAATACTTACAATTAACCTAAATTATTGATTATAAGAACACATAAATCTGAACCTGAAAATTCCAGTGATTCAGTAGACTTCTATTTCTGCTTGGCTGTGTAAAACACTTTTCTTTTGGGAAGTGCTTCTCTGCAAATTGTTATTCTCTTGGGGCAGTTAATCATATAGCCCCAACTCATTAATGATAAAAGTGAATATGTTGCTCTAGCAAGTCCCCATCAGTGTTCTTCTTATGAATTGATAGGGATTTTGATGCAGACATAATTGCCTCTTTTCTATTGGATCACAGGTTGTAAGCCTGGGGATTCCTGTGATCACTTTTGCCTGAGATGGAAGCTAACCACTTAGCAAGCAGAATAGAGAGATGAAAGGGACAGAATCTTTCACGTAGATCTCTGGTTACAGCACCCAATCACTTTCATTATTTGAATTAATCTGACTTGGATTTCTGTCTTTGCAGCTTAAAGATATCTGATTACCTTAGAAACAATTATCAGAGTTCAAGGGAAATTTTCTCATTGTGTATTCTTCATATGTATTATTTTGCAAAATAATACATATCTTTGCTTTATCCTTCCAGTGGTAGGCAATATCTTCTCATCAGAAAAAAAGAGAATAGCTCAATGGCATGATGCATATGAAAAGATTTATCACAATATCTTATATAGTATAGGATACCAAATTACAAATTTAGATAGATGATTTACAAATGTGCTCATGACAATAGTTCTTAATGATTTATCTTAGAATTGGAAACATGCCTAGAAATTTCAAATGATGTTAACAAAAAGGGATATGATTAGAGTTTCCTGGTATCCACTGTATAGCAGAAAATGAGATCTGGATTTGAACTTGTATTTTTTCAATCATGTGGATAATGATTTGAAATACTATTATATTACAATATTTTGAATCTAATTTTATAAATATGTGAGGGTAATCTCAGTTCTAGGCTCTGTTAAGGGCTCCAAAGTAGTATCTTCAAATATCCTCTGAGCTGAGGAAGTTTAGTTTTGAAGAAAAGATGTTTATATACAATAACCATGTAAAGCAGGCAAAGTGTGAAGTTGTCTACATGGTATAATTTTAGTTGCACTTAAGGAAGTTTCTGGTTATGGGATGAATAAATCATGGGGATGAAAGGTACAGCATAGGGACTGTAGTTATAGTAGCCACACTTGTGGTGAGCATAGCATAATGTATACTTGTCAGATTGCTATATTGTACACCTGAAACTAATGTAGCATTGTGTATCAATTATACTTCAATTTTAAAAAAGAAGAAAAAAATAAAATTCCTTCTCCAAACAAAATGCTCACAAACTCGGAAAAACTTTGCTTTAATAGCTTTATTTCCACGAAGTTAAGGCTTTAAATGCCAAATGACTTAGGAGAAGGTGATACACCTGCTCCTTGAAACATAGTGATTAATGAGAAATTCTTCCATTAATAAAATGTCAAAGGGGCAAAAGCAAAAGAAGAGTGATGCTACAAACAATTAGTTTAAATCACATTTTTTTGTCCAAGGAAGACCCAATAACTAAGAACAACACAAGGCTGCATACCCCTCACATTGTGAGATCAGTACTCTACTAGTCATTTGTATTAGAAAAAGAGATCAAAATATCCAATATACAATGTCAAGTCAGGAAAATTTGGTGGAAAATGGACAATGAATAAAACTACAATATTGCTCATTAAGGGAAAAGTAAAAACAGTAAAACCAGAAATCATAACCTCTTTCCCCAAAATCTAATCTGTCTCTAATAGGACCACATTTTTCTAGAAAGTAACTAGAAGTCTTCAAAAAATACCCTGAAGATGTGAGGCTCATTGGAGGAATTACAGAGCCAGGTTTTATTGAAAAGTGAGTGTCCCCAGTGTGTTGATACTGGTGGTTTTGTGGGTTTAATAGGGTCCCCTAGCCCAGCAGGGTAAAGCCCACAGCTCCCCTGAGTTCGCTATCCTCAGAAAGCTGCAGCTGCCTCCTTCTCTAAGCCTGGTAACTCCCTGTTATGTGCAGACATTCATACTTCCAGGCCCACTAAGTCAAACTCTGAACGTTTCACAGGATTCTCCAAAAAAATTTTTTTTAACGTTAATTCCAGTGTAGTTTTTTTGCTTTTGTTTTTGTTTTAAGATTTGTTTATTTATTTATCAGAGAGAGAGCACAAAGCAGGGGGAGCAGCAGGGGTAGCAGCAGGTGGAGAGGGAGAAACAGACTCCCCATGAGCAGGAAGCCTGATGTGGGACTTGATCCTGGGATCCTGGGATTGTGACCTGAGCTAGAGGCAGACCCTTAACTGACTGACCCATCCAGCACCCGTCCCCAACCCACCCCACCCTCTGGGGATTCTCAAAATTTTTGATTGTTGGGGTTAATGTAGAGCACGAATTCATCCATAATACCTGGCTTGCTAAAATGTAGCTCAGGGGCTGCTGTGGGCATGGAAATTTCAAAGGGCATAGGCCTTAGGAATGCTTGCCTGACCACACTGCCTAGCAATGCCCCAGGGATTTGCCTTCCCAGAAGCTTTCTCAGCTCAAACAGCCTGCCTTGTGTGCTAAGAGATGTATGCATTGTCCTCTAGGCTATGTTTAGCAGATACAGAGCACACAGATTAGCATGTCCTATCTTTCCTTTAAGCAGATCCTCCTACTTCTGGTAAGACCATCACATGCTTGAGAAACAGTGATAAAGATTTATGATTATCCTGAAGGACCAATAAGGATGGGAGAAGAAAAACAAAGGGTCTTTGTCTCTGAACTTTCACTCCCTTGCCTTCTCCTCTCCTTCATAGCAAAGTTTGGAGTAATCTTTCATAGGTAGGTAAGGGGATTGTTGGCCATTCCTGTCATTTGATCCCTTTGAAATTCTGTAAGAATCAAATCTGCAATACAAATATTACTCCTAGTCTCAGGTGGTGTGTATGCAGAAATCAAGGCTTGCCCAAGGTCACATGACAAAAAAAATACAAACTATGATTATAAATCTCTCCTGGGTCTCTGTAAGAAAATGCTCTTTAAATAGACCAAACTAAAAAATGCTTGTGTTTTGGTCTCAAAAGAACTTTCCATCAACTTCTTTTCCTGTTTCTTGTAGTTACCATTATGTAGAAAGAGGTATATTTGTACCATTTTTAGATTTTTAAGGTTATATTCTAATCATTTCAAGGAAGTAAAATTACCAAAGGAAAATTCCCAAATGTATATGTGTATATTGTTTTGATCTCTCTTTTTTGGAATGACTGCTGTGTAGTAGACAACAAGACATAAACATAATTTATTAATATATTCCCATCACTTAATATTTAGATGTATTTCCATAGAAATAGATGTTAACAACAGACCATTAAAACTTTGGATAGGCGTAGTTAGGGGTATATAAGGAATACTTTCTAATTAATACTGTGTATTCAATCATTCAAAGAGTTAAGAATTAGAAACTAAAATAGAGAAATAAATTGAACATCAGACAAGTGTGCTAGAAAGTCTTTTTTATATATAAATACACATGTCTATTTAGATGAATGTTACTAATTCCGATTCTATAAATATTCAACAATAATGACTAGTATGATCACTGGGAGAATTTCTACCTACAGATTTCTACTTCTCTGGATTCAATCTCATCTATTACATTAAGAATTTTATAGTTACTGTTTGAAATTTACCATAAAAAACAAATTCCTGTGACTTCCTTTATAATCAGCTGCACTGACTTTACCATGTGGCATTTTTACTTGTTTGTTTTCTTTAATTACTGCTGAATTTGAAATTACAACTTTCTGATACCATGGAGAGTTCCTTGAGCAATTTTAATTCCTTTTTTTCCACAATTGGAAACACCATATGCTTGTACCACATGTAGGTTTGCTTTACAACTGAAATTATTTCAGTCAAACAGAAATGCAGAACAACCTCCTAAATGAGACAAGGAATAGCTGAGGGATTCCCTCTTTTTTCTCATTTCATTCTTCAATATTCATCAAATAATATACCTCACATTTACAAAGACCATGCTATTAAATTAACTCAAAGTGATTAGAACGAAATTATTGCTTATTTTCTTACAATAAGTCAAAATAAGCTAAATTCCTGTAGGTAGGTTGTTTTTGTTTGTTTGCTTGTTTGTTTTGTTTTTTAATTTACTCACTCATGGATCTGGCATATCTAAAATGTAGCTAAATGGCTCTTTTGTTTGATAGGTTTGAGTTGACTAGCATTTCTTGAACACTGTGCCATGCATTGTGCTAAGAGTTGTTTCATGCAACTTATTTCATTTAAAATACAAAATATATACTCTATGAGTTAAAGTTTACTATTCTCCCTGTTTTACGGATGAAGAAATTGAGGATTATCCAGAGTCCTGGATTCCTTTTGTATGTCACTAAAATCTGAGCATTTGCCTTGATCAGAGTGGCCCTATGAAGAGCTTGCACTATTCCTACAGTTACAAAGACTGGTCTCTTTGTAGTAGATTGTATTATTGATCCTAATTCATCATTCAGCTGTAAAAGGATGCTTCTTCCACATCTTTGCTCACGACTTCATGATAGGTGGCACATACTTTCTCATTATCTCAATTTGGTTTTAGACATATGATTTGATTTGACCAGTAGGATGTTAGCATATGTGAAGTGAGCAGAGTCATGAGTTGTTTACAGAGTGTAGTCTTGTACTTTTGTGTTCTGGGGATCTCCTATGAGAATGTGTGCTAGATAGCTTTTAGACTTCAGTGTGGGACCAGTTCATGACTCAGTAGCCTTGAGCCAAGTCCAGCTGATTAGCGTCCTCAAACAGAGCTTCCTAACTGAGCCCAGCCTATATAAGCTATATAGCTTTATTACTGTACGCTGTTAGATTTGGGGTGATTTGTTTGGCGGCGCTGTTATGACAATAGCTAACTGATACACTGCTGTTGCTACCTGCTGTCACTGCTACCACAACAGTCACAACAGTCCAAGAGTTGACTACACTGTCTGTTTCACATCCATTCTATAGCTTATGGATGTGACATGATAGTGCCTTGCTTCGTACTCAGAATTTTTTTTTTTTTTTTAATGCACCCTGTCCTGAGTCTTCCCTTTTGTTTCTGAGGCATAAAATGCCTTGGAAACTGCTAAGTCCCCTGTGTATGCAAAACTCCATGAAGATAAACCTTGACCAATGGCAAATAGAAGTGTCAAGATAAGATCTCTCCTTTTCTTCTGTGGATAGATTGTATATAGAGATTATTAGTATAAGATATGACTTTTCTGAGGGTATCCTAGGAAATCAATCCACCAACCTGCGTGTGACCAACTCTGATGCATTTTGACTTTTTTTTTTTTTTTTTCCCTCTTAAGGATTCTGGGCTGAAAAAGAAAGATTAAGTAAATTTGCCAAGTTCAGAGAATGTGAGCAAATGATATTTGGTAGTCAAACACAGGCGTTTTGATTTCAAAGTCCAGCACTTAGTCATTGTGTTATAATGTACTATTTTAAATTGTCTTGACAACTTAAAAATAAAATAAGAAATATTTTTAGGAAATTTGGTTAATAATCTAATGAGCAAGTATTGGGTGTAAGGAATTTGAAAGTTGGCCTAGGTAACATTTTTCTTCTTTTTATTTGTAAACCTTAAATATTAGAGTAAGAGGATTTTGAAGTTAAACAGTAAGTTCAAAGGCTAACCACAGTAATTACCCCTTATTCTTTAAAAAAAAAAAAAAAAGATTATAGTTGAACAAATTTGCTACCTTCTTCTATAGTTAGTATAGTATGGCTATATTTGATTTCTGAAATTCAGTTACAATTCCAAATGACTTCAGAGGAATTCTCTTAGATATGTATTGTAAGTGAATTTTTGAAATACAGCTATTTGCAGATAATGTCACTGCACCAAGAAGTTCTTGTTGAATGAAATAGATATGAGAAGTAGCATATGGTGGATGAAGGGAGTGGTGGGTATATATTGGATAAAAACACTGCTCTTCCTCACGTAGTGGACTTGTTCTTTGGGAAAATATTATTGTAAAACGGATAAAGTGAAATCATTATTTTGATCTTGAAATGCAAAACAAGATTTCTTCCCAGGATCTCCTTGTGTGTAGTGAGAGAAATGGGAAGGGAAAATCTATTTTGGTAAGTCACCATGGATCATTTCATAGCAATTTAGGCTCATTGATTTTATTCAGTGATTCCCAAGCCTGGCTACAAATCTGGACCATTTGAAAAGCTTTTTAATGCAGATTCCTTGGGTTTACTGCAAACTCTCTGAATAGTGGAAGATAGGATCACTGAAAGCCCACCTGAGGGCTGGGAAAATGGGGAGTATGGGCTTTTAAAAAATATCTTCCTACTTTTATTGAAATTCAGAAAACCAAAAGACCAATCTTTAGGTACCATGTTTTATGCATATAGTTGTATTTCCTTCTTGGTTCTGCCAAGTTTTGAGCAAACTTTATTTTGGTTTGTTTTCTTGTTTTTAGAGTATCAACCTCTTAGCTCTGCTGAGCAAAACAAGAAAAAGGATTTAGGCCCAAAATTTTAAAGAATAAATCTGTATATTTCTGGAGAACTAAGCTAGGTGAAATCAGGTCATATTTAACATTTCTTAGAATGGAAGTAAAACAATCTGAGATGCATATTAATTGCCAGGTCCTATGCTTAAGTACTGTATAAGTATAAGCCTCACTTAAATATTTTGTAGCTGTTTACAGATGAGAAGGTTGAGGATCCCCTAGGCTAAGTAATTTACTAAAGATCAAACAACATCTAAGAAACGAAACAGAGTCTAAACTTAGGTCAGTTTTACATCTCTTGGAAGCTCTTAACTACAAAGTGTATTATTTCAAAATGAAAAGCACTCCAAAGGAGAAACATGACAAAACAAATATTGGGGATTCTTTCCAGAATTCATGTATGGCCCAATCATAGCAGGATTTTTTGTTTTAAAGTGCCTTCTTTAACTGTAAAAACTGTAGAACTGATCCTTATAGCTTTATTTTTTAAAAAGATTTTATTTATTTACTTATTTGTCAGACAGAGAGGGAACACAATCAGGGGGATCATAGGCAGAGGAAGTAGACGTCCCACTGAGCAAGGAGCTGTGGTGCCCTGCTTGATCCTAGGACTCTGGGGTCATAACCTGAGCCTAAGGCAGATACTTAACGAATGAGCCACCCAGGCGTCCCTCCTTGTAACTTTATTTTTAAATTAACCTATAATTACATAATTTAATAATTGCATAATTCATTTGTTGAAATATGCCTTCATATTTCCATAATCAAAAGAAACCCTTACATTTTATTTTATTTTGTTTACAAATTAAAACTTTTTAGGAGTTTATTACTCATAATAGTGTAATAGTTCATTTTACTCTTGGAAGGATATACCATTCTAAACTTTTCATTAGAACATTTTCCATTCTCTATCACAGATTATTTGGTGTATGTTACACACAGTGTTCCATTTCACAGTGATTGTAGAGGGTGAATATATAAGCTACTTATTAATTTTATGTTATTCTTAAGAAAACAAATGAAAGCTGGTCTCACATATCTGGTGCCATTTCAAAATTAGATGATAAGGGGCACCTGGGTGGCTCAGTCGGTTAAGCGTGTCTGCCTTGGCTCAGGTCATGTTCCCAGGGTCCTGGGCCTGCATCTTTCTGCACAGTAAGGAGTCTGCTGCTTCTCCTCCCTCTGTGGCTTCCCTTACTTGTGCTCTCTCTCCCTCTCTTTCAAATAAATAAAATCTTAAAAAAAAAAAAAAGAATTAAATGATAAATGAATAAACTAAAACCTTCAAGCCCATTCTTTGCAATAACATTGCATTTGAGAGACATTTTGAAGTATTGTACAGAATATGTCCACAGAGTATCAGCAAAAAGAATAGTTGTCACATTTTGCATCAGATTTAGGCAATATTCTATGGTAGTCAAGAAATTTTCCAAATCAGACACTAATATCTCTTTCCTGTTCCCTACATAATAAAGATTTTTTAAAAGTTTAACTTAATATGATACTTTAATTTCAATAACTTCATTTAGGAAAGTCACTGTTACTATTTTGAAGTGACATTGATTTCCCAGTGATACGCATATGATTACATTTTTATGAAATATGCCTTGCCATATGTTCTGCATTTGCAGTGACTTAATATTACCTAATTTTCTGACTCATGCACTCAAAATATTTGTTTTCTTCATGAAGCATGTACTTTGCAAACTTTTATTGAAAGGTACAATTTATAAGAAAAATGTATAAATAATAATAAATGTATATATAGCTCTGTGAGTTCTCATCAGGTGAATATATACCATGTAACTAGTATCCATATCAAGAAAATAGAACATTACCCATATCCCAGAAATTCACTTGAGCCATTACCAATCTCTATGATAGATAACCTTTATCCTGATTTCTAACACTTAGATTGTATCTTACTGTTTTTGAAACTTATGAGTAGAATTATATGTTAAGTAATCTTATTTCTAGCTTTTTTCTTTCAACATTTTTGGGAGTTTCATCCATGCTGCTGTTTGTAGCAATAGCTTTTTCATCTACATTGCTTAATATTCCATTGGACAAATACATCATTTTATTAATCTTATAGTTGAGGGGCATTACATTCTTTCCATTTTTAAGCTGCTTTTTAAAATAATGTGATAAAAATTATAATACATATCCTTTGGTTTACATATATACTCATTTCTGTTGTGAATTTGCTGGGGTCCCGGTTTTACATAAATACAGCTAGAGTAGATACTACCAACCTGATTTCCAAAGCAGTTTTTATCAGTTTCACCTCCATAAGCAGAAATGAGTGTTTCAGTTGCTCCTCATGTTTGCCAACACTTGATACTGTCTGTTATCTTCAGGATAACTATTTTGGTAAAAGTGTATAAATGTAAAATTGTGGTTTTACATTGCTCTTCCTTGATAATTAATGACGTTGAGTGCCTTGTCGTGTGTACTCTATAGAGCCTTTTGCATATTTTTTTGTGATGTACATATTTCATTTTTTGTCCAGTTATTTTACTGGTTTGCCTGCCTTTTAAAAATTGTCTTCTAAGAGTTTTATTTTATATATTTTGGACCCAAATCATTTTTCCAATATAAGACTTCAAAACTCTTCTCCAACATATGGCCTGCCATTACACTCTTTTAATGGTATCTTTGGATGAAGAGCAGTTTTTAATTTCAGTGTAGTGCAATTTGCCACATTTTCTTTTTATGGTTAGTGTTTTTCATATTGAGGAAATCTTGGACTATTCCAAGGTTATAAACACTTATTCATAGGTTTTCTTTTAAAAGTATTAAGCTTTACTTAATAATAAATAATTTATGTCTATAAATTATGTCACATTTATGTCTATAATCCAAGTTGTTAATTTTAGGTATAATATAAAGAATGGGTTATTTTTTAAAATAGCTATCCAGTTGGTTAGCATCATTTTTTAAAAGACTGTTTTCTTTCCATTGTACTGACAGGTCAACTTTACCATGTATTAGAGAATTGTGAATCCTTTTCCATACTGGTACTTTCATTTATCTATGCACCAGTTCAATACCATTTTAAATATTGGAGCATTATAATAGTTCTCATCTGCTTTTCCTGCTTTTCTGTAACTTTGCCTCAGTTATTCTTTGAACTCCCATATAAATTTTAGAATTGGCTGTTATCTTTAAAAAATAGATCAGCTGGAATTTTGATTGAGATTACATTGTATCTATAAACTAATTTAAGGAGACTTGACACGTATTCCCCCAGTTAAAGCCCTCTTTAAGAAGTTTTATACTTTTCAATATGACTGTTACTATTTTTTCCCCATTGGATTTATTAGTAGGTGTTTGATGTTTTTGTTTTAAAACTGTAAAGGTGATTTTCAAAATAACTTGTTTTACTAGTGTTTTCTATATTAGACTTGCTGTTTTCACTTATTTCTAATAATTATAGATGCCTTTGGATTTTCTATACACACATTCATGTCATCTGAAAAGAGTGGTAATTTACTTCTTCTATTGCAATCTGAATGTTTTACAGCACTGGTTAGAACTTCTTGTCTAATTTTGAATAGAAGTGGTGTCAGAGAACATCTTTGTGTTCCTCTCTCAGGGGAAAGTTGTCACCAGTCACTGTGATGTTTGCTGGATGTTCTTTTGCAGATGCTCTTTTTTCAGACTGAGGAAGTTCCTTCCCAACCCTAATTTTCTAAGAATTTCATTGTAAGTGTTAACTGTGTTCTCTACACTTTTCACAACTCTCCAGCTGATCTTTGCCTCTTCAGCCCCCTTGAAAAAAAGTGTTCTTCTCTTCAGATGCATTTTATTTTCTTTAATTCTCACTATTTCTGCAGTTCTCCAATGTCTATTAAACATGACATTTTAAATTTATCTCACTTTATCTAGTGCAGGAGGACCTTGGGCAGCTGTAACCTAATCTGTCCTGCCCAGAAGTGGACTCTATCTTAATATTTCAAAACTTTTGTCACTTCACTCAGTCATTCTCTATTTTAAGTTCCACATGGGCAAATTTTTATTTCTTTACCATTCAGAGTAGGGTTTACTTTTTTACTGGGGGAATTTTCAGATGAATACTTACATGAAATTTTTAAAAAAATTTTTTTGCTTTCTCTTTTGATGCTTCTTACTTTTTAAAAAGTCTTCTATTAAATGAGTTTTGTTTTCTCACCTAATACTGAAGGTCAATATAGAATACTGGCTTTCAACCTTTTTCTTCTGTTGTTACACTTATGAAGGATGACATTCATTTGTATATCTCATTCCATTAGCATACTTGGAACATCATGTAATTTTCCATGCCAAAAGTATGAGTCTGGCTCAAATTTTGTATTTCTTATTTCTCTCCTGTTGATACTTCAGTTAGTAGAAAGTATCTGTATATATGATTCTTATTTCTAGGATTTTTCTGAATTATCATTTTTGTCAGTATAAGTTATATTTTGATAGAAAGGTGAGCTTTCTTACCATGTCTTAGCGCAAAATTCCACCCCAAGTGCTTATTATACCAAATGAGTTGAAGCCAAAGTTTTTTTTGTCACAGAAACGAAAACACCAAAATATCTTTATGTTAGATGGGCTGCCATTATACTCCCAAGTATAAGTGGCTTATAGAAGCATCTGCTGCAAAGATCTTCTGTACTTAACTGGAGTCAAGGTGCACAAATTAGAAAGAATGATTTGTCCATCAAGTATATTTATGATAAAATAAATGAAAAATGTATGCTAAATAAATGTAGGCTGAATTAAAATGATTCTTACTAACATCTAAAACCTTAGAATATTCCTTAAGGTTTAGTCTAGTTTTGCAAAAGTGACTGAAAATGTTGAGTATTGGAGCTCAAAATTTTCTCTAAGAGTTCTTTTTCATAAGTTCAGTTGTTTTAAAAACATGAATAGTATGCTTGATACTGATCTGACTTGAAATTGGCCACATCTCAAAAAGATATTTTTCAGATTAAATTTTTCAAATAATAAATTATATAGTCCCATATATATAGTAGGGTAACTACAATGGCAATCTCCCTTTAAACTGTATTCTCATTTGTGGCAGGCACAGATGTCTTGTGATTCTTGTACTTTGAAGATGAGAATTTTTTTTGTTCTTGTTAGACCATAATAATATCAAATCATGCCCATAGTCCCGCCTGTAGAATATTTTCTTAGTCATAAAATATTTATTGAAACCCTCCTATTTACTGTGTTACATCCTATGAGAATCATATCCACAGTATAATATTTGACCTCTGAATTCAAGAAAATTACAATCTTGTTAAAATTTGTATATTTATATAAAGTGCAAAATGGGTAGGCAATCTGATATAGTGTTTCTCAGGTACGGTTCTTGGAATATATGTATGTGTATATCAGATTATCTGTACTGCTTGCCAATATATTGAGTATGGGGCCCTCTACAGAAAAAAAAATAATCATAATATCTGAGTTAGGCCTGGGCATATGCACTTCATACAGTTAATCATTGATTTTGCTGTACAGAGAAAACTTGACCACTGGTAAGGCAGTAAAAGCTTAGAACCAGAGCACATCAAATTCAAGAATATCACATCTTAATTAAATGTTGATCTTCAGAAAGTTATTTAGCCTTTCTGTATCCCCTTTTCTTATATTTAAAATAGGGGTAATGTCTACAGATGGGATAATTAGAAGTAATGCATGTATACTGACCATTATACAGCACGTTATATAGTGATTGCTCAGTAAATGCTATTGCTAACATCCTCTAAAGAAATAGCCAGGAATTATGCTTGAAATTCAGAAGTTGCTTATGGAAGGTTTCCACTGCTAATTAGGTTAGAGTAGCTTGTGCCAAAAACCTAGAAAAATTTTAAACTTAGAAAGAAAAATCACCAAAGTAAAGGCATCAGAGACTTACTGAAACAATTAAAACTAGAGAGTCAAAGATTCTAGGGGAATAGATGTGAGGTGATTTTTGCAAGTAGTATTACTAGGGGGACAGTTGGCAGTTCTGAGTGAGGGAACTGGAGTATTCATCTATGAACTTTTGTTTTGTCATTGATTGACAGAAGTCCTTGCTAGAGTGTGGCGCTCTAAGGGAGTTAATTTCTTAACAGTTTCAAACTACTATGTGCAAGGGCGAATGTGGCTTTGGAGAATGTCCTGGGACAAAGAGGTGCAGATACTAACAATGCAAAGAACTCTAGGTCACCTTGAGTCCATCGAAGTGACTAAACCAGAGGGAGATGAACCAGATGACCTGGCTAAACTCTACACTAATATTCTGATTTACACAGGCTCTATGTTAAAGTGATTCTGTCTTTTCATTATTTCTCTGAAGTAGCAGCCAGTGATAGTTTGTAGTAGGACTGATTGTTTCCGAGCCCACAACTGATATTCATCATCTCCCTCCTCAACCACTCTTGGATCCTAAGCCAGGACTTTTGCTGGCCTGGTAGAGACCTAGACCTACATCACTCAAATACCTGAGCTCCTGTGGTTATTAAGCTCTTTTTAGGCTATGGTTGCTATTAATGCCCATTCCTAGCTAGTATTAAATATGGAAGCAAAACAATCACCCCAGTGAATCCCTCAAGTTTTAGGCATATCTGCTTCCATTATTCCACAACAACTGTTTCCTCATGAAAATCAGGGCCACTTAGAGTGGCTAGTACAGTAACTCCTTCCTTTGGTACTTTCAAGCACGTCATATGACTAGGTGGTGATTCACAATTACTGGATCCTCTGGTTAAAGAATACTTTCTCACCCCAGACCCCATGCTGACCAAAGAACAAGAACTTTTAATAAAGTAGAGCCTAAACTTATGTGGATAGAAAACCAACAAACAAGAAAACCCCCAAATATCTCAAGTTAATCATTTGGAATGATGGTGAGAGCAATCCCTTTTACTTCCATCCTCCGGTGTGAGAACTCAGTATTCTGCCAGCAACAGCACCATAAATATGCCCTGACTGTGCATGTCATCCCCAAGCTTGTGCTTGTGCTGCTATAGGAAATGGCCATAGGGAATGATGCATCATATGGAAGACCAGTGGATCCCTTAGTATGAAGCAATGCAATGGAGTATTACACTATAATTAATCAGACATTCTGTGGGTTCTGGGGCTCAGTTGGCCAAGGCTCTGTGAGTAGAAAAATAAACCCATAATTGGAATATGCATTAGTCCTAATAAGGACAAATTGCTCCCTCTTCTAGGGAAGAAGGGTCAGATGTATTCAACTTGCCATCAAGGAACTAGGTAAACTCATAAGGAGTGGTACCATATTGAGGATTTTGTGTCAGTTTTTGCTGCTCTTCAGTTAGGCACTCAGCAGCAAGAATAGATGATGGTCTTAGTACACACAGTACACATGTATACTATTAGAGGTGTGTTCCCTGCCTCCATCGTGGCCACCATAGCTATTCCATTCACGTGCACATTGTGTAAGCCCTGGGATGACTGAAAAAGGAGGCTGGCTAATCTCTACCAGATGAGTCATGTCATGTTATCTGTCTGATTGTTCATATCTTCTGCTGCAGTGGATGTTCTTGGGTGGGCATCCATGTAAGATACCAAACATATGCTTTTCTTACTGTTTAGTAATTAGTTGCAAACTCTGGTGCCTGAAAACGTGAGAAACAAAGTGATATCTAACTTTTAGAGCACAGGGTATTCACAAGGAAAGAAAAGGTAGAGCAGGTAGGAAAACCAAAGAAATTTAATAATCCCTAAAGAAAGCCCTGAGGACAGTTAATAAACAGTTTGGTCCTCTCCAGTGCTTTCACATATGGACATGAATGGAAAAGCCACGGTGGCAGGAATGGAGGCAGTGTATCCATCTAACAGGGTGTGTTCTGTTTCACTGATCAGCCAGAGAAGAGCAGAAGACCCTGAGTTTGAGGAATCTTGTGCCAAGAGATGGTAGAAAATTATAAAAAAAGACATAATACCTTCACCTCTCTGACAACTTGGCCCAGAGTCACGGCTCAATATGAGAAAACTACAATATTCTTCTCACCTAGTCATCATTCTAATATCATGAGGCCATTGAAGTAGCGTGAATGGTACAACACTTTCCTGCATTAAATCAACACCTAGATCACTTAGTCCTTTGTTATGAAATGCCCTTTCAAATGTATTTCCACATATATTTATTTCTGTAGCACTGAAGAAAATCGCAGGTTTTGGAGCCAAACAAACCAGATTCAGATTTTTATCTCCATAATTTGACAAGGTTTTTAAAATTATCTTAGACACCTAAATACAGAGCCAGTCGCACAGTTAAATACTAATGAATATTATTATCAGTGTTATTATTTATCATAGCCCTGAAGAAATTTAATAAACAATTAATTCCAAAATTGCCACTGTATACTCTAGAGAGGAAAAAAAAAAAGTCTTTCAACCTTTAAAAGATAAATTTTACTTTTTTTGTAAAGAAATAGATTAAATGTCACTATTTACATGTTTTGTACTGACATTTCCAAAGGAGGCATATTTGGCCTGAAGGTCCGAGAAAACAAGACCTTTATATTGTTTATTTTATAGTTTTCTATTCCTTCGGTCAAATCAGGTGCGTATCAGTTGCTGCTACTTCCTCAAGGGTGGTTTATTTATCAGCCCAGCTAGACAGAGCTCAATACTGACTTTTAAAATGAAGAAGGAAAGTTAATGTTCTTTCCAGAGTAATACCTACATCAATATTTCAGTCATTCACCCAGGTCATGTAAAGCTGCAGTTTAAAATTCCCAACACACCATGGCTTAGACATTTTATGACCCCAAGCATTCAGGGCAGTTGACTTATTAACAAAAGGTAGTGTTTAACCTCTTGTGGTTCTGAACAGGAAAATGCATTCCGGCTTGTCTAATTCACCTATTTATGCATTCTTAGGAGCAGAGAAATTATTGAAAAATAAAGTAATTTTCCCAGGCTTTGTTATCATTCTGTCAAATGAGGCTTACTTTAGTATATATACATATATATGAATAATTTCTGCTAAGTGCAAACAAAAGCAACAACAGTTGTCCTTCATATATGTATGTTATAAGACTGTAATGCTTTTAAGATCATGAAACATAATATATAGTCAAGGCATAAAATATTAGTTAAAATTCTTTGGTCAGGGTTCATTTACAGAGACTATCATGCTCTGGAGCAGGTTGGAACAGAGACAGATTTATAACTGGGTGTTTGAAGGCTTATAGAATCTTTAGAGTTGCTGAAGAAATAGTCTTAGTGTAAAATCAATACTTCAGGCTAACTTTCCTACCGTGGACTGTGGACAAGCAGACCAACTGGAAAGATTTCTTTCATTGCTGTCATTCAGGGCCAGCCCTGAGGAACTCTGTTATGTAGTGGTTATCAACTTTTTGCTGGTGCCGGAATATCATACAGAAAAAACACTTTTCTTCCTCTGCTAACTATAAAACAGAGCATATTTTTTCCTCTTTGGGTAACTGGCCATAGGGAACTTCCTGTAAGGCTAAATATGTAGTTAAAGCTAAGTAGTAAGAACAGGGACCCTGAGGACCCTATTTATATAAGTTATTTGTCCTTTCCGATCTGCTAGGACCCATCCCATGTTCAGCCTTCATTGAATGATGCCATGCTCCATGGTGGATCAAACAATATTCTATTCATCACAAGCAATTTAAGTGCTATAATCCCTTGTATTCTATGATCCAATATTTAGTCTTTACTCATGTTTAGTAGTAACCTAGGAGCTGACTTTTCACACCCATACTAGTCATCAGCAGAAGAAAACCCAGTCTTTAGCTCCAGACAGTTCTGCACCATAGTTCTTCGGGATTGGCAGGAGGTACCGTGTGATATTTTTATGTGTCATGCCCTCATTACCACTGGGACTGCTTTGTTACAAGGCTCAAGTGGCAGGAAAGCTTATGCCATAATTTGGACCTGCTGCAGACTCTTTTTTACTTTGGACGTGACTTAAATCTGGTAATCTTTTGTGTTTCCCAGTAAATGGGTAGGGTGGTGAGCTCGAGTATGATACAGGTTGCTTCTAAATTCTAAAGCACAATATGTGCTTCTTTGTTGTACAGAGTAATGTGCAGCAACTTTTCTCTCACTCTAGAGGGAATATTTGACATGCCTCAGACCAGTGGATTCCTAGATATTTCAGGATGTGCAAGTTCCTGAATATTCATGGGTTGTATTGTCTATCATCTCTCATGCTGTGTTTTAGGCATTTGTGATTTCTCCCATTTTATGCTCATCTGCTAAAATACATGCTGCTCACCTACCATACACAGAGGGTAGCTAGGATAACTAGATGACCAAAAACTGCAATGTTCATGGAAATGAACTATAAATAGCTAAGACCAGAAGAATTCTCCCAAGAACCCACTCCAAAACCAGAGTCACCTGGGCACTTTGCAGAGAGGAGGAGACTGTGCCTAGGACCTGCACTGGTGGAAAGCAGGTTATGTCAACTGTCGCCACTCTAACTGGAAAATACTGAGCATGAGCTCTAAAATGTGTGGCTACTGATAGTCAAAAGGAAGGGTCTTAGAAATGAATGAGACCAAATGTGATAGTCTTGGGAAGTCCCCATCTCTGGAGAAGGAGACACCCTACCTAGGAAGGGAGATGTCCTTTGGAGACTGGATGATGATGAAAAAGATGGATGAAGATAAGGAAGGGCCATATTAAAACAAAATATATACCAAAATAATTAGGAGACAGAAAAGAAGTACTGTTTCTTTAAGACACTCATCTCACTGTCTTAATAGTAGATGGTACAAAGGTATACCATGTGAAAACAAAAATAATGAAGGAATTGTTACCTTGAGGACTGACCAGGCAGAATTTAGACTTTCAGAATGAAAGTACTGAATGAGAAGTAGTAGTAATGCTAAAGTTTACTATTCATAAGAATTACAATGTAATTATACAGACCTATATTCCAAATAGCACAGCATAATAAGGCAGAACTATATTTGTAAAGCCAAAGAGACATCAATACACTACTCATAGAAGGTTTTAACATTTACTTCTCAGTCTAAAGAATAGTGGATACAAAAATAAGTTAGAATATAGAAGACTTAAACAACTTAAAAAATGCTTATCTTATAACTATGTAGCAAACTCTCATAGGGAACGATACTCTTTTTCAAGTGCACATTGAACTTTCACAAAATTGATCATATCTATGAACATAAAGAGATACAAAATTTAAAAACTGGAAATAATGGTATTATTCTCTGATCACAGCTTAATGAAAGCAATTGTTAGCAAACCCAAATTAATCAAGCCATATACTTTGATTAGTGCAATGTACTGTGGAGTATATTTTGCTTCAAAAATATTTTTAAAAACTTAAAAAAATAGTAAATTTCTATTCAAAGGGGACAA
This sequence comes from Mustela putorius furo, assembly GCF_011764305.1. Lineage (NCBI taxonomy): Eukaryota > Metazoa > Chordata > Mammalia > Carnivora > Mustelidae > Mustela > Mustela putorius. The sequence continues at coordinate 36,759,059 of NW_025421998.1, forward strand.
AGGGAAATGTTTGAAGAATGTTGAACCTTTGCCTTTTCACTGGCAAAGGTTGGTAGAATTTGATAATTTTTAAAAGTAATAATAATGAGGGATACGTGGGTGGCACATTGGTTGAGTCACAGACTCTTGGTAGCAGCTCAGGTCATGATCTCAGGGTCCTCAGCTCCGCTTGGGCTAGCATTCAGTGCCAGCAGATAGAGGTGGCTTGTCCCTCTCTCTCCCCCATGACCCCCTCCCCCCACTTGTGCTGGTACTCATGCCCTCTCTCTAAAATAAATAAAAATCTTTAAATTAAAAATAAAGGTAATAATAATGAGGGATTTCCACTTCCAGGCATGACAGAGTAACAAGTTCTTAACCTACCCTTCTAATGTAAATACTGAGAATACTGGACAGAATATATGAAGTGACTGTTTTCAAATATTGGACAACAGGCAGCACAGGACTATTATCCCCAAGAAAAGGTAACAAATAAGGTGGTCTCTACGATTGCCCTTTCTATTGGAAGCATAATAGAAAAAGAAGACCTGCTGATTTGACAAGACAGAGATGATCTGACTTTCAGAAATTTGTGCAAAGACATACCACAGGAAAGTGGTGGATTCAACTGTAGGCAGTATTTGGCCCTGGGCTTGAGAGTTATGCCCTTTATTGCCACTGTATCCTGTGTATATTGCACTCCGGTATATAGGACTTAATGCTATCAATTAGAATCCAATATTCAAAGCTTAGCTGAATTTTCTCTTGGAAAATTCAAGACAAGGAAAGAAAACAACTTGCTTTGGAAAATCACCTTGTTTGCTAACTTTCTCATGGCTATTGATACATTGTTGTCATTAGAAGCCAATTTTATACTACTGAAAGGGAATATGCCCTATAGCTGCATCAATAGAATAATTAAAGAGCTTTTATTGAAAGATAGTTTCATGTGTCATGAATAATTTAGTTAAGCTTCCACAATCCGAGAATAGCATGTTGGTCAATCACGTTTATAGCGCAACAGGCTGACAGACCACAGAGAGTAGGCTAATGTACTTCTCACGGCTTATTTGGGAAGTCAGCTGTGCACTTGTAGGCAGCTATTCATTCACTTCTGCTTTCTCAGGAAAAGTTCTAACATCAAACTTGGACAGGGTTCTGATGCTGAAGTTGACAAAATCTATAGCAAAATAAAATGAAAGCCTACGGTAACAAGCAGGTAAAACATCAGTAAAAAGAGTGAAGCAAGAATCTTCAAAAATCCTCTCATCCACAAAAGCAAGAAAAGTAATGGCAAAACTTTTTAGAATCAACTTCGTAAGAATTCCAAGAATTGAACAAAGGCTCATAGCAATCCAGATAACATTTATTCAAGAAAACCAGCTGAATCTCCTTAAGAACAGTGATTTTGTGATATTTTAGTTTGTTCTGTTTCCATCTTCTATTCCTTAACTCCACAAGAGCCTTAAAAACCAACACCCCCAGTCACTGTGAAAAGAGATCAGTTTGAGTCACTGGAGAGGGTAGCATGGAGTTGAAGTTCCTCCAAAATCCTAATCCCAAAGAACTGTCATTATTTGACAAGTCTGGGTGGTTCAAAGGAAGACCCCACTTATAAAGCTGGTATTTTGTTTTGTTTTGTTTTTGTTTTGTTTTAACTGATTCAGAGCTGGACTAGTGCTAAATGCCTTTTACCTGGGGCTGCTTGTCTAAAAATATAAGAGACAATTAATTTACATCATGAATGCCTGAGGCAGTGGAAAGTAGTTGGGGAAACAACAAACTAATCAGGGAATTTTAACTGAAAATCAGTTTAATGTGACCGTCTATAAAAGGCTTTGAAAAGGTCCTACATATTCCTCTTACTCAAGGAGGCCATGCATACAGGACACTGTATTCCTGCCAAGAGCTGTATATAAGCTTAGTAAAGTACTGAGAAGACCCCAAATTCTCAACTCAGACTTTCACCTCAGGCTCTGTACAAACAGGAATTAAAGGTTAGAGCAGAATTGTCAGCTGCCTGTCTGAGGGTGAAAGCTGTGCCCAAATACATACAGCCCCTTAGCAAACTCTGGGAGATATATCCATTGTAGGCATTTAAGGAAATTCCTGTCCAATCATTAGATGAGTACTAAGCTAAGCAAGTAGAGATTTTAGTGGTCATATGTGGCAAAGAATGCAGATTCCACAAGATTATTTCAGCGATATCATTAGATAACAACTAATATCAACAATAATAAACTCTCTGGAGGGAGAAGATCTAAGTTTGTGTCAGCATATTAATTATTTAAAATGTCCAGGTTTCAACAAAAAATTATGAGCCATGGAAAGTAGTAACAAGAAAGAAAAACCCAAGCACAAGAAAGAAAAGAGAAAAAAAAAAATTAAAAAGCAATCAATAGAAACTATCTCCAATGAAGTCCAGACTTTGGACTTATTAAACAAAGAACTTCAAATCAGCTGTTTAAAATATCAGAGAACTAAAGGAAACCATGTAAAAAGAACCAAATGATAGAATACAAACATTATCTCGCCAAATAGATAATACCAGCTAAAGAGAAAAATATGTATGAAATAGAACCAAAAAGAATTGTGCAATTGAAAAACATAATCACTGAAATGAAAAATTCACTAGAAGGCTTAGCAGCAGAATTGAGGCAGAAAAAAGAAGAGTTCAGTTGAGATGACCCATTCTGAGGGGCAGAAGAAAAAAAAAAAGAAAAATGAACAAAATTTCAGATTATGAGATTATGAGCCAAGAGGCATGAAAAGAGGCTGATGAATCAATTTGAGAGACTTTTTGGAATGAGATGCATTTGGGAAGGAGCTCATTCCTCCCCAGTTTCTACTCAGAAGCCTACCATTCTCTAGCATTCTGAAAATCAGCAACCTTGGCATGAATACTGGCTTCATAGCGAGAGACTGTATCGTGGCTACCCTTCGCAAATGGTTTCACAAGCTGCAGACAATTAAAGCAAGTAGGAGCTTGAGCAGGAGATGCTGACATGGTTTGTAAAGCACACATGTCTGGGAACCACAAATAAATTAATGTTACTTATTTATTGATGGAAATCAATTCGATATGACCTCATGTTGCTATAATGCACTTAAGAAAGAATTGCCTTGTTTAGTAGTCACACACTAGTGTGATCTAAAATATGTGGGTTACATTTAGAGAGAATAATTGTACAGAACTATTTTTAATATAGAATAAATATTAATCCTGACATTGCAGGGGGGAAAACCTTATTCAGTCTTTAGCATTTTCGTTATAGCAATTGATTAGGATGGGGAAATAACTATTTCATAAACTATATTTATGTTTCATAGGTGTCTTCTACCTTCTGAATGAAAGTTACTTTTCTAGGAAACATAAGGAAGGGGCTGGTTTTCTTTGAAGTGATGTGTCAAGAAACTTGTCCCTTGTATGTATGTGTATGTGTGTATATTATGTTCCTGGAAATTCTTCGGCCATTTACTCTAGTTTTGTTTCTGCTAGAAACTTTTAAGGAATTTTAGCTTTCGTTATTTTTTTATTACTAGAAATATTCTGCTGAAAAGAATACTACTCAGACTGCTGCAAAATACTGCCAATTATATCCCAGGACAACAATGTGATGTTATTTTCCATGTTCCACTTGAAACCTGAACTTTAAAATATAGCAGTTACAGGAAACATAGAGGGAACCACATTATTTTATGATGTGACTTTAGATGACCCAAGACATGAAGTTACCAAGGGTGATTTTGTGCCTAGATGCTTTATAGCACACATAACCATGTTGAAACTGTTCCCTTGAAGGAGTAGATTATAGTACTGCTACTAACAACAATAACAAAACACTGACAGTAGTACTTATCATTCATCAAGCATGTGCTCTGTGACAAGTTCTTGGCTAAGCACTTTTCCTGAATATTCTCATTTAATCCTAACAACCATCCCATAAAGCGGGGACTTGTATTGTCTCCATCTAATAAATGTTTTAACCTACAAATTTAGAAAACAAAATGGAAACAAATGGTTATATTAACTAAAGCTCTATTGGGGAATTCAAGCAAGAAAGCAGGAGTCACTGAAAAGAATAAGCGAGGAAATGAGGGAGAATAAATATAAGGGAGTATATGTGTAAACCGGTCATAATTTCATGACAAAAATTCCTGTAGTTCATCCTCAGAGAGGTTCTTTGAAGCTACTCTATCTCTAAAGAATGCAAAAGAGAAGAATGTGAGAAGAAATTATTCACCTGATCTTCTCTTCCACTGGTCAAAGTTTAGAGTATTAACCCCCCACACATCTGGGTTTTGCATACTTGGGCACCAGCTGGCTTCTGTGATACCTCACATGTAAGAGTCCACTGGAAAGCCCTCACTGGGAAGCAAGATGCGTGTTGCATTGGTATAAGGTAAATCATTGTTGTGCATGCCCACAAGTGAAGTTCCCTTGTCTTCAAATATATCTAGGGGTAGATATACTTAACCACTGTTCAAACTATCACATTAATTCTCAGAAGTGTGGTGTGAGAGTGACTGGTAGAAGTACCAAGTAGAAGATTCTGAAATTGCCTCTGCCAGCTAAGATAGCAAATCAGAAACAATATCAGAGTTAATGGCACCATTAGAGAGCTGAAGGATGCAAGATGGTTCCCTGCTGTAGTCCATTCAATTCATTAGACTGGCCACAGGGGGAAATAAGAATCATGATGGATGATGGTGGACTATAGTAACCAGGTGATAGTCCCATTCACAAATACCTTGATGTATTTACTAAGATGGTCTACATAGACTCTGGTATGTGGTTTGTAGCTGTTAATATATTTCTTCTGATTCATATCTGTAGGAAAGTTCAAAATCAATTCACTTTTTTGTGGCATCTTTTATTTGTCTTAGATATTCTGAAAACTCATGCAGCTCCCTGGCTAATAGTAAACCAATGACACAGTGTGTGTCAGGGCCCATAGTTATTAGGTATCCCAAATTTCTCTGAATGCCCATGCTGGAAGCATAGATCTCAGCCAGTGAATTGACTAATCACCGCACTCCACATTGAAGGTCAGGAGACTGAAAATAGACCAAATCATTTGTTCCTCCAGCTGGGCTCAAGCATTCTTACCCCTACTTCTAGCATAAGAGGCTAGGTGTGTTGAACAAAATGCCTAGAACAATACATGATTGCTCTCTAAAGTTCAAGGGTAGCTGGGGGAGGTAGAGGTCTAGCCACTTAACATTTTGATCCTGGGAAAGCACAGGTCTTGATGTGGGGGTATCCTTCTACCATTCTACTCTTATCATGTCACATAGAGTCTATAGGAAAGCCATTTGTCTTCCCTCTCCTCCCAGTCCCCGCCAGGGATCATGGGAGCTTTCCCTTCTCTCCAGTGTGCTTCTTCACAACAAAAATCTCATTTTTGCTCCTTAGAAAAATGTGATATCATAGTACTGAAGAAAGTAATTGTTTTGTAGAGGAAGTAATGAGGAAACCACATGTTTTGCAGAGGTCAAGTAAGATAAGGGCAAAAAAGTTCTTTTTCTTTTCTCTTTTCAAAAAACTTTTCTTTCTTTTTTTTTTTTTAAAGATTTGTATTTATTTATTTGACAGAGATCACAAGTAGGCAGAGCAGCAGACGGGGGGGGGGGAAGCAGGCTCCCCACTGAGCAGAGAGCCGGATGTGGGGCTTGATCCCAGAACCCTGAGACCATGACCTGAGCGGAAGGCAGAGGCTTAACCCCCTGAGCCACCCAGGTGCCTCTTCAAAAAACTTTTCTTAATATTTATCACAAATAATGTAGCCACGTTTTTTGGTAAGAGCAGTTTTAGGGAACTTTTAGAAAGAGAAGACAGATGGGAGTGAGCTGAGAAGTGATGGGGAAGAAGTAAATACTAAAATCAGCTATGAAGCAGAGGAAAGAATGAGGAACTGATGAATATGGCATCAAGGGAGTATTTTATTCACTAGCAAAAGACTTCAGCACTTCTAAATGTTTATGTAATTGTAATAAAAATAGAGGGGGTGACAAATGCATGAAAGATGAGGACCCATCAATAGAGAGAATTATTTGCATTCTTCAAATCCTCTTCCCAGACTCATGGAGTAGCAAATGATTGCTGGAAGTAAAATTTGGGTGTGACATTTTATGTCATTCTTTCAAACACAGTCTTTGGGTATCAACTCAAGAAAGAAATCTCCTTCAGATCTGTGTTTATAGAAGGTATTTTTTAACATGTCTACCAAAATCAGGTCTTTCAATTGGACCATTAATACATGGGTAATGTCCTCAGCAGCTCTGCTTTTACTATAGTGCCCCTTCCTTCTGCCATAGGTGATTGGCCCAGAATGGGCAAATGACCAGAGCTAGACTAATCAGGTTGTCTGTCCTGGAGATGTAGAATTGTGATTCAAAACAGTACAGTTTAGGTTGACCTTTGAAGAGAGGAAATAAAACTTAGGAAATAAAACTTCTTAGTTCTTGTGAACTAAGAAGCAGAGAAACCAATTCTACAGAGAGAAAAGAATTAAACAGATTCACCAAATGTCTAGTGATCAATAAGAGCATGGATTTATCTATGTGTCTCCTATTGTGTCCCTGGCATCTGGTACTATACTTGAAATACAGCAGTAGTTTTTGTGTCATCTCTCTCTCTCTCTCTCTCTTTTTTTTTTTTTTTTTTTTTAAGATTTTTACTTATTTATTTGACAGAGAGGACAAGCAGGGGGAGCAGCAGGCAGAGGGAGAAGGAGAAGCAGGCTCCTCATTGAGCAGGGAGCCTGATGTGGGACTTGATCCCAGGACCCTGGGATCATGACCTGAGCCAAAGATAGTCAGTTAACTGAGTCACTCAGGTGTCCTGTTTTGTGTCATCTCTATGTGTACATGTGGCCACAGTACAAACAATTCCCATCTATTTAGTTATTTATTTATTTGATATTTTTGGAGAACTGTAGATAGTTCAGTGTAAGCTAGCATAGGTGTTGAGGAAAAAGAATGAAAAATGGCTGAATATCTAGCGAAGTCTAAATAATGAGGGCCTTTTCTGTTCCACAGACTTCTGTGCAATCAAGGTGTTCTTCAATGGGTAAATGAATGAACAAACTAGTATATCCAAATAATGGAGTATTATAGCAATAAAAAGAAATGAGCTATTAACAAGCTTTATGAAAAGACACAGAGAAAACTAAAGTGCATATTTCTAAGTGAAAAAAGACAGTCTAAAATGTCTACATACTGTATGATTCCAATTATATGGCATTCGGAAAAGGTGAAACTATAGAACCATATTAAAAAGCTCCCATTAGGGGCTTCTGGGTGGCTCAGTTGGTTGAGCAATTGCCTTCGGCTCAGGTCATGATCCTGAAGTCCCAGGATCAAGTCCCACATTGGGCTCCCAGCTCCATGGGAGTCTGCTTCTCCCTCTGATCTTCTCCTCTCTCATGCTCTCTCTCACTCTCTCTCAAATAAATAAATAAAATCTTGGGCACCTGGGGGGCTCAGTGGGTTAAAACCTCTGCCTTCTTCTCAGGTCATGATCTCAGGTTCCTGGGATCAAACCCCATATTGGTCTCTCTGCTCAGTAGGGAGCCTGCTTGTCTCTCCCTCTCTGCCTGCCTCTCTGCCTACTTGTGATCTCTGTCTGTCCAATAAATAAATAAAATCTTAATAAATAAATAAATAAATAAAATCTTAAAAAATAAAAGCTCCCAATAGCCAAAGCTGAGATGATTTTAACAACAACAAAAAGGTGGCATGAAATTATAACCCAAAATATAATAAAATAAATACTCATCAAGTCCAACCTAATATAAATAAGTGATTAAATAAGTAAGATGGGGGAGAAGAGACAAATATCCCATCTTAAGAATTCCAAATAATTTATATAAATACTCTGTTTGCCCTGATGGGGTTAGAATACAATTTCATTCAGTGTGCATTACTCAGTTACTTCCTTCCAAAGATTACAGTATGGAAAGGGGAGAAAAAGAGTAATATTACACTAGAGAAATCTAACAAAAACTACCTCAGCCATGTGATCAAGTCTCATATCAACATTAGTAAGTAGTGGATGCTTATATCAATATACCATTGACATAACATGATGAAATGACATTGTACTTCTATGGTCTTCCTTCCCCAAACCCACAACTTCAGTAGAGGCCTGAGAAAACATCAGACAAATCCCAACTGAGGGACATTCTACAAAATACCTGACTAGTATTCCTCAAAAGTGTCTGGGTTATCAAAGACATAAACATTTCTGGCTCATTCTTCTCTGCATTACCATACTTCCAAGAGACCATTTGTTTTCTAAATGAAGAACTGCTCTTAGTCATTCATCTAGTATCCCTTTATTGGCAATGAATCTTATGTTTTTTGTTTTACATAAAAACCTTTATTTTCTTTCATTTTTGAAAGATGTTTTGTGGGTAGTTACTTTCCTTAATCTTCTGTCTTTTATCAGGTTGAATATTGGGTTCATCAGTCTCATTTTTTAAAATAATGTGCCATTTCCTCTGGATGTTCCTATAATGTTCTCTTTCTCCTCTTTTTTCCCCAAAGTTTTGCTGTGTATGCCCAAATGTGATTGTTTTTTAATTTGTCCTTCCTTAGGTTTATACCAGTGTTTGCACCTGTAATTTGATATTTAATTAGTTTAAGAAAATTCTCTATTAAGTTTTCTAATGTTGCTTCTGTTCTATTTTCTCACTCCTCTTCTTCTGGAATTCCAATTATATATGTTAAAACTTATTCACCATGCCCCATGTGTCTGTATGCTCCTTTCAGTATTTCCTGTATATTTTTTAATTTTAATTTTAACTGGTTTAACTTCCAGTTTACTTATCCTCTTTTTTGCAGTCTAGTATGTTTCAAACTCCTATAATGAGTTATTTTTTTTCAGTTCTTAAATCTTTATTATTTTCCACAAATTTCTGTTTTCCAGTGAGATACTCTGTGCTTTCTTTCCTTTTTAAAAAACATTTTAATTGAGTGTCTGTTTATATTGTCTGTTTTTTCCCAGGTTTTTATTGACCCTGTTTCTTGGCATATCTACTAATTTTTTATTGAATCCCAGACACCATGTCTGAGAAATATTGTTGACACTCTCATTAGTGCTATTTTCCTCCAGAGAGGATATAATTTTCTTCTGGTAAGCAGAGTACAGGTAGATGAACTTGATTCATTCGAAGCTTGCTTATTTCAAGTCTGCCTTAATTCAGAGGACTTACCATCTCTGGTATCTCAAATCTAAGGAGTCCCTGCTTTTTAATGTATACTGATTTCAGTTTTTATTTTTTCAGGACTTTGAGATAAATGAAAACACTACTTAGCTTTTGAGCTCCTTTTAATAACTGCATGGTGATTTTTATTTGTAGGGGTGTCACATTTCATGCACTCAGCCTGGAAGTTAGCAAATATTCTAATAGGAGATTATATACAGGAGCTAGGTTTAATTGCCTCTAGTTTCCTTTACTCTTGAACATTGGCCTCTCAAGTTATGACTATCTTGGTTACTCTGAAGTCCAATTTTGCCTCTTTAGCCCAGTGAGACTTCTCCAAATTCAAGACTGCTGCTCTCTGTTCAGGGTCCAAGGCCTGCAATGTGAAATAGCAAATATAGTGAGGAGAAAATAGCTACAAATATAGGGCTCAATTCACTGAGCTTTCCTTCTCTTTAGACCATTAGCCCGTCATGTGCTGGTTGCCTATACTGCTCACATATTTTTTTCAAATAGCCATTCTTTCAAATTTTATCTACCTTTTGTAGTTCTTTTTAGTGCGATACTTAATTTGATACCTGCTTCCCCATCGTAGCCAGAAGGTTGACAACAATACTTAACAGATAAGTGGATATATTAGTTATTTATATAAAAAATTACCAACTTAAATTGAAAATAAATATTAACAGCCTCAAATTGTTTCTGTGTTAGGAATATGGAAGGGGGTTAACTGGATGTTTCTGGTAAGGGTATCATGTGAGTTTATAGTTATGAAGTAATGGGGCTTCAATAATCTGCAGGCTTAAATATAGCTGAAGAATTTATTTCTAAGTGACTCACATGTATGACAAGTTGGTACTGACTTTGAACACGATACCTCATTGTCTTGCCAACTGGTAGTCCACAAAGGACTTTTTTAGTGTCCTCAAAACATGGTAGCTAACTTCTCTAAAACAAGCAATCCTAGAGAGTAAGTAATGTCATAAAAGGGAATTAGTCTCAGGAGTCACACATAGCCATTTTTACAATAACATATGGAGTTGATTAAATAAGTCAACCCTACTAAGTATGGAAGGTACAATACAATATAAATTCCAAAATCAAGGACCATTGATGACCATCTCAAAGATAGTCTAGCATAGCAGAAGGACAGAAAGAGGGAGAATGATGAAGAGTCAGAATTTAGGGAAAAGCTAAGAAATTAGCATTTCAGAAATAAAAAGAGGTTTTTTTTTTTTTAAAAGAAAAAAACCCAAGTATTATAAACATCAGATGTACAAATAAGACAAGAACTAACAAATATGCATTAGATTAGATGTTTAGGTGCTCAGTGGTGAATTTTGCCAGAGAATAATTTCAAAGAAGTGTGAAGAAAGGAGATTTATATGGTCCAGGTAATTATAGCAAGCTTTGGAACCTGAGAGGAGCAGGATTCTAGAACTAAAGCTGTGTCATTTGCAGGTGTTGATGAAGTCCAGGCTTTGATTAGGGCAAGAAACTAAATAGAAGTAATAGACGAGAACAGTTGAAAATCTGATTGAGTAGCTACTACTGGAGGATATTAATGAGAAGTACATTAAAGCCAGGCTGTAATAATACAAAATGAATCTCATAAATAGATCAAAACATAAATGATATGTAGCATTACCAACAAAAATTTTGGCTCAAGAAAGTCTATCGTGTTAGCAAGTTTCCAGTTGCCAAACTAGAACACTGAGGTAGACCTAATGCATTTGGGTTTGTAAGAGAAAAAAATAATAAGGACAAGGATGAATAAGAGCTAGGGAGGATGGTAACAAAGATAAATAAATCACTAACCTAGGCACAGGGTACAAAGACAAAGCCTATTTACTAAAATTGTTTTAGTCATACCAGGATTGAAATCCAAAATAATACCATTAGAGAAATTTGTTGGTCAAGAGACATTTCATCCTTATGATTTTTAGGCTTATAAGAAGCTTTTCAAGTTGCCCTGGATAACAGTTTTTTCAATGATGATGGATTTTGAGCAGGAATGATCTTTACTTCTATTTCAGTATAAGGTTTTTAAAATTTCACTTGTCAGCAGGTGCTTTTGTTTTTGTATACACTCATCCATTCATACATACATACACACATATGAAGGCACCACACAAAAATATTTGAACTAGTTAAAACATTCAACTCACTAGTACAAATAAAGGTGCAAAAACATTATACCATACTTGTTAAGTCCCAACCCATAAGAGGTAGAGGACACCAGAAATAAATGTGTTAATTGTCAACATTATTTAGTTGTTCCCCCCAAATTTTGACCATTCTGAAACTTCAGTTCTGTATTTCTTTTCACCCACTATCAATGCCCATAATCACCCTCTCATCTCCTTTATTGAACTTGCTCCTTGCTATTTTTGCTCTGTTTTGCATATATTCTCTTTGTACCTCTGAATCCACTCGCCACTCTTTTCTACCTTGCATGGTGCCCCAAGAATCTGACCAGTGTGGTTTCAATAGTTCTCTCATCTGCTTGCTGACTTCCATTTAGATTTGGTCAAAGGAAATTAACAAGAGATCAGTGAGTAGGAGGGGAGTGCTTTAGGGTATTTACTCTACTAACATCCTCTCTATTCTATGTCACTTGCTGCAAGTTGGCTGTGACCCTAACTAAAAGTCATAGGTCCTGTCAGCTAGCCCTCATCAGGTTTTAGAAACTCCCAATTCCGTTTATCATGTGAAGCTTAGAGGATGGAAACAGCTCACAGTTGGTGCTGGTGTGGGAAATTTAATTATCCAATATAGTTTCCTAAACCTTCATGCAGTTCTGTAAATAAAACTTGATTATATCACCTGGTTTGATCATGCCAACTTATTCCTTCCAGGATCCTGAAACAGAGTCTATGTTTATTGATTCTTCCAGGATATAAATTTTCCATCTTTGATTTCTTTAAAAATCCATATTTAAAAAGTAATATCCATGACTTTTCTTATGCTGTTCCTTCTATCTGACTGTCACCATATTTCTATTTCTTCAGCTCTTAGGCTTCAGCTCTTAGCTCTTAGGTGAAATGCCATCTTCTCCTAAGACCCTCCCTCCAAGGTGACTCAAGTGCACAATCCTGGTTAATAGCTGTTTTTCTGGTATAATTGTCAATTGCTTCTACTTTAATTCTTAAAAATGTACAAGTTCGGATGATAAAGTAATCACCTTACCTATGAATTCTTCAACCAGAAATAATTTCTTCCGATTCTGATCTCTATATAACTTTATTTGCATTCTTTATACAGAGCATTCTTTTTATTATTATCATGATCAGTTATGTTTATCTCTAGTCCTTTCATGACCTATATACTTTTTGAGAGCAACAACCATGTGTCTCACTGCCCTGTCCCTCTTAGCCCCTAGCACACTGGAAACTACATACATAGAGAAAGTAACTACATATATATAATATAAATTTAAATTATATATATGTATATATACTATATATACATATATTTATTTATATTGCATACATTTAAATTATATATAGAAGCTATATATGTAGAAGCTATATATATGTATGTGTACACATATATACATGTGTGTATATATACAGAGAGAGAAAAGAATGAATAGCATGGTTCTGCCATGTATCTCATTCACAGTATTAAATATTCCAATGTAATCATTGTCTTTGAATTAAAGTTAGATGAGATAGAAATTCTAAGAAGGAAAACAGTGATCAGGCACATATTTACTTGACTTTGAGTATTGTCGACCTTCTCAGAGAAACTATGACTAGCTGAGTGCCAGGCTCGGGGAGGTAACTAGTAGCATAACAAAACAAATAGGTGAGAATAATATAAACTGAGGGGTTTGCTCCAAAACAAACATGTGGCTTAGAAATGCTCCAAGGATTGTAGTGCACTAAAGGGGCTAATTTCACACAAATAAGGCACAATTACCTTTACAAAAATTTAAACTCTTTTTAGGCTCAGTATTCTGGGAACATATAAGGCTACTTTTTTTTTAATCTTTCCAATAATATGGCATACTTCTTGATGATGAGGAACATATCTCATTCACCTTTGTTCCTCTAATATTCATTTACCCCACTAACAATATATTGCTGAACTAATAATGGTGGCCTTCAAATGTAGAACTTTAATCTCAGACTAAAAGTATAATCATGTTTGTATATAATTTCATTTATATACACTTATAAACAAATTTAAATGCTAAATTATATCTCCATTTAAAATTTGGGCACATCCCCTGGGGATAAAAATATATGTTTATAAAAAATAAAAAATTAAAATTTGGGCACGTGTTTAATTGTAGCAATCACAGTTTAGTACGAAATTATTGTCACAGAAAAGAGTGCTTTAAATATGCTACAGATAATACAAAGTAATTCAAATCAAGCTTTTTCTCTGGCTTTTAGGCTGGGGCTGACAATACCCAGTATGAAACTGAAATTTGGAAAATGTTGAAAGAGCCCATCTCTTTCCTCAGTGGCTTGATTTGCTCACTATGTAGACATTCACTACACAGAACTATCCTCCACTTTAAACCAAGTTTTATTATTAAGAAATTAAACATGTACTCTTGAGGCTTAGTCCAACTCAATTTTAATAATATCCACCAATTTTAGAATTTTAAGAGATCAATGCATTCATGAAGTTCTTCATTCCACATTGATGGCTCTCAGTGTGGTGACATGAGAGAAACAACTATGGAGCTTTTGCTTATATTACTTGCCAAGGTTCTGCTTCTGAGCTATTATCAGTAGGGTCATTTATGGTTTGAACACACATGAGAATATATGACTGAAGAGGAGCTCAACCAAGAGGATAACAGCTGTGTTGCTTGATGCCAAGATGGTGGTGATGCTTTGCTGCTTTGGACTGATCTTCCAGCCTTCCTGTTTTTTATTATCTCTCCTCTCTTTGCTACTTCTTACCATTGGCAGAAGATGTTCCGTCAACCAAAATGATGCCACTATCCTCTCCTCCTCCCTACTCTTCACTCCAGGGTGACATATCTTGGCAGGTAATTATAATTTGAACATACATGTATTCCTATATATGGAGAGATGGGAGAAAGAGTCAGAAAATAAGTAAAAGTGGCATTACAGTATTCTGTAGTTAGTATCAGTGGCCCAGAAATCTGAACAGTTCTGTTAACCATAATCCAACAATGCATATTAGGGATGAAAAGATACAGAATATAATTTAATTTATCTACACTGGCTATGGAACTAAGTAAGAACATTTCCCCTGATTCACTGTGGAGCTTCCAACTTTGGTTTAAGAGGCATATTTTTCCTGAATGAGTCTGAAAAACCACTGCTTTAGCATTGCTTAGTACTCTCAGTAGTTCTTTTATTTGAAATATGCATGATTTTTTACACTAGGCAACCTCACAAATACTACAGATTTACGATATAATAGAATATCAAATCTTTTCTGCCTTGCCAAGTTTTCAGCAGTCCTAAAGTGAACATAGATTATATTAAAACATAGAATCCTAGAGAGAGTGAGCAGTAGGTTCCACTTTACTATTAAAAAAATAAATTCTAACTGTTCTTTTATAACTGCAATAACACAATTTGCTGGCTTATGGATTGAAATGTCATATTTTACATTAGAAGGAATGTTAGGCATCATTTCAAAAAGTGTTCTTCACTGACAACTCATGAACCAGACGATCTGTTTTGGAAGAAAGGCTCTGTAATAATGCTACCATTTATATTATCTTTATAGTATATACATTTTCCTGTATATATTATACATGTATATATACATGTATACATGTTACACATATTATATATACATGTATATATAAAAATACATATTTTTTCTTTTATTTCCTCAAATTTGAAGACATTAGAGTATAAACTATTCAAAGAAATAATCATGTCCTCAGTGACAATTATTTCAGTATCATGGAAAATTTCAATTGGTCAGCTTTATTAAAATGCTTCTTTTAGCTTCACTCAAGAATATTTGCCTCAAATCTACACCTCCAGGGTGGCCAACTTGAGATAGATTTGTTATCTTCTACATGGTCATTTTCAGTAGCAAAATTTGTAATTCAGCTACCATTAGGAGTTACTAAAAGCAGTGAAACCTAATCTGATTGTGTAGGTATGTTTAGGTGTAGGTATGTGTAGAAGTTGTCCCGTGAACAAAGATATAAAGAAACACCCTGCTGTGATTGGCATGTAGTTAGACTTTCAAAGTTGGAAGCTATTAGTAAGAGCTATCTCTTGAAGGAACTCTGACATGAGATTAGCTATTGCAGGTTCAAGTGGAAAACAGATTTTGGCAAATTGGACTTTATTTTGAATTTCACCTCCAAAAGTCTTCAGTCGGGTACTTATACTGTTTTCTTATATGCTTGATTTTAGAAACCATCATGAAGATGCTTGAAAACATCAAAAGCCTTGACTAATTTAATATTCCTTAGGAATTAATATAATAACATACTAAGTACTTAATATAAACTATGAACTTTACATGGATTATTCCATCCAATGTTATTCCTATAAAGAAAAATACTATACCATCCCATTGTATGGAAGAATACTAGAGGTTCTTTAAACTCTCTAGGTTCTATAACTTCCTAATGGTCATAGCTACAATGTGGTAGAGTGAGGATTTAGCCCAAACAGTTTGACTCTATCACCTTACACTCCAAGGCATAAAACTTTAATCCCAGTACTGTGGTACTGTGATTAAGAACTATACAGTTAAATATGGGCTTAGCCCTGATTCTGTCACTTTCCAAGGTAGTGATTGCAGGGAAACTACCCTTTAAGAGTTTCCTAATCTGCAAAATGAGGTAATAATATATATTTCATAGACTTATTGTAAAAGCTAAATAAAAATAACAAAAAGGGAGCCAGTAAAAGACTTCCGTTTCAAATTGTAGAAAGGTGTGGGGGCGGCATCTTAAAGTTCGTACATCTCCATACATCTTTCTTAATTTTTTTCCACACATCTTTTTAAATAAAACCATAGGAATCAAAACAGGGAGCAAATAAAACTATCCATAGCTATTCCTACAGCACAATTGGGAGAGAGGTGATAATACAGTTGAGGATACCTTCAGGTAGGGAAATAAATATCTGGAGCCAGCAGAGTTGTCTCAGGATCACATAAAAACAGAAGGTCAGGTATGAAATGTGCAGAGGACAGAGTGATGGGAGTAATGGAATATAGACAACACGTTAATGTTCAAAGTGATTTCCATCCTGACTCAAGAAATGCTAAAAACAGATCCAAGTTTGATCAGAACACTTGGCTACTAGACAGTGATCACTAAGAGGTTGAAAAGTATGCAATCCAGTTGCAGCAGTCTTGAGAAGGCATGGTTCTGATGAAGAAAGAGCACCTAGAAAAGAGAGGTATCACCTGGAGGCATGTTAAGAGGAAAATAAGAAAATGGTAGAAAGAGAGCTCTAAGGAAATAAAATATTTTTGAAAACATTAGATAAAAACAGAAAAAAGATCCCACATATCCTTTATTATAGAAGCTGCATTTTGTTGTGGAATTAGAAGATGAAGCTAGTGAAGTTAGAATTTGGTAAATTTCAGGAGGAAATTTAGTAAGCCTTGCAAATATCCTTTCATTCCCTTAGAATCACCTGCTATTGTTTGTTCAAGTTCCTCAGACGTGCTTATGAACAGAATAAAGAACCCAGAATCCATTCAAATACATTATGAGAAGGAAAAAGAAGTAAATGTCAACACTTTTCATCAAATGAAGTACACATACACAAACAGTTGAGGCAGAAAATGTAATGTAGCACAACATTCCACTGTAAACAATCTAGTTGGAGGTATGAAAGAACACCATGAATTAAAGGTCATAAACTGAATAGAAGTCTTAATAGGGACTTCTGGTTTGGGCCCCCATGGAAGAACTTGGAAGTCATCACTCCTGTCCTTAGAACAAGTAAAAGCTGAACAAACTGCAAATTGATGATTATTCTTGATCTCATTAGAAAAGTGGGGTTACAAGACACAAAGCCTCTCCAAAACCTAGAGGGACAAGTGAATCCAGAGTCAGAATTGAGGAAAGCTAGTCCCTCCAAATAGTAAAATATACTCTACAGTTAAAATAATACGGATATTCCATTTCTTTTTTTAAAGTAAAGATTATCTGTGAGAGAGAGAGAGAGAGTGAGCAGGGGGAGAGAGGGGAAAAGGGAGAGGGAGATTCTTTAGAAGTCTCCACGCTAAGCTCGGAGTCACCGTGGAGCTCAGTCCTAAAGACCCTGAGATCGTGACCCGAGCTGAAACCAAGAGCCAGATGCTCAACTGACTGTACCACCCCAGCACCCCTGAATATCCTATTTCTCATATGATAAACTGATAACAGAATATCTAGTAAATAAATACTAAACTATGAGCAAATACAAAATAACTACTTGAGGGCTCTGGAAAGTGAACGAAAGCAGGTAGACTTTGGAGTATAGTTAAAATTCGGCGGAAGAAATTGCCATTTTCTTATTTTAAGAGAATGTGAGATCTAAAATGTGAGATTCTCATTTTATGACTTTGGCCTGAGAATGAGCCACAGTTGAATAATAAAGTAGTCAGCTATAACTCATAAAATGTCTTCCATCTTTATAAGAAGAGGAGGCGGGAGACAGAACTCTGGCAACAATGAGCTCAGAGAGTGAGAAAGAAAATCGTGGAGAGGAGAAAAACTGAACCAGAAAACCCACATTCGGGGAATGAACTCTGTCTAAAATTTTGCCTTGCCCTTGGATCATACACTTGTTAAGTCAGAAGTAAAGCAGGACAGTTAGGGCTTGCAGAAGTGAATGGAGACTTGAAAATGGTCCCTACCTAAGTCAGAGGTGGTCTTTGAGCCCAAGTAAGTTATTTGCCTGCTAATACAAAAATACCAGCACTCTTTGGAACAATGTAACAGAATTTAGGGGCTCCACAATTAACACTCACAGTGTTGTAGATACAGTTTATAATCCTTGACATATAAAGAATTATCCTAAAAGGAAAAAAGATCAATATAATGCAAATCTGAGATTACATAGGTATAGGAATTTTCAGCTGAGAACTTTGAAGTTGCTATTACAGCTACGCTCAATGAGATAAAAGAAAATATTCTCAATGAATGAGAATATATGACATTTCAGCAGAAAAATAGTATAAAAGACAAAGGGATATTTGAAATGTAACATATATACTTGAGGTAAGCAATTCACAAAGTGAACTTATCTGGAAGATGGAGATGAGAAAAGATAGTCTTCAAATTTCAATATAGACCAATAAATATTATCCAATCTGAATTAGAGAACAAAATCATGGGCAAAAAATTAACAATACTGAGGGACCTATGCAAACAGGCTATCACATAGGTAATTGTAGTCCCAGTAAGAGAAGAGGATAGGGCAGACTAAATATTTAATGACATAATGGCTAAAAATTTTTCAAATTTGGTGAAAGACATAAATTTACAGTTTTAAGAAACTTAGCAAACCCTAAACAGAAAAAAATAATACAAAGAAAATCATGCCTTACTTCTCAAATTACTGCAAATCAAAGAAAAAGAGACAAAAATGAAAACAGAAGAAATAATATGTGGATTTCAGAGAGCAAAGATTTCTCAATAGAAAGTACTGAAGGCAGAAGACACTAGAACAAGATCTTTAAAGTGTCGAGAGAGAAAAAATTGATCACCCCTAATTTTGTACCCTTCAAGACTGAAGGTGAGGTAGACTTTTCCAGACGAAGGCAAACTGAGAATATTTATTGCAAGAATCACCTTCAAGAAATGATAAAGTAAATTTTTCAGTTTAAAAAGAAATGATATTGTGGGATTATGGACATTGGGGAGGGTATGTGCTTTGGTGAGTGCTGTGAAGTGTGTAAACCTGGTGATTCACAGACCTGTACCCCTGGGGATAAAAATATATGTTTATAAAAAATAAAAAATTATAAAAAAAAATGATATCATATGGAAAGTCAGAACTTCCAGACATAATGAAGAACATCTGACATGTTAAATACATAAGACTGTGTGTTCCTCCTAATTTTTAAAAAATATATGTGACTACATAAAACAAAATTAAAACATTTTTTTAAAGATTTTATTTATTTATTTGACAGAGAGAAATCACAAGTAGATGGAGAGGCAGGCAGAGAGAGAGAGAGGGAAGCAGGCTCCCTGCTGAGCAGAGAGCCCGATGCGGGACTCGATCCCAGGACCCTGAGATCACGACCTGAGCCGAAGGCAGCGGCTTAACCCACTGAGCCACCCAGGCGCCCTTAAAACATTTTCAAGTGAGGTTTATAACATATGTAGATATAATGTGGAAACTATCATAAAGGATGATATCAAGGAGAAAGAGGATAAATGAATAAATGTATAATAAATAATATATAATAATAAATGAATAAATGTATTTGCAAAGGTTTTAACTTTTGTATTAAGTGAAAATGTATTAGCTCTGTATAGATTGTGCCAAGTTAGATATGTGTACTAAAATCTGAGCAACTACTAAAAATAGCACAGAAAGGTATAGCTTAAAAAAATAGATAATTAAAATGGAATTTTAAAAAGTATTTCATAATACAAAAGTGAACATGATAGGAGAAACTGAGGAAATAACAAAGCAGAGATAACAAACTGAAAAGACAAAATGGTCATTCTATATCCAACCATATAAATAATTACATTAAAAATTAATGGATTAAACATGCCAATTAAAGTTATTAGAGCAAAGGAAGATAATTTGGACAATACTAAAAACCACCATGACTTACTTATAGTCTTCTGTTCAACAATAGCAGAATACATCTTCAAATACAGGTAGACAGTATGCTGGGCTTTGAAACAAACTTTAATAAGTTTAGAAAGATTAAAATCTAGAGTATGTTCTTTGAAAACATTGGAATTAAATTAGAACTCAACAGCAATATGATACCTAAACTACAAATGTTTGAAATAAACAATGTATGTCTTAATTATCTGTGGATAAGGGGCACCTGGGTGGCTCAGTGTGTTAAGCCCCTGCCTTTGGCTCAGGTCATGATCTCAGGGTCCTGGGATCAAGCCCTGTATCAGGCTCTCTGCTCAGCAGGGAGCCTGCTTCCCCCACCCCTCTGCCTACCTCTCTGCCTATGATCTGTCAAATAAATAAATAAAATAAAAAATCTGTGGATAATACCAAGTGATTCTAGAAAATGTTTTTAACTGAATGATAATGAAATCGCAACATAAAAAATGGTATGGAATGCAGCTAAAATAGCAAATATATTTGCTAAACATATTTTTAATTTCTGAGAACTGGAAATGTTCAGTTTATAAAATACCAGCAATAGAAGAATGAAGGATAATTCTTGGATTTCTTAATAATGGATTTGGATTTCTAAATATATACTGCCAACAATTGAATGAAGACTTTCATAAAAAGTTTTCTAGAGTTCACCCTCCATACATTTGCTTTTTCCATGTATCCAGGGTCTTTGATCCCCAAAGACTGCTTGAAAAATAATTGTCATGAATGACATCATAACTACAAAAGATCCTCTGATCAACGGACATGCCTGCTCTGCTTTCTGAAGTGTTTAAACAGGCAAATTAAGGAAAAGGGGTTGATTGAAATAGAGATGCCACTTTGTTCAATCACAACTTCCCTGCTTTCCTGGTTCTTTTGAACTCTGTGCAAGCCATGTCCTTCAGTTTCCATGGTTATGGCAATATTCACTTTGTCAGTTGAAATACTTGTAAGTTTTTAAATTATCACTCCAAATCTTAACTGCCTCTAGTTCTTAGAAATAAATAATCGTGACGAACTTGGTTAATGACATTACTCCCACTCCATTTTAATATGTGCTGTCCTAATATGCTGTCTTAATACATGCCTTGGGGAAAATTCCTCAAGATTGCAGGAGAAAAGGGATGCTTACTTCCCAATTTAGTTAATTCAAGGGCAATAAGAGGTGGGGCAGAATGTTTTGATATCAATGGAAAGCAATAAACACTCTCTACTTGACACTTGAAAAAAAATTTAGGCAGGGGCATCAGACAGTATTTATATCCTTGCAGAACTCACTGATCTTCCTCAATGAAAGGACCCAGTATGAATTCTTCTACGGCTTCAATGGTCTGAATGCAAATTTTATTTATGCCGCTGAGAAATTATCTTAACTTTTTTTTTTCCTTTCTCTATATGCTTGAGCATAGTATTCAGGTCTTGCTTACGTATCCATGCTGTTTCTTAATCCCCCTGCACAATTTTTCACTGTGTTCCAGACTTACTTAATAGCTCTCCCTCCATTTAATTTTAAAAACTCTTATTTATCCTTCAGATCTGAGCTTAAAGATCACATGTAGGAAACCTTTTCTTCTGTCTCTCATGTAAGCCCGTATCACTATCTACATTGCATAGCATCTCATTTTTGCTTACTGATTTGTTTATATCATGCAATTAGTTCATCCCTGTTATGTGTATAACCTTAATTTTTTTCACTTAATTCTGAGATAGGATGATTGAATGAATAATTCTGCTTATACCAGAAGACTCTCCTGACATGTCTTTGCCTCTGACTGTGCTTTGGCCTCCAGAATATTTCACAAAAGAATAATACTAGCCGGAATATGCTAGATTAGTACTTCTCAAACCTTTATGTGAACACAAATCTCCTTGGGATTCAGTAGCTCTGGGATGAGGCCTGAGAATCTGTATTTCTAACAAACCCCCAGGTTGTATAAAGACTTTGAGTCTGTGGATTTGGTTTGAATAACAGAGTTCTAGGCTACAGGATTAACAACAACAAAACTACACAATGGAATCTTAGTAGTTTAACACAACAAAATTTACTTTCTTCTCATGTAACGCTTAGGACATTTTCTAGGACAGTTCTTTATTCAGTCACTCAGGGATCCAGATCATTTCCATTTTGCAGCTCTTCTATCTTAATGGAGTTTCCAATGTTACCATCAAAAAAGAGATAAAGAATAAAGCAGGAGCTTTTTGCTAACTGAACTCAGAAGTGTCCCACTTACTATCATATACAGTATATAGGCCCAAGCTTGTGACTTGGACCCACTTAATTCAAGGGAATGGGGAGTGCCAAGAAATGAGACAAGAGCTGGTGTGAGTGAATGTCCACTAGTGTCACCTAAAGCAGTGGTTCCCATTCCTGGATGCATGAGAAAATTACTCAAGGAGATATTAAAAACTGTAATTCTCCAGGCTCTACCTTAAACCAAATTCTGATTTAATGAGCTTGAGCTGGAATCCAAGAATTGCTATTTTATAAACATTTCCCTGGTGAGTGATTCTAATGTGTAGCCAGGGATTGAGAACCACTGATTGAGTAGCCTGAGCTCTTCTTCTATAGGATTTCTGCGTGACAAGTACAAATAGAACAAAGACACAAAATGGGGCAGGAAAATTTGGGGCATCTTTCTGAAGAGGTGGGGTGACTGTGGATGTCTACACTTCCTTCAGAACTAAAACAAGTAGGATATATGCTCTTCCTATTTAGTATACGTTCATCCTATTTAAACTTTAGGATATCCATGTCTGGTCAAATTTTTTCATCTTAAAATAATCCAAAGCATCTTCAGAGTTTCAGTTTTTGTGACCTATACCAGTTGATAGAGAAAGCCAACCTGATGATATTTTAGGGACAGAAGAAAATGTTTATGAATGGATACTTAGTTTTTAGGAATGGATACTTAGTTTTTAGTTTTTAGGAAAAAGAATCATTACATTTCTTGATTTTTCAGGTATATATATTTTGAGATATTTCTATCAAAGAGTCAACATGTATATTCCTAGAAATGGGAATCAAATTATGCCCTTTTAGTGGGAAGTTATAATATTTTCCAAAATAGAAAAAAGCAGAAATATTTACCTAACATGAGATCAGTTTATATTACTTTGGAGAAGAAATACCAACAAACTATGAATATCTCACTAACAGAATTGGCATATTATCAGGGACTGCAAATCTCTCTAATACTAAAATGTTAAATTAATCTAGTCCAAGAGAAAGTGTAGTGATCTAATTCACTGAGCTATGGTATGTCCGTGGTAACTACAACAATGTTTAGAGCAAATGGATTGCTCTATTGCCAATTCATTTCCAATTAATAGCCAATTCCTGGCATTCTTCTATTATTTCCTGTGAGGGAAATAAAAAAGTAAGCTCTAAGTATGATCTTGGAAATTTTTCAGATCATAGTTCTATCAATCCCTTGAGTAGAGCTGACTAATACTGACATAAATAGACAGGAGATTTGCATCTATTTTGGAGTTCTCCCCCCTCATCAACTTATCAGAGCATACAACATGTATTGGTAAGGACCTACAAGATTCTATTGTTAGAAACCTAAGTATCCATCAACAGATGAATGGATTTAAAAAAAAAACCCATAATGGAATATTATTTAGTCTCAAAAAAGAAGGAATTCTTTGTCATTTGTGACAAAATGGATGAACCCAGAGGACATTATGCTAAATGAAATAAGTCAGAGAAGTCAGACACAAAAAGGAAAATACTATATGATCTCACTTACATGTGGAACATAAAAAAGTAGAACTTAAAAACAGAGAAGATAGTGGTGGTTGCCAGAGACTAGAGGGTGGGAAAATGGAAAGATGTTGGTCAAAGCATAAAATTTTAGTTGTGCAGGATGAGTGAGTTCTCAAGATCTAATGTATAGCATGGTGACGGTAGTTAATAATACATCATTGTATACTTGAAATTTGCTGAGAGTTAATCTTAAGTGTTCTCACCACACACACACGAAGGTAACCATGTGAGGAGTTGGATAGGTAAATTAGCTTGATTTTGGTGATCATTTCACAATATATACATCTATCAAAACACATTATACACCTTAAATATATACAGTTTTTTGGTCAATTATATGTAATAAAGTGGGAAAAAATTCAGTTCTTATATCACTGACTTCCTATATTTTCTTGAGTAAATTTTGGTATGATTTTTGTCTGCCATCACAGCTTTTTAAAAGTGTGATTTATTTAGTAGATCAAACCTTTAAAAGAACATTTTAAAAGTTAGTTTTGAAGGGCAAGGTGGATTTTGCTCAGATATAAATGTATGTTACTTAAAGATGCTTATTCTAGAACTTTGAACAGGAAAAGTCCTTCTAAAAATAATTATTATTGTATCAACTGATAAAACAAAGACTTGAACTGAACCAGATATACCATAGAATAGATCCTGAATCCTCTATTGGTGACAGATCTGGCTCTAAGAGACATTCTCAAGGCTTTCTAATTTAAGGGTTTTTAAATTCTCATCTGGAAAGGTCATTTTTCTAGCTTCATCTTTTTAACCATTGTCTATTAAGAATTTGCCATACGCTTGGCTTATGGTGATAGATGCTAAAAACAATCAAACAAAAAACCAGATATGGTCTGTGATATTATATTGTGCTACCACAAGTTATTAGTATATGAATTTTCAAAATGCAACCCAAGTACACTTTGTTGTTATATATACTTCCTACATTATAGCACAATATGACAAATATTTACTTTGCCTCTGGCAACTATTCCTTAGAGTATTTTATATAAAATTAGAAAGAATGCTTTCCTAAATGTTTTAGGTTGTCAGTAGTAACAACTTCATGGTGCCACATGCCACATATGGTAAAATCGGATTATTAAAGTATAGCAACAATCTCATCTTGAATTTAGGATTTTGCATGTCCATCACTGGGGCTCAGGTATTACTAAGCCTATTTGAAGAAGTAGTACACCACCCCAATAGTCAGTGATATTTCTTTGCTTTGGAAAGGTTGTCCTGCAGCAAAGAAGTTACCACTGATGATTATGAATGTTGGATAGTGTCTATCACTCAGACTTGGCTTTCCATCCAGCTTCCTAGTACCTCCATGTATGAGTCTTATGGAGAATAAGGAAGTTATAAATATGATGTGAACAAATTCTACCCTACCCTCCCCCGCTGGACCCAGTTCTGTAAAACAGGGTACAAGCAGAATTCTCCTACATTGATGAGTTTGATAAAACTTTAGCAGAGAGCATGGTGCCAGTGGTGACAATGTAAGAAGTCATGATACCTGGAAAGGGTAATATGTCAAACAGAATACTGGCATAGCCCAGAAATAACCCTAGTGCGGCAATGATCAGGAACAGAGATGAGAATGCCTGGAAGAGTAGCAGTGACCCTTAGTAGAACTATGGAGCCCAGAAAAGCACTGATTATGCTTCTTTATAAGCACACATGAGACATTCTCAGTCAATCATATAAATACAGGGGAACTGGGAAGAAGGCTTTACAGAAGGTCAAAGTCATTCTGTGCATGTGAGAGTAGCCAAATCTAAACTTCCTAAATTCTTTCTGATACAAGTTTCCACTCTAGGGCTTATAGGATTTCATGCATATTGGAAAAGCAAGAAAGTAGCATTCGAGTTACACTTTTAATTTAGATCCATTCTTAGTCATCACCTATCAGAATCTAGGAAATATTTAGCACTGATATGCAAAGTTTTCTGCTTTTATAAAACAAGGTAAATATGAAACATATTTAATCACACATAATTGTTATTTTGCTACATCATAATTAAGAATAAATAGTAAGTAGTTCACAGAAATGGCAGTAATTAGCATAATTTTATGCAGACAAACCGATTTTTAGAAAGATTTCCTTAGTTCATTTTGCTACTTTTCCTATATGCGAATCAGTATTGACATCAAAACTTTTTATCACTATCATATACTTTGATAGGCAGGCACCACCCACATTTAAACTGATGCCAGACAAGTTTCTCAACCAATCAGTAAGGGTTGTGTGCTGTATTCTTAGTTGCCAAAGAGTACTGGGTAGATGTCTAACAGTATTCCCAAATGTGACTTTTGTGTAAAGAGTCAGGCACAGCTAAAAAGAGGAGAAATTAAGGTGGGCCTTGGCAAGTGGAAGAGAGAGAACATGATGCAGTTCTATCACTCAGCACTTCTGAGATGTAAATAAGGAGTAATTTTAGAACTGAGAGAAAAGAGGAAGAATACATCAAAGACACATAGTCAAGACTAGGCTTCTTGTTATTCTTCTGGTACCAAATCTCCACTAGATACCCTAAGGTAATTCAGACAGTTGTGAGCAGTTTGAAAAGTTCTTCCATGTGTGAAGATGTCTTATACTTTATTTGTATAATTAAAACTAAGCTTTTCTGAGTAATGACCTAGCAGTATAGATAAGAATCTACTGTCATGTAATAATTGTGAATTTATTCACAGTAATTCCTATGAGTTTGTGCCAGAACCCTGAAATTATATGTGCCAGGAGATCAAATAAATGTGGTTCTACTTGTGGTAAAGGAAGATTTTGTTATTTGTACAAATCCTTCCTGAGGACTGGTCAAATGATTAAAAAGCATCCTATTTGAAGACACAAGAAGGCTACTAAAGGAAGAGTTACGGAGCAAATATCAGGGCAAAGAAGAAAATCCAGAGAGGTGAACTTGGCATTGGGGGACACTTTTCCTAAAGGAACGTAAGTTGATTGCAGTGGAACTACAAAGGAGTCAGAGAAGCTAAGAAGTACTTTAAACAAACTTAACAAGATCCCTGGAATCCAGGAATCACTAAGGAGGAATGCTAAACCTCCAGTTTTGGATGGGGACCTTGAATCCTTAGCTTGGAAATAATAGTGAAAGCAAAATAAAACCTTTCTCTTCAAGTCTGAAACCTAGCTACAAATCATCTCATGGGTAATTGAATTAAGGAATCCCAGGATAGCTAGTGTTGGTAAATATCTGCCAAAAACTAACATATCTGGGAGGAATGTAACATCAGGTTTCGAATTATCTTCAGATTTTTTTCATTTTCATTTTCTGGCATCTAATAAAAACTAACCAACTATTTAAGAATGTACTTAAAAAAAATAAGATAAATAAAAGACAGGAGAAACAAAATCAGAAGAGATCCAGATAAGAGTTACCAGACACCATCTAAAGTAACCATGCTTAATATAGTAAGGAAATAAAACACAAAATTGAGAATTTATTTATAAAATTGGAAACTAGAAAAGAACCAAATGGCAATTCCAAAACTGAAAAATGGAAAAACTTTAAAATCAAGAACTTGATGGAAACTTAATAGTTATATTAGACATAGCTAAAGAGGCCATAAAGAAATTACAATATATGTGCAAAGAGAACATCATGTCTAAGTGATTACAATCTCCAGTTTTACTAATACCCTTACCTATTTAAGCAATAGTTCGGCAATGGTCCCCTCTCAGTTGAGCAGTATTGTTCTCAGGGTTACCCACAAGTGCCTCAGTAATTTTGCATTAGTTTGCGTCAGTATTCTGCAACACTTTCTTCAACCTCTCCTCTTTGAACAACTATTCCTGGGATATTCTTCCTCACTACTGCAGCCATACATGTCAATACATCATCCCGGTTACAGATACTCCCATCGTCACTCAGTTACTAGCTGTTCAGTTCTAACTCAAAAAAAAAAAAACAAAAAACAACAAAACAACAACAACAACAAAAAACCCAAACAAACAAACAAACAAACACAAAAACACAAACAAACAAAAAGCAGGAGTGCCTGGGTGGCTCAGTGTGTTAAGGCCTCTGCCTTAAGCTCAGTTCGTGATCCCAGGACCCTGGGATTGAGCTCCGCATTGGGCTCTCTGCTCGGCAGGGATCCTGCTTCCCTTCCTTTCCCATTGACTGCCTCTCTGCCTGCTTGTGATCTCGGTCAAGTGAATAAATAAAATCTTTAAAAAAAAAATTGGAGGGCCCCTGGGTGGCTCAGTCAGTTGAGCATCTGCCATTGGCTTGGCTCATGGTCCCAGTGTTCTGGGATCGAGTTCTACATCTGGCTCCCTGCTCTGTGGGGATCCTGCTTCTCCCTCTGCCTCTGCCTCTGCCTCTCTCTCTCTCTCTCTCTCAGTCTCTCTCTGTCTCTCACAAATAAGTAAATAAAATCTTTTAAAAAACAACAACAACAAACTTTGGTCTGGTGGTGGAGCTCTGGGTGGCATGTAACTTCTCTTTTTGACCCTAACAATCAACATCATCAACAGAAATATATATTATGTATTCCAGACTGTTGTAGGTGCTGGGAGATGGGTGCATCAGTGAAAACAAAAGGGAAGCAAGCAACAAACACCAAAAAGTTAAAAATCTCTGTTCTCTAAAAGAGATAAATGTACCATAAATAAACAATAGATATAATAGGTAAATAAATACAAGTATTCTAGAATGTGAAGTACATGGTAGTGAGCACATAGTGTTGTTTTTCTTATCGATACTATAATTGAGGTAAGGTTGGGGGAAAAAAGTAGATTTTTATTGTTTTAGTCCTTGAAATCTGTTCAGACTAACCTTATGACACAGCGTATGGTGAGTTTTTTAAATGCTCTTTTATACTGGGAAAGATAGAGTGTTCTGCAAGGTATTCTTTACATTTGGGTTAGGTGAGTTTTACTAAAAAATTTTTGCTTTTACTAATTTTTTGTCTGCTCAATCCATTACTGACAAAAGTGTGCAAATTTAGACCATCATAGTATGCATTTGTCTTTCTTTTCATTTTTAGTAAATTTTGCTTTACAATTAATAAGGATATATAAGTTAGGTTCATAAAAAGTTGGAGTTACTTTAGCTTCCTTGTGAATTAAGCCTTTGTTTTATTATGATGGCCTCTCTATCTCTGGTTATACTTTTCTCCCTTAAAGTCTTTTTTTGCTTGATGTTTGATGTTTGATATGGCAACACAAAGTTTTTTTGGTTATGTTTGTACTAAGTGGTTTCTCTGGAGCATTGCTTAGCACCAGGTCTCCCATAAGGCTGCAATCAGTGTGCTGGCTGGGGCTCATCACAAGGTTCTACTAGGAGAGTAAGCTTCTAAGGGTCCTCATGTGCCTTCACAGACTGTTCACCAGAGACATTAGTTCCTTGCCATTTGGGTTTTTCCATTAGGGCAGCTGGAAATATGGCATCTGAGCTGTCCTCTTGTGCTCTCTTACTGGATTGTTCTGAGGAAAGTCACCTGCTATGCTGTGAGCTTTCCCAGATGACGGAAGCCTTCTAACTGCCACTTGAGTGAGCTTGGAAATAAGCCTTATGATGACTGTCTCCCTGGCCAGCACCTTGATTGCAGCCTTCTGAGAACCCTGAGCCAGAGGCACCCAGCCAAGCCATGCCAGGATTCCTGATATAATAATGTTTGTTTTTTTAAGCTGCTAAATTTTAGGGCTAATATGTACTATATGAAAATAGATAACTAATACAACTACCAAATGTTAAGAAGATATACGGACTTGTAGAAATCACATAAGTTCTTTTCTTATGGGCACAATTTTATTTAAATCAATAGCATTTGCTTCCCCCAGCCCCCAGTTTTACTGATATATAATTGACATTCAGTATTGCAATGAGTTTAAAGTATACAGCATAATGACTTGACGTATGTATATATTTTGAAATGATTACTACAGTAAATTTAGTTAACATCTGTCACCTCAAATAGTTCAATTTGTTTTTCCTTGTGGTGAGAACTTTTAGGATTTGCTCTCTCTTTTCAAATATTCCATAGAACATTGTTAACTATAGTTATCATATTGTACATTATATCCTCGGTACTTATTTATCTTATAACTGTAGGTTTGTACCTTCATCATCTTCACCAAATTCCCTCAACCCTGATTTCTTTTAACTGATTAAAATCAATATGAAATTTATTGTTTGGCTACATAGATATCATACAGATCTCAAGGGTTATACCCGGGCCTAATAAGCAACTGGAGCAAAAACTAGACTTATTAATGAAGATCACCCTTTCCATTTTTATGTCATAGTTTTTCTGCTTCTCCCTCTGCACAGTTACAGATACTCTTCTGTCTCCCTCTCATTAATATAATATGTGTCTATTTTAGTATATCTTTCTGAATATAGTTATGTAATGCAGTTCCTAATTTTTAGTGTATTTGTAGTTCTATACCAATATCTTTATTAACTTATATTTAAAAGATCATCCATTTCAACTGGAATTGTCCTATTTGGCTTGGTTTAAATTCCAAATCCAAGTGCTAAGAAAAGACCACTAAGACTTCCTGTGTCCCAGTACAAATACCCTGGAGATGGCATCTGTCTGATTCATTGTGATTAGCATTCACCTCTTCTCCCATTTGGAGTTCAGCTCAACTAAAAAATAGGGACGAAAGTCAGTGTGATAGGTATTAAGGAGGGCATGTGTTGTGATGAGCACTGGGTGTTATACACAACTAATGAATCATTGAATGCTACATCAAAAACTAATGATGTACTATATGTTGGCTAGCTGAACATAATAATAAAAAAAGTCAGCATGATCAAAATACCCATTTTATTTTAGGTAAAGCTAATTTGCAAGAGGAGGAATAGCATTTCGTTTTAAGACACTGATTCCCCCAAGCTTTACAGTGATTTCTGAAGCTATTAACTGATAGTAACTGTACAT
Source organism: Mustela putorius furo (assembly GCF_011764305.1). Taxonomy (NCBI): domain Eukaryota; kingdom Metazoa; phylum Chordata; class Mammalia; order Carnivora; family Mustelidae; genus Mustela; species Mustela putorius. Next base: position 36,789,700 of record NW_025421998.1, read on the forward strand.
GGAATATGAAGAAATTGGAAGTTGCCAAAAACCTATCATTTTCACTGACCAGTAGGAAGCCTAGTGGAATGGAAATGTCTACCCTAAAGGTCTTTTGAAAGTTAAAAAATTGTTAGTTAGTCTGGCATGAGACTCATAGGTCTGCCTTTTTATAAGTACTAGGTGATTTTTGAAGGGGTGCAGGAATCACATTTCAAGAAACAGCCAAAAAAGAAGAGCAGCTAAAGGGAAGAAGCAAGGAGATGGCACAGAGGAAGAGAAAGGAAAATAAAATACACAGTATGGGTGACAGGTAAATTTCTATAGGTGCCAAGAAGTTTGTGTACATTTGATCTTGTTTTGAGATATATAACTATTATATCTTCCAGGAATTAGTCAAATATTTCAAAATGCTTTCTTATTAAATTCTACAATATTTTCATGATCAGCAAACTTTTTCTGTAAAGGGCCAGATAGTAAATATTTTAGACTTCATAGGCTATACAGTGTCTTTCACAACCATTCGATCCTGCCATTGTGGCACAAAAATAGACTTGATGATATGGAAATGAATTGCATGATTATATTTCAATAAAACTTTATTTACAAAAACTGGCAATGGGTGGTATTTTGGCCCATGAGTCATAGTTTGTCAATCTCTGATAGAGCTGATTAGCAAGCATTGTCAGTTATTTGAAGAAGACATGAAACTTAATTGGATTTCTAAAGGTTACATAGAAATTTAACAGTAACAATTAAAATCTAGGTTAAATTGTAATGCAGCTTTTTAAAAATTATAAAGGAAATTTATAAATAAAAATTCTGAATTGGAGTCTATTTGGTAAGTTATGGAGATCTAATGTGATTACATTTTAACAGTACTGAATTATATACTTGGAATTTGCTGAGAGGATAGATCTTAAGTATTTCACCATAAAGAAAGAAGAAAAAAAGAAAATGGCAACTATATGAGGTGATGAATATGCTAAACAGTTTTTAAAAGAATTTATTTATTTATTTATTTGAGAGAGAGAGAGAGAGAGAGAGAGAGACCATGCAGAGGGTGGGGGGAAAATAGGAGGAAGTATTTCAAACAGCCTCCACACTGAGCCCAGAGGCCGGGGGCTGGGGGGTGGGGGGAGCTCAAACCCATGACTCTGAGATCATGACCTGAGTTGAAGCCGGGATTTGGACGCTTAACAGCTGAGCGACCCAGGTGCTCCTAAATAGTTTTATTTTATAATGTGTATGTGTATCAAATGATCATGTTTTATACCTTAATATGTATAATTTTTTTTAAAGATTGTATTTATTTGTTAGAGAGAGACAGAGAGCAAGCACTGGCAGGCGACAGGCAGATGGAAAAACAGGCTCCCTGCCAAGCAAAGAGCCTGATGTGGGACTCGATCCCAGGATGCCAGGATCATGACCTGAGCCGAAGGCAGCTGCTTAACCAACTGAGCCACCCAGGCATCCCTAATATATATAATTTTTAATTACCAATTATACTCAATAAAGCTGGGGGGGGATCTTCTTGGCAAATGAACTCTGCTGAGCAAAGAATAGTTAAAAACAATAAACTACTTACGGTCCTTGAAAGAAAAGATGTTTCTTCTGAACAGCTTTATAGTAGTTACTGAGATTATAACATATGCTAAGGAAATCATAGTAGAAGGAAAATCACATTTTTAACTTGCATCTGAAAAATATTAATGGGAAATCTTAGCATATGGACAGTCCCTTATTAAAATATGGGGAAGACATCTCCATCCCTTTCATTGACTCTAAAACATTGCTTATGTCTAAGGAAAGGATTTCTGATATTGCAGGTTCAAATATATCATCAGTACCTAAATGTCAAGGGTTAAGAGATGTTCAATGAAATGTGGTTAGTGAAATGTCATGTGGCAGAATTCCAATCATGAAATGCTACAAAATGAGGGGTCACAGCAACTTGTGATGTGAAAGAAAATGTCAGTAATGGAATGGAACAGTAAATAACACTATCCTGCTTGTTATCTGAACGGACACTTGGCAATTCATTTCATCTTCACTTGATCACTTTGCTTCCTCTCTATGATCTGTGCACATATGAGTGCCCCCTTTGCTCATTCTCTCTCCCCAACATACATTTTAAATAGGCACTGTTTAAATACTTTTAAAAGATAAGCAAAAATGATGTAAGATACAGAACCCCACTGAGCTCAGAGGTAGCTATTATTTCTCATAATATACTCAAGCAAAATATAGCGAGATATTAAGATATTATACTATGATAGAAATGAGTTCTTGAGCCAGTTAGATTTTAGGAAATTACTCATTGTTTTTCGATCTGATAGTCTTATCGAGAGAAAGGCAATCTGAGTTCTGCCTTCCCGTTCTCTATGATTTGTAGCCATTTTTTTAATGTTTTCTAGAATGCTTTATTTGCAGTACTGTGTAGTGTCTGCCACTATTGAACTGTGTTGCACACAAATGCTGCAGCCAAAACATACCCAGTTTGCTGGGAATTAGACCAGTTTGTGTGAAGTTGGTAGTAGCTTTGGAAATAGGATTTGCTCTGGAAGTTGGTAGACTCTTTCTTTGATTACCACCCAACTAACCAGCCTCCCAGCACTCTCATTCTTGTGTAGTCTCCCCTATAAATCTGGTCTGGCCCTGAAATATGCTATAACCAGTAAAATGCAGCAGGAGTGAAATTGTGCCAGTTCTTGGCTGAAGCTTTTGGAAAACCCAGAGGCTTTTGCTTTTGCACTTTATGTTTTTGCATTTGGGGAAGAGCCAGCTGCTGTGCAAGAAGTCAGCTACTTTGAGAACACTAAGTACATGGCCAAATTGACTAGGAAGACTACCCATGGTTGAGAAATGAGGTGTCTAGGCAATGGCAAAAACAGAGGCCCTAAGCATGGGACCCCAGTGGAACTGATGTCGCCAGCCCCCTGTCACTTGAGCCACACCAGTTATACTACATGCTACAAAGATGAGCTGAGCCAACCCACCATCCTCTGTCCAAAGTCCTGGCCCACAGAATCGTAAGCAAATAAAAGGTGGTGGTTTTAAGCCACTAAGCTTTGGGGGAGTTATGCAAACACAATGTATAACTGAAGTTGAAGAAGAGGGACAATGACAGGTAAAGCCAGGAAAAAGTAAAGACCCTGGTAACCTAACAGTGTTCTTGAGGGAGAGCCAGGAAATGTCATTATATACAACCAAACACACTCTGCCCTAGGTGCCCTCAAACAAATGATGTACCATTACACCAGGCAGTCTTTTAATAATGAGAGGAGATAATATGGTCCCATCATACAACAAAGGGATGGGATATATATATATATATATATATATATATATATATACACACACTGTTTAGCTTTTGGGACATGGGTCCTATCTGGAGGGCAGAGAACAGAAACATTCCTCTTCTGCAGGTTACTTTTAATAGAAGGGTCAAGAAAGAGAACAGAATTTGTCAAGGGTTACAATCCTATATTTGCATCAATAAACAAAAATTTTGATATAGGCAAGGTGTTATGGCCATCCTGAGACACCCACTCAAAATTTGGTTTGGATGTCGAGACTAAAGACAACACAGGTTTTCTGGGGGAGAGCAGGGCAGGATTCTCAAGCTGATTAAAGTGGCTTGAAAGAGGATAGAAGTGGAATAGGGTAGTGCCCTTACAGAAAAGGGCATGCCTGGTTTGAATTTCTTATCAGTGCCAAAGAAGGGAGCATCTGGACTTTCTTATTAGCTTGTCCGAATGTGAGACAAAGGAGGAGAAGCAGTGGTGGGGCTCAAAAGCTTTCAGCAGTCAAACATCTGAAAATGGAGTCAAACTCTTTGTTACGATCCATCCCTTAATGTTTGATGACTAAAATGTACCATGTTCATTTAAATGAATTTGAACTTATTTAAGTAGGCCATTATGCATTCCATGAAGCCCAGTGTATGAAACCGGCAAGGGGGAGACAGGTCCTTGAATGTCTTCTTCAAGAGCCCAGCGTTATTTATATACTGAAAAGTAAAATGAGTGCCTTGGTCACTATCAGTAACATCTGGAACTCTGAAGAGGATAAGAAATGTCTTTATGAGGCCATGGATTTTAGCTTTAGTGTGAATAGAAACATGTGACCTTGGTATATGTTTTGGATGTCTATGAGGCAAGAAAGTACCAGAGTTCTTAGGATAAAGAACTAAGGGGGCAGTAGGGGATAGGGAAATTATTGTTGCTGCCACTGAGTAGATCAGACATCCAGACCATTTGCACTGGTTCAAGAGACTAAAATTGTACAAATAGGGCTGATTGTTAGCCAAGGCATCCAGTGCTAATATGCCTGACATCCAGTGTTTCAGTGCCTGAAGTCTGACCAGTTATGCTGATCCTTGTGTCCTGTCCTCTATCAGAGACATCCTGGTTAAGGGTTAGAAAGCAGCTGCTCTCCAGGGAGTTCCATCATTTGTGGATGCTGATAAACAATTTCACCCATAAAGTTCACAAACTCCTTTTGCTATTCATTCATTTGATCCCAAGGGACTCAGGTAGCCAGATACCTGGAGATGGGTTATCCTCTTTCATGATCTGGCAGATTGCAGGAGACTAAGGACAGAGGAGGCAACCCCTCCTGCAGGAAGGACGTGTCAGAGGGCCCAGGCTTTTCTCTGTCCTATACCAAGTCACCTCAGCAGTCACGCTGAGTTTGAGGTTTGCTACATCCATGATCCAAGAGAGGCAGCTGGGTATGGAGTGTCACACATCCAGTGTGTGTAGAAAAATTGCTAATATAATGGCATAGAGCATTGGGTCAAAGGGGGCAGTTTTTGCATCAGAAGTCTGTAGGCAATTTGTGACCTTTATACATAGTCAAGAGACTCCAAAAGACATGAAAAGAGGTTGCAAAAGCCTCAGTGACAAAGGAGTCTTTGGAGATACCAAAGGGAATGTATATTATACTAAATTTGAACAGATTCTAGAGAATTTTGTTGCAATCTACAATAGAAAAATATGTTTGTGTGGAGTTGGAAATTTCAAGAATATTGATATGGAAACCTAAATACATGAGACTACGGCATCTAATTTACTGTGTGGTCCTGTTCATTCTTTACAAATATAAGAAGAAGGCAGATTAGACTATTAAATGGAGAAGTGGGAATAATTACCTCTTCTCTATATAGGACTTTTATAGTGTAGTTCAGTCCTTGAAGGCCCCAATTCTAATTTGAGCTTTATTAACTATTTTAACTAGAGAGATGGTCTATGTAGTCCTATTTTGTCAAGCTGATTTATAAGTACAAAGACTTAATTTAATCTTTAACTTACTATTCATTAGGTCAGGGCAATTATGCTCATTATAGGATGTTTTTGGGCAATAAGTGCTATGAATATGGGGGATTTAGGCAAGACAGTAGTTTTAATAGCTAAAATGAGATGCATGTGTACTCAACTTTATGTTCAATAACTCCCCTAAGATTATTGGGGGGGGGGTACTTTGTTTCAGTTTGGTGGGATTTCCCGGTGTAACTGTAATTTGAGCCCCCACATCAATTGAGGCCTTAAAAATTTGCCAATTGGTGCATTGATAGGAAAGTTAGTTAAATACCTATACTGTAGAAGCACAAAACTAATCAGCACTTTTTTTTCCTCCTTTTCTGTGTACATTACTAAAGTAACTTTTGGATTTCCAATTGGGTCAAATTGTGGACCTCTTTTTTCATTTATTTATTTATTTTGTATGTTTCCTTCCTCTTTTCCTCCCTCTCTCCTTTCTTTCTTTCTTCCTGCTTTCTTGCTTGCTGTGTGTGTGTGTGGTTACTGGATATACTTCAGTGGGTTCCTCTCTACCCTACCCATAATAGGCTTCTTCCTCCAGAGAGCCCCAAATTAGTGTCATCAGGATTAGGGATCTCACCTTTGGCAATGGTTGAATTAGTCTGTGATTGTGCTACAGGAATGCCACGGGTGTTTTTCCTTATATCCCTGATGATAAGTATCTTTTTTGGCAATGGAGACAAAAGTGCAACAGTAGCAGCACCAGCAAAGGCATTTTATAGTGTCTCAGTGAGCCCTTTGTCTTTAGGAAGGTAGAATTCAGCAATTACCATTTTCAAATAATGACTGCTACTCAAATAACTGTTCTTCCTCCCCTGAGTTACCGCCCAGTAGCCCATGCATATCACACAGGATGCAGTCATTCCCTTGAACTCTCTGTGAATGAGGTGTACACCTGAATGAAACACACCAGATCACAACTGGTCACACGGCAAGAGTCAGTCTCACGGTTTTTGCTGGAATCAGGATACCTAATTTAATCTAAGACATACAGGTGAGCCTGGGCTGAGACACATGACCCATGAGACACATGACACATGCTTTAATGAGGGCCTGAATCACATACTTCTTTCTCTAAAAGTCAGTTAATTATTAAAACTTAGGTTGGTTAAATCTGTAATGGCGGCTCAGTAGAACTCAGAAGATAGAGCACGGAGCAGCACAGCTCAACATGCAGGCTAGCTACAGGCAGCAGCTCAGAATACATGCTTGCCATCAGACAGCAGAACCTGTTAGTAAGCCAAAAGAAGAGAAGAAAGACCTCCAGTGACGGTGGTTATTGTCTCCAGTCAGCTGTGACATTCTGCAGAGATAGGAGGTGTACACAGAAGCAGAATGGACCTCCGCCAAAATCTGGTTTGGATCTCAAGTCTGCAGGCTCCAGGCACACACCAAGAGGGGAGGAAAAAGGTTTATTTATGTAATGAGGCTTTCTAGGGAGAGGAGAGAGCAGACTTCCCAAGCAGGTCCAAACATGGCTTGAGAGAACAGAGGAAAGAGACTGGTTTGGGTTTTCATGATGATTAAGAGATGGTGGGAAGGGGCATTTGCGGCTTGACCTCCCTTTCAAAGAAAGAAGCAGTTCTTACCAGCAAGATGTGGGGCAGAAAGGAGAGAGGAGAGGTGAGGTTGTAAAAGCTCTCAGCAGTCAAACATCAAAAATAGAGTCAGACTCAATCAGAGGGATTTCTGGATATAACCGCTCATAGTGGAGTGAATTACCAGTGATGGTTGTAGACTGCATGAACTGAGGGGAGTTTAGATGACATGCTGTGGAAGATGGTAGCTTACTAGATCACCCCAGAGGACACCTGGGTATTTATAATACTTTCCAAAGGGAAACAGAAGGATGAAAGCAAAGCTTTAAAATGACGCCTCCCCTGAAAAGCAAGTCTTTTATTCTTCTAATATTGTGGCATTTTAACAAGTCAACTTTAAAAGGTAATACCTTATGTAATCAAAATTCATTGCTGTATTCCATATAGAGAAGCACGCATAGGACCTAATACTGTTTATGGCATGGGGGTGGGGTGGGGAGAGGACTGTGCAAACATTGATTAAATACATATATGAAATTTCTGGAGTTTCAGACTTTAAAAACTACTTTCTCAGGTTTATCTCATTTGATATTTAAATGCCTCCTCTGAGAAACACAGTATTATCTACATTTTACAGGCAAGGGAACTGAGGTTCAGAAAAGATAATACCTTTGCTCAAATTCAGGCAGCGAAAGAGCCAAGGTTCAAGCCCAGTTATTTCTAAAGACTTATGTGTTTTTTACCAAAGCATGCTGTCCCTGCTAGGGATAGAGATAGGAGATCTCTATTTGGAGATAAATGAGTTTCTCTCATAGAGTACTTTCTGGTTCTTTCATCTTTCTGATCTTCAGAACTCAATTTCATAGTCTAAGGGCTGTTTCAGTGAATGTTGAAAAAAAATATATTAGACACATTTATTTCTAATAGCACTTAATTCCAGTGATTCGCAAACTGTTGTTCAAACACTTTGTCTGGAATAATTCTTATTTCTATAACTGACACATATTAATAGTTCAGATTCAGGTATTCTCAGTGATTCATTTATTATACTTGGTATCCTGAAATATTTTAAATTTTTTTTTTGAAGATCTGAAGAAAAAGAAATAATCAGATCTCTCTCCAAAGCAGTCCTTTCTTTCCTCCTAAATTAATGTAAATTACATCCAGGAGATGAGTTCTAGTTGACTATAACCCTAAATGGAATTTGTTTAAAAGTCCTTACCACTCTGATTGTTCAGTCTGTAATCAACATTCAAGTTCAGAAGCTATGTAAACCATGTTCCTTAAATGAGTGAGTCACATAAAAACTCTCACAGCATAACAATTTTTTTTTTTTTTTAAGGGACAAAGCTTATCACAAGTAGTAGAAAGCTGAATTATATTTTGTGGTCAATTTACTCAAGGAGACCATTTTCAAAATAATACAGTGTAAAATCCATCTATGCCTTGATTCCTAAAGTATCTAACAGCTGAATCCCTGCCATTAGTATTCCATCTACTGATGCCCTAGATATCTATCTCAGATAACATTCCCAGATGTCTTGAAAACATTTCTCTCTTGGATGGAGAGCACTGTCATTGACCAAATTTGTTCCTCCTGGTGCCTCTCTTTCCTTAGATTCCTCATAGACTTGTCCATCAGACTATAGTTCATTTAAGGGCAGAAGTATCTTAATTCTAATGGAAAAAAGGCCTAGATGCTCACCCTGAAACCCTGCAAAAAGTCTCAGTGATAAGCTTCCAAATATACATTTAATTTCAAAGAAATGTGATTTACCTATTACAAAGGCATCGCTTTTTGTAGTTAATTACATGCCTCCTGCTAATTCCAAGAAGGCACATTTCTGGAATCTAAAAAGAGGTAATGACATCACTATCTGTGAACCCCTTCTGTTAATGTGTGGTAACAAACATTGGGCATTATCTTTACTTGTTTCTTTGTGTGTGGGGAGGTGGGAGGAGTGATTTCTCACAGTACTTATTATACTTTATTATGGCAGTTTAATTCCCTGTCTTCTTCCTTAACAAATACAATTCATGCATACTCTTTAGTTCTTATAGGTCTAGCACTGGACTTTGGTGAATGTTTGTTGAACTAAATCCTAAAATAAAAGTGACTTTTTTTCTTTCTATGATATCTTCTCTATGGAACCTTGAGCAATTCAAAATATATTGGCAGATATCTTTCCGTATCAATACCTTCCATTTGAAGGAGGATGGATTTGTGTGATGGTAAGCTGTACTCTGAATTTTTGATCCAAATGTTGTTTTTGTAACTGAGTTAATATTAAGGTTTCAAAGGGAAAAATCTATTTTTAGACTCACAATAATAGTGTCATTACATCCTGTTTCAAATGCTGAGTGCTTCTATTTAGTACCAGTTGAGTACTCAGATAATGGCTTAATCATCTTTATCCATCCTGTTCTATGATATGATACTTTGGGAAATAAAATAAAAACTCTTTGCTGGGAGTAATAAAAACATCCCACATATGACACAACTAGTTCCTACACCTGCATCATAAGTCTCTCTCTTCTCAGAATTCTAGAACTTTCCCCTACATGTAAATAAGCAATCTTTGTTCTCAAATGATGCATAAAGTCACATTTTTTAAAAAATCCATTATGCTTTTTAACATTATGAACAAACTGTGGCCCTGTAATCCCTCAAGAAAGAGTAATTTAGTTGAAATGACCCTAGGACTGTGATGAGTTGCTAAGACATTGTAGGTCCTCAGTGCTAGCCCTTGTTGCTGCCACAGTTTCAGCCCCCGTGTCAACAAGAAAACTTGGTTTCTCACATGATCCAGGCATCCCTGAGGTTAGTTAGCAAGAGACACACATTTCTGTACCGGTAGAAGTGGAACTTGATATTCCAACTTCTTTAATTCCCTAATGAATGGGACTTGCTCACAATTTTATCTTTTTCTCCCTTGGAATTTATTCCTTAGCATCCTAAGATGCTGTCATTTTCAACTCTACTCTCCTAAATATTTTAATCACTGAGCATGAATAATATATATAAGAATGTCATTCCCAAGCTTTCAGTTTTTACCCATTTTCTACAAAGTAAATCCAGTCTTTTTAGTAAATAGAAGCATTCTATGGTTTCACTCCCTCTCACCACTTACCACCTAACACTTTAAACTCTAATAATGCCAAAACGCTTCCCATAACCCTAAGGAATTTCACAGTTCAAAGAGCACTGTCTTGTGCCCTTCCTACCTTGCTTCACCTGGCTTTTAGTCCTTCATCTCAGCCAATATTTCCTTCAGGAAACCCAAGGTGCAAGTAAGAAACTTTCTATTGTGTTCCCTGAAAACCTGAACACACTTCTAATCTATCAGTCAAAATGTGTATGCCTGTTATAATCTAATTAGGCATTATGATATACTATAGTTTTAAATAATATCTTATCTGCATCTGTTGCCAGGAAATTCAAAGAAAGGAGTCATATATAATGTGCCTTTGGCCTCCCTTGCCCATAGTACAAATGGTTCGTATAGAGGCTAAGTAATTATTGGTTAAACTGGAATGAACCAGAAATTAAAAGGGAGGTCTAAAATTATTTTCCTGAATACCTTATTTTAGAAGGACAAAGTTAATAGTTGGGATTCACATATGGCTCTCTTAAGGGAGCAGCAGGGGTGGTGGGTAGGGGGGAGATCAAATCAACTAGTCATTGCTAGATTCCTTGAAAAACTCAAAACCAACCCTTGACACAGATCAGTGAAAATCAACTATAATATAAATTTGTATACAGCATTATTGAAAGTGATATTTATTTGGACTTGAGTAACTTTATAGTATACCTTAATTAGAATAAAATTTGGGAGCGGCAGGTTCTTGTCACAGGTGATTTGCATTAGCAGAACATTAAAAAATAGATATGTCATCAACGTCCTCTTGTTGCAATACTGATCAAAGTTAAATGATATCTATTCAGTAAAGTTTACAGTCATATTTCTTCCTCCAAGTTTCACAGATTATAATTTCCATGCTGAATTCTTTTTTTTCTTTTTTTTTAATTTTTAATTTTTTTAATTTTTTATAAAGATATAATATATTTTTATCCCCAGGGGTACAGGTAGGTCTGTGAATCGCCAGGTTTACACACTTCAAAGCACTCACCAAAGCACATACCCTCCCTAATGTCCATAACCCAACCCCCCTTCTCCAAACACCCCTCCCCCCAGCAACCCTCAGTTTGTTTTGTGAGATTAAGAGTCACTTATGGTTTGTCTCCCTCCCAATCCCATCTTGTTTCATTGATCTTCTCCTACCCACTTAAGCCCCCATGTTGCATCACCACTTCCAAATATCAGGGAGATCATATGATAGTTGTCTTTCTCCGCTTGACTTATTTTGCTAAGCATGATACACTGTAATTCCATCCACGTTGTCGCAAATGGCAAGATTTCATTTCTTTTGATGGCTGAATAGTATTCCATTGTGTATATATACCACATCTTCTTGATCCATTCATCTGTGGATGGACATCTAGGTTCTTTCCATAGTTTGGCTATTGTGGACATTGCTGCTATAAACATTCGGGTGCACATGCCCCTTTGGATCACTACGTTTGTATCTTTAGGGTAAATACCCAGTAATGCAATTGCTGGGTCATAGGGCAGTTCTATTTTCAACATTTTGAGGAAACTCCATGCTATTTTCCAGAGTGGTTGAACCAGCTTGCATTCCCACCAACAGTATAGGAGGGTTCCCCTTTCTCTGCATCCTCGCCAGCATCTGTCATTTCCTGACTTGTTAATTTTAGCCATTCTGACTGGTGTGAGGTGATATCTCATTGTGGTTTTGATTTGTATTTCCCTGATGCCGAGTGATATGGAGCACTTTTTCATGTGTCTGTTGGCCATCTGGATGTCTTCTTTGCAGAAATGTCTGTTCATGTCCTCTGCCCATTTCTTGATTGGATTATTTGTTCTTTGGGTGTCGAGTTTGCTAAGTTCTTTATAGATTTTGGACACTAGTCCTTTATCTGATATGTAATTTGCAAATACCTTCTCCCATTCTGTCAGTTGTCTTTTGGTTTTGTTCACTGTTTCCTTTGCTGTGCAAAAGCTTTTGATCTTGATAAAATCCCAATAGTTAATTTTTTTAAAATATTTTATTTATTTATTTGACAGAGGGAGAGAGATCACAAGTAGGCAGAGCAACAGGCAGAGAGAGCGAAGCAGGCTCCCCACTGAGTGGAGAGCCCGATGCGGGGCTCAATCCCAGGACCGTGAGATCATGACCTGGGCTGAAGGCAGAGGCTTAACCCACTGAGCCACCCAGGTGCCCCCCAATAGTTCATTTTTGCCCTTGCTTCCCTTGCCTTTGGCGATGTTCCTAGGAAGATGTTGCTGCGGCTAAGGTCGAAGAGGTTGCTGCCTGTGTTCTCCTCAAGGATTTTGATGGATTCCTTTCGCACATTGAGGTCCTTCATCCATTTTGAGTCTATTTTTGTGTGTGGTGTAAGGAAATGGTCCAATTTCATTTTTCTGCATGTGGCTGTCCAATTTTCCCAACACCATTTATTGAAGAGGCTGTCTTTTTTCCATTGGACATTCTTTCCTGCTTTGTCGAAGATTAGTTGACTGTAGAGTTGAGGGTCTATTTCTGGGCTCTCTATTCTGTTCCATTAATCTATGTGTCTGTTTTTGTGCCAGTACCATGCTGTCTTGATGATGACAGCTTTGTAATAGAGCTTGAAGTCCGGAATTGTGATGCCACCAACGTTGGCTTTCTTTTTCAATATCCCTTTGGCTATTCGAGGTCTTTTCTGGTTCCATATAAATTTTAGAATTATTTGTTCCATTTCTTTGAAAAAGATGGATGGTACTTTGATAGGAATTGCATTAAATGTGTAGATTGCTTTAGGTAGCATAGACATTTTCACAATATTTATTCTTCCAATCCAGGAGCATGGAACATTTTTCCATTTCTTTGTGTCTTCCTCAATTTCTTTCATGAGTACTTTATAGTTTTCTCAGTATAGATTCTGTGCCTCTTTGGTTAGGTTTATTCCTAGGTATCTTATGGTTTGGGGTGCAAATGTAAATGGGATTGACTCGTTAATTTATCTTTCTTCTGTCTTGTTGTTGGTGTAGAGAAATGCAACTGATTTCTGTGCATTGATTTTATATCCTGACACTTTACTGAATTCCTGTACAAGTTCTAGCAGTTTTGGAGTGGAGTCTTTTGGGTTTTCCACATATAGTATCATATCATCTGTGAAGAGTGATAGTTTGACTTCTTCTTTGCCGATTTGGATGCCTTTAATTTCCTTTTGTTGTCCCATTGCTGAGGCTAGAACTTCTAGTACTGTTGAATAACAGTGGTGATAATGGACATCCCTGCTGTGTTCCTGACCTTAGCGGAAAAGCTTTCAGTTTTTCTCCATTGAGAATGATAATTGCAATGGGTTTTTCATAGATGGCTTTGATAATATTGAGGTATGAGCCCTCTATCCCTACACTTTGAAGAGTTTTGATCAGGAACGGATTCTGTACTTTGTCAAATGCTTTTTCAGCATCTATTGAGAGTATCATATGGTTCTTGTTCTTTCTTTTATTGATGTGTTGTATCACATTGACTGATTTGCGGATGTTGAACCAACCTTGCAGTCTTGGAATAAATCCCACTTGGTCGTGGTGAATAATCCTTTTAATGTGCTGTTGAATCCTATTGGCTAGTATTTTGGTGAGAATTTTCGCATCTGTTGTCATCAAGGATATTGGTCTATAGCTCTCTTTTTTGATGGGATCCTTGTCTGGTTTTGGGGTCAAGGTGAGGCTGGCCTCATAAAATGAGTTTGGAAGTTTTCCTTCCATTTCAATTTTTTGGAACAGTTTCAGGAGAATAGGAATTAGTTCTTCTTTAAATGTTTGGTAGAATTCCCCCGGGAAGCCGGTCTGGCCCTGGGCTTTTGTTTGTTTGGAGATTTTTAATGACTGTTTCAATCTCCTTACTGGTTATGGGTCTGTTCAGGCTTTCTATTTCTTCCTGGTTCAGTTGTGTTAGTTTATATGTTTCTAGGAAGGCATCCATTTCTTCTAGATTGTCAAATTTGCTGGCGTAGAGTTGCTCATAGTATGTTCTTATAATTGTTTGTATTTCTTTGGTGTTAGTTGTGATCTCTCCTCTTTCATTCATGATTTTATTTATTTGGGTCCTTTCTCTTTTCTTTTTGATAAGTCGGGCCAGGGGTTTATCAATTTTATTAATTCTTTCAAAGAACCAGCTCCTAGTTTCATTGATTTGTTCTGTTGTTTTTTTTGTTTGTTTGTTTCTATTTCATTGATTACTGCTCTGATCTTGATGATTTCTCTTCTCCTGCTGGATTTTGGGTTTCTTTCTTGTTCTTTCTCAAGATCCTTTAGGTATAGGATTAGGTTGTGTACCTGAGACCTTTCTTGTTTCTTGAGAAAGGCTTGTACCGCTATATATTTTCCTCTCAGGACTGCCTTTGTTGTGTCCTACAGATTTTGAACCATTGTATTTTCATTATCATTTGTTTCCATGATTTTCTTTAATTCTTTAATTTCCTGGTTGACCCATTCATTCTTTAGAAGGATGTTGTTTAGTCTCCATGTATTTGGGTTCTTTCCAAACTTCCTTTTGTGGTTGAGTTCTAGCTTCAGAGCATTGTGGTCTGAAAATATGCAGGGAATGATCCCAATCTTTTGATACCGGTTGAGTCCTGATTTAGGACCGAGTATGTGATCTATTCTGGAGAATGTTCTGTGTGCACTAGAGAAGAATGTGTATTCTGTTGCTTTGGGATGAAATGTTCTGAATATATCTGTGATGTCCATCTGGTCCAGTGTGTCATTTAAGGCCTTTATTTCCTTGTTGATCTTTTGCTTGGATGATCTGTCCATTTCAGTGAGGGGAATGTTAAAGTCCCCTACTATTATTGTATTATTGTTGATGTGTTTCTTTGATTTTGTTATTAATTGGTTTATATAGTTGGCTGCTCCCACGTTGGGGGCATAGACATTTAAAATTGTTAGATCTTCTTGTTGGACAGACCCTTTGAGTATGATATAGTGTCCTTCCTCATCTCTTATTATAGTCTTTGGCTTAAAATCTAATTGATCTGATATAAGGATTGCCACTCCTGCTTTCTTCTGATGCCCATTAGCATGGTAAATTCTTTTCCACCCACTCACTTTAAATCTGGTGGTGTCTTCGGGCTTAAAATGAGTTTCTTGGAGGCAACATATAGATGGGTTTTGTTGTTTTATCCATTCTGATACCCTGTGTGTTTTGATTGGGGCATTTAGCCCATTAACATTCAGGGTAACTATTGAGAGATATGAATTTAGTGCCATTGTATTGCCTGTAAGGTGACTGTTACTGCATATTATTTAGTTCCTTTCTGATCTACCACTTTTAGGCTCTCTCTTTGCTTAGAGGACCCCTTTCAATATTTCCTGTAGAGCTGGTTTGGTGTTTGCAATTTCTTTCAGTTTTTGTTTGTCCTGGAAGCTTTTAATCTCTCCTTCTATTTTCAATGATAGCCTAGCTGGATATAGTATTCTTGGCTGCATGTTTTTCTCATTTAGTGCTCTGAATATATTATGCCAGCTCTTTCTGGCCTGCCAGGTCTCTGTGGATAAGTCTGCTGCCAGTCTAATATTTTTACCATTGTATGTTACAGACTTCTTTTCCTGGGCTGCTTTCAGGATTTTCTTTTTGTTACTAAGACTTGTAAATTTTACTATTAGGTGACAGGGAGTGGGCCTATTCTTATTGATTTTAGGGGTGTTCTCTGAACCTCCTCTGAATTTTGATGCTTGTTCCCTTTGCCATTTTGGGGAAATTCTTCCCAATAATTCTCTCCAGTATACCTTCTGCTCCCCTCTCTTTTTCTTCTTCTTCTGGAATCCCAATTATTCTAATGTTGTTTCGTCTTATGGTTTCACTTATCTCTCGAATTCTCCCCTCGTGGTCCAGTAGCTGTTTGTCCCTCTTTTGCTCAGCTTCTTTATTCTCTATCATTTGGTCTTCTATATTGCTAATTCTTTTCTTCTGCCTCATTTATCCTAGCAGTGAGAGCCTCCATATTTGATTGCACCTCATTAATAGCTTTTTTGATTTCAACTTGGTTAGATTTTAGTTCTTTTATTTCTCCAGAAAGGGCTTTTCTTTCTCCCGAGAGGGTTTCTCTAATATCTTCCATGCCTTTTTTCTAGCCCGGCTAGAACCTTGAGAATTGTCATTCTGAAGTCTAGATCTGACATATTACCAACGTCTGTATTGATTAGGTCCCTAGCCTTCGGTACTGCCTCTTGTTCTTTTTTCTGTGGTGAATTTTTCCACCTTGTCATTTTGTCCAGATAAGAGTATATGAAGGAGCAAGTAAAATTCTAAAAGGGTGGCAACAGCCCCAGGAAAATATGCTTTAACCAAATCAGAAGAAATCCCAAATCTGCGGGGGGAATAGGGGATAAAAAGAGGTTCAGAAAGAAAGAAAGAAAAAAGAAAAAAGAAAAGAAAAGAATTAAAAAAAGAAAACGAATGAAGTAAAGTATAAAAAAGAAAATATATATATATTAGATAACCTTGTTAAAAAACGTTAAAAAAGAAAAGGGTAAAAGTTAAAAAATTTTAGCAGAAGAAGAGAAAAAAATGAAAAAGAAAAAATAATTAAATTAACTGCAAGACTAAAGAATCACAGGGAGAAAGCCATGAGTCCCATGCTTTGCAGTCTCCTCCTCTGGAATTCTGCTGCTCTCCTTGGTATTGAAACCGCACTGCTTGGTAGGTGAACTTGGTCTTGGCTGGATTTCTTGTTGATCTTCTGGGGGAGGGGCCTGTTGTAGTGATTCTCAATTGTCTTTGCCCCAGGAGGAATTGCACCGCCCTTACCAGGGGCCGGGGTGAGTAATCCGATGGGGTTTGCTTTCAGGAGCTTTTGTTCCCTGAGCGCTTTCCGTAGAGTTCCGGAGGACGGAAATACAAATGTTTCTTTCTTTGAGTTCCCTGTTTGATTCTATTAGATGAAACACTGATTATTAATACAAAGTCATGCATTTGGAAAGCTAAGAAATAAGTCTGGGCTCTCAGTGTCTGTTTTAATGTGGGAGCATCCCATTTTTTTGAATTGACCTGAAAAGTTGAGTATAAACTTTGTCAATATGGTCAAATATGGAGTCCCCAGACTTGGATCCTTTTAACCAGATTTCACCCAGCCATATCATTGGATTAACTAATGCCTCTGTAAAATCATCAGATTGATCTTATTGTACACTGAATTTATAGCTAGTAGGTTATTCTCCCCTAACTGTAAACACATCTGCTTACACCAGATAAACTGGATGCTTACCAAGAGCCAGGTGTTTTTGCCTCTAAATCTCTGCCAGCTTTCTTTGCCATGTTAGTTTCCGAAGTTAGCTGTCATCATTTTTCTTCTCCCTGCATGAACATGCCACTGGTCTGCCTTCAGCTCTGGTCATGATCCCAGGGTCATCCTACATTCGGCTCTTTGCTCAGCAGGGAGCCTGCTTCTGCCTGCTTCTCCCAGTGGGGAGCCACCCACCAACTGGGTGACTTAGTTGGTTGAGCATCCGACTCTTGATTTCAGCTCAGGTCATGGTCTCAGTTCATGGGATCGAGCCCTGCATCTGGCTCTGGGCTTGGCCAGGAGTCTGTTGGAGATTCTCTATTTCCCTCTGCCCTTCCCCCTGTTCTCACTCTCTCTTAAACCAATCAATCAATTAATCAGTATTTAAAAAAAAAAAAAGCCATCTGTGATTCTCTGGTTTCTTATTCATCTGGCAGGGTAACTGAAAAGCCTTTGAGTTACAGATGATTCACCTATAAGAAGAACCTTAGATCAACATAGGTCCCTAATTGAGTAGATGAAACAGTGCTACTTGCTCACCCATGTAGAATATATATACCATAAGCTACTCATAAACTTTTGCTGAACTTACTGAAAATTTTAGAACTGTTTTGTTACTGCAACATAACCTAGGCTACCATAATAATGCAATATGGTATAATCACAAAAATAATTAATAAATTCATCCAACATATAGTGGGCATCCACTAGGGCCAAGGAACGTTACAAGACACGAGGGTTAGGTTTGTACAAAAAGACACAATCTATGTCCTTGGTGAGCTTACAGTCTAATGAGGAATGTGGAAAAACAAGCCTTCGACAAGGAGCATTGGTAAGTACCCAGCAAACATGTGCTGCAACTATGTCAGGCACTTGGCAGAAAAGTGTGAGTAAGGAATTTTCAGTGTAATATAGATATGGTAATAGATTAATATAATGTAATATTTCAAGAAAGTCTGTACAAAATATTTGGACAGTAAAGATAAAAAAAAGCAAATAATTATCTGGCAATGTCATGGAAGGCTTCTCAGAGGAAGTGACATTTGTTTACATCTTGAAAAGTAAGTTAAGACTTTACCTACTGGAAAGGTTCATGTAGTAGTCATTAGCACAGCTCAACAAAATTACCTCACTTCCATTCTTCCATGATAGGATTGCACATCTAGTCCCCTTTCAATTGAGAAATAGCCATGTACTTTTCTTTGACCAATAAAATGTGAATAGAATGAGTGAGTGATAATTCCATGCAAAAAATTTAAGAGCCAGTGCATTATTTTCCACGGTCCTTTCTCATTTCTGATCACAGAAGTGCAATTGGAGATGAAGTTGCAATTAGCCTTGTGACAGAGGGACTGAGATAGATGAGCCCCAGCTAGCCACATTACATGAGTGAAAATAAATTTTTATTGTTTTAAGACACCGATAGGTGAAGAATCATTTGTTACTACAACATTACTAATTCTGACTGATATAGTATATTCCAGGCTAAGAGAAGAGCTAGTGCAAAAAGACCCAGAATTGTGAAAGTTTATTGTGCATTTCGGAAACAGTGAATTCAGTGGGGCTTAAGTTCAAGGTATATGGTGATAAAAGGGTGAAATAAGATGAGGTAAGACAGGACAAGGTGTGAGTGGTCTCTTGTTGCTGTTAAAGGACTACTTGAAGCAAGAAAAAATAATTTTGGAATGGTGATGGTCAAGGTATGAGTACATGTATACCTTCACTCACCACCTGACCCTGTGCTAAGGACAATCCTTTGTAAAGAGCCCTTAGAGAAAGATTTTTGAATAAACAGTTGTCCTGTTGAGGCAATTATTAGATATATTGATGAAGTCACGCTGTTAACTTTTTGTTTTGTATCATCTAAAACAGGATGTTGTGAAAGCCTTGAATCTATTGTCTGTCATTGCCACCATATTTTGTTTGGAGAATGTTAATAGCTCCTAAAAAAAAAAAAAAAAACTGAAAAAACAAATTTTTTTTTTTAGATTTGTTTGAGAGATGGAGTAACATGCCGATTATCTGTGGCAGTGGGGAAATGAAACTGTCACATCAATTACAAAAGCTGCTAAGTTGCCAGCAGGAAAAGCATTGATTTCTTGGTGAGTTCAGATCTGTAATTTCAGATACCTTTGTCATCTTACTGAATGGAAAACTTTGAAAAGAAAATCACTTCTTCCATTCATAACAATAAACGTTATTGGAGTCTTTGAAAGTAACTGATAAAATGAAAATTTATTTTTGAAATACCCTCAGTTGTTGTTAATTTTTATTTCTAATTTAATTTTCATTTTTCCTTTCTTTGTGGGATCAATTTATCAGCTCACTAGATTCCTATCGGGACTTGGTGTGACCATACAGTCAGTAGTTTGCAAGTTTTTTTCAACGTGTAGCTAAATAAGAGTGATTCAGAATTGTGTGCATTCCTATCTCAACAAAAAAGCATTTGTTTCTATTAACAGTTTAAATTCTGGGCATAGTTTGTTTTTTTTCCATCCTGTTGTTTCCACTAAAGCCATCTGGTCTCTTCATGAAGTAGAAATCAAGATATTTAGGAAATTTTGAAAGTCTTTGTTTCCTATGGACTGGATCAAATTTTTCTAAAGTCAGTCCGTGGGGAATTTTGGGATGGATGCCAGGCAGGGATTGACAGGTCTTATTTATCAAACATCTTTATAAGTCCTGCTTGCTACACTTGGTACACTTATCTAACCCCAACATCTCCCCCTCCTACCACCAATAACTAGGCTGATGACCGCCTGAAAAGTTTAGGAATTGCAGATTTTTTGTTTAGGGATTGTGACAGAATCCTTTTTTTTCTCCCTGAATACAGAGGAAACTATATTTCTGAGTCTCCCTTGAAGTTAGATTATGGCCATCTCACTGGATTTAGTTAATGAGATATAGGTATAATGTATTCATTTTGAAACCACTAAAATTCTCCCATGTACTTGCCTACTCTTCCTTCTATGGTTACCATGGAGGCCATGACTTGAAGATGGCAATGTTATATATAATGGAAGGAGCCTAGATTTTTGAAACATTCTTGACAGGGAACTAGCTAACTTGCAGCCAATAGCAACGTGAGAAAGCAATTTTTATCAAGCCACTGAGATTTGGTAGTTGGTTGTCACAATGGTTGGTATTTCTTGTTCTAATACAAGATAAATTTTGAAATTAGAAAAGGTAACCTTTGGGACGCCTGGGTGGCTCAGTGGGTTAAAGCCTCTGCCTTCAGCTCAGGTCATGATCACAGGGTCCTGGGATTGAGCCCCACATCGGGCTCTCTGCTCAACAGGGAGCCTGCTTCCCCTTCTCTCTCTCTGCCTGTCTCTCTGCCTACTTGTGATCTCTGTCTGTCAAATAAATAAATAAAATCTTAAAAAAAGAAAAGAAAAGGTAACCTTCTTGTTCAAAGTTTATAATAATATGGGAGAAACAATAGAGAGCCCTACAAGTAGGACTTCTAGACTCCAAAATGACACTTAAAAAATATTAATACTGACACCCTGACTTACATAAACTATAACTTCCTCTTGGGTTGAATCAATATTTAAAATTACTTTAGAGGACTGTGGTCACATCACTTTCCATCTTAGCTTAGGAACAGAGACAAAGTTGTAACATGTTTATTGTATAAGAATAATACACAAATCCAGCAAGTAAAAGAATAAGTTATAACAGGTGCAAGAAAAAGTCTGTAAAAGAAATTGTGACTTTTACCAACTTATACTAAAGAAATATTTTGCAAAGTTGACTTATTCAAGCAATGAAATGAAGAAATCAGTTCTGCTTTCAGTTTCATCATAACCAAATAGTGATTTCACATCACTAAACACAGGTTCATTGAAACAGAAATGGTTTGTAGTATTTCACTTCTCAGTTTCAAGAGAGATTTTCATGCATTCCCAACATCTCATATATTTACTCACCTAGAAAATGTGTCTTTTAGCCTTTTGTATATAACTTAGGTGCTCAAGGGCCTGACAGTTGATTTGAGTAGCATGTTAGCATGACGCATTCACAATCTTCAACTGGTATTGGTTTGTGAGTAGCCTTTTTGATAGAACACCCTCCTCATAATGTTGTATCAGTTCAATAAAAAAAAATCCCATTAAGCTGCTAAACATCACTTTTTTGACCTTTTTGCTTCTGTAAGCTGTAATTAGAGTTTTAAAATTTCTTCCTTAAAAGCCAAGTTTTAGCACACAGACAAGTGGTTAGTGATTCATTATTGGAAAATGTAGTATTTTTGGCATTTCATCTCCTAAACTATTTCAAGTCTGGCCCACATGACAGACATATTATAAAAGCCATTACTTACTTTCTTTAATTTTAAAATCTTAAGTGGGTCTACATATTGGCAAATTGAGTCAGTCTTCTAGAATGGAAATGAGCGGTTTTTAAAATTAAGTTACCAAACTAAGAAACCTTGTCCATTGTGTGTTATGCATCTTTCAGGCTCAGGTACTTGTAAGTGAGCATTGTGCAATAGAAAAGGTGCTAGTTTACAATACTGAAATATGGATTTTCTTCTGGTCCCCCACTTTATGTGACCTTGACAAGGTCTTTTATAATAATAAGTAGCTTTTGGATGGTACTTGAGAAGTCTCAAGTATTTTTGCATATGTCTCATCCTATATATGAATTGTTTAGAATCACAGTTTTAGTTTACTAGAGATTCATCAGATCTAATATTAGAGGAGAGCAGGTACTATCCCTGTTCATGTAAAATGTTTCCATGAAATTATGTGATAGATCACATTCCTAAGCTACAATATCTGTCGATCAGCAGGACAACACCCATAATATAAGGACTATCACTTTGTTTTAAAGTCAAAAAACTCTTTTATCAAATTTTGCTACATTCAGATATTATGTTAAATGGGAAAATTAACTAATTTCATAATTTGTTCTGTCAGAGTTTTTTTTTTTTATTTTATTAATAACTTACTAAGCCAAGCCATGAACCCAATTTTAATTTTAAATATTGGTTCAACCCAAGTAGGAGTTATAGTTTATGTAAGTCAGGGTGTCAGTATTAATATTTTTTAAGTGTCATTTTGGAATCTAGAAGTCCTACTTGTAGGGATCTCTATTGTTTCTCCCATATTATTATAAACTTTGAACAAGTATCTTCTCCCATTCTGTCGGTTGCCTTTTGGTTTTTCGACTGTTTCCTTTCAGTGCAAAAGCTTTTTACCCTGATGACATCCCAATAGATCATTTTTGCCTTTGTTTCCCTTGCCTTTGTAGATGTGTCTAGCAAGCTTGCTGAATTTATCACTTCATAGGGGAAGAGAAGAAAAAAGAAAACAAGGCAAAGCCAAAGAGAGAGAGACAAACCCTAAGAACTCTTAATCATAGGGAAAAAACTGATGGATGCTAGAGGGTTGGGATAACTGGAGGATGGACATTAAGGAGGGTATGTTATATAATGAGCACTGAGTATTATATAAGACTGATGAATCACTGACCTCTACCCCTGAAGTCAGTAATACACTAATGTTAATTAATTTAATTTAAATTTAAAAAATAAGTGAAATGAAAAACAAAGGGGGAAAAAAAAAGAATGAAGACCTTTCTTTCTTCATTCTAGTGCCTAAAATGTAACAGATGCTCAATAAATATTTGTCAGATGAAACAAATTACCTTTCTTCTGTTGGCTTCCAGAAGAAAAAATTCTTTCATTTCCATGACTGATTTCAAAGAATTAGAGAATTGGATGCATATAGGATGTGAAGGGAAATGACTAAGGAAAATAAGCATATTACAGTGCAGCATGGATGAGGAGGGGAACAAATGACCATGTATCCATGTCTTTTCTCCAGTATTTTACTTTTAAATGCCTGTCAGTAAAATTGTTAATAGATGAAGCTTAATCTCTCGTATCACGACTTTGGTATAAGTAAGGAACAATTGCAAATCTGAAATTCTTTACATCCCAGTGAAATGAAGCCACACCAATAGGATGGGTGGACATTCTGATCCAGTTTTACTGGTTTGCAAAAGAGAAAATTATTTATTAAAAAGTACACAAGATATCAAAACCTGGAACATTTTCCTTGTCACTTTAATGTTATTTCTTTCCTATGGTTGGAAGACTTTGAATTTCCTCTCCCTTTTCTCATTGCCCTCTTTCTAATGAAGCCTCTAATCCATAGCATGAAACAACTGATGAAGAAATAGTAGAAAGACTGGTTAGGAAGGATCCGAGTTTAGAGATTAAGAGAACAGGCTCAGGAACTCTAGATTTGAATGTTGCCTTTGCCTAGTAAGTTATAAGATCTGGGGTGCCTGGGTAGCTCAGTTGGCTAAGTGGCTGGGTTCAGCTCAGGTCATGATCCCAGAGTCCTGGGTTTAAGCCCTGCATCAGCTCCCTGCTTAGTGGGATGCCTACTTTTCCCTCTCCCTCTTCCTGCCACTCCCCTGAATCTGCTTTCTCTCTGTGTGTCCAAAAACTAAATAAAATGTTTAAAAAAAAATCCTGGGAAAATGAATTCATTTCTGTAAGACTGAATTTCATCATCTTTAAAAAGTAGATGATAACACAACTCACAGAAGTAAATGACCTAGGAAAAGAAATGCTTTTACCCCAGCAACTATAAATAATAGATACCACATTTTAACACTAAGCAGAATTATCAAATCTTGGACTGTAAGAGAAGGCTTTAGATTAATTGCAAGGACTAACTTTCTAAAATGCATTCAGTACTATCTGTAGTTCAGATAATTCCTATTGGGATCTGTTTTATACAAATACTCAAGTATCAGCAGAGTAATATACCTAAAGTAGAAGGATTTAGATCTCTCCACAAACTGTAAAATGACAGCCTAGGAAGTGATGCAACTTCCTTTTCCAAGAAGAAGAAGAATAGCGAGAGTATCTTCACTACCAATTAAGCAATTAATGTATCCATATGAAGGTCAGTCTGAGCAAATGTTCATGCTGTTGTCCTAGCTAGAGAACAAGGGCAGCAGCATGACATTGAACTAGCAATAAGAGATCTCATTTAAGTTCAGAGGACACATTACAGTTTATTGATTGGCAAAAGCAGATTCAATCTATCCAAAATAAAATGAGAAATTGAGCCAAAATGGCTATTTGTAACTTTTTGAGATTCACAATCCATCTAATTAACTCAAATTCATAAAGAAGGGACCAAATATTTTGCTGTGTCTTTATCTTATTTTGCCTGAGGAGTAAAATGTCTTTTATAGAAAATAGTTGTATCTTTTTTTGCTATTATTATAATAATTCATAAATGCTTTAATATACCTTTACTCTTCACAAATTTTGCCAATTCCTTTCTTTAAACTTGAAATAATACTTAAATATCCAAAAAGCAATCCCAAGTAGAGAAATAATAAGTCTTGCAGGTAATTTTTAGAAATCATCTGATTCCAATTCTAATTCAGTTTTCATTTTGGCATTGACTACATCCATGTTGATATGGACATTTTTTTTTCTTTTTGTTTCTTCTTTACTTTTTCTAGCCAACATCTGATCCCCGCTCATGGTTTACACATGCCTCAAATGAAAATTCTAATTATCTAGTTTCCCAGAATCTCAGTGGCTGGTAACCTAAGCCCAGGCTATTGAGTTTGATAGTGAGGTAGAAAATACATATTTATCTTCTAAGAGCACCTTAACAAGATAGTATATAAAATATAAATATTTGACATCTCTCTAAATGTCTATTACTTTGAGTCAAATTTAAATTTGACTAAATAATTTCTATTATAATTAAGAATAAGAAAAGTTTATACACTGGGACTGCTATCACTAAGCAGTGTTTAGAGGAAATTATAGCTATGATATAGGTATAAAAAATTTACTATATTAAAAAATAAAGTTGTCAAATTAGTGACCTAAACTTCCACTTTAAGAAACTAAAAGAAAAAAAAGGAAAAAAAGTGACCTAAATCCAAAACAAACAAAAGGAAGAAAAAAATAAAAATTAGAATGGAATTAAATGACATAAAAAATACAAAAACAGATACCTGGGTGGCTTGGTTGGTTAAGTGTCTGCCTTTGTCTCAGGTCATGATCCTGGGGTCCTGGGATTGAGCTCCACATCTGGCTCCCTGCTCAGTGGGGAGCCAGCTTCTCCCTTTTCCTCTCTCACTTGCCCTACTTGTGCTCTCTCTCTCTCTCTCTCTCTCTCTCTAATAAATGAATAAAATCCTTAAAAGGAGAACAATACAGGGGTACCTGGGTGGCTCAGTGGGTCAAAGCCTCTGGGCTCAGGTCATGATCCCAGGGTCCTGGATCCAGCCGCTCATTGGGCTCTCTGCCCAGCAAGGAGCCTGCTTCCCCCTTTCTCTCTCTGCCTGCCTCTTTGCCTACTTGTGATCTCTCTCTGTCAAATAAATAAATAAAATCTTTAACTTAAAAAAAAAAAAAGAGAAAAATCAATGAAACCAGAAGTTAGTTCCTTGAAAAGATCAACAAGATTGACAAAACCCTAGCTAAACTGACCAGTAAAAAAAGAGGACTCAAATTACTCAAGTGAGGAATGAAATAGGAGGCATCACTACCAACCATACAAAAATTAAGAGGATTATAAGGGACCACAATAAACAACTGTATGCTAACGAATTATCTAACTCAAATGAAATGGAGGAAAGCTAGAAATTCCTAGAAAGAAAGAAGAAATGGAAAAATCAAGACAAATTTTGGAGGGGCACCTGGCTGGCTCAGTCTATAGAGCATTTAGCTCTTCATCTTAGGGTTGTTAGTTTAAGCCCCATGTTGCGTGTAGAGATTACTTAAAAATAAAATCTTTACCTAAAAAAAAAAGGAGAAAGAGAGAAACTATGGAAATTTACCAGAGAAGAAATAGAAAATCTGAAAAGACCTATAAAAAGTAAAGATTGAATTAGTAATTTTTAAAACTTCACTCAAAGTAAAGCTTGGGCATGCAAGACTTTATGATGAATTCTGTTAAGCAGTTAAAGAAGAATTTAATACCCTTCTTTCATAAAAAAAAAAAAAGGAAAAGAAAGGGAAATTTACCAGCTCACTCTGTGAGACCATTATTACCCTGATACCAAAACCAGTCAAGTCAGTATAAAAAGAAAAACTATGAACAAGTATTTTTTGTGAATCCTGATGCAAAAATCAACAACAAATTTAACACATAAAAAGGATTATACACCATGTCCAAGTGGGATTTACATATGAAAATCAGTTAATGTAATATACCACATTAATAGAATAAAGGACAGAAACCACATGGTAATAATCTGAATAGATGCAGAAAAAGTATTTGGTAAAACTGTCTCATGGTAAAATTACTCAGCACACTAGGAATAGAAGGGGTAAGAGAGGGACTTTTCATTAGCATTGGATTTCTTTTCAGGGTGATGAAAATGTTTTAAAATTAGGCTGTGGTGACGGTTTCACAATTTAGAGAATGTGCTAAAAACTATTGAATTATATACTTAAATGAGTGAATTTTTTGGCATGTAAATAATGTTTCAGTAAAGCTGTTAAAAAATCCATACCTTTCCTGTCTAAATAGCAGTTATTAAGTAAATATAATGTAATACAAAGATTTCCATATACAAAAGATGTAAAAATAAGCTGTAGTAAAAACAGACAAAATATGGGGAGCCTGAGTGTCTCAGTTTTTTAAGCATCTGCCTTCAGCTCAGGTCATGATCCCAGGATACTGGGGTCGAGCCCCACATTGGGCTCTCTGCTCAGCAGTGAGCCTGCTTATCTCTCTCCTTCTGCTGCTCCCCCTGCTTGTGTGCTCTCTGTCTCTGTCAAATAAATTTTTTAAAAATGAACAAAATTTATATGAAGAAATATTTAAATGTCTACTGAGAGACACAAAAAGATAATCCTTTTGTGTAATAAAACCCAGTATTATGAATTTGTTATTTTGCCCAAGTTAATGATACTTGAGGCTACCTATAGAAAATGCTAACATCATATGGAGGGAAAATTTAAGTTGATTCTCAAATATATTTTAAGATTAAAAGTGTGCCCAAAATACCAGGAAAAAAGTAATGAAATAGAATCCCCCTTTCAGCACTCAACTGATTATCATAGAACTAAAACAGTTAAAATTGTTTGTATGAAATATATTAGAGTCCAAATAGCCTCAAAAAGCCTCAAAAATGTATGGAACGTTGGTTTCTATATTGGTTTACTAAACAAGCTGAAATCAGAATGGAAAGTAAGAGAGAAATTTATTTTTATCCCATTAGTGTTTTTAACTCATTCCATCAGATTTTTCTTCCACTCCTGAATTAATTAACTCATTGAGCATTTTATAAGTATATGTTGAGGCTCTACCATAGGCCAAGCACATTCTTGGGTTCTGGGTCATAACACTGAACAAAACAGGCAAATCTCTTCCCTTTTATGATCTATAGTCTCCTTTGGAGAGATAGACACTAAACAAAACAAAGAAGAAAATACATAGAAGGATAAGTGTGGTAAGTATAGTAAAACAAGATAAATGAGATGAGGAGGATAGTGAGAGCTGAAATAGAGAGGTGGTAAATATGTGGTCCAAAAAGGATTTTTTTAAAGATTTTATTTATTTATTTGAGAGAGAGAGAGAGAGAGAGCATGTGATAGAACACAAATGTGGGGCAGGGCAGAGGGAGAGAGAGAAACTGACTCCCCAATGAACAGGGAGCCAGATATGGGGCTGGACCCCAAGATCATCACCTGAGCTGTAGGCAGATGCTTAACTGACTGAGGCACCCAGGTGCCCCCCATACCCCCAAAATAATATTTAAACAGAGACTTGAAAAAGTACAAAGATAAGCCCTTTCTGGGAAAGCTTTTACCAGGCACAACAAGTCCAAAGAATCTGGGATGGATGTTTGCCTGATGCATTTGAAGCTAGAACAAACTGGGGGAAAAGGAAGTGGCAGGAGATGAGGTCAGGGAAGCAACAGTAATTCACAGAGACATGATAAGGGCTCTAGCTCACACAATCCGCACTGCCCCATCTCCTATATCCTACCATATACACCACATAGCCACTGTCTATTTGGCCCTGACAAATAGATGTTTTTCAAAAGAGCTCTGGCCCAGCAACCTCCTATGGCATTCATTTGGTTTATGAGAAAACTGAACATTTGCCCTGTCAAACTCAGGTAACACAGGCTGCACCTACCATAGCTATCACTCCTATTCTCTTGTCACCACTCATACTGTGTTTTGGTTGAGGTTGATAGTGAGGTAGAAAATATATATTTATCTCACATGTACTGTGTTCAAGGCAAGAGTCAAGCACTGTTACCATTCCTCACACTCTCCATGGATGTAGGTCAAAGTCTCCCAAGAACCATCTCACCACACTTCCTTCTGCTCTTCCAACAACACAAAGGCCCATGAAAATCTCTAACTCAGCAAGCAGCAAGACAGGTTTAAGATTTCCATTTACCCTGCTGGCTGACATTGCACAAAGAGGGCACTAGAAACACAAATAGTTTTGACAATTCTGTTCAAAGAAACCCTTATTCAACAAAGCCCTTGATCAGTCATTACTTTTATGATCTTGAGATGGGTAATGAGCTAAGTGTTACAGAGCTGGTCTGAGAATAAATCTTCCAAAGACCTGCATAGATGGCCTAACATAGGTGGCCTTTACTTGAATTATGGAGATATGTGTTCAGCGCCATTTATGGTTATGACATCTCAGCTGAGACTAGGTGGAATTTTAGGTAACATCCTATTACAATTAGTAAAGGCAACAATTTATTTTTTTAAAAGATTTTATTTATTTGACAGACAGAGATCTGGTAGGTAGGCAGAGAGGCAGGCAGAGAGAGAGGAGGAAGCAGGCTCCCTGCTGAGCAGAGAACCTGATGTGGGGCTTGATCCTAAGGACCCTGGGATCATGACCTGAGCTGAAGGCAGGGTTTTAACCCACTGAGCCACCCAGGCGCCCCAAGGCAGCAATTTAAATCAGTGGTCAAAAGATAGATTATTTGATAAATGTATAAGGACATGTGGCTGGTTACTTCTCTCTCTTTTTAAAGATTTTATTTATTTATTTGAAAGAGAGACAGAGACATCATGAGTATGGGGGAGGAGGCAGAGGGAGAAAGAGAAGCAGCCCGATGCCAGGGCTCCATCCTAGGACCCTGAGATCATGACCTTGTGCCACAGGCAGATGCTTAATGGACTGAGCCATCCAGGTGCCCCTGTTTCTCTCTTTCTTTCTCTTTCTCTTTCCCACCCCCAGTACACACAAATGGTTTGAAGATATCCAAAGATTTCCATGTTAAAAAATGAAACAATGAAAGTACTAGAAAATGGATACGTTACATGTTACAATGTGGAGGAACCTCAGAAATAGGCTACTAAGTAAAAGAAACCAACTCACAAAATACAACATATTGCATGATCCCAATTATATGAAAAATCCAGACACGGAAAATCCATAGAGATAGAAAACTGAGTAATGGTTGACAAAACTGTCGGGAGTAGTGTCTACAAATAAGCATAAGGTTCCTTTTCAGGGTGGTAGAAATGTTCCAAAATTAGTATTTAAGGGTGATTGTATAACTCTGTAAATTTATTAAAATTCATTGAATTATAAACATAAAACAAATTATTTTTGGCAAGTAAACTGCAATAAAGGAGCTTTTTTTTTTTTTTTAAAGATTTTATTCATTTATTTGACAGAGAGAGAGAGATCACAAGTAGGCAGAGAGGCAGGCAGAGAGGGAAGCAGGCTCCCTGCCAAGCACAGAGCCCAGTGCAGGGCTTGATCCCAGGACCCTGAGACCATGACCCAGCTGACGGCAGAGGCT
Organism: Mustela putorius furo; assembly: GCF_011764305.1. NCBI lineage: Eukaryota > Metazoa > Chordata > Mammalia > Carnivora > Mustelidae > Mustela > Mustela putorius. The sequence goes on from NW_025421998.1 coordinate 36,819,684, forward strand.
TAACCCACTGAGCCACCTAGGCACCCCAATAAAGGAGCTTTTAAAAAGTATTAGAAAAAACTTGGAGAAGTATGCCTTCCTAAGTATGACACAAACACCAGAAGTTATTATTTTTTTTAAAGTGAATTCTAAGTCTTAAGTTTATTTAAATAATCTCCAGTGAGAACAGAGTGGACCAATGACTACCCCTTCATCGTGATACCAATTGACCAAGACAGAGTAAGCACACCCTGCAGCCAGCCTGCCAGCCCCCTGCAAGAGGGGCAGGGTGCCTCTCAATGCAGGCGGCCCCGGCCCCGGCCTTGGCCTGCCGCTGGGGGAGCATCCACTGTTGAGCGAGGGTTTTTGATGGTTTCGTCTACCGACACGATAAGGCAGGCAGCTTCAGACGCTGCGGTCAGGGCGTTGATGCGCACCATGGCTGGCTCCCATACGAAGGCCTCGAAGTTGTCAGCGATGTCCTCGTTATTGATGTCCACTCCGTACCACATGCCCCCCTGGGCATGCCGAGCCCGCAGCTTGTTGAGGATGTTTGTGGCATCAAAGCCAGCATTATCACACAGCTGGCCTGGGATAATTTCCAAGGCTTTGGCATATGCCCCTATCAACAGCTGCTGCTTTCTCGGAATGAGAAAGCAGCAGGTACTTGGAGAGAGTCGCAGTCTCGAGGAACATGCAAACAGAGAAGCTCAGTCTCTGGCAGCAACTGGAGCTCCTCAGGGAGCTGAACACCCGGCTGCGGGACCAGAGGGGCGCCTGTGAGGCCAAGCGGCTGAGCAATGGTCGAAGGAAAGCTCTGGCCATGGCCCGCTTGCCTGGGTCCACCTGCTGCTGCTGCTGCTGCTGGGCTCACCCTCCGAGATGTGGCTCTGGGCCCCTTCCCAGTGCCCACTGACCATCCCCAAGAGACTTGGAGAAGCCGCCCCTTGAAGGTGGTGCATTGTGGCTAGGTGCTGCCCATCCAGCAGACTGAAGGAACTCACGTAGGAGTGCTGAGTCTTAGGTGCCTTCCTGCTGGTCCTCATCCTGTCCCCATCCCATCAGACCCATCTATGACCAGCAGAAGAACTCCCTCCTCCTAATAAAGTCCACTGACTGCAAAAAAAAAAAAAAAAAAAAAAAAAAAAATCCCGCAGGTACTTAGAGAGCTCCATCTCAATGGCCTCACCGCCAGCCACCACTGAATTGTTCTTGATGGCCCTCCTGACAATCATGATGGCATTGTGTAGGGACCGCTCTGTCTCCTCCATAAACTGCTCAGCACCACCATGAAAGATGATAGTGCAAGTCTTGGCCTTGGGGCAGCCAGTGAAGAAATTGTACCTCTCACCGCCAATCTGGGTCTCTTCAAAGATCTGGCAGCGGCCCAGCACGTCTGATGACAGAGCATTCACACTGGTTTGAATGGAGCCTCCACACGCCATCATTGTCCTCTTCAGATCCTCCTCCGGTACTCGGCCATACTCGGCCAGCACAGAACATGTCCCTGTCAGCAAAGTACTGGGTGGCCACATCCCCAATGGGGAGTTTGGACAAGACGACTTTCGCTCCAGAATGATGGATCCTCTCTATCTTGTCATAGAGAATGTTCCATTCAGCATCGACAATTGCCTGATAATCCTCAACGGTGTGGACTCTGATTTCAGCATTATCTTTCTCAGCTTTCAGCTCAAGCTCGACATTTAAAAGGGCAATCATTGGATTATTGTACTTTTTGGGTTGCATTTCAAACCCAGCATAAGAGAAAGTCTTCTTGAACGCGACGCCAGCTACCACCTGGGACTCCTCCAGGGCACCACCTTGCACCTTCTTGATTCCAATCATCTTAAGCTGCAACAGATCATCGAGCATCATCACTGCATCCACCACCATCTTGGCAAAGAAGGCTTTCTGCTGGGAAATCAGCTTGGAGCTCAGGGCGATCATGGCACATTTCTCCAGCAGCTTCCTCTGCTCCACTTTATCTTCCTTCTTCACGGTCACAGCGATCTCTTTGATCTTGTTAACTGCCAACTGGGTGGCAGTGCGGAATGCTTGGATGATGATCTGTGGGTGCAAACCTTCCTCCACATAGGGTTTTACTTGCTTCAGAAACTCAGCAGCCAGCAGGGTCACAGAGGTGGTACCATCACCAACCTCAGCATCTTGGGATTTGGCAATGTCCACTAGAGTCTTTGCTGCAGGATGGACAACATCAAGGAGTTTCAGAATTGTGGCCCCATTATTAGAAATTGTTGCTTTGCCTCAGCCATCTACGATCAGCTTGTCCATGCCACGAGGGCCCAGGGTGGTTCGTACAGCCTCTGCAATCACCTGGCAGGCACTGATGGGGGATGCCTTGGGAGCTATCAGTCCCCTCTTTCAACAGGATAACTGGTGTGGGCATCATTTTGGAAGCTTATTCACTGGCCCGCCACGCCTCCCGTCTTCTCCGCGTCCGGGCGGCCCAACCACCAGAAGTTATAAATTTAACTACACAATAATCTAAATTTTTTTTCTTTGACAAAAATTACAAAGTGTCAAAAGATAAATGACAAACTGGAAAAGAGATTGTGCAGCATTGTCTCAGTCAGGATTCAGGACAAGAAACAGACACTGTCTGAGGAATATTAAGAAAGCGATTTGATAAAGTAAAGGATGTTGTAATAATGCCATTAGAAGGTGGGGGAATGAGCTGGAGGCTGGCATCTCCAGCACTCACCCCAAAACACTGTTACATTGTCCCACCACAGGTAGTCTGACCTCTAAACTTGCCACTTGGAACTACCAAGAGCACATACCTATAGCTGAAACTTAAGGCCCAGGGAGATAGAGTTAGGAAGTTGCAACTGTCTCTTCAAGAAACAGAGCCAACAGGGAGTTTATCTGTGAACCGCAGCACAAATGCCTCTCACCACCCCAAAATTGGGAATTAGGCCCGGGAATATGGGATCCTAGTGCCTCTGCCACCAAAACAGCCTCTTTTCATTGAGAAGATAAGGAATAGCCAGTACTGTGCATAAACCTCACATTTCCAAAATTTTACTTACCAGCAAAAAGCCAGTTGAAGTGTCGGGAAAATGAACAAAGATTCACTGTTTCTGCTTTCATCCAAATCACATCAAACACACTCACTACAATACTAATTTACCACAGAAGCACAGTTATAAGGTAGTCTGGAAACATAGTTATTAATTTTCTAGAGTTGCAGAAAAGAGGGCATACTGGAGAAAGGGGAAATAGGGGTGAGTAAAGAAGTCCACATTATCAGCCATTAAACACATCTAACAACCAATGGCTCATCCTGTAGTGTATAGAGATCTTATAAATCAATAAGCAGGCAATGAACATAGAACATTCTCAAGGAAGCAGTTACAGATATTTTTTAAACATGTAAAGCAACACTTAATATCACTCATAATAAATAAATGCAGATTGAAAAGAGAGTACTCTTTACCTCTCAGATTTCAAAATACCAGCATAATTGAATTGAGGAGAGTTTATAGAAAAAGAACATCTCTGGAGGGCAATTTGGCAATATCTGTTCGAATTCAAAGTGCACTTACACCATGGTTATCAATTCTAGGAATTTATACTAGATACATAATAGTGCATTTGCAAAAAAGTATGTACAAGGCTATTTCCTGAAGTACTATTTGTAATACCAAATACTGAAAACAAACCTAACATCTATAATATGAGGTACAATAAGTGCCTAACCTAGAATGTATTGTCAAATAAAATATATTGTCAAATAAAATATATTGTCAAATAAAACAAGCAAGAAGCAGAATGGTATGTGAAGTGGGACATAACATACAAAATGGGCGGATAATTTTATACATGCTTGTATATGTATAAAATATTTTTTAATAACAGTTTGCCTCTATGTAGAGAAACTACAGGCTTGTATGTCAGGGTTGGAACAGAATTTAATTGTATCATCATATTTGAATTTTTCCATGTGAATTTATTATCTTTGTAAAAAAATACATAAAATATAAAATAAAATATAAGACACAGGTACCCACAAAATTAGTGCAAAAAAGAAAAGCTATAGCACATTATAAATTCTCATTACATGTTTTCTTAGTGAAGTTCTGTCAACCAAGCTGCTATATTTTAAGGCTTGGCAGCTACTTACACTTATGCCTCCTGTAATGATAAGCAGTTTTTAGGGGTATTGTCTGATAAATAAAGCATTAAGATAAAATATTGTGTTCTGAGGACCTATTTGGGATCACTTAACAATTTTTTTAAACTACACAGATAATTTATAGGCTCACTGACTGAAAATTATAGAGATAGAGCTAGAGTCACGTGAGTCTGATCAGAGTTTTTGTTTCTTTTTCTGTTGTTTTCTTGGCTCTTCTCTATACTTCTGTTACCTTCTCTAATATCTTTATTCTCAGTCCCCATTCCTTCAGTTAGCTAACACCCTGCAGCTCCAGGTAATACCAAAAAGAATTTGCCCTCCTCAGCTTGCAGGCACAAGTCCTAGACTTTAAGGTAAGTGGGCTAACCTAAATCATACATCCCTTCTCGAGCCAGTTAGCAAACAGAAGACATTCTACTGATGAACTTAAGCCAATCAGTGCTCACCATAGATTTTCAAAATGGTGTCAACCTAACCCAAAACATGTATCAGTTTTACAATCCAAATCCACAATGGGATTTAAAAAAAATTATTTTATTATTATTATTTTTTATTTTTGGTGTGGGAAGGCTAGGAAAGGAACCACAATATTCACTAAGGTGTTATTTATTTTAGAATTGCTTCTAATGGAACACTTTTTTTAAATGTAGAATTTTAAAACAAGTGATGTGCTTATTTTCCATCTTTGAATTTATATAGTCACCTTTTTTATTTCCAACCTAGACCACAACACCAAGCCAAAGATTGAGAGTTAGAGAGGAGAAGGTTTTCTCAGCTGGACAATGGTAATAGTAATAATACCTACTTTGTAGAGCTGCTCTAGGAATAAACTGATACATATAATATGCTAGACTAGTTCCTGATATATTACAACTGCTGAAAAATAGCTGTCAATATCTTCTTAAACATGATTAATCATCCACAAACATGGCAGAAATGTACACTTGTCTGACTTATCTAACAAAGATTTTGAAGCATCCCTGACAAAGATGCTTCAAGAAGCAATTACACACTTGAATCAAATGAAAGAAATACAAAATTTCAGCCAAAAAAAGCCTGTAAGATACAAAAAAGACCCAAATAAAAATCTTAGAGCTAAAAAAAAATTTAAAAAAATAAATTAAAGTAAAAAAATTAATGGATGGGCTTAACAGCAGAATGAGTTGGCACAGAGGAAATAATCACTTAACTGGAAGATAAAACAATACAAATCAATCAATCTTAACGATAGAGAGACAGTAAACTGAAAAATGAAAGTGAACAGAGCCTCAGGGACCTGTGGGCTTATAAGAAAAACTGTAACATGTCAACAGAATATAGGAAGGAGAGAAGAAAGAGGTCAGGATTAAAAAAATACCATGTGAAATAATGGCTGAAAATTTCCCAAATTCAGCAAGAGAAATTTATAGAATTAAGAATCTGAGAATACTCGTGATGAAATAAACTCAAAGAAGTCCATGCCAAGATACATTACAATTTTACTTCTGAAAACTAAAGACAAAAAATGTTAAAAGCAGCAAGAAAACAAACATTTCCTATAGGAGAAAAACAATTTGAGTGGCAGCAAATTTCTCACCAGAAAATGGAAGCTAGAGAAAAGGGACACAGCATTTTTCATGTGCTAAAAGAAAAGAGCAATCAGTTTATAATCCTATATCTAGTGACAATATCCTTCAAGAGGGAAGGGAAATCAGGACATCTTTAGATGAAGTTAAAGCAGGAGAATTTGTGACAAGTAAATCTACCCTAAATTAATGGCTAAAGGAAGTGATCTAAACAGAAATAGAATAATAAATGGAGGAAGCTTATAAAATCTGAAAGGAAGAAACAAATGATAAGCAATAGAGTAAATGCAATAGGGTTTTCCTCTCTTAAATTTCTTAAGAGTATGTTTGACATGAACCACACCTGTAACCATATAAGATGTTATTCTAAATGTACGTAAAAGAAAGTGTTAGGATGATTATTTTATAAATGAGTGAAGGTAAAGGTACAAAAGGTAAGGTTTCTATATTTCAATTAAACTGGTAAAATGATGACACCAGTATATTAAGATAAATGATGTATACATAACGTAATATCCAGAGCAACCCCTAGAATATCATACAAGAAGATAAATTCAAAAACACTATAATCCAAAGAGAATTCAAAAAAAAAATGTTCAAGTAACTCTTAGAAAAGCATTAAAAAGCAGGAAAAAAGAACAAAAAGAAGACAAAAATTTAAATTGCAGACTTTAGGTCTTAATTTGTAAATAAATGCATGACATTTTAAAAGTCTAAATATACCAGTTAAAAGACAAATTATCAGAGTGGATTATATACATTGCTAGTTGGAAGGCAAATGGCATTCTGCCAAAATAGTTTGACAGTTTCTTTAAAAGCTAAGTATGTAATTTTCAGAAGACCCAGAAAATTCACTCCTGCACATTTATCCCAAAGAAATGAAGATCTATGTTCATACAAACACAAATCTGTATATAAATGCTTATAATGGCCCAGAATTGAAAACTACACTAGAAACCTTCCAGATGTCCTTCAACAGGTGAATGGTTAAACAAACTCTGGTACCGTCATAACAATGGAATACTGCTCAGCAATAAAAAGGGGAAAAGCTATGGATACAGGCAAAGACTTGGATGAATCCTCAGAAAAATACGCTGAGTTTATAAAAGCCTGTTCCAAAAGGTACATATGGCATGATTTTATACATATAACATCCTTAAAATGAATAAAATAGAGCAGATTAGTGGTTGCCCCTGGTTAAAGGAGTAGGGGTGGAGCTATGAAAAGACAACATGTAAGATCTTATGATGATGGAAATGTCATCTATCTTGATGATGTCAGGATCAGTACGCTGGGTGTGTTATAGTACTGCAGTTTTATAAGATGATACCACTTTTGGATTTTTGCAAATCTGACAGATGAGAAGTGGTATTTCAGAACAGTTTAAATTCTTATTTCTTTTATTAACTGTGGAGCTGGGAAGTTTACAATATGCCTGATAATTTTTTTAAAAAAATATTTCTTCTTGGATGTTCTATTCATATTCTTTGCACATTTTCTTTGAGAGATGCTGGTCTTTCTCCTCTTTGATTTGTAGATACACATGTTATATGATATAAATGGAAACATCTTTTTTAAAAATTATAATTTGCCCTTTGCTTTTGCTTTTTTTTTTTGTTATTCACAATGAGAGAGTGTTTCAATGTAGTCAAATTGAGTAATCATTTTTCATTCTGTATATTGAGTACTTATTAGAAAATATTTTCTATAGTCAAGCTACAAAATAATTAGTCTATACTTCCTCTAGCTTATGTGTGGTTTTCATTTTATTATGTTTAGAACTCTGATCTGTGGTGGCATTCATCCCAGTGTCAAAGTGAGGTCCAAATATGATTTTATCTTTTCTTAAATGGCCAACCAGTTAAACCAACAACAATTGTAGGCAATCTCAGTTTTTACGGTTCAAATATGCATGGGTATCAATTACCATAGTTCAGTTAAATAACATTGCTTCAGTTAAATAACATAGTTCACATTTTATTTATCACGTTATATTAGCTGTGAATTAGTACAACAGAGGTATCACAGAGAATTGTTTAAAAAAGAATAATTGCATACATGTGAATATACCTATGTATTTATATACATACATGTATGTATACATGTGAACAAAAATGTACATGTGGATACATATGAATAAAAGCACATGTGAATAAATGTGAACAAAAATGTACAAAATTACATGTGAATACATGGGAACAAAACTATGAATAATTACATACAGTACAAACTTTGCTGCTAACTCTTCAGTTTGCAAAAGTGTTACCTTCTTATCTCCCAGTGATAAATCCATGTGGCACTTTAAGAAAATAGACAATGGGGAGAGAATTGTTTAACAAAAGATAAAAGTGTGGTAAAGAAATAAAAATGATGAGGGAAGGACCAAGATGGCAAAGGAGTAGGAGACCTTAATTTCATCTGGTCCCAGGAATTCAGCTAGATAGTTATCAAACCATTCTGAACATCTACAAACTTAACAGGCGATCCAAGAAAAGAATAGAATCAATTCTATGAACAAAAAAGTGACCACTTTCTGGAAGGTAGGACCTGTGGAGAAGTGAATCCGAGGTGATATTTGGGAAGATAGACCACCAGAGGCGGGGGGAGGGAACCTCTGTCAGCCAGCTAGTGGCAAGTGATAGAGCAGTGAAGCACAAAATAAGAACTTTCAGAAGTCTGCTTTGCTGAGGGACATCACTCCAGTGGCTAAGTGGGGGGAGTGGAACCCTCACTGGAACAGTGTGGTTTTAGGACCCTTGGAGTCACCTCCAGAAAGACTGGAGGTGCCTGAGAGTGGCAGAGCTCCCAGCTATTGGAGCAAGGAAGCCAGCTGCAAAGACAGAGCCGAGGAATGGGCTCTCAGCTCAGAGTTGCCATGAATGATGATCCACGGCAGAGTCAAGCCACTACTCTTCGAGCAGATACCCAACTGCAAAACTCCAGTGCTAGGGAAATACAGCACATAGAATTCATGGCTTTTTCCCCCATGCTTCGTTAGTCTTTCAGAGTTAGTTTTTTTCATTTTGTTTATTTTTTTCTTTTTCTATCTTTTTGAATTACTTTTCTTTCCTTTTCCAACCAACATCTTATCAATTCCTTTTTCAAAATATTTTTAAATTTTCATCTTTACAGTCATATCCCATCCTTTCACTGTAGTTACCTTCATTTTTGTATATTTATATGTAAGGTATTCTGTCTTTAAAATTTTGGGAGGCAGTTTCATCTAACTGACCAAAATACACCAAAAATCTAGTGTGTGGTTCTGTTCTATTCACCAACCTGATCATATTCCTTTTTTCCCCTTTCTCCCCCACAACCCCCAGTTCCTGATCACTTCTGATTTGTTTAGTGTATATTTTTCTGGGGCCATTGTTACCTTTAGCATTTTGTCCTTTCATTCATCTATTTTTCTCTGGACAAAATGACCAAACAGAAAAACTCACCTCAAAAAAAAGAAAAAAAGACAGTACTGATTGACAGGGACTTAATCAATATGGACATTAGTAAGATGTCAGAACTAGAATTGAGATGACAATTATAAAGATACTAGCTGGGCTTGAAAAAAGCATAGCAGATGCTAGAGTATCCCTTTCTGGAGAAATAAAAGAACTAAAATCTAACCAAGTCAAAATCGAAAAGGCTGTTAATGAGGTACAAGCAAAAATGGGAGCTCTAACTCCATTAGAGTGAATAAGGCAGAGGAGAGAATTAGTGACATAGAAGACCAAATGGTGGAGAATAAAAAAGTTGAGAAAAAGAGAGACAAATAAGTACTGGATAACGAGGGGAGAATTTGAGAGGTAAGTGATCATAAGATGAAACAATATGAGAATAATTGGGATCCCAGAAGAAGAAGAAATAGAGAGGGGCAGAAAGTATACTGGAGCAAATTATAATAAAGAATTTCCTTAGTATGGCAAAGGGAACAAGCATCAAAATCCAGGAGGCACAGAGAACCCCCTTGAAAATCAATAAAAATGGGTCAGTACCCTGTCATCTAATAGTCAAACTTACAAGTCTCAGAGACAAAGAGAGAATCCTGAAGCCATCCACCTGGGGACAAGAGGTCTGTACCTACAATGGCAGAAACAGATTGGTAGCAGACCTATCCATAGAGACCAGGCAGGCCAGAAAAGACTGGCATGATATATTCAGAGCACTAAATAAAAAAAATATGCAGCTAATAATGCTATATCCAACTAGGTTGTCACTGAAAATAGAAGGAGAGATAAAAGCTTCTAGGACAAACACTAAAAGAATTTGGGAATACCAAAGCAGCCCTATAGGAAATATTGAAAGAGGACCTCTAAGCAAAGAGAAAGCCTAAAAGTAATGTAGACCAGAAAGGAACAGAGACAACATACAGTAACTGTCACAGGCAATACAATGGCACTAAATTCATGTCTTTCGATATTTACCCTGAATTTAAATGGGTAAATGTGCCAGTCAAATGCCATAGGGTATCAGTTTGGGTAAAAAGGCAAGACCCATCGATTTTCTGTCTGCAAGAGATTTATTTTAGACCCAAAGACACCTGTAGATTTAAAGCGAGGGGATAGAAAACAATTAACCATGCTAATGGACATCAGAAGAATGCTAGGGTGGCAATCCTTATATCAGACAAATTAGATTTTAAACCAAAGAGTATAATAAGAGATGAGGAAGGACACTCTGTCATACTAAAGGGTCTATCTAACAAGAACTAACAATTATAAATATTTATGCCCCTAACATAGGAACAGCCAATTATATAAGCCAATTAATAATAATATCAAAGAAACATATCAGCAATAATACAATAATGATAGGGGACTTTAAAACCCCCTCACTGAAATGAACAGATAATTTAAGCAGAAGATCAATAAGGAAATAAAGGCTTAAAATGACACACTGGACCAGATGGACCTCACAGATATATTCAGAACATCCCATCCCAAAACAACAGGATACGCATTCTTCGCAAGTGCACATGGAACAGTCTCCAGAATAGATCACACCCTGGGGTCTCAACTGGTACCAAAAGACTGGGATCATTCCCTGCATATTTTCACACCAAAATGCTTTGAAACTAGAACTCAATCACAAAAGGAAAGTTGGAAAGAACTCATATACACGGAGGCTAAAGAGCATCCTACTAAAGAATGAATGGGTCAACCAGGAAATGAAAAAAGAATTTTAAAAAATTTATGGAAATAAATGAAAATGAAAACACTAATGTTCAAAATCTTTGGGACACAGCAAAGGCAGTCCTAAGAGGAAAGTATATAGCAATACAAGCCTTACTCAAGAAACAAGAAAGGTCTCAAATATACATCTTAATCACCTAAAGGAGCTGGAGAAAGAACAGCAAAAGCCTAAACCCAGCAGGAGAAAGGAAATAATAAAGAACAGAGCAGAAATCAATGACATAGAAACCAAAAGAACAGTAGAACGGATCAATGAAAGTAGGAGTTGATTCTTTGAAAAAATTAATAAGATTGATAAACCCATGGCCAGACTTAGCAAAAAGAAAAGAGAAAGGACCCAAATAGATAAAATCATGAATGAAAGAGGAGAGATCACAGCCAACACCAAAGAAATACAAACAATTACAAGAACATATTATGATCAACTATATACCAGTGAATTAGACAATCTGGAAGAAATCCTAGAGATGTATGAACTATCAAAACTGAACCAGGAAGAGAGAAAATTTGAACAGATCCATAACCAGTAAGGAAATTGAAGCAGTCATCAAAAATCTTCTCTAACAAACAAGAGCCCAGGGCCAGACAGCTTCCCAGGGGAATTCTACCAAACATTTAAAGAGGAATGAATATGTGTTCTCCTGAAACTGTTCCAAAAAACAGAAATGGAAAGAAAACTTCTAAACTAATTTTATGAGGGCAACATTACCTTGATCCCCAAACCAGACAAAGATCCCACCAAAAAGGAGAATTACAGATGAATATAGATGCAGAAATTCTCACCAAGATACTAGCTAGTAGGATCCAACAGTACATTAAGAGGGTTGTTCACCACAACCAAGTGGGATTTATTCCTTGGCTGCAAGGTTGATTCAACATCCACAAATCAATCATTATGATACACTAAATTAATAAAAGAAAGGACAAGAACCATAGGATCCTCTCAATAGATGCAGAAAAAGTGTTTGACAAAGTACAGCATCCTTTCTTGATTAAACCTCTTCACAGCACGGAGATAGAGGGTACATACCTCAATATCATAAAAGCCATCTGTGAAAAGCCCACAGTGAATAGCATTCTCTATGGGGAAAAACTGAGAACTTTTCCCCTAAGGTCAGGAACATGGCAGGGATGTCCGGTATAACCACTGCTCTTCAACATAGTACTACAAGTCCTAGCGTCAGCAATCAGACAACAAAAGGAATTGGCAAATCCAAATTGGCAATTAGTAGTCAGACTCTCACTCTTTGTAGATAACATAATTCTTCATGTGGAAAACCCAAACTCATGGAGGAATTCAGTGAAATGTCAGGATATAAAATCAATGCACAGAAATCAGTTGCATTTCTATACACCAACAATAAGAAGAAAGAGAAATTAAGGAGTTGATCCCATTTATAATTGCACCAAAACCATAAGATACCTAGGAATAAATCTAACCAAGGAGGCCAAGGATTTGTACTCAGAAAACTGTAGAACACTCATGAAACAAATTGAGGAATTAAAAATGCTCCATACTCATGGATTAGAAGAACAAATATTGTGAAAATGTCTATGCTACCTAGAGCAATATACATCCAATGAAATCCCTATCAAAATACCAACTCTTTTCACAGAGCTAGAACAAATAATACTAAAATTTGTATGGAACCAGAAAAGATCCCAAATATCGAAAGGAAAGTTGAAAAAGAGAAGCAAAGCTGGTGGCATCACAATGCCGGAATTCAAGCTCTATTACAAAGCTGTAATCATCAAGACCATGTGGTACTGGCACAAAAACAGACAAATAGATCAATGGAACTGAACAGAGAGCACAGAAATGGACCCTTAACTCTATAGTCAACTAATCTTCGACAAAGCAGGAAAGAAAGTCCAATGGAAAAAATACAGTCTCTTCAACCAATGTTGTTGGGAAAATTGGACAACTACATGGAGAAGAATGAAAGTGGACCATTTCCTTTTACCACACACAAAAATAGGCTAAAAATGGATGAAAGAATTAAATGTGAGATAAGAATCCATCAAAATCCTTAAGGAGAACACAGGCAGCAACCTCTTCGACCTCAGCTGCAGCAACTTCTTCCTAGAAACATCACCAAAGGCAAGGGAAAGAGGGCAAAAATGAACTATTGGGACTTCATCAACATAAAAAGCTTTTGCAGAGCAAAGTAAACAGCAAAATCAAAAGACAACCAATAGAATGGGAGAAGATATTTGCAAATGACATATCAGATAATGGGCTAAAGTCCAAAATCTATAAAGAACTTACCAAACTCAACACCCGAAGAACAAATAATCCAATCAACAAATGGGCAGAAGAAATGAGCAGACATTTCTGCAAAGAAGACATCCAAATAGCTAACAGAATATGAAAATCTCAACATCGCTCAGCATCAGGGAAATACAAATCAAAACCTCAATGAGATACCACCTCACACCGGTCAGAATGGCTAAAGTTAACAAGTCAGAAAACAACAGATGTTGACAAGGATGTGGTGAAAGGGGAACCTACTATTGGGAATGTAAGCTGGTGCAACCACTCTGGAAAACAGTATGGAGGTTCCTCAAAAAGTTGAAAATTTAGAGCTACCCTGCAACCCCCCGATTACACTACTGAGTATTTACCCCAAAGATACAAAGGTAGTGATCCAAAGGGGCACGTGCACACCAGTGTTAATAACAGCAGTGTCCACTACTGTTATTATAGCCAAACTATGTAAGGAGCCTACATGTCCATTGACAGATGAATGAATAAAGAAGATCTATATATAATGGGATAGTATGCAGTCATCAAAAAATGAAATCTTGCCATTTCCAACAACTTGGATGGAATTAGAGGGTATTATGCTAGGTGAAATAAGTCAATCAGAGAAAGACAATTATCATATGATCTCATTGATATGAGGAATTTGAGAAACAAGACAGAGGATCATAGGGGAAGGGAGGGGAAAATGAAGCAAGATGAAACCAGAGAGGGAGACAAACATTCCTGGTGACATAAATGAGGAACATGGTTGTGATGAAAAAATGAAGATGTCTCTTAGGAAGTCATGCTAGCAAATGGGAAAAAAATAACATTAGAATTTCAGGGATATCTCATAACATAGAAAGTACAAAGGAAAAAGTTTTGAAAGCAGATCCAAGCTTGAAAAGGAGTAGGTCAATTTTCCAAGCCCTACAAAAGACACAATCTCTGTTTCATAAGTTATATGACAATAAGAAGAAGCTAAATACTGTTAAAACTACTCTTGATGAATTTTTATAAAGAAATAAGATACTTTCATTCTCAATGTTTTTAATGTTTTAGAGTATATTAATAAACAGTACTTTTTATTTTTATTGTTTATTGCTTTTAAATCTTCCTATATATTTATAATCCACATTGAAGGAAGTTCTGGTGCTTTCACAAAAATGTTAAAAGACCATAGAACAATTACAATTTTCTGGTAGCTAATATAATTGCTTTACATGATGTCAGCTTGCATAGTCATTTGTTGTTGTTCCTATTACACCCTGCAAATTGAGAACCACCTATAATAAAAAGAGTCCATCTTTTCCCCAGGGATTTGGAAAGCCCCTTTATATCATACACTACATTTCTGCATGTACTTTGGTCTATTACTGGAATTCCTATTCTATTCCATTTGATGTCTCTTCATGCATCAACACACATTTTAAATTATAGAAGCAAGCTCACTGGCATTGTTACATCTTTCCCAAGGTTCTTCTGGTTATCTTTTATAAACAATCTTGCTTCAGAATATAGAAACATTTAAAAAAAGAATACAGAAACACTTTTACTTCTTCCTTTCAGTTGACATGTCTTTTGATTCCTCTCCTGGCCTTACTATAATGTCTAGGACTTTCAGCATAATGTTACACTGAATTGACGAGAGTAAGCATCCTTGTCTTGTTTTCAGTATGAGGGGGAAGACATTCCAACTTACAGCAGGAAAGCAAATATCTCAAAAGTAAGTGTCAGAAATAAACCTCCAGAAACAACTCTGGTTGGTGGAAATAAGAGATTGGAAGAGAAATGCATTTATTTTCCAAACAAAAGCAGTTTCTATTTAGATCAGAGATTTGCATTTTTTTTTTGTAATTCCTACTGAGTTAATAAACCCTGAAAACCAAGGTCTTAGATAGCAATAAAAGTGTATTTTGGCTTCAGCAACCACCCAAGTCATTCTGAGACTCTAGCTGCACCAAATCTCACCGAAGCAAGTTGCTTCTGCATCACCTGACAGCAAATGCATTTTTAGTATGTTCTGTATTTACCTAAATTCAAGGTTGCATTTAATTCTGTTAGCCTGCTGGTGTTCAATCAGTTCTTTATAATTTTCAGATAAGTTTTAGAAATGATGAATTTAAGAATTGAATTTTTCCCTTTTTATTTTTAAATATGGGCATAGTATTGATTCAAGCATAAAATTAATTTGCTTTAGTTGAGGAAAATAGTTTAAGTCTGCAAAGTCCTCATAACATATTCAACACTATGGATTTTGCTCTATATATTGTACAGCCCAGTTTGTCAAATGTGAAAAGAATACCTAAGAACTGACAGATATGGTTATCTTTATGGCCTGGATATTAAGGTCTCTGCCAACTAGATTAAGACTGATGGGGATGGGGGGGAGCGCCTGGGTGGCTCAGTGGGTTAAAGCCTCTGCCTTCGGCTCAGGTCATGATCTCAGCCCCGCATCGGGCTCTCTGCTCAGCGGGGAGCCTGCTTCCTCCTCTCTCTCTCTTTGCTTGCCTCTTTGCCTACTTGTGATCTCTCTCTCTCTGTCAAATAAATAAATAAAATCTTAAAAAAAAAAAAAGACTGATTGGGGGTATGACTACTAGATATTTGGAGAGGTGCAAAGAAGTATGCAAGGAAACTCCATTTTGACTTTCTAAGCCATACAAACCAGACGAACGGCTCCTCCCAAGACTCATTTCAGGGACCACCTTGCAAATGCCAGGGAGTTTGCTCGACACCTGTTCCTGAAAGCTAAGTTTTTATTTTGCTGTTTCCTATTTTTGTTTTGTGGAAATATCTCCTAGACAATCAAATATTTGTGCTGGAATTTTTTTCTCCTTCGGCCCCTGCCAGATACAAAAGCCAAAAAAACATTCTATTTGTTTGTTTCACAGACCCATATGTTTGTTTCACAGACCATATGAACTCTATGAAAAAACAAAAGCTGTATGAAACTATATGAAAAAGCAAAAACAACCCGTGAGTTTATGACATAAAGAGAGAAAGAAAATGAGAAAGAAAAAAATAAATTAAATCTATGTCTCATATAGTTTGTCATTATTTAACTTGAAGATAGCATTAAGCATCCAAAATTTTATTTATTCATTCATTCATTCATTCATTCATTTATTTATTTATTTATATAAACATATATTTTTATCCCCAGGGGTACAGGTCTGTGAATCACCAGGTTTACACACTTCACAGCACTCACCAAAGCACATACCCTCCCCAATGTCCATAATCCCACCCCCTTCTCCTAAACCCCCTCCCCCCAGCAACCCTCAGTTTGTTTTGTGAGATTAAGAGTCACTTATGGTTTGTCTCCCTCCCAATCCCATCTTGTTTCATTGATTCTTCTCCTACCCACTTAAGCCCCATGTTGCATCACCACTTCCTCATATCAGGGAGATCATATGATAGTTGTCTTTCTCTGCTTGACTTATTTCACTAAGCATGATACGCTCTAGTTCCATCCATGTTGTCGCACAAATGGCAGGATTTCATTTCTTCTGATGGCTGCATAGTATTGCATTGTGTATATATATGTATATCTTCTTAATCCATTCATCTGTTGAAGGACATCTAGGTTCTTTCCATAGTTTGGCTATTGTGGACATTGCTGCTATAAACATTCGGGTGCACGTGCCCCTTTGGATCACTACGTTTGTATCTTTAGGGTAAATACCCAGTAATGCAATTGCTGGGTCATAGGGCAGTTCTATTTTCAACATTTTGAGGAAACTCCATGCTGTTTTCCAGAGAGGTTGAACCAGCTTGCATGCCCACCAACAGTATAGGAGGGTTCCCCTTTCTCTGCATCCTCGCCAGCATCTGTCATTTCCTGACTTGTTAATTTTAGCCATTCTGACTGGTGTGAGGTGATATCTCATTGTGGTTTTGATTTGTATTTCCCTGATGCCGAGTGATATGGAGCACTTTTTCATGTGTCTGTTGGCCATCTGGATGTCTTCTTTGCAGAAATGTCTGTTCATGTCCTCTGCCCATTTCTTGATTGGATTATTTGTTCTTTGGGTGTCGAGTTTGCTAAGTTCTTTATAGATTTTGGACACTAGTCCTTTATCTGATATGTAATTTGCAAATACCTTCTCCCATTCTGTCAGTTGTCTTTTGGTTTTGTTCACTGTTTCCTTTGCTGTGCAAAAGCTTTTGATCTTGATAAAATCCCAATAGTTCATTTTTGCCCTTGCTTCTCTTGCCTTTGGCAATGTTCCTAGGAAGATGTTGCTGCGGCTAAGGTCGAAGAGGTTGCTGCCTGCGTTCTCCTCAAAGATTTTGATGGATTCCTTTCTCACATTGAGGTCCTTCATCCATTTTGAGTTTATTTTCATGTGTGGTGTAAGGAAATGGTCCAATTTCATTTTTCTGCATGTGGCTGTCCAATTTTCCCAACACCATTTATTGAAGAGGCTGTCTTTTTTCCATTGGACATTCTTTCCTGCTTTATCGAAGATTGGTTGACTGTAGAGTTGAGGGTCTATTTCTGGGCTCTCTATTCTGTTCCATTGATCTATGTGTCTGTTTTTGTGCCAGTACCATGCTGTCTTGATGATGACAGCTTTGTAATAGAGCTTGAAGTCCGGAATTGTGATGCCACCAACGTTGGCTTTCTTTTTCAATATCCCTTTGGCTATTCGAGGTCTTTTCTGGTTCCATATAAATTTTAGAATTATTTGTTCCACTTCTTTGAAAAAGATGGATGGTACTTTGATAGGAATTGCTTTAAATGTGTAGATTGCTTTAGGAAGCATAGACATTTTCACAATATTTATTCTTCCAATCCAGGAGCATGGAACATTTTTCCATTTCTTTGTGTCTTCCTCAATTTCTTTCATGAATACTTTATAGTTTTCTGAGTATAGATTCTGTGCCTCTTTGGTTAGGTTTATTCCTAGGTATCTTATGTTTTTGGGTGCAATTGTAAAAGGGATTGACTCTTTAAGTTCTCTTTCTTCTGTCTTGCTGTTGGTGTAGAGAAATGCAACTGATTTCTGTGCATTGATTTTATATCCTGACACTTTACTGAATTCCTGTACAAGTTCTAGCAGTTTTGGAGTGGAGTCTTTTGGGTTTTCCACATATAGTATCATATCATCTGCGAAGAGTGATAATTTGACTTCTTCTTTGCCGATTTGGATGCCTTTAATTTCCTTTTGTTGTCCCATTGCTGAGGCTAGGACCTCTAGTACTATGTTGAATAGCAGTGGTGATAATGGACATCCCTGCCGTGTTCCTGACCTTAGCAGAAAAGCTTTCAGTTTTTCTCCATTGAGAATGATATTTGCGGTGGGTTTTTCATAGATGGCTTTGATGATATTGAGGTATGTGCCCTCTATCCCTACACTTTGAAGAGTTTTGATCAGGAACGGATTCTGTACTTTGTCAAATGCTTTTTCAGCATCTATTGAGAGTATCATATGGTTCTTGTTCTTTCTTTTATTGATGTGTTGTATCACATTGACTGATTTGCGGATGTTGAACCAACCTTGCAGTCCTGGAATAAATCCCACTTGGTCGTGGTGAATAATCCTTTTAATGTGCTGTTGAATCCTATTGGCTAGTATTTTGTTGAGTATTTTCGCATCTGTGTTCATCAAGGATATAGGTCTATAGCTCTCTTTTTTGATGGGATCCTTGTCTGGCTTTGGGATCAAGGTGATGCTGGCCTCATAAAATGAGTTTGGAAGTTTTCCCTCCGTTTCTATTTTTTGGAACAGTTTCAGGAGAATAGGAATTAGTTTTTCTTTAAATGTTTGGTAGAATTCCCCCGGGAAGCCTTCTGGCCCTGGGCTTTTGTTTGTTTGGAGATTTTTAATGACTATTTCAATCTCCTTACTGGTTATGGGTCTGTTCAGGCTTTCTATTTCTTCCTGGTTCAGTTGTGTTAGTTTATATGTTTCTAGGAAGGCATCCATTTCTTCTAGATTGTCAAATTTGCTGGCGTAGAGTTGCTCATAGTATGTTCTTATAATTGTTTGTATTTCTTTGGTGTTAGTTGTGATCTCTCCTCTTTCATTCATGATTTTATTTATTTGGGTCCTTTCTCTTTTCCTTTTGATAAGTCGGGCCAGGGGTTTATCAATTTTATTAATTCTTTCAAAGAACCAGCTCCTAGTTTCGTTGATTTGTTCTATTGTTTTTTTGGTTTCTATTTCATTGATTACTGCTCTGATCTTTATGATTTCTCTTCTCCTGCTGGGCTTAGGGTTTCTTTCTTGTTCTTTCTCCAGCTCCTTTAGGTGTAGGGTTAGGTTGTGTACCTGAGACCTTTCTTGTTTCTTGAGAAAGGCTTGTACCGCTATACATTTTCCTCTCAGGACTGCCTTTGTTGTGTCCCACAGATTTTGAACTGTTATATTTTCATTATCATTTGTTTCCATGATTTTTTTCAATTTTTCTTTAATTTCCCGGTTGACCCATTCTTTCTTTAGAAGGATGCTGTTTAGTCTCCATGTATTTGGGTTCTTTTCAAACTTCCTTTTGTGGTTGAGTTCTAGATTTAGAGCATTGTGGTCTGAAAATATTCAAGGAATGATCCCAGTCTTTTGATACCGGTTGAGTCCTGATTTAGGACCGAGGATGTGATCTATTCTGGAGAATGTTCCATGTGCACTAGAGAAGAATGTGTATTCTGTTGCTTTGGGATGAAATGTTCTGAATATATCTGTGATGTCCATCTGGTCCAGTGTGTCATTTAAGGCCTTTATTTCCTTGCTGATCTTTTGCTTGGATGATCTGTCCATTTCAGTGAGGGGAGTGTTAAAGTCCCCTACTATTATTGTATTATTGTTGATGTGTTTCTTTGATTTTGTTATTAATTGGTTTATATAGTTGGCTGCTCCCACGTTGGGGGCATAGATATTTAAAATTGTTAAATCTTCTTGTTGGACAGACCCTTTGAGTATGATATAGTGTCCTTCCTCATCTCTTATTATAGTCTTTGGCTTAAAATCTAATTGATCTGATATAAGGATTGCCACTCCTGCTTTCTTCTGATGTCCATTAGCATGGTAAATTCTTTTCCACCCACTCACTTTAAATCTGGTGGTGTCTTCGGGCTTAAAATGAGTTTCTTGGAGGCAACATATAGATGGGTTATGTTTTTTTTATCCATTCTGATAACCTGTGTGTTTTGATTGGGGCATTTAGCCCATTAATATTCAGGGTAACTATTGAGAGATATGAATTTAGTGCCATTGTATTGCCTGTAAGGTGACTGTTACTGTATATGGTCTCTGTTCCTTTCTGATCTACCACTTGTAGGCTCTCTCTTTGCTTAGAGGACCCCTTTCAATATTTCCTGTAGAGCTGGTTTGGTGTTTGCAATTTCTTTCAGTTTTTGTTTGTCCTGGAAGCTTTTAATCTCTCCTTCTATTTTCAATGATAGCCTAGCTGGATATAGTATTCTTGGCTGCATGTTTTTCTCGTTTAGTGCTCTGAAAATATCATGCCAGCTCTTTCTGGCCTGCCAGGTCTCTGTGGATATGTTAGCTGGCAATCTAATATTTTTACCATTGTATGTTACAGACTTCTTTTCCTGGGCTGCTTTCAGGATTTTCTCTTTGTCACTGAGACTTGTAAATTTTACTATTAGGTGACGGGGTGTGGGCCTATTCTTATTGATTTTGAGGGGTGTTCTCTGAACCTCCTGAATTTTGATGCTTGTTCCCTTTGCCATTTTGGGGAAATTCTCCCTAATAATTCTCTCCAGTATACCTTCTGCTCCCCTCTCTCTTTCTTCTTCTTCAGGAATCCCAATTATTCTAATGTTGTTTCGTCTTATAGTGTCACTTATCTCTCGAATTCTCCCCTCATTGTCCAGTAGCTGTTTGTCCCTCTTTTGCTCAGCTTCTTTATTCTCTATCATTTGGTCTTCCATATCACTAATTCTTTCTTCTGCCTCATTTATCCTAGCAGTGAGAGCCTCCATTTTTGATTGCACCTCATTAATAGCTTTTTTTATTTCAACTTCGTTAGATTTTAGTTCTTTTATTTTTCCCGAAAGGGCTTTTATATCTCTCGAGAGGGTTTCTCTAATATCTTCCATGCTTTTCTCGAGTCTGGCTAGAACCTTGAGAATTGTCATTCTGAAGTCTAGATCTGACATATTTCCAATGTCTGTATTGATTAGTCCCTAGCCTTCGGTACTGCCTCTTGTTCTTTTTTTTTGTGTTGAATTTTTCCGTCTTGTCATTTTGTCCAGATAAGAGTATATGAATGAGCAAGTAAAATACTAAAAGGGTGGCAACAACCCCAGGAAAATATGCTTAACCAAATTAGAAGAGATCCCAAATCTTGAGGGGGGAGAAAGGGGATAAAAAGAGGTCCAAAAAGGAAGAAAGAAAAGAAAAGAATTAAAGAAAAGAAAACAAATAAAGAAAAATATAAAAAAGAAAAAATATATATATTAGATAAACTAGTAAAAAATGTTAAAAAAGAAAAAGTTAAACGTTAAAAAAAATTTTTACCAGAAGGTGAGAAAAAAAACAAAAAATGAAAAAGAAAAAGATTAAATTAACTGCAAGACTAAATAAAATCACAGGGAAAAAGCCATGAGTTCCGTGCTTTGCTTTCTCCTCCTCTGGAATTCTGCTGCTCTCCTTGGTATTACAACCGCACTCCTTGGTAGGTGATCTTGGTCTTGGCTGGATTTCTTGTTGATCTTCTGGGGGAGGGGCCTGTTGTAGTGATTCTCAAGTGTCTGCCCCAGGCAGAATTGCACCGCCCTTACCAGGGGCCCGGGTGAGTAATCCGCTCAGGTTTGCTTTCAGGAGCTTTTGTTCTTTGAGCGCTTTCTGTAGAGTTCCGGAGGACGGGAATACAAATGGCAGCCTCCTGGTCTCCGGCCTGGAGGAGCCGAGAGCCCAGGGCCCCACTCCTCAGTGCGCCCTCAGAGAACAGCCCCCAGTTACTCCCGTCTGCCTGACTTCTGGCCGCGCTCCGAGCTCACCGAGCCTGTGACTGGTTCAAGGTAACACCGAGCTGCGATCTTACTGTCGGCTCTGTCTCTGTAGCCGGCTTTCCTGTTCCAATACCCGCAAGCTCTGCGACACTCAGACACCCCCGATCCTTCTGTGACCCTGCGGGACCTGAGGCCACGCTGACCCCGGGTGGGCTTCGCCCCAGTTTAGCCTCTGGAGCGATGTCCCTCAGCGGAACAGACTTTTAAAAGTCCTGATTTTGTGCTCCGTTGCTCTGTCGCTTGCCGGGAGCCGGCCCCTCCCCCCGGGGTCTATCTTCCCGTCGCTTTGGATTCACTTCTCCGCCGGTCCTACCTTTCAGAAAGTGGTTGTTTTTCTGTTTCCAGAATTGCTTTTCTTCTTCTCTTCGATCTGCCGATGGATTTTCAGGTGTTTGCAATCTTTAGATAAGCTATCTAGCTGATCTCCGGCTAGCTGAAGTAGTCTCAGCCTGCTACTTCTCCGCCATCTTGACTCCTCCCTCCAAATTTTATTTATTTGTTTGTTTATATTTTTTAAGCTTTGATTAAATTCCAGTTAGCTAACGTACAGTGTTATATTAGTTTCAGGTATATAACATAGTGATTCAAAATTCCGTACATCACCACAAGTACACTCCTTAATCTCTATCATCTATTTCACCCGTTTCCCCAGCTCCCTGCCCTCTGGAACCCATTAGTTGTTCTCTATAGTTAAGGCTATGTTTCTTGATTTGTCTCTCTCTTTTTCTTCCTTTGCCTGTTTTGTTTCTTTTTTTTTTCAAGTCTGTATTTAAATTACAGTTAGTTAATGAACAGTGTAATATTAATTTCAGGAATAGAATTTGTGTGATTAGTCACTTACATATAACACCCAGTGCCCATCACAAGTGCTCTTCTTAATACCCATCACCCGTGTAACCTATTCCTCCAACCATTCCCTCCAGCAACCCTCAGTTTTTTCTCTATAGTTAATAGTCTTTTTTCTGGTTTGCCTCTCTTCCCCCTCCCCAAACCATATTCATCTGTTTTGTTTCTTAAATTTTACATGCGATTGAAATCATATGGTATTTGTCTTTCTCTGACTGACTTAGTTTGCTTAGCATTATAATCTCCAGTTCCACCCATGTCATTGCAGATTGCATTCTTTTTCTTTTTATGGCTGAATACTATTCCATTTTATATGGCTAATATACTATGGCTTAATACTATTACATTGTATATATATACCACATCTTTAAACATTCATCTAGTGGTAAACACTTGGCCTGCTTCCAAAATTTGGCTATTGTAAATAATGTTGCTATAAACATAGGGGTGCATGTGTCCCTTTGAAATAGTGTTTTATTAACATGGGTGGAACAGGAGGATATTATACTAAGTGAAATAAGTCAGAGAAAGATATCATACAGTTTCACTCATATGTGAAATATAAGAAACAGCACAGAGGATCATAAGGGAATGGAGGGAAAACTGAATGGGAAAAAAACAGAGGGAGACAAACTGTGAGAGATTCTTCTTCTTCTTTGTATTTTTTTTTTTTAAGATTTTACTTATGTATTTGAGAGAGAAAGAGAAAGAGAAAGAAAACACAAGCAGGTGGAGAGGAAGAGGGAGAGAGAGAAGCAGACTTCCTCCTGAGCAGGGAGTCGTGTGGCTCCATCCCAGGACCCTGAGATCATGACCTGAGCTGAAGGCAGATGCTTAACCAGCTGAGCTCCCAGGTGCCCCACCATGAGAGGCTCTTGATTCCAGGAAACAAACTGAAGGTTGTGGAAAGGGAGGTGGGTGGGGGGACGGGGTAACTGGGTGATGGGCATTAAGGAGGGCAGGTGATAGGATGAGCACTGGGTGTTATATGCAACTAATGAATCATTGAACAGACATCAAAAACTAATAATGTACTGTATGTTGGCTATTGAATTTAAATTTTTTTTAAAAAGAAATAATGTTTTTGTATTCTTTGGGTAAATATCCATGGTGCAATTCCTGGATCATAGGGTAGATCTATTTTTACCTTTTTGAGAATCCCCATACTGATTTTTTGTTTGTTGGTTGGTTGGGTTTTTTTTTTTTAATATATATTTTTTTATTATTTATTTGACAGAGATCACAAGTAGGCAGAGAGCGAGGGGGGGGGGGGGAGCAGGCTCCCCGCTGAGCAGAGAGCCCAATGCAGGGCTTGATCCCAGGACCCTGAGATCAGGACCTGAGTGGAAGGCAGAGGCTTAACCCACTGAGCCACCCGGCGCCCCTCCATACTGTTTTTCAGAGTGGCTGCACCAGTTTGCATTCCCACTAACAGTGCATAAGGGTTCCTTTTTTTCCACCTCCTCACAAACACCTGTTGTTTCTTGTGTTGTGATTTTAGTTATTCTGACATAGGTGTGAGGACATAGGCCATTGTAGTTTTGATTTGTATTTCCCTGATGATAAGTGATAATGAACATCTTTTCATGTATCTGTTGGCCAACTGTATGTCTTCTTTGGAGAGATGTCTGCTCATTTCTTTTGTCCATTTTTAAATTGGATTTTTTGGGTTTTGGGTGTTGTGTTTAATAAGTTCCTTATATATTTTGGATACTAACCCTTTATTGGATATCTCACTTGCAAATATCTTCTTCGATTTCTTAGGTTGCCTTTTAGTTTTGTTAATTGTTTCCTTCACTCTGCAGAAGCTTTTTATTTTGTCATAGTGCCAGTAGTTTATTTTTGCTTTTGTTTCATTGCCCTCAGGACACCTATCCAGAAAGAAATTGGTATAGCCAATGGCAGAGAAGTTACTGCCTGTGTTCTCTTCTAGAATTTTTATGGTTTCACTCTCAAATTTGGGTCTTTAATCCATTTTGAATTTATTTTTGTGTGTGGTGTAAGAAAGTGGTCCAGTTTCTTTCTTTCTTTCTTCCTTCCTATCTTCCTTCCTTCCTTTCTTTCTATGTTGCTTTCCAGTTTTCCCAAGAGAAGAAATCCAAATATATCACTAAAGAATATCAGCAAACCATGAAAGAAAGATGAAAGGATCACAGAAAATCTTCAGAAACAACCATGAAACAAATAACAAAATAACAGTAAGTACATATCTATCAATAATTACTTTGAATGTGAATGGACTAAATGCTCCAATAAAAAATATAGGGTGTCTGAATGGATAAAAAAGCAAGACCCATCTATATGCTGCTTACAGAGTGACTCATTTTAGACCTATAGGCACTGCAGATTGCAAGTGAGGGGATGGAGAAACATCTACCTTGCAAATGGATGTCAAAAGAATACTGGAGCAGCAATACTTATATGAGACAAAGTAGACTTATTACAAAGACTATAACAAGAGACAAAGAAGGACACTATATAATAATAAAGGGGACAATCAAACAAGAAGATGTAACAATTACAAATATTTTTGCACCCAATATAGGAGCATCCAAATATATAAAACAGTTAAAAACAAACATAAAGGAACCAATCAGTAATAATACAATAGTAGAAGACTTTACTTTTTTCAAGGATTTTATTTATATGAGAGAGATTATGAGGGGAGGGCAGGGAGAGGACAAGCAGACTCCCCAGTGAGTGAGGAGCCCAATGTGGGACTCAATCCCAGGATCCTGAGATCATGACCTGAGCTGAAGTCAGAAACTTAACCTACTGAACCACCCAGGAACCCCAGTAGGGGACTTTTAACACCCCACTTATATCACTGGACATATCATCTAAACAGAAAATCAAGAAGGCAACAACAGCTTTGAATAACACACTGGAACAGATGGATTTAATGGATATTTTCAGAGCATTCTATCCTAAAACAGCATCATACACATTTTTTTCAAGACACAGTACATTCTCCAGTTAGATCGCATATTTGGCCACAAAAGAAGTCTCAACAAATTGAAGATCTAAGTGATAGATCATGCATCTTCTTTGACCAAACACAATGAAACTAGAAGTAAACTGCAAGAAAAAAATCTGGAAAGACTACAAGTACATAGAGGTTAAATAACTGCTACTGAATAATGAACAAGTCATCCAGGAAATAAAAGAAGAAATAAAAAATACATAGAAACAAATATTCAGAATTTTAATATCTTAATAGGTGGCCACCTTTGTAAAGATTTTTTTTTCTCCATTGTGCTCTCCTTTTTTTCAAATTTTTAAAAAGTTTTAAAAATTTTATTTTTGTCCCAGTATGGTTAACATGTTCTCTGTCCTATAATAAATTCCTACTTTGTATTATGATGGTAGAAAATATAACGATGTGTTGGTAAAACATATACACACACATAACAGCAACAACAAAGAAACGGTCTCTCGTATACACAATGCTCAAAATTGTTAGATAAATGTTCCAGTCTAAGGCTCTAAATATATGGATGCCTGGATAATTAATATTTTGGATAATTAATATTTTTCTAAATTCTGTTATTTCAAGAAGAATACAGTTTTGTGTCTACATAATTCTACACTCTTTGATAAGAAGAAAAATAGTTTGTGGTAGGATTTTTAAAAATCTGCATGTCACGTTTGGAGCCCTTCTTTTGAAAGTATTGCTTTAAATAAAATAGAAACCCCTGAGGTCTGGGAAATGACTTATGTGGGCATGGGGAGGGGAGGCACCTGGGAGTTGCTGATGAGTATTGCTCATCAAGACTACACTCCTAATTTGAAAGTTGGCAGAAAGAAATCTATTGGAAGGACATCTCCACCCACATGCTCAGAATTTCTTCAAAAATTTTTAAAAGATTTTTTTATTTGAAAGAGAGAGAGAGTGGGCACCTGTGAGTGGGGGGGAGGGGCAGAGCGAAAGAATCCATGCAGACTCCCTGCTGAGTGAGGAGCCCCCTGTGGGTCTTGATCTCACAACCCATGAAATCATGACCTGAGCTGAAACCAGACAGTTAACCCACTGAGCTACCCAGGTGCCACAAGTGCTCAGAACTTTAAACGGAGGGTTAATGTGAGAAAATGTGAAAGGGAGTCATCCAGATAAAACAGAAAATAGAGGAACTCCTCTAGGAAAAGGTACCACATATCATAGTAATTTCAACAAAAGATGAAACATAAGAGAAATCTCTTCCTTTCTCTACACACCTGTTAGGATTATGACAGAGGAGTTCCATGTAGGATTTCATTTGAGAAAAAGGAATTTCAGCAACTGTGGTTGGGAAACCATCAGATTAGATAGCATTCATGGTCTCTTTCAACTATAAAATATGTGAGAGCAGAATGTTTATTGTATTATTATGTGTTGCAGTGAAACATATTCTGCCCTTGGGCAAAACTTTATGATTATCAGAATAGTGGGAATGCTCATCTCCTAGGCTTTTCAAAAAGTTAGATATACATGTCCTCTTCAACAGCTCTTGTCAGGCTTCAGTTTCTCTGCCTGAGAAATGTCTGGCTTTGTCCATGGCCCCCCAGTTTGCCAATGGGAAATTACCCTTTCAGGTGAGTTGCTCCTTTATTCATATTACCAAGGCTATGTCACTGTGGAAATATTGTAGGAATATTGTTTCAGTGGCAAAGAATCTGCAGGAAGATGAGAAATTAGGCAAACAAACAGAATGTTAATATTATAATTTTTAAAGCCCCAGAAAAGGAAAAAGACTAACCAAGAAAATACCATGTTTTTCTTCAGTACTAAAGGGAAGTCTGACCCTCTTAACTCAGGTAAAGCAACAAGTAGTTAATAGTTGCCAATATGAAGGGAAAAACTCAGCGATAGTGTTAATCTATTTTAATGGACACCTTCCATTTCCTTTTTTCATTCAGGTATGGTTCCTCTCTTTTATAGGAGGAAAGTTGGTCATCTACAGACTGGTACATTATGAAATTCTGCCTATCAGACTTTCTGTGGAAACAGGGTCTGCAAGTCTTGCTCATGGTTTTATGCTCACATAGAATATTCTGCAGAAACCCACTCTCCACTGTTAATGACAAATTCTAACATGTGTTATTTTCCTGTCAAACTTTTCATTCCCCTCATGACTATTCAAAAGATACCACTAAACTCAAATTTGAAGATTTAAAATTTATCCTCTATTTTTTCCACCCTCTCGTATCCGTCCCTCATAGGTATTCAGATTTCTTTATGAGGTGAGTATTCTGATCCTAGATTTCCATTCTATATTGTTCCATCTTCTGCTGGACATTTTAAAGCTTCTGTGTTTTCTATCTCCATGTTTAAAATCTCTTGTTCACAACTTTTCTTTCACAACTCTGAATATGATGACATCCTTCTAATAGTAGTTAATTCTTTGTTAAATATTTAATGTCTTCATCTTCCCAGGCTCCTTTTTTTCTTAGAATATTGACTTACTAATGTGCATAGGCTCAGAGCATTCAGATGGGAAAATATTTTTAACATATACAACTCTCAGGGTGCCTGGGTGGCTCAGTTGGTTAAACATCTGCCTTTGGCCCAGGTCATCATCTCATTCTCCCTCTGCCCCTCCTCCCTGCTTGTGCTCGCGCTCTCTCTCTCTCTCTCTCTCTCTCTGTCCCCCTCTCTCCCTCTCTCTCTCAAATAAATAAAATCTTAAAAATTTATATAAATAAAATAAATAAGTAAATAAATAAATAAATATACAAATCTTCAAAAATTTACTTATTCACCAAATGCTTTAGTGCATCTTGCTAAGATTATATTAAATTTTACTTTATCTATTAGAATCTATCATGGTGGATTAATCTTTCTTCTAAATTATGTCTAATCATTTGTAGAATGTCTCTCCCCAGATTAAAGGAGATTTGGTAAAGACCCAACTTATATAATGACTATAAAATATTGATTGGGGTGACTTTCTTCCCCAAATGGACTCTTGTCCAAAATTACAATTTGGTTGTCCTCATAGATTTTTCATACTAAATACCAGAGTTTTCTTTACTTTAGTTTTATAAAAATCTAGTTTATGTAATTTTGTTATAATTTCTCTGAAACTTAGGTGACTATATATTTGGTAAGACACCATTATAGGAATGACATCAAGAAAAGTGATAAGCCAAGTTAAAGATTTCCAGGTTTCCATAGACAACATATATTACCTGTATTAATACACAGGCAGATGGGCTTGGCCGAATTTCCCCAAATTCACTCTAGAAAGAGGAGTTATTGCATCATTTAGTCTTTCTCAATTCTCACAGAAGACTACTGGCAACAATTGTTGGCATAAAAATCACCAAAACAAAAATTCCACTCTATAAGTGTGATTTCATGAGGGATTTAAATATTTAACAAAGTCAAAACTTATTATTTACTCATATCCATTAGTTTATTTCATCCAAGTAGTTTAAAAAAAAAAAAGTTAAACACTTACTAGAAGTCACATCTCCTTTAGAAATTCATTTTGAAATATAAGTTTGTTTTGTTTGCCAGGGAACTAATTTATAGTATTTACAAGTTAATTCATCTTAAATGTGTTGTGTATGCTATCACTTCAAAGGTAAATTGTGAATAAATAAAACCAAATACCTAACTACTTCAAGTATTCATCTTTGGGTAATTTCTGCTCTAATCTCTGACTGAAACATAATCAATTTGCATATTTCCTCTCAGTCTGTTGATTAAGGGACCTAATACTCTCACAAAGTAATTTACTTAACATGAGCAATTATGTACATCTCAAGCATCCCCATTCACAATACATGTTCTGGGACTTCTGAAAAGATGACTTCATTTCATGTTAATTATATTGAAATTAAAAATCCCACCAGAAACATAAGGTCATGTTCTCAAGATTCACCTCATTTCCTTTCTCTGAGTAAATATATGAGATTTACCATGCTTCTACAGGCAGCAATGAAACTTTTAAACAAACTAATCTTAGTACCTAGGATTTTGTCTGGAAAAATATTAGACTGTTTTGGTGGACTCAGTAAAGTTTTAATCATCTTGGGAGGCCAAAGTGGATATAACTCTATTGTGAGTATGTGTGTGTGCCTGTGTGTCTTTGTATCTGTACACCCATGATTTAGTTCTTCATCAAAAATACCAAAGATCATTATGTTGCTTTGTAGGAGGTTAAATGAGAAGCAGCTCATCCAGCCTCCTACGGGGGAAAGTGATCTCTTTGGAGGTTTTTATAGTGGTTGCCCTTCTGATATTATGTAATAATTTATGTCTCTTATCTTTGGTACCACCATGTCATTTACACTGTAATTATGATTTACAGGTTATTTAGTTGTATTATTTTGGTTTGCATACAATGAGGTTTTTCTATGGTTTTGTTTTGGAGGGGGCATTTTGATAATTTTTTAAGGATTTGTACATGTTGATATAAGTTAACTCCTATCCTTATCAAAATTCCTTAGGATAACATAATGACCTCCATATTTCATTTTGCATTCCTCTTATTTAATTTGGACTCAGTGGCCCTGAAAATAAACAAACACAATGCTTTTAGGTTCTCTCCATTTCTTTGTATTATCCTTAGCCTTGAATTTATCCCAAATTTTGCACTTGACTTATTCTTTTTTTTTTTTTTAAGATTTATTTATTTATTTGAGAGAGGAGCAGAGGGAAAGAGAGAAAAAGAATACTAAGCAGATTCCCCACTGAGTGTGGAGCCCAATGTGGGGCTTGATTTGGAGCCAAATGGCCTGAGCCAAAACCAAGAGTTGGACATTTAACCAACTGTGTCATCCAGGTGCTCTGTTGATTTGGTCTTTAAAATATTTTGCATTTTGGGGTTAGAAAAACTGTGAGGGCTGAATGAGGACCCACTTCTTGTATCCTGGGTCACAGAATTTCAGCTGACTGGCACTTTTGTACATAAAAGGTACATAGCAGGAAAATTTCTGGATCTCCAGATATTTCTTTAACCTCTGAATTAACTCTCCCATAGCCATCTATAATGAACTCAGTTTAGGATTTTAATTAATGTGCTAAAGCCAATGTCCTGAATTAAGCAGAGAGCCTTTTGGGGATATGATATAAAGGTATAACTCTTTGGGTATATCTTAGATATGGACTCAACATGGTAAGTCCATATTGAAAACTCACCAGATTTGTTGTTATGACCATCACAGAAGTCCCCGAATAAGATCTCTCTGATGAGTTGCCTGTACTCTGAACATATTCAAAGGAAAATTATTTACTCCTTTGGGATATTTCTGGAGACTTTCTTACACTTTACCATAAGGTAACCATAATAAATACTACAGTTTTGTTGTTTCTTTTCTGTGGCTGCCATACTTCGCTTTTCCAATACTGCCAGAAATAGCAGTTGGACTTTTATTTCTTGCCTTTATGAGCTTGGCTTTTAAGCAGATTCAGGGAAAGAAATGCAGGAAGAATTTCCTCCTGCCCAGTAAGTCTTTCTCATCCAACAACAAAACAAAACAAAACAAAACAAAGACTGCTACTATCTCCTTAGTACACTGTATAAATCAACTTTAGGAAATTGTATTTTCATCTTATACATGAAGTTATGAAGCAAAAACTGGACCTCTTTTAAGGAAAAGGAACCAATTATATGCAAGAATATGCTTGAAAATAAGCAGCAATCATGGCAAGTTTTTTGTTTGCATGCTGTAATTTAATCCTTCTTCCTTTCAATAAACGTAGGAAGTTTATTGGCATCGACATAATTTAGTCTGGAGATAATGATACGACAAGCAAACCATTTTATTTTCTCTAGCTTAGCCAAGAGAACATATTCAACAAAAAGATTTTATGTAACTGTGGAGTCTAAGATTTTTCTTTTTCCCCAAAGATGTTCAAAATCCAGGGTGTCGAGAGAGAAAACTCCATTACTTCAAATTAGTTATTTCCCCAAAGTTAAATAAGTGGTAATAGTTGATCTAAGAATATAGAAGATGGAACATTCCAAAGATTAATCAATTTTTGTCAGCTTTGCTCCTTTTATGTTGGTTTAAATGAAGATATCAATATGTTTGTTAGAAATGACTGGCACAATATTAAAAGACCAGTTAATTTTATTAAATCTTATTATAATAATTCTTAATTTCACCAGAGACTACCAATGGACTCATTAAGAAATTATCTCAAATGTATTATTAAACACCATACTTATTCATCATAAAATCTCTAACCATTAGCTGTAAATGTACCTTTTCTTCCTGTAATATTGGAAGCTTGATTGTATTAACAAATGCAAAATATACACTATTTTATTTCTGAAAAGTAGTCTTTCCTTTGGTATTTCTTTCTTAGTTTCTAGTCAAACTTTTTTTTTAAGTGAGAGTGAAAGAGGTAGCAGGAAGGAGAGGGAGACAGACAATTTTAAGCAGACTCCACAGCCACTGTAGAGCCTGATGTGGGGCTTGATCTCACATCCCTGAGATCATGACATGAGCTGAAATCAAGTGTTGGACACTTGACCAAGTATCACACCTGACTGAGCCACCCAGCTGCTGCTTCTAGTCAGATGAAATTTGCAACCAAATGAATTCAATAGTTGAAAATGCTTAAACATATAAGCAAAGTATAAGTAAAGATCGTATATATACAATAGGTATATGATGAGTTTGTCAGGCTATTAGAAAATATGAATTTTAAAGATTTTATTTATTAATTTGACAGAGAGAAATTACAAGTAGATGGAGAGGCAGGCAGAGAGAGAGAGAGATAGGGAAGCAGGCTCCCTGCTGAGCAGAGAGCCGGACGCGGGACTCGATCCCAGGACACTGAGATCATGACCTGAGCCGAAGGCAGCGGCTTAACCCACTGAGCCACCCAGGCGCCTCCTATTTCCTTTATTCTTAACAATTTTAAAATTCAGGGCACCTGGGTGGCTCAGTGGGTTAAGCCGCTGCCTTCGGCTCAGGTCATGATCTCAGTGTCCTGGGATCGAGTCCCGCGTCCGGCTCTCTGCTCAGCAGGGAGCCTGCTTCCCTATCTCTCTCTCTCTCTGCCTGCCTCTCTGCCTGCTTGTGATTTCTCTCTGTCAAATAAATAAATAAAATCTTTAAAAAAAAAGCCTTTATAAAAAAAAAAAAGAATAAAGGAAATACTTTCTTTCCTAAGTTTACATGAATTTACCTACTGTGGAAGCATATTTGATGGCATAATTTTAAGGTCAAACTTACCCTTTACTTGCATGCATCTGGGACTAGAACTTTCTAATACCTTACTGCTATGGTATCTGTGTAAACTGGCTTCAGAGACTAAAACAGTTTGAATCAATACAGTTAAACACCATTCACCTTTTCATTTGCTTATCTATTCATATGCTCCCTCATTCATTTGACATATACTTATCGAATATGCACCGAACACCATGCACTGTATTAGGCACTAGAGATAGAAAGATAAGACACAGACCTCGCCCTTCTGTAGCTCATAGAGTCACAGAAAAAAGTGACATACTCATAGTAAAAAAGTAAAAGTAAAAAAGTGACATATTAATAGTAAAATAAATAATGGAAGTTTATATGTAAATCGGTGATTTTACAAGATAGGGGTTGATTTGCTCTATATAGAAAAACCAATGAATAATTCCAGAGGAAACGATACCTGAGTTGGATTTTGAAGCATCATTAAGGGGCATTGAGACCCAGTTGGCTGTAAGCAAGATGACCTATTATGAAAAAATACAGAGTCATGGAAACATATAGTTTATTCAGGGAGAGAGGAAAAAAATAAGAAGGAAACAGTGATAAGAATAAAATGCCGGGAAACACCGCCACTTCAGGAAGGAAGACACAGCTAAACAGACGGAGAAAGAGAAGTCAGAGAGACATTAGGAAACCTGGATAGAGCTGTGTTTCCAAATTCAAGGGAAGAGAGGGACGCCTGGGTGGCTCAGTTGGTTGAGTGGCTGCCTTCGGCTCAGGTCATGATCCCAGCGTCCTGGGATCGAGTCCCACATCGGGCTCCTTGCTTGGCGGGGAGCCTGCTTCTCCCTCTGCCTCTGCCTGCCACTCT
The DNA here is from genome assembly GCF_011764305.1 of Mustela putorius furo. Taxonomy (NCBI): domain Eukaryota; kingdom Metazoa; phylum Chordata; class Mammalia; order Carnivora; family Mustelidae; genus Mustela; species Mustela putorius. The sequence goes on from NW_025421998.1 coordinate 36,853,655, forward strand.
GTCTGCCTGTGCTTGCTCTCGCTTCTCTCTCTATGACAAATAAATAAATAAAATCTTTAAAAAAAAAAAAGTATTTCAGAAAGAAGTAGACAGCCTATCAATGCTGAGGAAATGACAAGATAAAGCTTAAAAATTATAAAGGGCAGTTAGATCAGTAGCACCTTACCAAGAGCATGTTCAGGAGAGTGAAGAGAATAAAATTCCTAAATCTTTCCTGCTCTTCTTTTTTTTTTTTTTTTAAGATTTTATTTATTTATTTGACAGACTGAGATCACAAGTAGGCAGAGAGAGAGGGGGAAGCAGCCTTCCCGCTGAGCAAGGAGCCCGATGTGGGGTTCGGTGTGGGGCTCAATGTGGGGCTCGATCCCAGGACCCTGAGATCATGACCCGAGCTGAAGGCAGAGGCTCAGCCCACTGAGCCACCCAGGCACCCTCTTCTATTTCCTGTTCTTGAGGAAAACTGAAGATAAAGATAAAACTTTCACCATTAGAAAGTTCATATCCTACTTAGGGACATATAAATGTATTTGTAATATGAGTTAGCCCTATGCTGCTGTGGAGTGAGCATGAGGTGGAGGTAATTATGGAAAGGAAAGCTTTGATGGAGGCTAGAAGAGGAATAAGGAAAGAAATCAAGCACAAGGCTTTCTACAGATAAGGGAACACAAGACCAGGGGACGTGGTGGCATCTGAAAACCTACAAGGACTCTGTGGGAATTGTATGAAGGAGTAAAGGTATAAACTTTATAATTTCACTCAACAGGAATAGAGTATAAGTGCAAGCTTTATCAATGCAAGTACTTGGAACTTACCTATTTAGAGAGTGACATCCTATCACCTCTAAACAGGGAGAATCATTTCCTACCAAGGCAGATCCATGAGAGTTCAAACAGCTGACATGACAGGAAGGCTGAAGTTGGGGGAAACAACAATGTTGAGGATATTTAGATGCACTTAAATGATTAATATTCTGTGAGATTTACTTTTATCTTAATACCTCAAAAATTAAAAAATTAAATACATTCAATAAACTGCCACCATATACTATTACTTGTGAATATGTCATGTAGTCAATTTTCTTTTCTAGGTTTCAGTAGGGATTAATGACCCTGCTAGTGATATGTCTTTACTTAAACTTCTAAAAACATTTCTGATAAGATAGATGTTGTTCTCAAGGAAACTAGATATTCTTATATTTTTGTAGTGTAACTCTTTTATTTACTGCATCCCCATTGAGGTCCCTGCATTTTTTACTTACACACAAGAAATAAGTGTGTACTTATAGGTTATTGTCCATGATTTAAAAGTCCCAACAAAAATCATATATTTATATATTATAAGGCGACACAAGCTACCGTATATCAAATGTGATCTTTGAATTAAAATGTTTTTTAAAACACAAGTTCATGGGAAGAATAATAATGGGAAAAGGGTGCTTCCTTGGTGGGAAGTTTAGGAAAACCCCATTAGGTGCTGTTTAAAATTCATGCTGACAAAAACAAATCTTTAGCTAGACAGACTCAAAAGTTCACACCAACAGGAGAGATGATTTAAGCCACATCTATCTAGATTTAGGACATTTGGCAATTTAGCATCTGTGTTCCCAATAAAAGTCAATAAAATCTCTTTTCCAAACTGAAAAGCAAGATAAGAAAAGAGAATCTTTTAAAAATATTTTTTAATTTTTATATAAACATATAATGTATTATTAGCCCCAGGGGTACAGGTCTGTGAATCACCAGGTTTACACACTTCACAGCCCTTATCATAGCACATACCCTCCCCAATGACCATAACCCCACCACCATCTCCCCACCCTCCACCCCCACCAGCAACCCCCAGTTTGTTTTGTGAGATTAAGAGTCTCTTATGGTTTGTCTCCCTCCCTCCCTACCCCCAAAACTCCCCACATTGCATCTCCACTTTCTTATATCAGGGAGATCACAAGTCTTTCTCCGAATGACTTAAGAAAAGAGAATCTTAACTAAACTGTGGTCTGAGGCTCATGTTTCCAAGGAATAGGGACTTATGATGATTAAAATTCCTTAAAATCAAATGAAATATATTTGATGGGGACAATGCCCTGTCTTCAAGACTCAACCAGTCTCCTTTCCTGAAATCTGCACATGGAAATGAAATTATGTGGAGTATATACATTAAGAAAGAGTAGGCTGAAATACATCAAAAAGGTCATAGATTTAATTCCCTGAAGTGTACATTTCTCAAATTGTTCATCATTATTCCTTGTTCTCCTTCCACTAGCAAGTGGAACAGGGAGACAAAAATATATTAATATGTTCCAACCATTATCAGTGCAAGTAACTAATAAATATCTTTCCTTGGACAAAAATGAGCCTGGTTATACATCAAAGATAAGATTTGTTGATCCAAGAATGAGTCACTTAATCATTTGTATTCTACCTACAACCAAGTGTGAGAAATTGTGGAAATAACTTTGTATAAGCTGAATTGGCTTGTTCTTTTGCTCTTCCTTGAACATATTCTGAAAGTTAAGTCACTCACTGCTGGAATGGCACAAGAATCTGCAAATCAAGCTGAAATGCAAATGAAAACAAAATCGGTAATTCAGAAATGGAGGTAAACTGCTCTACTTCCACTTTGTAATACTAGTCACTGTTTCTACCTTTCTCTCATATCATTGGGTCTTCCATTCTGGCTTCACTCTTCATTCACTTCTGATAAAAAGATGACATGATTTAAGACTCTTTATCTTGCCTCTTATGATACATTCCTTGGGGACACTACATTGGCTCCTTGTTTGTGGACAATGGGCGCCTCAGTCCTTGGGGACTCAGATGTGAAATTTCCAGCATGAAGAAGATGGTTGACTAGGTGAATTACAGTCCTGTGAGTACCAACCCAGAACTAGGATGGGTTTCATTTATAAGAAGCAAATACCAGACTGGCTGTAACTCTTTCTTATTCAGTTTCAGGGACTCACAGGCATCAATCTAAGTCAACTTTGACTAGTTATATTTGGTAACTAGTTTAGCATGAGCTGTTCAATCTTAAAAGTCTAAAATATTAATACAGCCTCAGAGATTTTGAGCACATATCAAGAAGTCTAGCATGTATATAATTGGAGTTACAGAAAAAGAGGAAAGGAAAATGAAGGCAGAAAATTTTTTTGAAGAAATAATGGTCCAAATTTTGCCAAATTTGGTGGAAAAAAATTAAAACAAGAAGTCTCCATAAGTTTTAAAGATAACTGCAAAGAAAACTACAGCTAGGCACATCTTAGTCAAACTTCTGAAAATCAAAGATTAAGAGAAAATCTTAAAAGCAGTCAGAGAAAAATGCACATTATATACTGGAAAACAACAATAAAAAAGATGGCTGACTTCAAATTAGACACAATGTAACTCAGAAAATAAGTAACCACATCTTTAAATCGCCAAAAGAAAAAGAAATCTGTAAACACAGAGTTTTGCTCTTCTAAAATGAAAATGAAAAAAGATATTTTCAGAGAGCCAAGAGCTGAGAGAATTCATCCCCAAAACATTCTCATTATAATTAAGTAAAATGCAGTTTTCTAGGTGGAAGGGATCCGTCATCAGACGGAAAAACCAGCTTAACAGAAATGGTTGAAGAGAAATTCAGAAATTATAAATATGTGAGTTAGCATAAAAGAGATTTTTTTCTTCTCTCATTTAAAAATATATAAATTATTGTGCAGTTCAAAATATAAATAGGTGCAATGTATGACAACAGTAGCAAAAAGAATATGGGTTGCATATATGACAAATATGAAAAATATTTTTCCAAAATTCTTATATTTTACATGAAGTGGTACAAAATTAATCCTGAGAAGGCAAAAATTAAGTAAGAATACATAAGTGTACCCCCTAAAGCAATCACTTGAAAAGTAACCTAGGAATAATAGCTATAAAAGGTAACAGAAGAATAAAGTGAAATGCTAATGTATTTAGTTATCCCAAAAATAAGGCAGGAAAGAAGGAAAAATAAAGATAAGCAACAGAAAAATGGCAAAAGGCAGACTTCAGGCCAATCACGTCAATAATTGCATTAAGGTAGAGATTTTTAGATTGGATAAAATAGCAAAACCCTTTTATATGAATTCTGCAAAAGATGCATGTTAAACATAAAGACACAGGTAGATGGAAATAAAAGAACGGGAAAAGATAACTAAAGCATAAGAAAGCTGGAGTGGTTATATTAATATCAAGCAAAAAATTCAAGGTAAGAGATACTTATTACAACACAAAAGGATTAATTGACCTAAAAGAGCAACCAGAAATTTATATGCATCTAATAAGAGAGTCTCAAAATGATGTACCAAAAACAGACAAATTAAAGACAGAAACAGGCAAATCCACAATGATAGTGGGGTCCTGTGCCTCAGTGAAAAACTGGAAGAGTGGGAAATTTTCCTCTCCAGTCTTCCTTCATGACCTGTCATCTCTAGTCATGGTAGCACTATAGCTCTTCTACCTGTGATAGATCTGCAATGGAAAGGGATCATCCATAGATAATCCATGTCCAGCTTATTCTTCAAAGGCTCAATCCTTCCCCATTTCTGGCCAGCAGTGATATTCAGCATATTTTACATTCAAGTCCCTGTGAACTGTGGACCTGTCAGAGAAAACTCTGGATCAAGAGGTAGGCATCATCCCAGTGGTCCATCTGAACCTAGAAAAGCATGTCCTCCTACCCCAGCTTGAGGCTTGCAAGGGGTCCCTCCTGATAGCTATACTCCTCACCCTTGCCACTGCTCCCAGGATGATTTTCTCTTTGACATTAATCCGCTTTGCATTACAATATTCCATTATATATAAATACCTAAAACTCTGTCACCACTGGGTAACTCTCCCACTGCACTGCTGCTGCCTAACCAAAAGTGGGACCTCAATCTGTCGTTTGCCTTTGAAGAAGCAGGAGGAAGTCTGGGGGTGGGGGTGTGGGGAATGCTTTCCATTCTCCCTTGCGTAGGGAGAATTTGATGATTCCTGTGCTGTGTATGGTTGACTCTCACCCAAGTAGTAGAGCAAAGATTAAAGGCATTTCCTTCCCCTTATGTGAAGACACAAGTTGATCCCTTCACCGGAAACTGGCTGAGAGAAATTAATTCATGTTTGTTTACACCCACATGTCATCAGCTTTAATTGTCCCTCTGAGCCATCACATCTCAAAGAGGCTTCTGTATTTATTTCTAAGGTACTGTCTTTAGCAGGAGGATATCTATCCATACCTATGTGAACATGTTCAATCAACCATCCTAAGATATTGGCAAGTCTTATCCCCAGGGCTTCATTAAACAGAACTACTCACTCTGCCTTAAAATGCTCCTTGCTGCACCCTCTTTTTATCCTTCCTGGGAGTATGGTTCATGGGCCACTTCCCTTCAGCCCTACCCATCTCAGGTCACTGTTTTGCAACAGAGTAAAGCTTAATGCTCCATGGACCCCCTTGGCCTTGTAAGCTGAGCAAACTGATTCAAGGTGATTATGCCACCACACCTCACTTAAATAGTGCACAACTCATTCTCTCTAAGACATGATTTTTGCACTAGGGAGTATGAGTCTCAGCATTGAGCAATCCAAATCTCTTTCTTTAATTATGCTTCACATTTCAAAAGAGAAAAAGTTCCTTTTTTCCTCCTCTTTTTAACATTAGAAGAAATGTGAAATTATTCTGAAGAAACAAAGTTGCTTTTTTTTTTTCACATAACAAATGTAGGTTTGTAATTTCTATAGAAAATCAAAGTATCTATTTGTAATCACCTACTATTCATAGACTTGGAAAAGCTTTAATAAGAAAAGGCAAAAAGTAACCACTATTGCATGCTAATGTGTACTTCTTAACTTCCCGGCTTCTTTCCACCTTCATTCTAAAAGTAATAGACCTGAAGCCCCATAGAATTCAGACTGATCTTCTGTTCTTTCATTCTGTGTGTTTGAAAGGCATGGTGCTTTTCCATGAAGTTAGCATTTCCTGACTTCTGTAAGGATGAAAAAATGTTTGCAGTATTTGATTTATAAGTTCCACAGGGAGTAGGTGCTGTCTGTACAAGTCTCTGTGATCGAGGTGGTGATTAATCTCCAGGTAAGAATGGAAACATGGCAGGTAGAGGAAGTCACACTAGTTATTTCTTGCTCAAAATAGATAACTATGGCTATTAAGCAAGAAGCAACACAGTCTGACACAAATTAACTTCTGCTTTTTATTACCAGGGAAGGAAAAATTGGCCATTTATATCATCAGATAATTGCCCCCCACCCCAATGTGGTTTTAAAGTCTTGTTTACAAATCAGTGATTCCAATCTGAAGTAGAGGCTGGGACTGTAATACAAGCATATGATGAAGCTTTGAGATGTGATTGTTCCCTGGAAGTTCATTTATTCATTCATTTAAAGAATAGCTATTGATTGTCAATAATATACAAGGCACTAAGATGACCATTTAAATCTACAGGGGGAAAAGGGAAACAATAAAAAAAGCTTTCACTGGATACATCTGAAATTAGAAAAATCCTCAGAAAGGTTGGCTGGGCTGTGGAGAATAAAATCTGGGCACTACTGACCTGACCTTAATGGATTATTTAAAGTCATTACCATCATTTCTTTCATCATGAAATAGTTAAGTGATTTATTTAGGAAAGATGTTCTAGGAATTCATTTAAAAAATAGTTTATAGATTCGTAATCTGTTTAGTGAAATGAATTGCAGAATATCAGATATGGTCAAAAATACTGAGAACCTGGACCTCCTGTGCTGCTAATGCACATGCAATTTGTTACCAGCTCTTAGAAAACAAATTGCAAGTCTCTTGCAAAACTGAACATAAACACATTTTACAACTGTAGCTGTAGCAGAACTTAGTAACATAACCACTACAGATTTGTTGTGAAGTTGCTGCCAGCCTGGGACAAGAACTACAAGTTCCTAGATTCCTGGTATCTAGTGTAGTCTGTATGCTTAGCTCTGACCAACAGAATGTGAACAGAATACTATGAGTGGCATTCCCAAACCAAAGTGGTGATCTGTTGTCTTCCCCATGGTCCTTTCTGAGGCCACTGTAGGGCCAAGTGTAGAGGATGGCAGCATTACCACTTGCAGTCTGCCCAGGAGAACCAACCAACAATATTCACAGGTACCTTGGCGTGAGTGAGAAGTAATGTTTATAGTGTTCAGTTATTAAGATTTTTGAAATAGTTTATTAGCAGCAGCGGATCTACCCTAATGAATACCAAGCAATTCCATTCTTAGATTTGCTTTTGGAAATGTCTTACATATGTTCATAGGAGGATATGTTAAGAAAGTTCATAGTAATATCATTTGTAATGGCGAAAAATCTGAAAATAATCCAGATGCTCTCTGGAAAGAAAATGGATGAATAATTGCCATATATTCATAAAATAGAATACTATCCAGCAGTGACAATGAATGAATTCAATTGTATCACCTCAGATGAAATTCAGGAACATAAATGTTGAATGAAAAACTTTACTGAAGAATAGATACAGTATGATTACATTTATGTAAAATTTGAGAACATGAAAAACTAAAAATTTATTTAGGGATACATGTATATGTGGTATGTTAAAAAGAAAAACAATAGAATAACAAACAGAATTTTGAAAGTAGTTATATTTGAGGGAAGAGGCACACTAGAAGGCTTCAAAGTTAATGGTAACATTTCTTTTAACTTTCTCTCTAACCAGGTCACAAAAATATAATCCCAGCAAATGAGAATTCACCTAAACTTTTCCTGGGGTTGTATCTAAGATGCTGGGGGCTCATGTAATTCCAGAGCATTAGAGAGGGCACTCCTGACTCCCATGTTTATTAACAACTGTGTATGCTCTTTCTGAGACTTCCTTATTCTGATCTAGTCCCCAACTGCAAGTCATACAAATCCCCTTGAATCATCCTTGAGTCCTGTCTGTAAGGTATTGCCAGATTTTGCTCTGTTCCTGATGTCCCTGTCCCATTCTTGAATGTACTAGAATCACCATACTGCTTCCATGACATATGAGGCTATCTAAAGTTTTGCATTTCTTCTAGGAGTAGGAAGTCTAATTCTGCTTTACCACATTCTTTTTCAATGTTCTGAGTTATCTCAAGGCCCAGGCTTTTGAAATTACAAAACGTTTTCCTGATATTCTGTTGTAAACTCCCATTCCTGAGGATGTCACACAATCTAGTTCCTAAGTAGGGGGAAAGGTCAAGATAAAAGAATAGCTTAAGATTTCCAAATAGTATCCCATTAGAGTTTCTGGATGAAGTGCATTATTTTGGCAGTGTGATGTATTAATGAGACCTTTCTCTTTGTGAGGGACAAACACTTACCCAAGTGACATTCTGGAGACAGAGGGTACAGATGATGGGTGCTTATTCTATGAAGACGTACCATTGGTAACTGGAAGGAAACTCTGCAGATGGGCTTTTCCCAATCTCTCTCTCTCTCTCTCCATTCCTCTCTGTCCTCATGATCTTCTTCATTGACTTTTCTTACCGCTATTTGTAGTTTTGTATAGACAAATCATTCAAAATTTTTAGATAGAGCTAATCTGACTGTCTTAGGAAATTTCTTTCACTGAACAATGTTCTTTCTTTCTTTCTGAGCAATAATCAATAGCGTATAACTAGGGCGCCTGAGTGGCTCAGTTGGTTAAGTGTCTGCCTTTGGCTCAGGTCATGATCCTGGAGTCCTGAGAATGAGCCCCACGTAGGACTCCCTGCTCATAGGATTTCCCCAGTGTGGGAAGTCTGCTTCTCTTTCTCCCTTTGCCCCTGCATCTCTACACACAGAATAACCCAGAATAACCCAGCACTGCACATTTTCTAAATAAATAGATAGTTTCAACTATACTAGGTACTGATTATATCAGATACCATGTTGAGGGAAGTCTGTCAAGAAATCAAGAATAGGGCCTCTTTCTCTCTCTGATAAATAAATAAAATCTTAAAAAAAAAAAAAAGGACGCCTGTGTGGCTCAGTTGGTTAAGAAATCAAGAATAGGGGTGACTGTGTGGCTCAGTCCATTAACTACCTACCTTCAGCTCAGGTCATGATCCCAGGGTTCTGGGATCGAGCCCCATGTTGGGCTCCCTGATTAGTGGGGAGTCCACTTCTCTCTCGTCCTCTGTCCCTTCTCCTGGCTTGTGCTCTCTCTCAAATAAGTAAAGTCTTAAAAAGGAAGGAAGGAAGGAAGGAAAGAATCAAGAAAGAAGTTAAGAATAGATGTATGAGACTTATAAAATGGCAAAGACTTATTTCTCTCTGCTCCTCTCTAGTGAGGGTCAAATACCATCCCTGGAATTATCATAAGGACAACCAAATGAAAACGCTGAAAGATGGTGAGAAGGCAGTCTAAGCCAGCACTAGAGGTATGACACAGCAACAGGAAGTCTTATGTCCTTTCCTCCAAACAAAAAAAGAGACAAAGCAGACTAATTATTCCCTGACCTCTCACTTAGCCACAGAAGGCAGCCCACATAGGCTCACTGCTCTGTGGAATTTAATGGAAATCCCTTTGACACCACAAAGGAGAATTGATCAGTCAACTTTAAGTGGCTTTAGGGAAATTATAGAAATGAAAAATATAGTAACAACACAAAAAAATGGACTCAGTAGTACAGTGGAAATGACAGAGCATAGAATCAGTGAATTTGAGAGAGATTAATAAAATTCGCCCAGTCTGAAAATAGATGAAAGAAAGAAAAAGAAAGAAAGAAAGCGACCAGAGCCTGAGACCTTCAGATGTATAACAAAAGATAACAACATTCATATCATAAGAATCCCAGGAAGAGAGGAGGAAGAATGAGGCTGAAAGAGTATTTGAAGAAATAATAGATGAAAACCTCCCAAATCTGGAAAAAAACATAAAGCTACAAATTCAAAAAGCAAACTTCAAATAGGATAAGTCAAAGAAATCCACACCACCATAATTAAACTTCTGAAAACTAAAGACAATGTCTTCAATGCAGCCAGAAAAAAAAAAAAAAGGACATATTGCCCATAGGGAGTATCAGTTTGCATGACAAAACTTTTCTTGTTTGAAATTATGGAGACCAGAAAGAATTGGGACATTATTAAAGTGCTGAAATAAAATAACTTGCAGCTGCAAATTCTATATCCAGTGAAATTATCATGTAGGAATTAAACAGAAATAAAGACATGTCAGAAAAAGGAACACTAAAAGATTTCACTTTTTCTTAAATTTTGTTTTTGTTTATGTTAGTTTGTTTTTGTTAGCAGACCTACCTTTAAAGGCTGGCTGAAACAAGTTCTTCAGTTAGAAAGGAAATTATAAAAGAAAGAATCTTAGGTACCAGGAAAAAAGAAGGAATAGAAGAAAGAGAAGAACTAAGGGTATATATAATAGCCAATTCTTTCTCTCATCAGTTTTGTAAATAATATTTGATGATTGAAATAAAAACTATAGTAGTACTACCTGATACTCAAGACAATTATGTTTTAAAATGGAGAAAGTCAAGGAACTTAATTGGAAATGAACTTTCCACACTTTGCTTCGAGTGGTAAAATGATACCAGTAGATTGTATATATTGTAATACTCAAAGCAATCACTATGAGAACTATGCAAAAAAGATACACTTAAAAATACCTTAAATAAATCAGTATGAAATCCTAAGAAAAATCATTGAAATATCTCACAGGAAGACAAGAAAAGAGAAACAGAGAAAGAAAAATAAGAAACAAACAGAAAACAAGTGATAAATGGCAAATTGATTATAGCATGTTAATAATTATGTTAAATGTAAATGGTTTAAATAATGAGTAAAAGACAAAGTGGCTTTATTTTTTTTTATTAACATATAATATACTATTAGCCCCAGGGGTATAGGTCTATGAATCGTCAGGCTTACACATTTCACAGCATTCACCATAGCCCATACCCTCCCCAGTGTCCATAACCCAACTACCCTCTCCTTCTCCCTGTCCCCCGGGGCAACCCTCAGTTTATTTTGTGAGATTAAGAGTCTCTTATGGTTTGTCTCCCCCCTGATCCCATCTTGTTTCATTTTTTTCCTTCCCTACCCCGCAAGCCCCCACTCTGCCTCTCAAATTCCTCATATCAGGGAGATCATAGATAATTGTCTTTCTCTGATTGACTTATTCGCTCAGCATAATACCCTCTAGTTCCATCCATGTTGTTGCAAAATGGCAAGATTTAATTTCTTTTGATGACTGCATAGTATTACATTGTATATATACACCACATCTTCTTTATGCATGCATCTGTTGATGGACATCTAGGTTCTTTCCATACTTTGGCTATTGTGGACATTGCTGCTATAAACATTCGGGTACACATGTCCTTCTAATCACTACATTTGTATCTTTAGAGTAAATACCTAGTAGTGCTATTGCTGGGTCATAGGGTAGCTCTGTTTTCAACTTTTTGAGGAACCTATGTACTCTTTTTCAGAGTGGCTGCACCAGCTTGCATTCCCACCAGCAGGATAGGAGGGTTCCCTTTTCTCCGCATCCCTGCCAGCATCTATCATTTCCTGACTTGTTAATTTTAGCCATTCTCATTGGTGTGAGATGGTATCTCATTGTGGTTTTGATTTCTATTTCCTTGATGCTGAGTGATGTGGAGCACTTTTTCATGTGTAACAGAGTACCTTTTAAAAAATGACTGAACTAGGGACACCTGGGTGGTTCAGTCGATTAAACTGCTGCCTTTGACTCTGGTCATGATCCCAGGGTCCTGGGATTGAGTCCCACATCAGGATCCTTGCCCAGCAGGGAGCCTGCTTCTCTCTCTGCTTCTGCCTGCCACTCTACCTACTTGTGCTCTCTCTCTCCCTCTCTCTGACAAATAAATACGTAAACAAATAAAATCTTAAAAAAAATAACCCAACTATATACTGTTTACAAGAAACACCAATGTTATTGGTAGGTTAAAAGTAAAAAGATAGAAAAAATATACCACTTAAAACATTAATTTTATCTTTTTTTTTATTGAAGGATAATGTAATACACAATATTACATTAGTTTCAGGGAAAAACATAGTGATTCAACAAGTCTAAATGTTATGATATACTCATCACAGTGTAATTCCCATTTGTCACTATAAACATTATTTTTTTAAAAAAAGAATAGTTATATTAATGTCTGATTACATAGATTACAGAGAAGAGAAAATTGGTAGAAAGAAAAAGGGACATTACGTAATGATAAAAGGATCAATCTACCAGAAACTTGTAATGATGCTAAATAAGGCACCAAATAAGAGTCTCAAAATAAATGAAGCAAAACTGATGGAGTTGAAGAAAGAAATAGAAAAATTGACAGGCATAGATGGTGAACATTTACCAAGATACCATAGCCTGATCCATGAAATGAGTATCAATCAACTTAAAATAATTGAAATAATGTAATTAATTTATTATAGAAATTCTGGTTCAAAACGGAATTGGCTTAATGAGTTCTATTATATATTTTACCAAATAGTCATAAAATATCTATGAAGATATAGAAAAATAAACACAAAATATCTATGCAGATCTAGAAAAATAAACCTAATTGGAAGAGAAATGTAAAAGGCAAGATAAGTTAAGATTGTAATGAAAATACAAAATGAATATCAGAATGATGCTGAAAACTAAAATTGCTAAAAAACAAACAAACAAACAAAAAAACAAACTGTTTCCAGGGTCTGAAAGATATTTGCACTAACTGCAAAACTAAAGGGATTAAATTAAAAACAAACTGTTGCCCATTTGTGCAGCCATACTAGAAAAGAGGAAATTCTTCTTTTCTGAATGAAAGATCCCTCATTCTTCCTTTACTCTCTGTTTCTTAGTTTAAGGATTTTTTTTCTTTTTTTTTCTTTTTTTTGCTAAACCACCACAAAACTTGTCAACAATCCATAAACTTTGTGAGTGCTAATTTCTGAGATAAGCCAAAAATCTTCCTTCATTCATGTATTAGTTATCTATTTCTTTATAACAAGGTATCTCAAAATTAAGCAGTTTTAAACAACTATTTCTTATCTTGCATAGTTTCTGAGCATCAAGAATCTGAAAGCAGTCATCAGGGTGATTTTGGCTCAGTATCTCTCATAAGATTACATTCAAGGTATTAGTCAGGGAATCAGTCATCTCAGTGCTTGACTGGTTCTGGAGAATTCTGTTCCTTAGCAAATGGTTCTCTCCATGGGCTACCTCAATGTCTGTAAGATGTGGAAACTAGCCTCATCCAGAAGAAGTAACCCAGAAAAGAGAAAGAAAGTGAGAGAACACTCAACATGGTAGCTTTTGGAATCCTAGAAGTTACATCCTATCACTTCTGCTATATGCTGTTGGTATCACAAACCGATCCTGATCCAGTGTGGGAAGGAGCTACACAAGGGGGAGAATACTAGGGAACAGGGGAGTCGTGGGGTTATCTTGGAAGCAGTCTATCACAATCTCTCATCAGGAACACTCTTTTTATTTTATTTTTTTAAGATTTTATTTATTTATTTGACAGAGATCACAAGTAGGCAGAGAGGCAGGGAGAGAGAGAGGAGGAAGCAGGCTCCCTACTGAGCAGAGAGCCCAATGTGGGGCTCAATCCCAGGACTCTGGGATCGTGACCTGAGCCAAAGGCAGAGGATTTAACCCACTGAGCCACCCAGGTACTCCAGGAACACTGTTTTTATATGTAGCCTATTAGAGATTGTGACTCCCAAAAGGAAATGGAGAAGGGAGGAGAAAAAGGATGACCACAGAACATTGGATCATAGGAATTACAGTTTTCCAAATAAATGCTGTTGGCAAGCCTGGATGGAGAAGAGCCACAGCATGAGGTTTTCTGTTTTCTCTTTATTTCTTTATTCCAGTTCAGAATGTCAGGAAGCAACTTGAAGTGGGAACATAAGAACACCTTGAATCAATCTAGCAAATCTTTGTCATTTACTATCTGCTAAACTCTGATCACTACTCTCTGCATTGAGCTCCATCTCCAGCTGCTGCTCTGAGGTGGAATCTAGACACTAAACAGACTGTCAGTGAATAAAACCAAGGGAAGTCTGTACACACTATTTTAATGGGCTTAAGTGATTTCTTCTCATACCAAGAGGCATAAAATATACAGCCAGCAAAGGATCTATGAAACCACACAATAAACTCATGTTGAAGGAACATAGTTTTAAATACTCAAAGTAAAACAAACTGCTAAAAATGATTTATGACAGGAAAAATATTTGAAAATACAGCCTTTGCGAAAAAGAAGAAACCCAGCTAAGTTGAACAAACTGTGCCAAATAGAACCTAATTGGAAGAGAAAGGTAAAAGGCAAGACAAGTTAAGATTTTAATGAAACTACAAAATGAATATCAGAATTTCAGTGAAAATGGAAGAAAGAAAAGAAAGGGTAGAAATGAAACTGAGAAAATAAAGTGACTAAAGAACAGGAAGAGCTATGTAAGCTTTTCCTGGGAGCAAAAGAAGAGAGAGTGGTAAATAGACAAAGCAAGAAGAAAAATGCCATCTTGGAATTACAGGCATGCTTTTGATAGAAAGCTTTCCTAAATACGTGGATGGGAAGGCTCATAGTTTGCTGAAATATGATTGAACCAAGCTGGACATATGCAGAATTCTCCTCTGGGACACTAAGTGGCAAAAGCATATGCACCCAAGAATACTTTATCTAGTAAGGCTGTCATTCAGAATAGAAAGAGAGAAAAAGAGTTTCCCAGACACACAGAAACTAAAAGAGTTCATGACCGCTAAACCAGCCCTGCAAGAAGTATTAAAGGAGACTCTGAGTGGGGGAAAAAAAGACCACAATTATTAAAGACTAGAAAGGAACAGAGAACATTACCAGAAACACCAGCTTTACAGATAACACAATGACACTAAGTTCATATCTTTCAATAATCACTCTGAATGTAAATGGAATAAATGCTTCAATAAAAAAACATAGGATAACAGAATGTATTAAAAAAAATCTCCATCTATATACTGCCCACAAGAAACTTATTTTAGATCTAAAGACACCTGCATATTGAAAGTGAGGAATGGAGAGCCATGATACGACATCCTTATCATGCTAACGGATGTCAAAAGAAAGCCAGAGTGGCCATGCTTATATCAGACAAACTAGACTTTAAACCAAAGACTATAACAGGAGATGAAGAAGGGCATTATATCATTAAGGGGTCAATGCATCAATACAATCTAAATATCTTGTAAATATTTATGCCTCCAACTTGGGAGCACCCAAATATATAAATCAGTTCATAACAAACATCAAGAAACTCATTGATATTAATACAATAATAGTAGAAGACTTTACACCCTACTTACAGCAGTGGACAGATCATCTAAGCAGAAAATTAACAAAGAAACAATGGCTTTGAATGACACGCTGTACCAGATGTATTTAATAGATATATTCAGAACACTTCATCCTAAAGCAATAGAATACACATTCTTTTCAAGTACACATGGAACATTCTCCAGAATAGATCACACATACTGGGTCACAAATCACCCCCAAAAAGATTGAGACCATACAGTACATATCTTCAGACCACAGCACTATGAAACTTGAAGTCAAAAAAAAAAAAAAAAATTGGAAAGACCACAAGTACATGAAGTTAAAGAGCATCATATTAAAAAGTGAGTAGGTTAACTAGGAAATTAAAGAAGAAATAAAAAAAAAGTAATGGAAGGGGCACCTGGATGGCTCAGTCAATTAAGCATCTAACTCTTGGTTTTGGCTCAGGTCATGATCTCATGGGTCATAAGATCAAGCCCCATGTTGGGCTCCATGCTCAGCAGGTAGTCTGAAAATTCTCTCCCTCTGCCCCTCCCCCAACACATGTGCTCTCCTTCTCTGTCTCCTTCTCTTTCTCTCTCTCTCTCTCTCTAAAAGAAATAAATCTCTCTCTTTTTTTAAAGTACATGGAAGCAAATGAAAAATGAAAACATGAGTCCAAAACCTTTGGGACACAGCAAAAGCAGTTGTAAGAGAATAGTGTAATGCGATATGGGCCTACGTCAAGAAGCAAGAAAAGGCTCAAATACACAACCTAACCTTATACCTAATGGAGCTAGTAAAGGAACAACAAATAGAGCCTAAAGCCAGAAGAAGAAGGGAGTAATAAAGATTACAGCAGAAATAAATGATATAGAAACAAACAAACAAAAAACAGTGGGACAGATCAATGCAACTAAGAGCTGGTTCTTTGAAAGAATTACTAAAATTAATAAACCCCTAGCCAGACTTTTCAAAAACAAAAGAGAAAGGATCCAAATAAAATTACAAATGAAAGAGGAAAGGTCACCACAAACACCACAGAAATACAAACAATTATAAGAGAATATTATGAAAAATTATATGCAACAAACTGGAAAATCTGGAAGTAACTGACCAATTCCTAGAAACATGCAAACTCCCAAAGCTGAAACAGGAAGAAATAGAAAATTTTAACAGACCCATAACCAGCAAAGAAATTGAATCTGTAATCAAAAATCTCCCAACAAATGAAAGTTCGGGGCCAAATGGCTTCCCAGAGGAATTCTACCAGACATTTAAGGTAGAGTTAATGCCTATTCTCTAATTATTCCAAAAAGTAGAAATGAAAGAATACTTCCAGATTTCCTCTATGAGGCCAGCATTACCTTGATTCCAAAACCAGACAAAGACCCCACTAAAAAGGAGAATTACAGGGCAAAATCCCTGATTAACATGGATGCAAAAAGTCTCAAAAGATACTAGCAAATTAAATCCAATAGTACATTAAAAGAATTATTCACTGGATAAAGAAGATGTGGTATATATATACAATGGAATACTAGGCAGCCATCAAAATTGAAATCTTGCCATTTGCAATGGCATGGATGGAACTAGATAGTATTATTTTTTTTTAAAGATTTTATTTATTTATTTGACAGAGAGAAATTACAAGTAGATGGAGAGGCAGGCAGAGAGAGAGAGGGAAGCAGGCTCCCTGCTGAGCAGAGAACCCGATGCAGGACTCGATCCCAGGACCCTGAGATCATGACCTGAGCCGAAGGTAGTGGCTTAACCCGCTGAGCCACCCAGGCGCCCTAGACAGTATTATTCTAAACAAAATAAGTCAGTCAGAGAAAGACAATTATCATATGAACTCCCTGATATGAGGAATTTGAGAGGCAGGGTGGGGGGTTGTGGGGGGCAGGGAGGGAAAAAAATGAAACAAGATGGGATCAGGAGGGAGACAAATTCTAAGAGACTTTTAATTTCACATAATAAACTGAGGGTTGCTGGGAGGTGGGGGGGGATAAGGGTGGCTGGGTTATGGACATTGGGGAGGGCATGTGCTATGGTGAGTGCTATTAATTGTGTAAGACTGATGATTCACAGACCTGTACCCCTGAAGCAAATAATACATTATATGTTAATAAAATTTAAAAAAGAATTATTCACCATGATCAAGTGAGATTTACTCCTGAGCTACAAGGAGTAGTACAGTATTTACAAATCAATCAACATAATAAACTGTATTAATAAAAGAAAGGATAAGAGCCATATGATCCTCTCAGTAGACACAGAAAAAGCATTTGACAAAATGCAACATCCATTCTTGATAAAAATGATCAACAAAATAGGTAAAGATGGAACATACCTTAACATAATAAAGGCCATATATGAAAGACTCACAGCTAATATCATCCTCAATAGAGAAAAACTGAGAGCTTTTCCTCTGTGGTCAAGAACAAGACAGGGATGTCCACTCTCACCATTACTATTTAACATAGTACTGGCATTCTTAGCCTCAGCAATCAGAAAACACATCCATACTGGCCAGGAAGAAGTCAAACTTTAACTATTTGCAGACAACACGATACTCTATGTAGAAAGCCCAAAGACCCCACCAAAGAATTGCTAGAACTAATACATGAATTTAGCAAAGTCACAGGATATAAAATCAATGTACAGGAATCTGTTGCATTTCTATACACCAATAATGAAGCAGCAAGATAAAAGAAATCAAGAATTCGGTCCCATTTACAGTTGCACCAAAACCCATAAGATACCTAGAAATAAACTAACCAGAGAGGTAAAAGATCTGTATTCTGAAAACTATAGAAGAATTATTAAACACATTGAAGAGGACAGAAAGAAATGGAAAAGCCTTCCATTCACATGGATTGGAAGAACAAACACTATTAAAATGTCTATACTACCAAAACAATCTACACATTTAATGCACTCCCTATCAAAATACCATCAGCATTTTTCACAGAGCTGCAACAAACAATGCTAATTTGTATGGAACCACAGAAGACCCTGAGTAGCCAAAGCTATTGAAAAAGAAGACCAAAGCTGGTGGCATCACAACTTCAGACTTCAAGCTCTATTACAAAGCTGTAGTCAAGACAGTATGGTACTGACACAAAAGAAGACACATAGATCAATGGAACAGAATAGAGAGCCCAGAAATGGACCCACAACTATATGGTCAAATAATTTTCAACAAAGCAGGAAATAATAGTCAGTGAAAAAAATTCTCTTCAACAGAGGGTGTTAGGAAAACTGGACAGCCACATGCAGAAGAATGAAACTGGACCATTTCCTTACTATACCCAAAATACACCATACACAAAAATAATTCAAAATGGATGAATGACCTAAATGTGAGACAGGAAAACAACAAAATCCTAGAGAACACAGGCGGCAACCACTTTGACCTCAGCCATAACAACTTCTTACTAGATACATCACCAGAGACAAGGGAAGCAAAAACAAAAATGAACATCTGGGACTTCACCAAGATAAAAGCTTCTGCACAGTGAAGGAAACAACCAACAAAACTAAAAGGAAACATAAGGAATGAGAGAATATATTTACAAATGACCTATCTGATAAAGGGTTAGTCTCCAAAATCTATGAAGTACTTATATAACTCAGTACCCCCCAAAACAAATAATCCAACTAAGAAGTGGGCAGAAGGGGCACCTGGGTGGCTCAGTGGGTTAAGGCCTCTGCCTTCAGCTCAGGTCGTGGTCCCTGCATCCTGGGATCCAGCCATGCATCGGGCTCTCTGCTTGGCAGGGAGCCTGCTTCCTCCTTTCTCTCTGCCTGCCTCTCTACCTACTTGTGGTCTCTGTCTGTCAAATAAATAAATAAATAATCTTTAAAAAAAAAAAAGTGGGCAGAAGACATGAATAGATATTGTTCCAAAGAAGACTTCTAGCTAGCTAACAGACAGATAAAGTTGCTCAACATCACTTATTATCAGGGAAATACAAATCAAAACCACAATGAGATACCACCTCACACCTGTCAGAATGGCTAAAATTAACAAGTCAGGAAATGACAGATGCTGGCGGGGATATGGAGAAAGGAGAGCCCTCCTACACTCTGGAAAACAGTATGGAGATTCCTCAAGAAGTTAAAAATAGAATTACCCTGCCATCCAGCAATTGAACTACTGGGTGTTTAAGCAAAGGATACAAAAACACAGATTCAGGGGCGCCTGGGTGGCTCAGTGGGTTAAACCGCTGCCTTCGGCTCGGATCATGATCTCGGGGTCCTGGGATCGAGTCCCATGTCAGGCTCTCTGCTCAGCAGGGAGCCTGCTTCTCTCTCTCTCTGCCTGCCTCTCTGTCTACTTGTGATCTCTCTGTCAAATAAATAAATAAATAAATCTTAAAAAAAAAAACAAAAAAACACAGATTCAGAGGGATACATGCACCTGATATTTATAGAAGCATTATCAACAATAGCCAAAATATGGAGAGTGTAAATGTCCTTTGACTGATAAATGGATAAAAAAAATGTGATATATATTCACAATGGAATATTACTCAACCATCAAAAAGAACAAAATCTTGCCATTTGCAAATACACGAATGGAGCTAGAGTATATTATGCTAAGTGAAATAAGTCAGTCAGAAAAAGACAAATACCATGATTTCACTAATGTGTGGAATTTAAGGGAAAAAAAACAGATGAACATATGAGAGAAGGAAAAAGAAGAGAGGGAAATATCCATAAGAGACTTTTTTTTAAAGATTTTATTTATTTAACAGAGAGAGAGAGATCACAAGCAGGTAGAAAGACAGGCAGAGAGAGTGGGAAGCAGGCTCCCTGCTGAGCAGAGAGCTCAATGCCGGGCTCGATCTCATGACCCTGAGATCATGATCCAAGCCAAAGGCAGAGGTTTAATCCACTGAGCCACCCAGGCACCACCCATAAGAGATTACCTTTTTTTTTTTTTTTTTTAATTTCTTGAACAGAAACTGATCACACGTAGGCAGAGAGGCAGGCAGAGAGAGAGGGGGAATCAGGCTCCCTGCTGAGCAGAGAGCCCAATGCGGGGCTTGATCCCAGGACCCTGAGATCATGACCTGAGCCAAAGGCAGAGGCTTTAACCCACAGCCTCTCAGGTGCCCCCATAAGAGATTCTTAATGGTAGAGAACAAACCGAGGGCTGGCAGATGGAGGCGAGTGGGGGATGGGCTAGATGGGTGATGGATATTAAGGAGGGTACTTGTTATGATGTTATGATGAACACTGGGTATTGTATGTAATTGATGAGCCACTTAATCCCACTCCTGAAACCAGTATTGCACTAACATTTAAATAAACATTTTTAAAAGAAACATTAAAAAAAAAAAGTAGTAAGGGGCGCCTGGGTGGCTCAGTGGGGTAAGCCGCTGCCTTCGGCTCAGGTCATGATCTCAGGGTCCTGGGATCGAGTCCCGCATCGGGCTCTCTACTCAGCAGGGAGCCTGCTTCCTCCTCTCTCTCTCTCTGCCTGCCTCTCTGCCTACTTGTGATCTCTGTCTGTCAAATAAATAAATAAAATCTTAAAAAAAAAAAAGTAGTAAAATAAAATGAGAAAGGCAGTCGAATAATGTCTATATGAGCTGGTGGGGAATGATATCCCAATTATGTTCCTCCTCATATATGAAGACAGACATTCAAAGCTTTTCAGAAAATATACCATTGATGTAATCTCCTTGAAAAAAAATGTTCAAGATATATTGTACCTCCTAAAGATATGAAATGAAATTAAGTGTCAGAATTGGTTGTTTTTCCTAGTCCTGGAACCTATCGTATAATAAATCTGGGTAAGGTTTTGGTTTTTGTTTTCTTACAACTCTGGATAAACAAAGACAAGTTCAGCATCATCCTAATCAGGAGATAGATTTAAGAGAAGATCAAACTAATAAAGGAAAAGCCCTGAGAACAATATCTTGTAGCTACTTCACTCTTAGGACTCATATTCCCCATCATCTCCTTAAATGAACAGACCTGAAGCTCATCCTCCCCCCCTCCACCCTATAATCCCTTTAGAACAATATGGAACTCAAGGATTATAAACTGGAACTGAAGGCCAACACTAAAAAGACAAAACACTGGGGTGGGGAATGAAAGTTTTTAAAGCAGCTAGACCATGAGGGAAGGAATTTCCAGAAATTAAAGTTTTCCTTAGTTACCCAGAGGAGAAGCCACAACTGTCAAGAATGAAGTCATTCGTGGTTGTGGAGAAGCTTGGGGCTAACAGGAGCTCCTGAATCCTCATGTCCTGTGGACTTATAGTTATTGGAGAATAATAGTCACAGGACAGAGGCAGACTTACTGTGTTTTCACTTACTCAGCATTTTGCATATTGGGTTTCATTGAGAGTTAAAAGCTGTTCTGAAGGGAGAAGAAAGCCAGGCTGCAATCAGGAAGCATATCTGTATAAGCATTTATAGTAATTTTCCATAAGACCTTAGTAAAAAGGGATTTGGATTTCCTTGGCTCCAATATCTTATTGTCATTTCTTTTCTCATTCAAAATAAGTATGCTCATACCTAATTTTGAATTTCTAAATTGTTTTTTACCCGAAGATGGTCTCAAAAACTCCAGAAGCTTCAGATGTCACATGGAAAATACCAATTAGGAAGCCCTGGAGAAGACTGGAACTGAAGCAAAGAGCTAGTGTATGTATTTTGCTGGCTTCACATTTATAACCAATGGGGTAGTTAATTACTACCCGCTCCCCCATCTCCTATTATTTCACTTGTATGAAGGTTGATTCTCTGATTCTCTGTTATAGGTGCACTGCTCTATCTTCGTTATGAGTCATATCCCTTAACATTATTTTCGTCATTCTTTGTCTATTTAAACCTCGTTTTTAATCCATGTGATTTAAAACAAGTTATCTTCACTGATTTGACAGGTATGTTTGAGTCCTTTTATAGTATGTTACATTGTTTAGTCTGGTTTTCTTTAAATTAATTGACTTTATTTTTCAAAAGTTACAGGTTTATAGACCTATTGAGCAGACATTAGGTGAGTTCCTATATATATCCTCTCTTCTCCTGCACGTAATTTCCCCTATTATTAACATTTTCCATTAGTGTGGTGTATGTGGTACAATTAATTAACTAAAATTGGTTATTATTATTAACTAAATTCTGAAGTTTGCACTAGGGCGGCTTACTCTTCATGTTGTCTATTCAAAGGGTTTCGACAAATATATGTTATGTATCCACCAATGGATTACCATATAAAATAGTTTCAATGCCCTAAAAATCGACTGTGCTCTATGCATTTATTCCTCTCTCTCACCCCTCAAAATCTTGACGGCCACCAATGCTTTTGCTGTCTCTATAGTTTTGTCTTTTGCAGAATGTCACATAGTTAGAATCACACAGGATGTAGCCTTTTCAGAATGGCTGCTTTCACTTGGCAATAAGCATTTAATGAGGAACATCAAATATCCTCCATATCTCTTAGTGGTTTGATAGCTCATTTCTTTTTATTGCTAATAATATTCCATTCTATGGAATGGATCCATAGTTTTTGTTTATTCAGTCACTTATTGAAGGACATCTTGGTAGCTTCCAATTTTTAGCAAATATAAATAAAGCTGCTATAAATTGTGTGTAGGTTTTGTTTTGACTTAAGTTTTCAACTCATTAGGGAAACTTCTAGGAGCATGAATGTTGGATCATATTGTAAAACTACATTTAACTTTGTAAGGCTGGGCTCTCAGGGTTTTTTAATCTCTCAAACTGGCTCATTCGCAGCCTCTAGCAATTAGTCAGTTTATAGCCTACCAGTTTCTGGTATTCATTGTGAGCTTCTGCTTCTGGGCCTCTCTGCTCCTGGTAAGCCGTGATTCTCTGTATTCACCTTTCTGTTTATTTTTTCGGGGTGATAGTTTACCCTGTGACATCAATAATCTAATGGATCTAAGAAGAGTTGATGGTTTTGTTTGTTTTGGGTGTTGAGAGGACAGAAGGACAATTTTCAAGCTCTTTACAAAAGTCAGACTGGAAGCCAGAAGTCTATCTTATTTTTTAAGCATTTATCTTTCACTAGGTGTCCTGTTTTCTTTGCTTTTTATTCCAACTGTCTGCTATTTCTTTTTTACTGGTACTTTACAATTTTACTTTTATCAAATGCCCTCAGTCCCCTCCTTTTTTAGTCCTTAAGTGTCTGCTCCCTACTATGAGCTACAAGAAAATTAACTCATAACTTCTACCCTCCACTGGTAATTTAATTACATAATTTTACTCAACAGTATGATCTTACTTAAGTGTATATTTGTGAATATGTTACTGTTCCAAGTACTTGATTTCTCAGCTGTAAGTGGTATCCTTTGAGTCTTGCTATCACAGCTGATTCCATGTTCCACTTTCTCTTTCCTTTGCCTCCTGATTTTTGTTAGTTGTTTCATTTCTACATTGACTGAGCAGAAGTCATTCCAATCTGTTACCCTTATTCTCACTTTTCAGTCTTAAATTCTCAGCTAATAACTTTCAGAGCTCCAATCAATCCTTTTCCTCATGTTTCTCTTTATTACATGCATGGTTAAAGATTCTCCTCTAGGATTGTGTCCATTCAATTTAAGATTTCTGATATATTGGCATAAAAACGGTAGCAAATAGGCTCTTATCATCCGTATAACCTGTATTCATATCTGTACTTAGGTCTTTTGACAGTGATTATTTTTGTCTTGTTTCTTTGTTTTTATTTTGTTAATCTTGCCAGAAGTTTATGAATTTTATTGATATTTTCAATTAACCAGGGTCTGTTTGTTTGGCATTATTTACTTTGTCCATTTACCTTTGTTTCTATACCACTAATCCTTCTGTGTTTTTCTACTTTTTGAGTTTTGAGGGTTTGTTTTTGTTTTTAACCTTATTGCATTGTTCTGACTGGTGTCTTGGGAAATAAATGATTAAAACACCAGGTCTGCAATACATCTGCTCTCCTGGCCAGAGGAGGAGATGCCCTGGAAAAGAAAGAAGGCAAACACCCTAGTTTAATCTCTGTGTAAACATACCAGTGACAGACTTCATAGCAAATAGACAAAATGGTTTTGTAGAAGGAGAGGTCTTGTTATGAAAGGCTGCTAGCAGGATGTACCTGGCCATTTAGAAATGCTCCAGAGAACCTGGAATCTATAGATTTGTAGGACATAATTGCCTGAAAAATATCATGTAAGCTATAACTGAGTATAAAGCAGAGATGGTTTATGACCTAAGAAGTTCCTTCAACATGGGTGTTCTGCGTTAGAGAATTTCTTATATAGTTTTAAAAAAAGACCTGAGAATGCTCAGCTTGAAGTGCTAGACTTCTCCACAGATTGACTATGCTTTTTGATTATTTGCATCCCCAATATTATTGATAAAGTTTGATCTCTTATTTGTGTCTGGCTTATTTGACAATCCAATCCTTTTTTAAAAAATTATTTTTTATAGAAGTATGGTTTACAATGCTATATTAATGTATATTAATACATAGTGACTTGACAACTCCATACATTAAGCTAGGCTCACCATGATAAGTGTAGTCACCATCTTTCACCATACAAAGCCACTGGAATATTATTGACTATATTTCCCATACTACCTTTATCCCCATGATTTATCCATTTTGTAACAGGAAGTTTGCATCTCTTAATCCCTTTCACCTATTTCTCCCATCTCCTTAGCTGCCTTCTCTCTAGCAAACACCAGTTCTTTGTATTTGTGGGTCTGTTTCTGTTTTTGTTTGTTCATTTATCTTGTTTTTTACATTTCACATGTAAGTGAAATCAGATGGCCTTTGTCTTTCTCATCTGCCTTTTTTCACTTAGCACTGTACTTCCTAGGTCCCTCTGTTTTGTGGCAAATGGCAAGGTCTCATTCTTTTTATGGTTGAGTAACATTACATTGTATATGTATACCACATCTTCTTTATTTATTCATCTATTGGTTGCTTGCGTATATTGGATATTTTAGATAATGCTGCAAGAAACATGAGGGTGCATATATTTTTTCAAATTAGTGTGGTTTTTTTTGGGGGGGGGTAAATGTGCAAGAGTAGAAATTTTAATTTTTTGAGGATCCTCTGTACTATTTTCCACAGTGGTTGCACCAGTTTATTTGCCCACCAGCAGTGCATGAGGGTTCCTTTTTTCCCCCACATTCTCATTAACAGTTGTTATTATTATTATTTTATTTTAGCCATTCTGACAGGTATGAGATGATATCTCATTGTGATTTTGATTTGTATTTCCTGGATGATGAGTGATGTTGAGCATCTTTTCATGTGTTTTTTGACCATCTGAATTTTTCTTTAGAAAAATGTCTATTCAGGTTCTTTGGTTTTAATTGAATTTTTTTTTTTTAAGGTGTTAAGTTGTAGAAGTTCTTTATATATTTAGATATTAGCCCCTTATTACATATATTATTTGCAAATATGTTCTTTCACTCAGTAGATTTCCTTTTTATTTTGTTGGTAGTTTCCTTCACTGTTCAAAAACTTTTTATTTTGGTGTAGTCCCAATAGTTTATTTTTGCTTTTATTTCCTTTGCCTGAGAGGACATACACAGAAGAATGTTTTTAAGGCCAATGTCCAGAGATTACTCCCTATGCTTTCTTTAAGGAGTTTTATGGTTTCAAGTCTTAGATTTAGGTCCTTAATCCATTTTTGTGTATAGTATAAGAAAGAGTTCCAGTTTCATTCTTTTATATATGGCTGTCCAGTTTTCCCAGCACCATTTATTGAAGATTGTCTTTTCCCTATTGTATATTCTTAATTCCTTTGTCATTGATTAATTAACCATGTAAGTATGGGGTTTCTCTTATGCTCTCTGTCCTGTACCATTGATCCTGATCCATTGTGCTAGTACCATACTCTTTTGATTACTGTGTCTTTGTAGTATATCTTGAAGTCTGGGATGGTGATACTTCCAGCTCTGTTTATCTCTCTCAAGATTACTTTGACACCAATCCTCAATCCTTAATTTGGATGCTCAACTTGTTAAGCCTTTCATATTTTCTAACACATGAATTCGATACTAACCTTTTTTTCCTAAGTACTTCTTAGTTGCTTTCTACATGTTTTGATAAGTAATATTTTCATCATTATTCATTTCAAAATATTTTCTAATTTAAAATGATTTCTTTCTGATCCATGAGTGTTTTCCTAAATTTCCAAACAAAAGTGATTTTCTAGTTAACTTTTTATTGCTGACAACTAACTTAACTGTGTCTTTTTCAAAGAATGTTGTTTAAATGATAATCAGTACTTAAAATTGGTTGAGTCTTGCTTTGATTAGATGGTAATATTACTTTATAGGAAAATTTTGATTACTAAAACAACCCAAGAAGATACAGAAAGCTTGAGTAAATTAAAAGTCATAAATAAAATAGAAAAAGTCAAAGAACTTCCTTTAACAGAGTGCTAGGCTTAGACAATTTAAGGTATGAGTTATTAAAATCCTCCAAAAACCAAAATAAATAAATGAATAAACCTTATAATGTGGTTTTAAAAACCATAGCACAGAAAAACAATAGAATATTTTAGAACATTTTTTTTGGTCTGGTATAATAATGCCAAAATATGACAGAGCATTAGAAAAACAGAATTTAGACCAAATGTTTATAAAAATGATCCAATTGGGGTGCCTGAGTGGCTCAGTCAGTTAAGCATCTGCCTTCAGCGCAGCTCATGATCCCAGGGTCCTGGGATCAAGCCCCATGTCAGGCTCCCTGTTGAGCCTGCTCAGGGAGTCTGCTTCTCCCTCTCTCTCTCTCTGTTGCTCCCACGCTTGTTCTGTCTCTCTCTCTCTCTCTGTGTCAAACAAATAAATAAAATCTTTTAAAAAAATTATCAAATTGAATTCAGCATGACATTTAAGTTTTACTATTCATATAAGGCTTATGTTTTAGAATTTATAAATAA
Organism: Mustela putorius furo; assembly: GCF_011764305.1. Classification (NCBI taxonomy): domain Eukaryota; kingdom Metazoa; phylum Chordata; class Mammalia; order Carnivora; family Mustelidae; genus Mustela; species Mustela putorius. The sequence continues at coordinate 36,880,823 of NW_025421998.1, forward strand.
GCCTATATTGATATATCTATTAGGAGGAGGGGCAAGATGGTGGAGTAGTAGGAGACCCTGTTTCAATCTATTAGGTAATCTGTCATATCAAAGAAAAATGTCATATTTACATGCTGAATATCTGTATAACTAGATCCATGATGTATTCTTGATATAAGGAAAATCTAGTAAATGAGAAAAATGATTATACTTCATTAATCTGATAAATAATACTAATTTCAAACCTGTAGTCAATGGCATCATTAACTATAAAACACAAAAGGTATATTGATAAAAGTCAGAAATGAACAAAAGTACTTTCCTCACTATTATGTATCACTGTTTCTGAAAATGTTAGCCAATGCAACAAGGCAAGGAAAAGAATAAGTTGTTTAGTTATTGGCAACAGGAGATATAATTATTATTTGCAAATTTTATGATTCACTCTGTGGAAAAACTTTAAAACTCATCTGTTATATTATTTTGGTTAAAAAAGATTTAATATTTGATTAATCAGAAAATAACTGGTCCCCAAATCATAGCTTTTCTATTTAATAATAATTATGGGTTAGAGTATATGTTTTTTAAACATTTCCACTAATACAAACAACAAAACTTTTTTTAAAATGGAAACAATTTTAAATAAAAAAGATTTAAATGAATCATGATGCACTAAGGAATAGGGTTTTTTTTTTTCCTTTGTTATTCTAATATAACACCTAACAAAAAAGACCCAAAGGAAAGATCTTCATCTTTAAGATAGTCAATGTAGCTCATCTTTGAAAGAAACGGGTTGATATTAGGATTGTCTTCCCTAAAAGGAAGTGAGATCCATGGATTTATAGTAGCTATTTTTGGAATGTTAGATTACATTACAGGAAATAATTTTTTAGCCTTTTATTTCCATAGAGTGTAATAAATTATGGAATCCTGAGGAATTACTGGCACAGGCGAAAGGGCAAGGGTTACACACATACCAATTGAAACATGCCTGATTCTTTTCACATAACACCTTTAGGGAACACCTTCCAAAGAAGGTGACTGTGAGTCAGTAAGGCCTGGGTGTGGCTGAGTAAGGAATATTCCTGACTCCAACATTAGTAAGCAGGATATGGATTCAAGGGGTGCCTACGTCCTTTGTAGGAGCAGTTGATTTGGTCAAGTGGCTAAGCAAAATAACCCCATTACACCCCAAAGAAGCATAGCAGAGTGCAGATGTTTGCTGACAGTCCGTCCTGTTCCATAAAAGGATAAATAGGTACTGTGGACAGGGAGGCGACTTCTCCCTGACTCTAAAGTTGAATGTCTAGAGCTATCATATGTGACTGAAGAAGTTTGTCAGCTCCCAATAATCTTAAATTATCCCAAGTTAAGGGAAAGAATTTTCATAGATTGGTGTTGGACCTTCCACCTGTGTTGATGGTAGGTTCTAGAAAAACATCATAATATGATTTGATAAAATAAAGAAGATGGAAATATGACCGTAACTGTACCCTTTATGTTATTTATGTATATATTATGCAAATCCACTTAATGGTATGGGATTATTTTTAAGATGCAAAGCAGATTCTAAAATTAAAAAACAAACATATCCAAATAGTGAAGAAATTACTTTTAAAAAGAAATAAAACACTGCAATATTATTATAAAAATGTACACAAAGCCTTAGAAAAGAAAGTCAAGAAATAACCATTTGTCCGTTTTTAAAGAAGAATAAATACCTGGCCTTTAGTAGTTAAATACTTTAATATGTCTTGGGACTATTAACTCAACTTAGAAATATCCTGATTTAAAAGATAATTGTCTCCTTGAAGCATAACACTTAATATTAAGCTAGTCTTGATTATTAGTTATGAGAAGTGACATTTACATATAAAAGGTTGATTTTAAAAAATAACATTTTACCATATTTTATTATAGACAGGATATTTGTTAAAAAGTTGTAAATAGCTTTGGTTGTTCACTTAAAATTGTAGAATATATTTGAGACAAAAGTTTGTTTTTAGCAGGTAATAATTAAACTGGTGATATACCATCATTCATCTAGCTCCAGTAAATTCAAGGAATATAAAAGGACTAAGAATATATTAAAAAATTACAGCTGAACAACTCCACGATTTTTTTATTCCTGTAAAAAACAAAAACAAAAACCATGTTTTACAAGTAAAAGTTACCTGAAAAGATTAGCTTTAAAACACAATGCAGAATATCAGTTTGTCATGAGAATTATAGTGCTGTGATTCAGATGAGAAATTTCCTGAAGAGGATGGCTAAGAACAAAGGGCAGACCTCTTCAGTATCAAATATCAAAAGAATTGTCTAAGCAAAACATGTAAGATTAATAGAAGATTAACCTCCATTTTAGTCTCAGAAGGGAACTGCTGGCCTCTAATGCAAAGCTCTAGTCTAGGACTACATCAATTTATGTCTTTGCTGAAAAATCTATTAGCATCAAATGCTAAATAAGCTAAAGTTACAAAAGCATTCATGGGTTAAGGATCTTAGGCTCTGAAGGTAGTGTCAACATATAATTTATATTCTGCAAGCATTAAGCGATATGAATATAAAAAAGTAGATTTAAAAAGGAGAAAAGGAAAATAATCTATGGTTTTTTAAAATTTAAAATATTATTTTAGTTTTAACATAATATTTTGGACTTCAGATTTCCCTAGGATCATCCTGGATACTTAAGTAGTAATAGTAATGTCTCTACACACCCTCCGAAGGTGGATGATTTGATTTACACTCCAAAGGGGACTGTACAGATCCATAAAGAGATCTGGTAATTCCACTCACAACTCACATGTAGAGCAAAATTAAGAGAAAGGGAACACACAAATGTTCACGTACTTATAACTGGGGAAAATAATATGAAGATTAAGCAGGAAAACTGTGTGTGTAGTATGATCCTGCAGTTGGTGAAATATGATAATGTTACCCCCCCCCCCCCAACAAAAGAGGGCTTTACCTCAACGGGAGTCTGAGGCCCCATGGATCAAAGCCACAGCCATGGAAGGAGTTGGGAGAGAGAAGAGGTAGGAAGTTGTAGAACCAGAGGTGGCAATCTGGAGAAGGCAGTGCTTAGGTTGGCAGTGTGACAGCCCAAATTAGATCTTCTTTGATGATCTGACAGTGAATGGAGGAAGGAAGAAAACGATGGAAAGCAAGAATCTCAGAAAGTAAAAGAGTCACAGAAAGTAGAAGACACATCATCATGCAAAAAGGTTCTCATTTACTGCAGACTTTATACTTCTGAGTACCAACAGAAGAGTATGTTCTTGAACTAAGAAACCTAATAAGTACCCAGACCCCTCATAGTTCACCATAGGGATGTGGGTGGTTGCTGACTTAGGAGAATCCAAGACATATAAAAAGTGATCAGGGGGCGCCTGGGTGGCTCAGTGGGTTGGGCCGCTGCCTTCGGCTCGGGTCATGATCCCGGGGTCCTGGGATCGAGTCCCACATCGGGCTCTCTGCTGGGCAGGGAGCCTGCTTCTTCCTCTCTCTCTTTCAGCCTGCCTCTCTGCCTGCTTGTGATCTCTGTCTGTCAAATAAATAAATAAAATCTTTAAAAAAAAAAAAAAGTGATCAGAAAGTCAGACAACATCCTCATTAGGCTATAATATAAAGAAAGGAAGATGTAATTTTTCATTGGGTGAAAATATTCCTAAAAATGTAGCAGAGAAAAATTGTAACTCAGGACTCAGATATGAAGACCATAAAACTAAACTAGAAATGGCAGATTAGAGAATACACCATAAAAACAAAGACAGAAAAAATAAGAAATGGCTTGAATAAGAATAAGAAAGAATAGAAATGACAAAATGGAGAAAGTTGGAAAAAATAGAACTGGCCAAACTCAGGAAAGAAATTGTGTGTGTGTGTGGGGGGGCATTTTAGAAATAAAGAGAGTTACAAACTATTCAACAGAAAATAGCTCCAGTACTAAAATAAGGAACATTTGAATAAGGAGTGAAAAGAGCCAAGAGAACATAGACAAAATACAAGAGAGGGAAAGAGAGAAAAGTATTCAAAAGAAAAACTCTAGATACAGAAAACAAGCAAGGCAAGTAGCATATGTGTATAAATATTTGTCACAACAAGAAAAACACTATGAAATTTAAATTTTGGTCAATTATGGTACATTACCTGGTAAAGTTAATAGGCTCTTAGATTAAAAACCTTCTGGGGCTTCAGGCAAAATAATTGTCAGGGGGAAATACCAGCAATATTTTTTTTTTTTTCAAGCTTTTATTTTAATTCCAGTTAGCTTACAGTGTTCTATTTGTTTCAGGTGTACGATCTAGTGATTCAACACTTCCATACATCACCCTGTGCTCATCATGACAATGACACTCCTTAATTCCCATAACCTACTTAACCCATTCCTCACCCCTCTCCCCTCTGGTAACCATCAGTTTGTTCTCCATAGTTATGAGTCTGGTTTTTTGGTTTGTCTCTTTTTTATCTCATTCTTTTGTTTTCTTTCTTAAATTCCACATATTAGTGAAATCATGTGGTATTTGTCTTTCTCTGACTTATTTTCGCTTAACATTGTACTCTCTAGCTCCATCCAAGTAGTTGCAAATGGCAAGATTTCGTTTGTTTTGCTGACTTAATATTATTCCATTGTGTATGTTTATACCTCCTCTTCTTTATCTGTTCATCTGGTGATAAACACTTGGGCTGCTTCCATAATTTGGCTATTGTAAATAATGCTGCTATAAACATAAGAGTGCATATATATCCCTTTGAATTAGTTTTCTTATATTCTTTTGGTAAATACCCGGTGATGTAATTGTTGCGTCATAAGGTGAATCTAATTTTACTTTTTTGAGGAATCTCCGTACTGTTCTCCAGAACGGCTGCTCCAGTTTGCATGCCCTGCAGTACACAAAGGTTCCTCTCTCCACATCCTTGCCAACTCCTGTTGTTTTTTATGTTGTTGATTTTAATCATTCTGACAGGTGAGGGGGTTATCTCATTATAGTTTTGATTTGCATTTCCCTGATGATAAATGATGATGAATATCTTTTGGCCATCTGTGTGTCTCCTTTGGGGAAATGTCTATTCTGCCTATTTTGAATTATTATTTTGGTTTAGATTATTGTGGTTTTTTGTTTAGCTTTGAAGTTCCTTATGTATTTTGGATATGTCATTTGCAAATATCTTCTCCCATTCCTTCAGTTGTCTTTTAGTTTTGTTGATTGTTTCCTTCATTGTGCAGAGGGTTTTTATTTTGATGAAGTCCCAATAGTCCATTTTTGCTTTGTTCCCCTTACCTCAGGAGACCTATCTAGAAAAAAGTTGCTACAGCTGCTGTCAAAAAGTTACTACCTGTGTAGTCTTCTAGAATTTTTATGGTTTTGGGTCTCATGTTTAGGTCTTTAGTCCATCTTGAATTTTTGCAAATTATTTTTGTGTACAGTTTAAGAAAGTGGTCTGATTTCATTCTTCTGCATGTTGCTGTCCAGTTTTCCCAACACCATGGATTAAAGAGACTGTCTTTTCCCCATTGCATATTCTTTCCTGCTTTGTCAAAGATTAATTGACCATATAATTGTGGGTTTACTTCTGAATTTTATATGCTGTTCTACTGATCTGTGTGTCTCTTTTTGTGCCAATATCAAACTGTTTTGATCGCTCCAGCTTTGTATTATAACTTGACGTTTGGAATTGTGATGCCTCCCACTTTGCTTTTCTTTTTCAGGGTTGCTTTGGCTATTCGGGGTCTTTTGTGGTTCCACACAAATTTTAGAATTGTTTGTTCTCTGAAAAATGCTGTTAGTATTTTGATGGGGATTGCATTAAATGTGTAAATTGCTTTAGGTAGTATAGACATTTTAACAATATTTGTTCTTCCAATCCATGAGCATGGAATGTCTTTCCATTTTCCAACTTCTCTGAGTAGCCTTCAGTGTCTTTCATCAGTGTTCTATAGTTTCAGAATACAGGTCTTTCACCTCTTTGGGTAAGTTTATTCCTAGGTATCTTATAAATTTGTGTGCAATTGTAAATAGATTGTTTTCTTAATTCTCTTTTGCTGTTTCAATATTGGTGTATAGAAATGCAATAGATTTCTGTACATTGATTTTGTATCCTGTGACTTTATCAAATTCATCTACCAGTTCTAGGAGTTTTTGGTAGTCTTTTGGGTTTCCTATTTGCAGTATCACCTGCAAACAGTAAAAGTTTTACTTCTTTCTTACCGATTTGGATAGCTTTTATTTCTTTTTTTGTTGTTTGATTGCTGTGACTAGGACTCTAAGTACCATGTGGAATAAAAGTGGTGAGAGTAGACATCGTGTCTTGTACCTGACCTTATAGGAAAGTTTCTCAGTTCTTTAAGGATGATATTTGCTGTGGGGTTTTCACAGATGGCCTTTATTGTGTTGAGGTATGTTCCTTCTTAACATACTTTATTGTGAATTTTTATCATGAATGGATGTTATGCTTTGTCAAATACTTTTTCTGCATCTAATTGAAATGATCCTATGGTTCTTATCTTTTCTCTTATTAATGTGATGGATCACACTGATTGATTTGCAAATATTGAACCACCCTAACAACCTAGGAATAAATCCCATTTGATTGTGGTGAATAATTTTTTTAAATAATATTGTTCAATTTGGTTTGCTAGTATTTTATTGAGAATTTTTACATTTTTGTTCGTCAAAGATATTGACCTGTAGTTCTCTTTTTTAGTGGTTTTTTTTTTTTTTTTCATCAGGTTTTGGTATTAAAGTAAAGCTGTTCTCACAGAATCAATTTCAAAGTTTTCCTTCCTTTTCTTATTTTTGGAATAGTTTAAAGAAGTGCAGGAGTTAAACCTTCTTTAAATGTTTGGTAGAATTAACCTGTAAAGCCATCTGATCCTGAACTTTTGTTTTTTGGGGACTTTCTTGATTACTGACTCAGTTTCCTTGCTGGATATTGTTATTAGTTCTGTTCAAATTTTCTATTTCTTCCCATTTCAATTTTGATAGATTATATGTTTATATGAACTTATCCATTTCTTCTAAGAAGTTGTCCAATTTGTTGGCATATAGCTTTTCTCTCCTTTTTTATGATTATTTATTTGAGAGAGAGAGAGAGCGTGAGCAGGAAGGGCAGAGGGAGAGGGCAAGAAAGAGACTCTCAAGCAGACTCCATGCTAAGCCTGACTTGGGGCTTGATCTTACAACTATTAGGACACAACTTGGACTGAAACCAAGAGTTGGATGCTCAACCAGCTGTGCCACCAAGGTGCCCCAGCATATAGTTTTTCATAATAATTTCTTATGATTGTACTTGTGTGGTGTTGGTTGTTATTTCTCCTCTCTCATTTGTGATTTTATTTTGATTTTATTTATTTGAGTTCTTTCTCTTTTTTTCATGATAAGTCTGGCTAGAGGCTTATCAATTTTATTGATTTTTTTTTCAAAGAAACAGCTTCTGGTTTCATTGATCTGTTCTGTTGTTGTTGTTGTTTAGTTTCTACATTGATTATTTCTGTTCTAATCCTTATTATCTTCCTTCCCAGCAATATATTTCAACAGCAATTTACAATAGACTGAGTCAACTGATCCTACCACACTTCTTCCCTCTTTCTCCACTTAATGCTTTTTTCTCCTTTCTTCATCTATTTTAAGTTTCATAGATAGTAGTTATAGTCGTGCCCTTCCATATATCCTGCATCTGTTCTTCTCTCAGTTCCATAACTCTATCCTGTGAAACTGAGTGTTGTGCTAACTTCCAAAAAAATCACTACTCAGTTTAATCTCTCCTCTTGCTTTATATAAACCCCATGAGCTGGTAATAACTGTAGAAAAATTCAAAACCATATTCATGACCACACACTTCAGGTGAGCCATGAATGCTATCAGACCATCAAGATGCATGTCAAAGTCTAGCCACCCCCCTCTTCTCTTGGAGGACCATTGCTTATCTTCTGTACTTTCCTGAAACCACTTAAACTTCCTCTCCTTTCCTCACTTCCAGCTGATGATATGCTTCCTTACTGAGAAAATTAAGCAACTGGAAGAGAACTTCCACAGACTACAACCACAGCATATTTCCTCACTTACAAGTATCTGCACTCACATCCTTTGCTTTTCTGTATGTTACTCCAGACCAACTACCCATGAGCCAGTTGGAGACAAATCTCCCCCCTTGTGCTCTAAATCCCGTCTGCTGTTGCCTACCCAAAAATACAGCTTTGTCAAATTTTCTTTATTTCCTGTATCAGCTCTTTATTAGATCATTCCCCTCAGCATATACATATCTGTCATTTCTCCTAACATATAAAAAAAGGAAAATGCTACATCCCATTTCTGGGTGGCATAACTTTTCCCTCACTCTCCTTTGCATTACAACTCCTTGAAACACATGTCTTTCAGATTTACTCCATTCAGATTTGCATTCCCTCTATGTCACTTAAAACTGCTTTTTCTAAGGTCATCAGTAGTATCCATATTGCTAACTAATATTCAATTCTCATTGCTCCTCTTACTTATGAATGACATCTAATGAAGCTAATCATGTTCATCTCCTTGATACACTTTCATTATTTGGTTTCTAGGACATAACACTCAGTTGCACCTTCTCAGTTTCCATTACCTTGCATTGCATTTCCCTTCTTCCCACTCTTTGACATGACAGCACACCAGAGATCCATCCTTGCTAATATTTGCTATCTACTTTATTCCTTTCGTGATGGCATCCAGTCTAAAGGCTAAAAATGTCATCTATATACCATTAGACAGTTTGCTCCTAAACACCAGGCCTCTATTACCAAGTACACATTGAATTGGAGATCTAATAGGTATTTCAAACTCAGTATGCCTAACGTGAACTTTCAATCTAACTTATAATAAATGTTCCATCCATACCATTCCCTATCTCAATTAATGACAATGCTATCCTTCCATATTGTAGGCCAAAAATAAAAAACAAACCGAACAACAACAACAAAAGCCCTTGGAATCGGTTCTAACTTCTCATCTTGCAAATCTCAAGTTTGAATGCTTTTTGAAACTGAGTTTTAACACACAGTGAAGTACAAAAAAGTCATTTTTTACTAATTTATTTCCCTACATAACCACCATCCAGATTGAGATATAGACTATTATCACCAGCCCAGAAGTCTACCTCATTTCTTTTTAAGGTCAATACACTTTCTTCTGACCTTTATCAAAATAAAGAGTAACTACACTTCTGATCTTTATCACAATAGATTCGTTTAGCCTATTCTTGACCATGAATAAATGAAACTAGACAATATATATGTTTTTTGCCTCAATATTATATCTGCTAGATATAATGTGTTTAGTAGTTGTGTTGGGTTTTTTTCCCCCATTACTAGGTACCATCTATATACCATTAGACAGTTTGGTATTATTTATTCACTATCAAGTTGGACAATTGAAATGTTTCTAGATTCGTACTATTATGAATAAATGTAAAATGACCACTTTTTACACAGCTTTTGATAGGCATATGCAATATTTCTGTTGCATGCATACTTAGAAGTATAATTGCTGGGTAATATGGGTACACACATGAGCAGCATTAGTAGATTCTGCCAAAGAATTGCCCAAAATGATTCTATCAGTTTACACTCCTTCCAGCAATATATGATAGCCAGAGTTCCAATACATCCTTGCCAACACTAGATATTCTTAGTTCTTTTAATTTTAGTCAGGCTTGTGGGTGTGTAGTAGTATTTTATTATGGCTTTCAAATGTATTCCTGATGGCTAATTCTGTTGATCGCCTTTTCATATGCTTACCTGCAATTTGTACATTCTTTTTTATACAGAGTCTGTTGATATTTCTGTCCCATTATTTTTTTATTGCTTTTTCCCTATTGATATGTTAGAATTTTTTTATAGCTTGCATATGTGTTGTTTGTGCGATATATGCACTAAAAATAACTTTTTCCAGTGTTCGGTTTACTTTTTATTTGTAAAATCTCTTTTGATGAATAGAACATCTTAATTTTTATAAAGTTCACCAATTCACCACTTATCTTTTATAGTGTGTTTTCATTCCTATATCCTTTAACTACCCCAAGGTCCTGATGGTATTCTCCTACATTTTTTCCTGAGAGCTTTATAGCTTACCATTCACATTTCAGTGTATGCCCTATTTCCAGTTGATTTTTGTTTACAGCATAAGATAGGGGTTCAGATTCATTTTTCCCCCCAATGGGTATCCAATTGATTCATCACTGTTTATTTAGGTCTTCTTTAATTTTTCTTAGCAATGGCTGTAGTTTTCAGTCGTGTTACATTTATTCCTAAGCATCTAATTTCTTGGAAACTCCTATATGTAACTCTATATCTCATTTTCTAATTCCTTATTCCTGGAATGTAGAAATACAATTTATTTTTAATATTGATCTTGTATCCAGTGACCTTGTTAACTTCACTTATAAATTCTAATCATTTGTAGGCTCCTTTATATTTTCTAGATACTCAAATATGTTACTGAAAATTATGATGGTTTTACTTTTTTCTATCCAGTCTTTATAGAATTTATGTTCTTCTCTTGAGTTTTTACAGTGTTTGGGAGTTCCAATAAAACTTGAATAGACTTGATGGCATTGGACCAATTTGTCTTATTCCACCCTCATAGGGAAAATGTTCAATATTTCGTTATTAGTTACCATGTTAACCATAGGTTTTTGTAGACATGCTTTGCAGATGAAAGAGGATCTCTTCTATTCCTATTTGTTGAGATTATTTTTTTTCATCATTGTCATTGAATTGACATTCAATTTTATCAAATGCCTTCTCTGCATCTCTTTAGATGATTGTATGATTTTCGTCACTTATTTTGTTAATGTGGTCAGTTACAATTATTGATTTTTCTTATGTTGAAAACTATCTTATGCCACTGAAATACACTTCACTTAGTCATGTATTATATATTGCTGGATTTGATTTGATAATATATGTTCAAGTTTTGTGCATCTATTCACAAGGAAGAAATTGGCTTGTAATTTTTCTTCTTTGCAATGCAATACCAATTATTACCTATTGAGAAACAAAAAATATGAAGTGTTCTATTTTAATTATTTGCTGGAAGTGATTTTGCTAATTGAGATTATTCCATGTTAAATCTCTGGAAAGCTGAGAATTGTGGCTTTAGTTTCTTTAATGGGTATAGGAATGATCAGAATTTCTATTTTTATGCCAGTTTTGGAAGCAAGGCCAGCTTCATGGGCATAGAGCCTATGAAGTCATATCCACTTATAAATGTCTTACACATAATTTAATGCTTTATTGTCACCATCTTTAAATTTTTTATTAATGTTTGAACAAAGAAACTCCTCATTTTGCCCTGGACTCCTCAAATGATAGAGTTATTCATGTTTTGTCATACGTGGTTTTAAAGGTATTTGCTTATTTTATCTAACTTATAAAATTTATTAGTATTAATTTGTTAATAAACATTAATTCTGTTTTCAGTATCTTTAGGATTTGTAATATCTGGGTTTTATTACTTATGATATTGATAATTTCTATCCTTTATCTTTCTTTACTATCTTGCTATTAACAAAATACTTCATTAATCTTTATTGAGAAAAAATTTTTCCTGTGTTTATTTTCTTTAAAATTATGTCTGCTTTTTGGGGTGCCTTGGTGGCTCAAACAGTTAAGTGTCTGTCTTTAGCTCAGGTTATGACCCCAGGGTCCTGGGATCTAGCCCCGCATCTGCTTTGGGCTCTGCTGCTTCTCCCTCTCCCTCTGCCATTCCCCCTGCTGGTACGTGCTTTCTCTCTCTCTCTCATTCTCTCATTCTTGCTCTTGTTCTCTTTCAAATAAATAAATAAATAAATAGAATATTTTTTTAAAAATTATGTCTGCCTTTTGAAATTTTAATTACTGTCATCTTTATTAACTTCCTTCTACTTTTAAAGGAATATTTAAATATGTTTAATTCATAGTTAATTTTCTAGTTTCTCGAGATAGTAGATTGGAACCTTGATTTTCAACCCTTGTTCTCAATATACTAATTTAGAGCTAAAAATTTCCCTTTGGCCACCATTTTAAATGCATCTCAGAATTTCTGATATGTCAGATTTTTTTCATTCAATTTAAAATATAATTCATTGTGATTTTTTTGACACATCTGTTATATAGTAGTGTGTGTTTAATTTCAAAACACTTAGAGACTTTCCAATAATCTTATGTTGATTTCTAGTTTCTCTTGTATTCAAAGAATATACTCCTTAGGATTCCAATTCCTTGGAATGTACCTATGTACATTACCTACTTAGATTAGCAAATGGTCCATTTGTTAAATATTTCAAATGCACTTGAAAATGTTTATTCTGATTAGGTTGGGTGTAGTGTTCATTAAGTTGTTTAAATTTCCTAGGTCTTGTATTTTTTCTTGTTCATTTACTAAAAAGTTTTAAAATATCAAATTACAAGATTTGTATTTCTCTTTTTAGTTATGCTTTTTCTTCAAAGTATTAAGCTTTTTAATAGATGTGTAAACATTTATAATTGTTATTTCCTCCTGTTGATTAAGTTAACCTTTTATTACTGTGAAATGTTCCTCATACACTTTGTTTACTCTTGTCAGTCTTCTTTCTCTTCTATTGATAAGCTACAACAGCTTTATTTTGATTTTTCATTGCATGTTACGTGTTTTCACCTTTTTCTGCTTTCAGATATTTGTAACTATATATAAAGTATGTCTCCTGTAAATAGTATTGCATTAGATTTTAAATTTTTATTTGATTTTTTTTGTTTGTTTGTTAATCTAATCTGGCCATTCTCCCTTTAACTGGAGTACTTAGTCATTTACTGTGACTGAGATGTTTGAGATTAAGTCAACCATCTTATCATGGTTTTCTAATTGTTTCATTTTTTGTTTCTTCATTTCTCTTTTCTGGCCTTCCTTTGGATTAATCATCGTTCCGTTTTTTATTCCTTCTTTCCTCTATTGGTTTTCTATATATATATATATATATATATATATATATATATATATACATATATTTGTTATTTCATTGATTACTCTTAATATCACCATATGAATTCTACATGGTGAGTTATAATACTTCCCAAAGCATACAAGAAACTAAAATAGTTTAATTCCATTAACCAAAACACCTTTGGTGCCATCAATTTCCTATATTTTAAATATAAGATTTTATATGCATAAGATATAATAGTTAATGGTTTTAAACAGAATGTTCATTTATAATTTTGTAGGTTTTTGTTTTGTTCTGTTATTTACTGGAAAAAACAAACTACAGGAAACTGAAAAAGGAGTAGAGTAAGAATTCCTTAAAATAAAAATAAAAAGAACATATACGATTGTATCTTTAAGAATTTTATGGAACATTATGAACCATCAGGTTAAGGAATCTCCATTCTCTAACAAAAACAAACTGAGAAAGGGCAGTATGAAAATATTCTAATGCAGTGCTGCCCAACACAACTTTCTGTGATGATGGAAATGTTCAATTAGGTCTGTGTTGTCTAATATAGAATCTACTAACCACATAAGTGGTTAACACTAGCTAATGTAGTTGAAGGACTGAACTTTTAATATAGTTTAAATATGCCATGGGTGGCCAGTGGTTACCAGTTGAACAGCACAGTTAATGCCTCATGGCTCAAAACCAATGGTTTTTCTGGGTGATTTCTCTAATCACGCTGAAGGGTGTAGAGGGTTGGGGGTGGAAAGAGAGGAAAGTTCTTAACAGATCTACTTAGTTACTTAGACAAGTTCTGAAACTCTCCACAGCTTTCAACTTTTTTTTTTTTAAGATTTTATTTATTTATTTGACAGAAAGAGACACAGCAAGAGAAAGAACACAAGCAAGGGGAGTGGGAGAGGGATAAGCAGGCTTCCTGCCACACAGTAGGGAGCCCGATGCAGGTCTCTATCCCAGGACCCTGGGCTCATGCCCTAAGCCAAAGGCAGGCATTTAATGACTAAGCCAACGAGGTGCCCCTCTCCACAGTTTTCAGAGGCAGGGGCTGGGAAAGGATAAGGGAGACCTGACTATGCCCTTGAACTCCTGGCTAATGACAGTGGGAGTAAAAGGCCTAGGATTTGGCTTCACTTATATAGGAAAAGGCCTGTGGTGCCACATGCAGAATCTGAGGCTTGGGCCATCTGTCCATGGAAATCATCACCGTGGGGCTGGTGGGGATGCTCATTTTTGGACAGGGTTTCCAGGGCTAAAAGAGGATTTAGAGGAGGAGGGAGGACCTGAGGGCCCTTTCTGGCCACCTGCAGGCTGGATAAGCCCTTTGTTTTTAGGGAGTAAGGTGTTTTTCTTGCTTTTGAATACTTTTCTGGGATCCAGCTTGTTCGCAAAGGAATTGGTCCCTTCTGCAAGGAGGTTTGGGTTGCAGGTGATAGTTTTTATACATGTTGAACCAATTTTTGGCCTGTGAACTAATGCCATAGCTGGGGGAAGGCATATTACCACTGCGGCAAGCCCAGGTGCATGATAATAAGGCGAGAGTAAGTGGTAAAGGTATTTGTGAGAAAATGCAGGATAATGCTCTATCCAGGAACCAGATCTCAGGGTCTCATGAATGTTAGTTTTCCTCTTTTGTAGATGAGGCAAACCTCCTCATTCATATTGCAAGGATCCTGCTCAAAAACCACACTGGGAGAATCAAAGTGAGTTTTTTCTCGCTGGTTCTCACCAGCTTCAGGTGCATCAACTTCCAGGTCTGCCAGAGTTGGTGCACTAGGGGGTTGAATACTCAGAAGACTGGTTGGGTTGAGTCAGGTTTGCGATGCAGTCACTTGCCATGCTGCCCAGTGGAATAGTGTGCTCATCTGGCTTCACATTCCATGTCATGTGCAGGCCACTGGTCATCAGATAAATATGCATCACATTCTCAGGTAGCACATGGTTATTGTTTTTGTTCCCCTGAGGAAATCCTATGACACTTGGCAGGTGGCTTTTCTATAGTAGTGACTTCTGTCACACCTGGGGAAGATTCTAGGCAGCGGGTCATCCCCAAGGTCACCTTCTGGTGCAGCTCACTGCAACCTGGCGGCAGCATACCATCCATGGGTCACGTTCCCACTCCAGGCTCATTTCTAGTTTTCCATGTTTACATCTTCAAGTGCTCTCATTCCATTTTGCAGTTATGTGCTTCCATCTGGGATCATTTTCCTTCAGAACTCCCAGAAATGTTTCTTGTAGTGGAGATCTGCTGGCAACAAGTTCTCTCAGCTGTGTTTAACTGTAAACATCTTTACTTCTCCTTCGATTTTGAGGGATTTTTTACTGGATATAAACTATCAGTTTGCAGGGTTTGTTTGTTTTCCTTTAGTGCTTTCAAATGTTAATCTTTCATTTTCTGACTTCCATAGTTCCTGTTGAAATGTCCGTCATTAGTCTTTTTGATGCTTATTTGGAAGTATTATGTCTGTTTTTCTAGGTATACAAAGATTGTCAGTCTGTTTTTAGCTTGCAGAAGATTGCCTATGATGTGCCCAGTTGTGTTTTGTTTGTTTAGCTTTCTGTTCTGTTTGGGATATATAGAGCTTTTTGAATGTATAGTCATATGTATTTTAATGAGTTTGGATAAATTCTTAGCCAATATTTCTTCTAATACTGCTTTTTATATTCAATATAATATTTATTATTGCACATAAAACCTTTCTTACCTCTTTGTTCAAATGTTACTGTGTTTTACTGAGGAAGTAGTATCTCCTGATCTACTGGACTTTGCCACAACTATCATACTCTGAGCTTTCCTGTAACAAGGTCACATAATCAATTTAAGAGTTGAGAAACTACTAAATTAATGCGGCTTTCTCACATTTCATGCAATAATGTAAGATCATAATCCAACAGGCAGAGGAAAAACCAAATAACATCACTTTTTCCACAAACTGGAAGAAAGTATCTGTAAATCATATAACTAACAAGGAATTCTTACTCAGGATGCCTAAAAAAAAATACGTAAGTTAACAATAAAAGACACAGAGCCAAATGGAAAAGTGAGAAAGGAGTATAAAGTGGCAATTTATATAAGAAGGAGAATAGCCAAGAAAACATTAAAAAAAAAATCTCAATCCCATTACTAATCAAGAAAGTAAAAATGAGAGCAGTAATGAAGTACAAATTCTCACTTATATGAATGGCAATAAAGACCTGAGTAATGCACAATGTTGTGAAAAACTTGAAATATAAATTCTTAGACATTGATGACTACAAATATTTGGAGAGCAATTTGGCAAAATATAGTAGCTCTAATGAATCCGTCTTTAGCAATTTCACTTTCACATACACATATATGTTCAATGAGCAATGTATATAAATATTATTATTTGTTATAACCAAAATTTGGGACTAAATTAAATATCCATCAACAGGGAAATGAACGCACTGTGCTATATTTATGTAATGGAATACCAGAAAATAAATGTGGCAGATCTTCATGAAACAAGATAGATTTATAGAGTATGTCCAAAACTTAAGAGTGAAAAGGCATGATGGCAATGGATACACACGGTTTGACACCATATAAGTAACTTTAAAACACATAGAATAATACTTCATATTTCTCTGGGTTATTATATTTATAATACAAGCATTAAAATATGCACAGAAAGTATACACTCCAACATCAGGAAAGCAGTTGCTTCTCATGAAAGTGAGGGGAAATAAGAAAGAGGTGCATTTTGAGTCTTGAGCTCTGTTAAAATAGAAAAAGCACCTGAAACAGACTTGGGAAACTCCTATCATGTTTTTTTAAAGTAGGTTGATTATATAGTTTTCTGTACTTTTCTGTATATTTGAAAACTTTCATGATTAAAATTAAATTGTATAATGTAAGCTCTATTTTTATGTTAAAAATTTTAAGCTAAGTTTAAAGGGAAGTATTAACATTTAGTGAAAGAAAACATAAAATTTTTAAAGGTTCAACCTTAGCAACAATCCTGGAAATATCAATTACAGTAATGATGAGATACCATTTTATTATGACAAAGAGGGATTTTTTTTTCTGTTCATTTAAAACCCAGTGTGTTGGGCATTTGCATATATTCTTAGATTCTTAGATGGTGATAAACTGATATAATTTTGTAATGTAATTGGTAAGTATATACTGAGACCATTAGCATGTTTATACCTCTTGACTAAGCTACTTCCACTTCAAAGAAACAGAAATGTGGTTGATAATCACCTAGTGCTGAAATTCTGGATCATTTTAATTTTTATCCTTTTATATACTTTTAATTTTTTATATAGTATACAATATGTATAATGACACATTTTAAAATCAAAATATAATCTACTAATTTTGCATGAAAAACTTGAACATCCTAACAATAAAACTCCTTGGAAAATAACTATATGCTGTATTAGTGCAACCAGGAAGCTGTACTAGATACAGCCAAGCCCACAGGGCAAATGATTAAACCTACTTGAGGTAGGTCCAGAAGATTCAGCTTGTCAAGAGGTTAGGAAGGAAAGATATTTTTTTCAAAGGAAAAGGAAAAAAAAACTTACAAGGGCATAAAATAGTGTTCCTCAAAGTATGACACATGTATACCTCCTCATCAGCTGGAGTCATTGTAATGTACATCTTTGCCAACTCAAACCAACTAAATCAAAACTCCTGGGCATGAGGCATAGTAACCTGCCATATGCCTGACTCCCTGGATTGTTCTCATGCACAAAATTTGTTCGCTACGATACAAAAAACAAAAACAAAACAACAACAACAACAACAACAAAAAACCCCAAAATAATATGACATACTTTGGAAATTGACCATAATTTAGTTCAACTGAATTGTAGCTTATAGGTGATGGTAGAATGGGGGAGATAAATCTGGAGAGGAATGTCATGGTCCACTTGTAAGAAGTCTTAAATGGCACACTAGGAGCTTGGACAGTTAACATGAAGATTCAGTGGGAACCACTGAAGAGTTTTAAAAGGAGTAACCTGATACTGTGGCATCAGTGTGGATGACTGGATAGGGAGCAAAGAGGCAGAAGGGCAACTTGGGACAATGTTTTAATTTTCCTGGAATAAGATAGCAGCATTACCATAGACTTGAATACATATACTTGGTGACAAATTGAATACAGAGTGAAGGGAGAAATGCTTTGGGATGATTCCAATTCCTTCATTTGCTTGCCTCCATTCTAGTCTTAAAACAGAATATCTAGACAAAGAATATCTTAAAACTATAAGCTGTACTTTTCTACCTTTGCTTGTTTTCTCACTTTTCTACCTTTGCTTGTTTTCTCACAAGACCTATATTTTACTAGGAATATGAAGCCTATAAAGATAAGCTTGTGCAGCCACTATAATAATACATGGGCAGACACTCTAGAGGACATTCTCTTACTGAATAATATCATTAAATAAATGTCTCCAAGATTGTTGGCAGAGAGCATGTATACTTGGAGATACTGTGATCCAAGCAATCTGAAAGGCTCCATTGCAGTTTCTGGGTTTCAACATGTGACAGTGTGTGTGCCTAGAGGAGGAATGAGTGGTGGTCCAGAGTAATTTTTTTTCTCAATAAAAGGCTATTTTATTAAAAGCCAGCCCATTTTTGTGTGTCTTTTTTTGTGTCCCACAATGAGACATTCCTTTTAATCAGTCTGTCTGGTGAAACCACAGCAGTGACTTGTCTTCAGACTGGCTGTGGCAAGAAGGAATTTCCCTTAGATGGCAGGATGACCTATGCCAGGTTTATATATTTCCTCATTAAAATAAAATGGCAGACATTTGGGGTATTAAAAAGTTGTTTTCTGAAGGCTCGAATTCCTACCCAACCTGAACAGAGAGCTACAGCTGTACGCTGAATGTAGGGTGAGCAATCCCCCTGAGGGCTTTGGCTGCAGGGAAGTTAAAGGCAGCAAATACCAAATCAAACTTCCCTATAAACCAAGAACCCCCAGAATTCTCAAAGGCTCCGAATCACTCACTGGACAGTCCCCGAGCACATAAGATCCTTCGGCTACGATCATTCTCAAAACCCACCAAAAGTAGTCCAAATGCAGGCCCTTACTCAACAAAAAAAACCTTTTAATGTTAATGCTGCTTTTTGGTTACATCCCATATAAAAGCTATAAAAGCATTCCTCCTCCCACTCCTTTTAAAAATGTCAGTAGTTTCTTGGAGAACCTAACGTATCTGTCCTATACAGTGTCCAACATTATGGATTTGGCTGATTGACCTTCCCTGGTTTCTTGTAAATTGTGCCTTCATCCCCAGTATCACCTCATGATCTGGCAATATGATAGTAAGATCTAAAGGTTTGGTTAACTTCATTGTTTTCCTTTTTCTTTCTTCAAGAGTCCTTCATGGGGAGTAGGTGTGTAATACTTACTGCATCATATCAAGAAGTAAATAATGTCTGGTGGCACATTTTTATTAATGTTAAAATTATCCATGGATTCAGAGACATAGCCTAATTCCTGCATCAACCTTTCATGTCTTGATTTCAGCATCCAAGGATGATCATTGCCCAGATGTACACTTTCATGAGAGCTCCCTTCTAACATTTCAGTGTGTGTGTGTGATTGAGATTCTCTGTGAATGGACTTTCATACACTATTTAGTTTCCTGGCAAAAATTTTAAGGATAAACAAAATAGAATAAATGCTTTATTCTTTCTTTTAATTTATCATTTTTCAAAGTAATGAGAGAGTTCCCTAACAACCTCCAAAAGTGACCAAGGAGGTGTGTAATTTGTGTAATTATTAACTCATTCTGTATTCATTTTAATATATTCATATATATTCCAGTCATTTTGTGTTTTTATGTTCATATCACCCTATTTTAGATCACTGAAAGGCCCTTAATGTTACTCTCCTCCTGTTTTTTGTGACATGATTCAAATAGCTTCCTTATTCTCTGGAATAAGATGGCCCAGGTTCATCTTATGTATTTCCTCTTCCAGACCTGGATTCAGTGATTTCTCCTAAGAACCCTGGTTCCCTGGTTCCTTCTACTGAGAAATCATATTTAGAGACCACCGTGTGAATGGGAGGTACACTTACTGCTACTGAATTGTCATTGCTTCAAGGATATTTCAGTGGGAGGGTGCAAAATACTTTTTTTTTTCCCAAAGAGAAAATAAATTTTGATTTCATGCTAATACTTATATTCCAATTTAAAATCGAAAGAGATTAATTTCTTAATTTCCATACTTTTTCACTTAACACTAAAAATCTTGACTTCTAAAGAAATGAATTCTTATATATTCATACAGAATATATAGTAAAATGTAGCATTCTGTGTTAAGTTCAAAATAAAAATATCAGTGTTAATAACAAGACTACTAAATGCAGGGATGCTTGGGTGGCTCAGTTGGTTAAGTGTCGGTCCTGGGATGGAGCCCCATATCGGGCTCCCTGCTCAGCGGGAAGCCTGCTTCTCCCTCTCCCACTCCCCCTGCTTGTGTTCCCTCTCTCACTGTGTCTCTCTCTGCCAAATAAATAAAATCTTTAAAAAAAAAAAGATTACTAAATGCATTTTCAGATTTCTTCAGAATTTACTTGACCCTTAGATTATATCCCTTAAAAGAGAGTCAAAATACTGGCTTTGAAAGTCACCAGAAATAATTACAGATTTCTGCAGTTAGGCCATTATTTGTTATTCATTTGGGTTGAGTTGTTTTGGTTTGTTTCCAGTTGTACAAGGAATGCTTTCTATTCTTTATATTTTGTTTTCTTATTATATAAAATGTTTACATGGTCTAATATCACAGCCATATAATGAGGTACATTCACATAAATGCCTGTCCCATCCTGTTTTCCCCTTCCTGCTAAAGGTAACTATTTTAATATTGTTATGTCCTCTGTAATGTGTGTATTTATTCATGTTGCTCTAGACCCTTTTTAAAAATGTATTCTGAGGATCAGATGATATCCATATATAGGTATTTTGTTTATTTTTACATTCATATCTTTAATCCCCTGGTTATGATTATCTGGTTTATTTCCTGTTATTGGTTTTTCTAAATAATACATCAATGAATGCCCTCAGGATTATACCATTTTGTATTTTTGTCACAATACCTTCGAGATAGATTTTTAAAAGAGGGATTGCTCAAGCAAAATGCAAATGCACTTATAAGTTTGCTAGATTGGGGGGTATACTTTTAAATATATGGACCTTACCATGAAAATGTAGGAATTTTTTAAAACATTTTTATTACAGTGGAAAGAAAAAACTGTTTAACTGGAATGATCATATTTATCAAGAATAATTCATTAGTAGAATTTAAATTATCAAATTCATGTATAGTCTGTGGTTAATTTAGGTAAATGCCTTGAATATTCAGTTCAAAGGCTCTAACAATTTTAGTGTTTTGTCTATTATGTCTTTGGAAGTAATGAAGATCTATTATGTATAAAGAAATACATAATGTGAGTGGGGATGGATGGGTGGAAAGGTAGATGAAAAGAGGTGAGAATTTTATCCTGGAAGAAAGCATTTCAGATTTTAATTAATTTACCAACTTTTTATTCAAAAGTTATCTTATTATCCTCTAAGTGACACAGTAGATATAAAAGTTAGTGATGTCTATATAATAGCACTTGTAATATTTTCTAAACTGTTGGTAAATCTGCAAGTTTGTTTCCTTCGACCTAAAATATAATCCAACTTTTAAATGCAGAATAAAATGTATTTGCTGGTCCTTTTTATGAT
This sequence comes from Mustela putorius furo, assembly GCF_011764305.1. Classification (NCBI taxonomy): domain Eukaryota; kingdom Metazoa; phylum Chordata; class Mammalia; order Carnivora; family Mustelidae; genus Mustela; species Mustela putorius. The sequence goes on from NW_025421998.1 coordinate 36,902,456, forward strand.
CATATGTGTTAAGAGAACATGACTATATAGTCTTTTCTTTTCAGTTATGATCACTGCTGAAATCAGGAAGAACAACTCCAAGAAATGAGTGAGTCATTATTTGCTTTTATATCTTAGGCACAGCAGCAATTCAACTACATTAAAATATAGGTGAATGGTAAATTAAAAATAATCGATTCACATTTGAATAGCAGCTGGTTATGTGTAAAAATACATGAAAAAGTAACCTGTAGCAATAAAAACTGATGTATAAATCATTAATGATTCATTTCCCTGTATCACCATATTATTCTTCAGATATAACCACAGAGCCAGTAGCATCCAAGATGACATACAGGGGAAAAGGTTAAAATTACTTCTTCCAAGTTAGTTATCTTCCATGGGCAAAATAGTGTCGGGTATCTTCTCATTCTTTTCCTTCTTTCTTTCTAGCTAAAGTCAACAAAATAAAAATATCACATATCTCCAGTCCATAGACTCACTTTAAATCAACATTTCCAATATGCTTACACACTCACCTCAACTATTTTTAATGATTATAAAGTCAGTTTTACTCACTATCCACTCAAGTTAATAACTTTCTACCTTTAAAATGCAAGGATACAGCTACTACCTGTTGAAGCTAGCCACTACAAGTATTTAACAAAACTGACTGGTACTAAAGTGCCATTTACATAGAAATGGTCTAGAAATGGCAATTAGGACAACGGATACATAAGAGATTTCCTCAAATCTCTTCCAGAGAAATGGCTATTAGGACAACAGATACATAAAAATATAATTTTCCTTATGAATTATTTATAAAGTTAATTTAAAAATTGAATAAGAAAAAATCTACTACCTTTTAGGCAAACACGTGTGCAGTCCTCTATGTTATCAAAATTATTGTCATTCCCTCCACAGCCAGTATAGGTGAAGGCCTCACAGGCTTTGTGTCTTCGATTAAAATAATAGCGAGTTACATTACCAGAGCATTCGCCCCCATCTTTTGGACTGTAGCAAAATGATGGACCTTGATGAAAGGGAAAACAAAATTAGAAATGTAATAATACCAAAATTAATTACTGAAACTTCATTCTGAATTCAGAATATCATACCAAACCATTTAAAAAGTGTGTCTCAATTTTCAAGAAAGCTTGCATGCTCTAGTTTGTTAATTCTAAAATTTTTATAAACTGGAGAGAATTTCTTCTGAAGTTATGTCCTTGTATCATTTGAATGTGTTAAGAAATTAAACCCAAAAAGCAGATACGGGCAAGTAGAAATTGGTTGTGTTTCAAGGGTTGATGTATGACATGCTTTAGTAAACTTCCTTGTGTTGGTAGATTTATTTTAAACGTTTTCATCAGTTCTCCTTCCATCATTAATTAAGTATACATTTATGTAATTCCCAAGTAGTCATTGGAACATTTTTCTTTATATAAAACATTTAAGGAAACACAAGCAACAAAACCATCTTCTCATTAACTCGAGATTCTGCGTACAGGACAATTATAGAGCTTCCTCAAATCTCTTCCAGAGCAAGTTTTCCTTGTTTGTTAAATTTATGTGTCTTTCTGTATGTGTGTCTCTGCTATGCCTAGGGAGAATGCCTGTATTGCCTCTCTCTACAGAAATATTGCCCAAGTAACCTGTTATTTCAGGGACTGAGGAGGTGGGGGGGGGATGTAGGTAAGAAATAGGAGCAGAAAAAAGAAGGATGGAGAGGTCTTTGTCCTACACTTTGCAATTACTAAAGGTTACAGAAATCTAACCAAAAACTTTAGACAGAAATTTTCAAGATTCACCATCTGAGGTCTGGATATGTTCTACTACATCCTATACACAAGTGATTCCATATAAACCTGAATTCATGGCATTCAGAATACTGTGATTTCTTTTTTAAGATTTCTCCTTTTTTTTTTTTTTAAGATTTTATTTGTTTATTTGAGAGAGAGGCATTGAAAGAGAGTATGAGAGGGAAGAAGGTCAGAGGGAGAAGCAGACTCCTTGGGGAGCTGGGAGCCCGATGCAGGATTCTGGGATCAAAACCTGAGCCAAACTGAGCCACCCAGGTTCCCTAACGGTATTATTTATTTTGAGAGAGAGAGCAAGAGAGAGTGAAGAGGGCAGAGGGAAAGGGAGAGAGAAAACTTAATCTCCATGCTTGGGGCTTGATCCCAGGAGCCTGAGATCATGACCTGACCCTAAATCAAGAGTTGAATGCTTAACAGACTGAGCCACCCAGGCGCCCCCAGAATACTGTAATTTTTATATGTAAACTGAGAAGATGAGAAATAATCCTAAAGAAACAATCCCGAACAGGAAGCAAAAACTTAAATCATGCACAGCTTTGTGACTTTCTAGCCCTGAGAACTTGGCAAGTCATTAACTTCTGGTAGCCTGTATTCTCGTATGTAAATGGGGTAATAATAATAATACTATATATATATATATATATAGTAGGTTTGATACTACTATATCATCAGAACACAAGGCATGTAATTACACATCAAAGTATTACTTTTCTTCCTCCTAAAATCTTAAATGAAACAGAAACCCCATAAAAATAGTATTTACTTTTCTTTGGTGCACAGTAGGCCATACAAGTATCCTTGTCCGGGAAACTGTTCTTATTGTTGGGACACTCGCCAGATATGAATTTTTCACATGTCATGGAACTTAGGTTGAAGAAGTACTTTCCTGTGCGTACTCCACACTGCCCCTTACTGACTTCCAACCTGCAACTATGAGGAACTTCTAGGAAAAGGAGGGCATAAAAAATGCTAGTCAAAAATTAGCTTTAGTAATACTTAGTATTACTTACTTTCAGTATTACTAATTACTAAGTTACTGAAGTAATTAGTAAGTAATACTTCCTTAGCATTACTTCAGAACTTTACTGCATTTTCAGAAACAACTGGGGAGAAAACGGTATCACATTTAGTACCGGGATAGTAAATCCCCAGAAGACTTTTCTTTCATCCAGTTATTTAGCTCTTTTTTTTTTTTTTTTTTAAGTAGCAGCCCCAGACCCGAGTCAGCCAAATACAGTGGAAAGTCTTTCTGTTCTCTCAGGCTGTTCTGATTTTTCTACATAGGAACTTAATCAGACTCATTCATAGGAATACATACACATTTTTCTTTGGCTTAGTTCCTTGAATGGCGAAGTCCCATGTTTTGTTACTGGCCTTACCAGATATAATAAATATGATTAAAATGAAATAGAAACCATGATCATGGATCTCTACTATATCCCTGTACTAACCCAAAACAAGTTTGGGTGTCAGGGGACAAAAGGAAAAGTTACAGTTAGCTAAATCACACCTTAACAATAAAATCTGCTGAAAAGTTTGTCAGATTGATGGATAACCGACAGGAGGAAACAGGGCTCTCCAGGAGGCATAAAAAAAAAAAAAACACATGGGTTTAGAACTAAGGATAAAGAAAAGTACTTATGTGGTACCCAATACATCACACCCCTGCATTATTATGCCCTAGGATGAACTCTTGCTCTGAGCCTGCACAGACCCTGAATTATGATAAATGCCACTTAGGAGAGAAATTTGTTAGCCAGTGTAAACTTGGGATTACTTTCTGGAAATAATAAGCGAGCCTTACTTAATGTTTGAGAAAATAAAGGCTAAAACTTACTGTAGAAAATGGGATCTGGGAAATTAAGTTACTAGCAGCCAGGAGATCTGAGCTTGAGCAAGGCCACTTACTGTCTATCCTCCAGCAAGCTTCATTGCAGTCCTCCAAAGTTCTGAAATTGTTGGCATTGCCCTCGCAGCCTCCATAGAAGAACTGGCGGCAGGTCTGTGTCAACCTGTCATAGTAGTAACGGCGAAACAGGGCTCGGCAGATCCCCTCGTCAGGGGGCAGGAGGCAGATGTCGGCATTGTTTCCTTCTGGAGGAGCAGAAGGAGAGCCTGAGAGAGGGAAGGAGGCCTGCCACGTCTCCGGGAAGGTAGAGGCTTCCCGAGGACTTCTGTCCCTCTGCTTCCCCGCACAAGGGGAGTTGCAGAGAGAAAAGTACAAACTTCTGCAGGAGTATATCTTCCCGCGGCTCCCAGACGTCCTGTGCGACAGGGGTCTGGGGAGAGCGGGCAGAGAGAGCAGGGCAGAGAGAGCGGGTGCAGTCCGGAACCCCACAGTTGCAGCACCACCCCTGCTTACCCCAGGGCAAAAGCCCAGCGCAAAGAGGAGGGGTCCCTGGAACGGGCAGTACCTGGAGAGCTCTGAGCATTGACTCCCCGCCCGCTCATCAACAGGACCAACCACACAAGTGTAACCCCTAAGTCGGTGATAAAGTCCATGCTGTCCCGTTTGAGTGGCCCTCGGGGCGAGGCGTTTCTTGAATGTGCAGGCGGGAAGAGGGTGCACAAGGTCCAGTCTCCAGGCAGCCTGGGTGCCGATGCGGTGGGTGCCTGCTTTATGTAGGGTGATTGTCCTTCGGACCCCAGACAGGGGCGGAGCATGCCTGCGTGAAGCCCGGGAGGCTGATTCATGCCCCACAGGCTGTGACCTATCACAGCCCTGTGAAGGAAAGTGCGGGGACTGGGGGATGGGCGGGGCGATTCCCCACCAGGTAGAACCTGCCTCCCAAACTTTCTTCTAGCTTGAGGGAGTGACTAGACGTGACATTATGTGAGTGATAGGAAGTCCACAAGCTAGAGGAAAATGACCTAGGGGTGATTGCACAAGGTTCCAACTTGCAGCATCACAGGGAAGCCTGAATCTCCATGATGAAAGCACAGTGTCCAAGTATTTGAAGGCAGAGAGCAAGTGTGAAATTCAGCTGAGGAGAGCCTAATTCCTTGCAACGAATTATTAGATTAGATTCGATTAGAAAGATTAGAAAGTCAATTATGTGTATTTATTTACATTTATGCATACGTACTTCTTTCAGTCAAGATTTAATTTACATTTAATAAAAGGCTCATGATAGATCTTAAGTGTACAGCACTATTCCAGACAAGAATTAGAACTCTTGCAGCACCCCAGAACATTCTCTCATACCCTCTCCCAGTCAGTCCTTCTGATCCCAGGCAGGGGCAACCACCTACCACCAGAGTCTTGCCTGTTCTTGAAAAATGGAATCATAAAGTGTGTGTTGTTTGTACTTCTTTTGCTCCACTACTGTTTTCAAGACGCACCATGTTATTGAATAGTTCATTTCTTTTAAATGCTGAGTCCAACGTATGAATACTACAAATGTCCTGTTACTGGTCATTGCGTTGTTTCTAGTTGGAGACTGTTATGAATAAAGCTGCTTAGTCCGTACATACTTGTTTAAGCTTTAATTACTTGTGGGTAAAATATATATAAATGTTAAAAAAACTGCCACTTCTCCAAAATGATTGTATCATTTTATATCCTCCCCACCCCTCATCAGCCCTGTGTTAGTATTGTGGCTGTGTTTTTTGAGCTGGAACTTGAAACTCCATAGGAAGGTGGCTGTAGGGGATCCCTTCCTGCCCATTCCTAATCGTCAGTGCATGAACGTTCATTGCTCCTCTGACATATTAGCCTGGGTCTGATTTTTTCTTCATACAAAACAAACTATTTATGCTTGGATTTCACATGAAATACTGAAGATACTTTTGGTGAACATTTTAATGGATTCTCTTGATGAATGTGTCTTCCTCCCCCTTTTCCTCTTGTTGTATTTAATATTCTCCAGAGAACAATTATTCCTGGCTTCTCCTGAGGACCTGGAAGGAGTTTTCAGGAGTTCCCCGTCAAAGTTTCTGAGAAACCCTATGCTCACAGAGAGTTAATAGTCCGGGACATTTTGCACACTAGATCCCTTGTGCCAGTTTTCAGTTATTCTGATGTCATGCCGTAGAATCCTATTCCTAAGAAAACTAGCCTGTCCCGGAAATATTCAGTGTTCACTGATGCTGTCAGGTTACCAGATATCTATGATTAACAGTCCAAGATGTGAGGACAAATGTTTAACAACCAGCTCTCAGGAGGGGAACTTAGAAGTGTTTGCTGATTTGTATAGTCTACTGATTTCCATGGTTTGTCAGTACTCCCGATACGGCCAATTTCAAACAACCAGAACTGGAAATAGATAGGTACAATCAGTTCACTGGAGCTGGCATGCACTGGCTTTAGCATGTGAGCCACTGCAACAGCCAGCTGTTTTGGAAAGACACATTCATAGGAGAATCAGATGAGCCCTTCCCAAACGTTAAGAGAGAAGGAAAGTTTTACCAAACAGCCAGTATCACTTTCAGGAGAAAAGTTAATTCAGCTTCAAATTTTCATTCTTCTGAATATGATTTTCATTCTTCTGAATATGACTAAATATATCTCCCATGTGGACTAAAATAAATTCAAGGACTGATTCAAACTTGCCATTCAGCATTGACTATTGTCATTTTTGTTCTTTGTTCTCATGTGCTGGTACTTTTTAATCATCTTTAAGCTTCATATAAAAAGAAGAATCTTATATTAGAGGAGGTGATTTTGGAAAATTGCAGGATGCAATGGGAAAATGAATTTTATCCCTTGCTCCTTTGGACAGTCACATAAACTCTCTAAGCCTTGGTTTCCTTATCTGTAAAATGGATAATGAGTGTATTTTTTACATGCGTGTTGTGAGGATTAAAGGACAAGGGCCTCAGCACTCAAAAAGATAGGCTTCAGTGCCTTATACACAGGCACAGGATCCAGACAGATTGTCCATGTTTTGAGTCCAATTGAGAGTCTTGGCCCAAAACATTAAGATGGAACTACAGCCAGGAAAGAGCAACATGAACTGGCCTCGTAGGATGAAAGCCTGTGACATTGCTCTCATCAGCTCTCCTCTTTGGCTGAGCTCTGTGGTGCCATCTCTGCCTAGGAAGGTGTCACACAATCATATATAACTTTGGGATGGTTTCTTCTGGGGGAAATGAGCTTAGGGTTCTTTGAATCAGAGCAGAGGCCTTAGTCCTAGTAAGGACACAGGATGCTGCATTCCCATGGAGGGGAAGGAGAATGGGGAAAGGGCCAAAATCAGGCCGTTCACCCCCCAGGTGTAGAGTCTATGGACACAGGGAAAATTCATGTTCAGAGGCACTCAAGAAATGTTAATTACCTTCCTTTATTCTATGCCAAATCAGGTGCATCTTTCACATCCCTGTGACCACTGAGCAGAGACAGGGAAGAAGAATTCAATAAATGGGGCCAGTTAGAAGTTTGAGATGATCAGGCCAAGTTATCAGGAAGGAAATTATGCCTCTTAATTGCAAACCACTTGAGTATCTTTATATCCATGAAAAACATATCTTCCAATGTAAGGGGAATCTAAGTTTTCTGGGATTATTTTAAATTACTGAATTCATCTTTAGCATCATGTGGAAGGAGCCATGTGATCTCAGCAACCAGCCTCCATAAGGATGTCACAGTACTTCCATATCCTTAAACCAGTATCTAGGCCAAAAGTTTACCACATAGCAAAGGAAAAGAAGTCCTTTACCCAAAGTCAACAGGAAGTGGAAGGCTGGAGGGAACCACAAAGAACAGTCACCCAGATTGATTTGTCATTGTTACACCAAGTATTAACTTTAGTGGCTGTGGCTAAAAATAGAGTTTCAAAATAGTTCGGAGTTCTGTGAAATAAGGCATGGAGTTCTTATAATCTGAATGTTGAAGGAACTATAAATATTCTCCATTCCACTATTTTCATTTTACAGAATTCTGTATTGAGATCTTGCCATGTTTCCTTACCTTCGTTGTTGACAGAGCTGAAGACTAGTTCTTGGTATTCAGCCCTGTATTCTTCCTTACATCCCCGTACCTGGACTCCTTTTACTGCACGGAGACCTCAGAGTGGAACGTTAAATATCAGAATGAAAACACACGGAAGCTTCAGGAACTCCTGTGCGTGTGTCAGATCCTTGCTTCTAGATCCTTCTCACCATCTCCCACATGCCCTCCCCCAAAATGGAGACTAAGTTGATTTGGAACACATTAGTTCCTAGAAGTCCCAAGTCTCAAGTAAGATGTTCTATCTTCTGAGAGCCACAAAGGCTTGGACGGTGATTATGAGTTTAACAAGAGGATTAAGACAGATGGTCTTCCTCCCTGTCAGACACCTCAGAGAGAAGTGGCATGTCTAGCTCATAAATGAATGAGGTGAATTAACTGAACCGGTGATTTGGGGATATATATTATATATCATAGTCACTTAAGGAGTTACATTGATTAACTCCTCAATAAGCAAAATTCTTGCTGCCTGTTAGCTGAAGTCCTGTCAAAATAAAATCTGAAGTGAGTCCATCTGGCACGAACAAGAATTTTACACGTTTGATAAGAAAGGCAGTTCATCTCTTCTGAGAGATTAGGGATCACGAGGATTTTGTTCAAGTTTAGGCAACTCTTTCACCTGCAAGGTGTTTTTCTAGCGAGTTGGGTCACGTAGGAAATGTTTACTCTAGTGCGCCCTCTGTCGTATAGAGAGTGCATCTGTGAGCAGTGTATAATAAGGTGGAACAGGTTAAGAGGATGAGACATTCCCTGTGCCTAATTTTATTATTCTTGTTCTCCTTAGGGGAACGAGATAATAGGGTATTTAATGTGTCTCTTACCGTGATCATTTCTTCATCCATATATTTTAAAAATAAGCAGAATTACTATTTAATACGTGCCAAACCTTCTGCTAGGCGTTTTGGAATTCAAAGACAAATACATATAGGGATCTCCTAGTATAATAGAGTAGAAGAGTAGACATCACAACCCAACTGCAATATCGCATTTTCAGTACAATATTAAAGATATGTACTAGGTTTTATGGGATTATAGAGGAGGAAATAAAATTTTGGTAAGAGCTCAGTTCAAAACAAAAGCCAATCCACACAAACATATCTAACATTGTAACTTTTATGCCTGCGGGACAGAGACTCATTCCTTAAACAGCTGCTTGCTTAGGTCAGTTGTTTTTTTTTTTTTTTTTAGGTGTTGTGATTCTAGCAAAGCATTGCCTTCTGTAGAAAGGCAGAATCTCAAAAAACCCCTTTCTCTTCTACCTAGATGTATGTTCATCCAGCTATCATGCCTACTTAAGAGGCAAACCATCTTTTCGCTTACTCACACTGCTGCATACTTAACTATGTAGGGCACCCAAAATGTTGGGACAAAGTTTGGACTATTTTATCCAAGACTTTCCTAGCACAGTATGGCTTCACCACCACCTGCCCAGAATTCTAGCCTGGGCTACTAATCCACCAGAGAGTGGCATGTCAAGAAGGGAGGAGAGACATAGAAAATTGCCCCTAACTCCTGTATATCATGTGGGAATAGCAAGCACTATAATAATGAATATGATGTTTATTGAGAGTTTACATCTCCCACAATCACCACTGAGGGTGATACTTTATGCTTCCCACTCTGCAAATGAGCACCGAAACTTAAGGTGAATATATGATGGCGCCATGTCTATACAGTTAGTTCAGGCCATTGGAATCCTGATCCACTGGTCTCATTCCCTGTACAAATGTATTTCTCTTACATATTAGTGGGGCCCGAAGTCGGGTTTATTATATATAACATGTGCTCATGACCTCAGTTCAGTACCTGGACAGCTAGATTACAGACTTCCTTTTCACTCAAACATGAAGTTTGTAATTGAGAACAAACAGATCACTGCAATTTAAATACATTGCTATAATGCTCTAAGAGAAACACCTGCCAAAGTTAATAATCAGATTAGAGGATTAAGAGAGTTAATCACTAAATCCTTATTTTCAGGGTTATATATAGCAGAAAGTAATGGAGCTTGACCTTTCAAGTATAAAGACACTCTTTCTTACAAAAATATTGTCCTTTCTTTATACCTTAGCCCAAATCTCATGTTAGTTATACAATACTTACTAACGTGTCTGTCATAAACCGTGCATATGCTCGTTTATTCTAGTTTTATATAGAAAAGCGTTCATCTCTTAAGTCAAACAGGAGGGGCGTCCAACCTACCATTTGGGGGCAGGGGGAGGCCATAGTTGCAGTTTGAAAGGGCAATGTATCTCCTAAGACTCTTACTATTTCTTTGGGGGTTCGGTGTATCTCTCTTGGCTACTAGCCAAGGAAGAAAACTGAGTCAAACTAAAAGGTGTTATTGGAAGAGAGTTGACTACACTAGCATGGACTAGGTCTACTGAATGAGCCAGAGAAGTGTGAACTTCCTTTTGGTCAGCAGGATGTCTGGCACTCTCTTTCCTTCCCTTACAGTAGAAGGCATGCCCTGGTCGAACCAGACACCTACACTGTAGCTACTGCCCTAGGTCCTTTCACCTCTTGCCTTCTAGAGGACTTGACTCCTCTCACTCCTCTGTAACATCCGTTCTTTCAATAGTTTCCATTTCTATCTCTGATTTTTTTTCCCATCCCAAACTTAAAGTTCATATTTGACTTTCCACCCCTTTCTTGTTAGAGCCTTATTTCATTGCTCCCTTTCCCAGCAGAAATCTTATCTTCACTATCTGCCTCCACTTCCTCATCTCCCCCCACCCCATTGCACTCTGATTCAACTTCCACATTGGGAAGAGGAAGAACAGGAAGTGCTCCCATCAAGGGCACCTCATCCTATTGCCACATCTTACTGGACCTCTCAATTCATACAACATCCAAAGCTGTTGCCACTGAGGTCACCAGGGACCATGTTTTTCCATTTCAGCAGTATTTAACCATTTCAGATTCTTCCTCACTCTTGAAATGCTTCTCTTTTAGTTTTTAGTTTTTCCACATTCTTCTGGTTTCCCCTACTTAGTTGACTATTCCTTCTCAATCTGTCCTTCTCCTCTACCTGCCCATTAAAAGTGGAATGACTCAAAGTTCAGCCTTGAGAACTCCTTTCTAACTGAACTTTCTTCTTATGTGATTTTAAGTGTACACACAGACACACACACACACACACACACACACACATTTCTGTATAGTCTTTACCTCAGCTCTGAATTCCAAATGCTTACATCTTCTAAATATCTCTACCTGGATATCTAATAGACATTTCAAATATTATATGTCTTTTTTTTTAAAAGATTTTATTTATTTATTTGATAGACAGAGATCACAAGTAGGGAGAGAGGCAAGCAGAAAGACAGGAGGAAGCAGGCTCCCTGCTGAGCAGATTGCTGGATGTAGGGCTCAATCCCAGGACACCGGGATCATGAAGCTTGGGGCTAACAGGTGCTCCTGAATCCTCATGTCCTGTGGACTTGTAGTTATTGGAGAATAATAGTCACAGGACAGAGGCAGACTTACTGTGTTTTCACTTACTCAGCATTTTGCATATTGGGTTTCATTGAGAGTTAAAAGCTGTTCTGAAGGGAGAAGAAAGCCAGGCTGCAATCAGGAAGCATATCTGTATAAGCATTTATAGTAATTTTCCATAAGACCTTAGTAAAAAGGGATTTGGATTTCCTTGGCTCCAATATCTTATTGTCATTTCTTTTCTCATTCAAAATAAGTATGCTCATACCTAATTTTGAATTTCTAAATTGTTTTTTACCCGAAGATGGTCTCAAAAACTCCAGAAGCTTCAGATGTCACATGGAAAATACCAATTAGGAAGCCCTGGAGAAGACTGGAACTGAAGCAAAGAGCTAGTGTATGTATTTTGCTGGCTTCACATTTATAACCAATGGGGTAGTTAATTACTACCCGCTCCCCCATCTCCTATTATTTCACTTGTATGAAGGTTGATTCTCTGATTCTCTGTTATAGGTGCACTGCTCTATCTTCGTTATGAGTCATATCCCTTAACATTATTTTCGTCATTCTTTGTCTATTTAAACCTCGTTTTTAATCCATGTGATTTAAAACAAGTTATCTTCACTGATTTGACAGGTATGTTTGAGTCCTTTTATAGTATGTTACATTGTTTAGTCTGGTTTTCTTTAAATTAATTGACTTTATTTTTCAAAAGTTACAGGTTTATAGACCTATTGAGCAGACATTAGGTGAGTTCCTATATATATCCTCTCTTCTCCTGCACGTAATTTCCCCTATTATTAACATTTTCCATTAGTGTGGTGTATGTGGTACAATTAATTAACTAAATTGGTTATTATTATTAACTAAATTCTGAAGTTTGCACTAGGGCGGCTTACTCTTCATGTTGTCTATTCAAAGGGTTTCGACAAATATATGTTATGTATCCACCAATGGATTACCATATAAAATAGTTTCAATGCCCTAAAAATCGACTGTGCTCTATGCATTTATTCCTCTCTCTCACCCCTCAAAATCTTGACGGCCACCAATGCTTTTGCTGTCTCTATAGTTTTGTCTTTTGCAGAATGTCACATAGTTAGAATCACACAGGATGTAGCCTTTTCAGAATGGCTGCTTTCACTTGGCAATAAGCATTTAATGAGGAACATCAAATATCCTCCATATCTCTTAGTGGTTTGATAGCTCATTTCTTTTTATTGCTAATAATATTCCATTCTATGGAATGGATCCATAGTTTGTTTATTCAGTCACTTATTGAAGGACATCTTGGTAGCTTCCAATTTTTAGCAAATATAAATAAAGCTGCTATAAATTGTGTGTAGGTTTTGTTTTGACTTAAGTTTTCAACTCATTAGGGAAACTTCTAGGAGCATGAATGTTGGATCATATTGTAAAACTACATTTAACTTTGTAAGGCTGGGCTCTCAGGGGTTTTTAATCTCTCAAACTGGCTCATTCGCAGCCTCTAGCAATTAGTCAGTTTATAGCCTACCAGTTTCTGGTATTCATTGTGAGCTTCTGCTTCTGGGCCTCTCTGCTCCTGGTAAGCCGTGATTCTCTGTATTCACCTTTCTGTTTATTTTTCGGGGTGATAGTTTACCCTGTGACATCAATAATCTAATGGATCTAAGAAGAGTTGATGGTTTTGTTTGTTTTGGGTGTTGAGAGGACAGAAGGACAATTTTCAAGCTCTTTACAAAAGTCAGACTGGAAGCCAGAAGTCTATCTTATTTTTTAAGCATTTATCTTTCACTAGGTGTCCTGTTTTCTTTGCTTTTTATTCCAACTGTCTGCTATTTCTTTTTTACTGGTACTTTACAATTTTACTTTTATCAAATGCCCTCAGTCCCCTCCTTTTTTAGTCCTTAAGTGTCTGCTCCCTACTATGAGCTACAAGAAAATTAACTCATAACTTCTACCCTCCACTGGTAATTTAATTACATAATTTTACTCAACAGTATGATCTTACTTAAGTGTATATTTGTGAATATGTTACTGTTCCAAGTACTTGATTTCTCAGCTGTAAGTGGTATCCTTTGAGTCTTGCTATCACAGCTGATTCCATGTTCCACTTTCTCTTTCCTTTGCCTCCTGATTTTTGTTAGTTGTTTCATTTCTACATTGACTGAGCAGAAGTCATTCCAATCTGTTACCCTTATTCTCACTTTTCAGTCTTAAATTCTCAGCTAATAACTTTCAGAGCTCCAATCAATCCTTTTCCTCATGTTTCTCTTTATTACATGCATGGTTAAAGATTCTCCTCTAGGATTGTGTCCATTCAATTTAAGATTTCTGATATATTGGCATAAAAACGGTAGCAAATAGGCTCTTATCATCCGTATAACCTGTATTCATATCTGTACTTAGGTCTTTTGACAGTGATTATTTTTGTCTTGTTTCTTTGTTTTTATTTTGTTAATCTTGCCAGAAGTTTATGAATTTTATTGATATTTTCAATTAACCAGGGTCTGTTTGTTTGGCATTATTTACTTTGTCCATTTACCTTTGTTTCTATACCACTAATCCTTCTGTGTTTTTCTACTTTTTGAGTTTTGAGGGTTTGTTTTTGTTTTTAACCTTATTGCATTGTTCTGACTGGTGTCTTGGGAAATAAATGATTAAAACACCAGGTCTGCAATACATCTGCTCTCCTGGCCAGAGGAGGAGATGCCCTGGAAAAGAAAGAAGGCAAACACCCTAGTTTAATCTCTGTGTAAACATACCAGTGACAGACTTCATAGCAAATAGACAAAATGGTTTTGTAGAAGGAGAGGTCTTGTTATGAAAGGCTGCTAGCAGGATGTACCTGGCCATTTAGAAATGCTCCAGAGAACCTGGAATCTATAGATTTGTAGGACATAATTGCCTGAAAAATATCATGTAAGCTATAACTGAGTATAAAGCAGAGATGGTTTATGACCTAAGAAGTTCCTTCAACATGGGTGTTCTGCGTTAGAGAATTTCTTATATAGTTTTAAAAAAAGACCTGAGAATGCTCAGCTTGAAGTGCTAGACTTCTCCACAGATTGACTATGCTTTTTGATTATTTGCATCCCCAATATTATTGATAAAGTTTGATCTCTTATTTGTGTCTGGCTTATTTGACAATCCAATCCTTTTTTAAAAAATTATTTTTTATAGAAGTATGGTTTACAATGCTATATTAATGTATATTAATACATAGTGACTTGACAACTCCATACATTAAGCTAGGCTCACCATGATAAGTGTAGTCACCATCTTTCACCATACAAAGCCACTGGAATATTATTGACTATATTTCCCATACTACCCTTATATCCCCATGATTTATCCATTTTTGTAACAGGAAGTTTGCATCTCTTAATCCCTTTCACCTATTTCTCCCATCTCCTTAGCTGCCTTCTCTCTAGCAAAACACCAGTTCTTTGTATTTGTGGGTCTGTTTCTGTTTTTGTTTGTTCATTTATCTTGTTTTTTACATTTCACATGTAAGTGAAATCAGATGGCCTTTGTCTTTCTCATCTGCCTTTTTTCACTTAGCACTGTACTTCCTAGGTCCCTCTGTTTTGTGGCAAATGGCAAGGTCTCATTCTTTTTATGGTTGAGTAACATTACATTGTATATGTATACCACATCTTCTTTATTTATTCATCTATTGGTTGCTTGCGTATATTGGATATTTTAGATAATGCTGCAAGAAACATGAGGGTGCATATATTTTTTCAAATTAGTGTGGGTTTTTTTTGGGGGGGGGGGTAAATGTGCAAGAGTAGAAATTTTAATTTTTTGAGGATCCTCTGTACTATTTTCCACAGTGGTTGCACCAGTTTATTTGCCCACCAGCAGTGCATGAGGGTTCCTTTTTTCCCCCACATTCTCATTAACAGTTGTTATTATTATTATTTTATTTTAGCCATTCTGACAGGTATGAGATGATATCTCATTGTGATTTTGATTTGTATTTCCTGGATGATGAGTGATGTTGAGCATCTTTTCATGTGTTTTTTGACCATCTGAATTTTTCTTTAGAAAAATGTCTATTCAGGTTCTTTG
Organism: Mustela putorius furo; assembly: GCF_011764305.1. Taxonomy (NCBI): domain Eukaryota; kingdom Metazoa; phylum Chordata; class Mammalia; order Carnivora; family Mustelidae; genus Mustela; species Mustela putorius. The sequence goes on from NW_025421998.1 coordinate 36,917,696, forward strand.
GTTTTAATTGAATTTTTTTTTTAAGGTGTTAAGTTGTAGAAGTTCTTTATATATTTAGATATTAGCCCCTTATTACATATATTATTTGCAAATATGTTCTTTCACTCAGTAGATTTCCTTTTTATTTTGTTGGTAGTTTCCTTCACTGTTCAAAAACTTTTTATTTTGGTGTAGTCCCAATAGTTTATTTTTGCTTTTATTTCCTTTGCCTGAGAGGACATACACAGAAGAATGTTTTTAAGGCCAATGTCCAGAGATTACTCCCTATGCTTTCTTTAAGGAGTTTTATGGTTTCAAGTCTTAGATTTAGGTCCTTAATCCATTTTTGTGTATAGTATAAGAAAGAGTTCCAGTTTCATTCTTTTATATATGGCTGTCCAGTTTTCCCAGCACCATTTATTGAAGATTGTCTTTTCCCTATTGTATATTCTTAATTCCTTTGTCATTGATTAATTAACCATGTAAGTATGGGGTTTCTCTTATGCTCTCTGTCCTGTACCATTGATCCTGATCCATTGTGCTAGTACCATACTCTTTTGATTACTGTGTCTTTGTAGTATATCTTGAAGTCTGGGATGGTGATACTTCCAGCTCTGTTTATCTCTCTCAAGATTACTTTGACACCAATCCTCAATCCTTAATTTGGATGCTCAACTTGTTAAGCCTTTCATATTTTCTAACACATGAATTCAATACTAACCTTTTTTTCCTAAGTACTTCTTAGTTGCTTTCTACATGTTTTGATAAGTAATATTTTCATCATTATTCATTTCAAAATATTTTCTAATTTAAAATGATTTCTTTCTGATCCATGAGTGTTTTCCTAAATTTCCAAACAAAAGTGATTTTCTAGTTAACTTTTTATTGCTGACAACTAACTTAACTGTGTCTTTTTCAAAGAATGTTGTTTAAATGATAATCAGTACTTAAAATTGGTTGAGTCTTGCTTTGATTAGATGGTAATATTACTTTATAGGAAAATTTTGATTACTAAAACAACCCAAGAAGATACAGAAAGCTTGAGTAAATTAAAAGTCATAAATAAAATAGAAAAAGTCAAAGAACTTCCTTTAACAGAGTGCTAGGCTTAGACAATTTAAGGTATGAGTTATTAAAATCCTCCAAAAACCAAAATAAATAAATGAATAAACCTTATAATGTGGTTTTAAAAACCATAGCACAGAAAAACAATAGAATATTTTAGAACATTTTTTTTGGTCTGGTATAATAATGCCAAAATATGACAGAGCATTAAAAAACAGAATTTAGACCAAATGTTTATAAAAATGATCCAATTGGGGTGCCTGAGTGGCTCAGTCAGTTAAGCATCTGCCTTCAGCGCAGCTCATGATCCCAGGGTCCTGGGATCAAGCCCCATGTCAGGCTCCCTGTTGAGCCTGCTCAGGGAGCCTGCTTCTCCCTCTCTCTCTCTCTGTTGCTCCCACGCTTGTTCTGTCTCTCTCTCTCTCTCTGTGTCAAACAAATAAATAAAATCTTTTAAAAAAATTATCAAATTGAATTCAGCATGACATTTAAGTTTTACTATTCATATAAGGCTTATGTTTTAGAATTTATAAATAAGCCTATATTGATATATCTATTAGGAGGAGGGGCAAGATGGTGGAGTAGTAGGAGACCCTGTTTCAATCTATTAGGTAATCTGTCATATCAAAGAAAAATGTCATATTTACATGCTGAATATCTGTATAACTAGATCCATGATGTATTCTTGATATAAGGAAAATCTAGTAAATGAGAAAAATGATTATACTTCATTAATCTGATAAATAATACTAATTTCAAACCTGTAGTCAATGGCATCATTAACTATAAAACACAAAAGGTATATTGATAAAAGTCAGAAATGAACAAAAGTACTTTCCTCACTATTATGTATCACTGTTTCTGAAAATGTTAGCCAATGCAACAAGGCAAGGAAAAGAATAAGTTGTTTAGTTATTGGCAACAGGAGATATAATTATTATTTGCAAATTTTATGATTCACTCTGTGGAAAAACTTTAAAACTCATCTGTTATATTATTTTGGTTAAAAAAGATTTAATATTTGATTAATCAGAAAATAACTGGTCCCCAAATCATAGCTTTTCTATTTAATAATAATTATGGGTTAGAGTATATGTTTTTTAAAACATTTCCACTAATACAAACAACAAAACTTTTTTTAAAATGGAAACAATTTTAAATAAAAAAGATTTAAATGAATCATGATGCACTAAGGAATAGGTTTTTTCCTTTGTTATTCTAATATAACACCTAACAAAAAAGATCCAAAGGAAAGATCTTCATCTTTAAGATAGTCAATGTAGCTCATCTTTGAAAGAAACGGGTTGATATTAGGATTGTCTTCCCTAAAAGGAAGTGAGATCCATGGATTTATAGTAGCTATTTTTGGAATGTTAGATTACATTACAGGAAATAATTTTTTAGCCTTTTATTTCCATAGAGTGTAATAAATTATGGAATCCTGAGGAATTACTGGCACAGGCGAAAGGGCAAGGGTTACACACATACCAATTGAAACATGCCTGATTCTTTTCACATAACACCTTTAGGGAACACCTTCCAAAGAAGGTGACTGTGAGTCAGTAAGGCCTGGGTGTGGCTGAGTAAGGAATATTCCTGACTCCAACATTAGTAAGCAGGATATGGATTCAAGGGGTGCCTACGTCCTTTGTAGGAGCAGTTGATTTGGTCAAGTGGCTAAGCAAAATAACCCCATTACACCCCAAAGAAGCATAGCAGAGTGCAGATGTTTGCTGACAGTCCGTCCTGTTCCATAAAAGGATAAATAGGTACTGTGGACAGGGAGGCGACTTCTCCCTGACTCTAAAGTTGAATGTCTAGAGCTATCATATGTGACTGAAGAAGTCTGTCAGCTCCCAATAATCTTAAATTATCCCAAGTTAAGGGAAAGAATTTTCATAGATTGGTGTTGGACCTTCCACCTGTGTTGATGGTAGGTTCTAGAAAAACATCATAATATGATTTGATAAAATAAAGAAGATGGAAATATGACCGTAACTGTACCCTTTATGTTATTTATGTATATATTATGCAAATCCACTTAATGGTATGGGATTATTTTTAAGATGCAAAGCAGATTCTAAAATTAAAGAACAAACATATCCAAATAGTGAAGAAATTACTTTTAAAAAGAAATAAAACACTGCAATATTATTATAAAAATGTACACAAAGCCTTAGAAAAGAAAGTCAAGAAATAACCATTTGTCCGTTTTTAAAGAAGAATAAATACCTGGCCTTTAGTAGTTAAATACTTTAATATGTCTTGGGACTATTAACTCAACTTAGAAATATCCTGATTTAAAAGATAATTGTCTCCTTGAAGCATAACACTTAATATTAAGCTAGTCTTGATTATTAGTTATGAGAAGTGACATTTACATATAAAAGGTTGATTTTAAAAAATAACATTTTACCATATTTTATTATAGACAGGATATTTGTTAAAAAGTTGTAAATAGCTTTGGTTGTTCACTTAAAATTGTAGAATATATTTGAGACAAAAGTTTGTTTTTAGCAGGTAATAATTAAACTGGTGATATACCATCATTCATCTAGCTCCAGTAAATTCAAGGAATATAAAAGGACTAAGAATATATTAAAAAATTACAGCTGAACAACTCCACGATTTTTTTATTCCTGTAAAAAACAAAAACAAAAACAAAAACCATGTTTTACAAGTAAAAGTTACCTGAAAAGATTAGCTTTAAAACACAATGCAGAATATCAGTTTGTCATGAGAATTATAGTGCTGTGATTCAGATGAGAAATTTCCTGAAGAGGATGGCTAAGAACAAAGGGCAGACCTCTTCAGTATCAAATATCAAAAGAATTGTCTAAGCAAAACATGTAAGATTAATAGAAGATTAACCTCCATTTTAGTCTCAGAAGGGAACTGCTGGCCTCTAATGCAAAGCTCTAGTCTAGGACTACATCAATTTATGTCTTTGCTGAAAAATCTATTAGCATCAAATGCTAAATAAGCTAAAGTTACAAAAGCATTCATGGGTTAAGGATCTTAGGCTCTGAAGGTAGTGTCAACATATAATTTATATTCTGCAAGCATTAAGCGATATGAATATAAAAAAGTAGATTTAAAAAGGAGAAAAGGAAAATAATCTATGGTTTTTTAAAATTTAAAATATTATTTTAGTTTTAACATAATATTTTGGACTTCAGATTTCCCTAGGATCATCCTGGATACTTAAGTAGTAATAGTAATGTCTCCACACACCCTCCGAAGGTGGATGATTTGATTTACACTCCAAAGGGGACTGTACAGATCCATAAAGAGATCTGGTAATTCCACTCACAACTCACATGTAGAGCAAAATTAAGAGAAAGGGAACACACAAATGTTCACGTACTTATAACTGGGGAAAATAATATGAAGATTAAGCAGGAAAACTGTGTAGTATGATCCTGCAGTTGGTGAAATATGATAATGTTACCCCCCCCCCAACAAAAGAGGGCTTTACCTCAACGGGAGTCTGAGGCCCCATGGATCAAAGCCACAGCCATGGAAGGAGTTGGGAGAGAGAAGAGGTAGGAAGTTGTAGAACCAGAGGTGGCAATCTGGAGAAGGCAGTGCTTAGGTTGGCAGTGTGACAGCCCAAATTAGATCTTCTTTGATGATCTGACAGTGAATGGAGGAAGGAAGAAAACGATGGAAAGCAAGAATCTCAGAAAGTAAAAGAGTCACAGAAAGTAGAAGACACATCATCATGCAAAAAGGTTCTCATTTACTGCAGACTTTATACTTCTGAGTACCAACAGAAGAGTATGTTCTTGAACTAAGAAACCTAATAAGTACCCAGACCCCTCATAGTTCACCATAGGGATGTGGGTGGTTGCTGACTTAGGAGAATCCAAGACATATAAAAAGTGATCAGGGGGCGCCTGGGTGGCTCAGTGGGTTGGGCCGCTGCCTTCGGCTCGGGTCATGATCCCGGGGTCCTGGGATCGAGTCCCACATCGGGCTCTCTGCTGGGCAGGGAGCCTGCTTCTTCCTCTCTCTCTTTCAGCCTGCCTCTCTGCCTGCTTGTGATCTCTGTCTGTCAAATAAATAAATAAAATCTTTAAAAAAAAAAAAAAGTGATCAGAAAGTCAGACAACATCCTCATTAGGCTATAATATAAAGAAAGGAAGATGTAATTTTTCATTGGGTGAAAATATTCCTAAAAATGTAGCAGAGAAAAATTGTAACTCAGGACTCAGATATGAAGACCATAAAACTAAACTAGAAATGGCAGATTAGAGAATACACCATAAAAACAAAGACAGAAAAAATAAGAAATGGCTTGAATAAGAATAAGAAAGAATAGAAATGACAAAATGGAGAAAGTTGGAAAAAATAGAACTGGCCAAACTCAGGAAAGAAATTGTGTGTGTGTGTGGGGGGGCATTTTAGAAATAAAGAGAGTTACAAACTATTCAACAGAAAATAGCTCCAGTACTAAAATAAGGAACATTTGAATAAGGAGTGAAAAGAGCCAAGAGAACATAGACAAAATACAAGAGAGGGAAAGAGAGAAAAGTATTCAAAAGAAAAACTCTAGATACAGAAAACAAGCAAGGCAAGTAGCATATGTGTATAAATATTTGTCACAACAAGAAAAACACTATGAAATTTAAATTTTGGTCAATTATGGTACATTACCTGGTAAAGTTAATAGGCTCTTAGATTAAAAACCTTCTGGGGCTTCAGGCAAAATAATTGTCAGGGGGAAATACCAGCAATATATTTCTTTTTTTTCAAGCTTTTATTTTAATTCCAGTTAGCTTACAGTGTTCTATTTGTTTCAGGTGTACGATCTAGTGATTCAACACTTCCATACATCACCCTGTGCTCATCATGACAATGACACTCCTTAATTCCCATAACCTACTTAACCCATTCCTCACCCCTCTCCCCTCTGGTAACCATCAGTTTGTTCTCCATAGTTATGAGTCTGGTTTTTTGGTTTGTCTCTTTTTTATCTCATTCTTTTGTTTTCTTTCTTAAATTCCACATATTAGTGAAATCATGTGGTATTTGTCTTTCTCTGACTTATTTTCGCTTAACATTGTACTCTCTAGCTCCATCCAAGTAGTTGCAAATGGCAAGATTTCGTTTGTTTTGCTGACTTAATATTATTCCATTGTGTATGTTTATACCTCCTCTTCTTTATCTGTTCATCTGGTGATAAACACTTGGGCTGCTTCCATAATTTGGCTATTGTAAATAATGCTGCTATAAACATAAGAGTGCATATATATCCCTTTGAATTAGTTTTCTTATATTCTTTTGGTAAATACCCGGTGATGTAATTGTTGCGTCATAAGGTGAATCTAATTTTACTTTTTTGAGGAATCTCCGTACTGTTCTCCAGAACGGCTGCTCCAGTTTGCATGCCCTGCAGTACACAAAGGTTCCTCTCTCCACATCCTTGCCAACTCCTGTTGTTTTTTTTTATGTTGTTGATTTTAATCATTCTGACAGGTGAGGGGGTTATCTCATTATAGTTTTGATTTGCATTTCCCTGATGATAAATGATGATGAATATCTTTTGGCCATCTGTGTGTCTCCTTTGGGGAAATGTCTATTCTGCCTATTTTGAATTATTATTTTGGTTTAGATTATTGTGGTTTTTTGTTTAGCTTTGAAGTTCCTTATGTATTTTGGATATGTCATTTGCAAATATCTTCTCCCATTCCTTCAGTTGTCTTTTAGTTTTGTTGATTGTTTCCTTCATTGTGCAGAGGGTTTTTATTTTGATGAAGTCCCAATAGTCCATTTTTGCTTTGTTCCCCTTACCTCAGGAGACCTATCTAGAAAAAAGTTGCTACAGCTGCTGTCAAAAAGTTACTGCCTGTGTAGTCTTCTAGAATTTTTATGGTTTTGGGTCTCATGTTTAGGTCTTTAGTCCATCTTGAATTTTTTGCAAATTATTTTTGTGTACAGTTTAAGAAAGTGGTCTGATTTCATTCTTCTGCATGTTGCTGTCCAGTTTTCCCAACACCATGGATTAAAGAGACTGTCTTTTCCCCATTGCATATTCTTTCCTGCTTTGTCAAAGATTAATTGACCATATAATTGTGGGTTTACTTCTGAATTTTATATGCTGTTCTACTGATCTGTGTGTCTCTTTTTGTGCCAATATCAAACTGTTTTGATCGCTCCAGCTTTGTATTATAACTTGACGTTTGGAATTGTGATGCCTCCCACTTTGCTTTTCTTTTTCAGGGTTGCTTTGGCTATTCGGGGTCTTTTGTGGTTCCACACAAATTTTAGAATTGTTTGTTCTCTGAAAAATGCTGTTAGTATTTTGATGGGGATTGCATTAAATGTGTAAATTGCTTTAGGTAGTATAGACATTTTAACAATATTTGTTCTTCCAATCCATGAGCATGGAATGTCTTTCCATTTTCCAACTTCTCTGAGTAGCCTTCAGTGTCTTTCATCAGTGTTCTATAGTTTCAGAATACAGGTCTTTCACCTCTTTGGGTAAGTTTATTCCTAGGTATCTTATAAATTTGTGTGCAATTGTAAATAGATTGTTTTCTTAATTCTCTTTTGCTGTTTCAATATTGGTGTATAGAAATGCAATAGATTTCTGTACATTGATTTTGTATCCTGTGACTTTATCAAATTCATCTACCAGTTCTAGGAGTTTTTGGTAGTCTTTTGGGTTTCCTATTTGCAGTATCACCTGCAAACAGTAAAAGTTTTACTTCTTTCTTACCGATTTGGATAGCTTTTATTTCTTTTTGTTGTTTGATTGCTGTGACTAGGACTCTAAGTACCATGTGGAATAAAAGTGGTGAGAGTAGACATCGTGTCTTGTACCTGACCTTATAGGAAAGTTTCTCAGTTCTTTAAGGATGATATTTGCTGTGGGGTTTTCACAGATGGCCTTTATTGTGTTGAGGTATGTTCCTTCTTAACATACTTTATTGTGAATTTTTATCATGAATGGATGTTATGCTTTGTCAAATACTTTTTCTGCATCTAATTGAAATGATCCTATGGTTCTTATCTTTTCTCTTATTAATGTGATGGATCACACTGATTGATTTGCAAATATTGAACCACCCTAACAACCTAGGAATAAATCCCATTTGATTGTGGTGAATAATTTTTTTAAATAATATTGTTCAATTTGGTTTGCTAGTATTTTATTGAGAATTTTTACATTTTTGTTCGTCAAAGATATTGACCTGTAGTTCTCTTTTTTAGTGGTTTTTTTTTTTTTTTTTTTCATCAGGTTTTGGTATTAAAGTAAAGCTGTTCTCACAGAATCAATTTCAAGTTTTTTTCCTTCCTTTTCTTATTTTTGGAATAGTTTAAAGAAGTGCAGGAGTTAAACCTTCTTTAAATGTTTGGTAGAATTAACCTGTAAAGCCATCTGATCCTGAACTTTTGTTTTTTGGGGACTTTCTTGATTACTGACTCAGTTTCCTTGCTGGATATTGTTATTAGTTCTGTTCAAATTTTCTATTTCTTTCCATTTTCAATTTTGATAGATTATATGTTTATATGAACTTATCCATTTCTTCTAAGAAGTTGTCCAATTTGTTGGCATATAGCTTTTCTCTCCTTTTTTATGATTATTTATTTGAGAGAGAGAGAGAGCGTGAGCAGGAAGGGCAGAGGGAGAGGGCAAGAAAGAGACTCTCAAGCAGACTCCATGCTAAGCCTGACTTGGGGCTTGATCTTACAACTATTAGGACACAACTTGGACTGAAACCAAGAGTTGGATGCTCAACCAGCTGTGCCACCAAGGTGCCCCAGCATATAGTTTTTCATAATAATTTCTTATGATTGTACTTGTGTGGTGTTGGTTGTTATTTCTCCTCTCTCATTTGTGATTTTATTTTGATTTTATTTATTTGAGTTCTTTCTCTTTTTTTCATGATAAGTCTGGCTAGAGGCTTATCAATTTTATTGATTTTTTTTTCAAAGAAACAGCTTCTGGTTTCATTGATCTGTTCTGTTGTTGTTGTTGTTTAGTTTCTACATTGATTATTTCTGTTCTAATCCTTATTATCTTCCTTCCCAGCAATATATTTCAACAGCAATTTACAATAGACTGAGTCAACTGATCCTACCACACTTCCCTCTTTCTCCACTTAATGCTTTTTTCTCCTTTCTTCATCTATTTTAAGTTTCATAGATAGTAGTTATAGTCGTGCCCTTCCATATATCCTGCATCTGTTCTTCTCTCAGTTCCATAACTCTATCCTGTGAAACTGAGTGTTGTGCTAACTTCCAAAAAAATCACTACTCAGTTTAATCTCTCCTCTTGCTTTATATAAACCCCATGAGCTGGTAATAACTGTAGAAAAATTCAAAACCATATTCATGACCACACACTTCAGGTGAGCCATGAATGCTATCAGACCATCAAGATGCATGTCAAAGTCTAGCCACCCCCCTCTTCTCTTGGAGGACCATTGCTTATCTTCTGTACTTTCCTGAAACCACTTAAACTTCCTCTCCTTTCCTCACTTCCAGCTGATGATATGCTTCCTTACTGAGAAAATTAAGCAACTGGAAGAGAACTTCCACAGACTACAACCACAGCATATTTCCTCACTTACAAGTATCTGCACTCACATCCTTTGCTTTTCTGTATGTTACTCCAGACCAACTACCCATGAGCCAGTTGGAGACAAATCTCCCCCCTTGTGCTCTAAATCCCGTCTGCTGTTGCCTACCCAAAAATACAGCTTTGTCAAATTTTCTTTATTTCCTGTATCAGCTCTTTATTAGATCATTCCCCTCAGCATATACATATCTGTCATTTCTCCTAACATATAAAAAAAAGGAAAATGCTACATCCCATTTCTGGGTGGCATAACTTTTCCCTCACTCTCCTTTGCATTACAACTCCTTGAAACACATGTCTTTCAGATTTACTCCATTCAGATTTGCATTCCCTCTATGTCACTTAAAACTGCTTTTTCTAAGGTCATCAGTAGTATCCATATTGCTAACTAATATTCAATTCTCATTGCTCCTCTTACTTATGAATGACATCTAATGAAGCTAATCATGTTCATCTCCTTGATACACTTTCATTATTTGGTTTCTAGGACATAACACTCAGTTGCACCTTCTCAGTTTCCATTACCTTGCATTGCATTTCCCTTCTTCCCACTCTTTGACATGACAGCACACCAGAGATCCATCCTTGCTAATATTTGCTATCTACTTTATTCCTTTCGTGATGGCATCCAGTCTAAAGGCTAAAAATGTCATCTATATACCATTAGACAGTTTGCTCCTAAACACCAGGCCTCTATTACCAAGTACACATTGAATTGGAGATCTAATAGGTATTTCAAACTCAGTATGCCTAACGTGAACTTTCAATCTAACTTATAATAAATGTTCCATCCATACCATTCCCTATCTCAATTAATGACAATGCTATCCTTCCATATTGTAGGCCAAAAATAAAAAACAAACCGAACAACAACAACAAAAGCCCTTGGAATCGGTTCTAACTTCTCATCTTGCAAATCTCAAGTTTGAATGCTTTTTGAAACTGAGTTTTAACACACAGTGAAGTACAAAAAAGTCATTTTTTACTAATTTATTTCCCTACATAACCACCATCCAGATTGAGATATAGACTATTATCACCAGCCCAGAAGTCTACCTCATTTCTTTTTAAGGTCAATACACTTTCTTCTGACCTTTATCAAAATAAAGAGTAACTACACTTCTGATCTTTATCACAATAGATTCGTTTAGCCTATTCTTGACCATGAATAAATGAAACTAGACAATATATATTTTTTTTTGCCTCAATATTATATCTGCTAGATATAATGTGTTTAGTAGTTGTGTTGGGGTTTTTTTTCCCCCATTACTAGGTACCATCTATATACCATTAGACAGTTTGGTATTATTTATTCACTATCAAGTTGGACAATTGAAATGTTTCTAGATTCGTACTATTATGAATAAATGTAAAATGACCACTTTTTACACAGCTTTTGATAGGCATATGCAATATTTCTGTTGCATGCATACTTAGAAGTATAATTGCTGGGTAATATGGGTACACACATGAGCAGCATTAGTAGATTCTGCCAAAGAATTGCCCAAAATGATTCTATCAGTTTACACTCCTTCCAGCAATATATGATAGCCAGAGTTCCAATACATCCTTGCCAACACTAGATATTCTTAGTTCTTTTAATTTTAGTCAGGCTTGTGGGTGTGTAGTAGTATTTTATTATGGCTTTCAAATGTATTCCTGATGGCTAATTCTGTTGATCGCCTTTTCATATGCTTACCTGCAATTTGTACATTCTTTTTTATACAGAGTCTGTTGATATTTCTGTCCCATTATTTTTTTATTGCTTTTTCCCTATTGATATGTTAGAATTTTTTTATAGCTTGCATATGTGTTGTTTGTGCGATATATGCACTAAAAATAACTTTTTCCAGTGTTCGGTTTACTTTTTATTTGTAAAATCTCTTTTGATGAATAGAACATCTTAATTTTTATAAAGTTCACCAATTCACCACTTATCTTTTATAGTGTGTTTTCATTCCTATATCCTTTAACTACCCCAAGGTCCTGATGGTATTCTCCTACATTTTTTCCTGAGAGCTTTATAGCTTACCATTCACATTTCAGTGTATGCCCTATTTCCAGTTGATTTTTGTTTACAGCATAAGATAGGGGTTCAGATTCATTTTTCCCCCCAATGGGTATCCAATTGATTCATCACTGTTTATTTAGGTCTTCTTTAATTTTTCTTAGCAATGGCTGTAGTTTTCAGTCGTGTTACATTTATTCCTAAGCATCTAATTTCTTGGAAACTCCTATATGTAACTCTATATCTCATTTTCTAATTCCTTATTCCTGGAATGTAGAAATACAATTTATTTTTAATATTGATCTTGTATCCAGTGACCTTGTTAACTTCACTTATAAATTCTAATCATTTGTAGGCTCCTTTATATTTTCTAGATACTCAAATATGTTACTGAAAATTATGATGGTTTTACTTTTTTCTATCCAGTCTTTATAGAATTTATGTTCTTCTCTTGAGTTTTTACAGTGTTTGGGAGTTCCAATAAAACTTGAATAGACTTGATGGCATTGGACCAATTTGTCTTATTCCACCCTCATAGGGAAAATGTTCAATATTTCGTTATTAGTTACCATGTTAACCATAGGTTTTTGTAGACATGCTTTGCAGATGAAAGAGGATCTCTTCTATTCCTATTTGTTGAGATTATTTTTTTTCATCATTGTCATTGAATTGACATTCAATTTTATCAAATGCCTTCTCTGCATCTCTTTAGATGATTGTATGATTTTCGTCACTTATTTTGTTAATGTGGTCAGTTACAATTATTGATTTTTCTTATGTTGAAAACTATCTTATGCCACTGAAATACACTTCACTTAGTCATGTATTATATATTGCTGGATTTGATTTGATAATATATGTTCAAGTTTTGTGCATCTATTCACAAGGAAGAAATTGGCTTGTAATTTTTCTTCTTTGCAATGCAATACCAATTATTACCTATTGAGAAACAAAAAATATGAAGTGTTCTATTTTAATTATTTGCTGGAAGTGATTTTGCTAATTGAGATTATTCCATGTTAAATCTCTGGAAAGCTGAGAATTGTGGCTTTAGTTTCTTTAATGGGTATAGGAATGATCAGAATTTCTATTTTTATGCCAGTTTTGGAAGCAAGGCCAGCTTCATGGGCATAGAGCCTATGAAGTCATATCCACTTATAAATGTCTTACACATAATTTAATGCTTTATTGTCACCATCTTTAAATTTTTTATTAATGTTTGAACAAAGAAACTCCTCATTTTGCCCTGGACTCCTCAAATGATAGAGTTATTCATGTTTTGTCATACGTGGTTTTAAAGGTATTTGCTTATTTTATCTAACTTATAAAATTTATTAGTATTAATTTGTTAATAAACATTAATTCTGTTTTCAGTATCTTTAGGATTTGTAATATCTGGGTTTTATTACTTATGATATTGATAATTTCTATCCTTTATCTTTCTTTACTATCTTGCTATTAACAAAATACTTCATTAATCTTTATTGAGAAAAAATTTTTCCTGTGTTTATTTTCTTTAAAATTATGTCTGCTTTTTGGGGTGCCTTGGTGGCTCAAACAGTTAAGTGTCTGTCTTTAGCTCAGGTTATGACCCCAGGGTCCTGGGATCTAGCCCCGCATCTGCTTTGGGCTCTGCTGCTTCTCCCTCTCCCTCTGCCATTCCCCCTGCTGGTACGTGCTTTCTCTCTCTCTCTCATTCTCTCATTCTTGCTCTTGTTCTCTTTCAAATAAATAAATAAATAAATAGAATATTTTTTTAAAAATTATGTCTGCCTTTTGAAATTTTAATTACTGTCATCTTTATTAACTTCCTTCTACTTTTAAAGGAATATTTAAATATGTTTAATTCATAGTTAATTTTCTAGTTTCTCGAGATAGTAGATTGGAACCTTGATTTTCAACCCTTGTTCTCAATATACTAATTTAGAGCTAAAAATTTCCCTTTGGCCACCATTTTAAATGCATCTCAGAATTTCTGATATGTCAGATTTTTTTCATTCAATTTAAAATATAATTCATTGTGATTTTTTTGACACATCTGTTATATAGTAGTGTGTGTGTTTAATTTCAAAACACTTAGAGACTTTCCAATAATCTTATGTTGATTTCTAGTTTTTCTCTTGTATTCAAAGAATATACTCCTTAGGATTCCAATTCCTTGGAATGTACCTATGTACATTACCTACTTAGATTAGCAAATGGTCCATTTGTTAAATATTTCAAATGCACTTGAAAATGTTTATTCTGATTAGGTTGGGTGTAGTGTTCATTCAGTTGTTTAAATTTCCTAGGTCTTGTATTTTTTCTTGTTCATTTACTAAAAAGTTTTAAAATATCAAATTACAAGATTTGTATTTCTCTTTTTAGTTATGCTTTTTCTTCAAAGTATTAAGCTTTTTAATAGATGTGTAAACATTTATAATTGTTATTTCCTCCTGTTGATTAAGTTAACCTTTTATTACTGTGAAATGTTCCTCATACACTTTGTTTACTCTTGTCAGTCTTCTTTCTCTTCTATTGATAAGCTACAACAGCTTTATTTTGATTTTTCATTGCATGTTACGTGTTTTCACCTTTTTCTGCTTTCAGATATTTGTAACTATATATAAAGTATGTCTCCTGTAAATAGTATTGCATTAGATTTTAAATTTTTATTTGATTTTTTTTGTTTGTTTGTTAATCTAATCTGGCCATTCTCCCTTTAACTGGAGTACTTAGTCATTTACTGTGACTGAGATGTTTGAGATTAAGTCAACCATCTTATCATGGTTTTCTAATTGTTTCATTTTTTGTTTCTTCATTTCTCTTTTCTGGCCTTCCTTTGGATTAATCATCGTTCCGTTTTTTATTCCTTCTTTCCTCTATTGGTTTTTATATATATATATATATATATATATATATATATATATATATACATATATTTGTTATTTCATTGATTACTCTTAATATCACCATATGAATTCTACATGGTGAGTTATAATACTTCCCAAAGCATACAAGAAACTAAAATAGTTTAATTCCATTAACCAAAACACCTTTGGTGCCATCAATTTCCTATATTTTAAATATAAGATTTTATATGCATAAGATATAATAGTTAATGGTTTTAAACAGAATGTTCATTTATAATTTTGTAGGTTTTTGTTTTGTTCTGTTATTTACTGGAAAAAACAAACTACAGGAAACTGAAAAAGGAGTAGAGTAAGAATTCCTTAAAATAAAAATAAAAAGAACATATACGATTGTATCTTTAAGAATTTTATGGAACATTATGAACCATCAGGTTAAGGAATCTCCATTCTCTAACAAAAACAAACTGAGAAAGGGCAGTATGAAAATATTCTAATGCAGTGCTGCCCAACACAACTTTCTGTGATGATGGAAATGTTCAATTAGGTCTGTGTTGTCTAATATAGAATCTACTAACCACATAAGTGGTTAACACTAGCTAATGTAGTTGAAGGACTGAACTTTTAATATAGTTTAAATATGCCATGGGTGGCCAGTGGTTACCAGTTGAACAGCACAGTTAATGCCTCATGGCTCAAAACCAATGGTTTTTCTGGGTGATTTCTCTAATCACGCTGAAGGGTGTAGAGGGTTGGGGGTGGAAAGAGAGGAAAGTTCTTAACAGATCTACTTAGTTAC
This sequence comes from Mustela putorius furo, assembly GCF_011764305.1. NCBI lineage: Eukaryota > Metazoa > Chordata > Mammalia > Carnivora > Mustelidae > Mustela > Mustela putorius. Next base: position 36,932,986 of record NW_025421998.1, read on the forward strand.
TTAGACAAGTTCTGAAACTCTCCACAGCTTTCAACTTTTTTTTTTTTAAGATTTTATTTATTTATTTGACAGAAAGAGACACAGCAAGAGAAAGAACACAAGCAAGGGGAGTGGGAGAGGGATAAGCAGGCTTCCTGCCACACAGTAGGGAGCCCGATGCAGGTCTCTATCCCAGGACCCTGGGCTCATGCCCTAAGCCAAAGGCAGGCATTTAATGACTAAGCCAACGAGGTGCCCCTCTCCACAGTTTTCAGAGGCAGGGGCTGGGAAAGGATAAGGGAGACCTGACTATGCCCTTGAACTCCTGGCTAATGACAGTGGGAGTAAAAGGCCTAGGATTTGGCTTCACTTATATAGGAAAAGGCCTGTGGTGCCACATGCAGAATCTGAGGCTTGGGCCATCTGTCCATGGAAATCATCACCGTGGGGCTGGTGGGGATGCTCATTTTTGGACAGGGTTTCCAGGGCTAAAAGAGGATTTAGAGGAGGAGGGAGGACCTGAGGGCCCTTTCTGGCCACCTGCAGGCTGGATAAGCCCTTTGTTTTTAGGGAGTAAGGTGTTTTTCTTGCTTTTGAATACTTTTCTGGGATCCAGCTTGTTCGCAAAGGAATTGGTCCCTTCTGCAAGGAGGTTTGGGTTGCAGGTGATAGGTTTATACATGTTGAACCAATTTTTGGCCTGTGAACTAATGCCATAGCTGGGGAAGGCATATTACCACTGCGGCAAGCCCAGGTGCATGATAATAAGGCGAGAGTAAGTGGTAAAGGTATTTGTGAGAAAATGCAGGATAATGCTCTATCCAGGAACCAGATCTCAGGGTCTCATGAATGTTAGTTTTCCTCTTTTGTAGATGAGGCAAACCTCCTCATTCATATTGCAAGGATCCTGCTCAAAAGCCACACTGGGAGAATCAAAGTGAGTTTTTTCTCGCTGGTTCTCACCAGCTTCAGGTGCATCAACTTCCAGGTCTGCCAGAGTTGGTGCACTAGGGGGTTGAATACTCAGAAGACTGGTTGGGTTGAGTCAGGTTTGCGATGCAGTCACTTGCCATGCTGCCCAGTGGAATAGTGTGCTCATCTGGCTTCACATTCCATGTCATGTGCAGGCCACTGGTCATCAGATAAATATGCATCACATTCTCAGGTAGCACATGGTTATTGTTTTTGTTCCCCTGAGGAAATCCTATGACACTTGGCAGGTGGCTTTTCTATAGTAGTGACTTCTGTCACACCTGGGGAAGATTCTAGGCAGCGGGTCATCCCCAAGGTCACCTTCTGGTGCAGCTCACTGCAACCTGGCGGCAGCATACCATCCATGGGTCACGTTCCCACTCCAGGCTCATTTCTAGTTTTCCATGTTTACATCTTCAAGTGCTCTCATTCCATTTTGCAGTTATGTGCTTCCATCTGGGATCATTTTCCTTCAGAACTCCCAGAAATGTTTCTTGTAGTGGAGATCTGCTGGCAACAAGTTCTCTCAGCTGTGTTTAACTGTAAACATCTTTACTTCTCCTTCGATTTTGAGGGATTTTTTACTGGATATAAACTATCAGTTTGCAGGGTTTGTTTGTTTTCCTTTAGTGCTTTCAAATGTTAATCTTTCATTTTCTGACTTCCATAGTTCCTGTTGAAATGTCCATCATTAGTCTTTTTGATGCTTATTTGGAAGTATTATGTCTGTTTTTCTAGGTATACAAAGATTGTCAGTCTGTTTTTAGCTTGCAGAAGATTGCCTATGATGTGCCCAGTTGTGTTTTGTTTGTTTAGCTTTCTGTTCTGTTTGGGATATATAGAGCTTTTTGAATGTATAGTCATATGTATTTTAATGAGTTTGGATAAATTCTTAGCCAATATTTCTTCTAATACTGCTTTTTATATTCAATATAATATTTATTATTGCACATAAAACCTTTCTTACCTCTTTGTTCAAATGTTACTGTGTTTTACTGAGGAAGTATCTCCTGATCTACTGGACTTTGCCACAACTATCATACTCTGAGCTTTCCTGTAACAAGGTCACATAATCAATTTAAGAGTTGAGAAACTACTAAATTAATGCGGCTTTCTCACATTTCATGCAATAATGTAAGATCATAATCCAACAGGCAGAGGAAAAACCAAATAACATCACTTTTTCCACAAACTGGAAGAAAGTATCTGTAAATCATATAACTAACAAGGAATTCTTACTCAGGATGCCTAAAAAAATACGTAAGTTAACAATAAAAGACACAGAGCCAAATGGAAAAGTGAGAAAGGAGTATAAAGTGGCAATTTATATAAGAAGGAGAATAGCCAAGAAAACATTAAAAAAAAAATCTCAATCCCATTACTAATCAAGAAAGTAAAAATGAGAGCAGTAATGAAGTACAAATTCTCACTTATATGAATGGCAATAAAGACCTGAGTAATGCACAATGTTGTGAAAAACTTGAAATATAAATTCTTAGACATTGATGACTACAAATATTTGGAGAGCAATTTGGCAAAATATAGTAGCTCTAATGAATCCGTCTTTAGCAATTTCACTTTCACATACACATATATGTTCAATGAGCAATGTATATAAATATTATTATTTGTTATAACCAAAATTTGGGACTAAATTAAATATCCATCAACAGGGAAATGAACGCACTGTGCTATATTTATGTAATGGAATACCAGAAAATAAATGTGGCAGATCTTCATGAAACAAGATAGATTTATAGAGTATGTCCAAAACTTAAGAGTGAAAAGGCATGATGGCAATGGATACACACGGTTTGACACCATATAAGTAACTTTAAAACACATAGAATAATACTTCATATTGCTCTGGGTTATTATATTTATAATACAAGCATTAAAATATGCACAGAAAGTATACACTCCAACATCAGGAAAGCAGTTGCTTCTCATGAAAGTGAGGGGAAATAAGAAAGAGGTGCATTTTGAGTCTTGAGCTCTGTTAAAATAGAAAAAGCACCTGAAACAGACTTGGGAAACTCCTATCATGTTTTTTTAAAGTAGGTTGATTATATAGTTTTCTGTACTTTTCTGTATATTTGAAAACTTTCATGATTAAAATTAAATTGTATAATGTAAGCTCTATTTTTATGTTAAAAATTTTAAGCTAAGTTTAAAGGGAAGTATTAACATTTAGTGAAAGAAAACATAAAATTTTTAAAGGTTCAACCTTAGCAACAATCCTGGAAATATCAATTACAGTAATGATGAGATACCATTTTATTATGACAAAGAGGGATTTGTTTTTCTGTTCATTTAAAACCCAGTGTGTTGGGCATTTGCATATATTCTTAGATTCTTAGATGGTGATAAACTGATATAATTTTGTAATGTAATTGGTAAGTATATACTGAGACCATTAGCATGTTTATACCTCTTGACTAAGCTACTTCCACTTCAAAGAAACAGAAATGTGGTTGATAATCACCTAGTGCTGAAATTCTGGATCATTAATTTTTATCCTTTTATATACTTTTAATTTTTTATATAGTATACAATATGTATAATGACACATTTTAAAATCAAAATATAATCTACTAATTTTGCATGAAAAACTTGAACATCCTAACAATAAAACTCCTTGGAAAATAACTATATGCTGTATTAGTGCAACCAGGAAGCTGTACTAGATACAGCCAAGCCCACAGGGCAAATGATTAAACCTACTTGAGGTAGGTCCAGAAGATTCAGCTTGTCAAGAGGTTAGGAAGGAAAGATATTTTTTTCAAAGGAAAAGGAAAAAAAAACTTACAAGGGCATAAAATAGTGTTCCTCAAAGTATGACACATGTATACCTCCTCATCAGCTGGAGTCATTGTAATGTACATCTTTGCCAACTCAAACCAACTAAATCAAAACTCCTGGGCATGAGGCATAGTAACCTGCCATATGCCTGACTCCCTGGATTGTTCTCATGCAAAATTTGTTCGCTACGATACAAAAAACAAAAAAAAAAACAACAACAAACAACAACAACAAAAACCCCAAAATAATATGACATACTTTGGAAATTGACCATAATTTAGTTCAACTGAATTGTAGCTTATAGGTGATGGTAGAATGGGGGAGATAAATCTGGAGAGGAATGTCATGGTCCACTTGTAAGAAGTCTTAAATGGCACACTAGGAGCTTGGACAGTTAACATGAAGATTCAGTGGGAACCACTGAAGAGTTTTAAAAGGAGTAACCTGATACTGTGGCATCAGTGTGGATGACTGGATAGGGAGCAAAGAGGCAGAAGGGCAACTTGGGACAATGTTTTAATTTTCCTGGAATAAGATAGCAGCATTACCGTAGACTTGAATACATATACTTGGTGACAAATTGAATACAGAGTGAAGGGAGAAATGCTTTGGGATGATTCCAATTCCTTCATTTGCTTGCCTCCATTCTAGTCTTAAAACAGAATATCTAGACAAAGAATATCTTAAAACTATAAGCTGTACTTTTCTACCTTTGCTTGTTTTCTCACTTTTCTACCTTTGCTTGTTTTCTCACAAGACCTATATTTTACTAGGAATATGAAGCCTATAAAGATAAGCTTGTGCAGCCACTATAATAATACATGGGCAGACACTCTAGAGGACATTCTCTTACTGAATAATATCATTAAATAAATGTCTCCAAGATTGTTGGCAGAGAGCATGTATACTTGGAGATACTGTGATCCAAGCAATCTGAAAGGCTCCATTGCAGTTTCTGGGTTTCAACATGTGACAGTGTGTGTGCCTAGAGGAGGAATGAGTGGTGGTCCAGAGTAATTTTTTTTTCTCAATAAAAGGCTATTTTATTAAAAGCCAGCCCATTTTTGTGTGTCTTTTTTTGTGTCCCACAATGAGACATTCCTTTTAATCAGTCTGTCTGGTGAAACCACAGCAGTGACTTGTCTTCAGACTGGCTGTGGCAAGAAGGAATTTCCCTTAGATGGCAGGATGACCTATGCCAGGTTTATATATTTCCTCATTAAAATAAAATGGCAGACATTTGGGGTATTAAAAAGTTGTTTTCTGAAGGCTCGAATTCCTACCCAACCTGAACAGAGAGCTACAGCTGTACGCTGAATGTAGGGTGAGCAATCCCCCTGAGGGCTTTGGCTGCAGGGAAGTTAAAGGCAGCAAATACCAAATCAAACTTCCCTATAAACCAAGAACCCCCAGAATTCTCAAAGGCTCCGAATCACTCACTGGACAGTCCCCGAGCACATAAGATCCTTCGGCTACGATCATTCTCAAAACCCACCAAAAGTAGTCCAAATGCAGGCCTTACTCAACAAAAACCTTTTAATGTTAATGCTGCTTTTTGGTTACATCCCATATAAAAGCTATAAAAGCATTCCTCCTCCCACTCCTTTTAAAAATGTCAGTAGTTTCTTGGAGAACCTAACGTATCTGTCCTATACAGTGTCCAACATTATGGATTTGGCTGATTGACCTTCCCTGGTTTCTTGTAAATTGTGCCTTCATCCCCAGTATCACCTCATGATCTGGCAATATGATAGTAAGATCTAAAGGTTTGGTTAACTTCATTGTTTTCCTTTTTCTTTCTTCAAGAGTCCTTCATGGGGAGTAGGTGTGTAATACTTACTGCATCATATCAAGAAGTAAATAATATCTGGTGGCACATTTTTATTAATGTTAAAATTATCCATGGATTCAGAGACATAGCCTAATTCCTGCATCAACCTTTCATGTCTTGATTTCAGCATCCAAGGATGATCATTGCCCAGATGTACACTTTCATGAGAGCTCCCTTCTAACATTTCAGTGTGTGTGTGTGATTGAGATTCTCTGTGAATGACTTTCATACACTATTTAGTTTCCTGGCAAAATTTTAAGGATAAACAAAATAGAATAAATGCTTTATTCTTTCTTTTAATTTATCATTTTTCAAAGTAATGAGAGAGTTCCCTAACAACCTCCAAAAGTGACCAAGGAGGTGTGTAATTTGTGTAATTATTAACTCATTCTGTATTCATTTTAATATATTCATATATATTCCAGTCATTATTTGTTTTTATGTTCATATCACCCTATTTTAGATCACTGAAAGGCCCTTAATGTTACTCTCCTGTTTTTGTGACATGATTCAAATAGCTTCCTTATTCTCTGGAATAAGATGGCCCAGGTTCATCTTATGTATTTCCTCTTCCAGACCTGGATTCAGTGATTTCTCCTAAGAACCCTGGTTCCCTGGTTCCTTCTACTGAGAAATCATATTTAGAGACCACCGTGTGAATGGGAGGTACACTTACTGCTACTGAATTGTCATTGCTTCAAGGATATTTCAGTGGGAGGGTGCAAAATACTTTTTTTTTTCCCAAAGAGAAAATAAATTTTGATTTCATGCTAATACTTATATTCCAATTTAAAATCGAAAGAGATTAATTTCTTAATTTCCATACTTTTTCACTTAACACTAAAAATCTTCTAAGGAAATAAATTCTTATATTTTCATACAGAATATATAGTAAAATGTAGCATTCTGTGTTAAGTTCAAAATAAAAATATCAGTGTTAATAACAAGACTACTAAATGCAGGGATGCTTGGGTGGCTCAGTTGGTTAAGTGTCGGTCCTGGGATGGAGCCCCATATCGGGCTCCCTGCTCAGCGGGAAGCCTGCTTCTCCCTCTCCCACTTCCCCTGCTTGTGTTCCCTCTCTCACTGTGTCTCTCTCTGCCAAATAAATAAAATCTTTAAAAAAAAATTACTAAATGCATTTCCAGATTTCTTCAGAATTTACTTGACCCTTAGATTATATCCCTTAAAAGAGAGTCAAAATACTGGCTTTGAAAGTCACCAGAAATAATTACAGATTTCTGCAGTTAGGCCATTATTTGTTATTCATTTGGGTTGAGTTGTTTTGGTTTATTTCCAGTTGTACAAGGAATGCTTTCTATTCTTTATATTTTGTTTTATTTATTTATTAATAATCCAACCTTTAAATGCAGAATAAAATGTATTTGCTGGTCCTTTTTATGATCATATGTGTTAAGAGAACATGACTATATCGTCTTTTTTTTCAGTTATGATCACTGCTGAAATCAGGAAGAACAACTCCAAGAAATGAGTGAGTCATTATTTGCTTTTATATCTTAGGTACAGCAGCAATTCAACTACATTAAAATATAGGTGAATGGTAAATTAAAAATAATCGATTCACATTTGAATAGCAGCTGGTTATGTGTAAAACTACATGAAAAAGTAACCTGTAGCAATAAAAACTGATATATAAATCATTAATGATTCATTTTCCTGTATCACCATATTATTCTTCAGATATAACCACAGAGCCAGTAGCATCCACAAGATGACATACAGGGGAAAAGGTTAAAATTACTCCTTCCAAGTTAGTTATCTTCCATGGGCAAAATAGTGTCCGGTATCTTCTCATTCTTTTCCTTCTTCACAGCTAAAGTCAACAAAATAAAAATATCACATATCTCCAGTCCATAGACTCACTTTAAATCAACATTTCCAATATGCTTACACACTCACCTCAACTATTTTTAATGATTATAAAGTCAGTTTTACTTACTATCCACTCAAGTTAATAACTTTCTACCTTTAAAATGCAAGGATACAGCTACTACCTGTTGAAGCTAGCCACTACAAGTATTTAACAAAACTGACTGGTACTAAAGTGCCATTTACGTAGAAATGGTCTAGAAATGGCAATGTGCTTTTAGGACAACGGATACATAAAAATATAATTTTGCTTATGAATTATTTATAAAGTTAATTTAAAAATTGAATAAGAAAAAATCTACTACCTTTTAGGCAAACACGTGTGCAGTCCTCTATGTTATCAAAGTTATTGTCATTCCCTCCACAGCCAGTATAGGTGAAGGCCTCACAGGCTTTGTGTCTTGGATTAAAATAATAGCGAGTTACATTACCAGAGCATTCGCCCCCATCTTTTGGACTGTAGCAAAATGATGGACCTTGATGAAAGGGAAAACAAAATTAGAAATGTAATAATACCAAAATTAATTACTGAAACTTCATTCTGAATTCAGAATATCATACCAAACCATTTAAAAAGTGTGTCTCAATTTTCAAGAAAGCTTGCATGCTCTAGTTTGTTAATTCTAAAATTTTTATAAACTGGAGAGAATTTCTTCTGAAGTTATGTCCTTGTATCATTGAATGTGTTAAGAAATTAAACCCAAAAAGCAGATACGGTCAAGTAGAAACTGGTTGTGTTTCAAGGGTTGATGTATGACATGCTTTAGTAAACTTCCTTGTGTTGGTAGATTTATTTTAAACATTTTCATCAGTTCTCCTTCCATCATTAATTAAGTATACATTTATGTAATTCCCAAGTAGTCATTGGAACATTTTTCTTTATATAAAACATTTAAGGAAACACAAGCAACAAAACCATCTTCTCATTAACTCGAGATTCTGTGTACAGGACAATTATAGAGCTTCCTCAAATCTCTTCCAGAGCAAGTTTTCCTTGTTTGTTAAATTTATGTGTCTTTCTGTATGTGTGTCTCTGCTATGCCTAGGGAGAATGCCTGTATTGCCTCTCTCTACAGAAATATTGCCCAAGTAACCTGTTATTTCAGGGACTGAGGAGGTGGGGGGGGGGATGTAGGTAAGAAATAGGAGCAGAAAAAAGAAGGATGGAGAGGTCTTTGTCCTACACTTTGCAATTACTAAAGGTTACAGAAATCTAACCAAAAACTTTAGACAGAAATTTTCAAGATTCACCATCTGAGGTCTGGATATGTTCTACTACATCCTATACACAAGTGATTCCATATAAACCTGAATTCATGGCATTCAGAATACTGTGATTTCTTTTTTAAGATTTCTCCTTTTTTTTTTTAAGATTTTATTTGTTTATTTGAGAGAGAGGCATTGAAAGAGAGTATGAGAGGGAAGAAGGTCAGAGGGAGAAGCAGACTCCTTGGGGAGCTGGGAGCCCGATGCAGGATTCTGGGATCAAAACCTGAGCCAAACTGAGCCACCCAGGTTCCCTAACGGTATTATTTATTTTGAGAGAGAGAGCAAGAGAGAGTGAAGAGGGCAGAGGGAAAGGGAGAGAGAAAACTTAATCTCCATGCTTGGGGCTTGATCCCAGGAGCCTGAGATCATGACCTGACCCTAAATCAAGAGTTGAATGCTTAACAGACTGAGCCACCCAGGCGCCCCCAGAATACTGTAATTTTTATATGTAAACTGAGAAGATGAGAAATAATCCTAAAGAAACAATCCCGAACAGGAAGCAAAAACTTAAATCATGCACAGCTTTGTGACTTTCTAGCCCTGAGAACTTGGCAAGTCATTAACTTCTGGCAGTCTGTACTCTCATATATAAATGGGGGAATAATAATAATACTACCTCACAGGAGATATATATATATATATATATATATATATATATAGTAGGTTTGATACCCTACTATATGTGAAATCATCAGAACACAAGGCATGTAATTACACATCAAAGTATTACTTTTCTTCCATCCTAAAATCTTAAATGAAACAGAAACCCCATAAAAATAGTATTTACTTTTCTTTGGTGCACAGTAGGCCATACAAGTATCCTTGTCCGGGAAACTGTTCTTATTGTTGGGACACTCGCCAGATATGAATTTTTCACATGTCATGGAAATTAGGTTGAAGAAGTACTTTCCTGTGCGTACTCCACACTGCCCCTTACTGACTTCCAACCTGCATCTATGAGGAACTTCTAGGAAAAGGAGGGCATAAAAAATGCTAGTCAAAAATTAGCTTTAGTAATACTTAGTATTACTTACTTTCAGTATTACTAATTACTAAGTTACTGAAGTAATTAGTAAGTAATACTTCCTTAGCATTACTTCAGAACTTTACTGCATTTTCAGAAACAACTGGGGAGAAAACGGTATCACATTTAGTACCGGGATAGTAAATCCCCAGAAGACTTTTCTTTCATCCAGTTATTTAGCTCTTTTTTTTTTTTTTTTTTTTTTAAGTAGCAGCCCCAGACCCGAGTCAGCCAAATACAGTGGAAACTCTCTCTGTTCTCTCAGGGTGTTCTGATTTTTCTACATAGGAACTTAATCAGACTCATTCATAGGAATACATACACATTTTTCTTTGGCTTAGTTCCTTGAATGGTGAAGTCCCATGTTTTGTTACTGGCCTTACCAGATATAATAAATATGATTAAAATGAAATAGAAACCATGATCATGGATCTCTACTATATCCCTGTACTAACCCAAAACAAGTTTGGGTGTCAGGGGACAAAAGGAAAAGTTACAGTTAGCTAAATCACACCTTAACAATAAAATCTGCTGAAAAGTTTGTCAGATTGATGGATAACCGACAGGAGGAAACAGGGCTCTCCAGGAGGCATAAAAAAAAACACATGGGTTTAGAACTAAGGAAAAAGAAAAGTACTTATGTGGTACCCAATACATCACACCCCTGCATTATTATGCCCTACGATGAACTCTTGCACTGACTCTGCACAGACCCTGAATTATGATAAATGCCACTTAGGAGAGAAATTTGTTAGCCAGTGTAAACTTGGGATTACTTTCTGGAAATAATAAGCGAGCCTTACTTAATGTTTGAGAAAATAAAGGCTAAAACTTACTGTAGAAAATGGCATCTAGGAAATGAATTTACTAGCAGCCAGGAGATCTGAGCTTGAGCAAGGCCACTTACTTTCTATCCTCCCGCAAGCTTCATCGCAGTCCTCCAAAGTTCTGAAATTGTTGGCATTGCCCTCGCAGCCTCCATAGAAGAACTGGCGGCAGCTCTGTGTGAACCTGTCGTAGTAGTAACGGGGAAGCAGGGCTCGGCAGGGCCCCACATAGGGCATCTGGAGGCAGATGTCAGCATTGTTTCCTTCTGGAGGAGCAGAAGGAGAGCCTGAGAGAGGGAAGGAGGCCTGCCACGTCTCCGGGAAGGTAGAGGCTTCCCGAGGACTTCTGTCCCTCTGCTTCCCCGCACAAGGGGAGTTGCAGAGAGAAAAGTACAAACTTCTGCAGGAGTATATCTTCCCGCGGCTCCCAGACGTCCTGTGCGACAGGGGTCTGGGGAGAGCGGGCAGAGAGAGCGGGTGCAGTCCGGAACCCAACAGTTGCAGCACCACCCCTGCTTACCCCAGGGCAAAAGCCCAGCGCAAAGAGGAGGGGTCCCTGGAACGGGCAGTACCTGGAGAGCTCTGAGCATTGACTCCCCGCCCGCTCATCAACAGGACCAACCACAGAAGTGTAACCCCTATGCCGGTCATAAAGTCCATGCTGTCCCGTTTGAGTGGCCCTCGGGGCGAGGCGTTTCTTGAATGTGCAGGCGGGAAGAGGGTGCACAAGGTCCAGTCTCCAGGCAGCCTGGGTGCCGATGCGGTGGGTGCCTGCTTTATGTAGGGTGATTGTCCTTCAGACCCCAGACAGGGGCGGAGCATGCCTGCGTGAAGCCCGGGAGGCTGATTCATGCCCCACAGGCTGTGACCTATCACAGCCCTGTGTAGGAAAGTGCGGGGGTGGGGGATGGGCGGGGGGAATCCCCACCAGGTTGAACCTGCCTCCCAAACTTTCTCCTAGCTTTGCAGGAGTGACTAGACTGGACATTATGTGAGTGATAGGAAGTTGGCAAGCTAGAGGGAAATGACCTGGGGGTGATTGCACAAGGTTCCAACTTGCAGCATCACAGGGAAGCCTGAATCTCCATGATGAAAGCACAGTGTCCAAGTATTTGAAGGCAGAGAGCAAGTGTGAAATTCAGCTGAGGAGAGCCTAATTCCTTGCAACGAATTATTAGATTAGATTCGATTAGAAAGATTAGAAAGTCAATTATGTGTATTTATTTACATTTATGCATACGTACTTCTTTCAGTCAAGATTTAATTTACATTTAATAAAAGGCTCATGATAGATCTTAAGTGTACAGCACTATTCCAGACAAGAATTAGAACTCTTGCAGCACCCCAGAACATTCTCTCATACCCTCTCCCAGTCAGTCCTTCTGATCCCAGGCAGGGGCAACCACCTACCACCAGAGTCTTGCCTGTTCTTGAAAAATGGAATCATAAAGTGTGTGTTGTTTGTACTTCTTTTGCTCCACTACTGTTTTCAAGACGCACCATGTTATTGAATAGTTCATTTCTTTTAAATGCTGAGTCCAACGTATGAATACTACAAATGTCCTGTTACTGGTCATTGCGTTGTTTCTAGTTGGAGACTGTTATGAATAAAGCTGCTTAGTCCGTACATACTTGTTTAAGCTTTAATTACTTGTGGGTAAAATATATATAAATGTTAAAAAAACTGCCACTTCTCCAAAATGATTGTATCATTTTATATCCTCCCCACCCCTCATCAGCCCTGTGTTAGTATTTGTGGCTGTGTTTTTTGAGCTGGAACTTGAAACTCCATAGGAAGGTGGCTGTAGGGGATCCCTTCCTGCCCATTCCTAATCGTCAGTGCATGAACGTTCATTGCTCCTCTGACATATTAGCCTGGGTCTGATTTTTTCTTCATACAAAACAAACTATTTATGCTTGGATTTCACATGAAATACTGAAGATACTTTTGGTGAACATTTTAATGGATTCTCTTGATGAATGTGTCTTCTTCCCCCTTTTCCTCTTGTTGTATTTAATATTCTCCAGAGAACAATTATTCCTGGCTTCTCCTGAGGACCTGGAAGGAGTTTTCAGGAGTTCCCCGTCAAAGTTTCTGAGAAACCCTATGCTCACAGAGAGTTAATAGTCCGGGACATTTTGCACACTAGATCCCTTGTGCCAGTTTTCAGTTATTCTGATGTCATGCCGTAGAATCCTATTCCTAAGAAAACTAGCCTGTCCCGGAAATATTCAGTGTTCACTGATGCTGTCAGGTTACCAGATATCTATGATTAACAGTCCAAGATGTGAGGACAAATGTTTAACAACCAGCTCTCAGGAGGGGAACTTAGAAGTGTTTGCTGATTTGTATAGTCTACTGATTTCCATGGTTTGTCAGTACTCCCGATACGGCCAATTTCAAACAACCAGAACTGGAAATAGATAGGTACAATCAGTTCACTGGAGCTGGCATGCACTGGCTTTAGCATGTGAGCCACTGCAACAGCCAGCTGTTTTGGAAAGACACATTCATAGGAGAATCAGATGAGCCCTTCCCAAACGTTAAGAGAGAAGGAAAGTTTTACCAAACAGCCAGTATCACTTTCAGGAGAAAAGTTAATTCAGCTTCAAATTTTCATTCTTCTGAATATGATTTTCATTCTTCTGAATATGACTAAATATATCTCCCATGTGGACTAAAATAAATTCAAGGACTGATTCAAACTTGCCATTCAGCATTGACTATTGTCATTTTTGTTCTTTGTTCTCATGTGCTGGTACTTTTTAATCATCTTTAAGCTTCATATAAAAAGAAGAATCTTATATTAGAGGAGGTGATTTTGGAAAATTGCAGGATGCAATGGGAAAATGAATTTTATCCCTTGCTCCTTTGGACAGTCACATAAACTCTCTAAGCCTTGGTTTCCTTATCTGTAAAATGGATAATGAGTGTATTTTTACATGCGTGTTGTGAGGATTAAAGGACAAGGGCCTCAGCACTCAAAAAGATAGGCTTCAGTGCCTTATACACAGGCACAGGATCCAGACAGATTGTCCATGTTTTGAGTCCAATTGAGAGTCTTGGCCCAAAACATTAAGATGGAACTACAGCCAGGAAAGAGCAACATGAACTGGCCTCGTAGGATGAAAGCCTGTGACATTGCTCTCATCAGCTCTCCTCTTTGGCTGAGCTCTGTGGTGCCATCTCTGCCTAGGAAGGTGTCACACAATCATATATAACTTTGGGATGGTTTCTTCTGGGGGAAATGAGCTTAGGGTTCTTTGAATCAGAGCAGAGGCCTTAGTCCTAGTAAGGACACAGGATGCTGCATTCCCATGGAGGGGAAGGAGAATGGGGAAAGGGCCAAAATCAGGCCGTTCACCCCCCAGGTGTAGAGTCTATGGACACAGGGAAAATTCATGTTCAGAGGCACTCAAGAAATGTTAATTACCTTCCTTTATTCTATGCCAAATCAGGTGCATCTTTCACATCCCTGTGACCACTGAGCAGAGACAGGGAAGAAGAATTCAATAAATGGGGCCAGTTAGAAGTTTGAGATGATCAGGCCAAGTTATCAGGAAGGAAATTATGCCTCTTAATTGCAAACCACTTGAGTATCTTTATATCCATGAAAAACATATCTTCCAATGTAAGGGGAATCTAAGTTTTCTGGGATTATTTTAAATTACTGAATTCATCTTTAGCATCATGTGGAAGGAGCCATGTGATCTCAGCAACCAGCCTCCATAAGGATGTCACAGTACTTCCATATCCTTAAACCAGTATCTAGGCCAAAAGTTTACCACATAGCAAAGGAAAAGAAGTCCTTTACCCAAAGTCAACAGGAAGTGGAAGGCTGGAGGGAACCACAAAGAACAGTCACCCAGATTGATTTGTCATTGTTACACCAAGTATTAACTTTAGTGGCTGTGGCTAAAAATAGAGTTTCAAAATAGTTCGGAGTTCTGTGAAATAAGGCATGGAGTTCTTATAATCTGAATGTTGAAGGAACTATAAATATTCTCCATTCCACTATTTTCATTTTACAGAATTCTGTATTGAGATCTTGCCATGTTTCCTTACCTTCGTTGTTGACAGAGCTGAAGACTAGTTCTTGGTATTCAGCCCTGTATTCTTCCTTACATCCCCGTACCTGGACTCCTTTTACTGCACGGAGACCTCAGAGTGGAACGTTAAATATCAGAATGAAAACACACGGAAGCTTCAGGAACACCTGTGCGTGTGTCAGATCCTTGCTTCTAGGTCTTTCTCACCATCTCCCACATGCCCTCCCCCAAAATGGAGACTAAGTTGATTTGGAACACATTAGTTCCTAGAAGTCCCAAGTCTCAAGTAAGATGTTCTATCTTCTGAGAGCCACACAGGCTTGGACGGTGATTATGAGTTTAACAAGAGGATTAAGACAGATGGTCTTCCTCCCTGTCAGACACCTCAGAGAGAAGTGGCATGTCTAGCTCATAAATGAATGAGGTGAATTAACTGAACCGGTGATTTGGGGATATATATTATATATCATAGTCACTTATTGATTAACTCCTCAATAAGCAAAATTCTTGCTGCATGTTAGCGAAGTCCCGTCAAAATAAAATCTGAAGTGAGTCCATCTGGCACGAACAAGAATTTTACACGTTTGATAAGAAAGGCAGTTCATCTCTTCTGAGAGATTAGGGATCACGAGGATTTTGTTCAAGTTTAGGCAACTCTTTCACCTGCAAGGTGTTTTTCTAGCGAGTTGGGTCACGTAGGAAATGTTTACTCTAGTGCGCCCTCTGTCGTATAGAGAGTGCATCTGTGAGCAGTGTATAATAAGGTGGAACAGGTTAAGAGGATGAGACATTCCCTGTGCCTAATTTTATTATTCTTGTTCTCCTTAGGGGAACGAGATAATAGGGTATTTAATGTGTCTCTTACCGTGATCATTTCTTCATCCATATATTTTAAAAATAAGCAGAATTACTATTTAATACGTGCCAAACCTTCTGCTAGGCGTTTTGGAATTCAAAGACAAATACATATAGGGATCTCCTAGTATAATAGAGTAGAAGAGTAGACATCACAACCCAACTGCAATATCGCATTTTCAGTACAATATTAAAGATATGTACTAGGTTTTATGGGATTATAGAGGAGGAAATAAAATTTTGGTAAGAGCTCAGTTCAAAACAAAAGCCAATCCACACAAACATATCTAACATTGTAACTTTTATGCCTGCGGGACAGAGACTCATTCCTTAAAACAGCTGCTTGCTTAGGTCAGTTGTTTTTTTTTTTTTTTTTTTAGGTGTTGTGATTCTAGCAAAGCATTGCCTTCTGTAGAAAGGCAGAATCTCAAAAAAAAACCCCTTTCTCTTCTACCTAGATGTATGTTCATCCAGCTATCATGCCTACTTAAGAGGCAAACCATCTTTTCGCTTACTCACACTGCTGCATACTTAACTATGTAGGGCACCCAAAATGTTGGGACAAAGTTTGGACTATTTTATCCAAGACTTTCCTAGCACAGTATGGCTTCACCACCACCTGCCCAGAATTCTAGCCTGGGCTACTAATCCACCAGAGAGTGGCATGTCAAGAAGGGAGGAGAGACATAGAAAATTGCCCCTAACTCCTGTATATCATGTGGGAATAGCAAGCACTATAATAATGAATATGATGTTTATTGAGAGTTTACATCTCCCACAATCACCACTGAGGGTGATACTTTATGCTTCCCACTCTGCAAATGAGCACCGAAACTTAAGGTGAATATATGATGGCGCCATGTCTATACAGTTAGTTCAGGCCATTGGAATCCTGATCCACTGGTCTCATTCCCTGTACAAATGTATTTCTCTTACATATTAGTGGGGCCCGAAGTCGGGTTTATTATATATAACATGTGCTCATGACCTCAGTTCAGTACCTGGACAGCTAGATTACAGACTTCCTTTTCACTCAAACATGAAGTTTGTAATTGAGAACAAACAGATCACTGCAATTTAAATACATTGCTATAATGCTCTAAGAGAAACACCTGCCAAAGTTAATAATCAGATTAGAGGATTGAGAGAGTTAATCACTAAATCCTTATTTTCAGGGTTATATATAGCAGAAAGTAATGGAGCTTGACCTTTCAAGTATAAAGACACTCTTTCTTACAAAAATATTGTCCTTTCTTTATACCTTAGCCCAAATCTCATGTTAGTTATACAATACTTACTAACGTGTCTGTCATAAACCGTGCATATGCTCGTTTATTCTAGTTTTATATAGAAAAGCGTTCATCTCTTAAGTCAAACAGGAGGGGCGTCCAACCTACCATTTGGGGGCAGGGGGAGGCCATAGTTGCAGTTTGAAAGGGCAATGTATCTCCTAAGACTCTTACTATTTCTTTGGGGGTTCGGTGTATCTCTCTTGGCTACTAGCCAAGGAAGAAACTGAGTCAAACTAAAAGGTGTTATTGGAAGAGAGTTGACTACACTAGCATGGACTAGGTCTACTGAATGAGCCAGAGAAGTGTGAACTTCCTTTTGGTCAGCAGGATGTCTGGCACTCTCTTTCCTTCCCTTACAGTAGAAGGCATGCCCTGGTCGAACCAGACACCTACACTGTAGCTACTGCCCTAGGTCCTTTCACCTCTTGCCTTCTAGAGGACTTGACTCCTCTCACTCCTCTGTAACATCCGTTCTTTCAATAGTTTCCATTTCTATCTCTGATTTTTTTTCCCATCCCAAACTTAAAGTTCATATTTGACTTTCCACCCCTTTCTTGTTAGAGCCTTATTTCATTGCTCCCTTTCCCAGCAGAAATCTTATCTTCACTATCTGCCTCCACTTCCTCATCTCCCCCCACCCCATTGCACTCTGATTCAACTTCCACATTGGGAAGAGGAAGAACAGGAAGTGCTCCCATCAAGGGCACCTCATCCTATTGCCACATCTTACTGGACCTCTCAATTCATACAACATCCAAAGCTGTTGCCACTGAGGTCACCAGGGACCATGTTTTTCCATTTCAGCAGTATTTAACCATTTCAGATTCTTCCTCACTCTTGGAATGCTTTTCTTTTAGTTTTTAGTTTTTCCACATTCTTCTGGTTTCCCCTACTTAGTTGACTATTCCTTCTCAATCTGTCCTTCTCCTCTACCTGCCCATTAAAAGTGGAATGACTCAAAGTTCAACCTTGAGAACTCCTTTCTAACTGAACTTTCTTCTTATGCGATTTTAAGTGTACACACACACACACACACACACACACATATTTGTGTATAGTCTTTACCTCAGCTCTGAATTCCAAATGCTTACATCTTCTAAATATCTCTACCTGGATATCCAATAGACATCTCAAATATTATATTTCTTTTTTTTTAAAGATTTTATTTATTTATTTGATTACAGAGATCACAAGTAGGGAGAGAGGCAAGCAGAAAGAGAGGAGGAAGCAGGCTCCCTGCTGAGCAGAGTGCCCGATGTAGGGCTGGATCCCAGGACACCGGGATCATGACGTGCGCCGAAGGCAGAGGCTTTACCCCACTGAGTCACTCAGGAGCCCCTCAAATATTATATGTCTTAAACTGAAATCTTGACCATATGCCCCAATCTTCCTTCTTTCTGTCAGTGACACTTCTACTTAGACTTTCAAGTCCAAAACTGTGGAATCACTCTTGACATCTCCCATCTTTTCATCACCCAATCCATCAATAGTCCTGTCAATTCTATCTGCAAATCACATTTTTAATCTGCCCTATTTCCTTATATCCGTGGCCACCAATATTGTTCAAATCCACCTGTTCTTAAGGGACTCTTCCGTTACGTTCTTCCATAAAATCCCAGTTTCCGCTGTAGTTACCCTTCAACCCCACACACCTCACTTTTTTCAAAGTAGAATCTGAACCCTTCATTGGCTCCTCACTTTATTCCTTACCACTCCTCTGAGTCACTCTACGTGACTTGGCTACTGTCTCCGTTCCTGACCTCACCCCATCACTCTCCTTCTATCTTACTCTACTTGTTACATAGTGTTTTCTGTTCTTGTACAACAAATTTGTTCCCACATCCTGCCCATTGCATGAGCTGTTCCCTCTGCTTAGCCCTCCTCCTTGCATGAAATGCTTGTCTACTGACCTTTACTGTCTCCTTCTGGACAGTCAGTCCCGCTGACTACTTCTAATCAGTCTAGATGATGTTGCTTCACATCCTAGTCCTCCTTATCACGAACTATAGCATTTATCAGTTTAAATCGCTATGTTTATTCATTTTGTTTCACTTGTCTGATCCTTTGACTATTACGTAAGCTCTGTGACAGCAGGAAGCTTTCCTGTTGTAGTCACCATTGTTTCCCAGTGCTGAGAGCTAGACTTATGGAAAGTAGAATCTTATAAGTGTCTGTGGAATAAACAAATTACTTATTATACCTCCCCTAGTACTTATCACAATTAATATATGTTACATTTTATCTTGTTTATTGCCTTTCCCCTTCATTAGAATGTATGTTCCTCATGAGTAACATTTTCTGTATTTTTTTTCTGTTCTACCCTCAAGCATCTAGAATAGAGTCTAGAACATAATAGTCCTCAGTAAATGTTTGTTGGATGAATGAATATGTTAGCTATTTTTATAGTCCTAAGTATAATGTAAGATGGAAAAGAATAGTACAAGATAAGAAAATTTATAGCCCTATGATTGCAAATTTACTGTAAATAATATAGTGGATTTGTTTCTGAAAACAATGTGTCAAATGGAATGTTTATAAATCAAAATATTTAAAGTGTGTTAGCAACATTTCTATTTCAAAGAATGTGTGATTTATCTTCTGTATAAAACAGGGGACTTCTAAAAATAATTTTAATAATTTCCACTAATACAGATTTTGTAAGTTCAATATTTTGTCGAGTTGCCTTACTTCAAAATATGCTTATCTATATAATGTGTAAAAACAAATAGAAAACAGGTAGCTTTTGATCTTTATACTAGCCCACTTTAATTCTTGAATAGATTAACAAGAAAACTATGGACAATATTAGTGAGACACTTAAGCTACTCTAAATCTTTCTATCTTCTCTACATCCCATACTCGCACCCACAAAACCCCTGAAAACCATAAACAACCTGACATATTTTCAAAAAGCCCTGGGAGGGGCGGTATTGCCTCCCACAGAGAACCCCTGCTCTATGAATGGGGTACAGCTCTGAGGTACTTTTTCCCCCTTCTTATCTCTTTACTTTGTTGGACCTTACCTCCTCTGATAGTAGGCAAGATGGAAGAAGTAAAAGGGCAAATATCTTCTACTTATAGGGGTAGGTAGCACCCCCCCCATGAATTAGCTATAATTGCGCCTTAGCTTGTTGGTCTGAGTCTTCAGTCCTTCTCTTTTATATTCTGGTGGAAGGGGGATAAGGATGCTTGGTAATAGTGCCAGTAATATGATCTAGCCCCTCTGAGAACTTCCCATGTAGAGGAGGCTCAGTTGGAAGCTTTCAGCTGCCCAGAGATTAGGGCCAGGGGTGGGGGGGATAGGACAGAGAGGCTTAGTGCCCCTTTTTTTCAATTCTGTACTTTCTTCCTGTGTAATTCTAAAGTGTGACACAACAAATCTATGCTTTTACACTTATTTGGGAAGGGTAACAGAAGTGTGTTGGATTTGAAAACACCCCAGACCAAAAACCAAGCACCTGTGTTATAGCCCAGCTCTGTTGCCACCCCTTTTATGATTTGGGTCACTTCAACTGTCTGGACTGCCTTTACTTCATCTGTAAAATGGGTTTAAGGATGATTGGATGATGTCATATCTGAATTCATTTAAACCCTTCAATGCAACTCTGAGCCTTGGGACTCCATGCAGACAATATACACTGCCCTTTCTTTGGCTGGCTGTCTTTGAAGGAAGTTAGAGTTTTGATCCTCACTCTTTGAATTTTCTCATGTAAGTCCCATGGCATCAAGTTTGGCAAGCATTCCCTCATCTTCTAAGATTCGCCTCCACCAAATGAAATGTGTTTTGCTTAAAGTATTATTGAATTTTAGAGTTCAGAGATCATTTGTTAGTAAATTGGTGTTACATACTTTGTACTTTTTTCTATGGCTAGGTGAATATTTATGACATAGCTTGCTAGTGACTGTATCTACACCCCATGATTCTCTTTTATATATTGAACAATGGGCAGGAGTAAGGACATAAAAGTTGTGAAAGACTTAGATGCTCTTATAAAAGTCCTTATAACCTTTTGTGTCTTAGATTTGTCAGAATCAGTGCCTAAGACAGGGATCCTTGTCCAAGTGATTTACCAAGGATGAGCTCTCACAAGAAATCTCTGAAGGAAGGTAGAAAGCAAGATGAAGCAGAGGTTAAGCAAAGGTATAGTCTCAGATGTCTAGCATATCCTGACTCCATGGGGAGCTCTGGAAGGTTCTCAATTACAGGATTTTTCAGCCCAGAGGCACCCCCTGAACTGTTACAACCTCACTTCAGCTAGCCCTACACTAAAGGTCACTCACAGGGGCCAATTGAAACCATAATCTCCCAGACATCACCAGTCGAAGTCGTTGCCATCAGCCAAGAACAAATCCATGCAGAAGGCTTGCCCTTGGCAGTCAACATGTGCACCTCTGGGAAAATGAACACCCCACTCTGGAAAGGGAAATCTAGGAAGGGCACCAACAGCATCTGCTACCCATGATATTAAGGGACCCAAATCATGTCCACATGATATCCCTAAAGAGCACTTATAAAGCCACCTATCAGCGAGTGCCATGTAAGATATCCGATTTTGAAAGTCTAGAGGTGCAGAATAAGTGGGTAACCCAACTAACATGTACTGAGCACATATTCCGTGCCACATACCGTTATGTAATATTGATCCCTCCCAAGACATCTGCAACCTACATAATCATATTGCTCTAATTTCCTAGTGAACTGAGGCACAGAGAATTTAAGTAACTTGATCAGGGCCACACCCCTAGCAAGAGTCAAAGAGTGATCATTGTCAATAACATGGTAGGGATTCTCTAAAACAGAGAAAATTAAATTCTAAGCCCTATTCCAAATCAAAACCTCTTCAATTGGGCTCATATTTTAACAAGTTCCTAAAGCGATTCTTATACACACTGAAGTGTGAGAGTCATTGCCAGTGGAATTAGTTTTTCAAGATGGAGAAAAAATGTGCCAAGGATAATCTCAACCACTAAAAATGATCAGCAGATGTAGATTTGCTTGTGAATGGTTACAGATAGTCTGAATGCAGTTAAGAAGGAAGGGGAGAATGAATATCTCCCTCAAATACCAAACAACAATTACACAATTACACAGGTTGAAGAACAATCTTTTTGTGTCATATTGTTTGCTAAATTAAGAACAGAGAAGCAAAAATAAAAAGGTAAGAGAAACATTGACTTTGGGTCCTCATAGAGTGTTCTTTTCTATATCTGTGCTGGCATATTTAGGCATTTGCCCCTAAAAATATGTGAAAATGTCTGTTTCCCAAAGAAGAAGAGTCCATTATAAGATCGAGAAGGGAAATAGTATTTCCTCAAAGGTTTTGGAAATGATAACACTATATCACTATAAGGAAATAAGTTAATTGCTCATAAATTATTAGCAGAGTATTTGTATATAAATATGCAATGTTTTGTTCGCTGAAATAACATGTGACCTAAATATGTCTACTTTCATAAAAATATCTCATTATAAAAACTGGACCAGGGAGACAAAGTAGAAAAAAAGAATACAAAAAAAGGAGAGGTTTTAAGTGCGATGTCACTTAACTACAATGAAATACTTTCCATTTTGCATATGGGTACCACCAGCTACTGCACCATTTTCCCCCGTTGCCCATTGATCTAATTAAGGAAAAGAGATTGCTGAGAGTGCAGAAGATCCTTCTTTTATGATGTCCAACAGTATGCCCACTATGTCACCTTTAACCTGATATGTTTGGTCATGATTGCTTTCCAGTGCATTGTGACGGTTACACAGAACTTCCTGGTATTGTTTAGAGAGAAATTCTAAGTAACATGCTTGTTTCTGATTAATGAGGTTGTTTGCTATATCTCCACTCTATTGTTTCATATTACAACCTGCTATTTGTAAAGAACTTATAGTAACAGTTTGTGTATAGTTCTCTGTTAATACCAGATTACTCTAGCATTTTAGAGGATTAATCCAGTCCTCAGAATGACCTCAGGCTCATTTAAATGGTGTATATCATATAATGGAGAGTTTTGGTGTTGAAGATTGAGTGTTGGAAACACAAATATTTACACTATACAAAAAAAACAACAATAAAACAAAACAGAGAAAAGGAGGAGCTTTGGATGTTTAAGACTGTATGCTGACTAAACTGATCTCTCCCACATCCCTACAAACCTACTAGCAGGTGGTTAGAGTCAAATGCTTGGTTTAATCATATTAGTGAAGATTATAAAGAAGCTTTAAAATTGCAAGGCTAGTGTGCAGTGCTGGAATTGTTCAGAGAGCATTCGTAAGAAATCAGTTATCCTAGAAAGCTGAAACAAAGAAACAGTTCCCTTAGTAAGTTAAGAGCAGAGGGAGGGACTGGCTAATATTGACCTGAACCATGTCCAGAAATTTGGTGTATGTATGAACTGTCTCTTTTTTCAGCAGGCAAAAGATGCCAGTGATCAATATTGAAGACTTGACAGAAAAGGACAAATTGAAGATGGAAGTTGACCAGCTCAAGAAAGAAGTGACCCTGGAAAGAATGCTGGTAAACCATTGCTCCCTTTTGAATTTTATTTTAAACTATAGATATGGTAGGACTGCCAGGTGAGGACCTGTCACAGGGGAGCAGAATTTGCCACCCCAAACAAAATATATTTCCTTAACATAAGTATTGTTTTAGGCTGGTTATTTTTAAGAAATAGCAGGTAGGAGAATATCTGAAAACCAAGTAGAAGTCGTCCTTTTGTAAGAGACATTTACAGTTATAAGAGAAGTCTCCATTTATAAAGTCTCCCTCTCTGTACCAGGAAGAGAAGGATGACTCTAAAACTCTTATTAGGAGAGAAGGCAAGGACTTAAATGCACTTGAATTAAGTGGGCTTTTGATGACTGCTTTTCCTGAAAACCTCCCATAACTGGCCTTTCTGTCCCCAAACCCCAACATTTTTTGTCTTCAGCTGGAGATGGTATTTAAGGGGGTGTCCTGGGCCATTTTGGTTTTCCTGGATCTCTCCCATGTACAAAGGAGGTATACATGCTATTAAATTTTGGTGTGTTTTTCTCCTGTTAATCTGCCTTTTTCATTAGCAGGAGTGTCTCAATTAAGAACCTTAAAGAGTAGAGGGAAAATGATTTGTCCTCCCCCACACCATTCACTAGAGAGTCTCAATGTAGCTAGAAATGAATTGTTCAGGTAAAAATGCATTAGAGAATAAGAAAATTAATAATCATAATTATCTCTTGATTCAGACTTTAAATGGAAGGTTTCGCAAACTATTTTCCATGGGCCAAATCCTTAGACTGTTTTTGTATGACCACAAAACTAAAAATGTTTTTCTGTTTTCATAGAATTGTTTTAAAAAAGAAGGAAAGAGAGGGAAAGAAAAAGGAAACAAAGAAAATGAGACAGAGACCATGTTTTAGTTCAGCAGTAAAATGAAGCAATGCATACATAGGCATTTTATTTTTCTTTTTCTAAATTGATGTTTCTTTTTATTTAATGTAATACTTTGATGTTTAAATACTTTTAGCCAAGACCTCATTTCCGCCAGCACTGTCATGGCTGGTAATGAATGAGTACACGCTATTCCTTCTTTGCAAATAAAAATGAGTTCAAGCACAAGAATTTGCTCATTCCTCCTAAAAACATCTGACAGATCTTGGAAATGGTTACCAAGAGTTCTCTGCCATTAAAAGGAGAGGCGTGGCAAAGGAGTAAAAGTTTCCTCCAAACAAACAGTGACTAAAGCTTGGAAAATGTAGATATGTATTTTAGATTTTTTCATTTTAGGAAAGTAAGTAGAATAAAACTCCTCTATGAGTGATAAGAGTATATTTTATATTTTTTCCAAAACACATTTTATCAAGCCAAAGCAGAAAAGGAATTTGTATTATCTTCATACTTTGCTCAAGACCCTTATTCCCAATAAATATTGGAATTTTGGCTTCTTTGACATTTATAATAGTCTCAAACTTCTCTTTTGCCCTTTCCGTACAGGCAAAACATATTTTTCTATAAAAATAAAATTAAATATATACACAGCACAAAAAGCTTGGAACATACAACAGAACAGTTAAAATCTTTATATTTGGGGGAAAATAAAGGAAATTTATTTTTTCTTCTTGACTTGAAACATCCAAATGCTGTTTCATTATTTATTTCCTTAGAATTGTTGTTTGAAAGGCAGTTGGATCATATTCATGTTTATTATTCGTTTGTGGCCAGCTTATCTGGGATTTTTTATTTTGGGTGAACATCACATACATCACCATCTAGCAGGTTTGGGGGTTCCTTTTCCCTGCTACTCAAAATCTCCTTGCTTTTGGAAGTCAAACTAACATAATACCAGACTGCCAAAACTAAACACACACACACACACACACACACACACACACACACACACACACACATTTTAGATACCAAACCTATAGTTTTGACACAGGCTGGCATAAAGTCCTTCTCAAACGGTTCCAGGGGATAGACACTGGAACCACATCCCTGGTTCAGATTCTGGCTCTACAACTTTCTCCCTGTGGAATACTCACCTGAAATATTGTCTATAAAATGGGAATAGTAACAGCATCTAATTCAGAGGGCAGCTGGGAAGCATAAATGTGATAATGTATTTAAATCTCTGAGAGCAATACCTAGGACATACCAAATGCTTTCTACTAATTTTTATTACTTTTTAAATAATTATTTGATGTCTGTGAATCAGAATAGTTCATACTATTCTGCTATCAAGGTGCTAGTATTGTCAGAAGACACAACTCTTTGCACCCAGTTTTTAAAGCTGACAGATTTGCAATTGAGCACATACACTCACATAGGATTTTTAGGTAATTTATTGCTCTTTATAGCCTCAGATCCTAGTTAGACATTGTCAAAACCAACCCTTCGCTGACTCTAGAATTACAATACCTCTATTCCTGACACCCAGTTGGGGCCAAAATAGCTGGTGTTTGGAGGAACGGGGGGAAAAGTGAACCTAAATCTTAATTTTGAATTTTGAAAAGAAAAAAATGTGAATCTAAATTACTGCATATTTCAGAATTGTGTATAAACTACGAGTATCCTCATATGAAGGAGACATCTGACCAAGGCCTTGCCCCAGTTAGAAATGATGTTTCCTAATATGTAGATAATGAACTTGCAGAGTTATAAAGTAATCTTAAGTCTTATGTTTAGTGTTGCTGGAAATTTGCATACAAAAATGATATAAATATTTTATTTAAAAAAACAGTGAATTAGTTAGAGAAGTTATGGAATGGCCACCTAATGGACTGCCAGAAATGAAGTAGTTTCATGTTAATGTCATGAACAGTAGAATAAGTGAAAAGGAAATAAGTTGAACATTAAAAGAAATATTTTGAGCTTGTGTGGATATGCATGTTTATATGTGTATACACAGATGCACACATTTATATTTCTATGTGTTATAGAACATTGACTCTTTCTAAAAGGTGTATTAAATGGCACATGGACCATTTAAGCTCTGGCTGAATCCATTAAGTTACTAAAGCCTGATTTTTCATAAAGCCATTGCTATAATGGTAGATGAGTGAAGGGCAAGCTCATAAACAAAAATAATGATTTAGTTCAACAAATACATGTTTACTGAGCACCACCTAAATCCAGTCTCTGTTCTGGATGCCAGTGATACACGTGAACAAGTCAGCCAAAGGTCCTTGACTGGAGCTCATGATCAATCATTGTAAATGAGTTTAAAATAAAATTATATGTGTATACTTCTGAGAATTCAGGAGTGGTGATAAGCCTAGAATTTAAAAATTATTCATTCCCTTCCACCTTTACAGGTCACATTTCTGGAATGAGGAAACAGATTTAATCAATCTTTACTCTGGTGACCCTGGTGATCTCTGTGGCCAGCTGTTTTCTGATCCCTGTTCTGATCTCCTTTAGAGAAGCTGGAGGCAGTATCTCCTGAGAACCCTTAGCTGAATCATGGCCAAATGGTTCTCCTTTACCTGAAGATATCCAGGACAGGAAAAAAGAGCAGCTATTTTTTTTCTTCTCTCCTAGAAAATACATATGCAGTGGTGGAAAGCAGAACACATCAAAAAGAACACAGAAATTATAATACATTCTTGGATTCTGCAGTATTCTGTATTAAACAAAATGTGTCATTTCTTTCTCCTTCCCTTTAAGGTCTCCAAATGTTGTGAAGAAGTAAGGGATTATGTTGAAGAAAGATCTGGGGAAGATCCACTAGTAAAGGGTATCCCAGAGGACAAAAACCCCTTCAAGGAACTCAAAGGAGGCTGTGTGATTTCATAAGAAAAAAAAAAAAAATTCCATGGAATAACTTGAGCTTTAATGACAGTACTAATTTTTGGTCATCTATAATAATACTGTTAAGCATGTACATAACCTTTTGATTTGTAAGTACAAACTTTTAATAAAAAGTGGGATGTGATAATGCATAAATCTGTTTTTCTTAAGGTATTTAACACAGAGTTTAGCACATAACTGGCAATAACTATTGATTGACCCCTTTCTTTAACAATGACTGCTATGGAGACAACTGGTTGGCTCAGTCAGTTAAGTGTCTGAATTTTTTATTTTGGCTCAGGGTCATGCTCTCAGGGTCGTGAACTTGAGCCCTACCTTGGGCCCCACTGTGGGCATGGAACCTGCTTGGGATTCTCTCTCTCCTTCTCCCTCTTCCCATTCACACTCTCTCTCTCTCTCTCTTTCAAAAACAAACAAACAAAAACAAAAAACCCAAACAAGCAAAAAACAAACAAACAAAAATACTATGTTTCATGAATGAGTCTATATTATTCTGGTTGCCAATATATAGTTTTCTGTTTCTTAACTTCTCTTTCAACACTACTAATATTTTAACAGGAGGAAATTTTATGCTTAGCCTTATATGCTTTCCAACCTTTCTCTTCCTTTGTAGAGTTAGGAACTCTATTCTTTTGATTCTATCTTGAAGATCTATCTTGACAGAATGTGTACTCTGAAGATTTTCACTGTGGATGTTTCATTTTCTGTTTCTTTTGCTCTCTCAACCCCCAGGCAGCAGTGATGGTTTTAACATAACCTCTTCCTACATTCTTACCATTTTTACTTGTTACCAGTGATGTAACTTTTTACCACAATACCAAATGGATCAAAAGGCATTCTGTGGTCATGGAGACAGCAGATTTAACCAGCACCAGAGTAAAGGTTATAAGAAGACAGAGAGTTCGGACTCTGGCATTTTACTGCCTGACTTTGGATGAATTACTTACTCTTTCTAAATCTCAGTTTCTTCTCCTGTAGGATAGGAATAATATGGTCCTATCACCTTTTTCATGGGGAGCTACATATTACATTTGGGGGATAAGGGCACTCAGCATAGTACCTGGCACATAGTAGCAACATCCAGTAAGTATTAACTAGTCGTGTTGCTGAGAAAGAAACTAGATAAATATCCAGAACCCTTTGAGAGCCAAGCATTCCATTCCATCCTATCTTGAAGAAAACTCTCACCAGTATAGCCCTTTTTTCTATAACAGTCTTAAGAACAAAGTGATAGAAAAATAGCTGTCTTCTGTATCATCTTGCTAATCAGTTTCCTCCTGGCATCTCACCAAGTTGACATAAGCCAAATTTCACTACCTTTGTGCTAAAAACTGAGAGATAATTTGCCTCTCATCTGTAACAAATGATGAGTGCTGATTACTGCAACTTGGAAACTGTTTTTGTTGTGTTTCCTTGTTGCTATCTCACATTTACAGTGCTATTTTTGGGTTTGTCAGTGATCAGAATACAAGGGAATGCTAATTGATTGTCATCCTTTTTAAGAACAAGAATTATCTATTATTTGGTCTGGAAGGGAATCTTAAGGTGGTCCCAAGTTTAGCACCTAGCACTGTCCTTTCCACTCTGGCCGTAGTAAATGCTCAACAAGGATCAAGGTTGCACGCTTGTCCAACCCCTTCATTTTGAAATGGAGGAAATCCAGGCTCAGAGAAGTGAGTTGGCAAGTTTCTCGGGTCCAGACTCTGGATCTCTAGCTGAATGGTTAACACCACACTCTACCACATATCAAATATGCTTTGAGTATTAAGAGATTCCAGGATAAACTATTGGAGTTTATCTTTTTCCTCAGGAGACACTATTTTCCATTTAAAACTGCAGAACTCCTTTCCAGCCACACCCTTAGCCCTTCCTATCTCCCTGTTCCGCTCTCTTGTCTCCCATAGCACCCGTCACCATCTAGCATCCCATACACCTCATTGCATTATTTGTTTAATTGTGGTCTGTCTCAAAGGTATTTCTGTGTGCAATTTAGTGCTTATTACATGGTCCATTTATCTTTTTTCCCCCTGACTAAAAAAAGTATATAACAGAATCTTGGCTATGGCATTTAGTAACATGTATGGTCCTAACTACATCTCTAGTTTTATCTAACACTGGAAATGGATTTGGAAGGCAGGTGATTCTAAGTGAAAACCCTGGCTTGTTTAATTTCTACTTCAACTCTTTGAACATCACTTTTGTTTGTTTATTTGTTTGTTTTTTTGTTTCTTTTCAAAATAAAATGAGAAACTGGAATGGATTCTTATATGAAAATTTAAAGTCACTTAGAACAGATATAGATAAAAACCTAATCAATGTCCTTTATTACAATAGACCTGGAGACTTCCTGTGGTCAACAAACTTAAGTATTAAATGATTCCCAACATGACAACCCATTTCCCCACCTTCTGCAGTTCTATCAGACTGATCTCTCCACCTGAAATGTCCCTCCACTCTAACTCATTTCAGCCCTTGGAAATCCTTCTTCTCTGAGGCTCCCTATAAATTATCTCCTCTGTCCCTCACTCCAGCCCAAGAGAATTCTGCAAAATCTTTTAACTCACTTAACATTCCCTTGCTTTCTTTTAATATAGTCTGTATGGTTGTGTTACTCTCAAATCTGTGTTACAAATTTCCCAAGCCAGAAGCTCTGTTCATCTTTGAAACTGCTATAACAACTCTTAAATTGTCTCTACAATTTAATTGAGTTAATAAGTGTTCAATTAAAAGCAGGAAGGATGGTAGTTTTTATTTTGGAGAATTCAAAATTCTTATTAGCTTAACTAAGGAATGAATCAACAGTAGGGTAACATTTTTGTTGCTTTAAAATACAGACTGTCTGCAGGAGTTGGAATAAGATAAAATTCATAGAAAGGAATACAGAGAAAGATGGTCTAGGAAGAAGATTGTGAAGTCATGACTATCCCACAGGATACACAGTTGCAACAGTGAGTGATTTTTTTTTTCCCCCGGAATTTATTTCGGGGCCACAGATTATTAGGTTAAAATGAATGAGATAAGACTATAGGGAAACAAAAAATGTTCTAGGCATAGCCTTAACATTTGGCTCATCCACAGAATTTCCTGGTACCAGTAATGAGAATAGGTAAAGCATATATTACATACTTACTGTAATATATCATTTGAGATACTTGCACTTTGAAAGTATTTTGTACATATAGGTGAGTTTAAGCTTTAGCAAGGAAAGAAAAATGATTATTTTAATTTGCGTTGATTTGATTTTAGCCAGATTTCAAAACAAAGCTAATACTGAACTTCCTAAATTCCTAAAAGAATGTATTAACATAAGGAAAAGAGTAAACTGAATAATAAGAATGACCACTTACAATGGAAATTAAAGTCTTGTGAAAGCAAAATTGATAAAATAAATCATTTTTATATGAACTATAAGTAGTTAAGATGATCAGAGCATCAGACATAGGCCATCCTGTAACTTTACATTATCTCCATCTAGAAAAGGAAGCTTATGCATATAGTTACATGAAATGGGTGAGTTTATGAAATGTTCCATGTGATTTTTGTAATTAATTGAACTAAAACAAGTTAACTGGGTGGATCAAATATGCGTTAAATATGCTCCTTAGGAACCCATCATTTTAATGGCCTAAACAGTCACCATTAACTTTATAAATTCCAGAGGAGCAGAATTTGGGAAATAACCTAGTTTATTTCCAACAACAAAACAAAGGCAGAGAGTATCTATGTCTTGCCAAAAATCACAAGATAGAGTAAGACAAGAACACTTGTCTTTTTGAGTTCAGCCTAGCATTAAATCAACTCCAATATAACTGCCCTTGATTTTTTTTATACAGTTTCCTTTATATGGATTTTTTAACAACACATTTAATACATCAGAAAAGTAACCAAAGAGTTGTTTTTCCTTTTTTTTTGCAGGTCACAGTAGGTATTTCATGGCCTTTGCTCTTTTATAATTTAAAAGTAGAAATAACCACACAGTTAATTTTCTTAAACAGATATCTTTAAAACATTTGTCAAAAGACAGTGGGATAATAAAAGTTTCTAATTATACCTATTATCTTTCATTGCAGAGTAGTTTGTACATATACTATTTTGTAAAACAAATCTTATTAAAAGTAATATGTAAAATATAAGTAAAAAGCTAATATGACATTTGGCTATAACTCACTTGGATTTTAAACTTTGTTTATCCAATAAGTTTTGTTGATAGAACATTTCTGTGAGAATAGACAAGAAATTGTTTACCATGGTTGCTCTCTGAGAGGTAAATTCCATGCTTAGGGATGGGGGCTACATGCTCTTCTAAAAAGAAGTGTTGTATCCTTTTACCATTTAAAACCAAACAATAACAAGACATTTTTCAGAATGCTATGTCATCATAGGATTTCAGCATTTCCCAATTCACTTTAATCAGTCCACTTAATGTGATTTTAGTATCATGCATTATTCTGTAAGAGTAAAAACTAAATAAAATAAAATAAAAAGACTAATATGCATTTGCTCTCCAATTTAAGTTCTCTTAGTATGGGGAAGAAGTTAAATGGCCACTATGGATTTATATCTATTTATCACTGTCTGCAAGTAGGTGATTTCAAAAAGAAGAAATTTCCAGGCCAAAATAATTCTATTTTTATGATTTGGAAAAGACATGCATTAAGTTACTTAACTAGGTTATTTGATTTGGTGCTGAACTTATTTAATTTGGGCCATATTAACTACTTTCACTAACTTATTTATTTTTAACCAACCTTTTAAATCTGAGCAATGGGGAATCAAAAATCATTAATTGCTTTTGGAGACAGATGTGTTTTTTGTCTTGGCTCACCTTGCATACTAACGGTGGGTGGGGGGCCCTCTAGAAGCTTATTTAACTTCTTTGAGCCTGGGAGATCCTGGAATGTGTGGTAGTTAAAATATAGAAAAGCTCCCAAACAGTTTTCTTCATGAATGTGATTTATCAGATGTAGATACATAAATGCAATTAGAAATGTAACATACCTTAGCTAATTCACTGTTCCCCTGGCCCACTGTCTATTTTATAAATTAGAAAACCAAAATCCAGAAAAAAATAAATGACTTTTCCAGTGATAGCCAGTGGCAGAGCTGGGACTAGACCCAGAGTTCTTACCAAGTAGCTAATTGTTCCTGTCCCTCCAGTGTATTCATTGAGGACAAGGGGGTAGAACCTAGAGAGAAATTAGGAACAAACAAAAGCCTGTGCTTATAAAATAGGGAGTGGCTTGGGGTGTCTAAGCCCAGGTACCCTGAAATTCTCCATTCAGGCCACCACACTTAACTTGAATTTGACTCTCTAGGCAAGGAGGTCATCTCCAAAGAGAGAATTATCTAACTGCTTGGGAAGGTTTCTTATATTCGTGCTTTAGTTTTCTTCTAGGCTCTTGAGCATCTTTAACAAACCAAACATAAAGTTTTAGTTTATAGTCAAAGAGAAACTTTATATTGCAGGTAAACATGTCAGGCCCCACACCTTTCCTGGCTTTACAAAATGGCAGCAAGATGAATACTACTTTCCAGAGAGCGGAGAAGCCCAAGCTGAGTGAATCCGCTGCGGACCTCCAGGAAGTTTGCGGGAGCCAGGAATTCCTAACCCTTGGTGTCGACAGTCACCCAAACCGCGGTTGATGGGGATTGGGGAAACACTTCCTGGTAAGAACTTTCAGATTCCTTCTTCTGTCTTCTCTAGTATCATCCGTGTGTCGTCCATATCATTACAAAACATTCCCCTGAAGAAAGAGTAAGAGCTCTGCTGTGGAAGTTGCAGACAGTTCATTAATGTCCGAAAATGGCCCTGCAAATTGGAAACAATATTCACATCCCAAGGCCCCCTTGACCCCCCCAATGTGTCACTATGTTTCAGGCATTAAACAGACGGGATGGATACGCATCAACAGACATGGTGGGTGTTTCTGAGATTACAGCTCAGTTTTGTTCTCCTCCTGGGCCTTTTCCCACAACACGCATGTAACTGGGGAAAAGTAACACGCTGTATATTTTTGAAACTTGGAGAGGAGAAGGGCCGTTATTTCCTGCAGGCTAGTGTCCTCCTTTTCTGGCTTCGCAAACAAAACCCGGATGTGACTTGGGAACGGAAAAAAAAAAAAAAAAAAGGAACAAAAAGTAACACTTTAGTTGTTTCTCCAGGAGAGCCGGCTAGTGCAACCCCAACTGTCCGGCCACAGCCCTGGCGAGTCCCCCGCGGGCGTGGCAGGCTTGGGAGCCGGCAGGGGGCCAGCATCCCGCCGTGAGCTCCGGCAGCGCCCAGCTTCTCAGGCTCCGTCTCCACTCAACCCTCCGGGGCTCGCTAGAGCAGGCTTCCCGCAGTCGAGGGGGCCTGAGAAAGAGCCGAGGACGCGGGGCAGGGTCGGCTTGTGGGGCCGCCCCGCAGGCAGCCGAGCTCTAGGGGCTCTGGGGAGCACGGCGGGGAGGCGGTCCTGTCCGCCGCCGCCGGCCGGCGGGCGGGGTGCGCGGGCACCGCAGTTATTTTGGGGCGCGTCCTAATTTGCTGCACTTCCAGCCTCTCCGCTTCCAGAGCTATCCCCAGACCCGGTTCTGAGGCGAAAATGCCGGCCCTTCACATCGAAGATTTGCCAGAAAAGGAAAAGCTGAAGATGGAAGTTGAGCAACTTCGCAAAGAAGTGAAGTTGCAGAGGCAACAGGTAAATTGTCCCAGAGCATTTCCTTCTCTGAAATCAACCAAGGGCAGTTTTTCCTGGTTTGTTACAGTAAAGCAGTACTGCTTTTCTGGTTTTTGTTATCTCCCCCCCCCGCCCCCCCAGCTTCTCTTGAAGTAGGGCTTTTTGTTGGTACCTGGGAACTGCCAGTTGGTGTGGGGAAATCATCGGAGGTAAAGGAGAGCAAGGGTCGGCTGAGTAATTTAAAGCCAAATGTCAGAACATCTGAGCCTAGGACTGGGCAAATGGACAAAAAATTCTGCCTGCTGTTCCTTGGTTTTAAAAACTCAAAATGTAGGAAAAAGGCAGATGGCTATTTAGTTCCTTCATCTTTTTCATTATGGGAAAGAATGGTATTTTAGTGCTTTTTAATCACTATTTAATTCATATTTAATTTAGGTAATTTGAATTACATAATTTTGAATTTCACCAGGCCTCTCCAGAGGTATGCAATGAACAGCTCACTGGGGCTTGGGAACAAAACATTGCAATTTCTATTTTTATTCGTAACTCCCATCTCTTTATACCTTCCACTTGGTTTATAGGTATACACAGTGAACCAGTACAGCAGTATCTGCATTTATTTATAAATAATTATACATATATTTGGGTACATACAAAAATTCTTTTTAGTGATCATGATGTAAAATTTGAGAGACCACTGAAGTGGATTACAAATTCAGTAAGAACGTATGTCTCAGTGTTCAGAAGTCTCCACCAAAACGTGCTGGAGATTTTGTACTTTTGACTTCTTACTGCTAGCTTGAGCATGCATTTCTTCCTTTTTTTCCTCAATCAGGCAACCTAAAGTTCTGGAATAGGTTTTTGGATAGTTTTTGTTGTTGTTGTTTTGTTTTTTTTTAGGAAATGATCCACTCCTTTCTCCACAGCAAGAAAAAAGTAAACTGATTTCATTTCTCTATGGTTTAATACTAGAAATTAAAAAAAAAAAAATAGAAAAGGGAAACAATGTAAGTTAAGCAGTTATAGTAAATAAGCTCTTTTACTTTCCTGCTCTAATTATGGTAAATCTACTCATGACAGAGTCCTGTTACTCAAGATGAACATTTGAGTGCTATCTGGAAGATGCGGATGTTTTTGAGTTTTACTT
The DNA here is from genome assembly GCF_011764305.1 of Mustela putorius furo. Lineage (NCBI taxonomy): Eukaryota > Metazoa > Chordata > Mammalia > Carnivora > Mustelidae > Mustela > Mustela putorius. Next base: position 36,967,857 of record NW_025421998.1, read on the forward strand.
TATACACATTTCTTTTCTGAAATTTAATCTTTCACTTCCAAATCCCTATTCTTCCTAGATGTTTGAGTGCAAAGGTTGTTTCTCTCCATGTTGAAAGTTTTTGTACCTTTAAAAATACTGCTGTGCTTAAAGGAATAAGCAAAGCTACGGTACCCAAAGAATAGGGTAGTTTCTTGAAACTTTAAGGAACCCATTTTGTGGATGACAAAGTGCAGTCCGTGTTGGCCACTGAGACTTTTTCACACAAGGCATCTTAGAGGTGACATATCAAACATAGTTACATATACTGAAGCATAGCCTTGTACAAAGTTGGAATATCCTAATACCAGAGTGCACAGAACTTCTAGGAGAAAAAAAGAGACAAGTGTCTTCTAGGTATTTTAAGCTTCAAATTTGAAATTGGGCAGGGACCTGGATGCAACTGACTGTGTAGAAATTGAAGGTGTCATTCCTGAGCCATTCCTCCCAGCTAGCTCCCCACCTCCTCTCCTTAGGACACACCCTACTGCATCAGTTTCCAACTCCAAGTGTATGCTAATGGGAGAGAAACCTTCAGAGAGAGCCTTAGCAGATACAAGGAGAGGTATCTGAATCCTAATGATAATACTCAAACATGTTACCACACACTTCGGTTTATAGAGTGTTAGTGTTCTACAACCATTATGGCTCTTAGATCATTCAGTGCTCTCCCTTTTAAGGATCAAAAACTTGAATCCCAAGGAGGCTAAGTACCTCCTTATTTAAGACCTCATAGGTAATGATACAGACGTGTACTAAAACACATGTGTTCTGATAAACTAGTTCATTATTCTGTCAATAAATTGTTCATGTCTGAGCTGTGTGCTCTGCTCAGGCCAAGGACACAGAATCCACAGGCTGAATTCTGGCTCCAGCTAACTGTTGCTCAAACACATCTTCTTGATCATGGAAGGAAATGCTCAGAGGAGTAATTATGTACTTTTGGAGGTTACAGATCTCTTTGGAAACCTAGTGAAGAAGCCTCTATAGAAACAGATACAATTTGGGGGAGCTCTAATCTTACCCACAATTATCTGTGGGAAGACAGACCCCAGGTTGTGGTTACTTGCGTCTGTACTTCTGACAATTCCCATAAAATGTGTGCACTATGAACGTCAGCAACAAATAAGAGCAGTTGTTATCCAAGAGAATGGCACTTGAAAAGATTTTTATTTTACCACACTTTAAATCATCTAACTCCATCACCTAGTTCTATTATTTTATTTTTTTTTAAGATTTTTTATTTATTTATGTGACAGGCAGAGATCACAGGCAGGCAGAGAGGCAAGCAGATTGAGAGAGGGGGAAGCAGGCTCCCCGATGCCGGGCTTCATTCCAGGACACCAGGATCATGACCTGAACCAAATGCAGAGGCTTTAACCACTGAGCCACCCAGGTGCCCCTCGTTCTAAATTTTAGAACAGTGGTCTTCACTTTGTGTGCAAAAAGTATGTGGGGTATGGGAGTATAATATTAAAAATATCTGATTTTGGTTAGATTTAAATCTCTTCTGAGATTTTCAGTTTATGTTTTATAATTACACATTAAGTATAACACAGTAGCATTTATACTTATTTATAAAATAAGTAAATTAGATATCATTACATAATTATGTACATTTTGGAATATATATATATCTAATATATATATGCAAGCATGTTTTTGTGATCACCATTAAGACAATTTGAAGATTATTAATCTAGATTACAAATTCAATGGGACAGTTTCCCAGGGTTAAGAGATCTCTATTAGAATTTACTGGAGCTTCTGTAATTTTTACTAATTTCTTCTTAACAATGCAGGCCTTCATTAACACACTAATCCTTTTATTTTCTTCCTTTTTTCATCCTTTTTCTTTTTTAAATTCACACTTGTGATCTGTCTCTGAAGGATAGAAATTTTGAAAACACTATTCAGTCCTTTCTTCATTACAGAAAAAGTTCCAACTAATTACATAAACACAAGGATCTCATATAAGCCCAATAAACCTCAGATAAATTTTTTGTTATGATCATTGCCCTCAAGCAATGGGAAGGAATCCTGAATAGAGACACAAATGGTATGACTGGGCAACCTCAGCCTCTCCAGGCATCAGACTTTCTCCAATGTTTCTATCATTTTGTAAAATTGCAGAACATGGCACACACCCATAAGTGAGAATTTTGGCAGGACATAGCCCAAAACATTTGGGGATTATCTCTTACTGCACCTGATCATTAGCATGGGAAATTGAAAGTGCGGTATATTTGGTTTGTAAAATATTATGAATAGATCATAATTATATTTCAGCAGAGGAGAGAATTCACATGAGCCACAATGGATAGAAATTGCTGGGATGAGCTATTTAATACAATGACTTTCAAGCTTTTTGACCCTCACCAGACTGAGAAATATATTTTACATAGATTGTGCCATTCATATATATAACATATATATATGTTATACATGCTTTGTACAACTATTTTTATACTATTTTATTTTTTTAAATGCTAGTTGTGCTCAATTATGTTGATTTCACTAAAGGGTGCTAATGAAGTGTAGACAATCCTGACCTAATTCATTCTTTTTTTTTCTCTTAAGGTATCTAAATGTTCTGAAGAAATCAAGAACTACATTGAAGAACGTTCTGGAGAGGATCCGCTGGTGAAAGGAATTCCAGAAGACAAGAATCCTTTTAAAGAGAAAGGCAGCTGTATTATTTCATAAATAACTCTGGAGAGAAATTTCATCCTCAGTAGAAGAACTAGTTTGTTTTGTTTTTCTGAACTAAAACCGAAATTCCTTTCAAAGAAGGAAAACAAAATTTAAAGACTTTCTTAAACACTTATATTGATATGGTTACGTATCAAAGCTGTGTGCTTCTTATCTTTGCTCACTACACCTCCTTCTTAAGAGGGCAGAGAGGATCAAATGTACAATTATGGAAATAAGGACATTACTTGTGCATGACTCACCTCTTTCAGTATATTGCTTGATGCCTTAAATAAAGTTTTATCTCTGGAAAATGAGTGTTGGCAATTTTTAAAAGCAGTTTGTTGCTGGGCGGGGGGTTGGTGTTTTTTGTTTGTTTGTTTTGCATTTACTTTTATATTTTTCCCATAACCATTCACGTTTTTGGGACACATACATATCAAAGGATTAGGGGATTTGATAGATCAGTTCTCCAATCTAGCTCTCTCCTTCAAATCTCAGTTGGTTTACGATGCTGAGTTCTGACTTCTGGAATGTTTCTGATCTAATTTTAACTATGAGGGAACCAAGGGAGTAGAATTCCTCCCATTGATGGAGTAGCTGAGTCAGGAACCACATTAGCACTCGAAACCCGCATTACCAGTCACCATACAGATTTTGGTCAAAGTGTTGCTGCAGTGGTGCTGTGGGGAAGGGCCACATGTGGGGCCTGCGAGAAGCCCCCAGGAGGTCAGCCCCAATATGTTCATCCTCAGGGAGCTTCATCTCTCACAGGATGCATGTATTGGCACTGTGACCCTCTGGCCCTGTGGCATTGGCAGAGACACTGGGCTCCGACCTACTCTTACACAGTGTCTTTCAGCAAGCCCAGGCAAACCACACCACCTTTCCAGGGTCCTTCTCCTCCAAAGGGACCAGTTAATCTTTTGCCCATTTCTAAAATCAGCTTGTTTTATTCTCCCCTCATTAATTTGTAGGCATTCTTCATATATTTTGGCCATCATCAGTGATAGGTGTCACCAATACCTTCTCCAATCCATGGCTTAACATTTCATGGCAGAATGGTAGCTGCCGCGGCTTTAGCCCCAAGGTGGAACGCACCAAGGTACAGGGCCCACTCACACTCGGAGAGTTCTTTATGAAGGCAACTGCAGCAGCGACCTCAAAGAAAGCGACCTTTCTTCTTCTTCTCTTGAAGCATTTTTCCCTGTTTCCCTCTGACTTTTGAATGTCAGTTGTTCAATGTTTGAGCCAAAAGAAAGATGAGAAAACCCTTCCAGGCAAGTTCCAGTTCAAATGGGCTTAGTCACTAATGCACCCCGCAATTTTAAATGTGACACCAGAAACCCAGGCTTGATTAGGTTCTTTTCTCCTGTTTAGACCAAGATGTTAGCCAGAGATGTGCCGGTGACTTCTAGCAGCTTCCTAAAGCATACCAGCATAACCAAGATGTTAGCCAGAGATGTGCCGGTGACTTCTAGCAGCTTCCTAAAGCATACCAGCCTCCTCCTCTGAAACTGCTTTCCCTTCCCTCTCTGAGAGGGAACAGGATGCCCCAAGCAGGTTACAGCAAAGGAAGAGCAGAGACTATTTCCTTCAGTTTCCTGACATTTTCCAAGTGTTGACGTCAATTGGGATTACTGAGAGCCCAGGGATAATTTTAGCCCAAAGCACACTCTACTCCAAGGTGAGATTTAAGAAAAGTAAAGGCATAATTTTACCAACTGCCATAGAATAATTTGTATTGGGATGTGTTGCTACTATCAGTCATTTCACATTTAAGGTGGCCTGGGATTTTACTACTTTGGGGCCTGTGAAGTTTTGACTTTAACGCACTGTTTCGTGTCTCTCAAGTCACGGAGTTTTCTTGTTTTGCAGGAGGAAGGAAGCATCTCGTTCTTGCTAAGGCAGATCAGATGACCTGCTTTCTTCATGGAGGGCCAAGTCAACATGTTTATCCTGTAACTTCTTCAGAGTTATGGCTTCGAAGGCTGTGCCCTGAGTTTCTGTTAGCCACGTTCAGCTATCCGTTCATGTACACCTCCAAGTCCTAACCTCTGCTTTTCATGTACTTTCAGCCAAATGACAACTTAGCCCACTTCTGCTTTTTCCTTAATAAATTCCCAATCTTGTAGATGTTTCTACCAAATCTAATTCTGTTCTTATTTTCTTACTGTTTTCATCATAGTAATTTGGCAAATATGCGGAAGTGTAATAAAATCCTCTTGATTTTCAAGTGTTCAGCTGCTAAAAACTTATTAGCTTACATTAGGAAGAAAATGAAAAATATGGTAACTACATATTTGGGTGTATTATAAAAGTAACCTTTAGTAAATGGGAATTTGTTAAGTAGAATTTAAATCATGTATTCAATTTCTTCCAAGTATATAGTTGTGTTAACCATTTGGCATCTGATTAAATAGTTGCTATCCTTTGTGTATTGAGACTTAGGTTCATAGAACTCATTAAATTAGCAAAATTGACTTTCCTATTTCCAGCCAGAATCTACATTACGAGCTCCCTCATACTTGGTATTTTAAGAGTTTATCTTACATGTTGGATGCACACTGGTATCTCATTATTTTCTAAATTTGTATTTCCTTGATTTCCCGTATATTTAATAGTCAGATTCCTTGTGACTTTCGATGACCTTCACCCATTTCAACCCTCCCAACCCCCACCACTGACAACTACCCTTATACCCAAGAGTATAAGCTTGGTTTATTTGGGATGTTGTTGTTATTGTTGTTTTAGATTCCACAAAAAAAGATTATATACAGTGTTTGTCTTTCTCTGTCTGACTTAGTTCATTTGCCCTCAAGATCCATCCATGTTGTTGCAAATGGCCAAGATTTCCTTCTTTCATTATGGCTGAATAATATTCCAGTTTGTATAGATATTCCATCTAATTACAATATATTCTTTATCCATTCACCACCCATCATTGGGCATTTAGGTTGTTTCCATATCTTGGTTATTATAAATAATGTTGCAGTGAACAAATTAATGTTTTCATTTTCTTCAGATAAATAGCCAGAAGTGGAATTGTTGAATCTTAGAGTAGTTCTAGTAGTACTTTTTTTGAGGAAACTGCATACAGTTTTCCAAAGTGGCTGCACCAGTTGGCATTCCCACCAACAATGTGCAGTTGTTCCCTATTCTCCACATCCTTGCCAACACTGATTATTTCTTGTCTTCTTGAGAAAAGCCACTTGGACAGGTAGGAAGTGATATCTCATTATGGTTTTGATTTGTATTTCCTTGATAATTAGTGATGTTGAGCACCTTTTCATGTACCTATTTTTATCTGCTTTTATATGCTGTTTCAAGGAATATTGGAAGGTTATTACAGGAAACCAATAATGGCTACCTATTAGGGTCAAAGTTGGGGACAACTATGTAGGAAAGGATGAGATTGAGGCTTCTCAAGGAATATTCTTTTTATAAAGTTTTGATTTGTGTAACCTGTAAGTGTATTATCCAGTTTAAAAAGTAAAATTAATTTAAAAATTAAAAAATAGAAGAAGTTTTGTATTACTATGCTTGGGCTTTGGAGACTAAGTATGTATTGGTATTAACATCTTTATGAATCAGAAATGAGTCTGTTTCGTCAACATGATCTGATTAATAGTACATTTATATCTATTCAGCTCATCCCACTGAGTTAGAAAAATTAAGTCAGTAATAGTTATAATCTACCCTTATCCCCTCTAACTGAGTCTTAGAAGGATGACAACAAATGAAAAATAAGTTCCTATTTCTAGTATTACAGTCTAGGAGAGTAGGGACCAGTCAGAAGATAATTGGATTTCATAGAATGGTCACAGAAGGAAAGTGCTGTGGGCTCTCCGTTAAAATAAACTCTGGGGCATCTGGGTGGCTCAGTGGGTTAAGCCTCTACCTTTGTCTCAGGTTGTGATCTCAGGGTCCTGGGATCGAGCCCCACATCGCGTTCTCTGCTCGGTGGGTAGCCTGTTCCCCCCCGCAACCCCACCTGCCTTCTTGTGATCTATCTCTTTCTCTCTCTGTGTCAAATAAATAAAGAGGTTAAAAAACAGAAGAAGAAGAAGAAACCCTGATACCTTAGTCTGTATGTCTGTGGTCCTAACCAGGGAAGATCAGGGCATCATCAGCAACTTTTCCACTTGGGCTACCTTCAGTCTGAGGTGATGAATCCACAGACCATTGAAAACCATCCACTGGCACTAGGAGAATGTAGAGACATACTGATGCCATTTCTTCCTTTTTCTTTTGGTTTGCACACATATTAAATGATGACCTTTTTTTTTTTAATCAACCTGATATTAAAGAGTACTTAAAGAGCAATTTCATTGAACATAAAAAGACACAAATGGTTAAAATAGGTGGACTATAAAGTTCAGAAAATGACCTCGAAGTTATTGTGCAAAAATTACACTAAAAATGAAAGGAGGGGCGCCTGGGTGGCTCAGAAGTTAAGCATCTGCCTTCAGCTCAGGTCATGGTCCCAGGGTCCTGGGATCAAGCCCCGTGTAGGGCTCCCCGCTCAGTGGGAAGCCTGCTTCTCCCTCTGCTCCTCCCCCTGCTTATGTTCCCTCTCTTCTTGTCTCTCTCTCGGTCAAATAAATAAATAAAATTGTTTTTTAAAAAAGATGAAAAGAAAAAATGAACAGATAAGGTCCTCGTAAAATTAACAGTCATGAAAAATAATTCACATTGGCATATATAAAAATGTATGCATTTATTTATCCAAAACCAAAAATATTTGGAGCTCTGTGTACTAGGCACTGGTTTAGGCCCAAGGGATATAGTGGTGAATTAGACAAAGTCCTTAGCATCATGAAATTTACAGGAATCATAATTAATCAGATGTAGGTGGGAATTACAGAGCATATTATAATGTATAGGTTAGGATAAATAGGAGAGTGGTTTTTCTACTTTTTGTTTTGATTTGTTTTAAAGATTTTATTTATTTATTTGACAGACAGAGATCACAAGTAGGCAGAGAGGCAGGCAGAGAGAGCGAGAGGGAAGCAGGCTCCCTGCTGAGCAGAGAGCCCAATGCAGGACTCGATCCCAGGACCCTGAGATCATGACCTGAGCTGAAGGCAGCGTCTTAAATGGCATCATGATGACATTGATGATGATAGCAGTAGCTTACACATGTGAAATGCTTAATATCCATTGGGCACTGGAATAAGCCTTTTTACATAGATTATGTCTTTTAAATCTCACAAGTGCCTTATATACCGGAGAAATAATTTACACAAAGTCATATAGCTACTTAACTGTCAACACAGAGACTGTGTCCTAAACAACATGCAGCACCACGTCTCTTGCAGAAGTCAATATAGATGCAGACTGAAAGGAACCATTAACTCAGTCGTTTTCTGAAGTGGTTTTGGCACATATCTAGCCAGCTGCTATAGCCTCAGAAATGGTTAGCCCTTGTGTGTGACAGCATTTTTTTTTAAAGAATTTATTTATTTACTTGACAGACAGAGATTACAAGCAGACAGAGAGGCAGACAGAGAGAGGAAGGGAAGCAGGCTCCCCGCTGAGTGGAGAGCCCAACATGGGGCTCTATCCCAAGACCCTGGGATCATGACCTGAGCCGAAGGCAGAGGCTTTAACCTACTGAGCCACCCAGGCGCCCCGTGACATAGCATTTTATAGTAGCTTATTTTAGTTGTTTCTACTGCTTGGTTGGTAGGTTGGTTAGTTGGCTGATTGGTTTTCTATAATCACAGTCTAATACGAAAATTTTAACCTATACAAGGGAGTGAATTTTGCTTTCTTAGTAAAAATCATATCACAACCTAAATTTTTGGAACAGTGATAACCTCCAATTATATACTAAATAGCACTTGCTCATATGCTGAATAATATAATATCTCAGTTTAGTACGAGAATTTAGTCTGATAAAAGCTACATGAGTTATGGTAGAGTGTCTAGAAAAAATAAATCATATTCTGTAAGGACTTTCTTTACCAAAATTATTACATTGTAGTTAGCCCTAGAGAATTACGTATAGGTACCAAAGAATCTTTTCTAAGAAGTGACTGAGCTCATTCTCTCTAAAAACTTATATGCTTTCCCTAATAATGTTACCCATTGGCTTTAACTTATGTCATCTCAGCCTCTTCTTAGAGCCAGCCTGAGACACAATGTGAATGACCTACTTCCCAGAGTTGGTTTGGGAATTATTGGGCCTGATTCTCTAGGCTATGAGTAGAGTTCTTTAAATCCATAAAAAGGTCCTCATATTTTTAGCATTGACTTGTATTTATCAGTAAATACTTCCAAATCCCTTTTGGAAGTAACCAGATTAAATACAAATATATTAAAAATATATTTATTCTACAGAATTAGTGCATTCATTCAAACTTTCACAGCTCTGTTTGGTACAGGAATAGGGAAGGAAAGAAAGGGAGTTGGTCTCGCCTTACTGAGTGTTTTGAAATAGCACTGAAACCTGTATGTGTCTCAACCTAAGAAGGAAAGATGAAGAGGAGAAGAGAGAAACATTTTAACCTATAATAATAATTTGAAACATAATCTAAAAAATCTTATAAATATTAACATAGTTCACTGATTGCTTAAGAACAGTTCAAAGGCCATTGTTGCTAAATGTTTCATCTTTATAACTGAAGTAATATGTTAGCAAGGAACACCACAATATGGATGTAGGTGCTGTTTAATTGCTAATACTGAGGCTTGCCTTTATTTCTTTGGATTTTAAGCTGATTCTTATTTACATACATTAATATAAAAGCAGGTATCAGGTGAGTGCTGTGAAGTATGTAAACCAGGCGATTCACAGACCTGTACCCCTGGGGCTAATAATTCATTATATGTTAATAAAAAATAAATTTAAAAAAAGCAAGTATCAGGTAGAATAAATTAATATTTATTAACATTTGGATTTTGCAATTTGGGGCAGGGAATAATTTAGACATTTAAAAACAATATTTTAAAATTTGATTCAACAAATAGATTAAGGACCTATAAACATGACACTCTTGGACAAGTTCAGACAATATTTTTCTTGCGTTCTAGGAATTGGCAGTCAAAACAAATGGTAGTGACATTTATCAAGTCCAATTAAATCAATTTATGTACAAAATGTAAGTGGATTAAGTGCTTGAGAAAAAGAGGATAATAAGTGAATGATTAGTAGAATAAGATCAGGACATTTTCTATCTTTTGGAGGAATACTTCATGGAAGAAGACATAATAGCTTAAATGAAGGAAAAGAATTTGGAAAGTATGAAACTAAGAGGAAGAAATTTCACTTGTTGAGTGCAGAGCTTAGCGGACTAAGAAAGCATTTGCCAAGTGTATAGAATAAGAACAGAAGGAACCTATAGCTAATTGGATACACTGTCTTTGGTTAAAAAAAAAAAAGTCTTTGAAATTCTTGTTTCAGTTATTGTGGGAAACAAATTACACCAAATTCAATTACTTAAAACAGTACATTTATTATTGTTTGTGAGTCTACCAGTCAGTGTAGCTGGGCCTTGCTCTGTTGATGGTGCCTGGTTTCGTTGGTTGGTGTGCAATCAGCGGATGCATCAGTGGGGGCCCAACTGGTTAGCTGGTTGTTGGCCAGGAGTTGGCTAGGGCAAAGTTGGTGACTGGGTTATATGTCATTCATCCTTTAACAGACTTGCCTAGGCTTGTTCTCGGCATGGCAGAATTCTAAAAAGAGGAGAAGCGTAAGAGGTATCTTAAGGCCAAGAAAAAGAACAAGGGCATCATCCCTTCCACTGCATTCAGTTGTACAAAGGAAGACACAAGACAAACACAGATGCAAAGCGCAGGAAAACAGATGCCCCCTCTTGAGTGAAGGCATGGCAATGCCATATGGCCAAAGCATAGATAGTAGGAAGCGTAAAATATTAGGGACAGTTTACAACTTATCCATCACCTTGGGGGAGGATCTTGGCTCTAAACTTGGGCAACGGAAAGCCAGTAGGAATAACCTAGGGCTATGTGGGCAAAGATGCTTGGTTAGGATAAGAGCCAGAAGGTTCTGATGATAAAGGCAAAACATGGGGATGGTCAGGGCACACACTTAGTAATTCAAAAAGTTGGGAAGAAATGGGTTAGAAATCTGTTGTGAGAGGGGAAACATGACAATGAATTTGCCACTTGACCAATTCTCACAGCTACTGTGGCAAACCCAAATTACATGCAGGAGAAAATGATCAGCCTCTCAAAAAGTAATTACACTAACTCAACTTACAAAAACATCAGTTTCTAGAAAGCAGAAGACGACAGGTTCTGATTTTGCCCATTTTTTCTTTTTACAGAACAGAAAAGACTCCTGCAACTTGATGACCCCTTTGTGCAGAGGGACTCGTTTTCAATAGAGTCAACCTCCAAGAAGTCACAAGATGTGTTCCCAGCACTGCCAGCCAATCTGGTGAGTGGAAGGGCTATAATATGCCAATCCTGCCAGTATTTCAGAAACTGATGATAACATGCCACTCTTGGTTTACCCCCTGGCAGTCTGCATTTCTTTCTAGTCTTTTCCAAATATTCAAACTTAGATGGAGACAGTGAGAGAGATGTCTAGAGAATTCAGTTTGCTGTTCAATTTAGAGCTTACCTCCCAAATTTGCTCTTGTCTTAATTCATCTGTTGGAGGCTACAGTGTGGTTGGAGTCGAGGACCAAACCAGGCCCTGACTTGTGTCTCCTTTAAAGTCCGGACACCTTGACAAGGTTAAGGACGGGAAAGTTGAATAACAGGGAGAAAAGGGTCTGTGCTATGTGTTGTGGGCTCACCTACGTGACTTCCCACACACTCTCCCTACGGAAGGGAACAAGTGGTCAGGGTCATGAATTCTTAGTGGGTCCTTGATGTTCTGTACCTCCCATAACCCACTCCCTGGTTGATTGTCTTGCTGATGGCTTTAGCCGAAACTACCTGGCATCACGAGATTTGCCTGTAGTTAATGTAAACTTGTTATAGGAACTGCGATCATCTGACTAGGTACTGATGTATTTATTACTCCTCCTATTGTGGTCTGCCTTATAAATGCTTGTAAGATGTGGAATAAAATCGGCACTGTTGGACATCCTCCTCAGTGTTCCTCCTGCCCCCATCTCTTTGTCTCTTAGTTTCTTTTCACCATCCTCTTACCCTCACGTTTTCCTGGTCGATTTGTTGCGCCAGCTGCGACATTCTTCTGCACACTCCATTTGAATCTGGACTTGAGAGGGACATCTACTGATATTTGTTTCAGTATTTGTCTATGTTGGACTTTTTTTTTTTTTGCATAACACTTATCTTACTGAAGTTGAACTTCTCTTTAATCCTAATCAGTGTTTTCTGAGGCTTCTGCTTTCTTTTGTTATGCCAGAAGTTTCTCATAATTCCTCATACTTTCCTGTAGTTGAAAGAGTGCAGTTTATCTGGAAGGGAAGGAGTTTGAAAATACTTTTTGATTAATGAGTAACACAATCACAAGTTTGAGGGCACACAAATCACGAGCTTAAAGTATTAGACTGTCTTGGTGCCTGGAAACAAGTGTTTCTTTTATTCTTTTAGAAGGACATTTCCTAAAGCAATGCTAGAGACTCTCCCTCACAAAATTTACTTGGGTACCTGTAATCTGAACTTTGTGTCGCCATCTTGCATCTGTATAAACTAAAAAACTGGGCATAGGGTTATGCATTTGTCGCATATGAGAAGGGCTATAAGGCAATATTATGAATGTATTTTCTTGGAGTGTTAAGTCATATTGGTACACTAGAGCAGAGGCTGTCAAATTTTTTCTGTAACAGGCCAGATAGTAACTAATTTAGCTTTTGCAAGCCATGTAATCTCTGTGGTAACGACTCCAATATGGAGGCAGCTACACACAGTAGAACAGATAACTGAATGGGTGGGGCTGTGTTCCCATAAAACCCTTTTTATACCAAGCGGCCACAGGCTGGATTTGGCCTACAGGGCCTAGCTCTAGATCATTGTCTCACTTAGTGATCAATTTAGTGGAATGGTACCAATGATTTAATAAAATAAAATATCGGGACACATTCCATATTGTAAAAGGGTAAGTATTTATCTTTTAAAACATAGTTGTCCAAGTCACCATGTAAAAATTCATCTCTTATTGTAGGTTCCAGGTAATGAAAGTCTGAAAACCATTAGTCCAGAGTGTTAGAGCTGAAGTCTGGCTTTTGATAGTATACAGTAATGACTTAAAACTTGCCCAAAGAGAAGCCTGGCTTTTTACTACTCACCCCCAGTCCCAAGCTGATCTCTGAGCCCTTTGCATGTCCTGCTTGCTAAGAGTGTCTTTGTTTACCTGGGGACTTTGAACTATGCCAGGAAGAATAACAATATGACTCAAGGTGAGTCTTTGAATCTTGTGTGAGTCAGTTTGATCTCTGGGGAGGCTAGAGATGGGACCTAAGCATGTGGGTAGTTGAGTATGGAGCCCCCATAAACACTCTGGATGCCAAGCTTTGGTGGATTTTCCTGTTTAACAATCCCCTATGCATATTGTCACACATCATCTCTGAGAGAAAGAGGAACATGTTGTCCATAATTCCACTGGGAGAAGGCAACTGGAAACTCCATCTTTGGAACTTTCCTGAACTTGGCTCCATGCATCACTTCCCTTGGCTGATTTTCTCTGTCTCTTTCAGCTGTAATGAACATGCAACCCTGACTATAATAGCTTTCAGTGAGCCCTGTGAGTTCTCCTAGCAAATTATTGACTCTAAGAGTGGTCTTGGGTACCCCTGAACTTGTAACTGGTATCAGAAGTGAAAGGGGGTACTGTGGACTATGTCCTGTGAGTTTCTAAGCTGTGGTAGCTGTGGGTCAGTGATATTTATAAAGGTCTTGTAGCAAATTAGGGCAGCAAAACCACAACAAGCATATGCAGTCTGCAGACTCCTTATTTGGAGGCTTCTTCCTATTCCTGTGCCTATTCCTGATGCTTGTTGACATTTGTTGAGTTTATCTGACTTTGTCCCAAAGGCTTTGTACACATTAACCTATTTTATCCTCAGAAGGACCCTATAAGATTCATACCAGTGATGCAGGCTGGCCCCATCCAAGGACCCAGAGGTGATTCCACAGGACCAGCCAACAGGGTCCTTGGCTTCATGCAGATCAAATGTGAGCCCAGAGGAAGTGGGAGGATAGTTTACTGAAATTTACTGAAGAGAGGAAGCAGATATAGACACATCACATGAGAGTCTCTGAGGGGAAAGGAGAGAGCGTCTCATCTCTGCTTGGGGATCTAAGGCTTTTATATGGGAGTGGTCAGCAGTGTGTGTCCTCTCGAGCTTCAAAGCGAGGATGAAAGCTCAGGTCGCCTGCATAAGTCACTTATGCCCTGGAGCCGGGGATTTGGACATCCAGGTGGCGGGAGTGTATAGTCTTGGAAGATAGACTTGATGACCCCATAGTCACTCCTTAGATGTTATCAACTATTCTGGAAAACTCCAAAGAAATCATTAACTGCTTGACTTTTCATGGAAGACATTATCAGTACTCTAAACCATGTATAAGGTCAGGATGCACATCCTAGCAAGAATAGAAGGAGGAAAAGGAGCAAGAAAGCAGGGGTCTTTTGGTTTTTTGGTTTTTCATGAGGTCCCTCAGTTTTCCTATCTCAGTAGGATTACACCCATTTACAGCAAGAGAACTGAGGTTTGGAGAGCTCAGGTAAATTTCCCAGGGTTGTACAGGTTTTAAATGGCGAAACCAGGATTCAAAGCCAGAAAGCTTGTTTCCACGGGAATCTTATACTGTATCATTGCTTAATATTGTTTCCTTGGATGTTGTACATTGTATTCTCTAGAGAAGCTGATTTTATTTATTTCACATGAAACCATCAGGTTATCTTGGACGTATGTATATAACAAAGACCTGGGTCATACACATCTTTTGTATTCCCTTTAGTACCTGGCATAATTAACCAGTAACAAATAAAGGGTGAAAAAAAAGAATGAGGATAAAAAAATAAAGGCCATTGGGTTAGATTCTCATGTATCTTCTTGGTTTTCCACATTGTTGAGACACTGGTTTTCTTTCTCTGCCTCTTTTCCTTCTTTTGCTCTTCTCTCTCCCCCACTTTCCTCTCCCCTTTCTCTTGCTTCCTATACTTTTCATCCTCCATCTGTACGGTTTTTATTATTATTGGCAAATTCTGATTAGACTAATCTAAACCTCTTAATTGCTTAAAAAAATGAGTTAAGCCAAAATTGCAGCTGACTGGGGTATTTGGTTGGATGTTCTCTAACAGTGTTTTCCTGCTACTTAGTACATAATGGAGCCCAAACTTTCCCTTTCTCCCCGTCTCAGGCATTTAGGTTAAGGATACCCAGAAAAGGAAATCTGAGAGCAGCAATGGAAAAATAGGGACTGTATAGTATCTCTGAAATGCTCTGAAGTCAAGAAGACTGTTCTAACCATCTAATTCATAATTCAGGCCACTTAACAAATCTAAAGGAAATCTCCCTTTTGAAAGATATTTAATTTAATTTATTTTCCCAGTCCTAATCCCAGAGTAGAGATGGAGAGATTTAACCATTTATTCACTAGTAGGAGGAAAAAAAGATGTTTTCCTGCTCCTCATGTCGTCAATATTCTAGGAAGAGCTAGATTCTTGGGATGAATAAACCAACAAGCAATAAATAAGTATAACACTAAGAGTGACTTCTGTCTATTTGTATGGTCTTTTGACACTTTCTGGGCACCATCTATTATTTCATTTGATCCTGAGAGGGAGACAGTGTAGGTATTAAACCCCATGGGATTTTGTGATTTATAAGTTGATACATATTTGGTCTTCCTCCCATTTCTGACACAGAGCTTCCATAACCCTTGGCACTTCCTCTGTGATGAGAGCAACAAAGGTATCTGTTGCTATGTGACTGAGGTGACTTTTGGAAAACACCTAAGGGTGGGGGCTTGTTGACAGGAGAACCAACCATGTGAGTAGAGGATTTGAAGTTTTAGTCCCACCCCCTGACCTGGGGAAGGGGAGAAGAGCGGGACTAGAGGGTGAATCAATTGCAAAGGCCAATGATCCAATCGTGCCTTTATAATGAAGCCTCCTTAAAAAATCAAAAGGACGGGGCACCTGAGGGGCTCCATTGGTTAAGCGACTGCCTCAACTCAGATCATCATCTTGGAGTCCCAGGATCGAGCCCCACACTGGGCTCCCTGCTCAGAGGGAGTCTGTTTCTCCCTCTGCCCCTCCTCCCACTTGTGCTCTCTCTCTCTGATAAATAAACGATTTTTTAAAAAATCAAAAGGACAGGGTTGGGAGAGCTTCTCATTGCTATTTAAGTGGAGACTGGGGAAATGTGTTCCAGGAGAGAATGCTGCCTTTCCTCGAGCCTTGCTGTGTGCCTCTCTTCCACCTGGCTGTACCTGAGTTCTATCCTTTCGTAATAAGCCCGCTATCTAGTAAGGAATGCTTCTCTGAGTTCTGTGAGCCTTTGCAGCAAATGAATCCCACCCAAGGAGGAGGACATGGGAACCTCTCATTTATAGCCAGTTGGTCAGAAGCAAAGGTAACAATCTGGACTTACAGTCAGCATCTTAAGTGGGAGGTGGTGTTTGGGGAGCATCAGTCTGGGAGCACTGGGAGCTTAACCTATGGGATCTGAGGCTGTCTCAGGTGGGTAGTGTCAGGATTGCGTTGAATTCAGACATACCCAGCTGATGTCCAAGAATTGTTTGGTGTTGTGGGGGACCCCTCCCCCCACCACACATACACCCCCAACACTGAAATGCCTCAGAACATCTAAAGACCTCATGACTTATTTTCATCCTAGAGATGACAAGATTAAGTGTTTCGTGCCTCCCCCTGCTCCCTCCCCTCCCAAGTCAAGGAGTTTCCAAAGGTCATATGTCTAAGTCAGGACTTCTGACTTTCCTTTGTTTAAATAAATATCCTCAGTTGGCGAACTTTTCTTTCAAACACTCATTTTTATTTTTTAAAAACCGGGAGCTCTTAAGCTGTACTATGTATGCATGATTATATGTGAGTGGGTTTCAGGAGCGAGCTAACCTCCTGAAATTCCATTTGACATGCTGTGTACATATGCTCAACACCCTCCCTCAACCCCCAGGGTAAGTCAGCCCGCTTTTTAAAAATTAATTAATTAATTAATTGAGAAAGATTTCATTTACTTATTTATTTGAGAGAGGGGGAGAGGGAGAATCAGACTTCCCACTATGCAGAGAGCCTGAGCAAGACTCAATCCCAGGACCCCAGGATCATGACCTGAGCCGAAGGCAGACACTTAACAGACTGAGTCACCCAGGTGCCCCCAAACAGTCTATTTCTTTTTAAGATTTTATTTATTTATTAGACAGAAAGAGAGATCACAAGTAGGCAGAGAGGCAGGCAAAGAGAGAGGGGGAAGCAGGTTCCCTGCTGAGCAGGGAGCCTGATGCGGGGCTCGACCCCAGCACCCTGACATCATGACCTGAGTCGAAGGCAGTGGCTTAACTCACTGAGCCACCCAGGCACCCCAAACAGTCTATTTTAATCTCAAATGGGTCAATAAGTATTTACCTTAAGAAGTAGATTGCCTACATAATCCACATGGAAGAGGTTGTGTTGGGCTTTTAGTCCAGACCAGGTACCCTCTCACTACAGTGAGGGCTTCTGGGAGACTTAGAGCACAAGCCCCGCGTACACCCTCCTCTGTGGCGGCCCTCTCCCATTCCACAGTAATGAAACTGACCCATGTTCCAGGTTATCTCCTTCCATGAGCTTTTCCTATTATCCCAGTCATTCCAAGACACTGCCCTTTCTTCCACATTTTCCTTCACGCGCTGAGGGGCCTCCACTGCCATATCCTGACCATGACGTTACTGCTCTCACGTCATGTTTGAAGTTCAGGCTGCTCCGTTTTGCCCTTCTCTCGCATGGCAATCAGTTACCTGCCTTCCTTGCTTCTTCCTTGATGACATCAGAGACCTCGACTCCTCCTGTCTCCCTCACCTGCTAACTTCTAAGACCATGACCCTCTTTATACTTCAAACTTAGAATTTCTCATCTCCTTCACCCAAGGGATTACAGTGCTGGTTTTGTACATCCCACTTTTCCATTATCTTGTGCTACCTCAATGTATGAAAGTACTAGTATTTTTGTTGGCATATCGCCCATCTGAGATATTAATAATTTCTATCTGGAGCTATGCCCAGAGTGTATTAAAAACATGAGCAAATGATGGTGAACTTTTTACTTTTTTATTTCTGTGTCATTGTTTTGATTTGTGGTTCTTTAATCATGAGCAAGTTGCATATCTTTTTTGTCTTTTGGCAGTGTTTTTTTTTTTTTAAGATTTTATTTATTTATTTGATAGAGAGAGAGAGACAATGAGAGAGGGAACACAACCAGGGGAAGTGGGAGAGGCAGGCTTCCCACAGAGCAGGGAGCCCCATGTGGGGCTTGATTCTAGGATCATGACCTGAGCTGAAAGCAGACACTTAAGGACTGGGCAACCCAGGTGCCCCGTGGCAGTGAAATTTTTTAATGTAAAACTAATAGATGGGGTAAGAAGTCAAGATTATGGTTGCTTTTAGGCGTAGAGTGTGACTGAGTGCAAACAAAGGGGAGGGATTTTCTGGGAGGCTGGTAATGTAGGGTGAGTGAGGACCTTCATTTCATACTTACGTTCACTTTGTGAAATATTTCTTTGTGCTGTACTTTCTGATGCGATAGGCACTGTTTGCCATCACAGAAAATATTCAGAGGTCCTTTCTCCTCTTTGAAGCTATCTAAGAGATAATGTTCTGGTTTTAATTCAGACTCCCCAGGTTACCATTGAATTTGCGAATCTTATGTTTTAATCATTTGTAGTTCTCCCCAAGCCAGTTTGCCCTG
The DNA here is from genome assembly GCF_011764305.1 of Mustela putorius furo. Lineage (NCBI taxonomy): Eukaryota > Metazoa > Chordata > Mammalia > Carnivora > Mustelidae > Mustela > Mustela putorius. The sequence goes on from NW_025421998.1 coordinate 36,986,419, forward strand.
CACTTTCTGGGATCCATAAGAGGATCTTAAAAATCGGGGGCCAGGGGAGTGACAACAGGGAGATCAGGAGGGTGTGCGGTAGGGGGCTCTGGGAGCAGAGGAGAGCAGTGGAGGGTGGGAGGTCATACCTCGGCCAATCCCCAGGCCAGCCAGGAAGGCTGATTACGGATGCACTTCACTCTCCTTCTCTCCTTATTCGAAGCCTGGTAAATTGTCAGGGGCCTGACCCCTGGTGCTCTTAGATGATTTATTTAAACCAGGATTTTTTTTCATCAATCATTTGAGCCAGAAGGTCAAAGGCATCTCAGGCCTGGACCCTGACCCCCTTTCAGGGGGAGCAGCACCTCGGGCAGAATATAGAATCTGATGACAACTGCGTCCTGCTTCATGATAAATCACCAACTTAAATATCAAAATACCAGCATTGTCCTCGCGCTTTCCCGTTGCAGGGGCCACTCCATTTCTGTTCCCTTCTCTTCCCCTTTGTCTCTGCCAGCACAGGTTTACGTGAAAGCACGTTCGTCTTCAATCCCAAACCGGTGAGTTTTCGGGGACTTCATCTCTCCCTCTTCTTTACAGAACCACAGAGGCTTGTCCACATCCTCGTTCTGTAGCTGCTTTACTTTCCTCCATTTTCCCCACCATCTGGGTTTCACTGCCCCCATCCAACCTGGCAGCTGGCCATTTTCACACCATTCCTGTATCGCTCCAGCATCAGATGAATTTCATACCATCCTTTAAGAGTTTGACAGAGCTCACTCAGCTCTTGCGTGGCAAGTCCTGTGGGAACCCGTGGCCCATGGATGTGAATTCCTGAGACTTACTTTCTCAGTGTCTCCTGTGGTCCAGAATCCCACCCCACTCACGCCCCCCAGATCCCTTTGATTTCACCTCCTGCCACTGTGCTCTGCTCTGAGTCTTTTCTTCATCTCCCCCAAGTGCTGTCCCAAGGCAGTTTCGTGTGTAGCAAATACCATTGACGATTTCAATGAAGAGGAAGTTCCAAGATAAAATTCAACCTTAAGTTGAATCATCTTCCTGCCATCCTTCTTGGCGAGCCTCACTATCCAGTCGTCTTTCTACGTATCCCCTACCCTCCGCTCTCTCTCACCTCCAAATTCCAGGTAATTTCTAGTGAAAATCCATCTCTCCACCATCATCATCTGAAGTTTCTTCTGCTTTCAGGCTATTAATTAGGTATGGAGAAAACCTGGTTAACCTCGGCTAGCCCCCTTGCTGCCTGGCATTCTGTTACTTTTCATTTGAATTCGCCACCGTATCCATCACCAACTCTCTCTCTTCTCTTCAAGAGTCCCGCCTTGCTTTAGCCCACCATTTTGCTGGTACTTGTCCTCCTCTTTTACTCAGGAGAAAAGTTTGAGAACTTCACATGTATACTCTCCTACTTTTCCTCCTTCCTGTATGAAAATGTCTCAAATGTTCCTCTTTCTTTCTTGTTCCATTTCTTTTCTGATGGACAAGCAAGCATTTTCCTTTTCTGTTGCCAAGCCTATCTTTCTGAGCTCTTGTATCCCTGGATCTCCTGGAACTTATATAAGTTATGCTGTCTCCCTTAGATTTTTTAATTCTTAACCTCAATGGGCTTCCTCTTTTCTACCTAAAAATGTAACTTGCCCCCTCCCACCCCAATCAATAATAATCACAACAATTATAATGATAAAAGAAAGAGTAAACTTTCCCTTGTTCTGCTTCCTGTGTGAGCAATACCTTCCATGCTTTTATTCAGTTTCGACTGTTGAGAGCATTTTCTGTACCATTTGCCTGACTCTGTCCCTTACTAATTACTCATTCTTCTGCAATCTTGCAATTCCACTTCCATTCTTACTACCGACATTTTGCACATGACTCTCTGTCAAATCCAGTGCCTTTAAATTCTCATTCACTGGTGACCTTCTTGATGCTGGAAGCTTCTCTCTATTCAAAGCCCCTTCCTCCTTCCACTTCGGAACCTTCTACCATGATTCTCTGACTGCTTCTGCCTCTTGGAGCTTTTCCAGCCTATTGATAGCCATTCTTTCCAGGCTCTTATACAAAGGCATGCCATGACTTCTGCCCTTCACACTTTTCTCTTTACCCCTCTTCATGAAGAATCTCAATAGCAATTGTATAAAATATTTCCTTCAGAAACTTTTCATGGCCTTATTTTGCCTGCTTGAGGATGTAGGTATAAATGACTCAGCTTGACTTCAAAGTTCCACTCCAAACATTTTGAATCTGCCATTGTCTTCCCATTGCTTTCTGAATATACCTGTCCAGGGGACTGCTGGCTGATAGCTAAGTAAGCCTAAGTAAGTTTTTCTGCAACCCAATTTTTGCAGATGCCATTTACTCAGTGTGAAAACCTGTCTTCCCTCCCCACCTCACCCCTTGCCCACGTGGCATCAACATTAGCATGCCTGCTCAGCAAGGGAACTACAACTAGTTCTAGGTTATTCAAATAAGAATCTTGCTTCGATACTAGCCTTTCTTAATATATTATTCTTAAACAACAGGTTAACTTTTTCTCTGCCTAATCTCTTAAATAATGTCCTACTTTCAAAAGAGAAAAAATATAAATTCTATTCTATTTATGGAAGTGTTACTTGATATTAGAAAGCAAGTCTATTCCTTTTTTGGATTAAGAATTCGAATATGACTACAGCGTTTTCTTTTGGTTAGAAAGGTAAAGTAATATTAGGATGATGGTCCTCATTTTTTGTTTTTTGTTTTATGTTTTAAACTTTTAAAAGCTGTACATTTTGCTGGGAGTTAAAGCACTGGACTCTGTATTATAGGGTGGCTGTGGGTGATGTGATAGTTCACAACTGTGTCAGAGAAAGCATGATCATACTGTTGACTGGTTTGGCTTAGACAGTAGGAAACATCTGGTAGTTTCCTGATATTTATCAAGACAGAGCTGTGTTTCCTTTAAAAACAGCTTCACATGAACAATGCACTACATAACAGCAGAGGAATTTTATAACACAAGTATAGCAACAAGAATGTAACCATTAAACATAGAAATTAGTTTTCAACAATGTTATTCAAAAAGTTAATTATACTTAAGAAACATTTCAATATATATATTCTTAGTAAAATGTCTTTAATGAAACGATAGCCCTTCTGATTTGCTTTTCTGTAGCCACTTTCTATATCCAGTTTAAATTGGGGTATTGAAGCAGATGAAGAGGACTGCTACGCCGTCAACCAAGTCCCTGACCAACATTTACATCTTTGATAGGAGATGACACTACAGAACGTGCTTTGCCACAGGGATCCCACCTACCCCACCATTTCTGTAGGAACTTCTCTATGTATAGAGAGATGCTGTGCTGTTCCTCTCCTCCCTCCCTACCGTCCTCTCTCTCTCTTCATCTTGCTAAAAAGAGTACAAATTGAAAGCAATTTGATTCAGAATAGTGTTTCCTTCCACTAGGGAAAAAAATCAAGACAACCGATCTTGGATAGTGGTGCAAATTTCAGTCATACTTTCTTTAATGTAAAGTTCAAATGTGTTTCCACCCCAGTCCCAGATGAACTTGGAAGGAAAGGAAGGAACGAGTGAACAAGAAATCAGAAAACAGTTTGGAGAAATGAGAGGGGCCTGGTATTTCTGCTTTAACTCTGTAGTTTCAGAACTTGGGTTCCAAAATCCAAATCTTTCAGTTAAGGAATCTTAAATTTGGGTGGCTTTGCCTGACATTTCTACTTTTATAAAAACCTGTGATGAATATCTAAATGCTGTCTTGCTCCTGATCTGTATATCAGAAATTGGACTAAATAACTTACAGTTATGATTCCAGAGTTAGCAAATACATCAACCCTCTATGCTTGGCCCAAAGTAGACATGGCTGATCAATCACAAGGGGCTCTCCTGCCGAGCTAGAACAGGTCTCATAGTCCTTTTCAATAGCACTGCAGGCTCACTAATCAATTGGAGTTGACATGACAGATTAAACCCATTTGCTTTCTCAGGTTTAGACTTTTCTAAATATAACAGATACAACAATTATTTGGGCAAAACTTACCATTAATCACTTTTCAAAAAAAAAATGCTGGAAGACTATCTTGGCAGTCCCTCTTTTCTATTTTGTACATGGCCATTTTAGGAGATGAATGACTGTGGGTGATCCGATTCCTCCCTTATCTTTCTTTTCCAACAGTGCCTTAAAACTTGATCTCATCCATTTTGAATAGACTTCTGAACACATCATTCTCAGGTCCTCACAACTGATCTATTTTCAGCAATGTTTGGAAGGACAAGGCGTCCTTCCTTTTTTCTGGAACTTACCTTTCCCTGTTCCTTAAATTCCATTAGTTTCTCCCATCCTCTAAACCGTTTTTCACTTCATCATTTCCTTATCATGTTATGTCTCCTCTCTCCAGTAATTGTCCTTCCACACTGTATAAATATGCTGTCAGCTTTTTCTTTGCCTAAAATAAGCAAAAATACCAACTTTTCAGCAATCCCACTCCCTCCTTAAACTAACATAACTTTTTTACCCTTTAACCACAACATTTCTTCAAAGGCTGGGCTGCTTTCATCAAAACCTTCCTAATCCTCTACAAGGATTAAAAACACTCAGAACTTGCCAAGTGCTTTTTCTCTCCCCCTCGTGTCTCGGAACATTCCTGACATGCTTCTTTTCCTTGGCTTCTCTGGCCCTGCACAAATTAAATTTCTTCTTCCTTTGTCCTTTCTTCATTTCCTTCCTTAACATTTTCTGTACCTTCTAAAGTCCTATCCTCAACCTTCTTCTCTTCCTTTTTTTCTACATCCTCCTCTTTGGAAAACTCAACTTTGAATATTCTGCAATCATCTCTTTGAGTGTGACTTTTAAATAAATATGAATACCCCAGGCTTCTTTCCTAGAGGCTAGGTTCACATTTTGAAATCCCCTTCTGAATATTGAAGAGTGACTCTTTTTCCAATTACTTTCAACCTTCACAAGACTTTTCACCTGAATTTTCATTTGCTATATATCCTGCACGTCAAATTTAGTGTCTGTCTTTTACTGTGTTTTTTAGCCCATTCTTTCTTCTAGTTCTCATTGCCATCCTGATTAAGGTCTTTATTACCCCAAAAAAGAAGCCTAAAATAGTTATATTCCAACTTCGTGTTCTAGATTCTATTGTCTCTTTCCATAGAGCCACTTCGCATAAGGACCCAAGTTGAGTTTTGTCATCTTAAAGCACTGTTTTGATACCCTTTATCCCTTGTTGAAAACCATCATGGAATTACTATTATTGGTTGGGTGGGGCCTGAGCTCCTTATCTGCTTTATGACCCAGGCTCAACCTATTTGTAAAGCTTATATTCATATAAGCAGGTAACTTCCTGATTCCAAAATTCAACTTCATCTTTTCTTCTTATGAATTTTGCCTTTGTTTTGCCATTTTTGATATCTGGGATAATTTTCTCTACTTCTATACATCATCTCAGAAAAGTCTCCCCAACCTTTAATACTCAAATTAAACAATCCCAGTATTCGCCATGCAAGAGAGGTATGCCCAGGTCTAGGTGGGGTGCTGAGCAAGAACGTAAGAAGGAGGCAATTGAGGGACATCTTAGGAGGTACACAAGATTTATGTCCAATAGGGACATTGATGCTGATTAAAACCATGTAGTTGCTTTGAGAGAGAAGTGAAAGCAGAAAGAAGCCTGGACCTGGCCTAGAGGACAGCTATCCATTACCTCCTGGGTAGAAGAGAATGAGCATGAAAAGGACACCAAGAAGCTATGGCCAAATATAGGAGAAAAGCTAGGAGAGTACGATATGACACATCAATAGAAAAAAGTGTCTTAAGAAGGGGACAGTGTTCCACATTGTAAAATGCTACTGAGAAATCAAATAAGATTAAAACTTAAATCATAAAAAAGATAATTGTACTTAGTGACATGGAGGCTGCTAGGGACCTTGCAAAAGCTGTTTTGGTGAAATGGTGGGGGTAAGCCACATAGAAGATTGATCAGGAAATAAGCAACTAGAAACAATAAAATAGGTACAATGTTTTTGACAAGTTTGTTGTTGCTAAAGGGGAATGAAGGATCAGGTAAACATTTAATTTTTTCGTTAGGACAGGCTTCAAAAAGCTTAAAAGCAATTGAAAATACTCAAGTTTAAAGAGAAAATTAGAAAATATTGCAGAGAGAAAGAAATATTTGATTTTCTAAAGTTTCTGAGAAGTTGGGAGATGTTGGGCTATAGGTCACAGCTGGGGAGATTTTGAATTTTAGAGGGAGGAGGACCACTTCCTCTCTTGCAAAGAGAGGGTGCAGATGGAGGAAGAGAAAGGGAATGTGTTTGGTGATTTTGGGGTTAACGAAGTGCCCAGCTGATGGTTGTGTATTTTCTCTCTGAGATGGTAAGTAATGTCACATGCTGACACCAAGGAAGAAGTGGAAAGTAGCAGAGATGAAAATTTCAGGAGAATAGAAAAGGTTTTAAATTGTCACCACTGAGTAATGTGACTACAGAGTAATGAAAAAAAAAAAAAAAGTTATCGGAGTGCCAATAAGGAATACAAGGAAGAGATGGTCAGTCAGTGGGTTTGTCCAGGAATGGTATTTTACAAAACCAATGAGACCAAATGTAGGGACATACATATATTTAGAGTGAGACCAAGAGTGTTATGGAAATGTTGAATAATAGAATACATGTGTTCTGGTTCAGAGGAAGGTAAAGAAAAACAGAAGACTAGTCTGTTTTGTTTTGGTTTTTAAAGATGTTGTAACTGGATTGGTGGTCCTGATGTGAGTTGAAAAGAGTCTCAGACGCCTTATCTCATTACGCCAGCTGGAAGTTCTGGATAAAGATCTAGCCTCTCTTACTACAGTTGTTTGAACTGCTTATCTGCTTATCACTCCTTTTTTTTTTTTTAAGATTTTTATCTATTTATTTGACAGAGAGAGAGAGCACAAGCAGGGGGAGTGCAGACAGAGGGAGAGGAAGAAGCAGACTTCCCACTGAATAAGGAGCCCCCATAGCCCACAGAGGTGGGGCTTGATCCCAGGACCCTGGAATCATGACCTGAGCCAAAGGCAGATGCTTAACAACTGAGCCACGCAGGCGCCCCGCTTATCCCTCCTTCTAATGTGGTCTACCACATGCTGCCGTATTTCCATGTAATGTCCTGCTTTCTCAAGTGTGCTGGCTACACAACATCCATGTCCACGCTCAGTGTTCCTCATGATAGGTGCTCCAACCGTATTTGTTGAATGGATGAGTGAATAAGGGAAGTGAGGAAGGAAAGAAGGCATAAAAGTAAGGACAGTGTACTTCAGTTTGTTTTTTACTCACAGGTTTTTGTCATCCCATGTCTTACTGATGCCTTTGCCTTTTCTGGCTACTTTCAGAGTTAGTGGAAAGTATTTTAGTCTTTTATTGATCAAAAGATTGAAGCATTAGATTAAGTCACTCAAACCAACAAAACAAATGTTTTATTTGTTCATTAAACATAACACTTGTGCTTTCTTATTATTCACATCATGAGGCAGAAAATTGTGAAATTTTCCAGTAATTGTGATTCTATTCAGAGGGCAAGTCTGGGGATGACTCACCAGCCTGTCTGGACAGCAACAGACCATTATTTACGTGGACAGACCCCGTGGCAATGCTTGCAGCTGACCCTGAATGGTAGCAAACTGCTTTTCCAATTCCTTTTTAGTTTCCTTCTTTAAGAAACAATTGTATATAACAAGATAGAACCACACTGAACGTCAGTGTTAAGATAATGGCTTTCTGACTTTGTTACCATGGACAAGAAGTCTGCTCCTATTAAAACTAATAATTAGTTATCTGCTAAAATGTGAATTTTTCCATTTTTACCTCTGAATCTGTAGAGAATACAAGCAAATCTGATTTACTTCCTTTATATTTTTTATTATGATTGTATTGCTGTCTTTCGTCTAACGTCGCTTACATTCATTTTGCCATTTTCCTGTTTGAACACATATTATATGGTGTCAAAGATGCAGTTAAAAACTAAAAAGTTTAAAACAATTTTTTAAATAAATAACTGTGAACTGGATTGTGCAGTGTTATCTTAATGACAGTATTGAATCAATATCTGATGTTTTATTACTGAATTGTGTGAATTTTTCACTTGCCCAGATAATGTCTGACCATTAAATAACAGATATATCTGACAGAACACATCACAATTTTATGTTCTAGGAGTAGAACATTGGCCTCTCCCCCCACTTTTTTCCTAATTCTTCATCATTGTCATCATCATCAAGTACCTCAAGGCCATTGCCATCACCAGAAGGTGATTTTGAGTACCTCCTTTTATAAAGGGCTCATGCCCAAAATGATTTCATATGTAATCCTAAAAGGGCCAAATTCTTTCCAGTGCCTTTTTGCTGTCTATTAATTTGCTGGAGATGCCCAGATATCTAAAGAGGAGTTAGAATGGCATGCTTTAAGAGGAATGAGAAAGATTCAGAGTCAGTGGTCCGGGTTCAATTTTGGATGTACTATCTACTTGTTTGACTCTGCGTAGACTGCTTTGGCTTCTTTAATCTATGTTTCTTCATCAGTAGATCAGGGATAAGAATAGCTACCCGATAAGGTTCATTCATTTAACATGTATCTATTTCTTAGATATTTACCATGTGTGAAGCCCTATGAGCAAGGTAAGTAGTTGGTGGCTTTATGAATTCTACGGTTTAATGATGGCTTGAAGGAAATGGCTAATGTGAGTGGCAGTATATGCATTAAAAGCTGGAAGTCCAGAGCCAGTCTACCTGGGTTCAAAACTTAACTCTGCCCCTTGCTAGTCAGAGCACTGTAAGTTGTTGAATCTCCCTTTGGCTCAGTGTCCTTATCTATAGAATGAGGATAATATGAATACCTCTCATGGGACTGCAGTGGGGATGTGAGTTATTATGGATAAAGTTGGGGCTTTTTTTTCTGAGGAGACAATGGAAATTCACAGAGCTTGAAATAAGGAGTTAGGAGTAGTTCATATCTCTAAAGGCAGCTTTTTAAGGAAGAAAACCTCTTATTCTGCAGAAACCTAAAGAAAAGTAGAAATACTATACTTCCATAAATGGGTTTCTGATTTTTAAGGTTTGTATATTGGGAAACATTCCTGGGACACAGAGATCCAGCTGGAATCACTGAGCCACACCTAAATGTATGTGCTTTGGTGATGTGTGATGCTAAAAGCAGAGTCCAGGCCTCATGCAGATGGACATATAATGGAGATAAAAAGGGACCCCAATAGGGGTGCTTGGGTGGCTCAAATGGTTAAGCATCTGCCTTGGCTCAGGTCATGATCCTGGGATCCTAGGATCCAGCTCATGTCAGGTTCCTGGGTCAGCAGGGAGTCTGCTTCCCCCTCTACTCCTGCTCATGCTCTCTTTCTCTGTATCTCTCTATCTCAAATGAATAAATAAAATCTTAAAAACCAACCAACCAACCAATAAATAAATAAAACCTCTATTAAATTAAAAAAAAAGGGGGGGGGGACCCGATGAACTGACAGGTCAGATACATACACTCAAGCTTTCTCAGAAACTCTCTCTCTTTCTCTCTCTTTCTCTCTCTCTCTCTCTCTCTCTCTCACACACACACACACACACTATGAGAAACTTGTATTTTTGCTACAAAGCTTTTAGTCTATGAAAATATGAAGGCATTACTCGTTCTTTGGAGAAGGAGAAAATAGTAAAAGTATTTAAAATTAATTTTATGAGTCAACGTCTCTCTTTTCCTGTACTGAAGTATTCATAAGATCATTAAATTTCAAAACTAAGTATAAACACAATTTCTTAAAAAATGTAGAGATCCAAGGGAAAACATAAAAGAACATCTGTTAAACATCTACTTTCTGCCAGGATGAAAGTTAATATTGTATCATAAATTTTCACAACATGTAGTTACTTGTAGCATTTCTGAAAAGATAGATTAAAAATGTGTGAATTTTCTTGTTTTGCAAATACTTCTTAGTGTTTACTTTTGTACCAGGCACTATTCTGAAAGTTTTAATGCATAGTGTTTCACATGTAAGTAGGAAGTTAGCTGTCCTTTGATCAGATTGAGGATTTTTTCTTCTACTCCTACTTTGATGGGAAATTCTTAACATAAATGGCTGTTGAGTTTTGTCAAATGGTTTGTCTGCATCTATTAAATGGGCCATATGATATTTCTCTTTCATTTTGTTAGTATCAATTGCATGGTTGATTTTTTTCATTGTCAACCCAACTTGGCATTTCTGGAATAAATCTCATTGGTCATGATGTATTATCATTTTATATATTATTAGGTTAATTTATCTAAAAGTTTTAAGAAATATTTCGAATATGAGTTCTTCAGGGATATTCGTCCCTAGTGCTCTTTCCCTGTAATGTCTTCATCAGGTTGGTATCCGAATTATGCTGGTTTCCTGCAATGAATTCAAAACTGTTCCACTTTCTGAGAACTTTTGTGTTGCACTGCTATTTTGAGTCTTGTGTTTATTGATGGTAGTGAATTCAATTTCTTTAGTAGAGTGGTTCATAAGTTTTAGTAGGTATAACAGTCACCTGGCTGACTTATTAAAACACAAATGGCTGGGCCCCCTCCCAGGATTCGGTAGTTATGGTGCAAGGTCCCAAATCTGCATTCCCAAAAAGCTCCCAGGACATGCTCTTGGCGGTGGTCTTCCAGACACACACTTGGAGAAGCACTTTTGGCACAGCTTGAGAGCTATTGATGTTCTGTTGCTGCTGGTCTACAGTGAGAGTTATTTTAAAGTCTCAGTCTGATCGTTTTTACATCTGTGCCATGCCTGGATTCTCGATTATTGACTCTTCATTCCTGATGATGTAACTTTTTTGTTTTTTTCATGTATATTGAACTTTTTTAATTTAATGCAGGTCATTGTGTATAAAAGGTGTACATAGCAGAAGGTAGGGAGTACTGAGGAGTCCTTGTAGGTTCTCCTCCAGCCCCAGACAGAAAAGGTTCTCCATTTTGTGCACCTCATTTCAGCCCCTCCCTGCAGGGCTGCTTCTCCCTCTGAGGTAGACCACCACTGCCCTGTATTTAGAGCAAGACCAGGCCAAAAGAAAGTTGTTTCTTGGTTCTCCTGCTCTGCCTTGGTTGTAGGCAAACCCCCAGCCTCCCGTGGTGAGGGTGAGGATGTCTCTCTCAGCAGTTCTTTATGTCCTGAATGTTGCCTTGGGTTGATCATGGCAGTGATTTATGTGAGGAATAATGAGCAAAGCTTTTTTCACAAGAAGGCGCTAAGGCAATACAAAGGAATGAATATATGCCTGGGATTCATTTTAAATGCCCAAGTTATTGCAATATTGGGAAACAGCCCCCAATTAAGAAGAATACCCCCTTACAGGAAACATGAGAGAGGGAAGAGGAAGAGATTTTTAGCTGTGTATAGAATTGAAAAAGTTAATCAGGGGAGGGAGTGGCTTCAGTGGGTTATATAGGAGCCTGACCTTGGGGCTATTCAAATGAGGTAAACTCTGGAGTCTCCCCCTGGGAGAGAAATTGGAAACTGGATAGAGAGGGGAGGGCAAGTTCTTGGGGTGGAGTGTGCCTTTAGAAGGTATAGGGTTGCTGGACCAGGTAAAGTTTTTTGTTTAATTTAATACTGTGGGTCATGGCCCTGTTCACGAGAGGTCCCAGAGAGTACTATGATCCAATCTACTTGAGAGTTTTAAAAGAACAATAAGGAAGCTCTATGTCCGTGAAGGGCAGTGCCCACCATAACATTTTATGACATAGTTTTCCTGTTCAAAGATGCTTCAAGAAGGTAACAAATACCTTACATTTGATCATTCTTGGGAGTTTCTAGAAAAGTTAGCATCCAAAACTTTAATTCTGTAACTGGTTGTAAAGTAGGAGTTACTGAGCACATTTTACACATTGAAACAAATACACTGAAGCAGAGATGGAGGACGTGCAGATTACACGCTAGAGCCGAGTACACACATCCCGTATGAGGCAAGGCAAATGGAAGACTTTCAATCAAGGCAAGTTGAACTTGCGTCTCATGGCGTTGCTCCTTTGCCACCACAGTTTCTCTATAGTCTTTAGATAGCCTAGATTGGACACTGCCACTTTATAATGCATTTTATTTTTATGTTTTTCATTTCCTTTGTTTACTTTCGTGTTGCTTCTTAGAACAGTTTCTTTTGGAAATTACATCCTGGCTCGACCGCATTGAAGAGAAAAAGGAAAAGGAGCAGACTTGTCCATGTTGTGCCCACAGGGACCCCTGGTTTCCAAGGCTGTGGCCAAGCAGAGGTGGGAAGACCCCCAGGGCTAGGGCATTTATTATTAAGTTCTCCCTGGAGAAAGGATGGGAAAAAAAAAAAAAAAAAAAAAAACCTGTTCTTTTCTCACCTACCCAGGGCAATATTCCTGCAAAAACACAGGTGAAAATGGTTGAAAAGGACAAAATACTATTTAAGTGTGCCAGATATGACATTTTTAGTGCAGTTGACTGTGGGTAGATTGAGTCTAAAAGAACATAATGGTGGTTTATACACAACAAAGAATCCCCTAAAAACAACACGAAATTGGGACTATAGAAGAAAAAAAACCTAAATATTGTGCATTTAATGCAGTTTAGACTCTGGAAGATGTACTTTAGGCTCTTGGTGATGGAAATAATTTTATTTTTTTTAATTCTTTTATTTGAGCATAGTTGACACACAAGAAAAAATTTTATTTTCATAGTTATAATACTTAAGTATATCGTTCTCTAAAAGAGAAAAAAAAAAGTAGAAAGCTTTTTTCTGTTTCAAGTACATCCTCCTAAGCCATTCTTACTCCTAAACTTACAGTACACTTTTAACCCTTTGTGTAATTATAAACTTCAGTTCCCCCCTAAATTAAATATACCTCTTGAAAGACTGTTCGCGTTCATCTCAATTTTGCTGATTGCTTGACACCTTATAATTTCCTTGAGACTTACATTTTTGGTTCTTAATTCAAATGAGTTTTTCCATCACTCTTAGTTTACTGATAAGATGATTATGTATTCTGCATCTAAGTATGCTTTCTGGTAATAAATTATATTATAATTGTCCCTGCCAGATCTGCTTTAGTTAAGTGCCCGGTAGCATTTTCATGATATAAGTCATTTTCCTGCCAAAGGGTTTATAACTTTACCCCTCTAAACTATGTTTTTGTTATTCAGTTACTAATAGAATATGTATATTGGAGCAGGGCAAAAACAGATATCCCTAATATTTAGACTGACTCTCAAAGGAGAACTTTGATGATTAGAACTTTTACAATGAAAAGGAAGACATTTCCTTCTCCTTGTTGAAGATAGAGTGATGGACATTTCGTGTGCCATACCTGTAGCTGGTTGGAAAGCCATGGAGCAGGGCAGAGTTTACGCTGAGCCTGAATGTTCTCTCCCTCTTATACATGTACAAATGTGTAACCAGGAGCCTGCTTTCAGCTGTTTTCATGATGGTTCCACAGAGTTACACAGAGCACAAAGAGAGCCCCCAAGATGTTAAAACGTGGCCTACTCATCAACACAAGTTATTTTATGGACTGTCAGCATGGCATGATGAGGACATGGCACTTCTGTTGAAAACAAAATTGAGTGCACCCAAGGGGACTCAGAGGAGAGGAAGCAGTTCCTGGCAGGCTAGGTGGGAAACCACAGATGTATACTGGCAGGAATGTTTACATACTTTATATAACACATTGTAGCAAATACTTAAAAAGAGTTGCAGGTGGAGAATTTACAGAGACATACAGATGCTAATATCTAAATATAATACACATTTCCTTGCTCAAACTGTTTGGTCTAGAAAAATGTCAACATAAGTTGACATGTACATATTTACATGTGTGTGTCTATATACATAGACACACACATATATATATTTGTATGTATATTATATATCCATTATCAATGGCCTGCAAATCCTTCCTTCCTTCCTTCCCCCCTCCCTTTCTTCTCTCCCTCTACCTATCCATCTACTTAATCTATCTCTTTTTTTTTAGTTAAGGATTTCACAATCACAGCACTTCTGGATGAAGATACTTCTAGTCTCAGAATAAGTAAATCATTCCTCTTTAAAGCATTAGCCTTTAGAGGCCTATTTAAAAAACAGCATGAGATCTTTAAGTGACAAACACAAATAACAAGCAGGTTGTACAAAACTCTATTTCCTTCAACTTCTTATTGCTATTTACCGGCATTATGTGATTATTCTTTGGTGACACAAATACCATGGTGCATCAGAACAATTATAGAATCTGAAATTAGGCGAACTTGTGTTTGAATCCTTATTTCCTGTGTGACACTGAACAATACTTCTCTCCTTGGAGTTTTAATTTTCTCATCCGTAAAATGAGAGTAATAATTTCTACCACGCAGGGTTGCTATAACAATTAAATGTCATGTAAAGTACCTAGCCCATTTTTACCACGTCGTAGGTGTATAATAAATACCATATCCCCTCCCTGTGTCCCCTAGGAAGGATTTTAAATGGGGTGGAGGTATTAGATTGAACCAATTATTTACCATGTCAAGATAGATGAAAAATATCATTTAAAAAGAGAAGAACAACTGTGTTTTATGTAATATTTGTAACGTTTCTTGACATGAATGCCTAAGTTTTCTTGGGATCAAGATTAAAATGGCTTGATTTTATCTTTGTGCTATTGTAAGTTATCAGATTATCAGACTTATTTTTTATTAAAATATTAAGTACAAGGATATATTTTAAGGTCATACGTAACAATTGGGACATCACTAATGCTACAGTCAAGGAGTTCACAAGCTAGTAAGAAGACAAACATGTTAGCGAACAATACATTGTGAAAAGTGTGGTATTAGATATTTAGTTGAAACCCTGCTATCTGATGCAGATGGGACCTGCAGTTGGTCGGGTAATCAAAAAAGTTGATTAAGGCTATGAGTCATAAAACTGCTACATATATTTTTTAAATATTTTATTTAAATTTAAAGCTTACAAAGGTATATTCATTTGATCTTTGGATGAATTTCTGCTGATTGGAGTGCCTACTTTTTTTTTTTTTCCTCTCATAAACAACAACCATATCCAATGCCTAGTGCCCCATTCTAGCTTTTAAGAGAAATGAAACAAGAGTTCAGAGACTTGAGAAGCAATCTGAATGCTGAATGAAATTTGAGAAATTTTATGTCTTACCCATCCCTAATTTAATAGCAGTATAAGACAATTCATCTTTTTCGAAAGTATTTGTAAATGTTTTCAATTTCGTTTTTCTTAAACAACAACCTCCTTTCTTTAACCCTCCTTTACCCTTGATTTACGTCATGTTTATTTAAGTCACATCATTAAAATGGCATATACAAATGGCATAAACCACCTGGGGAAGACCCACAAACTGACTCTTGGTGACCCTATAGCTTGTGGGAGCAGAAGCGCAGGGACGTCCTGGCCACATGGTGCAGTGCACCGTGGGTATTAGCTTGCACTGTTGAGGAGACAGAGAGCGTCGGTCCACTTGTTAAGTGGAAGTTGGTTAAGAGAGCTCTTAGTAAGTGTCCAGTTCTGGTGGTAGTTCAAAAGAGGAGATGTTCCTGTGGTCCTGGTATCCTGACCCCAGCCAAAGGCAGACGCTTAATGACTGAGCCACCCAAGTGCCCCCATGTCTCTCACTCTTTTAACATGTTCCTTGTCAAAGGCCATTTGCTTAACCCAAATACTGGAAACCAATTTTGACCCTTATACTTTCTTTACTCCTCACATCCAAATAGTTCCCCCTAGACCTGTTGGTATTTCTTTATAAATTATTTTTAAAGTTTTATTGCAAAAAAAACCAGATATGTTTTGCCATGATAGCCTTTAAAAAAGCCTAAAATGATGAATTATAAAAAGGGGGGGGGAGATTACTGTTAACAGTGGTAGAGGATAATTCTATGTCGTAAGAATTCAATGACATAAAAGTTGTATGGTTGGGGGAAAGATTGAAATGAGGGTTAAAGATGAGTGAGAATGTGGGGGACTGATATGGGGAGGCAGACAGAACATGTTAACCGAAGGCCAGAGAGAGAGAGAGAGAGCAGAGCATCCCGAGGAATAAAAGAACCAGCACTTCAAAAGGTGAGGAAGCTCGGGTGGAATGAGGACGGAGGGAGGGCATCTGGGCACCAAGGAGTTGCCAGTGGCCTTTGAACAATGCCACTGGAGTTGAACATGAAACCTAACTGAAACATCTGGAAAGATGGTGAAGAGAATGGACTGAGGTAGTAAGGTAAAGAGAAGGTTCCTTAATGAGAAGCTGTTGGAGGCAGTTTCTTTTTAGGTTCAGAAAAAATAGAAGTTAAAATGAGGAAGCGAAGTAACAATAAAGGAAGTTAGTGTAATAGAGAGTAGATGGTGGGATCGGGACACAGAGAGGCATGATCTTGGAAAGAGCATGGGTAAGCTTCTCTAAGTTCTCAGAGAAGAAAGGATGTCTGAGTGACGCTAGCTGAAGCAATTTGAGGCAAAACAACAACGACAACAATAAGAGAGTTTTTATCATATGCTTTTTAAAAAAGATTTTATTTATTTATTTGACAGACAGAGATCACAAGTAGGCAGAAAGGCAGGCAGAGAGAGAGGGGGAAGCAGGCTTCCTGCTGAGCAAAGAGCCCTATGTATCATATGCTTCTGATCTCAAGAAGTAGGAAGTGCACATCGGGCCCTCTGCTCATCAGGGAGCCGGCTTCTCCCTCTGCCCCTCGCCCCTTTCATGCTCTCTCTCTCTTTAAGATTTTATTTAAATAAAATCTTAAAAAAAAAAAAAAGAAGTAGGAAGTGAGCAATCTGGGCAGCTCTTTATAGTATCAATGCTGGATTACATTTCCAGAGATTCTGATATATGTGGTCTGGTGTGGAGCCCAGGTATCAGTATTTTTAAATATTTCCCAGGTGATTCTAATGTTCACCCAGGGTCGAGAACCATGGGCTAGAGAGGCGGCTTAGGGTGGCCATATATACAGAAGGTAGAGAAGACAGAGAAGGTTTGAACACCTGCTAAGATTAGAGACTCATTAAAGAATAACATCTTTTCACTGAAAATCAGGAAAGTGAGAAAAAAAGGACAATGAATATGCAATTTACTGTCTATCTGATAGATGCAGTCATTTGCATTTCTCTCTCCCCTTATTTATTTTACTCCCCTTTCTTATTATGTCCACCTGTTTTCCGTTATTTCTAACCAAGCCCACTGTCTCTGGTTTTGACATTCCTTCCCTTTTATTGTTTGTTTTCCTTTCATCTCTCATGCTCTACACTTTTCAACTTTTCCTAATTTTCTGCCCATTAGTTCCTTTCCACATTCCTCTCGCCAAAGTTGCAAAAACAAAACAAAACAAAACAAAACAAAAAAACTTTGGCCAGGCAGGGAACAGAAAACCAGACAGTTTTGATAAATGAGCCAAGCCTGAGGTGACTGCAGAACAGAGCAGGCCCAGAGGATCTAGTATTGCCACAGCGACTCCTAAGAAAGTTGAAGCAGAAAGCAAATGACAGAACCCCCTCTGTTGTTCATTTACTCACAGAGATATAATCTGGGGCTCTCTAGGGAAAACTACAGTTATGTATACCAGTCTCTGAGTAGGAGCGAAATACTGGCAACCAATCCATGTTATCTTGTGGCAGTGGGTATGGCTGGGAGATTATACGAGTAGGGACTGTTTTAATTACAAGTGAGAGAAAGAAACTTGAAAAAGCTTGAGCTAAAAAGAAAATCATTAAACAGAAATGTCCTAAGAATGCCAAAGACCCATAAGGACTAAAACTGAGAACTAAAATGGGCTCCAGATAGTCTTGCCCACATTTTCCCCTACTCTGCTGTTTTGTTGTTTGTCCCCCAGCCCACCCCCCACACACACACACACTTGCAGGCCAGCGTTCGCTGCTGCTTTTCCATGTAAGTGATGGAAACGGTTCCATGGATCCCATTCCAGCTAGAGAAAAAGTGTGTGTGTGTGTGTGTGTGTGTGTGTGTGTGTGTGTGTGTAGGAGGGACGTGAGGAGGGAGGGAGGAAGCGGGAGGAAGGGAGGGAGGGAGAAAGAGAGCCTGCCTTAATTTTGGCACAATCCAATTGGTTTATTTGGGGTTACTTGTTAACTTTAGTCCTGGTCTTCAAGATAGCCTCAGACCAACATGGCCGCCAGGTGGCACGCTGCTAAATGACAAGTGAGGAACAGGAATCTGAGCAACCACAGGCGGTCGATCTGGAACCCGGCTCTGTATCTTGTTTGTCAATGTTAATTCTCTCAAAGTTTTTCTAAGATAATTAAGAATAAATATATCTTCACATTCCCTAGGTAGTTCAGTACAAATAATTTCTCTATTTCAATAATAATAATAATATATTTCATAAATCAAGTCGGGACTCACCCTAGAAAAAAGCTGTAAGTTTGCTTAAATGTAAAAAACAACCTTACCTGGGGGTGTCTGGGTGGTTCAGTGGGTTAAGCCTCTGTCTTCCGCTCAGGTCCTGGGGAATCCCGGATCCCCAGGGGTCCTGGGACTGAGATCCGCATCGGGCTCTCTGCTCAGCGGGGAGCCTGCTTCCCCCCTCTCTCTCTGCCTGCCTCTCTGCCTACTTGTGATCTCTCTCTCTCTCTCTCTGTCAAATAAATAAATAAAATTTTTTTTAAAAAAGAAAATCTTACCTGAAAAATGACAGATGTAGTAAATAGAGACAAGTGCCTAATTTCATTTATGCTCTCTAAGTGTGAAATAGAAGGCAGAGTAAGTCCTCCAGAAATATGCGGCTCCTTGCACCTGACACAGAAGTGAAAAGGAGAGCGAGTTAGGAGGCAATCACAGGTGTGCAAGTTTACCCTGAATGTCACTCTTCCCATTCCATCTGCTGCTGACTTTCAACTTCTTTTGGCTTCACTTACTTTTAAAACATGTACGTGTAAAAGTATTAGTAACGCTGGTAATAGCAGGAGCGATGGCAAGAGAAGTTCTGTTTGTTTGAAAATCATATATTTAGGAGAAACTGAAACTAGATTTTATATCTGTTTTTAAAACCAGAATTGAATTTTGCATGAGAAAGTCTATTCATAACTCTGGGCACCTGGGTGGCTCAGTCAGTTGAGCATCTTGGTTTCCGCTCAGCTCATGATCTCAGGGTCCTGACATCCAGCCCTGTGTTGGGCTCTATGCTGGGTATGGAGTCTGCTTGAGATTCTCTCTCTCTTTCACGTGGCCTCACAGCCCACCCCCCGCCCACTCATACTCTCTCTCTCTCTTTCTCTCACATAAATAAATACATCTTTTTTTAAAGTCTATTCATAACTCAAAATTTCTATTTCTTTACAAATCTTTAATAGTCTCTACTGTATCCTCTCACATTAGAGAACCAAAAATGCTGTTATTCATAGATGATTAAGAGCTGCCTTTTTTTAGTTTAATATATTTCATTCCACAGAATTTATCACATATTTAGATCTACTTGTGAAACCTCTGCAAAATTATCACCATATTCCATGAGTATTTGAAAAACCAGACTGCTGAGGAGCATTTCCACTGAGAATTCCTTTACCCATGAAGGACAACAAAATTTACTCCCTAGAGAAATTCATTTGACACATACTGACCAGAACATATTACTTGAGAGTAGTCTGCTTTACATGACACAGTAAAATGCCATTTTCTTTGATCTTTCTATTTTCTTAACTTAATAATGGACACATTCAATTTGTATCTTTTTCAGTTTAGTCATAATCTATATCCTCCATACTACTCCCACCACCTCCGCTTCCCCTCTTGGTGGCTCATCAAATCTATAGATATTGGCTAACATAATTAAACAACTAATAATTTTTTTTAGCTTTACTGACAAAATTTCATATATTGAATGTGTACAGTTTAATGTTTTGATAAGTACACACATTGTGAAATGACCACCAGAAAGAAGCTAATGTAGCCATAGCTACCAGAAGAGCACTTAAGATCTAATTGCTTAGCAAATTTCAAGGGTACAGTACAATATTCTTAACTATAGTCACCAGGTTGTACCTTAGATCTCTTGAATGTAGTCATCTGAAAATTTGTACCCTTGTAATAAGCCTTCAATTGTTCTTAGAAACAATTAACTGCAAATGTACTGGCATAGTTTCACAAAATATATCTGATTTGAAAAGCAGATTATTTCTAATTGACCAGACAAGAATACTCAAACACTAAAGATATACAAGTATTCCAAAGCCATACATGCGAAAGTGGTATATCTGCTCAACATTGGCTCCCAGGCAGGGACAAGGGAGCTCACTATTCATTAAATCATTTGACACTTTGGACAATGCACAGAATTCAAAAGAGATAGCTAACGCCTTCTGTGGAGGAAAAATACAAGTGTCAGTATGACTAATGCACATTCAGTAGATGTTTTATACGCATTACTGCTTGTACGCCCCATAACAGTCCTAGGAGTTAACCCATTTAATAGATGAGGAGGTTTTGCCTCTGCAGAGTTAAATAACTCATCCAAGTTCACACACCTGGCAAATGGCAGAACTGGAATGTGCACCCAGTTCTCTGGGAACCTGAAGCCCGGATGCTTTTGCTGCACTATACTGTTTTCCTTTTGGAAATTATATATTTACAATCTATAATATATAAATTATGTATTTATAATATATAATCAGGGAAGGAAGACACACATGTGAAACATTTAATAATGAGAAACCAAATGTTTTGTACCAGAATTCAGTGTGTGTGTGTGTGTGTGTGTAGTCAGAATTTACATAGATAAAGTACCACCTATTGAAGAGATTTTTTTGTTTCTTATTGCATTTTTTTTAGAGGCTCTGCATTTTTTTCCCTCAACTTCTATGTAAAGTTCACCATCCTTCCTTCTTACATTCTCCCCCACCCACTGACCAGGGACGTCAGCCCTCTGTAAAGGTTGAAGTAGGAACAGCTCCTTTTCTCTAAGAAGGTGATTTATCTATCCAGTGGGTCATGTTAGGCAAAATTAAGGTGCAAAGTGCCCAGCTCATGTGTCACTTATCTTTCTGTCTCTC
This sequence comes from Mustela putorius furo, assembly GCF_011764305.1. NCBI lineage: Eukaryota > Metazoa > Chordata > Mammalia > Carnivora > Mustelidae > Mustela > Mustela putorius. The sequence goes on from NW_025421998.1 coordinate 37,007,419, forward strand.
GGCTCACTTTCGGAGCCTCACATGTCTCTCTTTCCTGATGAGAAGAAAGCCGGCCCTCCTGCCCAGTTTCTTTGCCCCCGACTGGGTGAGTAGCTGGGAGTGCAGAGGAGAAAGAATTAGAGGCGTATTTTTGTTCTTAGGCCCAAGGGAATGCTCTAATCCAGCTTTAATGAAATTTCAGTAGATGGTTTGATCACTATCTGACTCTTGAGCCCACTTCTCAATTTGTTCAAAACTCAGACAGGAGAAGTGCGTGATTATTTGGTAACAAGGGACTCCCGACATTGAACAGCTTTAGGAAGGCTCTGTCTTCCCTGGAGAAAGTCCTAGCTCTGCTGAAGAATGCCCTCTGTCTTGTAAATTACCGTCACTTGGTAGTCACTCTCCGACTGTCAATATAACAAGTCAGCTCATAGATTTGTCTGGTATAATGTTGACGGATATGAATGACCAGCAAGGAGACATGGATACTGGGCCACTTTGCCCCTTGGATAAAGATCCATTTATGACCTGCTTTTGTCTGGGAAGCAGAAAAATCCCAAGCCATAATACTCGAGACAATCTCCTAAGGGTATGCTCTCTTCATGGAGATATTTTCTTATTTCTGTCTGTTTATATCGGTTACTGAAATCTCATACAAACTATCTCTCTGTATTTTAGTTTTGGGGTTATTTAAATTATTTATGTGCTTATTTTTCATATTGTTTCTTTCTGACCTTGCCTCTGATAATTTTGGAAATGTCAGTTTGTTCTTAAATGTTCTGGCCAGCTTCTCAGAGTTTAGCTTTGAATTTCAACTTTGAACTACAGGAAATTTAACATACGATATTTTAAATCAACCTTAGGTAAGTCATATTAAATTGATGAATTTTGGCCAGTCGTTTTGTCTTCACAGGGAGAGTATAAATTACCAATTATGCTCAGTCAGTGGTTCTTTGTTAATGAAATATCTGAATTCACAGCCCATCTCTTATACAAAATTGGAATTATACAAGAACATTTGCATTAAAGATATTTTACTCTGAAATGAAATTTTGTATAATCTAACATTCATGAAGGAGGTAAATAGGTGGGTTTTGCAAAGACCATTTATCAAGACCTTTGTTAAACAGAGGGAAAAAAATAAAAGAAATAATTAAATATTTGTGAAAAATGGGATTTCTCCTTTAGGAAATGCATTCATTCAGCCTGACCGCCCCCAGAACATTCAGTACGTAGCTGCTCTTGTCCAAGGAGAGTGGCAGGATATGGAAAAGCTGATGAATACATGGTTGAATTGAAGCTCTTTGCTTGGCAGATATCCCTCCATCTCTATTAGCTCTGGAGGGGAAAACACTTTTTTTGACCTTTTAAATAGCTAGACTTCAAAAGTAGCTCAGTATTTGCATATTTTGCAGGGTTGTTTTTTTTTTTTTTCTGAATCCTGAGCACATATGAAACACATTCATATTCCTTACCCTGTTACCTCATTCTAAAGACCAGAAATGAGGTAGTGAGCCCCTTGACATTGAACCCATGTCTTATTTCCTTTGTCTTCTCCCCCCAATAATGCTCAGGACATAGAAGGTAGTTCAAAAATATTACTTGGATTATAAAATAAAAATATTACTTGGATTATATGAATCATATAAAAAACGAAGGGAAAATTGAATTTAGAAGTGCAACTGGGGATAAACAAGTATCCCCAGTTTTAAAACTGGGGAGATATATATATATATATATATATATATATCCCCAATATGTATATTCAATGTATAGTATGTGGCTTTTGACAAAAAACTTATAAATCAAGGGTTTTAAATGTGATCGTTTCTTTTTTTGTCTTTTTTTTTTTTTTAATCTTTCAGTGTCTCCAATAATATAACTAATTAGAAGGTATAGCTAAGTGGTCAATTTTCAAAGTGAACATAGGAAGCTTGAATAGGCCTTTTCTGAATCCTGGAAAAGGGGACAGGCCATTAGAAGAACATTTTAAATAACTGTGAGTTACATATAATAACAATTACTGAGGATATTTATGTTATTATGTTATTAGGCAAATTATTTGACAAAAGGAATACTGTACAATATCAAGACAAGTCCCACCGTACCTAACTGATAAATCTAACAGACTCAAATATATACTGTATACACTGTAATATTTAAACAGAAATATCTATATAATATAATATATATATAGGCACGCTGTTTCCCTTTACACATGATCTGAAAGCTCACATTTGTCTTTTAAACGTGTACTCTCAGATCTTTTGAAAATAATGTGTCCCTTCCCAGGGGATGAGGGTGCCGTTATGATGAGGTTCAAATCTAATCATCACAAAATTGGCAGGCTGTCTCTAATGCATTAGCAAACAGTAAATCAAAGTGTAGGCCATCGGTATGAGAAATCTGCTCCTGCTTTGAAATCTAGGGACATTTTTGGTCTGAAGAGTTTTTCTTAGAATAACAGTTAGAAATTCCATGCAAATCTTCCAGTTCAAGGAGAAAAAGAATCACAGTGTGTTTCTGAACAGCCGCACTTCCTCTCACAGCACACACTTGTGCAATCCTTTTAGACATTAGGGATCAGGCGAGTTGACCTTTCTGGAAAGTTAGAGTAGCCCTCTGTCCACATTTTCCCAAAACCATCTCTAAATATGTTTTATGGTCCCAGCATAATTATTAATGAAGCCCACTTTTCCTCCCCAAAGCACTTCAGTCTGGATAATAAATTATATAGTTATCCTATTTTAGTTAAGGCAACAAATAGGAAATTTTATTAATGATACAGGTTTGTTGCTAATGAGATTTAACTAAGAAAATTTTAATTAAACAGTAAGTTTCCATGAAGTCAGCTAACTTTTAAAGGGGCAAGAAAATGTTCTCTTAAACAAAATTCCTTTTTATATTTTGCAGCTCTTTTCAACAGCTGCAATTTTTTTTAAAAAAGTCCAATTGTAATTAAAAAAAAAAGTAGTTTTGAGAAAGCTCGCTAAAGAGACCTTGGTTTTTTATTTATTTTATTTTTTAATTTTTTTGTCACATATTTTAAATTTAACTTCAATTAATTGACATATAGGGTATTACTAGTTTTGGAAGTAAAGTCCAGGGATTGATTATATATATAAAACACCCAGGGCTCAGGCTTTGTTGTGGTTTTGTTTGTTTGCTTGTTTGTTTGTTTAATAGAGCTCAATCTGAGGCATCAGGCTATGGTTGTATTCTTTCCCACCTAGAGAATGACATTCTCTACATCTACTCTTTGGCCATAATTTTGCTGTAGAAATTAATGTATCTTCCTATTCATATGCGATTGGCTGTAAAGCGTCAGCTCTAGGGCATGAGTTGCCATCCACAGGAGACAAATTTCCTTTCTCCTGAGTTATGATGTCCACCTTAGTGTCAAGTAGCCAGGAAACAAAAACCAACATGCATGAAGGGCAATCACGGGCATTGCCTTAAAGGCAAAGGATGTTGAACCACATATAACCGGTTATTTTCTGGTTCACTTAACATTTCTAGAAAACCTAGAACCAGGCACAAATGTTTTATTTGAGCTTTATAACAACCCGTGAGGTCTGTGTTACTTTACAGGTAGGAAAATAGAGAGCTGGCAAGATTAGGTGACTTCCTTCAATTTACTTAGCTGGTCATGGAGGGAAGGCTGATTCAAATCCTGGCTGCCTGATTCAGCCTGTGTGCTCTCTCTGCCCTACCCCTGCTCACATCTCTAGCTCCAGTCTTTGATCTCTGGCTGAGAAGAGCGTTTTCACATGGGTTGAAAACCATTTCCTACTGGACTGAAATAAGATTCCCTGCTTGGGGGGCACCTGGGTAGCTCAGTGGGTTAAGCCTCTGCCTTTGGCTTAGGTCATGATCACAGGGTCCTGGGACTGAGCCCTGGGTTGGGCTCTCTGCTCAGTGGGGAGCCTGTTCCCCACCCCCCCAACACTGCCTGCCTCTCTGCCTATCTGTCAAATAAATAAATAAAATCTTAAAAAAAAAAAAAAAAAGAATCCCTGCATGGAGGTAAAATTGAATATTCTTATTTTACTTGGGAAATCTTCAGCACTTGCTTTAGAAAAAAAAAAGTGGGCAGATGGCATCATCCTTATCTTTTTTTTCCTTCTTCCATCTGCCCTTAACAATTTTTTTAAAGGCAATTGTACATTTCAGCGGGAAGACACTCTATGACTGTACTGCCTCGAGACAGCCTTATCTTCTCCATTTCATTTATTTTTTTGAAGCTGCAAACTGGCTACGTTCTTTAGTCTTTTCAACTTCAAAACTGGAAAGTTGGCTCTAAAATTAAAGAGGATCAGGTAACCAAAGAAGAGCAGGAAATTTTGAGATTCTTTTCATTTAACTCTCGAGGATCAACGAACCATTTGGTTGTACAGGGATTTGAAGGAGTGTTCACAGACATCCGAAAGTCTTGGGCTCCTTGCAGTCACGGTTGCCACAGATGTTCAAACTTCTTCACATGTGGGATGAAACATGGTCCATCCTATGGGACAAGAGAATACAAGGTCCTTAAAGATGCCCCAATCTTACTACTGTCCCAAAGCCTGCCATTTCAGAAGACCTCCTGGAGGATCCCAGCACAGGAGGACATTAATAGAAAAACTGGAAAAATTTGAGTACAGTTTGTAGTTTAGCTGATAGTTTTGTACCAATGTTGACTTCTTAGTTTTGGTAATTGCACTGTGGTTATTAACCATATCCATAGCAAAGTATGGACATTAAGGGAAGCTGTGTGAAACATATAAAGTAGCCCTCCGTGCTATTTTTGCAACTTTTCCATAAGTCTAAAACTTTTTCAAAACAAAAACTTGTAACGAAATGTACCAGAATATGAAGAGCAGTTGTCTTTGGGAGGTGAAGGTATAGATTTTCATTTTCTCTTTCATACCTCTGTCTTCTAAACTCTCTATGCAATAAGCATGTATATTCAGAAAAGACATGTTACCATTTTAATGTTTGGTCAGGAAATTCTCTACGTGTGGCTTTGGTTGTGAAAAAATTAACAAATTTTTATTTAAAATTTCTATTTAAAAATAGAGAATGCAAAATTTTTATATCACGTGTTAGCATCTGAAAGCTTTAATAGCAAAGGGGATTCAGCTTTTGACAGGAGAAATTCCATGCCAGTTAATGCTGCTTTTGTATAGATACTTAAATTGTCATTCAGTCATCCTTTTGTTCTGATTACAAGCAGGCTCTTACCATTTTCCAAAGCTGAAATGATCCCAGATAGAATGAGCAAGTGTAGAAAATGCCACTTTCTTTTGAATAGTTGAAGAATGTCCTGATACTATCTTTTAATATTATGTTCAACCATAACACCATATATTGATTTTCAATTTTTAAAAGTATTACTGGTCTACAAAATATACTTGTTTAAAAAAAAAAAAAAACAAAACCTTACATCTTTCTTGGAAGCTTTGGAAGGCATTGCAGGATTTCACAGTGCCTCCAAGTCATTATTTTGACATGTTATTATATAATTCTGTGGCTGTGATAGATGGAACTGAAAGGAAGCCTCTTTCTTTTTAGGCTTTTGGACAAATGCCAGGGAACAGCTGAAATGAGCAGAAACAGGCTTCCACTGGTGTCAGTCCTTGGAACCTGAAGGGTCTACTGTGAGAAAAGCCATATCGTAGTTTCTAGGCTATTCAAAAATTTTGTTTAAAGATGAAGGAAGACATAGTTTCAGGAGAGCTGCAGAAAAACTGAGCAGGTGATTAGTGAATTAATGGGAAGCTTATGCGATAGAAAACCGAAATCATTCTTTTATCCTTGCTCCTCTCCGTCCTCCTCCCATCCAGAATCATTTGCTACGTTGCAAAGAAAGGATGTTTAGCTTTCACTTTCAAAAGTGGAGCAAAGAAGGTCTGACAAGATTATTTTGAGAGCTTTACTAAACAGGGTACATTGAAAGGTATCTACTCAATGCCATATGGACATACATAAGTATATATAAAGATACATAATATTCACATTGCGTGGTGGAATAACAATCCAAATGTAAGAATATTTTGATGCTATCAGCTTTATTTATTCACTGGTCAAGCCAAATACAGGCAAGATCTCTGAACAATGGTTTTCTAGGGAACTGTAAAAGAAAAGTTTTAATTTTTATTGTATTTGAAACAATAGGAATTAGCTTAGCATTGCAGTGCTTTTTGTTCCATATTTTATCTCATCTCAATCATTTGAGTGTCATGATTTAATGACAAATACTTGGATACTTCAGTCTGGTGTCCTATAGATCTTTGTCAAAGGGTCATAACAGGGGATACAGATCTGTCTGTACCCCAGATCTGTCTGTTTTCAGCCTCGAACGTGATGGAGCATTTTTCCCTGACAATGTCTTAGAATCTGCTCTAATCTCTAAACCAGGATGATGTTTGGGATATTACTGGTCTTGAATACATGTTTGTGTTCGCACATTTACACTTTATGGATGTTGAATCAGAAGGCTATTGCATAGCTCCTGACAGGAGTATTTGATCAAAATGGTGCATGGGGTATAGTGACGGGGCTTTGTTACTGCACCTCCTAAAGATGATTTTATTTGGATGGTCTATGAGTGTCTGTTTTCCACAAAGCAATTTCTCTGTGAAGTTAACAATACATGTAAAATACACAAACACCTGAAGGAGCACCAAGCTGCAAACTTTTATAATAAGCAAGGTATCTATTCAGCTCATACTGGACAATTTAGCAGCCTTGGTTATTCCTCTCTGAGATTCAGTAACTGAACCTGAATGTTATTTTGACTAAAAGGAATATTATTGTTAGAACGTTTCTTTATAAAGTGGAAAGTTAATCCAGACAATTAACCTACTAATTAAATTGTAGAGAGGCAAGAACCAGACTCCTTTTTATTTGAATGTTTTAGAATTGATGACCTGTTCCAAGATTATGTATTCCTAGGTAACTGTATTCAAGATGACTTTTTTCCTCCTCTTTGAAAATGTATCGGGCACTTAGGCTTACATGATTATATTAACACTAACGATGAATTTCCCCAAAGGCTCTTATTGGTTGCTATTTTGCTCACTGGATTTGCTGCCATTGAAACTCATCACAGCTGTTAGCACATGTCCAGTGAGGTGTTTCTGTGCAAAGCATAATGACTACAGGAGTCTGAGCAGGCCGGGGCGGGGGTAGGATGAGGTCGGGGCGGGGCAGGGCTAGGCGAGGCAGGGAGGGGAGGGGCGCCAGCGGCGCGGCACTGGTCCTACGCCATCTCCCTGAGTCAGCTTCTAGCCCGGTGCACTTGGTCTTTCCTCTGCTCCCCTGGCCTTTCCTCCAAGTTCTTGGCTAGGCTTGGCTCATCCGCATCCTCCTAATCTCAGCTTCTTAGACCTCTGATCGTCCCACCCGAAGTGGACTCCTCTGTAACTCTCACCGTGATTACCTTACTTCTCTATCAAAATAGACCCCTTTGGGGAGTCTATGGATTTAGCTTCTCTCTTCTCTGCTCTGTGCTTCATCCTGTCCCTCATATCTAGCAAAGCGCATGGCACAAGGAGAGGCTTATTAAATATCTCATTTGGTGAGTGAATAAATGATCCCCTCAACTGTCCTGTGATATGGATAAAAGTATCCCTAGTTGGTAGAAAAGGAAATGTGGCCAGAGAGATTACATGACTTGCCACCCAGCTAATAATAGAAAAGCTCAAATGTAAACCTAAGTATTTCTGACTCAAACTTTTCTTGCTCCATGAAAACTTTAGCTGGGGGACGCCTGGGTAGCTCAGTTGGTTAAGCGACTGCCTTCGGCTCAGGTCATGATCCTGGAGTCCCCAGATGGAGTCCTGCATCAGGCTCCCAGCTCCTTGGGGTGTCAGGTTCTCCCTCTCATGCTCAGACTCACTTTCTCGTGCTTTCTCAAATAAATAAATAAAATCTTAACATACACACGCACACACACTTCAGTTGGTTGCTTTTTTTCCCCCATACATTTATTGACCATTTTTTATTAATTATTTTTATTAACCTATAATGTATTATTTGCTCCAGGGGTACAGGTCTGTGAATTGTCAGGCTTACACATTTCACAGCACTCACCATAGCATATATCTCCCCTAATGTCCATAACCCCGCCACCCTCTCCATACCCCCAGTTGGTTGGCTTTTTAAGACCTTGGGTAAATTACATTCTTAAAATTGTCAAAATATCCATAATATCATTAGTCTTTGTGTAAGCAGTTGTTTTCAGATATTAACATTATATAAGCTGCACAGCCCCTGAAAAACAACAAATGTTTAAACGAGCTGACATAGCACATACGTTCTAAGCAATGAAGGTGCAATTTATTTCGCTTCTAGCATTTTTTTCCTCTAAAATCATTTCGTGTTTTTAGTGACAATCTTCATATTCCCCATTCAGATGGCTAGAGCTTGTCTACAGGTAGGGCATTTCATTGTTTCACCAGTTACTTCCCTCAAACCATGATGGGTTTTCAATAAAACAGGAGAAAGAAGTACTGATAGCCTAGTGTTTTTGCACTGACTTCATTACTAAGTTGGGTAAAGCTGAATTGAGGGGAAAAGCAAGCATTACTTAGTAAACAAGTATATTTTTGAAGAAATTACATCTCCCAATCAATATGGGATTTCAAAATCTGGTTTTAAATCCTAGGGTATTTTGTTTGTTTTCCATGTTATCCATTTAAAAATCTGCTTAGTAATATATTTCATGAGGCAGATAGGTATACTCAGATACCAAATTTCATTAGCCTTTTGTCTTCTGGTAATAGTTTCACGGATACATGAATATTCATTATTCAGTGAATGTATAATGAAGTGACTATTTCCCTGCGAAGCTCAAGGGAATAGCTGTTATATATATAATATAGTCATTAACGCTGCTCACCAAATCTCTCTCTCTCCTTCTAGGCACACAGGAAGATATCCTTCCTGCCTTCTAAAGTTTGGGTGGCCATGAGATGGACTTTGGCAGTGAAATAGGAACCAAATGCCACATGTTCCTTTCAATACTTTAAAACAAACAAACTTGCTATTTTAACTCTTACTTCCTTTCAGTAACATTCTCTTGATATAAGTGTTTTGAGGAGCAAACACGGCTGAGGTGAAGTCTAGGTAGTGATGTGAACAAATGCCCTTGATTTATAGGTAACCAGACCTAGTTTGACTTTGCCCCACCTACTTCTGTGATCCTAGGCAGTTCAATTTGTATGATGATTTATTAGTTTCATCATTTTTTTAAATGATCACACTTAAATTTTCTTTTTTAAATGGATCACATTGCTCCCAAATCTCTTTCACATTCATTAGTTTTTTTAAATTATTATTTTGCTATTTCTTGTGATAATAGAAGCAAGTACATATCAGAAATAATAATTTCTTTTAAGATTTATTTATCTGTGAAAGAGAGAGAACCCGAGAGGGGTAGGGGGAGAGGGAAAAGCAGGCTCCCCACTGAGCAGAGAGACCCCCATGTGGAGCTTGATGGGGGACTCGATCCTAGGACCCTGGGATCATGATCTGAGCCAACCAAATGTTCTCAGAAATAATAATTTAAAATTAACTATGTTAATTCTTGTAGAAATTTATTGTGGCTTTAATTTTTCTTAACATCATATCTTTTATGCAATTTTTATAGTAATAAAGTTACAATTTTTTTTAATTTTTTATAAACATATATTTTTATCCCCAGGGGTACAGATCTGTGAATCACCAGGTTTCCACACTTCACAGCACTCATCAAAGCACATACCCTCCCCAATGTCCATAACCCCACCCCCCAAGTTACAAATTTTTAATGTTGATATTCAACTCATTAAATATTACTAATTACTAATATCTATCCTATGTGTTAAGTTATATCAATCTTCTCAATATTTTATAGTTCTCAACTTTTAAGCCACTTAACCAGATAATGAGCTTCACCAGATATAGTTGAACTTGAAAACATTCATTTGTACATTGAGAACATTTTGATAAAAGCTATATTCCCCTTCTCTCCTAGATAGATCTATACTAGTTATTTCTGTGTGCAAATTATTATTTATTTAAATTGTGATGGTAAAATAGTTACACAAAAGTCACTTAAAATAGTTCCAAATAAGTAGATAAGGGCAGTTGGGTGACTAGGAATTGTGCAGAAGTTTAATAACCACTGAATGGTAATCAGAGAGAAGTCAAAGGAGAGAGCCCATCTGTTCTTTAGAGAGAGTATTAGGGCCAATGAACAGTTAATTCTTTTTTAATTAAGGAGGTGACATATCCCCTTCTTTTTTAGTACCCAGAATCACAAATTCATAAAGATGGACTAAGAATCTACAAGTAATAAAGCACTTTTTTCTTTAAAGAACAAAAACCAGCAGAAGTCATCATTTAACATGACCCAGGTTTGTAGAAGACCACTGAAGGATGGCATTTTCTCTTGCTCCCTCCCCTCAAAAATAAACTATCAGACTTGATAGTGTGTGGTACAGAAAACCCTCTAAATGACAAGAATCTCCCTGTATTGCCAGTAGGAATCATGGTCAATATTTTTACATTTGGACCCTTTGGAGACTAAACATTCCTTTTGCTATATCTTCCTGCCACTTAAGATCAGGAATATTTTTATTCCCTTTTTTCATTATTAAAGTTTAAATTTCTCTTGAGATGACAAAGTCCCCAAATTAATGAGGGAAAGACAATTTAAGTACAATTCTGGGTATACGTAGAATTAGAAAATTTTCTGCAGTAGAAGAGATACATCTATGTATATCATTTCTTTTTTATTTTTTCTCTCCTCCAACAAAGAGAAACCATTTGGAATAGCATTTGTTTTTTTCCTCTAAAATTATGATGATGTAAAAATATATGTTTATAAAAAATAAAAAATAAATAAAATTATGATGATGTGATGTAGCCCTTTAAATATATTTAGCATACACAAGTTGGTCGGTTTTATGTTTATGTATGACCCAGAAGGATGTTCAGATGATGAATTAGCATCGACATGTCCCTGCTCGGCTGCTACTTACAAGTCACAGGAAAGTAACATCAGTGTATAGATTAAAAACATCATCAACATCACACTCCCGAGAGGTGAGTTACCTGGTTAAAAAATGAAACATGCCTTTGTAGTAAGGATGCATGGTCTGATGCGGCATCGTCTGGAACTGTATGATACAGCACAGTTATGGTCTGCACTGCTGTCTGCATAGATAACAGCTTACATGGTGCCAAGACAAATTAGAATAACTTCTTCTTAACAAATTAATTAATTCACCCCACAATTCACAGAATTTTTTTTTTTCTCCAAGTTCAAGTGGCAAACCTGGAAGTTAAGGGATCATGGGCCCATTTTGTGTTTTTTCTGTGAATAATATTTAAATTATTGTGGGGGCTCCTGGGTGGCTCAGTTGGTTAAATGTCTGCCTTCGGCTCAGGTCATGATCCTGGGGTCCTAGGATGGAACCCTGAGTCTGGCTCCGTGGTCAGTGGGGAGTCTGCTACTCCCTCTCCCTCGGACCCTCCCCAGGCATGTGTGCTCTCTCTCTCTAATACATAAGTTAAATTAAACTAAATTAAATTAAACTAGAGGATATGAACTTGTATCACAAATGGCAAGGTGTATCAGTCAGGGTTTTATGTAAAGAAAATTGTTTTTTGGAGCACCTGGGTGGCTCAGTCCATAGATGACTACCTTCAGTTCGGGTCATGATCTCAGGGTTTTGGGATAGAGCCCCAAGTCAGCTCCCTGCTCAGCAGGGAGCCTGCTTCTCCCTCTTCCTCTGCCTCTCCTCCTTTTCTCATGTGCTCTCTCTCTCTCACTCTCAAATGAATAAATAAAATTTTTTAAAAAATGGTTTTGGCTAACTTGAAGAGAAAATGAATCTGTTTGAAAGTTCTCCACATAATCATTCTGGAAGTTGGGGGATTAAGAAGAGAAAATTGATATGGGCAACTGGAGGTCGGCCCAAGAGCTAGAAGCACAGCCAGTCATGACTGTTGAGTACTCTTAATGGTTTCCACCGACACTGCCACTAGTAGTCACCAAGGCTGGGGTTGTATTGTCTCTGCCAGACAGTTCAGCATAGGACTCACAACACTGCTGCCTCTGGACTCCACGTCTCTCTCTGGTGAGCAACTGCGGCTGCTGACTTTTGTCACTAGAAGTTTCTCAGCTCCCTGTGTCTTTTGAAGCCCTGGTTGGAAATACCCAATTTGTCAAGCCTGGACTGTAAGCCTCCACTCAGGTGTCTCCAGCCACTTCGACTTCTGAGGTGGGAAGCAACACTCAGACAGGGACTGTCCTGTGATAGGCTGGGGTGCTAGGTACATTCAAACAACCCAATCTGCCACATAAGCTTTGCTCTGTCACTTTTCTGTGTGAAGGCAAGGATATGCAACCCACTGAAAGGTGCTTTATAAATATTTTCATTTAAAAATTTGTTTGGGGGTGCCTGGGTGGCTCAGTGGGTTAAAGCCTTTGCCTTCCGCACAGGTCATGATCCCGGGGTCCTGGGATCAAGCCCCGCATTGGGCTCTCTGCTCAGCGGGGAGCCTACTTTCCTCTCTCTCTCTCTCTCTCTGCCTGCTTCTCTGTCTACTTGTGATCTCTCTCTCTGTCAAATAAATAAAGTATTTTTTTTAAATGTGTTTGCATTGCCTGAAAGCAGTAGAATTTTCCCTTAAGCATTATGTCATATATTGGTAAACTGAATTTAACATTATCTAACATGTTTATAACCCTGTCCTCTTTTAAATATGATGGCATAGAAAATTAGTGTCTGGATTGTTTATTTTTTTTAATTTATCTTGAGAGAGTATGACCTATTTCAGAGAGATTTAAGTTGCCTATTAACATTATACCTTCCTTTGTGTTGCAGATTACTTTAATTAATTCACTGAAATACTTCCTAAGCACCTAGACACTGGAGACAGACTAGGGCTGACAAAAAACAGCTCTGAGTCTTATGGAACTGATCATTTATTTTGCCGATCATTATGGCCAGTTCTAATCCTGTGCTCCTCCGTCGACCCCTCAGTTTCAGGAGTGGGAGCGAGGAACTTACAGAGCAGTGCCTTGTTCCCTCTATTGCCAGAGGGTTCACCACTCCTCTGGGCATTACTGCACCTGGTGTAGGGTCTGATGTTATAAGTGTGTGAAATACATTTACTTAAACTATCATAATCCTATATGTTTTCCCAGACTTGACTCTCCAACTTTGTTGATTACTGTTTACTATAAGGATCCTTTTCCTTGTACAAGGGGGAACAAGGCTTTGAAAAGGAACAGCACATTTGAGGCCATCCTATCTCCTCATGCAATAGCAGGTGTGATATAATTACATGAGTCTAGGGCATAAAGTTAAGCTCAATTCCTCTCTGACCCCTGCTCCCATTAGTCCTAACTTGCATGTCTACAGTGATGCTGCTTTAGGCTCCATGATGGAGTTCCGTAGACTGGAGTGGTTTTATTTCAAAAGCCGTCGTTCTCGCATTTTTCTTGGTCTCTAAGCCCTGAGAATATGGCAAGGGACAGTTCACATTTGTAAGAACATGACCAGATAAATCAATGCTCTTATTCCCTTTAAGTGTTGCTCTCATGTTCATCTTCTTGCTTCTATGTTCATTTTTCCTTGTACTGAAAAAATAGGTTTAAGATGGCCTTTCCTTACCTTTAGTGTTTTGCATTTTTAATACAGTGTGCCTAGCTGTGGGGTTTCTCTTCCTGTCCTCCCTTGCCCTACCCTTCTTTCCCCTCCCTTTTCTCTCTCCTTCCCTCCCCTTCCCTCCCCTTCCCTTTCCAACACGGCTACCATCGTACTATACCTGTAGGTAGTGTGGCATATTAATCTGAAAACTCATGTACTTCAATTCTGGAGAATTTTCATCCATTATCTTTTCAAAACTTGTCTTGATTCCCTTTTCTCCATTTCCCCCCCTTTGGGATTATTAGAGACGTGTTGGAGTTCTCATTTTACATATCTTTATTTTGCTTGAGTTTTCGACTTGTTGTCTCTCTCTGCTGCATTGTAAATAGTTTGTTCAGTCCTGTTTGGCCATCTGGAGATTTCCTAGTTGTCATCTTCTTCTTCTTCTTTTTTTTTTTTTTTCTTATATACTCAGGACCTAGAACATCTTAGAATTGGTGATTGTGCTATTGGCAATGAACCACAGTGGTCCTCCAGTGATGTGTGGATTTAAATGATGTTATCTTTTTTCTGTTCCCCTAACACTGGTCTTCTTTTCTTACCAATTCTGCTGCTATTTCATCAGCAAAACTGAAGTTAGTGATTAGAAATTTGATAATGAGAAATAAGGTAGCTAGGTCAGCAAGATGAATCTGTTGGACATTGTTACTCTACCCTCATGTACACTCTTGACTCAACTGATCCTGTGTTTTCTCTCAGTTTGTCCAGTGAAAATATGCAGGCCAGAACCTTGCATTTATAAAAGTGTGTTGGAATTAAATAGCGTCTCATTTTCGATTCAAAGTTATATAATACTGTGAACATACCAGAAGTGTTGATTAGCTCTGGAAATCCATGGTAGACCCAAAGAACTGAGTTTCTAAGTTGCTTTTTATCACTTGCCTTTCCCAAAGGAGAATGGACTCCCTTCTCTGAAAAATATAAAATATAAATATAAAATAAAACTTCTATTTCCTCTGATTCCCCTTTTCAAAAGGTATCAAGATAACAGATGTGAGGAAAGGGGAGGACTGTATCTTCCATGGCAGCAACATGTGGACCACAGGATGCTGGGCTGACTGTGTGAGCCTACCTGACTACAGTGGAAACACAATGCCCCACTCCTTGACCTGAGTAAGTCCCTGGTCTGCGTACCAGTGAAACTGCCTGGTAAGTGAGAAGCCACCACTTACATTGCTGACTACATGGGTCATACATTTGTTGCAGGACTTTGTGTGAAATGCAGACTTCTTTGCTGAGGACGGAAATCAGGTCTAATTACTTAGGAATAGAAACAGAAAAAAAAAAAAAAACCCAAATTTTTTTGGAATGGAATACCTGCTTACCTGATCAGGTTGGGTCCAAGATGCTAATAAACCTCTGATGTTTGGCAATGTGAATGATGGTAGAGGAGATGGAATAGGAAATGGCTGTCCTCAACTCTGCTGCTGCTTTTGTCTGCTTCAGTGGCATCTGTTCAGTGGCATCTGACTCTAACCCATCTTGCCTCAGCTTGATAAAGGGAAAGCCATGAAAAGCAATTAGCAACATTTTTTGGCCCTTCGATAACTTCATGGTTATAGTATTGTGCCTCCAATATCCATGGAAGCTCAGCTAGTAACTGAATTTGGTATGTTATTAATCAAGCCACACGTTTTTATGGAGAATTTTCGATGGTCTCAACACTGGGATTTTAGTGAGAGATGGTAAAAAAAGAAAAGAAAGAAAGAAAGATACGTTCTCTAGTAGGGCACATTAACAGATTAATCAAATGCTTCTTGGGATTTACTAATAGTAAATCCCAAGTGCTCTAGGGAAAAAACGGATGCTTAAATAGTAAATCCCTAGTGCTCTAGGGAAAAAACGGATGCTTAAATAAGATCTCTTACACTGGCAGATACCTAAGTCTTTTCTGAATGAAACAAAAATATTTTATTTTTGATAGTTAAAATTTTCTTTTCTATGAATAATTTTCATATTCTTTCATTATGAGGAATTTGTATCTCTAAAGATGTAGTAAAACTGAGTACATGGGATATGTTTCATCTCAGGCCACACAGATTAGGTTTGAAGATGTAACAGTCTTTTAAAGGATTCTCATTGGTAGGGAAGAAATGGGTTTTAAATACCAGATGGTACAGCACCAAGAGGAATGTATTTATAATAGTTTTAAGTAAGTACTAGAGCAAAAATTGAACAGTCATGAGTAAATTTATATATAAATCTATATAAATGTATTTATACTATTATATATAAATTTATTTCTTTATTATATATTTATATATATAAGAGAAATATATAGAGAGAGAAAGTAAAGATTCTTCCTTATCACTTGCTCACAAATATTTAACTTATATTAAACCTTATTACATGAGAACTTCCTGGTGAGTAATTCTCGGGAGTATAAAGGTACAAAGAACTTCAGCAAGTATATTAAAATCATAGTAGTCTTTAATTTGAATATGACAATGGTGTTGTTTTATGAAATGGTTTCATAGCCTACATTTAAAAAAAATAAATAAGCTTGAAGTTGGAAAAGTTTGGAAAGAGAATTCTGAGCAGCTACCCTAAAGGCAGTTGGCTAACCATGACCAACAGGTAGATTGAGATATGCTATGTGTATGGAAGCAGATGAATTAAACTTTGCTTTAAACAATTTTTTATTAAGCATTTGGCTTATCTCACCTGTGAAGAAGTTCACAGTAAGAAACCTGGCATTGCCACTTGTCCTATGCAACTCTGGTTGGGAGTGCAAAGACAGTTTTCGTGCTTTTCTATTTTTCTGCTAGAATCATAAATATGCCATGTCCTTGGTGCTGTTTTTGCTGAGCCTTCAAAAAAGAGGTGATGTTGTGGCAGTTTTGAAGATGAAACTGTGTATAATCAATAAAAAAATGTTCTCTATTCCCTTTGATCTCACTTAAAAAACTCTCTATATAAACTCTAGAAACTATTTTAGAAATAGCTTAAAATTAAATTTAAATTATTTAATCATGAGAAATAAATGCAGACAAAGTAAAGAGAATATAAGGAAGCAGACCAGTATTTACCATTCAGAAATTTTCTTGTCTTTCAAGCAATAAACTAGAAGATAATCCATTAATTATTGAAGGACTTTTTAATCTGATAGTATGGATATCTTTAACAAAACTCACTACAACAGGGGCACCTGGGTGGCTCAGTCAGTTAAGCATCTGCCTTCAGCTCAGATCATGATCCTAGGGAGCCAGCTTTTCCCTCTCCTCCCTGTTTGTGCTCTCTTGCTGTCTCTGTCTCTCTCTCAAATAAATAAATAAAATCTTAAAAGAAAAATATCACCATATTTGGTCTCCAAGGAAAATTGGTGTGTGTATGTATGCATGCAAAAACATAACAAAATTAACTTACCTTGAAATATTTAAAAATGTTTAAATAATGTAAATATAAATATACATAATGTGAAATTAAAATATTTTTAATTTTTTAAAAATTCAATTCAAAAAAATTTTAATTTAATTTTTAAAAAATTTTTAATTTAATTTAATTTGAGAGAGAGAGAGCAGAGTGAAAGCACAAGCTGGGAGGAGAGGCAGAGGGAGAGGGAGAAGCAGATTTCCTACTGAGCAGGGAGCCTGATGCAGGGCTCAATCCCAGGACCCTGGGATCATGACCTGAGCCGAAGGCAGAGGCTTAACCAACTGAGCCACCCAGGCACCGATGTAGGGCTTGAACTCATGATCCTAAGATTAAGACCTGAGCTGAGATCAGAGTTGGATGCTTAACTGACTGAGCCACCCAGGTGCTTTAGAAATTAAAATACTTTCTTTTCAAAAGGAGACTTTAAAAACGTTGAGCATTAAATCTGTCTATAAGCAGACTAAAGCATTTCATTCCAATAATTTTTCTGCATGCAGGTTATCTCATATAACACTTATGCTCCAGTTTCCTTGAAAGTAAAGAATATATGTTAAAAGCCAATGGATTAGTAAATAATGCAGAAAGCTTAATTATCATTTTCTTGGACTATCCACTAATAAGATAAAGTTGAAATAGGAATAATTATAAATATTTTTAAATATAAATTGATGATCTAACAAAGTTTTTTGCTCTTTATTAAAATCTGTTTTATCAGACTTCTTTTTTTCCCAGTTATGCTGAGGTTTTTTGCTTACTTCCAAATTCACTGTAGTCATGAGAGCAGCTATATGTACTGGGAAAGTCCAGTTCAGCTGCCTGCTTTCATGCGAATCACACCATGATTGTGGATTTTTGAAAAAGCATAATAGGAACAATTTTTTATATAATTGTATTACTATTAGACCCTTGTTGAAGTTAGTGAAGTTGACTTAACTTTAAAAAGAAAACATTAAACATTCATTTTTTTCTTTATAAACTTCATAGCAGCTTTGTAGAATACTTATATTTATAATGGATAATGTGGTTATATTTGTGAATTTTAGAATCTTACCTGTAGTATGTGGATAATATTTTTGTGAAAAACACATATTGTTTATTTCTATCTTTCTGTTCATTTTGAAAAGTAAGGAAAGATTATTCTAAGACCTGGTCTTGACACTTTGCAAATCTCTTCAGTTTATATGTAGTCCTTCAAAGGCTTGTAAAAAAATTGTTCTAAAAAGTACATAGAGGTGAGACCCAGTCAAAGTCCTTAGCCAAGATAAACTTTAGAAGCCAATATACTTTTTTTTTTTTTAAAGATTTGTTTATTTAAGAGAGAGGGGGGAAAAGAAAATCTAAAGCAGACTCCATACTGAGCAAGGACTCGATCTCAAGCCCCCAAGATCATGACTTGAGTTGAAACCAGGAGTCAGGCATGTGATTGCCTGCACCACTCAGGGGCCCCCTAGAAGCCAATACAATTCTAAAGAAAAAATCTTTATAAAATATACAGAACAGTCCTCACACACTGAACATCTAACTGCAGGGAAAAGCATGGAGAATAACCATCATCACCTACCCTCTTTGTATATGATTGATATGGAGTATTTAACTATCAGAAGATGGAAGGTCAATAAATGTCGCATGAATTTACTCATACAGATCGGAAAATAGGTTGACATATGCAAAAGGCACAAATGATCTTCTAAGATCATTCTCATTGAAAAATACTATTCTCAAGTTAATTTACCAATTTTACTCCATATTGCCTAATTTTTCTCCATTAAAATTTAAGTGAGAGATTCTCATTTAAAAAACAAATACCTTCTCCACGCACCCCCCCCTTTTTTTTAGAGAGAGAGAGGGAGGGAGAAGGAGTAGGAGACAGAGAATCTTAAGCAGGCTCCACCTCCAGTGTGGAGCCCATTTGGGGCTCAATCTCACAAGCCTGAGTTCATGATCTGAGCTGAAATTTAGAATTGGATGCTTAGCTGACTGAGACACCCAAGTGCCCCAAACTACCACTTCTTTTATTTTTTTTTAAGATTTATTTATTTATTTGACACAGAGAGAGAGAGAGAGATCACAAGTAGGCAGAGCAGCAGGCAGAGAGAGATGCTGAAGCAGGCTCCCCCCTGAGAAGAGAGCCCGATGCGGGGCTCAATCCCAGGACTCTGAGATCATGACCTGTGCCAAAGGCAGAGGCTTAACTGGCTGAACCACTCAGGCACCCCCTACTACTTCTTTTAAAAGAATATTTATCATCAATATAGCTGGTACACTAGTGTTAGCTTGTAGCAGTTCATGAGAGTCAACTGTATGTATATTTTCACAACTCTGTGTCCACTGATGTCCCAAAGGTAGCTTGAAATCAAGTGTGGTGGGAATATTTACATCAAAGAGAAAGATATTACTATAATTCGTACTCCTAGCCCCAGAAAGCTGGTTTGCCACTATACTATTAAACATTAACGTATAACGAAAAGAAAAGAGAAATTTGCTTGGGGTCAAAACCCAACCTTCCAATTAGGGAAACATTTTAGAGATTTTTTCAGAGGATATTATAAAAGATTAATTAATTAATTATCAAAATCAACTATGCTTTATTAACATATTATTGTATAATGAAGTTCATCAGAAAGAGTGAATAGGTATCTATTAGCTATTAAAACACTACAAAAGTCCAAGAATTAAAAAGCATGGTACCAGTGCAAGGACAAAAAATTGGATAGAACAAAATACATACTCCAGAAAAAGACCCTATCATATACTATAACAATATTTACCTTGAGAACGACTGGTTGGTACTTTGTAAGTTAAAAGGAAAATTATTTGTGCCCCATGCCTCATCCAGTAATTCAGTAACTTTCAAACTAGAATTTAAAAATATTAACTGTAGAAAAAGTAAAAGGAAACAGAATGTTTACCAACTGTTTCTCAAACCTCTACAGGTAGAAAACTTTCTAAGTTTCTCTCTTCAGATTTCTGCTTTCCAAGTTGATGTCTGTTGCTTTCATTCTAAGAATTCAAATAAGCTAGATACACTGGAAAAAATCACAGGGTTTTTGTTTGTTTGTTTGTTTGTTTGTTTTTTAATGCCATCAAATGGCTGAGGCTGCAAAGAAACTTAATGAACTAAATTCCAGAAACTGGGAACCTCTGGCTAGCAGAGGGAAGACAAAGAGCTGCCCTCAGCCCTAGCAGGATGGTGGTGTTGGGGGAGGGGGGTAGGCTGCAGGGAGAAAGTGCCCAAAACAGTTTCAGCAACATGTGGGGGAGGGACACCGATTAGGTTCCTAAGTGTCCCGCCTGACCCCAGAACTACCACTGAGTCCCAGGAACCCACTCTAACTTCTTTACAAGGAATGGCACTTCAGTAGCACAGTAACGCTGTGTTACCACTGCCTACCCACAACTGTTACTGCTGTTTTACAAATACAGTAACTGAGGTGGAGAGGCCATTAGCCCAGGCTCACAGCGTGAGTGGGAACCAGGATTTATGCTTAGGCAGGGTGACTGCCTAGGTTTCAGTCTTAGCTACGATGCTATTCTGCTTCCCAGTAAATATTTAGTCAAAGGTTATTCATCACTATAGCCTGATGAAGTTATTTACTGACTGAATGTACCCAAATTATCGAGCACTTTTCTCACACTCTCTACAAGGAAGCAAATTCAATACATATAATTTGAAATTTGAAAGCATTGAAAAATTAGGACAATAGTTTATTTTTTAGAACCAGCAGCTCTCTATGGGTGCAGGTGCTGGGGTTTTCTCTTCCAGAATTCTGATGTTTAAGATGATGCATATTTGTTTTAGGTTTAATAGCTATTCTCTAATCAGGGAGTATCCATGAATTAATTTCCATGCTAATTTAAATTCTACAGTAATGTGTATAATTCTCCTTTTGCTCATTGTAGAGACCTACACCTTGTGTCCAGAGGGGGTGATGCAGGTAAAGTTACACTTCCTATCATTTGCAAGTGTGTCAGCACTTCTAAGGACTAACTCATGGTGAAATGGAGTAGATACTTTGCAGAAAAATCTAGACATTTGGGAGTTTCATAAACTGGTTCCTGAATTTTCTTCACCAGTGTATCACCCATCACCCAAATATATGCCAGTCTTTTGTTGTTTGAATAAAAACTATAATGTGGGTATGTTGCCTGTTCAACAGGCATAAAGGATTAAAACAGGATTATAAAGGGTTAGAGCTTTACCATATTTGATGTTTCCCCCAAATTTTGTTTCTGGGAGCACTTTTTACCAGGGGTTCCCCAAGTGGGAGAAGGAAAGATGCTGCCAGAAGACTCTCTGATGGGGCAGGGACGGGCCCTTCCAGAGGAGCAGTCTGCCTGCCAGGAATCTCAGCCAAGGCAGTGATGAGGGAGTAATAGGAAATGCTGGTTAGCGATCTTAGGCAGTTCTAAAAACAGAATCATAATAGAAGAAATGCTGGACAGTGCAGTGATAGAATCACTCTTGTAGCACCTCAAACCCCTTTCCCTGAAAGTCTCACCTCAATAATATCCAACACTGAAACGGTGTTTTAATACTTTACACAAATTGTCATCTAACAGCCAAACTTGACCTTGAGATCTATCCTTCACTTGCCATGGCTGGTTTTCCCAAGGCTTTGATCTCATTAACCATAGTTGATTCTCTTGTGTTTCCATCTTCTAGTCATTTTTTCTTTGGCTTTCTGCTCTTAACTTTTGCAATTTTTATTATTGACAATGAGTCTTCCCAAGCTCTGATGTCACATAATTGGCCCAGCATACACAGTTAAATAATTCTTGAAAACTGAACCAATCTCTAATGCAGAGGCATTTCTGGAAGTCACAGCATCACCCCGAAGCCTGAAACCACCTTATGTCTTGCTCTTAAAATAAGCCCCTTTTCTGATGTGTATGCTAATGATAGGGAGAACTAGTATTTATTAAGTGATTACGTGTCATGTATTTTCAATAAATTACCTACCTCTGACAACAATCCTATAAAATAGGTGATTTAATGGAGAAACAGGTCCAAAAACATTGAGCAAGGGAAGGAATGGAGACTTGAACTCAGGTCATCTAACTCAAATCAGTGTCTCTCACATCGTATCACAGGACCTTTGGCCTATTTCTTTGGTTTTTTCGGGGGGAGGGGCTGTTTCTTATATGTGAAGTCACTTAACCCTTCTTCATTCTGGAGTTTCTGTCAAACACAGCCAAAGACAAGACCTGAACTGATAAGTAATTAGGGATGAGCAAAAGAGCATTCATTCACTCTCTGCAAAATCAAAAATAAGAGACTACAACTAAAAGTAGAGGGAGTTAAAGAGATTTTTTTGAAACTGCAGTCATTATTTATCTCATTTGTTTGAAACAAGTTCTGAAATAATACAAATATATTATCTTTGCCAGATTTTTGGGGGGACCTGTTTTCAGGACCATTTCTTAGAGTCTATGTTTGAAAAAAAGAGAGACTTGAACAAAGAGGCAACAAAGACAATACATTTCATTAAAAATTTTATTTTTTGAGCCCATAAATAGGCAAATTCCAAATAGTAGCAATACAGAGTATTTAAGAACATCTTAATATTTCTTTTTATCCATCTTTGTTTTTCTTTCCATAAACAAATATACTGGATTAAAGCAACAACACTTAACCCCAAGTTCAATGCCCGAGTACTTTCAATATCTATTTTGAACACATAATAAAGCAGAGGCAGTTAATTTTATTTCCATTCAGAGCTTAGCAATTACTTTAGCTTCACATTATTGTCACAAATGATAACCAAAGGGCCTATCTAAGTAGCTAAAATCATTAAACTATTATAAGCCAAGTCAACAGTATGTATAAAGTTAATATCAAACAACAACTAGACTGGTATACATTTGTTTTGAGCCCTAGAAGAAATGTGCCAAAATAACAAGCTTTGGTAAAAGATGAGGTCATTGGGCAGAGGGGAAAGAGGAGTCATGTCATCAAAATTTTTGAGGAAACCTGTAGGTAAAAGGAAATCAGCCTACAATTTTAACCAAATAGAGGAAGAAAGGGCAGTACATTATCAGGATTGATGGTAATTCGGGAAAACACATACACCATTCCCTCACAAACTAGTTCACTACCTCAAGAGTTCAGCAACAGGCTCTCCAGGAATTCTGTTATTCTCCCACTAAGTTTATTCACATGGAACATAAACCTACATTTATGCTAACAGCACAGTATTGTATGGCTATTTAATCTGACAACGAACAACAGGAAAAAAATTGTTAGGGCTAAAGTGACTTCGGGCCATCTCAATACCCCTGAAAATAGGGGCAAAAAATGAATTATTAAGCAACAGTATTCAAAGAGCACTGTTTATGTAATGTAATTTATAAACAAATAAAATTCAGTAATCCTCCATGGAAAAAGTCGTAATATTTGAAAATTAGAAATGTTCTGATGCTGATTTTTTTTACCAAAGTGGCACTCTGAAGTGTTAAGTTGGAACAAATTCCAAACTCACACTTACTTGCATCACCTCAGTTTAATAATCCAATAAATGACAAAAAAGACAAACAATGAAAATAGCGTCATATAGCACAGCAGCTTTGTTTGGCTCCCTCTAGATAAAATCTTCAGTTTTCCCATAGTTTTACCTAGAAATCCAGTTGTAGAATCAAATTGTGAATCCTGTGAGGAGAAAAGGAAAACATAATAGCTCGATTCTAATATTCTACATATGCACATTTAAATAATTGAATATACTGTTATTAGAATACATTTTTAATGATACTTTTAGTGTTTAATCAATTCAGGAACCTGTTTGTAACTTGGGTAATCAAGTCTGATTACTCTGTGCAAAACAAAGTAATTCTCTCAATGAATAAAAAGCTCTTTCATTACCCAATAAACATTTCTTTCAGGACCAGAGTAATTCAAAATCCCAAACTATTTAGGTCTTTTCCCAATCATGTGAATTAAAAAAACATTAACAATAAAGGTATGTAGTTTGTCTATTATCACACAGGTGTTTTCTGTTTTTGTTGGGGCACTGCTCTCCAAGGTCAAATGGTTAGCTGCTTTCAGTAAGTCAGTACAATAATTCATCCAAAATTTAATATGGTTAGCAGTTAAATGTACTTTATTTTTAAGATCTTTTTATTTAGATAGCTGACCTTGAAGTACAGTAGAGTCTATTTAAAGTTAAGAGAAATCATGTAGAAGTGGTAAAATGTGGTTAAGAGTACAAATATGGATGGGGAAAACTACCATATTAAGTCCTAAAGATGAGAGGTCTAGGTGTGGATTAGAAATACTCCACTTTCATAGAAATCTCAATATCCTAAGATGTTAAGCTATATGATAGTTAGCCTTTGCACTGCTCAAGTTTTATGGAGTTCAAGCACTTTAGATCTATAGTTCTTCACCAGGGTTATGTATCACAATGACCTGGGACACTCCCTTTTTTCATAAGTTTGTGTAAATCCCTCGCCCCTGAAATTCTCTTATCAGTATATTTAAATTGGGAACCAGGCATAAAAATTTCCAGAAAGGTTCCCCTGGTAATTCTAATGTACAACCTCCATACAAACATTGCTCTCAATGCCATATTTATTTTTTAATGCCATCCTCATTTTTTAATAATACAATTTTAAAAGCAAGTGGAGAGACTAGACTAGGGAAGGTCCAGAGAAGTAACATCCAAAATAAGCATTCAAGAATGGAAAGAGATGCTACAAGAAAAGGTGTATGTTGCTGAGCTCACTGAGACTTGAGATGAAAGGCCCTGGGATGTTACTATGTTCAAATCTTATTTGTTCAGGAGTGATCCTGAGGAGATTAAGCAAAAGAAATAGGCTCACATTAAGTCAAAGACATTCAGATGATTGAATAAATGAGGAACTTTTTGATTACTTGGTAGTCTGTATTCATTAGGATTTCTAAGAACACTCAAAATAGTCATTTGTCCTGAGTCTTCAACAGTGTTTCTAAATATAAGATGAAAGTTACAATGGCTTCTACCTCCTCCTCCCATTTGTGTTAGGCAAGATGAAAAATGGGAAAATAAATAAACTTATTAGTTATTTCAAAGCAATGAGATACAAAAGGGCAGGAATACAGGACTTATGATCTCTAATTTCAAAATGGATAAA
This sequence comes from Mustela putorius furo, assembly GCF_011764305.1. Lineage (NCBI taxonomy): Eukaryota > Metazoa > Chordata > Mammalia > Carnivora > Mustelidae > Mustela > Mustela putorius. The sequence continues at coordinate 37,032,573 of NW_025421998.1, forward strand.
AGTTAAAATGGTATTATTACTGATTAAGAGACTAAAATTGAGAATATTAGATCAAATTTCAATTTAAAGTCAGAACTACTCACCATTTCAGCTAATAATTTATTTTGATGTTTAACCTCATGGCCTATTTCAATGGAGAGCTATTTAAAAAAAGCACATATGTTATTACTCATATAAAGGTTTTTAAGTGTTATAAAGTAAAAATAATACCACTCTAAACATACTTTTTCTCAAATAAAACTGTCTTCTGAAAATATAAAATACATAAACTTTCTTCTGATATTTTTTTCCACTGACATGAAAAGGAAATTTAGAATTTCTACTCCTTCTCAACTATGGCTATTGTCTCCCTGTTCTTCATTTTGATTTCATCTTAATACTTAATTCCATCTTTTAATTTTGGTACATACTTCTCTCTGATTCTCTTGGCCTTGCATGCTTTTTTCTTCCTTTCTTTGTATTTAAACAACAGCATTTATCTGTGTATTTTCTTCTTTACATTTTAAAAGATATATACAAGTACCCATATTACCAATTCAAATCTACATTAAGTATTTAATATTTTTTTAATGAAATGGGACATTACTTTCAATATATACCTAAACTGGCTATTTATTTATATTCTAAAGGTTATTTTTCTTTAAAATATGATAATAAGGGCGCCTGGGTGGCTCAGTTGGTTAAGCTCAAGTCATGATCTGAGGGTCCTATAATTGAGTCCCATGTCAGGCTCTCTGCTCAGAGGGGAGCCTGCTTCTCCCTCTCCTTCTGCAAGCCGCTCCCCCTGCTTGTGCGTGCACGCACTCGTGCTCTCTCTCTTTGCAAATAAATAAATAAAAATCTTCAAAAAACCTTAAAAATAAAATATGGTAAAAATTGGAAAAAAAAAAGACAAGTTTTGTTACCTCCATTCTGAGCTATGCAGAAAGAGGCTGAACCTAAAAGAAATACTATTTATGTGGTTATGGCTGCTATTCAGGCCAAAACGTATTTAATACTTTATATGAAAATTCATCAAAGGCTTCACTTCCAAGATATTTGGATAAAGTACAAGCAACAAATGAAAATCTTGGCAAACTGCTGCAAATATTATTTTCAACTTATCTTGTATGGAAAGCATATGGGGTGATTCTGATACAAAACCATACTAGAATTCTATAGATCAGAACATGAGCTTTTTCCCAAATTTAGCAATTCAGAGGTAAAAAAAACAACTATAAAACTAAATATCCCAAATCACCTAACAACTTTCTACCACTGTCATTCATGCCAAAGAAAGATATTTCCAGGAGGGAAAAAGCTTTTTCTAACAAGGAGCCTAAATTATCAACTGGAGTTTAAGAAACAAAACAAAAACCCCCAAAAACATTTAATTCTTAATTCTCTCTAAGTATTGATTCTCTAAATTGTAACATTATACAATATTACTTAGTTCATTGATCAACTCCTTTTGATTTAATATGACTTTGAAAACAATACTTGTTTCAGATAATAGTCTTCAGGCTCAATACAATTCTGTCTTCCAAAGACTAAGTTTTGGCAACATTAGCTTCTACTGAATATTCTATTAGTGTAGAGTGTGTTTAATGTAATACAGAATCAATCACATACGCTGTTAAGATCACCTTTTTGTTAATTCCTTTATTTAATACATATTAAGCTCAGTACCACTAATAAGAAATTATGCCTAGGTGTATATAAAAGACAAAAGTAAAGACAATAGCAAAACCCTACATTCTGGTAAATTTCTTTTATGTACCAATAATTCCAATGCAGATCCCTATGTTAGAGAAATGGTATAAATGGTCTTATGATCACATGGGGAAAAAGTGACTTTTGCTGTGGTAATCAGGTAAAGCTTATAAGAAGGAAGGAGTGCAGTGAAGAGGAGCCTTTACTATGGGCAAATTTAGTGCAGATAAGGAGGGATGGGACAGCGCTAAGGCAAAGGAATAGCAGGATCAAAGGTATGGAGTGCAAGTGACAGCCAGCACACACACACACAGAGTACTATAGCTCTCTTGCAGAAGACATATACACATTCGAAAAGTGTGGGGCATAAGGTCTGAAAAGTTGTGGACAATCTCTGAAGGACCTATTTGATCAAGCTCCAGAGCATGAATTCCATTCTTACATATGGAGACACTGGAGACTTCCGGGAGCATATGATGCATTTTTTTTAAAATTAACATATAATGTATTCATACAATTTAAAAAACAGCCCAAAAAGATAAGGTGACTGTGGCGACAGTACATAGCTCAGAACAGACAGTGCAATAAATGAGAAACAAACAGGGTAAGAGGCTCTCTCAGTAGTTCAGCCAAGAAAACCAGGGGATAGTATCAGAAATAAAAAAGAAGAGACAGAAAGAAAGAAGTACTAAACTCAGTTGACTGACCTGGGGTACAAAGGTAGAAACATGAAACACTGAGATGTGTAGCTTAGAATACAAGAAGAAGAAAAGTCAGGAAAAGAACTACGTGGGGCCAGAAGATGGACTGCTCTGAGACATTACTACAGACAACATACAGTACTGTAAATGCACCCACACACCAAAAAAGTAGAAGTTTAAAAAAAATAAACAAATGTACCATATGTTTTGATTGGCCACATTTTCTAATCTTCTATTTAAATCCCGTTTATATTTTGACTACATTTTGACCTTTCTGCATAATACACAACTTGGGTCACTGAATTCCTTAGTATGATGCCAATAATAATAGTTTATAATATGTACATACATAAATACATAAATTTGAAAGTATTTAACATCTGTTAAATACTTACAGATTTTATAGCAGTTACTTTGCTTCTCAGACTTTCAGTGAGTCTCTCGTTTTCCTCTTCACAGGCACTGTAGCCACTGTTAGCATAGCCATAGTTCCCATAGTTGCCAGGAGGTACTCCTTCTCCTGCAAGGATCAGAATCACAGTAGAGTTGTAGCAAAAACAAGCCACTTTTGAAACCTTGATGGGAAAGAACCAAAAAAGACCCCTGGAGGGCGTTGCAGACCACGTATGTCTATAATATTCACACTTCAAAGAAATTTTAAAGATTAATAACCAAACAGAGATCAGAACAATTCTAATGCCCTCTTTTAAGCAAAGAATGTTCAATTCATTCTTATACTTATTTACTGATTGTTTATTGATTGTCCACAAGACGTTAATGGGCACTGATATACAAGGATATTCGGGAGACATTCCCTGCTCCACAGAACTACAAATTTTAAAAAGGATCTAAAAGTAGTAGCACCAACTGTCCACTGAAGAAGCCTGGCGATGAAGGAAAAGGGAGAAAGAGAATAAACATAGCAGGAGGGAGCCCATGGCAGGGCGGGGCAGGGGGGGTGGGGGGGGGGGGGGGGAATCCTTTACTGGCATCTCTTCCTTTTAAATAGAAGATAGCTGGAATTACTTATGGAGAGCACTAGCTGAGAGTTAAGAGGGACACACATTCCACAGATATTTCCAAAACTCCTATGCATCAGATCCATTTTTCTTTCTGGGTACTACTGTTGGGAGCCTATCTTCTAGGGAGCTGCACTGAGACTACCCAGTCCCAGCGACTGCCCAATAAAGTACTTGGTATTCATCAGGCAATCAAACAGGTGGCATGAGCCTTGGAGAGTGAATCTGTATGCAAATGAGCTAGAGCACTGCGACAGGAAAGCAGGGTGTTGCTTCACCAGTTTGTTTTTTTTTAAACAATTGATACCGTCAATTTTCTCAGTAAAGGAAGAAATAAGACTGTCTTTAAGGAAGGGTATCATTTGGAAAAATCAGTAAAGAGAATAATGGGGGAAAATGACTAGGACTACACAAGCCCTAGGGGGATAAAATGATCCTGGCTGAGGCAACATACTGTGGTGGTGTCAATCCTCCCGGATGTGTGATTTTTCTGAAGAAGAGCTCATCAACCAGAGTTAGCCTGGGAGAATCTGGATGGTTGGATTGATCAAGAGTTTGGTCGAGAGGTTTACAGCATCAGGGCTGAAGAAAAGAGCCCCAAGAGGCTGAGCTTGCTTGCCAAAAGAGAAGCTGAATATATGGAATGTGGGGACTACACTGGACAGGGACAGAAGCATTTCAGTGGAGAAATGAAGGAAAGGGGTGATAGAGAGACTAGGTCTCTGTAAACTCAGAGTAGATGAAGCCAGAGACACAGTGAAAGATGGAAGGACAGGAAGTAACAGTGCTGGTAGCTGAAGGATGGTTGGGGTGTAAATAGGAAGCTCTTTCAAGATATGGCACAAACCTCACTTTCTTTCAAAGGCAAAACTCCCTCTGAATTCTTACAATTCTTACTACACCAACACTAGTATTATACTCTAGAGAATACTATACGGGTAGAAACTAAATCTGTTTCACTCATGGCTGTATATCCCCCACAAAGTGTACTCTCACACACACACACAATGCACAGTAAGGCACACTCAAAAAACACTCATAAATTAATTAATACAATCTGACTTCACTTTTTTTTAAAAATTTTTTTAAATTTTTTTTTAAAGATTTTTATTTATTTATTTGACAGAGAGAGATCACAAGTAGGCAGAGAGGCAGGCAGAGAGAGAGGAGGAAGCAGGCTCCCCGCCAAGCAGAGAGCCCGATGTGGGACTCGATCCCAGGACCCTGAGATCATGACCTGGCCCGAAGGCAGCAGCTTAATCCACTGAGCCACCCAGGCGCCCACAATCTGACTTCACTTTTAGTCAACTTTGAATGCGCCTGCCTTTGCCAAGAAGGAAATCATAAACTTCTTTGAAGGCAGAGACAATGTCTCGGACTTCTTCTATATTCCCTGTACCTAATGACTAAATGCAGCAGACACTTACACAATTCCCACCACTACAAAAACCACAACAAAATGTTAAACAAGTATGTTCCGGGAGAAAGAGGTACAGTCCTCAAATTCTCCCTCCATTGCTGATACACTATTCATAAAACTCTAAATATAGCATGAGAAGTTGTAGGAAAGCTAGTGAATGCCAAAAATCACCCTCAGCCCGTGTCTATTTAGACAAATGCTACTTCTTTAGGGTAGTTTCTACCCTAACTGAGCCAAATCATTTAGAGATTCATGGGAAGTGTGCCACATGAATACCTATCAGCTTCAATATTTATCCCAAGTTTAAAATTCCAGGTCAATTCAATCTGATACTTAAAAAAAAAAAATCCAGAATAAAAAGAATCACATCATACCAATGTAAATGATAATAGACACTTAAGTAAGCATCCTTCCACTCAACTACAAGGAAGCTTCAGGAAGTTGGGGGATGGGAAAACATTCTATCCTAGAGATTCTAATATAATTAGTCTGGGCTGCAGTCCAGGTATCAGTGCCTTAAATGCTCTTCAGGCGATTCTACTATACAGTCAAGGCTGAGAACCACAACTTCTCAAGTCCCTTTTCTGCAATTTATCATGGCACACTGCTGTACAAAAACATTCAAGGGAGCCAAAGGACCTATTGATGAGATCGAAACTACATGGCCTGGCACTCAAAGTTATCTCCTCAGTGGGGTTCTGGTTCCATGTTTCCTATCTCAATTACACTGGCTTAATAATAATCCCATATATACACCATGCTTAATCCTATCCTACAACTTTTCGGGGATACGAGGAGGGGTAGGAGAGTCTTGCTTCCAACTGGAATGTGCCTCTCTCACCCTCCAATGATCAAGCTCTAGTTCAAGTTCTTATGTTTCTACAAAGTAAGCAGTGCTCTATCTCTGGAATCCCTGAGACACTAGCTCTATAAATTATCTCCTCGTTGGATGTACAGCTGTCACCTTGTACTATAATTTATCTTCGTACATGTTCCTACTCACCAACCAGACTGCAAGCTGTGGGAGCACAAACAGGGCCACAATCAAATGTATACCTAGAACTTACTCAAATACACAATAAATGTCTGTTATCATTAATAATGATAAAAAGAAATAACACTTAGGCATATAAAATTAAACTGCTCAATATTAGCTATTTTCTTTCTCTACAATTTACCTGGCCAACTTTCTAGGATCCACATATTCATAAAAAGCTGTATTTTTCAAAAGCTCTTTCTCACAGGGGCGCCTGGGTGGCTCAGTGGGTTGAAGCCTCTGCCTTCAGCTCAGGTCATGATCTCAGGGTCCTGGGATCGAGCCCCACATTGGGCTCTCTGCTCAGCGGGGAGCCTGTTGCCCTTCCTCTCTCTCTGCCTGCCTCTCTGCCTACTTGTGATCTCTGTCAGATAAATAAATAAAATCTTTGAAAAAAAAAAAGCTCATTCTCACACTACAATTTTTTAATCAATTAACAAGTATAAAGTTACTGGCAACTTTAAATACCTGACATTTTTGAAAATATTTTTTATTCCTTTTTCCATTTTATTGTAACCACTGAAAAAGGTAACATTACGGTTTTTTTCAAATATTCTACGTATTTTCAGGTATGCTGCACGCTGATTTAACGGTGTTTTGTTTTTTTTTTTTTAAATACTCTCTTAATAGAGAGCTTCAAAACCCAGAATATGCTGTTTCATTAGCTGTCCGTTATAATGGCCCCTTAAAAGTCCTTGTGCTTGGTGAAACTGTTTCTTAAGTTTTCACACTGGAAAAAGACTCAGATTAAAAAAAAAACTCAGATTAAAAAAAAAAAATGTTCTGGGTTTTAATGGACTTTGACCCTGATGTTACATACTACGGCCTTTAACAATAACGACAGGTACATTTACCTTTGTAACTCACTGTTACCAGATTAATATGATTGTTATTAGCGTGCTTCGCATGCAACATTCATTCTTCAAATTTCGCTTCTGAAAAAACTAACATCCCAGGACGAGTGGAGTACAAGAAACCAAAGCCAGACTTGGGGAACTCAGCAGGTTTCGTAATCACTCTCTGACAGTCGATAATACAAGAAAACTTGGTAGTTCAGCTGGCACTGTACATACCCCACCCCCAGTCCTCCACTACTCTCCTTCTATAAGTGTGCCATTCAAACTTCGGGCTGAACCAAACTCAAGGAAACCCCTAGGATCTGATACAAATGGTGTGTATCTACTTGGCTCCGCCTCCAAAGACCCCTCCATACATCCTGCTTTCTAGCCCAGGTTCCAGCGACATAAGAACTGCTCTGATTTCTTTCCGCGTCCCCGCGCCCAGCACGGCCGGTTCTGGGGCCCCCGAAATTCGAACCTCAGCCCTCCTCTTACCCAGGCCTGCACGCCTCATCCTGCCAGAGTAGGGAAGAAAAAAGCTGATGGAGGGATGATAGGAAAGGGCCAGGGGTCCCCCGGACGGCGTCTTCAGTACCAGGGCCCAGAGAAACACCAAGCTCTTTCCCCAAAGCGCCACGACATCACTGGAGTCTAAACATCGCGCCGGCTGATGGCGTCACCCAGACACCAGACGCCTTGCGAGGCGGCCTGAATGTCATTCTGGGAAATGTAGTTCACCGTCGACGCAGTTAGTGAGGCAGGAGCGCGGCGTGAACTAGGCTCCCGGAGCGGGCGGGGCTTCCAGAGAGGGCCGGGCGTTGTGCGGTCTCCGACTCAGGGTCTGGAAGTCAGAGGAGACGCCGCTGCGTGGCCTGAAGTCTCCGTGTAGCTTACTCTCACCTTGTCGCCTCTACACCCCCTCCCCAAACCCCCCACCCCACCCTGTGCACCTCCCACACCCCCACCCCGAATTTAACGCCGTAGGTCTGCCTTCTTAGACCTTGGGAGGATAGTTGACTCATTTTTCCTGATTCCTCCTCTTACTTCCTCTGACCTCTAGAGTCAGTTCAGGGAAAGTCCAGGAAAACTTCTTCCAAGTTTCTGATCTCACTCATAGGTAATCTGAGACCCACAGAAAGGAAGGAAGGGGGTAACAAATTTGTGTTGGGTGCAGTAGAGGAAACCAGGTCCCGTGCCTTAAGACTGCTGCGGGGAATGCGGCGGTCAATAAATGAATAGGTTTCCAGAGGCACTAAAAGAATTAGTTACCTGTTAGTGGGTTGGCTGCGTTTCTGGAAATAACCAGGCAGGGCTCTTAGCTGTTGAGGACCCAAGGAACCCTAAACTCTCTCCCACTTAGACTTTTTAATGTACAAAAAGAATATGGAAATAATATTTACACATGTTAATGTGCCAACGTAAGCGTTTAAAAGCCCTTTGGCAAGGGTGGGGTGGTACTGGAATTACCAGTTAGCCCTAGAATTGTATCTCACAGGATTATCCTGAAGTGTAAAGGAAATAACAATTGTTATTTTTAATCTGATACGCAGTAAACGTTTTAAAACCACTGGGTGTTTGCGGTTGTTGTTGCTGCTGTATGACAGTGGAATAATCTCCAAACTGGAGATTTCTGAGAATGCAATCTCTGATAATTTCAGTGGTTCCCTCATAGTTTCCCAGTATGAACATTGACTGTAGTAGTGACACTTAAGTCTAAGGTTGCACACAAAAACAATTTATTTTAAAGATTTATTTATTTATTTACAGAGAGAGAGATCACACGTAGGCAGAGAGGTGGGGGGAAGCAAGCTCCCCGCTGAGCAGAGAGCCTGATGTGGGACTTGATCCCAAGACTCTGAGATCATGACCTGAGCTGAAGGAGGAGGCTTAACCACTGAGCCACCCAGGTGCCCCACAAAAACAATTTTTAATAAAACTAATTAACCTGGGAAATAAACTTAACCCAAGAACGTCTTGAGAGAAGAACAACAGTCTTCATAAAAATAAAATAAACCACCATTCTTTAAAAGCTATGGAATTAAATGAAGATTGCATCAGGGACATGTTTTGCAAACAAACACTAGAGGTTCAATAAGAGAAATGATGGCAACACTTCCCTTTTAAATTTTCAATCTGTGACGGTCCCTTCTTTTGTAAAAAGTACACATGTTCTATAAACAAAAATGTCAGAAAAATCATCTTACTGAAAGAAGGCTTTCTCATATAAGTGTAATTTTTAAAAACATAATGTTAAGTTTACCTAAACAGACCAATTAAATTACATGTGTACTTGTCCTCTTATAAACTACTTCCCTTACATGATAGGGAAATCTTAGAATATAGCCAAGGGGGGGAAGGGTAATAAAATATAGCAAGAGTAGAACTCAAGACAGGAAAAATTGGTTTATATTGAGCTTATGACCTAAAAGTCCAAATACACGCAATTGTTTATGGCTACTGTTGCCAGTTTCAAATTAGGATGGTAGCAATTGAGATTAGGCATTCAAAAGATGAATTGGAAAAGTTGGATTTTAATACACACAAGAATAACTATTAAACGTGACCACAACTGACATAAAGACTACAGGGAATTTTTTCTATTTTATCATTTATCATTTATTTTTATTATTTTCTTTTTCTTTTCAAGTTAAAATGCCTGACTCTTCATATTGAATGAAGATGAATAAAATTCTTGGAGATAAATAGGACTTTGAAATTTTTCTCTGTTCTCATAGGAGAATTTCGTAGAGAATGCCTAATCTCCAAGGGTTTGAATGACTGAATGACTAAAGAAAGGAGTGATTAAAAATGACTTAAAATACATATCCCTAGTAGTCATTACAGAAGCAAGAAAATGAATAGGAAATGTTTGAATCTTGGTACGAAATTTAAAACCTTTCCCCCCTCTATTCTGCTTCCTGTTCATAGGTCCTGTCTCTTCCTGATTGGCTAATCCAAAGGACAATAACTCTCCAAGCTCTAAAATAAACATTAACAAATTTTCCCATCTTTAAGCAAATTTAGTATATCTATCTATCATCATCTTTGAACCATAGGAAAATGTAAACCAAAACGAGATAGCTCTTGATTTGCAAACAGGCTATGGGGGAAAAGTTTGTAAGTTAATTATTTGGCAATTAAAACACATTTCTTATAGAGAGAGATGATGGTAAGGTATACAACCCAGCCCTAGAAAACATGTGGTTATTGTGGCTCCTATGTTGGCCAAAGTCTATGTAGCCCATAGTACAGCTGAAATACTAGATCTTTTCCATGAAAATGAGTAGGAAAAAAAATTGTAATCCTCATGATAAGATAAAGCAATATCATTAAAGAAGAAATAGAATTTTTAAAAAACTATTTTGGTTATTGCGTTTGAGAAGGTGTTAGTTTTACTCAAAACTTCTTGGAAGAGCCAAGAAAATTTTTAAGGAATTTTCAAAGAGCCACAAACTTGATCTTCCCTTTCCATAACTCAGGAATATGGTGCTAGTACTGATGTAATCCTCTCAGCCAAAATTAGTAAAAATAAGGCACACAATTGCAACTGAAAAGTCTTCAGCAGAGCCAGCTGCATGATTTGGGGGCCCAGTGCCAAACAAAAGTGCTGTACCCTTTATTCAACGAGCGGGAAAAATGTGCAGATAAAGGTACTAAAAAATAAAGCTTTTCTCTTTTGTCCCAGTGTCTACCACTAACCAACTTATCATCATGTTTTCTTTGTTATTTAATGCCCTTCTATTTAAAAAAATAAAATGAAAATTTAAAATAATTCATCCTTCATCTTTACATTGTGCAATGACAGAGTTTTAAACTCAAACATATAAATTTTAAATTCAAACCTTTAGCTCGTGTGAAATCACGAAAATCACACAATTTGGATTTCATAGCTGAAATACAAATATTTATTTTGTAGAAGTACTGCACAAAACTAACTCAACTGATTTTTTTTTAAAGATTTTTTTATCTATTTATTTGACAGAGAGAGAGAGAAAGAGAGAGATCACAGGTAGGCAGAGAGGCAGGCAGAGAGATAGGGGGAAGCAGGCTCCCTGCTGAGCAGAGAGCCTGATGTGGGGCTTCGGGTAGGAGGTGGGGGGGGGCTTGATCCCAGGACCCTGAGATCATGACCTGAGCCAAAGGCAGAGGCTTAACCCTCTGAGCCATCCAGGTGCCCAAACTCAACTGTTTTTATTCTATGTCTTGATATGCACTGTGTCTTTATACTCTACCAACACATTACCTTCAGCTTACTGATGAGTTAGGAGGGACTGAAAAGAAAAGGAGTGAATGGGTTGCTCCACCTTTTCCTTTCCTTTCATGTTATGATTTTCAATGTAACTGGCTAATACAAGGGAGTCAGATGAATAAGTAAGAATATGATAGAGCTCCTTGGATATTTTTTCTTTCTGCAGAAGAAGTGCTGGTTCAAGAACATGTGGCCCTTTTGGGCTGTCAGTACCCACACTTACTCAGTCACAGACTTGACACACTTATCTTATATTCACTTGGCATTTTCTGAACTCCCATGCATTATGGGTCCGCTGGAATTCTGTGTTCCTGGGGTATGACAAATGTTACACATGAATGGGGTGGTAGGAAACAATAAATATGTATCTTTCACATATCTCTTTTGCTCATACGCATGCTCCATTGTTCCGTTAGACTTCGATTACAAAGAAAGAGAGTGAGCAAATATAGAATATATATTCACAGAGAGAGAATGATCAAGGTGAAATAACTATGCAGTAGAATTCACTGAGAAGAAAGAAATGGGAGGATTTATGTAATGCCCCAAGCAAAAGGGGGGCAGCATAAGGAAAGAAGAAGGAGGGGAAGAGGTTGTAAGTTGCATAGTTCTCCCCAACCACCCACCAACTTGGTTTCTTTCTGCAGGAAGTGGTTTATGAGCCATAGATGAGTGAAATTCTTGTGACTCGGGGTGTAGAGGCAGTAGAAAAAATTCCTCAAGGTAGGCACAATCCCAACAACCTGAGTGATGAGGTGTGATCCCAGAGATGAGGCTCTCTCTAGCATTTCACTCCAAGATTTTCACTCTTCCAGCAACTCTGTTGTGTTATTAAGACCTCATTCTGTTAAATAATTCCTTCCTGAATGTCAGCTAATCAGCAACTTTGCGTTGTTGTTGTTGTTTTCTTTGAATATCTGAACCTACAGTAGAGCTAAGTTTCCAAATGGGCACTTTGCATAGGCTGCCCTTTTAATATTCCAATTTTCAAGATATCTTTGACATTTCTAAAACATCATTTTAGATTAAAGACGATAGGTTTAATTTTCATTGCCTAGAAAATATTGGTGTTGTACATTTTAAAAGGCTCTGTGCTGCCTATATTTAAGGCGAATTTAGTCAAGTTGATAGTCATTTTATTTTAATAGCATTTTTCCTCAAGAACTGTATTGAATTATCATACCGATACATTCAAAGTACAAAAGGCAAAATGAAGTACACAATGTAGTTTTATTTGTGTAGCACTGTTAGACACTTTGACAGACATAATATTTAATTACTTTGCTTGCTGACTTGTTTTTTCCCCATAGTGCAGATTAGTTATATATATCTGTGAGAGAAAACATTTTCAATAAATTGTTCAGTGGTAGAAAATGTTATCAGTTGTTATGTAGGAGGCAATCACCTAATATTTTTGTTTTATTGCACACAAATGCACACAATGGGCTCACTACTCTTGATTTCTAATATTGGGCCAAGACTGTGTCACAGATGTACCCAAGTTGTCTTATTTCAGTTTGCCTTAGTTTATTGACTCAGAAAGACTTTGTAGCCAGAGTCTAAAAAAACAAGTTTATCACCTTGTCTATTATTAACCATAATCCCATGGTCAGCTGAGATTGTCAAATGTTTATATCTTCAATATTTGGTTCCTTTTATTCTTACAGACTTAATGTAATGGTTTCAGAGCCCTACATAACATTAAAGTGATTTAAATCATGAACCAAGAATCACATTGTATAAGACCCAAATTTCAGGATGATCAGTCTGGTGGTTCCCTTAAAATTCATTTGTGCTTTCAGTAATTTTTTTTCCTGCAACTGATTTGAGACTTCTTAATTTGCTTTGTGGTAATTCTATATCAACAGACCCCAACTTCGTACATTATATGTTGTCACTTCACTTATGCAAAGGTGACCCTATAGCACAATGGAGGAATTTTTCAATATTTCAATTATTTTTTCAATAAATGACACTCTTTCAATTTATATTCATATGATAAAAACAACTACCCCTACCTCCTTCTTACCCAAAATCAGTTTGAGGCCTAAAATGAAAGGTGAAATAAAACCCTAAGACAAATATATGCATCTTTGGGTTAGAAAGGATTTCCCAAATAGGACATAAAAAAGCATCAGCCAAAAAAGGAAAATTTGATAATTATACTACATTAAAACTGAAAGACTCCTGTTCATTAAGCAACATCATTAGTAAAGCGTAAAGACAAGTCACTATCGGAATATGATAATTGCAAAACATGTATCTGACAAAGGACTAATATGGGGAATACATAAAGAATTCCTACAAATTAAAAAGGAAAAGATAGTCAACTCAATTTAAAAATGGGCAAAAACTTGAAAAGCTCTTTACGAAAGAGGATATCCAAATGCCTAATACCTATTTGAAATGTTGCTCAACATCATTTGATATCAGAATTATGCAAATAAAAACCATAGTGAGATACTACTATGCCTTCTTCAAAATGGCTATGTACATACACATACAATGCCAAGTGCTGATAGAGAATTGGGTGTGAAGCAGTGAGAACTCTGAAATGCTACTGATGGATGTGTAAATTAGTATAGCTACCTTGGATAATGATTTTACAATATCTACTAAAGCTGAAATGTACACATATGCTTCTGTTCCTAGGCATATACTAACAACAGGTGAACATACGCACATATACAACTGTCCCATGAAAGTTTTAGCCCTAGGTCTCTCTGACCGCTTGGCTCGAGCCCTATAATAATGTGTCTCGGGCAGTTTCCTAATCCTAGTTCCCTGGAAGAGAAAATCTTGGTCAAAGATTGGTCAAAAGTGAGTAAGGTGCCCATTCCTGGTTAGTTCGATCAGCTGATGATGAGTGTTTCCAGAAGTTTGGGCAGAGAAGATGCTTTAAGAACTGGTTGCAAGGGTAGGAATAAATATTATTTATTAGTACATTAAAGCATATATGCAGCTGATCATTGGTATAAAATTTCTCAATCTCTGTTCTGAACAATAAGTAGATTTCATGGAAGAGCTTAGAAAAGTAAAGGCTATGTGCTCACTCACATCACTGGGGCCTTTATCACTGTCATAAACTGGCCATAAAAGTTATGGTTTGTTGGTAAAAGCAATGATCTGTATTCCTACACCAGGTGAGTTTTGCCACCTACATTCACTGCTGTTTATTTTATTGAATGTTCTTTATTGGGGTCAGAAGACGATCTTCTCTGCAGAGGCAAGGTAAAGGCCTAACTTTATTTGAAACACACTGAGTTCTCTGCCACTCCCTGTGGTGGAGGTGAAATCTTGAGCTGTGGTTTCCACACAGACTGTCTACAGAAAGACAGTTCTGAATTCCCTCATATCTGTTTAGAACCGATTCATTATTGACAGGGATTCTGAAAATCCAATCCAATCCCTACACTTTAGTGAAATAGGGGAGTGCATTAATTTTAAATTCTTCTGTAGTAAGTTTTGTTTTTCTTTTCCATAAGAAGATCATTTCTGGCATTAAAATGGAGTCAAAATTTATACTGTTGGGGAGGAGGAAAGTTTCTTCTGTCCAAGGTTCTTCTAGCTCAACTAAGAATTACATTTACATGAGAGAGATTGAGGAGAAAATAAAATTTAATATTGTACATGGGGGAATCCTCACAGATGTGATATTCCAAAGACAGGCAATAAGAGGTTTATATGATATTCTGAGCAAGGAGAGGGTTAGGGATCTAGGGATACAAATAGGAGAAAAGCAGTAGCAGGAAGGTGAGAGAAAATGTTTGGAAAACAAAGGTTACCCTATTATGGAGATAAGTTTATCAGGTAAAAAGGCAACTCTGTTAATAACTCTCTTTGTGGTATAGGCTCTCCTTCCCAACGTAAATTTAGGAAGTGGGGATAGGGAGGTAAAGAGTTTTTCCTAAATCTGCTAGGTTCTGATGGCTATAACTCAAAATAATTTTGCTAATGTAATTTAAAATTAATGAATGATGGTCCGCCCTTGTCCCCTACAATAGTTGTTGCTATAATAAAGTAAATGTTTGCTTCATTGTTTACCTGCCCATAAAAGTTGCTTATGGCTAGATGGGAGACATTATGAATTTGATTTCTTCAACTCCTAAATACTTCCCCCCTCCAAATTCTTTCAAATATGGCCCCAAAGTTAAAAGGTAGTTTGTGACTATTAGCAAGGAATTATGTGGAAATAAGAATACTTACAAAAAGAATTAGAAAATTGATTTCTTAGGAGTAGGGGAGAGAAAATTTGCCACCTCAGTCCCAGCTCCCAAACTTGATTAAAGTGTTAATATGGCATTTCTGGGCACTTAACATGGATGCCTAATTCTAGGCTAGCATGAATTTTTATAGCTCAATTAGGAAGCTTTGAAAGGAGAAAAAACTGTTTTTAGATGGTAATGTGTTACATAAATATTCATGCTTATGCACTCCTCTGAAATTTGGATCATTTAGAACTTTATTCCAATAAAGAATAACTTTTTTTTTTTTTAATCCAGGTGCCATCCATTAGAGGAATGGTGGCCAATGACATCCATCATGCATGGCCATGAATATTTATATATTGCCTTATCCCTATACTAGAAAGAATAGGAAAAGAGGAGTCATGAAGAGGTTTTCTTCCCTATCAGATGACTGGTGTCCTCCCTTAGCCCACCTGAAGAAATTAAGTGGATTGGTCCTCAGATGTAGCATCATCCCCTAATCATATTCTACTGGGTGAGGTTCAATTGATGAAAGAAGGTGCCTGACAGATTCTAATGCTAGGGTAATAATGGAGTGGCTTGCCAGAGTCTATTGAACATCTCTTTATCCAGAAGGGGTTAAGACAAGGCCAGTTTAACATTTCAATCAATGTTTTGTGTGACTTAAGAGTTACTCAAAGGCCACTCTCAGCAGAAGTTGTCAGTCTCTGTTAATATCAGCACTTGTCCTCTCCCCTCCATTCCAAAACCAGGCTAGTGGTTCTGTGTATGCAGATGATGGTGTAATTGTAACGCAAGGAACAGATGTGAGAGAATTGAGACAGACAGTGACTAGCCATGTGTCATTTGTCTGCAGACACTACTGAATATCCTATCACTGTAGGACTTGCCCCTTTCTTTACTGCCAATAACTTATTTCTTTGGGCATTTCCATTTGCATATGTCTATGTCATTTCAAACTCAATAATCTTCTCTCCCAAACCAGCTTGCCTTCCTGATTTTCTATCCTTAATTAAAAGTTAAGTCTCAAAACCTCTGGGTCATTTAGACTCTTTCCCACTTTCCCCCTAGTATCAATCCAGCCGCTAAGTCCTACTGAAATGTCTTTTTGATTTGCCCCTTCCTTTCCATTTACCCCTTTTATTCCATTCCCAAAATAACAATATTATTATAAATTCAAAAACCTTAAATCTTGCATCTTAAATTCCCTGCTTTTAGGTCCACTCCTCTCACACACACCAGAACTCTAACCTTGTCTCATCACTATTTAATGGCATTTAATGAATTCTCCGTGATTTATTGGGGAAATGGATGAATAGTTATGTTTTAGTTTCCCGGAAGTCATCTGGAGATACCACAAAGCTGGGGGCCGTGTGTGATATTTGCTATTAACACTTCTGAGGAATAATGCAGTAGATATCTGAATCTCTCCAGCACTCTAAATTATTAATATTTTGTTATTCACATTTATATCTATACTTAACCTATAATTGACTCTGTGTATGTTATGAGATAGGAATTAAGTTGCATTTTTTCTGTATAAATGCCCAATTTTCTCATTTTCATTATTGTTGAAAATATTATTTTTTTTCTTTCTGTCCCCTGATCCATCCTCATAAACTAAATACCTCTATATCTATGGCCTTTTTATAAGCTATCTTATTCCACTGGTCTATTCTTATATCCTTTATTTATTTTTTTAAAGATTTTATTTATTTATTTATTTGACAGAGAGAGAGATCACAAGTCAGCAGAGAGGCAGAACAAGAAATAGGGGGAAGCAGGTTCCCTGCTGAGCAGAGACTCCATCACTGGGCTCCATCCCAGGACCCTGAGACCATGACCTGAGCAGAAGGCAGAGGCTTAACCCACTGAGCCACCCAGGTGCCCCTATCTTATAGCCTTAAAATTTTTTTTCATAGTTTTTATTCTGTATCCTTTCATCAGCAACTTACTATCTTATATAGCTTTACAAGAGTAAATATTCAGTAGTACAAGTCTTCCTACTCTGTTCTTCTTCTTGAAGAATGTCTTAACTCTGCTCTCTTTCCAGTTTTGTTTTGTTTTGTTTTGTTTTTTGAGACTTTATTTATTTATTTTAGAGAGATAGAGCATGAGTTGGGATGAGGGGCAGTGGGAAGGGGAGAAACAGATTCTCAGCCGGGCTTGATCCTGGGATGCCAGGGTCATGACCTGAGCTGAAGGCAGAAGTTCAACTGACTGAATTTTTAGAAAAAATACTTACTAGGTTTTCCTTTAGAAAATCCTCTTGGTATTTTGACTGGGATTGTATTGCATTAGGAGAGAATGATATCTTCGTTTACGTTGGTTTCCTCACAGTAATGCTCTATAATCTGTGTAGAAATCTTGCATAGTTTTTGCTGTTTCCCTATGTATTGATATTTTTTATGTTACTGTAAAAATAGTACCTTTCTTAAGAATTTTATTTCTGTTACTGGTATATAAAAGTGAAATAAAACTGACTTCTTATAGATTTAAGCCAATTTTTTCTTTCTAAAAAGTAGACTATTTTATTTCTTCATTATAATCCCTGGTCCTATTATCTTTTCTATGTTTTTCTTTATTATACTGACCAGGACTTCTAATACAGTGGTGAACAGTGGTGAACTTACTTCCAAATTCAAGGTGAAAACTTTCAGCCCTTATAACATTAATAGATACTTCTCATAACTAGTTTGCCAGATTAAAGAAATTTATATTCCCAGTTTGCCAAGAGGGTTTTTTAAAAAAAATCATTAATAGTTATAGAATGTTATCTTTTTCTGAACCTACTGAGATGATCAGCTTTTAAAATCTATTTTAAATGTGGTGAATGAAATTCACTTCCAAAAGTTAAACCAATTATACGTTCTCAGAATCAACTCAATTTGGCCATGATATAGTATTCTTTTCTTGTATATTATTTACCTTGATTTGATAATATCTGTTAAAGATTTATGTATCTTTATTTGTAGGAGAAATTTACCTGTAATTTTCCTTTCTTATAATGACTTCTCAGATTTTAGAATCAAGGTTATGCCAGCCTTATTCCTTACATATTTGGAAGAATTAATTGGTAAAGCCTTCAGGTTCTGATGATTTTTCACCTATTTTCTTGAAAATATGCATTATATGTTCTTAAGTATGGATTTAACATCTGATTCACCTGTGGGTTGGTTTATAGTGTCTTTTACCTCTTTAAGTTATTGGTCTTGTTTCTTAGCATCTCTATTAACTCTTAATTGAATAGTAGAGTATATGTAATGCTACTTCATAAAATTTGAAATGTTTTTCTTAAAAAAAACAAATTCAGCATTTGTTATCTCATATATAGTATGTTGCATTCCTTGTTTTGTTCAATGCTTTTAAAACACAGAATGAGCCTGTTTTAAAATATACATGAACTATACATGGGCCTGAGCATAAAGATTTAAGCAAACAAATGAGAGTAAGTAAAAATGAAAATAGAGCAAGTTAGTATAAAGGGAGAGCATATCTATTCTACATCTGAGAAGTACAATACCCATAAAATTGAAATTTCTACAGGTAAAATGAAACTATTCTGGAACTGATTCACCACAAGACTCTGAACTTCTTTCTTTCTTTCTTTCTTTCTTTCTTTCTTTCTTTCTTTCTTTCTTCCTTTAAACTGGTTCTTTATAAAGAAAGTGGGGGGGGGGCGCCTGGGTGGCTCAGTGGGTTAAGCCACTGCCTTCGGCTCAGGTCATGATCTCAGAGTCATGATCTCAGAGTCCTGGGATGGAGCCCCACATCGTGCTCTCTGCTCAGCAGGGAGCCTGCTTCCTCCTCTCTCTGTGCCTGCCTCTCTGCCTGCTTGTCATCTCTCTCTGTCAAATAAATAAATAAAATCTTTTGAAAAAAGAAAAAAGAAAGAAAGAAAATGGAGGGGAACTAGCTAACTACACCTAAACTTCTAAAAATTTAAATACAACAGAAAGCCAGAGGCTACAAATTTATTTATTTTCTCTACTTTATGGTGAATCTAATATAACTTTTAGGAACTAATGGTGAAATGTTTCAAATAGCTACAAAATAAAAACCTCTTTGATGAATACTGGAAGGGCCAAGGGCAGGCAGTCCCAAAATGGGCCACTTTAGCATATTGATTATTTTAAATAAAAATTACAGGGGCACCCGGGTGACTCAGCGGCTTGAGCAGCAGACTCTTGATTTCCGCTGAGGTCATGATCTCAGGGTCCTGGGTCCTTTCTGCTCAGCAGAAAGCTGGTCACAGGGCTCCATCTCAGGATCCTGAGATCGTGACCCAAGCTGAAAGCAGGCTTAACCAACTGAGCTACCACATCCTAATAAATAAATCTTAAAAAAAAAAAAAATAAGGTTATATAAGAGACTGTCTGTGCAAGAAGGGCACTCAGACCTTCCTCTGTCAGCCTGAAAGCAGAAAATAGATCTCTCCTGTGAAAGGTATGCCCCCTGTACCAGGAGGTAAAGAGACACCCTTGTCACCAGAGATGGATGAGAAGGCTGTATAAACAACACTGGTTCCTTCTTAGTAATTTACTACCCCTGTCCAAATTCTTTTTAATATTCCTTACTAATTGAAACTCCCAAAGTTGAGTTTTCCTTGTCCTGTCAATTCCTCAAAGATTGTCTCCATACCTTCAAAGTATGAAACTGCCTTGGTAACTTCTTTAGGTCCCAATTTTCTAATTGGGTCTCTGTGCACATGGAATAAAACTTTGATCTTTTTTTCTCCTGTTAATCTGTCTCACGTAAATTTGATTTTTTAGTTTAGCTAGAAGATCTTGAAGGGTAGGAAAGAATTTTCCCTTCTCTTCAATATCCTTACAGCCGAAGTATAGAAAAAAAGTAGATATTTTCTCCCCACATGCCCCATAGGATTTAGTCCACTTTTAAAAAACACATTTTTCATGTTTCTGTTTTAAGCTGTGTGTGTGTGTGTGTGTGTGTGTGTGTGTGTGTGTTAGGGGAGGTGGGATTCTATTTCAGACCCAAGTACTTGTTTTGATGGCAGTGATAAACCTAAATTTTAACTCTGACCCTTACTTTCTGCATGCACACATGGGCAGTCCTAATATTCTGTACACAAGCTGAGATGTAATAGGACGGCAATATAATGGTAGAAGAGGTTTCTGATTTTTTTTGCCTCACCCTCCATTTCTAGAATCTCACATTATATTCCTTAAAAACACATTTTGCGTGAGAAATAGTGTTTACTAAAGTATAACTAGAAAGTATTTCTCCCCCCGCCCAAAACATCTTCAACACACAGGCTGATTCCCTTCTTATTTGTTAGAATCATTAAACATTTAATTTCTATTGCTTTTTCCTCCTTTAGGTTTTTCCTTTAAAAAAAATGAAAGTGGGGGGGGGGTTGCCTGGGTGGCTCATTTGGTCAGGCAACTGCCTTTGGCTTGGGTCATGATCCTGGAGTCCTGAGATCCAGTCCTGCATCAGGCTCCTTGCTCAGGGGGGGAGTCTCCTTCTCCCTCTGACCCTCCCCCTTCTCGTGCGCTCTCTCTGTCATTCTCTCTCTCTCAAATAAATAAATAAAATCTTAAAAAAATAAAATAAAATAAAAGGGGGGAGCACCAGGTGGCTCAGTCTTAAGCATCTGCCTTCGGCTCACTCCCCCAGCTTGTGTTCCCTGTCTCGCTATGTCTCTCTCTATCAAATAAATAAATAAAATCTTCATTTAAAAAAGAAGAAAGGGAAGGTATTTGCACAAAGTAACAAAAATAAGGTGTGTTTTTTTTTTAATTAAAAATGTGATTTAAAAACAAGGAAACAAGCGCATTCAGTGTTAATGAAGAGAGCAAGCAGGGAGCGTATGTCGTTGGCAATAGAATGAATTTTTGCCCCCAGTTATACAGTCACATTAAAATAAAGGAATGGAACTATATTTTCATATTAAACACATAAACCAATTGCTTGTTCTACAATTTATATTTAAGTGGCAATTCTAAATTCTTCCATTGTAAAAAGTCCAATTCATAACCAAAGCCAGGTCAAACATGAACCTCCTATTCCAGAATTATCAGATTTCCATGGCCCACAAAAGATAAAAAGAAAGAAAAAAATTTGTTTTAACATTAAGCAGACACTGCTTAGGCCATTAGTACAAGAAAATCATACTCTCTGGTGGAAAATGATTAATGAATTAATTAGAAACAACCTCAGGACCCTCAGGCAGTTAGCCAGCATTCTTTCAATGTTCTAAGTAAAACCCAAAGTTGAGGGGAAAAGAGAGGAAAATATTGAATCATTCTGGGTTTCCTGTAACAAGTTTATCACTCTAGTCATAACAGATACAGAGAGCTTTTAAATGGAATTGCCAGATATGATTTTTTTTTTTTTCAAGAGATTCAGTTCTATTCTGGCAGGTGGTTATATCCAGTTGAACTGTTCTATTTTTCTTTTTCTTTTCTTTTTTTTTTTTTAAGATTTTACTTGTTTATTTGACAGAGAGAGAGAGAGATCACAAGTAAACAGAGAGGCAGGCAAAGAGAGAGGAGGAAGCAGGCTCCCTGCGGAGCAGAAAGCCCGATGTGGGGCTCGATCCCAGGACCCTGAGATCATGACCCAAGCTGTAGGCAGAGGCGTAACCCACTGAGCCACCCAGGCACCCCTGAACTGTTATATTTCATCTGCCCTTCATCCTACAGCAGAGCCCCTCAAGCTCTGGTTCCTCCTGGGCCTCAGCCATTCCTCTTTGGTGAATTCAAAATTCTGTCTTCCTGACACCACCTGTTCACTGCGTTCTCTGCTTAAAGTTCATCCCTTCAGAAGCTGCTTTCTGCGTGGTTTCTCAGAGCCTATCATCACGCTTGCACTGGTTAGGGCCAGCAAATGCATTGAGGGCAGATTATATAGAGAGGTTTGGACTCTGCAGGTCCCTTTTATCCAGGATCTTGGTCCTTCGCGTTCTGGTTGTTTTGGAAGCTCTGAACTCCAATTTCTGTCTCCAGTGAGAAGACTATTGGAAGTTCTAGGCTGTCAGTTTCTGCTCGGACTCCACACCCCAGCAGTGAATGGGAAAATAATTTGGAAGAAGAAACAATGATTCATTTACCCTTTATAAAATTAAAGAAAATCACCCCCGGCTTGCCAAAACATCTCAATGAAGTTATATCATAGATTGTACCTTTCTCCTAGATCTCGTTCATCCTTTCTATATTATGCACTTGTAGATGGGAAGTAACACCCCAGCCAACGAAATGGCCCCATCCCACATGCCACTAGGTGTAGGCACTGAAATTTGAGGGAAGTCAAGTATGCTAACTTCTGGGTTAAAAAATTATAAACTGAAAATATGTATTGACAAATATATAAACACATTATTATAATCTGGCATAAGTTTTAAAATTCAATATATAAGAGAGAAGTATTTCAGTAAATACTGGGGTAAAAGCAATTCTCTAAAGAAGGTATTATTAAGTTTACAATAATGTTCAAATCAATTACTGGTGTTCAAAGTGACTACTGATGTTAATATTATGTATTAACAGCAGGATAGGGCATACGGCCTATGAGCTTAGCAAAAAAATTTTGAATCAGTGTCCAGTGCTGACTGATGAGAGAAATGTAAAGTCAATGAAGATGTAAATCAATAAAACCTGTATAACAGTTTGTCAATATGTAGCAAAATTTTAGATGATTGTATATTTCAAGGCAGGAATAACAACAACACTTTCCCTAAGACAAAAATGAGCATGAAAGCATGTAAGCACCATAATGTTCATCATTATTAAAAACTACCTAAAGAAAAAGAACTTCAGGGGCACCTGGGTGGCTCAGTGGGTTAAGCCTCTGCCTTCAGCTCAGGTCAAGATCTCAGGGTCCTGGGACTGAGCTCTGAATTGGGCTCTCTGCTCAGTGGGGAGCCTGCTTTCTCCTCTCTCTGCCAGCCTCTCTGCCTGCTTGTGATCTCTCTGTCAAATAAACAATTAAAATATTTTTAAAAAGTTAAAAAAATAAAGTTAAAAAGAAAAGAAAAAGAACTTCAGTGAGATAACCATTATATATATTGTGCTAGTATCATAAAATTATATGACATATTTTGAATATTATTCTCTTTATGAAAATTATTTATTCAAATGTTAAATGTACACATTTCACTTCTATGTACTTATATTGTGTGTGCATGTGCACATGTACAGGTGGTTTAGTGAGAGACAGAAAAGAATCTGGAAAGATATTTGCCAAAATGTGAACAGTGATTATCAGTTATAATAGTATTCCTGCTTTCATATTTATGTCCTTTTGAACCTACACTGACACATCATTATCACCCAGAGTCTGTCCTTTGCAATGAAGTTCACTGTTGGTGGCGTACATTCTATGGGTTGGACAAATGTGTGACTATGTGTATCCATTCATACAGTATCACATAGAACATTTTTATGGCCCTAAAAATTTTATGCTCTTTGAAGTCACATAATTTTTCTTTTAAAGATTTTTATTTATTTATTTGAGAGAGGGTATGCACGTGTGTAGGGGGAGGGGTGGAGAGAAAGAGAGAGCTCGAAGGGAGAAGCAGACTCCCTGCTGAGCAGAGATTTCCCAAGGCAAGACTCCATCCCAGAATCTTGAGATCATGACCTGAGGGGCAGACGCTTAACCATCTAGGCCACCCAGGCGCCCTGAAGTCAGATACCTCTTTGGCTAAAGCCACAGTCTCCTTTTCCCTTCAAAAATGAACATGGAATATGGACCTACATAGATAAACTTGCAGGAGTTTCAGGCTCTGCCTCAGAGCCCCTACTTTGGCACAGAGAATTCTATTTAGACTCAGAACAGTTAGTCCCTTTGAGGTTCTTCCCATGGGCAAAATAGACTAATTATCTTATATACCAATGATCTTCCTGAGTGTCTCTGAGGATATTTTGATATGAGAAAGAAAATAATATTTTTACATTGCAAGTTCTGCATTGCCAGTAACGTTGGCTGGTAATGATAACTTACCCTTTATGAATTATCATATCAAATAGATAAAAACTGGTTTGCCTGGGTAAAAGATAACATGGAAAACTTTCCTTCTCCTACTAGAAGCTCTCCATCTTTATGTAGCTTTCAGGAAGAGGGACCTTTTTTTTATTGATGAGTCTGGCAAAAAGTTAGGAAACTTGAGCATAACATTAAGCATTCCCAGAAATACATGAATCATTATTGCAAAGCAAAACATGCACTTTAAAACTGAAGGTTGGGTATCTGCACATTACTTGGATAACAGTTTTGGGATATATTTGCTTTGATATGAGTCCTGCATATTTCTGGTGACTTCTTTTTAATTTTGTTCATGTCCTTTGCCAAAATTATAACCTTAATTGATTTGTTTGCAAATTTATTTCTCTGAAGATCCTACCTCCTAATCACTATCTTCCTTTTTTCACCACATTCCCCTTCACTTTCTTACTCAGGATACACTGGAGTTTGTTCACCTTTATAAATATCTTGCTCCTGTCACTCCCTGGGTCTCCACAGGTGTTGTTGATGGAACAACACGTGTTTAGAATGTTCTTTCCCTTCTTTTAACTCTGATAAATTCATATCGTCTATAGTAAGCAGAATGCTATCATCAAAAACATCAGTGTCCTCATCTCCAGAACCTTTCACAGCATCTGTGCATATGCTACAGTGAAATTAAGTTTCAGATAGAATCACAGTTGCTAATCAGCTGACCTTAATTAGCCTGGATTATTCAGGGGGGTTCTGTGTAATCAGAAGAGCCCTTAAAAATGGAGTGGAAGAGGGAGGAGGAGGAGGAAATTTGGTTAGAAAACAGTGAGACTTTGGAGGCACAGAGAGATAAAGTGTTGCTGGTGTTGACAAGAAAAAGGGGACCATGAGGCAACAATGAGAGCAGCCTCTAGAAGCTGGAAAGGGCAAGGTAACAGATTCTCCTATAGAGCCTCCAGGAAAACAGAGCCCTGCTGAGGCTTTGCCTTTCTCCAGTGAGATCCATGCTAGAATTCTACACCACGACGACGACGACGACGAAATGGTAAGATAAAACATTTGCATTATTTAAGCCATGACGTTTGCATAATTTGTTACAGCGGCAATAGAAAACTAATACATCTTCCTTCAGACTGCAAGAGAACATCACTTCTTGATTTCCCCTGATAGTCGGATTTCCCCTCTCAGACACTTTATTAGCATAGCACTTGTTTCTTTTAGCATTTTAAAGCATGTAAAACAACCCCAATTATAATTGGGCTTATTGTTTATTGTTGTCCCCCTAACCTCGCTGGTCTGTAAACTCCAGGGTTATGGTCCTTGTCTTTCTTATGCCTACCACGCAAGTGTTAATGCCTGTGTGTTCAGGGATTGACTCTCCCCTTCTCTTCCTTGCATATATGTATGTCTACCAAAGGAGATCCGATAGACTCCCCGCGCCCCCAAAATCACAGGACAGAGATAGTCACCTTCCATCTAGTAATCCCTTTAATGGACATTCTATTTTATTTTCCTAGGTAATTAGTCATCCAGATGTAATCCCTGACTAGCAGCATCAGCATCACTTGGAAACTGCTGGATGATAGTTGATCCCAGCAATGGGTGTCCAGGTGGTTCTGAGGCAGACTGCCTGCTGTCGGCCAGATTGTTTTAGTGAATTTCTGACTTAGTAGATCTGGCGTATAGCCCAAAAATCTGCACTTCCGACATACTCTTAAGTTATTCTAATGCTGCTGGTGCTGAAACCACACTTTGGGTATCACCGACCTAGCCAGCAGGTAGGCTGGGCAATTTCTGTCAGTGGAATTTGACAGCAGAGGTCTCAAAACTTCAAAGGCCTTTATCACTGGATGTTTTGTGGTCCATGTGCCATCCTTGAGCAAAGGCTGTCCTTGTCTTTAGAGCAAGATAACATAAAATCCAGCTTAGAACTATATTACAGCAAGTGGCAATTAAATTGAACAACCCAATTAATATCTTTAAGAGTATGTAGTTCACAACTGTACATATTTAGTATTGCTTGATATTTTCTAAAACAGCAGAGTCCTTGCAAAAATAAATGCCTAGTGACTGCAAACCAGTTTGTTTTGTTCTACAACCTACCACATAATTACTTTCCTAGGAATAAATGTAAAATTCCCTGATGTTATTATATTTCTGACATAGTGACACCAATTGCTTATGAAATATTTAGAAATGTGCTTTAACAACTAGGAAAAACAACTTACTGAACATAAATTACATTTTAAGGAATGATTTGCTTTAATGCAAAATTAATAATGTATAGTTTATAGATTGTTCTGAAGTCAACCTTCACTTAGATGTTTCTGTAACTAAGAAGCATCATGGCACCAGTCTTATGGAGGGAGGGTCCTCACAGACAGTTAAGCTACTGTCTTAAATCAACGGTGCTTGTGAGACTGAGGCTGCAACACTCCGACACCTACAGTGACACATGGTGGCCCAATAAGCTGATTACAGGGGCCAGATAGGATCCCCCTGTCCTCTATTCACCTGCCTTCTCCATGGAACCAGCCCTTCCATTTCACAGCTGAGGGGATATAGCACTGAAGGTGTCCGGTGATAGGTAGCAGGTTACTTTCCATCCTCCAATAGATTCTGCTAGAAGTAAGGTGGGGTGAGAGTCTAAGAGAAAAAATACAACTTCAGGGAACCAGAAGAAGGAAGTAGATAGAGGGAGAATAAAAACATAACTCGGCATGAAAATGCTGGGAAACAAATGTGAGCATTTTGAAATAGCTAGTGATTGGCTTATAGTGACTTTAGGGAGGTAATTAGGGTAGAAAATTAAGAATAGATTTACAGGGTTTTTGTGCCTGAGATTTTGAGATCCTGCTGTTACCTATGATGCAAATTATAATGGAAGAACAGGGGCGCCTGGGTGGCTCAGTTGTTAAGCATCTGCCTTTGTCTTAGGTTATGATCCCGGGGTCCTGGGATTGAGCCCTACATGGGGCTCCCTGCTCAGCGGGCAGCCTGCTTCTCCTTCTCCCATTCCCCCTGCTTGTGTTCTCTCTCTTGCTCTGTCTCTCTCTGTCAAAGGAATGAATAAATAAAATCTAAAAAATAAAAAAAAAATTTAAAATTAAGGAAGAACAGATAAGGTCAGTGGCATTCCCACCCTCAAGGAGTTTGCCTTTTATTTATTATTTCATTTTAATTTTTAAAGATGTCTTTATTTATTTTAGAGAGAATGAAAGAGCCTGGGGCAGGGGTTGGGGAGGGGGGAGCTGACACCCATTGAGCACAGAGCCAGAAGCAGGGCTCAATCCCAGGACCCTGAGATCATTACCTGAGCTGAAATCAAGAGTCAGACACTTAACCAATGGAGCCATCCATGCACCCAAAGAGCTTGCCTTTTAATTGCTAGGACAATATAAAAGTTATAAAATATTTTTTAACGGCTATGGAATAACTGAAACCAGAATCACTACTGATTAGTGTACTGTATATCCTAGGTATGAGGTGTAATTATGACATAATTAACTCAATTGATGTGGCTTATAGAAATTAAAAAAAAAACAGGTTTAAAAAAAGCATACAAGTTAAAATGAGGCAATTATTAACTCAAGAGAAAATCTAAACATGATACAACATCTGTTTCTATTGAACAGTATTTACAAAGTTACTTTCATGTATAATATAATTTTCTGTAACTAAAATCATGATATAATCATGATATTGGCTGGGAAGAGAAAGAGGAGTGGGCATGTGTAATTGGGCTATTTCTACCCTAACAGAAAATTCGCAGTTGGTGTAAAAAAACTATTAACTCAGAGGGGCCCCTGGGTGGCTCAGTGGCTTAAGGCCTGTGCCTTGGCTCAGATCATGATCCCAACGTCCTGGGATTGAGCCCCAGTGGGGCTCTCTGCTCAGTGGGGAGCCTGCTTCCTCCTCTCTGCCTGCCTTTCCGCCTACTTGTGATCTCTGTCTGTCAAATAAATAATAAAATCTTTAAAAAAAATTATTAACTCAGAAACTGTAGCATAAGCATATTATTTACAAGTAGAAAAATAAGCACAACAACATAACCAAGAGCAACTGCCCAGCTGAAAGTGTTCAAAGTGATCGATCGCTCTGCAGAGTAGACATAAGGTGAGGACAGAACAGAATACACAGGCAATAACCCTTTCACAATATGTTCATGTAAAAAAAAATATGTTCGCCTATTGATAAAATGAAACAGAACACCTTAAAATAAAGACTGTGATGCTTTATTTTCTGTTTTGAATATTTCAAAAGTGACTTGCCAATTTATTCCACTCTCACTTCTTAAAAGAAGCAATTCCAGTTGGTGGGTATTAAGGAGAGCATGTATTGCATGGAGCACACTGGGTGTGGTACAAAAACAATGAATACTGTTATGCTGAAAAGAAATAATAATAATAATAATAATAATAAAAGAAGCATTTCATCTTTAATTTACAAAAACCCCCAACAACAAAATTCAATCTGATACCCTTGCTTTTGGGTGTGGAGCTCTTGCTCTTTTGCCTCCCAGAACCGCAGAAGCTTAGGCAGGTCCTGTTGTCTTCTCCGACTTTGAGCTTCATCCTGGGTACGAGTTCCTGTAACAGAGGATTAGATAAAGCTGTGCCTGGAAAGCACTTGGAAGCCGCCCGGCACATTGTTACTCAGTCATTCCACTCTCCATCTGTCCTTCCTACTTTTCTGAAACTCATGTCACACACACAAACAAAATAAAACAAAACAATACAAAACAAAACAAAACAAAACAAAAAGCTTTTAAGTCCATGTCCATAAATGTAGGAAGCCTATGTGACTTCTCAGTATCGTCTGCCACATTTTCATTCTCTCTTTGATATTTATAGCATCTGTTTTATTATCTGTTTTAGTGCGATCACCCTGGATGCTTCTAGCTCTACGGCCGCATCTCCCCCTTTGATCGTCCCTCCTTCTGGAAGCATTTTCTGAGGGACTCTTCATTCTCCAGCTTCATGCCAGATGACCATAGTTATCTTCGTTCTGTTCACAACCATTCTTTGACAACTGCCATGTTTGCATTTCCAGCACTGATCGCACTGACTGTCCAGTATCTCCTTTGGAATACTTCAGGTATACCACAAACTCAACCTGTCTGAAACCAAACTGATGATCTACTTCCCCTAAAAGTGCTCCTGCACTGTTTCCCAATCTCCTGGAACAGCAATTTCACGCATCCATTTACTACATCCAGAAGCTTCAGGAGTTCCTCGGCACCTTGTGCTTTGGAAATTATATCCTGCCCAGACCCCCATTCAGGTCCACCAACATATTAAAGATTTTATATCATAAATATCTTTTAAAAAGATGCCTCTCTTCTCTCTCTCTTTTTAAAGACTTTTTACTCCTTTATTTGTGAGAGAGAGAGAGAGAGAGAGAGCACAAGCAGGAAGAGAGAGCCCAAGTGTCAGTCAGAGGGAGAAGCAGGCTTCTTGTGGATTCCAGCCCAGAGTGTTGGGATCATGACCTACACCAAAAGCAGACGCTTTTTTGACTGAGCCACCCAGGCGCCTCTCCTTTCTTCTTGTACCACCATTACCAATACCACTCTAGTCCACGCCACAGTCACTTCACACCCACACTGTTCCAGCTTGCACCCTGTAATCCACTTTGCAGGGGATATCCCAAATTGTTGCCTATTGCTGTCTTTCCTCTGGTCTGTTGGGAATTTTCAATGCCTATTTTGTTGAATAAATGAATATTTCTCTGGGGTCTACTTAAGTAGTAGTGAATATCACATTAAATAATGCATATAAACCATCAAATGGATTTACAATGTTGCTAATATTGACTTGAATACCTTAGAAGTAAATCCCACTGAGTGCGAAAAGTTCTACCACCTTTTGAGGGTAAACAAATTAGATTCAAATATATGGGAAAATAAGGAGAAAGATGAGCTGCTTCAATAGGAGAGGGTCAATTCTTTCACCCTTGCATTTCTATTTGTAATAGTGTTTCTTTTTGTTTTGTTTTGCTTTGCATTTGCAGTGCTTTTTACCACTATCCTGTTGGGTTTCTGAAGTAGCTATTGATTTAAGACTTTTGATGTAAAGGCAAAAATAATTTATCTTCTGTGATAAAAGGGAGACCATGTTCATTATTTTCACTCCTGAGAGAATTAGAATTCAACTGGGCATGATGATCTGGCAAATGATCAGAACATACAGCATAAGGAACAATTGGAATGTACAAAAAAAAAAAAAAAAAAAGAAAGAAAGAAAGAAAGCAAGAAAGAAAAGAAAAGAAAAGAAACAAAGAAAAAAGAAAAGAAAGAGGAGCCATACATGGTGGGGTTCAGGGGCCAGCTCCCAGATCATGTGAGAGAAGGGCAAGAAGACTCTCAGAGCTGACTGGACCACAGGAGACCACAAAGCAACTACGTGGCTCTGAGGTAAAGTCTGGAGGACCGACTTGAAAGCAGAGTTTGTGGCCACTGTGAAACGATTATTCCATTATGCTCCATGCTAAGCAGACCTAGAATATTCCGCTTTTCAAGAGAACCAGGATGTGGGAGATGTGTGTGGGAGTTGGCAGGAAATCCACAAGCATGAGTAAATGCTGAGAGCATTAAATCTGTATGGATTATTTCCACATGAGAATCCTGAGAAGGTTTACAAAAAGGAAGACAAAGTCTTTTGGAGCGAAACCTTCCTGTTTTCAGAAGAAATCTCTCCTAAAATCACTTGTAGTGAATCTCTAAAGATACATTTCTTTGAAGTCCTAGTCTGGCAGATTATGCGTGTTGGTGGGGGTCCTGTAGTTTTGGTGGGGGACCTCACTGGATGAAGGAACACCATAGCTCTGCACTGTGTATGAAGACTGGCAGAGATGAGGCAGCTCAACGTAGCATCTATTTCTACAAAGGGGGCTGGACTGTAATGAAGGTATAGAGGGTAGGATTATTATGGTTCATTTTGCTAGTATTTAAAAGATTTAGTTTACAAGGTATGTTTAGATTTAGTTTAAAAGATTTAGTTTAAAGATACAGCTGAGAAACTTAATGTTTTGGTTAGTTATTCTGTGGATCCAGGGGATCTAAGAAAATATGGGTCACAGAAAAAAAAATTGGGGGCCATGATCTGACTTTTGATATCTCTTTTTTATGTCAGCATATTGTCCTGACTAGGATTGGCTAAAGGACAGAAAAGCTTTGATTTCCTTAATTTGGTTACATAGGGGCCCTTTGGACAGAGACATGGAATACCTTGAAAAGGGCTGAGAGAGAGCACAGTGTCTAGTAAGGGGGTGGTGACTCCATGAGTTGAGGGTCCTCATTTTTCTTTATCTTAAATTTCAATCTTGATTTTTAAGTTTTTAATCTATGACAGAATAGAATATGATCCTCCCCTTTGCCATGTCCTATTTGGATATTTCTGAATCTTTTCAGGTTTATTGTTCTAATAAATTTCTGATGAGTAGTGACCAACCCGTCCTTCTTCTGCAGGACACTGTATTGTGCAATGTGATATTCAGACCTTGAGAAAGGTGTGTGATAATGGAAAGTCATGTGCTCTGAAGCAGGGGGTTATGGTGTAGGGGAAGGAGGCAATGACCTCTCCCTTGGCACCAGGTGCCATTCATTGCCTCTTGGAACCTCTATTTTCTTTCCATTCGCAAAAAATAAAACAAAACAAACAAACAAACAAAAAAACACCCCACAAAATCAAAAACAAAAAACAGAAAATTCATCCCTATCATAAAGTTCTCCTTACTAAACATGCAGCCTCAGCCTTCATGTAGTATGTATCTGTGAAATCAGAGGTTGGCTGATTTCTAGGAAGTTAGCAGAGGGATAAGTTCATAGGTGGTATTAAGCCCTTGGGTTTGTTTGCTCCTGATGGTGTTTTGCATTTTAGCTTTCATCACACTTCTTAGGGGATCTGCGCTGTTCTTTTACCTGTGAAAGGATGGGCTTTCCTGGAGATCTAGTTAGTATTTTGTGTCCTAGATCTGCTACTTGGTATAGAACGATCCTGGGTTATTCCTCTCATAGTTTGAATGTAGTACTTGTTGATTTATGGCTTTTTAAAAATGATTTATGGCTTTTTAATGTCTGTAATTCAGACAGTGTTAGTTACAGGCTTTATCTTTCTATGATCTCACTGACTTACTCACAGGAGAGTCATCTGGCCATTCTGCTGTTCTCCAGGACTGGTTCAGCTGGAAGGTCAAGAATCCTAATTCTGCCCAGGGCTCTCCGTAACCCCTCATCAAGGGCAATCTATCCATATAACAGATGCTCTTCAGTATGCACCATCAACAAAAAGAATGTATACTTAACCTAAGTGCATAGTTGGCATTAGTCAGAGTTCTCTTGGATATAACCAAATGAACTTAATAACAAAAAAAACTATCAGCTCACTTAACCAGAAAGTCTAGAAATGATGTCTTCAGGCACAACTGCATCTAGAGGTTCAAATCTTCTCCTTCATAGTCTTCTTACCCTCCGTTCATATTTCCGTTTGTCTCTTCTTCTCTGTACATGATGATCTCTTTACTTTTTGTTATAGACTGCCTCCTTCATGTGGCCAGGGGAGAGGACCACTTCAATCACAACTTCACACCATCCTAGTTTGACAATCAGTGGAAAGAAAGCCCTGCTCTTCTCTACAGCTGCTTATCAATCCTAGGCATCTCCCACTGGGGATGGTGATACTGGGATTGACTGTTACCAAAGTGTAACTAATATTCCATCAGAAACATAGAATGAAGGAAGTGATTTCCCAAGGAATCAGAGGATGGGAGGCAAGAAATATGCCACACAATATAACTTACAGGTTACTACAGTTTGACACATAAGTTATCTTCTCTTAGAACTCTTCTGAACTGAATACCAGGATAATTTATAAGGTACCTGATGACCAACATAAGGTACCTGATGACCAACATACAACCATGATTTGGTTGATGCAGTGACTAATTGTATATGTCAACTTTACTGGTCCATGGGATACTTAAATATTTGTTTCAAAGTTATTCTGGGTCTTACTGTGACCCAGAGGGTGATTTCTGGATGAGATTAACATTGACTGAGTGAAGAAGATTGCCCTCTCCAATATGAGAGGGCCCCATCCAACCTGTTGAAGGCCCTAGAACAAAAAGTAAAGGAGAATTCATGCTTCTGACTGACTCCTTGGCCCAGGACATCCACTTCTCCTGCCTTCAGCCTTGGTTTGTTGGATTTCCTGGGTCTCTAGCTGGCCAACTACAGATCTTAGGACTTCTCAGACACCACAGTCACATGAGTCATTTCCTTGTTATCAACCAACCTCTTTATTTCTCTGTCCATACATATGTATAACATTCTGCATTTTCCAGAGAATCCTGACTAATACAATTTGGGATATTTGGGTGGCAGACAGGGGGAGGGATATCTAAACTATAATATCTGGTTGCTGTCTAATGGCTTAGCTTCAGTTTTCTGTCACTGGGATATTTTTTTCCTCACCTGATTCCAGATTGCTTTTTATGGAGTGATTATCAGAAATCAAAGTAAGAGATTTTTGTTTTGAATTTATGCTTTCTAAATGTATAATTTTACTTATTATACTATACAAGAGAATGAACTCTACCAAATAGCATAAAATGTTGAAAATTTTGTATACCTCCTGTATGATGTGTTCTGATTAAAATTCACATTGCTTTTTCTAAGAACTCAAGAGAAACACAGAGGAGAAAATCCAATGCATTAAAATTCCATGAATACTGGAGATGGGTAAATCTAGCAATTTCCTTTCAACTATGTGCTGGGATTAGAATATTATCATGTAGAAAAGATAATTCTGGCTTAAACTTATAACCCATGAAAATGAGTAAATTATAAACCTGGCAAATACATTTTCCAATTTCTAAAAGATGTTTAGAAATAAATTCAAAAGAGCATCAGTGGAAAAATGAGGAAACAGGCTTACCTTGTGACAAAATAGGAGATAAATGATAACTTTTAAATGTCATTGTGCCACACAACCAACACCTCTTTCGTGACTTTTATTAACATGCTCCTACTGAATGTACCTATATAGTTTCTTAGAAGCTCGAGATCTGAGGATCAGATTTGATATCATTCCTAGAATTATCTAGAAACGAGTAGAGTTGGTTAAAGTTCTTAGGATTTTTCCCCCAGACAGGCTAAATTTGTTGGGGGGTGGGGGGAAAGCATTTTTTGCTTTCCTAATAAGAAAAGAGAAGAAGAATCCTTTTTGGAGCTGTCTGTGGTCACAAAATTAACCATACCAGAAACACAGGGTGTTAAATTTCCTGTTCCAATTTTTAGAACAAATACGCAATTTAATACTTAAAATTTTTAGTTCATCAGAGTAATTACAATTTACATCAGTGTACACTGTATTGCAGCTTTAATTAATGGATAGAATACCAGGTAGAACAGTTTTTAACCACACTAATCTTAGTCATCAATTGGAATTAAAGAGAAAAACAAACAGGCAAATCTTGAAATGATTACAGAAATGGCATCTGAGTCACAGTTGTCAGGTCAAACCATTAAGCCAACCCAACCCATAAATTGTGGGATTATCTACATACTTCAACTGGCTATATTATATAAATAAATTATATAAATAAAATTTGGGGTGGAACTTCCCAAATCAGAGCTGCACTCTGATCTTCACTGCCTAAAGTGGGCTGAGTCACTTTCCTTTGTGCTTTGTAGAACTGACAGAAGTGGGCCTCTGGAGGGCACGTATTCTCATGTAGTGTTTCAGACTCCATTACAACAGTTGTCTCAGGTAACAAGCTGAAAGAAAAGGCACGTTGAAATGTATGCCAGCCTCCTGGATTGCTAAATTGATTGAATTTGATATATTGGAAAAGGTTCTTCCTATCTCCATATGGGGAAAAGATAGGGAATGACAAAACAAAGGCAGGGAACATAAAATGTTCCTCAGGAACTTTCTGGGCTGAAAGCTTTCCTGACTGAGACTGGAAAGTGAGAGTAGCATTCAACATGCTCAAGACCACTTCCTGCCTGACACTCCCTTCCAGCCCTAGTGGTTGGTCTTCATCCTGTTGACAGAGTTGATGCAATTTCCTCAAGATGTCTATTAGGTCAAGAACTCTATCATTCTCAAATGACAGTCTACCCCTGCTCCCCTGTCCCACCCCTCACCAAATTTCAAAGTGTTGTGTCAAATATTAAATCATACCCTTGGATCAACATGGCATAATCAGGTAATACTTTAGAAAAAAAAGATTTATTTATTTTAGAGAGGGGAAAAAGAGAGAGAGAGAGAGTAGGGGGATGGGCAGAGGAAGAGGGAGAGAGAGAATCTCAAGCGATTCCCTGCTGAGCACAGAACCTCACA
This sequence comes from Mustela putorius furo, assembly GCF_011764305.1. Taxonomy (NCBI): domain Eukaryota; kingdom Metazoa; phylum Chordata; class Mammalia; order Carnivora; family Mustelidae; genus Mustela; species Mustela putorius. Next base: position 37,068,043 of record NW_025421998.1, read on the forward strand.
TGGGGCTCAAACTCCTGACCCTGAGATCGTGATCAGAGCGGAAATAAAGAGTCAGTGCTTAACCAACAGGGCCACCCAGGCACCCCATCAGCTAATACTTTTTAAGTAAAAAGAGCATACGTTTGTGTTTTTGTTTTGAGCATCACTTTTATAAGAACTTTGGAAAAACAGTTACATAAGAAAACAACTGTGTGAAGTTTTGAAGTTAAACCTGAGACTGGGAAGATAGTTTCTATTGTGCCAAATGGCAGACCTCCATCTGCTCTGGAGTTCACCTTAACTCTCTGTCTATAAGAGATGCACTGAGAAGAACTGGAATAAACCTAAGCATCCATCTGGCTCTATTTTTGTGGAGAGTTACACTCTTTTGCCTCTAAATCTCATAGCAAAGTGGTACATTTCACATTTGAAAGAGCCACTGGAAGCCTATACTTCCATGCTTTTATTTAGAGAAGGCATTATGAGGACTTACTTTTTCCTATATGCCCAATTTCAAATTCTCCAGTCTGATTTCTCTCACATTTATAATAAGATATGAGAAAAGTTAAGTAGCTTTGAACAAGACCTTGGGGTATGCATTATACTTTAGTAGTTTTGTTTTAAAATAATTTTAGATTTACAGAGGAGATACATAAATAGAGAGTTTCATATACTCTATCATCCAGTTTCCCCTAATGTTAACATTTTATTTAATCTTGGTACATTTATCAAAACTAAACAATTAACATTGACACAATACAATTAATTGAACTATAGACTTTATTCAGATTTTCCTAGTTATTCCACTAGTAAAATTTTAATGTTCCAGTATCCGATTGCACTGTTTTTTGCTTTTCCCTTTCTACTTTTAAATAACACAATAGACACAATGTTACTATTTTTAAAAGCTTTGATATTTCACAATGATCAAAAGCTACTAATAGTCCCATATTATTTTTTAAAATAGTATTAAATTCTCATTCTTCGCCCCGGATGAGAATGGCTAAAATCAACAAGTCAGGAAATGACAGATGCTGGCGAGGATGCGGAGAAAGGGGAACCCTCCTACACTGTTGGTGGGAATGCAAGCTGGTGCAGCCACTCTGGAAAACAGCATGGAGGTTCCTCAAAATGTTGAAAATAGAACTGCCCTATGACCCAGCAATTGCACTATTGGGTATTTACCCTAAAGATACAAACGTAGTGATCCAAAGGGGCACATGCACCCGAATGTTTATAGCAGCAACGTCCACAATAGCCAAACTATGGAAAGAACCTAGATGTCCATCAACAGATGAATGGATCAAGAAGATGTGGTATATATACACAATGGAATACTATGCAGCCATCAAAATAAATGAAATCTTGCCATTTGCGACAGCATGGATGGAACTAGAGCGTATCATGCTTAGTGAAATAAGTCAAGCAGAGAAAGACAACTATCATATGATCTCCCTGATATGAGGAAGTGGTGATGCAACATGGGGGCTTAAGTGGGTAGGAGAAGAATCAATGAAACAAGATGGGATTGGGAGGGAGACAAACCATAAGTGACTCTTAATCTCACAAAACAAACTGAGGGTTGCTGGGGAGGGGGTTTTGGAGAAGGGGGTGGGATTATGGACATTGGGGAGGGTATGTGCTTTGGTGAGTGCTGTGAAGTGTGTAAACCTGGTGATTCACAGACCTGTACCCCTGGGGATAAAAATATATGTTTGTAAAAAATAAAAAATTAAAAAAAAATTTTCTAAAAAAAATAGTATTAAATTCTTACATTATATAGGCTGAACTGCTTTAAATCAGTAAGAAATTTATTGTGTGGAATTTTAAAACTTGAGTATAACCGGAAGATAGGTTAAAAAAAAAAGAACTACAACCATTTCAAGACAACATATAATCTCTTTCCTTCTAGCAAAATCCTTTTTACCTAGGAAACAATTTTCTGATAGGCTAGATTTGATTTACTACAGAAAAGCTCTGAATAATTTTTGCTAGGGATTTCCCAGGCCACTTATGGCTTAAACTAGCACTCTCTTATAACACAGATATATTTTGAGGCGCTTGGAGGCAAGAACCTGTTCTTGCTTGTTTTTGTATCTTTAACATTGCCTTAAACTTGATAAATATTTGTTGAATTAATGAACATATGAAATTTTCTAGAATCTTCAGACTGGAGTGAATTTGAAAACTTGACACTTTCAGGTTAATTAGACTCCAGAGCCTTCACCTCTGACTGCCTTTGGGATGTTTTGGTGTAGATAGTGTCAAAGAGGTTGATAGGTGATGTGTTATAGACAGCTTCATGGAAATGTCATGAACCCTTGTAGAATACTTACTGCCAGAAAACTTGCCAAGTTTTAAACGTCTGTTTCTTTTTTCTGAGAGAACTAACAAGAGGACTTACCTTCTCATAAATGTGCAATCAAAATATTATCGAGAAATGTGGTTATAGGACAATGACAAACATCAAATGAAGTACTGGTCATATCCTGCTTAGGTGTAAGCAATTTTCTAGTAGTAAAGGTATCACTCAACAAGCAATCATTCTAGGGCTTTCTATACTTTCTATATTTTCTACACTGATGTCCTAGTGCAGGACACTAGGACAGAAATGTGTCCAATGATCACTCTATTGATCTCAATGTGTCTGGGTTTTCTGTCATCTTCCTCTCTCAGTTCTGGAACTTTTATTGATAGATTATTGCAAATGTCTTTTAATGGTACATATATTTAGTTGTTTATATATTTTTAAAAATATTTTTGTTAACAATTTAGAGTATTAAAAGACTTTAAGTAGGAATGCCTTCATATAACTATAAACAAAGAATCCATGCCAAAGCCAGAAAAAGTAATAACTTTTTTTTTCTTTCTTTCTTTCTTTTTTTTTAAGCCTAAGGGACTTGAAAGTCTGAATATGTTGTCAAGTCTAATCACAGAATTTAAATCTCGTGGGTGTTAGTGTCTTATAAGTCTGGTCTATATTTTATCCAGGCAGAACGTCAGCTGTGTCACAGCGTGATGTGGGCCTCATATGTCCTGTATCACCCAAAAACACTAAGAAGAGAGCTTTGGGAGAGGGGTCCTGAGTCTATAGTGCTGCTTAAAAAAGACCGTGGCATTGGCCATGACCCTGGAAATCTGTACTACGTGAGTAGCCAGCCACATTATTTCTACCCTGTTAATCGATGCTTCTGGGAAAGATTTTGACTTGAACTACTCAGTAAGAGGTGAGTATGCCAGTATACACTTAATAGGATCTTAATAAATATTGTTGATTTGACTGGGTTTAGGTGATAGCATATGAAGAATTGGTCATAGTTTTGAGCAGCAGTGGACTTTTTTTTTTTTGGTAAAGCAATGGACAGTAAACATGTTCACCATTGCAAGTCTCTCAAACAACTCTGTTCTTGTAGCTTAAAAGCAGACATACATACTTTATTAAATATTTTATTTATTTATTTGACAGAGATCACAAGTAGGCAGAGAGGCAGGCAGAGAGAAGAAGGGAAGCAGGCTCCCGGGGCTGAGCAGAGAGTCAGATGTGGGGCTCGATCCCAAGACCCTGGGACCATGATCTGAGCTGAAGGTAAAGGCTTTAACCCACTGAGCCACCCAGGCGCCCCAGACATAAATACTTTACAAACAAATGGTTGTTATTGGGTTTCAATAAAACTTTATAAGCACAGGTGAAGGGGGCTGTATCTGGCCCTTAAGTCATAGTTCGTCAACTGGTTTTAAAATCACAGAGTGTTCTGAGTCTTTTCTAAGGCAAATCTGCATTTGGAACAGACTTAAATGGATTTAGACTCTTTAAAATAACACGTGTGCTAATTAGAACTTTCCACTTTGTTCTGCACTGTCTCCCCGATCTTATTACCTCGGAATGAGAGTCAGGTGAGATATTTGTAGGCGATCTCCTAACATACAACCAGCATATTCAATATGAAGGAAGAGATGATTTTGACTTATGACATAAGTAATTCCGTACCAATCATTTTAATTATAGGGAGGTGATTTACGGTAATGACTAACTCAAAAATTATTTTATTTTATTCACATGGACACATTCAAACTCCACTTAGTGAGAAATATTTGCAGAATGGGTTTCTACTTTACCAAATTTTTGGTGAATGTTAGGTTAATCAGACACCGATTAGGTCTCATTTTACACTTGACTGGTAAAAATATTTCTCTCCTGTCTTAGTGAAACGTGCTTTAGTTTGCCTTAGGAAACAGAATAGAGTGAACCTGTTGCACTGTCTTTGCTTACTTGCATTTCATTCTTCCCTTGCTTCAACAGTTGTGTGCCTATTGTGTGAGGAGGAGGAAGGAAAGACTAAGAAGCATATGTAAATTAACCACCTTTAAGCCAAGTAATTAAAAATGGCAATTATATATTTAATATAGTCACAAAAAATTCTGTTCTTTTCAGGTACTGTGAAATGCTTGGGCTGGGTGGAATTGAGAGTTCCTTACAAACATTTCAGTGCTTTTCAGGCAGTCGTTATTAGCAGGCAATTACTTGGTGGTTTCTCTTAATCAACCTGGTCAGGTTTAACTTGAAGTCACTTGCTTTTGTGGTTCAGTCTCATAACAGCCAGCGTTTGGTATCAACTGCTGAAATGTCCCCCCAACCCCCCCAGCAGCAATTGAAATTAATTTGGTTTTCTTCCTGCTGTGCTTACCCTTGTGGAACATTATTTCTTCTTAGTTCTTGACATATTGGTTGCTTGATGCATAACTTGTGTTCAAAGTTGTCCTCCAGCAGGGCAGCCAACCTAATCCCCAATGAAGAGACTGGTAACCCAGCATGACACAGCAGCGGACACTGAACCCTAACCCAGATCTGCGGGTCCTCAGCCCCCTTTGCTCTACTCTACCTGCCTGGTTTGGTATGAGACGCTCAACGGGGTGTTGTTAAAACTGTAATCTATGTTAACAGACTATATATATACATTTTGGTAGAAGAAGGGGAGGCTCTGAGATTAGAAAGACTTGGTGTTGCATTAAAAAAATTTTTGGGGGCGCCTGGGTGGCTCAGTGGGTTAAAGCCTCTGCCTTCGGCTCAGGTCATGATCCCAGGGTCCTGGGATCGAGCCCCGCATCGGGCTCTCTGCTCGGCAGGGAGCCTGCTTCCTCCTCTCTCTGACTCCCTCTCTGCCTACTTGTGATCTCTGTCTGTCGGGTAAATAAATAAAAATTAAAAAAAAAATTTTTTTTTTACTCCACCCCCACCCCAACTTGTATCACTTGGGCCAAGTCATGAAGTCATTCAGGTACACAGATTAACCTATGGCAAGAAACTGACCTCACAACGATTGTGGCTATTAGGAGAAAAGCCCCACATGCACCCACGCATGCGCACTGGCATACCCACGCAAGCGCCGGCGTACCGAGGTCTTCCATCCCCCACGGTAGGTGCTTCTCTCTCTCTCTCTCTCTCTCTCTCTCTCGGGAATGCTGGGGAAGGATGTCCCCCTGAAGGCACCCTGATTCAAATAACCTGGGCTGAGTGAAAGGGCAATATTTTGGTGGCCCCGTGGGCGCCTCACTGGCAATAATTTACGCGTTGACAACTATTTACATTTAGAACCACAGCTTGCTGAGGTCAGTGTAAATTTCTGGGGGCTTGTATATTGGCCTGTGTGTAATGCTAATAAACACGAAAACTTCTTTTCTATAAACATGTTCCTTGTGGACCCCTGAGGCTATAGTGCTGATGAGCTTACTTTTTTTTAATGAGAAGTAAGATGAACTGCAAGCACCCAATTAGAGAGGCTCAGTCAGATCACTAGAAGCTTTCAGGCCTGGACACCACAGAGGAGGTTTTAAGGAGTTCAAACAAGAGAAACCATAATGAGAGAAACACTGAACTTGCCTTTATTCTTAGCAGCAGCTTTGTTTGTCCTCTCTAGGCTCAGAGCTGTGTTGCTGGGACTGAACTTTTCCAACAAACTATTTTTGTTTTTCACTAGCGGTGCTCTGTGAAGGACTCTTTGAAATGCAGACTTCTTAGTCTCAGTGAGTGCAAAGCGCTTGACATGGCTACCTCTTCCTATTGCAGAAGACAGCCCCACACCTAGAACAGTTCTACTTCAGGAGCCTCATCCTTGGTATGTTAACAAAGAAAATGAGACTGAAAGTGATACTTATTAGATGGTGCTCTTGCCCATGAGTTACAGCTCAGAGACTGCCATATGTGCATCTTTTAAGATTAGTTTGTAGCTGATGGAGTTGCAAGCAGGTGATGGGGCAAAACATCAGAATAAAAGTTCTTAGAGCTCAAAGGTACCTTGATGAGCGGATATATTCTAAAATTTCAGAACCAAGCCTATTCCAGTTTAGTGCAATTAAGATTAGGACTTTATCTCTTTAATATTTTAGCCAGATCTAAGACTCAGCAGGAATTCTGATTACATGTATCCTTGTCTTTCTCTAATTGTGCTTCCCTCCTGGTGTCCTAATCATTGGTATATTCCATTTTATGCACATTTATGGTGTATTTTTCTATCTTTTTTTTTTAATGTTAGAGATAAAGATATATTTGCTTACCTCTTTTAACTTGAGTCTCAAAGCAGAAGAAATACAGTTGATCCTTGAACAATGCAGAGGTTAGGGGCACTGCCTCCAGCACAATAGAAAATTTGTGTATAACTTAACTACTCATAGCCTATTGTTCAGCTGGAAGCCTTACTGATAATAGCTAATTAACACATATTTTGTAAATTATATGTATTATATACTGTATTCTTAAAGTAAGCTAGAGAAAAGAAATGTTACTAAGAAAATCATAAGAAGAGAAAAGAAATTTACAGCACCATACAGTGTTTATTGAAAGAAATCTGCAGGTAGGTGGACCAGTGCAGTTAGAACCCATGTTGTTAAAGGGTCAGCTCTATCTGTTTTGTGAATTCATCTTACTTTCCTAGTAACCTACTTAGTACAGGTGTGTTTACCATGCACTAACACCAGCCAAACCCTTTATCATGTGCTAGGATTCAATGGTAAACCAGGCACAGACTTTTATCGCTATAACTAAATAATTAGATGAATAAGAGATTGTAAACTGTGATCAGCTGCACAGATGAAAAGTTCTGGCTATACCAAGAATTTGTAGCTGGGGAGTTGATGAAGGGTAATGCATCAGAGAAGCTTTTCTAAGGAAGTATACGTTGAACACAGAGCTGAATAATGAATAAATGAAAGCAAGGGAAGATCATTCTGGGCTATAGGAACAGCATAAGCAAAGATCCTGAACCAAAAAGAATTTGGCATATTGGAAAAAACTGAAAGCAAGAGAGTGTGGCCAGAGACGAGAAAACCAGGGAAAAATGAAAGATGACACTCGGGGTTGGTAACCCCACAGTCAAGTAGGACCATATTAAGTAAAACCAAAGACATTGGGTTTTATCTTCAATAAGATACCATTGAAGGGTTAGTAAGAATAGAGATGTACACAGATTTGCTTATAAAAGATTGTGACTACAAGATAAATTTCATCAAAGATGGGAAGATTTTAAGGTATGTCTATAAATTCTTTGATATTCCTTGCTTCAGGAAATGGAGTTTAATTTCCATTGAGTGTGGGAAGGGCTTAGTGACTTACTCTTTTTAAATAGCACATGATAGACGCGATGGTATAAAATCTCTAAGTCAAGGTCAAAAAAGACAGTGTGACACCCATCAACCCCTCTTTAATCATTTGCTCTGGAGAAAGCCAGATGCCATGTTGTGAGGAACTAAGACCTGACAAGAAACTGGGTCCTCCTGTCAAGCGTGGTGTCAGGGGGCCAAATTGGGAGCACATCCTCTAGCCCTACTCAACCCTTCAGATGATTATGGCTCCCTAACATCCTGATAAAGCCAGAATAAGCCAGTTTAATGGCTCCCAGATTTTGACTCTCAGAAATTGAGATGTATTTATCATTTTAAGGAGCCAAAATGTGGGATGATTTGCTATGCAGTCATACATAGCTAATATAGCAGGTAAACACAGAAGGAGTAGCAGGAAGTTCTTATAGTGGTCAAGCAGATGATAATGATGGTACCTTGACTTAAAGTAGTTTCTATTAAATGCCAGCTTCACTTTCTCTCCCAGGAATACACCATGGAGATTAAAACATGACCAATAGAAAACTGTAGATGTGGCTTTGAATCCAGGCTTTGTTTCTTAGTTACAGGTGATCTTGCAAAGCCTTTCTATGCCAATGATATTTTTATTCATATGATGGAGCTAATAATATTTACTTCCCTTTTAGCTTATGTGGAGGTCCATAGTAAGGTCCATAGTAAAGGTTTTGAATCATAGTAACTGCTCAGACACTCTTACCTGCTAGTTTGTTTTTGTTGTTTATTATATAGCTAGTAGTTTCTCTCTGCAAATCTTGGTTCTTTGCTATTAGACGAATCCTCATTAAATGTGGCCATGTCACTTGTCTTATCAAGTTGCATTCAGAAATTCCCATTACTTTCAAAATAAACTTTCAGTTCTTTGGCTCTGCATTGATAGTCCTCTAATCTCTAACTTGAAAGACCATCTTGCTACCTACGTGAGCCTCTACTCCATGCAAATTCATCATCTATTCAATTAATTTCTTTCTCTTTTTTTTTTTTTTGTGGCTCGTGATACTTGGTTGAGTCACTTAATTTCACTTACCCTCAGTTTTCTTATCTTAATGTTATGCATTATAAAGGGCCACCTGCCCTTCACTGTTCAGAGAAAGCATAATAAAAAGTTGTTACATTGTGACATCATCTGCAAACTCCTTCTGCTTACAAGAAGCTCTAGCAGACATGTTATACTTCCTGCATACACATACAGAAAAAGGAATGGGCCACGAAAGGGCATCTCTCTGGATCTTTCACTAGCCATGAGGAGACACTTTAGACCTCAAGTCTGGGTGATATTAACTCATTTTGAGGACTTCAAGCCCATTGGTCTCACCTCTTATTTCCAAGCACAAGTTTGCGATGTGATTAATTACTGCTGCCTGCTCAGTCATGTTTTATTGACTAATTAACCTCAGGCAGTCTCTTGCCATTCACAGGACTATCCAAAGCAGCTGCTTCTCTACACTTAGACACAGAGAGGATGAAGAGGAAGATTTCCTTCATGGCTGGGGCAGTAGTGCCTCTGCTGATGGCTGCAGAGATGACCTCAAGTCCCCAAACTGGTCTGGACCTCACTGGCCAAAGGAACCTGAGAAATGGGTATGTTGGACCCACATTGAATTCATCCTACAGTTCATCTGCAGTTTTGAGTAGTGTATTCTTAAAGTAATTTCCAATTTATAGAATCTCCCCCTACCCCCACTTGGCTCAAAATTATGTGGGCATAGTTTTTCCACTGTCCATCCACCCCAATAGGAGTTTTTTTTACTTCGGATGGGATGCCCTCTAGAGTCATTAAGCAATGCTTAAAACATTACTTATGGGTCTTTACCCCACTCCAAGCCTCTTTTAAAAAAAAGAGAGAAACTCTGAACAAGGATGCTCTTTAATTTGCCAAGGGCCCAGCCCAAAGTTTGTTAAACTTTAAATTTTTTCTTGTTTGAGTTAACACCAAAATGAATTCATTTTAGTTAAGCTAAAGTATGGCAGTGACTGCAGTGGGGTATATGATGAGGATTTTTTTGTGGAACGTTTTGCAATTTTTTAATGTTCGTGTTTCCAAAGAGATAACCCAAGCTTCTCAGCATCATTTTGCATATAGAATATAATTACCAGTAGCAAATGAATGATTTTGTTGCTCTATTGCATTAGCTAGAATCTTCTCATATCTATCCAAATATAAGTGTCACAGATTCTTTATATAATATGATTTTGTGGTGCAGTTGATATTTTGATGACCTATGAACAGAAATCTTATTGATTTGTATTATTGAGATGTAGCCTGAGTTCCAGCATTTAAAAAATGTAAACATTATATTTAAACGGATAAATAGGGAAGTACATAAATCCTAAGTATATATTTTATCAAATTTTAATAAAATAAACATACCTACATCCAGCTTTTATTTTTAATTGGTTATTTCTTTGGAATCTTCAATATACCCCAATAATTTTAAATTTCCATTAAAAGAAAAGGAACCTAATTTGAAGAATGCTAATTGTGCTATTATATATTGATTTTCTTCTTAGATTTTAATTAAGTTGATTATACATTGGGATCCCATAATATTAGTATGTTATATTCTGGGCACCGTTATTACTTATACAGATGTTATATTTTATTGTGGACATATGCATATTTGTGTGAGTGTGTGTACATGCATGCACACATGTGCATTGTGTGGGAGATGGGACTGATTTAGCCAAGTATGAAATGAAATAATTTTAGATATTTATGCTAAAAAAAAGGCATTATTCTTAGTCCTTCACACAATATCTAAAAAAATGAATTCACCTCAGAATCTGTATATTGTACATACACATTCAAGTTTTGAGTGTGAAAAGTTACAGCTGGAAGGGACCTCAAGGACCTCATTTGAGCGTGAAGAAAACCAAGCCTTTATCTTTGAGTGAGTGAACCAGGGCCACACACTGATTAGTGGTTCACATACTTGATTAGTGTTTACTGTCCTAAGGATTCAACCCCAGTGTCCTATTATGATTGTTCTCCCTATAGCAAACATTGAGAACCAAAGCTCTTGCTGGCCAACACAGAAAGAGAACTCAATTCCATGATTGAGGAATGTCTCAGAGATTTCCCCTCTTCTAACAACTCAACATTCACTCTACTTATAGGGTCCTAGCTGGGGCTGCCTCTTAGATAGGTATATGCTTTCAGGGAAATGCCAAAAAAAAATACTGTAAAAGCAAGATACAAGACTATTGTTTTGAATATATCTTGTATATAGCCTAAAAGCTATTTTAACGTGACATTCAAAATGACAATTTGGGATTCAGGTTTAAACAGAAAATTGGATTTCTGTCTTTGTTATCAAAGAGATCATAGAATTCTGATGATAGGTATTGGTTATGCACTAGACGTGCTAAGATAACATGTGACCACCTAATATTTCCATCCCGTTTAGCTACTCCGAGGCTGGCGCACCACAGGGGAAATATATTGTAATAGCTATGATCTTTTGCCGTACTCCATATGATTTTCTATCTACTCATGCAGATATGATATTTACATTGGTATAGACACACACCAGAAACTTCTTGAATGAGACAGGAAAGTAATAGATTCTTCCAGATCACAAGCACACACATAATTGTGGGAGATTTAAAATTAAGGAATATATAGGAGCTGAAGCTTGTGCCTCTTGAAAAGTCTAAGTCCAAGTCAATATCAGTATAATGAAAGTGCTACCTGTTACCATATTTCTGAGCAATTTCCTCATCTAAATGTTTCAACAGTACAAGCCAGTGTCATTTGCTAAAAGGATGTTTGCATTTCTTTACAAATATATTCTACTGGTGATGTTTCTTAAAAGTAGTTATCTTTGATTCATACCTAAATGATTTATCATTAAGTAATCTAAGTGATTTATCATCATATCTAAATGAATCATCTTATATTTGTCCTTTACTTTAAGTTGCCTAAGATTGTTTTAGGAAGTAAGCAAGATATAGAAGGGAGGATTTCTCTATTAGTTGCCAGTGTGAAGGGGATAATTCCTCTGTTATTGGGTAATTAGGAAGGTATCTGAATTAGGCAATGTTAGGATTCTCTCCCACAAATTGAATTTAGTTGGAGAATAATGATTAGAAACGTTTTGTGGAAGTTTTTAACTTCCAGTTGGGACATTGGACATTAGTGTCTCAAAGAAATTATTATAATATATCCTAAAAATGATCTGTTAAATCTAAGTTAACTTTTGGTAAAATAAACTTGCCAAGGTTAACATTGTTTATATAGGACGATGGAGTCTGAATTTTTAAAAATGCAATTACATGGAAGACTTTAGGAATAATTATCACTTAGGTTTATTTTGTTCTAAGGTATAGTCTTTATTTTATATAATCATTCACTACAATGATTGAAGTCATTTGATTATTCTCTAATAAGATCTTAGTTAAATTGATAAGACCTTAGAAAAATTTATGAAATGCTTGTAAAGTTATCCGAGGTTTTTCTCTGTAAAAAGTCTAGCCATAAATGGTAATTTAAAAATAACTCGGGTTTTTACTTGTGTTGGCCCAAGATCTTATAAATAAATTTATGTTTTCAGCCATGATGAGAAGCTGGTATTGGACTTCTCCTCCCATTTTAAATAGCTATAAAGCCTGGAGAAAACTTCTAAAGTAAGCTGATCGCAGTAATAGGACTAGAGCCAAATTTGAGCCATGATGCTTAAGTTAGGGGTTGGGGGTGGGGGATACACAAATGCCAGGAGATGGAGCCTAAGCAATGAGTGTTATATAAAAGACCAAGCACTTTTTAATTAATTAATTAATTAATTAAATTTATTGAACAAGCACTCTTTAAACATATTTTATAAAAATATGTCCTTCAACTTCTACAGCTCAGTATTAGATATACATACATATTTATGATTTTTAAATGGAGGATCTGAATATTTTTTCATTTTTAAAATTTTTCAAAATTTTTCTTTTTTAAGTTTTAGTTAGTTTTAACATACTCTACAGTATTGATTTCTAGGGTAGAATTCAGTGAATATTTTTTCAAAGAAGACCTACAGATGGCCAACAAGGACATGAAAATATCTTTAGCATAATTAATCATCAAGGAAATGTAAATCAAAACCATAGTGAAATATTCCCTCGTACCTGTTAGAATGGCTATTATAAAAAAGGTAGGAAGTAGTGTTGGCAAAGATGTGGAGAAAAGGGAACCCTAGCACAAGGGAATGTAAATTATTGTAGCCCCTGGGGAAAACAGTGTGGATGTTGCTCAGAAAATCAAAAACAGAACTATAAAATGATCCAGCAAGTCCACTTCTGGATATTTTTCTGAAGGGAATGAAAACTCTCAAAATCTGCATCCTCATGTTCATTGCAGGAAAAAAAAAATACAAAAATACAGTACCCTTCATTTAAAAATAATGTTCTACTTAGAAACTGAGACTTGACAACTCACAAGCAAAAAGAAACATTTGCTTTCCCTGTTGTGGTATAATACCTTACCAAGCTTTTCGTAAACGAAATCTTTTCCACTTCACTTTCCATCTTTGATTTCAGGAAGTCTAGAGCTAATGGGTAGGTGGAAGCGTTTTGGTATATACCTCTCATTATCTACTAAGGTCCAACTATTTTCTTGATTTCAGTCTCTAAGAAGAATTTTTTCTGTTGAACTTTGATTCAAGGAGTAACTTAATAGACAACATCTGAGTGTGAGAGTAGACAAAACACATCCCAAGATAACTAGATGCATTGGCCTGTCCAATCGGATGCTGAGCGCGTCTACCAAAGTGAGGATTGTAAGTTGAGTTACTGAGATGGAATAATTTAGGGTAGCAAGGCTACATCAGCAGTCCTAGAGGCAGAGTTCATCCTTGAATGATACCCCCCCCACCCCCAATCTGCTAGAGGCATTAAAACCAAGGAGTAAGGAAGGTTCATCTTCCCGGAGTGTCACCTTAGTTAAAATTACGAGGAAATAATTATTTCTTTTACACTTCAATCTCATAGAGACATACTGTAAAAATGCAAAATATACACAGATTTAAAACACAAGCCTTAAGAAAAGGAGCCTCTTTGGTGCACATTGTTTGCATCCCACAGGTACCTGTATTTATTCTTCACTGCCGCTAGGAAGGCGATGTTTGAGAATGGAGAGTACATGCTGTCCTGTTAGGCTGGAATTCAAATTTACCTTAGCCTCTCACTGAAGTGTCATTTTGGAGATGTTGTCTAAATGCTCTGAGATTTAGTTTTCTCCTATTTAATTTAAGACATGAATTTTTATTAATTATGCTCATATTTAATTTTAAGACATTAATACTTACCTCAAGTATTGCCACAAATTACAAAGGGGGAGTAAGAAACTTGTACATAGTTAGCTAGATGATATCTTCTCCTCTCTACTCCTGACCCCTAAAACTATGTGAATCATTTAGGCATAAGTTAAAAAGGGGGAAAAATAGGAGATCACCGTATTTTATCACTTGCATTCAAGTTTGCATTTCAAGAGTCCGTTCCTTCCCTGCTTCTTTTGTCATGATACTGTCATAAAGGCTGAGAACACACAGTTTGTTCCATATATGGCTCCTGTTAGGGAATCAGGCCTGGAAGAAGTCTTCAGTTGCTTCTGTTTTTTCAGGAAGGTGAAGCTGAGTAAAATTGTTAAATTGGAACTCGATCCTACTCCAGGAGGGTAGGACAAGAGGATGCATGAGGAAGCCAGCCAGAGACTCCCAGGGGTTTTGGCAGAATACAGGAAAGAAGGTTGGAGGACGAGTAGGAGGACTGCAGGAGAATCTCTGGAAATGTAGGAGGAGAATTTGGGGTCAGAGGATTAGTTGCTGTTCTAAGGCTCTCTGGCATCTGAAGGTAGCCCCAATGTGGGAGTGAGATGGAACTAAATACCAGTGACAGAGAAGCCATCTCTAAGCAGTGGTGATCAGCTGTCTTCCAACTGGACGGTCCATATAAGGGTGTTTGCAAGCTGAGAGTTGTAATGTGGGGACTGTTTATAGTAAATTCTGTGATCCCTCCATTTATACTGTGTGTACAAATATGGACTCTCTATTAACGATTATTTACTGAAGGCAAAGCATACCGAGGACACGAAAATGAGGCTGGACTCTTAAGATTACTTCATTTAGCAATACTTGGCACCTACCATGTACTAGGCATTGGGGATAGAAAATGAAAAGCCTAGTGCTTGCTCCCCACGATATATATTGTACTTAAGACTGTATATCATAGTCATTTCCTTCAAAAAAGTCTTCGTGACATGCATATTCTAAGTATTCATTTTTATCGATGTAAAAACATTATGTCTACCATGTTTTTGTTTTTGTTTTTTCCAATCTCCTGGTTTCTCAAAGGCTCAGGGACACCTCTGGCACTGTTTTTAAAAAATAAAAAATATTTTAAAATTGTTTGTATATATATATAACCTTTGACTTGGTTCTAAATCTTTTGAATCAGAACTTCTGTTCCTGAGGCCCAAGAAACTGCTTTTTTAGCAGACTCCCAGTGTGATCTTCTGTAATTAAAAATTGAGAACTATATAGTCAACTCTTTCTTAACATTCTCCCTTATCGTAAGATAGATGACACCAAGGACTTTAAAAGGAAAAGCAGAAGAGATCACATCTGCCATGAAATTTCCAAATACAATCTTTCTAAGTATGTGTTGGTGCATAAACTGATTTGTTTTGACTGATTTTATCAGTGGGGCCAATCCACAAAACAGCCATGTCAATCAAAAAGTCATTTCCTTTTGTTTGTGTTTTAACATTCACCAGCCTGGGGCTTTTCACAGACAAAGGTTACCTGATTACATTACTGTAGCAGGCAGTTGGGTGGCTTCTGTAGGAGCCACACTGGAGACATCCATCAAAGAACTTTTCAATGGGCAGGTCAGTGCTTAATGAAAGTGTCAGCAGCTTTCACAGAAAAGTTTATCTTGATTCCTGTTAACACTCTTGATAATAAACTTCACACTTTCTCTGATAAATGGTCTTTCTAAATTTTTAAGTAGGCAAAGGTAATCAAGTCTAAGATGACCAAGTGCACTTTTTGGAGAGTGGAAAGGGGCATCCAGAAGCCTTGTTCCCTGGGTTTTGGGAAAGAAAGTAAAGTGAAAACTAGAGTGTACTAGGGCTTGAAACATGGCGCCCAGAATCAGAGAGGCTCCAATCCAGCTATCACTCTTACTATGCCAATTCAGGCAACTTTTCAGTGTAGCCAAGCCATAGTTTTCTCATTTGTATAAGGAAGGAAATAATAACATTCATTGCATGTTATGTACTGTTTTGTATGTCTAATCCTGAGCATTTGACATGTCCTAACTCATGGAGTCCTCACAATAACACTGTAAAAGGAGATGATGATATGACCCTTATCTTACAGAGAACTGTAAGCTAGAACTCTTAACAGGGGCATAGAAAACAACTTCATAGAGTTTTGGAGAGCATTAACTGGTAAATTTTGAATGCTTAGCATAGAGTCTGAAACTTATAAATCTCTAAATAGAGATGACTATTAATATGAATTCATTATATTCACTTTTTTTTTTTTTCTTTTTAAGCCTTCTGCAATAGTAATTTCAAAATTCATAGCCTCTTTGGTCTGGACCCTTGGGCCAACAAGTTAATGAGGATGTATTGTTTGAATGTATACATAGCGCTCCCTCTTCACACTTCAAAAGGGGAATCCATTGGGTTTCTAACGTTGGTTCCAGGAGATACACTCTTTATTTCCTCAGTATGCAATTCTGAAGAATTATCCTGGGCAGGGCCATAAAGCACATACTATCAAGGAGAGGTTTTTTCCAAAATATTACTAATCAATCATTTTGATTATTTCCAAGGAACCACATAGTAGGTGCTTTGGCTGGATTGATGCATCTTGGATAATTGATCCAAATGTGAGTTCCAGTGGTTGGTTGCCTGCAGAAGGGTAGGGCAGGAGGCAGTGTGGTATAAGGAAGAAGCCAAATTTCTGTCAGATACTGGGGAGAAGAGAGAGAGACCTAGAACTGGATCCTGAGCTTTTTCCCTCCACCTAAGAATTGTGTGATCTTGGGCAAGCTATATCAAGTACTTAACTTAGAAGTACCTCATAGGGCTATTTTGAGAAAATAAATAGGTGAAGTTGTAGAGAGCTCCTAGCATGCTTTCTGTCACATAACAGGTACTCAGTAAATAAAACTGAAGTATCAAGATTGTTTTTATTATTAGCACTACCTACCAATAATGTTTTAGACACTCTGGATAGGATAAGTGGCCAATCTTACGAATGGGGGGCCAGTATAGACAGAGATTACAAAGTTATGAATTTTAGTTAGGCTAGAGTATGACTGAGTAGCATACAAAAATAACTGATTTGGAAGGCCATAATCATTTCTTATTTTCTTTCACTGAACCAGTAAATGCGGAGGCTTTTGGAAATGAGAAAGAAGAGCTGGGTCACTGATACAGTACTGCTAGGTGTCTTGATAGGGAGTCTTTTTGAGAGCACCTACATAAAGAAGTTCCTTCATAATGGGAAGGCAATGGAAGCTGTCTGTGGCCCTAAAAGTTGTGGGAGCTTGTTCTCAGCCTCCTGAAATCGAAGGGTGTTGACAGAACCACAAAAGGCATGCCTGTGTGGCGGTATTATGGGGCCGAGGCTCTAGAACAAAGGTTTCCTGTCTCTGCAGTGGTGCCAGGCCCCACGTCTGCCATAAAATAGAAGAATGGACAGACCTAAATGGGTCTTCTGACTTAGACATACAGTGGATTTCTCAGTGCTAACCTGTATGGATCGAAAACCTAAAATGACTCCCTGATACTTTCAGGCTTTGTAGACTTGACCCTCACCCATGATGCAGTAAACCACTCTTGTAACATTGGGGGGAAGTTGGTCTCTGATGGTCTAACATGGTCTCTGATTATATGTCCTGCGTGGGAAGTTGTGGAATGAACAAAATGTATATAATATTACTTGCACACCCAACTGTAGAGTAAGATTTGTATTTTCGACCTATTTATTCAGACAGTTGTAGAGATCTGTTGTTGAAATCAGAAGGAGATATTGAGGGGCGCCTGGGTGGCTCAGCGGGTTAAGCCTCTGCCTTCGGCTCGGGTCATGATTTCAGGGTCCTGGGATTGAGCCCCACATCGGGCTTTCTGCTCAGTGGAGAGCTTGCTTTCCCCTCTCTCTCTGCCTCCTTGTGACCTCTCTCTCTCTCTTTCTCTGTCAAATAAACAAATAAATAAATCTTTAAAAAAAAAAAAGAAGGAGATATTGAAGGTATAGTAAAAGTTGCACTATTTATTCCTTCTACCTTCGCTCATCTGACACCAGAGACCTATGTGCTCCTGCCTGAAATGCAGGTATAGAAGAACCCAGTTGTACCTCTAGCACAATGGTTCTCAAACTTCAGCAAGCATCAGAATTAGCTGGAGGGCTTGTTAAAACAAAGGTTGCTGGGCTTCACTCTCAGAGTTTCTAATCTAGTAAGCCTAATGTTGCCAGAGAATTTTATTTCTAACAAGTTCCTAGGTAATGCTGATCTTGTTTCTTCTGGGACTCCACTTGGAGAACCAGACCTATGGAAGGCAACATAGGCTGGGTTTGAGTTTTCATTCAACCTAATTTTTAGAGGAAATGTATTTCTTATGTATCATGAATTTACTTTTTTGCTTTATAACACTACCCCCTCCATGTTCTCCACTACACATAATTGTGCAAGTTGGTCTCCAGAGTTTTCTGTTTTTAATGCCTATTATTCACTTCAGGTTTTATGACAGCACTAGATAAAATTATGGTGCTTTTCTTTCACTTTTTAATGCTTTTTTACTGTTAAAAAGGAACTCTGAACTTGTTCTTTAGTAGCCATAAGTATAATACATTGAACTTGAGAGTTCTAGGTTCTGAACAGGGTAGGAAAGAGACTGGAATTTGTAAGGTATAAATCAATCTCTCTCTCTCTCTCTCTCTCTCTCTATATATATATATATATATATAAAACTTGTACAAAGCCATCATTTTATTTTTTTCAAATACAACCTACCCAAGTCTCTTATCTGAGTTGGTTTTAAAAAGCTATTTTGTGTGAAAAATTGTATCCAATTTTTTTCTATGCCCTATAGATATTCTTTCATGGACTGATGAACAGAGTATAAAATCTGTTAGAGAAATTAAATAGTGTAGTGGGTGAAAGCATGGGCTTTGCTGACAGATATACCTCGGTTTGAATTTCAGCTCTGTCCCTTCGTAAGGGTGACCTCAGGCAAGTCAATTTTTCCTCTTTGAACTTCAGTTTTTTTTTATGAGGTAACAGATAATGCCTTCTCTTTGGCTTATTGTGAAGGCTGATTTAGATGGTGTGAGTACTAAGCATTCTATTATTTCTTAAAGATGGTCCTTGTCCCAAACTATTTTATGACCCCCCCCAACACTCTAGTTTATAGATTAAAAAGAAGCAGCTCTGTGGAAAATTAAAGAAAAAAAATTATTTCCATATACTAGATATTAGGAGAAGGTACTTTTATCAAACTCCATGGTTTTTACTTGTTATGATAGAATAACTATGTTTGCTTAGTGTTTTCTCTTTTTTCTGTGGTGTTTGCCTGAATCAACATTAGCTAAGAGAATTCACACAGTTCAAATAAATACCAGAGGGCTGGAGAGGACTTTTCTCCAGCCAAGTAGATCATGTTGGAATGCTGAGTTAACATTTATACACATGAAAACATTTGGATAATATCTCTTGCTGCCAATATAGGCTATTCATGGTCTGAAAGTATTTGCAGCTTAATGAGACAAACCTGAACAGAATATAATACATATATATGTGCGTATTTATATGAATATAGTGAAAAAAATACTGTACACACACACACACACACAATGAAATCATTAGTGCCAATTTTTATCAGCTTTTTTATCTTTTACATGCATTTCATAGCATTGTACTTCTTGGGCTTTAATTCCAGGTCATGTGAACCTAAATGAATCTGTTCAGATAGGGTATAGCCAACAAAAGAAAATGATGCCAGTTAATTTATGACAAAACCAGATGTGTGTGTTGGGAGGGGCAAAGATGAAATTGGTTGGCAGGCTATAGAGTAGCTCACAAAATTAAAGAAGGTAGTTGACCAGGCCAGGAGGGAACATGAAGCAGAAGAGCTCAGACATCCTGATGAGCAGGCTAACTTTCTCCTGAGCACCAACAGCTTCTCCATCTGTGAATCATTCTGCTGGAGAGATAAGGGTCCATCTACCTTGTCTAGCTCGGGTCAAATACTCACCTGTAGTTAGGGGAGGGCAGGGAACATTGATTGACAGTCCCACATATGCTGTGGCACACACTTTCTAGTGGTGAGGGGGACTACACCTCCCCCCCAAATAGCCTGCTTTTACCACACATAAAAGGAATTGATGCAAAAAGAAGTGTATTTTATTGGTACAAAAAACCCCTATAAATGTATTTGTTTACATTAGTTGATATAGCATCTTCATTTAGCCTGAAAGAAGAGATGCCATAGGCTTAGAATAACAGCTAAAAATATCTTAAAAATATACCTTTGATCCTCAACATATCCAAATTCATAAGCCATCATACTATATACATTGCATTATCTGAAAGTTAATATTTAATGTAAATATCCAAGATGGCAAGATAAAACTCATTAAATGGAATAATGTTCATTTGAAAGGTTAATTTATTCATACCCAGTGCAATGGCTATTTTGGTGTTCACTTCTAATAGCAGCCGCAATAAAAACTTTGGCAATGCTGTTAATTTATTGAAGGCTATAGCTAGTAAATATTTAATACAGCCCCAAACATTTTAATCTCCTTTCCATTAATATTTTACCTAACAGTTTCTCTCTCATATAATCAATTTAATATTTTTAATGCTTAATATTTTAATTGGTCTTCAATTTGGAAAGATGGAATAGGAATTTAAGCTTAAGATATGAAATTGTATCTACAAGCTAAAGAAAAAGTTAAAAATATGTAAACTCCTTAGGAAATGGAAAATGACTCATTCTAAAATGTGTGCCATAAATTTCATATTAAATGAACAGTGAATCATAAATGTTTCTTCTTTCACATCTTTAATATTCAACAATTATGTCTCTCCTTAGTATCCTTTGGCATTAAATGTAATTGACCCTGGTTGTGTCAATTAGAGGCACTTGTATTATTTATGGATTTTTTATGAATCGTCTTTATCAGGTCTGTAGAGCTTTAGGCCACTTGCTTATTCATCACCTTGTTCATCAAATCCTCATCTTAAAATATGGGGATTTTTGAAATAGCTTTTAATACAATAAAACATCCCCTCTTTTAAAACAATAAAACATCCACATCTTACTCCTATATCATAATGTAGTTGGCAATCATTTTCTGCAAAGGACCAGATAGTAAATATTTTAGGCTCTGTAAGTAACATACTGTCTCTGTCACTTCTTAACAATCTTTTAAAAATGTAAAAACTATTCTTAGTTGAATGGCTGTAAGCTGCATATGACCCATAGCCTTAGTTTGCCTACTCCTGTAATGCATCATTTTATGAGAGGTTATATGTCCAAAAGGCTATCAGATACATTTGTAAGTTTAGTAATTTTGAATAAACACATAACCACCATTTAAGAAGTGGAACATCATAACCAGTGCCTCAAACTCTTCTCATGTGTTACTTCCAGAGTTAATATTATTTTTGGACATTGTCCTAAATTAATACTTATTAAGGATGTGTCAAGTTCCAAGCACTCTTCTAGGTCCCAAGGAGCTTAGATCCTAGTGATGAAGATAAATAATGCATATATAAGGAGTAACAGAAATTCAGTATTCGCTGAAGGTGGAAAATGATGGTGGCTTGAAGATGATCTGGTAAGAATAGGGGTATATTTTTAAAATAGTGCCATGAAACTTACTGATGGATCAAATGTGAAGTATATAAGAAAGTGAGAAATCAGGGATCACTACAGTTTTGACCACAGCAATTGGGTAGAGAGTGATGCTATTTAATATATTGAGGAAGAATTTGAGAGAGGCAGATTTTATAGCAAAACTCAATAGTTATGTTTGGGGACATGTTAAGTTTTATGCTTATTCGATACCCAAATGAAAGTGAAAATAGATACTTGGAAATTCAAGTCTGCAGCCACAGAACTAGATGAAATTACTCAAGGAAAGAGCAAGATAATCCAAGTAGATGAAAAAGGGCTGAGGCTCCAGGAACAAACCCTGGAAGAGGACAAGTCAGAGGGAGATTGGCAAAACATGCAAGTCATGATAGGTAAAACACTAAGTGGGTGTGGAGGGGATCTTGGAAATTTAGGAAAGAAAGGAAACAGTGGTCCACCAAGATTTAAAAAAAACGCAAAAGCTCTTAGAGGTTGAGCAAAATGAACTCATTTTTTTTTTTTTTAACCTTGATAATAGCCAGTGCGGAAGAGTGGTGAGGATAAAAACTGAAAACCCAGTTGTATTGAGCTAAGCAGAATGGCAGATGCACCCTTCAAAGGAGTTTGCAGTGAAGGGAGCAAGGAACAAGGAAACAAGGTGATAGCTGAAGGAAGTAGGAGTTAAAGGGAACTTTTCAAAAAAATCTAATATGAAATGAGCTTTGTGTATAATTTTAAAATGAAAGGACTTTAAGAGATGTTTTAGTGATATCACGCTAGATCTGCACCAGTTATCTCATGCTGTATCACAGATCACTCCAAAACTTACTGGTGTAAAATAAGTATTTATTGTGCTTAAGTAATTGTGGGTTGGAAATTTGGATTGGTCTATACAATAGGGATTGGCAAAGATTTTCTGTAAAGGGCAAAAGACCAGATATTTTAGGCTTTGCAAGCCCAGTGTTCACTGCCACAACTATTCAACTCAGTCATTACAACGCGAAAACAGCCATAGGTAACAGGTGAAATAAAGAAGGCGGGTGTTCCAATAAAACTTTCCTTATAGAAATAGGTGGAGGGCTGGATTTGACCTGCAGGTCCTCATTTGCAGACTCTGGCCCAGAATGTCTGCGGCCCCACCTTGACAGCTGGCCTGGAATGCTGTCGCTCCTCAGGCATCTCTTTCTACTTCAGTATGATCTTTCTACATGATCATGGAAACACGGCAACTTCAGGTTAGTTACACTCTTAAAATAGAGGCTTGGGGCTTGAAAGTGAGTGTCCTAGGAAAAACTGGCAGAATCTGCATGGCTTTTTCTAACCTAAGCTTGGAACTCATAACTAGGCTTGGAACTGTGCCATATTTTGTTTGTTGACATAGTCAACAAACAGTCACCCAGATACAAGGAGAGGGAAAGGAAGAAAATGTTTACCTCTTCCTAGGAGGAGAAAGCGTTTATGGACATGTTTAAAACCTCCAAACTTTCTAAGAAATAAGCAAAAGGTCAAGAACCTTTTTTTTTTTTTCTAGAAGGGAATTTTAAAATTTCATAATGACTCGGGTGATTTCAAAATATTGGTTGAAAATGGAACGTTGTGGTCACACCGTCATTTTAAAAATTTTCTTGGGAATAGTACTGGAGAAGAAAAATGGCTTTGTGCGGAACTCAACTCTGATGGTGCTTAACTGCATTCAGATTGCCTATTTTACAAAAGAAGGACACATGTAGCTGATCTCCTTATCTTTTGAGTGTGTAGACCTCAAATTACTTGCTATGTTGTGGTTTTGGTTGGGCTACTGAACATGAAAATGAATATCTGACTCTTAGAAATTATAAATAAGTTTATTCAGGCATCTGTGGTAGGCCAGTAACGGGCCCAAAAATGTCTGCATCCTAGAAACCTTGAATGATATTTTCTATGGCCAAAGGAACTTTGCAGATACCATTTGGGATATTGAAATAGAGAAGTTCTCCTGGCTTATCCAGATGGGCCTTAACCATAATCACAAGTGCCCTTACATGAGGAAGGCAGGGGGCGACTTGACTAGATGTGGGAGATGTGATGATGAGAACAAGAGGTTGGAGCAATGCGAGGAAGAAGCCACAAGCCAAGGGTTGTAAGTAACCCCTAGAAAATAGGAAAGCTGAGGAAAGAAATTTTCTCTCAGAGCCTCCAGAAGGAAACTACCCTGCCTACACCCTCACTTTAAGCTAGTGAAACTGACTTCAGACTTCTGGCCTCTAGAATTGTATGAGAATGAATTTGTATGGTTTTGAGCCATTGAGTTGGTGGTAATATATTACAGCAGTCATAGGAAACCAATGCAGACTTCTATAAAAGTTCATGAAGCATTTGGCTGACACACTTGTTGGCACATGACATAAATTGTAGTGAGTTGGGCATTTACCATAAATCTGTGAGGGTTAAAATGAAGTGCTTGCTTATAATGGAGTGCTTATAATGGAGTGCTTGCTTATAGCAGTTGCTCCAAAGATACAAATCAAGCAAGATACCTGTTAAGTAAATAATTAGAAAGTAGCGGACATGGTGTGGTGTGGTGAAACCAGAAGCTGAAACTCGTAAAAGCCACAAGAAGGAAAAGGCACAATGAAGCAGGGTTGAAACTGGAAAGGCCCCAGGAATCTGAGAATGGAGTCTCCCAGGGAGACTGAAGTGCAATATCTTAGGGTCCGTTGGAGGCAGGATGACCCAGTACTTGAGCCAAGCCCCTACTGTGGGGTAGAAAGATAAGGTGTGACATTTATTCCTTCAGTCCTAATGGTGACATTTATTCATTCAATCCTCATGGCTCACCATGTTCCAGGCACAGGCTCTCTCTAGCCCCCAAGGCACAGAGTGAGGAAGGTTGACCTCAACAAATACACAGGGAGGTCAGAGTCTTCTTGATGATCCTCACTAACTGAAAATTGTTTCAGTTCTTTTTAAATGGCAGTATATTAAATGCCAAACACTAGCTTTAATGCTTTAAGGAAATTTTTACATGGTAGCTCATACAAAGCTAAAGATTAAAGGGGGAAACACTTTCTGGTTCATAATACTTAGGTACTTTACAGCATCTTTGTTTACATTACATCAGCTGTCTCCTAGAAGCAGCAAAGCACAAGGCCCCATAGCATGGATTCTGAAGCAGGAATGCCTGGGTTTGAATCCCAGATTTGCCATTAGATTGGTGAATTTGGACATATATTATTCGACTCCCTCATCTGCAAAACAGAATAATAGCATCTATCACAAATTGTCATAAGAACTGAAAGGGTTAATAACTGTAAAGCACTAACAGTATCAGGGCACAGTAAGGGCTACATATTTGTTGAGTAATAGTATTAAAAACGTTATGACCTTAAGGTATTAAAAACTTCATGGATGAAGTTCATAAGAAAGCACATTCATTTGCACTCTGTAAATTGCTTAGCTTTTTCAGAGGTTAGCACTTTCCTGCTATTTTCCACGGTATTTTCCACGGTCACTTTCTAAGAGTCCCCATGACGAATTTCTCCTTCCCATTCAACAAATGCCGATGGAGCTCTGGCCTGTGAAAACCAGTGAACCCGTATGTTGCAAATGAGTGTCAGTAATGGCAATAGTGAGGGTTTCACAATCTGTGAGTGAGAAGCAAGCTCACAAATGCGATCAGAAATGAGGCACTTCTGCCACTTCCAAATCCCTTCAGACCCTTTCAGACTATAATAAAGTGCTGGGAATGTGAATCGTAGCTTTTGCCTCAGGGTGGAGAGGTGAAAAGCTCACTGGCTTTGCTAGTCTGACAGAACTGCATTCGAATCCTGCCCAGTCCTTACTAAGTACAAAGCAGACAACTTCATGAAACTTTCTTAATCTAAAAGGGCCATGTTGGCTGAGTCCTAAAATAAACATATATAAACTCCATAATTTAGCAAAGGATCCCTCTCCTTGGCTAAGTAGCAACAGACTGTATGTAGTTTGGGTGTTCAGAAGTTGGAGAATCTAGGGATCTAGATACACAAGTTTGTATTTTTCAGCGGAGAAAGGAAAACAGTGCTACCTTAAGCCTGGTTTTTTGGAAGCTTTTATTGGCCAAAGCTTTCTGTCTTTACTTTCATTTAACCTTTTAGAAGTTGATAGCATTCAGCCATTTCCTTTGGCAAATCTGACACATACTAAAGAGAGAGGATATACTTATTTTTCAGTTTTTCTAGTGAAAGTGGATGTGTAACATATAAAAGAATGATGACTAGTCAGACAGCACTTTCCAGTAACAAGGTGTCAGGCACCAATTTCAGATTTTATTCCCTGTTTACCTCACCATGGACCCCAGAGGAGGAACTGACTCTGCAAACAGCTAAAATCATAGTCATTCTCTTCATTTCCTGTGTGACCTTCCCCCTCTCCCCAGTGAATAATCCCATAATCAGTCAGTGTCCTGGGTTTATTTTCTTGCCAAGGAACCTGAGAGAAAGAGTTTTTTTTGTCTTTTACATTTTGGCCTCTTCTTTCCAAAGGAGACAGCTTTTCAGAAAGACTTTCACAGTATCAGGTTAGTCATCTAAATGTGGTGATTTCACCCTGGGTATAAAGGAAAAGGGAAGAGAGCTGAATTAGGATGAATTACTATGGAACACCTCATTTTTTATTACTTTATATATTCAGTGATAAGAATGGTCTGTAAACTGGTGGTACAGATCACTGTCGAACAAGCATTATTATCCATATTTCACAAATAAGAAAAGAAGAGAAAAGGCATAGAGAGGTTAAATGATTTGTCTGTGGTCACAAAGCTTGTTAGTAGCCACCTCAGAACAAAAACCTAGAACGTGGGGTTGCAAGTTCTGGACTGTTTTTCTTTGCCATTCACTCTTGGTAATTAATATAATCAAAATCTACTTAGAGATATGTGGGTACAACAAAATAAACTATTGTTTCTTTTTGTTGGGGGAGTTTGTTTTGACCTGGATATTAAATTTCCCCAAGTCCCAGTGTCTTTTGTTATGTCTATTTTGATTTTCCGTTTCCTTTTAACAATGCTTATGGCTTTTAGACTGTTGATTTGCTTTTAGGGAGATAGCTTTAGTAACTACCCAAGAGGAAGTCATCCAAGTGGACATCCTGCGGAACTCAGAAGCAAGGCTAAATAAGCACTTCAAATATGCAAAGAATGGGGGGAGCTTAAAGCAGACCGAATGATTTGTTTTACTCTTGGGTCTCCCTAAAGGAAGAAGAATCCCACCTTTTTAGACCCCATTTGGATCTCAAGTGTAAGAGTCCGAGACCTGTTCTCCCTGCCTCTCTCGGCCTGCTTCTTTCCAATAGCATGCTCTCTCCACCATAATTCACTCTCTTCCTTATTATACTTTTGTCTTGTTCCATTAAATAAGGGACTTTTCCTTTAGTCTTCTTCTAATATCCCAGGATCAACCAATAGGGATATAAACTGGCAAGTGACCTTGGGTCCAGAGGTCTGGTGGGTCATTCCCTAAGACTAAATTCAGGGTAACTTTGATGTGGCTATTAATCTCCTTTACAGTCCAGGTAAGAGGCTAATGGCACCTCAGAATAGTAGGTCATTAGGAAAGTAAATGAATCTTGGAAATTCTGAATTCCCAAAGCCATGTCACTATATTCTTCCATCTCTTAAAGTCTATTCCTTGTCAGCGTTACAATAACACTTTCCATTCCGCGAAACTAAGACTTGGGAAACAGAATACTGCCGCATTATCTGTGTGGAGGCCGAGAATATGAAAGGCCATCCCACCTCAAGTTTAGCTGATGTGGGAAACAGAGGCAGAAGAAAATCATTAAAATTCCTTACCTATTGACAAGCCCTTGAAACAGACAGAGTGGCTCTCCCCTGGGGACTTAACTGCCCTCACCTGGAGGTTTCGCTAAGGACAATCCTAGCCTGACCCACCCCCTACCCCAACAGGTCCGACCAGGACCCTGTAAGTCTACTTTAACAATTCCTTTCAGAAACTATCTCTAAACCTCCAAGATAGTGTCGAGAATCATTCCCAAGCATATGGCCTGCTGATAGAGACATCTAAAGGGTCTCAGGAGAAGATTTTTACTACTGGTAATAAATAACCTTTCTCCCAATAATAGCTAGTCCTTCAAGGTCCTGGAGACCTTGCTTCCAAAATTCCTTAGAGATTTACATCATCCATAATCCCTTTTGTCCTCACCCACCGAGGAGTCCACCCCTACTCTGCCTTTAAAAACTCTGACTGTAATCTGGTTCAGGGTCCAAATTCCCCACTCCGCTGTGTTGGGTTTACTTGGGCCCAAGATTAAGCTTGTCAAATAAACCCTCGTGTGATTGCATCCATGCTGGGCTCCTTGGTGGTCTCTTGGACATGAAAACTCGGGCATAACAATCTGGGGAAACTTTGTCTAGTAGAGGTTGTTTAGTGTTGTGTTGTGTTTTGTTTTGTTCTGGAGTCTGAATTGGGTCACCAGGGGGTGCATGAATGAATGAGAATGTCATAAATTGTCCTGTGATTCTAACTGATTATGCTAAACTTTCTCAAGGGATCTCAATTCTCCAGGGAACTTTGTCCAGGATTTCTCAGTTCTTTTGAGACACCATCCAAAAATGGTGAGTTGGATAAGAGAACTCAAGAGCTGCATGCAACTCCAAATGTTCTTCTAGATGCAGCTCTATTCATCGTTTGCTAAAGGTGGTTGATATTTAAAAAATCCCAGCCCCATGATAAGGGTTTTGATTTTGTTTTGACTATTTATAGCTCTTGATATGGAAATTGGGGAATAATCATTTAATAATGAGAGCTTGACTGATAGAAACACTCTAGAACCTGATTGGTGGAGCCAGAGAGAGATGCCATTTCCTAAGAAACAGATAATAAGGAGATTTAGAAAGCAGTTGCAGAATGAAAAGCAGAGAAGTGATGATTGATAATTCAGAAAGAGAGATGTTGGGACTAGAGGCATAGAAGAAGATCTGGATAGTGATTTTAGATATCTAATAATAAAGGAAAGGGGATCCATTGGCTGAGAATGAAGGAGTAGCTTAGACTTGATCTGTTTTGTTCTACAGACCAATTAGCAAGGACCCAACTTTCCCAGGGACCAGATTTAAGAGAAATAAAATTGGTTTGGAAGAAAATAAATCTGGCTAATTAAGGTATATCCAGCTAAATTATGCCATTAAGTTGACTATAACTCATTTATATTTTATAATATATTAGTGTGTAGTGAGAAAGATCTTGTACTATAAACTGTAGTTATGATTTGAATGACTGGCCTGAGCAGGTCGTGAAGGAGGGATCACGTATCTCTTGTTTGTAGCCTCCACATCTTCCTAAAAAGAAATAAAATGTCTTAAATCTTGGTTTGCAGTAATGGAAAGGATTAAGAGTAAATACAGGGTCTCTCCTATCTGAGTAGTGAAGTATTGTTAATTTATATCAATGCCTTCTAAAGATGCTATAAATTGAGGATCCTTTAATGATTTTTTTTTTTAACCCATGGGTGTTAAAGAGTAAACTGTTGCAAATAAAGCTTGATCCTATTCTTGATGATGTTATGTTTTTAGAATAATTTTTGCAGATAGAGTGGAGTATAACTGACCATATTTTCTTTCTCATAAGTTGGATTAATTCTTTAAAATGATAGCAAGAAAAATCATGAAAAGTAGCCCAACCAAATACTCTTTCTTCACTTGATGTCTCATTGCTTGGCAATTTTCTTCACTGTCATTTTTCAGTGGAAAAATACCTGAAATTTATCTACTGAAATTCAGCTGAACAGAGTAGTTTAAAAAGAACCAATAGCATGCTAATAATAAGATAAACATTCAAATGCAATACAGCATTTGTTTCTAATTACCACTTCATCAAGTCCTAGTTACAAATTAAGTCTCTTTCATTTCAATTAACAATTTAATGGTGCTTTAGAGATAAAGAATGTTCTAAAAAGAACCCAAACCTCTGATAAAGCATACCCAATTTTCTCCCAAAAGAAAACATGGTAAAGACATCAAGCTATGGGATAAATGGTTTGTGGACTGTACTGGGCACCACAGGTAGGAGATATAGATAAGGTAGATAATGTGGTTTTATGGTTGTTTGTTTTTTTTTTTTTGTTTGTTTCTTTGTTTGCTTTGGAGGGGGGGGAGGTTGTTTGTTTTGTTTGCTAGGAACCTCTCCTATTCTGTGTAAGTTGTCTCTTCTGATATCTTGTATGGGGGAAATACCAGCTAGGCAGCCATGCAACTATCTAACAAATACTTATTGAGTATCTCCTTTGTGCCAGGCACTTAAGTGCCAGGTCATGAGGATTTGGTGGTGAGTAAGATCTAGTTCCTTCCCTCAGAAACTTCTGTTCTTTAATGTTAGAGACCGATATATAAACTAATAGTTATAGTGTAATGTGTCTAAGACAATAACTGAAGGAGAAGAGCTATAATGAAGATTGATAAATTCATTTCCTCCAGTGTGTCATATGATTTCATACAAAGGTTTTTAAATTGACAGAGAAATATTCCACTCTTCCACCCCATCTCTCTCTCTTGTCTGTCTCTGTGTCTCTCTCTCTCTCTCTCTCTCACACACACACACACACACACACACTGCTATGGGTGAAATTTCAGGTGTATTATTTAGTGGAGTTGGTGATATGTTAATACTCATACAGGGAACCACAAACACTAACTATCCATAGCCTTGAGCTTTTACAGATTTGAAATTCAACTTTTGACTGGATAAAGCCATAGAATGTTAGAGCTTCAAGGAATTGCTGAGTATATCTGATTGACTCATTTTACAGTGAGGAAACCGAGACCTAGAGAAACTAAGCCATTTTCTCGAGAAGACCTAGGGAATCATTGGAAGTCAACATTAGAAATCTGCTCTCCTAATCCTTAATAAAACATATTGGAGATATTTTGTCTTTACTCACAATGCAGGCTTTTGCTTGGCATTGTCTAATTTGACTTCCCTGCAGACTCAGGATCCATAACTCTTACTCTCTCTGCTATGATGCTGATGAAACCTTCCACGTCAGCAGCCACATCTGCTAAAGGAAGTTAATACTTCACCTTTTTAAAATAGGAACAGAGAAACTCAAGATAGAAATTCTGAAAATTCTTGAGTAGTGTCTTACAGCATTTTTGAAGGATGTCATCAACCTGAAATAAATGTCTCCTGGGCTGGTATTGGTAATATATATTTTGTCTGATTCATGGATAGTGTATTAGTTTCCTATGGTCAGTATAATAAATTATCACAAACTTTGTGGCTTTTTAAAACAATAGAAATTTATTTTCCCATAGTTCAGGAGGCCAGAAATCTGAAATCAGTATTGCTGGGCTAAAATCAAGATATTGGGATGCCCACCACTGGCTGTTGTGCAGTGGTCCTTTCCTTTCCAGCTTTTGATAGCTGCTGCTATTCCTTGACTTGTAGCCAAGGCACTCTAATCTTTCTCTGTGGTAATATTGCATTCTCTTCTCCAGAGGACACATGTGAATGCCTGTGGGATCCACCCAGATAATGCAGGATTATCTCCCCATTTCAAGATCTTTAGCTTAACCACATCTTCAAAGTCTTTTTTTTTTTTTTTTTTTTTTTACCAATAAGATAACACAGGTTCCAGGTTTTAGGATGTGGATATTTATGTGTGTGTGGGGGTCCATCAAAGGTGGATAACAGGTTGTCCATTCTTCAGTCAGAGACCATGACACAGAATTTCTTCTCACTTTTTTCCCTATTAATTTTGCACATAATTACTTTGCTTGGATCTTTCAAGGATTTGTACTAATTTTTTTTTTTTTTGCTACACTTCTAAAAATGTCTTGTGATTTTTCTCATAGCTTGTCGTTCATGATTTTTTTCTTTTCTTTCTTTCTTTCTTTTTTTTTTTAAGATTTTATTTATTTGACAGAGAGAGACACAGTGAGAGAGGGAACACAAGCAGGGGGAGTGAGAGAGGGAGAAGCAGATTCTCTGCAGAGCAGGGAGCCTGATGCAGGGCTCGATCCCAGGGTCCTGGGATCATGACCTGAAACAAAGGCAGATGCTTAATGACTGAGCCACCCAGACATCCCTCATGATTATTTTTTCTAAATGTTTTGCCATCTATCTTGGTCAGTGCTCTGAAATAATCAAGATCACTTTGGAACTGAATAAGAAATCAGGAGGAAGCATCAAGAGATCTGTGTGTTTTACGTGTTAGAACTCTGTTGTTGTTTATATCTGTTTTTAGAGTTGGAGTAATCTGCTGACCATGGCTACTATATTCAAGGAATCAGTGTTCTTATTCCCAACAACATAGGCAGATAAGATGTCTGGATGCTTTAATAATCACCATTGATTCACTGTCAGATGGATCCATGCTCTGTGACAACTTTTCAATATTACAGACTTTACCAACTAAAAAGGCATTTCCCTCATCCTGTGTACAGAAAAAAAACACTGGTGAATGGTGATGACAGCCAGAAGCCCTGTGGCAAGAAAATAAATATAAATGTGCCCTTTCATGCTGTGTAATAACTCCTGTGGTAGAGATGGACTCTTCAGTGTGCGTTGTCTGGTTTTCTGATTGATATCTAGGCCTACAAGGCAGCTTTGTGGTAGCACCAGAGGACACCATGAATTGTTATGCTTGAAGCATGGAGTTCAGCAAACAGACCATTCAGGAATAAGATCCAGTATTGGTCAAGGACACTGGACAATATGTCCACAATATGTCATAATGAGATGAGAGATGTGGCCACTTCTGAGACTGGTTTCCTAAGCAGAGCGATTGGGTTCCATCCTCATGGGTGACCTCTGGCCCAGTTTGGAACAGAGCTTGCTGCACTTGGCAATGACAGAGAGGAGTTAGTAGGAAGGACTTAGAACCATGCCTTTATTGACTGCATTAATCCTTACAGCGGTGTTCCTCAACTTCCTACTGACTTCTTTTGTGAAACAAACAAGTCCCACTCCTCCCTAAGAGAGAACATATAGTAAATTCATCTTCATTCACAACAATTCAACTCATACTGTAAAAACTTAGATAGTGCTGTTCAAACTTTTTAATTCCTTATCAAATGTGGTTGCAAGTTCATTGAACATAGGAAAAGAATAGCCAAGGACTTTAGGTTAACATTTTTTCAGACAATGGAGAAAAAACAAAGAAGTTATTTTTGATGTCTCTACCATGCCCTCCAAATACGATGGTGGATATTTTTCCTCTATGAACTCCTTTCCTGTATAAGTGGTACTTAATATTTTTGGAAGGGTAAAGATATGATCATATGTTTTTTCTCCAGTCCAAAGATAACCAGATTTCCCTCAGACTGTAAGTAATTTTGATTTGATACTCTTTCCAGAGAATTTCAAGAATGACAAGTGGTAAGGTACTGCTGGTGTTTTAACTTTGGAACGTGACAAGCCGTAAAATCAAGGGAGAAGAAAGGCTGATTGTGATCTCTGAAAAGAGGGCTTTGGTATATAGCAAAAATCATGTTAGAATGACTAGAAGCCTTGGTTAACTGCATGACCACAAGGCTTATCAGAACATCTGTGTCCTAATAGGTTAAATGAAGATAATACTGAACTTGTTTTTTTGTAAGGATGCCATCTGTTTGCAAACTGGAAAATCCATGGTAGATGTTATCCATGTGGCTTAGTTATAATGGAGAAATGGTCTTCAGCTGTGTGATGATCCTCTTATAAATGAGTAGACTAGATCAACATTTCGTTTCAGGTTCTAGCTTGCCCATAATTTTCCTGGCTCCTTTTCCAAATCAAATGTGGCAGCAGTTGTGACTGAATTAGTTTAACTGCTCAGACACCTGCACTCGTTTGGTCACCCTAGTCTCTTTTCCAAGGCCGAGTGTTGTGATCACTTGTTCTCTTCAGCGTTGGCTGCTGTTATTGAGCACTAATAGGGCATCAGATTGTCTCTCAGCAGCTCCAAGGTCAGCACCCAGTCATAAACCTACCAAGTCAGGAACACCTTCCAGGCTTTCTTTTCTCAGAGACTGGGAGGAAAAAATAAGATGATCAGGGCTGGGACTGAGGAGCTTCAGCCCTGCACAATCTCTACCCTTTGCTTTATCCCTCAAAGGGATAAGGAATATTGTTGTTGCTGCTATGGCCACTCCTCTCTCAGTTTGGTCTCAGGGCAGATTGGATGCAGTATATATGGCCTTATTGGTTTTTGAAACACTGATATTCTTCTATAATGGTTTATAAATAACTGTTGCCTAGTGCTCTGAGTAACTTACACTGTGCAGGTGGTATTGCAACTTACCAGTTCCCTCCCTTATCCCCAGCACTGAAAAGCTCAGCCTGACATTGTAGGAGGTTGCCAGACCTTTCTCACGGCTTTTTCTGATTGTGAATGGTGATTTGAATACCTCTTCTTGCTGTGTCCTGTGGCTTTCAGGATAATGAAGAAAATATCAGGATAATATAGAGGATATATTGCTTTCCAGTTGAAAATACTTAATTTCCATTCAAGAATAAATATTGATCAAGCGCTACCATGTCCTAGGCATTTTTCCAGGTACTGGTGATTTTTCAGATCTACATCTTGTTGTTATCACAAAGAAGACTTTGGCTCAGTCCACCTTGAACCAAAGGGGGGGAAAACTTTCACAGATATTTATAAATCTGCTATTTTCTGCTGATTATGATAACCTTTGCCACATGACCAATCACATTCATTAACAGATGAGGTTAGAGGACAGCTTCACTTGGACCTTTATTTTCCTTCATCTTTGAAATCATACTTTATGTGAATTTATGTTTTGAAAAGTCTAGGTAGTTTAAAATTTATATATGATACAGAAGTGAAGAGACAGGAACTTAAAGCCGTATTTTCCTGGGAAAATGTAAAATACAGTGGATGTGTTCCAAAGCTATTGTGGGGAACAGAAAGATAGCCATTGTGCATCCTCTGGGCACTGCAACATTAATTGCTTCCTTCAGAAAACAAGTCATATCCTTTGTTCAACCTCAGAAAACTAGAAGTATGGTGATAAACACATTTAATAAGTTTCCTGCCTGTTCTCGTATTTCCCTCTATTTTTATTTTTATAGTGCTAGATTTGTGTAAAAGTAATACTCCTTAACACTCTGTCACACTTGGGCAGACACCTTGTGAATTCAGATGCCATGCAAATTCCAGGTATATTGTGAGGTCTCTGAGTCACTTGATAAGATTTGCATACAGTTCACACCTAATTAATATATGATTAAATAAATATCCAGTAAAATACAAACTAAATTGGCTTTCTATCCACAAACAAGGTTGCAAGAAGAACTAAAACCTGCACATAGGTAAAAAGAGCTTTGTCACAATGAGTGTGTTTAGTCATAGATTTTGTTTTAAGATTGGAACTATTCTAGTAAAAGAAACCATTTGGAAGGCTATGGAAAACAACTGGACTATCTCAAGTCCTCAGAGACAACATTATGATCAAAACCTTTGGGTTGTAAAGGTGTGTGCAGGGGGTGAGGGGTGAGGGAGAGAGAGAGACAGAAACAGGAAGAAAGCATGCACACTCAAGTCTCCTTCATATAAGCCTGACTTCCTGAATGGCTGTGGGAGCACTGGTCATGGATGCCAAACACTATGATATCCTTTGCATTTTTGTCAAGAAGTTACAGAACAGCGCTGAATATTCTCATATCTCTCTGTTTGAATATTCAGGATGTGTCTTTATGACACAACAATTTTAGCCATGTTTATCCAGTGCTTTTCTTTTTCTCAAAAGGAATACTTTTCTTTTGCTTTACAGTTTACACAATGTTCCTGTCCCCTGTTGCATACAATCCTTACCTCATAGTTAGTGTATATCTGTTCGGGTTGGTCATAAAGCTACCAGTAAGCATGGGGGCTTTTTGGCTCCAGATGGAAGATAATAATTGAGCTCATCCTGGAGCTCAGGGCTAGAGGAGGACAAAGCAGGGCAGCTGAATTTCTGGGGTTTTGCCAATCATAGCATCCTTTGCCGATTGGATTGTGATTGGGAATCTTCCGATTCAGATATGTAACATCATTGTCCAAAGCCTCACAAAATCAAATGTGGTATGAAATTTTTGCTACATCATGCTACAGCATGGCTCTTGTACTAGAGTTAAGGAATAGATACATTTATTGTCTCAAAGAGCCATTCTTGTGGGACCCAGAAAATGGTGGTGGTAAAATTGAGTTATGCCATAGACTCTTCCAAATACTCTATGCAGCCAAGGCTTAGTTACTTCAGTTATAGCCAGTGTGACTGCTCTCTTCAGAGGACTGTAAAAATTAGAGAATCATCAAGAATTTGCAAACATAGCCTCATGGAAATGTCTAACATATGTCAAATATAAATGTTCCTTTCTCTGGTAGGAGAGTGAGAAAGAAGCATATTTTATTGGATTGTTATGACTGCTGAGAGCTTGATCAGATTATGAATGCTTGCCTTCCATTCACTGAATCACAGAATCTCACAACTGGCAGTGGGTACCTTGAGAGCATCTGGTTCAAATAACTTACATTGCAGATGAGAAAACAGAGGTTCCGATATATCAAATTACTTGCCTAGGGTCATACAGCTTGTTTATGGCAGTGTCAACGCTAGAAGCCCAAGTTTTATGATGCCGTAACTAGTTTCTTTCCTGGAAGTCCAGATGGACGTATAACCTGGAATTAGTATCTAGGAGAAAGATGGTAAAGATGTCACCCTAGTCTTGACTGATTGGTAGGGAACCCTAACTGACTGGTAAGGAATCCTGGAGTTTTTGTTGAGCAGGATTTTGGAGCCACATCCAGGCTTACCGTAAACAATCTCCCAAGGTTAAATACAATTTCTATCGTGGAGGAAAAAAAGGAAGAGAGACCAGATGCCACATGTTTCTGATGTAAGAGCACCCAGTTTCCTTATAGTCATTTTCAGATGTGTTTAAAATATATGTGATAATTGTAGGAATTAATTTTATAAAATTTTAATGAGAGGGAACTGCAAGGAATAAGTGTCAACTTAAAATTGGTGATAAAATATTGTCATGTCAACAGGTGGCAGCTATTTGCTCCAGCTTGTGCTGGGAACTATGGGAGCTACAAAGAGAGCAGAGGAAAAATGCTTATTTTCTAGTAACCTGTCCCATAGCAGAATGAACATCATTTAGTCATCCTAATTGTATCATGGTACTTTTCTAGCAACACAGTTCTTTACATTTTCAAATTGTTTCCAATGAATTGTCAAATTATTTTATATAGGGAGGACAAAGGAATATAGGATTGCTTAAATTTTATGGCCCTCTAGATTTTTATGGCATTTGTAGATATTTTAGGGGGAAAAAAGCTTTGAAGGGGAGAAGGGGAAGGGAAGTTTGCTTAAAATATTCAAATGGGAGCTTCTTCAATTAAAAAAAAAAAGCCTAAATGAAACCAATAATTTTATTGTACACATTTTATTTCTCAAAAAATTGCTTTAAAATTCTCTTCATATCTCATGGTTGGTTGCTTAGCAGTCTAAGCTATGGAGTGGCACGATGCCTTTAAAGTTCTCAACATGTATAAATGAGAAGCCAAAGTTCAAATAAAGCCATTCGAACATTATTTGAATCATTTGAAATGTCTGCAAATAATTCTCTGTGCTGCTGATGTCTGTCTGTCATTCAGTGAACAGAGAAAAAGAAAACTCAATTGGATCTACATTTCATTTATATTCCACTGGATGGGAAAACTTCCTACTACCTGAAAAGCATGTCAATACTAAAATATGCCACAGAATGTATTTCACCAGGAGTTATCATCACTGTGATCTTCTCAGTGGCCGGAATGTTACAGGGAATGGAACTACAATCGGTCAGCGTCTCCTCAAGTGGGTGGAGTAGATTCATGTGTCTCAAGATATTGTTCCCAGAATCACTTGGAGTGCTCTTCCTGCTGAAAAGGTTAAGATTAAATTCACTGGATCAGAACCTCTGAAGGTGGCTTCTGGGAATTTAACATACCCCCAGGGGATACATATAACTACTAAAGTCTGAGAACCATTATACTAATGTTTCCTGATATAGTTTGAGAGATCCCAAAGATACTAGCCAGGCTCTTGTCTTCCCTAATAATATGATTAAAAAAAAAAAATATGGCCAGTTTTCTGTGTGTTCTAAAGCCTATAGTTGTGAGGCTGGGCGTCAGTCAACTAACAGAACCAGAGGGTCATATTTTGTTTCCTACCATCGCCTCTTCAGGTGAGCAGAAGCATGCTTTTACCCTGAAGT
Organism: Mustela putorius furo; assembly: GCF_011764305.1. Lineage (NCBI taxonomy): Eukaryota > Metazoa > Chordata > Mammalia > Carnivora > Mustelidae > Mustela > Mustela putorius. The sequence goes on from NW_025421998.1 coordinate 37,105,726, forward strand.
AAGTTATGAACTAGCAAATAGTCTCTTGTAACACCCATAATCACAGATTGCTCTCTTTTCTTTGAACCCTGGCCACTAAACATTCTTGATATGATAGGTAGATAGGAGATAAATAGATACACAGAAAGATAGATAAACAGATACCTTACATCTACTACCAGTGACAGAACTTATTTTTTGCAACCCAGAAGCTAAACTCATTAGTTTTATTTTGTGAGGGTTCGTTTGAATTGCCCAAGACCTTTTTTCAGAGAGAGAGAGAGAGAGAGAGAAAGAGAGCGAAAGAGCACTTGTGCCTGAAAGGGGGGTGGGCAGAAGAAGAGAGAGAGAGAGAGAGAGAGAGAGAGTCATAAGCAAGCTCCACGCCCAGTACAGAGCCCAACACAGAGCTTATTCTTAAAACCCTGAGATCATGGCCTGAGCCAAAGTCCAGAGTCGCAGGCTCAACAGACTGAGGCACCTCGGCACCCCAAATTGCCCACTGCTTTTAAAGGGAAGCTGTCACACTCTACATATCCTGAATTGTAGGGCTCTTGCTTTTCCTATTTCTTTCTTCATTTTTCTTCTTTTCTGTTACTTCTCTGTTACTGAAGAATATTGTATTGAACCAAGGAAACTACTTTGTAGCAAAGAGAGTGTGTGGTAGGGTTCTTCAGAGAAACAGAACCAAGAGGGTGTGTGTGCACATGTGCATGTGTGTGAGAAATTGATTGATTGATTATAAGGAATTGGCTCACACAATTACGGAGCCTGGCAAGTCCAAAGTACGCAGAGCTAATGTCCTAGTTCAAGAATGAAAGCCAGTAGACTGCTATAGGACACCAGGAAGAGCTTGATGCCCCCCCCTTCTGCCCCCCTCGTTTGAACAACTCCAGGCAAGAAGAAACAGTGTTCCAATTTGAAGACAATCAGGTGGTGGGAGAATTATCTCTTGCTCAGTGAAGGGTCAAAGCTTTTCTTATCAGGCCTTCAACTGATTGGATGAGGCCTACTCACATTAGGAAAGGCAATTTGCTTTACTCAGTCTACTGATTCAAATGTTAATCTCATCCAAAACACCTTACAAACAACACAGAAACAGGTAGAATAATGTTTGACCAATTCTCTGGGTACCCTGTGCCCAGTGAAATTAATGCACAAAAGTAACCATCACATAGAGTGTAGCAGTAGTGTATAACTATAGGATCTACATACACAGAAGCCATCAGCTATGTAGAATGATATATGACCTTTGGATGAAATAGATGAGGCACCAGCTTGAAGATGATGCCTGCAAAGACAGAGTACAACCTTAAATCAGTGATCTTTACGCGGTGCTGTGTTCTCAGTGGACTATCTGGGTACAGAGATGAGTAGTGTTTTCAGGGACCCATGCTTTCTAGCTCTTAAACTTTGGGAATTTTGGTTTAGAAGTACTGGTTCCTATAGGACCAGATGCCGAAAGACCCCTATTAAACTAGGGTATTAAACTCCTATTAAACATGGTTGCCTTTTGGTCACTTCGGACTCCTTATACCAAAAGATCAACAGACTAGGAAAGAAGTCAACTGAAAGATAAATGATCCTATTAATCAGGTATAAGTGGGTCTCCTACTGGGACAAGAAGCCTTACATGGAAGCAAGGAAGAATACATTGACAACCGTATAATCCATTGGAATATATCTCAGTACTACACTGTATGATTTTTATGGCAAACGGATAAGTGCAGGAGTCACAGTATGAAAGGAAACAGTGACAGTGGGCCCAGACCATTTATGAATGAGAGTCTGGGCTCCCTCAACATACAGACTGATGTAATAAATGAAACAACTCTGTTCATATCTGTAATCCAGAGTTCTTAATGCAAATGTCACATATTAAGCAAATGTGGAAGTAGCCATGCCCTAAGTAAGTCTCACATGGTTCATATAGTACTCAGGGTTTTTCTCTAGGCCATTCTGAACTAAGGATTTGCTTAGGTTTGTACAAAAGATGGATTTTGGAGCTATTGCTGGGTTCGATTTATGTGTCCAAAATAGAGCAAGCTCTCTTGCCAGAAGCACTTAGAAATAGGGATATGGTTTGCCTCTTTCCTAGGGGCCAATTTATTGGCTCTTTATCAAAATATATAGGATTATTTTGTAGTTTCAAAAAGGGAGATGGGCAAATCTCACATGTTCGAAGTTTAACAGGTATCTCAAACTGTTTTTCAAATTGACTGCAAACAGAAAAGTCACAAAGCCTTGAGGCAAATGTAAGCTGAATCTCGCTGACTCTTTAAAATACAATACATCCAAATACTGCTATTTTTTAAAATGTCTGGGACAGCTGGAGATATTTCAAGAGGAAAATTGGAAAGATATTTTTTATACCTTTAGGCAAGAGTGAATTATTTCAAGCACCAAGTGGTTCAAAATCCCATTGAGCTCAAGAGGCTGGGCTTTCTTGGATTTCTAGTGGGCACTGCATTTGGCATAATAAACTTCCTCTACTGCTTCATTTCCTCTGCCTCAGATAGCCACATGCCCTCTAACCAGCCCCTGAGACAGACCTCAGTGCTGAATGATGGATAATCGTCATTTTCACCAATTCGCTTTAAGAACTATGTTTCGTTTCCAAGTACTAAAGCAACATGAACGGCTCCCTTAGGAAAACTGTAAAAATACAATCAAAACAGTTTAAATTTCAAAGGTCAAATTCATAATTCTACACTGCAGCCTAGTTTTCTCCCCATAGGCAATGTGGTATTACATACACTATGAAGCACTGCATTCACATGTAAAGATTAGTCATAGGCTGTCAGACCTGCCAAGGACCTTGGAGATTATCCATTTCTATGCCTTTCTTTTACAGATGAGACACAAGGCTCTGGGGAAGTGATACCAGAATGGAGAGGAAAAGAGACATAAAGTTAGATACACAGAGTACTTAAGTTTGCTTGTAGACAAGTTGTGAGCAGCCTACTTAGAATTCTCATACACAGTGATTTTCCCCATCTTTCCTTGTGCTGTACCTCTCTGCCCTCATTCCCACCCCATCATGCCAACCCTCCACCTTTTCTGGCCTCTCTCAGCAAGCTTACATCTCTGTGAAGGCTTAAGGTGTTAAAACAGTGCTTAACATTACCGTCTTTTGCATCAACCTCTTTTACATAAAATGGTTGCGAGCAAAGCCTCTGATGCTGGCTGGACCTGTGACACAGAAACAGGAAGCTGATTATGTCTCCTCTTTATTAATTACCTTGTCTTCTTTTTCCAGGAACAGTACCCTCCTTCTCTTAGGCAGAACTGAGGTCTCATCATTGTTTTCTTATCTAAATGCTAGCATTGCATTGCCTGGGTTTACCTACTCTAACCTGTCCTGTAACACTTTCTGTCCTTTCTAAGGCTTCCTGAGCTTTCAGCCTCTGTTCCAATATCCCATTACCTCTGTTTCTCTACCTCAACAATATTATTTTCTCAGTGACAAAGTTCATGTTTCATTTTTTTAGTTCAGGGAAGTCTTAGACAAAGATCTGGGGTCTTGGGGTAGGAGACTGGGATCTCTTCTCAAATGGAGGCTTGAGGGGTCCCTGGAGACTTGAGACTTCTGTGAAAAAGATCAAATATGAGAGGTCTTTTATACGTATTTTTATAATATTGCAAATGTTAAATGCTTTGAAGCTGTGATTTCACCACAAAAAATAGTTTTCTATCAGGCATTTTACATAAGGCAAATAGTGAGATGTACTGAATAACCAAATAAATAGATGACATATGTTCTTTTTATAATGCAGACTTTGTCACATGCAAAAGAAGCACTGTTTGGCACTGGTATTAGTTTAGTAAAAGAGCTGCTGCAGTGGTCATTGCTATACCAGATCCATTTAGGAGGCATGGACTGAAAAGCCTGTGCTCGAAAGGCACTGCCAACAGGAGGGGATAGTGTGGATAAAAACAGGGGCCTTGGAGACAAAAAATCCCAGGTACCAAACCTAATTGAGCTTTGTCTTGCCTAACCTTACACAAACAGTATAACCTCACTGAACCCGTTTTCTTATCTGCAAAATATTTTAACAAAACCTACCCAATGAGCTTTATATAAGGATTCAGTAAGTATCTCTATGTAATAATGCTGTATGTAAAAAGTTTTGAATTTTACATAGATTTATATTTTATAAAATATATTTTATGTGTAGGCACATATATTAACATCTATATGTTTATGATGTCTATAATATGATTTATAGCCAAGAAATGGTAACTTATTATTGAAATAAGTTTTTAGAGATTCAAGTTAGCATATACAATGGCAGTACTTTGACAATCTTGAAACTATACTACTAAACTTTTAAGGCACATTCCATTCTTTTTTTTCTATCACTATCAGTGCCACATTAAAAACAAACAAACAAACAGCTGTTTTTGCTTTTATTTTCCACATCCTCTATTATGGGTAAACAGTCTGGAAGAGAAGAGCTGAAGCCTAGGAAACTCACAGGCTAGATAATTATGCAGTGAATAACTGAGAATCAACTGAAATCAATATGATTTTTTTAAGTGACATCACAGGTTGAGATCACATCTACCAATCAGATCATAATATCATTCAGTAATGCATTTGATTTCAAGTAAAATTTGAGGGGTGCCTGGGTGGTTCAGTCATTAAGCATGTGCCTTTCGGCCTTTGGCTTAGGTCATGATCCAAGGATCTAGGGATCAAGCCTCACATCAGGCTCCCTCCCCAGTGGGAAGTCTGCTTCTCCCTCTCTCACTCCCTCTGATTGTGTTACCTCTCTCACTGTCTCTTCCTCTGTCAAATAAATAAAAGATTTTTAAAAATTTTTTGAGGAAAAGTCAAGCAGACCGTTTCATTCACTTTATAGGTGAGAAATCTGAGGCTGGATGAGACTGTGATTTGTCCACAGTAAAAGGGCTTGCTAATGCAAGATAATAGCAGGGCATGAACTCAGATATTTTTGTAAACCTTATCTGAGTTAAAACTTTCCTATAGAAAAGTGTACGTACCTTAAGTGTATAGTGCAAAGGTTTTTCATAAACTGGGGTCCCTACTTCCCAGATCAAGAATTAGAATATAACTAGTACCCGGGGGATCTTTTATGCGACTCCCAGTCACTATACCTCAAGGTAATCAAATCCTCACTTCTATCACCACTAATTAGTTTATATTTTTTAAAAAATATTTATTTATATATTTATTTGACAGAGAGAAAGAGAGCACAAGCACAAGTAGGGGGAGCAGCAGGCAGATGGAGAGGGAGAAGCAGGCTTCCCACTGAGCAGGAAGCTTGACGTGGGGCTCCATTCCAGAACCCTGGTATCATGACCTGAGCCAAAGGCAGACACTTAACCAACTGAACCACCCAGGCGCCTATAGATTATACATTTTAAGAATTTATATAGATTGATAAAAGTGTTCTCTTTTATATCTCATTTCTTTAGCTCATCATTATGTTTTTGAGATTCATCCATCTTGTTACATGTACCAGTGGTTTTCTTCGAATTCACTGCTGTATAATATTCCTTTTATAAATATACTGCAATTTATCCATATCTCTATAGAAAACGTCTGTGTTGTTTATAGTTTTTGGTTGCTGTGAACATTATTGTATATCCACTTTGATGTATATAGGTACATCATTTCTGTTGAATATATAATTAGAGGTACAGTTGTTGGCCAATAAGGTATGTATAAAAGAAGCTAGATTTTTTGACTTTGGAATCAATCTCAACCCATAAGTATCCTCAGCATGACTGGACTTTCTTCTGATACATACAGCAACAGAATGACAAGATCTGGGAGTGAGAAAGCTAAGATGGACTAAAAGTCTTTTGGATGCTGTTGGCACTGAGTAGTAATGCACACTGCAAGTGCCATAGAAACAACAGTTAACACAGGTCCTGGAAACCAGTTTCTTATGCCGGTCTATTGCTTATTAGGTGCACCATCTTCAGTACGTCTCAGAGCCTTCAGAGTTGTTGTTCCCTTTGTTCAAATTGGTCATCCATTCCTTTTGTCTTGAGTAATTCCTACCCATCCTTCAGGATTCAACCTAATCTCACTTCTTCAGCACAGCCTTTGCTGATTTCCCCCATCCAGATTCAGTTTGTTGTTACTTTTTTTCTCATAGATACCTGCATTTTCCTTTTTTAAAAAAGTGTATTTATCTTATTTGTAAGTTTCTAAGTGATCATTTTTCTAAATAATTGGTTTTTCTTCTACATGATTAGATGCTAAGTTCTCGAGGGCAGAGTTATCTCTTTCTGGCACATCACATGTATTTGAGGTCCCCAACACCACCCTACCTTTCAGTAATTTGCTAGGAGGACTCACAGGACCAGGAGATATTAGTACTCACAGTTATGACTTGTTAGAGTAAAATGCTACTGAGCATAATCAGCAGAGGGAAAACCAGGCACAAGCTTCCTTGCCTAGTGAATAACATAGGTACAGCTGATTTCCTTAACAAAGTGCTGTCACAATACATGTGAAATGTTACCAACCAGAGAAACTCATTAAATAACAGTGTCCAGGGTTTCTTTTGGAGGTAATGTGAGGACCCGATGCTTAGCACATACCTAAATCCCAGACTTTCAGAAAGAAAGCAAGCGTGCAGTATAAACCACATGGTTTGTAGAAATAGTCAAGGTACAGTGAGCTACTCTTACTAGTTCTGATTGGAAGGAACCATCCCAAAACTCAGGTTCCCAGATATGAGGAAACCAATTCCTCTAAATAAGGATTTAGTTCAGGAATATATCAGGAGATGTTGGTTAAAAAAAATTCAATACTCTTTTGACCTTTCTATAATTGCAGGAATTTCAGAACCTTTAAGTCGTAGAAATCTGCGAGGTAGGGTGGGTAGATCAATATATAATGTGTCCTAAATTCTAAATTCCTTGACCATGGGATACTTTCTTTCCTCTCTTATTTTTAAGTGATGGGTGTTCTGTGAAGAACATGATGACAAATGCTGTTCTAATTCCAGCCCTTTCTCTCAGGCCAGTCACCTTCCCATCTCAGCATTCTGCTAACAAGTCTCAGGATGCAACAGTCCAAAGCACACCTTTCAGGTTTCATAGAACATATTAGAGTTACAGTTGTTTAGCCTATTAATTCTCTTAGTTTCTTCTCAGCCACTTGTAATCATGACCTGTAATACCCCGTAACACACATCAGTGATTCTGAATCACAGATAATGGAAAATTAAAGGGGTTAAGCATATATATTCACTGATAACAAGCCAATTTTTATTCAGCATCCCACCCTCTATGACCCAATATCTGTTTCTTGGCAGAATTTTCCAAAGGTAACTTAGTTTTGCGAAGGTAACTTAATTGAAACTCATTAGTATGTTACTGACCATACAGCACAAATAGTGTAGAACAGATGTAATTAAACCCAGTTCCAGTTGAAAACCTACATTCAGGTCCTTTTCTATTTTCTTCATGGCTTTTGGAGTTGAGACTACTGAGGTGAAGACTGTGTCAAAGAGGTCATAAATAAAGCCACTGCTTTGGATAATTAATATATAGTGCTGTGATACTTTTCAGGTTGAGACTATTAATTTTTGGTGAAATACTATGTATATTCATACAGGAACTCATTTAGAAAAATGGCTTTCATATAAACATTAGAGGAACACCTTATTTTTCTTCTCAGCTTTAAATGAATAATTTTAATACAAGCAAATTAAGTAAAATAAGGCCCAGGCTTCTTCGTAAAACAATAGTTCACTAAGTTTAGCTAGATGTATGCTTAATGAGAAAAACCTTAATTTTTTCATAGGTGGAGAAACTGAGACAATAGTTGTTTATGAAACAATTCAGACTACATATTTAGATTTCCCAGGCACTTCTGAATGTTAGTGGGCATCAAGTCTCAACCATGAGCAATGAATGCAAACTGTGCCCCAAAGACTAACAATTTTTTTTCCCCCAATCCTAAAGATAGGGACCAAGGCTTACATTTTTATAATGAGAATAAAAAAGAACTGCCTCAAAAATGGTATTTGACTGTAATCTCTCTTTTTTTCCACTTGCGGGACCTAATCACTTACCAAAGGCCCCATCTCCCAATACCATCACATTGGAGATTAGGTTTCAACATGTGAATTTGGTGGTGGCATGATGGGAGGGGACACAAATACTCAGTCTATAGCAGGAATGGTCCACAGACTTGGTGCATCAGAATTAATTGGTAGTATTTGTTTTAATGGAGGTATGGAGCCTTATTCCAGATCAGCTTAATCGGAATCATTGGGCATAAGCCCTAGGGATCTACAGTTTTAATATGCTTTACCTATGATTCTTATCACATAAAATTTGAAAATAACCTTTTCAGATGATCACAGATGGACAAGATCATATCCTATTCCCAGGGCCAGGTTAGATGATTTGTAGCCAGGTTTTAAAAGTGGGTATGACTTGAGAGTTAAAACTGAAAGGAAAGGACATTCTAGTTGAAAACAATGTCATGGGTGGACACACAGTCTGTAAACAAAGAAATTAACAAGTTACATTTGTTAAAAATATGTAAAATGTAAGAAATTATATTTGTTAAAAATATGTAAAAATGTAAAAAAACAAATTATATTTATGGAATGCTGAGACGACCAGTTGGTTGGAGACAAGGTAGAATGTAGGGGAGCAGTGAAAACTGAGAAAGTCACAGCAGTCAGACTGTGACTGGTTGTCTTACTGGAAAGCATCCCCTTCCCATAACCCAGAAGATACAGAAGATCCCTTGGCTATAGTTGACATAAACAAATAAGCAAACTTTATAGGTTCAAAGACAGAGATTCTGTTTAGGGGGAGGAAGTGAGTGGAGAGTTTTCTGCAGAGTATGCCTTGCTTTGTTTTGAATTGTCTGTTTACTTATTAATATTCAGCTTTGATCCAGAAATTTAGTAACAAGCTCTGATGATCTAATTTTGTTCCCGGAATTAATAAGTGAGCTTTGTGGATACGTCTGCATTCTAACATCCTCTGATAAAACACTGCTGATCGGCTGCTGTGGCCAATGAAGATAAGCATGCAAAGACTGGGATGTAGTTGTCCTCCCTTTTAGTAATTAACTTTTGAATTTGTTGTGCTTTTTAGGGTCTAAAATAAAATGGTAGGCAGTGAAAGTTTGATCATCAGTCCCACTGAATAGTGCCAATGAACAGTCGATCTTGCTATCCTATTTACTGTTTTTTTTTTAATGTAAACTTCTGATCCTGTCAAACTGTACATTTTTATGCTTTTTCACTCTTGAACTGCTTTAGCTCCAGATTCAGGAATGTTTGCAGATTACTGTTATTGAGTGCCTGGGTTAAATTTTGAATCAGCCATCGAGGTGGGAGGCTCTCTGCTGTGAGAACAATCTTCGCGCAGAGCGACAAGCCCCTGCGGCTGCCACGCTGGAAGCACCCTGTAGCCACAGTCGATGATTTTTCCTTCTCTGGTACTTCTTGCATCAAGCTGTGTCTCCATGGCAGTGCTCCCCACTGCCTCTACTGTTCATGGCACACAAGACTAAACCAGTCTGAGACAAGTTGTTTTTTGTTCAGCTGCCAGCATGAGCACATGTCCTGGGTTGAGTGTGGAAGAATAATTGAGGGTCATGTTGGTACCGAACGTGGCTCCCAGTAGAAGTAATCACCCTTAAGCTCCTCTCAAACTCTCTTGTAAGGAAGTTGTGGTCATGATAGGTTACACTACTGGCCTTTCCAGTACAGGATATTAGATATTCAGCACAGGAACCTTTAGACTCTGGCAACCTAGTATATAAAAATGGCATACTACAGGCTTAAAAAGAGAGACAATTCCTCCATGTTCAAATAATGAGGGCTTGATTTTGGAAGTTTGACCATGAGTGACTGAACTCTAATCCGTTGCAGAGAAGTGGCACTTATCTGATTTGAAGCATAAATAGCAGTATAGGAAATGATTTCAGGTTTAAATTTTGTGGTATCAAATTCAGATTTATCAACAAAATATATAAAACCTCCAGGATGATAAATCTGTGTGAAGCTCAATCAGTAGACCATAGAGAGCACAAATTGAATATCCAAGCCTGAATGCAAAAGTGACTCCACAGCTCCAGCGCTTCAACCCCCCAGCAGAAAAAGTGCGATTGAGCAAGTCGCTCTGCAGCGGGAGTGACCAGGTCCTTTTCATCACTTTCTGGGATTCTTAGGCACTCTTACCGCAGTGCCAGGTTCTTGGGAGCCACTGCCAGCAGGAGTGGAGCCTGGGCCCTGGGCTTCCGTGGCATCCGTGCACAACCTGGGAATGGCCCAGCATGGAGCACACACCAGAGCTCCCGTGGCTTTGTACTTTTTCTGCTTTCCTACCACAGTTTCACTTCAAATTTCAGATGTTGTTTTGACTGAAACAATTGATGAATGATTTGAAGCCATTTTCTTTTCTTTTTTTTTTTTATTTTTTATTTTTTTTTTTAAAGATTTTATTTATTTATTTGTCAGAGATAGAGCGCGAGCGAAAGCGAGCACAGGCAGACAGAGTGGAAGGCAGAGTCAGAGGGAGAAGCAGGCTCCCCGTGGAGCAAGGAGCCCGATGTGGGACTCGATCCCAGGACGCTGGGATCATGACCTGAGCCGAAGGCAGCTGCTTAACCAACTGAGCCACCCAGGCGTCCCTGAAGCCATTTTCAAAAAACACGAAGCAGCTTGTCCTTCTGGTTTAGCACCCAAGCTGTTATTTGTAAAAAACTGCCTTAACCTCCTGGTTCTCTCCATATATTTTCTCTGCTCAGAAGCCACATCAACAGCAGCAATCTCTCTATGTCTCCTAGTATATTTATGTCATATCTCCTGCACCAGGCTGGAACGACTCCATTTCTACCCTCATGACTGAGGGAAGTGTGAGTTTTAAAACAGGCAAAAGCCTCCTCAAGAGAGGGTGTTTTCCTTGGTTCTAGTATGTTTTTGTTCAGTACTGTCCCTACCACATAGGTCTGCTCCTCTTTCCGTATACTAGAAGAAGGCTAAAGTGGCTCAAGGGAAAATCATGCTATTTAAGATCTGGTGAGCAGATAGTAGTTGCATGATTGTGAGCACATCATTAAACTTGGTTGCATTTCAGTTTTCTCCTCTGTGAGACTAGGACTGGGTATGAGAAGGCTCTAATGTGGTGCATGGCACAGAGCAAGCACTCTAGCAATGGCTATTGATGTCCTTATTATTTTTATCTTTACATATTATAGAGCCCCCCCTTTTTTTTTTTTTTAAGAAAAGCTGGGCAGCACCTGGAAGTCACCAAATCCTCATATCCTGCCTCTCATAGATCTATAAAATAAACCATCTTGGGCCAGCTGTGGGGTAGATGGAGTCACTGAACTTGTTCTGGCCCCTGAAGCTGTCCCAGAAATCAGGGTTGGGTTGGAAGAGGTATTGGCCAATTAGCAAACAATCTTCCTCTGTGTTTGGTTGGGTATCTGAATTCCTGGATTCTAATGGTGATATACTGGTAAACCTGATGTTTGGGAGAACAAGTGGTTTGGAGTGATTGCCAATTTTTGTGGTGTAAATATTCCCACAGTGGCTTATGTCAAGCTTTCAACCTGACGTTGCTAAACACAGGATTAGAAAGAGATGAACACCATTGGTTCCTATGAATTGCTACAAACCAAGTCTACGCAATAGTGGTTCTAGACGAGTTCTGTCACCTCCAAGATGTGTTTTCCTCTTGTCCTTTCTATATGACAAAGTTAAGCCAAATGAAAGTTTCCTAATCTGGATAATAAACAAAAAATATATTCTTGGCTCAAAGAAGCTTAGGAAACTGGATTCAACAAAGTAGGTCAGTTAGAGAGGTTTCTTTATAACAGAATGCCTTAGAAACTTTAACTTGACTTTAATATTTATACACAATAATTTATTGTGATTCAGAGGGAGCTATACTATTTACCTTTTCTCGATCATTTTTTGGTGGTATAGCTATTTACAATAACCAGAACTCTCTACTAGATGCCATTCTTGTAGCTCTGAAACCAAAAGGAAGGAAAGAAGAAAAGAGAAAGAAAGAGCCCTTAAAGTTACCACCCTCTTCCTCACTCCCACCTTTTAACTTCATACCTCACTTTTTAAGGTAAGGGAGCTAACCTTTGTTAAGTCCTTAGTCAGGGCTGAGTGTGAAATTCAGCTATGCCAAGGTTCTCTAAAATGAACAACTATCCTAAAAACAGGCATTGTTTCCTTCTATCCAATTTCCAGATTAGAAATTTGAGCCTCCCTCAGGGTCATTTTGTTTGAAATGAAGGAGGCAACTAATACTGCCAATCAGAAAGTGCCTTTCCCAAAGACACTACTTAAAAACAAAATGAAAGCCACGTTATATATTCATAATCACAACTGAGACTGTAGGTGGGGATCTATTTTAGCAATAGTGACACCTTGTGGCTACATCTGCCTCCGCTTAGTAGCCAGAAAGACAGAGAAAGGGATCCTTTCCTAGGCAGGTCACCCACCCCTTGAGAGCAGTGGAACTGTAGCAACAGGAAGAGAGCTCTCAAGAATTTTGTGGATCATCATTTTGTCATTTCAGAAATAACCCAAGATGAAAAGAATCAGAGCTGTCTTTTCTCTTCGTCTCTTTTTTCTTCTGTCCACTTCTTTTCTTTGATTCCTATGATAAACTCAGAAGCAAGTCAATTTGTGTTTAAGTCCTACCCCACCCATAAACAAAACAAAAGAGTACATTTTTAAATGCATTGATGACTCTTTGATGTTATGAAAAACACTAATGGTCCTTAATTTTAATGGGACTTTCAGATTCTGGGAGGCTCTCTGTATGTTGCTTTCATGTGTTTTCTGAGAGATTTCAGATGCTTCTTAATGAGATGGAAAAACAGACATATTTTTCTAAAGCAGCCAGAGTAATATTGGGTTCTTGGAAGATAACAGGGCTCTTGTCAAGTCATTTGAAGAAATGTCTGCAAAGAAATCTTACAGAGACATGAGGGAAGAAAAGACAGCCCAAACGGAACAATACAATGAAAATGGAAAGAAAACAAAAAAGATTTTCTACTAGCTTTTTATTACAAAATCAAGGCCACCCACTGGATCCTCAGATCTAATAGGGAACCAAAACACTGTGAAAAGTTCCATTTGAGGGGGTTGAAGACTAGAGAGTTGGAGATGCATGTGGACTTGTTGCAAATTTTCAGGGGTTCAGGTGGTAGGAAGAGGAGGTGTTTAATTTTTCAGAGGCATCGTGACTCACAAGGCAAAATGAAGTAGAAAATGAACATTTGTGACTCATACTTATGTCATGCTGCATCCGTATCAGCCCTTGGAACTTCTGTTACGCTAGTCACAGGAAAGAGTTGAATACTGGAGAGTTAGGAGAGTTATTCTAAAGGCCACCTCGAAAGTACTTTGTTTTGTAGGAAAGCTTAGACTAGCTTGGTGGTCTGGTAACACACCTGTGCCTTATCCCTTTAGTCTGCAGGTGTGAGGATGATGTAGGGAGCTCAGAGCAAGGAGCAGGAAGGTTAGATAAGAAAGTGACGTGGTTTTGGAATATGATGTGGTTTGGGAATATAGGGGAGCTTTGGTGGGTCCAGAGCCAACAGCCAAGAAAGAATTCTTGAGAGAGACATCTTTGGTGCAAAAAGGTGGTTTTATTACAGCATGGGAACAGGGCCCATGGGCACAAAGGGCTGCTGCACTGGGGTTTGAGGGGGTGGCTGATTATATACCTGGGAGTTGAGGGAGGTAAGGAAAACAGAGGTTTCAAAAGGATTATCATATGTTAAAGACGACTCACAGGATACCTGAGACCTAGCCATTGTCCAGTTAAGGTTATTTTTCCCTCTAGGAAGGCACTAACTTTAAGACTGTTGGGAGCTCCCAGGAGGAATGTCAAACATGTCCCATTCAGGAGGAGGGAGGCTGTGGGGTATAAGCTTGTGCTTTGTCTTAGCTTTTTGCTCTTTCATCAAAAGAATGGGGAGTAAGGGAGGGAACAAGCAGGTGTGAGCTCATCAGCTACCTTAGAGTTAGGAGATCAACTAAGCTGTTTTCACTGGGTAAGTCTTGTTTTCATCTACGTGTGCAGAAACCCCTCCTCAAATTTCCTGGATATAGTGGAAGTCAATGAGTACAGGAAGAAGGGCAGGGATTATATATCTCTGAGCTATTTCACATATTCTTCTTTTTTCTTTTTGGACTAGAATGTTCTTCTTCCAACCCTCATCTCTGTCTCTCTAGCTGAACTTCACCTGACTAGTAAGCTCTCTCATGCACACCACAGCATATCACTTCTCCGAAATAATGGCTTAGCAGACACTGCTTACCAGATCTGCATGGGTCACTGGGATGCAGAGAAAATGAAGTCACCTTCCCGCCCACCTTGTTAAGAGACCCTGGTTGTGTGTTGTGGAGGAGGGTCAGTGGGGGAAATTCTCTGTCCTTTTTTTTCATAACACACTGCTGCATTTCTCTTGCTATGCTTACTCTTATCCTTCACGACAGTTGCTTTGTCCCCAGAACAGGTCCCAAAGTACCCAAGGGCAGAGACATAGTTTCAATTCTTGAATTTCTCTCTCTCATCTCCCAGGGCTGTTGCACATCATAGATACCTACTAAATGGTCATTTAATTGAGTTGAATATCCGGCTGACTGAACATTAAGACCTAGAGCTGTTGCTTCCGTTCCAGCCTATTGAGATAGAGGTGGCCTTTTTCTGGCTGGCTTTTGGCTGGGGAAAGCCAACATCCAGCCAGCAGAGATTTTGTAGAAGGGTCACCTGGGAGTGTCATGGGGAAATAGGTCAGTGGATAGGGAGCAACAATTCTGATTAGGAGGCAAATAGAAAGGGAAGTGGATCCAACCAAGGGCCACAGCAGGGATAACGGCTGCCTTTGAGCTTGATCAGACCATTCCTTTCCTCTTCACGTGCCAAGCGCACTCCATGCCTAAACCCCTAGCCTGCGCTCTTGGTAGAATCCCTCCAGCTGGTATTGCAAGTATTGGAAGCTGTCTTCTAAAGAGTAATTTGCCTTCTGAAATGCGTAGAACTGATAACTAACACATTTTCAGAGGTAAGCCCTATTTTAAAATAACAAAAAGAAAAAAAGTCTTCATAATTCATCCCTGGAAAATGAAACTCCTTATAACAAAACACCCAAGCTAACCGTCCAAAGCTGCCATTGCACTGCTCCTTAATGCAAATGGTGGATGGATAAATAGCACAGCCAGACCAGCTTGTCCGTAAATCCCTGAGGTTACCCCAGAGAGCAGTATTTACCCATCATGGTTTCTCTGACCCTGATTACAAATTTGCCCTCCAAGATTCTCTTCTCCTGCATCAAGAAAAACACAGACTGATAAAGTTGATTCATTATATTTTGAAAGAATTTCTGGGATTAGGAGTGGAGTGAAAAGAAATAGCAAGAAACTTTAACCCCATTCCCTCACCCCCTGCTATTGTGCCCAGAAGCTATGTGTTCAGCTATTTCTAGCTTCTTGAAGAACACAGTCAGCCCTGGCCTGCCACTGCATTATCCAGCAGTTTCTTCCCTAACTGAGTACCAATATATTTGTTCCTCTTTCCCATGCAAGATTCTCAGAGGCATTGTCTGCAGTTTATGGAACATTTTGAATTATTTTAATTGGTATATGATGATATCTTCAAGCTATCATTATATACTTTTCAGATCTCTTATAATGCTGTTTCTATGTCTTTTAATCATTATTTTGTTTGTAAATTGTTATTATAAATTATAAATATTCATTCTAGAAAACTGTGAATCTTGAAAAATAATAGGATATAGTGGAATATGAAACTTGCCCCAAATCCCACCACCTAGAATGGAGAGTTGAAGCTACTAATGTTTCTGGATTTATATACTTCACATATTTTCTTTTTTCTTCCACATATGATATATGATATACATATATGATATATTTTCTTCCATATGATATAGATATACATATTTATATATGTATACTTATCTCTCTGTCTCTGAATTTGCTAGATGAACATACCTATCCAGTCTCTGACTCTTACAGGGTTTTCTAAAATAAATTATAGGAACACAGTATTGGGCGCCAAGAAAGGTTTTAAGGCCCCTTTACTCCTGAGACCTCCACTTTGAAGCAGGTTTATGAGGAAGCCACTCCTCAACTAGCATTTAGCAATTTCTTTTTTTTTTTTAAGATTTTATTTATTTACTTGACAGAGATCTTTATCTGACAGAGATCACAAGTAGGCAGAGAGGCAGGCAGAGAGAGAGGAAGGGAAGCAGGCTCTCTGCTGACAGAGAGCCCTACCAGGACCCTGGGACCATGACCTGAGCCGAAGGCAGAGGCTTTAACCCACTGAGCCACCCAGGGGTACCGCATTTAGGAATTTCTTACCCTATTTAGTTCACGTTCTCACTGGCCTCTTTATACCAATGAACAAGTTGTCCGGAAACAAAACTGCTATGAATGAACAAAGTGACAGGTGCATAAAGTACCAGAATATCTCAAAGTTCATCAAAAATACTGCCTCGCATATGGAAATACAATCCATTTTTCCTTCCCAATGAGTATATGCCAAAAGAATTTCCTTATCAAATACTCATTTTGAGATAAGGAGTAGTGAGACAGAGATCTATAAGCATTTGATTTTGGATGGTTTTTTTTTTTTTTTTTTTTTGAAGGTTACTTTGGTGGAATTGCCTATCTTAAAGCTATGACAGCCCTTTATCAGAACACAATGCATGTAAATGACAAGCAGTCATGGCAGAGAAAAATTTGCAGTCATAGGAAAAGGGAAAAAATGTATAGAGATACACTGTAAGAGCAGACTGGGTAATACTGGAGAGTCTTCTCTTCTAGTTAGTTAAAGCGAGGGTAGTTTACTTCTTCAGGCTTTAATCAGAGTTTTTCAAATTGCCAGGGAGGGAAGAACAATAAATCTTCCCCAGATAGCATTCCTGTCCTTATGTTTATTATTATTAACATATGTAGTCTTACTAATAGTATCACAGAATATAGATTCTGGGAAGGGGATATAGGAATTAAGTTCAGGAAATAGGTTTTTGTGATCTCAGCCTAAGGCTGAATTCAGGTTCCCCATATACTTATTGAATTACTTTACCAAGTTGACTGGCCTTGATCTCATCTGTAAAATGGAAATAAAACTAGTTCTTATTTTATATAATTGCTATCAAGATAAAATAAGGTAATCTAAGCAAATGGCTTGTACTTACTGTGTAATAAATGTTAATTCTATTCCAAAAGCTCTTCCAATAACTGAAGGTAGGGACCTAGCCCATTCAAACTCTCCCCCACCCTCTTGAGTGCAAATATCCACATATCTGGAGCATTTGCAAATTTAGGTCCACAAACTTGAACATATAGGAACAGTTTTCCTTATGTCATCTTTTAGGGCAGTAGAGAATTTTATTCCAATTATTTAGGCTCTCCTTTTTTCCCTCCTCCCTTAGTTGTACCATATTTTCAAAGGTTTTTGTGGTAGCTAGAAATGAGAATGGGCTGCTGATGTCCAGTATGTCTGGTTGCTCCTGACTTCTCATGGGTTTTGCCTGCTGTAATCCCTTGATGTTCCCTGACTTACTGTATCCCTACTCCTTTAGATAGGAGAATCTTAGCTAATGCTGGAAACCCTATGTCAAAGTTCCCTTCCTGAGATGCCTACTCCCTAAGAGTAACAGATAGCTCCATCTCAGAGCCCATTGCCCTTCTATAAGCCCCCCTCCTCTCATCTTCTAGAATTCTAACAAAATATCAACTGATGAAGGCTTTCCATATATAGACTGCTTTGGGCTTTTTCTGCCTTTTATCCTTGTCAAATTCTGACTGCAAGGAACCATAAAGCTTAGTAACTTGCTTCAAAATAAGGGAGACCTGAAAAGCTGAGGGTGGGTAGGACACAGTAATACTTCAGTTAATTATCCTGCCACATATATAAGGTAACCATCAGGATTGTTAACTCCAGGGTAGTCAAGTGGGAAATTTCTTTCTGCTGCATCCAGCCTTGAAAAAAGTATCTTCCAAGGAATGTAGTATGAGAACCCCTCGTGAATGTAATTGTTTAGCCACCTCCTATGCCTTGTAAGTCTGTTCTCCTACCCATGGACTCCCAGCACAGAGGAACATTTCAGTGCTTCTGCTCACTCATTCCTCAGTTGCATGGGCATTTACTTTCATCTTGTCTCTAGCCTCTTGTTTCTTAGTTCTCAAGCCCTGAAACAAATGCCTGCTGCCTCCTCCATGCAGTCCTTAGTAATTTTCACATCGTCCTCTTTAGGTATAAGGAATCATTTCTCTCCCCTGCAGCTCTGTATTTTTACCACTATTAAGCATTTATGTCTTCTGCATCTTGGACTACTTAGTTTTTGTTTCTGCTTCCACAAGGTCATAGCACATTGAAAGCAAAGTCTTGACAACTTTTTATTGAAAAGGATTTAATCAATTTACGTTAAGTAGAGTGATAATGTAAGAGAATGGGTTGCTATGGAAGTCTGGGAATTTACATTTAAAAGGAAAGAGGGGGGGTGACAGGGTTTGGTATTTAATTTTGTTTCTATGTTTTTGATATAAGACAGTGATTCTCAATCTTGGTTGCATGTTAGAAGAATCTACATAATTTTCTGAAAATAGCAGTGCCCAAGCTTCACCCTCAAAATTCTGATATAACTGGTCTGAGGTAGAGTGAAGACATTGGTATTTTTTTAGAAGCTTCCTAGTATCTGAATGTATGGACAGAGGTGAGAAGCACTGGTATAGAGATTAAAGAGCTAATGGTGAGATCCCTGAATCCCATTTTCCTATCTCCTCAGTTTCTGGATTTATTATCTTTTTGTATTATGTGCATTTTTGAGAGCCAACTCACATGCTTTGGGGGAATAGGTAGAGTTTAAATAATGAAGTCAGATAAATCAGTAGTATCTATCTAGACTGATAAACCAGTAGTCACTAATCCAGGCTACTCAATATACTAAGTTGTTTTCATGGAGTCTTAAGGAAAATGTAAAATTTTCAAAATAGATTTTATTTAACTATAAAACTTACTTTCTATCTTGCTGTTTCCTTTTGCTTAAAGAAGCAGTGGAGGTTTGGCCTGGAGAGTGGGGAGATCCAATGATTTTTATTCTTTAAAAATCATAGGTTATATATCAAAACTTCAAGAAGTTTTGATGTCTTTAAAACTTGTTTAATTTTCCTAATTCTCTTACTACTTACTCTACTTCTGAGTACAGAGTTTATTAATTTATTGACTAAAGCTCTTTATGAAGGGGGAAACCTGCATCAGGATTGGATTACTGCAATAGCACAGCTACAGTGCTTCTGAAATTGTGAGATGGAAATGAATTGAGTTGAATCACATGGTTCATCCTATGTATTTGGCCAGTACTCCCTGTTATGTAGTCATGTCTCTTGTTAATAATTAAATATTACAGTAATCTATAATGTTTTCTAATGAAATGTGAGCAGTCATATTAAGGAATTGGGACACCATGAAATTTTTCTAATATAGGGGCTCCTGGGTGGCTCAGTGGGTTAAAGCCTCTGCCTTCGGCTCATGTCATGGTCCCAGGGTCCTGGGATTGAGTCCCACATAGGGCTCTCTGCTCAGCAGGGAGCCTGTTTCCTCCTCTCTGCCTGCTCCTCTGCCTACTTGGATCTTTGTCAAATCAATAAAATCTTTAAAAAAAATCTTTCTAATATAAGTAGAAGAATTACAGAAAATCATCTGTAATTGATCAGATCTAATTCCATAGCACCAAAATTTACTACTATAATTGAATCAGGACATAGAGAGCATGACTGCCTTTTGAGCACTTCAAAACAATCTGAATATAAAAGATCACAGTCTTGACATAGAAAAAGGAAAAACTGCTCTAAATTAAAACTCTGAAGTCCAGTAATCCTTTGCTTATTAAAATTTATATTTAAATTCAGTTTCTCCCCATTTAAGTTGCACAGAAATTCTAACACCTGATGTTTTGGCTTCCTTTCTGACTGTGCTCAAGCATTATCCTAAAAATCTACTAGAAAATAAATCTTTTGAATACTTAATAAACTATACTTTCCAGAACAAAACAAAATAAAGAAAGAAAATGGACTATTTTCCCGCCAGATACCTCACAGGGATGTAAGAGCTCCAACTTGATCATATTTCAGGCATGCTGGCACATGATAAGATTGCTGGAGATGTCACAATGTTTTGTGCTATGGTCTCTCCATTTGTGAAATATGAGAGCATCTTCTGTTTCCCTCCAACTGACATGGAATTTACACAATACTGAACTCTATTCTTTTTGGTGAAGAAAGAGGAGATAAGGAAGAGTTGTCTATAGTTTTTACAGTAGGAACATCACAAATATCAAAATTATATACATTACAAATTAATAGCAGTTTTTTAAAAGTACCTTAAAACCTTTCTCCAGTATGTGACAATCTTTGTATATGTAAGACTTTAAAGTTACAGTAGCAAATTTAAAGTGAATTCATTTTCCCTCATGTGCTCCATCTTATAACCTCTAGGATACAGCACATTTCTGTTTCCCTGAATTGCTTTTTTTTTTTTTTTTCGTTTTCTTTTTCTTTAATTGGCCTCTCTGGATAATTCCACAGGATAAAGGAGAAAACAGTCTCTGGGATTAGTAATACTGAACAGGTGCAAATGTACCATTGAAAAGCTAGTTAAACCTCAAAGGTGGAAGCTCCAACTATAAATTAAATGAGAGACGCATAGCCTCATCAGTGCCCATATGTTGGTCAACTGGGGATGCTCTTATCAGAACAATCTTTGTAAATGTAACAAGCCTGTTTCAATGCTACCCACAGCGTGAAGCTGATTTCTATTTTGCATTGTAATAGATTATACAGCTTCAATTTTCAATGGACATGCCCTAACATATTAGGTCTCTCAGGAGACACAGCGGTGGCATTTACAAGGAGGGGCAGAGGGCTAAGCAGTATCATGCAATATTTAAAATGTTTTTCCGTGACAACCAGCAAACTGTGATTACCAAATAGGATGATTCACCACTTCCAGCTGTCAAAAATAATAGCATCTCCTATTAAAGGCTTGTTACAGAATGACCACCCAAATGTCCAGTTTCTAAAAGATACGTGTATTCACATATTGATTATAAGATAAAATATTTAACTTGTTAAATATGAGAAAAGATGTTGCTCTATAGATTTTCTTTTTATAGTGAGAACTAGGATAAGGGAGAATGTAGCATCAAGAAAACAGACTCAACACTGCATTACAAAAACGTCATGATAACACTTGCTGCTGTTATATCACCTTTGTTAGAATGATCTCCAAGTAGTCACTGAACTATGCTGTAAATTAGTTTGTCCAAAATTGAGTGGTTTCCTGGGACTCAGGACTTTCAGTGCTAAGATAAAGAAAGTCCCAAACAAACAGGGACAGGTTGGTTAACCCACTATAAACTTTTTACTTAACATCAGTGCACACTTTGATCTGAAATAATGTAGCAGTATAATTACCCAACTGACAGCTCTGCTAGGTGACTCTTCTGGTGGCATTTAAAGGAAGATAAATTAATAGTAGAGTCTCTAAGATTACCGAACTGCTGTATTTTGGCAAAAAAGTTAATTTTGTCACTGTTTTCTGAGTGTGTGTACTAAAGTTTGGGTGTCATGATCTTTGAGGTGAGTGGGAAGGCTTAGCAGTATGATTTCATATCAGACAGAAAGTAACCTTCAAGGGTATTGGGTTGGGTTTGATTAATCTCAATTTAGATTAAATTCTTGATGTAAGAGACACCTGGGTGGCTCAGTCGGTTAAGCCGCTGCCTTTGGCTCAGGTCATGATCCCAGAGTCCTGGGATCAAGTTCCACCCGCATCGTGTCCTTGCTTGGCAGGGAGCCTGCTTCTCTCTCCATCTCTGCCTGCCACTCTGCCTGCCTGTGCACTTGCTCTCTCTCTTTCTCTCTCTGACAAATAAATAAATAAATAAAATCTTAAAAAAAATTGTTGATGTGACAATCTTTGAGTAATATAAGACCAGGCATCACAGACTTGAAAACTGTATTACATCAGACTAGGCTATTCCAACAGGATTTTCCTTTTGGAGGCCATGAGACTGTCACACATTGAGTACTGAGTGTCCTGGAAGGAGTGGAAATTCCCATGGTCAGTCACCCTGCAAAGTGGCAGTGCCAGGACAGTGAATGAAATTAGAGAGGAGAAATGTGAAATCAAAATCACAGATATGTTTTGAACTCCTGGATAGAAGGTAGTAACATGTATGAGAGGAAAGCTGACCAGGAAGTAGGCAGAGAGGCACATTGTGAGCTGCCCTAAAGGAGGGTTTATGTTCTGAGTGGGACCATATTTAGCACTTTCCCAGGACATCCATTTTCTGTAATGTCCCACATTTTTAGCAAATCTTGTAAACACCTGCGGGTTGGTCCCAGGCTATGAGAAATTAAGGGAAAGAGCTATTCCTATACTTGGGATGAAAGGTTAGAGCAGTGTTTCTCAACCTCCTTTTTGTATTCATTACCAGCTCCCTAAGGGGCCTCATTAGGCATTTCTCCCCCCAATTTTATCCTTCCCCATGAAATTTTAATACCACAGATAGACCATATGTATATCTGTTTATATACTATATGCATTTCTGTGCTTTATACATTAAAAGAGCAAGATGAGTAAGGTGTTTTCAACCCCCCAGGAACCAATTTTCACCCCTGTGGATGCAGTATCACCCCCATAGAGAATGCATCGAGAAGGGATAACAGCTTGAGAGACACTGCATTCTCAGACTATCAAGAGGTAACCTGCATAGTGCAAGTAAAAACTCACTGGGCAGAGTAGAGATTAGAAAACTGATGAGACCCAAGAAGACAGCCCAGATATGTAGAGCACATAAACATTCCCAAGTAAGAGACTGGATTCTCTGCGCATGAAAAGAATGCCAGTTCTAAGTCATCATTATATGGTTATTAAAGAAGTGTGATTTCATTTTTATAGTTATAGGCTGCTAAGACTCAGGAACATTTGGTTTACAAATGTAAATAAAACATATTTTGAGAATATTGATGAAAAAGATGGGGTTTAAAATTCTTAGTGAAGATGGAATATCATAAACATTGAACTCCACATACAAAGAGGCAAGCATGATGAAATATGGACTGAACTTAAGAATTAGGATGATTACTGTGTCTGAAAACAAAGGTCAGAGTTTAAGTTATTAACTGATAGCAGTGCTGTAGAGAATCTCAATGGCTAAGGCTAGACTGGTGTTAATGGTAAAGAATAACCAGAGATAATAATATAAGAATCAAAATGCACAGCAAAGATGCATCTAATATAAATTCTTTCTTCTTTCAGTCTTTTACAGTCTTTCAGTCTGGAGGCTATGTTGCCTTCTTAGCAGAAAATAACATGTTGCACAGGGGGAATGGATTTTGGTCAGGAGATCTGAGCTCTGTTTCCAGGTATGCTGCTCTAGGCCACCCTAGGTTCTTCACTCACTGGCCATGCCCTATAGTCTGTAAAGTGAAGAAGATAAAGTAGAAGGTGTCTAATATACTCTTCCATTTCCTACATTATTTGAAGATGTAAAATTATATGCTTTGCTTTCCTGTGCTTCAGATATTCGACTATTTGATGAGCAATTCAACAATCAGCCATAAAGTATTTACTAAGGATCTCTTACTTTCCACATTGTACTGAACATTGAGACAGGGCAGGATTAACACAACTCATTTGACTGACTCTCCTTTTCCTACTAATAAATCTCTTAAATTTGTGGTATAGTTAGTAATGCAAGGAGAAGTGATGCAGTGGCTTAAATTCATACCAAGATGTAAATATCAGATCCTTTCCTAAGAGGAAGATTTGCCAAAGAGAAAGGGGAGAAAGATCAGGAGACTCAGAACATTCTGACCAGGAGGCAGGACCTGTGAGTAAAGGAGCAACTCTCAGGGAAGAGAACTTTGCTGCTGCTGCTGCTGCTGATGATGATGCCCTTGATTTGATACATTTACATATACCCTGAGTACCCCATTAGGCTAGTGTGACATATTTGCTTTGGGTTTTATTATATTTGATGTACTACTCTGAAGATAGCCTCAAGCCCTCAGGCAACATTCCAGTGGGGGAGGGGGAAATGAATTGGCTTTAATTGGTTAAAACATGGAGTATTGAGTCTATGATTGACATGACTTTCAATAAAATAGAGTATATTCAAATTGACAACGTTTATGGTATAATATTCTCCCATATATTTCACTTCAAGCTTTTGTTTTAGTTTTTGTGTAACACTAGTGAAAGTTGTATAATTATAGTAGGAGAAAGGAGTTTGCATTCAAAACCAAAAGTACTAAATAAGTAGATAAATTATTTTTGACATGGTATTTTTATTGGTAAATATATCACTGGCCATACTTGAGTTAAAACAAACCAATAATAACCGATTTATCTTGTTTTTAATAAAAAGCAGCAAAAAAAAGTACTAACCTAGCTTTTGTATAACTCCAAAATACAACTAGAAAGAAGATACTTTTACTTCACTTTTTTGTTTGGCATGAAGTCTGCAGACCACCATTACAGCCATCTTCTATGACATCCTCGCACTGTGCACTGTGACCTCCATGCACAGTGCACAACTGCTGGCTGGTCTCTCAGTCCGTGCCCTGTGTTCATATGGCAAGGTGTGTGTCTCTTATCACTTTGTACTACCATTAGCCATGTAACTATCTATTTCCCCCATGAACTGTGAGCTCCCCAGGGGCAGCGACCATGATTATTCATCTTAGTCTTTCCTGGCACCTGGCACAACATCTGCATAATAGATACACTCAATTAGTGTTAATTGAATGGAAGTAAACTGCTTTTATTTTCAGTGGCCTTCCAATTATGTAAAGCAGTATCGTTATAATGAATACCAGAATTCTACATGTACCATAATAGCATATCTCTGCTAGAAATTTTAAAAAGATGAATTTTAATCAAATACATATTTTCTAACTTACTAAAGCAGGAGGTGTCCTTAATTTTTTCTAAATTTCTCAAGCATTTTTTTTTATGTGAATATATATGAAAATGGGGATTCTGTCCATTCTTATTTGTTTTGTTTGGTTTTAATTAGCATTGTTAACATAGGACAAAACATGCAAATTTAGGAAACAGCTAGATGATGTATTTTTCATTTTTTTTATCCTCCCATTTGAAAGCCTGTAGATACAGCCACTTGGTGTCTAAATATTTATTTATAAAATGTCAACGGACAGAAAAAGTGTAATTAGAAATGCTAGTGATTTTAATGAGAACTAGCTCTGAAATCTAAGATTAACTAGGCGTCAAATACTACAAATAAATACTTATTCTTCTGGACCAGTACTTATCTGGATCCAACATTAAGCACAGAGCTGTGACAAACTTTCTTGTGACATTTTTCTAAATAGTGGATAAAAAGACAAATATAATGAAGGACAAGTGTTAAAACTGTGTTAACAGAGTGTTCCCCTCCCCTTCACTTGCTCAGGTCTGTATAATTCGTTATTGGTGTAGTGTCTATAGATAGTATCATGCAAGATGGAGAAACCATGATATAGAAAGAGGAACAGTAATTATACCAGAAACCAGGTATAATTAATACAGCTAAGCATTAAAGGTATCTTTCAGCTACTTGGCTCTTAAGTTACAATATAGAATATTAATAGAAAATGATAATTTTTCAAAGTGAAGTGTTCCCCGTTTTTTGTTTTGTTATTGTTTTTAGATCTTTCACAAAGAAACTGAAGATTAGTTTGTCAGGTATAAAAATACTATATTTTAAGGGTAGAACTTAGTAAACATATAGTGATGGTTCTTGAACTTTAGTGTACATAAGATTCACCTAAGGAGCTTATTTAAGATACAATTCTGACTTCTTGGTTTGTTTGTTTGTTTTATAAGATTATTTTAAAATTTAAATGCAGTTAATTAACATATGATGTACTATTAGCTTCAGAGGTAGGGTTCAGTGATTCATCAGTCTTATGTAATACCCAGTGTCTATTACATGATGTGCTTTCCTTAATGTCCCTCATGCAGTTCCCCACCCATGCCACCACCCCCCTCAACAACCCTCAGTTTGTTTCCTGTGATTAAGAGTTTCTTATAGTTTGTCTCCTTCTCTGATTTTGTCTTATTTTATTTTCTCCTCCTTTCCCCTATGCTCCTGTTTTGTTTTTTAAAATTCCATATATAGTAAGATCATATGATAATTGTCTTTCTTTTATTGACTTATTTTGCTTAGCATAGCACAATCTGGTTCCATCCAGATTGTTGTAAATGACAATATTTCATTTTTTCGATGGCTGAGTTCTGTCCATTCATATGTTGGTGGACATCTGGCCTCTTTCCTAGTTTGGCTATTATTGACATTGTCACTTATAAACACTGGGGTGCAGGTGCCCCTTCATATTGATACATTTGTATCTTTGGGGTAAATACCTAGTAGTGCAGTTGCTGGGTCATAGGGTAGCTTTAGGAACCTCCATACTCTTTTCCAGAGTAGCTGTACCAGCTTGCATTCCCACCAACAGTCTCTACATCCTCACCAGCATCTGTCATTTCCTGACTTGTTAATTTTAGCCATTCTGACTGGTGTGAATGGTATCTCATTGTGGTTTTGATTTGTATTTCCCTGATGGCAAGAGATGTTAAGCATTTTTCATGTGTTTATTGGCCATTTGGATGTCTATTTTGGAGAAATGTCTATTCATGTCTTCTGTCCATTTCTTGACTGGATTATCTGTTCTTTGGATGTTGAGTTTGTTAAGTTCTTGATAGCTCTTGGATACTAGCCCTTTATTAGATACTAGCAAATATCTTCTTCCATTCTTTTGTTGTCTTTTGGTTTTGTTGACTATTTCCTTTCTGTGCAAAAGCCTTTTAACTTGAAGTCCCAATAGTTCATTTTGTGCCCTTGTTTTGCTTTCCTTTGGAGATGTGTCTAGCAAGAACTGGCTGTGGCCAAGGTCACAGACTTTGCTGCCTATGTTCTCCTCTAGGATTTTGATGGATTCCTGTCTCACATTCAGGTCTTTCATACATTTTTATTCTATTTTTGTGTGTGGTATAAGACAATGGACCATTTTCATTCTTCTATATGTAGCTGTCCAATTTTACCAAAATCATTTGTTGAAGAGACTGTCTTTTTTCCATTGGATATTATTTGCTGTTTTTTTGAAGATTAATTGACCATAGAGTTGAAGGTCCAGTTCTGGGCTCTTTATTCTCTTCCACTGATCCATGGATCTCTTTTTGTGCCAGTACCATACTGTTCTGATGATTACAGCTTTGTAATAGAGTTTGAATTCCAGCATTGTGATGCCATCAGTTTTGGTTTTCTTTTTCAACATTCCTGTGGGTATTCAGGGTCTTTTCTGGTTCCATATAAGTTTTAGGATTATTTGTTCCATTTCTTTGAAAAACATTGATGGTATTTTGATAGGGATTGCATTAAATGTGTAGATTACTTTAGGTAGCATAGACATTTTCAAAATATTTCTTCTTCCAATGCATGAGCACAGAATGTTTTTCCATTTCTTTGTGTCTTCTTCAGTTTCTTTCATGAGTACTTTGTAGTTTTCTGAGGTTCTTTGCCTCTTTGGTTAGGTTTATTCCTAGGTGCAATTGTAAATGGGATCAACTCCTTAATTTCTCTTTCTTCTGTTTTGCTGTTGGTGTGTAGAAATGCAACTGATTTCTTTGCATTAATTTTATATCCTGACACTTTGCTGAATTCCTGAATGAGTTCTAGTAGTTTGGGGGTGAAGTCTTTTGGGTTTTCCACATAGAGTATCATGTTATCTGTGAAGAGTGAGAGTTTGACTTCTCTTTACTGATGTGAATGCCTTTTATTTCTTCTTGTTGTCTGATTGCTGAGGCTAGGACCTCTAGTATTAAGTTGAACAGCAGTGGTGAGAGTGGGCATACCTCTGGTGTTCTAGACCTTCGGGGCGAAGCTCTTGTTTTTTTTTCCCATTGAGAAAATGTTTTTTGTGGGCTTTTCGTAGATGACTTTTATGATATTGAGGTATGTACCCTCTAACCTTATGCTGTAGAGGGTTTTAATCAAGAAAGGATGGTGTACTTTGTCAGATGCTTTTTCTGTATTGATTGAGAGGATTCTATGGTTCTTTTTCTTTCTTTTATTAATGTATTATATCACATTGATTGATTTTTGGATATTAAACCAACCTTATAGCCCAGGAATAAATCCCACTTGGTCATGGTGAATAATCCTTTCAATGTACTATTGCATCATAGTAGCTAGTTGGTGAGAATTTTTGCATCCATGTTCATAGAAAAAGTTTGCTAGTTTTTCTTGCGTTTCTATTTTTTGAAATAGCTTCAGAAGAATAGGTATTCATTCTTCTTTAAATGTTGAATATAATTCCCTTGGGAAGCCATCTAGCCCTGGACTCTTGTTTGTTGGGAAATTTTCGATGACTGCTTCAGCTTCCTTGTGGTTATGGGTCTGTTCAGGTTTTCTATTTCTTCCTCTTTCAGTTTTGGTAGTTTGTACATCTCTAGGAATATGTCCATTTCTTCCAGATTGCCCAATTTGTTGGCATATAATTGCTCATAATGTTCTTATAACTGTTTGTATTTCTTTAGTGTTGGTTGTGATCTGTCCTCTTTCACTCATAATTTTATTATTTGGGACCTTTTTCTTTTCTTTTTGATAAGTCTGGTCAGGGTTTTATCAATCTTACTAATTCTTTCAAAGAACCAGCTCCTAGTTTCCTTGCTCAGTCTACTCTTATTTTGGTTTCTGCTTCACTGATTTCTGTTCTAATCATTATTAATTCTCTTCTGCTGGATTTAGGGTTTATTTGCTGTTCTTTCTCCAGCTCCTTTAGATATAAGTTTAGTTTGTATATTTGAAACCTTTCTTGTTTCATGAGAAAAGCTTATATTGCTATAAACTTTCCTCTTAGGGGACTTCCTTTGCTGCATCCCAAAGATTTTGAACGGTTTTGTTTTTGTTTCCATGAATTTATTTAAATTCTTCTGTAATTTCCTGGTTGACCCATTCATTCTTTAGTAGGATGCTTTTTAGCCTCCATGATTTGAGTTCTTTCCAAATTTCCTCCTGTGATTGAGTTCCAGTTTGGAAGTATTGTGGTCTAAAAATATGCAGGGAATGAACCCAGTCTTTTGGTACTGGTTGAGACAAGATATGAGACCCAGTATGTGATCTCTTCTGGAGAATGTTCCAGGTACATTTGAGAAGAATGTGTATTCTGTTGGCTTAGGATAGAATGTTCTGAATATATCTATATCTATGAGGAATAGATATGGATATGGAATATATTTATGTATGAAGTCCATCTGGTCCAGTGTGTCTTTCAAAGCCCTTGTTTCCTAGTTGATCTTCTACTTAGATGATCTGTCCATTGCAGTGAATGGGGTGGTGAAGTCCCACTATTATTGTATTATTATTGATGTTTTTCTTTAATTTTGTTATCAGTTGGTTTATATAATTTGCTGCTCCCGTATTAGAGGCATAAATATTTACAACTGTTAAATCTTCTTGTTTAATAGACCCTTTAATTATTATCTAGTGTCCTTCCTCATATCTTATTATAGTCTTTGGCTTAAAATCTAACTTGTCTGATAAAGATTGCTACTCCAGCTTTCTTTTGAGGTCCATTGGCATGATAAATGATTTCCCACTCCATCACTTTCAATCTAGAGGTGTCTTTAGGTCAAAAATGAGTCTTTTGCAGACAGTATATTGATGGGTCTAGCTTTTTTATACAATATGATATACCCTGTGTCTTTTGGTTGGGGCATTTAGCTCATTTACATTCAGAGTAACTATTGAAAGATGTGAATTTAGTGCCATTGTATTGTCTGTAAAGTGATTGTCACTGTATATTGTCTCTGTTCCTTTCTGGTCTATAAATAACTGTAAGCTTTAAAGCAAACTAGTTGTCTAGATGTATATAGATAAAGCTAATATATAGATATTTATATTTTAGGTGTTAGTTATTCTAGTATTATATTAGCACTCTTCATAAACATTAAAGAGCTTTAAAACTATATCCTTGCCTAGAGAGTTAGATGTCTTTATCAAATAGATAAGTTATGAGAATCACTCCCTAGAAATTACTCCCAACGTATTTACAAATCAGTTTGCATACTTCAACTTCAGCATATACTGTGGACAAATGAAGTAGTAATTAGTCCCTAAAATAGTCCTTAATGATCCCTGCCTTCTGGTGTTCACAGCCATTTATTATCCCTTTCTCTTGAGTGAGCTGGACTCACTTCTAATGAATAGAATCTAGGAGAAATGATGAGATATCATTTCTGAGATTAGGTTACAAAAAAGTTTCTGTTTTAAGTGTCCTCTCCTTCATCACTTGCTCCAGCAGAAAACAGCTCCCATGTTGGAGCTGCCCTACAGAGAGGCCCACGTGGCAAGGAACTCTGGCCAAAAGACAGTTCTTCTTTCTGAAGTTTGCTTTGGCTATTCAGGGTCTTTTGTGGTTCCATACAAATTTTAGGATAGTTTGTTCTAGTTCTCTGAAAAATATTATTGGTATTTTGATAGGGATTGCACTGACTCTGTAGATTGTTCTGAATAGTACGGATATTTTAACAATATTAATTCTTCCAATCTCTGGGCTCGGTATCAAGTCTTTCCATTTATTTGTGTCATCAGTTTCTTTCATCAGTGTCTTATATAAATGTTTGTTGTTTCAATCCACTAAGTAAATATTGGGGAAATTTGTTACACAGCAATACAAAACCAATACAATTGATATTGATATTCTGCTTACAAATTCAACGATGTAAATTTAACCTTTGAAAGAAGAAGGGTTATCATAAAAGGGAATTTATATCAAATATTCCTGCTCCTTCTGCAACAGGCGTGGGTCAGGTTCTTGCTTGCTCTCTTTCTGCTGCCATCTTGGTTCCATGTCCCCCTCACAAAATGCCTTATGAAGTCACAGAAACCGTCTCTGCTACAAAGCAGGAGTTGCCACAGCTCCAGGCTGAGACAGGGTCTGGAACTGAATCTGACAGTGATGAATCAGTGTCAGACCTTGAGGAATAGGATTCCACACAGACAGCCACAAAACCAGCGCAGCTGGCAGCAGCCACTGAAATCAGTAAAGAAGCAGTCAGTAAAGCAAAACAGAGCAGGAGTGAAAAGAAGGCATGGAAAGCTATGTCCAAACTGGGTCTTTGACAGGTTAGAGGGGTTACAAGAGTCACTATTTGGAAATCTAAGAATATCCTCTTTGTCATCACAAAACCAGATGTCTACAAGAGCCCAGCTTCAGATACCTACATAGTTTTGGGGGAAGCCAAGATCGAGGATTTACCTCAGCAAACAAAACTAGCAGCTGCTGAGAAATTCAAAGTT
Source organism: Mustela putorius furo (assembly GCF_011764305.1). Taxonomy (NCBI): domain Eukaryota; kingdom Metazoa; phylum Chordata; class Mammalia; order Carnivora; family Mustelidae; genus Mustela; species Mustela putorius. The sequence goes on from NW_025421998.1 coordinate 37,137,089, forward strand.
CAAGGTGAAGCTGTCTCAAACATTCAAGAAAACACACAGACTCCAACTGTGCAAGAGTAGTGAAGAAGAAGTTGATGAAACCAGTGTAGAAGTTAAGGACATAGAATTGGTCATGTCACAGGCAAATATTTCAAGAGCAAAGGCTGTCCAAGCCCTGAAGAACAACAGTAATGATATTGTAAATGCTATTACGGAATTAACAATGTGACCATCTGAAAAGGAGGACTTTTTTTTGGTGTTTCAAAAGAATAAGTGCATCTTGGTTTGAAATTTGTAATTTTTCTGTCATTAATAAAGTTATGGTTTCTTGTTGGATGAAAAAAATATTTCTGGGTGAAACCAAGGAACCCTCATGGTAATTTCATATCATTTGACATGATATAAAATTTATTATTTGCAATTGTGAAACATAAGGGTTAAACCATAATTGTCAGGTCCAGGCCCAGTGGCAGATACAGTAGATAAGGAAGTTACTGCAGTAGTACTCATAAGTGGCCACAATATAAGAAAATAGGAATGCAAGCTGGTGCAACCTCTCTGGAAAACAGCATGGAGGTTCCTCGAAATGTTGAAAATAGAACTGCCCTATGACCCAGCAATTGCACTATTGCATATTTACCCTAACGATACAAACGTAGTGATCCAAAGGGGCACGTGCACCCGAATGTTTATAGCAGCAATGTCCACAATAGCCAAACTATGGAAAGAACCTAGATGTCCATCAACAGATGAATGGATCAAGAAGATGTGGTATATATACACAATGGAATACTATGCAGCCATCAAAAGAAATGAAATCTTGCCATTTGCGACAACATGGATGGAACTAGAGCGTATCATGCTTAGCGAAATAAGCAGAGAAAGACAACTATCATATGATCTCCCTGATATGAGGAAGTGGTGATGCAACATGGGGGCTTAAGTGGGTAGGAGAAGAATAAATGAAACAAGATGGGATTGGGAGGGAGACAAACCATAAGTGACTCTTAATCCCACAAAACAAACTGAGGGTTGCTGGGGGGAGGGGGTTTGGGAGAAGGGGGTGGGATTATGGACATTGGGGAGGGTATGTGCTTTGGTGAGTGCTGTGAAGTGTGTAAACCTGGTGATTCACAGACCTGTACCCCTGGGGATAAAAATATATGTTTATAAAAAATAAAAAATTATACTTAAATAAAAAAAAGAAAAGAAAATAGTTGGTTCTAAAAATGATAAAGAATTGATAAAGAATACAGTGATTTTTTTCAGGGAGTTGATAGCCAAATTGTTTGACTTTAACAATTATGTTTTGAGATGTTGGTGATTACAGAAATTCTAAGGCCATTTGATATCAACAGAAATCCTAAGGTGATCACAAAAGAATTTGTAACAGGAAACTAGCTCACAACATTAAGAAATGCCTGATATGAAATCTTTGACAGAAATTCTTTACAGTATCTTAGAAATGGTTTTGCTGAGGGCATAGCGGAATAGGTTACTTACCTGGCCGGTTAACACATTCTTTCAAGTTGTGCCCTCTCTTCTGGGAAATTAAAATTCTGTAGTGATAATTTGAACTATATGGGCTGCCATTCCAGAGAGCAAATCTGCCCTTACTTACAGGAATTTATCTTTGAGCATATCTTATTACCTTTATACAAAGAGTCACCTGAAAGGATGATGGAGATTGACCAACAAGATCTGACTGATTTCCTCCTACAATTTCATGTTCAACCAGAGGGGCCCGTGTCAGTATTTCAACCACTATTTCATATTGGATAAGATCTTAAAAGATAATAGTCATATACTCTGGATACATGATGGATGTATCCATAATTTTACTCACTTTTAACAGAAGATGTTGTCTTGTTTGGAATGTTTGACACTGAACTACAGGGTGTTTCTTTTAGTGATTAGGACTGGAGGTTTTGGGGGTGCCTGGGTAGTTTAATAGGTAAGCATTAGACTCTTGATTTTGGCTCTGGTCATGATCTCAGGGTCATGAGATAGTTAACCTGTGTCAGGCTCTGCACTAGGCACGGAGCCTGCTTGAGATTCTCCCTCTCCCCCCTCTGCTCCTCCATCCCTTCTCTTTCAAAAAAAAAAAAAAAGTTGAGATTTTGAAGTCAATCTAGTCCAACTACCTTTCTGTGTTTCCCAGCTTTACTATTTAACCCTTTTGTGAGTTTTGGTAAGTTCTAGATCTTTTCATCTGTAAAAGGGGGTGACTAAGAACCTACCTCATGTAGTCATAAGGAATAAAATCTAAATAATGTATTTATTATAATGTTCCCAAGTAACTGCTTTATAAATTAAAATTAACATAATAAAAGTAATAATTATGGTGTCAGATCAGGTGAATACATGAATTAGTGTACTTTCCTTTTTGAGCAACTGTGAGTAGTTTTCAGAGTGCTAATGGAAAATCACTTGGAACCTTAGAACTTCATGACGTTAAAGGATTATTCAATAGAGAGAGTGATGAAAGTCACAGAATTTATTATATATACAGACAGGCTTAAAACTGAAAGTCTCTGAAAGACTTACTAGAAAACATGCTTCAGTAAAATAAAATAAGTCCAGAAGAATTAGATGCAATATGCCATAGTACATAAAGACTAGTAGGACTTATTTTCAATTTTAAAGAAGTATGTTTTTAATTGGTATATTTAATAGTATACTTAATAAGTGGATTCTTTGTCCCCTTCCGTGTAATTTGGTTCTTTCATGTGGATAGGTAAGAGATTTGAGGCAGTGTAGTTTATGAAGAACAACTGAATATTGATACTTGTTTTTTTATGACATGGAAATATAAAAAGGAGAGGTAACCGGTACTCTTGACAGTTCTTGATGTGACTACCTTTAATATTTGTAACTGTTTTTTCCAGTGTTCCATGCATAATTTTAAATAACTGAGATGTATATTATATATGCAGTATAAATATAAATATAAATTTATATAAAAATTTATATACATATACATATAAATATAAATATAAATTTCAGTTGCCACTTGGGAAAAAAAATCCAAAAACTATCAGCATGTGATGTAGGAGGGAGAGATGAAGGAAAGAAGAGGGAAATAAAAACATATTAAGTCTCCTTTTCAGAAAGACAATATGGGGAATGATGAAAAGTTTGATGTTGATTGTAAAGTACAGATTAAGTCATGTGTTTATAAAAGTTAAGAATAACTGCTAGAAAAAAAAAGAATAGCTACTAGATAGTAATATTCTAGGATATAGTTACATAAAAGAAGTTTACAAGGTGAAAGATATATATGCAATATTATGCCAATAAGTATGAAAAGAAAATGTATAGTTTACTAATTTAAATTATAAAACTGGCACAACGTAAGTAGAATACCTGATTAGACCATCATCCATTTAATATGTTGAAGTCAAAATTAGGGGCACGTGGGTTGCTCAGTTGGTAAAGTATGTGATTCTTGATCTCTGGATCATGAGTTTGAACCTCATGTTGGGCATAGATATTACTAAAAATAAAAAAAAATCAAAATTAAAAATTTCTGCTCTGGGGGTACCTGGGTGGCTCAGTGGGTTAAGCCTCTGCCTTTGGCTCAGGTCATGATCTCAGGGTCCTGGGATCAAGTCCCAAATCAGGCTCTCTGCTCATCATGGGGTCTGCTTCCCCCTCTCTCTCTGCCTGCCTTTCTGCCTACTTATAATCTCTCTCTGTGTGTCTAATAAATAAATAATAAATAAATAAAATCTTAAAAAAAAAGTCTGCTTTGATCCTCAAAAGGTGCTAAGTCCTAATTCCTTTACCGGTGATGTCTACCAAACTTTCAAGGAACATGAAATTTCCAACTTATACAAACTGTTGCAGAGAATAAGAAAAGATGGAAAGCTACTAAATCAATTTTATGATTCACATAAAGCACTAGAATCATGTCTAACTAATGTTAGCAAATTGTAGCAAATTATAGGACACTCTTATATGTACAAAAATTGATAGTTCATCTAGAGACTTGCATAACCAATTTATAAAGTATAAAAAGGAAAAATATGCTGTTTTTCATAGGCACAAGAACAACAAAATAGTTGGGAATATAAAAAATTAATATTTTAAAATCCATGGAAAAATATAAAATGATACTGAAGGACCTAAAAAATGCTTTAGTATATGAAAAGATACATCTGTAGATGCATAAACAATATTTCTGACCATAGATTCTCACCATACTAATTTATGAATTCAGTTAATCCCAAATAAAATCCCAATATAATTTTTCATAGCAGTTGAAAATTTAATTGTAAAATTCATATACTATAGTAAATGCAAAATGGTAGCCAAGACAATATTTAAAAAGAAAAGACGGATCGTTTCCTATGTGATCTTAAAACCTAAAGTATAGTAATTAGAACTGTGTGGAATTGGCTAAAGAGAGACAAATACATCAGTGAAATTAAATAGATAATGCAGAGCCTGGTTCATGTATACTTGGGAAATTAGACCTTGATAGATGCAACATTTCATGTCAATGGAGAAAAGACAGATAATTCAATATATACTTTCCAGGCAATTGTGTCATCATTTAAAAAAACAATTATATTCTTCCTTATGGCAATTGTAATATTAAGTTCTGGATGAATTAAATAACTAAATATAAAAGATAACACAATAAAAATAATAGAAGAATGTATAAATGATTATGTTAACATCGCTGAAACAGGGAATATCTTGCAACAAGACATCAAAAATTGATAAGTTTGGCTGTATTAAATGTTAGGACTTCTCATTGATGAAATACATCACTAATAGAATAAAAAGATGAGGACATTCAGGCAGGAAATATTTGCAATATAATGATTTGGGGTTTTCATCAAGTGTATACAAAGAATTTCTATCAATCAGTAAAAAAAAAAAATGGCGTGCAATACAAATTAGCAAAAGAAAGGAGTGGTTTATAGAAGAGAATATATAAATGGTTAATGCAGATATGAAAACTAGTATTGTCCTCCAGGGAAGCAAATAATAAGTCCATTGCAAATTCTACCTATGTAATTAAACATTCTTATTTTTAAAAAAGCAAAAACATGTATTTGGGCTTTAGATTTGAATCTTGTCACTTACTAATGATGTTTTCTTGGACAAATTCTTCTTTTCTTCCCTCCAAATAAATGGAACATTATAGGGTCATTTTAAAGGTTAAATAAGATTAAATATAGATGGTCTGTCCAGTACTTGGTATTTAACAAGTGTTTGATAATTGTTACATAGTGTTACTTGTTACTATGCTAGGTAGGAATATGACAAAGCCAACAACACTTAAAAAAACGAGGATTATCACTTTAGTTATTAAGAGCCAGTAATGAGTAACTGGTTGTTCTATGATTCAGTGCTAAATTTTCTCTTTTTTCCCCAGCTTCTACCATTTTGCGGGGTAAAGATGATGGTTTGCTAGCCCATAGTAATTTGTCTACAGTAAAGTCTTGTTTCCCTAAAGGTTGGTTCTCTTGCAAGAGGTTGATTGCATGGATGGCCCAAATGATGGTCTCCCTATCCGGATATACCCTTCATGATGTGAGTTTGAAACTCCTCCCATTAAGAGGTAGAGTCTATTTTCCCATCCCTTGGTTATGAAATAACTTCCTATTTGTTTGGACAATAGAATATAAGGGAAGCAACAGTGTACCTGTTCCAAATGTACATTTTCAGAAGATCTCATGTATTTCCACTTTCTCAAAACCCGGCTCCCACCACCACCAAGAACAGGCCTGGGCTAGCCTAATGAGGGACCATGTGGAGAAAGGCTGAGACCCTCCAGTTTCTAGCCAATTGGTGCTTAATTTTGCAATAGGTTTGGGCTAGCCCACTGAGGGACCATGTGGAGAAAAGCTGAGACCCTCCAGTTTTTAGCCAGTTGCTGCTTGATTTTGAGGTGGATGCTTACCCAACCTTCTGTTGACTGACCAAAGATTCATGAGTGAGACCCTCTGAAACTAGAAAAATCACATAGCTGCCATAGATGTTTGAGCAATAACAAACAGTTATACAGTGATAACAAATTAATTCACCTTATCCATAATATGTACTGAACTTCCACATATTTGTTTTTTCTTGATAAAGCACGTTCAGCTTCCCCATTTCTCTCTGTAATTCCTTCATTAACAATAAATATTTGATTTAAGTGAGTGGCATAAAAATTCTTAACAAAGAAGGGATTAAATGGTATTCTCTAAATTTTGATAAAACTAGCCCCATCATTGGGACGCCTGGGTGGCTCAGTTGGTTAAGCAGCTGCCTTTGGCTCAGGTCATGATCCCAGCATCCTGGGATCGAGTCCCACATCGGGCTACTTGCTCCACAGGGAGCCTGCTTCTCCCTCTGACTCTGCCTCCCACTCTGTCTGCCTGTGCTTGCTCTCACTCTCTCTCTCTTACAAATAAATAAATAAAATCTTAAAAAAAAAAAACTAGCCTCATCACTTTTGACCAACTTTTGGTGGGCCTTTTTGAGTTCATGAGAAAAGGTTAGTGCCTTTTTCTTGTGTGTTTTGTTGTTATTGTTGTTCAAGGAGAGTATAAATGTATAAATAACCAGGCAAAATATGCATGATTTTTTTTTCTTTTCTTTTTTTTTTTAATTTTTTATTTTTTATAAACATATATTTTTATCCCCAGGGGTACAGGTCTGTGAATCACCAGGTTTACATGGAGGCTTAAGTGCATGATTTTTTTTAAAGTGTCAACCTTAAAACAAAAAGAAAGAAAATAAATAATCCTTTGACTTACTCTCTTTCCTTCAGGAATTGTTTTGTTTTCCACCTGGGATGTTCTCCACAATTTCAGTTGGAATTGGTTTTAGTTGTATTCCCACAACATTTAACTCTTAGACCAGTATGTGACTGAGCATCTTCCACTTTAATTGATCTAATTTGCACACATAATTCTGATGGAATTATTCATTGTAAAGTGCACCTTTGGGCCTTCCAGAATTCTGCCTTTTTTCTGTGAATCCATTGCATTAATTTACCTGCAAATTCTGCCTTTCTCTAGAGGCTTCTCTTGGTTATGTAAATACTTTTGTACAGATTTCCCATTACAAACTGTTCTGAAACACTGTTCTTTCACTTTTTTTCCTGCTTAGATTTGGACATAGGCCTTGGAAGCTTCATAGTTGCAGTTCTCAATGATCTTTTTTTCCGGTAAAACAGAAATATTTGTCATAGATCTGATTCATTAATAATATGATTATTATAATAAACACTCAAATGTGGATAGAGAGTTCTAGCCTTCAAAGATCCTAATTTCTCTTCCAACACAACTTATCTTAAGTTTTTTGAAGGTGCATCAGTGATAAAGATACATGTTTTTCAAGGTTATTTTACCCTGATTTATTTACCATAAATTAAAGTTAGAGTAATAAGTGAAGATTGTGAATAGAGGAAGGAGTTGTGATGGCAACCCAATTTCATTATTTTAATTATGTGTGACACCAGTATCTTATCACTAGTAGCATTTTCTAAGATACTTGAATTGTGACCTTATAGCAGCCTTGTAATAAGCCTGAAGTATGTGGAGACCAGCAACGACATTCAGCCTGTCAGTCATAGTTCACTTTATCATTGCATCATCCTGTAATTCTTTGTTCTCGTGTTTCTGTCCCTCAGAGACTGGATGCTCTCAGAGGGCAGGGATTTGCCTGAAACACAGTAGATTATTCCGTTAATTATTTAAGGAAATGGGGAAGTACGAGAGGCAGGAAGGGAGGGGCAAAGGGGGAGAAGAATTCAGCACGTGTGCACATATGTAACTGTGACTGTAAGAAAACAATGAAAGAATAATCGTACTGCAGATATTGCAGCTGCACTTAAGATCAGAAGCTTATATACATGAGTGGAGAGGACCAGTCTTTGGTATCGCACGCTGCAGACATCACTCTGAGCCTGGTGCTACATGTTTTGTTGGTGGAGGGTAGTTTCTCAGGCAGGCAGGGAGGAGGGAGGAGTAAGTTGCCACAGTTAGCTGTGTGCTAGCAATCATATGCATACCTCGGGTTCCTTTCGACTCTTTTTTTTTTTTTTTTAAGATTTTATTTATTCATTTGACAGAGAGAGATCACAAGTAGGCAGAGAGGCAGGCAGAGAGAGAGAGAGAGGAGGAAACAGCCTCCCTGCTGAGCAGAGAGCCCGATGTGGGACTCGATCCCAGGACCCTGAGATCATGACCTGAGCCGAAGGCAGCGGCTCAACCCACTGAGCCACCCAGGTGCCCTCCTTTCGACTCTTGATGTTTAAGTCCACTTTTACTGTCTGGTGGGAAAAGAAGGGAGGAGAGAGTTTAAGAGAGCTTCCCTCTCACCTTGCTGCCTTCTTGCTCTCCTCCCTCCTCTTTTCCTTCCTTTCTTTTTGCATGAGAACTCCGGAAAAATTCTCAGGTTAGATAGTTACGCCTTTTATGTTAAGTATACTGACTGGATGCTTGAGAAACAAGTAATTTGGTTCATATTACAGAATTACCATGATTTTATATACAGCTAAAGATACTTGAATGCTTATGATCGACTGATTTTAGCAGTTTCTGATCCATGAAGAAAACATCCCAAGGCATCATTTATGCTCAGTAGAATAGACCTGTATTGAATAAATAGGAAACAGCGTAAATTGCCAAATTGTCCTCATAGTGCCTTCCGATCTATATTGAATTATATCTTGAAATATTAATATTCTGGCTGACAGTGCAGTGTGACTCATAGGCTGAATTGAATATGGATGAGTTTTATTAAGGAGCTGAATGATTTGCAGCAAATAAACAGCATCATAAATGTTGGTGCTTATTTTGGGGACAGATGTAATCATCAGGAAGAGATAAAGCCAATGTGTGTATTAGGAAGGAGGTAGTTTGAAGTATTGCTGGGTAGTGGCTCTTTTTAATTTACTTGATGATATGACATCATACTCTAAAATCAGGATAAATATCTAAAGGAAAATTCTCATGACCCCAACCTTTACTTGTTTCAACATAAATGGCACGTTAAAATGCATTATCTTACTGTCTGTCACAAAGAAAACTCATGATAATTCTTCCCATATGGTGCTGTGCATTTAATTCTCTTTAACAGAGCCACCTGAGTATGTGTAAAGTCAGTGATGGAAGTGGAAGCTATTTGCTTTGATGGCATTACTCCTGAATCATTTATCACTGCCAATACTCCACAAAACTGCTGGGATCAGATCCTGTTGATAAGTTATTACATTCTGAACCTGCTACCTTATTTCTAGCATGCAATAAAAATGATCTCAGTATCTGTAATTTTAATATTAGTTTTCTTCTCTGTTGGCAGTGGTTATCTTTAATGTGTACTATGTAGAATGATTGTAATAAGCCAGAGGTGCTCATCTTCTGCTCTGACCTTCTTATCATCCATACACCTTTGCTACCCTGCAGCCCTGCTCCCCTACCTGGGGACCTCAGAATGCTCAAATTGTGCCTTTATTTTCTTAGTTGTGAGCTTCCTTCCACCCTCTCCCACACCTCTGACTGACTTCACCACCCCCTCCAGAAATCTAACCAGAGTCTAGGTCTTTCTTGACCACTTTTTTCTATAAGTTGATGACAGCAGCATGGAACTAAAGGGAATCAGACGGTCAGCAGTCATATTCCAATGGCTTAACATTGGAATGAGTGATTTAGATAATGTGGCCTCAGATTGTAGTGCTAATTCTAACCAAACATGCTAGAAAATCTTAGTTTTGTCAGTTTTCTCTCTGCTCTCCTGTCTTCTCCTCTCTTCTATTTTCGATCTATAGAACTTAGAAATTTTCTGTAGAAAAAAGAGAATATTTTTTGAGATCCTCTCTCTCCCTCTAGCATCAAGTACCCCCCAACCCAAATTTCCCCAGATTTAATATTTACAATTCTTTTAGCTCCAAATGATTTCTTTCAATAGTAAAAGAGCAGGTAACAGAGAAGTTTCAAAATTTAAGTTGGAGAAAATATGCAAAAAGGATTCTATTTCTGATAGCTAGCAACTGGTAGAGTAATTACTCTTGCCTATAATTTGGTAATACAAAATGTCTATTTAAGTCATTGATTCTGACACAATATCCTCAAATTGAGGGAACGTGTTCTCTTTTTTTGGAGGTTAAAAAATGCTGCCTAGTGACGTGTCAGGGTCTGTGAGCTGTATACTAGATATAAGCTATAATTTATTCCTTTAGCAGCTAAAAAAAATTCAAGATAGGATTCTTTTGCATCTGTTGTACATTTTAAACACATATTAATTGAACCCAGTGGTTACTGAGTATCACAGAAATATTTATTGTGTTTACCTGCTTGTGGGATTGCTGAGGGCAGTGAGCTGAGGATAAAGCCTTAAGTCTGAGAGACAGAAGTAATTACCTGTTTTCCTCAAAAGTATATGGAATAAATATGTGTGGAGTTATTATACTGTCTCAGAGTAATTTTGTTTTCTGATTGATGGGTGTAAGATGAAAGAATTAAAATCCAAGGTAGAACAGAAGAAAAGTATGTAGAAAATGCCATTTCCCCAGGCTCACTACATTGTGTTGAAAGGAAGGGTGGGTCTGACTGCCAGTAATAGTCTTAAACAAAACAAAATAATCAAACAAGTGGGAGGCGGGTGGTGGCCTCACATAGGCTTGAGACCGTTCAGTTATATGGGATGATTTAACTAACGATTATGATGTTGTCAGTGGCTGCTTATTCCATGCCAGACCCTACTAACTCATGTCATCTTGAAAATAACTCCCGTGGTAAGTTAGTATTCACCACAGTTTTTTCTTTTCTTATCATCTCTATTTAACCAATGCAGAAATTGAGATCTATAGAATTAATCCAGGCCACTGGAGCTAGTATTTGAAGTAGTCATCCTGACTTCCAAGCCCATATTTTTCAAAACTGTAATGTACTGCTTCTATAGCAAGATATTGAAAGTAAGTAACAGAAAACAAAGCAAATCCCTTTTTATGAGTAAACCAGTTGCCTTCTTTTTCTAATTGAAAATGGTACTCTTGACATTGATCATCTACTTCATCTTGAGTAATTTTCAGAATGTTTGCAAAATCCATATCCATTTTCCCACCATTAAGCATAATCTGAAAAAGCAGTAAAGGAAATTCCAAAGGAGCAGCTCCAAGATGTTTAAAGCATTTGTAGGCATGAGAGGCACCCCCAAGGTGACAATTTTGAGGACGAATGTTCTGGGTTTTTTGTTTACATCTAATATATTTGTTTAAAAAATAAGTCAATATTGTCTTATTAACATGACTTTTAGTGAAATTGTATATATAAACACCAAGGAAAAGCTCCATATATATTTAAAAGTAAACTAAATGCACTAAAAACTTAAGTATGAAAAGTAAAAGCTGAAAGAAAATATATATGACAGCTAAAGGAATAGTCTATGAGGTCTTGGTTTAGTGACACGCAGTGCTTTCAAAAAATATTTGATAAAAACCATAAGTATAGGGAGGTTGAGAACTGAAAAGTTGGATTACATTAATATTAATTAAATGTTCCATGGACATCCTTGTTAAAGTTGGCAGACAGGTGAGATGACAGGCTAACAGAAGAAATTTTCAATGTCTAAAACTTACAGGGATTTCATTTTTAGAATATATGAGGGATTTCTCCATATCTGCTAGTAAGATAGTCAACCCAAAAGAAATAGATATAAAGGACATAAGTAGACACTTGAAAGAAGGAAAGGTCCACGTGGTTAGTGTGTGTGTGTGTGTGTGTGTGTGTGTATGAAGACATTTCCTAACTCTTAACAGAAATTCAAAATGTCATGATCTACTCTTACATGATCATCACATTAAGAAAAACCTGGACAGTTTAAAAACATGGGCAGTGCTTTAGACAAGGATATGAGGAAGCAAAGACCCTTATTCAGGGTTGGAAGAATAAAGTGGCACAGGCATTCTGAAAGGCAATCCAGATGTGCTAATCTCTGTCGATCAGCCATTGCTACATTGTAATCTACAAAACCTGCGGGACCTACAACAGACATTTATTCTTTATGTGATCGAGTGTCTGCTGGAACAGCTCTGCTGATCTCTACTGGGCTCTTGTGAATCTTCCATTGTGAGTCAACTTATCAAGGCTGGACATGGCTGGTGTCCTTTTGAAGCTGAAGATTCTCTAGTGTGGGCTGTCATTATGGGTTGAACTGAGGACTTCCCCAAATTTCTCTCATTCTTCGTGGACCATCAGACCTGATAGGGCATGCTCTCATAATGGCAATGGCAGAAGCACAAAAGGGTAAGTGGAAGTTTGGGAAGGAGTCTTCACGCCAGGGCTTGAACTGGAACTGGCACACTGTCACTTTTGCCTACAGTCTCTTGGCCAAAGCAAGTCAGGTGATAGTATATACATTCCATTTTAAGTGGGAGGATCTGTTAAGTTACAAGAAAAAAAGTGTGGACACAGGGGAAAGCAAAGAAATGGGACCACTGAGCTAATAATTCCATTTACCACAATGCCTTATGACTGAGCTGACCTTTTTCTTGATATCTATTTCAGAGCTAATCCCCCCACATGAAATAAGTATAACAAAAACTGCAACATTATTTAAGTAGTAAAGGTGAGCAGTTTAGGAAACCCTTGCAGAAGGAGTGAATAACTAAAATATGGTATATGCCATTAACGGAATACAATGCAACAGTCAGCAGTAATTAATTAGATTTAAATATAGTAGCATGAACAGATCTCAGTAACTTAATGTTGATTTTATTTATTTTTTATTTTTTAATGTTGGTTTTAAAAAGCAACAAACAGTATGAAATTCATTATATAATGTTAGTTATGTAACATCCACCACATAACAGTACTGGATATTTTAAAGGTACAAATACCTATTAAAGAACATTTGTTAAATAAATAAGAGTGTGTGCCAATAGGAAGCAAGGAATAGAAATGAGTATGGAGAATTAAGGCAGAGGAAAAAATTAACAAGGTAAAACAAAAATGGGGCTTTGCAATACACTGAGAATTAAATCAATTTTGTGCCCTTGTGATTTTTTTCCCTCATGATTTTTAAACATAAAAGAATTTATAACAAAAGACTCTAAAAGAAGATTTGTAAAGAAACTAAGTTTTAAGCAGAGTTTTGGAGTTAACAGACATTCTGGTTTGAGAAAGGATGTTCCAGGGAGGAACATGTCATGGTCAAGGCGGGGACAAGAGAAGGATGTGTGAAAATTGTATGGGGCGGCTTCTGGCAGAAATTTAATGAAAGCTTGACAGGGTGTAACAGTAGATGAAAGCATAAGGCAGAATTTCTTGTAATCTGTCATTGGGGCTTTTGTTTTGATCTTTCCATACTTTGGGAACTCTTTGAAAACACCTGGAAACAATTAAGTGGAGCCTGATAAAAATGAACCCTCTGAAAGAGAAGTTCTTGAACTTCTCTTGGTATATGCTATACCACTATCCTTCAGAAGTCACAGCTGTCAGGGGTTCTGTGACACTTTTTTGTCTGAGACACTGATAATAAGAGAAGACTTATAAAAGTATTAGGAATTATTCTCTCCCTGCATATAAAAAACAAACCAACAACAAATACAACAAAATAAAACTTTCTATTGGTATTGCAGGAAATGATATCAACTGTTCAGCCCACATCAGGAGAAATATTGAGGGGGCATGAATTGGAAATAGACTGTGGGTGGTTCTCTATTTTATTATCTGAGGGTCACCTAACACAGGTCTAGAATTATTAACTTTTCTTTACAGTAAAACCTTCCTCTGTTGGAAACATTCTGGTTTAAAAATAAAATGTACTTTTAGTCATTGTTGAAGAAACTAAAGTGGCAGGCAAAATTATGAAGGGTAACTTGACAATTTCTATTGTTTTAAAAGTCAGTATTTTTTAACTCCATAATTTAGCCTTTAAGAATTTTCTAATTCTAATTTCTAAAGGAATAATTAAATATGCACAAAAACGTATATAAAATTAATCATAATAAATAGTAAAAAATGAAAACTAGTTAAATGAGCAAGAACAAAGAATTAAAGTCGTTAGGCACTTTTGTGTAATTGAATGGTATTAAGTCATGAAAAAAATCTCAAAATAGGGCGCCTGGGTGGCTCAGTGGGTTAAGCCGCTGCCTTCGGCTCAAGTCATGATCTCAGGGTCCTGGGATCGAGTTCCGCATCGGCTCTCTGCTCAGCAGGGAGGCTGCTTCCTCCTCTCTCTCTCTCTCTGCCTGCCTCTCTGCCTACTTGTGATCTCTCTCTGTCAAATAAATAAATAAAATCTTTTAAAAAAAATCTCAAAATATTTAGTAACAAGGGAGAAACACTTGAAATATATTGGCATGTGAAAAAGCAAGTCATAAGTATATACCAAAATTGAGAAAAACATACTTAATAGTGTTTATCTCTGAGTGTGAGACTATATACAAAATAATTTCTTTTCCAAATTCTCTTAAGCAATTATTTGCTGCTTTTATAAGACAAAATAAGTAATACATGTTATTCATAAAACTGCACTGAATAAATAAATTAAATATAGTTAAATTAAATATAGTTGAAATTGGTCATTCAAGAAACTCATAATCATTCTCTTTATTTGTTAAATATATGAGTTCCTCCAGGAACTCTTTATGAATGGAAATTTTAGATATACATCAATATTTTGAAAATTCTTCAGGAATATTCGAGGTACATATGCTACCTGGACATTGAGGATTTGATTAAAAGGAAATGGCCAGATTAGAAGTATATTTTACATCCTTAAAGAATTAAAGAAAATTGAAAAAACAACAAAAGCCATGTTTTTGCAAAGCATAGTCAAGTACCTTTTTCAAAAGTGTATTTATTCTAGTTCATAAACCAGGCCTCAGGATGGATTCACATTCTCATTCACTGCTCACAGTATCCAGGGCACTTCTCAAGCGCCAGGCACAACATTGTGGTATTTTTAATAATAGATAGCGAAATGAAGAAGCAGCTCTGGCCGGAAATTAAGAGGGGGAATTTAAAGAAATAAATAAAGCTTATAAAGGCAATGACCATAACCTAAACCTATTAAATGCTGGTTATCTCCTATTTTCTTTTATCTTTCCCCCAGGGTTTTTTGTTTTGTTTTGTTTTGTTTTTGTTTGTTTGTTTGACAGAGGGTCCCCAACAACAGTTAATATTACATTCAGCTATATAATCACCTGTAGAATTTCTGATTAGCAGGGATCAGAGTATTTCCAAAGGTGGGAACCAATCCTTTAATCCTCCAAATAGTAAAATGAGCCACAAAGTAGGACAGACTTCAAACACAGAGTGTTAATTTTTCTTGCTTAAATGACAAATAGCAGTGGTCATCTAGTATAATTTCATCAGATAGTTCTGGAAGTCTCAAAACATCAGTTGGGATCATTAAGGTACTCACAAAGGAATGAATTTCAGTCCTGCATGATCTTTTCCTTGCATTCAGTGCTTCCAAGGTCAAACGTGTGTGTTGCTGGGTTCCTTGGAGTATAGGAAAGTGATAGAACTTAGTCCTGTGGTTTGCTCCATCAGCACCATGTGCCAGCTACTTCCAAGATTGAGAACGTGCCCTGTGCCCCTTGTTGGGAGGTTTGCCTCAGGAGTGATCTCACGTCAGAGTACCAACAGATTCCATCCGACAGATACTCCCTATTCCCAAACAAAAGGAAGAATATTTCTCCTCACTCTTTGTTGGAAATTACCAGCCAGAGATCCCATGAGGATGATTGGGTTGCCTCATGATCTGTCAGAAGAAACGAAAAATAAAATCATTCCTTATGGTCGGAATATTTGAATCGCATTTTCACACAAATTTCCCAAATTGCAAGAGTTTTGCCACACAGGAAACACCTGCTGATTTACTGAGAAGTCAGAGGCCTGGAGTGCACAATGACCTGTTCAAACTGGAAGCAGCCATTTAGGTTGGTGTTTCAAGTACCAATTCAGACTGGAAGGCATAAAATCAGACACCATAGAGGCCATAAAAAAATCATATGGAAACCTAATTAATATAAGATGGGTTAGGTCTGACTCAAGGTCTAAAAACCAAGTGAGAATTAGCTATGGCATCTGCAATTTGTTTTTCTTTTTTAGTAAATGGGAATAGAATCACTATACTTGGGGGGTGAGTAGAGCAAATATCCTCTGAAATGCCATCCTAACTTTCCCCCCCAATATTGCCTTGGCATACCCTTAGCTTTTCCTTCTAGAGTTAAGTTTGAAGATCATCCAGGGTAAAAAGCTGAAATGGATTAAGTTTTGACAAATAACTAGATGGAGGAGGAAGAGAAGAATTGCCCTGAACAAGAAAAATAATCAAAGACACGGGATGGAACAGGATCTGTTTTCTACCTCTAGTGGAAACAGATAAAGAGAAAAGAATTTAACTGGCAATGGGAAGGTTTAATTTAGACATCTCGATGATTTTACAGGTTTTCCCTCTACCAACAGTTGCTACCTTTTAATAAGAGCTAAATTCTTTAGATGCATCATAGGTATGAATTTCAATATCACAAAATCAAGTGTGCAGAAAATGTGATTTTTCTTGTTTATCATAATTGTGAGGGCTCTGATCTGAACTCCCAGCCTGCCTCATGTAGGAAACGATCAAGTTTTTTTTTTTTCTTTTTCCAACTTTTTTTTTGGAGGGGGTGGGTCTATTCATACCTAGACGGTCAGAAACCTTGTAGTTCAATCTTTCTTCCAGGTGTTCTGTCCCTCTGTCACCCAAAAGCTCACATGGATAAGAGCAGGGGAAGACTGGCACGCTCTGTACCCTATCTTTGGTCCAAACAACTTCTCCCCTTTTACCCAGGGGTTGGCTTGGTCTTTGGCTTCCTAGGATATCTCTCTCTCTCTCTCTGTCCTTGGCTGAGCTCTCTACCTCAGAGCCCATCTGCAGTGTCCCAGACTCAGAAAACTGAGCTGAAACACTCCGCTGGTTCTGGAACATTTCCTGAACTGTTCTCATTTCATGCCTCTTTTATTTCAAGCACTTTCCTACATTTAATTTTATTCAAATCCCATCCATTCTTCAAAGCCCCCAAATTTCTCCCTGATCCCCTCACATGAAGGGATTTTTCTTTTTTGAATTCATAAGCTGTTACTCTCCTCTGGCCTTTATCACCTTTTGTTGGCACAAACATTCAGCTGGCAAACACTTATACAGGTAGACTTCTTGTTGACTGCTGGCATCTGTACGATTGGGAGGATGTCTGTTCTGATTGACTCTTGGTTATGTCCTACTGTTTGTTTGTTTGTTTGGTTTTTTTTTCATTTTTTGCATTTTTAATTCTACCTCTATTTTCTACCCTAGATTATAATAAATTATATCCATGCTCTTCTCTCCCACTGAAAACTCCTTAAGGAAGGAAATGTTTCTATTTGGTAGCTCATTCAATGCCTTGTACATAGTAGGCAATCAAAAATATTTATTAAATGAGTCCTCAGGTGGAACTAGACTAGGCTACAACATTTTCTTTGGTGTAAGGATGAAAAAGACAGGAGGCATCATTCATCATTGGAATATAAATACAATTTACTTGCCAGCATTACTCTCTTCTGTCTACTCCCTGATGCCTACTCAGAGTCTCATAATTTTTAATTTGAAAAAAGAACCAGTGGGGTACTTTGGTTTTAATTTGTGGAGAAAAAAAGAAAATAAAATTATTCAAACTTTGCTCTTCCACCACTGACAGTTAATAATATCACTGTCATCACACTGAGCATTTTTAAAAGGCATTTGAGAAATTCATCTTTTCCCTGATTTAACATTTTAACATTTTAATTTCAATTCCGTCTCAGGAGGATTAAAGCTGAGCAGCACTTTGTCCCTTTTATGCTCCTCCATTACTTTGATATAAAAACAGAAATAGTAAATAGTTTAAGAATGCTTCCAATTCACAAGGACCAGATCCTGAAACCTTCATAAAATTTTGGATTCTTATACAGCATCATTGTACAAAGACTTGGCTTCATTTTTAGAACTATTAAGTGAAAATAAAATAAAAAGGAGCCTCCCCCGCTGCATAGTAGATATTGAAAGACAATTATTTCTTTTCTTTTCTTTCTTTTTTCTTTTTCTTTTTCTTTTTTCTTTTTTTTTTACTTTGGAACATTTCGTTTGTGAGAATAGAGAACACCAAAAAGCTGTTGAGATGTAGATGTTGGTTGGAGGGTTTGTTCACTTCCTAAACTAAGAGCTGGTGTTTATACGAGCTTTCTAGAATATAGATTCCATTTCCTGTCTTCAAAAGTTATAGATGAATATGCACCTATGAAATAATTTGCAAATTGTTGAAACTATGAATGTTAAATCCACAAATGCCAGAGGCCTGCTGTTAAGGCTGTTACCAGTTTAGCTCTAAGTTAAGAATTCTCTGTGTTTAAATGGTTACAGCAACTAATCCCACTCTAATTTCCCTAATGATCCTCAAAAGTCCTGGAGGAGCTGCCAATTCCTATGTCACCCTCAGTCTCCTAGAGCCTAGGGTTCAGAGGACTTGGAATTTGGAGTTAGGATTTGATAAAATCCAGACAGCTCAGTGTTGGGAAGGAGCTGAGCTGTGGATTCAAGTTTATAGTCATGATTCTCAGAATATGGGCCAGAGCCAAATGCAGATTATTATTCCTAACACGTGACCTACTGGACTAGACTCTCTAGTGGGTCAACCTGGGAATCTTAAACTTCCTCCTTATATGATTTTTTTAGATTGAAAAAAGTCACAATGTTAGGGGCACCTGGGTTACTCAGTTGGTTAAGCATTTGCCTTCAGCTCAGGTCAGCATCTCAGAGTCCCAGAATCAAGCTCCCTGAGTTGAGTCAACCCCCTGATCAGCGGGGAGCCTGCTTCCTCCGCCTCTCCCCCTGCTGGTGTGTGCGCTCTTTTTCTGTCTCGCTCCCTCTCTCTCTCAAATAAATAAAGCTTTTTTTTTTTTTCCTTTAAGTCACAGTGTTAGCGATATCATGTAAATTTCAGTTGCCCACAGTCCCAGAAAAAGGATCTCCCATCAAGAATAACTTTACTGACCGTTTCAGTCAAGAAGCCAAGGTTGCCTTCCTAAGTAGTGTCTCACCTTATTAAAACCCTATGGATGGCATTGTAGACCTGCTTATAGAACAAAATTAAATTTCTAATAATCTCAATACAGTTCACCAACAGTCTTAAGGAATATTTAAATAATTTGTGTGTCTTTCAAAATCCCAAGGAAAGAAACCCATTAATCTGTTCTTGAACTAGACACCGGTAAATCAGGTTGACCCAGATGATTATGCATTCATGATGAGATCTGAGAAGGGGGTGCCTTTGCTCAGCTCTATCAGGTTAAAATTATTTGGATAACTTCTAAACAAACAGCATATCCACCGTGAAAATTCCAGCTTCATTTATTGTCAGTAGCCTTGAATGATGATTGCAATAAAAGCATATACTCCAATCCGAAACCAAATAGAAGAGGCTACCATTTTTCACTGAACGCTGAAAGATTCTATTTTAGAGACAAATTTAAATCTATTGTTTTTCAAATAGCACATTATCAACATCACTTGGAGCATTTCCTTATTCAGTTTTGTACAACTAACAGTTTCTTCAAGTTAGTTAGGGGATTGCTAGCAATTAATCAGTAAGGTTAACATTGTTCTTATTGATCAGCCTGACAGCAGTGATTGACAACATTAGTATAATTACTTTATTTCTCAGAAAACTTTAGCATGAGAACCTAATAGTAGTGGGAAACAGTTGGGAGATAAAGAAAAATAGATTATATGCTTTAGATTGGGCCAATTACCTTAACATGCTGCCAGGGCTTTGATAACTGTATTAAGGGCTAAGGCTTCCTATCCTTAGGCAGCCCAAAGCTTATATTCTGTCCTTCCCCTATACCTATACCTTGGATGACAGAGAAGTTGGTCAGTGATCTGACATGCAACCCTGCATTACTATTTCAATTATAATCGTGATGAGTAAGTAAAGGAATAGATTGTAACCAAAGTTTGAAAATTCAAAGTTTAGTGGCTGTGTTTAACGTTTTTTTCTTATGAAATAAGAGATCGAAAGGGAAGACACATTTGCTCCACTTTCTACGTATCTGAAGTTCCAATGAAGTTACATATATTCCCTCCTAGTTGTCATTCAGAAATGGAAGTAATATTGATGATGTTCCAGAATGATTCTGGATCTGGCTACAGTATTTTTCCCTTAAGTCTTCCTTGTTCGGGGTTACTGGGAAGAGAAGGTGAAACCTAAGGATCAGGGCCATCTTGTGACTGATGCAGAGTTCCAGTGTTTTCTCTGGGAATTTAATAGAAATCTTCAGTCCTTTGTTGCTTGACCTACTACTGCAGAATGACTCGTTCTTTATTATACTCAACCTATCTTTCAGAATGACTGTGTTAAACCTTCATAATTCATGGTTGTCAAAATTTTAAAGATAGCTTTTGTTCTTGTTAAAATGATTAGGAATATAAGTATAGGTTTTGTTTGGATATTTGCTCAGGATGTTAGAGCTATTCTTTTTGTCTGTTTTTAATCATTTTATTTATTTCTTTTCAGTGTTCTGGCATTCATTGTTTATGCACCACACCCCAGTACTCCATGCAATATGTCTCCCCCATATAGCTGTTCTAAAAGATGTTCAAATACATGTTTCAACTTATAAGGAACATAAATGTAGATCCCTTTCATTAGAATTACCAGTTACCAAGAACATTCTATATTCTAGATACCTTTAAGGTAAATTGAATACATTATCTTCAGTTCTTACAGAGAAATGACAAATTGTAGCCCCAGTTTGACAGATGAGGAAACTAATAGAATAAAGGATCAGTACAAGGTCAGGCAGGTAATAAGGGACAAAATTCAGATTTATCTGGTTCTACAGCCTGTGCCCTTTTTCCTATAGCAGACATCCACTTGGTGGAAGCCCTTAGGTTCCATTTAACCTTCCTACATTCAAAGGTGTAATTGTTCCATTTATTATGCTCTAGTAGAGATTTAGAGGGTCACTTCTGTTGGTGTTATCAGAAAGAAAAGTAATATATTGGTTGAGATTTTAGGTCTATTGTCAGCCGTGCTAGGTCTGAATCTTGGCTCTGTCACTTCCTAGCTGTGTGTTCTTATGTGTATAACTCTATTTCCTCTTCTTTAAAATGAAAGTAATAAGTGTTGTATCTCACAAGGCTGTTTAATAGATTAAATGAATTAATGAAATGTTTCTCAAGCTTCAGTATGCACACAAATCATTTGGGATCCTGGTGAACCTGTGGATCCCAGTTCCAAAATCTAGGGTAGAACCTGAGATTCTGTGTACAGGGTACACAGAACAGTGAACAGTGGCTCACATGGAATAAGTTTTTAGTAAATGTCAGCTGTGATTATTTAATGATTCAGATGAGGGAAGGTCCCTTGGAGAAAGTACTAACTTTGAATGAATTTTTGAGGGAATGATAATTAAAGGGATCTTACATTGTGCAGGACAGCCCACCATGCCAGAACCTCTAGAAGATTCCATTACTACACTGTTAAAGGGTCAGGTCAGGCCTCCTTCTTACTGGAAATGGTATAATTTTGAAAATTCAGTTAGGAGGAGGAGGCTGTGATGTAGCCACCTAAAAAGCAACTCATTTATTGAACAAATATTTATTAAGCTTCTTGTGTTTTAACTGTAAGAAATTTGAGGTCAATTAGGCATGAAGTGTATGTCAGGCATTGAATTTGACACTAGGAATACTTGGCCATGCCTTATTTTAAAATGTTTTCCTCCATGGGGAATGTAGCATATATACCTCCCAGTACTAGTTGCAAGGTAAATGATTTTGTTTTATAGGGAGTATCTGTCCTTCTCCTGCTTCAGTGCTCCTTTCTACTTCATATCTGGGATTTCCAATTTATTTCCTATAATGCCTGCATTTCAATCTGTTTATTGTAAGTACATCACTCTTCTAGACAATTCCTGAGCATACTCATTTTCTGATCTACCTCACACATTTTTATCAACTACCCAATCCATGTATAACGTAAGCTCTTAGCATCATGTGTGTCGGAAATGATAATTTTTTTAATATCTTAATTTTATTTTGTTCAGCGTTCCAAGATTCATTGTTTATGCACCACACCCAGTGCTCCATGCAATAGGTGCCCTCCTTAATACTCATCACCAGGCTCACCCATCCTCCCAGCACCCTCCCCTCCAAAACCCTCAGTTTTAACAGGTAATTAACCATAATTTCATGGTCTATAATATTTTTATTTGACTGCCACAAAATAAAACCTTATTTGCTCACACGCCTAGCATATCTGCAAACAAATAAAAGTGAACCTCTAACCCTAAAATGAAACTGATACTTTACATTCATGTTTAACTCTATAATATAAAGATGTTAGAAACTCAGCTGAAAACAAACTTCCCAAGCAGACTTTCTGACTTGATAGATGCCTCTTCATGAAACACATTTATATTAATGTATTTTTGTTTCACCTGTCTACCCTAGATCAGCTTAATCTTTGTGGACATCATTCTTGTATTGCTTCTTAGGAGGTAGTAATAATGGTTTCACATGTTAGAAATACTGACTTGCTAACATAATCCCTATGATTTTCTCATTTGCTATGGAACCTTTGGGGATTCCAGCAAGTTTTTGACACATAGTATGCTAAATGTTCAAAAGAATGAAACAGAACACAGTTGTCCTTTTTTCCCCCTAGCTTTATTGAGGTATACTTGACAAATAAGCATTGTAAATATTTCAGGAATACTATACACACACACACATATTACGAAATTATCACAATCAAGCTAATTATCATATCTCTCCTCTCACATAGTTATGATTTTTGTGTATGTAATGAAAATACTTAAGATAACTCTCTTAGCAAATTTCAAATACATAATATAGTATTATCATTATTATTAAAAAAAAATTGCGATCACCAAGAGAGCATGGTATTGGCACAAAAACAGACACATAGACCAGTGGAACAGCTTAGAGAGCCCAGATATCGACACTCAACTCTATGGTCAAATAATCTTCGACAAAGCAGTTAAAAAATATACAGTGGAAGAAAGACAGTCTCTTCAGTAAATGGTACTGGGAAAATTGGACAGCTGTGTGTAGAAGAATGAAACAACCATTCTCTTACACCATGCACAAAGATAAACTCGAAATGAATAAAAGATCTCAACATGAGTCATGACTCTTATCAAAATCCTAGAGGAGAATATAGGCAGTAACCTCTTCGACATCAGCCACAGCAACTTCTTTTAAGACATGTCTCCAAAGGCAAAGGAAACAAAAATGAAAATGAACTTTTGGGACTTCATCAAGATCAAAAGCTTCTGCACAGCAAAAGAAACAGTCAACAAAACAAAGAGGCAACCCACGGAATAGGAGAACACATTCACAAATGACACTACAGGCAAAAGGCTAATATCCGAGAGCTATAAGGAACTGCTCAAACTCAACAACACAAAACAGATGAGTTACGTCCAAAAATGGGCAGAAGACATGAACAGACACTTCTCCAAAGAAGACATACAAATGGGTAACAGACACATGAAAAAATATTCACCATTAGCCATCAGGAAATTAAAATCAAAACCACATTGAGATACCACCTTACACCAGTCACAATGGCCAAAATCAACAAGACAGTAAACAAGTGTTGGAGAGGATGTGGAGAAAGGAGAACCCTCTCACACTTTTGGTGGGAATGCGAGTTGGTGCAGTGACTTTGGAAAGCAGTGTGGAGATTCCTTAAGAAATTAAAAATAGAGCTATCCTTTGACCCTGCAATTGCACCTACTGGGTATTTACCCCCAAAGATACAAATGTAGTGAAAAGAAGGGCCAACTGTACCCCAATGTTCATAGCAGCAATGGCCACAGTCACCAAACTTTGGAAAGAACCAAGATGCCCTTCAGCAGACAAATGTATAAAGAAGATATGTTCCATATATACAGTGGAGTATTATGCCTCCATCAGAAAGGCTGAATACCCAACTTTTGTATCAACATGGACGGGACTGGAAGAGATTATGCTGAGTGAAATAAGTCAAGCAGGGAGAGTCATATGGTTTCACTTACATAAGGAATAACATGGAGGACATGGGGAGATGGAGCGGGGAAGTGAGTTGGGGGAAATTGGAGGGGGGAGACAAACCATGAGAAACTTTGGACTCTGAGAAACAAACTGAGGGTTTTGGAGGGGTGGGGGTGGAGGTTGGGTGAGCCTGGTGGTGGGTATTATGGAGGGTGCATATTGCCTGGAGCACTGGCTGTGGTACATAAGCAATGAACTTTGAAACACTGAAAAGAAATTAAATTGAAAAAATTTTTGAGTATACTTAACATACACAGTTATATTAGTTTCAGGTGTACAATATAATGATTCAGCACTTCTGTACCTTACTCTGTGCTCATCATGGTAAGTGTACTCTTAATCCCCTTTACCTTATTTCACCCATCCTCTCACTCACCTTCTCTCTGAAAACTATCAGTTTGCTCTCTATAGTTAAGAGTCTCTTTTTAGTTTGTCCCTTTTTTTCATTTATTTTATTTCTTAAATTCTATATATGGGTGAAATCATACTGTGTTTTTCTTTCTTTGATTGACTTGCTTTGCTTAGCATTATACTCTCTAGATCCATCCATGTTGCTGCAAATGGCAAGATTTCACTCTTTTTAATGGTAATTTAAAAAGTAATATTCCATTGTATCTACCACATCTTTATCCATTCATCCAACAATGGACACTTGGGCTGCTTCCATAATTTGGCTATTGTAAGTAATGCTGCAATAAAAATGGGGATGCATGTGTCTTTTTGAATTAATGTTTTCATATTCTTTAGGTAAATACCCAGTAGTGGAATTGTTGAGTTATGTACTACTTCTATTTTTAATTTTTTGAGGAACCCCCATACTGTTTTCCACAGTGACTGTAGCAGTTTTGCATTCCCATCAACAATGCATGAGGGTTCATTTTTCTCCATATCTCACCAACACTTGTTATTTCTTATGTTTTTGATTTTAGCTATTCTGACGGATGTGGGGTGATAATCTCTTTGCCGTTTCAATTTACATTTCCCTGATGATGAGTGATGTTGAGCATCTTCTCATGTATCTGATAGCTAAATGTATGTTTTCTTTGGAACAACACCAGTTTATGTCTTCTGTTCATTTTTTAATTGGGTTATTTGGGATTTTGTTGTTGTTGTTGAATTGTATAAGTTCTTTATATATTTTGGATACTGACCCTTTATCAGATATATCATTGCAATATCTTCTCCCATTCAGTAGATTATCTTTTAGTTTTATTGATTTCTACCTTTGCTGTGCAAAAGGTTTTTATTTTGATGTAGTCCCAATAGTTTATTTTTGCTTTTGCTTCCCTTGCCTCAGAAGACATGTCTAGAAATATGTTGCTATGACTGATGTCAGAGAAATTATTGCCTGTAATGTCTTCTAGGATTTTATTGGCTTCAGATCTCACATTTAGGTCCTTATCACATTTTGAGTATATATGTGTGTGTGGTATAAGAAGTAGTCCAATTTCATTCTTTTGCATGTAGCTGTCTGTCCAGTTTCCCCAACAGCATTTGTTGAAGAGACTGTCTTTTTCCTATTGGATATTCTTGCTTCCTTTTTTGAAGATTAATTAACTAACCATTCAATCATGGGTTCTGTGTCTCCCGCATTCTAGTCATCT
Organism: Mustela putorius furo; assembly: GCF_011764305.1. Classification (NCBI taxonomy): domain Eukaryota; kingdom Metazoa; phylum Chordata; class Mammalia; order Carnivora; family Mustelidae; genus Mustela; species Mustela putorius. Next base: position 37,162,741 of record NW_025421998.1, read on the forward strand.
GTCTTTGTCTACTTTTTGTGATTTGCTTTGATTTCTAGAGCTTTGTAGTATATCTTGAAATCTGGGTGATTTCAAGTGATGCCTTCACTTTTGTTCTTTTTCAAAATCTCTTTGGCTTTTCGAGTTCTTTTGTGGTTCCATACAAATTTTAGGATTGTTTGCTTAGTTCTTTGAAAAATGCTTTTGGTATTTTGAAAGGATTGCATTAAATCTGTAGATTGCTTTGGGTAGTACAGACATTTTAACAGTATTTGTCCTTCCAATTCATAAGCATGGACTATCCTTTTATTTGTTTCTATGGTTTTTAATTATTTTATCAGTGTTTTATAGTCTTCAAAGTATAGGTCTTTTACCTCCTTGGTTAAGTTTGTTTTCATGTATTTTATTATTTTTGGTACAATTGTAAGTGGGATTGTTAATTTCTATTTCTGTTTTATTCTGTTTCATTATTAGTGTATAGAAAGGCAACGGGCTTTTGTATATTGATTTTGTGTCCTGTGACCTTCTTGAACTCATTTATCAATTCTAGTGGTGTTTTAGTGACGTCTTTAAGGTTTTTTATATATAGCATCATATCATCTGCAAATAGTGAAAATTTTATGAGAGTTTGGCTTTTTTAGATTCCACATATAATTGAAATCATGGAATATTTATCTTGCTGTTTCCATCTTACTTAGCATAATGTTCTCACTATTCATCCGTGTTGTTGTATATGGCAGTCTGTCCTTTTTTTTAAGGCTGAATAATATTCGTGTGTGTGTGTGTGTGTGTGTGTGTGTGTATCACATTTTCTTTATTCATTCATTCGTCAATGAATACTTAGGTTGTTTCTATATCTTGGCTGTTGTCTCTACATTTATTTTGGATATATGCATGGACCTAGGATTGCTGCATCATATGGTAGTTCTCTTTTTAATTTTTTGAGAAAGGTCCATACTGTTTTCTGTAAGGCTATCCTAATTTGCTTTCCTACCATATATGTGAAAACCACAAATGTGCTTTTCTCCACATCCATACCAACATTTGTTACCTTTTGTCTTTTTGATAATAGTGATTTCTAAACAGGTGTGAGGTGATATCTTTTGTGGTTTTTATTTTAATTTTCTTGGTAATTAGCGATGTTGAGCACCTTTTCATATATCTATTGGCCATTCATATGTCTTTGTTTGCAAAATGTCTATTCATGTCCTAAGCCCATTTTTTAAATCCTGTTGAGGATTTTGTTTGTTTGTTTGTTTTTGGTTTTTTTTTTTTAAGTTTAGTTTTGTTGGTTTTGTTTTTTGCTATTGAGATGTTTGTTACTTGTATATTTTGGATATCAACTTACAATTAGATATATGGCTTACCAGTATTTTTTACCATTCTGTGGATTAATTTTTCACTATGTTGATTATTTCCATTGCTGGCAAAATCTTCTTAGTGTGATGCAATCCCACTTGTCTATTTTTGGTTTTGTTGCATGTGCTTTTGGTGCCACATCTTAAAATGCATTGCCAAGACCAATGACAAGAAGCTTTTCCCTATGTTTTTACAGGTTTTACATTTAAGTCTTTAATACAGATTGAATTGATTTTTGTATATGGTATGAAAAAGAGGTCTGATTTCATTCTTCTGTATGTAGATATTCAGCTTTCCAACATCATTTATTAAAGAGACTATGCTTTCCTTATTGTGTGTTCTTGGTACCCTTGTCAAAGATCAGTTGACTGTAGATGCCTGGATTTATTTCTGCCCACTCTATTCTTTTCCATTGGTCTGTATGTCTGTTTTCATGCTGGTACCATACTATTTTGATTACTATAGCTTTTTAATATATTTTGAAAACAGGAGGTTCTCAAGATTGCTTTGGCTATTCAGGGTCTTTTGTGGTTCCATATGAATGTTAGGATTTTTTTTCTATTTCTATAAAAAATGCCATTAGTATTTTTTTTATATATAATTTTTTATTTATTTTATTTTTTATTTTTTTTAAATTTTTTATTTTTTATAAACATATATTTTTATCCCCAGGGGTACAGGTCTGTGTGAATCACCAGGTTTACACACTTCACAGCACTCACCAAATCACATACCCTCCCCAATGTCCATAATCCCACCCCCTTCTCCCAAACCCCCTCCCCCCGGCAACCCTCAGTTTGTTTTGTGAGATTAAGAGTCACTTATGGTTTGTCTCCCTCCCAATCCCATCTTGTTTCATTTATTCTTCTTCTACCCACTTAAGCCTCCATGTTGCATCACCACTTCCTCATATCAGGGAGATCATATGATAGTTGTCTTTCTCTGCTTGACTTATTTCGCTAAGCATGATACGCTCTAGTTCCATCCATGTTGTTGCAAATGGCAAGATTTCATTTCTTTTGATGGCTGCATAGTATTCCATTGTGTATATATACCACATCTTTTTGATCCATTCATCTGTTGATGGACATCTAGGTTCTTTCCATAGTTTGGCTATTGTGGACATTGCTGCTATAAACATTCGGGTGCATGTGCCCCTTTGGATCACTACATTTGTATCTTTAGGGTAAATACCCAATAGTGCAATTGCTGGGTCATAGGGCAGTTCTATTTTCAACATTTTGAGGAACCTCCATGCTGTTTTCCAGAGTGGCTGCACCAGCTTGCATTCCCACCAACAGTGTAGGAGGGTTCCCCTTTTCCTCCGCATCCTCGCCAGCATCTGTCATTTCCTGACTTGTTGATTTTAGCCATTCTGACTGGTGTGAGGTGATATCTCATTGTGGTTTTGATTTGTATTTCCCTGATGCCGAGTGATATGGAGCACTTTTTCATGTGTCTGTTCGCCATCTGGATGTCTTCATAATTTTTTATTTTTTATAAACATATATTTTTATCCCCAGGGGTACAGGTCTGTGTGAATCACCAGGTTTACACACTTCACAGCACTCACCAAAGCACATACCCTCCCCAATGTCCATAATCCCACCCCCTTCTCCCAAACCCCCTCCCCCCAGCAACCCTCAGTTTGTTTTGTGAGATTAAGAGTCACTTATGGTTTGTCTCCCTCCCAATCCCATCTTCTTTCATTTATTCTTCTCGTACCCACTTAAGCCCCCATGTTGCATCACATGCTTATCCAGGTACATCCTGCCATAATGTCACTAGACTTTCCTCTTTGGAGATAAAGGCATACGTAGAGCTGTGATGGTAGATGATAGACACAACATCTGTCTGTTATTAAAGAAAGAATTGTGACTCCAAGCTAGGAAAGCCAGGATTCTAATACTGATTGCTATTAAATTCACAATTCTAAACAAGTCATTTATTTCCCTTGGCCTGAGTTTATTAATATGTTGAACTTGTGCTATGGCATATGCCTTTAATACCTCAGACTGTTGTAAGTATAAAAGCAAGGGATAAAAGGCATTTTGGAAGAAATACATACAAAGTTATATAAAAGCATCATACATTATGATTATGTTCAACATACCATCAAAGTTGTTGGGAGACTCTGCAGTTCTTATTACTAACTCATGTAATTATTACTATTCTTAACAATTATTACTACCCATAATATACTGGTAGGAAGTTGCTTTAATTGCTTTGATATTTAAGTTTCTCTGTTTGGAACCAAGGGTACTAGATAGAACTTCTCTTATATGGAACTGTGTTTTTAGTTTCAAGAGTATGCTTTATTACTGAAGTCCCAAAAGGCTTTTAAGTAGATTAAACTAATTTAGAAAGAGTATGAATATGATATTGAATATATCATGCATTGTGATTAATGAAGAATCTTACACCAAAGTTCCTCTTGATTGTGAAATCAAATACAAGTTTATCACTTTTTCTTAGAAAAAAATACAGGAGAGATGTACTTTTGCTTCAGATTGCTTTTATACTTAATGGACAGGTAAGTTTGACATTGTTCTATTGTTCTAGTTTTATTGGGCCTTAGTGGATATAGAAAACTATTGTGTTACCTTATCTAACAAGAATCTTTTAAAAAATATGTTTTTTTTGTTTTGTTTTGTTTTAATTATTTAGAGAGCATGCACATGAGCACAATCTAGGGGAAGGGCAGAGTGGGAGGGGGAGGGACAAGCAGGCTCTGTGAAAGCATGGAGCCTGATATGGGGCTCCATCTCATGACCCTGAGATCATGACAAGATTGGGTGTCTGAACACCCAACCAACTGAGACCCAGGCACCTCCTTATACGAAGTTTTTTTAAAAGATAATGACTGTCACAGATCCTGTTTCTCCAATTCAAAGTCTTCCCTGATTATCCCTTTAGTTTGGATTCTGTATAATTATATGGCATTTATATTCTCTCCTCAATATATTTATATTACTTTTATGTCAATTGCCAGAATTCTTTAGGGCAAAATAAGTTGGGCCTTCATTTCTCTTTGCTGCTTCCCTAGTAATTATTTGAAGAATACTGTAAAGACGCTTTTTTAATTCCTCTCACTTTGAGGTGAGCTTTTATAAAGGTGGTCATAATGCAGAAAGCAGAGACTGGTACTGAGAATGACATTGTTTCATAAAAATGTCAGTGATTATTAATTCATAGAAGATTTGTGAGGCAAGTGGAAAGACCTGATAAGCCTCATTTCCTTGACCATATTCATTTTTCACCCTGGAAAATAAATTTTGCTAATCACTATTTAAAATTGCATTTGCCTTTTACCCATGTTCATTTTAATTAGTTCAAGTTTGTGGGATGTAAAAATGTTTTCCTATTCATCAAGATCTTGCTAGAATAATACTGTCCAGAGTGCTAGGCATTCCTGAGAAAACGGGCTTCTTTGTAACATTAAAGAACACTACTAAAGGTACTTTCTCGAGAATGTGTACCAAGAGTCCAAAAATATGTAATCCCAAAGAAAATAACTTATTTTCAGACCTCGTATCCCTGAAAATTTAGTAATTCTGAGGAATAATTACATTTACCTACCTTGTACTCTAAATTTTCTCAACCAAACCTCCCAAGTACACACAAGTGCTGTTTTAAAACAGTCCTGTACTAACCCAAAAGATTGTTAAACTGCAAGTAGTATTTCTTTCCAGTACCAAATTCTCACAACTTGCTTTCAAATGCTGGGAATATCCTCTGAGGCTCCTCTGTGCATCCAAAGGTCAAGGAACTGACATTTCGGTATCAGCAACATAACTTCCGAAGCTAGGAGAAAGATAAACACAGTGAGTCACTTGTCCAGTTTTGACAAGTAATATGACTTGCGCAGTGTGAGGCATCCCCAGTGAAAACAACAGATGTTAGTATCTGCTTTGGGTAAGAGATCCTGGCAGTTCATAGCCAGAATCAGAATGAGCATCTTGAAGTCCCTTAAAAAGAGAGAGAGAGAGAGAGAACTATCAGGTTAAGAGGATCTAAATCCAGAAATTTTATCTACCCATAGAATTCATATCACGAACTCTGAGAATGGACAGAATTAAATGCCGGTCTTTGGAGACATTTTTCAGAACCAGAGATATTTTTGTGCCAATCAGTGCTGCAATTGACTTTTAAGTGGATTTGAACCAAAAGTGGAGAAGAATTTTTAATGAAAGCTTTAAGAGGGTTTACATTTAACTTAATAATAAGACTTTCTCCCAAACCTTGCTGAAGTGGTCTTTTAAAATACATATCCATTCAAATACCTCTTCTAAAACAAAACTTCTTAAATAAACTCTGATAAATTCTAAGCTTTTCTAGGTCAAAGAGTTTAATTAATTCATCTTTCCCTCACAGCACCAGGCAAAGTGACTTGTCCAAAATCGTGTTCAGTTCCTATTTGTTAAATAAAGAATGCTTTTAACATATTATTCCCTTGAAGAAAAACCTGTAAGAGACCCCAACCCCATGCCTGTTCTCTTCAGGTTAGAACTGTCATTTAGTGTTATTTTTTACCACTCTCCCTGACGGTTGTGGAACTTGTTTCTTCATGAAATTCTTGCTACTTTGTGCTTCCACTTTCCCATTGTCTTTTCACTCCTACTACTGCCACTGTCAAGTCCTGCCTCAAGTCCTACTTTGTTCATAAATACTCCTATTACTTAGCCTACAAAGCTCTCTCTCTGATTGTTTCACCCTTTAGAGTCTGGTAATTCTTACTTAGATCTTCTCTAATTACCGAAAGTATGTTAAGTTTGTGATACAATCAGAGGGCAAGGCCCAGATCTTCTTGGCTCTCTTTTCCCTCAGGTTCCAGATCAGAGTGAAGAATGAATGCAAATGTTTATATAAATAAATAAGAATAAGGATATTATGGTATCTTGAAGCACTGGATTAAGAGAGTCTCATGGAACCACAGCAGTCCATGAAGATTCAGTTCACTTCCATTAATTAATAGATCAGACTTAGATTTAGGCTCAGATCATCAGGGATACTCCAGACTCTCTCTAAATAGGACATATTTGTGATTTTCTTCTGGAATATTGCTAACTTTCAATAATATATGACCACAAACCCACAGAACTTAGTCTTTTGGGCTCATAAAAATTCTTTGTTACTAGTAATCTTTGTCCCTCATTAATAATCAGATGCACCCATCTTTGTATTGCAAGAATGAGTTGAGACAGATGTGTAAAAATATCTTTTAAAATTATTGGGGAGTGTATGCAATTCCTTTTGGAGAATGAGTTTTGTATTGTTGAGAGGTCCACATTTTATTTCAAACTATCTTCTGTTTGAAGATCTTCCAAAGATCATAGACAAAGAAAGAAGAATTGCATTATAGCAGGTTTTCTTTTCCTACTGACTTATTAAACTAAAATTTCCACATAGCAGGAGAGTCAGCCAGTTTCACTCCAACCCAGATGTTTCTGACATTACCATTTGCTAAAGAGCGTCAACTAGACAAAATGGTTCACCATCTCTATAGGAGGATAAGGACTGATAATTTATACAATGAATTGATAAGAAATTCAGAAGAAAATCAGAAGGAAAGAGTGGGGGAGTAAGCGAAAAAGAGATACAAGGTAAGAATAACATATGATGTGAACTAGAAACTAGATCTAGGGCTCCTGGGTGGCTCAGTGGCTTAAGCCGCTGCCTTCGGCTCAGGTCATGATCTCAGAGTCCTGGGATTGAGTTCCGCATCGGGCTCTCTGCTCAGCAGGGAGCCTGCTTCCTCCTCTCTCTCTCTGCCTGCCTCTCTGCCTACTTGTGATCTCTCTCTGTCAAATAAATAAATAAAATCTTTAAAAAAAAATTAAAAAAAAAAGAAACTAGCTCTAAGTTGACACTAATATGTAACTCTACACGGAGGCTTTGCATCTCTTCAGCTAATACAGAATAGGATCCAGTCCTCACTGTGTAAACCTGTGGTAAAGCTCGAATATTCTCAAGTTATTTCAGACCTGGATTTTAGTATATCATTTCCTTGATGAGAGGCCCATGAGAGAGCCCAGCTCTGTGCCTATCCTATTCAAGTCAAAATTCTCCTTCAGTTTTCTTTTCCACCACTCTCCCCTGCTGTTCCAGGACCTGTTTACATATGGAGAGCTTTCCACTGGTCCTGGGTTCCCTCTTTCTCAAAAAAATTTTCCCCATCATTTTTTTTTAACTAAGATGTTCTAAATGCTGATGTATCAGTGAATGAAACAAAGTGTGTGTCCTCATGGGATTTATATTCTAGTGAATGACCAGAACCTAAGTATCAGTCAATATAGTAATATTCTTTAATTGATCAACTTCTAGGTGTTAGATGATTTTATGTCACTTTTTTAAAATTGACATATAATGTATTATTAGCCCCAGGGGTACAGGTCTGTGAATTGCCAGGTTTACACTCTTCACAGATCTCACCCTAGCACATAGCCTCCCCAATGTGATTATATGTCACTTCTGAGTTAATCCTCTCTACTAAGAAGTAGAGATATATCACTGAACTTATTTTTGTAGAGATTAAAAAAAAACCTGAGGTTAAGACAAAGCTAAATAATATTTGTAGTGTCACATACCTAGTAAGAAGTGGAACTTGGATTTGAACCCATATTCCCCTGACTGCTAAGAAGAACAGCCCAAACTGGCTTTAAATATCAGGGTGACAGCCTATGTCATCAAGAAAATTACGTACTTTAGGGGCACCTGGGTGGCTTAGTGGGTTAAGCCTCTGCCTTCAGCTCAGGTCATGATCTCAGGGTCTTGGGACTGAGCCTCGCATTGGGCTCTCTCCTGGGTGGGGAGCCTGCTTCCTCCTCCCCTCTCTGCCTGCTGCTCTGCCTGCTTATAGTCTCTCTCTCTCTTTCTATTAAATAAATAAACTACATCTTTAAAAAAAAAAAAAGAAAACTATGTACTTTATACACGTTATATGTTACAGTGAAAAGTCCAAACTAAGATATGACTGTTTATATATTAATTTTATATCATGAGTTTTACTTCTTGTAGAGCTATAGGGGTCATAAAAGACAAGGTATTTGTTTTCATGTTAAACCCTTTGACTATTAAACTAATGCACTTTTTGCAGCTTCTCACAGTGTTCCCAATCTTCTATAAGGAAAACATTTTGCTTGCCTACAAAGTATAATTTTAAAGCATTTCTAAAAATTTTCAAATGTGATGTGATATTCTAGTGATGGAAAGAGACTGTTCAGTACTCTTTTCACTCTGAGTTCTCTTTGGCTTCCCTTTGGGTTGCTTCTTACCCATCAACTTTCTGAGACATCTTGAGCCTTGGTCCAGGGAACCTGCTGTCTCAGGCCAGTGGAGCTCTCAGCAGTGCTGGGACTCACTACCAAGCAGGAAGCTGGCAGCTCTGAATACCGTCGTTTCAAAAGTTTCCAGAAATGAGTACTATTCTCCAGAATGCTGGGATTCTTTTACATGGACAAGTGCTTCATTGCCTGAGAAGTGTTAATGAGAATTTTGCAAGGGAGTGGGGGAGGCCAAACCTCAGGGTCTTTTCAACTCTCAGCTCCCAGGACCCACATACATTTCCTAGAAGCCCTGTGGGGAAAGGAAAGACAGAGAGCCAGACACTAAGAACTGCTGAGGACCTGCGGCATACAGAATGTTGTACTACAAACATAAGGAAAACAACGTGTATTGTCTCTACCCCTGAGGATTTTATATTCTAAAGGAGGAAGGGAAAGTATTTTGAAATACCCAACTCAGTCAACAAGTCATATGCCTAATTAGAGCTGTGTAGCCACTGGAGAAATGTATAGTAACTACAGCATTCTCCTTCTCTGACAGTTTCTCTCCAGAAGCCACATAATATCATGGTTGAAAACATGAACTCCAGAACCATATGCCCCGGGTTAGAATCCTTACCCTGTAACTGCCTAGTTGTATAGCCTCAGCTTCATTGTATAATCTCTTGTGCCATAGTTTCCTTTTGGGTAAGATGGGGATAATAATAGTCATTTCCTGTAGCACTGTTGTATTAAATGAGCTAATATAGGGGCGCCTGGGTGGCTCAGTCGTTAAGCATCTGCCTTCGGCTCAGGTCATGATCCTGGAGTCCTGGGTTTGAGCCCCACATCAGGCTCCCTGATCTGCTGGAAGCCTGCTTCTCCCTCTCCCACTCCCTCTGCCTGTGTTCCCTCTCTCGCTGTGTCTTTCTCTGTCAAATAAATAAATGAAATCTTTAAAAAATAAATGAGCTAATATATAGAAAGTGCTTGTATAACAGTATTTGAATAAGGTAAGAGCTATAGTAAGTGCTTCTCTAGCCAGTGTCATATTGTTTGTTTTTAAGATAGAGTTGAAGATCGAGTTGCTTCCTCATAATAGTAGTAGTAGTAGTAGTAGTAGTAGTTGTAATGTCTTATGTAGTGAATGCTCAGTGTGGAAATGGGACATGTCCTATCTCATTTAATTCTCATAACAGTCATATGTAATCTATACAATTTTAAACTTCATTCAGATACAGAGAAAACAAGGCTTAGGGAGGTTTAAATAACTTCACAGACTCAAACCTGATTCTTCCAGAACCCATTTTCTATTATGATCTGTTGATTCTTTTCCATCATGAAGTAATATCAGAATATTCTGCTGTTTGAGATGGGTCGTAATGCTGAAAGAAATTTGATAAGGGGTTAGAGGAAGGAATTTAATAGCTCTCTAAATCTTACAATTAAAAGCAATCGAGGTGCAGGTATAGCAGTAGAGTTTTGATGCCTCTAAAGCTTTTTTTTTTTTTTTATTTTAAAGAATATGAACCATACATTGGAAGTCCCATCAGATTATATTTCAAATTTCTGAATATCTTCTCACTGATATTTATTATAAGGGGAGAGACTGATTTAAAAGACACCATTTCTGAGGCCACAGTTACTAGAATTTTACTCAGGTTTTGATCCGGAAAAATATAAAGACTGGTGGAGCTATGAGAAATCCATTGAGGCAAGAAAAGGAGAAAAAGGATCCGTGTCCTAGAGGCAGATACTCTGCACTGTAATAGAACAACAGGTGGCTCTTTAGAATTGATGACTGAATCCTCCATGGTCGGCCCAATCCAGTTTTAAAAGATCTAAATTGAGAAGAGAGCTAGTGATGCTCCAAGAGGTGTCAAGTTAATGCTGAAGTTTTAGTCAGTCCTTTGGGGAATAAAAAAGAGATAGGTTTATTAAAATTGCCTGTGTATTATACTATGAAAACTTCTACAATGATGGGCTTCAATTTGGGCAACTCTGTTGCTGCATCTTAAAGGCCTTTGATTTTAATATATAATAATGAATAAAATTACTGGTGGGTATCCTCCCAAGTCATAATATAATCAGAGGAGAATGGCTAAGTCTGGCTCTCATTTCTTTTTGCTATTGAGTATTTGCTCTCAGCCAGATGCACCTATGCTAAGAACACAACAACAAATCACTCTATATATAGTGGAGGAAACTAAGGGGATTTTGTCAGAAGGGAAGTATGAACTGATGAGAGTCAAATAAAAATATGGTTTTGAAATTATGGAGTGTTCTAGAAGAGATCAACTCCAGGTGCCCAGGATCCTCTAAGTAAGTGAAAGCTTTACTATAAACCCATTCCCCCACCCTCACCCCCAAACAAAACAAACAAAAAAACCAACCACATGGTTTATCAGAGAACTGCCAACTCCACTTTCTACCAATAGGCCCAGCCCCAAGCTGGTCATAGATAACTCTAAAGGTAGAGCTTAACACTAGGATTTAGTACTGCGTACCTTTTAAGTGTCCCATCACTGGTTGCTGATTACCTAGGCTGGTGATATCTGAGTTAAGGCTTCTCCTTATGATACTAAAGACATTGTTTCCTGAAGGGTGGGCAAGATTTCTGTGTGCTCTGCATTCTGTACCTTTCTCACTTGGCAAACTGTGCTGTCTTGGTTGAGTTGGTTTGAAGCCAAATTCCCTTCCTTTTATATTTCTTCCTGGCCCCAAATAAAACCATTGTGTGGCCCCGATTTTTCACTCTTTTTGCCTTGTCTTCATGATGAAAATAAAAACAGGCTAGCCTGCTATAAGATGAGAGACCACATGAAGCAGAGCCAAGTGAACTCACTTGGCCCATCCAAGATTCCAGACATGTCTTTCCCAAATCAGGAAAATCACCTCACTGACTTAAAGCTGACATAATTGAGTATCACAATTAGCAGAACCACCCAGCCCCCGTGATAACTCTTGGGGAAGGAGGGACTGATAGTTGTTTTAAACCACTAAGTTTCAAGCCCTGCTTGAATATGAGCTGGTATCTTCAGCTCCTAGAACAGTGAAACAGTCAAATAGTGTCCTATTTGACACTCAGTACTTTTCATAGCAAAAATACTAAATAAGTGATATCTTGGAATTCACATCAGTGAACATTTGGATCGCTCTTTAATTTCTAATCAGATCTAAATTTATTTTTCTTATTAACCAACATCCTCTTTTTTGGACTGTGTCTCTTTTGTATTCTTAATTTGATGTCCTCTTGGTTTCTGTTTTAATTTTCACTTAGAAATGAATAATGAATTTGAGAGATTAATAAACTTTCTTTTTTTTTCTTTTTTTTTTATAAACATATATTTTTATCCCCAGGGGTACAGGTCTGTGAATCACCAGGTTTACACACTTCACAGCACTCATCAAAGCACATACCCTCCCCAATGTCCATAATCCCACCCCCTTCTCCCAAACCCCCTCCCCCCAGCAACCCTCAAAAGCTTTTGCACAGCAAAGGAAACAGTTAACAAAATCAAAAGACAACTGACAGAATGGGAGAAGATATTTGCAAACGACATATCAGATAAAGGACTAGTGTCCAGAATCTATAAAGAACTTAGCAAACTCAACACCCAAAGAACAAATAATCCAATCAAGAAATGGGCAGAGGAAATGAACAGACATTTCTGCAAAGAAGACTTCCAGATGGCCAACAGACACACGAAAAAGAGAGATTAATAAACTTTCTAAATGCCTTTGGTATTTTTTTTGGTAGAAGATTTTAGAAAGTAAAAGGAACCATGTGAAGAGATGGACAAATAACCCCAAATCAAATGAGAATGGAAGATTTGCCTTGATCATATGAATTTGACGATAAAATTCTGAGTCACAAAATAATTGTTAGGGGTATTACTACATCACAAAAAATCCTTGTATTTTTATTTATGTGATTTCAAATAGTTGTCACCTGTCCTTCATTTCACATGTTCTAATAATTTTGATTTTTCTTAAAACTTCATTAAGAAACCCAGGCATTAAAAGTAACTAGATCTTTTTTATTTGATGACTAGGTCTTTCTGCTTAGTAGAATTCAGGATATAGTTATGTTTTCTTCCATCTTCTAATAGTTTAAGATCTTCAACCAAGGAACCACTTTTTTATGATTGCCAGCAGTATTCATCTATAAAATGTGCATAGATATTGGGCATGAAGTCTTTAGATGTGAAAAATTTAGGATGGGACATATACCACAATAATTTTTTTTTTTTTTTGCATTACTTCTCCTTTGGGATAAAATCCATCAAATTCCAATATCAACTTTATGTGGCAAGGCAATGAGCACTTTTGGATTATTTGCCCATTCTCTGCATGTGAAACAGTAGTACATTGTTAGCATTAGAAAGCGATTGTACTCTGTGGAGATGTTGAGAATGTTGTTCTGTTGGTATGGCTGAGGACTGGCTGCTTGTGTCCTCTTTTTACAGGGACAAGTGATACTACAATCCAAACGGGCAACTCAGAAAGGGATGAATAAAAAAGAAATAGCCTATGTTCTTTTAATTATCACATTAGACTGCAGCCATTTAAGGTTTGGCGCTTGATTGCATTCCTTGTCTCTCGAGGTATAGGAACATTTCCCATCATGGCCTGGCTGTTGATGCAAAGATGCTTTGAAAGCCTTGCTCTTGTTTCATTCTTTCTGTGCCTCATTAACTTGTTCATTTTAATGATTACATCTTTATAAAATCTAACATTTCAATATCAAATATTTCATTCTTAAATTAAGCATTAAAAAATAGGGACGGGGCAAAGTTGATCATCAAGTCTTTCTGCATCTGTTTCAACATGTGCAATGATTCCAGTTCATTATTTGGGGGGTGTGCAGGGGTTCATGTATCCCTGTGTCCTTACTGTCTGTTAATACAACTCCATTTGTCCTTGTATTCAAAGCACATTTATTGAGCTCTTTCAATGTCCAAGGCCCTGGAGAGATGCATTGAGGGAAAGAAACAGAAACTTCACACCCGCCTTAAAAGAACATGTATCTCTTTCCTTAGAAGGGACCAATTTTGAGGAAATCCTGATGAAGGAAAGGTAACACATTAGCATAAAGGAAAAGAGACTTAAATATTAAAACCTGAAGACTGGGAGTAGACACAGGAAAGGAACAGGATATTAGGGAGATACACCAGGGCTTCTCTTCAAGAACTTGTTAAGCTCCCTCTTTGTATTTATGCACTTTTCTCTGGATTTGTTATATTTGTAATTTAAAATATCAGTTAGATAAGAGTGTGTTGCTAATACTTCAAAAAGAGAGACATAGGGAATAGTTACCAAAAAATGGTTAGAGGCGATTAGAAAACTAGGGACAGTTAATTTTTACAAAGACAGTTAAATTGGTTCTTCATTTCAGTATAAATTAGACCCATGCTGAGATTAGAGTATTCAGGTATGATTTTATTATTCTACCCAAAGAATAAAATATGGTCTATGTGTAGGTGTCATAAATTAGCTTTACCTTATATCCTACTCTAAGTGTATATGTCATCCAAGTTAACAGATATTGGATATTTGATCAATTAAAATATGCTGGTTTACTTTCTATGGCAACAAATAACTCCCTATTCTATACAGTTGATCTTTTTCTTCAAAGTTCAGGTCTTTACAATATCTGTAAAAATTTGATCTGCATGACTCCAAACTAGAGAGTATTATTTTGAAAATTTTAAAATTTTGATTCTGTTTCAGTTTTTCACACTTCCGATGACTGTTTTAGCACCATGTAAATTCAACAAGTATTTATTCAGTGTTTACTCTGTGCTAGACACAGTTTGAAGTGTTGAGGATATAGCAATAAAAGACAAAATTTCCATCTTCATGGAACTTAAATTATAGGAGAGGAGATATACAATAAAAAGAAGACAGTAAAGTAGGTAGTACTTCAGTCAGTGATGTGAATTTTGAAGATTATACATAGAGTAGAATAAAGGGGATAAGAAGTGTAGAAACCTCTAGATATTGTGCCAGCCTTGGGTTTGGGGAGGAGTGGTGGTGAGTCAGTGGCTATAGCAGAGAGTTGAAGAAGTAGGAAATGAATACAAAAATAGAGAGACTATCCCCTGTAGGGCCTGTGGACCATGGAAAGGCTTCAGCTTTTACCTACTTAAAGTGAGAAGTCATTGGAGAGTTCAAGTCAAACTGTAACACGCTTAACCTACATTTTAATAGATTTTAACTTTTTTGAAAGGTTGCTATGTTGAGGATAGATTGAAGCGATGCAAGAGTAGAAGGAATCAGAGCCACTGTTGCAGCAAGCTGGGCAAAAGTTGATACTGGTTTTGGCCAGACTGTAGCAGTGGAAGTGCCCAGATTCTGAATATATTTTGAAGGTGAAATCATACATTTAACTCGCTGACTGGATATGAGGTATGAGAGAAAGAGAATTCCTTTTTTTTTAATTAATTTTTTATTTTTTATAAATTCTAAGTGGGACCTGAGAAACCAGAACGATGGAATTGCTTTTTACTGGGATGGGAAGGGCTGTAGAAAGCAGGCTTGAGAGTGAGAGCCAGAAATTGGGTAATAGATGATCTGAGATGTGTAACCATGTACAAGTGGAGATGTTAAGTATACAGTTGAATAATTGAGTCTGGAGTTAAGGGGAGAAATTCTGGCCAGAAATATAAATCTAAGAGTCATCAGCTTAGAGATGGCTTTTAAGTTCAGGAGAAGAGATGGAAGTATGTAAGAAACTACTGTAGATGATGACACAATATCTCAGGGCAAAGCTTTGGAGAATGAAACTGCTGACATATCTAAGAGTTGAAGAAGAATGAGCAAAAGTGACTAAAAAGGCATAGCCAGTGTAGTTGTAGGATTTGAGATATGCTTTCTCTTATTTGAGCAGGGCTTCTCGGTGCATAAGTATTTTTTTTTTTTTAAATTTTTTATTTTTATAAACATATATTTTTATCCCCAGGGGTACAGGTCTGTGGTGCATAAGTATTTTTAATGAAATATTTCATTAGATTTATTTAAAAATTTATTTAAAATACGATGGAGTGCCTGGGTGGCTCAGTTGATTATGTATCTGACTAAGGCTCAGGTTATGATCTCCAGGTCCTGGGACTGAGCCATGTGTTAGACTCACACTCAGTGGGAAGTCTGTCTCTCTGCCTCTCCCCTACTTATGCTTTCTCTCTCTCAAATAAATAAATAAAATCTTTTAAAAAATAGAATATGTTTATAGCAGCAGTGTCCATAATAGCCAAAATATGGAGAGAGTCCAGATGTCTGTCAACAGATGAATGGATAAAGAAGTTGTAGTATATGTGTGTATATACATACACACATACATCATACAATGGAATATTACTCAGCCACCAAAAGAATGAAATCTTGCTATTTGCAAGGACTTGGATGGAACTAGAGGGTTTTATGCTAAGCGAAATAAGTCAGAAAAAGACATTACCATATGATTTCACTCATATGTGGAATTTAGGAAAAAACAGAAGAACATAGAAGAAAGGAAGGGAGAGAAAAATAATACAAAATAAGATAAAAACAGAGAGGGAAGCAAACCATAAGAGATTCTTAACTATATGAAACAAACTCGGGGTTGCTGGAGGGGATGTGGCTAGGGGACGGGGTAACGGGGTGATGGGCATTAAGGAGGGCATGTGATGAAATGAGCACTAGGTATTCTGTGCAACTGATGAATCACTAAATTCTACCCCTGAAACTAATAATATGCCATAGATTAACTAAATTGAATTCAAATTAAAAAAGAAATAAAATAAAATAGAAAATACAGTGAAAATTGATATAATCTTTCTGCTTTATTGAATCTTGATGTTTTTTAGTGCACTGTAACACTATAGGTAATTGGACACCTCCGTGGACCCCTCAGCTTCCATTCCTCTTTCTCTCCCTTCAGAAGTCACCACCCCCACTTCAAAATTAATGTCTTTTATTATTATGCATATTTTCATATGTAAGTATATGTAAATAATTTTTTTGTACTATATGATTGTATATTCTGTAGGGGCTAAGAACACACTGTCTCAAAATGTACCAGTTTGGCATATTGATTATTTTAAATAAAAATTACTTAAGAGTCAGCCTATGCAAGAACACTAAGACCTTCTTCTGTCTCCCTAAAACAGGAAATAGATCTCCCATGGGAAAGGAACCATCCCTGTACTAGAAGATAAAGAGACATCCCTATCTCCAGAGATGGGAAATTTAGAGCTGAGAAGCTCTAAAAACAACCCTTGTAACTTTTTACTACCCCTGCCCAAATTCTGTTCAGCATTCCTTACTAATTGAAGCTCCCAGAGTTTTCTTTGTCTTGTCAATTTCTCACAGATAGCTTGTCTCTTTGTCTAAACAAAGACACTTCTTTAGGTCTCAATTTTATTATTGAACTTCTTTAGGTCTCGATTTTATTATTAAACCTCCATGTGCATGTAACAGAACTTTGATTTTTTTTCTCCCGTTAATGGTCTTGTAAATTTAAATCTTAGTCCAGCTGGAAAAACTTGAGGGTAGAAGCAGAATTTTTCCTTCCCTTCAATACATATTATAGGATGGGAAATTTTAGAGTTTAGGAGCAAATGGTCAAGAAAGAATTCTTGAGATATCTTCAGGGCAAAAAGGTGGTTTTATTAAATCATAGGCATAGAACCTGTGGGCAGAAGGAGCTGCTCTGGGATTGTGACAGATGACTGATTACATACTTTCAAGCTGGGAGGGAGTTAGGGGGTAGTAGAAGTCTCTAAGGAGTTTGGAAGCAAGATTTCCAGGACCTTGAAGGTCTAGCTGTTAGGATAAGGTCATTTACTACTATCTAGTAAACCCTTAGTCAGGAGACACTTCAGATGTCTATCAGTGGACTCTATCTTTAGAGGATGATTGCTAACATATATCTTGGGAAAGATAGAGATAAATGAAGTTTCCAAAAGGATTTTCATATGTTAAAGAAGACTTACAGGATCCTGGAGGTCTGGCTACTGTCAAGCTAAAGTTGTCTTTTGCCTCTAGCTAACTACTAATGTTGAGGCAGTTGAGTTCCTGGAAGAAGGTCATTCTGCCTCTCTCAAGGACTTGTCAATGGATTGTAAGTTATATGGAAGTTAAATTTTTTGGTTTATTTTGCCTTTGTTCTCTACATTATTTTTATATATATATATATATATATATATATATATATATAATATTTGCATATAAATATCTATATTTAAATAAAAATATATTTTCCAGGTTTTTAAGCTTTTCTGTATAACCTGTACCTGTACATTGCCTTCTACACCTCTTGATTTGTGTTTGCTTAGTAACATATTTTAGAAATATTCTATTGTAAGAATGTGTTGCAGCATATTTTTCTAAACATTTTATACAGGATATTTAGGGCTGTTTTTAGTTTTTGCTATTTTCAGTAATGATGCTGCAAATATTCATATATTATCTTTAATATACCAATGTGTGTGTGGTTTTATCTAGCATATAAATCCAGGGGTGGAATTGTTGGTCATATAGTGTGTGAATTTTTCATCTTATTGAATATCACCAAAGCCTCTTCAAAGTGATTGTGTCAACTTACACTACTACTAGAAATGAATGAGAGCTCCATTTGCTGGACTCCTTGGCAACCCTTAAATCTGATGGGACCAAATGACATCTCATTGTTGTTTTAATGTTTGTTTCTTTCATATTCACTTTTTCAAAAGTTTATTGTCCTTTTGGGTCTTCTCCTCTGTAAATGGCCTGGTCATAACTTTGCCTGTTGTGATTTTGTTTCTCAATGCTTTACACGTAGGGAAATTCACATTAAATTCTGATTTTTGTTTTTCTTAAGAAGCAACATCTGGCAATAGTTGCCAACTTTTTCATAAGGTGACAGTTGACAGGAAATCTTGAGCTAGGCCATACAACTTTTGGTTTTCTACAGTCTGAAATACTCCTTATCATATTACCAGTAGCCTACTTTACTCATTTATTTTATCCGACTCCTAGAAGCATCTGAACTGAGGATCCTGTCCCAGAAGCCCATGAACCAGGTTAGGAATCCAAAATTCTCCTGGGTTTCTTTAGAGAATATTGTTTAACAAGACTAAATATTTGTTTAAATGACATACACAGAAATGCTATTCTTAAGAGCTGACAAAAAAACCTTAAGTTTATTTTGTAGACATATTTCCACTTTAGGTAATTTCCAAAGCATGAAAGTCCAAATTTTTAAAAGCACATGATTATTCTGTGTTCTAAAGACCTTTATAGGTCTATTTTAAAATTTACCGAAACTCATTATGGGGTTTATTTTACAAAGCAACCTCTCCTAACACACTTAAAACATACATAATTATTCAGCCAATGTATACTTAATAACCTATAATTATCGCTCACTTTTACATAAAGGAAGTTTCATGTACACTTTGTGATAACATTTTCAGCTAATTAAAAAAAGTAATACATTCATTAGCACCTGCCTTACTTAAAGGTTAGGGTGATGTAACCCTGGAAAAAATAATGGAAAGCTTGGAATAAGAGGGAGAGGAAAAAAGTGTGAGGGGTTTTGAGTGGCGATTAACAAATGAGATTCTGGGGCATTTCTTCACTGATGAGGATCTGGGATGCAAGGCTGATCCAAAGGAAGCAAATTATTTCCCTGGGGCACTATGTCTGCTCTTCTGGTAGCTGCTACCACATAAATATTAATGTCTGTTTTGAGTAGCATAGCCTCAATGACTGTGCTCACTTCAGGCATGGATAATGCAGAAAAACAAGGATATAATACATTATTAACTTCCCAGTGTTCTTTGTACAAAATAAACTTTAAAAGTGATTCTAACTAGGGACTCCTGGGTGGCGCAGTTGGTTAAGCGTCTGATTCTTGGTTTCTGCTCAGGTTCTGATCTCAGTGTCCTGATCTCAGGGTTGGGAGATGGAGCCCCAGTTGGGGCTCTAAGTTCAGGGAGTCCACTTAAGACTCTCTCTCCCTTTCCCTCTACCCATCCCTCCCTGAGCTCGTATCCTCTCTCTCTCTCCCTCTATAAAATAAATTTTTAAAAAAATTAATAAAAGTGAATCTCGCTAGACTGATTTATACTTTGTGTTATATTGTGGTATTACTATTATATATTGCAATATTATCAGACCAAAATATGAAAACAAAACCTCCTAAGTTCAAATTGAATACTGTTTTCACTTATTTATTTATTCCTTCAGCAAATGTTTATTGAGTAGCCACTATGTGCTAGGAACTAGAAATAAAACCACCAAAAATCTCTGTTTTGTAGAGCTTGTCTCCTGTGGTTGTACAGCTCATGTTTTACATGCGTTGTCCATACATGTGTATTCGGATGTATCCTCAACTACTGCTTACTAGCACATCTCCACTCATCTTGGAAGCTTCAAGTTCTGTCTTCCATGCTATTACTTTTTTGCTGTCACTCAACCAGTCCTTGGTGGTGGCAGATGTAGAGGCATGACAGAAAGGTGGGGAAAACATCGTCTAAAACTGGTGCCATTTCAAAAATGTACAGAACAAAAATAATATAAGCCCATTTCCTATCATACTTTATCTTCTTCCAGGTAGACCTCAGAAAGACACATGGTGTTTTACATTTTTGTATACATTTTTCCTCTGTTGAGCCAAGGCTTTATTAGGGCAGTAGTTTGATCTTTATCTGATGATTCTATCAATTATACTCAAAGTCAATAGAAGATGTAAGACAAAGAAATCCAAGGGAGAGAAAAGTAGAAGGATGCAGAGGTCAGTTGAATAAATAACAAACAATGTAAATGGTTGTAAAGATTAGGAAGACTAGTAGTTGGGATATTGAATGGGTATTGAATTAAGATATTAGCAGAAGCAAGGTGCCTGTGGGCCTGTAACTGAAATGAAGTTTTACAGTCTCCTTAATGGGAGAGGGTTGAAGATATTGAATTTAAAGGAGTATTCAAGGATATTAAAGAAGAGTTTGGAAATATCTGAGTTTTCTGCTTCTTACAAGCATTTGATTTGGTTATCTGAAGAAACATTCCCTGTGTAGAATACCTGAAATGCTTGATAAAATGTAAATAGTGTCTTTTTAAAAGCATCGCTGAGCTTTTGGGAGAGCTGGGGAAATCACTAGAGACCAGAGCTGTAAGGAATCATGAATTCAGAAAGATAAATAAGGACTGGAGCAAGCGTTTATTATGGAGATATCTGAAAATTCCTTTGTGGTTGAGAAGCTAGGACTTTGAAGATCTGTGCATTCAGCCAAACCCATAGGCTATAGTGGAGACCAAAACTGTAAAAAAGTGGCACTCTTGTTGGAAATCAGCAAGCAAAAAAATGATGAAGCTGAGGGAAGAGCTCAATATTCTTACCTCAGTTTTGGCTCCAGGTGAAGTAGATAGATGGATGGATAGACAGACAAAAATCTCTCCATGGAAACTATACCCATGTAATTGTAGGCAATCCATAAAGATTTTAGACAATCCCCATACAAATGGGAATCCAGAGTAATTTTATGGCCAAAAAGCCAGAGGTAAACATGAATTTTAAATTGTTCCAAATTACCCACAAGAATGACACTTTAACTGACATTGTATCAATAGTGATAAAACTGGAGAAACATTAAAAAAAAATCTTTGAAATCTTGAGAGAAAATAATTGTCATCCTCGAGTTAAACATCCAGAAAAATAACTGTTTTTTATTTGGAATCTGAACAAAATAAAGAGGCTTTCAAACATTAGTAGCAAAAACAAAAACTGAATTTACCATTAACAAACTTTCATTCAAAGATATTCTAAAATTATGCTTCAGGAAGAAGGAAAATGATCTCTGAAGCAAAGTCTGAAATTCAAGAGATAATGATGAACTGGTAAAGCTGAGGAGAAAACTAAACGACATTGAGTATTGAAAGTAATAATATAATGACGTCTCAATGTGGAGTTGAAAATATTGGGAGGAACTGCCTCTCAAGAAGGATAGGCTGAAGGGCACCTGGGTGGCTCAGTCAATTGTCTGTCTGCCTTTGGCTCAGGTCATGATCCTGGGGTCCCTGTTTCCTCTGCCTGCAGCTCTCCTTCTGTGCGCGTGCGCACATGCACACACACACACACACACACACTCTCTCTCTCTCTCTCTCTCAGTCAAATAGTAAAATCTTAAACAAAAAACAAAAACAAAAAACGACAGAACTAGTGTTATGAGGCAGCAATATTTACAAAGACGTAACAATTTAGTAGTGCCATATTAACCCATGAAATGAAGCAATGAAACAAGAAAGCAAGTCCAGAAACAGAACAACATACATATGTAGCTTGATATTTGTCTTGACAGATCAGAGGAGAGAAGATGGACTGCTGTTATTGTTGTTATTTTGTAAAAATTTTTTTTTTTATTTGACAGAGAGAGTGAACATAAGCAGGGGGATTGGGAGAGGGAGAAGCAGGCTTCCCCCTGAGCAGGAAACCCAATGGTGGGGCTCGATCCCAGGACCTTGGGATTATGACTTTGGGATTATGACCAAAGGCAGACACTTAATGACTGAGCCAACAGTCACCCCGAGAAGATGGACTATTTAACAGATTGGTTTTACAGATGGGGAAAAAAAGGAACTAGGACTATAACTCACACCATACACCAAATTCAGTTCCAGATGGACCTACATGTGGAAAGAAAACTCTAAAATGTTTACAGGACAATACAGGAGAATATCTTATGCCTGAGAGTCACAGAAAGATTTCATTAAGACCTTTTAAAAAAGCATAGAACATAAAGGAAAAGATTGAAAAATATGTTAAAATTTATATCTGGCATTGATTATCATCAAAGACCCCATAAGGAGAATAAAAATACAAGCCTCCTACTGGGAGAAAGTTATTTACAAAATGTATAACTGTCAAAGACTAGAATCAGAGCATAGCAAAGACTTCTGTAAATCAACCATAAAAAGTCAAACCAATAAAAAAGACAAAGGCAGTTCGTGGAAGAGGAAACATGAATGGTTCAAGAGCAAATTAAAATATGCTTAATTATATTAGTAATCAAGGGGAAACAAGATAAGGTCATCATGAAATACCATTTCACCTCCAACAAACCAGGAAAACAACAAAATATCTCACAGTAGCCACTGTTGAAAAATATGTGGGGCAACAAGAGTACCCTTGAAATACTGGTGGTAGTAGAAATCAGCACGTCCTCCAAGGAAACAATTTTCCTTCCCTTCTGCGTGGTCAACAATCCTTTGATGTAGCAATAACTCTCTTAGGAGTATACTCAACAAGTAGGGAAGAACATATCCAGTTTGATACCATACTTGTGCTATAAAATAAAAGTAAAGCAAGAAAACACTATATTTGGTATACTCCATTTGTTTAGGGGGGTGGTGGTTACATGAGTTATCTTATTATTTTTCTGAAATTTGTACCTAAATGTTATATGTAGTCTTTTTGGAAGAAGTGAGGTAAATATTAGAAACTATTTGTGTGTTATTCAATATTATCATGCATTAGTAAATCAGTTGGTAACTATAAATCTCATTTTATAATACCTTCATAGTATGGATATAATGGTTCCCAATGCTATCTTCCTATAGTCCTTTGTTAAAGATTGCCTCCTTCCAAGATAGATCTCAGAATTGAGAAGTCACCTCTTCCCACTCCACTTCTGCCCTGCCTCATTACGTAGCTGAGAAATAGATTTGTATTCCCGTACCTAGCATAAGCAGATAAAGCGTGCCATTTTCCTAGGCACTAGTCTCCATGTTGAGGTGTTACACTTTGTTGATTTATACATACTCAGCCTTACCTCCAGAGCACACATACAGCTAGCATGCCAAGGTATGATCCATGCAAATACCAATAACCTCATAAAACCTGGAACAATTCTCATGTTGGAACTGCTTCTGAGTCTGGCTTCTTATATCAGATGTGGTCTTATATGGTGGATTCTTTTATAGACATCCTCTTCCCTCCCCACCACCATAACCAGTGTCCTCTACCGGAAGGTCCCTCCACTTCAAGTATTTCAGTCAATGCACACAACTCCTGGAGAGAAAGGTTCACTGGTTTCACAGCTCAGTCTTTTCTTGGGTCCTACAGGAATACCCCACAACAAAGATAACACCTTTTGTGGTAGAGTGAAATAAGTGAAAGTTTAGATTTTGATTGTATTGGATAAAAAATTTTCCAATATCTTCAACTTTATTTCAGCTTTGGAATTGGATTATTTATTAATTCTTATAATTATTTTATCTTTTCACTTTGATGTGTATCATTTTATAATTCTGATCAAGTTGCGATACCCACATCAAGTAGAATTAATCATTATTTACTGGCAGATGGTTGCAGAGAACATTGGGCAGAAGCTACAAAAAAAAAAAAAATCCCTAAACCTCTTTCTACCTTCTTAAAAAGTATTAGTTACACATAAGTTAGAAGCTTTCATTTGAATATGGATGATTCACTGCATCTGTGCCTCTGTAATCCCCTTCACCCTTAAGATTTTCCGTGGTCTGACATCAACATCACTTTGGCCTGCAATAGCAAGTTAGTCATGTTGCTTTTCCAATTTATATAAAGACATACTACTTTCTGAATTGATCCCCCTGGACAGTGGTTTCCAGCTTTTTAGCTTACAACCCTATATTTGTTTGATATAGACTCACAGCTTTCCAAAAAGTGCTGAATGCTACATAAATATTTAAAGAAGATAAAAAGGAGTTTTGAGAATTTGAGGTTGAGTTGTTGTATAGCTAGAAAATATGGTAGAAAAATCACAGAGTAGAATGCAGACATCACCCTATTGGGATGCCACTGTTTTGGTGTAGAATCCTACAAAATGAACATCACTGTGCCCAACATTATCTCCAGTTTTGAATTACAAAGCCTGCAGCCCTACAGTGAATTCCTCTAATCCATGCAGCCTAGGCATTGTTTTATTTTTTATGTTATTCATCAGTATCACAGTCTTAATCTGATTAATATATCAGTCATGAAAGAGAAACTTAGCTATGGTACTAAAAAAAAAAACCCATGTCTCTGCCCTCAGCTATGTTTTCTATATTCTTCATAAAATTTTGGATTCTTCACAGTAAAGATGAGTATCAGTTGTAGCATCCTCATTAGGGAGATGCATCTGTTTATACTAGTTTTTTTCAACAAATATAGGAAGTGTATTAAAAATGCAAAATATGATCTCTGTATTTGCCTTTCAGAGAAACTGCTAAATGCTATCATCCATAATGCACAAGAGTTGGTAACTTTTTGCATATTTCCATTTTCTCATTACTTCCTTTCTCAAACTCAGAAAATTAAGTTGGTAAACTGAAATTTATCAAAAGCTTCAGGAGGTGGTTTCTTGGTCTTTGGGCCATTGACTTAATTACCAGCAAATAAACTGTAGAAAAAGAAAAGGTCTTGGTGAACATGATTTATATACACAACCACATATGGTAAGTCCATATCTTCTCCTTTGCCTCAAATAATTGTTATCAAGGCTCACACAATTACCACATTTTCCATTCTCCTTAGCTTCATGAGTTGGCTTATGTTAATTGCTATGAATTACTATTTTTTTAATTACAAAATGAGTCTTGTTCTTTTTTGAACGCTTGAAAAATGTAGGAAACTAAAGAAAAATATTAATATCTGCTGAATAACCCACTTTCTAGAGACAGTAAAAGCTTCACATCATAAGGGGAAATTAAGAAAATGAAAAGATAACCTACAGAATGGGGAACATATTTGTAAACCTTATAGTTATTAAGGGATCGATATCCAAAATGTAAAAGGAACTCCTCTACTCAATAGCAATCAATCAATCAGTCAGTGACCTGATTTAAAAATGGGTCAAGGACTTGTATAGACATTTCTCCAAGGAAGATATACAAATGGTTAACAGGTATATGAAAAGATGCCCAACATCACAAATCAGAGGGAAATGAAAATCAAAACTACAATGAGATATTACCTCATTCCCATTAGGATGGCTATTATTAAAAAAAAAAATTGTTCACAAAGATATGAGAGAAAGTGTAACCCATGTGCACTGTTGGTGGGAATGTAAACTAGTGCAGCCACTGTGGAAAACAGTATAGAGGTGCTTTGAAAAACTAAAAATAGAACTATATGATCCAGCAGTCCCACTTCTGGGTTTCCAGAAGAGTTGAAATCAGGATCTCAAAGAGAGATCTCTACTCTCATGTTCATTGCAGCATTATACACAGCAGCCAAGATGTGAAAACAAACTGAGAGTCTATAAACAAATGAATAGATAAAGAACATGTAGTGTATAATACAGTGAAATATTATTTAACCTTAAGTAAAAGGAAGGAAATCCTGCCATTTGTGACAACATGAATGAAGTAGAGGACATTGTGCTAAGTAAAATAAGCCAGTCACAGAAGGACGAATGATCCCACTTACATGAGGTACCTAAAATAGGCAAACTCATAGAAACAAAGAGTAGAATGGTGGTGGCCAGAAGTTGGGATGGGGGAAAGGGAGGAATTGCTGTTTAACAGGCATGATGTTCCAATTGTGATTGAGTCCAGTTGTGATTCATTGTATAATATTGTGCTTGTAGTGCTTCATAGTACCATATGACTCACTGTACAAGTTGAGAGGGTAGACTCCATGTCAAATGTTCCTACCATAATAAAAAAGAGAGAGAACCAAGTGGATCGATCTCTCTCTCTCTCTCTCTCACACACACACACTGTTGGATTTTATTTTGCTTTGTTTTGTTTTCAAAACAGAACTGGAGCTCTTTAATACTGCATTACTGCTGAATTACCTTGAAATGTAAAGTTGATACTTTTTGTGAGCTGGCACATTGTTCTTCCTCTTGAATTTTAAAATTGGACTTTGCTGAGGGGAATTTCATTTTCTCTCATCTGAAATTACAAACAGATCTCTTCTGTGCCAGAGTTAAGCATGAAATCAAGGTAATTAAAGATGAGTAAAGCTAAAAGTTCCCTGAGCAAAATCAAAGCAAAGGGAAAAAATAAATAAAGACTGTCATGACTGAAGTAGCATTACTCATAAATCCTCTGGGGCTTGTGCTTTTGTTTTTGTTTTATTTTTTTCCCCTGTTTTCTTTTTCAGTGGAGGATTAGATCAAAATTTGAGACCAAGAGAATGGTCAGAAAGGATTGTAAGCAGGTAGATAATTGCAGGGGTCTCCTCTTCATTTCTGTAAATGTTTGCTTGTTTGTCTAATAAATGTTTGTTGTGTGGCTGTGGTGTCCCATTCTACAGAACTGAGATGCCAGTGCATCACATTTAGGCAAGCAGGTGACAGTTTATGACTTCCTAACTTAATACTGTCAGTGCCTTTAGCCAAAGACCACCAGGAACCACCTTTTCCTAGTTGGGTTTATTACTCATTGCAGTGGGAAAGAACACATGGCACGGGGAACTGCGGGACACTTCAGTAAGAGGGAGTTACAAAGAATCTTGTAAAGGATTTGGTCTTGGATTGAGTGATTTGAGAGAAGGTATAAGGAAGAAAAGTTTGCCCTGGACTGGATGCTGTTAGAAAAAGAGAGCGTTTCTGTGTCTGGGTGTTCTGTGGGTAACACAGTAACCATGTTTTTTTGTCTGTGCTTAGGCAAAATCACGAAGTGGTCTTGTTCTGTTTCATTTTATCATTGTCTCAGGGTGACCTCATCTGAGGTTAGAGATGGTTTATGTCCGACAGAATAGAATGACCTGGCTGTGAACATGAGACCAGCTTGTAATAACATTAAAGTCTACCTGGGGTAATCAGATCAGTTTCAGATGTCAGGGGCTCTTTTTTCCCCCTCTCCCCTCCCTTCCCCTCCCCTCCCCTTTCCTCTCCTCTCCTTCCTTCCTTTCTCTCTCTCTCTTTCTTCCCCCCTTTCTCTCTCTCTCTTTCTTCCCCAACACCCCCCCCCCACCCTCTTTCTCTTTCTATTTGTGATTTCTGTTCTGGCCTGGCCAGGAATTCCCCTTTCTGGGTACAGCACCGCCCTCCCTCCTCCTCCCAGTTACTCTGTTTCTTCAGGCTGCTTTGCCTACAGTGGCTCACTTCCTACCCTTGCCTCTGCTGTGGCCACCTTCCCAGGGACTCCTTTCCTGCACTGTGGCCAGTGCCTACACAGGAATAGTATCAAGGCCCTTTCATACTGCCTGGATCAGGTGTGGAAACAGGTGTGTTGCAGGCATACCGTATTGGAACTTAGAGGGACCTGGGCATCCCTAGTTCTTTTTTTCTCTCTTACTTCCCCCAATTCATAAATCTCAAATCATCATTTATTCCACAAACTTGCTACCATCCTCTTCCAGTCCATCTCCTCTGCCAATCCCTTAGGCCAGGCTATTGTGCAATTTCATTGGCCGTATTACCCATCTGTCTCCCTGTGGTCACTTTTAACCCTTACAACCCCTCCCCTGCACTGCTTCCAGAATAACCTACAAATGCAAATCCGAGAGTATTACTGCTCACCTTTAACTCTCCATGATATTTAAGACAAAGACCAATCTCATTACAAACCTTGTCACGATATAACCTTTAGTATCTTTTCAACACATAGCTTTCTTTGACTTTAGCCATATTGCAGGTTTATCTGCTACTCAAATGGGTGTTATGTGCATATTTCCCCCCATGTCTTGACCTTTATACATGATCGTCCCTCTACTTAGAACCCACCCCTCCTCCTTCTTCCCTCTAAGCTCTAATTCACATCTAACTTGCCCTTAAGACCTCAGTCTAATGCTGCCTTACCTAAGTCCCAGCGTCTTGTTGAGTGCTACCATAGCATGTTGCAGCTCCCTTCATAACACCGTCTCCCTTGATTATGAGCCCCACTCAGTGTCTCCTTTGCCCATAAGATGGTGTGTTGTAAGATGATAAGGAACTTACCTGAGTTGTTCACAGCTATACTCACTGCCTGGCATGTAGTGAATGCTCATCAAAACATTTATTGACTATTTGAACATATTAATCAATTAATTGAATTGGACATACAAATAAAAATGCTACAATAAGTGCTACTACATTATATATATCACTGTTAGTACTAAGGCTTATTTTAATTTTAATAAACAGATTTATATAGGTTGTCTAGGGAAATTGGTTAATGTGTCAGTATTGATTCCTGGGAAGCTGTGTCCAGAATTCTGGATAAAAAGCTCATAAACATGTTTCTGTAACATACCCAATTATAATAGGTGGGCTGTCCAAGAGGCACCTGGGTGATACAGTTAATTAAGAGTCTAATTCTTGGTTTTGACTCAGGTTGTGAACTCAGAGCTTCTCAGAGCTGAGATCAAGAGCTCAGCATAGAGTCTGCTTGAGACTATCTCTTCCTGTGCCTCTGCCTGTCCTCTCCATGTGCTCTCTTTCTCAAAAATAAGTAAATCTTTAAATAGGTTGGCTGTCCATGATTTCTCATGTGTTTTTGTATTAAATACTATTTCGTGTTGTAGCACTTAATTTCTATATTTTTTGTTTTCTGTCTCTTCAAATGGATCATGGGGGCCTTAAAGACAAGGAATGTATCTGTCATTTGTATTTTCTAGTTTCTGACATATATCAGGATTGGAGTAAATGTTGTTCTATTAGATTTGATTTTTGCCCTTAATAAATTGGGCATGTTTAAGAAGATAATCAGTTTCCATGAAAGGAATAAATTACAACTGCCTCCCCTCTGATCTTGTGAATTATTGCTCATTCATTATTCATTTGGTCACTAAATGTTTATAGGACTTTTGTATACTTGGCTCTGTGTTAAGTATTGGTTGTATAGTGAATGAAAAACAGCTACCTTTCTTTAAGGAGTTCATAAGTAAATAGATAATAATAATATGGTATAAATGCTAATAGTTGAGGCACAGAAGAAGCATTAACTCTGATTAAGGGAGTATATGGGGTTTTGAAGTGTGAGAAAGGAGTGTGCCTAGGTTATTGTTTTCAACAGCTGAGAGCCACACAAAGCAGGGGAGTTGATTGGCACTTAGGGTAGAGGTAGAATAAGAGCAGAGAATAAATCTAGAAAGGTAGGTTGGATCTGGCCTGGGATTGTGAGCTATATTAATGAGTTATGATCTCATCCTATTAGGTGGTATGTAGATGCTGTAGTGTGTAGCCCAGATGCTTCTTAAAGAATAAATAACTTCCCCAGCTGCTGGAAAAGCTACTAAGAGAAAGCCCTTAACAATCCATTGTTGGCCCCTCAGGGGATTGCCTCATGTGGAAAAAGCCCTCTTGTCCAAGATCGTGCCCCCTTCTCACATTGTCCCACATTCCATGATTGATTCACACAAGAGGATAAGGCCTGGTTCTTTGACCCCAACACAAAAGTGTTATCCCAACCTCAGAACTCCTCAGCTGAGACCCTGAGACCCCGCTGAGACAACTTAACATTTTCACTTCTCCCTCTGCTTAATTCTGCTATTTTCCCCTTCCTTTCCATAAGCATAGATCCTAAAATTCTTCCTTAATAAAACTCCTGCTTATAATAAAACTATTTTCCAAGTCTGTTAAATTGAGGAAACCAACTTACAACAGGTGGTAGTAACGAGTCACCAAGGGATATGAAGCAAGAAAGTGATATAATCAAATATATATTTCTTCAACATGAGCTTTCCCACACATACAAAAACTAATTAGGTTTTAAACAAAAATGCACATCAATTAATTTATTTCATCAGGGATTATTCCTTTAGGGCTGAAAAAGCTGGTATGGCAGCTGCAAAAGCATGTAGTGTTGATATTTTTTTATAACGCATCATTTTTCTTCATTATTGACATCATATTCATCTTTTTTTAGGATTTTTTTAAACATCAGAATTCATTAAACTTTGTCGCAGAGCAAAGGAACTACAAAGTAAAATCTTTATATTCAGAACTTTTATAACCAGGAAATTATCCTGATTAAGAAGTAAATATATAGTCTTGATATTTAGGAGATCATCCTAGATATAAAATGGAAAAGCAAGACATCTTTCACAACATGTACATTAATTTTTAAAACTTTTTTACTTTAATATGACAAAATTAACGTTTGAATTCTACAAAATGGGAGAGTTTTGTTCCACCATCAGATGATTGAAAATTGCATCCTTTTAATTTTGCCTTTCAAATGTTCAAATCCTAAAAACAGATTAGGTAGCCAATGGAGAACTATACAAATAAGGATTACAGTTGATCTTTTATATTCCAGTTTTTCTTCCACTTCTGTTGAATATTATCAGATTACCTTTAAATCTACAATTCAATCTACATTCAATCTGTAATTATTGAGAATTTATTATAAGGAAGGCACAGAGAATGGTCATAAATAAAATCCATCTAAACCTACTGGAAGACCCAGTCCCTGACTTCCCCCTCACATGCATTACTGGGAGTGCCTCACATGAGTTCCCATGAATCCAACACTATGGGGTCAGCTGCCATGTGGGGTTCCTGTTTCTTTTATCTTTTGCTCCGACCTCCTAAAGTTGAGCATCACTACATTTGCTTTCTAGGAGTTTTCCACATTGTGGAAGCACAACACCAGGACCACTGAGGTTCCTTAAGGACTCGAAGAGTGAAAAATCTCTTATGCCAAACTCTCCAGATTGTGCACAGCACCCAGGAAGGCACAAGAGCCCTGCAGTTGACAAAACTTTGCCTTTAGTTCCAAAAAAGAAAACTGTGTTCTTTGTTACACTCTTTAGTGGGGGTTTCCATTTTATTCCTTCAGGCATTAACCATTATGTTATTACAGGATATGAGTTGGGATGTGGACACCGTAAATGCAGATTTGCCTTTCCCTTCAGTGACTAAGGATTTGTCAGTCTTTTCACGTCTGATTTCTTGGGATGACATTCCTTCCAGGAGTTCTCTTAGTTCCTTATATACATAGACTCATATGGGTCTGTTTCATAGTTGACTCAATATTTCTGAACTCTGTGGTGGTCAACATTTATATTGGGGATACTATAAAACAATAAGAGATTTTGAAATATCTGCTTTAAGATATTCTAGAATTTCTCTAATTGCTAACACACCTCAAGATGAGCTGAAGTCATCAAATATTTGTAAATAGCTGAGAGAAGAGAACAAATTGCTACTATTTACAAATGGTCTACTCTTTTTTTCTTTCAGAGGATCATAAATTCTAGATTTTCTATTATATTTTTAAAAGAATAATTGATTCAGTACTGTTTCAAATTTTGAGAGTTGTCTTAATATGTAAATAAGACAATCTTTGTATGAATGAGAGAAACTTACTTAAAAGATTACTGAAAAGTTTGTATAATACTTTAGAGTTGTTTTTGGAAATAGATGATGGTAAAACATAAAGAGGGCTATCATCTTAAAAATGGAAAGAGGGTTTGTGACATTTAAAGCCAGGTAAAAACCTTTAAAAATTATATCTCAAGGAAAAATTGTAATTTCTCAACAAGAAAATCCCTATTCATCATTCAATATATCATCATTTAATATGAAAGACAGCAGAACGCACTTATTAAATGCTGAATAAATTTGCATTTTAGAGTAATTTAATTTTCACTAACATAATTTGAATGGCTCAAGTGAAATATAAAGGAGTTAACAGATCATTTAAAGTGTTAAATTTTTAAAAATGATTTTATTTATCCATTTGCGAGGGGAAGAGTGAGAGAGAGCATTTGAGGGGAGAAGGTCAGAGGAAGAAGCAGACTCCCCATGGAGCTGGGAGCCCGATGTGGGATTCGATCCTGGGACTCCGGGATCATGACCTGAGCCAAAGGCAGTCCCTTAACGAATTGAGTCACCCAGGTGCCCTCAAGTATTAAATTTTATAGGAAAAATATATTGGCAGGTATAACAGACATTCTTATTCCTAAGATAAATTTTGAACTCTTTAAAATGATAATCAGAAAAATAATATAGTTCCAGTATACTTAAATGATTTAATTCAGTAAGACTTTTTCTTTCATTGCAAGCATGAGTTTAACTTAAGCCTCTAGAACTTTTAGTGTTCATAAAACCATTCTGTTTCATTCACAAATGTTTTTTCATATGCTGGTGGTTTATTGCAGAGAATTACACAAGATATTAGGATTTGTTAGAATGGAAAAAATAGTGAAAATTATATTTGAATAGACAGCAACACCAATATTTGTTATCTGGATTTCCAATTCCAGACATTTTAGAGCACTTGATTTTCAGATACGTGAGGAAGAAGTCTACAACCTCCCTTTATCACCTCTTCCAGCAACTAATAAAGCATATTGCAGGAAGTTTGACACAAATGCTTGTTGCAATACGTGACTTAAGCCATGTTTTCTTTAAAAAAAAAAAAAATCTGACATTATCACCTTGTCTTTTTTTTTTTTTAAGATTTTATTTATTTATTTGACAAAGAGATCACAAGAAGGCAGGGAGGCAGGCAGAGAGAGAAAGGGGAAAGCAGGCTCCCTGCTGAGCAGAGAGCCTGATTTGGGCTTAATCCCAGGACCTCATGACCTGAGCCAAAGGCAGAGGCTTAACCCACTGAGTCACCCAGGCACCCCTCACCTTGTCTTTTTTTGAGAGGCTAGAAGACAAGGAGTTAAAGGCCTAGGAGAGAGAAGTTAAAGGATTGGTGAAACCTAACAGAAGCCAAGGTCTTTACACAAAAACTTTAAGAGATATTTTATTTGAATTTTTTTTTTGAATTTTAAGAGAGATTTTATTTAGCCTGAATTTGGAAGTTGTTCTTAAAAGAGGTTAGCGTACTTAAGGATAGGATGATCCATGTTTTGTTTTTAAATTCACTTGGAACTGTACAACCATATTTGGAAGCATTGGACTAATAATGCTATAAGCCAACTGGTTTTTGTTTTTGTTTTTTAATTATAAGTGGAGTTTGCCAAATCCATGCTATTCATAGGTTTCTAGACACAGCTATGTTACACCATACCACTTGAATCTATGGTTAGAAGACAGCTCATTCTTACTTTTAGCACATACAGAAGTAGTTATAAATCTAGACCAAAGTAAAAATATATTTAAATTATACATCCAAGGTTTGTAAGAGACCATTTGGTTACAATTAAGTGTGACTATTAAGTTTTTATTGGGGGGGATATATAGATTTATGTATAGAATATATAAAATATATGCATACATTTGTGACATATATATCTTTAACCTCTAGAATTTGAGACTTAATTTTAGCAAGGTAAGCTATATTATTTTTGCTTTTTGTCTGCCTGATTTTAACATTAGGTCATGTATAAAAACTAACTGATGCCATTTTAATTTAGCCATTTTAATTTAGGTCTCTATGTCATTTTAATTTAGAAACAATATATCTGAACTTACAGATGTTTAAAGGTAAATGAGGCTTCCTTTTTTCTATTTCATTTAAATGTCTTAAATACATAATCAAAGCTGTCAATTTTTTTTTATTGTGTTGAGATCATGATCTGAGGCAAAGGTAGTCACTTAACCTTCTGAGCTACCCAGGCACCCCTCTCTATAGCATTTTAATCACCATCATTTTTGTGGTCTCCTTTGTTGATATATAGTTTACATAGTTTTGAATTTCATAAGGATACTTTATAAGAAGCATGTGCGGGGTTTTGTTCTTATGGCCAGATATACTGTTTAGGGCTCATATTTGCACATAATTCTCACAAGTCAATTTGTAAAGTAAAGAGACAATGTTAACATAATTTATATTCCAAAGATCTAGGACGTTTAAGCAGATTTAAATACTCACTTTATAACAATTAACAATGAACCTCATGTTGTGGTCAACCACATTTAAATCTTACAACAATTCTTATGACAAGTGTTGTGTTATTTGAATGTTTTATGCTTTGTCTATCCACTTAATTTTGGTTTTGAACATGATAAACCATTATTTCAATTATTATCTTCAGTTATTATGTCTTTGATTCAGTAAGGAGTTCTCCTTCTTTGGCCATCAATTCATTAGTTTGATAGGCCCAGCAACTTAACTGTGCATCTCTAAAAAGTAAACATGAAGTTGAAAATATTTTTTGAGGAAAATATACAAATATTTATTAGTAAATTTACTAATAATTACTGGTATACTGCTATTAATGAATTGTTATAGGTTAGATGGAAAAGACACAATTCACACATTACATCTTTTTTCAATGAAAATATATTTCTGACTACTACAAAGATGATTTTTTTGTCTGTGACAAACCCTTAATACAGTCTGTTAAGTAATGGCTCATTTCTCCTACCATGGGGTGTTCTTGATATCTTACCTAACTTCTCTGTGCCTCGGGTTCCTAACATGTAAAATGGGGATAATAGTAACAATTCACAAGCTGCTATAGAAATTGGTATTCATTTTCTAACGTTGCCATAACATATTATCACAAATTTCACTTCTTAAAGAACACCCATTTATTGTATCTTGTGGCTCTCTGGGTCAGCATTCTGGGTGGAGCATGACTCAATGAATCCTCTGCTTGGAGTCTCCTGAGAGCAACATCGGTAAGACTACGTTCCTTTCTGGTGGTTCTGGGGATAAATCTGTGTCTGAGCTCATTTAGATTGTTGGGCAACTTCAGTTAGTTGCAGTTAACAGAACTGAGGTCATCATTTACTGTTGACTATCAGCTGGGGGTCAGTATTCCATCCTACAGGCTGTACCCATTTCTTCTCATGTCTCCAGGTGGCTCTCTCTAGCAATAGTGGATTGAGTCTCTCTCATACTTTGAATTTCTTTTGCTTCTGCTGCATCTTTCTGATCTCCAGCCAAAGAAAGTTCTCTGCTTTTAAGGGCTTGTTATGATAAAATTGAGTCCATCCAGATAATTCAAGATAATCTTCTTATTTAAGGTCCATAATCTTAATTTACCTCTGCAAAGTCCCTTTTGCTATATATGTCATATGTCACACATTCACATGTTCTGGGATTTAGGATGTGGACTTTTTTTTTTTTTAAAGATTTTTATTTATTTATTTGATAGAGATCACAAGTAGGCAGAAAAGCAAGCAGAGAGAGAGAGGGGGAAGCAGGCTCTGAGCAGAGAGCCCGATGCAGGATTTGATCCCAGGACCCTGAGATCATGACCTGAGCCGAAGGCAGAGGCCTAAACCACTGAGCCACCCAGGCGCCCCAGATGTGGACATTTTTGAAGGGCTATTACTCTGCCTATACCATAATATTAGAGAAATTAATTCATGGGAAGTGCTTAAAACAATGTTTGATGAAAGTGGTTCTTATTTTTTATATTGTAGTAACTGTGGAAATTAATATATACAATGTACCATGACACCATCTGAATTCAACATTTTGTACAAACCCAGCATTGGCATTTATTAATATGATTGGTTGTGGCTGTCTTATTAACCTGCAACATTTAAAAAAAATTAGTCTGCCACAATTTTTCTGTGTCACATCATAAAGTCATATTTTAAAATATATTTAAAAGCCAAGTAAAATAAGGATATATTTTTCAATTGTAAATTATAATTTTGGAAGAGAAATTTTGTATTTAAACTAGGAGAATAATTCAATCTGAGTATTCATCAGATATTGGGCTATTGCTATCACTTTGACATTAGGAAATTGGCAGCAACCAGGCAAGCTTATCAATGCATTAAAATTCTTTTTAGGGTAAATACCCAATAGTGCAATTTCTGGGTCATAGGGCAGTTCTATTTTCAACATTTTTGGGGATAAAAATATATGTTTATAAAAAATTAAAAATTAAAAAAAATTCTTTTTAAAAACTTGTCCACTTGGGGTACCAGCTTGATCAAAAAACAGACATATCTTAAGTCTATAGTAGTTCTTGATTATAGGAAAGTCATCCCAATGTTCTAAAGTTGTACTCTATTAATATTTGCAAATAATTTAAGAATTACAAAATAAAATTTAAGATATCGGGAACTAGAAGATTTTGATGACACATAAAGTCTAGCTGGAGAAATATTTAGGCCTGTACTAAGTATTTTTGTAGAAATACAACATGATATAGTTAGTAATGTGAATCCTTTTCTCTGGTTTAAGCTCTTTGAAGAAAGAAACTATTCTTTTTCACATTTTGAAATAATTCTACATAGAAACGTGCTATATAAAGTTGGTTAAGTTAAATTTAACATGTTGCTTAATAAACATAGCAAAATAAAAGGAAAATTAGCTAGGCTTCAATATCCATAAATATGCCAGGGTTTTCGTTTTAGCTTACATATAAAGTGTGATTAGTTCTTCAATTTCACAGAGAAAAATTAAAATGGAAATTTACAGGGAAAATTCCTAAGGTACTGTTTCTCTTCCAGTTTCATCAGAAGATTAAACTCTGTATATCTAGAGTGTTATATATTTTCCAGATGCTTTTCAAGCTCTTAATTTTCTGTTTATTGCTATTTAGGGTTTGTCATTACTTTGATGCAGCAGGTGAACAGACCAAAATACTCGTGGCAGAGCCAGTAGACAAAACAAAACAAAAATATACACACAAAAAGCCCTCATGACCAGTATGGTCCTCACAGACTTTTAGATGAACATCTCCCAAATCCTTTAAGCAACAAGATGGCAGACAAATAAATACATACCTTGTTAAATACAGTGGCAAACTGACTTGTCCTGAGAATAAGCCTAGAGCTAAGAAGAACTAGGACTCCTGGAGGTTCTGACTCTGAAATTTATACTAAGTAGAAAAATACAAATGGAAAAACAGAACTCCAGTAAATGGGTTGAGAGAGAACTAAAAAGGAAACATTAAAAAAGAGAAACAAACAAAAAGCCAAAAGTGTTCAGAAGGTGCCCCTGGAGCCATTTTTAATTCCTTGGTATAACTTAGTAAATTACTTGTTCCTTAAATATCTGGGCTGTAACTTACCACTTTGTCACATGTTTAAGGCAGAACACAGGACAAACAAAATCAGGATCAGTGTGAACTGGTTCCATGATATGAAATTGATTGCTTATAAAACAAGGAGGGTTTAGCCTTATCACATTGTGGAAAAGTGTTTGTCTTCTTCCACAGGTGCAGCCATTGGTTAGAAACATGACATATGGCTGGAGGGTAGTTAAGAAGCTGGTGCCACAATTACGAATAAATAAACTGGAGGGTGCAACCACCACTTACATCCCTCTGTCTCTGCTGGTATTTGTAATACAACTAGGACCCACAAACAGTGGTTCTGTTTAGTAACATTTAATGACATGGGGAACTCTGAGGAAAAAAAGTTTTGGTAAGAGAGGAGAGGAAATCTAGAAACCAGTTTGCACCTGCTAAGTTTAAGGTATCTGTTATACATTGTATATACTGATCCAGTAGACATTCTATAATCAACTCAAGGAAAAGTTTAGGCTGGAGATACTAATTTGAGGGTTAGGCATATAAATGATATCTAAAGCCATTGGAAAAGAAGGAGGGTACTGGGAATAAGTATAGAAAACAAAAGACAATTGAAAATAGAAGATAGTTCTCTTAATGTTAGGTATCAAGAAGAGGAGAAAAACCAAACAAGGAGACTGATAGGAAGCAGTAGGAAGCAAAGAGAACAATGCCTTGCAACAACAGTTCAGAAGTACTCCAAGAAGGAGGCAGCGAGCAAAAATGGCAAGTGACAGTCAGAGGCAAATTTAAATGAGGGCTGAAAATTGACCTCAGTGCTTGGTAATGTGAAAATCATTTGCAAATTGAAAAGAAAACAGTTTTGTGGAGTGATGAGGACTGGACTGGGGTAAGAAAGTGTTATATAAGGACATGGGCATCATTGCTTTGAAAAGATGTAAACCATAAAGAGGAGCAGAGAAATGTGGTAGTGATTCACAATGACCTACTGTCAAAAGGGTAGAAGAGTAATTTTTTTTTTAATTGGAGATTTTGTATATGCTGAATTGGGAGGGGAAAGAAGAGAGGGATAGTCACTGGAACAGTAGAGTTCTAGAGCAGGTGAAAATGGTACTCGTGAAGGGATAAGTCCTAAATAAAACAGAGTTCATTGACCATTAGAGAAGACCAGTAATTGCTAATGACAAGGACAAGGAGACAAGAATGTCTTGGTCAGTAGGGTGGGTGACTAAGGCTCGGGACGAGATCATCAGAAATGGGAATGTGTAGAAATGGGGTCGGGGGGACAAGCTGATGGATGAATCATCTTGGCACAGTCCACTCTTTATAGGTAATAATTATTAGAACTTCCCATGGAGTGTTTTAACATATCCATGAGTGAGAAGAGGCCTCTTGACTCTAATTACAGCTACTGTAAACTCTTCCATGCTGGCCTCATTTGCTTCCCAAACTGGTAGTGATGGGACAATTCTTAGGCTGCTTCGAGATAGGAAAAGAAAAATCCCCCCTCTCCGCTGTGTTACACAGTTTAAGGGTTGGACCTGAAGGTGCTGCTCTCACCTTAAAATTGTATTTCTCCCGGGGGGCTATTCCACTAGGGGAAGGACTTGGTTTAGATGATTTTTTAAAAAAGATTTATTTGTTTATTTTAGAGAGAGATGGGGGACAAAGGGATAGGGAGAGGGAGAGAAGCAGACTCTTTGATAAGCCTGGACCACCACCCCAAGGAGATGTAGGGGGCTCCATCCCAAGACCCTGACACTATGACCAGAGCTGAAATCAAGAGTCCAATGCTCAGCCAGTTGAGCCACCCAGGCACTCCTGGGTGCTTCATCTTCCCTCTCCAATATTCACACCTTGTCGCAGAATACCACTCATGGTGTCAGACTCTTTTCTTACCATAAGTTTTCTCCCTGGGTCCCAGGCATTGGAACTATTTATTTTTTTCCTACTGAAATAGTACCCAACCCTGTGTAAATTAGTCACTGTACATATAAAGCGGGTGACACTGGGCGCTTGGGTGGCTCAGGTGATTAATAAGCAGTTGAATAATAACCTGCCTTCAGCTCAGGTTATGACCCTAGAGTCCCAGGATCAAGTCCCACAATGGGCTCCCTGCTCAGAGGGGAGTCTGCTTCTCCCTTGACCCTCCCCAGTCTCATGCGCTCTCTCTCAAATAAATAAATAAAATCTTTTTTTTATTATTAATTTTTTTATTTTTTATAAACATATATTTTTATCCCCAGGGGTACAGGTCTGTGAATCACCAGGTTTACACACTTCACAGCACTCACCATAGCACACACCCTCCCCAATGTCCATAACCCCACCCCATTCTCCCAAACCCCCTCCCCCCAGCAACCCTCAGTTTGTTTTGTGGGATTAAGAGTCACTTATGGTTTGTCTCCCTCCCAATCCCATCTTGTTTCATTGATTCTTCTCCTACCCACTTAAGCCCCCATGTTGCATCACCACTTCCTCATATCAGGGAGATCATATGATAGTTGTCTTTCTCTGCTTGACTTATTTTGCTAAAGATACAAACGTAGTGATCCAAAGGGGCACGTGCACCCGAACATTTATTGCAGCAATGTCCCCAATAGCCAAACTATGGAAAGAACCTAGATGTCCATCAACAGATGAATGGATCAAGAAGATGTGGTATATATACACAATGGAATACTATGCAGCCATCAAAAGAAATGAAATCTTGCCATTTGCAACAACATGGATGGAACTAGAGCGTATCATGCTTAGCGAAATAAAATCTTTTTTTAAAAAGTGGGTGATATCGAAGAGATTACTGCCTATGTTCTCCTCTAGGATTCTGATGGATTCCTGTCTCACATTGAGGTCTTTTATCCATTTTGAGTTTATCTTTGTGTACGGTGTAAGAGAATGGTTGAGTTTTATTCTTCTACATATAGCTGTCCAGTTTTCCCAGCACCATTTATTGAAGAGACTGTCTTTTTTCCACTGTATATTTTTTCCTGTTTTGTCTTAGATTAGTTGACCACAGAGTTGAGGGTCCATATCTGGGCTCTCTACTCTGTTCCACTGGTCTATGTGTCTGTTTTTATGCCAGTACCATGCTGTCTTGGTGACCACAGCTTTGTAATAAAGCTTGAAATCAGGTAACGTGATGCCCCCAGTTTTATTTTTTTTATTTTATTTTTTATTTTTTTATTTGACAGAGAGAAATCAGATGGAGAGGCAGGCAGAGAGAGAGAGGGAAGCAGGCTCTCTGCTGAGCAGGGAGCCCGATGTGGGACTCGATCCCAGGACTCTGAGATCATGACCTGAGCCGAAGGCAGCGGCTTAACCCACTGAGCCACCCAGGCGCCCCCCCCCCCCAGTTTTATTTTTGTTTTTCAACATTTCCTTAGCGATTCGGGGTCTCTTCTGATTCCATATAAATTTCTGGATTATTTGCTCCAGCTCTTTGAAGAATACTGGTAGAATTTTGATCGGAATGGCATTAAAAGTATAGATTGCTCTAGGCAGTATAGACATTTTAACAATGTTTATTCTTCTGATCCAAGAGCATGGAATAGTCTTCCATCTTTTTGTGTCTTCTTCAATTTCCTTCATGAATGTTCTGTAGTTCCTTAAGTACAAATCCTTTACCTCTTTGGTTAGGTTTATTCCCAGGTATCTTATGGTTCTTGGTGCTATAGTAAATGGAATCAATTCTCTAATTTCCCTTTCTGTATTTTCATTGTTAGTGTATAAGAAAGCCACTGATTTCTGTACATTGACTTTGTATCCTGCCACGTTGCTGAATTGCTGTATGAGTTCTAGTAGTTTGGGGGTGGAGTCTTTTCGGTTTTCCATATAAAGAATCATGTCATCTGCAAAGAGAGAGTTTGACTTCTTCATTGCCAATTTGGATACCTTTTATTTCTCTTTGTTGTCTGATTGCTGTTGCTAGGACTTCTAATACTATGTTGAACAAGAGTGGTGAAAGTGGGCATCCTTGTCTTGTTCCTGATCTCAGTGGGAAGGCTGCAAGCTTTTTCCCATTGAGGATGATATTTGCTGTGGGTCTTTCATAGATAGATTTGATGAAGTTCAGGAATGTTCCCTCTATTCCTATACTTTCAAGTGTTTTAATTAGGAACGGATTCCGGATTTTGTCAAATGCTTTTTCTGCATCAATTGAGAGGACCATGTGGTTCTTCTCTCTTCTCATATTAATTTGTTCTATCACATTGATTGATTTGCGAATGTTGAACCATCCTTGTAGCCCAGGGACTAATCTCTTCGATATCAGCCACAACAACATCTTTCAAGATATGTCTCCAAAGGCAAAGGAAACAAAAGCGAAAATAAACTTTTGGGACTTCATCAAAATCAAAAGCTTTTGCACAGCAAAGGAAACAGTCAACAAAACAAAGAGGCAACCCACCCACGGAATGGGAGAAGATATTTGCAAATGACAGTACAGACAAAAGGTTGATATCCAGGATCTATAATGAACTCCTCAAACTCAACACACACAAAACAGACAAGCATATCAAAAAATGGGCAGAAGATATGAACAGAGACTTCTCCAATGAAGACATACAAATGGCTATCAGACACATGAAAAAATGTTCATCATCACTAGCCCTTAGGGAGATTCAAATTAAAACCACATTGAGATATCACCTTA
Organism: Mustela putorius furo; assembly: GCF_011764305.1. Taxonomy (NCBI): domain Eukaryota; kingdom Metazoa; phylum Chordata; class Mammalia; order Carnivora; family Mustelidae; genus Mustela; species Mustela putorius. The sequence continues at coordinate 37,204,748 of NW_025421998.1, forward strand.
CACCAGTTAGAATGGCCAAAATTAACAAGACAGGAAACAACATGTGTTGGTGCTGTGGAGAAAGGGGAACCCTCTTACACTGTTGGTGGGAATGCCAATTGGTGCAGCCACTTTGGAGAACAGTGTGGAGATTCCTCAAGAAATTAAAAATAGAACTTCCCTATGACCCTGCCATTGCACTCCTGGGTATTTACCCCAAAGATACAGATGTCGTGAAAAGAAGGGCCATCTGTACCCCAGTGTTTATAGCAGCAATGGCCATGGTTGCCAAACTATGGAAAGAACCAAGATGCCCTTCAACGGACGAACGGATAAGGAAAATGTGGTCCATATACACTATGGAGTATTATGCCTCCATCAGAAAGGACGAATACCCAACTTTTGTAGCAACATGGACGGGACTGGAAGAGATTATGCTGAGTGAAATAAGTCAAGCAGAGAGAGTCAATTATCATATGGTTTCACTTATTTGTGGAGCATAACAAATAGCATGGAGGACATGGGGAGTTAGGAGAAGGGAGTTGGGGGAAATTGGAAGGGGAGGTGAATCATGAGAGACTATGGACTCTGAAAAACAATCTGAGGGGTTTGAAGTGGCGGGGGCGGGTGGGAGGTCGGGGTACCAGGTGGTGGGTATTATAGAGGGCATGGATTGCATGGAGCACTGGGTGTGGTGAAAAAATAATGAATACTGTTATCCTGAAAATAAATAAATTTAATTTTTAAAAAGTGGGCGAATCAAAAGAAATGAAATCTTGCCATTTGCGACAACATGGATGGAACTAGAGCGTATCATGCTTAGCGAAATAAGTCAAGCAGAGAAAGACAACTATCATATGATCTCCCTGATATGAGGAAGTGGTGATGCAACATGGGGGCTTAAGTGGGTAGGAGAAGAATTAATGAAACAAGATGGGATTGGGAGGGAGACAAACCATAAGTGACTCTTAATCCCACAAAACAAACTGAGGGTTGCTGGGGGGAGGGGGTTTGGGAGAAGGGGGTGGGATTATGGACATTGGGGAGGGTATGTGCTTTGGTGAGTGCTGTGAAGTGTGTAAACCTGGTGATTCACAGACCTGTACCCCTGGGGATAAAAATATATGTTTATAAAAAATAAAAAATTTAAAAAAAAAGTGGGTGATACCTGCAAGCTATATCTAATATTAGTTACAGCCCTGCCCATCATGTGAGACAGTACAAATACTGGAAAACATGCAGGTCTTAGGGGATAATAGTAGAGTCCAGTGATCAACATTGGAAGATGCTCTCAATGCAATTTCACAGAGCACTGCCTAGTGTGAAGATTGCAGCTTGCATAGCCTTGATTTTGAAAGTGTCCTCTTGCATATAGGAATAATCTCCTGCCTGGCCAAGGGCCCAGTTTTGATGGGAAGTACATGGGATTGTGAGAAAAATGGGGAAACACTGTAGCTAGATAGATAACCTCCTGAATAATAAGTGACAGGTGCTATAACTCGATCACTCTCCCATACAGAAGGCTGAATCCATTCTACTAAGCTCCAGGGGACAGCCAATATGAGAAGCAAAGCAAGAGTTACTGAGGAAGGCAGTTTGTTCTGGTGTCCTAAAGATTTCTTGTCTCACTCAGAACTGGACTACAGGGACAGAGACTGATAATACATGACCTTGACTCATTGTTAGTATTGCTGATAAGTCTGGTAAGGCAACTGATTAGAGGTATCAAGAAGGAGAAGATAAACACATTAGCAACTGACCTGAAGTTAGAAATAGCATAATTTATGGATATTGAAATGTGTAATGGATATTGGGATGATTTTCAATATAATCCTCCATAATGAAATTAGGAATCACAGAAAATTGAAGTCACAGCTAAAAAGGTTAGAATTAATTAATTTCCTTTTCCTTTTGGAGGCAGTAATCTTAGGCCTTTATAGTTCATGAAGACACCAAAATCTAGGTATACATTTTAATGAAACTCAATTTATGAGACGTTTTGCCTAAAGGGAAAAAAATGTATCCGTTGGATTGTATCTTTTTTCTTTTCCTTTCAATGGGAAAGGTGCGGTTTGCTTGAGAAAGAAAAGATCCAGAAGTCTACACTGGTTCTGTAATTCACATTGTGACATTTAACTGTCAGCTATTATTTCTAAACTATTAACTTTTATGAAAGCTATTTAGACAATGATGTTGATGGTTAATAATACTGGTTTTAAAAATATCAGCAGATAAAGGACATAGTTCTCAGGGCAGTTTTTTTTTTTGTTTTTGTTTTTGTTTTTTTCCAAATTCTGAATCCATTCTCCCTCCATCCCTTCCTTTCTCTTTTTCTTTTATTTCTTTCTTTTTCTTTTTTTTTTTTTAGGAAAAATCTGGGGACTAGTTTTGGCATCATCATATTTTTTTTTCACTTTTGGAAGTATTCTTTTTGTTCTCATATTAAACACTATCAAGGATTAATTCTGCCCTGAGAGCATTGTAAGAAGAATTTAAGCTTCAGGTTAGAATGGTCCTTACAGATGACTTTGGTACTATGTACATGGTAACCCACAGAGTGTCTAGCACACAGTAGGTTTCCAGGAACTGGCCGCTCAAAGAGTTCTAGAAGCTTGGGCAAGTGTTTTATCCCAGTTGAGAGTAATGCACGTATTAAGAAGGAAGCCAAAAGCAACATCGACGCAAAATATTCCTCTTATCATATTATTTATTTATTTATTTATTTATTTGCTTTGCAGTTCCTTTCACAATAATGCTGTGAACAGTTTCAACATTCCTGAGCCAAACCAGTTATTAATTCCTTGAGAAAATTAATTTTTTTTTTAAAAAGCAAAAAATAAATTTCAGTCTTGTTAGTAGAGTTATTTAAATTTCACCTAACTAATGTAAAAATGTAAACTCAGGGATTTTTAAAAGTATTAACTATGGATACTCTTAAGGATATTGGGGATTTTATGAACCATAAAAAGAAGTTGTTGCACTCTCATATTTTTAATTCATTTTCAAGTGTTAGTACATTAAGACATTTCGTTTCTCTGATCTGATTTTTCCCCAAGGCAAAAAGTGTGTGTGTGTGTGTGTGTGTGTGTAAATGTTTATGTAAAGAGATCAATAGAAAAGTGATTCTCAGAAGGAAAATCATTAAATTCTCCTCGCCAGAGATAGAGCTCTACTCCATAAGGCATGAAGTAGTTTTACTTGTTATTAATAACTCCAGATATATGATTCTTGTTTCTGAATGTGCCTGTATCTCCAGGTTTAAGTTAAAATGTTCACATTCTTGTTGGTGACTCTCAAAGCACAAAAGGGAGCATGGGTTTCTGTGCACCTTCACAGGAAGCCTTAGGTTATTCAGAAGAGCTTATACCTCTGCTCATGATGGTAAAACAAGCCCAGATTTCCAGTAGAAGAGTCATAGGGGAGACAACGAGAACATCCCTGACACTTTAAGCACAGAGGAAATTTTAAGGCACTGCCAAGTAGCATTCAGAAGATAGCCAGAAGTAAACAGTCTTCATAAAAATAAGGTCAGCTAGAGGCTGAGTGAGTGGTCTCTGTTTAACCAGGGCATCATTTTTTGTCCCTTTTTCTAATCTTTAGTAGTAAGTGGAAAAAAAAGTTGAAGAAATATCATCTAGAACTCAAATAGCAACTATGTTTCAAAAATATTTTTATTGATATCATCCTAATATGATCCTCAGAACATACCTGAAGAGGTATTTTGTAAGTGGCATCATGTTATATAGAACAGTGAAGTGACTGTTCTAAAATCACATGGAAATTGAGTGTCCAGGTGCCATTCAGATTTCATAATTCGAGCATCAGCTCTGTGTATAGTTCAGTGCTGCCCTTTTGCAAGGAAAGAATTTAGAATTCTCATTTCTGCCCTCTTGACAGAGACATTTGGAAAACACAGACTCACTAATTATCTACATCCTAAAGCAAAATTTGAGTTAATTGTCACCATTTATTTTCATGGAGGAATTTAGTCAAATAATTATGAAAATTATTTCAAAAGAACAAAATCTGTTGGCAATGATGGACTCTAATGAGCAAATATTAAGCTGCTACATTAGTTCTCCAAAATTAGTGCCCTTTCTATTTCTTCCTTAAATGTAACAATTTCTTCAAGAAGAATTAGATATTATTAGTCCTTGACATCAAAAGCCATGGGGAACTAATTACATAAAGTTGAATGAATATCTTAACTTTGTTGTCTGGCAGGCCATGGCCAACTTTGTTCGTGGAAAGCCCCGAAGTAGAGGTAAATAGAAAACACCTGGACCCAATAGGCACAGAGAAAGAAGTGTATAATTGTGGCTGAAGATAGCCAGCTGTCCACAGAACTCATTTCCTCTTTCTATATGCTATTCACTAAGGTTGCAGGTAGCCACATGACTTAATGCTACCCAGTAGAATCTGGAAACAAAAGTGATGGATTTTCAGGGCTGGCTCATAAAAACTCCTCCATGCCCTTCCCTATTTGCCAGCTTGATGAAATAAACACAGAAGTCTTGGAAGCTATGGGCTGGAGAGAAAGCCACAAAATGGAACAAGCCCAGAGCCCAGAATCACCACACGAACAAGAGCTACCTACCAATCAGGAACACCAGTTTTGGAAGTTATGTAAAAACTAAACTTCTGTCGTGTTTGAGCTATTTCATAGTTTGGAGTTATTTGTGACAGCAGGTAGCATTTCTTTGTCTAATGTGTTTAACTTCCAGCCTATGCAATTAAGAGATATTTTTGCATTTAGAATGTTCAGCAAGATTTCAGGACTTGCAATGTGGAAAGCTTAAGCACCATGATTTTGATGAATAACAGAATTATTGTCCTACATAGAATTGTAATCACATCGGTATTAGCGTGACCTTTTCAGGAATGAAGCTTAAAGTCTAGTGTACCTCTCCCTTTTGGTCCCCTTAGACTAAGAATATTCCTCTTCTTGAGCAGGGCATAGACCTGACATAGATTTGAGCAGGGCATGGACCAACCTGGGTGCCTCCTCATGAGGAACGAAAGGAGGGTAGGGAGGACATGATCACTCAGGGTGTCTGTGTTGATGCTCTTCTCATATCTGTTTTGTACTTGATAAAGCTTGTGGGTAAGACCATTTGGTGATTTTTTGCTATCCAAAACCTGAGCCCCAGCCTTCTTTGATCATTTATATGTGCAACCGCTGTGTATATGAAGCAGAATTTATTGTATAATAATCAAAAAGCAACTTTATTTTTATTTTCATTGCACTTCTGAGAGTACACTGTGAGGGCTCTTTTGTCCTCTGCTCCTGAATTAAATTTAGGGAATGTCTGAGTATTATCATATAATATATAGGTTCAATTCAGTAATTACTATGGCTAGTTAATTCACTGTTGTGATTAAAATTTTAAAATGCCTTTTAAGATTCACATTTGGTCCACTTCGTTCTTCTGCAGGATAACTATCTGCAGTGGGAGAGTGGAGCATTTCTTTCCATTCCTTGTACTTGAAACAAGTTAGAAGTGTTTAGACTGAGAGGTATAAAAGATCTGTTGATATTATTATGTGGAAATATAATACCTGATATCTAATAACCCAAAGGTATAAAGTTAATATAACAAAAGTGATCATGTATACATAGAGGAAAGTTAATTTTTTTCTGTTAATAGTTATAATCATATCTCAACTACCACCCAGTAGAAACGGTTGAATATAAGCCAAATAATGATTTTTAGATTTCAGGCCTTAAATCTTAATTCCACCCAGAATGCTGGTGTTTGATTTTAGGAAAAAATAATGTATTTTCTCACTGAATTATAATTCAGTGTGAGAATGTGTTACCTCAGGCAACCATACGAGATACTATTAAAAATGCAATTCATTCTACTACATAAAAATAACTAAAAATGCTTCAAATCGCAGAAGTGATGTAAGCAATGAACTGAAACATATTTCAAACCCATTAAACTTCAAAACTTCATTCATTCTACTTCTACACATAAACTAGCACTCAAGAAAGTCAGTGTTGTTTATTAAAATCTAAATTTCATTATAAGAAGAAAACATTTGAAAAACATTGATAATTGTTGAGGCTGAGTGAGGAGTGAATGGAGATTCATTATATGTTCCCTAACTTTTTTCTGTGAAATTTTGTGAAAATTTACATAATAAGAAGTGTTGCGATCATTGTGAGAACTCTACATGAACAAAAAGTTATTTACACTTGAGCCAATTTATTTAACCGCTGGTAGGAAATCAATGTGGCTCTTTCTCTGGAAGTCAGCTTCCAAAAGGAAATAAGTAAAGGGGGCAAAATATACCCATTGGAAATAGTTGCCAATCAAAGGAGAAGATCACTTCTAGAAATTACAGAAGATTGGGTATCGCCCCAACACCCCAAGAACCAGAAAAATCTAAAGTTAACACATTAAATGTATACCTTCATTAAGGTGAAATACCACAAAGGTATTTAAATGTGCCACTGTGCCAATGTAAATTTAAATGGTGGGGTGCCTAGGTGGCTCTGTTGATTTAGTGTCTGCCTTCCACTCAGGTCATAATCCCAGGGTCCTGGAATGGAAACCCACATTGGGCTCCTTGCTTGGCAGAGAGCCTACTTCTCCCTCTCCTTCTGCCTGTCGCTCCCCCTGCTTGTGCTCTTTCTCGCTCTCTCTCTCCCTGTCGAATAAATAAAATCTTAAAAAGTAAAAAATAAATAAAAATTTTAAAAAACATAAATTTAAATGACTATTTGTGTTTCAACAGATTTGCAAGATATAACCACCTATTTAACCATGTATAACCAGAATCCTGACTTTTATTTTAGCCACTACATTGTTTCTTATTCATTTTACCACATATAGATGCATCCCTAAATGATATATAGCTTGGTTTTATCTACTTCTGAACTTTATGTAAATGGAATGATATGTATGCTTTACTGAATTGTTTCTTTCATGTAAGAAGACATTTGAGAGCTTTATCCAGTGTTGATGTTCTCACATGCAGTTCATTTATTTTTGTTGCAGTTCTTTGGTATGACTATATTGCCAATTTATTTTTGCTGCTTTTTCTTTAACAATCTACTTTTGATGATGAACTTGGAGGATGTGTTAATTTTCCAGTTATTAGAGACAGTGCCACCTTGTTAATTGTGCAGATATGAACTAATCTAGGATAAATGTAAGTGAAATTGTTGGGTCAGTGGGTATAGGAGGTAAGGGGAATTGCTGGGTCAGTGGGTGTAGGTTCAAGTGTTTTAGGTAGCATCAAACTGGTTTCCAAGATTTTTGTGCCAATATCCATCAGCATGTTGAAAGTCCTATGGCCTTATAGCCTTACTAATACTTTTCATTTTTTGCCACAGGCGTATTTTCTCTTTTAAATGAAGGAATACCTATGTTGATAAATAAGCACCAGGAAAAGAGAAAAATGATGCAGTTCGAGCCCAAGTTTATTACTAGCCTCAAGAGTTTCACATATTTTTCAGACTCTTGCCAATAAGAATTTTTAAAAATAAAAGTAAAGCATACCCACAGGGAGTCACAAGACAATTACTTCTAAAGTAAGTCAGAAGTAACTGTTTGGAAAAGCTACAATTAAGGGAAGCAGAACTTTTAAATGAATAAGAGTTAATAATGACATTTAGGATTTATTACTTGTATCAGATCTCTTCCATTTGCCCATTTTAGATTAACTTCCACCCTTCCACCCTTCACCATCCTACTCTCCATCCTGGGAGGCTGACCTTTTCAGGACCCATTGCCATCTGGCTTCCGGTTGGATTCAGCTGTGGAGAACTCCAACAGAAAACAGGAAGGAAAAGCTGTTGTGGGACCTGGTCTATGTTCCAGAGGTGTCCGCTCCTCTCAAGGGATCATCTCCGTGAGCTCCTCTCATTTTGAGTTCTAGTAACCTCTTACTCCCCTTATCCTTTCAGGCCTGGATACGGTAACAGTGTTGCTGTCACAGTCTCCAAGGTATCCCATAACTGTGTTGCTGTTACAGTCTCCAAGGTATCACACCATCTGCTGTGCTTCCCTGGCCAACCTTTAAAAATACTTCCTTTATTAGCAAACCTTTCTTGAGTTATCCTAACTTGAATATGCTGTTTCTCGCTGGAACACAGATTGGTACACTGTCCCAGTAGTTCTCAGACCTCCGTGTGTATTAAAGTCAGCTAGTAGACTTGTTAAACTACAGACTGTTGGGCACCACCACTGGAGGTTCTCATTCAATAGATCTGGGTTGCGAACTGTGAATTTACATCTCTCATAGTCTCCCATTATGGTTTGATAGTGAGGGGCCAAACTTTGAGAACTGCTGTAATATCTGTTTCAAGTTCAGCAGGGCTTAGCCTTTGGTCAAAAAGACACAAACTCCTTTGAGGAAGGGATGTTGCTTGAGTGGGGTAATGTGCCAGAAGCCCTAGATACTTAAGAGCAGGGAAGGAGGTTATAAAACATCTTAGGTGGTAACAAATACTTTTTTTCTGTCTCTCTTTCAATCTCTCTGTGATTTCAGTGAATGAAAACAGAAAAATGCTATCTCTTTTATTTTACTTTTTTTCTTCCCTGAAATAAATGAAACCTAGTTAGAAAAACTTCATATAAAAATTGCTTCTTTAGGAACATAAAAAGCAGCACGTTAAATTACATACCTTGGCACATATTGTTACTTTCTTTTCTCCAAAGGGCAAATGAATGGAATAGGGAGCATGTAAAGAGAAAATTATCCAGGTGAAAAATGTACTGTTTTTTTAAAGCACTTTGCCCTATTGGAAAATGGTGGGAGGAAGCCAATATTTTTTTGAGCATCTACTATTTGCCAGTCTTTTATAAACATTAACTCCTTTTGTCCTACACCCACCCATACCGAATCCATGTAGTAGATATTATGCCCTGCATTTTAAAATGAGGAAACAGACCGTGAGAAGTGAAATAGCATGTCTAAAACCACATGGCTCATTATAAAGTTAGTACTAGAAACCAGGAGTATCTCCAATGACTATGATTTTCCCACTAAACCACACTGACACCAAAGTAGAACTTGAAGACTGTTGTGGATGCTAGGTGGCCTTCAGGACTGAAGGACTTTGCCCTCAGTGTCTGAGAATATTGCCAGTTGACAGCTCTCAGCTTCAGTTTTCTGTGGGAATTGCCCTCAATCAGAGAGAACTGCTTTGCCACTGTCATACTCCTTCCTGCAGTAGCCTGTATCTAATCATTGAGGGTGACATGGAGGTAGTATAAAGTCTTACATCCCTTGGTAGACCTTCCTGTAATTGGACCACAGTCCAACTACTCCCTCTACCCAGTCCTGCTTCCTCCTCTTCCCTTCCATAATGGCTGACCCTGACAATGTTCTCTAATTAATTGTCAGCGTGCTAATCTCCGACTCAGGGACCACTTCCCAGAGAATCTAACCTATGACGAAGATAGACCCCTTTGCTTTTCTAGATTGATGAGACAATAAGGAACGGCTCACAAACCTGTTCCTTTCCTTATAATGTTAGATGGTTTATAATTTGGGTGCTCAGAGCTCCATTAAAAATATTAACTGTGATTTTACTGAAAAGGTCGATAACTCCTGTACCCAGTCTTGACAAATAAATGAGTTTCTAGCAGAACAAACAAAAACAGAAAAATCGAGGACCAGGTAAGCTCTTTAAGAATATCTGAATACACATTTTGTTGTCCTAGCTCTTTCTCTCTTTTTCTGATTTTCTTCATGTTTTCGTGCTCTCTTCCTCCCATTCTTCCCCCTTCTCTTCCTCTCTCTCCTCCCCTCCTACTCTCTCTCCCTTACTCCATTACCTGCCTCTCTCTAGGTCTCTTTCTCTTTGATCTTTTCTCTCTTTTCTCTAAAGCATGTATCTTGTGTTTCAGATATTTACTTTTCATTATGTTTCTTCTTTTCCAGTTTTTGAAGGGAGGCTCAGCATTTACTGCAGTCATTTTGATTGAAGTAATCTTTATACCCCTATTAAGTAAATTCCAAAAATAATTATTTTCTTTGTGTTGTGCTGGCAGTAACTATATTCGTTTCTGTCCCTTGAGATAACTAATCTTTTTCCCCATCCACCTTAGTTGACCTTACAAATACCAGGAGGAAATATTATAAATGCCAAGGTTGCTTATTTATGGAATATTGATTTGAACTCAGGTAGGGTAGGTGCTCACTTATCTAACATGATTGGAACCAGTAGTTGTTCAGCTAATCAAAAATCAGTTTTGAAATGAGTAGGCATACAAGTAATACATACATCTTAAACATTTTAACTTTAAAAATACAAATATATGTCCATTTGCCAATCTTTTCAGTAGAGCAAATGCCTTTTTATTAAGCATGGATCAGATGATCAGAGTTCCACATATTTCTTTCCCAAACCAGTCATGTATCATCCTCAAGTTTTAGTTTCACTTTCTCTAATGTGGAGCAAAACTCTTTAAGACACTTGTGAAATGCCTTAAAACTTTTCCTAATCACACCCCATATTTCAGTGTACCTATCCACACCTAATATGACAAGACCTATATAAATAATTCACTTTAACTGAGTATTTCTAAAGTATGTAAGTTCGATTCCACAGAAGCCAGAACTCTTCAAACTTGTATTTTATTGGTTTATTTATACTAATTGTCATAATTTCAATGTCACACATATTTAACACTAACACTTTTGGCACTAAGAACCACAGCTTACTCTTAGTAAGTCTATGAATCACTTTGAAGTAGCAGAAATATATGGGCAGGCCATAGAGTGACCTAGTAATCCATGAGGACATCATATGCCATGGATATCAGTTGGTATGATTTACAATAGGAATGGAGAGTGGTAGTTAAGCCGGCAAGCTGATTAATTCAAAGTTGGTTTAAAGAACTGCTACATTTCCAAACCTGAAGAGTTAACTGAGTTATTCTCAGGTTATCTGTGTTCTCTGAAAATTAATTAATTTACTTTTAAAAATGTTACTTAAGTTCCATAATTTTCATCCAATCCCCATCCCCACCATACTTGTCAGTAGTAATACCTATTGTGTCTAAAATATTGTGGAAGAATTTTGTTCTATGTGGTCATCACCATATTATGTATTTTCATAGAATATATACTTAGAGAATTAGCCAAAATATGTGTGTGTGTGTGCGTGCAGGCATGAGAGAGAGAGAGAGAGAAGGAGAGAGATATATACATTAGTGGGGCCAAATTCAAGAGATATTTCAATCATAATAATCATCATAATGCATTTTTTAAAAAATTTCTGAATCCTTTTAAGAAATGTTAGTGTTCCCTGGTAGCAGATTCAGTTTTGACATTCTTCACAGGATTAGGGATGAACTCACAAACCTAATTATAGTCAATTTAGGATTATTTTATCACTAAATATAATTTTGCAAACCATGGTCAAGTACTATCATTTTAGGAAAAGGACCAGGTTTTTTCCTCAAAAAATCAGGATGGATGACAGGTACATACTAATCAAATCCTTTGACTTGGAATTAAAAATGAAATATTTTAGGGACGCCTGGGTGGCTCAGTTGGTTAAGCAGCTGCCTTCAGCTCAGGTCATGATCCCAGCGTTCTGGGATCGAGTCCCACATTGGGCTCCTTGCTTGGCAGGGAGCCTGCTTCTGTCTCTGCCTCTCCCTGCCATTCTGTCTGCCTGTGCTCTCTCTCTCTCTCTCTCTCTCTCTCTCTCTGACAAACAAATAAATAAAATCTTTTAAAAAAATGAAATATTTTAAGTAAATTTTTGAAGTATTTTTTTTTCTGAAAGTAGAGCTATATAAAAGGATAAAGGAAAGGTCGAGAGAGGTAAGCACCACCTCAATGTTTAGTACATCCCTCTTTCCAAGTTTTCAGGTTGCCCCAAAATATGGATAAAGTTAGGGCAGAGCTTTCTAAGAATCCCAAGAAGAGAAAGATGAGCAGCAGTCCCTTTCAAATAGGTCAAACTGACAAACCACAGCAAAAATGATACCCCTGCCCACAATGAAGCCATAAAACAAATTCTAGATAATATACATGTATTATCAGAAATTGTGAATTGCTAGAAAAGATAACTAAGCTTGTGAGAGTTCAGAAGCTCTGTCAACAGAATACCTCTGTGTCTGTTTGCTACCTTGATGGCTTCACCTCCCACTGCAAAAGAGAGTATTTTAGTGAGATCAAAGAGAAGGCTCAAAGGCCCCTCTTTACCGTGGGTAGCATGTCTTCCCCTAAAGACTGAAGAATGACTTGCCATTTGGAAGACTGCTCTCACAATGAGGGGGCACTCATCTACCTCTGCCGCAAGTGAAAGAGAGGTTAATGAGACTGCCACATGACTTGGGTTCGGCCACAGTGGTTCCAGTCTTGAAAGAGTACCCGCAAGAGTCTGTACCAAGTACATTTATGAAATCTCAGAAGTCTTAGTAAATTATACAAGATACATTTAAAGAATCATCGATGTTAACCTTTTCTTATTCTTTAATGTATGTTGGATATTTTGAAGTTGTCTAAAAATTCTAAGAGGGCATTTGAGCCCTTAGCCAGGACTCTGTTACTCCAGCCCATGAAGAGGAATTATGAGAAACACACATTTTTCTCCTTTTAATACTCATTCAAACTGATTCTTAAAAAGGTATTAAATTTTTAAAATGCTTCCAAGAGGAAAAGAGATCTATTGGCAGAAAGTAAACAATACAAAAAGTCTTTTAAGACCTGTACTATTTATATGATAACCAAATATACCAAATCCCAAATCAGGAGATGCACTGTGATAGATACTAATGTATGTTCCTATATGAAGAAAATAAGCTGGCTATATGAGATTGGGAGTGTGCCTGAACAAACAGATTCACAGAAGACAAAATTATATAATCAAAAATTGGGACTGGAGTGCCTGGGTGGCACAGTTGTTTAAGCATCCAACTCTTGGTTTCAGCTTAGGTAGTGGTCTCCAGGTCATGAGACAGGCTTCCGTCAGGCTCCACACTTAGCGCAGAGTCTGCTTAGAGTTTCTCTCCCCATCCCCTCTAAAATAAATAAATAAATATTTTTTTAAAAAATTGAGACAATTTTCAGACACCTTTTTGAAAATATATCTTAGCCTGTTTGCAAATTTCACATTGATTTCCAAAAATTTTCAGGATCAGACTTCAATAAACCTTTATTTGGTACTTAATTTTAGTTCTTGCTGTAATCGCTAGGAGTCAGGCTCATGTAATAGTGAGTTCTACAATGACAGACCTAATTCCAGATCTACTGATTATTAACCAGCTCTTTTCATCTCAAACAAGCCTCTTAAACACTGCCACAGTTCCTTCCATTTGTGAACTAAATAATAATAATTCCTATCTATAAAGTTAGAATGAGAAGCAAACAAAATCTATAAATCTGTTTGAAAATGAATTACAGATACAGAGATATAAAATATTATTGCACAGAAGCCATTTGTTAGGGTGAGGATTAAAAGTTAAAGGCATCTCGACTCGGGATGTGGCACAGCTGGGAGCCTGTGTACATAAATATATCACTTCATCACTGTTTCCTTTTCTCCCCTTCTCTCCTAATAATACAGATCTTACTTTTCCAGTTTCTTCCCAAGTTTCTTTGGTAATCACCAAACTTCAAATCGTTTTATTGACACATTGACATCCTTCTCCTAAAATGCTTCTCAGAGACATCTTCATTGATCCTTTAAGTCTTCTTCCACTTGATAGACTCCTTCTGCCTGGTCTCTGATGCTGATTACTCCATATTGATAAGTATGAGGACAAGAACAGCTTCTATGAATTAAAAAAAAAAAAGTATATAGTAGGTCTTTCGCATATTGAGAAAAGTTATTGTGATGTTTTTAAACCAGTACAATTTTACGTAAGTAAAATAGGGTATCTAGATTTGTAAACATATTTATTTTTGAACAGGGTCAAGGTCTTGATAACAGTGCAAGCAGAGTTTTTTCTTAGATCTCAGGCAATAAATCATCCACAGTGATTTAAGATAAGAACCTTAACTCAGTCAGTGAGCATGGGAAGAAAGGGAGATTATGACAGTCCAATGGAAAATGGAATCAATAATACTGATTGTTATAGTATTTACTGGGACAGGGAAACACCAGGTAAATAATTTAATAAATGGTAGTACTGTCAACCCCAGTATAGAATACTCATCCCTAAGCATTCAAACTAACAACCCATAAGTTTTCTTAGGTATGCCGTTCTCTCTGGAATCTCTCTGCATATCCATAAACTGGACCCTTTGCACTAAATATCTTTTTCTTCCCTTGTCTCCCTAGAAATCTCCTTCAAAGTCATATGAAAAGTTTTCATCCTTTCTGGGAAAGTTTCTTTGAGCCATCACACAGCTACAGGCTCCCTTCTCTTGCTTCTAGACCTACTTCTGATACTTCTGCTATAATACCTACATTTTGTACTATAATTATTTACAAGTCCAGCTCCTGTTCTTCAAGGACAGGGCTGTGTTTTACTCATCTGAATGTCTCCAGGGCAGCAAACAAATACCTAAAATGTGATATAGATTCTACAAATGTTTACTAGAAATGTGACTGGGAAGATAATTTAGGTTTGGTGTCTTGCGTATGAATGTGGAAATACTAATTATGCAGTTGAAAATAATAGATCAGGAACAGAGATGGCTCAAAACTATGGATGCGGGAGTGACTTAGATCATTGAGAAAAAATGTGTGCCTGTGTGGGCGATAAAAGGGGACAAAGGTAAGGGAGTGAGGGATGAGAGCAAAAGCAGTCCCCAAACCAGGTGGAGAATCAGGAAAGAGTGGTTTCATAGAAACTAAGAGAGGAAGACAGTCCAGAAGGAGGAAGTTGTTTCCTCTTTTAGTTTCCATAAAACTACAATTCGCCACCTGGTTTGGGGACTGCTTTTGCTCTCATTCCCTCACTCCTACTTTTGTCCATTCCTTTTCCTAAGAGAGGAAGATAGACCAGATGGAGGAAGTTGTTAAAGGTGTCAAGCAAAGCTGCTTCCTTCTGTATAAAATGTGGAATATAACACCTAATACACAGAGTTATGTTGAGGACTGAATAGAATAGGTGACAATGCTTAAAATAATGTCAGGGACAAAATGGTGGTGGCAACAATTATTTCAAAGTCAAATACAGTGAAGATGGAGATGAGCACACTAGTCTGGTAGTTGGGAAGTAGATGGAAGTGACCATTGTGGGAAGAGCATCCTAGAAAGGAAGGGACAGAGGCTGAATTTCTGTGGGGTAAGCAGTGAAAATGGAGTGAGAAAATAGCAAAAAGATACTTTCCTTAATTAGGAGCTCTATTGATGAAGGAGAGAGGAGAGTGAGGTTGGTGGCCTCAGGAGAAGGGAGACTTGTGTAAAGAATTCTTAGTTGTAGGGCATGAGAATTTTAAGCATGTAGATAGCAGAGGAGGAGGAGCCATTAGAGAGGAGGAAATATTTGCCCAAAGAAGGGCAGAAAATAGGGTTGGGGATTAGTGTACATTTAATAGAAAATTAAGGGTGCTATCAAGAATTCTCTCTTTCCCATGGGATAGGAGATCAGGTCTCCTGATATCAGTGAGATTCGTCTGGGGGGTGTAAGAGAAGTCATAAATGGATGAAGTGGTCACCATGAAAATAGGAAAGGAAACCGCTGAAACATAAGTTAAAAAAAAATTATTACATGGCATTAGTTCCCATCAGTTCCTATCTGCTGCTCTTGTCTTGCCCTTCTAACCACAAGTATGGCCTGCCACTTATCATTGAGAGTCCTTTCATCCTACTGAGGAACATGGATTGGTACAGAAGTGATCTTTCATTGACGAGGATCTTGCCCTTTAGGGCCAAAATCACAATGGGTCAGAGCCGTGGGCACTGAGACCTGATCCATCCAGTCCCCAGAACTGAAATAATTTCCAAGCCTTCAAGCCAAACTAAGGTTAGCATTACCAGGATTCAAAGCATGGAATAATTTTTTTAAAATCTTTTTCAGTAAAATGGTATAAATTGACCCTAGTGTTTTGAATAGGAAGCTCCTAGTCTCCCAAAGATGATTCAAGGAATTTGACTCAAGGCTTCACAAAATCCTTTCTAATTTTAATTACAGGAAAGTAATTTTCATGTGCTTTGTTGTCTCCAGTTCATTTCAGTTTTCAGCAAAATCTCTGCCACAGGAGTCAGGAGTCCTCAGTTCTTCTGCCCCCTTCTGTAATAACTTCCTTGTGATCCTACTAGGTATCCCTCCCAATCAACTTCAGTCAGGGAACCCTTATGGAAGGTGCTTTAGTTTAGTTGGTTTTTTTTTTTTCCACTTGTTTTTGCAGGTTCCCAATATCAGTAATACCCAACCGATCAGTTAGTTGTTCAGGAAATTGTTAAGAATAGATGAAATAAGATAGGCCCATAAGGAGAGTATGGCCTACAAGGAGTAACTTCTCCATTCAGATATCCAAAAGGTCCAAAGCTCTTTCTCAGATGCATCCAGACTTTGGTTCACTGTCACAGGCCTAAGCAACTCAGCTCTTTTCTCTCCTTTACCTGAGGCCAGCAGCCACTCTGTTGCTTGGGGGTCTGAGCCCTCTCCCACAGCTGGATATAGAACTGGTCAAATTCTTCTCAGCTTTTTCCACTTACATTCTTCTACTCTCCCTCCTCATCCTTTCTTTGTTCCATTATAGACAAAACCCCTGTATTCTTACATTTAAGTGTGAAACAACTTAACATTAAGAAATCATGTGTACATTGAAAGTAATTCAGAATTTAAAGTAAATTCAGAAAGTAATTCAGAAAGGTTAAAGTAGTTCAGAAGGTTCTTATAGTAAGTATTCCTGACTCAGTGGGTGAGGTGGTAACTAGAAATCTTTGAGTTTCAGCTCTCTGCTCGAACTCTCTCAAGACTACATGGATCCCTCACGTCACCCAGCTAGTGGGTGGAGCAGGGTCTTGATCTCTGATCCATCAGGCTCAGACTCCAAAGCCCCTAACAGTTATGCTACCCTCGCTTAAGCAGAGTTTGAAAACCTGCCATACCATCTTACCTTTATTTACATGACAGGGACTACCTATATTTACATGAGAAGTTTTACTTTTGAGGATGGAAAAATTACCCTAACTTTCACATCTTTCTTCCCTGGTATTACTTATAAACATAGTTGATAGGAATCCAACTCTTTGCTGGTGTTTGTCCTCTAAGCATCCTCACATAACTGTACCTTTTGGCCTTTCAGGATGAGTAGGTCTTTCGTTGTCAGGGCAGTTCTGGATTGTACTAGGGAAACACAGCATATCCCCATGGGCCCTTGTTTTCCCTTGGTTCAACTAAGTGACCCATCTCTAAAAAATATACAAGTGGACAGGAGTGGGGAGAGGTTGATAGATGCTCTCTCTGCCCCCTGGACTCCTGGACCCCAATGAACACTGGACTGGCTCTACATATTAGTTTTCTAATTGCTACTATAATATATTACACAAATGTGGTAGCTTAAAACAGTCTAGACTTATTATCTTACAGTTCTTTGGAAGTCCAACTCAGATGTCACTGGACTAAAATTAGAATTTGGCAGGACGTAGTTTGTTTTTGGCAACTCCAGGAAAGATTCTGTTTCCTTGCCTTTTCCAGCTTCTGGAGGCTGCTCCCATTCCTTGGCTATTGGTTCCTTCCTCCAGCTTCAAAATTCTCTCTGAATCTGTTCGCCTCCCTCCTCCACTTTTTTTTTTTTTTTTAATGAGAAAAAACTGTGTTTAGATTTAGCCAGCTGGACTCAGTTCAGGTGATCCCAATTTCATTGGTAACATCCAAAGCATCATAGTGAGGGGCCAATCGAACATATGCCTTCTTCTCTCCATCATGCCTGATCAAGGTGTTGACCTTGGCCACAGCAATGTCATAGAGCTTCTTCACAGCCTGTTTGATTTGGTTATCTTTGGAGCCATTCTTCTGCCTATCACACTTTTTTAGGAATCACACATGAAGAATGAGATCATCCATTCCAGGAAGGTCAAAGACAAAATCAGGGAGTACATAGGGGAGAATTCTGAAAGCAGAAGCTTGACAGCTGAGCATCTCTTACCAATTTTCTTCTCCCCTCTGCTCCCCTTCCCTCCTCTGCTCTCCCGTATATGAGACTATAAGGCAATATTCCAGCAAAGAATGTACTTACAGCACAGAGAAATCCAGAGAGAAGCAAAGAGGTGATTCACCTGGAGACACACAGAGCTGTGAACTGCCTATTTTTAATCAGGGTGGATAATTTGGAGGGTTCATCTTTCTCATCTGTAAACTGGAGTTGCTACCTGCCTCAAGTTTGCATGAGGATCCAGTGAGTTAATAGATGCATGTCCCTCGGCACACTGTCCTATCATATTCTGGATGCCTCGTGAGTCTAAGGATGTTACTGGTTTCAGATATAACTAAGGGGAAAAAAAAAAAAAAGGAAAGAAAGAAAAGAAAAGAATAGGGGGAAAAAAGATTTTTACTTCTCCACAGTTTTTCAGAATAGCAGAATTTAAATTGCTGATTCCTAAGCAGTGAATTAAAAAAGTTTTTAATGAGTGATGGCGCTGACCCCGGGCTTATTGATTAGGGGACATCTTTATTGTATTCAAGTGGAAAAAAAAAAGTTTCTCTATACACTTAAGAAAAGCCCCATGGCTGGGGCGCCTTGGTGGCTCAGTCAGCTGAACATCCAGCTCTTGATTTTGACTCAGGTCATAAACTCAGGGTTGTCAGATCAAGTCCTGTGTCAGACTCCATACTCAATAGAGAGTCAACTTGGCATTCTCTTTTCCTCTCCCTCTACCACCCCTCCTACCACTCACGTGCTATCTAAAAAAAAAAAAAAGTAAAATCTTTAAAAAAAGTTCCATGAAAAAGGAAATTTGCATAATCCTTAAGAAAGTCTGCATATAACAAAAATATGTATTTATCATAATTCTTATTAGCAAGCTTCTAAAATTAAATCATCAGTTAGTAATGATGTTAAACCCATAATATTCTTCAATTATTATAATAATATCTTACCTTGAGCAAGTATACTGCTTTAAAGCACTTCAGTTTACATTAGTTCACTTTTAATGTGTACATAGTTCCTGCCCTAACCTCATTTCCAATTGTCCCATAAGTTGATTGATTTATGCAATTTAGCCCTTGGGATTAATCAACTATTCCAATTGTTTGTGAATTTACCTAAATAAATAGGACTTTCTTGATATAATTAGTCTAAATATTATAAAGTAACATGAAAAATGCATGTTTTCCTAGGAAATATCAGACTTTCAATAGTATAGCCTGATCATTCTTAGCACCCTTCCCCAGCCATTTAGCATTTACATTATATATATAATAGGAAGCTATGCCACAGCTCCTTATGAGATAAAAGTTCCACATAATATCTGCTCTCACTGATATAGGATTTTTAAAGACAGAATAAGAATTTGCTACTATATTGCCAAATCCCCTTGCTAAAATAGAATCCTCTAACAGGAACTTCATACTCCAACTTCACAGTTGAACAGGAGAAGATAGTTCTTCTGAACCAGCTTACCACTGACTGCGGACACCTTTCCCAGAGTGTGGCTAATGGAATGGACTCCTCTCTTGAGTCACAGGTCATTGGAGCTGACCCGGGTCCATATGACCAGCCTGTAACATGTGCTCAGTTTTTGTTTCTTAACCCCAAGTGGTCAGTGTGATGATGGAACTCTCTTGCTCTACATCCTGAGTGTTCTCCACATAATTACAAAATAGATATGGGGAATATTTGGCATGTGCCTTTTTCCTGTAGGATCAGCACACTAGGCTGGAGGTGGGAGAGGAACTGGGATGGGGATTTAGGATCAAGAATGCCTTAGAGCATCCTTAGAGCTGTACCAAGTAGAGGGGTGTTTTATCCATTTTGTCAAAAATTACTCACTTTATACTTAGGGTTAAAACTGAAAATGGATTCTCTGCACTGCATGGGACATGGGTGCAATGGCATTAGACATTTCATGGAAGGAGTGTCTCAGAATGCTTCTGCATAATAGCTTGACACCCAGTGTTACAGGACTGAAGTCTAGAAAATGGTATGCATTACATTGTAGAGCATTTAAATAATCACTTAAAAGAACGTCTTGCAAAAGATCAACATGAATATGAAGCTTTTATTAGCAAACTATACTTCTTACTTTAAAAATTACCTTAATTTTTAAAATTCTGAATAGCCTGTCACCTGAGAGACATTTAGACCACTTGATAATGTTGCTAATTTCACTTCCTGCCCTGTTGCAGTAGCTGAATTCTTATAAATACTGTGTGTCTGAGTTATGAACATATGTACACACGGATATATACATACACACATTGAAACGGTTTCTTGTGATAGCGTTTCCCTCAGCCATAATTTTTCATATGAAGAAAAATATCCAATATTATATAAAAATAGGATGTGTAGGTAATTATTTTGAGGTTTTCTTATCAACTTCTAGCATATTTTTTCAAACAATCTAGATTTGTAGCTAAAACACACTTATTCTTAATGTAACTATTTGCTTCTAGACAGTTCAGATTGAACCATTAACAATTTTTCCCCCTATCCTCCCCTATTAAACTTAGCTGATAATGAAATGTCATTTTATTGTCTTGTTTTAAAAAAAAAGTTTTAATAACAATGCAGGAAGGTGAGAATCCTGTTGTGGAGACTTTCAGAAAAGCACCTCAGGTCAATAAGCTGATACATCTTTTTCCAGGACCTAATTTGAAAACTTGTAACAAACGGGGAATGTAGGCCTGTGAGACCCAAATGAGTCACCAGCATCAGCCAGCCACCCCTGACGCGACCAAGAACATGACTTTGGCCTCTGCAGTGCAATCCTGCCCCCGACTCAATGACCCTGCCCTCTGGCCTTTTGTTTCTGATGAAATGTAAGAAGCTTCCTATCCAAACCACATGTGCTTGCAGTTGCCTAATCTCTACAGTAACAATGAAAAAGAAAAGAAGCAAATTTTTTACTTAACTAGAGTTGACCAGGATGTTAGGAATTCTTTTGTTCTGATTAATCATCTCTCTGCTATTGAACCTTCCTGCCTTTAATTTAAGAAATCCTGTTTGCGTTACTCTGTGAGATTTCAGTCAGTGACGTCTTTCGTAATGAAACCAAAAAATTACATGGAACACAAGGCATTCATGTAAAAGTTTACTATTTATCAGTGGTGATAATTTGGAGTGGTGATATTTGGCCAAATTCCCTACTATATGAATAGGCAATTTGAGAAAATCATTTGTTTTCTTCAAAATACTATTACATTCAGGATCTTTTTACAATAAGCTTTAAAGAACTGACTCTAAGTTTGTTGAATAAAATATTGTTTCAAGTAGATGGATGATACCTGGAGATATGATCATCATTTTGCTACATGGAGACTTCTTTGGTAACAGCTTTATTGAAATATAATTCACATACTGTGCAGTTCACCCATTTTACATATGCAATTCAGTGCTCTTAGCATATTTAGAATTGTGCAATCATTGCCACAATCAGTTTTAGAACATTTTCATCACCCAAAAAGAAACTTCTCTACTTTTTAGCTATCACTTTCACAATTGCCTTACAATATCCACCACCCCAGCCCACAGCCCCAGCTAACCATAACCCTCTATGTGTCTCATAAATTTGCCTATTTGGAACATTTTATATAAAGGAATAATATGATATTTGGTCTTTTGTGACCTCCTTCTTTCATCAACATATATTTTCAACATTTATCTATATTGTAGCATGTCTTGATACATCATTTCTTTTTATGGTCAAATAATATTTCATTATCTGGATATGCTACATTTTGTTTACTCGTTCATCATTGATGGACATTTGGGTTGTTTCTGCCTTTTAGCTGCTAGGGATAATGATAGCTATGAGCATGCCTGTACAAGTTTTTATATGGACATGTTTTTTATTTCACTTGGTTGTGTAACTAGGAGTAGAATTGTTGAATCAAATGATAATTTTTGTTTAACTTTTTGAGGTATTGCTGGAATATTTTTCAAAGTGACTGTAGCATTTTACATTACATGGAAAATTAATTTATGGGACACCTGGGTGGCTCATTCAGTTCAGTGGCTGCCTTTAGCTCAGGTCATGACCCCAGGGTCCTAGGATAGAGTTCCACATCAGGCTCCTTGCTCAGCGGAGAGCCTGCTTCTCTCTCTGCCTCTGCCTGCCACTCTGCCTGCTTGTGCGCGCGCTCTCTCTCTTTCTTTGTCAAATAAATAAATGAAATCTTAAAAAAAAAAAAAAAGAAAGAAAATTAATTTATCAGAATTTGATCTTGTTGCAGTTTCAGTGTTGATACTTATTCTGACACATGGTTCTTTGATTCATCATGTCAATTATCAAAACTCCAGTGAAATCAGAATAAGGGGAGAAACAAGCCCTAAGGGGCCAAAACCAATACTAAATGGTCTACCCACTAAAATTCATATTCATCCCTAGAAAAATCCTATAAGCTCTCACTCCTAGTCAGTTTACTCTTTTTTTAACTTCTGATTTTCTGAACCTTTGAAGATTAGTAGAAAATTGGCGAGAGTTTCTGGAGACCAGATTATTGATGGCGACAGGGAAAGACAGCGAAATGCCTCGTAGTGAGAAAAGGAACTGAACACAAAATGGTAAAAGAAAACCTAAGACCTCTAAACACTGGAACTATTTAGTTTCAGGGGAAGTCCCTACTTTGAGATGTCACTGTATTATTTCAGAGTGCAGCTGTTGCAGTCTTCAGTAATCAAAGTAAGATACAATCATATCATTAAGAAAAGTGTGTAAGTTTTTAATACGGTTTGAAGAATACATCCAAATGATGTAATTTTTGAAAATTCATCTCTTAAAATTGTAGACTCTCAGGGCTGGACAAGAGTTTAATGATCATATCTTACCTAATGTAATGTCATAGAAAAACCTAATAGGGCGACTATAGAGAACTGGTTGCAGGTTTAGAGATTTGTGAACTTTAGCACAGAATAGTAACTTTGGGTCTAAACTCGCATCATGAGTGAGGTGCTGGATCTGAATGGATAATATACAAAGCTTCTTTTAGATTTTTTTATTCTATCTGTCCCTCTCAAGTAAGATTCCATGAAGGGTTAAGCATATTCTAATTTCCCAGAAGAAAATAAAAGAATAAAATACCTTAAGAACTTTGAAAAAACTTTGTGAACTCATAGACTATTTAGAAACAGTCAGGAAACATTAAATATCTACAAAATGTCAAGGTTTGTGATAGGCTCTTGAGACAGAAAGATGAATGAATAAAGCCTAGTTCTTTCCCTCAAGTGTATGCAAACCATTTCTCATGTATGGATCATTACAAATGACAGAAGATCTATAGAGGTAATAATGCTAACATATCTCATTTACTGATAACTTACTATGTACTAGGAATTATGCTAAGTGGCTTACACACTTCCATAATTTAATTCTCATAACTCTATGAGGTAGACATTATTATTCTCAGACACAAAGAGGTCAGGTAAGTTGCCAGAGATCAAAGAGGTGGTAGTTGTTCTGATTCTAGAGGGAACACAATAGGAAGAGAGCAGTTATATTTGGTAAGGACCTAGGTTTTCAGTTTCCTTAGTCCTTTGCTAAGCCCTTCTGGCAGAACTACACTGAAAGCATATGATAAGGATAGAGTCTACTATCATGTAGAAGTTCAGCTGCAGGCAATAGAAAATATTTTAGTTGTTTTAAGCAGGAAAAAATTTTAAAATAGGAAATTAGAAAATAATTTAATACAGAGAATAAAGTATTTATAGAATTGTAAAAAGAGCTGTAGAAGCAGGCTCTACTTGAGCCTTCAGCAATTACTCCCAGAATCACATACTAGAGCTGACCTGCCAAGAAAATTATGACTGTGGGAGGGAATTCAAGAGCCAGCTCCTGATTCCAGAGTCACTCTTGCCTTAGCTATAATCTGAGTCCAAGAGCCTGCCGCTGCCCCTGTTGGCCCCAGAGGCATGCAAATCTTGCTAAATCAACATCCACAAAATTAATGTCTCACACACTACGCCTTGCTCTTAGGTTAAATCAGTTCTGAATGCAAGTGTCATTTGAGAGCATCTGATTGGCAGGACTTAAGTCACATCTGGCAATCCTCATTTCCAGCACATCTGGGATTTTTGTCCAGCCTCTGCCTATTAGAAGGACATTGAAATGGTGTTTAAGAACCAATCTAGCATATCCATTATAACCAAGAAAGAATTCCTGGGCAAGCTCAATAGTCCTCACTAGTATTTCATTCTAGTATTTTAAAAGTCCTTGTGGTTTCCCCTATGATTCTTGATGGATCATCTCACATTCCAAAATGCATTTCTTTTGAAACTTGTAGTCTCATTACAACTCCAAGTTTGTTTTATATTATTTTTTCTTAAATACAATGAACAAGCAAGAAATATTTTAAATAAGAGTATCTATTTGATATCTCATCCTCTAAATTCAACTTGAAAGTTATTTATTTTTGAAAGAGTAAGCATTTTTTAGTCTTTTCTTCTTTTTTTTAAATCACAAGCTGTTATTTTGTCCATAGAGTTGTTATTTGTATCTGAATCTAGCAAACCACCTGAATTTTTATGACATTCTAAGTTTGGGGAAGAACAAATGGGAGCAAGTTTCAGGTTTCTTAGACTCCTTTTCTGTGCAGAAGGACATTCCCATAGGGCTGACATTCAGTTTTCTAATCCACTCTCAGGACCCCTCACCACAATGCCTGGTGTGTACTGGGGTTACAAAATTCATCAGCAGCACCCCCCCCCCACACACACACACCCTTGGATATCATTAAGATCCTTCACTATTCAACCCATATTCTTGTGCTTTTACAAGTTCACTTCCTTGACCCAAACCACAAACGTGTTGGGCTCCATATGATGTAGGAAAGACATTAGGGTTCCAAGCTGATGGCCAAGAAAGAATTTTTAAGACGTGTTTGGTGCAAAAGGTGATTTTATTGAAGCACGGGGACAGGACCCATGGGCAGAAATAGCTGCAAAGGGCTCATGAAGAGTGGCCCATTATATACTTTCAAGTTGGGAAGGGGTAGGGGGTAGTATAAGCCTCTAAGGTATTTTGGAAGCAAGGTTTCTAGGACCTTGAGGGAGCTAGCTGTTGTTGGGAAAAGGTCATTTATTACTGTCTAATAAAACCTTAGTCATGAGACCCTTCAGATGTATATCAGTGGGCCTTATGCTTGGGGGATGATTATCAACACATATCTTGAGGGGTTTGGAGATAAAGGAAGTTTCCAAAGGAATTTTTATACATTAAAATAGATTTACAGGATCTTGGTGGTGGGGGCGGGGAGGGGTGGTTGGGGCCAGGATTGCCTTTTGCCCTTAACAAAGTATTAACATTGAGGCCCCTGAATCTCTAGAGGAATGTCACTCTTCCTGTTTCTAAGACTTGTTAGTGGGCTCTGTGTAGTAAGGACATTTAATAATTTTTCTTCTGCCTTTGTTTCCCATATCACTGTGTCTCTGATAAGCAGAAAAATGTATTAACATACAAAAGGCAGATGCCCCACCTGGAGAAGCTCATCTTTATGGAGTTACTGAATTGCTCTCTTAAGAGCGCATGGAAAAGAAGACAAGGGTCTCCCAAATCAGATTCAATATTGATGAACTACTACCCTTTAGTTTAAACTAAATCTTGGTATAATTTAGATTTTAAATGGGCTATCTTCAGAAATTATAAAAAGCAAAATATAATCTGTAGACGATGTTAATGATAGAAGACTTATGCATAGTCCTAAAATTTGGAAAGACAGTCATATGTTCTAAAACATAGAAAACCTGAAAATTGTGATAAACTATACTTTTAGCAATATCCTCTTTACTTCTTATTTAAAATTCTTTCCTTGAATTTTAAAAAGTTCTGTCAATGACAATATCCTGGCATGCCCCCCCCCACCCTATCTCTGCTGGTATGCGGGAGGTAATGAGGCAGCCAATATGCTATTGTCTATTTCTTGTTTCCTAGCTTTATAGGACAATTTTAAGTACTTGTGCTTGCAGCCAGAGTCATTATTTGCTTCTGATCTATCCTAAATGCCAGCTACCAAAAAAGGAAAAAAAAAAAGACTCCACCATTTTCATCAGCCTTAAAAAATGTGTATCACTATCATCCCAGGTTCTCAGTGCTGCTAAGAAAATTTGGTGCCCTAGGAAACAGTTGAAGATCCCATGCTAACCAAATATTCATGTCACTGAACTTATCATTAAATGTGTATGAACTTGGCTTTGTCCCCATTGTGAATGAAGTTAGGCTGCATAAATAAAATCACACATATATGTATGTGTGAATCTAACTGGTTGACATGATGGGTTTCAGTCCTGATCTCATATAACTTGGCTCATGTGACCATGGGAAAGCTCCTTATTCCTGCAAGATCTGCACTTGCGCATGGTTTAAAAAGGAATTAAACTACATGGTAAGGTTCTACGTGTCCATAACTGAGTATGGCAGAAGGCAGAACACCTTTAAGTTAAAAAGAGTATTTCAAGGATCCCTTAGAAGAGTCTGCCTGAGATGCAGGTACATCTATAGTGTGTTCTCTAACTGCTTGACATGTTGTTGTGTAATTACAGTATCTTATAAAGCTCTTCCAATTCAGTAGGCTACAAATAGTATCCCAAATTCTTATAGCTTGAAATCCACAAAATAAAAATAATTTTGAGAATACTTCTACCCCTTTGTTACTTTTTCTGAAATATTTAAAATAGCCATTAATAACCGCAAGAGCTCCTCTCCTTATTACATTCATTTGGGTTTTTGAGGAACAAACTAACATACTGGGTTACCTCACTCATAATTTCCTATCATATGATTTCAGTTTTGTAACAACTAGTTTTCAGTGACTTTCATAAACTGTATTTCTCCAAAAACAGAAAATGTGTTCTATTATCAACTTAAAACTTCTAAGTTACGCCTTCTTGCTAAATTCAAGTAAAGTGTTTCTGACATTAGTTTAATAGTATCAGTTATTTCCTATTTATAGTTCTCCTAGAATTTAATACTTTTCTTAGGTTGATTTAGTGATTCTTTTCTTTCACATAATCATGGTTTTAGTAGCAAACAACATACATTGTATACTAAACAGCATCATTTATTTTTAAAGAACATTTACATAACAGTTGCCATATGGATATTGAAAACAAGATGGGTAATGTAAGCCTATTATGTTGCTTAAAATATATTATGAGCATAACTAAAGGAAATATTGAGCCAATTTGTCACAGTTGTTTATTTTAAAGTAAAGGAAAAAAAGCTTTTGTTTTATAATAAACAGATGCCCATATCAGCATTGGATTTTAAATTATTTCACTACTCCCTTTTCAGATAGCCTAATTTATTCATTGTAGTTTTATCAATTAGATATCTTTTCTAAGAGGGATTTAATTCAAAAATTCACTGAGTGCTATAAAATGTTCACAATTATGGATGTGAACATAATATAGCGATTTCCCATAGTACATTGTTTATTTCAGAGTTGAGCAGATTCTCCCTTATAAGGCTCCATCTCTTTTATATTTACGGCCTACTTGAACTTCTAAGGCCTTCTGGGCACTTATTTTTTTCAACACATATTTGCTGAGCATCTACTACGTGCCAGGCATATTTTGAGGTACTAGAGAATCAATAAATAAAAGGTTGAAAATCCTTGCTTTCATGGAGGTATAATTCTAATGGGGAATACAATCTGCAAGATATATTCTATTTTAGAAGGTGACGAGTGTATAGGAAAAAATAAAACCGGGGACTATGAAATACAATGGAGAAAGCTATTATGGAATGAATGTTTGTGTTCCCCCCCAAATTCACCTCCAATCAGTTCAGTAAGTGGAGCTTTAGGGATGTAATTCAGTTTAGGTAGGATCATGAGGAGGGTGGTTTCCTGATGGGATTATTGCCTTTATAAAAAGAGGAAGACAGGAGAGTTCACTCTCTTTTCATGTGCACACACCAAGGAAAGGCCATGTGAGTACTCAGCAAGGAGGAGTTTCTACCAGCCACGAAGAGGTGTCTCGCAGACACTGATCCTGATGTCACCTTGATCTTGAACTTCCAGTCTTCAGAACTGTGAGGAATAAATTCCTGTTTTTTAAGTCACCCAGTCTATGGTATTTGTTATGGCAGCCTGAGCTGACTAACACAATGGCAAAGTTTGAAGTTTTAGATAGAGTAGTCAGGAAAGTAAAGATGTGAAGAAGTGAGAAAGCAAGCAATGCAGGTACTGGAGGAAGAGCGTTCCAGGCAGAGGGAAGAGCAAGTTCAAAGGTCCTGGGGGGGGGGGGGGGGGGAGGGTCCTGGGGAAAAGAGCTGGAATGGGAGAAATAATAGAGAAGGCAGTGGGATATGAGGTCAGAAAAGTAGTCAGGAATGTAGCTTTGTGTGAGCTACATTCTACATGTATGAATGAAGCTACATGTATGACTATAGCTATGTCTGAGCCTTGTAGCTTCATAATAGCTATTTTGGTTTTTATTCTGAGGTGGGAAGCCATTAGAGGGCACTAATCAGAGAAAGGAGAGGTCTGTTAAAACCTGGATATGTTTTAACTATATACATCTTGCAGCTATTTTGAGAATAGATAGCAGTAAATCAAGGTCAGAAACAGGTGGACCAGTCTGGATTCTGTTAACATCACAGGTGTGAAATAATAGTGGTGTAAGCCAGGCTAATGGCATTTGGGAAGTTAAGAAGTACTGGGATTCTTAGTTCATTCTGAAGGTAGAGATGAGAGGATTTCATCTGGTTATGCAAAAGAGAAATTATATAGAGAGCGAAAATTAGATTCCTGTATGTTTGAGAAAGTATGGAAGGAAAGCAGTTGAAGGTAGTGAGCATATAGATTCCTTTTCCAAGGAGTTTTGCTATCGAAGGGACCATGATATAGGGTAGTATGGTGGGGGGGTGATTTAAGAGAGTGTTTTTAGAAGGGAAAAGTAATTGCATATATATATATATATATATATATATATATATATATATTCATACACACACACATATGTTTGGTGGTGGTTATAGTAAAATCTTTATTTAGGTTTGGTCAGTACAGATAAGATATACTGGAATCACAGAGCAATATGCATTAATAGGATACAACAGTTCATAAAAGCTGATTAACTATGCACACAAATTGCTTAAACATTCAGTCTCCTAAATCTCCTAAAGAGAAAATGCACAGATGTATGGTAGAAAAACTGTATTAACACTGAAACTACTATAGGACTCCATCAGCAAGTCCAGCTTTTAGTGATAAAACTACTATACTGGGCAAACTTGGCAGTCATAAACCCCCAGCTACTCTAAGTCTGAATGGTGCTTAAGTATCATAACAGCATGAGTAAGAATGCCCTTACACAGCACAGGTTCTAGGAGAGACACAGATTCATGCAGACATCATTGTGTTATACTTTAAGGAAAGATTTCCATCTACAATTTCACATTAACTCACATAAAAATAACTTGAACCTACACAAAATGTCCTTTTAGGAACATTAAAGTTAACTAACTCTTAAAATTTCCAAAGTGGCAGAGGTTTTAAAGCAAAGAAGGGGAAGGAAAAAAAGGGGGGAGGAGGGGAACCACACCCACAATAAAAGGCAAATTGTGACAAAAGTATGCATTAATTTTCTGGACAGCATCCTCTCCCAAATTAAGTGACACTGTATAAAAATTTGCTGGGAAAAAATATTACAAAACTGAACCCTGTACATTTACACTTGAGTCCAAGCCATTCTGAACGTAGCGGGAACCCGCAAGACAGTTACCTTTCCCACTCACTGTTTTCTCCTCTTGAGGGTCATGATTGGAGTCTATGTCATTTGGGTGGTGTGTGAGAGAGTTTTCACTGCCTGTGGGAGGGTCTACATTCATACCCAGCACTGAGTTGATTTACATAACTACTACCTCCTCTGCCAGTTCTCTCCTCTGAGCTGTTGGAGGCCTTGTTACCATTCCTTGGAGAAGAAGGAAAGTCATCTTCGGCTGTGTCGCCCTCCCTTGGAAATCCAGACCCGGACGTCCTCTGCCGGGAGGATCTGCCATTACTTGTTCCGTTGGCCTGCCGACTGCAGTGTTTACCTGTGGCCTTAGGCTCAGAAGACATAGTCCTGCTGGTACTGGGGGCCAGAGCTTGAGACTGCTGCTGTTGGTATTGAGCCAACTGTTGGCAAGTCTCTTTCAGTTGCTGAAAGAACTAGAATGGTGCTCTGCAAACCCTCTGCTTCTTCATCAAGTTGAAGAAGTCATTCAGTTCATTCTGACTGCTTTTAAGTTCTTCACTGTATTTCTTCTGTTAAGCCAGCTCTGCTTCAAGTTGTGTGATACGTCCCTGGACAGCTGCCTTCCAAACTCTTGATTCTCCTGGATAAGCATTCGACACTTCGCCATTCATTAACTTTTGGCCTGTTTGGCTCATTTAAGTTTTGATCCAGAAGTTCAACAACAGTCTTGAAGTCCACCGTCTTATTGGCAAAACTGATATACAGTGTCTCTAAGTCACTGTGCTCAAGGTTAAGAGCGATGCATATTCCATTTTTACATTTTACTGGAATTTTACACGTTCAGTTCATGATTTTAAATCTCTAGGCTTTCATTCCTCCAAACTGTGTGAAGACACAGTGTGCCACAGACTTAAGACTTCAGTTTCTCCCTCTATTTTCTTCAAACAGAAACATTTCTCAAGTGTCTACATGTTCTAGAAGGGGAATTTTTCGGTGGTGGCTACTTCTTTGGAATAGTCCAACACCATCAGGCCTCTGAAGCAAGGGAAGAGAAAAAAGCTGAAACACAAAGTTCATCTGGTTAAGTTTTACAGTAACCATTACAAGCTGGATAGTATAAGAAGGTGGCTAGGGAGCTCAAAAAGTCTGAGTCTTGGTGTGGAAACCGGTACTTGGCTGTCCCACCACAGCTTTCTCGAAGCGTTGCTGTCAGGGCAGTCTTGATTGGGGGGTGTGACTTGTTTACTTCTCAGGTGTAAACTTCCAGACATTCAGTTCATTTTGGGCTTGTTCCAGTTTGTCTTCAGTCTGTTCCGGTTCACCTTTCATTTTTAGGAAAAACAAATTGATTGCTGGGTCTCCCATTGTTGATCTCAGTTGGGCAACGCTAGGTTGCTGGACTTTGCATGAGGTACTGGATTTGCCTAGTACACTCCTGCATCTCTTGCCCCTCGGTTGCGAGTCACATTACAAGGATGTTTTCCCTGTGCGCAGACTCTTGCTGCTGTTGCTTTAATTTTCCTTCAGATTCCCTTAATCCAGTTACATCATTAGAGTTAAGATCTGTGTACTTGCCCTCCAAAGCTTGGACATACGCTTCATATGGTTTCCATCTTAGAATGAACTCATCTCGTGCCCTAACTTTGAAGTCTGTTTCGCCCAGCCGAACCTTTTTGGGAAGAGGTTCCTCGTTGGTCATCTTGAATCCTCTCCACCGGCCACGGTGGTGCCACCCAGTCACATAGGCCAAGGCCGCGCTGCCCGCTGGCTGCACTCCCCGCCCCCCCCCCCCCCCCCCCCCCGCTCTCCTCCTCCTGCCGCAGCCCTGGTGCTCCTCTTTATTTGCGGGTCTCGCTACCACAAAATGACACTGAAGGAGGACCAATTGCATATTTTTTTATCTGGTAGGAAAAAATAGAGAGTGAGAAGTTGATGGTGCTTGAGGAAAAGCAAGATCAGGGAGTAGGTGAAAGGATAAGCTGTAACGCACATATGCGGAGGCCCGCTCTAGCGAGTGGGAGGGAGACTTCCCGCCAGGGATTCTGGAGAAAAGAGAAAGTTAATAAGCATAGATGCAAATGAGTAAGAAGCTGTGGTGGTGGGAGTTTTTGGAAATTTGCCTCAAATTTGGGGGGGGGTGCGGAAAATGTAAAAAAGTAAGATGATCCATTGATATGTGGATAAGGAAGGAGATATGAATTTAATGTGAAGGAAAAAAACTATAAAATAGTTCTCTGGAAGAAGGGGAGAAGAGGACAGGCCAATTATGAAAACTGGATTGTGATTTACCATTTTTGCATGAGTAAAATGTAGTAATAACACAACCATTTGCATAATTAAAAGCTAAATTCCGAACACAAATACCTCAAATCAATTTAAGGTCACTGGTTGCCCAGATTTTTCCCACTGTGGCCCTGTATTTAGTTTAGGATAAACAGAGCTAACTGTGCCAAGAGGTGAAGTTGTATTTTTGTGTGTGTGGTAAATTTTACATCTCTGTATTTGTATATCCCAAGAAATAGGGATTGATAATATAGAGTCCTAATACTGTAAAGTAATCTGGGCGATTTCTCTTGTTTTACAGATGAGGGAACCAAACCACAGGATGATTTAAGTGTTCCAAAGTCTTATACTCAGTAGCTAGTTCAGGCAAAACCAAGACACAGTTCTTCCAACTCCTAAATCATTGCTCTTCTCTAAGCATTTATATGCTGATTTATGTATAAAAGGTGGAAGGATACATGTACACATATTGTTTATATTTTCAAAAGAAAGCAATTAAGAGAACAAACTAAAACCTAACAAAAATGATTACCTATAAGTGTAGGGAGGAAACACAGGACAGAGAAGACAGAATTGAAGTTAGACTTAAAAATATACCTGGTTTTATAATATTCCTTTCAAATCATATACATATTTTATATAAAAAATCAAAATGTTAAAAATCACAAAAAAATTAAATCTAATTCTATGCTAATTTGTTTATATAACCATACAGAAAATTAATTACTGTAAGTGACTCCAAAATAGAGTATTTTGACTGTAAATCCTTAACCATTGTAGCCTAAAGACAAAATGAATTGCAAAGTGATCTTGAACTATACTCAGTTAGTTGTAATAATATTTTTGTTGTCTTGAAGCTATTATAGGCGTATTATACGACTGAGCAAATAAGTTTATTAATATCATTAGGAACCATGATTATCAGTGGAAGAGGAATACAAATATAAAAAAGAAAAGTAATGTCACATAAGCTTAACTTAAACTGAACATATCAATATTCTTTATCTTTTCTAAAAACGCCTAATTTCTAGCTGTGTCCATGGAAAAGCCCTAGCAACAACAATAATAATGAAGGACTGAGCTTCCTCGGTGGCCAGATTCTTATCTTTAAATACTATTTCCCATCCTCACTCCTCCAAAATACCAAAGCTCCTTGGGAAAATGGGTGAATCTAAGTCGAGGGTTAGAAATATATAAAGCTAACCTAGGACATTTAGATGTGCCCCAAAGCACATCTTTTTTTTTTTTTTTTTAAAAAGAAGATGAAAGAGTCTATTTGAGTGCATCAAAAGAATAATGCCTGCAAAAGGTTGAAATACATCGAGCATAGGAAAATCCACAAGTTAATAATGATGTAAGTACTACACACACAATTGTCACCATTAGAGGCTTCTTGGAAACCAACCAATTATTCTAAAATATAACCAAAAAGGGACAGCATCAAGCTGGACTTTGCTGTACAAAATCTATTTCATTGTAATCAATTAGTCTGGTAAGGGAAAGTTCTTTAGATAATTCTAGCTAGTAAATGCAAAGGGAATAACAGAATATCACAGTTTTGTCATTGCTAATGAAATAATGAATATATATAATTACCAATGTAGATATAAAACAATGAGTTAGAAGCATGCATCATGTTGACATCATCTGGATCCATCTGGATCTTAACATCTCTTAAACAGAACAATCAGTCATTTTGCCAGGAAGTACATGGCATCCCTTATGCAACTTTCTTGTAAAAATTTTTTAATTAAGCCTATATATCTACCATTTTACAATAAATGAAAAGAAATGAAAAAAATTTAAAATTGCATATGGGGAAGCAATCAGCTGACTTCTGTTTGTGGGAAATTTTACAGTACAAATGACTGAGTTTCTTCAATAAGCAGCATTTTTTTTTTTACAAAGTAGAAGAACTGTTATAGATTTCAAAGAAAAGAAACTAAAAGATATAGTGAACCAAATCTAATATATGAAACTTAAGATCTTAATACAAACAAACCAATCCTAAACAGACATTTTTAAGAAAAGTCAGGAAACCTAAACATGAGCTGTCGGTATTAGGTAATCTTAATAGCGTATTCCAGGTATGTTTCATGACAGAATCTTTATTTGTTCAGTATAGATACTGAATATCTATGGAGTCTGTTATATTGTTTTGGGCTTACTTTAATATCCTAGGTCTCCACATCCAAATAAAAGTGCACTCAAATAATAGCACAGGGACAGACAAATGAAACAAGATTACCAAAATGTTGGTAATTGTTGATACTAGGTGGTTTATTATACCATAATCTCTCTACTCTTGTATGTTTAAAATTTTTCTATAAAGAAACTGTTTTTTAAAAGAGAAGAAATACAGCAACAGCGAACTTCGTAGTTCATAAATTCTGAGCTCACATATATTTATCCACTTAGGATAATTGCTTAGAAGTGTAATTGAGTATTTCAAGTTTTGACATATGTTTCTAAATTTGTGTTCTGGAGAGAAGTGTCAGTTTACATACTCCCTCTCACAATACATGAGAAAGTCAGTTTCCATTCTCCTAACAGTCTGAGTTTGATCAGTTTTTCAATATTTGCTAGCTCAAAAGGCAGTAATATCTTATTATTCTATTTGCTTGTGTTTATTAGATTACTAATAAGACATATATATATAAAATCCACTGACCATTTATATTTCTTCTTTGATGAAGTACCTGTTTGTATATGTATATATAGATAGATAGATATTTATCTATATATATATCTCCTATATTTCTTTTCAGAAATCATCTGTTCTCTTCAATTTTAAGAGTGCTTTGAATACTAACTTTTTCCTATCACATTAACTGCAGATATTTTATTTTCATTAGCCTTGTTTATGGTGATTTTTGGAATGTGAAAGTTTTCAATTTTTATGTATTCAGTGTTTTAAATCTTTAGTTATATACCTTTCTGGCTTTTATTTTAGGCTAAGAAAGGTCTTTACTTTTCAAGATTATAAAAGTATCCATTTATATATTCTTCTGGTTGATTAATAATTTAACATTTCATCTTTGTCAATGTGGATCTTATCTTTGTAAGGACTGTAGTGATGTTCCAGCTTTATTATTTTCTTTTTCATTTTTTAAATTTTTTTTTAATTTATTTTTGTCTTTTTTAAAGATTTTATTTATTTATTTATTTATTTGAGAGAGAGAGAATGCGCACAAGTGGGTGGAGGGGCAGGGAAGAGGGAGAAACAGACTTCCTGCTGAGCAGGGAGCCAAACTCTGGGCTGGATCCCAGGACTCTAGGATCATGACCTGAGCCAAAGGCAGATGCTTAAGTGACGGAACCACCCAGGTGCCCCTATTAGTTTCTTTTTCAAATGGCTAGTTAATTATCTCAAACCATTTTTTAAATAATAGCTCTCTTTTTCTATCCATTTTAATGCTGCTTTTACCATATGCTTATTTCCCATGTGTATCTGGTTCTATTTCTGGGTGCTTGTCTACTTCATTGATCTATTTAATAATTTATGCATCCAACTGACACTTTTAATTACTTTGGCTTTATTACATCTTTTAAAATGTAGTAGGTAAGAGTAACTTCCTATAGCTTTCTCTTTTAATTTCTGATGATTCTCACATATTTCGTGTATATGAACATTGGAATAAACTTGTCATAGTTAAAAAACAAAATTTTATTGGAAGCCATATTGTCATTGCATTAAAATCATAGATTGATTTAGAGAAATTTACCATTTTATAATAATGAATCTTTTTATACAATAATAAAGATGCAAGATGAGTCCCTTTTTAGTTAAATCTTCTTTCATATCCTCAGTAGAGTCTTAAAGTTTTTTCATAATTGCCTTTGATATTTCTTGCTAAGTTTATCCCTAGATAATCATACTCCATGTTGCTGTTGTAAATGGCACCTTTCTCTTTTATATATTTTTTAAAGATTTTATTTATTTATTTGACAGACAGAGATCACAAGTAGGCAGAGAGGCAGGCAGAGGGAGAGAGGGAGAAAGCAGGCTCCCCGCTGAGCAGAGCCCAATGTGGGGCTCCATCCCAGGACCCTGGGATCATGACCTGAGCCAAAGGCAGAGGCTTTAACCCACTAAGCCACCCAGGTGCCCCTCTATTTTGTATTTTACAGAATAAACTGCACTTAAAGTGTACAACTTGGTAACTTTTAATATTTGTGTATAGCCATGAATCTAACATCACAATCAATATATTGAACATATTTATCTCCCCAGAAAGTTTTCTTGTGCCTCTTTGTACTGCTACCCTCTTCATTTCCTGTACCCCTTCCCAGATAACCAATAACCTTAGCTTTCTATCACTATCAGTGGGTTTGCATTTTCTCAGATTTCTGTGAATGAAATAATACAGTGTATCCATTTTTTTTCCGCTTCACTTCTTTCACTCAGCCTCACTATTTTCTGAGATTTATCCATGTTGTTAGGTGCCTCAATATTTTATTCCCTTTTTTGCTGAGTACTTTTCTATCATATAGATATAACACAATTTGTCCATTTATCTGTTGATGGACATTTGAGTTATTTCCTCTTTTGGCTATAACAAATAAAGCTACTATAAACAATCTTATACATGTCTTTGTAGGGGCATATGCTTTCATTTCTCCTGGGTGAATACCAAGGAGTGCAATGGCTGGATCATGTGTAGGTGTATGTGTAACTTTTTAAGAAACTGCCAGTTTTCCAATGGAGTGTCATTTTATGCTCCTACCAGTAGTGTGTAAGGGTTCCAGTTCCTCCATATCCTCACTGATGACTTGCTATGGCCATTCTTTCTTTTTAGAGCTATGTTAATAATTATGTAATGGTGTATCCTGTTTTAAATTGCATTTCTCTGTTGACTAATGTTACTGAACATCTTTTCATGTACTTATTTCACATCTGTATATCTTCTTTGTTTGTTTTTTTTTAAGGTTTTTATTTATTTGATAGAGAGATAGAGAGCACAAGTAGGCAGAGTGGCAGGCCTAGGGAGTGGGAGAAGCAGGCTCTCTATTGAGCAGGAAACCCAACATGGGGCTCGATCCCAGAACCCTGGGATCATGACCCGAGCCAAAGCCAGCCGCTTAGCTGACTGAGCCACCCAGGTGCCCCGGCATCTGTATCTCCTCTTTAGTGAAGTGTCTGTTCAAATCTTTTTTATATTTTGGTGGCATTGTTTTTATTATTAGAATTTTGGAAGTTCTCTGTGTATTCTCGATAAATCCTTCTTTAGATATGTGATTTATAAATATTCTCTCCCAGTCTGTGGTTTGTCTTTTCATTCTTTTTACAGTGTCTTCTGAGGAGCAGAAGACTTTAACTTTTGTTCATATATAACTAACCAAATTTTTTTAATAGTTCATGCTTTTGATTTTCATAGCTAAGAAATTTTTCCTAATCTAGTGATTTTCAACTAGAGATATTTTGCTCCTCTGGGATTATCTGGCAAGTCTGAAGACATTTTTGGTGGCCACAACTGGGAAGGTACTACTAACTTCTACTAAATGGAAGAGGCCAGGGATGCTACTAAACTTGCTAAATGCACAGTACATCCCTCCGCAACAAAAAAATTATCTGGCGCCAAATGTCAGTAGAACTGGGTTTAAGAAACCCTGGTCTCTCCCAAACCAAAAAGATTTTCCCTTTGTTTTCTTCTAGAATATCTATAATTTCAGATCTTACATTTAGGTCCAAGACTTGTTTTTAAAAAGTGGCTTTTTTGTGTATGGTATGAGGTATGTTTCACAGGTTCTTATTTGTCCATTGTTGTTTTCCTTATGGTTGTTCAGTTGTTGTTGTTTTTAAGATTTTATTTATTTATTTGACAGAGAGAGACACAGCAAGAGAGGGAACACAAGCAGGGGAAGGGAGAGGGAGAAGCAGGCTTCCCGCCGAGCAGGGAGCCCTACGTGGGGTTCAATCCCAGAACTCTGGGATCATGACCTGAGCCGAAGGCACACACTTAGCGACTAGCCAGCCAGGCACCCCTGTTCAGTTTCAGCACAATTTGTTGAAAAGACTTCTTCCATAGAAGTGCATCTTTGTAAAAAATTCAGTTGCCAATATACATATGGTATTATATCTGAATGCTCCATGCTGTTCTGTTGATTGTTTTGTCTATTTTTCCTCCAATATCATACTGTTTTGATTACTATAGACTTAAAAATAAGTTGAAATTAGGTAGTTTTGGTCCTCTAAATATGATGATATTTTTCAAAGATGTTTAGACTATTCTAGGTCCTTTGCATTTCCATGTAAATTTCAGAAACAGTTTGTCAATTTCTACAAAAAATGTTTGCTGGTAATTTTTTTTAAAGATTTTATTTATTTATTTGACAGACAGAGATCACAAGTAGGCAGAGAGGCAGGCAGAGAGAAGCGGGGTGGGGAGGGAAGCAGGCTCCCCGCTGAGCAGAGAACCCGATGTGGGGCTTGATCCCAGGGCCTTGGTATCATGACCTGAGCTGAAAGCAGAGGCTTCAACCCATTGAGCCACCCAGGCTCCCCATGTTTGCTGGTATTTTGATTGTATTGCATTTAGTCTATAAAAAATTTAGGGAGAATGGCAATATTGAATTTTCTCACTCAGGGTATAACGCTTCATTTATTGATATTTTCTCTAATCTTTTCAGGATTGTTTCATAGATTTCAGTGTACACATTGGCATCTCCTTTATCAAGTTTACCCCCAAGATTTAATATTTTTGGTATTATTGAAAATGATACTGCTACCTAATTTCAATTTATGTTTATTGTTGACATACAGAAATATAACTAACTTTTTGAATACAGACTGGAGGACTTGAACAGCAGAAATATATTGTCTGGAGGCCAATAGTCCAAGATCAAAGTGTGAACAGGATTGGTTTTCTCTGAGACCCTTTGTTAGGCTTTCAGATATCTCTCTTTTTTTTGTCCTTGAATGGTCTTTCTTTTGTATAGTTCTGTATCCTAGTCTCCTCTTCTTATAAGGACACCAGTCATATTGGATTATGGCCCATGTTAATGAACTACATTGAACTTTTTCTTTTAAAGACTTCATCTCCAAATATATCACATTCTGAGATATTGTGGGTTAGGGCTTCACCATATGAATTTGTGGGGAACGCAATTGAGCCTATAACATAAAGTAAAGTAGAGAATTGAGGGTTTTATTTTGGAGTTCCTACCTAATTAACAAGCTCTTGGTTTTGCCTATCTACTTTTGTCTGGGTTTGGGTTTTTCCTTCCTTCCTTCTTCTCCCCAACTCCTCTCTCTCTCTTATTTTTTTATTTTACCATTGTATTAATTCTCTATTACAATAAACTAATACTTTAGCCACATTGCTTTCTTCTGAAACCTCAAACCTCTTCTGAATGAGTGATATGTTTTCACTCATTCTTTCTTGCACTTTACCTTTGCATTCTATATATTTTTCTCATCCTTTTACTTTAGATTTTGAAGTAAAATCACTTTGTTTTAGGGCCATCTCTTACAGACGACATAGGTTCCCCCCCGCCATCAAACTCAGTCTTTTCTTTTAATTAATGGTATTATCCCATTTTTATTTGTTACTATGACAAACCGACTTAGCTTTACTTTTTGTCATCTCATAAGTTTTCAGTTTTCTATGAGTTTTATTATTTCCTTTGTGTTCTTTATATCCTATCAGATAGTTACTGTGC
Organism: Mustela putorius furo; assembly: GCF_011764305.1. Classification (NCBI taxonomy): domain Eukaryota; kingdom Metazoa; phylum Chordata; class Mammalia; order Carnivora; family Mustelidae; genus Mustela; species Mustela putorius. Next base: position 37,244,378 of record NW_025421998.1, read on the forward strand.
AGTTGTCATAGCTGTTGTTGTTTCTGTTCCTACCTGAGCAGATTTGGAAGGTGTTCAAGCAGTTTTCAGACCATTTGTTAGCTACCTTTTGCTGAGCTAAAAACAGCCACTAAACACTCTATAATGGAAACATGCTTCTTCACAGTCATTATTTTTCACTGAAACCTTTTTGTTGTTTAACTGCAGGGTGGGTTTCTGTATTATAGTCACCATAATCAAGGACATGTAGTCTATGCTTATTCTATGGTTATTACAGCTTTTTGGATTAGGCATTGGAACTTCCCTTTCAATATCTAGTTATGATGATAAAGCATCATTCAAGGACATTTTACAACTTCCATAAAAGAATAATTTTTGCCTTGCTTTACTTTCATCTCTTGAAATACAGACAACAGTTTTTTCCTCAAAAAGAGTTTCAAGGATCTTATCATTTTAAGATGATTATGGCTTGTTCTGAAATGAATAATAACCATCATGATCTATCTCTAGCCAGATATAAGGGTTACATTAAAAAGAAATATATTCTATATGGTTGCTATCCTGACAAATATTCTTATCAGGCATCTGCACTATGATGAATATGGCTTCTAATATAATTTATCTTTAAAAACTTGTTTTAGCAGATCAACTATTGTTTACTTAGTGAACAGAAGTGATGGCCTTGGCTTAACACTCATATAGCTTTTGATTTCCATATAAAGCTCCATTATCTAAACAGACCACTAATCTCCTGACTCAATTCTCTGTCAGAATCTAACTTTCAAAGAAGAGCATGTGCTATTTGTGGGTAGTAGGGCTATTGTCCCTTTAGGTAACTTCAGCAGTTGTTCTCAAAGCCTACCCAAAGGCTGAAGGTGAACAAAACATAGCAGAATTTAAGAATTTAAAGTTGGCTTTTCAGACAAAAATAAGTTGAATAAATTAGCAAAGAAGTCTTTTTTTTTTTTTTTTTAGATTTTATTTATTTATTTGTCATAGAGAGAACACAAGCAGGCCGAATGGCAGGCTCCCTGTTGGACAAGGAACCTGATGTGGGACTCGATCCCAAAACCCTGGGATCATGACCTGAGCGGAAGGCAGCAGCTTAACCGACTGAGCCACCCAGGCACCCCCAGCAAAGAAGTCTTTAAGAAAGTCGTCATTTGACAAAGTAGAAGTATTCCATCTTCTCTCTCACTTATACCATGACTTAGAAAATACATTTATATTACAAGACATTCCTTAGACAGTGCATCCAGATAAATAAGTATCAGAAAGGGTACTTAGATAAATAGATATCAGAGTTGGCTCTCTTTCTGCTTTACGAAGTTTTATTTCCCACAGGCACATCAACAATATGAACTAAATGGTATCATTCCACAACTCACCTCTCAGTGCTTCAGTCGGGTGGTGACAATTCTGAGTTTAGCCACCTTGAATAATAGGCTGGAAAAACATATAAAGAGGAATTGGGAGCTGATAAATAGACTCAATTTTGTTATTTCTTAGATGGATGAGCTGAAAAACAAATCAGGCTAATCTGAGACTTCACTTGGGAGTTATGTTAGTTCTAAGTTAAAGCTGCCACTGCATTGCCTAAAGATAGTCTTGCGGTCAGTCCTTTAGGATATGTCTCATTCAAAGGTACTGCCTCCACGCTTTTCGTGCTGGGTTGTCACTGTGATTGAGCTATGAACTTGTTCTGTTTTACCTCTAGAAATTTTGAGAATTGTCTAAAATTATTTTTAAGGTCAAGATAATATTAACAGGTATTATTCCATGTAGATAAATCCCATTGAAAAAAGGACAAAGTAATGATTTATCAAGACATGTAAAAGAAGAGCAAGATTATAGAAAGAATTGTAAAGCATAACAATACATGTAAAAAAAAGTGAGTGAATGAGAATCCTCATTTTTTAAAAAGGTTTTACTTATTTATTTGTCAGAGAGAGAAAGAGCACAAGCAAGGGGAAATGCAGGCAGAGGGTGAAGCAGGCTCCCTGCTGAGCAAGAAACCCTACGTGGAACTCCATCCCAGGAACCTGGGATCAGGATCTGAGCTGAAGGCATATGCTCAACTAACTGAGCTACCCAGGTGTCCCCAGAATACCTCTAAAAAGAAGAATTTGTGGGGCGCCTGGGTGGCTCAGTGGGTTAAAGCCTCTGCCTTCGACTCATGTCATCTTCCCAGGCTCCTGGGATCGAGCCCCACATCCAGCCCCGCATCGGGCTCTCTGCTCAGTGGAGAGCCTGCTTCCTCCTCTCTCTCTCTGCCTGCCTCTCTGCCTACTTGTGATCTCTGTCTGTCAAATAAATAAACAAAATCTTAAAAAATAAATAAATAAAAAGAACTTGTACTCTGAGAGAAGATAAAGGTGAAAGGACTGGAGAGGTTTCTCCAAAAAATTATTAACAAACTGCTTTACACCATAAATAGAAATGTACTTAAATCCTTGACTGATATTTGAAAATTCTTAATTCAGAAATGCAAAATTATTTGTTTCTGAGAAATTTCTCCAGGGATTTGATATTTCTCAATAAGGATATCTGTACATCTGCTTTTAAAGCTTTGAGTTCATAAGTTAGTAGCTGGTCAAAAAAATTGTGTAATTTCTAGACAACAAAAGAATTGGGCCTTTAATACTAATTCCTTCTTCAGTATTAGTATGACAGTAATCTCATGTCTGGAATTCCCTTAAAATGTCACTGGAAATCCCCTGTATAGTTTTTGCTCTGTGAAAAAGACAGGAAATTATGAAGTTATCAAAGTGATGTCTGTGCCAATATTTGCTCATCCCAAAACTACATTGCCAAATCCAAGTTCCTTCTAATGTATCTGTATAGAAACAGGGCTTTCAAGAATGGGATTGCATGGAATAGGACACAGATAATGAAGGAACTATGGTGAATGGGGTGGGAAAAGGAAATTCTCAGACATGATCTGATGATCCCAAAGATTTTGATGTTAGGAAGGCAGAAGATTTGGGATCGACTTTAGCTCCACAATTTCTCCAGTGGAAACCTGGAAAATTTACTTGATTTCACCAAGCTTCTTTCTCCTTTAGCAAAATGAGTTTAATGTTATTTATCTTGCTGAGTTACTATGAAAATTAGGCCAAATATTGCCACTGAAAATACTTATAAATTGTAAAGCAGCTGCTGTTGTTTTTGCTGTCTGTGTATACTCTGTCTGTACTTCTCAAGCAGGGCTATGCATGAACATCCACAGTGGAACAGCTTCAACAGGCACATGCCTGGACTCCATTTAGGTGTTGAAGGTGGGCTCAAACATAACTCGTTTGAAAAGACCATCCAGGCAACTCTGGGGTGCAACCCTTGTTAAGAACCATGAGATTTATTATACTCTACTCCCAAGCCTTCGATTTCCTGGTTCCCTGATGTGTTATCACTGCCATGAACTAGAAGGCCACGAGGAGGCATCCTCTCTGTTTACAGTCCCAGGTTTCAGTCAATGGTCATTTTAGCCCATAAGTTTCTAGTGAAGGGCTGACATACGACTTTTACTATAACAGTGAAGAGTTGTCGTTTGGGGAATAAACAATTCAGTAGCTTAAGGAATGCCAGTATTTTTTTTTCCTTCTAAAACTAGCTAAATATCCATTTCAATTCTATGTAATCTACCTATCACAAAGCCCATTCCCAGAATGTTGACTGACGGTGGTCTATTCCTAAAGATTAGTCATTCTTCTCTCCATCTTCTTAGAGGTATAAAGATGTCAGCGTGCATGCTCCATTTGCTGCTTACTGTATCTCTTGGTCGAAGACAAAGAAGTTGAAATCTGCCCTCTAAACACACACAATTGCCGATACTTACTCATTTCACTATATCCATGTAGCCCCCGTATTATATATTATATTACAGGCACTGAACTTTACTTAGGGAATACATGTAAGTAGTGTTTGGTGGTGAGAAATTCCTGTCAAACAGAATCACCAGAAAGCAAATATAAATACCAGCAATTATAATTTTGTGTAGACGTGCAATAAAAGGAAAATGAATAATGTCTTCAAGTTAATTTAAACCAAAGGCAGGACATGAAGAGTACACTAACCATGAAGAAAACCTCACAGCCAAAGCTGTGGTGATTAATATTGCTCCTATCTGCTGAGCATTCTAACCCCTTCCAAGGCTTATCTCTGTTTATTTTAATACCATTTATTATTCTTTACTGCATGTAAACGCCCCAATTGATATGATCTTTTCCCACCAACCCTATTTGTTCCATTCACTCATAATGGAATGTGTTGCTTGGGTAACTCATATCCATCCTTTCAGTTCACTTCAAGAGTCTCTTTTCCTCTAAGTCTTCACTGATGTCTACTCTGTTCCCTAAACTTACGGAGGTACTCCTCTTTAGCTCTTCCTTGCTGCACCCATTGCATGCTGAAAACTGCCTTCTAAATTTCTAGGTTTCATGGTACCTACTTAACAGTTCATGAATATGGAAAATATCTTAATTACTTTAACTTTCTTTCATTCCTAGAATCCTCTTTTTCCTTCATAACATTTGTCAAATTTCTACATTCCTTACTCTTACACATTTGGCCCAGTTTTTAGGAAATCTTTAAGCATTTCAGTCATACAGTTTATCTTTTAAACTGGTTCAGATTTTGTCAACTAATATGTGACATCACATACTTTCACAAAAAGAAATGCATGAATTGACCTTTCAGGCTTAAAATATTGTTGTGCTTCACACTCTCCAAGAAGAGCATAGCTTAAAGATAAGGAAGCTATGACCATGTGTGTTTATGTGTGTGTCAGCTATATAAGCAAAACAAAAAATTTTTCCCTTTTTCAAAATTATGACACCAAATCATATAGTCTGAATCAGTGATTCCAGTGTCCTGTGTGGGCCTGTCATCCCAAAAAGTGACATAAAATCAATATAAGAAGATTAATTTATTTTAAGATAGCTATGTGTATACGTATATGCTATTATTTGGTTGATGCAAAAGACAGAAAAAAATCAAAGCAGAAAGTTTATGCGAAGGAAACTCCATATCCACCGCCTTGCAATAACCATTATAAATAGTCTGGCATGCATTTCCAGGCTCTTTCTGCTGTACCTATGACGTATACCACACACACACATACACACACAATTTTACATAAATGGTATCATACATCAATTTGATAATTATCCTTTTCGCTCAGTAATATATTGTAGACACATTATTATGTCATGAGTAATATATATTTATGTATGTAACAGTGGCATAATATGCTATTGAAAGTATTTTAAAACTTTGAGGAGAAATAACAATGATATACTGAAATAAGAGGGTATCAAAATTTCAGGGTGATCCCAGAACTTTGCATGGCAGGAATTAGTGCATTGAGCCATCTGGGAGGGCTCTATGAGCCAGGCCGATATCCTGTCAGCTCATAGTTGTTCATGCCTCCACTGTGCAAGGCCCCAAGAAAAGAAAGACAGATGCATGATCACACTGCCTAACTCTGAACTCCCTTTTGTCTGTTGTCCTGTTCATCATTCTTGGTTTGACTTAATCATCCATCTTCAGCCTTTAATTGTAATTTTCATTGATACCACATGGTCTTTAAATTAACTTCAGTTTTGGTTTCACACACACAACAGATATTCATAAATCCGGCTCAGATGAGTCTGCGTATTTTGAAGGCTCCTCCAGAGACAGAGCTAATGGAAACCCATCCAATTAACATAATCATACTAAATATTCAATAAAGGCAAGAGTGAAGTCAGAGGATGCACACACACACACACACACACACACACATACACAGAGGGACAAGTCAGAATAAAGATTAGATCAAAGTCAATAAAAATCAGAAGTTTTTGAAGAATACCACATGTACAGAAAGACTCACCACACTGAATAGGAAGTAATTTCTAAAATGGAATGAAAAGAGGAATCTTGGATTCTGTAACTATCTGCTTTCTTGTTTGTAATCAGAAGTTCTAATTTATCAGTCAACAAAATCATGTGGAGTTTAGTTTCTGGTCTTGCTGTGACCCTTCCAACATGAAAGAAACACAACTCTCCTGGCCCATGGACCCAGTATTTGCCTTCGTTTGAGAGTTCTTGAAATTAAAACCCTTAAATAAATTCCCAACATGTAAGACCTTTACTCTCAATCCTCCTCCACATCATAATCTTCCTAATACTGTGTACTTCTTTGCTTGAACCCAGACTGTCTTATCTATCTTTTATACCCTGCGAGTGGGCCTTGCCAAATTACCATTTCAGAATTTGTTAATTCCTCTATATTTTGGCCTCTTCTCTGAATTTCCTGTCTACTTTTTGCTATCTCTGCAACCTGCTCTTAACCTTAAAATGCCCTCAAGTTTTCTCAAGGGATAGCATCACATTATTTTCTCTCATCCCATATACCCTCAATCTAGAAAGTCTGATTGATGTTCTCTTGTTCTTCATTGCTACTTTTAGGTCATTATCTCCTCATTCTCAAGAAGAGGAGAGGGAGGGGAGAAAATGGGAATGGGAAAGAAGGGGAGGGGTGGAGGAGGGGAAAGGAACAACTCTTTGAGGCTTACATCATTCAATCATGTCAAATTCTCTACCTCTTAAATTCTGCCATCTTCTGAAGTCAGAATCACTGTCAATGATCACTAGAGAATTTGATTATTGGATTGTTATAGTCCTCACCATTCCCAATAAACATCCTTGTTCCCTTGGGTCACCTGGCCCAATACTTTGGGATCTTAGGTCCTCAGTCTCTGCATCTCCAATGAGTGTGATCTTGCCTTGGACTTCTCTATGTCCAGTAATGCAGTAATTCAAATATATTTCAAATACATTCTTTGAGCACTAACTCTTTTTCTCTCATTTAAAAAAAACTATTTCTGCTATAACAATTCTTTGACTTTGTCATGATCTCCAATCTAATGCTTCCTCTGCTTTCCTCCAATTTATGTCCCTCTTCCTTCTTTCCCTTCTGAGACCATTTAGAATACATGCTCCACTGTTTCACTAATACTCTTGACAATGCTACAAATTTCATCGCCTTTCTACTTTATTCATTACTCCCCTCTAAGGAAACCCTGGAGCTGAATGTTTGTGCCTCTGCTTTCTTGATGAGACCCTTTAAGGAGCAGCATGCAATCAGAGAAAAATCACACAATAGGCCAGGTTGGCTCCATCGTAAACCTGCAGTCACCAACTTAAAACGGTGCCTTCAACACCTCCTAATCTCATCACCTCTCTCCAGTTTGGCCCCTTCACTCTCACGCTCACCTCAAGAATTATTTCAAAAGTTTTCCACTCTCCTAAAACCACTCCTAAAACCACTCCTAAAACCACTCTCCCTAACTCAGCAAAATAACCTTTTCATAAGATATAGGAACTTTACAAAGAACTGGGTATTTACTTCATTTCCTTGGTATCAAACATCCATTTACATTTTCAATCATTGGAGCTTTCTTTTTTCCTAAAAAAAAAATTAAAAGCTTCTTTATCCATTCATCTGTTGATGGACATCTATGTTCTTTCCATAGTTTGGCTATTGTGGACATTGCTGCTATAAACATTCGGGTGTACGTGCCCCTTTGGATCACTACGTTTGTATCTTTAGGGTAAATACCCAATAGTGCAATTGCTGGGTCATAGGGCAGTTCTATTTTCAACATTTTGAGGAACCTCCATGCTGTTTTCCAGAGTGGTTGCACCAGCTTGCATTCCCACCAACAGTGTAGGAGGGTTCCCCTTTCTCCACATCCTCGCCAGCATCTGTCATTTCCTGACTTGTTGATTTTAGCCATTCTGACTGGTGTGAGGTGATATCTCATTGTGGTTTTGATTTTTATTTCCCTGATGCCGAGTGATATGGAGCACTTTTTCATGTGTCTTTTTTCCCAGCTGAACATCTGAATTCTCTACCACCTCTGCTATGGACTCATTGTTATCTTGAATGATTAAGAAGGTTTTGTTACTGACTTTTTTCCCTCTTGCCTATATATTCAACATATCATCTCTCAACTGAACTTTTCCGTTGAGTTTTATTCAGTTTACGTTTCTTTCATTCATTCTCAGCAGTTCTTTATTCCTCTGCAGCTACTTCCCCAGTCTCTTCTTTTCTTCCCATTCAGAGTTCTCAGGTTATCTGAACCTTTTGTTTATGTTTCATTTCTTCACTCCTCAGCCTAATCTATCATCTGGTTAAATGACTTCCCTGAAATAAAGTAAATACTTCCCCTCAATAAAGTAACAGACCTCTGTAATAATGCTTAATTCAGCTTATATTTTTTATCTTATTTGGTCCTGCAATGCAGTATGTCACCATTAACTATTTTCCTTCATGTGATCTCTTCACTGTAATCCCTTGATAAATGAGAAGAGGAGAAGGCCTAGGAATTAAACTCAAGAAGCCTCATTATCTGTTGACTTCGGAGGGAAAGATGATCTTTTGAATATAGCAGATAAGGCTATGCCTTGTGGTTTTTTCACTTACTCAAACTTTCATCCTGGTTTATCTGTATCCACAGCCTTAATATCCAACACCCACAGGACTGGAAAACTTTACATCCAACCAGTACATTTCCTCTGAGCTCAGAGTACTATATGCAACTATCTATACATCTTTTTCAGGAATTTCAAAGACACTTCAACAGATGTCCAAAACCAAAATATATATATTCCCCTGAATCTGGTAATTTTCCATTATTTTAAAACTCAGCACATGGTAACACCACCCAAATAATTAAACCAAAAATTTACATGTTTTTATTTCCCTCCACCCTACATATTCCATATTCTTTCTCATCAATTTCTATTCATATTTTATCCTAAATATCCCTCAACATTGTCCACTTTTTCCTTCCACACCACTACCACTCTAGTCCAGGCTATTGAGAACTCTCTCCTGGATTAATGCAAAGGTCTTCTAACTAGCTGGTCTCCATTCATCATAACTTCTTCTCATCTGTTCTCTGTGGTAAAACTAGTGATCTTTTAATATTAAAAAATTAATATTACGTTATGGTTAATTCTTCAAGGTCTCCCAGTTACTCTTAAACTCAAAATAAAAATATGTAATATAACCTAGGAGGCCGTGTGTGGCCTGGCTCCTACTTATCTCTCCAGTTGTATTTCGTATTATACATCCATTACTCTCTCCTTCAAAGTTACCCTGACCTTTGAAGCCCTTCAGACTGAGCAGAGCCTTTGAACATAGTTTGTCCAACTATAATCCTCACCTACCCTCTCCTTACATAATTAATGGCTATGTATCTCTTATTTCTCAACTCGAGTGTCACCTTCTCAAGGAAACCTTCCCTCTCCTAGCAGGGGTAATTCTATTCTCTCTCTATCTTGGCCCTGTTCACAGTTGCATTTATACACTTCTTTGTGAAATTAGGCGATTAATATCTTCTTCCCTGTGTTAGATGGGAAGTGACGTAAAAGCAAGTAAAGGTTTGTTTTCTGCTCATTGTTTTATCTCTGGACTTAGGACAATGTTTAATGGCAAGCAAATATTGGTTGAATCAGTGAATTGCCTAAAGAGGATTGGAACTCTCCTAACTCTGGTACAGCAGACTTTTATCCCAGAGAATTATTTTATGAACCCCTGAGTCAGATCTCATTTCTGTGCTTCCGTGACCTACAATTCTGCACCTCCTTTCAGAAGCAGGCATTCCCCCTCTTTACCCTTGCCCATCTGAGAAGCATCATCAGTAGAGGAGATAAGTGAGGAGAAAAAGAAAAACATCAATAAAAGACTACCCCTTTACTCTTCTGTTAAACATACAAAAGTCACATTCACTGTGTACCCAATTCAATGTCATCTACTCACTCTGTACTCAGGTACATGCCAGAGGACACTAGAGGCTTTGGGTCTCAATTGGGTTATAGACAAGTTATTCCTCCATCCTGGGGGGACAATTGAATGAAAATCCATGCATGGCATAGTTTAATCTATTATTTTAGGTAACAGTAAGCTTGAAACACTCAGCACTATTTGTCCTTATGATATGGTGTGGGACTCTAAGCTTTGATTGTTTATCTAACATATTTGCAAACTCACATTGCATGAATTTAAACTTTGCCAATCATCACTCCTACTTTAGTCATTATTGATGGGCATGGTCTGCTTTAGTCTATTTAGCACATTATATTGGATGACATTCCAAAAGAGTAAATGTGCATTTTCTCTAAGCACACACAATAGATTACAGTCCCAATAGCTTTTTAGGCACAAATGTTGACTCTGGTAATTTAACCATGACCCTATCTCTGAATTTGATTATACAGCCCTTGTACACTTTGGTAGAGCTGTAGGTCTCAAGCAGCCAAAAAGAGGCCAAATGCTAACTCTATAACATCTCAGTCTTGGAACCAGCCATTTTTAGCAGAAATTTCACAGGAAAGACCTTTAATTTAAAAAGAAAACAAGTAAAGTGCAAGTAGCAATGGTATGCAATGGTGAATTAGCACTATCCCAGGCTGCTGTAAACAAAGTCTGTGAGAAGGACATAGGTAGCAGGCTACACTTCATAACCCCTGCGCTGTAGTGGATGCTTTTGTTTTCCCAGCTCTGACTACCGGCTCATCTCCAAGTGGAAGATAAGCCATCAACCAGTGGAAATTGGGACCATTTTTCTGAGAGGAAGTGTAGCGGTATGCATCTACAGGTTTTAAAATAGTCTTAGGCTTTAACTCAGAATTTCCACTTCTGGAATTTATCCTGAGGAAGGGTTGCGGGAGAAATACAGAGGTAAAAGTACAGAGATTCTAGTTAAAGCATGGTTTTAAATAGCAAGGAAAACAAGTGGAACAAATAGAGAGTGGTTAAAATAATTATGAAAATGCAAATGATATAATAAATACAAAAGGCCAAAGCCAGTTGTTAGAAAAGCATTCATTTGGAGAATATTTGACAACTAGGGAAAATGTCATATATGATATTGAATTCTATCGTAATTATGATACTTGCTTAATAAAAGACATGTTGTTACATATATGCAAAAAAGGTGTCAGAAAGGAAAATCCTTGAAGTACGAAGTGTTTAAGTGTGAGGAGTAAAATCATGGAGGATATTTATTTTTTTCAGTATACTTTGGCATATTTTCAAAATGATCTTCCTAAAATGGTATTATTGTGAAATAGTGTTGCTTTTTAAATAAACAAGAATAATGAACTTTTAAAAATCTCCCCACCACCTCAATATGTATCAATATCAACTAAGAAATATGCAAAGTGAACAGAGAGGACCCCGGGCCTATAGCAATGGGGATTATACCACCGGAAAAACAGTAAGCAGGGCCTGCCGATCAGGGTCAAGGAAGATTTGTTTGTTCATTGAGACTTGCCTATTGAAAACTAAACAAATGCCAAATACTGCGCTAGCTGCTGTGGGTGAAGTAGCAAACAAAACAGATGCCTTCATATCCATGGAGGTACAATTCCACTGCCTGATGGAACAGGGAAACAGTAGATAAATTGGAAAGAAAATAAAAGGAGGGCAGTATGTGTCTTGTCGTTATCTGGCTATGATTTTATGAATTCTTATTGAGAAATGACTGAAAGTTACTATCAGAGCTCCACTGTAAATTATTTGTATGATGCACATTAAATGTGTACTACTTTTATAGAGTTCATTGTTCAGTGCTAGTTCAGCCAATCTCATTTAGTTTTCTTGAAGTTCATAATAGAACCACCCTTGGATCTTATTGTAGATGGAATACAGGAACCTGATTTCAATCATCACTGTAGTTAAGATTCCAGTGCCTGCAATGAATAAACAGATAAACTGCTTTTCTTTTGTTACTGAATGGCAATTTTCTTCTAGGTAGCCCCAAATTGGCAGCAATTGCATGCTATCACAAAAAAGATTTTATAACCTACCATTTTGTTGTTGGGTTTTTTATTGTTGTTGTTGGGTTGGTTTTTTGTTTGTTTGTTTGTTTTATTTTGTAATCTGCTTACTATTTAAATACTGGATGAAGTTATGGCAGTATTCCCTGGAGGAAATTGAGTTTGACAAACTTTTGAAAATTCCTAGAATAGTCTATTTTTAGCTGAACTTTGAAAACTGAAACTATATTTATCTTTCCAAACATAAGGAATATTAGAGTTAAGAACCACGTTTGTTTCCTAAAAAAATTAACCATTTCCTAAAGACCATCAAAGATTAGTAAGGGTACCTGGGTGGCTCAGTGGGTTAAGCCTCTGCCTTCGGCTCAGATCATGATCTCAGGGTCCTGGGATTGAGTCCTATATCGGGCTCTCTGCTCAGCAGGGAGCCTGCTTCTCCCTCTCTCTCTCTGCCTACTTGTGATCTGTCTCTCTCTGTGTCAAATAAATAAATAAAATCTTAAAAAAAAAAGATTAGTATTAATGGCAAATTAAACATTAGTATTAATTGCCATCACCGGTTATGTACTCTTAACAAAGTCTAACAACTTCTATAACTGGCTAGCTAATTGCCTAGTAAATACTACAGCAATGTGCTCAGTGGTAGGGAGAAGTCAAGTCACTGACTATAATCTAGTCTTAACACGAGCGAGAGACACTCATTTGTCATATCAAAGGAAATCTGTGCAATAGGTGCCCACCTAGGACTTCAGTATTTTGGACAGACAGGAGACTCAGAAGAGATTTCAAGAATTGAGAAAAATTCTGAGACATAATTCAGCAAGAGGCATTCTGTATTCTAGTATTCTGTAGTCCCCTATCCCATTTCCTGTATCATGTGCATGGAGTTCTTAATCCTTTCTTTAGAAGGTATAATGCAAGGCAGTATAGCTCTGCTCCAAAGCTTCAAGGCTGCGTTGCCTCTTAAGTCTCGATGTGTTTTTGATGACCAGTAGATCATTTAGTCTGCTAATTCTATGTCCAACTGAGTATTCATTTATTCATTATCTATTTGTGTAACAGAAATGTTTTCCTTAAAAAAAAAAAAAGGAAAGGGCTACTGGAATATAACAGGGATATACTAACTTCTGCACTTCGTTAAGGTAACTTGTAAGAACTGGAGAAATATTCATGTAAAAGAAAATAGTATTTTCGGTATCCTGGGGAGAAAGGGCTTTGGGGAACAGTGTTTATCATGAAGTGGTGATGAGGAAGAGAGGGCTTTTCAGAATTACCAAGTGTTCAAGATGACAAGAACTTGAAAAGATCTTAATTCTCCACCCCCGTTTTTGGCAGATGGGGGGACAGGTGGTTGCAGACAATGTATTTTGCCTACACCTTCTGACTGCTTCAAAAAGGCAGGTTCCGGTTTCATAGGTCAGAAATGAATCACTCTGCTAACCTCAAAATTCTATTTTCTTTTACGGGATGGATGCAATAGTTAGGCCCCTCTTTTCTCTAATAACATTAAACAGCAAGCTGCAACTTGAGAGAGAAACTTCTCACTGGAAAATCTTGAGAATTAAATGGTTACAAGTGTAACATATATCTTCTGGGAAATATGCATAATTATCTTAGTGTAACTAATTCTAGAGCCGTGGATGAAATTACCCTTTGTTAATCCCATTTGTTTCTAGGGAGAGAAAAAAAATCATTATGGGATGGCAAATGTTGGAAACCTAATACCTATAAAGGAGCATTTTACCAAGGCTTTCCTGCAAACCTCTGGTTTAGATGGTATTTGGCGAGTTGTACACTAGGAAGTAGGATGGAGTAAGCAATAGCTTCAGTGATAAGAAGTAAAGAGGACTCAAAAGAGCTTTTCCACCAGGACAGTGTAGTGCCTAAAATTCCCATCACTGATTATTCCTATGTGTGAAATTTTTTATATCTTACATTACATATTTTTTCAATGACTTATTTCCCACTGCATGCTTTTGTCTTCATTATAATCCTAGATCTTGCAGCCTGACAGGCTGGCTTTGCATCACAACTTCACCTTTAACTGGTTGATCCTGGACTTCATATTCCTCATCTGTAAATGAGAACTTAAAACAAAACTAAACAAAAAACCAAGGGGCACCTGGGTGACTCATTTGATTAAGCATCTGCATTCAGCTTTGGTCACGATCCCTGAGTCTTGGGACTAAGCCCTGCATCGGGCTTCCTGCTCAGGGCAAGTCTGCTTCTTCCTCTCCTTCTGCTCCTACCCCCCTTTGCCCCGCTTATGTTCTCATGCTTTCCCTCTCTCTTCTCTCTCTCAAATAAATAAATAAAATCTTAAAAAAAAAAACAAAACCCTACATAGAAGGGTTCAAAGAGTAAACAAAATAATCCATAGAAAAACATAACATATACAAGATAAATATTAAATATTATCACCTAGAGAACAATTCCATCTAAAAGTCAATGTATTTCTTCTCTACAATTTGCAGAAACATTAGAAAAAATGCACATAGCTTGGGATTTCATAAATATTCAAAATAAAGAACAAAAAAAACACCTACAAATAATTTTTAGTTCCTTTCCATTCCATACCTTCTAGGGAGGGCACATCTCCTTCAGCCAACAAGCCCTGTCACCTTTCAACATCTCATTTCTCTCTCCTAATAAATGAAATGAGTAGGCTAAGTGCACAAGCTTCAAAAGTTTTTATTGTTTCAGTTGATGAGATGCTGTTCATTCAAATGAAAATTTCCCAGAAGCTCAACTATTAAAAGCGGCTCCATTTAAATTTGGGAATAGGTTAGGAGCAGAACTGTACCTACCTCACTAGACCAGAATAAAATATGTTACTTCTGTTAATATTCTGTGATCCCAAATACAAATTCAAGGTTCTTCAATACCATACAGGCAAATATTGAAGGCAATTGCTGATAAATGAAGTGATAAATCATGAAGGAAACTTTAATAGCATTATTTACTTAGTGACTTGATTCTGCTGGTTATTTAAAACTAGGTTTTAAAAAAATAGGCCAAAATTTCTTATTGCAGGACACTTCCACAAAGTTATGTGACATCAGTAAATGAAGAGTGTGGCATCACGGAATAAGATCAAGCATTTTTAAGTGCTGTAATTATGGGAAAATAATAATAATAGTTGATAGATACTGAGGATCTAGTTATGTACCAAACAGATAGTTCTAAGCACTCATATGAGTTAGCCCATTTAATTCCCATGACAATACTATGGAATCACATGCTTTTTATGGAAAAAAAAAGAAAAAAGAAAAAATGCTTTTTATGACATTCTATTTTACAAATGAGAAAACTTCAAAAATGTTAAGTAATTTGATCAAGATTATATAGTTTAGTAAGTAGGACTTCTGGGATTTAATCCTAGAGAATCTGGGACTCTACTAATATGTCCTTAAAAATATTTCAAAGATTAGACGAGGACAAGGGGAGATGGAGAGGAGAAGGGGAACTGAGGGAAATTGGAAGGGGAGGTGCACCATGAGAGACTATGGACTCTGAAAAACAATCTGAGGGTTTTGAAGGGGCGGGGGGTGGGAGGTTGGGGGAACCAGGTGGTGGGTATTAGGGAGGGCACGGATTGCATGGAGCACTGGGTGTGGTGCACAAACAATGAATACTGTCACACTGAAAAGAAATTTAAAAAAAAAAGATTAGATGTGATTTTGATAAATAAAGAGAAGAACCCATAGAAGCATACATTAAATAATGATGTAAAATCATATAAATATAAATAAAATGCTTTAAACTCCATAGAGGTTAGAGACATTATTAATTGATAAGGAGTTTTAAACAATTTAGTTTTTCTTTCATGATATCTAATTTTATTTCTATTTCATTTTCTGTTTCATCTTCATCATTCAGTTTATTAATTTTTAAAACAAACAATATTTAATTATAAATGTTTTTAACAAAGCAGATTATTACAAATTATATAAAATATGTTGACCCTTTCAGAGGAAAATTGGACAGAGTGTTAGATTTCATGTTAGTAATGCTTTATTTCCTATAGTACGCCTATAAATAAACTCAAGAGCGTCCACTGTGTGATGTCCTTCCTTTGGAGAAAAGAAACAATAGTAGTTGCTTTGAAGTAAGGACATCGTAGTTTTCCCTTGAAGAGGGCTACTCTACTTTCCTTTGAGGATATCCCCATCTTGTGGAGTCTCCACTGCCCTAAGGGCCTGTCATGTGGTAACTCCCGTTTGCTATTCAAACCAGAGGCTAGAGAGTTCTCAGATAAATACCGTCACTTATGAACTGGGCAAAAATCCCAACTTCCAAAGGGGTGTCTACACATGTTCAGTGCGTATGTCCAAAGCATGTGCCCCAAAGTCTCAACCAGAGAAACGGTAGAATTATTCCAATGGCTCCAAACTGTCTTTTTGAAGTCTTATCTCCTGTGTGTTCTGATTACTTTGGTTTACCAGCAGGAAGACTGTTTTTGCTAAATTAATGCACAGGAGATGTGAGGGAGATGAATGTCCTCCCCATTGAGAGGCAGCAGGAGGGCCAGCTGCGGTGGCAGATGCTGTCTGTTTAAATACCTCCGCTCTCAGCCTAAGTGCCCAAACCTTGAGGAAGACTGCCCGAGGCTGGAGTCAAGGTTGTCAGACTCCAGCACACTTGCTGCCCTGATGGCTCTCCTGCTTCTCAGCAAGAATGTGTGCTTCCTGGTGCCTGTCCTCTGTAAGAGCGTTAAATTCACAACACAGAGGCGTGATAGTCAGCACTGTGCTAGAAAAGAAGTGAGGTTATCTACAGAAGAGACTCTTAATGCCACAAAACAAACTGAGGGGAGCAGGAGGAGGGGGGTAGGGAGAGGGTAGCAGGGTTATGGACATTGGGGAGGGTACGTGCTATGGTGAGTGCTGTGAAGTGTGTAAACCTGGCGATTCACAGACCTGTACCCCTGGGGTTAATAATACGTTATATGTTTATAATAAAATAAAAAAATTAAAAAAAAAAGAATAGACATTGTTCAGGACTCCCAGTACACATGGGCAAGGGTTGTTCAGCTCCCTAGAAAGTAGTTTATGGCTTATTGGTGAATCAGGAAATCAGTTTTGTGAGAGGGGAAAGTCATCTATTTAAAAAAATGAAAATAGATGAAGAATTAAAACATCTTCTAACCATGTATTGTATAGTATAACATACTAAATACACATACACACATATATACATATAAGTTGTGAAGCAAATTAAATTATGACCCACCCCTAACCCTTTTACTTGAATATTACCTGTCCCTATATCATGTTCAAAGTACATGTGGTCCTTTCATAGCCCATGTCTTGCCTCCCCATCATAGTCCAGAAGTAAGTTCTATCCTGAAGGATGTTTCTCATTCTCAATATTCAGAACTACAGTCCCTTATCTGAAAGCCCATAGAATCAGATGTGTTTCAGATTTGGGTTTTTTTCTCCCCAGAAACATCACATAGGTCATATTCTGTGTATGACGGACACTCTCAACAGAGACTAGAGAAAATTCTGTAGTCAAGCTCATTAAGACATCCAAGGCAAAAGAGGCAAATACTCACTCCTTTTATAAAGAAACACCATGAATAGCCTTGTGGGTTATTTTTTGTTTTTGTTTTGCCACCAAATAATAAAGTTGCATATGAAAATAAGCTTCCGTGGGGCACCTGGGTGGCTCAGTGGGTTAAGCATCCAACTCCTGATTTCGGCTCAGGTCATGATCTCAGGGTCCTGAGATTGAGCCCCTGGTTGGGTCCCATGCTGTGCTTAAGATACTTTCTCCCTCTGCCTCATCCCCCCGCTCTCTGAAAAATAAATAAACTCTCTTTTGTAGCTGTATAGATTTTGCAACTGTGGGTAAAGGAGCTTGTGTCTACAGTTAAATTTATTAAACTTTTCTCAGGTACTTAAACCTTTTTGCATTTTGTTTAAGAAAACTTTCCTATCCTGCAATCATAAAGATACACTTTTAAATCTTTTTCTCTTATTTGTAAAATTTTACCTTTCTTAATATATTTAATTCATCTGGAAATTATTTTTATGTATGTTATGAGAGAATATTCCAATTTCTTCTCCCCCCAATGATAAATAATTATCACTGTTACATTTCTAAGACTCCAGCTCGGTTATGTATCTTATTTCCATGTATGAGATCTATTTCTAGGCTGGCTATTCCACTGATCAATTTTTACCCTTGCACAAATACCACACTCTCTTAATTAGCTTAGCTTAATAGATCTGGTAGCTGGTAGGGCAATTCTCTTAACCTTATTCTTATTCATCAGGAATATCCTGACTCTTCTTGACCCCTTGATCTTCTATTCAAATATTATCATAAGCTAGTCAGGTTCCTCAAAAACCTCTTTTGGGAGTTTGATTGGATTTGCCCTGAAACTCTCATTTAATTTAGAGAAAATTGACATCTTAGCAATATTGATTCTTCCTAACCCTGAATATGAGAATATCTCTGCATTTATTTTCTTAATGTCTTTCAGTGATGTTTTATAATTTTCTCCATACTAACATTTCACTAACAATAAAATTATTGCACTTATTTCTGAGTATTTTATAATACTGTCTATATGGAAAATAGTTCCTTTTTTAAGTTGCTTTCTCTCTTTGTTGCAGGTGTTTAGAAATGCAGTTGATTTTTTATTTGATCTCATATCCAGTCACTTTCTTAATTTTTCTTATTAATTATAAACTATCCCTACACCTGTTCAGATTTTCTGTACAGTTATTTGTAAATAAGTTTTGTTTCTTTCTTCCCAAAAGTTTTATTTATTTCTTATTTAAATTTCACTGGTCGCAAACTCCAATGCAATGATGAAAAAAAAAAAAAAAAAGGAAGGAGTGATAGAAGTCCTTGTCTTGTTCCTAATTTTAAAAAGAATATTTTCAAAATGTATCATTAATAATGTTTGCTATAAACTTTTGATAAATATTTATGTTGCTAGGTTGGAAAGGGGGATAATCATGAATGGATGTTCAATTATATGGAATGATTTTCTGCTTCAACAGAGATGATCAAATGGTATTTGTCCTTTAATCTACAAATGTGGTGAAACATATTAATTGATTTTATGATGCTAAAACGACTTTATTCCTGGGATAAGTTCAATTTGATCATGATATATTATCATTTTTATAAAAACCATTGGATTGGATTTGATAATACTGTGTTTTTCATTTTGGCGTTAATGTTCACGAGCACAATTGATCCGTAATTTTCCTTTCACATACAGTCCTTATCTGCATTTGGTAGAAGGATTATACTTACATTAGAAAAGAAGTTGTGGACATTTTCCTCTTTGTTTATTATCTGGAAGAATTTGTGTAAGTTTAGAATTACCTGTTTTTCTTTAAAAATCTGAAGAATTCATTGATAACATTGGGCTTGCTGTTTTCAGTGTAGAGAAATTTTTAGCTACTAATCTGAATTTCTGTTTCTTACTGAGTTGGTTTCTGTAAATTAGAGTTTTCTATAAACCTATACATTCCACCTATGTTTTAGTGAAATTTTTGATAAAAAATTATTACTCTTGTGCCTTGTCTTTGGATTGATAAATACTACCACAGGTAGTGGTATTTCAAAATAACTAACTGTTATTTCAAAATAACTAACTTTTGGGGCACTGGGGTGGCTCAGTGGGTTAAGTGTCTGCCTTTGGCTCGGGTCATGATTCCAGGGTCCTGGAATTGAGCCCCGCATAGGGCTCATTGCTCAGTGGGGAGCCTGCTTTTCTCTCTCCCTGCTGCTCTGACTGCGTGCTCTCTCTTTCTCTCTGCCAAATAAATTTTAAAAATCTTCTTTCTCTTTCATTAATTTATCTTACTTATTATCTAATTTTTATACTTTGGATTTATTTTGTTGATTCATTTCTAAAATCTTAAGCTTAATAATCAGCAAATTAATTTTTAGCCTTTCCTTTTTTCTATTTTTAGCATTAAAGGCTAAATACATGTATATACATCACCTTCAAAATACTCGTTATTCTTTGTTTTATTATGTAGTAGTTTTATTATTATTCTGCTTTAGGTATTTGTTATTTTCCAAACAGATGATGACTGCAAATTTTGTCCTTTAATGTATGATCTCTTTCTTAATAGTATTGAGATCTATGTAATATTATTCTTTGAAATGCATAAAGGTTTAGTATATAAAGCTTCATGTGTAATGCAGAAGAACATGTATTCTCTAATTATTGGCAGTATGGTTCCATGCATGCCCATTAAATCAAACTTGCTGATATTTTGTTCAAATGCTCTCTATTGTTACATTTTTTTTTTCTTCTGCTTGTCCTAAAAATAAGTAAAGATAAAGGGAATTTGTAGATTTGTAAATTTCCCTTGTCATTCTGTTATGTTCTGATTTTATATATTTTAGTGCTTTTTAGAAAGATCCATACAAGTTTAGAATTTTTATACATTTCTAATGAATTGAACTTTTTATAGTTCTATAGGGATCTACTTTATCCTCAATAATGCTTTGTGTTTTACATTTTATTTTTGTTCCATTTTTTAAAAGATTTATTATTTATTTTAAAGCGAGAGAGAAGGAGCACAAGTAGGGAGAGGGGGCAGAGGGAGAGGAAAAGAATCTCAAGCAGACTTCCCACAGAGCATGGAGCCCGACAAGGGTTTCTTCTCATTACCCTGAGACCATGACCTGAGCCCAAATCAAGTTGGTTGCTTAACCAACTGAGCCACCCAAGCTGTTTTACCTTGCTTGCTTCCTTGCCTCTTTTTTTTTTTTTTTTTAACATTCACCAAATTGAGCAACAGAATATTACCAGTTTCCCAGAAGGCCCTTGGTGCTCCTACCAATCACTATCCCTCTGTACTCCCCAAAACAATCATTCACAACTTCTTGTTTTATTTTTTTTGACATGTTTCTGGTTATCTCTCTTTTCATTCTTTTATGGTCAGTCTCTCCTGGTTTTTATGTTTCCCTTAAATTTAATTTGATAATCTCTTTTAACTGGTAGTAGTTAAATTGCTGTAATTGGGAAAATCATTGCATTTTTATTTATTTATGATAGAAATAACTTGCAAACTTAATGTAATTACATGTATTGCTCTTCATATCTGATCGTTGTTTATAAATGTTTATGTTGTTACCTTCACATCATGGAAAGAGAATATTTGCCCATTCCTTCAATTTTGGCGTGGTCACAGGACTTGACTTGGCAAATAGGATGTAGTAGACTTAATGCAGCATAGGACTGAATTATGCCTGTATGTTTCTTTGCTGTAGCCATGAGGAAAACATCCCTAGGTTAGCCAGCGATTTTTGGAGGAAGATGAGAGATACGGAGCAGATCCAAACCATTTAGCTCAGGTGCAACTTGATTATCAATCTTCAGTCCATCTAGAGACCCACGAGCATAGATGCTTATGTGTTAATTCACTGAGCTGTAAAAGGATTTGTTACTAAGAAATTTGTGGCAATAGCTAAATAATATATTCTTATTGATATGCTTATTTGTTTGTTTCTACTATTTTGACTTTGTGTTTCTTATTTGTCCCACTATTACCTCCTTTTCCTTTAGGAAAGATGTCATAACTGAGATTCCGTTGGTTTATTCATTTGCTTTTTTCTCATTGTAATACCTCCCCTATTTCTTTGGAGGTTTTATATTCCTTTTCATTTTTTGATAAATACTCCTAAAATTTTATCATAATTACTAAACAAAGTCTAAAGTTAATATATCTTACCCTTTCAAAAAAAAAAACAAACAAATGAGAATTTAAGAATAATTTGATTTTAATCACTTCTTTCCACCATACCATTGTTTTCTAGTGGGTTAGTTATTTCATTTTTAACTCCCAAATTAGGTCATTAAATTAATATTTTTTACAGGTTGCTTTTTAAAATAATTGTTTAAAGATTTTATTTGTTTGAGACAGAGAGGCAGAGACAGAAAGCATGAGCAGAGTGAGGAGGCAGAGGGAGAAGCAGACTCCCAGCTGAGCAGGGAGCCTGATATGGGGACTCAGTCCCAGGATCCTCAGTCCCAGCGGGAGGCCGATGCTTAATTGCCTGAGCCCCCTAGCCCCCCTCCCCATGCAGGTTATTTTTATCTAGGTTTTTTGTCTTTTCTTTTTTTTAAGATTTCTTTAAATAGTTCTTCTTTCTTCACTCATTATTTTTTCTTCCAATTCAGGTCTTCATTTTTTTTTCTAAAATATAATCTTTAACTAAAAATAAAGGTCTTTTAATGGTATATTCTACCAGGGCTTCTTTATTTTAAATACTTTCATTTTACTCTTGTTTTTAATTTAATTTAATTTAATTTTTAAAATTTTATTTATACATTTAAGGGAGTGAATGAGAGAGAGAATCTGAAGCAGACCAACATGGGGCTCGATCCACAACCCCAGAATTATGACCTAAGCGAAACCAGGAGTTGGACATTTAACCCACTGAACCACCCAAGCACCTCGTACTCCTGTTTTTAAAACTTAGTTTTGATAAATCCTAGTTTCTTCCCACGTATTGAAGATATTCCTCTACTATCTTTTGGCATCTATTATTGCTATAAAAAAAGTCTGCTGTTAGTATAATTGTTACTCCTTCATATGTAATATGTATTCTCTTTCTATTGTCAAGATCCTTTCTTTGTTACTAATATTCTACCATATTGCAAAAAAAATTACTTTATATGATTTATTTTTTATTTATCTGCTTGGAATAAAATGAGGTTCCTGTGTTGTAGATTTCTGTATCAGATGTGAAATATTTTTGGCCATTATGTTGTTTTAAATATTTCCTCGATTTAGATGCATCTTAGTTTGTTATTTTTCTTCTAGCTTCCATAATTATGTAACTTTCATATTCCATCTCTTCCTATTTCTGTGCTGCTTTTTAGGGTGCTTATCTAGATTTATATTTTAGTTCAGTCTCTCTTCAGTGGCATTAACTTTGGTTAAGACATCCATTGAGCTCTTAATTTTAGTGTTTACATTTTTTATATTTGGAAGCTCTATTTGGATGATTTTCAAATATGTCTATTTCTATATATTCTTGTTTCTTAATTTTTTTATTCCGTATTTTAACTTCAAAAAATTAAGGTTGTATATTTCATATCAGCAAATTCTAATATTTGAAGTCCTTGGGGACACACAACCATTGTTTGCTGTCCTTCCAAATCTCTCACGGTGGCTAGTTGCTAGTTGCTTTGGACATTTTTACTGTGAACTTATTTTGTTGAACTTATTCGGAATGCAAAATGCCTAATACAGGCATACTTATATTCAGAAAAGATTTGTACTTACTTCTGTTGAGAATCAGAAGTTACTACTAAGCTAGGACACATTATCCTATTATCCTATTGAAGGGCCCTGAATTAATGAGAATATCAGGTTCATCTCTTCTGCTCTACTGCTTATCCAAGACTTATTCTCCATTTACAAAATTGATGTGTACTTTTGCCTAGAAAAACCTTAAATTTCACCTTTGGGGTTCCCCCCCTTCTATATTTAACTCACTGCTCTTTTGTTTTATTTTTTAACTATCATTTTGTTTTGTTGATTTACCTTAGAGATTTCCCTTACTCTCTAGGAAGAGCAATAATCCATTAAAAATTCTAATAAAAAAAAGTTGTCTAATTGTTGCAGAACCTAAAAGTATACTTAATGAATAAGACTTCAAATATCTAATGACCCACATTATCCCAAAATATTTTTGCTACATAATCCTGTTAAGGCTTTAAAACAATTTTGTTGAGGATGATGATGCATTATCACCAATATCAGATTAGAAAGTTAAATCTCAAGTGAATTATGACTCTGAGGACTCTGACTCAGAATGTCAAGACTAAACATTTCTCAAGGCTGGTACTTTGGAGAGAACCTGGAATTTATGCATTGTAGGACTCTGACCCAAAGAAGCTTTCAGTGTAATGTGACATTCTTATTAAGTCAATATTTGGTTTTCAAATGAAACAAACTTTTTTCCAGTAAATAATATCCTTTTGATATTTTAAAATTTTTATACCTGCCACCTTTAAAAGTTGTTTTAAATTTTCCTAACTTAACATTTAAAAGTTCCTCAAATATTGCAAAATTTGACCAAATACATCAATAGGCATTAGGACTTAATGAGAATTTAACTTTAAAAATTATTTTTAGCTCTAACTTCATGGAGACTGAGATAACAAAAAGCTGGCTTTTTTTTTTTCTCCAAATAAGCCAGTGTTCCACAGTAAGTGATTTTGAAGCCAAAGTGGGATTTCAATTTCTGTATGGATTCGTAACCATAACTTCTCTGGGGAATTTTCCAAGTCTGCAAAATAATACTTGAAAATAAGTACTTGAAAATCCATAGCACTATTCATGTGAGCCTGAGCATCATTAAGCTTTACATGACATATTCCATCTTGCAGACATTGATATAGAAACACAGAAGCATTAAGTGATTTTGGCAAAGCCACAAAAGGTCAGCCAAAGCTGAGTCTCTAGCAATATATTTCATAAGTATCTAAAATAAGAATCATTTCCAGGGGATTCTCAGGCTTAAGAGACTCTGAAATATCTTAGGATGGTGGTTTTCAACACCATCACCCAGGAACTTTGATAAAAATGCAAAGTCTCAGATGCTATCTCACACCTACTAAATCAGAAACTTAGGATGGAGCCCGTCAGGTCATTCTAGTATACCCTACATTTGAGAACTATTACTATAGACAAAAGTATGAACAAAAGACATGATTTTCCCCTTCCCATTTCCCTGGACAAACTGCAGTAACTTTCAGAAAAGAGATGAAAATCAGTATAACGGATTGCAAAGTCCATAGGTGCTACCTGACAATATGGTTTTCTATAAAGTTGCTTTGTAGGACTGGTCCTCAACCTTGATGTCAGCCTAAACTGTCCTGATATTCTTTTAAAAGATTTTATTTATTTATTTGACATACAGAGATCACAAGTAGGCAGAGAGGCAGGCAGAGAAGCAGTCAGAGAGAGAGAGAGAGAGGAGGAAGCAGGCTCCCCGCTGAGCAGAGAGCCCGATGTGGGGCTTGATCCCAGGACCCAGAGATCATGACCTGAGCCGAAGTCAGAGGCTTTAACCCACTGAGCCACCCAGGCACTCCATGATATTATTTTTGAGGTAAGCAACATGTTACTACTAATAAAATAATGACTTTTATAAATTATTAACTTCATGAAAATAGTTACGTTTAATTATATCCTCACAATAATGTCTCACTCAATCATGTATATTCTGATTTATTTCTCTAAATTCAAGAGAAATATGCAGAGTTACAGCTTGAGTGCTACCAACTTGTCCATATCCTTCGGGTATCTTATCTATGTGACAGCCAAGAGTGAGAATCATTAATAAAGCACATGCTAATAGTTTTAGAGCTACAAGATTGTTAGAGTACCGTAATTCTCAAAAATTTTGTACACATTTATAGAATTGTTTTATGTAAACAAAATTACACATTCTAGGCTAACAACCTCCCACAATCTCCTAATTTGGAGTAATTTGAGTGATTAGTACAGAGCAATAAGGGGTATGGAAGAAAACAAGCAAGTCATGATCTGGAAGAAACCAAGTAATGTTCTATTTAGCATGGCGAATTGGGAGCAGAGATAAGGGAATGAAAGATTATGTCTCACATACTTTTGCCTATAGCAACAGCTCCAAACTTTAGGGCATACCAGCATGATCTGAAGGGCTTGTTTTTCTTTTCTCTACCCCAGCCACACAGACTGCCCCAGAAAAATCATGTGACATACCAAAATTAGATGCATTTCAGATATTGGACAGCATCATTTTAGGGGGTCCAACCTTACAGGCAAGTGCGGTCAAGGAAGAAAGTTGACACTAACAAAGACCCTGAGAGAGTGAGTCAGGGATCAAGCATGCAAGAGACCACCCATGAGCATAGGATCACCCCCAGGACAACATTACTGAGGAGTGAAGGATGGTTTAAGCTTAACTGTGCAAGAAAATTTGGGGTAAACTGGTCAGAGGTCAAGTGCCAAATGTCAGAGGTAGAAAATTAGTACAAACCAAGATATGGGAAATAAGATTCTAGTGCAGGTATTATAGAAGAGCAGAGAGATCATCAGAGATCTCTGAATGAAGAAGATAGAATTTTCTGTAGAGGAAAGAAAAGAAAGTGACTACAAGTGAAAGTAATTAAATTTTTGTTATACTCTCTTACATCTGATTCTCTACTTCTCTTTATTCCTAAATACAAAGATGATCTCTATAGTTCTTAACTTTTTCCAGGTTGTGCATTGCTGTAGATAACACAATCAGAGGTTAAGATCAGGCTCCTGACTCCAGAAGCTTACAGGATAAAGCAATAGCATCCAAATAGAGAGAGATCTGCTTTGGGCTGTGACTGAGCAAGCAATTGGTTTTGGACTTACCCTACCACCATAGACTACTATAAAACTCATCACTTTTTTTAAAAAAAATTTTATTTAAATTTAATTAACATATAATGTATTATTGGTTTCGGAGGTAGAGGTCAGTGATTCGTCAGTCTTATATTAATACCCAGTGCTCATTACATTTCTTTCCCTCCTTAAAGTCCATCACCCACTTATTCCATCCCCTACCCTTCTCCCCTCTAGCAACCCTCAGTTTGTTTCCTATGCTTAAGAGTCTCCTATGGCTTGTCTCCCTCTCTGATTTCATCTTGTTTCATTTTTTTTCTCTCTTCCCCTGTGATCCTGTGTTTTGTTTCTTAAATTCCACATATCAGTGAGATCATAATGGTAATTGTCTTTCTCTGATTGGCTTATTTTGCTTGCATAATACCTTCTAGTTCCATCTACCTCATTGCAAAAAACTCATCATGTTTATCAGATATCAGTAAGTGCATGAAATTGGCTCCATGTTACTTGGGCTTTCTGTTTCAGGTCAATTTCCTGGCCTCAGCACAGAATAGTAAAGCTCACCTGGAGAGCAGTAGTCTTCCTAAGATGAGACAGAAACAGGAGTTGAGTGCTGCTGAGTTGGCAGAAAGTTACAGGAGAGATGAGGAAATTTTACTTTTGGCAAAAATAGCAAGAGTTTGTATGGGGCTTCTGCTTAGGTCAATGACTGAGAACTAGGATGTCATGCACAGTGAGAAATATCAGGAGGCCAACCAGAAAATGTTTGCAGTCAGACTAAAAGCTGAGCAGAGATGTTGGTGGTCACACATTTCTAGGAGACACTAGAATTCTGTCCCTGCAAGAGTAAAATCCTAGTGGACACCTCAGGCATTCACTTGGAGCCTCAAAAATATCATGCTGAGAAGAAAGGTCATATCCTAGGACACTGAGGACACAAACGAAATATTTAAAAGACCAACCACGAGAGTATTAAGAAAATATACGAGTAATTTGGCTATCTATTTGGCTATCTAATTCAACAATCTCTAAAGGAAGACAACATTATCCTGACTCCCTACCATATGAAATCTACAGTGTTGCGCATACAATAAAATTTATGAGACATGTGAAGAAGCAGAAACTCTGATCTGTAATCAAGAGTAAAAGGAAGTCAATAAAAAGGGACCTCAGAATGACCCAGGTGTTAGACATAGTAGATAAGGACTTTAAAAGATATATTTACAAATATGTCTAAGGACTTAAAGGAAAAATGAATGTAATGAGAATGCAGGTGCAGAATCTCAGGCAAAAAAAAAAAATTTTAAAGAAGGAATTCTAGAGTTAAAATGCACAATATATGAAATTAAAAAAAAAACAACTTAAACTGGGTATGCTTGCTGGCAATTTGGACACAGCAGTAAAAAAGATCAATGACCTTAAAGATCAATAAAAAGTACACTGTAGAACACAGAGGGAAAAGGTTAAAAGAATTAATGGATTGTCTGTGACTTACAGGACATACCAAGTATCTTCATAGTCTTGATACTTGATAGCCTTAGAGGAAAAGAATGAAGAGAATGGTATAGAAAAAAAAAATTTTTTAAATGTCCCCAAGTTTGAGAAATATGTCTGCTTCAAGAAGATCAACAATCTCCAAACAGGATAAATACAAAGAAAATCATTCTTAAGCATATTATAGTCAAATTGCAGAAAAATAAACAAGACAAATTTAACAGAGAAAGAATGAAGAGAAGAAGTAGCTTAAAAAAACAAAGCGTGAGACTGACTGGGACTGAATTGCTTGCAAGATTTAGTGCATATATCAGAATTCCAGAAACTGTCAATAGGCTGAATGCACTTCTCTGTCCTTGCTTAGAGATTTAGATCCTCAGTCTCTTGTTCCTC
This sequence comes from Mustela putorius furo, assembly GCF_011764305.1. Classification (NCBI taxonomy): domain Eukaryota; kingdom Metazoa; phylum Chordata; class Mammalia; order Carnivora; family Mustelidae; genus Mustela; species Mustela putorius. Next base: position 37,272,430 of record NW_025421998.1, read on the forward strand.
CTCTCTGGAGAGAACCATGGACCTACCAGAAATGAATCACCACACCATATTTGATCAAGTATGAGTGAACCAGCATGCTAGGCACCTGAGCCCTCCAGGTAATGACACGTGCCCCTGTGCTGGTGGAACTGGAGGGCGAGACAGATCCCCTGCTCATCACCATGAAAGAGCTCAAGGTCTGGAAAGTCTCCATCATCATTCGCTGCTACCTGCCAGACAGGAGCTATGAAGACTGGGGGGTAGATGGGCTTATCATCACCAACTGACGTGAAATCAGCTTTCTGACTGTGCCTCATCCTAGTTTCTGTTTCCATGTTCTTAATACATGTAAATAGTAAACTGTTCAACCTTTTGCCCACCAAAAAGAAAAAAAATTAAGAAAAATGTATAAAATTCCTGACGGTGAATTGGTTTACAAGCTCATGTCCCCCATTATTACTTCTTGTCTTTGTGCAATTGGATACAAATGTGCTGACAGGGGGGTCTACACATCCCAGCCTGAAAAGCAAGTAATGCTCCACAGCAATATTCCCAAATCACATCATAGAAGATTAATAACTCTAGTCTCTCATCACTGTGCCATGATATACCAAAGAACTCTCTAGGATAGGAATTCAGAAATTCTTTAAAGGGTCAACTTCATAGTTTTCATCCTTGCTGCTGGGCCTATAAATCAGATAAGGTTCCTTGAGCTTGAAGAATATGCACAAACAGTAAAAATAGGGGGCGAGAGACTTGATGTAGTGCTAATAAAGCTTGCTGCTATAACTGCTGGTCATGGACCATATCTTTGCCAATCAAGTCTTAAGGTAGGGGATGATCTTGCTGCAGTTAATGATGTTTACACTGGTGCAGATTCCTACTAGAATACAGGCGTTCTTCAAGTTGTTACCTCATTCAAGAGCACCTCACTTTGCTGACTTGGGATCCAGGGTTTCTGCCTTGTGATCTACTTCCACAAATGAAGGGCACTTTAATTCAGCCACCTCTACACAGCGCTGGTAAAGCACCAACACCAGTGCTTACAGTACTCCACACAGAACTTTACTGCAACCTGAAGCCAAAGGACCGCAAGATGGGGAGATCATCCAGACAAGCTGAATCTGATCGTAAATCCTTTAAAACATAGAGCTCTAGATGGCCATGTGAGAAGGATTCAACTTGTCATTGCAGGCTTTGAAGCTGGAGGAATGGGACAAAAAGCCAAGGAGGCCTTGAGAAGCTGTGAAAGGAAAATGAATCTCCACAAAGGAGAACAGTCCTTTGATTGTAGCCTTGATATTAGCCCAATAAGACCCATGTGAGACTCCTGACCTACAAAACTCTAAGATTAATAAGTTTGCATTGTTTTTAACCACTGTATTTATGGTAATTTGTTACAGCAGCAATAGAAAAGTTATGCAATCTCTTCTTTCTTGGCTAATTGCCAGTCTCTGCCACTAGGACCTAGGACCACCTGGTTTTACCCCCTGGATTTATAGCTCAAAATCCTCATTCTTTGAAAGATGAAACTGGTACATTTGGAAACTTTACATATAACCTTTCTTACAGACCCAGTTCAAACCTTGACCCTTCTTCTCTCATGGAAGATCCACTTAGAAGACTGGCTTAAAAACACACCTGAAGTGGTCAGGCTTCAGTAGACTCAATGCAGAATAGTTAGAGAAAGGAGAAGAGACAAAGGAATTAAGAGAGGCTGACACAATGGGAGATGGGGAGGAGGCAAGAGGCAAATGATATCATTAACAGTTTAGAATATCACTTACACAGTCCAGCCCTTCACAGAGCCTAAAGCGTCTAGATAAAAAGTATGCTCAATCGAAGTTCAGCTCCACGTATAAACAGAGTTTTAGCTTAAAGTAAAAAAAAATCCTTTAAGCCCCTAAAAGTGATAAATTGCAATCTCTAATATTAAGCTAATTCATGAGTAGTTTGATTCACTTGATTTTCACTAAGCTTTTAAATACGAAATGCATCCACAAAATCAATTTCCCATCTGCATTTCTAGGTAGGAAACAGAAAGAACAGAAGTAGTTTTAACTAGAGGTCATTTATTTAAAAAGGGGCGTGGGTAATAAACTTGGCCATAGAACAGTAATCTGCAAATTTTAAAGGACAATTTTACATGATAACAGAAAATTGTATGTAATCTTTGCCTGATGCTAGAGATCAGCATATTTGTTCAAGTTTGCCACATGCACGTCCTTGTTTTGGAAGTGATTCTTAAATATATACTTTCCCATCCGTATGCAAATAAATGTTAAGTGTCATCAATAGCTTTTTTTTTTAATCTAGAGTAGCCGCCTTCTTCCTCCTCCTCCTCCTCCTCCTCCTCCTCTTCTTCTTCTTCTTTTTTAGTTTACAAACAGGGTCTAAAGATTTACCAAAATCCTGAAAACTAAATGATACTGAATTAATACCTAGAAGCCAAAATAATAATACTTACAGAAAACCCAGGAGTGCTGTTTGTTCAAAAACAAACAAAAACAACCAAAAAACCAAAACAAAACAATTAGGCAAAAAAAACAACAGGCGCGCTGGTTAAAAACAAATGAATTATGTTTTATGTTTTATAGAGTTTGATTCTTCAAATTCCCAGGATATGGAAGACATGGACAGGGACCCCTTTGGAGTTTTTAGAGAATGTAGTTTCTTCCCACTGTTGGCTGCAGAGAGAACTTGAGATCCCCAAGGCATTTCAACACTGCCAAGAAGAATCTCTGTCCCCCACAAACTAATGAGCCCTCAATAGCAGATGTGACACTTTGCCTTTCCTGGGAGAAAACAAGGGTGGCCCAGGTGGAGCTGAATATCAGAAAAAAGCACTGTAGATTTTCACTGTTCTAATATAAGTTATCAATCAACTGAGCTTCCTTTTCCACATATTTAACAGAAAAACTATTGTTAAGGTATGAAATGAAAATTTTTAAAACTTGACACAATATTACATAAAGACGGTCTTACAAGAACACATATATATGGGCTTACATATGGGCATTTGATGTAATATTCCTCCTCCAAGTTTATTTGAAGAAACTCTTGATAAATCAATATAATCCTACAGTTGTATTTTATGTACATACATTACATATAAAATGTTCAGGTATGTTGTATTAATTTTCTTTTTTAAAACCCTTATTCTGTTTGAGTTTAATACCTTCTACTAACAAGACACCTGGAGCTTGGGTTCTACTGATTGGGCAGCAGCTATGCACTAAAACACATATGAGGCAAATTTCCCTACCTTTAGAATAACAGAGGTGTGTAACTCTGTGAAGAAAATGCATTTTCTGACCTAGGAAACCTTTCCCAGACCTTAAAAAAAAAGAGTGGAATTTTTTTCTATTAGAATTTTCTTCTATTACTAGAATTTTCTTCTATTAGAAAAGTTCTAATATGTTTTTACAATTTTTTTTAAAACTTATCATCATTTACATGTGATGACAGACCAATCATATAGAGAGACTCTATTACTCTTTGGTTTAACAGAGACTTGCATTCAGAAGAACATAGTACTAGGAGAGTTGATCACCAACCTCAAAAGCTTTACACTTTAGATATACGGATACAGTGATATACATACATGCATTATTTTTTTTGAAATGTATTGATTGTATATTTATACAACCAGTTGTACTTCTGATGTAAAGTAGTGTCAGGGGAAAATTACACTGGACAAAGTTAAACAGGTCAGGGAGAGTTTATCCAAGCTATTGCAATAGTGGAGAGAGATCGAACTCTGTTCCACAAAAAAAAAAAAAAAGTGTTGGGAGTTTGCTGAGAACCAGGATGAGCTAGTGGAAAAGTACTGGAGAACATTAGTGGAAGTTTGATCATTTAGATTTGTGGAGCACATTCCCAGCTTTACAAATGTTTTCCTCTGTGATAATGTGTTTGTTAGCCCATTGAAGCTTGGCTCCTACCCCTCACTCCTTAGCACACAGAGACCAGGAGACAGAGGTGCTCCCTCCTTTGATGTTTCCATTTCAAAGACATGGTTCCCTGGTCCTTTAGAAAGACATATCCTGAGTTGTAAAACCAGCAAGAAGCTGGGAGAAAAATTATATTTTAAAGGAGCTGAGAAAGAATGTGTAAGTTTTCTAAAGTAAATGCTATAAGGAAAAGGAGATCATGGTTTTAGAGTAAGGAAGACTAAAGTTTCATCAAGGGAAATTGTAAGGCCATCTTGGTCCAGACCAAGAGAAGGGAGACTCTAACAATGAAGAAGTTACTTTCGAATATTATCTTCAAAAAGGAAAGGCAGTAGCCTCCTGGGAAGGAGGGAAAATGGTGCAAGGCTGAGATGGGGCTCTGCCAAGAGCAAGCTGACAAGTTTCACCCAAAGACTGGTAAACAGAGCCTGGGAACCAGAGAGGAAAGTCTGAGCAGCAGTGAGTGAGGGGTGAGGATGGCCCTTAGTTACAGGAAACCAGGGGGTGAAGGGTCTTGACACCTGTGATTAAGAGTGCTAATTTGGCTTAAGAGGTAATTGGGCATTGGTACAGGACTCTGAGAGGGGAAATAATGCAATCAAAGAGAGGCCAGAGGAAGACGACTGTGACAGCTGTGAGGGATTTCAGGGTGCAGAGGCTGCGGCGGGAAGACCAATAAGGAGGTCATTATCACGCTGCCTGGATGTTAGATCCTCCATCTCCCCACTCTTTCCCACTCTGTCCCTTTTTCTTTTGTGAAACACTTTTCTTGTCTCTCCTGCTTAATTATCTTTTCACACTCCAGTTCCTATGACCACCTTTTAAAAAATCCAATTGCCCTTCTTGTTTCTTTGAAATCTCTCCACAAGGCACACTTCAGCCAGAAGATTTAAGATGTAATTAAATCATCAGATCCTTAAGGCAGAAGATGTGAAGCAGTAATTAAGATACTTTCCCTTTGCCTGATCATAAGACCCAACCTGGGACGGTTTTTTAATGCAACATGCTTAATGTGTTTTGGGCTTTTTGAAATATAAATTCCCGGGCCCCATGGCAAGCCCACCAAAACCCTATTGTCCAGGGGTGGGATACATCAATCTGGTTTTTTTGGTGGTTTGTTTGTTTTGTTTTGTTTTTTGTTTTGTTTGTTTGTTTTACCCCAAGAGAGTGCCCAAATGATGGTTATGATCTGGCAGTTTGGGAAATGTGTTAAGGGATCACCCATAGCTGCTGATGCCATGACAGAGGCTTCGTGGGAGAAGGAAGTGTTTAATGAGTTTGACTTTCTGTTTTGGTTCCTGGCGGCAACAGTACATTAGGCAAGTGGTGGCTACCTAATGAATGTTTTACCTGGAAAACTGGCAAAACACAGTGGAAGTATGTCCCTGATAACTGCTGATTGGCTTGAGAGAATAAATGTAATCAGAGAAGACAAATCTGCAGAGCATGAGAATGGCTCTGTAGGCAGGATCACCACATTGGGGCTAGGCCAGATACTGAGCATGAGAGTGAGGTCCTGGACACCCAGCTACTGACCTACTTTTTTGAAGCTGAATTTGTGTGTCTCTTTAGCCCTGTGACAGTATAAAAGGACTATTGAAGGTCAAAAGCTGAATGAGGAATTGAATATTACACCATATTGGTACTGCCAGGTTTACTTTAAAAAAAAAAAAATGTGAAGAGGGGCACCTGGGTGGTTCAGTGGGTTAAGCCTCTGCCTTCAGTTCAGGTCATGATCTTCAGGGTCCTCGGATTGAGCCCCATATCGGGCTTCCTGCCCAACAGGGAGCCTGCTTTCCCCCTCTCTCTGTCTACCTCTCTGCCTATTTGTAATCCCTCCCTCTGTCAAATAAATAAATACTTTTTTAAAAAAATTTGTGAAGATTTTATTTATTTGTTTGTTTGTTTATTTATTTTACTTACTTATTGAGAGAAAGAGAGACTGCAAGTGGAGGGAAGAGCAGAGGGGACAGGGAGAGTGAATCTTAGGCAGACTCTCTGCTGAGGGAGGAGACTGCTCGACCCTGAGATCATGACCTGAGCCAAAACCAAGAGTTGGACACTCCCATTGAGCTACCCAGGCGCCCCAACACTGCCAGGTTTTTATTGCTGTGCCCCAAGTGAATCAACATTGAAAATGCTCCTTTAAAGTTTTGAACAAATGCAAAATGAAAGTATCTCAAAGGAATAAGATTTAACCTGCAGTATTATTTTAATCAGCCCAATTTTCCCCATTAAGGAAGGACATTAATATATCCATCTTGGGCCTTCATGAAAGCAAGTTGAAGGAATCTGAAGAAAAAGTTGAAGGAAGCACTTGGAGTCACACCTAAAACAAGGGGACACTCTGGTGTCATTTGCATTTTTCTGCTAAAGAGCTTACCACCCAGTTTCCCTTGCCTAAGTATACCAGTAGCTGCTGAGCAGAGAGCTAGACAGAAAGGGGCATGCAGTTTGAGTTGGGATTTGAAGGTTGGACTAGAGTAGAACAAGATAGTAACAGCTCTCACCAACATCTATCACTGTCTGGCCAGCTCTGGCGGGACACAGTGCTCTGATTGTTCAAAGATCCTATTTGTCAAGGCCACCATTCTCTCTTCCCAGCTGATCCAGATCATGTCCTGAGAAACTCAGTTATTTTCTTTTTTCAAAGTGTTATCTTCTTTTGGTCAGGACCATTACCTAATCTTCAAACAGAAACAAAATAATGAGCAGTCTCTACAGACCTTTCCATGTCAAAAGTTCTTATTCTCTAAGCATATGGGGAATTATATATGCAAGGTTCATGTACAGAGTGACATGCATGATGCTAACAATAGCCCCATCCTGTCCCACAGTGGAGAACCCTTGGCATACTTAATTTGCTTTTCAAATGCAATGGAAAAATTGAAGGCTCCCCCCTTCTTGTATTTTCTTCTAACACAAATAGTACAGAAGAAATGAAATGACAGAGAAGGCAGGATATTGAAGTTCCAATATTACAGTCTAATATAGACATATTCTAGAAAAGATGTACAGCTTTATTGAAGTTTAAGTCGATATGTTGATTTGATATACTTATTTATTGAGAATTGATTACCAAGTAGCATTCATTAATACCTCTGTCACCTCAATTATAATTTCTTTTTTGTAGCAAGAACATTTAAGATCTGGTCTCTTCACAACTTTCAATTATATAATACACCATTGTGAACTGTAACCATCATACATCAGATCCCCAGAACTCACTCATCCTTTTTTTTCAATTTTAGCTTTATCAAGATATTATTGACATACAAAATTGTAAGATATTTAAAGTGCACATTGTGATGACTTGATATACACATACATATATTGTGAAAGATCTCCCCCATGTAGTTACTTAACACATCCATCAACTCCATATTTACCTCTCTCTCTCTCTCTCTCTCTTTTTGATGAAATCATTTAGTTCTACTCTTAGCAAATTTCAATTATACAATATAGTGTTATCAACTATAGTCATCATGTTTTACATTAGATCCTCAGACCTCGTTCATCTTATAGCTGAAAGTGTGTACTTCTTCTACTAACCCTATATTTCCCGTGCCCTTGCCCCTAGGAGCTACCATTTTATTCCTTGTTTCTGTGTGTTGGACATTTTTTTCCTTAATTCCCCATATAAATGATACTCTGCGGTATTTGTCTTTGTCTGGCTTATTTCGATTAGCATAATGCCCTTGGGTTTCATTCATGTTGTCACAAATGCAGGGTTTTCTTTTTTAGGGTTGAATAATATTCCATTGTAGATACAAAAGATTTTTAAGGCAATTTGTATATGTGCTGCTGAAGTGAGCACTGTAAAGCAGTTTGAATATTTAATGTAACAGAAAAAGAAATGATAATGTATTAGTAAAAATGGTAATGAGAAGAAAAATATGTATGTCTGTTGCATAATATGCTGGATTTGTTACAATAATAACTTCTGGCCACTTTTAAGAACTCCATGTGTTCTTCCTTTAGTACCTTTGATGCTAATTTCTGGTAATTATGGTCTAGAAGATGATGCCTGTTCTCTTATTATTGTGATTAGTAAATATCAAATTAAATTTATTTTAAATGTATTAAATAAATTATTAAAACAAATATGTTAAATTAGTATCTTCCTATTAAAGTAAATACGGTATTTGGTTATGATATTTATGAATAAGGACTATATAGCTTGATTTTGAAACATATGAAAAAAGTCATAAGTAAACTTAAATTGCAAATGACAAGCTTGGAAGAATGTTTCCCAAAGTTAAAATGTCTATATTCTTAGTATCGAATGAGCTAATACAGATTACTAAGAAATATTATTAACATCCTAACTAAAATACAGACATAAGCAGATAATCCTTAGAAGAAAACTAATTATGAATAGGTTCAATGGCCAATTCCATTTTATAATAATTTGCAAATTAAAAAATGAAATATAACTACTTGAGAATATTTAAGATTGGCAAAGGTGCAGTGATAAAGGCAAACTGTTTTATGTCTAGCAAAAGTATTAATGGGCATAATTTTTGTGAAAATTTATTTGGTAATAGGCACTGAAGTTTAGAGGTTTGCACTCTAAACTCACAACTAGAATACTGTCCTATGCAGTAAGTGATGTGAAATGATTGACACAGAAGGGTAATTCTCATAGAATTATTTGTAATAATGAAAAATAGAAATAGTCCAATTTTCACAAGAATAATTGTTGTTACAATAAGCTTGTAGAAGATTTAATGAAACAGGGAAATACAGTATATGACATTGTTTAAATAAATAACATATAAAATACATACAGATTATTTGTTATCTTATGATCCTAATGATATATTTTAAATATATTGACCCACAAGATCTGTTACTTCAGGAATATATATTTGGAAGTTCACACATTTTTAAATATTACAGTGGCATATACTTTCCCCAAATTCAATTTTTATAGCACCTAGAACTCATTATTCTGATGTATACATAGTGTGGGGGATGCTTAGACCCATTTCTATCACAGAATCAGGTCACTGCCAAATTCCCTTGTCCAGTTTAGCTAGTTTAAAACTTTAATTTTCAGGGGCTCCTGGATGGCTCAGTTGGTTAAGTGACCAACTCTTGATTTTGGCTCAGGTCATGATCTCAGGGTTGGGAGATCAAGCCCCATGTGGGGCTCTGCACTGGGCATGGAGCTTACTTAAGATTCCCTCCCCCCCCTCTCCCTCTGCCCATCACACCCCCAAAAAATAAATAATTATAATTTTCATTTTCAGTTGAACAACCATAATTTCTCATACTTTCCACTCTCCCTTCATGTTCTTGGCACTAGATGCTGGTTTTCTTTTCAGAAAAAAAAAATGTCAGAGGACTTTTACAAGCAAATGAGATTTTTCTTACTCTATAAAAGCTAAGAGATTGGAAAGAAATAGAATTTCTTCATAAGAAGTAAACTTCAATTCATTCTAGAAAACTTTTAGAAAAATTTTGAATCTCAAATGCGGAACATCAACTAATTGAGAATATTCATTCAAAGGGGCTGAGAGGAACAAATTATGCTGTTGTAATCCTGTTGAAGGAGTACTAAAGATTTTATTATTGATTTATATAGGCTTTAAATTTTTAAACAATTAACATGTTTTGTTTAAGTTATAATGTATTATAATTATGTATATGTTTATATATTATATAATTTATATATTATAATATAGTTATCATAAAGCAACCTTTGTTTCTGGCCCAACAAGACAGTATATTTAGATGAGTGGATAAAAGCAGGAATTCTGGCTCTATTGAGACTGTCTGGGTAATCTTAAATAAGTTATTTATCCTTTCTGTGCTTCAGTTTTCTCATCTGTAAAATGGGGATGATCAGAGCACCTACATCATCGGGTTGTGCTGATTAAATGGGTGAAGTAGGTGAAGGGCACAGAGTAGTTGGCAGCCAAATAGGTAAGTGCTGTGTAAGTGCTCACTGTAAGTATTTTGTTCTAAATGAATATGTTTAGTTATGAAAACTAAATGGCCTGAAATTTAAAAATTAGAACCAGTTTTGGATAATAGCTATTCCTGAGGACTCATTTAAACATTTTATTTATTTATTTGAGAGAGAGAGAGAGAACAGATGCATGCACAGGCTGGGGGGATGGTGCAGAGGGAAAGGGACAAGGAGACACCCTGCTGCGGCGGAAGCCTGACACAGGGCTTGGGGCTCGATCCCAGGACGCTGGGATCATGACCTGAGCTGAAGTCAGATGCTTCACTGACTGAGCCACCCAGGCACCCCAAGGACTGATTTAAAAAGCATAATGCCACTACTAATTACTTAAATCATTTATTTGGTTTTTACCTTGTGCTAGAGACTATCCTAATCACTTTACATAGATTTATTTAATAATCACAGAAAATGTTATAAGTTGTACATTATTATCCACATTTATAGAGGAAACTGGAAAAACACAGTTTTAGAAACTTACCTAAGGTTATAGAAGACGGAAGTGAAACACCAGAATTCAAAGTCAGATCTTCCTGCCTCCAGGATTCATGTTCTTAATGATTAATTTTTCTGTCAGGTATAGTTAGCCCTAGCTGTAACTAAAATATTATTTATTTTATAATTTAGTTTGTAATATTCTTTAAAATTTTGTCTGAGTATTAGTAATTAAAGATCAGTTGATATTGCTTATTATTTCAGCAAAGAGGTCATTTATTATAAGCAATCAGTAATATTAGCCATGCCTATTAAAAATCTCCTTGTTTAGGGGTGCCTGGGTGGCTCAGTGGGTTAAAGCCTCTGCCTTCAACTCAGGTCATGATCCCAGGGTCCTGGGATCTCTGCTCAGCAGGGAGTCTGCTTCCCTCTCTCTCTCTGCCTGCCTCTCTGCCTGCTTGTGCTCTCTGTCAAATAAATAAATAAAATCTTTTTTAAAAATTAAAAAAAATAAAAATCTAGTTGTTTGGACAATACAGCATACCATTGTCACTATATTTCTGTGGTGACTTTTACCAAGAGGCAATGCTAGGAGGAAATAAACAGCTCCTGATGGCTTACTCTCACAAACTCAACCAATATTACCATGAAAAGATAGAAAAATTCCAATGATATTGTTACAGGCATGAATGCATCATACTGTTTTAGAATCGCTATTCCTTATGTACTAATGTGCCATTTTTTCAAAAGAAAAAAAAAGCAAATCAGGCACAGTTTTGAATATTCAGGTAGTCTGATCCCAGTGGAGTGGGATATCTTAGAAGATTCTTAGAAAGATTCAGAGGAGGAATGTTCTTACTCTGGGAATGGGCATCAAGATCCACTCGCCATTCCCAGATATGTGTGTACATTAATGGGGCTTCAAAATGCAGGACTAGAGAAGAAAAAGGCTCATGTACTGCTTTAAACTGTTAATGAGCAGTCAGGGAAGAGATACTCACCTTGGAACATCACAACTGCTCTCAAAGATGTGCCCAGTATTCGATGCAAGACATTCTTGGAAAACTCTCCATCACTAACAAAAGAATAGCAGAAGATGGATGAAGCTTTGAAATTATCTTGTCCCTAATATAAATTATAAACTCTTCATTAAATCATCAGAATATGTTCTAACGAGGAGTGTTCAGCTGAGAGAGGCTGTTCTGCCACTCTCCATGTTGAGACCATTCCAGGGAGAGTAGATTCTATGATTAAGGTGATTAAGGTAATCAGCCAGGCTGATTCAGACACTCAATCCAGCTGCTGCCAGTGGACCTGCTGGTAATCACCAGAAGAGTGCACTTTGGAGGAGAATTTCTCTCTACAAGTGCTCTTGTGTTTGTTCAAGTTGAAACTAAGTTGGAGAAAAAAACCGTGCTTTAAAGTTTCCTAAGCTGTGCAAACTATAACCTTCAATGTAGTGCGTCCCTGACCGGAAGGCCCTGACCACATACCAGGGATTATGCTCCTGGGTTCTGCATCACATTCTCACTCTCTCTCTCTTTTTTAAAGATTTTGTTTATTTATTTATTTATTTGAGAGAGAGAGATGGAGATAGCGAGAGAGAGCATGAGTGGGGAAGAGAGGGAGAAACAGGCTTCCTGCTAAGCTAGGAGCCCTATGGGGCTCTTGATCCCAGGACGCTGGGATCATGACCTGGGCCAAAGGCAGCAGCTTAACCATCAGAGCCACCCAGGGACCCCTGCCTGCATCACTTTCTCATAAATTGCTCTACACACAGTGAGCCCTGGATAAATTGTGATAAGGGGACTAAAATATCTCCAACTTTCATTAATCAAGATCCCTTAATCTTATGTTTCTTTCATCATATCCACCATCTTGATGGTGTGATTTGAGAGTTGATGAAAGCTACCACTCCTTGATAATTTTTTTTTTCAAGTGCCGTGATATTTGCTAGCTGTATTGACAAAGTTCATTTTACCCAAATGTTTTAGTCCTGGTGCCCTTCCCTTCTTCTAACTACACCAATATTCTGACTTGTGGAAATCCTTCCATTTTTTAAATTTTAGAGCTAGGAGAAAACCGAGAGAGAATTTAATTCAACCATCTCCCAAGTGGACCCATTTTCGAGTGTGGCAGCCACTAACCACATGGGGCTATTTAAATCTAAATTGATTAAGTAAACTTTAAAATCAGTTCACCAGTTGCACTAGTCACATTTCAGGTGTCCAATACCAACACGCAGCTAGTGTCTATCATACTGAACAGTAACAATATGGAACGTTTCCATCATCACGAATTTCTGTTGGATAGCACTGATAGACTAAGGAGGGTACTACTAGTGCCACATGATTATAAGTGGTACACAAAGGATTTTTTTTTAACAGCTATTATTTTGACGTGCGCTCGAAATTATATAACTTATGGGTCAAAGCCATTTTTTCCACGGGCATTATTGCTGAGGATAAAAGCTAAAATGTGCATTTAAGTTGAAAATGAGAGTTGGTTCAAAGAAAAATATAGTGCAAGGCTTACTTAGATATGACAAAATTGTGAAAGTGGTAGGTGAATGAAGGGGGCTTGGGAAGTGGGAAGGTGTTAGATTTTAAAATAAAAGTAAAAAAGAAAGGGTAGAGCTTCCATTATTAGCCTGGAGCATCTTATGTCCTCCTGACAGAGATTATCAGATAAAGTAACCTACCAGGTCGACAAGATGAGAAGCGAGATGTACAGGGCAGAGGAGTGTCCACAGGGAGGGTAGACTGAGAGGGCCATGGTAGTGCGAGAGGAAGGAGCAGAAAGGTCATGTCTGGGCACATCAGGCACTTGTTGGGGAAAGCACAAACAAGGAAAGAGAGTATGGATTTTCAGTTCAGGCAAAGCCAAGAGCCTCATGAAATCCTTCACTGTTATTTACCAAGTTTTCAGGTTTGATGTGTATAGCAAGTGTCTAATGTGAACAAAGTTCCAAAACTCTCAAAACTATAATCTTCCTCGATACTTTCACTGGCTGTGAAATTTTATTAGAGAAGATTTGAGTGGAAAGGTAAGAGCAATCACAATAAAAGATTATTTAATCTCCTAAGTAAATTTTCGAATTTACTGATCCTTGAGCTAATCCAATAAAACCTTCTCGTCTTGCCAAGTCACATTCTGGGAAGCTACAGGTGTTGATGGTGCTCCTCCAGTGATCTATCAGACAACCGCAAGCGTTCGTGACACGGCCAGCATGGCAGTACAAGGGGCTGTAACTCACATATTCGAATTCACTTTTCAAATCCAGTGTCCCCTAGGGAGTGTTTAGTACTTTCAGCTAGATTTAAGAAGTCCAAGGAATCCAAGGATCAGACTGACAGTGTATATGCAGAGAGTAGAAGCTGTGTCTTTACAGCAAAAGCAGCAGAGGAGAGATGTCTTCCTAGAGAAGCTGACAGACAAATGTTACCAACAAGATGTCAGCTGGCAGCTGTTGTGGGATATGAGAGGTAGCCCTGGGAATTCTAGAAACACTTGGATGGATTTTTGGAGGAGAGATTGGAAGGTGTGAGGTACGGTGGTTTTGAAGATGAAAGCAGCTGGCCAGCAAAATCCGATGATAAATGTTAACACAACCTGACTTGTCACCACAGAAATCCACATTCTCAGGTTGATAGAGTTGCACTTGGTCTTAGTCTCGCACAAACCCTGTGAGCATATTATCCCCTGTGAGGTATCATTGCCATTTCACACTAGAGGATCTTGAGGTTCAGAGGAAATATGTTACTCAGCTTGGTCCATCCTGTGGAACCAAAGGAATTTCAAGCCCATACCCTGAATTTCACTGCTATTTTAAGAAGATGAGTTAGAGCAGGGGTAAGTAAGTTAGCAGGCACAGTAGATAAAGACTTTGGGTCACTGGGCCTGGGAGGCAATCAGATTGCATTTTACTAAGGATTGGTTCTGCTTCCTGTATGTAAGCACACAGGTGTCCCCTTAGGTCCAATGATGGGTATGAAAAAACAAAAACCAAAAGAATTGCAAAAGCCTAATACCTATCTCTCCTCTTCCAGGAAATCTTTATCACAAAAGATGGACATATAACTATGTCCCACTAAACTATGTCCCACTAAACTTATAACTATAGGCCCACTAAAGATGGCCTATTTTAATATAAAAGAACCTATTCTAAAGGGACATCATCAGGGGAAAAAAAAAAGTCATTATGTAGTATGATCAAAATGTTTCCCAAAGCTTCAATTCATATTTGTCTAGAAATATCTCTGAACTTGATTATTATTGGGTCTAACATTCACATCAGAAAGAAAGAAACTATTCCTTTTATGAGTTTACTTTCTCTTTGCGGGGGGGGGGAGGCTTTTCTTTTCTTTTCTTTTTGGCTGCCTAGCATCCATTCCCCACCTCTGACATTCCCAGGTCTCAGATTTCTTTAGAGGAATTAACTACACCTTTCTTTTACGGGCAGAATAGCAAATCCAAGTGCCTGCCTTCCTGCTATGAAAACCAAAGAGACTCCTCCTACCAAAACTCCGTCTCGTCACCATACCAGTGTCCCATGCCACCAAGGAGTGGGCATATGACCCACGGTATGCCAAATGAACTTTGCTAGGATTTTGAATCTTGACTTGAGTTGTCCAAAGATGGAAGAAATAGAGTCCACTCTCCCCAGCTGCAGCGCTCGGGATGGTCAAGCAATTCCAATCACTGAGACTTTTCAAAACTGCCCCCTTTTCAGTAAATTCTATTTTTCTCTTAAAAAAATAGTTATTTGAAACTGTTTTGGTTGAATTATGTCCCTTCAAAACTCATATGTTGAAGTTGTAAAACCAGGACCTCAGAATATGACCTTATTTGGAAATGGGATCATTGTAGATGTCATTAGTTAAGATGAGGTCAGGGGCACCTGGGTGGTTCAGTCAGTTATGTGTCTCCCTTTGGCTCAGCTCATGATTCCAGGGTCCTGGGATGGAACCCAAAGTCTGGCTTCCTGCTCAGTGGGGAGCCTGCTTCTCCCACTCCCTCCCACTCCTGTTCTCAAATAAATAAATAAGATCTTTATTTTAAAAAAAGAAGACGAGGTCAGACCAGAGTAGGGTATGCTCCGAATGCAGTATGACTAGGTATCTTAATAAATAAAGAAAATTGGACGCAGACACATATGCAGAAAACATGCCATGTGAAGATGAAGGCAGAGGTCAGGGTGAAGTTTCTGCGGGCCAAAGAAATCTAGGATATTGATCTTGATCTCAGACTTCCAGCTTCCAGAACTGAGACAAGAAGTTTCTGCTGTTTAAGTCACCCAGTTTGTGGTGCTTTATCACAGCAGCCCTAGCCAGCTAATAGAGTAACCAAAACACCAAAAGTCAGGTTAGCCTGACTTTTCTTTTTTAAACATGAATGTTTCTAAAGAGTTTAAGGGAACACATTCATATTAAGTTATTGGTTAGGAAAGACCTGGGTGGCCCGAGGAGAGGAGCCGTTAAACTGGGGAAATCTACATAGGAAGATAATAGGCTGAGCTCTAAATTTAGATATGAATATTTTATAAAATGCTTATTTTCCCTGTAGTCACAGTCTAAAATTTTGAGGAGAACAAGCAGATGATTTTGCAGTTGGCAGATAAAGAAAAGGCTGGAAATAAACAATAATGCAACTTGAACAGTTTGAGTTTAGAAAAGGTATACGATGCACGACTGTGAGGGTAAGTTTCTCTATTACAAAAATTAAGTGTTTTGCTTTAGCTTGTTGTCTTAAAAATGACGGATTATATTCATTATTCTCTCTTGATATAATGTTAGCATCTGCTCTGAGTCAGATGTTAATAGGGTGTGGGCAGAAGGCCCAGGTTTGATCTGATCAAGGTAACTGACTTTTTCTCTCTAGTGCCTGAGGATTAAATGGTCCCTAATTAACTCTTTTTTTTTTTTTCAGTAAATATCTATAGAGTATATATTCTGGGACAGGATAGGCGGGTGAATAAGACCAGTAGGTTTTCAACTCCACCTTGGAGGGAGCAACAAATGACACAGGAATGAATGGTCTGGTGTAAATTGTGGGGAAGTAACATTTCATCTGACAAGTGAAGGTCAAGTGAGATTTAGCAGACTCAAAGCAGGGTACATTGTCTGATGGAGGACTGTCCCTGGCAGAGTAGAAGTTACTGTGAAAGCCTAGAAGTAGACGAGAATACTTGGGCAATATGGAGACAGTGAAAGAAGTTCACCATGGTCAAGAAATGAGACTGGGGAGACCAGGAAAGCTAAATTAAGGAGTGGGAATTATCCTAATGGTAACATGAGGCACCATCGAAGAATTTTAATCTGGGAAGTGACTTGATTAGATTTTCCTTCCTTAAGAAATCATTCTAGTCACTGTTTGGAGAATGACACATAGAACTAACCTAGATGAGTAGAAACTGATTAGAAATCTGTTGTCATGGTGAGCAAGACAGAGATTAAACTAGGATAGTGGTCATGGAAGAGGAGAGGGTGTCATGTCTGGGAGAGGAAAAATGCCATGTTGCCTGACTGGGGAAGTTGCATTTTATACCAGTTTGGCCAAAACTGCCATTCTGGCTTGTTGCCTTTGGGTTCTGTGAGAATGTATGGTAGTTCTAATGTGCCTCACTATTAAAGATCAGTGAACCACCATGGTAGATTTTCCCATGAGACTTGGAGGGGGACTCTGTGATTTCTGGCAGATGCCCAATAGACTGGCCATGACCCAGTCCTTTCATCACTTCTAGTACAGCAGGTCTGGCAAGCTGATAGCCCTCATCTCATCTACTTTTTCCAGACAACTCTTAGAACCAGGAAATGTTGAATTAAGGAAAACTAGGATATGTGTCTCAGCCCCGGGCTTCCTTTCACCTGGGAGTTCTGTAACTTCTCTCCCGAATTGCCTTTTCCTTTTTTCCAACAGTACAGGGGCAGGCAGCAAGTCTACTGGCTAAGCAGAAGTCCAGCTGGGAAATAAAATGTACATGCTGTGCAGCCATCTTCAGAAACACTGAGTTTCCTAAAAGGGAACCCTTTCTCTCCACCCAGAAGTCCTTTTCTGTTGACTGGGGGAATAGGGCAGTTGTATTTAAGAGGCTTATTTTCTGCAAAAAATTGTTTGGTCCCAGCAACGGTTGGTTCCTTGCATTCAGAATTCTGGGTACCTGGTACTTTTCCTGCACAGATTTGGGACTTGCTACAACTCAGAGCAAAAATTAAAATTCTGCTCAACCTCTTGTTATAATAACTCAGATATTTTATTATAAAATTCCTTGAGGTCCTGAATATGGGAATATAAAATTGTAGCAGGACACTTTAAAAATGGCAGTATGGGGCGCCTGGGTGGCTCAGTGGGTTAAGCCGCTGCCTTCGGCTCAGGTCATGATCTCAGGGTCCTGGGATCGAGTCCCGCATCGGGCTCTCTGCTCAGCAGGGAGCCTGCTTCCTTCTCTCTCTCTCTCTGCCTGCCTCTCAGTGTACTTGTAATTTCTCTCTGTCAAATAAATAAATAAAATCTTTAAAAAAAAATGGCAGGATGGGTTAGATACCTACCTTCTGAAAGCATCTGATTGGGCTGTGTTGTCTTAAGTATTGAAATGCTTATATTTTAGTATATGTGCTGCCGAAGCGAGCACTGAAATGCTTATATTTTAAATGTGGCTACTCACTTAGTAGGCAGTGACTATTATAAGTACTTTAATTAAATAATTAATTAAAATTTTATTTAATGCAATTTAGTTAACATAAGGTATATTGTTAGTTTCAGGGGTAGAATTTAGTGATTCATCAGTTGCGTATAACAGTGTTCATTACATCATGTGCCCTTCTTAATGCCCATCACCCACCTACCCCATTCCACCACCCACCTCCCCTCCAGCAACTCTCAGTTTCTTCTCTATAGTTTAGAGTTTCTTATGGTTTCCCTTCCTCTCTGCTTTTATCTTACTTTATTTTTCCTTCCCTTCCCCTATCTTCATCTGTTTTGTTTCTTAAATTCCACATATGAGTGAAATGATACGGTATTTGCCTTTCTCTGACTGAGTGATTTTGCTTAGCATAATTAACCCAATACCCTCTAGTTCCATAAGTACTTTATTTACATATAGAATATATTTTATATTATATTTATGTGTCTGTATATACACATACAGACATACGTGTGTGGGGGTGTATATGTGTATGTGTATAATGTATATATGGGGTTGACAAAGAGGCATAATTAATTGAAAGAAAGGCATTTAGGATATGATTAGTCAAAAAGAAAATTGACTTGTGTGGCTCTCCAGTCCAAATCAACAATCTCATTTTTTTTTTAAATTAAGAGTTGATTTATAAACCAGCCTTTCAAAAAGATGTATTTTAGGGTGATTGTTGAATCCACTGAACTTGAAGTTCCAAAACTTTCCACAAGTCAAAGGTTAGGTATCTCACACAAATGGGCACTGAGTTCTCAATATAATTAAGGCTGCTGCTAATGGCTGTATTTCTGAGGTCACCAGGCTTGCGTGGCTGATTAGATTCCACTTCTAAGAACAGTTACTAAACACATTCTCAATGACAGCAATTGCTTTAAACTCCTTAAAGCCTTCAAAATAGAGAAAGTTTAATTTAGAACTCTTAGTTAAAATAATCGGCAATTAAGACTTCAGGAAATTATGTTTAAATCATTCCTGTAGCAGCCTCGAAAACTTCCACACCAATTCAGAAGTTCCTGTACGATAAAAGAATAGATGGTTCATTGTTAAAACTTTTGAACTTCCTTTTTCTCCACCTTTTTTATTAAATCTAACGCAACCTGGCAACTTGGACGTAACTCTCACTGAGCACTAAGCTCTGGGTAGGTATAGTTCCAGGTAAAGAGGCCCACCCACTGGGACGTCTTCCTTGGCAATTTGATGAATAATGGCTTCTCTTCAGCTTCGTCCTAAAATAGGAAGCCACCCCTATCACAAATCCAAAGATTTCAAAACATGCTTCCTCATTACACACAACAATCAACTTGGGTTTTTTAAATTGCTGTGTGCATTTATCAGCTAGTATTAGTTCAGCAAAAAGGGAACAAAAGCTCACAAACATCCTACACAGTTTTACAAGACACATTGTAGGGGGAAAAGTGACTTAGAAGGATCAACAATATCCTAGGGCCTTGGGAGATGCATTCCTGAGGAGGTGGACCTCTAATACCTGGAGAAAGGGGTCTCATTCCTGGGATGGGAGGACATGCCTACTGGAGTCCTTCAAGCAGGGAAAAGCCCAGTTGGTGGGCCTGTGAGTGATCTCATACCAGGTGGAGGAGCCATAATGCCTGGAGGTGGTGTTACCCAACCCACAGGAGTGAGTGGGGTACCTCCTAATAGTGGCTACTGAGTTGTAGCAGCTGCTACAGTGGCTTTTCCCTCTGGAGTCATTACCTGTTGGGATGGCTCCCCAACTCCTTGGACAAGACCTGCTAATCCAGCAGGAACTTGGGGAGTTGGACAGCTAGCTGGCACTCCTCCGCCAACCCCAGGGCCTCCTGCAGCTCCAACAAGTGGTACTTGAGCAATGCCAGTATCTTTGTGGGGGTGGTCTTGTAAACTCCCCCTGTTTCTGAGAAGCAGTTCTTTCAGCAACTGGAATTTAAAAGATGATTCTGGGAGCTGCCCTTGTGAGCTTATGGCAATTCTCAGTCTTCAGTTCTGCTCCACCATCCCTGTCCAATCTTTCCCCTATTCAGGGTCCATTATTTCCAAGTTACGGGTGCCCTATACATCCTTCTGAAGGAAGAAGGATCCCTCCAAAGGCAGTGATTTCAACACACTAGCCCAATCCTGGCTTACCTTTTCATCAAAACTACAAGCCCTGTGTCCCAAAATCTTTCAGGAAGCCAGAAAGTTGACATGCTTATTTCAACATGTATTTCTACAAAGTCATAATGAGCAGCAATGGCCTGTCTTTCTCAGAAAACATTCGCTGTCATAGTGCAGCCTTCACTTCATAAATCTAAAACAGGGACACTCTGGCAAAGACAGAGGAGGAGATCTTGTGACACAGAGAAGCCCTTTGGCTCTTCCTCAGTTTACCACTTAGTTTTATAACTGGCTGCATGCACATATTTCATAAAATTATATAACCTTAGAGGTGAAAAGGATTAGTCAACACTTTCGCTTCAAAGATAAAGAAACTAAAACACAGAAAAGTTAAGAAAACAGTCCTACAGTCTCTGAACAGCGAGAGAAGCCGGCACTCCTGGCTCCAGTTCTGACGCTTGTCTCCTCATCTCTTAGACTCTGTTGATGAACTTTCCAGAAAAACACATGTGCACAGCTAATTCTATCTGTGATTTCCAATGGGATGAGGGGAGTTGGGTTGGAGAGAGCATATATAAGTGTTTCCAAAAGGCATGTTCAGATTTAAGAACCATAATTAATATCAGACTATACTTCCAAATTAGGAAAAGGAAAATGCTATTGCTTCAATAACAAGAATTAGGAGAAATAACTTGTAACAAGATACTGGCAGGGAACAATTCCATCCTATCCATGTCAGTGATTCTCAGAGACTGATGATGGTGGGCAAGGGGCACATCAAACCCTCCACAGGAAGAATGAGACATCTAGCTTTATCTGAAATATAGATATTAGTTTAACTATCTATCTTTTGAAAGTTGTGATTCCAATTATGAAATGTTTCAAATACAAAAATACAGAAAAAGCATAATTTCACATGTCTCCCCACTATTCAAAACATATTGTTCTGTCACAATTGTTTAATAGGTCTCTTTATTGTTTAACTATTTAAAAGAAGTAATAGGTACAGGCACAGATAAAAATCCACCAGCAGTATGTCTTCCTTCCCCTCTCTTTGAGCGACAGGCACCCTGATGAAGTGTGCATGTATTTTTACCTTTTAAGTTGTTCTCTTTTAACACATATGCATAGATGCATAAATAATGCATATTATTGTTTGATGTATTTTTAAGGTTTATTTAAATGATACTACTAGTGCCTACATCTTTTTACAACTTTTTCTTTTTCATTACATATACTACTCAGGAGGGTTTTGTTTTGTTTTGTTTTGTTTTGTTTTGTGATATTGACATCTGTAGAGCTAGGTAATTCATTTGACCTGCTGTGTAGTAGTTCCTGTGTAAGTAAACCCAACTTACCTGTCCAGTCCCCTGCTAAGGGACAGTTTTATTATTTTTACTTTTTCACTGTTGTAAACAGTGTTGCAGTGAATATCTTGACATACAACCTGTTGTGTACATGTGTGAGAGTTTTTCTAAGATGTATAAGTAGAGATAGATTTTTAGGATACATGAGTGTCCGTGCATACTAATTAATGAAACATTGTTTTCCAAAGTGGTTGTGCCAATTTATCCTACCGCTAAAATTACCTGAGTCTTGTTTCCCCACATCCTTACCAACATTTGGTAATATCAGACTTATCCTTCTTACCTTTTGAGGATGAAATGGTTTCTCACATTATTTTAATTTGTATTCTCTATATAACAATGAAGTTGAGTATATTTTCATATATGTATGAAATACCCCAGTTTCCCCTTCTGTGAACTGCTTTTTAATCTCCTGTATCTATTTTCTAAAAGTTATTTTTCTTTTCCTTATTGATTTATAGAAGACTTTATGTATTCTGAATACCATTCCTCTTGCACTTATATAGATAGAAAATATCTTTTCTTAGAGTGGGTTTTTTTGTTTTATCTTTTTTTTGCTCTATTTATAGTATATTTTGTCATACACAGTTTTTTAATTTAATGAAGTCAAACTTATCATCATTTTCTTTTGTTTTGCTATTTGGGGGGGTTGTTTAAGTAATATCTCTCACTTGAAGTCATATAATACTGTCCTGTATTCGTCACATTTTTAAATGTTATATAAAATGATATTTGCACTTGTTCAATCCATCTGCAGTTTGTTTTGTGTATGGTGTTAAGTAGGAGTCTGCCATTCTTTCCTCTGTGAATTAGCCTGATGTCACAGCACCAGTTAGTGCACAGTCCAGCTTTCCCTCATGCATTTGTAAGGCCACTCCACTTCACACAAAGTTCTTACATAGAGATGGTTCTATCTTTAGGTACTCTGTTCTCTTCTGTTGATCTCTTTGTCTCTCCCCATGTCAATAATACTGCCTTATTCAATATGATGATATCAAAGTTGACTTCTGAAGGGTTGTGTCTCTGCTTTTTATTCTCCTTCTCCTCCCCCTGAGTCTTATTCTTCATCTCTTTCTATAACATTATTTTAGTCCATCCTTAGTGTTTTTTACTTTTGTATGACATTTAGGTCATTTTATAAAGTCCTGTGAAATTAAATTTACTTTATAAATTAATTAGAAACTTGTAATCCTTTTTATATTAAGTCTTTCAATCTTTGTAGATTTTTTTTTTCTCAGTGTATTTAACTCTTCTTTTAGGTCCTTCAGTAGAATGTTGTGATTGTCTTGATAAAGATATTGCACTTCTTTTGTTATATTTACCTTTATGTATATTTGCTACATTTTATGGAGGATGTGAAGATACACTGCTGATTTTGTACATTGGTCTTGCATCTAGAAATCCAGCTGAGCCATTTTTGGTACTAATAGTTAATAGATTTTTCTACCTTTTTTATGAGACAGTCATATCATTGGTGATGTCTTATTTTTTTCTTTCTTATTTGTTCACAGTTTAAAAGTTTTAATTAATTAATTTTTCTTACTGCACTGCTTAAAATCTCCAGTTTAATATTAAAATGAAGTGGTGATTTTACAAGGGATTTAAATGGAGCTCCTAATGTTTCTCCATTGAATATCATTTTGTTGTAAGTTTTTTGTTGATATTTTGTATCAGATTAAGGAATTTTCTTCCTATTCTCATTTTACTGTAAATGTGTGGATTGCTCTTTTTTTTTTCTTTAACCCTGAATGGGTATTGAATTTTGTCAAATAATTCAATCTGTTGAGATAATTATGCCTTTCATCTTCAGTTTCTTTGTATAATGAATAAAATTAGTAGATTTGTTTATTTAAACCATCTTGGTATTTCCAAAATGAATCCTACTTGTTCATGCTACATATTTTAATACATTGTTTGATTTGTTTTATGAGTATTTTATTTATGATTTTACACCATTGTCATAAATGATATTAAGCTAATAGTATTCCTTTGAGATACTGCAGTTCTAACAAGTTGGGGTTTCAAATGTTTACTGGACTCATGAAATGAGTGGTAAAGTATTTTCTTCTTTCTACTCTGAAAGAGCTTGCTTAAAAACTCTTAATCTCACAAAACAAACTGAGGGTTGCTGGGGGGAGGGGGTTTGGGAGAAGGGGGTGGTATTATGGACATTGGGGAGGGTATGTGTTTTGGTGAGTGCTGTGAAGTGTGTAAACCTGGTGATTCACAGACCTGTACCCCTGGGGATAAAAATATATGTTTATAAAAAATAAAAAAAATTATAAAAAAAAAAGTAATTACATATCTTTCTTAAATATGTAGAACTTGGCTGTAAAACCCTCTCTTTAATTTACTTTATTTGAATTTATTTGTAACTACTGATTCAATTTCTTTAACAATTATAAAACTATTCATCTTGTGTGTAGTAATTTTGGTAAATTTGGTAATTTTTCTAGAATTTTTTTTTACTAAAGCTTTCAAATTCATCTCTGTATAGTTTCTGAATACATACATACACACAGATACACACGTTCAGTCTGCAATTAAACTTTATATTCCAAATAGGATTTATCTGCACCCACACTATTTCTTTATTATTGTTGTTCAAAATCTTCTATTTTGGTTCTTTACCACTGTTCAGCTTTATTCACAATATTGTGGGGTTTTTTTTCTGTTTTATTCATTTCATTATTCTTTAACGTTCTAGTCATTTTTTGGACAAATTGTATATAAACTCCTAGGCTTGGAGTTTCCCAGAGTATTGCAAAATTATATCTAAGCTCCAGTGAAGCAAAAGCAAGGGATTGTGATTTCCAGGGGAGATGTCTTCATTTTTACTCAGCCTCTACATTTTCTTTTTCTCTTTCCATGCTGCCTCGGTAGGTCTTATTAAGGCTGTCTTTTCATTTCTCCAAGAGACTTGACTTTAAGCAGTACTCTCAGTGTTACCTTCCCTTCCTTGTCTGGACCCAAGACCTCCTCTTCTGATTCCATCTAGGTGTTAGAACCTAACCATCAGGATTTCCAGGGCCCCATATACCTCTCCCCGAGCAGGATTAGCCTCCCTCAGTTGCCGTTCAGGTTTCTAGTTCTTTCTTCAGTTGTAACTCATGGGGAGAATTCCATTTCTGTTTTGGGGGTTCAGATAGCCAATAATTTTGTTGTCATTGTTATTTTATATCTTCCCATTTGCCAGATGTTTATAGCATGAGGGTATGTCTGTTATCCTAGTTGACTAGCTTGTTGAAACAGAAAGTTTTCAATTTATGTTTTAAGACACATAAATTCAATATTTAGAGAATTCACACTTCTGTTTTTCTGCTATACCATTTATAGAACATGCAACAATGATGCAAGATACTTCATTTTGATTGTTGTACTTTGTTTTTAGAAGAACTATTTTATAGGTGAAAGAACTGAGGACTAGGGTTATTAAATCATTTCACCCAAGTTCACACAGTTATTAAGCACCAGAGGATGCAACTCACATCTGTTTGACCTCAAAAGAGATATAGCTGATTCTCAAACCACTGGGGTTTTCTCCCATCTTAAGCTGCCTTTTTTTTTTTTTTTTGGCGGGGGGAGGCTCTTCTATTGTTAAGCATCATTCCTTTCTTATATACATCTACTAGTTTCAGGGATTTCAGTAAAAATCTGAGGGGCAGGAAAAATTCTCTATGACTTTCATTTTAAAGTGCTCCTTAGACACTCTCTTTATCCCCTAAAAAATTAATAACAATGTTTGAATACTAATAATTTATAATTATTAATATTATAATTTAAGGAGAGAATTAAGGAAAGAGAAGCATGGATTTCAACAACATCCGTTGGATTCTTTTTGAAGGTGAATTCCAAACATGCAAATTTGTTTCAAACCTTCCCTGAGGATTGAGTGCAAAGCAGCTGGCTGGTACTTTTAAGCCGCTCACAGTTCGGCACAGTGGCTCCTAATGCTGGCAGAGCTCCTGTGTCACCAGGATCTGCAGAGCGTGGCAAGCCAAATGAAAGAGGAAGTTTGCAATTAATTAAAAATAAATGAAAACAAAAATCTTCCCCCAGTGGCTTGCTTCTCATCTTGGTTGTAATCCACAATCAACATGTGGAGGCCACGTGGGGCATTTACCAAATGGAAAAGGTATAGGACTGTGTCGAAGAAACCACAGACCGCCGCTCTGGACCACACTAATAATTCTTTTAAATCCTCTCATTCCACCTCGTCAAGAGACACAGCAGCATTTTAAATCCGACTGACCCATATAAATTACCTCTCTACTCATCCGGCTGTGAAATTAACAGTTGAGGAAGACAGGTCCTGTCAAGCTTGCTGTGCCGAGCTGTTGAAGGGTTTAGAATAAATGGGGGGTGGGGACAAGAGACACCGTGCTTTAAGAAAACAAGGGACCCTGGCGAGCTGTGATCAACACAGTGGTCTCTGATACGGTGCCTGCTGTTCTGGAGCCTGGTATCAGCTTGGGAAGGGGGTTCATCAGAAAGGCACAAGTTGTGTGGTGCCAGCTGTCGCGCTGAAACACAAAGTGCTGTGAGCCTGGGGGCCTGCTGCCAAAGTGGCTGGGAGAGATACCACTTACCTCAAAAAGGTTAAGCCATTGGAACTTGGAAAATAAACCCAGAAGTACTCTCCATTCTTCGTGTCACCTAAATTCATTGGTGCCCTGAAATAGGGCACTTAAACTTTCTTGGTCTTGGTTTCCTAAATATTTATGTAATACTGTTTCTAGATGTTAATTAAAAAAAAAAAGTTACCATATAATGAAGCTTCATCAGTAAATCATTCTATAAATCAGTAAATCATCCTATAATTTTGTGTTGTTTGACGATATCATTTAGAAGAGGTAGAATGAACCTCTTACTTTCAAACTCCCAGAATTTATTCCACAGCCTCACCAATCTCCAAAATGACAACGCCAATAATTTTTTTTCCTCTATCCTTCCATGTGTCTACCTAGTCTGATTAAGGAGAATTGGCTTTATCTTTTGTTCTGCATCAGAAAAAGACGAGTCTTATCATCAAATTCTTACACATTAGAAGTTGAAACACAACGGGGTGGGAAGATGACCTTGCCAGTTCTGCTTTGGGCACATGCCTGTGCACGCCGCCTGCACACACAGAAATGTAGGCTGCTGTAAATGCAGCAGCACCTATGCACGTTTTGGCCTGCAGTCTGTGTGAGTTGGACACATGCCAGCTCGGAAGGAGTGAGTAGGCGAAGAATAGCTTTGATAGCACTGCATCCCAGTAGACCAGAGAAGCGCAGGCAAGACAGTTACTTCATGATTGCTATTAACCATTTTATTAATATTATTGATATGAAGGATTAAGTTGGTGACCTTTCATTTGTCACCTGATGTTTTCTTCAAAAAGATTTTGGACAGATTTTATTATCCCTCTTTCATAGATGAGCTACTTTGGCGCAGTAATGTCATGTAATATCAAAGATCACAACTTATAAGACAGAACTGGAATTAAAACCAAAGTTTGATGCCAAAATGTCACAAAGACTTTCAACTCCAGAGTCCTTTGTAACTCAGAAGAGAGAAGACTAACACTGAAACCATAATACCACTAATATTATAGTAGGCAATATACTCCTTTCCTCTTCTCTTTCCCCAAACCCCTACTTCCAAAAGAGAAAACAAAATCAAGAACATTCTAGAATGAATGACTTCTGCTCAGACAACTGAAACTGAAAACCCTTGAAGATCATTGCCCATATTCCTCTTTCAAATAGAGAAAGCTGAGACTTAAAAATGGTCTCAGTCTCTTATGACAGAGCCAGGACTAGAAATAGACAATTCATATTCCCAGACCAGCACTCTCAATTTCATACAAAAAAAAAAAAAAAAAAGAAGAAGAAGAAGAAGAAAAAGAAAGCATTTTCAAAATCAAGAAGTTGCTTTCCTGATTGTTCACCTGCTTCCATAGTTATTAGTCCAGACACCCTAGAATAATTTGGAGAATGGCAAACTTTTCTTTCTTTGTACACCCAACGCATGAGTTTATAGTTAGTGCTTTGTCTCACCAGGAAGGAGAAAATCAAAGCTATTAGAAAATGTTGTGTCACTTTTCAGAGAAGGCTGTATTTTGACATCAGTATATTTTTCTTTTCATCCTTAGCTCTGACAAGGAAAGTTTTGAATGAGGTCAGTGATATGAATTTTACTTTAATTTTAACTTCCCGAGTGAGTTAGTCTGTAGAGTTTCTATTTTGGTAATTTGAGTTTTAGCAGTTAAGTTGTACTCTGATATTCTGTATTTCCTGAAATTAGACACGGGAGGGAATACATTGGAGACATGAAGAAGTCTCCAAAGAAGAAATTCATAATCTTCAAGCTAGAGAAAATTTGATTTACAGGAAAGTTAAACAACAACAAAAACCCCAAGCAAAATAAATAGGGATGGCGGGAGCAACTCTGCCTGTGCAGTTACATACGAATAAATGAGCTGACATTCATATTAGAAATTTAATCCTACTTTGAAAATGCAATTGAAATTGATTCATCTTTATTTGCGTTTCTAACCAAAGTTAAGAAAAATGAGTTTCTAAAAGTAATTTTCTGGGCCGTTTTCTCTCAGTTTCAAATGCATCCTTCTTTATTTTTTACTGTTTGGGGAAACTAGGGCTGGGGAGGTCTGCAAAACATATTTCTCCTTTGCTGGCTGCCTTCCTGCTGGGTTGCTCAGCTAGGAGGTCATGGAGGGAAGCTGAAGATTGGAGAAGGGGAGCAAGTTATTTCCTCTTCCTCTTGGGTTTAGTCTGAGGCTTCCTTTGGCACTCTTAGAACCAGGGTCATCATCCTCTTCCCAGGGATAAGAGCATGAGGGAGGCAGTTCCTCAAACTCAATCACTGAGCCCCAGCTAAACAGAGGCTGTCCAAACTGCTGTGGGGCCAGCACCAGTGGGCACCACGGCCTTCCCTGTTGCCTGATTGCCAGCATCAGAGGGCTCTTGAGCCAGTGAGGTGTGGCAGCAGCCTAGCACCTCTCCTCAGAAGTCTGAGGGTCAGTTCCACAGAGTTCCCTTTTAGGCTACTGGGAACGGCATCCTCTCTTCAATCCCAGCTCTGCAAGGTCCCCTTCCCAAACACTGGATTCCCCTGAGGATCCCCAGCCCTAGAAGGATAGCTGCATCCTGTAGGGATTACCTCTGTGTGTTCGCTTTTTTTCAGTCCTCCAACCCTGGTTTAACCAGTTCCCTATATTAAATTATTTTGTGAAATACCTTAGCATGTTTTTGGTTTTCCCAACTATACCCTGACATAGAAGTAAAAATGAGAGAATATGTGGAGAAATAGGGCAAGTTGGTGGCCTAAAGGAATTGGAGTGAGGAACACTAAAACTTGAAGCTTATAACTATTATTTTAAGATTTAATGAGAACATGAGGGAAGGAATCTCTCATTTTCTTAAATGCAGAGGTCTTTAGTCTTCCAAGACCTGTCATGTGGTGGAGAGTCTTTAATAGTACTAGATACCAAGAGGGTAGAACTAAGGGGTCCAAAACAGGACAGCTTGGCAAAGCTGATTTTCCTTTTCCATGACAAAGAACTTTCTGACCGTTAGCAGAATCCTAAGCTGGGAAGATCAGTGAATAGGACTATTGAAGAAGAGATTCAATTTAATATTCTCAAAACCCAAGATTCAATGCTTCTAGCAACAGCTGACAATCAATAGAAAGGTAGAGGGGGACTGTGCATTGGAACATCCTTATGCTAAGTTTCATATTTCACTCCAGAAGCAACAGAGACCAATCCCATTCCCTGTCAGATCAAATCGATGACCCAGAAATTGATCTCAAAAATGCCTGGAAAAATGCAAATGATAATTGACTAACATTGTTGCCTCCTATATGATACGCCAAAAGCAATATGAGAAGTAAGTAATTTTAAGAAATCATGCAGGGTTCTATAGTCGAGTGTCATCAGGGGGGCGAACTAGCCAGTATGTGATATCAAAGACTCTGGAAACTGGAAGCACAACTCTTAAAAAAAGAAAAAATTCTTCTAATATTCGAGTGTAACACTGTTCCGAGATTTCCTTGCTCAGTATCACATTTATGTAAACTTCCAGTCAGGAATATCCAAAGATAGCTGAGGGAGACCAACTCTCTAATCAAGTTTAAAATAGAACAAAAAAGTGAAAATGAAAACACAGAGACCTTCTTCTGGTCGGCAGGTGTTCCTGGATGCTGCCCCTCTTCTTTTTAAAATTTTTATTTAAATTCCATTTAGTTAACACAAAGTGTAGTACAGGGGTAGGATTTGACAATTCATCAGTTGCATAGAACACCCAGTGCCCATCACAAGTGCCCTCCTTTATGCCCATCACCCAGTTACCCCTCATCCCAACCCCCACCCCTCCTGCAACCTTCAATTTGTTTCCTAGAGTTCAGCATCTCTTATGGTTTGCCTCCCTCTCTGTTTCCAACTTAGTTTATTTTTCCTTCCCTTTGCCTATGTTCATCTGTTTTGTTTCTTAAATTCCATATATATGTGAAATGAGTGAGTATTTGTCTTCCTCTGACTGACTTTATTTCACTCAACATCATACCCTTTAGCTCCATCCACATCGTTGCAAATGGCAAGATTTCATTCTTTTTGATGGCTGAGTAATATTCCGTGTGTGTGAGTGTGTGTGTGTGTGTATCACACTTCCCACTAATTTCCATAAAGTCTTCTCCTCAAATCCATGCACTTACTCCAATGCTCTGAATATAAACTTTTAAGTTCTGTGATACAAGTTTGGTTGACCTTTTCCTCTTAGCTCAGAAGTACTTCATAGTATTCACGCCATGAGAAATTCCCAAAGAGCAGTGGCCCTTCGAGGTAAAGAGAGTTAGTTATAAACGCCCCAATAACATGTTTGTTCAATGTTTTCAAAGGCTATCTGAATGTCATGTGTTGGCCCCTCAGGAAGTTTCTGAATGTAAGTAATTAACACAGATAAAGGGGAAGGAGAAAGTCACACATCTTGCCTTCTTTTCATTCCATCTTTCTGTCATCAACCCCTTACCTCCCTAAGTGCTAGAATTCCCTAAAAGCAGTTTAGAATTTATGCCATGGGACTTTCGTTTGATTTTGGGAAACATTTATGCCCCTTGAAAATCTGTTGGGAAATTTCAGTTTTCACCAAGAAGTTTAAATCAGAAATCAATGGGGGGAAAAGTGCAATGCAAAACAGCTAAAGTTGAGCTCAAACCCCAGAGCCTAAGGATAAAGCTCTGTGCAATTTTAACCATACCCTTCATCCAATATATATTTACAAATACAGATATGACAAGACCCAGCCAAAGAACTAGCATTATAATGTCACTTCTGAACAGCTATTTCTTAACATACTGAATGGTAAAAAGAAGTCTCACTGCTTGTTTGCATCCTTTGGTAAATGGATTCTTCCACATCTCTATAATGCATTTACATATGATGGCTCTTTGAAATTTTGTTTTGGTATGGTTCACTTTGTTTATTAACACAGTGGGCTTCAATTTTGAGTTTCCCTTAAAACTTGCCTAGAGAATGCCAAATGCTGGTTTGGGAGACCTGCAGTCAGGTCTGCATACCAAAAGCAGAACATAGCTAAATGCAAAATGAGGGAATTTAATCAGCACCTCCACAGATTTGTTAAAAGTATGGGTGGTTAGTGGGGCACCTGACTGGTTAAGCATCCAACTCTTGATTTTGGCTCAGGTCATGATCTCAGGGTTGTGAGATCAAGCTTTGTGTCAGGCTCTGCTTTGGGCATGGAGCCTGCTTGAGATTCTTTCTCTCACTCTCCCTCTGCCCCTCCCCACCTCCCTACTTTATCCCCAACCCCATTCATGTGCTCTAAAAGAAAAAAAAAATTGGGGTTGCTAGTTACACCTCTTCATTTAAGCAAAAATGGACTCTTATATGAGTAGCCTGTGGATTCAGAGCCAACCTACAACTGACCTGGAGGGCAGTTGTTGCTTTCCCTAAAGTTCTTACCAACACATTAGGCTACCATGGCCAGTTTGGAGACCCACATGTCCACTGACCTAGAACTGATGTCACACAAGGACACAGGCTGAAAGCGATCATTGGAGTTATTAATTTGATAAGAGATATGTTAACCACATATAAAGACAGTGATACAGCATCCTTAGCTTTGATTCTGCAGAATGAAATTAACTTTTTATCTTCACCTTTGTGAATGTTTCTCATTCTTTAAGACTCAGCTCCAATTCTACCTCCCCCAAACAAATCTTCTTAATTATACTCAATCAGTGTTCTCTTCATCCCCTGAAGTTATAACATATAGTACTTGCCTGGGTTAGCAATTATCTTGTCACAGGCATATTGTCACCTCCCCAACCAGGTATTACATTTCTTTATATCTTTCAAAATGCCTAGCATAGTGATAAAGACATAGTAAAAACTCAAAAATACGTACTGATTAGATAATCAATTGGTTGAAGGTTTTATCCAAAATCATTTAAAATACTTCCTCCAACCTTCAGTCTTTTTTCTTTGCAGGGAAGATCTGGATTTTTTTTTACTTTACCAGTTTGGCTTTCCAGTTTACTCATGAGTTGTACGTGATTTTGCCTTGGTTTACACATGTAGACCAGGGATGATATTCAAAATATTTAAAATATATTGGGGTACAGACCAATCAGAATGCAACTGTTTACCAGAGGCCACCTATTGTGTCAGGCATTAACCCTTTGATGAATTACAGGCAAGGCTCAGGTATGTAAGGGGATGGCCCAGAATGGCCAGAACCACTGGAACGTACTAGCATGGCAAGGTCTCTCTCTACCAACAGAAATGCAAGTACTTTAATAGTTTTCAATAGTTTAACAACTAGTATTGCTAGAATGGTGCAAACTAATAATTACCAGCCTGGCCCTGAAATCAGCAGCAACAGCAAGCAGGGAAAATAAGCAGCCATCAGGCAGGGTCTGTAGAGAATTGAGTTCCCACTCTTAGGTATAGAGGTTTTAAAAACAAAAAAACAAAACAACAACAACAACAAAACAAATAGAAGAATTGCCCATCCTTTTTCCTAGCTTTGTGTTGCCAGAATTTGCAGGTACTTTGGAATTAGTTGAAACTATCATAAAATTTGTTTCTAAATTACAGTTTGCAGTAATTTATTTTAGTATTACCTAATGGCACTTAGTTTTGAATATTTGTATTTGTCATTTTCTATGCATTCACTGACTCAAATGTTATTATGATAACTGTTATCTATGTGCACTCTACCTTGTTTCAAGAAAAATGCTTAGGAAAATTCAAAAAAGATCCCATGCAATAAGATAAAATATTTGTGGTGTATGTGGGATGAACTAGATAAAAGTAAAAGAAGAAAAGATAGAATTAGGAGTGATGCTTGTATTCAGAGTACTTGCTATAAGGTCTGATATATTTGCAAAAAGCGAGCTATGAATTTGGGCTCTAATCTTTCTAGCAGATAAAATGCAGAGGGAAACATCAGTTATAAAATATACAGAATCCATCGAGATAAAAACAAACCAATTGCTCAGAGAAACACACTGATTCATTCTCCTGAGACTGCTATCAATAATAAAGGTGTTTGCTTAAAATGGAATTCTTTTACACAACTACTTTCTTTAATCAAAAGCTTGGTGTAAAAAGCTAATAAACAAAAACTTTGACTTTTGCAGGTTTCCCCCTTACACTGAACTTAGAGTTTATTTAAACCTCTCTTCTCCCAACTAAGTTCTGAAGATGATCCAAACCCTTATTAGTAAATAAGCCAGTCTTACAATTTTGAATATTGGATTAAGTAGTCTAGTCCTATTAGAAGTGTTTATTCCCTCTTAACTGTCAAAACCTGAATGAAATAGATGTAGATTTTTTTTTAATTTTATGTCTTTTTTTTTTAAGATTTTATTTATTTATTTGACAGAGAGATCACAAGTAGGCAGAGAGGCAGGCAGAGAGAGAGAGGAGGAGGAAACAGGCTCTCTGCTGAGCAGAGAGCCCGATGTGGGACTCGATCCCAGGACCCTGAGATCATGACCTGAGCCGAAGGCAGCGGCTTAACCCACTGAGCCACCCAGGCGCCCTATAGATGTAGATTTTATAACAGGTTTTTGGCCCTTAGATCTCCTAAAAGAAAACAGTAGTCAAGCATCAAGGACAAGCTTGTAAATATGCCACAGCATTGCCAGCCTCAAGCCTGGAATCCCATTTTGAGCAATTACTAGTAGTCCTGTTTAATTTGAAATTCAGTTTATGTGGCTCTTAATTCTAAGCAACTCTGCTATGAGGGAGAACCTTTTCTAGTATATATTTGGGATATGTCCCTTTGTGTTTCTGAAGAAGAGATGTGTTTTACAACTTTTTTGTGATAGGTTGGTGTAATTGGCTTCAGTGATTCAGAAACAACATTCATTTCTGAGGCATTTATGGAAAATACATATTAATAAGCAAAGAGTCTCCTTCTTTCTCTCTTCCCCACCCCCCAACCCCATTTCCCAAGAGGCTTCTTGGAGGAAACTGTAAGGTGTGATTTCTTTCAGTCATTCCATCATGCTCTCTTTTCTCATCTGATATGCTAAATCAGATAACTGCAAGGAGCAAAGATAAGGGCAGGGTTGGAAAAGACATGGGCATTTATGTCTCACTGTGATCACAGCCTCCCTGACGGCTCAGTACCCAGAAACCCAAAGTCCAGTGGTTGGTACTGCCATGCCTGGGAGGCATGTAATTAATGTGATGCAGTGGTGGTGAGTGAGAGAACAAAATGTGTGTCGTTTTGATCATCTTGCTCTTGCCCTGCCAAATCATCAAACCGTCTGAGGCTTAGTTGATTGTTACGGTTGGTTTGCAGAATACATGATAAGGCTGAAGGAGGTACATTTTCAACTTTTTCTAAAATTCAGAATGGATCATTAGTATTACCTTGCTTACTTTAATTGTTCTGAAACTATAGAGGACTTAAGGAACTATACAAAATTATTTAGTTTAATGAACTCAGTTTTCAACTTATCTAAGTCACTAATCTTATTTCCTTTAATAAGGGCATGAACAGAACTCCCCCGGCTCATTAATCCTGAAATCAGAAGTCGACTCCAAAGGGAGTAGTACTTAATATACTTAAAATGTTGAACATTTTTACAGCCCTTTCTCATACAAAGTCTTATTTAAACCTATCTTATGAGAAAGGTTTTTGGTTTTTTTTTTGTTTTGTTTTGTTTTTTAGCTTTGAGAGTTTTTCCCTTAGCACAGGTACCCTCAGTGGGCATATAATAGAGCCTTAACAAGCACTCATTGGCAGAAAAGGAAGGAAGGGAAGAAGGAAGGAAAGATGGAAGGGTGGAAGGGAGGGAAAGGTTCCTTTTACATGTGAGAAAATTCAGAGGAGTTAGTGATTTGTCAACGCATATTGGGCTGGTGGGAATAACCTGAAGTCTTTAACCCACTGAGCCACCCAGGCGCCCCTAACCTGAAGTCTTTAAATCCACTGTTCTTTATTGCTCAAAATGGCTTTTGCTCTGCCTTGTATATAAAATTTTGCACTTTGTGGAAAATCACAATACCATTATTTGATGGTATTGATCTCCAAATTGTTGTTCACTGATAACACTTGATTTCATTTCTTCACCAGTCTCTTATTGTGATAATTTTTATGATTATACTGTAATGAAATATTAACTCTAGCCGCAAACATATCCCAAAATTAGACCAACATTTTTGAGTGTTACTAGCGGCTTTAAGGCATGACTTCGGTATTTAACTTTTTATGCTAATTCTTAATTTGTTTCCAAGGCTTTGAGCAGAAATTTCTCATTTGCAACTCAAATCAAAGGGGCATGATTCCTTACTTTTTTATTGTTGCCAGTTTCTCCATGTCACTCATTTTAGCTCCTAAGCAAATAACTGAATTTCTCAGTTATATCATAGTGAAATATCATAGTGAAAATAAGAATACTTAAAGGTGCAAGACATATACATGGAAGATAATGTAGTTTCCTCAGGCTTAAAAGTGAATAATAACTCAAATGCTGATATTATTCGTTTCATACTGTTGTTGATTGTGCAATCCCACTGTTGCAGATTAAACTGTATTCCCTCAAAATTTGTATGTCCAAACCCTAACCCCCAGTGTGATGACATTTGGAAGCGGGACCTTTGAGAGGCAGTTAGGGTTAGATAAAGTCATGAAGGTAGGACCTTCATTATGGAATTAGTGGCTTTATAAGAAGAGGAGAGAAAGATACCTCTCTCTATATCATGTAAAGAGGGACACAGCAAGTAGGCTGCCACCTGCAAGCCACGAAGAAAACTCTCTTAGAACCAGGATCAAACCAGCCTGAACCTTGATCTTGGACTTTCCAGCCTCCAGAATCGTGAGAAAATAAATGTCTGTTGTTTGTGCCTCCCAGTCTATGGTATTTTATTATAGCAGCCATGTGCCAAAAATTTTAATTTAAAATCTAAATTATATTTAGTCCATAATTAGTGAGATGATTAAGACTGTGTTTTAGGCCTTTAAACATTTAGCAAATGTTTCCTGGTCATCGTCATTATTAATCTTTACCAGTGTCACAGGTAACATGTCAGGAGTCTCACCTCCTTTTCGTAAACTAACTTGATGTAGGCCAGGCTATTAAAATATCATGATCGTTTACCAGATTAGTCACTGAGCCAACCATAGTGACCAGACTTCAATTTGGGGGTCAAAGCTTGTTTCTTCAGACTCACTTAGACTCATCCTTTATGAGTCATAGATTTCTGAAAAGGGCATTCAATAAGGAAAGTGGTACAAATTAAATTGCCCCTACCTCCTGGACCTTGGTCATTTTTCTATAAATGACCTATAAACTTATATGAATGACCTATAAATGACCTACAAACTATAGGTCCTAAATGACCTATAAACTATAAATATATATAAATTTATATAAAATATAAATATAAACCTATATGAATGACCTATAAACTATAGGTCCTAAATGACCTATAAACTCTAAATAATATAGCATTATATTTTTACATATCAAACTCTCTCTCCTGGGCCCTGGACCATGTCTTATGTGTTGTTGTTTTTCTTCTTAGCACCTGGCATGGAAACTGGCACAAAATGAACCTTCGCAATTGTTCGGTGAGTAAATAAAGGACTGAATGAAAAGACTGACTAACATATAAATGCAACACGAGAAAGCTATTAAGAATATGGGCTTTGCAATCAGGCAGCATAGATTCAGATCCCAGTTACGTCGCATCCTAGTGAGTGACCACACTTCACTTAATTTCTTTTCCTCCTCTGTAAGATGGGGCTGGTAACAGTGCCTCACTGAAGTGAGGAAACAACAAGGTAATGCACATAAGACTTAGCATAGTATCAGCATCACAGATGTTACGTGCATGAGTTGCCCCACCTCTAACTATCTGTGTTGCCTCGACATAGTTTCTCATCCCTCTTTATCTTAATCCATGGTGGAAAAAACGGGGGTCATGAGGTTTACCTTAGAGGAGTAAAAAAAATTCAATCAGAGAAGATAGTGAGCTTGAAAATATAATACAAATGCTAGGCACAAATGTTATTATTTTACTGTCCAAAAAAAAAGGAATCTCTTGGGAAAACTGTAGGAACAAAGTGTAATGAGTATCAAAATGAAGTTTGAGAACCAGGTTCTAATCTTAGCTCCACCATCCTAACACTAGACAAGGAGCGTAAGTATCCTGGGCCTCTGTCATCTTGTCTAGAAAATAAGATGGTAGTCTAGATCATTTTTCAAATCAATTCTTGTCTAAAATTGTATCAGCTTAAATCACTGTTATTTATACAATCTGAATTTTTATCTCTTGCTTGAGAATATGGCTATAAAACATTACCATATCTCTCTAAGGGAGATGAGTAGCCAACAGGTGTTTTAGAAATGGGTAAACTGGGACGCCTGGGTGGCTCAGTTGGTTAAGCAGCTGCCTTCGGCTCAGGTCATGATCCCAGTGTCCTGGGATTGAGTCCCACATCGGGCTCCTTGCTCCGCAGGGAGCCTGCTTCTCCCTCTGACTCTGCCTGCCACTCTGCCTGTGCTCGCTCTTGCTCTCTCTCTCTCTCTCTCTGACAAATAAATAAATAAAATCTTTAAAAAAAAAAAAAGAAAGAAATGGGTAAACTGAAATGCTGTGTGACCAGTCCCTAGCCTAGCAAAAGTCAGTGGTGGAGGACACAGATTCAGACCAAGAGATGCCTATGCCCTGTTTAGAAACTTTTCTACTGAGTTTCAACTGATTCTATATTTAAAATTCTCCTGGTTAAATAAGTTATGGTACCTGTAGAGGAATACAATAGACTCACTAAAATGACCTGGTAGAAAAGTTTTAATTAGATATAACGATATTGATGAAAAATTGTCCCCAAATGAACATATTAATATCCATTATGGACAAAAACACAGGCACGTGAACACACACCCACTCCACACGTTAGTGATAATAGCAGTTTCTGGTCATGAAAGGACATGAAAACTCATTCAGATGGGGGATATAGTAAGAAATTGAAAATACATTAAAAGCACTAAGGGTCAGACTAATGGATTGAGTTAAGTGTCTCTCTACAGGTGCACAGTTCTCTAATACTTCTGATTCTATACCTTGTTTGGAAGCTATAAATGTGGGAACTATTGCTTGCTCAACAATTTTTTGAGAAAATTAATGGAGAAAATATATACTAAAGCCTCTACCCCAGTGCCTGTCCACACTAAATGTTGAAGAAAAGCTAATTCCCTTGGATTCTCTGCGTGAAGCTCTACTTAGAAAAGGCAAAAGAAAAAAAATCCTTAATTCTTGTTCCATAATTTAATCTCTTTTCTCAAAATGGCCTCCTGAAAAAGGCTTCTAAATAAACACACTTCCCTCTTGATTGTAGAGGCTGGGAACAGTAGTTTATTACTCTATGTCTATCTAATTCTGTTTTGGTTTAACACTACACGTTTGTTATCTGGACACATTTTGGGAGAAAGACTGTATGAGATGTGAAAGCAAAGCACTACTTTTTATCTGTGCCTACCATAGAGTTGCATAATATATGGATTTTTATAACTCACTTATTCATCATCTATATCCCTTGAAGTCATTAAGCATTTTTCTGAGTCCACTGATAATCTACTTCTTAATGCTAAATTTTATTTCTGACACACACAGCCCTGCCCACACACACACACTTATTCCTCCGTCCTTCTATACTTTTTCTTTTTCTTCTTTTTTTCCATTGATCTCTTATTAACAAAAAATGAAGGAGATGTTTCAGGCAGAGTAAATTTTAGAGGTAAGCAAATTGAAATGGACTGAGTGGGTTACAATATACCATTGTTCATAAAAATATGAGAAGACTTTTGTTAATTCCACTGTCTTAGTTACTTTATTTATCTAGGATATTGGGTTCCTGTTTCTTTCCCAGGAAACTATTCCTTCTGCCAAGGTACAGCCAATCAGTTCTTTCAAACTCATGACCACACCAGCCATTTCATTTTTCAACATCAGCTTAGGTGGGTGTCCTAATAAGAGGTGGTCTGTAGCAGCACAGCAGGTGCAACTGCAATCTGTGTGTTCCCTAAAATATTAACACTTGAATTTCTTTAACATCCAGTCCTCTTCAAAGCTATGCATCAGACCACAGCCAACAAATCATGGAGCAGGAGCAGGATTTGAGAGATTTGTTTACTACTATGAAAACTTGCCAGCTGCCTATAGTACCTATAGGTCTAGGATATTATGCTAAGCCTTACTCTCATTAAAGAAATACAAATTAAAATAATTATAAGGCAGTAGTTCTGAAGCTTTAGAGTGCTTTGAAAGTTTGTTCAGCATGGGGATTTCCAGATCCCATCTCAAGAAACACTTTGAGAAGATCTGCAAGAAAGCTAGATTTCTGAAATTTTTAACAAGCATCCCTAGTGATTCTCATTCAGAAACTTCATCTCCCATGCTTTGAGAAAAATTCCTTAGTAGTCCAAAAACATGCCTGATGGGTAAAAAAAAATAAAATATTATAAAATCCACAGTTGATGGGACTGTGAACAGGAACATTACTAATTGCACAATGAATTTATGATAAATTAGACAACATGCACAGCAAAAACTGTCAAAACAACCAGAGTCTGTTGCCTGGTATTTCTTTGGGGGGAATTGTAATCCAAGGAAATACTCTAGAATATTTACTTTAATGTTAATATTTAAAGACAGTGAAGTTCTATTTATAATATAAAAATACTAAACAACAAAAATTATTAATAAGGCAGTTTATCTATTAATATATGTTTATTTAGCACTACTGTGAGAGATAAAGTACTAAGCCCTATATAAATATTACCATTTAATCCTCATTTTAAGAAAACCTTATTATGACTGAGCAAATAAGATTTATTAACCTGAACATATACTTTATAGGTATTTTAATCTTATATGTTTGGGTCATAATGACTCATAGAGATATAAAAACTAACATAAGGTGAAAATGGCAAAACACAAGAACCTAATTATAATTTTAAATAGAGATGTAGAGATTATCAAAGATTATCGAAGGAATTAGTGATGTAAAAGAATAGCAGTGTGTGAATATTAGATGTTTAATTAAATTAGTCGCTTGACAATTTTTTAAGAACACATAATTCTGTGTATTCACGAACTAAAACAAGGAATGAAATCATTTCAGTGTGTCAATGATATGAAAATTAGAGAATGGAAATTATAAAACAACCAATATATTCAAATGAATGGTAGTACTACATATAAAGAGAAGCAACAACAATGAATTTTGTATAGTCTAGATTAAGATCTGAAGTTCTGAGTTAATTCTAAAGGATTTTTTGAAACTGAGAAATATTTTCCAAAAAGTCTGGGTATATTTTAGAAGCCAAATAAACACTGGATTTCACCACTTCCCCTAGTGTTTTTCATCAGCTTTGACTAGCAAAGGCTGGTCAAGTTTCTCTTGCCATCAGCAAGACCACCTGGACTCCATCTCCTAGATTCCCTTCTTTCAGCAAAGCATCATGATTTCAGTTATTCCCATACATACTGTCAAATAAAAGCCACAGGACAGCTGTAAAGATAACCCCTATAATGGCTCAGATCCAGAATTACAATTTATGTGAGATCCATCTCTCACTGCGTTTTTTTTTTTTAAGTCCCTTTGAATTGGCACATGGCCAGAAAGGGGCCAATATTCTTGATAGTTGTAGACTCAAAAAAACAACAACAACAAAAAATAAAATATATATATATATATATATATATACACACATATATGAATATGTAAATATATAACAATCAAATATAAATCTCAATATATCTAATTTTACACACACACAAACATATATATGGATTTGCACTAATATCAAAGTCCATAGGAAAAGTTATTTTAAGTTAATTGACATTTAGTCACTTGGAGGAAAACTGGCAGATTCATTCCAAAATAATTAATTTTTGCTGCAAACACTCGGAGGTCTGTTTTCCCAAA
Source organism: Mustela putorius furo (assembly GCF_011764305.1). Lineage (NCBI taxonomy): Eukaryota > Metazoa > Chordata > Mammalia > Carnivora > Mustelidae > Mustela > Mustela putorius. Next base: position 37,313,394 of record NW_025421998.1, read on the forward strand.
GCAGTCCTGTGAGCCATGTGCTTCACTGGTGAGGGCATACTTCACTGGGCACCATCATTGCTTTCCCCATCTGGCAACAGGTGGCCATTAATATGAAATGTTATACTAACCCTGAAATGAAATCCATGCATAATCAGTGATTCTGGAGAGGACAGAAGTGTTTGAAAGTCTGAAAACTGTTGATTTCTTTAAACAAGCAAGCCTTCATTCCAAACTCTTCAAAAAGAAAGAATGAGCCATGGGTACCAGCTATAATGAAGTGGTTTCCAAATTTTTGCATTTGTAGAACTTAAATCACCTGGAAAAGTGACATGTAGAATTGGAATCGTTCTCATTAAGAGCAGAGTAAGCTCTGTGATAGCCTGTCACAATAATGGTAGCCCTAGTGGATGCTCTCTGGGGCACATTTTATTGGTCACTCTTCTGAAGAAACCTTTTGGGCTCACCGGGCTTCTAAACGTGGTAGCGAGGGAACTTAGGAGAGGGCAGCTCACACCCTCAACACTGTGAGTGAGAAGCTTTAATGAATAATGGCTTCAGCTCTTACACACAGCATCAGTCCATATATCTGGCACACTCAGTCAGACATGATCTGAACTCAAAATGTGTTGGGGCACAAGTCAAAATCAAAGATTATCCTGAAGAATTTATATCTGTGCCTTTGTTGATTCTGGTTTGCACTATGCCTTACTTTTATCAAGGGTTATTGTGTAAAATATACAGAATAAGAAAACAAACAACGTGCTTAAAAAATGGGCCAAAGACCTTAACAGACACCTCATCAGATGAGATATACAGATGGCAAATAAGCATAATGGAAAGATGGTCCACCACTTATGTTATCCAGGAAATGCACAATCAAACAACAATGAGCTACTACAATATACCTATTAGAATGGCCAAAATCTGGAACACTGACAACACCAAATGCTGAGGAGGACTTGGGACCAGAGGACCTCTCGTTCCTTGTTGGCAGAAATGCAAAACGGTACAGCCACTTTGGAAGACAGTTTGGCAGTCTCTTAGAAAACTAAACATACTCTAATAATATCTAACAATCACACTCCTTGGTGTTTATTGAAAGGAACAAATACCTACACAAAAACTTAAACACAGATTTTTATGGCAGCTTTATTTATAATTTCCAAACTTGAAAACAACCAAGATGTACTTCAGTAGGGAAAGGGATAAACTATGGTACACCCAGACAATGGGATATTACTTAGCACTAAAAAGAAATGGACTATCACGCTGTGAAGAGATGTAGAAGAGCCTTAAATACATAGTACTAAGTGAAAGAGGCCAATCTAAAAGGTTAGGTAATACTGTGTGAGCATAACTATATGACATTCTGAAAAAGGCGGAACCATGGAAACAGTAAAAAAACAGTAAAAAGATCAGTAAAAGATCAGTAAAAAGATCAGTTTGGAAAGTGGGTTGGGATGAATAGGCTGAGCACAGAGGATCTTCAAGGCAGTGAAATACTCTGTATGATACCATAGTGATGGATACATGTCAATATACATTTGTCCAAACCTATATAATGGTGCATAATGTGAACTATGGACTTTGGGTGGTTATCATGCATCATTGTAAGTTCCTTAATCATAACAAACAGATACCACTCTGGTGGGGGATGCTTATAATGGGGGAGGCTATGTGCATGTGGGGGAAATTTGTGATATATGGGAAATCTCTGAACCTTCCCCTCAGTATTGCTGTGAACCTAAAACTGCTCTAAAAGTCGTCTCAGTTTAAAAAAAAAAAAAAAAATCTAAGCAAAGTAGAATCATTGGGCTAAGTCTTATCTTCTCATATTGACTGCTTTAAAATATATCATACTCATTTATGTATCTACCCTACCGCTGCCTTTCCATGCCATGCTCACACTACTATAGCAGATCACATATATATTTGATTTTTATGTCCAATGAGCACAAATTAATTTTCTTGAGGAATATTTGTGAGAAGCCCTTACCACTCCAGGCTGTTTAGAACTGTGAAAAACAAATTCGAATGTTCTTTGAATCTGTAAAACAGTGTATTCAGTGAACCCTATGTGAAAATATTCTGCCTTTAACCTTATAGAATGTCTTGTAGAGAGCCAGATTTGTTAATGTTCTTTGGTTTCAATACCTCCCTTTCATGCAAATGAGCCCGACTACCTAGCCTCCTGTCTCTTCTCACCAGGATGCCTACTGCTTATTTCTAATAGGTGTGTCTCAAGTTTGAGAACTTTACCAAGATCACAAACTGCTAGACCAACCTTTCTCTTTTTAATTTCCTTCTTTCCCCAACTAAATCCCTAATTGTCAAAAATATTAAAATGGAGATAATCTCTCACTGGAGCGTTTGTGAAAATTACAGAGTCCTCAGTGACTTCCGATGTGACTGGAACCAGCTGCTGATAGTAACTCAGATAACAACGTGTTTCAAACAGCTAATCTAGTGAGGCTTTCTAAAAATATTAATAATAAAATCCAAGTGATTTAATTTCTCTAGATGAGTATAACGCAAGCTCACTGACTCCGTGCGTCATCGGGCTCCGGTTGCTAGGAAATCCATGAATAGAACTTAATATGCATTCAGCAACAGGCTGCAGACGCAATTTATCTCCATGGATGCTCCCTCAATTGCCTTTGAAATGACATTAAGATAACTTTGAAGCATTTGAGACAAGCCAGAGTCAGTGAACACAAAGGAAACAGACCATTTTTGGGCAACCATCTGGACTTCCTGCATAGCTCTTTGAAGTTCACACTCCCTGGGCTGTGCATATCTTAATGTATATTCTATATAGGTAGGGATTATGGAGCTATGGCCATACTGTGAGTAGCAAATGAGGGACGAAGAATGATACAGAAATGTGGGCTTTGGAGACAGATGCATCTAAAATCAAATTTCACTTTAGAATCTCACTAGTTTGGGTACATAAACTTTTCTGAGCTTTGGTTCCTTCTTTTATAAAATGAGAGTTACAGTACTTACCTTACAGAATGATTGTAAGCATTAGATGCATGTATCTAAACTCCCTGATATACTATACCATCACAGTTAATGACATAACGAAACTAGCACTGGAGGGAAGTAGCAATGGTACAGCAGCACAAGTATGAGAGTAGTTATTGCTATCAGTACTAACACCACTATAACTACACTACCACTACTACTGGGAATAATTTAAAGCTCTGCATGATCACTGTGACCTAAAAACAAGCTAAAGGGGAAGAATAGTTTATAAAGAGCCACAGATCAGGGTGGGTGCCTGGGTGGCTCAGTCAGTTAAGTGTCTGACTCTTGGTTTCAGCTCAGGTCATGATCTTGGGGTCCAGGGATCGAGTCCCACATCAGGATTCCTACTCAGTATGGCATCTTTTTGTCTCCTTCTCCTTCTGTGCTTCCCCAACTTACCCTCACCTGTGTACATTCATGCACACATACACACTTTCTTTCAAATGAATAAATTTTTTAAAAAAAGGAACCCCAAAAGAGTCACTTTCACCAAATTTCACTAAATTTAGCATTATTATTAATATTGTCCTGAGGATATAGAGGAAGAAAACTTTCCCCTTCTTCTCTTCTAGGTTCTTTGGCTTGACCTAATAATTAAATTTTTATAAAACAGGTTAATGAGAGAAAAGCCAATTTAATTACATATGGACTTGAGCTCCACAAAGACATGAGAGGTTTCCTGATAGGCAATTGAGATTTATATGGCATCTTGAGCTAAGCAGAAGGGGGTAGAAAGTCTAGGACTCAAATAAGAGGAAGACAATTCACAGGAAGATGGGAAGAGTAAATGTCTGGTTAACAAATGTTTGCTGTGCCAAGTGAGAAGACTTTCTCATGTTAAAAAAAAAAAAAAAAAAACAACTCTGGTCTTTGTTCTCTTCCTGATACAGGCTCTTTAATCTAAATTCTTCCAGGCAGTTAATGGGGAGATTAAAAAAAAAAAAACAAAACAAACAAACAAAACTCTTCTTAAGTATCTTGGGCCTTAATCATCTTCAGCTCAAAATAATCCACAAGGCAAAGTGGCAATTCTGGGGTAAACTACCCTGAACCCCATCACCTATCAAAGCATGTGGATAATGGTGCCATCCACTGATAGGGCAATTTGTTGGTGATAGAATTTTGGTTTTTGTTTTGCTTGTATTATGAAGCCCAAGTTCCCTAATTCACAATATGAAGAGGTCCTTGTTTTTATGTCAGAGTAGTCCTCATGACAGAGATAACAAAGACTTAAAAAGTATATACTCCTTCCATCTATACCAGGAGATATCTTTCTCTTCCTTCATCAACGGTCCAGAAAACATTGTAAAGCACTTGCGCTTAACTGTTAATCTATTGGAAAGGACTCTACAAGGTTCAATCAGAATAACCTTCAGGTTGCCTGGGTGGCACAGTTGGTTAAGCATCCAACTCTTGGTTTTGGCTCAGGTCATAATCTTGGGGATGTAGGATCAAGCCCTGCATCAGATCAGGGTGCACTCAGTGCAGAGTCCACTTGCGATTCTCTGTCTCTCCCAGTCGTGCTCTTTCTCTCTCTCTAAAATAAATAAATACATCTTAAAAAAAAAAAAAAAAAACCTTCCATATAATCCATAACATCTACATAGCCAGGCGATAGGAAAAGAAGTTAAACAATCCTTAAGATTTAGAAGAGTAAACTTCCCCAATATTTTCCCAGCGTGACTTGAAACTGCATGCACCCATTTCTGTGCTCAGTCCTGGGGAAGTTCTAGTTCTCTTTTCTTTCTAGAATTTGAACCAACATAAGCTTCTGAAAACCCGAAATAAAGACTCATTTGATTTTAATCATGAAAACAAACAACTTTTTTCTTTAAAGACCCCAGGAAATGATACTGCATCAAAATTGTCTGTACGTGGTTGGAAAGACTTTTCCTCAATTCTTCTGCTTCTCTGCCTAGAAATTCCCTTTTATAGCTGTACTTAGCAAAGTAACAATTTAAAATGTCTTGGGCAGGCGCCTGGGTGGCTCAGTTGGTTAAGCAACTGCTTTTGGCTCAGGTCACGGTCCTGGAGTCCCAGGATCGAGTCCCGCATCGGGCTCCCAGCTCCATGGGGAGTCTGCTTCTCCCTCTGACCTTCTCGCCTCTCATGCTCTCTCTCACTGTCTCTCTCTCAAATAAATAAATAAAATCTTTTAAATAAATAAATAATAAAATGTCTTGGGCAAGCAGTGCTCCACATAGGAGAAATATTGCTTAATGAAAGATAGCTTGCTTCCCTTCTTTCCTTATGGTACTGTTCTACTCACATTGAGTGCTGTGTCCTGTCCCCCAACTCTCCGCACATACCTGGAGCACACAGGATCCATCCACCCAGTGTCTTGCTGGCCATACCCTTCTTGGCACTGCCCTATCAAAGACTCCTGCCCCCATCTCCTATCCTGTGACACTTTGGGGCCAGGCTAGATAATTTAATAAAGTATTTCATACTAAGGTGTTAAAAACTGATACTTATTTCATTGATTCAAAAATAGTTATTGTCTGGAGGCTGAGGGTATAGAGGAAGAAGCATTGGATCAAATTAAAGAAAGATAATTCTAGCCTCCTCTTCTTGAAGACTTGGAGAGATGAGCTGTGGCAAGGAATACAGACTTTTTACACACCGAGGAAAGCCAAAGAATTCTAGGCATTTAAAGTGTAAGTAAAGTAGAATGCATGTTAAATGTATACAACACAGTTAAAGTTTCATTTTGTGGTCACAGGGGAATTGCTGAAGGTTTGGAAGAGAAGAGTTTTATAACCAGAGTTGTAATATAGGAAAGGTATCCAGAAGTAGAGTACAAAATCAGTTGTACTTAGGAGCACGGAAGTAGGAGGACGAGTTCACTTTGCCTCTGCTCTCTCCATCTGACTCAAAGATAGTATGAGGTCTGCGGGGCGCCTGGGTGGCTCAGTTGGTTCAGCCACTGCCTTCAACTCAGGTCACCATCCCGGAGTCCTCAGATCGAGTCCCACATCAGACTCCCAGCTCTGCCAGGAGTCTGCTTCCCCCCTCTGAACTTCTCCCCTCTCTCTCACTCTCTCTGTCAAATAAATAAATAAATAATCTAAAAAAAAAAAAAAAACAAAAAAAAAAAGATAGTATGAGGTCTGAGCAGAGTGGTGGTTATGCAATACAGGAGAACTAAGAGCGACATAGGCATCTCTCTGACTTCCTGTTCTCGGGATGTTTTGGCTACTCCTGCTATCTGTTTCCCCACACACATTTTTGCCTGGTCTGTCCTCAGAAACAGGTCTAAGAACCTCAAAAATACTTGCACAGAGGCCTAGGAGAAACACAGGAAGTGTGAAGATACCAGCTCCAACAGAGAAGTATTTCTTTACTATTTACTATTTTCTACTAACAGTGAGCTAATTTGATTATAACAAAAGGACCAGATGGTAAGTGACAGAGCTGAGCAATCACTTCCACCAATGCCCCCAAAGTACAGAAGAGGTAACTGAATGACTGAGATGTTGAAAGTCTTATCCGAAGTCCCACACTGAAAATAAGAATAAGCCCAGCCTACTGGCTTCTTCTCACGTGCCATTTTCAGGCTCCACCAAGAGCGTCCTGCCAGCAAGTTGCACTTTTCCAGTGACAAAGTATCCAAGTTCACTTTAGGATAGAGATTTTTCACCTGGGGATAGGGAAAGGAGGAACAAGAGGGTATCAAAAGGCAGTCCGTCAGTGTCTCAGTTACTACCCAGATTTACTGATAATCATGAAGTTCCTGCAATTCCTGGGTATCCTACACTAAAATCATGTAATAGTCACTTCAGTATTGAAAACCATCCAACTTTATGTTGCATCTGTCAAAACTTTCTCCGCGTGGATATCTGTTGTTAGGGGTGATTGAGGTCACAGGCAAGCTGTGTTTGTGCTCAGCCTTATGAAACAGGAGCCTCTTTTCCAAACACACGTTCAGGTTGGTTTCTAATTCCACCACTGAAAATGAGGATTTTTGAAAAATAACCCTTCTCTTTTTAGTAATTAGGGAGTTTTGTTTGACCATCAGTTTTACTTTCCACCCTCTGCAGAGAGGAGCATGAAGCATATAAAGAAGCAGGGAGCATATCAGAGGAGATCTAACTCAAACACAGTTTGCTAGTTCAAGGGTGGCAACTTCTGTTTAAATGCTTTGGAAGTACTCACCCACATTGATCCAAGAAATTAAAAAAAAAAAAAAATCGCAAGTGACATCTAGACAGCTGGTTTTTAAGAAGTGGTTTGGCTTGAAAACGTTCAATTTGACAAGGAAATTGTAGAGCAATAGAGTAAAATAGCTGTGAGAAAGGAGTGGGTTTGGTCAGGGTCTGGCCTTCCCTGGCAGAGTGGCTGCCTGGCGGGCATGTAGCCTTGCCAAGATGCATTTCCCCATCTGAGAAATAAGAAAACTAAACCTGCCCTCACAGCCTTCTGAGATCATTGGTATATGTTATAGACAAGAACATTGAACTCTCAGAAATTTCCAAGAACTGCCAAGTTCACAAAGCCGGTAAGAAAAGAGCCAAAATTCAAATTCAGGTCAGCTCACTTCCAGGATGACATTCTGTACTAATGGTTTTCAGCCTGTGCTCTGGGGTCATCTGCCAGGTATTAGGGTGGGGATGGAAGTGGCAAATGAGTAGGGATCTAACACCTCCCTCTCTAGCTTCAGCGAGAGGAGCTCTGTATGGTCATTTGTATATATTGACATTTCATACATAACTTTGTTCAAGAAATTGTTTTCTATGCACAAAACACATTGAAAACCTCTTCTAGATTATACTGCCTTCCAACATATGCCTTTAATTTCTCAAGCAGTGTTATTCCAATAAAATTTTTAGTGATGTGGGAATATTCTATATCTGCCTTGTCAATAGCCAGTACAATAGCCAGTAGCCATTTGTGGCTATAGTGCACTTGAAATGGGGGTAGTGTTAAAAGCAAATGAATTTTTAATTCTATTAATTTAAATTTAAGTAGCCATACGTGGCCAGTGGCTACTATATCAGACAGTACACAATCTACAGCAGTAGATGAGGAGGGAAGGCCCTAGGGTTAACCAAAATTGAGCTATGATAATGACAAAACTTTAAGCTTAAACACCATTTGGAAAAGGTAACAAGAAGCTGAAGAGTTTTCACTTGAAAAAAAAAAAAAGAATTACTGTGTCTTCTATTACTGTTTGTTCTTATAGTTGTTTCCTAGAGGTGATTAACTGGCTGTTCTCATCATTATAATATGCAGGTGAGAAAGAGCTACAATTGAGTATATCTGTGTTCCCTGCATAGCTGTTTGCCTGCACCGAAACAGAAGCTCTGCTTGTCTCCATAAGTTATTTTATATTCATCTTGGTATTTACGAACAGGTGATTTTCTAATGCAGCAATTTTTTCCTGTCAATAGGATAACTGAAAGATGAATCGCAATGTACTTCCTCTCACATGCTTTTAAAGCGGACCACCCTCTTCTCCTGGGCTCTGTTCCTCTCCCACCCCGGCTGGTGAAAGCCCCAGCACCTGCCAGCCAACTGACCCCACCCTGAACGGAAGGGAGAAGGACCTGGGGCAGTGAGACAGGCTGGGAGAAGTCCCCACTTCACAGCTCACAGAAGTGAGAAAGTCGTCAAGTCAAATGTGTGTCTCCAAGGGATTATGTTATAGCTGTCTTCTTTCTCAGCCCCTGAATAAACACAAAATCAGAGTTCATTTTTTCACCTGATTCCAGAGAAACCAGTGCATTCATAGTTCAGTTCTCTCCGCATAGGTGTAGCCTTGCCTACCCCCTCACTCCCATAGCTCAGTGAATCAGGAATCAGGCCACCTGACAACAGAGGCTGGAGCAATCATTTCTCATATTGTCATATGATGAATAGTCTGAACAATGCTTCGTTTAAACAAAATCTGAGTCTCACAGCTTCAAGATGCCAGTACCTTTCCCCCCAAGCAATTCCACAGTGGGTCTGCATTAATTCATTCAGACAAACTAGAGTTAGACATTAAAATAAAAATATTCTGAACCAAATTATTCCTCTCCATTGGGGTCAATGGATCAAACCTGGAAGGTAGAGTGTAGAACCGAGACCGAAGACTTGGTAAGGTAAAATTCTTTAAGGATACTGCTTGCCTACTTTTACCCACCAGAATCTTGACCGCAGTGTTTAGGCAAGGTCAAGAGTATCTATATTAATAGATAAGTGTCTATATTAATAGAACTCAGAGTATCTATATGAATTCTCTCATGTAACCAATATTTATAGTTAATGTAAGGATATTCCTTTATGGCAGGCACCCTGACAAGTCATCAGGTTACTACTAAATACTAATACTGATAGACAGGTTGCTCCCACAGACCTGAGGTTTAATAAACCAGTAAGTAAGATAATTCATGATTTTGTGAACATTAAGAGCTATGAAGGAACAAAATAAAGTGCTGTTGAGAGGGAGTATGGCTACCTCAAATGGTGTAGTCCAAGAAGGTCTTTCTGAGAAGGTGATGTTGACAGTGAGACCTGAAGCAGAAGTAAGTTATAGAGTCTGCTTGGTGATGAGGGTCCAAATGGAGCAACAGAAAGAAAAGAGCTAAAGCAGAGAAGATACTGCCATGATGGAGGAAATGTGACTAGCGTGGCCAAGCACAAGGAGGGGGTGACCAACCACTGAGGTGAGAAGTAGAAACCAGATTCTCCAGGACTCTGAGGGTCAAAAAAGCAGTGTGATGTATTTCCAAGTGCACCTGTGCTAGGGTTATAAGCAGGAGAGTAATAACAGCAACAAGACTTCATGAAAATGACAATAGGGCTTTTTGAGAATGACAAAGGCAGAACTCTGTAAGAGATCAGGTTCTCTTCATGAGGCAGGAGGAAACTTGTAGTTTGGGAGAACTAGTAGCCTAAGGAGAACGTTCTAGATCCAACTGTCTTTGGTTTCTGTGAGTACCACATGTAGGGCTTGTCATGCCAGCCTTCTGCAGGGCCTCATTCTTTGTACTTGTTCATTGTACCGTCCTAAATCGCTGAGCCTCACAAAGTCAACTGCTGTTCCTCCATCTGGAATGAGTTTCTCCAACTATCGGCATGCTCCACACTTCCTTGCTTTCTTCAGGTCTCTGCTTAAATTTCACATTATTAGAGGAGTTTTCTCTGCCTGCCCAAACTAAAACAGGCGCCTTGTCCTTTCCTTTCTCTCAGTTCCCCTTATTCTGCTTTATGCATCTTTATTTTTCTTCATGGCAATAATCACTGCATGACATGTCGTATATTTATCTATTCATCTGTTTTGTGTTGGTCTCATGCAAATAGAATATAAGCTTCTGGAAGGTAGGGTCTTTGCCTGTGTCATTCATTCGTTCATCCTCCATGTCTAAATTAGTGTCTAGCACATCATAGATGACTGATAAATATGTGCTAAAGGAAATGCAGCCATTGTCCCTTGTCCTTTTTAGAGAGCCTGGAATCTTGTATAGGAAGATCTTCTGCAGTGGCAGGAGGAAATGAAGCCCATTTTGGAAAGAAGATCACCTCCTGCTCAAACAATAAACTCAAAACAAATACCCCATGCAACCCCTCAATTTTCCCCACTGAGCAGTTGCTCAGGAGCCTCATTGGATATATATTTCATGCCAGTATCTTCTATGGAAGACATTTTTTCTTGGAGGGTAGAAAGATTAATATATGGGTCAGCAAGGAGTGAAAACACCCTACTGTGCCTGCATTAAAAGCCAAAGAGGAAGTGTATGAACCAGACTTTGTCCATTACACCATGATTTTCTCAATGGCAGATACTGCAATTGTTCAACAAGGCACCCACAGCACCAAGGAACCTAGTAGATTATCATTTTGTGTTGAATAACAAACACTTTAGCTGAAGGGACATGATTTACACACATAGAAAGTCAACCGGAGAGCCAGCCCAGCATGATAGGAGTTGAAAGCCAGAGCATCCCCACTTTATCTAAGCCCTCAAAGCAGAATCACACACAAAGAAATGAGTTCTCTGAAGTATAAGGATTGCCTCCTCCAGCAAGCCTTCCCTAAAACATCTGGCCCAAACAAGATTTGTTTTGCCTTCCTACTTGCAGCCACAACTTGTGTCACTTCGCAGTTTTTGAAATCTTTAATACAAGGATCACTTCTCTTCAATACTAACATCTTTGAGAATTGGGTCTGCATCAGATATTCTTTTACACGCCAGCACAGTACCCCAAACCATGTGAGGAAAGTAAGCAGTAAAGAGTATTTTCTAGGTATGTACTAGTTAATTAACAAGCAATCTTTTTCCATTTCCATTTCTCTAAACCATAAGCAATTTAACCATGTTTTTCCACTCTTATTTGCATATCTACTTACAATGTCATCATGTTTTACATATATATGTTCATTTTGCTTACACAAAATGAAGCTATTTTTCTGCAATCACCAGAATACTGTTAACATCCAGAGCCTAGAGTTTCCCATCTGGTAGCAAATCCCACAACAAGGAGCCTTTTTGGAAGCTTGGTTAATCCTCTAAAGAGATGTATTTCACAACTCAACTTTTATCTGATGTCAACAGAAACATATTTTTGTAGAATATGGTTCGTGTGCAAGTATGCTGAATTCCTAGTTTAAAATACAGAAAGATGGAAAGGGTTGTGGGTAAATTTGAAAAGGGAGAGTCGTCTCATCAGTTAAAGTCTCTGAAATGGCCTTGAGGCATGACCCCCTTGGCCAGGGCTATAAAGAAAAGAGCTTCTAGTCAATTAATGAGGCCAACGTTTTTCAAGCCCTTTCTCTAAGGAAGACCTCCTGCCGGAAGGTCAGTGAAGGGAGTTCATTTGGAAAAGATCGACAAAAACCAATAGAAGAATAAAAGAAGAAGTCCTTCCCTTTTCCTGGATCACTATTTCATTCTCACACTATTTCATTCTTACTGTTTTCCTCAAGTCTCTAGGCCTCCTCCCTCCCTCTCACTCTCAACTGAACTGACTTCACATTTCATTCAGGGGGCAAAAAGTAACAGGCAGTGAGAATCAAATTTCTACAAGCACTGCCACGGCCACCATTTTTTATCACAATATATCAAGATATCAGCATCTGGGCCCATTCCTCTGACTTCCCTCCCTATTACAAAGGATAAATGGTCCTATCTAAGACCAACCCCTCTCTTAACTGTTGACAGACACCACTACTGCAGTGGTCCTCTTTCTCACATGTGTTTTCAGGGTTTCTGTCTCTTGTTCGTCAGTGCATCATCATAAAAACGAAGTTAGGATCCCCTACTCTTTCTTTATTAGTTATTTTTATTAACATCTAATGTATTATTTGCCCCAGGGGTGCAGGTCTGTGAATCGTCAGGCTTACACATTTCACAGCACTCACCATAGCACATACCGTCCCCAGTGTCCGTAATCCCCTCCTCTGACCTCTTCTGGCCACTTCATGAGTTCTCTGCTTCCCTATACCCTACAACATTAGAAATAATTGTCTACATTTGCTCCCTCCAATTCTTCTCTCTTTCAACTCACTCCTGTCAGGCTTTTGACCCCGTAAATTCACCAACAGTGGAATCTCCAAAGGCAAATTCTAAGTCAGCAGCATTGACACAGTTGGGCACTGTCTTCCTTCCTGAAACAGCTTCTTCACTTAGCTCTGTCTTTTGGGTTTCCTTCCCTCTGACTGGCTGCTTCTCCAGTCTCATGCACTAGGTTTTTCTCTTCAACATTCAAGTGTTCCTAGGAGACAGTTCTCACTCTGTCTAATGAATTTAAGGTGGGTTCTAGACATTGGCAGCTCCCAAATATGTACCTTTTCTCCTGTATATTAGACCTATATATATCCATTTACCTACATCATGCCCCCATGTATATATATCCAAATTCTTGATTTCACTCTCAAACTTGCTCATATCACTGTCTTTGTCCAGTAAATGAAAAGTCTATTATTCAAGCTACTCAGGCCAAAATGTAAGAGTATTGAGCTTCTTGGGGGCAGGGTTCACAACATTTATATTCATCTCCTATGTGCAGTGATCCCATGTGGTAATCAAATAGCCATTTTTCCACCATCCTGGCATTCCTTTTAGGTGGGGTTCCACCATAGAGGACTTAATCGAAGGTAGTATAAGCACCATGCCAAAGACCGGAGGTGAGAGAAAACTTCATTATCACTAGGTATTCTCTGTAATCAGCCTGGCTTTCAAGAAAGAAAAGAAAATCCACTGTCTCCCCCCTGCACTCAATTCTGCCCTGATCCTCAATTCTTGCTTGTCCTATTAGTTTTATATTAAGCTATATTATGGATTAAAGAGATTTGGAGGTAGAAGCTAGTTGGAAAACGCAACATCATTCATAGTACTATTAGTATTGAGAAGAATGTGTTGCCTTTCAAACTACAAATTTATAAGTAAACTTTAGTACTTCATCCATTAACATAGGAAATAGGATTTCTTGTTCTGTTCTTTGTGATTTGTACTTCCACTTCTCTGTCAATTATTCATTATTATGCTGCTTCTAAGAGGACATGAAGTTAACAATAAAAATTATATTAATAATAGAGTGAGTTATTAAAATTTAGTTTAATAGCCACTATATTTGTGATGATAATTATAGTTATGACTAACTATGATTATAACAGTCATTGTAATCATAATAACCTCAAGGATAGCTTAATGCTAATTACTCCATCATAAAGAAATGAGAATATAGAACTGTAAGTGAATATACTTATGATTGTAATGCAAAAGAATATATGTGGATATTAATTACTGGAGATTAGCCTTCTGGAACAAAGAAAAATTTTGGTGAATTCAGACTTGGTTCAGATCTGCTGTAGGTCTCCTGAGGGGGGGGGGAAAGAAATCATTCTTAAAACTCAATGTCTTACAATGAAACTGATTTGAGATTTAGGGGATGTCCTGAAAAGATATGGGGACCTTCTTTAATTTCGAGCGGGCTAGAGAAAGAAAATATCATAGATCATAATCCTTGAAGCCCACTAATGGAAGAAGCTACCCCTCCATTAAGATCATATTAAAATACCTACAAATGGAAATTTCTGGGGGGCATTTTTATTGAAAAGGCTCCTGAAGCACTCTTGTCTTTTCATGTCCATTCCTACAAGCTCTAGGGGACGTGTCAGTTTTGGGAGAACAATGAAGTGTATGTGCCTAATAATTATGGAGATGGATGGGTGAGATTTTGCAATTCATAAATCTTATAAAAATCAGCATACTTGCCCAGTGATTATTTGTCTTGAACTCTATCTCACCTTACTTTTCCTTCTATCCCAGAAAGATGTCATTTTGTAAAAATTCCATGAGTCACATAAGAAAGCTGGTAACTTGGAGTGAATTAGTTCACAGTTAGGCATCCAAGGTAGAAGAGGACAAACTGAGTCAAAATGATCTTTATTAGATAGAAGAAAATGTCAAGCACCACGTTTTTAAAAGAAACGCAAGATATATTCATTTTCACACATATTTGCTGCAGATGGAAATTTCATTTCATGATGGCTGGTTGTGGACCCTGGCCAAGGGCTTATAAATACCAACAAGACTTTTTATTGTTTAAGACAGCCTCACTAAAAAAGCAGCCACCTAGAGACCCCACCAGAGCTGGTTTCTAAAGAAATATTTGACAGTAATGATGATGTCAAGGTTCTCCATTTGAACCAACATACATTTTTATGGAATCATAATAAAAACTTTGCATAATAAGAATTTTCAAGGCAATTAAGAATAAGAGTAATTCTTAACAGTTAGAAAAGTCCTATTGGAGAAGGGAAAGAAGGAAGAGAAGATTTATTGCCGATCTTCAATGGTATGAAGTTAAATAAGTTTCAGTTACATCATGAGTGATGAGCATAAGAAATCTTGTATTGATTCTCAATCTGTAGTGAATATGCCAGCCAAGAATTTTCCAGAGCTTTGTTGGCTCTCCACACTCAGGCCTCTCAAGCGTCAGAGGCCCTCTCACCAGTAGAGGATGCTGTTCTTCCATACATAGGAAGCACCCCCCCCCACCCTCCCCCAGCCCCCAGTCGTCCAATCCCATCCAGAAAACCATCCGCACAGGAAGGGATTCCTATCAGGCCATTTCCTAAGTGTGATTTTGCAACTCAAACAAAGAGAAGAGAATCTTTCTCTCAGCTAAAGTTAATTTAAATATTTTCGTAGTGATTTCTAGGTCTGTTATTTGTAAGAAAATGAAAATAATGGAGGGAAGTGGGAATGAAGTCCATGTGGCTGCCTAAAATATAAATATCAGCCACTGTTTTCTCTTCTGTGAATTTCTAGCTCCCACGAGTGAATCTGAAAACAATGCATTTCAATGAAGGGAGGGTGCTTCTTGACTTGATCAGAATTTTCCCTCTGGTAAATAATGAGGCCAGAGTAAAGGCTGGGGGCTGAAAAGCAAATGAAAACAAGACAGTCATTCAAATTAATAATAATAATAATAATAAAAAGCTGAAGGGGGAAAATTTATCTCCAAGGGAAAATGAAAAAAGAAAGAGAGAGAGAGATGGGATTTGCCAAGAGGGAAGCAGAGATAAAACATAAAGCCCAAGAAAATGAGTATAATAAAAAGGAAAATAAGAAAAGAAGTCGTTCCTCTGAAAAGAAGAGCTTGTAAAAATACAAGCAGGATAAAATTATACAGGGACCTTTCTCTCCCAGTAAGTAGCCTTTCATTCATTTGACAAGCTTTTCTTGAGTGCCTTGCACTTGCAGAGAACACTAGAAGTGCAGGCACAGAGCTGAATGACACCTGGTCCGATTTCCAGGAATCTTAGCATCTAAGAGCAGAAATACAGCATATAGAAATGACAATGTAGGGAAGAAAGTAATAAATGTCGGGAGAGAAATGGGTATCAAGTATTACATATGACACGAAGAGGGGGAGTTGTCCCTGTGTTGATGGATGCGTCAAAGAAGACCTCATAAGAGGGACAGGTTTTCAGTTTGACCCTTAAAGGATGAGGAGGATTTCAATAAGAGGATTTGGGCATTCTTTATAGAAAGAAGAAATGACATGATTAAAGGTTCAGAGTTGGAAAAATAATTTGTTTTTACTGTGAGTGCTTGAGGAGAAAAGGAGTGGGATGCCTGGCTGGTGAGAGGCTCTTAAAAATCAAATCATGAAGGCCTTGGAAAGTCAGGCTAAGAAGTGTAGACTTTGTTCTGCCAGCCAAAGTTTTAAAATCTGGGTTTGTGCATAATTTTCAAGGAGCCCGTTTAACTCCCTCTGTATCATTGTGATTGTGCTTTTTTTCCTCCGGGGAAGAAAGCCATTAGTTTTTTGTTTTTGTTTGTTTGTTTGTTTTTAGAGATTTTATTTATTTATTTGACAGAGATCACAAGCAGGCAGAGAGTCAGGCAGAGAAAGAGGAGGAAGCAGGCTCCCTGCGGCACAAAGAGCCCGATGCGGGGCTCGATCCTAGGACCCTGAGACTGTGACCTGAGCCAAAGGCAGAGGCTTTAACCCACTGAGCCACCCAGGCACCCCTGTTTGTTTGTTTTTTAATCAGATTCTCAAGTGAATTCATAACTGAAAACAATTTAGAACATAGAGAAGACACCTCTCTTAGGGTGTCTGCCCAGCTCACAAAGTCTCCCCTTTTTCTGGATATTGACCTTGACATATAAGGATGTGGCCTCTAGTGGCCTGAGCTGTATAGTCTGACCTTGCCACAATGGACACAGTTGAATGAAGCTGGGGAAGCAACTGATCCAGGCTGACACAATCAGATCCCAAGAGTATACAGATGTGAACTGAGAAAACTGGAGGCAAGAGGGTGTGGGAAATTAGACCTCTTAGATAAAATATTCATGATTTCCTTATTTTCAGGCATCCATCCTTACTTTTATTTCTGCCTTTTATGGTGCTAAATTGTTCAAATCTCTTTTGAATTCTGTGAGATAGCCTCAGTATCCTTGCAATATCCTTTTCTCTTTTCTTTGATTGGCTAGCCAGAGTTGATTTCTTTCACTTGTAACCAAAGGAACTTTGACTGATATAGAAACTGTATCTCAAACACTGAAATGAGGCGTGAGAAAGTATTGAAATGTTATCACAGAGGCATGACATTATCTAAAAATCATTTCAGAAACATTAGTGTTGTCTTTACATTTTTCCTCTATCTCCAGTCTTCAATATCAAATCAACACTATCCTTAATCCATTTTGTCTGCCCAAGATGTATAGTATCCATTCCCACTGCAGCAATCCTGGTTCAGGTCTTAATCCTTCTCTTCGTAGACCATCAAAACGAGCTAACTTCAGGCTCTAATCCATTCCTCACAAGGTTGACAAGAGTCTCTTGCAACTTGTGTAAGATCATATGCATCAGCTCAAAAATCTTACCCCACATGTTTCTAGTGAAAAAGTTTAAACTCTCCAGCATTCAGAGCTCTTAAGAGTCTGGCCACAATCTACCTTTCTAACATTATCAATCACAGATAATACTGTCAAAGTGGTCAGACTCGATTTCAGATCAGATCTTGGACTCCAGGTCTCTACATCCACTGCCCCCAATGTTTGAAATGATATTTCTTTTCTTTTTACCCTGGTCATTCAACATAGGCGACATCTCTGTTGTCCTTCCCTGCTCTAACTGGGCAAAACTGTTCTCTTCATCCTTTGTTTTCTTGTAGCAGAGTCTTCTATTACATTTCAACATAGTACAGCTGTTTGCTCACCTCTGCCTCCCTTTCTGTTCTATGAGCTGGGCAAGAGCATGTCTTATTTCTTTATCTTTATATTTAGGACCTAACACAATGCCTTCCAACAGTGGGTACTTGGTAAATAGTTAAGAAAAATGGGGGCGCCTGGGTGGCTCAGTGGGTTAAGCCGCTGCCTTCGGCTCAGGTCATGATCTCAGGGTCCTGGGATCGAGCCCCGCATCGGGCTCTCTGCTCAGCAGGGAGCCTGCTTCCTTCTCTCTCTCTCTGCCTGCCTCTCAGTGTACTTGTAATTTCTCTCTGTCAAATAAATAAATAAAATCTTAAAAAAAAAAGAAAAAGAAAAAGAAAAATGGCGGACGTAAGAATTAATGAAGGGAATAAAGGAGACATTGCGGGAGAGGTATAGAGAGGACCTGCTGTGTAGCATCCTTAATCTCAAAACATTCCAAGAAGAAGGATTTGGTCAGCAGTGTCGGAGACTGGGCAGAAGTTTAAAAAAAAAAAAAAGGACTCAGGGTGGGGAAATGTCAGTGAATTCAGTGATGAGGCTGTGGTTATGATAGATTCATAATATGAAGAACAGTGGCTAGAGAGGTTAAAATGCTGTTATGTGAGGAGGTGAGAATGAAGCAGAAGAAAGAGAAACAGGTTACTTCTTTGCAAAGTATGGCAATGAAATGAGGTTCACCTCGGGGAACAGTCGAGGAGTGAAATCAGAATGGTCCTACAGAAGCAGGCGGAAGTTGGAGGAGTTAGCATTGTCAGAAGAGAGAAAAGCCTCCTCTTTGAAAGAGGAAATAGGTTTGGATGCAATGATTATTTTGGAAGAAAAATGAGATTTCTTAAATCCAAGAAAAGAATAAGTAGAAAGAACTGCAGTCTCCAGTGTTATTCATTTTCACTCAGCAGTACAGAGTATTTCCGTTGCCTCTATCGAGAACTCTCCCCCAAGCAAAGTTCATCCAATAGAGAGTCAAGACAAAGGTAGAATAACTATAATTTTGTAAAGGAGAGACGTTAAGGACATAAAGACAGCAAAGATCACTTGAATTGTATCCGTTTCACGTCAAGGGCACCCTTATAATCACATTTAGTTACACATGGATGGGCTGTAGAAACAGCTGGGTGGACCTTAATTTAATTTAACTAATTGATTTATTGGTTTCATTAATTGCTGTCAAAGGATACAAATACTGTCCCCAAGGGCCACAGTTTAGTTGGTCATCACTACAGCTTCTAGAAAAGTAATTGGATTTCTTAGTTTAGCCCTGGAGGTGAGCTATCAAAGAGCTAGCAGGATTTAACACTATAGTGCCATTGAAAATAAAGACAGAGAACTACCTATTGATAAAAACAGTGCCTCCTTCCTTCTCATTCTCCTCAGTGGCAAAGGTCTTTTTCCTTTAATCTTTTTTAATTCCTTTTTATCAGAGTAAATTTCCTTCATTTCTTCTCTAAGCACTCTCTCTACTATCCTTTTCTTTGGATTTCACCTTTCATTCTTAATCTTGGCTTTTCTCTAATTATCTTAGGTGGCATCAGATCTTCATACATAAATGGGAGATGAATCAATAAATAATTGATTAAACTGTTAACTCAGAAACTGACCCTTTGATTTTCTCTGTTGTGTTGCAGTCTTTGGACATAATGCTGAAGCCCAGAACCTTGAGTTACAGATGTTTCTCTTTCTTTCTTAAGTAACATTAACACCTACTTGGGTTTGTTTGTTTGTTTGTTGGTTTGTTTTTCATATCAAGTGTTAGGAAGAGAAAATGAATTAGAATCCCAGATTTCTTACCATTGGATCTTTTCCCTATGTATATAGATGCTCTGGAATCTCAAGGAGAAAGAGCACTAAGTAAAACCTTCAATGGCTGGTTTACTCTGTAAGATACTAAGGCAGAAGCAGCACTTTTAACCGTGAAACAAAATCAGAGAGAAAAATATTGTCTTCCCTCCTTCCATTTTCCCTCTGATCCTCCCCCCCTCCCTTCCTTCTCTACCCAGATTTGGCATGCCTAGAACCTGTGTCAGTTCCCTGTAAAAACTAGCAGTGCCGGACACTAGCTATATTAGTATATTAGTATAGCTAATATACCTGGGAGAACATAAGCGTCTCTGGGTGGGGAACTAGAATGCTAGGCAAAACAGAGGCTGTGGTGTGAAGTGTAGCAGCATTCAAGGTTAGTCGATTATGCCTGTACATATAGGAAACATCCCCTTTATATACTTTCCAAATATTTGGGAGAAGAATAGACATTTTGAGCTGCTCAAGACCAGTATCAGTCATGTAAATAAAATGAACCAATGAAATTTGAGCCATGGCCGTTGATGTGACCTCATTCATTTGCCAAGTCTTATAAAGCCCAGGAAAATTCAGGTGTTAGGACATTCTTAGACTTCAGGGGCCTAAAAACATTTGTGCCCCATTTCATAATGTGTTCTTCCTTTGTCCTATCCCTTTCTGTAATTGTTGGACATATTCACTGCAAAATGCAGATTCCCTTTTAAATATTTAAATTTTGATTCCCAAATTAACTTAAGACTCCAGTTTTTCTGAGAGCATATATAAAAATTATCTTACAGTGGCAGGACGAATGCAACAATGTGTATTGTGATTAATGCAGGAATAAAGAGGCTGAAGACATAGGGATAATTTCAATATTCCAATGTCAACTCATGGTTTAGAATAAAGGTTCTATAAGAGAAACTCTGTGTGTCCTAAGGACTGCTAGAAATAAATATGCCTATCTTAAATCTATAGTTCTTAGTTCTCCTATTTAGTTTGTGGTTCAACACTGCCTCCCATGGCATTTTACACTTGAATAACAAATATCTATGTTAACGTGTGTGTGTGTATGTGTGTGTGTATCTGGTGCCTTTGCTATTACACCATATTGTTGTTATAACATTAGGGAACTATTGAAATACTAGAGTTCAGTCTTTACAAAATAATAATAAGCTTACTTTAACTGCCTGTAAAATACAATTTGCTTACTATAGTGACATTCACATTGAATTACAGCACAATTTTGCATTGTACAATTTCTTAAGACCCTCAATATGTTTTTAGCTCTATGACTGTGATTTGATTTTAACTGTATACATAAAATATAAATACAATGACTACAGATGATCTGTTCTATGTAGTGAATCAAATGATCTCTATAGACCAACAACAACAAAAAAAAAAGTGAAAACTAACTCAGTGTTTTCTAGCCAGGGAACTTTTTTTTTTTTTTTTTTTTTAATCAACATCACTGTTAATATCATCTTGTCAGTTGGCGGCCCTTTTATGGAAGAACTTGTTAGGCAATGTCTGGTGCAAATATCATCGTAGCAGGGTCTTGAGTAGCTGTGCAGCTACCTAGACTCTCTGGGGCAATCAGCCCTTTTGATAATAATTCTGAAAATGGGTTCATGGGCTCTTACAACTAGAAAGGCTCTTAGAGATCATCTTGTACAAACAAACTCCGGCAATTGGGACCTACTTCTAGACACACAATGGATCTGGTTCTACCCTCACTATTTCACTTAGCTTTGCTTGGGCAGTACCACTTCCTGTTCAGAATCTGGAGCTGTTGCAACAGTCTAAATACCTACCCCTGTGAATGCTTCAAATTTTATTTCATGTCCATTAAACTGAAAGCTAGCGTTTCTATGGCATAGCTCTTTTTATTTAATGTGAAGAATGGGAGCCACAGAACAGAAGCGGGACAAACCTCGAGGCGATTTGCACGAGAAATTAAGATTGCACAGCTCCAAGGACTAGCTGCCCAGTCTGCTGTGGCTGTCCTTGGAAACTGAGGGAACTGAGGGTCAGTCAAAGACCGAAGAACCATGAGCTGCGTGCCATATGAGGTCCCTGAATCCTGCCCATTCTTCAAAACCCAGGTTAAATATCCCATCCTTCTTACTAGGATTAATAATTAATATCACTTCCCCTGAGTCCCAAGTGCTTTGTACACATCTTAACTTCAGTTGTCTAAGAGGCTGCCTGCCAGTGAGATTACGTAGTTCATTGAGAAAAGTGACTCTATCTTAATCACTTTTGTTATCTTCAGTGCCTAGAATAGAATAGTTGTTTAATAATATCTGAATGTAGAAGAAAATATCAAAGAAAAACGTGAGGATAGCATACTCTTTTTACTGAACATCAGGGAGCATCAGGAAAGGCATGTAAAAATGTAGGAAATCTCTTCTCCTCTTTGTTTGACCCGAAAAGCCTATGAATAGAGTCAGATAATCCTAACCAGTGTAGTAAATTCATTTCTGGAAACGAGGCACGTTTACATTGTCTGCACCCCTGATGACTCTGACCAGTGTTATTCAAATTGTTTACTCTTTGCTCAGGTAATTCTCAGGACAGCGCGTCCTCCCGTAATGTTAACCAACTACACACTCACAATATGTAGATAGATTGTAGAAAAATCACAGTGTTTGCTTTTGTAAATCCCCGCACACAGCACACAGAATTGTCATGGCAAGTCATTTTATTAATGTCATTTGAAAACCAGATTGACTTCAGGAGCTATTGTCTGTGATATTTTGCTGCTGTTTTCCTCCGTACTGTAGTCTTCACAAAAGAACACTAGAGGGATCAGCTTCATATTTTTCAGAGGGCTTTGTGTTAACCAAGCCAAGTACAATTATGGCTCTTCCCAGAAGAGGCAAAGAATAATGTTGGCAATAGGGTGTTACCACCCAGAACCACACAAAAAGCTGCAAATGTAACCAAAATGGCTTTCTCAGCCTTTATAAACCCAGAAACCTACGTGGCATTTTCCCTGGCTAGCGGCAGCACTTTAAGAAATTACCTTTAGAAAACTGGTTAGAGGTCTATCGGAGCTTTGAAAAGACCTCGAAACCTGGGGAGGGATTGAAGGAATAAATAAGCAGACTTGTTGTTTAATAAGGCTGCCAATTTTTTTTTTTTTTTTTTTTTTTTTTACTTCCAAGGGACAAAATCAAGTAAATGTCAGATTTTTCCCAGCTGGTAAACACATTCAGATTTCAAACTAATAAACCTCCAAAAGGAGTAGGGCTGACAATGACAAAGTAAAAGAATCATGAATTCTTTTTTTTTTTTTTCCAAATAGGATAGAGAAATAATTCAGTCATCCTTAATCTGGACATTTTTCCTCTTCACTTCGCCTAAATTGTGGATGTGAATAAAGACATAAATGGATGAAACAGTATAATTTTAGTGTTTATGGATGCATAAGAGAACTAATCAAGCTGGTGATCTAAGTCTGTCAGAACTTACACAGTAACTGAATCAAATAAAATTAAAGGGGAAAAAAATCCTCTTGTCTATAGTGTCACTCTATAGCTTTATTCTGTTGATTTCAGAAAGACCTTGTCAGCTCCTACACAGATCTGGTTAGTGAACTATCACATTTGCTGATCCTGTCACCCCCAGCCCCCATCCCAATCCCTGCGGTTTGTCCTAATTAAAATAAAACCATACTGCTCTAATATTTGACCCTACCATTTCTCTTCTCGAAACTATGCAGCGGCTTTTAATTGCACTAAAACCTGGAATCCAATTTAAAATCGATTTGGGGGCTCTAAGTCCATGTCTCAGATGTTCTCAGGGAACTGACCCCACTGCTGGCCTCCCTGCTCCACACAGCCAGGGATGTCACTCCCGGCAGTCAATCTGCTTGACTCCAGTAACATCCTGACATGATTCCCCTTGTTCTTGATTCTGCCTTTCTCTTCTCCAATAAATACACACTCAGCTAGAGCGCAGCCACAATGGCCTGTTTCTGTTGGTTATGCCAGGTTGTCATTTATAGGATTTGATGTGCAACGTATCTTGTCTTGTTTCTTCTGAAATCAGAAACTCCATGCTTTTTGACTCCTCAAGAAGTCCACAGCATGGGGGCCTCCTGGGTTCTTTCACTGGAGGAGCTCTGAAAGGAGGCTCTTCAGTCTCTGTTTTTATAAGCCAAGAGTGATAATGTAATTTCAAAAATTTCTGGAAAGTTGCTGTGATTCTCTTCAGCCATCCCTCTTCATTCCTCACCCCTGATTTGGTCGTGCCCCGCTCTGTAAAAAAATAGAAAAAGAACTCTGGCTTTCCTATATTGTGGAACTTTCCAGCAATGTCCTTCCATAAAAGGGATGGGTCTTGTTTCAGAGCCAAAGGATCTGTCTCCGACAGTTTGGGCTGCACGGTGGTAGGGTGTTTTTTTTTTTTTTTTTTTTTGTGCTCTCTTTTTTTTTTTTTTTTTTTATACTTTTAGACAACGTGGAAGTGTCTGGAATGGTGCCTTCAGTCCTAGCCATCCTAGGAATTACTCAGTGTTTCAGGGCCCTGAGCCAGTAACCACTGCCCAGCCACCTCTGCCACGTTAGCTCTGACAGGGAGGTGGATGAGCTTGGGTTCAGGAAGGCCAGAGTGTTGGGATCTCCCAAGCTGAGAAGTCCACCACAAGATCAACAATAATTCTGATAGGCAAAAAGCACCCACCCCCTTAGTTCCTACTCCCAACCCCTATAAAACCGTAGCAAGTGAGTGAGTTATTCAGATCTCACTCCCATCTGGGCTTCTCAAAGTTTAAGGCACCAAAACTCTTTGCAAGGTCATGACCCACCTATCCAAATGCTGGGCAACCCCAACCCCGGGCTGCACCGATCTAGACAGGGCTCCTCTTTCTCTCTTTCTCTCCTTTCTTTCTTTTTCCTTCCTCCCTCCCTCCCTCCATCTATCCATCTTTCTTTCTTTGTATCTTTCTTTCTTTTGGGAGATGGCATGCCTCTTCTCTGCTGTGATGTTTGAGCCGTCTCCCTTGCAGCTTTCAGGCTGGTAGATGCTCCCTAAAGTTACAAGCTCCTCAACCTAGAACCAGAGAATTTGAACCAGTACACATCAGTAGGGTTAGGGTTTTTCTTTTTTAAGATTTTATTTATTTTAGAGAGAGAACACTGTGGGTGGGGGGGGGCAGATTTCGCACTGTGCCACTGAGCACAGAGCTTGACATGGGGCTCGAACCCTTGACCCTGAGATGATGAGCTTAGTCAAAACCAAGGTTTGGATGCTTAACTGACTGAGCCACCCAGGGTTCCCAGATTGAATTTCTACTGAAATTAAATGTGAAGAAAAAGGTGAGGCTTTGTTAGACTGTGGGCTTTTCAAGAAAAATGGATCTCTTTGGTTGCCGGCCGTTAGACTAGGTGTCTTGCTCTGGCCGGCTTTACTCATTTGTGTAAAGTGCTACTCTAACCAGGAGGTTGCACTGTCCTTTTTATTTTATTTTAAGATTTTATTTATTTATTTGATTTTATTTATTTTTATTTATTTGATTTATGTATTTGATTTATTTTATTTATATTTATTTATTTGTTTATATGAGACACAGTGAGAGAGGGAATACAAGCAGGGGGAGCAGGAGAGAGAGAATCAGACAACCCGCTGAGCAGGGAGCCCAATGTGGGGCTTGAACCAGCACCCTGGGATCAGGACTGGCAGATGCTCAATGACTGAGCCACCCCTCCCCGCCACACACACATGCACTCTGTTCCCTGAGAAGGGGAATCAAGATGGGTTTCAATCTTGCCTGCTTCTGATGGTTATGACTCTGACATATTATTATGCATGAGTCTTAGTAAGTTCATCTATAAAATGGGGTAGAACTGATGGTATGCCCACTTCTCTCCCTTATAGTCTATGCTCACTTTCCTAATATTTTAACATGAGTGGTCCAAGTCTCCCTTGGTTATCTAATCGAATGGTTATCGAATGTTAAATCTCTTGGTAGTCTTGGTAATCAAATGTTAATCTCTGTTCTGGTCATAATGTAACCCTTCTAGGGGCAGGAGCCTCATGTCTTATGTTGCTTTGTATCTTCAGTATCTTCAGATGTGCTTGTACAGCAAACATTGGTTGAATTAATGAAAGGCAGGAAAATCTACTTAGTCTCCAGTTTCAACCCTGCTGCCAAAAAGCTATAAGTAACCTCCAGCAAGTCATCTGAGTTGCTTGGGCTAGTTTCTTCATGTGTAAAACAAAATGTTTGCAGTACAGACACTTTGGTTCTCTAAAATCCTTGTTCTCAGTTAGGAGATTATTGTGACCTCCAGTTCCTTTGTCTCCTGAATTTTCATCATCTTTGGCATCCCCTTGTGATTCAGAATTCAGGCTTCAAGCCCACTGCTTGGTTTTGTATCCCGGCCCTCCCACTAACAAGCTCTGGGTTTGGGGGCAGTCTCTTCAACCTCCCTGAGCCTGTTTGTTAATCTTTAAAGTGGAAATAATAATGGTACTATCTCTGGGGAGTTGTTGGGATGAATAAGTGGCTACGTTCATGCAAAGAATCAGAAAAATGTGGGATAAAGAGTAGGTACTCAAGAAAATTTCACCTTAACTATATGACTGCCTTTCCTTCCCACATTTTGAATTTAGATAAGTAAAAGTAACGGGTATTTGGGACTTTGAACAGAATTCCAGTTTTTATTTCAAACTTTTTCTGATCAGCGATAGTCTAAATTCTACACATAACAACCTAACTAGGTGTCAAGTGTAAGGAAAATAATTGCTTTTTAAGAAGCCCTACATGCAATAACCATCCCATTTATCAAGAATTTGACTAATAACATCTTCTAAAAACCAGTGTAGTGTGTGTCCTTATGCTGATCCGAAGCCACAAATCAACAGACTTCAACCAAGTTCAGCCAGTTTTGACTTATGTATCTTTATCTTCATGAGGAAGATTTTTATTTCCCTGCATTTAAGATCAGTTTTATTACTTTCTTCTTTAAGGAGTGAAAAAACTTTTCACTTTAGAAATGAAGAAACATTGATAAAGTCACATTGCTTGTTCTTAAAGTTTTTAATTGTTACCATTATTAACCTTGCTTCAGCCACAGTACCAGGACATAATTTTCCCTGTGGTAGAACATGGTCATTTTATCTGTTCTGAGCAAAGTTTGTGAAGACTGAAGTTGAAAGAGCTGTGAACTATGGATAACCCATACATTCCAAAATGGTTGTTACATTATTATTTTTCTCACAATTATCAAAAAAAAAAAAACCAACCAGATTTATTTAGTAGGGCTCAGAACAATGAAATAAATACAGTACCGATTTCAAATGCAAATGTCATGTCATTCCTAAATGAGTCAACCTTCAAAAGACAATGATAAATCAACCAGATAATTTCTGTGTGTCAAAGAGTTTTAAAGGTGATAGCTAGTAAATTGAAGTACACATCAAAGTTTCTCAAATAAAAATGTTAAATATAAGTTACTTCTTCATACACATCTAAAACCTGTCAAGTGCAAGGGAAAATAATCTGTCTTACCCCCACCCATTAACTGAACAGATCACAGAAGTAATTGGCATCTTTCCACCTCCCAGGATTGGCCCCAGAGTAGAGTGGCAACATCATAATTCCAGCTGTGTGGGAGTATCACTGTGTTCTAGCCCCTCCAGCAGCAATCCTGGCAGGGCTATAATATGTCCAAATCCAAGTGGCAATGCCCAGCACACAGTTAGAATGCCAGATTCAAAAGCCATTTCTGGATGTGTCAAGGCTTGAGACTGTTGAGTTCTAGGTTTTGGTCATCTCTACCAGGAAGGACGAGGGGTGATTTATCAATATATGTGCATACCCCGTGGCAATGCATTTTGAGGAGGATTCTGGAAAACAGTGAACTTCCCTTTTTAAAAAAAAAAAATCTTACTCATTTGACAGAGATCACAAGTAGGCAAAGAGGCAGGCAGAGAGAGAGGAAGGGAAACAGGCTCCCTGCTGAGCAGAGAGCCCAATGAGGGGCTCCATCCCAGGACCCTGGGATCATGACCAGGGCCAAAGGCAGAGGCTTTAACCCACTGAGCCACCCAGGTGCCCCAAAACAGTGAACTTCTTGCAGCCAAGCAAGCAGGGTCTTGAGCTATAAGATGTGGGTGTTTGAGTTAATGACAACACCTATTTTCACCAGCTCACGAAGCCTGAGCCCCCCAGGTTACATGTGTCTTACGTATTTTGAAGAGAGATTGATGCTACCTGTTGTTAATTTATGAAGTGAGTGGGCTGAGAATTAAGGAGGCGGATAAATCGTGACATGCAAATGATTTTTCCTTCCCCTATGGATCAGAACCTTAATCATAAAATAAATATTCTTACTCTTCATGTGGATGATGCAGGTGATCTCAATTCACAAGGGCATGTAAAATCCAATATGTATTTTCCATTCCCAAGGCAAGAAGATTTTAAGTAAACTGTTTCCTTTTTATTGGAATTTGTGCTTATCAATGATTGCCACATAAACAACGCGGCTGGCGATTACAGAGGAGCCCAGTTACTTGATAGCACCCTTCTCCTCTCTTAAGCCAGAGTCCCTGCGCTGTGCCTTTAAGGCGGGGATGGGGGTGGTGGGGGTGTGGGGGGCTTGCTCCCAACTCCGGGCTGAACTCTGCCCTCCAAGGCAGTGAGTCAGACTCCACAGGCTCAGACAAATGGAAATTCCTCCTGTGAGAGCCCACAGCATTCTGCAGGGAGAAGACATCAGAGTGCCTGAGGGAAATATTTCCCCTCCCACTTACTTGACCTCCTGGCTCCCAGTATTCTTTACTGAAAGGTCCAGAATGTCCTGAAAGCCTCTGAAAATTGAAAAGTGTAATTCATGACACAAGCAAAACTTTTCCTTCCCCATCATCTAGGGCCACCTACAGAAAATATAGGTACGGGCCAATGCCAGATTCAGAGCTAAGGGAGTAGACCCATAGCCAACTTTCTTTTCAGCCTTTCCATAGTACCTGAAACACACACACACACACACACACACACACACACGCGCGCATGCACGCACAGTTCCAAGGGATCAGAAGAAAAATTCTGTGAGACACTACAGCTCTTCCTCCACAGTGTGTGTATGTGTGTGTGTGTGTGTGTGAGAGAGAGAGAGAGAGAGAGAGAAGGAGGGGAAGGAGAGAAAGTTACATCTAAAAGCTAATTTTTAACAACATTTTAGAAGAAAAGGGAGATTTAGAGCTGAGAAAGAGGAGTAAGAAAGGAAGTGGGGGGGCAGGGACAAGGGAGGGAGTGGGGGAGAGAGCAAGATGATAAACAACAATCAAAACAAAGTTTCTTCTCCCTTCTTCCCACACTTGCAGATTTTGGGGGGCAGCTTCCAACCTTGCTGATGTTCCCAACATCAAGTTTTAAAGACATGCTCAAGAGCCCCACAAAACTCAGTATGTGGACACACTAGAAACTTTCTCAGTCTCTGATGGCAGCTCTAAACCTGGGATGTGGAAGAGTTGCCTGTGAATGCTGCTCTTAAAAAGAACTCTATAGCCCTAGGAGCTGTTCCCTTTCCCTCCTAAGCCCCCAGGGAGAAAAACTGTGGTTGCCCAGCACTGGCTGGGGAAACCATCACAGACTTTTGTTTGTAAATATTTCTGACCTGTTTGTTCAAATGTGCAAAATAATATCAGAAAGAA
The DNA here is from genome assembly GCF_011764305.1 of Mustela putorius furo. NCBI lineage: Eukaryota > Metazoa > Chordata > Mammalia > Carnivora > Mustelidae > Mustela > Mustela putorius. Next base: position 37,342,501 of record NW_025421998.1, read on the forward strand.
ACCAAAAAAGTAATGGCTTTTTTTTTTTTAAGTTCAAAGAAACTTTTCATGTGAGGCACAGGTGAAGTGAAATAGGACCTTATTTTATATCCCCAATCGAGGAATGAGATAGATGATTTATATAAGGAAAACTTTTTCCTAAAAGCAGAAATTAAAGTTTACTTAAGCTTTACTTCATAAGTGTAGTGCAGTATTAGCTTGTAAACTGACGTTGATATTTACTAGGTTCATGTTCTGTAATAGTTACTTGATTTAAATTTAAATACTAAGGTGGAGATTAAAGTTCTGCTAATAATTTAGTCTTAATTTAAAAATGTAATCCAAGAAGATAAAACTTTTAATAACTTCGATTCTTTGGGTAACAACACAACCTTCCCTAGTTAATGTTGTTAGCCTAGCAACAAATTTATTTACTGATTCAATATCTTAGATAATAATATGAAAAGATTTAGAAACCATTGCAATATATTATTGATTTTATTTCCCTCCTAAAAAGAGATTTCCTTGGGTTTCCTTTCTCCAACCAATTCTTTAGCCTAGAATCCAAAGCCTTTTAATCATCTGGCTATTTTCTTTCTCCTTCCCTTCCTTCCTCCCACACTCCTTCCTTCCTTCCTTCCTCACCTCCTCTTTTTTCTCTTATTAATGTCCTATGAGCTTGGATCCATCTCTTTATGTCCCTATAGCTTTCCTCATGCTATTTCCTTCTTCTGGAATGGTTCTCTAACCCCCTCACTCTGCCCATTTCCATCCTGCTTATCCTCCAGAGTCTAAACAGAAATTTGCCATCAATTTCAGTTCTTCCCATTGGATTTTCATCTACAGAGGGTTAACGTATAGCCTCTATTGTGCCTGCTTGTATTTCTTAATGCCCCTCAGTAGAAGACATTTTCTCTGTCTTATTCTTTATCATGGTCATACCCCCCTCCCCAACTACACCTGGCATAGCCTCCATGTTTTAAAACAAAAAACCAAAAAACTAATTCCCTGAACAAAACCCCCCAACCTTGCAATGAACAAGACAGAAATCATCAGAGCAATAACTTAAAATTTTTTTCTCAGTCATCTGCTGTGGTCTGCCAACATAGAGGTGGAGTTTTCTTTAGTGCATACAGATACAATTGCAATACAGAAAAGTAAACCTTTAGATCTCAGCCCCATAGACCTGTCAAGTAAAATGAGCAACTTGAATAATCATACCAAGCCGAATTCCCAGAAGTCCTCCTCACCCTGGGTCTCCAGATCACTACCATCCCATACAACTATGGGGATGTGTCTCTGAAAATTGAAATGACTAAATGTGTCCATTTGTCTGATTTGGTTTGCCTAATCAATACAAAACAGGTTTACTACAAGGACCTTTCGAAAGTGTTCTTGTCTATTCCTCTAAAAATCTTAGACCTTAATCTGTTTTCATAGGATCAGCTACTTGAACTCTTCTTTATTTTCCAGAGTCTTCCATTTGGCTTATGAAACACTCCACCAAGTTGCCTAAAGGTAGATATTAATTTACTCACAGAAACTGAACTGTTTTCCCCTTAATTAAACATTGCCTTCTCAAACGCATTATATGCTTTTCAAATGAAAAAGACAAAACAAAACAAAACAAAGCCCCTTCCATTTGCTGAAAGGGTTGAGGACTTTTTGAAGCATTTCAACTGATTTGTCAGAAAGCAATATGCACTACAGCTGTTCTCTACCCCTAAAGCTGGCCTCTCAGATTTTTTCCAGTGCCTTTTTTTCAACTCTCTCCCCGCCTTCAGGCATACTTTTCTTCTCTGTTATTGCTCTTTCTTGCTTTCTCTCTGCCTGCACCCTTTCATTCCCAACTCCTCACTTGTGTGTCCCGGGGGGGGGGGGGGGGGGGGCAGGGGTGTGAGTGGAGAGCACAGTCACTTTGGCACACATCCATATCCCTAATGGGCATCAGAATAATTCACTAATAATCTCTCAAATGCAACCAGAGCATTCAACACAGAAGAAAATGTGTAAGTACATTTTCTAAACAAGCTATCCTGCCCTCTATTAGGTTAAAAAAAAAAAAAAAAGGTACACTGCTTGGGGAAAATAACATATACCTCAGATCTCCTACTGGATATAAATCAATGTGTTTCAGAAGTCTAGATTTTTCTGCCTAAGCTTCAGAACTTGGAGTACAGTTTTCATATTCTTAAAACAAACACCAAGTTTAAGAGACATCAACTTGAAATCAGGACATTTTATGGATTAAGATCTTGTTTTTCATCAGTATTAACTGTTTTATGTTGTTTCTCAGGAGTAAATTAAGAAAACAAATCAAAGACAATGCTCAAACTCTCAAAAATGAAAACTAAAATGCTTGCTCTAAGAATTATAAGTGAGTGCCTTTGGTTCAAGGTAGAAAGGGAAGGGGTCAGAATGAAACGACAGTGACCTCCCCTGAGAATTTATAGGTTCCTAAGTGTCAGGGGTATCACAGAGTTAGATCCAAAGCTAGAGAACAGAGCCAGGCAACAGGTGTGGTGGCATCTTCCTTATAAAATGTGGGATATTGGGGGGAGGGGGTGCCTGGGTGGGTCAGTGAGTTAAGCCTCTGCCTTCAGCCCAGGTCATGATCTCAGGGTCCTGGGATCGAGCCCCACATAGGGCTCTCTGCTCAGCAGGGACCCTGCTTCCCCCTATCTCTCTGCCTGCTATTCTGCTTACTCGTGATCTCTGTCAAATAAGTAAAATAAAAACCTAAAAAAAAAAATTTTTTTAATGTGGTATATTGGGTGCCTGGGTGGCTCAGTTATTAAGCATCTGCCTCCAGGTCAGGTCATGATCCCAGGGTCCTGGGATGGAGCCCAACATCGGGCTCCCTGCTTAGCAGGGAGTCTGCTTCTCCCTCTCCCACTCCCCCTGCTTGTGTTTCCCCTCTCACTGACTCTTTCTGTGCGTCAAATAAATAAATAAAATCTTAAAAAAAATAAAATGTATATCTATCTATCTGTACTCTATGCTTTTATATATTTCATCCGTGCTTCTAACATTCTAGGCACTGTGTGGATTCTGAAGATGTGGGGAGGAAGAAAACAAAGTACCCGTCCTCCTGATCCCTGCCTCCTAGTGGAAGAAGACTGAGAAAGGAGAAATAACCGGATAAATGGTATGGCAGACGGTGCTAAGCACTAAGAAGGTAGGAGCTGTTTCTTTAAAGAGATTAATTTTAAAAGCTCTCACATAGATGACATTTGAGCAGAGATGTGAAGGGAATGAATGAATGAGTCACGTAAACAACTATGGGAAGACTGTCTCAGACAGTGAGAATAGCAAGTGCAAAGGCCCTGAGGCTTGTCGAGTATGTTTCAGGAATAACAAGGGGATCTGTGAGGCTGGAGCAGAGTAATTGAAGGGGAAACAAGTATGAAGTAAGAAAGTCAGAGTGGAGAAGGGCACATCCCATAGAAGGCTGTAAGCATTTAAATGGGCTCTGGATTTCACTCTCGATGGGATGGGAAGGATTTAGATGGCTCTGAAAAAAGAAGAGGCATAACCTTAAATATTGTAAAAGGATCATATGGCTGCGAATGTAGAATAGATTAAGATAGCAATGGTAAAAGTGGTCATAGGTGATGATGCACCTTGAAGATAGAGCTACCAAGATTCAATAGATAGATTGGTGCAAAGGATGGAAGTGGGTGGGGGCAGCGAGAGTAAGAAGGAAAGAAGATCCCAAGGTTCTTGGCCTGAGCAGTGGAAAGAGAGAGTCACCAGTTATTGCAATTTAGGATACAATTGAGTCAGGAGAGGGGATTCTTTTTTCCCCTCCTTTCCTTTTATTATTTTTTTAATGAGAGAAATTACACCATAATAATTCTGATGGTTATGATCCAATAGAGAAAGAAAAAATTTACTGATACTGGAGTGTTATCCTCAAGTAAGGGAGAAGGGACAGGATTGGCTTTGGTTAAGAAGCTGGGAAATTCAACTATAGGAACAGGAGTCAAGATAGATATCGGTGGGTGTTAGAGGTGGTATTGGGAAGTTGCAGACATTCTCTTCCATTTGGTTCTATTTTCTCTGGTCTTTGATGAAGAATTAGGATAAAGGATGTTTCTCACTATCCCCCTCACTTTACCCTGACCCAGTTATCACCTCTATACCACCATCCAAACCCTTTCCTGTGCCCCCTGCCCAGAATAACTTGTCCATAACCATCAAGCTATTCCCCCTTCCCACTTATTTAGTGTTTTCTTTCAGCCCATCCTTACCCTTCTCCACTTGGATCTACATGGCTGGGGCTGGGAGATTGCAAACATACTTGCGCAGGCCCCCTGCCCGTTGCCTGCCTTCTGCCAATAGAAGACGGTGTGGAGAACAGACGGTGGGAGGGAGGGAGCCGTTTCTTGCTTCTGGCTCTGATGGTGTGCTAGTCGTTGGCAGTTGTGGCCATGGGAATCAGAGAACTCTGGACTCTGGCAGCCCAGCCAGGGCAGCACCTTCTTAGTGGTTCTAGCCTGGGTGAAATGGATCCCAAACTGACTGTGGCAGTTTCTCCAGTAGCCCAGCAGCAAGGGCTGGCTTATGGGCATCAGCAGCTTCTGATCCCTGAGAATCCACTCACCCCTTATACCGCTTCAGCCACCTCCTCTCTCCCTTTGTTCCTCTTGTCCTGCCAGACCTATTGTAACCAGTTCCTTGAATAAAATTCCCACACTAAACAGCTTCTCTTTTCTTGACCACCAGTCTCTGTATGATACACAACCAACACCCTCAAACCCCTTTGCAAGGCTTTCCTCCATCTCCTGCCTTAATTAAAATGGACCTTTTCCTCAATGACACTGTTGCTTTTCAACACACTCATAGGTCACTGTTTATTATCTCATGCCTCAACTATTCCCGGTCCAGGATAGAGTGTTATTATTGTCATCTCTTCTTATTGCTGCAGACTTCCTGCCTGTTTTCTCAAATCCTGCTCATTTAGACCAATTCTTTTTGATTTTACTAATCTTTACCATCCCATCGGTACTGAAGTACAGCACTTTCTTTAATGAAAGGTTTTGGCATCAAGCCCCAAACCTGGTTTTTATCATCCAAGTCCTGTTGAAAGCCTGAATGATCTCCGTGTCTGCATGGATGACCTACTGACCCATCCAGCATTCTCTGCTTTCAGGTGTTTTTGTTTTTGTTTTTGTTTTTGTTTTTTTCTCTCTCAAGTTCTTTCCCACTCCATTTGGCCCCTCATCCTTGTCATTGCTTCTATTTTACCCTTTTCCTAACCAAACTCACTAATTCCCCTTCTTATTCACAAATCCTCCTACCTCTCCTACCTTTAGCATACTGGACTGGGTACCTTGGCCTTCTTTCAGCCTCATCAGCACTCCCAGTGGGTTGAGCCCTCTCTTTTCTCATACTTAGTCATTAGATTTTTTTTTTTCTGTCTCTCCTCATTTTCCTCCTGAGATAACCTCGTTTTATGATTCATGGTTTCAATAGCATTCTTGTTGATATCTTAACTCTCTTACTATCTTTTCATTGGTAAAGGTCCAGCAAAACCCCAATCCTGAGTTATCCAATTCTTTTTCCATGCCTGTACCTGCATAGGTAAACATAGCTAGGGAGGAAAAAAAATCACATAAAATAGCAAAGTGGTTAATTCCTTTAAAACTTCAGAAGCCCAGTCTCAAACATGCTATGAACTTAACCAACTCTGACTATCTTAATATCTCTAGTCTACACTATCTCACTTTTTCCAATGACTTAAATTTATTTTTTTATTTCCTTAAGTCTTTGGCCCACCCTTCAGTGCCTTTGCTTTTAGCACATGGTTATCTCACATGTTAATTCATAGAGCAAATAGATGTCCTAATAGGGCTTCTCCTCAGTTTCTTGATAGCAAATGCACTAACCCATATATAGATGCCCATCTTTCTTTCTTCCTGACTATCACCAGAAAGGGGCTATGAAAGATTATTTTTTCCACTTTTTGCTTTAATTTTATCTCTTCACAATTCTCAGAAACCTACCACTCTTTATTAATGTTTTTCTCTGTTTTTCATCTCAAGTTTTCCAGGTACTGCTTCCCTTTTAAAAAATTTGAGGTAAAATTACATTATGTAAAAAATTACGTAAAATTAACTATTTTAAAGTATGTAACTGAGTGACAGTCAGTACTTTCACAGTGTCGGGCAACCATCTCTTCAGTCTAGCTCCAAATATTTCATCACCCCAAAGAAAACCTGTTTCCACTAAGCAATCATTCCCCATTTCTCCTTCCCTATAGCCCTTGGCAACCACTAATCTGCTTTCTAGCTCTGTGGATTTACATATTCTGGATATGTCACATAAACAAAATCCTGCAATATAGGACCTCTGTGCCTGGCTTTTTTTTACTTAGTACAATATTTTTGAAGTCCACTCAAATTGTAGTATGTATCAACACTTCATTCCTTTTTGTAACTGAATAATATTCTTTGTAGGAATATACCACATTTTATTTATCTGTTCATAATCCGGTGGACATTTGGGCTTTCCCACCTTTTGGCTACTGTGAACAGTGTTGCTATAAACTGTCTGTAAGTTTTTGTGTTAAACACTTGTGTTCAGTTCCACTGGATATATAGGAGTGGAGTTGCTGGGTCATATGGTAATTCTATGCTTGACTTTTCCAGGAATTGTCATTTTCCATAGTAGCTTCCCATCAAATTTTGAACATGCTCGTATCTCTCTAATTGGAAAAACAAAATCTAAACCTTATGCCCTTCTTCAGCTACTAATCTTTCTCTCATCTCCTCTAAGAGCAACTTGTTGGAAAAAGTTGTTTATAGGCTTATCCTTTTCTCCCCAGATATCAAATGTTGACATTCCTCCAGACCCAGCCCATGTAATTTTCTCTTCTTTTCTCTACTGTTTCCTCCATTGATTCTGGCATTCCTCCAATTTGTTTCCCAAACTGCAGCCAGTGTGACCTTTTCAAAATGCGAATCTGATCATGCCACCCTTGTTTTAAATAATCAGAAGATTTCTCTTGCTCTTGGATAAAATAAAAATTCCTAACCTACCTGACCCTGCCTGGTCTCATTCCTTTCTAGTTATTCCTCCCACCATGTGCTCTGTTCCTCTAGAAATCCAGCCATATGTCCTCACATGTCCTCACAAAATGTTCTCACATTTTCTCCTCCAAGACAAGACCTTTCTCTACCACCAAATATTTAATTTTTAATTTCCATTCTTCACGCTTTTGTTCATCCAGCAGTTCTTTGAAGCCATCCTTGACTTCCACGATTTGGTAAAATCTCAGTTCTTATGGCACTGTTGTCTCGGTCAGTTCAAGCTGCTATAACAAAAATATGGTGCCTTAAAAAATAAACATTATTTCTCACAATTTTGGAGGCTGAGAAGTCTAAGATCAAGGCACAGGCTTATCCCGTCTGGTAAGATCCCACTTTCTGGCTTGCAGATAGCCACCTTCTTGCTGTTATCCCCACGTTGCCAAGAAAGGAAGCAAGCTTTCTTATGTCTCTTATATCTCTTTTTATAAGGACACTAACCCCATTCATTTAATCTCTGTGACCAAAGTACCACCCCAAAGCCCAACCTCCAGGTACCATCACATTGGGGATTGGGCATATAAATTTTGAGGGACACAGACATTCATCCCCTAGCAACTGTAATAAATAGGCTGAATGGTGATCCTCCAAAATTCATATGTAAAAGTCCTAATCCCTGGTAACTCAGATTATGACTGTATTTGGAGACAGGGCCTTTAAGGAAGAAATTATAGTAAAATAAGATCATATGGGTGGGATTTAACAATGTGTTCTTATAATAAGAGGAAATTAGGGCACAGATAACATACAGACCAAGGAGGGGTAACCATGTGAATATACAGGGAGAAGCCTGCTATCTCCAAGCAAAGAAGACACCTCAGAAGAAACCAAACCTGTTGGCACCTTGACCTTGGACTTCTACCCTCAAGAACTGTGAAACAATAAATTTCTGTTGTTTAAGCCACCATGTGTGGTATTTTGTTATAGGGGCCCTAGCAAACTAATACAATCACCGAGAGTCTTTCTGTTTTGATCTTCAAAGTCATTTTGTAGTTCAAGATGCAGCTGGGGGGGAAATAAAGCAAAAAGATAAAAAGGACTCTGTTCCCAAATAAGTCATTTTCCCTTAAACAGCTCTCCTAGAAGTCACACACAACACTCACTTCATTGGCCAGATGTTGATCTCATGACCACGCTTAGATGCAAAAAAATGTTGGGAAATGTAATTTCTCTGGCTCACTGCTACCCTCAATAAAACTAAGATCGCCCTTGCTAAGGAAGAAAGAGATACTAGAAATTGTATGGCAGCTAGCAATCTCTGCTATAAGTGGCTAAATGTCAGTATAACCCTGGAATTTACTGATGAAATAACTGATGAAGCAAACTAAACCCATAGTATTAATTAGTTTGAGGGTAATATATAAACACAATCTATGTATTTTTCTGTTTTTAATGCATTAGAGAATTTGGTATATTGGAGTATCCAGTGCATTAGTTTTGTGATTTGCATTTAAATTGTATAATTACATTTTGTTAACATTTTGTTAAATTACAATTTGTTAAAATTTTTATTTTAATTTCAAAGGCATGGAAGAGTGTACTAAGTTTATAAATAATACCAAGGCATTTTAAAAGAACTTAAATTTCATATTTCAAAGTTAAATTAATTGGATGTCTTAAGATTTACTTAAGTACTTAGAAAGATTTTTCTTATTAGACAGTTTGGGATCTTTTAAAAATCAAGTATTTTAAATTTATAAGTTTAATTTAAAATGTTTAAACAATTTTAATTAATTAGGTTTAAAGATCCCCTTGAAAGTGGTTGCCGAAATAAGCCACATTGTTAATAGAATAATAAGATTCCTAAGTTGAATGTAAAAGATTAAGGAAAAATTAAGTTGGATCCATAATATGTCAAATATTAATTTAAAATCCAAAAGAATTGTTAATGGTTTTTTTCTGTGCATAGAAACTGCCCTCAAGGACACTAGAAAACTTCACATTGACAGGCACATGTTTGTGAAAGACTCAGATGAGTCAGATGATGAGTTCTGAGTATTTGGGTTCATTGGAATTTTTGGAGCAAAAGAATGTCATGATTATGTTTTTGTTTCACAAGATAATTCGGATGGCAGTGAAATGTCCATTCCTAATTTTCTGCCAGGTGATCCCTACTCAATTCTTCAAGCCCCAGCTCCTCCATGAAATCTGAACCAATACACAGCCCCCAAGCAGCACTGAGGGCAGTATGGTATTGCATTTTGCTCATCCTATATTATGACCATTTTCTTTTATTGAGGTCATTTGTGTCTGTCTCCTCTAGAAAGCCATGAGGCAATACTGCCTTATTCATTTTTAGATTTTTTCATGTGCCTAACATGGAACCAGATACATCATAGTCCTACAATATATATTTCAATTGGACAGAATGCAACTGAGATGCAAAACTTAGGACTTGATTCTGAATTCCGAGTAGAACATCCCACCCAAGTATAGATATCACATGACACTCTACCTCAGACACAGATGATGTCTTTTTTTTCTGCCATTTTCTAATTTTTACGGCAATCATAATTAAATAAATAAATAGCTAGGCATGATTATTAATTATTTATGTCCAAGACATACCTAGCACCACAAAAAAAGAACTGGCTCTTCCAGAACTTCCTATCAACAGGTTTTCAGCTGTGTACTCACTTGCAAATGATTACACATTCGCAGGAAAGAAATGTGTTTTAGTTGGAAAAAGTCCCAGCAGGCCCATTGGGTGGGCATTTGATTCCTTGATAAAAAGCCAAGTCCTGCTGTCTGGAAAGGAGGAAATTAGAAAAGGGGCAAAGGACCATTTGCTTCGGGGCCTGAAATAACACCAATTTCAGCAAGAACTATGAGCAGCAAGATAGCTGAATTAAACAGTGGAAAGAAAAATTGCTAAGACTTCTTTAGCTATGAAATAACTTAGAAAATAACTTCAAAATAATTTCCCAACCCATGACAATATTTTGACCAAGAATATATTGAAAGGCCATTTAGCAAGATGTTCTGGAGGACTTTAACACAGTAAAAGATCTAATCTTTTTAGATCCAGGGGAGATAAATAAATATCAATCCAATAACACACAACCTTTCAGGTACCTTTTAATCCTGAGATTATATTTTGTGTGTGTGAGTTATTTTCTTTGTGTATATATGTAGGTGTCTCTTCCCAAGCCATCTCTCTCTCTCGCTCTTTTAATTAAACTGTAAAAATCAAGCCAGCAGGAACTGCTTCTTAACATTTAATCATTATTCACCCTAGCTGTTGTAAATTTCTTTTTCTTCCCTTTTCATGGAGAAATTTTTCTTTCTATTGCCTATACTTCTTCCCAGCACATTAATTATCTTTCCTGTGACAAGCCCCTAATCCATTTTTTTCCCCATGAAATCTGTAGCACTTAATGAAGATTATTCTCACTTTGTAAAGGCTTTAGAAGGGACTTTTCAGATCCTGTCTAAATGAGGGCCTCTTAAGTCATATGATGAGCTAAGATTGGAGCCCTAGTCTCTCAGATTTGATTAGCAGGTCCCGATGGCTTGCTCCTACTTTGCTCAGCTCTGTGATTTTAGCAAGAAAAAAAGCAAAAAGAAAACAAGAGTAGCTATCTGGATAATAGCAGGAACAAGTCGGAGAGGCGAACATTCACCTGCCATACGCACTAAACTGAATACAGTCATTAGCTACAGATGCCTGGTAATTTGAAATGGGGGCCTTTTTTGCCTCTTATCCTAAGTAGCCTCAGTGTTGAGACCAGTATGTATAAATAATAGCCTATTCATCTTCCACTGGGGCTTAGAATTAGTGAATCTACCATGTGGTTTTCCCTTCCTGTATCTTCATGACCTTTCTGCCTTTTAAACAATCAGCACTTCATGATTATGGTATGCTTAGGTCTGCTTCCACTATGCTCCCTCAAGAAGAAAAAATATATAATGCATCAAATCCCAGTTCTGAGAAAACAGGGTCCAGGTCTAAAAAGCAGATGTCATTGTGACTGTCGCTATGGAGGTCTGATGACAGTCTCCCTTCTTCTCTCACAACTCGGGGGGAAAGCCATATTGCAGCCTTACCCTGTCAGAAACAGAGACACCTTACCAGATGTTAGTTAGATTTGGAGTTGTCATCACTCAAAGAGTCCCCCAAATTAGTGACAAATACCCACCCAGGGGTTTTAAATCTGGGCTATGCATCTGGCAATTATGGACTGCCCATGGCTGGGATGGTAAAATCAAAGTCTGGGAACAAGATTCCATGATTCTGAAATCAATGTAAAGAATAAAGAATAAGAGAAGTGATGGCTTTTTTCAGTAACAGTGAATAAACTGGCTTCTTCTGAACCCCTCTGAATCCGATGAGATAGGAATAACAATGACAAAGACAACAGTAACAATTGACATTATTCAGTGTACTAAGGTGTACGTCTCACTAATTCTTTGAGTCATCATAAGGAAGGTCTTTTAAATTACGGCTTCCATGTAAAATGTATATGGGAAGGAAGTTGTAAATTTGTGTTAACTCTCCCAAAGTCTTATATTTTAGAAGTAGAAAAATTGCATTTTGAGGATTGTGTCAGTGTGTATGTCAGAGCTGTACTCTTAGTTACTTCTTCTTCTCCACTGGGGCCTTATTGTACTAGGGCCCTGACCCTACCAGAGCTCCAGAGAGAACTTTGCCCACATTCCTCCTTCCAAGTCATATATATGACCCAGATAATATATGGTCATAGAGTATATGGTCATATAATATATGGTCATAATATATGACCCAGAACACAAACAAACAGAAATACTACCTCCTATAAAATGTCCATCCTTAGCCTGATGCCCAAGGCTATATAGCCTGAAACCTTTTGTCTTCCAGCCCTCACACACACACACACACACACACACACTTTCCTCTGCCTAGAAAATTATTTTATTCCCCTTTCTCTGCCCTACCTCAAAGTTGGCTTCACTTGGGGACTCTTATTTTTGCTTCAGATACCCTAAAACTTACTTCCTCTAACAAGTCTTTCCCAAGCCCCTAATCTAAGTGAGAAATCCCTATAAGAGTCTCCTGTGGCCCTCTATATTTTGCTTATTATAACATTTATCATCATTCATCGTATTTTCTTTTATCCTTTCTTCCTTTCTAGATTATAAAGATCCTAAAAAGTGTTAAATCATATTTGCCTTATTTCCCAATATATGGTAGACCCTATATAAATAATTGCTGAATTTATGAGCTAGTAAATAAATGATGAAGCAACACATCTCTTGGCAGGACAGACCAATTCTGAAATACCTTTTACAGATAAAAAATAGAAGTGTTCTTTTCCTGAAAACCCTAAAAAGCAAGATCAGTAGTTATCTATCTAAGATGGGCTTAGAGTCCTTTCTAGGTCCCTTCTAGTCCCCTAATCCACTTACCCCCCCCCTTTTTTTTAAAGATTTATTTATGTATTTGACAGACAGAGATTACAAGTAGACAGAGAGGCAGGCAGAGAGAGAGAGGAGGAAGCAGGCTGAGCAGAGAGCCACATATGGGGCTTGATCCCAGGACTCTGGGATCATGACCCAAGCCAAAGGCAGAGGCTTTAACCCACTGAGCCACCCAGGCACCCCCACCTACCGCTTTTTTAATAGCAAAACTGCCAACACAATCTTTGGATGAATAATAGCATTGTTGTCATTATTTCACCACTGCAGTGGTGCCTGCAATGGACGTGAATAGTGGGACTGGCCTTCGTCTTAATCAAGCACTAAACACCACTTGTCTCCAGGTGTGATGGCAACCATTCCACTTCTCAGCATTATTGCCATTAGACAAAAGAGGCAATAGACTTCTGTTAAGTAGAAGTCTTTAATCTGTATAATTTCACCCTCACTGCTGATTAATTTACTAACCTTACCTCCTTTGTTCCAGGGCATACAGATTAAAAAGAAAAAAAAGTTGAACTCACACGTTACCTATGTGAATTCTGCACAAATACTTTACTATGTTTATCTGACAGAGATAACTAATTCACAATATGCCACTTGAAACAATTACCTCTGCTAATGCTATTGATTCATCTGCAGGTTCTCATAGAATCAGAATAACTGGACTGAACAATTCAGTAGATACTTTTTAACACAGAGTATTCAGCACCCTTTTCTAGATTGATTAGGTGCCATCGTGTATGGAAATTTATACTATTATTTTTCCATATGACCAAACATAGGACTCAACAGCTTACCATTGAGATCATAAACTGAAATAGTCAACAAAAATAGAAGGAGCATCAGTCGTTAACATAAAATACTCCTAAATTCTCATATTCCCTGAAAGAGCCACTTGAACCCATTTAATTTATGTTAAATGAGAAAACCAAGGCACCAAGAAATGAAAGTCTAATATATTTCAGGAACCAGATAAGTGAATGAATCAACAGTGGTCTGTGCCCATTTTCCTTGGATTAATGTTCACCATCCTTGACAGGGCTGAGGAGCCCCTTCCCTTAACACTCCAGCGTCTTAACATCCCTCTCTAGCTGACTACCCACTAGACAGACAAAACTTCTTACCTTTTTTTCAGATGGGTTTTGCATTCTTTTTGTTGGAAACTTCCAGCATGCTGTTCCATCTACCTGCAGCTCTTCCCTCACCTGAGGGTGCTTTAGTTTCAGCTTAAATAACGCTTCCTTGGGGATGTCTTCCCTGGCCCAGTCAGCTGCTTTTTCTGTGCATCCCCAGGACCTGCATTTCCCAGTGGCAGCACCTTGACCACCTCCGTCGCGTTGCCTACCTAACTCGAAGTCTCCCGGCAGACTTTATGCTCTAGGACAGGCTGTGTCTGTTTAATACTACTCAGGTTTCTTTTTGTTGCAAGTGACAGAAAAGCTGCTGAAACTCACCTAAACTAAAAGAAAGATCTGGTAATTAAACAGTTGTTCCCTGAACAACATGAGGGTTAGGAGCACCAACCTCCCACCCACCCCCGTGCAATCAAAAATCCAAGTGTAGGGCAGTTCTATTTTCAACATTTTGAGGAATGATTCACAGACCTGTACCCCTGGGGATAAAAATATATGTTTATAAAAAATAAAAAATTATATAAAAAAAAATCCAAGTGTAACTTTGACTCACAAAAACTGAAAAGTAGTTTGCCTATTGATGACCAGAAGCCCTATTGATGACGAGAACTGGTATTTTGTATGCTATATGTATCACACAGTGTATTCTTACATAAAGTAAGGTAGAAAAAGGAAAAGTGTTATTAAGTAAATCGTAAGGAAGAGAAAATGCATTTACATCACTAAACGGTATTTATTGAAAAATAATCCATGTATAAGTGGACGTGTGCACTTCAAACTTGTGTTATTCAAGGGCCAATTGTACTATGCTTGGTAAAAGGTATCCAAAAGCACTATACATAAGGTCACATCACAAGAATATCCAGTGGAAGGTTAATGTATTTTGATGATTACATAATGTCCTTTAGGCTCCTAAACCTATTCCTAAATGCAGGGAAGCAGTTGTGCCTACAAAAGTCTCACCTTCAAGCTCAGGTCTACATTTATTATATAAGGGCCAATATGTATTCTAAGTAAGGGATGGTATACATATATCTTTATTTGTATGGTAATATATCTCAGAATTGAGTCGTTCTTGTGCCTTTAGTGCCTTGGGGCTAATATCTGCCTTTTTTCTCATCTGAGGCTCTGTACACCTTAACCTGACCTTAATCATCCTGACTTTGTTTTCCTTCATGCTTGGGCCTCAGTGGTAGCATCCCTCTTTGTTTACTTAAAATTACCTTTGATTCTCAGACTTTGGATAAATTCATGCCTGCTGGACTTTTTTCATCTTCTATTCCATTACTGGCTGGGTTAAAATGGTAAGTCTTAAAAATCTCAAAATCTGGATCAACTTACATCACTGTACTCAATTTAGTTGGGTTCCTTCCCCTAAAGAGATTTGCTCATCCTGAATCATCCTTATATGCTCACTATTCACAGATGAATAGCTCTCTTGGACACAGACTTTGTTTTGACCCATAGATTTGCCTGGCCCTTTCTGTTATGGTCTATTTTCTGGCTATTCATTCCAATTGAGATAAATGATAATTTTCCAGAAAATTCTATCTCATTTTGAGCTTCTAGAAGTAGTAAATAGAGATACATTAAATAATGACTTCTATTTATAATCTAGCATCAGAAATTTACCACACGGAAAGAATAGAATGTTTATCACACTAATTAGTTTCCCCAGTAGGATGGCACATTGTGCCATTTGACTCTGAAATGCCCTCATAAAAATATTGTAGTCAGGTCAAATACTTCCTTACCCAGGAAAGAAAAGCCTCAATGATTACCACACAGTGTTTTATTAAACACTAATTTCTTTAGTCTCATGAGGACACGGCATTAGCTTTCAATTGTATCCTTAATATAATCCCCAGAATGTGCTCATTTTAACATATATTTAAATGTTTGTCTGGCCATTTGTGTTATACTGTTAAACATACCATCCCTAGGTGGCTCTTTCTAAAAATCACAAAAACTTAACAGTTCCAAAACCTGAATGTTGATGTAGTTCCTTATTTTTGTAGTCGACACAGAACTGACAGAAAAACCAAAAAGTAGCCACTAACCTAAATATCTGGAGAGGAGGACTGCTTTTCCATTATGTGTCAAAGTAAGAACTCCAGTCATCTGTCAATTTGAATTTCCAAGAGGAAGAATAAGCCACCTTGTTTTTCTTACTGTTTTCAACATGGGCATCTAGCAGGCAAACTATGCTCATGCATTCATTTGATTTTATATTTGCCTTCATGCCTATCAGCATTCGTCATTACACAAACAATGGATGCCTAATATATATCAGGACAATGCTAAACACTGCCTATAATGGTCAAACAATCGATCTTGAATCCTAAAAGTCAATACTCCATCTCACCACTAAAAAAGAAATGCCAGGAGAAATTTTCTTCTCCTATCACTTAGTGATAGAATTGCAGTTGCTTCCCTTTAGTATGGCTCATCTAAGGAAATCAATACATGTCGTCATGGTCATGACTCAGATTCACACTGTAAGTCTCATACATGAAACATCTGATACGTACAGATTTCAGAATTAGTTCACTAAACAATTAGGCATGAGAGAACCCGAACAAAAGTTCAGGTCAATGTGTCAGCTTTCTTGATGTTTACTGTTCCTAACTCCTTAACAAGGTATTTTGAATTTGACTGAAGAACCCACAGTTAATTTTATGTAAAATGCTCACAGATGATTCAGGAATATAATAAAGGGATAAACCTTATTTTGCCTCCTTGGGTTGACTGAAATGATATAGCCAAAAAGAAGTGCCCCCAGGGCACATGGTGGCTCAGTAGGTTAAGCCTCTGCCTTCGGCTCAGGTCATGATCTCAGGGTCCTGGGATCGAGTCCCACATGGGGCTCTCTGTTTGGCAGGGAGCTTGCTTCCTACTCTCTCTCTCTCTGTGTTTGCCTCTCTGCCAACTTGTGATCTCTCTCTCTGTCAAATAAATAAATAAAATCTTTTTTGAAATTTTTTTTAAGATTTTATTTATTTATTTGACAGAGGGAGAGAGATCACAAGTAGGCAGAGAGGCAGGCAGAGAGAGAGAGAGAGAGAGAGAGGAAGCAGGCTCCCCACTGAGCAGAGAGCCCGACACGGGGATCGATCCTAGGACCCTGGGATCATGACCTGAGCTGAAGGCAGAGGCTTTAACCCACTGAGCCACCCAGGTGCCCATAAATAAATAAAATCTTTTTTAAAAAAGTGTCCCAAATGTAGGTATAGGAAAGTTCCAGGGACTTCTCTCTGGAGAGCTATCTTTCTCTCTGGGGTAGCTATCGTGCAGGACCTGACTCCTTTTGCTTTCTCTCCCCTTGGTCCAAGTGCAGCACATCTGTTAAATTTTAGGTTTGGTTCAGGTAAAACACTCAGTAGGGAGAGGCTGAAAATAAGGGCTAAAATAAGGAATGAGATTATCTATGAACGTAAGTTTTGCTTTTTGCCAGGACCACAAATAATAAAGAGGGTATTTTTAAAGGTTAATAATTAAAGGCAACTCCACCCCCCTTTCCCTTTGGTAAATAGGGAAAACAGGCAGTAAGACAGTGCAGTCTGCAATATTGTGGTTCTAAAGGAATGAGTGTGCTAACGTGGCCTCCTCCCTCTTGGAACCAAAACTATATCATTTGGAAAACCTTTATTCATTATGCAGAAGCTAAGAGACACACAATATTCCAGCTGGTTTCTGAGACTCATGTTACTAACAGCCACGTCGCCTTCTCTCCCTTTCTCTTTCTCCCGTTCCTCTTTGTAGTTTTCTCTCTTCTCTTCATTATTTTTTTCCTTCCTCCCTCCTTTGATCCATTCTTTGCTCCCTCCCTTCTTCCTTATTTCCCTTCTTTCTTTCATTCCATCATTCCTTTTTTTCCTTCCAAAGGAGTGAGTTTCCCATTTCCCATTATTCTGTATTTCCATACCTTATGCTTAGAAAACATTCTTTTTTAAATGATGACAACCAAGTGTTACTGGAGTTGTTCAAGGACTGGGCTTTTTTTTTTTTCCCCTCTCCCATCAACTTGGCTTGGAGCAGTTAAAATAAAGGCTAATAAATCCCTTTTGAAAGGCCATTGCCCTTTTCTAGAAAGTTTCCCCCTTTGTAGCAAGAACCAAGAGATATGCCCTAGAGAAGCAGCATGCTGTCCCTAAGGCAAGGGGACTACCAAGAACAAGACAGCTTGCTCAGGCCAACCAGGTGAAATACCTCCGGTTTCTGTGTGGGACCCCACCCTCAGCTGGAGGAAGGGAATGAGACCTTAACAGAAAATGATTGGTCAAAAATGAGGAAAAATTCCCCATAATTCTAAGACTGTGTGTTCATGTGTATTGAACAGAAGTAACTTTTATAAGAAGAAGGGAATTTTAAAAGAAATAAAATTAAATTCTGGCTACAAGGGAATACAAAATCCCAGAAATTTATAACTGAAAGTGTTTCTCAGACTGTACAACTACTCATGAGTTTTTAGTCTTCTTAAAAACCTCCCTAGTAATAGAAAAACATCATGAGTGTCGAGTTTCTGTTCTGCAGCTGATGCTAGTCTGCCTGCCTGGAAACACAAAGAGTAGTGACATATGATTTCAATTAAGTTCACAGTTCCACGAAATATCCTTCCTACAAAATGGAAAAAGAGCTAGAATAGGTACCAGTGTTACTGAAGGCCCATGGGTTTATCCTTGGGCATTTTAGTGCATTGTTCCTGATAGATTTCCAGTAACAAGACAATCACATTCCCAAATCCTTAGCAAAGCCTAACTTGGAACAATATATAGCTAATAAATGAAGGAAGGAAAGAAGGAAGGACATTAGTCACATGACTCAATAAATCACATGTTGCATGATTGAGTCTAGAGAATTCTTCTTCCATTTTCTAGGCTCTTCCCTGTGGACAACCATTGTTTCAATATTATTTGTTTTTCATTCTCAAAGGAACTGTGTGAGAATTTGTTGGATAGCACCTCAAAAACATTTTGAAAACCACACAAAAGTACATTTCAAAACACTGTGCCCCCACGTACCAAAATTACATCCGCTCTTGATTTTTTTTGTACCTTTCAACTACCTAATTCTTTTCTTTGTCCCTAGTTTCATAGAGAAAGAATAAGAACAGAAAATTTCCTTTTTGTACAATCCTTCTGGCTAGTTACATACTCACACCCTAGAAGCTGTAAGTAGTCACACATCTAGAAAGTACTCTAAAAAAAAATAATTTGCCTCAATTCCATGTAGAAATAGTCTTTGCTAATTAAAGTTATAGTTTAATAATTATGTTTAAATAGAATTCACAAAGATAAAAATGACTCCCTAACTTGATCATTTAAGTTGGTTATTATTCACTAGTATCCTTTATGAAAGAAAGCATAAAACTGATTAAGCACATCAACTAAAAAACACCTTTCCCTCCAAAATGTTTTGGGTATTTGCAGTAAAATATTCAGATAGCTGTGATCTTCTGACCATTATAGTCAAGCATAACAGAGCTCTCAGTTGTAATGAGAAGTTTTCCAATACTTGGGGACAAAACAGCTGCTGTGTTTATGCATTCTACTTTGTCTTTCTGCATAATTATCTAACACTGAAAATAAATGTAAAGGATGTGTCCTGGAGTTACATCCACACTCACTCTAATCTAAACACCAAGGCCTCTGTAGGATGGCTAGGCATATGAACAGCGCTATAATAAGAAATGCCTACAATTCAACTCAATGGGAATAGTGCCATGCATCCCAAAGCCAAGGAAGTGATGTCTCTAGTCACTGACTTGCATATGAATATTTCATACAACTAGATGAAGAGTTGTGACAACGAGGGAAAGTGTGTGATTCCCTCCTGTTAAAAGAGAGTTCCAAATCTAGAAGAGAAGCTGGAGATCATCTGGCACAATATCTTCATTTTAGGGATGAGGAAACCAAGGCTCAAAGAATTCAATCTCCTTTTCTGAGGCCTCCTATTTAGGGAACCAAAGCAAACTGAAACCAACAAAAACAAACAACCTTTTAAATAGGACTTATTTCTGAAATGTAGCAGTAGTCTTAGCAAGCTATACAGATTATGTTTTCATATTTCCCACAAGAGCTCAGCTTCTAGGAAAAGGGGTCGGCCTCCTTCACTGCTAATAGACTTTCAAGCCCGAGTCTAACTAGTTTACCAGGGCCAAATTAGTCTCATAGAATTTTTTAAATTTTAGAGCCCAAAGGACCTTATGGGACACTTTACCAAAACTCTTAATTTATAGTGGAGAAAACTGAGACCCAGAGAGAATAAACACACTGTCCAGAACTCAAACAGAATGTACGGATGCAGATGCAAGATATGCCCTTCCTACTGTTGAGGCAGAGACAGTGGTGATCAAAGGCATCAGAGAAGGCCACGTTAAGAAATTGCCACTGGAGGAAAGACTTGAAGGACAGGAAGTGATCTATGTGGGTATCAAAGAGAGATTTTTCCAGGCGGAGGCATTTTCCAGGAATAGGACTTGGGCCACTGTGGCTAAAGCTGTGTGGAGCAGGTAGAGAATAGTTGGAGATAAAGTCGGGGAGGTATTAAAAGGCTAGACCATGGAGAGCTTTGACAACCATTTGAGGGACCTTTGCCTTCACTCTGATTGGAATGAAGAGGCACTTGAGGTTTCTGAGCAGAGGAGTGGTATACCTCTTTTTCTTAAAGGATTGGCCTGGGAGCTTTCTTCAGAATAGATTGCGGGAGGACAAAGATTGCAGCTGAGAGGCCACTCAGAGGCTCTTCCAGTAAAATCCGGGCATGAAATGACAGAGGCTCAGACCTGACTGTAGAAGGAGGTGGTAAGAAATAGTCAGATTCCACGTGCATTCTGAAGCCTGGCAGACTGTGAGGGAAAAGGAAAGGTCAAGTGTAATTCCCAAGTTTCTGGCCTGAGCAACTGGAACGGATGAAGTTATCATTAACTGAGGCGAGAAAGGCCACAAGGGGTCCAGGGGTAAGGGTGAGAAAGAGCTGGGACAGGCAGATTTGGTGTATCTGTTACACATCAAGCGAATGTGTTAAGTGTGCTTCTGGACATACAAGTCTGTGATACAGGAGAGAAGTCCAGGCCGGACATGAACATTTGGGAACTATCAGTATATATTTGGCACAGATGGTATTTAAAACACTTTTCTTAAACTAAACAAATAGAAAAACAGTATGTCATAACATGAATTGCATTTAGCTATAATTCCATGTCTGCTTGAAAAAAAGGTAGCAAAAATGTAATGAAAGAATGACTCAAACCCTACTAAATTTTAGGGTCACTTTGTGATTGTGTTTCTTTGTGGTTCTCAATATTAGGAGACTTCAATTTTTCTGGATAAAAGTATAGTCAGTCAGCAAGATACCATAAGGTTGCCTTCTTATGATTCCTTGTACATTATGATTCCTTGTACATTTCCTTGTATGTATACATTTGTTTGATTCTTGGTATGATAGCTATTGTATCAAAGACCACCTCATTCTGAGTTCCGCCAGAAAGTAATCTTTTAGTTTGACATTTAATGATGGTTTTCTTCACTTTTCATGATCTGAGAAAATGAAGAGACCTAGTCTGGGATATTTGGGAATGGGACCCTGGCTGCCTTACCAATCACTGACAAGGTTTGATTTACTCTAAGTAACATCTTGCCTCTTCCCTAGGAGAGCACTTCAGAAAATACACAAAAGATGTGTTTCATGAGTATGTAATACCCATTAGCAAACAATTTAAGGATCAATTAATTAGTCATTAAACTTTCCCTATTAAGCGTTTTGGCTTATATCTCTGTGGTAAAGCCACTAATGAAAGTCACATATGCTGAGGTTTCATTTCCCTTGAGAGAGTACATATTAAATCGTTTAAATTAGCTCTCTTTAAATATATTTAAATACCTCACATTTAGAATATTTTAAATAAAACTTTCCGCCTAGGTTTAGGAATCTCCTCTTTAAAAAAAAAAAAAAAAAAAAAAAAAAAAAAGAGAGAGAGGAGTCTTATTAATATCTATTCCTAGAAAGAAAATCTCCCTACTGATTTTGTTTTAAACTGGGAAAATAATGAATAATTAGAAGCTGTTGAAGAAGATACTTAACATGCAAATAATCTTTGGGGGAAAAAAAAACACGAGGTAAGTTAGTCCCACTGCTAGACTCTTAGGAGTAAATTTTTGTGTTAAGACAAGATCAACTGATTTGTCTGCATTCTCTGCAAATTCCTGCCTCCCCCACAAAACAAAATGTACTTGGGATATATTTAAAGTAGATAGGAAACTATAAAACAATACTAAGGGAAACTGAAGTGAAGGCAGCTGTTGGATTTATTTTGTTTTGGCAGTGTAGAAAGGTAACTAAAAACAGAGAGGCATATGGATGGGAAAAAAAAACCCACAAAATTTACAAAAGGCATAAGCCATCTAAATATCCAAAATACACACTAAGAAATCAAAACACTTTATGCACAGACCATCATCAGCGAATAAACAATCTGCACATGACATGTGTTCCCCTTTTCTATTCTTATTGTGAGAGTCTCAACTGTCATGTATTAGTCATTCAGTCAACAAATGTTTTTAAGCACCTCCTCCGTCCCTGCACTGTGCTGGGCACCAAGGACGCAGCAGGGAATAAGCTTGTAGAGCTTTCAGTCTAGCGGGAAAGATGAAGACTGGAGCAGGCAACCGAAGTAAGGGAAGAGCACTTCTGAAGGGGAACCTTGGTTTCCCCTTCCCCTTACCACTCTCTTACTACATTGTCTTCATAAGCAGCTCTGCCTCGAGTCTACTGTTCCCCCCTCTGCCCAATAATTACCGTCTGATCATCTAAGGGATTTCAGAACCCAACTGCTCAAGCCCATGAAGGTAAGCTCCTTGTCTCCTGGACGGGACTCAGCATTAACTGCTCCTACAAATATTTTAGTTCATCTCATACATACAGTCTTCTTCTATGTATAAGCCACTGGAGGACCCAGAAAAAATAAATCATGTTCTCTCCTCTCGTGAAGCTGACCCTGCTGAGCCAGGACAAGTATGAACATGAGTAACTCTAACACAAGGCACCATATGATAAAGCACCCAAAGTCATGCATAAAAGACATCATTTGGAGGAGCCAGGATGGTGGAAGGAAATATTCCATTCACATCAAGAAAAAATGCCCGGCTAAAGAAAGATATCTGAGGTGGACCATGAACAATGCTTAGAATTTCAATTCAATTCAATAAACAGAGAAGACAAAGAACAGTCCGATTTATAGGCAAAAGATAGAAAAATCCCAGAAAGGGAAAATAACATGAGAAGAAGAGATGGCAGGTGGCCTGGAAGAGCTGGGGCATGGAAAAACACGTTGCTTAGTCCGTGTTCATGTTTGTTCACTCATGTGTTTGTGGAGGAGCGTTTTTTGTGTATCTCTTGCATATTGATACCCCATCACAAATTCTCAGAAGTATTTAGGTATCAAAGTATTGGTCCTGGACTCAGGAAACCTAGGATCCAACTTTAGTGTCTGTGTGTCTGTGGGTATGCCCCGTCTTTGTGATGTCAGGTTTTCCTTTTCTGTGAAATGAGGAGAGAGTCTTATCTTCAAGAAGAGTCCAGAGGTGCAGTAAGACAATACCTTTGAAAGAATCCCGCATTGTAATGGTTGTGAAAATGCTTCAGGTCTTTCCTGATACTTAACAGGTCCTCATAAAGGGTTTTGCTGTTTCATAAGTCAGTACAACTACAGCCAGAGTCTTTATTTAATTTCAACTTATCAGTTTTGCTTGACAGTTTCACCAGAGATCACTCTGTCACAGCAAATTGAACCCACCATTACTCTTCCAAAAATATTTAGTCTTCACAAAATAATGACACTGATATCAGCATCATCTGTAATACTTAACTGTATTTTAATTTGGGGTTTGGGATTTCTGTTAGGGAGAGATGGTATATCACTTTTATTAAAAAAAAATCACAGCATCTAACATGGCTGTTATCACTTTCTGCAGGAATATTACAGTTATGAAAGTTCAGGGTAGCACGATAAATTCTTAAAATTAAGGAGGAGAAAAAGAAAGTGCAGAGGAGATAAAGAAATAGTTAAGAGGTGATGCTATTTCATTTCCTCTCCATGTCTGGAAGACATCTCCTAGAAAGTACATGTGAAGTTCAAAAACTGAGATAAGAAACATTGTTTTAAGCCCACATGTAAATGAAAACTTAAAATCTAGATTTAATAAAGACTCTGTTTCTGAAATTTCCAATTGAAAAGTTTGTGTTTTCTCCCCTGGAGTGGCATTTTGGTATATGAAATTTACCAGAAACTCACAACCACTTAAGAGAGTAGTACATATTAGATTGTCTCTGTGAGCTTCTGTCATTACCAAATGCAAACCGGTTTTCTTCTAAATCTCATATTTAAGTATCATATAAAAAATTTTTAATGCTCCCTTGTGTCTGTAAGAGGATATACTAAAATGTATTCAATTTTCTTTTTTTGAGTATTCCATTGAAGGAGAGGGCTTACACCTCAATGAAATAAATGGTATTTTATATATACCATGCTTTCACAAATCTGTGCTGATATGATTTGGTATGAGTAAATAAAAGTGTCACCTCCAAAACTGACCCGGTAACTCACATATGAGGTAAGGGCCACCTTGTCACTGGGCTTGCAAAAAATCCACATTAGGTAGGAGACTGCAGGATGTCATGAAAAGAGCAGTGGTTTGGAAGGTAGAGAATGTGAGCAAGTCATTGAACTTCTCTGGATTTTGTTCTCCTCATGGACAAAATGAGAAGCTAGCCACAGACAGAGTTTTTAAAACAAAAAGAAACAAAACAAAAAACTATAATTCTAATCATCATTTACGTAGCAGTTACAAACAATTAAGACGCACAGGGGCACCACAATAAATCATCTCAGAAAATTAACAGAAATAGGGGTGCCTGGGTGGCCCAGTCGGTTGAGCATTTGCCTTTAGCTTGGGTCATGATCACAGGGTCCTGGGATCTAGTCCCACGTCGGGCTCCCTGCTCAACAAGGAGTCTCCTTCTCCCTAGGCACCTCCCCCTGCTTGTGATCTCTCTCTCTCTCTCTCTCTCTCTTAAATAAAATCTTTTAAAAAAGAAAAAGACAATTAGCAGAAACAATCGGAAAAAAGTCCTGACGTAAAGAACTACAAGTCCTGCTTTTCTCAAGAACTACAAGTCCTGCTCCCAGCCATACTGGGGAATGAAGGGGTAGTAAAATGGAAGAGAATTGTTGGAGCAAGACTGTGAGAGAGTCCTGAAATACCTTAGAAAAGGATAAAGCTGTTCATTTGGTTTGTGTTCAGTTCCAAATGGACCGCCTATAATCATCCATTCCTGTGCCTAACTCAGCAGCAGCTGAGTCCGATGGGGACCCATCTCTCTTCTAGGTCAGACACAGCCCTAAATTGTCTCCATGGTGAGTTCTCCTACCTCTGTTACTCCCTGAGCATTTATGTATAGTGACACATCATTGCAGTATATTTTTAAAGTATAAACATTTTTTTTCCTCAGATAGATTGCAGATCCCACTTTGAGGAACAAAGCAAGCCCACTGCATCCTTCTCTGCACTTGAGGCCCTGCTGAAACTGCAGCCCACAGAGCTTTTTAACATAGTGACCTTGAATAAATATTTGTTTATTAATTAATCAATTAGGTAGGGAGATTCTGTAATAGCTTCCAGTGATCCCTACCTCCTGATCTTCTGCCCTATGTTAGCCTTTCCCCTCGACTGTGGGCTCCACTTAGTGATTGGATTCTAATGACGAGATTACAAGAAAAGTAAGGAGAGAGCACTCCCAAGATTAGCTTACTTCCCTTCCAAAGAACGAACTTCCATCTTGTTTGCCATCTCATGCTTTTTCTCAGACTCCTCGATCTAAGTGACCAAGTTCTGAAGAGCCCTGTGAAAAAGGCCACAGGGCAGGGGACTGATGTCTCCAGCCAGAAGCCATCTCGATCATGCTAACAACCATGTGAGTGAGCTTGATTCTCCCTAAGTCAGTCCTCAAAATGCCTAGAGCTCTAGCCAGCACTATGATTGCAGCACCGTGAGAAACCCGGAGCTAGAAGGCCCAGCTAAGCTACACCCAAATCTGTGAATACATTCTTGTTGTTCTTCAGTCTCTATATTTTGGGACAAGTTATAACATAGCAATAGATAACAGATATGACTAGCAAAGCAGTGAGAATGAAGAGAACATTCAGGAATCTGACATTCAGGGATGTATAATCTTCTTGGATTGATTTGCTTTGAAGCCATGTTGGGGGGAAAAACCCCATCCCCAGTATTCTTCACCGTTGCCTCCCCTCACACATACTTTCCATTAAAACAAACCACAAATCCATTTCTACACTTGTCGTAACTTTTTGTTGGTCCATACCCCATGCATGCCATTAGAAAAATTGATCTTAAAAGAATCAAATAGAGAATGGTGAGGTTCATATACAATCTTGACTATTGAAATAATTAAAGCTATGATTCCCCCACAAGCCCAGTCCATTGTAGTAACCCAAATGAAGAAGCTAAATGGCTTGTGCTTCCTTTGTCCTCACAGCTGGTCAGCATCTGGGTGCTTGTGCCCAGAGCTCTCTGTTCAGTCCTGGGGAAAGCAGTGGGGATAATGTACAAAGTAGCCCACTCCAATTCAACAGTTCAGTCTCAACATGTAGAAATATGTTTTACACTAATTCTTCTCCTTTGGGTCAAGCCTGTATGTCCAGAAGGAAGAAAATATTAGGTTTGGTAGCAGTCGGCCTGTAGAAAAAGAAGAGTATATTTGGAAGACACCATGAAGATTCAAAACCTGAAAATACACTCTGGGAAAAGGAAAAAAGAAAAGAGCATCTGGGTTTCTCAGTAAGTCCAACATACTCAGAAGACGGGGCATTTTCTGCCAAGTTCTGCTACCATATGCGATAGGATTTTGTTTTATTTTATTTAGTGTTTTTGTTTTTGTTTTTTTAACTTTTTCCACTCACTGCCATATACCTTACCCATCTGGGGCACTATCTGGTGCATATGTGCAATACTGTGAAACCTAAATCCAGGTTTTAACCACCTTGAAAAACAAACAGCAGTACCCCCAAGCATAACAACCATGGCTTCCTGCTTTCTTAAATGAACAGGAAGTTCCTCTTTCTCCAATGTTCTACTAATCTTGCTGTGCACAAAAATCCTGGAAGTAAAAGTTGAATCCCCTTGGAGTTGGCTCCTGGAAATCAACTCTAGAAGACATATGTGCTAGAAGTTAGTACGATGGACAATTAGCACATCAGATCTGGGCCCTTGTGCAGAGATCTACAGGTCATGGCCCAAGGGGCAGAGGAAACATTCTTTCTTACATACTCAGTTAAAAATGAGTAGTAAGTCCATTCTGGAGGCCTTTCCCAAAGATCCCAGGCCTACAGAGACCCCCCCCTTGCTCTCACCACCACATCTTATTCTTCTCTTTTCCTTACATACCTTATAAATCCAATCCTGTTGGTCTACCAGGAATGAGGCCAGGATAGATTCTGGTATCACATACCAAGAGAAACCAGAAGCAGGGATTCAGCCCTTGACCTTCAATATAGAAGACACTGAACACATACCTTCTCCCCCAAACTTTGTTCATTCAAACCTCATTTAAAAAAAAAAATAAACAACGACAACATGGATGGAACTAGAGCGTATCATGCTTAGCAAAATAAGTCAAGCAGAGAAAGACAACTATCATATGATCTCCCTGATATGAGGAAGTGGTGATGCAACATGGGGGCTTAAGTGGGTAGGAGAAGAATCAATGAAACAAGATGGGATTGGGAGGGAGACAAACCATAAGTGACTCTTAATCCCACAAAACAAACTGAGGGTTGCTGGGGGGAGGGAGTTTGGGAGAAGGGGGTGGGATTATGGACATTGGGGAGGGTATGTGCTTTGGTGAGTGCTGTGAAGTGTGTAAACCTAGTGATTCACAGACCTGTACCCCTGGGGATAAAAATATATGTTTATAAAAATAAAAAATTAAAAAAAAATAAACAAACAAAAATAAACACAGTACTCAAAGCAAAAAATTTGGAGCCCTGATCATACACCTGTAAGCCATGCCTGATTTTTATACTGGTCTATAGAATCAAATACACATAATTGTACAGTAAGTCTCCCTACTCCATGTATCAATGGGCATATTAAAGTAAGGCAGTATATACCTTTACAACCCCAAGCCTTTGAATGAACCAAAATGTTCTATTACCCGTGGCAAAAATGGATCTTCTCCAAAGTGTGACATTAGCAGATGTTCCTGATTGGGCGAGCACTTTAGAATAGGTCCTATGCTAAACACAGGGAATGTGAGCATGAATAAGTGATCATCTCTGCCTCCCAGAGTTGACCTTCTAGTAGGAGAGACAGATTAGTGATATGAATGGTAAACCCAAGTATGTGCTAGATAAAAATTATAACATGGAGCAAGATAAGGAAACACTTTATTGCGGAGATAGTTAAGCTGAGTGGGAAGCTGCCAGGTCATTTCAAGCAAAAGGAACAGCCTGAGCAATGGCCTAAAAGAGCCTGATTATTAGTGATATTTATCACTCCTGCCTCACCCTGCAACACAGCTCCCTTAGCCATTTCTGCAGTCACTGCAATGAAGTACTTTCTGTTCTCTGAATATGAGTAACATGTACTTTCTCACCTTTGCAAGTGATGTTCTCTGAAGCATTTACTCCTTGACCTCAACTCCTAAGCCTTGGATCTGAGTACTACCTTCTCAATCTTCTGATCTTGACTTGGATATAATGAATTCTCTGGTCTCCCCGGGTCTGAGTTAAGTGCCACTTCTATGTTCCCTACCTGTATTCCATTACTTCCATACCATAGAGCTTAACATACTCTAGTGTAAGTTCTGCAGACTTATCTGTATTCCCTGTAGATTGCATGGTCTCAGAAGGCATATCAAGACTCTATCTTGGTCACCATCGTGTCCCCAGCATCCAACCAAGTGTCTGCCATAGAGCTGTCAGTGCAGGCAGAATGAACCAGTTGTTCAAAGCTGGAGAAAGGGTAGGTGATAAGATTGAATTTATAGATAAGGTGTAGGTGATAAGATTGAATTTATAGATAAGAATTAAAGCTCAAAAGACCACATGTGCCCTGCAGGGTATATATGTTATCCTTTATTCAAGAAGTCATGAAGTGTTATAAGGAAGAGGAGAGTGTGACAAGGCAGCAGTAAGAGGGTCTGAAATAATGGCAGGAGGCTGGAGACAAGAAGATTGATTGCAAGAGATACTGTATTCAAGAAGTTATATTTCCAGGACTTGATGATTTATTACAAGCTTAGGTAAGGGAGTGGGAGAATAGGGATGAGTCACAAAATTGGCAAAATGAAAAGATCTATGGGGAATATCTTTATCTTTCTCTTACATAAGAAAGATGAGTAATGTAAACAATAAGATGGCCCTGGGTATTCAAGACTGAAAACATGTTTACAGCTTATTACTGCGTGTCTTGTTATTGTCAGCTCAATAAGCTACAGAGAATTTGTACGCTCATGGGTGGAGAATTCAAAATTTCAAAGGACTACTTCATAATTAAAATAGGAAAGGAATAGATAGGATGCCTTTTTATAATTACACAAAATTAATCATCTTTCAGTTCTTTAAGAAATGGGTAGTAAGTGGAGGTTGAATCACTAAATCTTGACTTAGAAAAATGACCTATTATCTGCCTAATTTCTTATTACTCTTTGGCTTCAGATTACCAAAAACTTTACCAAAGATGAAAAACAAAAACTCTAGCACACAGTGTCTTCCAGGAGATATTTATCCAACTGGAAATACTGAAGAAACAACATAGTAAAAGAGCAAGGGGAAGGATATGCTTGATAAGTGAGAGAAACCACCAACGTCAAGGGAGGAAATGGTTCTCAGAAAACATTTTGAAGAGATAAGGAAGGGCACCAGGCAACAACAAAATGTCTTCATGTGGCTGGGGGATAGGGTTTGGGAAGAAAACAGAAAATCAAGAGTGCTGAGCGCAGAGAGAATAACTCATAAGAAAGATGAAAAAGTCAGGGAGAAATGGAAGCAAACTTGTGGTTAGAGAAAACAGTTACAAAGAAGCCTCCACCCTCCCAAATTTCACTCTGAGCTAAGAAGCACAGAAAGATCACGAACAGGATTAGAATTGGGTCTGAATTCCTTACCTCAGTCATGCAAGCCTCAGTGTCCTCATTTATAAAAAGGGGTTACAATTATGGTTGTGTTCATCGGGTCAGGCCGTCATAACAAAATACCACAGACTAGGTGACTTAAACAGCAGAAGTATATTTTTTCACAGTTGCAGAGGCTGGAAGCCCAAGATCAAGGTCCATCAGGGTTCCTGGTTTGTGAACTGTGCCTTTTCCCAGTTTGTGAACCTCTGCCATTTCTCTTAACATGGCAGAGAGAGGGCTCTCTGCTGTCTCTTATTATAGAGCCACTAATCCCATCAGACCAGGAGCCTACCCTTACAACCTCTTTTAACCTTAAAGAGTTCTATAAAGGCCCCATCTCCAAATACAGTTGTTTTGGAAGTTAGTGTTTCAACATATGAACTTTAGGAGGACACAGTTTGGTCCATAGTAAGATTGTCATAAGAAATGTGTGAAATTATGCAAAGCAGATTGTGCCTGGCACATAAGTAAGTGCTAAATAAATGTTAGCCAGTGTTAGCTATGAAATCATCATCACTGCTGGCATCATCTCTGAAGATACTTATACTTTTATGTGTGTGTGTGTGTGTGTGTGTGTGTGTGTATAATTTTATTTATTTGACAGAGAGAGACACAGTGAGAGAGGAAACACAATCACAGGGAGTGGGAGAAGGAGAAGCAAGCCTGGTGCAGGGCTCAATGTGGGGCTCGATCCCAGGACTCTGGATCATGACCTGAAGCGAAGGCAGACACTTAATGACTGAGCCACCCAGGTACTCCCCCCTCCTTTTTTTTATATACCTTTAAAGGACTGCTACAGCTGGGAAAGACACCTGTTCCTATTGCCCCTGAAAACTGCCCAGCTGCTAGCACACTAAGATGTTCTCAGGCCTGTTTTATAAATATCGTCCAAGGCAGAAGTAGCTATAAAAGGAGCAGAGAGATGGTGAGAGAGTGAAAGAGGACTAAGAGAAGGAGAGGTGGGGAGAGAGAAGACCAGGGGGGACAGAATGAGGAAAGACTGAGATCCTATAGATTCTGTCTTCTTCAAACACAGTCACAAGTGTGCATCTAAGCTATCTGATGAAAGAAGGAGCATTAGAACTACTCCTCCAGGGATATTCACTGCAGATCTCTACTGAGAAGGAGGCAAAAAATGCCATTATTTCAGTGCTAGTGCCATGCTAGTCCATTCGGAGAGACCGTGGTAAGCAAGAGACTATGGTAAGCAAATAAAACTAACATCTCAGGGGGTCACAAACTTAATAGAAAGATTGTTTTGACCTAAAACATCTTTGAGTTTGCAAAACATGCTGCAACTTTTACTCAAAGGGAACTGTACACGTCAGGATCAAAGAGTAAGACCAGCTACGGACTTAAAGTGTCCATGGAAGCAAAAGAAACACCATAAAAAGTGCCATGAATTTTCCATCCCATATTCTAGATTTTTAAATAAAAATACAGATAGAAAACCATTGCATTACAAAGTCAGGGAAATATAGCTTGTTTGAATCACTTAAATGATCACAAATCTTCATGATGTGTTTTAAAACTATCTACCTTCTATAAGGTGTAACATCTTCTAAGTTGAAATGATGCCCCACTTAGCACTACTATAAACAGAATGACTGATATTTATTTAGTGCCTAGAAAGGCAGGCACTTTACAAACACCATCTCATTCATGTATTCCTAAAAAAACCTCTTGGGGTTGCTATTATTTTTACCATTTTACAAATAAGTAAACCAAAGAGTTTACCCAAGGTTATACAACTAATAAATGAAGGATAGAATTCAAACCATGTCTGACTGCAAATACATCTTCTCTCCTTTATACCAGACTTATCATCATCCTTAGGGTGTTGGGACATGTGAGCATGACTAGGAAAAATGGGCCAGGTTGAAAAAAAAAATGTTGGCATTGATTCTGAAATCAATGTATTTTTTCAATGTCATTCTTATGAGCATTTACTTACTTGGATTTTTTAAATCACCTGCAAATGCCTCAATACTGGAAAATCACTCTACTATTCTAATTCCTTGATCATATAATGGGATTTTTAGCCTAGATTCTAGAGCAGAAGATATGAGTTGCAATTCAGTGTTCCTCGTTCTAAAGTATGTGATTTCCAGCAAACTCCTTATCTTCTCTTAGCATCTATTCTCAAGGGAACATTATCACCTATGTCACAGGGAAATTTTAAGAATTACATAAAATAAAGTCTGCAAAAGCATAGTCAACTGCCACATTAGCACTCGGTGTTTATATTTAAAAAGTTAATGAAAACATTGCCGACATCTCTATTTCTGAATGAGAGTAAACAAGAGAGACTGTAAGGATTTTTACAAAGAACCATAATGCCTGGGAATTAGGACTCATTACCATGTAAACTCCAGACATAATCAAAGTGGTTTTCAAGCTTCATTGTTCCAATCTAGTTTATCTCCCCCCCTCACCCAGTTATTTTGATGGGTTTTCACAAACTATGCAGACTTCAATAACTCACTCTCTAATAATATACTCTGGATAATTGTTAGCTTCATGAAATACAATTGCCTATACTTTAAGTTATAATTAAAGGCATTACTTAAACCCTCAAATGGCCTTTGGAAATCTGAAAATGCAACTTGAATTCATAAATGCTAGGGAAGAATAGGAAATCCCAGAACCCTAAATCAGCAGACTCAAATTCATGTGAACTTAACTGAAAGAGAAGCCGCCTAATGCTTTGGTTATAACCACCAGACTTATACTGACATTAACACCAGTACTAAATGAGGAAATTGGGCACACTGAGATTGGATCTTCAAAGTTAAGTATATTTACTGATGAAAAAGCCTTTATGATTCAGCTGAACAAAGGAAATGCAGTTTTAAAAACAGACCTGTTGAGTAAGGGGCAATTCTAATCATGAAGAAAGTCTAAATGTGCTTCTGTGGCATCTGACAGAATGGGAATGGCGAGTTTTGCAAATTAGGCATCTACAATCTGATTTGGTCAATTTGGGACCATTTTCCCTTTTTCTCATATTATTGGCTGCTGTCAAAGAATGCTATGATGAGCTATACAGAAAGACCCAAGTTGCTGCCATTACTGAGAGCTTGAGCAATGTATCGTTATTTTTAAGTAATAATTCACCTATGTTTTAATAACATTATCAAAAGAACTCTGTTGTATTTGATACTCCAATATGAAGTCAAGATCATCTCACCCCAAATTTCTGGTCTTTGTTTCCATCACTGCTTAAGTTTAAGTCATATATATATATATATATATATATATATATATATATGCATGTGTGTGTATGTGTATACAGGTATATGTATATACAAACACACACACACTCATATATATCATATCACATATAACCTAAATTCTATTCTTCCTGCCTACCTATAAAGATCATAAAAATGTAAAATCTGGGTTTTTAAGTATAAGACTAAACTCCCCTCTCAATAATGAACGATAATATTGATTCTTCTATTAAGTACTATTTAATACAAATTTTTTTAAGTTTTATGACCCAAGAATTTGCTATATTTAGGGCCATATATACACAGATAAATAAGCCATGAATCCTTCCACCAAAGATGTCACAAAAGAAGCCAAGTTTACATGACACCTCTACTTTATGAAATGAAGATGGCCAATGGTTCATACTGTTAACTATCTTTCTTTCAAGACCTATAGTCCAAGTTTTTTTCTTGGGTTATCTCTAGATACATCATTCCACTAACATTATTGACTGCCCACTTTCTTTTCTTTCTTTTTTAAAATTAGAATCAGATTAATAGAACAGACAGTGACCTCAGATCATTGAGTCCAAACTCCCATTTCACAGATAAAGAAAATTAAGTCTTTCCAATTCTGCTAACACAGGCAGTTGAAGAAACAGGAACCTATTTCTGTTAAACCGTGTAGATATGTATGATAAAATGGAATGGAGTAAAAAACACTTCAATACATAGCCTGGCTCAAAAGAAAGAAAGGGGGATTCCTAGAGCCAATGGGAGAAAGAAAATTCCTTTTAGCAGGAAGAGTAAATTTCAAATAACCCTGCCTCAGTTCCTAGAGGTTCTGCACCTCCCGATTGGTTATATCTCTGGCTGCCTCAATTATTTTCTGGCACTGTGGAGCTCACAGTACTTTCCCTGGCTGCCCCCAGCCCTTGGCTGAGCATAGGATAGAGTACGAGAGCCAGTGCATTCCTACCTGATACTGGACTCTTCCAGCCAGCAACCTCTGGTTGAGGAGTCCCCATCAGCCTGGAGGATGTTTTCTCAGAACTGTGCCATGGCCAAGACTCTTCCAATCCAATCCTTCCTTTGCTCTTTCTTCTACAGGTGTCAAATCTGTATTGACTTCTAAAGGCTCTCCTGCCCGGGCCATCCTATTCCTTTCTCCTTTCTCCTTTCTCCTTAGCAAACATTTTCCAAAACAAATCCCTTATACATCTATTTCCCATCTTGGTCATCTACTTCTCCAAAAACCTGAACTGACACAGATCTGAGTATTTTACTGTGGTATGGTACATCAGTTGGGACCTTGCAAAGCTCTGGACTACAGAAACTTCCAGACATGTACACAAGGAGAAATTATGCAATGATGTTTAGTACAGCATAGTTTGAGATAATAGGAAATTGGAAACAACCTAAGTGTTCAAATATACGGAAAGGGAAATTCAAGGTATATTTATTTAATGGTACAAGAGGTAGAGAATAAATCAAGCTACAGGTATCAACATGGATGAGTCTTCCAACATAATGTTAAGTGAACAAAAGAAGTTGTAAAAATATCCTCACAATATGGCATCATTGGGGTTTAAAGCTAAAAGCATATAAACAGTACTCTACCTAGTTTTTGAAAATGTTAATAATTTGGGTAACAAGAACAAACATCCACTACAAGAGTGGAAATCTCTGGAATTAAAAGGATGCAAAATAGGGTAAGGTGGGTTTCAACCCTTTTCTGTGATATTTTATTCCTTTTTTTCTTTCTTAAGGACAATAACTGTTATTGATGGATACATGGGTATTTGTTATAGTATCCTCTGTACTTTTCTATGTGTTTGAAATATTTCCAGATTTTTCAAATGAAATAAAATAAATATTTGTTGAAACCGAGGCCCAAAGAAATTGTGACATGACCAAGTTCACACATTTAGTTCATAGCAGAGCAGATATTCTTGGCTCTTGGATTGGTTCTCTGGCCACCACATTGTGCTGCCTCCATTGTCATGAGTCTGTCTAATAGGGAAGACCATGGCTGATAAGTCTTTTGTATCCTGCACAATGTTTGGTAGCATCATATATGCAAGAAAGCACTTAAAATCTACTAGATCGAATTGAAAAATGTAGCACTATACCTCAAACGCAAAATTATTTTATCACTGGGACTATATCAAGAAAAGTAATCTCATGCTATAGTTCTGACTGCAAAGTGTTCAGAAATGTGTGGGTCAAGCATTCAGCAGCTCTGAAGGGCCTAGTCGCTGACCCAGATCTTGTCCAGAAGCACCAAAAAAGGGAGGAGGTAGTTCTCATCTAAAGAATCAGAAGTTAAGCTGCCCAGCTGGAAGACAGTTAAAGTACACCCATACCATGTAGGTGATCTTGGAGAGCTTACAGTTTTCCTCTGTGGATTCACATTTACAAGAGCCCCACTACCTGCTATACTCAGAAATCCCTTTGTTCAGAATCTGGGAAATTCAACTAGCTCTACTCTCTCTATCTTGTAATGATAAGGCAGGAAAATTCTTCTTCTGAACTGGAAATGGGGACTTTACTGACCCTTGATTCTGTGGTCCTACAGAATCCAAATGAAAACATCTAAAAAAGTAAAAATAAATTAAAAAGGAAAATATGTATTGTCTGTTCCCAAGAGCTCTCCAACAGAAAGGCCCAACAGCAACCGAAACAAAACACACTTAGGTATCTTAAAACTGAAATGTACCTGGGATAATTAATAACCACAGACAGAAAAGAACAATTAGGTTATACATTCATTAGGGTCCTTTTTATATATTTCCATTGTGAAAGCCAATTATTTTTCTGACTTTAGTAAAACCTAATGCCTTTATACTAATTTCAGTAGCATGAAAATTTGAGGTGAATATGTCCTTGAGGGTAAGCTTTGTCTTTTTCATCAGTATATTTTTAAAAGCTGGCAAAGTGCTTGGCACATTATTAATGTTTGTTGATTGAATGAAAGGAGGAATAAATGAATATAAGTGAAATTAAGACATATTTCTTACTGACAGACACTAATGACTAAAAAAGGGTTCCAACAAATGAGCAGAGTTGACAATTAAAGTGTAAATAGGAATCTAATGAATGTTTTAATTGATCTTCCCTGCTTTAAAATGTAGCCAGGATTTTTTAACCTTGAGATACAATGCTCAGCAAATTAGTAGACTGCCTTTGTATGAAAATCTCTTTAATCAATCTAATAGTTTGTCTACTCAACTATAGACTTTAAGACCTCTGCCAAATTAATGTTTTGTTTTGTTATTCTTAACAAGAGTTGTCTCTTAATAATAGATTCTTATATAGAAGTTGAGTTTAGCAGTTAGATTTCTGTGAAAATCGAGAGCATATGTTAAGTTAAAAAACAACAACAGCAGCAACAACTCTTCAAAGTTAATAAACCTAGCAGGGAAAAGAAAACTCTCATTCTTTCTTGATGATTCTACCACCAAGAAAACAATACACCTTTAGTATCTGAATCAGGTCTTAACAAGATTTTTTAAATGACTCCTTTCTCTTTAGTTTTATAGAGGTCCCAAGACAATGGGTGCTAAATATTTCTTTAACCATTGAAAAGTTTGATACCATCTATATAAGGCTGAGATGTGGTTAAAGAAAGAAAGAAAGAAATAGGCAAGCAAGCGTGATCAAGCCACCCATCTCTACCATTTAATGGAGGATGGAGGCTAAAGGGGAATTGGAATTTAAAAATAAGATTTGGTAGGAGAGCTGTTCATGAGTGCTGGGTCCCTCTTGTTCTCCATGACAGGAAAAGTTAGGCATGATTTCCCTCATCTTGAACCCACAGAAAGTGGCTTCGATGGAACCACTTAAGAGAGTTCAAGGTGTGCCCCAGGGTTGACAGAGGAGAACAGAATAGAAAAACTCTAGCAGACGAGCAACTCTCCTCTGATGGAAGACAAGAAGGATTGCTACAAAGAAAGATTATGAAAATTTTTTGTGCAGAGGAAGTGTGGAAGTTTACGTGAATGTAAGAGAACAGAGACAGACAGCCTTAAGGTCCTCTAAATACTGCCCCAAATGACTGCTTCGAGGCACACAGTAACGCTTACAAAGCACTGTATGCTAGATTCCCAGAGACCCAGGGAGAATATCAAATAAGCAAGCATCTGCAATGATGAATTTCCCAGGACTTCAAGAGAACTGCAGGTCAGATACCCCAGTGATTTGGGGACGGAGGGTGGGCAATTTTCAAATAATGCACTCAAGTTTGCCAAGAGGAAATGTCAGCTTTCAAAAAAAACCTGCCAAGTACAGAGAACACAGACTCATTTCACCACTGATCCAATAACACCTTTCCTTTCCTCTGACCTCCTCCCTCTCTCTCAGCCCTCTCCTATGGAGCTGGCACCTGCAGTAGCCGGGTGGAGAGGGAGGAGGGGGCGCGGAAGCAGGAAGTGGTGACTCTGAGATGGAGCTCCCCAGTCTGCCTTCCCCGGCAGGTCACCTCTTACAGACCTAAGCTAAGAAAGACCATAAGCCTCGACTTCCAATCACATTAACGTTATTACACGGAAGTCAACATTTTAATTACTGAAATAAGATCTCTTGGGTGACTAGAACAGCACAAAGGGTTCCTCACTACCTAATACACCCAAACAGTCACTGTGTTCTTCCTGGAATTCTTCCAGCAACAGAAAAGAGTTTGGGGCGGCGGAGCTCCAAGTTGTCTTGTATTTCCCCCCTGCCCATCCACTGTAGCGAGGTTACTCTGGCACATCAAAATTCTATTAAGTCCTGTATTCTGATCTTTACAGTAAGTATTGAAGGGGAGAATAAGGATGAGTGCAGACATCCTTGTTTCATATTGATGCGGTTGAGAGGGAAGAAGAACTGGAGACAAGTGACGAAAGAACAGCCCAGTCCTAGTAAGGTAGCCCAGTGTTTCACCAGCACTGAGTGAGGCAGGCAACAATCGCCAGGATTCATTTTGCGGCCAGAAGTTCAATACCAGCCGAGGCTGTTTGTTCTTGCGCGGCCCACCATGGTCTCTCCTAATGCCTCGTACGAACTGACCAGTTTGTGCTCTGACTGTGACGGTAATCTGCTTTCCTGGAGAGACCTGGACCCTCTGTCCCACACACCCTGCCAGGAGCCAGGGTCATTCTCCCGACAGACTAATCTCCTAGA
The DNA here is from genome assembly GCF_011764305.1 of Mustela putorius furo. Taxonomy (NCBI): domain Eukaryota; kingdom Metazoa; phylum Chordata; class Mammalia; order Carnivora; family Mustelidae; genus Mustela; species Mustela putorius. The sequence goes on from NW_025421998.1 coordinate 37,380,667, forward strand.
CTCTCTGTGTCTGCCCAGCTCTATCCATCATCTGTGCTTCCTCTGCCCTGCCTCACTGACCAGATTCAGGCTCTTTATAGCAACACCCGCCCCACCCACAGCCACGCTTTCCCAGCTCTGATCGCAGCCACCACCCCTCAGCCCTTGCTGCTGAAGTCCCTGTATGCCTTGCGGCTGCACCCATAGAAAGATGGGACAGAGAGAGGACTTGAAGTGACTCATTTGCAACTATTTCTTGTCATTAAAAGTGGCATGACCATTAAAGAAGAAAGGTGGGAGGTAAAAATTGGGGCCTTAGAAAGTAGCCTTCTGTTATCCTATAAGACTAGGAAAGTAGCCACAAAGTGTTCCTAATGTTCCTCAGTGGTTATCATTTCAAATCAGACTCAGACCAGGAAGATGCAGGGATAATCATGAAATATGAGGCATGGTGCTGCCGAGCACCAGTTAGTTCCAAATGTGTTCATTTATTCATTTGCAGTAACGGCCTCGAAAATCAGTGGAGTGGTCTCTAGGAAGTAAAAGAGTAAAATAATTTTCCAACTCTCATAGTCAGAGGGCTAATTCAAGTTTCAAAAGCAACACTAACTTGCTTAAAGTACCATAAAAAGAGAGAGAGAGAGAGAGAGAGAGGGGAAATTCCATCCTGCTTTAATCACTGTCCACTGCAAGTTTCCTTAATGATTTCCAGCTGCCTCCATTTAAAAGTTGTTGCTTTGACAGAACTTTCATACAAACTTGGAACATGCTCATGTCCAAAAGGAAAAAAAAAAATCTTACTTTGCTCTCAACTGCATTCTAACCAAAAGCAGATTTCTCTTGGATTATATAAGACTATGATGAGCTGGAAGGGGTGGGGGAAGGGAGAGGAGTCAGGCTAGGCCTCTGTTTTCTGCAGTCTCCACAAACCATTTCACAAGAGGCACAAAGGAAAATGTGAAACCCCAGGAAGAAAACCCACACCCCTGGGAAAGCCAAAGTATGCTTCAACATACCGCTGCGTTCTGATGTGAAGAAATGCAACTCAGAATTAAGCTAACATAAAATAATTGCCTCCAAATTCCTATCAGTTAAAATTTTATGTGTGTGTGTGTTAGTGTGTCTAAGTGTGTAGTGAGGTAGTGAAATATTTACAGCCAAAATTGTGCTGGACAAAGAGTCTGTAACCAATCCTACATCATCCATTTCTTTGCTTGGGGAGGGGAGCCCAGAACAATAGAAACGATGCACCATACTTTAAAAGGTTACATGTTAACAATTGAATAGGTATTTTGTTACAAATCATAAGCTTGAGGTTTCAAGACCCTTTACGTTCATCTTTCTTTCATACACGTGTGTATGCTCTTTAAAATCAAAGAACAACCGTATCTCAGTAATCTTTGCTCCCCCGTAGTCCCTTGCACTAGCATCTGCTACTGCAGGTCTTCAACGAAGACATGTTACAATGAATAAAGGAAAACTTTCAGAGATGGTTGTTAGTTAAGCTATAGGATATGTGGAAGGGGAAAATATATACAGCTTGATGATTGATGAAATAATGATTCATGAATCTATAGTTTGTTCACATATCATTAAGTTTTCCAAGTAGATAGAGTCCTATATTATTACCCATAGGGCAGGAAGAAACTGTGATAGGTCTTCAAATTACTCTCTGAAACTATCCCAGCCTACTGAAAATCTACTCTCCTTTTGAAAATGAGTCCTATAAGTTAACTGGGTAGTATTTTTTCTTGTCCACCACATCAATAAGGAAATAATCTGTCTACCCCAAGTCCTTTATTTTGCACATTGGATCCTTCGATGGTATGGGGCCTTTCATCCCATCCATTTTTAACAATATTAACAAATTCATAATAATTTTCTTTTTAAATCCAAAAGACATGCAGAGGAGGTACAGGAAATAAAAGCTAAGTCAGTCTTGGAGTCCCTTCTCTTGGAGTCATCTTCATTCATTCTGACAAATATCTTTTGAGTACTTAGGGTGAAGCAGATGCTGAAAGTCCCATAGATATTCCTCATAAATCTTATTTCCATCATTTAGGGACATGTGGAGGCCTCAGAATTTCTACCTAAAAGAGCCCTGGGGGTACTAATCTGGTTGGCTGGCAAGGATGCCAACTTCCATCCTGAATCAGCCGCCTGTGAACGTTGAGCACAGTTTTATTCACAGGGCATCTTTACGGGGGGTGGAGCAGGGTGATTGGAGGGTTAGGTGCCCCCAAGCCATTTGGTACTGTCCTCATGAAGGACCTTGTTTTAATCAATTTCTGGACTTTGATTCTGGTTCTTTCCAAGCTGTCTATATGATTTTCCAACTCTAGTACCAAAAATTATACAGAGGACTCTAATGTGTGCAAGCACAGAGATAAACAAATTCATCATTTTTTTAATTGCTGGGTTTTGCCTATTTGTAAACCTCAGTAATTGTGCTTGCTATTTGAACAAATTCACTAAAATTTCTTATGACTAGATCATTTTAGCTGAATATCACTGCAGTCATTTATATTCAAAAAAGGGTTCTGCAAAATGAAAGCAGGCGGTAATATAGAATGGGAGCCTGTTACGTCTGTACTGAGCCTTCTTGTTGCCACTCTTTTAATGTATTCTTACTCCTATTTTTTCTCTTATTTTTCTTTCTATTAAATATATTAATATATAAAATACTTATTAATAAATATTCCCGTGACACATTTTTTTTTCTTTCATGGCTTGTGTGCTTTGCCTTCTTTTTTTTTTTTAAAGATTTTATTTATTTTATTTGACAGACAGAGATCACAAGTAGGCAGAGAGGCAGGCAGAGAGAGAGAGGAGGAAGCAGGCTCCCTGCTGAGCAGAGAGCCCGATGCAGGGCTCGATCCCAGGACCCTGGGACCATGACCCGAGCTGAAGGCAGAGGCTTTAACCCACTGAGCCATCCAGGCGCCCCTGCTTTGCCTTCTTTACTAGGTTGTAAGTTTCTTAATTATAATGACATTGCCTAGTTCATCTTTGCATCTCACTGTCCCACATCTGGCACACAGAGCATTAAGAAAGGTTTGTTGAGTGAATAAATGAAGGTACTAAACCCTGGACCCTGGAAGAAAGATATAAAATAAATCTTTAAAACTTTAATAAATGGATTCAAAAGCTGTTTCAGATAAACTATTAGCAAGTCGTCACATCTAACACTTCTAGAAGGCCCACCAGGGAGGGTCACCATAACCCCATAAGGGTGTAAACACAGCTGTTGTTCTCTTCAGGATATGATTAGTTTTGATTTATTGCACATGTCCACCTGCAAGGCTTCTCAGAGCACACAGAGTCATAATCTCCAAAGTCACCTAGTGACAAGTGAGTCCCTCGGCTCCATTGCTCACCTGGATCAGCGGCTCGCATTTATCTCTCAGGCAGCTCGGAACGGCTCCTAGCCTCAAGGCCTGCAAACTTAGACTTTGTCAAATCAAATGGGCAATAATTTACAATATAAGTATCTTTTATAGAATAGTGAGTTATTTCTCTTCTTCTTTGTCTTTTTTTTTTTTTTTCCCTTCACAAAATAAAATCCTGGAATTACAGACCACAAATATAGTTAGTGCCTTTCTTTTTTAAAAGATAAGTGCATATTCCTGTCATCGGTCACAAGGAAGATGAGATAGGGAATTGAAAGGATTCGAATAAACATAACAACATTTACTCTAAAAGGGCTCAAAGTGCATATGGTAAACTGCAGAAGACTCCAGAAGAAAGGAGGAGCATCATAAAACTCAGTTTTGAAACTGAGGTGGAAATGTAAACCACCAATAGCAAAGGCAGAAGAATGTCCACCAAGGAAACCATGACACCACCCCCCCAACCAGGAGTTAAAAATGCTAAATTCTAATTAAATCAGGTTAATTCTAATTAAATCAGATCAGGTTACCACATGTACCTATAAATTTCTTCTGTGAAGTTTTTCTCATTTCCCACTAAAATAATGCATGGACAGTAAATACTTGGCCATGTGCAGAGAATACCATAAATGAATGGGAAAAGGGAAGTTATCCTTGGAGTTATCCTGTATTAAGAACACCACTTAACACGGGATCCTTGAATTGCCCTGCAATTAATACTCTCATCCTTTTTTAGCTGCCTCTGCGAAGAGAAGGGAGCATCTCAAAAACTTAACTTACTTACTTACTTATTCCATTTTATTTTATTTTATTTTATTTCTTTTCAGTGTTCCAAGATTCATTGTTTATGCACCACACTCAAAAACTTATTTAGCTACTGATTCAAATAAGCACACCCACCCCATCCCACAGAAGCAGCTACTAGTTTGGAGGTTTCAAGTGATAGTGTGAAACTACCTACCTAATTCTACAGTATTGGGAAGCCAACTTTATTTAGTGAAGAGCACTGAGTTGAGAATTAATATTCATGTTCGAATCCTGGCTCAATCCCTTAGTACGTACGTATGTGATTTTCAGTAAATTACTTAAGATCTATTTTTCTCGGTGATAAAATGAGGGATTAATGATACTTGCCCTAATAACCTCCAATATGGCTGAGATAATTAAATGTTACATTAAAATGTGCTTTGTGAATGTTAAAGTGCTATGCAAATGTAAGATACTGATTGAATACATTCGATGACACAAATGTCTGTCGTGGAAATTTTTCTACCAACCTATGACAGAAAACAGCTCTGAGTCTCTCCTATAGCAAGAGAGCATATAAATACATAGCTATAATGTTACATAAACAGCTCTTCCATGTCCACAAACCACCTGTCCCTACTAAAAACAGCTACTAAAATTATAGAGGCAGGCAAATTCTTCCAGGTAGTTTCTTTCTCTTGCTTTCATTGAGCTTTGGGGAAATATTTTTTAACTTTTAGTCTATTCCTCCTAACTGGTTTCTGATGTACATATGAAGGATAACTCTCTAGATGCTCACTCTTTCCAGAAAGTATTTACTTAGAGAAAATTAGAATTTAATTTATACTGGATGATCAATACAGACCTTTATGCATGCAATACATCTAATACACTGCAGCCAGATTAATTTCCCTAGTCAGTGATTAATTGCCTACTCTGTCCCAGGCGCTGGAGAAGGTGCCTGGAATTCAACAGAGAGCATGATGGGCAGGGTCTCTGCCCTTCTAAATGTCAAATCCATAGTTTCGTTTCAGAGCTCATCTTTCTCAACCTCTGTGACATTTGATTGTGTTGCCAATTTACCTTCTTGAAACTTCCTTCTCTCTCTATTTTGAAGGCATAATTCCTGCTTAATATAGCAGATACTATTGGGCAAGTTCCCCAGCCTGAGTTTCCAAGTCCTTCTCCTTCATCTCCTTCCAGCTAGGGTGCTTTTGCCCACTTAGATGCAAGTTGAAGTCTATGCTAATGTTCCTACAACAGATAGGCAGCACTCCTTCCTCTTCCCAATTCTTTCTGCTGCACTGTAGATGTGTTGACTAGACCAGTAATCACCAACCTGCAGCCATGGGGAAACTCAAGAGAACAGCTTTGTGGTAGGTACTGCCTAGGAGTAGATTATGCCGAGTTACCTCTAATTTATCCTCAGTCACAGCTTAAATCTCCTTGAAGAGACCTCCCGAAACCTCCCAGTATAAATTAGCACCTCCTACTAGATACTTTCATGGCACTTTGTGACTTTCCTTCATAACTTATGTATTTTTTAGTTCTGTATTTCACTGCATTCGTATTTATTTTACATCTTTCTCCTCCTCTAGAAAGCAAAGGGATAATTAAACCTTTCTGTAGCCATTCCATATTCAGTGTCTCACAGATTATCTAGCATGTTTTATATGCCTCACAAATATGTGTTGAAATTTGATGGTTTCTCCAGACTTAGGTTTCAAATTCCACTCCGGGTATCTCTACTTGAATGTTCAGCAGGTCCCTCAAAACCATAGGCCCAAAGTATATTATATCTGTACTGAATTTCTTTTCCCAGTTAATGGCATCACCTGGTACCCAAGACCCGATTCTACAAACTTAGTATGTCTTCACCCTCCTTCTCATCCTCTTGGTACCATTCATCCTTCCTTAACTTCAAGCCTTCATTTTACCTGCAGTTCTGTGGTATTACTATGGTAGTAGACCGCTCATTCATCTCCTGTGTATGTGAAACCCACTCTTATTTTCTACTAAGCTACTCTTCAACCAACCTACTCTCACACCTATCTTAGAGATCAGAAAGATGAAATTTCTAAGGGTTTCAGAAACTTCTTACCTCCTGTCATTCAACTAGTAAGTAGCAGAGCTAAAATTTATACTGGTCTATACCCCAAAGTCAGGAGATCTGGGAGAGATCTTCTAGACTTCAGCATGACCAAAGCTTCAGTCCAGGCATCCTGAGTTAGAAGAGTATGCTTATGTATGGGTTTACCCCTCAGAAGTTTGCATATTTCCTGAGAACCAAGGAAAGATCTTCATTTCATCCCTTCTCATCACACATTACTCACCCCTTCCCCAGCATGCTGCATAGTATCTGCTTTACTGAAGGATATCAAAGAATTTTGGAAACAGAAATGGACAAAGGAAAAAAGGGGGGTGGCAGGGATAAGGAAGGATTAATCCAAGGGGAAAAATAGAGGACCCAAGGTGATAAGACATGAGGAAGAAACAGATAGGAATAAGAAATATAATTCACTTTGTTTAGATTCTTGTTCAGAAGTAATGCCTTTGCAAAAAAATGTTGGCTTGAATTTTGGCTGATGTTTTACCTAGTTCAGCACAGGGAAAATTCCAACTTGGCCTTTTCCCTCAGGAACATTTATGAAGAGTTAAGAGTTCTATGATGATGTGAAGTGAAGAAAGTCAATTCACATATACCCTTCTTCAAAGTAAAAGTTAGCAGCTAAGTGCCACCAAGTAAATCACCTCTCCTCTAAAAGCTCTGCCCTCTCCCCTTCAAGACAATTATAGTCTAAAAAGCCAGTTTGATTTGTCACAATTTTTTTTTTTTTTTACCATTTTGTGCTTTAAGAGTAATTTGGGACTGTATTTAGGGCTGCAATTTCTCCTCTAAAGCAACTAAAAGCCTTATTCTTTTCAGTCTGATAATTAACCTACCATGCCATTTCACCCAAATAATCTTCTGGAAATTTAACAACATACCCCCACATCTTTTGTAGGCTGGGTTTGCTTCAGCACCACTAAATCACTCAGTATCATGTTCCTCATAGGCGGCGGCTGAAATGAAATATGCATACTATGTAATTGGAAAAAGATTCTGTCTCATTTGCCTCAGCTGTTCTTCCTTGTTGGAAATGCAGAGGGAAAGAAGGCAGTGCGAGTATCTTCCTGCTGTCAGTTTAGAAGAAAAGCCATCACCACAGAGCCACATCAGCAGGGGCGGGCCTGAGTTCTCTGCAGGCTTCTAACAAGCCCCTTAGACCTCCAGACACTCATCACGCTCCCTTGACACAGAATGGGAAGAGTTTCGATAAAACAATATGGTGTGCAATTACAAACACATCTTAAGTGCCCGCTACTCATTGGCTCTGTTCCATTTCCAAAATGCTCTAGTTCAGCCTCTAAAAAAAAAAAAAAAAAAAAAAAAATCTCCAGCCAAAGTGCCACATGTGCAGAGAAAGAACACATTCTGTTTTTATTTTTTTATGTGTTTCCATAATCCTCATAATAAAACATATTAAAATGAGAATCTTTCTCATTAGGCTATGGTTTCTATGGGAGGTGATTTAAAATTTTATAAATTTACTAGCACTTTTCTTTTCAGTTCTCTATTATTCAGAATTTAATTGTTCAATGCATGAAATAATGATAGCTAACACTTACTGGGCTTCCCACATTCCACACACTGCTCTGAGTGCCTCATGTATATTAATTTGGTCCTCAAAAGGATCCTGTGCCAGTGGGTGCTCTCGCTATCACTCCCGTCTTTACAGATAAGGTAATGGAGCACACAGAGGGTTAAATACGCTGCGCCCATCCCCCTCTAGGAAGTGGTGCCCACACCTAGTGTCTCTTACTCATACAGACCATCATTTGTGTGTTCGCTACTTCTTTTTTCCTTCCTCCTGTGTTTTCTTGAAGGCCATTTTCATCATGCATTCTTGTAGAGAATGCTTACCTTTAGAGAATGTCCTCAGTGTCTGGGGGGAGGGGGAGGTGCCATGAGGTGTACCCCAAAGTTGTGGCAATAAGAGAAATAAAGTGGGCCCCGAGAATCCATCAGAAAAAAAATCCCTGAATATCCACGGGACTCTCACTTTTTCAGCTTTCCTTGCAGTTGGAAGGAGCCATGTGACTAGTTCTGGTCAACAGCCTTTGAGCAGAAGAAAACCGGACTCACAAAAGTGTACTTGGCAGACAGAGCATTTGATTGTGTCGAATGCCACGGACAGGTCAAATACTGTGCGACTTGAGAAAGGATTCTGAGAATTAGCAATTATGGGATTTTAGGAATAGGGAGATCATTGTTGAGCATGATGAGAACATTTCTCTGCAGAAATTCATTAGTAGCCCCATTCAGTCAGTAATGTAGAGTATAAGAAACTACTTTGCTAGTGGGTATAGAATGATTGGCATATGGTTATAAAACCTAGATCCTCCTTCTCAGTCCGATGCTGTTCTCTTTCCTGACTCAGAAATCTCTTTTGCTTTCTTTTCCTTGTTTCATTATACATGCACATGCTCACACACCTATGTCAAGTTGTCATACATTGAACTATTAGTCCAAAGTCTTCTACTCTTTTGTAGAAGTGCTATACATCTGTATTTTTTCCTGTGATCTTATGGTAAGTAGACTCCACTTCTAAGCCCCTTAACTTTGGGCTTGGTAATATAATTTGATTTGGCCAAGGGGGCATTAGCAGAGATAACCTATGCATAAAAATAGAAATTTGCTTAAGCAGCTGGACTTGCTGTCTTATACACTTACACAGCCCTAGGCTAGTCCACAACTGCTCCCATGTTGACAGCCAAACTAACCTGCAGCCTGGATCCCACTTCAGTCCATATCAGCCAAACTTCAGCTGACCTACAGAAGCATGAGTGGGAAATAAAGGACTTTATTGCTAGAAGCCACTGAGCTTTGCAGTGGTTAGTATATGGCTTTCTTGTGAATATAGCTGACTGAGTCAAAATTTAGATTCCAGTTCTCCCAAACGACCTTAAAAAAGGAAGGCACGAAGTTTTGCCTGGACTCTTCTCTAATTATAAGCTTCAGATTGATCCCAAAATGCCATGAAGCCACTCCACCCAGTACCCACACCACACAGAAAAATTGGTTCATCCTCCTCTTTAAAAATCAGACTTTAGGAATTGGAAGAGATCTGAGTAGTCACGTCCAACCACCTCTTTTTCCATCTGAGAATACCAGGAGATGAAATGATAGGTCAGATATCATACTGCTAATCACACAGAGAAGCTACCAGTATCCAGAGGCCTGCCTGTTATTTTAGTACTATTTCCACTGTGGTACACACTGCCTGTCTTAATTCCAAACTGAGAACTCTCAGGTTCAAGCTATATCCAGAAATCTAGGATATAACATTATAAGTACTCATTCTCTTGTCACCCGTGGTATCCTCTTTCCCTTTTATGAACTCATTTCTCTCCAGCATCAGAACCACTCCAACACACACACACAGAATTGAATTCAGGCTTTAGTCTTTGATATTATCTAAAAATCTCGGTTCCATCAACAGTTAATATAAAGTTATTGAACTAACAATTTCATTTTACAGTCAAGGAAATTGAGTCCTAAAAAAGTAAGATGACTTGCCCAAGGTCATACAACTGGATAGTGGAAAAGAAGAGTCTAGATCCCAGAATTACTAACTCCTCTCTAGCATCTACCTCCTGAACTCTGCCGTTTATAATCAACAATATATACACAGTTGTGCCTTTGTGGTTTTTAATCTCATTACTTCAGGAGAAATTAATTTTGGATTCCTTTTTCAACCTATTAATTCTTGACATCTTTTATCTGGAATGGAGATAGAGGTTTTTGCATTAGAATGTAATCCAAATAAATGTTCTTGAGGGATTTCAAAAGTCAATATGACTTTTACTCTTTCAAAAAAAAATCATCTCTCAAGAGGATAGTGTCTTGCCTTTGCATTGCTGTGCTTTGAAACAAAAAGATAATTTGTATATTTTAAAGGTGCCTTTCATCTTCTCATCTGTAGAGCTTGGTGCTTACAAAAACAACTCATTAATTGTTTCTTCACCTTTTGTCTCTTCAGAAAAGAGGAGAAGCACAAACACCCAAAAACTAAATCATGTGGCCAAGGCTGGACAGGGAGGCATTAATTTAACACATTGCCTCTACAAAGATCTGGTATGAACTTTTGTATATTAGTAATACTAATCATAACTCCCACAAAACTAATATTCGCTGAAGTTATACTGTGTTCTGGGCACCATGATATATGACTTTTATATGCATGAAGGTATTTATTCCAGATCATGGTAATCTTTGTGTATAATATTATTATCCTCATTTCACAGAGGAAGATGAATCTTTGAGTTAAATAATTTTTCAAAGGTAACAGCAGAATGGACATGCCCGGTTTCTGGCAAAGATGCCTTGTCTTTCTTACAAAATATCACGGGGTCAGGAGTGGGAAAGTGCCTTGACTCTAGCACTGAAATGGTGAACAACCTAGCTTCCGAGGTTTTCCTGGTGAATTGTTGTAAGTACACATATATATGTCCTTATTTGAAGCACTGCGAATTTATGAAAAAAGATGGATTTGAGCTACTTCGTAAAGGTAAATTAAAAATGAGCCTTTGTTTTTAGAGGTCTCGGTTGTGGTTTCCTTTGAAGAAGGAGTGTTCGTGACTTAGAGGGAAGCCCCAAGGGTCTTGTGCAGTATGAGGAACAAACACTCTGTGTTTTGTTGTGGGAGGTTGTGTAGGTGAGTTTACTTTGTAAAAATGCACCGAGCAGGACGCATGATTTATGCCGTTTTCTGTGCATATGTTATTTAGCATTAGAGCTCCCATTAAAATTACCCTTTGAAAATGTCTAAAAACATATTGAGAATAGAAGCACTGTCTGCCTCTAAGGGAACTTTACGTTTACCAGCTGTGAACCAGGTGAGGCAGTGCAACAGAGGTTATGCTTATGAACTTTGAAGATGACAGGTCTTGTTCAGTTCCATTCCAATTAAGGGTTTCTAAGCTTTGAAAGCCTTGCTTGTAAAAATAAAGGGACCAAGCTCAGTGAGATCTATTATAGTAGTCGCTATATTTCATTGTTGCTTCATCTCCCAGGGAAGGTTTCTGTTTACTTTGTGTATTAGTCCAGAAAACAGACAATAAGATGGAATTAAAGGTGCAACAGATTTCTTGGGGGAAACATCGGAGGAGGCTGAGAGAGTTGTCAGACTGCAGTGTTAAATCTGAACTTCGCGAAGGGGAGAGGGCAGGGCTCATGGAAACAGATCATGCAAGAAAGGAACCAAGTTTGGGGAAAAGGAGAAATAATGGATTCAGTTCTGATGTATTGAGCTTGAGGTGTTCTGAGACATCTATCCCGAAATGTCAAAGGGAAATAAGGGGTCTCGAGTGTGCTTCCGCTGCATGTGTGTGAGTCATCTGCATATCGGTAGTAAGAGAAGCCGGAGGCATCACGAGAGAGCCTGGGGACAGAGTACCAGAAGAAAAGAGAAAAGGACCTTGAGTATTGGTGAATTCTGGTACTTAAAGTCAGGAAAGAGAAGGAGGAGCCTGCAAAGATAACAAGTCCGCAAAGAGGAAGCAAGCGGTAAAGGATTGTGTCCAGTCAAGAGAAGAAAGAAATGATCAATAGTGACAAACACCACAGGGAGGTCAAGTAAGAAGCAGCCTGAAAATGTCCACTGGATTTAGAGACATGGAGGCCATTGTTGATCTTAATAAAAACTATCACAGTTCAGTGACGGGGACAGGCCAATCTCCCTCTGTGATGGTGGGGGTTGGGTAGGGAGGAACTTGGGACTTGGAGTACAAATGTAAAGAGCAAGTGAACACATTGGGTTTTGAGAGGATGCAAACAGCTCTTCTATTACACAGGAGGAAAGAAGAATAGATTAGATACAGATGTAGGCAGAGATATGTTTGGAAATGGGAAGATGAGAGCTCACGATGCTATCTAGTAGTTTCCATTTTCTCGGTGAAAATGTCCTTGGCTGAGAGCAATGGAAAGGATAGAGAAGTTGAAGGATTCTGAGGAGAGTTTGAAAGTCTTTTCAGAAAATGGGGGTGGGATTTGGGCAAAAATGTGCAACAAGTTATAAGGCCCTTTTGCAGTTGTTGAGTATCCATTTATGGCAGATCCTATGGCCCTGCTGTTCAGCCCTCTCAGCCCTGTTCAGCCAGGATAGGTTGTGCAATGCGAGCTCAGGAAGGGCAGATCTATGGGGGACCTGGGGAAGACTTTCTAGCCCGCTGGGTGCAAGAGAAACCCAAAGGTGAACGCATTTAGTGGTAATGGCCATAGTGTTACTGAAATAATACCGCATGGACTTATGGTTGAGGAGGAAAGTTAGGAAAGGAAGGGACTGGTGTATTGAGAGATGTAAGGAGTCATGGAGAGAACCCCTGCCCTTGAACATTTTCGTCCTTTAAGCACCTCTTCTAAAACCGGTCACTTTTGTTCCCAGGAAAAATGGTCATGTAGCAAATCTTGTATTTGAAAAATCAGCCACATTTATGGTAGCCAGCAAAACCAAAAACATTTCCTTCCCTTCGTGAAATTATATTGTAATGAAGTCAGATTAACAACAGTTCTTCTACAGCAATGCTGTCCTCTAGAAATGCCACATACGTAATGTTAACTTTTCTAGTATTCCTATTAAAATAAGTAATGAGAATGGGCAGACTTGCCAGATTTTTTTTTTTAAAAAAAGGAATATACTTACACTAAAAAGTCATGCCTTGTCTCTCTGAAGCTCAAATTTAACTGGGCATTTTCTTCTTTTATTTGGTAAGTCTGTCCATCTAAAAAGGGAAATAAATCTTAAGATTCTGCTTCTTATCCCTTCAACATGTAATCAATGTTTAAAAAAATTGAGATATTTTAAGTTTTAGTTAAGTAAATGTAAATAAAATTAAAAATTCAGCTCTTCATTCACCCTTGCCACATCTCACGTGTTTGGTAGCCAACTGTAGCCACATGTTGGACAAACTGTAGCTACTGTATTGGACAGCACAGCTCTACACCATAAACTCCTGAAGTCATAAACGATGTTCACCTTTGTGATCTCCCCTATGAACTAGCATAGGAGCAAGGCTCTGTAATTACCACCAACAGAAGGAGATATATTTGAATAGAAAGGATAGACAAAAGGTAGACAATAATGAGCAGAGAACAGAAGTAGTATATGAATTGGACAAAAGGGCCTTCTAGAAGCCCAAGAAATTATACCCTTTGGACAGAAACTTATATGAAAAAGATGGTCCTTAGAGAAACAGTTTCATAACCAACTGGAATCTAATTTTAAAAGAAAAATATATATTGTGTACCTCAACAATATACGGAGACAAGGAAAAGGTGTCTTTGAAGAAACTTTCTATCCCACCATGCACCAGACATTTCTTTCTCTGCATCTTACATGGAACTTAATTCCTAACATGAATATATTTTCCACAGAAACAGCATAGCAAACTCCATTGCTATAAAAACAACAAAGACAAACTCTCCCTCAGAATTCCATAGAGCAAAGAGTCGTGAGGCTGGGTATCTCTGATGAGCATGGCTATTTTCTCTAAATCCTCTCAGGGTGTTTTCTCTTTTCCAAAATGAAAGCAACCTGGAAATTATTTACTTCACGGTGGAGACCCAGAAGAAGAGTAATGGTAGGCTGAAAGCTCACAAAAGAGAAGGCTGAAGCTGTCCTTTTCCTCGGGGAAAAATAATCTGAGTTTGATGCAATGCAGTCATTTTTTCCCCGCCATTCTTTTTATCTGCCGAAGCTGTGTTCTCTGAGAGCATTCATCAGGCTGCTCTTTCTTGGTTAGCAGAGAGACTCTGTATGAATTCTAACCCTGCTATATGATCCATCTTGGAAAGAGGAAAATGTAATGAAAGGGGAGGGGAGATCATTCTTGTATTGATATTTACATTTCCCAGAACATATAAAAACTATCGTTTAAAATTAATTGCTCACCAGACCACACTCCCACTGAGAAAATGTTGTTTTATTCAGAGAGGCGACTGACCCGAGCCCATTTGAGTTGGAGACACTGTTTTAATTATCCTCCTCACGTCACTCCTCAAACAAGCCCCCTTTAATGGTTCAGTTTGTGCAAAGTTCCCTTCCTTTGTATTTTTAGTCAGCTGAAGCTTAGGCCTTATATATCATTTTTAAATAGTCAAAAGATTACTATTATAAACTTCTGAACTGACAAAACAATAATTGCTTTCCAGTCTATAAATGGTGGTGGTGGTGGTGGTGGTGGTGTGGTTTCTGGTGACAATCAGAGACCGATTTTTGAAGTTAGCATCTACCTATTAGTGGTGAGGTTAATGTCCCGGTTTGTGGGGAAGAATAGTATAAAAATGTTAATGATCTTACAGTGGTTGGGTAATGTTTGAACATTGGAAAGATGGCACTCAACTACACTACCCACGACTAGTTCATTGAGGCATGAACCTAGGAGCAATAACCTGAAAGGTAACCATTCAGTGAAGAATCGTTAACTTCTACAACTTAGCATTTATTAAGAACTGACAAGTTAGGAGTCCTTAAATACGTTCACCTCTCAAGAACAATTCTTCCTTTTTTTTCTATTTAACTTCCCAAACTAATCTAGCAACCCTACAGAAGATAACACGGCCTAGGATGGAGTTAGAATCCTGGCTAGAAATAATTTCACTCTCCTTCATCCTGAAAATAATGTTTTACTAGCTCTGTCAATACAAGTACAAATTATTGGGAGACAATTCTCTGTGGGTCACACACTTCTGCACATTTTGCCCTACAAATGCTGATTGCACTTTTATTCTGGGCTGTATTTTCAAGGATGTTTGTATAGTCAACAGCCTTGGAAGGAAAAGACAGTATTTCCCTCCAAAACAAAGAGAGATACTTTGCATGCTTAGCCTCCAGTGCAATAAAGATAATGCCTGCCTGAGAGCAAACACGGAAATTCTTACTGCCCCTAAAATATTTGGGTTCCCTAAATTCAGAGTTCCACCTTCATGTGACACTGCCCCTTGGACCCCGTTTCTGTTTGTTGGTTTGTTTCCATTACCCTGTGGAACTCAGGGAACTAGCAAAAGAGAAAAGAATGCTCATTTTCTGACCATTGCTATCACTGTGAGCAGTAGTCTTTTGTTTCTTACTCAGGAATTCTTTTTTTATTTTTTAATTTATTTATTTATTTATTTTTTGTCTTCTACAAGTATCCGTGAAACAGTGTGGTCTCACTGGCTAGCTTGCAAGTAGGGTCAAAATCTCAAAGCCTTGACAGTTCTTAACAAGAATCAGTTAGGAGGAAGTACACAGAGATGGACGCTTCCCCCGCCCCCAACCTGCTCCTGATGCTTTCCTTCATGCTGAGGCTGGAGAGAGCAGAACATGAGGGCTTTCTGGGGTACAGGTTCTCAGTGAATTGTAACACACTAGTGCACTGCAGACCCTTCCTCAGTGTAGAGTTTGGGCTCAGTAGGTAGAATATACTTGTGTGGCAGCTGCGGACCCCTTTCGGGTGGGGTCCATCCAACGGGACGCTGGGCTGACTGACCGCACAGTGCAATATGGACTAGGGTATTCCTTGCTGAAGGTAAGAGATTAAACTCTGTCTAGCAGGAAAGGGAACTGAACATTCACTGGAACATGTGGGGATCTTGCTTCACAAAGGGAAAGTATTGTCAGAGCATTCAGAAACTGGATTCAGGCAGGGACTGGAGCTGAAGGCCAAAGTGTAACTAGTTGAAGAGGAATGTCACTTCAGTAAATTTTTTCAGTTTTCCAAAATTTTTCTCTTTTTTAAACTTATATTTACCTTTTCTTGTTTTCAAGGACACTGCCGCCCAATTTAGAATTTATTTTGGGGGGGTGCCTCAAAGACAAAAGTTATGAACTACAGATCTAGAATGTCCCCAGCAGCAGGTTGGGTTGGTGCTGCCAAGTCCAGTGTCTGCAAGGAATCCCCCAGCCCAACGCCCAGGAGACTTATTCTCACAGGAATTGACAGGTTACACCAGGGTCTGAGTATAGAGCTGAGCAGGGATGCCTCGGTGTCTCAGTCAAAGTACTCTAAGAACAGACTTAGAGATTTATTTCTCTGGGGTCAGCCCCAGACCTCACTTGTAAAGCTTTGTCACTCACACCTAAAGGATAAGATAAGAGAAATGCATCTCATGGGTCCTTGCCAGAGGCAGAACTCCAGGAGGCGGTCTTGGGTCTCTGCAGAGAAATAGCAGGAGAGGAATTCTACATACCACAGAGGATAAGGGACAGGACACAAGGAGGACCAAAGATAAATGGGCTGCACTTAAGCCTGCCTCACCCTGTGAAGAATGTGGGAGAGCTTCCTCCCTGCCAATCCAAAGGACTTGCTGCCCTCAGACGTTCTGGTTTCCTCCCTTATGATAACATAAAAAAATGGTCCCGGTGCCTATGAAGCCCTAGAGGTTGAGCTATAGGGAGTGACCTCTGTCAATACCCCGAGAGCAAAGAAAAGTGATTTCTCTTAGGAAGAACCTCACTCTTCACCTTTGATTAAAAATAAAAATAAACAAACATAAATATTTTAGGTTAATGTGCTAATTGACCACCTGCTATGTTCACAGCTATCCTCTGTAAAGGAAAACCCAGCTGTCTTTCTATTGAAGATGCGTTAAATAAGAAAGACCTTTCTAGAAAGTCTAATTTGAGGATGGCTGTATGTTCTAACAAGGACTTTTGGCCCCTGGGAAATATAAGGAGGAATACCCAGAAGTAGTAATAATAGATTTTCTGTTTTTAATCCTTAGGAAAGCTTATTTTGAAGAATTTCAATTCTTCATGCAAATATACAACAGATGACAGAACTGAATAACTGCTAAGAGCTCAGCTCCTCCTGGACAGTCTTTCCAGGTTCTGATTTCCTATTACAACTCAATTCTTGGGGCACCTGGGTGGCTCAGTGGGTTAAGCGTCTGCCTTCATCTCAGGTCATGATCCCAGAGTCCCAGGATTAAGCCCTGCATTGGGCTCTGCGCTCAGTGGGGCCTCTGCTTCTCCCTCTGACCCTTCCTCCTCTCATGCTCTCTCTCTCTCTCTCAAATAAATAAAATAAAATAAAATAAAATCCATTCAATTCTTAGGTCCACTTAGAGAGAGAGGAAGGAAAAGAAAGTCTCTTGCTTCAAACTCATAATGACATCCAGCTTTGCTTTGCCCACTTTAGGTAGATTGCTTGGTTTGGACGCTTACGCTATTTTTTCTGGAAACCACTCGTACTTCTGGGTTGCACTCCGAAAACCACTAGAAGTCGTCTGGCTGAGAAGGGATTAGAGTCCAAGTACTTTTTTTTATGGCTTTATTTTACCTGCTCCTCCTGAGCACCCTGCACTTTAACAAACACAGAAAACACATTTATTGACAACTTTTTACAATGATATCCTACAGGAAGATTTTGATGATACCCACTCCTTCCCGAGTTTTACTGCAAAAGAAGGAGTCCTGCTGAATCCAGCTGGTGACTCCCATGGAAAAGTTTACCACAGAAACATTTGCAATCAGTTAAGACTTTGGTCCCATAATGCTCAGCAAAGGAAGTTGAAGACAATTTAGAATGGAAATAAAACTCTATATGCCAAACGTTAGAGCTAAGTTGTAAAGCATTACCCTTGGAAGACGTGTGTTTTTCTCATTGTTTGGTGCCCAGTGAATGGAGATGAGTATGTCTTTAAGATTTTTATTCACTGTGTTTGTGTCTGCATCTGTATAGAACATTATCTTCCCCTTGGCAGGTCACCTAGACTTTGCCCACATCTGGTTCTGCTTTCATTTCTCTTACCCTATTCCTTTCTGGCCAGCACTCAAAAAGAACTACAACTTTATAGGTTGCCACGGAGGCATATGGTTGAAGGGAATATTTTCCCTTTTACCAAGCTCCTACTTTTATTTTGATTTCTTCCCCTTATTTTTCACTTAATTAGGAAGAAGTACAATTGAGTAGAGGCTTTTATTAGTATTTAGGAAAAATGCCATGTTAAAAAGTCACTTTAGAATGATCTGAATGCTTGGAAACTTTCTTTTTACTGCTGACCACAGACTATGTGGAGAGGCAGTTCCACCAATGGACCAGAGGCTTCAGTGTTGGGCAGAGTTCGTTCCAAGTCTAGTTCTGCCACTTGGTGACCTGAATCCTGGATTTTCGCAACTGTATTTATGTGATTAAAGGAAGACGACATGTTTAGGTTGTTGTGAAGATTAACTCTACACGCATGATAAGTGCCTGGTAAAGGGGAAGTATTGTTAACGAAGAGTAGCTCTTAATATTTGGTGGCAGTAAAATGCAGCATTCTGATCATACTCAGCAATTAAAAGGAAAACGTGCTGGTTTTCATCTCTGTGAGAGCTCGTTATTATGTAGTGGTTTTCCATTAGGCCCCATAGAATGTCATTGCTAATAATAAAGGCTGTGAAGGCTTACTGAGCCACAGAAGTTTTATTTGCTTAATGTGAGACAATAGGCCCAAGGACAATACATTCCTGGCTTGGGAAGGAGAAACAGATTACTAGAAGAACAGTAGCATGCTGAACATGTCTAAGAAAAATACAGCACTGATAAACATGAAAATAAGTCCTGGTACCAGGAATAAGGTAAAACCATGATTATTTACTGAAAATCCAAGGAGCTCACCCTCTAAAACAGACAAGATTAGCCAGAGGAAACCATTGTGTATCTTTCTCCTCTACTCTCTTGATTATAATCAACTCTGGCTCCCAAGTGAATGGAAAAGAATGGCTCCATCTAGGTGAGACCAGTGCCAATCTCAGTTAACCATTTGAGTTGGCCAAGGGGAGTTACCTCAGAATGAAGTGTTAATCGTAAAATGAAACACCTGCGAGCCATAAGTTCAAGCCCAGAGTCTTCTCTACACTCACCCTGGGTAGTCCTCGACATAAAGTAAAATGAAGTTTAAAATAAAGAATTTGAACAAGATCTTTAAAGACGACAGATTTGTGGTAGTTTTTTCAATCCTGGAGTCAAGTAAGATACATTGTATGATTCTCATGGGATTTACATAACTGGCTGGATTTCAAGTTTGCTTCCTCTGTGTGGGTGATGGTGTTTGCTGCAGCAGGGGAGAAATCTATGATTTGTAACTTTAAGGCAGCAATTAACTTCTATACTTCCTAACAATTTCCCAGGCACCCCAAGATAGTCACACCCATCTCTCTGTATTCTGTAAAAATATTTTTTGTTTCTCCTCTCTCTCTCTCTCTCTCTCTCAGGTGAGGTTGACTTTCATAAGGAAAGACGGGGATGGTGGTAAACATTGAAGTTTGTCTTTAATCAGTTTCCCTGTCTCCCATTTGGTATCGCTTACTTCCCTCTGGGTCATTTCAATGAAATTAGACTTTACCATGCCATCCTAAATAAAGGAAAAGAGGAGTATGAATTAATGAAGTTTGGGTAATATAATTCTTTTAATGAAATTCAGGTTTATTGCTTTAAAGAATCTATGGTAATTAAAACTAGACTGAGAACTGCTTCGTTGAGATTCAAATTTAATAAATAACGAAGCAAGATTTGCAATTAGATTATCATATCCAGGCGCCAACCCAAGTATTGCCGACGTCTGCTTATCTTGTAAGTATACTCTTTTATTCATTTATTCATTCATTCTTTCCACACAGACTTATTGAGCATGTATTATTTGCCAGGTTGATGCTAGGTGCTAGAGATAGAATGGTTAACAAGAGAGAATTGCTTCTTTACCTGATTGCATCTTGTATAACTGGAAAAACTTTTCTTCTAATTAATCTTTCCCCTTATGATCTTATTTACATGATTCCATATATTCATATAATCACAGACTCACAATAAGTCTAAATTAATGAGGCTTTATACTAGTATTCCGCCCCCCCAACCAAGGGCAGAAACTGATCAGCAACTCTTTTCTTTTTCTGCAGTCGTGTGTCTTAAGAGGTAAAAAAAAAAAAAAAAAAAAAAAACTGTCTCAATCTGTTTTTTCTCTGACAATTTGCAGGAAATAGGTGACTTTTGATCTGAAGAGACCCATAAGGTTAGTCTGTTCTTTATTTCTGCTGTACCAATTATTACAAAAGTTCTAACAAGCAAACTAAGAGAAGTAATATGAATTCAGGCGAATATTGTTCAGTAAAAATGTGGCAGAAATTCATTTTGATGGAAAGAAGCTGCAACCTCCTCTAGGTCACTGTAATATAGCTGTCTCAGGTAGAAAGTCATGGTTATGCCCACAAGTGTTACGTAATGTTTAGTGTTCAGAAGTATATCTACCCCTCAGCAGTACCAGTAAAGGGCATAGAGTCCTGTAAGAACTGAGTCTGGCTGTCCCATGTCTGCTGTGACCTTGGTCAGTGGCCTCATCACTTAAGGATGCAGGATACTCAACAGCACAGTAGTTAAAATCAGAAGCCTGATTTGTGACTGTGGGCGAAACCCTTTCCATCAGTGGGCTTTTCTTTCAAAATGATGAGGTCAGGCCAGAAGTTCTCTAAAAGACTCTCCAATGTTAGCGTTTTTCATTTCTAGAATTAGAGCTAACACCAGAGTTGTTTCCCAGGTTGGGGGGGGAGGGGGCTTTGAACGGCACCTGCTCACTCAGCACTCTTCCTCACTCTAGTCCTTCTGGGATCATCACACTGGACCATCCAAGGGTGGGAATAAGCCCATGTCATGCGTTGAATTGTGTTCTCCACCTCCAATTTGTAGGTTGAGTCCTAACCCCCAGTACCTCAGATTGTGACCTTATTTGATGATAGAGTTCTTAAAGAGTTAGAAAGGTTTAAAGAGTTGAAATGAAGTCATTAGGATGGCTGTAATCCAATATGACAGATGTCTTTATAAAAGGGAGAGATTTGGTTATAGAGGTATACACAGAGGAAAGGTGATGTGAAGACACAGGAAGAAGAAGACAGCCATCTGCAAGCCAAGGGGAGAGGCGTGGAGCACATTTTTCCCTCTCTTAGCCCTCAGAAGCAATTGATCCTGCCAACACCTAGAACTCTGATTTCCAGACTCCAGAACTCCGAGCTGATAAAGTTCTATGGTTTAGCCGCACCGTTTGTAATACTTTGTTAAGGCAGCCCTAGCAAACTAACACACCCTATGAGCTAGTTCCAAGAACACAAAAAGGGGTCTGGCTATCTCAAATACTTAAAAGCTTGGATCCTAGACCCAATTAGCATGTTGCTGCCTCATAGCACCAACTTTGTCTCACTCCCCAAAGTTGTCAGGGATTTCTCGTCTGATTTGCCCACCCTCATTCCCTGCCTTAGAATGGTCTCCCAAATGGTTGGATTTGATAGTGAGGACCCCTTTTAGCTACGGTATCTGCATAAATGTACGTAGCAGGTAGTAAGATCCACTGAGACAATTTAAGAGAAGGAATGGATATGAGTAATATGGCGCTTGAGGAAGATCAGTACTGACAAGGCAAAGGAGGGATTAGAAGGAAAGAGAAGTAGAGATTGAGAGACAACAATCATTGTAATTGTTTAAACTGTCGGTCCGAGGATGTGACCAAATAGTCAGCAGAATTAGATCAATGAGTGGTTCTCAAACTTGAGTGTGAGCTAGAATTGCCTGAAGACTTCTTAAAACAAAGATTGCTGGACCCCACCCTTAGGGATCCTGTGTCATTAGGTCTGGGGAAGAGGACCAGAATTTCTATTTCTAAAAGTTTCCCAAGTGAGGCTGATTCTACTGCTTTAGAGATCACACGCTGAGAATCACTGGGCTGGACTGTCACAGCTATGATATTAGGGAATTTGGCACCAAGTTCTAGTTTTAAAAAGTTTTTTTTTTAGTTTGGCTTTTGGCAAAAACAGGATTTATTTATGTTTTCAATCTTGTTTTTGGCCTGAATTATCCAAGCTGTTAAATACACAAGAGTACCAACTCAATGATAATTGATCGTGTAAAATTCTATCTGATGTGAGGCCATATTAACCAGGAATTAGAGGCATCAGATGCTAAAACTGAAGGGGAAAGATCTTGAATTCGTGTCCTCAAATCTGGCTACAGTCTTCTTTTAAGTTAAAAATGTAGGTGACTACCAATCATATTCCTCCAGCTTTCCTACCCCAGTTGAGAATCACGGATTCATAATTTGCAAAGCCTCTGCATTTGATTTTCCAAAGCATTGGTGAATTCACAAATAATGGTTCCGTTCATTGTTCTATGTATGTAGGCCGAGAAAGTATTACTCCCAACTTACAGATTAAAAAATGAGGCTCAAAAAGGATCTTGCCCCTCTTTTATTTTTGTTCTTTCCAGGATTTTAATAATTTTCCAAAAAAGATTATTGTTCCAGCTCCAGAAGTTTCTCTTAACTTATGTAATAGAAACAATATCGGACTGATCATTAAATTCACACAAGCAATTTAAAGCAAATCGCCACAGAATTAAGGTCCATTAAAAACAGCCAATCAGCCCGAACAGACTTCTCCATTCGTAAATTATGGATTCTGCTTGAATATTCATCCTATCACATTGATCAAATTTCTGTTTCTTTCTTCTCTGTCCTTAGAATTAATTTCATAGAAAGTGGCTTCAAGCCACAGATCCAGCAAATCGTCCCTTGTTAAATGAGAGGAAAATAAGCTGCTTGTTTCTGATTTTCTTCAAGTTCACAACGAGAAAAATCCCAAGAACTGTACTTTCTATTAAACTGAGAAGAGAGATGTGTAATGAGGAAAGAATTTTGTTCAACAATAGCAGCAGTGCCACATAGCTGACCAGCTGGAGCCCCGCCCAGCTGCGGCCCCACAGCCCGCCCTTCCAGAAGGAAGCCAGCGTGGCTCAGCAGAGGCTTTTGCCCTCAGCCTCCCAGCCAAGAAGCCAGCCAGCCCCTTCTCTAGCAGTATTCATGAATTTAGTAAACTTGAGCGTCTCTTTCTCTCTTTCATTTCCCAACTTCTGTCTTTTAAATCAGTTTCGTGGCTCTCAACAATGAGCATTGTAGTGTATCGGGTCCATCCAGATGATCCTTGGATTTCACAGAGAAATGAGTTGTTTTCATTTCCTTGGGGACTTCATGTTACTCAAGAGATGGGGGTTACACACTGACACTTGACCTTCATGAGATAAAGCAAGAGAAAGACACACACAGACACACAGAGACGGGGGTGGGGGCATTCTGAGATGGACATTTCGACCTCTCCTTCCTGACTGCTATTTAAAGCACTTATTCTGACTTGGAGAAAATGTAATATATAGTTCCTTAATGTGTTTAGTTAAGGACCTCATGAATCATGTGGATTTCTCCACAGCCTAAGTGGCTATTATGCTGACCCAAGGGTGTGCCATTTTGTGGACACTTCATTTGTGTGTCCCTGTTTATTTGTAGCGAGCAAGCGCAGTTCTGTAAGACACTGATTAGAGAGGCAATGGAAGTTGTTATCTGCTCTAAGTTGCATACAGCAAGAAACTGCCAAGCGGTGTTCACATAATTGAAGATGCTGAGCTCTCAGACTTGATTGTGATTTTGGTTTGGGGCTTCCAATTGTAGCTCAGGCTCTCAATAAATCCAAGACTACTCTTTATCCTGAATGATTCCTTTTCAGGATCAACACTCCCAACCACGAATCCTGGAGACTGCATACCAGTTGGTGCATTTAAAACTTCCTTTTTTACTACAACAGTCTCATCCTTAGTCCTCTCAAAACTAATGAACCAACGCTGCTTCCTTTGCTTACCACTGGATTTCAACTTTGCGAGGAATTTTACTAAGTAGAGAGAGGCAGTGGGGGTTGGTGATGGCGGTGAGTTAGCGTGAAGCAGAGCTTTCTTAACAGCTGTTATACATCAAGAAGACAGGCTTCTGTAACCCTTTCCTGGGCATACTAGCGCAACACAAAAGCCAGACGTTGCGTGCTGATAAAGATTTTTCCCTTGAAAACATACACACACCATAACACCCTAAACTAATTCATATTTAAATATGATTCATAAAATGTGACACTACTTGTGTCTGCACTTCGGATTACCACAGAGAAGTGCGAGAACACAGAGGCACTGAGCAGTGTCGGTATCATTGACATCCCCAATGGCGCGGCAGTTTGCTGGTTTCTCAAGAAAAGCCACCCTTTTCCCACTGAGATGTAGACCAAGAAAACACCAATCTGAAAAGTATAAAGAAAAAGTCTAGGATTGGACCTGACCTTGGTCACATCTTAAAAGTGTGTTCAAGAGTTAATTCCAGGGCACCTCCCAGGAAATGACAGATGTTTCCACAGCCCAAGTTGTGCTCATTCCCCGACCCCCAATATCCAGACTTCCAGGCTTCAGATAGTTAGAAAAAATGTTTGGTTTGAAATAATTCCTGAGGTTTAGCTTGCCTCACAGACCGCATTCTTGTTGCCCTCCTCCCCCAGCTCAGTTTTAAGAAAAGAAATGAAAAAAAAAAAAAAGAAAAGAAAAGAAATGAAAAGAGGAAAAGGAAAATGGCTTGGAATTCTGATGACAGACTTTCATAAAATTGTCCACGTTGCTTGCTGAGGCAAACAGGGACCATGACGACAACAACAATAATAAATCTAAAGCATGGGGTTTCTCTGGGGGCCAAATATTTGTCTTCAATTTAAAGATATTTGCCTTCTTTTATACACCTTGAATTCTTACTGTGGTTTTCATTTTGCAGTTTTCCATTTTAACTTAATTCCCTTTCACCCTACTCCTGTGAAGACACCAACTGTTTTGTGAAGCCCAAGGTTCCTCGATGTACCCAAACCCTTAAATCAGTGTCCGTAAACTTTTTTTTTAACTTGCAGATGCCAGGGCCCCACCCCTAAAAATTCTCATTCTGATCTGAGGCGTTGCAAAGTGTAACTGGTCTTCCAGTGATTTTTAAGTAGAACGAGGCTTGGAAAACTCTGCTATATAGTGTATCCCTATACACACACACACACACACACACACACCCTCCCATTTAGTGATTACTATCAGAGAAGAATAGTCACCTTTAAGAGTTCTATTTGGAATTCTGCTGCAGAAGATATCCACTTTTTCCTTTATGCTAGACTTCTAGAAAGAGTGGCCAGTCTGCCTCACCACTTCTTAACCCCACTGCCCGCTTCTAGTGGGTATAATCTAGCTTTCCTCCTCATGATTCCTTGATCAGTGGTCAGTGGTCTTCTTTAGTCCCTTCCTTCTTAAACGTATTTTCAGCCTTAATACTTGACCATCTTCACCTTCTTGAAGCCCATTACTCCTTTGCATTAGGAGCTCTGCACTCCTTCAGATGTCTTCTTATCTCTTTCTATGTTCTTTCTCTGTATTCTCATATTCCTTCTGCTGCAAAAAATTCCTCTTAGATCTGCCATTGGCTGTTGTACTTTCTATCTCCACAAATTCTCATCTGGCAAGCTTATTCAACCCCATAACTTCAAGATTCTTCCCAGATTCTTCTAATTCTGACCTCTGTCCCATCTCCATTCCTCACCTTTTAGTATTTGCAAGACTCCCTCTTCTGGCTCCTCCCTTATGCCCCCAAAGCAACGTACTCAAAAGGGAATTCATCTCTTCTCCAAAGTCCACTACTCACATGGTGTTTTGTGGTTTCATAAATAGTAGCTCCATCCTCTCATCCATTGGGGCTCTAAGCTACAACATCATCTTTGATTCCTACACTAACAGCCCACTAGCCCTGTTGATTCTTCCACCCAGATGTCTCCTTCCTAGTCCTACTACCAGGCTAGACATAATGTTGCATTTTCAATAAGGGGAAGATTTTTTGAGAACAAGAGTATTCAGAAAAATACTCAAAATGCTCAAGATGAAACTTGAACACTCCTTGAAAGACAAAGAGACTTTCAGTAAGTGAAAGGAGCTATGGAATGGGATCTGGTGGGAAGAACATGGGTAAAGGTGCAGATATGGATGTAAGTGTGGCATGTGCATGTACACTGAGGATTTGTTGGACTAAAGCCAAGTGTGCTTATTAGTTTCCAAAAGTAACTCCCTGATAAATCATGCTTCTAGGTAATCAGACCTTATCCCATCTCATCCTCTTGAATCTCAGTTGGCACTGAGGTTCTCTTTGTGATTTTGGGATGTAGTGTAGGTGGCACTGCATCACCTCCATTCCACGGCTAAGACAGAAGTCGTCTCGCAGCTTCTGCTTTAGTCTCTTAGAACATTGTGTGGGAGCCAAATAAGAAAACAGACTGCTGTGCTGGAGCTGCCACATGTAGACATTTCTGTCAACAGTCCCAGTTGAGCCCCAGACTTTCAGTCACCTCTGTTAAGGCAACACATGTAACCACATATACGAACAGAGCCATCTTGGACCCTTTGGACCAGAGCAGCTGATGGCTGAAACCTGAGTGACCTCAGCTGATAAAAAGTAAAACAGAATAATCACCCAACTAAGCCTCACTTGAATATCTGAGCCACAAATCAAAAGTTTGTTGTTTAAAGACACTAAGGTTCAGGCTGATTTGTTAGGCAGCAGTAGATAACCAAAGCACAATGGCAAATTTTGTTGAGTAGTAGAAAATAAGATTAAATATGTATGATGTTTCCAAATTTTGGAGAGCCTTGAAAACATCAAGCATAATGGCTCTTTCTGCTGATACAGGATAGTAGGGAGTAAATGAAAGTTTTGAGGAGTAGAATGATAATCCCAGCATTGTGTGAAAGAGTTTGGCAGAAACACACAAAATGCATACATGAATGGCAAGAATTTGACAATCTGATATAAAAGATCTAGGGTCTAAAGTTGGTTTTGTTGATATAAAAAAACTTACTGAGCTTGCTACTACCTCAAGGGATTGTTGTGCTGGCTAACTCGGTCATACACAGACAGTACTGGAAAAGCTCATTCTACATACCGTATAAAATAAATTCTTATTAGCCAGACGAAGGAGAGCCTAGAAGCATCAAAGCAACTACAAAGTTGGAAGAGCAATCTGCAAATTGTGTGAAGCATTGCTTCTTTAGGATAAGGGATTTGGTCCCTTGCTAGCCTTATTTCCCACCACTTCCTGCCACGTAATTTGTACCCTAACCCCATTAACCATGGAGGGTTGCCTCAGCACTCTGTTTCATACTATACCCCCTACCTCTATATCTTGTCTTTCTCTTCTTATCTACCATGCCATCATATTCCTCTTTCAAAACTCACTGAGAAGTTTGCTTCTCTTACTGACTTTTCCTTGATTTTCACAGTTTGAGTTAATAGCTCTTATTGTGGCCTTCACTATACATTATACTCTACAGTAATTCCACATCATATTAAATGGCATTTGTTGGCTTCTGTATTTATATTTCCAATGGTACTACACTCTGAGCAGCTTTGATTATCTGACACACAGTATGGGGCTTAATCCATATTTTTCTTTTCTGTTTTTATTAACTAGAACATTTGGAATAGTAATTTAGGAAGGTTAAAGCAAGTGGCATCTTAAAGGAAAAAAAATAAGATGTTACAATTGACTGAATTTTAAGAACAAAGACTATGAAAAAATCATGGGTGATACTGAGATTTCAAGATATACAACTGAGAGACCATTGTGGTACAAAGAGACTCGGGAAAATGCAAAGATTTTGGACATAATGGAAGAATTTTGGAAAGCTTAGATGTGAATATGTTAAATTGAGAAGATGGCAAAACATGCAAATAGAAATACCCAGAATTAGTTGTATATTTAAGGCTAATATTGAGTTCATAGAACAAAAGTCAACATTGAATGGTGGTGTTTATATTAGAATGATGATATTCAATTACCTCCCCGTTAAAAGATCTTCTCACAGGAATAGTGTACAGAGAAGGGAGAAGACCCATCTACAGGGATCAAGAGAAAGAAAGAGGTTGTAGAGGGAAATTGAAATGGGTCAATATTCATAAGGCTACTTGTGGTGATTTCACAGAAACCAGTAGCAGTTGCCTACCAGTCATCAGCAAATAATGTCCTAAAATATACCAGGTACAATTATAAGTTAGAGTCACAAGTCTGCCTTTCTTCCTTCTTTCCCCATATTTATTAGACACCATCATCCACTCAGTGTTCCAAAGGACATTTAGGAACTATTCACAATTCTTCCCTTAATCCCAGTATTCTCTCGGCAAATTCTATGAACCTGCCCTTGAAACACAATTTTCCTTCTCCTCCTGTCCAGCCCACCACCACCATGTTATATGATACAATTGCTTTTTAACTGCCTGCCTCTAATCTCGAGTCCCCAAGGTCCATCCTTCCCACTGCCAGAATAATTCTTCTAAAACACAAATCAAACCACAGAATTGCCCTAGTGAGAGTCCCTCAATAACTCTCCATTCCCTGTAAGATAGACCTTTGTCCTCCATGACATGGATGCTGCCTACTTGCTACTTCTCTTCGGATTCTTTACCATAAACAGCTCTCATGTTCCATCCATGGGAAATTATACACAGGTATTTCAAAACAATATGCTTGAAGAGGAATTTACCATTTTCTCAGGCTTCAATGCACTCTTCTGCCAGGATTCTGCCTCAGAAATGTCATCACAGGACACCTGGGTGGCTCAGTCAGTAAAGTGTCTGCCATTGGCTCAGGTCATGATCCCAGGGTCCTGGGATTGGGTCCCACATTGGGTTCTAATTGGGCTCCTTGCTCAGCGGGGAGCCTGCTTCTCTCTTTGCCTGCCTCCCCACCCCCCCGCTTTTGCATGTGCGTGTGCTCTCTCTCTGGAAAATAAATAAATAAAACCTTAAAAAATCAAAAAAAGAAAGAAAGGAATGTTATCACAAGGTAGAAAACTCAGAGTCACATTTGATTTTCTCTTTTCCTGATTCTTATATCCTAAATCCACCTAATTCTCTTCATCCCCAATATTATCACCCCAGACCCCACTACCAATCATCTCTCATCCAGAAGTATCTCTTAAAGTTCTCTTAAAGAGTCTTGTGCCATTCAGCCCTCTCCAGTCCATTCTCAAGAGAACAGAGAGTTGTCTTTCTAAACAAAAATCTGATTAGGGTTAGAGTTAGAAGGTTAGGTTAATGTTTTGCTTAGGGTTTAATATTCTTTAGTGGATTCTCATTGCTGCTAGAATAAATTTCTTGAGATGCCTTTCAAGAACCACTCCCCACCCTGCCCCGCCCCGCGGGGCAATTGGGGGCAATTGTCTTCTGGCTAATCTGGAACGTCTAGGAACTCAACCCATACCTCACCCATCTCCCTTCCCTTACCTAAATGGCAGCCACTTGTTATGGACTGAAGGTTTGCGTCCCCACCAAATTTGGCTGTGATGAATAACACCCCAATGTGATGGTATTTAAACATGGGGCTTTTGAGAAATTGTTAGGTATAGATGAGGTCATGATGGTGAGGCCCCCATGAAGGGATTAATATCCATTTATGTAGAGGCAGAGAGACCAGAGTTCTCATGCTCTCTCTTCCATATGAAGATAAAACAAGAAAGGCAGCCATTTACAAGACAAAAAGTGGATTCTTACCAGAAACCAAATCTGTAGGCACTTGACCTTGGATTTCCCAGCTTCCAGAGCAGTGGGAAATAAATGTCTGTTGTTTTAGCCATTCAGTCTATTGTATGTTGTTAACGGTAGCCTAGGCTAAGTCACCATTGACTTTCTGAGTTTGGTATTTCCCCAGAGTCCTCCCCTATGTCCCATGGCTAGATCAGGGCCCCTGCCATGTACTCCCATAGCACCCCACATATTTCCTGTCAGATTCGTCACAGTTTATGGTGCAGAATTGTTTAATTTCTGTCTTTTCTGTTGGACTATAGATCATGAGAGCAGGAACCCTCTTGCCTTAGATTATCAGTGCCTGCCACGGTGCCTGAGACGTAGTCGACATAAAATACTGAGTGAGGTATAGTAGACATAAAGTATTTAATAAGTAAATGGATAAATAACTTGATTGCACCATACTCCTATGCTTTTACATATTCTTATTTATTACATATTCTTGTTTAAACCCTCACCCATCAATAATCATCTTTTCCTCTTGGAGCTCCACCTTAATATTCTCTGACAAAGTTAGATACCTCATTTGTTTCCCTATAGAAAGACCTCTGTCAAATTGTATTGTTTTTGTCTCACACATCCCCACTAAATTATGAGCAGCTCGAAGGCAATTATCATCTTAAGCATCCATTTCTCCTCAGGATTATGATTCAAAACATGTTTGCTGAATAAATGGATAAATGATTCACTTGAGAAAGAAGTAGGTTAAGTAATATTTCTTCCAATATGGAGGGATGGAGCTATCCTAACTATTCAGTGATTCCAGTTCCTCATTACCATCTTTGAAAGGCATCATAAACATAAAAGGAGCAATAGTCTATTTTTTAAGGTATTTAAAGATATGGACAATAAAAGTGTTAATATAGTCACTTTATATTATGAATATACCTTCAGTTAATTGTGAGACTCTTCCACCAATTCCTTGTTGTTCACTACAGTACATCTTTTAACCCTTTCTTTATTCTTAAAAACAACTGAAGCAGTGGAGTTTCCTTAATACTCTTCGGGGAAAATAATCCATCTGAAACATTAGAGGTCATTCCATTTTAAGTTGTGTTGTAAATTTCCACTATTCTTTCTTAAAGAATTATTTTTCTATTTGTAATTCTTTGAATTACCACTGTCATTCTCTGACTTCACCTTCTACAAATATTTTGGAGACGAAGT
Source organism: Mustela putorius furo (assembly GCF_011764305.1). Taxonomy (NCBI): domain Eukaryota; kingdom Metazoa; phylum Chordata; class Mammalia; order Carnivora; family Mustelidae; genus Mustela; species Mustela putorius. The sequence continues at coordinate 37,411,453 of NW_025421998.1, forward strand.
CTGCAAGAGATCTGAGTTCCAAGAATCAGTGAACTATACTATTTCAGACCTTTGTCGTTGTCTGGTCACAAGACATTGATGGAACCACTTTATGTCTCTGGAATAACTCCATTATGCTTCACATGAAGTGTGGTAATCAGGCCTGTAAAAATAGAGCAAATGGTCTCTTAAATCCCTTTTTGCTCCTTGCTTCTGACATGGGCTTTCATACCTGCTGAAGCTTTATCTGGAAAGTTTCCTCAGCTTGAAGAACATTTTGTATTATTTGAGACAATAATAGATGGTTCACATTGATTTGCCATATTTTTTATTTGTCTTTCTTTCTCATGAGATTGTGAACTTACTTTAAAAAAATTGCTTGAGGTAAAATTCACATAAAATAAAATTAATCACCGTAAAGTGTAAAATCCAGTGGCATTTAGTATCTCTGCAGTGTTGTGAGACCATACAACTGTATAGTTCCAGAACATTCTCATCATCATAAACAGAGACCCACACCTACTGAGTACTCATTCGCTGTTGACCTTTCCCCCTAGCCCTTTGGCCACCACCAAATTGCCTCTGTGGACTTCTCTATTCTGGGTAATTCAAATAAGTGGAATCATACATTATGTAACCCCTTTGTGTCTGGTTTCCTTCACTTGGCATAATACTTTGGAGGTTCATCCGTGTAGCAGCATGTATCAATACTTTATTCCTTTCTGCAGATGACTAAAATTCTGTTGTATGGATATACCACATTTTGCGTATCCATTCACCCATTAGTGGATATTTGGGTTGCTTCCATCTTTTGGCTAGTGTGAACAGAGCTGCTATGAACATGTCAACTTCTTAAGGACTGGAATTATTTATTTTGATATCCTCAGTGCCTGGATAATTGATTAATCAAAAATCTGTTGAGTACAATGATGTAAGTTAAAGTTTTTAAAGAATATACAAAGACAAGCTCATAAACACCCACCCCCCCCACACACACACACATCCCATGCTTCTCTTCCTGTCTTCCTCATCTCCAGTAGTGATACCAATTTCCACTTAGTAGCCCACGGCAGAAACTTCTCCATTTTCCATATTTAACTGATTATCAAGTCCTATTAATTTTAATTTTAATTAATTTTAAGTCTTGAATATCTCTCAGATCTGCCCTCTTTTCTCTATCTTTACTGCTTCAGCCTTAGTTTAGGCCTTTACCATCCTTGTACATTACAATGCCTATCTAAATGACTGCCCGGACTCCTGGCTCTTTCTACTGCTCCTTGATAGGGCACAAATCGGATGGTATCGAATTGCTGCTGAAAACCCTCCAGTGATTCTTCGCACACTATATATTAGCGGAGGCCTCCTTAATATGGCACAAGATGCTCTTTATAGTTTTTCTTCTTCTTCTTTTTTTTTTGAGAGTTTATTTATTTGGGAGAGAGAGAGAGAAAGAATAAGAGAGGAAGGAGGAGTGGAGGGAGAGGGACAAGCAGACTGAGCTGAGGGCAAAGCGTGATGCAGGGCTCGATCCCATGGCCCTGACATCATGACCTACGCTGAAATCAAGAGTCTGTTGCTTAACAGACTGAGCCACCCAGGCGCCCCTATAGTTTTTCTTTAACGTACAATGGTCTTGTTTTTTCACTGGTCTTTAATTATACCCTAACTTCTAACTCTGCACATGTATTTCCCCTCCCCCAGTATGTCCCCTTCTCTTTCACCCCTCCATTCATTCAACAAATGTTAAGTCAGTATTACCTGTCCGTTGACACTGGGGTGAATAAGACAAGCTAGGCAGTATTGACATCTGAAGTGGATAATATGTGTTATGGAGACTGTCCTGTTTATTGGAGGGTATTTAGCAGCATCTCTGGCCTCTATCCATGAGATGCCAGTAGTGCCCCCCGCAACCCCTGTGATGGTAAAAAAATGTCTCCAGATCTTCCAAATCTCCTGGGGCCAGAATTGTCCAGGTTGAGACCCAGTATTCAAGAGGGAAATTTTTATAGTATTAATTATTTTTTAAATAGGGATTATGGTAAATGTCATCTGTCTCTGCACATGTTGTACCACCTCCCTGGGAAAGGTTTGCCTTTCCTTTTGGCCTGATGAATTCCTCTAAGAGTCAGTTTTAGTGCTTCCTTCCCCTAGTCAGCCATCCCCAGCAGAAGCAGTTACTTCTTCTTTGATCCTCCTAGAGACTTCCTGAGATCTTACTACATTGTTCACTGAATAAACACAAAATATCTTTATTTTAATGAGCGAATGTGTAGTTTTCTCCAGCTATGTAAGGCATTTTCTCCCCATGCGTAAATTGCCCCTATTTCAAATTTTAGTAAACAAGGGATTTCAGTGTATGCAGATTTGGTTTCGTATACTTTTTCCCAAGCACAAAATTTTAGTTACCATATATAAGAATTGTAAGTCACTCCTGTTGAGGATAATTAGAAAAAAAAAAAGAAAGAAAGAAATTGGGTGTCAAGAATAAAAAAGTAAAGTAAAGCAGATGGCATAGCAGTAACAGAGGTTTTTGCCTTGAGGCTTTAGGAAATAAGGGAATCTGAGGAGACATCAACCAGGACCTTAAAATGGCACTCCCGCAGCTGCAAGGAAGCAGGGAAGTGATATTTGTGTAAGAGGGGCCTGATGGTATGTGCTTTGGGGAGTTATCTCTGGGACTGAGGATTCGGGAGTCAACAATTCCAAATCATGAAATCAGAAAGGCATTGCACATTTGGATGGAGAACTAGATACAGGGAGAAAATATGCCTTTCATATGCATATTATCTTCAGCAAAGCAAAGCAAATTTATGGGCATTTCATTGAAATGGCAGGGGAGAGAGACCCTGAGAAATTTCTATTGAGCAAGAGATGGTAAATGGAAAGCAATTGTACCATAACCATTATTAGTAATTTAAGACGTGAAAAATGTTACCGATACTCTCTTTATTTAGCATGCTGTCTTGATGGTTCTACTTGAGGATGATGCAAAGATTTATAAGGTTTTGCATTTAGTCCTTCCAAAACCTTATTTTTGCCCCTACATCTTAAGTACCTTGAGCCGATACATCTCCTTATCCTCACAACTGGGGAGAATCTGCTGTATTTGTGACATCTCCTGAGACTGGAAACTATACCTTATCCCTCTGTCTATCCCCACATCTGCACCTGGCACGTAACTGGAACTCCAGCACTGTTGAGCATACAATCCAAAACAAGATGCGGCTAGAGGAACCGGCAAAACCCATTCTCTTCTCTCAGATGGAGACTCAGAGAAAAGTGGCGATTGGGAGCAGGCGTGGCAGGAATGGACTCAGCTGCAGGCAGTAGCTGGAAGTCAGAAGCAGGGAAAGCACAGAGATAATGAGGATGTGCCAGGCCCAGCCAGGACTGCCGTCAATGAGGTCCTGCAAGAAGAAATGCAGGTGTTGCCACAGATGTTGGAAGATAGAGCCCTGGGGAATCACTATTGCAGATCCAAGCAGGCAGGTCTGCAACAGTATCAGACAGGAAGGTAGAGACCCCGTGCTGAAGTTAGGGGCAGGACTCTGGTCTTTAGGGTGTCAGGAAAGGGCAGTCAGGGGAGGGTTGCCGGGAGCATGTCTCACAGCCAGCTCCCAGCACTCTGTCCTACATGGAGAGTAACAGATCCACCGAGTGACGAATGAATGGAGTGAATAAAACCAGTCATTGAGGAGATAAGCATATTATCAAAAGAGGAACTTGGGTACAAGAAGAGACAGAATCTATGTTGTAAGACTGGTCATACATTTAGACTGGGCTTTAGCTATATTAAGCCCAGACAAAAGGAACAATGTAGAGAGTCAAATCCAAAGACTGACAGAAAATGCTAGAACTGGAGCTTCTTAATTTCATCTTATCCAAGGACAGAGTCTGGGTAGGATGAGATCTGAAGATGTGCATAAGTGGCCACAGTTATAAAATTGGGACCCTGTCAGGAAATCCAGCGGGGACTTCCAGGCAGGAACAATGACTTCTGCATCGGCTTTAGTCTAGCATCATGCACATTCTGGAGCTCTGAATAGGAAGATTTATTTGCTTACTTACTCTCTTGGGTGCTTCAGAAGGAAAGTCCATTTTTTAAGGCTCTGAAGTGTCATTCTAATTCAAGTATCAAAACATGACTTGGGGACCATAGGGAATAGAAGCATATGTCTGTGATGTCAATATATAAATAAAATGTTTCAAAACATCATCTGGGCCTTTGAGGGGGCACGCATTGTCCAGAATGAGTCATGGATTTGCAGTAAACCATGAATCTTTCCTGCCTCACCTGAACTAATTATCCAGGGAATTACATCCAGGACCACAGAGTGGTGAATTCCAAGGTAGTGAAACAGGAAGAAGTTAATTGGTCCACAGAGGGACTGTGGCTACAGCCCAGACGTTATTAGCACCAAGTTCCAACTATGAGGTCAGCCACACTCAGCTTTCCCCAAGAGTTCACATCTACCCTTCCTCACACATTTTCCACTATAAATGCTATTTATCCAAATAAATAGAGTTTGGATCAGCAAAACAGGATTGAAGTACGGTCTTCCTTTGATGTTACAAATACTTTAAATAAATAAAAAAAAATAATTGCCTTTCAGAATGTTCAGCTACCCATTCCCTTTAACCAAGAAGAATTAAGAAAAGAAGCAGCAAGTCATGGATATATTGGAAAGGGCGCAAAAGCAGATGTGAGGGGGGCTTTCTATAGTGAAAGAGAATAGAGAAAAGGAGTTATGATTTTCTTAACTGGACTCTCCCACTTTTCTATCTTGTCATGTTCACCTCTATTCTCCATGATGTTAGATTTAGATCTAATTCAAGCTTAACCATAAGTTATATTCCTCAATACTAAATCACCTGGAGGGCTGTTCAAACACAGACTACTGCTAACCCATGTCCAGAGTTTCTGATATAGTAGGTCTGGGACAGGGAGTATGATTTGTATCTCTAACAAATTCTGGGGTGATGCTAATATTACTACCGGTATAGGGACCATATTTTGAGAACCTTGACCTGAAGACCTTTAACTTTGTTGAGTCTCAATTTTATCCTCCCTAAAATAATTAATTTTCAGATAATTGTAAAGGCTAAATGCTGCAAAATATTCCAGGGAAATGCTAGTTGTTATTTTATTTAAAGGAAAAATCAAGATACTGGGAATCAGGAAACCCTCTGGTCATAGTCTATAGTACGGCAGCTGATCTTATAACCTCTTCAGGCCTGTTTGTGCATTTATAAAATGTATTAATCATGCAACTAAAATTTACTGAATACCTAATGTGTCTAACATTAGCCAGACATTAAAAGTATGGTAGAAAACAATACACATTTAGAATTATGGTTATGTTTTGAATGAACCCTTAGTTGTTTTTCAACTCTAAAATTTTTTGACTTCATAATGAGAAAAGTTAGCCTTTTCCTGTTTTTTGATCATTTTGTTCTTTAGTAATTAAACTCAACATGTTAATATCAAGGAAAACTTAGGTGCTACTATTGGGTGAATAGGCTAAAACACATTCATGTATTATTCAAATAAATTTCATGTGTTGACTGCCACTCTTGCCTATGAATAAAAAGAAAATTTTAAGTGTGTGGATTAGATGGTAAACCAACAATGAAGAAAATAACCACAACTGATATTTAAGGTCCTTGTTTTCCAGTGACATCATGCCAAATCTGTCTTCATTAACTGAGCAAACAGTTGTTGAGCATCTAATATTTAGTGGGTGCTATGCTAGGATAAAGGGTTGGAAGTGTGAATAAAATGGGCATTGTCTCTGCTATGCTAATGTACCTCACATTTGGAGCATCTGGGTGGTTCAGTGGGTTAAGCCTCTGCCTTCGACTCAGGTCATGGTCTCAGGATCCTGGTATTGAGCCCCGCATCAGGCTCTCTGCTTGGCAGGGAGCCTGTTTCTCCCTCTCTCTCTGCCTACTTGTGATCTCTCTCTCTGTGTCAAATAAATTAATAAAATCTTTTTAAAAAATGACCTCATATTTAAGGGGGTTAGTCAATGGAAAATTAACTCCTTTCATTAATTAATCAATTGTCATAGTGAGAGCTACTAGATATTAGAAATACAAGGCATTAGAAAATGTACAACAGGAAGATGTTATCATCAGAGAAATGCAAATCAAAACCACAATGAGATAGCACCTCACACTTGTTAGAATAGCTAAAATCGAAAAAGAAACAACAGGTTTTGGCAAGCATGTGGAGAAAAAGGAACCCTTGTGCACTTGTGGTGGGAATGCAAACTGGTGCATACTCTGGAAAATGGTATGGAGGTTCCTCAAAAAATTAAAAATAGATTAACCATATGATCCAGTAATTCTACTACTGGGTATTTACCCAAAGGATACAAAAGCACTAATTTGATAAGATATATGTACCCCTACAGTTATTGAAGCACATTTATGATAGCTAAATTATGGAAGTAGCCCAAAGATCTATTGATAGATCAGTGGATAAAGAAGACGTCCCGTGTATACACACACACACACACACACACACACACAGGAATATTACTCAGCCATAAAAAAGATGAAATTTTGGGATTTGCCACAACATGGATGGATCTAGAGAGTATAATGCTGAGTGAAATAAGTCAGGCAAAGAAAAACAAATGCATAGAATTTAAGAAACAAAACAAATGAACAAAGGGGGAAAAAAGACAAACCAAAAAAGATTCTTAACTATAAGAGAATAAACTGATGGATACCAGAGGGGAAGTAGATGGGGGGGGGACAGGTGAAATAGATGAAGGGGATTAAGAGACATTTCTATTAATGAGCACTGAATAATGTATAAAATTGTTGAATTACTATATGTACACCTGAAACTAAATAACACTGTATGTTAACTACACTGGAAATTTAAAAAACAACAACAACAACAAAAGAAAACATACAATGGAGACTTGACTCATTCTGAGGTATCCAGGAAGCCTTAGACAAGTCACTTCACTTCTCTAAGCGTTAGGTTTTTCACTTATAAAATCGGGAATAATAAAACATATCTCTCCCCGAGATTTAGATAATGATTATTAGAGGTTTGAGATAATTTATGTCAAATTCCTAGCAAAATACTTAACACACAATATAATAGGTAGTTATGATTGCTCATTAACTAACTGAAAGATTATCCATGCAAATTAAGAATCCCAAAGGTCAAGATCGAATTTTAAACTCTAAAGAGTTCGTCAATAATACTGCTAACTTAATTTGCTAGTTACTTTTAAAAGATGAAATATAAATTATACAAATTCTAAATATGGTATCATATATAATTAAGTCTTTATAATTGTTATTCTGTATGCCGTGCAGGAACCAAAGAGGATGTATCTCGATTCAACTTAATGGGTAAATCAATCACCACCATCCAGATCTTTCTTGCAACTAAAGTGAAAGTCTTTTTATTTTTTCCAGCTACTTGAAACGAATTGAAAAATATGAACCTGGAAACCAAGCCAACCAAAGTTCTAATAAGCCAGAGTGGACTTTTGGAAGGCATCAGCATTCTGGTGCTCTTCAATTTAAGGATAGATTTGGAACTAGCTGAAGAAATATAATCAGCATCTTCTCAAAGAAAGAGGTGGACTTGATTGAAAGCTGAAATTTGTGTGCCCTAATATATTCCTTTGGAATTATCAGGCTTAGAATAGACAATCACAAGAGACCACAAACAAATATATCCATACAATCTGTACACAAGAATCCTGGGAGTCCTGCAGAAATAGTGATTGTTTATTTCATATTTCTAAACTTGAAAAATGGGGCACTGAATCCCAGATTAAGCTGGGATTCATAAACTATGAGATAAATTGACTGTGTCTACGTATCATAAAGAGAACTCCTGAAAAAAGAATGATCATTCACTATCAAGTAAAAAAAAAAAAATCTGTAAGCACTTAATTGCTCCTTGCTTCAATGCTAAAAAGCAAATGAGGGTGAACATAATGTCTTCTCCTCCTAAAGAAGGAGAAGAGCATTTCAATGGAAATCTTTAGAATGGGGTTTGTGTTAAGGTTAATCTGCTTCAGATGGTCTCTTTCTAACACACATAATTCTCTGCCATATGAATCCCAACATCATCCTTACACTATATCGCCCTCTTTCCTGATTCCTGTTATACTCCCAGTATAACTTCAGTTCCACCCTAGATGTGTCTGTGACCTCACCCTTCCACCTTCTCCTAGCTGGATTCCATTCCATTGAAACCACCTCACCAAGATCACAAGTGACCTCCGGATTGCTAATTTAATTTTCCTTGACCTCTCAGAAACACATGAAACTTCGACACCCAAAAAACTGCTCTCTCCTCCCCCAAACAACCTGTTTACTTGCCTTCTGTGATTGGAGACAGTATGGTTTACCCCCATCCCATATGGCTGTTCCTTCTCAGTCACCTGGATGCATTTTCCCCTTCTTCTGTCCATGGCTTAATATTCTGGGCCTCCTCAGGGTTTTGTCCTGGGTTTTTCCTATTGTCCACTTCCACGCACACATACAGCCTGGGGGATTTCACCCATTTCTATGACATCAGTAACATAATGTCTTTAACTCCTTTGTCTGTAAACCTAGACCAAGTGTAAGTTCTGGACTTCTTGTCTGTGGAACCTATCCAGCTTGGGGGGGGGAGCACAGTCACTCAACACTGAACTTGCCCAGATTTGGCCTCTTCATCCTCTCTTCACCTCATCTCTTCCCCTCAAATGTTTCCCGGCTCAATGGACTAGGCCTCCAGGCAGCCAGTTCCTGAGACAGAAACCTGGTGACGTTCCTCCAGTCCTCCCTCTCCCTCAGTGCCCACAGTCAACTATCGGATGACTTCCAAGTCCAACAGCACTACCTTGGTCCTGACCACCATTGCTTTTGGGCAGAATTACTGCCGCAGCCTCCTCATTGGCTCCTCTGCAGCCAAAACCATCTTTTTAGATGCATGCTCTCATTGCATAATTTCTATCCTTAAAATTATACAAACACTCCCCAGAGCACAGTTTAGAAAACACAAACACCAGAATACAGTTTAAACATGCTTTTGCTTTTTGATCTGGTTCCTGCCAAATCCACCAATCTCATCTCCAGCTCCTTTCTCTATTCACGGTTCCTCCCTGGTTACCCAACCCCACCATCCCCCCCATGCCAAATGCTTCCATTCCTCAGAACTGGCACATTTTCTAATGCCTCTTTACCTGGGTCTCTCCCCACCCCCATCTCTTCTAAATCATATTCATATCTAAGGCTTGAGCTTGCTGCAGCCTCCAGGAAGACTTCTTTGACTCTACCCACCTAAGTCTAGATAAGGTGTCCATCTTAAATCCCCTCATAAACACAAAAACATCCTGTCCTCTGCCATGGCAGTCCTCTCCACACTCTTCTCTATCCTGCAACAGACTATCAGCCAACCTCCTTAGGGCAATGACTCGGTCATTCTGTTTCCCAGTTATAAACCCCCCAACTAGTACAGTGGCTGGCACAACACTCAATATTATTTAAATGATTATACATTGAAATGGCCAGTGGGAACTGAGCAACCCAACTGAGAGGATGTAGGGCAGGAAGCTCCATGCCTTCCAAATATCACAGCGAGAAGGCAGCCCTCAAACCTTTCCAGCTACGGTCTTAATTATGAGCTCATCCCTTCGTGGCAATTCTTTGACAGCAACTCAACTCAAACTCAAACTAGAATGAGAGAGGATGGTATTGGGCTTTCCACAGGGTGGAGCCTCAACAAATGTCCAAAAGGAGACATCATTCCAATGCTTGCTTTGATCCAAGAAAAGAAAGGAAGAAAAGTGTAAGACAACAAGGCTTTATCAGACTGTTCGCATCCCTTTAGCAGGCAGACTCTCGTGTCCTCCTAAATTTAAGGTGTGGCCCCTTTTCAAATCTGTGGGGTGTAGGGAGCTGAAGAGACCATCTGTGTTCAACAGAGAATACTTTAGGAATAGGAGTGCAGGTGTTAACTGATCTCTGCCTCCCTTCCTCCACCCCTCCACGCCTCAGCCCTCAGTGGCTCCCCCTGCTACTCCTTCACTCCTTTCTCCTCCTGCTCAACCACCAGCCACCACACCAGGCCCCCTACACTCACACACCAGACATCCATCACCAGGACCATCCTCCATGCTTTGGGATCAGCTCCCTTCCCAGTCCCTCCCCTATCCACACAAAAAGCTTCTCTCTGAGACCCAAAATATTTAACAGAGATCTAACTGTAAACACTCACTTCCCCAATGAGTGGTGAGGAAGGAGGAGTCAAAATCATGTCTAAAAATGACTGGGATGGCAATCAGTCTTCTGCTTAAAAAAGAAAAATCCCCCTTTGGTTTTCACCATCTCCATTATTCTGTCTAGTCCCAGGGCCTCCCACCAAACGCTGATGACTGCCTGCTTCAAACCCTGCCACATCAGCAGGGGAGGAGCCTGGCAGCATTTGGTATTTGCATCAGTTTCCAGGAATGTGTTTCAAGTTATCAGTTTACTCTGCAGAGTTGTTTTTCCTTTAAGTTTATAAATGTGTGCTTGAACTGATATTTCACTAGTTTTCAAAAACTAGCTGAGCATTTTTTATAGTAAAAAAGAAATGACAGTCATGCTTCCACAAAATGCTCTCCCGTGTAAAAGATCAGATTTGACTGTGGATTCCTCCTTGTAAAAAGCCTCCTAAAACTGACCAGATACCCTTTCAAATTCCTTCCCTCCCCATTACTTCAAAAAGTCTTTCTGAGTTATCCCCCAAGTCAATGTCCTTAAGTAGAATAAAAGAAGGGTTTATTATAGTTCTGTTTTTTCCCTTTTATTTCCATTTACCTGTTTTTAAGTTTAGAGAAAGCAACCACTTTAAGACTATTCAGTCCCTTTGGTTTATAGCAGCTGCTGATGGAGTTAACTTAGGCAGAAATTTTTCCTTAAAGCACAGCCAAAAAAAAAAAAAAAAAACAAGGAAGGGAGAGATGGGGAAAAAAGAGAAGGGGGTTGGGGAAAGGAAGAATTGCAGCCCACTCACTTCTGTTTGGCACAGAGGGAATTGACCTAAAGATGTCCCTTTTATGTTGACTTCTAGGAGCCCTTGGCATTCTGAGTAGCACATGACTGCCTCACTGGGGATGCAGAGCAGGCAGAAATGCAGCCCCAGCCTTATGGGCCTGGAATGACATCTCAAGAGAGTTGGAAAAAGGGCGGTCCACTGAAGTTGACTGCACCCAGTATTTCACAATTCTCAGGAGCTCTCACTGAGGGCTTTCACCCTCAGTCCTGAGCTCAGGGTGAAGATCTCAGTTTCTCCTCTGCATGGTGGGGAGCTAAGAATGGGATGGGGCTGAAAGGGGAGAAGGAAGTTGGGTGTTCGGGAGGGAGTTAATATCCACACTGATGAGGACACTGCTTGGGGTGTGACCAGAGAAGATTGCCCCATCTCAGAATGGAATTGGAAGCCCCTCCAGGTGGGCTGGGTGTTTTCCCCAAGGTGCAGAGGGGAGCCATGAGGAAGCCAAGAACTTGCTTGGGCGTTACCTGTAAGAGTGGGGTCAGTGAATACACGGGGAGCTCGGGGCACTGGGGGTCTTGTTGGAGAGTTATCTGAGTCCAGGCTCCTCATGAAGCTGATGAATCTGGACAAGGCATCAGTGGAGAAGAGAGGGTGGAGAGTGGAAACCTGAAGGGGTAGAGGATGGATTCTCCACTGCAATCTCAGAAAGGAGAGATCCCGTAAGAGGCGTCCAGGTGGTCACTTGCAGTCTTTTTGCAGGGCCCGATAATCTCCAAAGCCGAAGCCGAGAGTGGCCTCAGTATAGGTCGAACGAAGGACTTCCCGAATGGCTGGGGCCAGTCTGGTGTGCGCAAAGCATATCCTCCCCAGTGCTCAGTGCCACGCTACCCTTCACGTGTTCCCCCCCTCCTCCCCAATGGCAGGCACCCTCGGACGCCAACCCAACCCTGCACAGACAGAACCCCCCTCTCACCCTCTCCCGGAGCCAGGAGGGAGCGTTACAGCTGAAAAAGTGGGGGCACACACGCCCCAAAGCTGGAAAAAGCTGGGCGCGGGTGGGGGAGGGGACGGGCGCGGGGGGCAGGGGCGGAGGGAGGGCGGCCTCCAGCTGCGCCACGTTGTCGAGCCCCCACTCCTCCTCCCTTGCTTCCTCTGCGCCCGCTGCGCGCCCTCCACCCTGCGGGTGGCCTGCAGGGCACAAGGTGAGACAGGGCTGGACAGCTCCTGCTTTGATCTCCGGTGTCCCGTCCTTTCTACAGCTGCCTGGCAGCCCAGAGATCTGCAAAGTGTGCCCACGTTGGTGTCTGCAGAGCGCTCCGACGTGTCCAAAAGTGTTTCCAAACTTGGAAAGGGCGGGGAAGGGCGGGGGGATGGGGAGGGCGGAGGTATGCAGACAGCGAGTCAGAGTTTCCCCTTGAAAGCCTCAAAAGTGTCCACGTCCTCAAAAAGAATGGAACCAATTTAAGAAGCCGGCCCCGTGGCCACGTCCCTCCCCCCTTCACTCCCTCCTCTGCGCCCCCGCAGTCTCCTCCCAGCTGTGGCTGCCCGGGCCCCCAGCCCCAGCCTTCCGATTGGTGGAGGCGCTTTTGGAGGCACCCTCCGGCCAGAGAAACTTTGGCCGTATAAATAGGACAGATCCGGGCTTTATTATTTTAGCATCAAGGCGGCAGGAGGTTTCGGCTAAGTTGGAGGTACCGGCCACGACTGCATGCCTGCGCCCGCCAGGTGATACCTCCGCCCGTGACCCAGGGGCTCTGCGACACAAGGAGTCTGCATGTCTAAGTGGTAGACATGCTCAGCTTTGTGGATACGCGGACTTTGTTGCTGCTTGCAGTAACGTCGTGCCTAGCAACATGCCAATGTAAGTGCCTTGAGCTTGTTTGGGCTGCCCGAGGGGGGGAGAAAATTTAGATGGGTGGGCACCCTGGTCTGAAAAATGAAATCCTACAGTCACATCTAGGTCTAGCTTGGAGGGAAGGCTCCCTGGCATGTGGAGAAAGGCAGGCATGTATGAGAAACGTGGAAATTATTTTAGAAATGAAAACAGAAAAGACTCAACCCTCCCCCGAAGTTAGGGAACTTTTCTCTCAACTCAAAGTGAGTCTTAATTTTATCTGGATCCTCTGATCCGTGAGGCTCAAAAGAGAACAGAAAGTCTTTTTCCTAAGGGTGAGATATTGACAACTATCGGGCCCATGGCTGCACTGATGCCCACCTTGGAAACTTGAGGCCTGCTTTAGAAAGCCCTTGAATTTAGTCATGTAGAACTCACCCCCTAAGGGCTTTGCTTCTTTGGGCGGTTTGGGCTTGCCTGGAGGATGATGATAACTACGAGGCGCCCTCTGGAGGGAGGACAGTGAAAGCACAGGGGACCAGGCCTTACGCGGATGGAATCCCCATGAGAGAGACCCCTACAGGTTTACAAAGGGAGGTGACCTGCGTTTCTGATGAAAGCCATTCCCGGTGGCTAGTGAGTGTGTCCTGGGAAGGAAAATGATGTTACTTGGAATGGATACAATCTGAAGAGTAGAATTAGCTTCTCCATTTATTATCTGGTCATGGACATGGTGACATTATTTAATTAAAATCTGTTTTGCCTTTTGTTGAGCCTGCAAGTTACCTTTTTATCATGTTCTTAATGACAATCAGACATTCTGAACACAGCAAGTTGGAAAATATCAACACGGATCTGAAACTCAAGAGACCCAGGGTTTTCCAATGACTTGGCCACTAATTTACCATGTGACCTCGGGCAAGTCCTACTGAGCCTTTTCTAAAATGCAGAATGCAGATTAGATGGACGCGGAGGCTACTTTCAGACAAAGGTTTCATGACCAGGCTTCTGTGTCAAGATAGAAGAAAATCGGTCCTTCTTGAAAATGGCTGCCTAATTACCAAAGATACTGACTTGATAGGGTCGGAGGGGTGTCTGGCCACACCCAGCACTCCAAAAAGTTTGCTCCACCCACATGCCACGGTGTCTACCATTGCATCATTGTCAATGCATTTATGTGTGTGTGTATGTGTGTGTTTCTCCCTTTGTCCACTTTCAGTGTTCACACTGTGGATATTAATGAGTGATTGTAAGGAACAAATTCACATTACCAATTTTGTTTTTATGAGATCTGAGGATGGGGGGGAAAGTTGGCTCCTAAAGGAAAGATGAAAACAGACCTAGGGAAGTCTAAAGGTACAAAAAGGCAACTCACCTTTGCTCCTCTGGGCAATTTGGGTTGACCAACAGCCAACGTCAGTCTGGAATAAAAGTTACCAAACACACGTTTCTTCAAAATGGTTCAGTCTGAGTAATGAAAAGGCAAATTTCCAAAATCATAAGGAGTTCCGTTAATCAGGCCTGGGCATAATTATTCTTCCTACTGATGGACACAATGAAGTAAACATATCATTTTCCTTATTTAAAAGTAATTCTCATAAATTGCCCTTAAATATCAGTGCTGGATGTGGTCCACCCTCCTGAATTGTGACTCTTGCAACAGATGTTCTCACTCCAAATGACACATTTCTTGGCCACCTAATTAAAGCAATTTTTAGGGGTGATTCATCTCGTTGCCAGCTTGGCCACCCTCATATCCTGTGTTAACCTATAATTTTTCTACCGTAGGAGAGGAATTCAGTCTTTAAGGTCTTAGAGCAATTATGGCAAAGAGGGGGATATTACTTCAGTGTGTTTTTCCCATTACTTCTCAAGATCTTTCGTTTTTCCATTTATACAGAGCAATTCCTTCTCAGGGACAAAAGAGATATATATTGGTAAAATGACCTTACCTAATTTAAGTGAACCAATGTAAAGCAAAATTTCAGATGTCTAAATGGCTCCATTTTCATAGTGACTAATTCGCAAATTAGACCTTTTGAAAAAGGATTTTAAGAATGGTATAAACTCAATGAAGCACTAGGTAACTTTTATAAAAAATAAAATATTTAGGTAACAAAGTTCCCGAAGTTTTCCCTTTTTTAGATTTTTAGGTATCAAAAACTATCTACACCATAAATTATTTCCTCATCAGCGTCCTGGTCTTACATTCAGCGACTCACCCATTCAGTTTATCAACTTAATTACTATGCATTGGAAATATCCTTTGGACACATTAATATTTCACAGCATTTATAAAATAGTAAATAATTAACAATTTAATTCCAAATATATTTACATATTAATATTGCAAACAAATCAGCCTGCTGATCCCTGCCATACTTTTGACCTGCATAATTTCCAAGTCATTAGAATATTCTTAATAAAAAATACACTTGATCCTTTAATTAGCTAAGTCAACTTTATAGGCTAATATGTCTATTTGTTAATTGCTGCTACGAATCAATGAAATGATGCTAATGATTATTTACCTCTTTTCCCTTTCCTCTACAGCTTTACAAGAGGTGAGTAAAATTACTTTTAGAATTTGTTTTTTTATACTGGGAATGTTTTTGGCCGCATTTATGCCTTCTCTAGGCAAGGAAGAGGTTACAGTGGTGTGGAACAATTTGGATTTCCAAGAAAATCCTCAAGAGTTATGGTAGTCAAATTTTGCTGGCTGCCTAGAAAGTACCCACCCCAATTTCCAAAATGGGCGGTGCTATTGAATGAGACCACCCTTACAAGAATGCTCATAAGAAACAGAATAAATAATCCAGTGGAAGTTTGGGTTTTAAGCATCCACTACCACGAAGCAGGAGACTTCACAGAGCTAGAGAATCTTGTTACTCCCTTGGAATCATTTGCAAGAGTATTAGGAACAAATTCTTAGCTCATGAATTGAATTTGAGGCATATTTAGAGATAAGGATGCATTTTGGTTCTGAACATGTTATTTAATTTGTGGGTAAAATTTAAAATCATACTTTGACATTTTGGAATAATGGTATGCATGATGTATGTACTCCATAGACCTATTTGTACACTATACAGAAATGGGAGCCATTTAAAAAAATACACAATTTTTCTCATAATTATTTCTGATTCTTTTCTAGGTAACTGCAAGAAAGGTAAGAGTCTAATACTTTTCCATAATATCTGAAATGATCAGAAATATCTTCTAATTTAACTAAATTTATAGTAAACTACAGAAGGAAAATATTTTGTCAAGATTTTGCTCACATGGATATGCATTAAGTAAACCATAAAATAAAGCAGCTTTGATTTTTAAGATAACCAAGTTTCATTATCTTTCAGAATTATCTCTAATTATATTATACAAACTGGTGATTTACATACTAAAGAAAAAAAAGACTTAATTCTGGAGATGGAAGGAGTATTACGTTAATTATAGGTAGTAAATGAACGTTTATTTTAAAGGCCTTTTTAAATATACTGTTAACAGTGTAACAAAATGATAACTTTATCCACAGAAATCATATTTCTAAAAATAGTAGTTATATATTGGCCTAATGACTGGAGACTGCAGCCTCTAGTCTCCCAGGTTGAAAACATTACATGTAATTATAATAAAAACAATGTATATTTTCTATTGTATTATGCCATTTTTACAGCTACTTTCTAATAATACAGTGTTTAGATCAGTCTTACCAACTAATTATTATCAAGACTGCTTTCTCGTTCATTGGAAATCACTTAGACATTTATTATTCTGCTGTTTGTATCTTCCTCACAGGGCCCAGTTGGAGATAGAGGACCACGTGGAGAAAGGGTGCGTGATTTTTGAACTGTTAAAAAGCTTTGGAGCATATTTGAATAACTACTGGTTAGACGGTTCATAGGATTATTATGTGTTGAGATATTTGCACCAACTTTTAAGCAGATAATGCCCTGCAGAAGAGTAGAATTAGAATTATCATATATAATCACTATTTTTCTAGATCAAGATTATCTTTTTAGAAAGCCAAGATGTTAAAACCAGCCATGTTCTTTGCATTAGTTTGTCTTCGTTTTCAGTAGACTTGTCCAACTTACACATATCATTATGCATAAGTAGGTAGATGGACATGCATCTACCTATCCCCACAGTCCTCTCTTTGCACGTTTTGTTTGCTTTTCAAGCAAGATCTCTTACAAAGCGCGGGAATAGTAGTAAAACAGCAGTCAACAACATGCTTCTGCCTAAATTCATAAATGTGCAAGTTAGGTTTGCGATTTATTCATGGTATTCTTAGATCTCTCTGCTCTGCTTATTTGGCATGTACAGCTACATTATATGACACTTTTGCCAATATATAAATACCTATATCTAATATCTATTGGGAAGCGCAGTCTAAAATGTATTCTACTCCCAACAGTCTAGTAGAGGTCGCATTATGTCAGTAAATTATTGTAACGACATGAATAGTGTTAACGGTAGGAAGTCTGCAGGATTTTCTACCTTGTGATAAAGTGACTTTATTATCCTATCAATTAATCTACCATTCATACATAGTATACCAAAACTGTTGAGTAAGTTCATCAGTCTTAACTGACAATCAGTATACAGAGAACACCACTGTGTACTGATCTCCATGTGAAATTTATAGAATTATAAATGGTAGCTATAATTTCTATCTTTATTTGAATTCTGGAGCTCCATTTTGAATTAATATTCAAAGGCTGAGCTGTCCCTCTTCCAGCGGAACTAGTCTGCCCAGTGTCTTCTTTGTGTATCAGTAACTAAACCTCCTTCTAAGAAAGACCCATGTCATAAGTGAAGTTCAATCGATGACAAATATGGCATATTAAATTTCCTTACCCCTTGCACATTGAAAGGTCTGAACCACTGATCTTACCACATATATTAGGTCTCCTTTTATATGTATAGGTTTCTATGGGGGTCTGTCTAACCATGACCGAATTTGCTTTTTACAAAACAGGGTCCACCAGGCCCACCAGGCAGAGATGGTGACGATGGTATCCCAGGCCCTCCTGGTCCACCTGGACCTCCTGGCCCCCCTGGTCTTGGCGGGGTAAGGCGTCTTAAGTACTGCTAACTTTTAGCTCACTTCAGTGTCTTCTACCTCTATTGAAAGAAGGCTCATTGTGGAGCTTATTTTTAACAGTTAAGGGAGAATCTGCTATTTGGATATTAGTACATTTTATTCATTTCTTTGGTTTCTTCATTCAAGATTTTGCTTTGCCTGGTTTCTTTGTGAGCCCTTGTCAGTTACAGAACTGGTCTTTGTGTTCACTGAAGGTAACTGCAGCCCTCACGACTATTATTTAATTTGGGGATTTAATATCTTTCATCAGTAGGGCACAAATAAGAGGTGTTGCATTATTAAAGAGTTTGATTAGATTGAATTATAAGTGAAATCCCTGGTCTTCAGCAATTTCACAAACATCCTACTCTTTTTATTCTCCTTGGCTTGAAGTCTGCTGAACCAACATTCAAAGTAGTTTTAGGTTTAATTTGCTTGAAACTAATTTGAGAAAAGTACATTTCCCTTTTTCATTAATATCTTCTTTTAGCTTTATGTCTTTAACAATGGTATGAGTGCCAAATGGCCTCACTGCAGGAAGGAAAACATATTTGCTTAATTGGTTAGCACTATGAATCAGGAGCCTGATTCTAATATCCAACTGTATGCCAGTAAAATAAGACCTTTCTCCCCCAGAAGATCTTATTATGATTGCTTATCTACTGAGTGCATTAAAAAGCACCTCCTTTAATAGATCTACTACTATAAGAGAGATCTTTAACAGTAAAGTTATTACTGTGAACTATTTTTTAAAAGTTTAATCTTCCAAGGGGCATTTTAATTTAATTTTCCTCCAAACTTGAAAACTTTATATCCTTTTTTGAAACTCCAGCAAGAAAAAGGCCTCTCAGTCACTTTTGTGTAGTTCTGGAGGAGCAGGACAACAGGTGGAAATGCAAAGGTGACCTCTCGTTCTCTGCTCAATTTCTCAGGAGTCTCCAAGGACTTAAAGTTTAGAAAGCTCCCCTTTCTCAGTGTAGAACTAGAGGGTGCATGAGGGGAGAGGTGACTGGCAGAGCAGAAAGGGTTTGAAAAAATGAGGTGAGGAAGCTTCCCACTTCAAACCAGGTGGG
The DNA here is from genome assembly GCF_011764305.1 of Mustela putorius furo. NCBI lineage: Eukaryota > Metazoa > Chordata > Mammalia > Carnivora > Mustelidae > Mustela > Mustela putorius. Next base: position 37,430,430 of record NW_025421998.1, read on the forward strand.
GACTCCATTTTTTTATTTATTTTATTTTTTTTTTAAGATTTTTATTTATTTCACAGAGAGTTCACAAGTAGGCAGAGAGACAGGCAGAGAGGGAGAGAGGAGGAAGCAGTCTCCCCGCTGAGCAGAGAGCCCGATGAGGGGCTCGATCCCAGGACCCTGGGATCATGACCTGAGCCGAAGGTAGAGGCTTTAACCCACTGAGCCACCCAGGCGCCCCTGGGGACTCCATTTTAAACTTACATTCTCTCCTGACTTTTTAGGAAGTTAGCTCAATATGGAATTATAAACTAATAAGTTTATAAAAATATCACTCCCTTTTTAAAATAACAACATAAAAATCTGTACAAGTAAGATGAGAAAATGAACTACAGAGCTGGTAATTTTTATATAATGTGTTTTTCCCTCTCTAGATCTTTGCGGCTCAGTATGATCCTGGAAAAGGAGTTGGCCTTGGACCTGGACCAATGGTATGCTTCCCTCTTTTTAATCTCAGCTAAAAAAATTACTGAATAGAGAATTTGTTTCTTTGTAAAAAATTTCACATTGCCATTTCCTTAACTACCTTAGGTTAACACTCAATACTTAGATCAGATAAAGGCAACAAGTCCTTTTGTATTCAGATCTACAAGACTCTAGATCTGGGGGTTGAATTTTCTCTACAAACATGTGTCCAGTGTGTAAATAATCTCTGGACATAGTAACTATAACTTAGATAAATCAATTTAATTTGAAAGAGTGATCACTCTGATTAATTTTTTTATATCCTTTAACATTGCTCAGAATCTTAAGCAACCTGTAGAGATGCAGAGCTATTAAGTCCTATAAACTTGCTGGAAAGGAATAGCAAGTTCTAGTCCAGCCCATTTTTTAAAAAAATAATGATTTGTTTCTTTATATATGTATTTGAGTGGGTAACAGAAGAGCAGAGGGAGAGGGACAAGCAGATTCTGTGCTGAGTATGGAGCCCAATGCGGGGCTCAGTCCCAGGACCTTGAGGTCTTGACCTGAACTGAAACCAAGAGTCGGATGCTTAACCGACTGAACCAGCCAGATGCCCCCACCCATTTGTCCTATACGAGAGAGTTTAAACTTTTCTAGGGCCATAGAAGTGGTTAATGACAAAACTGGGACTTGTCTTCAGGCAGGATATCTGATAATCAACGACATCGTGTTTCACGTATCTAGTACTTGAATAAAATATCAACTTATTCAGCAACTATTTATTAGACACCTTCAATGAGCTCTTCAGAATAGCACTTGTACTAGGGCGTTGGGATGTAGCCATGAATATGGCAGAATCTCACCCTCCCTCAAGGAGTTAACAGTACTGGAAATGTTTCTTTTAATACCTTTTGATTAATACCTTTTTAGTCTATTATAAATCCATACAGAAGAGAATAAGAGTGTAATTTAGCATTCATATCACTCAGCACAAATAGTAAGCAACATATCCTATAATTTGAGTAATAGCTAGAAAAGCTCCCTGCATGATTACGATGATGATGGTGTATCTTTAACAAGCAACCAATAAGCATTAATAAGATGTGTTAGAAAAAAAATAATATGAGCATGCACAATATATACTAGTATGTATAAAATAAAGGCAAAAATGGCTGGAACTAAGAATATTCAGTTAATTAAACAGTGCAATGTAACGTTAACATGGTCTGTAAAGTATAAATTTCACCTGGACAGTGCATTCAGTGCTCTGTCTTCAAAAGAAGATGTCGGCTGGACCTAATGGTCCACAGTAAGCTAATCCACTGTGTAAATTGTGTAAATTAAAACTCTCATTTGAGAAGTAATGTGCCTTTAATTGATGATTTCCAATTTCCTGATTTTTCTGGTAATTTTCAAACATCCATATCTAAAATGAAGAAGTAGAGATTTTCTTTGGCTTTGTTTGTATTGGGTATTTGAAATTAGCCATTTCAGCTAATGTTGAACATTAGTCAGCTTTAAAGCAGTACCTATGTCTCAGGAAGAAGCTAAAGGGGAAAAAAAATAAATTAAATAGCCTACATAAGCCCAGAAAATTAATATGGATTTCAGATTCCCCTGACTTTGGAACATTTTCTGGGGGGCACAAAACAGAGTGTTTTACTTTTAAATATCAATGAAATATAATTTAAGCTTGCACCATCCCCACACAGTCACAGATATATGTAATCAACAGATATGTGGTTCACAAATAAGAAAGATAGGCAGCAATAAAGTATTAAAATAATTTTCCATGTTGGAAAATCAATAACTCTAAAACCCCACAGGGTTCTTCTCTGAATTAATGAGTAATCATAGTCCGTCTCCCAGCCTCCACAAAATAAACTACCTTTTATGTAAATGAAATTGTTGCAAATATGCAGAAAAATGAATAAATATAATTAAAAATTCATGGTGTCAAAGAAAATTATTTTTAATGTATACCTAAAAAATTATTTTGATTGAAAAGTGACAGTTTCTTTTAATGTGGAAGCAATTTCTAAAACCAAACAAATAATTCTTATAATTAAGATGAGCTGCTTTTTAATAAAATCCATATTATTTCACTCTAGGCATTAATACCGTGGGGCAGACTTGCCTGCAGAGTCCCCATGGTTGATGTGTCATGAACAAATTACCCTAGACTTGCCTATGCAATATTTTCAGCATGAAGGAGCTGGCCCCTACAAGAGATCTTGCACAGACCTGCTTACTGCAAAGGGGAGTCAAGAATGTGGATTTAACTCACAAACTAGTAACACTGTCTCGCTCTACTTGCCTGTGACAGAAGGAAAAACAAAAGGAAGGAGCATCTGCTGTGGGTGTGGGCCACATTTTCAGTAATAACATTAGAACCTTCTAGGATATTTCAATAATGTTTCATTTTTTCCTTCACCCCTCACTACCTCAGCTTTGGTCTGACATTTTCATCAGTCCCCAGCAGCCCTAAAAGGAGCTATAAGGTTACATAACAAACCTCCCTCTAATCATTAAGAAGGACTGTTGATCCTTTTCAATTGATGCCACTTGCGGCAAGAAAGAAAAAATATCAATTTCTTCGCTAAATATGACAGGGGGAGATGACCTATGATCGAGGCCCTCCGAATGGAAATGCTTCACCCACGGCCCAGAAGGCGGTTGTATATTCCATACTGTGCACATGATTCCAATTCATTGCTTTAGAACAATCTCAATCAGCCCAGTTGTCTGCAAATTTAAGGAACCTGTATCCACCCACCCAATTGGGTTCTGCTGATTTGGGTAGGAGAAAAGGCAGAAGCAAAGACAGAGAAATAGTAGAGGAAATGTTGGTCTGTAAGAGCCTCCCTGGCAGAAACAAAAACTGAAATAAAACCAGGACAGTCCTGTTTGTCTATCACAAAACGTCGGTGGCACTACTATGCCAGTGCTCTCCAACTCAAACCAAAGCCTCCATAACTTCTCAGTGCTAAGACTTGTCCTCTTTCTAGGGCTTGATGGGACCTCGAGGGCCACCTGGTGCATCTGGCGCTCCTGTAAGTAACCCACAGCTGGTAACCTTTCTTATGGAAAAAGCCAGAATTAGAGAGATGTGTGGAGTATGACGTACTGGTTTCTTTTAGGGCCCCCAAGGTTTCCAAGGACCTGCTGGTGAGCCCGGTGAACCTGGTCAAACTGTGAGTACATTTTCGCCCGTTGTGGTAGATTATGTTTCTTCAAGATGTTTATTAATACAACCTCAACGAAATGATTGGTCTCCTGTTTTCTTCAGGGTCCTGCGGGTGCTCGAGGTCCACCTGGGCCTCCTGGCAAGGCTGGGGAGGATGTGAGTATATTCACTCATAAGCATTTCCAAAATGCCATTTAAACACTCCCTCCTCGACAAGACTTTCTGGATTCAAATGAAGTATTCTGCCAAAAGCTGGATATGCCCGACATAACTCATCCATGTGGAAGATGTTATTTTAATGAAATCTTTGTTTGTATTTTGGGAAATTCATTGTCCATTAAGTATGTATTCGGACCCACATCTTTGTAGAATGCCTTTTCCCCTCATCTTTAAAACCAAGATGTTCCAACTTTGATCTGACCGCTTAGCAAGAAAAGGCTGACCCTACGATGCTTTCATGTTTTAGGGTCACCCTGGAAAACCTGGACGACCTGGTGAGAGAGGAGTTGTTGGACCACAGGTAAGCTTTTTATCCCGGGGTCTCCAGCCCAGACGTCAGAGGCGTCTCCCGTGCCAGGTGGATGGTAAAACCCGTATCCGTCTAAACGGTCACCTAGATGTTGGATTGCTTGTACCACTCATTGAAAGCATCTGACCAAGCAGGGAGCCCAGTCAAGAATGCATACAGTGTTTGTTAGTGCGAGGGATGTCGTTTTAATGATGGCAAGCTGGCCCTAAGCTAAAACCCTGTTTTGTTCAAACAGCCTAGTGTTACTCGAGTGAGAGCAAGTGGATGCGCTTAAAATATTCTAGTCTTGAACCTAGTCCAAGTTTGAACTTCAATGGGAAGAAATACTTTGGAGGGAAGAAATCATTGTTTTCTAATTTAGAATGAAAACATGACTTGTTCTCTTCTGTGTTTGCTTTTAAGGGTGCTCGTGGTTTCCCTGGGACCCCTGGACTTCCTGGCTTCAAGGGCATTCGGGTGAGCACATTCTTTACCCAGAGAGTACATGCTTTTAGGAACAGCCTCGACTATATTTAAACTCCTGGGTGACACATACTTGCTTCCAAATTCCTGGAATTTGCCAGAGAAAAGAGAGTTAGAGAAGAGTTCAGATGGCTGAAAAGTATGGTGGGATGCACTTTTCTCAGTGTGCTCCCAGCTTCCAAGAAATGAGGATCCCTACAGAGAAAATTGTCTAAAAGGCGTACGACTTGAAGAGGTACTTAAAACCATCTGAAAATGGTAATAATTATTTAAGAGGGAGAGGCTGTGAGAGAACATCTAATTCTGTTTCCTTCCCATCCAAGTGCAGAGAGGAAGCTTACCTGGGGCAGTGGAGCAAGTCTGCCCCTTGCAGCCGCCTGGCCTGGCTGGCTGGACCCTCCCTTGCACAGAAGGGGTCATCCCTGGGGGAGGGCAGGATTTGACAAAGCACTGTGATGGAATTGCATTTTAATAATAAGGGATTTGCATTTCAGGGACACAATGGTCTGGATGGATTGAAGGGACAGCCCGGCGCTCCAGGTGTGAAGGTAAATACTAAGCCAGAACATGGTTGTTGTGGTTGTTTTAAATTGACTTAAATTCCCCATGACCATCAGAAGGGATATTTTTAGTGAAGACTACTCGTATTCCAAAGAATATCTTATTTCCTCTTCAGTACTTCAGAGCCTCAGTGGTGAGGCTATGGGATTCTGTGACAAAAGTCCAATTATTAATACCATTTCTTTAATTCAATAGCTGTTAAACAGTTGAGATAAAAATAATGTCAATAGTTTCTTCCTTCATTTCCTATCCTCCAATTTCAGCTGATCTCTGTAGCCAAAATAAAAGTAAATAAACATATAATCAGATACTGGAACGCTATGTTATTTTAAACTGTAAATTCTCCTTTGCCATGCACTAATTAGATAGGTACATTCATGTCACAATACACTTTTCAACCTCTTTCCTGTGATTTATCTGTGCACACTCAAAAAATTTTTAATTAGGTAATTAAAGTCTCAGAAGTGTGTTATCTCTTGGCTAGGCTCTTCTCTGACAGCATTTTCAACTATAAAATGTTCTCTCTCCTATTAAGGAGATAATGTGATATTAAAGTGAATACCAATGTAATTACAAATTAATGAGTAACGAATACTAGCGGGACTAGAAATGAACATGAATATGGAGAATCTGTTCTAACTTTCCAGCTGCCACACAAATGGATAAGGTCAAACTCATTCTCCCTAGAGCCTAATGTAATAGCTCAGCCTACTAGTACCAGCATCATAAAATGTTAGCATCGAAAGGAGCTCATTTTGCACATGAGGGAAACTGAGGCACAGAGAGAATGAGTGACTTGTCCAGAGTCACACATCTAGCAGTTAGGAGGACAGAGACTAGAAGTTCTGACTCGCAAAGAACAACTTTTTGCTTATTCCCAAAGAATACACTTGACATAGAAGCCTAGAAATGAATGGTTCCGAAAGGGTCTGTGAAATCTGTTTCTTCTAGACCCGAATCAGATTCCTTAGTAACAAAGTTCCTTCACATGTGTCATTTTATTAAATGACTGCTCCCCCTCCCCTGCCGGTACCATGGTTTTTACTCAAGATAAGAATATGGGTTGGGAATAAATAAGATAGCTTTGAAAAATATTACAAAGCTTTAAATTTCCATGTATATTTTACAAAAATGAAAATACTGACTGTTAAGAATAACTTTAAAGAGGGTAAATACGGTTCTTTTGAAAGCAATTTATTCTCTGCCATCTCTTTTTATGATATCATTCCTGATACATAAGCCTAGTCAAAATGATACCCAAAATCTAAGGGGGAATATTAGAGCTGGGTTACATAATCCTCAAATGACCACATCTCCCTAGTACTCTGGTATCTGCTATTATCTATATTAAAAACGCATATTTTAGAAATTTAAAATTTTATGGATTGGCGTAATTGAGAAAGTCTATCTGTGTAAGAAATGTTACAAAATATATAAATGGTTCAAATTAAAATAATAGGGTAGGGGGGCCTGGGTGGCTCAGTGGGTTAAGCCTCTGCCTTTGGCTCAGGTCATGATCTCAGGGTCCTGGGATTGAGCCCTGCATTGGGCTCTCTGCTTAGCAGGGAGCCTGCTTCCCCCTCTCTCTCTGCCTACTTGTGATCTCTGTCAAATAAATTAAAAATTTTAAAAATAATAATAAAAAAATAATAGGGTAAAAATGACCCAATCAGGGAAAAAAAAAAAAAAAAAACAAACTGATACCCTGAAATGAACAAAACCTCAATCCTTCTTTTCCACATAGGGTGAACCCGGTGCCCCTGGTGAAAATGGAACACCAGGTCAAACAGTAAGTATCGATGACTTGATTGTAAATCTAAATATATATCCTCTGTGTAAGCTGGAACTTCTTTCATGTTTTTGCTAATTACCATTTCCCTCGGCATTGTACTCTTTGATATGTTTCTAATAACCTTCTGCATACTTAATTGAAATCCATTACCTTTTAGTTGGAATTAGAACAAGACCTATTTATTTCTAGTGGATTCTTGCGCATGTTGGAAATTGGACAAAGCAAATGATGCCTGTGACATTTTTTAAATTAGCATTGTGGATTTCATTGAAAATATTTCTGCTTCTAGGGAGCCCGTGGGCTTCCTGGTGAGAGAGGACGTGTCGGTGCCCCTGGTCCAGCTGTGAGTGCTTCCGTTTTTGTCCCTTATCCTTTTAAAAATTGTTCTAATAACGGCCACTGAACTTTCCTCTGACTTTGTCTTCCTTATTTTCTTCATAGGGTGCCCGTGGAAGTGATGGAAGTGTGGGTCCTGTGGGTCCTGCTGTAAGTTTTGACACTGAAGAATTTGGGAAGGGTTGAGAATTTGGGATGGAAAATATCTTTATTAATTTGTAAAAATAATACCATTTTAGACATCTTACCAAATGTTCTATGTGGTTTCTCAAAGGTTCTATTTATAAGTACTGTGGTCTCCAGGGCTCTTCATTGCTTCAAAAAGTAAAATCTACCTCCCCTTGGATACCTTGAATGTATCCCCTTTGGTATTAATGGCAACAGACTGTCCATTTTCTCTTTGCCAGTATTAAATAAGATCAAGCCACTCTAAGCCACTTTAATTTTCTGGTCTTGTTGTGTTGTTAACTTGCTGGGAAGCAGTTTCTTACCATATTCTACTTCGGTTTCAGGGTCCTATTGGGTCTGCTGGCCCTCCAGGCTTCCCTGGTGCTCCTGGCCCCAAGGTAAAAACACTGCCAACCATTGTCATTACCTTGATCCATTTCTTACTGTGATGTGAAAGACAGGCCCTATATTTGCAGATAGGAAGTTACACCACAGAGAGCTTAATGAGCGCCCCTTTCAGAATGGATGTAGAATGATCCGTTTTCTCACTTAAAGCTTGATGTGGATCATGTCTCTGTACTTGAGCTCAGGAACATAGATACAGAAGCCAACAAAGAACTTTATTTTATGGGACCCCTCTGGGATATACTCCCAAACTACTGAGGACTGACTAGCTGAGAACCAGAGTGTCTATCACAGAGAGACAGAGGTAGGTGAAGATGGTAGGTAACCAAGATGGCAGAACAAGGCCAGGAAAATAGGAACCCCTGTCCAAATCTATGGTACCAAATGAGATGAGGGAAATGATTGCAGTTCTGAAGAAAGTTCGTGGAACTTGGGGGCTTAAAAATGGAGATACGCTGTTTAATGATCTGCAGACCAATGCCTTGGTGTCATTCCCTCTCTTAGGGTGAACTCGGACCAGTTGGTAACCCTGGTCCTGCTGGTCCCGCGGGTCCCCGTGGTGAAGTGGGTCTTCCAGGTGTCTCCGGCCCCGTTGGACCTCCTGTAAGTAGCCACCATCATCAGCCTCATGGAGTGGAAGCAGGCGAAAGGAGTGAAGGTGGGGTCAAAGAACAGAAACATTCCCATTGACTGATGACCTCCTCTTCTCTTCTTCCTCACAGGGCAACCCTGGAGCCAATGGCCTGACTGGTGCTAAAGGAGCTGCTGTGAGTATCTGGCCACCCTGGGCCACTGTGCTTTTAGGCACACTTGGGCACACCCTGGTCTGCCCAGCACCTCAGGACCCACCACGCCACATTGTCTCCACAGGGCCTGCCCGGTGTTGCTGGCGCTCCCGGTCTCCCTGGACCCCGTGGAATTCCCGGCCCTGTTGGTGCTGCTGGTGCTACTGGAGCCAGGGGACTAGTGGTAAGTGGTCGTGGCTGCAGCTCCCATCATCTTGAAAGGCCGACTCAGCTGTCATTTTGTCACCATCTCAACTTCTTGTGGTCTTCACATTTTTGTTTTTTTCTTTCCTGAGCATTTTTAGTGTGTATTACTTCTGTGAGAGTGCCTGTACATGTCTGGTCCATCTATGTGTCTGTGTGTCTCTCTCTCCCACACATACCCCTCCTGCTATCCTGGAACACTCCCCAGAGGTCAGTGAGGTAGATTTCTATATTGCTCTTGTCTGTTCAGTGAAGCCAGTCCCCTGTCAGCTATTTGAATGTGAACCTGGACACACATTTCTCTTTATCTTGATCCATAAATATTCCAAGATGTTTGTCTGTGAGAGAGCTGTGACACCTGTTTTTCCTTTGACTGCCATTTTGTATTGAACTCTAGGGTGAACCTGGTCCAGCTGGTTCCAAAGGAGAGAGTGGCAACAAGGGTGAACCTGTAAGTAGTTCTATGATCGAATTTTATGGATTTATTACTTGTTTGATCTAAAAAGTCCTACTTTTACTTTAAAAAAATGATTACTTTTTCTCTGGCTAGATATGACATAAAATTGATTTTTCCTATTCTCTCCTCTTTTGCTTTTCTCATGAAACAGGGTTCTGCTGGGCCCCAAGGTCCCCCTGGTCCCAGTGGTGAAGAAGGAAAGAGAGGCCCCAATGGTGAAGCTGGATCCGCTGGCCCCTCTGGACCCCCTGGGCTGAGAGTAGGTTCCAGATGCTCTTGACACCCTGACATACCAGAGGGATCTGAGGACACCCTTTCATTGGGAATTGGTCAGAACCACTGAATGCATTTTCTAGACAAGGGGAGCATCTGCTTTCCATCTCCTTTATTAAATCAGTGACTCTCAGTTTGGTCTGGAAACAATGCTGACCTACTTTTGTAGAATGCCTCCTCTACGCATTCCTTTGAGGTTTGGGTGAAGTTTTCTGGCTTGGTTTTTTTGTTTGTATCTCTCCCTTCAGGGCATCAAGATTTCTTGCATGCAAGCCATGTCTCAGTAAACGCTGCCCTATGGGATTCAGGGGTTTTTCCCAATCCTTCCTGTTTAATGTACTTTCTTACAGGGAAGTCCTGGTTCCCGTGGTCTTCCTGGAGCTGATGGCAGAGCTGGTGTCATGGTAAGCTGTCCATTACTCACTCCCGGGAAAGGAATCCGATGCTTCTTTTGGTGGGGCTGTCATTCGATTTAGCATCCTCTCCTCTCCTTCTGTTGAATAGGGTCCTCCCGGCCCTCGTGGTGCAACCGGCCCTGCTGGTGTCCGAGGTCCCAATGGAGATTCTGGTCGCCCTGGAGAGCCTGGCCTCATGGGACCCCGAGTAAGTTTCAGATTGATTTGGAGCAAGTCATACCTGGCACTGTTTCCTTTTTGAAAGGAATGATTAATATTAGAAGACAAAAAAAAGAATCATCCAAAGTAAATCTGTTAGTAGATTTGCTGATGGTTGCCTTTTTAATTTAACTTTATCAAAGCCCAGAGATATTTTTACGAATTTGGTTAGTTCATCAATTTCTTATTTATTACTTGATCCAATGGTTGTGAGGTTTTTTGAAGAATAGATTTATTTTAATATACCCAAATTAGGTTGGTTCTCCTATCAGCATGAATCTTTTATCTCAATTTGTGAGTTTTATATAAGGTGTCCATGAAACGTATTAGGACTATACATTATCAGTGTATTAGATTCATAAGTGAAATCATTTTTCCAGCAATCACAAAATGCTTTAATGTATTCAGCATCACACTAGCCATGGAGAAATGACCTTTAGATTCGTAGACACTCTAATCCATAGCAATAGAGTGATTTTTTTTTTTTTTGCCTCCATTATCTCTTATGGATGAATATCATCTGTAATGGTACCATAAACAAGTAATAAAGACACCAAATGTAGCAATAAAAAAATCCACTTTGAAAATTGCTTGCTGAAAGTATTTGTTTTTCTACTATGGGGTAAAGAACATGATACACTTTGCCTGTATAGTATGTTGCTTCCCAGTTTCTTGAGATCTCCATAAATGAATCCGTTGCACTAAACTCCAATGAAAGGAAAGGTATATATATATATAAAATAAAAAAAACAGAGAGAAGAAAGATTCAGAGCTCTTTTCATACCTCCCAGCTAGTGGCTAATACCCCTAATGGTTTACCCTAGGCAACAAACGAAAAGTCGGGGGTGGGGTGAGGGGAAGCGCTTTGTGAGCTTTTCATAAATTGGAGCCTCGAGTATGTAAGTTGAAGTGCCGACATGAAAGCATCCTCATTTACTTTATAGGGTTTTCCTGGTGCCCCTGGAAATATTGGCCCAGCTGGTAAAGAAGGTCCCATGGTAAGAACTGCTCATTTTCCATTATATTTTCAAGGACACTTCTTGCACTCTTATCAAGTCTATTCTGCGGCTTATTTATACATGAACACACTGAAAATAAATATCAGCCACATACATCATCTGGGAACGCAAAGTAATAGATTGTAATTATGGAGTCCAGATGAACGCCGGACGGGAAGGAGGGAAGGGAAAGAAAAAAACATGGCAGGGAAAATTGAAGAGGGTGACGAGGGTCTGGAAAGGGAGGGAAGGAGGGAATTGGGTACATCTGAGATTGACTTGGCTGTGTGTGTACTGACATCCGATTTAGAAAAGGAAAATGGATTCATAATTCATTGACACTTTATACCAGGAAGCTCTGTGTGTTCCGAGGATGATTCTGTTTCTTCCTACGGGAGCATCCCCAGCTTGAGGTCGGGAGACTCCAGTCGATGCTGAGTGAACTTTAAATAAACTCTGCTTTCAGGGCCTCCCTGGTATTGATGGCAGGCCGGGACCGATCGGCCCAGCTGGAGCAAGAGGAGAGCCTGGCAACATCGGATTCCCTGGACCCAAAGGCCCCACCGTAAGCACACCACACCCTCTTTCCTCCGCACGTTCACCAAATCCTGGGTTCCCGGCTGCCCTCAGTCCACTCCACCTCAAGGGCGGGGCATCCCTTTCAGCACAAGAACACTACAAGCCCCTTAGCGCAGTGGCAGCCGCTCTCCAGGCTACCACTGCACACCTGATGGGGATCTGCCTCCGGAGCTTGCGCCCCTGGGGACGTAGGTGCGCCTCATTGCACTTGGAGTTGTGAGATGGTGGGACGTGCCCTAGCGGACAGAATTCAAAGAGTAGGACCTTAAGAAAAGCAAAGCAAGCAAGAAATTGACCTTTCAGAATTGTCGTGGTGAAATTGACATTGTGTCCTTTTTTTTAAATGTTTATTCTAGGGTGATCCTGGCAAACCCGGTGAGAAAGGTCACGCTGGCCTTGCTGGTGCACGGGTAGGTGCTGACTTTGCATATCTGCCCACACGTAGCTTTCCCTCTGGAAACACCTGTCCTCTGAGGCCATCTGATAGAATTCTGTCCTTGTCTTTGCAAAATGGCATCCCCAAAGACCCTTTTATAGTCCCAGAATATCTTTTTTCTTTTTCGACCACACTTATAAGGCAGTGGAGCGCCAACAAATCAGAATGTATAGTAGGTAAAAATTATTTATGGGCGCATTTAATTTTTATTTAATCTATGATTAAAAAGCTATGCAGATGCTAGTAGCATTCTCTGGCCTTCATAAATTGCCCTCCATCCGTGAACTTCCCACAAGCCATACCAAAAGTTGGCATTTGGGCAGGGGACCCACAGTAAGTCATGCTAAGATGGGACGTGTTGAGAAAGTAATGCATGAGGTTTCGAGTCTTCTTAAACTCACAGGTAATGCTGTACCTCTCTGTGGCCTGTTGTAGGGGGCTCCAGGTCCTGATGGAAACAATGGTGCTCAGGGGCCTCCTGGGCCACAAGTGAGTATTTCTCCCATTCTCGTCCTTTGCTGCCCCAAACGAAGCTTGTCCTCCCAAATGACCGTCTCCTTTTTCCTGTGCAAAAGTTGTCTGGCCAGACAGCAATGGTGGCGTACATCTCTACTTAGGCCCTCTTTACTATTACTTTCAGGGTGTCCAAGGTGGAAAAGGTGAACAAGGTCCCGCTGGTCCTCCAGGCTTCCAGGTAAGTCAACAGAGACAAACAGAATATTGCCTTTGCTCATACTAGCTGGTTGTAAATCCCCAGAGCACTCCCCCGCGCCCCCCACCCCCAGCACAGAGCACGATTTCAGAACTGAAGTAAGGAAGGGTCCACCTTTTCAAGGCAAACTTTTGTGTAACTCCTTAATAACCTAGAATAGTTCGTGATCGTGTCGATATCAGATAGCGTCCAGAAAAAAAAAACAATTATTCGCAAATCCTCTGAATAGAGGCACAAGATTGAGATTTGTGGTCTTTTTCATCTAGGGTCTGCCTGGCCCCGCAGGTACAGCTGGTGAAGTTGGCAAACCAGGAGAAAGGGTGAGTAGAACAAGGGATAGCAGGCTCACGGAAATTTGGGACTTCCCCCCCCCCACCCCCACCCCAGGGAACCTAGGACTGCACTGCAATTATAATATGCAAAAAGAAACTTCGTATTTCATATGTTAATGATAGTGTTCTACTTACATTGGTACTTTGGAGAGAATAAACCCGGTTACTTGCACTGTCTTGGAATAACAACTCCTTTGTTTTAAAGATTGAATGAAACACTGCATTATGAAAGGAAAATATATCAATGAATATTCTGCTTAATAGCCTTACTTTTTGTCTTGTTCTTGGTAATGTTAACATGCAAATTATTTCCTTTCCCATAGTGAAAAAGTAAATGCACTGCTTTTCCACCAAACTAGACCCTGAAAAATTGCATTTAATGTTTTTCTTGGCATTCAGACATGACACTTCTAGCCACAATCAGGGCAGGAGTTCTGAGTCATTTTCTCTGGTAATTGTGATGAATGTGCCTCAATTCAGTTACATTCTGTGGCCTGGTCTCCTTTGTCAACAGTGGGGCACATTAAGGAGACAGCTGGTCAGTAATAAAGGAGATACACTTGGGTATACGATTAACTAGGTAATGTGCAGAATATGATCATTTCTATTAAGAAAGCAGTCTGTTATATAACTAAAAATAGGCAATGTCTGATATTGTTCATCATTATTTATCATATTATAAAATGAGATAAATTGTTTTAAAGTAATAAGCTAAGTAATGGAAACTTAAATTTTCTGATACCAGGTTCTTGCATAGAAATATCCTTGATATCAGTGGAATTCTCACTTTTTGTATCTGTCCGTATACAACTGAAAATTCTCTTGTTCCTAATAGCGCTGTACTTTTACACACTCAGGGAGCTAGAGCCTAGCTGGCTTTGTTTAGCTATTTCAAAAGCTATCTAAATATCTTAATCCTAAATGGATTTCAAGAACATAGATACATTTCATGATTTATTTCTATATCATATTCTGCCTAGGGTCTCCCTGGTGAATTTGGTCTCCCTGGTCCTGCTGGCCCAAGAGTAAGTATTATTTAATTTACTTTCATAAACTTCAGTCAAGGTATTTTTAAAATGAGTAGTGCTTTCTCTTAAAAGCTACTGATCTTGCAACAAGTTCCTGACACTCTTCTGTACTCCAACATAATCTGTAGAGAACATTTGATTTCTAAATTGAAAGTAGACTTTTTAATTTAATTACTCCTATTTTGCAGCCCCAAACCACACAGTTCTAAGAAACATAAATGAGCTAATATATGTATTCTATTCAGTTATTTATATAGACAAGTTATATTTATGAAAGTGGCTCAAACTGAGCCAAGGAAAAGTAATATCTTACTAAGATTTTAAGTCACTTTTGCAATGTGCATTGATGTTCAAAGTCTAAAGCAGAAATCATGAATCAGCTCTTATTTTAAAAAAATAGATTTAATTTGTGTGTGGTCATTAGAATAACTGGAATGATGAGTCTGCCCCAACCATAATTATAACAAGGGCCTTTGAAACAGTTGCAATGTGGACTACATACATGTTAAATATTCTGGCCCGTGGAGTACCCTGTCATGGTGAGGCTGACATGCAATTGGGACAAATGTAGATTGACAGGTAGAGAGATTGATATACACATGCAGACACACATACACATGTATATCCTGTTAAATATTTTGTTACACTGCTAATGCATAAGATTACAAAAGGGAGGGTGGGTATGAGTATATCTAATCCTATCTACACCTTGCATTGCTCTTCTAAAATGACACAGTCTTTCCCTATGACTACCATGCATAACTGGCATTTATTTTTACCTATGGATCTATTACAAAAAAAACAAAACAAAAAAACAAACAAACAAAAAAAAAAAAACGAGTTCCAAGTTTGAATATTCTAGAAGAAAAACATTTAGGAGTTGTAGCCCCCGAATATTAAAGCTGAATGAAACTTTAGAGATTATCTCATCCCCTCCATTCATTTTTTTTTATTTTTTATTTTCAGCATAACAGTATTCATTATTTTTGCACCACACCCAGTGCTCCATGCAATCTGTGCCCTCTCCAATACCCACCACCTGGTACCCCAACCTCCCACCACCCCCCCCGCCCCTTCACAACCCTCAGATCCATTCATTTTGCTTAGTAGAGAAATTAAGGAAAAGTAGTTATAATTTTATAATGGCAGAAATAGGATTCAACGGCTTAAAAAGTAAGAACTCTGATGTGTAAAATGGAATCTCTGAAAGCGATGAAGAGTGCAACAGTTTAATTTCTCTCTCTCTCTCTCTCTCTCTTTCTCTCTTTCTCTCTCGCAGGGGGAGCGTGGGCCCCCTGGAGAAAGTGGTGCTGCTGGTCCTTCTGGTCCTATTGGAAGCCGAGGTCCTTCTGGACCTCCTGGGCCCGATGGAAATAAGGTAAAATTTTCTGTTCTCTATTGCTGCTTTGGCCCAGTATGCTCTAGAGTAACGAGATTATTTACAACAGGAAATGAATTGTTTTTCAGGTTTTTTTTTTTCTAATTTCCTACTCCGTAAGGATTTCCATCTCAGTAAATGACAATCTGATTCCAGTGGACCTGAATTAGTGTAGAGGAAGGGAAGTCCCAGTCTTCTACAGCCATGAATGAGTTAGTATGGTTCTTACTCTCACATCATTGTGCTCCGAACACTTGGATTTTAATCTAGAAACATCGCAAACAATTGGACCCTATTTTTAAGAACAAAGTTTCACCTTCTCCTACTTCAGAGAGAAAAATTTCCAGAGGTGGTCTAAGTTTTCATGAGGAACGTATTGGACAATACGTTCATCTCCCAGACAGAAGCTTGACAAGCTGGGTTTCAAACCGGAATCTGGTTTGCATTTTAAAATAGGTGGAATGACACGTTTCTAAAAAATGGATTACTTTGACCACAGTAAAGAGAAGGCAATTCCTGTGACTCCTGATGGAGTGACACTTATGGGGGGGGGGGGCAAAGATTATTAAAAAAGCTATTTGGAGAGGTGGAAGGATATTAGAAAAAAAGCTAAGAGGGAGAGAGGAAACGGGAAAGAAAACCTGGTCCAGAGGACAGTACTCTCGGTTTTCTCTTAGAAGTTAGTCAATAGGTCTGAAGTACATGGAATTGTAGGGTCTTTATATAAAGTGGGAGCTTGTACTCCCTGCTCTTAAGGAGATTCAAATGTAAACATCTCCCCAGCTGACGAGGTTTCTCTCCATATCGCCTGCGTGGGCTGAGCGACTTATCCTTGAGAAAGGTTTGTGGGCCAACATTTTTCACTCTGCGCGTCCTATTGTCCGGGCCTCCCCTTTTCCATGGCTGCCTGCCTGCCTGAAGAGGATCGGGAGCAGGTTAGAGAAAGCTCACGGCCACCCACTCCCACTTCTCTTCAGCCACCCCGTCATTAATCGCGTCTCCCGCGGTTACAGCCTCCCTGCTTTTCAATGGCCCTCCTTTGTGTCTCTAAGCAGGCAAGAATGCGACCTATTAAATGTTGAAATTGGAATCCTTCAAGAGTTCGAGTTTCATTTTCTTTTCTTGCCGCTGACATAATTGATTTCACGTGTGTTTGATTCCAGGGTGAGCCTGGTGTGCTGGGTGCTCCGGGCACGGCGGGTCCGTCTGGTCCTGGCGGGCTCCCAGGAGAGAGGGGCGCTGCCGGCGTCCCCGGAGGCAAGGGAGAAAAGGTACCCTCTCTCTGTTGCACCTTAACTCGTGCTGTTGAGGAACTCGAGCCAAGCAGGCCGCCCAGGGCTGCCTGGTATTTTGTTGGGTTTTTTTTTTTAAAACAGTTCCTGGGAGGTGGTCTGCTAGAGTTTTGAGACCTCTCTCTACACACTTCCCTCTGCCACCTAGCACCTACGCATTTCTAAACTCACTAATCTGGCAAAATTCCTTGCTACCATGGAATTTCACGCAAACAGATGGTGTTGAGTAATACATGAGGCTCATTTTAATGCCACTAACAATAATGCCTCATCCTGCCCTAATTAATGGGAAGACGCTATATTGAACAGCTGTCAGCCGTGCTGCTGCATTAGTTACGCCGTAAGAGCGATCGGGCACCGAGGCCCATTGTGATGTCGCCTTAGAATTCTGTCCACGTGAATGTGTACCTTGCTTGATTATGCTGCAGGGGAGAGTATGGAAATTAGAAAAGAATATATTTCACGATAATCTGGAGAGGGCCCTGAATTATTTTTCCCTTACGTTTTTTTTTCCCCCTCATTCCACAACCTAAAGAAGGGTAGGGTCTCAAGACGTGACTAAATGTTACAGGACTAGAGGTGTGTGGGATTTTCTGTAAAAGCACTGCGGATTCGTTTTGATCCAAAAATTGGGCCGGAAAACCAAAAGTTGCTCTTGCTTTATACTTTCAGGGTGAAACTGGTCTCAGAGGTGAAGTTGGTAACCCAGGCCGAGATGGTGCCCGTGTGAGTAGTGTTGTTGTTTGTACTCAGACTGTTGTTGTGTTTCCACTTCATTCGGTTTGAGTTGAGCAGCTTTCCAAGCCAGAACTTACGAAAGGAGGACCCGGGTTTAGTTAGAATCTTCCTTTCCTTCCTGGGTCTATGTACAGTAGGATCATTTAACATATTCCAAAAGAAAGACTGAACAGAAGTTATCCCTTTGAAAAGCATAACCTGAATGACTTTCTACCTTCCTCAGTGTTAACTCTACTGAGTACAAACTATACACCAGAAGCTCTAGGTTTAATAGAACGTTAAGTGATTATTATAGGACTTTGGAAAAAGACCAGTAACACCTGCATTTTAAGAAGCCAGAACCTCACCCAAGGTGCCGTTTATTCAAATATGTGTCCTAAGAATTTATCCCTCCAAGAGCAGCCCCCGTGATTAGCTGTTAATGCCATGGAGAGGCCAAAGATCATGCCATGGAGGGATAATAACCCTCCCTGGAGAGTTGGCAACGTGGCTCTTCCAGGCCACTGGCTGTGGTTCTTCACCTCACTCCCTCAGAGCTGACACCTCCCTCTGGCACACTGAAAGTCGTCCTTTCTCTGAATCCCCTAGCCCTGGTGGTTTCAAACAAGGCTGCTCATTGGCTGCTCTCCAGGAAGCCTGCCAAGAGCAGCGAGTTCAGATCTCTCCAATTCCTAACGTGCCCTTGACTTCCACATTCCTGTCACCTTGATCACTGGGGTGCTTTCCTCCCGAGAGCTGCTTCTAATGGTTTTGATAATTAGAACTGAAGTGCATCAAAAGCTTTCTCCATGTCCATCCCGAGTGTGCAGTGACAGCATTCGGTCACGGTCTGAGCACAGCGAGGGGAAATGGCAGGGGTCACCTTTGATGGCCTAGGGGTGTAATTAATAAGATATGTTTCTTTTCGGTGCTAGGGTGCTCCTGGTGCTGTAGGTGCCCCTGGTCCCGCGGGAGCCACTGGTGACCGGGTAAGCATGCATTCTCATGGAGTCACGGCTCTGGGAGCCACTAGCAGCTTCGGCAGGTTTGCTGTCTGCCCCCACCCTAGAGAGCCCCCGCAACTCATTTTTAAGGCTTGGTGTAGAGCCTACTTATTTAAAAACCTATCTGTTGTGATGGGGCCGCAGGAAACAAATGCTGTGTGTTTAAAGTTCTCTTTCCCTTCCTCTACATGTGCCAGCTATCTGATCTATACTTTAATCCCTATCATTTGTTTTAAAGACTTTCCCCATTGCCCATTAACAATATCCTAATGCGCTGAGCCTCCTCAAAGCCTTCAATTGTAAAAAATCAATAAAATACATAGTGTGCCCATTTCACATCGAACGGTCCACTTAAAATAGACCTTATTTATTGTACTGCACAGATTGCAGCAAATAGATCAGCTCTGTGTCCATCTAAAAATTAAAATGTCCTCCTCCTCATATTGTGGGCACTGATTTATAGTGTTTTTATGACCAATACCACTTCCCCCCCAAAATGAATACAATATGAAGCACAGTAAGAATCCATTTTATCTTACTCCCTGAGATGCGCATTGATTTTCTCTTCGGACACAACTGCAAGTTCTGCTCTCCACCACCGGTCCTCTCCTTACCGCCTCTGGGAGCACGGATGTGACAAACTCCTCTTTGGTCCCATTATAGGGGGAAGCCGGTCCTGCTGGTCCTGCTGGTCCTGCTGGTCCCCGAGGCAGCCCTGTAAGTGGAAACCTGGGTCATCCGGGACACTCCTAACTTTTCGACCCTAATGAACCTAAGACTGCTGCACCATTCTTAATCTCCCTTCCCCCCACCCAGGGTGAACGTGGTGAGGTCGGTCCCGCTGGCCCCAATGGATTTGCCGGTCCTGCTGTGAGTATGCTAGGACGCAACTTAATCTGAAAACCTCCTCAAGCTGGCGAGTAGAGTGAGCTGGGACGCCTGGACACAACTCTTCCTCTCTCACAGGGTGCTGCTGGTCAACCTGGAGCTAAAGGAGAGCGAGGAACCAAAGGGCCCAAGGGTGAAAACGGTCCTGTTGGTCCCACAGGCCCTGTCGGATCCGCTGGCCCCTCTGTAAGTTGAGTTCACTGTAGTCGACATGGCCTGTGTCATTACCCGTGAACTCTTGCAATTCAGCATAGGTCAATCAAGTCCCTGCTGTGTACCAGGGACATACTGGATAGAAGATGATTTAAAAAATAAGAACTAATGTTGGCATTCCACTTTATACTTTGTGAAGTTTCATAAACATCATCTCCTCTTACTTCTTTAGTATAACCCATGAGGGTGGTCGAACTGAAGCAACGACATTTATTTCATGACACAGATGATCATCATTTTTAATTTCTGAATTGGTCTCTAATAGACATGGGAATGATTACCTTTGAAGAAAAAAAGCAACATTTATAGGAAATGTCTTGTGACCACACCCCATGTCTTTCTGGTTTGTTTCCATTTAGGGTCCAAATGGTCCCCCTGGTCCTGCTGGAAGTCGTGGTGATGGTGGTCCCCCTGTGAGTATTTCAAGGGACTCTGATAACATGTCTATGTTATCAGAATCTATTAAAACAACTTGAAAGTTTGGAGATTTTTGGTTAATTCTGAACTATACTCAGGAGACTCTTGAGATCCAGGTTCACTTTTTTTCAGAGGAATTCTGATACTGAAGTTAGATCGTGGGTTACTAATCCCAACTGGAACTCATGTAGTGCATGTTGCTACCGCCTCACCTAAGGTGATAACCAAAGTTAACCCCAGGTTGTTGAATTGTGAAATGGTTAAAAATAATTTCTCTGGTACCCCCTGTCCTTTTGCTGATGCCCCCCCTTCTCCTGCCTGACCATGCCCTTTCTCTGACCTGCCCAGTGCTGTTACACTGACTCCTTCAGGACCCGAACCTCCCTAGGAATGAGCCGCACTCACTCTTTCCTGCTCTCACTGGACCATAGTTAATACTCTTGGGTCTGTTCTTGTACCTTCCTCTGGAAACAAAAGTACTTCTCCAGTGTTCATTTCTTTCGTACCCAGCCAGGTGGTTAAGATAGCGTGGTATAAGACATTACACATCAATGTGTAATAATGGCATGGTGTCTTGTCTTCTTGTTCTTAGAAGCGTCAGGTTATATGGTAGCATTTCAAAAAGGACCATCAGAGCCTTAATGCAAAATATGGGTGTTGCGACAGGGGCGTGTTGCTGGAGGGAGATGCAGACATGGATGTCTTCGGAGTCCTTGTTAAATAATACCCTGTATGAGGCTGCCCTACGTGCTCCTTGGTCCGTCCTCGGTCACGTGTATTAAGGCTTGGCCAGAGGAGAGATTTCCATCTTACCCAGATCCCTAGAGTTGGTGTTGATTGTAGAACTTGAATGTGCTTGCTTCTTAGGGCGCTACTGGCTTCCCTGGTGCTGCTGGACGGACTGGTCCTCCTGGGCCCTCTGTAAGTAAATCACTTCAAAATATGTCATATACTCTAGCCAAAAGGCCTTGTTTCTAGTAAGAAACTGACAAGAAACTCTCTGGAAACCTGCTACTAATATTTTGCTATTACTTTTCTGGTCTGAAATCAGTTTTCCTGAAACATTAAGGCAAAACCATCACAGATTATATTTTATAAGATTAGCTTAAGAGGCTTTTATTCATGTGAACACAAGTCCCCTTTTAGGGGCATGGTCTCTTCGTTAAAAATTAAAAAAACAGAACAGTTTTAGTCACATATCAGATATTTCTATATCTAATTACCCTTTATGGCCAACATTCTGCCTCCGTTGTTAAGGTATAATTGTTCCTGAATTTAAAGGTGGTTTGGCCTCTAATTTAATTCTGATTCAGACTCTCCTGTCAGGACTCAAGAGAATTTAATTAATTACCAAGGATTAAGTCTTCCGGTTAAGGTTTCAGGGAAAAAAAATAGCAAAGATGTTGATTTCTTGGAATCCTTTTACAGGTTCATAACAGAAAAATCTTCATTCCCTGTAGGCATTTAATTAAACCTAGTTGAGAGCATATCTGATTCCTCAATTATGAACAAAATGCCAGTATTGGTTTTCTTCAAAAAGAAATGAGCAGAGTCCTCCCAAACCCAAAGTCCCATTCATTTAGGACCCACTCATCTCACTCTCCAGAGTTCTCATTCCAAGATGCCAGGGGCCTGGTAGCACAGCATTTCTTCTCCTCACAGACATCTGCCGCAGCCTCGAACGCAATTAGTCACCTTCTCCCAGCCTTGGGAGGAGGAGGACAGGGAGTTGCTTCTCTCCATTAGAGGGAATGTGACAGAGCCTCAGCAGGGCCCCGGAATGGCCAGGATATCATTTTGTTGCTTTCATCTATTTGCATCTTCCTCTCTAGAACCTCAGCATCTCTCTCCTGGGTCGGCAACCATTAACAGAATAAATGACTCAGTCATTTGCTCACAGGGTATCACTGGCCCTCCTGGTCCCCCTGGTGCTGCTGGTAAAGAAGGACTCCGTGGGCCTCGGGGTGACCAAGGTCCAGTAGGCCGAACGGGAGAAACCGGTGCACATGGTCCCCCCGGCTTTGCCGGCGAGAAGGGTCCCTCTGGAGAGCCTGGTACCGCTGTAAGTGATTTTAAGCTCTTCTCTGGTAATACCTCATACTGAATTGCAGTAAAGCCTTTACACAGATCTTCAGGTGGCGTATATCTGTTGATGAGTATGGTAGGCTTTCATGGAGAGCTCAGTCGAGCCAGGAAATCTGTCCAGCACATACTGAGCTGTCAGAGCTCTGGCAGTTGCTTAGAAGGCACTAGACGGGGATGACGATAAATGAAGGAACTCACTGTTTGATCAGAATGGCACCTCACTGGTCCTGGGATTAGAGCAGAATCCCACTGCCATGGCCATCCTATTGTAAACGAATCAATCTCCCTAAGCTACTGATGTCTTAAACACGCCACGTCTGGTATTATCGTTACTCGGAAATGTGCCTTTACGAGACTGGGTTCAGTTAGAGGCCAAGGTCAAAACTTGCTTCTTGGCATAGATTCTGTAAAAAGTCCATTGCTCTACCCCAGGTGGCTTCGTTAATCTCGGTCACATTTTTCACTCTTGTCCCATTGGTCTCAGGGAGGAACCAGGTACAAAGAAATATACTTGCCAAGCCAAACTGTATTACCACCTCATGGCTCCCCAGTGATAGTATCTTTCCTCTTTTTCAGGGCCCTCCTGGCACCCCAGGTCCTCAAGGGCTCCTTGGTGCTCCTGGCATTCTGGGTCTCCCAGGCTCTCGAGGTGAACGTGGTCTACCAGGTGTTTCTGGATCTGTGGTGAGTGTTTGACACCATTCTTCTTCTCATTAACATAATAAAAGATTTTAAAAGCTGCCACTTCAGATGTGACAGATTGATCACTGAATAACTCCACTTAAGATTTTTTATTCATGGCATTTTCTTTATACAGATCACATGTCACTTATCTGAGAAGCTTTAATACCACCTTCCTTAGACACACGCTATAAAGATACAGCTTAACATTATGCAGAATGATTTTTCTTCTTTTTACATGCTTAAGAACTATATAAGCTCTAATTGCATTTACTCCTCTGCAGCATGAAATGCTGGCATCATTTATCCTGTAGGAAGACTGAAACTCTGAAGTTCTGAATCATTCCATTAAATCTGATACATGACAGCAACTAGGAATCCTCTCATCTCCATAAACTCTCTCAACTTTGTGAATTCATTTCTTTGGCGATATCAGATGCAACCAGGCTCACCTAGTATGGGACAACATTCCAAAATTACACAAAGCTGGCCATCTGAGTGTGGAGGGCGAGGAGAACACGAATGATGCTTCTTGCCATTCTGTGGCCCATTCCCTCACTGCACTTTCTCTTTTCCAGCTGGTATCTCCTAGCCGGGATTGTGCTGGGAGGGTGAGATTTGCACTCAGTCCAACAAGAGGAATGTTTCGTCTTCTTTGCCTCTAGGGTGAACCTGGACCTCTCGGCATCGCTGGTCCACCTGGGGCTCGTGGTCCCCCTGGGGCTGTGGGCGCACCTGGAGTCAACGGCGCTCCTGGTGAAGCTGGTCGTGATGTGAGTCTAACACGTGGTCTGGACAATCAAACCCAGCTGTGTTCCACTGTGCACAGCTTCATGTCCTCAGCTGAGTTCCTCTTGTTCCAAGTCTCTGAACAAGACGGTCTGTTTCTCCATGATATCTGTGTCCTGACCATTCCTGCTATTGAAAATATGAAAAATTACTTGGGCCGGGGGGTGGGGGATGGCTCTTTAAAACACGTCTCAGAAAACGAGCCTGGCAAGTTCTAACTGGCAGTCCCAACTGTCGGTCTGACAGGCTGGGAGGGATGAAGACAGGGGAGCTGAACTCTAGGGGCTGGTGAGGTAAAGAGCCTCTCTGAGCACCTTAACTGGTGTGGTATCTTCACAGGGCAACCCTGGGAACGATGGTCCCCCAGGCCGCGACGGTCAACCTGGACACAAGGTCAGCACACCTCTTTGTCTTTCTCCAATTTAAAAGTGACTAGAATCCAGGCCAGCTGGATACTAAACTTCACTTTGCCTCTGGTAGGGAGAGCGCGGTTACCCTGGCAACATTGGTCCCGTTGGCGCTGTGGGCGCACCTGGTCCTCATGGCCCTGTGGGTCCCACTGGCAAACATGGAAACCGTGGTGAACCTGTAAGTTTGTAAATACCAGTCCCTTTGTGCTCTCCTCCTTGGAGGCTTCACTCTGACCTCCCCACACTCGGGAACTGTGGGGCTTTAGCCGGGGGAGGAGGGTGGTGGGTGGGATTGGGCTTGGCTGACCCGTTTGGTTTTGCTTCTCCAATTTGCAGGGTCCTGCTGGTTCTGTGGGTCCTGTCGGTGCTGCTGGTCCAAGAGGTCCTAGTGTAAGTACATGGTGAAGATTTCTTCACAGATTAACATTTAAGGAAACTCAGTCCAGACTGTCCATGAAAAAAATAATGTATAGGCTAGACTTCATATTTTTCAAAAAATTCAGTCCATGTAGAGAATTGCTACAACTAGCTTCTAAGTCTCTTCTATTCCAGATCTCCTCTGCCTGTTTGTATTAAATAATCACAAAAATCCAGCCACTTAAGGGAGGGCTCAACTAAAGCAGATCAGGGGAATGGATGGCTCTAAACACCCATGTGGTTCTCAACCCTCCGCATGTCTTGAGTTCGCTCTGTAAACAGATTAAGCAATGTTTGTGGGAAAGTGTCATTTTCAAAGGAAGGTAAATTGTCTCTGTGCGCCTTTTTCTTTGCAGGGCCCACAAGGCGTTCGAGGTGATAAGGGAGAGCCTGGTGACAAGGGGCCCAGAGGTCTTCCTGGCTTAAAGGGACACAATGGACTGCAAGGTCTTCCTGGTCTTGCTGTAAGTAAAGTGCGCCCTTCCTGCATGTATACGGGTCTTAGATGATCTTCCTCAAATTTTCACTGCTCTTGCTCTAAAATGAACTCCTATTCACTTCCCATTCTCTGGCTGACTTCATCTCACAGAGATAATGCTATTTCATCCCAACACAGAAAGGTGCGGGTTAAGGGAGATTGAAATATACATATATTAAAATCTCCTGGCAACAATGTCCTTCAACCCCACTTAAAATAAATATAATTAGAGGAATGACTAATATGGCACAGCTGAAATAGCTTGTAGAAAAAATATAATTGAATATAATAGACATAATGGGAGAAAAGAGCCCCATTTTACATTTTCAATTTTCTCAATTCAGAGTCCATTGAAACTAAAGTTTTCCATTCAATTAAAAAAAAAATCTGTTTGTCGGCAAGTGTTCTGAAAGTGTGATTTTTCCTGTCCTCTCTTTCAAGGGTCAACATGGCGATCAAGGTGCACCTGGTTCTGTGGGTCCTGCCGGTCCTAGGGTAGGTCAACCTAAAAGACCTTGGTCTCTGAAAAGGAGCTTATGGCAGGGAGGGAGGCCCAGGCTTCTCCTTCCTTGTGGGGTTTTTACTGACTCACTCAGACTTGGTGTCCTTCTTCCCTAGGGCCCTGCTGGTCCTTCCGGCCCCGCTGGCAAAGACGGCCGCACTGGACATCCTGGTACAGTCGGACCTGCTGGCATCCGTGGCTCTCAGGGGAGCCAAGGTCCTGCTGTAAGTACTGTTCCATGAAATAATAAAGAGCATCACGGGCCTGAGAAATATTCTCTTCAGACTAGCCCAAGACGGCTGTGACCACACATTGAAGTAATTCCCCCCCTCTTCCATATGTTTAGTTCTAAACTGTGTAAAGATCATACAGAAGGAGCTGTACAGTCCCTGCAAGTATGCCTGGGATCAAGTTACTCTTTTTTACTTATTAGAATGTGCTTGTGTGTAATACTCAGCTGAAAATTTGCTGTCACTGATATCTCTCATTGAAACCTCCAAATATGAAACCTCCTCTTTCTTGCTCTCACCTTTGCAGGGCCCTCCTGGTCCCCCCGGTCCTCCTGGCCCTCCCGGCCCAAGCGGTGGTGGCTATGACTTTGGTTACGAAGGGGACTTCTACAGGGCTGACCAGCCTCGCTCACCACCTTCTCTCAGACCCAAGGATTATGAAGTTGATGCTACTCTGAAATCCCTCAACAACCAGATCGAGACCCTTCTTACCCCTGAAGGCTCAAGGAAGAACCCAGCTCGCACATGCCGTGACTTGAGACTCAGCCACCCAGAGTGGAGCAGCGGTAAGTCAGGATGTCCAAGCCGGACCAGCCCTTCTCACAAGCTGGGCTTTGCGAAGTCCATTCCCATGCACATTTACAGTGAAAAATTTGGGGGTAAAAATTGCATTATCTGGAATCATACCTAATTAATAAGGCCTTTTCCTCTCCCAGCCAGCATCTAGTCCCAGGCTCCTCTTCATATATATTTTTGCCTTTTTTGTGATAATACACTCTGATTTGATTTTTCATGGAGGAGAGGAGAGGAGGAACTATCTAATCCTAAAAATAGCCATCCTCTTCCTCTTAAATGTGGGGTACACAGTGTTACTTATGGGAATTAAAATCTTTCTCTACTAATCATTAGAACCTATGCTCTAGTCAAGGAGAGGCTTTCTGAGCTGGGTTTTTGGTTTTTTTTTTTTTTTAAAGGTTACTACTGGATTGACCCTAACCAAGGATGCACTATGGATGCTATCAAAGTATACTGTGATTTCTCTACTGGTGAAACCTGCATCCAGGCTCAACCTGAAAACATCCCAGTCAAGAACTGGTACAGAAATTCCAAGGTCAGGAAGCATACCTGGTTAGGAGAAACTATCAATGGTGGTACCCAGGTGAGGAAACTTACAAACACTCCTTCTCTCCTAACTAAAGAATATTAAAGTTGTTCATTGTTTAATGATCTGCACTTTAATCCTTTACCAAAATGGGGTTATTAAAAAGAACCTGCTCTCTTCTTGGGTTTTGGTTCTGTGATGGACTGCACACTAAAGATGGAGTGACTGGACATATCCAAGACAATCTAGAGTTATTATTTAAATTGGACTTACCTGATAATCACTGGAGAAACTAATGCCATTCAGCATGAGGCAGTGCCAGCCCGCATACTACATATGCCCATGCCTGTGTAGTCTCAGGACATGTGCTCTTCTGAATTTTTAGTCAAATGTCTTCACCAACTTTATTGAATGCCTACTGGTGGGAAACAGAAAAAGAAAGAGGTCTGACTCTATCTCCTTGCTCCCTTATTCTAAAGAAGAAACATACACATAAAGGCTAAAGGCTTATCTAAAACAGGTGCCTTTTTGAGATCATCTTGCCTCAGCCTGGTAGTTGCTGTGTGCCTTCTAGGGAACTAATATTGCACAGACAAGGGAATTGAGTTTCCTTTGTAGAAGCATCCTTTCCCCAAGGTTCAGATCTGAGTCCATCATTTCTCCCTACAGCAGCCTTTTTCTCCCCCATCTCTTTTTTGACTCTTAGTAGCTGAGTCCCTCTCCACTTAACTAGCATTTCTTATTATCTGTAGTTTGAGTATAACACTGAAGGAGTAACCACCAAGGAAATGGCCACTCAACTCGCCTTCATGCGCCTCCTGGCCAACCATGCCTCTCAGAACATCACCTACCACTGCAAGAACAGCATTGCCTACATGGATGCGGAGACTGGCGACCTGAAAAAGGCTGTTGTTCTGCAAGGCTCCAATGACGTTGAACTGGTTGCCCAGGGCAACAGCAGGTTCACCTACACTGTGCTTGTGGACGGCTGCTCTGTAAGTCATAGCAACATCTGGGGAAAGGGGGGGCTGCAGTTCTAGCTCAGACCACTGCATGAACAGGTGAATGAGAGACCTACCTTATTCAATCCATTTTCATAAGTGTATTTATTTAAATTCACATGGCAATTCCAGGGGAATTCTTATCGGATCTTGCCTTCGGAAATTCTCTGAAAAGCTGAACTACATACCATGGCTGTGCATTAGCAGTTTTTCTTTAAACATGAGTTGGTTAAATGATGAGGGCTTCCTGGAACTTAAAATTACTTGAGGTTAAAAGGTCCCAAGGTATAATTTATAGTGATATGCACGTTATTTGAGTTAATATTGTCTGCATATAATTTGTTTCTATACTATGCTATACATTGAAGAAAAATGAAAATTTACTCACAACACACCCACCCAGCTCTCCCTACCGAGACACACACCCCTCAAAAATGATACTGTAGCAATAAACCTACTTGGAATATGTAAAGACACCCCTGATGCTTCTGTTTCAAAGATGAACATGATGATCTGGGACACACTTCATAATGAACACGCCCCAAAGTGGTTTTTAACTATCTCGTAGTGCTACATTATTTATATAAATACACACACACACATATTTATATATATACACATGTGTATATATAAAAATATATGTTACATAAACACATCTACATATATATACATATTTTTTATATATTCATACACATGTTTTTTTCCTTTTCAAACAGAAAAAGACGAATGAATGGGGAAAGACAATCTTTGAATACAAAACAAATAAGCCATCCCGTCTGCCTATCCTTGATATTGCACCTTTGGACATCGGTGATGCCAACCAAGAATTCAGGGTGGACGTTGGCCCAGTCTGTTTCAAATAAATGAACTCAACCTAAATTAAAAAAAAGAAAAGAAATCTGAAAAAACTTTCTCTCTTTGCCATTTCTTTTTCTTCTTTTCTTAACTGAAAACTGAGTCCTTCCATTTCCTCTGCACATCTACTTGCTTAAATTGTGGGCAAAAGAGAAGGAGGAGGATCGATCAGAGCATAGTGCAATATGATTTCATTCATTCCCTCCCCCACCCCACCCCACCCCACCCCACCCCAAAAAAAAGATTTGGAATTTTTTTTTCAACACTCTTACAACCTGTTGTGGAAAATGTCAACCTTTGTAAGAAAACCAAAATAAAAACTGAAAAATAAAAACCATGAACATTTGCACCACTTGTGGCTTTTGAATATCTTCCACAGAGAAAGGTTTGAAACTACCTCAAAACACTGTCCTGTGAGTGTGATCCACATCATTAGGTGCTGACCTAGACGGAGATGAGCTGAGGTACTTGTTTTGTTTTGTTCAGAATACAAAGGTGCTAATAGTATTTCAGATACTTGAAGACCGTTGATGGTGCTAGAAGAATTTGAGAAGAAATAATCCTCTGTAATGAGTTGTATTGTGTATTCTTTTTTCATCTGATTTAGCATCAGTATTTTACATCTTGCTCCCAAATAAAAGTATGCAGATTACTTGCCCAACCTTGTCCTCTTCTTTAAATTCAGCATTTGTTCTTTGCCAGTCTCATTTTCATCCTCTCCCGTGGTACCAAAAAGAAGCCTTGTTTCTCAGACAAGCAGAAAAATTAAATTGTACACACTATTTTGTATATGTGAGATGTTTAAATAAATTGTGAAAAAAATGAAATAAAGCATGTTTGGTTTTCCAAAAGAAAATACTGAGTAGAATTCCTTGCTTCAATGCTCTTTGTAATATAAATAATGGATTATAGCATCTCTACCAGCCATTAGACTGTTTCTCATTAGGTAGAAACTATGCAAAAAAGGCAATTTGGTACAGTAGAAAGAGCAGAGAAGACGGACCCAGGAGATCTGAACTTCAGTTGTGACTACAATTGTGGCTGAGTGACCTCAACCACTTCACCTTTCTGTGTCTCAGTTCCCTACCTATAAAATGGGGGGAGATTCCCTCTCTGAACTATAAAACATTTGCCTTACTCAAAATACTAAGACTTAAGCAAATGGTATTGCAGACCTAAGTTTATTTCATGTGGAGATCCACAGAACCTTCTGGTTTGTTATCTATTAAGCCCTTTGAAACAGTGGCTGAAAGTTGGTCTATGTACAATTAATACTATTAACTAAAACAGTTTCAAATATTCAGTAACAATGCCATACACTTAAATCTGATGCAAGTGAGTACAATGCCTGTGAGGAGGTAATGTGTGTGCCGTCAATCAGCAGAGACAGCTGTGGATAATAGTACCATGAACACCTACCTGCCAAATCAAGTTCATTTTCCTCCCCTGCACCTTTCAATGACATCTTTAATACACTTAAACATAGTAATGTGTCAAGTAAAATGTTAAGATTCATTTAGAGCTTATTTCCTGTTGCAGAACATAATTGTGATTATAATATTTGCCTCCTGAAGTAAGTCATCTCAAGATTCAATTAATTTCAAAAGCAAAAGACTGAACATAGTGAAAACCTAACATCAGCTCTAAAAAGCCAGCAAGGTCTACTAACCAAATGGTAACTTCAGATTATGGTCTGTGAATCGGAACACAGGGATGCTTTTAAACATGCAGATTCCCAGTTCTCAACCAACAAATTACGATTTAGTAAGGAATCCATATTCTTATGCACCTTGCAAAATTGTGTTGTACATCCATCCACTGGGAAACCACTAGACACAATGATTTCCACAGCCCTTCAAAGTTCTAACAGTTTGTATCTGGCAAGAATTAAGCAATATTCCTGACCAAATGACACAAATAATAAGAATATGAGTGCTCCCAACAAAAGAACTGAAATGGCCAGAGCAAACTTATATGATAACCAGTTAGAAATCTCTGGGTTTCTTCAGTCTGTTATGCCCTCAGGTCCACAGTCCAAGAAAGCTAGCTTAAAGAAAGCTAAAGTGAAGAAGGAAGAAATAATTTCCTGAGTACAAGCTGAGAGCCAAACACTACACTAGATGTTAATAATGCTTTGCCAACTGAATCCAAACAGGCAGACTTCTTAAGCCAACATGCATTAATAATCACTTAATCCTGAGTGTGGGATTACAGGAAAATAGTTCAAAAAACAATATATATTGTATATCTGATAAGTATATACCTGCATATCTGATAAATAACAATGAGGAAATAAATGATGGTATATCCAATCAATATTAAAAAGGAATAAATAATGGTATGTCCAATAGACAGCAATAGGAAAAGAGTGAAATCTATCTTGATATCTCAATAAAATTTATGAGGATGATTAAACAAAAAACACGCTTAGAATGGAATGTTATAATCTTTAAAATATCACATTCAAGTACACTGTCATTAGAAATCTATCAAACATGCAGATCAAAATGCTAAGAGTAGGTGCATTCATGGAGGAATGATAGGAACGACTTTTATGCCCAAATTTTCCAAATTTGCTCTAATGCTCTAATATCACCATCATTTACAAAAAATTAACCCTTAAGATATAATGAAAAGAAATAAGCAGCAAATAAGTGAAAACAACCGTGGCTGAGGAGTGGACATCTCCAGGGCAAGTGTGGTCCAACTCCCACTCACTTTCCTTCTGTAAGAGAAGGAAAAACCCAGCCCCTGAGTCATCACTTACTGTGACCCGGCCACATGTGGGGCCCCAGGGAGGGGTGCACAAAGCTATACATTCCAGGCGGCAGTACCCTTAGGGGGTTCCATAGTACGGCTGTAGGGAGAGAATAAAATAATGTGTGAACACAGTATTAAACAAAGTGTCCTCTGAGGATAGCAGAGGACACAATTAATGAGAAGGAATCACAGAAAATGAACCTAGCTTCATACAGCAACAGTAACATTTGGGTTTTGCTGGGTAGCTTTTGCCAGAGAGCTCATTTTACTTCCAAAGCCTCTATCTGGCCAGAGGTTTCTTCTCTGGGAGCCACATATTAGAACCATCTGGTACTTACCAAGCCAGGAGGTCCACTGTGAGTGTTCCCGGGACCTGGGCTGAGCACTGAAGGCTTGACCCTTGCACGACCAGCCCCCTGTCTGTAGAGGCTAATCACCAGGCCCGAGGGACCCTGCTCACGACATTTCCTGACCCCTGGTCCCATGAAGGTCGGCCACCTCTAACTTGTGCCAGTCTGAGAGGAAAGAAGCTTGCGTATGAGAGAAGGAAGGAGCAGGTAGCCAAGACTGGAGGATGAGACATTAATCAAGTCTGGTAAAAAGGGTCATTTAAAATTCTAAAATCAATACAGCTAATGCATTGGCAAAGAGCAAGGACACCTGACCAATGCAGAACCCATTTATTATCTTTAATGCCAAAATACTGTTTTCTGCTATTCCACTTAATATCACTGAAAAAGAAGTTCAGAAATTGGATTATATATAAGAAAAGTTGGAAATGTCACTTTGGGTCAGAACAACAGTTCATCTGGATGAGTACTTCGCCTTTGACAGTGGCACCAAGGGAAATTTGGGAGAAAGAGTGGTTGGCACTTCCTGAGAAACCAGCCTCAAAACTCCCATTTAATAACCCATTGTAAATCTTTTTTGTACATAGATGTATCTAAACCCTTCCAGAGCCCTCTATCTGTTTTGAAATATGTTGGTATTACAGTACCAACAGGAGAGAGCTAATGCTGAATTGTTAGCTCAGCTTCCTGGCCCTCTGATCAAGTAGCTAAAATGTGCTTTCTGTCCCCGTGCCTGGATCAGCCAGGGACTCAACAACTCGGTGTCCACAGGGAGCGGTGGTAACAGCAGCTTTGAGGCCATTGACAGCCCATAACGATTGACTTATCCCTGCTGTTGGGCCAAATAAGCACATAATTTGTGGTCAGCAGCTGAGTTTATGTGCACCACCTCTACCACCGACTGGCCGAGGGCACGTGGGAAAGTCTCTTAAGTTCTGTAAGAATTTGGTGAACATGCCTGCTCTCAGAGATTTCCAGTAGCGCGTCTGCTCTACCTCTAGCCCACGGAACCACCGGGAGGACTGAACAGGGCAGATGCGATTGTGCTTCGTGAAGTGGGGGCAAATGTTACATACCATCATTAGGTCCAGAATTTCCAGTCACCTCTTGAGTTAATCTCCTATCCTTGGCCCTCCAATGTAGGGAGAACAGAGTCGAAAATTTAAATTCAATTAGCACCACTCTTCAAATTGGTAATCAATCAATTTTGAGCATGCCTCCCCATCAGTAAAAAATGTGAGCCCTTATAATTAATTTTGTTACTCTATTTATATATAAATGTTATGCACATACTAGGTACTACAGTGCTAATATACGATGTGCAGTGTAAAACCTATATGGGGTAAAAAAGCCTTTAAAAGAGAGAAAATAAATACAAACAGGAAATTCCATACTCTAATAGATCATTTTACACACCACTGGCATGCCTATCCCTACCCTCTATTAGAGAGACTAGTGCCCTAAACAAGGATTCACGATGGGATTCGGGGGAAGCAGAACATCAGTGAAGTCCTGAAATAGGGTGTTAAATTTTGTGTATGTGTATTTTTCTTGGGGAAGGATCCTCAACTTTTTTCAGATGCCTCAAAAGGGTTCATAACCAAAAATCATTTATGAACTACCGCACAAAGGCAGATTACTTATTTAATAAACCCTGGGCTTTCCTGAACTATGACTTTCATATCTCATTTTGGATCTCACACCTGGAAAATGCTGCTTCTCCTGTTCTAAGGCCTGGGAGAACCAACCAGCCCCGACCCACATTAAAATCGAGGTTTGGGCGCCTGGGTGGGTCAGTTGTTAAGCGTCTGCCTTCAGCTCAGGTCATGATCCCAGAGTCCTGGGGTTGAGCCCCACATTGGGCTCCCTACTGGACGGCGGGAAGCCTGCTTCTACCTCTCCCACTCCCCGTGCTTGTGTTCCCTCTCTCTCTGTGTCTCTCTGTCAAATAAATAAATAATCTTTGAAAAAAATTTAAAAAACTAAAATTGAGGTTTGTCTTTCATTCTCCCACTTCCCTGCCATGGGCCCTCTCTCCCACGTTTTAACAGGCCTGACAGATGCTTTACGACCCAGAGTTGGACTTTCCAATATCAAAGTGCACCTGTCCACAAACAAATAAGAACAAACAAATTCAATAATGGAGACTGATTAATGAGTTATTCTTTTTAGGTAAAATATGCATATGTTAATTTTTTTAAACGAAGTTTAACCACAAAGAAACTGTAATTCCTGGTACGATAAAAAGACTGTAAGGACAACTAGAACATGTTCTTCAGGGACCTTCAAATCCCCCCAGAACCAAATGTCTCTTCATCTGGCTCTTTCTAAACAGAGCTATTATTTCCCCAAGCTATAAGAATTTTTGCCAGAATTAACAATCCTCATGGACTCTAGAAGGCATCCTTAAAATTGTAATTCATTACATATTTAAAGAAATTCACAAATACAAAATGCCACTAAAATAAAATTTTTCTAGTGTAGCACTGCTCTTGGTGCCCAATGACTTAATTAATCATCAACAGCATGGGGGTTGGGGAGAAGCAGAAACAATTTTTCTCATGGACTCTATTAATGCTAGGCAGAATAAGAACACCTACTCATACACCACCGAGCTGAGTAGATGGCCTTTCTCTCCCTACAGGATGTCACTTTGAGTTCACTGCTCCCCCTGCTGACTGGATAATAGAACACCCCAGTCTTCGACTGCAGCCACATGCACACCATCCAAGAAAGAAAACTCAGATTTCAGAGTTGAAAATAGAATGGCCTCCTGTGCTTATTTCCTGTCTGCCCAGACACACAGCCTTCCCTCCAGCTTCTGTAGCAGCCTACCTTCATGTCCTCAATGCTCCCGCCTTTTTTACCCTTTTAAATCTATCCTTAATCTCTCTCCCATGGAGCTGGTAAAATGGAAGTCACAAGTAGGCAAATGTAAGCTCAAGGGGAGAACGGGAGAATAGCCTTCTGGGTGAGCAGAGCTGTCCAGTGCTACTAACGTTGCCCCACAAGGCAGTGCGTAACTCCGGGAGTGAAGCAAGGAGTCTGGGGATTACACAGAATGGACACTACAGGATGTGATGGAAAGAACAGGGGCTTGGGTGGCAGGGCTCTCTGCCTATGAGCCCTGTCTCCACCATCTCCTCTTCTGTAAGATGGGGATAACGATGAACTAACTGCCCACCGGATGGCTGGGATTGGAAACAGGAAGGCACAGCGGCGTGGGGGGTGGGTGGGCAGTGAGCAGGCAGCACCACTGTGGCCTCAGCCCCAGTCCCCGCAAGACTGCATCTTCCCTGCAGCCTGGAGCACCACCCTCACCCTTCCAGAAGCGCCCGCTTCTCTGAGGACAGTGGCCTAAACCGCGAGCACATCCTCAGTTCGGTGACACTTCCATTTCTCCCACGACAAATGGATTCCAGCAAACTTCCAATCCCTCACAGTTCTGGTGAATCCATCTCCACAATCCAATAAAAAAGCAAACAATGAATCATGGAACACTACATCAAAAACTAATGATGTACTGTATTGTGACTAACATAACATAATAAAAAAAAAGTACTGAGCTTTTATTAGAAGCCTGAAAATCTTCTCAATTTTTTATGAAGAAAAAACAATCCCACCTCAACAGTAAAAACACAAAACTTCTGGAAAAAAATTTTTTTTCTAATTCAACTAGGCTCTGCTGTATGCTAATAGGTTCCTCCGATTTGGGAGACAAAGCTTTCTGAGCAGAGACAATGGCACTTTGCTTGCTTGGAAGCCTGTTCTTGTACACCAATGGACTACAACTCATACATACATGTTGAATTAGCCAAACTCCTGACACTTAATTTTCACAATTCGAGTTTCTAAAACTTTGTCTCTGGCAGCAGAAATTCTAACTCAAGAGTTATCAGCACAAGCGATGATCGTAATTACTAAATCCATGCCCTTGGGGAAATTCCTTGGCCTATATGAATTTACTCAAGGGCTTTAAACATCATTAAATCACCTATTATAGCCAGTGCTTTGAATGTCTATATGAGTATTATTATAAGTGGATCCTTCAAAGAAGTTGGATTATAGTCATTTCCAACATGGTTTTTCTATCCCTGATTATAGGTCTCCTCTTCCTTATAACACAAAAGTCTAAAAAAATTTAAGCCTTATCAATGTCACTAAATTAAAGTTTCCATCAACTACTTTGCTCATCATAAGATATGCTCCTAATCAAAAGAGTAAAAAAAGACTTTACTCAGATAACATCTAGAAAATTGTCTATATAACCCTTTCTCTGGGTTTATTCATAATGAATATTTATTTCTCGTTAAATATTACAATATAGTATATTCACATTGGCTAATGTGAAGCTCCGCATGTATTCTTAGATTATCCTCAACTAAAATGTCACAATAAACACTCACCTTGTCACCATAAATTATAAAAAGAGTCTTGCTTTTCTTCTCCCAAGCTTGGGAGGGCTATCTATCAAACAGAGTACAAAGTCCACTAAATCCTTTGAATCTTTGAAGAGAGAAAGACAAATCAATGCCAAAAATGATGGGCCTTCTCACCAATACACAAATTAAACTGTGTATTTTGTAAGATTTACAGGGTA
This sequence comes from Mustela putorius furo, assembly GCF_011764305.1. Classification (NCBI taxonomy): domain Eukaryota; kingdom Metazoa; phylum Chordata; class Mammalia; order Carnivora; family Mustelidae; genus Mustela; species Mustela putorius. The sequence continues at coordinate 37,466,898 of NW_025421998.1, forward strand.
GGTGGGCTTCTTTTTATTATCACTTTTGCTAGGTATCTGTCAAGTGAATCTAATTCAGTAAAATAGATTGATCCATTGGGGAAAACCTCTAATCTCCATTCTGGGTTGGGGGAGAAAACCATGAAGACAGTTTAGTCACTCTACACCACTCATATTATAATTTAATTGGTCTGAAATATTGTTTTAAAACTCCCTTTGTGATTGTAATATGCAGCCAGCGCGGTAAGGAAAACTGTACTTGACTAATGCCACAGGGTTCTGAAATGCTCCCTTAAGATCACTGGTGAAGTTGGAAGTGGGTGCAAATGTGCCTCTTTCTAGGAAGATGGTATGCAATTTAAAGGTTTTCCAGAGCCCGTACAGTATCTACCTAACCAGAATTGCTGGGGGGAATCAAGGGATCTTCATTTTTAATGACTATCACTGAGGTGATTCCCATGTATTCTCAAAGTTTGGGAACCACTGGTTTAGTTGTGTCACTGTATTACTGACATATTCTAAGATGATTCTGTGACCCTTTCCCCGAAATGTTTAGGGCCACAGCTCTAAAATCATGGGCTCTAAGCTGCTTTAAATGAGAACATGTAATGGCTCATTGAACTGGTGAGCAATTAATTTGGGAACAGTTGCAGTATTATAAATGTGATTACTTATTGCAAACCCAATTAATCCAGTCAGGAGGAATGTTAATTACAAAGGAGTATGGAAATTAGCATGAGTGCATGACTAAATGCCTAAATTCTGACCTATTATATTGTGGTCTGGTAACTTACTTTAAAAAATACTTCCACAGGACAACTCATGTATGTATGTGTGTGTGGGCATAAGGTAATATTAGTTCACACTCCAGGGCTGATGAGTGAACTTGGAGATACCCTACTTAGGAAAACCCAAGCTTTAGAGGCGGCTGCTGTGCCATTTCAAATGGGCATCGCTGAAAGCTACATCGGGGATATATTAATTAGCATAAAAGATGTGAAAAGTAAATTTTTACTGTTGAAATAATGGTTGTTAAGATAAATGACTACTTAATATTTAATATTAACAAAATTTGAGCTAAGCCTTGCTCTACTAGCAGCCTGCCACTTAATAATAAGATTGACAAGAAAAGACAGATAGTCCAATTGGTCTCCAACCACTAGAAGCTACCTATATTTGTCTAAAACTCCTGAATCACTAAAATGGTTTAGATCATATTAGAAAATGACTCAAAAAAAAATTTTTTTTGAGAAATGGCAGGAGATGGCCAAGAAAATAATAGGCAAAGCAAAACTGTATTTAATTGATTTAAAAAAAAGAAGTTGCATACAATAACCATATTTCTCTTACAAGCAATGGAATAACAATCAAAACAAATCCAGACAGAGCAGAAAGCAATTGGGAAGGCTTCCAAAGCTCCCAGAAAAATGATCTCTCCTAATTTGGGAACAGCTAAGATTTAGTAGGCCTATGATTTTATGGCCCTTTCCTCTTCCATAACTGAAAAAATAGAAGAGGCAGATACGTAGCCACCTGGGCCATTTGACTCCTTTTCCCTGAGAATGTAAAACTTGGAGTGGAGAATGACAGAGATTGGGAGCCCCTGAAGTTGAGTCATGCTAATGACAGCACTCTAGGGGTGGCCATAAACTTCTGCTGATGAGATCATAGAACCATAGCAGGTTTTGGGTTGTGCTTTGAATTATGAAATAACCCAGTATCCTTTCACTATCTATTTCACTTAAGTTAGAGGAAAATTGATTTCTATTACATAAAACAAAAACCTTTAACTCATGCACCTAGTAAACAGATATAGAGTGAACAGCAAAAACAGAGGACTGTAAGGCTATCTTAGAGTAAAGAGATACTTAGAGTTAGTAGAAACAAGAACCAGAAATTTAAATGGCCCGAAAACATTCACCAGAGAAAAAATATTGTAGGGAGACAATGCCACAAAATATCTTGCAGACAAAGGTACTGATAACATTTGTTCTGGACTATCTTCTCAAGGATGTTCATAGAGTGATAATGAACAGCCCTGAAAGAAGGATTCAGTGTCTCCTTCCAGAGTGGAGAACAGGTTACTGTCAATGTAATAAAGATAATGTCTCCCTACAGGGCAAATGTCTGGCAGGTTTGCTTGCAGTCCACTGTAAAACATTCGGGTTCCCTATGCTTTGTGTTCCTCTGTTGAAGTGGGTCCAGCTGGGTTGCTCTGCACTGCCCCCACAGGCCCTGGGGGCAAGGGAACTGGAAGCAAACATAAAGCTTCTGCTGCTTGCCTTGCTGTGAGTAACATCTCCTTTGTCTCTGACCTAGAAGTTGCATGTCTTCTGCCAGCATTTGTTAAACTGTAGCTGGCTAACATCTCAGCTTTAAAGCAGAGAAAATTTCAGACCCTCCACAGTTCTTGACAAACATTTTGAAGAAAAATACATATCAGAATGGAGCTGCCTCAGATCTGTATTCCTATCTTTCAAGTTGCCTAGCAACTAGTTGGCCACCATTGATCTGACACTCTGCAGTAATGAAAGACCACACTATGTAGAAAAGTATGATGGAACCGTATACTTCAAGATCACAGAGATTGTTTGATTCGTCTCCATATCTCCTTTATCACCTAGCCCAAAATCTAATATAGACTGTATGCTCAATGATTTTATGCTGAACAAATTATTAAATCAAAGAATTAACTAAAAAATGACTCTGCTGAGATATGTATGGAATTCTAACTGAGATAGTATTAAATCTGTAGCACAGGTACTTTGCCTCGGAATCATTCTGTTTCTTCAAGTTCACTTAATTGTGAATAATAGAGATGACTCAGGGAAGCTCATGCAGCAGGGACATAGAGTGGGAAAGGCAAACAGCTTTGCTGAAACTGGAGCTGGAAAGTGCCTCTTTTTTTAAGGGGGTTTTAGAGATCTCAGGAGCAGGAATTTGTGACTCTTTTCTCTGCAGCTCTCCCACTAATCTGGTTCATTCATATTCCACATGTTTGTCTTTTTAGATCTACTATTAATTAGCAGCTTTTTTTTTCCCCTTGCTGTCCTAATTCCTTAGGAAGAGATTTCAGTGCAGTTCATAAATCCCCTGGCAGCCTACTAACTGATGACCTTTGAGTAGACATCCCATCAACGGTGATCATTAATGTCATGTGGTATAACACCTGGCCACCTAGGCATCAGAAGCCATAGGTGGGGTGATTTTTCCAAGAGGCCAAGGGTATGAAAGGCCATAAACAACATCTCTATTTGGAGGTATGCAGCCTCTCTATCCTCTCACTCTTTCCCTGTCACTTCTTCCTCCTGAAAAATATGTACCTTATTTCATGTGGTTTGAGTACTTTGTCTTCAGATAAGAATGTAAAACACAAAAAGTTCTTAGACATAAAAAAACACATACCTATTACCAAAAAAACTTGGGTGGTGGGGGCAAAGAACATGAATTCTGAAAAACAAAAACAAAAACAAAATGTCATTAAATATACAAAACAAATGTTCAACTTGTCTAATAAAGAAACAAAAAGTACAATCTTAACTGGTCAATGACTATCCTTCTTTTAAAAATAATAGTGCTTTAGCCAAAATATCAGTCTTATGTACAGCTGGCATGAGTATAAATCAGTACAAAATTTCTGGGGAGCAATTTATCAGTATGTACCAAAAGCCTTAAAAATATTTTTGTACTTTTGAGCAGTTATTATTCCATACCCTGGAATGTATCCTAGGAAATGAATCCTTAATTTTTCTAAAGACTTTTGAGCAAGCAGAGTTTGTATGAAGAGTGAGACTCTAGTTTTCTTCCCTTGTCCAAATCTAAGCACATAGCTGTCCTCTCATGCAGCTGCCCAGAGCAACCTAAGCTTGGAGAGGGAGCACTATACTCGTGTGAGAGACAAGCCCATGAATCACAGAAGTCTTCAAACTTTGAGAAATGCCATGGCTATTTGCAGCATGAAGCTGACAGAAGGAACCAGAACCCGGGAGCTCTCAAAAAAGCCACAGCAAATCCACTCTTTGAACTGGCTCGCATGCCTAAGTGCCAATCCAGTCATCTGAACAGAAGGTGTCCTGGTAAGGAGTCTCCAAGAAACACCAAAAGGTTGTACTCATAAATGTATGTCTGACTACCTCCTCTTCCACTGAAGTTGATCCCCAGTTGGCTACGGTGAAATCACATTCTCTGCCTCCTATATCCTATCCGCATGAACATAATAGAAGGGCCTAAGGGAAAGACACTACAGCAGCATAAGTACTTGCACAAAAATAATGATCGACTCTTGTATCACATCTCAGGCGCAACAGTTGTCATAGCCTTATTATAGCAAAAGATTGGAAATTAACCAAATGTCTAATAATAGTGGATTGGTTAGAGTAGATATGGCACATCCAGATGATGGATTGCAATACGGTTATGAAGAATGTTCTCCAGGAATACTTAGTGATATGGGGTGAATTAATAACTATATACTAAAATAAACAAGTAGATTACAGTGAAGTTGCCTCTCAGGCAGGAGATAGGTTTTTAAATCACGATGAAAAAAAAAATCTCATATAGTTAACATTACCCTTGAAAATCTCCAGGTTGGAGAGCAAATACATAACTGCATCATAGCTTTTCTTTTTAGCATTAGAATAGGTCATTGTGTCTGTGATTGAGCATCAAAGCAGCTGGTCTGAGGTTAGACCCTGTTATAGGAAAAAGTATGTATTTTTAACCACTGGAGTCATGGTTACTATAGCAAGATGCACATACCATAAAAGATACACAGGAATTGAGACACAGAGACTAAGGAAACAGTAAGTTCCTATCACCCATCTCGTGCTTATTCTGGGGCATATACTTGTGAACAAAATGAAGGGGAAATTTTTAAAAATCTATTTAAATTGTTGTCCTCTCATATGCACACAGAGTAAAATTCACGTAAATTAAATGTATGTAATGGTTATTTGTATAAAATCACTATCTACAAGTCCAAGACTGCTTTAGAATTTTCATTTTATACAGATATGCATACATGATCCAGAAAGAGTATATGCAAAAATTGAATAACCATCATCTCTAAAGAGATGATGAGTATTGTCGAAGTGTTCTTCTCTTATTTTTCTGTATTTAAAAAAAATTTAAATGAACATTTATTGCTTTCATTATCAGAAAATAATAGTGACTGTTTTTAACTGGCACTCACAAAACATAGATGCTATCCTTAAAACCAAGCCTTATTCTATTACAAATCCTTAGCAGTATATAGCATTTGATGCACAATCTCTGTATCAAAAGAACAAGCTACTGCTAAACACGACAGAAACACGAGAACATACGTGGAGTGCAGGAAGTCTCAATCAACAGAATTCTACTAGTCTACCTCAGGAAAGCAGTGTTATTAGGGACTATTGAACAGGACACAGAAGCAACCTCCTAATATTGAACTGGACATTAAAATGTACTTGTCAAAAGAAAAAAGAAGGTTCTATCTAGATATGGATTGTGTAAATATGCAGAGTCTATAGTAAATTATGTTAGTAGATGCCTTCTGAGCTCCCCTGAATTCCTATCCTTTATGCACTTTCCTAAAATTTCATTAAAATACCTATTATAGCAATATACTCTCTGCTCCATTCATAAAAAATGCATAGATGCATTCATGTAATAAAGGAAATTTCTCACTGAAACACATATATCACTCTGGTAAGTCTGTTTTAGTGATTGGAAAAAATAAATGTCTCATAGGAGAAGGATTTAAAAGACAGGTCAGTTAAAACAGTTCTTTGATTGTGTAAAATTACTGGTCATTGATCCATTGTGTCAGATGTGAAATGAGATTAAACTGTAAGAGTCGGTTTTAAATTCTCAGCATTAAACTGAATTAATAAATTGAGCAAAGACATGGTTCAAGTAGGATTGAAAGGTTCTGCTAAAACCAGACTGTTTAGATCCATTAGCAACACAGCTATAAAGAAAGAATATCTTATCAGAAAGGAGTGTAGGCTGTGGAAAATTAATAGAGAGTGCTAGACCCAATCTTGGTGTAGAATTACATGGAAGGGATTAGGAAGTGAGGGGAAGGTAATTAAGTAGAAAGAACAGCCGGAAAGAACTGAAAAGCGAACGATCAGATGGTCTGAGGTTGAGCCCCTCACCATCTGTTGGCAATCATCAAAATTTATTTGATCTTATTGTGTATTTACTTTGTCAAAGGGGGGGGGGACTCATTCTAATGAATGAATAGGTGGGATACAAGGTAAATGCCCATTATAACAGACCTCATTATTGCTGGAGTAAAATCATTGCCGTTGCAACATAACAAATACAATTAATGCAACCTGATTGTTCCATCTTTGTTCATGTCTCTGACATCAGCTTCATAAAAAGGTTCTTATGCTTTCCTGGCCTTTTGTGATTTAGTTGGAGGGTTTTGTCTGTAATTTTACTGTCATTGTTTATTGTATGTCTGTCTATACAATTTGCTCTTGTAAAATTTCTGAGTGACTGCATGTCTCCATTAGGAAAGTAGGTCAACCAGCTACTTATGTTTCCCCCTTCTAATCACCATCAGCACCTGTGATTTCAATATCAGATAAGGGAGTTAACCATCACCCAGATATACAGAGAAGAAAATTCAATTCTTTCCTCGACTTTACCTCTGGCCCCCATATTCACTCAACTACCAAATCCTTCTGAATGTTTTTCCGACATGCTTTCCTTTTCAAATATTTTGGTGCTACCTCTCATTTTCCCCCCCATATTGCAACTTGAGGCTTTCATGGTCTTTCACCTTAAGTGCTACCTGCCTCTCTTTCTGTCTCCCTCAAATCCATCTGCTATCACACAGAGAAAACACAAATCTGACCTTTCAATCTCCTGTTAAGAGATTTCTGTTTCCACACCACTTACAGGATAAAGTCAAAAGGCATCTGTGTGGTATATGAAACCCTTCACTACGGTGTCCCCTGACAATTTCACCTCTCTAGCTCTGCTCTCCCATCTCACAGTTTATACCCTTCAGCAAAACCAGAGTGATTTATAAAGCAACTACTAATAAATAATTAAGGAATTTTTATTATAATCAACCCATGACATGCCTCAGGGATGAGTATTTTCATTCATTCTTTATGCCTGTGCCATGCATTACTATTTTAAAATTAGCTGCTTGGGTTTTCAAGTGCAAGCCTTACAAGTAAGGCGGAATGGACGACAACACTGCCAGCTGTCACACAAGAGCGTCAGGACAAGAGGTCTCAGCAGAGCTCGGCAAGACTAGCAGATACATCATCGTATCTCCGGACACATATTAGTATTGCCCACCAGTCGAGCAGTGTGCAGCTACACAGGAGAGTTATATATTTTCCTTTATTAAAAAATGATTGAAACAGCGTCGTTCTTTGTCTAGTATCATCTTTCACATACCTAGCAACACACTTTTAACATGCCGGATATTTGAAAGCTTTATCAGAAAAGGCTGGCTGCCTCAAATCAAGGGTTTTATTTAATTTAGCTCTGAAGTTGCTGGAGGAAAATAAATTGATGTCAGGTTTTTAATTTTAAAGTTACATTTGCATTGCAGATGGACTATTTAACAGTTCACATAATCAATAAAATTACTGCTGAATCACAGGATGTGTTAATGAGACTCTAATATCTGAGTAAGTTGTTTCCTTCTGAAAAGTCAAATCATGTTTGTTTGCTTGTGCAAGTTTGTTAATTATAGGAAATCACCTTCTTTCAATGGAAAAACAGCTAACTGATTCCACAAGGTACTTGGCTCCTTGCACATGATAGGGATTAACATTATCTTGATAAGTAGAGATATTCCACCCCACACCCCCTACCCTAGAAAAGAATCTGCAGATCCAAATTTGTGTAAACTGGTTTCTAAAATGCTGATTCATTACTGTGCCAAATGCCAGTAAAGAAATAGTTCTAAATGTCTTGAGTATTCCAAATATCTACAAATGGGATGAAATAAACATTGGGCTAGTTAAAAGTAACGCTACATTTTTTGAACATTTAATTTTCTTTTCAGGAAGAAAAGATGAGAGCTGTTTCTGCTCTGTTACTGAGCAGTTTAAACTACATATTTTAACAACTTTACTGAAGTATCATCAACACAATAAACTGAACATACTTAAAGTATAAAATTCAATGTATATATTTGATATATATGGAGAGATTTTATTTCTAGTTAAGAAGTCAGAAAGATAAGAAAACAATTGACTATATTCATAGTAATACAATCACCATTAAACCTTTAAAACACTGCCCTTCCAAGTTTAAAAAATCTATTCATATATATGTTTGAATAAAATAGATATATGCTTCTACTTCTACCAAACCACTATACTGCATATACGTTCCCTTGTTTAACTGTTAAGTTTTCATGAATATTTTCCATGTCTTTCCTGATCGCCCTAAAGATGATCTTCAGTAATACAATGTATATTTTTATCAGTAGTAAATAATTACAAAATGAATGATGAAGGAAATAATCACCTATAACCTACATATATAAACAAATAACCATACAAATAATCACTATTAAACTCTAAAACAATTTTAATCTACATAGATGAATTACAAATATAGATATGTGTGTATATATATACATATGCTCTTATTTTTATTAATTAGTAATCAAACTATCTGTATTATTTTGTACTCAAGTGAATTTTAATGACCATATTGTATATTTGTAATTTGTGCTGCCAAAGGTCAAAAAATACAGAAATGCACAAAGAAAGATACTATCACCAGTAACTCAAGTATTACAAAAAATTACTTAAATTAAAACTTTGGAATAGTGTTTTTCTGGAGAGCTATAAACTGCATTATTATTTAATTATTATTTATAAACTATATTTGATATGGGCTTTTTTCATGTCATTAAATACCTTTTTAAGGAATAATTTTAAATAGAAAATAGCTCTATAGTTGACATCATTGGTATTTTTTAAATCTTGGCCAATTTATAGCTAAATTTTTCATCTCAAAAAAATGTACAATCCTTTGATTAGTAATGAAGTTTACATTTTTTTTCAAATGCTCATATGCCTTTAAAAAAATATTTATTTTGTCAGTTCTATATGCTATAAATATTTTTTCCCAGCTTCTCCTTTGTTTTTATGGTAATATTCTTATACAGAAGTTTTCAATATTTTCCTTTATAATTTTTCCTTTGGATTTTTGCTTAGTTTAAATATTCATTTCTGTATTTTAAAATTTATTTCATGTTTTTAATTTTCACATGTGGAATATATTTAGTAAATGATGTGAGGTAACCAAGCATCCTTGCACATGAAGTTGAAATGGCATCTTTATCACATAATAAATTCTTATGTATGCATTTGAATTTAAAATTTCTGCTAGTGGAGTGATGAAAGCCGCAGTTCAATCTCAGAGCTTTTGTTCCTTTTGTATCTGTTTAGTTAAATGTGGCATTGATTTAGGGTGGTGCTTTTTTTTTTTTTAACACTCTATGAAGTGCTGTTATTGAAGACTTACATTTCAATTTATATACACACATAAAGTTATTTTTCCTCTTCAGATTTATATTTTCTGTTAAATCAATACAAGCTTTCTGCAGAAAAAAAAACTAAACAAAAGTATAAAGAAGCAACAAAAAATTAGTTTAATCCCTCTTAATCTTAGTATTCAACAGCAACCACGGATAACACTTTGACATAATTAATTCTAAGCTTTTTTTTTTTTTTTTACCCACTTCACCACTTTGTAGAGGCTATGAGAGATGTAAATAAAGGTTTCTAAATGGTTTTATAACAATGGCTTTTTTGTTCTTTCCATAAGGCTTTCAATTGTTTCATAATAATGAAATTCTTTATTCTTTTAATGGAGTATGAAATACATTTTTTAAAGAATCTATATGTATAAGCCCATACTCTTAAAAACAGAAAACAAGTATGTTTTCTTATTTGGTGAAAATGGAAATTCTCTGTTTCACCAGTGGGTGGCAATCTCAACATATACCCGCTTTGGTGATGGTAATGGAACCTGTTCATGCAAAGGGGAAAACTAACCTAAAATGTCTGACAAACATAACTCCAGCAGCTGTTGTTGCCCTTCAGTTGTTGTGATTCAGAAAAGAAAACAAGAAACCTGCAGAAATAATCACAAGTGAGAACATTACACAACATTGAACAAAATTACCTTGGCTTAAGGAGGGCTCGGCGAAAATAAAAGCTATGTGTTAAAATATTATTCCTTAGGCGCTTCCAAAGAACACAGTGTTTTAAATATTCCCAGATAGGACTAAGAGTTTACATCGAACAAACATCCTACAATTACACGAATTACAACTCTTGCTGAAAAAAAACAGAACAAAACAAAAAGTAATGGAGAATATTAGTGTGATGGGAAAACAGCAAATCTGAGTTATTGGCGAAACATCCAAATACACAGTTGAGCCACCATGAGAGGTAGTCAGGAAGGTAGAAGGCTTATAAGGGCAGAAGAATCCACATGGGGATGGACTTGGAAGTAATAGCCAGAAACTACACTTACCTCTGATTTCAGAAACAAAGATGAGCAGAAAATCAAAGTACTTGGTTTTTCAGGTGCAAGATTCAATGATCCCAAACATCAGATCACAAAAGAAAGCAGTTCTTGGTACTTTCATTGATAGTTTTGACCAACACATTTAGATACTTAGTCTCCAAGCCAAATACAGCATAAATATGGCAAATTTTTTTGATTTCGTAGAAAAAACATATTCTTTTTTGCATTAATGATTAAAAAAATAAAACAGCAAACAGATCTATATAGCACAATCACTTGAGGTGGGGTGGGGGTGGGGGTGATCTTCAAGGTGCTGGGCAGTCTGAGATTGAGGACAGGGCTCTGTGGCAAAGCCGAAGGGTGTGTCTCCAAACTCAAAAAGACAGAGCTCTGAATCCACTCTGTCCAACCCAGTTCTGGCTTCCTGACCAGGAATCCAGGCCCGTTGGCTATCTACAGTCTGTTAGTTCCAATTTCCCTCTAGTTTCGACTCCAGTGCTTTAGAACCTACTGAGCTGGAGGGAAAAGCAGGGCACAGTGGGAGTCTGACTCAGGATTCAGCAATGCTGAGGGCCCCTCTGGCAAACCTGTTAGGTGCTCCCTGGGCAAAGACTGAAGAGCCTCTAGGGAGCACTCTGGGGGGCGGGGAAGGGAAGGACAATGAAGCTGACCTAGACCTAGCTAGACATAAATCCATAGTGGCTGCAAGAGTAAGGATTTCTTTTTCTTTTTTTTTTTTTTTTAAGATTTTTATTTATTTATGAGAGAGAGAGAGCGCGTGCAGAGGGAGAGTGAGAAAGGGACAAGCAGACTCTTGCCTAAGCAGGGAGCCCGATGCAGCACTGGATCCCAGGAACGCAGGATCATGACCTGAGCCGAAGGCAGATGCTTAACTGACTGAACCACCCAGGTGCCCCAAAAGTAAGGGCTTCTAAAGTGTGGTGACTTTTTTTTTTTTTTTTAAGATTTTATTTATTTATTTGACAGACAGAGATCACAAGTAGGCAGAGAGGCAGGCAGAGAAAGAAGGGGGAAGCAGGCTCTCCGCTATACAGAGAGCCCAATGAGGGACTCGATCCCAGGATCCTGGGATCATGACCTGAGCCAAAGTCAGAGGCTTTAACCCACTGAGCCACCCAGACACCCCTAAAGTGTGATGACTTCTTGATGGTAACTACCCCCAACCCAGCCTCGGGGATTTCTATTAAAAAGTGACTATAAATAGAAATCTAAAAACTGCAAACCTCTCCACTAGTATCAAACAGCAAAAAAGAGACATTTTTATTCCCTGCCTTATCCAGTCTTTTCCACCACTTCGCATACAATGTAAGGTTGCCAGATGCCTCCCCGCACCACCCCCCCAACTTGCTTCTGATTACCAATGTCACTCTCAGGGTACAGCTTACCATAATCAAACCCAATATCCTACCAATGTGGAATAAAGCAGGGCTTCTATAAACCGGACCCTTTTTCTGCATTAATAAAACACAATATTCCTTTAGCTTTTTTCATATTGACTTAGAGCTCTGAATAAATATTTATCAGAGGTCAGTTTGATGGGGACAGAGCTAAAATAGGCAATCTGCTAACTTAAACACTATGTGAAGCATATTCAGCACTCTGGCAGGGATTCAGGTCACCTCAATAGATGGTGATAGATGAATTAATGCAAGATCAAGTGCCACAAGGAGCATGGCAGATTCCAAGAGCTTTAGTAGTTCAGAGTCCAGAAGCAGTTACAGCAGACAGGACTTAACAGCTAACATTCACTGAGCGTCTACTCCGTGCCAGGCTCTGTCCCGTGTTCTCTCAGTAGCATGATCTCATTTAATCCTCACATCAACCCTGTGAGTTAGACACTATTATTATCTCCATTTCACAAGTAAGAAAACTGAGCCTTAGAGATGTTAAATAATTGATCCAAGAGTACACATTCATAATTGGGAAGAGCTGGTTCTTGAACCTAGATAGCCTGACTCCGTTCTGCTGCGCCTTCTCCCTCCGCAGCTGCGGCGCCGTCGGTTTCTCAGTCATGCCCGAAAAATCAGAGGTGTCTCATTTAGCTTAGTTCATGGTGGCTGCTTTCTGATCTTCAGGGACTGACACTTCTAGGCTCCCTTTTTTATGTGAAACCAGGCACACTGGACATAATGAAACAGTCTGAAGCTTTGTCACATCTGAGTCCACCGCATTCATGAGGATCCGGCCCACGCTGGCAGGTTAGCGCTCCGTGAAAATGAGCAGCATAAACATCAAAATAACCCACAACAGAAGATGTATGAGAAGAGCTAATATTATGATCTATTTTTGATTTGGGGATAGTAACGTAGATAATTCAAAACTATTTACATCTTTTTCACTCAAATAACAAGCATGACAGGCTGCATCATGTGTGCCAGGTGTTGCAAGAGATACTATGGGTATTCACGGCAGGGCTCTGGGAGATGTTTATGGATCTCTGGAAGCCGATACACTTCTTAAGGTTTTTTCCCTTGGGACTTAAGTTTCTAATCCTAAGCATGCAAGGCTATCACGACAGACGTGAGTATGAAAAATACTACATAACACCAAGGAGAAATACACCAAAAAGTAAAAAGCCTTTCCCCAACATTAACTGAGAATATTTATATTAGTCGAATGCCAACAACTCCAGGCCTATTATGATTGTATTCTCAGCCTCAGGAGGACAGTGCTGTGAATAATGATAAAGTAGAAAGAATTCCTTCCACAGTAATAAAATGTTTGGACTTTTTATACTGTTCCGAGGGCAGGGAGCAAAACAAAACAAAACAAATTTGTCAATAAACATATGAATAATCCCTATTAGAGTAATGAAAATGAAAAGCGATCTTATGTTCTTTAACAACTTAAACATTTACCTAGACAAGTACTATATTTAAGGAGCCAAATTCTGCCTCACAGGGAACCAGCTGGCCATGAAATATAATCTCTAGCTGGATGGAGGATAAACAAAGTTTACTTCTTCGTGCACAACATGCAATGAAGATGGAAAGCACACTGCCCTGGGATTTGTCCGGAGCAGGTGTCAGCAGCCTCTGTGAAATGGCTGCCAAGTCTTTATTTATTCACTCTCTCACGAACTGGAAGAGGGAAGGACTCTAGTATCTTTAGGTCATTCACACACACAGGCCCAGAAGTGGATGCACTTTGAAGCAGTGAGGTTAAATCTATAGGCAGAAACTCTATGAAAACACCTGGCCTATGTTTGTTGCTCCACTGAAAATGTGGGGCTGGAGCATCTCCCCCAAAGAACCTCTCCTTCCACAATTCCAGTTACTGCTCCTACGGCTTCTTTAGAGTCCTTGAGAATTTCCTTTTATAATGCAAATACCCTTAAGAGAGACCACACACCTTCTACCTATCAGCACAAAGCCTTAGGACACTGAAAGATACCACTCCAGCACACTTGCGATCTTATGATAGGAGAAGAGAACATTTCAGTTTCACGTGTTTATCTGGTCCCACTGGTGTGCAGCAGGAGAGGCAGAGTGACAAGGAAAGGCCAAGAGTGTTGTTGGTTATGAAAGGGAGTAGCTGCTTATTTTCTGGCTGTTCTGCTTGTCTGCATTAAGATCTCAAGAGGAAGGTGCAGTAGATCAGCTTTGGGGCTGGAATACCACATTACAATCATATTTTACATATATTTATGCTACTGAATGGGTCAGTAAACAACAATAATCGCGTTCTGACCAGAAGCAGCATACTGTATTTGGGATTTATGAGAAAAACAAAAAACACAGTGTGGTTTTACCTCTAGATGGCTAGCCAACAGAATTTTTGCTACGATTTCCCTACTCCCCAGAGACAACTGGAGCAATACAGTTAGTCCTCCAGATCATCGTGTTAAATAATGAGTCATAAGTGCTCCTGGATCAATTAAGGAAACATTCACTTTTTTCTGTTTTATCCCTATATAATTTTTTTCTTTTCTTTAAGATTTTATTTTAAAATAAAATAATAATCTCTTATTTAGTAATCTCTTCCCACAGGGTGGGGATTAAACCAACAACCCTGAGATCAAGAGTTGCATATTCTACCCCCTGCCCTTTTTTTTTTAGTTTGATCCTAAATAAACTGTCTTTAGTGTATATATGAGAAGAGGGATGTTATGTAAGATTGATAATAGAGAACTAATGAGGGATCTTTAAAAATTTTCATAACTTGATAAATTCAGTTATCAAACAGAAACTGAGAGCCACCTTCAGACTCTACAACTGGGAGCTTTTAGCCTATTCTCTGTGTCTTCATATCCACCCATGTCTCTAAGATACTTTGTTGTTGGTCTTTACTACCCAATATTCATATCCTACTTCCTCAAGTAAACTGCACAGTTTTCCGTGGCAAACTATCTACCTCTCAACAATCAGTCTGTATATTTAGGGTGGCATACCTGGTCCCTGGCCAATCAGGGCAACAGATCCCCCAGGAAATTGGGTGGGGATCCCATGACCCAAGTTGGTCCCATTACAACGGTTCCAGGGATTTGTGAGGAAACTGCCAGAGAAGAGATACTCTCGCTTCTCCTCTGGACTTGAATGCTGGAGAAGTTAGGTCTAGAGCTAAAAAAGCAAGCCCAGGAGATAGCAGATTTCAGAGAAATGGCAAAACTAGGCCCTGATGATATCATTTGAGTCCTGTATCAAACCCCAAGATTCTCCGTTCCAGGAGCAAATAACATTCTTCTTCTTAAGCTATTTGGAGTTAACCTTCCTTTCCCACACAATCAGAGGACACCTATCTGATAGACACATTTACTTGCTTCTTCTTACCTTGTGACTATTGTGTCTTTTTCCCTTCTCTAATTCAGTATATCAGATATTTAACAAAAATACCAAATTTCCTGGACTAAATAAAGTATTTTTTTTTCATACTTTACAACCAAAGAAACTGAGAAGTAATGATGTAGCTGGCATTGCCTGCACATTGACAAAACTTATCTAAGTAAAAGAAGAGCCTTGTATCGAGTTAGGATATTTTTTTTGCACTGGTGTCACATATTATACAACTGCATATGACAAATTCAGATTCCAAATTTTCATTTAAAATACTTTGAAAATGACTGCATTATGAAATAGCACTGAAATGAAACATTGCAATAGCAGAAGATAAAGATTACCTGGCAGACGTCGGGCAATGCAATTAAAGGCGACAGAAATTGCCAAATCTTTTTAATAAATCATCAAATTTCCAAAGCTAGGAGAGATTGGGACAAACGATACATGCTTATAAAGAATCATAACCGGGCCTCCAATAGTTGTCTGTCAGAAATATTGGCTGACTTTCAAGAGAGGTTATTTAACTTCTAGAAATGCTTAATTCAATTACAGATAAAAAGAATGTATGAGTTTAATCAAATAGGCAAAGCTTACAAAATCCTAGTGCTCTCCCATGTTATAGTGCCCGTACATCAATCCTAAACATGTTAAAGAAGTTAGTCTCCTAGGAAGTGTTTTCCATATGACTGTCCATAGATGAGAATGATTCAGAAGAGTCTTCAGACTCCAAATATATAGATTCAAACTCTATGAAGCCAAAAACATAAAATATCACTGTTTACATAAACTAACATACAGGTACTAAATTTTATTGACAGATTCTGGTTCTATGATACGGACTAACACATCCTGATATCTCTTCTTCACACATAAAACCAGAGAATAACAGAAAGAAGGAGGGAGGGATGGAGGGAAACCTTAATAAGCAAGGAAACTCTTGGTGGGTGTAAGCCTGTGAGGTATCACTGAAAGAGACTGGCAGCTATAGCAATGAGCCAAAGTTACAGCCATAAGTTTAGGAGGCATCCAGGTTATTGTCGGAAGTCATCATAATTGGAAGTCATTATAGGCCAAAAAATCTTTGGGCCCTCTACATCTGGAGCATGTCACAGTTGCTGTGCTATGGCATTAAGACAGTCATCCTGAAAGGATATACTGCCCTTGCTATAGCCACATCGTGTTCTATCAGGAGAACTACATCAACCAAACTGAGAGTCAATTCGGATACCATTAGGAGAGTGCCACAGCCTAACATTTACACAGGAGAATTCTATCGTGGAAGATAAATGTCTAAGTGAGATTTGTTAATCCCATAGCAACACATGAAAGACAGCTAACAAGCTCAGCCCCTCAACTCACAAGAAAGAACTTACACCTGAGGAAGTGAGTTAATAGAAAGTTAATAGAATATTTAATCCTATAGGAGAAATAAAGCAGGAAATTTAATCAAATGCCTTACAAGCAAGAACAAATAGTTATGAAACAAGAATAAACAGCAATAAAAATAATCAGTTAAAGATTTTTAAAATGAAAAATTCCCTCATTAAAATATACAACTTAATAAACAGACTGAATAACACTGGATTTATTGCAGAGTAAATTGCTGAGCTATCATATATTGCTGAGGATTTCTTCTAGAACATAAAACAGAGGCAATGATGTAAACTCTGGAGGAAATTTTAGGAGATATAGCAGACAGATTCAGAAGTTCTAATAGCTGACTCAAAAATTTTTCAGAAGAGGAGACGGAAGACAAAAAGGAAGAGCAATGCTTGGAGAAACAGAAGCAAAGAATTTCCAAGAACTAAGTGATGAGTTTTCCTTGTTAAAAATGCTCACCAAGTGCTACCAGAAAAATAATTCAACAAGAAAAAAATTCAAGTTTAGAAACTTCAGAGTAAAACTTCAGACCATGAAAGATAAGAAATAAACCCTTCTGTTTCTCCTCGTTTCCCGTTACCTAATTAGTTTCCTTTCTTCCACTTCTCTTTCTTTGGAGGTGATAGCATGGCCTAAGGCACAGGAGGCAGTAGTGGGCCTGGAGTTGAAGAGGTGATTGGAGCATGGGGCCAGCAATGTATTTGAGGAGATCCAGTGAAGACAGGGACCACGTATGCATGAGGACAGGGAAAGAGGAGTAAAGAGGGGAAAATGGTGAGGCTAAAGGCGAAAGATATGGCTCCTGTGGTCAGGAGATTAGTTACATATAGGAGAGTTGAGGGAAAAGAGTAACAGTATTAAGGATAACAGGAGCTAGATCTAACAGTGTTAGAGAGGTGAATTATAAATATGAAAAGGAGGAAGGCTAGAAAGAGGCCTGGACTGTGAAATTGGAATTGGAGGTACCAATGTGAACTTCTGTTTGTTTGATATATTTATGTGGGTAGATACACAGATATAGAGATGGATCATAATATTGTGTATGCGTGTTTACATATGCATATATATTTCTACTTTCTACTGAGAGACCCTAGGAGCAATGGCACTCTAGTAGCTAACAATGAACATAAGGGAGTGCCCAGATCCAGCAGATTCAAATAAGGATCGACAATGTCTGAATAACACAACTTAACATTTGCTAATATATATAAATATAAACATGCATATCTATGTATACACTTACATGTATATATAATCTAAATATGATATATACATATATATCAGAGCATGAGTGTAAATATATATGTATACATACAAACACACACATAACACACAGAAAATTAACTTCTTTTTCTAATATAAATAAGTTTACAACAACAAATAAACATGTGCTACCCACAAAGGTTCAACAAAATACAAAAAGAAAAAAATGTGATATTATGTTATTGATATTATGATATTATGCACACCATGTTCACTGCCCACATGCAATGAAATTAGATATAGAAACTAAGGCAAAAAACAAAATAAGAACACATAAAATAATAGTAAATGAAACATTTATTTTCTGGTTCTCACAACTATCAGTAAATGGATAGGGCATAATTGGTGGCATCTTATAATTGAGGAAATATAAGCCCAAATCTCTTATTCAAAATTGCATAATCCAGAAACCTCTGAAAATCTAAAGCAATTTTATATTTATTTGGTATCAAATAGAATCTGATCTGAAATCATTTAGTAGCAAAAGCAGATCTAAATTGACAAGAGGCCATTTAAAGACTTTATTCTACTAAGAGTATGGATATTCCTATGTTAGTGGCAAAAAAAAAAATCATACTTTTGAGTAAGCAGTGCTGACCCAGGTCCCTCTGGGATAAGTTACATCATAAATTCACATGTGGTATTATAAGGACCTATTTAGCCAGAGCAATTCCATCCGGTTAAACAGTGATTTTGTTGTTTATTATACAGTAAAACTTAAACTGATGATGTGCCCCCCCCCACCGCACCCAGGGGACTTACTTAAAAGCATGTCCAGGAAAACAGTCCCAGGTAACAGAACCCAAATACAAGGGTGGATCAGGCCAGGTGGGGACATCCAATCAGTGGGGCATGCATACTGTCTCCCTAGCTACCAAGGAGTATGGGCCCTATATTTTGGGTGCCAATTCTGACCAAGGTGATAGGCTAGTTCAAATATCTACTATAGGGTAAACTGTGATTCAATTGGTCTTTCTCTGTGTGTTGCAATCTCATTGGTCACTTGTGTGTGGCCAGGTTCAACCACATAGCCTTTGCCTTTAAAAGTTAGTTGGCAAGGCAGGGAGGGGTCACCCTCTCTGTAAGAGGCGGCCCCAACCAGTCGGATTGATTCTCGATGCTTGGCACAAAATAAAGCTTTGCTTGACCTTTGCTTTGTATCAGTCTCGCTCCTTTGATTATGGACCCATCAGTATATGGATTTATGGTACCATTTTAAAATCTAAAAATTTTTGAATTCTGAAATACACATCAGACCTCAAGTGGTTTTTACAGGAAATGTAGACCAGTACAGTATTTCTTCTGCATTCTTAACCTAAGAAAAGGGATAAAGAGGGGAGCTGCTTAGTTCCAAGATCTATTTTTCCACCTCCTAAAGCTTCCCAATCAAGCATTTTTCTGTGGCAAGACTACAACTTTATGGCCATTATAATATGCAAACTCAAACTGTTTAATTTTTTCTTTCTTTTCTTTAATGTGGAGAATGATGGAATACAAACATTTCCCCTCAGAGACAGGGCTTTGATATCAAGAAAAAGAAATATTTTGGTTGTTAATGATTCAGCCTCCAAGGGTAAAGAGTCATCAAAGTTTATGGAGTGGGGCGAGGGAAACAGGAGAACTACATTTAAGGAAAGGGAAGATGCCTGTGAGGGAAGTCTGAATAGAGAGGAGTGGGTTTTCCACCACCTTCCCCCATCCCTGGCTAAAAGGAAGATGGAAAGAAGTGAGTAAATGAAAGGAAGTACCAGAAGGAGTCCCAGGAGCCTACAGCTCAAGAAAGAGCTTGCCACATGGGAAAAAATAAGTGGGTAGATCTAATTAAGGACTATTGCCAAGAGAACTATTCTAGTGCCCAGAAAAGAGTGGAAGGTGAGAAGCAAGCAGATCTCTGTAGTGAGAATGTTACAACTACAGCTGATCTCTCTTTAGCAAAGAAAAAGGACTTAATAAGAACCCAATATTTCACCAACTGATTTTAAGCAGGGAAGCTGCCTTCTGGGTTATAGACTTCTACTAATCTCTTACTGAATAACCCATTGAGGAAATCTCCCTCCTGAGTATGATACTCCAGGACTTCTCTAAAACCAAGATGGGAGAGATAAAATCCTGGACAACTAGTATAGTAGTAATGATGGGGAAATTACTCCCTGCATTTCTGCTGCAGGGGAGAGGGTAAAGAAATGATTAAAACTTCATTTTGTAAATAGCCTGAAAGACTGTCCTACAGCTAAAGGATTTGGAAACGTAATAGCTTATGCCCCTACCTATCTCAACATCTCTTTATTGATAGCTGTTATCAGAAGTGTGGGCAGTTTTAGCTACTGAAACAATTTACAGATTTTGAAAAAAAAAAAAAAAGCACAAGAAATCATATCAAAAATAATTTCAGTGGGGTGCCTGGGTGGCTCAGTGGGTTAAAGCCTCTGCCTTCAACTCAGGTCATGATCCCGGGGTCCTGGGATTGAGCCCCGCATCAGGCTCTCTGCTCAGTGGGGAGCCTCCTTCTTCCTCTCTCTTTCTCTCTCTGCCTGCCTCTCTGCCTACTTGTGATGGCTGTCTGTCAAATAAATAAATAAAATCTTAAAATAAAATAATTGCAGTGTAACAGATTAAATGCTAAAACAGATTTTGTATAGGCACTACTAAAACAAAGAAATAAACTCCAACAACAACAACAAAACCCCAGGCAACCTTACAGACCTATTTCCCTTTTTTTTTTTTTTAAAGATTTTATTTATTTATTTGACAGAGAGAGTGTGAGAGAGCACAAGCAGGCAGAGCAGCAGAGAGAGACAGAGAAGCAGGCACCCCACTGAGCTGGGCGCCCAATGCAGGGCTCGATCCTAGGACCCTAGGATCATGACCTGAGCCAAAGGCAATCGCTTAACCAACTGAGCCACCCAGTCGCCCCTCGGATCTATTTCCCATGTTGACTAGGTCTATATTTTAAATTTCACCAGAGACAAGCTCTTATCTTTCACAACTTCATAGACCATTATTCTACCCATTCAAATATGCCTAACTCCCATTAACACCTGAATGCCCTAGGAGTTTCCATAAATGAAAACATAAGTCAAAACTATAATGAGATATCACCTTGCACCTGCCAGAACAGCTATAATCAAAACCACAAGTAACAAGTGTTGGCGAGTGGGTGGAAAAAAAGGAACCCTCCTGCACTGCTGGTGGGAATGCAAACTGGTATAGCCACTGTGCAAAACAGTACGGTGGTTCCTCAAAAAGTTAAAAATAGAACTACTTGAGGATCCAGTAATCCACTACTGGGTTATTTATCCATAAAATAGAAAAACACTAATTCAAAGGGATACATGCATCCCTATGTTTATAGCAGAATTATTTACAATAGCCAAATAAAGGAAGCAGCCCAAGTGTCATCAATAGATGACTAGATAAAGAAGAGGTGAAATTTTATTTAGCCATAATAAAAGAATGAGATCTCATCATTTGGAATGAAATGATCGGAGCTAGAGTATTACACTAACTGAAGTAAGTCAGTCAGAGAAAAGCAAATACCGTATGACTTTACTCATGAGCAATTTAAGAAACAAAATAAACAAGCAAAGAGAAAGAAAGAGAGAGACAAACCAAGAAACAGACTCTTAACTATAGAGAACAAACATGGTTATCAGAGGGGAGGTGGGAGGGAGAAGGAGTGAAATAGGTGATGGGGATTAAGGAGCACAATTGTCATAATGAGCATAGGGTGATATATGGAATTGCTGAATCACTGTATTACACACCTGAAACTAATAGGAAACTGTATCCCATATTACTACTCTGGAATTAAAATAAAATACAATAAAAATAAATAAGAGTTTCCATAAATGAGCAAGCCCAAGGAGGAATTATGGTAGATGATAATTTTCAAAAGAAGATAAAACCAGGACTCTCATATAAATACAAAATTAACATATGCCAAAGGTGTTATTTAACTTGTTAATTAAATGAGAGACCCATTACAATAGGTTCAAAAGGAGACCTCAAAGAAGACACATTCATGAATCATGAGTAATATTGACATGAATTTGCAAAACTGGCTTTTCCATAGGAGGAAAAATGTTTTCCTTCTATATACAAAATTTCTGTGCCTGTCTACAGACAAGAATTATTTGCAATGTTAGCCATTTTTCTACAACTTAACTTTACTCTGTACAGAGTTATAAAATAACTTAGAGACAAGGTTACATATTCCTATAGGTTCAGATAATCACCAAAGGCTCTGTATTGTGTTGAATATATAGACAGAAGTCTTCTTTGCTTATTCCAAAGCCTTACATTTCCCCTTATAAGTATTACTTGAATACAATTTTCAAACTGTCACAGCTATTTCTGCAATTCTATAAGTCAAGCTGAGGATTCTGTTTTAAAAGAAATGTTCATCATTCATATGTATAATAAATGTCAAGGCTGTTTGATAATTGTCAAAGTATCAATGACAGTGAGTAGGCAGAAATGATTAGTTCCTGTTCTGATACTTACTAGATATACTTACGGGTTGCAAAAACTTAGGCAAGGATAAAGGGAGAGAAAAATATTTTGCCAATCATTACTTTAAAAATAATGTTCAGTAGAAGAAACATCTTGATAGTCATCAACAGCAGTGCTAATAAATATTTTTATATGTGCTATAATATTTCTGGGTAGAATAGAGATCAATAAAAGGATTCTGTTAATCCTCGAAAATGGTCACTGAGAGGAAAATGTAGCAAGTAGTTCAAACTTTATTGGAAACATTATAAAGAGACCTAGTTTATCCAAATTATAATTCCTGAAATACTTTCTGCATTCTAAGACAAACCTATAATGAACTAAATGCTAGTGGTAATCACCATATTAACTGTGGATCAACATATTGATATAATAAGGTTTTTCTTGAATATATTACATATCACACACATATGCTAAAGTCCCTTACATGTAGCAGAAAGAAACCCAGAGCTATTTTTACAATTTTAAATTATCACATCTGTGTAAATGTTACAGCATTCATTTGGGGGGTGGTGGTGGTTCTCTTTAGGATTTACTTGGTGCCAAGTCTTTTGGTCACAAAACCCTAAATTAAAACACCAGGAAAGTATCTGATTTTCTTAAAAACATTACTTACTGATATGACAGAATTATACTGCAGCAAAATATAGGGATTTCCTTATATATTTTTCCAAAGAAAGATAGGGAAACTCTGCTTCCAGCTATTATAGAAAAGCATACATCAGAATACTCTTCTTGGGGCGCCTGGGTGGCTCAGTGGGTTAAGCCGCTGCCTTCAGCTCAGGTCATGATCTCAGGGTCCTGGGATCGAGTCCCACATCAGGCTCTCTGCTCAGCAGGGAACCTGTTTCCTCCTCTCTCTCTCTCTGCCTGCCTCTCTGCCTACTTGTGATCTCTCTCTGTCAAATAAATAAATAAAATCTTAAAAAAAAAAAAAAGAATACTCTTCTTGCCAAAATCAACTACCAAATGCATGAAACAAGAGTTTGACAACAGCAGAGAGTCCTGATGGCATGCAGGACTTGAGAAGCAGCAGTCCTGCAGGAAAGATAAGCACACTGAAGTGAGCCATTTCCCCTCCAGGCATTTGCAGGTTTGTAGCAGAAGCTGATGCTAAACAGACTGACAAACCCGAATTGCAACACGCTTACTGGGCAGAAGAGACTGAACTATGTAGTTGAGGGCAGCCAATGGGGTTAAGGCTTAAGAAAGAAGAGGAAATACATAAAAGTGATCTTGAAATCCTGCACGCAATTTCCCTAAAGAGTTCACCATCTCGAAAAATACACAAACACAGGGGAAGACTCCCAGGAACCTAGCTGACATAGCAGTATGGGAAAGAGCTAGGCAAAAATTTTAGTAGTATGGTGTTACTGAGGACATACAGATTACAATTCTGGGATCACAAAAGTAGAAGGGATGTAGGACATGACTCCATGATACATCTGAGAGCATACAAAGGCTATGCCTTAGAAATAAGGCTATCTATGTCCTAGGAATGAAGGCAAATTAGAAGTAGACCAGTCCCATCAGAGTAGAAAATCCACTCTCAACCAGTTTAAGGGGATCTTCCATGTATCTATCTTCCTGTCAAAATGAAAAGGGAAAGACATCATCATGTAAGACTGCTAAGAATTTTTATTCAGGATGCCCAATACTCATTACATATTAATACAGAAAATAAGAAGTTGGAATGTATAACAAAAAATTTAGGAAACATTTGAGAATAGAAGTAGAACTAAAGATGACCCAGATATTGGAATCATCATTGGAGACTTTAAAATAACAATGTTAAATAGCTACATGCTAAGAAATGAAACTGGACTACTTTTCTACACCATACACAAAAATAAACTCAAAATGAATTAAAGACCTAAATGTGAGACCTAAAACCATGAAACTCCTAAAATAAAACATAGGCAATAATTTCTTTGACATTGGTTATAGAAACATATTTCTAGATATGTCTCCTCAGGCAACACAAACAAAAGCAAAATTAAATTATTGGGACTATACCAAAATAAGAAAAGGTTTTGCACAGTGAAGCAAAACATCAACATGAACAAAACAACAAGGCAATCTACCAAATAGAAGAAGACATTTGCAAATTATATACCTGAAAAGGGGTTAATAGCCAAAATATATAAAGAATTTGTACAATTCAATACCAAAAAATTTCAATTACAATGGACAGACGACTTGAGTAGACATTCTTCCAAAGAAAACATACAGATGAACATCAGACACATGAAAAGACTAATCATCAGGGAAATGCAAATCAAAACCACAATCAAATACCACCTCATATATGTCAGAAGGGCTAAAATCAAAAATATAAAAAAAATAACAAGTGTTGGAGAGGATGTGGAGAAAAAAGAACCCTTATGCACTTTTGTGGGAATGCAAATCAGTGCAGCCACTTAGGAAAACAGCATGAAGATTCCTCAAAAAATCAAAAATAGAATTATAATGTGATCCAATAATTCTATTACTGAGTATTTTGTAAAAAAATAAATAAATAAATAAATAAAACCACAAATTAAAAAATGCCTAATTTGAAAAGATACATGTACTCCTATATTTATTAAATTATTTACAATAGCTAAGGTATGGAAGCAACCCAAGTGTCCACCCATAGATGAATGGATAAAGAAGGTATGATATAGCTACAATGGAATATTACTCAGCCATAAAGAAGATATGATATGGATACAAGGGAATATTACTCGGCCACAAATAAAGAATGAGATCTTGTGCAACAATACAGATTGATATGGGGGTATTATGCTAAGTGAAATAAGTCAGTCAGAGAAAGACAAATAACATGACTCCACTCACATATGGAATTTAGGGGGAAAAAAACAAAGTAAAAAGAGACAAACAAAAAAATCCCAGACTCTTAAATACAGAAAATAAACTGGAGGTTGAGAGAAGAGAGGTGAATGTGGGTGAGTGAAATAGATAAGGCGATTAAGAGTACAGTGATCATGCTAGGCACAGAGTAATGCACAGAACTGTTGAATCATTATATTGTACCCCTGAAACTAAAGTAACACTATGTTAATTATACTTGAGTAAAATTTTAAAAATAACAATGTTCAATATATTCATGAAAGTAGAGAAAACAAAGAATTTACAAAAAGACAGAAATCTACCAAAAATAAGGCAGAAATTGTATAACTGAAAAAGATAACTGAAATTGTATAACTGAAAAAGATAACTGAAATTAAAGATTCAATGCATCTGTTTAAAAGTAAATAAGATAAGGCAAAAGTAAAGATTAATAAACTGGAAGAGAGGACTAGAAAACCTCTACCTGAAAGTCAGAAATGGGGGGTGGGCTGAGTGGCTCAGTGGGTTAAAGCCTCTGCCTTCAGCTCAGGTCATGATCCCAGGGTCCTAGGATCGAGCCCTCCATTGGGCTCTCTGCTCAGCAGGGAGACTGCTCCCCAATCCCCGCCTGCCTCTCTGCCTACTTGTGATCTGTCAAATAAATAAATAAGATCTTTAAAAAAAAAAGTCAGAAAGGAAATTCAGTGGGAACAATCAATGGGAAAAGAATAGTCCTTTTAAAGGTGGCACTGAGACAACCTCGTATCTACCTGCAAAAGTCCAACCTCTATTCCAAAACTAACTCAAAATGGATTATGTGAACCTAAAGCCATAAAACTTTCAGAAGAAAAGACAGGTATCAATCTCGAAGACCTCAGATTTGGCAATGGTTTTTTTAGATAAGCCACCACAGCCCAAGTGACAAAAGAAAATAGATAAATCGGACTTCATCAGATTATCAAATTAAAATGTTTTAGCACACTTTAGTACAAATGTTTAAAGTACAAACTTTAAAGGATCTCATCAAGAAAATTAAAAAACACTCCCAGAATGGAAGAAAATATTAGCAAATCATATATCTAATAAGAGATGCATCCTAAATATGTAAAGAACTCTAACAACTTAACAATTAAGAAAATAACACAATTGTAAAATGGGTCAAGGTTTTCAATACTTCCAGTACAAAGTACAATATTTCTCCAAAGGTCATACAAATGACAAGTAAGCACCTGATGCTCAAAATCATGACCTGAGCTGAAATCAGGAGTTGGACGCTTAACCGACTGAGCCACCCAAGCACCCCAAAACAATATTTTTAAATGCATTGCTACAAAATAGAATAGAAAGAAAATAATAAAATGTACTTATTAATTCAAATTAAAGTTAGGGAAAACGCAAGAGAAGGACCCAAAGCAAAAGGAATAAAATCAAGCCTAATATAGTAAATTTAAACACAAATATGTGACTAATTACTACAATTAAAGGGCAAAGTTTTCAAGAGGTTTTAAAAATCTGTATGCTGCTTACAAGACAACTACCTTAAATGTAAAAAAAAACAAAAGTTGGAGGAAATATATGGAAAAAGTGGTAAAATGCAAACACTAACCATAAAAAAAAACACCACCATTAAGATCCAATAAGGTAATCTTTAAGGCAAAAAGTAATAACTAAAAATAGAGACATAGAAATATAATTTTTAAACAGTCAATTCAAAAGTGCACTATTCAAAAGGCATACCTTGTTTTACTTTGCTTTACAGGGCCTTGAAAAACTCTTGGGATGATGTCTTTTGGACACCTTCAATTTTAAAAAGCTGCGGATAGTATTTAATGTAACAACCCGGGCAGGGGGGTAGTTAGCTTATAATCAAACATATTAATAATTCTTTAATCATACATATGAATATTCACATAAAGTGGGATAAATAAAATCTATAAATTGCCACAGATCAGCTGTCAGATCTTAACCACTTAAGGAGTT
Source organism: Mustela putorius furo (assembly GCF_011764305.1). Lineage (NCBI taxonomy): Eukaryota > Metazoa > Chordata > Mammalia > Carnivora > Mustelidae > Mustela > Mustela putorius. The sequence continues at coordinate 37,494,152 of NW_025421998.1, forward strand.
TTCTATAAGATGTGCCATTCCCCCCCCCCGCCCACTTTTCAATTTTAGAATTGCAAAGAAAGGATTGTGGACCTGTGATAGCAAACAGCCAAACTGCATTTACCATAAGCCAGGAATATTCTAAGTGCCTTATATATCAAAATATTTTATCCCAGCAAGCACTATGATTAGTGTCATGTTACAAATGAGGACACTAAGGCACAAAGAAGTTAAGTAATTTGCCCAAGTTATGTTACCTACTGAGATGCAGAATCAGGAGTCTGTTCCAGAGCTTATTCCTTAATCAACTTGATATGGTGGTTCTCTGAAATCTAATTTAAGTCCTAATTACCTGTAAAGCAACATTTAAAGGCCATTCAAAATAACAGTTTCTAAATTCAACTGGATATCAGTCAGTTTCTGACCAAAGGGACCATTAGAACTGTAGAAAAATTCCCCTGCTCTGTGTGCATTCTTGCACTGTGAACAGAAATAGAAAATCTTATTCAAAGTACCAATATGTACAATATCCACCAACATGTACCAATAACCACATTTTTTTTCCCTGCCATACAGGCAGGGAAAGAAATATCAGGGAGTGAGAAATTGGTGGGGGAGGCAAGCAGAAGGGAAAATAACATGTGAAAATCAATAGAATCCGAAGTGGGTAGCCTTTTGTCATCTCCACATGTTCATCCTTCTCTTGAGAGTACAGGGTAGCAAGTTGTCTGGGCTTGGCTAGAAGTCACACTGCATTGGGTATCCTAGATCTCCTCTTGAAGAATTCTATAAAAGTCACGTTAGAATGCTGGTTATTGATTTAGAACATTTCTTACCTCTGACTCACTCAATGTAGTAAATACAACTTGAAAAGCTTTACCAGAATTTTCTGTAACTTAAATTCAGCTGTAAAAATACAATGGCTTCTTTGAGGTCTCTGCAGTACCTTTAGTAAGTTATTAGCTTTTCTTTGTAAATCAGATAACCAGCATTTTCCAAATTAGATTTCTTTATAGATACATAGTAACCATACTGTGTCCAAATATCCTCTGTTTAGGTGATTGGCTCTGCAGTCTAGGATATAACTGTTGAAAAAATGTTTTTTTAATGAGATGTTTTCAACGTTAGTCAAAGAAACAAGGTATTCATTGTGTCCCTGGCCATCCCAGATAGAGTCAAATCTAGGCTGTGTCTGTGGGTTGAAAATCATTTTAATTATATGTCTATATTCCTGTTAGAAAACAATCTGCCCTATTTTATACTCTTGTTTTCCTATTCCCATTTCATGCCTTGGGCCCCCCAGGTAATCACAGTGTTGGCTCTTACATTTGAAAAACAAGTTTAGTGAGATTAGATTTGATTCTCCTTGGTGAAAATGTTGGCTCGCTGTAATATTGTAGTTATGGCATTTGAGGCACATACAGAAGGTAAAGAACTCTAAGAATCAAAGGGTCCAAGAAGTTACTTAATTTTGAAAAAAATGAAAAAGCTAAGTTAGCTGAACACATCTTGAAAAATCCAAAAAACAAATGAGAATATAACAATCAATGAACTATTTCCAAACCCCAGCACTGAATGGTATCAAGTATTCAAAAAAAAAAAAAAAAGAAAAGAAAAGGCGTAAGATCAAATGGACCAAAGTGAAAAAGGATAAAACTATATAGATGAAAGTTTCAAATAACTTAGTAGCGCCTATTATCTCTCTCCCCAAGGGCAGAAGGGCCATTACTGCCGCTGTGGGACAGTGACATATTCTCTTCATTGCTGAATTGAACCAATCTCCTCTCTTACGGGTGATCACAGCAAGGGTAAGTACACTAAGTGAATCAGGAAAAGAGATTGCTGGCAGGGATGTCTGCAGACAAGGCGTGAAAGAGCGCTTCTCTGGGTCTTACCAGGGCAATCACATTATGGGAAGAGAAACTTTCTATCAACTAGGAAGAAAAGGTTATTATCCGGGAAGTCCTCTTTTTTTCACCTGGTCACTGTGAAACACCATGGGTTAAGAAGAAAGTAAGTGGCATTCGAACACACAGCAGCCAAGGCACCCTGATGCGTACTTTGTTCCTGTGATCTTCCTTGTGACGTAGATGTCTTTCTCCCTCATGAGACCCAGGAGACTACGGCAGAGACGCTGGGTAACTCGCCCACAATCACTCAAGCAGTAAGTGATCCTCTGGGATTCAAACACAGGGTTGCGGGACTTAAAAGCACGAGGTCTTTCCACATTTGGAAAAGTTTCCCTCTCAACAAATAGGTTCCCTCCTCCTTGCTCTTGCTCTTCTTGGAAATATATTAACTTGTTCTCTTCTCCCTCACCTGAGGCAAGAATTCTTTGAACTGGAACAGAGACTATTTCCTCTCAGACAGAGACTCCTTTTCAATCAACTGTTTTCCCTCAAACATCTTTAGGGAATCCCATCTACGAAAACACTTGGGACTGGGAAGAGGCAAATCCAGGACAAAAAGACAAAAATCCTTTTAAAATGTGCTTTTGAAAGGGAAGGGATAGACACTGTTTTTGTTAGTAATACCAGTGCATCCTGGCAGTTTGGGTTTAGGTCCGGGATCTAGAGCACCCCTCCAAATGACCCAGGCGTGGCCAAGTATCTGGAGTGACTTAGAATACCCAGCTTGCAGGCCTCCTCCATGCATGCGGTGCCACAAGGATCTCTGCCTCTGGGGATGGGAAATGTGGAAACAGACACTGAACATCCTCAAGTTCTTCACGTTCTTGGTCTACCTTCATGCCAGTCTTTGCTGAACACGTAAGGGAATATTAAAGTGAGGATGGGGTAAATGTATGCAATAGGACTTTTCTAACAGTCAGAAGCCCATCTGACACAACCCCCAGCAGAGTTCAATTTCACCTACCACAGTTTGCACGATTTAAGATACTTCTTTTGCTGCTACCAAGGTATGTGGGGGCCTGGACCCAAAGGAGAATTACAAGCACAGTGTTTATGGATATTTTGTCCAGTTTATAAGGAGGCATGATGAAGTCTTCTCACCATAGAACAATTCTTTAGAGACAGGAATTTATAAGATCTTCAGATTCAGGTCTCTCTCCTGGTCCACAACTGGACACACCTTCCTGGCTTGCTTTAGCAATGGGTAACAATGAATGCATTGTTTAAGAGATTCAGTATTCCTCAATTTTTCCTCAGCCTTCTGAGAATACTTGTGACTTCTATGTGCTGTCCATATACACATTTTTAAAACTGCGCCTGTAATCTTAGTTTATGCCTTATAAATGACACCCCACAAGAGGAAAAGTTGAAAGTGGAATTCTCCTGAACTCAGTACATGAAGGATTAAAGTTCTCCCTAAGGCTGGGAAATGAGGGAAGACGGCCCTAAAATGGTTAAGCTTAGCCCATTATGACTAATAATTGAAGATAAGAAGGAGAAAAGAAGAGTTGACTGTGTCCTGAGTGTGTTAACAGTTAAAGAATGTTTAACCAATTCCCTGTGTTCTGATTTCATACGCATCACACAAGTTTCAGGCTATAATTATCTACAGAAATAGAAGGAACTAGTCATAGACTAGAGTTCTCTGGTTAGTGTGACAACTATACTTCCCATTAAAAATTAATAAATTGGCACTCAATTTTAGATATTAACCTGTGAGCTTGGCTTACATCGAAGTGTCACTGAGAAATGCATCCATTCTCACTGATTTGACTAAAACTTCAGGGCTTCAAGCCTAGACAAGCTCAGGGCTGGATCACTTATTGTGATAAATTCACCAAAATAAAGCTTTCTTATAGGGTTCTGTAAGGTGTCTAGAAAGCCAGCTGCTGGCCTGGCCCTGACAACATACCTCTCACAGATGGGGCCTGTCTTCGCATTTCTATTACTTTTGTGCACTAATGTTAACCCCAGCAACCCATCAATTGCTGGCATCCTAGTCAGCCTTATGTGCAGGAATGTACCACAAACCGAACACATTCCTTACAACTAACTGGGGAAAGTACACTTCAGTTGTTGTCTCATCCCACTTGTATTAATTGTTGATTTTCACTTTTAGAAGAAAAACGAAATTAAAGAAGGGAACATCAATAATCGTTGCCCTCCTCTCACCACCAAGAACACCAAGCTAATGCACAAAAGAGAACACTTAAAAAATATTCTGGACTTACAGGCTTTTTCCAATTTACTATACATGTTTACTTTCACCGGTTTTGATAAGGAAATACATGATTTTTTTTCCTGTGCAATTTTTCTCTGTCTTGAACATCTGAAAGCAGACAGATTTGCAAATCCATCATCAAGGTAGGATACTGTAAATATATTTTATTCATGTTTACCCATGTTATCTAGAGAGTTGTTTGCTTTCCTACTGTTTCTGGGGAAAAGTGAGAGCTCTACTTCACAGGACTACCACAAACAACAGTAATGTAATTTCATGACAGCCAACATGAAGAAGCACTTCTCTATCAGTTTCTAGATGTATTTTGAATTAAATCAACCAATATTTATTGAGTTCCTAATATGCATGCTCAGCACAGAGAAATACCCAAGTTTATATTCATGAAAATGCTATATTTGAAGGAGGTTTTATGTGTTTATTTGAAATTGTGTCAAGACTGAGAGACAGGTGGGGGTCTTCATTTGTTCACTCTTGTTGCTACCATAAAAAGTGTGAAAAGTGAAATAAGATCTATAAGCCTCAGTTCTCACTCTATTATGGGTGAAGGGGAATTAAAATTTAACTTGGACATCTCAGCCACAGAAGTCTAGGTGTAGTCCACAGATCATAAATAGCCTTTGAAACTCGGTAACACAGGGATGGCTGTTGCCCTCCACAGCCACACAGTCCTGTGGAAAGAGAGGATGCTTCTGCTGCTAGAAACTCTCAGCGCCACCACCATATGAACAATCATCAGTAAAATGCCGGTGAAAAGGGAGATGGAAAACATCCCATAAATAATTAATGATAACCGTAACAAACGTGTATTATTTCTTATCTTTTGTATTAGCTCTTTTTAAATACATTTTTGTGCTTACTGTTTTTGTAATATAGAAGATGAGGTATTTTCTGAATGGGTTGGGGAGACTGAGGAACCTCAGTGTCTCAGTGTTTCTTGGCTTGGGACAATGTCCCGGGAATGCATTTTCAGGATGCCTTTGGAAAAAGAAGAAGCATGCTCTCTGATGAGCAGATGGAATTTTGCAAGGTTTTGGTGAATAAACTGTGCTAAGAGTTACACTGTTCTCTTTCCCAGGAGTGAACATAAAGTCTCTGAGAACTAAAAGGTGCAATATTGCTGACTAGAAGTAAAACTGAAAGTTCCACAGATTGAATTTTGGTGGCTTAGATAAATTTTGCTGTGTGTGTGTCTGTGTGTATCTGTGTGTTTGCTGTTGTTGCTTCTTTCTTCCTTTGGTGTACCTTTTTTTTTTTTTTTAAAGATTTTATTTATCTATTTGACAGAGAGAGAGTATAAGTAGGCAGAGTGGCAGGCAGAGGGAGAGAGAGAAGCAGGTTCCCCGGTGAGCAGGGAGCCCGATGTGGGGCTCGATCCCAGGATCCTGGGATTATGACCTGAGCTAAAGACAGCCGTTCAACCGACTGAGCCACCTAGGCATCCCTGGTGTAGCATTTTTAATCTCTCTCCACAGACCTCAACTTTTATTTATTCATAAAGTTTCTCAATAATTCCAGTATAAACTAAGCTAGCTTCTCCAGTCTCTGTGATTGGATATATATGGGGACAATTATCATTAACTATTCTACTTCAAGGCACTCTAATGTCCTTTTAGGGATCGATTTCCCCTTTCAGTGTACGATTGTAGTTGGAGGGTAACTATAGGTGCCTGCCCTGTTGGGTTCCCAACTCTAAGGACAGCTGGAGGATGGGCACATGACCTAGGGTCACCCATTGAATGTTTTCATCCTACGCTCTGAAGCTAGCAAGTGAGGCAAGGACAAAACGAATGGGTGACAGTCATATGCAGCAGTGTCCCTCAAACAGAATCCTGACCAGACTGTTTCAGCCGTGCTTTGCTGGCTGTACTTCCTGCTTCCCTGCTCTTGAGAACTCTCTGGAATATTCTCCATTCCCAAGCCTGGCCTTCTACCTAACCTCCAACTAATTTTGAGAGCCCCCTGATACTTTCTGAAGTAAGTTCAATTGTGCTTAGTCATGAACTTCTGTTGCGTGCAACTGATATCCCTTATGAACATATTATAGAAGTCAGTACTCGACTGTATGTTTTCCCATAATTTTTGTACTTCAGTTTTGTCTCCCCATCAGGATTTTAGGTCACAGAGTTAATATTTACTAAGTGCTGAAAATGTTAGTAGAGCAGAAAACATAAGCTGAAGGGGATTTTTAAAAAGAAGTTATAGATGAAGAAACAGACCCTACGGCTAAAGCAATTTGCCATAGTTGACATGCTCAGCAGTGGGATCAAGACTAGAGCAAGGATTACCTGCTCTGCTGTTTATTACTCTTTCCACCAGAATGGGCTTCCTTCTTTCATTAAGTCATTTTTTGGGAAACATTAAGACTAAACTATGAATCATATTCTCAGATAATATTCAAAGAGAATATAACGTGCATTCAAACAAGGAGCCCCAAGAGCAGTTACAGAGCACTCTAACAAAACAATAGAACTGCATCCGTCATTTTAGGATGTCATCCCACGGAGCTAATGGAACACAGGAAATAATTCCCAAGAATGTGCCAAAGAAAGTAATTTCCCATAAGAACCCAAGGAAATATACTCCTATAATGATGACTGCAATAACTGATATACTATTCATAAGCCTTCATCTATCATGAGCTTTATAGAATTATTTCCATACTGAACAGAAATTTTTCTCTCGGTTTCTTCCATGAGACAGCTGCAATACTTAATGTCCCAGGATTAACCAAAAGGTATCATGTTGGATTCGGAGTGACAATTTGCATAAGTGTCGCAGGGAGAAGTTTAAGAATTGTGCTGAGAGGTCTGTAATTCACATTAGAGAAGAAGCCAGGAACATTGCTGTAAGAAGGCCAAACACACGTCCCTTGCTGTCTGTGCATTCTTTAATGTGGTTACAGAAAAGCTGCACTCTAATGAGACACAATGCATACTGCTCCTGCCAGATATTTTCATCTCTGGAGTTTTAAGCTCAGTCCAAGAGGAAAGATTTCCTGTTCTGGGGGTTTAAATCATAAATATCATAGAGCAGAACCTTTAGCTGCCATGTTTTCTTTGCTTTGCATACGTTTTCCATGTTAACAAATTAATAGTTTGTTCTTTCTTTTGGCATGATTAATATAAACTATTTATAACAACACTTAAATCCAGAACTTCGATCTTATAACAAGCAGATATATCATCTAGAATCTAGATGTCAATTACAACTACTTAAGTACAGGCATCCCCCTGATGGGCAAGGATTTAATCCTTGGGTATGAAGAGCTGAGTGACAGAAAACCTGGAATAACACAAAGGAACTTTTCATAACTGTCTTGATATAGTAGTAGCCCTGAGGTTATGAGCACAGATGGAAGATGTCTTAGTAGTTTCTTACCTCTGAGGCCAGAATTACTTAGAATTATATGGTATATGTGATCCATTAAGTTAAATTAGGTTAACAAATCTACATGAAGGTTAGGGCCAAAAAAATGTTTGAGAAAGCATAGCCACCATCAAAATATTTCACCAAGGCCTACAAGGCCCTTTGTTAGTTGGCGTCTGCCCTTTGCCCAAAGTATCTTCTATCACTTCCAGCCTCACTCACTAAACTCCATCTACACTGACCTTCTTTCTTCATCTTCTCTTAGAACATTATCACTTTTATCCCAGAATCTGGAATGAGTGCCTCTTTCTCATGAAAGTTTTCAACCCAAAGAGCTTCCCAGACCACCACAGCTAAGGGAGCCTCCTATTCCCCACCTTCTTCAGAGTTACTTTCTCCTCAGTCCTCCATTGGCTTCATGGCACTGACTCAAATACAATTATCCCACCCATTTGTAACCCGTTCACTTATAGTTAGTACTCTATGGGGGAAAAATATGAACAAAAACAAATGAAAACACATTATTTTTTTCTAACCATTGCCTTCAACCTTGCACTGTTCAATTTTCCTTTCGTGCCTTTTAACAATAACTCAGGCAGCTCTCAAAGCTGTTGGGTCACTTTCAGTTATTAAAAATCTAGACCTGCTCATTTATAAACTTCAAGTCTCATTCTCCTTCTCAGGGTATCTCTTCCCAGCATCTTCCTTCACTATTCCTCCCCAATTCTTCTGGTATTAGGGCTTCTGGAATTGGGGATGAAAAGGAAGAAAATACAGCCAAGATCTTACATAACTGTCTGTCTGTTGGTGGTTCTCTCTAGGTCACAGAGGCTTCTCTAGGTAACACCATCTAGCCTTTGATGCTCTCCCTCCAGCAAGCCTCCAAAGGCTAGTTCCTCAGAAAACTCTGAGTGATCATAGGCATAGGCAGTCCCATTCTGGCTCACTTCTTCCAACTTTCCCAAAGCAGCTACCCTGGAGGTATGCCACAAAGTTCTTGGTTGTCAAGATCTACTCCCAGGTAAGGTCACCAGGGGACAACTTGAGTCCATCTACAGTTATAGTGTCGATGTGAGCTGGGGAATATATATATATTTGCCATGCCAAGGTGAAAGGACAGGCCACTTTCTCTATTCTGCCATTTTTGCTGATTTTTTTTCCGCAATGTAAAAACAGCAGAGAGGCAGATCAGAGAGGCATACATAAGCATCTGATGCAATAGAAAACCAAATGCAGTCTTGCTTTCTTGCAGATAGCCCCAATCTCTTCGGATGGCTATCTTGAAGTTCCCCTCTCTTGGCTTTTGGGGTTAAACAAACATTCACTTGACTTAGGGGATATCTCCCCTACTCTGCTAAGTACAGTAGAAACAAATGGAGTAAAGGAAAAGCCAAGTACTCTCACTACAGGCAATGGATTCTTTCTTTCTTTGTCCCCTCTCTAAGAGAAGTGAATGAAAATGGAAAGAGGAGATGGCCAGACACTTGGGAGCATTAACTTAAGCAACCACAGCCTTTCGGGGATGTCTGTCCCCACTTCTTTGCTGTTGTCTTCAGAATCTGGAATACTAAGCACATGTTTTACCCTCAGATTTGGCTATTGCCATCAATCTAGGAGTTTCTAACCAGTGTAAAGGGAAGTCCTTACTAAGCATCCTGTATTAAATCATATTTTACTTATGTGTGTATACATTTTTAGCCCTCCCATCAGAGGAAAAGTTCAAAGAGGGCAAGAACGCTCTAATTCATTACCATATCCCCAGCCTCTAGTACAGGGTTTGGCACATGTGAGGGGCTGATTATTGAGTGATTGATAGTATTATGAGAGAATAATGGGAGTCTAAGGAAAGTTGTAGTTTGGGGGTTTTATTACTACCCCATGCGCAGAATAAGAAAAGACATCCCAAGTTTAAAATAGTGACAACTCTATGGTCAAATAATCTTCGACAAAGCAGGAAAAAATGCACAGTGGAAAAAAGACAGTCTCTTCAATAAATGGTGCAGGGAAAATTGGACAGCTATGTGTAGAAGAATGAAACTTGACCATTTTCTTACACCGTACACAAAGATAAACTCAAAATGGATAAAAGACCTTAACGTGAGGCAGGAATCTATCAACATCCTAGAGGAGAACATAGGCAGTAACCTCTTCAACATTGGCCACAGCAACTTCTTTTAAGACATGTCTCCAAAGGCAAAGGAAACAAAAGCGAAAATGAACTTTTGGGACATAATCAAGATTAGAAGCTTCTGCACAGCAAAGGAAACAGTCAACAAAATAAACAGGCAACCCACAGAATGGGAGAAGATATTTGCAAATGACATTACAGACAAAGGGCTGATATCCAAGATCTATAAAGAACTCCTCAAACTCAACACACACAAAACAGATAATCATGTCAAAAAATGGGCAGAAGACATGTACAGACACTTCTCCAAAGAAGACATACAAACAGCCAACAGACACATGAAAAAATTTTCATCATCATCAGCTATCAGGGAAATTCAAATCAAAACCACATTGAGATACCACCTTACACCAGTTAGAATGGCCAGAAATTAACAAGACAGTAAACAACAAGTGTTAAAGAGGACGTGGAGAAAGGAGAACCCTCTTACACTGTTAGTGGGAATATAAGTTGGTGCAGTCACTTTGGAAAACAGAGATTCCTTAAAAAATTAAAAATACAGCCTCCCGATGACCCTGCAATTGCACTACTGGGTATTTAGCCCAAAGATACAGATATATGAAAAGAAGAGACATCTGTACCTCAGTGTTCATAGCAGCAATGGCCATGGTCACCCAACTGTAGAAAGAACCAAGATGCCCTTCAATGGACAAATGGATAAAGAAGATATGGTTCGGGGCTCCTGGGTGGCTCAGTGGGTTAAGCCGCTGCCTTCGGTTCAGGTCATGAACTCAGGATCCTGGGATCGAGTCCCGCATCGGGCTCTCTGCTCAGCAGGGAGCTGCTTCCTCCTCTCTCTCTCTCTGCCTGCCTCTCTGCCTACTTGTGATCTCTCTCTGTCAAATAAATAAATAAAATCTTTTTTTAAAAAAAAGAAGATATGGTCCATATATACAATGGAGTATTATGCCTCCATCAGAAAGGCTGAATACCCAACTTTTGTATCAACACGGACGGGACTGGAAGAGATTATGCTGACTGGAATAAGTCAAGCAGAGAGAGTCAATTATCCTATGGTTTCACTTATTGGTGGAGCATAAGGAATAACATGGAGGACATTGGGAGATGGATAGGAGAAGTGAGTTGGGGGAAATCGGAGGGGCAGACAAACCATGAGAGACTGTGAACACTGAGAAACAAACTGAGGGTTTTGGAGGGGAGGGAGGTGGGGGGTTGGGTGAGCCTGGTGATGGGTATTAAGGAGGGCATGTATTATATGGAGCACTGGGTGTGGTGCATAAACAGTGAATTTTGGAACACTGAAAAAATTTAAATTAAAAAAAAAAATACAATAGTGACCAGACCAACTGCTATTAACAAGCTAGTGACCAAACTATAACTACAATCAGGGGTCCCCCCATTTTCCTTTTCTTTCTCTCCCTTTCTCTTCCTTATTCCCCCATTCCTGTTGTCCCTTGTCCTTTTCTCCTTTCCTCCTTTCCTCAGTCTCTTCTTCCATAAACAAGGAACAAAGCAGGAGACTACCTCATTTCTATGTATGGATAAACAGAGGAGATTTTATTAAAGCGAAATTTTGAAAAGCCAGAACACCAAGTTAACTAATTTAGAGCAGATACTTGACATAGGACTGAATTTCAAAGGACCTTAAGCTAAGCAAACAGTAACATGTCTATAGACAAGAAATCTCATGTTTTTCATATCTTTAATTTGAAAAAGATCCCCGGTTATATTAATGCCTTTTCACCCAAACTTTTAGAATAGAGGATAATATTTCTCCAATTTCTACACCTACTTTTTTCTTTCTCTCCCTCTTCCTCTTTTTTCACTCAGAATATTCTCTAATCAAATTCACACTGGAAAGAAGAATACTGAGCAATGTATTCCTCCGTTCATTTCAGGACTTTCCTAAATTCCCTCCTGATTTTTATCTGCAGGTTCACAAATGATTCCTAATCAAGTGCATATGGTGATATATCAATATCACCAATATATCATCAATCAATATATAAGGTGATATATTTTAAGTCAGTTCCAAAATGGAAAGCCAAAGGACTTATCCAGGGACTATCAGGGCAAGCAAGCATACTACTTTACTTAGATTGAAGAACTACTTGAGGGAACCATTAAAAAGCAGGGTCTAATGATAGTGGGAGTGGATGGCAACCCTCCCTCTTCCAACCAAAAGGCCTCTTTTGACTGTCACAGAACTTGAGTTTCTAAAATGATCTTTTATTAAAATATTTCCTTAGTTTTCCCTTTGTTGTCCCCAGTGCCACGCTGGTCATTATCCTAGTCCACATGAAGCAACCACTAACCACTTTGGCAACTGCCACACTTAAAATGAATGATCTTTGAATCTTTCTTCCCTCTTACTACATCTAAGCAACTACCAAATTGTATAGTTTCTATTCCTAAGGCACATCTCAGGTCTGACCCACTACTTTCTACTATCAGTCAGTCTCATTGTAGGGGGATATTATGCTTCAGTACAAAAAACAAAACAAACAAAAAACCCCAAACTATTTAGTCATAGTGTTCCAAGTATCTGATTCTAGTTCTTGAGTTACTTTACAATTTTGTAAGATATAGATAACCAAGAAGAATGCATAATAATTATCATCTATAATTGTGTAAATTCTGTCTGGTGAGGAGTCAATTTTCTTCCCCCCCCGCCCCCGCACCATGAGGCCAGTTTTACCTCCATTTGCACTTTTTTATTCAATATTCTTGATTCATGAATATGTCCTTTTTTTAATAATTTCCCCTTGAATTTATGACACTCACCAGTTTCATTAATAAGTTAAATAAAATCTTTAATATCTACTCAGTTTTATATCTGTATGATGTTGTGATTTTACCTTTTTAAAAAGAAGTATATTTGGGGGCACCTCGGTGGCTCAGTGGGTTAAAGCCTCTGCCTTCGGCTCAGGTCATGGTCTCAGGGTCCTGGGATCGAGCCCCACATCTGGCTCTCTGTTCAGCAGGGAGTCTGCTTCCCCCTCTCTCTCTGCCTGCCTCTTTGCCTACTTGTGATTTCTGTCTGTCAAATAAAAATAAAATATTTAAAAAAATAAAAAGAAGTATATTTTAACATCAGTGATAACACTGTCACTTCTTAACATTCAAGGTCATCAGTAATATGGTCCCTTTGGCCATCCTACTCCCCATGTAAACTCGTCAATACTAAAATAGCCTAAATCATTATGAGTACACGGTGGGAGCTTTTGTTTCCTTTTGCTGGTTCTTGGCCAAGACTATTCATCTGTTCAGGTCTTGCCTACCTCCACAGCTAGACCCCAGGACCACTGGGTGCATTGGACCACTGGGCCAGTCTTAATTTCATGGTCAAGAAAGTCCCCTGTGTATATATGTAAGTCTGGTTGCTGTACAGCCAACAAGTTATTCCTTACTGATAATATCAGTATTTGGGAATCTGGTTTTATGATCTAACCACTAGGTGATTCTGTCTGGACATAATGGGGATCTCTTAAGTGAGAGATGATGAAGAATCTGTTTTGTTAACCTTTTTTTTTGGTTTGTCTGTTTGTTATGTGTGAACTCAGCTCAGTCAAGAAAACATTTTACTCTCACTGAAAGTAGAACATCCCTTTGAGATCTGCACTTGTGGGTTGTCGTGGTTCTGTGTTTATTGTTAACCTAGGAGAGGTGGAAGAGCTCAAGCTGCAAACTCCCCGCAAGTCCAGGCCTCTAACTGAGAAAAACTTTTACCTCTCACTGTGTGTTCTCCCACCTCTGGAACATGTAAATAAATAATAAGGTCTCTCAAATCCAAACTGCTCCATTCTAACTGGTTCATAAGGGAAAATAAACACTCATGTAACTCTAATATTCCCAAATTTCTCAGAAAATTAAAAAAAAAAATGGACACGAAAAACTAGCCTTAAAAATTTCTCACAGGAACCTCAGGGTTAGAAGCAGTTTTGTCACAAGTTCATATAATAAAGTTGCATCTTTTACAATCTAGGTGAGTTTGATAACTTTCGGTTTGAAAATAGCTATCTGATTCTCCACTGGTTTTATCGGTGCAATTGTATTCCTTTCCTATTGCTGCATGATAATATTATCACAAACTTCTAGGCTTAAAGCAATACACATTTATTAACTCACAGTTTCTGTTGATCAATCAAAGCTAAGTTCATTAGGCCTACTGCAGGAAGGGATATCACCACCTTGAGAGATTCCAGTAATGCCTCAAAATGGGGAAATTAGGGGAGGATAATTATAGGGCTCGGGGATCTGGACTTAAGTGGTTGAAGGTAAGTTTGTCAAGACAGAAAACTAATTGACACGGGGGACAGTCCTTGACATAATAGTTTAGGATTGAGAAATATAGCATGGTCTGCTTCTTGACATGAGTCTTAATAAGTAAATGTTTTTTTTTTTTTATAAGCTACCTATTTGGCCAAGGGAGCAATTTATTATCCTGATAGGAAACAGAGCTGTTTGGCCAGATGAACAAATCATATGGATAAATTGCTTTTTAGGAATTTCCAAAAGCAGGTAGTAAAATTGTTTATTGGTTTATATCTTTATCCTCCTGAGCAAAAATTTCCTGGAACAAGTATTATTAAGTCAAATTGATACAGGGAATCTCAGCTCTCACTCACAAGCTAAGTGAATATAAAGGGCCTAAATTCTTAAATTTTAATTCTGATAAATGATTCTCTAAGTTGTAGCATGTCCACTTAAGCAAGATATTTAAGTTTAAAATCCTGGGCTACTCTTAAATGAAGCTATTTAATGCCTAACCTTAGACACTTAGACAATTTCTAGGTGAACTATAATACTGAAATGTGGTCACTCAATGTATTTTTAATATATATGCTTTTGTTTCTTACAGTGGGTATATTTGTTGGTCATGTTAATGCTTGCGTTCATTTTGCTAATTTAAAATGCAAAAATAAGTGTATGTGACTCTAGAGAGTTTTATGTGTGCCTTCAGGAGTTTTGCCAATTTGCTAAAGTATACTATAGATACTACTACATTTCCCTTCCAGTTTTCTCTATGAAATACAAGTTAGCTAATTTGACTGAAAGTTATCATCCATAGAGGTAATCAAAGACCAGACCAAAGCAATTGTCGCAGAAAACTATAACTATGAATACAAGGCAATGGAAGGGCACATATGGCCCTTATCACTACATCTCTATCTTTGGGGTAAATACCGAGTAGTGCAATTGCAGGGTCTATTTTTAATTTTAATAATTTTTAATTTATTATATATATGTTAAATATATTATGTTTATTATAATATTTATTAATTTAATAATTTTAATAGCTCTATTTTTAATTTTTGTGGAATAAATATAATAATATAAATATATTATATTTATTATAATATTTATTAATTTAATAATTTTAATAGCTCTATTTTTAATTTTTTGCAGAATCTTCACACTGTTTTCCAAAGTGGCTGCACCAACTTGCATTCCCACCAACAGTTTAACAGGGCTCCCCTTTCTCCACATCCTAAACAATGAATCTTGGAATGCTGGGGGAAAAAAAAAGAGATCCTAAACAAACAAACAACCAACCAAAAACAAGGCAATGGAAGGTGTTTTTGTTTTCAAGGAAAGGACAGTAGCTTTGTCTTAAAAAATTTGGTTCTTCCAGGGCGCCTGGGTGGCTCAATGGGTTAAGCCTCTGCCTTCGGCTCAGGTCATGATCTCAGGGTCCTGGGATTGAGTTCCACATCGGGCTCTCTACTTAGCAGGGAGCCTGCCTCCCCCGCTCTGTCTCTACCAGTCTCTCTGCCTACTTGTGATCTCTCTCTCTCTCTCTGTGTCAAATAAATAAATAAAATTAAAAAAAAAAAAAAACAAAACATTCCAGAATGTAAAAGAGGATTGTGTGAGACAAACATTTGATACAGAAAGTTATAGTTGGCAGAAAAAAAAAAGCAAACTATTTGTCTCAAACTGCAAGCTAGGAGCCTGAAAAGAATAAAATGTATTCAAGTTTTGACAAAGTTCACTCCGTTTTGGTGGATTTATTTGTAAGATAATTTAAAAAAGTAAAGCAGGGAATTAATGAATCCTTTATTAATAGATAGAATATTAATGCTAAACTAGAATTTGATTTTTTAAATACTAAAATGACAGTTTATCTTGAACTATTTGTCCTTCTCTTAACAAGGGATAGTAAATAGTTATTCTTTCACATTCTCTGTGATCTGTCTGCATGGCAGAAATTCCATATCCCATCAAAACAATCTTCTGTATTTTGTGCTGACTTTGTTAAGCCCTTGATTATCAAGCAACAAGAACATAAAGTTCCACATTTCTGAAATATCTAAGATTCCTTTCAATTGTGTTACCTTCTTGTCATTTAGAATACTATATTGTCACTTTGAATAAGAGGTAGCCAACTTATAGTTTCTCAGGCACACCTGATCCTGTCATAATCAGTGATCTAAAGTACTCTGATAACTCTTTTGATTTTGCTTTCCCATGATCATATCCCAGATTTGGAAATATTAAAATTTCAGGATTTTTCTTGTAAAAATCCTTTTCATGTAAAACTTCTTTGAAAATTTCCCATAAGCCTCCTAAAAGTTCATGAAGATTTGTTGTTTTGCCTTATAAAAGAAGTGATGCCCCAAATAGTTGTTTTCTGTATTTCCTTGATTAGCTCAATATTACTGTAAAAACTAATCAAAATAGCAGTCAAAATAAAAGGTAAGTTTTATAGATAAAATAAGACTCACATACAGGTTTCTGAGATTGTACATATAACAGAATGAATAAAAAGGTCCTGGAGATCTGTCAGCGCTCTCACTAATCATAATACAACCTTATTCCTGGGAAAAATACTAATCATATTATTACAAAAAATTATGTCCTGCACTCAATACAGATTGTATTCACTTCAATTTTGGCATTGTTCATTACCAATGGTAAAATAACTGTAATCACTTAGTCTTGTGATTCCTGTTATCTTCTGAAACTTGCCAAAAGGTACGGAAGTTAACATTTGTATCTTCACCAAAGAAAGACAATCTCAGAATTTCACAGAAAGAACTGTACTGTGTTCTTTTAACTGTTGATATCAACAATTGGCTCAGGAGTTGCAACTCTAGAGCGTAGAGATAACACTGCCTGCGCAGTTGTCAGGTATATGTGGGAATGGTTGGGATTTCCAAGACCTGTTCTACTTCAGAAACAGATGACTTCACAAAAGCAGCCTGATGACCCAAGATGTAGCAGAACAAGAAATAAATACATAAATGAACAAAACGAACTAAATTTAATCATAGATCCTTGGTTTGGAATACTGATGGTAGTTATTTGTTATCTATTTTCTGATACTTGTATGAAGAAGTCCTTTCTTTTACTTGTTAACTTACCTCTAACTCTCTAACTCTCAACATCAAGTGAATGTTTTAAAAATAGCTTCTAAGACTTAGTGCCTCCTTCATAATTTAAAACCAATTGTGTATACTGAGCCTCTATATCTTACATCAAAATAAAGTTACCTGCATAGAATTAATAAGAAACTGTTTTCCTTTCACTAGTATCAAATTCTTATAAAAAAATTTTGTGTTACCCCAACAGAGAGTTTACTGCCTTCAGTTGTGACACATCACACAAGGTCCTAACCGGAGAGTCATATATGAAAACAGGTGACATTTTATCAGTTATGAAAATTCCATCATTAAGGAGCAAGTATACTTCATGTGTAAAAGCAAGAAACGATAAACCAGGTACCACCCAAGAACACTGGTCTGATACCTGTTTTTTGGTTAAAGCTTCACAGATCATAGGCAGCATCACTTACTGGCTAGACAAGAACTAGAGTATTTGGGACTTCAGATAGAAAGGAATTCTCCGGAATCAATAAGCAATGAAGATGAAATCTTGGGACAGGAGGAAAAAAAAAAAAAAGATGCTTTTAAATAACTGAATCCTATATCCCTTAATGAAATTATTCAGCAGCATTTAGTTCTTTGCCCTGGATAGCTGCTCAATACTGAATGCTGAAGGAGGCACATATGGTTAGTTAATACCTTTTGCTGAACTATGTAAACAAACACAATAAAACCAGACGTGTGTGTGTGTGTGTGTGTGTGTGTGTGATCAAAAACAGCCTCTAAAGGTTATTTATGATCAAAAGAATACATTATTAAGCAAAATTATTTAAAACTTGAAATAAAGCAAAAAGGTGGGTGGCAGGACCTTTCAATAATGTACTGGGGTACCACTTAACAGATTAAATCAAGTATTATTTAATTATCATCTAAAGGAAGGTATCTGTGCTTGACTATTTTCTATTAAACACCCAGTCTCTGTGACATACACCTTAAGTGATAGATATTGACTGGTAGAGAGCAAAGTGAAGAACAATGGCTTGTGAATTTACCAGTGACAATGAACTTTGAAAGAAGAAAGAATCTTTTACTGAGCATCACCTAAATGTCAAAAACTATACATTACTCATTACTCATAAAAACAATCTTGAATGATAGGTATTATTATCTTCATTTTACAAGTAAGAAAGTTGAAGTTCAATAGGCAAAATGATTTGCCACATTATTTAGCTAGTAAATGGTGAAGCCAGGTGTCAAACCCTGAACATTCTTTCAAAACCTACGCTCTTGTACATTATTCTACCCCCGTAGTAAAAACTTTTTTCCTAACGACCACAAAGTTAGACCTGCCACTTCTGCAAACCACAAATGATATCTAAATGTCACCAAAAAGAAAAATATGATAGTTAAAAAGGCAGAATTTCATGATGGGAAATGTAAGTATATGTTCTGTGTGCATAGAGTAAAAGATCTATGAGTCATCTCCTGCAACCCACTAAGTGTTTCGTTGAAGATTGCTCTTCATCATCTAGCTAGATGGCAATTAGAAGCGTGTGAGACAAAGTATCCCTTAGGAAAAACTGGCTCAAGAATAAATCATTTAAAGTGCTTTACAGACGTTACCTAATACATTTTCACACATCCCTGTGAGCTACACAGCCCCACACAAAAAGCGATTCTAATTTGTTTACGGACCTTCAAAGGTGATACAGTGTAAAGTGGAAGGCCAGGATGCTACTAACAACATTAGACTTACCTGAGGCCTAGGGCAGTTTTGGCCATTTCAGCTGAAACACCACTAAGTTAATTAACCTCTATTGTTTTCCTTAACCTGCTTAATGAAAATGTCAGTACCATTTGGGCCAGAAGGCTGTGAAACCAGGCAGGTCGTTTAGTGTTTTTTTCTCCCCATCAAGCTGCTCCATTCTGATCTGATCAATGGTTAACATCCTTCACCTTAGAAACAGTGGGAGATATTCATATTCTCCTTCCCTAAGGGACAAGGTGCCTTTTAAAAAGCAGTGAACTGTGAATTTCCAGCTAATTTAAACAACTCTTCTACAGAAAGGAGAATTTGTCTTAGCCTTTGAGGAAGACACAGGACAAAATAATTGTTACACTACCATCCCTCTCCCCACTTTATTTTTAAAAACTGTTTACACAAAAAATGTTGATTACACCTGGAAAAAAAAAAGTGTACAACTTGGAATGGAGTGGGAGATGCATTTTTTTTCTGCCCTAGAGAAAGGGTGTTTGAGAGTGGTGGGTGCAGCAGAATTTCATACATGAAAATTTAGTATGTACTATATTTTCTGGGTTTCAATTTTTAAACATACTTCAGTGGAAACAAGAAGACACTGAAAACAATGTTATGATAATCTTTCCTAAGCTTGTTGCCACTTCAGTCTCCCCCATGTTGGTAATGATCCCTGAAGCCACCACTTAGTTGCTCAAGCCAGAAACAGAAGTCACACTTGGTTCTTCCTCCTCGTCTCTCACATACAAACCATCAGCAAATGTTGTCTATTTTACCTCTAAAGTTTGTCTCTAATCTGTCCACCTTTTTCTCATTTCCTCTGATTTTACCCTTGTTGAAACCAGGAAAGTAATGAGAATCTAAGGACAGGTAGTAAAGAGCTTTCTCAGAAGTACAGACATTTGGAAACACTACAATTGGAGCAGTAGGAAAAAAGACAGAAGCTGGAAAAGTGGGAGAAAGATAACACAACTGGGGTATGTGGAGAATTTAGACAAAAATCTGCCCAGAAACCTGAGGTTGTCTCTCACACATCTCCCAATCTGAACACAGGGATAGATGTAAACATAAGGTGCATTCACAATACGTTTGTTATATTTAAGACTATAATATCATGTTTGAAACTTTTACCTTATACAACTTCCAAATGATTACTGAGATTTCTGTATAATTTTTTCCAAGGTGAAATCTTCCAGATTCAAAAAAATGCAACTAAAAACATATGATAAGGTAACTGAGGAATAGTTTAGAATTTCTTATTCTTTTTTGTATCAGTTTTTGAATACTTGAGTAAACACAGATTGGATATTTGAGTTTTGTTTTGGATACACTCAACTTCAGAATCCAAATGCCAATATTCGAATTCACTGTAATAAAAGTAAGTTTTAAATCTACCATAGAAAATTATTCACTTGTCCAAACAAGCTAAAATTCAGTTTGGAAAATATTTATCGATTCCATAGTCTCAAAAATTTTTTTAGAAGAAAGGTGTATCAATTTTCTCCAGTGTTCTTCATTAAATGACCTTTAATTTAGATTTAAGAAACATTAACTATTTATTAAGTTCAAGGCATATTCATGTATCAAAAGATAATTTTTAGAAGAGGATACAGCATGACTTTCATACAGATATAAAATGAACATGTGTCTAAGTTTTTATTTACTTCATTAATTAATGAAGGAACCAGAAGATATTACAATTGGTTCAAAGGAGAATTAAAAGAACCACACATATATGGCATTAGGAATGGTGAAATAAATTTGCTTAACAAATGTAAAACTTCAAAACTGCTCAATATCCACAGAGCAATAATCAACTGAATCCCAATGAGATACAATTTGCATTTCTATGGACAAAAATAATTTGCATTACTATAAGTATTATATAACTTAGAGCAATGTAAAATAACTCAAAGACAATAAAAGATTCAGAGACCCGATAGAAGCAGATAATCTGGACAATGCCTACTTTCCCATTGAAGACAACCACAATATCTTGGACCGTTTCTAAGTCTTTCACAAGTTTTCTCTACAAAATACAAAAAGTACTAACTCCCTGTGCCCCAGTGCATAAAATCTAGAAGGAGGGGAATGAAGAAGACAAAGATAAACATAATAACTGAATAGATTATAAAGCACAGTGGGATGTATCCCAAAAGACTGAGCTGATAATTTCCCAATATACACAATCTGCACAAGCACAGAAGATATCTGTTCTGATTGGAGGGCGCCTGTGCTGGGTGCATACTTAAGCACAGACAGAAGCAAAGTACCATGAGAAATCCGAGAAAGGAAAGAGTTATAGTAGCCATAGGCTTACTTCATGGACGAGACAAAATGGGGCAGTCTTTAAAGGAGAAAATTCTTCTGATTGTGGTAATCATTTCAGAGTCTGCATAGATCAAGTCATCACACTGAACACTAGAAATATAAACAACTGTCTCTGTCAGTCACTCCTCAACAGAGCTGAAGTAGGGAAAAAAGAAGACAGGTTTTAAACAAGCAGAATGTGAGGTACAGGGAAAAAAAGTATTTTAAGCAAAGGTTAGAGGAGGAGCAAGGTGACAGATATATAATGTTCCTGGCTTGAAGCTTAGCATGGTTGAAGGAAATGAGAGCTAAATAGAAGACATGGTGGTTTAGGCCAAACCACAGACAACCCTCAATGTAAGAGTATTGGAATTCTGTGTGTACGGACAGGGAACTCCCAAAGTTTTAAGCAGGGAAATGACAAGACCAAACAGAAGCCTCAGACAAATAACTCTAGCAGCAATTAGCAAAAGAAAGAGAGAGAGAGAGATTGAAAAAGTGAGCTATTAGAAAAAGGAGCACTAGGAATCTATTGCAATGGTCAGGTTGGAGCCTGAACCAGAGCATTCTGGGAGAAGGAAAGAGCCTAAGGAAGCCAGAATAAGCAGCATACAGTAATTCACTAATTAAATGATCTGGGGTTTTTGACTGTGCACTCAATATTCATTAAAATTTGAGCATACACCCCTCCAACTAATGCATATGTATTTAGTCATAAAAAATGTACTGGTCTATTAATAAACTAATATAATACATGTAATTTGAAACATTCATACGTGCTCACAAACTTTTTTTGGTCTTAAAGACAGTGGTTTAATTCGTGTTTGGATGCTTAACTTCTAAATGTCTTGTTAATTTCTATGGCTTTATATTAGTAGTAACTCACCTCCAAGCACCACAGATTTATAGCAAGATCTGTAGTTTACAATGAGCAAATGTAAATTCTCATTTCAAATAATTGGGATAACTTCAAAATTTTTTCTGATTTCTTACAGAATTAAATTATCCATGTCTACGTATGTCATGGATGACACATAATCTATGTATATATCTGATATATCTATATGTGTGTATATGATAGACTTTTTTTTAAAACAAGTAATGTAGTTGATGAAAAGCTTGTTATTAGCAGAAGATTCCATTCTATACATTCTTGTTTGCTAGTGCTTTCATAATTAGAATCATCTTCAATTCACATTTACCATAGGGATTTTTAAGTCATCTTCTATTCTGTGAGTTTAAATAAAAGTAGATAATACAATCTGTCAATCCATTTGCTAGGCTTATAGGTACAATATGCTTAAAGTCAACAAGTAGGTGAGCTATTGCTGATCTCTTCACAAATGTGAATTCCCTCACTCCCCTCAAGATTCCTCTCCATGTGCACTTGACATGACTCTACATACAGAACAAGTTAGAGTACCAGGAAAGCACTTACATGAAATAGTAATAAAACCTTATTTTATTGTAGTTAGGAATATTGAAATAACTTCCTAGATCTATGATAAGCCATTCTGCCCAGACATGCCACATCAGCAAATCAAAAATTATCTAAGTTTAGTGTCTCTGTAAATGCCCCCACTTAACCAGAAATGCAGTGAGCCAATATGCAAACATCAAGCTAGCTCTGGACCTTATACTTATTTTCTTGTTTTCATTCCCAAATTGACTATGTGATGCCAGTCAATTAGATATTGTCTCTTTTTCTCTTCCTTGGTTCTTTATTTTTTTATCCAATAAAAATTCCTGGTCTTCCACCACATTTTGCAATTCTGTGAAAGGAGCTATCCATTTCCCAAGGTGTTAAGTGAAGTTTGTTTTTATCACCTGAATTATCTTTTAAAATCATTTTTAACAGGAATTCACTAGAAATAGAAGTTTTAGTACTTTGTTCTGACTCTCCAATGGCTCATCTGTGATCACACACCCAACTAAAAACCCATACTTGCTAAGGCAGAGGAGAAAGATGAGTCAAAAATTAGGAGGCATAGGGCGCCTGGGTGGCTCAGTGGGTTAAAGCTTCTGCCTTCAGCTCGGGTCATGATCCTGGGGTCCTGGGGTCGAGCCCCGCATCGGGTTCTCTGCTCAGGCAGGGAGGCTGCTTCCTCCTCTCTTTCTGCCTGCCTCTCTGCCTACTTGTGATCTTTGTCTGTCAAATAAACAAATAAAATCTTTAAAAAAAAAAAATTAGGAGGCATGACTTGAAGACAGTAGAGTCAGTAAACTAAATGGTAAACATAATAGAATGAATGGGTTTCGAAGTTATACAAAACTGGTTTCCAACACATTGAACCTAAGGTACCAGGAGATACTCAGTGAAGCTATCCCTGAGATATATGAACGAAGTCTAGGGCACATGAGAGGAATCTAAGTTGCATGCATGGATCCAAAGTGATAGTTGAAGCCAACTTGCAACATAAGTTTCCCAAGAAGAAAAGTAAGCAAACAAGCAAACTCTGAAAAGTACTTACATATAAGGATTTGAAAAAGCAAGAGGATTCTTCTTGGAGATGCGTGAGAAAGGAGAGAGAAAAGGCTGTAATGTCATAGAAGTCAAAACGAAAAGATTTTAAGAAAGCAAATATTCCAACAACACTGCTCAGGGAAGAAGGATAAAGCTAGAATAAAGATATTGGATTTGGTCATTTAGGATGTGGTTGACATTTGAACAAGTGATTTAAGTTATAGGAGTAGAAGTCAGTTTTCAAGTTCTTAAAAATCAATTAAGCAGTGAAAGAAAGGAAGAAAAGAAAGAAAGAAGGAAGGAAGGAAGGAAGGAAGGAAGGAAGGAAGGAAAGAAAAGAAAAGAATGAAAGGAAAGAGGGTAATCACAGATTGTTCCTTCAAGAAGTTCGATAGGGGGGCACCTGGGTGGCTCAGTGGGTTAAAGCCTCTGCCTTCGGCTCAGGTCATGATCTCAGGGTCCTGGGATTAAGCCCCACATCCGGCTCTCTGCTTGGCGGGGAGCTTGCTTCCTCCTCTCTCTCTCTGCCTACCTCTCTGCCTACTTGTGATCTCTATCTGTCAAGTAAATAAATAAAATCTTTAAAAAAATAATAATTAAAAAAAAAAGTTTGATAGGGAGAAGAGAGATTGTGTAGTGAATTAAGAAAAGTGTTTTAAGTTGGAAACATTTGAGCTTATATGTAGGGCAAACAGTGAAGAGGAATAAATTGAAGATAGAAATAAAGAAGGGAAACTTATGAGACCAAGTTCTCAAATAGGGATATACCAAGATACAGATGAAAGAGGCAGCTTTAGGAAGAGAAGGGAGGAATTTTCCAAATCTGAAAAGAAGTATAGTTAATAATACCATATTGGGTATTTCAAAGTTGCTGAGAGAGTAGATCTTAAAAGTTTTCATCACAAGAAAAAATCTTTTAATTATGTATGGTGACTGATCATTGTGTAATACTTCATATATAAATATATATAAATGTCAAATCATTACATTGCACACCTAAGATTAATATGTTAGATGTCAATTATACAATAAAAAATTAGATCAATATAAACTAATGAATGGATATAGTGAAACAAACAGTTTATACCAGAAGATTCTCACCTCAAAATTGTGCTCCTCCTACTGTTCTGGCTGCTCCATTTCGTCTCCTTTTCTTGTCCTCTTTATCCCCATGACCTCCTGTGGTAAAATGAGAAATAGATATTTGATTAGAAGAAGAGGGATAAATGTTGTAGTTGTTTCTGTTTTTGTTTTTAAGTAATGCACATCTGTAAGTGTTCCTATCAGATGATTTCTCGTTTTATCAGATTATTAGGGGGTGAGGTAACCTGCAGAGCATTACTAAACATTCTGGATGGTTTAGGGGTAGGCAAATCAACATGGAACCACTATCTAGTTTTTAACATCATCAGATTTGAGCTTTGAAAAGTTCAGTCTGGTTAGAGGTATGGCAGAGAAGCAGTAAGATTGGATTTTTAAGCCAGAATTGAGGAAGATAAGTGAAAGGAATAGGAAATTCAGGCAAGAAGTCATGCCTTAACCAAGGCAACAGCAAGAGGCTAGAGCACAGGCCTCATATTTGAGAGTTATTTAGAAGGGAGAAAGGGAGTGGAGCCAGTGGAGACCTCAAAGTCAATTACTCTTTCTAGATACTTGTCACAGAAAAAAGAGAAATGTAGCAGTAAACACACAGAAATAGTCCATGAATATATTTCATTAAAAAGAGAAACTTATTGGTAGAAGGGAAATAGCCAGGAGAGAGGGAGAACTTAAAGAAGACACAGAGAGGACGATTGACATAGGGATGACTGATGGGAGTCATCAAGACCCCAAGGAAAGGGATGGGAAGAGATTTAAAGCAGAGGAGAGGGCTTAGCTTTAAACTAGAGGGAAGGAAGAACGAAGTCCACAAGCTATTTACAATATTTCAGAAAGCCTTCTGGAAATTGCAATTAAATAAAATGTCAAGTTTCTTTACTTTTGGCAGGCATTAAATCAATCCTGCGGGCCAACACTGGTTATCACACGCTGATCAGAAATTCTAATTTGCTGTTGATGACATCATAGAAATTGCTAGGATGTTATTGGCAGACCATATGCTGTTAGCAGAGTTATTTATCTGGTTTTTACAATATCTGATTTAATTCCTCCAGCATGTGATCAAACTTGGATCAGAAGAGTGACAGCCAAAATTAAGCGACCATTTCCAGGGAACAGTGCCTAGTGTTTGTACACTTATTTAACTTTATTGCTTATTAGCATTACATCCATGACAGTGATGTATGTGATTTCATTTAAGTGACAAAATCTTTCAAGATATGGGGTCCACGGATGAAAACATAATAAAAGGAGTTCTTGGATGAAAAGAGTTGGGATGACAAGATCTCAATAGTCCCTTCAAATCTTACATTCTATAATTTTAAGAGGGGTTCATAAACACAAGTTCAGGAATGGCTAAATGGGAAAGTTGTAAAGAATACTTGAAAACACCCCACCTAACCAGTGACTCACTTTAAACAAGGCAAATAGATAGGAAAGCAATGTAAATAACCATTGCATCTGGAGGGCAGCACAGGAGAGACAAAAAAAAAAAAGAGTGGGCGAGGGCTAACACTTAATAAAAGCAAAGGCATGCTTGCTTTATCGATAACCACAAAACATTAACCAACTTCAGGAGCAGGAATGACTGTCATGTGAGCACACTTTTTAATGTTTGGCGCATCCACCCAGCCAACCTTTACGTAGATACAAATGAAGAGCGAGGATCTTTTCCCCTCAACACCTACACCAAGCGAGGCTCATTCTGTACCTTCTACTCTGTACTTTGGTGTACCTTCGCCCACTGGAACTGGGCAATTTTTTCTTTTTTTTTTTTTAAGTTTCAAAGGAAATGGGCCAGGAAAGTAAGTTTAAGAGTTGACTGGTCTTCTTCGTGGGTTGGGTGCTTGGGCTATCAGCAATTTCAACACCTGGCGAGCGTCTGGGATCAGCCAGACTGACCACACGCCAGGAATATCACATCCACCTGGTTGGGGGGGGGGTGATGGGGGCATAAAAAGGCAAGGAAAAGGGTCTGTTGGGGAAGGGGGGAGTAGAATAACGTGACCTGTAGTTCTGTTACCTCCAACCTGGGCTCAGGTAGTGGCCAGAGAGACACGAGAAAGCCCCAGGACTCGCTTCTGGCCTAACTTGGACCCCTTGTCTCCTCTACTCACATCCTCATGTCCCTGCCGCTGCCGCCGCCCGCCAGGGCCCATGACCCGGTGACCCCGGAGAGCGGTCTGGGGCCCGCGACCCCGGAGCACTGGGCATCCGGACCCCCCTCGCAGGCGCAGCCGCTATTAAGGCAGGAGGCTAAAGGGGAGGAGGAGGAAGGGGAGGAGACAGGCGTCCAGGGCGCCTGGGGAACCGGCACTGCCGAGCAGGGGTGGCGAGGCTGGGGTAAAGCCGCCGAGGCGGCCGCGGCCGAGGAGGGGCAGGTGGAGGCCCGGGGCGCCGCGGCGGTGGGGTCAGGCTCCCCGGCGGGAGGCGCGGGTGGCGGCCGCGGGGGCTGGCGGCGGCTCCTCGCCTGGCTGCGGCGGCGGCAGCCCCAGTGCTGCCCCTGTGCGGCGCCCCTTCCCCGCTCCGCCGCGCACTGTTGTCATGGAGGAACCAAGATGGCGGCTCTGGCCTACAACCTGGGCAAGCGGGAGATCAACCACTACTTCAGCGTGAGGAGCGCCAAGGTGCTGGCGCTGGTGGCCGTGCTGCTCCTCGCAGCGTGCCACCTCGCCTCCCGCCGCTACCGAGGTGAGCGGGCCCTCCCCCTGCCTGGGCCGGCCGGGGGAGGAGGCGACGCGGCGGCTGGAGGCCGCCCCCCTCGCCCAACACACGCCCACGCTCACGCGTTCGCCCGCCCGCCCGCCAGCCCGCGCGCCGGGCCTGCGGGGAGGCGGTGCCCCCACGTGCCCCCAGGTGGCCCGGGCTGCGGGCCCGGCGCCCCTGGCCGACGGAGCGGACCCCAGTGCGGGCCGCCCCCAGAAAAGGGCCCGTGGTCCTGGGGCCCCAGAGCCGCCAGCGCAGCGGTCCGGGCAGCAGATCCGGGCCTGGCGCGAGCTGCTTTCGGGGTCCGAGCTCCTGCGCGACCTGGGCCGGGGGAGCCGCACCAGGCCCGGGCCTCGCATGCACCAGGTCGGACCCTCGGACCTCGGGGGCCAACCCGGGACGCCGAAGGCGGAGGCCGCCCGGCCAGGGGCACCTTTGCCAGAGTTGGGGTCGTCGATTCTGAGCCCTAGGGGTCCGGCTCTTTGGCTTTTGTTTAATCCAGCCTCTGCCCTGTACTGCAGAGCCGAGCTGTTGTTGGACAGCGGCAAGGGCCGCCTCATTTTCCTCTGCCGCCCGGGCGACAGCTGGCAAAAGATGCCCTTGGCCAAATGGAGGAGGTATCACCCAGCCTGTGTGATTCAGAAACGTTTAAAGGGTCTGGTTGCACACTTTTTACAAAGTAAATGCGCTGGGGCAGATAGAAAAGAAGTTACGGGTTGACAGGAGTCGAGGTGGGCAAAGAAGTTACGTTGGAAGCAGTTTGAAAGGAGGCCTTCGTGTGGGTTTTGAAATTGGTGTGAAGGGTAAAAGGAAATATGACCTTATTTCAAAACGAGTTATCTTTCAGTAATCAAGGGATATTTACTTGTCCTTGTTGATTGATTTTTTTTTTTTTTTTAATTTTCTCTGTTAAAATGCCACTAGGAGAGAGGCTGGCAAACTGAGGGAAATTAATAATGATAGGATCTTTTATTTTTGGCTCTTAGTATTATCGAAGCCATTATCTGGACAGCTCTGGGTGACTATGAGATTAATTGGTCAAGATGTATTGTGTAATGGACAGGTGCACATTTAACGCTATTCCCATTAAACTTCGCATCCACTTTTGCAAAATATTCAGTAAGTGGATTATTGGAATCTGAGCTCTGTTCTCATCCCAGGAGATCTTTCAAAGTGTAGGGTATTTTGAGCAGTTTTGCTACCTTTTTTCCTGCGAGGATTATAAATCTTTAGTACCCTACTGGATGAATATCTCCGTATATAAATGCACTGAATCGATTTTAAAAGATAAATTCTTTATACCCTTTGGCCTTTTTCTTTCACCCTCCTATAGGTCACAGCCATAGATCTGGCTGGGCTTTGGTTCATCCTGGGTGGATCTAACGGAAATCAGACACTTTCACATGTAAAGTGAAACTAGCAATGTTGATGCACTCGAGGTTGTTTTGAAGAAAATTTCCTAACTACTATTAATCATTTTATGTCTGGTATAAGATGACAGTAACCCAACTCGATTTTGTCTATGTGAAGGTAAATGCTCTAACTGTAGTGCTACAGTGCTAAAGATAAATATCTGGTCCCCCCCTTTTTATATTGTGCTTTTGTCTTTTGATAAGCTTGGGTACTAATTATTATAGTTAGATTCTGTATTTCATCCTTTCAAGATCTGTCATCAGCAGAGAAAACAATGTCAGATGGAACTTTATGAGTCAGTGTAGCAATCTGGGGTTGTTGATAAAGCCTCGGCCAGAAGCTAGTCATAGCTTCCGTAGGTGCTTCGGTGTCTTCAGTGTGAAGCAGTACACCTGGTGTGTGTACTTGCCCAGACTGAATGTCAAGAACTTGCGCCAGAGACTGTTTGGGAAAAATAATGATCCTACCAAGAAGTTTTTAGACATCCTCCTGCTTTGGCAGAGTCAAACTGAGTGAGATGTAATGTTCTTCACACAAAGATAACCCTACACTTGAATCACATTATCCTAAATCTTTAGAATAAGAAAGGGCTTTACATTAGATACAAAGGTTTATGCTTTATGTTAAAATCTCCAGTGTGTGGGTGTGCAGATGCCTCAGGCAAGGTAGAGTGAATGCAGCTCCAATACCCATCTTCAGTATCTCTTGCTTTACAAACTATCGAAAGGAAAGAAAGAATTAAGTACCAAAGAAAGTAAAGCTTGGTAAACATTACATGCTAACTTTCAGTACTTATTATATGCCAGATGCTGCTCTACTATGGGTTTTACATGTTTGAACTCCTTTTGTCTTTACAACCATTCCGTGAGGTAGATGAAATTACCATATTTCTTCCCACACCACCATTTTTGACATCTCTGTAATCAGGACAAATTCTTAAAAACTTTATTGCATGTCAAAGTTTAATTGATAACATTTTTTCCTAGTGTTACATAAAATAGTGATGTGTCTTATAATCAGTGGTCTTAGATCCAGCGAATTACGGTATTATTTACATTTTAAAGATGAGGCATGAGAGGTTAACTTGCCTAAGGACACACAATTAGTCAGTGATTGAGCTAGGATTTACAACCCAGTTAGTCCGCCTCATGCCATTAGGTTATGGACTGCCTTTCTCAGAGCTCCTTAGACAGTGGTGATGTATAGAAGATGGAGTGAGAAAGCATTTTCCAGAGGGACATGGATTAAATCATTTAGAAACACTAATTCAGCCTCACAGTACCAATCGAGTTTTTGTTTTCTTTTTCAAGTAAAATGGTTTTCTAAAAGTTGAATTTGTAAAACTTCAAAATCTGACCAACTTACTTTTTATTACCTATGTTTATCTTTTCCCTTCTTTCTAAGCTCCAGTCTCACAGTCTCAGTATGCTTTGCCCTTTTATGCATCTCACAGATACCTAATTTTCTCTGCCTGCAGTGACCTCTCTCCTTAAAAGAAAGTGCAGATTTTTCTTTCAGGGCTGATTCAAATGTCACCACCACAGAAATAAGAATTAGGAATCTAGTGTTTCTATAGCAATGAGTGCCCACTTATGTTGTATCATAGTAATTTGTATCCATCTTCCCCACACAAACTGTGAGCTTTCAAGGGCATTTTATGCATCTTTAAATCATCTGAGCTTAACATACAGAAGGAACTCCATAAACCACAATTGGACAAGTAGATTCTCAAAGTCCTTATTTCCTTAT
The DNA here is from genome assembly GCF_011764305.1 of Mustela putorius furo. Taxonomy (NCBI): domain Eukaryota; kingdom Metazoa; phylum Chordata; class Mammalia; order Carnivora; family Mustelidae; genus Mustela; species Mustela putorius. The sequence continues at coordinate 37,524,622 of NW_025421998.1, forward strand.
GTTTTTCTCCTTTTATTTGGTTCTTTTGGTTTTCATTGAATTTCATGTTCTAATAGTATGTTCTGATCTCAACTTTAGAAGATAGAGGGGTTTCTTTTATTTATTTATTTATTTATTTGCTTGACAGAGATCACAAGTAGGCAGAGAGGCAGAGAGAGATGAGGAAGCAGGCTCCCCGCAGAGCAGAGAGCCTGATGTGGGACTCGATCCCAGGACCCTGGGATCATGACTTGAGCCGAAGGCAGAGGCTTTAACCCACTGAGCCACCCAGGTGCCCCGAGGGGTCTTTATTATTAATATTACTTTCATATAAAGTGGTAGAATGACATTTTAAATAATAATCCTATTAACTATATTTTTCTGAATTTTCTCAATCTCTAACATTACTAAATCACAAAATGTCCATTAATATTGTGATTACAGATTAAAAACATCATTTCCATGACAAGAGGCCAGTAGCTATAGCCTTAAGGGTAGTTCCAATCTGGATAAATTTTAATTTTTTAATTGATAAAGTAAACTTGTCTCAAATGCCTTAATTTTCTTGAGATCTAATTCCTTTCTGTCACCAGGCATATTAAATGTGAATATTAAATATCATTGCATGTTTGGGAGAAAAGTGAGTTCAAAATTCAGAAATTAAAGTAAAAAGGAAGCAACTCTTGGTCTCTTAGCCTTTTCTCTCTTTGCCAGAAAGATCCTGATCTATATGACAGCATCTGTAATAGAGGCCACTCCTAGTTTGTCAAAGGAAAAATGTAAAAGGTGATTTTTCAACACAGACCAAAGTGTGACCTTGCTGAATTTTGGGCAAACAAACATTACACAAATCATGTTAAAAACTTTATGGTCTGATATTTTCATGGTTGGTAGTATGAAACAGATAGCTTTGGTAGGATGATTTTCCCAGTTAAGGTACAGAATGCCAGAGGTCTTCTATTCAAAGGGAAAAACAAGTTATGGTTTACTTAGCACATTAGATGTTTTCTTTAGTTGTTATATTTTGTTTCTCAGCCTTTTTTTTTAACACGTGTTTGTCTTTATACTTACTTGGGCCTGGCACGAGCTGCTGCTGGGGTCCGGGTCCAGGTTGTTTTTAGTATCTTTCTATTATAGAAAAATTATACATAAAAACCTGAGACTTTGGATTGACAAACAAAATGCTTATGGTTAAAATAATAGACTGAGGAGGAGGGCAGCCATTCATCTAGATAATCTTAGTTTTGGAGATAGCTGAAGTAGATAGTTCTCTCCCTTTAGTTGTGTGTGTGTGTAGTTTTTTTGTATTTTATTTTGTTTTGTTTCTAGCTTGATTCATCCAAGCACTTGGTAACTTGCATCTCATACTGGTTGTTTTAAATTATGAGACAAATGAAAATAATGACTGGGATTTTTTTGTTTTCTTTTGTTTGGGGTTTTTCTGGGTAGATTTTGAAAGGGAAATATGTGCCAACAGATATTTATGTATACTTAGTATACATGATAAAGATGTGGGACTTAAATTTATTTTAACATCTAGATTACATTTAGTGATTTGGTCCAAAAATATCTCTCAGGAAAAGGGAGCTTGTTTCAGAGTCTGGAGTTTTGTGGGAGTTTTCTTTTTTTGATTAGGTTGATTTATTTTCAATTAGATTAAATAATAGTTATTATCACCACTATTTATATTATTTTTCAGACAAGTATAAGAAAGTCTCTTTTTCAGTTGTCTAGTTAGCAGTTCTTTTACTTTTCTAACAGTTCTTTATATTAGATTCTATCTATTGAAATAGCTGATAAACATTCTGTCCTCTGACAGAACCTCAACCAGTACTATACAGAGGCTATCGATTTCAGATACATAGATTACTAAAAAAAAAAACCAAAAAACTTTGCATCATAAAATATATTAAGAAGCATCATCATCAACTAGCATTCATTAGCAAATTTTCTTTCCTGGAAATACCAGTAGTTTCTTTTTCTTTTCTTTTTTTTTTTTAAGACTTTATTTATTTTGAGAGAGAGAAAGCACAAGCAGGGAAGTGACAGGCGGAGGGAGAAGCAGGCTCCTCGCTGAGCAAGGAGACCCACGCTGGACTCAGTCCCAGGACCCTGGGATCATGAGCTGAGCTGAAGGCAGATGCTTAATTGACTGAGTCACCACGTGTCCCAAGACCAGTGGTTTCTAAAATACGATGTTTCTAGTGACAACTCCAGATCTGTTTAGGGGGTGGGCGCAATATGGATTCGTCAGTCTATACCTGTTTTTTTTCCCACTAGCTGAACTACTAAAAAACAATGTGTGAGTGGTAATAGTGAGGAAAAAAGAACTCTGCATTTTTAAACACATTTTCTGATAGAGAAAAGACTGGTTATTTTAAGATGTTGGTATTGTACTTCCAACTTCATAAAACCATATTGAAAACCCTGTAGATACTTAACAAATAATATAATTCCATATACTGAAGGTGTGTTTCTGTTTCGAATTCTATTAAAAAAACAAAAATTAAATAACAACAAAAGGAAGGGAGATAGAAGAAAGAAAAGGAAGAAAAAGTCCACAGAATTAATGCCTAGTTATTTGCAACTTCTATTAAGTTTTTTAGAAAATACAAATTACTAACTTTTTGCTTGGTTTGTAGGTGTATTTAAAGAGTTAGAAATGCTACAAGTGTGGAATTTTCGTTCTAAACATTTACTAGATTTTTAATATAGAACCATTATAAAAGAATGAAGCAGAAGGATGTTCTTAGGAAAAAAACTTAATTGTGTGTTCTTATAGTCCTTTTTTTACTCCTTCTTGATTATTTATGTATCTTAATTTTGTTTTTTAGAACTAGAATTAGTTTTTAATAATTGGAAAGAATTAAGAACTGATTATTTATTGTTTTCTTACAGGGATGTTATTAAAAAATCTTTGAAATACCAAAAAAAAAAAAAAAAAAACCCTGCACAGGCTACATATATAATTGCAAAATTTTAATAATTTATATTTTTGCTTTCCCTATCCAGTTTTCTACCAGCACAACAATGCAGTATTTCCACTTTCTCTTCCTGTTCCATCTTAGAATTTATGACACTGAAATAACAGCACCTTCATTATTTATGCATAGCTATCTTGTATTTGTATGACCTTTTATCTATACATTGGCCAGATAAATGGATCTACTTTAAATATTGTTGGGTGTTCTCTGTCCCCATCCTAAATGGTTCAGTACCATTTTTGTGCCATAGTGTTCCTCTCTCCTGACCTTAACTCTTTGTGGCTTTTAATAAAGAACTAGAAAGTAATTTAAATAATACATATATTTTATTATAACCCCATGGCTTTTCTAAATATCTTGTTTTTCCCTTATCCATTTGACATATTTGGACTTTTTTAATACCTCCCACTCCCTTTTAAACTCCTTGAGTCATGTAAGTTAATGTCCAATAAAATGGCCAAAGGAAAAAGGGGGATCATCTCTCCCGTTTATACAAAACTGAAGGGTTTCCCAGGTGTGGAACTTTCTGTATGAAACCATGACAGCCTCAACCAAACTAGGAGGAGTTGGCTGGCTTATGAGCAGAAAGGAAGGCAAGAACATCAAGAGAAGTAGAGAGGCTGAATATTAATAATGTGAAATCTACATTTGTTATTGATACCGATACTATATGCCTTTAGCCACCATGTAGCTGACATAGTTCTAAGTCTTATCTTTGTAAATGATAACAGGGTAAAATTTGGTAAGCTCAATGCGAACTTCTTTTTTTTAAAGATTTTATTTATTTATTTGACAGATAGAGATCACAAGTAGGCTGAGAGGCAGGCAGAGAGAGAGAGGAGGAAGCAGGCTCCCCGCTGAGCAGACAGCCCGATGTGGGGCTCGATCCCAGGACCCTGGGATCATGACCGGAGCCGAAGGCAGAGGCCCTAACCCATTGAGCCACCCCGGCGCCCCCAGTAGGAACTTCTTAAATAAATCTTCTGTTTGCACATTTACAGAATAGGGCTATCATACTTCCTCACAGGGAAGTTGTGAAAATCAGGGAATAGGTGGTTTATTTTTTTTTTTAAAGATTTACTTATTTATTTGACAGACTGAGATCACAAGGAGGCAGAGAGGCAGGCAGAGAGAGAAGAGGAAGCAGGCTCCCCGCTGAGCAGAGAGCCCAATATGGGGCTCCATCCTAGAACACTGGGATCACGACCTGAGCCAAAGGCAGAGGCTTTAACCCACTGAGCCACCCAGGCACCCCAGGGAATAGGTTTATATAAAATATCTTCATTACTGCTTTTCCAGTTGTACAAATGGATTATACATTATAGTAATTGAATAAAGTAATTAATGAAGCCATTTCTTTTTTATTCCTTAAACTTTTCTTTTTCAAGTAGGAGTGGTAAACAGATACAAGGACTAGTTTGAGATCATGTCCCTAGAAAAAGACCTGAAGCAGAAGGCAGTTCTGAATATAGCATTTAAAAATATAGCATTTAGAAATTAGGAGTCCCTTCTACAGTGAAGCATCTGTCATTAGTGGCTCTTATCCTCTTGAATATTAATGTATTGATATTTACTGTGCTTCTCATGTATGAGTAATATCCACCTAGAACGTATAGTGAAGCATAGAAAACTTTGTATTTTTTCATCTCAGAGAGCTTACATGAGGTCAGATAATCAACATACAAAAATATGACTATTGTTTACACACTGTTTGTTGAACCATTACAGGCAATGATTCATGTGAATACCTTCTCTCAAGTGGCCGATTTCTCGGAGAGAAAGTTTGGCAACCTCACAGTTGTATGATGCATAAATACAAAATCAGGTAAGGTTTCTTCATTTTGTTGCTTGTTTTCTTTTCTAGCATGTGTCTTAATATCTAGTGGAGAGCGGTTACTGAAGCAAAGAAAATACTATATGGTACTTTTCCCTATGATGGTAGAGAATTGCTGACAGAGTGGGGGTGGGAGGGGAGGTGGGGGCGAGCCCAGATGAAGATTCCTGCCAAAAGCATTAGGGAAATAAATTGTCCAAGCTTCTTTAACTCGGGTGAGAGAGAATCAGGCCCAAGGCAGTAAGTAGCCTGTGAGTGAAGGACTGTTGCTTTAGGGCTTGAATATCTACCTCATGGAGTTATTCTGAGATGACAGATACAAAGCACTTAATAAACTTAGAGTGCCTCTTAAACACTTAATAAATGAGGATTGTAATTATTGATCATTGTAGAGTTAGTTTATCGTCCACAGGCTGGTTGGTTAAACAAACTGGGCCACCTATCTCTAAAGCAACATAAGTGTGTGTATGATAATCCTGTACTACTTTCTTCACAAACTATGTGCTTTGAAATGCCAACATGCTGATTTTATTACTGCAATTAATGTTTCTTTGTTGATTTCAGTGAAGCAAAGAATTGTCTTGTAGATAAACATATTGCATTTATTGGCGATTCAAGAATTCGTCAGCTGTTTTATTCTTTCGTAAAAATAATCAATCCCCAATTCAAAGAAGAAGGAAATAAGGTAAAACTTATCTATTCTCTCCATTAGGTTATTGTTTTAGAAGTTAACTAACTGGGTAGTTATAGGAGGAATATTCCTCTCCACATTAACAAAGAGAACTATAAAAGTTTTACTTTGGTTTTGGGAAAGATAGAGGGAAAAAGGGATGGTAGCCATAATGGGGAACATAATGGAGAACACAAGAAGAAGTGGTGGATAAGGTATTAGTAAACCTTTTATACCATAAACTACTAATTTTCAGAAATAGCAAGTTCTTTCAGTAGAAAAACATTTTAGAATTCCTTAGAACACTAAGAGCAAATATCCCTCATTCTTCTTTTCATATTTTGCCATATTTCTTTTTAATCGCTTAAAAAAGTGATAATAATCTTGTGATCTTTTAGCATGTACAATTTATGTCTTGCTTCTTTCCCCACCACTTACCATAATTCACCATATTATTATATAATCAATATAAGTATCTTCATAATGGCAATGTGTTATTGAGTGGATATATGTATAATTTTATATAATTTTCTTTTCTTTTTGTAATTTTCTATTTTTTCTTAATTTTACAATTTAAAAAAAGGACATTCTTGATTACATTTTTGCATGAAAACTCTGCTTTTTAGATTATTTCTATAGAATTGAATCTCTGTAATGCAAATATTAGGTTAAAGAATACAAACATTTTTAAAGCTACTGATTAAAGCACTAAACTATTTTAATTTACACTGCTATTAGCAATGTCCATCAGGACCTAATTTTCTGCAGCTTTGCTGGCACTGGGCAATTATACTGTATACATAAAACAACAATGCGACAAATTTCTGCTCTTTTTATAGAAAATTTCTGATTTTAAAAATGTATCTGTCTTTGAAAACTAACAAGAATGGATCTCCCTACATATATTTGTTAATTTGTTGATTAGTTAATATTTTGTGGATTACCTCATCTTGTCTTTCTTTTTATACATTTTTAAGTGATCCAAAATTCCAGTCCCTGTCTTCAACTGTGGATGATTGGGAGTGGGTGATAGCAGGGAGAGAAAAGTAAAATACAAGAAAGTTTAGAATTGTAGGGGGAATAGGTAATGATTTTATGATGAAAATCTGCTTGTTCCCCTCAATTAGCCCTGTGGTAAGGAGTTGAAAAGTGAGGGACTTCCCAGCTAAGTATGTATCTAGTCAACATAGTCACTACATCCTTGGGAACTATTCCTGTGAGAAGAGTCCATTGGCTATTCAAGATTTTGTCTGCTAGGAAAGGGTAGTATAGATTCTAAATTTGAACAAGGGTAAGTGATAAAGTCCACTATTCATTTATTTTGATATCTGTAATTGTATTTTTCATTTGTATTTATATACACAAAATTATACAGAAAGATTTAAACTATTTAATGATATGAGATTATCATACTTTTAAAGTAAAATACTTTCAGTGAACTTGTAAAAAGTAAAGAGATTTCTAACTTCAAAGAAGCAGTTTTAATATTTCTAGGCTAGTATGAATTTCTGAAAATTAGAATAATGGATTTGGCAGCAGTTAGTTAAAAAAACTATGATTTAGTTTACAGCCAAAAGTGGGTACAATATGGTACATTGTTTCAGAACCCTGGTTATAACACAAGGTTTCCAGTCTTTATTTTCTAGAGGTGCTCAGTTAACCCACAATTATCAAACAAGATACATTTAAATTTGTGTGCATTTAAAAAAGAAACAAAGACAGTTTGTCATAGTCTAAGAGAGACAGTTGCTGAGAAACTAGTTCAAACTGCTGGTGGAACATTTGCCAAAATGTATTTTACTTAGTTCCCTTGTCTAAACACCTTGAAGACAGAGATAGTATATTATCATTATTATTTTTAAAATACATTTCTTGTATCTTACAAAACCTGGCATATTGGAGAGGCTGATTATTATTATTTTAGCCTTGGTATGGGTATCTTTGGGAAGAGTAGGAGTATTGAAGATAATTCATTTGAATTTTTCTTCTCTGTGTTGAGGGAAAAAAAAAAAATGAGCTGTAGAACAGGACTCTTTTCTCAAATTCCATTTTGTGGAAGACTAGTTCTACAAAAAGCTCTGGTCAAATAAATTTGGGCAGAGCTGGACATCATATCTCCCTTTTAGATGGTTTTACTTTAGTCTGGGATATTAAAAACTTGAAGTCTTGCAGTAAATCAGACAAACAAACAAACAAGAAAAGCTCTGTTTGTGTTGCTTTCAGCCAGAGTGCAAACTAGATACTCTGGGGGCCCCTTGACCTCAAATCAGCTAGATCCTAGATTAAAAAATATATACTTGTTGATGTATTTCTAGACTTTGAGGAAATGGGAGACACTCCCCAGAAAAGGAACAAACCATGAGTCAAAACCAGAGACGGGAACAATAATAGCACTCAGTGGAGGTTCAGGCTGCCCTGAAGACAGATGCCAAAGGCTGCAATGCTTTGTATGTAGAAGGCAAAGCTTTGGGCCAGCAGATTTCTCAGTGGTAATATTGGAAGCCAGAGGACACTAGAATAGTAACTTTAAACTTCTAAGACAAAGGAAATTTCAATCTAGAATTGTGTACTGAGCATACAAATGTCTATTCTCAAAATTTAGAACATTTTCAGATAAACAAAAGCAGTAAGGGTTTACTGCTGGATAGATTTATAATAAAGGATTTTCTAAAGCATAAATGGAAGAAGGGAAATAATTCAGAAAAAATGATCTGAAATATAAAAAGCAATGGTTAGAGAAAATCCTAAGGAGGTATGTAAATCAAAAGTGTATAAAATTATATCTTTTTACACTTTTTATAAAAAGACCATATTAAAGAACTGGCTAATAATAGCATGTAAGTTCAGAGGGATATGATCACAAAGTTTTCTTTTTTTTTTCTTTCTTTTTTTTTTTTTTTTTAAAGATTTTATTTATTTGTCACAGAGAGAGAGAGGGAGAGAGGGCATAGGCAGACAGAATGGCAGACAGGGGCAGAGGGAGAAGCAGGCTCCCCGCTGAGCAAGGAGCCCGATGTGGGACTCGATCCCAGAATGCTGGGATCATGATCTGGGCCAAAGGCAGCCGCTTAACCAACTGAGCCACCCAGGCTTCCCAGATCACAAAGTTTTCTAAAGTTCCTCTTTATTCTTTTAGGTATTATCTTACTTTAGAACTTAAGTTAAAGATGATAGTAAAATATCAAGAGCAAGAGCTAAAAGGATAGAATTAGGGTGGATGAATTCCAAACCAGAAGAAGAAAAAAATTAAAACCAAACTCCTCTAATGCCAAATCTATGTCCCACACATACATAACATGCACACACATGTATATGCTCATACACATGTGTTCGTATCTACCTATACTAAACCATACATGTACATGTAAAAATCACTTTTTATATATATTCCACATATATTATAAAAATGTGTGAGGGAGATAGAAATCAAAAAGTGCAATGAGAAAAACATTTATAATCAAAATAAATGCAAATAGTCTAAACTTGTCAAGTAAACACAGATTTTCTGATTGGCTTTAAAAAGAACTTTCAGCTGCTTAAAAAGACATATCTAAAACAAAAAGCTATGGAAGGTTTTAATTTAAAATGAGAAAAGATTTACTAGACAAATAAGAAAGATAAGGCATATTAATGTAAGACAATAGATTGTAACGCAAAGTGTTATTAAAGATACAGATACTTTTTAATGACAAAAGTTTCAAGTCACTAAGATTTTACACTCGTGGGCATAAAATAAATTAACCTTAAAGTGTATAAAGCAAAATTAATATAATTACAGTGAAGAGTTGACAGATCCTCCTGAATAGACCAATATATCAAAAACCTCCCAAAAAACAAGAGCCCAGGACCTGATGGATTCCCTGGGGAATTCTACTGAACTTTCAAAGAAGAAATAACGCCTATTCTCCTGAAGCTGTTTCAAAAAATTGAAGCAGAAGGAAAACTTCCTGACTCTTTCTATGAAGCCAGCATTACCCTGATCCCCAAACCAGGCAAAGACCCTACCAAAAAGGAGAATTTCAGACCAATATCACTGATGAATATGGATGCTAAGATTTTCAACAAGAGCCTAGCAAACAGGATCCAACAGCACATTAAAAAGATTATCTACCATGACCAGGTGGGATTCATTCCTGGGCTACAAGGATGGTTCAACATTTGCAAATCAATCAATGTGATAGAACAAATTAATAAGAGAGGAGAGAAGAACCACATGGTCCTCTCAATTGATGCAGAAAAAGCATTTGACAAAATCCAGCATTTGTTCCTGATTAAAATGCTTCAAAGTATAGGGATAGAGGGAACATTCCTGAACTTCATCAAATCTATCTATGAAAGACCCACAGCAAATATCATCCTCAATGGTAAAAAGCCTGCAGCCTTCCCGTTGAGATCTGGAACACGACAAGGATGCCCACTCTCACCACTCTTGTTCAACATAGTATTAGAAGTCCTAGCAACAGCAATCAGACAACAAAGAGAAAAAAAAAGGTATCCAAATTGGTAATGAAGAAGTCAAACTCTCTCTCTTTGCAGATGACATGATTCTTTATATGGAAAACCCAAAAGACTCCACCCCAAAACTACTAGAACTCATACAACAATTGAGCAACGTGGCAGGATACAAAGTCAATGTACAGAAATCAGTGGCTTTCTTATACACTAATAATGAAAATACAGAAAGGGAAATTAGAGAATCGATTCCATTTACTATAGCACCAAGAACCATAAGATACCTGGGAATAAACCTAACCAAAGAGGTAAAGGATCTGTATTCGAGGAACTACAGAACACTCATGAAAGAAATTGAAGAAGACACAAAAAGATAGAAGACCATTCCATGCTCTTGGATCGGAAGAATAAACATTGTTAAAATGTCTATACTGCCTAGAGCAAACTATACTTTTAATGCTATTCCGATCAAAATTCCACCATTATTCTTCAAAGAGCTGGAGGAGATAATCCTAAAATTTGTATGGAATCAGAAGAGACGCCGAATCGCTAAGGAAATGTTGAAAAACAAAAATAAAACGGGGGGCATCACATTAGGGATGCTTCAAGCTTTGCTACAAAGCTGTGATCACCAAGACAGCATGGTACTGGCATAAAAACAGACACATAGACCAGTGGAACAGTGTAGAGAGCCCAGATATGGACCCTCAACTCTATGGTCAAATAATCTGCGATGGGGCGCCTGGGTGGCTCAGTGGGTTAAGCTGCTGCCTTTGGCTCGGGTCATGATCTCAGGGTCCTGGGATCGAGCCCCGCATCGGGCTCTCTGCTCAGCGGGGAGCCTGCTTCCTCCCTTCTTCCTCTCTCTCTCTCTGCCTGCCTCTCTGCCTACTTGTGATCTCTGTCTGTCAAATAAATAAATCTTTTAAAAAAATAAAATAAATAAAAATAATCTGTGACAAAACAGGAAAAAATATACAGTGGAAAAAAGACAGTCTCTTCAATAAATGGTGCTGGGAAAATTGGGCAGCTATATGTAGAAGAATGAAACTCAACCATTCTCTTACACCGTACACAAAGATAAACTCAAAATGGATAAAAGACCTCAATGTGAGACAGGAATCCATCAGAATCCTAGAGGAGAACATAGGCAGTAATCTCTTCGATATCAGCCACAGCAACTTCTTTCAAGATATGTCTCCAAAGGCAAAGGAAACAAAAGCGAAGATGAACTTTTGGGACTTCATCAAAATCAAAAGCTTCTGCACAGCAAAGGAAACAGTCAACAAAACAAAGAGGCAACCCACAGAATGGGAGAAGATATTTGCAAATAACAGTACAGACAAAAGGATCTATAATGAACTCCTCAAACTCAACACACACAAAACAGACAATCATATAAAAAAAATGGGCAGAAGATATGGACAGATATTTCTCCAATAAAGACATACAAATGGCTATCAGACACATGAAAAAATGTTCATCATCACTAGCCATCAGGAAAATTCAAATTAAAACTACATTGAGATATCACCTTACACTAGTTAGAATGGCCAAAATTAGCAAGACAGGAAACAATATGTGTTGGAGAGAATGTGGAGAAAGGGGAACCCTCTTACAATGTTGGTGGGAATGCAAGTTGGTGCAGCCTCTTTGGAGAACAGTGTGGAGATTCCTCAAGAAATTAAAAATAGAACTTCCCTATGACCCTGCAATTGCACTACTGGGTATTTACCCCAAAGATACAGATGTCGTGAAAAGAAGGGCCATCTGTACCCCAATGTTTATAGCAGCAATGGCCATGGTCACCAAACTGTGGAAAGAACCAAGATGCCCTTCATCGGACGAATGGATAAGGAAGATGTGGTCCATATACACTATGGAGTATTATGCCTCCATCAGAAAGGATGAATACCCAACTTTTGTAGCAACATGGACGGGACTGGAAGAGATTATGCTGAGGGAAATAAGTCAAGCAGAGAGAGTCAATTATCATATGGTTTCACTTATTTGTGGAGCATAACAAATAGCATGGAGGACATGGGGGGTTAGAGGGGAGAAGGGAGTTGGGGGAAATTGGAAGGGGAGGTGAACCATGAGAGACTATGGACTCTGAAAAACAATCTGAGGGTTTTGAAGGGGCGGGAGGTGGGAGGTTGGGGTACCAGGTGGTGGGTATTATAGAGGGCACGGATTGCATGGAGCACTGGGTGTGATGCAAAAATAATGAATACTGTTATGCTGAAAATAAAAAAAAAAATAAAAAGTCTAACCATAAAATGAAAGATGGATAAATTCCCATACCTTATGATTAAGAGAATCTGTTCATCAAAAGATACCTTACAGGGGTGCCTGGGTGGCTCAGTGGGTTAAAGCCTCTGTCTTCAGCTCAGGTCATGATCCCAGGGTCCTGGGATGGAGCCCTACATCAGGCTCTCTGCTTCCCCATCTCACTCTGTCTGCCTCTCTGCCTACTTGAGATCTGTCAAATAAATAAAATCTTAAAAAAAAATACCTTATAGAAGAAAAAGCAAGCTATGAACTAGAAAATATTTATAACATACATCCAAGACATACAAGGATTCAGAAAAAAAAAAAAAAGAAGACAATTCAGTAGGAAACAAAAGAAGAAAAGCATGACCAGGCATTTCAAAGAAGAGGAAACATAAATCCTAGTGTAAATCTGAAAGGTGTTTAAACATTTCTAATTTGGGAATTTCGAATGAAGATCATAGTGAGATACCATTATATACCTACTTTAGTGACAGAAATTAAATTTTACAGTGGCAAAAAATATGAAGTCTGTCAAGATTTATTAAAGATTCTGTATCTCAAACTGCTGGTGAAAGTATAAATTGTTAGAAACACTTCAGAAAATAACATCCAGTATCATGTGAGGGTGTACATTTGTATAGCCTGTGAACCTATAGAACTATTATTAGGGAAACTCTGATTATTCGTTTATTAAGAAACATACAAGAAGGTAACTATCAGTGCTGTTTATAATCTAGATTTGGTGCATTGTAGTAACTGGCCTAGACTCTACAAAAATAATAAACTTAATATTTGATATATATAAATACAATAAATTGATGTACAAGAGTTTTATTTTTTTTATTAACATATAATGTATTATTTGTTTCGGGTACCGGACTCTGATTCATCAGTCTTACACAATTCACAGCACTCACCATAGCACATACCTTCCCCAATGTCCATCACCCAGCCTCTCTCTCTCTCCCATCACCCTCCACTTCTAGCCACCCTCAGTTAGTTTCCTGAGATTAAGAGTCTCTTATGGTTTGTCTCCCTCTCTGGTTTTGTCTTATTTCATTTTTTCTTCTTTTCCTCTGTGATCCTCTGACTTGTTTCTCAAACTCCACAGATTAGAGAGATCATTTGATAATTGTCTTTCTCTGGTTGACTTATTTTGCTTAGCATAATACCCTCTAATTCCATCCACATCGTTGCAAACAGCAAGATTTCATTTTTATGGCTGCATAATATTCCATTATATATAGATTTTTTTTTAATTTTTACTTATTTATTTGAGAGAGAGAGAGAGTGGAGAGGTCAAAGGGAGAGCAGACTCCCCACCAAGCAGGGAGTCCGATGTGGGACTTGGTCCTGGGCCTCCAGGATCATGACCTGAGGAGAAGGCAGTTGCTTAACCAACTGAGCCACCCAGGCTCAGTTTCTTTTTTTATCTTTATCCATTCATCTGTCTATGGACATCTAACCTGTTTCCATAGTTTGGCTATTGTGGACATTGCTGCTATAAACATTAGGGTTCATATGCCCCCTCGGGTCACCTCATTTGTACCTTTCGGGTAAATACCCAGTAAGTGTAATTGCTGGGTCATAGGGTAGCTCTGTTTTTAATTTTTTGAGGAACCTCCATATGGTTTTACAGGGTGGCTGCACCAGCTTGCATTCCCACTAAGAGTGTAGGAGGGTTCCCTTTTTCTGCATCTTTGCTAACATCTGTTGTTTTCTGACTTGTTAGTTTTAGCCATTCTAACTGGTATGAGGTGGTATCTCATTGTGGTTTTGATTTGTATTTCCATGATGCTGAGTGATGTTGAACACTTTTTCATGTGTCTGCTGATCATTTGGCTGTCTTCTTTGTAGAAATGTCTGTTCATTTCTTCTGCCTATTTCTTGACTGGATTATTTGTTCTTTGGGTGTTGAGTTTGGTAAATTCTTTATAGATTTTGGATACTAGCCCCTTATCTGATGTCATTTGCAAATATCTTCTCCCATTCTGTCATTTGTCTTTTGGTTTTGTTGATTGTTTCCTTTGCTGTGCAAAGCTTTTGATCTTGAAATCCCAGTAGTTCATTTTTGCCCTCGTTTCTCTTGCCTTTGGTGATGTTTCTAGGAAGAATTAGCTGTGGCTGAGGTCAAAGATGTTGCTGCCTGTGTTCTCCTTAAGGATTTTAATGGATTCCTGTCTCACATTTATGTCTTTCATCTATTTTGAGTCTGTTTTTGTATGTGATGTCAGGAAATGGTCCATTTTCATTCTTCTGCATGTGGCTGTCCAATTTTCCCAACACCATTTGCTGAAAAGACAGTTTTGTGTTTTGTTTTGTTTTGTTTTTTCCCATTGGACATTTTTTCCTGCTTTGTCAAAGATTAGTTGACCATAGGGTTGAGGGTCCATTTCTGGGCTCTCTATTCCATTGATCTATGTGTCTGCTTTTCTGCTGGTACCATACTGTCTTGATGATTACAGCTTTGTAATAGAGCTTGAAGTACAGAATTGTGATGCCATCAGCTTTGCTTTTCTTTTTCAATATTCATCTGGCTATGCAGGGTCCTTTCTGTTTCCATACACATTTTAGGATTATTTGTTCCATTTCTGTGAAATAAGTTGATGGTATTTTGATAGGGATTGCATTGAATGTGTAGATTGCTCTAGGTAGCATAGACATTTTCACAATATTTGTTCTTCCAATCTATGGACATGGAATGCTTTTCCATTGCTTTGTGTCTTTCAGTTCTTTCATGAGTATTCTATAGTTTTCTGTAGTACTATGTTGAAGAGCAGTGGTGATTGTGGACAGCCCTGCCATGTTCCTGACCTTAGGGGAAAGGTCTCAGTTTTTCTCCATTGAGAAGGATATCCATTGTGTGCTTTTCGTAGATGGCTTTTATGATACTGAGGGATGTACCCTCAATCCCTACACTGTGAAGAGTTTTTGTTTTTGTTTTTAAAGATTTTATCCACTTATTTGACAGACAGAGATCACAAGTAGGCAGAGAGGCAGAGAGAGAGAGAGGAGGAAGCAGGCTCCCCGCTGAGCAGAGAGCCCAATGTGGGGCTCGATCCCAGGACCCTGGGATCATGACCCAAGCCAAAGGCAGAAGCTTAACCCACTGAGCCACCCAGGCACCCCTGTGAAGAGTTTTAATCAAGAAAGGATACTGTACTTTGTTAAATAATTTTTCTGCATCTATTGAGAGGATCATTCGATTCTTGTCCTTTCTTTTATTAATGTAGTGTATCGCATTGATTTAAATCCCACTTGGTCTTGGTGAATAATTCATTTAATGTACTGTTGGATCCTATTGGCTAGTATCTTGGTGAAAATTTTTACATCCATGTTCATCAGGGACATTGATGTGTAATTCTCCTTGGTGGGGGTCTTTGTCTGGTTTTAGGATCAAGGTCATGCTGGCTTCATAAAATGTGTCTGGAAGTTTTACTTCCATTTCTATTTTTTGGAACAGTTTCAGAAGAATAAGTATTAATTCTTTTTTAAATATTTAGTGGAATTCCCCTAGGAAGCCACCTGGCCCTGGGCTCTTGTTTGTTGGGAGATTTTTTGATTACTGCTTCAGTTTCCTTGCTGGTTATGGATCTTATGGTTTTGGGTGCATCTAGCTTCCTGGCTCTGATCCCCGGGAGCTCTGCCACACTTAGGCACCATGGTCTTTCTGTGACACTGAGGACCTGAGACCATACTTTCCCCACAATGTTTCCATCCTCAGCTTAGCCACTAGAGTGACATCCCTCACTGGAACAGACTTCTAAAAGTTCTACTTTTGTGCTCCACTGCTCTATCACTTGCTGGGAGTCAGCTGACTGGAGACTCCCTTCCCTGCAGTCTGTCTTCCCGTATATCACCTCAGATCCACTTCTTCACATGTCCTGTCTTCCAGAAAGTGGTTGCTTTTCCGTTCTTAGAATTGCTCCTATTCTTTTCTTTGATCTCCTGTTGAATTTGTAGGTGTTCAGAATAGTTTGATAACTATCTGGTTGAAAATTGGAACCAGACAAAATTTAGGTCTCCTACACCATATTGCTTGCCCTCCACTCAATGTAGGAAGGTTTTAAAAGGCCAGGAGTTGCTCTAGATTATAAATGATTAAAGAGACATGATAACTAAATACCTTATTTTAATTGAATTCTAGATTAAAATAGAAGAGTGGTAGAGAGGACATTATTATGAAATTAGGGAAATTTGAATGTGGACCATATATTAATATTTTATCAATGTCGAGTTTCTTAGGTGGGAGTATAGTATTGTGGTTATATAAGAGAATATTTATGTTCTTGGGAAATGCATGCTTTATGTATTTAAAGGTGAAATGCTGGGGCACCTGGGTGGCTCAGTGGGTTAAAGCCTCTGCCTTTGGCTCAGGTCATGATCCCAGGGTCCTGGGATGAAGCCCCACATCGGGCTCTCTGCTCAGCAAGGAGCCTGCTTCCCTTCCTCGCTCTCTTTCTCTGCCTTTCTCTCTGCCTACTTGTGATTTCTGTCAAATAAATAAAAATTAAAATTTTTAAAAAAATCTTTAAAGGTGAAATGCTATGTCTGTAGTTTATTTTCATAGGGTTCAATAAGAGAGAAGCAATGTATATGTCTCTGCAGAGAAAGACAAAAAACCTAGTACAGAAAATGTAAACAGTTGATAAAGGGTGATTGGGGTGTTCATTATAATTTTGTCATTTTGCTCCCAGTTTGACATTTTTAAGTTTGACATTTTTCAAAATTAAAAGTTGGAGAGCAAGCCAGTTACATGAAACAATATATCATTTAAGGATGTATATCCATGTGACAAAACAATATGATAAAAGAGAAAGCAAAATATAAATGAATTTCAAAGTAGTGGTTCCCTTGGGTGAAACAAGGAATTAAAAGGAGAGGTTCATGTAGATCACTCTGTCTTGGTAATGCTCTGATTTGTGCCATGGGCTCATGAGTGCTTATTTGTTTACTGTGCTTTGTGATTATATTTGTGACATTGTATATATCAAATGTTCCATTAAAATGGTAAAGGAAAAAAGAGAGAGATTGAGTTGAATTAACTGAGCTTTGCAAAAGGAGGAGAAAGAAAGTTCATGACATATTAGTTCTCTGAAGAAAAACCTCAACAAGGTCAGAATGGGATAGTAGGAGGAAAACACACGTGTGATTTTGTCTAAACCAGTATTTCCAATATATATGGGATCAAGGAACCTCTTTCATAGAACACACCTTAAAATACCATTGGTCCCAAGAGTCCTTTTGGGAAATGATGCTTGAATTTTAAATGTTAGCCTGCAGATAAAAGCAAGCTTTAGTTCACAGAGATATAAATATAAACTCTATTTGTCTGCTTAAATTAATGAAGACATTTCAACCTTCGTTTTAGGAAGAGAATTCGTTTCTTTATTTTATTTTACCTCCACCCCAGCCCACCCTGGATTTCTAACTCTGAAAGGATTTCTATTCTTTATATGGAACAGCTTGGTTACAAGAAGGTGTCTCCAAACCTTACTTTTTGTCTTCAATTGGACCACTTATGTCCAGTCTTCAACTGGAAACCCAAAATAACCTAGAGTCCTGGATGTGTGCTTTTGTTCAGACAGAGCTGGTACTAGTACACTGGTGAGAACAGACTAGTTGTTGCTGCAGCAACAAACCACTCTACAGTCTTACAAAATGCTTTTCTCACTTAGTGGTGCATGTGATAGGTGGGCTGGCAGGAGGCTTTGCTCTATATCCTCAATCAGGGATGCCTGCTTGTTGGAATTTGTACTTTCTTCTAGTTTTACCATTTGAAACATTCTCCCTCTGCAGTCTCAGCATTAGGTTAAGCCAGAGACTAGAGAATTGCCCTGGGAAGTGGAAGGTGACCCACATCACATCTAAGCACATAACATTGGCCAGAACTAGTCATGTGGCTCTTTCTAACGGGCGTCGGGCCTGGGATGGGGGTCGGGGACTGAGATGGGATCAGGAAATGCAGAGGAGCAAACCATCCCTGCCATAGATAATACTAGGACTAAACTGGAATGTGGCATTCTGGGCAGAAAGGTAATTTATTAGGCATGTTTACATATTTGTTTGCTTATTCGTAGTTGAGGTTTTATCTTTGAATTATATCATAAGTGTTAAAAATCACATAGAAACAATGTGGTATCACTTATTTTTTGGTATTCTATGCAGGTCTTTTCCCCTTCAGGTTGAATATAGTTAATTGAGATGTGGTGCATAAATTAACAAAAGTAGCTAAAGGGAGAATTGTTGACATAAAACTAATTTATACATGAATATTTATTTCTCTGTTCTGTGTTTTTTTAATGACAGCATGGAAACATTCCTTTTGAAGACAAGATTGCAGCAGTTAAAGTGGTAAGTTCATGTAATAGTAAGCTAAATGTTGTGTGAAAACTATTCATTGGTTAATTTATTTGTAGATCAGCTAATGCTTTGTGTATACTAAATTTATTTCAATGTATTTAGAGTAGATAAGAATAGCTAAAATGATTGAATAAATGGATGCACTGTTTTGTATAATAAAATGGAAAATTTGGTCTCTCAGATTTTTTTTTAATCCAGAAAAAAAAAAATTTTGTATGTTAATTTGAAACCAGTAGGTGTTCAGGATTAATACCAGTAAAAGAATATATGTGAATTTTCTGAATTTCTAGTTGC
The DNA here is from genome assembly GCF_011764305.1 of Mustela putorius furo. NCBI lineage: Eukaryota > Metazoa > Chordata > Mammalia > Carnivora > Mustelidae > Mustela > Mustela putorius. The sequence goes on from NW_025421998.1 coordinate 37,543,472, forward strand.
TGTGACTTCTAGGTACTGAGAATGCAGTGGGGATCGAGACAAAGATGTCCTAGACCTAATAGATTTTGCAAGTCCTTATAGTTCTCTACATGCATTAAATGTGGAGTAAGGTGGTAAAAAGGAGAAAATAGGACATTAGGAATGTACAAAACAAGAATTAAAAAGTTTCTCCCTTGAGAAAGAGATGTTTTAACTGAAGCTTCAAGGATCCGTAGGAGCAAGTCAGGCTCAGCGGAAGAGTTTTTTATGAGCATCGTGGACAGAACAGTACGTGCAAAGTCCTGGAGAAAAAGAAGCACAAAGAGCATCCTAGGAGCTGAAGGAGAACCAAAAGGACACTTAGTGTGAGGGGGAGAGTGGCAGGAGAACAGGCAGGCAGAATGTCTTGGTAGAGGCCAGATCCTTCACCTTCTTAGCAGGTTTAAGAACTTTGGAATTTATTCTGAGGGCCATTGAAAGTCCTTGAATATTTAAGCAAGAATGTGGCAAGATCAGATTTAGATTTTGAAAAGATTACTACAGAGAGTAATTCAGAGGAAAGCAGAAGTGGATACAAAAAATGTCATGAGACCGTTGGGAAAGTGAGGGGAGTGAAGGTGTTGTGGACCTGTGATGGTGTACATCAGGTACCCTGGAAGACCCATGCCTGTTTATTTTGAATAGAGGATATAAATTTCTTTAACTTTTTCTTTTCTCATGTTTCTTTTTTTAGGATTTTCTGTGGCACCCAGAAGTTAATGGTTCTATGAAACAGTGTATCAAAGTGTGGACTGAGGTGTGTATTTGAAAATACAGGCCTTTCTGGTTTTAAGCAACCAAATTTTATTTTATTTTATTTTATTTTTATTTTATTTTTATTTTTTATTTTTATTTTTTTATTTTATTTTTATTTTATTTTTTTTTATTTTTTATTTTTTATTTTATTTTATTTTATTATTTTTTTTTAAATTTTTTATTTTTTATAAACATATATTTTTATCCCCAGGGGTACAGGTCTGTGAATCACCAGGTTTACACACTTCACAGCACTCACCAAATCACATACCCTCCCCAATGTCCATAATCCCACCCCCTTCTCCCAAACCCCCTCCCCCTGGCAACCCTCAGTTTGTTTTGTGAGATTAAGAGTCACTTATGGTTTGTCTCCCTCCCAATCCCATCTTGTTTCATTTATTCTTCTTCTACCCACTTAAGCCTCCATGTTGTATCACCACTTCCTCATATCAGGGAGATCATATGATAGTTGTCTTTCTCTGCTTGACTTATTTCGCTAAGCATGATACGCTCTAGTTCCATCCATGTTGTTGCAAATGGCAAGATTTCATTTCTTTTGATGACTGCATAGTATTCCATTGTGTATATATACCACATCTTCTTGATCCATTCATCTGTTGATGGACATCTAGGTTCTTTCCATAGTTTGGCTCTTGTGGACATTGCTGCTATAAACATTCGGGTGCATGTGCCCCTTTGGATAACTACATTTGTATCTTTAGGGTAAATACCCAATAGTGCAATTGCTGGGTCATAGGGCAGTTCTATTTTCAACATTTTGAGGAACCTCCATGCTGTTTTCCAGAGTGGCTGCACCAGCTTGCATTCCCACCAACAGTGTAGGAGGGTTCCCCTTTCTCCGCATCCTCGCCAGCATCTGTCATTTCCTGACTTGTTGATTTTAGCCATTCTGACTGGTGTGAGGTGATATCTCATTGTGGTTTTGATTTGTATTTCCCTGATGCCGAGTGATATGGAGCACTTTTTCATGTGTCTGTTCGCCATCTGGATGTCTTCTTTGCAGAAATGTCTGTTCATGTCCATTTCTTGATTGGATTATTTGTTCTTTGGGTGTTGAGTTTGCTAAGTTCTTTATAGATTCTGGACACTAGTCCTTTATCTGATATGTCGTTTGCAAATATCTTCTCCCATTCTGTCAGTTGTCTTTTGATTTTGTTAACTGTTTCCTTTGCTGTGCAAAAGCTTTTGATCTTGATGAAATCCCAGTAGTTCATTTTTTCCCTTGCTTCCCTTGCCTTTTCCGTTGTTCCTAGGAAGATGTTGCTGCGGCAGAGGTCGAAGAGGTTGCTGCCCGTGTTCTCCTCAAGGATTTTGATGGATTCCTTTCGTACATTGAGGTCCTTCATCCATTTTGAGTCTATTTTGTGTGTGGTGTAAGGAAATGGTCCAATTTCATTTTTCTGCATGTGGCTGTCCAATTTTCCCAGCACCATTTATTGAAGAGGCTGTCTTTTTTCCATTGGACATTCTTTCCTGCTTTGTCGAAGATTAGTTGACCATAGATTTGAGGGTCTATTTCTGGGCTCTCTATTCTGTTCCATTGATCTATGTGTCTGTTTTTGTGCCAGTACCATGCTGTCTTGATGATGACAGCTTTGTAATAGAGCCTGAAGTCCGGAATTGTGATGCCACCAACGTTGGCTTTCTTTTTCAATATCCCTTTGGCTATTCGAGGTCTTTTCTGGTTCCATATAAATTTTAGCATTATTTGTTCCATTTCTTTGAAAAAGATGGATGGTACTTTGATAGGAATTGCATTAAATGTGTAGATTGCTTTAGGTAGCATAGACATTTTCACAATATTTATTCTTCCAATCCAGGAGCATGGAACATTTTTCCATTTCTTTGTGTCTTCCTCAATTTCTTTCATGAGTACTTTATAGTTTTCTGAGTATAGATTCTGTGTCTCTTTGGTTAGGTTTATTCCTAGGTATCTTATGGTTTTGGATGCAATTGTAAATGGGATTGACTCCCCTTAATATCTCTTTCTTCTGTCTTGCTGTTGGTGTAGAGAAATGCAACTGATTTCTGTGCATTGATTTTATATCCTGACACTTTACTGAATTCCTGTATAAGTTCTAGCAGTTTTGGAGTGGAGTCTTTTGGGTTTTCCACATATAGTATCATATCATCTGCGAAGAGTGATAATTTGACTTCTTCTTTGCCGATTTGGATGCCTTTAATTTCCTTTTGTTGTCTGATTGCTGAGGCTAGGACCTCTAGTACGATGTTGAATAGCAGTGGTGATAATGGACATCCCTGCCGTGTTCCTGACCTTAGCGGAAAAGCTTTCAGTTTTTCTCCATTGAGAATGATATTTGCGGTGGGTTTTTCATAGATGGCTTTGATGATATTGAGGTATGTGCCCTCTATCCCTACACTTTGAAGAGTTTTGATCAGGAAGGGATGTTGTACTTTGTCAAATGCTTTTTCAGCATCTATTGAGAGTATCTTATGGTTCTTGTTCTTTCTTTTATTGATGTGTTGTATCACATTGACTGATTTGCGGATGTTGAACCAACCTTGCAGCCCTGGAATAAATCCCACTTGGTCGTGGTGAATAATCCTTTTAATGTACTGTTGAATCCTATTGGCTAGTATTTTGTTGAGTATTTTCGCATCTGTGTTCATCAAGGATATCGGTCTATAGCTCTCTTTTTTGGTGGGATCCTTGTCTGGTTTTGGGTAAGCAACCAAATTTTAAAAGCTCATGAACACACATTGTTTTGCTCCCCCTTACTCACCTGTCCCACTCTTTTGTACTTTATGTCGACTTTTTTTTTTTTTTAAGATTTTATTTATATATTAGAGAGAGAAAGAGAGCACAAGCAGAGGGAGCAGCAGGCAGTGGGAAAAGCAGGCTCCACGCTGAGCAAGGAGCCTGATGTGGGACTAGACTCCAGGACCCTGGGATCATGACCTGAGCTGAAGGCAGATGCCACCTAGGTGTCCCTATGCTGATTTCTTAGTAGCAACTGAATTGTGCTAGATTGATCCTGTCACTTTACTGAGAGGAGGGAGTTTTGATCCAAGCCTTCTGCTGCTACCACTCTGACCCTACAGCCATTATGCTTATGCCACACTTTCCAGACAGAATCTTCTGTTACTGCTGTAGCTCAGTTCATTCAAATCCAGGGCCTCTTCCCAGCATAACATACATTCTTTTGACTGTTTTCCCACTTTCTTCTTGACTCATGCCCCAGTTCTTTAGGAACCTATTTTTTGTTAAACAGCCTGGTTTTTTTCCCTTTTATCATTACACTTGTGACCCAGGAGTTGAGCCTGGCGTATTTTGGCTCATAATGTTCGGAGATAAATAAGATATAAGGACAAATATGCTATTAACCTTGAAAACCCCTAATTCCTCACAGGTCCACTCTTGAATCTCCACAGTAGTCTCCATGTAGCTTTGGGGCTGTCCTCTAATTAAACCTGTATTCTTTCCCATGCATGTTTGCATTCGGGATGGATAAAGCAATATTCAATTTTGTTGACCTTGTTTTGCTTAATTACTTCTGCTACAATGGTATTTCTTTTTTTTTTTTTTTGCTTCTTTTCACATTACATGTTTAGTATGGCAGCCACTTCATACATTGAACAAGCTTTTGTAGTCAACATTTCTAACTTTGTGTCTTTGACAAAATGTGTTTAAGTTTTCAAAAAACAAAACATGCAAACAACTTCTAGAATTCAACTTTCTGATAAATTACAGCCTCATATAATTGTATTTGTTGATACATTTATTGCACAAGTATAGAATAATGTTTACGTGTATATTTCAAATGATTTAAACGTGTTTTATAGCTGTACTGGACCTAAAGTGTAGCCATTAAAGTGGTAGAAATTCACAGTTAAATAAACATCAGCGTGGTATAATGTATAAGTCCTGCAAAATAACAGAAGACATTTGTAATTTACTAACGTACAGATACATTGCGTATCCAGATTTTCAGTTCTTATAATTTGCTAAAACTAGATTTTGGGAATATTAACTTCTCTTGTGAAACTCCATGTGACTATTGGGGGAAAGGAAAGGTTCAGCTTATTTAGGGAGATGGCAGTGTCTTTACCTAAGATTGATTAGTTGATTGATTTAATTTGTTTAAAGAGTATGTAGGTATGCATGTATTAATACATTTATTTTGGCAGTTTTTGTAGTAAGCTGCTAGATCCTAAGAATACAGTGATCCATATTTTTATAATTTATGTAGTATTGGTAGCTTTATACTGGGTATTAGGAGTGTGGCTAGAAATTAGCCTCTTGTCTCCGCCCTCAAAGAATTTGCAGTATCTAGTAGATAGTCACTTTGTGGTGAATAACAATAAGGTAATATGAAGAGTAGCTACAGAATTGAGCACAAAGGACCATAAAAGCACCATGGATAGGGGCACTGAGTACGGGGGTTGGTTAGGTATAGGTGCTGGTTTAAGAAAGCTTTACAGAGAAGATAATATTTCCAGAAGAACTGTGGGGCCAGAAAGCTACACTTATTAACTAAAATAGGGTTATTGAAGCCTACAGGCATAAAAGCAAAGTTGAATTTAGACAACTTTACTATGATTCAACAGGTATTTATTAATCACCAGCCATTATCTAGGTACTGGGCTAAAAACTGCTGATACCTTGGTTAACATAATAGAGTTCCTTTCCTCAAAGAGCTTCCAGATGAGTGACAGAGTTAATTAAGAAAGTGATGTGACAAATATCAGGATAGGGGAAAAATAGGGTGCAGGACAATTATATAGAATAGACACTAACTGTAAGTTTTCAAAACTGGTTTTAGGATAAAGTGCTCTTCAGGGTGAGGGTCCAGGGTCGCCTGGGTGATTCAGTCTGTTAAGTGTCTGCCTTCGATTCAGGTCGTAATCACAGGGTCCTGGGATTGTGCCTCACATCCTGCTTAGGAGGAAACTTGCTTCTCCCTCTCACTATGCCTGCCAATCCACTTGCTTATGCTCTCTCTCTCTCTCTCTCATAAATAAATAAAATCTTTAAAAAGGGGGGGAGGTGAGGGTAAGGGCCTGGTGTGATAAAGGAGGGTTGTTTCATGCATAGGAAATAGGATATCCAAAGATACTGCAGATAGAGTGTAGCCTATTCAGGGAATCTTTTTTTTTTTTTTTTTTTTATTTATTTATTTGAGAGAGAGAGAGAGCACAAGCAGGGGAGAGAGGGAGAAGCAGGCTCCCCGGTAAGCAGAGAGCCTGGCACGTGGCTCGATCCCAGGACTCTGGGATCATGACCCGAGCCAAGGCAGGGGCCCAACTGACTGAGCCACCCAGGTGCCCCACCTATTCAGGGAACCTTACCAGCAGTTTTAATCTGAATGGAGCTTGAATTCAAAGTGCTCCTTATTTATGTTTGGTTTTGGCTGTTAATTTCATGTGCCTCCTCTGGGGTGAGAGTTGATAAGAAATGAGGTAAGCAGATATTAGGTCATGAATAATATCCTAAGCTCTCTTTGGTGTGGTATAGATTCACCTTATCTATCTATCAATTTTTGATTACTTTAAATACTTCATGGTATATTTACTAAAAATAAGAATATTGGATTGAATTTTTCTTGAGGGTAATGGAGAACCTCTGAAAGATTTAAACAAGAAAATGATGGCATAGAGTAGGGTAGTTGTGTGAAAAAAGCCAACAGTTTAGATTTAATACTCTAAGTGGGTGATAGTCATTAAGTCTGAGCTACTCAGGTGGATTTGGAGAATCTGGGCACAGTGTGAGGTGATATTTGAAGTTGGATGGAAGACATTGAATAGGCAGCGGTTTTAGAGACTAAAGAAGAGGGCTTATGATGGGTGATCAGAAACTTGTGAGAAGGGGCAGTAAAGGAAGTAAGAGGAAAAGCAAAAGAATAATTGTAACACACAGGGGAGGAAGGAATTTTAAAAAGTGGACAGTCAGAAGTGTCACTTAAGGAACTAGAGGGTAGAATGAAGCTAACAGAATGTGGCAATCTATAGTTCCTTAATGGGAAGGTCAAGCCCCAAATCAGAACAGGTCCAATTAAGAAGTAAATGAGAAATTAAAAAAAAATTATCATAGCGAGGGCAAAATGCTCTTCCGTGTAATCTGTTGGTTAAAGGTGTGAAGCGGGGGAAGGATTTGAGAAGGAGGCAGGGTTGAAGGAACAGGTTTTTGAGGATAAAGATGAGTTAGCATTTTATAGATGGGGGAATGAAAGAGACTAGAGAATGAAGACAAGATTGATGAAAGTTGGACATGGATCATTCATGGGTATAGCCCTGTGTGTAAAGAGGGGAACTATAGAAACACAGAGTAAGGAGTAGCCATGAGGAGGAATAGGGAGATATTTCTTGATTCTGTTGTCCAAGAAGATAGGCTGGTGAGGTTATAAGAATGGAGGAAAGATGGCTAGAGCACACAAGCCAGATGAATTCTGTTTTTTCTAGGAAGTTTGAGGATTAAATTTTATATTAAAAGTGAGAAGGAAAGCAAGAGGGACCTGTAGAAGGGAAATAAGATTTGGGATAACCAGTGTGAGGAATGAGAAAGGGAGTCATCTAGAGCTAAAGGAAAAGTTCCACTAAAATAACAGTCTAAAGTGAAGCACACTAGACTGAAATAAGAATATCTATGAAGGAAATTTTGTTACTGTTTCTCCACTTTCATAGTCTTCTATACCAGCATGTATTACCTTTATAAAGAGACAATACCTGTTGTTTTTATTTTATGGATGAGTCAGATTTTTTCTAATTAAATGTCTTGCTTATTTTTTAATTGTTCCTTGTGCACATGATTATAATATCAGGTCTTTGATGTTGTGGAAAGTATACTTCAGGAGTCACAAGACCTAAGTTTTGGCTTTGTCCCTACCAGGCCTCAGCAATACCCTATAAATTTTTCTAGTCTATATGCTTAATTTTATAAGATATGTGTTTCTTCTTCCCTATGTCACAAGTGGCAAGAATCTATATTAAAATGAGCTAATTTCAGATAACTTAATAAACTACTAAGTAAATTTCTCCTTATATGGGTTTTTTTTTTTTTGTACATTGTGATCTATAATAATTAGCAGTTTATTTTGTTAAATACATATTGGGTTTATTTTTCTCAAAGATGACATTTCTTGGGCGCCTGGGTGGCTCAGTGGGTTAAAGCCTCTGCCTTCGGCTCAGGTCATGATCTCAGGGTCCTGGGATTAAGCCCCACATCGGGCTCTCTGCTCAGCAGGGAGCCTGCTTCCTCTCTCTCTGCCTGCTTCTCTGTGATCTCCATCTATCAAATAAATAAAATCTTTAAAAAAAATGACATTTCTTGTATCTTAATTAATGTTTAGACCAAGTACCCTATAGCTTTCATGAATATTTTTTTAATTTGCTGCCATAATATTACTAGAGCTTTACTTGGTAACAGAGTTTTCTCAGAATTCAGAGTGTTTTGGTTTTTTTTAAGAACATCAAAGAATTAAACGTATCAGCTTCATGCCATTCTGTTAACCACATAACCATGTAAAGGCTTTAGGCATTGGATGTTGCATCTTGTTATATAACAAGAATACAGTAAGGAACTCTAGAAAATTAAAATGCATTTGGAAGAAAAAACTTAAATTTAAGGCACAAAGTAAGTGATGTTACTTGTATTAATTCCCTTAACTGGATAGAACACTATTATAAAGATTTTCTTTCCTTAGGATTCTGTTGCAAAGCCCCATGTGATTGTAGCAGGAGCTGCCACAGTAAGTTATTATCTATATTCTTACATAATGATTTTTGTTTCATACTTAAGGACATGCTAAGAAAAAGTTAATTTATGTTAAATAGAATTCTTGATTGTACTTATATTTCAGTTCCCTTATCTATTATAGTTAGTGAGGCTGATGAATTTTCAGGAAAAAATCTGAGTGAACTTCGTAAACTTGGTGTTAAAAGTCAATATTATTTTATACCTGAAATTACATTCTTCTTGAATGTTATACATTGTCTAATTTTATATCACCTTTTTCTAATTGCCTTCACAGAATTCTTGAAATAATTTTACCAAACTTTAGTCTAATGTTGAATAAAAATGGGAATTTTCTTAAAATAATAATTTCTGTTACAATAGAGTAAATTACAATTTTTCTATAATAAATACCAAACTAATGCTTAATTTTTACTTCTCAGTGGTCTATCAAGATTCACAATGGTAGCAATGAAGCGCTTTCCCAATATAAAATGAACATTACCTCCATAGCACCACTTTTAGAAAAACTGGCAAAGACTAGTGATGTTTATTGGGTCTTACAAGGTAAGGAATGAGTAATGAACAAATGTCATTTTGTATATATTTTGAGGCATGGGTTTTTATTGTCTCATGTTTCAATAAGCAAAATTACTCTTTCATGAGAATAAATCTTGAAGTAAGGTTTGTAAAATTAGAATAATTTGAGTTATTTGCTTTCCTTTTTGAACTTAAGGAACAGACAGACTAATAAATATAATAAATAAAAATAAATAATAAATAAACAAAAATATCCTCCAAGGAGCCTCCACATACAAAATGGCTATAGAATATAACAAAGAGAGTAAGTTCTCAAAGGCAAATGAGATGTTTAGCTCTGATTTCATTTCTTTCAGAGTATATTTATTTTAATTGGGAAGTATAGAAAAAATTATTAAGTCTGTTTCATAATATTAGACTCATTGGAAATAAATGTATTTTGGAATTGACAAAATATATTTAAATCATACCATCTAGTTTATACTTGGTAATGAAATTCTTTAAGAGAACGTTGACATTAGTTCAAGTCATTTCAGGAGTTTATCGAATGTCCATTATTTAATGCCCAGCATAATATGAAATTGCCTTTGATATTTTAGTAATTCATCTTGCTTGTCAGAAATTCTTATGATTATTTACAAATTGAATGTCAAGTTGAGTGGAACAACAGGGTGGCAATAATCTGTTCTGCAATCTATATTATTGATAGACTCATTGTTAACCTTTCTCTTACTAAAATGAGAAAAAATTATTTATGATAAGTGATAAGGACCTTGGTCCTCAATAATATTACTTCCTAATTGTGACAACAAAGCAGTGACAGGAGAAAAAAAAGATTGACTGCTACTCTTAAGTAGAGAGTCTTCCCCAATCCAGTTTTAAATTCCCATTGCCCAGTAGAACTCAGCATCCCCAAATTTTAAACTCTTAAGACATGCTAGAACATAAAAATGTTTCCTGAAAACTACGTACATAAGAGAGAAAAGGGATAAAACTTCTTTAAATTTGAAGGAGCTATTGATTGATTGAAAGCATCTGAACTTTAACAACAAAATATGAAATGCAATCAACTAACTTGCATGATTACAATTTCTTCCAAGAGGGATTTTTTAAATGTGTTTTTAAAAACATGTGTTTCATGTGCAGATCCTGTTTATGAAGATCTATTAAGTGAAAATAGGAAAATGATCACTAATGAGAAGATAGATGCCTACAATGAAGCTGCAGTCAGTATTTTGAATAGTAGCACCAGAAATTCTAAATCAAATGTTAAGATGTTTAGTGTTTCCAAATTAATTGCTCAAGAAACCATCATGGAATCATTGGATGGCTTACATCTCCCTGAATCAAGCAGAGAAACTGTAAGAATTCTTGTATCTGTCAGAAAATAGAGACTATGATAGCTAATCGGTTATAGCTATACATCACAATAATATGGTAACAAATAATTTATTTTATTGCAATCTTAATTACTTCTAGTTATTCTGTCTAAACATATATCTACACATAATTTTGCTCTCCATTACCTCGCTGAATATATTAGTGAGACTTTTAGTAAAAAGGGGAAGTAGTTAGGCAAGGGACTAAATGAAGCTTCATTTATTGAGTGTTAGTCACTCTTAATATACCTTATCTCCTAAGAAGCTTATAAGTTCTCAGCACGCTCATGTTTAAAAACTATTACTTTACGTTCTCTTTGCCTTAAACCTTGAATTTATAAGATTAAGCTTCTATGAAGAGTACATTTTAAAAATATGTAGAATCATTTTTATTATTTCCTTTTAATTCTTAAACCCTAAGTATTATCCAAGGTACATAGTAGTTACTGAACAAATCCAGATTGACGGATGGAAGGGGATTTGAGGTTAAATAAAAAAGAGAACAGCATAATTGTAAATTTTCACAAAAGTACAACAGATATTATTTAATTATTGTTTTCTTATAAAGCAGAATCTTTCTGAGGATGACATAACCCTGAGTATTCAATAAAAGGCTATGATTCTGTTCTTGTCTTGCATAAAAATGTGTTTTTGCATATACAGCCGCTGGGCTCTCCATATACTTTAAAGGGGTTTTGTGGACCCCTTTCAACTGATTAAGAACCTTGGGTTAATGTTTGTAGGCTGGTATCTTCAAGAGTGCCAGGTATAGAACTTCCTGAAGTCACAGGGCTAAAAGAATGAGTTTTCTAAATAGTTGAGTCTTTTTGAATGCTTAGGCTTAAAAAATATAATTATTTTAAGTACCAAAATTGCTTAGCCTATAAAATTTTTATGAAACTAGATTTGACTGAACTTCAACTTGGCAGAATATTGGCAGCTTGTCTAGAAGATTTTTACTTTAATGATACCATGTTGAAGATTCCACATTTTATTTAACATTAGAAATCTTAAAACATTAGCATCCTAAGTGTTCCATAAACTGTAAACCAAATGAAAAGCAAATTACAAATATTGTTATCTAAGAATAAGTGATATTTTGGTGCCAGTAATGTTATGTCTTTTTTTTACATCTAAAGACTGGGACTGTATCTTAAGTATCCTAGTATCTTCCATATTAAAAGTCTACTAATTAAAATTCTTTGGACTTTGGTATCTGTCAGTATTTTTTTCACTGAAAGTCATGGCCCATTAACTGCCACGAAATGGCTGTTTCTTTTTTTTTTAAAGAATAGAATAGGAAAATGTCAGTATGCATTCCAAATAGTAGGGAGAGGTATTGTTTCTTATATATGTGTTCTGGGTCACATTATAAAACGAATCTTCATTTTGGATCATAGTCCAAGAAGTTAAAAAAACCCTGAACTGGCTATGATAGCTTGAAGGAATACCATTATTAGCATGAGTGTTTGGGAAATGGTAGCAAAAAGTACAAAGGCATTTTGGTTTCAGTGCTGAAAAGTCAGTAGTATTCACAAGAGAAAATCTAATGTGAGATATATTACTGACAAGATAATAACCAAATAACTTGATTTGTTCACAGAGTGCAATGATTCTTATGAACGTGTGTTGCAATAAGATTTTGAAGCCTGTGGATGGTTCCTGTTGTCAACCTCGGCCTCCTCTTACTCTCATACAGAAGCTAGCTGCTTGTTTTTTCACTCTATCTATTATCGGATATTTAATTTTTTATATAATCCATCGTAATGCTCACCGGAAAAATAAGCCATGTACTGATTTGGAAAGTGGAGAGGAAAAGAAAAATATTATCAATACCCCTGTGTCTCCGTTAGAAATACTTTTACAGTCTTTCTGCAAACTTGGCCTGATAATGGCTTACTTCTATATGTGTGACCGTGCAAATCTATTTATGAAGGAAAACAAATTTTATACACATTCAACTTTCTTTATTCCAATTATCTACATCCTGGTTTTGGGAGTATTTTACAATGAAAATACTAAGGAGGTAAGAGTTATTTTCTTTTTAGCTAATGTTATCCTTTTTATCTCATTATAAACTCCAAATTAAATAAATAGTATCACTATTATGCCAGAATATTCTAGCATGTATATAGAAGACAAAGGGATATTGTAGTTGTATTCGCCTGGTGGACTTTTAACAGTTGCTTTTTTGAAACAGTTCAGAAAAAGTTCAAAAACTCCCGAGAAGATTGTTGAAAAGTCGGTAAATAATGATCTGTGAAAAAGATGTCATAACTTAGGTGTTATTTTGCCTGTTTGGGGATGGAGAAAGTGGAGGTGTTCCCAATTTTATAATGGTCTGCAAACATGAGATACTGTTATGAAAAAAAAGTAACTGAAAAATATAATTAGCAAATGCCTATATGCACATTTTATATTTACATATTTATACAGTCAGAAATGTACATGCACAAATTCAAATGTACATAATTGGGCACTGCTTACAATATTCTGAATTTCCTATTTAGAATTACTGTAATTGCTTAGAGTATTAGTGCAACTTCTTTATAAGGCATGATTTATTTGAATTAATAAACTCTATAGTAAGAAATAACTCTCATATGAGGATGACTAATCAGTTTTTTCATCTCCAGTGAGAATATCCTTGGGAAAATAAACTATACCAATAGACCCTTTTTTCACAATAAAGTATAAGAGAACTATAAGGTCTTTTCTAGCTGAAACTCTAAGATTTTCTTAAAGAAAATTATAAAATGCCATTTTACAGGTTTACAAACTTATCTGTCATAGTATAAATGTAATCTTAATATAAAACCTTGAGTAGCAACTTAAATATTTAAACTCTTTTAGTTTATATTAAGTTTCAAATTTATATTTTATGAAATTTTCAAATTTTGTATTTTAATTAGTTTTATTATATCTTTTATCAAATCAAATGCCAGTCTTTAATTGTTTTTCCCCCCAAGGTTCTTTTGACAGGTTCTTTATATCCTGTAAGAAAAATTTACTTAATAATAGCTTCATAATGAATTTTAAAATAGATTTTGGTTCTTTTCCACAGACTAAAGTGTTAAATAGAGAACAAACAGATGAATGGAAAGGCTGGATGCAACTTGTGATTCTGATTTACCATATCTCTGGAGCAAGTACAGTAAGTATTTTGAATTTTCTTACAGAAGACATGGGAAATGGTAGGACTGTACTGTTTCTTTCAGGGTATCACCTGTTTTGTGTTTTATATTCTCCATTATTTAGAGACCTGTTTTATTTCCCGCCCAACCTTTATGCTTTCCCATTCTTCTCCTACCACCTGACTCTTTGAGAAGGTATAGTTTTAAGGCAATAATTTATTTGTAATACTTGGCCTTGATTTTAATTTAGTAGAAACAGCTGATAACCTAAGGGCATTATTTCATGCCACCCTGTTGGACAGCTCATTTTAACTTAGGAAGAAACTGTATAGATGCAAAGGATTCCAAACAGACAAGTTACGATCAGAAGAAATCAAGTTAAATGATTATATCTATATTCTATCCTTACTTGCATTTTAGGAAGTTTGGCCAACTGCTTTTACTCCTTTAAAGTTTAAAAACCTTAGAACCCTTTTGCCCCAGTATTCAAAGAACTCAGGTCCTGATGGACTACCATTGCACCATTGATGTGCCCTACTGTCTGAGTATCACCTCCTCCATGAGCCGGAGGACCTTTTCTTTGCTCACCTAGTGCCTCCTGTACCCAAACAAGATCATTTTTCCTTCTCCCTAGGTGTCTTAAAAGACAGGTTTCTCATGGTCTCGGAATACCTTGGATTTGTCAGGGGTAGAAAAAATGTATTCTGAGTTGTAACATTCCAGCCACATTGCAGTTAAAATAAGCTTTTGAGGGTGAACCTTGCTATCTAATAACCACTTCTCACACAAGTTTTATAGTGACAATACCAAACTAATTTCTATAAAATGGGTTTTGAAAATTTGAGAAACTCTTTCATAATTAGGGAACTACCAAACTGTTTTTTATTGCTTACATAAGCACACATCTGTAAATAGTATTTGAATCAATGATAGATTGAGGTAGGAGGGGGGAGTGTTGTCTAGACAGAAATATTTTGAAATTTCCATAGCAGCAGTTAAGAAGGTAAATAGTACTGAGGATTTTTTCTCTAAAAATTTTTCTCTAACAGGTATCTCTAACAATTTGAAAGTAGTAGTATTCTTCATCGAGTCTTTTCATCTTTTTCAAAAATTGTCAGTGATTTTATGGATGGTTTGTTTGAAGGGCAGAAGGTAAAAGAATGAAGTATAATTTATACTGAAATTGTATGGCTCTGATAAGTGTATTTGCGGCAGCAGTGAAATTCCTGTGACACAGCAGCTGAGGGGGACCTAGTGTGTTCACGTGGTTACAGAAGATCCCAGACAGTAGAAGAGATGTGAGGCAAGGAGAGATGAGGATTGTAAGATTTAGTGTATAAGCCCAGTTCAGAATTTGCAGGATATATCTGTCAAATTCTCTTAAAATAAGTAGAGATGAATATTGAATCCTAGAAATATCTCTGACGTATGAATAAAGAGTAGATTAATTGGAGAGGGGAAAAAAGCTTTGTTTTAAGAAAATGCCTCTTAGAGACATAATTAATTGCTGACATATTAAAGGGTGATACTGCTATTTAAAAAAATCAGATAGAAAGAATTAATGGCAGATTAAGTTCCTCAATTCAGTGATTCCAGAAAGAATTTGGATCATAAAAAGATGAAGGCAATTTGGCATTCTATTATAATCATTTGCCAAGCTAGCATTCTAATTCTAATATATCTTAGACTACATCCCAATAGATCCTAAACTACAATTATTTTAAAATTCCTGTTCTGGAAGGACATACTTTTCATTAACAGACCATTTGTTATGATTAATTAACATATTCCTGTTCTTTTATATAATAGGATTTTGTGGTTAAAAATTACCTGTATCTACATCAGCAAAGCATTATTAGCATGGGTTATAATGTATTTTGGGGACTTGATTCTTGGATATTTGAGGGATTACCCTCATTAAAAACTCTTCTTAACTGCCACAGTTATTTTAATTAGCTAATCTTAATGTTTTTATTTTGAGTAAAATATGTCAAACTTTAGTTGTGCCATGTTTTTATACTAAAATAGAAACCATAAAAAATTACAGAGCATTATTAAAATAATCCAGATGGTCTGGCAGATTGCAATTGTTGGTATAAACATCCCTTTAAGACATAATTTATAGGAAATATGGATAAAATACTGTGATTTTAATATGGAGAGTACAGCAAGTTAGGTTTATACAGTAGAAGATTTTGTGTTCCACTGTAAGTTTTTTTTCTTTGAGAGTTTATAAGTAACTTACATGAAGGAATCTGAATAAAAGATCTTGAGGAAAAATTTGAGGACTAGAAAAAGAATAGAATCAAAAGCTAGTCTAGCTATTCATTATAATGCCGTTGGAATTCCAAATATATTTTAATACTAAAATTTTGTTGTAATACTTGACTTGTAAAAGATACAAAGAAAAATAATTTGGATTAAAGGAGAATACAGAGGAATGACAACTAAGTGCAATGTGTGATCCTTGATTCAAGATTGCTAAAAAAATTTTTTTAAAACCATTAAGGATGCTAATGGGACAATCAGATATTTGAATGCAGATTGTACAATAGATTCTGCTATATTCATATTAAATCTTGATTATGATAATGATAATATGGTCATTTAAGAAACTATTCTTCTTAAAAGATACTTGCTAAAATGTTAAAGGATAATGTCATATAGTCTACAACATTCTTTAAAATAGGTCAGCATGGTAGATGGGTGCCCATTGTACTATTCTTGCAGTTTTTCTGTTGTCTGAAAATATGTTAAAATAAAAACTTGAGAGAAGTAGTACATGAAATTTGTAATAATCCGACATTGGCAAGTACTTGGCAGATTATTGTGATGGTGTTTAATTTAAGTGACTAGTGTTTACTGTTTGTTTTAAATGTAATAACCAAGTCTCGACTCTGTAGGCCCAGCCCCAGTCCTGAAGGGACTTCAAAGCATGTTTTATGGATAGTGGTTAAAATAACTGGGAATAGTTAGCCTAGGTTGGACAGATGTCTTCAAATGCTTACGGAACAATCAGATAAATGATTGACTGTGTACAAGTGGCTCTAGAGCTAGACTCTCCATTATGGAAACTCCTAGCCACATGTGGCTATTGAGTACTTTAAGTATAGCTGGTTGGAATTGAGATGTTCTGTGAACGTGAAAAGATATATCAATTAAGTGTGATTCATTGTGATAAATGCATGCTTAGTTCAAAAACTTTGTGTAAACAATATGACATATCTTACTACATGCTTATTACATATTGAAAAAATATTTTTAAAATATTTCGTTAAATACGGTGTATTTTTAAAATTAGTTTTATTTGATTCTTTTAGTTTTTTAAATATTCTGGTAACCATATTAAAAAGGTACTATGTGGCTCACATTTTATCTCAGTTGCATAGCACTGTCCTACAGAGCTGAAGTTGGTAGCTTTTACGCAGTTAGATTTCAGCTTTTCGTGAAAAGGAACTTTATGGTAGTAAATGATCAACTGAAAATGGAATGGATTGCCTTGGGAATTTGTATGTTTTTTACTATTAAGAAGTGTTCAAGGGGGCGCCTTCGTGGCTCAGTTGGTTAAGCATCCAACTCTTGATTTTGGTCATGATCTCAGGGTTGTGAGATCAAGCCTCGTGTAGGGCTCCATGCTAGGTTATGGAACCTGCTAATCCCTGCTCCATCCTTCCCTACCTTCTAAAAAAAAAAAAAAAAAAGAAGAAGAAGAAAAAGAAGAAGTAAAGAAAAGAAAATAGTTCAGATACTTGAAGGGAATATTTTAGAGTACTTTCAAAAATAAGGTAATAGGTTTAGATTTGATAAATTCTGTGGTTATTTTAAGATGACATTTGTACTTTCATCATCACTGTGATTCTAGTATGTTACACGTTCACTGAAAAATTTCTGATTTAATGATGAGATTAAACATTTAAAAAGAACTAATGATAAAGGGCAATAAATAAAAACTATGTTTGGCATAAAGACTGTGAGTGCTTTAAGAACGCCACAGAAGGAACAATGATTTTCATCTGAGAGTAAAGATAGGGAATTTTGGGGGCACCTGGATGGCTCAGTGGGTTAAAGCCTCTGCCTTCAGCTCGGGTCATGATCTCAGGGTCCTGGGATTGAGTCCCCCATCAGGATCTCTGATCAGCGGGGAGCCTGCTTCCCCCTCTCTCTCTGCCTGCCTCTCTGCCTACTTGTGATCACTCTCTCTGTCAAATAAATAAATAAAATCTTTAAAAAAAAAAAGGGGGAATTTTGAACAGGGCTCTAAAGAAAAATAGGATTTGAATAAATAGGATAAAAATAAAAACAGGATTTGAATAAGCAAAATGTGGTCACAAGAAGAACATTCCAGGGTAGAAGAAAGAAATAAACAAAGGAAAGGTGACAGGGAGACACAAGAAGGGCCAGTATGGAAGACAGAGAATCTTAAGAATTTGGCTAGAATGCAGGTGGTAGTGAAAAATTGATGACCTATTCTAAATTCAGGGATTTTTGCCTTCTCAAAAAAGAAAAAAGATGCGTTCAAGGATGCATCGAAGGATATATGTAAAAGACACATATATTCAGGGACTTGTAAAATCTATCTAGGTGTCTACTTAGTTATTTTTTCCTGCAAAGTATCACTTGGGGAAGACACAGTAGCTCGAAGTGGCCATAAGCAGTGTCAGTGCTGGATGGTTACAGAGTGATCAGATGAGTCTATAAAATGGAAGCCAAAACATCTTTATGTGGACTAAGGGATTATCCCTGAAAGAATGGTCTTAAAATTGCAAGGGTTGGTTGTCACTAAATAAGGCTTTTAAAGATCATTAAAAAAAAAAAACAGAGTACTGGTTGTATTGTGGCAATCATGAATATCCACATAAAGGACCAATGGCTGATGGACAGGGTGAACCACAGTGTTCGAGGGCTATGAGAGTTAGGACTTATGAATCAGATGATATTGCCAGTGGTTCCCATAAAATATAGAGCAGAGATGTATTACATCTCATTTAACTTTACAAGTGGAGCTAGGATGCTCTGAAAAACCATCGTAAATGATTCTAAGGGCCTTGGTCATGGTGAAACAATTGATGTGGGAGTGTAAAATAAAATCGATTGATAAATTAAAGGGGGGAGGAATATAATATTTCTAAATTATGTTTGCATATGTTTTTAATATAAATGTTTTGCTAAATATTATATATTGTGAGTTGTTATATGACAATTTACAAATCTAATGTCTGTGTATTTGAGGGGGCTGAAAATGTGGGACTTCTGTTTTGTTTTTTATCTTCTCATTGGGAAAATGGGAAATCTATAGTTACGTTGTATTCAGCATATATGGTGATTAATAATTGTGGGTACCATATATTTAATTCCAAGTGGAGGAAACGTACAGAGTATTTCACATTTATTAACTCTTGCATTCCTCATAAGAACCTTCTTGTTTTGCAGTTAGAAAACTCACTTAAAGTCTCATAGCTAGTAAGTGGCAAAACCAGAATTTGAATGAGGTCTGAATCCAAAGTCTACATTTTTTTTTAACTCTTGCTATGTTGTGTAAGTTTTAAAAATAAATCTTTTCATTGAGCTCATGCCAACTGGTAATGGTGATCCATTGTCTTGATTAAATGTATTGGCTACGATAATTCAAAGTATAGTTAGTGCCAACATATTTTTTCTATTTATTCTTGTCAACAGTTTTTGCCTGTGTACATGCACATCCGGGTCCTAGTTGCTGCATACCTCTTTCAGACAGGGTACGGGCATTTTTCATACTTTTGGATCAAAGGAGACTTTGGAATTCATAGAGTTTGTCAGGTAGGAATGTATTCAGCTTTTTTTCTTTCATTTTGGCATGAAAATATAAATATGGTCATTATAAGGGCACGACTAATTTGAATTTATGGAATTACACTTTAAAGTTGGTATTATTTCTGTGTTCTGTGGTTAATAATTTGAGATAAATAATTTATTACTGAGGGAAGGGAAAATGTAATTTAGATGAGTGCCTAATAAAGGCACTAGTACACAAGGGACAACATTGCTAATTCGGTTCAGTTTTGTAGAAATGTACAGCTACCTGGGATTATTATAATATGTTATGTTTTCTTTTTGAAGAGGATTAATATTTATTAAGTTTCTACCTTGTGCTGGGCACTGTCTGAATATTATTTTATTTACCCCACATTACAACCCGGAGTTGTGGTTTTCATGTTTACAGAAAGGACACTGAAGGCTCAGAGAAGCTAAATAATTTGCCTACGGTCACATAGTAATAGTACAGCTCTAATATCAATCTGCTCAGATCCTGTGTTCTTTGAATGACATCACACTATCTGAAATAACTGTTATAGGGGTCCCAAAGCCACTTTTTAATTTGAGTAATATTATTTTGTATCTATGACAACTCTCAATTTAATCCTAAATGGGGTAAATCAACATCAAACAGAGATGAAATGGACACCCTTTTGTTGAAGTAATCTAATCTCTGCTTATAAACTGTAGCCCTAGGAAGGAGGCTTATCATTCTTCCCCAACATTTAACAAGATGGCAGTTATAGCCAGAGGACAGCTCAGGCTGGTGCTATGCTTGGATTTAGTTAATATAATGATGCATAAATATTTTATATTCAAATCTTTACAATGATTGTAGAACAAATGTAATTTTAAGGATTAGTAAAATATACTTGTACAGTTATTACTTTAGTCTTAAATAAATGTTTATACTCTGTCAGAGAGAATCTGTCTTTACTCTTCATGCATACCTGGAATGAAAACCATTCTCTTCTCCTTTTTCATAGGTCTTATTTCGTCTCAATTTCCTGGTAGTGGTGTTGTGTATAGTGATGGATCGGCCTTATCAATTCTATTATTTCGTCCCCTTGGTCACCGTATGGTTCATGGTCATATATGTTACTTTAGCCCTATGGCCACAGATAATCCAAAAAAAAGCAAATGGTAAATATATTCTCTTACTGTTAATAAATATTCTTTTAATGTACTGAATTTCTTTTTAGTTGTTAAAGGCTATTTTTTATTGACACAGAATTTAAATTTATGTGTAGTGTTGACATTTGAAACTTTGTTCGTAAATAGTCTTTTTTAAAATGTTTCAGCTAGCTATTTCAAGTGATATAACAGGGCAGATCAGTAGTTTGCACGTATACTGTCTGTGTGTGTTCTTTTTTTTTTTTAATCTAAATTTTTCAAAGTCATTTTACATATCAGCTAAAGCAATAGTTTTCAAACTGTCTTATACAGAGCCAGAGTGAAGAGCACTAGAAGAGAGAAGAGCCAGCCAAATAGGCCTCCAGGCCCCTCCATCCTTCCCCAGTCTTTGGCAGCTCTGCTTTATTTGATTTTTTACCTATATTGGGAATTTTGGAGGAGCATTCATTTGCAAAAAGGCTTTTTGGGTTAGCCAGGTTTAAAGAGCACTGATATAATTTATCTTCTAGACCACCCTTAACACAGTTACTCTCAACCTGTTGTACATACAAGGAAACCCAAATACCCGGGAGGTCATCAGCCTTCAAGCTCCTCACAGTTACTGATGATGTTCACAGTGAGGTTGTGTGCATCTATCTTAATGCTTCTTTCCCTCAAGATCATATCGTTGAAATAAAAGCTTCCCTCTTTTGGAAAAATTGAAAGTTGTTGTTCTTAATAATTTTTAACTTAACTCAACCAAATACTGTATATTAGAAATAGTTTCCACTGACTTCCGTTATAATGTCAAGTAACTTTTTCAGGTAAGATTTGAATTCCAGCCTTTCATCAAGCCCATGAATGTCTTTGAACAGCCTCTGTCACTGAATCCCTCGATACAAACCTAGTGTATGAATCAAATGAAGTCAATACGTATGAACTGTGAACACATAACTTAAAATATGCGTGTGTTAAAATACATCTTAAGGTTAAACCCTGATCCTTTAGGGAGTTCTTAAGCTCTCTCCTAGGAACTCTAATGTTTCAGCCATATTACCTAAGCTATACTCAACATGAATATTAGAATGATGTTGAACATATTGTTCCAAATTTTGTTGTGCCCTCGAATAATAAATAGGTATATTGGAACCCAGGAGGTATTTTCTGATGTGTTTACAGTGGATGAACAGGAGATACAGAGGGTGTCAGGCATAGGTTGTGGCCTCTTCCTAGCAAGGAGGCTCCAGCTTTTCCTTCTGGCCCTTCTTATAATTTATACCACTTACATATAGTTTATGTATCCTGTGGGCAGCCTTCAATGATTTTAAGAACTATGCAGGGTGTTCATATGTTAACCAGAGACTCTTAATATGTTTTCTAATGTAAATTTATACCTTTTAGTAAATTAAGTATTTTCTCTCTTAGGAAATTGTTTCTGGCATTTTGGCTTACTGTTGAAACTAGCCTTCTTGCTGTTATGTATATGTTTTTTGGCATATTCTCAGGTTTGTACAGTCTTTTCAGTTTATATTTTGTTCTATTTTATTTTAAAGTTCAAGTCTATTAAAGTATGTGAGAAGAGTCAGAGCTTTTTTTGAGCTTCATTTTTTAATGACTGTAATAAAAGTGTCACTCTGTAGTTGACTACTCAGTGTAGTTCTTTTGAGACCTATCTACTTTTGTTACCACTGTTTTTGTTGTAAGAGCAATTTAAAGCTCTTCCTCTGGCAATTGTTCAGAATCCATTTTACTTGACTTTGATCAATCAGACGTTTATTGAACGCCTCTTATACGACACTACTCTAAGTGGAGATCAAAATTCTCCTGACAGAATTTGCAGCTTGGTTTGTGCATTATTCATTGCATCAGAGTGTTACTTGATTTTTCCGTAACTGCGTAGAGTAAAATTTGGGCCGTTAGCAAAACAGCTTAGGAGCAAATGGGTTGGTATAGATGTAGTATGTTTAATTTAATAAAATTTGGGGTCATTTTCGTATCTCTGCTGTCTTATCCCCCTAGTATGATGGTTGAGGTTTTCTCAGCTACTTAAGCAAGATGGCCGGCTGCTACCTGCTGGTCAGTCCATCAGGCAAACATTATTTGGGCAGCATGATATTTATCATAAAATATTCTCATTTGAATGCCTATAGGTTATAACACATTCTGCAGTTGGCTCCCATCCCCAGCATTCCCTGTCTTGGGCTTCACTGTGTCAGGGGCAAATGCCACATAAGCATCACCTGTGAGAGAGAGAGAGTGTGTGTGTGTGTGTGTGTGTGTGTCTGTGCGTGCATATGTGATCTTATTAGCTGGTTTTTGTTGGTTTGTTTTGTAGGCTTTCATACTTTATTTTCATACTTAGAAATAAAGCATTTTTATTTCAGCCTGACCTCCAAGGTTTTTTACAGGAGATTTATAAAGTAATAAGGAAATGACAGCAAATGTATGAAGAAATAGCCAGGCATTTACTCATTAAAATTCCAGACACTGAGGTGCATCTGAGGGAGAAAAGGGAAGGTGAACCAGGGGTTCAATAACGAGACTAAGGTTTCCCCAGCTTTGGATCACTGGAATAAAAGAGAAAAGTCATGGCCTGGTATAGCCCAGTGTCTTGCACAAAATGGGTGCTCACTAAATACTTGCCCATTGATCACATAAGAAACAAATTTTTAATCAGAAATAATGTTTTAAATGATAAGTGTGTCACATATATCTGATCTATAAGACCATATATCTCTAATAGATACTATATATTTCTGTTTCATACTGATTTTGTATTTTATATTTCTGTATTTCACATACATATCATATATATGATCTGTAAGTTCTTAATATCACAACTCTTGGTAAGAATCATCCTCCGTTTTCTGAGGCATAGATTTTGATAGACCCTCTATGTAATAAGGTGTAAGTATTTTAAATTCTTAAATGGTTAAATGGAGAATATTGCATTTCATTAAAATAATAAACTTTTAAGGATTCAGCATTACCTAAAATACAATGCTGTTTTCTTTTTCTTTCTTTCTTTTTTTTTTTTTTTTTTTTTGGCTTTTAATAGCCTTTTTAAAAAAACTTTTATGTTACATTTTTTATGCTGTGGCATTAGGTCTAATAATGGAGCGCTCCTTAATAGAGTTTGTTGCATTCTTTAGTCTGGAAATTGAAGTTTTTGTTCTCTTCTTTGAAAGACTTCATTAATGTGCAGGAATGCACCCAAGACTTCTGCCCCTTCATTCCCAGATTTTCTAGGCTTGTCAGATTAATAAGAGGGTACCATTCACTAACTTGACCACAGTAAAATTGTAAACTTTGTTTCAAAGGCTAGTAATGGCATTTGGGTATGGTTGATTGAGTAAGGTGACTAATTCAGAGTATTCTTTCAACTCAAATGGTTAATTATAGATTACTAACATTTAGAGGGGAAAAAACCCTATTTTAACCTTAACCATCATTCTCTAAGATATTGATATCATATTGGCTAAGGTCTTTTGTATTTTGGTGTTTTGATCAGTAAATATTAGCTGTTTGTATACTAGATTAAAAACCTTAAATGGAAGAATTTTCCAGTTACTAGCTTGCTTTTTTTTTTTTAATTTTGCAGTCTCAGTAGCCTTTCATGTGCAGTGAAAGTAAATTAACAAAAAGTTTTAAGTCATCTTTGTTAGCCTTTAGTAAAATAAACTTCTTTTCAAATGAAAGAGAATTTTTAAATTGTGAATGACTCTCATGTAATCCTAACTTTAGAAAACTATAATTTATAATAGATTTAGAAAATAAGTATTGACTCATACCATCTTAATCTGTGTTCTGGATTCCTTTTCCTAGGGTGCATTTGAGAAGATCTTTTCTCTTTGGCCATTGTCCAAGTGTTTTGAACTGAAAGGGAATGTATATGAATGGTGGTTCAGATGGAGGTTAGACCGTTACGTATGTATTCACCTTGTGATCTTTTGACATTTCAAATTATACTTAAAAAAATTATTTGGAAAATTATTATTATTTTTTTTAGTTTTAGAATAAGGAAACATGCTGGCTTGGTAAATTAAAGCAGCCCTGCTCTCCCGTCTTTTTTTATAGCAGAGAAAATGTGTGCATTGGGTGTTTATATCAGCTGGAAAATACTGTAAAAATGTTGTCTATAAAGGGGCCTTTGTTTGACTCCTAATTTTGACTTATAAATGATCCCTCATAGGGGTGCCTGGCTGGCTCAGTTGGTGAAGTGATCTCTGGGTCATGAGTTGGAGCCTCACATCAGGCATAGAGATTACTTAAATAAATAAACTTAAAAAAATATATATATCCCTCATGTATATGCTTCAGCCATTCAACACAATATTTACTGAGCCCCGATATAAGCTCTAGATGTTGGTTTTGTGAGGAATATAGTAGAGAAAGAAGACATACCGCCAGGTTTCTAAGCCTTACTATCAGTTTTAAAACCCAAGATTACTACTTATAATTAGGTGCTAAATTATGCAATGTGGATTTTGTGGTAGAAACGTGCAAAGAAGAGAGACCAGTGTCATAGGTGTTTCTGTGAATTTAGTCTTAAAGGGAAGTGAAGATTCACCTGGCCAAGAAAATGTAAAACATCTAGCACAGCATTTGGAAAATAATGGACACTGAATAAATATTAATTACCTCTCCTCTCTCTTTCCCCTTCATCTGCTATATTTCACTCATCCTTTTTTTCATTCAACAAATGTTTTCTTAATGCCTGTTCTGTGCCATTTCTCGTTTCTAATATGTGTGTACTTGCCAGTGAACTACAGGGCATTTCAAAACCACAGATGAGAAAAAGTTTTGCTAAAGGCTTGATATAAAATAATTTTAAATTCTCAACTTTATCTTTAGAACACTGTACTATGATACGATAGTTCGCTTTATGACCTTGTTTTAAAAAAAAAAAAGAAGCAGCAGCAGCTTTGGGGTGCCTGGGGGGCTCAGTCAGTTAAGCGTTCGACTCTTGGTTTTCTGCTCAGGTTATGATCTCGGGTCATGAGAGGGCTCCACACTCAGCAGGGAGGCTGCGAGGCCGCTGGGAGATTCTCTCCCTCTGCCCCTCCCACCACACCCGTGCACATATGAGCCCCTCGAAAAATAAATAAATCCTAAAAAAAAAAGAAGAAGAAAAGCAAAAGAAGCTTTATGGACTTTCTGGCCCACCTTATTTTTTTTTCCATTCTTGTGTATGTATGCTCCTTCTTAAAAGGTGGTGGCGGTAGTGTTGATTTATTTGATTGAAAGGATCAACCTAAAATGTGTTTTATTTTGGGTTAGCATTTAAATTTTATCACACATCTCCATGATAGTTTTATTTATTATTTTTGTTGTTGTTCTTTTATTCATTTTAATTCCAGTATAGTTGATGTATAGTAGTTAACAGTTTTATACATTGCTCAGTGCTCATAATAAGTGTGCTATTAATCCCCATCTCCTGTCTCACCTAAGCCACCTCCCCTCTGGTAACCACCCGTTTGTTCTCTATAGTTAAGAGTCTGTTTTTTGGTTTATCTCCTTTTTTCTTTGTTTATTTGTTTTGTTTCTTAAATTATTCACATGAATGAAGTCATATGGTGTCTGTCTTTTCTGATTAACTAAATTTCACTTAGCATTATACCCTCTAGACCCATCCATGCTATTGCAAATGCATTTTTTATGCCTGAGCAATATTCCATTTTATATTTATATATCTTTTTAATCCATTTATCAGTCGATGGACACTTAGACTATTTCCATAATTTGGCTATTGTAGATAATGCTGCTATAAACATTGGGGTGCATGTATCTTTTTGAATTAGTGTTTTTGTATTCTGCAGATAGGTATCAGTAGTGGAATTACTGGATAAAAGTCCTAGTTTTAATTTTTTCATGGAAGCTCCATGCTATTTTCCACTGCAGCTGCGTGGTCTGCTTTCCCACCAGCAGTGCACAAGGGTTCCTTTTTCTCCTTTTCCTTCCCAATACTTGTTGTTTCTTGTGTTTTTGTCATTTTTTTGAAATTATCTTTATTTTTTCACTTGCTGCTGAGACTGCTCAAGTGAAGCAGCTTATCTCATATGTTGCAAGAGCTGTTTGCTGTCCTATTGCAGATAGTTTCCAAAAGTCATTGACTTTATGTCATTTCTTGAAGTTTAAGTTTCTTGTAGAAACTTTCAGCCTCGGGGCACCTGGGTGGCTCAGTGGATTAAGCCATTGCCTTCAGCTCAGGTCATGATCCCAGGGTCCTGGGATCCAGTCCCGCATCAGGCTCTCTGTTCAGTTGGGAGCCTGCTTCCCCCTCTCCCCACCCCCGCCTGACTCTCTGCCTACTGTTCATCTTTCTCTCTCTGTCAAATAAGTAAAATCTTAAAAAAAAAAAAAAAAAACTTTAAGATTTTAACTTACTTATTTTTGTACATATTGTCCCCATTTACCAAATATTTATGCCATTTACTGGAAAATAGCCATTTAAAACAAATTTTCTCTTCCTATTTTTCAGGTAGTCTTTCATGGAATGTTGTTTGCTTTTATCTATCTGGCTTTACAGAAGCGTCAAGTACTTTCCGAAGGAAAGGGTGAACCTCTTTTTTCAAACAAAATTTCCAACTTTCTATTGTTTATTTCAGTAGTTTCTTTCTTGGTAAGTTTCAAAATGTAATCTGGTAATTTTTCAAAGTCCTAAATGGTACAGAAAATTAACTTTAAGAAACAGGAATTTAATCAATTTTTTAATATAGAAAATCTTTACTTTTAAAGATCTTTTTACTCCATAGTTTTCTAATTGAACAAAAACACCAAGAGAATGTATGTATAAGTTAAATATGAAGAATAACTAAGGATTCAGTGAAATAGAAATTTTTAAAGTTGTAATAAATTTGGGGAAAAATATAATGTAAGATATTTGACAGGAAGAGCCATCACTGTGTCATGATCGCTCTTTCCAGAAAAGCACAGACCTATGCTCCTCTTTCTCTGCTTTCTTTTATTTGAGCAGTTGAACTAACCAATTGATCACCAAATGTGTGGGCAGTTTTTACTGAAGTTTTTAAAAAGCATCATGGAGTATAATGTAACAAGCAGAGAAAACTATGTAAAGATGCTGAGAAAGCTGCCTTGTGAGGGCCTGTTTTCTTGAACTGATCCTTTTTTTTTTTGGTTTAGACCTATTCCATCTGGGCTAGCAGTTGTAAAAACAAAGCAGAGTGCAATGAACTCCACCCATCTGTGTCTGTGGTGCAGGTAATTGTCTTGATTTAGAAAATAAACTTTTTCTTTATTCTTGATAAGAATGCAGTCTTTAGAGGCAGTGAGATTTGAGATCAAACTATAAAATATAGGTATGTTACTTAATCTTCCTAAGCCCTACCTTCCTTTACTGTCCAGGGATGTTAAAATCTCTTTTAAAGGATTGTTATATTAAATGTATGGAAATGGTTGGTATTGGTCACTTAGGAGGCACTTCAAAAATGTTAGTTCTCCTCATATTTGCTTTGTCCTCATTTACTCCTATTTCTTCATTTACTTATTTAAGTATAACTATTGATGTATTAAGTCCCATGCTGTATGTACATGTACATACTGTGTAAGAAGTTCAGTGTTAAGATGTGTACAGCTCCTGCCCTCATGGAATTTACATTCTAACCCAGTGATGTGGACCTGTCAACATTCATTCATCAGACATTTTTTATTCATTTAACAAACATTTGATACCTACTATGCACTAGCTATCAAGCTGGGGGGTTACAGCAGTAACCAAATCAGACCTAGTTCCTGTGCTCCCAGAGCCTCCATTCTTCTGTTATTAGTAGTAATCCTAGAATCATGTGTAATGATTCATAGTACCTGATATTACAAGAGAAGCTAATATGGGGATCCAACCTAGTTGGAGTTGAAGCAAGGTGTGGTCAGGGACAGAAATTATTTCCCTGGGAAAATTAAGTGGAGAATGGAGGGAGGAAGGCAGACAGCAGGGATTCAGGCCCTATCGGGGAAGGGAGCATGTTTGCATTCAGGGAATTTGAAGAAGGCCGTTTGGGCTACAGCTCCAAGAGCCAGAGTCTAGAGAAGTCTGTGTTAGTGACTGGGGAGGTGGCCAGAGGCAAAGAGCAGCTCAAATCAGCCTGGCATTCTGCAAAGGTCCCTCTGGTTGTGGCTCATCATGGGACACGGTGGTAGTGTGGCGATAGTTAAGTACCGGCTGCTTTGGTAACACGTGGGACTTCTTTCCAACCTGCCCTGGTGTCAGAGCAGGGTTCCTGGAGAAAGCAGTGTCTAAGCCAAGACCTAAAAACTGAGCAGTAAAGAGGAGCAAGGATGATTTCTAGAGGATCTGCTCTGAGGTCTCAAGTTCTCTGCACTGCAGAACTCTTGTTCCCTTAAACCTCTGTATAGTCTGTAGAACCAAGCATGTGACAGACTCCTCAAATACAATTGATAATGAAATTTTAAACACTGTACTGTATTCATGTAGGGTTTTTATGACTTCTATAGACAGTAGTAGTGCTCACCAGTAACTTTTTGCATAATGCAAGTGATATCATCTCTGTTACTCCTGATGGAAGGGAGGTGTTACCATTCACAGTGCACCAGTACAGAACGATATAAAGAGAGCTAAGGGAAAGAGTGGCTATACAGAAGAACCCACAAGCATTCCTGAGCCTTATCACCTTCCTTTTCAGTCACTGCCCTCCGCACACTCCTATTTCCTTAGTACTTTTCCAGCGAGGACTTCAGGTCCTCTGTTGCAGAATAAAAGAATGGACTGGGAGCACAAATTGAAGCAAGTACTGATTTTATCGGCAGCTACTTCAAGAGTGCTAGTCCCGTGTTGTAAAAATCAGGGCATCCGGGGAGCCCCAAATTTTACATCCCTATCACGTTTCACTCTTATTCTCAGACACCAACAGGTGAGGTAGATGTGGGGGTGTAGGTATGGATGTGATTATTAAAAATTCATATACAATTATATGTCCTTAGCATACTTATCTGAGGGGGCTTAGGAGTTTAACATGCACAAGATTCCCAGTGGTTTGTTAAAAAGTATTTTCTCAGCCTGGCCCTGCTTATGGATCAATCCTTTTTTTTTTTTTTTTAATTTAAGTATAGTTAATAGTGTTATATTATTTTCAGGTGTGCAATATAATAGTTCAATAATTCTATATATTTCTCAGTGCTCATCAAGATAGTGTACTCTTGGAGCACCTGGGTGGCTCAGTGGGTTAAGCCACTGCCTTTGGCTCAGGTCATGATCTCAGGGTCCTGGGATTGAGCCCCGCATCGGGTTCTTTGCTCAGCAGGGAGCCTGCTTCTCTCTCTCTCTCTCTTTCTCTCTGCCTGCCTCTCTGCCTACTTGTGATCTTTCTCTGTAGAATAAATAAATAAAATCTTTAAAAAAAAAAAAAAGATAGTGTACTCTTAATCCCTTTTGTCTGTTTCACTCTTATAGATCAGTCCTTGAATCCTGACTTTTTAGTTTTGCCCATCCGTCTGGATAGAAATTTCCAGAAAGGCTTGCTATAGAACAGCATACAGATAGTTAACTATAAGTAATATATATTAAGTGCTAGCATAGTATCTAGCAAGTTACAACTGCTGAACAAATTCTAAGTGTTATTATTTCATTATCAAGCTAATAATGATGACTCCCTAGGCCCCAGTTGTCTTCTCCATGGCTATCATTTCTTTGATTTTTCTATTCCCCTGATCAAATCGTTTACTAAGTGTATGACAAAACACAGACTGGAATAGGATAAGAAATGAGTACACATTGAGAAAGGGTAGATTAAAGTTAGAAAAAAAGAAAGTGATTTGCTTAGGGCTCTTCTTGGATTTTATGATGCTCAGACTAGTGATTTGTATTTATCTGTGTCATTCTTCTAGCATTTTACAGTTTGTGCAATACATTATAATAATAAAGTATTATTAATACTCTAATACAATATAATAATTATTAATACAATAATAACTCATTGAAGGCTTTCATGTGTGAGGGCTTTATGTAGGTCTCACCTTTATGATTTTTACCACTTATATATACCACCTGTGCTATTAATTACGTAATATGTTTCTTTAAATGGCTCACAATGCATGTTATGATAAGTACCTTATATATGTTTTCCCATCTAATGTTCCCATCCACCTTCAAAGGAAATCTTATCCCTATTCATATGGATGAGGAAACAGACCTAAGGGAGTAAATAAAGCACCTCACCTTCAATCCCAGAACCAATACAAGGCAAAGGCCAGATTCAAACTTGAGGCTCTTTGACGCTACTGCCCATGAAGATCACTCAACTTAACAGTACCTGAGTAGTTCACTTTGGTTCCTTTTTCCCAATGATAGAGTGACCCACAGATCTCCTCCTTGCTCATCCTGTATGTATCCCAGAGGCCTATTCCGAGATCCTTGACCAGATGCCCAGAATAGGATCAACACCGAATATAGGATTTTTCTCTGAAATAATAGATTTTTCAATCTTTTTATGAGAAAAGATTTTTGAAAGGTATCTGTGAAGGCAAAAACAGTTTTTTCTTTACAATTTCCTGCTTCTTTATAAGGACAGGAGATTCTAAAGAGAGTTCTTTGCTTGATAAACTAGTTACTGAATGTGACATTGAATGAGAAGTTTAGAAAACTCGGGATTGTTCCATCTGGTAAAAAAGGATGTAGGAGAAGGGTGAAGGCCAGGTGCCCCAAAGCTGGAGGTTGTCTTTAGGGAGAAGAGATTGAAAGGGTAAAATATATGACATGTGAATGCAGTTCAGTACGTCATCTGCCTGGCCACATAGTGCAAACATGAGGACACCTTCAAAGTTGTGCCATTTCTCAGAGCGTATTTACAAGGCTGTTAATGGAAGGGACTTTTGAGGAGTGCAAGAGGGCAGTATGTTGCTGCCAATCAGGCAGATACTTTATGGAAGAAGCAAAATTGTATAATGGGATTTTTTAAATTTGCCTACACAAAATATGGTATCATTTCTTTCTACACAAAGGGCCTCAGGTGGATTTATAATTTATTCAAATATACCTAATATTGTTCAGCGGTATGCTACCTAAAATCTGCACTAATACCCGGTATACAGACCACATGTTGAGAAATCTAGCTTGGATGGAGTCTAGAACAAAAATAACTTGCTGGGGCACCTGGGTGGCTCAGTGGGTTAAAACCTCTGCCTTGGGCTCAGGTCATGATCCCAGAGTCCTGGGATCAAGCCCCACATCGGGCTCTCTGCTCAGTGGGGAACCTGCTTCCTCCTTTCTCTCTGCCTGCTTCTCTGCCTACTTGTGATCTCCATCTGTCAAATAAATAAATAAATTATCTTAAAAAAAAATAACTTGCTATGTCGTTCGCAAATATCTTCTCCCATTCTGTCAGTTGTCTTTTGATTTTGTTAACTGTTTCCTTTGCTGTGCAAAAGCTTTTGATCTTGATGAAATCCCAATAGTTCATTTTTTCCCTTGCTTCCCTTGCCTTTTGCGTTGTTCCTAGGAAGATGTTGCTGCGGCAGAGGTCGAAGAGGTTGCTGCCCGTGTTCTCCTCAAGGATTTTGATGGATTCCTTTCGTACATTGAGGTCCTTCATCCATTTTGAGTCTATTTTTGTGTGTGGTGTAAGGAAATGGTCCAATTTCATTTTTCTGCATGTGGCTGTCCAATTTTCCCAGCACCATTTATTGAAGAGGCTGTCTTTTTTCCATTGGACATTCTTTCCTGCTTTGTCGAAGATTAGTTGACCATAGATTTGAGGGTCTATTTCTGGGCTCTCTATTCTGTTCCATTGATCTATGTGTCTGTTTTTGTGCCAGTACCATGCTGTCTTGATGATGACAGCTTTGTAATAGAGCCTGAAGTCCGGAATTGTGATGCCACCAACGTTGGCTTTCTTTTTCAATATCCCTTTGGCTATTCGAGGTCTTTTCTGGTTCCATATAAATTTTAGCATTATTTGTTCCATTTCTTTGAAAAAGATGGATGGTACTTTGATAGGAATTGCATTAAATGTGTAGATTGCTTTAGGTAGCATAGACATTTTCACAATATTTATTCTTCCAATCCAGGAGCATGGAACATTTTTCCATTTCTTTGTGTCTTCCTCAATTTTTCTTTCATGAGTACTTTATAGTTTTTCTGAGTATAGATTCTGTGTCTCTTTGGTTAGGTTTATTCCTAGGTATCTTATGGTTTTGGATGCAATTGTAAATGGGATTGACTCCTTAATATCTCTTTCTTCTGTCTTGCTGTTGGTGTAGAGAAATGCAACTGATTTCTGTGCATTGATTTTATATCCTGACACTTTACTGAATTCCTGTATAAGTTCTAGCAGTTTTGGAGTGGAGTCTTTTGGGTTTTCCACATATAGTATCATATCATCTGCGAAGAGTGATAATTTGACTTCTTCTTTGCCGATTTGGATGCCTTTAATTTCCTTTTGTTGTCTGATTGCTGAGGCTAGGACCTCTAGTACTGTGTTGAATAGCAGTGGTGATAATGGACATCCCTGCCGTGTTCCTGACCTTAGCGGAAAAGCTTTCAGTTTTTCTCCATTGAGAATGATATTTGCGGTGGGTTTTTCATAGATGGCTTTGATGATATTGAGGTATGTGCCCTCTATCCCTACACTTTGAAGAGTTTTGATCAGGAAGGGATGCCCTATGACCCAGCAATTGCACTATTGGGTATTTACCCTAAAGATACAAATGTAGTGATCCAAAGGGGCACATGCACCCGAATGTTTATAGCAGCAATGTCCACAATAGCCAAACTATGGAAAGAACCTAGATGTCCGTCAACAGATGAATGGATCAAGAAGATGTGGTATATATACACAATGGAATACTATGCAGCCATCAAAAGAAATGAAATCTTGCCATTTGCAACAACATGGATGGAACTAGAGCGTATCATGCTTAGCGAAATAAGTCAAGCAGAGAAAGACAACTATCATATGATCTCCCTGATATGAGGAAGTGGTGATGCAACATGGAGGCTTAAGTGGGTAGAAGAAGAATAAATGAAACAAGATGGGATTGGGAGGGAGACAAACCATAAGTGACTCTTAATCTCACAAAACAAACTGAGGATTGCTGGGGGGAGGGGGTTTGGGAGAAGGGGGTGGGATTTGGACATTGGGGAGGGTATGTGATTTGGTGAGTGCTGTGAAGTGTGTAAACCTGGTGATTCACAGACCTTTACCCCTGGGGATAAAAATATATGTTTATAAAAAATAAAAAATTAAAAAAAAAAAAAAAGAAAAGCTAAGTGGGTGTAAAGATATACCTAAGCTTAATAAATAAATAACATTAAAAAAAAAATAAAAATAACTTGCTAAAACTTTCCCTATCGAAAAAAAAAATTGTGTATATTCAAATTCAAGAACATAGATAATAAAGTTATCACTGGAAGGAAAGCAAATGCTTTTATTTTTTATTTATTTTGCCTTTTTGGTTTTTCCTAGATTTTAGCCTTCATCCTAATAAGGAATATCCCTGGATATGCCCGATCAGTTTATAGCTCATTTTTTGCTTGGTTTGGAAAAATCTCATTAGAGGTTGGTACATTAATATTTTGTTTGATCTTACAGAACCAAGTGTTACGTGTGTGTGTGTGTGTGTGTGTGTGTGTGTAAATCCAAAATACATTTTTTTTAAAAATCAAAGCTGTGTTCTCTATGAAAATACAGAGAAGAAACTCAGAACTTTCAACAGCAATAAAGTAGTATATTTCTAAAAACTTATTTAAATGACTAGACATAGATGACTTTCAAATATTCTTTATATTGTCTTAAGCTTTTAAGCACTAAATTGCTGAGATCAGAAAAGAAAAAAGTTAAATAGATAGAAATGAAATTTATAAATAGATATAAATGAAGTCAAGCTGAAGGGATTTTGATTTGTTCTTCATCTCCATAATTAAATATTACTAGAATTTAGTTTATCAATACTTATCCTAATAAAATTCACCATTAGATTGGAAATTTGGGAAAATTTTTTAACCTTATTACATTTTATATGAAATACTATGACTTATTTAAAACCTTAAAGTAGGTTTAAAAAAATTCTGAATATTCTGAACTCTATTATTCAAAGTAGGACATTTTAATGAGGAAACAGAACAGATTTTAATCTGTTTAATAAAAGATATATTTTAGAGTATAAGATTTATTAAGTTGTCCTTAAAATAGGGAAAATAAATTTTTCTATGTTCTTTAATAAATGTTCTATTGTTTTTTTGTCTCATAAGTGAGACTGAATAGAATTCAGAATTAACCAAGAATGACTTACCAAGTCATTCAGTAAATAAAAGAATATTTGTTTTGCTATCCCCTTAATATTAGGAGCATGAGCATTTTTATTTAATGAATGAATTTCTAACTTGATATTTTTATTAAAAATATCAAAATTGTATAATCTCATATTTGAGAGGTAGCTTGCATTTTTCTGCTCTCTGATATTTTGAAACAATGTGATGAAAGAACCACATTTGTAATCACATTGAAAGTTGTAGGGTAACCCTCTGAGGTCCTTTCGCTCTTCCGGAGCTTTGTAATATGGCTCAATACACTTTGCTTTGCTGCCCACCACTCTTCAAAAGAAAGAAAAAGAAAGTTGTAGTGGTGTCAACTGATATGTATACTCATATAGAAGTTGCAGTATACTTTAGGAACAGGCAAATGTAGTTGGAAACATTTGGCCGTGCAGAGCAAACTTAAGGATATCCTAACGCCCATATCACTTCCTGTTCATATATCCACATAAGAAATATATTCACAAATATGTGTAAATATGCAGTATGCACATATGTGCACAGACCCACAGTAACTCTTTATTTGGGGTCTAAAGACCAGAGTCCAGAAATCCTTCTGTCAGCTGTCTTCTATGTCATGCAAAAAATATATATGTGTGTGTGTGTGTGTGTGTGTGTTTTCCAGTTGTAAGGTCCCTGTGTGATTTCTTGGGGACTTTGAAGCCATGCTTCAGCAAGTAGGAGTTCTGAAGAGCAGACTACAGCCAGCTTTTCAGGACCAAGAGTGCAACGGAAGTAAATGGTTTGGAAAAAGCCTTCTAACATAATTATGCTAGGAAATGTTTAAATTAGGCAAAATTGTGATGTAGTCGTTGACCCTCTGTATATATCTAACTTTAAATACTCTCCTTCCAGCTTTTTATTTGCCAGTACCACATTTGGCTGGCCGCCGACACCAGAGGCATCTTGGTACTCATACCTGGAAACCCTATGCTCAACATCATTGTCAGCACTTTCATATTTGTTTGCGTGGCGCACGAAATTTCTCTGATCACTAATGATCTTGCACAGATTATTATTCCTAAAGATAACTCATCTCTCTTGAAAAGGTTGGCATGTATAGCTGCATTTTTCTGTGGACTCCTCATCTTATCGTCAATTCAAGATAAGTCAAGGCATTAGGTTCCTAAAATCCTAAGAAACTTAAAACTCTTCAGGCTAATTTTGTGTCTACCTAGAGGAGAAAAGCGTCTATCTGGAGATATAAATGTATATGTAAATTAAAAACGCGTGTGGCAAGAGGACAGCTCAGTGGCATCTGTTGAACATGTGTGGTTGTATATATTGGAAATGTACGTCTCCAATGGGAAATGTTGAAAACCAGTTGAAGCAGAGTGCATTGTATAGGATTGCATGTGAAACGTCTTTTCTACTGGATCTGTGTATTTCCATTTATAAATGATTTTAAGTTAACACGAAGGCAGGGAAATAATTACCTTTCCAGTAAAAACATAATTTAATTAGCTTAGTGGCACCGCTGAGTGTTTTGATCTTTACTAAATTTGTGGTAATTAGATTGTCTACACCTGTATTCATCATGGAACTTCCTCTTTCACCGAAAACTTTCTTACTCCAGAATGACTGCAGTATTGTTTTCTTACCATATGTGCAATGATGTGGAACGATGAACAGTATGCCTTTAATTTATATGTGTTCATGTGCTGATGTTACCTGTTTCCTGACATGGTTTTTCTTCCGGACTGTGGTTTTCAGGTATACCTAAATCTTTGTATACTTTGTCTCACAGAGTTGTTTTAGGCTCCATGACAGGGTTTTGTCACTGTCAGTGTTGTTGTTACTTATTTTATAGAAAGGCCAAATTTTCTTTCCAATTGAAACATTCATCCATTTGTTTCCTTTCCTTAAGCTATACCCGTGTGATACCAGTTACCCTGTGGATCTAATTAATATGTTTTCCTCCAACTAATTAATTTCTGTCTAGTACTTCCAGTGTTTGGAAAGCTCTTTATAATCATTTTGGTATTTCCTATTACCTCCCCTCCCCCCGTTTTTAAGAAAAATATATTTATCAATCTAACTGGTGCAGTATAGTAAAGATTCAAGCTGTTTTGACTGCGACATATAACCATAAGTAGAATTTTAAGTAAACCGGTGACTTTGGGCAATATATGTTTTTTGTCTTGTTTTGTTACAAGCTAACTGTTAGAGGTATAAATTTATTTATCTGTTGTACAGATTTGATTATAACGTTTAATGTTTGAAAGATTGCACTTGTTTGCTCTTATTGTGTGTGGGATAAAATATATTTTCTGTTCTTGGTATATGAATATATGGAGTAATTTAAACAGTAAATAAACGTTCTGTGGATGCTTATTTTTGTATGGGCAAATTATCGATTAAACTGTATGTGTCCTTTTTTTAAAAAATCTGGATCCATTCATGATTGGTTCAAATTTCTAATTTATTTCTTCAGCTTGAATTTGCTTTTCCAAACTCTTTGTGCATAGGGAGAGGTCACTGTGATAGTTGAATAAGGAATGATTTAGTTATCAGGGTGTCAGAGGATAATCTGCCTTTCCACCCAGGAGGTTCAAGCACTGTGGTTTATTAGTAGTCTTACTTGAAGATCTTAAAATTTTAATTATTATTTCTTTAGCACTGGATTTATGTGCCAGTGATCTCTTCCCATTAATTGTGGAATAATTCTCAGATAGAAATGTGTGTTCTTTCTTTTTCTCTCTTCTTCTGCCCTTACTTAATCTTTTGACATTTCCCAGATAGACAATTGTAATGATTCATTGCTCTGCCTCCTAGACTGCAGCCTTATAAGTAGAGGATAGTATAGTTATAAATCAAAAACTTCCAAGTACCATGATCACATTATTCTTGCTGGTGTAGCTTGCCAATGAGTAGAGTGCATTTTAATTTAGCTTGTAAGTTTTATTGCCTAAAAAAGATTCTTCCTGATGAAACAATTGAAAAAGAAAGATGACCAGCATTTCTGTTTTTTGGAAGCACTTATGTCTTCCAGTAGTGATGCCCAATGAATATGTTTTCTCTCCTATTCGAATTCAACCCTAAAACTTAACTAGCAAGCCCTTTCTTCATCACGTGATCTCATTTAATATGCCCCACTGTTTTATTATATATAATAAATGCAAGATAGTCCTTTTGTAATTAAAGTATATTCTGTTTACATTTAATTTTCTTAATGAGTCTTATGGGTAAGAGGTGATTGTGGTGGAAGCTGCCATAAGGATAGCATTTCTTTATGGTATAGGTTTTAATGCCCTTTCTGCATTGATTGAGATTCTGAATCAATGAGCATGGCTCATTCATACCATTCTTCAGAAAAAGATGTTTAGCGGGATATTTCGACACACTAAAATTGAGATAAAAGCCACAGAGGCTCTCTAAACTCAGATTTTCTCTACGATAGATTGCACTGAGACATCTACCATCTGGTCCCAGAAGGGACTTGCTTGATTCAAACCTATCTCGATCCTTCCGTTTCCTTTGCCAAACCTTCCCATTTCTATGGATAGCCAACATAGCCTTAAAAATTCATAGCCTTGACCTAAAACCATTCGCTGTACCTCTAAGCTAGATTCTATGATTTGTTTTAGGTGCTGGTATAAAATAACATTTGCACCCTACCTTTCCCTTGTAAGGTAAGTTAACCAGTTACAATTTTAAAGGTAAGTGATTTTTTTCTCCACGAGGGCCTTATTATGTCAAATGTTAGCATAGGAAGCTTGTAAGTATAGTAAAATTTAATGTGTATCTGTGTTTATATTTAATTTTTTTACTAGATTATAATTAATGTAAATAAATAAACTATAGGACCAAGGGCGGAACCTTCATGTAATAGATACTCAATAAAAGCCAGTTCTCCGAATTAAAACCACATTGTGTTATCACCTTACACCAGTTAGAAAGGCCAAAATTAACAAGACAGGAAACAACATGTGTTGGAGGGAATGTGGAGAAAGGGAAAGGGAATACAAGTTGGTGCAGCCTCTTTGGAGAACAGTGTGGAGATTCCTCAAGAAAGTAAAAATAGAACTTCCCTATGACCCTGCAATTGCACTACTGGGTATTTACCCCAAAGATACAGATGTCGTGAAAAGAAGGGCCATCTGTACCCCAATGTTTATAGCAGCAATGGCCACGGTCGCCAAACTGTGGAAAGAACCAAGATGCCCTTCATCAGACGAATGGATAAGGAAGATGTGGTCCATATACACTATGGAGTATTATGCCTCCATCAGAAAGGATGAATACCCAACTTTTGTAGCAACATGGACAGGACTGGAAGAGATTATGCTGAGTGAAATAAGTCAAGCAGAGAGAGTCAATTATCATATGGTTTCACTTATTTGTGGAGCATAACAAATAGCATGGAGGACATGGGGGTTTAGAGAGGAGAAGGGGGTTGGGGTAAGTTGGAAGGGGAGGTGAATCATGAGAGACTATGGACTCTGAAAAACAATCTGAGGGGTTTGAAGTCACGGGGGGGGTGGGAGGTTGGGGTGCCAGGTGGTGGGTATTATAGAGGGCACGGATTGCATGGAGCACTGGGTGTGGTGAAAAAATAATGAATACTGTTATGCCGAAAATAAATAAACAAACAGTTCTCCAAAGAATGTGCAATTTCTAGGACAATGTGTGGCTTCCTTTAGATTGTCCCTCCACCTTGAGGTTGGGACTTTTAACAAATCCTGGGAGAGTCAAGTTGGAATTTTATGTTGAGCTGTTAATTACAACACTCATTTTTAGCCTATAAAAATGGCAGTTTCAGGGCACCTGGGTGGCTCAGTGGGTTAAAGCTGCCTTCAGCTCAGGTCACGATCCCAGGATCCTGGGATCAAGACCCACACCAGGCTCTCTGCTCAGCAGAGAGCCTGCTTCCTCCTCTCTGCCTACCTCTCTGCCTACTTGTGATCTTTATCTGTCAAATAAATAAATTTTTAAAAATCTTTAAAAAATAAAATAAAATAATGGCAGTTGCCTATAGCTCAACCTCACTGCTTTCCTTTTGTAAAAGATAACTCAGGTAGTTACCTTCAGAACTTACTTCAGACATTCCAAAAACTAAGTCTGGTTTTATTAAGAGTACTTTTGAGGATTGGTGAAAACTTAAAATATGCCTGTTTGAAAAGCTCCATTAAATCTATATTTGTCTTTCTTCTAATGAAATCCCTTCTAGTGTCTTGTGTGGATTAGAAATATTTTATATATTTTTTTAAGTTTTTTTTCAGTGATCCAAAATTCAGTGTTTATGCACCACATCCAGTGCTCCATGCAATATGTGCCCTCCACAATACCCACCACCAGGTTCAACCAACCCCCCAAGAAACCCTAAGTTTTTTCTCAGAGTCCACAGTCTCTCCTGGTTTGTCTCTGCCTCTGATTTCCCCCAACTCACTTAAAAGTTAGATCTATAAAGTTATATAAATAAGAGACTGTTTTCCAAAAGTAGAATTGATATCATGAACTGTAAAATATCTAATGGTTTAATTAGAAGTGACTTATTTATTTCTTATTTTTAAAATACCATTCCAGAGCATAAACATGGGATAGATGAACATTTTAAAAAGAAATTTGTGGTTGCCTAGAGGTATTTTTGTCTTCCAGAGGGCAAAATCTTCATACTTAAAAGTAATTATTACAATATTTTAAAATTCAGCTAGTTTTATTAGCTTTTACTCCTTATTGAGGAAACATTTGAGAGAATTTTCTAATAATAAAGTCACTAAAAAGGAAACTATTAACAAGACTTTATTTTTTAATTCTAAAGCTGCTACAGATGGATTATTTAATTCTTTTGCTCTCCATTGCCAAAACAACAAAGCTGGAGTTAACTACTAGTAAAAGCGCTCTCTGTTTATCACCCCATCTCTTCTTAATATGAATTCCAGCCAGGACAATCTTACTATTCCCAAATATCATACTCTTCTTTTGTTCCCACTCTTTTCGTCTACCTAAATCCAACTTATTTCAAGAATTAAGAATTTAAGAATTTGAACTCCACCATCTCTGTGAAAACAATACTGTATTACCTTACTTTTTAAAAAACTATTCTAGCACTAATCTTCAGTAAGGTTACAACTCTAGGGTCAAGAGGGTATTTCTTACCGGTTATTAACGAGCTAGATGCAAAGTGGACATATAGAGGCTTAACCATCAGCCAAGGGATTCTGGCTTTATTTCTCCCATCTTAAAAACAAAACTCCTCTTTATCTCTTGTGTTCCCAGAGCTACTGCCTCATTTATTTTATCTTACAGACCCAAGCTGCTCTTGTCAAGATCAAGAACTTCCATATTGCCAAATCCAATGATCTGTTCTCAATCTTCACCCTACTTGACCTATAAGTAGTACTTGACACAGTTGATTTACTGCATGCCCGTCCAGCCACCTTCTCTATGCTTCCAGGACATCATCATGTCCTGTTGTCTTCCCCGTTAATAGCCATTCCTCCAGTCTTGTTCCCTTGTCCCCCAAAACTCAGACCTTAGAACTCCACACTCGCTTCTTAGAGATACCACCTAGTCACATGTCTTTATTACCTATATTCTGAGGACTACCAAATTTATATTTTCAGTCTAAACCTCTTCTCTACAATTTAGACTCAAATATCCAATTGCCTACTTAACATCTTCATTTGAATATGTAAAACATATATCAAACATAACAAGTCAAAACCAAAACCAAGCTTCCCAATACTGATCACAAAAACACCACAAACTTCCTCTTCTCAGTAAATGGTAGCTACATCCTTCAACTTGTTCAGATAAACAATTTTAACTCCTCTTTTCTTACACCTTAACATCATAATTTTTAGTACATCTTGGCAGCTTCATTTTCAAAATACTTCAGTAATTCAGCCACTTTTCGTCACCTCTGATGTGATCACCAGCTCTTTCCTAGAATACTGTAATGGCTTCTTTTTTTTGCCCCACAGTTATGACTCATGTATACCTTTGCTTACCTATTTTTTTATTTTCTATCCCTCCCCATGAGAACCTGATTTTTCCAAGGACAGGGATTTTTCCGTTTTATTCACCATGGTATCCCCAATTCTTAGAACAATGCCTGTTAGTTATTTGCTAGGTGAATTCATGAACTCCACGAGAAATGGTGTCAAGTGCTAACCCCACTTGAGACAGGTAGGCAGTCATGCAAGGGTGAGGCAGCCGGGAAAAAAACTTTTCCTTAGCCATTTGGACAAGAGGCTAAAGATATACTGTCTTTGCCCATTAGAATGTTGATTTGCATAATGTTATTATTTTTTTTTTAAATGTAACTCACTCATGCAGCCAGGTAAATAGTGACTTGGCAGCAGGGTAGGGGTCTTTCTGCCCTCCACTGCAACCACCTGCAGAACTGAGCCCCATCCATACCATATAGTCTTTTACTCACTGTGGGTCCATCCTGTCATTCCTCATTTTCTTGCTTTATGCTAGGCCCATCTGTCAACAGCCATTTTGCCGTTGCACTTACGTGATTATTTTTTCTTGTAGTAGAGTATTATTTATTTGGACTCCTATCTCTATTGGAAGTAAGAAAGCCATGTATTTTAAAAGGAGAGAGAGATTGTGCTTTTTGTGAAAGTCAAAAATATTCCCCTGTGTTTAATAGGCAA
The DNA here is from genome assembly GCF_011764305.1 of Mustela putorius furo. Taxonomy (NCBI): domain Eukaryota; kingdom Metazoa; phylum Chordata; class Mammalia; order Carnivora; family Mustelidae; genus Mustela; species Mustela putorius. The sequence goes on from NW_025421998.1 coordinate 37,585,807, forward strand.
AATGTAACTGTGTCAAAGAACACAACTTAAAAATTCATTATGAAATAAACTAAGCTAAAACCCATTGCCAGTACTTAGAAACGTATATGTGAGTGCAAGTATAAATAAAATAAGATTAATGAATTAAATGAGCCTGACATTTCAACAGGACTTGATTTTAAATAAAAAAATTTTAAAAATAATAATGCTGTGAAATTCAGATATATATTAAGTGAAAAAATTTCATCAAAACATTTAACAGATGGTAACTTTTAAAAGCATATCTACTGAATGTAGCAAAAATTACATGCCCAAAGAAATAAGCAGAAATCACATGCCAAAAAGAAATAAGCTTTTGAAAATAGGGAAAACTCTTATCTTCCTCAGTATATCAAGGTACACTAGAGAACTTACAGAAAAATTTATGAAAAGTTCATTTGTGACATTTTGTATTGTAGTTGAAAGCCCAGGTATCAATAATACCACCTACTTGGCTATATTTATGTGTACTTTCAGAGAAAATTCTAAGTGATTCAGAACCATACCTATGTCAGCTTCATTACTGATCAATTTGCTTGAAAAAAAATCTTAAAGTTTGATATAGGCTAATATTAATCAAGTTATAATTAATAACATGACAAAATTGGAATACCTGAACTCTGCATCGATTTTAGGAATAGTGGCCTTAGAATATGAATACTAGTATGCAGATATTTTATCCATGTTCAGAAGTAACAATTATGAAGAATTTGGGAGACTGTAAAACTGAATGAAATGACATATCCTTTGTCTCTGAAGGAGTCAAAGGTAAAATCGTACTTAGTATCACAATGAAAAACATGACATTTACATCTTAGTAAAAAGATGGCATCAAGATTCTTATCTCAAGAGAGAAAAATGTCCTAATTAAATTTATTTTCCCTTTTTAAAATTTTCAAATTTAAAATATTCCAATTTTATAAATGTTTGTCATATTAAAGGCTTCTCATATAGTAAAAACAAAGCTCTATTCGGTATCTGGCAGTTTTGTGGGGTTTTGTTTGTTTTTTCATTCTTAGCCCTCTTCATAGCCCTGTGTGTCATCACAGTAAGTACTTCACTTTGACTATAGCTTTTTCATAAACAAGCCAGTTATGTTTTTTGTTTGTTTTGTTTTGTTTTGTTTGACAAGTCATCAGATCAAAGTCCTGCTAATAAAAGGAGTAGATCCTCCTCTGTGAGAATACAAGAGGTTGGTTTCAGAAGATAGTTAATGTGTGGAGGGGCAAGATGTGTTTCTCTTGCGTAATTCAGGAGAAGAGCAGTGACAGCCAGCTCTGGTCTAGAAAGAGCGAACTGGAACTAAGAAGCCATCTCTTCTTTACCTCCTTCCATCTCCTCCACCTGTCATAGAAAACATGTAGTTGAAGTCTGAGGGGCCCAGCACTTTCAAAACACACACACACACACACACACACACACACTTAGCCCAGCACTTTCAAAACACACACACACACACACACATGGGACATGGAGCTGGAGCCCTTTCTCAGAGACTACAAAATTTAACTTGGAACCTATAAAGAAGGAATACATGGACAAGAAGAGCCAAGAAAAAAATTAGACTAATGAGAAGGGTAGAACTTGGACAATTTGATGTTTAGACACATGATTAAGTTTATAGCTATATCAGTGTGGCATAGTAGATGGCACAATATATAGATTAATGGACAGAATAGCAAACACAGAAACAGATTTTTAATTCAGGAGATAATTGGGTAAGGTAATAGTTTGAATTCACTTTCTAGGGAAAGGTAGAAATATCCTTTAAATAGCCCCAAGATGACTGCTTAACCATGGGTATGGAAAGAGTACACTTATTCTTACTCTATATACCAGAAGACATTTAAGATGAGTAATGGGTTTAGAGACATAAAATAAGTAGAAAGTGTAAGTGGATATCTCAAGATGAGAAAAGACCCATTAAGAATAAAGCAAAGGATAAAAACAAGAATCGCTTCATCCTGTTACATAAAAATTTAAAACCAATATACCAAAAGACATAAATAGGAAAAATACAGGCTGGAAATTTTTAGAACATGAGTATTTGACAGAAAAGTAATATCCTGAGTATATAGAGAGCTTCTGAAATTTAGAAAAACCAAAATATTTTCCAAGTTTCAGTTGGTTCCTGATTAATTCTATACAGAAGGTCACTTCATTCAGCTACCTTGACGTACATTACTCAAATAATTTAGCTTGGAAGAACATCAGGAAATCACAGTACTCAAAGCTAGGCTTTCTATGGTTGCTTTTTGGGAGCCAGGGGGTGGGTTTAATGGACACTATGTCTAGCTATGCCTTCTTTACACATTTTCCAGACTAATATTAATTAAGACTAGGTTATATTGAGCAGAAATTTGGAACCTAATGGCCCATCTGCCTGAGAGTGCATATTCAATGTTGTTTCTTTCCTAAAGAGAATCTTGGCCAAACTCTATAGTATTCCCTCAGAAACTCCTGATCATTAGATTTAAATTTCCCCAAAAGATGTCGCTCCTACACTAGTTTAGTGTCCTACTGAGACCACTTTTTTCCCTAGATCCCTAGAACAGCCTAACTTAACGTATGGGATATGCAGCATTGAACTCCCAGCTACTTAATATCTGTTAGCTATGGGTATGCAGCACAGTATTTATAAAGGAACATTAAGAATTTGCTCTTTGTCACCTCCTCAGATCCTTTAAAATGTACCCCAGAGCTAAGTCAGTCAAGTATTTAGCAAAGACCACCTGTACAACATTTTCCCTATGTAACCCTAGAATCTCTCTTTAGTTTGAGGCTGTTGGTCAGCCTTGCAGGACACCCTACAAAACAGTTACATGAAATTCATCATTGTGTCAACTGTAAGAATGTTGTTGATTATGTTACACAATGGTCTCTTTATGTGGACTCTCAAGAGTTATTTTATCCTGGCCCTCGTACTGGAATATTTGTGCTTCTCCTGAACAGTTCATCTGCTACTATCTTACGGACACTGTGAGTTGGCTTTACACGTTTGCTGATAAAAAGCTAGAGCCAAATTTGTGCTTCATCCCTAAAATCAGGGCACTTTGGCCTTCAATATTTTTATTAGCCTCCTTCTCAAATGTTGCAAATCCTTCCCCCAGTTGCCATTTGTCTTCTGTTTTGACTGCTAATATTTGTGTGGGTTTTTTTAAAGATTTTATTAATTTACTTGACAGAGATCACAAGTAGGGAGGCAGGCAGAGAGAGAAGGGGAAGCAGGCTCCCTGTGGAGCAGAGAGCCCGATGTGGGGCTCGATCCCAGGACCCTGAGATCATGACCTGAGCCGAAGGCAGAGGTTTAACCCACTGAGCCACCCAGGCGCCGTTTTTTTGTTTGTTTTTGTTTTTAACATATAAATGTTTAAGCTCAAATGTATTGGTCATTTTGATTACACTGTTTCCCTCAAAGCATGAGACTGGGGACACCTGTGAAAGGAGAGAGGAAAGGATGGAAATCTGAGCCAGAGGGGCTTTTTCTCGCGTGAAATTCTGACAAAGTCTCCTGCAGGCTGTGTGATGCCCTTGAGCAAAATGACCGATTCAGAGGAGTCTGGAGCCGGAGAGGAATAACCTGGTCAATGGACCCTGGCCCCCCTCATTGCTGGCTGGGAGCAGCCCAGGGAGATTGAGACTTTGACGTCAACAGTGAGGCAGATAAAACAGTGCTGTATCTGCAGACTGTCTATTCCCCTCTCAGGGCAGCTTCTCTTACTGGGAGATGGGAACAGGGCACTTCTGCACGTGTCACCACTCACCCCTGGTCTTGGGCACACATCCATACATCTTCAGGGAATTTGTCCTCCATGATTTTCATGGGCCTCTTTCTGAAGATAAGTCTTAACCAGGGCAAAAGACAAGTTACGGTCCATGTCTGTGCTGTGAGCCTTCTAGACACAACCAATGGGCCCATCTCCCTCCTCCACCATTAGTTCAATTTCCATCCCTCTTGCCCTTAGCTCTGCCGCTCTTGATTGCTTACCTAGAATTGTGATCCGGACTCTCCTTCTGGAAGGGTCACTGAGCTCTTGGTGATCACGCTCATTAGCTGAGGTTGATGCACATATTCATTCATAGTCCCAGGAGACCAAGGGAGTAGGAAGCAGAACCTACATGGATCACCTCGGTTTCACGCACATTCTTTACAGCTGTCATCGTGTACAAGCAGCCCTACCTCCCTTAGCTAATCAGGAGCATTTGCCCCTTCCAAAATGGTGACTCTTTTTGTTTCTTGCGTGCTGGACCTCACAGTCAATTTTTCTGAAGTGAGATCTGGGCAGCTCACCTCCACACCCAGTGCAAAGAATGACAAGGGAAGTATTTGCAGTCAATAATAATAATAATAAGGAAACCCAGATATTTACAATGAAATTCATGTGCTACATCAAGAGACCAGAAGAAAGAAATGGGAATAGAGTCATTTATATACATATGTATGTATGTGTATGTGTGTGTGTTTGTGTGTGTGTATACATATATATGAATTCATAATTTGGTGAACATAGAATTTTAAATAAGCAAGGAAAGGAGAAGAAAATACAATTTGATTCCTTTTAAAGGTTTTATTTATTTGAGAGAGAGAAAGAGAGAGAGCACGAGAGGAGAGGGGTCTGCAGGAGAAGCTGCTCAGCAGGGAATCTGATGTGGAAATCAACCCTGGAACTCCAGGATCATGACCTGAGCAGAAGGCAGCTGCTCAATGAGCCACCCAGGTGCCCTACAATTTGATTTTAGCTAATCTCTAATACAGAGATAGTTTAAACATATAAATAAAAGAGGAAAGCAAAATGCATACAATCCTAATACTCATATAACAGAAATATTTCTCTTGGTTAAAGGAAAGGCCATAAATAAATAGCAAATTGGAAAAAGTATTTAAAAACCAATAGAACTACTCTTAATATCTATATATATATAAAGAAGTCTTACAGGTTTTTTTTAAACAAGATTTTCTCCAGCTTATGACTGGTTTATAGTTTACGATTCCATATAGTACATCACTTCATTCCATTACTTTGGACTGCATTACATAAATAGTTTAACTTGGAGGGTACATCAGGAAGCAACACTGCTCAAAGCTGGCCATTCTGTGGGAGCTTTATTGAGTTTTTCCTTGTCCGTTCTTTCTTTTTCTTTCTTTCTTTCTTTCTTTCTTTCTTTCTTTCTTTCTTTCTTTTTTCTTTTTCTTCTCTCACACTCTCTCTCTCTCTCTCTCTTTTTAATGTGAGCCGTGGGCTTTTGTTTATGCCTTCCTTAAACATTTTACGGAACAAAATTATTGAGTCTGTGCTATATGGAGCAGAAATTTGGGTCCTCAATAGTCCATCTGTCTGTGATTAAGAGCCATTTCCAAGTTTTTTCCCAAGGAGCATCTTACCAGGTCATTACTGCCCACAGCATGGCACTCTGATGGTTCTGATTTTTAATATGCAGAGAAACTGTTTCCCTCACCCTAGTTCCCCTGTCAGCTCATGTTTAAGTTTGTACTGGAAATCAAACAAAACAGCTGCAGTCCAGATATTGTCAGAGGGGGGTTGACATTTTCATATTTTTTCTGACTGTAATTTTTGGTCTTGCTCCTCCCATCTCATTTTATCTTATTTTATTACTCTTTTTTGTTGAGATTTGTTTTTCTCTTTTCTAACATGCTGCAGTCATCCAGTTTTTCTTTTTCTACTGATTTAAACCTTTTATCCCCTGCATCTACCATTCCAGTGGTTATCTTTAATTCTCTCCTCAGACTTCTAATATTATCTGATCGGGGTCATGTAAAAAGAACAAGCATATTATTGGAGCAAAAATTGCTATGGTCCATCACTTCTCGCATGAAGCATGTGCACACTTCTTTTTTGGCAAGGTGCTAGCCTTGAAAATACCAATGGAGTTATAAGGGGAGATCAGAAAGAAGACACCAGAGGATTGGCAAGCGTCTCTCTCAGCATTCTGGTCGTCTTTAAAATACCAGGGAAGATATGTGGAGATAACAGAAATAGGAATGTATACTGGCGCCAGCCCGTGTCCTCAAGTTTCCTCTATCAAGGTCAACTGCCTTCACTATAAATCTTTTTATCTGTTTATTTTTGAATAGGAAATAAATTTAGATGATTCAAAAAATCAAAAAATATTAAAGGCAGAGAGTGAAAACTTCTACTTTTCCTCCACCTAGTTCTCAGGACAGCTACCTGCGGCTTGTACTTATTAGCGTTTTCTGTGTTCTTACGAAGTTCCTTTATATAGTATAAAGAAATAGGCATATACATTCCTACTTTTGCTCTCTTTAATGTAAAATATACCATATGACTCAGGTTTGTGTACTTTTTTTCCCACTTCATAATATTCCTTGGAGATATTTCCTCATCAATGTAGAGTTTCTCCCATTCTTTGTTACCATAGTGTTATGTGACCTTGGGGCTCCACCGTCAAGCCACCACCTTCTCACTGATTCCTGTGTTGATCCACATTCCCCTTTTAATTAGTTCCAACCAATTACTATTACAAATAATACTGTAATATCTATTTACATGTCATTTTCCACCAATGGGAGTATGTATATAAGTTCCCCAATATGGGGTTACTGGCTCAGAGGGTATATGCATTTTTAATTTGGTATTTACAGGAAAATTGCCATCCTTAGGGACCCCAGCAGTTTCTACCCCTGACCAGCAATGCATTTGTGCTTGTCTCCAGCAGCCCCACATCCTCAGGGTGTATCAACTTCCATCTGGTCATATATTTAAAAGCAATTAATATTTCCATTTCTGTGAACACTCTGCTTATACCATCTGCCCATTTATCTATGGTCGGTCTTTATCTTGTCAGCTCTGAAGAATTCTTTATGTGTTTGGGAGATTAGCCCTGTGTCTATGATATAAGATACACATACTTGTTCTCAGTCTATCTTTTGCTTTCTTATGGTGTTTTTGCTTTGTGGAAGTTTTTGTTTTTTGTTGTTGTTTTGTTTTGTTTTTACAGAAAGAGAGCTTTTGTCAAGCTTTTCATTTATGACTTCTGGGTTTTGAATAGTTTTTTTTTTTTAAGATTTTATTTATTTATTTGACAGAGAGATCACAAGCAGGCAGATAGGCAGGCAGAGGGGGGTTGGAAAGCAGGCTTCCTGCTGAGCAGAGAGCCCGATTCGGGGCTCGATCCCAGGACCCTGGAATCATGACCTGAGCTGAAGGCGAAGCTTTAACCCCAGGCACCCCTAGTTTTTGAATAGTTACAGATTTCTTCACTCCAATCATAAAGGAAATCACTTGTGTTTTTTTCCATACCTTATGATGGGAGGTAGGGATCCAACTTAATTTTGTTTCAGATGACTACCTATTGCTAATACTATTTATTAAAGAGTCCATCTTTTCCACCATTAACATTACATGCTACCTGTAACACATACTAAATTTATAAATGTGTATGGGACAATTTATGTACTTTTTTACTCTGGATCAATAGCTGTTCATGCAGCAGCCTCACACAGTTTTAATTATAAAGGTTTATCATATGTTCTATTATGTCATAGTCTGTTATAATATGGTTTTATGTCTAGTGAAAGTGCCCTATTGCTATTTTTTTAATCAGATTTTAAGCTATTCTGGTTTTTTTTTCTAAATAAAATTCAAAATCAGCTTAGTCTGTTTCCAAAAACCCTGTTAGTATCTATATTGGAATCATATTCACTTCAAAAAGTCATTTAGGATAAACAATATCCTTTGATTATAATTTTGGTCTAAAACTAGTATGTGCCTTTTCATTAGCATAAGTTGACTTTTACATCAGTTTGGACACATTTAAGTTTCCATTCCAATAAGACTTGCTCTCTTGCAGTTAAGTTCACTCTTGGATGTTTTCTCTTTTTGATGGCTGCTCTAAGTGGGGTCTTTTCTATCACTGTAGCTTCTCCTGGTAATTGTTTGTATATGAAGATGTCTCTATATTAAATCCATATCCTCTCTATTCTAAGGAATTTTGTAAAAAGACTTTATTTACTTATTTGAGAGAGGGAGTGCACAAGTGGCATGGGGGGTAAGCGGCAGGCAGAGGGAGAGGGAGAAGCAGGCTCCCTGCTGAGCAAGAAGCCCCAGGCCTTATTCCCAGGACCATGATACCAGGACCTGAGCTGAAGTCAGATGCTTAACTCACTAAGCCACCCAGGTGCCCCAGGGAATTTTTTATTACTCATTTGTAATAGTTCGTTCAGTTGATTCTTTAAGGTTTCAGATATGCAATCATATCATCTAAATATTGATTGTTGGGCCTCCTCCTTTTATTAGTTTCTGCCTCTAATGCTTTTATATTATCTTATTCTGGTTTGTTTCTTATTGTCTTTATGTGGTCTTGTCATGAGCCTTCAAAGAAGATATTTCTGATTTAGTCAAAGTGCCTGTAGTGTTCCACAAGGTGGACTGGGTATATCATATTAAGTTAGTAGCAATCAAATATTCATTTAGAGTATTTGGGGGTCAAAATTGGACTTGAAAATTTTGTCAAATGACTTTTCAACTTCCATGGAGATGATCATCTCATTTTTCTTCTCCAGTCAGTTAACATAATTAAGATATTAAGTATTTTATAATATAAAAATACATTAAATATTTTTAAATATTGAAGGTGCACTTGCATCTTTTCATATGCTTACTGGCCATTTATATCTCTTTGGAGAAATGTCTGTTCGAGTCCTTTGACCACTCTGAATTGTGCTGTTTGTTTTTGTTGTCGTTAAGTTGTAGGAGTTCTCTACAATTTTGGAAATTAATCCCTTATGGCATATAATTTGCTAATGTTTTCTCCCATTCTGTGTACTGTCTTTTCATCTTCTTGATGGTGTCCTTTGATGCACAGAAGTCTCTCATTTTAATGAAGTCCATTTTGTCTGTATTTCTAAGAGTTTTATAATTTTAGATAATATTTCTAATTTACAGTAATTGAAAACAAATCAATGACTACGTCTCCAATGCTTCACTCTTTTAAAAACAAATATCTAGGGGTGCCTGGGTGGGTCATTGGGTTAAAGCCTCTGCCTTTGGCTCAGGTCATGATCCCAGGATCCTAGGATAAAGCCCAGTATCAGGCTCTCTGCTCAGCAAGGAGCCTGCTTCCTCCTCTCTCTCTGCCTGCCTCTCTACCTACTTGTGATTTCAAATAAATAAATAAAATCTTTAAAAAAATATATTTGTTCAAAAAAAACCCCACAAGTATCTATCAAATTTGCATGTCACCATTCTATGTTGAGTTGTGGGAGTGGGGCCAGTTACAGTTTCAGTATGTGTCTCCATATCAAAAGAAGCCACATCGAAGGAGAAACATCTGAACCTGATGTAAATCACAAGAAAGTACTTTAAGTCTGTTGCCATGTTTGAATGAGAATTTGGAGTCTTGAAAAGAGTCTAGTGTATTTTGTGTGTGGAAAGAACATAAATAATTAGGACCAGTGTGCAGACTATAGTAGATCAATCGCATTAATGGCCCCATATAGTAGTAGGTACCCCACCGTCATAGTCTGCCCCATTATCTTATATTTTTCTCCCACTCTGATTTAGGACTCAGCCAGTTTACCTGCTTTGGCTAATGGGATATCAGCAAATGTGTCACAGAGAATATTCTGAAAGAAGATGCATGTGTCTGCTAATCTCTGGCATGATTGAGTTCTACTCTTCTGTGTTTCTGCCATGCTATGAGAACACATCAGTGCCAGCCTAATTAAATGAGATAAACTTGGAGGAAACCAAGTTCTCCCATCATCCAAAAAGAGGTCATCCAAGATGATCTAGTAGTTAGCTGGACATAATGAGGAAAGCCAGCTGAGATTAGAAGATACTTCTAATCAAATCCTGTCTAAATAGTTGACCCATAGGAAACTAAAAACAAAACAAAACTAAACTCCCATTATTTGGGTAGGGGAGGTGTTACATCGCCCAGTTGAAGCAGATAAATAACATATCAATGAATAAGTTACATTGCATAATCTATCTAGTTGAAAGATACACCTTCCATCCCATTTTTTATTTTTAGGCATTTGGCATTTCTTAGAAAATAAACTTAATAGGCTTGCGAGTCACTCTGATGCAGTGTGTGGACATGATAGATCTGAGCTCTTTTCACAAAGACCTTAGGTATCTAATCCATGATTATCATCTATCAAGATGTGGTGTCAATGTACATTGCTATGTCTCACTGGGAATTCCATAGACAATCAATAAAGAGTTCTATTTCAGTGACCCTGATTTCTTGGCTTGGCCTGGGAGCTCATGATGTCAACATTCAAATCTCTGAATGCAAAGAGGAAGTGATTTTAATTATTCACTTCAATTTTCCAATCATTTTCAGTGATGAGCTATCACCACCAACAAATCAGGGCATAATTCTATTTACTTTTGAAATGTGTTTGCTCCTCTTTAGGTTTGTCTAAGATAGCCCTGTGTTACACATTCACCTGAAACAAGACCCCTGAACTTCATTATCTTTATCCATGGCAGACCTTTGAACACTTTGCACTGATATAGACATTACCAAGCATTAGTATACATACTAGTTAACATTTTACTAATATTCTCTGTTGTAGCCAATAAAATTTGTTTTAGAGGCTTGGCACAAACTTATATACACAAAAATTTGGCACATGGCAGTGGAAATTCCTGAGATGGCACATCAACACTGCTCTTTGCCCTAGTAAGAGACGGCCTTTGTAACTAGAAAAAAAAAGTTCAAAACTAAACTCTTGACTTTATCTTTGAGGTATTTTTTGCCCAGACTTCTCAAACTCAGTAAATGGATCAAAAATAGACCCAGGAACTAAGACCATAACTCTGGAAGTCATTTTGATTCTTCCTTTCCCCCACATTTCCAATCTGTCAGCAAATCCTATCAATTCTGTGTGTAAAATATTTCTCAACGACAAAACCCTTCTAGCCGTTTCCTCTTCCCTGTTGTATTCCTGAACATTTGCTGTTTTTTCTTCTGCATTAATTTCTTGCCTTTTTATCCATTCTTCATATTTTAGTTAACGTGTTATTTTTAAGAATTTTTTTAGATTAATTTCAAATTTGCAAAAACTTTAAATATAATACCACTATTCCTATATAATCAAATTTACCAGATGTTAATATTTTACCACACTTACTTTATCATGTCTATCAATATATCCATTCATCTATGTATACAATTTATTTTCTAAAAAAGCTGAGAATTCTAGTTTAAAATCAAACATTGCATTGGTTGTAATGTCACTTTAGTCTCCTTAAATGTGGAGTTTCTGTCTGTATCTCCATGAGCTTGATACTTTTGAAGAGTAAGGCCAGTTAGTTTTTAATAGCCCAAAGGTAGAAGCAACCCAAATGTCCACTAATAGATGAATGGATAAAGAAAATGTAATATAGACATACAATTAAATATTATACCACCAAAAAGTAAGGAAATCCTGTCACAAGCTATAATATGGTTGAACCTCAAAGACATTAGGCTAAGTGAAATAAGCCAGTCATAGAAGGACAGATACTATATGACTCCCATCATAGGAATTAGCTAAAATAGCCAAAACTGTAGAAACAAAATGTAGAAAGAGGTTTGCCAAGGGCAAAGGGAGAGAATAAATCAGTGTTTAGTGGTATATACAGTGTATATAATGGGTTCAATTGAAAGATGAAAAATTTCTAGAGATCTGTTGCACAACATTCATATATACTTAAAAATGGTTAAAATGGTAAATTTAATGTTTTTTTTTTTACCACAATAATAATAAGAAGATGGCCAGAACATTATGGGGAAAAAGTGTTTATCCACAGTGGTAATCATTTGTTTACTCACTTATTCATTTAATCAGAATAGTTTCAGGAATCTTACTTTATCTATAGATTATATTACTGTATTTAGTAATTGTCCCATATTTGACCAGTGTGAGCTAAGCCCCATCTAGCTGGTTCCTGAATACTGTTGATAAATCTCCATTATTCTTTTTCTTATTTTCTGGGTTCTGGGCTCATCTATCCTTTCTTTTCTGAAGCCCTGTCTCCTAGAAACCGAAATTTGAGTGCTTGTTTTTGTGGAGTATTATTGCTTCTAGGTCCTCTCATTGGATAGAAGTAGGAGGTATATTACACCTCGGAATATATATACACACACATATATATATACACACACGGAACCCCAAATTTAGCTAATAAAAATAAGCTTATTGTATAAACATCATATAAAAATTAAACATAGCATTTACAAAACTAGTAGTATAAGTCTACAATACATTACTGGAAACTCTTGGGACTACATGTATTTGGGTATTTAATTATTTTCAGATTTCATAAATGTAATACTTACATTATGTAACATACTCAGTAGGGTAAGGGCAATACTATGTAGCAAAATGTTAATGTTTTATAGCAAAGCATCACACCAAGTGGGATTAAGAAAGATAAACTTCATTTTTGTTTGGGTCAGATTCTACCATTAGATAGATTTGCTGTGAACTATTGAAGAAATTGAAATCTTTGGATTTAGGAATTGCAGATAAGGGATTGTGAACCTATAATCATATGTTTTTCTACAAGAATTTAATGCAATATTTCTCCAAAATTTGTTTATCTAGTGTATTATATCTAGTCCGTTTCTTTGTAGTAGCTGTTGTTTTTATTTCCAATTGGAAGTTCTAACTCATAATTGAGGTTGTTGGGAATGATAGAACTATTTATTTGTGTAATTATATCCTTCATTGTTATATACATCAATTAGTTCATAATCACTAATTACATGTTTTTCCCAGTCCACATGTGTGGCAAAACAATGCTCATGTTTACCATACCATTTCCTCTTCCTAAGTGCACAGGAAGACTATATTTCCCAGCATCCACAGCCATTACCTTTGGAGAACATGACATTGCCAGATAATAGAGTATAGATGAAAATGAGGGGAGCCATTTTGAAGACGAGCTCTGAAAAACATCCCATGTGACACTTCAACTCTCATTTCCTTTCCCATAGAAATCCTGGATACCATGTGCTCCAGATCATTTGGTATACAGGATGGAGGAAGACTGACCTGTGATGTGAGTGAATAGTGTTTTATTGTGTTAAGCCACTGTGATTTCAGGGATATTTTTGTCATATCAGCACAGCTTACCAAATAATTCTTCCCTAAATAAAAATCCATCCTCTCCTGGCATGAGTTTTTAGCATAGAGCAAAAATTCATCAAGCCATTCTCTGTTAAGTGCGACCATCATGTATATCACAAGTTGACTTATAGGTTATGTGTCAATGGTTTTGTCCCACTGCAAATTGAAATGTTAACCAGTAAGTTCAGATGATAGTAATTGCCTTTTAACATTGCATACCAATGATATTGTGCAAAATCCAGTAGTGTCCCTTGCTTGATCAAGACATCCGACTACCAGCTTATTTTCTTTTCTCACCTTGAGTTTCCATAACATGTCTCAGCTTCCCTGCTCCAGGATTTACTTCAGAGCACCAGGATCTTTTTTGGCCCAGTCACAACAAAAGCCCAGGAGTACAGAAGAGTTAATGCCCCCTGGAGCAACTCAGCTACAGGATGGTGAGTCCATGGATGAAAATCTAAATCTCTTATCACTTTGAAGGGAAATTCTGAGGTGTATTCTTTTTTTTTTTTTAAGATTTTATTTATTTGAGAGAGAGAATGAAAGAGAGAGCATGAGAAGGGGGAGGGTCAGAGAGAGAAGCAGATTCCCCATGGAGTTGGGAGCCTGATACAGGACTCGATGCTGGGACTCTGGGATCATGACTTGAGCTGAAGGCAGCCACTCAACCAACTGAGCCACCCAGGCACCCCTCTGAGGTGTATTCTACACAGTTCCTTAGCATATCCCCAGTAGAACAGAGTTCTACTTTCTAGAACAATAGCCAGATCAATAACATACTCTATGTTGGCTTTCCTCTGGAACCTCTCTTCACCTCCTCAATCTTTCTGCTTTCACGCTGTGGCTTCCTGGGATCATGCCCAAATTTATAAACTGTTTTAGGGAAACCAAACGAATTAAAAATTTCCATTGGAGTGCTGTCTTTTATGAATTTGTTCTATAAAAGCAATCAACTTGATTCCCAGTTGATTAGAAAGGAATTACATATTGCTTGAAAATGGTGCAAAAACAAACAATACATTAGTTACTGAGGTGGTAACTAGTAAACAGATTTGATTCAATAAAATACACTTTAAAGATTGACACTTTCCTATTTTGGCTTCTTATATATATAAAATCTTCACCAAAAAAAAACCAAAAAACAAAAAACAAAAAAACCATGTGTTCTAGGACACAGAAACTTCTATTCTATATTTGTAAAGGAGCTCTAATCAGCTTTTGTTATTATTTTGAACTGAAGGGAAATCTTCAATCCATGCTGGGGATCTGAGCTCTCTAAAAGGGTTGCTAGTGGAGAGGAAGCAAGATTAGGCAAGGAGGTCATCCAACTGCAATGCAAACCTGAGGCTCTCAGCCAACCTACCAGGGAGCTCCAGAGTAAAGATTTCCCATTAGAGGAGTCCTAGGCCCTAGTACTGACACCATGCTCAGCCATGGCAAGAGGGTGGCTGCCCAGGAAAAGTGTTCCTCTGTTCAAAGGACATGGCAGATCCTGAAGGTGCTAACAACTGGCAGCTGGCTGTTAACCATTCTTTTTGTAGTTGAATGGTAAATTCTTCCCTGAAGGAAGATTCAAGCAGCACATCCCCAAGGCTGCCACAGTTTTACAAATGTAAACACCAGTATGAAAACTACATGGCAAATTACCCAAGATGAACTACAGTCTATTAACTGAATGTAAAGTGAGATGATCTAGTTGGAGTCCAAAATGGCAGAGGAGCAGGAGACCTTAATTTCATCTGGCCCCAGGAATTTTGCTAGATAGCTATCAAATCATTCTGAACATCTGTGAACTCAAACAGAGATCTAAGAAAAGACGAGCTGCAATGCTACAAATAGAAAAGTGACGACTTTCTGCAAGGTTGGAGGTGCAGAGAAATTAATCCAAGGCAATATATGGGAAGATAGACCATGGGAGGATGGAGCCTCCATTAGGCGGCTACCAACAAATGTTAGGGCAACAGTGTACAAAATCAGAACTTTTAGAAGTCCATATGTGCACCACAGCAGCCTACAGGATTTGTAGACTCAAAGCAGGGTCATGTGCTTGAGACAGAAATGCTCAGTCACAGGCCAAATGAGCATGGAATACTGATGGAGACCAGGGATGCAGGGATGATTGACTGCTTTTCCCTGAGAGTGCACTGAGGAGTGGGCCCCAAGTTTTTGGCTCTTGGGCCAGAGATGGGAGGACACCATTTTCATTCTCATCCTCCAAAGTTGTACGTAAAGCTTTTAGAGAACAAAAGTTACCTGGAGCAAACCTAATCAGATTACTTAGCCTGGCCCCTGGCAAGGGCAGTACAGTTCTGCCTCAGGCAAAGACACTTGAGAATCATTGCAATAGGCCTCTCCCTGAGAAGATCAGCAAGAACATCCAGCCAAGACCAAGTTCACCAATCAATGAGAACTACAAAACTCCAGTGCTAGGAACAAATAGCACATAGAATTCATGATTTTTCCCCCAATGGTTCTTTAGTCTTTCAAATTTAATTTTTTTTCTCAACCAATTTATTTTATCAACTCTTTTAAAAATTCTTCTTTTAATTTTCACTTTTACAGTTATATTCTATACTTTAATTGTATTTCATGAAGTTTAAGAGCATGCTACTAAAGAATGAAGGGTTCAACCAGGAAATTTAAAAAGTTTTAAAAATTCATAGAAACAAAAATGAAAACATCAATGTACAAAATCTTTGGGATGCAGCAAAAGTGGTCTGAAGAGGAAAGTATATAGCAATACAAGCCTTCCTCAAGGAACAAGAAAGGTCTCAATTACACAACCTTAATTTACACCTAAAGGAGCTGGAGAAAGAACAGCAAATAAAGCCTAAACCCAGCAAGAGAAGAGAATTAATAAAGATTAGAGCAGAAATCAAAGAACTAGAAACCAAAAGAACAGTAGAACTGAGCAAGGAAAGTAGGAGCTGATTCTTTGAAAGAATTAATAAGATTGATAAAACCCTGGCCAGACTTACCAAAAAGAAAAGAGAAAGGACTTAGATAAATAAAAATCATGATTGAAAGAGGAGAGATCACAACCAACACCAAAGAAATACAAACAATATATAAGAACATAATATGAGCAACTCAATGCCAACAAATTAGGCCATCTGTAAGAAATGGATGCATTCCCAGAAACATATAAACTACCAAAACTGAAACAGGAAGAAATAGAAAACCTGAACAGATCCATAACCAGCAAGGAAATTGAAGCAGTAATAAAAAATCTCCCAACAAGAGCCCAAGGCCAGATGGCTTCCCAAGGGGAATCATACCCAACATTTAAAGAAGAATTAATGCCTATTTTTCTGAAGCTGTTTCAAAAAATAGAAATGCAAGGAAAACTTGCAGACTCCTTCTATGAGGCCAGCATTACCTTGATCCCAAAATCAGACAAAGACCCCACTGAAAAGAATTACAGACCAATATCCCTGGTGAACATGGATGCAAAAATTCTCACCAAGATACTAGCCAATAGGATCCAACAGTACATTAAATGAATTAGTCAACAAGACCAAGTGGGATTTATTCCTGGGATGCAAGGGTGGTTCAACACCTGCAAATCGGTGTGATACACTACATTAATAAAAGAAAGGACAAGAACCATATGATCCTCTCAATAGATGCAGAAAAACATTTGAAAAAGTACAGCATCCTTTCTTGATTAAAACTCTTCACAGCGTAGGGATAGAGGGAGCATACCTCAATATCATAAAAGCCATCTATGAAAAGTGCACAATGAATATCCTTCTCAGTGGGGAAAAACTGAGAGCTTTATTCCTAAGGTAAGGAACATGGCAGAGATGTCCACTATGACCACTACTCTTCAACAGAGAACTAGAAGTACTAGCCTTAGCAATCAGACCAACCAAAAGAAATAAAAGGCATCCAAATCATCAGAGAACTCAAACTCTCATTTAAAAAAATTTTTTTTAATTTTTTAAAATTTGCAAAATTCATTGTTTGTACACCACACCCAGTGCTCTATGCAATACATGCCCTCCACAATACCCACCACCAAGCTCACCCCACCTCTCCAAAATTCTTTCTTTGCAGATGACATGAAACTCTTTAGAAAACCCAAAAGACTCCACTCCCAAATTACTAGAACTCCTACAGGAATTCAGCAAAGGGAGGATATAAAATTAATGTACAGAAACCAGATACATTTCTATACACCAACAACAAGATAGAAGAAAGAGAAATTAAGGAGTCAATCCCATTTATAATTGCACCCAAAATTATAAAATACCTAGGAATAAGCCTAACCAAAGAGGCAAAGGATTATACTCAGAAAACTATAGATCACTCATGAAAGAAATTGAGGAAGACAAAAAAATGGAAGAACACTCCATGCTCGTGGATCAACTTTTTTCACTGAGCTGGAATAAATAATCCTAAAATGTATATGGAATCAGAAAAGATCCTGAATAGCCAGACAAATGTTGAAAAAGAAAACCAAAGTTGGTGGCATCACAATGCCAGACTTCAAGCTCTACTGCAAAGCTATAATCACCAAGACAATATGGTACTGGCACAAAAACAGAGACATAGAGCAATGGGATAGAATAGAGATCCCAGAAATGAACCCTCAACTCAATGGTCAACTACTCTTTAATGAGGCACAAAAGAACATCCAAAGGAAAAAAGACAGTCTCGTCAACAATGGTGTTAGGAAAATTGGCCAGCAACATGTAGAAGAATGAAACTGGACCATTTCCTTACATCATACACAAAAATAGACTTAAAATGGATGAAAGACCTAAATGTGAGACAGGAATCCTTCAAAATCCTAGAGGAGAACACAGACAGCAACCTCTTCCACTTTAGCTGCAGCAAATTTTTGCTAGACATATTTCCGAAGGCAAAGGAAACAAAGGCAAAAATGAACTATTGGGACTTTATCAAGATAAAAACCTTCTGCACAACAAAGGAAACAGTCAATAAAACTTAGAGGAAACCCACAGAATGGGAGAAGATACTTGCAAATGATATTTCAGATAAAGAACTGTTATCCAAGATCTATAAAGAACTTATTAAACTTAACACATAAACAAATAATCCAGTCAAGAAAAGGGCAGAAGACATGAACAGACATTTCTCCAAAGATGACATACAAATGACTGACAGACATATGAAAAAAATGTTCAACATCACTAGTCCCCATCAAAATATTAAGTCAGAGGCAAGATCATTTTTCAGAGAGAATTGCAGAGATTAAAGCAATAATTGCCAATTTGTGAGATGCTGACTGATAACCTTTATCCCATTCAATTCCTTAATATGGTCAGTGCAAAAACCAGTGCTAACTCCAACTGCATTTTCCAACCTTCACAGTGATCTCTTTCCTAGAAGAGATGAATAAAGTTCCTAACACTTGATCTCTAGTCTCTAGATTTGTGCATCACTTATTATTGTTCCTTTTTACTTGGATTTCCCAGATCCTGCTTGATTTCAGTGAAAGGAGCAACAGTTTGTTAATTCTCTGCCACTGTGTCACAATCAGGTCATCTGGAGTCATGGTAACCTTTCCTGCTAGGACTTGAACCTCACCTATTATATTTACAACCTCAAGCTGTTAGGTTCTGAAGAATAGCAAGTGGCAACCCTCTGTTTGTTTTGGGAAGGAATAAAAACATAAGATAAATCTTGAGGAAATCAAAGAACCTAAAGATTTATCTTACATTTTTATTCCTATACCTTCTGTTAAGTTATCATGTCCTTGGCATTGGGGCTGGAGGGGGAGGGGTTCCAATGCCCCTAAGTGATTATTACCCCTAAGTGAAAGACACCTTGTTGCATACAGTGGTAACAGGGAGTCTTTTTAGATTTTGGAATCAGATTAACATAGCATTTGTGTATCCTTTGACTAACTAGTAACACAGAAATCTGCCCAGAGCAGAGTAGGAGGTTTTCTAGCTGGTCTAGCCTACAAGAGTAGCCCTGTGAGTTGGTCTGATAACTGCATTTTAACCAATAGTATTCACGATATATGAAGCAGACCACTATGGTATGAGGAAACTCCTGAAAGTAGTGTTATTACAGGTAAGCTCAGGGGTTTGAATCTAATTCATGTCACCAACAGCAGGCAACTATTCTCTTTTTGAGTAACAGCTCCAGGCTTGCTCATAAAAACAAGTATCTGATCATGGAACCAGGTAATTATGCAGCCCAGCCATCCTTCATAAACAAGGGTATCATCAGATCCATAACCAAGTCTACCTTAAGACCAAATCTACCTTAAAACACTCCAGGAAAGAATATATAAAAGAACATATTGAGACATGCCATAAGGATCCAGCATTATTTAAATGGGTTGCTCACCTGGAACCCAGAGCATAGATATGTTCTGTATTTATAGAATATGCTTAATAAAATCTTACTGAATAAAGAATGACCACATGAACCTGTTCCTAGCAACAGAAGATTCCTACTATATAGAAGGCAATCAAATATTTTCTGAAATAAATTTTACCCAACATTAAGCTTCATTAATAATATTTATTTTAAAGGTCCCTTTTTATTTGTAACAAATATAAAGTCATCAATGTTTTACAAATTGCTCAAAAATGCTTTAAGTACAAAAAAAATACATTAGTAAAATGAAAGTTATATTGTATTATTTGCTACAGACGTAATACTGTCGACATGCACACCATATTTCGGAAAAGCTCATGCATTAGTGGAAAAGAGAAGAAATGAGATATAACTGCTTTGCTGGCTGATTACAAATTCATTGCTTCAGTCAGTTTCCTTTCTTCAGGGATACCATTTACCTGGAGTGTGGAAGAACGAACATGTGCATGAGTTAGGGTGCAGACACTTTTAGACTTTGAGCGAA
Source organism: Mustela putorius furo (assembly GCF_011764305.1). Classification (NCBI taxonomy): domain Eukaryota; kingdom Metazoa; phylum Chordata; class Mammalia; order Carnivora; family Mustelidae; genus Mustela; species Mustela putorius. The sequence goes on from NW_025421998.1 coordinate 37,605,774, forward strand.
ACAAAATATGACAAGGAGTAATTTTCTATCTTCTTAATGCAATTTAAAGGAATTATGTTGACATTCTTCTTCTGTATTTAAAAAAAAAAAAAAAGAAAGAAAGAAAAATTCTAAATCAGTCCTTTCCTTCTTAGGCCAAAGCCATTAATGGTTTGTACCTCTCAGAAGGTATGGTCTGAAAATTCCTCCCACAGTAAACAAAAAGAATGGGGTTGACTGCAGGACGTAGGACTGTACCTTTTGATCGTGGCTTTTTAGAAAATATCGTGTGGGCTGGAAGGGCAAAGAAAATGAGAAAACCTGAAGGGGCATCAAACCTAATGGCTTGGGCCTCGTCCAAAAGGCAGTGCTATTGTTGGCCTGTAACTGCTCTATTATCCCAGCGAGAGCTTAAGTCCAGGATTACAACACCAGCAGCTAGTTTATTTCTTAAACTTTTAATGATCATTAAAAAAAAAGAAAAAAGAAAAAGAAAAAATTAAATAAAACAAACTTCAAAATATACTCTTCCTGCAAATTCCATTTGAGTAGCTACAAATAAAATTACTTGGTATCCAAGAGACAAACCCTGTGTTTAAATTGTCTTCATAAAGAAAACTGTGACCTCGCATAGTGCTTTGAGGTACTTGGAAAGAGCAAATTATGATTTCAAATGTGGGTGCCTCTTTGTGGTACTGGGATGACCAGGAAAAGCTGTTGTACCCAGGAAAATACATAAAGCACTAAGTCCATGGATGTGCATACAGAGCAGAATAACTTGAAAACTGAAAAAAAAATTATTTTTTCATTCAAACAAACAGAATGGGAATAAGGAATGTAACCTGCCCATTCAGCTCTTCTCTCTGGGAAGCAAAACTCTACTTGGTTATACGTTTAACAGAGACAGAAACACAACAATCTATCATAATAACAAAAAAATGCTAGGGTGGTCTCTCTCCCTTTAGCACTTAGATACTTCGGGGACTCATCAAAAACAACAATGACAAGAAGAAAACAACCAAGAAGAGATAGTGCACTTTAGTCAATAATGTGCTCTAAATTACAGAAAAATATAAGAAAACAAGGAGGTAATAGGCTATCGCATTAACTAAAAAGGAGATCAAAGCTTCCTTGACTCAAGAAAAACGCCCGCTCCCCAAAATCTGTTTCAGAAAAATAATCTAAAAAATTGGGTGGAACAACCTAAAAATCCCCCAGGGAAATTCTTTGGCTCTTACCCCATTTGCTCAAGCATAAACTGTCCTTGTAGTTATAAATGCTGCCTATTACTAAAAACTAGCACATTAACAAGTCTACTTGCTGAAAATCTATACCGCTATCAAATATGTCTCTCTAATATCATCCACTCAGGCTCCCTTATTTCCTCTAAGGGCCAATAAGTAAAATCTGGATTTTTTAAACACACAAATAAATTATTTACTGTTTTACTAGAAACTGTCTCCCTTCTACTCACGCCTTGCATGAAATAATTAAGAATCAGAGGAAAGGCATCTTAGAAGAGTTAGAAGTTTATGAATTTAGTGAAGGAAATGTAGAAATATTCCTTTAAATGTTTTCTTCTTAAAAAAAAAAAAACCAGGCAATTAGTGCTAATAGGGACTTGTTTTTTGTCTTTGCTCTTTAGGTAACAGATATTTTATAACTAAGTTTGTTCCTTCATCAATCTCCTGAATGCTTACACAGTAGCATCACACGACATCAATATATTGAACACCCTTGTTGAAACATGTTAGCATTTAATTAAAACAAGTGATCAAAACTGTAGGGGAAAATTCTGATAAACATTATCTCGTAATTAAAATCTGAAGAACAATTTTATTATACTTGCCTCAAATCTTTGAAAAGTTGTCAAACGAAAATCTCCTTAAATTCCCGAAAGCAGTAATAGAGAAAATAATTTTTGAATGAAAACACCCAATAAATTTCTATATATGCCTAAAGTTTTTAAGAGACTTACTTAATAGCTTCCCTACTACAATACCACTATTCACACTCAGAATTCCACATCCAAATTACATTTTTAAAACTTCTCTTGCTTTTCCAAGAGAGCCACAAAAGGCATTACCGGTTGCCTGGCAATTAGAACTAGGAATCAACCACTAATTAGAAGACAATCATGAATAAGTTATCTACTTTGTACATAGATGAATGAAATAATTGGCTGTGGAAATTTTTTAGGGACACTTGAAAGAAATAAACTTAAAGAAAGCAATTCTTAGGGAAATAGAATAGTCAAGGGAGAATCGTCCACCATCTTGTTGTCACCGGTCATGTTATAACAGCTTTTTAAAGTGGCATTAAAACCAGGCCAACCATTTCTCATTTATCCCCCTGAAGCCTCAGTGATTAGTCACAATGGTTTCCTTTTGTAAGAGTCAGTTTCAAGCTGCTCACTTACTGAGACAAATCCTGGATGCATCCAAGCTAAGAATCTTTCATACCAAGGGGAAGAATAGGGAGCTTCGCTGAAGGAAGGGAATTTTATTCAGTCTTCCTTAATTAGACAGGACCTCCATGGATGCTTTTGCTCTAAGATCATTTACCCTGTGTTTATCACTCTGATGACAATCTATGCAATAATCTAAGCTATTATTCTGAGGTTCTAACTCTGATTAAGGAATGACACAACTGTTTTGCCTTAGTCAATGCATAAATTATGTGGTACTGTAATAGTCTCTTAATCTGTTAGCTTCATACATTAATATCAACTTACTACTTTTAGTACTTACCTGTAGTCTGCTGTTGGGGAATCTGAGTCTGATGTGGCAAGTTCCTAGAAATGATTGACATTTTTGAGTAAAATGGTATTTGTTTATACACATACAAACAGCAGCAGACCTACTAGAATGAAAAATTTTATAGCTAAGATCCCAGAAATCATCTAACCCAGCCTACCACCATGAGTTCATGCATGAGAAACCTAAGGTCTGAGGAAGATAAATAATATTTGATAACATTCAGAAAGCTCCTACTGAACACTATGCTCTACCTCACAACAACCCTATGAGGTAGGTGTTATTTTTCCCAACTTACAAACAGGCTTAGAGGTCCGAGGCTACATAGCTGAGAAGTGGCAGATAAAGATGTGAACCCAGGGACACCAGGGTTTGCACTTAGAACACGTACACTTTCAGATCCAGGTCTAGAACATATAAACACACTCACACCCTCTCCCCGAACACATACATACCATCTTCATTCATTATGCCAAAACTATGCTCTTCTATCCCTGCCCAGGCAATGACACTGGCCATCCACCCAAACTGTACTAGTGAAGATGCAGAAGTCCTCATTGACCCTCCCCTCCTTCCCTTCCTACATCCCAATCTTGGGATCTCTGGACGATGCTCCACAGTCTCTCTTTGTATCTGTCCTCTTCTTCCCATCTGTGTTAGTTGAAGCCATCACCCTTTCTTACTTGGAATTTTGCAACTGAACTGAATTTTTTCCTTAGTCCCATTCTTGCTCCCTTATGATCAGCTGTGCACATTGTTCTCTGATAATCTTCTAAGACACAACTCCGATTATGTCATTCAAGCAACACACATTTCATTACTTCCTTATGCAAATTAAGTCTGGCTCAAAAGACCATCAGTATATCTAGTCCCTACATGGAGCTCCCCCAACCCTGACTGCCTGAAATAGAACCACTGGCATCATGGCCATGACTATCTCTTGTACCCAACTGCTCCCATTTGTGCTTGCAAACTCAACTTAAAGTTTGTTACAATAAACACGAGTTACTATTGTAACTTAAAACTATCCCACAAGGAATGTTAATTAAAAAGTTTTAACTTATTATTTGTTTTAATTAAAAAATAACTCAAGTACCACTTGTTCTAGCCTCCTCACCCTCAAAGCACTGCCTCCCTACTAGGTTACCATATAGTATGGTTTCATACACATGCAGATAGTTGTTGTATTTCTCATCACATCATGTTTCTTGGCCCCAAAGTGCCTTACCAGTAAGAACCCCCTATTTTGTTCAGTCTCCCCAACAGTAAGCATGCAATAAATAGATTTTGAATGAACACGTGCACAACTGCAGATAGTTAGAAAGATTCACATAAAATACATACATTTATTAATGTTCATACTCATTTAGTTTCAAATTTTAGTATTAAAATTCATTTGCAAAAAAGTACAGTTTAGATTCTGTACTAGGAGTCAGCCCTTTGCTACAGAGTAGGGCTAGATCCAAGCCAGCAGTTTTCAGATTTTTTGTTTGTTTGTTTCTCTTCAGCAGTGGAATTCCTTTTAATTGAAATCCTAAGCAGAACTCTTGATGTACAAAAGAGATAAATGTAAGGTTGCCTGGGTTGAAACAAGGGAGCCGGAATCCCGCCTGCTTTGTTTCTTTTGCCCTACATGCTGGCCCCTAAGGCATTTCTAAGAAACCTCCAAAAAGCAGAGTTTGAAAACCACTGATCTGAATCATTTCAGCCAGGCAAATATTAGGTTCAAAATATAACAATCTAAAGTGGAAGGCTATATTGCTAAATACTATTTAAACTCTTAAATTAATCTATGGAAATGTTAATGACTCTGAGTAATTTTTTTAGACTTTCAGCTCTATTTTAAATATATTATTAAGGAAATAGCAAAATCAATTCTAATTCAATTTGAGGAAGTTACTTAATAATTCACCCCAATAATTACATTCTTGTTTGCTATTACCTATCAATCCTACTTATCCTTGTGTGAAATTATGGAGTGTTTTATTTTCCTGTTTATTCTTTCAGTACTTCACATGATGTATTTATACTGGTTTTGATTATGGAGGTAAAAAGATTATTTTATAAACCACAGAAGAAATAAGTTTTAGATTTAAAGATGGGAAAACAAACATCTTTAATACAGAAGTCAAAAAACAATTTCATGGGCATTTGGGAGGGGGGTTTTTGTTTTAACTTCTCAGGTACAACTAATGTGAGCCTATCTGTTCTATATTAAGAGGCTATTAAAGCACATAGCACACACAGACACAGACACACACACACACACACACACACACACACACATTCATTTGCCATCACCTCTAGCTCTACATAGCCGGTTAATGGGTTAAATTGATACATTTTGACAAAACAAAAATACTGAAGATGACAAGGAAAGCCTTTCAATAGCCCCAAATCAAGGACACCCCAAATTCAAAATCAGTATTTGGCCAGTAGTTGGAAGCCCCCTCACTCCCATTGGCCAGCCCAACTTACCCTTCTGTAGAACACAGTTTGAAAACCACTGATCAATCTCCACCCTGTCATTTCTTCTTTAGCCCCTGATTTTCTTTCTCTCCACTACACCACTAAACTGTCTAAGCAGGAATGGACTTGGCGAGGTTTGAGGAGAAAGTGTTGGTTGAGAAAGTGCCACACAGAAGGTAGCAAGAAATCTGGAGATCTGTGAGAAAGCAATGGTATGACTTGGGTCTAGGAATTTAAAATTACCTGCAGTGCATGTCCCAACTGTTTATTTGAACGATGTACGTGCACTATTTGCAACTTCAACCGCAATATGGATGAGTTCTATGAAAGTGCTTCTATGTGTTCAGTATGTGCAAGTCAGTATGACTTTAATCTTATGGGAGCCTAAAAGGGTTTTGTTTTTCTTATCTTTTTAGGGGCTCGACAAGAAATGTGTGGAGTAGCAACATCCCCATCATCTCCAGGGTGGGCAGACTTGGTTCTGTTTTCAGAACCAAGTGCAGGTGAGCCTGTGCATGTGAGAGGGTTCAAATGTCCATGATAGACATACCTGAAGTGTGAATTCCACTGAAAAATTGAAGGGAGGTACCTCATGAGAGCACTGCTTCTGAGATACTGGAGACTCCCAATTCCTAGGAGTGACCCTGTTGCAGTCAAGCAGACTGGACAGTAAGAAGCATTTCCACCTTCAATGAAAACACACCACTGAAGGCAATTACACAGGAGAGTGGGGCTGACTTCAAATGGAGGTACACTAATCCTTCAATGTAAGGACCTCTATAAAGTCATACAACTATTTAGAATGATTATGTTATTAATGGACTAATGGAAAGATTATTATGTGTAAACCACATTACACAGAAAAAGAGATTTAAGAAAACTGGAGTTCTCTAAATTATTAGCATTAATTATTTTCTAATTGTACTACCATTAATTACATGCATTTAAATAGACAATTATGTAAATTAGCCATTGCACAAACTTATTTTTTAAGGAAGCAAAGATAATAATGTACAAATTAATAAATAAGTGATTCGGGGGGAGGACACAATTATTTATTATTTGTACAACCATTTTATGGTAATTTGACATTCTTGGATCTCCTGTAGAGTAATTCTATGAGTTAGGTGGATGATTATCAACACATTAGATTCTAACTTGCTGGAAGACTCAAAAGCAGAGAAAGGTTAAGTGATTTGCATTAAGCCACAGAATCTGTGCCAGAGTTGAAAATAAATGACATTAGTTTGGCTATGCATAATATAAAACACTTCTCTTTTGAATTAGTGTGAAGTCACTTCACAATAAGGAATAAATTTAACAAGAGTAGTATATTTTTGGAATTTCCCAATTATTTCAGCACAATTGATGTTGCCTAATCCTTGAATTTTCTATAATATTTTTTCTAACAAAATGCAAATTTTAACCCCTTACCTACTTTTAGTAAAGAACCATCCATTATTTGGATTAAGGAAGGAAGGACACAGAGAAATTGGAAAATGTCACTATAATTTTTAATTTCAAAACCTAATTTTCACTGAAATCAGTGTAGAGCATACATAGAACATAAATGAGAAAGGAGATAATTCACTTATTTCTTTCAGCTATTGTCTCCTACTTGTATAAAGCCCAAAGCAAGTCTACCATGGCTTTAAACTGAAGCTGTACAAACCTATAGAACCAAAAGCCATCAAAGAGATATTGCATCCATTGCTGAATTAAATGGAAAAAAAAAATCAATGGCTCTGAAATATCCTTGACTGCTTGACACTTCTTGTCAACAGAAAACCATTATCTTGGTCCCCTCCCCAAAAACATTCTCTTTAACTGATACTAACTTTCATTGAAATCTAATTTTTTATTTATGAAAATTTATCATAGTTTTCATTATTACAAGGGGAAGACAAATGGAAAAATACTTTAGACAACAGCTAAAATGATTTGTTGCTATATCTTTAATTAGAAGACTTGATTCTAGTTTTACATTCGTTAATTTATAAAAGATTAAGCACAACCTACCTCCTGTTTTGAGGGAGACCCAATTACTCTGGATTAGGTATCATGTTTAGAACAATGAATAAGGAAAATTTTCATATAGACAATTAAAATCATCCTAGAAAATGTTTGGGCACTTTTCCCTATTATTCATTGCATAAAATCTTCTATGAAGATGTCTCCCACTAAAGAAAAATCAACTGATATGGATGTTGGTATGAGAAAAGAGTGACAAGAAAGCAGATCTACTCCCTAAAAAAAACACATAATACATCACGAATTTTAGAATAAATTCTTTTTTAGAAAATTGAAAATCTGAAATCCTCCAGCCAATGCCTCCCATAAAAGAGCAAAATTACAATTTCCCAATGGTTTTTCATTTTTTGAGGCTTAGCATTCAATACCAATCAGTACTCCTCTCTCACTTCTTTAACACCATTTTCCTCAGACAGCTGAAGGAGGAGCGAAAAGTCTTGACGTCGGTAAGTATAAACCCACCAACAGTCCCCACAGTCTAGGTCAAGCACCCGGACCACCCCCTTTCACACTTTTCTTTTATACATACCTCTTAGGGAGGAATCCAGAGACACTGTTCCCATTTTAAAACTCCAGTTAGAGGAGTGTGAATAACCATCCCTTCCCCACCACCACCCCCCAAGAACCCACCACACTGGCTTTCCCAAATCCTCAAACCCAGCTCCTTTAAGTATTTTGTTCAGGAATTTCTCAGCACTTTTTCCTGCTCCACCTGACTCACAGGTCCACCAGATTCCAAACCCACAGAATTAGGGCCCTGGGATCTGCGTCATAAGGGCTCTGAGAGTGAGTGTGCTCTGCAACTTGGTTTGGAAACAACCAGGCTAGACTCTCTCTCTCAACCTACCTTTTAGGACCTAGAATTCTATGACTTGAAATTTGATTTTCTTCATTTAAATCATTACAAAGGTTTGTTTCCAAGGTACATCAGTCAATCTGTCAGAATATATTTTAAGTTAAATCTTTGGCATAAAACATAACCCTTAATCACAACAGTGATTCTTTGGGCAAAGCAAAATTATTTTTAAGAATTTATGGGGCATCTGAGTGGTTCAGTTGGTTGAGCATCCGACTCTTGATTTCCACTCAGGTCACTCTCTCAGGGTCGAGAGATGGAGCCCTGCTGGGCATGGAGCCTACTTAAGATTCTCTCATTCCCTCTTCCTCTGCCCCTGCTCATGCTCTCTCTTTCTCTCTCTCTCTCTGTCTCTCTCTCTCTCTCTCAAAAAAATAAAAAATAAATTAAGACAAAACAATTATTTTATAATGTAATCTCTAGCAATGAATGGTAATAAGGGGACAGCGTATAGAGAAAAGTTCTTACTGTTAATGGTAATATATCCTCACTGAATTGCAAAGATAACTGATTAAGTAAAGATACAAAATGCCTGGCTGTGTTAGGAGATGGGGAACATTCTACAGAATATGTGGTTAGTGCCCTTCAAGGCTGTCAAGGTCATGGGGAAACAAGGAACATCTAAAAACTGCCCAGGCCAGAGGAAAGTAAGGAGATACACCAATTATTGTGTCTTCTATAAAAATCCTGGAACAGAAGAACATAAAGGGGAAAACTAGTGAAATATCAAAGGGCACCTAGGTGGTGCAATCAGTTATGTCTCTGACTCTCAGTTTTGGCTCAGGTCATGATCTCAGGGTCCTGGAATCGAGCCCCAAGTCAGGCTCCACACTCACTCAACATGGAGTCTGCTTGAGAGTCTCTCTCTCTCCATCCTCCTCTGCCCCTCCCACTCATGCTGTCTCTCTCTCTCTCTCAAATAAATAAATAAAATCTAAAAAAAAAAAACAAACCTAGTGAAATCTCAAATTATTAAAAACAAAAATCTGAAGTTTGCTTAATAGTAAAGCACCAATGTTGGTTTCTTAGTTGTGACAAATGTGCAACGGGAAAAAAGTGTGTGAGGGAATCTCTGGAAACCCTCTGTGTTATCTTTGCAACTTCTCAGAACCTTGAAAATCATTCCAAAATAAAAGTTATTAATAAATACATTAGTAAAGATCAAACAAAATTGACCTTACATTTTTATACTATGATAACTTTAAGAGGCTGTTTATATTGTCTCTGCAATCTGGAATATAGAGGGAATTCTGTACAAAATGAAGTTGTCCCTTCTGAGCATGTGCTCCATCTCCTGGTCCCTCTCCAGCTTCCCTTCCCACAACCTATTGAATCCACTGCTTGTAACCTGGATCAGAGATCCTTCTGAGTTCAATAACTACATTATCTTTGACTTAATAGCAAGATAGGCAAACAATCTAATCTCCATTTTGACCTAATTTAGCTTTGTCTCTTATCCATGCATCAATTTTATCATCTGCAAATGATTAAATACTGTTTTACTGTCTAAGGTATGGTGCCAGTCTAAGTCCTGTGAAGTATCGTACCAAGAAGAAAATGTTACTATGTAACTGACAAATAATGGTTGCAGCCCCTCATCATCCAACTGTTACGAGTTCCCTTTACGGAGTTCCCTTTACATCGCACTTTTCTAAGGTTCTCTAGACCTCCTAGACTGACTTGTTTAAAAGACCTGAGCAAATTTCCACGTAGCTCTGAAGGAAAGCTTTAAATGTCCTTGAGTCTTGCTTGGAAGCCAATGTCCTTATGCCTGAATATTTCTGGTGTTGAGTCTGAAGAATAAACGTGAAATCCTGTAGCTAGCCAAATCATTTATGAATCAGTAAGGTTAGCATGAATATGGGAAGATAAAATGTATGCCCTTTTGGGAAGGGTTAATTAACAAATACTAGGCAGCATTCTCCAAGCACGTACTTGGTTATCAGTACTCTAATGCCTTGTCAAATAGAATATCTCATTTTAATGTGGAGGATTCAATTCAATCCAAATGACCAAAATGTGTATGTATGTATGTGTATACTTGGTGCTGAAATATAACTTTAAAAAGAGGGCCATGCTTTTAAGGTAAGGAGTAAAAGCTGAATTTGCGTAAAGGACAGCTGTGACAAACCTGATACAATGAATTTCCCTATTATCTGGCATGGTTGGAAAATGAGGTTAATCACATATTCTGGCTTATAAGGAGTTACCATAGAGACAGTGCACATATTATCCATTTCCAAGAATAAAAGAAAGATAATATACACTCAACACTGAAACTACACCGAATGTAATTTGATTTCCCTCTGATGAGTCAGACGTACTTGATGATCTCGCAGTGCCTGAGAATAATCATTGTGCACATCCTCAATTATCTATCTACCCTATTTATATAGAAGTGCTAGTTAATGGAGTTTTTCCATTAGCAGAAATCTGAATAATGTGAAGGTTTTCTGGACTTAAAAATACATATATGGTCAAACTGTCAGAAGTTCAATAGAATAACCTATTGCATTTGCAAATAGAGAGATGTCATCAACATAACGAGAGTTGATGGGGTTACGGGAGGACCAGGAAGATGTATTTGGTTGTGAACTAGATAGAAAAATTTGTTGTGTTTGTATACAAATAGAAACATGGCAAAACCCTAACCACAGAGAATCAATATACTTTTTAAGGAGCGACTTTCATTCTCAACATATATAGTTAGAAAGCTTATCTAAATGATACAGCCTTTTTCTTTCCCTTAAACTTCACCAGCGACAGAGTTTTACTGATTTACAAACATATTTAAGTTCCCCCTACTCATTATAATGAGTATTTCTCTATTGCAAAATTTGACAGCATTGTTATGAAGAGCTACCTCTTCTGGACTTTTTCCATGGATTCATGAAGCAGAGCAACACTTAAGGCCTCTGAGAACTGTTTAAAAACAAACAAATAAGCAAACAAACAAAAAAAACTGTTTCTCAAGTGTATTTGACCATTTCATTTTGGAGACTATATATCAACATTTGAGGACTATATACCCACATTTCACTAGTACTCTTGGATACAGACAATACGGAATGGAAACCTAAAAGAATTTAAAAGTTCTTTCCATTTAGAAATAAATGATAAGGCTGTTCAAATTTTCATCTAAAAAAAAAAGCAGGAGGGCATGTATTGCATGAAGCACAGGGTGTGGTGCATAAACAATGAATTCCGTAGTACTGAAAAGAATTTTTTTAAAAAAATTTTAAAAAGCAGGAGAAATTGCTAAATTGTGAGCTATTAAAGTATTCTTAAAATTTTACTAATTTTTTTCATCAGTATCTAATCCTGGTAAAGTGGGTTTTAGGATGACCCATCAGCCATCAAAGAACCTAGAAATCTATCCCTTCCATTCAGTACAACTAAATTTTGTGAGGCTTTAATATTCACGTCCCTGATAGAATATTAACGTTTCGAAAACTCAAAATGATAATGTGTGCAAATTTCTCCACTGTCATTCAGGCTTCAATCAATTACTTACACATACATTCACACGCAAACACACACCTTAGCCACTCAACAATAAGTAGATGCTAGAGAAGTTTAGGAAAATACAATACTTTTAGATTTCTGAAGTATTTTGGATAAATTTATCAAGTCTGACTATCTATACTACTCATGTTAATTACTGTCTAATCTCCAAATCACCACATACATTTTTCATGGTTACAAAAAAGCATTTGCAGTGGGAAAATGTTTGCATCCACTATGGTTCCCAGAGAAGTCTTTAATCAGTAAGAGGTTACCTTATACCATACCCTAAAGTTTATGGGGTGAGGAGGGGTAGATTTTTCTCTGTATCCATCATATTCATAAAAGTAAAATGAGAAAGAGGAGAATCTCAAAATCTACCTGTGACTTCACTGGGAAACTGAAATTAGCCCATTTTAACATATGGTTAAAATAAGGGGGAAAAAGATTCACATTCTTAAAAATAAATGGCAATTTTACCTACAATTCCCTTATATTGAAACTGAGCTTCTAGGTATATAATATGGGCAATTTCCTCAACCCCTTCCCCCAACCCCCATAGGTACCCCTTACAAAAGACTTCTTCCAGGCTTTCTGATCACAGTCCTTCCAGCATTACAAAGGTGGGCACTAATAAATTGTACTTAGAGTCAAAATTAGAACTATTCATTTTGATATACAAGCAGATCACAAAAAATCACATAAAAAGCTTTTATCCTGAGGCACAAAAAATTACATTAAGTAGATGTGTGGTACTAATATCAACAAATAGGTTAACAGAACCCAATAATTCTAATTATAGCTCTAAAAAATAATCAATGTGTCATGCTTCAGGATATGCATTTCTTTTCACAATTAGCTCTTCTTTGAGCACACATTAGTTTATCAGCAGTGTCAATTTCTTAACTATTAAGGTGAATGTCATCTTGTTTCAATTAGCGAAGAAAAAAAAGATGCATCTCCTGAAAGTAATGCTTTGTATTTGGGTCAGCACCACGGGGTTGGGAATCTACTTTCAATGTCCTTTTGGTATTTTCTCTTAAGAGTTGTAAACAAACAAACAAACAATGAAAGCAATAATGAAAAGTTCTGGTCTTTATGAAAAGTAAGTGGTTATCTTCATGCATATTAATAATGACAGGAGCACGTGGATACTTACTGCTGCGTCTCCATCAGTGGCATGTTCGTGCTTTCATAACTGTCCGTGTGCAGAGGCGGTATGATCTCCCCAGTTACGGGGTGAAACACAGGGAGCGTTGACAGGGGCCATGCTATCTCTCTATTCTTGGACATGTCACGAAGTTCTTTGGTAGATTTCTGAATAGCACTATGATGGACCAGCTGGATGCTAGATCGAAAAGAAATAAAACACATGCGTATTTAAAATCCAATATTAGCCCCATGGGTCATCAAATTTGAAAACATTATGAATTTTTTTTTCTTTTTAAAGTAAGATATTATTGCACTTTGGGTATTCTAAAGGTTATCTCTGAAAGGGATACATTTCACATGCTTTTAACACAGCAAAAACTGAACAATGTAAACCAATTTTTAAAATAAACGTGTCTTGCATAAAACTAAGCTATAAAGCATTGTGTTAATATTATAGCCCTAAGTAACAAACTAGTACGCTATTTAATGTCTAGGATTAAGATTAAACTACCATAGCTTTTATATAGTTCTTCTGAGGGGGCATTTATCAATACTCACAGAAGTTTCATTTTATGGTAGATTATTACTGTAGATTCAGGAAAACGTGTATGAAAGGTCTTTTCATCTGTTCTCTGGTTTATAGAAATGCAGATTGGGAAATCACATCATATAAATGGCAAGTTAATATTCTGAATCTGAAGTTTTAGGTTTAATTTTTATCTACATAATCTTAGTTTTCAAACCCTTTTTATGTTTAGTCTCTACCCATCCTCAATATCTCTATTTAGAAAGCAGCGTTCACATTTATGAAATAAACTATGAAAGATGACGAATGACAAAATCAAAGCATGACACACATTTATGCAGCACGAGGAGCAACTGAGAAGTGAAAAAACATGATAAAGAAAATAACAGGAAAGAAGACACTTACTCTGGTGTTTGCATGTTTCTCTTTTCCCTAGAAACAAAACAAAATTTATGAATTAAATAATAGCATTGATATTTGGAACATTAAGACTATATGCTCATGGGATCTTGCATGATGTGGAAATGCTGACATTGTTACCATTAAATGCAACCAGGCAGCATTTGCCACCAGGTTTATGACATTATTTGGATGAGTACACATACAGAGATGGAATACTGATGGGAAACACACAGAAAAATGGAAAAAAATGGAGATTAAGCATCAAGCTCTTAGAAATAAATTCTATGACATAATGAAATCAGGCTACATGTAAAAAATGGAAGAATCTGTTACTTGCTGCTTTATTAATTTTTTATCCTTTCACTTTGTTGCCCTGACTTCCAGATAATTTGGGGAGATTATTTTAATTGACACAGATGTCCTGAAAGTGCTATCTAATCATGAAGTGAACTCTCCTTCCTCCAATTATGCTCTTTTTTTCACTAATTTACTCCTAGGTTTATATGTATATATACGTATCTTTTAAACATTTAGATTATGTCACCCGTTTGACAAGGATTTCAAGGAGAATTCTGACCATCACTTCTGATCAAACTAAGACAATTTATCTACTTAAAGTGCGATTACGATGTCTATAGACTCCATAGTCTCTGCACAAAATGGCTTATATAACCAAAAGAGCTAACCTCAGTTATTCTTGGGACTGTTTTGCCAGCATGAATTTATATCTAGCCTTAATAATTGTTGAATAAGGTCATTAAATCCCCTAATTTGATTTACTAGACTCAAAACTATTTTAATTCATTTTAAAAGAATAAAGTACTAGAGTTTGACTTGAACACAATTTCAATTAATTTATAAAGTGTTTTATGAACCAAATGAAACTTGGCTTTTAATGGAATCTTATATGTTGTTATCCAGTAGGCTCAATAATTTTTTATTAGTGTTTTAAAGTACTCACACTCCTTCCCGTCGGCAGCACATGATATAAGCAAGTATTAGAAAAAGGACCAGTGCTACCGCCGAGGGCACAGCCAGTGTAATTAGGAAATCCGTGTAATAGTCTCTGCTTTTCAAAGAATCAGAAGGGGGTTTGTACTCTCCACCATCAGGTAAGATCCCCTCTCCTCGAATCACTTCCTGATAGGTGGACACTTGCTTTGTTTTATCGACCTGATATAAAAGAAGACAATTACACATTGAATTAATAACTATAAACATTACGAGAGTGGAAGACCCAGATATATCAAAACTTTCTTTGACACATTTCTAAAAAGCCCTCTTTTCCAACTGCATTATCATCTTGAACTTGCCATTGTTAATGGGAGCTAGGAAGAAGTAATGAACAAAAGTAACATTAAAGGGCTTGGGTTGGCCCACTTTCTGGGCCCTTTCCACAACAGACAGATATATATGTACATGAATCCACACATAATGTGTGTGTATGTGTGTATGTGGCTGTTCTTTCCAGTTTCCTTCCTTCAAAACAGAAGCCCTTAATTCTACCGTGTGCATTTCTTGTTTCCTCCGGTAAACTTCTAGAAAAGATGCTAACAAGCCATGAACTGGCAGACAACCAGGTGTACGGGTATGGTTTCTAAGTTTAGTGAAAGACGAAAGAAAAATAAAATGAGAGACAATTTCTAAATGATTACAAACTTGATCTTTCTTTCTGCTGTTGAACTGACAGAAGTGGTGTGGGGGAAGGACAGCCCAAGGAACACATAACTCAGCCAATACTATAGTTTCATTAAATTCTAACCCAGAATTTAAAAAATGCACATTGGCACTGGATTAATTTACCTCCACATTCACTGAACTGTTTTACTGAGTTGTACTTAATTATGTTGCGGTTTTTATTGAAGGACACTGTAAAAATGTCCATGTGAAATTTGTCACTACATTTGCCCCCAGAACACCCTCCCCCCAAAATATGTTGGGGAGAATGATTCATGGCATTTCTCAGTATACTTTCAAAAAATACCCACTTGAAAAATTTTGTCAAGAGTACAGTGCCAGTGAACCTTCATTTTCTGCGAAGGAATCAATGCTCTGACTCTTTTAAGAAGGAGAACTAAGTAACTCTTTTAATCCTGGACACAGGAAGCTTATTGTCAAACTGGACCTTAGGCTTATTTTTTAAATAAAATTCAGGTCCTGATCATCCATTTCTTTTCTACTTTATTTATTATGTTTATTGCTTCACTATTTCAGTTACGCCTCCTGATATCTTCTGTGGTAAGATTTGACACATAAATAAATACATGTAAAATAAAAAATGAGAACCCCAGTACTCTTCCCATTTATAAAATCTCACCATAGAAACTAAAAGTTTCAAAACATAAGTCATTTTTAAAACTTCAGAAATTAGGTCATATTCCTAAACATAAACAATTTACAGCACGAACACAAGTAATATGGTGTTGTTAGGGCCAGCTGGCTGCTGACTCCTGTTACAGGTACCTACTCAAGTTACAACTACAGTCACTCAGTCTTTGGCATCCTTGTTATGATTAGGACGATGATGGGAAGAGTAAGTTTTGCAAACTCAGCATTTATCTATAATACACGTAAACCACAGCAGCTCAATATTTGTCTTGATTTAAGAAGACAAAGAAAGAAAATTATTTTCCTAAGACACAGTCACATCAAAAAAGGAGTCTAGGGCCAAGGGCCACAGGTACATGTGTTATAAGATGAATACTATGTTATCCTGTCCTGGGAGATCTGGGAAAGTTGCCTGCAGTTGGTTCTCCAAGCCATGAAGTGACAGTTGTGTTTATGTGTCAATAACTTTGTTTAAATGTCAACTTTAAACTTAGATCTAATTCACTCACCACCAATCATCAAGAGTTGACAGAAGTTAAATCTAAAGGTCACTAAAGAAGTAAAACAACTTACCAATCTTCCAGAAAGCAAAATCAAAAAATAATATAAATTTTATATGAAATATTATATATATATCAAGTATATATGAAACCTTACCTACATTTTCTTAAGTTTTTTAGCATCCTAGTTAAAAAGTAATTTAGAAAGAGATATTTAATATTTATGGGGCTGTGGGTAAGATTCTAATTTTGTTCACTTGGAGTTTTTTGTTATTCCTTGAACTTGCCCTACAATTTGCATTTTTAGGACAGAAACTCATAGCACACTTGCTTATTTTCAGATGTATTATGGTACCCCAGTCTCTCCTTCCAAGGTGGGTAATGGCAACATATTTGAGACTTTCTTCATACGTCACATGGACTCCATACTCTATCCTGGCTTAAAAACCACCTGGATATCCAGGAGGGGTCATTTGGACCACCTGCCAAACTAATGCAGCCCCCAAAACTAATCAAGGGTTGACTGAGGACAAAAGTGGAGATAACACTTTCCTAAATGGATGCACTGTCAACAAGCGTGCCAAATTCTTAAAGCCAAGGGAAGTCAATTGCGTTAACAAAGTAAACCCAGGATTTGTTCCTAAAAGCAATTCAGCTTTTATTTTTTTTTTTTTTTTTTTTGCAATTCAGCTTTTAGTCAAATGTTAACTCCAGCCCCATCACTTCCAATTACATTTGCAAAAACAAAATAAAAACTCACCAATGAGATTTTGCACCAATCAATGTAAAACTGAGTACGAAACTTTTTATCACATGTTATCACAGGTTCCATTTCTTGACTGCATCTCAATTGATTCTGTGGATTTTCAACTTCTCGTAAACAAGAAGAAAACGGTACATCGGCACCAACCATGACATAAACGCTGCAAAAATGTGAAACTCTCAGGTTATCCTTTGAGAAAATTGGAAACACTGAAAAACAATCTACCCTGAAAGCAGGATTTATCCTTTTGAATTGAGGGATTATCTAGAATCATCCCTAAGGTAGGGACCTGGGCTTTAAAAGCAGTGATTCATGTAGGAGCTGCCTTCCAGTCCTTCCTTTATTCAACCAATATTTACTGAGTGCTTTGGTGTTTCAGACATTCTCTTGATTCTAAGTTAATTTCTAAAAAAAATTTTTTTTTCATCCTATTTAACTCAAAGTAAGCATGTGTCTGCCATATTGTGATTACTATGTTTTGTAGATGACTTACCTTTAAAGATTACCCTGAAAGTAAATTATTTAGAAATAAAACTATGACTAAAGCAATAAGTAATTGTAGGTAATGAATTTCCTTGATTTCATTTTAATAAGATGGGAAATTACATCTCCGGAACTTTAGGCATTTAGTTATTTCGCTCAAGAGTTCTATCAGCTTTTCTACTGCACAGACCCCTACTGTTAGGTCTCCTACTACAAGGTCTCTCACTCTTTTATCTAAGAAGTCAATCTAAGAGAAAAACTATTATTTGGTAAGCACAAATTAGGCAAGCAAAACTTATTTTCTTGGTGTGCATCTTAGTGATTAAGGGGAAAGAACTCTACTTAATTAGTCAGGAAGAGTTTCACACACACAAAAAAGAAGTTAGTGATAATAGTATTGGAATAATCTTGAAGCAGCTTGAGAAAAGAGAATCTCATAGGTCTTTCAAAAGAAGAGAGAAAACCAGGAAATTACTCTAAATAAATGTTTCTTTTCCTAGTGACAATACTACAGCTACTTAGGAAATAAATCTATCAAAATTCCAGCTGTCTGCTTTGCAGAAACTAACAAGCTGATCCGAAAATGTATATGGAAATTCAAGGAACCTAAAAATAACTACAAAAAATTCTTGAAAATGACAAAGTTGGAAGACTCACAGTTACTGATTTTAAAACTTACTACAAAGCAACAATAATCAGAACAATCAGCAATAGTAACCCAGCCTAAAGGTAGACAAGTAGATCAATGGAATAAAATTCAAAGTCCAGGAATAAACTCTTACATTTAGTAAACTGATTTTTGTCACAAGTGCCAAGATAGTTCAATGGAGGAAAGGACAGTCTTTAGAACAAATGGTCCTGACACAACAGGGTATCCACATGCCAAAGAATAAAGTGGGCCCCTACCCCATACCATAGAAGAAAATTAACTCAAAATAGATGAGTGACTTAAATATAAGAGCTAAAACTGTTAAACTCTGAGGAAAAAAAAGGTGTACATTTTCATGACCTTGAAATAGGCAGTGTTTTCTTAACTACGATACCAAAAGTTTCAGCAAAATAGAAAAAGCTTGATGAGCTGGACTTTACCTAAATTAAAAATAGTGTTCTCCAAAGGTCACTATCAAGAAAGTGAAAAGGTAATCCATGAAATAAGAGAAATATTTGCAAATCATATATCTAATAAGGAAATTGTATGTACAATACGTAAGGGGCTCTTACAACTCAATAACAAAAAGACAATCCAATTTAAAAATGGCAAGGGCCCTGAATAGACATTTCTCCAAAGAATTACACCAAGGTCCAATAAGTGTGTGAAAAGATGTCCAACACCCTCAGCCCTCAGCAAAAGAGAAATCAAAACCACAATCAAAACTACTGTTTCACATCCATTAGGACGGCTACAAGAAAAAACACAGATAATAAGAAGCTCTGGAGAGGATGTGGAGAGACTGGAACTCTCCCAATCTGTTGGTAGCAATGTCAAACGGTGCCTCTGCTTTGGAAAACAGTCTGGAAGTTCCTCAAAAGGTTGAATACAGAGTTACCATATGAACCAGCAATTCACTCCTAAGTATGTACTTTAAGAGAAATGAAAATAGATGTCTATACAAAGACTTGTATGTGAGTGGTCATAGCAACAGTATTCACAGTAGTCAGAAAGTGGACACCATCTAAATACTCACTGATGAGCAAATAAGAGGTGGAACATCCAAACAACCAAATATTGCTCAACCATAAAAACAAATGAAGTACTGATACGTGCTACAATAGGGGTGAACCCTGAAAACAATACTGTGGATAAGTGAAAGAAGTCAGTCACAAAAGACCACATATGGTATGATTCCATTCATATGAAATGTTCACAGCAAGCAAATTTATAAGGAAAGCAAGTAAACAGTAGTTGCCTAGGGCTGGTGGGGTGGGGAGTGGTGGTGGTGGTAAGTGGCTGCCAATGGGTATAGGATGGAGGAGTTGGGATGATTTAAATATTCTAAAATTGATTGTGATAATGACTGCACAACTTTGTGAACAAGCTAAAATCCATTGAGTTACATACTTTAAATAGGTGAATTGTATAGTATATGAATTACATCTCAATAAATCTTTTATTTTTAAAACTGATAGTAAGTGAAAGTGTATCACAAAAATTCAAAGCTTTGTCAATGTAAGTATGAACCCACACCTTGAGCTGACAACTGTGTCCCAGAGTTTGACTACACAAACTCATTTGGTTGTTCTTTATGTCAAATTTATATTTTGACTTGAGATTCATTGAAGGAACTTTTTTTCAAAAACTATGGTGCCTTCAGTAGATAAACAGTATATAATGGGCTAAAGCTAAAGAGGAAAATAAAAATAAAAAATTCAGAACAAAAGTATATATGAGAAACAACTGGTTAGGTGTTTAGATGATCAGTGAATATAAATATATTCCATTTAAAACAAGTTCTTAAATGTAAGCTTCACATAAAGTCAAATTCTATTATTAACTGCCTTGCCAAGACCACATATCTCCTTAATAATTGTGACATTATACTTATAAATACAGAAATAAAATGAGTATTTTTACAACTGTTAACTTGCTTTAACATGACATTGATTTGCATTTACAACTAGTAAGATTTTTAATTAATTCACTTCAAGATAACAAAAATGGGCTACAGTTGTTTTTTTTTTAATATTTTATTTATTTATTTGACAGAGATCACAAGTAGGCAGAGAGGCAGGCAGAGAGAGAGGAGGAAGTAGGCTCCTTGCTGAGCAGAGAGCCCGATGCGGGACTCCATCCCAGGACGCTGGGATCATGACCTGAGTCGAAGGCAGAAGCTTTAACCCACTGAGCCACCCAGGCGCCCTGGGCTAGAGTTTTGATGCTTTGAAATGTTTTATTTTTTCCCTTAAATTATGAAAGCAATATAAAAACATTACATAAAACCTAGGATATAAAAACAGAATTAATTTATATTACTAAGATAACTATCTTCATTTTCCAATGTACCTTGCAAAATATTTTTCAAATGCATATATTTTAACCTAATTGCAATCATCTCCAAAATACAATTTTGTACCCTGCTTTTTCCCCTTAATGCATCATAAGCATTTTCCATATTGTACAGTCTTTGTAATTATAGATTTATGGCAATGTAATTTTTTAAGTGCACACGATTTATTCACAATTACTTCAGGGTGGGACATGTAAGTTGCTTCCAATTTTTTTTATGTTATAAATAATATTGCAAAGACTATCTCTGTGCAATTCTTTAATGTTACTATCTTAAAAGAGACACCTAGAAGTAGAAACATTTTTATGACAGTTGACACATACTGCCAAATTACTTTCATCTCTCCTTGGATGATCCATAGGCTTCACAAACTTAATATGTTCCGAACTGAGCTCATCGTCACCCCACCCCACCTTCACCTGTTCCTCCTTTTCCATCTTCTCTCCCCATGACTGGCATGGCCAGATGCTCAAGCACCATCGTATTTGACTCCTGTCCTTCTTTCCACATATTCAATCCATCATCAGTCTCTGACATTTACCCCAAAAGAACTCTCACATGCACCTGTCCACTTTGTTCCATCTCCCTTCCAGAACCCTAGTTCTGATCACCATTGCTTTCCACAGGGCATGAAGCAACAGCCCCTTAAGGGTTCTCCTTGGACCCTTTCTTTCTCACTGTCCTCAGGGAGCCTATTTGAAGAATAAATGAATGAATAAAAAGCATTATATCAGTTTTAAAACACAAGTCACTGTATATTTGAAAGTTGCTACGAGAGTAGATCTTAGTTCTCATCACAAGAAAAAAATTGTAACTACAGGAGGTGATGGATGTTAACCGAACTTATTATGGTAATTGTTTTGCAATATGTACATACGTCAGATCATTATGTTGTACAACTTAAACTTGTACGATGCCATATGTCAATTATATCTCCAGAATACTGGGAAAATCTGTAAGTTAATATATAAAATGCAAATAGACTATAAATGCCATGCTTGAGAGAAGGAGATATTAGATTTGCTTTGCAGGCTCCAAAAAAAAAATTGTGTATTTACTGTTTCTTTTGTAGAGCCAGTAAGTTTCAACAAGATGGCTTTAAAAGAATTTTTGTATGTGGCTGTGAATAATAACCTAATGCGATGCACACTAAAATCACATTTTTCATAATCTGTTTTTCCTTTTAGCTAGCTTATTGACATGAAGAAACTTAAAATTTTTATAAAGCGAAACGAAGGTGATTGTTATCTTTACGACCTTAGCCATGTGTTTTCAAACTTTCAAAGGTGTAAACAGATGAGATGGGAACATGCTGCCGAGTTCAAGGCTCTCAAGCAATGTTGACGAAACATGGTGCCGCAGACCCCCAAGAATTAATGCACACTGGTGGAATTTGTTCCTTACGAAGGAGTCTTTTCTTCCAATTTGAACAATTCAACTTCCCCTGAGGTAGAACACATTCATTGTGGCCTTTATACATACAATGTTGAAAACTAAGTAATAGGTTAGAAAAAAAAAAAAAGATTAAGTCAAAACTCTGCCTTTTTTAGCCAGATCTCTGCCAGATCAATGGATTCAATGATTGCATATTTGACCTTATTGTCCAAGCAACGAAAGTGGTTGATTCTTGATTTTGTGGAGATAAAAGACAGTTTAGAGAAGAATGTGTCCACGTGTTACCTGTTGCCTGGGAACGGTTGAGCTCTTAGAAGAAAATGCACTAAGATTCCTGCCCTCTGTCCCCCACACCCACTTCTGTGCGTATCTGCGATCAATCGACCAAAGGTAAGATGAAAAATAAAGAATAAGTTAAACTAAATAAAAGATCAAATGCAGAATTAAAAAAGAAAAGAGAGGACAGTTCCAGACTCTAGTTCTGCTACTTGCTTGCTCCTCTTCCTTGGAGAAGGAATACATTATTTGAAGAGGGAATTGGCTTGCAAGGGTCAGACCCTTCTAGTTTTTGTGTGTGTGTGTGTGTGTGTGTGTGAGAGAGAGAGAGAGAGAGAGAGAGAGAGTGTGAGCTTCCTGCTTGCAGAAAGGAGGCATTTGGGTTTTGTCTGCTCTTTCAACCATGTGCTATTTTCTGCAAATGTCCCTAATGCTTTGGAATAAAATCTGAACAATTCTTCCTGGTATGCAAGGCCTTACCTGGTCTGGGGTTTGCCTCCTTTGTAACAACCACTTCTGGATCCCTGTCCCCCAAACCCATATGAAATAGGTTTCCAAATCCATCAGGCTTGTTCCTACCTCAGGGCTTTTGCCCAAGCTGACCCCTTTATCTAGAATCTCTCTTATTTTTTGAGCAAATTAATTTGTATGCTTAAAACTCAGATCTTTACCTAGTCTATGAACCTTTTGCAGGCAGTGAGGAAGAAACACTCCGTGAATACCTCGACAGTGGTATGTACTACATGGCTTTTTAATTATCCAATTACCTGTCTGGTCAATTGTTTTTTAAATCACTATACACAAAGATTAATATACTACTCCCCAATAAAAATACTTGATATGTGAATCTATGTGTAGAACACAGAATAGAGTTTAGACATATAGTCACACTGATTTCATCAGTTTATTTTTATACTTTTAAAAGTGGATTTATATGGGGGCACCTGGGTGGCTCAGTGGGTACAAGCCTCTGCCTTCAGCTCAGGTCATGATCCCAGGGTCCTGGGATAGAGCTCCACATCGGACTCTCTGCTCAGCGGGAAGCCTGCTTCCCTTCCTCTTTCTCTGCCTGCCTCTCTGCCGGCTCGTGATCTCTCTCTGTCAAATAAATAAATAATCTTTTTTTAAAAAGTGGATTTATATGGGCTTCCAATTTTTACATTATTAAAGGCTCTTTTTAGAAGTTCCTATCCTATATCACCATCCTTCCATAAAAGAATATTTGCACCAGAAGTGTAGGAGAAAAGTTCTTTAAGAATAAAGGACAATCTTATAAGTCACCAAACACGGGGGCAAATTCAGCAGAGCACTACAGCCTGGCCCAGGATCATGACCTTGCATCAGAGCAGTATTTGGCATCCACTGACTTATATTCTCTTCCTCAAGTTTAATTTGTCACAGAGGCCTTTATAGGGCAGAAAGCAAACAATTAATTAGAGGGAGCATTTTGTGAGATTGTCTAACGAATAAACGAGGATTCTCTTTGCTGACTGAGGCTAGACCCACTCGCTTTGGTAACCAGAGGAAATCGTGGCAGGTTTGACAATCTCTTATGAAAAGTGAGTATATTCTTTAATCCTCACACCCCATCATTCCCTGCATAGCTGCCGTTTACACCACATCACTCACCCCGGCTTGGCGGCGATGCCGTGCCTAGAATGAAACATGAACCTGCTCCTCTTTCCACTGGCTTCATCCCAGGCTAAAAGCAGCCACCCGTCCTTAGCCTCTGGCAGAGTCTCTGGAGCAAAAGCAGCACAGAGACCGCGCCCAGAGGGAGCACAGTTGCCGGGGTTATGGGTCTGGCAGGGGAAGGCCAGTCTTTTCAGGAGGCTCAGCCTTCCTTTGCAGGAGCTTACGGACTTTGAAGTAAATCTTTTTAATTGTTTTCTGTTAGACTTAGGAGAAGTCTGAAAGCTGTCAGCAAGCACAGAGGTAAACGAATGCACGTGAGGAAGGGATGAGGATGTGGGATGCTACAGAGTGGGCTCCTGATGATGGACACTGAACGGCCCCTTGGGCTGGGGAAGGCCGGGGCACCCTCTCGGATGGTCTACCACTGAGAGTTTCTCCTATTCCTCTGCTGTGTGTTTGACTACATAGATCAACTATGGAAAAAAATCTTCATTTAGGAGACTGTGGCCTCCCTGAGTGATAGGAGATAAACTCATGGAGGTTTTATTCATTTGGTTTTTTTTTATCAGAGACCTGAGACTTTTGTTACTGAATGTTCAGCAGGATACTCTGTCAGGTGTTCAATTAATATCTTTTTCAATTAATATCTGGGAAGCATATGATAACCTTTCAAAATAAAATCTTAGAAAAGAGAGGGATGGAATTCCTTGGCTATGTCTGACTAGCTTTTTATTTTCTTCAAGATTTCATTTTAAAAAGGGATTTATAGCCCACGTTATTTTCAAAACAAAGTAGGGAGACAAAAGTTTATTAAGTAAATGAAGTATTACGATATACATTAACAAAAAGAAAGCACGACACAAGAGATTAGTTAGCCAAGCACAGCATTTTGTTTCTAAGTTTAAAGCGATAGGGCAAAAAGTTAGTTTTGTTACCATGGCATTACATAACAACTGAAGGAAATGTGCAAAATCGTTTGTGGGGACAATTTTTTTTCTTCTGGAACTATACTCAAGTATGATCTTGTTTCATTGGTGTGCATATAGGGACACTGGAGCAGTAGGGTTGGTATTGGGTACAATTTATAGAAATACTATTTTAAAAGACTTATCATATGAATACTTTGTAAAGGTTATGGCTTACCATTAAATTAAAACTCATGGAAAGCATTTCACGTTGGGAAGGGATCTGAGACAACAGGGTCCAAATAAATGCCATGGGACTGACTCTCTCAAATATCTGACAGCACATGCCGCCCTCTAGCAGGTGCTGGGGGGTCAGCTAATGACCGAATTCTTTAGCAAGTACTTGGAGGACAAAAATTGTGTTCTTAATTTAGAGTCGCATGCTCAGGCCAAGCCCTGGACTCAAAGATTCAGAATCTCTAGGGGGAAGCAGAAGCCAGGAACCAACAAACCTACCTACATATGTATGTATGTATGTATTTTTGTATGTATCTATCTATATTTTGTAATTGCTGGGTGTGGAGCCCAACGCAGTCTTGAACTCACAACCCTGAGATCAAGACCTGAGCTGAGATGAAGACCGGATACTTAACCAATTTATTTATTTAATTAATGTATTTCTTTAATAGATGATTATATATTATAACTTACCTATAAAAACATATTATACATTAATATATTATAGATCATATTATAGATTATAGATAGGCAGCCATAGCTATATTTTTATAAAAGCACTACTGGCAACTTTTAGGCAAGACGTGGTTGGGAAGCACTGTTTTAGGTCAGAGTCTGGTTTTGAGAGTTGTTTAGTTCATCTGTCTCTAAAAGGCCCTCTGTGAGTGCAGCCTGTATGACAGAATAGAGAAGAGGAAGCCCAGAAGAGAGCACAACAAGACAAAACCCTACCAGTGCCTGGTTTTCAGGCTGCTCTCCTCCACCATCTTTTGGTCATTGTTTTAACAATCATCGTGGAATATATGACTTTAAGAAACTATTGAAAAGACTTCATATTGGGAGAATGTTTTCAGGGGAGATTCCCTGTTCATCATTTCTCATTTCCCACAGTTCTGCTTTAATTACTCAGTGGGACAGAGACTCATGTTGGAAAGCTGAAGTAAAAATAAATGTAAGCTCTAAAATTATGGTTTCATATAGAAAACCAACCAACAGATAGACCAAGAGATAAAGCAACTCTTATTCTCAAAGCACTTCTATGCGTGCTTGACTGACTTCAAAATCCATTACTGTAACATACAAGCTACAATTTAATTCTGAAATTTGTAAGTTGGACTTCACAGCTCACTGCTTATCCCTTATCCCTCTTCTGCGTACTCTCTCATACTTCATCTATGTCTGTTTGTGGTATCTTCCCTCATTTCCAACACATTTCTCCTTGAACGCTGCCCTTAAATTTAATTCTTATTAATCCAGGTACTCTAGATGTCATCTGTATAAAAATGTTCCCATGTACATGGACAAAGGAGGGATTGGAAAAGGATGTGCTATATAAACTGTGATTTATTCTGTATTCCATACATTTATAGGGTTAAAAAAAAAAGGCAGATCTGCTTCAACCTACACGTTAAAAATTAAAGATCAAAGTTTGATCCGACATTGACATTCAATCCTCTCAATGTACCCAGGCATAAAAATTGTTTCTTAAACCCTACAAGGGTCAATACTTTGTAAGACATGAGAACAGACAAATCCATCTAAAACGTATGGAGTAGAAAAATGTACCCCTTGGAGCAAAGGGGGAAATCGAGGCACAGAGGAGTGCAGCATTTGCCCAATGTCACCCAGCCCATGAGTGACAAGGCCAGGCTTCAGGAATAGGTTTCAAATCCACTCCAGCTATCCATCACCGACACATGGTGGAAAGAATGTTAAAGGCGAAGAAATAGTTTCCTAGAATAAAGTTACAGCAGCCTCAGTATCCTGCAGCTGATAACTAGGGCATCAATTTCCTTTGAAATGCAGGGCCCTAAATAATCAGCTTCTCTAAGGAAGGTACAAAAGACTCAGTGCTATAATTTATGATGCTGATCCTGATCTACAATTAGAATTCATAGGACCTGGAACGTCAGATATAAAGAACCATTAATATAATCTCTTTGTCAATATAGAAAATTGCTAGTGTTCCCCTATCTTTACAACACCTACTTCTTATTAAAAAGAATGCAATAGGCCATCTTCCATCTATAATAAATTTGATAAGACCACCAGAGTTCAAAATGCATATTTAAGGGAATGAGATAAAGGTCTGCTTACCCCTCCTTCATGTCATTAATGGGAAGCGGAACTCTGCCGCCCCTGTCCAGGGCCGAAGTGATGTTTATGGCGTTCAGACGCTCTGGTTGCCACACGTTCTTCACCGCCCCAAGAAAGTCTCCAAGAACCTCGCTGGCCAACATTTCTTCTACATTCATGTTTTTAATGAAGAATTCTGCTTGGTATGGTAACGGGAAGTCTAATTTTGGTGAAAAAGGTTATGCATATCTTTAATGAAGTCTTTTGAAAGAGAAACAAAAGAACAATTTGAGATTTGTTGATCTCTGTCACAATCCTGGCTTTGGAGAACAGTATTAATATTGATTTTAAAGGCTTTCCGTACAACAGAGGATATAAAGACATAACATACATTTAACACAAAATTTTACCTACAGTGTAATCAAATCCAAGGGATAGTGGGGCAATTTATAATTATAGGATTTGGCCACAAAAGAAAAAAACTGCCAAATCTGTCTCCACTTTGCCAGTGACCTGTCAGTCTCCTCCTCTGCCATGGTACCCAGGTAGAAGCATTTCCAGAACGCTCCATGGGTAGGGACAATATTTTGTATTCACAGTGCTTTCAAATTGACAGATCTTGTTTCAAGGACATTGTCTTTTTAATTGTTACAACCTTAGGTAGTGCTGTGTTCATTTGAACACAGGAGAAAGTTGAGGCGCAGAGCAACATCCTTCCCAGATAAGACTTCCCTATTTGGGAAGGATGTTGCTCTGTGCCTCAACAATTACAAAATATCTGTAATTACTTGTGAGTTGTTTATGTATAATTTGAAATACCTTCTTTTTAATCTGTAATATTACTGATCTTTTTAGAGCATGCTAAAACAAACTATGTTCCAAAAGAAATCTGAAATCATGATTTCACCCTTTTGATCACTTCATCATTAAATATTCTAGAGAATTATATTTTTAATTTCCCACAAAATTCCACATCTCATGTCATTAGAGATTTAGCTTTTTTCCTC
Source organism: Mustela putorius furo (assembly GCF_011764305.1). Classification (NCBI taxonomy): domain Eukaryota; kingdom Metazoa; phylum Chordata; class Mammalia; order Carnivora; family Mustelidae; genus Mustela; species Mustela putorius. The sequence goes on from NW_025421998.1 coordinate 37,634,059, forward strand.
TTCAGTATCTCATCAAAATTTCCCTCTAAAACTTTTAAAATTAATATTTATTTTAAAGTAACCAATGTCCAATTCAGACTCTGGATATAACAAAGTAGGATGGAAAGAAACAATTTACAGTTGAACCTTGAGCAACAGAGCTGGAACCGCCTATATGTTGTTGGTCCACCTATATGTGGATTTTTTTTAATATAATGCAGTACTATAAATGTATCTTCTCTTAGGATTTTCTTAAATTTTCTTTTCTCTAGCTCACTTTGTTACAAGAATACAGTATATAATATACAAAATTAGACTTATTTATGTCATCATCGGTAAGACTTCTGGTCAACAGTAATCTATTAGTAGTTAAGTTTTTTGGGAACTAAAAGTTATACACAGATTTTTCAACTGCTCACGGTCAGCACCCCTACCCCTGCATTGTTCAAAGCTCATTTGTATTTCAGTTTCTCAAATGTTACTCTTTAATTTAAAAAAAAAATCATTTCCTACATTCTGATTGTTCTATTAAGGAATAGCTTTGTTTCTTTAATAATATTTCAATAATAATAAAGGCTACCTTTTTTAGAATACTTACCATGAGGTGGGCCAAGCTAAAGGGATTGCGATGAACCATCCCATTTAATACTCACAACTCGAAGGTGAGTCAGTACTCGCCCTGTACTTTCAGAGGAGGAACCAATCTGTAGAGGGGCCCAGGATTTTACCATCATTTGAACTTGCCTCAGATGATTTTTATCTAAGCTAAAGGGGACTGTATACAAAGTGCTCAGTAGAGCTCCCAGCCTAGAATAAGAACCTATAAAATAGTAAACTTGAGCAATTATGATAAATAATATGAACAAGTTGTTTACCTCAGAAGGAAAAGAAATTGTTTCTGGACTATACACACATTTAAAGCTTATATTTATCCTCTGATGTAGTTCCTTAAAACTCATAGATCTGTAAAATATTACACTCTTATTCGATAATTAAGTAAAAACTAAAAATTACACAATAAATAACTGAAATCATGATGACCTTGTTTCTTATGAAGTCTTCTTAATACTAAAGGATGCCTGATGCCAGAGCTGAAGTCAGGGAAGAGAAGAGATTCAGGCTTTAGAATTTTCAAGAGAGTTTTCTGGAGTGTGGTGTCTCTTCCTAAAGATTTTTTCATGACTCTAATCACAGAAGGTTCTTCCTTCATCTTCTACACTGCCATTTATCCTGCTTGTGATTTTGTTAGATTTGTTTGATGTATGTCCCATCTGCAGTCTTCTAAAATATGATATATTTATGCTATTTTATGTAGATAAGTTTCCTGTTTTATACAGATACATTTCCTGTTTTATATAGATAAACAGTAGCTTAATCATGCCACATTTTTCTCCATACTGAAAAACAGCCATGCATAAATATGTCATGAATAACAGTTTCCTGGCAATAAATAATATTTATAAATAATACCAAAGATAGTTTTGAGTGTGCTAGAAGTCTATCATCCATTCATTTCACTCAGTGTTTTTATACCCACTTTTCTAAAGAAGCATGCAAAACAGCTTTCCTATTTTCAATGCTCCTTTTTGGAGAACTGTTACTTGGTTTTTCCTAATCCATGTGACCCTGCTTCGTGGCTCCTCTCTGAGACCTGCTGCCGCCACACCCTTAGAGGCTCTGGGCCGAGCAGCTGCCGGCCGTCTACTGCGCCAAGCGCTACTGCCAACCCTTCCAAAGATGAGTCATAGGAGCTTTCTAACTTTGGGGAAATCCCATGCCTGCTATATTTGGACATCACAGGGGCCAAGGGAACAGTAGGCCAACAAATTGGTGGCAGGCCTCTGAGGCTCTCAACCCAATTTAGAGAATCACTCTATGTCCTCTCCTTGAGCTTTGTGCTCTGTGATGCTACATGACTAATTTCCCATTAGGTCTCCCAGAGCAGGAGACAGCTGGGCAGGGAGTCAGACGGAGCATGATTATCCTGAAATGCCACTCTTGCTGTTTCTTTTCCTACCCTCATCTGGGGAAAATGGTGTGCGTGTAGGCCCTGCTTAAAGATGTGTCCATCCTCTTGCCCGAAGACGGTCCATCCAGACCAGCACAGATAGAGGCATGCTACCTGGTTCACTGGTTCTCATATATGAAAGGCAGCAGGGCAGCTCTGTTTGAGATAAAAGCAGAGGCTTCCAAATCCCATCTGGTGTTCCTCCCTGACCAGCCCACCTTCAGAATCCCAGAAGTAGATGAATAGCCTGTAAAGCCAACCTCCAATCCTGCAGAGGTCTAGCAGTCTTCCATTAGTATCTGCTTGAACACGGGTCCCTGCATATCAAACACCTGTATTCTGTATTCTGGATCTACCAGAACTGAGATCAACTCGAGGAGGAAGTTCAGACTGTAGACCAACCTGTCCTTCTGTCTGTAGGGGCTCCTGTACCTGAGAATAGGGACCCTCTCCCACTTGGGAGCATAATGGTGACATTAGTGATCCAAGTGTACTATCAGGTAACTGTTTCATTACACTGAGGAACTCCTAAGAAGAGAGGGAGTTTTGTGATGATTCTGATCATTAGTGGTATCCCTCTCTGGATCCCACTATGGATACTAGATGCAAGCATCTAATTACAATTGAAGGTGGGGGCAAAAGTCTTCCTGTTCCAAGCAGGAATACCTACCAAAAGCCCTTGGGAAGTAGAAAAGGGGACAGAGAATCTTCTGTCCAGGCCCACAGAACTGGCATTTTGACTTGCTTTTCATATACGAAGGCCACTTTAAACTTTAAACTGGCATATTTGTGGTCTGCAATTGATAATGTCAAAATACCTGGGGAAAAACTCAAGTAAAAGGGTTCGAAATCTCGAAGCAATCTACCAGGTTGCTTGTTGTTGTCCAGTATCAAGTCTATAGAAATTACTTTCCTTCATATAGAATAAAGGCAATTTTTAAGTCAACCTTTACTGAACTACCACAAATTCCAAATTAGTAGGTCCTAATAAAATGTTTCATGTTCGCTCATTTAATTGTACTAGCAAATAGAACTCTGAATTACTTGTTAAGGGTGCATAATTGTTTTACTAATTTTGGGGGTAAAAATGCTGTGTCCGTTCTCCTTCTGTTACCCTCAGAAATGGTATCTAGGGCAGAGAGGCATACCCCATGATATGTAAATTTTAACTACAAAGTTTTTAGCAGTATGTATTTTTCCCAATCAAATGCCAAAATCAGATCAGACTATTTGAGAGCACGATTCTTGGAATATAATAACCTTCCAAATCCTTGGGAATCACTTACCATTCACGTATATGTAATGCAAATTGCTGATGGACTCAGACAATGCATGATTAGCTATTTAGGAAGGAGACTGCGACCCAAATTCCAGTTTATTTCCGTCAACAACTCTCTGTCCTCACATACAGTTAAACCACTACCGATGATCAGTTTCAAAATAAAATTATAAAACTAGCTACTAAGGACTGATTGTGCACCCTGTGCTCTACCCTGTGTTAAGCACATTTCAATCCTTAACTCATGGACTGCTTCCTTACCCCAGACTTGGATAGAAATGCTAGTCTTACTCTCGTTTTGCAGAAGATGAAATGAAAGCCTGCAGAGATAAGTGGCCTATGCGCTTGGCTCTCTAGTCTGAGCTTCTCAGCGCCATCACCCATCATGATATTTTATAACCAGTTACAGATTGCTTGGGTTTCTTTTCTACACATTACCATTTTGTTAGTGACATTAAGTATGTGGTACCTGAAAACCCTTTACTGTATTTTGCACAGATATAATGAAATACTTCTTGCAAATAAGAAAACAATCAGCCACATATCTTCCATACCTACCTTCTGCTGACATTATATTAATTATCAAATTATGCCTTGCAGTCTCAAAGGTACGCCTATTGTAGGCAGTTATCTATTAGAAAAAGAAAATCATATTAAAGAAGTGAAATGTTATTTGGGAAACAGAATTCATTAAGGACAAAATGAAAACAAATTGTCGTTCTTTCCATTTTCATTATTTATGTACTCACAAAATGTGCCTTCTCCAGGCAAGAACAACTCAGAGCTTTTAGCAATGTTATGGGAAAATAAATAATTAGGCAAGTCTATTTAACATGCTCAAACAAAAAGTTAAAATCAGGAAGACCCTTTTACGGAAGACCGTTAAGTGCTAGCAGCAATGCAGATGCGTCATTAGTAAATGGATAAACCATTAGAAATTACTTACCGCTGCCAGTCTAAGATTTCAAAAACACAATACATTTTCGTACTTTTCAATGGAGCTTGAGGATTATGCTAAGAAGCGCCTTTAAAAAAAAAAGCTTATCTTCTGTGTTGCTTGTATTCAGTACCAAACTGCACACCATCCAGTCAAAATATGCATGAATGACCCCTTAGAAATCTTATCTCCCTTAGGATGGGAGTAGAGCAGTAAGGATCATAGTCGATAAGGCTTATGCCCCAAAACACAAATCAATCCCTTTGTAGAGTCCAATATTAGTAAACATTTGCAGAGCCAATGAACTTACATCAAAGTCAACTCAGAAACAGTCACTGCAAACAACAAACAAAGCAAAGGCCAACAACAGGATATGGCTTCAAAAATTAAGGAATAATTAACTTCATAACAGATATTGAATCACTCAGATAGGTCTGCAGTACCTCAAAAACAACAAATGACCGTGTAATAGTCTCAGCGTCCCAACACCAGCCTCCTGGCAGTGACTCCAGCTGGAGTGAGCACTGAGACGAGAGAGCAGGACAAAACTGACTCAAATAAAAAAGAACAATCTTCCCCGTTTAAAAATAAATATCCAAGATTTTTACAGTGTCATATCTGAGCTTTAAATGAAAGAAATCACACTTATCGGAAATAAGATTTGAAAGGAAAAATAAAACACCAGAATTTTGGAATAAACAAATAAATATTTGGACATGCTCCAAATATTTCAAATATTCCAAATATTTCAAAGTACATATTCTGAAAAGCATATTATTGCACAAAGTTAAAAGGATTTCTCTGTCCACAATTTGTCAAATTTCTGTTGAATTTAATGACTTCCTTGTTGCTATCTGTTAGGACACATAATCAACGAGGTCACCAAGAACACTAAAATTAAGACTAGTCATTAAAATAAATCAGGAACTATTGTTCACCAAGAAGCAACTGAAACGAAGCAAAAAGGACTTGAGAATCTTCCTCATTTTAAAGGTTTACCCTGCAGAAAATTTAGTCGTACTCTCAACGTTAAGAAGTATCCATTTTCTACTATTTGTTAGATGATCTCATGGCTAAAACTCAGAAACATCAGACATTTTCTAGATAGTGGCAAGATTTTATGTGTAGCCATAATTATCACAAATTTCATTATTATAAATTCATAAATTCTAATTTTTTTAAAAGTCACAGGCTACTAAAAAGGGCGAAGTATGTTTCACAAATTAGGAAGAGAATTTTGTTATCTGACTTTATATTTAAAATTTAATTTTAACAGCTATAATAGAATGCAGTCCTTCTATCACATTTAATGAGATATTTAAATACAGTAACATTCTTAATCAAATTTTATATATCATGACAATTTGAAGCCCTTCATAGCATAGAGGTATCATGTGTGTACATTTTTTTGATCCCTCATTTCTAGAACAGTGGCTGATCTATTTTAGATGCTTAATAAATATCTACTGAATAAATTAATCAGGGTGTTATCTGATTAAATATGAGTTTAAGATATACCAAACTCTTTTTGACTATATTAATAGAATATTTTTAAATACTGTAAATATGCTACTATATATGAATAAAGAAATGTTATTTACAGATAAATCACTTACATTAAATGAAACAGATGCTAAATTTTCATCATTAGCTTTTTAGCATATTATTTGATATATTCATAACATTATGTTAGTAGTATGGTACAAAAACATCATAAGCCCCTCAGAATCCTGGCTCAACCCAGGTGTGTCTCTCCTATCCCTCTCTTCAACCAGAAGTAGCCATTTTGAGTTTCATGCTTATCATCCCATTTATTTTAAATATAGTCTTATTATAAATGCATGTATGCTTATAATCCGTTATTTAGTTTGTTTGTTTTTTGAGCTCCAGAAAAATGTTTAACTCTGTGTAGTCTTTTGGGATTTGTTTTTTTATTCAACATTATGTTTACAACATTTATCTATGTTGTTGGGCAAGCTGACGTTCATTGTTGTTGTAAACATTCAATGACTTGTAATAGAGTTGTATGGAAACAGATGGTACTTCACTTGTGCTGAGTATAGCATAACTAGAGAATTGTCAAATCACTATGTTGTACACCTGAAACTATGTAGCATTGTGTGTCAACTCTACTAAGAAAAAATTTTTAAAAATTCACTGTTTGAAAAGGCCCCATTTTTAAAAAATATATTCTGCTGGTGAATTTTTGTATCTGTTCTTGTGCTGAGAGACTTTTGGGTCTCCACTGTTCTGTGGATATCCAACATTTTGCTATGCAAACATTGTTCAATAAGCATGATTGTCCATGCCTTCAGAGGACGTTTGTAAATGTTTCTTTTGGGGGAAATGCCTAGAAGTGGGACTGCTGAATCATAGGGTACAATGATACTCAGCTATGTGAAATATTCAATACTATACTGTTTTCCAAAATACTTATCCAATCCTCATATCCACCCTCAATGACTTTTTACCAAGGGTAAAATTCTCATTGTGGTCTTAATTTGAACATTTTTCATTACTGATGAGAGTAAGTGTCTTTACCTATGATCATTTTTGTCTTTAGTGAAATGTCTGTTCATGTCTTGTTTCTGATTTTCATGTCTTATTATAGGAGTCCTTTTTTCTGTTTTAGATACACATCATTAGCCAGCTATATACTTTTAAAATAACTTCTCCCAGTTTGTAGGTTGTCTATTTATTAAATGGTTTGTTTTGATGAATGCCAATTGATAAGTTTAATGTAGTAAAATTTCTCAATCTTTTTTCTCAAGTAAAAATATGTTGGTATTACTTAAGAAGTACTTCCCTACCCCAAACTCAGGAAAATATTCTTCAACATTTTCATATACTGGTTTAAAATTTTGCTTTTCATGTTCAGATCCTTAAACTATCTGGACTTGAGTTTTGCATTTCCTATGAAGTTAAGAATCTAATTTTATGTTTGCCCTAGGGCAAACCAGTTCTCTGAGCACCATTCAATAGATGTCCTTTTCCGTAATCATCTGTGGTATCATTGCTTCTGATATACATAGTTCTTCCTTATATTGATATATCTGTTTCTGGGCTCTCTATTTGAGTAACTGGTTAATTTGTCTATCTCTGCATCAATACAACCTTATGATAATTACTATAGATTTACAGTAAATCTTGATATCTGGAAAGGAAAGAAACCTTTCCCCCTTTTTTTCTTCTTTAGAAGTAGCTTGATTGTTTCTTGGCCATTTATCAGCTTTACAAATTTTAGAATTAGTTGACACTAGTTTCATGAAAAATCCTATTGCAATTTTTATTGGAATTGCATCAAATCTATAGATCAATTAGGGGGAAGTGATGCCCTCATGATTTCGAGTATTTCTATCCCTAAAGAGATGACTACCTTTTCACTTATATAATCTTAGTGTCACTTACGTTTTATGACTCTCTCCATACAAACTTTTCATACGTTCTGTTAGATTTAGTCTTAGTACCTTATAATTTTGTTATTAAAAATGGTATCTTTTAAAAACATTTATTTTCTCAATACTTGTTTTTCATGTACAGAAATAAAACCAAATTTTTTATATTGAGCCTATAGCTGACTGCTAGACTTTCTTAAAATTTCATTAGTCTGTAGACTCTTTGTATCATTGACTATTCTACTTCTTTTCTTAAATACTTAGAGATTTAATATTTTTTTCTTTCTTTACTGCACTGGCTAGGATTTCTAATATATTCTGTAACAGATGTGGTGGAGGGGTTCATTCTTGTTTTGCTCCTCAATTTAAACAGAATTCCTCTGTGTTTTCCCATTTAAAAAAATGACATTTGCTATTATTTCAGGTAAATAACATATAACTTCACTGAATATTTTTAAAAATTATTTTTACAATAACTCAAAATAACTTTCTTTCTTCTATCTATATTTTCTATATCTATATAGATGCAGGGGTCTATATATTCTATTTCTGTATCTATATATTGTCTTAAGGAATCAGATTTATTAATAGAAATCATCGAAAAGTCGTGTTAATACAAACTTCAACTCAAAGGAAGAAACACCTTCTCTTGGCGGACGTGGAAATCTATGGCTGATTAAAACTCTGGAGAAAAACTCAACGCATGTAATTCCCTAAGGATTTATACGAGGGAGAAAACATACCACTCAGGACCTGTACAAGCTCCTGGAAATTCCATTTATAGTTCCTATAGTGCTGCCCTGCTCACTACCACTAAACCTTTATGAAATTGATCAGTTAAATTAGAATCTAAGTTCCTGTAGGCATTAGGGCATAAAGGACTCTCCTGCCATTAACTACCATTATAATTCTGATTTTGGTGGGTAGAATAGACGAGGAAACACATCTAGATTTTATATCCACTTATTTTTTAAAACATTAATTCCCATTAAAGGCTCAATATTAATATTGTTTTCTAATTTCTAATACCTTCTAGGTAAGATGTTAGGTGCTAGGCTAGAATCTGATGAATTCTAATACCAACCATCCCTCCAGAATAAAGGTCAAACCTCTCAGCATAGCTTAGAAACCCCTCAAAGATCTACCCCTACCAACATCAACACCTCTATTTTGCCCTCTGGGGTGTGTCCTGCCTACCAGCCACAATTAGAGTTCTTAGAGATCATGTGGTTTTGTTCATACCTCCAAGATTTTGACGTATTGTTTTGCTGACTAAGATAGCCTTCCTTCTACGTGTGAAGTGAATTCCTATTTACCCTTTTACACGATTCTGCATCAAACAGTATCTTCTAATAAGAATGGTTATAACGATGTTGGCTAACAATGGATTTCCATTCCAGTGCTTCAATGACTGGACCAGACTCATGACAGGGCTCACTTCTTACTCATCTTTCTACCACCAGCAGTTATCATAATACCTAGCACATGGTAGAGTCTCATCAGATCTCTGTATAAAGACTTTATTTCAGTGAACATGAAAATGTGAAATTAATATATAAAGCAAATAAGTGTTTTAAGTTTGTATTTATTTTCTTAAATGGAATTCTTACTATAATAATCTACCTTTTCAAAATGTCTTTAAATGGTTTCTCCTAATTTAGATTGCTCTTTTTTATATATAAAAACTAAAACAAAGACCTTTGTAGATGAACAGAAAGGAATGGTACATTTCCAAATGTTACCTAATATGTTTCTGTGCACAAAATACTAAAAACCTCTGTGATATAATTTTAATTTCAACATTTGAAACTAAAATGACAAAAACCCCAAAATATAATTCTGCTGTTTCTAATTAAATTACCTCAATTATTGTTGGTTTCCCCACATTTTCAGCTGTTGGAGACCCATATAGGACCCCATCACTATATGGTGTCCTTTGGATATATCGAAGCCATCCAGGTCGGTCTGGGTAACCCATTAAATTTGTGTTAAATGTTATAGGATCATTACTAATCTCACCTAGATAAGAAGCACAGAGTTAAGACATAAAATTTACTTTTACACATACTGCCTTCATCATTTCAATCAAAATATTTCTAAAATCTTTTCTTACATTTGTAGCAAACTAAATACACACAAAAAAAAAAAAAAAAAATCCATCTGGGAATTTAGATTAGAGCCTCAAGTAAAGAAAAAAATCTTTTTAGTTATTTAGTTTGCCTAGAAATCTCATGCAACAAAGAAAACGGTCTTACAAATGTCTTTGGAAATTTTGTCTTCTTTTCTTCTTCTATTTCTTTCTTTCTTTCTTTTTTTTTGGTCACACAGGAGTGTGAAAGTTCTGCCAATGAGACAACTATCTTTCGGGAAAATCCCTTAATCATGCTGATGTATTCATTCTCTTGAGAAGACTTTCTTTCATAAAACTCTGGACACTGTTGAGCTAATCTCAAGGGATAGCTCAAAATTATAAAAGGGTCATCAAAACAAAAATAATGTAATTTTAAAACTTTGGAGAAGGAGCTGCTAAATCCAAAAAAACTGTAACTAAGAAACAGTAACAATAGCATCATTTGTTAGAATGTTCCTGGCCTCGACAGACACAATTTCACCTGATTTTCAAACACACCTATAAAGTAGTACTATTATTAGCCCTAATTTTAGTAATGGGATATGTAATTTTTCATGTTAAGTAACTTCTCAAATGGTGAAATTAGAATTTAATCTCAGCTGATTCCAGAAACTATGCTCTTACCTACATATTTTCTTCCCAAACGTTGGAGCTACTGTTCAAAAGGTTCAGCTACATAGTTTTGCAAACACAGACTGCCACATAAAAAAACATTTTTTAAATAACTGCTGAAAAGATTACTTTTTCTTACTGATGGTGAGAACATGGTTAACTATTTTCTATGACTGTTTTCAGGTATGTTATTCATCATATAATCTACAAAAATAATATTTATATTAATTCTATGCTATAATTTTCAGAAAATTTTGCTACTTACGAGTTATAATAACAACATTTTTTTCTTGCTATTCTTTCCATATCTTCATTAATTTGATGGCATTTGTGATAAACCAACATAACATAATTTAAAACTGGTGAATTAAATAAAGCATTGTAATTGGTATTATTTTGAAGGAAAATTAATCTCCATTATATTATTATGAAGTTATATAAAATTATCTCATTTTGTAAAACCTTCTTGAAAATTCTTTAATACCATATTTCATTCTCTTCTAAAACATGTGTTTGGTCTTGCAAAAATTAATGTACTGTGTAAGAATCTAAGTCTTAATACAGAAAATAATAATTGTACAGCTATAATTATTTCTATGGAAAAATAGGTAGGTAGGTCATTTGTCAGATACACAAAACTCAACACTGGAAAACTAGAAATAAGCATTTTTTTAAAAATTCAAAAATTATTTCCTTCTGTAATTAAATTTCTAATCTTAAAATTAGAAATGACCTACAACAATCAATTTGTCACATATACAGAACATTTCAAATAATGTTAATAATATTTGATTAAAAATCATCTAAATTATGGACACTAAACAAAAAGAAAAATTAAGCAAATTAACCACTTTTTTTCCCCCACTGAGAACATACCAGGCTTGGGGTAAGGTGGAAATTCCCCCTTAAAATACTCTCTTTCCAAAACATGAACAAAGAGGACACCTGCGGACGGGTATACATTCCGATCAGAGTGCACCTTCGAGAAAATAGTGTACACTGAAAACAAAGAGGGAAGACACAAGATAGACAAATAATGAGATATACTTTCAATAATTTTTACACTAAAGAAGGGTTTCACTTCTTTAGAAATTTTGGGAAAACTAAAGCAACATGCAAGATATTGTTAAAAGTTTGTTTTAAAGGGAAGTGATTTCAGGACAAAACATGGAACAACTCGTTCAACATGGTGTGTTTAGAGACTTTCAAATATTATGTAAACAAAATTAGGCACATTTAATGATTTAAATTGTTATTAAATAATGAAGACATTCGTAATATTTTTTCAGTAATTTCTTTTTATGGGCATTATTACCAACAAAATATATCATGAGAACTGACAAACTACATAATTACTACAGTTTCTCTTTTTCCTTTTTTCAAAGTGAAGTCTGAAGAGTAATTTTTAAATGGTAAGAATCTAAACTATTCACTAGAGATAGCACATCAGACTATGGTTTTATATAGTACCATCAGTATACGTAAGGTGACTTTCATATACACTTATAAAAATGCATTGGATATGTTTTCTGTATTATTATTTGTATCTCTCCTTGTATCTCTCCTCTATTCCATTTTACCTGATCTTGACATTTCATAATTCACATGATATAATCTATTTAATACTCTATATTCTAAATAAACAAAAACATTCAAGATAATAAAGTTCAGGATAAGTAATTTTATTAAATGAAATGGGGCAGATTTCATGATTTGCTGATTGCTTAACATATGTGATGTGTGTACACTTAAATGGCTAAATTGGTTTGATCAGTTCCCACATATTGTTTTTTCTGTGGTATCATCATCTCCACCAAAACATTACTGCCATTACACTTGTCACCTCTATAATCTTGTTCAGTTTTTCTATCTTCCTGGTTGGCTAGTGGTTGCAATTTTTAAATAGATAAATCTTATCAGGTCAGTTCTTTTTTCTTAGTTAAGTCACTAACGGATTTGTAAATGTAGTAATTAACTTTGAGAACTTCAAGGTTGCTCACCCTAGGCTCACAATTAACTAAAAGCCCTAGATAGCAGGATCACTGACAGTAAGTTTTTCAGCATAAAAATAGGAACTCCCACAAAATGTTTCTTTATCTGTGAAAACTTGTCCCTGCCATTCTGTGGATGGCTGCCAAAAATGGGGAACTGAAATAAAATATTTGGCTTGTAGTTTCATGCATCCATAGCTTTGCTATTAAAAACATAGCTTCAAAGGTTGTGTAATAGACGGAAGGAAGCTGCAAGTTATGTTTCAACTAGGTATGTAGAGAGACGACTCCTTTCTTGACCTGCTTTGCTAGTTTTCCTAAGTAGTCTGTACAAGGCATTTAGAGGACCCAGCTTCATCTCCCCAAGAACACCTTTACTCACCTGTGGAAATGGTCCCATTCCAAAGAACAAGAATGAACAAATCACAAAAAAACAGTGACGATGAGAATTTGAGATTTTTTTCTCCTGTTGAGCTCTACAACGTCCCCTGAGTGCTAGGTGCTGTGGAGAATGTGACACATTCTCTCTGGAGAAGGACACTCAGTCCCTGCCTTCCTTCTGGCTTAGGAGACCAACGCCTACCTAACTAGGTAGGATCCCTGAGGTCTAAACTCCTCTGGCAATACCTGGAAAGATGTCAAGGAGCAATGGAAGCTGGAGAAGATCTGGAAAAGATTTACGTAAGAAGTAGATTTGACATGGCTCCTAAAATACTAGCAAGATTGTGAAACTCATAGATGAGGATTCGGGTATTTCAGCAGTGAAAACTTGTACAATATACAACTGTGGGATAACAGGGTACCTTTCAAGGAAAAAAATTAAGTCAGTGATCCTGGGGTATAATTAAGGTAAAAGGAGAAAAACAGGTAAGAAGAGTCAAATTACAGAGCTTTGTGAACCCCTACTGAAAAGTTACTTCATTCTAAATGTAAAGGCATTTAAATTCCCATCACAATCCTACATTTCAAAGCACAGGAGCATTTTGAATAATCTAAAGGAATCTCTTCAGAGTTTATCTAACTTATTCTTTTTTTTTTTAAGACGTTTTATTTATTTATTTGACAGACAGAGATCACAAGAAGGCAGAGAAGCAGGCAGAGAGGTGGGGGAAGCAGGCTCCCTGCTGAGCAGAGAGCCCCGATGCAGTGCCAGGCTTGATCCCAGGACCCTGAGATCATGACCTGAGCCATGACCTGAGCCAAAGGCAGAGGCTTAACCCACTGAGCCACCCAGGCGCCCCTATCTAATTTATTCTTTCTAGAGATTAAAACACCTTGAAGTCCAGCACTGAATTTTTTTTACCTTTTTTTTCTTGGCACCTAGAAGGTGTCTGGCATAGCTGGATACTTTTATTGATGCCTTTTGAATGGATGAATACCTTCTAGTTAAAAAGCACTGCAGAGGTAAACATAGGTGTTATGTTTGTGGACTCTGTGTGTGTGTGTGTGTGTGTGTGTGTGTATAATACTTCACTTAAATTTCAGTTTTATAACTTGAATTAATTCTCACATGTGTGTAGCTGTTTAGGGGTTATCATCCTCCATTTACATTATAAACTCCTAACAGTCTGCCTTAGTTTTTGCTGCCATAACGTAGTAAAAGCTAGCTTATAAAGCCAAAGAAAGGTTGTTCATATGAAGCAGTATTAAAAGGATTCTGTTTTCTATACAGCCCTTGGCAAGGCCTGAAGTGGAACCCTAAAAGGGAACCTACCCCTGCCTATCACCTCACTTCAAGGACTAGTACAGAACATCTCCATTTCTGCTTTCATAAAAAATAAAAGTAAAAAAAAATAAAAAATAAAACACCTTTCTGTGATCTGCAGAGCCAAACCACAATTTTCTGTGGCCCTCCTGGGTTTTAAGATGACACGCACATTTCTTTATTCACATGTACTCAATTGCCTTTTTGCAATCTGCGAGCTGCATCCTTGCTGGTCAGTTACCTTGGCAACTCCACAGTAAAGCCTGCTTCTCTTTAAGTATAGTATGCCATTCCCTTTGAGAAAAACATGATATGGACTTATGGCACATTCATCATCGGGAAATGGAAAATGACTAAGCCACTATGTTTTGTTTGTGAAAATAATACTTCATTTCTGTAGCATCAGTTTAAATTATGGGCACCCACACAACATTTTAGAGAAGTACCCTTTGCCTTTACCTTCCCCATTTGTTACCTGCAAAACAAATCACTCTTCAACAGAGGCTATTTGGGCAGTATTTACACCTCGCTTCCTTTTGCAAACAACAAATGACACAGGATTCAGAAGTTACAGGCTCTTGTTCTAAACATGAACTGTATCAACAATGCTGGTATGGTCTGCACCAACAGCAACAATTGCAATTACTTGGCTAACACATGTTGCACTCACATGTATCTAAGTAGTTCTCCCAAACAGAAAGCTTGAAGCACATTGTCTTCCTTAAAAGCAAATCTTGACAATCAAATTTAAACTCTAAAAATGCTGCAGTACTAAAATCCAATCATCTCTGAAATATACATGTGTACAGTGTCAGGCTAATCAAGCTAAGGTCACAGGGTCTGGTCTCTCTGTGTATCGCATGGTTTTGCAATTGTCTACAGCTGCAAATCCATTACCTCTGCAAACACATGCCACTGGATACAAATGAAACTGGAAACCAGTGTGTGGCTAAATCCTGTGCAAATCCATCACCATTAATGGGAAAAACAATTAAACCAAAAGTCCAACCCCCAGGGGGTCAAAAACACCATCTTCAAACAGTGAGGGTAGCTAGATTTGCAAAAATTAAAAACTGAAGACAGGTAGTCATAAATAACAGAATTTTTTTTTTTTTAGGGAAAAATTACATATCTGAGAAGAGCAAAAGGGTATATGGGCAAGTGGGCAGAGTGATTATGTCATCCTCCCTAAAGTAGTTCAATGTCCTTCATTATCATGCCACCAAAAACTTGATGAAAACTATTCTTTGTATGTTTTAGTCATAAGGTGCAGAAAACTCCAGTCCATTTCAACAATTATGTGACAGCAGAAAGCCAAGAATCCAGTAACAGACAGAGATAGCAGTAGCAATAAAGTGGGACCTCATGCTAGCTAAATAGCATCCTGTCTTCCTTTATTAATAGTTCATTTGAAATTTTCTCCTAAGGGACCCACATCGTGATGAGCGTGTGCATTTGAGTGCTTATTTACAATTACTTAAAAACAAAAGCAAATTTGGACGTATTTAGTAAACATTAAATTTTGAAAGGATTATGGTGATGCATTGCTAATGAATTTATAGCATATAACTTCACAGTTATCACAATGATTATTTTTAATGGCATAGACGTGTGCACAGGCACGTACCAAGTCCCTTCTGTACAAAAAAAGTCCAGAGAACACTCACCAGACCTTTTCCTGCATCACCAAAAACGAGTACATGGTTGTCAAAGAAACTAGCTGCTGAGTGTGAGACCCTGCAAGTTCCAGCTAGATTTAAATCTCAAAACTGTTTCTCCACAGAACTCTTTGAGAAGAAAGTCATAAAATAGCATCGGTATTCCCGTCCAGGGCCCGTCCAGGGCCCGTCCGGGGCCCGTCGGGTGGGCTCCGTTAGGTACCTATTATGTGCATGTCTCTCTCATAGATGCTTTGTCAACAAATTAATCATTCCAAAAGATCCATTTATATGATCACCTGCTAATTTTTAAGGTTTAAGACAGTAAATCCTCACTTTACCACGAACCCCCTGCCCCCCCGAACCAAGAAGGAAACATTCCAGGGAGCTGAGTCATCTCAAGTAGTGAATCAATCCTTTTCCATGATGGTAGAGGACCATCATTTGGCATAGCAATTACCGCACTCTGCTCTATTATATAACGACACCCTTTCAGACCATTGGGTTGCATTGTCGTTTACTGATCACACACCTCGGCCAGCGGGTCCCAGTCTGCTAATGCTTTTTAAGGTTGTGTGTTTTATAGATTTTCTGTTTTCTCATCTGTAGACAACTTGTCAGCTGTCATTTCTCATTGCTATCAGTATGTTTCCTATAGCAGCTTCTCTATCCCTTCTAATTTGCTGCTATTAATCTGCTGCAGGTTTAGAAACCAGACTAGCAAATGAGGTGGCGTTGCGTGTTAAAGTAAGAACACATTTGTTCTGTCTTAACGCACGCGGGGCTCTGCTAGATGTGAAAAACAGGAGCCTGCGTTTGCCGCATCGATTGCGGCCACCCGAAGACCCTTTTGTGGTGTATTTCCTGGTCCCTAGCTGATGCAGTCATTCTGAATAGATGATCTGGCTATAATTGGGACATAGCCATTACTTGAGATGGCAGCATAAACTCCATGTATTAAATGCGTTTAGAAATAAATAAGTGTACCATAGAAAGTCTTAATTCAGCCCATACATTATGTAAACATGAACTGTCAAATCAAAATGAATGGATTTAATGTGTTGTGTAAAATAATGTCTTACATATTTGCTGTGTGGGAAATATACTGCATAATTTAAACAAAGAGATGTATTGATTAAGTGATCTATTACCCTTGGCAATAGCTAAATCGGCCTAAGAATTTTATAATGCACTATAATTAATAAGTAATTTATTAATAAGAAATTAAAGCCTATTTCTAAAAGCATTTCAATTTTGTTAATTTGCCTCTCATGTTCAGAGAGTTTTAAGAGATAAGCTGTTCAATGGGAAGCATGACAAGGGTGCTTTAACTGAGTGCAAATTACTTAAGTAAGAGGATGCCTATTTCTCAACTCTTCATAGTATTGCCTTGAGAGTAAGTATTATCCAGAAAAAAGAGTTGGGGGTAAAAATGATGGAGAAGGTTTTTAAAAATGTTTAAGATGAAAGATAATACTGAACAGTCATTTATCTGGTATAGCTTCGAAGACCAAACTTTCGCCAAGCACCAAGATACTTCCATTCTTCAAAATCCTCTTTATATTAAGAATCCTTATGCTAATCTTAATGTTAAGAATGGGAATATTATTTGCAAAGAAAGTTACATTAAAAATATAATTCCTAAACTTCTTTTACTATATGATCACCCCTGGTCATTAAAAATTGTAAGTTCTTCCAGGAAAAAATAATCCTTTTCTTATATTTTATAGCCTTAACAGCTGCAAGCTCCTTCTGAGGCTCAAGGCCCTGGTATCCACAGCACTCTGAGAAGCTGCTACCAGTTAATCAGAATGGGTTATAAGAGATGAATCTCATCTGCTATCTCTGCATTGAGAGAACTCATTTCAGGGTTTTCAGAGTCTGACATATTTATGGTTTCCTTCCCAACCTATTTTTTAATGTGTCATTTCTATAGTCAAGTTAAAATTTAATTACTAAACCTGATAATTGCTGTAGAAGAATATTCTGAGGGACATCAGTCTCCAGCCAAGCACACAACCTGTTGGGTTGTTTTTCCTCACTGAGATTTACCTGGTGTTTTATCCATCCCGCTTTATAAATCTTGGTTTTGAATTGGAAGCTTTTCTCAGCAGTCTCCCCTTCACCTTTGAGTTTACTCAACATCAAAGTGCTGTAGGCCATTCATTTGGCAGCGGCCAGTGACCGCTTCTATTTCGCAGACCTTGCCTAGGCCGTAGAATTCATCACAAGGAAGGCATTACATTGCCTTTTTAAACTTCATTCCTCTAAGAGGCAAGGGCACTGTGCTTTATGTGAGGTGGAAGACAAACCACGATTCACGTCTTTTTCTACAAAAAGCAAAAAGGTGGTTTTTTCATTCTCTCTTTCTCCCAACCAAAGCCACTTACTGAAACTATTTTGTTAAACATCTTGATTTTCCATATAATGGTCACGTTTTTGTTTTGTCCTGTTTTTTTCTTAAATGTCAGCTGGAAAGTGGTTGCAAACCGTTGTTAATTGGTGATCAATAAACTTAGTCTCATGAATGCTGCAGTTGAAAAGGGCTTTAGATGTCATTCTGTCTGAGCGAGCCAAATATATTTCTCTACCAAAGACAGGTCATAGCATTACTTCCTACTTGGATATGGCCTCAGCATTCTACTTAACCCAGAATTCCTGACAGATGCTACCGATCAGAGTTGGCATGCACTTGTTCTCCTGGAGAGCTCAGTCCTTCATTTTATAGGTAACAAAATTGAATCCAGAGAGACAAAACAGCAGGTTAAACAGCCTACAGGAATAGTAAGAGGAAAAGCTGGGGACTTGAAGCCAGGAAGTCACCTATTTTGTTGATTTGAAAACAAAAGGTAATACATTTGGTGGCTGTACATTATATTATTATGACCTGCTAGAGCAAGCTAATTATGCTGCATAACACCTCTGCTTTCTTAATTATCTCTCTTTTTGATTACAAACCAGAATTTGACCAGATAATCCAAGTTCACTCTTTATTTTGTGAAGTTATTGTAATAACACTGCACGACTGGAAGAAGTGCATTGACAACCACAATTTCAAGAAAGAAACAAACCTAGAGATTCTTTTGTTTAAAGCAAGAAACAAACCTGAAGCTTAAAAGGAGACATTTCAGCCATCATAACCAGAGCCTAGAAGGAGAAACTCATCTCCCTCATAGATGGTCCTTTGAAGTCCTGGAACTCTGTGATTCTTCGTCCTAACTTTACCACCTTCAGAGGCAAAGGAGAACATGTATTTTCAGTCCTAGAAGTACTTCCTGCTCCTCTCCAACCACACAGAAACAGAAGACATCTAGAGAGATATTTCTATCTTCAAGCCATGCCCATTCCTTGACTGTCAGTGAACTAAGAGGAGCTCCTTTATGATGGCAGAAGAGAATTCTACAAATTATTCAGAGCACATAGACTTCACTCCCAAGAACATTAAATTCAAGTTTAATATTTAAGTGGAAAATAAATAGGAAATCAGTACATGATTACTTTTTACTTTCTCTTAGGAGATAGTTCATTTCTTGTTTTTTAAGAAAAAAAAAGCAATGAAAGCTTAGCAAACTTAAGGCTAACCCATTTTGGAAAATAAGTTGTCTTGAGTAAGAAAGGAGAGTTTAGAAACATTTATCTAAGTGAAGTGTATAAGCTGGTAATATGAAGGCTTATTCATCCTCTTTTACTTAAATTATTCTGGGGTAAATTTTAAGTTTGTCTATACGTGAGGAAAAAGAAAAGGGAATCCATATTTAGAGAGCTCTTACGATTCTTTGAAGTATTTAATGTATATCAAGGTAGAGTGATGCCAAATATATTGTCTGAGACTCCAAATACCTCAAAATCCTATTTATAGAAAAGACACATCCCACTGCTAAGTTTGGAATTGAACATTATTTTAAAAGAAAGTTATACCAAAAAAATACAATCACTAAACTTACCTTACTATATAAATGTTCTTATAATCTTTTGTGCTCTCTTGAAATTGTCAAAAAAAAGAAAAAAAGATGAGTGGGACTCATAGTCAAGAACATCCCAAAGAACATTTGATATCTGTGGTTAGCATTTAAAATGGCCTTGCTATATGAGCAACTAGAAACAATTCTCTTCATGCAGTTAATGAAATGTATTATTCTCTCAATATTCTCTGAACATAGAACTACAATGGTAGGATTTCAATTGGATGAGGAGACCAGGAAGGGAGAAGAAGCTAAAGAGGAGTTCAAAGAAACCGAGGATGTGGTACCTCAGTAGATTCAAGATGTATTGATCACTTCTATTTTGAGAATTATGGTTATCACTCTGGTTCAAAGGAGAAAAATCAATCTGGGGTCCAACGGAAGCATGAAGTTTAAAAGAGGAAGAGACAAGTATCTCTTGAAGATTCTGGAGAACACTGTATGCAAAGGTCTTGGAATAGTACATTTCACTAAGAAAACACCAGAGTGAATGACTCAACAGGGTTTAACAGCTTCTTATGGAACACCTTTTTAGCAAATCAAATAGGAAACGGAGGGACATATTCAAAGACGACAGGAGTTCTAGAGATCAGAGTTAAAGAGAAGGAACTGAAGAAAAAGAAAGGATGACTGTCAATATAGTGCAGAATGGTGTGAAGTCCAAAGGGAGAGTTTTTGGTGATCTCATGTGAAGCACCAGGAAATCAGGGCAGATCTCAAGTCCTCAGGAGATGATAAAGCATTAGTACACTGCAGATGGTAACCTTGAGGGCCATCTGGGGCCATAACTAGGAAGATTAGAACATAGTCAGAGTGGATGTGTCTAAGAAGCTGAGGGCCCTCAACTTGATTAAGGGACCTGCCAGACACAGGTGGTCATCCCGGGTAATTCCCTTGAAGAAACCTTGAGAACCCCTTGAGAATATCTAAGGAGGGTTTGAGGCTCCAAACCATGAGATGATGGGCTTGGACCTAGAGTAAGTGCATTTAGTGCTTTTTAAAATAAATTTTTGTGATCTTCTCATGGAAAATTATTGTTATAAAACCCTTTTTTTCTTATAGGTATTAGCAAAAAAAATTTCTTAGAAATGCAACAGTGTTTGCTGGTTTGTTTCAAAAACAGCAGAGTAGAGGACAATCGGAAGCCTCTATCCTATTGTGAAACAAACATGGCAGTGGATGATTCCACATAAGGAATAATTTGGTGTGCGCTGGAAAAAAGCTAGTGATCCTCAACTTCAGGGCTGTTTGAAAACAATGAGGTAAACCAGGAATCACTCCTACAAGGTACCCAGGATTTGTTACATGGCAGCAATTTTAGCACACAAAATGACTGTTCTTTTAAAAATATTTTTAAATTGTTGTTATTTTTATAGATACTTGGTTGCTCCAAAGTTACAGAAATGAGGGTACATGTCAATGGGTATGGTCACATATAGCCAAAATTGTGTGTTGGGGTGGGGGAGGGTGTTTGGGGCAGAGGATGGTGGGCAGAAAGATCTTAAAGGCAAATAATCAAGAAATATTAAGTGAAAACTTATGATGATAATTGACATTTTGAAAACACCTAATCTTTTCGTTATTAAGTCTTTTTCTCCCTGATGAAATGCGTTATTTCAAAGGTCTTGGCATATTGCTAATGGACACATTTATGATAGGGAAGAAAAAATTTAGAAAAAATAATCAATCATCCAAGGGTCAGGTCCTCTTTCCGATAGAAAATAAATGCCATATAATTACTTAATAGCAAAACATATCAATTTGGTTTTGCAACAAAACAATCAGTCAAAAAATCATCCACAATTAGCCAAAATATTTTATGACCATTTTTCTAAGGTTGTATAAATATTGTTTTTAAAATAATTTATGTTAAATGTGCTTCTTAATGTTTTTCAATGTTATAAATAAATTGTTATAATGACCACACTGTAACAATTTTTATAAGTGTCAAGCTAGTGACTAGATAAGGGTCACAACAGGTTAAAAACAAGAATTATTTTTAGTTTAAAAAAAAAGCAAAACTACAGCAAAGGAAAAAAACTTAGAAAATAATGGATTAAGAACATAAAGGATCAGAAGTTTTAGAAGATTAGGAAAACAAAACTGGAGTTTTTCAGACTAACTTATCAAAAAAAGCAAAATCCACACATGACTAAAAAAGCAAAAAGAATACTGGAAGCGGACATTTAACTGACTCCCCAAAGGGGATTTAGATTTACCACCTAAACTCACCATCTTTCTTCCCACCAGTCATTTTTCTGCTGATAATAAAACTGTTGGCCTGTTTGGTCTTCCAGTTAACTGTTCCATTTATGCCATCAGCACAGCTTAATAAAAAAGCTTTTCAGAATAAAACAAATGCACAAAAATGAAATTAATGTCAAATTAAAGTGACTATCCCAGGTCACCTACTATTAATGGAGATTAGATTCCTTCCAGCCCAACTAGTTGCTTAATTCCATTTGATAAATATTTGTTGCATGTCAGTACAAGGAATATGTGGGGATACAGGGTAAACAAGACGCGGGTACTATACCCTAACAAGTTTACAATCTACAAGGATGGATACACACACACACACACACACACACACACACATATACACACACAAATGTAACAATTACACATACACACAGGGATAGAAAACATAGGTACTACAAAACCCTGAGGGGGGAAGCCATTATCTCTAACTAGGGATATTGTGATAGGTTTAAAGTATCTTTTAAATTTCACAGTTGAAGTTTGGAAACATTCCACTGGCAGAAATGAACATAATAATTGGTGTTAGGAGGTAATACATAGGGAGCTATCTCTGGAGTGTAGGGTAGCAGTCAACCTATAAATTGAAAATAAAGGTGGGGCCGGTTATATGACATCATGGAGGAAGTACTAACAAAGTTTTCAAATTGCTGCATGGAGGTTAGTTTAAAAAGGAGAAGCAAGGATGACTTTGAATATTTGATCCAGGAGGGGGACACAGAACAGTGATACATTAGGAATCCCTCCCCAAAGGAGTCAGTATCAGGAGAAAGATAAAATTGAGCCATTTTAAATTTGGGATACCACTTGGATATCCCAGTGAAATCATCTAAGAGAAAGATGGAAACAGAACTCTGCTACGTAAGAGAACTTACTGGAGCTTCAGATACAGATTTGGATGTTCATCCCCAGAGGAATGATGTTTGAAGACAAACCCCAGTACAATTCTTCACACAGACCATATTCCCAGGTAATGTGTATTAGACACTCTCATACAAAGTGATCTGGAGAACATACACCTTCACATTCTTGAGCCATTCATCTACCCTATTTCCCACTAACCAAACTACCACTCTCACTGCTTACTCCCCCATTTTTCATCCTTACATTTTAGACATGGGATTTGGGTACCATTTTCCCAACTATAACCTTGGGTCTCCATCTCATTCTCCCTCCCTCTAGCCATCTCAGGTATGTTCTCTCTTGGTTCAGCTCAGTCCCAGAATCCCCCACGATACACCCCACAGTTTGGTCCTAGCTTCTGGAGCTGAAATATAGTAAGAAGGAATGTTTAAAAAAAAAAAATGGGAGGGACAGCAAAGGCAGAAGAACATGTTAATAAATATATTTATATAGCAAACACAGAGGATAATTCAGCAAAGAAATCAGGGACAAGGCAGTCAGAGAGGTTGGACAACTGAGCCTGAAGTGTCACATATGTCACCAGAAGAACTATCAAGGAGGGTGGACTGTGCACCCTCACATACTACATAAAGGTTAAAGAGAATGAGAGAGGTTAGAAAAGACTGCTAGATGTGTAAAGTGAGAAGTTACAGGGGTCTCCTTCAAAGTGGAGCTCCAACAAAGGGATAAGAATAGAAGCCAGACTGCAAAAGGTCAAGATGGAAATGTAGCAAATACAGTTAATGTTTCAAGAACACTGGCTGGGGTAGGGGAGAAATAGATGACACACTAGATAGACTGAGACACGGCACGGTGCAGAGAGAGCTGGTGATGTGAGGTGGGGAAACAGATTTTGTTCAGAAGCAGAGGAAAAGACAAAGGGAGAGAGAAACAGACAGAGGATAAAGAGAAGGAGCAAAATCGATGAGATGCGATGCAAGAGAAACCAGAATGGGTGAGACCAGCATATACAAGCAAAGAAAATACTTCCTGATTCAGTAAGTAAGGACAAGTGAAGACAAATTTGGCAGAGGCACAGGAAGTGTTCGTGTTGAAAGGGCTTCTCCCCTTAGCAAATCAGAGATGAAATGCATATTCTTTTTTAAACCGAATTTTGTAGAAAATTCTGAGCTTTAACAAAATGAGGAGAAATACCAAGTTCCCTTCTAAAAATTAAAAAGAAGGAATACAATTCAAAACCCAAGTTATGAAAAACCAACAAACAAGCAAACAAAACCTCAGTGATCGTTTCAGTGATACTGTGAGTGGAAATCAAAGGTTCTAGTCCCTGGAGCAAATAAATGACTTGGTGGGTGTGTAATTTTTTAAAATAGGTAAACTTAAGGGTACTAATTTTATATCTACTAAAAGATCAATCTTCTGGATGATTCACCTAATAAAAGTTTGATTTGCTTAACAACTGAAATTATGTCCTTTTTAAATCTAGATGAAAAATACAGTTGTCACTTCCTAAATAATTTATGCTAAAGTAGGAGCAGAAATGTTCATAGTAGTCTCTCGTGGCAAAATACCCACTCCCTGGCTCTCTTGATCACTGGGTTCCAAAGGTGACATGCTGATCCCATAAGAATCACATGGGCCGCTCTCTAAAAATACATATTCATACCCTCCAAAACTTCATCACCAAAAAAAATTTTAAAAACACATATTCACGACTCCACCATGGAGAGTTTAGGTACGTGGGTTACACAATTTCATCAGGCAATTCTCATACACAAATATGAATGCTAGAAGACTGAGGATAACTATAGAACCCAAAGGTAGATAGGATATTCAACTGTCTCACATCATATGTGCCAAATGTAGGCTGACCTTAGAGCTGAAAACCTTCTC
The DNA here is from genome assembly GCF_011764305.1 of Mustela putorius furo. Classification (NCBI taxonomy): domain Eukaryota; kingdom Metazoa; phylum Chordata; class Mammalia; order Carnivora; family Mustelidae; genus Mustela; species Mustela putorius. The sequence goes on from NW_025421998.1 coordinate 37,658,732, forward strand.
TACTTCTGCCCCCCACTCTCCCATGGATTGGGGAGTTATCATAAAGAAAGAATGATTTGAGTATCCAGACAGCACCCCTTTGGTTCCCTCCTTTATTCTAGCCCAGTGGCTCTCAGACTGCATATGCAGAAGAATCGGTGTTCAGAGTTATATACACAAAACTATACATATTGTACTTTATGGACGATTTAAAGAATTTACGAGGATAACAAGTCTGTGAAATATTTTTGTCTAACCCTCTGTGACGTCCTTGCCAGGTGAGCCAGCATATCATCACTCATAATTTCCAGGTCCTCTATAAGGATAGTCCAGTTGGCTTTTACAGGATTCAAAAGACAAATCTGATTGGTTTCTCAATAATTAAAAAATGGAAGCAGGATAAGACATCCCACTGATACTGCTCTACTTTAAGGCCAGCTTTGCTTTGAGATTATTCTTTTTTTTTTTTTTTAAAGTCCATAGTGATCCATCTAAAGTTCTCCACTGACCACAGAAGACTGCAGTCCAATAAATCTAAAAAAAAAGAAAAGACAATTTTTTTATGACTCTATTCACCAAACAATGTCACTAAAGACAAGACACAACATCATGGATGGCGCGTCTGCTTAAACATTCAAAGTCCCGCACCTCAGGGGAAGAATCTCAGTAACATGGAAATAACTATTTGTTTTTAATTGTGTGTTCAAGATCATGGATCCACTCCACTACCTTCTCGTATAGAGAATTACTATAATCTGTGCAATGACAAATGCAGATACTCACTGAAAAATGTTACGATTTCAAAGTTTGATTTTTGTTAGAAAAGGACCAGAGTCTGTCTTTTTCTGTGAGAACAGATTTCCTTGGTTAGCATGGGAAAATGTAACTCAATTTAAAAAATATTTGCCCTATACATAACTTTTCAAGATTAAATCTAATGTGCAAAAAAATTTCAACGTGTATAGACTGGTTCTTGGACTCTTTCCAAAGATAATAGACCATCCCCAGAAATCTTGAAAGAAACTCCACTGTGCTCACTGAGTTCATGGTAATCTCTGCTGCAGTTGTACCTGGATGTGAGTTTTGCTCTAATTCACCAACAGAAAAAGCAAAGAATAACATACATACTGCGTTTACACAGCCCAAGCTAAGAAGACATTCACACAATTAACTGGCATATACAATTTAACCAATTGCTCAACACTCCCTCTCAAAAATCATCAAAGCCTGAATTAATCCAAAGGTGGCTGGCATGCCCTTAAAATTCCCTAGAAACCATACAATACTTAAAGTTTGTCATAAGATTCCATGATTTATTCTGAGTCTTGTAGCAACATGACTGACGACATTTCATCTGGCCTGGGGTGAGCACTCTCTGAAGAGACATTACTCTTTCCCAAACCTGAATAATTTGCAGACTTGGGGAGGAGGGTATTGTTATTTAATAAAAGCAACTGAAGAGCTCTGAATGGTGACTGATTGCTGATGAGCTAATCAGAATGTCAAAGGAAAGAAATAATAAATAATAACTTACTCCGACATCACTGTCCAAGTAAACAGCAGGAAATGCCAAATGAAATCTAACCTGATTAACGCACTCACCTTAGAACTGAGCTGTCACCTCATTCTCTGTCCACTGTCTCATCTGTCTCTTTTCATATTTCACTTGAAGGGGACACGGACTTTGTTTTCATAAAGTGGATATACAGCTCACGTCCCCAACATCTCTCCGCTTTGCTCAACATTCCCCATATCGCTATGTTGCCTCCTTGCCCTCTTCCTTTCTGAAACCATCCTTAATACTTTTTCAGTTGTCTCTTACATTAAGAAATCTTCTTTCTCTTAAAAAAAATAGCCTTTGACATTATTGTTAGCGACCATTGTTTGAATGCTAGGTGTGAAGCATAGACTCAGAGTTTTATACATATGAACTGATTCAATCCTTACATTATCACCTATGTGAAGAAGGTATTATTAGTTCTATTTTGCCATGAGGACAAGAAGTCTTGGGAAATTAAGGAACTTACCCCAGGTCATGTGTTTACTAAGTGGCACAGTTGGATTTTGAACACATTTCTTGGCTTACTGCAAAGTCCATGTCATCTACTCTTCAGTACTAACCCTAAATGGTTAAATGGGAAAACAATGGATAAACTACATATTTTTAAATGTAATTTGAAATATTGTTATTCCTAGTAGGTCATTTTCAACTTAGTTTTCTTTCTAGAAAAAGTGAGTTTCCCCTGACTGTAGATTAGAAATATCTGGAAGGAGGTAATGCCCATAAAAATTAATTCCATCCATTATATGCATGAATGCATTTACACACACATACACACACACACTTCATTAAAATAGGAAATCTAAAAAGTTGGAAACTATAGGGGGAGAAAGCTTTGATGAGAAGGACTGCCTATGCCAACCTCAGGAAAAGATACTGCTAAGAGAAATGTTAACAGCGGGATTTTAAACCCAAGAATGCCAAAATAAGAAGCCTTCAAACTTTGTTGAAACATTAGAGTTCCAGCAGGGCAAAATATCAGGAATTATTAAACACATTTGAAAATTATTAGAATTCTATCATTTTAGCACAAGCTTGGTAAGATATTAGACTTCAGAGTGAAATGAAGTCGGAATACAGAAAGATAGTATTTTCTATCAGAGTGTCTGAAGACAGAGTGTCTGGGTTGAAATCCCTGTTTTTATCCACTGTTATGCAATGTCTCTGTACCTCAGTTTTCTTATCTGGCAGGGACAGTCTTGTGCCTTGCTTCATAGAGACATTTTACGAGTTACTAAACAAGACAATACAGTTAAAACCTTCAGAAGAATGCTTTGCACATGATGATGTTCTCAAAAAAATGTGAGTTCTTATTACATTTAATCTGTAACTAATATGAAGGAAACTTTAGATTCCTTTAGATGTGATTTCTTGAAGTAGAAAGGTTAAATGAAAAAAAAAATAACTGTAGTGACTACAGTTGGCATGAAAGACGTTAGTACTCCCTTTTTTGTTTTCACAGTCATTAAGACACATGAGAAATGATAATATTTCTATAGCTGAGTGGAGTAAATGCCAGAGGCTGCTAATGAGCAGGGGCAACAGCCCAGGGGCTGCAAATACCCCCCGGTCCACGCGGCCTCATGGAGGACTAAGAGGATGGCACTGGCCAGGCATGCCGGGTGAGAGCTGCAGCGTAATCCTTTTGAGGAAAGCCAGATGCAGAAAGAAGCGAGTCATATTGATATGTGCTATCTCTGACTCTCATAAACTCTTAGGAATTTTTCCCGAGGAAATGGTGCAACAGAAGCAAAAACTGCATGGAGACAAGATTCAGCTTTGCATCATACATTTCAAAATGGGGGGGGGCGGTTCAATGTCCAATAAAAGAAAAAGTGTTGATTTGATAGAATAGCTAAAGGAGAAGGAATGGTGATCCTCTTCTCTCGGTAGCTTTGTTCCTTTGCTCAAAGAGCCCGAGCAAAACGTATACTGTGTTTCCACAGCCAGGAAACGGTACTATCTACGTTCCATCTCAGCAATGTTGGATGAATAAGGAGCACCCGTGGGACCCTTAACAAAAGAGATCCCTGATATATGCAGTAGGTATACGCACCATTATAATTTAATGTCCTGATCTGCAAAATGTTGGACTATTTTGAAATTAATAAAATTAGCAAAAGGCAGAATACAAAATAGTACATAGACGATGTGAAATTTAGTGTAATAGTGCAATCTAGTGGAAAAGGATTAAAAGGCAGAGTGTAAGAGCCACTACTGAGTTAGGGAAGTTAAACATTCGGAAGAATTCTGTTCAAAAAAAAAAAAAAAAAAAAAAAAAAAAAAAATCCTTGCAAGGTTTCTCCAATTAAGAAAACTCTGAAAGAGAAATACTCTCACATCGGTTGTTCATTGGAGCTGTCATTCCTTTTTTTTATTTTTTATTTTTATTATAGAGGCCCTATATCCTCATTGCAGCGCATTTGAATAGTATAACCAGGAGGGTATAAAACATGAAGATCCTTTCTTATCTATCTGGGCCCCCCCCTCCAATGCCCAGGGGAGCCACTTTGCGTCTTTCCATGTGTGTGCATAGGCAGACAAATGTCTGTGCACATACCCATACACACACACTGTGCTTTTTTTTTTTTTTTTTAACATAACATGATCACACTTTTTCCCCTTAGCATCTATGTTGGGCTTGTTTACATGATATCACATTTGAAGGTTGCATTGCTCAAGCATAATTTCCTTCTCGGCACTTCAAACTCAGCCTGTCCCCAGGAGGATTCCTGATCTTTCTTTCCCTTAAAGTCTGGGCCTCTTCCGGCATTCCTCCTGCCCTGAATGGTACCCCCATTCATCCTCCTGAACATGACAGAAATCTAGAAATCATCCTTGACATCTCCTCCTGCCAATCTCCACGGCAAAGGCGAATTCCGTCCACAACCCACTCCTGTTGCTATTCACTCCTCAGAAAGTCCCTCCGCGCTTCATCTCCCCGGCACTGTCCCTGCTCAGGAGGGCTTCATGTCCATGGGGGGATTACAAAAGTAGCCTTGGATATAGTGTGCGCAAGCAGTTCTGACCCCTCCAACCTCTTCTTCACAAAGCGGCCAAAATGCTCTTTTTGAAATGCAAATCTGATCTTGTACCGCTTAAAACCCCTCCGAAGAAGAACAGAGGTTTTAGGATACAGATAACACTCTTTAAGGTGGTCTAACAGGTCCAGCAAAATTCGATACCTGACCTCCTATCTCACCTCCTCTCACATGGCTTCCCTCTTCTCTCTCTGCTCCAACTTCACTGGACTTCTTCCAGCACCTTCTATTTGCCCAGTGAACCTGCCCCAGGGCCTCTACAGAGCACTTCCTTTTACCTCAAATCTCAAATACACCTTTCCTCTTCACCTCACTAACATTTACTCATGCTTCAGATCTCAGTACATCCTCAGAGATACCTTCCTTAATCCCCCTGCCCGGCCAGATCCTCTCCTTAGAAATCCTAGTAGTGTCAGTAGCACTTACTATAGCTCTAAGGGCACATTTATGTGTGTAATTATTTAATTAATCTTTGTCAACCCCTGTAGTGTAAAAGTTTCATAACGGCTGGGACCATACAATCCCCAGCACCCAACACGGAGTCTCAAAACAGGTTGACATCCAGGAAATAAATAAATCAAAGAATATTTAGTAAAGATGACTACTACGTTTTCTAAGTTTTCATTACGGCTATCAATGCTCCATGAAACATCCTTATACTTCTACTTCTGAGCACTTTCACAAGTCTATCTGTAAGCTAAACTCCTAGAAGGGAACCGGCTAGACAAAAAAAGGGCATACATTTCAAATTTTGATAAGCACACGTAGCAATCTGTTCTGTTTCCACTTCTGCAGTACTGGCCTTTGATGAGAATCAACTCTATAGCTATAGAACATGGAAAATGTTAAAGGTGTTACACTGAGGAGCTATTTCATAGAAGAGAAAAACCAGTGTCATTTTACCGCATAACAAGAATCACCAATTTGCTAAAGAGGAAAAACAAAAACAACAACAAAAAGACCTTTGCGGCTAATTTTTTCTTTTCATCTGCATTCCAAGGTAAAAGAATAACTTAACATCTATGCCTATCGCTGAAGAAACCGGAAACTAAAATATTTCACTCTCACTACTATAGGAAAATTAACTGTGATCTCTTCTTTCAAATTCGCAATAAACCCCAAATCTCCATAATAATCAAAATGGTGACCAGATGAATGAGTGAAACATTAAAGAATGGGAAAGAATTTACACCAGAGCTGCCTAACTCCCAAGCTTTTTTGAAATGAGCAGCTTCATTTGTCAGAAAAGAAAAAGTCTGCCTTCCATGTCACAACAGATGCCGTGGCAATTCCCGGGGTACAAAATGCCGAAGATCTATTCTAAAAAATCTGATTAGTCCAAGGCAATTAAGTAGAAAGTGAGACGTGCTAAAGATAAGTGCTTTGTACGTAATAAAACACATTGAAACCACTATTGCGTAAATATTGCATAAAAATTCTTAGATGAAGGAAGATCCAAAAAATAAAATTTCTACCAAAGTGACTCTGGAAGACAATAGCACTTTAGCTTTACCCACATTATTTATTTATTTTTTTTCAAGAATATAACATTAGTAATCACGACAGCAACTTATGTTTTGAGACAACCTATTTAAAACTTTTTTTAAGTTTTAAAATTTACCACTGAGGGTTATTTACTTCCCAGGAGCAGGAGCAAGCATTGCATTCAAGGAATCACAACTAGCTGCCTGTGGATCAGGTGAACGAGCGGTGACAAGCCAGAAGCTCATCTTTGAGCATTTCTCTCTTGGAAATATGAGCTCAGCGCAGGAACGCCTGTGGCATCTTCAACAACTGGGAAGCGAGCCATTACAAGTTGCCCTGTGCATTATTACAATCCCACAAAAGTGCATGGCACTTTTATAAGAGAGAGAGATAATAAGGAGAAACTTGTTCAACATGAAAAATATACTTTACACAGTCAGAGCTAGAGTGACCATATCCCTGACCTAACAATCTGAGTGAGAACATTGTGGCGGGGGGAGGCAGGAGTAAAAGAAGTAGGGAAAAAGTTGGGGGAAAAAAGATGCCTGAAGAATATTTTCTTCTTTCTTCACATCTCTCATCTGAGTTCCCCTCCGTACCCCACTCCAAGGCTCCAGGACATAAAATGAGTTTCTGTGGAGTCAGATGGTGTTACAGGTTATCACTCCTCAGAAATGGGGTCCTCTGCTGCACACTCTACAGATTAATTTTGAGCAATCAAGTTTCCAAAGTTAGATATAGTAATCAAAATAAACAATCAATAGGTGGATGGAGGAGAAAGAAAATCTGCCACAAAACATGTTTGAGACACAAAGAATGTGCCCCTGGGATCGTCAGAATCCAGGCTAACCTGAAATGGAGAGAAGTTAAAAGAACACAGGGTCGGAAACTACTTTTGATTGAAAGGTTTTATCTTCAACTGAAAAGCTAAAAATTATAACCAAGTATGTCAAGGACATAGAAGAGGGGTGAAAACTGCCCCCTGTTTCCCCCAGGGTAAGAGGATCCAGCGGCCAAGGGCTTAGCTGTCCTGCACCAGCAGCCAGCAGCGGCTGCTCCCCCTTAACCCTGGGTGCCCCAGCATTGGGCAGCCACTGCCCGGGAAGCCTGTTCCCAGCCAGCGAGAAACATCAGGAAAGGAAGAACTATGGGAAACAAGTTAAGGCCCGGGACACTCTGCAGGAAGGGGGATGGGGGGAGCCAAAACAGAGCCAAAAGCCCTTTAATTCTCTTCTCTGATAGATATTCATGTTTGAAACAGAATAAGAGGGTAGGAAGGAATGTGTTAAATTGCCCCATTACAGCTACTTTCAAGTTGCAAGAGATCAACTTGCAATACATAGGGCTCTTCTTTTTAGACAGTTTATCAGAAACAAATGAAATGTTTCCATCACAAGCTTCTTTGCTGCCCTACATGAAAATGTTATCACAGCCTTCAGATTAAACATTAATTGCAATAAAGGTTAATATTTTTGATATTTTGAAAGAACAGACCATGTAAAAGTATTAGGTTGATTCCCTTGCTGAGCTGCACTAACTGTTAGAAAGGTCTGGAATTGAAATCCGTCTCTACCTTTCACCCACTGGAGCTAGTTCTGCTTTCCGAAACCAACAGAAGAGAGTTTATGTCTACTTTAGTCTTCAAGCTAAACATTTCCAGACCCTTTGAGGATACCTCCTGTGACAGGATTGCCAGACCCCTCACCATCCCCACGGACTGTTCTGGAAGTTGTCTAATTTGTCAACGTCTCTCTTTAAATGTGACAGCCAGAAATGGACACAATACTACAGATGTGGTTAATTAGAGGGGGGTACTATTAATTTTTGTGACATATGGACACTATACTATTCTCAGAATCTGAATTTGATTTTTTTTCTTTTTCACAGACACATCAAGCCGCTGGTTCATATTAACCTTCTTTTCCCTGAAAAACTGCCACCACATTAAGTCACCTCCTTCCTTATATACCAATGAATTATGATGTATTTACTGCTATAAAACATCTTTTGCATGGCACAGCAGCCTGTTTAAGTAATATTAACTCTAAATTCTGTTATCTACTTATCACAGTTACCCCTTTGCAAGTCATCCCTGGATTTTAATGCAAGCCTCTTAAATCTTCCTCAAAATCATTCATAAAATTCACTGAAAAAGAGAAGACCCAGGGCAAAGGCTTGGATCTTTCCCCGGGGACCACTCTTGGACCCCAACCCAGTAACCCACACACCTGGTGGGTGCTTAGCTTAGCCTGTCTCATACTCACAAAGCAATCCGGCTAGTCTACACACCATCTCGCATAAGAGCATCTAAAGCCTTAACAAATGCTTTGCTGAAAGCAAGATGCACTTATGTTTCAAAACAAAGTGTACAAAGCTACACATATTAAAATTATAGTCTTTGAAAAATACATATGCACACAGAACAAAGACTAGAAAGAAAGGAGCATCAGTGGAAATGTCTGTTCTAGCGTCAGACTGTGGAGACTGTTTTTTATTCAATACTGTCTTTACTACAGTTACATTGTTTAAAAATTGAAGACACTAGGAATTCTGCTTAGAGAGAATGTTGTTTGGAGGCAGATCATATTAAACAGCTTTAAGAGCATTGAGACTCCATCTGATCCTACCAACTAAAAACCCCGATCAAAAAATGTTCATTTAAAAAGACTTGTTGATCCTTAGGAACACCAGCTTCTTTTTTTGAATTTTGCATTCCTGTTTTTGGCTAACATTTCTGGAAATCAGGAAGACAGCAGACTAGAGAACAGTATTCTGAAGTTTAGAAAAAGCTTGAGTGTGTGTGTGTGTGTGTGAAAGAGAGAGAGTCTGTTCATGACTGTCTATATGTCTGTTATGTCTGTCTCTCTATCTCTGCTGGGGAAGTTCAATAGGATGAAAAGGGGAAAAAAGCCATCATGTTAACAATTCTATGAAGCTTTGGACTAAACCACAGCTCCATCTCGAGAATTTCTAGCGGACACATAAACTCATATCATCTATTCACCTGGAATCCTTATTTTGCAATAAGAGCAAGAAATAAGATCAGCAATAGGATTTGCACTCTGATGTTTAGAGCTGAGGCAAGGGTAAGGTTCAAGAAAAGGAGTCAGAAAGAGTGAGTGTGTGCTACAGTTAGTAAAAGAGAAAAAGAAACAAAGTGGCGGGTTATTTAGGAGAAAATAGGATCTATAAATCCTGCCCTTACTGGAACCCTCAAACAATCTGAAATTTGATGGAGAGTTTTTTAACATGTGGGGTTTCTTCACTGATTCAGCATTTTGTTTAGAGCATGGTTTTCATCAGTAGGAAACCCGTGTTAGAATCTGAACTACAGTTATCTTTATCTCTTTGAGGTCTCTCGCTAGTTCTCTCTGGTCCTGTCTATCGCTCTTTTTAATGTTTGAGAGAAAGACTAGTGAAAATTCCAATTTGCTTAAAAATACATTTTGTCCATTGTCCTAGAAGCTAAGCTAAATACACCAGGTAAACCAACAGCTTTTAGATTGATGGCAACTCTTATAATAGTGATAAAATAACCAAATACTAAGTCTAGCTAATACTGACAACTGAAAATGTTACTTTGCTTAGAAATAAATTTCCCTACCATGCTAAAAGTTAAGTCAAATGCATGTAGAAAATCAGCAGGTTCATAGGTCCATAGCAAATTTTCATTTAAAAGAGATTAAATGTCCAACTAGAAAGTCTAGTTATTATTTGACAAGTGAAAATTCCACTTTGTTTTGAAATACAATTTTCCTACCACCCTAGAAATTAGGCTGAATACCTGAGGTAAGTCAAGAGTATCACATTTAACATGGCAAATTGTCATAAAATAGGTAAAAGTCCAAGTAGAAAGTCTAGTTACTACTTGACAAGGGAAAATTCTACTTTCTTTTGAAATACACTTTTCCCACTACATAAGAAGTTAAATACAGGTGGTAAATCAACAGCTTCATAGATCCACAGCAAATGCTCATAAAAATGTTTTCAACTGTCCAAATACAATGCCCAGTTATCTGATAAAATAAATATGCTTATTAACACCCTTCTTTGCTTTACATGCAATCTTGTGCAAAATGGATAAGAAACAGTCAACACTTGGAAATATCTGAAAAAATCCAAAATTCACTTAGGATACTAAATGTCAAAAAAAGTGTTTAAAATTCTTGTCTATTAATGGGGGGATAGTTAATGTTGTTTTGTTAGCTAACACAAATATTATCTAAAGTATTTGCCTATCATAGTCGATTTTTTGTTTGTTTTTAATATTGTCTTGTTTCAGATTTTAAGTTTCATCATAATTACTTACCTATCGATATTTTTTCTTAGCAAATTCTGTTTTTAAATAAAGTAAAAATTATTTTATATGTTGAGAAATAAAAATACAAGGAAATACACCAAAATGATAATTGTGTATGTTAGAATAGTGAAGTCAGGGGAAATTCTCAGTTCTCTAGTTTTAAATATTTATGTACCAATGTTGTTCATTTAAAATTTTAATTAGAAAAAGTAATTAATATTATTTCCTTTTTTTAAAAAAACCTTGGCAAATATAATGTTATTTGACAGCTCTCTTTGGAAAAAAATTAATTTGAAAAATTAATTTAATCTCATTTTTAATTTTTAAAAATCATACACATGCAGCTCTATGAAGAATATATATTATTTTGATACGTAAGCATTCATAAAGAAAGTCTGAAAAAGTAAACTATAATGTTTACAAAGGTTAACTCAGGATGAGGGGGTTACAGGTGATCTTGATTTTCTTGCTTTTTCCCCAGTTTTCTGAAGTTCTTTTCTCCTGAATTTTGCATAGTGAGTAGGAATTCAGTATGATAAAAATAATACTAAAGCTGTTTTTATATAAAAAAAATTCTGGTTAACAGTTTGAAATAAAAAATTTAAATTGGTTCAAAGTGGTTTAAACTTTAAGTGTCTTGGGATAGATTTTTAAACCTTCCTTTTCCCTACCATCTATACTGGTTTTTACTCTCACTTTTTAGAAAAAGTATATCTTATCAGTTAACAATTAGGTAAAATAACTTTTCTGGACTGGAAAAAAAAAGTCTAAGGGGTTGACAGTTTGGTGGTCAGGAGAAAGGCACTCTGGCAAACATAAGAATCCCCAAATTATTTTAACTTGCAGGAAAGGATGAACATCTTAAGAGCAAAAGGCACTTCTAGAAAGTATAATTGTGCTCACCCCAACTTCCTAGAAAAATATCTTTCATTGTTGGAAATCTTCACTTCATTCATTCTTTCATATATCCGATGGTCAACATCTCATTTCTGATAAAAAGTAAAATCTCAGTAAATGTGCTCCAGTTTTGTTTATTCCTAGAAAAGCCAGCTTCACGTGCAATTCCTGACACCCTACCAGCATCATCTACAATGGGCCAAATTCTTAATTCTCCCATACGTATAAACAATCTGTAGCAATGTTACTAAAATATGCTCAGTTTTAGCCTTGGAATACAAATGTGTCTCATCCGTATTTCAGGAACCTCACTCAGCTGTAAACAATTGGTTTTCCCTTTTCACTAAACTTCTTTTTCTAAGATCATCAACAAATTGTCCTTTTTCTCAGAACCTAACACTTTAAGGCACTTAAGTGAAAATCCTCGTTATGGCTTTTATTTTTTTTTAAGGCATCTTTCTTCATCAGTATTTTAAAGGCTTGTAACTCACTGCAATTTTATCTAAGGTAAAATATGTATGTTTATATGCATAAATACACACAAACATTTGTGGCCGAATTCGGCAATACGCTTGAAAGGATTAAGCATGCGGTTACCGTGACTAAACGCATTCATTCTCTCTACAAGATTTAGAAAAATGTAACGTTGCAAGGAGAACTAGGTCTCTGTGTAAACCTTGTAATCACCACCAAAAGGCCATAGCTGGGAGCTCCGGAGCCTCCAAGCACACTGGAGGCACCCACAGCTGTTTTTAATTGTTTTAGCTTTTCAAAATAGTGCAGTTGGTGGGGCAAACGGTGTTGTTTGCAGCGACTCTGGCCCCAAGCCGGGGTTAACCCTGACCTGAACGCCCTGTTTAGCTCCCAGCATTTCACGATTCTGCTTCCCAGCTCCATAAACCCTAAGAAAAACGAGATCTCCGCCGCCGAGAAATGCTCTTAGGAAGAGGGGGAATTAAGTGTTTCAAACGCACACTTTTGTTTTCTCTCCCGATCGGATTCAAGGAAAGGAAAGAAAAGGATGTGTTTGCGTGGAAAGGGACGCGGCTTGACACCCATTTCCTATGGCTTGTCTCCGGGCCGCAGTGCCCCCTTCATGTGGTAACGACCCCCAGAAAAATGGGCGACAACCCCCAAGTCTTTGCTGCAGGGATGGGGAGAGGTCCATCACCAGGGCTGGGAATTGGGGGGTTCGGGTAGGAATGGAAATTGGAGATGGAATTTCTGCGCGCTCTGGGCAGGGAGGGGCCCGCGGGGGCGCAGAGAAAAAGAAAAGGCCAGGGGTCAAGCCTGGAAAGGGACTCACAGGGTCCGAGAATTGGGGTACGGGGTGTCCTGGAAGAGGGGTGTACTGGGGACAGGGGCAGCAAGGGGGGCTGACACCCAGAGAATGCGCCCAGATACCCAAAACCCGGGCGGGGGATGGGGAGGCGGCGGCCTGTTGGCCCCAGGACCTCCCGTCGCGCGCGGGCCACTAACCTGTCAGCAAGAAGGTGCCAGTGGTCGCGGGGCTCATCCTGCGTGTCCCCCGACCCTGTCCCGTCCAAGCACAAGGGTCTCCCAGCTCCCACCACCGGGGCAATTGCATTCTTGGCCTGGCTAGGCCGGCCGTCCTCGATTCTCCCCTCCCCTCCCTTTCTTCTTTCCTCCCAGCTTGGCCAGTTCAGCATCAGCATCCTGCACCCCCTCCTTAATCCCGTACTCCCTCTAGCGGCGGGCCAGTGTAGCGTGGCCATCGCCCCCACCCCCCCCATCCCCCATCCCCCCTCCGCCCCCGCTCCCCTCCGCCCCCCTAGCCCGCGGAGCACGCTGGGATTTGGCGCCCCCCTCCTCTGTTCAGCCTATATAAGGCTCCCAGTCGGCGCTCCTGGTACACGCGCTTCAACTTCGGTTGGTGTGTGTCGAAGAAACCTGACTGCGACCTGGGGAGAACAGCGAAGAGGGTCCACCAAGCCTCGAGAAAGGTCCGCTGAGCGGGCTCGCGTCCGGAGCCACTCCGGGCTGCAGAGCACCCAGCGGAACCCACGCCTGGCGCAGGTGTGGGACCCCGTCCTCCTGTCTTCGCAGAGGAGTCCTCGCGTGGTGAGTATGCGGTGAGGATGTTTCTTTTATTAAGATCACATTCCTTCCCTGTCCTTTTCGGGAGCTGCGGGAGATGGAGTAGTGTCCCTGAATGTCTCCACGCAAATCTTGTCACGCCTTCACTGGCAGTACCCCAAAACAGAGTGGAGAAACCAAGCCTTCAGGGCTCTGATTTCCAGGACTCAAGTCCAGATAAGGGCTGTAGACAGACATGAGCTGCGGACAGACATGAGCTGCAGACGGACATGAGCTACAGACCAATCTGCAATTTGCTCTTCAAAAGCGCTACATAGTGATAGGCGCTACAAACTAATTGGCGCTTCAATGCGCTATAAACGGATAAGCGCTTCAAATGTGCTATAGATGGATGGGCGCTTCAACAGCGCTACAAACTGGGCGCTTTAATGCCCTACAAACTGATAAGCGCGTCAAACGCGCTATAGATGCACGGGCGCTTCAGTTGCGCTACAAACTGATGGGCGCTTCAATGCGCTACAAACCATTATGAACTGCAGCAGTATATGAGCTGCAGACTGATGACTGATTTGCGCTTTAAATGCACTACAAAACCTGAGCTGCAGCAGATGAGCGCTACAAGAATGATACCACTAGCACTACAACAGCGCTTCATTGTGCTCCAAGGCACAGGAACTGCAGAGGTACATGAGCTGCAGAGAATTTACACCTAAAACGCGCTACAAAGTAATAACAGCTGCAGGGGTACACAAGCTGCACTGTTTTGCGCTACAAAGAAACCAGCTGTAAAGGGGCAAGAGCTGTAGAGTAAGATTACTCTGTCGTCTTAGTGGGGGACCCCACCCTTTGTGTCTAACACACCTTTTGGAATGGCTCCCACTATGTTTTTCTGCAGGACGGTTGTCTGCATGATGGTGCTGTTAGACAAAATGGAGCCCCGGGCAAAAATCAGTGTTTAACATTCTGCCCACACCATTCCAGCTATAGCTGTGGAGTGGAGGGGCGCTGACTTGAGTGCAAAAGGGAATCTTTTGGTGGTGGCAGAGCGGGCTGCCTTGCCTAGTTGCGCTGGATCGAAGTGGCGGTGTAGTTGTAAAGGTGGCGCGAATTGGCGTCCAGCAACAGTTTGTGGAAACTGTTGGTTTGCTTAGTTTGGGGGGGGAGTTGGATCTGGGGGTGATTGCGCTGTTGCATGAAATGAATCTGGCTGGGGAGGCCGGTGGGAGGGGTTTGGGGAGGGGGTTCCTAGGAGAGGCAAACAGCCAGTCTCAGACCTGCCCCGCCCATTCTAGCGCGCCTTCTCTGCAGTATCCGCTAGGAGTGTGCTTAGCGCCTCCCAGCGCCTACTCAGAGCGCGCCTCCTCTGCAGCGCGCCTTCCTAGAGCGCGCCTTCTAGACACTTTCTCCCCAGCCCCGCCTCTCCCTGAGCCCCCTCCTCTGTGGTGGCTCGCACAGACCTCACCTCTCCCTGAGCCCGCCTCCTCTGAGGCCGCCCCCTCAGGCCCCGCCTCTCCCCAATCCCGCCCCCTTTGAGGCTGCTCCCCCCCAAACCCCACCTCTCGTTGAGCCCACCTCTTCTGAGGCGGCTCGCCTAAACCCCGTCTCTCTCTGAGCCCGCCTCCTCTGAGGCCGTTCTCCCAAGCCCCACCTCTCCCTGGGCCCGCCTCCTCTGAGGCCCCTCCCTCAGACCCCGCCTCTCCCTGAGCCTGCCTCCTCTGAGGCTGCTCTTCCAGACTCCGCCTCTCCCTGAGCCCTCCTCCTCTGAGGTGGGTCCCCTCAGAACCCCCACCTCCTCCTGAACCCGCCTCCTCTGAGGCGATACCCCAGAAAGCGCCCCTCCCTATGCCCACCTCCTCTGAGATGGCTTGCCCAGACACCGCCTCTCCAAAGCTTGGCCCCTCCCTGAGCCCGCCTCTTCTGAGGTGGCCTATGGCCCCGCCTCCCAGAGCCTTCTTGCGCGTGCGCAGTGTGAGCCCCCCAGCCCCTCCCTACAGGCCCACATCCTCTGCGCCTGCGCGCTTTCACTGCTTTCACTGCCTGAGCCTGGCTGCACAGCCCCTCCCTCCTGCGGTTTCTTGGCAGCGCGGATTTTGCTTTTTATCCATTAGTGTCTAATAAATATAAGAATAATAAAAAACAACAATAAAATAAAAACAATTAGCAACAATGCTAATTATACCTGGGATTTATAAGCATTTTTTACAAGTGCTTTGTATATTAAGTAATATAATTCCACAATTTAAACTCCTGATAGTGGGTTATGAAAAGTGCTACTGAGCAGACATGACTGGTGCCCCTAAGGGCAATCCAGCTAAATGTTTTTACTACAAATGAAATTAAATTGTTTTAAATACTTTCACATTTAAGGGTTTTTAGAGACACTAATGGACATTTGTGGTGGCTTACTGAAATCAGATTCTTTGGTGGACAGAAAATAAGGAACAACTTTTGAACTGTGCTTCATAGGAGTGGTTTATTGGTACTATTGGCTTGGTCTTGAGGCAAGGATGAGGTGTTCATCTGTGTGCCTGTGAAGCTGGGTTTTTGGTTTTTTTTTTCCTTTGGAACTCTAGGGGATTAGCCCTGGCTAACTTGCCTACATATTTATTAATTGTGCCTGGCACATGGTAGGCATTCATTAAATATGTATTAAATGACCAGAGTGAATTGGCTTATTCATTGCCTTCTTTGGAGTCTGCAGGGGTTTTCTGGTTTGTTTTCTATGGTGTTTGCTGTCCTGGAATGTCCCAGGCATTGCTTGCTTGCGTTATCTCTCACACTTAACAGGATGAAAAAAAAAAAAGTGCATTTTTAAACTCCAGTAATGTAAGCTGTAATTATAAGACAAAACTATATTTAAGATATTCAAAATAATTAGCTTTTTAAAAATGAAAAGCAAAAGCTAATTATTTAAATTTGGGGTGAATACTTAATGGTGGAATACTTAATGGTGGTACATAATTGTCATATTTGAAATTTGTATAATGTAACATCAACATTACAAAATATAGATTGGAGGGTTTTAGCTGGCATTATAAAACATGCATATAAAACAAATTGATGCCTTACCTCCAGTTAGATATACTACATTTATGTTTCTAACTAAAGGAAGAAATTTTAAAACCTGGTTTCCTACATTATAAGCCATGAGCCAAGACTTTAACTCCCAAATATCTGTCATCTCTCCCCAACAAGTATATAATTTATATATTTTACATATTTATATTTAGAGTAATTACAGCTTTCAATTACTCCCCAGGCCCACCTTGCTACCCTAACCCCCACTCCCTTTGGAAATTTGGTATCTTCTTTTGCATTCTTTTAAAGTTCAAAACAATGGTAAAAATGTGCATATTAATATAATTTGCATTTCACAAATAACAGCAAGGTCCTAAAAAAGAAATTGGGTTTGAATATGTAAGGCAATTAAGAGTTGATTAATGAAGTGTCATTTTCTAATGAGATATTTAATGTGCAGTGGTTTTTGGCTACTGTTACTCTTTGGTGTGTTTGGGGAATAGAAGTTTTTAGAAGTAATCATGAAGAGTCAAAGATTAATCAATGTATTTAATTCCTATATAGATTAACACTGAATTTTTTTTTCCATGTCTAAAGGTGACATCTGTCCCATGGGCTTGGCTCTGTGCTGTGCGTCCTTTCAGGTTTTAGGAATGGGGCCTCTTGACCTCACCTCTGCAGTCCAGCCCCTAGTAAGGGGGGATTGAAGGAGCCAGAGTTCTGTAATTCAAATAAAGTCACACTGCTCCTGTTTCCAAGTTAACTTGTGCTTTAGTTACTATTTAAATATTTTAAAACTTTATTTACACTGAATGTTAATCTGCCTGCCCACTATCCTACCATTTTTAAAGATTAAACTATTCTTCTCTGGGCAGTTATCTCCTTTAGGACTTGGAGTCCCATCCCAAAATTAAAATCCCATGGGTGGGTACCTGATGCCTGATCTCGATAGGGGTCAGGGGTCTCAAACTGGTGAACTTGCAGGTCAGATAAGATCCTTAATTTGACCAGCACTGAATTAAATATTTGTTAAAGATTTCAGTGTTTTGGGGAGGGGACATGCATCCCCACATTACATAGTCACAGCCCCCTTCTTACTGTATTAACTCCAGTTTCTTCTCACTTTTATGTTATCTTCCTGTCTACCAAAAGCATTTGAATTTTAAACATTTATTGATCTTCTGATTCCCTAAACAATACAATGATTGTTTGCTGATTTCTGAACATGTTGTTATACCTGTCCTATTATTGTGTTTTGCAGATGTTAAAACCTTCAGACTTGGGCCTCAATAAAGCACACCCCAGTGACTGTGATTGACATGTAGGTTGTTAACTTTCATGACCTGGGTCAGGCAGCCCCAGGCCATGCTCTGAATGCCTTTCCAGAAGTCTTCTCTCTAAGTTTTCAAACTATTAATGTCTAGATGACAAAAGTGGCACCTGAGTCACCTGACTTATACTTACTAGTTGTTTTTAATGGGACATTAAAACTTTTAATAAATGGGATGTTTCTTAAATAAAAATTTTTATTAATTAATTTTATTTTATTACATATTTATTAAATAAAAATAAAACTTTGATAAATAAAAATTGTACTATTTTGTGATCTTTTGCGTGTCACTAATACAATTATCTTTAAGGAGTTAGAAATGAAACAGTGTCACAGGTTATGATTTATTTTCTAAACTTTTAGACTATTTAGAATATTTTATCTCGAATGCCAATTAAAACTATTAAAATGGCACAGTAATTCTGTCCTTTAAAGACTCTGCTTGCTGTATAGCCACTCCAAGGACAAAGCAGAGCATAAAGTGGCTGGGGGTGCAGGGGAGTGGGGGTGCAGGGGAAGGGCCTAAAAGATTATGAGGGGTTTCAAAGAAGGAGGAGAAAGGGGTATTTCCCTATAGCTGGAGACAAGGGTGAAGTGTACAGGTATCATGTTTGATTACCATTACCTTTTTTTTCCCCTTATACCCTACTGATTGAAATATTAGGTATTTTTCACCTAACTTCTTTGAATAACACCTTTATCTTTGTGATTTTTAATTAATATAATTAATTTAGTGTCCCATTTTTGCCTTGATGGGTCAGAGAGGAATAGGCGGCCAGGACTGCCAAGTTAACATTTGGTGAACAAGCAGTCTGCCTGCTTTCTAAGTTATGTTTTTAAACTTTGGAAACTTTGGAGCACTTTCTTAAAGTTTTCCAAATATGAGAATTTAATGCTCATTTAAAAATTATTAAAAAGTTAATTACTATACTAATTACTATAAATATATTACTATAAATAAATTATTATAAATGCATTTAACCCTCTTTTTAAGAAGTACATAGGCACTGTTGTATGATTTATTGTATGTGTGATTTATTGTCTCCATACCCATAATTAAGACCTTTAATCCCCAACCCCCCAAACTCCCCCCAACTCCCCCCATATAGCTACTCACCACCTAGCAAGGGGTACAGCCCTGTCCTGCTCTAAATTCTAAACTTTTGGGTGGGACTGTGCTAACAAAAACTTGTTTAAAAACCAGAAGTTGCAAATTGATGACCTGCAAATCAAATGAGGCCCTGGATTTGGCCAACAGTGTATCCAAAATAAATTAATGTCTTTAGGTGGGAAATGCATGGCTAGATTGCCATAATTGCAGCCCCTCCCTGTTTTAATTTTAGCCTCTTTACACAGAAAGTTACCTTCGTTATTAATAACTTTATTAATATTAGCTAACAGTTGTTGAATATTCAGTACTTTACTTACATTATTTAATTAAATCTGTATTATAAGTTTGAGGTGTACTGTTTTTGGGCCTCTTGGAACGTCCCATTTTATAGCCCAGCTCTTCCTGGGGGGGCATCAATTGATAATTGTGGATTGACTGCATAATAAGGAGGGAAACTGCTCAGTGCCACTTCTGTCCCATAGGGCATTCTCTTTGGGAAATCAGATTATGGTTAGATTATGGTTGGATTTAGACAATCCTTTGGGCTCTGTGACAGTTGTTAATGTTGATAATGACTTGGCAACCTCCTTGGAGGTAGTGTCTATATTGATGAATATGGCATTGTGATTCTAATCCCCCCGCCCTTTTTTTTGGCTCCCTCTTGGCTGGAATATTAGCTATTTCTCAGGTAACTTGTCTAGTAACAGTTATCCTTCTGGCTTTACCTGCGTGTTTTTATTAGGTCTCTATCTTTGACTTGAAAGTTTCTTGCCATACTCTCTTGGTACAAAACTGTTGCTTAGAATGTCTCAGCATTCTTTTATAGTTAGGGAAGGTAAACGTGCTGTTGATATAGTTATGTATTGTTGAATACATAATAAACAGGTGACCTTTGAGGAGGAAAAGGTCATTTGAACATGAAAAAGTAGGATGCTTTTGTTATCTATTGTCTTAATTGATTAACTTCTTTCTCCCTTTTGCAAGCTTTGTGTTTGTTTATTAATTATTAATGTAAGCAAGTAGAACAAAGAGATACTTTAAATACTCATGTATTTAAAGTATTTTAGGGGATACTTTAAATACTCATGTATTTAAAGTATTTTAGGGCATACTTTAAATACTCATGTATTTAAAGTATTTTAGGGCATACTTTAAATACTCATGTATTTAAAGTATTTTAGTGGCTACTTTAAAATGCTAAAGTGTTTTTTGAAATGTGCTGCTTTGAATATGTATGTTAAATTTATACTTTTATCTTTGTTTACAGAAACAAAAAGCTTTTGAAAACAAAAAGAAGAAAGGGTGGAAGAGGAGGCCAGGATCCGGGCCTCCATCCCCACAGGAGCGAAGCTACATCTGGGAGGTCTCCTCCCACTCCAGCTCTCACCCTGGGGCCCGACTGCCCACCTCCTCCTCCTCCTCCTCCCCCCAACGGCCCCTCCTCCTCCTCTTCCTCTTGCTCCTCCTCCTCTTCCTCTTCTTCCTCCTCACGCAGCGCCCAAAGGGGCCAGTACATCCCCAACCTGGCCGAACGAAGGCGGGACGATCTCTCTGAAGAGATCAACAACCTCCGAGAGAAGGTCATGAAGCAGTCCGAGGAGAACAACAACCTGCAGAACCAGGTGCAGAAGCTCACTGAGGAGAACACCACCCTCCGTGAGCAAGTGGAGCCCCCCCCTCAGGATGAGGAGGATGACCTCGAGCTCCGCGGTGCTGCGGCGGCGGCTGCCCCACCCACTCCCCTAGAGGAAGAGTGCCCAGATGACCTTCCTGAGAAGTTCGACGGCAACCCAGACATGCTGGTTCCTTTCATGGCCCAGTGCCAGCTCTTCATGGAGAAAAGCACCAGAGATTTCTCAGTCGACCGCGTCCGCGTCTGCTTCGTGACCAGCATGATGACCGGTCGCGCCGCCCGCTGGGCCTCCGCGAAGCTGGAGAGATCCCACTACCTGATGCACAACTACCCAGCCTTCATGACCGAAATGAAGCACGTCTTCGAAGACCCCCAGAGGCGAGAGGCCGCCAAACGCAAGATCAGACGTCTGCGCCAGGGCATGGGGTCGGTCATCGACTACTCCAACGCCTTCCAGATGATTGCGCAGGACCTGGATTGGAACGAGCCCGCCCTGATCGACCAGTACCACGAGGGCCTCAGCGACCACATTCAGGCAGAGCTGTCCCACCTCGAAGTGGCCAAGTCGCTGTCGGCGCTGATCGGCCAGTGCATCCACATCGAGAGAAGGCTGGCCAGAGCGGCCGCTGCTCGCAAGCCGCGCTCCCCACCGCGCGCGCTGGTGTTGCCGCACATCACGAGCCACCACCAGGTAGATCCCACCGAGCCTGTGGGCGGCGCCCGCATGCGCCTGACCCAGGAGGAAAAAGAAAGACGCAGAAAGCTGAACCTCTGCCTCTACTGCGGAAATGGAGGTCACTACGCCGACAACTGTCCTGCCAAGGCCTCAAAGGCTTCGCCGGCGGGAAACTCCCCGGCCCCGCTGTAGAGGGACCTTCAGCGACCGGGCCAGAATTAATAAGGTCCCCACAAGATGATGCTTCATCTCCACACTTGCAAGTGATGCTCCAGATTCATCTCCCGGGCAGACACACCCTGTTCGTCCGAGCCATGATCGATTCTGGTGCTTCTGGCAACTTCATCGATCACGAATATGTTGCCCAGAACGGAATTCCTCTGAGGGTCAAGGACTGGCCAATACTGGTGGAAGCGATTGATGGACGCCCCATAGCATCGGGCCCAGTTGTCCACGAAACGCATGACCTGATAGTCGACCTGGGAGATCACCGCGAGGTGCTGTCATTCGATGTGACTCAGTCTCCGTTCTTCCCCGTCGTCCTTGGGGTGCGCTGGCTGAGCACACACGATCCCAACATCACATGGAGCACCCGATCGATCGTCTTTGATTCTGAATATTGCCGATACCACTGCCGGATGTATTCCCCAATACCTCCGTCGCTCCCACCACCGGCACAGCCGTCGTTTTACTACCCGGTGGATGGATACAGAGTTTACCAGCCAGTGAGGTATTACTATGTCCAGAATGTGTACACTCCAGTGGACGAAAACGTCTACCCGGATCACCGCCTGGTTGACCCCACCATCGAAATGATACCTGGAGCGCACAGTATTCCCAGCGGACATGTGTACTCACTGTCCGAACCCGAAATGGCAGCCCTGCGAGATTTTGTGGCCAGAAACGTGAAAGACGGGCTGATTACTCCGACAATCGCCCCGAATGGAGCCCAGGTTCTCCAGGTGAAGAGGGGATGGAAACTGCAAGTCTCCTACGACTGCCGAGCTCCCAACAGCTTCACCATTCAGAATCAGTATCCTCGACTCTCTATTCCAAACTTGGATGACCAGGCTCACCTGGCAACGTACACTGAATACGTACCTCAACTACCTGGATACCAGACCTACCCCACATACACCACGTACCCGACCTACCCAGTAGGATTTGCCTGGTACCCAGTGGGGCGAGATGGACATGGACGATCGCTCTATGTCCCCGTGATGATCACCTGGAACCCACATTGGTACCGCCAGCCTCCGGTACCCCAGTATCCACCGCCGCAGCCGCCGCCGCCGCCTCCGCCGCCGCCGCCGCCGCCGTCTTACAGCACCATGTAGACACTTGTCATGTCCTTCAGGATCTCTACCCTCAGATTTACTCCTGCTCAGCTTCTCAATCAGTGACTGTGTGCTAAACTCGGCTACTGCATCTTCAGGCCAACCTGAGGCACAAGCCCTCTCTGAAATGGCTTCGGAAAGGTCAGGGCCACCCTGGACTGGCACACATCCTAAAAAAGCACCAAAAGACCTCCACCATTTTCTGAGAGCAACAGAATATTTACCAACACATTTTCTCTCTCAGTTTTCCACCTTAACTGCCAATTTAACTAAAAGTCCTGACAAGTTTACTTCCCAGCGAATCCTGGAAGCCTGGGTTTTACCTGCTGAAACCTCTGTCACCATCTAAATTAACAGGCTGCCAGATTCCACGTTTAACATTTACAGAGAAGCTGATGCAAACACAGGAGATGCTGATTTCTTTATGGAGGGGGAGATGAGGAGGAGGAGGACATGACTTTTCTTGCAGTCTCGGTACTCTCTTTACATCACTGGAGGACCGACGCCTTATTAAGGAAGCCAGAATTGTTGGTGCAGTGTAAAACGGCTTCCGTGATCTTTTTGCTGCACCCTTAGAAACTTCACCATCTTCAAACTCTGCATTCATGGTTCCGTTAATTCTCAAGGAGCAGCAACTCGACCGGTTCTCCCAGAAGCAGGCAAAACCCCTGCAACAGAAACACCTCAGGCCTCAGAAGGAAGTGCTCTCTCAGAAGGGACTCTTGCATGTTTAGAGTGTGCCTTCACACCCTGGTGCAAATCTCATGTACCCAAGAACTCTGGCTTTCTCACAACACCTTACCATCATCATGCCAGTAATGGCTTCCACAAAAAAAGTTAAACCTGGTAACCAGAGACTGTTGGTGGCTTCAGGTATGTTAGATGTTTATGAGGTGTGACTACCTTGCAGTCCCGTACCCAACTCTTAAGAGACTCTGAGTTAATGTTACCAACTTGTCCTGGTTCTTCGGAAGAAAGTTCAGGAGTGTTGTTAATTGGCTGGAAGAGGATCACCTGAAGTGTTGGAAGCATCTCTCCATGCGTCTGCCTCCATATACATCTGGGCATTTCATCATCAGTCCCCTCACTAGACTGTAGCATTAGGATGCTTAGAGAGGGGACATGAATTTAGCACCCAGACCCACACTCCTATGCCTGCGAGGGTTATCTTTGAAGAAGAGGACTTGGGGCACTGGACACTGTCTTGAAGATACGGACTTCTTCAGTGAACTTTAAATCCAGAGGGTAACCTGATGGGTAACCTCACTTTAAAAGGATCAGAGTTCACACAGTGCAAAGGGGTCCCCTCTAGAGGATGGAGATGAAAAGAAGCTGCCAATGAATGAAAGGCCTCAAAGCATCTCAAATGACTCAAAGCAACAGACAATACAAGCATTGTCTTCAGTCCAGAGACAACCTCTAGTCTCCTGGATGCTTTGTGCTAACCTGGGACTGCCTGACTTCTTTAGCCTGGTCTTTTGCTACTACCTTGAACTGTCTAACCTCTCTCTTTCTGTTTAATTCTTTACTGCTGCCATTATCCCTGCTGCAGGGTTTGTGTCATCGTTCCTGCCTGGTTGCTGAGACTCCATTTTGCTGCCACGCACGGAGAAGAAAGAGGCAGGCTTCAAGGGGCTTGTGTTTCAGTACACAACCTCCGATTGCCAAAACACAGTTTGAGCAGTAGACAACATGGTATAGATTTCAAATTGCGTATCATGAAGAGGAGTCCAATGGTGAAGTTTCATTTTTCATCCACATCACCTTTCACCCGTTCATTATCCCCCACCCTTATTCTTGCATGTTTAAAATACTTAAAAGTTTAAGCTGTAGGTTACTAGTGTCTTTTAACAGTGTTTTAAAGTGGTGACTGCTTTCAGAAATTATTTCCATTGAATTACAAAGTACAATCCCATTCTTATTGTTAAACTAATTAAAATTGATACATAACATAGTATAAAGTTTTTCTTTACTGTGAACTTCTCTTACAACACTGTGAATGAGAGGCTCCTCAGAGCTGGAGTATTGGTGTAATATTTCATCCCATTCTTCTTCAATCTGCTAGGTTAATGTCATATGTGACATCAATTTTATCAATTGGGCCTTTAAAAAAAATCACACAAAAAGATCTACAAATTCAAAAAAAGATACCTAATTGGCTATTTAATTCTAAATGACTTCCCCGCTCCCCGCGCCCCGCCCCCACTTTTTTTTTTTTTTCCTTCAATGGAATCCGAAAGCTTGTCAGTCACTCACGTGTTTTAGAGTAATTACCTTTAAAATGGTGCGTTTGTGCTTCTGGACTATTTTGAAGTGTCACTTCAGTTTACCTCAAATCAACCCATCATCCATACATTTGAATTCAAGTTGTTTTGTGTCAAATTTACAGTTGTCACTTGATCTTCAAGCTGCAGAGGGCCTAGAAATGGGTCTTTGTCTGCGGCCCCGGCATGAGCACACGGACATTTGCCATCACTGCAAGCAGAGTCTGGAGATGTCCACCAACGACAGCAGCGGTCAGGGAAAGCATGGTGGTGTGGGTCAGCGGCGCATGGATGAAGACCCTGACACACATTTGGCTGTTTAGTAAAGCTTGTGAAAAACTGTTGGCAGTGTGCTCTATGCTTTATTGCTATATATACTATCTATAAATGTAGGTGTTAAGGATAAGTAATTTCAAATTTATTCTATAGTATCAGAATTTAATAAGTTTCCTTTCACTGAATTTATTTTGTTCTTGTTGATTATGTTAATTGGATACTTTAGATTTCTTTTGGCATTTTTTCCACAAAATGCCTTCATTCATAAGAAAGGAAGGAGCAAAGAAATTAAATCTCTAAGGGAGTTAGAAAGGGAGCAAAATAAAGCATAAAGGACATATATCAAAACATCAGAATTATTAAAGCCAGTATTCAACCTTTTTGAAACAAATTGGCAACTTTGATTGACTTTTGACCCAAATTATTAGTGTTAATTAAATCAAGGAAGAAGGTATGAGCTCCCATTGTTAGGCAAACCTGGAGAGAACTAGTGAAGGCGTTGTGCTAAGATCTTGAAATGGAGGAAGTTTACATACATCTCTGAAGGGTCAATTTAGTTTGAGCAATGAGGTATTTGTACTCGATGCTGGAAAATGAAGAATTAGTTTGATTCAATCATGTGAGGTGACATAAGGAACTTGCAGGTGCACAAAATAAAGAGGGGCACATCTATATGGTGCAGTGTGGATTTGTGTTTAAGTTTGCAGGTACCTCTTGGGCTCCTGAATTGATCTGCCTGTCATCCACCACAGACGTCGAACGTCAGCTACAGTTCCAAGGTTGGCAACAGAGAACACTCTGCTGGAAAGACCTAAGCAGAAATGAAGGACCACCTGCCGAGACTAAGAGCTGGGTGGGAACCACACTGCATTTTCATCGAAAGAGTGAACATCTAGTGGGACTGAAAGTTCTTTGTTGTTTCAGATTGTAGAATGTGATTGATGGAATTGGTCTGTGGAAATTGCATTGTTTTTATTTCTTTATGTAATCTGTTTAAGTAATAGGGGGTATATATAATCGTAAGTATTTTAGGGTGGGAGGGACTATTAAGTAATTAAGTGGGTGGGGTTAGTTTAAAAGCATGATATGTATTAGATAACTCTATAAGTGGACATGTGTACTTACTTGTGATCCTTTACCCTATGATTGCTACCCTTAAAGATTTCAAATAAACTCAGAGGGAACTGCAGGGAGATCAGACTATTTAGGGCAAATTGGACATGAATAAAACTCTAGTGGGAAAAAGTTCAAAGGTGATTAAATAAATAATTTAACTTTGCCCTGGGTATTAAGCCCAGGGCTCCAGATTGTGAGCAGAGCCTTTGGAGAGTTACAGGATGAGGAGATAGATGCTCTTTGACTTGCTGGAATGAAATTGATAATGAAGGATGGTAAATATTCATGGAAGTTACAGAAAAGTGATGAAGAAGAACCCTGTCAGTGGTCCTCCTACCTCTCCCTGCCTTTTCTCCCTACCCCTACCACCTCCCTACCCATTTTATTGCTGTATTTCTCTCTATTTACTAATATTGTATTGATGTCATAATAAAAATTCAATTAATAAAGATTTAGTGGTTAAGTGCAAACTGTGTCCTTATCATTTCAGCGTCCTCCACCAACATCAAAGGAACAGGGTGGGGGGAGGAAGGTGGGGTTGTAGCAGTGAGGGGGGGGGTGGTAGGGAGGGTTGGGGGAGGAAGGGAGTGGGGGCCAGCAATGAGGGTGGGATAATGGGGAGGGTGGAGGAAGGCAGGGAACGGGAAGGGTGGAGCTACAGGGGTGGGACAGTGGGGAGGGTCTGAGAGTCTAAAGGGAGGGTCTGGGAGGGTCTGGGGTAGGTTCGGAAGTGGCGGGTGGTATAAAGAACACATCAAACAACTGAGTATCCATTATCCAAAATATTCCAGGGATCAACTGAATTATTCCTGGCTTCAAAACTACATATAAAATAAAAACAAAGCAACACAATTAATTCTCTAGTGATCCAATATAAAATCCTTGAGATGCAAAACCTTAATGTATGAAATAAAGCCACATAATTAGTAGTGGTTCTATTGATGTAATAAAAAAAAAAAAAAAACCTTTAATATCAATCCTTCATGGCCTACTTGATATTTATTAATAGAAAGATTATCCAATCATTAGTAAGGGCTGAAAGGAAGACAGACTACTGAAGTAAGATGGTGATGTGCTGGAAATGAGTGTGTGGATTTTCAAAATACCAATGAACACTAAAAGAGTGATCATGAAAGTTATATGAAGAAAAGTGACAAAATGTGGGATCTGTGGGGCACTCAGCATATCTCAAAACATAATGACATCAGAGCAGTAATAGGTTGCATATAGAAAACTTGAAAAGGGGACATTAATGTGCCAGTTTCAAAGAGTTGCTGGATTCATATGATATACTGGTCACATAAACACGATGGTTTATTGAGAATGGTACGTAGAAGATGGTGACTAAATGGAAAGAGCTAGAGCTAATGATGAAAATACACAATTAAAAATCATCTCCCCTGGGAAGCAGGTGACCCTGGCTAGTTGTTCATTCAGCCCAGTACACAAACTTCCACAGTGGTGGGTGGAATTGGGGAAACTGGGAGTGGGGGCACAACCAAATGCCTCTTAAATGCCTGCATGGGAAGTTACTTTAATTTAAACAATATGGTGAAAAGCTATTAACCAAATCACTTTGAAAAAAAAAGGAAATATCCTATACATCCCTGTTTTGCGACACCTAGGCTCCTCCTCATCCTGACCCCCACCTCTCTGCCTAAACCATGTGATTAAACAAAGCTTGGGGGAAACAAAAAGGTTCTGAGTCTCCAGTTAGTATTAAATTAGATTATGCAACTGGATCACAAAGGTAGTCTAGAACATTAAACTTATTTTGTACAGCAATGGCAATATTTGTTAAAATCCATGAACAGTTTTACAAAAGAAGTGGCTTCCCAGAGAGATAGCAACTGTTTTGTAGCTGTACGAATTACATAAAGAATCCCTCTTATCCAGCATAGTTGAGGCCAATAATTAATCAAAACAATTGTTTAAAATAAGGACTACACTATTTAAGTTAAAACTCATAAATATACTTTATTTTCATAAATATCCTTTCATTGGTCAATTTATTATTATTTTTTTTTAAGAGAGAGAGTATGAGTTGGGGGAGCAGTAAGAGGGGGAGGGGAGGGGCAGAGAGAGAGAATCTTGGGCTCCACGCCCAGCATGGAGCCTGATACAGGCTCAATCTCCTGACCCTGAGGTCACGACCTGAGCTGAAGTTAAGAGGCGGACACTTACTGACTGAGCCACCGAAGTACCCTGGTCAATCCTGAGAAAGATCTATGTTTCACTGATTAAAGCTCTTACTTTCTTGAATAAATTATATTAGTAATATAAAATAAGTTACACAACAATGGGAAAATATACAACTTCTAAAAACACATAAAAGTAATTAAATATGGGTGTTAAGAAGACTTACTTTTGTCCCATACATCAAAAAATACACTAATAAATTCCAGATAAATCAAAAATATGAGAAGGGAGAAATGATAATGGTGGGGAAAGATAAAATTATTCACGGAATAATAATCAAAACTAAGATGAATGGTTTTGGATTCATAAATAACATGTACAACATAATAAGGAAATATTTGGTATATACGTATAAAATATGAGATAAAACTTATTATTCAGGCATCTAATATTTTATTGAAGAAATGAAGTAAATACCCAAACCCAACACCCACCCTGAACTCTTTTTCCATCTTTTTTGAATATACATAGAAAAAATCTAGGTATAAACAAATAAGTGTATGTGCATGTGTGTGCACATATTTATTGATTTCCATCTTCTTTAAATATATGTAAAAAATCTGTTTGGATGTAAAAAATAAATGTGTGTGTGTGTGTGTGTGTGTGTGTGTGTGTCTTTGTGTGTATATCTGAATATGTATTGATTTCTGGCTTCCTTATATATATATATAGAAAAATATGGGGAAATTAATTAACTAATTAATTAAATAAATAAGTGTGTGTGTGTGTGAGAATGTCTAGCTTCTCCAAATATATACAGAAAAGAATCTGAAGATAAATAAATAAATAAATGTGTGTGTGTGTGTGTGTGTGTGTGTGTGTGTGTCTTTGTGTGTATATCTGAATATGTATTGATTTCTGGCTTCCTTATATATATATATAGAAAAATATGGGGAAATTAATTAACTAATTAATTAAATAAATAAGTGTGTGTGTGTGTGAGAATGTCTAGCTTCTCCAAATATATACAGAAAAGAATCTGAAGATAAATAAATAAATAAATGTGTGTGTGTGTGAGTGTGTGTGTGTATCTATGTGTCTATATATTTATTGATTTTTGGCTTATTTATATACAGACAAGAATATGAAAATAAATAAATAAATAAATAAATAAATTGGGACGCCTGGGTGGCTCAGTGGGTTAAGCCGCTGCCTTCAGCTCAGGTCATGATCTCAGGGTCCTGGGATCAAGTCCCGCATTGGGCTCTCTGCTCAGCGGGGAGCCTGCTTCCCTCTCTCTTTCTCTGCCTGCTTGTCCGTCTACTTGTGATTTCTCTCTGTCAAATAAATAAATAAAATCTTTAAATAAATAAATAAATAAATAAAGGGTGCCTCTGTGTCTCTGTATATTTATTGATCTCTGGCTTCTTTAAATACATATAGAAAAGAAAGTGCAGTGTGTCTGTGTGTCTTGTCTGTTTTTTTTTTAAAGATTTATTTTTTTAAGAATTTATTTAAGAGAGATAGAGAGTAGGGGGAGGGGCATAGGAACAGGGAGAGAGAGAGTGTTTTAAGCAGATTCCACGCTGAGCACAAAGCTCAACCACGGACTTGATCTTGCCACCCTGAGATCACAACCTGAGCAGAAAAAAAGTTCGTTGCCTAACTGACTGTCCCACCCAGGCACCACTGTGTCTGTATATTAATTGACTTATGGGCTCTTTGAATATACATACAAAGAATCTCAGTGAAAATTAAGTAATTAATTAAATGCATGACTGTGTCTATATGTGTGTCTGTATATTTAATGATTTCTAGCTTTTTTAAATATATAGAAAAAAATCTAGAGATTAAATAAATAAGTGTGTGTTTGTATGTGTATGTATTGATTTCTGGGTTCTTCGAGTGCATGTAGAAAAGAATCTGGATGGAAGTAAGTAAATAAATAAATAGTGAGTGTGTGTGTGTTTGCGTGTGTATGTGTGTTTATTGATGTCCTACTTAAGTATAACACAGAAAAGCATCTGAAATCTGGATGGAAATAAATAAGTAGGTATGCATATAAATAAATAAATAAGTCAGTGTGTCTGGGTGCCTGAATATTTATTTATTTATTTATTTATTTATGCCAAACACTAGACTAGGATTTGGAGGACACAGTGCTGGGCACAGACTTTGGACTAATACCCTGAAGGATGAGTACCCAAGGGTTCTCCAGCCCAAAGACCCCAACTCCTCTTAGCACCATAGTTGTCCAAGACATTTGTGAACAGGCACTACATTATCCTTGTTTAGTGCAAACAAAGGATCTTTATTAATTTTGGCATTTGAGTTATTTTTGTGGACTATACCAAATTTTTGAAATGTTTTCCTGTATTTTGATTAGTGTTTATTTGAGAATTAGAAAGGATCAATAACAGAAAAGGAGGCTAGATGGCTCTTTCCACACAAGGAACTCTTTTAGCACACAATAAAGTTCCTTAATTCTATTCCCAGGTAATTCCTAGAGATAGGTGACATAGGTACATCTAGAATCTTGCTTTCCAGGAAATCAGTATAATTTACAAAATACCATTTTGACTTATGACAATAATCCCAAAGAGAAAGCAAGAGAACCTCTTGACGATCATTAATGACTGTTTTATATCTGGCCTTATAGACCGTAGATAAGAAAATTACTGAATTCAAATTAATTATCACTTGCATAACTTTGTATTATTGGCTAGTCCTTCTCAAACTGCATGTCATAAACCATGAAAGAAATAAGTGGGCGTTTTACTCAAAAACCTCATGGAAACATCCTCATAAAACTTTATTATAGCTAAAAATTCTTTTTAAAAATAATAAAAACATTTTTCTATTCTATTACTAAGAAGTTTCAGCTTATTTAAATCTTATTTACATCAACCTTATTTTAAAGTCCAATAAAGGCACAACATCCTACATTCTATGCCAGAATTTATTTTAAGACTATGTTTTGCTCATTTCTATAACTTTGAGTCATCTAAGTACCACCCCAAGTTTCAACACTACCCGCAGTTCTTAAGATTACTCACAGTAGGGTGATGGCATTTTACTAGCATTAGGACCACAAAATTGGCATATCAAATTACCCCATCTGTCCAACACTGAAATAATGCCCAATTCTGAGAATTAGATTTAAGCCTTTTCCCCAGGGGCTATTGGATTCTTAAAGTGTTGATTAACTTCCTACTTATGTGTTCTATAAATGGCTAATCCTTATAATCTACATGAAATATTCGTGATGGGCTGAATTTTGTCCCCCCAAAATCCGTATGTCGAAGCCCTAACTCCTAATTTGGATATAGCATATACACATAAAGAAAAGGACCAGGTGAAGACTGGGAGAAGGATGTCATCTGCAACAAATCCTATTGGCACCCTCATCTTGGATTTCCAGCCTCTAGAACTGTGAAAAAATACATTTCTGTGTTTAAGTCACCCAGCCTGTGGTATTTTATTATGGCAGCCCTAGAAGACCAATACATAATATTGTATATACAATACAGAATATTGTATATTATGTTCCATAAATTTTATATTTATTATTTTTTAATTTTAATATTTAAAAATGTTATATTTATTATAATTACAGAGTAGTAGAGTATAATAAATGTAAGCATAATATAGTATTTTTTAAAAAGATTTTATTTATTTATTTGACAGACAGAGATCACAAGTAGGCAGAGAGGCAGGCAGAGAGAGAGGAAGACGCAGGCTCTCTGCTGAGCAGAGAGCCTGATGTGGGGCTCGATCCCAGGACTCTGGGATCATGACCTGAGCCTAAGTCAGAGGCTTTCACCCACTGAGCCACCCAGCATCCCATAAAATAGTGTTTTAAATAGGATGTATTATGTGTCATATTCTATTGTTATTTAATGTGTTCTACATCGTAATATAAATGTGGAATGCTGAAATAAATGTAAAAATATAAATATAGGTATAACAAGTATAAATATATGCATATATTTGGTGTTTATTATGCTAAAACAAATATAAGTAATATAAATACACTCTTTCTGGTTGATGTTTGTATTTCTATATCAAAAGTAGTGGAATATCTATAGTACAGTTCACAACAGGTGATAGAATCCCCCACAGCTTTACCACTTGTTCTTCACATTGATGCAAGTGAAACTTCTGGAATTCACGAGCTAGAGCAAAGAAATGGATAGCATTCTGTTGCTGGCAGCCCTCAGTTTTGGGTCATGAAGAAGTAATAACTGTCACCTTCATCTTTCTAATACTACAGGGGAGAGTTTCCTCACCTGAATGCCCCTAGGAGGGCAAGTTCTTGTTAGATGAGCCACTGTATGAAGTGAGATAAGATGGAGACTGGTTTCCCTCTTCTTTCCCCAGCTTCTCATTCTACTATCTGGTTAGGATTAACGGTCAGACCTATGGATTGCCTGTCAACATTTGGAGAAGGGGCCACCAGTAGCTTGACAAGATAAGCCTATACTTACCCTTGGGCATCTCTCCAACAACGGAGACTGCTTCTTTGTTTATTTTATGCCCAGTGGTGGACAGTTTATTTTTTATTCCCAGAAATCTCTGAATCAGTCATAATAAGATGTTAATTAATTCCAAAACATTTCATAGCCGAGGCCAAAATTTCATTCCCTTTATTATTTTAATCTCAAACTATGCCCCCTCAAACACACATTATATTGGATTGACAATTTAGAAATCCATATGATGTGAAAGCCACATTAGAATGTGTGAACCCACTACTACTTCTAGGAGAAATTAAAGCAAAAAGAAATGCCCTTTGGAATAAGAGTTCACAATTTGTTCTGCCTAGTTTCTTATTCCAGTCAGTCTATGTAATGGGATGTCACTGCCCTCTGAGCGGAGTAGGGGTCACTTACGTTTGGACTGTCTGGCCCTGAAGGGATGCTGGTACATTCTTTGGAATCCCTCAGATTCAATCCCAGTCTCTCATGTGTCCCTTTGAAAAAACAAGCAAGAGAACACATAAGAAGACAGGCAAACCTCATTCCATTGTACTTCACTTTACTTACTGTGCTTCACAGATATTGTATTTTTTTTTAAAGATTTTTATTTATTTATTTGACAGACAGATCACAAGTAGGCAGAGAGGCAGGCAGAGAGAGAGGAGGAAGCAGGCTCCCTGCTGAGCAGAGAGCCCGATTCGGGGCTTGATCCTAGGAGCCTGGGATCATGACCTGAGCCGAAGGCAGAGGCTTTAACCCACTGAGCCACCCAGGTGCCCTTGTATTTTTTTTTTTTTTTTAATGGAAGGATCGTGGTAACCCTGCATCAAGCAAGTCTATCAGTGCCTTTTCCCAACAGCATAAGCTCACTGTGTGTCTCTGTGTCACATTTTGGTAATTCTTGCAAATTTCAAATTTTTTCATTATTATTGTATTTGCTATGGTGATTCTTTTTGAATTTCCTAGTTAAACCATTCATTCTTTAGTAGCATGCTCTTTAGCCTTCATATATTTCAGTTCATTCCAACTTTCCTCTTCTGTTTGAGTCCATTTCAAAGTACTGTGGTCTGAAAATATGCAGGGAATGATCCCAATCTTTTGGTACTGGTTGAGACCTGATTTGTGACCCTATGTGGTCTATTCTGGAGAATGTTCCATGTGCACTCGAGAAGAATGTGCATTCTGTAGCTTCGGGATGAAATGCTCTGATTATATCTGTGAAGTCCATCTGGTCCAGTGTGTCATTTAAAACACTTCTTTTCTTTTTGATTTTTTACTTAGATGATCTATCCATTTTAGTGAGGGTGGTGTTAAAGTTCCCTACTATTATTTTATTAATGTTGGTGTGTTTCTTTGATTTTGTTATTAATTGGCTTATATAACTGGCTGGTTCCCATATTAAGTGTATAAATATTCACAATTGTTAGATCTTGTTGGACAGACCCTTTAAGTAATATATAGTGTCCTTCCTCATCTCTTATTACAGTCTTTGGATTAAAATCTAATTTGTGTGATATAAGGATTACCACCCAGCTTCCTTTTGATGTCCGTTAGCATGGTAAATGGTTTTCCACCCCCTCATTTTCAATCTGGAGGTGTCTTTGGGTCTAAAATAAAATGAGTCTCTTGCAGACAGCATATCGATGGGTCTTGTATTTTAATGCAATCTGATACCCAGTGTCCCTTGATTGGGGCATTTATCTCATTTACATTCAGGGTAACTATTGAAAGTTATGAATTTAGTGTCATTGTATTATCTGTAAGGTGACTGTTACTGTCTATTGTCTCTGCTCCTTTCTGGTCTGTTACTTTTAGGCTCTTTCTTTGCTTAAAGGACCCCTTTCAGCATTTTTTGTAGGGTGGTTTGGTGATTGCAAATTTTTTTAGTTTCTATTTTTCCTGGAGGCTTTTTATCTCTCCTTCTATTTTCAAAGGCATCCTAGTTGGATTTAGTATTCTTGGCTGAATATTTTTCTCATTAATGCCCTGAATATATCATGCCAGTCCTTTCTGGCCTACCAAGTCTCTGTGCATAGGTCTGCTGCCCATCTAATGTTCCTACCATTGTAGGTTACAAACCTCTTATCCTGAACCTCTTTCAGGATTTTCTCTTTGTCTCTGAGATTTGTAAGTTTTACTATTAGATGTCAGGGTGTTGACTTATTTTTATTGATTTTGAGAGGGGTTCTCTGTGCCTCCTGGATTTTGATGCCTGTTTCCTTTCCCATATTAGGTAAGTTCTCTACTCTAATTTTGCACCAACATACCTTCTCCCTCCCTCCCCCACCACTTTCTTCTTCTTCTGGGATCCCAATTATTCTAATACTGTTTCACTTTATGGTATCACTTGTCTCTTGAATTCTCAAGCGATCCAGTAGTTGTTTATCTCTCTTTTTCTCTGCTTCTTTATTCTCTATAATTTGGTCTTCGATGTCACTAATTCTCTCTTCTGCCTCATTTATCCTAGCAGTTAGAGTCCTAATTTTTTATTGCACCTCATTAATAGTCTTTATTTCGACTTGGTTAGATTTTATTTCTCCAGAAAGGGATTCTCTAGTGTCTTCTGTACTTTTTTTTTTTTTTAAATCCCAGCTAGTATCTTTATAACTGTTATTCTGAACTCTAGTTCTGACATCTTACTAATGTTCACATTGATTAGGTCCTTGATAGCACTGCCTCTTATTCTATTGTTTGAGGTGAGTTTTTCCATTTTGTTATTTTGTTGAGAGAAGAATAGATAAATAAGAGAACAAAATCTAAAAGGGTAAAAATGACCCAGGAAAAATAACACTAACAAATCAATAAATCATAAAAGACCTGAAACCAAGGGGAAAAGAAAAAAGGGGGAAAAAAAAAAAAACATGATCAGGCCAGTGAATAGAACAGAGTCATACACTAGATTTTGGGTGTATTTTGGCCTGTTAGGAGAAATTGCATCCCAAAATTTTAAAGAAAGAAAAATGTATGTATACAAAAATAAGGTTAGATACAAATGAAGAAATGGAATATGACTATAAAAAAGAAAAATTCTTAAAAAGATTTTAAAAGAGGAATTGATAAGTTGGTTGAATATAGGAAGAAGAATATTAAAAAAATAAAAATGAAAGAGAATGTTATCAGATGGGTGAATAGAACAGAGCCATACACTAGATTTCGGGTACATTTTGGTTTGTAGAAGAACTGCATACCAAAATACTAAAGAAAGAAAAACTTACATATATATTCAAAAAATAAAGTTCAACATAATGAAGAGATAGAATATGACTATAATATGAAAATTTAAAAATATTTTTTAAAAGGAATTGATAAGAAGATGGTTGTAAAAGGAAAGAAGAATAATTCAAAAAAAATGGAAAAGGAAAAAATAAAGAAAAATTTATAAATTAATGTTGAAAGACTAAAGAATAATGGAGAAAAAAACCATGAATTTTATGTGCTGTATTCTGCTAGCATTGGAGTGTTATAGTTCTCATTGATCAGTAAACTTGGTCTTGGTTGGATGTTCTCACTAATCTTTGGGGAGGGGGGCTGTTGCAGTGATTCTCAAATGTCTTTGCCCAAAGCAGAATTGCACAGCCCTTGCCAGGGGCCAGGCTAAGTAATCTGCTTGAGTTCCAGCTCTGGGGAACTTTTGTTCCCTGAATGCTTTCCGTAGAGCTCTGGAGAACGGGAATGAAGATGGCGGCCTCCCGGTCTCCGGCCCATAGGAGCTGAGAGCTCAGGGCCTCACTCCTCAGCGTGCCCTCAGAGAAAAGCAGTCAGTCACTCCCACCTCCCTGTCCTCCGACTGCACTCCCTGCTCACCCGGCCTGTGACCGAGTTTCTGTCTCTGGTGCACGTTCTCATTTGGTGTCTTCAAACCCAGCAGTAATCTGGATTCCAGTGGCACTTTCCTGCGCTGCTCCTCCCAGGAAAGAAAGGCAGTCTTTCCAGATCTGCTGCTTCAGATCTGCTCCCGACTATGTCTTGGATCTTGGTTTATGGCCACCCCAAGTTGGCCACTTGGGGTGACATCTCTGCAGCCAGCTTCCCCTGATACCGGGGAGCTCTGCTGTACTCAGGCAACCCCAGTCTTCCTGTGACCCCACGGGACCCGAGACCACACTGTCCTAGTAAGGGCTCCATCCCAGACTTATCCTCCAGAGCGACATCCCTCACCAGAGCAGACTTCTAGAAGTTCCACTTTTGTGCTCCTCTGCTCGCTCCTCTCACTTGCTGGTAAGTGGCTCAGGGAGGCTCCCTCCCCAACCCTCCCTGCCCTCTGTCTTCCCATACGTGGCCTCAGATTCACTTCTCCGCACCTCCTACCTTCCTGAAAGTGGTCGCTTTTCTGTTCATAGAGCTGCTGCTGTACTTTTCTTTGTGTTCTAGTTGAGTTTGTAGGTATTCAGAATGGTTTGATAGCTGTCTAGCTGAATTCCTGGGATCAGACACAATTTAGGTCGCTTACTCCTCCGCCGCCATTTTAGCAATATGGAGTTTTTACATTGAGGTATGTACCTGGTACATTTTTTTAAGTCATAATGTTATCACACACTTAACAGACTATAGTATAATATAAACATAACTTTTATATGCACTGGGGAACGGAAACACTATTTGACTTGCTTTATTGTAGTGGTCTGGAGATACATAATATGTCCAAGGTATGCCTCTATTACAGTTAGACACATACACACACTATGCTCCACACTCCTTAAATTTTAACCAAGCAAAATGATGTTCTTAAGCCTAAATGTGTGGTATGCATCAGTCAGTATTAGTTTTAGCTGCAGATAAAAGAAAACTTCAAAGTAACAGTAGCTAAAACAAGAGAGAGGTTATTTCTCTCTTAAATAAAAGATCAAAAAGAAAGAGTCCAGGGGTTCGAGGCCCCTGGGCAGTGCAGTTGGTTAACGTACAAGTCTTGGAGAGTTTCGGCTGAGGTCATGATCTCAGGGTCCTGAGATGGAGTTGGGCTCTGAGCTCAGCAAGAAGTCTGCTAAAAAGCTTCTCTCTCCCTCTCCCCTCCTCTTGTTCCCTCTCTCTCAAATAAATAACACAAGAAAGAAAGGGAGGGGGGGAGGGAGAGAGAAAGAAAAAAAGGAAGGAAGGGAATGATGGGAAGGAAGATAAAGGAAGAAAAAGGAAGAAAGAAAGAACCTAGGGTTGCTAAGTGTCTCTGTATTATCAGTAGAGACCTAGACTTCAGCCACTGCTCCACTGTCTCCCAGTCTTAGGTAGCTACTGGCCAGAAGAAGTGGAAAGGCAGAAAAACAGAAGGGGCCCTTCCCTCTGCTGAGTCAGCTCCCTTTAAGCTATAAATCACACACACTTTTACTAATACTTCATTGGTTGGAACTTAGTTATGTGTTGGGGTGGAAGTGTAGAAAGATAGAAAAGAAACATTTCATTTCCCATGTTTCACACGCAGCTAAAACTCAGGCATCTGCTTCTAAGGAGAAAGAAAATAACAGATGAAGTTAGAGTAGACCACTCAGGTCCTGACACATAGTACAGTCCAGATCCACACTGTTTCTGATTTTCATGTATTAAGAATAGAAAGGTGAGGAAAGAGAATCAGGAACAAAAAGAGAGAGAGAGAGAGAAAACAGTTTGGTTTGACCTCTGCCTGTATGGCAGTAGTTAATTCAAAACCAGATCTTCTGAGTCCCAAATCTATCAAATTCACCTCAATTACAAGTAGTCCTCTATTAAAATGCTAATTCTGTGGCAAAGATTAACAAGACATGAAACAACATATGTTGGAGAAGATGTAGAGAAAGGAAACCCTCTTACACTGTTGGTGGGAATGCAAGTTGGTGCATCCACTTTGGAAAACAGTGTGGGGATTCCTCAAAAAATTAAAAATTGAGCTACCCTATGACCCTGCAATTGCACTACTGGGTATTTAGCCCAAAGATACAGACGTAGTGAAAAGAAGGGCCATATGTACCCAAATGTTCATCGCAGCAATGACCACAATCGCCAAACTGTGGAAAGAGTCAAGATGCCCTTCAGCAGACAAATGGATAAAGAAGATATGGTCCATATATACAATGGAGTATCATGCCTCCATCAGAAAGGATGAATACCCAACTTTTCTATCAAAATGGACAGGACTGGAGGAGATTATGCTGAGTGAAATAAGTCAGGCAGAGAAAGTCAATTATCATATGGTTTCACTTATTTGTGGAGCATAAGGAATAACATGGAGGACATTAGAAGAAGGAAAGGAAAAGTGAATTGGGGAAATCAGAGGGGAAGATGAACTATGAGAGATTGTGGACTCTGAGAAACAAACAGGGTTTAGAGGGGAGAGGTGTGGGGGGTTGGGTGAGCCTGGTGGTGGTTAAAAAGGAGGACACGCATTGCGTGGAGCACTGGGTGTGGTGCATAAACAATGAATTGTGGAACACTGGAAAAAATTTTTTTAAAAAAAGATGTTAATTCTGCTGCCACGTTTTCAACATATTTGGGGGATAATACCTAACTTTGTACATAGTTTTATTGTGCAGAAATTTCATTTGACTCATTCTTGTTTTTGAAAAATTCAAAAATTTGTAATGTGGGGACATCTGGGTGGCTCAGTCAGTTAAGCTGCCGCCTTCGGCTCAGGTCGTGATCCTGGGATCCTGGGATGGAGCTCCACATTGGGCTCCTTGCTCGGCAGGGAGCCTGCTTCTCTTTCTGCCTCTGCCTGCTTGTGCTCTCTCTCTCTCTCTCAATCTGACAAATAAATAAATAATAAATAAAATCTTTAAAAAAAATTTGTAGTGTGATCTGTTCATGTGATCTATCATGCATTGTTAAAGCATTTACGTTTTTCCCCCTTCTGTACCTTCTACTGTTTGTACCCAGGACTGAACTGAGAATGGGCTTTAAATCAGAGCAATGCTCCATACCTTGTTTTGAACATATTTCTCCACATTTGTATCAAGAAATTATTTAAGTACGATTCATTTCATTGCTTTCTCCTTTCTCCAAATCTCCTACTGTCAGTACTTCTTCATTTCCTACAAAGTTCCCAAAGCATTTTTCATTCTTTTCTTATTGCCCTGGAAATTCTTGGGTCTTTGATTCTGATCTTCTGGGACAGTTTCTTACTTGCCTCACCCTATAGTCAACCAGAGAATCCAACTCAGTAGAATTGAGAGCTACAGCTGCTGGTGATAGCTCCAAAGCCTATCCTCAGTGATCCAACAAGGACCAATCTGATCTGGCCTCCTCTATGCACTCTTCTGACACTTAACTTTCCAGGTCTAGAGTCACTATTGCTGCTTTGATCGCATCAAAGATATTCCCTTTTAACACCCCTTTGCAGCAGCAAGTGGGGTAAACCTTCAATGGTTCATTTGGTTTTCCCTGTCATGAACTCTTTCTTTTTGACCTCCCCAGTTGAGTTAGTACACTCTACATTTTTTACATAGTTGAGTGTTTACATTTTATATTTTACATTTTACATTTACCTGCTTCTAAGGTTGCTCCATTTTCTTTTCTATCAAGAGGAAACCTAGCACTTATGGGGAAAGTTTGACATTTCTCTTCTAGCATATTTAGGTTTTCTTGGTGGGGGGCCATAGCAGCAGACCCCTAGTGGGAGACATGAAGTAAAAAATGTCTTCAGAAAGCATCTATTGCTCAAATAAATTTTGTCTACCCTCATCAACTCAAGCTGAATAACTTCACAAAGGAAATATCTTCCCAGTGTTCCAACACATAGCTGAGGATTAAACTCAAACTGTTGTGACTGGGCTTGCTTGTGATGTTCCTTATCTTCCCTGTGTTAAGAGTCCTGATAACTCTTACATGTCCTTCATGCCCTGCAATTAAAATAATTCTGTCACCTTAAAACTCACATGATCTTAACCATAACACTTTGAAGTGTATCTTTATGCTGGTATTTTATTAAATATGTCCAAATCTTATATAACCACTTCGTTTTCAAAGTATGAATAGCAGAATACCACTTGTTCATTGCCAGTAAAAAGAAAGCTATTACCTTTTGTACATTAACCTTGTATCTTAAAACCTTGCTATAATTACTTGTTAGTGGCAATGGTCCTTCTGTCAGTTCTTTCTAATTTTCCATATATATGACCATGGCATTTGCTAACAAGAACAATTTTTATTTCTTCCTTAAAAATCCATATATATATATTGTGTTTCCTTTTCATGTCTTATTGCATTAACCAGGAGTTCCAGTACAGTGCTTAAAAAGTTCTAAAAAAGTTCCTTGCCTTGTGCCTGATCTTAACAGAAAAGTTTCAAGTTTCTCACCATTAAGCACAATGTTAACTGTAGGATTTTTGTAGGTATTCTTTATCAAGTTGAGAAAGCACCCTTCTAATCCCAGCTTGCTGAAAGTTTTTGTCATGAATGCATGTGGATTTTATAAAACACCTTTTCTGCATTGATTGATCATCATGTGACTTTTCTTTCTTAAATTGTTGACATAATAGGTTGTACTAATTGATATTTTTAAAGATTTTATTTATTTTAAGAGAAAGAGAGAGAGGGAGAGCAAACAGGAAGAGGGGCAGAGGGAGAGGAAGAAAGAGAATCTCAACCAGACTCCCCATGGAGCATGGAGCTCAACTCAGGGCTTGATCTCATAACCCTGAGATTATGACCTGAGCTGAAATCAAAAGTTGGATGCTTAACCAACTGAGCTACCCAGAGACCCTACATAAATTGATTTTTGAATGTTAAACCAGCCTTGCATAATTGGGATAAATCTCACTTGGTCATGGTGTATAATTCTTTTTATAGATTTTGTTGAATTTTTTTTGCATCTATGTCCATGAGAGAAATTTATCTGTAGCTTCTTTTCTTGTAATGTCTTTCTCTGGTTTTGATGTTAGAGTAATGCTAACATAAAATGAGTTAGGGGTTATTCTCTCTACTTCTGTCCTCTGAAAGCGAATGTAGAGAATTGGTATGATTTCTCTTTAAATGTTTGGTATAATTCACCAGTGGACCCATCTGGGCCTGGTACATTCTGTTTTGGATGCTAAGTTATTAATTGTTCATTGAATTTCTCTAATAGATATAAGTATTGTTTGTTCTTGTGTAAGTTTTGGCAAATTGTGTCTTCTAAGGAATTGGTCCATTTCAT
Source organism: Mustela putorius furo (assembly GCF_011764305.1). Lineage (NCBI taxonomy): Eukaryota > Metazoa > Chordata > Mammalia > Carnivora > Mustelidae > Mustela > Mustela putorius. Next base: position 37,700,528 of record NW_025421998.1, read on the forward strand.
CTGAATTATCAAATTTGTAGGCATGGAGTGGTTCATAGTATTCCCTAATTATCTTTTTAATGTTCATAGGATCTGTAATAATGACTCCTCTTTTATTTATTTTTTAAATTAATATATAATGTATTATTTGTTTCAAGTGTACAGGTCTGTGATTCATCAGTCTTACATAACACTCAGTGCTCAGGGGCACCTGGGTGCTCAGTGGGGTAAACCTCTGCCTTCAGCTCAGGTCATGATATCAGGGTCCTAGGATCGCATCCCACATCGGGATCTTTGCTTGGTGGGGAGCCTGCTTCCTCCTCTCTCTCTCTGCTTACCTCTCTGCCTCTATGTCTGTCAAATAAATAAATAATAAAAGAACAAACAAAACACTAAGCGCTTATTATAACACATACCCTCCCCAATGTCTATAACCCAGTTACCCCATCCCCCTGTCCCCTGATGACCCCTCTTTCATATCTGATGTTAATCATTTGTGTCTTCTCATTCTTCTTGGTTAGCCTGGCCACAGCATTATTGTTTTTACTAATCATTTTTAAAAATCACATCTTTCAGTTTTGCTAATTTTTCCTACTGTTTTCCTCTTTTCAATATCAATTTCTTTTTTTTTAAAATATTTTATTTATTTATTTGACAGAGAGAAATCACAAGTAGATGGAGAGGCAGGCAGAAGAGAGAGGGAAGCAGGCTCCCTGCTGAGCAGAGAGCCCGACGCGGGACTCGATCCCAGGACCCTGAGATCATGACCTGAGCCAAAGGCAGCGGCTTAACCCACTGAGCCACCCAGGCGCCCCTCAATATCAATTTCTGCTTCAATTTTTATTATTCCTTTTCTTCTGCTTGTTTTAGGTATAAATTGCTCTCCTTTCTCTGGTTTCCTAAGCTGAATTATTGATTGTAGAATTTTCTCTTTTCTAATGTAGAAAACTTTGCTGCTAAGCATTGTTTTTCCTGCATTCCACAAATTTCAATAAGTTGAATTTCCATTTTCCTTTAGTTCACAATTTTAATATTCTTTTGAGGCTTCTTTAGTGAGCCATGTATCATATAGATGTATGTTGTTTAATCCCCAAATATTTGGGACTTTTTCATATCTAGAATTTTACTGATCTATTTTAATTCCATTGTGACCTAAGACCATACTTTGTATGATTTTTATTCTTTTAAAATTTTAAAAAAGATTTTATTTATTTATTTGATAGATATCACAAGTAGACATAGAAGCAGGCGGGGGGCGGGGGAAGCAGGCTCCCTGCTGAGCAGAGAACCTGATGCAGGGCTCGATCCAAGGACCCTGAGCCCAAGGCAGAGGCTTAACCCACTGAGCCACTCAGGTACCCCTATTCTTTTGAAATTTTAAAGGTGGCTTTTATGTTCCAGAATGTAGTCTACCTTCATGAATGCTTCTGGTGGACTTGAGAAGAATGTGTATTCAGCTAGCTCCTATTGTATAAAGTATTCTACAAATGTCAATTAAATCAAGTTGATTGATAGTACTGTTCTGGTCAATTATATTCTTATTGATTTTCTGCCTTGTTGATCTATGCATTACCAACAGACAGGTGAGGTTTCTACATGTAATAGTGGATTTTTATATTTCTCCTAATGGTTCTATCAGTTTTGCCTCATGTATTTTGAAAGCTTGTTGTTAGGTACACATACATCAAGTGTTAGGTTTTCTTGGAAAATTGATATCTTTATCATTATGTAATATATGTCTTTATCTCTAACAATTTTCTTTTCTGGATTGTGCTTTTTTCTGCAATTAATATAACCACTCTAGCTTTCTTTTTTTATTAATGTTATGGAGTATATCTCTTTCCTTTACTTTTAATCTATATCTTTATATTTAAAGTGGCTTATTTGGATTTTTTACCCACTCTGAAATCTTTGTCTTTTAAGTGGTGTATTTAGGCTATTCACATTTAAAGTGATTATTGATATAGTTTGATGAATATTTACTTTGTTTATAACTGTTTTCTATTCATTGAACTTTTTTATTCCCTTTTCCTCCATTTTTCCCCTGTTTTCTTTCAGAGCATTTTGTGATCCACTTATCTTTTAGCATATTAATTATGCTTTTTATAAAAATAATTTAGTAAGGGTTGCCCTGGAGTTTGTAATATTTATTTTTAACTCCTCAAATTTTACCTTCAAACAAAGGAGAGTGAGAAAAAAAGTGGCTTCTATCCTGGTGATGTTCATAAGTGGGGAAATTCCTCCAATATTGGAAAGATATTCAGAATTGCTGAGTAGCTAGAAGGAATGACAAATATCACTACATATTTTCTTAACTATTTTTTCTCATATTTTCCATGTCTTTACTTAACGCCTAAAAGGTGAATTTCTTCCTACTTTATCTTTCAGTCATTAGGTTGTTCTACAAATATTTTATTACCCTTCAGTCCTACAGTGGAGTTTCCTTTCCTCCTTCTTCTTCTTCCTCTTTTTCTTTCTCTTCTTCTCCTCCTTCTCCTCCTCCTCCTCCTTCTTCTCCTCCTCCTATATCATAGTGCCATGCTTTTAATTTCAAAAAATCCTCTTATTCTGATAGCTTTATTTTTGGGGGTACAATCACCTTTCAAATCTATTTGCAGATATGAATTATAAATTTTTAGAAGATCATCTTTTTTCTCCATATTTGTGTATTGACTTTGGTATCTCTTTTGTTATTCATTTTCTTCAAAATGACTTACAACTCATTGTTTTGTATTTACATTTCTAAATGTAAATTTAATTTCTAAAATGAAGTATTTAGATCCTTCTAAATGAAGGGTTTGGTTCATTTCAAGCTTTGGCCATTTCAAGCTTTCTATCCTGTTGAGAATTGCCTCCCTCCCCCAAAGAAGAAGTGACTTTAGGTTCCATAAGTGTGATAGGGGAAAGCTTAAGGAATGCTTTTTGCCAGGGGATAAAAGGCAATTTTTCTGAAGGGCCCATAGATAAACAGACAACCTACTGAGCTACTTGAGATGGTGAGATAAAGAAAGGATCACTGTGGTCCAGCTCATTTTAACCTAAAGCTACCTATCCTTGGGGTTTTCTTCATGTTCATTCATGCCCATTTGAAGGTCAGGTTTACTTTTACCTTATTTTAGCCCAGAGGCTCACAGTGGATCTTCATTTCCCCTAAGTCAGAATTTCCACCTTATTTACCTCATCTAATGGGATTTAGCTGGTGAGTTAAATATGGTTGAAGTTGGGTTTGTCCCAACCATTGCACAATTCTTTAATGAACTGGCCTGTGGCCAGCTCACATTACCAACCCTGCTGGCTCAGTGCTTTGCATTCCTCTGAGGTTTCTAGCACTCATCCCACTATCTACTGTATATTTTCAAGAAATTCCTCGGATTATCTGTATGACAATAACACCCTGCTCTGTCTCCCATGCTGTTAGATTTGTTCCTTTTCTTGTGTAACTCCTATTTTTTAAGGTGATTTTACTGTCATCTCAGTGTGGTGGTGGCAGTTTTTCCCCACTTCACATAGGAAATATATGAATGGATAAAATCAGAATGAACAGGTTAGCTGAAACTAACTATGCATTGGTCTGATTGAAAATTCAACCTTTTCATGGGTATATTTGGAATTCGTACTTCTGCCAAGGTTCTTGGACATGGGCATCTTTACTATACTACTATAAAAATGCAAGGTATTAATAGACATTTGCAAAATTCATTTCAATACTTCAAAGAAGTTTTTTGTAGCTCTTTTCTGAACTACATATATGTCCATTCATGTAAATATATTTTTCATATGACAATGAAAATATTTATTGTTGTTATTCTGGAAGGTGGAATTTTGAGTGATGCTCTTTTTGCTTTTAGATTGTATCTCTCAAATTTTCTACAACAAAAGTATATGATTAAAAGGGAACGTTTAGAAATAAATATATTTCTTTTGTTTTCTTTCAGTTTGCTAGACAAATGTTATACCATCCCTGGGGCTACATAGAGAAGTATCACATTTTTGAGCAGTAAATGTAAGGTATGGAAAAATCTAAAAGCATAAATTGCCTTATAAGTACCAGTTCCATAGAGATTTCCGGGTGTACTATGAAGTTTAAAACTTCATGCATTATTTCTTTTCTGCTTTTTCCTGCCAGCTGCTGACCTTCAAAACAACATATTATTGAGATGACTCATGAGAATCAGTGTGAAATAGAATGTTACCGCTAAACGTTTCTTCCTCCTTACACTGCTTAGAACTTTTTCAGAGTATTATTGTATAAAAGAAGAAGAAAATTCTAAAAACTGAGATTGGAAATTAGTCCTGTCAGCACACCTAGAAAGAACTATAATTTTGTTAGGAATGTGTAACAAAAGAATCAATGTTAACTATTCATTTAACAATAACATTTATTATGCAGAAGAAATAATACATTACCAGCATTATAACATAAGATCTCGTCTAAGGTCTACCATGGCGAATACAGAGCTTTCGTTGACTCCATTATAATTTGGCTAACAACCCACATCTTTCAGATTTTCCCATAAATTATATGAAATTATATGTACAAAGATTATTTTATTTAAATATTATAACATTAGCACGTCACCTTATTTAATTTGGGGACTCACCCTATTAAAAACACCTGAGGAGTAAGAGACAGAAGGTGACCCTAAATGTGGAAGTGACATCGGGAGGTGTTTTCAAGACCTCAGAAAAATAACAAAGTATTAACATTTTTATTTGCTATGAAAAAAAATAGGCGAAATTTGAAAGCAAGGTGAAAAGTTGGGTACAATGTCTATGTCCCTTCAGTGTCGTACTGAGGTGACACCACCAAAGAATTATCTAGTGGAAAGGTTCCCAAACTTCAGTGTGTGTCGACATCATCTGAAGGAGTTTGTAAAATTATACTTTAGTACATATAAATGAATCAATTGTGACTGAATTTTGGTGGTCTACTGCACTTTGTTACGTAATTTTAATCAAGCATTATACATGGGCCATCAGGGTAATATCTTTTAAATTGAAAATTACATATTTGTGAAAGATTAAATGACTCTAAAATTTGTGTTATTTTGACAGACTTCCTTTTGTCAGCTCAGATTTATGTGCTTTTACATTTTCATAAAGCTGTATCAAAAAGTTGGGTTTTCTGATGCTTATCATTAATCAAAAATCATTTTTTCTTCATTTTCATTTAAGCAACTTATTGTAAAGACTCCTTTTTGTGTGAACGTGTGGCTTTATGTATGTTCTTTGTAAAAATTTGGTGACAGCAATATCCATGTAAGATAAATACATACTTTAGCATAGAGAAATAATAACAGAACATGGAAGCCAGAAGTTTGTGTATACGTTCAGGACTTAAATAATTGGGGGATTCATAGCTTCAAATTCAACTTTCAAATTATCCACCAATTTCTTGCGGGTATGGGGAGATCACTAAACTTTTAAATCCCTGCATATCACTATTTGCCAAGTATTGTCATATTTGCAGGTTTATATTACATTTCAGTGAAGTTACAGGCTACATTTATAAATTTAAAAAAGTAGTATCAAAAATATAAACCTTCAAAACCACCGTGAGATATTATTATTTCACACTTATTGGGATGGCTACTATTAAAAAAAAAGAACAGAAGATAATAAGTGTTGGCAAGAATGTTGGGACCCTTGTGCACTATTGATGGAAATGCAAAGTGTTGCATTTGCTATAGAAAATAGTATCGGAATATTAAAAATACAGTTAACATATGATCCAGCAATCCCACTTGGGGCACATATCTAAAAGAACTGAAAGCGGGATCTTGCAGAGGTATTTGTCCACATTCATAGTAGCATTATTCACGATAGCCAAGAGGGGGTAAAAACATAACAGTGGGATATGACTCAGCCCTAAAAAGGAAGGAAATCATGTCACATTCTACAACATGGATGAAACTGTAAGAGATTATGCTAACTGAAACTAGCCAGTCACAAAAAGATGAATACTGTATGCTTCCACTCATATGAAATACATAAAGTAATCAAATTCATAAAATACTAGAATAGTGGTTGCCATGGGGTGGGGCAGGGAGAGATGGGGAGTAGTTTTGTAATGGGTACAGAATCTGTTTTGTAACATAAAAAAGTTCTGAAGATGCATTGCACAACAGTGTGAATATACTTAACCCTACTGCACTGTACCCTTAAAAAAAGTTAAGATGATACATTTTATGTGTTTTTTACTACAGTTAAAAATAGGAGAAATGTGAAAAATCTTTCTGGATAGACCTAAATTTTTATGGCTTTATAAGAAGGCAGGTACAGGGTATAATTTAGGGTCCACCAAAGGATTCTTTTCTCTCTAACCAGTCCTTATGTCATAACTGCCATCCATGGAGCATCATTAGTTGAGGTTACACACATATTCCCTCTTGTGAGTAAATATCTAACATAATGACCTATGATTAAGTATTCACATTTTGAGGACATTTATCCAGATTGTTAAGAGTGAGCTTTGATAGGGTAAGGGGGAAAAAAGCAAGCCAGTGTACGGTCCTTGGTGACTGAGTTGGAGCATGGTGAAGTCTGATTGTTTACCAAAAAATTCACCTATTTAACTCCACCTTGGATCTGCTGAAACTTTTCCCCTTCCTGCTTCCTGTTGCCCTGGGGAAAGTTGCTACTACCATAGAAAAAGGGATTTTCTGTGTGTAACCCATGCATTCCATTCCAGGGGCAGGCAGAAAAAACGGAGAATCATTTTTCCAGCTTTCCACCTCCAGGCCACTAGCATGCTGTGGTAAGCAGTATTTTTCCTGTTTTTGAAGTTAAATCCCTTATCGATTGTTTCTTCTCATTTCCACATTTTCTTTCAGTTTGACTGAGGAACATTATATTATGATCCTTACAAAGGGACCAGAAGTGCTGATCTATTTTAAGGCCCATTCAAACACAGACCACCCACCTCTCAGTCTTGTGCTGTGTAATTTCTGGAAAAAATTCCATTCTTAATTTTGTGATTCTTACGCATAAACCATACACCCCCCCCCAACTCAAAAAAAAAAGTCATTACCATGGAAACTGGGGGAGTAAGTAACTTGGTAACTTTAATAGAAGTGCTCACTTGCTTTTGCTAAAGCTGGAATAACAGCTGTGCATTTACCAGGGGAATACAGAACTTTCTATCATAAAGTTGGCTACTTTTCTTTGCCAGGTGCTCCATAACTCTTCAAGAGTATTCCCTATACAGGAGCGGTATTTTCTGTATTAACAATTTAGGGAAATGTTTGTTATTGACATAGCAGTATGGTGGTTAGTTAAAAAAATTATACAATTAAGACAATTTATATTACCTTATGTGTCTATATTTCTTCCTTTTTTTCTATCTGAGGCTTCGAAAGGGCATCCTGGAGGGGTTTACGGGATTTGGTTTCCTTTATTTTTAATTAATCATTGAAGTGATTCATTATATGAAATTCAGAGAACAGAGTAGAATATAAAAAAAAGAAAAAAAGCCATCAACTCATAATCCTGGCTCAATTTCAGTTAATTTGATGTATATTCTCCCAGTATTTTTTCTTAAGCATTTTTTGTTAACATAGCTGCAATTATTGAAGGTTTCATTGCATTTGTAAAAGGAATTGCAGGGACACCTCAGTGGTTTAGGCAATTAAGCATCTGCCTTGGGCTCAGGTCAGGATCCCAGGTCCTCTGACACAGCCCCGTGTCAGGCTCCCTGTTTAGCGGAGAGTCTGCTTCCCCTTCTGCCTGCCGCTCCCCCTGTTTGTGCTCTTTCTGCCTCTCCCTCTGAAAAATAAAAAAAATAAAAATAAAAAAAGGAATTGCAGATTCCTTGTTTAAGTGGCAGGGGTACATGGATAAAACTGTTTTGTTCAGTGCTCTTTTATCTTTATTTTTTTAGCAATACCATTTATCCAAGCTGTCATTCAACATTTCCTACTAATATATCTTACTTTTGTTTTAAATGGTTTTTTTCCCTGGTTGACATGTAAGGTTTATGTAATTTTGGAAATTTTTACCTGATTAAAAGTAACTTATTTGATTATAAATCTTGCTGCTAACAAGCAATCTTGTTAGCGCCACAGTGTCAGAGTTTGGATTTATCTGGAACATACTCACTGCTGTGACAGAGTGCCATAAGATGTAAGATGCCAAGAGGGCATAAGTGACAATGGGATGAGACTTCTGTGGAGGCAGTGGGGCAGTGGTTGTTCCTTCCAGCTCTCATGATAATGCTCTTAACTGCATCTTATGTGGTTGGCTCTGAAAGTGCTAGGCTGAGGATATGTGTGAATGGAAATTTCAGGGAACTGGAACATGCTGTAATCAGGGAAAGGCTTGTGAATTTATTTGAGCTTCCATCCAAATGTACTCTTATTTTTTTTTTTTTAAGATTTTACTTATTTATTTGACAGACAGATCACAAGTAGGCAGAGAGGCAGGCAGAGAGAGAGGGGGAAGCAGACTCCCTGTTGAGCAGAGAGCCCAATGCGGGCTCTATCCCAGGACTCTGGGATCATGACCTGAGCCAAAGGCAGAGGCTTTAACCCACTGAGCCACCCAGGTGCCCCCAAATGTACTCTTTATAAGAAGACTAGTGATATAAGTAGCCATTCTCTCAGGATACTTACTCATAGATAGCATTTACTGAGTGTTTACCATATGTTGGGTACAAGACATTTACTATCTAAAGAAATCCTCTCAACAGTCCTATAAATTAAGTCTTGTTATTTTCACTTTAGCAATGAAGAAACTGAGTTACAGAGAAAGCAAATAACTTGCCCAAAGTCATTAGCTACTTAGTAATGAAGTCAGAATGTGAACTTTTGACAGTCTAACTTGAGAGCCCATTTTCTTAACAATGTTTTACTGTGTTCCTTCTGGTGGATTCAGATCAATAAAACTTCTCAAGACTCTGAGTGTCTTGTTATCACTCTTCCCTGAAAAAGTAACACCAATTACCAAATGCCAAATATAGAGAGCACTTGTCTTTAAGTCTCTGAAAAACAAAACAAAACAAACATAAACTCGAACATTTTGTAAACATTAAACTCCCTATCTTTTGTCTTTTGAAATGGACTAAAAGGATTACTGGATGTCTTCAATGGAAAATTGAACAGTTGTCTAAGCACACCATTACTGGTATCTGATTCTATAGGTTCTCTGTACTTCTCGTTGCCTTTGAGCTCTTTTATAAGTCTTATAAGGTATAGATAACTGATAGCTATGCAAATGATTGCTGTCCAAGGTCATGCAGGTGGATTTTATATGGGATTAATGCAACAGACTTCTCTCTACCTCCCATAAGCCAATTTTGCAACTACTTGCAAATTAATTTTAGCATACTTAATCTGTATATATGTGTGATTCTTTACATCTCATTTGAATCAATTGTAACATTAATGACTTCCTCATTAATGAATGAATGAATGAAAATATTTGACAGGTGTCCAATTTACTCTTGTATGAGAATTATGATTATGTCCTCTTTGAAAATCTCAAACTTCCTTTTCTTGTTTTATTCCAATCAGTTTCTATATTCTATACATTCTACTCAAATATATTTTAAACCTGTCTTTTCTGTTCCTTTTGCCTGATCTGCACCCTCATCATCTCATCAGTGCACTCTAGCAACAGTCTAACTGTTATGTAAATGTTTGCTGAATAAATGCATGAACACATAGGTTTGGGATCAGGATTATAATAGTTATTGTCAATGAAGGGAACAGCTGGGTTGGAAATAGCAGGAGATACCAGCACTCTAGAAAGGTTGATTTCAAAAATGTTTCTGAAATTTGGTTTCATTGATAATTCTTTTTCTGATAAAATTTTTTAGTACAATATGCATAATAATATAATTGCTCTTGCATTTAAAATTCAACTGGCTTTGTAGTGGCTTGATACCTGGTTTTATATCTTCCTCCTTCTCTTCCATTTCCTTAAGCATGACTGGATAACACCAAGTAGTTGTTCATCACCTAGAGCTTGTACTATTGGGATATTTAAATTAACAGTAATCCATTCAGTTGTTTCTTATATCTTAGGCGCAATAACAGGTTGGATTTGACTGGTGTAGTAGGAGATGGAGAAGGGGACATCATCAATATGCAAGATGTGCTTCGCTCTTCAGAGTATGAAATAGGTGATGGGGATGAAGGAGTGCCCTTGTGTGTGATGAACACTGGGTAATGTAAGGAAGTGTTGAATCACTACACTGCACACTTGAAGCTAAAATTACACTGCATGTTAACAAACCAGAATTTAAAGAAAAACGTTAAAAAATGTTTTACATTCCTCTTCCTCTAAAGAATACCTCTCAAAAATGTCCTTTGTCCAGAGTTGTTTTGTTGTTGTTATTGTTGTGGTTGTGATTGTTATTTTTAAGTGTTTCCTCTGGCAGGTGCCCACTTCAGTGTCTACTCTTGCATACTCTTGTGGCAACATAAACAGGACAAACCGTAGCCCAGAAATCCCACACATAATCTGAATATACAAATTCAAGAGTGAAAAAAAAATGCCCCATGTAAATCCATGAACTTCAGGATGATACCTTGAACTTCTGTTTGGAACCTAGAAGGCACATGCAGGGACCTTGTATGATATAAAATAAAAAGTCATAAAGAGGTGTCCACAAAGAACTTCTAAAGGTGGAGGAATACCCAACAATGCTAAGATGATACTGAAAGTATTCTCAAACGTACCTGTTTGCTGAAGTTTGACTGCACACAAAAAATGATTAAAAGTAATACTCTTTACTCAGAAGCCTTCCCAGTACTTGTGTGTCATAAAGAATAGGAGGCTTTAACATTCTTGAAAGCCTCAGGCATATTAAGTATGCCACTAGCAAAATATTTTAATTTACCAGGACCACAGACTAGAGAAAAAGAAATAGGTTTCCTTCTGTCCCTATTGAAGTTAAAACTACAAAGGTTATATATGTTTCCATTTTTAGCTGCCAAATTGTTACTATGTAAACATTGTTAAGAATGTCCATTTTTATCTAGCTGCCTTATAAAACAGATAAAATGTCAAAATATTCTTTTAAAACAATTTTAAAAGTCAGTAAAAATTTTAAATTGAGCAGCTTCAGTATTTCTAAATGGTACTTTAACACAGATACGATTCTTATGACTGCCTAAAAACAATTAGAATTTATGTAAATATCTACTAAAAATGTTTTCCTTTTTATCAAGTTATTATAAAATTATGTTTTAACTAATGTAGACCTATTAGCTTTCATTAAGAAAATTATCTATAAACTAGTGCATAATTACACAGCCCAACATTTTCTAATCTTTTACATATGAACTCCACATTGTAAAAAATTATTTTGTCCATTTTTGTATGATACGAAAAAGAGTGTACTTAAGTGAAAAAATTTCTTTTAAAGACTTTATTTATTTATTTCACAGAGCGAGATCACAGTAGGCAGAGAGAGAGAGAGGGAAGCAAGCTCCCTGCCGAGCAGAGAGCCCGATGCGGGACTCGATCCCAGGATCTCGAGATCATGACCTGAGCCGAAGGCAGTGGCCTAACCCACTGAGCCACCCAGGCGCCCAAGTGAAAATTTTTTAAATTAGCATATCAACAAGGAATAAAAGCTAATATTTACTTTCAATAATAATTTTAATGTTAAAATATTTAAAATGATAATATCTAATAATTTTTAAAACATATAGGGATAAGTTTAGATACCTCATTCAGTAAGAAAATAAAAAATGCTTAATTTCCTTTGAATTATGTAAGACAAAACCTACTTTGTCAAGAATAATATTTAAAATGAGGGGTGCCTGGGTGGCTCAGTGGGTTAAAGCCTCTGCCTTCGGCTCGGGTCATGATCCCAGAGTCCTGGGATCGAGGCACACATGGGGCTCTCTGCTCAGAGGGGAGTCAGCTTCTTCCTCTCTCTCTCTCCCTGCCTCTCTGCCTACTTGTCTGTCAAAGAAACAAATAAAATCTTTTAAAAATAATAATAATATTTAAAATGAAATATGTTTTATTTTGGAACTGAATATAAGTTAAAGACACATATTAATGTGTAACTACATGTTATACATCAAAAAGAGCAAAAACATCTTTCATGGCTTTTCAATTTTAGCATATTCTTCAGAAACTGTGCTGGTTTGCTTAAAATTTTTTTCCATTGATGAGGCAAAAACAGTGTTTTCAGGCTTATTTTTGAAGAATTTTCCACCAATAAAATAGTTTCTTTGGGGTATAGTAATTACATCAGAATACATGGATTACAAATTGTTTTCCCATTTCTCATTAATGGATTATAAACTAAGTTTTTGAAGTCTTTCTCTTGAAGAACTATTTAACAATATATATTCTGGATTTGGTGAAGAAGTTTCTACATTATAACCATCAAAGAAGCAGGCAGTTCTGCTTCTTGGTATGGCTAAATGATAAGATTGATTTATTACAGTAATGAACAATATAAAAATTGAGAATAAATTTTTCCATTGCACTATAATATATAACTCTTTTTTTTAAAAGATTTTATTTATTTATTTGATGGAGAATGAGTGAGAGAGAGCATGAGAGAGGAAAAGGTCAGAGGGAGAAGCAGACTCCCCAAGGAGCTGGGATCCCAATGCGGGACTCGATCCTGGAAGTCCGGGATCATGACCTGAACCGAAGGCAGTTGCCCAGCCACCCAGGCGCCCTATATAACTCTTTCATAAGAATTTTATCAAAATTTTTCCACAGATAAGATCATATCACAAACAATGAAAGCATTAACAAATCTCTTGAACCTGTCAATTTGTTTTATACGATATACAATCTTAGAAAATTTATATGAATAGCATTTTATCTGTACAAAATTATCCTTTCATTTGACAATTTTTCCCATAAATTTCTTATATAGTAACAAGCTAATTCAGAAATACAGATTATATCAGGGCAACCTAAAATATTCTGACATCTCTCTTTTTATAAGGCAAATGTATAAATCATTGGATTTTACAGGGGCTCTTTGAAAATTTCAAAGATAATTTTAATTTTGATTTAAAAAGACATCTAGTGCTTGTTTCAGCAGCACATATACCAAAATTGGAATGATGTAGAGAAGATAGCATAGCTTCTGCACAAGTATGACATGCAAGTTTGGAAAGCATTCATTTTTTTTAGCAAATATTCTCATACAAAGAATGAAGTTGAATTCTAATATTATACCATATACAAGAGATTAACTTAAAGTTAATCAAAACTGTTAGAAGAAAAATAAGGAAAAAGCTTCATGACATTGGATTTAGCACAGTGGTAGCTTGGATATGACACCAAAAAGCTATATAGACAACAAAAGAAAAAATAAATTGGACTATATCAAATTTTAAAAACTTTTGTGCAAAAAAACACACTGTCAACAAAGTGAAAAGGAAACCCATGAAATGGGAGGAAATATTTGCAGATCATACATCTTAATTAGGGCTTAATACACTGAAATACATAAAGAACTCCTACTATTCAACAACAACAACAACAAAATCAGATTTAAAAATGGACAACAAAATTGAATTGACAGTTCTCTAAAGAAAATACACCAATGGCCAAAAAGCGCTGACAAAATGTTCAAATCATTAATCATTGAAGAAAAATGGAAATTAAAAGTACAATGAGATATCATTTCCCAACTATTATGATAGCTGTTTTCAGGAAACAGAAAGTAACAAGTGTGGACAAGAGTGTGGAGAAAGTGGAACACCTGATGCTCCTGGTGCAAATATAAAATGGTACAGCCACTACGAAGATTGGTATGGTGGTTCCTTTAAAAAAAAGAAAAGAAAAGAAACAGAATTACCATATAATTCAAACCCACTTCTCAATATACATCCCAACGACTTCAAAGCAAGGTCTTGAAAAGATACCTGTACACTCATATTCATAGCAGCATTGGTGAAAACAGTCCACATGTCCATTGAAGGATGAGGGGCATAAACAAAACATAGAATACATAAGATGGAATATTATTCAGCGTTAAAAAGCAAGAAAACTCTGACACATGCTCCATGTGGATGAATGAACCTTGAAGGCATTGTAAGTGAGATAAATGAGTCACAATATGACAACTGCTACGTGATTCTACTTACATGAGCTATTTAGAGCAGTCAAATGCATAAAGACAGAGAACAGCATTGTGGTTGGTTGCCAGGAGCTACAAGGGAAGGAGATATTGTTTAATGGGTATAAAGTTTCAGATGGCCAAGATAAAAAATTCTGGAGATGGATGGTGGCAATGGTTGCACAATGTCAAAGTACTTAGAGTACACTTAAAAATGGTTACGATGGTACCTTTTATGTTATGTATATTTTATCACAATAAAAAAAAATGAAAAAGACACCCTAAAATTTTATTTTCCTGAATTTAGGATTTGATCTCAAGAAAGTAAAGTAAAGAATTATAAGAAAAGATTTGGTCATTTGATTGAGATAAAAACACAATTACCTGTGAGCAATGACAAGTTATAGCCTAACTACACATAAATCTAAGTGATAACAATATACAATAAAAAGAGAAAGTTACAAAAATTTTAGGAACTTTTGTTGTTCTGAAGAGAGGTACTTTTTTTGAAGTTATACAGAATATAATAAAGGTAGTATAAATTACAGGAAATTATTTTGGTGATATACAGAATTTCTGCTAAATTTTCAGATTACACAGAAGGCAAAGAATAATCTTTTATTAATCTTGTTAAAAGTGACTAAATATTTCAAGATCAATTTATATTTTCACATGGAGAAAATAAAATCCTAGTATTACATAAATTTAGTCTTTGAAAGTAAAGGGTATTAACATATACTAATAAACATCAAAATTCAGGAAAATTTGCTAAAATCTTAACATATTTTATCTGTTTTCTTTCAGAGTCAGATATTGTAAAGAATGGCAAATAAAATTCACTTTCATCAAATCTTCTATACCTTGTTATACACACTCAAGTTTTATCTTTCACTGTGTTTTTTAATATTCTGGAACAAACTGAACTTTACAACAAATCTATTCTGTTTTTCCTCAGAAAACATGCTAGGCTATCTCTCCTGATTGTCAGGGATTGTATTTCTCTTTTTCATTTTGTAAGATCTTATTTTTTCTTGATTTTTTGAGATTTCTTATATAACCCATAGTTTCTTTTTTTGAGGTCTACATTATATATTAATATACCATACTAGGGTTTTTAAAATTATTGTCTACATAGTAGGCCTTTTAAATAATTTTAACCTATCCACTGCAGGGAGGTAATATATTACAAAGGAGCATGAGAAAATTTGGGGGTTGATGGAAAAGTTCAGCATCTTTATTGTCAGTGATATCATGAGAGTTGCATATCTGTTAAAGTCAACAAATTGTATACTTGAATTGAGTGCAGTTTTTGTTACAAAAATTATACCCCAACAAGGTTGACTAAAAGCAGAATATACTAACAAGAAATACCTAGGAACTCTCCAAGTATTTGGAAATTACACTTCTAAATAAACTGTGGGGCAAAGAGGAAATTACAATAAAAACCTAAAATATTTTGAGCTAAAAAATAATGAAAAGACTCCTTATTAAAATATGCAAAATGTGTGGGGCACGTGGAGGGCTCAGTCAGTTAAGCAACCCACTCTTGATCTCAGCTCAGGTCTTGATCTCAGGATTGTGAGTTCAAGCCCTGTGTTGGGTCCACACTGGGCATGGAGCCTACTTTAAAAAAAAAAAAAAAAGGAGAAGAAGAAAAAAGAAAATAACAAAATGCGCAAGATACAACTAGAGCAATGTTTAGAGGGTCAACTATCATTTTTTTTTTTTTGGCAACTATCATTCTTGATGTTTATGTTGGACATGCAAAAACATTTAACAATATTAATCTAAGTTTCTACCTGAGAAGCCTTAAAACAAAAATTAAATCCAAAGTAAATCAAACAAAAGAAACAAGAAAGATGAGAGCAGAAATCAATGAAATTGGAAATTACCAACAATAAAGAAAATATACGAAGCAAAAGTTTGTTCTTTGAAAATATTCATATAGTTAATAAAGCCCTGGATAAGAGACAGGCTGTTTGTCTTCCTCTGGGATATGAGCAAACTTATCAAAGAAAATTAGATATCTCGGTGTTCTAGATAATATTATATTTTACTCTAAATATTACCATGACAACTATGGACATTAGTCTTTGCTAACAGTTTCAGGTAAGATTTTGGAGAATGTGAGGATGTTTACTGTGTGAACAGTGAAGGTAAATATATTCTCAGTCTCCATGCAAAGATATCAAATTATGTTATGCTCACAGTATATGAAAAATTATCCAAAACTTGGAAATAAAGCCAAGAGAGTACAGATATATTTTCAATGTCATATTGGATCATTATTTAATTTTAAAATGAGGTTTATTTAATTCTTTAAGAAAATTAAACTGGCACTTTCACCTGTGTTTAATTATTCTTCTTACTGTTTGATTAGAGCTCAGACATTGAAATTCATATTATCTTATAGATTTCTGTGTGATAGAAAAGTTAACTTCCAAAATGTGTTGTATTTTTTTTATTTCTCACTGTGAAGTAACCAGTTTTATATCTAAATCAGCAATTTTATTCTAACATTACTTTACTCAAGTGCCTATAAATGGATTGTTTCTCAGAATGTTTTTTAAAATAGCTTTAACATTTTAATTGCCAATGTTAGGAGACAATTCTCCATGGGTCTCTCACAAATCTGTGTGTCTTATGAGTAGAGGTACTAACTGCCTTTGTTCTGAATTATCTTTCAAAGAATGTTTATACAGTCAACAGCCTTGGATGATACATTTATTTGCTTGCAGAACAAATCACAGTTTTGCTTATAGCCTTGGAAGGTAGAGTCTCCCTCCTGAGCTGAGGGTCAGGGACACTCAGTGTGTATTACCTAAGCTCAGAGTTCCTCTCCTAGAATGCAACCCACTACATGTGCAGGTGTCACCTGTCCTTCTTTGTATCACCATGTAGAAAATTGTGGTTTGAAGAACTGGCATCAAATATGCTTATGCTTATGCTGCTTGCTATGCTGTAAATAGTAAATTTCTTTTTGCTTCTGACCCAGGCATTTTGCATCCCCTTCTGGCATCCATGAATCTACTGCAGGTAATGTTTTTGCTTGCAAGTAGGATAAAATCTCAGACCCCTCACAGTTCTTGACAGGCTCCTTATTATTTAAAAAATTGGACAAAAGGGGTGCATGGCTGGCTTAGTGGGTAAAGCTTATGACTCTTGTTCTCAGGGTCATGAGTTGGAGCCCCAGGTTGGGTGTAGGGATTTATTTTTTAAAAAAGAAGAAAGGGGCGCCTGGGTTGCTTAGTGGGCTAAGCCTCTGCCTTCGGCTCGGGTCATGATCCCAGGGTCCTGGGATCGAGCCCCACATCTGGCTCTCTGCTCAGCGGGAAGCCTGCTTCCCCCTTTCTCTCTGCCTGCCTCTCTGCCTACTTATGATCTCTGTCTGCCAAATAAATAAATAAAGTCTTAAAAAAAAAAAAGAAAAAGAAATAAACAATTAGACAAAACATTTGACTTGTGTTCATTCCATGTGTGGATGAGAACTGTGTTTCAATTCTTTGAACATTGTACTTTAACCTGTTGCTTGGTTATCCACTGAGATACCCAAGTGGACTTATCTGCTAAATTCAATAGAATGCCATCGTCCAAGAAGTGAACTCAATGAGTGTTTAGCCAAGGCAGGTTTTTTCCCTTGGCTCCTGTAGGGTTTCCCAATTAACTGTGGAAACACCTTTGCTGACTCACAGTTTCTACAGCCTTTCTCTTTTCTTTCTTCCTTCCTTTCCTTCTTTCTCCTTCCTGAGTTTTTTTGTATTTCTGGTGCTTGGCCAAACCTGTTGGTTACTTTCTACAACCAAGAGCAGGGAGGAGTGGTGTTGTAGGCTCTTGACTGTGCAGTCAGTTGAGCACCTTGTGTGTACATGAATTTAATTTGTGTGTAGCCAATAAATGTTTCCTACTTGATTGCAGGAATGACTGCTAGTCTGTTTGTACGGTCTTGCCATTCAGTAATCTTCAAGGGATGATGGAGATCTGTTCTTTGTCAGGTAAGAGACAACCAAGAATCTGGCTTGTTTTTCTGTTTAACTATTTGTGAACTCATACCAATTAAGAAAATATTTTTCTGTTCATTGGAGAGGAGAATAACCCTTTGATATCTGAACTGTGGAGTTTTTATGTTCTGTGTTTAGTTTTACTTGAGGTTGTAGACCTAAGGCTGCAACCTCTCTCTGTTTTTATGATTGAGGGAAGTTTTTAGCTTTTGGGGGGTGATTCCAGATATTTTCCTATCTCTAGAGGTATTAGTAAATTAGATTGTAAAGTTTTAAGAAAGGAAAGGGCTCTGTTCTGATTGGTTTATACAAGTTAATAAGTTACAATAATATATTCTATCTAATGATCCCAGAATTTCCAGAAATAAAAAACTAAATTTTAATATTTTATAAATGTTAGTCTTTTTTAAAAAACATTTCTAGAGGAATTTAGTTCAGAAGCACTTTTATGTAAAGAATCCAAATCCACATTATCAAGGTTAAATCTTGGACAAATCAGACTAGATCTATAATTTTGGGTTTCTCTACTTTGGCACTATTGATATTTTGGGCCAGAAAATAACAATTTAAAAAGATTAAACTCTTTCAAAAGTCATGTCTCATTATATATTCATTTAAACACAGTTTTATTTATTTTTTAACCCTAAAAATTTGTGTAAACAAAGATTATTTATTAAATTCATGGAAATAATGCAGGAAATCTTAAATATTTAAATGATGCAAAATTAAACTCCTCTTGTATTAAAATATTTTGCTAAAGATTTTTACATGTTAATAAAATTAGTAAGAAGACAATTAGTAAGAAGACAATGTTGACTACAAACTATAATTACTCCAATTTGTCCAAAGAATTATTTATTTAAGAAGAATATCTTTTCTTAATTTTTCAAATATAAATAAATCTCTGTATTAAAATATCAGAAAATTTAAAGACTGGAGTTTTGTCAAAAGTTCCCAGTGTTGAATATTTTCTTTCTGGCTCGAACTATGCCTATTACTAGAATTCAGTTAACTCTTTTTCTGAGTTTCACTCTTGGCAAGGGAAAACATACAAAAGAAGCACAGAAAATTTAATATTTCCCCTGCCTTCCCCCCTTTTTGGAAAGTCTTCACTTTGTATCTGCACCAGATATTCCCAGAATTTATACATAATAACAGCATGTGTATGAGCAGATTCATTTCCAAATTTTCAAAGGTTAAAAAAAGAAAAAGGAAAAGGGAAAGAAGCAGGAGGAAACCAACTTAAAACAGTTATTCTATAAACAGTTATATTATAAATCTCACTGTAAAAGGCTAATTACCTAAACTCTACAAGGAAAGAAAAAGGGTTAGATGAAAGAAACCCTATTTTTACACATATAAACACCAAAGAAAAAGCATTACAGCTTATTGAAGCAATAACTAGGGTCTTTAATGATTCAGTCAAACCATATGATTAAAAAGTTGGTACTTACTAATCACCAAAGTAGGAAAGTCTGAGACAGTGATCTCTTAAAATAAAAAGTGACCTCTTGTGCAGACAAACAAGTCAGAGAATCTGCTCCCACGGTTTTCTTCCTATTCTATATTTTTTCTTAAATGATTCATCTAGTTCATATCAGAAATATCCCAGAGTGGCCACAGATTTCTAAATCCTCCTTGGTGAAATTAGGCCAGTTAGAGAAATATGCACCTGAATGAAAGTGTGAAGACAGTAGAGGAATGGCCCAGGGTGTGAGAGAAGGAAGACCCGAGATGCCTACGACACTTGTAAACATCTGACTGATCAGCCACTCTCACAGCTTTGAGACTTCTGGCTCTAGGTAAAAGAAACTAAATTAGTAATTATCAAAGAAACAAAGGCAAGACTGAGGAAAGATCTTACCAGGTTTGAATAGGTGGTCCATGTAAAATGGATTCAGTAAGGATGCTGGCTGATGGGCCCTTCTGAACCTGTTGGCCCTCTGGGATAGATTGAGGGACAGACTTCTGAAGCTACCACGTGCATCATTTCCCCTCCAAACTTCGTCTTATGGACTCACAGCAGAAAGTGACAAGGACGAAAAAAGAACCAAGATATTATGTTATTGATAACAAATGAGTTCTTCTTCCAGATATAAGAGTTTTCAAATCTGACCAGTTCACCAAAGGATTCCTGAGAGGAATTCTCATTCCCAGGACACAAAATAAACTGTTTCTCAGAAAGGACTTCACATAAATCTGTTGGACTTGAGCACCAATGCAGGACCTACCTGACCGCTATAGTGGGAGAGACCCCTGAACAGGAAGTTCAAGCCTCAAGGGTATATGTGGTTTCAGAGCTGAGGGCCTTGGGTCATGTTGGCAAAGGGCTCTCCACCAGATCTTCTCATAGTCTCCAAGAATGTCAATGTCAATTCTCCAAAAGAATATCAGAAAAGCATATTGATCACACAAAGCTTGGTTTATTAGACTTACTGGAATAAGGGTACCTTCAAAGTCTTAGCAGTGTCTCAGAAGGGAGATTCCAAGAAACAGTATTTATAGGGTTTAGGTGGCTGGGTTTATGAGGTTTCAAACAAGTCTTTCATGGCAGGTAACTGACTATGATAGTTTTGACACAATAATTTCAGATTGGTGAACATGGTGAAGTGTTTTAATGAGTAAACTGTTGAAGGAGAAGCAAGGTGTTTGCCCAAGCCAGCTACCTACTATCCTAGTAGAGTTATTTATCCCAATAAGCCAAGTATTTGCCTGGACAAAATTAGTTTGCAGAAATGCCCTGAACAAATAGTAAAATGTACTGATTTATATTCTTATCTTCCTGGACCAGAGTTCTCTAGAACAAACAGTTGTGTCATGATGGCACAGGGGGCTGGAGTTCCCCGAACCTTTCTATACTGTGACCTCTGCTACGGCTTGTCCAGGGATCTATTACAAAGCATCATTGCCTTAAGATGATTTCCCACATAAAATTCATTTAATATTTTTCAGAGGGATAATTTTCTTCTGTTCCTTAGAACATACACTTTATTTAGAATGGTATATTATCTTTTACGGATCTGGTAATATTCCTGGCAAAGGGGATACTAATTGTTAATCCATTAAAATTAAATAAGTTTCACCAGAGCTTGGATCTCGAATTCTTTCAGACTTCCTGAGTACACAGGCCTATCCTTCCTTAATCGACTCCCATTTATAACTAGCAAAAATTCATCAATCTTCTAAGGCTAGTAACCATTCCTTCAGACTTTAATATCTTGCAGATCTTGCAGTTATTTACAAAAAAAATTTAGGTTAAGAAAAATTAGCAGTTTGCTCTTTTGAACTTTTGTAAAACTAACAATTTGGACATTTTCTTTCTAACATGACTGGTAAATTAAAAAAAAAAAAAGATTACAGATGACAGAATCAGTCCAGTTACTTCATAATAGGAACTATTCCACTGTTTTGGACTAAAGCAAAGATGTCTTTGTCAATTATAATTCAATAGAGCTGTCTGAATTGGAAGCTTAATATACATATTTCATTGCTTACATTTATTAAAACTGAGAAATTAAAACGTGATTTGACTTAGTAAATATTAACACATTTCTATAACCCATCCAAAAAGAGCCTTTTACTTTGATAAGTCAGATTAAGAGGCAAACATAGATGGGCAATACAGATCCATACAGAAAGTGATCCTGCCTGTGTGTCAGTAGAAGGATCTTAATAGTCAAGAGTACATCCATGGGGATGCCTGGCATTTATAGTTTATTTTATAAATATCCTCTAATATTTATGAAAATTATAGTCCCAGAAAATAGAACATGAAAAGAATGCAAGATACTGTCAGGTCAAAGATTTTTTTTTTTAAAGATTTTATTTATTTATTTGACAGACAGAGATCACAAGTAGGCAGAGAAGCAGGCAGAGAGAGAGGAGGAAGCAGGCTCCCTGAAGGCAGAGGCTTTACCCACTGAGCCACCCAGGTGCCTCCCACCCAGGTCAAAGATTTTTGAAGGTGAACAGGAAGATACTTAAATATCTTAGGAGACAAAGAAGTGAAAACCTGACCGAGATGATGAAGCAAGGGACAACGATCTTCCTGAGACTGCGTACTTTGGGAAGACAGGCTCAGGCACATCCTGAGCCATGTCAGTAAGCTGTTCCTGACAATCAGCACTCACCCACACAACTGTTAACAGAAACCTATGGCTCATTATTTTAAATGGAAAATCTTCAATATATTAACCATCAACTCAATGCCTCCAACCGATTTCTTAAAGTACAGGAAACCAAAGCATATGAGTAACAGACTCTATTATTAGGATGCAAAATCATTATAACTAAATGTTGTATCATATGCAGTAATGCCTCAATGCCTCTCTTTACACCATGAACATCCCAAGAGTGACATCTCTTTTTTTGGCTTTATGTTACTTTTGTCAAGGCTTCTACATGGACCCTGTCATTCTGTCAATTGTATTTGGATCTCAACCCAAGGCTTTTTCGTCTTGTCATTTTAATAAAAAATATTGCGTTGAGCTTCGGGGACATAAATATGCATTTTCCCCCACATAAACACCAGCCTAGAATATTGTTTTGAGAGAGAAAGTTCAGGGTATTATTAAAATCCAAGAGGCATCCTAGTGAAAAGATCTTAACCGAGGAGAGAATAGGCAGCTTATGTCTATTTTAGGAAATCTGTGACTTACTTGTGATTTAAATTCATGGACATGAACCCTGTGAAACTCTTCTCCATCCTTCTTTAAAGATATAGTGGTTATAACTAAGACTAAGTTTGTCACTATTGTCATTAAGAATTATTCTAGAATAACTCTGCCTGAAAAAGGAAGGAAATGCTGACATGCACTACAATATGGATGAACCTTGAGGACATTATGCTAAGTGAAATAAGCCAGCCACACAAAGACAAAGGCTCTGTACTATGCTGCCCATATGAGGTATCCAAAGCAGTCAAATACATTGCAAGAGAAAGTAAAATTGTGGTTGCTAGTGGTTGGAGAAGGGGAGAAATGGGGACTTGTTTTAACTTTTTCTAAGAGGAAAAGGTTGTGGAGATTGATTACATGTCAATGTGAATATGCTTAACACTTCTATAATGTACACTTAGAAATGGTGAAAATGGTAAATTTTATGCATTTTTTATGGCAGTAAAAAGGAACAAAAGAGGGGGAGAAAGAATCATTCCAGAACTTCAGTTTACTCAGAAGGCCTCTCCAAAAAAAAATTTTTTTTTTAATAACATAATTATCTTGAAGCATCTTTTCACCCAGGAAAAATAAGGAGTCTGTATAAAAATCTTAAGAAAATAAAATCCATGGTGTTAATATTTTATATTAAGGAATCCTGCATATTTGCTATGTTTTGTCATAATGTTTGCTTATTAGCCTTGTAATTCCATTTTCTAAAGTGTATCTGTATAGTTGATTTAGGTTTGTGATATTAAATTCAATTCTTAACTAAATTTATGTACATTCTTGAAAAACTTAAGATAACGTATTTATAAGTTTAGGTTATGAGACCATCAGAGTTAAGTAGTCAGAAAGACTCTTTAAGTTAGACGATGATATTGCTGAAAAGAAAATTGAACACTTTAATGTGAAATGTTAAACATAAAAGGAAATTTAATAAGTCGAGATATTTAAGGGAATTTAATATGGTTGTAAAATCCCCCTTACAAGCAATTGTAAAAATTTGCTAAACTTTTTTTTTTTCTAATTTGCTAAACCTTTAAAAAGAATTCAGGGTATAGGGTAAATTAAAAGCTTGGGAAAGAGTCAAGTGAATAAAATAGTCATTTAAAAAGAAACCTAAGTAAACGAGCTTTTCCACACAGAAAAACTGTTCTTGCAGGCATAGAAAACTCACTTTCAAGAAAAGAAAAAAAGAAACAGCTCATGTTCATGCTGATAATAATATTTACTGTAAAGAAGCGAGCTGGGTTGCAGCAAGCTAACAACTGGTCATTAACCACCACTGACAAAGTGTACGCAAGTCAGGTATCCTACAGAATAGAAATAGAACTACATTCAACGATTGCAGAGAACCAGTCTAAAAATGTAGATGTGGAGTATTTGTCTTCCTATTTGAACTGTATCGAACACTTCTTGGTAATTTTTAACCTCAGAGCTTTTACTCAGTTCTTTATTCATTAACTACCTCACCAGCAGGCAATTTATGAGTTGCAGGGTCAGCCTGAACCTGTGGGGCCAAGACTACCAGGAGCCTTGATAATGAGCGAGCTTATTCTCTCTTCCTCCCCGGGACAGGGTAACTTAGAATTCTGCTCAGGTGCAAAAGCAGTTTGAAACTGACTCTGTCTCCGGTTCTCAAAGATTTTCTCACAATCAAAAATAGATTTTCTTTGCTTTTTAAGTAATCTGCAAAGCACCCTGCTCAGTAACATGTACATTTAATAATTTGGGGGGAAGATAATAAGGATGACCTGGTGTGATACCATTTTAATGAGCCAGCTTCTCTCTGAGCTCTGGGCTTTGGTGAATCGGAGGCACATTTTTAAATGACTCAGAATCACTTATTGATCACCCTCTGTGTGTAGATGACTATGTTCGTATTATTGACAATTTAAAAGAATGACAAAAGGAAAAGCCTTGGACTTCAAAGAGTTTCTAGCAGCCATTTTGGAATATGGAACACTTCTGGGCGGGCAAAGCCAAGGCAACATGATGTAGCCATATGTCAGCTTCAGGGCACTGGGTCACACAGTGGGATAAGAGGAAAGGAAATGAGAACCAGAAATAGCCTATAAAAATGAAAGTGCCTCCAAAGAAATCCCCAGACCAATGGTCCAATGGAACATGTTGAGCAGGAACTAGAGAAATCCATCCGAAATTATACTTCTTATTAAGCACAAGACTTGCTCCAGCTGTAAGTTCAATGAAGATTTTTCAGATTAACAAAATAATAATGATAAAGATAAATCACCGGTCTCCTTGAGAGAATGAAAATACAAATGGACAATGTCAGACCATATACCACAATTCAGCTCTGCCCACAACCTTGACAGCAATCAGCCCCAGATGATCAGGACTTGGTCAGTGACTGCCAGTTCCCTCTAATGATTGCCCAGCATCCAACTCAGGACCAACCAGAGAAAGCCAAATACATTTCCTGAATCAGTCATGTCAGATGCCCCACTTCTAATTAGCCCCTCTCACTTTCCCATGCCAACAACCTCTAATCAGAGCTGAGGCCTACCCTATCTACACCCCCACCCACGCCCCATTATTAAGCTTCCTTGCCTTGGAGTCTCTGCCAAAGGCAAGCGATGGTAGCTGACCCCCACCTCCCATCCCTGCCCATAGCAATCTCTGAATATAGTCTTTCAAAATTCTTATTTGGGTGGTACTCATTTATTTCCACAGTTTTACTGGGAGCCTCACCTAGATATGATCTGCACTGGCTATTGCCACGGACCCCAGCCTTGGACCAGTTGCATTACCAATGGACACCCCTGGTGCCCTGCAGCTCTTGGCCTGTGGAGACCCAGCCTAAGTGGTAAGTCAACACCGGGTCTGAACTCTGCTGTCTTTGAATTGAGTCCCCTGGCTATTTATTCTCCATTTGATAGACAGACATTGTTATTGGTTCCCATTTGTTTGGCACTCATTGGAATCAGATCACTTTTTTTCATCTGTTTTGCTATGTTTTGTGTTTCTGCTCTGGGGTATACTGCCAGGAACTGTTTGTTAGAAGAAGAGAAGAAGGAGAATGACCAGTGAAAACAGGCCCAGGCGTTATAAGCCCATGGCTCCCGCTGACTTCACAGAGTCGTGAATTTCCCGCTTACTCAACAAGTGTCCATTTGGACAAACTCTGCAGAGCATCACCAAAACCCAGAAACTTCCCCTTCTGTCTTGACTTCTGGTCTTGAAAGCTTGCCTTTGATTCAGAGAGAGTGTTTCCTCTGGTTTTGTTCTGCGGGGCTGGGCGGGTGTTAGGGGTACAGATTAGTGGCTCTACCATCGAAGGCCAACCTTCCGGTTAGAAACCTGAAATCTTGAGTATGGGAATATCACATCTCTATTGACACTGCCAGCTCTCATGGAGTCCTCTAAACCAAAAGCTTCTCCTTTCGGGAACAATGTCTTCCTATGTATTTTCTCAATGCAATCCTAACTTATCTTTCAAAATGGCATAATGGGGCCTCCAATGGCTATGCTGGGGAACCTCTGATGTGAATAATACCATTTGAAAGGCACCTGAGGAAAGAGGGAATATGGTTTCTCAGGTCTAATGAGCAGCACATTTTGATTGGTAGGCAGAGACCTAAATGAAATTCTGAATAAAAAAGGTACTGAAAGAGTCTTTGGCCAAAAACAAGAAGCAATTTAACAAATTTAAGCAGAAACAAACGGGGCTTCTTTCCCTGGTGAATCCTCTCCCTCTGTGTCCTCCAGCTGCCTCCTTATAGCCAGTTCTCCCTCTTCCTCTTATCCCCTGATCTCTCTCCTTCTGCACCTCCCTGGACTTCTTTCTCTTCTTTCCATGGTCCAGATTTCTCTAAACCCAGAGAAGACTGATAGTTATTCATAGATGAATTATTTCAGGTTATGTGTACCTGAAATAGCCAGAGGTTACCTGGCTTATATGTACACCTATGTGTTGATCAGAACCTCAGATACTAAATTCTGGATGGCAGATGGTTGGATCAACTCAGAAAGAAACCTACAAAAATCCCTCTTTTGACAGTATATCTGAGAGTCAGAAAAAGGGTTAAAAATGAGATTAAGGTCTCCTAAAACCATGCCTGAAGTATTTCCAATAAAAATTGCATGGACACCACCATTGTCTGCCCAACCATTCTAGCCAAAGCAGGGAGCTCTGACATGTCCCACAAGACCTCGCTGACCAAGGGCATCCGAGTTGGCCCTGTGATAAAGGTTTGTAGCTTTGTCTCAAACAATGCCTGGGGAGACGGGCAGGATGCCAAGGCTGCCTTGCATTTCAATCCCCACATGGAACTGTCCACAGTGGTGTTCAACACCCTGGAGCTGGGCCCCTGGGGCCCTGAGGAGCATGGCTCAGGCATCTCCTTCCAGCACAGGTAGCACTTCGAAGTATTCCTTGTCACCACTGAAGAAAGATTCAAGGCAGTGGACGGTGGTGACTCCAAGTACCACCACTTCTGTTACCAGTTCCTGCCAGTGCGCAGTTGCCTCTTGGAGGTGGTCAGGGACCTACAGCTGGAGGCCATGAAGATCTTCTGAGCCATCTCAGGAGGGTAGGTGGGATGGCGTCTCTAGTGTTGAATGGCAAATAAAGTTTCAGCCTACATAAAAAAGAAAAAAGTGTGTGTGTGTATACACATATATGTGTATATGCAATGTGTATGTGTATACACATATATATTATGTGTGTGTGCAATATGTGTGTATACATATGTGTGTGTGTGTACACACATATATATCCATAACTGAATTATGGAAACAGAAAAAACATGAAACTATGGGAACAGGTCCTCGATCAAGATTTATGAGATCTAAATTTCCCTTGTGATTTAGTTCTGCTACTATATGTAGATGATGTCATACTTTATCGAGAGAACAAGGAAGCCTGTAGAACAGATCACTTGCTCCGAGCCATAGCAAAAAAGAGACATAAAGTTTCAAAAGATGTTAAAAATTTTACCAAAATACCCCCTTTTTAGGTATGCCCTAATTAAAAAGGGAAAAACACTCTCTTCTAATAGATGAAAGATAATCCAAACATATCCTACACCCATTGTAAAAAGACGGTTGAGGGGATTTCTAAGTTTCACTGGATATTGCAGACATTTGGTGCCAAAGAACTGAAGATCTTTCAGTACATTTGACTATAGAGGTGACTGAGCAATCCCCAGTTGGTGAAGATCTAGATCTCTTAGCCATCCCTGAATTGGTCAACCTCTCACAAGTGAGAAAATTACCAAAGGTTGGCAGGGAAGGGGACTGAGAGTCCAGAAGTCAAACCGATTATGGCCAGACCATAAGTGTAATCCTACTCTGACCCAAGACGTCTGCTGCAATCAGCCCAGAACGATCAGAACTTGGTCAGTGACTGCCAACTTCCCTAATTTTTGTCCTTGGTTCTAAGTCAGGTTGAACCAGAGAAAGTTAAATAATCTCCCCCAAATCAAGCACATGAGATGCCCCATATCTAGTTCGCCCTTTTCCCCACCATTTATACTCTCCTGTCTGCCTTTGAGTCTCTGCTAAATGCAAGTGACGGAGACTGACTGCCTTGATGTAGCGAAGTGAGTGAAAAACCCTGTCTAGTCGCACTTGGGTTGTCTTTGTTCATTCCCCATCCTCTATCCAGAGTTTTCCCGTTTGAAAAATTTGGGTTTCTAGCTGTGAAAAAGTTCATCAATCATACCTGGAGCCACTCTAAACATTATGCTACTTGATCTCGAACACCAGAGACAACACATCTGAGTAAAAATGTTATTTTGTCTTACTCTAAAATATATACGTCTATACATCTTTACATCTGTATGTATATAGAGAGAGACTCAATCATTTATATGTGTCTAAAGCTGTGTGTTTATCCAAAAATCATGGAGCTCTCAAACTTGATGGTTTTGGAGTCAAGCTAACTTATCCATGCTTGTCTCTCTTTAATAAAACCAGAATACAGTCATCCCACTTTCTAAGTCAGCTCTGACAACCAACCTTATAACCATAATACAAATCCTGACTAGTAAATTGCCACTGACTTCCCAGTCATTCCCACCAGCTGGTCTATTAAAAGGGTTGCTGGTAAGAGAAGAAGCTTGGGGAACACATTTTCCAGTCACCTGGTATTACAGACATGTCAAAATTACACACAGTTAAACACCAGCCAGCCCTGTAGGAAACTTAACATATCTCCATGTGTGATAGAACATTATCTGAGAACCAGAAATAAGCATAAGGGAGTAGAGTGTATTCTTTAAGCACAATGCTGGCTTGCAGTTCTGATGAACTTCTGATCGCCTGCAGTATTTTACAACTCTGTAGGGACAGAAATTAACATGCAGACTTTTGTCCAAGGGAGATATAAATAACTTCTACCTTGTATCATATATTGCCCTATAAAATATAAACCAGGAATTTAATACTAACATTCTTTCATTAAATTACCTCTAGATTCCTGACTCTTTAAATGCTCTCTGAACTTCTTTTAGCATCTTACTGATTCCCTCATTAACTGATGAGTTGAATAAAATCTCTGACATACATTCATTAGATATTTTCATGAGCATGATTTCACCTTTTTGAAAATTAAAAATTTAAGCTCTTAGAGGAAAGTTATTTGACTTTTCTTTTTAATTATTATAATATGATAATATATAATAATAGTTATCCTAATATTGAATCAACCTTGCATTCCTGAGATACCATAGATAAGATATTATGATACCAAATTTTATTTGCAAATGTTTGTATTTAGAATATTTACATTTATAATTATTAACATAATTTTCAGCAAAAGGGAAAATCATGACACTTGAGCAAATATAAAAATATGCACATGTTAAAGAAATTTTTAAATTACTTCCATATGACAGAACCAAACAGATGGTATAATCAGTTCGCAGAAAAAGTCAAATAATAGGAAAAATTATGTGGAGTAAAGGAATGTTGAGAGGAATTGCAAATGGAGGCAGAACTATTTTTTTCAGAGAGGGGAGAAAATCAATTAAGATCACTAGCAGACAAAATACTATTTATGCATTTATCAGTTACCTAAACACAGATGCAAAATAGCTCAAAGACAGTGAATAAAACTAGAATCTAATAACATGGAAGGATATGATATAAATGAAGCAGTTTCTACTGAAACACTCAAAAATTTTTGACCTAATTGTTGATAAAATGGGTCTGTAATTTCAATTTTTTAAGAGTTTATTTATTTATTTATTTCACAAGTAGGCAGAGAGGCAGGCAGAGGGAGAAGCAGGCCCCCCGCTTAGTAGGGAGCCCAATGTAGGGCTTGAACCTAGGATCCTGGGATCATGACCTGAGCTAAAGGCAGACACTTAACCGACTGAGCCACCAGGAGTCCCTGTAATTTCAACTTTTTATGTAACCGGCACTGCATTTTGGTATTGTATAGGGGGAAACTATTTCTTCAAACTCTCTATTAAAGAAGAAATTTAAGGCACATGGATGTCAGTGAAAATGGTGAACCATAAACCTCTAGGAGCCTGTATCTCCCAGAGAACAACAAAAGCCTGGAAAGAACTGTCAGAATCAACCTCATTGGAACTCTGGAAGACCATCAAAGGTTTGCAGCAACCAGAAGAAAGGCCACAGATACAGGATAAGAAAATTTTGTGACATTCTCTTAGCCTTGCCCTGCCCTTTTCCCAGCACAAGAGCTGTACAGATGTGGGAACATGGTTCCAGAGTGAGCCAAGCAGATCTTGTTCCTAGGAATTGTATTTTTCCCTCTTGACCTGTCGGTGGGTTTCCTGAAGGACCCATGTAAGGAGCCTGCCGTTGTTTCACCTGACTTGGAACCCTGTAGGTGGAGAAGCAGCTACATGAAAAATGTTTATTTACAAGACAGAAGGTCCAAAGAATGAGCCTCTGTCAACTGGACCAAAAAAGAAAAATTGGGACAAAGGAGGGACACACAGAAAGAAGGGATAACAACTTGGAGAATGAGAATCTTTGGAGACTAAGGGCTTTGCAAATCTTCTGCCTATAACGAGGAACCTAGAAAACCACACACTTGCCTGGGGTGGGATGGCTGCTCAGAAAAGAATGAAAAAGACCGTAACGTTTCACCTCTGGCAGATCTTTAAGTTCAATGAAAGCCAGAAGCGAAGGTAAGTGAGTAAATGGACAGGCTAAGCAGCAAAGATATGCCTCCACACCGTGCCACTCTCCAAAGACCTGGAGAGAATTATTTTCTTCTTTGTCTTTCCTCTTTTCTTTCTTTTCTTTTGTTTTTGGGTCCAGAAGTTTGGTGGAAATCCCTGTCAAGCCATTAGTGAACAACTAAACTAAAGGAACAGAAACTTCAGAGTCAGACATAATAAAGAGTACAGTCTTTACAAAAATAGTTTAGAAAAATCACGAAAATAAGAACTAGAACCCAATGCAAATGAAACAGCAAAACTGGAGAGTGGGGAGAATGTAATTTCCAGAGTTACCAAATCATAATATTCAAAATGTCCAGTTTTCAATTAAAGAGCATGAGGCATACAAAGAAAGAAAAGACTATGGCTCTTTCCCAGGAAGAAAAACCAAAATGGACAAAAACTGTTCCCAAGGAAGCACAAGCACTGTACTTGAGTTGACAGAGACCTCGACAGATGGTCTTATGTGTGCTCAAAGAGCTAAAGGAAACCATGGGCAAAGAAGTAAGGGAAACCAGGAAAATGATATTTCAGTAAGTTGAGAATGCCAACAAAGAGACCGAAATTATAAAAAGGGGCCAAGGGGAATATTTGAAGCTGAAAAATACAATAACTGAAATGAAAAATTCACTGGAGGGATCGAATAGCAGATTTGAGTAGAGAAAAGGAAGAAGAAGAGAATTTAAAGGTAAGTCAAATGAAACTTTGTCATCTGAGGAGCAGAAAGAAGAAAAGGATGAAGAACAAGAAACAGAGTCTAAGAATTGCAGGACACCATCAAGCATATCCAGAAAAACACAATGAATATCTCAGATGACGAGTAGGGGGAGAGACAAGAAAAATACCTGAAAAATACTCAATATTTCAAGAAATAATGGCTGATATTTTTAATGTATAGATTTCCCAAATCTATACATCCAAGAGACTCAATAAACTCTGCATAAATTCTTATATTCTTAGTAGTCACTTTGGTTTTCTCTTCTGACTGCCTAGAAATTTTTGCTCATTATCTTATTTTTCTAATATTTGTGTATATATACATGTCTATGTCATCCATGCATTTAACCAGTTGCATTGACTGGTTAAATGCATGGATTATTGATATAATTATTGATTATTGATTATCTATTATTGATGCATGGATTATTGATCATTAATTATTGAATAATATTTTCTTTCTCCCACTAACTTTTTAATTTTTTTAAAAGATTTTATTTATTTATTTGACAGACAGAGATCACAAGAAAGCAGAAAGGCAGGCAGAGAGAGAGGAGGAAGCAGGCTCCCCACTGAGCAGAGAGCCTGACACAGGATTCCATCCCAGGACCCTGAGACCATGACCTGAACTGAAGGCAGAGGCTTTAACCGACTGAGCCACCCAGTCTCCCACTAACTTTTAATGCTATCTCTCTCTCTCCCCTCTCCACAATCTCTCTTTCATATTAAATATATACATAGATAGGTTTGTAGACTCTCTTGATCTCTGCTTATGTCTATACCAGCATCCTACCATTCTAATCAAGCAGCTTCAAGAAAGTTTTCACATCTAGTAGCACAACTTCTCCAACACTACTCTTTTTCACAAACTTCTTGGCAAGTTTCATGTGTTTATTCTTTTACAGTAACTTGAGAATGATTTTACTGAGTGCCAAAGTTAAATATCTTTGGGATTCCAATGGGCATTGCATTCGATGTATATATTATTCTGGGAAGACATGAAGTTTTCTCATCCTGGAAAATGTCTTTCTACTTAATCAGATTTACTTATGGTACTTAACATTTTCTCAAAAGTTCTTGTTCACAAAATATTATTTTTCTTGTTTAATATAATCCTACATATCATATAACTTTTCACTACTATGGATGCAGGACATTTTTCTATTTTAATTTCTAGTTGTGATTTTCAATATAAAAATTATTGATTTTTGCATATTTATTGTTAGCCATTTATTGAGTTCTTAAACTAGCTATACTAGTTTTCAAAGTTGAGTTTCTTGAATTTTCTAGAAACAGATTCATAACTATAAATCATAATCTCTTTTTTCAGTAGTGGTCGTTATGCCTTGTACTTCTTGCATTAGCTAAAATGTTCAGAAAAAAAAATTGAATAGTGGTGATGGCAGATACTCCTGTCTTTCTTCTGGTTTCAATGGCAATGCCTTCAGTGTTTTTCTATTTTGCACGATTTGTATTGTTGTTGGTTTCTGAGAAAACCTGTCTTTCTTGTTTCTTCTGGTTGGAGTTGTAATCAAGAAAGCTGATGAACTTTACCATATTAAAAAAAAATTATCAATTAATATCACTACATGTTTTTGCTTTTTGTATTTATAAATATTATATTCATAGGTCACCTAACTATAATTGTCTTTCTACTGTAAATTCTACTGCTGAGTAAAATCCCTTCTTCCCTTGCTCTGTAGGACCTAATTCCATCTCCATAGCCTACCTTCTATTTCCAAGATCATTAGCCTTTCTTACATATTATTATCTTTGCCAGGAATGCTCTCTCCCTAGTTCTTCACGAGTTGAACATAGTCTCATCCTACAGACCTCTGTATATCTCCTCAGATTAACTTTCCCTGACCAATCTATCTAAAGATGATTCTACTGGGTATTGTCCATTTCATTGATTGATTGATTTGCTTTACATCATTTTTTTTAAACTGTAATTATCTTGCTATTTCTTTATGGTCTATTTTAGGATCAACAGATTTTTTCCATTAAGGGCTAGGTAGTGGATATTTTAGATTTTGTGATCCTTGTGGGCTCTGTTTCAACTGCTCAGTTCTGGCACTGTTGTATAAAGCAATCAGAGGGAATGCATAAAGAAATAAATGTGGCTATGTTCCAACGAAACTATTTGCAAAACAGGCAGAAAGCCAGATTTGGTCCATAGGCTGGAGTTTGCTGACTCTTTTTTGTTACTTTACTTACTCTTCTTGTTCTTTTTTCAGTTATTAAAATGAAGATCAAGAACTTGAGGCATTTATTCAAGTAGAATTTTAGCTATGTTATTTTAGGTTTTTCTCTATTATGTTTTCCATTAATCTCTTAATGATTTTAAACTTCATTGTAAAATTTATATTTCTTTTTGAGATCATATTAGAATGTTTCCAGTCACAAAGCAACTAAGTTTATGTTGTTTGTTTGTTAATGATTTTAGGTTTTTCACAGTGGAAAGATCATTACTTTCTTCATTTAAAATTTTTCAAGCTTTTTATCTGCCCAATTTCAGATGATTTCTTACAATTGTTCTATGAATGTGAGGAAATAAGAAATATGTATAGTGATACAGATAGCTAGATACAAAATATCATATACATATACATATGTTGGTGATTGTTCTGTTCAAAACCTCTATATACTTAGTTATTTGGTAAATACAGTATTAGTGATAACATATCAGTTTCTATTGTATTGTTTATCATAAACATCATTTTTGTTTATTTTTCATTTTATTACATCTGATATTAATATAATCAACTTTTTTTAAAATAATTTAATTTATTTTAAGTAGGCTCCACACCCAGGGTGAGGCTCAAACTCATCACCCTGAGATCAAAAGTTACATGCTGCACTGACTGAGCCAGCCCAATGCCCCCATCATCTGATGTTTTAATTCATCTTTGCCTAACATATCTTTCTCCATTTCCTTATTTTCATCATCCATTTGTTTCTTATAGTCAGTATATAGCTAGATTTTATTTCTTAAACATCCTAAAAATCTTTTTATGGGGGAATTTAATTAAATCAATTATTCAATCTGATTTTGTTTTATTTAACTTATTTTATATTTACTCCTTAATTAATTATGTTATAGACTTGTTTCCCCTTCCCACATATTTCTTTTTTTTTTAATTTTTAATTTTTTATAAACATATATTTTTATCCCCAGGGGTAAAGGTCTGTGAATTGCCAGGTTCACACACTTCACAGCACTCACCATAGCACACACCCTCCCCAATGTCCATAACCCTACCCCCCTCTCCCAATCCCCATCCCCCCAGCAACCCTCAGTTTGTTTTGTGAGATTAAGACTCACTTATGGTTTGTCTTGCTTCCAATCCCATCTTGTTTCATTTATTCTTCCCCTACCCCCTTAACCCCCCATGTTCCATCTCCACTTTCTCATATCAGGGAGATCGTATGATAGTTGTCTTTCTCCGATTGACTTATTTCGCTAAGCATGATACCCTCTAATTCCATCCACGTCGTTGCAAATTACAAGATTTCATTTTTTGATGGCTGCATAGTATTCCATTGTGTATATATACCACCTCTTCTTTATCCATTCAGTTGTGGATGGACATATAGGTTCTTTCCATAGTTTGGCTATTGTAGACATTGCTGCTATAAACATTTGGGTGTACGTGCCCCTTCAGATCACTACGTTTGTATCTTCAGGGTAAATACCCAGTAGTGCAATTGCTGGGTCATAGGGTAGTTCTATCTTCAACATTTTGAGGAACCTCCATGCTATTTTCCAGAGTGGTTGCACCAGCTTGCATTCCCACCAACAGTGTAGGAGGGTTCCCCTTTCGCCGCATCCTCGCCAGCATCTGTCATTTCCTGACTTGTTAATTTTAGCCATTCTGACTGGTGTGAGGTGATATCTCATTGTGGTTTTGATTTATATTTCCCTGATGCCGAGTGATGTGGAGCACTTTTTCATGTGTTTGTTGGCTATCTGGATGTCTTCTTTGCAGAAATGTCTGTTCATGTCTTCTGCCCATTTCTTGATTGGATTATTTGTTCTTTGGGTGTTGAGTTTGCTAAGTTCTTTATCCATTTTGGACACTAGCCCTTTATCTGATACGTCATTTGCAAATATCTTCTCCCATTCTGGCCATTGTCTTTTGATTTTGTTAACTGTTTCCTTTGCTGTGCAAAAGCTTTTGATCTTGATGAAATCCCAATATTTCATTTTTGCCCTTGCTTCCCTTGCCTTTAGCGATGTTCCTAGGAAGATGTTGCTGCAGCTGAGGTTGAAGAGGTTGCTGCCTGTGTTCTCCTCAAGGATTTTGATGGATTCCTTTCTCACATTGAGGTCCTTCATCCATTTTGAGTTTTGAGTCTATTTTTGTGTGTGGTGTAAGGAAATGGCCCAATTTCATTTTTATGCATGTGGTGTCCAATTTTCCCAACACCATTTATTGAAGAGGCTGTCTTTTTTCCATTGGACATTCTTTCCTGCTTTGTTGAGGTTAGTTGACCATAGAGTTGAGGGTCTATTTCTGGGCTCTCTATTCTGTTCCATTGATCTATGTGTCTGTTTTTGTGCCAGTGCCATGCTGTCTTGATGATGACAGCTTTGTAATAGAGCTTGAAGTCTGGAATTGTGATGCCACCAACTTTGGCTTTCTTTTTCAATATTCCTTTGGCTATTCGAGGTCTTTTGTGGTTCCATATAAATTTTAGGTTTATTTGTTCCATTTCTTTGAAAAAAAGAAAAAGGATGGTATTTTGAGAGGAATTGCATTAAATGTGTAGACTGCTTTAGGTAGCATAGACATTTTCACAATATTTGTTCTTCCAATCCAGGAGCATGGAACATTTTTCCATTTCTTTGTGTCTTCCTCAATTTCTTTCATGAGTACTTTATAGTTTTCTGAGTATAGATTCTTAGCCTCTTTGGTTAGATTTATTCCTAGGTATCTTATAGTTTTGGGTGCAATTGTAAATGGGATTGACTCCTTGATTTCTCTTTCTTCTGTCTTGTTGTTGGTGTAGAGAAATGACACTGATTTCTGTGCATTGATTTTTATATCCTGACACTTTACTGAATTCCTGTACAAGTTCTAGCAGTTTTGGAGTGGAGTCTTTTGGGTTTTCCACATATAGTATCATATCATCTGCAAAGAGTGATAATTTGACTTCTTCTTTGCTGATTTGGATGCCTTTAATTTCCTTTTGTTGTCTGATTGCTGAGGCTATCCTATGTATTTCTTACACCAAAATTTTTGAAATGTTCTTTTCCCTTAGTAAATTATTCTATTATATAGCTCATTTTAATGTTTTAATCAATCACATTTAAACCTCTAAGTTTCTCTGTTGGTCTGCCAGACTGCAATAATGATTATTGTATTGTTCTGCTTCACCTCTTTATTCCTTCATTCTCTGCATTGTTTTTGGCTTTTGACTTATTTCTCTAACTTGAATTTCTTTTCCAGTTTTATTGAAAAATAATTGACATACATCACTGTGTAAGTTTAAGGTGTATGCAGCATGATGTTTTGATTCACATTTATTGTGAAATTATTACCACTATAGATTCAACTAACATCCATCTTCTCATATAGACATAATAAAATGAAAAGTTGGGGAGACTGGGTAACCGGGTGATAGACATTAAGGAGGCATTTGATATAATGAGCAATTGGTATTATTTAAGACTGATGAGGGGCGCCTGGGTGGCTCAGTGGTTTAAAGCCTCTGCCTTCAGCTCAGGTCATGATCCCAGAGTTCTGGGATTGAGCCCTGCATTGGGCTCTCTACTCAGCAGGGAGCCTGCTTCCTCCTCTCTCTCTCTGCCTGCTTCTCTGCCTATGTGTGATCTCTGTCTGTCAAATAAGTAAATAAAATCTTTAAAAAAAAGTATTTAAAAAAAAGTCTGATGAATCACTGACTTCTATCTCTGAAACCAATAATACATTATATGTTAACTAATTGAATTTAACTTTAAACAATTCTCAAACAAAAAAGTAAAATGAAAAGGAAAACTATTTTCTCCTTGTGATGAGAATTCTTAGGATTTACTCTCTTAAGAACTTTCCTATATATCACACAGCAGTATTAGCAATAGTCATCATGTTGTACATTCCATCCCTGGTATTTTTTAATCTTATCACCAGATGTTTGTCCCTTTTGACAACCTTCCATTGGTTGTTCAAGAAAATCTTTGATTTCTAAGATTTTGTGAATTTTCCAGTTTTTCTCTTGTTATCAACTTATAGTTTTATGCCATCATGGACAGAGAAGATACTTTATATGATGTCAGTCTTCTTGAATTTGCTTAGACTTGTTTTGTGGCCTAACATATGTTCCAGCCTAGAAAATATTCCATGTATGCTTGAGAAGAAGGTGTATACTGCTTTCATTGGATAGAATGTTCTATATATGTCTTTGTCCATTTGGTCTATAGTGCTATTCAAACCTCCTATTTCCTTATTGATTTTCTGTATAGATGATCTATCCATTGTTGAGGGTGAGGTATTAAAGTCCCCAACTATTATTGTGTTACTTGTATTGTTTTTTCCTTGTTTTAGCTCTGTTCTTGTTTAGCTCTGTTTTACTTCTGTGAGTTTTTCTTTATATATTTAAGTGCTCCAATATTGGGCACATAAATATTTATAATATATCTTCTTGATGTATTGAGCCCTTTATTGTTATATAATTCCTTCTTTTTCTCTCTTTACCATTTCTTTTTAACTCTCAAACTATAGTTGTTAAGTGAATTATACAATATTATTACCATATTATGGAATTTAACTATAACTATATATTTACAATTATTCATGAAATTTATGCTACTTTCTTATGCTTTTACAATATCAGTTAGTGTTCTTTTACTACGACTCAAAGAAATTCCTTTGGCACTTTTTATAAGGCAGTGTTGGTGGTTATAAACTGCCTTAGCTTTTGTTTGTCAGAGAAAGTCTTTATCCCTACTTCATTTCTGGAGAATGGGTTCTCCAGCTATAGAAATATTGGTTGACGTTATTTTCTTTCAGTATTTTGAATATGTAGTCCCATTCTCTCCTGGACTGAAAGGTTTCTGTTAAGAAATCTGCTGATGGTCTTATGGAGAGTCCCTTGTATGTAACTTTTCTCTTGCTACTATTAAAATTCTTTTTTTGTTGTTTGTTTTTAACTTTTGACAATTATAATGTGTCTCAGTGTAGCCCTATTCATGTTCAATATATTTGGAATTCCTTGGGCCTTGTTGATCTGGATGTCCATCTCTCTTTCCAGGTTTGGGAAGTTTTCAGCTGTAATTGCTTTAAATATACTTTCTATTTATTTCTTTCTCTCCTCCACTGGGAATTCCCCTAATGTGCATATTGCTTTTTAACTTGTGTTCCATTATTCCCACAGGTTTATTTCACTTCTTTTCATTATTTGTTTGTTTGTTTTGCTCCTCTGACTGGATAATTTCCAGTGTCTTATCTTCCAGGTCACTTATGCTTTTTTCTGAATGGTTGAGTCTGCTTTTGAAACTCTATTGAATTCTACAGTTCAGTGGCATTTTTTCAACTCTAGGACTTGTTTGTTTGTGATGGTTGCTCTTTCCTTGTTGAACTTCTCAGTTTGTTTGTTTTCCTAATTTTGTTTGTTTATTTATCTATGGCTTGTGGGGTTTTTTGGTTATTTTTTGGAGTTCTTGTAGTTTATTAAACTTCCATAAGAGGATTATTCTTAATTCTTCGTCTGACAGTTCATAGGTCTTCCTTTCTTTAGGGCCAGTAATTGGTGCTTTATTAGTTTACATTGATTGTATCTTATTTACTTGATTTTTCATGATCATTGATTCCTTATTGCCTATGCTCATTTGGAAAATCAGGCTCTTCTTCCAGACTTCACAGATTTGCTTTGACAGAGACAGTTCTTCACCTTTCACCTCAGTTTGGATTTCTGGGTGTATCTACTGATCATGCCCCTAAGTAGGTGGGTCCTTCTATTATGGTCTGTTTTGGAGTGAGGCAACTGTTCAAGCTCCAAGGATGGGATGCATGTCTGCCACTGGCTGAGAACAGTTGGATTGGACTTACACCTTGGTTCTCTACCCAGGTGAGGCTGTATGATGGGCTTCACAATTGCCTTGATTCTCTGGCCAGGCTTACTAAATGGTTGGAATTGGGTACTATGTACAATAGTAGAAGAGGTTATGAATTAGCTTCCCTGACTTGGTAAGGACAGGGCCCAGAGATTATTGTTTGGGGACCCAAACAGGCCGAGTGTACACTGAATTCCCTGTTAAGGAAAGGCCAATAGTTTTGCCCAACAGACAGGGGAAGCCATGAGTAGTGCTCTCTGCTGAAGTGCAGCCATACATAGGACTGTTAAATGGGCTATGTGGCTTCCCCCATGCTCTGGTTAGGTTCCCTGATCAGGCTGAAGGCTCTGTTCAGTAATGAGTGAGGCTGTGAATTAGATTCTCCGGCTGGAAACAGTGGGAAAAGCAACTCTTAAACCAATAAAGCTCTTTGTTTGCTATCTTAACTGGAGCCAATCTGCCGTCCAAGATCCCTGACCAAACAGGGCCACTGGCTTTGTTCTGCAAACTATTGGCTCTGCCCACCCACTTCTTGGCTTGCATGCCCCTGGGCTGCACAGCTTCCAGGAGTTACTGTCAGCCCTCCTTGTCAGATGGGGCTGCAAAATACTCTTCACAGTGGCTGTGATTCAGCTCCTTCCCTGGGTGAGAGGAAAAGGAGTGGCTCTAGGCTACTCTCAAACTGGCTGTCTGCTTGGGAGGGGCTGGGAGCTATCTTCAGTCTTCAGCAAGGAATTAATGCCAAGCCTTTGCATATCAGAGGA
This sequence comes from Mustela putorius furo, assembly GCF_011764305.1. Lineage (NCBI taxonomy): Eukaryota > Metazoa > Chordata > Mammalia > Carnivora > Mustelidae > Mustela > Mustela putorius. The sequence continues at coordinate 37,740,903 of NW_025421998.1, forward strand.
ATATACCATGCCTGGTACTAGGAGCTTTACTCTGGAACCAATCAGTTCTGCTCATTCACCTATGGGCTTGAGCACCCCTGGGCTGCACAGCTTTCAGAGCTGTTCCCAGCCCTTCTGATCAGATGGGGCCAGAAGACACTCTCTACAGAGGGTGGGGCTGTGATTTAGTTCCCTACCTGGGTGTGTCCAAACTGGGTTTAAGAGCCTGTGAAACTTTTTTGAAGGTCTGAATCAGGCAGATCTGCACCTAGCCAAGTTCCCTGGTCAGGGTGTGCTCCTGACTCAGCTCTGTGAATACCAAGCTGCTGGCTGAAATCAGCCAAGATACATGTGCTGGTTGTTGCAAGCCCTTTGCCTCCTTCTTTGTCAGTTAGATTCACTGTGGTTGAACCCTACTGATTCCCCTGGAATCCTGTGGTGCAAGAGCAGAGTGGGGGCTCCCACAAAATATCCCACCATGCTGGGAGTCTGGTTTATCCCCTGGGTTCTCTTTTCCCACTGGAGGAACTGAAGGCTCAGAGGAGACCTCTCCACATAGTGCAGCTTTGGTTTCAGGGGAAGGGCGATGTGGTCAATGTTGTTCCTTTTCTTATGCTTCTAGGGCAGACTGTCTTGGTCTCTGAATCTCTGAGAGTGCTTCAGCCTCACCCCCGTGCCCTAGGATTCTGTCACTGGTGTTTTATTCCTGAGTAGTTGTTAGTTGTTCTTGTGCAAAGTCAGGAGCAACCTATGTCCCCGTCTTGATGTCACTCTCTCTGCTTTTTCTGATAATGGGATTGCTAGTCTTTGACAGAGCATGTTATAAAGCAGAGCAGTGGAGGCAAAATATCCAGTCTGATAATTCTCAAGGTCTCTTAGATATTCTAAATGACTATAGAAAGAATGAACTAATGAGGGGGGTGAGTACGGGGAGAAGAATTTCCTCCCTCAGAAAATATCTGCAATGAGAAGATGGTGTCCAGCCAATTTCCGTGTTGTTGACCCTCTTCCTGTCAGAGGACTGAGTCCATTCCCTATTGCATTGTTCCAGGGCAAAAGGTCAAGCATTCATTGGCTATGATTAGACTTGTTTAAGCCTTAACATCTGCTTGTAATTAGTATGAATCCTTCCAAGATTCTGATATATGATAAGTTCTGTTCCTTAGTTTCCAGAGCCATGTTTTTATAATGTGTGTTTTCATAGATATTTCATACAATTTTAGAGCATTTTTTGGTAATTTTTGAAAAAATAGCACACAATATTGCCTAACACTTGGGAAATGCAAAAGGGCCCCCCAAAAGAAGATACCCATAATCAATTCATATAGATAATCTCTATTATCATATTTTTAATATTCTAATTCTGAGTTTATATCTATTTTTTAATGCTAAAGTCAATCTGTTTGCAAATTGCTCTATATTCTTAAATGTATATATCACAAGTATTGCTCATTCTAGTTAATATTCTTCAATAGCATAATTTTTGTTGCTGCTTAGTATTTCATCAGTAATTTCCAGAGAATTATTTTCAAATTTATCAGTAGAGTTTACTAGTATTTTCTTTTTGCCTTTTAGTATCTTCTGGATTATGTCTATATCTACTTTCTCATTCTTTTTTTTTTTTTTTTTAAGATTTCATCCATTTATCTGACAGAGAGAGATCACAGGTAGGCAGAGAGGCAGGCAGAGGGAGAGGAAGGGAAGCACAAGCCCCCCGCTGAGCAGAGAGCCTGATGCGGGGCTCGATCCCAGGACCCTGAGATCATGACCTGAGCCGAAGGCAGTGGCCCAACCCACTGAGCCACCCAGGTGCCCCTACTTTCTCATTCTTAAACTTGTTTATTTATGTTCACCTTCCATTATCTTTTATTAGAGTATTCAGAAGTTATTATATTCATCTCTCTTTCCTTTAAGCAGCATTTTTTAAAACTTCCTTGGTAAAATTTTAACATATTTAACTAAACTAAAACATTTCACTTCAAACTTGTATAAAAGTTGATGAGTAAGGACAAGAAACTCCCACTTACCCATGACTCAAATTCACCAATAGTTTACATTTTGCCCATTTTCTGTATTACTTTATATAAGTATGTTATATGTAAAATGTATATCAAATGTTTTTCTACTGCTATTCTAAGTTACACTAATTTTTTCTGAAGTATTTTGGGAATAAGTTGAAGAGATGCCTATTTTCTCTAAGTGTTAAAGAATACTAAATGTATGTCTTTCCTAAGAATGAGGATATTTTCTTGTAACCACAGTGTAGTTGTTAAAATGAGGAAGTCAGACATGGATACACTATTGTTGAACCATAGTCTGTATTCATATTTATCTATGCTTCAGTAATGTTCTTTATTGCATTGCTTTGGTTATCATATCTCTTCAGTTTTTCTTTAGTCTGAAAGAGTTCCTCAGTCTTTCTTCATCTTTCTTGACTTGAAAATTTGAAGGGATCTGAGCAGTTATTTTGCAAAATGTCTCTCAATGTGACTTTGTCTGATCTTTCCTCATGATGAGATGTGGGTTATACATTTTGGAGGAAATATCACAGAAGACATATTGTGTCATTGTCAGAGCATGATAGAAGGAGTGTCATGACATTAATTTGGATCATTTGGTTAAGGTGGAGTCTGTAGGTTTCTATACTTTGGAGCAATTGTATATCCCGTTGTCATTAATAAGTAATTTATGAAGAGACAATCTGAAGCTATGAAAATATCCTGATCCTTTTCATTCACTAATTTTAACATCTCTTGATGACTTTTACTTCTATCATTCCTTCTGCATTTACAGATTCTACTGTAAGAAAGACTATGCATGGATTCTTATATTACTAAATTTGTTGTAATCCATTACTATATTTATTTTGATCTACGGCTGTTCCAGAATGACCCAGTGTGAGTCCCTTGAAGTTGTCCTCTTTCTTCTTTGTTTTTTAACCTTCAAATTATGTTGTTTTTTCATTAGCGCTAACAACTGTTTCCTGTAGTTAAATTTTTTTCTATGTGTACTCAAGAGTATATTGAATTGTTGATGTATAGGAGGTGCCTCATTAAATTTCAACCTTTTATTCAAAGGCCTCCAAACAGAATAATCTGGATGCGTTAAGAAATTTCAGAACATCCTGTTAGGTGTCAAATACACTGACCTTCTCTCTTGTGCTTCTTACCCTTTTAGTTTTTAGCACAGTGGCTTATGGAAAAGCATCTATTGGTTTTTATCTTTGTGATGACTATTTTCTTGTTATGATGTGGGAGGAGGCCCTCATCAGGTCTATAAATGTTCTAATACTGCCAATGTGTTATGTATCAGCCATAAACCCATATCAGCCATCAAAATTTTAATTTTTTTAGGGGCACCTGGGTAGCTCAATGGGTTAAGCCTCTGCCTTTGGCTCAGGTCATCATCTCAGGGTTCTGGGATCGAGGCCCGCATCGAGCCCCGCATCGGGCTCTGCTCGGCAGGAAGCCTGCTTACCCCTCTCTCTCTGCCTGCCTCTCTGCCTGCTTGTGACCTCTGTCTGTCAAATAAATAAATAAAATCTTAAAAAATTTTTTTTTTATTATTTAGGAACCATATTGCTCTCTCTGTTTGTAAGCTTGTAGATCTTTACATACTCCATGCTTTCATTTTTTAATGTTGATAGGATTATTATTTAGTTCATCCATGTAAACACACGGATATATGTACACACAGGTGACACAGTTTCTTCCTAGATTTCTGTGTCAGGTTTACAAGAAGAAATAAAGAAGAGTCCAGAACTACTTTTATACATTTATAAAGAGAAAGTCTCTGTCGATTATCATTCTTTGTCTGGAATTTTTCTAACCCTCTTTGCATGTATACTGGGATATAGTCTGTGGTGTCTGGTTCTTGACTTGGATTTTTAAAATCTGTGACTTAATTGTTCTGAATGAGCCTATTGAGAATGCCAAAGAGCCAGTATTTGTTGATGATTATGCTTCCTGTGGAGTCATTTCCAACCAATGCCCTGCCTGTGCTTTTCTCTGTTCAGTAGTGGAGACCAGGAATTGCAGTCCATGCTTCTGCTGAGGCTCTCCTTCACGCTTCCAACATATCTCTATGTTTCTTTGAACAGTTTCTTACTTCCATTTTCCCAAGGTAACTTGGTTGTTTTTACTCAAGAATGACATTCAGATACTAAGATCTGCATAGTAGGGCTGATCATTGGTCCTGATGCCTATTGCCTATAGTCCCTTTTAGCAGAGAGCTGGGAAATATCTTCATCTATTTATATCTGTATCTTCTATCTGTATTTATTTCTAGCTCTACATTTTAATTTCTATATCTAAATAACTGGAGTTTCATTTTGAATTCACCACAAATCACATAGGGTTCTCCTCTTTCTATATTTTTATCCCTCTGTCACTGTTTCCTGAACAGTGAGAAATCTGGATTCCATTGGCCTCAATACTTTTACCCATTTGCACAAATTCAGAGTACACAGACATTAATTTCAGAATTGTTAACTCGTACCACTGAGAAAAGTAAGCCTACTAACAGGAACCTTGTTCATAGATGAATTGTATGTATACAGTTCTGCACAAAACCCAAGTCTACAATTGATGAATTTGTGCAAGTACATACATATATATAATCCACATTCAGAGCTCCTTAGAGAAATGTCTGATTTTAGGGCTGGGGCAGGAAATAGACAAGATGAGCCTAGAGCATCTTATAATGCCAAAAGTTTGGAAGTCCTTAGAAAAGAAAAAGAAAAGAAAAGAATCTTAAGGGCATACAATATGGATGCATAAGCAAACTGAAAGATTTTCCAGTGATCAAAGCTGCAGTTATTTGAAAAAAAAAAATTCATTATAAAATAAAGTATAAAATAAGAATTCAAGGGGCACCTGGGTGGCTCAGTGGGTTAAGCCTCTGTCTTTGCCTCAGGGCGTGATCTCAGGGTCCTGGGATCAAGCCCCACATCAGCTCCCTGCTCAGCGGGGAGTCTGCTTCCCCTCTCTTTCTGCCTGCCTCTCTGCCTACTTGTGATCTCTGTCTGTCAAATAAATAAATAAAATCTTAAAAAAAAAAAAAAGAACTCAAGAGTCCATACTGATAGAACTAAATGACTGAATAAATAAATAGAGCTGAAGAGACAAATTTCCTATACAGAGTTCCAAATAATTTGTATAGATACTCTGCTGTCAAGAAATGGGGGCATCACCCCCACTTTAATGTGGATGTGCGTAGTAACTTGCTCCCAAAAGATGTAGTATCAAAAGGAGGGGGTAAAGTAACTTTACAGTGGGGAAACCTGGCAAACACTACCTCAGCCCACTGATGAAGGTTAATGTCAACAGCACTAAGTTTTACTAATAGTATGTATGTTTGGTTGAGATTAATGGAAATGGCACTCTATCTTTGTGGCCTTCCTTTCAAAGATCCATAGCTCGTCTAATGATGAGAAAAATACCAGACAAATTCCAATAGAAGAGACTTACAAAATACCTAACCAGAACTCCTCAAAACTGTCCAGGTCCTCAAAAATGAGGGAAGTCTGGACAATTGCCACAGTCAAGAAGAATGTAAGGAGACATGACTAACTGTAATATGGTGTCCTGGATAAGATCCTAAAACTGAATTTGGGTTAAAACCAGGAGAATCTAAATAATATATAGACTTTACATAAAAATAATATATCAATATTAGTTTATTGTGACAAATAAACTGATGTAAGATGCCAGTAAGGGGAACGGTGTGAGATATAAGGGAACTCTGTGGTAACATCTCAGTTTTTCCATAAGTCTAAAACTGTTCTGTGAAATGAGGTCCACATTTTTTAAAGTATGTGTTGAAGTATAAAAAGCCCACATGGCTTGGGATTGTGTGTATAAACTCTTAGCAGTCTAAAGGTCAATTGTATTGAGTTATGATTTATTATTCTTTCCTTGGTTTGTGATGTTAGCTGCATTCTTTTGATAAAATGATTCGGAGTTATTTACTTTCACTCCCTCAGGTGAAAACTTCCACGTCTGTTCTTCAATATGCTATTCGGTAACCTCTTATTGCAATATTTTTTAATAAAAATTCTTTTCAGAAACAATTCATTATGGAGTTGGATTTTCAACTTTATTAAGTGAAGGACATTCATTCTTCCCGTGATAGCTTCAAATAAATCTTGCATTCAAAATGCAGATCTCACATATATTACTTTTGTGCTCCGAAAAGGAAGATGTGCCTTGTGAGAGAAACAAAATACAGTGCAATATGGGACAGTTGTGGATCTTGAGGGCTGAATGTGACCCCGAAACAAGGACCAAATGCAGCATCATACAAATTATTCCAACAATGGCTAAACTGTAGCAACCGTGCATAAAGTAAAATAAGCAAGACAGAATAAAAGACTCAAAGTACATCACTCATTGGAAACATTTAGAAATGGGAACAATGTTTATGTAAGAAAGTTTTTCGCTTTTTTCAGAATTTCTCAACATGGCGTAAGGGGCATATTCACCCATATCTATATAAATATACAGCCAATCCTGTTCCTCTGTTTGGGGAATATTTATTAAGATTAAAGACTTATGAACATTGGGGAAGGTATGTGATATGGTGAGTACAGTGAAATGTGTAAACCTGGCGATTCACAAACCTGTACCCCTCCGGATAAAAATACATTATATGTTTATTTAAAAAACAAACAAACAAAATAGATCAAAGACTTTTCCCTGATATTAAAATTCTGTGCAACCCCAGACAAATTCTGGAAAGAAAACTGTTTTTCTGTTTGGATAGAAATTTGTATTTCATGTTGCTGTTAAAAGGGGGTAATTTAGTTCAGAATAGGGGGCTTTCACTAAAGCGTGACGCTGTTAGAACTACAGAAAGCAGCCTTTAGATATTCGGGGAAGAAACTGCTATCCCTGAAGAAAATTATACCAATTCAAAATAGGACAAAAGCATAACTATATGCCCTTTCAATATCCTATCAGAACATTGTCTAACACGACCACCCGAGGGTTATCTAATTCTCTAGGGGATATACCTTTGTTTGACTTAGTAGTTATGTTTGATTAGGCTCAGGTTCTGTGAATTGTGTGTCAATGATATGGATTTTTTTTTTCCAGTAGAAGTGCAAATGATTTCTCTTTGGCAGGAAAGATAACCCAAAATGTTGTAGGTTTTATTGCCCAGTAGGATACTAATCAGTTCTGTCTCTCACTGAGTATACTGATTTCAGCAAGTCTTTTTTCCTCACTGACTTAATATAAGTCAATTTCAATCAAACCCTCTCTTTCTGTATAGATGTACCCCTGTGCAGATTGATATGCACATATAGATACATAGTATGTATTTATAACACATATTATGGGTATATGTGTATCACAGACATTCTTTGAGTTAGTTATGGCCCTATTCCTTTTTTTTTTTTTTATTAATAACACTCTTATTATTTGTCTCAGGCGTACAGGTCTGTGATTCATCAGTCTTACACAATTCTAGGCCCCCACTTGACACCAGAGTATCTACACAAATTATTTGGAACTCTGCATGGGAAATGTGTCTGTTCAGCTTCTATTTATTTATTCAGTCATTTAGCTTTATTAGTATGGACTCTTGGATACTTATTTTATACTTTGTTTTATTAAATCCAATGTTTGTTTTTTTTTTTTTTCAAATAGCTGCAGCTTTGACCATTGGAAAATCTTTCAGTTTGCTTATATGTCCATTTTATATTCCCCTATGATTCTTTTTTTTATTTTTTTTGCTCTTCCAAACTTTTGGCATTATAAGATGCACCAGGCTCATCTTGTCTATTTCCCGCTCCAGCTCTAAAATCAGATATTTCTCTGACTGTGCTACGGGCAACCTTATTAGTAAGTCAAATACTGATGCACATTTATTCAACAGTTGTATGAGAGTCATGCTATAATAAAATGATTCAAAGTTATTTACTTTTGCTTCCCCAGGTGAGACCTTCCACCTCTATTCTTCAAGCCACTAAAACAGGTCACTGAGAAAAAGTTTATGCATAGATTCATTGGTGAGCTACGTTACTGCGACCAGAGTTCACCTCTTTCCTGTGGCCCCACATACCCTCATGTACTTATGATTATGAAGTGGCTCAAGATGGAGTTTATGAGCTGCCATACCTGCTGATGGAATAGAAGGGACTTAACTTTTGCAAAGCTGACCAGTTTGACTTTGTGATGGGTGAGCAAGTTGAAGGTTCCATAAGCTTTCAGAGCTTTTAAGCAGATAGAGAAAACGCTTTTGTTTAACATTTTGCACTTTAAAAAAAAAAAAGATTTTTATTTACTTATTTGTCAGCTACAGAGAGAGAGCACACAAGCAGGAGAGAGGCAGACAAAGCAGGCAGAGGGAGAGGCAGACTCTAGCTGAGCAAGGAGCCCGATGCAGGACTCGATCCCAGGATTCTGGGATCATGGAGGCAGCTGAAGCAACTGCAGGCAGACACTTAACACACTGAGCCACCCAGGCATCCCAACATTTTGCACTTTAAAAGAAATCCACTTCTTAATGAAAATCAGTATTTACTTAATTCTCATCAAATGTTATCTTTCAGGGGATGAAATAGATATTTATCTGTCGATTCTAAGGGGGGAAATAAATAGCTAATTAACATGATTATTTATCAAGTAGTCAATTTTATAAATTGTCCTTGTGGTGATACAATCGCCACAAGATCAAAGTACACTGAATAACTCAAATGCATAAAACAGGAACAGAATAACTACTGTGTTAAATTTTATTAGTCATCTAGACAAATTCATGAACAACAAATATTTGGCCTAGGAATAAATTTCCAAAAGATGATGGTCATCCTTGAGATCCTCCTATATGTACCTTCTGGGATGAAACAAAGAAATGTCATCAAAATATCTGGGCAGGGGTAACCAGTGTTGATGATGAGAAGCTCTTAATTGTTAGACCTTTACATTACACAGTCAGCATTTTACAAATAAATAGTCATGGAAATACGAATCCTGTCCCAGGGAAAATCTCTTGCTTTCCCTGCTTCTGTACATTTGTCAGGTTCTTACTGAATCTGTAATTTATGAGTAAGTGATATGGTTAAAATTTGAATTGAAGACTTTAATTCTACATTTAGTGTTTTCTCCAAAAGATGATAGTATCCATATTCTGATTTTGATTATTTTATATCAGCATTTATTAAAACCTCATTTCATCTTTCAGCAGATATTTTCAGGGTTTAATTCCATAGGAGCAGGATATATGCATATATAGTGAATTCTGAAATAGCTATGCCAACAAGAGCATTAGCATGAGAAGTGAAAACATCATACTTGGTGTACCATTTGAAATGGAGATGGGGGGGATGCCTGGGTGGCACAGTTGGTTAAGCAGCTGCCTTCGGCTCAGGTCATGATCCCAGTGTCCTGGGATCGAGTCCCACATTGGGCTCCTTGCTTGGCAGGAAGCCTGCTTCTCCCTCTGCCTCTGCCTGTGCTCGCTCGCTCTCTCCTTCTCTGACAAATAAAATCTGATATGGAGATGGTTCCCACCAACAAAGAAGTGAATGTGTATTTCCTTGTCCATTCACATTTATGTGTTTCATGACAAACCTCAACTTCTAATTGTTCCCCACATATTTTCTGTCAAAAATATTTTGTGCCACCCACAGCGGGGTTTCCCAAAGCACACATATTCAGAAAACTTGGGGGGTTATAATTCTTTCCTTTTTTAAAAAAAGATTTTATTTTTATTTATTTGACAGACAGAGATCACAAGCAGAAAGGCAGGCAGAGAGAGAGGAGGCAGCAGACTCCCTGCCGAGCAGAAAGCCCGATGCTGGGCTGAGCCTGAGCTGAAGGCAGAGGCTTTAACCCACTGAGCCACCCAGGCGCCCCAAGGGGGGTTATAATTCTTTAATGAACTATTATCTTAATTACAGAGACAAATTTCACTATTGACCAAAAGGGCAAAAAAAAATCTAATAAACCTTTGGGCTTTTCCATTACTTTAATAGACACACATAACACCACCACTTAGACAGTCTTCAGATAAAAAGGTGAGGTAAGGGCACCCGGTAGCTCAGTTGGTCAGGCATCTGACTCTTGATTTTGGCTCAGGTCATGATCTCAGGATTGTGAAATCAAGTCCCACATTGGGCTCTGAGCTGGGTGTGGAGCCTGGTTGAGATTCTCCCTTGTCCTCTCCCTCTGCCATCCCCTCTCCACTAAAAAAAAAAAAAAAAAGAAAAGAAAAGTGATGTATAAAAGAAGTCACATGGAAAAGCCAGCCACATTGGATTGGGGATTAAGAACCTCAGGTTCCAAAAGAGTTCACAATACAAGTGTGATAGGACAAAATTAGGAAACCACCTGGGAGTGTTTTCTTCAAATGGAAAATCAGAGGGCTGGGTTAACTTCTATGTCTATGTTCCATCCTTTCCATTTCATAATTCATTGACTTCTCTAAATTTGCCCATCATGAAAAATAAATTCCAAATAAAAGGTGTATGTTTATGAAAACATAAACAAGCATCTAAAGTTTGTAAGTATTTCTACTCGGGGGAAAAAAATTGTTGTCATAATTATATCTAGTTTTTACATTACTCAAAAAAGCTAAAATAACCTGATAATACAACTATGAATTTCTGTTACTGGAGAAGTGTTCAATTTATTGTAACATTACCTGTAACTATATCAAGTAAAACAAAATTGTAAATATCTCTTAAAGTTGGACATTCTGTAATATTTTTTATATACTGACTAAAAGTGTAACTATATTATATGACAAAGATTACAAAATAACTTCTGAAAATAAGCATTACACAGATCGTCACTATGTATCTAAGAATATATAAATACAAACTAATATGAATCATAACATTCACTTTTGAGTAAGACTGATGAAATCAATAGTAAAATCAGCTATATGCTGAAATGCCAAACTTTAAAAACTAAATAATTTGTTCATCAGTGTGACTTCTGACAGCTTGTCTTTTCCAATCCTCTCATTCTTCTTTCTCTATCAAAAAAATACATTCACTGAAGTATATCTTCAGAATCATTAATAGCCAAATCACTGTAGTCTGACTGAATAATTTGGCACCTTAGCTGAGCCTACCCCCCAACCCCCCACAAAAAAGGCAAATAATTTCCTGAAGAATTAAAACATGGCTCTTTCTATTAGTGTTGGCATTTCAGTTCTGTTCAGAGACCCTCTCAAATTTAGCTGGAGAGAGTTTCCATGGTAACTGAAGAATGTGCTCTGATGAGTCTTGAAACAGACAAATAAGAATCTTTGCTTCTTACAAGTGGGCAACAATTTAATGCTTAATGCTCTCTAATGCTTAATGGAAGACATTTGAATCTATTTCGGTTTCAGACAAAAGCTGAAAAAAAAGCCAGTTCTGTCAATTACACAAGTCTAAAAGGTAGATATTAGTAAAATTGAGGTGAATACAAGCTGTTTTATCCTTTTCAAGATATAAAAATGTATAGCAATATATTATTATCTGACATTAAATATTTTATACTACCATGAAGAACTTTAAAAATCAATTTTCTTAATCCAAGTAAATATATCACTTTCCATTGTCATTGTCAGTTTTTAACTTAATTACCTCCTAAGTAATATACAGTTTATAAACACTGCAAAAATTCAAAATGGTGTTTCATTTTTTATGTGGGATTTGTTTGCTTTTGGTAGAGAAAATTGGGGATGGGTTAATGGGAATGTACAAGTCAATATGTGAAGGAAAGAAACATTGTCAAACTATTGAGTTGAAAAATAGGTATAGCTTTTCAAAGTCTAAAAAAATAATCCAGGAACATAAAAAAGAAAATTAGTATTACTCAAGAACAAATTGTGGCCCTACTTGAAAATATCTCCGCATAAATTTGTGTTACAAAGATAATGAAAACAGATGAATCTACCCTAACCCAAAAAACAAAATCAACAAAAAGATTCTTTTTGTTCTTTAATTCTTTTTTTTCTTTTTCTTTAAATTTAAATTTTCTTTAATTTAATTCTTTCTCTCTTTTTCTTTAATTCTTTAACTCCCTAGGGAGGAATCTGTGTCTTAGTTGATTGTGACATTGGTTACCAAGGTAATGAGTATATCTGAGAGGCCCCTGGCTACAAATCCAAACTCTTGAAGACCTTCAGTAGAATCTAAATCAAACAGACCCTTATAATGGACTAACTTGTGTTCCCTAGTGCTCAAACACCTGAACCTTAGCAAATGAAACTTACTGCAAAACAAGGCAAAAATCAAGGTCATTGTTGAAGAATTTGCTTTAAAATTGCTTTCACCTCGACTCTCCACAAGTTGGAATATGTCAACCTCAAATCATTTAGAACCCTGTGACCCAGGAATTGTAACTGGCAAGATAGCCACTAGCCCATATGATGTATTTGTGTGATTTAGAGCGTATGAATGCTGGTGTTAGGGCTCACAGCAAGTAAAGCACATGCTGGACTGAAGCTACCCTCCACTTCTTCATCCAGACATACCTGTGCAGTATATAAATGGCACAAGGCAGCCCTGAGTATGTAGTCTTGAGTATGTAGTGATGAGTAGAACAGCCAATGAATACCAACAGAAAAGGAAAAAAAAAGTGACTGGGATCTGGTTGTTTTATAGGACTATGAGTATTTAAATAAATTTGATCAACATTCCTTAAGAACCTACTATGTGTCAGGAATATTGAGTAAGGGTTATAAGGATGGGATTCAGGAAGTACAAAAGAACTCTAAGGACATAACTACTTCTTCAAGTTCCTATACTAAGGCTTTTTCAAACCAGTCAGGACATCTGGCAGCCTAAGGCCACATGCCCAGGACTACCCACTCTTTCTGAGTTCCTGCCTAAAAATGCTTCAGGCTGTCAAAAGAATTTTCTGTTTGTTTTATTCAGTATCTGACAACAGGCCCCTGCCCCCACCTTTTTAGATCATTTCCGAATAAATAAATACATAAATAAATACATCTTATCATTGTAAATCCATCCCTGTCCCTTTGAGATACATCTCTCCCACAATTTAGGAGTGTCTTTCTCAAGAACCTGAAGCCATCCCTTTGAAATATAAATTTAGGGAGGGATAGGACTTCTTTCTCCCAGTCTCTGTGGGAGTATGTATCCTAACTTCAATAATTGCTAGCTAGGAAACACAGCTGGCCTAATTGCATTTACACTGACCAACCCTCTCACCTACTTTTGGTCATTTTTCACTCCCCCCTACACTGCTTGAACCCTCCCTTTCCCTACTCCCTCTTTCTCCCTTTAAAACATTCAGCCACCTCTGCACCAATTGTAATGGAACTCAGTTCTTTCCCCTACTGTCAGTAGTTCCTGAATAAAATGTTTTCTCCACTTTAATGTTAGACTATGTTTACCTTTGACAGATCTAAAGGAAATATTGTAGTGTGAAAAAAAATGTTAAAAAATAACCACCTGAAATTAATATTACATTTTATGTTAACTACCTGGAATTTAAATAAAAACTTAAAAAGATCATAAATACAGAATAAAAATGCTAGGATAGTACATTTAATTAATTAAATTGAGAGTGTGTGATATATGGTCTGCACATCGATACAAGTGATAATACAATAATATGTGAGAAGAAGGGAGACATCTATTGGGCAGAGGAGGAAGGCAGTGTGGTTGGAGTGGAAATTTAACTCAGCTTTATTATGCATTTGTATTTGGACAAGGGAAATAGAATTTAACTTAGTACTGACATAGGTTCATTTCATTCTAGAAGACATAAGCATTGCCATAACCATATTAATAAATCCCAAGATCCGTAAGGGGAGAGTTCTTACCTGATTGTTTATTCATACCTGCATCATCAATGTATAACATACAATGGTCTCAACAAAAATTCATTGAATTAACAAATGAGGTATTATTTAAATAAAAAGAGACTAAAGTATGTGAACTAAAAGGCAGCTAATGGAAACAATCAGAAATGAAAGAAGAGACATTAGAACTGATATCACAGAAATAAAAAGAATCATGAGACCATCGTGAACAATACACTAAGAAATAGGATTACCTAGAAGAAATGGATCAAGTCCTAGAAATACAGAATCTACTAAGAATGAATCACAAAAAAATAGAAAGTTTGAACAGACTTATAACTAGTATGGAGATGGAATCAATAATCCAAAACCTCCCAACAAAGAAAAGCCTAGCACCAGATTGCTTCATTGGGAAATTCCACCAAACATTTAAAGAAGAATTAACAAGAATCTTTATCCAACTCTTCTAAAAAAATGGAGGGGAACAAGTATCTCCAAACTCATTTTATGAGGCCAGCATTACTTTGAAACCAAAGCCAGACAAGGACACCATGAGGAAAGAATATAGATGCTGAAATCCTCTGGAAAATACTAGCAAACCGAATTCATCAGCACATTAAAAGCATCATCTATCTTGATTTATCCGTGGGACACAAGGATGGCTCAATATAGGAAAATCAACTAATGTCATATATCCCATTAAGAAAATAAAGTGTAAAATCACGATTATCTCAAGAAATAAGGAAAAAGCATTGGCAAAATTCTATACCCTTTCATGAAAAACTCTCACCAAACTACCAAAGTACCTCAACATAATAAAGGCATATATGAAAAGCCCACAGCTGACATAACAATGAGGAAAACGTTAAAGCTTTTCCCCGCTAAGACTGAGCATGAGGCAAGTATGCACACTCTTGCCATTTCTGTTAAACATAGGGTCAGAAATCTAGTCAGAGAAATAAGCTAAGTAAATAAATAAACAAATAAATGGCATTATTGTCAGACAGAAGTAAAATTGTCCCCTTTTTCAGATGACATTGTCTTACATATAGAAACTCCTGGGCGCCTGGGTGGCTCAGTGGGTTAAGCCGCTGCCTTCGGCTCAGGTCATGATCTCAGAGTCCTGGGATCGAGTCCCGCATCGGGCTCTCTGCTCAGCAGAGAGCCTGCTTCCCTCTCCTCTCTCTCTGGCTGCCTCTCCGTCTACTTGTGATTTCTCTCTGTCAAATTAATAAATAAAATATCTTAAAAAAAAAAAAAAAGAAACTCCTGAAGCCCCCACCCAAAACCTGTTAGAATAAATGGATTCATTAAAGTTGTAGAATAAAAAAATCAACATATAAAAATCAATTGAAAATCTATACACTAACAATGAACTATTTGAAAAGGAAATTAGGAAAACAATATCAAAATAACCAGTTTACAATTACCAAAAGAAAATACTTGGGAATAAACTTAACTAAGGAGGTGAAAGACTTGTATATTGAAAACTACAAAGCATTGATGAGTTAAATTAAAGAAGACACAAACAAAGGGAAAGACATCTCATGTCAGGGGTTGGAAGATTTAATATTGTTAAAATGTCCATATAATCCAAAGCAATCTATAGATTCAATGCAATCCCTATCAAAATCCCAATGGCGGGTTGTTGTGTTTTTGTTTGTTTTAAAGTAAGCTCTACACCCAACATGGGGGCTTGAATTCTTGACCTCAAGATCAAGAGTCACATGCTGTACCAACTTAGGCAGAAAATGGCATTAAAAAAAAAATAGAAATAGTAAAAAACAACTACATAACTCAGAAACACAAATAGCCAAATCAAATGTAAGAAAGAACAAAGCTATAGGTATCACACTTTCTGATTACAAAACTATAGTAATCAAAATAGTATGGCATTTGGATAAAGATAGGTATATAGGCTAATGGAACATAATAAAGATCCCAGAAATAAATTCATGCATATATGGTTAATTGATCTTCGACCAAGGTGACAAGAATACATAATGGAGAAAAGACGGTGTCTTCAGTGGTCCTAGGGAAATTGAATATCCACATGTAAAAGAATGAATTGGACCCTTAGAGAATTTAAAAAAAAAACCCTCAAAATAGATTAAAGATTTAAATGTAATGCCTGAAACTGTAAACATCCTAAAATTAAAAAAAAAAAAAATAGGGGAACACTTCATGACATTGGTCTTGGCAATGATTTCATGGATAGACCAAAAGTAAAGGCAACCAAAACTACAATAAACAATAGACTACATCAAATGAAAAGGCTTCTGTTCATCAAAAGAAACAATCAACAGGGCAAACAAGCAACCTACAGAATGGAAGAAGATGTTTGCAAACCATATATCTGACAAGGGATTGATTTCCAAAATATATAAAGAATTCCTACAATTCAATAGCAAAACAAAAACAAAAACCTAAAAAACTGATTTCAAAAATGAACAAAGAGCTTGAATAGCTGATTTTCCCAAAGAAAACATACACATGGCCAGCAGGTACATGAAAAAATGCCAGCATCATTGGTTATCAAGGGAATGAAAATCAAAACCACACTGAGGTATCACCTCCCACCTATCAAAAATACAGTAAGTGTCAGCAAGTAAGTGGAGAAACTGTAAGCCTTTGACACTGTCAGTGGGAATGCACAATGGTGCTGCTGCTATGGAAAACAGTATGGAGGTTTATAAAAAAATTAAAAATAGAACTACCATATGATCTATTAATTTCACTTCTGGGTATTATCCAGAAAAAATGATGTCAGGATCTCAAAGAGATATTAGCATTCCCATGTTCATTGACACAGTAGCCACAGTAGCCAAAAATGTAGGAACAACTTAAATGTTCATCAACAGATGAATGGATAAAGAAATGGTGGTATATACATACAGTGGAATACTATTTAGGTTTTAGGGGAAAAAAGGGAAATTTTGCAATATGCAACAACACGGATTAACCTCGAGGACATTGTGCTAAGTAAAATAAGCAAGTCACAAAAAGATGAACTGCATCATTTCACTTACATGAAGTATCTAAAATAGTCAAATTCATAAAGTCAAGGAATAGAAGGTAGTTGCCAGGAAGGAGGGGGAAGTGGGAGTTACTAATCATTGTGCTTAAGTTTCAGTTAAGCAAGATGAATAAGCTGTAGAGACCTGCTTTACGATATTGCACCTGAGGTCAACAATAATGTGTTGTACACTTCAAAATGAATTTAGAGGGTAGATCTCATGTTAAGTGTTCTTACCACAATAAAACCAAATTCAAAAAAGATCTGAGAGCATGTCTTGAGGTGCAGATAAATTCCTTGAATTCAGTTTGATCTTTTTTCAAGTTTGATTTTTAAGCTTCATTAATTAACATCATTGTCCTTTACTCAAAGGCTGTTTGGCTCTACTGCAGAGATAATCCAAATCTGAGAACTCTGATGCCTTATTCATTAGGAGGATATTTGACTTCAGCCTGTTAGAAAATAATGTGTTCCCACCTCCCTGTGAGCTCCAGGAGCTGTTGTGTCCAGTTTGGTCTGGTGGTTCTTCGTCAGAGTCTATACTTTCTTCTTGTGCCTTCACAGATCAGTATCTACTCAAAGACAGGAAGATTCAGGGGCTCCTGGGTGGCTCAGTGGGTTAAGCCTTTGCCTTCAGCTCAAGTCATGATCTTGGTGTCCTGGGTCTCTGTTCTGGGGAATCTCTGCTCAGCGGGGAGCCTACCTCCCCCCCCCCCCGCCTTCCTCTCTGCCTACTTGTGATCTCTCTCTCTCTGTCAAATAAATAACTAAAAAAAAAAAAAAAAAAAAAAAAAAAAAAAAAAAGACAGGAAGACTCTTCTGCAGAGCAACAGAACTCTTCCCTGATAGCTCCATCTTCTTCAGTATTATGTCCTGAAAACTGTAGCTCCCCTGACCTCTGCAAACTTTAAACTGTATCCTTGCCTCACCAACTCTACTAGGCTATATGCAGCTTTCACCTCAGTGTGCTGCTGAGTGAACACTGTCTCCAGCCAGTGAGCTCTAGGGCTTACTTTCTTTCTTTATCTGCTCTCAAGGATATGAAATAAGAATGAGCGCAAACTCCTGGTCATAAAGTAGGTTGGAAACAGTGAAATGACATTTTTTAAAAAAGATTTTATTTATTTGACAGAGGTCACAAGAAAGCAGAGAGGCGGGCAGAGAGAGAGGAAAGGAAGCAGGCTCCCTGCTAAGCAGAGAGCCCGATGTGGGGCTTGATCTCAGGACCCTGAGATCATGACCTAAGCTGAAGGCAGAGGCTTAACCCACTGAGCCACCCAGGAGCCCCAAAAGGACATGTTTTAAATATTTAAAGAAAAATGCATCAACCTGGAATTTGGCACCCAGCAAAATTATCTTCCAAAATGAAAACAAACCGAAAACTTTTAGACAAACAAAAGTTGAGAGAATTAGTTAGCAGAAAACCTGGATTATAAGAAATATTTTTAAAAGTTTGTAGAACAGAAGAAATACAATTCCAGAAGGGAACTTGGGTATGCACAAAGAAATGAAGACTGCCAAAAATGGTAAATCCAAGTACATGAAACACAAACATGACAGAACTATAAAGAAAAATAAATCCACAATAAGAGTTATTAGATTTTGACATGACTTCCTTAGTAAGTGTAGAACAAATTGATAGAACAATTGATAGTAGTTTAAAGAGCAAATAAAGACAAAAGCAGTAAAGTGTAAAAGATATGCACATGATAAACCTACTTGACCTAATTGATATTTATAGGATACTCCTTGCCATAACCACAGAATACATGTTTGTTTTCAAGCATAAGTGGAATTCACCAAGATAGAGCATTTACTGTCCACAAAAGAGGTCCCTATAAATTATATATCCTGTTCTCTATCTACAACAGATTTAAATTAGAAGTCAATAATGGAAAAATACCTGGAATGTGTTCCAAATACTTCCAAATTTAATAACACAGATCTAAATAAATATGGGCCCCCAAAAAATCGCAATGAAAAATAGAAAATGTGACTTAAAAGAAAATGAAAATAAAACATAATAAAATTTATCGACTGCAACTAAAGCAATTATTTATAGGAAGATTTATTGCTTTAAATCCTTATATTAGAAAAAAAGAACATCCTAAAATCTATTATCAAAGATTCCCCATTATGAAACCTTAAAAAGAAGAGCAATATTAAGCCTAATGTTAGTAAAAATGATCAGAATAAGAGCAGAAATCAATAAAACAAAAACGACAAAAAATTGAGAAAATTAATGAAATAAAAACCTGTGCTTTGAAGAGTAATAACATTGTTAAGTTTATGGCTGAATTGAATAGTAACAAAAAGATAACTCAGATTACCATATCAGGAATAAAAGAAGAGAAATGGCTAAAAATTAAACAGTCATTAAAAAATAAGAGATTCCTTTAAGAATGTATGCCTATAGTCTGAATAACCTAGATGAAGTGAACAAGTTCCCTGAAAAGCACAAATTACAAAATAGACTCAAGAAGACATGGAAAAGCCAAATTAGTTTAAGACTTTTCTAAGAAAAACACAAATTTACAAAACAGACTCCTGAAGCCAAATAGCCAGAAAGTCCTATATTTATTAACAAAATTAAAATTTCTAATTAATATCCTTCCACAAAGAAAGGCTCGCAGTGCAAAAAAGCAAGAAAAGGAAATAAAGGGGGCATAGAGGTCAGTAATGAAGAAGTAAATCTTTCTTCATTCACAGATATCATCATCTACATAAAACTACCAGAGCTTAAATCAGCAATATAGTACTACCCAAGTTAAGATACAACAACCAGGGATGCCTGGATGGCTCCGTGGGTTAAAGCCTCTGCCTCGCCCAGGGTCCTGGGATGGAGTCCTGCATTGGTTCTCTGCTCGGCAGGGAGCCTGCTTCCCCATCTCTCTCTGCCTGCCTCCCTGCCTGCTTGTGATCTCTGTCTGTGAAATAAATAAATAAATTCTTTTTTAAAAAAATCACTTTCTCTTTAAAAACAAGATACAACAACTAATCTTAATTCTCTATGCTATAAATAAATAATAAAGTAAATTGTATAAAATGATACCGTTTTCAATAGCATCCTAAAGCATGAAATACTTAGGAGTAAATTTAGCAAAATAACTGAAAGAAGTATGACTGAAAGTTACCAAACATTGGTGAGAAAAATCCAGAAGACTGAAATAAATAGATGTTTGTTAATGGACTGGAAAACTAAATATTTAGTTTTCCACTAATTGATAGATTTGATGCAATCCCAACGAGACCACAGCAAGACTTGTAGAAATTGCTAAGATGATTTTAAAATGTATATGAAAGAGCAAAGACCTAGAAGATCCAAATTATTCTTCTTAATTATGATGTTGGAGGAAATAAACTGCTTGATATCAAGACATATTATGAAGCTGTAGTGCATAAGTAGATAGATATAGATAGACCAATGGAACTGCAGAGAATCCAAAAATAAACCCATGCATCTATGGTCCTTTGATTATTACAGAGCTGTTGAGATAATTCAGAGGAAAAGAATCATTTTTACAAAAATGGTGCTAGAACAATTAGGTGTTTTAAACAATTTTGTTTTTTAAAACAAAACAACTCACACTTCATAACATACATGAAAATTGACTTGAAAAAGATCACAGACCTAAACATAAAAAAGAAACTACAAAATTTTAGAAGAAAATCTTAGTGATCTTGGGATATGTTTCTTTAACAGAACAAACAAACAAAAAGCACGAGTGAGAAAAGGAAAAATGACAAAATAAGCTTCACAACGTTAAAAAGGTCTTTTGTCAAGAACTGTGAAAGAACTGAGATTTCATCCAACTTGCAAACTAATGAGTTAGCCTCCCTTAGTTCCACGGATGTTGTCACATGAGAATCCTGAGTCAGAGCCTGAGTACTCGTGCCACAGCGAGTAGGTCACCATTAGCCTATTTCTACCAATTCTCTTTGTCCCCAGAATCCCACTTGGGTGCAGCTGATGGGCCCAGATGGATGCCTGAACAGACAGTGAGTTGCACTGTAGAGGAGGAACCCAGCGCTTAAGGAATTCAAATCTTTTATGATGAGTAATAGGCATGACTGCCCCTTGCACCTGAAGGAAACATTATCTTTATTACGTTGGACAGTCAGCATCCCTGCCCTCTGCACTGGAGGGCGACTGTCTCCTTCCTTCAAGACTGAGTGCTATATAAACACCCATTAAAACACAGTCCAGAGAAAAGTTCTGTAAGCAACTTGCTCACAATAAATGAAGAAACATGAGAAACATGCAAAGAATTGTCTCCCAAACTTGTGCTATTCCAAAGATACAGTTAAGTACATGAACAAGAAAGGCACATACAAGAAAATTTTTACAGGGCACACGGGTGACATGTTGTGCGATTCAAGATGTATGGAACTTCCACTAACTGATAAAAATACAAACAACACTACTTTAAAAATAGGCAAAAGATTTAAATAGATAGTTCACACAAGATATCTGAATGGCTACTCGGTATATGAAAAGGTTTTGAACATCTACTTGACAATTTAAAAAATAACAGTACTACCAACACACACAACAACATGGTTGAATTGCAGAAATATTATGTTGAGCAAAAGAAACCAGATACAAAAGAGCAAACTGCATGATTCTAATTTTACTAAATTCTAGAAGAGACAGAATTAATCTATTGTGACAAGAAGGAGATCAACATATGCTTTGGGGTTCAGGGTAGAGTTTAACTTCACAGAGCTAAAAGGATCCTTGTAGAATAATTGAAACATTCTGTATCTTGATTATAGTGGTGGTTACCCAGTTGTATACATGTGTCAAAACTCATTAAACTGTACACTTAAAATATGTGTCTTTTGTTGCATATAAATTATTCCTGCATAGAGTTTATTGAGGATATAGTCCAGTCACACAAAAGATGACTTAAAATAATAAATTCACAGGTAAACATTGTGCATGAAAAATACGGTGTTGGAGTTGCATACAGTGAAACATAGATTTAAGTATAATCATCTAGTATCTATACAAAACAGAATGCAGTTTTTTATAACTAATATTGAAAAGGTATCAATAATTATAAGAAAATCCAGTAAGGTATCTGGACACAAAACTAATATTCAACTCTCTTTTTTTTTTTAAGACTTTATTTATTTATTTGACAGACAGATCACAAGTAGGCGGAGAGGCTCGCAGAAGAGGAAGCAGGCTCCCCATTGAGCAGAGGGCCCAATGTGGGGCTCAATTCCAGGACTCTGGGATCATGACCTGAGCCGAAGGCAGAGGCTCAACCCACTGAGCCACCCAGGTGCCCCTAATATTCAAATCTTAATTGTTGGTGTACCTGGGGGGCTCAGTCAGTTAAGCATCTGTCTTCAGCTCAGGTCGTGATCTCAGGGTCTTGGAATCAAGTCCAGCATCCGGCTCCCTGCTCAGTGAGGACCCTGCTTCTCCCTCTCCTGTGCCCCCCACTTGTGCTCTCTCTCTCTCTCTGTCAAATAAATAAATAAGTAAAATCTAAAAAAAAAAAAAAAGCTTAATTGCTTTGCTATTTACAGTTTAAAATACAATGATGAGGGGTACCTTCATGACTCAGTAGGTTAAGTGTCGGACTCTTGATCTCAGCTCAGGTCTTGATTTCAGGGTCATGTGTTCAAGCCCTATGTGGAGCTGGGCTCCGCACTGGGTGTGGAGCCTACTTAAAATTTAAAAAAAAATTTAAAGAGAAATACAATGGTGAGTATTTCAAAGTAACAATGTATAAGCAAAAACTTGGAAATATACTTGGAAGAAAATACATCAAGGACATATATGAAAAAATATTTCGCAATTCCACGATGGAACACAAAGATACCCTTTAATAACATAAGACTGTTTTGTCTGACCATTGCTGCATTAAGAAAAAAAAAATACCCACCCCAAAACTAAGTGACTTAAAATATTCATTGGGAAATTTGCTGGGGTGTAGCTGGCCTGTGAGTAGCTTGGCTGGGCAGCTCTGCTTCTCCCTGGAATTCTGCAGACTAGTTGGGGTCCTTCTTCAGATTGTGGCAACTGGGATAGATCTGCTTGACCCAAGTCTCATCCTCCTCCTGGGACTCTAGTAAACATGGGTAATGTTCTCCAAACGGCAGTGGCAGAGGCTCAAAGAGGCAGGTCTATGACTCAAGCGCATTTCAAATTCTGCTTCTGTGATTTCTGCTAATATATCATTGACCAGTGCAAGTCTGCATGTTTAAGGACAAAGTCAATGGACAGGAAAAGATTACTCCTCCTAGGGAGGAGTAGAAGGGGCTGCAAAGTCACACGGAAGGGTTGTGTTGTGGACTGAAAGTTTGTGTCCCCATAAAAATTCATATGTTGAAGCTGTAACTCCCAATGCAATAGTATTAGGATGTTGGGCCTTTGGGTAAACCACCCTCTTTTGGGGTGGGTATTTTTTTTTTTTTAATGCAGCAATGGTCAGCCAAAACAGTCTTATGTTACAGTGAGATTTGTGCTTTTGTATGAAGAGGAAGAAACACCAAAGCATCATCTCTCTGCCATGTAAGGGTACAGTAAAAAGGCAGCTTGCTGCAAGCCAGAAAGGGAGGCTTCAAATAACCAAATCTGTTAGGACCTTCAACTCCAAGCTTCACAACTGAGAAATAAATGTCTGCTGTTTTTCTTTTTAATTAGTTTCAGAGGTAGAATTTAGTGATTCATCAGTTGCATGTAACACCCAGTGCTCATTACATCAAGTACCCTCCTTAATGCCTATCAGCCAGTTATCCCATCCCCCACCACCTTCCCTCCAGCAACCCTCAGTTTGTTCTCTATCTTTAAGAGTCTCTTATGGTTTGCCTCCCTCTCCGTTTTTATCTTATTTTTCCTTTCCTTCCCTGATGTCCATCAGTTTCATTTCTTAAATTCCACATATGAGTGAAAGCATATGGTATTTGTCTTTCTGTGACTGACATATTTAGCTTAGCATAATATCTTCTAGTTCCATCTATGTCATTGCAAATGGCCAGATTTCATTTTTGATGGCTGCATAATATTCCGTGTGTGTGTGTGTGTGTGTGTGTGTGTGTGTGTGTGTTTGCGTGTGCACGCACATGTGCGCTCATCTTCTTTTATCCATCCATCCATTGATGGACATCTGGACCCTTTCCATAATTAGGCTATTGTGGACTTTGCTGCTATAAATACTGGGGTACACATGATTCTTTGGATCACTATGTTTGTAGCTTTTAAATAAATACCTAGCGGTGCAATTGCTGGGTTGTAGGGCAGCTCTATTTTTAACTTTTTGAGAAACCTCCATACTGTCTTCTAGAGTGGCTGCACCAGCTTGCATTCCCATTAACAATATGAGGGGGTTCCCCTTTCTCTGCATCCTCACTATCATCTGTTGTTTCCTGACTTGTTAATTTTAGCCATTGTGACTGCTGTGAACAGGTGGTATCTCATTGTGGTTTTAAAAATGTCTGCTATTTAAGCCATACAGTCTCTAGTATTTTGTTATATCAGATGGAGCTGACTAAGGTTGTCATTAAAGGGATCAGTGAGAACAGGGCCAATAATGCAATCTACAAAATAAAACTAAACAAAACAAAACAAAACAAAAAACCACACACAAAAAAAAAAAAACCCTGGATTTTGGACAGAAAGAGTCTACAGTTGTGGTGATTGTTAAACATTTATACAAATTCCTTGACATAAACTAATTCTTTGACTTCTCCCACGAAGAGGGGTCCATGATCCTTCCATATCAACCTGGGGAAGGCTTTGTTTATTAGTAGAATGTGCCAGGAAAGATACTACCTGACTTCTGGGGCTTTGTTAGCAAATTTTCAAAAAACAAAATAAAACAAAACAAAAGACCTCAAGGGGCACATGGGTAATGCAGTGGAAGCATCCAACTCTTGTTTTTGGCTTGGGTCATGATCTTAGTGTCACGAGATGGATCCCCATGTCTGGCTTTGCACTCGCAGGGAGTCTGCTCAAGATTCTCTCTCCCACTCCCTCTGGCCCTCCACCCCAACTCTCTCTCTCAAATAAATAAATCCTTTCAAAAATGCCTTCACACTTCAAAATGATGATTATTGTACTGACTGAATTTGTAGATTTGCACAGTGTGTTCGGACACGTTTTGGCTGGAATGACTAAAATGTACCCAATAATTAACACCTACAATGGTGCTTACCTTTACATTAAAAAAAACAAATTTATATAAAACCCATCAACAAATGCAAAAATAGACTTACAACTTTGCTTATAGCACTCAGCTCTCAAACCACATGAATCTTAAGTAGTTAAGAATAAAAATAAAACAACTGTATAAAACCCATTTTTCCTGAATATTCTACAAGAAATAGAATATTCTATTCAATTGGGAGTTGGGAGGCCACGGGCCCGGGGCCACACTGTCAGTATAAGACAAAGCTGGAGGCAGATAAAGTTAAGAAGGCCACGTCCAGGCCAACAGAGTAAGGTACACAGAGCTGAGGTCATGAAACCACCGAGAGAGCTGGCGGGAGTCAGTATGGTACCATATGGAACCAAAGTAGCCTGTCCTCGACTGGAGTCCTCCCAAAGTTCTTCATCTTCACTGCCTTCAGAAAGAGCAATGCAGGGGCGCCTGGGTGGCTCAGTGGGTTAAAGCCTCTGCCTTCAGCTCAGGTCATGATCCCAGGGTCCTGGGATCGAGCCCTGCATCCGGCTCTCTGCTCAGCAGGGGGCCTGCTTCCCTTCCTCTCTCTTTGCCTGCCTCTGCCTACTTGTGATCTCTCTCTGTCAAAATATTTAAAAAAAAAAAGGAAAGAAAGAGCAATGCTGACATCCTGCAACGCAGCCAGTCGGCTCACCCTGAGAAGCTGAATTCCCCCATGCCACAGGTCAGCTGGCCAGGGCATGTGTGAGGACAAATGAGAGAAAGATGGCTGAATGGTGCCTGGAAGTTGTACAAAATTAGGGCAGCAGCGAGCAGAGCATCCAAAACAAAATCGATAGAACACAGACGCAGAGTTTGATGTAAAACTAAGTGAAAGAATGTGAGGGAGATGGGTAGGAGTGGACAACGGCAACTCAATTTGCAGGAATTGGAGTAAATGTATTCTCTTATTTTGTTTTGTTTTTAGCAAGACAAAGACATGTTGTCCCTGAGATGAAGATCAGCAATATGTAAGTATTGTTTGTAGATATGATAGCTTCCCAGGCAAACAGCTCAAACTTTCTATGTCAGCTAGTTCCTCTAAAACAAAATATAAAATCTATCTGCCTCCTATTCTCTCTCGCTCTCTGTTCAAGTGCTTCTTCCAGTTGAAAGAACTGAAAGAACTGAACTTCATTCTTGCTACCACTACAAGGTTTTCCTCTAGTTCAACACCTGGTCCAAATCTCCTTGACAGAGCTCTGCTCAATTTAGTCAATCTTTGGCCTGCTTTAGCATTTTTCGCCAATTAGCACCTTTTTTTGATGTTGCTTTGTAAGTATGCCTGAGGGTTACTAATGTGTGGGTTCTATCATTTTGACTAGACCATAAACTCTGGAGGTGAGCCTCCACATTTTTTTCCAGCTTTATTGAAGTATAATTGACCTTGTATAAGTTTAAGATGTACAATGTGATGGACACAGTGACACGATTATATATTGCAATATGATTACTACTGTAGCATTAGCTAACACGTCCGTCATGTCACATAATTACAATTTATTTTTGGGAAATATAAAATGGGCAGAAACAATTTAAGAAACAGAACATTTAAGGTAGACTCTCTTTGGCAATTTTTAAGTATGTGACACAGCATCTCCTAACTAGAAGTTTGTACTGTTTGACCAACAACTCCCTAATTCCTCCACCCCTAGCAATGACCATTCTGATCACTGTTTCTATGAGTTCAGGTTTTTTAGATTTCACAGATAAGTGGTATCGTACAGTGTTTGTCTTTCAATGGCTGACTTACTTCATTTAGCATAATGTCTTCAGATTTCATCCATGTTGTCACAAATGGCAGAAAGAAAGAATTTCTTTCTTGGGACGCCTGGGTGGCTCAGTTGGTTAAGCAGCTGCCTTCGGCTCAGGTCATGATCCCAGCGTCCTGGGATCGAGTCCCACATCGGGCTCCTTGCTCAGCAGGGAGCCTGCTTCTCCCTCTGCCTCTGCCTGCCATCTGTCTGCCTGTGCTTGCTTTCTCCCTCTCTGATAAATAAATAAAAATCTTTAAAAAAAAAAAAAAAGAATTTCTTTCTTTATCATGGCTCTGTGTGTGTGTGTGTGTGTGTGTGTATTTATAGTGTATATCTGCGTCTTCTTATCTACTCATCCATTGACAAACACAGGTTGTTTTCATATCATGGCTACTGTGAATAATGCTGCAGTAAACATGGGAGTGCAGGTATCTTTTCAACATCCTGTTTTGCATTTTCTTTAAAAACTTTTTTTTAAGATTTTGTTTATTTATTTGACAGGCAGAGATCACAAGTAGGCAGAGAAACGGGCAGGGAAAGAGGAGGAAGCATGCTCCCTGATGAGCAGAGAGCCGGATGCAATCCCAGAACCCTGGGTCCATGACCTGAGCCAAAGGCAGAGGCTTTAACCCACTGAGCCACCCGGGTGCCCCCAATATCCTGGTTTTATTCCTTTGGATATATACCCACAAGTAGGATTCCTGGATCGTATGGTAGATCTACTTTTAATTTTTTAAAGGAAACTTCATACTGTTTTCCATAGTGGCTGTACCAATGTGCATTCTCATCAACAGTGCCCAAGAGTCCCCTTCTCCCCACATCTTTGTCAACACTTGTTATCTTTTGTCTTTTTGATGATAGCCATTGTATCAAATTTGAGGTGATATCTCATTGTGGTTTTGATTTACACTATTTACACTTATCTGATGATTAATAATGTTTAACATTTTTTCATATACCTGCTGGCCACTTGTATGTCTTCTTTAGCAAAAAGAAAAAAAAAGCAAATTGAATTCAATAGCACATTAAAAGGATCATGATCAATATGTTTATCCTTGGGATGAAAGAATAGTTCAAAATATACAAACCAATGAATGGGATACCCCACATTAATTGAATGAAAGATAAAAATCATATGACCATGTCGATAGATGCAGAAAAAGCATTTGACAAATACAACATCCTTTCATAAAAAAACCCTCAACAAATTGGGTATAGAAGGCACATACCTCAACATAATAAAGGCCATATATGACAAGCCACAGCTAATGTCATACATAATGGCCAAAGCTTGAAAATTTTTCCCTGAATATCAGGAATAAGGCAAGGTGCCTACTCTTACCACTCTTACTCCACAAAGTACTGGAAGTCTTAAATAGATCAATCAGGTAAGATTAAAAAAAAAATTAAAATCATCCAAATTGGAATGGACTTTAACAGATTATTCTTTTGTGTTCACCTGACTTTAACAGATTATTCTTAAAGTTACTCCACAAAGTACTGGAAGTCTTAAATAGATCAATCAGGTAAGATTAAAAAAAAATTAAAATCATCCAAATTGGAATGGAAGAAGTGAATCTGTCTTTATTTGCAGATGATATGATCTTACCATATCGTATCATATCTATCTAGAAAATTCTAAACACTCAACCCAAAAACTGTTAGAACTAATAAACGAATTCAGAAAACTTGCAGGATACAAAATCAACACACATAAGTCAGTTGCATTTCTATACATTAACAACAAAATGCCTCGAAAAGAAAGTTAAAAAGTGAATGAAAAAGGACTCAAACAGTATATTATTAGTATAATAATAAAATTAAAATGAAGGAATTCTCATAAAAACAGCCAGAGAGAAAGTCCCATTACATTACAGTAATAGAAATAAAGCTGGGGTCCCTGGGAGATTCAGTCTGTTAGGGCTCTGACTCCATTTTGGCTCAGGTCATGAACTAAGGGTCCTGGGACTGAGCCCCAGTCAGATATTGCACTGAGAGGGAAGTCTGCTTGAAGATTATCTCCCTGCCCTTCTGCCCTTTCCCCCAACTCATGCTCTCTCTCAAATAAATAGATTTTTAAAAAAGAAAGAAAAAGAAAGGAAAGAGGGAGGGAGGGAGGAAAGGAAGGAAGGAAGGAACAAACAAAGGAAGGAAAGAAGAAAGAAAAACAAAAAAGGAAGGAAAGAAGCTCACAATTTTTCAAAAGAAACACTGGATGCAGAAGACAAGTGAATGACATCTTAATGTACCGAAAGAAAAAAAAAAAAACCACAAAACTAACAGATGATAATTTTATACTCAGCAAAAATGTCATTTAAAATGAAAGTGAACTGAAAATGCTCATAGGCACACAGAGGCTGAAACAATTGTCAACACACCCACAGGACAAGAAAGATTGAAAGATATTATTCAGGCTGAAATAAACTGATACCAGATGGAGGCATGTAACACGGTGGAAAGGAACAAAAAGTACCTGAAATGTAAACATGTAGGTGAACACAAAAGAATAATCTGTTAAAATCAGGAATAATCAATGTCTTCTAAACTTATACCAAATGTAGAAATGAAATCTACATTAGTAGCAGCAGGAGGTGATAGCAGCGTCTGATCCAGCCTGAACGACTGGACTCTAAGAGGGAAATGGAAGACATCCTTGAGACCTGAACATTTCCCCTTGGCTGGGGGGAGGCTTGGCATGTGGCATAAAGACAAGAAGTCACCTGAGAGATGCCAGTGTTCTCTCCCTCTGAGTGGCTTGCATTTTCCAAAGTCACACGTTGCAGGGCAGCTTTTCTAGTGAATATATATATATATATATATATATATATATATATATATATATATATATATAATGGGGAGACCATTCAGGTGTGGGCCCCATCCCCACACCACCTGGGTTGGTCGTTTTCCACTGATCAGAGCCCAGGCTAGGGGATCTCAGAAGTACATAGAGGAAGGGCAAGGAAAATTCCTGTGGGGTTTTGGCATAATTTTACTGGAATTTGGAAATCTTTTGTGTCTGAACACAAAGCATATTCTAGTTCTAGCTGGACACTCTGGGTAGTGGGGAGGGGTGGGGGTAAAGGGTAGGGGAAGATGCTATAATGAAACTGGTTAGTCAACGTTGTCTTAATATTGTTGACAATTCTGTACGTTTCTTTTTATGAATGTTTCTGTTTAAGCTCTTTCACCTTTGTTTAGAAATCCTTCCCTTTTGGGAGGAAATGTGACACATGTGGAGAAGCTTATAGGAAAGCCCCGCTTGCCCCCCCCCTTTTTTTTTTGCCTTTAAGCCTTCTTTAAGTGAAACATCTTCTAGATAATTAAGGTTGTGATTTTTACTTTCGCTTTGTTGTTAATGAACATTTGTCTTTCAGATGGGATTGTGTGATAATGTTTAAATGGCAAAAAAAAAAAAGATAATTTTGTGCAATTAACGAAAAGCTACTGCAAGCGAAATGAAATGTCTCTTGGCAAAACAAACTTACAACCCCGAGATCAAGAGTTGTGTGCTCTACCTACTGAGCCAGCCAAGTGCCCCGTATTTTGTTTGTTTGTTCCTCCTTTTTTTTTTAATAATTTTTAAAATTTTTTATAAACATATAATATATTTTTATCCCCAAGGGTAGAGGTCTGTGAGTCTCCAGGTTTACACACTTCACAGCACTCACCATAGCACAGACCCTCCCCAATGTCCATAACCCCAACCCCCTTCTCCCCAACCCCCCTCCCCCCAGCAACCCTCAGTTTGTTTTGTGAGATTAAGACTCACTTATGGTTTGTCTCCCTCCCAATAGCATCTTGTTTCATTTATTCTTCTCCTACCCGCTTAACCCCCCCATATTGCATCTCCACATCCTCATATCAGGGAGATTATATGATAGTTGTCTTTCTCCGATTGACTTATTTTGCTAAGCATGATACCCTCTAGTTCCAATCATGTCATCGCAAATGGCAAGATTTCATTTCTTTTGATGGCTGCATAGTATTCCATTGTGTATATATACCACCTCTTCTTTATCCATTCAACTGTGGATGGACATCTAGGTTCTTTCCATAGTTTGGCTATTGTAGACATTGCTGCTATAAACATTCGGGTGTACGTGCATTCCCACCAACAGTGTAGGAGGGTTCCCCTTTCGCCGCATCCTCGCCAGCATCTGTCATTTCCTGACTTGTTAATTTTAGCCATTCTGACTGGTGTGAGGTGATATCTCATTGTGGTTTTGATTTATAATCTCCCTGCCGAGTGATGTGGAGCACTTTTTCATGTGTCTGTTGGCCATCTGGATGTCTTCTTTGCAGAAATGTCTGTTCATGTCTTCTGCCCATTTCTTGATTGGATTATTTGTTCTTTGGGTGTTGAGTTTGCTAAGTTCTTTATACATTTTGGACACTAGCCCTTTATCTGATACGTCGTTTGCAAATATCTTCTCCCATTCTGGCCATTGTCTTTTGATTTTGTTAACTGTTTCCTTTGCTGTGCAAAAGCTTTTGATCTTGATGAAATCCCAATATTTCATTTTTGCCCTTGCTTCCCTTGCCTTTGGCGATGTTCCTAGGAAGATGTTGCTGCAGCTGAGGTTGAAGAGGTTGCTGCCTGTGTTCTCCTCAAGGATTTTGATGGATTCCTTTCTCACATTGAGGTCCTTCATCCATTTTGAGTTTTGAGTCTATTTTTGTGTGTGGTGTAAGGAAATGGCCCAATTTCATTTTTATGCATGTGGTGTCCAATTTTCCCAACACCATTTATTGAAGAGGCTGTCTTTTTTCCATTGGACATTCTTTCCTGCTTTGTTGAGGTTAGTTGACCATAGAGTTGAGGGTCTATTTCTGGGCTCTCTATTCTGTTCCATTGATCTATGTGTCTGTTTTTGTGCCAGTGCCATGCTGTCTTGATGATGACAGCTTTGTAATAGAGCTTGAAGTCTGGAATTGTGATGCCACCAACTTTGGCTTTCTTTTTCAATATTCCTTTGGCTATTCGAGGTCTTTTCTGGTTCCATATAAATTTTAGGATTATTTGTTCCATTTCTTTGAAAAAAATGGATGGTATTTTGAGAGGAATTGCATTAAATGTGTAGACTGCTTTAGGTAGCATAGACATTTTCACAACATTTGTTCTTCCAATCCAGGAGCATGGTACATTTTTCCATTTCTTTGTGTCTTCCTCAATTTCTTTCATGAGTACTTTATAGTTTTCTGAGTATAGATTCTTAGCCTCTTTGGTTAGGTTTATTCCTAGGTATCTTATAGTTTTGGGGGCAATTGTAAATAGGATTGACTTCTTAATTTCTCTTTCTTCCATCTTGTTGTTGGTGTAGAGAAATGCAGCTTATTTCTGTGCATTGATTTTATATCCTGACACTTTACTGAATTCCTGTACAAGTTCTAGCAGTTTTGGAGTGGAGTCTTTTGGGTTTTCCACATATAGTATCATATCATCTGTAAAGAGTGATAGTTTGACTTCTTCTTTGCCTATTTGGATGCCTTTGATTTCCTTTTGTTGTCTGATTGCTGAGGCTAGGACTTCTAGTACTATGTTGAATAGCAGTGGTGATAATGGACATCCCTGCGGTGTTCCTGACCTTAGTGGGAAAGCTTTCAATTTTTCTCCATTGAGAATTATATTTACAGTGGGTTTTTCATAGATGGCTTTGATAATATTGAGGTATGTGCCTCCTATCCCTACACTTTGAAGAGTTTTGATCAGGAAGGGATGCTGTACTTTGTCAAATGCTTTTTCAGCATCTATTGAGAGTATCATATGGTTCTTGTTCTTTCTTTTATTGATGTGTTGTATCACATTGATTGATTTGCAGATGTTGAACCATACTTGCAGCCCTGGAATAAATCCCACTTGGTCATGGTGAATAATCCTTTTAATATACTATTGAATCCTATTGGCTAGTATTTTGGTGAGAATTTTCGCATCTGTGTTCATCAAGGATATTGGTCTGTAGTTTTCTTTTTTGATGGGATCCTTGTCTGGTTTTGGGATCAAGGTGATGCTGGCCTCATAAAATGAGTTTGGAAGTTTTCCTTCCATTTCTATTTTTTGGAACAGTTTCAGGAGAATAGGACTTAGTTTTTCTTTAAATGTTTGGTAGAACTCCCCCGGGAAGCCTTCTGGCCGTAGGCTTTTGTTTGTTTGGAGATTTTTGATGACTGTTTCAATCTCCTTACTGGTTATGGGTCTGTTCAGGTTTTCTATTTCTTCCTGGTTCAGTTGTGGTACTTTATATGTCTCTAAGAATGCCTCCATTTCTTCCAGATTGTCAAATTTGTTGGCGTAGAGTTGCTCATAGTATGTTCTTATAATTGTCTGTATTTCTTTGGTGTTAGTTGTGATCTCTCCTCTTTCATTCATGATTTTATTTATTTGTGTCCTTTCTCTTTTTTTTTTTTTGATACGTCTGGCCAGGGGTTTATCAATCTTACTAATTCTTTCAAAGAACCAGCTCCTAGTTTTGTTGATTTGTTCTATTGTTTTTTTGGTTTCTAGTTCATTGATTTCTGCTCTGATCTTTATGATTTCTCTTCTCCTGCTGGGTTTAGGGTTTCTTTCTTGTTCTTTCTCCAGCTCCTTTAGGTATAGGGTTAGGTTGTGTAC
Organism: Mustela putorius furo; assembly: GCF_011764305.1. Taxonomy (NCBI): domain Eukaryota; kingdom Metazoa; phylum Chordata; class Mammalia; order Carnivora; family Mustelidae; genus Mustela; species Mustela putorius. Next base: position 37,774,212 of record NW_025421998.1, read on the forward strand.
CTGAGACCTTTCTTGTTTCTTGAGAAAGGCTTGTACCACTATATATTTTCCTCTCAGGACTGCCTTTGCTGTGTCCCATAGATTTGGAACCGTTGTGTTTTCATTATCATTTGTTTCCATGAATTTCTTCAATTCTTCTTTAATTTCCTGATTGACCCATTCATTCTTTAGAAGGATGCTGTTTAGTCTCCATGTATTTGAGTTCTTTCCAAATTTCCTCTTGTGATTGAGTTCTAGCTTCAGATATTGTGGTCTAAAAATATGCAGGGAATGATCCCAATCTTTTGATACCAGTTGAGACCTGATTTAGGACCAAGGATGTGATCTATTCTAGAGAATGTTCCATGTGCACTAGAGAAGAATGTGTATTCTGTTGCTTTGGAATGGAATGTTCTTAATTTATCTGTGATGTCCATCTGGTCCAGTGTGTCATATAAGGGCCTTTATTCCTTGCTGATCTTTTGCTTGGATGATCTATTTCAGAGAGGGGAGTGTTAAAGTCCCCTACTATTATTGTATTATTGTTGATGTGTTTCTTTGTTTTTGTTATTAATTGGTTTATATAGTTGGCTGCTCCCACGTTAGGGGCATAGATATTTAAAATTGTTAGATCTTCTTGTTTGACAGATCCTTTGAGTATGATATAGTGCCCTTCCTCATCTCTTATTATAGTCTTTGGCTTAAAAATCTAATTGATCTGATATAAGGCCTGCCACTCCTGGCTTTCTTATGATGTCCATTAGCATGGTAAATTGTTTTCCACCCCCTCACTTTAAATCTGGGGTTGTCTTCGGGTTTTAAATGAGTTTCTTGTAGGCAACATATAGATGGGTTTTGTTTTTTTATCCATTCTGATACCCTGTGTCTTTTGATTGGGGCATTTAGCTCATTAACATTCAGAGTAACTATTGAGAGAGATGAATTTAGTGCTATTGTATTGCCTGTAAGGTGACTGTTACTGTATATTGTCTCTGTTCCTTTCTGATCTACTACTTTTAGGCTCTCTCTTTGCTTAGAGGACCACTTTCAATATTTCCTGTAGAGCTGGTTTGGTGTTTGCAAATTCTTTCAGTTTTTGTTTGTCCTGGAAGGTTTTTATCTCTCCTTCTATTTTCAATGATAGCTAGCAGGATATAGTATTATTGGCGGCATGTTTTTCTCGTTTAGTGCTCTGAATATATCATGCCAGCTCTTACTGGCCTGCCAGGTCTCTGTGGATAAGTCTGCTGCCAATCTACTATTTTTACCATTGTATGTTACAGACTTCTTTTCCTGGGCTGCTTTCAGGATTTTCTCTTTGTCACTAAGACTTGTAAATTTTACTATTAGGTGACAGGGTGTGGACCTATTCTTATTGATTTTGAGGGGGGTTCTCTTTACCTCCTGGATTTTGATGCTTGTTCCCTTTGCCATATTGGGGAAATTCTCTCCAATAATTCTCTCCAATATACCTTCTGCTCCTCTCTCTCTTTCTTCTTCTTCTGGAATCCCAATTATTCTAATGTTGTTTTGTCTTATGGTGTCACTTATCTCTCGAATTCTGCCCTCGTGGTCCAGTAGCTGTTTGTCCCTCTTTTGCTCAGCTTCTTTATTCTCTATCTTTTGGTCTTCTATATCGCTAATTCTTTCTTCTGCCTCATTTATCCTAGCAGTGAGAGCCTCCATTTTTGATTGCACCTCATTAATAGCTTTTTTGATTTCAACTTGGTTAGATTTTAGTTCTTTTATTTCTCCAGAAAGGGCTTTTATATCTCCCGAGAGTGTTTCTCTAATATCTTCCATGCCTTTTTCGAGCCCAGCTAGAACCTTGAGGATTGTCATTCTGAACTCTAGATCTGACATATTACCAATGTCTGTATTGATTAGGTCCCTAGCCTTCGGTACTGCCTCTTGTTCTTTTTTTTGTGGTGAATTTTTCCACCTTGTCATTTTGTCCAGATAAGAGTATATGAACGAGCAAGTAAAATACTAAAAGGGTGGCAAAGACCCCGGGAAAATAAGCTTTAACCAAATCAGAAGAGATCCCAAATCGTGAGGGGGGAGAAAGGGGATAAAAAGAGGTTCAGAAAGAAAAGGAAAAAAAAAGAAACAATTAAAGAAAGAAAACGAATAAAGAAAAAATATAAAAAAGAAAAAAATATATATATATTAGATAAACTAGTTTAAGAAGTTAGAAAAGGGTAAAAGTTTTAAAAAGTTTAGCAGAAGAAGAGAAAAAAAATTGAAAAAGAAAAAAAATTAAATTAACCTCAAGACCAAAGAATCATGGGCAGAAAGCCATGAGTTCTGTGCTTTGCTTTTTCCTCCTCTGGAATTCTGCTGCTCTCCTTGGTATTGAAACCGCACTCCTTGGTAGGTGAACTTGGTCTTGGCTGGATTTCTTGTTGATCTTCTGGGGGAGGGGCCTGTTGTAGTGATTCTCAAGTGTCTTTGCCCCAGGCGGAATTGCACCGCCCTTACCAGGGGCCGGGTTGAGTAACCCGCTGGGGTTCTTTTTTGGGAGCTTTTGTTCCCTGAATGCTTTCTGTAGAGTTCGGGAGGACAGGAATGAAAATGGCGGCCTCCTGGTCTCTGGCCTGGAGGAGCTGAGAGCCCAGGGCCGCACTCCTTAGTGCGCCCTCAGAGAACAGCGCCCAATTACTCCCGTGTCCCTGACCTCCGGCCACGCTCCGAGCTCACCGAGCCTGCGACCAGTTCAAGGTAACCCCAAGCTGAGAGCTCACTCCTCAGCTCTGTCTCTGTAGCTGGCTTCCCCGGTCTAATACCTGTGAGCTCTGCAACACTCAGACACCCCCGATCCTTCTGTGACCCCGCAGGTCCTGAGGCCACGCTGACCACATGTGGGCTTCACCCCAGTTTAGCCTCTGGAGCGATGTCCCTCAGCGGAACAGACTTTTAAAAGTCCTGATTTTGTGCTCCGTTGCTCCGCCGCTTGCAGGGAGCTGCCCCCCCCCCTCCCCGGGGTCTATCTTCCCGTCACTTTGGATTCACTTCTCTGCCAGTCCTACCTTTCAGAAAGTAGTTGTTTTTTCTGTTTCTAGAATTGCTGTTCTTCTTCTCTTCAATCTGCCGATGGATTTGCAGGTGTTTGCAATCTTTAGATAAGCTATCTAGCTGATCTCCTGCTAGCTGAAGTAGTCTTAGCCTGCCACTTCTCCGCCATCTTGACTCCTCCCCCAGGTGCCCCATTTTTGTTTTTGTTTTTATTTTTTTCAAGCTGCTTTAATTTATTGAGACGAACACTGTCGTAAACGGAGCCTGTTTGCTACAGTGTGCACAGGGCCTAATCCTTCCAGCCCTGGCAGGTTTCAAGTCCAGCCTGGGCTCCCCTCTTCACATCCCATTGCAGCTGCCTTCCCTACATCAACAAGGGAATACTGAGATAGATTTGCCCGCAAGGCATAAAGTGACCCTTCACTGTATACACCATAGTTAGGAACCTGCTAGTAGAGGACAAATAAAAAGAGATTTTTAAAGTGAGAGTATGGAGACTGTTTTATAAGAGTACAATAGTTAGTAGAGGCGCCTGGGTGGCTCAGTCAGTTAAGCGTCTGCCTTTGGTTCCCGTCAGGATCCCAGAGTTCCAGGAGTGAGCCCAGCATCTTGGTCCCTGCCTTTTCCCTCTATGGCTGCTCTCTCTCTCTCTGTCTCTCTCTCAATAAATAAATAAAAAACCTTAAAAAAAAAGAGTATAATAGTTTGAGCCAGAAATTCATTAACACTATCTAAAGTAGATACAGAGATGGTGCCACAGATGAGATTTATGCACTTAATTTTAGAGATGTTCTTCTTTTCTTGAGTTAGAAGACACTGGCACCACATGAGATTTGGAAGTCTTATGTTCTAGACCGAAATGGGATAGGCCAATTTCCTGTCATCCAAGCAACTGAATAGTAAAAGCCTTAAGGAAAAAAAAAAAAAAAAAAGCTTTTCTTGTTCTTTCCCCCTGTAAAACATGAACAGACAGTGCAATACTAGAACTGTACTTTAGAATTGTTTTGTATATACCTGCTCCAAACAGCCACAAATATGGTATTCTTTAAACCTTTGCCCATCCATGCTTGGAACAGAGTCTTCCAAAACTTGGGGTATCTGTGACTTCACTCCTTGGCCTGAGGTGACAGTGGCTTCATTTCCTGGCTTGGGCAGCTGTTTATCCCTCAGTCCCCTGTTCTTCAGTCACTGCGGGGCCTGAAAATTGTGGTAAATGGCCCTCAGCATTTGGGATTCTACGACAATCCAGTCCCTGGTGACCTGGAAAGTGGCAATGAGGGAACTCAGTTGAATCTTCTCATTGGTGCCAACACAAAGTCTGTACTCACTGCCTGCCATTTTGGTCAATAAATGTACTCGAATTCAAGAAGGAAAGGCAGCTCTGCACAAACAAGCCTTTATCTCTATCAGGATATCATGTAACACCAACCCTTTCAGCATTTTCAACTCCATAATATCTCTGTAGGCTGTGGTAAAGTCTTGATTCAACACCCAGTCCAGAATGTTGGCAATGTCTGACCTAAGTGGTGCCCAGTGCAGGTGTAGGCAGTCTCCTCTGTCATCTTCACAAGGGCAGGAGTGTAGGAGATTGGAAAATGTAGTTAAACTGTCAAAAGATTTCCTAGTTATCCATAAAATGGTAAAATTACTAATATGATATAGTCTGAAATAAGCTCAAGGATAACGCATAAAAGGCAACATAACCATGTAAAGATTAATACAAAGGGTATAGCTAAAAAGTTAGAAGAGATGAAATAGAACAACTTTTATTTATTTATTTTTATGTTTAAAGAGTTTATTTATTTGAGAGAGAGACAGACAGACAGAGCATGAGCGAGGGAAGGGGCAGAAGGGAGAAACAGACTCTCTGCTGAGCAGGTGTCATAGGCAGGGCTGGATTCCAGGACCCTGAGATCATGACCTGAGCTGAAGGCAGATGCCCAACCAAGCCACCGAGGTGCCCCATAAATAAATCTTTTTTAAAAATCAGAGGATATTGAAAATTTAAAGATTGGATAAAGTGTTAAAAATTCTTGAAAACTCCAGGCAAGGACAACTTCCAATATGTTTCAAACATTTATGGAAAAAATAATTTTATACAAACTCTTTAACACAATAGAGAAAAATGAAAGACTTCCCTATCAATTCCATGAATCTGGCATAACTGATACCAAAACTACCAAATTCTTCTAAGGACATTATAAGAAGGCAATATTACAAATATTACAGGTAATATCTCAAGTGAATATAAATTTTAAAGTCCTCAATGAAATATTACCAAGTAAATCTTACCATGAAAATACATATGAATGTTATACCTAACCATTATATGCATAATATTTTATGTACATACTGCTGTTTTACATTAGAAACTATTTTTGTTTCAGAAATTAAGGATTAGTTTATTATTTGAAAAGCAAACAATGTTAATTTGCCACATTAAGTAGACAAAATTCAATAGATGGAAAAATAGCATTTTAAAAAAGATTAAAATTCTGTTCATGTTATGAAAATTTATTCTTCTCAGGAAGCTAGGAATAGAACGTCCTTAATCTGAAAAGGAGTATCTGGTAAGATCTATTTCTATCATCATATTTAATGGGCATATATTGAATACTTTCTTTTTAAAATCCAGAACAAGACTAACTGGATATAAGCAGAATTCTACCAATATTGTGTTGAAGCTCTTTGTGAAGACATCAAGACAAAAAAACAAAACCAAACAAATCAAAAACCATAAAATAAAAAGAAAAAGGAAAAGGAAAAGATGGAAAAGAAAAGAAAAAAAAAAAGAGAGGCTGAGCCATATAATTCTATACATAGAAAGCCCCCAAATCTACAAAGAAACCAGTAGATTAATAAGTGAACTTAGCAAGATTGGTACAGGTTAAATACACAAAAGAAAGGACTGAATTTCTACATACCAGCAACAAATTATGGGAAAAAGAAATTTACAGCTATCATTCATATTAGAATTTTAAAAACATTAAATGGGGTGCCTGGGTGGCTCAGTTGGTTAAGCGACTGCCTTCAGCTCAGGTCATGATCCTGAAGTCCCGGGATCGAGTCCCACATCAGGCTCCCAGCTCCACGGGGAGTCTGCCTCTCCCTCTGACCTTCTCCTCACTCATGATCTCTCTCACTATCTCTCAAATAAATAAATAAAATATTTAAAAATAAAAATAAAAACGTTACATGCTCAGATATAATATTTGGAAGATGTGAAAAGCTTCTTCACTAAAATATATAAAATACTGATAAGTTTATGGTATCTTTATTTATTTGTATTGTCTGAAAGTTAGTGTGAGCCTTCTAGTGCAGAAACAGATTACATCCTGATAGCAATGACCTTATAAATTCTTATCTGCCCCCATTCTTTTTTCCTCCGAGAAGATAGGAAAAGATTCAGATTAGATGTTACCTTACCAGTACTGGGGTTTGTACTATGGGCCAGGAACCATATTAATGTGAACAGAAGTTTAAATAGGATTAGGAAAACTGTTTGACTTTCCCTTCTGAGAAAACTCCCTAATGTAAACATTCCTTGAGAAGAGAAAGGGAATGAACCTGAACTCCTACCTTTTATGATGTAAATAAATGTCTTTAGGGGAAGAGAAGAGAAAACCCCTTTGAGTTTACCAGCAAAGGGAGGTTTTAGCTCCATGGCTTCAGGACCCATCCCCTTGAAATATGAAAACCCCTTGAAAGTAAATCTCAGTTCTCACTATTTGGTTATGATTTAACTTCCAAGTCTTGTGTTTTACCCCAGGGTTAGTTTTCTTTCCTTCAGAAAGCCCTACCCATGCAAAAACATTTTAAAAATGTTCTCTATAGCTCCATCAATGGTACTCAAGTAAAATTTTTAAATGTCTTTTAAAAATATTTTATTTATTTATTTGACAGAGAGAGAGAGGGAGAGAGCACAGGCAGGGGGAGAAGCAAGCAGGAGAGGGAGAAGCAGGCTCCCAGCTGAGGAGGGAGCCTGAAGCCAATGTGGGATCATGACCTGAGCTGAAGGCAGATGCCCAACCAACTCAGCCATCCAGGAGCCCCTAAATTTTAAAATATCTTAATAAATGTCCATAGACAATGGATCTTAGTCATTAGCAACATTATCTATATATTCAATACAATTCCAGTTCAAATCTCAGAAGGTTATTTCCAGAGGAAATTGAAAGGTTGATTTAGAAGTGTATAGGACATGGGAATACAATGTACAGCATAAGGAATATAATTAACAATATGTAACAACTTTGTATGGTGATGGATGGTGATGAGATTTATCACAGTGATCACTTTGTAATGTATATAAATGTTGACTGACTATGTTGTAGACCTGAATCTAATATAATATTGTATGACAACTATAATAACAACAAAAATGTGTGGGAAACTACAAAGATATAGAATACTCCAGAAAACTTTGAAAAAGACAGTGATGTAGGGCATATGGCACTAGATTTTAAGACTTACTATAAAACTATAAAAATTAAGGGACTATAATAATTAGTGCAAGGGACAGACAAAAAAAACAGCATAATAGAAAAATGTATGGAAATAGACCATACATATATGATCAGTTGATTTAAGACAGATTCATTTTATTTACATTTTAGGAGGTGAGGCATCTGGGTGGCTAAGTGGGTTAAGCCTCTGCCTTTGGCTCAGGTCATGATCTCGGGGTCCTGGGATCAAGCCCTGCATGGGCTCTCTGTGTGGCAGGGAGCCTGCCTCTCCCTCTCCCTCTGCCTGCCTCTCTGCCTACTTGTGATCTCTCTCTGTCAAATAAATGAATAAAATCTCTAAAATAAATAAATAAATAAATAAATAAATAAATTTATTTTAAAAGCTAATGGTTTGTTTTTTTTTTTAAATGGATCGTTTTTTAAAAAGATAGTGCTGGAACAATTGGATATCCATATTTATACCAAAAGCCCTAAATTTAAGAGATAAAATTTTAAAGCTTCTTGAATATAGCATAGAATATTTTTATGACATTGGAATGAATAGTATTGCTTAAACAGAACACAAAAGAACAGCAAGCTAATTAATTTAATTAATACATATCATTAAATGACCAATATTGTTAGTCACCAGGGAAATACAAATTAAAACCACAATGACACAGAATTTCACACTCGTTAGAATGACTGAAATATAAAACAAACAAATAAAAAGTTGTATAGAAAATGTTGGTAAGTAGTGATCAACTGGAACTCTCACACATTCTTAATTGGGGTGGGAGGGAGGAAGACATTAAGCAATTTAGGAAAACTGACCACGTCTAGTAAAGATAAACCTACATCTATCCTATGATGTGGGAACATCCATCAGTTCCAATCCTAGCTGTACCTTCACAAAAATTGTCTACATGTCCACCAAAATACACACACAGTATGTTCAAAGCAATTTTATTCATCATAGCCTAAAAATAGAAATAATCTAAATGTCTACCAACCAGGGACAGATCTATTGGATAGAAACATTTTGGTTAATTCATATAATGGAATACTACACAGTAATATACGATGAACGCACTACTGATGAACACAACTGTTACACAAACATTATGTTGAACAAAAGGTGATGGACATCAAAGGGTGCATACAGATGGGGTGATTCTATTTACATGCAGTCAAAAATCAGACAAAATAGGTAGTGATAGATGTCAGAAGAATGCTTACCTCAGGCTGAGGATATTGGCTTTAAAAGGAAATGAAGGAATTTTATTGGAATTATTGGAAAGTTCCAATAATAATAATAATAAATATTATTAATATTTTTAATAATAATAATAAATATTATTAATATTAAATATCAATATTATAATTTTATATTAATATTAATTAATAGTAATTGGTTATATTCTATATAATATATTAATTAATATTAATATTAAATAATAAATGTTCCAATTGGGGTGTCAGAAGTGTATATGTATATTAAAAAAATCAGTTAACTCTTCATTTAAGATTAGTGTGCTTTATGAACATTACTGAGTATATATTACTATGTTACAAGTCAAATGTTAAAAAAATGAGGGATCTTTTATCTGTTAAGTATGTGAACTTTCTTCCAAGCAAGTTTTCTGTGAGATACAAGAAGATTCTCAGAAGGAAACAGAGTTGTTTCTTATTATTCACAGTAATTACACTCGATGAACTCCCCATAATATTGCATTAGCAAATACCGAACCATTGCTCCTAGGATAAAGACAAGGTTAGGTTCCTGCTACCAACTGGTCACAGCATTTTTGTCAACAGATGAATCTATAACGTTGTTTATGTACACCTCGTTAAATATATATTGCTAATTTTTTTAACACTGAACTCACAGCTGTTAAAAAAATTAATTTGAAGATCAAATTGGCTTTATTTTTTTTAATTTTTTTTATTTATTCATCTGAGAGAGAGAGCATACGAGGGAGAGCACGAGCAGGTGAGAAGATCAGAGGAAGAGGGAGCAGCGGACTCCCCACTGAGCAGGGAGCCCAGCTCAGGGCTTGATCCCAGGCCCCTAGGGTCATGACCTGAGCCAAAGCCAGATGCTTAACCAGCTGGGCCACTGAGGCACCCCTGAATTGGGTTTATTAAGCACTTCATGAATTAGGCAGCATCCCATCTAGCAAATAGTGGGGAGTTTGGAGGAGTTGTACAAATGGAAGCCTTTTATGAAAGGAAATTGGGTCAAAAAGTTATTAGCAAAAGTAAAGAAAGAATTGTTCCAGGCAAAATCACCTTCCCTTAAGAGGAAGTTCAGGTGTCTTGTTGGCAGATAACCTGTTCTTCTGGGGGAAGGAGAGGGCCCATGTGACATCTTCCTCCCTGAAGTTGAGCAGAAGATTCCTGACTCACCAATTAAGACTACACTTCTGAGGGAGGTTAAAACTGCAGTAAGGTTAGGTATTAAGTCCAGATTTGGTGACCTGGCTTAAGTAACAACATTTTGGGCCTGTGATTTTCTTTTTGACACATACAACAGCATTATAATTCTTCCTGACACAAAGCTTATCTAAAACGTATTTGTGCTGCATAAATCGCGTCACAGCCTTCTTGTTCTTAGGAATGCTGGACAGCACTTCAACACTGTGCTTTCGGGCCATGTCGAATAGCAAAATCACCAACAAAAATCACAAAAGAGGAAAAACCATGGCACTAAACAGACCACAAAAATGACAGTATGGGAGCCGAAATAAGACAGCACTAGCTTGTTCAGTCTCTGCTGGGACCATGCATGTCAAACAGCTCAAAAATTTTTTTTTTTTAACCATTCTATGCATGTCCACAAATGACCACAAGTATGACACAGGTATTGATTTGGGAGGTCACAAATGAATTTTGGTGAGTAGGCAAATATGCAAATACAGAATCTGTGAATAATGAATAACAGTTTGAGTACAACTAGATACTATAAGGCACATAAATCTCTCATCAGTTCTCAGAAATAGTGCCCCTTATAGGGAAATTGATTTGGAAGACATCTAGGTAGATATGTAAGGAAGTATGCAGAAAATGATAAAATATCAAGGCAGTAATGACAGTGAGAATTTTAAAGCAAAATTGGAACTTTGGGCAATGGTTTCACAAAGCAGTCAGGAAGAACAAGAGGAATCACTAAAAGAAATGTGAAGGAGGTAACTGGCTTGCGTCATCTCCTAGAAAAAACTGAAAACCCAAACCCATCTCTTTTGCTCCCTTCTGAGCCTTTTCACTCACATCTCTGAGGTCCTGATCCATAATGACCTCATGTTTTACTACGTGTGTAAAAGCTTATTAATCCCATGATGACACACCACAATAACATTAATATAGGTGTTACAAAATGGGTATTTAGCATGGACATACCTGCAGATCTCATAGCTTATACCATCAGGATAATATAGGTTATGCTGCTTTAACAAAAATCTCCAAAATCTCTTTGGCTTTACACAATAAAGCTGTTTTTGCCTGTTTTTGGTTTTCTCTCACACAAGAAGTCGTTTGCAGGTCACCAGGAGGTCCTGCTTTACTACAACCTCATTCCAAGGAACAACTACTATCTCAAAAATTGTCTCTGGTGTATAGCAGTGGGAAAGCAAGAGCTTTGCAGAGTTTTACATCAGCAAGAAACACTTCAGCAGAGAACTAACACATGTAGATTCTACCCATAATCATTGACCAAACATAATTAAATAACCTCACCTAACCCAAAGAGGCCTTAATATTTTGTTTAGGATATTTGTGACTATGTTCATGAGGAATATCAATCTGTTCCTTCCTTTTCTTGGAATATTTTCATCTGGTTTCCACATAAGGGTACTCTTAACCTCATAAAATGAGTTGACAATAGGGGGTGGTATTATGGACATTGGGGAGGGTATGTGCTTTGGTGAGTGCTGTGAAGTGTGTAAACCTGGTGATTCACAGACCTGTACCCCTGGGGATAAAAATATATGTTTATAAAAAATAAAAAATTATATTAAAAAATGAGTTGACAAGCCTTTCTTCCTTCTCTACTTTTTGAAAGAGATGTCTAGAATTGGGGTTCTCTCATTCTGAAATGTTTATTGAATTTACCATTGAACTTTGAAAGAATAAGATCAACCAGATTTTCTAATTTTTCTCAATTCAGATTTGTCATGTTATGTCTTTCAAGGAACTTGTCCATTTAATTTGCAAGTATTGGCATAAAGTTGTTCATCATATGGCCTTATTACCCTCTATGTCTGCAGGATGTATAGATAATGCCCCCTTTTTCATTCCTGATGGAGGTCATTTTTATCTTCTCTCTCTCTCTCTCTTTTTTTTAGATCACTGTGAATAGAATTTTATAAATTTTATGGTTCTTTTCAAAAAGAGGTTTTGATTTTACTTTATTATTTGTCTACTACTGTAAAATTTAGAATGAGTGTGAGCTAAGTGACATTTAGAGTCACAGTAACCCCTGTCCTGAGTCCAGTGTTTGTGGCTGGGGTTGAACTGTAAAATAAAGGGTTAGTCCAAGAAGTAGTTTCCCATAGCTCTGGCACCCACGTGCTAGAACTGCAGTGTAAAATGGAACTGCTGAGAACATCAGTCAAATTAAAAGAATTCCTCAAAGTTTCTCTTGCAAATATCTAAGGTGGTTAGTGGCCTGGTAAATGCTGACATTCATGAGATGTTTGTTCCATAAATCCCCAAAGACTAGAGATGACTTGGATGTCTAAGAGAAGCCATGGCCTGGAGATGTTGGGTTGCACCAGCAGAGGACAGTCTAGCCTCCAGGGACCCTACATGACTGTTACCAGGGTGACCATGCAGATGGTGGAGATGGGATATGGCCATCACATCACTTCAAAGGGACCTGGGCAGCCTAGGTAATGCAGCTAGTGAAGTGAGACATGCTCCCGAATATGCTGAAGGTTCCTCATTCTGTGATCAAAACATTGCAACAATAGACTATGGTTTTATCTTCTGAATCTTTCTAACTTTTCATAAAACTTCACTCAGATTTTGTGGGCATGTGCTTGCAAGGGAGGTCATTGATAACAGAATATTGAAATCAATGCAAATACATCAGCAGAGAGATTTTTCTAGGATTCTTGGTGGAATTCAAATCGAGTGATTGGATCAAGTGCTTGATAATTGTTCCTATTTGTATCTTATCTCCCTAAGCAGAGTCCAGAATATTACCCTCATTTGTATCCCCTGTGATGTCTCATGTCTGTATCTCCTGGCTCACCGTGCTCTGGGCAAGTGTAATATTAATACATATCAATACTCAGACACACAATATGTGTCATTCTCCTACCTTCCAGCCAAAATCACAAATTATCTCTTTCATCTCACTATTTTCTTGGATTATTTCCCCTATATGGTGCTTTAAGGAAAACCAGAAGAGCATGAGGTTGGATAAAGATGCATGTTATGTGTATGCTTGAGGTTGAAATGTGACGGTATGATAGTACATGCTACTCTTAGTCGCTCCCGAGTCCTCTTTTGTTTCAAGATACCAGTGTTCTTTCTCTTAAGCATTAGTGTAGATAATGTGAGTGGACTACATGTGTGAACTAAAAGAGGAACTAAGCAAACGCTGCAGAGGAGATATTTAACAAATTTACAAAAATCAACATTGTAATAAAACTGTGCAAATATTTAGCTAAATTGCAAAACTATTATGAGTGCTCCCAGCATGTAATTTGGCATTATAACAAATCAGAATAAAAACTGTCTTTGTGAAATAAGCAAACATGAAATGAGTAAAGCTATACAAAGTTGTTTGTTCGCTCTAAAACAATTGTTTATTTGAATGTTTCATGAAGGCTGTTTAATTAAATATGCTTGATATCTTGAGTTCATGTCATCTTCTATTTCTTAGTGCTGTGAATGTTTCATATTTGAGAACTATGTTCAGCTTATTCTGAAAATAAAGCTTCAAAGATCATTTTCACTGTTTAGGAATGATTAAATTTATTGCCAATACTATTTAGTCAATTACCAAATGTCCTTCTGTCCAGTTACTTCTACCTTCTAAACCATTTTTGAGGGAAAAATGGGGCTGCCACAAATTTCTGGACTGCAGATGAGAAAAACTTGGTAATTTAATGATTTATCTTGAATGTATAATGCTGCTTAGACTGATACAGGGCTTAGAAGGATGGGGAGAGAAAAGGTCAAATAGAATGCTGATGTTCTAATAGCAACATGACGATACTGAAAGTAAAGAACTAATTAATTCTGCTTTAAAAAAAAAAAAAAAAGCTTTTCCTTATCATTACTGTACTTGGCCAGAGTAAACCTAGAAAGTCTCTTACCCTCACTGTGATGAGTTTTTAATTTGAAACCCTGGTTGTATCTGTCAGTATCTGTCATTCAGAGCCAATTTTTCCCAGCCTTAATTAAAATTCCCACTTTCTTTGTTCTTTCACCTGACACTTAATTAATATATGCTACATTGTTATAGGTGCTTCTAAGTTTTTTGTTGTTGTCTATGAAATCTAAATTACTCTTTAAACTAGTCACATAGATGTACAGACTTGTAGCTGTATGAAACCTGGAAATCTTACCATTTCTCTCTTCCAGTTCCCTAACAGCCAGTTCTATTTTGTTAGAAAACTCACTCTGTGAAAACCAATTTGGACACACTTGCTTTGTCCACATTAAGGTATTACATAGTTTGCTCAGTTCATTTACAACATAAATATTGAGACTCTATCCTGCTTACTCATTTTGTACCCTGAGGAATGCAAACAAGGAGTGATATTCTAAAATCTGCACAGAGTGAGAGATTATTCACAAAGTTATCATTCCAGGGCACCTGGGTGGCTCAGTCGGTTAAGCATCTGCCGTCAGCTCAGATCATGATCCCTGGGTCCTGGGTCCTGGGATCGAGCCCCACATTAGGCTCCCTGCTGGGTGGGAAGCCTGCTTCTCCCTTTCTTCCCTGCTGTGCTCTCTCTCGCTATCTCTGTCTCTCTCAAATAGACAAATAAAATCTTTTTTTATAAAAAAAGCAAAGTTATCATTCTATATTAAGTATATAATGAGGGCCACGGATAATGTGATAAGACTATTTTATCACTGGTTGTTGAATTAGTCAGAAAACACTTGGTTTGAAACTCAGAGTAATAATGTTATTTTTAATTGTAATAATTACAGAATTCAATCAATGTCTGAGTCATTAGCAGGGTATCAAATAATAATTGTTGAAAGTCTTAAAAGGGAGTCTCATACAAATATAGAAAAAATACTTGCCATAGATATATTAAGTCACTAATGAAGAAGCCAGTCAAGATGGATAAAGCTTGTCCAAAAATAATTTTGGTTACTTACTGGCATTTTGGGAGTGATAGGGGAAGTGATAGGGGAAGAATGTTAAATACAAACTAATGTCCTGCAGGACAGTTAAACCATAACCTTTGAAGCTACTGTTTCCACCAAATAAAAATCTATAAGCTAACATGTCATTTATAGTAGCTATGTTCTAATCAAGCAACAAAATAGCAAAGTCAAGCACTGGTACAATTTCTCAGAGAATTAAATAGTCCTTGGGTGGGCCTTTAACACAGTGGAAGGTCATACTGTATATGCACCCTCCCCCAATTTCCAAGTTTTGGGTAAATTCTTTTTAACAGTATTTAATTGCCACACATAAATCACATAGTTTCTTGGCCTAGTTTTTCTTACTAATAAAAAGAATTCAAGATTTGTTTTTTCTCACAGCGAGGTTAATAAGCTAATGTGCAAAGGGTCTTGAAAAAACAATGTCCTTCATAGTTGCTAATTATTAGTACCATCCCACTTTTGATATTATTGAAGAAATCGTTACATATTTACGTGGGCTTCTACTTTGTCTTTATTCTGGCATGGTTTTAGGGTTTAGGAACCTGTCTCTTTCCTATCTGAATTTCAAGTGCTCTTGTACATTCTGACTCACAGCAGACATCAAACAAATATTCACTGAATGAATACCTAGTTTTTGTGAACACTGCTCTTTATTAATAAGGAATATGTGGTGTTCAAATCCACCTACCATTGAATTTTTTGTTATGGCTATTAATGCTATGGTTTTCCTCCTTAAGTGAGGATCCATGTTCTCTATTCCAACAGAGCTAGGTCTTTGTAAAAACATTAAATTGGCCTTGAGAAATATTTTTGATTTAGCTGTCACACTTATCTTTGACAGTAGAGTGCGGGGGTTGTTTTTTTTTTATTAATAGTTTTTTGATATATTTTATTAGCCAAAAATAAATAATAGTCCACCCACCCTTCTTTTCATTAGCCTTTTATGGCAACACTTTTCATGACTAAGCATCAGATTATTAATCTTTTCTTTTCCTCATCTGTAAAGTTGGAAGATCATATTTTATTATTTTTAAGAATATTTTTAGTCTGTAATACCCTAAACATTGAAGCAAATCTTTCTTGTAATTTACTCATAAAAAAAAAACCAACAACAACAGTTTAATGAAACTTTACAGTTAAAGTAGTTCTTTTTTTTTTTTTTTTTTTAGATTTTATTTCTTTCTTTCGTGGAGAGAATGAAAGAGCAAAAGCAGGGGGAACAGTAGAGGGAGAGGGTGAGAGAGGGAGAAGCAGGTTCCCTCTGACCAGGGAGCCTAATGAGAGGCTCAATCTCAGGACCCTGGGATCATGACCTGAGCCGAAGACAGGTGCTTAACATCTGAGTCACCCAGGCACCCCAAGTTGTAGTAGTTCTTAATTCAATACCATAACACCAACTTTATATGGCATAAATTGTTAAAGATGGCATCATATACTGAAAAAGAAAAAAGTAACAAGTCAGGATTGAGTTTAAATTCTGACTGTGCCCCTTGTCAAGTTTAAAAGATCACGCATGATTAATTTTCAGGAGTGTGTATAAACCTCATAAAACTTAAAATCCAACAGGCACGGGTCTTACAAATCCCAAATGCCGATTATTCCTACAAACATCTGAACATTCTCCCCACTGGCAAAAATAGAAATATCGTGCAACAAAAAATATATTTTATGGACACTTGATAGAAGAAGAAAGGCAAAAACATGTCCTAGTTAAAAAAAAAAAATGACACAGAATACAGGTTTGCGATGAATGTCTCAGGGGGGCTTCTATCACAAAACAGCACACACTGGGGTGGCTTAAACAACAGACATTTATTTCTTGGAGTTCTGAAGGCTGGGAAGTCTGAGATCAATATGCTTGCAGATTAGTTCTCCCTGGGTTATAGTCGGCCGCCTTCTTGCTGATCCTTCACATGGCAGAGAAAGGAAGTTATGGTTTCTATTTTCTTCTTTTAAGGTCATAAATCCCATCTTGGTGACTGGGGCCAACCTCATGACCTCATCTAAACTTCATTCTAAGCCTAATTACATCCCAGTGCCTCACTTCCTAATATCATTGCATGGAGTTGTGTTTGTGTCTATGTGTGTGTGTGGTGGGGGTTCAATATTTGTATTTTGGAGGGACACATTCAGTCCATAACAGTGGGTATTCAAACCAAATCCTCCAAACTTGGGGGAAATGTGGGAGAATGAGAGGCATGGGTATTCCTCTATGAGTCTCCCATATGTCTATGAATAAAGAAAATATTGTATATACTCCAAGCTAGCAAGTTTCTCTGACTCATATCTATGAGAGATTTTGATTAAGTGTTTGGTGTGATTTCTTAGAACATGCATTTTTTTAATCATTCAAATTGATTTTGATTCAGGTAGTGTCTGGACTCTACTACTATTAAGCATTGAATTAGATTATCTGTGAGATCATTTAAATATTAAAATGCTGATTATAAAAGCCTAGGAATACGTTAGAATTCCATCTAAGAAATCTAAGCTAAAAGAAATAAATAAGATCTTTTTTTGTCCTCTGCTAGGCCCAAGACATTTATTTTGCCTTGGGAAGAAGAGATATTCAATATTAATAGGTCTTCCTCTTCATACTTAGTCCTTTTTCTTCTTTTTCTTATTCATATTCTCTCTGCAACACTAAAAATGCAACTTTGCATAATTCCTGCATAACCAGTATCACTGATAAGTACTCACGTGCCCCTATACATGATAGTCACTATTTTCCCTTTTATTTTTTAATTCAATTTTATGAAGCAGTCTAGGCCTCAGTGTACATTGTGTAGTTCAGATTGTTTCTAGTTAGAGTTTTCACTTTGCTTTTTTATGATGCCCATGAGCTGTCAATTCCATTAGTGTTAAAGGGCAGGTGGGGTGGGGGGAGCAATACAGAAAAAGAAGTCACAGCATCTAACTTCTGTAAGCTTGTACAGTCTGTAAAGTTACTTCCCTCTTCAAAGAAGGACTTTTTTTGTTTGTGTTGTTTCCTATTTATATGGTAATACAATGGGAATATGTGGTAATATGTGCCTATCGTTGATAATTTACAAGACATATAAGTTGGGCCAATAGAGCAATATGTAGTCAGTGATAGTCTTCTTTTTGCTCTAGTTCTTAATAGTACAAGAGATAAGTTTTCTTGGTGTAGTGGCCAGCAACATTGTCAAGAGCTCTTGGCCAATTTCCAGGTCAGGGCCTATTAAATGAAGCTTCTGAGAAGCCAAACAATTTAAACACCCAGGAGTTAAATTAAGGCATTCTATTCAAGCAGGCATCAGCAAAGGTGATAGAACTTTCACAATTCCATTAACAATTCATGAATTCTCAGCAAATGTTGACGAGTTAATTCAATTACCCTGGTTAAAACAAATGGAGCTTAGATTCTAGTTTTTCTTCTTCATCCACAAAACTTTAATTTGCTTTTTTATTTGTAATGGAAGATACTAAGGAGGAAAGAGGGCTCTTGAATTGTTCTAGTCTGGTTCATATTCTAGTCCTACTCCATATTAAAAGCTTTCAGAAGATCATGCAAACTCTGAATTTCAGAGTTTTTTTGTTTTTTTCTTAACAAATTTGGAAAATACAACCCACCTTGTAGAGGTATTGTGAGAACTAATATAAGCATCAGTGTAATATGCTTAGTAGAGTACCTAGCATAGGGCCCTAGTAAATGGTAGTTATTACTTAGCAAAAGGCCAAATATTGATATAGGCAAAGGCTTTCTTCACTTACTTTTTCCTAAACCGTTTTATGGTTTTCATCCAAACTACAGCAGATGCCTATTTTTCTGCTCATTCTCTTATTCCCATGACTTGCACATCCATTCCTGCCTCCAGGTGTCTGATGGAGCCCAGTATTTTCCACCCTGGCCTTGCTCTTCCTGTTGGTGTGTTATTTTTTAGAACATCTTGACTCTACTATTATCAAAACATAACTTACCTTTTTGGGGGCTCCATTGCTTTAGTTCCATATTCTGTGTATTTTATAGGGAGTGCACAACCAAAACTGATGGAGAATAGTGACAATGACTTAGTTTCAGGTGACATGTTGGCATTTTTACCTGTATTTGGGGAAAAGTTTCCTTATCTTAGGAGTGAGTCCAGAGTGGAAACTATCATCACCATAGCAAGTCCAGTAAATGAGGTCATGGTGGACAGGAGAACCTCACATGGGAACCTTGTCAGGGAGGGAAACGTTTTCCTCCACCCTCATAGGTTCAGTACTGGAGGCCTATGAATTAAACAAACAAAAGACAGATTAACAGGAAAAAAAGACACACAGTTTTTATTGATATTTATATGCATGGGAATTCACAGAAAAGAAGTGAAACTCAAAGAAGTGGTTAGACTTGGAGGCTTTTATACCATTTTAATAAAGAAAAGGGGGTTTGGGCTTTGAGGGATGTTAAACTATAGGGAAGTGACTAGGAAATGTATTAGGTAACTAATGGATGATAAGAGTTATTTTAGAAATATTCATTTATGCAAACTCATCTAGGTGGGTATAAACTCTCCATCTCTGGTAAAAGTAAGTTGTTCTTCCTGGTAGGGGAAGGCAAGGGGAAGAAACATCTTCACAAAGGAAAATTTATGCCTTCTTTCAAGGAGATAGCAGAGGGCAGAGAACTTTTTCTGCATGTCGATTGTCAATTGCCTTTAGCATAATATAATCCTCCTGTCAGAGTGGCACACTATGACGTAGCATATCCTGATCTTCAGCCTCACACACCCCATATAGACAGATGGCTACCCAAGCACTTACTTACTCAGTCAGCTCTATTTTCATTGGTGTGCTCACCATAATCTCACAAAGGCTGTCAGCGTCTCCTTAAAAATGCAGACTGCTTTTCATTTTTCCAGCCTATCTCTGGAGATTCTGATCTGCATTGTCAACAACCATCTCAGGTAATTGTTAATGCAGTTTAAAATTGGAGAGCTCCACTAGGGTAGCCTTAGATGTACACATATTCTACAATAAGCTGTGATATTCTTACAAATAACATTTACCAGGTTTTCAGGAAGGCCTGAATAATGAGTCATAAATTATGCCTTGGAAGTAAATGGAATCCTTTTCCCTAATGTAAGAGAGATTGCTAGGCACCCTGCTGATTTACTTTGATCAATCCTGGAAACTGGGGTTATAAATGGAACCAAGCTGAGTTCGATTCTGAGATATATTAGCATCCCCTGCAGAGTTCTTAAAAATCCTGATGCTCAGGCCACACTCCAGAACAATGAAGACCTTTTGGCGTGGGACCCAAACTTTTTTTAAAAGCTTCTCAAATAAGGACACCTGGGTAGCTTAGTAAGTGAAGCGTCTGCCTTCAGCTCAGGTCAATGGTTCTGGGGTCCTGGGATCAAATTCTGTGTCAGGCTCCCTGCTCAGTGGGAAGACTGCTTCTCCCTCTCCTCCCCTCTCACGCTCTCCGTTGCTATCTCTCAGTTTCTCAGTCTCTCTCTCTCTCTCTCTCAAATAAATATATAAAATCTTTTAAAAAATAAAAACAAGGGACGCCTGGGTGGCTCAGTTGGTTAAGCAGCTGCCTTCGGCTCAGGTCATGATCCCAGCATCCTGGGATCGAGTCCCACATCGGGCTCCTTGCTCCGCAGGGAGCCTGCTTCTCCCTCTGACTCTGCCTTCCACTCTGTCTGCTTGTGCTCGCTCTCTCTCGCTCTCTCTTTGACAAATAAATAAATAAAATCTTTAAAAAATAAAAAATAAAAACAAAAAACTAAAAGCTCCTCAGGGGATTACAATATGTAGACACATTTAAGAATCAGTGCACTAGTGTCACGATTCTCAACGCTGGAGGCAAATTAGAATTATAGGGACAGTTCACAAAGACAGCTACCTGTATATCATCCCTAGAGACTCCCACTCAATTGTTCTGAGGTTACCCAGCTCATACAACAGACAGCCAGGGTTGAGAACAAAGGCATTAGAACAATAATTCAAAGTGGGAATGAGGAAGGATAGTGAAGAGGAAAACTTAACTTTTAGATTTGAAACAGAGAAGAAGAGGAAAGGGAAAAGGGGAGGATTACATGTAGAAGGTCAGAGCAGGAAAGAGCCTAGGTTACAGCAAATGACCCAGCACAAGCAGTGTAATAGAGAAGTAAGCTAACATTTCAAGCACCCCAGTCCTGAATGGGCAGCCCAGGGGTAGATTGCTTCTATCTGAAAGGCTAAGCAATTCTATACTCTAGGCTTGAGAGGCAGCTATTCTAACTACTATAAACACAGGTGTGTTTTAAAATGTCATTAGAAGTATTAGAAATTTTTCACTGGTGTCCAAGATATGTGGTTGGCCAAGAAGACTCTATAGGTCCTCCTGTCTCTGTGTGAGCAGGGTATTAGAATTTACCAAGATCAGGAGTTTCTTTACCCTTAGTACTCAAAGTGTGGTCTGGACTAGCAGCATCAGCAAAAAGGTTATTTTGTTGTTGTTGCTGTTGTTAGAAATGCAGGATCTCGGGCCCCATTCCAGACCTAACGACACAAATTTAAGTTCTTTTTTTTTTTTTTAAGATTTCATTTATTTATTTATTTATTTGACAGACAGAGATGATAAGTAAGCAGAGAGGCAGGCAGAGAGAGAGGAGAAAGCAGGCTCCCTTGCTGAGCAGAGAGCCCGATGTGGGGCTCGATCCCAGGACCCTGGGATCATGACCTGAGCCGAAGGCAGAGGCTTAACCCACTGAGCCACCCAGGCGCCCCTTAATTCTTTATTTAAATTTAATTCAGTTAACATATACTGTATTCTTAGTTGCAGGGGGAGAATTTAGTGATTCATCAGTTGCATGTAATACCCAGTGCTCGTTATATCATGTGTCCTCCTTAATATCCATCACCCAGTTATCTCCATCCCCCCAAAAACCTCCCCTCCAGCAGCCCTGAGTTTGTTTCTAGAGTTCAGTGTCTCTTATGGTTTGCCTCACTCTCTATTGGAATATTACTCAGCCATCAAAAAGAATGAAATCTTGCCATTTGCAATGGCAAAGATCTAGAGGGTATTATGCTAAGTGAAATAAGTCAGTCAGAGAAAGACAAACATCACATGGTTTCGCTCACAAGTGAAATTTAAGAAACAAAACAGATGAACATAGTGGAAAGGAAGGAAAAATTAAAATAAAAAAATAAAATAAGATTTGTATGCGCTTTAAAGTTTGAAATGCAAAGTTTGAAATGAATGGCATCCTAGATTTAATATTTTGAACCAGTTCTACATGCAACTATGTAACTTAAAATTTTGTCCTCTGCCTCCTAAATGGTTAGTTGAATTCTGCTGCTATGATATTGTACAGTATCCTCAAATGAAACTTCCATACAAGGGGCTTGTTGGAGTGCCTAAAAGAACAAAACAGAGAATAGGGACTTCTGTGAGTTTACAGAATAGCTTGTGTCTGCTTGCTAGTAAGTGTGTGCATGTGTAGAGGAATTTAGTCTGAGATTTCCTTCCTTGTAATACATCTCACCTAACCGCGAGTTTGTGCTAGCCTTTACCTCTAAATATTGGTGGCCACATATAGTAGCTATTTAAAAAATATCCTAATTAATTGTGAAGGATGAAATGAGGTTAAGTGGTCACAAGGCTAGTCCAGTCTCTACATTTGACAGACTAGACCATGGGGTCCAGAGACTCTAGGGACTTACCCAGGACTATGACTAGAACTCAAAACTTCTGACTCTCAAGTTTAGTCTTTTTTTTTTTTTTTTTTTTTTTTTAACTTCTACTGAAAGAGGACTTCGGCTGCCTCCATTTTGACCTCAGACTTTCTAGCTGGGTTCTTCTTTCCAGCTTGTCTCTGCGCTCAGGCGGGTTACCCTGAGGGCAAAGCACCCTCCAGGGGAATCAAAACGAGCCCCTCAAGCAATAAGGACTACCTTGAGCCAGCAAACCCCGCCCATGATTGATTCCAGGACAATGATGGGTCTGACCCTCCACCGCTTAGCTTCACATCCCCACCCACATTGCCCCGCATTTTCCTTATAAAAACCTGGAAATATTTTTGGCACTTTGGGCCACTGTGGGCCCCACAGAACTAACTTTCTTTCTTGTTTCACCATGACTTGTCTCTCTGCCTTTGGATTCTGTCAGCAGTGAGTGGCTGAACCTGGTCTGTTTGGGACCCCCTGCGCCCTGGCTACTATACCACCCGATTTCTTCAGGAGAGCATTATGTCCTTCTCCATTTGCCAAGAAGTAGAGGAATGGAAATAAAGCTGAAGGAATGAGCTTCAGGCTTATCAAACTTAGGAAAGTAAACTCAGTATCACTTGCTCAAGCATCTCTTCTGGGTCAGTCCTATGCACAAGCAGACCAGAGACCCCTTACAAGAGATGCTTTAAGATAAAGGAAGGGCTTCTTCCTTAAGGCATAGTTATATTAATGTTACATCTCAAGAATCATTTCAATTTATACATGGCTCTTTTAAATCTGGAGAAAAAGGTTGTTAGCTAGCTAACACGTCATGAATAATTGTTCTAACTGGGTTAAAAGATAGTTCTCAGAAGAATTAAAATGACTCTGAGATAGTTATAAAAAATGATTCTTATATAGTGTTAAAGATTTTATTTTACTGGTTAATCAATGAGAGAACCAGACAGATGCTAAAACTGGTTCAAAGGAAAAGTCAACAAGCACAAATTTATGTAAAATAAAGGAATTAGATTACAAAGGGAGGCAAAACTGATTTTTCTATAGGAGTTAGAGAGGCCAAACAAATCTGTATTAGACAACAGGGTCTTCATATCCATTCATTATCTGCAATTTAAACAGAGGTACAGAATTGCTCAAAGACAATGAACAGGGGTATTACTAGACAACTGGAAGGATGTGTTATAGACAGTGCATAGTTTTTTGCTGAAGTACAAAATATTTTTCTACAACTGATTAAACAACTCATTATTCTTTATTTTTCCATAGTTATTACAATGAGTATGTGGCAATTTCCCATAACAATAATCCAGAGTTATGAAACATGATCTTTACCTAACACTATAGAAAGGCAGACTCCAAATGGATGAAAGACATAAATGTGAAAAGCAAAACAATCATGTTAAAAAAGGATAATATAAGGGCACCTGGGTGGCTTAGTCAGTTAAGCATCTGCCTCTTGATCTCAGCTCAGGTCTTGATCTCAGGGTCGTGAGTTCAAGCCCTGCACTGGGCTCCACAGTGGGCATGGAGACAACTGGGGGAAAAAAAAAATAGAAGGAAAGAAAGAAAGAAAAAGATAATATAGGAGAATATCATTGTGGTAGAGATATAAAGGAGGATTTCTTAAAGAAAACTCAAACGGCACAGATTCCAGGACAAAAAAAGAGAGATGAATATTAGTACATTAAAATTAAAGATCAAAGTCAGAGACATGACATAGTGGGACATGGGATATTCGCAATGTCTAAAACCAGAAAGGGACTAACATGTAATGTAGGAGGAACTCCTGCAAACTGATAAGGGAAAAGCATGAATTCCAGTAGAATGACTGATCAAGAATCTTACTTAAGATTTTCCTTCATTGTAACATACCACTTGGTCCCAAGGTCCAGCCTCAATGAGAGCTGCTAATAGTCATTAAAATGAACTGAGCAACTGCCGAAGGGCCAACGAGGCTTAGTTGGCAACAAGAGCCAAAAGTTGCTGTGATGAAACACCAATCTGGAAATTTTTGACAATGGAGAAGAGGAAGTCAAGAAATGAAACACTGCATTAAGGGATTCCTGTGGGGAAAGGAAATGTTTGTGGCCAGGAGACAGCAAGGTAACTGGGGCCTTTGGGAGTTGAAGAGCACTAACGGAACCAGCCAGGCGGAACCAGCCAGGCGTTCACACAGATGAACTGAAGACACAGTTTGCCACCTGGGCTGGCCTTCTTACTGCTTCTCTCCCCTTCTACTCACCAGCCTTATATGTGAAAAGCTACTGCGCTTTCAGACTAAGATAACCAAGCCCAAAATTGTGCACACACTTACATATACTTATACTTGTGGATTTGATCAGTTGTTGTAAGTTTAGTATACTCATTTGTGTTGCCCTTTGCTCTATGCAATAAACATAAATACCCAGGAGACAGAGCTAAATGAAAATTTGCATTTTGATGAGTACCTATTGACCATATATATCTAATAATTGGTGTATCGCAAAGATCAGAGAAAGCGTATTAACTGACTAACTAATGACTTGGCATAATTTATGAATAACAGTTCTTAGTGCTTAGCACAATGCCTCATATACGGTAGATGTTCAGTAAGAAGTTGTTTTGTTTTATTAAGCGGGCTCATGCCCATTGTGAGGCCCAGCTCGGGGCTCAGACTCACACCCTTGAGATCAAGACCTGAGCTGAGATCAAGAGTCAGATGCCTACCCAACTGAACCACCAGGTGCCCCTGCAGTGAACGTTGTTGACTAAAGGGACATAAATACGAGTATTCTTTGTCCTGATTAAATATTTTTATTGTCAGTGAATGAGTTAATACCCCGAAGAAACTATGCATTATTTCATTATTAAGTTGTTGCCAGAAAGAAGGGATTAAGAACAACCAGGATTAAATGTAAGTTATCATTTTGGGGGTAGACTTCGGCCAGTATTTGCTAAACTTATATCTTAATGATACAGATCGATACTATAGAGGAGATTAAATCAATATATGTAGGTATTTATTTTGCTACTACTTCATCTTGGAAGGTTCACTAGAACATTATATTTTAGAAAATCCAATATTTTATGGGTGTTTTATTGAGTTATGTATCATTTCCTGTAAATAGTTCCCAGGCAAAAGTAATTATGGTAATGGACTGCTGCTCTCTAAAGCAGGACACTGAGGTCTTCCTCATCCGTTTACCTAAGTACTAAGAAGATCCAGAATTACTTTTGTAAGAAAACCTTGGCTTTGCCTAAAAATAGATTCTTGGCCCATCTCTGCTGGAAGCACTCAGGTCTTCTGTTCAAGTATGTGCCTCCTTGGCGGCCTTCATTTTTATAAGACGGAATCTTCCTACTTTGCCAATTAGTTGATTGTCAGAGCATATCAGTCGGTTCTTATTTGGCAAAATAGAATATGTTCATTTCAAATTCCTACCAAAGAGTATGTCTTGGACTACTTACTGGCCAATTCTTATAATCCCTCTGGGGAAAATAATTACTGGGATATTGATAGAAGTATTTCAAGTACATTTCTTCATTTGTATTAATTAACCCATTTTATTTTGTGGTTTTGATGTTTTGACGTTTGGGGCCTTGCTGACCCTGGAGGGACTGCCTCTTCCAAGCCACTTCCTAGAGATTATCATCAACAATGTACCTGTGAGAGCACCTTTCACATGCAAACCAACCGGTGGAGCCCAGGGCCAAAGACATCCCCTTTATTGGGTTCTCACACCCAGGACACTATTCTCCTGCACTAATCCCCCAAGGGCCAGGTACCGGACAGACAGCCTTTATGCCCCAGAGCCTGCTGAGATTATTCAAGCTAGCCAATCCTAAACCTGCTTACCCTACTTCTCCAGTTTCTTCCAACAGAAAACACAGTAATTGCTCTTACCATGTTTCTTTCTCATTCCCTCTGCTTCCTGACTGGTGCTTCCCTGTGTGGTCCCGTTCTTGCGTGATGTGCCCCCCTTCTTGCTGTGAGTAACAAGACATCTTGACAGTGGCGATCACCTCCTAATTTGTTCGTTTCACCAAAGCTGAAAGAATATATATATTTAGGGGCACCTGGGTGGCTCAGTGGCTCTCTGTCTGTCAAATAGATAAATAAAATCTTTTTTAAAAAGCATATATTTATTTATTTATGAGAGAGAGTATGTGCACACACCCAAGGGTAAGGGGTGGGGAGACGGAAAGGGAGAATCTCAGGAAGACTCCCACTGAGCATGGAGCTGGATACTCAGGGCTCCCTGCCAGGACCCTGAGATCATGACCAGAGAAGAAATCAAGAGTTGGAGGTTCAACTGACTGAGATACCCCAAACCTACCTTTTACCTTTGAAGCAGATTGGACATTCAAAATTAATCCAAGTCTCAAATCTAATTGTTAGAATCTCTCAGTGACTTGCTTTTATTGAATTACCTTTTTAAGTCACGCCATCCATCTGTGTCTCTGGACTTTAAAAGAAATAACAGTGCAAATCATGTTGTTAGATAAAAGTGAAGTTGTTGCTAATGATATAACCCACTATTGTCTCAGAATGTGCCTTTTATAAATTCACATTAATAGTTTCAAACATACTTTATTTTTATTTTTTTTAAACATTTTATTTATTTATTTGGCAGACAGAGATCACAAGTAGCCAGAGAGGCCAGCAGAGGTGGGGGGGGGGAGCAGGCTCCCTGCTGAGCAGAGAGCCTGACATGGGGCTTGATCCAGGACCCTGAGATCATGACCTGAGCTGAAGGCAGAGGCTTAACCCACTGAGCCACCCAGGCACCCCTCAAACATACTTTAAATGTCATATTTTACTTTGAGGAAGATACTGCTTAAAATTTACTGAATATACACATACATTTGTATATTCATATATATTATATATATACATATACATTCAGTATATGTACTAATATATATATTTATGTGTGTGTGTATATATTACTGAACATATATATCTTTTTAATAGTATATGGTGATGTATTCAGTGATGAACTGGTACTGGGTTGTACTGGCCTGAAGGCTGACTATTAAGTTTTCAGGAATTCTATGTTGATAGTTTGAATTGGCCATGGTTGGAGTAATGACACCGTGGAAATGGGCAAATACTGCAAACCAGGACCCCCTAATCCCTGTGCAAAGCCAGATGTTAAGCATTATCAGTACACCACTGATAGAATACATTAGTTTTCTCACATTTGTTTTACAAACTGGCATACATCTAAATAGACAGGAAATATACTGGAATTTCAGTCTAGTTTACAGAAAATATTTTAAAATTCTAATATTTAACACAACTAAATATGAAGTTTCAGACCAATAACAAAGCTGCATGATTTTTCTTAGACCTACCAAATGTATTGTTAGTTTGCTTTTTTAAATGGATAAACAAATGCAACTCTGTTCCTTAGGTTAAAGTCAAAAAGTGAGACCAACATGTACGTGCTGTTTATAGATGGTCAAGGTTAACCAGATACATAGTTCCTACTATTATCTACTGATCAGAATGATGAGAGAGAGAGAATTTCATAATAGGGAAAGGTAATGCTCAATGACATAAGAACTCCAGAGTTCAGTGAATATTGGAGACCTCTCTGGCTCAAGTTTAGGGGATCAACTTTATGGCAGAAATACCAGAGAACTGACTGTATCTCATATTTCAGAGAAAAGATAGAGCTGAGGGAGAGTGGACCAGCTGAAATCATTCCTTATGAGACTGGACACAGTGTCTCCACCTAATCCAGTATCCAGAAAAGGAATCAGAATCCAAATGGCATCTGGATTTATGAGGAAATAGTCATTTGACTTTTTGTTCTGCATCAGTACAGAAGAAGTCAGACTTGCAATTACAAATACAAAAGTCAAGGTTAAAAGAGCTTAAGCATTCATATATTTTCAAAGTATATGGCATTTAACTTTTATGACCTAGCTAAGTAATAAAGTCCCTGAAAAATAAGGAAACAATTTCCACACCTTCTGAGTTATTTGTGAAGCTAGCAACATGAAACCTGGCAAAGTACATTTGTATATGAATTACCTTCTCCTGCCAATGACCTTTGATTTTAATGATTATCCAGGGATGATCTTACATGTAAAATTGGTTTGCTTTGTTATAGATTTATCTTGAAGCAATGAAACCACACTTCTTTCTATTGTGGTCAAAAACACACATTGATTATCAACTTTTAAAAATTGTACAATGCGGGGCACCTGGGTGGCTCAGTGGGTTAAAGCCTCTGCCTTCAGCTCAGGTCATGATCCCAGGGTCCTGGAATCGAGCCCTGCATCAGGCTCTCTGTTTGGCAGGGAGCCTGCTTCCCCATCTCTCTCTCTGCCTGCCTCCCTGCCTGCTTGTGATCTCTGTCTGTGAAATAAATAAATAAAATCTTTTTTAAAAAAATTGTACAATGCAGTAATATTTAACTACATTCACATTGTGGTACAACAGAAATCTAGAACTTTCTCATCTTGCAAAGCCAAAACTCTATATCCATTGAACAATTTCTCTTTTGCCTCTCCCCTACCCTTGTCCCCGAGCTCCTGGAAACCATCATTCTGGTTTGTGTCTAAGAGTTTGACCATTTCAGATACCTCACATAAGTGGAATCATTCAGTATTTATAATTTTGTGACTGGTTCATTTCACTTAGCATAATGTAATCAAGGCTCATCCATTTTGTAGCAGATGACAAGATTTTTTTTTGTTAAGGTTGAACAACATTCCATGTACATACCGTATTTTCTCTATCCATACTTCTGTTGACAGAATTTAGGTTGCTTCCATATCTTGGTTCATATGAATAACACTGCAATGAATATGGGTGTGCACGTCCTTCTTCAAGACTCTATTTATTTTCAGTTATTTGTGATAAAATCCCAGAAGTGAGATTCCTGGAACATTTGATAATTCTATTTAAGAATTTTTGAGGAACCTCCATACTGTTTTCCATAGTGGCTGCATCAGTTTACATTCCTATCAACAGTCGCAAGGGTTTCAATTTCTTCACAGCCTCAATAACAATGAGAGTTTTCTTGTTTTTGTTTTGATAGTGGCCATTCTAAAGGGTGTGAAGTGATGTCTCACTGGGGTTTTGATTTGCATTTTCCTGATGAGGAGTGATGTTGAACATCTTTTAATGTGTTCATCAGCCATTTGTATATATTCTTTGGAGAAATGTCTATTGGAGTCATTGCTCTTTTTGAAATTAATTTTTTTAGATTGTTGAGTTGTAGGAGTTATTTATTTTTAAAGAATTCTTTATCTGTTTTGGGTATTAACCTCTTATCAGATATATGATTTGCAAGCATGGTTTTCCCATTCTGTAGGTTACCTTTTCACTGTTAATTGTTTTCTTTGCTCACAGAAATTCTCAAGTTAATACAAACCGCATTTGCCTTTTTTTGCTTTTGTTACCTGTGCTTTCAGTACCACGTCAGAGAAATCATAGACAATTCTAATGTCATGAAGATTTCCCCATATGTTTTCTTCTAGAAGTCTTATAGATTCAGGTCTTTAATCCATTGTGAGTTGATTTTTTTATATGATGTTAACATAAGGTGCCAACTTCATTCTTTTGCACCTTTATAATCTATTTTCCCATACCATTAGTTGAAGAGACATCCTTTCCTGCCTTGTGTAGACTTGGCACCTTCCTTGAAGATCATTTGGTCATATGTGTAAGAGTTTATTTCTGGATCCTCTATTCTGTTCCATTGGTCTATAGATCCTTTTGTCAGTATCATACTATTTTGGTTATTGTACCTTCATAATATCGTTTTAAAATCAGAAGGTGTGGGGCACCTGGGTGGTTTAGTGGGTTAAACGCCTGCCTTTGGCTCAGGTCATGATCCCTGGGTACTGGGATGGAGTCCCACACTGGACTTCCCGCATAGCAGAGGGCTTCTTCTCCCTGCTTGTGCTCTCTCTCTCATTCTCGCCCTTTCTCAAACTAATAAGTAAAATCTTTAAAAAAAATCCTAATGTGTGAGGCCTCCAGCTTTGTTTTTCTTACGAAGAAATCATACTTTTATCAATAAAAATGAAACAATGAACATTGACTATGAGATAATCACACTTTTAACAATGAAAACTTGCTTTGAGAAAATACTTTGTGTCATCCTCTTACACATTTTTATCTAGTGTGGTTGGGACAGCTTCCTATTGTATAATGAAACTTTGTAGTTTTACCTACTACATTGTAAACAGTGATTGTTTTTATTTGTATAGTATTTGTTGTATAAGTTCTAGAATACTGTTAACCAATACTATGACAATAATGACGTGCCTTTAAAAATGACAAATGTGTAAATTAGGCACCAAAATGAATGTTATCCTCTTTCTTTCTTCCTTTCTTCCTCTTTCAACCATATGCTTTTTCAAGTAATGCTAAGAACTACCTTTTGGAGCTCTTCTTTTACTATGAACTAGCTTCTGATCTAGTCAACAACCTACTTAATAAAACTGGATTCACTACTTTCATTTCTCATATCATATTTAACTGTGAATGACTTTAGAGTGTTTACAAATGTCAAATTCTATTTCAAAGAATGAAGGCATTCATTACCGAGTAGGAATTTGGAAAATTAGGAAATTGCTTTGAGGTAAGAATTGTTTGGATACAAATAAATTTTGGACCTGCTTGTTTAAAAATCACTCATATTACCTGATATATACTTATATACATATATAAAAAGTTTTGACTAATTGTGACTTCTTAGAAAATAAATAAAATGACAAAATCAAGTGTTTACAGAGGTTATCTACCCATGAGTACCTCACATATTCCTTTCTAATGTTTTGGGTATGTCAAATCAGGCAAAGAATTACTTTTATATATGTCTTTATCTTCACTGCATTCCAAAAAGAATTTTAAGCATGGTATAAGCAGCGCCAGCCAAGTCACAGATTCTGTAAATTCCCAAACAGAGTGAAATTATTGGTTGAATGTTTTGATACTTTATTTCAATTCTGTTTACTTGTGGTATACAGGTTCTCTCACATAACTGTAAAAATCTGAATTATTCCACTTAGTTCTAGCTAACCAATTCTTCGGCTTTAATAAGAATTAGCCCTGATCTATATGTCTAGTACCTTAAGAGAACCATTCAGTGGTAGACAGCAGTGTTAATTAATAAAACTAACCTGATTTGAAAAGTGGGAGTCATACTAGATCTAGGCAATTAATTGTGGGGCTATAGACTTTATAGATTAGTCAAAATTTTTCTTACAGTTTTATTGAAATATAATATACATACCACACTTCTCACCCATTTAAAGTGTACCTATTTGTGTGTTTTAGTATATTCGTAAGGTTGTGCAATCACCACCACAAAGTTTAGAACACTTTTTATCCTTTAAAAGAAACTCCCTACCTATTAGCCATCACTCACCAGCATCACCCTCCCCAGTCCTAGCCTTAAGTAAGAGCTAATTTCTGTCTTTATAGATTTGCCTATTCTGACATTTGTGTAAATGGAATCCTGAAATATGTAGCCTTTTGTAATGGACTTCTGTCATTGAGCTTAATGTTTTCAATTTTTATACATGTTGTAGCATGTATCAGTACTTCCTTTTGTTGCCAAATATATTCCATTGTATAGATATACAGTATTTTATTTACTTATTCATCCTTTGATGGACATTTGTGTTGCTTTCCCCTTTTGACAATTTGTTAATAATGGTGTTATGAACATTCCTGTGTATAGCCCAAAGACTGCTGATGTAAGTATTTGAAAATAAAGAAGGGGAACCTTAGGGAAGTCTGCCATTGTAAAAAAGAACATATGCTTCAACAGAAAACTATACATTTTTTAGATCACATTCTTTCAGGTATTTGATTCTAGTTTTTCATTGTCATTGTGCTATTTTACAATTCTTTGAAGTATAGGTTGCCTGATAACAATGCAAAATAATTCCCACCTATAGACCTATAAGTTCTATCAGATAGAGGTTCACCTGCCTTCTCTCCATCACTGGGGAACAGGCCATTTTTGCTTTCATGTATACATTAACTTCAATATTTCTGATTTCCAAATGTATGTGTTTTTTAAAAAATGATCTCTCTTTAATTGGTTGCAATATCTTGCCAGTTTACTCATTAATGAATTAAATAAAATCATTAACACATTTTTATTTTTTAATCTGTATGGGAGTCATGATTTTACCTTTTTTGAAAATGATCTTTCAACAACACCCTCAGTGTTTGTCTGCCTCCAAAAGTCCTGCATTTTCTGATGGAATTAGAATTTTAGTGGCTCTGAGAAGTATCCACCAGTTGGTTAAAACATTTCTGAAATCGCAACAAAGGTTAGCTAACCTATCATTGTATTCTCAAATTTAAATACATTCTGTCTAAGAGATTAAAGTTTTCTCTGTAGTTTTGAAGTTAGAGGAAAGTTTTGAGCAGAAGGACTCAAGGAGTCTTCTCAATTCTTAGAAATGTGAGAACCACATTTATAAGTTTTTCTATCCTACTTGGATTGATGTAGAGAGCCAATCAGGACAGTAACTACAAAGCAATGGTTGTCATGATTTTCTTAACCAAAAAGCCAAGCATCGACCTCCATATCCAAAAACATAGCAGGGAGGATGGAGTAGCATGGTTTCTGATACCTCCCGTTCATGGTCCCAGAGGCTCCCCCACATAGATCACAACACTCTACACAGCAGTAACCAAATAGTGATTCAGGAATGAGAACTGTAGGTATATACTGGATATCGTAACTTAGTGGATTCTAATACCAGTAACATCATCTAGTTAGTGTTTCCCAAACATCCGCTCTGTCTAGCTGCACAACAGTATCAACTTTAGAACATTCTGGAATTTACTAGATTCCACCCTAGATATTCTTATTAGGAGAGCTGGCCTACAACCCAGGCATTTTAATCTGATCAAGCTCTCTAGGTGATTCTGATTTCCTTTTTATTATTTTTTAATTTTTGAAGATTTTATTTATTTATTTGAGGGAGAAAGAGACAGAGATAGCGACAGAGAGAGAGAGAGAGAGAGAGAGAGCATGACAAGTGGGGAGGAGAGGGAGAAGCAGGTGCCCACCTGGCAAGAGCTCAAGCCCAGGACCCCTACCTGAGCTGAAGGCAGACACTTTAACTGACTGAGCCACCCAGGCGCCCGAGTCATTTTGATTTTCACACAAGGTTTGGAGACAGCGGATACGATACTACAGATGAAGAGAAATACTTCCTAAATCGTGCAATATAAATTTATGTGTTTTCTTATATTGCTCTCCAAGTGTTCTTTACCAGGCCAAGGACAGCTAATGTTCCTTGTTCATGCCTCACAGTGTGCCAAGCAATTAAATCAGATAAACAAATTTTCTTATGGGCAAGGAATATAGCAGAGTCTTATTTAATAAAGATTCTATAAGCCACGTACCTGGTTTCTTTTGAACTTAATTAATATACCAGGCATTTATTTTTTCTTTTAATTTCTAAATCCTACCAAGAACTATTCAATTGATTCAAAATCAATTATGTATTTGATTTCTACACAGTCAGCCTAAAAGGTAATAGTCTCTAAGAAACATTTTGTGTCAGTTCTGAATTGTTTGTTTCTTATCTATTTCAGGTTTTACATACCCAAACATATGGTTAGAATCTTGCAGAGAAGTCTTAATTTTCCACAGTTGGAGAAAATTTTACTTAGAGCAAAATAAAAGCAATTGTCGGGTGCATTGACCTTGTGATTCAAAAATTTCAGAGAAGTGATCAGAAAGGTTTCAGTGAGGTGATGATTATGTCCAAATATTTTGGAAACTGTCTATATGTAAATATGTAAGTTTCTGGGTCAGCACTCATCCGAGAGCATCTCAGTGTCGATTTTAGGCTTAGTGTTAGATTTTTGAAGGTGCATTTGCTTTCAGAAAATAAAGCTACAACACATAATAAATGACTATTTATTTATGCATCTAAATGCCTCATTTGGCCTTGGTCCAACTCTCCTCTGGATGAGCATGTGGTAGTCTATCATTTGGTTTTATGTAGCTCTTTGCTTAATCTCTGAGGCTCTAGAGATGAGTTCAGTTTATGAATTTGCAAAATATGTATACTTTGCTAAATTATAGCACATTGTACTTAAATACATGTAATCTCTTATAAGAAAATTATTCAGGTTTCACAAAATCATGTCAGAGTAGCTTGTTAAATTTTAGAGCAAAGCAAAAAATTCTTTAAAAATCCACAAAATTCAGTTTCCTTCCCTTTATAGCTACAATAGGTCAAATTTACATTCTTGGCAAAGATGATATCTTCTTTTTGTTTTGTTGAAACTGTAGTACTTAACTCCCTTCTAAAATTTTAATTAATATCAGCTCAATTTCATCTCACATTAATGTATTTGTTTCTATTCCCAGGATCATAAAATATGAATTTCATTTCCTTTGAGGACTCAGCTAGGTGTTAGGCAGTTTTCAACTACTCATTATGCTGTTTCTGTAGCCATAAAATAAATAAGAGATTCTTGTTTAAGTTTTGCCACAATTCAATATGGGAAATAGTAGTATATTATCATTTTTGCATGGACATATACAGCCTTGGTGTCCATGGCTTTCTTTTTTAAAAGGGAATAAACACTTGGATTGTAAGGCAGAGAATTATTAATGTGGAATTTAACAGCATTTTCCCTCAATTAGACAAAAATCAGGAGCAGAGTTAAGATACACGATTTTTTATACTAACTGGTTTCTTTAATTTATACAAATACATTAAAGAAAAAAAAACAAAAAATAAAACTACAGTCTCCTAATTTCAGTTGGACAGTTTTTTTTTCTTCTACAATACTAAGAAATCCCAGAAAGTATGTGATCCATCTACACTTTTAGAATCTAATCAAAAACACTAGCTGAGTGAAAAAAAATTTGTTGTGGCTTAATCAAGAAACTAACTCTAGGGCCAGCAACACTTCCAAATACAATTACAGTGCTGGGTACTGTCCTAGGACATGAACAAAAGTGTTGGTTGCTCTAGATCTGCCCACCGATTAGGATAAGTATTTGCTCATTATTCATCCAATTCAAAAATTTAATCGTGTAGAAACATGTAAGGAAGGCATTATGATATATTTTCAAACTTCATTTTAAAATAATTGTATCGATAACATTCTATGCTGGACATCAGAATTATAGCTAAGAACCTATGGAAAAATGTACTAACAACTCAGAACAAATTTTTTATTATTTCTTTACTTTTTAAAAAAAATTATTTATTTGAGAGAGAGTGCTAGGTGGAAGGGCAGAGGGAGAGGGAGAGAAAGTCTTACGCAGACTCCAAGCTGAGTGCAGAGCGTGATTTTGGGCTCAGTCCCATGACTCTGAGATTCTGAGCTGAAACTGAGAGTCTGGTGACTCAACTGACTACAGTGCTCAGGTACTCCTTATTTCTAAAAGCAGATAATCGCATCTACAAGTTAAATACTAGAGTTTTGTTTTTGTTTTCTTTTTAAGTAGACTCTATGCTCAGCATGGAGCACCACTTGGGGCTTGAACTCCTAACCCTGAGATCCAGACCTGAACTGAGATCAAAAGTCAGATGCTTAACTGAGTCACCTACACACCCCTAATACTAGAGTTTTTAAAAAATGTTTTTTTTATAACTTGGATTTTTTACCAAACAGGACTATAATGGACCTCCTCAAGATCTAGTTCTGTTACTAGAACCAGACTAGAAATGGAAATAAAAATCAAAGAAATTTCCTGTTTAATTGTAGACAAACAGGGGTGTTTATTTATGAGCTTTAATAATTAATTCACCAAAGCTAATGCCATAGAACAGAGAAGCTACTGACATAGTTTTGTTATTCTTTGATTCCTTCCTTCATATTTTCACAAGAGTACTTTGGACAACCATTTCCTCCAACAGTTGTGTGCAAAGAAGAGCTATGCTATCATATAGCTCAAGAAATAGGCTTAGCATTTCTAAGGTAAAAGAATAATGAATATGAATTCCAGTAAAATGTTTTCAACTTGAATCTCAATTTGACACTTTGCTACCTGTTCTTTCCGTGAAGGATTACCATGCCTCTCCCATTTTGTCTCTGTCTTGAAATATAACATTATTCTGAAGCAGAGGAGACAACATGTCAATCCCAAAGATGCCAGAGTTCGGGTGCACTTTGTGGGTGGAGAATTGGCACATAGAATGCCACCACAAGAATCCTTTTGCCAGAGGGGCTAATCGGCTGAAAGTAAAATGGGCTTCTGTAGGAACAGATAATACCTCACACTTGTTATTAAACATGCAGTTTATACTGTGGTAAAACTGAAAACTGAGAAGAATGTTTACGGCAGCTATTGTTTCAAACTTAGAAGCAGCGACAGTAATGAAAACATCATACCAATGTCTAATCCAATAAAATCCTTGGTTTACTGTGTTTTGTATGGGCAACCAAATAAAGTAAAAATAGGGAATAAAACAGAAGAGGTATCACTTTAGCGTGAACACACTGTAGATCTATTGTGCTATATTTGTAGAGCTAACAAATTAACAGCAACTTAAAAAATGACTTTAGGAAT
Source organism: Mustela putorius furo (assembly GCF_011764305.1). Classification (NCBI taxonomy): domain Eukaryota; kingdom Metazoa; phylum Chordata; class Mammalia; order Carnivora; family Mustelidae; genus Mustela; species Mustela putorius. The sequence continues at coordinate 37,811,179 of NW_025421998.1, forward strand.
CCCAAGAAGTTCCATAGTTTATTACTTTCAAATAAAAGTAAATACTCAAACCCATCACGAGCCTACTTTTAGGTGGAACAGCCAAGATACTGGATGTATTGTAGAATAAGAAATCGATCAAGGTGATGGTATAAATTTTCAGTGGCATGGCCAAGGCATGAATGTAGGTAGAAAGCAATGCTGAATCATTATCAATTTATTTGGGCAGAAATGACACCTTCTAGATTAGAAAATCTGTTTATTGATTTAAGCTTAATTTCATAGTTAGTAACACAAAATCAGACTGATCAGAGATATCTCTTGTATTCTGAATGTAAGCTGTAAACTTACATTCAGTCTTTTACTGAAATGTAGTTCATCTCTACAACGGAGTGTTTGCGGAATATCAAAAACCTAAAACACCATAAGGCAGACTTCAATTTTTACCCTTAAATAGGTAAAAAAATTTAAAATTTAAAAGATGGACCTTTAAGATACCCGAATACCAACATTCACATCTGAAGGGGACAAAGCACTCTGGTATTTGCAAATGTGAAATAAGCGGTTATAAATATGTTTTTGGCAACCAAATTGCTTCATTATTATCAACACATTTTTCTTATTAGTATTGGTAAAGAAATAGTAATAGGAGTAAAATATCCTTTTATGCTAAACCTATGTGTAAATTTACTTATATAAAGTGCTCTTCCATTATTTTGTGTATTGCATAAAGAGATTATTGTGGAGACCTTTAACTCTGTTCTAGTCTTTTCTCTCCATGACCTTCTGTTAATATACAACCAGCCAGGTGCCTTCCTGCATTAAATTACGGTGTGAAAGGCAGGTTTCAGGCTTATCTTAGTGAATATTATCTAGTCTTAAATTTGATTCAGGCTTGATTTAGGCTTAATTTATAACTGTACCCAATATTTCACTTACACTTATGAATAATAATAACTCTTTGACTAGTTACTCAGAATATCCATTATGAGAACTTTAAAAATATATTGAGAAAACCCCTAAAACAACATAGAGTACATTTTGAACTTTTTTTTTTTTTTAAAGATTTTATTTGTTTTAGAGAGAGAGCATGAATGCGAGAGGGAGGGACAGAGGAAGGAAGAAGAGCCTGAGAAAGACTCTGAAGCCAAACAGGCATTGAGCTTGGAGCCAGAGACCAGGCTTTGACTAGGTGACCTGGAGGTCAGGACCAGAGCCGAAATCAAGAGTCTGCTGCTCCACCAACTGAGCCACCCAGGTGCCCTACATTTTGTACTTTTTACCTACTAATCTTATGGTCCATTTTTACTAATCATGGTATTACTGATTACAAAGGAACTAAGAATAACAGTCCACAATATCCTCCAGGACTTATGAAAGAAATCATATAGGAAAATCATCTGCCCCAATGTATTGTACTTTGTATTCCACTCATGTCAATACTAAACATCACCTGTTATACCCTAACACTGCTCCAACCCCTTTCCAACTGGAAAATGCAAAATGTAGGACCTTGAATCCTCTCAATACATTAATGAGCTACTAAACTAAGTTTCAACCCTCATAAAGTCAATATGCCTTTTTAAATTTATAAAAATGCAAACATTGTCTAGGATAGCACTGTCCAATAGAAACTTCTGTGATAAAAATGTTCTGTATCTACACTGTTCAATAGGGTAGCCTCTAGCCATTGAGTTCTTCAAATGTGGCGGGTGGGACAAGGAACTGAATTTTTAATTGTATCTGGTTCTAAGTAATTTAAACAGCCACATGTATTGGTTAGTACTGGTCTAGTAGATTCTTAAAATAGGTAAGTGTTAGAACTGGAAAGTAGATTATGGGCAATCAAGAAATCTTAAAATTATCAGCTTTATGTTTTAAAAACTCTGTCATTCATTCCTTCAGTATGAATTTTTCCAGAAGGTTCACATAAAAAAAAAAAAAACCACAAAAACCAACCAAATTCTTTAGGTTGCTTTTCTGTATGAATCATCTTTTTGCAAAGAGGTGTAAGACTGATTTTATTGCCAACTCTGCCCCCTCTTCTACAGACAGAACTCAGTGATTAGGTTCTTGCATTTATTTAGGTTACTCTCCTAAAAAACATGGTTTCCATACTGCAAATAAATGACAGGAACTTTTCCACTAAATTATCCCAGACAGCACAAATGTTCTTTCCAAAAGTGGAGACTGGAACCACAGCCCCCTCACGTTGCCTGCTACATCTGTTTATGCTTATAGAAGTGACATCCACTTTGTAGACAGAGAATGCCAATTTCTTGGGAAAGCACCCAGAATTTGGTGAGCTTGAAGAAAAAAATTCACTGTTCAAAATACTTAGAATTGAGTAACTACAAAGGCTTTTTGAAATTAAGTGGGGAGAGATTTTGCTTCCAGGGTATAGATTCTGTATACAGACTTGCTGGAGTTCATATCCATCTACAATCATTTAGTAGTTGATAAAGCTTTGGGTAAGTTACAAACCTAAACTTCAGTTTTCCCATCTGGGAAATGCAGATAATTATAGTTCCGTTGGGAAAACTTGTTTAAGACTTTGAAATGGGCAAAATTATCACAGGGAGTTCTTTCAGTGGCAGGCTGGATATTATCTACAGGAATCTGGTTTTTTGGTTCTAAGGCAGTCTGCACCTTTGACCTTCGATAAGGCCATTTTACTATTTTATAAGCTGTAGAAAGTAATGGTAATGTAAATGTTCTTATCTATAGAAATGCAAAATTACTTTGTTTTTCTTAGAGATACCATTACTTCCCTGTAGAACAGATAATTCGAAACATTTCATTTTGAGGCCTTATAGAGTTTTAACCAGTTTGGCCTCTTTACGGATTGTCCGTTAAGATCTGCTCTTTACATCCTTGTTGGAATGGGTTGTAACATCTTGCGATTCCCTCCCTAATTAATGAGTTAAATGATATTTCGGACACATTTTTATTTTCTATGTCCATGAGAGCTACGGTATTACCTTCTTCAAAAATTATCCTTTAGTCATTTCTACCCTGTGGAATATTTGGGAGGATTGGTTAAAAAATCCACATTGATCCTCATGATCAGTTTCGTATTTTGCCCCAAGGCTGTAACACTTCCGGTCTTTGGGGGGGGGGGGGGGGTGGTGTGGGGTGGAGAAGGGGGAGTAGCGGCAAAAGGGGGAGGTTGGGGGTCGGAAAAATTCTATCCTGACGCGAACGTCAGAAGACCTCCTCATCCTTTTCTTTTTTAACAGTGGAGACTTGAGGTCAAGGTGGGTGTTAGGCGGGGCACAGTGGCCTAGGTGTTGGCCTTCCCCGCCTGGTGAGTGGCCTGGGGTTTTAGATGCCCTGGGGTCATCAAGTTAATGCAGACTTTGTGGGGGCCCAGCAGCGGGCCGAGCGGTAGCCCAGTTTGCGCCGAACCAACCCCTCTCAGCAAGGCCGAGAGGAGAAGAGAGCAGGCCTTGCCCCAGGCCCCGGAGGCCCCTAGCCCGCGGCCGAGGGGGTGGGGCGGCCTCTCCTCGGGCCGGTGCTTTTCGCCCTCGGTTGGCCGCCAGAGGCTCCCTCTCTCTCTCCCTCTCCTGGGATTTTGCTGCCGGGCTCCCTCTCTCTGCGGCCCTAGAGTTAATCCCATCAGCCGAGGTGAGGCACCTGTTACCCTGGGCCTTCCTCACCCCCGCGGCCTCTCCCCCACTACACCTGGGCTCCCGGGCGGCCCAAACGGCCCGGCGCGGGTGACCGCACGTGGACCAAGCCCCTTCCGCGCCGGGACCCCCGCCCCAGGCCGGCCCGAGTGTGCGAGCGTGTCGCGGCCCGGGCCGCCGCCCGCCCGCAATGGCGTTGGGGAGCGCAGCGCGCCTCCCGGGGCCGCCCGCCGCGGGCAGGGCGCGCGTGGGGGCCGCGGCGCGAGTGGAAGCGGCCGCCGCAGCCGCCCTCCGCGCTGCGCCGTGAGCGGCGGGTGGAGGGGCGCCGAGCCGGCCGGCGCCGAGAGAGCCGCGGCCACCGTGGGGCGGGGGGCGCCTCTAAGGAGGGGGGTGGGAGCCGCGGCCGCCCGACCCTCCCCGCCGGCGGCGGCTCCCGCTCGGGTAAGGGGGAGGCTGTGCGCGGGGCGAGGAGTTGGGGAGGGTGGAGATGAAGAGGAAAAAAATCGGGATGTACAAAGGCTGAGTTGCAGGCTGGGGGTGGGGGTGGGTTGTGGTTGGGGAGCGATAGGTTGAGGATCGGAGGCATTATCAGTGGGATCTATTGTTTCCTGGCACATTGGGAGGAAAAACAAAGGGATTTATTATCATTACCCTGTAATTTTTTTTTCTTTTTCTTTTTTTAATGTGGCTAGGGAGCTCGGCTTTCCCCGTGCCACACTGGGATCCGCCTGGCAGCCGCCGGGAGCCGCAGCCAATGTGTTAGGACTTCAGGTGCTTTTTGGCACAAAGCTAGACTGCGACCTCCTACCATAGCGCTTGGCGTCACCTGCTCTCCCGGCCCTGCCCCGGGGCCGAGGGATTGCGTCCCGAACCAGGCTTGGGAACCGGCTGCCTCTCAAGTTGGTGTTATTTATGTTTGTCTTTTGTGAGGGCAGGTTTTGAGTCCCCCGGCGGCCCCATCTCCCCCGCCCCCGCCCCCTCGGGTTCGAATTGGCCGGGGAGGGAGTGGGGTGTACGTGGGGGGGTGGAGGGGAGGGTGTGCAGGGCTTAAACAAATGTCAGGGTACAAGGAGATTGTCGATGCTTTACAAAAAAAAAAAAAAAAAAAAAAAAAAAAAAAAACAGGCACCACACTCTCAAGCCTTTCTTGTTTGTCTGCATGGGCCATGCATGCGTGCTGGGCCAGAAGCCGAGTTTGGAGGCGGTTTAAGTGAAAGTGTGTGCTTCCTCAGCTGATGGTGCGTGAGGGTGATATGGCTCGGCCTAATATTAAAAGACAAAACAAAGCAAAAACAAAATGAAAAATCTTTGGAGCTACATTGTCTGCGCCTCAGCGGATCTTGAAGTATTTGATTACTGGCATATTGATATAAAATCCAGCTGTGGGCTAGTGGAGACCAGCAAGCATGCATTGCGTTGCATTCTGAGCTTGTAGTAAGTTAGAGGAGTAAACAAATCAGGACTATGAAAAGAGGGCTCATGTTATATTTGCTTTCTGATCGTCACGTTCTGCATTTATTCCCATGATATTCTACATCTCACTCTATAATTAATAGTATCCACGCTTAGGAAACTTCCAAATATTAGATGTGAGTGTACTTAGAGTGAAACTTATTTTCATTTAAGAACTTTCTTCTGCTTGTTTTGGTCTGAAAATGTACTAATGTTGCTCGGGGGATGCTGTACATGAGAATATTGGACCAAAGAGGGTGAACTAAGCTTCTGTAAGCATATTTTGGACTTTGGAAACATAGATTCCAAACTTTGAATTGTACTTATACGGAAAGAATAAATTCTACCTGATGGGGAGCACCCCAAATGAAATTCATTTTTCTGAAGGTTTGGTGATATCTTAAAGATCTGTGAACTGCTGGTTTCTTTGAAGGTCATTCACAAAAGCAACAGAAACTTAGGCTAAAGTTATGTACTTGTACTCATGTGTAACTTGTATGTGTGTCAGTATATGATTTCTGTAGGGATCTCCAAATTGTGTTTGAAACATTTTTGTTATCTAAGGCCAATTAGAGGGATAACTTTTAAATTCTTGGCTTTTAAATTCCCTTATCAATAAATGATTTTTTTTTCCTGTTTGACATATGGCTAAGCTACATTGAAAAGTGTATTGTTAGTTGACTGAACTTAAATTCAAATAAGTAAATGAATTTAGAAATTCATTCTTTTCTGTTACAGATGAACCTCTAGTCTCGCTTTGAAAAAGCCATTTTGTGTAACCCCTGACTGAATAATTTCCTAATACACCTGTTGGGAGGATCACTGATACAGTATGGCATTTGAGAGGTACTTTTTCTTGACCAAATACTGGTGATTAGAGAAGAGAGGTATTTTGTTTTTGTTTTTTGTTTTTTGTTTTTTTTTTTTCCTGATCATTATGAACATTGGCTTTTCACCCCTGAAGTAAAAATGTTGAAAACCGAGTCTTCAGGTGAACGAACCACTCTCAGAAGTGCCTCTCCTCACAGGAATGCTTATAGAACTGAGTTCCAGGCACTGAAAAGTACCTTTGACAAACCCAAGTCAGATGGGGAGCAAAAAACAAAAGAAGGTGAGAGCTCCCAGCAGAGCAGGGGGAGGAAATATGGCTCCAACGTCAACAGAATTAAAAATCTATTTATGCAGATGGGTATGGAACCCAATGAAAATGCTGCAGTCATTGCCAAAACAAGGGGGAAAGGTGGACCTTCATCTCCACAGAGAAGAATGAGGCCCAAAGAATTTCTGGAAAAAACAGATGGCTCGGTTGTTAAGTTGGAGTCCTCTGTTTCCGAACGAATCAGTAGATTTGACACAATGTACGATGGCCCTTCATATTCTAAGTTCACAGAAACTCGGAAGATGTTTGAGAGAAGTGTGCATGAGTCAGGACAGAACAACCGCTATTCCCCAAAGAAAGAGAAAGCTGGAGGGAGTGAGCCTCAGGATGAGTGGGGTGGCTCGAAGTCCAACAGAGGCAGTACCGATTCCTTGGACAGCCTTAGCTCCCGGACAGAGGCTGTCTCCCCAACTGTGAGTCAACTGAGTGCAGTGTTTGAGAATACCGATTCCCCCAGTGCCATTGTTCCTGAGAAGGCTGAGAACAACGCATACTCAGTGACTGGCCATTATCCCCTGAATCTACCATCTGTTACTGTTACAAATCTTGACACTTTTGGTCACCTTAAGGATTCTAATTCTTGGTCTCCTCCAAGCAAACACGGTGATGATGCAGAGGATTCTCAGAAGGGTCATACAACTCCGGGACCAGAAGTGGCTTTGAAAAGTACCTCTCTAGCCTCCATACCCAGTGAAGAGACACAGCAGAGCGAGGAAGCCGAGGACTCCACATCCAACCAAGAGACTCCTGTCGGGATTGACAGAGACGTTCCTGAAGAACCTTGTGCTGACACTAAGGCAATGCCCGAGTCTGAAATCCCTTCACCACAAAATGAACCTTTAGAAGACGCCGAAGCTAATTTAGTTGGGAGTGAGGCAGCAATGCATCAGAAGAAAGAACTGGCAGGTGGTGATTTTACCTCTGCTGATGCTTCTGGATCCAGGTGTGGAAAGGAAGTACCTGAAGATTCGGTTCATTTTGAGAGTTCCCATGTTTACATGCACAGTGACTATAATGTATACAGGGTCAGGTCCAGGTATAATTCAGACTGGGGAGAGACGGGCACTGAGCAGGATGAGCAGGAAGAGAGTGATGAAAACAGTTACTATCAACCTGATATGGAATACTCGGAAATTGTTGGATTGCCAGAAGAAGACGACATCCCAGCAAATAGGAAAATTAAGTTTAGTAGTGCTCCAATTAAGGTAAGTATGTTTTCTCAGTTTGTTTTTGAAATTTCCAAGTTGTGTTTTTTTTTTTTTTGGTATTTGGGCCTAAATGTATGTAGAATAGATTTGACAACTATAAGGAAGTCACGGTTGTTGATATACACATGTTGTCAAGTGATTTTAAAAGTTTGGGAGATGTCCACATATTTCCTAATATACTTTAGGATTGCTTAAACCGGTATTGACTAATAGTAAAGTTGAAGAAGTTTGAGGATTGTGAGATACATTCCAATGGACTGGAGTATGAATAATATGAACCCGGAAAACCGGGAGTGTTAGTTTGAAAATAGAATTACCTCTTTAACTAGTTCTACTAAAAGTACCCACATGTAATAACATTTTCTGAATCTGGACCCTCTAGGATATGAGGCATAATGTACAATGAGAAAGTCATGGTTGACCTTGAAATAATAGTCTTTATTTACTTGCTTAAAAAATTCTTGAGTTCTCTCTTACTTAAGTGTAAGTGGATTGTGAGGAATGTTGAAACTTACTATTTTTTTTTTGTACTGCTACTTAGTAGCGAAAGTTTGATTCATGGAAATATATTAGCGGACTTAAATACTTTAATTGGAAAGCTATGACTGTGATTAGCTTTGAGTTCAGAACTTGTGATATAGCCCTGAAATGAAATTTTATGAAAGGAAATTAAATTGATTTGTCATTCATGTATATGTTTTTACCTCTTAAAAGCTGGATAAATGCCAATTGAATTCAGATGCTCTATTCTAATGACTTCACTTACTTAACATTTGGTGTAGAAGAAATAGCACAGCGTACATCAGAAGCGGGGGGTGAAGCATTATTAGCTGATAATGGCAGGAGGGGCAGGAGGTGGTGGGTTGAGTATCACAGTCTCCTGGAATGCTTTTTCAAAGTGTACTTGCCCATCAGCCTCCGTCCTAAGATTCTGGCATGCCCTCCTAGGGGAATCGAAGGGTTGTGGTGGTAGAAATGTGTAGATTGAAACCACTTTCTAGGGACTCCCAGCTTGTCCTGTGTGTATATATAATAGATTTGGAATTTGATGTGATGTCTTTTAAAGGAATCTGAAATCCACTGTCTATTGTCATTTCCGTCTTTTGAAACTTCCATATAAGGCTGTGAGAGAGAATTTACAAAGCAAAGAGAAATTTGACTTTACTCTAATTATGAAATACTAATTTGAAATAAATAATCTATGAAATTATTTATAGGTGTTAGTAGGCAGTTCATTTCATTAGGGTAAGACAAAATTTCTGGGTCAGAATGGGCCATGCCAAGTTACACTGTGTTTAAAATAACTAGGGATGTGAGTGTGGTTTCTGAGTAAGCTAAGTTTCTTTGCTGTGTTTTCCCACTTTCATTTGTGAGCCTCTCCCCTAAACCTCGGCCCCCCACTCCCCAAGTCTTAGGCTCTCTCTTTAGAGGTGTCTTTCCATCAGGCTTATCCAGGGAGTTCCTAAATTTCGCTGTGCATGTTCCCTTCCAAGTGCTCTCCTTTGAGCATCATCTTTATACCCCTTAGGAAGAAAGCAATAAGATTAAATTGTTTTACACTGAGCAAGGCAGGAATAACTAAAATGAACTCTTCAAGGAGTTTGTTAAAACCAGTGACTAACTCCCTAATGGGAGATAGCAGCTTAACGAAAATTTATCAACTAGAACACTACCCACTCGACCAAATGGGGCACCAGCCTTGTATTTGCGTCCGGAGCTGCACAAAATGTAATATATGGTGATGGGTTTAATGCATTTTAAAGGATTTCTTATTGAAATATGGCGGTTCATAGGTGAACAAACCAGGTTTGGGATATGATATTCTGAAATTCAAGTGATTTTTCCTACTGTTGCTTATAACAAAAGCATTTTGCCTTTTAATTTTCATGTAATAAATTATGTATTTTATATAACAAGGAATGAAATAGATTACATACATATAAGTTGTAACACATTTTATCAAGACTAAGGTTTGTGAAACAAAGATAATGTACTAGGTTTTAGTGGGCAGTTAAAAGTATTAGTTGGAGTGGATTAAGTTTGCAAACAGAAGATTCATTCTTAGCCCTTTGTAATGAATAAGACAATTACTCTTTGTTGTTGTTCTCACTGTTTAACATGTAAGTGGATTCACTTGGAAATCTTGAGAGTCACTTTTCTACTGGTACTGGGGATGAGAGTATTTAGATTATTCTCCAATTAAGATTTTTGCCTCAGAGGGTGGTAACAATGAAGTTCAACAAGTGTTTATTGAAGGCTTTTCATGTGTCTGTGCTCATGCTGTTTGAGGTAGAAGGCACGCAAATCTACAATGTTGCCTTTTTCAAACTATGTGAGCTGGTTGAATCGGTTCTTCAATACTTGTTATTTAAAACACATATAGCACAGTCTGAAAACCTGTGCTGAAATGTCTCATGTCCTATGAGGACTGTAACTGTCCTTGGCTGTGCTAAATGCATGGATTGAACAGGATTTGATAAACCATTTGGAAGGTAATAAACTGTGCCATTCCCTATGTATGTTTCATTATTCCTTTTGTAAAGTTGCACTTACAGAATGGGCGATTATGATTTCCAACCTAAACCTTTTCTTTTGAAATTTAAGCATACTGCCTCTTTCAGCAACCAAAGGTGACATACTCTTTACAGAAATGATCTTTAGAACTTTTACATTCTTTTCCTGATATTCTCATTTACTCTTCACTGGAGTAAATATTCTCAACACTTTTAGGCTTTTGTTTTACATCTTGTGTATGATCTTTATGTGTGTGATCATTTCGTCAGTTTTTATTTCAGTTCTTCTATAGATTTTTTTAAATAGATACTTTCCCGAGACGTCTTAAATCTGGATCTAGGAAAGCATCAAAATGATAGCTGATCTTTCCTGTGTAGCGTATTACTTATACATAATCGGTGACATTTAGAAATGGATTGTTTCTTAATGGATAGGTTGATGTGTTTCACAGTGTTGTGGAAAATTACAGTGGGATTGATTAATAATGGAAAATATAAAATCCAAGTTTGAAATATGGAGTGAGAGAGTGTTATGAACCATGCTAATTTGAGCTATGGAATTATGCCTTCATTCTCAGGAATTTCTCAAAACCAAGAGATTGAATTAATTAGCTTTGCTTTAAATGAACCCAGGAGAGAAGTGGTGACATTTTTCATTATTGTTTTCTATTAATTTGGAATATTTACTGAGACCTTGCTACGTGTGGGTTAATAGTGCAATATACTATAAAATGTAGTAAATACAGAAAGTGACTGGAGCTGATCAGGTCAGCAAATGCCAGGAGGTGGGGAGTGGATAGCCCCTGAAGGATGGTTCTCGGGCTGTTCTCCTGAACTGTTCCTGGATGCTCTTTCTAAGGTCACTGCAACCCTTTAAGGCAGTCATAACCCTTTCTCTCTTTCTGGTAGTCTTATGTCCTTTGGATAGGTGTTCTTGAAACTTAGCATCCATGAAAAAGGGTATTTTCCCAATTCCCTTAGCAAGAAGGAGATTGTAGGGTTAATGTGACCGTATGTTGTGCTCTACCTTTCTGAATGTTCTCTCTAGCTATAGGGAGTTTGCAGAGCTGGGGTTCAAAGGAGAATCACCAAGGACTGCAGTGCTTCTCTAAATCTTACATGAGACTTGTTGAAAGTGGGGTCCCTTAGCATTCTCTTTCTTTTGGGGGGCTCCGAGTTAATACACAGGACATATATAAGATCTTTTATTTGGGAGGTGTTCAGAGTATAGTTCTGAGGTTCAGATTTCAGTCATTCTGTTTCTTCAGATAGTCTTGCTCAGTGCTCTTAAACTTTAATATGCTTATGAAACCCCTGGGGATATTTTAAAGTGCGGATTTCTGATTCAGCAGTTATTTGGGGGGGAATCACCTTGATGCAAAGATTAACCTTTAAGCACATCACCAGCTTTCCCACGGGCTATACAATAGACAGGCTCAGCAACCAGATTAAATGTCTGAATCACAGTATTTATCAAATCAGTTTAAAACACACAGCCAGAAGCAAGAGGAAAGCCATAGGGAAAGTTTACACAGGTAAGGAGCAAAGTTTGGAGGGACCACGGAACCTGAGGCCCAGGTACACAGTATTTATATGCCAGCCCTCTCACTTTCACATCACCCTTCCCACTAACGGTGCGGTTATGAGGACCAGAGTTGATTTTTGAGCATGGGCTCCACATACTAATAATCCCCTCAGCTCATGATATCATGGTATTTGCTCTACAGAGGAGCGACGGTACAAGTACACTTACAGACAGCGGTAGCGGGGGTGCCTGGGTGGCTCAGTGGGTTAAGCCGCTGCCTTCGGCTCAGGTCATGATCTCAGGGTCCTGGGATCGAGTCCCACATCGGGCTCTCTGCTCGGCAGGGAGCCTGCTTCCCTCTCTCTTCTCTCTGCCTGCTTCTCTGCCTACTTGTGATCTCTCTCTGTCAGATAAATAAATAAAATCTTTAAAAAAAAAAAAAAAGACAGCGGTAGCTTTGCCAGTTTCCCTGGGTTTTAGTGTTTCTTGGGTCAGGCACCTGTGAGTCTGAAATAAGACCAGGCTGGGCGGCCTCGGTGGGTGGCTGGAATGGAGATGGCGTATCTGGCAGCCCAGAGATGGCACGAGGATGACTTGGTCTTTCCATCCCTTTTCTTTCTGCAAGGGAACTTCTTGTTTGTTCCATCAATATATTTTCTATTTTGGAATGTCTTTCCGCTTACTAACTTAACTATTTTTAGCACATCTTAAAAATTTTGCCTTCGTTTTTAGAAGCTTATAAGCTGTTATTATCTGTACCTAATTGAGCCTCTGAGTGTGGCCTTTACCTCCTTAAGTTATTAGCTTACTTACCGTTAGTGACCATCACTTATAAGTGTCATCCATCCCATTTGTTTTCTTTTTTAAATTTTATTTTATTATTATTATTTTTTAAAGATTTTATTTATTTATTTGACAGACAGAGATCACAAGTAGGCAGAGAGGCAGGCGGAGAGAGAGGAAGAAGCAGGTTCTCTGCTGAGCAGAAAGCCCTATGTGGGGCTCGATCCCAGGACCCTGGGATCATGACCTGAGCTGAAAGCAGAGGCTTTAACCCACTGAGCCACCCAGGTGCCCCCCCATTTGTTTTCTTGATCTATATAACAGAATTTAATGTTGTTGAATAACATAGCAAATTCACAAATAGTAGGTCTCAGGTGAGATTGTGGATTCCTAAAAAGATCTCAAGTGTGTGCTGAGGCTGCTGGTCAACAGATCGCTCTTTGGAATATGATTGTGAAGTAGTTTTCTGACTGCTGACAAGAGCTGGTCACAAAATGTTGGGGAATCCTTTAACACATTTGCTTTTCAGATTGGTCTGCTATAGCTGGTTTTGTGGAATTGTGTTCTTTGAAGCTGACGCAGGTGTAAAGTTGTAAGGTGCATGATAGTTGTGGATACAAGAGTGGATTATGACCTCTAAATTCATAAAAAATTGGGGTCATTAAAATGTCACATCATAGACTCTTGTGTTAGACCACACAAGAGTTTTATACAAGAGTGTTAAGTTTTGTTTTTGTTTTTTTTTTCTTTTTGGAGGATTTTATTTATTTATTTGAGAGAAGAACACAAGCAGGGGAAGGGACAGAAGGAGAGGGAGAATCAGAACCCCCGCTGAGCAGGGGGCCTGACACGGACTCCATCCCAGGACCCCGAGATCATAACCTGAAGGTAGATGCTTAACTGACTGAGCCAGCCAGGTGTCTGCATATTTCTTAATATAAGTTGCAGAAAATATGCTCGAAAAAACATTACTCTAAGTAAATTTGAGATATATCTGATGAACTTGCTGAATCTAGAGTGAAAATTAAATAGCAGTTTGCAAACTATTAATGTGAGCTTTTTAAGAAAATCTTTTTAATTATAAAAAAAGCAGGAGGAAGCAGTTCTTGATAGACTCAGAAACTCCATTTCTTTCATTTTTTGGAAGCCTAAATTAATAAACTAGAGAAGAGTATAGGATTGTTGTCTTATTTAGTTTGTTTTTCTTTGGATAACTTTGATTTCGTAACATTTAAATTGGACTTCCTTTAACATTCTGATGTCTTGATTCATAACCAGGTAAATATGTCAAATATTTTAATGTACTATACACATTTAATGTACAAATATTTTAATGTACCCCTTTTCTAATATTGAATGTGTAGACTAATACCTCTTTTCTGTTTTACTAAACGCTGGTCATTTAGTCTGCAAAAAGGGGTTCTTTTCTACAACAAACTATTACAGACGTTTGCTGGCATTTATTTGTAGTAGAAAGATTTAGTTTTTTGTTTTTTGTATCAGCCATAATTTTTATCTTCCCCTCTAAACTTCCTCACAAAGGACACTGGTTGTTGGCATTAATGGATTTTAAAGGGAAGAGACTGTATTTAGGGGAAAATAACTTCCTATGTTATCCATGCCTTGTTTACCTTATTAACGCAGTTATATGCCCAACAGTAGTAATCTGATTTAAGTCTCATCTGCATTATAATTTTTTTTTTTTTCAACATCTTACTTCTTCACCACTCAAGGACAAAAAAGGTTTCGGAATTTTTCTAGAGAGATACAGTTAGCTATGGGATAATATCTGCATAAACAAAACAAGCATTGCTATGTTAAACTCTGAATATCATTTCTTGGCTTTTGAGCTGTTACTTAATTTCTTTGCTTTTCTATTTAATATTCTTTTCTTAGTCTTCTATGTTCTTCCTTTTTGGACCTATTGCACTTTTTTTTCTTTTGCTTTATTATATTCCACAGTTCCCATTTTGAATGGGAAGGGATGATTCGTATTTTTTCTTCCTGGCTACTTAAAAATTTTTCCCCGAGTCTCATTTCTTCATTGTGGTTTGTGACATAGGAATTTACGGATGAAAAACCCTTCGCGGTAGTCTAGTGTAATTTCCCCCTCACTCCAATTAGCTCTTCAGTAGCTCATTGCTGACAGATGATCATTCGGCTTCTGCCTTAATAATTCCCCACTTTTGGGGAGTTTATTATTTTGCAAGGTGAAAGGGAAGTTAGAAGGAGGGAAATGCTGTGTGTGTGTGTGTGTGTGTGTGTGTGTGTGTGTGTGTAGTTGTACAGCATTGTGAATGCACTTTTTTTGTTTTTAATTGGCAACTTTTTATTGAGCTAAAATTCATATAGCATAACACTCACCATGCAGTTTGATGGCCTTCAGTATATTCACAGTGTTGTGCAGCCATCACTGTTATCTAACTCTAGAGCATTTCCATCACCCTAAAAAGAAACCTTGTGCCTGTTAGCAGTCACTCTCAATTCCCCTTCTTCCTGTATCCTCTGGCAAGCACTAATCCACTTTCTGTCTCTATGGATTTGCCTCTTCTGGACATTTCATATAAATGGAACTAGGGGCATGCTCTTTGAAAGGAACGTAGGAGACACAACGAATGTGACTTACGATATGTTAAAATTTTTTTTACGTGTTTTTTTTTTTTTCTCAAAGATTTTATTTATTTATTTGACAGACAGAGATCACAAGTAGGCAGAGAAGCAGGCAGAGAGAGATGAGGAAGCAGGCTACCCGCTGAGCAGAGAGCCCGATGCGGGGCTCGATCCCATGACCCTGGGATCATGACCTGAGCCGAAGGCAGAGGCTTTAACCCACTGAGCCACCCAGGCGCCCCTTTTTACGTGTTTTTTAAAAAAGATTTTATTTATTTATTTGACACAGAGAGAGAGATCACAAGTAGGCAGAGAGGCAGGCAGAGGTGGGGGGCGCAGGTTCCCTGCTGAGCAGAGAGCCCAATGCAGGGCTTCATCCCAGGGCCCTGAAATCATGACCTGAGCCGAAGGCAGAGGCTTAACCCACTGAGCCACCCAGGCACCCCGCGATATATTAAAATTTAAGTTATCCTGAGGACGTCAGACTGTAGGACAGTCTAAAGAGCAGGGGGCAAAAGAATTTTCTGGGTGCTGACATGGTCTAAAGAGCAAGTGACAAGGTGTGGGAGCAACAGATGCTGTCTGCCCCTTATGCAGTTTCATGGAGAGGAAAAAAAAATCAAGCTGAGGAGACAGCAGGGTCCAGGAGGGGATGAGGGTATTTGTAAACCGAGGAAGAGCGGTGCCCAGGGCGAAGAGGACGGTTGGAACAGCTCCCTTGTGTGGGATACTGCACTTCCATGCATGTAATCTGAAATTGCTACTGATGGAGCCTAAGTGCTTGCTTCAGCGCGGGCTGTCGTCAAAGGCACGGAGAGCACTAATGCTGATTTCATGTTTGCAGTGGCCTGAGCACAAGGGACCCTTGTCCTTTTCCGATGATCTGATCAGCTTCTTTCCATCCTACTGCTCTGACGTTGTTGCTTTCATTATTCTTTTATGTTCAGCGAGATCGTTCATAGACAAACTTCACTCTTTATCTTTAAAATTCTCCTCATTCTTTCATATTTTAATACAGATTTCATATGCCATACTTGCTGTTATTCGTAATGTAACCATTTATGAGATGAGTAATTTGGGGCAGGCACTCATTTAGTTTATTGCATGTTATTTACTGAAGCATAGTATCTAGATGGCTGTTAAATATTATTAACTGGTAATGAAAGTAACACCAAGAGTGACTTGGTATTCTGTAAACTTGACGGATTGCCTCTTGAGGCCTTGGCTTTCTTATTTATAATGGAGGCTGTCTTACTTGTAAAAGACCCCTGCTCAGTGTTAACATCTTGTGATTTTCTGATTATCCTTTAAAAAGATTTGTACAGTAAGTACTGCTATCATACATATTTGTGCTGTTATTTCAAAGTGAAATGGACATCTTTGGTTGCAGTATGGAAATGAATTTAGATTAGTTGTTCGTGACAATCTTATTTATGCTGTAAATTATAGTTTAAAATGATTAAAATTATATATATATATATAAAAGATTTATTTATTTATTTATTTGACAGAGATCACAAGTAGGCAGAGAGGCAGGCAGAGAGAGAGAGGGAGAAGCAGGCTCCCTGCTGAGCAGAGAGCCCGATGCGGGGCTCGATCCCAGGACCCTGAGATCATGACCTGAGCCAAAGGCAGTGGCTTAACCCACTGAGCCACCCAGGCGCCCCTAAAATGATTAAAATTTTAAATCCAAGGGAGTACATTTTCATAGAGTAGTTTTTCAGAGCAACTCAACTTTTGGAAGTATGGGTTGAACTACATATTAAACACCCTGCTGAGGAACCTTAAGAATAAAGAAATGTTTTGTAATATACTTGCTGACATATTAATTGCTTCACTCACTTTTGTTCTGGAAATAGCTTCATAGCACGGTTCAACATGATTGAGATATATATATATATATATTTTTTTTTTTTTTTCAAAATTCCCAATTTTTCACTCTAACTTGTTCTCTCCTCACGCATCTATTCTTACAAAAAGGACAATGAATCAGGCCGAGTATAAAGATACCTGGAAATTTTATATTTCAGGAGGAGGAAAGGTTTGTTCTTCCCTTACTTGATCTGTTTTCAGAGGGATTGAAGAAAAGCATTTGTAGAGTTAAAACTTTCCCCCATATATTTATGTATCAGGAAAAGTGGTTTTAGATGAAATGGCTCATAGACCTGTTAGTCTCCTCTCTTTTTTTAAAGTCAGATAAGAGTTTTATTTTGGGGAAAGCTGATCCTCCAAGATGTTTTCTATACCAGTCGAAATATACTGGGCTAGATTGGAACATGTAGTGGTTGGCAAGGGTCTAAAAGATAAAGAGTCATGATTAAGAGGCTCCTTTCCAGGAGTGACCAGGTGAGAGGCTTGCAGAGTAGCTATTTGTGGAATTTTCCCGGTGAGGCTTTTGGACTGGCATAACCCTGAGAAACTGAGTGACTCTGTGCCTTCAGATCTGTCACTGTACAGTAGGGTGGACCCTTCTTTTCTCCACTTAAGAGCTGCCCTCCAAAAGTCACTTTTTACTTTTTACTTGTTCCTCTTTCAAAAGTATGTCAGGATAGAGTTCTGCAGAGGGTACATTCATGCTTGAAAGTTTGTCTAATCTTGAATACAAGGATTTTATTTTATTTTATTTTATTTTTTAAGAGTTTATTTATTTGAGGGGGTGGGAGGATCAGAGGGAGAGGAAAAAGCAGACTCCCAGCTGAGCACGGAGCAGGACATCGAACTTGATCCCAGGACCCTAGCTTCATGACCTGAGTTGAAGGCAGGTACTTAACTGACTGAGCCTCCCAGTTGCCCCAATACAAGGATTTTAAATTGTACTCAGAATCAGAGGTACCTGTTTGGGGTTTTGAAGAGTTTTCCTTCCACTGTAAGGGACCTCAGCTGGGGGAAGGGAAGGGCAGGTTTATTGGTTGGTGTTTAAGATCAACCTGTGAGTCAGTGCTGTATTGATGGGTTCTTTTACCAACCACTTGTTTCAGATAAAATGGATGTGCAAAGTTGTTTCATAAAGAAAGAAAAAGACATAAATTCACACTTGCTCTTTGAATCAACTGATATATATTACATATACTTTTAAAAGAACCCATTTCTAGGGGGGCGAAATGGCAGAAGTTACTGTAGGGTGTTTCACTATCATCTTGTACACTATACATAAGATGGATTTATTTTTAGAAGTTTCTTCTGTAGGTAGAATAATAAAGTGCAACAATTTAAATTGTGCAGGAGTTATTATATAATATACTATCCCCAGAGGGCCCATTTCCTCTTAGAAATTTCAAGATTGGTCACTAAACTTGAAAACACACACACAAACAAGCCTTATGGAAACAAAAACTGGATCAGTCAAGCAGAGAAAGACAACTATCATATGATCTCCCTGATATGAGGAAGTGGTGATGCAACATGGAGGCTTAAGTGGGTAGAAGAATAAATGAAACAAGATGGGATTGGGAGGGAGACAAACCATAAGTGACTCTTAATCTCACAAAACAAACTGAGGGTTGCCGGGGGGAGGGGGTTTGGGAGAAGGGGGTGGGATTATGGACATTGGGGAGGGTATGTGATTTGGTGAGTGCTGTGAAGTGTGTAAACCTGGTGATTCACAGACCTGTACCCCTGGGGATAAAAATATATGTTTATAAAAAATAAAAAATTAAAAAAAAAAAAAAAAAAAAAGAAATGAAAATCTACAAAATAATAGGGAAAGCAGAATACAAAAATGATGATAACATAGAGCAAGTCTTCACTGACTTTTGATATATGTGCTTAATACTGGATTAGCATTAAAAGGGAATTAACCCTTGAACAGTTTTTTGTTCAAGATCTGGAATTATCTATGATCATTTAGTATAGATTTCTAAAAATAAAATTATTGGCTAAAATATTTTAAAGCTCTTCACAGGGGTGCTGGGTGGCTCAGTGGGTTAAAGCCTCTGCCTTCGGCTTAGGTCATGATCCCACTGTCCTGGGATCAAGCCCCACATCAGGCTCTCTGCTCAGCGGGGAGCCTGCTTCCTCCTCTCTCCCTCTCTGCCTGCCTATCTGCCTACCTGTGATCTCTGACCATCAAGAAATAAATAAAATCTTAAAAAAAAATAAAGCTGTTCACATACATACTGCCTGAATTATTATTTAGAAAGGTTGTATTAGTTTTATAATTAGCATTGCATTGGAATGGTTTTCTCACAATTCCTGTACCAATAACTTGGTGTTATTTACATGCTTTACAGTTTTCAGTTTGGTGGGTGAAAAACATCTCTATAATTTCTATGATTTATGCTGACATTGATGAGCTTAAATGTTTTCATGTGTTTATGGGCCTTTTTTGGATATGAGTTCTGAGTGTTGTTTTTATGGTCAATGTGTTTTTTTTTGGTCAATGACTGTTGGTAAGGAGTACATCAAAGTTGTTATTTGTCTTGGTAGAAAGTTGGTAGAAAGAACTGACATGTCTAATAATAGTCATAATAATTCATAGTAATGTCATAATAATTCATTATGATATATGCATGTAGAGTAATAGGATAAATGTATTACAGGTCATGTCTTCTAAAATTTTAAAGATGAAGACTTGCTATACCCAGTATACTGTAGGGTAAAACGATTGGTTAGGGCTTAAGTGGGTACGAGAAGAATAAATGAAACAAGATGGGATTGGGAGGGAGACAAACCATAAGTGACTCTTAATCTCACAAAACAAACTGAAGGTTGCTGAGGGGGAGGGGGTTTGGGAGAAGGGGGTGGGATTATGGACATTGGGGAGGGTATGTGTTTTGGTGAGTGCTGTGAAGTGTGTAAACCTGGTGATTCACAGACCTGTACCCCTGGGGATAAAAATATATGTTTATAAAAAATAAAAAATTAAAAAAAAAAGATTGGTTAAGTACTTAATATGCATTTTTTAATGACATATAATCTATTATTTACCCCAGGCGTACAGGTCTGTGAATTGTCAGCTTAATATGCATTTTTATCATCATTTTACTTTCAGTGTATTTGTACCTAGAATGAAGATTGAAAGCACATATGTCAGAATGTTAACTATGGTAATTCCTGGGTGGAGAGAATAAAGGTGATGTTTAAAAAAATTATTTATAGTTTTCTAGAGCTACTAAATTTTCTACAGCGAGCAAATGTTCCTCTCTTAATGATAGGTAAAAAAAGTTGATGGGAACACAATTGGAATGATCAGTGATAACAACTTAAGAAGTTGACAAAAACATTTTTTCATATCGTCCAAGATTAAAATGATTAATTTTTATTGTTATTTTCTTTGGAGGTCATTATGTCACAGAAAAATCTGGGGAGTATAAATTTATGGAATACTGAAAAAGTGTTGGTTTAAGAAAATGGGCGTACTTTTGGCAATTGAATTCATTAAGTGCATACTTTTTAATCCTTGGTAAAATTGATCCTGCATTTGTGGTTAAGCTTGTGAATATTATGGGGGGGGACATATTTCAGTGTATTTTAAATTATGATGATAACATTTGCATAGGTGTTAGATACTTTCCATTAGTTGCTATTGTGTGTTTAAAAGTATGCTTTTAAAAACTGAGCATATATTTTGGATTTGAAGAGAAAAGTATATTTTAATGAGTACTCTTAATAAAAATAATAAATATTTGTTTTTAAAAAGCCTAATAATTCTGCCACATGTTTTTCTTTCTAACCTGTTAAATTACTGAGCCTCAACAGCTTTTCTCTTTCAGAAGTTGAGAGAGTAGAGATGTCAAGTTTAGTACCTTGGCTATATGTAATCCTATGAAAACATTTGCATGCTTTCAGCTAAAAACAGGATTTTGAGTTCTAAGACTCCACAGTGTCCTTTTGAATATGTTTCCTGTCACAAAACACCAGCCAATATGTAGTTTCCTGTTGTTCTTCTTAACAAAAGTTTTAGGTGAAAAGAGATTCATTTGATGTATGATTAGGCTATATGGTAGTATATAATATTTTTAGTTAGGGTCAAAGGGTCAGTTCCTCTCATGCATTGGATTGGATAGTGTTCCACCTTTGAAAAGCTTTGGTAGATAATGCTGGAGCATATAGGTGATAACAAAAATATTTTTGTTGAGTGGCAGAGTTTTCTGAAATTAGAAGTTAGACGTATTGCTTCTGGCCTAATGGATCAACTGATAACTCAAATCTTAAAATTTTAAGCAATTCTGGCATTTTATAAGCTCTGGTGAAGTTGTAATTAAATTGCCTTATTGTATACACTGGTGCTGCCTTACCATTTTCCATTAGGTGTACTTAAACCTTACTACATACAATGTGGCTAATAAATTCTGTTTGTATTTTATTGAATATTGATTTTACAGTAGTAATACTCCTATGATTGATTGTATATAATTTCAAGGATTATATGAAGGAGAAAAGGCAACATTATTATGCATCCGACTAACTTTGAGATGAAACTTGTGTTTTTCCATTGGGAGATTCTGATGCTTGTGGAATTTTTATGTTGCTGGTTCCTTCTCTGAATAATGAGTTCTGTGAGTAGTATTTTTAAGGAACTAGAGAACTCTCAGGAGATTGCCCCATTTGCAAATATAGCAAATCAGAAGTTTTAGTTTGAAGTTACTTGGTTTTGGTTGTTTTGTGACATTCTTGCCCTTAATCTAGAAAGGAACCATTGACTAAGTAGAGTTGATTCCTCTCACTGGAGGATGGTGGAAATAGATTGTAAATATTAATATGAAATACTTTCTTCTGCAAGTTTTTATTTAAATTTGTTAGTTAACTAACCTGCAGTGTAATGTTAGTTTCAGGTGTAGATTGTGGTGATTCAGCACTTGCATACAACACCCAGAGCTCATCACAAGTTAATGTGAAATACTTTTGAAGGTGTCTTTTTTTTTTTTTTTTTACCATGTGTTGTATTTAATTTTAGGTAGTATTATTAGTTAAGGTTCTCCAGAGAAACAGAATCAAATAATAGAAGATGCGTTTGTGTGTGCTTGTGTTGGGGGAGGTGAGGGAGAGACAGAGGGAAAGAGAGAGAGACAGATACACAGACAGGGAGAGATTTATTTAAGGTTTGGCCTACATGATTATGAAAGCTGTTGAGTCCAAGATCTACAGGGTGGGCTAGCAGGCTGGACATCCAGGGAAGGGCTAGTATTGTAGTTTCAGTCTAAAATCTGTCAAATTAGAGACTCAAGGAAGGACCCAGGCTGGAGGGTAAGGATTCAAGTCCAAAGATTATCTGCTGGAGAATTCCTTCCTGCTCAAGGGAAGTTGGTCTTTTGTTCAATTCAGGGTTCAACTGACTGTTTAAGGCCTACCCATGTTATGGAGGGTAATCTGCTTTACTCCGATTTAAATTGTTAATCTCATTCAAAAACACCCTCACAGAAACATCCTGAATAATATTTGGCCAGGTTTCTGGGCATTCTAGCCCAACCAAGTTTTCACATAAAATTAACTCTTACAGTTAGGTTTTCTTACTTGGCTCTAACCTCTGAAGCAGTTTTAGGATCAAAACAAAACAAAACAAAAACCTAAGTTTTTTTCCTCATATCTTAGTGGAGTTGTTCTGCTGTCTGTTTTTCTTAGAAAACTTGTAAACAGAATTCTCCCTCTTGGGGCAGTTTGTAATAGTAGTAGTAGTTCCAGTAGGAAGATCACATGGTTTGGAATCAGATTGGATCCAGATCCTGCTGACATATGATCTACTTAATAAAGTTTGTTTCCAGTTTGAAAGCAGGGACTTCGTCTTATGGTTGTGTCTCCAGGACTGCTACAGTGCCTGGCACATAGTAGGTACACAATCAGTGGTGGTAACCTTTGATGTCCCTTATCCATGTTCCTTCCCCTTTCCCATTCCCTCTCCACATCTGAAGGTCCAAAGGGGATGATGGTGATAATATTTGTACATGTATAATGATTGTATAATTTATTTAAAAGTGAAATCCTTCAAGTTAGCAGTTAGAAATGAAGGCTGAGTGATCCCATTACAGATTGTAATCTTTTCTGGCCCCTGCTCTGGCTGGCCGAAGCTCTTGTGCTCTTTCATTTGGGAAATCTCAATCTATTGCCCTGTAAGATAATGACAGTTTATAACTAACCAGAAACGGTCATTGAAGTATGGTTGCATGAGATATAGCTGTGAGAGTTGAAGGGGGAAAGAATTCATTTTGCCTTAACTTTATTTCTGCTTTGAGTGATCGACCAAGCTTGTAATTAGTTGCAAGAAAATATAAAAATTGAGGTTCCATACGAAAGTTGTAAAGCTACTTAGAAATTACAGTAATTTGCTACAACTTTGGTAAATTGTATATGTGAATATGTCTGTATTCTTACATGAAAATTGAAAATTTAATTAAAGAAGGCAGTTGAATTATTTCTTAACATTTAGTCTCTTCCCCACATTTTATTTCCTGACCTCTTTGTTAAAATGTGGTTTCTTTTGTACTTTTCTTTGATTAGAGAGGAAATGCTTTTTTTTTTGGATAATATCCGCCCCCCACCCCCTTGATAATTGATTTTAGAAATGTCTTTGGTTTTAATTGCAGACCTAAGTTATAATATTGTAATTATTTTGGTAGTCAGTTTTCTCATTCTCGAATCAGGCAGGTTCTTGCTGAGTGTGACTTGTTTATCCAGAAAACAGTTTTTCATTTTTCTCTATGACTTGTAAATAATTAGTAATAAGCTGCATTGGAACAAATAATCCAAGGTCTTCAAATCATATTTTTTTGTCTGTATGTTTCCTCCATGAATTATATTATCTGGGAGAAGTCTGACAGTTGTTATTAGACTAAAATATGATATGGCTTTGCTTGTTCATGTAAATTCGTTTAGGTACAAAATGTATGTCATTTTCCACAGGCAGAAATAGCTTTTAATGACACTCTAAGGAAGACAATTGCTAAGCTGTTTTCTGCATTTTTCTTTTTAAATAAAAATACCCTAACTGTTTGAAGGTTTATGTATGAAGGTTTATGTTTGAAGGTTTACATATCTGGTGACACACAAAAAAGTGTTCTGTAAAAAAAACAAAACACCTTTTGGTGATAGCGAAGTTGGTAAAAACATGTGGCCTTATATTCTGTTCACATTATTTGAGTGACTTAAGCCAGTATATCAGGTACTGTAATGTACTGTATGTTATTACTGCTGGTGATATTTTTGCTTGAGATTAATATGATTCTAACACTCTGCAATTACTGCTTGGCCATTAGTCAGGGTTGGTAGATCACTTATGATTCAGGTGTTTATGAGTAGCTGCTTATGCTGCAGCCATTTCAACGCATTGTCTTCTAATTGATTGTTAGCAGTCTACCAGCATTATTGAATCCTTAGTATGTGCTGAGCATGGGGCTTGATGTGTGGACATTTTTTGTTCGTTTGTTTTTGTTTTGTGTTTTTTAAAATTTCATTTTATTTTATTTCTTTTCAGTATTCCAGAATTCATTGTTTATGCACCATACCCAGTGCTCCATGTAATACATGCCCTCCTGAATACCCACCAGCAGGCTGATGTGTGGTTATTAAGATAAATAAGAGAAGGCCTTGCTTCTGGAGGAGTTTATAGTCTTGACAAGGAGATAGAGAACCAAACACATATAGGATAGTGGAATAAGTACTGGGATATGGTTATAATCAGAAGATGACTGTATGTGATTTGTGGGCCAAACTGTGACTTTTTTCAGAATAAAACAGGAGTAAGAATTATATATATTTGAGAAACCAGAAAATCTGAGTGTGTGTTTGGGTTTTATTTACTTATTTTTGAAAAAGAGCACAGACCATTGCTTCGTCTTCTTCGTATCCCCCAGTGTCTAGGGTGACCATATGATTTATTGTCAAACTGGGATGCTTTCTGAGAGCGAAAGAGCTATTCTTACCACTTAGTCTCCAACAGTAGGCATAACCTAGGTCTGACCCAGGGTGGCCAGTACACGGCGTCACCTGCATATATAACAGGGTGCTGAGGTCCCTTCTTCGTCAGGAGGAGGGGACTCATCAGGGAGGGCTCCTTAGACGAAGTGGTACTGAGACTTTCAAGATGATTAAGAGTTAATTAGGTAGAGAAGTGGGACATTCTAAGTCCAGGAAAGGTATGTTTGAGGCAACTGTAGATAAATCAGAATAACTGGAGGAACAATGGGGAGATGCGTGTGCATGTGTGCATGTGTGTGCGTGTGTGTAGTGTTAGAATGTAGGCAGGTAATAGTTCAAGGACAGACTTCTCTACTATGGGCTTGGAATTAGATGCAAACTGGGGAGTCACTGAGGAATTTAAAGGGATGGTTGACCTCGCCACTTTGTTCTAGTGCCTCCCTCTTATATGTTACTGATTCTGGAAAGCTGGAGGAGATCCATCAGTCCTCCGTTCATTCTTTTCCATTCACTCTGTTCTTTCAGTAGACATTTATCTTAGTGCTTAGATTCCCAACCTGTTTTTGCTTGTTTCTTGTCTTTCTAGGTGTGTGTTTAATTGAATATTATGTATACTGATGAAATATGAGCGTTCAGTGTCTTTTCTATAAAAATGTAAATTGAAATCTTCAGAAAGATCTGATGATGAGGTCACCTAAAAATCTTGCTGTTGAATTAAATGAGGGTGATAGGGATTAATACAACTGTTTGACCAAACAGCTAAAATGATCAACTACTCCAGTTATTTTTCAAGTGTCTTTAAGTTTTTGATCCACTTTAAGAAAGTCAAACTGGCCATCATAGCCGGGGCGTAATGCTGATTGTTAACCTGTGGGCTTACACTCAAAACAAAGGGCCTGGCCTGATACCCAGAGATCAGGGAAGGAATGTACATTTAGTTGTCTTTTGTCAGTCAAGACCTGATAAAATATAAATCACTTTTTATGATTCCCCACTTTAACTTCTTTCAGTTAGTTGACAAACTCTTAGTCCAGATTGCTTCTGCTAAGAGAGCATCTTCTTGTAAAGAATGCTCTAAGCTAGCACTAAGCTAATCGCCTAAATTACATATTGGAACATACTCTTTTTCAAAGAGCCTGCATTCCAGTGAGAGAGATGGATGGGTGAGTCAACAGTTATAATATAGTGAGAGATGCACTGTGTTAGAGGTGTGCACAGGGCACTGAGGGCAGAGAAAGGTCACCTGGGTTCTGGAGAGAAGTGAGGAGAAACTTCTAGGAGAAGGTGAAGCTCTAGCTAAGTTTCAAAGGTTTCGTAAGTGTCTGTAGAGGAAGGGGAAGGTGTGCAAGGTAGCAGGGAGGCACAGAGGAGAGAAAAACACATCTGTTGCAGATCTTAAAGTAGTTTAAGGTTGTTGATACACGGTAAGGCAAGTTCAGATCAGGAGAGTTCTTTGTGCTAGACTTAGGAGTTTGCATACTTTTCTTAAAACTTATCAGTCATAGGGGATTTTGAGCATGGAAAGGCGTGGTTGGATTCATATATTAGAGAGGCCGCTCTGATGGAGGGTGGAAGCTGGATGGAAGGGTTAGGTATAGAGATGGGGACGAGGTGGGTATGTAGGAATCCAAATGAACAGGGATAAGACTGGTGAATATTTATAAGAATGGGGGTCAAGACGGGCAGAGGGCAACCTGGGGCAAGACATAAAGTGGAAGGTAATGAGGAGTGCTGTTTTTTAATAAAGTTAACCTTTGAGTGCAAAAATCGTATGCGACTGTTTCTTATTCATCTCCTGTATTTTTCCTTCCGTCTCGTAATAGAACTTTGTCACATGCTTAGTTTATAACCTGTACTCAGTAAATGGGAGGTAGTGAAGGAATTAGCTACATATAAAGAGGGAGTTGATTGTCTTTGATCCAACAGTTGCAAAATTGGATGGATGAACTGATGGGGTCCTTTGGGGAGCGCAGTGGGTATGAGAGCTGGATCTGGGTTTCTATGGTATTGGGGTACCATGAGAAGAGGAAAGACCAGGATAAGGGGGTAAGACCTGGTAGAAGTACTGGGAGGCAGCATCATGGATCAGGCCCACATTTTGGAGGAACAAAGATTGAGAAACAATGAGGTTTAGGAAGATTTTAAGAAGTATAAAGGTTTAGCAGCCTTGCTAGTGGGTTCGTAGGTGAAGTAGGGTACTCTGAGTAATTCTGAGGAAAGAGGGTGACATTTATGGATTGAGACTGGAGAAGAACACTTCTGATTAGGAAAGGTCAAAGAGGTACAGAGATGTAAAGACACTGACTCCCATTTATTTCTGATCAAATAAGTTAGTACTACTGGACCTTTTAAAAAACTGTAATCGTAACTCAGAGCCGTGTCCAAGGTTGGTGGCAGAATTGGAAGCAGGATTCGGGGTTGAAAAGAACCAGTGCTAAGCTTAGCTGTCAGTGTCTTGCAGGTTAAGCTCTAGATTTTTACTAAAAGAGCTGGATCCAGCTCTCAAAATGGTCGGGTATGCAGATGGTGGTCACCTTCTCTAGAATTACTTTGCCTGGACTGCGAAAAGCTTTTCTTTATTTTTTTTTGTACATTTTTCTAGCTGTAATTTGCCCCCTGATACCAGATCTGTGAAGATCCTTAACAAAGGCTCCAGAGTGACAAACGTGAATATTATTCTAAATCATCAGTGGACTGAAATAGTACTTCTTTCAGTCTTAATTTGCATTGCAAAAGTAAGTGCTCCTCAGTAAGATACTGTGTTTGTTTTCTTTTCTGAAGGCGTGGTAAGCTTTAGATGGTATTCTAGTAACTCCTTATTTGATTTCAAGCAATTGCCTTTGACAGGTCCTTATAAATTAAAATCTTCCTGCTGGCTGATGTCATACAGTGAGATATTGTTCCCACGAAGGGATGTCTCTTTATAAAAATGCTAAAAGTAGTCATGAAAATGAATAGAGAGAACATACAGTTAATGCAAATAGGACATATACTAAACACACTAATAACGGAATTGTTCCTGTTAGGGATTTTTCCTGCATGAATTAGACTGGCTGTGGGTTCTTAAAATACCACTTCTATGTGCATGAATGTGTGCCTCTGAAAGTATTTAGATGGGAGTGGCTGTTTCCATGGCTATTTCTTCTTCAGTGAATTTTTGTTGCTGAAGATACACTGACCTTCAGGCTTTTGGCATTTATTTTACTTGAGATAGGTGTTGGGCTGGGCGTTAGTCACTTTTAAAGACAAATTCAGTTTTCTTTGTTGTTGTTGTTTTAAAGATTTTATTTATTTGAGAGAGAGAGAAAGAGAGAGGGAGGGAGGGGGAAGGGCAGAGGGAGAAGCAAACTCCCTGATGAGCAGGGAGTCCAGCATGGGGCTGGATCCCAGGATCTTGGGATCATGACCCAAGCTGAAGGCAGGTACTTAACCGACTGGGCCACCAGGCATCCCATGATTATTATTTTTAAGTGAATCTATATCTACTGGCTGAAGGACACTTTGGATTTTTGTGTTGTATTTTACTTAATAATTTTGTTAATGGTATCAAACAGATTGACTTGGTACTGACTCTATACTGGAATTCTGTAAAATGAAGGTGCTGGATTAGGTAATCTTTTTATCTAGAAGTGTATATATATTTGTAGATATAAAATTTCAAGGCTGTGTTATAGAATTCTTGATTTGCTACATGAATAATCAGACACCTTACCTTTGTGAATGTTGTTTTGAGGTGTTAGTTTAGTGTTTGTTAAGTTTATTAGAACTGAGGCAGAGTTTTGGAGAGCTAATTCTGGAAGTTAAACTAAGCTCTGTGTTAAAATTGAGAGAATATATATTCACAGCATTTGACCTTGGAATTAATTATAGGTAGGAGTGGTTGAGAGGAAGGGAAAGGGGGGTGGTGGGCCTCATCATGACAGTTCATGAATTAAATGAACCACCTACTCTACCAATAATTATGATACATCTTTTTTTTTTTTTTTTTTTTAAATGCTGCTCTTCCTTTACAAAGATGGAGATTCCAGCCTACCTGGGGCATATGCTTTTTTTTTTTTTTTCCCTTTGGTCAGGAAAGGAAATAGAGTTTTGATTCATTAACCTTCTATCCTCTGATCTCTGGTGTGACTGGTATCACATAACTGTGAAACAGATGGTTAGGAGCATGATGTGTATCTGCTGAGCAGCCCTGTGTGATGGAATATGTGACTCTAGGATAGAAGTGAGGAAGAAATGAGCTTTGACTATTAAACACACACACACATACACACAGGCTGTCTTTGGCCATGTATGTATACCCACGTCTCTCTGCACATACGGGTCAGGTGTGTAGCATATAGTGTCCTGCCACTGGGGAGGAAAATGTCAGAACTTTATTGTTAAGAACAGTTACATCATCAAACTACAAAGCTCCAAGAAATTCTCTGGCAACATAGTTTGCCATGATCCAACTGGGAATGTGCAAATTTATAAGGAGATTAACAGAAATTCACTGTGGTTCAGTTTTTAACTGCAGGCTGCTCCTTCTCTGAAAAGTCTAAAATACAACAAGGTGAAGTTAAAATATTCTGAACTATTTGCAGAAATGCCACCGAAGCATGTAAAGCATCAAAGTGCTTCTGAAGTCATCACTGAATTCAGGTAGACAGGCAGAGAGATCAGAATAGAAGGTGAAGTGGGAGTCGTTCCCCTCCCTTCTCCCAGCTGTGCTGGAGACAGCTGCAGTGTGGTTGAGCTCTGTGCCGAAATGTGAAATCAGAGTGAGCAGGGCCTCTAACCTGTCAGCTGGGGATGAGCTGGAGAGCGCCATCCTAGGGCAAAGCACTGGGAGATAGGCCATTAGGGTGCTCACAGCCCCCGGATTAAGTCACCTGGGTAAGTTTTAGTTTAATTAGTTTGTCTCTATTCTGTAACCACTCAGGGATTTCTCCATAACTGAAGGAATTTTCCTAATCACGTGAACACTTAACAGTAATAGAATAACAGGAAATAGTCTTGATTCTAGAGCTAAGAAAACAGCCTCTGTAGGTTTGTGAGTATAGGCGTGCTAATCCATTACCAGTGGACCAACAGTCAGAAAGTGTTTGAGTGCCTCCTCATCCTAGATCTCCAGGAAGTTCATTTGTTCTCTGTCTCACAAACTTCCCCTTTAAAAGTCCTTTTGTGGGCGCCTGGGTGGCTCAGTGGGTTGGGCCGCTGCCTTGGGCTCGGGTCATGATCTCAGGGTCCTGGGATCGAGTCCCGCATCGGGCTCTCTGCTCAGCAGAGAGCCTGCTTCCTCCTCTCTCTCTCTACCTGCCTCTCTGCCTGCTTGTAATCTTTCTCTGTCAAATAAATAAATAAAATCTTAAAAAAAAAAATAAATAAAAGTCCTTTTGTTACTCTGCTTCAACCAAATAATCTACATGCCTGTGAGCTCCTTAGGCAGGATGCTCTATGTCTTTGTAATTTTTGGGTGCTCCCTGTCTATGGCACGCTTTGGGTGTTCAATAATTAATTGTGAATGAATGAAACTTTACAGCCACCTACCCCTGTTAGTTCTACAAGTGTGTGCCCTGATTTCCAGAGCTCTTAGACATTAGAGTAATGAAGCCTGTGAAGTAGAAGTATGTAGTGATAAGTGGTTTGGTTTAATGCAGAACTATATGCATCTCATGTAAACTGCTTTTTAGGGGAAAAACTGGAGAAATAAAAATTGTTTTTTTTTTTCTTTTTTCTGTTTGATTTTTGAGGTGAAGATAGCCAAGATACCTGATGCCCTATTTCCTTAGCCCAGTCATTAGATAGGTGGCACTGTGATGGATACTGGCCTTTTTTGCAAGAGGTGATATAAGTAAAGATTGGTATAGCCTTTTGGATAGGTTGCCAAGCCATCTCACTTCTTAGTTTAATTTGGAATAACTTTGAGTTAGTTTTCTTTTGTAGGTTTGCAATATTATGTAAACTGATTTGTTGAATGTTTGCTTTGGGCATGGTAGTACTTTAGATTTCTCTCCACTTGCTCATGGGATTATTTGGTTTTTACCTTGTCATTATTCCAGCAAATTTATGATGGTGCTTATGGAAAGGGAGCAGATATTTGAAGTGTTATGATTATTATTTTTAAAGATTATTTATTTGAGAGAGAGAGAGCAAGCATGTGCATGCAAGCGGGAGGGGCAGAAGGAGAGGGACAGAGAATCTCAAGCAGAAACCGTGCTGTGCTAAGCGTAGAGCCAGATGTGGGGCTCAATCTCACACTAATGTTCTGAGCTGAAACCAAGAGTTGACGCCTAAGGACTGCACCATCCAGGCGTCCCCAGGGTATTGTTTATTTAAAGAACATGGTTAACTCCTTTTTCTAGTGGAGAAGGTGCTTTGTGCAATTCAATTCAAGCATCTTCTCATTGTAGCCTTTGTCTAAGTCTGGCAGTGTACAAAAGTCATGTTTCAATATCTTATTTATTTGGATTTTACTTTTATTTGAAATGTTTATTGCTTAGATTTTATATTACTATAGTTATTTGATGTGTAACTTTTATTTTTTGTTTTATTTCTGTTTTTGATGTTTTCCTCTTATATGGTTTAATTTTTCCCCTGTGAGAAGTAATTAGAGCCGTCAAGTCTGCTCTCTTTGTCTTTTTGTAGCTTCTTATGCATAGCATCATATGGCTGGAGTTGATAGAATCAAATAATTTTTTTTCTTTTAGTTAACAAAACTAAACTCTTATGATGTTTCAGCAACAGAAATTTATTTATTTTTTTTTATTTTTATTTTTTAAAGATTTTATTTATTTACTTGAGAGAGAGACAGTGAGAGAGAGCATGAACGAGGAGAAGGTCAGAGAGAGAAGCAGACTCCCCATGGAGCTGGGAGTCCGATGCGGGACTCAATCCCGGGACTCCAGGATCATGACCTGAGCCGAAGGCAGTCGTCTAACCAACTGAGCCACCCAGGCGTCCCCAGCAACAGAAATTTAAATCTGGTTTTATTTCAGATGTGTTTTGGTTATTGTTTCCATAATGAGGTCCAGACTCCCCAGTTAAGTTGTTATGTATAGTTTTGTTATTAAATTGCTATTTTGAGGCCCCATTTTCACCCATAAGCCTCTTAAGAGAATTCCTTCCTTTGCCGTCTATTTAATATTCAAAATTTTGTCCTCACTTCTAAGGTTTTCCCTCTATACTTTCATTAGTTCCCCTTTTTACTAACATTTCCTGCTGTTTTCCATTTCATTTTATTTTGCTTACATAAACACATTTGTTTCTTACTTGAAGTCTTTTTTTTTTTGGTAGTGTTGTGGATGTTATTTCCCAAAGAATTCCAAGTGATTTCCAAAAAGGAAACACAATAAAAAACAAATAAAATTAAATAGAGAATCAGGATTAAAGTGAAGAGGAACCCAAATGTGGAGACTGTAAGTCCGCAGACCTGGTTGCTTGCTTTGTGCTTCACATGTGATCTTAAATATCCCATAACTCATAGTGAGAAGGAGGTATACTCAGCCCCTTATCAGTCCCCAATAAGGACAAGCAGCATTTTTTCTTTTTTTAACCTCAGAAGCAACAAAGCTTTTGTTTTTTTCCAAAACCAGAAGTTTTTGCATAGAACATTATCGCATTGATGATAATGATAAAAAGAGCTAACGTTTACCATGGCAGACACTACATAAAGGTTTTTTTTTTTAAGATTTTATTGGGGCGCCTGGGTGGCTCAGTGGTTTGGGCTGCTGCCTTCAGCTCTGGTCATGATCTCAGGGTCCTGGGATCGAGCCCCGCATCGGGCTCCCTGCTCCGCAGGAAGCCTGCTTCCCTCTCTCTCTCTCTCTCTGCCTGCCTCTCTGCCTACTTGTGATCTCTGTCTGTCAAATAAATAAATAAAATCTTTAAAAAAAAAGATTTTATTTATTTATTTGATAGAGAGAGATCAGTAGGCAGAGAGGCAGGCAGAGAGAGGTGGAGAAGCAGGCTCCTTGCTTGTGGAGCAGAGAGCCCGATGCAGGGCTTGATCTCAGGAACCTGAGATCATGACCTGAGCCAAAGGCAGAGGCTTTAACCCACTGAGCCACCCAGGTGCCCTGTAAGTGAAGGGTTTTATTGGCATTAAATCCATTAGTCCTTAGGATAGCCAGTCACTTTACAGCAACAGAAATGCAGACACTGAGCACTGTAGGGCAGAGGCCACACTTTCTGGGTAGATTCAGTGTGTGGCCGAGGTGATCTAGCCCCAGAGCCTGTGGTCTTTACTAATGCAATACTTTGTTTTGCTCTTCCTTTTTTGAGGCTGAAATATATGTTGACATACGATACTATATTTATTTCAAGTGTACCACATAGTGATCCGACACTTACATAGTTCGCAAAATGCTCACCTTGGTAAATCTAGTTACTATGCTAAGTGTCAGGCTTTAGAATAGGCCCTTTGCCATAAGCTGTCCTCTTTCCATGTCCAGCTTGGGGCCAGAATTCACAGCCCTGAGATCAGAGTCACATGCTCTACTGACTCAGCCAGTGAAGCGTTCCTCATATGTTGTCCCCCCACCATTTAGAAAATCGTTTTTCTGCTCCTGCTTTTAACTGAATTGAGAACTGCCACTGCACAACTTGATGAAAGTGAAGTCAGATTCTCAATTTACAACATAGGAAACTCCAACATTTTTAGTTTTTCCTTGTTAATGTTGTTTAATTGACTAGTCTTTGAAAAATGTCTATGAAACCGTTCATCCTAACAAGTGGGGAATCAGAGGGGTGGAGTGTTAAATCCATGAGTCTGGGTTCCATTAAGTGATGATCCAGGCATGATTTGAGTGTAGAATTCTGTTGAGGCAAAAATTTTGCCTTTTTTTTTTTTTTGCATCATTTTTGCCTTTGACTGGATTTATATTTTCTGTCCAGAATAGAGCCCTGGACCATCAGCCAGTTAATGTGTCTTTCCTGTATCAGGCTCACTGGCAGCTCTGGAAGTATAATTGAGTCACAACAGCACACCCTTCACTCTTCAGACATATTGAACATATCGTCCTTTGTTTAATCTCCCCTAAATATGACCTTTCGGGATCCCTAACATGTGGGATAAATTTTGAGAACTTCTCAACCCTAACTGCTGAGAGCTATCCTGAATTTTATCATCTAATTCTTACCTTTTATGTTTATAAATTAATATTATTTGTGTTAAAAAGGTATGGCCTTTGAATTCTGAACAGATTCAGTGCAGAGTTAAGGAAGCACTTCAGAAAGCGTATGATGAGCATTTCACAGTACCTTTGCATTCTGTTTCGTCTGCTGTCTAAGCCTTTGTCATTGTTTTGCCCTTTCTTGTACATCATACTTTTAAAAAATACATTCATGTTTCTGGCACAATGAATATTCCTTGTGGATTAGCCACAATTCTGGCAGACTTTTATGTAATGAAGTGGGAGCCTAATAGACGCAGTGTCTTGAGCTTTCAAACATGCAGGTTGTACTTTGTGTTTTCATACGTTGTCTCTGGAGAGGTCATTTTCCCCCTGCCTGAAATTGGTCACCTTTAGTTTTTTTTTCTTATCTCTCTGCCAAGGAAAGAGGGGATGGTAGGGTTGAGCTACTACTTAAACATTATTCCTTGCCAAAGCCCACCTTAAAGCACCAATAAGCAAGGGCTTTGTGTAGTCTAGAGTCAAATAATAAGAAGTGGTAGCTTATCCCAAAGATGTATTTTACAGGATATTAGTTCTTTAGGGAACACTTTGAAAACATGGTTCTGTGGTTAATTATGTTTGGGAAACTTTATACTAGAGCATCTTCTATCACAAGACTATTATTAGCCTCTTCAATGCTCCAAGGAGACCACGCTGTTACATTTTTTGAAAAAATTCTCTTCCCACCTTATTCTTTTTGTTTAGCATTCCGTGATGTCAATTAGCATTCCAAGGCTCATGGAGCTACTTTGGGATAAGTGTACAATTTTTAAAGTAGAATATTTCTTTTAAGTTGCATTTCAGAAGTTCAGTTGCTCTTACTGCCTTCTCCTTCCTCACTGATTATCCCAGAAATCTTGAATTTTATAATAGTGAATGTTAGGTTATGATAAAGTGTTTTCAGTTAATGAAAGTGCTGCTACTTTTAACTTGCAGTAAAGCTTGTTGATTGAAGTAGTCCATTTTTGCTGTTTCATTCTAGAAACCAGAGATTCTGGATCTAAAATTTTCTTTTAATCTCCTGAGTCAGCCTGGATTATAGCATGCTCTGTTTTCTAGCTCATGATAACCATATTGCTGTAAAACACAAGAAAATTAAAAACATTGTCTTCCTATTGTTTAAATAATTGATAAGAGTGAGGTAAATATTTTAGGCTATGTTTGCACTTGGAAAAGGAAATTTGAGCAGTAATCTCATCCCCTAGAGACAGACCATTTGGATAATGAAGTCTAAATTAAAGTAGTTTTCTTCAATAACTAAGGTTAAGTGTTGCTGTGTGGGTACCAGAGAAGGCGGTTGAGCTTATAGAGGATACTTGTAGACTCTGCTGGCTGTTTTCTTCTATTGGTAATCATTAGCTATGAGTGATCTTTTTATAAAGGTCTTGATTTCCTTTTCAATAAAAAGAAAGAGTACTATTAGATTATCTTTTTAAGATCTCTTTCAGGTCCTAAATTCAGTTCTCATTACTGTTGTACCTAAACAAAATTTTCATTGCTCCTTTTTTTTTGGCCTGGAAAGCTTTTAACAACAAATGAGGCTTAGGCCAGTAACATCCTTTGTTTTTTAATACTGGAGGTCCAGAGAAAAGGACTTCTCTGTTTTCATCTTCTTTCTTATTTTATGCACTCTTCTTTCTTATTTTATGCACTATCTTTATTCTGTGGATTTGAATAGAACTATCTTATTTCTTATTTGTGTGGGACATACTTACGTAGAATTATGAATAGGGAAACCTGAGCAAAGATCAGGTTGAAAAAATTTTGGAAGTATATTATTAAAGTTGTTTAGATTGCTATATTAATAAGCAATCTAAGTACAGGGACAATGAAAAATATATATACATACATTTTTTAAAAAAGATTATTTATTTATTTGACAGAGAAAGAGACAGTGAGAGAGGGAATACAAGCAGGGGGAGTGGGAGTGGGAGAAGCAGGCTTCCTGCTGAGCTGGGAGCCTGAAGTGGGGCTTGATCCCATGACCCCGGGATCATGACCTGAGCTGAAGGCAGACACTTAACGACTGAGCCACCCAGGCGCCCTGATACATACATATTTATTTATTTCAAAGAATAACCTACCTCAAAATAATTAAGAGCTCTAAAATAACTGAGGGGAAAATATTACCAAATGGCAAAACAGTAATTCTGTAATATGTTCAGTTTAATGAATGACCAGCTCATAGTCATTAATTGCTTCCTTGACTTTGAGAAAGTAATTTTCTCTGGTTGTTAGACTTCTCAGTTCATATATGTATTTAGAATTCTCTGAATAAATTTACACATATTAAAGTAAAAATAGGACTGGATTTTTGTGTCTTTATGCTGATTCTTTCATTTTTCAATTAATAGTATGACAGTTAAAGCCATTGTAAGGTCATTCCATGTGTATCTGTACATAAAGTCTGTGCATCAGCATTTTAAATTCTCCTTAGTATAAATATATTAAAATGTATTATTTAATTTTCCTCTATTAATGGGTACTTGGTTAGTTCCATTTTTTTTTGCTTCCATGAACAGTGTTATGGTTAACATCTTGATATATTTTGTGTACATGTGTTAGTGTTGTGGGATGGATTCCTAGAAGTAGTGCCACCCAGAGCCCTTTCCCATCCCCCAAATTGGGTTACATCTGTCTCTCCTAAGTTCCTGAAGCTTCCTGTACATCCCTCTAACGCTCTAAAACTACATTTTATTGTAAGTATGAGGCTGTCCCCTCCACTGGACTCTCTTATGGGATGCAGATTGTGATTTATGTATTGTATCCCCAACACTGAGCACATAGCAGTGAAAAATAAATTTGAACCTGCAACTTGAAAATCAGTATCCATTTTAGTCTTGGCCTGTCTCACACAGACTTCTGTAACACTCTAGTACTATTTTCCCGGTGCATTTGGATCATGACAACATAGCTCCTGAAATTCAGAGCCATCAACATATGATGTGGCTCCTTTGTTCTTTGCAATTTAAGTTTCAGGAGTCTGGCATGACCCAGTGACACAGGTATGCTTTCTTACAGAATACAATGTTCGACAAGTCTCTTGAGATAATTCTCCTAGTTAGAGATGAGGGGATGAGAACTCTTACGTTATCAGCATTGTGTTAGAATGAAGAGAATCCGGGTTTGGGTGTCAGATGTTTGAAAGCATCTTCTCTGTGGCATACGATAGCCGTTTACTGAGGGCAAGTTTATTGATCTCTTTGAGGCCTGGTTTCCTCATCTGTAAAATGCAGATAGTATTATATATTACAATTAAGTATCAGAGGGACTAAAGATCTTAAATGTGAAATGTCTATCACGAGACTTGGTACATGGTAGGCACCTGGGCAATGTTAATTCCCTTTTCCAGGTACCTTCATAATTTTCCATCCTCGAGGGGAACCGGCCTCACAAGGCCTCCACATTGGTTTTCCAAACTGCTGAGGAACTCTGGTAGAGTAGAAGGTTGTTATAATTGACAAGCGTCTTGGAGAGATTTTAGACAATTGCGGTTCAGTTTTTCTCATTCGCACATACCTGCTTCTTCATTCCTCCCAGCCCTTTGGGATGTATATGTTGACTGTGACATTGCTCTTGTTACCAGGAGAAAAGTGCTCCTAATTTACCACTGT
The DNA here is from genome assembly GCF_011764305.1 of Mustela putorius furo. Taxonomy (NCBI): domain Eukaryota; kingdom Metazoa; phylum Chordata; class Mammalia; order Carnivora; family Mustelidae; genus Mustela; species Mustela putorius. The sequence continues at coordinate 37,848,655 of NW_025421998.1, forward strand.
TAGTGATTTCATGCTTTTTTTTTTTTTTGCAAGTTCTTGTCTTTTTTCCTGTTATCCTCCCTAATGTAGTTTATTAAAAAAATGTCCTTGATCCTTTTTCAAAGTGAGTTAGGTTATACTTGTCAAAGATCAGAAGTGGTCCTGGTTCTCATCTTTCCTGATCAAGCCCATTTTTAAATTAATCTGTAAATTTCATCAGACCAGTTTATGAAAAAACGGTAAAACTACTTTCAAAAGGATAAACTACCAGAAATAGAATCAGCTGGTTCTTTAAGTAACCTCCTTTTTGTAGGGCACAAAACTGAAATATGCCATGTCAAATGTAGCTTTGGTGATTGAATGAGTTTGGGCAGTGTTTTCTTCAATAAGTAGTATGATGCAGATATGCTACTACTGTGTTTTGTAAGGGAGAAATAAATGGTGACTTTTCTCCCCCAAACTGTGAAAGAACTGTATATAAATTTTATGAGCAAATGCTTTATTACTTGTTTGATGACATAGGGATGCTAAAAGAGAGGAATTCGGTGATGTATGATATAGATGAGTGGCTGCAGAGGCAGTAAGGGTTAGGAGAGAGGACGGCAGATTCAGAGGGAGAAGACCTAGGTTTGGGACCTGCTGGCTGTGTAACAGCACACCTTTCTTCCCAGTTGCAACTTCTTCGCCCAGGAAAGGGGATAATAATACTTTTTCATAATGTTGTTTTGGGAATTAAGTAAATGAATATGTGAAAGCACTTTCTAAAATGTAAACGTATTGTTTACGTCAATAGACTGAACTGTTAGTGTACAAGTGGCTGGCATAGTACACATAGGTAGTGTTTTTTTTTTTTAAGATTTTATTTATTTATTTGACAGACAGAGATCACAAGCAGGCAGAGAGGGAGGCAGAGAGAGAGGGGGGAAGCAGGCTCCCTGCTGAGCAGAGAGCCTGATGTGGGGCTCTATCCCAGGACCCTGAGACCATGATCTAAAGGCAGAGGCTTAGTCCACTGAGCCACCCAGGTGCCCCAGATAGTGGGTATTAAATAAATACTTGCTGAATAAAGGAATTGGGGAAATTAAGCTGGAACAATTTGTTTCTTTTTTATTTTTAAGGATTTTATTTATTTATTTGAGAAAGAGAGAGCAGAGCGAGAGCACGAATGGGGGTGAGGGGCAGAGAGAGAGGGAGAATCAGACTCCCCACTGAGCAGAGAGCCCAATGCCCAGCTCAATCCCAGGACTCTGAGATCATGACTTGAGCTGAGGGCAGATGCTTAACTAACTGACTGAGTCACCCATGGCTTCTTAACAGAACATTCAGTTTACTCCTTTTTATTTCCTTCTTTCTTTATGTTCCAAATCAAGAAATACTAATCTTCTGATACATAGATTTCTGGCAGAGATAAGATGTTGATAGTAATAATGGGCTGCTCCATATCCCATTGGGGTACAGAGCACCTTAGTTAAGAAAACAGACAGAATATGCAAATTATTTATATTGCAAAGACAGTTTTCATAATAAGTATTTATTGAACATGCACTATGGATTTATTGTTTAATCAATTAGGTAACCATTATTAGGAGCATACCATGTGCTCAAACCCAGGGGATTGTACAGTAGTGTTGCAGCTAGCTCACCCAGCCTTACAGCCCATCAAATATGCTCTCTTTGTTTCCTCCCTTGACCTGTCCTGATTGCTGGTTGAAAGCTCTGCAAGTGCAGGGTCATGTCTTCCTCATTCCTGTACCACCAGCACTTGGGACATAACAACTGATCAATAACAACTGATCAATAATTATTGATCAGTTGTTGAATCCTGAATACATGAGGATCTTTTTTTTTTTTTTTAAGATTCTATTAATTTATTTGAGAGAGAGAAAGTGAGAGAGAGGGAGAGCTTGAGAGGTGGAAAGGGTCAGAGGGAGAAGCAGACTCCCTGCTGAGCAGGGAGCCTGAAGTGGGGCTCGATCCTGGGATTCCGGGATCATGACCTGAGCTGAAGGCAGATGCTCAACTGAATGTCTCACTTTAAGGGTCTTGATTAATCTTTTCTCTCCCTTCCCTTCCTTTTCCTTCCCTTTCCTTCCTTTCCTTCCTTCTCCATGCCCAGCATGGGGCTTGAGCTCACAGCCCTGAGATTAAGTCACAAACTCTAGGGACTGAGCCAGCCAGGCAACCCCATGAAGCTCTTGATTTAGCAGTGTTTATACGGAAAAGAACCTGAGCCTTAACAATCATAATGTCTAACCTTAATTAACACACTGTCATTTCCTCTGCTAAGTGGTTTATAGGCAATAACACATTTAATCCTCTCAATACCTTGAGAGGCTGCTGTTAATATTCACATTCTACTAATGAAATACTGGAATCTCAGATCCTCTACCTGGGAGGATCCAGGATAGCCTAGCCTCTCGTTTTTTTTCTTTTCCTTTTGCTATAGTGGAATTTAGTCTCTTCTATCCAGATGGCCAGCATCCTCCCTGACACCGTTCCCCTTCCCTACTACCTCTCTCCTAGTTCCTCCAACGTGTGATCTGTGAGCCAAAGATGATGCTAATCATAGTTCCAAAACATGAGATTGGTAGTAATGTCATATTTGGATGTCATAATGTCATAAGGGGAAAGGAAAGCTTCAAGCTTTAAAGTAAAACGAACCAGTGCTGTTAGCTTCTGGAGTCCTTGAAAATAATTAAAAGTTTATTCTGAATTCCTTCAAATGTCTTCATCTGTTTTATTATCTTCTCTGCTTAAACCTGTTTCTCTTCAAGACCCGAATTCAAGATCAGAAGATAAAGTATCATACATAGGTTTTTGATAGGTTCATAGAATTTGAAAACTTGAAACAGACTAATTTTTTTTTAAGATTATTTATTTATTTATTTGACAGACAGTGATCACAAGAAGGCAGAGAGAGAGGAGGAAGCAGGCCCCTCCCCGCTGAGCAGAGAGCCTGATGTGGGGCTTGATTCCAGGACCCTGGAATCATGACCTGAGCCGAAGGCAGGGGCTTTAACCCACTGAGCCACCCAGGCTCCCCCAGACTAATTTTTTAAATTGGGAAAAATCTTTTTAAAAATTAAAAGACTTTTTAAAAAGTTAGGATACTGAGAGTCTTAGTGTTATCTCTTCCAAAAAAAGTACCTTGCCCAACTCCCACCTTTCTGTAAGCCATAAAAAGTTTTGCATAATGAAGAAACAGACCTCTTCAAGCAGCAGTGAAATCAGAGAAGAACTGAAAATTTGGAGATTACATTATGCAGATTGTCACTGTGATTCTTCATTTTGCCAGAAAGAATAAAAGACAATTAACTTCTACTTGGTTTTGATGCTATGAAAGACCAACACTTAAGAAAACTGAGAAATAGCAGGGCAGATGGTCACACACAAGAGACAAAGATAAAATGGAAGTAGAGAGAGAAAGAGGTTAATAAAAAAGCAGTGGCATGGAGACAAGGTTAGAGAGATCAGGTGGGGCAATAGAGTTGGTAACAAAGGGACCAAGCAAAGCAAGGTTCTGCCATGAACAGGTAACCACAGTGAGAGAGAGAGAGAGAGAGAGCTAGAGCGAGTGCGCATGCGTGCGTGTGTAGTGTTGTCTCAACCTCAGTGAAGATAAGGACACTATATCTTTATATGTATCTTTAGCCCCAGTGACTGGTATATGTACACTTGTATATGTGACAGTATGATTCAGGGACGATTTGAGCCTCCGCAGTGTGCTCTTTTTAAGAATGCCTGACTATATTTGTGTATTTCAGAAACAGAACAGAAAATTGTGTTCTTAAAACACAATTTCATACTTAAATGGTCAAACGTCAGTTCATTGTCAGCTTTTCCCCCTTTTTCCGCTAGGCTGACCCATTTCCCAAAATTAAAAGCCTCTTGTATTTGGGGGTGTAATAGGCTTCTCTGAGCTGGCAATTGTGGGAACTTAATTTCCATTTAAATCTTGACTTGTGTACGATTAAGTTTTAATTTCTATGCATTTAAAAAATCTTAGAAAAATCATCTTGGAGGGGCACCTGGGTGGCTCAGACCATTAAGCAACTGCTTTCAGCTCAGATCATGATCCCGGCTGGCGTCCCAGGATCAAGCCCACATGGGGCTTCCTGCTCAGCAGGGAGTCTGCTTCTCCCTCTGCCCCTCACTCTGCTCTAGGCTCTCTCTCATTCTCTCTCTCTCTCTCAAATACATAAATAAAATCTTTAAAAAAAAGAAAAAAGAAAAATTTGTTTCAAAAAATCATTTGGTGATAAGAGTTGGAGTGCTATTTTTATTTTTAAAGTAGTCAAGGAAATGAGAAAAACAATCACTGAATTTTTAGCATGGCAGTATAGGTCATGGATTTGGTTATTTAAATTTTAGTTTTCAAATCCTTGTGACCTTGGGCTGAAGATCCTTGCTTTGATCCACAGTTTCCTCATCTGAAAATAGAAATAATTTCTGCCTCATACGATTTTTATAGAATATGTGAAATGCATTTAAATGACCTACCTTGCTGTGTCTGCTATGTTGACTCACTCAATAAATGTTATTTTCCCTGTCTTACCTTCAGTCAGATAGAACATTTCTCTCTGATTCTTCATCTTTGGGCCAGTCTCTCAGAAGCTGGAAGAGCAGAAAGGGTGATTTCCCTAGGCTATAGAAATTCCCTTGGGTTTAATTTGAGCTTCAAATGAGTTCTTCTGTATTCTACAGCAGGAAACAGCCACTTCCTACACTTGGTGACAGGGTGAGGGGGTGGTGAGGTGGGGGGTTATGGACCCATCTAGGAATAAGTCAACCATCTCAATGAAAAGGCAGTCATCATAATTGAATAATTTAGAGCAGGTTGGCAAACTCTGACCTCTGAGACAAAGCTAGACCTCTGTTTTTGTAAATAAAGTTTTATGGAACACAGACCCGTCCATTCCTTATCTGTGCTATCAAAGCAGAATGAGTTGTTGCAAAAGAGATTGCGTGGCCAGCTGAGTCGGTTATCTACCCTTTTCAGAACAAGTGTGCCAACCACTGATTTAGAAGACTGGGAGAGTTTCTTTAGGTGAAAATCAACTGAAAACCTTCGGTGTTAAATATTCATGTTTGAACAGCTATGCTGATTTTCTCATTACAGACTCTCCATCTTACAACTTCTGAGCATTTGCTGCTCTGAGTCTAGGAGAGCCAAAATGTGATCTGGAATTCACAGACCTCATTAGTTCACTATTCTTGGGTTAGTTAGGTGTTTGGGGCAGAGAGTGTAGTCAGTCTTCTTTATTATTATTTTGTGTGTTCTCCCCCCAAATTTCTGGAAATCTGTTGCAAACTTAGTAAAGTGCTGATTACAGTAATTTCACGAACATTTCTTTTATATTATCTAGACATCTGTTTTTGGAAGTAAAGCTTTTATCTGCATCTACTTCACCTAAAAATGTATTTTGAACCATCACAGCTCAAGGGGGATGGCAGTGGGATGGAGATAATATTTATTATGTTTTAGACAAAGGTAGGCCCTTATCCATATTGGTATTTTAAGATAAGTCTGTGAGGGGTGTCTGGCTGGCTCAGTCAGTGGAGCATGTGACTCCTGATCTTGGGGTTGTGAGTTGGAGCTCCATGTTGTGTGCATAGATTACTTAAAAATAAAATTTTTAAAAAATATAAAAGATAGATCCGTTTCTGTGCATGGTGGGTGCTGATAGCTTATAAAAGAAGTTAAAAACGTGTTGGGCATTTAGATCTCTGCAGTGGCATATGATTATGAGAGAGAATCAAGGAAAGCCCCATTGTGACCTACATTTTATCAAAACTGGAATACTTATTTCTTAAATGTTGTCAACTGGCTCATTTTTTAGTTTGTTCCTTTGTTTGTGAAGTGCTACCTCCTATGTGAGTGTCCTGCCTGTACTCCAGGTCTGTTTCCAATAATACGTCCTCAGTCCTTGTTGAGGCTGTCTTTCCTTCCCTGCTCTCCCACCCCAACAAATACACCCGGTGTTGATCACGTGCCCCTTTACGCCTCTTTAACAGTTGAATGAAAATTGCCAGATGTTATCACCAGCAGTGCTAAGTATCATGTGCTCTGCACATTTATTAAACATGCAATTAGCGAAGTAGTTTGTGACTCTGGTAGAAATGTACTCCATTAAAAAAAAAAAAAAGAAAGAAAGAAAGAAAGAAAAGATCATTACTACTGTTCCGAGGAGTTGATTCATGATTCTTTAAATCAGCTAGTTTTTACTTAAGAGAGAAGAGGGCTCCTCATTTCCTAAACCTGCAGTTAAAGTTAAGCTTGGACTAAAACCAGTGTGATGACCATAGTGATCAAAGACATTTCTTTGACAGATTTGTTCATTTGTAGAAATCCCAATCCCTGTTACAGAGCTGTTTCTTTTGTATACTTTGGTTCTCTGATTCTTTTTCTCAAAATAGTAGCTTGCCTGGATTTGGGATTCTGGTTACCTCTGAAAAGGATTTTAAGAACTACGCTGGAATCTTAATTGAATTCTGTTATTTAGGGTATTGGGGGTAATAACTTTTCAGATGTATATGGATAGTTAGATTTCAAGGATTCAAAAAATTGAAATTCTTAATCCACTGAGCCACCCAGGCGCCCCCAAAATTGAAATTCTTAACCAGACTTTGGATTCTAAGTCCAGCTTTTGCACCCAGTTCCACTGGGCTTAAGGGGGATGGTCTGTGATGTTTGTATCAGTAAAACTGCTTAAGAGAATACTTTCTGAAAGCACATGGTAACCAAGATGCCGACTTTCGTTTCTAAAGATATTGATTGCCTTGTTTGCCTTTCCTTGCATAAGATACATACCTTTACTTAACTTTTGTAAGCCATACATGCGTATTTAAAAAAAAAATCAGAGCAGAATGGTAGTGAAAGCATTTAGGGTAGGTCCTTTGGTTCTTTGCAAGCCGGAGTAACCTCTTGTAAGTTACTTAACCTCTTGTGCTTTCCCTTCCTCTTGCAAAATGAGCTTGATTATACCTTCTTAAGTGGAGATTATAAGGCTTGTTTTCATGACATATACAAAAGACAGGGATGCTTAAGGTCAAATGAACATAGTGAGGGTTATCTGGATAATTAAGTCTGAGACCTTTCAAGAAACGTTTTACGGGGGTGGAGGGATATATTTTAGGAAGGGTGTCTAAATAATTTAAACTGAGTTATTGTACTTGTCCCAGTTCACTGAAAAATTGCCCATCTTTTATTTTGTTTTGTATGAAATTGGCATAAAACTGCCATTCTAGTCACTTCATAATTATGCCCAGCTCACAAACATCCTCTTGCTGTACTGTCACAGTGAGAAGACAGTAACATTCCATTCAACTGTATCCGTTGAAGTAGGCTAAAATATTTATGAACATATGTTTTGAAATTTGGAAACATTGGAGGAAGAAAATCAATAAAGATGTAAATTTGTTTTGTTAAAACAGTTTGAATCTGTTAAATATTTTCTCAGTAATCTGCTTGACATGCACAAACCACTATAAATAGAGATAAAAGAACTTGTTAACAAAGAGGTTTGTGCGAGTACAAAATTTATTTTTTGGATTTTGTTTCATTAGTATGAATATTAATTTTAATTTTTTTTATTACATCAGTGGCTCACATAGCATTAGTTCTGGGAACTTACAGTCATCAGAAAGCTAATATGATGCTAAGAGTATACAGAGATTCTTTTTTTTTTTTTAAAGATATATTTATTTGAGAGAGAGAGTGTGCTTGTGAGCTGGGGAAGGGCAGAGGGAGTGGAGGAAGAAGGAAACAGACTCCTCACTCACCGCAGAGCAGGGCTTGAGGCTAGATCCAAAGGCCCTGAGAATCATGACCTGAGCCGAAATCAAGAGTCTGAAGCTTAACTGACTGAGCCAGGCTCCCCAAGATTCTTAACAAAGCTTAAAATTGCACATAAGTAAGATGTATTGAGACTCTTAAACTAATTTAACACCTGTACCATAACAAAGGTCCCGAAAGCATTTCCTCTTTTTAACTAGCACTTTGAAGCTTTCTGGGAATACCCTGGGTAACTTAAACCTTAATGCTCCTTGGAAGCCTCTGGCCTGAAGGTTGTGGTCCAAATATGGTCATTTTTTTTTTTTTCCCCTTCTTTAAGCTGAGATAGGTTAACATTTTCAAAAAGTCCTTAAATACTAAGGGAGGAATGGTAAGAAAATACCTTTTTTTTTTTTTTTTTTTTAAAGAGGAATATATGGCAAGGTTTGCCCAGCTGTTTTCCATTTTTGGCAGGAGTGAGCGGAACCAACTTAAATGATTTGAGCCTGTGTGAGCGCTTTGGGGGATTTACGTGGGGGCAGAATCTAGGACTAGTGTTTATCTTTGGGAGAGTAGTGCCTGATTCTCCTGAAACCCTTGCCTTTTTGTTTCTGTACTGCCCCCTCCCCCACTTTCACAATTCACCTCTGACACAGGAGGAGGAGCACTAACAGGTGAATTTCATGAGGATCCTTTGGTTCAGTGGTTATATTAAGAAGGATAGTACTCAGATTTCAGATTTGTTTCTAATATAAGTGGTCTCTCTGTTTTTTAATTCGTGAATTGAAAGGTAATTTTAATACTGTTCCTGTGACTGGTGACTTTCTGATACTAATTCTGAAATTCTTTTTGTAGACTTTTGGGTTTTTTAAAAAAGATAATCATATACTAGCTTACCAATTATAATTATTATAATTTATTTCCTCTTTTCTAAGACTATAACTTTGTCTTCTTTTTCTTGTCTTACTAGGACTAGGACTTCTTGTCCTCCCTTAAAAATACTGAACAGAGGTGGTGGTAGTGGACTTTTTTTGTCTTGTTTTTCACTTTAGTGAGTTCTTTTATTATTACATATGACACTTGTTGACATTTTTTGGTAGATATCCTTTATCAGATTAAGAAAGTTCTAATCAGTTATTTATTTGGTGTTCTGTTTTTAAAATTGTGGTTGGATAGTCAATTTCATTGAATTTTTTTTCGTATCTGTTTAGATGATGATAGAGGATATCTCCTTTGGTTATATTGATAGGTGTTTTGATGTTAAACTGCTCTTCAGTTCCTGGGATAAATCTAACTTTCTTACATTTTGAATTCACTGATTTATTTTATTTACTAACATTTTCTTCAAGAGGCTTGCCCTCGCCAGTTTTTGTGAGTGAGACAAGCCCCATGATTTTCCTTCCTCGTACTGTCCTTGCTTGATTTTAGTATAGGGTTATACCAGTCGCACGCAGGGGACCCAGAGGATGGGTCCTCTTCTATTTTCTGAAATAGTTTATGTAATGCTGGAGCGATCTCTTTCTTAAGTGTTTGAATCAGTTTCTTGTGAGACCGTATATACAATTTTTTGTCTGTGAGATTTAAAGTTTTCATTCAGTATCTTTAAAGATTATAGTGCTCTTAATTTTAAAGTCATTTTTGAATCAGTTTGATAGGTTATATTTTCCAGGAAATTGTGCATTTTGTCTGGTTTTCAAAATTATTAGCATCAAGTTGTTTATAATATTCTCTCATTTTAAAATTTCTGTTGGATATGTAGTTTTTACTATTGTTAACTTGTCTTATTAATTTATTACAGCAATATGGCCTATTTAGTCTTTTCAAAAGAACTATCTTGTGTCTCTTGATTGTTAGGTCCGTGGTCAAAGAAGTGAGACTGATACTAAGGAGTGAGACTTGAGCCAAGCATCGAGAATCAAACCGACCGTTCGGGGTCGCCTCTTACAGAGAGGGTGACCCCTCCCAACCTCACAGACTAACTTTTATAGAGCAAGGGCCATGTGGTTGAGCCTGGCCACACACAGGTGGCCAATGAGATTGTAACACACAGAGAAAGCTGCACAGTCATGCCAGGTCACACACAGGTGGCCAGTTGTATAGTAGATATTTGAACTAGCCTATCACCTTGGTCAGAATTGGGGCCCAAAAAGCACCCAAAAGGTGGGGCCCACATTCTTTAGGGTGATAGTGATTGGATGTCTCCACCTGGCCTGACCCGCCCTTGTGTTTGGGCTCTGTTACCTGGGACTGGTCGACCATATTTTACTAGTTTCCCGGACTTGCTTTTAAGTAAGTCCCCTGGGAGGCAGAGCACAGGGTCAGTTTAAGTTTTACTGCATAAACAACAAAATGGCTGTTCAACCGAGATGAAATCGCTCTGGCTGAATAGGCCCTTACATTGATCTCTGTCTTTTTTTGTTTTATTAATTTCCATATTTGTTTTTTCTTCCATTTCCCTTGTTTTTGTGTGTATTCTTTTTGTAAATTCTTAAATTGATGCTTAGCTCATTAATTTTCAATCTTTCTTCCTTTCTAATATGATATTTTCGGACTGAATTTGACTTTGTGTAATGCGTTAGCTAAATCTCACACATTTTTTTATATTAGTATGTTTTTACTGTTCACTTTTAAGCATTTCCTGATTTCTTTAGTGATTACTCCAAACCTGTAAGTTATTTAGATCTATGTTTTAAAGTGTTCTAATTCATGTCCCCCCCAACTTATGTTTTTGTTTTTTATTTTGAACTTAACCTTCTAACTATAGACCGTAGAGAATATAGTATATATGATGTTGATTTTTTTGAAATTAAGACTGGCTTTAAGACTTAGTTTGTGGCCAGTTTTTGTTGCTGTTTCCCGTAGGCTTGGAAGGAGCTGGTAGTCCCCAGTTCATGACAGCAGTTTTCTGTCTGTGCACATTAACTCAAGTTTGGTACTTACATTTGCTGAGTGTTTTATTAGGTTTGTATAGTAACAGTGAGAGAGTTGTACTTCTCGCTGACAATTTTTTGTTTATGTATTTTGAAGCTGTTTGTTAAATATTTATAAGCTTCGAGTTGTTAGGTTTTCCTTCATATTTTGTTTAAATCATTCTTTCCTTATGTATCATTACATGTCATTTCATTATTCCTGCGTGAGGTCTCTTATGTTTGGTACAAATATTGTTCTATCACCCTTTCTATGTGGTCCTACTATATCATTTAAAAACATATTTTTGCTTGCAAACTTTTTGTGTCCTTAAGTTTTAGGCATTTCTTATGAATAACATGCCACTGGATTGTTTTTTATTTTTATTTATTTATTTTTTAAAGATTTTATTTATTTATTTGACAGAAAGCGATCACAAGTAGAAGGAGAGGCAGGCAGAGAGAGAGATAGAGGGAAGCAGGCTCCCTGCTGAGCAGAGAGCCCGACGCGGGACTCGATCCCAGGACCCTGAGATCATGACCCGAGCCGCCGAAGGCAGCGGCTTAACCCACTGAGCCACCCAGGCGCCCCAGGATTGTTTTTTAAAAGAGTAAACTTTTCTTTTAAATAGGGGGTTTGGTCTATTTAGATTTATTATGATTACTAATGTGTTTGTGTTTATTTTGAGCATTTTTTGTATATACTCTGACTTTTGCTGATTTTCCCCTTCTCACCTCTCCTTTTTGTGAACTTTTGAGATTTTCCTTCAGACTGGTTTTGTATTCTCCGCTAGTTTGTAAATTATACAGTCTATTTTTTATTTCGTTACTCTAGAAATATATGTTTTTCTGTGTATTTGTATATATGTATATCTTAAAGTCTAATGTTACTCAATGTTTTCACTCCCCTCTGAACCACAAAAGTAATTTCTGTTACTCCGCTTCCTATATTTATGAAATGGTCCATGTTTTAGGTCTTTTTAAAAAAACTTACCAAGGTAGGTAATTATTAATAACACTGTCATTGTTTATTTACATACGATTTATGTACCTGTTTTTCATTTTCTTTTTTTACCATTTATTGTGTATTCTAGATTTTCCTTGGGATTAGTTTCCTTTTTCCTGACGTGTATCTCCTTTAATAAAGGATTAGTGGTATTAAGCCCTCTTGTATTTTTGTTTGGAGATATATGATTACTTTAAGCAGCATTATAAATAACATACTGTCGGGTTCATACTGTAGTAAAGCAAATTTAGTGTAAAATTTTCACCTCTTAAAATGTGTATCAAGTTGTGATGATTTTTGTAATATCTGTTGCTTCATTTTATCCGTAGCCCTGCATTCTTCCTATGGCATGGAGAATCAAGAATAACCCGGAGGAGATTCAGAATCTTTTTCTATTACAAAATGCCCAAAAATAGTCTTCCTATTTCTTTTGATTCCCACTGGATAGTACTTTCTTTTTTGCTCTAATTGCTGTCCTATAAAAATATCTGAACAAGATGTGTGTTAATTTTCTTAGTTCCCCTGTCTGGGTACTGAATTTCCTCATAAAAGAGGAATAGATAATCTCCGTTCATTCTCAGTTGTTGCAAATGTGTTGTTCCTGATGGTTTTAAAAATCAGTGCTTCTTTGAGGGAGAGGTAGTGTTGGGTCCCCAATGTTGGGTCCCCCAATAATGGGTCCGTGATTAAAGGAGTGAGACTGATACAAAGCGAAGGTCAAGCAAAGCTTTATTTCCCACGAAGCATCGAAGCATCGAGAACCAAACCCACCAGCTGGGGCCACGCCTCTTACAGAGAGCGCGACCCCTCCCTGCTTCACAGACTAACTTTTATCTGCATAAACAGCAAAATGGCTGTTCAACGGAGGTGGGGCCGCTCTGGCTAAATAGGCCCTTACAGTAAGACCTAGGAACTTGTGTATCTGTAGTTCTGACATTGTGACAACTTGCATGACTGTCTCCAGAGTCTACCAGTCTCCCATAAGCTTGCCCCACTTTCTGAATCATTCCTGACATAGGCTCGGGGGCCAGTATTGATTCAGTTCGGGAAGATTAGGTGTTCCATGCTGGTGTTGGAGGATGAGACTTTCCACCTTGCTTCCTGTGCTTGATTATCGACCTTCATGGTACCTTGGCAACCTTAGCTGGGGTTTTTGCTATCTGGTGCAAGGACTGTTTGCCTACCTGCCAGCCTGTACCTCTCACAACATTGCTCACGCTGTCCTAATGCTGGTGCTGTGTTCTCCAGTTACTTCTGGTCCCCAGCTTGGTTGAATTCCTTCCATTGGTCAATGCTGCTATAAACTTCCAGGCCATTCATTTCAGTAGACATGTCTAATTTTCCAGGATGGCCCATTTTGTTGCTGTGTGAACCCCTGTACTAAAGTACCTGTGGGCATTTCAGAAAGAACAGAGTTGGTTTGTAACATGAGCTTTCAAGAGAATTTAGCTGCAGTGACAAACCTTCTTATTGGAAATGTATTGAGTGTTGATATTCTTGGGTTACAGTTTATTTCCAAACAAAAATATAACCTCCACCTGTTGCCCTGAGAGTTGAATTTTATGTATAAATATTGATTTCTTAATTTCATTCTTCATTTTGCATTTCATATTATTTTGTCATATTTAGTTTGACTATACAAATGGATTCTTTTTATATAGTACTGAAATATTACCTAATTGAGTTCCTTTTTTTTTTTTTTAAGATTTTATTTATTTATTTGACAGAGAGAGAAGCAGCGAGAGAGGGAACACAAGTGGGGGAATGGGAGAGCGAGAAGCAGACTCCCCGCTAAGCAGGGAGCCCAATGGAAGGCTCGATCCTAGGACCCTGGGATCATGACCTGAACCCAAGGCAGATGCTTAACAACTGAGCCACCCAGGCGCCCCAGAGTTCTTTCATTTTTTTTAACTGTTACCAAATGATTAATTTTTAAGTCAGCAGAAGTTACGCTGTAGTATGACTGGTTAAAATTTGGTAGGAAATTTTATAAATTGATGCAGCCTTGGTAAAAATGTGTTTTCCAGAGCATGCTTTTTTGTCCTTGTGAATTATACTGCTAAGTATAAAGGCAAATGAGAGCAGTAAATGTATTAGTTTTTTTCCTCAAATAATTCTGTCATCATACTATCTTTAATTTTTCTTTCTTCTGAATTTCCATGCCTGATGGTTTATGCTAATTTTTTTGATGAATATTCACTTCTTACCTAAAATATAAAAGTAATGTATATATAGATTGCCAGCCCCTGAAAGCAAATCTTAACCTTTCTTTATTCCACAGTCCCTGGCTCAGTGTATGTTCAAAGTGTATAGTTGGGCTTTAATCATGTTTCAGTAAACATCAATCAGATTAGGTAGCATTAAAGTTGAGATCCAGAATTTCATTTGTTAGTATTTGCAAAGATGTGGGTAATTAAAAGATAACCGCTTTCCTGCAGCTTCTTGTATCCAGGTATCAGTATACATAAGTGTTTCTTTTCATAAATCATTAACCATCATATTTAAATATATCTTTCAAAATATAATTATCATTATAATCTTTATTTCTTTAGCACATGTGAGACGTATCCAGTCACAGAGATATCAAGTTTTGCCTTATTTTGGAACAAGTAGAAAATTTGATTCCTTATATCCTTTGTTTTAAAACTCTATAGCAGATTTTATCTGCTAATAGTGGACTTATTCTTGGCACTACCTCAGATGTTTGAAGGGGAAGACAGTTTCTCCCTTAGTCATTCTTAGGATAGTAATAGTAGGAAGTAGGCCATACTAAGTAAAATAATTTTAATTTTTCTTGATACCTTTGAGTAAATAGTTATGAGAAAGCACCTGTAGATTTGATAGCTCTACTACCAAGATTTCTAAGTGGAAACTATAAGTAGCTAATAATCTTTTTTTCTTTTTTTAAATTATTTGACAGAGATCACAAGTAGGCAGAGGGACAGGCAGAGAGAGAGGGGGAGGCAGGCTCCCCATGAGCAGGGAGCCCAATGCAGGGCTCATCCCAGGACCCTGGGATCATGACTTGAGTCAAACAATGGCAGAGGCTTTAACCCAGGTGCCCCACTAATAGTCTTTTTTATGTTAAAAAATGGGTGGATTGAGGTGTTGCTATCCTATTAATTATTAATCAGACATAGGTGGGACTTGTATGTGCTCACCTAAGGTAAGACATCATGTGTGCTTTGTGCACCAAAAAAGGCCGAAAATTGCTGGTCTCGAGCACTTGCCAAGAACAGGGTAGAAGTGAGGTACATTTTGTGAATAATGTGTCTACTGTAAGGAGTTTATAAATTTGATAGCTGACACTGCAGCCTCCATACTTGCACCTGTCTTCTGGCCTCGGACTAGATAGATGTCTCTCTAGCCTGAACCTCCCCTTTCTTCTGGATATTTCTGTGGCCAGTTTCTGATATCCAGGTCGCTGTGCTTACAGGTCCTCCTTCTCCAGTTTACATTAGCCTCCTAGGCTCTGTTGAATCACACTTCTTGTTTCCACAATATAACTGATCAATATAACTGATCAACTGAGGTTTTCTCCTTAGTTATTTCTCTCCTATTGGGATTTATTCCCCAGGACACTGTGTCTCTCATTCACCTCTTTATCCCCAGGGTCTAGGTTGGTGTCTGGCACAAGGCAGGTGCTCAAAAATGTTCGCTAACTGAATGTGTGTATTTTCTTATTCAGACCTTTTGTTGGTGGTGATTATTTGTCATGGCGGTACTGTGGGAGTTATAGGAATAAATGAGAGTTGAACCCTAAAACCTAATAAATGGCTGTATCAAATTAGGGCTCTGGAGTTAATATGCAGTGGCTTCATTAAATCATCAGCAAAATTAAGTTAAGCTTTGTGATAGTGTTAGCATTTTTGTTACACTGATTATACAGTTATTTCCATTCATAAAAATTAAAACCTGGCTAAAATCCCAGATTATATTGACAATTTGTTTTTTAAATTGACTTGGTTATTTTAAAAGAAAAGAAACATTTTCTGTATCGCTGCCCAAATTCCATTTAAGGGCTTTTACAACAGCAGGATGGCTTACAAATACCAAAGATGAATGTAGTTACATATTTTACAGATTACAAAGTTGGGAAAATAGTTAATGAACGACTACTACAAAATTAATGAAAGTAGTTAATGAACTACCGGTAGAAAGTAGAATTACGTTTTCATTTATATCCAAACTAAATCAAGTGTTCCTTCATTATCACATTCTAAATTGAGGTATAAATGAAAGAGCACAGAGCATGTCAAGATTAGTAAGTATTTCATTTTACTTTTGGAAAGAGTCATTTACTTATACCTTCAGTATTTAGTAACCACTGATAGTTGAAGGGATTATATGAGGTCATATTCTATAGAAGTAGTAGCCATTTTTAAAGCTTGTCATTAAATTTCTGAATTAATATGTTTTCAGTATTCCTGAGCATAGTGGTTATGTGCAGAAAAAAATATCCAGGGATTATATTGATGTTAAAAATTAGTATTTAAAGTTAAGATTCAAATTCCTAGTTTTACCTTTGGAGTGTAAGTCCAGCTTATATTAATCATATTATTTTGGTTGTAGGTCCATCAAATTTTAACAATTTTAAAGGCTTTAGGTGATACTTAGTCTCATTTGTAAACTTAAACTCCTTAAACCATTTAATATTTTATAAAATTTATTATATTTGACTTAAATATTTTTCAGAGAACCAGCAAAATTCTTCTACATCTCACAGATTAAATTATAAATATGGTGACTCTGAAGTTCCCCAATATGTCAACACTGTGTATACAGAGTTAGTTAGAAATACTTAGACTCATTGGTCTAAATCAGTTACTCATTTTTTTATTTTACTTGGAATTCCAAGGCTGACCTAACACTCTGATAGATCAGATTCTCTTAAAAGTTACAAATCCTTAAAATATAATTGAACTTATTATTATTTTTTTAAAAAATATTTTATTTATTTATTTGACACACAGAGAGAGAGAGATCACAAATAGGCAGAGAGAGAGGGGGAAGCAGGCTCCCTGCTGGGCAGAGCGCCCGATGCAGGACTTGATCCCAGAACCCTGAAACCATGACCTGAGCCAAAGGTAGAGGCTTAACCCACTGAGCCACCCCGGCGCCCCTAACTGAACTTACATTATTATTATAAAATAGTAATGATAGGACTTTGATTCTCCCAAACATTTTTTACATTTAATTATAAAATCTCCTTAGGATTATGTCATCCCAAGTAATTTTCTCAACCTTAGAGACTGTGTGAGGAATTTAAGCAGGATTCTTATCAGATTCTTGTCAGTTCCTTTTATAGACAGACTTAACTTTATTTATAGGTAACAGGGCCATACTAAGTTAGTCCCTTCTTAACCACGCAGCCCACATCCCTATTCTACTCATGTGGAGAAGGTAGTCTGTAATATTTGGTTGGATTTTGTATTTCTTTGGCTCCTAAGATAACTAGATATCTTTTCCCCAAACTTTGAAGGCTTTTGAAATTGATGGCATTAACTTTTTTTAAAATGTCCTTTATGTCTGGCTGGAGCACAGAAATCTTACTGATATTGAAACTATCTGATAGAATGCTGGCATTCTCTCAAGACTTTGTTCAGTTACAACTTGCAAGGTCATTCTGTAGATATTAAACAAAAACAATCAGTGAATCCTATTAGTCTCTTGACCCTTCTTCAACGGTTTGTATATGACCTCTGTACTAGCAGGGGGAGGGGGAGAGAGAAAGTGCTCTCAGAAGGTACCCTGTCACTAATCCTATGATATCTTTATATTATAAATGGGAGCATCTGTTCCTTTTGGTTTAGGTCAAATAAAATGAAAAGAGAATTCTGAAATCCTTTTAGAAAGTAGGGGAAGGTAAAGGAAATAACACTTAAGTCTTACATTTTGTGAGGCATTTTATACTTACTATCCAACTTAAATTTATTTCAGTTTTACCATATACCTGCCAGGGAGGCATTATTGGTTCCTCATAAAGTATCTTTATGTATAGATAAAGAGATAGTGGTTCAGTGATGGTAACAGCTTGACAGAGGTCATGAAACTATTAAATGGTGGAGCAGAGTCTGAATCTTATCTCTTTTGTGCTCAGATCTCTTTCCCTGCCTTGTCAGAAGATAAATGAAAAAAAAAAAAAAATGGAGGGCGCTTGGGTGGCTCAGTGGGTTAAGTCTCTGCCTTTGGCTCAGGTCATGATCTCAGGGTTCTGGGATTGAGCCCTGCATAGGGCTTTCTGCTTAGCAGGAAGCCTGCTCTGCACCTCCCCCCCCCCCCCCCGCCCTGCTTGCCTCTCTGCCTACTTGTGATCTCTTTTTGTCAAATAAATAAATAAAATCTTTTTTAAAAAGTGGAGATTTTGCTCATATAAACAAATATGTTTCTTCTGGATGATGCTTCCTCATATTTGCTTGCTTTCCTTGCTAATGTATTTAGTAGACAAGCAAAGTTGAGTGTGTTTCCTGACTTGCCCATTGGGTTTTGTAGATGCCCTTGTTGGCAGGGAGAGATGCATGTTCTGGACTCCAGAGTTTTCCACTATGCAAATTTGTTTTGATAGGTAAAGGGGAGAGTTGACTAGTGATATGATACAGATTGTCTGGAAGGGAATCCTTTAAATTCACTCTCTTTCCATCTCTGATGTATTATCTTCTCCTTCCTCTGCTTCATCAGAAGGAAACAAAAGTGGGCCAGTAACATGACAGACTTGCACTTGAAGGGGATTAGGATATGTTACCCCACTTTGGTGTAAGGATTATTTTGAGACCAAAGAAATTCAGTCAGCAGGTGCGGGCAGAACTCTCTGTCTTCTCCTTACTTGCCTAAAAGCAGGGCATAAATTTCCTTTGTAAAGGTGTCTGTCCTCCTGGACTGTGGGGAAGAAAGAGAGTGACTCTTTACCTCTGATATGGCGAGTTGGCACTGAGATGAGCCTACATAAGCATACTTCATTAAAACAGACCTTCCGGTAGTTTCCACCATATATTGTATATTACTTACTTGGAATTCATTGTCCTGTGAAGTCTCAATCACCTTTTCATTGTTAAAATGTTATATAAGCCCTTGAGTCTAACTACTTCTTTGTTTTACTACTTCTCTGTGACCTCCCATGCACCTAAGATATTAATAAAAATTGTATGCCTTGTCTCTTGTTAATCTCTTTTGTTAATTTAATTTACAGGCTAATCATTACTGAACCTAAGAGAGTAGACGAAAAGTTTTTTTTTCTCAACATCTGAAAGGGAAACTAGAGCCTTATGAGGGAGTTTCTTTTCCATATAACTGGGTTATCTTTTGACTGTATCAAATATTATGCTTTTCAAAGCAGAATAATGACTAATAATATTAGTATATTCTGATTACCCTGTGGTTTGGGTAGGACAGGTTATTCCTATTTTATTAATATGTAAATTAAAAACCCGAATAACCTAAGTTACTTACCTCAGGCTAATTCAGAGTAGAAAAATCTATAATCTTTTTTTTTTTAAAGGTTTTATTTATTTATTTGATGGAGAGAGACACAGCGAGAGAGGGAACACAAGCAGGGAGAGTGGGAGAGGGAGAGGCAGGCTTCCTGCTGAGCAGGGAGTCCTATGCAGGACTCTGTCCCAGGACTTTGGGATCATGACCTGAGCCAAAGGCAGACGTTTAACCACTGAGCCATCCAGGTGCCCTGAAAAGCTATAATCTTTTAAACAAAATGGAAGACTATGAGGATCTTTATAAATATAAAACGAGATTTAGGAATCCGAGCTGGTTATCTGTAGGATATTGGAGCATCTAAGGAGTTAAGGTTAATTTTAGAAATGACTCGTGCCCCCTTTGCAAAAACTACTTAGAAATATTTGTACCCACTGTGGTAGCAAATAGTGCCAAATTTGGATGTAAATGGCTTCGCAGGCAGCAAATTACTATTTAAAGTTTGAGTTCAAGTATTTGGAAAATGCTTGCCCTAGGCCTTTTATACAGTCTAGTTTTACTTGTGATTTGAGCGTATATCCTAGAACACATTTTTATTGATATAACCAATGTATTTAGGTAGAGCCTGACAATCAGTATGTCAGAGGATGCTCATTTCGCCCTAATTTATGAATTTTGCTGATTATTACAGAAATGTCTGAATGCTCATTATGTGCCTTATGTGTATCTTGTAATAGCTATATCAGATCTACTTTTTGATCTGACTTACTTCAGGGTTTTTAGGATACAGACTTACTTTAGATTCATATGAATTTCCTGGGGTTCATTACAGCTCTGTGAATTCCCTGCTCTTAACTTAAATCTAATCAACTATCAGGAATGTCAGAACTCATTCTCCTAGAATCCTCCCTTTTTTTTTTTTTTTTTTTACAGTCCACCTGGGTATCCATCCTCTCTAGAGAATGTTTATACCCAGTTCATCTTACATTCGTCCATGCTTAATTTCTGTGCAATTTCTTGTTCCTAAAATGTATAAATCACAAAAATGTGCAACTGCTCAGATATCTGTTATTCATTAATTCCATTAAGTAGATACTTTTAACTCTAGTGGCTTAGCTGTCATTTGATTTTTAAGGACATTATTGATAAAGTAAGATTTTTGATATTATTACATTGGATTGTCAGGTGAAACTAGTGGGTTTCAAAAAATTCCACTCATCATTTTCACAAGTATTCCAAAAGTTTTACCCCATGTTTTACCCCAATGATATATGACTCTAAATTGGATTTCTTTAACCTCTTCCTCATAAGAGAACCTTGCTTTTCTGTTTAAGGAAATGTAGAAGTAACTCCTTATAAGGAGAAAATATCTAGAGATCTGTTTATAAGCATGTAATATTCAAGTTAAAAAAAACACCTCAAGTTGAAAATTCAGATAAAGAGCAAAATTACCTTGCATTAAAAAATACATTGAAATTATGCATATAGACTCTGAAAAATAAACATACCTTCCAAAGCAATGAAATCCACTTTAATTTTAGTCTTAATCTTGGGATTCTGAGTGACTACAGTGTCATTGACTTGAGTATAAAGGGACTAAATATATTCCCACTGGAGTCAAGCTAGCATATTAATTTTTATAACTGTGAGTTTCCATGTAGGCAAAGGACTTGCCACAAAGTATCAGAATAATACATAGCACCTCTTTGAGAAAGAAATTTTCTTTCCTGGATTTGCCTCTTCTTCATAAATGCTTTCTCATGGAACAGTTTGCTTTTGAATATATGAAGGGGTAGCATTTAACATTCCAAATAGAAATCATTTAAATATAGCAAAAATCTCTATTCAGGATGCTTGAGGAATCAAGCATTCAGGTTTATAGAATCACATAGCCTTTACATGGGCAACCAGTTCTCCAAATAGCAAAATAAAATATCTTTTTTTTTTTTAAAGATTTTATTTATTTATTTGACAGACAGAGATCACAAGTAGGCAGAAGGAGAGAGAGGAGGAAGCAGGCTCTCTGCAGAGCCAGAGCCTGACATGGGGCTAGATCCCAAGACCCTGGGATCATGACCTGAGCAGAAGGCAGAGGCTTTAACCCACTGAGCCACCCAGGCGCCCCATAAAATATCTTTAATATAAAAAAGCTTTGAATGTAGTGTTTTTGTGTATGTGGGATGTAAGCATGACATTTTAGGCATTTGAAATGAATTTCAGGTTTACCAATTGAGCAACACTTAACCCTGTGTTTGGGAAGCAATGGAACAAATGTTTGTGAATGAGAATTTCCTAACTCTAATCTGCCAGATAAATCAGTTTGCAACAAAGTTACTATTTATAGTAGTTTCAATGAGATGTAATTCATATACCATGAAATTGTTTCTGGTATATTCACAGGGGTGCTTAACCATCACCACAAGCAATTTGAGAAATTTTCGTTGCTCCTAAAAGGAATGCTAGGCCAAGCAGCTCCCCTTCTCCTCACCCCATCCCTAGGTACCTTCTAATTTACTTTCTGTGTCTCAGTCTTCTTGTTCTGCACATTTCGTATAAATGGAATCATAAGGGATACAGTCTTTTGTGTCTGGCTTAGTAAAATGTTTTCAGGGTTTATCCGTGTTGTAGTATGCATCAATATTTTATTCCTTTCTATGGCTAAATGATATTCCCTGGCATGGATAGACTGTATGTATTTATCCACTCATCAGTTGATGGTCATTTGGGGTTCTTTTGCCTACTTGGCTATTGTGAATAATGCTGCTGTGAATATTCACATATACATTTTTGCAAGGACATAGGTTTTCATTTCTTTTGGATGTATGCCTGGAAGTGTATAGTGAGTTTTTTATAATGGTAATTTTCCATTGTTAAAAGTAAATAGGTTTCTTTCTTTCTTTCTTTCTTTTTTAAGATTTTATTTATTTATTTGACAGACATAGATCACAAGTAGGCAGAGGCAGGCAGAGAGGGAGAGAGGAAGGGAGGCGCTGAGCAGAGAGCCCACCATGGGGCTTGATCCCAGGACCCCAGGATCATGACCTGAGCCGAAGGCAGAGGTTTTAACCCACTGAGCCTCCCAGGTGCCCCAAAGTAAATAGGTTCCTAATGAACTGACATAAGGAAACATCTTTGAGTAGTGGAAATGGGTTTTTTAATCTTGTCTCTAGCATTTAAACCTCTTATATCTCTAATTTCTTATATGGCAAGTGAGAGTTAGATTGGAAGATCTCTGTCCATTTAAATTGTAAGGTGTCAGGGACACCTGGGTGGCTCAGTTGCTTACGCATCTGCCTTTGGCTCAGGTCATGATCCCGGAGTTCCAGCATCGAGTCCTGGCATTGAGCCCCGTATCAGGCTTCCTGCCGAGAGAGCAGTATGTTTCTCCCTCTCTCCCGCAACCCTCTCTCCCTCTCACTCTCTAAAGAAAAAAAAAAAATCTGTTAAAAAAGACCCCTGTAAGGTGTGTGTGTCTGTGTTCTTATTCAGCAAACATTTGCTAAGTGTCTACTACTCTGTGGCAGATTTGTGCCAAGACTTGGGGATAGTGCATCTTCAGAGGAGCTGAGAGTCTAGTAGAAAGGTGGGGAGAAGAGGAAAAAAAGCAGAATTCATTAGTTAACAGATAGAAGCCTGTGCTGTGCCTGCCCAGAGAGTGGTTGTCACTGAGTGCTGGTGAACTGGTGAGCAGTGGTACCTTATCCATTGTGGGCCAGGGTGTAGGTGAAGGGGTGTCTGTGAAAATCTCTTGGTGAAAATGATGCTTAAGCAGTCCTCAGGAAGTCAGCCAACTGGATAAATGGGGAAATGATGTTTTATAACAAAAGTTGCTTGGTAATCATTTTGCGCTTAAAATTTTGGCTAAATGAAAAAAAAATTTGGCTAAAATGAATTGGTAACGTTGACCAAGCAGGAAAAGACAACACTTTTTTTTTCCTTTACCACTCATTGCTAGACTTTGTAGTTATTTTTCTCATTGCAGAAAAGTGTAAAACAAGCCAATCAAGCTTAAAAATGACTCTTAACTCTTACTTGAACTCTTACTTGAACTATTCTAGTCACTTTAAAAACTCTTTGGGATCATCATGAGAGAATTCAACTTTTTTTTCAAGAAGAAATCAAATTTTATTGGTTTAATAATCATTAATTTTTTGGTAGTTAAATATCACCTCACAAGGAAATATCTGGAATGGTTTTGTCTGAGGGTCTCGTGATGAGAAGGGCTCAGAATGGAGTTGTTTGGGCTGGGAATGCAGATCTACATACGGCATAAGCCTGGTCAGCTTCAGCCTGGGCATAGGTGGGATGGTGGTAATGAACTTGAGCCTTGACTACAGCTTCCAACAGAGACTGTGGTGCAGTGGCTGGATACCAAGTGTGTAGAGGGTAGCTTCCCTTCAAGAGACCTGCCAGGAGAAGCATTTTTTTTTTTTAAGATTTTATTTATTTATTTGACAGAGAGAGAGAGAGAGATCACAAGTTGGCCGAGAGGCAGGCAGAGAGCAGGGGAAGCAGGCTCCCTGCTGAACAGAGAGCCCAATGCGGGACTCAATCCCAGGGCCGTGAGATCATGACCTGAGTTGAAGGCAGAGGCTTAACCCACTGAACCACCCAGGCACATCCCCTCCTTTTTTTTTAACTTTAAGGTGTGCAGTGTTTTGATTTGATACGTTTTATATTGCAATATGATTACCACTGGGGCATTAGCTAACATGTTTATCATGTCCCATAATTGTCATTTCTTTTTTGTTTTTAGCATCTTTAAGATCTAGACTCTTAGCAACTTTAAGGACTATAACCCAGTATTGTTAACTGTAATTACAAGGTCTGCATCAGATCTCCAGAACTTATTCATCTTCTTACGGGAAGTTTATATCCTTGACCAGCATCTCCCTAATTCCTCACCCCTCTGCACGGGTTTCCATGAATTTTGACTTTTTTTTTTTTGCTTCCAGATATAAGTGAGATCGCATAGTATTTGCCTTTCTCTGTCTGACTTACCTCTCTTATTCTGTCCTCAAGGTCTATCTGTGTTGTCACAAGTGGCAGGATTTCCTTCTTTCTCAGGGCTGAATAATATTCCAGTGTGTGTGTGTGTGTGTGTGTGTGTGTGTGTGTGTATCACAGTTTTATCCATTCACTCACTGGTGGACCATTAGGTTGTTTTCACATCCTGGCTGTTGTGAATAATGTTGGAGTAAACACAGGAGTGCAGATACCTCTTCCAGATCATGTTTTTATTTCCTTCTGGATAGATACCCAGAAGTGGGACTGCTGGATCATAGGGCTGTTCTGTTTTTCGAAGAACCTCCGTAGTGTTTTGCATATTGGCTGCACTAGTTTCCATTCTCAGCAGTGCACAAGAGTTCCTTCCTTCTGCATCCTCGCCAACACTTATTATCCCCGGTCTTTTTGATGATAGCCAGTCTCACAAGTGTGAGGTGACACTTCCTTGCTGTTTCGATTTGCACTTCCCTGACCATTAGTGATGTTGAGCATCTTTTCAGGTACTTGTTGGCCATTTGTATGTCATCTTTGGAGGAATTTCTATTCAAATTTCCTCTGCCCATCTTTAAAATCAGGTTTGTTGTTGTTGTTGTTGTTACTGAGTTCTAGGAGTTATTTATATATTTTGGATGTTAACGCAAGAATATGGCTTGCAAATGTTTTCTCCCATTCTGTAGGTTGCCTTTTCATGTTGTAGATTGTTTCCTTTGCTGTGCAGAAGCTTTTTAGTTTGATGTAGTCCCACTTACTGATTTTTGCTTTTCTTGTGAGCATGCAGTTTTCTACTCATTTTATGCAAGCAGGTTAATTGTACGCAACTTTGGAATCTTTCACATAGGGTAATCTTTAGAAATCATGGTGATGTTCCTGTAGGAGTATTTGCAAGCTATTGTGGGCCACTGGAGAAACAAACAAAACAAAACAAACAAAACAGTTAGAGTTCTAACTTGTAGAAGCAATAATCTAGGCCAAGTATAAAAATCCTCTTTAGTGGTATTAAAAAGGAAAACACAATGGAATTTGCTCATAAATTGAAATTTCCACGTTTCTGAAATTGGTCAGGATATAAAAATTCTTTCTTCTCCTTTCAGGTTCTTCCTTGTCTTTTCTAACCATCATTTCCTTTAAAACTTGGTTTAAAGTTCTGCCTGGAAGGAAGCCTTCTAATATTAAAAGCTCCCCTTGTGTTATTTTTCCCTTGCATACTGATCTATAATTAATAACCTAGGTTTTAGTCTCATAGTGGATTGACTTAATATGAAAGTACAGAGCTATGTCTCCCCAGGCCATTGAGAGAGGCACGCATAGAAGGTGACTGTCGGATGTGAAGACAACACTTCATTTTAATTCATAAATGCAGCTATCTGTATTTTCATACATCCTTGTTTTTGTACATATTGTTTCAAGGTCTTGTTATTATAATTAGGCAGTTTGTCTCTTCTGAGTTTTAGTTTCAAATCTGTAAGTGGGTAAGATTCATATTGACCTTAGCTTTCATGATTTATTACACTGATGCAAATCAAACATAGAACAGGGAGAAGGGAAACAACCTTTTGTAGATGAAGCAATGCATTCTTAACTTATCCTGTTAAGATTTCTTTTTTTTCTACAATTGTGACAGGCTGCTCATTCTCTGGCAATGACCTCTACCTTGGCCCTGACTCAACTAGTATGATGGCTCTTTGTGCAAATATTTTCTCAACCTTCAATTTGTCACAAGTAGCTGGGCATTATCCCATGAATAATAGATCTATGATTTTTCTAGCATTAGCAGAGTGGCTGGGATACTAACTTGTTCCAGCTGTGTTTCCTGGATTTGGTTTTTTTTCTCAGGAACTGGTGTTACTGCACAGCAAGAAAATGAATGGCCAGTTAAATAGATTGTAGTAGGTGTGTACTGGCCTGGCCCTGAGGAAGATTAATCTGAGAACAGGTTGAGTGCACTTGAAATACTTTAGGCTTTTAATGATCTGAATTTTGTACGTTACCATATCACAGGGTCAGGTAGCTACAGTGTTACCAACAGGAAGACCGAATCTTAGAGAGAGGGACTTGCCAAAAAGTTGTTCCATTCTGAATTTAATACACACTTTGATTCCAAGTTCCATGCTCTTTCCAATCCATCATAGTACATAAAGACCAATGAAGTAAATACATTTTTAGTGGCAGAAAAAAACAACTATCTTTTGGATGGGATAATTAAAATGGTAGAAATTGCTTTATTTCCTTACTGTTTCAGTTATTTAAAACAATGCTGAGATTTCAATTCCTTCATTTTTTGTTTTAGGATTTTTTTGTGCCTTTACTTAAATGCTGTGAAAATGAGGAGCAACCACTAAATATAGGGAAAAATATATCTATTGCATCATAAAAATAATGTATGTGTTGTGTATTTTTGTTATTATTGTTTACCAAGGTATTTTTTTTTTTTACCTTAGATTATAAATGCCTGTAATTAAAAAGGCCAAACTATTTTAATCCAGTGATGCTGAGGCTTATACTGTGTATTGAAAGAAGTATAGGATTTCAGATCTGTAGATTGGGAGGAGAAGGTTTTTCTAGAGGAGATTAACTCGAATAAAGTCATGTTTTGGGGAGAGCTGGAGTTAACTGATTTAGTGTATTTGATGCTAGTCCTCAGATTAGGACAAATGGAAGGGGTAATTAGGACCCATATCGCCTATTGTTGAGTAAAGGAAGGATTTTTTAAAAGTGTTTTGGACTACTACTGGGATTTCATCAAGATCAAAAGCTTTTGCACAGCAAAGGAAACAGTTAACAAAATCAAAAGACAACTGACAGAATGGGAGAAGATATTTGCAAACGACATATCAGATAAAGGACTAGTGTCCAGAATCTATAAAGAACTTAGCAAACTCAATACCCAAAGAACAAATAATCCAATCAAGAAATGGGCAGAAGACATGAACAGACATTTCTGCAAAGAAGAATGGAAAAAGGCTAGCATCAGGGAAATACAAATCAAAACCACAAGATATCACCTCACAAGCAGAATGGCTGCAAGTCAGGAAATGTATGTGGCGAGGTTGAGAGAACCCTCCCACTGTTGGTGGGAATGCAAGCTGGTGAGCCACTCTGGGCATGGGGTTCCTCTTGAAAAAGAACTGCCCTATGACCCAGCTTGACATTGGGATTTACCCTAAAGAACAAATGTAGTGAACCCGAATGTTTATAGCAGCAATGTCCACAATAGCCAAACTATGGAAAGAACCTAGATGTCCATCAACATATGAATGGATCAAGAAGAGTATATATACACAATGGAATACTATGCAGCCATCAAAAGAAATGAAATTTGGGAGTTGCAACACATGGATGGAACTAGAGCGTATCATGCTTAGCAGTCAAGCAGAGAAAGACAACTATCATATGATCTCCCTGATATGAGGAAGTGGTGTCAACATGGAGGCTTAAAAACGTAGAAGAATAAATGAATCATTGAAGTGGAGACAAAGCATTTTGACTCTTATCAGGGTTTGTGCGGGAGGGGGTTTGGGAGATTATGGACATTGGGGTTGTGATTTGGGGAGTGCTGTGAAGTGTGTAAACCTGGTGATTCACAGACCTGTACCCCTGGGGATAAAAATATATGTTTATAAAAAAAAAAAAAAATAAAAATAAAAGTGTTTTGGTAAGAATGTTGTTTAGAGGATGTAGAGTGAATGGAAGGCTAGGAAAAAGTCTGAAAGCAATTGCAATAATGTATGTGTTGAGAGCCACGAAGAGGGTTGGGTCTTAAGCTTTCCCTTGACAGATACCAAGACAAGAAAGGAGTGGATATTATAGATTTGGGGGAGTTCATTTGTCAGTGGTGGAGTATGTCAGACTAAAACGAGTACAATCATTGAAGTGGAGTTAGCATTTTGAATCAGGGTTTGTGATTGGAGTAGAGGGTTCATGGGAGATAAGAGAGAGATAACTTGCGGTAGGTCAGAATATAAGAGGTCTCAAGAATTAGGAAGATGAGTTTTAATTGTGGTGTATAAATCAAGACAAATTAAAGAGCAGGGAAAATAAATGGTGTTTGAGAAGTTGTTGACACATTTAGGAAAACCAATTGTGCTTTAGGTTCTTAGAGTCTGGCTGCGATAGGATTTGGGAGAGGAAGGGTGTGTGACATTAGATGAGCTGAATGAGTTAAGGATGAAATTCCTCTAGAGGTTCTGCAACTTGAATGTGCTCAAGAATCACCTGAGGAGCTAGCTAAAAATTGCCAGATAACACCCTTAGAGGTTCTGATTTTAGAAGGATGGGTAGAGGGCGGAAATCTGCATTTTTAAAGGTACTCTAGGTAATTGTGATGTAAATGGCACACAGAAGTTTCCAGTTAGAGATACCTGGATAATCATAGACTGAAAAACGGAAATTAGGGGCATAATTCTGTGCAGCAGATGGTGAATTTTGTTTTGGACAAAATGAGTGTGATATTTATAAGCTACAGTGAGTTTGATGGCAGGACGTCCAAGTGGAAAGAGCTGTCCCGTAAAAATAGGTCCTTGCGTTGGCTAGAGTGTGTTGTCTGGCTGTGAGAATGGATGACGCATCCAGAGGGAAGGGTATTGGAGAAAGTAGGACCTTTTCTTTTAATTAATTTACCTCAGGAACACCAGGGTGCCCATGGATCTCCTTAGTTAAGTCATTTTAACATAGCTTCATTCTTCCTTTTTCTTCTGAAAGGACACTGACATTTCTTTTTTGTTTTCTTAATTCCTGGGGAGTATACATAAATGTCTTTGGCAGAGTCCTTCTTGTCTTGACATAGCTAACAGTATTTTCAACCACTGTAGACAGCTGTTTTAGCTATTCAGTTGGACACATTAAAATAATTCATAAATAAATAAGTATTGTTACTAATTAGAGTACTAATCTGTGACGATATGCCCAAAGTAGGCATTGATGTTGTTGTGTTAATGGTATCTGACATATGCCGTTTATAAGTAGTTCTCGATCTGTATTTTTCAGGACCCTCAGAAAATTTTCCAGATAATTTTAGTTTCAAAAATGAATTCTAACTTCTTTTAATTTAGAAAGCAAATACTGTGTTGTACTGTTTAAAAGAGTCTGGATATATAAATTGCTCTGGCCTCTAAATCAACCCAGTAGTGACATTGTACTTCAATCTCTAAATTGATATGAATCACTGGGATAAAGGAAGTTTAGTTTAGTCCATTCACAGAAGGGGGGAAAAAAAAAAGCCTGGTAGCTTGAAGCCCTTCTTTTGGCTTTGCTGCAGATTTTATAAAATGTTAAGCAAGCTAATTCACCTCTGGACAAGCTGGAGGTCTTTGAAACAGCGATATCTGAGTGGAAGAGGCCTAATACAAAGTGACTTACTCTTAAACATACTCAGAAATGTCATGGGCCAAATTGAATCCCATGAAACCTAACCTATATGCAGATAGTTTCCAGCATATGAGCCAATTGTATTTCCAAAGTTTATGTGTAAGGCAGCTGTTTGGAACTCAGAACACATTTTTTCCCCCTCTTACTGAAACAGTATAAAAAAGTATTGGCTGTGTTCCCAGGCTAGCTCACAAATCTTTTTAACCCCAAATGTACCTTAAGTTTTAACTGTACAGTTCAGTTTCATTTTATTAAATATATATATGTATATGTATATATGTATGTGTGTGTATATATATATATATTTATATATATAATTATTTCACTTATATATTATATATATATATATATTTGCTTCTGTTGGAAAATATACTCCAAACCAGTGGGAAAGGAATAGGTTATCTTTGCTCAGCTGTGTGAAGAGTCTTCTCAGAAGATGTCACTGGCTAAGCTGGGAAACAGTAGTTTATTAAGCATACATTTGTAGATAACTATCCTGTCCCATTATGAAGATGCACTTGTCGGTTATTCATTCCCTTGGTGATTACTGTTTCAGAAAGATGGCTTCAGTTTCTTACTCTTCTCTTCCTTTACTTTCTCGCCTTTGTCCTCTTCTCTCCCCAAATGTGGTTCATTATTAAGTGCATGTTCGTAAATCAGGAGTTGCCTGTAGCAGATTTGGCTATAAAGTATCTAGTGCTCCTGTATTTCCTAACCAGAATTAATTAATAGGTTCAGTCATTTTCTGTCTTAAACGAGGCTGGTGAGAACTTATGATGGAAAACTTTTTTGGGGGGCGCCTGGGTGGCTTAGTGGGTTAAGCCTCTGCCTTTGGCTCAGGTCATGATCCCAGGGTTCTGGGATTGAGCGCCCTGTAGGGCTCTCTGCTCAGTGGGGAGCCTGCTTCCTCCTCTCTCTCTGCGTGCCTTGCCACCTACTTGTGATCTCTGCCTGTCAAATAAATAAATAAAATCTTAAAAAAAAATTATCTTATTTGGCAAGGATGGAAATGCTTGGTGTTGTCCAAGGCAAAAAAAACTGATCAATTATCAATGACTTAAAAGTATTTGAAATATTATTGTAGTATTTATTATATTGGATTTTAGTGATTTGAATTTTGGTGAATTATTTCACTTATAATTAATCTGTTTTATTCTTAACCCCTATTTCATTTTGACTAGTCATGGTTGGTGACTATATATTCATTCAAGGAAAAAGGTTCTATAAAACTGATTAAGGCTCATTTACGTTCAGCCTGGAGTGATTTACCTTGATGGGATTGCTGTTGTTCTGAGTGGAATTGAAGATCTGGAACCTCTCATTCATTCATTCATTCATTCATTCAATTATCCAGTCCACATATATTTATTGGGTGTGTGTCAACTTCTTTTCTGGATAACAGGGATACTACAGTTACTGAAACAGATATGATTCTTTCCCATGTGTAGCTTATATTCTTGCTGGGAGTACAGAGAGAAAACGATAACTGGTAAGTAAATAAATAGTTTGTCTGGATATATTGTAAAGGTGGATCCCACTTGGGTAGCAGATTGACTGTGGTGTATGAGAGTCAAGGGTATCATCAGCAGAGATTTTGGTTTAAGCAATCTGAGGTATGTAATTGCCTTTCCTTACTTTGAGGAAGACAGTGGGGGGTGGGGGGGTGGCTGGGGAGTACTGGTATGAATCAAGAATATGGTATTATGTATTAAATTTGAGGTACCTGTTAAGCGTTGAAATTGAGATCTTCAGTAAGCACTTCAGGGGAGAAGTCTGGGTTGAAGATAGAAATTTGGCAATTGTCACCCGAAGAGTGGATGTGAAAAAAGAGGTCCAAGCTATGAGTCCTGGAGCACTCCAAAATTGAGGAACTGGAATCAGCACAGAAGACAAAGAAGAGCAGCCAGTGAACCTCATTTAGTTAGTACCGAGACAGTCAGTGGCAAGTTAAAAAATATTTCAAGGAAAAGCGAATGATCAATTCTGTTAATTGTTGTGAATAGTTCGGTTAATATGAGAACTGACCATTGGTTGAGCAACACTGAGGACACTGGTGACTTCGGACAAGTCCTTTTCATGTGAGAGAGAGACAAAGGCCTCTTAACGTGGGTTTAGGAGAGAATTTAAAGGAGAGAAATGAAAGCCAGGTATGCAGACAGTCGATAGTAAATTCCAAAGGATGCAGTGGCAGTGTTTCAGGAGCTGAGGAAGGGTGTGGGATGAGACAAAATCAGGGAATAGAGGGTGCCTTATGGGGATGAGGGACCAGGTGGTGAAGAAGAATTTGGGTTCCTTGGGATTCTTGTAAGGGTGAGTGATGTGAAGCGGAATAAAGGATAGGATGTGTTTAGCCTGATAGTTTTCCAATAAATTGTGATGCAAAGCCAGTGAATGTGGAGGGGTAGGAAAGGGTGGGTGTCTGGCCAAGGTCACCTAGACCTCAGGGTTGCAGCCTTGTTTTGGCCAATAAAATGGTTTTTTGTAGAGCATTTCTTATAGAACTTTGAAAGTAAGTTGCTCTAGTTTAACCGAAATTGAATTGTACCAAAAAGCCAAACTGTGGCTATCTAGTAAATATAGATGCCTTTTTTTTTTTTTTAAATCAAGTTACAGTATAAAATAGACTATATTTTTGTATGGCATGTAACTGGCTGTTGAAAGAAAAGATGCTTAAAAGAATGAATAAATGTTACGGGATCTCCTTCTGGTAAGTTTCTTATGGCCATGATCGATAATTTTAGGTATTTATGAATAGTATTCTTCCTATACACTTACTCGTTTTCTCAGAAGTTGCTTAAAAAGGCTTCATTGCCTTTTTATTCCTCATTATTTTTTGGCCTTTTTTGTGGGGCTACACTCATTTTCATTCAGCGAATTTCTGCTGAGTTCTTCTCTCTGAAATAAACATATTTAAAGTGAAATAATGGCCTGATATAAGTTTTCTGAGTACTGTTTTAACTTTTCAGTTGAATTCTAGAATTTCTAACTCAAGATTAATTCATTTTTCAGTGCCCATTTGATTTAGGTGTTGGGAATGGGGATTCCTCTAACACATCGGAATTTTTACTGATAGAATTTAAATTTACATTGTTTATGCAGCTTTCTGGCAAGTTCTGCAGGAAGAAATGATTTCTTTTACTATTTACTATTAGAATTGACTTGTTTGAACAAACTCTTACTATTTCTTAAGTAAAATCTGTCATACATTTGTAATTCCAGATCAAGTTTTTTTAGTTTTTCAACCATAAATTTCATTAATTCCTGTTTAGTAATGGCCCGGCATAGTCCATCCTTCTCCACCCACAAGTCTTTGTAGGATGCCATGGCCATGAATCAGTGCCATCTCATAGGAATTCTGTTGGAGGTCTCTCAATGGGATGTGTGATTTGAGTGTATCACCCTTATATTTTTACAGAAGATAATAAGCACTGATGTTAAATGCTATTTAGCAAATGGATGCAAAGGGTTGACAGTAATTTTAGGTTACTTAAAGATAATGTGGTCTTAAAAATTTTTTTTTAGAAAGCTGCTTTCAGTTGACTTGTAGTTACTTGTAATCTGTTATTATCAAGGTCACCTCGTGGAAGATTTCCAAATATTCATTGGACCATGTGTCCTTATTACCTCTTACTTGTCCACGGAGGAGAATGAGATTCTGTGGTGCTGAAGGTGGAAGAGTAAGGGTCATTATTTAGTGTTTGTTATGAATGGTAACTGTGTAACTGTCTTCCATATCCAAAGCCAGTTAGTTAATAGTGGAAGCCACATTCTAGCTTGATGTTGTGTAGGCAGAACTCTCAATGTTCTAATAACAGGAAGACAATGGTAGTTGTGTATAATTCATACTGGTTGAAATGTAAAAATTATTATCTTCTGGCTTTGAATACCGCTTAGTACATACCTTGAATACTGACGTATTAGATCTGAAAATTAATATTTGTGAAAAACCATTGATATACTTGTTTAGATCAGTGTTTTTTAAAAAAATTTGATCACATCTCATAACTCGTAGTAAGAATTCATTCTGCATTCTAACCTAGTGCACCATCTCACACATTCATGTGTGTATGTGTATGTTATGTGTAAGTATGCAGGTGTTATATATACATGTATGTGTTAACAATTATTTATAATAGGTGATATATATATATAAAAGTTTAATGAAATAGTTAATCTTTGTATCATGTAGTACATTAGAATGTTTTCATTCTAATCAATTTTAGAAAAACATACTGTACATGAACTAAATTGATTTCTTAATCCATTGCTGGGTCATGACTGCTTATTGGATTACTCCTGGTCTAGCTGATCTCCAGGGTGGCCCACAACTATGGAATGTTTGTTTCTGGTTCCTATGAGAAAGGTGGTAAAAGTATTGAATATTCACTCTGAAGTTTACTAATCCTTAGGAAGTAATCTTCACCATCAGGTAATTTAAGAAGGAGTTACGACTGGGGGTGCTTGGGTGGCTCAGTCAGTTAAGTGGCTGACTCTTGATTTCAGCTGAGGTCATGGTCTCGGGGTTGTGAGATCAAGCCCCGGGTCTGGGAAGGTTGCTTGAAATTCGCTCTTGTCCTTTCCCTCTGCCCCTGATCACTGTCTCCCTGTTTCTCTCTCTCAAGTAAATCTAAAAAAGAAAAAGAAAGGCTTAGGATAGAGTCATTTACTCATACAACTAATCTTTACTGAGTGGCAACTCTGTGTCAGGCTCTGAGCTAACCACCTCATATTCTAAGGTGGAGAAACAGAGGCTAGGGGTATGCGGGTGTCTCAGTTGGTTAAGGGGCTGCCTTTGGCTTGGGTCATGGTCCTGAGGTCCTGCGATCAAGCCCCACATTGGGCTCCCTGCTCACGGGGGAGCCTGCTTCTCCCTCTTCCTCTGCCTGCCGCTCTGTCTACTTGTGCTCTCTATCAAATAAATAAATAAAATCTTATAAAAGAAAGAAAGAAAGAAAGAGAGACTGTCTCTGTCTGAGGCTCCAAGCAGCTTCCCATGTAGTGGAAGAGAAAATAAACAAATAAGAAATATAGATTGCCATGGAGCTATGGGAGAGAATGATGGTTGCTTGCTCGTAGTTCTAATCACCTTATTTATGTACTGTTGAAAGAAAGAAGATGGTAGCTGGAAGCCTAGGTTTTGACCCCAGGTGTCTGATTCTGTGTGTCAGGTAGAATGCTCTCCTCTCCATATCCCTTCTTAGGCAGGAGATCTAATGCACAACTTTTAAAAAAACTGATTCTTAAATAATTTTCTTTTGGATATTTTCTTGCTTTGTACGACAGATAGTTTTCTTTTCTGTTTAACATTTTCACAAAATATTCTCATTTTGGGTGGTTTCCCATGGTTAACATATTTGTAATCTGTATGTACATACGTGTGTATATGTAGTCTAATGTAAACACTTTTCTGCTTTTAATATTTTCACACTAATAATGATTTTCCATAGCAGTCATGAAGAAAGATTGTTAACAAATTGTAGATATTATGGAGGAGGGTTTCTTATGAATGATAGTGTTTCCCTATACTCATCTATACCCTTCTATATATGAAATGGAATCATAAAATTTTCATATTTTCCAGTTTAATTTTATGGGCTCTGAAGGTATATGAGAATGTTTTGGGAAGAAAATGACATTAAAGATGACTTGGCAGGTGGGAGGAGGGGAAGTGATAGCCCTTTTCAGGTTTTCAATGGAAGACAGACCATAGAATTTTTTAAAGCTATGGACTTGAGATCAGTAGGTGGAAAACACAAGTGGCAAATTCTGATGGATAGAGAGGAAGCTAATAACTTTTTCTTGGTTGAATAATATTGGTGATATTAAAAAGGTTCTTTCAAGTTTGTGCCTTATCTTTACCACTACTGTTACCTTCTTTTTAGTGAAGCCTGTAGTGCAATTTAGTGCCATTGCTCAAGTTCTAGAAGGACCTGGTTTGTTTTCTCTCCCTTCTCCAATATTTCATACACACCCACCTGATTCTGTGCTCTATTATAATAAAATATTAAAAGTAGTGTCATAGGTGGATTAAAATATTGATATTCAGAGGGGAGATTCATGGCTCTACTTTTGAATAGAATGTATACTTCTAAAAAGCTGATGCTTCTACAACTTAAGTGCTCACTGATGGATGAATGGATAAAGGAGATGTGGTGCGTGTGTGCGCGCACACACACACACACACACACACAGAAAATGGAATATTAAAAAGTATAAAAATGCCATAAAAAAGAATGATATCTTGTTATTCATTACAATATTGATGGACCTAGAGGGTATCATATTAAGTGAAATAAGACAGAGAAAGACAAAGACCATATGACTCAATGAATCATATCTATAAGTGAACCATACAAGTGAATCTTATATGTGGAACCTAAGAAACCTAATAACCTAAAAAACAAAACAAATGAACACACACATACACAAACCAAATGACAGAACAGATTCATAATTACAAACTGGTGGTTCTAGTAGGGAGGGGGCAGGGGGATGGCTGAACGAGGTTAAGAGGTACAGACTTCCCGCTATAAAATAAATAAGTCATGGGGATGAAAAGTACAGCATAGGGCACATAGTCAATAATACTGTAATAACATTGTATATTGACAGGTGGCAACTACACTAATGGTGAGTGTTGCATAATGTATAGACTTGTTGAGTCACTATGTTGTGCTTCACAAACTAATGTAATGTTGTGGGTCAACTATACTTTGATTTAAAAAGCTGATGCTTCTAGTTTTAGATAATTCTGGTTTGTCTTTCTAGAAATTGCATTGATTGTATAAAATATTTAATGCCCTAAAAGTATCAACTACTTTCCAACCAAGTGTAAGAGGATCAAGTAGAGTTTGAGTTTTGAGCATTGAGCTTTGGCTTAGAAACTATTTTGTTAACTGGCGATGAGTTGGGCCATCCTTTTAACCATGAACTATAATAATCTACATGAACAGTCTGGTTCCTTGGTGACCTCAAACTGAGAGGCCAGTGAGATTTACTGGGATAAGTACAGTATCTGCAACTGGATAGAAATTGATAAAATATCAACCAGAAGACAATAGCATGTAGTTGACAAGGTAAGGAATATTTATCTTTCGAATCTTTTTTTCTCTTTTAAGCCTAGCTTTGGCTGCGTCTCTGCTGTTTATGTTAAATAAAATAACTCATTTTATTCAGCAGAGCAATAGGATTTCATACTTTGTTTAAAAGAAGAAAAATTATAAATTCATTGAAACTACAAAACTAATTGAAGAGTTGGAAATTAAATCTTACTAAGAAAATCATAGCTATAGAAAAAGTAATATTCTTTTTGCATTGAATATGACAGCAGAAGAGATACTTTCTCCAGGAGAAACCAAGACATGTTCATATCCTTTGGGCCAGTAGTTTTCCTTCTTACAGTGTAAACAATGTAAATAATCCAAAAGAATATTCTTTTTTTTATAATATATATTATTTTTTCACAGGGGAAGGGAAGGAAAACTGGGAAGAAATCAGAGAGGGAGACAAACCAAGAGAATATTCTTTATAGCATTCTTTATACTGTATTATTTATATGGGTGAACATATATATTTAACCATTACATATATATGTATCCTTATCGTAGAGTATAATATTTTAGGTATCTTTCCTAAATGCTATATTATATAATTATCAAAAGAGATATGAATGGGATTATCATAGCAACATGGGTCATATAAAAATGTTTTAGAAGATAAATGTATGGACCACTCTTTGTATGAACCATTTTTAAATTCCCAAATAATGCCCTTAACTTTTGAAAACATGTTTAGAATAGCTTTTTCCCCCTTTGACCTGTTTTGCTACCTTTTTACCAATTGCTCCTTATTATATACCTGGGAGTTGTCATTCATAGTGCTAGCTTTATTCTTGTAAAGTATTAATTGTTCTTTGAAATATAGCTCTCTTGTATTCTCAACTATTTAATATTTTAGCTTAAAGCTGAGAAAACACATCCTTTCGTGTATAAATTTTTGCTTGTTGGATTTAAAAAAAATAGTGAACACAGTAAATAATTCATTTGGGTCAGAAGTTCATTACCCTTGACACTTGTGGGCAAGAAGCCTAGAAATTTGTCATCTGTGTTTCCAGATGGAAAACTCTTACCTTCTGATACTTGGTCTTCATTACATCTAAAATACCAGAAAATTTTGTTAGAAGCAGATGTTGGGGATATCCAGATATGACCCAAATGTGTGTATTGCAGCCCTGAAGGAAATAGCTCAGTTAAAACCAACCAACAAACAAAAATCAAGAATATTGGAGTTCCTTTATTATTTGATTCTATAACTTTCATATCTTCTCATATCCTAGTATTTATTTTAGATGTTTGAATTTAACTGCTTAAGAAGAAACTTACCCAGTGTTTAAAAAAAATTGCTGGATAAGAGGCCACTTCAGCAGTTTTGTGAAATTTTTTTTAATGTTTCCAAATGGTGTGTATTTAAGTAATTAGTGAGTTGGAGAGATGAGCCCATATTCAGCAGGTCTGATTAGATTAGAAAGCCAGGCTAAATAATTCCTATTGAATATCAAAACAGGATTTGAGTATCTGAATTACGTGGGTAATTATTTGTTATATTTTCTGAACCTTTGTTGAAAGAGTAGAAGAGTGAAATGAGAAACTCCTCTTTTATAAAAAAATGATGGGGAGAGGAAAGAAGTGAACAGACAGAACACAGGATTTTTAGGGCACTGAAAATACTGTGTGATATTACGATGAATCTGTGAGCTTATGCATTTGTCCAAATCCATAGAATGTACACCGAGAGTAAATAAGGTGAACTGTGGACTTCGGATGATTATGGTGTGTCAATGTAGGTACATCCTCGGTAACAAATTATTGCTCTGGTGAATGATGTTGATAATGGGGGAAAGCCAGGCATTTGTCAGGGCAGGGGGTCTGTGGGAAATCTCAATACTATCCTCTCAATTTTGTTGTAAATCTCAAACTGCTCTTTGAGAAAAGACTTTAAAAAAATGAAAAGAAATTGCGAGTCAGTTGTTGAGAGGAAAGCGTTCTTTAGGTTTAAAGTAGAATAGATGTGACTCAAATCCATGTGATTTTCCTTATCCTAACATCTTGGAGTGATGGACACTGTCTCTCCCATCTCCACCCCCTGGGGTGATGGTGTGTATTACCCTGCAATTCTCACATTGTGTAACTCCAGAGTTTGTCCGATATTTTCAGTGCTTAGTGTTCAGTGCTTTTAAACTTGCCTTACATCTTTTAGGTTATTTACTTCTTTATCAAACTGATGATTAAATATGGTGATCCTTTTGACTCTACAAGGGAAAAGAATCAAGTTAAACTAAGCCCCAAACAATGGTTTATCTCAGTTTTAAGGAATCTTTTAGTCCAGGGTTTTCAACATTAGCTTACTTTAGAATCATCTAGAATACTTGTTAAAAAAGATAGCTGGCAGGGGCGCCTGGGTGGCTCAGTGGGTTAAGCCGCTGCCTTCAGCTCAGGTTGTGATCTCAGGGTCCTGGGATCGAGCCGCACATTGGGCTCTCTGCTTTGCCGAGAGCTTGCCTCCCCCTCTCTCTCTGCCGGGCTCTCTGTATACCTGTTATCTCTCTCTTTCTGTCAATTAAATAAATAAAATCTTAAATTAAAAAAAAAAAGGAAAAGGAATTTACATTTGGGGCGCCTGGGTAGCTCAGTGGGTTAAGCCTCTGCCTTCGGCTCAGGTCCTGATCTCAGGGTCCTGAGATCGAGCCCTGCATCACATGGGCTCTCTGCTCAACAGGGAGTCTGCTTCCTCCTCTCTCTCTGCCTGGCTCTCTGCCTACTTGTGATCTCTGTCTGTCAAATAAATAAATAAAAATCTTTAAAAAAATTAAAAAAAAAAGATAGCTGGCCCTTATTCCCAGATTTTCTCATTTAGTTGTGAATGTGGCCCAGACTGCACGTTTCTGACAAGTGTTCAGGTGGTGCTGCCTGCTGCTGGTTTGGGTAACACTCTGAAAAAGAACACTGGCTTAGCATACATACTATACAACTCATTACTGAAGTTTCAAAAAAAGGTCAAATCATTGCTCTTATACGATGTGCAACCATGAATTTTATACATCTTGAACACATATTAAAACATTATTTAAATCATAGTTAAGAGGGAACCAGGCAGATGTTATAGCCAAGTTAAAGGAGAAGTCCAAGAAATTAAGATTGCTGTGGTGTAAGGGAATATTGAAGTGAATTTATAAATAGACAGGAAATTGGCCTTTTCTGTTTGGAGGAGTCAACTGAACCTCCACTGGACAGTATGTCTGTAGATGAGAGTAATTTATATTGCTCTCAGTTACCTATGGCAGTCAGTTGTCTACAACTCACTTGGAGTTGTAAAATAGCTCAAGGTCAACAGAAGACTAGAATCAGATAACAAGGCATGGTGTGCACAACCAAGTCCATTTTTCCATCGGAGCACACCTTATTCTTTTTTCCCATGCCCAATTTCCTTAGAGTGCTTGACTGTAAATCTCCTAAAAAGGAAAGTGCCAAAGTGTTTTCCAAAATACTTGTACAGTGTATGAAATTCCAGTTCTTTTACTTCTGCAGTGACACCTGATGTGGTCAGTCTTCTTAATTTTAGTTATTTCAATAATTGTGCAGTAAAATGTTGTTATGGTTTTAATTTTCATTCCCCGAGTGGCTAATGATGTTGTGCACCTTTAAATCTGCCTTTTTCCCCTTGTCAATCATATATCTTATTTTATGAATGTAACATTTTCTTAATTCTTACTGTTAAATTTTGAAAGTTGTTTTTTTAAAATATAGTCAAATATAAAATATACAAATATAAAGGATACAAGCCCTTTATCAGATACATGCTTTTGCAAATACTTGCTCCTAATCTGTGGCTTGTCCTTTTATTCTCTTACTAGTGTTTTTTGGATAGAAGAAGCTTTTTAATTTGGAGGTCCAGGTTAGCAGCTTTTTCTTCTTCTTCTTTTTTTTTTTTTTTGT
This sequence comes from Mustela putorius furo, assembly GCF_011764305.1. Lineage (NCBI taxonomy): Eukaryota > Metazoa > Chordata > Mammalia > Carnivora > Mustelidae > Mustela > Mustela putorius. The sequence continues at coordinate 37,889,107 of NW_025421998.1, forward strand.
TCTTCTTCTTTTTTTTTTTTAAATGGTGACAGCAGAGTTTTAAGGTTTTATTTATTTATTTGACAGACAGAGATCACAAGTAGGCAGAGGGGCAGGCAGAGAGAGAGGGAGAAGCAGGCTCCCTGCTGAGCAGAGAGCCCAATGTGGGGCTCGATCCCGGAATTCCGGGATCATGACCTGAGCTGAAGGCAGAGGCTTTAACCCACTGAGCCACCCAGGCACCCCGCAGCTTTTTCTTTTATGAATCAACTTTTGGTGTCACATTTAAGAAAGCCCAAGGTCACAAAAATATTCCTCCTATGTTTTCTTCTTGATTTTTATAGTTTTTGGTTTTACTTTTAAGTGCATGGTGCACACTGTAATTTTATATATTCTGTGAGGTACAGATCCATGTTCTTTTCTTTTCTTATGGTTATCCAGTTGTTCCTCTACCTTTGTGGAGAAGACTTCCCTTTTGCTACTGAATTGCCTTTGTCAAAAGTCAATTGTCCATATATAGATTTGTTTCTGGACACTGATTTGTCTTTTATTGAAGCTGATACCACATTGTATTGATTATTGTAGCTTTATAAGAAGTCTTTTTAAAATGTCAGAAAGATGGGGCGCCTGGGTGGCTCAGTGGGTTAAGCCGCTGCCTTCGGCTCAGGTCATGATCTCAGGGTCCTGGGATCGAGTCCCGCATCGGGCTCTCTGCTCAGCAGGAAGCCTGCTTCCTCCTCTCTCTCTCTGCCTGCCTCTCTGCCTACTTGTGATCTCTCTCTGTCAAATAAATAAATAAATCTTAAAAAAAAAAATGTCAGAAAGAATTAGCCTTTCAGCTGCTGCTTTTTCCGAAGTTGTTTGGCTTTGGTAGGTACTTTACATTTCCATGTGAATTTTAGAGTTAGCTCGTCAGCTTCTATAAAGAGACTACTGTTTTGTTTGAATTATTTGAATCTGTAGATCAGTTTGAGGGGAATTGAAATCTCATGGTACTGAGTTTTCATGAACAAGGTGTAGTTCTCCAGTTAGCGGGTCTTCTTTAATTTCACTGAGCAGTGTTTAGTTGTTTTCAGCGTACATTCTTGCAGATCTTTTGCCGATTTATCCTTAAATGTTTCCTATTTGTGCTTACGTTTTTGACCATTTGGCACAGTTGGAGTGTTGGTGTCATGTCCTTATCTATCATTTCTAAAATTTGTGTCAGTTCTAGATTGGTTTCAATTGATTGACTTTTCTCAGCCTCATGGTTCAAATTTTCCTGCTTTCACATTTCTTTCTATAATTTTTTATTGGTTAACAGACATTATTGGGTGCTAGATATTTTTGTATTCTTATAAATATTCTTGAACTTTTTTTCTGGGATGCGGTATTTGAAAACAGTCTGATCCTTTTGGATATCTCTTTTAAATATTTGTTGGGTAGGACAAGAGCAATGAATGTAATGATCTTAGACTACCTTGCGCATACCCTTCACTACTGAGCCAATGCCCGTCTCAGTACTCTAGACAATGCCCATAAATTATGTTTTCCAGTCTGTCTGGAAGAACTGGATATTTTTGGGAAAAAAAATACCTTGACCTCCAGCTTGTGGTACATACAAATACTAATTTGTGATGGACCATGGGAGATCATAGAGGAATATTTTCATAGTCTGAAGATAGGAAATGGTTTACTATATAGGACATAAAAATGCTAAGTGTAAAGGGAAAATGGATAAATTGGATATGACAAAAATTAAAATCTCATCAACAGTCTTTGCTTAAAAATGAGCAATAATACTAGAGACTAGGAGATAATGTTTGCCATATGTGTATCTGATAAAAGACTCCTATCTACACTGTTTGAAGAACTCCTACAGCTAGCTGCTCTAAGATTTTATCTTTATCACGGGTTTCAGTCTTGTGATGTTGATGTACTGTGGTGTGCTTTTCATTGTGCATATCCTACTTAAGCTTCTTCTGTTTGTGAGTTTATTATTTTTATAAAAATCTGGAAAATCATTGGCCATTATTTCCTCAAATGCTTTTTCTAACCTTTCCCTCTTTTCTTCTTGATTCTTACACTTACATCAGACTGTTTAATACTGTTCCACAGGTTGCTTAGGCTCTATTTATTTATTTATTTTTTTGGTAGTCTTTTTTTCCTCTCTTCCATTTTGTTAATTTCTATTGCTATTTTAAAATTTACTGTTTTTTTCATTCAGATATTGTGTTTTTCATCTGAGTAAGTTCCATTTTTAAGTCTTCCATTTTCCTTTTTATCATATTTTGTTTTAAAGAAATACTGAGCCTTCTATGTAAACTGTTTGAAAGCTTCCCTGTTTGCTAATTATTTTGTGCATTTTGGGGGTCTGTTCTGTTTTCTCTTTTTCCCACCTGTTTATGGATCACAGTTTTATCATTTCATTCATGGTCACTCCTGGCATTTTTTGATTGAATGTTGGGTATTATGACTATTATGCTGTTAAATGTCTACGTTTTATTGTGTTCCTTTAAATTTTTGAAATTTGTTTCAGGTGGCAGCTAAGTTGTGCTTCAGTTTGTATTTTTGAGGCTTTTCCCAAAATTTTGTTTGCACTGGTCTAGTGACAGCTTTATGTAACCTACTTTGGACCTGCTTCTAAGGTGTGTTCCTTTTGGGGTGTGTGGGGTGTTCAGCGAGCCTCTCCACTCATTGTCCATCAGGCTTCGAAGGTCTCCCAGCCCGGTGAGGCCACGGGGACTTAACTTCCCTGAGAGCTCCCCAGTCTTTTGCCTGAATTCATGGAGTCTCCCCCCTACATAGGAAGAGCTGAATCAGCAGCCACGGACTCAAGGAGCCTTTGTGCAGATTTCTGGAGCTTTTTCTCTGCCAAGCTCCCAACTCTCTGGTATTCTGCCTCATACGCTCCAGTCTCTTTAGCTTCTCCCAGATCTGATTTCTATCTCCTTTGCTCAGTGAGATGGCCATGATTACTTTCAGGAAGTTCCCTTCCCTGCACTCTGTTACGGAAAATGCCTCCTGGAAGAAGAGTTCCACTTTTCTGTCTGTTTTTCTTCACTCAGGGATCATAGTCCTGGGCTGGCTATTGTCTTGGTGTCTGAAAAAATATCTTTTTCCAGTTTTCTAGTTGTTTATTATAGGAGGGCACGATCAGTTATGGTATTCCATTATGGCAGAAGCTGGATAGTTTCTGTTTTTAATAGAAGTATTTATTCCGGTCATGATTCTGAATGAATGTGATCTGAGGTTATTTATTTTTGTTGTCTGAGTAAATTTTTTTCAGCAGCAGAGCCCCTTCCCCCTTTCTCAAATGAAATTCTACACAGAACTCCAACACAGAAGGTAGTTAAAACTTCATCTGCTCTCATTTAAGTGAGGTTCAGAGCTGGCTTGGTTTCCACCTAACCCTGAAGCAATCCGGTACTCCTAAAAATAAAATTTGAAGACCAGTGAACTATTTACCCCTCTCATTTTACATATGAGGATACTAACTTTCTAGAAGGGTCAACTGTTTTGTCCTAAAGTAATGAATCTTAAACTACCTTGCTTGTATGGGTTCTTCTAGCATTTGAAAGTAGATCAGTTATATCCAGACTTAGTGTCTTATTCTCCTTAGGTCAGCTTGATTGGAAAAAAAAAAAAAAAAGAATCCTTCTGATTTTGAGCTGTTTTGGCATGAGATTCTTGGAGAACTCCATTTTCTATTAACCTTTGTGTAGTGCACTGAGCCCATATGGGCTCTATTGTAACTTCTGGCTGTTTAAACGGTCTCAGAATAGTTTATTTTAAAACCAGTCCAGCATTTTGGTTTATTCTGCTTTCTCAGTACTTGTGTATGTTAGATTTCTGCTTATCCATCTTACAAGAACTCCAGATGAATGAAGATGGCCACGTACAGATGTTTTATTCCTTCCTCCTCTTTCAATTATTACACTTATGTTATTTATTAAATATCTCCTGGAAACTACTTGGACTATATGTGAAAGAATGCTGTACTTTGAACTCTAAAGAGTAGATCATTGGTTGTGACCTTGAATTGTTGAGGAAGTTTTCATATTGAAGGAAGCTGAATGTCAACAGCTTGCACTGTATTTCTTGGCAGAAACCTGCTCTGTGTGCACCTGGGGCTGTCTGCAATCAGAATCGGGGAGCTTACGGTTTTAATTATTTCATTCTGAAATCCGTTCTGTGTTTATTCATTGCTTTATTAGTGTGGTCTGTAGTATGGAAATGGGGCAGTCACCACAGAAGGATGAGAAGGAGGCAGGTAGAACAGATGTGGCATTTGTCCAGTCCTTCGGTCTGCCGGTTTGGGTTAGACGTTCATATTGAAGAGTTGTGTGGCTGCTCTTATTTTGTTCTGACTGAGAAGGAAAACAAAACAAAACACCAAGTAATTTAGTTATGCCTTATGTCCTTGATTAGTCTTAGAGTGAAGAGTTCTTTTGAGGTGTCTGCGTGTCACTATTTGGGACTCAATGAATACTTGTCCAGTGAACACATGAACCAACCCCAATAAAACTAACAAACATCCCCCAAGAAATTGTTGATGATGTAATTGTTGGAGTTGCATTACTTTACAGAACAATAAGAATGCGATCGCTCTTTGGCAAAACCAGTTGAGTTACCTTATTTTTGAATTAAGGCTAATCCTGCCATGTTGATACAGCTCTTCCACGGGCAGTGGGGAAACATTTCCCCTTACTAATCTTTGTGTATTCAGTACTCAGCAAAAGGCTTTTGACACCAGAGGTAGTGCTCAAGAAGTGTTTATGGAAGGAGACCAATAAATCTGTTTTATCACATTTCAGTGTGCTCCTGGGCAGGCTTGGCAGATCTTGAGAAAGCTGGTTTTTTTCACGACTGTAATAATCCCATGTTAATTTTTGCATGTACACTTCACATGCACATACATTTTTTTTTTTAAAGATTTTATTTATTTATTTGTCAGAGAGAGAGCAAGCGAGAGCGAGCACAGGCAGACAGAGTAGAAGGCAGAGTCAGAGGGAGAAGCAGGCTCCCCGCAGAGCAAGGAGCCCGATGTGGGACTCGATCCCAGGACGCTGGGATCATGACCTGAGCCGAAGGCAGCTGCTTAACCAACTGAGCCACCCAGGCGTCCCCACATGCACATACATTTATTCTCTAATTGTAATATGTATTAGTAGATATTTCCTTTCTAACACTGATTAGAAATTTTGGTTAAAAAATCTTACATTTTTAATGCAGCATTTGTTTTTTCTGTGTACTGTTCTTTTAGCCTGCATAACTTGAATTTACTTAATTTTGTTTTCCTTTTCCCAGCAAAAACTTTCTACCTATTGTAAATAAAATTTGTGGTTTTTGGCTGATTACTAACATTTATAAAAAAGCAACTTAGGAGGAGTTTTCCTGCATGTTCTCTTGTTTGCTCCCTCAACTTCTTTTTTAAGGTAAGTAGGCAGGTAAAGCAAGGCAGGTAGGCAGGTAGCTTAATTATCTGTTTCAAAGTTCTACAAATAGTTAAGTTTCAGGGTAAGACTTTGAGGTCAGTGTTGTTTCTATTGATTGTAAACTACCTCTGAATATTATATTTCAAAAAGTGACATAATCTAGTTGCTTTAACTCTTATTAGGATTGACTTACAATTTTGATTTAAGAATAAGGAAATGACACTGTACTTAATGGAGATAATATAATTTTAAAGGTTGAGTCTGTGATATATATATTTTACATATATATCTATATATATTAAAAAAATATATATATACATTAATATATCTTACATCTTATAATTGTAAATCTCTGTTTAGGGCCCCGTGTCTTTACAACCTCAGCTCAATAATTTATTTCTGATATAAGCAGATGGTGAGAAAACAGTGATCTCCAGATCTCTTATTACTGCTGTGTAATTTGATGTTTTACAGATAAGAATTTTGACCAGTGGAAGGCTAGTCTGGAATTCACACATCTCCGGGGACCCACATTGTCTAGATTTAGAAGTGTACTTGCACTTGAAGTCAGGAAGGCTGTTGTAAACAAGGATTTGGGCTGCATTATAATTAAAATTCAAATCTTTATGTAGCCATTCCTTTGAGCTATTAAAAACTAAAAAAAAGTTTTTTTAATCTTATTTTTGAGATAGAAAATTTGAAGCTTTTCAAAATGGTCTTTTCTTCTGTCATACTGAGTAAATCATCACAATGATTGGTATGCATTTATAGATGAAGGCAGAAAAATTGAAAGACAGAAGGTATTAAATCTTTGCGGTGAATAAGAACCTTTGCATCATATCATATATTGAAAATAGTAAACTTTGAGATTCTTACAGATGTAATTGATTAAAAAAATCAATTGATCAGTTTGATCACACAATGAACCCTTGTATCAGGAGAATAAAATGATGCCTTGAGGGACTTTATTGACATTTAAAATTGGTCAAAACAAATTTTAATTTGACTTATTAGCCTTGTTTATTTATAATTAACTTTCATTTGCCATTTTTCCCTTCTTTTTGATTGGTGTTTTCTGCTCATCAGTTTTATTGCCTTCTGAATACTAAAGTCTATCTACACTGAAAGTTTTCTAACTGTACTGAAGATAAAGAAATTCATTAAAAAGTTTATCAATATCATTAAAATCTGATACTAAGCTCTCGCTTTCCAGGGGCAAATTTGAAAAATAAACAAACAAAGGAGACTTTAGTATTCGTTCCAGGTGACAATAATTCTGTTATGTCTACTGTAAAAGTTAATCATTGGCAAAATTATTTGAAATATTTTAGTGTTCTTGTGAATGTTACAAGCCATGCTTTTTAGAGAAGAGAAATTTTAAGTGTCTTCTTTGCAGTGGTTGTAAAGTGATCTTATCTATGATGGAAACTGAAGAGAGGGAGAGAGAAAGAGTGCATGTGTCCATATGGGTGACGGGGGTGGAGGGACAGAAAGAGAGGGAGAGAAATCCTCAAGCAAGCAAACTCACCATTGAGCATGGAGCCCAATATAGGGCTCCATCCCAGGACCCTGACATCATGACCTGAGCCAAAATCAAGAGTCCGATGCTCTACCACTGACCCACCCAGGAGCCCCCTGATGTTGTTTTTTAAGGGGGAGTGGCAGCTAGGTCTTCAAAATAATTTGTGGAAATGAAAATTGGCTTTCATTCCCAAAGTTGCTAAGCCCCCCATGGCTAAGGGAAGGGCCCAATCTGTCTAAATATGTGGTTAAAAGTATATGATGTATCTTAAGTATTTGAATAGTATTACAAAAATACAACATTACAAAATGGGATTTCTTTATTTCGGCATACCTCATTGTACTTCACAGATAATCACATTTATCACAAATTGAGGGTTTGTGGCAACCCTGTATTGAGCAAGTGTATTGGCACACATTTTCCAGTAGCATTTGTTTAAGTTTGTGTCTCTGTGTTGCATTTTGGTAATTCTTGCAGTATTTCAAACTCTTTTATTGTTACAGCTTTTATGATGATCTCTGATCAGTGATCTTTGATGTTACTGTTGTCATTGTTTTGGGGTGCCACAAACTGCGTTCATATTAGACAGCGAGCCTAACTGATAAATGTGTTCTGACTGCTTTGCCAACTGGAGACTGCTTTGCCAACATGCTCTCCCATCTTATTCCCACTCCTCGGGCCTCCCTGTTCCCTTAGACACAATATTGAAATTAGGCTAATCAGTAACCCTACAATGGCCTCTAAGTGTTCACATAAAAGGAAGAGTCACATGTCTCTCACTTTAAATCTAAAGCTAGAAGTGATTACCCTTAGTGAGGAAGGCATGCCAAAAGCTGAGATAGGCTGTAGGCTGGGCTTCTTGTGCCAAATAGTGAGCCAAGTGGTGAATGCAAGGAAGAGTTTTGGAAATTAAAAGTGCTACTCCAATGAACACGTGAAGGATAAGAAAGCAAAATAGCAGATTTTGCTATTGCTGATATGTTTTAGTGGTCTGGGCAGATCAAACCAGCCGTAACTTTCCCTTAAGCCAAAACCCTAATCCAGAGCAAGGCCCCCACTCTCTTAGTTTTCTGGAGGCTGGGAGAGGTGAGGAAGCTGCAGAAGAAGGCTGGAAGCTAGCAGAGTTTGGTTCATGAGGAAGGAAGTCCTCTTCGTAACGTGAAAGTACAAGGTGAACGGCAGGGGCTTCTGAAGCTGCAGCAAGGTGAACGGAAGGAAGGTCAAGCTCAGAGAGTAAGTGACCGGTGACTGCGCTAAACAACAGACTTTCAGCGTAGATGAAACGGCCTTGGATTGGAAGAAGATGCCATCTAGGACTTTAATAGTTAGGAAGATAGTTAGGAAGTGGCTGGCTTCAAAGCTTTGAAGGACAGGCTGACCGTCTTGTGAGGGGCTGATGCAGCTGGTGCCTTAAGTCGAAGCCTATGCTCATTTACCATTTCATGAATCTTAGGGACCTTAAAAAGTGTGCTAGGTCTACGCTGCCTATGCCTTATAAATGGAACAACAAAGCCTGATGATAGCACCTCTGTTTACAATATCGTTTACTGAATATTTTAATCCTACTGTTGAGACCTACTGCTCAGAAAAAAAGATTCCATTTAAAATAGTACTACTGCTCATTGGCCAAGCATCTAGTGACCCAAGAGCCCTGATGGAGATGTACACTGAGATGAATGTTGTGTTCATGCCTCCACTCTGTAGATCAAGGAGTGACTTTGACTTTCCTATCTTATTTAAATACATTTCGTAAGGCTGTAGCTGCCACAGATAGCAATTCCTCTGACGGTTTTGGGCAAAGTAAATTGGAAACCTTCTGGAAAGGATTCACCATTCTAGATGCCACTAAGAACATTTGTGATTCATGCAAAGAGGTCAGAATATCAGCATGAAAAGGAGTTTGGAAGAAGTTGATTCCAACCCTCATGCATGACTTTGAGGGGTTCAAGACTTCAGTGGAGGAAGTGACTACAGATGTAGTAGAAATAAAGAAGAAAACTAGAATTAGAAGTGGAGCCTGAACACATGACCAGATTGCTCCAATCTCATGATAAAACTGTAGTGGATGAGGAGTTGCTTCTTATGGATGAGTAAAGAAAGTGGTTTCTTTCTTTCTTTTTTTTTTTTTAAAGATTTTTTCTTTATTTATCTGACAGAGATCACAAGTAGGCAGAGAGGCAGGCAGAGAGAGAGGAGGAAGCAGGCTCCCTGCAGCGCAGAGAGCCCGATGTGGGGCTCGATCCCAGGACCCTGGGATCATGACCTGAGCCGAAGGCAGAGGCTTAACCCACTGAGCCACCCAGGTGCCCCAAGAAAGTGGTTTCTTGAGGTAGAATCGACTCCTGGTAAAGAGGCTGTGAGGACTGAAAGTCTTACATACGCTTAGTTGATAAAGCATTGGCAGGGATTGAGAAGATTGGCTCCAGTTGTGGAAGAAGTTCTGCTGTGGGGCACCTGGGCGGCTCAGTCGGTTAAGCATCTTGACTGACTCTTGGTTTCGGCTCATGTCATGGTCTCAGGCTCGAGAGATTAAGCACTCCCACTCCCCTGCTCTGTGCTCAGCGGGGAGCCTGCTTGAAATTTTCTCTCTGCCCCTCTTCCCCTCCCCTCATGTGCTCATGTGAGCATGCACACACTCTGTCTCTCTCAAATAAATACATAAGTGAAATCTTAGATAGTTCTCCTGTGAGTCAGATCTTATTAAGCATCACATGCTACAGAGAAATTTTTTTTTTATAAAAATAAGAGTAATCAATGTAGAAAACTCCCCTGTTGTCTCCTTTTTTTTTTTTTTTTAAAGATTTTATTTATTTATTTGACAGAGAGAAATCACAAGTAGATGGATAGGCAGGCAGAGAGAGAGGGAAGCAAGCTCTCTGCTGAGCAGAGAGCCCGATGCGGGACTCGATTCCAGGACTCTGAGATCATGACCTGAGCAGAAGGCAGCGGCTCAACCCACTGAGCCACCCAGGCGCCCCTGTTGTCTCCTTTTAAGTAATTGCTACAGCCACACTAACCTTCAGCAACTAGCATCCTGATCAGTTGTAGCCGTCAACGTTGAGGCAAGACTTAGCAGCAAAAAGATTATGACTTGTACAATGCTTGTACATTTTAAAAAAACAAAATACTGTTGCACACTTTGTAGGCTACAGTGTAGTGTAAATATAACCTCTCTATGGACTGGCAAACCAGAAAGTTCATTACACTCACTTTGTATACACTATTTGCTTTAGTGTGGTGGTCTGGAACAGAGCCTGCAATATCTCTGAATTATGCCTGCACATTGAAAGTCTTAAATGTTGATTTGAATAATATTTCACTTAAAAGGGCTTTCAAAGCAGAAGCCAGGAGATCTGGAAATTTATCCAAGTCCTGCAAGTTCTAGGAAGGAAAGGAAGGAAGGTGTTTAGAGGTAGCTGTGGTGGGTATCTGAGTAGAACACCTGAGTATATGAGAGTAAGCTTAGCATTAGGGAATCCGAGAAAGGTGCTAGGTGCCTTAAATCAAAGGGCAGGCTCCTTGGGGATTCCCATCAGGAGAACCCACTGATCATCACTGAAACAAACACTCAGTGAAAGTTACGAGAGCCTTTTTGACCTGAGGATGGGTCTGTGGGCTTTGAACACAGAGTTAATAGAAAATATACAAGGTTGAAGGCTGTTACATGACCTAAGATCAGAAGTAGAATGACCTAACAGGAATGAAAAGTGAAAGAGGAAATTATTATCTCCTAGGAAAAACAAAACAGTGGAATCAGAAAGAAATCAGGGTATATTTTTACCCTGAGATAGCTAATTGATTGGCATTATGTGTGTCTAATTTACCTGTGTAGAGTTACACTCTTCTGATGTCTTTACACTGTAATGAAAGTGTTCATCTGAGTTTACTCAGTATTTCCATTCCATTAGTGATAGCTGTAATGACTAGAAAAGAGAGCGCCAGTCTCATGACTCCTTGGATAGCCACATTGCAGTGGTACCTAGGGGTTATGTCTATGGGAACCTCATCATGAGGCCTTCTGGTTGGAGAGTAGTAGCCTGTGTGGCTTATAAAAAAGCCTCATCAGATACATGTAATGAGTATGTGTTTCAAAAAGCATGTAAGAGTAAATAAGCACAAAATTGCCTTTTAAAGATGTTGAGTTGTTCAAATTTCTCTTTTCTTCTTAGGATTTGTGCATAATTATATTAGTAATGTGTTATTCTTGTTTTTTAAAAAGTTGTTTTCTTCTGTTTTCAGTAGTCATATTTAAGCTTTCATGAAAAATAATTATTGTTATATCTCAATTAATATGAAGAGTCGTGCATAAAATGTAAGGCCACAATTGTCTCTAAAATGAACAAGGAAACACAATTTCCTGGTTCTGTTAGCTGTTATAAAACGTGGTTACTCAGCTATTATTCTGTACTTTGGAAAAATAATGCTTCCGTGTTGATTCCAAGTGAAAGATTTTAGAAATTAAGGTCTCCCACGATACTTTTAAGGATATATTCCTTCAATTTGAAGACTCTGATGAAGAAACAAAAATATAACATTGTTTGTTCCCTCGGTACTCAAACAGAAATCTTCTCTTTTGATGAGAAGCCCTGGCTTCAATCTTTATATAGATTTTTATAGAAAAAATTTAAAGTAGGTAGAGTCAACTCTCAGTTCCAAACATAGGGCAAATACCTCCTGATTTGTTTGACCTGTGGCATTGCTTTTCAACCTTGGCTGCTCTTCACAGTCACTGGGAGAGTGTCTTCAAATTACCAGTGTGGTTTCTCCCTCAGAGGTTGTGATTTATTATTGGTCTGGAGTGGGCTTTGAAATGCTTGAGTTCTGTAGGTAATTCTGATGTGTGGTTACAGTTGAGAACCACTGCCTTGGAAGCATTCCCTTGGACTGTCATTCGTCTTTATGTGAAGTCAGAGGGGGACTGAGGAAGGAAAGGATTGTCCTGTAGCATTAGCTTCACATCTCTGCTTATTCTAAGGGATCAGGGTAAAAGAGCATGTGAAGGGCTGGAGTTTGGGTCCTGTGCATCAGGGTGCATAGGCTAGTGTGTAGTGTTGGAAGTAATGTTCTCGAATGTTGTAGTGTAGTGGCATTTCTTGCCAAGAGTGGTGGCAATGCGAGATTATTTTTGCTTCTCTGATATTGCTTGACTTTGAGTAAAAAGTTGACCATCCCTTGCTTTTTTTAGCATTTTAGGAAAAAAGTTATTGTGCCAAGAGTCAAGAGTATCAGGTAATCAGTCAGAAAAACATATGAATGGAATAGAATTATGTGTATCATTTCAAACCAAAGAAATTTAAAAGCATTCTTTTATGTTTTTTTGGCTAAGCTCTGGCGGCACAATCACTGTTAATTTTGTAAAGAAATTTATTTTTAAAACAGCATGAGAGCCAAAAAAAAAAAAAAAAAGCTACTCTTGTGGGGAGAGGGAGAGAAGACACTCCTGGGGTTCATTGTGTCTCTTAAAATCTATGAGAAGGGTTTAAAATCTTTAAAGAATCTTACTTAGTCATCATCATATTTGTGCTGGACTTTTTGTATGAAATTAATTATACATCTCTAAATTAACTAATCTTATGAATACTTATTTGTTGAATGTGCTCCTTACATATGGAACTGTTTAAAGATTGAAAGGAAGAATAGGGATCTTTGTTGTTAATAGCAATTCTGGATACTATAATACCTAAATTGAATCCAGAGAAGTACATAGTATAACTGGTGTCATATATGTCTCTAGACACACATACCTATATAACGTGATATTGCTGCCCGAAAGCCATTGATATGATATCTGCGCACTGCCGTGATGCAGGTTAAGGACACGCTAGAAATGATTGTTGCCCATTGATGACAGTCCAGGTCCTATCAGAGATCTGATGGGTGTTTCCCTCTGGAGAAGAAGGAATATATTTTTTGACAGTCAATTAGATAAAGATTTTTGATTATCCTAGGACAGAGGTGAGGGAAGTAATTCGTATGGAAACGGACACTTTTGTTAGGGGAGTAAGCTAGATTTTTGCATTTTGTTAGTTGGGTGCCAGGCTACTAGACTCTAAACTCCATCTGGGCAGGATTTTGTCTGTTTTGCTCACTGTTGTTTCCTCAATAAAAGTTCAGTGTTTTCGATTTTGATGAAGTCATTTACCTACTTATTGACTTTTTCATTCTTCTTACTTGCTCTCTGATTTTGTAATTATATGCTATAAGCCACTTGCAGCTTTCTGCAAAGGGCTACTAATATGGTAACATTTTACAATTTATTTTACAACTTATTAAGGACATTTAGTACAACTGATGATTTGTGAATAATTTATGAATTAATTTTATAAAGTATAACAGTATAAAACCCTAATGACTTGAATATTAGTGTTTAGCCTTCCTCTTATAGTAGGCTTTTATACGAGAGTTGAAATAAGATTTTAAAACTTCCCAAGGCATGTAATCACAGATATGAACCATATTGAAGGATTTTGTTCAGAATCATACTTGATAATTGACATTTCAATATACTTAACTGGGTAAAAACTTTATACAGAATGGTTTTTAAATTACCTAGTGAATTTAGACTGAATTTTATTCTCAAAAACTCAAAATTTCACATCATTTTAGGACTGTATATATTGTAAAATGTGATATACACTAGCATCTGGTTATGGTCAGCATCTACCAGAAAAGTGAATATAGAATTTCTTTAATATTGCTGGTTCAGAAAAATGTCCTGGCTGTATTTACAGCAGGCAGTATAAATTATTGCTGTAAACATAATACCACAGTATTTGTGAATCTCCCCTCCTGTCCCCATCAACAGATACTAATAGAAAAATTAATTAGCTTTTTTCTATTGTCTAGCATAAATTATTCTCACCTAAAGATATACCAAAAAATGGTGATGTACACAATCATACATTTTAGAGAGGGTCTTTGAAATAAGGTACACTTACTTTTAGCATTTTCGATTGTAATTTTGTAAAATGCTTGGTGATATTTTTGTGGAGGGATGTTTTCATTAAGCTTTTGGTTCCTAATAGTCTTGCACTACTCTTATTTGTTAATTTTTTTAAAAAATATTTTATTTATTTATTTGACAGAGAGAGAGATCACAAGTAGACAGAGAGGCAGGGAGAGAGAGAGAGAGGGAAGCAGGCTCCCCGCCGAGCAGAGAGCCCGATGCGGGACTCCATCCCAGGACCCTGAGATCATGACCTGAGCCGAAAGCAGCGGCTTAACCCACTGAGCCACCCAGGCGCCCTTATTTGTTAATTTTTGCCAAGAGTTCCACTTGAGAGATCTAAACCACTTGCTCCAATTTGAAATTTACATAAGGTTGAAAATAAAGTGAGATCTTAAGAATATTCTTAGGCCTTTGATTTTTGAAGAGAAAAACCCTAAAGAAGGTGTACAACCTGTTATAACTGAGACTTAAAAATATTTTTACGACACAAGAAACTCACTTTTAATTCAGATAATGCCTGCTGGTAGTCTTTAGAGAAAAAAATAAAAGTTACTGCATTTTAATTTTAAAGAGATTCCTGCCAGAATTCTTAATTCTGATGTGGTCTGCCTGAGGTCAGAGGGCGCTAGTTTGCTTCTCAGTATGTCAGTTCGTTCATGACGGTCCCTTTCTCTCATCCCTTGAGAAGTATATTTTCAAGGTCTGATTCGTGTATGTCCGTGTGTGTGTATGTGTGTGCATGCGTGCATGTGTTTTGTACATATGATCTACTTCTCTGTTTTTTTGCAGCAAACTTTTTTCTTTGAATGGTCATCCTAAATTTCTAATGCTTCTTTGGAGCATAGTTTTTTTGCCCTAGATTGTTAATTATTCTAGGGCAGGATTTTTCAGTTTGTGTACTGTGACATTTAAACCAGATGATTCTTTGTTCCAGGGGACGCTCTTGTGGGATGTAGCATGTTCGGTGGTGTTCCTGGTCTCTACCTGTTAGATGCTAGTAGTACTTTATCTCTGCTTTTGTGACAACCAAAAATGTTTCCAGACATTGCCATATGTCCTCTTGGGGACAAAATTATGGTTGAGAACCACAAATGTGTTCCTCCTAATTATATACAAGTTCATTAAAAAAAAAAAAACATTTTTACTGAATTGAAATAATAACTTGATTCAAGACTTGATTATACTGGGTTTAAATGGTAATTTTTTTTTTTTTTATAGCTTGTGTGACTAACAAATACTTAAGAAGTCAGAGAGGACATATATACCAAATTATTTGATTATAAGAAAAACAGAACACTTTTATATTAAATCACTCATTTAATGAATGATTTATGCTATTAAGAACCTTTCCATGCTAGAGAGCTTATAAAAAAATCTTCATTAAACAAGATGGGATTGGGAGGGAGATAAACCATAAGAGACTCATAATGTCACAAAACAAACTGAGGGTTGCTGGGGAGTGGGGAGTAGGGAGAAGGTGGTGGGGTTATGGACATTGGGGAGGGTATGTGCTATGGTGAGTGCTGTGAAGTGTGTAAACCTGGCAATTCATAGACCTGTACCCCTGGGGCAAATAATACATTACATGTTAATAAAAATGATTACATAAAAAGACATATTTAGCATTTTTGGTACTATATACTATTAAGAGTTTGCAAAATGTTAATAATTCCATGAATGTTGATATCGACAAGTATTTGCGGATATTAAATTTCATAGCTTCCTCTGAATGCAATCTAATTTCTGAACTCCCCCCCCCCATTTTTTCTTTTGAAGTTTGATAATTATCTCTCTTTTTAAATGAAAGGGAATTGTCCTCTTAATTTTACTCTGTCTCTTTTTGGTTTCCCACTGAATCCCACCCGTAATGAATTTGTAGCAAGAGGAAGGTGAGTCAAGTTATGTGAAATTTAAGTTGAAGTTTGTGCTTTTAGTGTTGCTACTCAGTTTTGACAGTGTATTTTTTTCAAAGACTTTATTTATTTTAGAGAGTGAGCAAGCACAAGCAGAGGGAGCAGCAAGCAGAAGGAGAAATGTATGAACGGAGGTTGGGGGTGCAGATGGAGAGGGAAAAACAGACTCCCCACTGAGCAGGGACCCTGATGTGGGACTCAGTCCCAGGACCCCAGGATCATGATCAGAGCTGAAGGTAGAGGCTTAACCCACTGAGCCAAACATCCCAATATTGACAGTGTATTATGAGCAACACAGATCAATATTTTCTATAGTTAGTGGGCCTGAGTGGCTTTTTCTTGTCATCTCCTTTGGCTTACCTTAAAATATATAATGAAAGCATGTGGTGTTTTAAAAAATTCTACATGCTGCTATTTTACTTATTTACTTACCTTTATTTATTTATTTAAAGGTTTTATTTTTTTTATTTGACACAGTGAGAGAGACAGTGAGAGAGGGAATAAAGGCAGGGAGAATGGTTGGAGAGGGAGAAGCCCACTTCCTGTTGAACAGGGAGCCCGCTGTGGGGCTTGATCCCAGCACCCTGGGATCATGACCTGAGCCAAAGGCAGACACTTAACCTGAGCCACCCAGGCTCCCTGGGTGGAGGAGCCACCCAGTGCCACCTACATGCTGCTCTTTTAAAAAAATTATAATTATTTCAACCAGGAAGAAATTCTCCAAATTGCAGAGTGATTGTATATTAAATATTTCTGATTGATAGAAACTATTAAAAAAATGTTTTGGATTCATTTCATTCTGAGTTTCTATTTTCTGTTGCTAGAATGGATAACATTTTCTTTCTTTTTTTTTTTTTAAAGATTTTATTTATTTATTTGACAGACAGAGATCACAAGTAGGTAGAGAGAGAGGAGGAAGCAGGCTCCCTGCTGAGCAGAGAGCCCAATGCGGGGCTCGATCCCAGGACCCTGGGACCATGACCTGAGCTGAAGGCAGAGGCTTTAACCCACTGAGGCACCTTGAAGAGGAAACAGGCAGATTCGTTAAGGGAACAATATTCTTGTATTGATATTCTGCGTTTAGTTGTATGTGTTATTGTCCATAATGATACACAGGTTTCCCTGATGTCAATGTTGCTGATAGTAAGTGGGTGGAAGTGATGAATTGGATGATCCGCCTGACAGAAATGCGGTCGGAGAAGAGAATTTTCCTCTTTGAATAGAACCCTCTTTACACTTGGCCTGAATTTCTTCAAGATAACAATACTGCCTTTCAGAATTTAGCCTTTCTTTAAAGACATTTTTCATATCAGCATATTCCATCTAAAATACCTCATGCTAAATATTATGTTAAATTTAAAATAAGAGCATTCAAACATTAATATCTGAATTAAGCACATCAAAATTATCTTTATACTTTTTAAATGTGGAAATTATAACAGCATTCTTTTACAAGCTTTTTTTTTTTTTAGATTATCTTACAAGTAAAAGCAACTGAAAAATTTTGGCAAGCTTGGTCTTTTTCAGAGTGAGTATGACTTTCTTTTTATAGGAGAGTCCTGGCAGATTGTGATCTATTTTGTGAAATACTGATTGTAGGGGGAAATAAAGATGCTATTTATTTTTTTGGTTTTCTTTAAACTGAGCAATCAAATTAAAATCTATGATACTGTTTCAAAAGTAACCATCCTATGTGTTTTTATCCTTTTATCTTTATTTTCTCTGTGGCTTTTTAAAAATTTTCTCCAATTTCTTAGTATTTTTTACTTTATTCAGTTGAAATTTAATAGTCACTTGTTTACTACTAATCAAGAATTATGAGGACTAGCCTTTAAAAACTACTAGAGGCAACAACTGTTCAGTTAAAATAATTCACAGCTGGGTGGCTAAATATCCTGAAAGAGAGTGGACTAAATGAATCAGTGTCAGCTTGGAAAGAGAGCTCTTTCTTTAACTCTGTTCAACTTTTTATTTGAATGACTTAGATGACTCCCGAGTCATGTAATCTAAGTCAGACTCCACTCACCACACGGAGCTCAACTTTGCAACTCCATGTGAAGTTGAAAGAAATAGCTAATGTGTTGAGTGAGTAAATTAGAATTAAAAATGATCCCAATGGGCTGAAATGCTATCGCAGCAAAGGAAATGAAATTTAATATGGATACATCTATATGCCTGCATTTAAAGATACACAAAATTGTCACTTAAGTTCAGGAAACCTTAGCAAAATGGTTTTAGTTGACTACCTGTTTTCTAAGAAACAATATGATAAAGCTGCTAGAATTGCCTCTAGTAGTTAGTTTCAAAATCAGATTTTCCAAGGGGGTCCCTGAACTGTACCATCTGCTCTTCAGGAGTCTTTTTTCTATTATGGACTTCATTTCTCTCTCTCTTTCTCTCTTTTTTCCCCCGCATTTTTCTTTTATTTAAACTTTATTTTTTCAGTGTTCCAAGATTCATTGTTTATGCACCACGCCCAGTGCTCCATGCAATACGTGCCGTCCACAACACCCACCACCAGGCTCACCCAACCCCCCACCTCCCTCCCCTCCAAAACCCTCAGTTTGTTTCTCAGAGTCCACAGTCTCTCATGGTTTGTCTCCCCCTCCAATTACCCCCAACTCACTTCTCTCCATCTCCCAGTGTCCTCTGTGTTATTCCTTATGCTCCACAAGTAAGGGAAACCATATGATAATTGACTTTCTCTGTTTGATTTATTTCATTCAGCATAATCTCCTCCAGTCCCATCCATGTTGATACAAAAGTTGTGTATTCCTCCTTTCTGATGGAGGCATGGAATATTATGCCTTCATTAGAATGGACTTTATCTCTTAAGGAATAAAGTCCTTAAATTTTTAAAAGAACAAAGTTGGAGAACTTACGGTTTTGGTTTTGAAGACTTACTATGTAAAGCTACAGTAATCAATAGTATTTGGAATGGTGAAGTTATATTGGACAGAAAATTCAGAAATAGACCCACCTATATATGAGCATTTGATTTTTAGTAGAGATGCCTTTTGTGAGACATTTTCTTATCATTCTCTGAAATTTCTCCATATCTTCTGGGCAAGCAGCACTGGCATCTTTGTTCCGGACTATCTTTACAAAAATATTTGTATAACATACAGCTTTGGGAGATTGAGACAGTGCCTCTCTCTGGGACAGAGAGTGATTTATTTTCTCCCACAATAATAAACCTAATGTCTCCCACTTAGGCAGAAGCTGGGCAGGTTTGCTGGTACCCCCTTTATAGGAGTTGTTGGAGTTTCCTAAGTTTGTGGTTCCTCTGCTGTGACTAAGACCCACTGTGTTCACAGCCTTTTTTACCTGAATGTACCCCTACGTTTCCCCCTTGGGAGTTGGGGAACAAGAGGAACCAATGTAAACATGAAACTCATGCTGCCTGACATGCCAAGAATTACGAGGTGCTTTATCTCTGACCCAGGAGTTTTGGGTCTCTTGCTAGCGTCATGGAAAACTGTGGCAGAGCTGACTTGTAGCTTACAAGTAGGATCGTATCAGACCTTTCATAGTTTTTGACAGTACTGAGAGAATTAAAAGGGGGAAAAGAAAGTTGTTTCAGCAAATGGCACTGGGCCAACTGGTTATAAATTTGGGAAAAAAATGTGAACATCAACCTTGACCTCATACTAGATGTAAAAGTTGACGTAAAAGATGACTCACGGACCCACATGTACAACATGAAACTAGACTACTGATAAAAGAGAGCATAGAACTTAAATCCCACAGCCTTGGGGTAAGACACAGCAAGTCATATCGTAGAGGAAAATATTGACTAATAGGATTTTATCAAAATAATAAACATTTTCTCTTTTAAAAAAACCATTAGGGAACAAGGTCAGGCTGGCAGAAAACATTTACAAAGCATATATCAGACAAAGGGCTTGTATCCAGAATACATAAAATACTCTTTCAATTTGATAATAATGAGACAAAATCCAATTAAAACATAGTAGACAAATGTTTGGATGCTTCACAAAAGACAACCAGTGAATGTCCAATAAATACGTAAAAAGATGACCAGCGTAATTTGTCATCAGAGAGATGCAGAGTGAAATCACACTTTTGTCCTAATCCGTGCCCATTAGAAAGATGAGCGTGTGGAGCATCCGGCACTTTCTACATCACTGAAGGGATGAATTTAATGTAACATGGTGTAACTACGCTGGCAGGTAATTTTTAAAGAGTTAAATTTGCATGGACTGTTAAAATAAAAACAATAAATTTACACGTACCACACACACACACACACACAATTTCCATTGCTAGTTCTTTACACAAGAGGGGTGAAAATATGTGCCCACACAAAGATTTATTCATGAATGTTTCGAGTGTTTTCATTTGTAATAGTCCAGACTAGGAACAGCCACATGTCACCAGTAGGTGACTGTATAAACCAGCCATGTCCTACCCATGCAGTGGGCTACTATTCAGCAGTAAAAAGGACAGGCAGACAGCTGATACATGCAGCAGTATGGATGGGTCTCAAAATAATCACACTTAAAGGAGCCAAATGAAGAATATGTTTTATGCCATTCCATTTATATACAGTTCTGGAAAGCTCAAATGAATCTATAATGACATAAAGCAGATCGGTGTTAGTCTTCCAACAGTGGTAGGGTAAGGGAAAAATTATAAAGGATTGCACAGGAAGTTCTTGGGGCTTGTGGGACTCTTTGTTATCTTGATTGTAGTAGTATTTTCATGGGTGGGTATAGAAGTCAGAACTCATCGAAGTGTACATTTTAAATGTAGGTAAGTAGGTCATTGCATGTCAGTTAAATCTCAATAAAATGGGAAAAGAAGACAAATATTTTATTATTTTTTAGAAATTCAGTTTTTTGAGTTCAGCTTTCTCATACAAATGAGCTACTTTTTTTTTTTTTTTTGCTTTATTGAGTTTTGATTGCCTCATTAATAATTTGCCTATGTATTTACTTCTAGGTCCATATAGCCCCATATATTTAGGTTGGAGGATAACATTGAAGTAGTTCAATTTTGGTTGGCCTCACTTATCTCAACTATATATTTAGGGTTATATCAGATCACCAAGGATTCTTCTGTCTTCGTAAATCTGTAATTGTAATTATAGATCAGTTGGTCTTCTCAGAATCACTTCATAAGGAAGCATTGTAGAGAGATCAGGAATATCTACTCAAATAGATCATGTTAATTCTTTTAGAGAATATTTTGAATAATATTAGACTAACCTGGTAATGTAAGGTTGACAACCAGAAAACAACTGCCCAAAGATGAAAACCAAGTCTTTGTCTGGATTAACCAGTATTTAAAATCATGAGTATAAAATGCTATGTAAGAAAAATGAATTTTTTGTATGTGGTTATGTTATAATAAAACTTTATTTACAGAAACAAGTGGTGGGACAGAATTAGCCATGGGCCACAGTTTCCTGACCTCTGGCCTAGAGCTTTGTTTTCTGATGGTTAAAGCTTGGCCGCTGCAAGTATGGGTTCCAGCTGGAGGAAAGTAGGGAGAGAGAGCCCATGGAAGAGATAAACTCATTCCTTCACAGGTGCTGATCAGAAGTGGGATATCTCCTATCTCACAGTCTTTGGGCCAGGGCCTAGTCAAATGAATGACCTTCTTGCAAGGGAAGCTGGCAAATGGCTTCTAGTTTCAACAACTCTATTACTTTAGAAGAAGAGAATGGATTTTTTTTTTTTTTTTTTTGATAGTGGCTCTGTTAAAAGAAGTGTTTCCAAGATCAACAAAGGCTTCAAAGTTTGGAATTAAAAGCAGGAACATCATTCAGCCGTAATACCCAGAAGTGGCATAGCAAGGTTCTGTTATGGAAAGTACCCTTAGAAGCCACCAAAGCTCTTCCAGTCCCAAACGATTGAAAACTAATGATTGCTAAGCAGCTGCATGCCAGTGCTTGGCAAACAACATCTTCCTGGGAGTAGTTTCCTGTCTTTAAGGTGGGGATAAGAGCAAGACCTCATCATGGGGAGTAACCGACACTGCGTGCAGTTAAAAGCGTGGGACTGGACACACAGGTACTGCTTGGGAAATGTTTGTTACAATTAATACCCTCATCATCAGCATCGGCATTATCTCCTGTAACTCTGACAGCTCGCATGAAAGAGGGTCTATTATTCTCAAGAAAAACGAATTTTTATTATATAAAACTGATTTCATATTGCTTACTGTGTATTTGGAATGATTTAGAAGAACAGTCTCATGCTTTGCTCAGGGAAGTTTTAAAACCAACACAACAAATGTTATTAAATATTGTTAATATAATTGCACATGCCCACACTTAGTAATCTAGGTAAGTTTTTATTAGAACTCGCGAGAGGGGACCAGTGTTAGATAAATGTCTTAGGGATAGGGGAAAGAATGTGTGTTCACTTGGCTAAATGGAATGTGGTGCGTGGGTGTAGAGAATCAAGAAAAAGCATTTTTTTTCATTTTCAGGGAAAAAAATGCCTTTTATGAAGTTGGATGTTCTTGAATATGCTTATAAGTCTTATTCTAATACACTCATTACTTAAAGAACGTCCTGTGTAATACAGACAAATTGCACAGACAGAGGTTCTCTGGTGACAGGAATGAAACACCTACAGAACTTGTTTGTAACTGGGCTGTGTTGACATAATAGCCCTCTTTGAGTGAAGCCTGAAGCAGGAAGATAGCCTCACTTACCCAACGTTGTGGTTTCACTCTTTAGGCCATGCTTGGACAAACAAGGAGGTCAGTGTGAGCAGTCTGCTTGCGGGTTAGTCTCAAAAGAAATTCTCAGAAGTTATTTTTAAAAGGCCAAGGAAAATAGAGCTCCCTGTTTTTGGTACATATGTCACAGCTGAGCCTTTCCGTTTGAAGAGCTTCATTTAATATTTTTTGCCTTTTGGAGGGTAAGCTCTAGACTATATTCTAGACACTGTAGCATTGATAAAATGTTACTATACAGAGGCTCTGTGTATCCTTTGCTCCCAATACCTTCCTTTCTTACTCTGCTCTGCCACAAATCTTTTTCATAGCTTGAGGAAGTGTTTCATGGATGACCTAGCCAGTTTTTTAAAAAAATGTATAAAAACATTGGTTGAAATGTATTATTATTATTATTATAATATTTGTTGTTAGTAAGTCCCACATTAGTGGAACTTTCTAGTATTTTGGAAATGTAAGCATTTCGACTCTATTAGAAGTAGGCTAGATTCGACTCTATTAGAAGTAGGCTAGATTTTGATTTAGAGAAAAGTATCTGAAAAAAAAAAACTAGGAAAATTGTGATTGAGATAATCCATTATTAGGTAATAGCTTATGGTGTTAAAATTCTAAGCAGTTTGATAGACTGCATATTGAAGTGATAATTAGGTATTCGATCTTCAGCAGATGATGGGAGCCCAAAAAGCTTATATTTAGTATTAAGAAATTATTGAAGAAACCATGTGCATATGTGAAGTGAAACAGTTTTTCTTAATAAGTTCAATTAGGAACTATTAGGTATAGCCGATTTATAACACTCTACTGCTGAAATCATTATAATTTTCAGATTGGAGTTTTACCTACCAAGTCGCAGGGAAGAAAATCCTATTTTGAAGTATGTCTTTTCTGTTGTACTCATTAGTTACTTGCTTTTTGGAAAATTACTTAGATGTGTTTGATTTCTTATTTCTTGATGCCTATTTTACTGAATCAGAACTGACATACATTACCATTTTGGTTGGTATTTAGTGTATTAAATGGTACATGTCGTGTAGTTTTAAAGTGACGGTTTTAAAATGACTGTCTCATCTGAGCCCCGTGGCTGGTACCAGCATGGGGCTCCCTCCATCCCACCCCAGCAGCCTCTGGGGTAGGGTGGATTTGGTAATGACACTGCTAGAGAGTCTCCATAGTCCTCTCTCTTCTCAAGACTCTTCTCTATTTTCTCTCTCCGAACTTGCCCTTTCCTTAAAATGCTAAGCGTCTGGGGAACACCCGAGGCTGCTTTTGCCCTGTACGCCGTACCCGGCCCTGCGCTACTGCTCTTTTTCCAGATGTCGGTGTTCTGGATTCTGCCCTCTTGCTTACCCGCCGAGCATTAGGTGAAGGTCTCAGAGCACATCTTCATCTGTGAAATAGAGATCATAACATACATCTCAAGATAAATGAGCAGACCCACATGAGGTACAGTTTAGGAGAGGCTTTTAAAATATTATTTATCAGGGGGTGGCTCAGTAGGTTAAAGCCTCTGCCTTCGGCTCAGGTCATGATCCCAGGGTTCAGGGATTGAGCCCCGCATCGGTCTCTCTGCTCAGCAGGGAGCCTGCTTCCTCCTCTCTCTCTCTGCCTGCTTCTCTGCCTACTTGTGATCTCTGTCTGTCAAATAAATAAAATCTTTAAAAAAATATTATTTATCTTCACAGCTGTTTAGTCAGTAAGTGAAATGTAATTGAGAACCTTCTTGAATTGGATGGTATTCCAGATAGCCAATAGAATGTGTTTTGTGAAAGCCATTTTTGTAACTTTTTTTTTTTTTTTATATCGATTGAGATTGGGGAATGAGAGTCATGTATATTTTAGGTATCCGATTTCTTAGAGGGAAATGCTTTGTGCTCAGTTTAGCAGAGTTTTTTTGTCCAAGTGTTACTTCTGAAACCTCTTGCTACAAAGGAGAGAAATGTAGCACCCCAGAAAAGGACAGAGTGCCTGCTGTCTGCCTACTGACAGCTCCCAGGAATCTACCACGTCAACCAACAAAGTAGGACAACTGGGTAAGTTAGTCTGACTTAGCCCCTTGCTTTTAACTTCGGATTGACAAAAATAGTTACTTCGAGTTTACCTAACAGTGACTTTCTAAGTGCCTAACAGCTAGAATGGCCTGGGCGCTAAGGAGTTAGGACTGGAACAACATTCTGGGGATACCTGGTTCCACTAAGGTTTTTTGTGGAATTGTGGGGAGTGTCGGGCAGGGCCAGGCCAGGGTTCTGACTGCAGGGACTGGGCCACGTGTGCGGAAGTTCGCTCAGGCCCTCTGTCAAAGGGCCAAGGAGGACAGAAACCTGTAAATGTTGTGTGCCAGCCTCAAGTTCACCTGAGTGTGTCCATTGCAACTCGGGTCATTCTATCTGATTTTCAGTTTGGTTCTAACAATCTTTTTCTTCCTTTTTCTAACCCCCCCCCCCTTTAATCAGCTGTGAGAGATAGTCATAGGTATAACTGAATATAATGTTGCCTTTTTAGGAAGGCATACATAAAATGTTAGCTTTCACACTTTAGTTCCTGGGAAAATATTTAAAGAAACCTTAATTTGAATCCTTTCATGAAGTGATGATTTTTAATTTCTCTTAGTTATAATATTGAATTTGTGTTTATTAGGTCTGTTATAAAAGCAGTATTAAGAGAACATAGCACCCCTAGATAGTGTATAGTTGTGGAAGTTGTAGCTTATATATGATCATAGAGTCGGGAAAAGAACCTTAAATGATTTGAACTGGATTGGCCCAGCTCATCTGTGGTCAGTCACTTCGCTGGTAAATGCTCAAGCCAGAACTTGAATCCTCTCCTTTCACTTCTCCTGTAACCTGTTTGTGTTAAGAAGCAAGAATGCTCTTTACAGTTTGTCTTCTTCAGATCACATTGGCAACAGTTATGCCATCTAAG
Organism: Mustela putorius furo; assembly: GCF_011764305.1. NCBI lineage: Eukaryota > Metazoa > Chordata > Mammalia > Carnivora > Mustelidae > Mustela > Mustela putorius. The sequence goes on from NW_025421998.1 coordinate 37,914,517, forward strand.
CTTTGAGGTATGTAGCATGGAAGTTATTGTTTCTCTTTGAAATTTCAGGTAACTGAGGCCCAGAATTTCTTGGTTCCTTTTCTGTCCGCTTTCTCTGTTCACACTGGTTGAGTCAAACCTGCAGTTTTGCAGTCTTTCCTCCCTAGCCAGCCAAAGATTCCTGTTGTACGCTCTAGGTTGCTCAAGGTCCTAGTGGGAGTTAGGAGACCAGGCAGATCTATGGAATGCTTCTCAAATATGCAGGTTGTGAAAGCTTATCATCGGGGAGAAAAAGCTCAAAAATGCTTGCAGTTTTACTCAGGCCTAATACTTTTTTTTTTTTTTTCTTGGTGTTAAATTGAATGAGGAAACCGAGATCCAGGAAAGCAAGCTTACTCAGGAAGATTTACTCATCAAACTGATAGTAGGATTAGTAGGACTAATTGAATCCTTCCCCAGTCTATCCGCATCCAAATCCTATCCCTTAAGACCCAGACCACATGATACCTCGTCCATGTAGCCTTCTCTGGAGAAAGTAATAGATGACCCACCATGGTTAGTCTGACTCTAGGAAAAAGGAAATGGGGGCAACTTGAATCTAGAAGTTACATTTTAAGGAGACTCTGTTTTGGGGAATATAGTCGGATTATCTGGAACATTGTCACCATTTGGTCTGTTCTTGTAGTGCACTTTTTAGTACAACTTGAGAGAATCTGCTTTTATTACAGAATATAATGCATACACAAAAGTATATAAAACAGTTGTGCAATGAATATAATGATGAATAAGTTATAAAATAAACACCCATATAACCACCTCCCACATGAAGAAGTAAGAATATTGTCATTACCATGAATCATTCTAACTTTGGGAGGCAACCACTGCCCCTTGACTTTAATGATAAGCACTTTGTTCTTTTATTTTTAATTAAAAAAATTATTTATTTATATTAGAGAACAAGTCGGGGGAGGTGCAGAGGGAGAGGAACGTGGAGAAGCAGACTCCCCGCTGAGCATGGAGCCCAAAGTGGGGCTCGATTCCACATCCCTGAGATCATGACCTGAGCTGAAATCAAGAGTCAGATGCTCAATCGACTGAGGCACCCAGGTGCCCCTGTTTCTTTTATTTTTCATTTTTTTTTTTTTTTTTTTTACTTTGTTCCTTTTAAAATAAAATTGTTGTTTAACACTTGTATGTATCCCTTGGTAGTACTTTGCCCCTTACTTCTATCTATTTGAAAAGTACATGTCCAAGTCCTTTATTCTTTTTTTTTTTTTTTTAAAGATTTTATTTATTTGTCAGAGAGAGCGAGCAAGAGCGAGCACAGGCAGACAGAGTAGAAGGCAGAGTCAGACGGAGAAGCAGGCTCCCTGCGGAGCAAGGAGCCCGATATGGGACTCGATCCCAGGACTCTGGGATCATGACCTGAGCCGAAGGCAGCTGCTTAACCAACTGAGCCACCCAGGCGTCCCCCTTTATTCTTTTTTCATTCTACACATCTTTCTGTCTTGTCTTTGCAGACTTTCTGCATAGAGTTTGACTGGAAACTCTTTGTTGTGTACATGGGTTATAATATCTCATCCCACTCTATAGCTTCTCATTCCTTATTATGTTTTTCATTGAACATCTGTTTATTTTTTTAAATTTAGTCAAATTTATCAATTATTCCCTTTATGGAAATCATGATTTTAGAATGTTGTTTAATAATTTTTCCTTCCAGGTGCCTGGGTGGCTCAGTGGGTTAAAGCCTCTGCCTTAGGCTCAGATCATGATCCCAGGGTCCTGGGATTGAGCCCCACATTGGGCTCTCTGCTCAGCAGGGAGCCTGCTTCCTCCTCTCTCTCTGCCTGCCTTTCTGCCTACTTGTGATCTCGGTCTGTCAAATAAATAAATAAAATCTTTAAAAAAAATAATTCTAAAAACTAAATACATAGTGTTGTCTTTCACATTAGAGCCTGAAAATTTCATCTGAAGTATTTGTTTTTTGTTTTTCTAGACAGTGTGAGGGAAGGACCTAATTTAATTGCTTTCCATATGGCGATCCAATTGTTTACTGAAATGACTGTCCCTTCTCTACTTCCATGAAGGGCTACTTTTGTCCTAAATCAAGTCTTCATATATTGTATGTCTGTTTCTGTGTTCCCTAGTCTGTTCCATTTGTTTTCTGTTTCTCTACTGCTGTAGCAATACTATGTTGTCTTAATTGCCATTTATTTGTATTAACTCCTAATATCTAATGCAGTTCTCACACACTTTGTTCTTCTTCAGGATTGCCTTGTTTACTCTTGGCCTTTTGCATTTACATGTAAATTTTAGAATTAGCTAGTCAATTTCCACACAGACCTGTTTGTAATTTTAGATTGTGATTACACTAAATCTGTAGAATAACCTGGGGAAAATTTACTCTTTAATCCATATGAATGGTATATCTCTTCATTTATCTAGGGTCTTCTTGCGTGTCTCAGTAAAATTTTATAAAACTGTCTTTAGACTCTCCCATATGTCTTTTGATAGATGTATTACTGCTTAGCAACGTTTCTGGTGTACAAAATTAAAATATAATTAGTCATATGTCTGTATTGCAGCAACAAACAAAATAAAATTTTAAAAGATACAATTTGCCAAAACATCTGTTTTAAATATATTTCAATGTAAGGTTTAAATTTACCATCTTATTTTGTGCTTTTAACTTTAAAAGTTGCTGCTGTTTGATTCTACAGAGACAGTAGTGCCCCAGAGATAGTAGTGCTATAGAGTGGGACAAGATATTATAACCCATGTACACAACAAAGAGTTTCCAGTCAAACTCTATGCAGAAAGTCTTCAAAGACAAGACAGAAAGATGTGTAGAATGAAAAAAGAATAAAGGACTTGGACATGTACTTTTCAAATAGATAGAAGTGCCCCATAGTAGTGTCCCACCAGTTGGTCATAAAGTTGTGTCAGTTATTCAGAGTTATGAAATATTCTGGTTTGAGAAGTAACAGATATTTGATTTTGTAGTGTTAAGGGCATTGCTATATTCTTTTGCATATACTCATTTAATCCTTTTAACATTTTTATGAGAACAGCATATGGTTTCTGTTTGATAGCGATGAAACTTAAATGTAGGGATGTTAATTAGTTTGCCTATTATCATAGCACTAGAAAGCTGTGAGTATCTTGGTCTGAACCAGCTTGTGTCCAACACCAGCATCCATGATGTTGTCACCTTCAAGATTTTGTCACTTAGCACTAACTCCCCAGGGCAGCACAGTGCTTCAGCGATGGTGATTGCTGATGACAATGAAAAACCTGAAGCAGCAAGAGGCTAAATCATAATTATTTTATTTTGTTTCATGAAGCAAGAAAGAAGGTAAAAAATTTTGGAAAGATTTCTATTCAAAACATGAAAATCAAAGTAAGCCGGCTGAGCTTTATGATGCAATGGATTCAAAGCATTTTTTTCCTATTGAAGGGGGGAGATATAATGCATAGAGATAGTGCTCATTAGTGTTATCAGTTTGTGAAAATAGAAAAAGTATTTGATTGTTAAGAATCCTACTTTTTACCTAAACTCAGTTTTTTTTAAGAATAGGAAAATGCGAAACTTTAGCTTTTATTTATATATCTTTTCTCCTTCTGTCAGTGACTGTCACTTTGCCAAATCCATGGGCGTTTTATGATCTGTTATCCTCTGAGATCTGTGGATTCATTTAACATTTTGCTGTGATTTTATTGGTTTTGGAATCAAGAACTAAAAACTGAGTATAGTTCACTATTCATATAACAAGATTTAAGGATGCTTAGCTTTTCAAAGTTCCTTTGGTCCCGATTAGATTTATTTCTGTTTGGCTAATGAGTAGATGGAGGAAAAAAATCAAACATTGCATATGGTTTCTGGAGTCTGGATATGTTTTAATAAAAAAAAATATCAACTCTGGTCAGTGAAAGCTTTCAGAAAATGATTTCATGAAAAACTTGCATGCTTTTGAGTTAAGAATACTTTTCCCCTAAACCTGAATGTCAGTCATAACACTTTTTTCCTATTCTCTGTTTTCTATTTTTGTCTGTTCCTTAAAGATATTTCTTAGCTACGAGGAGACTTGCCTGAGAGCTGTCTCGTACTTAGGGTGGAGGTCAATAAAACGATAGCTGGAAAAACTTTAGATTGTTTACTATGTAGACTAGGATGGAAAAAAAGAAAAATAAGTAAATGGTGTTATGATTTTCTGTAATATACTCTCAGCTCTTTTAATAGGTGTAAACAGTGTCTTTTACACTGAGGATTGCAACCCACGGGGGGGGGGGGTCATTGCAATCAGCACTTAATGTAAAGAATAGATTAGAATGTAAATTTAAATTTTAAAGTGAATATAAATTGGAGCCACCGGGGGGCTTAGTCCATTAAGCCTCTACATTCTGCTCAGGTCATGATTCCGGAGTCCTGGGATCGAGTCCCGCATTGGGCTCCCTGCTCAAGTGGGGAGTCTGCTTCTCCCGCTGCCCTTTACCCAGCTCATGCTCTCTCTCTCTCAAATAAATAAATAAATAAATAAAATAAAAAAGAATCCTTTAAAAAATAAAGTGAATATAAATTTAAGGAGATTCTAAATAGGACAGATGAAATAGAAAAATTAGTGTATCACATAATATTATTTGTTCATGAAAATTTAGTATCAATTCCACAGATAATGTCAGTAATGTATGTCAAGATTTAGCCCAGGAAAAAGAATCAAGATGTGTTTTAAACAGAAAGATATTTAATGCAAGGGAATTATAAAATTGATTGAAGATATAAAGAATGGGTTCTAGGAATGACTTCCAGGCTGTGTAGAATCGATCCACTTAAAAGTTGCGTACACCTGAAGCTATTGTTGGAGCTGCGAGTTTGCGAATATACTCCATTGCTGCAATTAAGTATTCAGGAAACCAGAATTAATCTGCTGCTGCTGTGGCCACAATTGCCTCTTGACACCCAGAGAATGGGAAAGTGCCATCATCAGCACTGCTGTAGAAAACATCACATTTGCTTGTCTGTGTTTGCAATTGAAACCGCCAAAAGGGTGCAGGAAAATGCCCTCTGCTTTACTTCTGCTTTCATCATCTTAGACATGTTGCTTCTATTTGCAGAACTAATTCTCATCCAGAATTCTAAGTCTAAGAGAAATGTCCTTAGCTTATCGTCCTGTCCAACAATCTAGATGGAGGTTAGAAGGGCAGGTAAGAGAATCTGTGCACAGCATCCAACTCGGCTCACCCCTTTGACTGCTCAGTGCTCACACATGCTCTTCTCATCTTGACATACTCATAGCAAAACCGTGCAGCTGTCACTCCTATATAGGGAAGGTCGTCACTTCTCCCCAAAATGGGTTACAGCAGAGTCGCTGTACCTAGTGAATGGACTTTCTGATCCAGTAGAGATGCAGGCTGAAGTAGTTGTATATTATCTCAGATTTGCTTTAAAATATTCTGGGGAGAATAATGGGAGGAGAGATGAGGCAAGATTGGCAAACATGGTTATAATTGTTGAGACTGGGTTATGGCTAGTCAATTATTTTTCTCTATTTTTTGTAATCTTTGAAAATTTCCATAGGTAGAAATTAAAAATACATAAATGTAAAATATACATGTTTGTTCATGCTTCTTTAACTTGAAAATTGGCTGTTAACGTTTGGGAAGAGGAACAGGTGGGAGACAGTGAAACAACGAAACTGAACCATAGTGATAGAGACCTCTAAAGAAGAGCATATTGATTTTCCTCATTTCCTGAAATTTTTTTGTTTGTGATTGTATTCATAAATATAAAGCATTGTCACTCTTATCTTTTTAAAATGATGCATAGGGTTATGATTTATTTGTTATAATTAACACATTTGTAATGCCCAAAAAGTAATTTCATGTCATTTGATTGCATTAAGATTAGAGAGATAAATTGTAGACATGATGTATTATGTCTGAAAAGTCTCAAGGCCAGATCTTCTAACCCCACATACCAGGTTTGCATCCCTGAAGTATACTTAAGTTGTTATCAATCATTAGCTTCTATTCTATACATGTATTTTCTTCTCTTACCTGTTCTTTAAGTATAGGGATCTGAAAGAATGGTGTGTGTGTGCACATACGTATATGTATGTGTGGTGGGTGTGTGCACATGAGTGTGTGTGTGTATGTGTGTATTTTAACACCAGCTTAATATGAAAAGTGGTTGTTGAAACTTCTAATTTCATCTCTGATAGAGATCTTGGTAGTTTTCACTTCCATCCTTAGAATAAGACAGAACTGGACAAATTGAAAAAAAATGAAAATCTCTCATCATAAACCTAAAGTTACAGGTCAGACCATCACCCTGAAATTTGGAAAGATGGGTGCATGCAGATTTTGTCAGCCAACATCTGCTTACCCGTGGCAGAAACTTCTGAAGCAGTAACACTTAAATGGTAATTTTGATAAATTGCTCAAGACTGGGTATGTGTTAATGTTAGAGTTAAGAATTCTTGGGGGTTCCAATCTCAGAGTGGTCCCCAGCCCTCACATGTTCATGAGCCTTATCAATGGGAACCCCACCAAGGTCTCACAGTGAAGATTTGAAAATTGTGCCAGCATGACTCTGACAGGAGCAGTGGATAAGTAGTCATCATAAAATATACCCAGAGTCGTCTCAAACAAAGGCTACTCTTTAGGGTGAAAGACTGTCAGAACCTTGTTCTGGAGACACAGGAATCAGATATTCATCTCTAGTCCCCTATAGACTTCCTGTCTTATTGAAGGAATTAAGTGACATGCTGTGTAAAGGTCACAGGGCAGAGGCATCCAAATCTTAGAAGTCTAATTTTTTTTAGAAGACTGAAATTTAATCAGAAGATTATGGAATGCTGCCTGTCCCCACATTTTACCACTATTCCAATAGGTCTCCTGTATAATAACCGTGAATTATAGCTGAAGGAACTGCAAGGTGCAGATTCCTTCTGAGGAGGAGTATGTAGGGAAGCCCAAAGTCAGGAGCAGGGGATAGAATAAAGGATAATAGAGGAATTGTTGTCTCTTGCACCTACAGCTGCAGCAAACATTAAACACCCAGAGTATAGCCAGATGAATATAAATCTTCACACTGAAGGCTTATTTACTTTAGTTCTTTTCCCCAATACGATATACCTGCTTTGAACAAAAAATTATAAGGCATCTCTGAAAAGGTAAAGGAGTCATCAGATATGATGACAGATGTTAGAATTATTGGATAGGTACTTTAAAATAACTGATTAATACAAAAGGGCTCTAATCAGGGAAGTAGACAACATGCAAGAATAGATGACTTAGGGATGCCTGGGTGGCTCAGTCATTAAGCATCTGCCTTCAGTTCAGGTCATGAGCTCAGGGTCCTGGGATTGAGCCCCATATTAGGCTCTCTGTTCATCAGGATACCTGCTTCTCTCTTTCCCTCTGCTCCTTCCCCTGGCTTGTCTTCTCTCTCTCTCTCTCTGTCTTTCTCTCTCTCTCTCTCTCTCTCGCTAGCTCTCAAATAAATAAATAAATCTTAAAAAAAAGAATAGATGGCTTATATAAGAATGAAGGTGGAAACTCGAGGAATCAAAAGACAATGCTAGAAATCAAAAGCACTAGTGCAGAAATGAAGAATGCTTTGAGTGAGTTCATCAGTAGACTTGACATGGCTGAGGAAAGAATTAGTAAGTTTGAAGATAGGTCAATAGAAGCTTCCAAAATTGAAATGCAAAGAAAAGCAAAAAAACCCCCAAAACCAAAAAACAAACAACAAACATTCAAAAACCGTGGGACAATTTTTAAAGGTTTTACATACCTATAATTGGAGGACCAGGTGGAGGATAAAGAGGGAAAAGAGCAAAACATAAAAAATAAAAAAAAACATTTGAATTGATATGGCCAAGACTTTCCAAAATTAATGACTTTCCAAAGTTAATTAATTAATGAAAACTGTGAACACAGCAAGCTCAGAAAAAACCAGGTAGTGTAAATACCAAAAGCAATGAAATAAATAAGGAAGCTAAAAACACAGACCAACAACTCATACTTCCTATTTAAACTACTGGAAACCAAGGCAAAGAGAAAATGTGGAAATAAATCAGATGGGAAAAATACTTTACCTATAGGGGAGCAAGTACAAGAAAGGTGGACGTTAAAACAAGGTTTCAAATATTTAATGATACGCATATTTATTTACACCTTCAATTTAGCAATGACTTTTGAAATGCCTAATAAATGTCATGTTTTATAAAAGATGATACAGGCAAAATAAGACCTAATAACCTCCTTCTCCCAACTGAGTAGTAAAATCTGGTAGAAGGAAGTAAGAAAAGTATATGCATAATGATAATTGTAATAGTAATAATAATATTCAGATTTTGAAGTTACCACGAGGGAGGTACCAGTCACAGAAAATGTCATGGTGGTGCTGAGGGGAGGGAAAGCCTGCACTGGCTCGGTGGGCCAAGGACAGTTTCTTTCCTGTTGCCCACAGGAGCTGACCCAAAACTTGGCCTTCATCATTTTCCTCCCATTTTTTAAAATTTTCACCTGCCCCTCACTCAGGCTATGTTTCCTTCTCTTTCACTGAGAAAATCGTGACAACAGTGAACCTTCTTATCTCTACCCCTGTTCTCATGCTGTCCAATTTTCTCATAAGACACTTTTTGTTCTCTGTTTCCGTTCATGTCTCTGTTTCTGTTTCAGTCCTGGCATATCTGTCACGATGACATTGCAGACCTCTCCTTCTTCTCCTCAATCCCACCTTTCCAGCATCCTATACATTCTCCATGAAACAGATTAATCATCTCTCCCCTGCTTCGCCTTTTCTGTGCTTCTTGCATCACCTACAGAATCAAGTCTTCCTCTTTGGCCTTTCAGAGACCCTCGTGTTCTGCCACAAACTTCGATTTTTGATTCCTGAGAGGAGATAACCTGTGAAATCTTTTCCAAACGTATTTGACGGAAATATCCATTGACTGTCTCTTGGGCCTGTAATGTTTTGTGGAGTACAGTTTGGGAAGTGCTGAGCTTGAATGAAGAATGTGAACTTCTGGGAACGGGAACAGGAGGGAGAAGCATGACTGAAGTCATCTTGGTAGTAATGAGCATGGAGAATAGGCCAGCTGCGTATGAGGTCATGACATACATTAGTACATGATTCTCCAAATGCTGATTTCTTCTCCAAGATTTTTAGGAGTGAGCCTTTGTGTCTGTTTATAATCTGCAAAGACTGTCATGCAGAAAAATAGGAGGAAAAGCCTTTCCGTTCTTAATCTCAGGAGAAAATAGATTTTAACCACGTTTCTGGAAACTTGCATTGGCAGAAGTTAAAGTCTTCCAGAGAGCTCAGTTTTATTTCATTTGTAGTTATATTTCATCTTAACAATTTAAATGTAGGGTTATTTGGCAAATTTGAGAAGAATAATGCGTTTTCGTTTCCTAAGAATTTTTGTGCTGTTCTTTTATAGCCTCCCTGAAATATGTGCATTTATCCAGTTGTCATCCAAACATCTGAATGTATACTTGATAATGTTCCTATCACAAAAGCTAGGGTTCATTGAGTTTTTGTTTTTTTTTTTAAAGATTTATATTTTTGAGAGAGAAATTGGGGTGGGGAGGGGGGGAGAGCGAGAGAAAGAGGCAGAGAGAGTCTTAAGCGATTCCATCCTAAGTGTGGAACCCCACACGGGGACTCGATCTCCTGACCCTGAGATCACAGCCTGAGCTTTATTTTAAGATAAGGAGTCAGATGCTTAACCGTTGGCTGTCACCCAGGTGCCCCCGTTGAGTGTTGTTTTATTGGCAATTTCTTGTAACTAGGAATCTCCTGCTTTAGTAGAATGGCAATAATTAACTGTCATGTCTTTAAGGAGTACTAAATCATTCTGAAGGAACTTATATAAAAAAATACCAATTATAGTTTGTTACGATCCTTTAAAAATTCATGATTTCTTTAAACTGTTTTTGGTGAGACTTGCAGGACCTAGGCTGGAGAGTCACCTTGAGAGACTGGCCACTCACTGAGTGTTGCAAATGGAAATTATTACTCTTTACATAGGACCTTTCTATAGTTAGAGGGCAAAATGCAAGGCCAGTCATGTGGTACACTCTAGGGAACAGAAGACTCTATCCAGCCCTCACGTACAGGTGCGGAGAGCGTCCTCATATCCGTCTGGGCCTGCCTGGCTGTCAGGGAAGATAGGTAGCCAAAGGCAGCCTTCCTGCCCCCACGGACTTCCGGTCTGGTTGGACATGAAGTATGCCTATGGCTACACACTTACTCTGGGATTATACCGGGAGTGTTGACTTTCTCAGAAGATGCAGAATTAGGAGTGGAGAAGGAAGAAAAAGTGCTTAGGGAATATGTGATACAAACATATTATGGCAGTGGAATGGGTCTCTTTCTGAAATTTTGGATTAAAACCCTGAAATTGCTGCTTGTGTTACTACTTTTTGAAACTGATGGGCTTCATTAGAAGAGCAGAGGGCATCAGCCTGATACTGAGATGCATTGAAGTTTTAGATCATTGGCAGTATGTCAGTTTTCTCTGTTGTTGTGTCATATCTCAGCATCTCCGGCTGGACAACGTATCTTTTTCACAAGTACACAATAACGGGAAGCTCATGATGTGTTGATGTAAAGTAAAACTTCTTACTGATGGTGAATATAGTCAGTAGATTGTCTAATGTTATTTTCATGATCAAGAGAAAGAGAAACTATCACGCTGCTAAATACAATCCTTTTAGCATCATCCACATGTTGAAATAAATTCTAGTTGCAGACTTTTAGCTGATAACTCTCATTTTGGAATTATTATATTTCCAGTACACATACAAGTATATATCTGCTGAAAAATGTTCCATTAAGACATATTTTAGGTATTCCATTTGCTATCAGTTTCACTAACTTAGAACCGTATTTTTAAAAATGCTTTCCCTTCCTAAGTAGAGACGTGGAAATCTTGCTACCGTGTAGCCACAGTAACGTGTCTTAAAAATGAGACTGCTAAATTAAGTCTTTTTTTTCTCTACTTTCTTTAACACTATATTATTGTATTCCTTTGTGGTATTTCCATCACTTAAGGGAATGAGATTTCAAATTGAATTCTAGAGAGACTTGAATTCCCCTTGGGTTCTCTTTCGCTGGAAGTATGTGTATGTTCTGAGGTAATTAGTGGCGCCTCATTAGGATAATGCTGGCAGAGTGGTAAGACTTCCTTCTGCCTTGAATAACTGCTGACAAAAAACAGACGCCCACCACTAAATAAATAACCTTGCTTGTGCTTCCTATACGTGAAAATACTTTGGACAATAATTCATGAACACAGTGCAGATGAATGAAAAACTTGAAGCAAGCTACTCCTCTAATAGTAAACTGTGGAAGAATCTTTTCTAAAAACATGGACTTTATACTTTCTACCTGCCACAGGCTGCCCCACGCCATTTGTTTTCTACTCCTACTTCCACCGTTCGTCTTAATGATTCTCTCCACTTCTGGCCTTAAATACTTCTAAGCCTGTTCCCTAATTTTCTAGGCTTTGAAGTTAGTCCGAGGTAAGATTTAGTGGATCATTCTTTAGCTTGGCCAACATTGAAATCCCACTTATCTCAGAAGAAAAATAACACGTTGGAGGCTCTGTGCTTCAAAATTTGACTGCCAAGGAGACGCACCAAAAGAAGCCTTAGGCTAAGGGAGTGGGAAATGAGGCAGTTACTGCTTTTTTAGTTGTTCCTAGTTAATATCCGGTCACTGTCTCCCAGTGGCTGCTCTGAACTGTTGGCTCCGTCCTCCGGTCCTGAAAGCCACACTTTATCCATCATTCTCATCTCCTGTGTTCTGCAGAGACTGAGGCCACCTGAAGTGAATTCCTTCACTTGCATCTAAATTACCGCTATTCATCGGCACTCACACTCTTTCCCCTTCTGCTTCTTCAGTGGTATGTAAGTCGTTGAAGTTTAGAGAAACAAACAGGATCGTTTAGCCCCTGCAGTACCATTTGAAAGGTCAGTCATATAATGTCCATTTTCTGTTCTCAGTTTGAAAGGTCCTGGTGAGTCTAAAAAAGGAAGATAAATATGAAAATGGCTTGAAGACTATAAAGGGCTGTACAGTACATAATTTATTAGCAATCTTTTCCATTGTTTGAGTTTGATATAGCTTGATCCAGTTTTTGTTAGTGGAAGATTTGGTTGAAAAGGATGCAGCAGAGTATGAGTGGATTCGGTTAAGAGCGAGGATGAAAAGAAGAGAAAATGGGTCCTGCGAGTAAAATTGAAAACACTTGGGGCTTTATTTTGTCCTTAGAAAATTGGGCAAGATGACTAACTCCTTCAAGCATATGAAAGATTATTATATTGACCCATACTACACTTTATCTCTTCAAAAATGAAATGGAGAAAATGGTTTTAAATAGCAGCAGCAGAGAAGAGTCTATCATTTCTGAATTAAAGGTTATTAAACACTGAAACAGGTTATTAAAGGAAGCTATAGAATTCTCAGCATTGAGTACCGTTAAGATCAGGGATTACTTCTATTAAATGTTTCAGATATTTTCTTCCTAAAAGCAGATGACCTGATGACTCCTTGCATTGCCTGTACTCTTTTGGACTCTACTGTATCATAACATTGGAATTTGGAGCATCATAGGGAGCACTTAATTTTCTCTTTTCTATTAAAAATTTTCCTTACTATGTTCATTTTCCAAGAAGATACTTTCCAGAGAGAAAAGATGGAGACCTGCATGGGTGATAGTTGGACTAAGTCCCGGGGATTCTCTGCCATGGATTCCAGCTGATGAGGACAGCTGCTGCTACTGAGCTACCATCTTCTCACCTCCTCCTTTTCCCCGCCAGTTCAAAATCGCTTTTTTGTAAACAGTCTATCATCTCTCATTTAATTAGACCAGAAATAAAAGCCTACGCATCCTCAAATAAAGAGCAAACATTCAGATCTTGACCTTGGCAATTCCAGAAGTATTTTTGAATGCTTATAACCAAGTGGGTTCCTTATTCTTTCTCAGAGAAACAATGAGCTGCAGCCATCTTTGACCCCCCAAGTCAAGTGCATTGTGCAAGTGCATTGTGATATTTGTAACTGAAAGCTTTTTGTGTTTTGGTTTTGGTGCTTCCCTCTCTCCTGGATTTGTTGATTTCAACAATGGAGTGATTCAGGAAGGTGGAGAGGGGACGGACAGTTAGAGCCCTCCAGGTGCCATGTGACACACACCACTGTCGGCAGTGGCTGACTTACATCACATATACCCCCACTGGAGTTCTGGTCGTTCCCAGCCCAAGATTAAAGTTAATATGCCATCTCTTTGCATTATTTTTAAATAGTTCTTTACTTCTATGGTATAAATGAATAACTTATATCAGTAGGGATCATGAAGTGAGTTTTTTGTAACAAATGTTTTAAAGCATATATATATGATATATATATATATATATATATATATCACTGACATGATACACAAAAACCAGTGTATATATACATTAGTTGTGATATATATATATATATATATACACACACACTAGTTGTGATATATCACAACTAGTGTGTATATACACTGGTTGTTGTGTATCATGTCAGTGTATATATACAGTGTATATACAACCAGTGTATATATACATTAGTTGTGATATATATATATATATATACACACACACACACACACACACACACTAGTTGTGATATATCACAACTAGTGTGTATATACACTGGTTGTTGTGTATCATGTCAGTTATCCAGTGCCATCAGTATAGTTTCAGTCTTCAGTGATGTGATCTTTGACTATATTTTTCCAACTCACTGTATACCTTTCCTTTTTTTTTTTTTTAAAGATTTTTATTTATTTGATAGAGAGAGATCACAAGTAGGCAGAGAGGCAGGCAGAGAGAGAGGGGGAAGCAGGCTCCCTCCTCAGCGGAGAGCCCGATGCGGGGCTCGATCCCAGGACCCTGACATCATGACCTGAGCCAAAGGCAGAGGCTTAACCCACTGAGCCACCCAGGTGCCCCTACCTTTCCTTTTCAACAATTCACTCCTTGAGCCATAATTGCCTCAGTTCTCCAGGATCTTTTTTGTGACTGGCTTGAATGAGCTCATTGTTTATGCGCAGTAAAGAACGTTTCTGATACTGCTTTGTTGTGAATATAGTTGAGTGCTCTAGCCCACTTTCTTTTTGAGCCAAAAAGGTCTATTCTGAGTATACTCTCTCTCAGGTTCTACCTTTGCTGAAACTGAAGGAGATTTTGAAGAATTTCCCCCATCTTACCAGGTTGTTTCAGCTACTCTCCGTTTTCTTTTTGGCTTTGGTATAACTTTCGCCAATTATAAAGGTTGATTCACTGGGGACCTCTTTATCTTTTTGTATTGTGATATAAAGTGTAGATTTAAAGGAAACATACTGTTGAGGCAGCTAATTCTTTTAGGCCTTGGCAGTTGGAAGTAATCCATTTAGAAATCTGTATAGAAGGCGTTTGATGGTTAACAAAAAGTAATCTATAGGCAAACTGGAAATAACAAAATGTAAGTGTAAAAGCATGCTGGTTAGTAAATATTTCCTGTTTTTCCATAGATGGAATACAGTTTTATTTGTATGATCAAATTAAAATGGGATTTTAGTTACATTTTTCCAGATTGAATACTTATTTTAGAAAGGAGCAGCTGTCAACTGAAGTAGAAAGAAGACCTCATTGTCTTTTAATTCCACATCTAATTTTACATAAAACAAAAAGGTATATTAAATGATAGTACACAAAGTCTAACGTAAAACAGTTGTATGTACAAATATTGATGTGTGTTTTTCATTGACTAAGATGATAAAAATTCAGAAACATTTCTCTCCTTAATAGTTAGCATCCAGGGGCACCTAAGTAGCTCAGTCCTTATGTGTCTGCCTTTGGCTCCGGTCATGATCCCCAGGGTCCTGGGATCAAGCCTTGCATCCAGCTCCCTGCTCAGCAGGAAGCCTGCTTCTCCCTCCCCCACTCTCCCCGCTTGTGTTCCCTCTCTCACTGTCTGTCAAAAAAAAATAAATAAAATCTTAAAAAAATAGCATCCATTAAATCTATTTAATGACTTCTTATATTAGAACTCATTCATTTGTTTGTCATTTTTTTAAAGTGTTCATTCAAAAACTTACATGACTCGAAGGATTTTATTTTTAATTTTTTAATTTTTTAATTTTTTTAAAGATTTTATTTATTTATTTGACAGAGAGAGATCACAAGTAGGCATAGAGGCAGGCAGAGAGAGAGAGGAGGAAGCAGGCTCCCTGCTGAGCAGAGAGCCCGATGCGGGACTCGATTCCAGGACCCTGAGATCATGACCTGAGCCGAAGTCAGTGGCTTAACCCACTGAGCCACCCAGGCACCCGACTCATAGGATTTTAAGATAAAATGGGAGCTAACTTGAGAAACTTGGGTGTGAAAGATAAATAAGTATGTAAGAAGTACAATAATAGAAATATTATTATAGCAGCCAATTTACTATCATCTTTTGAAGAAAACCTCTGGGATAAGCTTTACCAGTGATTCCAAACTTGTAAATGTGTGTCAGGCAATTTCAAGAGTTCTGCAAACCCAGCATTGACTGTAGGTTTAATTAATAATATATGACTCACATATGTATTGCTGTTTTCCAAGGCGATATAGAAACAATCCTGTTCAATGAAGTGTGATTTCATTTATACAGTTACCAAATTCACAGAAGCATTTTGGTCATTGCGTCCCCTTTCAGCTGCTGCGAAAAGAGCATCCACTATTGTATGATGGGTGCATGTCAACAGCAACAAAATCACCTGGATGAATGTCCAGAATCTTGCTGTTGGATTCCAGGTTTTGAGGAGAACATGTAACCTCTCGCAAGGCTGTCACTGTCGGAAAAAAAAAAGTTCGAGTCTTTGGTGAAAATGGCTCTTCGGTTTGGTCTCCTTTCTGTTAGTCACATGTTTAACTGAGTGATATTGTCAACTCTGTGCATAATGTTTTTTTTTTTTTTAAGATTTTATTTATTTACTTGACAGAGAGAGACACAGTGAGAGAAGGAACTCCATTGAGCATCTCCTAGAAAACTACTTAGAGAGTTTATCCTGCCTGTCCTTACCTCATGGTCAGAATGTAATCTTTCCTAAAACCCTTGTGTATTGACTTCCCTTTTAGAACAAAAGTTTTTCAGGTATTACTATGGTGACCAGCTGCTTTTGACATGGGTCCTTTCTGACTTCTTATTTTCAGTAAAGGATTTTCATTTATTATCTCGGAGCAATTGAAGTGTGATTCTAGTCTGTGTCATCTTACTGACTCCAATTCTTTTTGCTTGAAAGAAGTCAAATCCTTTTTGAATGATCAAAAATTAAACATTTGTGACTGACTCAAAGTGATAGTAGTTTACAAAGCTTTAATAAAACTTTTTTCTAAAAAATGATGCTGTTTAAGGTTTCTGAAAATTCTGCACGAGCCTTTCATAGGTAGCAGCATTTCTAAAACTTTGCAGTAAGTTTTAATTTTCTTTGTTTTATGTGCCTGAGTTGGCATTAGCAGAATTAGCAGTATTCATAAGAATTTTTTTGGGAAATATTTGTCAGAATACGTTATTTGGTGGTGATGGGGGGTTATTATTAAGGAATTCATTTTTATTAAATAAATTTAATAAAATTTTATTAAAGAAGCCTCTTTGTTACACTACTCCTTTAATAAAATACAGTGAGCTTATGTTTCTTTCTTTGCTCAAGACAATGGGAGATGGTTTAATGTGTTTGAGTTATTTGATAAATAGCCAAATTAGAGATATTAAAGTGAGTAAATATCTTTTCCTGAAAATCATGGAACTCTGCTGCCTTGCTAAAGCATAGCAGGCCACTGAAGAATGTACCAAGGAATTTGTATTTCAACTATTATATATATTTTTTTCTTTCTTGTTCTTTGTTTATTGTAATATACTTAAGGCAGTATAATGCCCAGACCGAAGTGAAAGTCCTCATTCTTGGACCCGCGCAGAAATGTTTAGATGTTTACAGCATTAGTGTCATTACATAATACTCATGGGATCTCACATCCATGTTTCTCCCACCTATATTTTGACAGTATTATGTTGTATACAGTTTGCTAGTGTGGCTTTTGTCCTTTGATTCTCAATCTGAGGATCTTAGAAGCAGGTGAAGAGCTGGACAAATTTCAGCCTTTATGTCATAGAATCATATAATATTAAGTCATTAAATTAGACTCTTCCCACTGGATATCTCCCCGTTGGTGGCCTGTCAGTGCAACTTCTCTCCAGAGCCTAATTTTCCTTCTGCCTTCCCAATTTTAGTCATTGGCATCAATCAACAGTCAGGAACTCAGGGCAACAGTCTTAGGGTTGTTTTAAATTTTCCTCTTCTCTCACTTCTGTGTCCAGTCAGTTGCCATGTGCCATCAGTTCTGACTCTGCAGTATTTCTTTTTCCTCTGCTCCTGTCTTTTGTCATGGCTCCTGCTCTGTCATGCTCTCGTCGTTTCTACTGCAGGAAAGTGCAAAAGCCGGCTTGCCTCTGGTCCCCTCCTCTGTCAAGTCGTTATCGACTAAACCCTCAGTGCAATTTCCATGCTTGATAAAACATACTACCTTCCTAGAAGCTATATCATTGTTTTTTAGTAAGTTTGTTGGGACTCTTCCTCTTTATCCTCATGCTGCCGTTAGGATGTTTTTCAGTGTTTGCGTTTCTTTGTGTTGAGATGGATATGAGAATCTTATTGCTGAAAGAAGAATAAACAAGATGATTCACATTTTCACAAATCGTATCTGAGGGAAGGTAATAGAAATGGGTCATGGCTGTTATCAAGAGGTCTGGTATGTGTTTGCATAGGGAATTGGGAGCAGAGTAACTGGAACCTGGACCTCACACGAAGGAACTATATTTGCATTGTTCTCCCAATACATCTGGCCCCGGGAAACTCTCCTTTGTGTACATGAAAGAAATACTACAGCAAAATTCAATACAATTTTAAATTTCTCAAGACCAAAACCATAAAAATATTAGATAAATATCTAAGATCAAACAATATTGACAACTGCATGGAAAGTCTTATTTTACTTGTGACTTTATTTTTAAACTCTGGTGGGAAAGAGAGGGAAGAGCTCTTCCCAGCTTGGATTGCAGAAGCTGAAGAGAAGATGACAGCTCAGTCAGAATCTTTTTGGGAGCCCCGGGCCACATTGTTCTGTGTGGTGGTCTGTAGTAAGTGTAGGCCATAGGATCTTTCCTCATTTAGATTTCTGCTGCTTTTGCCAACCTTCAGAAGGCTGTAGCATGGCGATGTGGAACCATATTGCTTTGGAAAGCCCCGTAACAAAATACCTCATAGCTTGCTCTCTAGAAATACAGAGAGTTCAACTTATCTAGGTATTTTGAAGTTAGGAAAGATTTGAAGAGCAATCACAAAACTATGTTTAGCCCCCCAAAATAAATCTGGTAGAGAGAATTTTTAAAACAGCTATAATAAGCATATATAGAAAGCTTATGTTGGATAACTCTGGAACCATGGCATTTTGGAATGCATACATTGATCATTTTAACCCACTGAGCCTCCCAGGCGCCCCGCATACATTGATCATTTTAGATTAGGTTTTAGATTACAGCTTCCTCCAGTGGTTTCCCATTATATTTGGAATTAATTCTAAGTCTACCATGCGTTGCCTGGAACCAGGGTGACCTTGTATCATCAAAATCAGAACTCTGAGAGAGAAAGGAAGTTCTGTTACTAATTGTACCTGAAGAACCAGGAATACCTAATCCTGTCCTGGGTGAGTTAAAACATATGGTTACCTGAACTCCAAGGTCCTGCTCCCTCGTACCTGGTCCCCGTATGTCCCTCCCACCTCATCTGCCACTTTCCGCCACACTCCACACGGACCTTTATTTCCTCATCTCTGTACTTGTCTTGGAGCCTTTATGCTATCTCTTTTTCTTCCTGAAACAATCTGCCCCCAGAATCTCACACGGTTAATTAATACTGTGTTATTCCGGTCTTGGCACATTAGTGAGGGCTTCCCGGTCTGTCTAAAGTTGCCCTTTTTCCCAGCACACCAGCCTTTGTTCCCCATAGCACTTCACACTACCTGGAATTTTGTATGTGTATTCATTCACTTACTTGTTTGTTTTTTCCCACAGAATAAACAGTAGGTACTATCTTTGTCTCGTTCATTACCATGCTTCCTGCCCTTAGGACATTGCCTGGTATGTGAGCTTCAAATATATTTGTTGAATAAGTAAAAGCAAGTTGATTTATTGTAACTTAACTGATTGACTCCTGACGAATTAAGTATCATGACATTGAAACAGAGTTATTTTGGGGAAAAGCACCTTGGTATAGGAGACAGATGGGACCATTTCCTTGGATTACTTAAGCTTTCACTGACTGTCCTTCCCTTTCTGAACCTCAGTTCCCACATCTGTCAAGTGGGATTATAACTGTGTTGCCCACCTCACCATAAGTAGTATAAGATAAATGTTTGAGAAAGGACTGTGTAAACTGTTATAGGGCTTTTATAATTAGAAGGTATAACCATATATTTTCCACTTCTCTGCCACTTAAAGTATTGCTCTTTTCCAACTTCCCCTTTTCTGTTAAGACCTCCAGGCGAGAAACCTTAGACATAATTCTTAACTGTACCCACCCTTTTGTTCTTGACATGGAGTTAAGTCTCTGAGCTCTGTTAATTCTTCCTTTGAAACATCTCCAATTTCAGTTTTTATTACCACTACTTAATACCCCATGTTAGTGCCTCATCACTTTTTCCTAGATTACTATGATAACATTCAACATGTTTGTTTTCTCTTCCCTGTCCGACTTACCAAAGGCAGGTTAATCTTCCTAACAAACGATGTTTGCTGGTAACCTTCCATGATCTCCATAGCCTATTTGAAAACATCCACATTTCTAAGACTGACCTTTGGGGGTCTTCTAAGGTCATACTCTCCATGCTAATTTCTGGCTCATGTCCATCTCCTGAGTTTCATATTAATACTAATTTCAGTGGGTTTTTTTTTTTTTTTTTTGCTTGTTTTGTTTTATTTTGTTTTGCAACTAATTTCTCATTCAAACATAAAATGCTCTTTCCGTTCAAGCACTTTATCCTCCGGAAGTTCTTTCCTGACAACACACCCCACATTTAATCACAACGCACTTAAAAAACTTCTTGTGCTTTTTTCCTGTTATGTAGATATGGTGCATCCCCTTCTAACTCCCATTTATTGAGTACCAACCATATGCCAGGAATAATACCCTAAATGTTTTCATTAGTAATTACGAAAATCAATACAAAGTAACCTAAGAAAGGTTAATGCAGTTAATGCATTAACTTGTTAATAAAGGTTAATAAAGGTTAATGCAGAAACTTGTGTTGTTATTTAACTGCTGTATAGAAATGTGTTTTCAGCATAAAAAATTCAGAAACAAGACCCGTGTCTCATTATTTTCCACCTGCATGTACTATTCGCAATATTAAGTTCTCACTTATGCTTTTTAAGATTGCATATATGTTTCATATTTCCTAATGACTGACTTTTTCTTAACATCAGCACACTCCATACCTATGAATTCCTGTGCTGAAGAACTTCAGTGACCCAAGATGTTCTTATCTAAACAATTAAATTAGAATGACAGAAGTACAGGGAATTTGCTAATTACCTTGCAGTCATTTGTTAGCTAGGAACAAGTTTATAAGCCTGGGATTTATGTGGTATTTGCCTTTCCCCACAACAAACCAACATACTGGTTTATAGTCATAACAAGATAATTTCAGCATAATACTTTGAGCAGCATGGCAGAGGTTTTTTTTTCCCTTGCTTTTTAATACTGGTGACTTTAGACTCTCGAGTTTCCAGCGGTCTGAGGTTAATGAACTGTTGCATTCTTATTAACCATGGTGAGCTTATGGCTTTACAAAATACCAGGTTTTTCTTGCCTTGTGATTTTTCTCCCCACCCCGGCCCCGTCATATGATTTTGCTGCATTTTTCAGTGCGTGAAAACTACATGCATCATATTACCATGTTCCCAGAAGTTGCCTGGCAGTAGCTAAGTTTGGCTGAAGTAATGCTAATGGCATTTACACCTCATGAAACTTACCACTGATCTGGTTAAAACTGATTTTAACTAGTGTATTTTTGCAGGTATTTGGTTTAACGACCGCTTTTAAGAAAAATTGAATTTATACACTATTGACTCTTGAAAAGGCCAAAATCTAAATGAAAAATTTATATTTGGACATTCAGCCAGGACAGTTCTAAAAATAATCAGCCATACCATCACTAACCTTTGTGAGACAACCTCAAGTTACATCTAAGCATTGATTAAATTATTAATGTGATTTACAGCTTTTTGAAAAAAAATGTTGAATTTTTATCTCTCTCTCTCTTCATGACACATACTGTTTGGTGACTTCACTTAGAAAAGAAAAAGAGGAATTTATGACCTCATCAAAAGCCTCATTAAGGAATATGTTTGGTTTTCATGCTGAAGTTTTTTTTTTTCTTCTTTTTTCTTTCTTTCTGCTGTTGTTTGTTTCCAAGAAATTCAGTCTCTACACTCACATAATTTGGGGAATTTCAAATACTACGTCATTCAGCCACAGCTGTTTTAGATATGCCACAAACTGTAGTTGTATGAAATTGATTTTGATTTTTTTTTGATATGGAGAAAAGCAAAGGATACAGAAAAGCAAACAAAACAGGGAAAATTTAAACTGTCTCCATAGTAATAGAATAATTCATGAGGCCAAAATGCTATAGCTTAGTAAGTAACTACCTTACTTTAGTGCAACATCAAATACTGGTGGTTGGTTTCTCGTTTGGTACAGATGTGGACTATTCTACCTATCTAGGGTGGTTTATAAGAAATTATGGTCACGGTAGGGGTTTAAGTTGGGTTTGCTCCATGAACTGGAGGCATTTTCCCCAATAAGGAACTGGCAGATGAATTTTAGGTACATTAAAGAAATAAATACAGACAACTTGCACAACCTCCGAAACTTGGAAAACCAACACCATGTTTTATTTTTTCTAATCTTCTCTGAGCTCATTTGTTAATAACCCTCATCTTTACTCATTTTTCTGTCTTCCACTAACCCAGTTTTCTACTTGGAATGACTTTCTTTATGACAAAATCCATTTGATTCTTTCTCCCTGTACCTTTTTAGTGTAGCACTGAAGAGAAATTAATTATATTGAACGGTTGTTCTTAAGTTTGCTTCACTTTCCCTCTTCCTGATCATTCGTTTTTCTTCTCAATTTGAACTTTCATTATGGGTGGTAGATCAGGAATTGGAAAGACCTTTGTTCTGAATAACTGGAGTGACCATATTTGCCAATTAGATACTAGAGCAATGGTTGTAAACCTGTCTGAGCGCTAGAAATTTATGGAGAACATTTGGATACACGTATTTTCAAGTATGTACCCAGAGATTCTGGCTTAGTAAGCTCAAAATAGTCCTGTAAATAAGTGCTGGAAATAATTGACAACAGTTTTGTTCTTAAGTCACCTTAAATGAAACTCTAAGGATTTGTTTATAAAGAAACAAAAAAAGATTTTCTGTTCTTCTGGATATGTAACTCTCCAAAGTCTTGTCTTCAGCTAGACTTTTTAGTTGGCTTATAATAAAGAAGAATAGTTTAGGCTAAATTAACATAATTAACTGGACTACTTATGGGTCCATTACTAGATAAATAGTGTTACACTGAGGAAGGTAGAAAATGCAAAGATATTTTTCCTATAAAAAAGATAACAATATATATCAAACAATATATATGTTGGGGCTTATAAATGAGACTTCTCAAGGGCTGAGTGTGGACTGAGGAGAGAAGAGGGCCTCTCTCAGAGCCCTCAGGATTCTAGTCTTTAGCCTTTGCCTAGAGAGGGGGGGTCTTTTGAAAGTGAGATTGTGAAGCAGTTGCTAGAGAATTGGGAAGAAGACAGGGAAGGCCGCATGACAGGGCAAAGCGGACAGTCCTAGGAGGGAATAGTCAAGTGTGTTGAAGCTGCAGTAAGAGGTCAAGTAAAATGAGGATTAGAAAATTGGTTTTACCAGAGCGGCGATGGGGGGGTGGGGGATGGAGATGGGGGGGGATAGTATGGGGGGGAGGAATGGAAGGTTCTCGTATCAAAGAGGCATTTTTCAAACTCCAGTTATTCATCTGTCATCTCATATTTATTTTCTTTCTAATTACCACCTTTTTTTCCACCCTTTTTCTTTAATTTTATAGGTGGTATTCCATGGTTAAAAATAATCAACATTTTATAAAAAGGTGTCTTTAGGATTCATCTCACAGTCATCCCAACTTTCTCCTACCTCTTACTTACCTCACTCCTTACAAACAGTCGTTCTGACCAATGTTTTGCTTATCATTTCATGTTCTTTTTATAAGGTGCCAGAGAAATCTTACTGTGATAACCTTTTTAAAAGTTAAGTGTAATTAACATACGGGTTGTATTAGTTTCAGGTGTATAACATAATGATTCAGCAGTTCTATACATTACTCAGGGCTCATTGTGATAGGTTTAGTCACCGTCTGTAACCAATGTTGTTACCATCTTACTGACTGTATTCCCTGTACTTGTCATCTCTGTGACTTATTTATTTTGTAACTGGAAGTTTGTACGTCTTAATCCCCTTCATCTATTTCACCCTCTTCCCCCGCCCACCTCCCCTCTGGCAACCACCAGGTTGTTCTGTGTATTTAAAAGTCTGTATTTTTGTTTGTCCCTTTTTTTCTTTCTTTGCTTCTTAAATTCCACATGGATGCCCTAGAGGGTATAATGCTAAGTGAAATTAGACAGAGAAAGACAAATACCATATGATATCACAGTGGCTTTCTTTTTTCAAAGATTTTATTTATTTGAAAGAGAAAGAGAGAACACACTCTAGTGGAGAGGAGGGGCAGTGGGAGAGAGAGAAGCAGGCTTCCGCTGAATAGGGAGCCCAATGTGGGGCTCGATCCCAGGGCTCTGGGATTGTGACCTGGGCCGAAGGCAGACACTTAACAGAAACATTCAGGCACCCCTCACTGTTGCTTTTTAATCCTTATGAAAATCCCATTCTCTCTAAAATCCCAGAGAATAGTAATGTAGTGTAGTGGGTACTAGGCTCTCAACCCAGAATTGAGAGGGCCTTGAATCTGCTGTGTGACTATGATTAAACTGCCCAAGCATGTGTCCCCATATAGACTGTGGCCTGAGCACTAAAGTTTATATTTTATTAATTCATCTTTCTATAGAAAGAAATATATATATATGTTAATCCTGGAACATAAACAGTTAACCATTAATGTGTGGTTGAATTTGTGTACATTAAGTGTGGGTTTTAAGGACAAAAATTTCTACGATGTCTATGATGTCTTAGCCCTCACAAATATTATTTTGTAGCCTCTACAAAATAGTTTTGTAGCTCAAATACTCCAGCACTTGAACTTGAATTTTCTTTGGTTTCCTTCATTCCCAGTGTTCACTGGATCTTCTTGAGATTGTGGAGACCTTAGATCCTGATCTAGACTCCCTTTTAGCTCTTTGGTTCATGTCCTACAAGAGTGGAAGGGGATACAGGAACATCAAGGAGTTTCTGAACAACATGTGACTGAGATGTTTGCTTTTGATGTTGGAAAGGGTTAAGGTGCAGGAAAAGTTACAATCTGAGAGAGATCAGCAGACAAGTTGGAAAGGGTCCTGGAAATGGAAAAAACCCTGGATATAGATTGATGGTTCTCTAAAGCCTACTACTATCTCCAGTTCTCCCATATAGTAGAGGGTATGAGTCTGGCCAGCCCTGTAAACACCAGCTCTGTAAGTGCTGTGGTGACTTCAGGACTCATCGGGCTAAAGCCCAGCCTGTTACAGATCCAGGCTTACTTGAGAAACTGAAATCCAAGTATCCGAGTTGTTACCACTCAATTATATGACAAATAATGTGTCCTGGGTAGGCTGAAGGCCCCACAGGAGACACCTCCTACTCCGCAGTGGGAGTTCGAGGCAGCAGTGCAGTTTGGCAAGGAGGGGCAGAGTTGGAGATTTACATAATTGACCTTATGGAACAGAGATTAAGAGACACATTAGACTTGAACTTGGATGCTAACTAATAATGACCAGATATGTAAAAGAAAGATGAAGTGGCCATGGTGCATTATCACCCAGGTCATGCCCCCTTCACCACTGTCTAATGAGAAGGTCTTTCCTAAGTAGAACTGTAAACTGAGATAGATCCATTGTTCCCATAAATTAAATAGTGGAATCACGCATTCTTGGTTTATTATGTACCACAGTTAAAGAGATAAGGTCAGAAGCGCTCAGACTTTCCCTACAAGTTATAATTAGATTTAGATGCTGGCATCATTGGAGTGTGGTTTTGCCCCCTCGGAAAGCTGACAAGTTTACCCCACCCAGACTTTATTGGATCAGTTGCCCAGATTGGCTGTAGGGGGTTCATATTCCAATTTAGCTTTGACTTTAACAAACTACACATGTACCATGTGGCAGCACACTCATACATACCGTCTGCTCTCCACCTGAGGCCTTAGTGAGTATAAATGTCTGCTAACCCTAGCATATCTCAGACCATTAATGTACAGTGGTTGACGAGCAGGTATTCCTAGTTTATGGGAGAATTGAGCCTGGAAGGTTGGGAGCCAATACTAGTGGCTGGGATATGGAGTGGTGATCAGGTACATAGATAGAACTTTTACCTCCTGGGAAAGACCTGGCTGGCTCAGTCAGTAGAGCATGCAGTTCTTGATCTTGGGGTCATAAGTTCAAGCCCCATGTTGGGTATAGAGCTTATCTTAAAAAAAAAAAAAAAAGAAAAAAAAAAGAAATTTTACCTCCTGCTTTAAGTATGTTATGTATGCTGAGATAAAAATTTATTACAACTGAATCCTGTAATAGCATGAAATTTAAAAAAAAAAAATTACCTTTTAATGTGAGTTCCAGGTCGAGACAATGAAAACACCTGGAGAAACAAAACTCCTGCAATTTTCTGGCCTTCTTTGCCTTCTTGCCATTGTGCTACGTTTAACACAATGCCACCAGGGGGATGTTCTCTGTGGAAATCTCCAGGATGTTTTAAATACATATGAAACATCTATAAAAATACTTAGTGGATAGGCAAAAATTTGGTAGGTGTTGCGCTAATAACTGCAGTTTGGAAAGCTGTCACTTACATGATAAAGTATTTAAAAAATGCAATAGACCTTAAAAAATGCAAGTTGTCATTATTCTTTGAATGGTGTTTAATAAGTGATGGCTTTCTTTATTAATAAGCAACATGATCCAGAGCAATGTCACCGTTAACCAAGAGACAATAAAACTTTACTTATTTATTTACTTACCTTACTTTTGAAAGATTTTATTTATTTGACAGAGAGCAACACACAAAGAGTGGGAACAGAAGCAGGGGGAGAGGGAGAAACAGGCTCCCTGCTGAGCAGGGAGCCCCACGTGGGGCTCGATCCGGGGACTCAGGGATCATGACCTGAGCTGATGGCAGATGCTTTATGACTGAGCCACCCAGGTGCCCTGAGACAGTAAAACTTTATTAACATGGAGCAAGGTACCTGAAAATGTCTTGTAATATACCTTAAAATAAAATCGGTGACATACTAGGCTAGTGAATATAGAATTTGATTAGATACCTTCATGAGGGGTGCCTGGTTGGCTCAGTTGTTAAGCATCTGTCTTCAGCTCAGGTCACGATCCTAGGGTCCTGGGATTGAGCCCCACATCTGGCTCCATGCTTAGTGGGGAGCCTGCTTCTCCCTCTTCCTCTACCTGCTACTATGCTTGCATGTGTTCTCTCTCACTCTCTCTCTGTTAAATAAAGAAATAAAAATTCTTTAAAAAATACTTTGATAAGCAAACCTGAATTACCATGAAAATATACTATACTAGGGTCCCAGATTCTTTTCATGTTTAACCACCAAGGCAGTTAACCAAAGAGAATTTCATTAGCTTGCATTCTCTGATACTTGTTTTGGTTCTCATTTTCTTTTGAGAAGAAAATTCTCAAGGAAATCAACAGGGGCAGTTATGTATGTCTTGAAGACAGAAGAGATACTCCTTTCACAGCTGACCAAGGTGCTTGGAGTTGGGGGAATGAATTGGGTGATTTTTTTATGGTGAGTGGAGCATCCTATCTAAGTTTGTTATTGTACAGATTCAAAAACCTTTTCAAGTCTCTTAAAAGACTCAAATTCTCTTACCCTTTGTTTTTATGAAAAGCACATGACAGAAAACATCTGAGAGGGTGTGAGAAGGGAATTGAGGAACCCAACTTCCCCATCTCCTCTGTGTTGGTGTGAAAGAGACCAGAAATGTCCTTTGCAGGTCCTTCTTGTTCCTACAATAGAAGCAGTTCAGCTTATAGGTGGGTGAGGTTTCTCCCCCACCCCACTTTGAGTTATAATTGTTGTAGTATAATTATAAAACTATACATCCCCCTGCATCTATCTATCTTTCTTTCTTTCTTTCTTTCTTTCTTTCTTTCTTTCTTTCTTTCTTTCTTTCTTTTTTTTGCTTCTATCGGAGCTGCTAAATGTCTTAAAGAAAAGTATCCACAACAGGCTTTGCTGTCACAGAGCACTTATATCTGTGTTTCTCCATTTATGAAAGGGGGAGTGTTGCTTGGTAGCAGTGGCGGCTGTGGGTGTTCGAAGGCAGATGGGGGACTGCCGGGCTGCAGCTGCAGTCTTGCAAATATTGTTAAAATAAACTTCCATTGCAAACTGAGTGGTCAAATAGAGAGTGTCGTTATGATGAAGCAGAGTTGAAAGTCTAATGTGAGAAAAAGCAGAACTATTTATCTGAGCCTTGGAAACGTCTATTCTGAGTAGTGTCAGTGAGGTTTCATAGTAGAAATCCAGTGGATTATGACCTTAAGAGGCCTCTAGGAAGTGATTGGGATAAATGTCACTAGTAGAATATTTTGATGAAAGAGAAAGCAGTTCCATTTTTTATTCTAAGAAGGTTTCATTTCATAGACTAATTTTATACAACCTTGAAATATATGTCTCACTTATTTAAAGGTGCATTTTGCCTGTATTTGCTGATTTACAACAAAGTCTCATGTGTATATAAGGTTTGGTTGTGATAAAATTGCATATTCAAAGTTACTTGGGCCTACCATAGACACTACAATCATGGTTTTCATAAAAACTGTAATGGAGGGGCACCTGGGTAGCACAGTTGGTTAAGCATCTGACTCTTGCTTTTGGCTCAGGTCATGATCTCAGGGTCCTGAGTTAGAGCCCTGAGTCAGGCTCCATGCTGAGCATGGAGTCTGCTTAAGATTCTCTTCTCCATCTTCTTCCTTTGCCCCTCCCTTCACGTGCATGCACACACTCTCTCTCTCAAAAAAACAAAACAAAACACTACAAAGGAGCCAAATGAATAAACAGATGGTTGTTATCAGAGGAGTTGTGGAAACTTCTGGAGAGTTGTCTTCTAGTGTAATTGAGTTAGATGAATATTTATAATAAAATATATTATTCATTATAATTATATTCTAATTTTTCCTTTTTAATTAGACATAATATTTATTTTGAAATTATATGTGGGGTAGTGTTTATCATGTGTGTTCATTTCAAGGAAGTCAAGAGGGCATTACAAAATTTTGTATAAAAAGGAGGACTCTTGCGATCTACTTATCTTGGTAATAGTTAACTTGGACTTCTTCTTCTTTTTTTTTTTTTAAAGATTTTATTTATTTATTGGACAGACAGAGATCACAAGTAGGCAGAGAGGCAGGCGGGCAGGGGGAGGAGGCTCCCTGTTGAGCAGAGAGCCCGATGCAGGCTCTATCCCAGGACTCTGGGATTAGCTGAGCAGAGAGCCCGAGGACCCTGGGATCGTGACCTGAGCCAAAGGCAGAGGCTTTACCCCACTGAGCCACCCAGGCACCCTTTAACTTGAACTTCTTAAATTGTTTAACTTTATACATTCAACAGAGTTTCTTTTATTTTTTTAAAGTTAAGTCTGTTATTATTATTTGTAGTACTTATGTTCTGTAAAGTTGCTGCAAACAGTATTAGTTAATAGTGAATTTATTGTTCCTAGGGGAAATAGTTCCTGTAAGCCTCTGGTCATAATATTTTCATCAGTCAATCAGTATATAACTTATCCTGTGTGCATCTCTGTTTAAAGACACCTTAATACTGTTGCTCCCTTGATGTTGAAGTCACAGCCAATGCTAGGAAGTTTCTTAGAAGTACATTAATGGAGATGAAGAATGCTTTCAATGGGTTAATTTGGAGACCTGACTCAGTGAGAAGAATCAGTGACCCTGACCTTAGATTAGTAGAAATTACCCACACCCAAAAATAAACAGAAAAAGAGAGTGGATAAAATAGAGAGCAAGGTTTTAAAGACTTTTTGAATAATACCAATAGTCTAATGTCTGTGTGATGGGACTGTAGAAGAAGAGAGTATAGAGTAAGAAGAAATATTTGAAGAGATAATGGCCAGAATTTTCAAAATAAACAAAATAAATTAAATTATGGTTCTACGAAGCTCAGACATTCCCAAGTAGGATAAATATTAAGAAAATTCACCTAGGCAAAGGGTAAATGAAAAAAAATTGAAGGTGGAAAAAATGATAAATGACAGATCTAGCAACAAAGTTAAGAATTTCAGCAGAACTTTCATCAGATACTGTGCAAAAGTATAAAGTAGAGTGTATATCTTTTAAAGTATTGGACAGAATACAACCTGTCAATCTAAAATTCTATACTCATTAAAAATAACTTTCAAAAATAAAGGCAAAAAAAAAACTTTTTAAGAAAAGTAAAAACTGTGAGGATTCATTACCAGCAGACCTGTGGTATAATGTGTTAAAAGAAGTCCTTCAAACACAAGGAACATGATACCGGACAGAAACTTGGACCCACATAGAGAAATGAGCCATTGAGAATATCAGAAACTGAAAGACTCCAGGTACCTCTAGGGACTGGAGTTTTCAGTGCCATCAGATCAGGAGATTTGTTTGAGGGTATGAAAGAGGAATAGATCTTCTCCCTAATAGTACAGCCAGCCACTTACTTTCTACTCTTCCTTTTCAGGAAGAAAGAAAGAGTCTTACTACCTAAAGAATTTGGGGAAAACCAGATATGTGCATACTGAATAGTAAGATTACAAATCCTGCCCTCATCCTCATGTTCCTAATGGGAGGAGGGTTCTTCTCTGAGAAACTTTCCAATTCAGAGGACAATTCTAGCTGATATTTGGAAACAGGCAATTAGTTGGATTTTCACTTTGTTAACCCACCTTTAGATCACATTTCAATCAACTTTATGGAAATATACTAAATAATAGTATATTATGAATAGGCTAAATTGTATCCCTTCCCCTCAAATTCATATGTTGAAGCCTTAACTCCCAGCATTTTAGAATTTGACTCTCTCTCTCTTTTTTTAAGATTTTAGTTATTTGAGAGAGAGAAGAGTGTGCACGAGCAGGGGGAGGGGTAGAGAGAGAGGGGGAAGCAGGCTCCCCACTGAGCAGGAAGCCCAATGTGGGATTCAATTCCAGGACCCTGAGATCATGCCCTGAGCCAAAGGCAGATGCTTAACCAACTGAGCCACCCAGGTGCCCTACAGAATTTGATTCTATATAGAGATGAAGTGTTTTAAAAGAGGTAATTAAGTTAAAATGAGGCCATTATGTTGATTCCTAATCTAACTGGTATTCTTATAATAGGAAATTTGGACACAAAAGAGATACCAAGTGTACACATGTGTACACCCACACAAACACACACAAACAGAGGAAAGATCTTGTGAGACACAGATAGAAGGTGTATAAGCCAAGGAGAGAGGCTTCAGAAGGAACCAGACAAGCCAGCACTTTAATCTTAAACTTCTAGCACCCAGAACTGTAAGAAAATAAATTTCTCTTGTTTAAGTCACCAGTCTTAAAAATGTAGAGCTAAACATCAATGATAGATAATCAGACAAACAAATAAACAAATAATGGCAGTAGAAGAGAATGGAGATAATGCAGAAAGGAGAAGGAAATAATCTAAAAATATGATAAGTAATATAAGAGAAGACATTGTATCTATGAACAAGAATAAGGTGTTCTAATAAATACTCAAGAGTACAAGTAAGAGCTTTTGGACAGTAAAAATGGTGGAGGAGGGGCACCTGGGTGGCTCAGTGGGTTGAAGCCTCTGCCTTCGGCTCAGGTCATGATCCCAGGGGCCTGGGATCGAGCCCCACATTGGGCTTTCTGCTCAGTGGGGAGCCTACTTCCTCCTCTCTCTGCCTGCCTCTCTGCTTACTTGTGATTGCTGTCAAATAAATAAATAAAATCTCAAAAAAAAAATGGTAGAGGATATTTCAAAATTCAATGAGTTTTTCAAGACAGCATTAAGGAAATCTTCCCTCAAAATGGAGGAAGTAAATTATGGAAGCTAAGAGGGAAAAAAATGGAAGATAATCCAGGAAGTCCAACATCCAACTAATAGGAGTTCAGAAAATTAGTGAACAATGGTATGGAAGGAGAAATTAGCAAATAAATAATACAAGGAAATTGTCCTAAAATTAAAACATGTGAATGTTGAGACAGAAAGATTTTTTTGTTTTTGTTTTTTAAAGATTTTATTCATTTATTCGACAGACAGAGGTCACAAGTAGGCAGAGAGAGGCAGGCAGAGAGAGGGGAGGAAGCAGGCTCCCTGCAGAGCAGAGAGCCCGACGTGGGGCTCGATCCCAGGACCCTGGGACCATGATCTGAGCCAATGGCAGAGGCCCCAACCCACTGAGCCACGCAGGTGCCCCGAGACAGAAAGGTTTTTTTAAGTGCACTATAGAAAAAAGTTTCAATAAGGCATATCATTGTGAAATTCCAAAACATCAGAGATTAAAAAAAGAACTTGGAACATTTTGGGGGGAAGAAAACTATATCAATGGTTTGGAATTGTAGTACCAACTTTCTCAGCTATAACAAAGAAAGTTCAAAACATAATAGAACGTGTCTTAACAATCGTGAGAGAAAATAATTTCCATCTTTGAATTCTACACCAAAACTGTCAGTCACATGTGTGAATAGATTATAGATATTTTCATATATGCAGTATTTTAAAGATATTTTTCCTCTGCCCTTTCTGAGGAAGCTACTGGAGCTGTGTACTACAAAACTAAGAGAATTAATATAGAAGGAGGAATGTATGGAATCCAGGAATGGGATTCAGCAGACAGAGGTAAAGAAAATTCCCAGAATGATAGTGAAGGTTAGGAAAGTAGTTGGCTAAATGCCTATAGAGTGTGCAGTCAAGATTAGGAGATTTTAGGAGTGTGTCTAAGGAAAACAATTGAGCATGAAACTGGTATATTATTTGATGTCTTGCACTCGAGTAAGGGAAGTTTATATTTCTTTTGGATGTCTAGTGCTGAGATGTTTAAAAATACACAAAAAAAGTTATCTAAAAAACAAAAGCAATGATTAACTTTAGAGTTAACACAAAAAAATAAATTGTAATGACATACACAAAGTGACTCAGGCATAAACAGCTTTTAAGTAACAACAACAACAACAACAATAATAAATACTGAATATTGATTTTGGCCAACACGTGAGGAGTGGTGTATGTGTGTGTGTAATGCTCGAAAAGTAGGTGGGAAGGGGGCAGGAATCAAGAGTGTGGAGAAGTGGGAAAAGGATTACTATGTTATAAGCCAAATCTAAAAGTAATAGTTGACTTTACAAGAACATATTTTATTATAAGAATAATTACTGTAGAAAATAAATAATAGGGGCGCCTGGGTGGCTCAGTGGGTTGAGGCCTCTGCCTTCGGCTCGGGTCATGATCCCAGGGTCCTGGGATCGAGCCCCACATCGGGCTCTCTGCTCAGCGGGGAGCCTGCTTCCTCCTCTCTCTCTGCCTGCCTCTCAGCCTACTTGTAATCTCTGCCTGTCAAATAAATAAATAAAATCTTTAAAAAAAAAAAGAAAATAAATAATATGAGCAAGAAGGAAATAAAAAAAATTTTTAGCTCAATTTAAATGACTGCTCTTAAGCACTTCTTGTTAGGACAGAGATGTTTGATCTTAATTTTGCCAGCTTACTTTTCTATACATTTTGTTTCCAGTGCTTCCTTTGTTTTCTGGTTTTTGTTTTAAGATGCACATTTTTCTTATTTCTTAGTTACACTTTATACTGATCTTTAAAAATTTAAATTATGTAAATGTAATTATTTTTTAATTAGGTGGAGACTATCTGTTACAGAATGCAGGAGTATTAGTATACTTTGAAAGGGGTTAGAATATGTCCCCCCGAAAATATGTTGCTTTTGGCATAAGGATTATTTTGAGCTAAAGGCAACTGAGAAATAGCAGATATAGCAGGAGCTCTCTGCCTTCTCCCCTTTCATCCTAAAAACAGGGCATATATTTTTCTTTGAAAAGTGAAATGAGCATCCTTTTGTAAAGGTGCCCCCTTTCCTGTACCAAGAAGAGAACAGTTCTTTTCACAGGAGAGGATTTGAGTTTGGATAGCAAACCTTACGAAATAGACTATGTCTATCATAAGTTTCCAAGTCATCATCACCTGTAGGAGCCCAACCCTCCTTTATATTTAGTCACTTCACAATTTATTGCTTTTTGCTAAAATGGTTTATAAGCCCCCAGGTTGAAAATCTTTTTGGGTTTTCACTGCTGTTCTGTGATTTCCCGGTGCATTTAAAGACATCAAAAACAAAATTGTGTGCCATTTCTCCTGGTAATATGTCTTCTGTCAGTTTAATTTGTAGTCTCCAGCTTAAGAACCTAAGAGAGTAGAGAAAAAAACTTTTCCTCTCCAACAACCTCAATTTCTCTTTTCCTTTATTTCCCTCTCATCTTTTAAATTTTTATTTGCTGCATTAAAAGATAATTTTCAGAAAATGGTAAAATCATTTTTTATACAGATTTAAGAATAAACATGTTTTAAAGAATTTGATTTACTCATGTTCGGGAACCAGATAACAATTTCAGAGGAAGTCAGAACAGCACAGGTTTATGTGAGGTTAAGAAATATTGAATGACTTGCAAATGGAAGCAACGCTTGTTTGCTGCAGAGGGTAGGAAGTCAATTTAAAAACTATCAGTCAGCTCAGAATTTACATATATATCACTTAACTATAATTTACAAAGAGTTACGAAATAGCTGAAAGCCAATAACAGAACTAGAACTCATTAACCTAGAAGGTTAATTATGCTATGTAAAATGCATAATTTCCATTGAAACACAAATTTTTTTTATTTTATGTTATTTTATTTTTAAAACATGTTTATGACATATTATGTAATATCAAGAGCTGCTTAGTCTTCATTCTCTATATCAAGGGTTAAGAAAATTCTTCTTCAAAGGGCCAGATAGCAGGTATTTTAGGTTATGTGGGACACATGCAATGTACTGTTTGAGATGGAGAACGTACCAGATAGATTTTATTATTTTCATTTTCTTCTACAACCCTTTACAAAGTGAAAACCATTATTAGCTTGGGGGTTGTATAGAGACAGGCTGTGGATCGTATTTTGCTGACCTCTGCTGTGTGCAAATGATTAGAAGTTTGTACCAGTCTTCTCATGCCACCAATTTCTAATTCTTGAGATCTTTGCTTTGATAAATCTCTTGGCAGACTGGCATTCATTATCAAGTATGCATAAGCACAAGCACATTTTTCCTGAGAAAGCTCATTAGTGCAATGTAGTTATTTTCCATTAGTCTCTGCATGTTCCTCAATGCTTTTATGTGGATTAGTGGCACACCAAGGGCAGGGCAGTGGGAGTGCTATGCATTGGGTACAGACTATGCAGAGTTGCTTTGTCTACAGAAAGCTTTAAAATAATAATAAGGTTGAATAAAAGTTGGTCTATCCAAGTTCATTTCAATAGTAAATTC
Organism: Mustela putorius furo; assembly: GCF_011764305.1. Taxonomy (NCBI): domain Eukaryota; kingdom Metazoa; phylum Chordata; class Mammalia; order Carnivora; family Mustelidae; genus Mustela; species Mustela putorius. The sequence goes on from NW_025421998.1 coordinate 37,949,376, forward strand.
AACTTCTGCTTCCATACATGATATACTAACAAAGTTTACATTTACCCTCCTCCTTGAAGAAAGAGAAAAATGGACAAATTGTATGAAACAATGGCAGTGAACACCAGTGATCCTTGAGACATGGGAACAAAACAGCCCAGCTTCACTCGTGAAGAGTGTCCAGACCACAGTGCAGTTAAGTGGAAAGCAGGCAGAGCTTGTCGCTATCACTGAGCTGAGGGCCTGGGAAAGCTAAGATAGCTAGAGTTTACAGGGCAGAGTGCTGATGAAGAAATTGCTGCACAGGGAGAGAACTCTAGAGATTTCCAGAGGCTCTGGTACAAGAATTGAGTTGAATACTGATCAGCGCATGCATGTGAGTGAACTACCCAAAGTAGAAGAGGATACAGTGCTCAGATGTCACCTCCGGTGTTGAATCATGCTTATTTCCAGCAGCTAGAGTAGAAAACATCCAAATTCTGTAGGTATTGGTTAGAGTATCAAAGAAGGGTCCCACCTCCTGAGAGAACAAAAAATTTTAAAAAGTAAAATTAAACTAAACCTAAACTAAATAGAATGGATTCCTTCTTAACCTTAAAATCAAGACCTGAATGGAATGGTTTCCAAATAACTTAATCATATTCCAGAAAAAAACTCAAGAATATTTGTGGACATACAAAAATATCCAGGACCCAAGAACCTGATTCACAGTATCCGGCATTCAATTAGAAATTCCCAAGTATACAAAAAGAAGCAGAGAAAATAGCATAAGAAAGAGGAAAAAAAAAAAAACCAACTCTTACTCTGAAATGACACAAATGGTAGAATTAGTGCACAAATATATTAAAATAGTTGTTTGGACCTGTTTTCCCTGTGTTTGAGATGCTACAGAGCAGATTGAAAGGATGAGGTAGAGACATGGAACTGGTAAAAGCAACGTTATGCAGTAAACTTCTAGAGATAAGCAATGTACTGTTTGAGATGGAGAACGTACCAGATAGATTTAGCTGCACGTGAGCTAGCTGATGAGTAAAGAGAATGAAATTGAAGACATAGCAATGGAAACTCTCCAAAATGAAACTGACAGAGAAAAGACTGGGGAAAGGAAACCTCTGAAAGGTGCATTAGTAAACTGAAAAATAACTTTAGTGGCCAAATATATGTGTAGTGACATCAGTCAGTGGCAAACATTGGTCAGAATCAAATTTTTCAGAAACTAGCAAAAGGTAATAAACCAAAGGCTTGCAGCAGTCATAAAAGCATTTAATCAAGGCAAGCAACTGAATCTTAGTAAGAATAGCAAGCTTTGTGGTGTTTAACTTGCTCTCTTACCCCTTCCCCTAATCCCCCACAACCAGCTGCCTTGAATTTCAGGACCCTGGCATCCACTAGAGGAGGAAAAAGGTGTTGGGAGATCTAACACCATTTCCACGGAATTGTCATTATTTGACCTGTCCAGTGATCCTCTGGAAGACACTGCTCATGAAGATTTTCTTGATTTGTCCTGACTCAGTGCTCTTTGAATGCAAGCAGTCTCTTTTGTTTTGTTTTTGTTTAAGTGGGGGAGGGGTGAGGGGGGTGGGTAATATTGTTACAAACAAATGATTGTTAAACATTCCTGGGCCTGAAGTGGTAGATATAGGAACAAATGGTAGGCTAACCAAAAAGGTAACCTGGGGAATAAGCTGTTCATAGGGGACTTTGAAGATGCTCTGACATAATCCTGGGAATCTAGAAGCCTGTGCAAAAGTGTAGGGCAGTGAACATGCTCAGGAAATACCTGTGACAACCCTTTGCTCTCACCTTTGGCTGGCCTTGAGGCTCTGTGCAAGCTGGAAGTGAAGGCTAAGGTAGAGTTGTCTGCTGCCTAGTGGGTGTTGAAGGTGTGCTCCAACACACACAGAGCTCTGCTACAAAAACTGGGAGATTTACTGGTTCCAGGTGGTTAAAGAAATCTTGTCTAAATTATTAGCTGTGCATTTTTTGGGCACTAATTGTGCTGAGCATCAGAAGCCAAAAGACCAAGAGTGCCACTTACTCCTTTGGCTGGCTGTGCAGAGCTCTGCCTGGTGCACACAGAGCATGCTTTACCCTAAACTGGTGGTACTGAGGGAAGAGCCTCTGCAAATACTGCATCTGTCCATCAGCTGAACAAGTGAGGAGGGGGAATGAGCTCTAGGGTGAGGACGGTTAAAAACCGGACATTTCATTTAAATTGAACGCCAAAGAGTAGCATGACTGATTCATGCTAAAAAGCAATTACCTACTTTGGTTATGTCATGATGTGCTTTTTAAAAAAGATTTTATTTATTTATTTATTTGACAGGCAGAGATCACAAGTAGGCAGAGAGGCAGGCAGAGAGAGGAGAAAGCAGGTCTCCCGCTGAGCAGAGAGCCCAATGAGGGGCTCTATCCCAGAGCCCTAGGATAATGACCTGAGCCGAAGGCAGAGGCTTTAACCCACTGAGCCACCCAGGCGCTCCTGTCATGATGTGTTTTTTTTTTGTTTGTTTGTTTTTTATTCATATGATAGATGGAGATCAGAAGCAGGCAAAGGAGCAGGCAGAGAGAGAGGAGGAAGCAGGCTCCCTGCCGAGCAGAGAGCCTGATGCAGGGCTCGATCCCAGGATCCTGGGATCATGACCTGAGCCGAAGGCAGAGGCTTTAACCCCCTGAGCCACCCAGGCGCCCCATGATGTGCTTTTTAAAAAAACTTTGTTTATAACCTTTGTTCTTCTGTCTGTCGTGAAAGCACTGTCGTGAAACTAGGGAAATAGACTACAAGCACTATGTAATTATTCCCATCAAGTTTTTTCTTTACTGACTTAAACTATAAAGCACTTTGAACATAATAGAAAATATACGCTGTGATACCCCCCACTCAGTTTTGTAAAATTTTAATGTTTTACCATATTTACTTTGTATTTGTCCATTAAAAAATAGAATATTACAGACTCAGTCAGTGTCTGCAGTGTCCATCACTATGTAAAATCATTTCGCAGTCCTCTCTAGCAGTCCTCATGTTCTGGATTTGGTGCTTTGAGTTGCGAAACATTTTTATTCTTCTAAAATATATAGGTAAATATAATATTTTTATTTGATGTGTTTAGGCTACATGTAAACAGTATCAACTAAAAGCACTCTTTGGTAGCTTTCTTTTTTCTCAACTTAAAGATGTTGAGATTGGTCTTTGTTGATCCTAGAGCCCTCGCCCCCATGTATTTTACTATGTGACTCTCCCAGAGTTTATTTGCTTTCTTGCTGTGGCCATTACAATTACTTACAGTTTTATCACTCACACCAGCATACATCCTTGTATGTGTCTGCATATGCACAGGAACAATGTTTTTCCAGGCTGGGTTTCTCCGTGTGGACTGGCTGGGTTGTAGGAAATGTATCCATAACTTTATATCTGAAAGTAGTCTGTTGCCAAGGTGCGTTTCAGAGGGTGATGCTGACTCTTCCATTCTTTACCGGTTCCTGTTCCTCCTCATTCTCACCAATACGTGGCCTAGCTGATGGATTTAAAAGGGAACTCATTGTTTTAATTTATATTTTTCTGACTACAAGTAAAGTAGGATCCCTTTTGTGTTTGTTGGCCATTAGATTTTCTTTTTCTATGAGTTGTGTCTTCATATCTTACCCCATTATTCTACTTGTTTGATTTTCATTTTTATTAACTATTTTGAGTTTTAATAATATATATTGAATACTGACTTATTGGTATGTTTTCCCAGTTTATAACTTACATTTTTCATTCTGTGTATGGTATTTTAAAAATACAGAAGTTTTGAGTTTTAGTTTAGTCCTAATGGCTAATATGTTGTATCTTCTTTTTCTATAGTTTTTAGAAAACTTCTCATGTCATAAGTATCTCTTTTTTTGTATTTTCATCTAAAAATTTAAGAGTTTGCTTTTCACCATATGTCTTTAATCCACTTGGAATTTTTGGAATTTATTTTACATACAATATTAGGTAGGGATAGAAGTAATCTATTTTTTTCCTCTCTTTTTCATGTAAGTAACCAAATGGTTTCCTCAACTTATTTTCTTCAATCTTTTAAAATTTAGAATAGATAAGGCCCAAGTCTTTTTAGTAACTTACTATTGAAATGATAATATAGCCTGTGTTTGCTGTTTCAAAACTGTGATCTATTTTCCTAGTGGTTTGGTTTTTAAAAAATAAATAAAACTTAATTTTTCCTCCAAAAAAACTTGGAAGAGATTTAGATTTGCAGGAAACTTGCAGAGATAGTACAGAGAATTTCTGTGTGCTTTATACCCTGATCCCAGATTGTTAACATCTTTGTGTGGCTTTAAAAATATACCAGAGGTATAGAAAGGGACCTTGTCTTTCCATAGCAAAAACATTACAGAAATTCACTTTACAGTTCTTGCCTTTTTAAAAGACAGGATACATATTTTAAGGTGGTTGTATCATAAATATGGACACAAATACAAATACATGTTTTCAGGTATAATATTAAATATCTCTTGCACTGTGTGTGAAATGGATTTGCTGTAATGTTTTTTCCGACTACATTCCACAGAACCATCCAGATTGTATTGTACTAACTCAATGGGAAGTGGGGGGAAAGGAGGGAGTTATGGGAATTTGGACATCTGGGTATCATGGAAAGCTACAGACTGTAACAAAGGTTAGAGATTGCTGGATGTATTCTCTGCTTTCTGCTTTCAGGACAGGTATGGATCTGTTGATACAGAGTCAGGCTGAGAAAACACTGGTGCTCAGTATTTGTAAACATTCCCTTAAGTGAAAGCCTATAGGGCTTGTTTGTTTGTCCGTTTGGGTATGTGTTTTCTAAGCTGAAAGTTTAGAAGAATTGTGGTGTAGCAAGAAATAGGCTCCTTGGTTCTAGCAGAAGTCTATCCTGTGTAATAAGCATGCGTGCCTCCTGCTAGGGAAATTTGGGGCTGTTGGAATCTAAACTGTGATATTTGGCATTTCTTTCTTTTCTGTGTGGTCACTTTGTTTCTAATAATAATCTATATTTTGGCTAAATAAGCTTGAAACCTTATATAATCATATGGCATGTGCAGGTTTTTTTAGGGGGGATTGGAGGTTTTCTTGCTACCATCTCATAGTGTGCCTGAAATGATTTCTTCATGAACTACCTTTGAGATAATTTACAGATGTCAGCAATAAAGCGTAAGAATCCCAGAACACCGTTCCTCTATGTTTTAATTACTTGTGTATGTGTGTGTGTGTGTGTGTGTGTGTACTGGCCTCCATCCTGTTTTATCTGAGAAGGGATAACCTAATATTGTTATCATTAATTAGTCAGTGAAAAAGGAACTTAACGATAAACCAATAACAATAACAATGACTACAATAATAATATTAAAAGTAACAGGAGTTAACCTGAAGTGTGTAATCCCATTTAGGACAACAGAGTGTTCCATACTATAATTCAGGAAATACAATCTTGTAAAGATCAGCTGTGGTTTCCTTAATGCCTCTGAATGTCCCTCTCATTTCATTTTCATTCTTGTACATGCATATGAGCAGATTCTACCTTCATTTTCTTACTGTTGGACACTTCCAGATCTGTTTGCAGAGAGGCTGAAGATGCTTATTCTGGGTATAATTGGCAGTATGTGTTAGAATTCCATAGATGGGAGGGATCTGTTGCCTAGAATCTGACCTTTCCAGGGGGTTCGAATTCAGGAATATGGAGGAGGTTCCTGATCTTGGCTGTGATTCTCAGTTGAATTCCTTTGGAAATTAGAAAAAGTTAGAGTATTATAGTGGAAGGCTTTCAGGAAACAACTAGAACATGTGGAATCATTTGGTAATAATGGAAGATATGGGAAGAATACTGGTCAACTTGGGTAAATGGTGGCTTGTTTCAGCCTGTTTTCTTCAGCCAAAAGATGTTTGAATAATTCTGCAGCATTTACCACTGTATGGTTTGTTGATATAAGAAGTTGATTGAGCATCATCAGGAGCCCTGTGTAGACAGTCCTAAACATTAGACCAGGAAGCTAATAATTTCTCCTAAAACCTGCCCCTAGTCTTGTTGCACTAGGACAAGCATTTCTTTTGCCCACCCTTCTACTGGACTTCACTAGTAAAATATACATATTAGTATTTGGAGACTCAAGAAGCCTCATATAATACATTTGAACTTTAGTTCAAGAGCCATGAAAAGAACATCAAGGAAAGAGTGAACATAACTTATAAAGTAGTTGATACTTTAGACATAAAGTCAGTGAAATTCATGAAAATGCTATTTCAGTTCAGAAAAAAGAGTTTAGAGTACGGGAGGGTCAAAGGTGTAAAGCTGATCCATTTTAAGGCTAATCAAATCATTGTCATTCTGCTCTGTGAAGCTACCTAGTACCCTTATTGTAGTTGTGCTGAAATATGAATCTTCCTTCAGTAACATTTCCTCATCCCCTAGGACATAGAAGTAAACATAATTCAGATGTGAATGGATAGCACCCAGGTGTTTACTTTTGTCTCATTGAGATATTGGTGATGTGTTTTGGATTTCTCTTTCTCTAATCAAATATGCTCTCAGTATTTATCTGAAGGTAAATATTTTACTTCTTAAAATGTAACATTAATTAGAATTAGAAATTTTAGTCTCCTTATTCTAATTTTATTTCAAACTACAAATAAAATAAAATAAATTTCCTTTATTCATAGTGCCATTGAATCCCAAATATGGGCAGTCTCTTTGCTAGAATGTGAGACATGATACTTGAGGGATTTATAGTTTCATGGGAAAAGTGAAACGTAATGAAATATTTACAGTAAAGGGGTAGATGGTCTCATGTATTTGTCTTTCTCATGGAATCCTACTCTTTACGATGGTTATAAGTGTGCTATAACAGATGTCCAAATAAGTTTAGCCAATTTTGAGCTTTATGGGTTTTTTTTGTTCTTGTCATCATTGTTTTGTAATCCCAGGTCTTACCTGCAGCTTTAATCTGATAATACTCACTGTGAATATAGTAACTGATTTTTTTCCCAGATGTATGAAGCCAGGAAAAGTTGTGAGTATTTCCTGGTGTGCCAAGGCCACCAGGGTGTAATATAGAGAAGACTATGGAAGTTGAGTGGAGGAAGCTTCTACCTCTAACTTCAACTAAGTCAGTCAGGAGCGTTCACAAATAAAGTCATGTCTACATTGAATCTTCAAGTTTGTGTTGTTTGTAAGATGGATAAGAGGATCATGAAAGAGAATTCTGGTCATTTTAAATAGTTTGAGATCTTGACTTGAGATTGTTGGAGATACTGATAAGGAGTATGTCAGGGAGAAGATGAGAAGTGAGAATATTAAAAAAATAATCTTATAAGATCTGTTATATTGTTGGAACTCTATCTGGTGGCTTATAAGAAGCCATTGGAGGCTTTAAAAATTAAAACAAAAAAATCTTTTTGGATCTTTAAGCAGAGCAGGGTTCTGATGAAATCCATGTTTTCTTTTCTTTTTTTTCTTTTTAAGATTTTACTTACTTAGTTGACAGAGAGAGACACAGTGAGAGAGGGAACACGAGAAGGGGAGTGGGAGAGGGAGAAGCAGGCTGTTGCCAACCAGGGAGCCCGATGTAGGGCTCGATCCCAGAACCCTGGGGTCATGACCTGAGCTGAAGGCAGATGCCCAACAACTGAGCCACCCAGGTGCCCCGACATCCGTGTTTTCTAAAAGTACTCTAGTGACAATGTAGAGCTATTAAAATGGTACCTGAGTAACACTGAGAACTGATATGTAATAGTCAATGTAATTGATCAATGAGAAGGGTATTTGTCTTTGGAAGAGAAGGTAGAAACTTAGCTATTTAAGAGGGTGGAGTACCCTAGACCTGGTCCTCTGATTCCTACTTTAAAAGAGACTTGAATGGATGGTGGTGCCCTTAGAAGAGCCTACTTTTTTCCCCCACTAAGAGCATGGCATTCTGTACTATATGCTTCCTAACTTTAATTTCGGAAGTCTCATTGAAGTCTGTAAGTACTCAGAAAACATTGTTCAATTAGGGAAACTTTAAAGATAAAAGAGGACAAACTATACCCATGATTGATTGACTAATTGATTGATTTTGGAGGTTTAGAGGATGAACTACACTCAACCTTTTTTTTGGAGGTTTAGAGTTTGAGGAACCTAATCAATAGTATTCTTCCTTTGTGATAAATTCTGAATGACCTGAGCGATAACCTGATAAAAGTTAGAGCTGTGGAGATCAGAGTATCCACTATAAAAAACTGGATATGGAGAGTGTAGTTTAGGTTTGTAGGACTGGTGACCTTCCTGAATCCTGAACTCCAGAATTAGACTTACCCACTCAGTCCCACTGGCACCAGAAAATAGCGGGTCTCTCCACGCAAGAGAATTTTTAAGGGACAGCACTGAGGCATGGACAAGAGTGTGTGCTCTCTGCAGACAGCCTGGTCCTAAAGAGCAGGACAGAATTACACCCACCTAGTTCTTACTCTAAAGGACCAGCATACAGTGCTTTGATGTCCCTTCCCGTGAAATAAAGCCCGGGGAAGAAAGGTGGTTCCATTTTTCCCAAATGGCTCTGTGACGACTGGAGACTGGAAACCATTAAAGGAGCCATATTATGCTCCGCTGAAATAGCAGATTGATTGTAGGTATAGTTTTGGAATTTCAGAGCTGAAAGTGATCTTGAGCCATTTACTTCATTTATTATTCTCATTTTTATAGATGAGGCAGATGTTGGCCTAAAATGGTCAACTTACTTAAGACAACACAAGTGGAAGAGCACATCTTCTGAGTCACCATGTTGACACTATTTGTAAATAGTAATCATAAGGTGTTGCTTTTTAAATAAAAAATTAAGTGAATTTCCTCATTTCCCTTTTTTTGTGCAGTAAAGAAAGATATGGGAATATTAAAGACGATAAAACAAATTCATAATCCAGCTACTTTATTTTTTTATTTTTAACATTTTTTTGAAGATTTTATTTATTTATTTGAATAGAGAGAGAGCAAGGGTGAGCAAGGGCAGAGGCAGAGGGAGAAGCAGACTCCCCACTGAGTAGGGAGCTTTATGTGGGGCTCAATCGTTTAACTCACTGAGCCACCCAGGCGCTCCAATAATCCAGCTACTTTAAAACAACTATTGTCATTTTCACATACTTTCTCTTCCAAAGCTTTTCAACGTGCGACTTAAATGTGAAGCATACCCACGACATCCAAATTGGAATTGTTTTCTGAGGGAGGGCTCACTTTGCTTCATGTGAAACGACTTACTTTGCTACTTGTCTTTTTTTTATAGAGAACCATTTGAAGGAATGCAAGGTAATACCAAGAATACTCTGTAACACATCTGGAAATTATTGTTCCAACATCAGCTTTGGTTAACTGTGATCTTGGATGTGCTTGTCTGAAACTAAAATGAGAGCTGAGACCAGATATGGCAAACGTGTGTTTTTTGCCCTTCTCCTCACCAGATCAGTTAGCAGTGAGCGCACTGAAGTCATGTGGAGGGCGGCTGGACTCAGCTAGCCGGACTGGCCTGGGGAGTCCACCCCAGGAAGGAGGGGGAGTGGCGTCTGTGGCCTTTGTTTGCATGGGGATTTGGGCAGTTGCCAAGATTCTAGCTGCCTGAAAAATTCGGGGACTGAGTACTTTAGAAGCTCATTTTCCTTTGGAATGAAACGAATTTCTAATTTTACTGAGTTTTAGGTAAAGTTGTATTTTTCAGATGGATGAGTATGTGATACCTCTCTCTCTAGAGATGTAGCTCAGGGGACCACTTCTCCTGTTTTCCTGTGATGACAAAATTATTCCACATAAACTTACACACACACAAAGGCATTGCGAATCAAGCCCAGAAAACTTCAACTGAAGCATAGTATTAGCTTTTTGCTCAGCGTGAGTGTGATTTTCCACTGAATAAACCTCTCAGCCAGATGTCTGAAAGAAGAGAATGTACACTTGATTTTCTTGGAGCGTATTCTCAGAATTAAAACCAGAGTATTCTGGTAATTAAGTTCTTTTGAATAGGGATTTGGATCTAGATCTTTGTTATTTTGTTTGAGGATCAAACGGAGTGGAAGTATTTTAGTATTTAAGGTCAAAACTCAGCAAATTATTTTTTTGGTAAATGATACAGTAACTATAAACCATGGTTTCTATACTGTTTGACACATGTATGTTTATTACATAAAAAAAAAAAAGCTGAATGGGATTGTATTTTACATTTCAGATTTATAAAACACAATGTCTTTTTGTTCCTTAGGGTCATCATTACAAACATCAGTTATCACTATATAAATTAATGCTGAAAGTGGTATTAAAATATGTTTAAAGTTTATATAAAGCCAGACAAACAGTTGCCTATTTCCAGGCAACAGTGCATGGAAAGACGTGCTCATTGATTGTTCAAGATTTGGTAATGAGTGTTTTTAAAATAACATTTATTATTTCTCATTTATTTATCAAAGCTCGATATTTTTAAAAAGCCAGAAAAATACAAAGAAAATAAAATAATTTATAATCCTAGTTCTCAGAAATTATGATGTCTGTGTATGTAATGGGGATCACTCCTATTTTGTGTGTATATATACACACAGTTGCTTCTATAATCTTCTCACATGCCACACATTTGGACATTTTTTTGTGTAGGTAAATGACTTTATAGAGCATGACTGTCATGATGCATCTGTGAGAATCAGTGTGTCCCATCTTACGGATACACCATTATATTCATCCTTCTTTTGGACATTTAGATTGCTTTGAATTTTTTTCCTCTTTAAAATAATACAGTGGTGGGGTGCCTGGGTGGTTCAGTGGGTTAAAGCCTCTGCCTTCCACTCAGGGGCCTGGATGGAGCCTCGCATCGTGCTCTCTGCTCAGCAGGGAGCCTGCTTCCCTCTCTCTCTCTGCCTGCCTCTCTGCTTACTTGTGATCTCTGTCTGTCAAATAAATAAATAAAATCTTAAAAAAATAATAATACTGTGATTAGTGTTTTACATAAATATTTTGGTGCACCTGCGATTTCATTAGATTAAATCATTGGAATTTATTAGGTCCTTTGACCTAAGTTTGTAAAGTTTTGAAGATCTTGAGCATGCTGCTCTTCAGAAGGTTATGCTAGTTTCCTTTCTCCACAGTGTATTAACTTGACAGTTTATCTGTCCCATTGCCTGGTTTAAATTCCTCATAAATGAAAAATGACTTATGTCATTTGCATTTTTAAAAGATCTTGTTTATTTATTTATTTGACAGAATGTCATTTGCATTTTTAAAAAAGATTTTATGTATATTTGACAACCCACACAAGCAGAAGGAGTGGCAGGCAGAGGGAGGAGGCAGAAAGAAGCAGGCTCCCCACTGAGCAGGGGTACTGGGATCTTGACCTGAGCAGAAGGCAGAGGCTTACTGAGGTGCTGGCCACCCCCAGTGTTTGCATTTCTTTAGTTGCTATGAAGTTTGAATCCTCCTCTCTACCCCATTTCTTGGTTCTCTGCTGTTGTGGTGTTTATCCTATATAGGGGTGCTTCTTTTGTGCTTTGGTTTTTTAATTTTTATTTTATATATATATTTTTGATTTATTTTAGGGAGAGAACACAAGTTGGGGGAAGGGCATAGGGAAAGGGAGTGAGAGAAGCCGACTTCCCACTGAGCATCTGGCTGGATCTCAGGACCAGGAGATCATGATCTGAGCCAAAATCTAGAATCTGATGCTCAACCCACTGAGCCACCCAGTTGCCCCTCTGCTTTGGTGTTCTTAATAATGCTTCCTCTACTTAAAGCGCTGCAGCAGGAGGTAAAGAGCATGAAGTTTTAATTCATCCAGACCTGGGCTTGGATTTCAGTTGTCACTTACATATTTTCCATGTGTCTTTGGACAGGCTGTCATTCATGAGCCTGAAGTTCACTGAGCTGCAAAATAGAAACATTATTGGGTCTAAATGAGACACTTATTTCAGGAGAGTCACTTAATGGTAGCTACAATTATCTTCTTTTTTCTCATCTCCTTATTATCACCTACCTGTCATTTTCTCTTGAGGTATTTTTGAACCCAAGTGAAGGAAAGGTCTAGGAAAGTCTGCTGTTTGTCTATAAACAGGGAGGGCAGGTTCTCCTCATGGTTCACCTAATGGTCACTGTTGGAATCTTCTTTTTTATTCTTATGATAGCTTACTGCTATCGCAAGCTTATTGATAGACATTTCTGTTATATATATGGTGAGAGAGCCCACAATGGAACAGTGGTGTTTTTTTTTCTTTTTTTTTTTAAATAAGAAGTCATATTAGTAACATAGCTGGTTTTTTTTTTTAAATTTTATTTATTTATTTGACAGAGAGAAATCAGTCATGATGGAGAGGCAGGCAGAGAGAGAGAGAGAGAGGGAAGCAGGCTCCCTGCCGAGCAGAGAGCCCTATGCGGGACTCGATCCCAGGACCCTGAGATCATGACCTGAGCCGAAGGCAGCGGCTTAACCCACTGAGCCACCCAGGCGCCCCGGAACAGTGGTTTTTTGTTTGTTTGTTTCTTCCAAAGTGAAAGGGTGAGGCGCAAGTCTCTAATTCAGCTCATTGTCTCCTACAGCTGAGAAGCTGTATCCCACTCCTGAGTGCTTTGGCTACATCTGGTTGATTCGAAAGAGGCAAACAGCAGTTTGAGTATGTCAGATTTAGGACGTGTGACCTACACATTTCCCTTCCCAGTGCCAGTGCGGCAGGTGGAGATGACACGGGACAGATTTCGGCAGCCTTGAGCTCTTACACACTAGACCGTTTGTGTTTTCTCTGCTTGGGAGATGACAGGCACCAGCAGTGCGGTTTCTCACAGATAGCCCACCATGACCAGAGGCAGAACTGTGAAAGGGACTGCTGGATTTTATTCAGCAAATCTGCCACAGTTGTGGGACATTAGGGCCTTCACTGACCCCCTTGTCATTTAGGGACAGATGCTGCACTCAAGGCTACAGGGGAGCAAACAACTTTTACATATTTACATATGTAAATCCACAGGCTTTAACCACCTGCCAGCTTCTCATTTCAACCAGAGAACTTAATATTAGCTATTATTATTTTTCTCAAATGAGGCATTTTCCCAGCCAGTAGAGCTAATTGCCCTTGACTACCCTATTCCTACCAGTAGACTTTTTATATTAGCATTTTGAAATACATTAAAAAAGTATCAGTTCTACCAAATGATGTCTCACTAAACTGATCAAAAGGGAAACATTATAAACCTTTGTGCCAGGCGCTAACTGGCCTTTTGAAAAGGAGGATCGTAGTCTTTTCCTGTACTACCTACAAGAAGATATACAATTAATTTCATTCTTCTCTAATACTTGATCCCTAACACAAGTAATCATGAAGACCATGTCATTACATCATGTCTTTTAGACCGTAGCCCTTCAAACGATCATGCTAGTTGGGTATCATAGGAGGTTTATTTAGCTAATGGATGACCATTAAAGGACATCCCAATCTATGCATATGTGAAGACTTACTTAGTTTGCAGTTGCAATATGGTAAAGCTTTTTATGGCTGGGAGATTTTTATGATTGGGACTCCCTCTGCCTTTTGAAGGTCACTTTGCTTTTGCTCTAAAGTGGTTCTGATTTAAGATACCATCCACATATAGATCACCAACATTGTAAAATACGTTGTACTGTTAACCATAGATGATATCGATTCTGATAAAGGTTTCACAGTGTACCCATGCCTCAAAACTTCATATTGTTAGGTAGATATACATCATGTTAAATAGGTACCATTTTTATTTTGTTTTATATTTTTATTTTGTTTTATATTGCATCCAAGCCGGAAATTTAAAAAACAAACCAGAAACAGAAGCAGTGGGCTATAGGAAGATGAATAAGACTATAATACACTCCTAAGGAGTTTATTTGAATAGAAAATATGGTCACAGATAAATACAATAAATGACAGAATGGGATAATTCTAGAGGAGAGACCAAAAAAAAAAAAAAAAGATGAAAGAAGGCTTTACAAACTTATAGGGAAATAGGAACTTAACAATTTTTGCATGCTAGGATGAGTACAAGGAAGTTGTGTGGGTAAAGCCTGAGCCTTGTAAGCTGCATTCTGGTCCTGGAGAACTTTGATGTCCTTCTAAAATATTTGAACTTTCTTCTCAAGGGAATCCAGAACCTTGGGAGGCAGAAGAAATGTAAAATCACTCATAAATTCACTATCTTGGGGCATCTGGGAGGCTCAGTCATTAAGTGTCTGCCTTCGGCTCAGGTCATGATCCTGGGGTCCTGGGATGGAGCCTTGCATTGGGCTCTCTGCTCAGTGGGGAGCCTGCTTCTCCCTCTCCCACTCTCCCCACTTGTGTTCTCTCTCTCGCTGTGTCTCTCTCTGTCAAATAAATAAGTAAAAATCTTAAAAAAAAAAATGCACTGTCTCTGTTTCCTATCCCAATCTCATCTCCCAGTTCTGGTCCCCAGCCACAGTGACTTGAAGAACAATCACACTTGAAGAACTGTATTTAGATGTGGTGTATCATGAGTTGTGGGAGAGCAGAATGCAATAAATACATTACAGTGTAATTACATTATTAGTGATCTGAACAGTCAGGGAATAGGAAGGAATGAAAACAAGAATCCTTTAAAAGATAGACTCTCAAAAAAAAAAAAAAGATAGATTCTCTAGGAGATTTTGACCAATTTCGGATGTGTATAGGGTCAGGGGAGAGGGAGAGGAAGATATGTTCATGACCGACTGCCTTTTCAAGTCCACTTGACCAAAAGGGTCCAGTTGCCATCAAGTGGGAGAGAGCTTGCAGGAGGCAGAGAATGGGGAGCAGTACAGTTTTGCTTCAGGGAGCTTTGAATGTGAGGTGCTATGAAGGCTTCAGCATCGAAACGGGGGCCATAGCCTAGTCAGGCTGACACATCAAAGACCATCACAGTTGGTGTGAGTAGTCCGGTCTTCAGTGCATCTTCTCTAAGGAGTGAAAACCAGTTTGCGTACATCACTGCCAGGGTGCTTTAGATACCATTCCCTTCCTTTGCTGCATTTCAGTAAACTTTTTTGAGATTCCTCACCTACTTGTTTGGCAGACAGTTCAGCCTCATTGATGTCTTTGAAATTTCTTCTGTCACCTAGGTAAACACACAGTTTCTGAGAGTTTTATAAAGACCCTTATGTTAGGAACCAGACTTTTAGTTTAAGTTGGAGACATTTAATCCTTACTGTTGTTTCTACTTGTTTCCTGGAACAAATGGTAAAATTCCTTGAAAGGCTCTTCTACTGTCTCCCTGCAAAACTTTGGACCTGGGGTGGGTGGTCTTCCTAAGGCTCCCAAGACCATAGAGCTTAGTGTTTAGTTCTCATGGTACCCCTTAGCCCTTCCTTCAGAGGTGCAGTCACCCTTGGGGGCTTCACATGGGGGGTGTAAACATTGATACCTTAGGAAAGTGTCCCTTCCCTTCCCAGCCTCAAACCCCTTTTGGTGTAGCCAACCTCCTCCTTTGTCCCCTTTAACCTCACGCATACGTTGTTAGCACTCCTTTCCATCAGCTTTCCTATTTAGACAATTCAGAATAATCTCCTTCCATGGGACTTCAGAAACACAGTGTTGGCACTGGTAGGGGAAGAGGAAGGGAATACCAACTGCTCAAACAAATGCTAGAACAGATCCGGACTTACTAACTCATCCTGTTGCATCTGTATGAGAGTATTAACTTCTGTGAATGAGCGGTTAGGTATTTATCTTAGGAGATTACCCTCTATCCTCCCCCCCCCCCGAAAAGGTGCCAATTGGTGCTAATTAGTTCAGTTTTTTCTGTGATGAAGACACCTGCCCAGTGGGAACTGGACCAAGGCCACCAATTTATGTCATGCTGGCTACCAGTTCTCAGTTTATAAAGCATATGTCTCCAGTTTAAACCAAATTCTGGCTGAGCTGAAAGAGAACATTGCTAATTTCTCATGGATATGTTTAATTGTTTATAATAATTTGGAAAATATTGTGAAAAACATGAACATCAGTGGAATCACCCAGTTTCCTGTTAAGCTGTCTACTGGAAAAACACACTAATTTGGGCTTCGTTGTCTTAGAATTTGTCCAAATTTAGGATGAGCTCGGTTTATATTTATTTATGACAGAATTTCTTTCTGTCATTTTACTTTAATGACATTAACTTTTTGCAAGGAGATATTAAAGCTTTTGAAACTTTTCAAGTACATAACCAACACATCTTCGCAGATAAATGATACTAATTATAATTCAATTCTGTTTTCTCAAAATGGAGAGATATGGGACCTTCTAATCTTTTTATTTCACTGAGAATCTGTGTATAAGTAGCCTTAATAAGACTCTACTTATTTTGAAATATTTTATTTAAAGTCTTCATAGATACAGCTTATTGTTCCACAGAGTCAGTAAGAGCTATTCTAAATTTAAAGAGTTAGCTCCTCCAAATTTGGTTGTTGGTTGTCTCTAAACATGAAGTAGTTGGTGCCATTGGTGAAACAAAAATATCTATTTCATTTTATCACAGTTTGGGGGCACATTCTGTGACTATGTCTAGGGATATGAAAATTTACCACACTGTAAGAGTTGTTAAAAAACCTTTATCAAGGGGCACCTGGGTGGCTTAGCGGGTTAAAAAACCTTTATCAAGATATGATTATCAGATATCAAAAGACTAGTTTATGGAGCCAGAGAATTTTCTGTTTTTTTTTTAATTTACATTTAAAAAAATTTTTTATTAACATATAATATATTATTAGCCCCAGGGGTACAGGTCTGTGAATCGCCAGGTTTACACACTTCACAGCACTCACCATAGCACATACCCTCCCCAATGTCCATAACCCCACCACCCTCTCCCTACCCTCCTCCGCCCAGCAACCCTCAGCTTGTTTTGTAAGATTAAGAGTCTCTTATGGTTTGTTTCCCTCCTGATCCCATCTTGTTTCATTTATTCTTTTCCTATCCCTCAAACCCCCCACTTTGCTTCCCAACTTCCTCATATCAGGGAGATCATATGATAATTGTCTTTCTCTGATTGACTTATTTCGCTCAGCATAATACCCTCTAGTTCTATCCACATTGTGGCAAATGGCAAGATTTCATTTCTTTTGATGGCTGCATAGTATTCCATTGTGGATATACATACATACATACATACATACATACACACACATACCACTTTATCCATTCATCTGTTGATGGACATCTAGGTTCTATTCATAGTTTGGCTATTGTGGACACTGCTGCTATGAGCATTTGGGTGCACGTGCCACTTCGGATCACTACATTTGTATCTTTAGTGTAAATACCCAGTAGTGTGATTGCTGGGTCGTAGGGTAGCTCTATTTTCAATTTTTTGAGGAACCTCCATGCTGTTTTCCAGAGTGGCTGCACCAGCTTGCATTCCCACCAACAGTGTAGGAGGGTTCCCCTTTCTCCGCATCCTCGCCAACATCTGTTGTTTCCTGACTTGTTAATTTTAGCCATTTTGACTGGCGTGAGGTGGTATCTCATTGTGGTTTTTATTTGTATTTCCCTGATGCAAAGTGATATGGAGCAATTCTTCATGTTGACCATCTGGATGTTTCCTTCGCAGAAATGTCTGTTCATGTCCTCTCCCCATTTCTTGATTGGATTAATTGTTCTTTGGGTGTTGAGTTTGATAGATTCTTTATAGATTTTGGATACTAGCCCTTTATCTGATAGGTCATTTGCAAATATCTTCTGCCATTCTTTCAGTTGTCTTTTGGTTTTGTTGACTGTTTTCTTTGCTGCGCAAAAGCTTTTGATCTTGATGAAGTCCCAATAGTTCATTTTTGCCCTTGCTTCCCTTCCCTTTGGTGATGTTTTTAGGAAGAAGTTGCTGCAGCTGAGGTTGAAGAGGTTCCTGCCTGTGTTCTCCTCAAGGATTTTGATGGATTCCTTTCTCACATTGAGGTCTTTCATCCATTCAGAGTCTATATTCGTGTGTGGTGTAAGGAAGTTGTCCAGTTTCATTCTTCTGCATGTGACTACCCAATTTTCCCAACACCATTTGTTGAAGAGACTGTCTTTTTTCCATTGGACATTCTTTACTGCTTTGTCAAAGATTAGTTGACCATAGAGTTGAGGGTCTATTTCTGGGCTCTCTGTTTTGTTCCACTGATCTATGTGTCTGTATTTGTGTCAGTACTATACTGTCTTCATGATGACAGCTTCGTAATAGACCTTGAAGTCTATCTGGGTCACATTATTTTAGATGTCTCCGTGAGCGTGTTTTTGAATGAGAGTAACTTTTCAGTTGTATGTGGAGTAAAGCAAATTGCCTAACATAACGTGAAGGATCTTCATCTAGCCAGTCAAGGCCTGAATAATAGTAAGACTGACTTCCCCTGAAGAAGAGGTACTTTCCCTAGCAGGCTGCCTTCAACTTGAACTGCAGCATCAGCTTTTCCCTGGGTCTCCGGCCTACGGGCTTACCCTGAAGATTTTGGACTTGTGAGTCTCTCTAATTGAGTGAGCCAATTTCTTAAAATAAATGTGGTTAAGTATAAATACAAATATTATATATATTTGCTATATAAATATGATGTATATTATACTATATATTATACACACACGTAGACATAGTGACACACACACGTCGTCTTGGTTCTGTTTGTCTGGAAAACCTGACAAATACAGGGTTGTTTGTGTTGCCTTTTGAACTAGCCTGCTCCTTACTGCCCACTGTGTAGAGTGTGCTTGTTTTTTCACTTCCTGTTCTTTAGTTTCCCCCAAAACACTAGGCTTACATTCAGCGAAACACGTCTTTTTTTCCTAAAGACTTTGTCTTCATTAACTATCCTTGGTATGCCATGCACATGGTTCTCAGAGCTTTGGGTTTCTCAAATAAAAATATAAAAAGTCTGTGCTCTCTTTACTCTTTCCTGCCTTATTTACTTGGTATAAGGGTTAAAGATAATTTGTGTTAAGTTTTATTCTGTCTGTAATTTACCTGCAATTACTTCACCATATGCATCGCAATATTTACGGGTAGAACTTTGTTTGAGGAGCCTTTAGTTAGCATTCCAGGTATGTTGGTCAGGAATCTTCATTCTAGGATTAGGTAGTATTTGAAAGACCCTAACTAGAAGTCAACACTTCAGAATTGGGTGCTTTCAATCTGTACAAAGGGCTTATTAATATTTTTTATTAATGTTAAGGATGTTACAAATTATGGGTGAAATGAATGGTGTTGCGCATACATGGGTTGGCCTTAGAAATAGTTTGTGTTAATGGACTTTGAATTAGGCAAGGCCAGCAACCTAACTAACAGCTTTCAGAGTAACACCTACCTTTAGCCCTCATTCGGCTCTCTTCCCCAATATGGAGGATTCTGCCGAGTGGACCTGATAGAAGGCTAGACACATCTGCTGAAGAGTGTTGTCATAATTGCTTACGAACCTTCCTGCAGGTTCCTTGTCAGAGATACCCTAGAACAGAAATCTGGGCCTTTGCTGAGTTTACAACATAGAACTGTGGGTCTCTTTTTCCACCTTCCTTCTCTTCTGTGTATCTGTCTGCAGCAGAAAATCCTCACCTATGGGGGATCTTTGCAAGACTCGGGGTGTTTGCCCCCAAGCTGAAGTTGTCCATTGCTCGAAGGCCATCAGGGTGCTCCTTTCTGTGGATGCTTCATTGCCACATTTCATTTCTCTCCAACACTTTCAACGTACGGATTGTCTTCTCCCTGCTTTGTTTTAGTTTCAGTTTAGGGTCACTTCAGCAGAGGCACTGAAATCACGGGAAGGTGGGTTCGAGTCCTGGTGAGGAAGCTCATGGTAAGTGGGGCCCGTTTGTGAAGCACGCAAGTGTTTGGCCAATGCCCGGGCGCGTGCTGTGCCAAGCCGTCCTCTGAAACGTGGCGTGCTAGAATCTGGAATGTTTTCTGTCTTTGATGTGTCAGGAAGATGAAGAGGAACCAGACAGCAGGTGGAAACGAGACCCTGTGAAACACTGTGGGAGATTCCTTCCAGTCAGTATTTATATAAAATTCTGAATTTATTTGGACCTGTGTTGATAAAAGAAAATGTGTTATAGGGAAGTAAAGGATATACTTTTTTTCCCCCTTGTTTTTCAAAAAGCATTGCTGTTGCTTTGAAAAAGTGCTATGGCCCAAATCACTAGAAGCAGGCAAAAGAATGACCTTAGTTAAAATCTTAGAGTAAGCTAATTTTAACTTTATTTGTTTTGGATCGCCGTGGGTTACTGGGTCAGAAATGTCACTGCTAACTGTACTTGTAAACTTGTTCCCCTTAAAAGCCTACCTCTGCTGCAAAGAAAGGGAGAAGGTCTTGTTTTGTTTCCTTTGATGAAGGAACAGAATAACATTTGTTGGTTTTGAAAAAAGAAGTCAAGTTTAAACATCCGTTTGTTTGCTTAGTGAAATAACACAGAACAATGTGAAGGTGACTGAACTAGATAGGTAGATTGATTGATTGATTTTGATGGTGTTGAACATTAGGGCCCAGGATACTATTGGCCTTTAGAGGTTTTTGCATTCCAGTAATATCACAATTGGGTTCTGATTATTATTTGATTAGCTGTCCATATTTCTGCAAAGTATTTATGGTAATATAAATAAAATTGGTAGAACTTTTTAAAGAATATTAAAAGAACCAAGGTCACATTGATGAAAGGGAAAGTACCTCAGTTAACATCTCTTTTATCTCTGAGGTTTTTTCCTGGTCAAGGTAAAACAAATCGAGGTGCGTGATACGCCAATGTAGACTAATAGTGCATTGCTCTGGGCACAGGCAGGGGTTTTGGCAGGCCAGTCTATATTTTAGTGTCAAGATAGTTATGTAGATTTTGGTTTCAGGGACAGTAAGCATCATAGTGGATGAACTATTCAAAACTTATTTATGAGCAGGAATATGAGAGGAGTGTAGATAATCTGGGGAAGTAGTCGTGTTATCTCACGTATAACCCTGGGAAAGCCTTCTCTCCCCCACATTGAACCATGCATGATTACATGGATGATCTCATTTCATTTTCTCAATAACTTTGTGGGATCAGTGTAATTATGATAACAGCCGTTTTGTGAATAAGGACACTGAGGCGAGAGCTACAGAGCTACAGAATTTAGGACGTCTTTAAATTAGATTAAAATTGGGCTCTTACCAGTTGGGAATATATATATGTAGATAAAGATGTGTGTATGGATACTGATGTATAGACATATATGCAGTGTGCTCTTTGGTTTCCATAATATAACCATTTCAGAGCCTTTCATGTCAGCAGGGATAGAACTTTTTAATCAATGCATAAATTTACATATTCATATGTACCATAATTAGTTAGACATTTTCTGTCAGTGGACATTTAGGCAATTTCCAGCTTTGGGCTCTTCCAGATAGTGCTATGATGAACTCTCTTGCATGTACATTTTTGTAAATATCTCTATAAATACCCAAATGTAGGATTATTAGGTCAAAGGCATTGACATTTAAAATCTTTTTTTTTTTTTAAAGATTATTTATTTATTTGACAGAGAGAGACAGAGAGGGAACACAGCAGATCATGATCTGAGCCAAAGGCAGATGCTTAGTGACTGAGCACCCTGGTGCCCCTGACATTTAAAATCTTGATAGCTATTCTCAAATTATGCTTTTCCCCCTTGCTTTTCCAAGAGCATTCCTTTCCCTGTATTCTTATGAACACTAGATGTTTCAGTCTTTTTTTTTTTTTTCTCTCTCAACTATTCTGTGGGTATTCGAATACCTGGTATTTCCTTGTACTTGAAATTTGCTTCATTTTTAATGAAGCTGAGCATCTTTACACCATTTACTGAACATTAATATTTCTTCATTGAATTCTACTTAATTTCCTTTTCCCTGCTTATACATGCAGTTGGTTGAAGTGCTGACGTTCTTTGTATATTATGCATATTCATATTTCTTCTTGATATTTAACAATTTTTCCTACTAATATTTGATTTTTCTTATAATTTAATTATGGCATATTTTGTTGTCTAGAAATTTTTAGCATTGAATTTTAATCACATAGCTTGTTCATTTCTTTGAAGATTTCTAGGATCTGTGGCTTTGTAGGAACATCCTATCTAGCTGATTAAATGTTGTCCCATATTTTCTTTAGCACTTTTAAAGTTTATAAGGTTTTTTTGTTCTTAACCAATTGAAATTTTAATTTTGCTATTGATAGGAAATAGGATTTTTTCCCACAAAGATATCCCATTCTTTCCCACTATTTATTAAATAGATTGCCCCAACTAATTTGAATAGAAAAGTAGAGCAGTAGAACAGAATAGGACCCCAAAATAGATCTTCCTGAGGGTCCAAACTATATTGCTTTAAAAAATGAAGTTTTATTATATGTTTGATATCTTATAGGGTCTGATTCCATTGTACTCTTTTCAAACAGTGTGTTAGTTTTCCATGAAAAATGTGAGTGGGGTTTAACTTTGACTGCTTTGTATTCATAAATTTGGGCAAACTAACATTTATAGTAATTTAAGAGCATAGATACCTTTAAAATATTAAGAATTTTATCCAGGAAAATAGTGTGTCATTATACATATTTAGGGCTTTTTGTATTTTCAGTTAAATTTTATAGAGAAGGATATCCTTACACATTTATAATTAGTGTTTCCTGGGTATTTTATGTATCTGATCTTTTCTGTTATACTTTCTAAACTGTTTTCAATTTTCTTAATATTTTTTGGTTACTTTGTAGAACTCTTACTGGTTCTAATAATGTTTATGTTAAATCTTTTGGATTCTTCAAGTAAATGACATAGCTTTCTCTGCACCTAATGAATTCTGGCTCTTCTTTGAAAAAGAAAATTTATTAGATTATTACATGTAATATATATTATATTATTTATAGGTTTTTCCTATGTACCCACATAATTTACCAGCCTATGAGCAACCTGAAGATGAAAAGTATCTTACATTCTTTCTTTCTTTTTTTTTTTAAAGATTTTATTTATTTATTTTTCAGAGACAGAGGGAGAGAGAGCGAGCAAGCACAGGCAGACAGAGAGGCAGGCAGAGGCAGAGGGAGAAGCAGGCTCCCCGCCGAGCAAGGAGCCGCATGCAGGACTCGATCCCAGGACCCTGGGATCATGACCTGAGCTGAAGGCAGCTGCTTAACCAACTGAGTCCCCATTATTTCTTTTCTACAGAATGAAATAGTGGTATAGTCCTCTGATTGCTAGCTACCTCAAAAATTGCTTAAAACACCATTTTCCAATATGGAATCATACAGTTAATTGCTTTATTTAGTTTCAGGATACCCCCAAATGAACTTTATAAACCAGACCAGTTGAAGAAGAACACTCTGACAGCAGAGTATTTTGGAATCCTGAAAGAAGTCAGGAAGGTGTTAATTTATTGGAAACAGTTCTCCCGTACTTCTATTTTACACACACACATACACACACACACACACACACACGAATACACACACATATTTATTGACTTACTCTGTGGTAGCAAAATTGAGCTCTGTTCCAGGGTGGATATCAATTGAATCTTTGTTCTGCAGTCAATATATATTCTTGGACTTTCAGCAGATGTAGACAAGCAGCAGACATCAGTGGAGTAATTTCCAGTCATATCTGCCAGTAGTTTGCAGGACATGTAAGTTACAGATCCAGCTAAAATTTTTTTTGTGTGTCTTTAAAGATTGCTCTCCTAGGCATGTTGCTTTGTAGTTCACTCAGCTGTCTGTGTTTTCTAAAAGAAATGGATATAGGTATGGGATTTTTTTTTTTTTTTTGGACCTAGGACCTTATATGTGAAATGTGCATTCTAGGTCTTCTACACTCAGATGTAGGAATTCTTGTTTATTCTTTAAGACTCATCTCAAATATTTTGCCCTTCATGAAATTCTCTTTCTCCAGCAAGTGAGAAAGATTACTTGGCATATTCATCTATTACATCAGGTATCACGTTATATACTGTGTTGTTTACATTGATTTCTGCATCCCTGCTAAGCTGTGAGCTACTTGAGACTATACCTTCTCCAATGTCCACAACTTCCAGTGTCTGACATGGAGAAAGGTACAAACCCTATAATTTAGAAATATGCGTTTGGATGCAGTGATGTTTATTATGGTGGGGAAGTGTGGTAGAGACCAAATGAGTGGCTTGAGGCCATGAAAACATGTTGAAAGTCAGAAAGAAAAACAGTACTCATCCTGGTACAAATATTATAAATGACATGATTTTGATGAATTTGTACCACACTACATCTGTGTCTATATATACAGCATATATTCCTGATTTATAGGTTACCATATATAGCATAGGAAAGTTGCCAGTTTTCCAATAACATGAATGTAGAACACACCTGGACCAGCAGGACCAACTTTATTGGCAACAGATTTGGTTTCTTTCATCTCTGACCTTCTGTTCTGCTTTCTTTTTAAATTATAGCTTCTTATGTATAGTAAAGCTTCACCTAGATTTTAAGATTTTGAAGACATTATAGAGTTTTTTCAGGAACAGTTTAGATACTTAATATTTATTGAATTTAATTTAAAAATGTTAGTTTTTATTATTACATGTTCATTGGACTTGGTGAATTATACATTTCTTTCTTTTAGATATAGACTTGAGTAAGGGATGGTATACCTATTTCTAGTTACTTTTCAAATAGAACAAACTCAGAAGAAATAAGGACAATCAAGTTTTGGTTTTCATAAGTGTTTTTGAAAATGGAGGAAACGATTGACATAATATTTAGCAGAGCTGGTGCCATCCTGGTTCTCTGCAGCTTTTGAGCAGTATTTTGATAGTCATTTTGTGGAAAGGCTCACTGAGAATCTAGCATGGATCTACATGCAAGTAAAATAAGAGAGGACAAATGAGAGCATCGCGTGCTCTGTGCAGTATATATGTGCTACCAAAGCGAGCCGCTCAGTACA
This sequence comes from Mustela putorius furo, assembly GCF_011764305.1. Taxonomy (NCBI): domain Eukaryota; kingdom Metazoa; phylum Chordata; class Mammalia; order Carnivora; family Mustelidae; genus Mustela; species Mustela putorius. The sequence continues at coordinate 37,974,224 of NW_025421998.1, forward strand.
GTATAGAAGTCAGTTTCAGTGATTCTGTGACTGAAATATAATTATTGTATTGACACACCACAACGCCGGGGCACGTGTCGGTCATAGCATGAAAGGGACTCAGTGCAGATGTTTGCTTAGGTAGTAGCTTCAAGGTCCTTTTCCATGGTTCCATCAAAAACCAGTAGAGCATTGCAGCTAATATGGTATACTCTGATTCCATAAGGGAGACAAACCATAAGTGACTCTTAATCTCACAAAATAAACTGAGGGTTGCTGGGGGGAGGGGGTTTGGGAGAAGGGGGTGGGATTATGGACATTGGGGAGGGTATGTGCTTTGGTGAGTGCTGTGAAGTGTGTAAACCTGGTGATTCACAGACCTGTACCCCTGGGGATAAAAATATATGTTTATAAAAAATAAAAAATTAAAAAAAAAAATAAAAATAAAAAGACCAAATTGAGAATAATTTCAAGATTTCTAGTTTGTTTTTTGTGCCAAAAAATAAAACAAAACAAACAGAAAAAAAAAAAAGCAGTGAATATTGCTATTCAAATAATACATCCTGTGGCTGCTGTTTTCTCTCAGTTCATTAAAAGTGATAGAACTGCATACATTTCAAAATGTAAGTTTTTTAAAATTCTGATTGAGTTTTCCTTTTCTTAACATCTCCATTGCTTTTAGAGAGAAAATAATTGTTTCAAACAAATTAATGGTACAAAATTTTTAATTTATATATGTTTAGATACTTAGCAGGTTTTTTTTTTTTTTTTTAAATCAAGAAAGCCTTCTTTCTGGATTGTCATCTTCTTGTTGACCTCCTCCTACAGGTTTTCAGCACATACTCCAATGAAGACTATGACAGGAGGAACGATGAAGTAGACCCTGTGGCTGCTTCTGCTGAGTATGAGCTTGAAAAACGTGTAGAAAAGCTGGAACTTTTCCCAGTGGAACTAGAGAAAGGTATGTGAGCTCCACAACATTTGTAATCTCACTATGGCTATTTTAGCAACACAGAAATGACTTTATTTTTTTTCACATGTAGCCTTTTTCCCACCAAAGGGTTGGATAAAGTGTTCATTCTCACGGAGGATTTAATTTGTTTATTAAATTTCAAAAGTAGTTGATATGACCTCTGCATAGATGGTAGACTCGAAGACTCTTCCCTTCTGCTTCCAATGGAAAGCCATCAGCTTTAGTTGGCTGGGATGGTGCTGGGAGTAGAAAGTTATGGGTGAGGCCTGATGTTTGGATGGTATCTCTGCAAAGAGCCAAGGCTGGTGAGAGCTAAGAAGGAGCAGGTGGAAGGGAGGCGGGCAGGTGGTTGTGTTTGTGTTTGTTTTTTTTCATTCTTGGTAGAGAGGGAGTGGTCACTCTGAATGTAGTAGGTGGGGGAGTGCAGGACTTTTGATTTTGGGTTTTGGAATGGAGAATCCTCTGTGAGGGGAGAGGGCTAAGAGAGCAGGGAGAATGAGAGCAGAGGGGCTGCCTTTTTATTTCTGCTCTGGGAATCTTAACCTGCTTGAAGTGGGAAGTGAGGACCCAGGGGCCCAGAGATTGCTGTGTTTATCGTCCTGTAAGATGGGCACCAGGGAATGGACTGGGACTCAGTGAGCAGGGAGATAATCACATCTCAGAGAGCTTACAAAAAAGCAGAACAAACATAAAAACTTGAATGACAGAAAGAAGCAAATGAAAAACCAAGTGAGGATATCAAGTATGGCTTTAGAAGGACATTCTTAAGCCAGTCAACAAACAACAAAAACACTGATTTTAAAATGTAAAATTTCAGTAGAGAGGAATTGAAGAGGAAAAGATGGTTTTGTTGAGATTCAAACTGGTGACCTTGAAGGTCAGGCCTAAGAAATGAGCCAAACTAATTCTTTTAAACAACAGAGCAAACATTCATGAAAAGTCATGACAGAGACCCAACATATAAACTATAGGTGCCAGAAGGGGAAAAGACAACAGAGGATGAGAGACATATTAGACAAAGCACGGAAGAATTTTTCCTGAGCTCAGAAAAGACTGGAGTCTCCTATTTGGAAGGGGTTAGCCAACTGATTGAGAGAGGACTTGAAAAACACCTGTACTTAGGCATAGCCTGGGAGAAGTCCTCATCATCAACATATAAAGTAGGAATTTTACAAAATACTGTGCTCAAATCAGCGCAAACAAAGAAGCAAAGGTACTTGCCAAAGCCACATTATTAGACTAGCATCAGATTTCTCACTTGTAACATTGGACGTGGGAGGCAGACATACAGTTTCACGCATCAAAGAATCCCGTATCTGTCCCAGAAAGCTCTTCTCCTGGTGAAAGAAGGAAAGTTGCTGTATCTAAGGATCTAAAGGACACATCACCTGCCTACTTCCCGATTAGCAAGGAGGAAAAGAAACAACTTGTGCTAAACAGCAAAGGTGAGGGGAAAAGAGTTGAAAACAAATTATTGGGTATAAAATTACTTAGGTCACAAAAATGTAGAGAATACCGGTCGTTACACCAGACATGACTGGTTAATTGTTCCCATTAAGAGACACTTTTCATTTGAGGTTAAAAAGATGTAAGAATGATACTTTTTTCATTCATTTAAAATGTGAAAACCAGTCTTAGCTTATGGTCCATACTAAATCAGCTGTGGGATTTGGCTGTGGGCCATTGTATTGCTTATAATAGCAAAAATGAGCATAAACCAAATATTCATTAATGACAGAAAAGGGTAAAATGAAGGAGGCTCAATTCCATGCAGTAGTGTGTATGATTCTTACAAACATGAAATTGATGGGGGGTAGATTAAAAGCAAATCACAGAAGAAGCCATTCAGTATAATTCCATTTATTTAAATTTCAGAGCCAGTGAAAATTAAATGGTGTAACATTTAGAGATACACAAATAAATGGTTTTAATAAGTGGTTTTAAAAATGGCGGGAATGATTGATACAATATTTAGGACAGTGGTTACCAAGGGAAGAGATATGATACCAGGGAGGGGTACAGAATGGGCTTTTCAGGTGTTGGTAGTATTCTGTAACTTGGTCAGTTTTATTTTTCTTCTTTAAACACAATGTTTTGTAAGTAAATGTTTTCATAGACTCTTTTGTGTTTTTCACAAAATCAAAGTTGAAGCTAGGAAAATTAAGCTAGAAAAGAACTAAATTATTTTCAGTCTTTTGAGAAGACTCCATCCTGTTTCCCCAAAATGGCTGCACCAGTTTGTGTTCCCAGCAACAGTGCACAAGGGTTCCCCTTACTCTGTATCCTTGCCAACACTTGTTACCTCTCATTTTTTGGATGATAGCCATTCTAACATTCTAACTCTAAAAAGGTGATTTTTCACTGTAGTTGTGATTTGCATTTCACCGATCATTAGTGATGTTGAAAACCTTTTCATGTAACTGGTGGCATTGTATGTCTTCTATGGAAAAATGTCTGTTCGCTTCCTCCGCCTATTTTTAATAGGTGTTTGGTTTTTGCTATTGGGTTGCATGAGTTCTTTATATATTTTGGATATTAACCCCTTACCAAGTATTTTCTCTCATTCTGGACGCTGTCTTTTCATTCTGTTAATGGTTTCCTTCGCTGTGTGGAAGTTTTTTTAGTTTGATATAGTCCCACTTGTTTATTTTTGCTTTTGGTGTCAAATCCAAAAAGTCTTTGCCAAGACTGATGTCAAGGGACTTACCTGCTATTTTCTTCTAGGAAGAATGTCAGCTTTGAATCCTTTTGAGTTGATTTTTATTTATGGTATAAGATAGGGGTCCAGTTTCATTATTTTATATGTGTCCATTTTTCCCAGCACCATTTATTTGAAGTGGCCATCCTTTCCCTGTGGTATATTCTTGGCTTCTTTGTCATAAATTAATTGACCCAATATGTATAGGTTTATTTTAGAGCTCTCTTTTGTGTTCCACTGATCTTTGTGTCTGTTTTTATGGCAGTACTGTACTGTTTTGATTGCTGTTGCTTTGTGACACGGTCTAAAACCAGGAAGTGGTATGCTTCTAGCTTTGTTATTTATTAAGTTTGCTTTAGCCGTTTAGAATTTTTTTTGTAGTGCCATAATTTTAGAATTGTTTATTCTATTTCTGTGAAAAAAGTCATTGAAATTTTGATAGAGATTGAATTGAATTTGTAGGTTTCTTTGGGTAGTATGGCTATTTTGTTAATATTAATTCTTTGAATCCTTGAGTATGGACAGTCTTTCCACTTATTTGTGTCTTCAGTTATCAGTGTCTTACAACTTTAAGAATTTCTGATCTTTCACCTCCTGGTTAAGTTAATTCCTAGGTAATTTATTCTTGTTGATGCAATTGTGAATGGAATTCTTTTCTCCTCTTTTTTAAAAGATTTATTTATTTATTTTTAGAGAGAAAGAGGGAGCACACTTGGTGGGGGGAGGGGCAGAGGGAAAGGAGGAGAGAGAATCTTAAACAGGCTTCACACCCAGCATGGTGCCTAATTCAGGGCTCAGTCTTTGGACCCTGAGATTATGACCTGAACTAAAATCAAGAGTTGGATGCTGAACCAGCTGAGCCACCCAGGTGCCCCAGGAATTATTTTCTTAATTGCTCTTTCTGATAGTTTGTCAGTGTGTGAAGATCTAAATATGATACAAACTATATATTATAATACCAAACAGAAAATTTTACTTTTAAATTAAGGAAGCATTTTAAAAAGTAAATAAATTAATGAAGTAGTTAATAAATTAATTACTTTTAAATTAAGGAAGCATTTTAAAAAGTAAATAAAGTATTTCAGTTAAAACCAGGAGTCTGATGTGAAATGCTCTTTAAATGAAATAGTATAAATGGTAGAAGACAAAAGATGAAAAGTAACCTTTTGCTGATTTTTATTATATAATATGTATAATAATTACATATATGAAAACTGTAATGAGAAGCTGAACTAACTCTTATTTTAAAATATTAGAATTGATAAGATTATATGTAAGAGGAGGTTAGGTGCCACATACATATAAGAAAATTTATCATTTTTTCTCTATATTTACTCAAGCACATAAATATGAAAATGGAAATGTTTCATTTACAGTAGCACAAAAAGAACAAAATGCTTATTAATCATGAAAATAAACAATATTTATCTGTTGAAAATCCATCTTTTTGACTCATAGAAGATGTAAACAAATAGAAGGATGTATCATATTCTTGGATGAACAGACTCAGTATGGAAAAGTTCCTCCTATTCTTCCTCTGTGAAACCTATAAATTAATACATAAATTTAATGCAGTTTGAATAGAACTGCCATCAGTGTTGATTGGGAGAGCGGATTGCATACTGTAATACTAAATTATATATGGAAAAATAAAGACCTCAGAGAAGTCTGAAAAAGAATGTGAAAAGTCTTAATTTCTTAAATATCTGAATATAATGTAAAGCCTCTATAGTCAGAACAAATCGTATTCACAGAGCAAGTGATCAGTGGAACAAGGTAAAAAATCAAGAGAAAGATGTTAGTATGCATGAGAATTTACTACATGACATGTATGGTATTCTAATTTAGGAGCAATAGGGTGCTTTACAAACTGTTCTGGCATAAATGACATGGAGTTAATATGTATAATATGCTAAGAACCTTCAAAAAGAAAAAAAAGACAGGGAAAACTCATTAGAAAAACATGGCAGTTTACTGAAGAGGACATCTAATGGTCCATGCTCCTATGAGTACAGTCTCAGATCTCACGAGCAATAAGGGGGAATGCTAAGCCAACATGAGCTTCTTTCCTAAGAGAAAAAAATAAGCTCTGAGCTCATTGTGTGGTGACAGCATCTTTCCTAGTAACTCAGCCTCACAGTCTTTTCTGCCGTTTCCTGGCTGCTGTGCCTACTTAGTGCTTGGCCTCTCCCTAGGAGGGGATAGACAGAGGAAGACCAGGTGGCTCCTGGGTTCCTGGCAGGCACAAGAATCCGTGGCCTTCCAGGATAGGGCTCTGGACTTCACCCATGCCTGACACATCTCACAGAAAGCTGTGCAGAGATGAAATGAGGTATCTGGTCTCAGTGTTGATTGTGTTCTTCCTTTGTCTCTCCATTATACATCTTATCTTTCAGGCAGTCAGCCCTGGAATTGAGGATGGCTCAAGCTACTATCACTTTTCCAACAATTGGGTTTTCAGCTCTGCAAATCTGAGTAATTTTCCAGTGAGAGCAACAGAGTTGCTAAGGCAGGAAGAAAGATAATTTTACTAAAGCCTGAGTTCAGGCAGGGAAATGCACTTAAAAATGAAGACATAATTTTCATGCAGGCTATTTACAGGAAGGAACTATTTAATGACATGATGGTACAGAGAATCCACATTTGAAAGGAGTTCTTTGAATGTACTGCATGTGAGAAAGTTTCACTTATAGCCCAACATTGGCTTGACACGGGGTAATTCATAATGAAGAGAAGCTCCTGTAAATACAATGAATGTGAACAAGAATTCAGCTAAATGCTTAATATATACCAGATTTCATATGGGAGAGAAGCCTCATGGCATTATTTAGTGTGGACGAGTCTGCAGTGATCATCCCTTAAACGACCAAGAGCAAACACTCTGGGAGAAACACTTACATGTATGTAAACAGTGGGAAGGCTTTGGGTCATCATTCATCCTTTCACCAACACGAGTAGATTTCCACACCAGGAGACTCTAGGAATATGATGAATGTGGGCTAGAGTTCAGCTGTATAGCTGACTATACAAATAGGACGGTTCCTGTGCGTGTGAGGAAACTTACACATGGGACCAGTGAGGAAGAGCCGTTAGCACAGATCTAATTTTTCTTTTCCCCAGAAAACTCTTACTGGAGAGAAATCCTAAATGTTTTGAAAATTTTTAACCAGAGAAAGCCTCTGGATGAACTTGAGTATCGATACCAGAGAAACAATGAGAATGAAACGAATGTGGGAAATCACATGTGTGCAGACATTTTAAATACAAGGAATGAAAGAACTTCTCCGGTGATGACTTGTACAGTAGTCACCATTAAACTTCTCATGCTGGAGGGGCACCCCTGCCTAAAGTCAACGCAGAAGTACGTTCATCTGGGGATCACATTGATCAGGTCCTCCAGGGAGAACACCCTACGGAGCTCTCTTTAGCACACAACTGAGTAAACAAATCACACTTTTCCCAAACGATATGTAGAATACAGATGTAGGATTATAAATTGGACTTAGAAACACTTAAAGCAGAAGTTGATGACAAGTAGTAATGATCAATGAGATCAGCCCAGTTCAAGAGATTACTGATTAAGAATGCTTAGTGTATTAAATGTTATTGCTAAGAAGTCTTAAAAGCTTCAAGCATTCTGCTGACTGGATGAGCCAGTTTTCCTTTGACAACCCTTTGCTGTTGATTAGAGAGTGTCTGCTTTTTTATGTAGCCCATACAGTATGGTTCCAAAGACTTTGACGCTATCAACCAATAACTTTCAGTGTTGACCAAAAAATGTGGAATGTGAAATCTTTTATTATTATCTTTTATCTTTTATTTCCTTGATGTTAAGATACATATGTTCATGGAAATATGGATAAACACATTATTGTAAAGGAATTTAAAAACGTTTTTGTCAGTTTTGTTCACCAGAAGAGGAACATGGAAACTAAAATGAATGCCTGTCAGTAGAGAAGTGGTTGTATAAGTTATGATACCATCTCAACATGAAATATTATACAATCATTAGAAGTGATTTAAGGCTATGTAAGTTGATATCCATGAAGTATCATTGAATTAGCTGCAGAGAGAACTAGCTTTAATACGATCTTATTTGTATAAAGCAAATAGGAAGGAAAAATGAGCCATTGTTTATACATACATATACATATATGTATATACATTTATATATATGCATATATACATATATATTGTAGCTGTTGATACTTTAAATGCTTGGATAGTAGGAAAGTACTGAAAGACACATGCTACCTTATTAAACATGAATGGGGACATGAACCAAAAAACCAAAGACCATGTAAATGAAGGGGAAATTTTAGATATATTATGATCACATTCATTTAAAATAATATATATGTGTTTTGGTATGTATGCCTTTATGTTTGAAATGTATTATTTAGAGAGGGTGTGTTTTAAGGCAGATTGATTACTCCATGATCAAATTACTGCTTTTTCTTGGGATCGCAAATGAATAGCCAACTGCAGTAATAAAATGAGATTAAACTCACAAGCCTTTTGGGGGTCTCCTGTTTAACATCTTTGCTCCCCAGCAGCATAGAAAAAAATATTCTGCCAAGACAAGTGTGTCATGAATGTGTCATATAGTCCATGAAGAACAAAACTAAAAGCAAAAAAAACCCAGGTCTCACCACCTAATTGTGGGCTAGTGTAAAACTTAGGTTGTTGCATTGTTTTTCCCTTTTTCATAGATGAGGATGGACTTGGTATAAGCATTATTGGAATGGGTGTTGGAGCAGATGCCGGACTTGAAAAGCTGGGAATATTTGTCAAGACAGTAACAGAAGGTGGTGCTGCTCAGAGGGATGGCAGGTAAGCTAACTATGGGTGTTAATAACTAAAATCTTCTAGGAACTTTACTGGAAATTTCTGTCAGTGGTAGCTTTCTTCTTTTGATTTTTTTTAGGACAATTATAGAGTGTGTCTCAGAAATGGAAAAGGTTAAAACACTTGAATTACTTTATGATTTGCCAGTAGAATGCCTGCTTTCTTTAATGTATGTTAGGTAAATGGGTGGTTGGGTCTTCTGTCTCCGTCTGTCTCGCTTTGGTACCTATCCTATCCTGTCATCCCTCTGTCTAGTGAGAAATGGGCAGAAACGTGGGTGTATATTGTTTGGGAATATGTCCTGTGGAGATCAGCATATAGTTTTCACTTCAGAAGTATTGAGACAAGTGATAATATTTCTGGCACTTTTGAGAATGACAGAGGTAGAAGGGATAATAGGAACCTTAACCCTGCAATGATGATAATTCTGGAAATCACATTTTTCAAAATGTATTCTGTCTGAAAACACAAGTTCTTGAGTGCTAACTAAACCTGTGGAATTAAATGTTCTGGAGAGGACTCCAACAGTCTTTACTTAAGTGTCCACCTTGGGTAATCTGGGTGGACACCAGCACGTTGACTGATTGATATTTTAAGTCTTAGCTTTCGTCATCTCAGCCTGCAAGTATCTTTAAAGATTCTGATGAGTCCCCACTCAACATTTCTGCTGCATCAGGTTGGGGCTGAAGCAGGGGTTGGCAGTAGAACTAAAAGTAGGTCCAGCATGATGAGGGCCAAATTCAAAGGAAGGTCATCTTATTTTTTTTAAGAGCACAGAGTAACTGGCTTTGATTTTTTTTTTTTTTCAAGTTTTAAGTGTATCTCACTTAACCATATTATCAAGGAATGATCAAGTATGTTGAAAATCATTTGTAAATCTCCTGTGGGACATATAGTAGCATTATTTCTTTCATAATCCTAAGTGTACATATTGATATACACAGATACTGTCTAAGGGGAATTAAATTGATTTATTTAAAAGGAAAGCCCCGCCAGTATCGTCTCGTTCCATGAGGTTTGGGACCACATCTGTCAGTAGCCTTATTTGTATAGCCTTCACTTGAATAGAGAAGGTCTGACATGAATCTTTTGAGTGAATGCTCAGTTGAGTGAATGTGTATCACACTTAAAACAAAGTAGGATATTAATATTCGTGTTACAAAATAATTTGTTAACAGTCTTCCCCCATTTTTCAGATGGTTAAAGAAATAACCTCTTTACCCTTTCAATGAATTATACAATGGTAGTAGCATAAATTTCCCATTATTGATGTAGAAACTTTCTTCCAAGTGAGCTAAAATTTATTTGTAAAATCTGTGTCATTTCTCTTTAAGTTTCACAAAAAAATTAAAAACTATTCCACAATGATAGGAAATACTTCTTGTTGTTAGTATTCAAATAATATGAAATTATTATGAACCATCTCTCTTAAGTCACATGGGCCACAAAACCAAACCAAAATAGAAATTAATTAAAAAATGAAAAGGTAGAAATTTTAGCATTCAGCACTTAGCCAGTTCCCATTATTCTAAACTCAGACCGTTTTGTTTTCCCACCACTCACTTTTAAAATTAAGTTTGTTTTTCGTTAACCTATTTTTTTACTTGTCGTCCTACATAGGTTCAGTATTTCCACCAGCAGGAGAACTTGGCTCTGTCAGTCCCAGTGTGCATTTCCTCAGACCTTTGAAATGGATGTTTACCTAGGATGATAGTAATCCTGCTGTTGTTACAATAGATGCTTAATAAATGCCTCAGTGAATATACTAAGGAAGGCAATTTGGTGAAATGAGCAGAATCTTTGGGAACATGTGACCAGGAGTCTCATTCTGTTCCCTCTACTTTACCAGATATAGGATATTGAACAAATCAGCTTAATTTTCACGTTATCTATATTGCAGGGTTGCTGTAAGCATTCAGTATGCCTATGTAAATTAAAACCTTCCACAGTGCTGTCTGTGTATGAAACTGTTCTTGAATGAAGTAGGAATAAGCTTGAAATTTATTTAAAAATAGTTATTATGAGAAATGTTATGAAAAACTATAGAAAGATATATAAAATATGTATAGAATCATAAAATTTTAAAAGTACAGAGGAACTTTAGAGATCTTTAAATTCATACTTTTTGTTTTATATGTGTTTACAAATTAAGGATATATATGTGTATATATAGTCTTATTATTAGACCTGTGGAAGTGTTCACATCTTTAAAATTATATTTCTTTGGTCAAGCTTTTCCTATCTGTCTGTACCTTGTCATATGATGCCTGAAGCATAGGGGTGCTCAGTAAGTACTTGTTGATGAGTGAATCTGAATACTTGCGCGTTAACCACTTTCAGAATGTTTACTTAGGCCTAACATTTTCCTGCCCAATGCCGCTCTTCCTCTCTTCTTTTTCTTTTCTCTCCCTCTTTCTCCTTTTTGTGCTACCCTGCCTCTTACAGAGTAACTTGCAATTTAGCCAAGTGACACGAGTCGGTAGCCATTTCCACCATCTGTTTTAGTTTTACATTTTTAGTAAAAGAATAAGTACAAGGGTCATTAAATAAGATTAATTTTAGTAAAATAAATATTAATCTTAATAAGTACATTTTATTTATTATTAAATAATAAATCTTTTATTATGTTAAAATTAATATTTAGTAAAAATAATGTTAATGATAAAACCATTAGCTTTGCTGCCATCCATTTTACGATTGGTATACAGGACATGAATTATTTCTCCAGTTCTCTTTCATGAATCTGTAAAGCAAAATCAACTTGAAGATACCACAACTGAAAATGCTGGTAGTGGATGGAGTAAGTCCTGACAAACAATGGGAATGACACTGTGCTAAAGAGGCAAATTAAAAATGCATTTGGGATCTGCTTTGTTTCTGGCTCCTAGGTTTGTTTCTCAGGCATTTGCATGTCATCATTTGAGAACACTGTCCTGGTCAGTAGTTTTTGAAAAAGTTATCAAATGTGAAAGGAGGGTGTTATGTAGTTTTACCTTCATTCCAGCCTCTCAGGGTTTTCAGAGGATTTTAATTGTTCTTGACAAGCTTTGGGTAGCAACAACACGTAAAAAGATGAAGAGTTTTACTCTTAACTTCCCTTGCAGCAGATGCCCCCTGGGGCAGGACCCATCTGTGTCCCTGGGGTGCCCCTCAGGCCCGGGACAACCTGAATGGAAACTGCTGTTTTAATTGTGTCCATCTGTCGTAATCCTGTAGTCGAGGGTTTCCTCTCAGTGCACACACCTCGTGTCACTCTCCTCATCAAATATTTTGCTTGTTCACCCCTTAGAGAGTTGGGATATTACTGCTTTGATATGGACATATTTTAATATACGTTTAAAACTTCACTATGTGGCATTTTGGGGGAACTTGTGTTGACCAGAGTTGGTTAGTGTTGCTCCAGCTGGTCTCCCTTTCCTTCATGCTTTGTTGACATAAGCCCCGTGAGGTGGAATTTGTGGTGGTGTTTCCCCTTCCCAGATACATCATGTCAGTAGGTAACGATCCAGGAACATTAAACAAAGCCGGGAACCGTCCAGCGTATGTATTTTTGTAAGCTTACCCCCATTGGTCTGGGTTTTAGATTCCAAGCTGAGGGAGATCACGAATACAGTGGAGGGTGAGGAGTTGTGCACTGTTGTTTACTAGCACACAAAAACTATGACCAGCCAGCGACATTCCTGTCCACTCCATTCCAGTAGGCAGTGTTTCCGGGGAAAAACAGGCTATTTCCTGTGTCTTTCTGTAAAACATTTAGAAAGCCCAGGTCATCTGTAGTCTTTGTGCTCGGGGATGGTCTGCTTCAGAGAGCTGTCCATTTAATTTTTACCACCAGGACTCATGCCTCGTCTGTTTTGTGCTTCTAATTATGAACCAAGATTTGAGAGATTATCACTGTTACTGTAGGAAAACCTTTTTCTCTACTGTTGCAACCATTTTTGTATTAAATACCTTGCTGGTTTATGGTCTAGTGGGTTGTAGGGTCAGTGTATGATGGCAATAATAACCCGAATTGCTACCCTTTCTTTTTAACCAGTGTTACTTCTCTTATCCCCTGTCTAGTCCTCTTTACCTCTCCTCCCTCTTCTGCTTCTTTTTAGTTTCTTGAGTTTGTCTCCGCCTTAATCACCACACAGTCTTTCTCTATGAAATGGTAAATTAAAATGCCTCTCAAAATATCAAACTCACTAGAACTTCATTCTCTCCCTCTCTCTTTTAAATTAAAGGTGGTTTTATTTCCTTGGTGTTTTTTAATTGTGTATCAGATTTTCATTTTTTTCCTTTAATGAATGTAACACTTTTGAAATGAGGACTTTTTAAAATAAATATTCCTTTAATGAAAATAATAATCAAATAGCACTGAGCTCTCTTCATCCTCTTAATGCTGTATGTATTGAGGCAGGCAGGAAGAATTATGTAGGATCAGGAACCTGCATTTTAATCATGGGCTGCCTCTTCCTCACACTGGTGTGACTGCAAAGAGCAAATCTGTGCCAAATATCTGTTGTCCCGGTCCCTGTTGCACCAAGTGCTTTGTATAGAGCTTGGGTCACTTCTGTCTTCTCAGGGATCATTTCCAGTGCTCATCATTGCTTTGTGAGTTGCATATTTCCATCTCGTATTATTTTCCTTTCCTGAGGGACTGCCTTTAACATTTTACCACCAGGTCTGATGATGGTGAATTCTTTCAATTTTTATGCCTGAAATCATCTTTTTGTTTCACCTTTGCTTTTTTTAAGATATATTTTCTTTGTGTATAGAATTTTAGGGGATGACAATTTTTTGTTTTTTGTTTTTACCTTTTGGTACGTTTTCCAGACTTTTTTTTTTTTTCCCTGCATGAACAAAAGTACGTGTACACAGATGAATTAAGAAAATTAGCAAGTGCTATACATAGTGTTTTATTTTCTGCTTATTTAAGTGAGTTGTGTATAAGAAGCATTGCAGAATTTCTGTTGACAAGCAGAAGCTCAAAGCTTTGTGTACTAATTCCCCTGTCCTTTATATTTTTTTGAGACCATGCCTTTTTGGCTTTGGGTTATAGACTTTAGATCCTTGAGTCCAGAACCTTTAGTAATTTTATTGTTATGCACATGTGTATCTTTAATAAAAAACAAGTGCTATAATGCTTTAGTCTAAAGGAAAACTTTTTAGACTGTCACTATGAAATCCTATCCTCAAGTGTCAAATTAACATTTGCTAATTTTAGAAAACATTTTAAAGTTTTAATGTAAATGCATGTTCATTATTGAAAATTTAGAAAACAGAGAAAAATGTAAAGAAGGCAATAAAAATTGCATGTAATCCCAACATCTAGAGTTGATCTATACTAAAATTTCCTTGCAGATTTTTTTCTGTGCATATTATGCCTTTGTTTACTTACTTAATGAAATTAAGGATCAGTTGAATATATAGCTTTGTGGGTTTTTATGCTTTTTATTCATTAAGATAGTATCTATTGAGTGCTGTGAATGATATATCAGGCTGTGTCCGTGCTTTTTATATTTTGTTATTATTTTTATTAATTTATTAGTTATTATTGCTAATAGCTATGATTAAATATGTATATTATTATTTCTGTTATATATATAAGGAATTGTTGGCTTTTCTTTTATGGACACAGCAAGTAAGTGGCAGAGCCTGGCTATAAATCTAGCATATCAGACTTCAGAGCCTATACTTAACTAATACATTCTGTTGTATCACATCATTAAACACTTTTCTGCAACAGACTTTAAGGGGTACGTTATGCTGTTGTATTATATAGAGAAGTCATTTGCTTATTGTTAGGCTAGTATGTTGTTTCAAGGTGTTGATCAGATTAGCATTTTTATACAAAAACCATTGTGACTACCTCAGATTATTTCTTTGAAATTACTTCCTTGGAGCGGAATTGCTGTGTCAAGGTGCATTACATTTTAAATGCTTTAGAAACACATTGCTAAACTGCCCTTCAACAAGGTTGATCAGTTTGTACCCCCTTAGCAGCGTCAGCAACCCTGTACTGCACTGCACCCTCAGCAAGACTAAATGTCATGTTATAAAATCTTTAATAAATTGATGTGAGATATTGCTTTTAAATTTTAATTTCTTATTTATGAGCCTCTTAGGATATTTACTGGACACCTGTATGTCTTTTTTTTTCCTGTAAATTATTTTCCATTTGTTGGTTTCCTGTTATATTTCTTACAACTGTGCTTTTGTCTGTTGTTTCAGTGCTGATCTTCGCGAAGAAGGCAGGTGGTGCATACCAACTGCCTTCACTTCTCGCCTACATGGAGTTTTCTCTCCTGCTCCCCCGGTTTGATAACAAAAACAATCAAGTACAAAAACCAGAATTAAAGTGCAACTCTAAACTTAAACACAGTAAAAATTTGTATTAAGTTTATACCCTTAATTTTCTGTCAGATTTATTGCTTTGAAAATTATTTACCTAATTTTTGAGACATCCAGAAACTTCTTCTTAGATCTGATCTTCTTAAACTTTTCAGTGTCATAGTATAGTCACTTATCTCTAACTAGGTCTATGCTTCCATCCTCGGTTTTGTTTTTGTTGTTGTTTTGTTGGGGGTATGTGTGTTTGCATGCGTGTGTGTGTGTGTGTGTGTGTGTGAGAGAGAGAGAGAGAGAGAGAAACAAGGATGAGAGAGGACAGAGAGAGACAGCTATATAGATCCTTTGCCTCTTAGTTTTCACTCTGTATTAGAAGAATGTTTCTCTCTCAAATTAGCTTCCTAAACTCATTTTTATATTCAGTCAGTGAACTCATTTTTTAAATGACTCTAGAAATTACTCCCAAATTCGTACCCCAGTCTTGGCGCCTGTAGAACCTATTCACTTATATCATCTTACTTTCATCTCAAATTCAACATAAATTGAATTCCTTTTTTCATTTTTTTCTTCCTTCCCCTGATCTGAACAACCTGTTTTTTTTTCTGTATTGACCCTATTTTTCATTACTTTAGATGTAAAACTTTCTAGTCATCCTTTCTTCTCTCATTTACTTTACCTATGTAATATCTTACTATATTGGATATTTCTTTCTTTGGAATGTTCCTCAGATTCTTCTTTTCTGTTCATTCTTTGAGCCGTATCACTGGACCAAGTCTTTTTCTTACTGTGACGATGTTTGTGTTGGGCTTCTTTCAGATCATCTTTCCGGTTTATCCTTACCTTTTCCCAAGATTGTTGTTCTACAGTTATCACTTCGTTTGTATAGTCTTGGTGAATAAGTGTGTAGTTGTGCTCCTTTTTTTTTTTTTTTTTTTTGCCAGTCAGAGCGCAATGTCTTACTGACTTTGAATACCTGTTATTTAAGTGCCCATTCAGTTGTCCACTTCAGTCCAGAAGAGTACATTGTTTGCACTGGTTTCCTTCCCCAGCCTCCCTCCACATCTTAGTTGAAATAATAATTACTATAACTACAGTGATTTAAGACCATATAATACATTAATTACTGTGTAAATCTCTTTACATAGATTTTTGCTAATATTACAACTAGCATGGTAGTTATAGTAGACCTTCTTTATCTAAACTAAGAATTAATTTTTTCAGGAATTTATAGTTGAACAAACTTAAGGTTTCATAGAAAATGGGATTAAGGAATGCCTAGGTGGCTCAGTCGGTTAAGGACTCTTGCTTTTGACTAAGGTTCTGATCTCAGGGTTGTGCGGTCTAGTCCCCCTTAAGGCTCCCTGGCTCAATGGGGAGTGGGCTTGGCCCTCTCCCTCCCTCTCTGTTCCTTTACCCCACTTGCATGTGCACTCTCAAATTAATTAATAAATCTTAGAAAATAAAGAAAATGGGATTAGGAAAACTGTGGTCTGAGGTAAGTGAATGAAAGCATCTAAATAAACATTTAACAAATAAGGCAATCAAAACGTGTTCTTTTTTTTTTTTTTTAAATATTTTATTTATTTATTTGACAGACAGAGATCACAGTAGGCAGAGAGGCAGGCAGAGAAAGAGAGAGAGAGAGGAGGAGGAAGGCTCCCTGCTGAGCAGAGAGCCCAACGTGGGGCTCGATCCCAGGACCCTGAGATCATGACCTGAGCTGAAGGCAGAGGCTTTAACCCACTGAGCCACCCAGGCGCCCCAAAACGTGTTCTAAAAGACTATCAATTACACATCTTAAAGTTTTGCTATAATAGATACAGTACCATTCATTTACATTTAGCATTTTGCATGTTATGTATGTTTCAGTAGAATACCTTTTGCTGACTCCTCACAAACTCCTAAGCATTAGGAAAATGCTTGTGAATTTGTTTTATCCTCTTGGTGGTGATGTGCATTTAAATGGCATTTCTCATTCTCCAATACTTTTTCCAAGTGTTCATTGCTTTTCCAGTTTTCATAGATCTGACTTTGTTTTACCATCAGCACCTGAGACCCTGTAGCTCAACTCCTCAGTCTCCTTTATTCCTCCTTCACTTTCAGTGTGCTAGCAGGGTGGGTGGGTGGGTCTGGATTTTCTCTAAGGCAGATTTCCTTCTCTCTTCCCAGGGCTACTTTGTAGAAATATGCATCTCAATCTATCATCTGCTTTCTAGCTCTTTTCTTTTTCTATCTTTCAGTCATTGCTTTTTCCATTTCTCTACATCACACAGACTTAAAAGTATTCCTGAAAAAACTAATTTCCTTTGATTCATTGATTGTTTAGAAGTGTGTTGTTTAATTTCACATACCTTTTAATTTTCTTTGGTTTTCTTTTTGTCACTGATTTCTGTTTTCATTTTATGTGATCAGAAAAGATACTTTGTATGATTTCAATCTTTTAAAATTTATCCAATTTAAACTCTTAAAACAAAAACAAAACAAAACAAAACAACAACAAAACCAAACAACATACACATGGGAAAGACATTGGGGACTTTCAGTAGATCATCAATAAGTGGAAGCTTCGGGATTGAAATTTAGCTCTAGGCAACTCTTTTCTTACTACCATACTTCTTTCATACTCTCCACCTTGCCCCAAATAGTATTTTTCTCAACATTGTGTTACCTTTTACATCAAGGGTAACCTTAGTGTCCAGTTCATCACTGAAGCCAGCCAACTGTCCCTGGTGGAGCCCAGCGGAACGCTTGGCCTCTGTATACTTGAATGTAATGGGCTATAGCACATGCATTTAGGTTTACTTGTTTGTCATCATGTCATGTGTATTGAGTGAATATCCATAGGTTTATGGTTAAGTCATTAAGAGCAAGGACCACAGTTGTATTTCTGGTGACTTTTAGAGCAGCATGCTAGCACGAGACTTTGAATAAGCACTAGAACCCATGTATGAATGGCTTGATGCCACTTCTAAGATTCAGTCTTTTGGGGGCAAATTTCCTGTGACTTTAGTGTGTTCTGTTACTCTTCCTAAAGGTAATTTCCAATAATCTCTAGTCTCTGTGAGGGTCACTTTTCCATTTCTTTTTGTTTATTTTGATAGCATTGTATACTATAGCTGATGACTTTCTTGGCTTATTTGCAAAAACACCATGACTTCATTGTGAATCCATCTATTTTCAGTTTTTTCTTTGCTCTGGTTCCACTTGACCCTCACCTCACAGAGTCAGTAGCCCTCCTCTGTTAATGTGAACTTATTTTGTTCATACCTTTCTTAGCACACTTACTGAAATATTTCACACTCTCCGTCTCTCCAGTTCCTTCAACATACACACATATCCCTGTACTTCTGCAAATATTTGTGTGTGTGTGGGTGTGTATGTGTGATATTCTGAAACAGGAATCATACTTCATTCAAATTTGTATCCCAGTGACTCTCACTGTTCTTGGAGTACAGTCAGGATCGACTCACTCTTGCTAAATTACTGACTGAATGAATCAATCAAATCAATGAAGCAAGCATATTATTTTCTCTACTTATATTTTTCTAGCACTTTTGCTATCTTCCTTCTGATTAGAGTACTTAGAAATGTCCCTCTAATTGTATTTGTTGCATTGCATTTTATCTAAATTATCCTGTACAAGGATGTATATTTTCAGAAATTTCTTTGACTTTTCCTGTACTTCCTTTATTCTTGTCCATTAAGAAAATCATCATCCTCATTTTCTTCCAACTCTAATTACTCTGTCTATTGACAATGTAAAAAACCTATATTCTGCTTTGACTTTTATTTCCTCCCCAGTAAATGCTAGCCCTGTACGTATTGGCTTACAAAGAAAACCCGTTTTAGAAGTTTTCTGCCCTGTACTTAGTAGTTCCCACACCCATCCTTGACTTTTATCTATTTTAAAAATTTTTACCTTCTCAAATGCTTTTGCCTGATTAGAACACCGTACCACCTTTTCATTTCATAAAAGCATAACAATGACATTCGTTTTGAGAGTTTGAGCTTTTCAGCTTTACTTCCCACCCCTTCCCCAAAGGCCAGCTGTGTTCATTGTTCAAATTCTATAATTCAACTTTAACTTGGTGTTTCAAAACACAAACTATATTTTAAAGAGTTGAAAGAGAAAGAATTTCTACTGGTAAATCATGCACTTGAACTGCCATGGATGTTTCTTGGAGAAATGCCGTGGGTTTACAACGGTCATTGGTCATTCAGACGCATTGAGGAAGCAAGCGTATACTGCCTGATAGCATTCCACTAGATTTTATGTAAAGGTTAGGAAGAAATAAAGTCATAATTTTGGCCATGAAAGTAGTTTAGAATCAACTTAAAACTCAACGTCCTCACTCCCAACACAACCCTACACAACAAAATGACTTTCATAAAGGAAATGTTATATTATATTACACAAATTATATGTACACAGAAACAAAGATAGAAAGTTTTAAAAAAATGCTACTAAAATTAAGTAAGATTTAATCAAGACAGATGTTTTCTAGACAGTCTCTGAGAAAAAAATACTTAAATGACAACTGGCCAAGAGAAGATGTTGTTACAGAAAAGAGATTGGTAAAAATAGAATGATGGAAAGGGAGGCAATAATTAGGATATTTGCCTCTTTTGAGTCTAACCAACAGCAGTGTATAAAAAAAATGTTATCCTAAAAGTGGACATTTAACTTTTGTCCTATCCAGAGAACAAACTACACATAAAAGGAACTCTTTCTTTTCTCTCATTCTCATTCTCGTTTAATAACATGAACAGTATATAATTATTGCTCTGGACTCAGATGTCAGACCCATGAGGTTGGCAATCTATTTGCTTAGGGAGACCTTATACCTCAATAAATAATAAACATTTATCTGGTAACATGTAACATTAGATGAAGGTATAAAACATATGGTATAGAAGAGGTTCAAAGGATGGAAGAGATCACTGGGCTTGGGTAAATAGATTAATACTCAAAGAGAAGTTAACATTTGAGCTGGGCTTTTAGGAGAAAGCTTTTGAGAAGACGAAGGGATACATGGGCACATGTTTCATAGAGGATACAAAGGCAGGAAAGTGAACAGTCTTTTCAGGATACGGCTTACCTTACAGTTCTTAGCTATGTGAGGGAGTTGTTGGACAAAAATGAAAATGTAGTTGAATTGATACTAGCTGATGGTAATAGGAAATATGCTAGGTAAATAAATGGATACATAGCAATGTTTATAACAGGTGTTGTCAATATCGTTAAGATGTCACATACCCTTGTATTCATCTGTAGATTCAAAGAAATATCAGTTAAAATCCCAGTGGGCATTTTTTTTTTTAAAGAAATTGGTTAGCTGGTTCTAAAATGCATATGGAAATGTGAGGGACCTAGAATAAAAATTCTGAAAAAGAATAAAATTAGAGGACTGACCTTATCTGATTTTATAAGACTTATTGTGAAGCCTCAGTAACCAAGACTATGTGATATTCGTATAAAATAAAAAATGTGGAATAGAAAGTAAGCAATAGATTAGACACATGTAGTCGTTGACTTTCAATAAAAGTGCCAGAATAACTCAGTGCTAAAGTGTACAGTCTTTTCAACAACTAGCAGAAAAAAAATTAGTTATCCATATGAGGAGAAAAAATACCTGAGCACAAATGTTATCACACCATAATTAATTAACTTTGATTAATTAATCAAAATCAATCCTAGATCTAGATGTTAGAGTTCAAACTATGAAAGCTCTAAAAGAACGCATAGGTGAAAGTTTTTGTATCATCACATTAAATAAAAGTTTCTGAGACAGCTCCCAAAAAGCTCGGACCATCAAAGAAAAAACTGGCAAACTGAATTTCATTAAAAATCGCAACTTTTTTTTACTTTGAGAGACACAGTTACAGGTAAGGAGAAAATATTTGCAAACCACACATACAGAATATGAAGAACATTTACAAGGAAATAACAGCAACCCGATTTTTAAAATTACGGACCAAAGATTTGACAGCCATTTCAAAGAAATGTATGGCCAATAGCATATGAAAATATGTTCAAAATCTCTAGTCATCAGTGAATGCAAACTAAAACAGCATTGAAATACCATTTCCTTTGGATCAGGTCATGATCTCAGGGTCCTTGGATCAAGTACCAAGTTGGGCTCCCGGCTCTGCAGGGGTCTGCTTCTCCCTCTACCCCTCCTCATGTTTGTTCTCTCAATCTCCCCCCCCCACATAAGTAAATAAAATCTTAAGAGGGAAAGAAAGAAAGAAAGAAAGAAAGAAAGAAAGAAAGAAAGAAAAAGAAAAAAGTGGTCCTGGACCTGCTCTATGGGAGAACAGAGTTGGGTCCCTCAACAACATAGATCAAAGGGGAAGAAGGGAAACATATGCTGTATACTAGAATTATTAATTCACTATAGTATTTGATCTACCTATTAATATTTAAGGAGCCCACCCTCTAGCCCAATTACCAACCAAAAGTTCTTAAACTTTAGCACCATTCCTATTTCTTAGAGGTACAGTACTCTAGTCTTGTGCATGGTGAAGGGTGGACGCAAATGGGGAGGGATGGTAATACTGTTAAATATCAAGAAGGATAATGTGGGATAAAACTGTCAGAGTGAGATTAAGACCCAGTGCTGAAGACACTTGATAGCTACACTAAGTGATTTAGAAATACATTTTATGGGAATGACAAAGCTGGTGGTGTTTTGGATAAAGTTGTTCTTTTAGATGAATTTTTAACATTTTATTGCTATAATTCACATAGCATACAGTTCATTTATTTAATTGTAGAATTCATTGGTTTCCAGAATATTCAAAACATGTGTCACCAATTAATTTTAGCACACTTTGATCACTCCAGAAAGAAACTCTATATCCATTTACAATCATTTTCCTTTTCTCCCAACTCCTCCCTCTTCTCCCGGCTTTAGGCACTGATCTACTTTCTGTCTGTAGAGATTTGCCTTTTCTAGACATTTCATATAAATGGAATCTTGCAATATATATTGGTCTTTTGTGACTGACTTTTTTTCACTAACATAATGCTTTCAAGGTTTATCCATGTTGTAGCAGGTATCACATTTCCTTCCTTTTTATTTCCAAATAATATTCTATTGAACAGATATACCTCATTTTGTTTATTCTGATATCAGTTGATGGATATTTGGGTTGTTTCTGCTTTTTCACTATTATCAATAATGCTGCTTATGTATAAATTTTTGTGTGGACATGTCCTCATTTTTCTTGATACATACCTAACACTGGAGTTTCTGGGTCACATGGTAACTTTATGTTTAACCTTTTGAGGAACTGCTGGATGGTTTTCCAAAGTAGCTGCACCATGTTACATTGCCTGTGGTAATGTATGAGGGTTACAATTTCTCCACATCCTCATGAACACTTGTTATTATCTGTCTTTTGATCATAATCGTCTCTGAGTGGGTATGAAGGGGCATCTTATTTTAGTTTTGATTTGCATTTCCCTGATAGCTGTTGATGGCAAGGGTCTTTTCCATGTGCTTCTTGGCCATTTGGGTATCTTCTTTGGTGAAATGCCTGTTCAGATCCTTTGGCCCACTTTTTTTCTCTTAAGGTATAATTGACATGTAATATTATATTTGTTTCAGGTGTACAGCATAATGACTTGTATACATTGTGAAATGATAATCATGGTAAATCTAATTAACATTCATCACTAGACATAGTTATAATTTTTTTCCTTTTTTTTCTTGTGATGAGGACTTTTAAGACATACATAGCAGCTTTCAAATATGCAATACTTAACTTACATATTATTATTATTATTTTTTTTTAAGATTTTATTTATTTATTTGTGAGAGAGAGAGAGTGAGAGCGAACACAGGCAGACAGAAGGGCAGGCAGAGTCAGAGGGAGAAGCAGGCTCCCTGCAGAGCAAGGAGCCCGATGTGGGACTCGATCCCAGGACGCTGGGATCATGACCTGAGCCGAAGGCAGCTGCTTAACCAACTGAGCCACCCAGGCGTCCCTAACTTACATATTATTAACTGTAGTCACCATGCTGTAGATTACATCCCCATGACTGATTTATTTTGTAGCTGGAGGTTTGTACCTGCTGACCCCCTTACAGTCATTCTGTCCACACCCCACCTCCCTACCCTATGGCAACCACCAATCTGTTCTCCGTATCTGTGAGCCTTGTATTACTTGTTTGTTTTAGTTTTTAGATTCTACAAAAAAAAGTGAGATCCTACATTATCTTTCTTTGCCTTAGTTTTTAAAGTGGATTGTTTGTCTTTTTGTGACTGGGTTGTAACTATCTTTATAATGCTGTAGACACAAGCCCCATATCAGATATATGATATATAAATGTTTTCTCCCAATCTGTGAATTATTGCATGTTAAAACAATGATGAGATACCATTACACTATTAGAATGGCCAAAATCCAAAACACTGACAGCACCAAATGCCGATGAGGATATGAAGTAAAAGGAATTATCGTTCATCATTTTGTGTTGTTACCATTTCAAGCTTTTTACAAATTGCAAACGGCTTCTTAACTGTCTTCCTGATTTTAATTTTTCCTTCTTCAGTCTCTTCTCATCCTCAACCCTAATGGAGGAACATAATAGCAGTTTTCAAATATATGAAGGACCATCATGGAAATAGGAATTGACTCACTCTGCGTAACTCTAGTAGTAGAAAAACTATTCTCTTTTCTTCTAAATCACATTATGGATAATATAATTCAGTCCGTCCTTCAAGACTGAATGCATTTCATAAAAAATTCATCTCATTTTATATCTTCTTTTTGGACTCAGATGGTATAGACCAAGGCAAATAAAAACAAAAATCACTTCTTCATACCTTCAACTTGCTTTACACTCCAGTTTTGGTTTTCATTATGTTCTCGCACATCCTAAAACAGGCTGATACTGTAGGTCTAACTTTTGTTATCCTTTCTCAAGAAAAAAAAAAAAACTAATCCCATTACCTCACCCAAACAATTATATTTTTTTCTGTCACTGTTGCTGCTAGCATCATCTCAATTGTCCATATTACTCTTAACTTACAGCTTACTTAACCAACTTCTAGTTAGCAACCTTTCTAGGTGGATGGGGACTTGCTAATGATTGTCCATTATGCACAGGCAGTACCAGACTAGCAGCTATCATTTTCTGCAGCCACACACTCCATTTTTACATCTTCTTAATGTGTGGAGATAAACACATTCCTTAACATGATGCAAAGCTAGAGTAACTTTGTAACATTTTATTTTTTATTTATTTTTTGTAACTTTGTAACATTTTAATGTAAGCAGAGTTGTATATATTAAAAGCTATGCTTTTATGGCCAAGGCGTTGGAGATAACTAAAAATCTGGGAAATCATGTTTTAAGCTGACACTCTATAAAACATAATTATCATCGATATAAAAGTTTGTCAGGATTATGATTCAGTTTGGTTAAACACAATCTAATTTTCCTATATGTCTTAAGCTTTTTATAGGAGTACTGTTAATCTGATCACTATCCATATCAGAATATTAGGAAGTACAGATTGATTAATCTCTTCATTTGGAAAATACAAAGCCATACCTTTACAAAATCATGGAGAAAACACAAGTATATATCTTAAACCAAAATTATTAAATTAGTCTTACTTGTCTGAAGATTCACTTTTACTATGTGAACTGGGCTTTCTATTAAAATATTGCTGAGCTTCTAGCAGAATCTTTAAGAAATATTTTTTTCTTAAATGTCTAGCATGTTTGAACTTTTTTTTTTTTTTTTTTTTTTAATTTTTTATTTTTTATAAACATATATTTTTATCCCCAGGGGTATAGGTCTGTGAATCACCAGGTTTACACACTTCACAGCACTCACCAAATCACATACCCTCCCCAATGTCCATAATCCCACCCCCTTCTCCCAAACCCCCTCCCCCCGGCAACCCTCAGTTTGTTGTGAGATTAAGAGTCACTTATGGTTTGTCTCCCTCCCAATCCCATCTTGTTTCATTTATTCTTCTACCCACTTAAGCCTCCATGTTGCATCACCACTTCCTCATTTCATTAGATATTAGAATGTAAGATTTATGAGAGTGCTTGCTATTCTCTGTGAACCAGGTTATCACTCCTTTAACTTCCAAGACTTTATAATTTAATTTATTAATACCCTTCTATGTTAGGGACATATTTCATGCATACACAGTGAGAGATAATGGCTTTTCTCAGTTACAGCAACACAGAGAATTTGTCACTTCAGTTCTGCAACCTCAGAAACAGCGTTAAGTAATCAAAGAAATACAAAAATTCACCAGTCAAAAAAAAAAAAAAAAGATTTCAAAGGGCTATTTTCCTTTCTAGTGTTCAGGAAATTTTTTTATGAAATAGTTGAAGCCCGCAAACAGACAAAAAAAAAATTAAAAGATAGTAACTTAAAATTTTTTAAAATCATCTCTCCCATGAGAGATAATAGATCCCTATAGTCCCAATAGCTGTCTCGAATGGTCAGAATATAAAATTACACTCCTATTCATTGCTGCTACCAGTGGGGAATTATTTTTCATTGTTGTTTAGAGCAAACTCGATCCAGAACCAAAATGGCCAAAGTCAGAAAAAACTTCAATACTATACTACATTAGGAAAAAACTGTGTTAAGAAAGATAGTACTCTGTTGCTGCTTTAGAATCCGTCTGGGGCCCAAGCAATTACACGGGGGCTTAACCAGCCCACAGTGTGTATTTCTGTGGGAACAGTTGCCCTGGCTTTGTGAATCCACTCTGGCATCTTGGGTAGAAGCTCCAAAGCCATCGTAGGCTAATATTCAGAGAGTTAAAAAAAAATGACTTTCATACATATAAAATGAACACGGATTAGACTTTACTTAACTCACTAATTAATGAGAGAACCAATGGGATGTGGTAAATGTGATTCAAAGGACATTTAGGAAGTACGTAGTTAAAGACAAGTTAATAAAGTAGTATTAGAAAAACATTACTAAGTTAGATATAAACTAGTTAATATTCTACAGGGAAATAAACCATGGCCTATGGGATTATCTTTTCTAACAGAAGGAAAGTACCTAAATTTATTCCAGACAGAAAAATCTGCAAATTAACATGCAACTTAAATATATCCAGGATTTTAAACAGTGATGGCAAGGGTCTTTTCCATGTGCTTCTTGGCCATGGAAGATACATTCCCCCAAATTATCCTTGGGTGGACCCACTAAATATGCACCTTAATCATATTGAAAAGAGAGGTTACTCTTCTTTTTATTCTTATTTTCAAGCTTTAAATAACTCTTCTTAACAGATGGCAAAAACATAGGATATACCCAGCACTTGTCCAGAGTTATTATAGTAGCACAAGGATTATTGATGGGAAGCCTCAATATGATAAAGATGTCAGTGTTCTCCAAACTAATCTAAAAATCAGTATGATTTTATTAAGACCTCAACGAGTGTTTTTAGAGAACTTGGCAAGTAAGTCTTAAACTAATTATGCAGAGAAAAAGCTCAAAAATAGAGCAGAAAAATCTGAGGACAATGAACAAGGTGGAGGGAATTATCCTATGAAATGTCAAAACTAATTAGGAAGCGATAGAGTGTGCAGAGATAGACAAGTAGAAACTAATAGAAAACCCAAAACATGTTGATGCACATTTTAAACCCAGACAGATGCAGCACTACAAATCAGTGGAGGAAAAATGAACTCTTAGTAAAAATGTTATTAAGGTATTTATTTATAACACTTGAAAACATAAAAATATATTGCTAACACATATTATAATAAAAAATAAGTTCCAGGTAGTTAACAACCTAAATGCAGAATGGCAAAATGTTAAAACTTTTTTAAGATAAATATTATTTTATTTTTTTTTCAGTGTTTTAGAATTCATTGTTTATGCACCACACCCGGTGCCCCATGCAATACATGCCCTCCATAATACCCACCACCAGGCTCACCAAACATCCCACCCCTCCAAAACCCTCAGTTAATTTCTGAGAGTCCACAGGCTCTCATGGTTTGTCTCCCCCTCAAATTACCCCCAATTTACTTCTCCTCTCCATTTCCTAATGTCCTCCATGTTGTTTTTTATGCTCCACAAGTAAGTGAAACCATATGATAATTGACTCTCTCTGCTTGACTTATTTCACTCAGCATAATCTCCTCCAGTCCTGTCCATGTTGATTCAAAAGTTGGGTATACATCCTTTCTGATGGAGGCATAATGCTCCATTGTATACATGGACCATATCTTCTTTATCCATTTGTCCATTGAAGGGCATCTTGGTTCTTTCCACAGTTGGGCGGCTGTGGCCATTGCTGCTGTGAACATTGGGGTACAGATGGCCTTTCTTTTCACTACATCTGTTTCTTTGGGGTAAATACCCAGTAGTGCAAATGCAGGGTCATACGGTAGCTCTATTTTTAATTTCTTAAGGAATCTCCACTCTGTTTTGCAAAGTGGCTGTACCAACTTGCATTCCCACCAGCAGTGTAAGAGGATTCCCCTTTCTCCACATCCTCTCTAACACTTATTGTTTACTGTCTTGTTAATTTTGGCCATTCTAACTGGTGTAAGGTGGTATCTCAATGTGGTTTGGATTTGAATCTCCCTAATGGCTAATGATGATGAACATTTTTTCATGGTCTGTTAGCCATTTGTATGTCTTCTTTGGAGAAGTGTCTGTTGATGTCTTCTGCCCATTTTTTTCGACGTGATTATCTGTTTTGTGGGGGTTGAGTTTGAGGAGTTCTTTATAGATCTTGGATATCAGCCCTTTGTCTGTGTTGTCATTTGCGAATATCTTCTCCCATTCCATGGGTTGCCTCCTTGTTTTGTTGACCATTTCCTTTGTTGCGCAGAAGCTTTTGCTCTTGATGAAGTCCCAAGCTTTTGATCTTGATGAATGTCCCAAAAGTTCATTTCTGCTTTTGTTTCCTTTGCCTTTGGAGACATGTCTTGAAAGAAGTTGTTGTGGCCAATGTCAAAGAGGTTATTGCCTATGTTCTCCTCTAGGATTTTGATAGATTCCTGCCTCACGTTGCGGTCTCTTACCCATTTCAAGTTTATCTTGGTGTATGGTGTAAGAGAATGGTCGAGTTTCATTATTCTATACATAGCTGTCCAATTTTCCCCACACCATTTATTGAAGAGACTGTCTTTATTCCACTGTACATTTTTTCCTGTTTTGTCAAAGATTCTTTGACCGTAGAGTTGAGGGTCCATATCTGGACTCTGTACTCGTTGGACCAGATGGACTTCATAGGTATATACAGAACATTCCACCCTAAAACAACAGAATACTCACTCTTCTCGAGTGCACATGGAACTTTCAACAGAATAGACTACATCCTGGGTCACAAATCAGGGCTCAACCAATACCAAATGACCGAGATTATTCCCTGCATATTCTCAGACCGCAATTCTTTGAAATTGGAACTCAACCAAAAGAAAAAGCTTGGAAGGAATTCAAACACTTGGAAGCTAAGGACTACCTTGTGTAAGAATGTTTGGATCAACCAGGAAACCAAAGAAGAACTTAAACAATTCGTGGAAACCAATGAGAATGAAGACACTTTGGTCCAAAACCTATGGGATATGGCAAAGGTGGTTCTAGGGGGAAATAGCCATCCAAGCCTCCCATTTTTTCTGGAAAAATCCAGAATATACCAACTCTCTTTATACCTTAAAGAACTGGAGAATCAACAACAAATTAAGCCAACCTCACACACAAGAAGGGAAGTAATCAAGATTAGAGCAGAGATCAATGAGATAGGAACTAGAGATAAAGTAGAACACATCAGCAAAAGTAGAAGCTGTTTTTTTGAAAGAATCAATAAGATAGATAACCCCCTGGGCAAACTAATCCAAAAGAAAAGAGAGAGGATCCAAACTAATAAAATTATAAATGAAAAGGGAAAGATCATGACTAATACCAAGGAAATAGAAACGATCATCAGAAATTATTATCAACAGTTATATGCCAATAAGTTAAGCAACCTAAATGAAATGGATGCATTCTTGGCAAACTTCCAAAACTTAAGAACTTCCAAAACTGAATCAGGAAGAAATTGTCAACCTGAATAGACCAATATCTAGTAACGTGATTGAAGCAGTGAGCAAAAACCTTCCAAAAAACAAGAGCTCAGACCTGACAGATTCCCTGGAGAAGTCTACCATTCAAAGAAGAAATAATACCTATTCTCTTGAAGCTGTTTCAAAAAATAGAAACAGAAGAAAAACTTCCAGACTCTTTTTATGAAGCCAGCATCACCCTGATCCCCAAACCAGGCAAAGACCCCACCAAAAAAAGAGAATTTCAGACCAATATCCTTGATGAATATGGATCCCAAGATTCTCAATAAGATCCTAGCTTATGGAATCCAACAGTACATTAAAAAGATTATCTACCATGACCAGGTGGGATTTATCCATTGGATGCAAGGGTGGTTCAACATTCGCAAATCAATCAATGTGATGGAATAAATCAATAAGAGAAGAGAGAAGAACCACATGCTCCTCTAAATTGATGCAGAAAAAGCATTTGACAAGATACAGCATCCGTTCCTGATCAAAACGATTCAAAGTATAGGGATAGAGGGAACATTCCTCAACTTCATAAAATCTATCTATGAAAAACCCACAGTGAATATCATCCTCAATGGGTAAAAGCTGAGAAGCCTTCCCTTTGTGATCAGGAACATGACAAGGATGTCCATTCTCGCCACTGTTATTCAAGATAGTACTAGAACTCCTAGCAACAGCAATCAGACAACAAAGAGAAATAAAAGGTATTCAGATTGGCAAAGAAGAAGTCAATTTCTCTCTCTTCCCAGATGACATGATACTTTATATGGAAAACCCAAAAGACTCCACCCCCAAACTACTAGAACTCATACAGTAATTCAGTAATATGGCAGGATACAAAATCAATGTACAGAAATCAGTTGCTTTCTTATACACTAACAATGAAAATATAGAAAGGGAAATTAGAGTATTGATTCCATTTACTATAGCACCAAGTACTATAAGATACCTGGGAATAAACCTAACCAAAGAGGTAAAGGATCTGTACTCAAGGAACTACAGAACACTCATGAAAGAAATTGAAGAAGACACAAAAAGATGGAAGATCTTGGATTCCAAGATTCCGAGCTCTTGGATCGGAAGAATAAACATTGTTAAAATGTCTTTACTGCCTAGAGCCATCTATACTTTCAATGCCACTCCAATCAAAATGCCACTGGCATTTTTCAAAGAGCTGGAACAAACAATCCTAAAATTTGTATGGAACCAGAGGAGAAGTGAACGGGGGTAATTTGAGAGGGAGACCAACCATGAGAGACTGTGGACTCTCAGAAATTAACTGAGAGTTTTGGAGGGGAGGGAGGTGGGGTGTTTGGTGAGCCTGGTGGTGGGTATTACGGAGGGCACATATTGCATGGAGCACCAGGGTGGTGCATAAATAATGAATTCTGGAACACTGAAAAAAAATAAAATAAAAATTTTAAAAAATGGTATGTATAAAACATGCATAAAGAACACTAAACATTAAAGAACACTAAACAAGAAAGAACATTAAAGAACACTAGTAATATATATGCTCTTAAACATAAACATATACATTTACATACATGTGTGCACACATACATACATACATACATACAGTTATGAGTATTATCTGTGTTAAGCGTACAACTTGAATAGGAAGGATTCCCTGCAGTTCTTGATGTTTTTTTCCTGAAGAGGAGTGGTGGGAAGAAGGACCAGGGAGGAAGCCCACAGCAAATTTCAGCTGGATCTTTTAGGTTTTATGTAATTCATTAAGGACAAGAAAGGATGTAAGTATGTCATATGTTAGCAGTTGTCAATTTGTTGTGATAGGAATACAAATGTTGGGTGACCTGAATCTCTCCATTTAGTATTGCTTTTTGAAACAATCTGTTTTTCAAAACAATGTTTTAAAAACATTAAGTATTTGACTAAGATTGGGAGCTTGTGGATAAAAGACAAATTTCAGGTCAGTAAGAGTATCATAAAAATCAAGTATTTTGTCAACTCATATATTGAAAATGGTAATGTACTATCAGAAAAGTTAATTGTGGTTCATTTCTCTCCTCTTTCCAAAGAATACAAGTCAATGACCAGATTGTGGAAGTGGATGGAATCAGCTTGGTGGGTGTCACACAGAATTTTGCTGCAACTGTTCTCAGAAACACCAAGGGCAATGTCAGGTAAATATGTGTCTTCAGATATGTATAATTTTATTATTTAACATTTTGTTATATTTTAGTTTTCTAGATTATACCTATCATCTTATGTAATTACAATGAAGATTTTATCTAAATACTTAACACTTGCCTTAATTTTTAATGTTTCCTTCTTTATTGTAATTAGTTTATGCAAATGTAATATAAGACCAAAAATGATGGTAATTTAGGATGACACAAAGATATGAAATGTACAGTGTGACTCAATATGGTTAATTATTGAGCTATGTTAGTGTGCCTAACTGCATAAAATTTCTACTTAAGTCCTCAACAAACATGGATTTAGACTCTAAATCCTTTTAATAAAACTAGTAATACAGTAAATTGAAATTGAAATGATTGTACATATATTTAGTGCTACATGTTTTTAGATAAACTGGCTAAATTATTTGAGGTTAATACATGCATTTAAATAAATCTCTTTATAGATTTTATAGGACTAATCCTCAATAAATTGTGACTCTGCCAACTTAATAGGACAGAGGGTACATTCTTTTCAACCTTGAAATATATATCCTGTCCTGGGGGTTCTGAAAATTGTAGCTAAAAAAACAAATAAGAAAATAGTCCTGAGCCAACTAAGATCAAGGTTTGAAATCCATTTTATTGGGTCATAGGGTATTTATTTTTAAATATTGTGCTGCTTATGTCTTAATATTTTCCCATCAATCCTACAAAGGCACACATAGGTGACATTAGTATGGGCAGTTATCAAAATGTTTTAGTGTTATCATCAGAGTGTCATGGCCAAATACTCTGAAATATCAATGAATCAATATTGCTGTAAAGAGGGTAACATGGAGATTTTATTGCAGTGGGTTTTATGTTGCACAAACATGGGTTTAAGTTTTAGAATTTAGATATTTTCAGTTGGAAAATACCCTTTCATGCTGAAGAAGCGTTTAAGAATACAACATCAGTGACTTTTATGGGTGCTATGTTGATGCTTCAAGACTACCCATAGTCCTGAAAAAAGTGTGTGAAATAATTGGAAAGAGCACAGGAAGAACCGTCTGATGGCTCTCTTAGAGCTGCGTGGGTGGGCTCGCTCAGGAAACGGGACTGTCTTTCTGCAGATTGCTGTCCTTTCTTGAGACAGCACTTTCCTCTGTCAGTAGAGAACTTTGGTTGTAAAGCTGTCCATTAAGATTTGAAGTGAATTTTAAATTGAAATCAGTAAGATATGCATTCAAGTTGTAGAACATTTTTCTTTTTTCTTTCTTTTTTTATAAGAACATTTTTCAGTTGCGAGGAAGTTTTCAGTTCCATGAAATCATAGCCGCCCTTTTTTATTTCAAGCCTCCTAAAAATTATAAATGCCATCTCCGCTATCTCTGGATTTCAGTCTCTCCCTTTTTCAGTCTGTCCTTTGTATACTTCCTCCGGGTGGAGGAAAATAATAGCAGTTTTCAAATATAGGAAGGGCTATCGTGGCAAAAGGAATGAACTCATTCTGTGTGACTCAAGTCCTGGAAGATCTGGGACCTTTGGGTAGAAGTGATAATTCCACATCCGTCATGTGCCTCTCCTCTGCAGACACCTTCAGTCGCCACCCGTTCTGTACAGCATCAAAGCTCTTGATCCTGGTATTAAAATCTTTTGTCACCCAGTCTTATCACGTACCTCCCCCTGTATTCATGCTTTGGTAGAGTCACACTGGGGTAGCCATATTCCTTCAAAACTGACTTGAGTTATTGTTTTATTATTGTGCCTTTCTCTCTGTCATTTCTTCTGTTTAAGAGACTGTCTTCTGTTTAGAACCTACTTATCTTGAGGAACATATTTCAACTCCTTTACCCTCCAAGAAATCCTCCTTGACCTCCATATCCCCTAGTGGTCTCTCTTCCTGGTTGCATTCATCATTCATACTACGTTTTTAACCTTGAGGTTACTGAATATTACTTTCATCTTTTAAAGGCATACGTTTATTTCCTCATTCACTTTGCACAAATCTTGATATTAAAATGGGACCTTTGACACCTTGGTGGCTCAGTTGGTTAAAATGGGACCTTTACCCCTCCTTATACCCCCAAATGGTTTAGCCCAGGGTCTTTGTTAATGGAATATAAGGAGTAAGTCTTTTCTCAATTTTAACTTATCAAAAGTATTATTGGAGTTCTGTGAATATAATTTAGGTGGTAGTTCTTCATAGAGCATTAATACGATAACCGGATACAAAAACTTGACTTGTGTTTTTAATGAACTTTTTAAACCTGAGGATTTAAAATATGCATGGTTTTATATTTCTTATTGATTGGTGACTTAGCTATTACATTTAGTGGTTACTGAAATTTATTTTCAAAAAGGGATATCTGAAAAATTAGTAAATTTAGTTTGATATTTTTCCTAACTACTAAGCACATATCTGGGAGGAATGTCTGGAAGCCATGGCTTTAAAGATGTAAGTGGGAGGAAGATAGGAAGCTAGAAGTGATGGGAAAAATGAAACTGAGATTTGGTTGGTGATTATTTCTGAAGTATTAGAGGTCAAGATTTTTACTTATTTCCTGGAAATGTATATGAAATTGGTACCAGGATATGGATATGCATCAAAATCATACAGTGAAGTTCTGTGACTTCATCTGCCCTTACAGAGAATCATTTCCCATCTGACCTCAGTCTGCTTTATTTTATTAAACTTTAAATTATAATACCTGAGTTTATGAACTAATACTACTAACAAAGACTCCATTACTATGACATTTTTTAACACACTGGAGAAATTACAGGTATTTTAATGTGGTAATTTTTAAGGCTTATGTGTTTTTCAACTCTGCATCATTTATATGAGTTAAGAAGTAGTTCAGCTCAAACCAGGTGAGGTCCTGGGGAATTGGAAGTCTAGGCCTGACTCAAAGTGTCAGTAAACAATGACTACTTCCTTCGTTTTACCAATGTCATTTAAAAACTAAGCACTCAGGATAAGTACTATGCTAATATCATGTAATTACTTAACATAATTGATTAGGATAAGACTCCTTAAGTAGTTTATAGTCAGAAATAATGCAACACAGCAACAGGAGGGGAAAGATAAGCATTAACAGGGTGGGCATGGTGAACTCAAGACACAGTCTTCTTTATCATCCCTCTTCTGGGCCTCGCAGGACTTGCCCGTCTCCAGATGATAAACCACCACGGGTGTGTACATGGAGCATCTTGGTACCAAGAAGTCCAAAGTCTGTGTGTGGTAGGGATTTCTCATTGAAATCATTGAAAACTCCTGGACTCCACAAAATCTAGGTAGAAGAAATAAATCCAGTGATTATTACCAAACAACTTTGACAGGTTAGTCTGTCTTGCTTTGAAACAGCTCAATGACCCCTATTTGCAAAACACATTTTTCCCTGGTTAGTATATCTCGCAGCTTTGACCAAGGTTCAGTACCATGCTCTAGGCAATTCTGTATACTTTGTCAGTCCATTCGGTTTCTAGATTAACTCATGCTCTCTAATATGTAGTGCATAACACATTTACGGCTCTCCTTTTGACTTTAGATTCATACTACTTAGCATGTTTCTATTGTATGTTTCTTCTTTTAAAAATTTTTATTGGAGTATATTTATTGTATATTTCAGTATTTCTTGGTGAAAACCTAAAAAGAAAATGTAAATTACTTGAAAACCTGTAATCTTGGGGCACCTGGGTGGTGCAGTGGGTTAAGCCTCTGCCTTTGGCTCAGGTCATGGTCTCAGGGTCTGAGAATCAAGCCCTGATAGGGCTCTCTGCTCAGCAGGGAGTCTGCTTCCCCCCCTCTCTCTGCCTGCCTCTCTGCCTACTTGTGATCTCTCTCTGTCAAATAAATAAATAAAAAAAAAGAAAAAAAAGAAAACCTGTAATCTTTTTGATGCTTGATAGAAGGTAACTTGCCAAATGTAGTATAGTTAAAAAGTTAGAAAAATGTTCTATTCTTATTGTCAGATCCTACAATATATAAAGCATAATTTAAATAGTTTAGATTCAGTTCATTTGAATCCACAGGTTTAGCTACTTAAAATCCATTTTTAATCAGAACATACTAAATAATGCTTTTCTTAGAGATCCTTAAAAGACCCTGATGTCTGTTGGTCCATGTAAAGTTATGGGAAAATACTTTTAAACATGAAATTATCAAGTTATTAGAAAAATAATAATTAGTTCAAAATGATAAAAATACTGGTCATATACCTCTGGAAAGAAAGCAGGAATCTCTAGATATTAGGAGACTAATTAAAATTTATACAAACTACCTTCTAATTAATTTTGGGTATGTAATTTAGCTTTCTGTGATGTTGTTTTGTCAGAGATGTCCCAAATGTAGACATTTGACTCAGTCTCTCATGTTTTATCTCTGTGGACAAGGGGAAAAATGTGTTTGAATTATAAGATAGCCACAGGATAGGTACAATAATGGAGCTGATTCTGTTACAAATTATAAATATTATTTAATGTGTTCACTGATATTTCTTTATGCACTTAACACTAGGAGTAATTGTCTTTCTCTAGTAACTACCTTTTCTCCCATGAAGCCAGACCTCATAGGTTCAGATTCTGACTTGTGAAATGGAAGCTGTGTTTATGGGAGTGTTAAAATTTCCTTGTGCTGTAGTCTCTTCACGTATAAACCGGGCATCATAATAGTACTTCCCATACATTTTAGATGAGTATTAAATGAGTGAAAACATGTAATGAATGCCTAGAAAAAGTTGAAATTCAGTGAAATTTTAGTGATTATTATTTTCTTCTGAAAACTCTGATTCCTTCTTAGGTGTTTATGTAGATTGTTAGAAAACTGAGTCAATTTTATAGCCATTTCTAACAAAGGCACAGGATCTGATAGTCTGCAGAGGAAACCATTGTTACAGGTTTCTCTTTTTAGCTCTTTTGGAAGCACCAATATAAGTCTTTTCTTTATTCTTTGATTTTTCAGTTTTAGGTAAAAATTTAATGATTGCTTACTGTAAAACTTTCACTGATCAGTTTTATTGTTCAGTTAAAAACTTTTGCAAGAGTTTATGACATTTACATTCTATTAAATGGCTATAGTTATCTTGGGCAGTTTTTCTATAAGTTCATTCAAAAATTAAAACCAATAAATCGTATTTATAATGTTATGGTTATGAAAGTATTACTCAGTCTAGAATCAAGTATGACTGAATTGATAGGAAATGAAATGTAATTTTATGTCATTCAATCTGTGTCACTTTTCAAGGCATAAAGATTCTAATGGAACCTGACTTAATTTATTTCTAACCTTCTTGATTTCCTCTGGGTCATACTTAGCTGCCAGGGAGCTTACATGTCTAAAAATGTATTATTTGGCCCTGAAATATAAGTAGGTATAGTATTTGAATTCAAAATCCTTCTCTTTCAGTATTACGAAGATATTTTCCATTGTCTTTAGGTATCTACAATTGGTAAGGAGAGTGTTAGTATTAATCTGATTTGTAGCCCTTTGTGGTTTTCTGCTTTGGATTTTTTTGCCTTCTTTGGTTTTTGAAATTTTTATCAGGCTATAAGTAGATCTGTATTTGCTTGTTTGTTTGTTTGTTTTGCTTGGAACTCAATCTGAAGTTGAATTTGGGAAATTTTCCATTATTTTGTTGTTTTTTTTCTTTATTTTTCATTGTGTTGATCTTCTTTTCTCAAACCAGTATTAAATGGGGAATTAGATACCTCGGCCATATCCTCTGGCATGTTCTTTTCTCTCAGGATCTCTGTCTGTTTACATTTTTTTAATGTATTCTTGAGTTTTCTCGATTTAATCTTCCAGATTACCAATTTATTTTAAAGCTATGGCCTTTTTTCTTTTTCTTTTCTTTCTTTCTTTTTTTTTTTTTTTCCCCCAGCTGTTCTGGCCCATTCTCAATTTCCTTTTGTTACTTAAATCTCCATTCTCTCTTGTCTAAGCTTGAGAGTTATTCAGCTTCCTACTTGAGATCTTCATGTGGCATTCAAATTCAATTAAATTTCATTTGGCACATCAAATGTAATATGTTCAAATTATTATCGTTTATTTGTACCATTCTCTGTCATGCACCCTTGTCCAAAAAAAAAAAAAAACAACAAAAAAAAAAACAAAACAAAAACATATGATCTTTACGTGGCTGATTCCCTCTTATCAAGTCTCAGTTCAAAGATCACTCTTTCGGTGAATGAATTCTTCTTATAGTATGGTACTTACGTTGTCTGAACACCAAGTCAGTTTCTGTCACTTTACCATGTTTTCCATATAGCATCCTCCAAGCAAATGATCCTCTGATGATCCTCTCCTCAGGGCATTGCTTCTCTTGTTCAGTTTTCTACCACGTTTACTCCTGACTAGCCTTGTTGATTAGAGCATGAAGGAAGTAGTGATGTATGACTTCTGAGGCTAGGCTGTAAAAGGCATGTGGCTTCTACCTTGGTCTTCTGGATCATCAGCTCTGGAGAAATCCAGCTGCCACGTTGAGAAGACATTCAGACAGCTTTCTGGGGAGGCTTACACAAGGAAGAAGTTAGGCCTGCCAATAGCCAGTGCCAACTAACCAGCTCTGTGAGGGCGGCACCTTGGTGCGAGATCTTCCAGCCTCAGTAAGACCTTGAGATACTTGCAGCTCTGTCAACATTTGATTTAACTTAGTGAGAAGCACCAAGCCAGAACTGCGTTGTCAAGCATCTCCTGAATTCTTGACTCAGAGAAGATATGGAAGATAAAATGTCTATAAATTTTGGGATAATTTATTATATAAGTTAGAATAAAAGAGAGGACATCATTATAGACCTAACAGATAGTATAAGGATTGGCCAATATTATGAAGAACTTTATGCTGATATATACAACTTATAATAAATGATAAATTTCTTAGAAAACAATACTATGATGGAGTACCAAGGCTCCTTCAAGAAAAAGTTGAGTGTGTGTGTATGTGTATAAATGTGCACATGAAAATGAATTTAGAGTTTAAGTTTTCCAGCAAAGAAAATTCCACTATCAATTTGTTTGACTGGTGAATCTTACCACACTTTAGAGGGAGAAATAACGTGACTTCTATATAAACTTTTCCAGAACATAAAAGAGAAGACACATCTCAGCTACATTTATGAGATCAGCATTACCATCATATTAAAGTCAGAAATAGACCTTAAAACAAAAGTCATTACATACCAGTATTGCTCATAAATGTAGATATAGAAGTCCTTAGCAAAAATTTAACAGATTGAAGTCAGGAATATATGAAAAGGATAATACATTATGGCTAAATGACATTTATTTTTGGAATGCATGTTTGATTTAATGTTTGAAATTCAACGTGTGGAATTTTCTATACTGATAGAAGCATGAAGAAAAATCATAGGTTTGTATGCTCATCTCAGTAGTTGGAGACCAAAAAACCTCAGGAAACTTGAAATACAAGAGAATTTCCTCAATGTGATAGATAACATCTAAGTGAAATCTACAGCTAATATCGTACTTAATGATGAAAGACCAAATGCTTTCTGTCTAGTATAAGAACAATGTCAGTGTGTCCACTTTCACTACTTTCTTTAGCCTTGTCCTGGGGCTCATAACTAGGTCAATGAGGCAAAAATAAGAAATGAAAAGCACAAAAGACTGAAAAGGAAGAAGTAAAACTATTCACAGATGAGATGGTCATCTATGTTAGAAAGACCTAAGGAATCTACCAAAGATGCTACTAGAACTACCAGTAAGTCAGTCAAACAGGGTTACAGGGCATAGGTTGATGTACAGAAATCAGTTCTATTCGGTATACTTACAACAAGAAGGAATTGAAAATTCAGATAAAAAATATTTGTTAGCATCGAAAACATGAAATACTTAAGGATAATGTTACAAAGATATGTTGACAACTTCAGCAAAATATTTCTGAGAGAATATAAGGACTACCTAAATAATGAAGCAGTAGACCATGTTCATGGGTCAGAATACTCAATGTTGTTAATATTTCAATTTCCTCTAAATCTGCAGACTAAGAACAATCTCAGTGAAAATCTCAGCAAGATTTTTTGTAGAAATTAATATTTTCTAAAAAGAACAAATTTGGAGAACTTTCACTGCTGCAAAACTACACTAATCACAACAGTCTGGTTTAGGCATATGGACAGAAATCCAATTTAATGAAACAGAAAAGAGAGTTCCAATATCGACCTGCACAGACATGAACAACTGATTTTTGACAAATGCACCAGAATAATTCAGTGGGGGAAATTATAATCTTTCTAACACATGGTGCTGGGACCATTGAATAACCTCATTAAAAAAAAAAAGAATGAGAACACTTGACCTTTGTCCCACAGTATATACAAAAATTAATTCAAGATTGATCATAGATCTAAATACAACTGAAACCAAAAATTTCTAGCAAACAGGCAAAAATCTTTATGACCTTGGGTTAATCAGATCTTTTAAGACACAAAAACAGAAATAGAAGAGAAAGACATGATAAATTAAACTGCATCAAAATTAAAACATTTGTTTAAAAAAATCCTTAAGAAAATGGAAAAGCAGGCTAAAGACTGAATATTTGCAAAAACAATTATCTGATAGAGGACTATTATTTAGAAGATATGAAGAACTCTTATAATTCAATAAGAAGATGTATAATCTTATTAAAAATGTGCAAATCAATTAAAGAGACACTTTACTGAGGAGGATATACAGTTAAGCACATGAAATACTGCTCAACATCATTAATCACTGAGGAAATGCAAATTAAAACCACAATGAGGTACTACTGCACACCCATTAGTATGGCTGAAATTTAAAAGACTGATAATACTAGGCATTGACAAGGATGTGGAGCAAATTTAACATTCATTTGTTGCCAGCGGGAATGCAAACTAGCACAGCCATTTTGCAGAATAGTTTGGCAAATTCTTATAAAGCTAAGCATGTACTTGCCATATCAGCCAGCAATTCTATTCTTCGCTGTGTGTTCAAGAGCAATAAAAACATATATCTACCCAAAGACTCATACTTACATGTTCATAGGAGCTTTGTTCATAAAGCTAGAAACAACTCAAATGCCCTTTAACTGATAAAGAATATACAAATTGTATTATAGCCTCTGTAATGAAATATTTCTCCGCAATGTTAAGAAATAAATTACCAATATATTCAACACAATATTTGACTGTCAGAACTATTATATTGACTTAAGAAGGCAGACAGAAAAGGCTTTATACTCTACTTTAAACCTCAAGCATTTAAGAGGCATTTCTGAGGCAGTAAAAATGTGCTATATTGTGGCTATTGTATTTGTGACTCAGCTGTCTGTATATGTGAAAGCTCAATGTATTAGACAACTTTAATTTGGCGAATTTTATTATATATAAATCTGATCTCAATAAAACTGATTTTTAAAAAAAGTATGTTAATAGTTATGATTAACTTAGAAAGCACCATGCTAACTAATATTATTGATGGGAATGGGGATTTCTACTTAAGAAAGGCAGATGTAGTCAAACTGAACTTCCTCAGTAATATGTATATGTTATTATGCTATATACTTCTTTTTAAAAATAAAAAATACTTCCCATTATTAATTTTCTATGAGAAAAAATAGTATCTATATTAAATTCTTATCTGGACACTTTTCTTTCTTTAGACATGGATTTGCAACATAACTTTAAGAACTCATGTGTTTTGGGGTGTTACAACTTTAAATGGGACCTCTCTGATCTTGTTTACCACTATGTAAATGACATAGTGTACCTATTGTTGTAAAACATGTTGCCCCAACCTGAGTGACTTGAAACAACAAACTTTTTATCTCACAGTTTATAGGATCACTTTCCAGCTTTTTCATGAGACCCTCTCTATAGGGAGGGCTAACAACATGGAAACTGGATTTCCCAGAGGAAGTAATCCAAGAAAGTATCCAAGATGGAACCTACCATCTTTTCATAACTTAATATCCAAAGTGACATTCCATCAGTTTTGTATTTTATTTGATAAAAGAGCTTAACAGGTCCCTCTTATATGCTCCATGAACATCAGGAGCCAGAGTTCACTTAGGTGCATTTTAGAGGCTGCATATTATGTAATGATCAATCACTGATTGATGGATAGACAGGCAGTCTGATCAATGTGGTACCACAGTATAGTTTGTTTAATGACTACCCTCTCTTAAAAAGAACCCTGAAAATTTTTGAGACTACTTGGAAAAGACTGACCAGGATGGGAGATATCTAAACATTTTTTCCTTGTATATATATAAAAATTAAAGACTCTGCCAACTTCTACATAAAATAGAAAATTTTAAGAAGACATAGTATAATGATTGTGAAGTATTTGAAAGATTGAACTGTGGGAAAAGACTTAGGTATTCTTTTAAACTCCAGATAGCTGTCCTAGTACGAGAGGACAGCAATTATAGGAAAATGATGTTACAGGAGAGCAATTGTGCTTCAGTATGAGAAATTTCTAATAAATTGTATATTTGTTCTTCAGTGCCATTTACATTAAACTTGAAATGCTTTCTGGCAAGTACTGCTACTTATGGTCAATAACATTCATCACACTTTTATCCTTAGCATATGTGTTTAGTGAGTTTTTGACATTGAGCCATATGACACTTCTGGAGATGAGGATTTTGTAGGAATTCTGGTTACACATAATAAAAAATAAATTAATCTGAAGGTCTTAAATATTTTCCTATCCTTTTTGGAAGAGGTTATACTACTCAAAAGAATATAAATGCATGTTGAATTTTTAAAATAAATATGCACTTGTTTTTTTTGGATTCACACGTGGATATGTAATTTGTCTTTTTTTTCTAAGATTATTTATTTATTTGACAGAGAGAGAGATATCACAAGTAGGCAGAGCGGCAGGCAGAGGGGGAGGGCGAAGCAGGCTCCCTCCTGAGCAGAAAGCCTGATTCAGGGTTCGATCCCAGCACCCTGAGATCAGGACCTGAGCCAAAGGCAGAGGCTTAACCCACTGAGCCACCCAGGCACCCCTGGATATGTAATTTTTAAATATGAAAGTTTTTTTCTAAATTTTTTTTTTACCTAAAATCATTGGTTTTCCATTTGAAGTACATTAAATCTTGAAATGTTTTTGCTTCATTCACATCGTTTTAATAAGAGGTTTTGTTGCCATTACAGCACAAGGGGAAATTGAGAGTTTCCCTTTTTATCAGAGTCTTGATTTTGTGGTTATGCATAATGGGGTGTCATTTGTAATGAAGGGCAGTGAGGGCACCACCATGTTCATGCAAATTCTCAGTCCTTACAGATTTTGTGTTTACATTACTCCCTTGTGGTTAGACAAGAGGAATGGGACCATGAGTTTTGCAACTTTTAAATTATTTAAATTATTTTAAATTATAACTACTTGTGATAGAAGATTAGATAAAAGATTAAAAACAGTGGAAATTTCAAAAAAAATGTTTTAAAGGGGACTTGGGCTTAATGAGACATTTTCTGGGGCCAATATATACAGATTAGCATTCAGAAATTTTTCCTTTAAATATTTGTATGCATAACTATTTAAACCTGAAGTTAGCTTTTAAATCAAGAAATTTCTGTTCTTGAGAAGGTATAGCATTTATAGAAAAAATTTAAGTTTACACCTATTATATAGCATATAATCCTTGAAGTGGCACGAGTTAGGCAATTTTTTAAAAGATTTTTAAAGAATTCCAATTATTTTTGTTCTATATTAAAATATAGTTGCAGAACAAAGTTCTTATGATTAAGGTTGGGTTATATATAAAATTCATTTCAAAAAAGTAATGCTTATAGTTAGGTTTAAACATTTCAGATCTAGATATTTAAGGTCTAGCTTTTAAAAGCAAACAGGTTGATGGGGGCAGGTGGGCAGGTGGTGGACTACATGGGTTATAGGTATTAAGAAGGGTACTTGTTATGATGAGCCCTGGGTGTTACATGTAAGTTATGAATCACCAAATTTTAGTCCTGAAACCAATATTACACTATATGCTAACTAACTAGAATTTAAGCAAAATTTTGAAACAAACATAAAAAAGCAAACATTTTCCTAGATGAATTTAAAATTTTTAAATGATATAGAGTATGCTATATTAATCTAAATCCCAATATAGAAAGGAAAAATATGTAAGGGTACCCAAATATAAGAAGAGACAAAAGCTTTGCTGTGTAGCTGTGTAGGACTTCAACCTCAAGATAATAATAGCAAATCTCAGTGAAAGCAGCTAAATATGCACTTAACACCACTTGCTAGAAAAAACTGAGACACTTTCTACAAAAATATTTAAAAGTACCATGGGATCTTATGATCCAAGACTCCAATATAATGAGAGTAGGTGATGTGTATCTATTTTTCTTTTCATTTTTTAGGTATATCTTACAGGTTTTTGGTGTGCGCACAATAAGTATTTGTTGCAGAAT
Source organism: Mustela putorius furo (assembly GCF_011764305.1). Classification (NCBI taxonomy): domain Eukaryota; kingdom Metazoa; phylum Chordata; class Mammalia; order Carnivora; family Mustelidae; genus Mustela; species Mustela putorius. Next base: position 38,017,658 of record NW_025421998.1, read on the forward strand.
AAAATAATTGATTTTGTAAGAGCTAATAAGTATATTCTACTGTAGCTTTTCCTTTTTCAGACTTGATTAAGTCTACATTAAAAATTCTTTAGTATAAAAAATTTGAAATTTTGACATCATTTAAGTACCATTTTTGACTATCATAAATATCATAAATATCTGCAAAACAAGGCACTCATAACTCATCAATTTTCAACATAACCTCTCACATCATTTACACTGAACATGTAGGATCTTTATGACTTCAATTCAGCAAATTGTAAATGTAATTTTATAGTTGTTTAGTTTTTGTTTGACAGCGCACCAGAGAATTCAATAAACTAATCCAATAAATCCTGTATAATTTCGTCATCTAAACTGTAAAAGACAGTGCATGGACACTGCTTGGTCTGATAATAGATGAAAGGAAAAGGGGAAACTGATTTATCTGTCTTTCTCTATTGTATCTCAGCCTGAGGGAATGAGGGGGCAGTTCTTATTGAAATAATTCACATCAAAACAAGATAATTGTTTGAAACACTAGCAACAAGTCATGCTGAACACATAAACCCTCATTTTGTATTTTAGGTCTAGCCTTTATTTGTCCATTATAACCTTAGAAAATACTGAATTTTTAATCCAAATGTCTATTACAGTTTGGCTCCTGTTACCTCAACCTTTATAACTAAAAAATGAACAGATCAATCCATTCCTTGTGGAAGCAAAGTAAATGAATTTAGAAAGTAACAGGCAAACATATTGTTTTCTTAAAGGATCTTAAAGGCTGATTTAAGTAAATGTTTATCATTTCAGTCAGAGATAATGTCTAAAATCTAATTCGTAATTGTGCATAAATATCAGTTAATTTGGTCACATGTGTTTAGAGGGACTGATTGTTGCTGACTTTATTAATTGTTATAGCTTTGAAGACTTTAAAAATCCAGTTTAAAGGGATCACATGACCTCTACTTTTGTATTTTGACGGTATCTAAAATTAAGGTTCTCAGAACTTCAGTGCAAGTATTTTACCTTTGTATTGTGGTTGACTCTCAAAAATGTACTGTTTTCAAAGCTAGGATGATTCAAATAAGAGGTAATTGGCACCAGTGTACACAGATAGTCCTTAAAAATGAATTCACCCCATCTAGCTATTAATACATTATCCAGGTAAAAACAACAGCAAACATTGTTAAATACTCTCTAGGCAGTAGGTCCTTGGTTAAGCTTTTTATATGTATTATATAATACTTACTTAAGTTATTATATTCATTTTATGACAATCTGGAAACTAAGGTTTAGAAATGTTAATATAGTCAAGGTCACAGAGCCAATGAGTCATGTTTCTGGTTTAGTGAATTTGTCCTATCATAGCCTTTTTCCCCTTTTGCAGCCACTTTTAACCCCTAAATTTCACTATCACAGCTATCCATAGTGTGAATGCACAATTGAAATAATAATAACCTAATTTTAAATTTTGCATTTTCTTCTCAATTGTCTATGTGCTAGATTATATACATATTGTTACAGGAGTCCATTTATAAACACAGCTTCAAAATGGACCAGGCACTTAAGAACATAGAGAAAGGTAATTTGAATGTTACCCATTTTCCAAATGAGAGACTTTATCACTTTCATCGTCCCAGTAATAGTGCCTCATGTCCTTTCATGTCTATACCACATTTTATTCTTTTATCCCTCCTTTAGACACCTGAAGTAGATACCAGTTTTCACATGAGGAAAGTAAGGCACGGAGGATAGTTTAGTTCCACCTCTGGGTGCTTTCCCTCTGAACCGTATTTCTCAGGATGCCATTCTCCTCAGGCACATGTGAACTATAAATGACAGCGGAGTACAAGGCTTTAGAGATGTGTGTAGCTAGGTGCTGTCATGCTACCCTAAACAGCTGCCTGAATGAAGATGTGTACTTTAACATAATGCTTTAAAAAGTATTTCTCATGAGATGAATTCTCTATTTGATATACGGTTAGAAATCACCTTTATTTCATAAGACTGTAAAGTGATTTTGAATACAAACAACTATTGGGCAAATAGTGAATAACGTTAAGTTGTAGGGACCAACTCAGAAAGCCACACTATGATTTGAGCAACTATGCCTTCATGGTTTAAAATACTGATTTCTTATGCAATGTAGGGCAATACTTATTTCCTCTGGAATTTCAGTTGTACGTGTATTTGTTCCTTTCAGTTTTAGCATCACAAATAATTCTGGCTTGGAATTAGAGATCATGTTTTGAGGGCAGGAAGAAACATGCACATCGTATTGGAGTTTTGATGTATTATATAATTTTATTATTATATGATATGCTCTCATCATATAATTTGGGCTTTAAAAATAATCTTCTGCTCTAAAATTTCTCCCAAGGTCTTTCTTAAGACTCCCTCATTAACCTCTGGAGTCATCAGCAGTAGTTCTAACTTCTTGGCAAGTGAACCAAGTCTTATCTTTTTCTCTCCCTGAATTGTGTTCAGAGTAATTTTAAACACTTGCCTTGCAGAGGTAATAAACTTCTCCATTCTTAGGGAAAACTGTTCAACTAAAAGATCTGACTATGTAATTCTCAAATGAGTTTAAAGAATTAATGACTCAAATGAATCTAAATTCTAATTTACCTTTTACTTTGAGCTTGGCTGCTGTTTTCAGTTAGTAGCATTTTGTACATTAACTGCTTCCTTCAAATTTCTGTCAGCTTTATAATAGGCTAAGTGATACTTCAACCCCCACTCCGTTATGCATTTGAAGACACATAGAAGATCCATCTAAGTTTTCCTAAATCTCTCATTCTAAGATATGAGTTTCTTAATTGCTTTATATTTATATCCCTAGACATCATTTCTGACTTTTAGACTATTAACCAAAAATATGATGAATTCAAGACAGTCCTTATATGTCTAGATTAGTTGGGCATGGTAAAGGCTTTATGTACCTTCCATCACAGAAACCGAGTATCTCCAAATGAAATAGAAAAATAAACAGTTAAGAAAAGAAGAAATAAAAATGTCTTCATTGTGGATATGATCTTATTAGGAAAAGTCTAAGGAATCTGTAAAAGTCTACTATGATTAATAATAAGTGAGTTTAACAGGGTCACAAAATATAAGGCCAATATTCAAGAGTCAATTATATTTGTATATTCTAGCAACAAACCATTAGAAACAAATTAAAATCAGCACCACGTCCAGTAACTTGAAAAAACATGAAATAGAGATAAATTTAACAAACCATAGCTACAACTTTGCCTGAATGTTGTAGTGTATTGCTGAAAGTAAAAAAAAACCTAAATAAATGCAGAAATGCACCATGTTCATGGATTTACATGAACTATTTCCACAAATAGATCTACAGAGTCAAAGCAATCCCAAATCAAACATCAAAAGGGCCTTTAAAAGAAATTAGTGAGCTGATTGTAAAATTTATGTGAAAATGCAGGGAAATTGGAATAGTCAAAATAGTTTTGGAAAAGATATACAGAGTTCGAAAATTCACACCAACTAGCTTCAAGAGTGATTATATAGCAATCAAGGCAGTGTGGTATTCACACAAGGATAAGTACATCAGTGGAAGGGTTTGGAAAAGTCCCCAAATTCAGTCCACAAGTATCTTGTCAACTGATTTTCAACAAATATGCTGAAGTAAATTCAATGGCAGTAATGAATAGTCTTTTCAATAAATGGTGTGGAAACAACTAGTTATCCATGTGGAAAATGATGAAGATCCACCCTTACCAAACATTGTGCATGAAAATTAATTTGAAAGATACAGATCTAATACAAATTCAAAACATTAACACTTCAATAGGAAAATAGGAGAAATCTTAAAAATCTTACATGAGGCAAAGATTTCTTAGATAGGAAAAAAAAAGACACAAATCTTTTAAAAAGTTATCAATTGAACGTCCTTGAAGTTAAAAATAATCTTCTGCTCTAAAATTTCTCACAAGGTCTTTCCTTGTGAGAACTTCCTTGTGAAGTTCCTTGAAGTTCAATTTATAAGACACAATTAAGAAAATTAAGAGGTTGGGGTGCGTGGCATGATCCCAAGGTCCTGGGATCGAGCCCTGCATAGGGCTTCTTGCTCCCTGCTCAGAGAGCCTGCTTCTCCCTCTGCCTGCCACTCACCCTGCTTTTAGTCTCTCTTTCTCTTTGACAAATAAAATAAAATAAAATCTTTAAAAAAAATTTTAAGGGGCCCCTGGGTGGCTCAGTGGGTTAAGCCTCTGCCTTCAACTCAGGTCATGATCTCAGGGTCCTGGGATCAAGCCCCACCTCGGGCTCTCTGCTCAGCAGGGAGCCTACTTACCCCTCTCTCTGTGCCTGCTGCTCTGCCTACCTGTGATCTCTCTCTCTGTGTCAAATAAATAAATAAAATCTTAAAAAAATTTTTTTAAAAGGAAGAAAGAGAAAAGAGGTTAAATCAGAGACTGGGAGGTGATAATAAATAAATAAAACAGATACACAGACATTATTTGTATGTATGTATGTATCTATGTGTGTTTATTACATACAGTATACATAGATAAAGATATGCATCCAGAATGTATAAAGAACTATTACAGCACAATAATAAAAAGCTGGATAACCCAGATTTTTTTAAATTGGCAAAAGACTTGAAAAAATATTTCACCGAAAAAGATATAAGAATGTTCATTAAGTGCATGAAAAGATACTTAAATGTCATTGGTCATCAAAGCATTGAAATTAAAACCATTATAAAGGTACCATTAGCTATTCAGAGGAATAGCTAGAATTCTAAAAGACAGTACCAAGTGTTGGTTAGGAAGTAAAGCAACTGTAACTTTCCTGCATTACTAGCAGGACTATAAAACGGTATGGCCATTTTGAAAAATAATTTGGCAATTTCTTTGAAATTTGAAGATACTCTAGACTATCAATTCCACTATTAGTTATTTGTGTAAGAGAAATGAAATTTATGCCCCCCCAACAACTTGCACACAAATGTAACTTTGCTCATAATAACCAAATCCAGCCTAAATATCCACCAGTAGAAGAATAGATAAGCAAATATAGTACATCTGGTACAATGAAATACTATTCAGTAATAAAAAGGAATGAATTACTGATATTTGCATCAGCATGGATAAGTCTCCCAAAACATGGTGAGCCAAAGAAGTCAGACACTCTATGATTCTGAAAATCAAAATTTTCAGATTTGAATCTGATTTTCAAAATTTGAATCAAAATTCAAAAGAAAAAACAAATCTAATATGCGCCCAAGGTGAGGATGATTTCCTAGAAAGGGAAATGGTATATTTTAGGTTGCTGGAAATGTGTATTTTTATTGGTGTGGTGATTACAGGTTATGCGTGTGAATCTTATCAAACTATGCATTTAACGCTGATCATAATAATTTATTATGTGTAAATTATACCTGAATAAGGATGAAAATTATATAATTTATAAACTCTACTTATACTTGATTACCAAAGGAAAATAGCTCAAATGATTAATGAGCACCCAAAAGCGTAACTTAAAAGTCCTATTTGGAACTATATTAAAATACTGCTACAAAGACAATTAATTTCTAGCATCTAAGCATAAAAATTTTGACTTATAGTGCATTTGTACAGAGAATGGTGGTGTATTTCATTTAAACTTATGATCCAATACAGCAACATACTATAATCTAAGAACAGCATCAGCTAACTATAGAAACATGATCAATCAAATAGTTACAACCAAAATAATGAAATTAAATGAATGTAGAAACTAAATCATGTGTACTACTCATATATTTTTAGAAAAATAGAACCATATATTAGTATGAAAAGATGTTAAGTGAATAATAATTTGTTAAGCAAGACACAGTATTGATGAAGTTGTATCCTAAGTGACTGCAGCTTGCAACAGCGAATGACTTCCTTGCTTTTATTTTATACTTTTTCTTACAGTAATTGATTTGAACAGATATTTCCCTTTGTCCCTTTATTTCTTGAAACGACACCTTTCCTCATAGCATCTCTTTCTCCAAAACTATGATCTCTTTCTATTTTAGTTTTTCTTTTCTTTTTTTTTTTTTTAGGGTTTTTTGTTTTGTTTTGTTTTTCTTTTAGTTTTTCTTCTAAACAAAAACCAAAGCCTGTATTTGTTTCCCTTTCTTATTTCCAGAGTTATAGTAACTTAGCAGAAATTAATGCCTCTTTATTTACCCACCTAAGGCATTCTATTCCTCAGAATGTTTTTGAAGCAGTTTTCGCATTGTAAAAAGAACAGTATTAGGGAAATGATTCTCAAGTTCAGCTGTACAAGAAATTAAGAGTTTGCTGCCACTTTGTAGGGCATCAAAAATGTGTGAAGTACTGTAGAATGGATTACATCTCTCTTGTCTTCTCCCAAAGGAATTTTTTGTTCTTTTTGGAGAGAGTAGCATGCAAATGGGGGGTTGGGGGTGGCAGAAGGAAAAGAAGAGAGAATCTTGAGCTGGTTCCACACCCAGCACCCACCAGAGGCGGGGCTGGTCTCAAGACCCTGAGATCATGACCTGAGTGGAAATCAGGAGTCAGATGCTTAACTGACTGAGCCACCCAGACACCCCATTTTTAAATTGTCCTTTACGTTTCCCCTTTCTTTTCCTTTAGGGTACGTCTGCAGTCACCTGTTCAGTTGACAGCTAACCTCCCCTTCCATGCAGGCATATCATTTATAGTATATATGTGATACTCTCTTCTTGAGGCCTGACGGACCGTGATGAGCTCAAGTTACTTTTTTTGTTTTTAAGCTGGAGAATCCAACCATATTGGTCTCTTTTCACCTTCCTACAGATTTGTTATTGGGCGAGAAAAGCCAGGACAAGTGAGTGAGGTTGCCCAGTTGATAAGCCAGACGCTAGAACAAGAAAGGCGCCAGAGAGAGCTGTTGGAGCAGCACTACGCCCAGTATGATGCCGACGACGATGAGGTAGGTGGTGCTCACAACGTCCTTCCTGCCCTCTCCCCACTGTGTTCCTCCTTGACAAAACTCTCTTTACCACATAAAAGTAGGATTGGTTCTTTGCAGTTTCTCAGGGAGAATGTGTCTACATTCAAACTCACAGAAAGAAATATTACTTACATCTGTTATTAACTTATGAATCAAGTAATGGTATCCTGTTTACAGCATGAAGGCTTTGAGATCAAGTAAGTCATGTTTTACTGCACTATTGAAAGAAATTCACTGAAACAAAAAAAGGAGTAAAAACACTAACACATAAATAGTAACTGTTATTGTTGGAATTTGGTGATTTTCTCTCTCTGCTTTGTATTTTTTCCCATTTCTCCCCCAATTTTCTACAGTAAGTTTGTAACACTTTTTGAAAAAAAAAATAAAAACAAAACACAAAACATTTTGATTGAAAAAACGCACACATATGTACACAAACACACACAGAAAAGTGTTAAAAACTTCTGGGTGTTTTCAGGTTTCTTTTTTCCAGGAAGAGAAAATCCTTTGGATCTGCTCACTGTGATTTGTGCTAACATAACGCAGAACAAAGCATCTCCACCAGCACATATCCCATAGAGCAGATACATATTGGAATAATTTTGCGTCCTGCTCTCTGTAGAAGATCAAGTAAATGAATAGAAGCTAACCCCCAAGTGAAAATGGCTCTCCGGAATCCTTGTGTGTTGTAATGTAATACAGATGCTGGTCTATTTCTAATGTAAATGCCAAATGTGCATTGATATAATGGGAAAACATGCTTTATTATAAACATGTTTAAACGTGTATGTGTTTCATATTGGCATGTCAAAAGGCCCATCAATAATTTAATCTGAGTATTTCATACTCCATAAACATAGTAAATATTCAGGTAAAACATATTATTTATACCACCTGATATAAGGACAGTGCAACTTTATATATTCAACCTCTACCCATCTGAATATATTCTTTTTCCAGAGCCCTTTGTTGGTCTCTAGCCAGGACATAGTGAAGATTAATAAATAGACATTGAAATATTTTCATGTGTTTTTAGTCTGGAATGTTTTAATCCAAGTATATCTTAACTTTTTACGTGTTGGTCGTTCAGTGTAATTTATTCTCCATTCATTATAGTAGACAACTAAAAATGGTCTATTAGCTAAGTTTTTTTTTTAAGTTTTAATTGGAGAATAAACATTACAAAGTCTTGACATCATTAAATTCATCTCTGAGAATTCTATTTCGTTGATTTAATTTTTTACTTGCAGAGTCCATCTGAAATGGCAAGTACTTTTTTTTACTATACTGAGATACAATGTATAAAAATGTTGCCTTGGTTTAGAAATTAAAAATGATTTCCTCCAATATTCAAATTTTCATCTTAGCCTTCAGTTTCTCTGTGCTAGTGTTTTGTATTTTATCAGAGACACTGATTTTCTTTGGTGGCCAGCCTGTTGTTAGGATTGTAGAATCATTCTCTGCAGGCTCTGCTAGAAAGAATTTGGGTGTGAGATTTGGGGGAGTTTGGGTGACATCAAGTGGAAGAAGGCGAGGGGGCCAGGCTTCGCAGTCTGTGGGCCTCCGTGTCTTTGGCTTTGAGATTGGGCTAAATTTCTGCACTCTTTCTAGCTTTTAATGTTCTGTGAGTGTGTAAAATAAAACATCAAGTCTCGAAAGGCAAGAGGGAAAATAAGATAGTTCTTTAAAGCTCTCCCGGTGAAAGTTTTAGATCGTCTACTCTGTACTCCATGCTGCTTCCAGTTATGTTGAGGAATTGATCACATTCAGTCCCAGAGGTTTTCAACTCAAGCCCCTAAAGCTTTTTGTTTGTTTGATGTAATGTTTTTTCTAATTTAGTAATTTGAATCAATGCAAAATGAATATTTGTTACTCAACTTTTATACTTAGGAGCACATCATATGCAGTTTTGTTTGCTTGCTTGCCTGGTTTTTATGAGGAAAGCAAAGTTGGTTATCACCTGAGCAGATGTTTTCAGGACCAAGAAAGGTAAATAAATATCCAGTGCCTGGCACTTGGCAAGATGCATTTCCCTACATGATTTCATGTAGTCTTTACAGCACACAGAAGAGATGATTTTTCTAGAATGAAGCAATGAGGCTTTTCCTAGTCATATAGCTATAGTTGGCAGTTTTTTTTTTTTTTAAAGATTTTATTTATGTATTTGACAGAGATCACAAGTAGGCAGAGAGGCAGGCAGAGAGAGGAAGGGAAGCAGTCTCCCCGCGGAGCCGAGAGCCTGATGCGGGGCTCGATCCCACCAGAGCCGAAGGCAGAGGTTTTAACCCACTGAGCCACCCAGGCACCCCCAGTTGGCAGATTTTTGATGGGAATAGGGTCTTCCTGTCTCCAGAGTTGGGACTTGACAACATATTGCTGTTTTTGAATGGGGTAGACTAATGGGTCTGTCTTTGTTCGGGCACCCACAGAATAACTGGGTGACAAGAGATGTTGGAAAGTGGATTCCTGTGTTGGGTGATAGAGTTTCATGTAATACTTAGGTTCTGTGATTCTTTATTCTGTATTTCTAATAATAGGGGAATTAAATACTTGGAGAATTATTTTATTCTCAGCAAATAATCTGTAAGTATCCTATGAAGATAGGGTTTAAAGGGAAGAATAATTGAGTATATGATTTTTTTTTTTAATTTGAGTTTAGCTTTAGGTTAAACTTTTTCTTCTATTTTCCGTTGTGGAAATAGAAATCATATGTTTGCTACTATGTTATTCCAAGTAACCTTCACTTTACTGAAAAGGTCAAGGAGACTTTCTCTATGTTTCTCTCTCATACTCCCCTCTGACTTGTATTTCTCTCCTTTTCTTTTCTTGTGTGTTGCCAAAACATGCTCAATTAAAACCAACTGTTAATACTCTGTGCATAGGAGAGATGAAAGCTGTACAAATAATGAAAATTCACTCTTATATAAACACTTTATTTAAATTCATTTTTTACTCATACTACCAAATATTGTTAAAGCAATTTGAGTTCTCTGTCCCTATTTTTTATCTATTCTCTTTCTCTCTGTTAATGAAAAGTACAATGTCCAAGAGACATAACGGAGGTGAGAAAAACCTATAACCATTGGTTATGCAATGGGTAAATGATCCTGAGTTAATTTTATATGTAATTGAACAATGTATTGATTTACGTATATTTGTTAATCCTGAATTGTGTAATGAATCACTTGACTTCTCACTTTTCTTATCATCTATGGAATCATCTTGTGATTTCAAAGTTAGAATCATTTTTATTTCACAATATCCCCTGTGACATTCCCTGGGCCAACTAGGAAAAAACTTCTAATTAAATATAGGACAACTGAGTTCATCCAACTAATTTCCAGAGCCAGCGCTTCTATCAGCATAGTCTACTGAGGGATAGATAGCTTCTGGTTTTGGTCAAATCATCCAAGGTTGATTCTAACTTGGAACGTTCCATTGATAGAAGGGAGCTGCTTGCTCGAACTGCCTATAGGGAAAACATTGCAATGTGAGAAATATGTCCGAAAATTGTGAAAGTACAGTAGTTCTCTATCAAAACCATATTCAGGAATAAAAATACCTTATCAGGCATTGTGTGTGTTTACATGTAGTTGTTTTGATGATTTAGGACATTATAAGTTGTGCTCCAAGAGAATTTACAATATATAGATAATCCCCAAGCTCTATTTAAATTTCTACACTTTCTGGGTTTTTTTTTACCCCCAAATATTTAAACTAGAGGAGTTTACAGTAAACCAAATCAGTTTTAATTTACAATCCTGTTTCTGTTTACTCTCCATTAAATATTGTGATTTTAAAAGAAAAAAAAAAAGTTAAAAGGGCTTTGCCCAAAGGCTGAAGAATAAGGGGAAGGATCCTGTCAGGAAGAGAAAGATTAAATCTGAGCAATTGAAACATTTAAGATGTAGATTAGAATGTATCCGTAATTAGCAATTGCATTTCTGGATAATAGAATTATTGTTCATTTCTTTTTCTTTCTTTCTCTTTTTAAACAATCTGGAAGGTAACGATGGAGGAGTTCAATAAGCCCCTCACACAGTCAACACTATCCCACGAAATTCTGGGGGTATGGTAAATTTTTCAACTAGATTTTAATTTTCAATAACAACTTTAATCTCCTGTCATACTCCACAATTATCAATGTTTAGCCTTTTAGTGATGGGATGTTGTAATTCTGGTATATGTTTTGTGTAGCATGGGTCGTGTATGTAAGTTGTGGGTTTATATTTTTATAAAAGATCATTATGCAATGTGAAATACAGTCTGCTCACACTATAAATGAAGTATGAGCTGGTGCCGTAGCACTTTTTTGAATTAGAAAATGCATATAGTCGTTCACATTAAAATAAACTATTTTATATGCACTTTGAAATTATAGGATTATTTTTGGTTTGCTTCTTTAAATGTGCTTTTAAAATATGGTAATTATTACATTTTAAAGTCTTAGATTATAGATGGTATTTCAAAGTCTCTTCAGGCAGTAGTTTATAACAAGGTTAATCATCACTCTAGAAACTGAGGCCCCTTCTCTTAAAACATAATTTAAGCTCACGTTCATAATTTTTTTCATTACTGAAAATTAATATAATTATAACTGTATCATGAGAACATTAGCTTTTAGAATCTTTTAAGATATTAAATACAACTTAGAGCCACTACCTACATGGATATGCATTTTTATTGCTTGTGTTAACATGTAATGATTAGAGTCCGAAGTACAATGGAGCTATGGTTTGCGTAAGTGTTAAATGGTTCATAAGAATATAATTTTTAGGTGAAAAGCATTAAAAGGATAACATTGAATTTGACTCATGCTGTTTGCTGTTCCTGGTTGGAAACAGCTTGTGTTGTGTGAACAAGAGATTGCAATTATTATGGATAGCCTTTTAATAACGTGAATTGACTTTATACTGTTCATAGTGTTGAGAATCTAAGAGTGGGAGGCATTCTCCCAGTTCTCAAACGTGTGTGTTCTAGCTGGCACTGGAACATCAGTGTTTTTTCTACCCTTTATCCTTGGGCTGCTCTCTTTACTGGGGAAAAGCCTTCTTTAATTTGTGTTGTCAACCATTTTAGAGCACTGTGGCTGAATTGCAAGGAGTGTCTGGCAACAGCAATAACAATAACAACTATTTCCTTAAGGTTTGTTTCTTTGTTTGTTTGTTTTGGTGAAAAATAATGTTTATATGCACCTTTCTGCTTCATGTGTGAAATTAAATATTCCATGTTTCTTATTAACTGGCACTGTGCTCAAAGAACCTCTCTAGAGCTGTGTGTTGAATAATAGTTGGAAAAATTATCATTTGAAAATGGTATTTACTTCTGAGATATGGATGCAGGTTCTGCAAGTTGTACTCACTTCCTAATGTTTAACCCTGGATGTTGTTAACCCTTAACACTTTAAATATTTTGTGATTCATATTAAAGGGGAAGAAAAAGATACCCAACAATAAGGCTGTACGTGTATACAATACAGAGTATATGTTGTTTTTAAACCCAGTGAGTTTTTTTAGAAAAGAATCTGTTGATACAAAGTTCTTCATTTTTCAAAAAACTAAACACACATATATTTAAATTATAATGCCACTTATTTATGTGATTTATATGGTACACATAGCAAAATGTCTAAATAAAACTATTACACTTCAAATAATAGAATAATTCTCAGTATCTTTAGCTGTCAGTAACAGAAATAGAGGAGCTTAAAAATGGAAATCAAGCTTAAAATGGAGATTCAGTTATGGTGATGGGAGGGGCCTGAAGAATAGGAGAAATATAAAACCTTTTTAAACAACTTTATAGACTCCAATTTGACTGGATCTTTAAAATCATTAAATTTTATTACATCCTTTAGTTTGTGATCCCAAAATCTGCAGTACTGGTCATTGTCATTGAAACCCAGAATCAAGATGTTTGGAAAACATTTAGTTGAAGACTGTGTGTCCATGCTTGATCTAGCCTAGGCATTGTACATGTACACAGGAATACGCACAGACACACACATGCACGCACTAGCCCCTGGTGGTAGACATCATCCCATACTTAAAGAATCCTCTGTAGAAATATTCTTTGTATGTGAAAACAACATTATTTATGATATTGAACACAGACAGGAAGATGGATAGTGTCATGGGAAGATAGAGATTAGAATAGAAACCAAGGAGGGCACCTACTGCATGGAGCACTGGTTGTGGTGCATAAACAGTGAATCTTAGCACACTGAAAAAATAAAATAAATTTTTTTAAAAAAAGGAAAAAAAAGTAACCTTTGCCCAGATAATGTCATCTTTTTGTAGCTCACTTTCTTTATATTGTTTATTGTAATGCAAGTGATTTAAATATGTTTTCATGTTATTTTCTTTCCAACTACCACATTGTGATGATATTAATTCATGAGTGAAATATAAAATACTAAATAAACTCCATCAAAGTCTGCTATACCATTAAATTCCTCTGAGGGTATGGACTTTGTACATCCTAGAAATCATGCTAGAACAATTCTATATTACAGTGATGGATCACGGAGTTTGAAGTGTTTGAGAGATGTCACAGAAATAAACACAAATGTCAGCATTTTTCCAACTTTAAGAACATTTATAAGTTGAATATATTTTTTTACCAAAAAGTTATAAAATTCAGAAAGGCACTGTGGGAGATGGATCATATCAGCCTTACTTTCCAGTGGGCTAGAAGGATTCTGTGGTGTCCTCATGCCTTTGCTCCTTTGGTCTTTTCTTCCTGGCGTACCATTCCCATTCTTGGTCAACCTTGTGTGCCTTCAAATCCTGTTCACTTTTTGGGTTCAATTTAGTTTTCACATGTCTTTTCTACAAAGCCTTCTTGGACTTTCTCAGCTGAGCTGGGGACTCTTTTCTATATAAGTCAACAACAGTACTGTGTGTGTATCTATCATCATTTACCCATAAATATCCCCCACTAGCTTGTAATTTCTTCAATGACAGGTTTCAATAGCTAGTTGATTTTTAATACATACCACCATGAGCACAGCACTGGGCAGCCAAGAGGAAGCCAAGAAATTGAATTGAATCACTCGAAGGATGCTAAGATGAAAATTGGAGAGTAGAGTTAAATGAGAATAAAATTTAGTTAGAAACATAATCTGAGATAGTGAGGGAAGAGTGACACAGAGTACATGGATAAAAGAAATGTCAAACCTGGCAAGACTAGAGATTGGAGATAGGGACTGAGGAATAATCTGAACTTGTCCTTTGGCACTTTGGGATTTCACACCTTTCTTTGGGTTTTTGCATCCATATCTTAATTGTTTTGAGAAAATGTGAATTTGCAAGAATACCCTATCTCTATCACACTGCACCAAAATTGTTGGCATGTAAAACCAGAGAAAAATGAATATACATATTTCATTCCTTGAAAACCTTTGGATCTTAGAGATAGGAATTTGGTGACTCACATTGGCATGACCTCTTTTTAGCCATAACTGAATAAACATACAATAGAAACAGTATAGTTGAAATGGCCTAAGTACTGTCGAGTTCAGTATTACATAGAGAGCCATCTTCTGCCCAGTAGTCATAGAAATACATTCTCATCAGCAATAAGGACTAAATGGTGACCTGATCAAAGACCCCAGTTTTCTAAAGCAGCCTTATTATGGAGGTTTGATAAGGATTTCATTTATTTTAAACTGATATTGATGCTAGTAAGGGAAGTGGTAAAAACTCTTAAGGGATTTCTGGAATTCCAGTCCTTACAGGGGCCTTAAAAAAATCATTTTATTGGCTTAAAATTGACATGGAGTAAAATGTGTAGATCGTAAGTGGATAACTTGATTGTTTTATCATTATATAATCCATGACATTAAAGTTAACATTAATGAGGGATAACATATATAATAAAATGCACCAATTTTAAATGTATTCATGTGGGTAGATGGTATCATGAATACTTTCATGGACAGTGAAGATACTGAACATTTTCATTACCTAAGATAGTTTCCTTATAGAACTTTGCAGTTAACTCTCAGCCCAAATCAAACTATTGAATCTATTTTCTGACACTGTAGATTAACTTTGTCAATTCTAGAATGTCATTTGAATGGAACTGTAAGTACACACTTTTTATTGTCTGCCTTCTTTCACTTTCATAATGTTACATTTATCCTAAGTATCCTGTATATTATGATGAGACTGTAATTGGTATTTCTTTGAGTTGCAGTAGACAAAGCCAGGGCCCAGCCAAAGTGGGATGTCTAATTGGAGAACTCCATCATAAAGCTGGAGTCTTATGGGCTACACTACTCTGGAAGATGAAAATAAATCTAATCTTCCACTCCAAGGACTGCATGAGAAATTGCCAGTGTCAAACCTTGTCGCTGGGTGGACGGGAAGAAAAATTTTTTTCTGAGACCTTCTGATCACAGCAGCCTGAACTTATGCTACCTTTCAGGACAAAAAAAAAAAAAAAAAAAAAGAAGCATGTTCTTTCTTGAGTCATTCATCTTTTTTTTTTTTTTTGAGAGAGAAAGTAGGAGGAAGGACAGTAAGAGAGAGAGGAGAGAAACAACCAAGGGCTGGATGCTTAACTGACTACACCACCCAGGTGCCCAAAGCCTTTCATCTTCAATCAAAGCTTAAAAGTCAAAGTTTCAACAATTTCAAAGTACAAAACTCACAGGGAAGAACAAAAGGAGAGGGCAGAGAGGAAGTGAGAAGGCAGGGGAGAAAAAAAGAAGAAAGGAAAGTAAGAGAAGTTTCCAGTTATTTTATCAATAATACTAAACTGGAACAAATACCTCCAGTTGTATATAACTTATTCCAGAAGACAAAAATGAAAGTAGTGCAACTCTGATACCAGGAATGCAGTAAAATTTTGAGAATGTGAGATGTATTGGGTTATAGGTATAACCTTGGTCCAAAGCCAAATATTGATGACAAGATTTAATAAGCCCATCCTATTCATAAAAACAATGCCCCCCCCAAAACTAAATAAATAAAATATTGGCAAATCTTATCTAAGAACATATAAAAGAGGTATTATGGTGAAATTGAGTTTAGCCAATAATGCAAATATTAATATTTGAAAATCAGTCATTACTTGGATTTGACATCATACTGGAAGGCAAGAAGATGAAGAAATAAAAGAAATAAGTTGGAAAGGAAGAAATAAAATTGTTATTATTGCAGGTGCTGTGGTTATCTCTTTGGAAAACCTCAGATATGCTTATGATCAGTTATTAGAAATATAAAATTTTAGCAAAGCTAGACACATAATTAATACAAAATATAGCATCTATTTCAATGTGCCTACAGAGAGAAAATATAACTATTTTCTAATTATTTCTAAGTATTAATTACTTTAGTAAAAAGGAAAAACCTTGTCTAACAAAACCTAGGCAAGACCCTTATGGAAAAAAAGAAATTTTACTGAAATATATGAAAGAAAACTTATATGGAAGGGTGAAGAAACCATTTTCATGGAACAGAAGACTCAATAGTTTAATTTGAGTCAATTCTAAGTGTATTTATATATTCAATGCTATTCCAGTAAAAATAATTCTAAAGAATTTAAAAATGGAAGTTGGTAAGCTATCGCTAAAATCTGTAGGAAAGAACAGTGCACCAGAAATAACCATGACCTATAGCATGCCTTAGAAAAGAGATATTTATTATTAAACTGTAGAAATTTAGTCTCTGGAGCAAAAGAAGGAACAAGTTGGCCACGGAGCCCAGAAACACCCCTCACACATATGAAAATTGGATTAGTGACAGCTAACACTCTAGGTGAGTTGAGAAACGTTAGGCTCTTCAATGAAGGAGACATGGTGAAATTGCAACCTCCATTTCAGTCTGTACCCAAAAGTTCAGTCCAGGTGGACTGACTACTCAGATGCAAAATATAAAACTATAATATTTAGAAGACATCATAGAAGAATATCTTTTTGACCTCAGTGTAAGAAGTGGTTTTGCTAACGTGAAACAGCTAAGAAAGCAAAACCATAAAAGAAAGGATTGACAAAATTGGCTAATTAAAATTTAGAACTTCTGTGCGTCTGAAGAATACCTATATGAATGCAAAAAGGCAAACCAGAAGCTGAAAGAAAGTACTTGAAAAATAAATAGCTGAAAGAGAATTATATAAAAAGTACTTCTAGGCACCAACAAGAAAAGACTATATAAAGAGGGCATTGGCTTTAACACTCATGTCATAGAAGAAGAACTTTAATGGCCAATGAGCATATGAAAAGATGCCCAAACATATTAGCAATCAGGATGTGAACATTAAAAACCACAATGAAATACTATCTGGTATTTACTGAATTGATTTAAATTGGGTATTTTAAGTTTTGGTAAGAATGTAGAGTGAAAGGAACTATTATTCTTTGTTATAGGATATATTAATTGGCCCATCCACTTTGAAAAACAATTTGACATTATCTAGTAAAGCTGTCTCAACAGTTATATTCTTTACCAAACAATTAGTAAAATTCTTATATACAAGAGCTGTAAGACATGTAGTATTTTTTTTCTAAAAGAAAAAAATTGGTCACAACTGATAGCTCTATCAAAAGACTGGGTAAATATATATTAGTATCTTCATACAGGGAAATAATATGCGGAGTTCTTTCAGCAATCCACCACAACTGGTGGAATTTAGGAATATACCATTTAAAATAAAAACGACACAGGAGCATACCAACAATATGATTCCACTGATAATGCGGATTACACCTGTTAAAAACAAACGATACATTGTTTTGCTCTACATAAATATGGTAAAACTAAAGAAAAACCAAGAATGATAAAATTCAGCAGAATTACTCTAAAGGGCATGGAACTGAAATAGAATGAAGAAAGCACACACAGAAAAATATTAGAATGTAGTAATACTGCTCTTTTTCTTGAACTAGGTTGTTCATTGGTAGTGGTGATATCATTATTTATATACTGTCTATGTGTTTTACAAATATGCTTCCTGCCAATTCAGTATTTAATGAAAAAATTAAAATCTGCCATGTACAATTCTTATGTTTAGCAATTATCTGGATATAAAATGATTATTACCTAGTTCCTGATCTCTAAGACTTAAAAACGTCTTTAAGACTCCACGTCTCAAACTTGCCTCAATGTGACAATCTCATGCTACGTCTTTAAAATTACAGATTTCTCCATCCAGCCTCAGACTTACTGAAACAGAGTATGCATTGTGTCAGGCCTAGGACCTGGGGAGTATGTGGGAAGGGGTTAGATGCGATCAGATCTGGAGTAGTCCAGCCAGGAAAACTGACCTTTGAGTCCTGCCTGGTATTGCAGAGATTTTGTAAGAAAGAATTGCGGCCACAACCCATCAGATAGCCATGAGGAAAGGAACAGAATTATCCTCTCTCAAAGGAAGTTGTAAAATTGAGATCATATTTATCATTAATTCATAGATAATTCATATAAATACCATCAATGATGTTTGTGTTCGCTTTACCTTTTCATTTACCAGAAATTCTAGAACTGTGACTTCTGGTTCTATCTGATCATCTGTTAGCATTTTTGCAATCATGTGAGTCAATTTGTATATGTACACACTGTATTTTCCAAGACTCAGTTAGTTGTATAATTATAGAATTATTGAAATAATAATAACATGTGCCACTTTGGTCCCTATAGTTGTTCTCTTCTGCAGATTAAAAATTCAGGGAAATACAAATCTCTTAGTCTCTTCCCACAGTTCTGTTGGCATCAGAATAAATGCTTCATTGTTTCCTTGGCAAGTAAAACAAAACTCAAGGAAGGCTGCCAATTTGAAATTGCAGTGTGACATTTGAATTACAGAGGTCTACTTTGGTCTGTTGACTGTTTAGTTCTGGATCTCAGTGGGAAAAATAAGGATCTTTAGTTCCCTCCTCATATAGAATATATTTATCAGGGACTTAAAGACAGTGGCATTTATGTCTTAGTGAGTAGGTAGCATTTGTTAAGAGGAATTGAATTAGGAATTTTGAGTCATGGAAAAATATAGTTTATACATGCAAGAGGCTTGCTATTTTGTTTGGAAACAATAAATATATATGGTAAAGAGCTTAAAGCACTTTGAAGGCAACCTGCCAAAAAGCCAAATAACCATAGTATAAAAGAGTCATCAGAACTAAGGACATGTAAAATAAAAGTATAAATTTAGATTTGTGGTTTTGATATTTATTTGCAAGAAGTTTTTGTTTTTGTTTGTTTGTTTTCTATAACCTAGAATCAGGTCAATATTGCATATATTCAAGAAAGAGCCAGTTTACCTGCAGGCAGAGTATGTGGAAAGGAATATTAGTTGGACAGTCTTTGAAAAGGTAATTTGAAAAATAATATAGGGATGTTAAAAATCAGCTGAATTTCGTAAACCTTTTTCCCCATTAAATAATAATTGGGAAACAGTTCTCCATGAGGCTCTCATATTTCTGAGGCACTGACTGCCCTTTGTTCTGAACTATCAAATGTTTGTGTCATGCACAGTCTTGGAAACTAGAGATAGTCTTTCCTTTTGGAACAAGGGTGGTGACATCGCCTGTTATAAAAGACTCAGGTTCCCTGAGCTCTGGCGTCTTCTCCAGACAGGCCTGCTTGTGCAGGTATGATCTGGTCCTCTTCCCACCACTCTCTGGAAACTGGAGTTTGAGGAATCACCACAAAGATATGTTAGTCTCTATCAACTAGTCCAAAGACCCATTCTGGGTTAGAGGAATGTTCTGACCTTGTTCAGACCAGAGTCATAGAGAAACACACTGACACCTACCTCTTGGGAGGGAAGGGATTTGCAGCTGCCACAGTCAGAAGCCTGGGAAAGCCTCAGAGCCTTAGTGAGTTCACTGTGGAGAGAGTGGAGCAAGGTATATAATGCCAGTTTAAGGAGAAATACCAGCAGCTGGACTGCCTTTGACTCAACCCCTCCTGCACTTCATCATGCCAGCTGTAGTCAGTGAAACACTAAGAGGTCTCAAAGTTCTTTGTGTTGCGTCTTGTCTGCTACAAAGGCTTATTGGCTCAGTCAGGGAGAATTCTTTGAGATAGACAATCTCTTGTGGGAAATTATTGAGGAATATTTGGGTCCCAGCTGGCCTACAGTGCTGATGAAAGTAACCTGCTGGAGAATAAGAAAGTGTCCCTCAGCGGTCTTGCTAAATTCTTACTAACTGTAAGTTACTAACTGTAAGTTAGCCTTACCACCTTGGAAGATTTCCCTGTCCCTTATGTTCTAACCAAACTTAGGATTGGACTCTAGGCTGAGATGGCCTCCAGCACAGTTCCTGCTGTGGCAGTGAAGGCAGGGCTGCGTCAAAGACTCTCCAAAGCCAACTTGGTTGTGTCAGTAATGATGACACCTTATATAGTGCTTCAGGTGGGAGATGCTGGAAGTTTGGTTAAAACACAAATAACCACTGCACTACTCAAAACAAAATAAATGCACCTTATTAGTGGTTCAGAGCCACCCTCTGCCTCTATGCCCCTGGATGCCTCTTCTATCTACCCTGAACTCTGCTGCTGTAAGGAGGAAGGTGACTAGCGGTCAGGATGAGATCTCCTTTGTCCTTTGAAGAGACAAGATGCTATATGAGCCCCTTAAATGTGCTGGGGAACTTTGGGAGGAGAGGCATCCAAATTCAAGGATGGATGGAGGAAGGATGCCCAAATTCAACTGATGTGGTTTGGGCAGTGTTCAAGTGGGAAGGGAAACAAAATGGTCTCTTGGATGGAACCCTTTGGGCAGATGCAATGTAATACTGTTGTGACTTCCACTGCTCTATGTGTAACGGAATCAATGTATTATGCACCTGCCCTTATCTGTCCCATTAGTGCCAGTGGAGATCCTCTCAGCTAGGGATTGCCAATATAGAACAGTAATAGTAGGACAAGAGAGAAGATACGTGTGCTGTTTTCTTCCAGGTAGGCCAGCAGAAACAGTATAGAATCCCAGAAAAAGAAGGAAAAACTACAGCTTATTTAAACACATCATGGTTGATCTCAGTTACTACAAGCTGAACTCATTCTGTTGCTTGGACTTCATTTAATAATGGTCTTATTGATATGAAATAGATTTGGTGCTAGCCACTATGGTCACACTGATCAGTGTAGCTGAGGGAAAATCCCAATAATGGAAAAATTCACCAGAAGCCAAAATGATATAGAAACAAGGGTAGATATCAATTGGGAGATGATTCCTGTATGAGTCTCTGACTTCTCTGTGTGTCTGGTAAGCAGAGACATTCATGGCCTTTGTTTCAGATTACCTTTTTAATGATGTGTATAGGGTGAACAGTGTTGGAAAATAGAGTGTCTCTCTTTAGGGCAAATGACAGACTTGCCTACTGCATGTTATTAAAAAAATATATATGAGTTCCCTCAGTTCAGAATACTTTTGGGGGGTGTGTGTGGTTTATAGTTCACGTTTTTCAATCAATGCAATTATAATTAGACACAACTATTTTAAGAGACTTTCTTTGAAGAAAGAAAGAAAGTAAAACTACCTTTTAAAAAATATTTGATATTTGAGTACTCACCAATAAATTCAATATAGTAGAACAGCTGGAAAGGGAACGGATTTATAGAGTTTGAGGTGGATAAGATTAGGAAATTCCTAGAAAGTAAAATTTAAGAAATTGTGGTTGAAAATTACCTCAATAATTGAGTATTACAGATTATAGTACAATGTAACTGCTATTCTTCAGATCTCTTTCTTTTGCTTTTCATTTAAGCATAGTCAACACACTGTGTTACATTAGTTTCAGGTGTACAGCTTAGTGATTTGACGATTTAATACATACTGCTGTGCTCACCACAAGTGTCACCATCATCTACCACCAGACCAATGCTATTACAGTACCACTGACTCAATTCCTTATGCTGTTCCTTTTATTCCCATGATTTATTCATTCTGTAACTTCTGTATTTCCTACTCCTGTTTATCGATCTTGCCCATCTCTCTTCCTCCCCCGCCTCGGGTAGTCATCAGTTTATTATTTGTATTTACGGGTCTGTTTCTGCCTGTTGTTTGTTCATTAGTTTTGTTTCTTAGATTCCACATATAAGTGACATCATATGGTATTTGTCTTTCTTGACTGATTTCACTTGGCGTAATACTCTCTAGGTCCATTCATTTTCTCACAGATGGCAAGATTTCATTCTTTTTAATGAATGGGTAATATTCCATTGTGCGTATGTCCCTTTGAATTCATGTTTTCTTATTCTTCAGGTAAATACCTAGTAATAGAATTTCTGTTTTTAATTTTTTGAGGCATCTCCATGCCTAAGTTCTGCTTCACTTTTAGACCATGTTCTCCTGGCACTACCCTGTCTTTGAACTTTGTTTGGAAACTGTTTCTTATTTTTAGAATCGAGATGTTCAAAACCATCAAGTCTTGGTTCCCTTCTGTTTAATAGTCCTCTCAATTTCTCTCTTTGGTCACATTTTACCATAATAAGCAGCATGAAGAAATCCAGCAGCACCTTCAACACTTGTTTAGAAATCTACTTAGTGAGATCACTCCATTCACTAGGGAGCTTTCCAGCTTTCTCCTTACAGAAGGTGATAATAATGTTGCTAAGCTTCCTGCCACTATGCAAGAATAACCCCCCCCCACCCCAGATTTCCACTTACAGGGTGTTCAAGGCAATTCAGGCTTGCTCTAACATACTCTTCAGAATCTTCCCAGCCTTCCTTCATTGCCTATTTCCAAAGCCACTTCCTCGTTTTTCTGGGTTTGCTATGGCAATACCACCTTTCTATTACAGTATAGCAAATTACTACCACAACTTAACAACTTAAAATGAGAAATATTTCTACTTCACAGTATCTGTGGGTCCATTTAACTGGATGCCTCTAACTCAAGATCTGTTCCATGGCTGTGAATAAGGCATCAGCCAGAGCTGCCGTCATCCAAATGCTCTACGTGGGGAGGATCTGCTTCCAGGCTCACTTGCAGCTGTTGGCAGGACAGAAAGGAAGATCCACTCCCAAGCTCCCTCATGTGACTTTTGGGACCCTCAGGCCCTTGCTGGCTCTTGGCCAGAAGCATCAGTTCCTGATGATGTAGGTGTCTCCACAAGGCCATGCACAATCTGGCAGATTGTTTCTCAAAGGCAAGAGGACAAAAGAGATGCAAGGCATAGTCTTCTTGTAAACTAATCTCAGAAGGGACATCCCATCACTTTTGTTGTATTCTGGCAGTTAGAAGTGAGTCATTAGGTCCAGCCCACATTCAATGGGGGAATGGATTATAGAAGAGCATGATTAGCCAGAAAGAATGATCATTAAGGGTTATTTTAGAGCCTGCATACTGTGGTGGAAAATGGAGTTCCTGCTTTTCAGGAGTATGCTTGCTAAAGGAAGGGGTAGGGGGGGAAAAGAAAAAACAACCCAAAGAAGATATTAAAATACTGAAAAATCAAATGCTAACTTATAAACTGTCTACCGCAATTGCTAGAAACTTTTAAGAAGGGTAAAGATGAGTTTGAGTTGTTACAAAAAAAATTTATAGGCAAATCTTCAATCTATCTAATCATATTTTAGGAGAGATAATTTGCCAGAGGTATTATCAATTATCTGAGGAGCTGAGTGCTTGACAAAAGGAACATAGAAGGCCATATTCATAACCTAAATATAGACAATAGATGCTTCTTGCTTTAGTAGCGAGATCGTAGAATGAAGTGAAAAATCAGAAAACATTCTGAGCAAAAAGATTGGCAAGAAAATTTTGAATGGCTTGAGAAATGAGAGGAGAAATGTCTTGGCCCAGGCATCATGGTGGATGTTTTACATTATCTCTTTGAATCCTCTCAATGTGCTATGAGATTGGTATCTTTGGGGTCATTTTATAGAAGAGAAGAGCACGGAAGATGCATGCTAAATGACTTGCCGGCGGCTGTCATGCAACTATGAAATTTTTTTTTCTCTTTTAGGGCCCTGGTCTCTCCACCCCCAAAACCCATGTTTTGTTGTTGTTGTTGTCCGCATTGTTCTGGTGAAGCCAGAGGTAGTGAAAATTATCACAGTCATAAAGTCTCTGGCCTTTTAGCATATTCTAAGCACCGTGATTAATACTTTGAAGCTACCACTACCGGAAATTCTTCCAACAACCTTATGAAGAAGATGCTGTTATTCCCATTACAAAGATGAGCAAAGAGACTGAGTGGCCTAACATTGCAAAACTAGGACACAGAGAAGTCAACTGACAGAAGATGGAAAGAGAGATGGCTTTGCAGGGAAGGGGATGCTTTTGCTGAAAGCCATCTGGATGGCTGGCACAGATTTAGGAATTTTAAACATTAAAGTGTTAGTTTGAGGTCTTTCTCCTCCAGAGAAAAAGCAACTCTCTTCTATTCTCCAACAGAACAGAGTCTGAAAATATATATAACCAAATTCAAATCCAGTAAACAAATTCCAACAAAAACTGCATAATCAACGCTATTTTTTTGATTAGCACCATTTAGTTTCCCGGAATTTACCAGAGCAAACATTGCTACAGCAAAAATTACTGCTAATGGTTGAACCTAACAACAAGAGAAAATCCCCAAAAGGGTCATTTAGGCCCCAGCTGCAGCTGTGCCTCACTATATTTCTTACTTGAAAGCTGAGAATTAACAGGAAAATCAGGGCTGTGCCGTGCTGTGCAGATGTGGCTGAAACTGCATTAATTTATTCAGCAAACATTTGTTTAGTGCCTACTATATGCCAAGCATTGTGCTAGCTACACTGGGATTTCAGGAATAAATCATACCTGGTGCTTTCAAGGAGCTTATAGTTGAAAGTGGTTGATAGAGGGCAGATGTAAAAGCAGCCAAGTTTTATGAGTGGCATAAGGAGATCGTAGAAGCATAAAGGAGTGGATTAGAAGAATCTTCAGGCTGTGGCTTCATAGGATGAGCTGAGTAGATTAATCTTCGTCTTGGATGCCTGGGGCAGGAGGGGCAGGGCCAGTAAGTGGAGACAACAGAGGCCTGGAAGTTTTCTTGGTCCTGATGCCTCCTACCAAAACTGGGAATATAAGAAGAGGAACGGGTTTAGGGAAAAGAAAAATTTTACTTCAGAAATGGCCAATTTGCTCATAAAAGGTTCATGTGGCAGGGTCTTCCAGGACGTTACATTTATGAGACCAAAACTTTGCGAATGTCTGGTTACAAGATTCCGATTTCGAAAAGCTGTAGCTTATGTTGCTGTATTGTAGGATTAGCAACACGACAGTAGCAGCAGCAATGGCTTGTCTGGGGTGCCTACCAGGTGCCATTCCTTGGTGCCTAGAGACACCCCTAACTTAATCTCATGACAACCTTGTAATATATCCTAAGGGGGTATTTTTGTTCTCAGTTTATAGATGAGGACTTTGAAACTTAGATCTGAAAGCTGACTTTGCTCACATCATAGAGTCAGATTTTGAATCCAGGGCTATGGGACTTCAAAATCAAGATTGTTTAGTTGGACTCCACTTAAGCAACTCACCAGTATAACAGATAACATCCCTTCCTTCTCTAAAGCCTAAACTGAGATCTGCACCTTTCCTGAGTCCTCAAAGCTCAAGAATGTCTCCTGCGTTTGTTCCCACCAGTCAAAAGTTAGAGATTTACTAAGAGGCAGAACCTGTCAGCTGTACTTATTATTCTTGTAATTATGTGTTTTCTTAAAATATTAAGTGCTCCAATGTCATATGAGTATAAAGAAGTTGTGTCCATGAAAATGAGATGAAATGTTCTGGGAAGAGTCAATACAGATTGGTAGCTCAAGAAAATTAAGTATGAGAAGGAAACATAAAAGAGACAGACCATACACATCTAGAGGAATTTTGCATTCATTTTCCTTGCAAGTATCTTTTCCATCCATTTTAACACCCGGCAGTAATTCTATAGGTTGTATGCTGTGATTCTGGTCTGTATAAGAAAGAGGGCATGAAACGTAAGTCAGCAGGCTGGTAAGCCAAACCTTTTGAAGGAGACTTTTTTGTACTTGCCCAGGGTGAGCCCGTTAAGAGAGAAAAGAAGAGGAAATCTCTAGAGACAGGTGGAAGTCTTCAGAGTGAATTGAATGAAAACACTTGAACATGTGGAAGGTGAATTTCAGCACAATAGGATTACTCACCAACATTTTTGGCTAGGGAAATATGGAAGGAATGTATTCCCATCTTTTATCTTCTAAAGCTTTACTTTCTGTAGACTGCATGCAGCGTAGTATAGAAGAAAGGACGTGGGCTTTGGAATATGTTACCTTCGATGACATAACTATTTGCCTGACATTGGGTAGAGTCCCTTGAGTCTCAGTGTCCTCTAATTACAATGGCATAATAATACCTACATCATACAGTCTTTGCAGGATGTAACGTTGGGCACACAGTAAGTTACAAAGGAATTGCTATTCATTTTTTTGCACCCTTGGGAAAGCAATAAAAAAGTGTAAGATATTAATCAAGAAGGTAGATGAGTTGTGAACAGGAACTCTTACTATCTCTGTCAATTGTTACACAACAACTATTCTCCCTTCCTTTAAAATGGATTTTCAGGTTGGGATAAAAGATTTTCAAGAGTCTCTGTTTACTTGAAAGATACTGAATCTGGCCAGAAATAAAGAGAAGGAGATGGATACCAATGGAAACACTTTGTTGTGGCATATTTTTTTTTTGATGGATTATTGTCCATCTTCCTCTGTAAACATCAGATTCAGTCCAATCTAATGTTGAGTCTATGAAATTCTACTACCCTATCACTCCATGTAATTTACTTTCAGATTAACCATAAAAAATTTTTTCATTAAAGTAGAACAATCAAAAGAACACATTATTCTTAGTCTACTAAATGTAACTTTTTAACTTCTAGATATTTATGAGGTCCTGTAGTAAATGCTTCCTTTATTATAAAGCCTATTTATGTTGGGAGTGGTAAATGATCAGCAAGAGAGATTGGCAAGATAGTTTTTTTTAAGTTTTTATTTAAATTCCAGTTAGTTAACATACAGTATCATATTAATTTAGGTGTACAATAGAGTGATTCAATAGTTCCATACAACACCAGTGCTCATCACAAGTACAATTCTTAGTCTCCATCCCGTTTCCCCCATTCCCTAACCAACTCCCCTCTGATAACTAGTGCTTTGTTCTCTGTTAAAAGTTAAGAGTCAGTTTCTTGGTTTGCCTCTCTCTCTCTCTTTCTTTTTTTTCCCCCTTGCTCCTTTGTTCTGTTTTTTTAAATTCCACTGGGCATGATGGTTTTTATTTTATTTTTCTTAGATGTTTATTTATTTATTAGAGAGGGAGAGTGCGCAGGAGGGGGAGAAATGGGTGGGGAGGGAGAGAAAATCTCATGTAGACTCCTTGCTGAGTGCGGAGCTCCATGCAGGGCTCAGTCCCAAAGCCCCAAAACGGACATTGAGATCACAACCTGAGCTGAAACCAAGGCTCGAACACTTAACCAACTACACCACTTAGACGACCTGGCATGGTAGTTTTTAAACACCCTATCAACCTCTAATAAGTAATAAGTAGAATCCAGACACTAAAAGACGTTATCTTGACCTCAGTATGCTTCTAAAAATAATTAGAAAGAGAAAGTATCAGTAGGTAGGAAGATGAAATGAAAGATAAAAAAGAATTTTGCAGAATTGCAGATAATTTGGATATTGAGGACAGGGATTGATAAAGTAAAAAAATGAATCAAGAGGAGGACTTCTTAATAACTTACATTTATGAATGTAATTTTGAAAACTAAAATGGATGACAAAGCCAGAACTATACTTAGAGGTAAGAATTGCATATATTGTACATATATTGTATATACCCTAATCCTGTTACTCACTGTAAGAAGTGTTAAATAAAAGTGACAGAATACTGTCTTCCTAACAAATGCCTTTACAGTTCATTTTTTAAAAAAACATATATTACTGAAAACCTCCCTAGGAGGTTATAGATATTACCAAGTAGCAAGGGTAATAGGCATTCTTGGATATATCCTTTTAAAAATATTTGTTGAGATCCTATTATATGTCAGGCCCCATTCTGGGCACATGTTTATATTCCTTCCCTTACACATAGTAAAAAATTATTTTCAGACCAGCAAAGGGAAATCAAATTTTATCTTTAAAATGTGCCGCAGTGTCATCAGACCTTAAATTTAGCTTCAGATTTTATGGAGTCATTCAGAAAATTCATCAAATTGATGTTGTGGAAGTGAATTTAATCTACCTGGTTTAGACCTTTATAATAAAGGCATGGCTTTGCTGCTGGTTGTAATTCAGATTAAAAACAAGCACCCAGTCTAATATCTCTAAACCAGAAGTTTCAGCAAGGTATCAAGATTGTGTCCTTACCAACCTTACTACATTTCTATTAATTAACGGCCCTGGGACTTAAAAGTACCTATTGGTTCTAAAAATACATGTAAATAGGAGATGAGTTAATTCACAGAATATCACAAGAAATAATACCAAACCTGGGATTAGGGTTCTTCCAAGATTTATAGGATCTAATCATCCCAACAAGTAGGAGCTACCTAGAATCAGCAGCCCCTACCACTCAGCTACCTTTTCCTGTCAGTGCCAGAGGCACTTGGAATGGAGTTTTAAGTTTGCATATTTTCTGACTGGTTTCTGAGGGGTTCTTTCACCCTAGAGATACACTGAGCTTGCTGCTAAGCACAAATGCCACTAAAGTCAAGGTCTTCATGATACTAGCCTTCACATGAGGAAGTAGTGTCTGAAAGATGCCGAGGCAGTTCCTTCATCCGGGTCAATGACCCTCAGATTCCTTACTGGAAGTTATGCCTACTTCTGGGCTCCATCCTTTAAAACAAGTGTGGAGAATTTGGAGAGAAGTCTGAGCAGAGGCACAAGGATGATGACAGAGAATGAGACCCAGGAGGAAACCAGAATTATTTTACTTGAAAAGGAGCAATCAGAATGGCAATTTAATAATGGTCTTTCAGACATTAGGAATTATGACACTGAGGTTAACGACCAGATTTTCTTCATGTGCAAAACAGTGAAAGAAATAGAATTTCAGCTTTAGCAAGAAGAATAGAGTATAGAACCAAAAGAAAAAAAAAAAAAAAAAGAAACCAGCAATCAGATGCTGAGCCTATTTAATCAAAGGAGTAGATCAGTCCATATACTTTATGAAAGTGTTTTTAAAGGCAATATCATTTCCTGTCTGCTTTATATATTATACATAATACCACCTGACACAACAGAGACACATTAAGTGAACTTTGTTTTTTGACCCTGTGAATCCATGATTTATCTTTAAATTATGTCATAAGGTATAGATTTCCAACAGTTATTTTAAATTAGAGCCTCATAGCTTGGTGCTGCCAGGAGATGACCTACTTTCTAATAACGTTAAGGAAGTTCATGGTATGGAGGAACATTCATTCCAGGGGCCGTAAACTCATGGAGCTGCAGGGGCATGTGGGTATCATGAAGAAGTGAAGCTAACAGCGTACAACAGTGCGGAGTTAGGAAAGTTCTGGTGTATTTGAAGGTGTGTGACCCATCCCAAAAGGGCAACCACTGCTTACTAGGCCATTGTTTTCACATCACAATATACCCATATTGCCAGATCTTTAGCTTTCTGAAGAAAAACTCCGGGGATCTGGAATCTCATGTGAATTTTTTATTTAACATCAACAAAATACTAAGATTTATCAGAATGCTATGCAAGCAAAGCAGTACACCTCTGCAGGCTGTAAGTTAGCAGTCTCTGGTTGTCCTTTAGGTCACTGGTTAACCAACACATTAGTTAGCATAGAAAACAGAGCTGATTGAACTCTGAAGTTAGGAGAATCCATCTGCTAAACCTTCGTAAAGCTTGAATTAAGGTCCCTTCCAGCTCTGCGAATATTTTGATCTCCCCTTCCTTCTTCCCTGCTCTCAGTATTGGGTGACTTATTCACACAGTGGTGGGGATTTACAGGAATTACTTATTTCCCCTAGCAATATAATTTTATTTTGCAAAACCATCACATACTTAGATGGAAGACAACTTTTGTTGCTATACTAAAGATGCTGCTGATGCTATTAGATTTTTAGGGAAGCACTCACATATGGCACAGACATGTCACTTTGGATCTTTGAACTAACATTTGTTTATAACATTGGCTGCATGAGGCATGCTTGACTTAAAAGCCTACTTACACTTCACCATTTGGTGACATATTTTATTTCTCTTTCATAAAATATTTTCAAATAACCCTCTTCTTCCTGGGCTAAGGACAACTGGATCTCTGAAATCCCCTTCCTTTCAGACAGGAGAATATGCCACAGATGAAGAGGAGGATGAAGTAGGACCTGTTCTTCCTGGCGGTGACATGGCCATTGAAGTTTTTGAGCTGCCTGAAAATGAGGACATGTTTTCCCCATCAGACCTGGACACAAGCAAGCTCAGTCACAAGTTCAAAGAGGTAAGTTGCTGATCTGCAAAATATTTTTCTATGCCTTTCCGTTTCATTATTACATTTATATTTTAGTTTGAAAAATGTATTGAGAAGAATCAGTTTTCAAAAGAAAGCCTTTGGATAACAGATTGTCTTGAATTTCATTGAATTTCAAGGTAAAATTCAAGTAGATCTCATTCCACAACCATTAATTTTTAAATGCTTGTTATTTGTGTAGTGATAGCTTATGACTGATCTGTTCTTCCATACATTCAAGCTGTAGCTTAAATGTGCAGTTTCCGTGGTAAGTTCAGGTTTTATTTTTTCAGTATTACAGAATGAATTTGGGGGACCTGATGATAATCTTTCCTCTAAAGCAGTAATTTCTTAGAAAGTTTTTTTTTTCTTTTCCTAAAATAGACAAGATCCCAAAAGGAATCAAATGATATACCTAAGTAGTTTAATTGAAGAAATTAAAGTTTAATGAATGAAATTTGAGCAGAGTCACTAGAACTCCCCAGGGATAGTGAGGTGCACAGGGACTGTAACAGCAGGAAGTTGTTCCAACTTCCAACCGAAAGAAGGCCTTGATGGGTAAAGAGGAACAGAGATTCATCCCCCCACCTCCTCCCAAACAAGAGCATCTTTATAAGATCCAGCCACTGCTAAAAACGACATTTGGAGACAAGGGTGATAGACGCTCAGCCCCTTCTCTCCTCCTCTGAATGCTTCCTATCGACCGGCCAAAACCAGGAGGAGTGTGAAGAGGTCAGTCTCCGAAGGCAGCAACTATCAGAAAAGGGGCCAACTAAGGATCCCAAAAGGGCAGAAAGGTGCAGATAACACATACATTCATCTTCTAGATTAACTGCGTAGAAGTCCAGCATGTAAAACAGAAACACTGATGAATGGGTCCCCAAACAGTTTACTCTTCCTTGCTTTAGGAAACATCCTCATTGTCAAGGCAAGTGTGTCATTATTTAGAGCTCCCCCACTCCCACCCCACAATAACCCCGAGGCACTAAAGCTCTGTGGTTTCGAGCCCGTTAGGGACTTGACCATTTGGAAGAAAAAGTTCTCCTATATGTGAAAAACGAGGTTGATCATTGTGAATGTGTAATTTCTAATTTTATTTCTGATTTCTAATTTATTTTCATTTATAATTTCTAATTTTGATGTACCGTAAATAGTTCAGTTGTGTCTGCTCTGATGTTATACCTACCGTGCCTCAATATTGACTTGCCTTTTTAATTCCTTATGATAAATTTATACTTGTGAGACCAGTATCAAAGTGAATGTACTTTTAAAATGTAAATTTTTATTTAAAAAAAACTTAGGCTTATTATAGAATTTTGGAAAATGCACATTTGTATAAATGCCAAAAATCTCATTCAGGAGCCTAATTTTATGGTATTTGGGATTATACAATACATGCTGGGTTAAATTTCTACTCTTGATACCTGTATACATGAATTAATAGGATTTTCTCATGTCATCAAATGTTCTTCTGCAAATGATGTTTATTTACTATAGAGATCTCTTATCATTGATCTACTTAATTTTTTGTCTTAGAACATTTCCATTGTTTCCAGGTCTTAAAAAATTATTTTTCTTAAGTTACACTGTAACTGATATGTGTGTACTTATCCTTGGGATAATTTCTCACCGTGGAGTTGTTAGATCAAAGAATATGAGTATTCTGGGGACTTGTGGTACTTAATGCCAAGTTGCCACCAGAGTGGCTTTTCTTGGTGATAGAGAAATCTGTTTATGCCACTGAATGTGCTGAGTGTCCATTTCTCTCCCACCTGTTATTAATTGTTGGGTTGAACCATTTCCATTTGTATAGTTCACAGAGTCCTTGAGGCAAAATACATGGGTTTCCCAGATGATTTACGACTATTCCTAGTTCTGAATCAGATACAAACACTTGGAGACAAAGGAAGCACACAGTTCTATAATGATCGCAAAACTCAGAATTCCCTTACAGTAGGAGTGGCAGTGCTTATCTTAGGGCTAGTTCTTGTAAAGGTTTTCTGCATTAACTGGTATCTTCAAACCAAAGAGCAGTGCCAAAAAAGAAAGTTCTACTGGAAGTGAGTGAGTGCGAGGAAGAGGCAATCTAGGGACCTCTTTCTCTGCAGCTCTGATTGGGCCCATGAATACAGATTATCTAGAAGAATAGATGGACGACTTGTTCTTTAAAAAAGTCTTCCTCAAATGTTGTAACTCTCTGTCCAGCTTTGAGGCCATGAGGTCAAAGCAGTATATCCAGGCAACAGCCTGTATTACGGCCAGGTGGGTATGGCCCTACCTTTTGACAGATAATTGAGCTGGCAGTGGAACCCACATTCTTTTATGAAAGCTAAAGAGGATAAAAAGCAGAAACAGTATATGGTTATATCCTCCATTTTCTGAATTGAGCTAAGGACTCCGCACTCTGTAAATACTGTTTGAGGTGTACTCACTGTGTAGACAACTGTGGGGTCTAGACCTAGGGGTTGGCAAACTGTGATCTATTGGCCAAATCTAGCCCAATGCTTTTGGTTGTAAATAAAGGTGTATTCGACATTGCCACAGACATCTGCTTGTTTATTGTTTGTGGCTGCTTTCATGCTCCATTAATAGCCAAGTCAAGTAGTTGCATAAAGACCATGTGACCTGCAAATCCTAAATTATCTGCTATCTGGCTTTTTACAGAAAATGATGGCTGACTTTGCTGTAGGCCCCTGCACGATCTGGACCCATTGTATATCTAACAGAGTTGATTTATTTTTAGTCTGAGTAACCAAATCTGTAATTTTCTTTTAACTTTGGTTTTTAAGAGTTGGAGGTTCGTCCTCACCTCAAGATCAAGCAAATACCACATTATTTCACTTCTAATTCTTGTTATCTCTTTTGTTATATATTTAACATATTGACATATTCTTTTCTTCAAGAGATTGTCACTGAGGATTTGTATCTTGTACACTGCCACTATCAGTTTTAACTTTCTTTCTATGGTTAGCGTAAATGCCCCAATACTTACAGCACTAAATATTTTTCACAAGATGATGCACAAAATGTGGGGTGAAGATGGAGAGTCACGTGTGTCGGACTCTGTACAGTGTCTCCTATTAGCGAGGGTTCTCTTAATTGCGTTATATCAAACCAGTACATGTTGCACTCTTTGAGAAAAGTACATTTGACGAGATTATCTCAGTCAGCCCTCCTTCTGGCCTATTACCTATCTTCCTACCAGGCTCTCAGGTCCTCTGTTTTGGCTCACTCTTGTACCTGTTTTCTCATAGTTCTTGACATATGGTCAGTGGTTAAATATTTGGTGAACGAATATCATAAAGCATATACTGGAAGTTGTTGTATAATTCAAGACAGCTGCCTAATTTAATTTCTCCAAGGAGTTGACAAGATAGCTAGCACTTTTATTAAATGCTCATTTCTGTATTTCCCTCTGCTTGGAAGGCCAGCATTATTATCTACAGAACTGGTGCCTTTCCACTCTGGCCTGCTTTTAGCCTTTATATTCTGTTCTGTTTTCTCGTTCCTTGGTGCAATGCTGTTAGAATATACATGAATCATTGACAGAATAAATCAGATTCATTTAACTCTTCAAAAATTCCTGTAGTGTTCAACCTATTCAAGAAAACATTCGAATCACTTTATTCATTCCCTTGGAAAAACTTCTTTGCATTTTTATTGTAATTACATTAAACTACTAAATTAACTTGCAGAGAGCTGGCATTTTTATCACAGTGACTCTTTTAATCCAAGTTTATGGAATGTATCTGTTTAATTCAAGTCTTTTTTTCTATTAGTTACACAAGCATCCCTCCTATAAGTAACAGAACATCTCACTAGAGTGGATTAATCAAAAGCTGCCACAAAGGTTATATTAGCTTCACTATAAGTTAAGAAATTTTCTCTATTTTTCTATTTTCAGAAATGACTTTTATAAGAGAGACTTAATGACTTGCATAAAATAGAAATTTCTGTTCCCTACAAGTTTATTATTACTCAGCTGTAAAACCATCTGTGCCTTTGTGGAGAAAGATTTTAAAAACCTTTTATAAAGCTATTACTCTCTCCAAGTGTTCAGGTTTTTCTTGGGCCAGTTTTAGTGTTTTGCATTTCTCAAGAAAGTTATATGTTTCCTCTAAGCATTCATATTTTCTATCATTTTTATAATATGCTATTTATAATTAGTTATTCTTGTTTTATTCTTTATTTAAATATTTTTTCTTAGTTATTTTTCTACAATTTTTGTCTGTCTTGTTAACCTTTACATTCCTAATTTTTTAATAAAAAAATATTTAATGTTCCCTACCAATATCTTAATTTTTTCCTCCTTTCTTGTTTCAGTATTGATTAATTGCAGTTAGTACATTTATTTTTGATAATTCCTGCATTCTGATAAATATATTGAAAACTATGCTTTTTCTAAATATTGATTTTTTAACTACATGTTAACAATTTTTTTTTCATTTAGAATGCCATTGTCCTTTAGATATAATTTCTCTTGGGATTTCCTCTTTTTTTTTTTTTTTAAAGATTTTATTTATTTATTTAAGAGAGAGAATGAGCAGGGGTGAGCGGCTAAGAGAGTAGCAGAATCCCTGCTGAGCAGGGAGCCTGACCCTGGACTCAGTCCCAGGACTCCGAGATCATGACCTGAGTCAAAGGCAGATGCTAAACTGACTGAGGCACCCAGGTGTTCCAAGATTTTCTCTTTAATACGAGAATGTTTTAGTGATATATTTTACTTTCCAGATATATGTAGCTTTATTTTGTTATTCTTTTGTTACCAGATTTTAATTTTATCACATTCTGGTCAGAAAACATATTCCACGTGATAGCTATTTAGAATTTTTAAGACTTCTTTTGTAAATTAATTCATAAATAATTTTGTTTATCTAGTCCTCATGCATGCAGAATTTTTGCATACATTTTGTGCTTAGGTATAAAATTTATATGCTTTTCATTTATGTAAATATGATTAATAATAGAATTATACATTTCTCTGTAGTGTGGCTTAGATCTTTGTCTGTTTGATCTATTAATTCTGAAAAGCCTGTGTTAAAATCAAAAACTACAGTTTTTTTTTTCCTTCCTATAATTCTATCAGTTGTGGTTTCATATATTTTAAATCTTTGATATCAGCTGCATATATGTTCAGGATTATTATGACTTTGTGATTTATTTAACAACTAGCTGTCTTGTCCCTTATGATGCATTTTGCCCCAAATTTTATTTTCTCTAATAATAAAACTTTATCACTGCCTTTCTCTTGCATCATGTTTGCTTCACAACATCTGTTTTTTCCATCTTTGTATTCCATCATAGCCTTTTGTTCAAATGTATTTCCTTTCGCCAACCTATTCTTAAATCTTACTCCTAACTACTCTGGGAGTCTGTCAGTTAATTCATGAGCTTAACCCGTTTACATTTATTTTAATCACTTTAATATTATAACTTAGAATTGCTTCCTTATTTTGTATTTACAGTTTTCGTGCTTCCTTCTTGTTTCTTTTTTATCTTTTACCTATTTGCCATTAGATACATCAAATTCTTATCTGCTGCTTAAAAGTTATACATTTTCATTCTTTTCTTCTAGAGATTACATGTGAGTAATTTTGACTCAGTCTTGGGTTATTTTCTCCTAGGAACATAGAATGCAGATCAATAGCTGTATCTACAATTTAACAAAATGATAACCATTGCATAGTTTCATCTCCCTTTCCCCTCCTCTTGAATTTTTTTTTTTTTTTTCAGGGGTTTTGGTTAGATATCTAGTTCCAACTTACCTATGCTTCTCCTGACTCTAATGGGATTTCAGTGCTGTCCTGATGTTAATTCACAAACCTCATTTTGGTGCTCCTACTTTACCATATGGCACCAAAGTTTAAAGTTAGTGGCCAGGATGTCTAAACTTAAGGTGAATGGAATAGACTGTCCCTGATTTATCTCCAGATGCAGGTTTACCCAGTTACATGTATAAGATGAAAGATGAATTAGATTGCTGTCTACCATTCCAGGTTATAGATACTTGCCTGGTTCATTTACTCATTTTTCCCAAACATATCTGGAAACACCTGTGTTCTGTCTCTTAAGAAATTCTTACAATTTTTTTTGCTAATTGATGAATGAGATTTTTTTTTTTTTTTGCATCTCCAAAGTTGCATTCAGGAAAGGCAGTAAATAGTTTTTATTAGTATGTGTTGTTGTACTGCACTAGCTGTTTGCCCCTGGTCAATTCAGTCATTTTATCTTTTTTTTTTTTTTTTTTTTTTTTTTTACTCATTCCGTCATTCTACTATCCTTTAAAATGTTTGATTTCTCTTTTCTAACTTAGGGCAATAAATGCTTAGTTTACTTTATTGTTTAAACATGAAAGCACTTAAAACTATGAATCTCTGTTTAGCTAAGTCTTTGGCAACATCTTTGAGTTTCAGTGTTCATTCGGTCATCATTTTACAAATAGTCTTTATTTTTCATTTTTAAATGTTTTTATTTTCTCTTTGACTTGAATAATTGAGGAAACAGTTTTTAATTTGTAACTTACTATTAATCTAATGTTTTGTTACATTGTGGTCAGATAATATTGTCTATAAGTCTTTTTTTTTAAGAGGCTCTTTTATTATAGATTAATATGGGTATTTGTGATAAAAGTGATATTATGTACTTTCTACCTTCTGTATCCTTATCATTTTTTCCTATTTAACCTACTACACTGAGACCCATGTAGTAAAATTACACCTCATTATATTTTGGGCCTGGTAGCTTTGATTATCTATTTTAATGTTACGTTGAAAGCATATAAAATAAAAACTTAAAGATTTCTTAATCTTTAAATATTCTTTGATGGTAATAATGTGACTGCTACTTTTGTTTGTAGTTGCTGGATAAACACACTTTTGTAAACATGTGTATGTATCTGCTTTTATAATGTAAATTTAAGTGAAGTACTTTGTTTTACTGTAAATTTTGAAAATATCTTGGAGCTCTTTTAGTCCAAAACTTTAGCAACTTAAGTTTATGGTTATAATTGTTCAGAGTTTAATATATCTCACCTCATTTTATGCTTTATGATTCCTTTATGTTGATTGATTTTTGGTCAGGATTATCTAAGTTTTTAAAAAACTATTCTCTATTTCTATAATTTTCAAAATGAAGAACAAAATGATACCATGTAGAGTTCTAAAACAATACCATTTGAATCTTTTTGATACAATCTTGGTTTCTAAGACAAGATTGTTGTTAATATTTAATTGTCACATTTTCAATTAGCTTTATAATACTATGTGCAATAAATTTTTAGACTCTGTCTTACTCAGTTTCACCTGTTATTTTCTCTACACCAGAATTTCTCATTTCACGGAGTATATCCTTATGTAATGTATTATGTACTCATGGAGGTTACAGCGTTCATGGGCTTCCTATACTGAGAATGAGAAAATCTAATTTTCATGACATAGGAATGATAATTAGTTGGGTTTATTATTTTGATTTATTGTTTTTTTTCCTGACAGTGTTGTAAGGTAGGCTTCTCTGTTGAGCTAGATGCATACTGTAAAAACTAAAGCCTAATGCCAACCTGGCACTTGGATACTTATATTATTTTAGTCTTGTATTTTACATTTTTATCACAATTTCTTCAAGTAGGCTTCCTTTCATTGAGTTTTTTTTTTTTTTTCCTTTCAATTTGCTTTCCTTGTTTCCTATCTTTGTGTTTTGGTTTGTTCTTACTTAATATTTTCTTCAGTTTCTGTTACTTTTATCTCTGTTGCTGTTTCTTTTCTAGAAACACTTTGTCTTCTGTATTAATTATTTTGCTCATATTTTCTTTTTCTATTTTTCTATCTGAGGTTTTCAAATGTGTCCTCTCATATCAATGATTCAGTTTTCTGTAGCCTTAAGTATACTCTTAACTTCAGGTTATTTATGCTTTTTAGCACCTCTAACATCACTTAATTCCCTTACAACATTTTTAGTTTCCTTACTCTCTATCCATTCTTTGTGCTCCTTCACTTTCTATCCCAGTAGTCCAGAGAATTACCTTAAAATATTTTTATTTATGGGCTACCTCATTTTCTCAGTTTACTTGAGTTTTCAAGTTGATATTCTCTTTACCGTCACTTGAAATATTTAGTAATAGGTTCAGTTTTGCCTTTTTCTTCTGTTTTTATCTGGAAGTGAGACAAAAACTTGTTTGTATAGTCTGCTGTCATCCACTTCTTAAATTATGTATTCCCTATCTAGACTCCCATCGGGAGGACATATCTGTGTGCCTTGTTTCCTGTCTGGTTGCTATTTTCTGGCAGTCTGTCATCTAGTGCAGTTCTCTGAGCTTTGGTGAAATACTTCCAAATCTTCCACTCAGTTCTCTAAATTAAAGGGGGGAAAAAAGATGATCTCCTGCTCTCAAAACGCGTACCAGGACCACCCCTATCTTTACTGCTCCGCTTTGGGGTCTGGAACTCAAAGTATGAGGTGTGCCACTGTTCAGCCACCTTCCTGCATTATTTTCCTCTTCTGGTAGTTGCTTTCTGAATGAATGTGGAATCCTGAGAGAGTTGGAGAACTTGGTCTGAGGACAGTCCCTGGGAAAGACAATAAAGGCTGCCCAGCTTTCTCACTGGATAGACTCAGGATCTTCAGCAGTCATTGAGGATGGACAGACCATCTCTCTGTCCTTGGAATGAAGCTTGGATGCTTTTCTTAATTCAACTTTGTGACTCTTTCATATTCTAGTTACAGTTTAGTGTCCATTTGAACCTGTGAGTTTTCTTTCTTCCCTTTTTTTTTTGTTTTTGTTTTTTTTTTTTTTTAATGTGATTTCACTGGAAATTTAGTGGGGAAAAGGAAGAGGCTGAATCAGAAACTGCTGGTCAGGAGATATTTAAACCAGTTGTCTAGTGTTTCCCATCACACTCCTCCTCAGCGGTCGTAAGGATCTTGAGGGGAAAAATGGAGTCTAAAAACTGTGCTATTTACTTTGCTTAAGTCATAGAAAATGTATGAAAAATAATCTAGAGAAAGCTATAAATGCCTTAGATGATAATATAAAGTTATCTTTATGGAAATTTCTATTAACATGTAGAGAAAGCTATAAAATAGATTATCTAAAATAGTGTACTTAGCAGCAAACAGATACTTCTTTAAAAAAGAAACTGTACTTACATGCTTTCACCTACATCCATTTTCATCTACATCATTAATAACTAGTTTATGAATACCTACTTGGAGAGTGGCCTTGTTGGAGTAGCTCACCCAAGCCTACATATGCTGCAATTAGTGATACCATTCAGATTATATTATTATACTATTCAATCATCCAACTTCAGGTAATTTTGCATAAACTGTTCCCTGAGAAAAACACTCGATAGTGTAAAGATTGGTACTATATGTAACGCTTTGAGCAGAAATTATAAAGGAATATGATGTAGCTTCATTTTTAACAGCACCTGGGTATAGGCAAGAACAGCCGTGATTCCTTCTTTTATGGAGCCTACCCTGTCATAGGTAAGACAAAGTTCATTCAAATAACCGCACTGATAATTATAAGAAGTTTGATTCCAGTACTGAAACCACTTTATAAAGTTCTATGCAAATATCGTGTATTATTTCGCCCTTGTAAAGTAGAACAGAGAATGTTGCTCTTACCCGATTGTGAGCTCTCTGGCACTAGAGAGCTCTCAAAATCTTTGCTGCAAAGACAGTGTTTCCCATTCTTGCACAGGATAGGTAAAGAAAGTGTAGAAGTTCCGTCTCTCCATTTTTGTTTCTGCTAAGGATGTTTCTATTTCTAGCACAGTTAAATTTGGATTGTATTGATTCAGGGATAGGGTACATGTTCCATATTCATCTTTATTTTGAAAGAAATAAACAAAATGGACACAGCAGGCACACCTGCAGAGTGTTACGTAAGAGCTGCTGTTCTCTGTAGGAGGCATGTGTTTATTTGTGCTGTTTGTGCTGTAACCCCAGGGTACACATCTTTGGCATTCACGTTAAAAGATGACAGAAGAGATGAGATTGGTCTTTTAGGTCAAAACACTGACCTGCAATCCTTAACCTTTTCTTTTTATTTATATTCTGTCTTTCCAAGTATTCTCTCCTAATCTGGATTTTCTGAAGCTCCCAAATTCCAACAGACGTTTCAGGCTCGGTTTCTACTAACCAATCCTGTTGACTCCCTGCCCCTGCCATCAGCCTGACCAATCTCAGATGGTGATGTGCAAACCCTTGATCTGTCCTTTGGAAAGGTTATTAGACACATGGAGAGAGGACTTCTCTAGAATAAGAAAACACAACCTTTCACCAATTGTGCTTCTCTTGTCAAGTCACTTCACCTCTCTGAAAAGCAATTTTCTCTTCCTCTCTCTGTGAAATGGAAGTATCTCGGTCTCACCTTGCCCATTTGCCAAAGTGGAAGATAAGACAAAGAGGCCAAAGCCTAAGGGTCGTCTGACCCAGCTATGGGAATAAAGGATTAATCAGGCTATATTGGAGGAGGTTCCCTACCATGTTTCTCTGGGGATGATCTAAGAGCTTCTCTCAGAAGGTGGTCTTTATTATAATCTCCTAAAGTAAGTGTTTGGAAGGTAGGTTCTGTGTCATATGATGAGCACAGCTCATGGTGTCATTAGGTCAGTGCTAGTTGGATAAGGAGGGAGGGAAAAAACTGTATTGCTAGCCGATTAGGTGCAGGGTGAAGGGGTTAAGAGAGGAAAGGGAGTCAGACCTGAGACATTTTCCACGCCAGCATCTGCTTCCCCTGGGAACTTGAAGAAGCCATGTAACTTGTCTGGGCCTATGTCCCCATCTAAACAATGAGGTGGACCCTACCTGTCCACCTTCCCTCACAGGCTCTTTACACAGGTAAGACATTTAGTGGAAGGAACTGTGAACTGAAGTGTTCAAAACCCAGCTCAGACACTCATTAGCTCTGCAGCGTGCACGACTGAAGCAGTTTCCCACTACATAACCTGAAGGTTCGATTAGTTTTGATATTTTTCCTACTAATAGAGATGGGTTTATAGAAGTTCTCTTAAAGTGCATATAGCCTTAAAACAATTACACATCTTGTTATTTTAGGCCTTGGGAAGTCTAAGAAAACATTGCACTAAAACTTTTGTCCATCTTCTGAGTAATGTCTGAATTTTCAGGATTCAGTCTGTTTTCCTGGATTCACAGCATTTAGAGGTGCTTAGTAGCACTCCAGGCTTTTATCAGTGCTCTCCCTTCACCACTAATGAGTGCCACTGTCTTCTGTCACCCATTTTGGTGGGATGGGAGGGTGGGAAGCCTGGAGGTCAACCCGGCTGCTTCAGTTTTCCCTGGGTTTGCCTGCACACATCGTCAGTGGATTAATCTCTATATGCATTCATAGGAATAAACATGCTCACCCGAGACAAGGATTTCTAGGCTCTGCAACCATGACAACCATCTCCAGGCTCTTCATTTAGTAAATGTCACACCTGTAGTATTTGCAAGGGCCTTGGAGTTCTTCCCATCTAGCCCTCTCAATTTTCCTATAGGAAGGCAGGGCACAGAGAAGCAGCTTTCTCTCGGTCACAGTGATCTGAACAAGGAAAATCCAAAGTCCCAACAACCTGCATGCCACCTCCTTGGTTACCCTACAGTTGAACGAAGTCAACCCCTGAGAAAATAAAATCTGGCACTTCCCCACGGTTGCAGCGTTCTTCGTAAAATCTGCCCTTTTGATTTTGTGCTACTCTTCAAGTAGAAGCAGAGGTGTTTGTTTTATTGCAGGTGTGACATTTTACAGCATTTAGCACTTTTGACTAAGAAATGCGGTTGTGGTAATTACATCTGAGTTCTTCCGATCATTCTCGTCTTAGCCTGGGCTAACTTTAAATGGCTTATTCTGTGCTAGCCATTGTGCTAGCCGCTTTACGTGGGTTATCTCATTCAGGCTTCCAGTAAAGAAGGTCATGACCTATGAGGAACTGCGCTGTACAGGTGAGCAAAGTGAAGGTAAGAGAGGTGAAGGGACTGTCCAACGTCATGGAGTTCATCCGTGGTAGGCCTGAGATTAATTCAGTCTGGCTTCACACTTGGCCATGGTACAAAGATCAAGGAGTCATTCTTCCGGTCAGTAATAATTCCAGATACTTCAGAACCATCTAGACATGTGCATTTGCTGGCATTTGCTGGATGCACATAGCGGCTCTTCAATAAATGCCTATTGAATCAATCCTTATTTTCAAAGGGAAATGGAACCGGATCTGGAACCAGAAGGTCTAGGCTCTAGTCGTGGTTCTAACAGCAATTCCCTGTAACAACTAAGCCTGGTCAGTTTTTATCCACGTGCCCTGGTTTTCCACATCTTCGAGGGAGTCCAGAAATGTCAGGATTGGTGATTCTGCAAGTAGTGTGCTCTCTGTAGGGCTCAGAGCTGGAGTAAACATATCCTGGTCATTTGAGTAAGTCAGGCCACCTTGCCTGAGAGATTCATCCGGACTAGGGCTTTGTCGGTAAGACCTCATGAGTGAGGTAGAAGGCAGCTGCCTTGCATTTCGTGCAACACTTGCCACTTTGTTGCTCTGAGCGGCTCCTTAAAGTAGGCAGGTAAAGCGTCATACCACTAAGGCTACGGAGAGAAACTGGGAGCGCCAGGACTGCCTCTCTGGGGCCTCCTAAAAGAATGGCAGCTGCACAGAGAATCCTTCCTCTCTAGAAGCTGTTGGAGCTCAGGAGCCCCTGGGAACCCATGAGGGTGAAAGGAGCAAGAGTCACACTGACCAGACTGCGGGAGTGAGCCGATCAGGAAGTGGTAAAGTAAGAGAAATGGTGTCAGTGGGGCAGAATCAGATTTTGAAAAGTTTCAACCCCCGGCCCCCCACCCCACCCCAGGACCAAGAGCAGTAGCTGAGCCATAGCAGTGTAGACCACAGGACCTTAAACATAACAGGAGACTGGAGAGCGTGGGGGAAGGAGCGTTCTTCTCCATCCTTCCCCCATGCCCTTCTCAGCAAGCTGAAAACCAGGGTCTGGTAAGAAAACTTGGATTTATTTGATCATAGCAATATCAGACATTTGCAGCCCTTCTGGTATAATTCTAAATCCGAAATGCTCTGAAAACTGATTGTTTCATATAATTTTGTGGCAAAGTCATTTGGTGGTAAACCTGACCAAAACAGACAGGATGCTATGTATAGTCTCTATTATCTACCTCACTTAGTGGGAAATACTATGTTGGGTGGCAAAAAATGCCCCTGTATTTGATCACAGAGTGCCTCCATGGGCAGGCTGTGGGCAATAGGCAATTTATGGAAAATGCCTTTCCCTGCCTTTCTGAAATTGGAAAGATTCTGAATTCCAAAAACATCTGGCCCCAAGGATTTTGGAGAAGAGACTTTAAACCCGTAAATTGTTTTCTGTAAATCTTGGTGCATTTCTTTATCCCTTAAGGAAAGGAATGTTCTGTTTGTTCTTCTCACCCTTACAGAGAAAACAGCGTGGGGGGAGGGGAGAAACAAAACAAATGTAAGCGTGGCTCGCGCGCTAATAAGCTGCAACCAAAGCTTTTGGGGGGTCTAGGTTCTCCATCGGTGTCGATTTTGGGGGGGGGGGACAGAAATCTGCATCTGTACCTTTCCCGCAATTAAAAAAAAAAAAAATCACCGATGTCATTGTGGAACTGCAGCATCCTGGTCTTCGTCTGGCAGCTGCGGAGCCGCATAGGAGCTGCTCGGCCTTCGGTGCGTGGGACTCGCGGAACCATGGCGCCATCTTTCTTCCAGATTGGGAATCGCATCCTCACCCTGCGCGGGCCCACTTGCCTGCGGGAACCGTGCCATCCACCAGGCTCTGGGCTCTGAAACCATTCCCTAGCACCCAAATCCCAGAGGAAGAGCTGCAGAGAGGGCTAGAAAATGTATTGTCTTTTCTTTAGTCCCCGAGTAATTAAATTCGCAGCCTAATCAGTTAGAGAGTGTGGGCCACAGACCCCACGTTTCATTAGTGTGCACCTAATGAGTCATTTTACACACTAGACATTTTAATTTACAGCCTGCTGCATTGCAGCACTTTTCTGGGCCTTCTCTGCCATGGGATAAGGTATTCTTCTAGCCACCAGG
This sequence comes from Mustela putorius furo, assembly GCF_011764305.1. Taxonomy (NCBI): domain Eukaryota; kingdom Metazoa; phylum Chordata; class Mammalia; order Carnivora; family Mustelidae; genus Mustela; species Mustela putorius. The sequence goes on from NW_025421998.1 coordinate 38,062,053, forward strand.
GCTTCCAAAATATAGATACACTTTCTTAGTTCAGATTTTTTTCTTTCTTTTCAATTTCCAGTTGCAAATCAAACACGCAGTTACAGAAGCAGAGATTCAAAAGTTGAAGACCAAGGTAAGCACCGTTAAGTGGTGTTTGAATTGTGCTTTTTACACTTCGGATGCTGTGAATAAATTCAACCCTCGGACTAAAGGATTTGTTCCTGTGCATTTGCAAGAGTACAAATGTGAGAGGCTTTTCCACTGTTAGATACATAGACCTGCCAGTGAGACACATCCCCCAGGGGGTAAACACCACCATACTCCCTCAGCCAAGATAGCACCGCGTTTTAAAAATGCATATTTAAATATTTGCCCATATGTGGCCACTTCCCTCTGAGATTTCCTCAAAAAATTAAATATTACTAATGGTTCTAGCATCCGAGTTATGTTCTGACCATAAGTATGCTGTTCTTATTATACAAGTTATTACCCTGTATCTCTTTCTCTTTATTTAAATAGGTTTATTCATTTACTTATTTTTAACTTACTCATCAGAAACAATGTATTTCAATGTAGCACATTAATACTTTTTCATAGAAAAAAATTCCAATTTCTAATTATTAAATATTATGAAATTTAATGTAATGTGGAATAATTGATTTTAAATGCCAGATGCTACTGGAAATTTTTAGACAAGTTTAGTTTGCATTATTTAAATTTGTGGTGGGAAAAACAGGTCTTGATAAAAGGGAGTATGTATTTTTAGTTTATATATGAAATAATACAAGATTCAAAAGGGCACACTTAGTTGGTAAATTATAAGGTGCTTGTAAATTTCTCGAATTGTGTCTAGGTTTATCAAATATGTAATTTCAAGGATTTAAAAATATTTTTGAATTACCTTAAAAATAATATTCTTTATTATTTTTATGGTCTTTTAAAAACTAAGACATAATTTCTGCTCCCACCACTAATGATCTGTTTTCCTGTTCACATTGAACAATTATTTTGGTTTTTCCATGTGTTTTAAATGGAGATGAATTAGCAGGGCTATTTTGGTTAAATGGTATTCTCAGCTAATAACTCTGTAGCTCTTTAGTCAAAACATGTCTATACATCATTCATGGTGTCAGCCAAGCTCTGTGAATAATCATTTTTAAATTAATAGTGGTTGGTAAATAAACAACTTGAATGCAAAACATTGCTTAATAAAAGATGCAGGAAAAACCTATCTCATTTTAAATTGCTATTGTTTCTTAGCACAGAATGGAAGAATAGATTTTTTTTTTTTAATTGTTGGTTATAACCAGGGAAAAAAATTCCCCTGTGGATTGTAAGTGTTTTAACAAAACTTATGTGTTAGACCAGAAACATTTAATTTAGAAATCCTATAAATTAATATTTTGTATTTCTCTCTTTATTATACTGACATGTAATATCTATAATAGCTTACTTTATTGTGATTCTTTATATCCATGTTGATAATAGAATTCCTAATTTTGAAATGTTTTTGATTTTTTTTTACTTTGTAATCTGTTTTGTCAATGTATTTAGTTTAAATTATGCATTAAAAGATACATATATATATATATTTATTTGCTGAATGTGGTATGGTCTGGGGATGTCTTCGGTTTTGAAAATTGTTAGTTTATAATGACTCCGCATCCTTTTGAACTTGAAAGGAAGCATGTGGACTAGATGAAACACTAGTTTAAAGATCCATTATTGTGAATAAATGACATTTGACCCCTCACCTAAAGGATCAGCCTTGAATTCCTGTAAAAATAATGGGGTCGGAGTAGTATACTATCTATTCCCAAGAGTCCCTGTAAGCAGAAACACAAGAAGCTGCCTTTTTTGGTCCATCAGAGGGATTTAAAATAAGTCAGCAATAATTTATATTTTTTACTTGCACTATCTTTTACACTTTCATGCAAATTGAAGTTTATCAGGCTCTGGAAATTCAGAACACTGCCAGCAAAATAATGAGCTACGACTGTGTTCGTGTTCGTTGAAATAAAGGATATAATCATATTATTAAAAGAGATAAAAACCAAAGCAAAAATAACTAACATTTATCAGATTATGTCCAAGGAGCTGTTCCAGGCATGCGGTTGTGTTACCTCACAATTCTGTCTTATAGATAATAAACCTGAGTCTTAGAGAGCTTCCGTTACTTACTTGCCTAAGGTTTAAAAGGCCAATAATGGTAGAGCCGGACCTCAACTCTAAACTGAATGGCTCCAGAGACCCCTTCTTAACCAGCAGACCAAACTGTGCTTTGGCCTCTCTCTCCGTCCCAGTGTGCCTCTCCCCCTTCACTTTTCAGTTAGTCTTTTACATCTAATTGTGTGTAGGAAGAACAGCTGAAAGAAGGTACATTGAAGTTCATTGGCTAGTATCTGGTCAAACTCTCAAACAGCATGTACTGCTCACAGAATTTCAAACCACATGGGGCAATGGGAAGATCATGGGAGGTGAAATCAAATCCCGGTTTTATTATCTATCAGATGTGTGACCTTGGTTGGACAAAACATTTCCCTCTTCAACGCTTCCATTTCGTAATCTCTGAAATGCTGAAAATAAGGCTTGCTCTTCTCATCTCAAGGTTCTCAATGATCGAGTATATGTGGCAGTGGAACTTAATTGAAAACATGCTATTAAAAACGTGATGGATTTTGCTATAGAATACCCAGATTATCCTTGCCTTGACATTTGCTTTATCCAGCTGCAAGCAGCAGAAAATGAGAAAGTGAGGTGGGAACTAGAAAAAACCCAACTCCAGCAGAATATAGAAGAGAATAAAGAGAGAATGCTGAAGTTGGAGAGCTACTGGATTGAGGCTCAGACCTTATGCCACACAGTGAACGAGCACCTCAAGGAGACTCAAAGCCAGTATCAGGCCTTGGAGAAGAAATACAACAAGGCAAAGAAATTGATCAAGGATTTTCAACAAAAGTAAGCAGCTTCTAATGACTAAAGAATTGTGTGCATTTCTAAAGAGGGCTTACATCCAGTAATCTTATAACATCTAACAGAATAGAAAAGATTATCTCGGTGATCCTTTAAGCAGAGTTATAAAGCATTTAGACGTTCACTTTGGAAATCCCTTCTATCATTTTTTTCATGCGAGATTATATTTTGTTTATTTTAGAGTTCCTTGGCTCTCAGTTACCTCCCCTCCCCGGTTTTTCTTTGATAGTTTGTCACTCCTAATAACTATGAGAACATTTGAATCTCTGTCCTTTGGGCAACAGCTCTGAGGAGAAAGCAAGAAGCCCAGTTGAAGTCACGCAGAATGACTGACCATGCAAAGCAGTAACTGGGGCCTTGAGGAGGTTGTTTCTGTCTCTGTTCTTAGCATCAGGGACTGCGGAACTTTCCCACCTCAGAGAGTGTAAACCTTGTCTAGCGAGACCCCTTGCCCTGCCATTTTCCGTTGCTCACAAGGAGAATCCCGAGGGGCTCCTTTCGCTGCAGTGAGAGTCTAGCCGCAAACTTGGTTTTTGAATCTCATCAGCTCTTTCCACACGAATGCTGCTTTGCTTCCCTCTGTTGGATTTTGGTGTAATTTCAGGGAACTGGTTACTTAAGGATTTTTTCATCATCAACTTCAGGTGCCTCTGGACAGCCAGAACAATACAGTCATGCCCGACCACTTCTGGTCTTCGTGCTAAGCCTTAGAAGCTAAGCGTATGTGTAAGATTCCCGATGTCTCCGTTATTTCCTATCTCTGAGACCCTGTTTTTCACATTTAAAGGAGACTGCTATAAAATGTTGATTATGGAAAAGGGGAAATTACTCTTTGTGGTCTGAATCCAGTACATCACTATTTTAACTCTTCCTGCCAAAAATGTCATCCCTAATTGTGTTTCACGTGATAAATTTATAGTAAGTGCCGGATTTGCAAGTTGCATTCCAGGCTCCCAAAAGGGAGAGATTTTTATCCTCCACATACTAACTTCTGGTGTGCAAGTGACAGCTCCCCCTCAGTGTTTCTGACCTGCCCAGTCCTTCGCCATTGTCATTCGTAGAAAGTAAATTGTAATTATCTTCTGTAAACTCTGGCCACCCAGTCCTATTGGTTTACGAAGTACATGGCTCTGTAAATACGGAATTATAACTATCCTACATAGAATCAACTGCACTAAGTTACCCAAGGTAGGTCATTAGTTCAGTAGCTTCTCTATAAATCTGTGTGGGTACTCAAGAATCAGGAGTTAACAAACGAAAATCACAGAAGCAGAATCAAAGCATTCTTCTTTCATTTAGGAGCCATTAAAATGTTTTATTTGCTTTCATTCCTAGATGCCTTTTTTCGAACTGTGATTGAGTGTTGTTTATTTAAATAGCAGCCCACTCGTGTGTCCCACTGTGCAGTTTATTGCTTCAGATAAGAACTTCCACGTGTTTTCTCATTTATTGAGTATTTGATGTCATCAGATCTTTTATTTTCTTCTTAAGAGAACTTGATTTCCTCAAGAGACAGGAAGCAGAAAGAAAGAAAATAGAAGATTTGGAAAAAGCTCATCTTGTGGAAGTTCAAGGTCTGCAAGTACGGGTGAGTTATGTGCTCAAAACCACTAAGTAATAGGATGGTTTGGCTGAGTACTTAGAGAGGAGTTCTGGCTTCGAGGTTTACAGATGGATTTTCTTTTCCCCTTAGATTAGAGACTTGGAAGCTGAGGTGTTCCGACTACTGAAGCAAAATGGAACTCAAGTTAACAACAACAACAACATCTTCGAGAGAAGAACGTCTCTTGGTGACGTCTCTAAAGGAGATACCATGGAGAATTTGGATGTCAAGCAGACATCTTGTCAAGATGGCCTAAGTCAAGGTTTGTTTAAACTAACCACAAAAATTATTTCCAGTGACTATAAAATTGAGCTTTACATTCTTCGTTTTCTTACCCAGAGATTTCAAAGCTGAGACAGCCTTCCTGCCATGAGAAAGAAGAGAAGGTTTATCAAAATAAGAACCTATCATTTAGCTCTTGTTTTATCAAAAACCAATGCCTTGATGAAAGGAAATAACAAAATTGCAACTTAAGCCAATTTTTTTTTAAGTCATGGTAATATTGATAGACTTAATGAACTACCTTAATAAGAATAAGTAAATAAACTACCCTAACATGATAGTTCATCTAGGATGAGCTCCTACTTATGTATTAATAAGTAAATCTTATAATTTTTAAGTCATTAGAATGAAAATCTTTTTCCTAATATCAGAAGGCTGACTACCTACTTCTAGCACTTGGAATTCATTGAGTTACAAAGTTCTGTATACTTTTATGGTTTTACTTTGGTGTCCTCCCTATACTTCTCAGTCTTTCCTGTCAAAGAGCAAATAAGATTCAAAACACTGGAAATATTTGTTCTTGCAAATGTTTGTCTTGTTTTATGTACCAGCCATAAAGCGGTCACTTGTTTTCCTATGCAAACACACTCCATACAGAGGTTGTGTGTATATGAATGTGAATGAATGCTTTAATATCTATAGTACATTTATAAATTAGAAAATGTGTAAGAATTTATAAAGATAAATACACAGGAGGATATAAAACCTTTAGTCTCATCTTTTAAAGTTTTTACCTAATAGTCCTTGGAAAAAGTGAAAGTAAAAGAATGTAGTGAATCAGCGCCGTCGTGATAGGATGGACAGCTCACAGGCAGTGATCTGACATGCAGGAAAACTGTTCACTAATGAGCTGTATAATTCTCTGATGTTCTTTCTCACATATTAAAATGTCTCCAACGAGACTTTTTTTGATATGCAAGTGTTTATATCATTAACTTTTATAATTGCATTCTTAGCCATTAAAAATGAAGAGTATTGGAAATCTTCATTTAAAATTAAAGTGAGATCTAGAACTTTGAGATCATTTACTACATTTGTATCCTTTTGCTGGGCTTTTCCTTAATAAATATAATGGAGACATCTTGACTCCTGGGTGGCTTAAAGAGGAATGTTTAGCAAGGGCGTTACCACTAACTGAAGAGCTGTGTGTCTTCAGGAAGGTCATTTAGCATCTCTGGATTGGTTTTACTATGCATAATATAAAAATAGTCACGCTTGTTTTTTCTCCATACTAATAGGTGTTTTGAAGTTATATGTCTTTGTCACTGAGGTGAATCAATCCTTTATAGGATTATAATTGTTATATCAGGAACTTTAGAAGATTGATTTCTAAAGAAAAATCAGAAAAAAAATCAATGTTTTCTTCACCTTTTGGAATATTTTAATTTCATTAAATTAATTGTAGTTTATAATAAATATGTGTTTCTGCAGTGACATGCACCAGGTGTGATCCATAAACCAGTGGCTTTCCAATGCTCAGTTCATTTCTGTTCATTTGTTTCCATTCAGAAATCTGTATCTTGTCAAACATGTAATTAATGGTATTTATTAAATTATGTGACTACAGAAGATCAACAAACTCTACTATTAACATGCTGATTTGGATCTAAACCTTATATTTCTTCTGAACCCTTTTCCTATTCTACACCCTCCATTTTGCCACATAATTATCAGTTTCCCTAGCAACACTGTCAGTTCACAGTGAGATGCGAAGACTACTAATTCTTACTGAAACCAATCCATGCTTGTGCAGTGGAGGTAGAATCAGTCATCTTAGACATTAGTAGCATACATATCAAGCGCTTGCTCTTCCAGTTTTGCTGCCGAGGACAGTCAGTGATAAATCTCCTTGAATTTCAATTGCTTGATCACATAAACTAAAATGGCTTGGTCAGTAGCTAGATAGGAATGCTCTGAAAAGCACTTTTCTAAATTGATCCTTTGCTTCTGTTGCTAGGGAACGCCGAAGTCCTAGAGGTTTAGAAAAGGAAGTAAAACTGAGGACCAAACAAAGGCTGTGCGGCACTTCAACATCCCCTCTCCTCCCCTGCCACATACCTTTTGGCAGCAGGATGGGTACAGCAGTTGCCCTCAGCTCTACTAGTTTCTGCCCCGCAGATGCAGTGCCTTTTCTCCCCACTTCCTGTGGACTGTCCAGTTTTGACTTGCCTTCTGAACACTGGAGTGTTTTATTGATAAGATGAGTGGTTTAGTAGATCTTTAGGTCTTGAGGCTCAGTGAAGCAAAAGGATTATCAATGGAAGTCATTGAAAAGCTCTGTTAGAATGCAATACTGAAAGAAAGAGAATGGAAGGAGAGCACGTAGGGGGCAGAAGGGGAGGAGGAGGAAAGGAAGAGCCCACATGCAGTCGTTTCTTCACAAGGAATCAAGTTCTTCTACGAATGAGCTTCCCAGATGAGGAAGGATTAATTATGTGACTCTAGGTATTGAATTTATGTTAAGTTTTCAGAGTGATAAAATCATTTTTCAAACCATGCAGAAATTTACCATAGTTACAGTTCTATTTGAGCACTATTTGTGTGGTTCTCTCTATAAACCAAACCTACTTAAGTAGCTCATTAAAATTGTGATTATACAAAGCCATTAATATGCTCTAATACATCTTTTTTCATAATACATAAAGCAAATATAACATATTTTTTTTAGCCAGGAGCCATGACAGACCCTTATTAAGGATTATTACCTAATTATTAAGAGTTATTAATTAACACTTATTATTCATTAATTAGAACACATTGTTTTACCTGTGTTCCGGGATGTGAAAAGTAATTATTTTGCCCTCCTGTCATTTTTTTTTGTTGTCATTTCTTAGTGCCTGTCTATGTATGTCCTCTATCCAGGAGCCCTAAGTAAGTAGAAGTATCTGCGACTGCCCAGGGATTTGAGTCATGATTAGAGTAAGAGCAGAGAACCGGTTAGAGAGATCTTGGAAGAAAAGGGTTGTAGTCTTCGTTTGATTAGATTCCCTGGAAAACTCCACTGAACAACTCGAACTTCCCACACTTCAGATATTCCGGGATCATCTTAAGGATGGCTTCAAATATTGTAAAGGCTCTTGTGAAAGGCTCTGCATATTTCATAGAGATAATGAAAGAAAAACTAGGACTAATTGGTAGAAGTTACGTATGAAGGGAGATTATTATCACTATCCTGCCTGAGAGGTTAGAAATAAGTATGATACCTTTAGGAAAGTGTTTTGAATACTGGAAGTGTAGTGCCTCACTCACTTGTAAGAGGAAGGATGGCTCCTAGACAGAAAGAACAGTGTTTGTCCCTGCCAGTCGTACAACAAGGCCTGTCATTTGTAGGATAAAGGGCAAGGAAGGTGAATGGTTTGGTTGAAGACAAATACATAGATGAGTTAAACATTTTAAGAGATGAGAGGGAGGGGCACCTGGCTGGCTCAGTCATAGAGCATCTGCCTTCAGCTCGGGGTCGTGATCCCAGTGTCCTGGGATGGAGCCCCATGTCAGGCTCCCTGCTTCGTGGGAAGCATGCTTCTTCCTCTCCCACTCCCCCTGCTTGTGTTTCCTCTTTCTCTGTGTCTCTGTCTGTCAAATGAATAAATAAAATCTTTAAAAAAGAAAAAAAAAAGAGATGAGAGGGAGTTGAAGAAGAGGAAAAACATGAATAAAATTAGAATAATTTTTTTTTTTTCTGATTCATAGATCTTATGTTAAAGAATGAGACCTTATGTTAAAGGTCTGCTTCAGGATACTCTTGGAGTAACAGTAGGCTTTGAGTGCCTGAGAAGAAGTCATAGCTATTTCCATAAGCGCTGGGACCATTAGTAGTTCTCAGGCATAACAGGAACTGGGTCACTTGTGGGTTTGTGAAAGTAGTTCAGGTATCCCTGTGAGGTTTGGATATTACTACCAAATCCTTCTTCTTTCTCTTACCCATCTACTCACCTAGTGGGCCACTAGTTAGAAAACACTGAATAGTTATCTTCCCTAAAGTGTGAACATGGAAGGATTATATAAAACCTTTTATTCTTAGTTCCTTTAGTTAGTTACTGTTCCTTAGCTCTAACAAGAACTGAGCCAGAAGAAAAAGACTGAAGGTTCAAGATGGCAGATTGTAGGAAAGACTAGACTTTCAGCATAGATTGTATGTAGAATTAAATAATTGAATAATGCATAATTTGGAGCACACAGTGATATTGATATTGATAATATCCTTAGAGTAAATCCACTGATGATTGTTATTAGGACGTTTTCACACAGTGACCCTCAGTGTAGACTAATGGCATCACACCAATATGTAATGCAGTGTTCAGTAAAACCGAATTAAGTTATTGGAGAGAGTATGGATAAGACATGATGTACTCAGCTGTCCGTTAATCTGATTTGGTGCTCAGGTGCTCTTTCATGTATAGCAGGTTAAATTTCTTAACCATGTTCAAAGAGAGATGTGTTTCAAGTATGTCTCACCCTGTAAATGTGGAGTTACCTGTTACTTCTTTTGGTTTTGTCAGTTTTTGCTTTGTGGGTCTGAGGTGATGTTAATAGGCACATACAGTTTAGAATTGTCCTATCTTCTTGGTAGATTGACCATTGATCATCAGAGAATGTCTCTACTTTTAGTAATTCACCTTAATATCTGCCTTGTCTGGTATTTGAAGAGCTGTATCAGCTTTCTTTTGGTTAGTGTTTGTATGGGATATCATTTTTTTTTTACTGTAAACTTTCTGTGTCTTTTGTACCAGTATAGAGATGTTTATTTTTTATTACAATCTCTCAGTCTTTTTAAGTTTTCCCAATTCTTTATTTTTAAGATGCATTTAGAAAGTTCTTTAATTTATTTACTGATATGTTGAGTTTAAAGCTAAGCTCTTACTATTTGTTTCTAATCTAAAACCAAAAATCTCTATTCTTTTTATCTGCTTTCTTTCTTTCTTTTGGATTAATCAAGTGGGGATTTTTTTTTTCTAAGTTACTTTTCCTGTATTAAGTTCTATTCATTTTATTGGATACCTACAGATACAATTTAGAATATTTGCAGAAAAGAATGGACTGAATGAATATTCATTAATGTGCTTCCCGTTCAACTGGTTCCTCTTCTTTTTGAATCTTCGGGCAACTGTATTGATTGATTAAATCAATTGATTGATTAATTGATTTAAAACATTTTTCTTAGATGATGACAGAATATATAAACATCAAAAAATATTGGTGGCTCTGCCTTAAAACCACTATTTTAAATTTGAATATTTGATACTTACCAGTGTATTGCCAGTTAAATTTAAAAAAATCCATTTATTGGTTCCATGTGAAATCATAACAATTATTTTTAGGGGGAAATGAGTTCCTATTGCAATTGGATATAAAAAATTTTTTTTAATATTTATTTATTTATTTGAGAGAGAAAGGAGAGAGAGTGCGCACGAGCAGAGGGACAGGTAGAGTGAGAGAAAGAATCCCAAGCCCGATGTTGGGCTTGATCTCACAACCCTGAGGTGACGACCTGAGCCGAAATCAAGAGTAGGATGTTTAACCAACTAACCACCTAGGCACCCCTAAAAAAAATCTTTAATAACACCTGAAACTAATGTATCACTCTATGTTAATTATACTAGTATTGAAGAAAATTCTTCTGTAATTGGAGTATGATCTGTGTCACACTCCAATATAGATAATAGAGATAATAAAGATAATAGAGATAATAAAGATCCTCAAAAAGTTGGAGTTTGGGCTTTTTAAAATTCTTTTTATACACTACAGGTCTTGTGGTCCCTAACTGAGCTTTTAATAAATACTGAGTGGCAATTTATTAGAGGTTATACACGTTGGCAAATGCCTCAAGTACAGTTTTCTGTGTAACTAATGGAGTACAGATCTGTATATTTAACAAACGGTTAAGTTGCAGATGAAGTTAATACATTTGTATAAGATTTAAGCTGTCTAACACAGTTGTGTTCTGGAATAAAGAAAGTTCCTCTTTTACTCTGAGGTGAGCAGAATGAACACCCGTTAGCTGGCCAGGATTCTCTTCCTTAAAAATAAATAAACAAACTAAATAAAACAGAAAACCTGCTTCTTCACAGAGGTAATTACTGAATCCAGAAATGCACTTTATACACATTTACATATATAATGTGTATAATATCATAACCAACTTGTGTCTATACAAGGAATCCAAAGTTGGTTTAGCATTCAGAAACTCATATAATTCTTACATTAACCAGAGAAGTAATCTATATAATCATGTCATTAGATGAAGACAAACATTTAATGAAGACTTGTTCATGATAAAAAGTTTATTAAACTAGAAATATAAAATTTATTAAACTAGAACTTTCTTTTGTTTTTAACTAGAACTTTCTTAACTTGATATGTGAAGCAAACAGAAGTCTGAGAAACAAACTGAGGGTTTTGGAGGGGAGGGAGGTGGGGGGTTGGGCGAGCCTGGTGCTGGGTATTATGGAGGGCACGCATTAAGTGGAGCACTGGGTGTGGTGCATAAACAATGAATTTTGAAACACTGAAAGTAAAATAAAATAGAATGAAAAAAAAATCATATGAAGGGTGAAAGTTAAAATCAAGAATTTCCTTTAAAAGTAAAAATATTGTTAACATTTCGCCACTTAATGTGCTATAACCACTGCTATCCAATGTTTTCCTTGACGTCCTAGCATGTACCAGACAAACAAAAGAAATTTAAAAAAAAAAAAAAGGAATAAAAAGAAAGAAGCCAATGTGTTATTGTCGCTGATACCCTTCAAGAATATAGATTATTAGAATTAATAAGAGTTTGGCAGGATGGATGGCTCTAGGAATTATTAGACATCACTTAATTCTAACAAAGAGAAAATGCAATTTTTATACAAACAATTTATAATAGCAACAAAAAAATATAAGATAGCCAGTATGAACTTAGCAAAAGTAGCTCAAGAGCCATGGTAAGACATTCAAGAAGACCTGCAAAAATTGGTAGAGGTGGGAAGCCTCAGTATTACAAAAATGCCATAAAGCCAAATTAACCCATGTGTATTCCATACAGTTCTGATGAGAATTTGAACAGGGCTTTTGTTTTTGTTTTTGTTTTTCTTAAAGAACTTGACAAGTTATTTCATTATATAGAAGAACAGTTTGGCCCAGAATAACCAGGACATACTTGAGCTAGGACAAAGTGAAAGAGCCTTGTTCTCTCAGATGCCAAGATTCATTATAAAGTAATAGCGATTAAGATAGTATAGGGTAGTCTCAGCAATTGACAAGTAAGTAGACCAGTGTAGCTGAGTGAAATCCAGAAACAGACTGACCCATTCATGGAAATTCGAGACTGATAGAGAACTGACAATGCAGATGAGTGGGAAAAGGGTGGAATAACAAATGATGCTGGGAAAACTGACCATATGGAAAAAAATGAAATTGGATTTGACTTTGTATCACTCATAAAATAAATTCCAAATGGATCAGAGCCTTAAATATGAAAGGTCGTGTTCCTAAATCTTTGAAGAAGATGTAGGAGAATATTGATATGATTTAAGACACAAAAATTCCAAATCATAAGAAAAGTTTGTTAAATTTGACCACAGTTACTATTAAGAAAACCTGGTCATTGAAAGATACTGTACTATCTTTCTAGAGAACGTGGAAAGACATGCCAAAAATTTGAAAGAAGGTATTTGCGGCCCATTTAAGAATAAAGATTGTTATTCAGAATATGCTAAGAATGCAACTAACTTAATAGAAAAATGGACAAACACATAAGCAATCGGTTCACAGAAAAGGAAAACCTTGAGTTTGATAAACATAAGTAAACATTCAACCTCATTAGTAAAAATAAAGCGATTTTCAGGTATAAAGTTTCACAGTAATATGTGAGAGCCAGCATGAAGGAAAAGTCATACAGCTATTTTGCTGAAATAATTTGGTATTATCCAGTAAAATGGAAGATATGCAAATTCTGTGGCCCACCCAGTTTGCTTCTGCATGTTTATATGCTTCCGGAAGTTCTTGCAAATATGTACCAAAAGACATGTTCAAACATACGTAACAATATTGTTCATAAGAATTGCAGAAAAAGGTGAATTAATCCTAGTCATACCTTTCCACATAATGTTGAGCAAACAAAAACGACAATTTGCAGAATACTGAATACTGTTCATTGCCATGTATATAAACTTAAAAAGCAAGCAAAATTAATGTAGTTTGTTTAGAGATACTTTTGTGAATAGGTAGGAGAAAAGATAGGGGCTACGACTAAATGAGGCATAGAGAGGGCTTCACAAGTACCAATTTTATTTTGGGGCCTTGGTGGTAGGAACATGGGTGTCTTTTTCCTTCTTTTTCTATGTGACTTATATATATAACTTTTTTATAAATTAAATATATTAAAATAGGAATGGTCAAATAGCTTAGTTGAAAGTTAAGAATGAGGGGAACCACAGAAGACTTTTGGGGGCTTATAATACTTAAGATTTAGTAAGGGAAGGAAAGTCAACACCAAGAGACATTTATATCAATAAGGAGATTCCTTAGGTCATTGGACTCCTCTAAGAAACCATTTTCTCTTGAGGCTGTAATCATGTGTTGTTTTTGTCCCCTTGGCCGTTCCCTGGGCCCTCAATGTTAATGGCTCTTTCCCGATACCTGTGGATGTGAAGCTGGGCTAGACCCCTACCACCATGTCTGATTTATTTCCTGACGGAGGCTGAGAGTACATTAAGCATTCACTTTTAGCGTTGGAACCCAGAATTGTAAAATAAGGTTAAAGGCATGATTAAAACCAGAATTCATTAAATGGAAAGTCATTAAAAGGAAAGTGAATGCTTGTACTACATTATCAAGAGTGTCTTATCCAAGAGCATTAGATACAGAGCAATGAGGTAATTATTCCATGCTGTCACATTGTTTAGTTCTAAATTGGGGGCAGGAGAGAATTCTGGAGTGGATTCAAGCTTGTATTTATCATACATACAGATATAATTTCTTGGTAAACTTTAATCATTTTCATTTTTTCCTGAACAAATTATTTGCAGTAACTTTTAATCCCCAATAAATAATTTTGACCATGAAATATTATTGAATTGCACTAATTAAAGGGTGAACATTCCTGGTAAATCACTATGGAAAATTTTAATGAACAAGCCAAATGAATGAGAAATCAATACTTATTGATTGTTTTCTGGCATATCATTAGAGCCAAAATCTGTTCTCTTACTCAAAAAGCAAAGCACCTAAATTGCCTGTCTAGTTTTGTGCAAGTTTTGCATCTGTCTTTGTGTAAGTCATTAAGACTTTTGTTGCCAAATCAAGGAGGCATTCAGAAGGAGGTATTCAGTTGCAAAATGACAACTCTGCTTGGTTCCTATTTCTCACTGCCCCTTTGTAAGTTCACAGAAGTCACCAGACCCTACAGTCCTACTGCGTATGCATTAATATTAGAAGATGTATAAAGTTGTTTTGATAGAAAACAAGCTGTTCTTTCTGAATGAGCTTAAGCTTAGTAGTTCTCTGTCTACTTTAGGAAAACCGGACTGCTTTGTTCGCTTGGAATCCAGCTATAAGGTAGATTATGATCTGGAAGTAAAGACAGTTTTATTTTTTTTAGAGATTTTATTTGAGAGAGGAATGAGAGTGTGAGAGCAGAGGGATGGGGCAGAGGGGGGCGGAAAGGGAGACAGAATCCCAAGCAGACTCCACAGGGCCCGATGCCCGGCTGGATCCCAAGACACTGAGATCATGACCTGAGCAAAAACCAGGAGCCAGAGGCTCAACCAACTGAGCCGCCCACGCGCCCTGGAAGTAAAGACAGTTTTAATCTGAATGTTTGATACAGTTCCTTTTCGAGGAAATTTTCCAAGATAGCTGTATTCTGAAGTGTTTCTTATATTTTATAGATAATCCTCGGGTTCACCATGAAATTGTAATTATACAGATTGGGAGACGCTGTATAGTTCTGTTAAAATAAAATTGACTAAAAGAACAGGCTGGGAAATCAGGATGGGAGGGTACAGAAGAAGAATGTTGCACGAGTGGTTTCTAAGTCCAGTGCATGTTGGCAGACTCCTGTCAATTTCTCAGGGTGGACCACAGATTTCACTGTGCACGCCATCTACCAGCCAAGAGGAAAAATACGATCAATCATGGTGTCACAGCCTCTTTAAAATTAAAACCAAGAAATAAACAGCTGTTTCTGCAATTAGGACCAGAAAATTATCTTGTGTGTATGGCTCTGAATAATATTCTAACCATATTGTTTCAGTAGTTATGAGATCCTTGAGGTTTTTTCTGTGAATGCAGGACACTAATAGCAAGTTATGACTGAATCCCACTGGACATGAAATAACATTCTACTTCAGTACTTTACACTAATTACGTCTGAGAACCTACAGGAAATGCCATGTGTTAGGAAACTTAAGAAACACAGAACTTAGAACTTAGGTACACGGAAAACTCTATTGTCTGTGTGTTTTGTGATGACAGTAAAGGCCTTAAGACTAACCAAAAAGTCATTTGGATATTTGTTTTGGTTTCACAATTAATGTTTTATTTATTCAAGCTACATTATCAAAGACCTAGTTTTAAAATTTATTTGCAAGTCATTGTTAAGGGATCTCGGAATAATATTTAGTTCTTATTTAAAAACTTCGCTAATTAGCACCTACAAACATTTTAAATTGCTTTTGTAAATTTGTTATGTTTGACTTCCTTGTTAAATACTATTTTTAGGGACTGGCAGTCTTTGCAAGTACTTAAATTCTCGTGCATCTGTTAAGTTATACTTACAAGTAGTGTAGCCTTTGAGTTTCCTTAACCCTTCTAATGCTGTATGTACGTAATTAAGTCTTTCCATAGTTAAAAGATACTTTCCCATTAAGGAAGCCAACAATTGTTATTTCAAGTGACTGAGGTTATTTCCTATCAAAAGCTTAAGCTCTGAATTCTTCTTATAGTAATCAAAGAAACTGTTATATCATGATAAATCATTTGGGGGAGGGTTGCATACTTAGCATATTTGGGATTACTAATATCCAGAGATTTTTATAAGCAGCCCTGAAAGACAACAACACAGAAGCTTGTTTACTGTTGTCTTGTCAGGGACGTTATAATATCAAGAAGAGGACATTTACACAATTGTTGACTGTTGTCAGGGATGCTGTAATATCAAGAAGAGGGCGTTTACGTATCCCACCTTCCTAGACCCAGCTCATGGTCCTACTCGCAGAAGTCTGCAGTTCCCAACCAGTTTGCCCATTTGATTACATTTTATAATTCTCTGAATTTAAGGACTTTTCTGTCGGATTCCACAGATGTTTGACAGCGAAGGAAACCTAAGATACTGAATGCCTTTCCCTGTTGTCTAACCATGAATTATCCTTTCATGTTCTCCGAATCAACAACTCTTGCAAGCGTTGCAAATGATACCAATGGAATTTAGGAACTCTCACATAGTTTTTTTTTTTTTCTCCCTGCTTTGCAGCCCTTATGTCCAGGGGCAGGTCTAGTGGCATTACTAAAGAGTCAGGGGCAACAGAGTCTGACCTCTCTACCCTCTTGAGAACAGGAGGTGGGTTGACCATAAGCGAAAGATGGCTATATTGGGCATCAGACGGCACCTGGAGAGGCGTTACACACCAAAACAGACAACCAAATTATGTTTCAAAGGCTACCCAGATAGTTTTGAGGTTGCATTTATTGACAAAGTGGTTAAAAAAAAAAAAAAAAAGGTGGGGGGAATTCTTCAATATTTTTCCAACATTAACCAATGAAATGTATAGTTCATAAAACAATAATCTCAGAGCTACTAAAGAGATTAGGGAAAAGCAGCCATCTTCTGCTTGTTCTGAAACGGTAAGGAATCAGCTTCCTAAAATTTCAGAAATTTATACTTGGGGTATAAAATGTGTGCACTCTTAGGCAACCATAAGGAAAGCAACTAAATGAATATAGAGTTCAGGGTGAGAGTCGCCTGCGGGTGTGTTCTTAAGTAAAGTGCTGTCATGAGAGGAGATGCAGTTGTGTAACTTGCTCTCAAATTACCACATCCGATTCAATACATCTTTGCGGGGCCATGCTGAAACAGAGTAGTGACTGGAAGCTAAGCCATAGAGCCCCGATCAAGCCAGATCATCTGGTCGTCAGGAGAGCAGCAAAGCAGGCCCACAGGCTGCCCTTTCACCTGGGGCAGGCTGATAGTCACATGGATTTTGACAAAGTTTCCCAGACTAGTAACAAGATCTGGGCATTCCCTGAGTCCTAAAACACCAGAGCTCTCGGATTAGAGTGGAATTAAGATGTCTGTAAAAGAAAATGTACTGAATGTGCGAGTTGTTTTTCTTTAGTTTTGTTTTGTTTTTACTAATTTTACATATATAAGTAATATATAAACACACAAAAACTACATATAACACACAAAAAAATTGACATTACAAATAGGTTTAAAGTACCTGTTGGCCAAGATCTCCAAATCTGATACCTTCTTTGGAGGTCACCACCATCGTCAGTACCATGTTAAATCACATGCATCTATTTATCCTCAATTATAAATTATAAAATTATAAAAATATTTAAAATGAAGGTACATGTGGTTCTGCAGCTTGCTTTAGTCATGTGAGACTATCTTGCTAACCTTTCCACGTCAGTAAGTGCCCGCGTTGAGTGCTGCCGTAACCGTTGGCTCTTCAAAGCATTGCATATCGATGAATGCATTTGGTCCTCACGGCTATGTCACCACTCTCAGTGCTATGTTACCATCGTGCCCATTTTGCAGTTGCGGATGCTAAGGGACAGAGAGGTTAGAGAAATTGCCCAGTTTAGTGACTGGAGCCGCCGATCTGGATTCTGTTTGAGGGAGACTTAACTACAGATCACTGTCATGGTAACAGTTTTTACCACCTCTCTGAGATGCATAAATCTACCCCTGAACGCAGGGCAGAGCAACCCCCAAACCTGCAGGCCCATCTTATGTGAAGGTGCAGTGACTGTGAGTGATCAACGGCTACTGTTCAAATTTTAAATTGACACCAAGTGCTCAGCACTGTAGTTGATAACAGCATAAGTGAGATCATAGAGGCAGGACTGTTTTTGAGGAGAATAGTGCCCTTAAGAATGCAGAGCAGCCCCCATGTCATGCTGCCCCATTCCCTCCTTCCCTGGCCATCTCTGTCTGATCTGTGGGCAGCGTTCCATTTACGTCAAAAATAACGTCAACCTAGTGAAAAAACGGAATGACTCACAGCCTTACTGGAGGGAACTTGTTGCTGTGTGATAGGATATATAACATCCTAATTTCACAGAACATTTTTCATAACAGCTGCTAAAATCATAATCGAATCCATTAAATTCTTTTCAAGGATGCAATTTGAAGCAATATTGAAGCTGATCTTAAAAGGCAGGTACAGAGGTCGAGTCCCACCCACACAGCACCGCTCTGTCATGAGTCACTTCATTATCTTTGCTGTTTGTCTGTCTGTATTTGTTAGCCCACTCCAGTCTGCCCATCTTTTTTATTTCTAGCTGCATTTGAGTCAGAGTTAGCCCCCCCCCCCAGAGACTAGAGGGTCTGAAAAAAAGGAATAGAGAAGGAAAGGAGAAATGGAAAGGAAATTTCCCTTGGATTCTTATGGACAACAGAACACAACAGCTGGAGAGAAGGGGTAGAGGAAGAACCCAGGTCTTGGCTTTATAAAAGCAGTGTTAGGTTATTGATTAAGGTCTCTGTTGAGAGTGAATGACAGTGAGAGAACATGGCCACCTAAGCCCTTTCATTCAGTAGCGTATGACTTAGCCATGTGGAGCCGGTTGGGTTTCTTCTGCCACATTGTCATCCTCAAAACTGACAGCTAATTTTTTTAAAAAAGATTTTATTTATTTATTTGACAGAGAAAGAGAAAGACAGCGACAGAGGGTACACAAGCAGGGGGAGCAGCAGAGGGAGAGGGAGAAGCAGGCTTCCCACAGAGCAGGGAGCTCAATACAGGGCTCGATCCTAAGGCAGATGCTTGAAGACGGAGCCACCCAGGTGCCCTGCCAGCTAAGTTTTTGATGTAAGAATTTTACTCCTTGGATAAACATAAAACCAAATAAAATCCCTCAGGTTTCTCTCTAAGATACTATATACTTCTGGAGATTTGCAAAGTTAGAACCTGACCTGTATTTTTGTTTGGAACATAAAGTAAGACTAAAACAAAGACTCTATGATGGCACAAGGTTACTTGTGAAGTTTACTTTCAGAGTTGCAAATGACCTTCCAGAAGGCTGATAGCACTTTTTTTTTTTTAAGATTTTATTTGTTTATTTGAGAGAGAGAGAGAGAGCAAGCAGAGGGAGGACCAGAAGAAGAGGGAGAAGCAGACTCTGTGCTGAGCACAGAGCCTGGCACAGGGCTGGATCCCAGGACCCTGAGATGATGACCCGAGGTGAAATCAAGAGTCTGGTGATTAACCAACTGAGCCACCCAGGCGCCCCAAGAGAACAGGCTTCTGAGGACTGAGCTCTATCCTGTCTCATCCATAGATTAGCTGTGTGACGCAGTTAGTAAACAGTAATCTTCTTTGAGCCTTGTTTTTCCTAACTGGAAAGGAAAGCGGAGATAGAATCCCTAAGGTTCTTTTGAGCTACAATATTCTGATTCTTGAACAACATGATAGAAAAAGATAGCTTCTGGTTACCCAACCACGTAAGTCCTATACACAGTTTCCTTCTCTCGCTCACACCTCCTCTAACACTCCTGAGGGCGAAGTAGCTTGCTAGCTCCAGACTTGCTGTGGTTGAAGTGAAAGTTCTCCACTCCACTCCATTTTTCTGGCTCTTTACTTAAAAACATTCATTCTCGGGATGGAATATATAAATTGCTGATTGGTAATTCATGAAGCACTGCTAAAAGCCTCGTGTTCTGGCCCTCAAAAATCCTCGATTGGATGCAGTGCGTTGTTGGCCACTTGGACAGTGGACTTAAAGTGCTTCTTTTCCAGCTGACTTCATCTTTGATAGATGTAATTCCATATGCCTACCTAGTGCTAGCTGATAATAAAGCAGGGTGTTCTAGACTGCTCTTTGGAAGTGGTTGGATATGAGTATCAGGCAAATTCATGAATTGTAACAGAGCTGGAAGTCCCAGAATAATTCCCTGCCCTTGAAACCCTGCTAATAAGTAGCTCTCATGTTCCCTTACTTTATTTCTTCAGTGCCTAGTGGTGGAGTAGCTTCTGCATTTCTGGATGTTGGGTGCTACATTGGGTCCTCCAGGGCCAGGATTCTGTTGCAAAAGGAGCCATGTTAACAAAAGGAGAACAAGCTTCCTCCTTGAGTCTTCTTATCACCCAGTAACCAACACTGTTACAAAGCAACCGAATAAGAAATCCGAGAATTAATTTTTTCTATAGTTTTCAACATGTCTTCCTTTTTTGCTTTCTTACACATATGTGGAAGATAAATAAGTATATTCTATATGTAGCCAATTGGAGAAATGTATTTCCTAGATTAGTCACATTATATGTGATTTTGCAACGAAAAACATTTGAACTGTAATGGCAGGAAAATTCTTTTTCTAATAACTTGTTTAACCCTAGCTCAATTTGAAGGGCACAGACTAGTAGCCTGAGAGTCAAAAAATAAGAAAAATCATGGCAGCTCATCACCAGCCATGCAGATGAGAGCGAATTACTCAAGTTCTCTCAACTTCTGGAGAGGATAAAACATAACTTGGTGGCTCTGTCGCATGGGTTTGTGAGGAACACATGAGACGGTGTGCATGATTGCTTTGTGTTACAGAAGATACAGTCCACATACAAGATAGATAAACTGTGAAACAGGCTTGTATGACAGTCTGTCTAATTATATTATTGCTTTCATCTATGTGGTGTTCCCACATTTTATATGTAAACAAGAGCTTGTAAGGTTGATTATCTCCCAATTATCACAACTAATGAACTCTTAATCGGCAGCTGCAGGTTTAGATTTTATTGAAAGGAAGAAATTAAAGTGATCAAGGAGATTATTTTTCTTCCATTGACATGTAAACAATGAAGAGATGACTAATTAGAAAATATTTAGCTGTCCTTTATAAATACCTGAATAGTCTGACTTTTTTGAATATTCACTTTTCTTTCAAATACAGGAAATGAAGAGTCAGAACCTTTCGTAAATATTGTCACTCAGTGGATGTATCTCCTAGGGAAAATATGTTTAATATAATTTGTTAGACAAATGCAAAGTTCCATAGGTAAGAGAGGCACAACCTGAGATGCTTCCTTGTTCTGCTTTTATAATATATTTAGGGCACACCTTCGTAATAACACTGTGAAAAGGTATTTCCTCCAGTAATGCTACTGTAAGGAATTGTTTTATTCCATTAATATCAGTACACATTAATTTTCTGCAACTCAGTTATAAGCTTTATTTTTAATAATTTAAATCCAGAAGCACTTAATTAATTCTGTGAACATTATGACTTCATATAATGACTGCCATTCTAAAAAGATAAAACAGGATTAATGATCAAACTACATTTTTTTAAGGAGCAGGATTCCAGATAAATTCAACCAAAGGAGAACTTTTCCTCATCCAACGCCTACATAAATCAATGGGTAACCTTTCCTTCTCCCTTTTGGAATGGTGACTTGGAGTCCTGACTTGGACTTAGGGCCACAAAATTAAAGGTAGTAAGAGGCAGACCACAGAGGACCACGCTGGCTCTTTGAATGTCCGATTTCTTTTGTTGCCTTGGTCACCTTTGGTGTTGGTTTCTTCCATTAGGCTTTGTACATTTCTCCTAAATCTCACAGACCTGTTTGTTACCCAGGGGATATCAGACAGGCTGGCATGGTTGCCACCGATTTTTTTCCCGATGTTAATGATAACCTTAAGATTTTTGTTATCAGGGCCTGTGGTCTCTTTGACAATCCTCTCCAAAGGTTCCCTCACCGATTATTTTGCTTTATTCTTTCCTTAGACTTGAATGAGGCAGTCCCAGAGACAGAGCGCCTGGATTCAAAAGCACTGAAAACCCGAGCCCAGCTCTCTGTGAAGAACAGACGCCAGAGGCCCTCTAGGACAAGACTCTATGATAGTGTCAGTTCAACAGATGGGGAAGACAGTCTGGAGCGGAAGGTGAGCTGACTGATTTCTGACTTGCAGTGTCGAGCTGTCTCCTTGTTCCTACAGCTTTTTGAAGATGATTTTTCTGCAGCCAGATTCTATGCTCTAGATGGAAACAGCTGGAGTAGTTCACTGTTTTGTCTCCTAAATTCTTGCTCAACTCGATAAATTGTAATTCAGCTTATTTCTGTACTCATTCAATGAACTAACCCAAGACATTATCCCTATTGTCATATTTCGTGATGGTGTTTTTATATTCAGTTGTTGGTTTTACCTAGTGGGAAATAAGGAATGTACAAGTAATTGTTTCTATATGTCTTAGGTGTCTGTTTTAGCTACAATGGTAATATGCTGAATTGTTATAAACTATGCAGTCTCATCTGTAAACCCACAAAAAAATTGGTTTTCAAGGGAAAATTTTTTACTAAAAAAGTTTGGTCTGATTTCAAAGTAAGTATTCCTGGAGCTGATGCTCAGCAGCATAACCTCCTTTATAATCTCTTATACCAACAGCCTTCAAACAGTTTCTATAACCACACGCACATTTCCAAATCACTTCTGCCCAAGGGTTTGAGAACTTCTCCAGAATCAGATTCTGGTACTCCATCCCTCACTCCAGTGGCTGGCAGTGTGCCCTTCTCATCTGACCACATAGCTGAATTTCCAGAGGGACCACTGAGCCCAGAAAAGGAGCCTTCCTCCCTTATTTGGGGAGACACTTCACTCTCCTCTCCTTCAAAATCTGATCATGATATGGAAGAATCTCCATACCACCATCAAGCCACCACCAAGAAAACACCACAAGAAAAAGGTACTGTTGATTTTTGTTGTTGTTTTGATTTTGTTTTGTCTATCTTCACTAACTCCTTGATTTGTACAATAGATGAACAGCTTTTTTTGGTCATAGTCGTAAATCCTTTGTCTTCTCACACCTAATAATTAATATTGCTTTCTTTTTATGTTGTGGGATAAGAGCCCATGACTCTCCCATCTTATTTATTTGTTTGTTTATTTATTTACCTTTTCCTACCAGGTTAGCATTTTTACTTCTTTCGCTGTCCACAAGTTTACTACTATTGAAGGAAATTCTTCAGGAGGCCTACTAGAGATTTTGTAGAGTAGCAGCCCAGAGTTTTAATGAACACTTAACATACTCACTTTGGGGGAAAAGAAGTGTATATAATATATATGTAAAAATATGTATGTATATAGTATCTATAAAAATACATTACATATACACATATACATATTTATACACATATGTGGTGTGTGTGTGTGTGTGTGTGTGTATGTGAAGATGAAGCAGTATAAGTTTTAAACCATTAATTGGTTTTTATTTAGAAGAAATTTTCACAGTAATGATGTATTACACAAATTGTGACAGGAAAGCTATGATAAAGATAATACAGAGAGATTAATCAATTAAATTTTAAAATAAGCTCCTAGAATTAATACCAGAATTTCATAGTCATATCAATAGACTATCATCATTTTAATTTACAGAAGAAATAAATTCTCATTCAATAAGTTAAATGATACAGAGATGTGTAAAGATTAGGTTCATTCTTTTCCTACTATGTCTGATGTGTCTCCTTATAGTAACCAAGTAAAGTTGGTTATATTATCGGTCACATCTGAAATACAAGTAAGTATATATTACGTGTATTTGCATGAGAGCGCACGTGCGTGCGTGTGTGTGTGTGTTTGTGTGTGTAGATGTAAAAATGAAAGTACTTTTTAATATGCTTGCGCTTTATTTTGTGTCTTTTTTTTTTTTACAAAAATGAATCATACAAGTCACATGACTCTGCAGTTTTGTTTTATACATAATAATATTTTATGGACATCCTTCTAAGGCAATATACCCAAATTAAATGATATGAGACTCTTATATAGAGAGCTTATAATATAACTGAGACAACTCTTCTGATATTGGTGGACATTTAGGCTATATTCTAGATTTCTTTTTGTATATTGCTTGTTTGCTTACCACTTTGAAAGAAGCATTTGTATATTTTTTAAATTTTTATTTATTT
This sequence comes from Mustela putorius furo, assembly GCF_011764305.1. Lineage (NCBI taxonomy): Eukaryota > Metazoa > Chordata > Mammalia > Carnivora > Mustelidae > Mustela > Mustela putorius. The sequence continues at coordinate 38,085,999 of NW_025421998.1, forward strand.
GATAGAGAGAGAGAGAGACAGTGACAGAGGGAACACAAGCAGGGGGAGTGGGAGAATGAGAAGCAGGCTTTCTGCCAAGCAGGGAGCCCAAGGGCTGGATCCCAGGGCTCTGGGATCATGACCTGAGCCAAAGGCAGACACTTTAAGGACTAAGCCACCCAGGTGCCTCAGCATTTGTATATTCTCATATACTGGACACTTTTACTTCTTTAGAATACATTTTCAAAAGTCGAATTGGTAGTCAGAGTATATTGTGCTCAAGAGAAAATGTATAGCTTTAAATTCCTTTATTATTAAAAATAAAGACTGAAAATAAATAAATATTCAAACTAATAGGAACAGAACAATTAAAAGGTAGGGGAAAACGTAGAAATAGGAGCAGGTAAGAGATATAAGCTGAATTTATTTTTTTTTAATTTTTTTTTAATTTTTATTTTTTTATTAACATATAATGTATTATTAGTCCCAGGGATACAAGTCTGTGAATCGTCAGGTTTACACACTTCATAGCACTCACCATAGCACATACCCTCCTCAATGTCATAACCCCACCACCCTCTCCTCAACCCCCTTATCCCGGCAATCCCGTTTGTTTTGTGAAGATTAAGAGTCTCTTATGGTTTGTCTCTCTCCCAATCCCATCTTGAAAAACCCATTCTCAATTTCCGTCTCCCCCCAAAATATTGTAACAGTGTGCAAATTATTCTAGCTAAAAGTGAAGAGCCGCTTGGAAGGACACAGTAAGAAGAAAATAGAGAAACAAACACACAAAAAAATGTGGCATTGGAAATAAAGGAGATACGGAGATTAAAAGAATTTTTTTTTTTACAAATAGTATGTGAACTCAGTAGATTTAAAAACCTAAAGGAAATGGAGTTCTCTACAAAATTAGTCTATTCAAATTGTCTAAGAGGAAAACTTGGATAAATCAATAATCACAGAACCACGAAATAGGTTTTTATAAGCACTTCCATTTAGAAAGTTACTAGAGCCAGGTGGTTTTATAACTGAATTCTGCCTAACCTATTAAAACAGAAACAAAAACAAAAACAGATAGGCTCTATTTTATGCTCGTTATCCCAGGTAGGGTGTTTATCATTTATTCAAGTAGCTGGTATCCTAAAAACTAGTAAAGCCAGTGTGGAAAAAGGAAATCTTACGCATGTAGCTTCATTTCAACTATGATGCTAATCAGTTGAATCCAGGAGTGCAAGTTAATTATATTCCATAATCAGGTAGTAGTATTGATTCTGAAAATGTAAGAATAGTTTGACATTAGAAAATCTAACAATATAAATCATCATATCAACAAAGGAAAGGTAAAGTGTTATAATATTAATGGAAGTCGAGAGGCATTTGGTATAATTCTTCAGAAATTTTCAGTAAAAACTTGTTAAAGTAAAAGTGGAATTAGAAAAAATTTTCTGAATATGATTGGTTACTTACCAGCAATCAACCACTAAATAGTGAATCTTAAACCATTTGCATAAGAATTAGGAATAAGACATGAATGCCAACTACCACCACGATTTTCAAGTCTGTTTTTGAGACTTTTCTAATTGCAGGAAGATAAAAGAACATCAAATAATAAATATAAATTTGAAATATAAAGACAAAAGTATCTTTATTTAAGGATTATATGAATATTCATCTAGAAGATTAAGTGGCCAGATATAAAATAAATATATGAAATTAATATCTTCATGAGTGTAACGGTAAAGCGTCTATAACTTACTTTGAAAGGCATTTGAAAATTAATGGATTAATGGATGACTAGAGGGACGGCTATATGATAAAGCAAATTGTAGTAAAGTGGAAATTGTAGAATATAGGTAGTGGATATACATTTGTTCACTATAAATTTTTTTTATCTTTTAAAAAAAACTGAGTTGGGGGCGCCCGGGTGGCTCAGTGGGTTAAGCCGCTGCCTTCGGCTCAGGTCGTGATCTCAGGGTCCTGGGATCGAGCCCCACATCAGGCTCTCTGCTCAGCGGGGAGCCTGCTTCCTCCTCTCTCTCTCTTTGCCTGCCTCTCTGCCTACTTGTGATCTCTCTCTGTCAAGTAAATAAATAAAATCTTAAAAAAAAAAAAAAAACTGAGTGGTAGAAAGGAATGTCATTTTTGTCTATACTGATCTAAAGATTTTCTACAACAGATATTTTTGTGGAACTTGATAAGCTGATCCTAAATTTATAAGAAAGGAAAAATGGCCAGGAATACCTGAGACTCGTGTGTGTGTGTGTGTGTGTGTGTGTGTACCTTATTTTATGACAGCTGATGGGTGGATCCGTGGAGAAAGAATGGAGGTTTTTTACAAATTGCTTTGGGACAGCTGGTTATCCGTATTTTTAAAAATTACATTAGATACCCCCCATACATTGCAAAACAACCTATTCAAGTTGGATTTAAGACTTAACTGGAAAGTAACTGGAAAATACAAGCTATTTAACTTTTAAAAGACTGTATAGAATATTTTTGTGACTTTGGGTAGACAAGGATTTCTTAAACAAGACACGAAGGAAAAAAAAAGAAAAGATTAATAACATCAGATGATATTAAAATTAGGAACTTCATTTCTCAAACACACAACAAAGAATCCCACGAAAGTGGAGAAGATATTACCTGTCTGTGTAACTAACATGAAGTTAGCGACTAGATTATGTAAATAACTTGTATAAATCACCTGGAAAAGACAAATGATACAGGAGATAATATATAATGTCTTGAACAGGCACTTCATAGAAAATGAAAACCAAAAGGCCAAAATATTTATGAAAGATGTTCAACTGCATTAGTAATCAGAAAAGTATGAGACAAACCAGATGAGATACCATTTTGTACCTACCACATTGCCATAAATATTACAGTCTGATGTTACCAAATGCTGGAAACTATGTGAAATAACCAAAGACGGAAGAGTTTTCATCTTGCAGGTGGAAGTGTGAATTGGGGCAAGCTCTTTGGAAACAATTTAGCATTGACCTAGTAAGGGCGAAAGTGTGCATGCCCTTGACCCAACAAGGTCCTATGCTTGTCTACTGAGATTCATGTACAGGAGTATTCATAGCAGCCCTACTGTGTGATCAAAAGCAACAACAAACAACTGGAAAAACCTAAAAGCTGATAACTCCTGGAATAATCACTAGTAAAAATAGTTAAATGAATTGTAGTATATTCATAGGATGAATCTGTGCAGCAGGGAAAATGAATGAACCACACTGAAACATGACAACAGGCGTGAATCTCTGGAACGAGACATTGAGAGAATAAACCAAATTGCAGAAGAATCACGGTGGTTCTATTTAGATAGTGTTAAAAAGTGAGTTACTTAGAGATACAGACAAAATGCTGAGGTTGTAAGTGGGAATGACAAAAGTCAGTTACTTGGTGGGGACTGTCCAGGAACTGGAATATGGAAGGACATACTAGGGACTTTGTAGGTAGAAACTGGTGAGGGTTGGGAGGAATAAATGAAATGGGTGTTGGCTTTATTGGTTTTTTTTCATTCTCTACAATTATCTAATAAATACTCTTGGTTACAGTAGTCAATAAGCATAATAAAGGACCCCATATAGAAATTAGAAAATAGAAAATTAATTGATGGACTTTAATATACAGGTAGCTTCAAGGAATTTTTAAAAAGTCAAAAATTGGCAAAAGAAATAAACTTGGTTCACTGAAGAGAAAATTTGTATTGCTTATAGGAAAAGATGATCAGGCTCACTAATGATCAGAGAAGTGATCACTTAAATTAGATACCACTGGATTGCCAAAGTTTTAAAGAATTCATGAGCTAGGGACGCCTGAGTGGCTCTGTTGGTGAGGCATCTGCCTTCAACTCAATTCATGATCTTGGGGTCCTGGGATCGAACCCTCCATCAGGCTCCCTGCTTGAGGGGGAGCCTGCTTCTCCCTCTGCCTGCTGTTCCCCTTGTTTGTACTCTCTCTCTGTCAAATAAATAAATCTTAAAAAATAATAATAATAATTCTGACAACTAGTGCCAGCAGTGATGTGAGATACACTCATACCTTGCAGGTGTGACTGTACATGACTGTATTTTTGAAAAGCGCATACCCATCTGTCTCTACCCAATCAAAAATTATAATCTTTCTAAAAATACATCGTGAACATAGAAATACATTTGATTTGGGGGACTCAACCTCTTTTTAACTCTTGGGAAGCACCATAGCTTTATTCTTGATCTTTTCCCTTTAGTTTCATTCCCTAAGCCTATTCATTGCTGGAATTGCCTTCCACAGACTGGTCTTAAGCACAGCTCTTCTAGGAGTTTTGGGATAAAAATTATGTACTTAGAAACTAAAAAAAAAAAAAAAAAAAAATGCTAGTAGAAGCAAAAGAAGATATGTCGAGCCTACTAATTCATCAAAGGTAGTTCTCAAGTTGATGGAGGACTTGCATGGTTGATATTAACCTACTTTCAAAAGAATTAAAGACTTCAAAAACTCTCATTTATTCACTCAAACTGTGGATTCAAATAGCACTTTTTTATAGTGCTGTTTTGTGGTAAGCCCTCTATCATCTCTTTGGAAAACTACATATAGATCTTTTTTTTTTTTTTTTTTTTTTTTTTTTAAATTATGGTGGATAACCACTTTGAATATATTTTTTTAAAGATTTTATTTATTTATTTGACAGAGAGAAATTACAAGTACACTGAGAGGCAGAGAGAGAGAGAGAGAAGGAAGCAGGCTCCCTGCTGAGCAGAGAGCCCGATGCGGGACTCGATCCCAGGACCCTGAGATCATGACCTGAGCCGAAGGCAGCAGCTTAACCCACTGAGCCACCCAGGCGCCCAGATCTTAATTGGTCCATAAGAAGACCAAACAACAGACACATGTATTTTGGAGATAGAGGTTAATACGCAGTGGTCTGCTGTTTGAGTTTATCAGGCATAACTAGCTATTTGAGAGAAGTTACATTATAGTCAAGGAGAGTGGATCACTCACACATGAGATATGGCCCCCCGATTTTTTTAAGTGGCAGAATATTATCTAGATTAGGTCTCTCTTTTACTTCTAATTTTTTTTTTTTTTAATTTATTTATTTGACAGACAGAGATCAGAAGTAGGCAGAGAGGCAGGCAGAGAGGGAGGGGGAAGCAGGCTCCCTGCTGAGCAGAGAGCCCGATGCGGGGCTCGATCCCAGGACTCTGGGATCATGACCTGGGCCGAAGGCAGAGGCTTAACCCACTGAGCCACCCAGGCGCCCCACTTCTAATTTTTTTTTAATGCTTCTTTAAAGTCAGCAGATGTTTCCTCCCAGATGGGAGAAGTAGTACGTGGATTTGCATTGTGCTCCGCAGTCTACGAAAAGCAATGTAGGAGTCACATGTGAGAATTCCACCCTTTCCCCAATGCCTCCCTTATTTGCAACTCTTCCTTTTTTGGAATTAAGCTCTCAGTGGAAGTAAGCAGGAACCGAGATAGAAGATGGGTAGCTTCTTCTCCAGAAACTAAGTAACTTGGGCTTTAACCCTCTTCAGTCTTCCTGGGCTGATTGTCTTTCTGGGGAGCAGGGAAGAAGCAGTGCATTGAGCTTTGATAAAATATGAACTTTATCAATAGTCAGCTACTAATACAGTAGCCACTCAGATACAAGAGTGCCTCACATTCTTTTCTTTCCCAGTAAAAAGTTTCCAGCCTTGAAGAGCTTTCATTGCCTTCCCTCTTCATTGACATTAATCCATTCATTTAAGTATTTATTAAACAAATAGTTATTGAGCAGTTACTCTGAGTCAGGCGTTGTGCTAAGGGTTAAATGTATGAGAACTGACAAGATTCCATCTTTACCCTCAAGGAGTTTGCTGACTAGAGTCAGTCTGTCTGCCTCTTCTCTCTCTCCCTCCCTCTCTCTCTCTCTCTCTCTTTGTCATTGCCAGTTGGTTTTGTAACATCTTGTTTCTGATACCCCACCATCAGTGACTGGGAAGGCCCTATTCTCTCTTGCTTTCCGGTCTCAGGCTCTGTAACACCTGGAAAGACATCAAAGAGACCTTTAGTTAACTGACTGTCAGTCAGCAGCCCATTACCAATTGGTACCTCAAAAGTCAAAGGTCTAGCCCTTCAGTTTTCTAAGTCCAGAAACTCAGTAATACAGTTCAGATTTAATCAAGTCCAAAGTGGCTGATTCTTGCTCTTCTAACTTAGAAAACACTGATTTCTAGGCCAAAATACTTATTTTTCTGATTTAGTTTGGGAGGTACACCTGACATAATACCCAGCATCCTTCATATGTTCTGTTCTCTCTCCCATGGGTTGGTGGGTTCATAAATCAGAAAGCTACTCAACCGGCATAAAACGGTAGTTAAATTACCTGGATGTGTGTATGGAATATGCTCGTTCAGCTGGACTGACAGATGAATGTCCGGTTGCATGGCAGCACCCCTGCTATTTGGGCACTTTTGTGTCCCTCCAGGACTCTCCCTCCCTACTTCCCAAGATGCAGACCCAAGTATTGCTAAAATGTTATGACATTGCAGGAGATGATACAGTATGGATTAACAGAGTCAGATCTACCTTCTCTGTCCTCCAAATCCAATTTGAGGAATAACATCCTATAAAATTCTTGAGTCCCTGGCGGTGTGAGATTAATCTATTCAGAGCTGGACTCAGCAGAGGTCAGGTATGGTTAACCTTTATTTCCCTCCGTATGTTGGTGTGTTTATTCACATGTGAGGTTCTTAGGACTCATTGGCTCATCTTTAGAGGACCTAGAGTGAACTAGGTCAGCAAGACTTCATGTTTACATTCTTGCCTAACACTTCACTCCACGGAAATTCTGTTCTTCTTCAAACCCAGGTTAAATCTCATCTCCTTTAGTGGACTGTCCGTACACTCTCCCCATTCCCAGGCAGAGTGAATTATTCTCTTCTCTCTGATCCCACAGAAATTTTCACACTGTTGCTTCTCGTTCATCTTTTCATCTTCATATTCTTGGTCCCCAGCAAAGAGTATGGCATGTAATTGGTGCTTCATAATTTTCTTTGGTAACCAATGCAGGAGGTCTCTCCAGATAGCCAATGAAGGTCATCAAACCAAATCTGGCTGCCATGTGTTATTATAAGTAAAGTCTTATTGGAACACAGCCACACTCATTTATCTATAACCTGTCTACACTCATGCCACAATAAGCAGAGCTGCGGAGATATGACCAACTGTATAGCCTCAAATCTCAAATATTTGTTATCTGGCTTTACAGAAAAACTTGCTGGCCCCTGGTCTAGGCATTCATTTCCTTCTACTCATCATTGCTGGGTAAACTCTGAACATGTCTTAGTCCCTGGTTGCCATTTATCTAGATTTTTAAAAAATAATATGCCATTATTTTTGGTTGTTTAAGTTACTACAAGGTAATAATTAATTTACGGCTGTACTTGCCTGCAGTTTCAAGGCTAACAATGTGCTGGTATTACTGAACAACTAATTGAAGTTGGCTGTTTTCAAAATTGTGTTGATACCACATTCACAAATCATCATTTTGTTGTCATATTTGAGGAACCTCAGTGGAAGTGGGATAGAAAGAGCCCCATGGTAGCTGGTAAATGATAAACATCTAACCCCATTTCAGTTAAAGCAAGAGGAAGTGTAAGATTATTTCCAGAGGTTTGTAAGACAAGTTAAGTGACCATAGAAAGCATGACAATATTTTTCTCATGCTTACTCTTTGAGTAACCTAATAATAACGTTTTGGTTTCTAGACTTCCATAGCAGTAGACCTTTGTCCAGACAAGGTTGAGAGGAGTAAATTAAGTACTATAAGCTTTCTACCTATGATTTCTAGAGATTCTAAGTTTATATGTGGCTATTAGCACACTGCCTGACACAAAACATGCCTTCAAAAGTATTCGCTGAATTAATGTCCTGGCAAATAGAACTGGCTTTGCAAAATCTTTACAGGATTTTTTTTTTGTTGTTATTAACATATTGCATTAGGTCTTTATACATTCTAAATAGTAAATTTTTTCATACCTCCAGCTGTGATTGGTAAATTAAGACTTGACAATTCGAGGGACCATCGAAGGACTTGGGGGGAGAAGGATGGCTAAGGAAGCAGAGACAGGCATACATGAGATGGGTTGAAAGGAATAGGGCTGCCCAGCCTGCCTGAGGTGAAGCAGTTGTTTTATGCAGGTTAAATTGTTGCAATTAAAACTGAATAGGAAGGTGAAGTCATTAGCTCTAGAATTTAAGTGCCTTGAATACCTCACCAAATTACTAGGCAAACACAGATGTTTGAACGGAGGAATAAAAAGGGGGAAAAAAAAAAAAAAAGAAAGAAAACCCATGAGGTGTGGGGAAGGTGAATCAGGAGACACGGGGAGGGATGACCTGGAAGGAGGAGCAGTCGACATTGAGGGAGAGAGCGATGCAAGAGCCTGTGTAACGTAAGCTGCCTAGACGCAGGGGAAGGAGGTGAGGAACTCCGAACTTGACGGCAGGGCCTCTGACCTCAGGAAATGTGGCCCTGTCATTAGTAGACACTGGGAAGTCAGAGATAAAGGGCAAAAAACAAATTTTTTAAAGGGATTTTTTGCATTTTTTTAAAGAAAGATTTTATTTATTTATTTGATGGAGAGAGAGAGAGAGCACAAGCAGGAGGGGAAAGGGAGAAGCAGGCCCTGCACTGAGCAGAGCCCAACCGGGACCCTGGGATCGTGACCTGAGCCAAAGGCAGATGCTTAACCGACTGAGCCACCCAGGCGCCCCTTAACTCATGTTTTTAATGAAGAAGGTTGAGAGCTCAAGAGACAGGCTGGGCTAGGGGCAGATTTGGGAGTCCCTAGAGGAGAGGAAGAGGTCAAGAGTCTGGGGCCCAGGAGAGGAAGGATAGTTCAGTACAAGAAAAGGCCATGACACGTAGCCATAGGGAGACCGTTTACTGCTTTGAAACTGAAGGCCGGATCGCCAGAACCTGGAGCTGCAGCGCCCCAACTGGGGGTTCGGACTTCTGATTGCTCTTGAGGGTAGTGTTGGAGAGATTTCAGAAAGCCTAATGGAAATTTTACATAAAGCTAAATAAATAAACAAAAACAAGTCACTCTTTTTTTTTTCTTTTCCTGAAATCATACCAATCCAGTGTCGGTTTTTGTGCAGACTGGACATTCTAATGTGCACTGTGGGTAGATTTGATTGATTTAAAATAGAGAAGTGCATTATTCCTTAATCTTGCCTCTTCAGCCTTTCGAAAGCATTCATTTAAGTGTTCCTTGGAACACACTTTGGCAAATGTGTGAGATAATGATGTGAGGTTGCCTAGCAGCAGGCTCTGTAATGGGCAGAATCAGGCTTTTAGTCCCAAGATGTCCAAATAATTGCAACACTAAGAGGTTACAGAGCATTTCCATGTCCATTGTCTCATCTGGTCCTCTCACCACTCGTTAAAACATCGCCCTGCTACCTCCACTTCAGAAAATAATTAGGCAGTCTACTTTTAAACTTCGCACAGTCCTAGCCATTAGGAGTTGCTTTGGGATTGCTCTGGAGGAATCCAGCACTTTCTTTTCCCCTTCAGCTTCTATGAAGGAAATTGAAATCCTGCCTTTTTTTTTTTTTTTTTTAAATGTCCATTAGCAAAATCAGCTCAGAAGGTGTTTGGGCCATGTCTGTGGATTTTCTTTAAGTGTACGCCTCACATCTGTGGCCATTTAATTCAGACACCCAGCGTAATGATGCAAATATCCGTAATTAATATCTGAGGCTAGAAGTGGATTTTGACGTGGACATATTTCTGACGCTGGTGTTCCATTATGTACATTCCAAGGGATTGATTGTTGTAATCCAAGTATCGTTAACTGAAAGTATGAAGGGCTCATTGCTAAAATTCCTTAGTTTGTAAACCTCCCGTGCTGCTTCTTCAGAGCTTTGAACATAAACTGCTGAATAAGAACAGTGTGCATAATTCATGTAGTGTGTGTATTTAGAAATTTATCCTGAAATACAATTAGGAGCAAAATTAATTAGCAAGGTTAATTAAACACTTCTGTAGTAACACTGTTCTGTCTACATTCCATGCCAGAAAGTTGCTGGAATATTTTTATAATTTTACAAAGATAGAGACAGACACCAACAGACAGTTAGGAAGGAGTAGTTTCACACACAAATATGCACTAAATTTAACACATCCTTTGTTAATCATCTCAGATCACTGCATATGCTGAACAACATCCTTTGCTAAATAGTTCCCAGGTAGAGCTGTAGGAATTATCTCCTGTGTCCAAGGAGGAATAAGTGCCACCTGTGGAATCCAGCTCCTACATTTGACATTGAACTCCATTCTCAAAGCCTTTCCTCTGATTGCTTTTTTGGCGTCATGTGGAGTGTTCCCATCCCCCAGCAGCTGCTGCCCTTGAGAGCCAGCATAACTCAAAGAGGCAAAGATCATTCAGCTCCAAATACCGAGGAAATTTTGGCATCTTCCACATGACAGGAGGCCAGCCAAGTTGTAGTCCAACCCAACCTCTGAGAGAAGCCTTTCAAAGATATAAATGGTTTATAGCTGAGCCCCAGCTTAAGAAATCTCCCCATCCTCTACCTGTCCCAGGGCTGGCCACAGGCCATTAGCTAAGGGAGAGACCAGAAGAGAAAGCTTTGACTCTTGCTTCCTCCCCTAAATCTCCCAGACTCTGAGGGGTCTCTTTCTGTATTGGACTTGGGAGTTAAGTAAGAAGTGGGCTGGGTTTCTGTCAGAAGGCACCAAAACCCAAAGGCAGGACAGGTGTGGAGGACAGAGTCTGGTATTTGAAGCAAAGAGTTGGAGCCAGAGAAGGAACAAAAGGAAAGTCATGTCGGTCCCTGCCTTGAATGTAAAGAATTATTTGATTGTGTTCATTCTTGCTTATTTTGCTCATTCCAGTATATTTTAAGATAAAACTCCTTTTGATGAGTATTGGGCCTCTGTCCAGCAGGACCTTTCCTGGCTTAACTGAATGTTCCTCAGCATAGCTGTGTTTCCTGTAGCTTAAGAAAGGCATATATTGGGACGCCTGGGTAGCTCAATGGGGTAAAGCCTCTGCCTTTGGCTCAGGTCCGACCTGATCAGCTCCCATGATCCCAGGGTCCTGGGATTGAGCCTGGCATCGGGCTCTCTGCTCAGCAGGGAGCCTGCCTCCTCCTCTCTCTGCCTGCCTCTCTGCCTACTTGTGATCTCTGTCTGTCCAATAGATAAATAAAATCTTAAAAAAAAAGGCATATATTATTTTCTTTTACACTTTGGAATTGGGTCAAAGTCCTTAGATTCAGAAATGCACTGACTTTTGACTAATGGCCTCAGAAAGAATAATAAATTGGTCTTTTTCACCTGTGTGTACATCCTAGATGGTGCCAAAGGTCCCAAATCACTAAGGGCATCCAGTTCATTGGTGATGCAAGGAGGAAAAATTAAGCGCAAGTTTGTGGATCTGGGGTAAGCATTTCGTGATGTAAAAATCAAGCAAACAAACAAAAAGCTAAAAGAGGAAATGTGTTTCTCCTTTCTGACTGTGTACTGTCCTTATAGGGCACCTTTGCGAAGGAGTTCCAACAAGGGAAAGAAATGGAAAGAGAAGGAGAAAGAAGCCACTAGGTTCTCTCCGGGTAGCAGGTACGGGTGGGTGATCTCAACTTTCTGGCCCCCTCCTCGGTTAACCAAAATCAGCAGTCTGTGTCTATGAGCTGAAGTGATGCTACCTAGAGGTGAGAGGAAAGAGAAATTGCACAGTCAATGTATATTAGTCCTACCCCAGTTGTAGTCTACACTGGCGTTGGGTATATCCATTGGCTTAATTGCAGAATTATGGTCACGTGAACGATTTCAAAAAATGTGTATCCAAATGCGGCATAAATAGATCTGTGTGATATGTCAGTTAGTCATATTTCAGGGTCTTTGCCTGGCTACCCACGATACTAATGTCCTCTTTTTTGTGAAGTCTGAAAGGGTAATTTTACATCAAAGGACCTTATTGGTTTTTAGGACTGTTCTGTCCACATGTAGAAAGGACCATCATCTCTTGCTGGACTCAGCTGTTGGATCGATTTTTTTCAGGCCCTACCAGCTATTCTCACTGTTCAAGAAAGACTTCCCTATAAAAAAAAAAGGAGCTTTGTACTGCCTGTTGTCAAGTCTTCCCAACTGTGTTCGGAGATTCCGTAATTTTAAGTTTAGATTTGTATCGTGAGGCAGTAAAGCACGGAGCTTGACGGCCTGGGTTTGGATCAGAGCTCTCCCAGTTATTACCTCTCCCATCTTGGTCAAGTTCTTTAACCGGTTTGCTGCCATTTCCTCGTGTGAGTTCAGGATAAGTAACAGGATCTCCCTAGTAACTTCAGTGTGAGGATTAAGTTCATTTTCCTGAAAATTCAGATGGCACCTAGTAGGTAGGAGGTATTTAAAAATAATAATGAAGATACGGTTTGCTGTCATTATTACTTGCAAGTTACAGAGCAGATTTATAGATCCCCCTTTAGTCCCAGCTTGTAGGAAGGTCAGGAGGGCCGAGAATAACACCGTACTTTATGAAGAACCTCACCTTCATAGAATGTAATTGATTTGCCCACGATTACGCTGCAGGTGGTTGACATGACGGGGCTTGTGCCTCCTGTCCGGACATCTTTCCGACACAACCCCTCCCCTCCACTTGTTTATGCCTCGAATGATGCAGAAATCTCTTTACGAAATTTGGGGATCATCTCAACAGCAGTAGACTAAGGAAGAAACAGAATGCTGACAACGAAAGATCGTCAGATCTGTTGGGAACCATGGATCCATTTTATAGGCTGTCCACTGCTGTTTCTTTTTCTCCTTTTTCTGTTATGGTGGTGGTTTAATCCTGTACGACAGAGAAAGGGTAAAAAGCTCTGTTTATATTGAGGGCACCAGTCTTGGGAGAAATAAGTCCATGATCCGACTCAAAAGCTATTTAACTTTGTGTGGTTTTGAAGTGAGAAATAGAAAACAGTCTGCTGTGTGCCTTAAAATTAAGAATAGGAAATGATCGAGGATACTCAGGATAAAATACAAGAAAAAAGTGGAACTGTGTCAGGGAGAGAGAGATGCCCAGATACACAACAGGAGAGGGGCTAGTTCTGTAGTAAACACCGCCTTTATTTCGGTCCCTGCACTTCTGAGGCAGTCACTTCCTCAATCCTTGAGGCTCCGTGGGGAAAGGGATGGGAGCGAAGCATCCAGCGCTGTGGAGAAGGCTTGACTGGATTTCATCATAGTGGCCAGAGGGTATCACCTCCCTCTACAAATTCCAGGTCAAAGGCAAGCAAATCTTGATTCCTTTGGTGAGTGCACACCTTACTCGAGGCCAGCCCCAGGGAGTCACTACCACGAATTCCAGCTTTGGAACCAGCAGCCAGACGGCTCCATATTTTAAAAATCCTAACCCTGGAGTCTTTCTGCTTCACTGGTCACAAGTATTTATACATGTACCAGTGCTACAAAATAGTTGTCAACTGGAATCATAATTTTATAATTGTCTGTAATTACAGTAGAATTTTGACAGGCCTGACAGGAATTCATGTAATTGAAATAATAGAAGAACAAGGGAAAAAGAGGGAGGACTTTTTCTGTTTCACAAAATGATTTTTTGAGCTATCACAGTAGTTGGTTAACACTAATTCAATCTAATGACAGTCTCTGTTCTTCTGTATAGATTGACAATGGACCCAAAACCTTTTAAAACAGAAGTCAGAAAACAGAGTTACTACCCAGTAGTGACACAGGGCCCCCAAAGGTGGGTGCGCGACAAGCACCATCCGTGTCAGGGTCCCGCTTGCAGTTGTGGAGGACTGGGTGTAAACTCCTCACCTCTGTGAGGCTTTCTCAGAGAAGAGAGGGAATGATTTCACGGATTGTGTTAGTAATCTTATCTCTTGGCTTTTCATTATTAGGCTGTAAAAATCAGATGGGGTCATTCAATCAGTTAGAGCCAGAGGCTGCGGGACTTGAGAGGCAAGCGGAGAGGTTTGCCAAATTCAGTCTTGGCTTTTAGTTTTTTCCTTCCTCAAGAGTTAAGAGTTTATTGTATTCCTTGTGGAGACCTAATGACTCAAATGCATGACATGAAACATGAAACAAATAGATGAGGTTCAATAATTACAATAATAAATAAAACCTACAAAAAATATGGCTCGGTTCTAGCCTTTTCAGATATGTGCTCAGTGAACGCTCTGATTTAAACAGGCAGGATAGCAGGTCACAAAAGCAGGAAAGAGTTAGTGAGTTAGTTGTCAGAGCTTGTTGACAACAAAGAGTAAAATAAAATATCCTCATTTTAGAGCAAGTTGCCTCCAATGCCAGTGGAGTACCTACTTTGGAGCTCTGCAGAAGAAGCTCCTGGTTGAGTGGCTGAATGGAAAAATGTGTAAACAGTTATGTGTGTCTCAGAACAAGGCTAGACGGTGGCGTGTGGGAAGAAGACAGGAAGGGAGATGGCACTCCTTTCTGGAGGTGAATATGCATTCCCCTTAAAAGTGTGAACTGTGGGGAAAAAAACACTGTGCCAGAATCCAAGTATTCATCCTGACTTTGCCATAGGTAAGGCTCTGAATTTCTTGGACCTTGGTTTCCCACCAAAAAGTAATTAGATGGATTAACACTACCTGTTCTCTAACTCCCCATCTCTGTCTGTATTATCCAATATGGTAGCCATATGAGATGTAGCATTTCATTGAGCACTAGAAATGTGGCTAGTCTATATTGAGATGTGTTGTAGGAGAAAATGCATGCAGGATTTCAAAGACTTAGTATGGAAAAAAAGAATGTGAAATAGCTTATTAAAAATGTTATAATACTGATTACATGTTGAAATAATAATACCTTGAATATTTTGGGTTAAATAAAATACAAATTAATTTTACCTCTTTTTTATGTGGTTACCAGAAAATTATAATTTACATATACAGTTAATAAGATTTTTATTTATTTGACAGACAGATTGTAAGTAGAGAGTCAGGCAGAGAGAGAGAGAGAGAGAGAGAGAAGCAGGCTCCCTGCTGAGCAGAGAACCCGATGTGGCGCTTGATCCCAGAACCCTGAGATCATGACCTGAGCCGAAGACAGAGGCTTAACCCACTGAGCCACCCGGGCGCCCTGATCCCTATGATTCTATGAAAAACATCCTTTTTTGAGTTCTAACTCATTCTGTTGATCTATAAATTGGTATTTTCATGTTTGTTCTTCTTTTTTTTTTACTTTTTTTATTGAAATATAATTAATACAGACTATTAGTTTCAGGTATACAACATAGTGAGTTAGTAATTTCTATGTGTTACTCAGTGCTCATCACGATACATGTACTCTTGTTTATCTATTCTTTTTTGAACATATCTACTCCTCTGTGTTCCCAATATAATCTATTTATACACAGAGATACAAGAGATATAACAATATAAATTACTGTAAAGGAAAATTGGGTAAGGCAAAAAAAGATAAAACAGAAAGTAACATTGGTACTTAAAATAGAACATCTTCAACAATACTGCCTGTGCGCCAGAAGAGAAAATCACCGCACCTCTGCCTAAACTTGACCCACAGAGGACCAAAGAGGAGCCAAATTTCTTTAAAAGCAAATGATTTTAAAAACAGGAAACAAAAAGCAGTTGTAAATGGCCAGAGGAGAATGGTGAAATGATTTCATCCCGGCAAGTTTCAAAGCGAGAGTTTAAGGCCTGAACCGTGACAGTGAAAACTCAGTGAAGCCCCTACATAGTGGTTAACTTTAACAATATCACTTCTGCAGGTTCGCCCCTCACTTGATGGTTTTTCATGCCCAAATATGGCTTTCCTTAAAAACAGGGTTATTTGGGTTGTAAATTTAAAGTAATTTATTAAAGCCTCCAGTTTTAAAACCTACCTTTTTTTTTGTTTGTTTTAGTTCATCTTACAGATCTTGTTGTTTCATTTTATACATCTAGTAAAATTGTATAAAAAGAAAGGCAGTCACTTTTATTAGGACCCTTGAATAGTCTTAGCTTAGCCTCAGTAGAGCAGACCTGTTCCCCCTGTAGTTGTCGGTCCTGTTCTTAGAGAACTGCGCTTATAAAGTTAACCTACTCAGTTTTCTTTTTAAGTACGTCCAAGTGCTTGAAAGCTGACAAACTCTGACATTCCTAACAACATCAACACTCTTCCACTTGAAAAAAACTCTCGAAAATCTAGTAAATTAAAATGGTGACTATATAAACACCCAGAGCTCTTATCACTTTGGTTATTTTTCATCTTAACCAATTAAACATATTAAAATAGAATCGATAGACAAACTTCTCTCTCAGATTCCTAATAATACAGATTTTCTTAACTCCTAAGCAATATATTTATTATTCCTAAACCTAATGTTTTTGTTTTGAAATATCAAATTTTTATTTGATTTTATTTGAAATATCAAATATTTATTTTATAATCATCTTGCTGTTTCATTTTAAACCTTCCCAGGATGGGGAGGATTCATTAAGGGAAGAGTTTCTCCATCTCAGGGAGGGGGCAAAAAATACCTTTTTCCTTCTACCCTCTTGGGTTTTCCAGCTGGAGTCCTATAAATTAGATTGGCAGATGACAGATTAATAAGGGAAAAGCATACAAATTGATTTTTGATTTGACGTAAGTTTTGTGTGATGCAGGAGCCTTTATCAGGAAGTGAAGACCAAAGAAGTAGTTAAACCTGAGCACTTTAAAGCTAGGTTTGTTGAAGAGTGGAAAGTCTTGGAAAAAATGTTGAGAGGACAAAAGGGTATGAACAAAAGAGTAGTAAACAGTGGAAACTTAGCAAGGCCTGTTTGTTCCTAAAACCACTGTTCCTTCAGATTCCTCTTGTGTCCTTGCATCTACAGAGATAAGGATGTTCCTTTCCTCCAGGTGTAGGAAAGGCACCTCTCTCAGAAGATCTTATGATCTGCTTGGGGGTCAGTGGGGGAGGTCAAAGAACCCTTTGTATACTTGCCATTTCTCAAATTCCTTAAAATGTTTGCTTAAAATATGTGCTAGGCCAAGTTGCCTTATTCTGTGGTAGCATGTCCAGAACCCTGTCAGAAATTAAGGTTAGACACTACAGGGACCATCTCAGATGGGCTGTTGGTTATTAATGGGAGTTTTTAGACCATAACTGAAGGCAGAAGCAAAGTATGTCAGTGGTGGTTGGCCTGCACTGCAGATGGACACCTGCTTGTCCTAGCTGTGATCTGTCAGGGTCTCCAAGTGCCCTTAGAAGGGTCTGGCTTTACAACTACCGTCTCCTTAGTGGATGTGAGAACCTTACAGAATTACTTCATCTGAGGTGAATAAATGGAAGTCTGCAGCCCTCTGATTGCACCTAACTTCCCTTAATTAACCTCCTTAACTACCTGCTTAAATTCTATATTCTGCTTATACATTTTCTGTTCTGGCAGCTCCTGAACTCCTAATTATATCTTGATGACATTCAATTCTGTTCTGAATACCTCACACACCTTGTATTTGAAGTTAAGACAAATAAAAAAAAAATTACTATGGAATGTTTACCTGAGCAACTTAATTTTGGGGTGCTGACCCCAGAACAAACTGGTGTCAGGATGTATGTAATTGGGTTAACCGCTCTGTAGAGTTGTTAATTATAAACCATTTGAATGCCAGGAAACAGTGATTATCTCCACCTCATCTACCCCCCCCCAACAATTTAATATGACAGAGACTTTATTTGAAGCCATTCTTTTTCCCGGTTCCTAACAATAAAACAAACCAGGGTTACATCAGTGACTTGTAATTCCATTTTCACCAAAAACAATAGTGAGACATTAGTGTACAAGTTTTAAAAAAAAAAAAAAAGATGAATTACAGAACACATACCTATTTTGATCCTCTAGAAATTTTCAGATCCATTTCTACCAATCTTGATTTTTAAGGGCATTATTAAAGATCTCTATGGAGATCTTTACCATAACCTGCTCTCAGAGTCAACAAGTGCAATAGAGAGAAGGAGGAAAGGAAGGGAAGGGAGGGAAGCAGTAAGGAGAGAGGGAAGAATTTTACTTTATTCTTTTTTTTTTTTAAGATTTTATTTATTTATTTGACAGACAGAGATCAGAAGTAGGCAGAGAGGCAGGCAGAGAGAGAGAGGAGGAACCAGGCTCCCTGCCGAGTGGAGAGCCCGATGCGGGGCTCAATCCCAGGACCCTGGGATCATGACCTGAGCCGAAGGCAGAAGCTTTAACCCAGTGAGCCACCCAGGCACCCCAAATTTTACATTATTCTTAACAGATTCTTCCATCAAATGGAAGAGACTACGAGTGATCAGTAATGGCATGATTGCTTCCAAGCTCTCTGTGCTCCTTTTGTAGGCCCAAGAGTTCAAGTTGTCCAAAAGGAAATTGGTATTTATTTTAGAAAGCGTGTCTGGTAAGCTGATGGATCTGTAATTATGAAGTAATGGAGAGTTTGCTTCTTTTAATGAATATACGCTAGGTCGAAGCAAATGGAAGCATCCTGACCAATTCAGGATAGTAGGAGACAGTTACTTCAGTTCATAGGGTTTTAGAGTCAAGGTTAAGATACCGCCTCAGCAGGGACACAGCCAGACCTCCTGGAGACCTGGAAAATTCTCTTCTAAGGATTTCAGGACCTAATGGTTTGCAGTTGTGAGGACACTGGTTATTTCCTTAGAAGTGGACTTTCTTTGCTTTCTATGTGATAATTCCTCCAGTCCTTCCATCATCTTGATAGAAAGCTGGAGAAGAAAGCCTCCGAATGTCCCCCAAAGCTGAGCCTCCATGATGTCACTCATCATACTCACACTGTGGCCTCTGGTCCTGTGTTCAGTGCTGGATGCACAAGTCCTCATGGAATTATTAGTCTTGAATATTCTCCTGGCAGGAGGCTCTTACAAAAGAGTTTAATTATATGTGGTCATGAGCTTCTGTTTGAGATGTTCCATGATCAGAATTTGAACCCAAAGTCCTTTTCAAGTTAGGCATAGGATGACAGTAGATGGGCAATAATATTCTTATTTCCCGTCTAATTAAAAAAAAGATAGGGATGGTGGTGATTGTCCCAAAAGTGTTTTACAAAGCTCACTTAGGAGCAGGACAAGAGAGTCATGCTGTCATTAATTATGGCCTGTTTACCAACTTTAAAACAATATCCATATATTTAAGCACTACTATACCTTTTTGAATCGTGGATGGAACTCTTAAAAAAAAAAACTCCCATGCTCCTTTGAGTAACTGATTCAGAAATGTATAACCAAAGGGGGAAATAATCCTAGGTCCATTTTATCTCAAACATGCCCAGTAAGAAGACTGTGGGACTGCAGAAAAAAAATTTTTATGGATCTGCACAGTTAGAGCTTTCTGAATATTTTTACTGGACTGGGGAACCTGAGCTTCTAAGTCAAGCCTTAGAAGCTAAAGTATGAATGGAAAGATAGCGAGAACTGCAGAGATTAACCTCCCATGAGGTGTGTGGTTTCATATTCAAGGAGTGGGCTGGGGCGAGGAGATGAGATCCAGCTTCATGGAGACATTCCCAGACTTGTTAGGCTGGAGACGCTCGTCTTATCTCCCCCTAAGACATGTGTTACTTTCTGAAGGGTAAGAACCGAAGATCCTTCCTTAGTTGAGTTTGTTTACATGAAGGAGATAAGATGTCTCTCCCTTTCCCAGAAGGGAGGTGGGGACAGCACTGCTGTCCCTGTCCTATCTTATCATCCAGATGGGTATTTTTTAAGATTTCCTCACCAACAGTGTAGACCAAGTAGAGGATGACAGCTGCCTTTCATTCTGTTACTCTGGAGAGAAGAAAGTAGGGCATGGGGACCCAGCACAATAATTTTCTGTAAATAGTCACCTCTTCTCCAGGAACCTCATATTTGCATTCAGGAAATTAGAAATAAGTGTAGATACTAAAAACTTCAAGAGTCAACTCAGACATTTGTTAACATACAGATTCCAGGCAAACTCCTCCCTTCCAAAGGTCTCCCAGAGTCTAATTCATTAAGTCTAGGCGCCCAAGAATCTGTATTCGAGCAGCTGCCCCAGGTGATTCCTGTCAGGCTTGTTTGGGAAACACCACACTGGTCTACGACCCAGGAATAGGAACCGCTTCTTCCAGAAGACCAGTCTGTCTCTGCTGCCATGGTTTCTTAAGTTCGGTTATTGTACCCAATCCCTACCCCGTCTTTTAACAGCAAGTAAGTAGACTTCAGGATACAGAGTTTTTTTGGTTTAAACTTTAGGATGAGACTGAAGGTTGACACATCTCTCATTGGGCTTTCTCCATTATCCTTACAGTCCCCTTTATTGTTTTGGTGGTTTTTTTTTTTTTTTTTTTTTTTTTTTTTAAGGAATTCGCCATTATAACCATCAGATATTCTGGAATCTTTAAGTGAGCAATGATGATAGTCACCCAGCTTATGATCTCAGTGTTCTACCAAAACCTCATTGGCATCTTTGTTCTCTTTAGTCACTATTTTTATAATCTCTTTACCTTTGTAAATTAACAAGATGTTTTCACATTTACTGTTCCCTTTGAGTCTCACAATAACTTTGGAAAGAACAGGAACTATTGGGAGCTGCACTGTTTATGTAAATTTGAAATCTATTTTGAAATATTTGAAGTAAAAAGTATTTCAAAGTATTTGGAGTGAGATGTGAGAAGACCAAAGTCCTGTATGCGCATGGATCATGTGCTGTCTAGCTGTGGTGTGGAGGCACTTTTCACTGAAAGGGAATCTCTGTTGTCGTGACATCAACACGCAACAAATAATAGGCACATGTCAAACTCATTTGGACAGATTGAGGGTTGACCTCTTCCCGGATGCACAGAAACTACCACCCATTCCTGCCTCGGCTCTTGATAATTCCTTTTCTCTAACCAGAAGAAAAATACAAACACACAAGTATACACAGACATAAAAATATCTGTTTTCAAACTGTGTTTCTCAAATACCTTTGAATCCTTTAAATGTTAAACAATAACCTTTGGCCTTTATACTTTCACAGTTTCCCGGGTACTTTCACACGTATTACCTCATTTAATTCTTAACAACCACATAGGAGCTACATAAAATATCCACCTTTTACAGAGGAGAAATAGAGGCTGAGAGAAAGCCCAAGGCCCCATACTCAAGAGGTGACAGATCCTGGGCCTCCAAATAGAGTGTTAAGACTTGCGGTCTGGTTTCCTCCTAAGGGGTGTGAGGGCGATCGGCTGTGACATCTGTCATTCTATCGATGCCTGAGTCGATTCGGCTAATGTGGCTGGCTAGCACTCCAATTGTGATGAAAAACCAATAAGGCGTGTGTTCTGCTTAAACTTTCATAAGCCCTAAAATTTCCAAATTATTTAAATACATCTTCTAAAATCCTAGACTCTTGGAAGCATGAGTTCAGAGAAGGCAAGGAAAGAATGCTGGCCGAGAGCTAATGTCACTGGCGGTGAGGCACTGCTCGGTCACCCAAATAAGGGGAATGACGTGATGGTTAACCTAATAGCAGTTCCAGAAAGACGGTGCCCTGTGACTTCAGTTCAGCCACATCCACTTAATAGAAACAATAAGAATTCACTGTGGCAATAGCAATATGAAAATGTTGACCATTGTTCTAGAATCCATCGATACAAAAAAGATAGCTACTAAGATTAATGTCCTCGTCAAAATTGCAAAATTGTTCCTCTCCCATGTAGAACAATTTGTCAAACTGCTACTGTGAACTTTATTCGTACTCCCTTCAGGATTCCCTTCAACGAGTGTCACACCTGTCCTTCCTTTGTCTGACATACGCATTTTTTCCCATAACACAGGATCTTCAGAAGCAGGCTGGAACACTGGAAACCCAAGCCATCCCCCGCGCCTCAGGCCTCCACCCGCTCGCCGTGCATCCCTTTCTCGTGGTTTAATGAGAGCCGAAAAGGATCCTATTCCTTCAGGGACCTGCCTTCACCTACACGTCCCCTTCAGCCTTCTCCTGAAACTCTAATTTCAGATAAAAAGGGGTCCAAGGTAGAAAACACATGGATTTAAAAAGCAAACAAGAAAACCCCAAATCCTTCCTCCTCTCCAGTCTTTGGAAAGGATTCTCAACTTGTGTGTTTGCTCTGGACCTGAGAAACCAATGTGATAACCCTCCAGTAAACCATGCATGGTATTTCTTGTGTGGGGGAAAAGGAAAGCCTTGTTTAACCATCACCTTCCTTAATGCTGTTCCATTCTAGATTGTATGTTAATCTTTGATTTGCCTGTCTTTTCACATATTGCTATTAAATCTCAGTTTGACAGTTAAGCCATGCTGGGAAAGATGCATTTGAATCATGGAACAGTATGATAGATCTGTTTACCAAGCGTTCCACTTTAAATTACATTACAAGACTATTTTTACTGTGCTCTTCAAGATTTACTGGAAAACAAATAAATTTGGGACTGAATATGTGTTCAATATATCTAAGTGAAACTCTTTAAAACAAACCAGTGCTGACATAGCACCCTTACTTATCTCTTCTTTTTAAATCAAACTTCTACCTTGAAAAACTTATAATCTCATCACTAAAGTTCTCTAACTTGAGCAGAAATAGAAAATATAATTGCACGGGTGTTGTTTGTTTTTAAACACATGATGGTTATTTCCAGCATGACGCTGCAAACCTTATCTAACATTTTATTGGAACACATACAGTGGCTAACTTTCACATGTTGTTTGGTCTCCTTTTATCTGTGTTCGCTTTTCTTTCTTAAGCAGAAATGTGTGATTAATGTGACTTGAATTTAACTCTTTTCTTGAGGTCAGCAGCTCACAAGGTCTTGACAGGGCTGTGGGTTGTGTGTCTGTTGACATATCAAATAGTAATGTGTTGTGTTCAATGCTCTCCTGCTTACATGTTCTCCTAGCCTAGCTCCGTGAGCTCGGATTTAGTCTCCATGTCGGAAGTTTGAGCAAAACTTGGGGTTTTTTTGGAACTGAATTCTGCAGCCTCTGGCACAGTAGTTATTTTTGACAACTGACAGAACCCAGTAGCCAGGGAGCCTAATGGAAAACTAACAGGCCAGTTCCTAAGGAAGCAGAATATGGAACAAGATGGTGTTGGCCAAGGGCTTAGAGTTCCTCGGAAGCCAGTCATTCTAGAATTACTAGCAAAAGAAGTTTTGGCACTACTAGACCACTTGGATCTTGAAACATTTTTGGTATTGGAGCTGAGAAATCTAAACGTAGTTTGAATAATTCCACCATTAGCTTGTTCTGGAGGGACTCCAGATTGGTTTAAAAAATATTTTCACAAGTGCAGCCATGTGGTCATTCTGAATTTACTTGACTTGAGTAGCCACTGAACATTTTGATGAAGTTCTGGGGAAGTTGTTTTTTTCTTTTCTTTTCTTTTCTTTTTTTTACACCCCACCCCCCCCAACTCCACCGGCCCCAGGTGATTATTGGGAGAGTGTATCTGTTCTGCAGCCTCTTTGGAGCTCTGCAGGTGCCGTGGGAGAGTCGTATTTTAGCATGTAACTACGAGTATATTGTCAGACTCTGACCTCCCCAGAACTCATCATCTTGAAGGTTATATCCAGGGGACAATTTGCCTTTTCTCAGTATTTATCATGGCAAGCGATCCTTCCCAGGGGGTGCTCGAGCTACCTTTCTAATATGGATGGCCATCTGTTCCTAATAACTCAGGCTCTCCACACCATCTTGTATTTTTACTTGTACTGTTACTCATCGCGAGTAGGGTCAAAGAAGATAGGCTTATTAATGTTACTCCTCTGAGCAGTTGCAGAGGATAATGAAGCCTGTATCCTTGAAGAGGGATTGAAGAATGATTGCTCCAAAAACACCTATCCTTTCATCTGATGGAGAAAGCGCCCAGAATTCCCCATCAGTTGCAAAAGGCACGGTACCTTCCACCACCGCCGCTTGAAGGTCATCACCAAACCAAATGTGAATTTCTCCGAAGATGACTTAAAGAGAACCTTTGTAGGACTTGCAGATGCACCTACCACTGGTTCTCTCACTGTGCCCACTTAACCCTGAGCTTCATTTACTTTCACAGAATTTTACCTTCAACGATGACTTCAGTCCCAGCAGTACCAGTTCAGCAGACCTCAGTGGCCTGGGAGCGGAACCCAAAACAGCGGGGCTCTCTCAGTCCTTAGCGCTGTCGTCAGATGAGGTACGCTCGGGGCGCTCACGCAGACCCACCTTCTCAGATCGTCCATTGTACCCGTCACCAATCCCCGAGAAAACGTAGATTTTGCGTGTGAATCATGGGGACCATGTTTTCTTGTTTGATGTGAAATCTTCACGATTTCTCTCTCAATATGAAGGCAAAGTATTATTTCTGAGTCCATTGAAAGCTCTCCAGGGACCTCCTCTGCATTACTCTGACTTTACTGAGAGGACTTTGAGCAAGGGGGTGGGTGTGGGAGGGTTGGCACAGAGAGCAAGAATAGGGAGTGGCTCAGACTGTCCGTTCCCTCTTTCCCTCACCCCCCAACCATCACCCTTACCCCCTACCCCTACCCCCACTATCACCCCCACCCCAAGTTGAGCATCGCCCCTGATTGACAACCACTGCAGTGGAGAGGGGAGAAAAACTGATTTGGAAGCCAGGGTCAAGTTAGCATTGCCAAGAATTCCCAGAAGATCAGTGTGTTTCCAGAGAAACAGGAAATTACATGACTGATGGACTTAGTGTTTCAAGAGATGAGGAGAGGACAGAAATGCCACTATGGAGGGTGGGGGCGGGAGGAGGAGAGGCCGTGTAAATAAAAAGATACCATTGCTCCACATATTTGCTCAAAGTTACTTCTTTCTAACATGATTTTTGTTTTATAAAACTTTTCGTCTCCTAAATTTTTCTGCCCGTCCTCTTGAGATTTTAATTTTAAATCTTTGTACTGTGTATGTTGTGTCTCCTAGTTCTGTAACACTTTTCTTTTTGATTCCTTTGTTGCTCCCTCACTCAGAGCCTGGATATGATAGATGACGAGGTGAGCTATCAGTGGGCTGCGTGTGGTGGCTTCTGTGGTATTGTTTGAACCTCCTCTTCTCTCTCCGCAAAATGATTTGAAACCTAAACAGTACAAGACCACTTGTGTCTGTCCCGGAGGGTTTCCGTGCGTGAAATCATTTTGCTCTCTGCCCTCGTCTGTCCCTAAGTTGGAGCGATGTTTCTGAGGCAAGAGGATCACCAGGTTCTACCCTCGGAGCCCCTCGGTCGATCCCCCCATCACCACTACCTTGACACGGTCCATTCTGTTCCACCCCCTCTGCCTTCATCTCGGCTTCCCCATCCCCTCGTCAGTGTTCCCCGAGGTGACTCCTGTCTCTCCTCCCAAACCTGTCATCGCCTTCATCGCCTCTCAGCTTAGAGGTTCTAGGAACCAAGCTGCCCTCTGTGCTGTCCAAAGTGGTGCTGTGCCCTGGGCGGAGCCAGAGATTTGGAATGAACCACAGACCGTTGAGCTCTCCCGGTCCCCTGCTCCGTGCTCCGGGCTAAGCCGCACGTGACTCGTTTATTAAAAGTCATTATGGACATTACCTGCCCCGCCTTCCTCACGGGTTTGCTTGCTGCTCGAATGAAACCCTGGCTGTGAAATTTCCCCTCACAATGCTTGAGGACTTAAGCCTTTCCTCTTTGGAGGGGAAGCTACCTCACGATTTCTACATGTATTTTTATAGACCTCTAACGTCTTCTCTGAGGCTGCACGCAGAGTGGTGCATTGCATATAGAGATGAATCAAATACTTGCTTTCCGCATCTCATACTCTTTCCAAAGTGTTCTAATGTAAAGGCTTGCAACATTGGAGTGTATTTTCCAGTAGTAAACATCCTACGTTAATAATGCTGCTTTATCTGGGGGAATTTTTCAAATTTCCAAATACCTAAAAAAATATATAGGTAATAACTATGCATGTGTGATACACACACAACTATAACCATTAACTTATTATTCATTTGATGGCGTAAAGATAAATGTGGCTCTAGTAGGCAAGAAATTCCTTTTGATAGCATAATAGGCCGTGGCGAGCCGTAGCTTTTTGGTCCTTTAACAACCCTGCATAACATTCCTACCTCAGATCCTTGATGATGGACAGTCTCCCAAACACAGTCAGTGTCAGAGTCGGGCGGTCCATGAATGGAGCGTGCAGCAGGTTTCCCACTGGCTAATGAGCCTAAACCTGGAGCAGTATGTATCTGAATTCAGTGCCCAAAACATCACTGGCGAGCAACTCCTGCAGTTGGATGGAAATAAACTGAAGGTAAAGAATTCTGTCTCTGTGTGAGGTTACCAGGTGTCAGTTGTGTCGCTCATGGTACCTGAAGTGTTTCCATGAGACAAGAGTGTTCTGCCTGTCTGAGAGGGAATTCTCATCAATGGTCGGCAGAAAGGACATTGCATTGTTTCTGAGCAGTAAACAAAGTTTCGGAAAGTCGTCAGAGATTCCGAATCAAACAGGATGCTGCCGAGTAGGAGAGCTAGGGGCTCACTCCATTGCTTCTACCCAGACATGTGGTCCACGAATGAAGTCTGTTGACTTCCTGTGTGGTAGGAGTTGTAATAATGGCCAACGTGGACTCTCCTAGATCCATGAATCTTTCCTTCTTTATTCATTTCTTCTCCACCCCTGCTCCTCCCTGCACACCTCTCCAAAAGTGGGACGATAGTCTCCTCAGAACTTTCTTCCCCGAGTACGTGCAGGCCATGTCTCCCCTGCTCCATCCCACTCTCATTTCACCTGTCCAGTCCATCCCTTTTAGAGACTGTGGGGGGCGGGTGTGGACCCACCCCTGTGGAAAAAGGGCAAAAAGAGCTTACATTGGGCTCACCATCCCCAACCTCAGCCCCCTGTTGGGCTGAAGGGCAGATGAGTATCTCCTGACAGTCTTGAAAAGGTTAGAGATCAATCAATAGTCGGTGATTATGAAGGCCCCATTGACAAGGCTGTCCCTGTTGGGGAGATGGATGCATCCCGCTGTTGATTCTGAAGGTCAGGAAACATTTAGAGTATGCAACCAACTCCCCTTATTCTGAGTTCCAAGCTCACTAAGCAACATCCTCATTAATAGGAATCCTTTATAGGTCTGCCTACAGGGAGAGAATGGCTAGTCATGCTGACATGAACATTCCGGCCCCAAAGACATTTTTGGTCCTCATTGTAAGTGACTACATTGGCAAAAAGGAAGCCACTTCCGTTCTCCCTGCCCTTCTTGGGGCCCTCTATGGCAGCAGGTGCCCACTCCTAGCTTTTAAAAATATTGACAAGTTTAGCGATACTCTTGCTTGTAAATGTCTATGGCCCAAAGGTTGGAGAAACCGAATTTTACCCCCCCCACCTTTTTAAAATTCCTTCACCCATTAGTTACCAGTTTGGCAAGCATGTATTTAATGGGATTTAAGGTGTGCTGTGCTAGGCACTTCGAAGGGCAAATAAAGCTTAGCCCCTAAGTATGGAGATTTTTGGCAAATGTAAGCAGCTTTTTCTAGGTTTTTACCTCTTTGATTATGTTTAAATCAGTTTTTGAGTCTGAACACATTGTGATATCAGCCTCTTCCTAGGCAGAGAGGTCACTGGTTTTCAAGTTCAATTTGTTTATGTATTTCCTTCCTAGGCTCTGGGAATGACGTCATCCCAGGATCGAGCCGTGGTCAAAAAAAAACTCAAGGAAATGAAGGTATCTCTCGAGAAGGCTCGGAAGGCTCAAGAGAAGATGGAAAAACAAAGAGAAAAGCTGAGGAGGAAGGAGCAAGAGCAGATGCAGAGGAAGTCTAAAAAGACAGAAAAGATGACCGCTGTGTCAGAGGGTGCTGGCGAGCAGTGACGCACACCCCCTCCCAGACAGCTCTCCCCTCTTCCCGCCCTGGTCTCCTCCCGGGGACGGAAGGAACTGATGGCAGGGGTAATGTGCTCTAGGCCCAGTGGGGAACCGCGTGTGGCATACCTGCATTTTCTGCAATAATAGAATACACTTTTAATTTTCGCCTCCTGAAATAATCCCAAGCCACCTTTGTTTATTACCAAACCAAGGGTCTCATTTGTGAAAGATGCAAAATAGCTGTGTTCCTCTCTTCTCTTACTTACCACCCTCTTGTGTTGCATTGGGTGGGTGGTGTCCCTGGGGGAATCGGTGTTACCCTGCCCAGGAAAAGCATGGTGTGTCTCAGAGCACCATGACTTTTCAGTCTGGGAATCCTGAAACTATGCAGTGGCTTGTATCTGCGTGGCCAAGAGCCCCACTCTACCGTGAGATCGGGGCTCCGGAATCTGCTCCAGTGTGTGGACAGTGTTTGTGTCTGGACAGTGAGACAACCCCACTGTAACAACACGGGTGCCAGGCCGCATAATTATATCCGGTGGCAAAAAGCAAGCAAGCTCTTCTGTTTGCTGGGCATCCGAAAGAGAGAAAAGAATTCATGATTTGTTAACCCCAGAAGGAAGCAGAAGCCCTCAGATTGTGGATGTGGGTATTACCTCGGGGTTCTGAGGGTAACATTTGTCCTCCAGATTGAGCTGAACAAAGGAAAAAATCAGAGGTTAACACAGCCCCAGGATGTTGGGATCCATTGTTTACTTTGCTCCCGCTGTGTGTTCAGTAGTTCAGCGACACAGACACACATAATGTAGTTCCTTTATTCCCCCAACAAATTGAACAGGAAATTGATTTTTAAGGAAACCAGCATTTTCAGGTTTCCTCTCCTGGGGAACATTCTGGCTAGTCTTCAGCCTGACTGTGACATAATCAGGAACTGGTCACATATTTTCTACTTAAGATTTCCCAAGTGGGCTTAGTTAGTGTTTTAACAAATGTACTTTTAAGAAAAATAGAAATACCAGTTAGAGAAAATTTAGATGTGAGTAACACATCTCAACCAGAGAAGCAATTTTATTGAGCACACAGAATGTTCCCGTAAAGGAGAGCTGACAGATTTTATAGATGTTTTGAATGGTTTTTCTGAGCCGTTCTCTTTCATTCTTTAGAGATTTCCATGTTACAGGTAAAGTTTGTTTAAGAGAGTTCACAGGAGACAGTCTACCAGCGGAGACAGTTATGCTGATTTTAAAGCCAGTATATGAAGGATTTCGGCATTTCATCCAACTAATTCAAGCAGAAGAGACTAGGGTAGAAGGAGGAGAAAATAAACTCATCTTGAGACACTTCCAATGATCGGTTATTGTTTGTTGTTGTTGTTTTGCTTTTTATGCTTGTGTTTCCGGTTCTGCGTTGGCTATAAAAATGAGGTCATCCATTTTCCGGTTCTGCGTTGGCTATAAAATGAGGTACTACATTGTAGGGGGGTCTTTGTCTGTACCATACACTGGACAGGTCGTTTACACAGAGCTTGGGGAAGGCCTTTGAAGGTTCCAGGTAACAGATAATGTAAAGGGGGCCCCGCCCATCTAGCACCAACTTGTATTTTGGACATTGTGACTTTTTTTTTAATTAATTAAAAAAAAAATATATATATATATATATATTTCTTTTTTTTTTTTTTTTTTTTTGTTGCTTGCCTGAATATCTGAAATCTGGAATTGGCTACACTAGAAACTTATAATCCTGTCTCTCCCTAAGGCCTGTTTCCTTTTTGGTGACAGAGTATTGTCTGTTCTACTTTGATCCTATTGTCCCTAGTACAGATCATTCATTCAATGCTCAGAAACATTGACATAAAGTAACATTGTGTTTTACAATGATTGGAGTCGCTATGTATGTCTTTCTGACTATCTTCATTTGCTGTATGATAATGAAACTGCCATACTGGATACTCTATCAATATTTGAGATGTGTGGTGCTTTGCTATTTATTAATATCCTGAGAAACAAGGAATCACTATTCATGAACTACAAAATTCAGCAGATCTTTTCTAATACTAAAAGACTAAATTAGTCAAAATCTGGTAATACTAGTGCTTGCTAATGTAAATTTTTTGCCATTTTTGCTTATCTTCGGGGGGAAAAAAGTGATCTGGATCACACTGGAAGTTTTGCTCTATATTCATTTTAGGAATGGAAATAGAGGATGATTATCTTAAGTGATGTTTACACTCTGGTAATATTTGAAAATGGCTGTACATACTGGAAATGTCTATAAGTCTCAGTCTCTGCACATAATTTATGATCTCTAGTGTATCGCATTTCCTTAAATGTTTTAGAAGTATTGTTCTTGAACTTTATTTGTACGCTTCCAATGTTTAGACCAATGACCAGCTGAAAATATTATAAATCAAATCCTTCTTCCTCAAATCACATAGTTTGTATTATAAGTATTTTGATTTTTAAGTTAAGTTACAGTGATTTTAGGTCTTAATGAGTTATTTTAATATTACTACTTAAAACTGCTGAAATTGTAAAAGGCACTTGATTTGACTGTCCAGCCAAGGATGACCTGTAACTGATTGATCGAAGAGTATGAAAACAAAGTGCAGGACCTCAGAACTTATGAACATTTATTCATATTATTTATTATTCATATTATTTCTTTTCTTGACTCTAGTGCATGATGCCTAATTGAGGTCCCAGTGTCTTCAACAACTCCTACTCTAATGCTAGTGGTTTTTGGTGTCCCTACAGTTTAACATAGATTTGTTGCTTCATGAACTGTAAGAACTTTGCAGTTTTTTTTATTTATCAGAAAATGAACAAAAAGGGAATATCTGGTTGCTATGAACTATATTCCTTCAATGACAGCTCAGTATGACTCTAACAATAGCCAAACTGTTTTGGGGGTATAGGTAATGCTTTGCGGGGTAGGGAATGTGTGATGAGGTCAAGCTGTAGACAGGGACAGAGTTTTCCATTAAAGGACTTTAGTTTTTATAATGGATTAGTTGATTTAAGACCATCTCCCTTAAAGTAACTCACAATCTATGTAATAGGTTTTTTTTTCTTCTTCTTCTTCTTCTTCCTTTTTTTTTTTTTTTTTTTTTGCCTGAATCCAAAGTGTACTTCAGAGTGCTTCATTAGGGCAGGAACCTAATTTTACCCATTTGGGCACATTGATGAAGTCCACCATTAATTTCATGACAGTAAAACTGTCCTTCCACGTTATCCTCCTTTAGTTGGGGTTGCCATGGGTTTCCAGCCCTCAACATCACGGAAGTATTTTGAACCCACCGTGGTTCGTGACGGCAGTGTGCTAGTGCTCATTCCAAACTTAACTTTCAAGGGGCATGAAATGGGACCACCTACTCTGGGCTTCTTTGTTGTTGTTGCCAACAAAGTGCCAAGAGGACAGGGGAGGAACCCAATTAACCCTTGCTGCTGCCTTTCATCCTATGTCATCCCTGGCCCGAGATCATAAGCTGCCCCCAGGCCTGAGCTACAAAAACAGTCACGGATTGTTCGATCTAGGACCTTAATTAACCTTTATGGTTTTTTTGCTGAGGACAAAGAATTCTCGTCTAGGTTGTTGGTGTAATAGGATCAACATGTGCTTTAAAATTATATTTTAAAAGGTAAATAAAAAATTGCATTTATATGGATGTTCTAACTCATTTATAAATGTTAAAGATTATATAGACCGAGCTTCAAGAGCAGAAACCAGTGTTTGAAGAGTCTAAACGGAGAGGTCCCCATGATTCAAAGAACTATTTATACTTTAGAGGTATTGTAGCTCCTCATTACATTGACATATTTAAGAATTACCAAATTCCATTTAAACCACTAAATTTTCTGTCCCAGTAGGGCCCTGGTGAGGGGCATTTCAATCTGGTGGATACTGGTCACTATAGTTCACGTCACCTACTTAGTGCTAAGTCCTCAGTGCTTTCTGAAGGAAAGGTAAAATGAAAAACAAAAGCCCAGGGTTTTTAAAAACAGCTTTTCAAATTTATCTTTAATCAAGGACCTATCCTTCTACTGTTCTGAAGCTAAGCATGGAAGGATGAGGACCAGAAATAAAATGTGCATATTTTCCACTAGAATTGTTTTCCTTCTGATAATAGGGTTGGGGAGTCAATTCTCAAAAGAAAGCCATGGTATATGAAATATGAATGTGTTTCCGTGGCTCCTTCCTGAAAAACAGCCTGGGTATGTAGGCAGATTTTTGTTTTTATATTTGTCTTAAGTATTTAAAGTCTCAGGAAATTTAGTCTTGGTCCAAAACACTGCGGGGGGGGGGGGAATCCTACTACACAGTACACCAGTAGTATTTGAACAATTTAGCATAGCGGTATAGACTTGACCCCACCAGGAAGCCAGAGGGCAAAGAGAAAGCTTACAGAATCTACTTTCCCCTGGAAAATAAAAGGTTCAAGTTCTACTTTAGGGTAAACAGAGGGTCTTCAGTGCTGCTGTGTGAGCGTCTGTGTGGATGTGTCGAGGGAATGGTTCTGACTTGAAGCTAACGTATGTACGCGGTGTGGACCAATCACAGCATGTGACCTGCTTCTGGACCTACAGACTGGGGAAGGACGGAAACGGGATGATTTCCAGTCCTTGACCCTACCCCAACCCCAAAACTGCTTAAGATTCGAGAACGAATAGGAGGTAATGCCTAAGAGAACCAGAGGCAACTTCTCGATAATGTGCATGCTGCGTGTGTAGATGTACAGAACTACATATGTGTGAATATATTCCCACCTTACATACACACACACACACACACACACACACTCTGCAATGACACTGCATAAAAAATATATATATTGTATATGGAACTTGGTCATGTCAGTTAGGACCCCAAGCAGTAATCATAGCCTTATTGCCACTTTGTGTGTTTGTGTACATTGAATGACTCATAAGATTTTCAGAGATTTTTTTAATGTAAGTATTTCTACTAAATGCACTTATCCTTCTACATGTTTATATATTTTGGTAAAATTGATTTATTAGATACTTGGTATTTTAGTAAGATAAAGTTTCTTCAAATGTTTGGTTAATGCTTTGATGTCAAGATTGCACATTGCTGAGTCGAACCTCAGAAATTTATGCAGCTTTGGGCATTTTCAACTGCGGACCGCAGTTTCCTTGGCTAAAAATTGCACGTGTGTTCTTGTGCATTCGCTCATGCTCCCCAGCGACCTACTTGGTAGCTGTGACGCTTCAGTCACTACCTGCTGGCTCTCTGGTGGCCCTGTTGCCATCACGTGATCACTATTTACTTCTTCCGTGGAGTGACGGCATGGTTAGGTCAGTGCCAAACACGATGCAAGCGGCTGTGAGCGGGAGTATGTTGTTGGAAGGTGTCCACTTCTCTTGCTTTCAGCTGTTGTATCCAGACACCCAGGTTTTCTTTAAAGGATTTAAATCTTTCACCCGTGAAAGAACAATTGGCCACGAAGAGTTAAATTACCTTGAAAAGTGGGAACTAATAGGCACTCCAGCTAGATCACACCTCCCAACAACATCAGATTTAGTTAGTGTTTTGTGAAACCCCTCAAATTATCTATCTTTATCTATATATGTTTTCCTTAATATAATTTATGGTCGCCCCTACTGCTTTTGTATTTTTTAATGGTGGTGCTATTAAACCACAAGCACGCCTGCTACGTATCACTAACCAACCCGGCCAGCTGGAAAGAGAAACAAGAGAGAATGAATTCTATTCCATCGTAAGAAGTTGATTTATTTTAACTTTTCTTTATGTATCACTAAAGGAAAAGGGTTGTTTGAAAAACCTTTTAAGTCCAATAAGTATGGATAGCATGTTATCTGAAACTTTTAATTTGTACATTTCGGTGTCTGATCATTTGCATGGAAGAGACAATAGTGCCACGTCTAAATTGTTCTCTTGTGCTTGGTTAATATGTACTTCTCTAGATTGTTCCGTTTCAAGCGACATTTCTTACTCTTTGGTTTTCAGAGGCATTTGAAGCAAACTATCACAATGGTCCTCTGTTTTCTGACCAATCTAAAAATACCTGTGATTAAATTTGTCAGTGTAAATAAATTTCTTGCCAATGAGTATTATTGTTGTTAGACAACGAATGCAATAAAAAGAGAAATACAGACATCTGTCGGAGTAGGCTGGTTTTTGGTTTGGGTTTTTTTCCCCTCTTCCATTTTCACCTTCAACTAAAACAAGCCCTGACTGGGTAAACCTGTATTAACTGCCAAAATGCATCTATCAAGCAAGAGCAGAGTGCACGTTTTCCAGGGAAGTGAAACTAAAAATGAGTTTTAGCCCCAGCAAAGTGTAAATTGGCAGCTAGCATTACATATGAAAGCACAGTTAGGGAACTGGGTATAAAGTAGAAGGTGTTCCACTAGAAGCTTCCTCACCCGCCTTCTGATTCCACGGCGTGTTTCCAGTACCTGTCAGCCTGGCCAGGCTCTGTGACAAACACAGTCAGTGGCGGGCCTCGCCTCGCACAGCACAGGGCAAGCTCAGGGCAGGCCGGCCCACGGGACGGGGTTCTTGGTGGCAATTTTATTTCTAAAACCTTAAATGTTCTGAAGACTCGAATGTAGCAAATGAAGGATATCAGTTTCTCTCCCTCTCTCGCTCTCTGTCTCTGTCTCTCTCACACACACACGAGCCATAATTGATCTGTGACTAAACCTTCACCAAAAAATAAATGAAATAAGCTGGTTTTTCTCTTCCTCAGAGTATGTTATGAAACCCCTCACTGAGGGGAAGCACATATCCCTTTTTGACTGGCCGTAAGCATATGCTATGTCAAACTGAATAGCTTGCCTGCTTTTTCTGTTGGGTGGGTTGGGGGAAGAATTTGCTTATTCTGTCAAGAACAAGAGGGAATAGAATGTAGTTATTTCATTGATGAGATCAAGCAACTCTTTTTAAAGGAAATATGGGGGCTTTTTCAACATAAGCCCAAAAGCCATCAATAGTTTCAAGACAATATTTGAGAAAATCCAACTTCAAGAGCTGTGAACAGCGTCACTGAGTAATTGAGTGCTCCTAGGGCATATGATATTATGCTCCCTGAAATGGTGACTAAAACAACTCTAATCCGATATGAGAAAAGTGTTTTTCGATCCAAACAAAATGTTCCCATTTATTCCTTTAAGTTAGTAGCCTTAAGATGTTGACAGTTCTCAATTTATCAGCAGACCATTTTCCCCAAAATGCCAGACCTGACGTCATCATGGCAAGTGCCTTGGAGGAACTTTGTTTCTAATGTGACTGCCTTAGCATCCCAAAGAACTCATCTGGCCGGGAAGCCATACTTTCAAAAGAGACAGACAAATAAAAACAAGTATCCTTTTCATACCAGCTTCAATAAGAAAATGACCAAAGTCATCTCTTCTTCCTAATCACATCCCTCAGAAGATAGGGCAAGATTGTTGACTTTTTTTTGTTTGCCTTTCTACTGTTTTCTTGTGAGCCTCCCCTGCAAATTACAATAAGAAAAAAACAAACAACAACAAAAAACAAAACAACACCTGGTTGAGGGGATGGGCCGTGGGTGTCATGTGTGGCTTAGTCAGTTAAGCGTCTGACTCTTGATCTCAGGCTGGGTCTCCAGTCTTGGGGTCATGAGATCAAGCCCCATGTTGGGATCCACCCTGGGTGGGGAGCTTACTTAAAAATACCAACAACAGCAACAACAAAAACCAGCCCCACTACCACTTGTAACAACAGTACTGTCTTCGGGGGCATTTAGCTTTACCTGAATGGATTATGGGCCTCAGTCCATCTTCAATCACTGAAGCTAACACACTTCTTTTCTTTCTTTCTTTTTTTTTTAAGATTTTATTTTATTTATTTATTTATTTGACAGACATAGATCACAAGTAGGCAAGAGAGGTAGGCAGAGAGAGAGAGGGGGAAGCAGGCTCCCTGCTGAGCAGAGAGCCTGATGAGGACCCAGGACCCTGGAACCATGACCTGAGCCGAAGGCAGAGGCTTCAACCCACTGAGCCACCCAGGCGCCCCAACAAACTTCTTTTCAATGGGGCAAAGCCACTAACATGTACAGTTTATGCTGAGATCACAACACTCCCAAGAATGTTAAGATTTTCCTACATGTCATCGCTACCAGAGAACTGAGTGAGAGCAAAAGGAGAAATGGGGGTCATTTAGGTTTCCATTTACTGAGAAAGTCCTACACCGGAGGGGAAATGGGATTCAGATTGTGCCATGGCTTTACTAAGGAGGGGTGCCTGGAGCTGAGGGAAACTTCGTAGGTCACCTATAGTTTCCCAGCAGTTCCTGAGGACTGCGTTCTGGGACGACTCGTGAGATCACTATGCTCCTTTGTTTCCAGAACAAGATTCAGCAAGGCAGCAGCAAGCGTCATGGGCTCCCCAGGCCACACCCATTTTAGGGAAAGGACATTTGGATCACACGCAGTTAAACGATTTAAGGCCGGACAACTGATGCGGCAACTATAGCCATTTTATTGCCAGGATTTTTATTGGTAAATGGAGTTTTCGAGTATTTCTAGACTGATTTGTTACTGTACTTTAAAAAGCCTTATGCACTGATTCTGTTCCCAGGTAAATAGCACTGTCTTCCTTCCTGAAGTGCAAATGGAGGGTCAGTGCTCACGGTTCAGACCAGATCACCGTGGCCCTGGAGATGCAACAAGCCGTTGAAATGGTGGGCTCACGGTGTGCGTGACACGGGGGCAGATCCACCTGCTAGAGCTTGCAGTAGAGAGCTCTGTGGAACACGGTGCCAACTAGCAGCTTCCCTTTGTACACAGAAGCCACCGAACTTCCTTGCAACATTGTACCATTTTCTGCATAAACCTGTGTAACTTTGGGCTCTTCTGTTAAAATGTCCTGGATTCGGATCACCTATCAAAGAAGGAACATTAGCTTACTATTTTTTTTCATTTTTTGAAGATTTTTATTTATTTATTTGACAGATCATAAGTAGGCAGAGAGTCAGGCAGAGTGAGAGGGGAAAGCAGGAGTCTGACCCAAGGCTCGATCCCAGGACCCTGAGATCATGACCTGAGCTGAAGGCAGAGGTTTTAACCCTTAAGTTTCTTTTCAACTCTTAACTTCTTAACATTTTTAAGCCTTTAGGATAAAATACAGTGTCTGGAAGAAAGGATGCTTACATACAAAAACACCAAATATGCAAACTGGGAGGGCCAGTGCCTATATATAAAGGGTTAATGGGAGCATTTAAAAGGACCTTTTTAAAACAGCCAGCCCCAGTTGCACCTGAGCAGCTCAGTCCTTT
Organism: Mustela putorius furo; assembly: GCF_011764305.1. Classification (NCBI taxonomy): domain Eukaryota; kingdom Metazoa; phylum Chordata; class Mammalia; order Carnivora; family Mustelidae; genus Mustela; species Mustela putorius. The sequence continues at coordinate 38,123,052 of NW_025421998.1, forward strand.
AAGCTTCAGACTCTTGGTTTTTGGCTCAGGTCCTGATCTCATGGAGCCCAGTGTGGGGGTGATGTGCTCAGTCCAGAGTCTGCTGGAAGATTCTCTCTCCCTGTCCCTCCCCCCCGACTAGTGCATGCATTCTCCTTCTCTCTCTAAAATAAATAAATAAATCTTTAAACAAAAATAAAAATAAAAAGTAAAACAGCCAGCCCAAAAGACAGACATAGTAGTTACTTAACTGGGAAATAGGTGATGGGGCACCTTGACTTAAGTAAGCCTCTTTCTAATAAAAGTGAGTCACTCTTCCATGGGGCAGTGCATTAGGTAATGGATTGTTACTACTTTTTGCTATTCCTTACCAGATCCATCATTAGAAAGGAAGCACTTTTTCCAGAACAGCAAACCAAGTCCATGCTATAGCAAATGACCTAAGTTCACCAGATGAGCTAACAAGCAAGAACAAATTAGAATCTAACATTCTGCTTTGTTCTGCACAGTGAACACACCACAGCATACACTTCCCCAATTCTGTTAAACATACCACACAGCCATCCTAATAGCTAAGAACCAGGAAAAGGCACAAAGGATTGCCATTAAATATAATCACGATTGTCCTGTAAGCCTGGAGAGAAAGGGTATGAAGGGCCATAAACTAATTGGAAATACACATTTGGTTTGGGGGTTACTTAATCTAAGAGACATGGGCTTTATTAATTTTTTTTAAGATTTCATTATTTTTTTTGATAGAGAGAGATCACAAGTAGGCACAGAGGCAGGCAGAGAGAGAGGGGGAAGCAGGCTCCCCGCTGAGCAGAGAGCCCGATGTGGGGCTCGATCCCAGGACCCTGAGATCATGACCCGAGCCGAAGGCAGAGGCTTAAACCACTGAGCCACCCAGGCGCCCCAAGACATGGGCTTTAAAAAGAAAAAGGTTTTTTCGGTGGGTGGAAATGAGGCTGATTCTTAAAACTAAACTTTAAAAAGACTACATAGCCATAAACTATGTCAAAAACGGTACCGGTTATTTAACATAAATAACATGTATAACACGTACTGAAAAACTCAAAACAGAAAACCCCAGATGAGTCACAGAAATGTTCAAATGCCTATAGCAAAGTGCGTCTCAAAACTCTTGTTTGCACAGCCAAAATAGTCTGCCGAGTTAAGACCATGAAGATGAATGGGGTCTTTGGGTACTATAACTAAGAGGGAAGGAAAGGTCTTTTAAACCAAAATAATTCCAGCAAGTGATGGATCTTCCCATTCTGCAGGGAAGGTTTGAAGAGGACGCCATATGGACATCAGGCCTGGCGCATTGTGTGAACTTGGGCATATACGGACACGCGGGAACAGGGGATTAAAAGGAAAGGCAAGCTACAAACAAATGATTAGACCTGCGGTCCATTCTGTTGTTTTGTTTTGTTTTGTTTTTTAACTATTGTGAATTCCCAAGTTGAAGAAACTCATCACTGAAGTAAAGATAGGGACTCCAGCCCTCCACTCTGCCGAGACTCTCACGAAAGCCTACGATGAAGTTTCCTTTGCCCCCAGCTCTGGCTCAGGGTCAGCCCAGGAGCAGCAGCAGCAGGGGAGTGGGAGGACTGAGAGGGAGGTAGAGTGTTTGTTCCAGGCTTCCTCCCTGCAGGGTCCCCACTGGTTGTCTATGTCCCCCAACCAGAGGCCAGGTTCCCCTCAGGGGACCCTGTCCACACTCAGCTCTGATCTCATTCTACTTTCTGGTAACCACTTCCTGCCTCCCACACGAACTCTGGAGTAATGCATTATCTTCCTTTCATTTCCCTACGTATGCCCACACCTTTGTATACAGGACCCTTATTAAATCTCCTCAAATTACCCAATTTAAATGTACCATCTGTCTCCTGCCTAGATTATGACTAAAATTCCTCCCAAAGTCAAACTCCTTTTTCTCTCTCGTCATTTGGATCATCTATCCACGTCTCTCCTTATATTTGCACATGTAATTGAGATTTATGCTTCCAACCGAGAAACAGCGGGGAATAAGGTCGCCAATCTGATTCATTTTTCAAACTAACCTCTGATGCGGGAGGGTTCTCCGGATCATAGAAGAAGATCTTCATGCCATTGGGATGGCATCCAACCCAAAGGTCCCCTGTCACAGGATCCACAGATATGTTATCCACGAGTGTGTTAAAGTCCAGGGACTTCCAGGTTAAAACAGGGAGAGAAGGAAGGACAGAAAGTGAAAACAATTGAGAGGTGACGGAACAATCTCTCAGGGGAAGCTATCATCTTGTTCTCCTCGGTCTCCACACTGCTGGTTCCAGAGCACAATTCTGCTGCATTTCAATATCACTCAGAGAGTTCCTCTGACTTTCCATCTATATTAGCATTTCATCAGTTTCCAGGACAGAGGAGGGAAGGGGAAAATGCAGAATGGCAAGCAAGACTGTTAGAAGTCAGAGGAAGTCATCTGGACTAACATCTGTGCATAAACCTAAGAAAAAGTTTTAAGTGCTGCATAAAAGAGTTCCTTCTACAAAAACATGTGCAAATGATATTTTTATAAGCATTCAGAAAACAACCAGGAAATGTGGATTCGTTTTGAATGAGCACATTGATGAAATGTAGGCTCCTCTTTAATGGCTAAAATATAGGCTGTACAGCCAGAGAAGAAATGATCACCCAGGGTCTAATTTTTGCCATGGAGTAGGGGAAAAGTTTCTTCTTTGGTTTTCTGATGTTATTTAACTCCCTGTTCTTCTGCTGTTTATTTTCTAAATATAAGTCGCAAGCATGTGATGACTGCACAGATTGCTGTCGAGGCTTTGTACCAGGATCATAAATAATACCAATGATTCTTAATTCCACCATTCATCATCTTGGCTGCCTTCTACTGGGGAGAAATCACATCTATTTGTTTACCTCCAGCTCTCCGTTGGAGAAGTAATATCTACCGTGTACCTCAAACAGAGGCCAGGACACCTCAGCGCCTAGAGACCATGTAATAGCTGCTGGTGACTCACTGCAGAGGCCAGAGTGTGGGCGGGGAGCTGCGGCAAACTGGCGCTGCCCTGCCCTGGGCTCCCTGCTCTAAATGAGACCTCTCCCCGCAAGTCCATGATGGGGCTACAGGGGCCAAGCCCCCCAGCAGAGCCTCCTCCCAGAGCCATCATCCATTCTTTCCCTGGAGACAGGCCAGGTCGGCCAAAGGAGGCAGCCAAGCAGACATCCTCTGGCCAGAATCAGCCCCAGGCCTTCTCTGTCCCCGCAAACACCCATCCATCACAGTGTCAGACAATCTACGTAGATCCCGCCATTTTCTTTAGACAAGGAAAATGTGTGTCTGGGGGCTCTGTGCTGTTTGCTGGCTTTGCGAGGGGTAGCTGTCGATTTCTGAACTGCATGGCGGTTGAAACCCTCCAGAGATGTGAGCTGGGGTGAGAGAAGAGAAGGACACCCAAGCCCGGGGTACCTGTTCATTTGACACACGATTACTGAGTTCCCACCGTGTGCTCCGGAAGCAGCTCAGCTCCCGGAGAGCGGGTACTGGTAAGTGGCAGACCTGTCTCCTGCCCAGGCAGAGCTGACAGTCCCGCAGGGAACCCCTTTTGGGCCCAGCAACTAACTCCTGTCTTGTAGATCTCTAATTCCTAGCAAAACTCACTCACTACAATGCACGCAACGACACATTTCAAGCTTCCACAAAGCCAAGTGGAAGATGGTACATTTCTTGATAAAGGAAACTGAATAAATGATTCTCATTGCAAAAAACTGTGTCCTCTGTTAACAAGTATCCCAATTTTTAGAGAATGGGAAAGCACTGAAGTAGGACTAATTCATTGGCTGTGTCCTGGAATTTTTTTTTTTCTTTTTATGGAGGAGGGGATTATTTTATTGTGGTGAAATACACATAACATGAAATGTGTCATTTTAACCACTTTAAAGGTAAGATTCAGTGGCATTCGTACACTCACAGGGTTTTGCAAGCATTACCCCCAACTATTTCCAGAAACTTTCATCATCCCAAACAGAAACTCTGTACCCAATATCTCCCCATTCCTACCTCCGTGAGCCCCCGGTGACCCCTATTCCAATTTTTGTCTATGAATTTGCTTATTCTAGGACCTCATATAAGTGGAATCACACAATATTTGTCCTTTCGGGTTTGGCTTACTTCACTTAGCATGAGATCCTCAAGGTTCCATCCATGTGGGGGCATGTATTAGGACTGCATTCCTTTTTAAGGCTGAATAATATTCCATTGTCTGTGCATACCACATTTTGACAGGACATAAACCCACCCACACCTCATCGCAAATTCTAAGATCAGTTGCAGCTCATTTATCAAATTTCCTGATGCTCCAAGTATTAATGAATTAACTCGTCTTGATTACCCACTCCTTCAAAAGAAAAAGAATAATGGAGTCACAGAAGTAGACTCAACTGAATTGTTACGTCAGCAGATGGGGCCTTACCTGTTGCCAAAAGTGGAAGCCAAATGTCAAATAGGTCCTTGGCAGGACCAGCGTCTTTACCCTTCTGTGTTGAATATCTATTGGATGGGGCTCCAGTCTTATAAAATTAACATTCAATTTGCAAAAGTAACTATTGTTACAACCACCATTCCTTTTCATTCCGTCAGCCAGTAGGAGTGTGTGAAATTCCATTTTACTTCCGCTAATACCAAATTGGCCACACCGATGATTTTTAATGTCAAACGTGATGCCACGTTGGATGCTGCTTTGAGCTCATTTTCCCGCAGTGAAGCCCCTCACGACAGCACATTGCATGTCCTGATGGGAACCGCCCCGCAGGGCCTGGTGACGGCGCCTCGGGCTGGGGACGGCTGCGGCAAGACAGCCAGGTCCTGTTTGTAAGGGACAGAGGACTACCTTCACCCAGCTCCACTTTCCTGCTTCTTCCTCTTTCCTCTCCTTTGTGTTTTTACTTCTTCTGACCCAAACCTTCAGATCAGATCATAATCGATGGAGGAGGAAGTTAAACCCCTGAATCGTACCCAGCCCCATCGTATTAACCGAACAGGTCTTTGTTGAGTGCCTACTACCTGTTGGGAACTCTTTCGGGAACAAAGAGAAAACACCCTGTCCTTCTGGCACTTAAACCCTAGTGGAAGGGACGGCCGATAGGACAGATAAAATATATAGCATTTCACTTACAAAATGTAAGTAAAATATGTAATATTAGCAATGAATGTTGAAGGGAATTTAAAGCCATCAGGAGAAAAGAAGTGTGTGTGTGTGTGTGTGTGTGTGTGTGTGTGTGTGTGTGTTGGAGGAGGTCATCAAGAGGAAGTGACCCCCAGTTGATCCTCAAGCTGGACCCAAGCATTTGGAGGCTCCTTGACTCCTCCCCTATCTTTGGGATATACATTCTGCCCACTGTTTCCACAGTGGGAGCTGTTCCAAGGACATAGCCTTGAGAGAGTAACATGTTATTGAGACCATCTGGACAGTGTGTGTGGCTGAATCCAGTTAAGACCTCTACGTAAACTTTTAAGATTCTGGTCGGAGGGTGTGTAGATCGACTTGTACCACGGCTGCTCAAGACAAGCCTCATATGTCATTTCTCTTATTAAACCTGCCACCCAGCAATCGGAATGGTCTGCCTTCTTTTTTGATCTCTCCTTGCCCTCTCCGTGTATGGGGACGAGAGACCATTTTCAGATTGCACCCAGGAAGCTCCCCAGACTGCAAGCTAATAATTGGTGAGCCAGCCAGGAGGAGACCAAAGAAAGGGGTTCTAGAAAGGAGGTGTCCTTGGAGGAAACCCCGAGTTGGCCATTGACCTCTGTGTGGGGAAGGGTGACCCCATGGCCAATCCCTAAGGACTACCATGAGCTCACCGATCCCTGCCAGTGCCCACTGATCGCATGCACTACCCAGCCAGAACAAGGAATGAGATCTCACCATTTGTAAAAACATGGCTTGACTTAGAGAATATCATGCTAAGTGAAATAAGTCAGACAGAGAAAGTCAAATACCATATGATTTCACTGATCTGTGGAATCTAAAAAAACTGAACAGATGAACAAAGAAACAAAGGAAACAGTACAGAGAATAAACTGGGGGGTTGCCAGAGGCGAAGGCTGTGGGGGATAGCAAAATAGCTGAAGGAGATGAAGAGGTATAAACTGCAGGTTAAAATAAGTAAGTGACAGATGAAAATATAGTCAATAATACTGTAATACCATTGTATGGTGATAGTGGTGACAGACGGTGATGACATTTGTGATGAGTATGGAGTTGTGTACAGAGTTCTCCAATCACTATGCTGTACACCTGAAGGTAATGTGTCCACTATTTAATAAATACATTAAATTAAAAAAAAAAAAAAAAAGAAAGTGAGAAGAGGTTAGAGAAGGATATGTGGGTGCTCGCTACTCTGTAGCTTTGGGGCTGGCCGACAAAGGGAGAGAACAAATCATCAGCTGAAGACTATGCACACCATGTTGCAAAGTCCCAGCTGCTGAGGATTAAGGTCCGAGTGCTGTGACAAGGTCTGACTGGGAAGCTAAGAGGTGGAATGCCTGGGAAAATGGGGAGGGTGAAGAAGTTGCTGTGAAGGGAACTAAACGCCCCATGCTGTCCAACCCCGGGGACAAAGGAAAGCAAAAGCACCACAATGACCCCAGCCAGCAGGGCAGCCTCCAACGGAGGAAACGTTCATGAAGAGAGAGGGTACTTCCGCTGAGTTTATTGATACAGCTGCCACGTTCCAGCAAAAGACCAGAGCAAGTATTTCAGTGTGGTTAGTACATTTATGGGATGTGGGGGACATGGCATTTCTCTGGGCAGGAAGCAGAGAAAATGAGTGACATCACCACACACTCGGCCCCCCGCTGCACCTGCATAGCACTCAGAGGTTCAAAGTAACACTCCCTTCTGGACTGGATTATCCTAGCCTGCAGGGAGGTTTGGCCCAATGAGGGCCCCTCCCTGGGCATGTGGAACCCTGAAAATCTAGAGAGGAGGTCGGACAACCCTTTGGGAGTTGGGAATGAGATAGGCAATCTCTGCCCCTGGCTTTGAAGGTCCTCATTAGGCCACGTTCACAGCAAGAATGAAACATCCTGTACCCCAGTTCACCACCGACACCTGTTATGGGACCCTCATGTCCATGCTGCGGCCAGTGGCGGGACAAGAAATCTATAGTGCTGGGCAATCTGTTGTCAATTTAGGGAAAACTGACAAATCCTGGGACTGGTACAGGATGTGGGAAAGGCCTGAGACAGAGAGCTCCCCCATAAAACCTAAAGGCTTTCCCAATCAGCTGTCAAGGTCCAGTAAAAACAACCCCGAAACAAATGGGGTTTAATCTCCTTGCTGCAGGGACCTCCCCAGAACAGAGAAACTGACAACCCAACACTGTGTTCACTGGCCTGCGGAAAGCCACAAAACTTGAACAACAATTCAGACCTGTTCCTTCTGCCTCTTACTGTCCCTGATGCCCTGCCGGCTCCAGCAGGAGCCTCAGGAAAACAGTGCTATTTGGGGTGGGTGCCTCCCTAACCCAGGTATAGAGACAGGCCAGGACTGCCTCCAGGTGCGGGCAGGTGGAGATGATCAAAGGCGTCAAGTTGAACTCGCTCTTTGCTGGTCCTCTAGGAGCTCTGGTGGCTGCTAGATCCAAATGCACTCTGACCCATGGTGACCCTCAGTTTTCAGCACCATCAGTGATTACAGAGAGCAAATTACAGAGAGCAAATGGTTACGGTTAAGAAGGTTCTTTGACGGATTTAGTGTTCCTCCCAGTAATATGAGGTTCTTCTCAATGCAATACCAGAGAATCTACGGGGCGTTGATGTCCTACGAGATGGAACTGCAAACCTCTCTCAGGGATCTGACCCTGGATTCTGGTAATCAGACCAGCGCTGAGGGGGAACACGCACCACGAACCAGTACGCCTGCAACCCCTTCAGAAAATGGTAACCGTTAAACAACATAAATTGCTTGGGCGCATAAAGAGATAGGAGACAGTATCCAAGAACACACCGCAGGACATTCTGCAGGCTTTCCTGGAACAGTTGCAAGGGAGAAGATGGGTCATGAGCCCACAGAAAACTCAAGGCCCAGGAACAGCCACAGGCGTTTGCGAGTCATGTGGTTGGGCAAGACATGCGTTCCAGAATGTGATTGATAAGGCGTAAGCTTAACAAGCCCTAAGGACTTGAAAGCGGTGCAAACCTTTGTAGGGATTTGGGGGTTTTGGAGGACTTTCATTCCCCATCTGGCATGATGTCTCTGTCTCTGATACAGACTGATAAAGAAAGGACATGTGTGCAACTGGGAACCAGGGCCACAGGTTCCCTTGGAGAAAGCAAACATACTAGTGAAGGAGATTACAGCCCCGGACATCTCGCAGGCAGGGCTGCTATTTGAGTTAAATGTTAGATGCTATTTGAGTTAGAGTTAGATATGTCTGTGGGCGCTGTGTGGGGATAACAGGAGGACAGAGTACCCCTAGCTTTTGGTCCCAGAGGGGATAGAAACTCCATACACCCCCTAGAGCAAGAGCTCTTAGCCATATATGCAGCACTGCTCCGGAGTGGGGGGAGAGGGTGCTTTCGGGAAGGAAGAGGGCATCAAAGTAAGAACTTCCTTTCCTATCAAGGGGTAGGTTGGGACTATGTTCCATCCACGCATCTCTGCCATGGTTCAAAGCCCAACGTTGACTACCTTCTGATCCGCAGCGTAGGAGCACCCTGCCCACCTGCCCACTGTCTCCAGAAACACAGGCACTACTAGGCTTGGTAGAGAAGGAGACGCATTGCCCTCTCCCCCTCTTTCCATGGCAGTCCTTGCAGCTTGTAGAGTGGGGGATGGATCTAGTCCAGGGAATCCATCCCTCCTCCCCCAAACCGGAGTTGCTCTTCAGCCCAACACTGACACCATCTGGATGGAAGCAGCAAGAATCCGCAGCGGCTCCTGGCCTGAACTCGGGTGGTTTGACTAGTGGTCACTCCAGAGCCCTGACCCTTAACCCTTTGCATTGACCTTTGGACTGTTGTAAAGGGATTAATCCTACAGCTGGAAGGGTGGCAAGCCAAGGGGTGGATGATGGGAATAAGTTCTGGCGCAATCAGGATATGCGGCAAAACATTTGTGCTGGCCCGCAGGGATTTGAGGCTGTCCCCATTGTCCACATCGCAGCTCAGGCAGGGGTGACACCCCCTGGCAATCAGGAAGCCACGTCCTCACTTGGATACAAGCTCTGGCAACATACCCTTTAGGAGATACAGAGAAGAGATGCATAAAAAGAGTAGCCACCCCAGAGCCCCAGTGGGAGGGCATATTTCCAAGGAGGCTCTAGTGTCCTCAAAATAGAGTGACTTGGTCTACACAGCAGTAGCATGCCCAACGTGTTTTAAACAATGACCAAGGCAACAGCCAAGACAACTACCAAAGAAGTCCAAGGCCATCCCCTGAGACTGGCAAAGCCCTGGCCAAACTCATCCAGTAAGCTGTAAATATGAGGAGCCTGTCCTTACCGAACACTGAAATGTCTCTAATAACCAAAGCTGTCCTCCAAAACCGGATGGCCTCGAACACTACTTACCACCTCTTTGCCATTATCCGAACAGAATTCTGTGGGTTCACACCTGGTGAGTGTGCCGGAGTGTCGTCTCTATCAAATCACATGAGGACACAAGTGAACACCTAGAGTGATCTGACCTCAGCTTGGGGGACTCAATAAATCAATCAGTGGTTCGGATCATGGGGCTCTTGGATGAAAAAAAAATTGTCATTGATTTGGGGAATCACTGCAGTAATTTGTGTTTTCCCTAGCACAAACACACTAACTTCGCTGCCTCCGTGCCAGTGGACCCCCCCACCCCCCGACCATCACTGACTGCTCAGGACATGTTGCACAAGAGCTGGGTGTATGAGATCGTAAGAGCTGTCACGAGGGATGGCATGTTGGAGGAGGTCCTTGGGAGGACATGACCTCTGGCTGAACCTCCAGCTGAACTTGGACAACTGAAGGTGTCCCGTCCCCTTCCCTGTCCTTGGAATGTGCATTCTGCCCACTGTGCACACAGTGAGAGCCATTCCAGGAACACGGCCTTGATGGAGTAAGGTGCTGCTGAGCCCCTCTGGACAGTATATGTGACCGAACCCCTATTAAGTGCTCTATATAAACGTTTAAGATTCCAGTGGGCAGGTGCAGAGAGCTAGTCTTCTTGCAGCGCCCAAGACAAGTCAAGTAGCTGAGGGCCCTTGTTTATTGAACCTGCCACCGAGCAATGCAGAGTGGCCTCCCTCCTTCTCGGCCTCTCCTCGCCCTCCGTGTGTGGAGGCAGGGGAAGAGGGCGGCTCGGACTGGACCAGGAAGCCCCTGAGGTTGCAGACTCGCAGTGTGTGTGTAGCTAGGCGGGCAGAGTCGCAAGCCGAGATGAGGTAGCCAGGAAAGGCCTCGCTGAGGTGACATTCTAGAGGAAACTGGAAAGGTATGAAGAAGAGAGCCACAGAGAGCTGGAGGAAGATGATCAGAGCAGAGGGAACTTGAGTGCGCCACCGGAGGTGGGTCCCCACCTGGTGAGCTCAGGGACACCAAGCAGGGGGAAGCGCCAGAGACAAAGGGGGCGAAGTGATGGGCGTCAGGGGTGCGGAGTGGCCGCTGGGAGTCCTTGATACTTTATTGGGTTTTTTATTATGTTTTCACGATGTTTAACTATCGTGGAGAGCGCCGTCATCGGAACTACTACCAGTTGAGGTGATTTCTGGGCTGTTTCATCAACATGGAGGAAAACATGGAAGGGTGGGAGAGAGGGGAAGGAGCGGGGGGGGGGGGGAGGCCAGAGGAAGGGAGCAAAAGAGGAAGGGACGGGAAACTAAGCCGTGAGAATTCATTAGGGCAGAAAGAATCCAAGTTTCATAGGTGAGATACTGGGCTTGCTCCTCCCCACTCTGCCGCTGAACCAAAGTGAACAACAAACACACACGATGCTGTTGACTCTTAATAAAGAAGTGAAAAATTGGTTCTCACCCGCTCCAATTAGACAATCCTTTTTTGCTCACTTTTAATTTCACAAATCAATTAGAATCTAATTATCACTCTGCAAACTTATAGTGTTAATACATCTTACCTTCAATGGAGTTAAAGTCCAATTAGCGTGTTTTTCATACACATGAATCTTATGAGCCAGCAATTCAGATATATAGACATACCTTCAAAGAAGAAAGAACTACATCAAAGCACTTGAAGTAATACGGCTCAGAAGGTTATGGTGAAGCTGGGAGAACTCTTCTTAGGAGAGAACTCTGCTTAGAGACAGGAAAATGCAATCCCTCTCAAAGCACACCCAATTGTAAAAAAAATAAAACAAAACAGAAACCCAACTCAATGAGTTTACAATGTACAATGGAGTTTTCATTTCTGAAAAGTTACTTCCTAAGGTAGGAACCTAGTTGTCCCTGATCAGGAGGGAAGAAACGCAGCCCTAGTACCAGCTCTAAATATCTGGGTGTAAAATGTTGTTACACCACTTCTCTTCGCTGGTCAACATGGCGACAATCCCCAGGTTCTGCCTCTCAGAGGACAGTGAGTTCTCTCGGGCAGGCTGCAGGAAAGCCCTTTGGCAACCAGGCCCTTGTTTTAGGCCAGAGAAAGTATGAGAGGAGACAAGATGCTTGGCCGAGAGAAACCTTCCCCCACTCTTACCCTGAGCCGGGTTCTGACCCTGCGCATTTAGTATTTTGAAGGCAGGGCATCCCAGAACAAAGAGAGAAATGACTATGTATTATCTGCTACTTTGTAAAACCAGGCAATGCTATAAATAACTGAAAACTGAACTGTTTCCTCTAATCATGTTACCAACTCCTGAAATCCCTGATGACAGAAGATGACGAAGGGTATGTAGGACTGCATACATGGCTTTTGTAGACAGACTAATGTTACCCAAAGTGTGGTCCCCAGACCAGGGTTTCTCTGTGAATCATTTGTTTCAGGGTCATCATCAAATAATAATGTAAATCAACTACACCATGAGGAACACTCCCTCGATAAACGGACTCTTCGCCTTCAGTAACACTTTCTTGATGGAGAAAGAAGTGTCTTGATTTACACTTTGGTGCAGGCTCTTTATCTTGTCACAAACAGCACAGCTGAGATATATAACTACATGCAGTTCATCTTATTACGCCCTCAAAACGCTTCCCTCAAAGCAAAGTTGTTTAGAAATGCTGAATGTTTATCCCAGTTTCCCTTCTTAATGCATACATCCCTCCCCGCAAACTTAGAAGAATATGCTTACACAAAATAGAAAATTTTGACTTGACATTTTATCCCCCGAAAAATTAAGATATTTTAAGATTCTTCCTAATTTCCTTTTACCAGGATGACACGTTAGAGCATATCATGTAGTTTAGAAAATGAGTCCGTTCTAAAGAGAGCTAACGAGAATCTGGGGAAACGCGTGATAAACAGTTCACATACTTGCCGTCAGGTGAAATGTTGATTCCGTTAGCAAGATCAAATCCATCTGCCATCACTCGAACTTCATTTGGGCTATAGTAAACAACGTAAGACCACGCTAAACCCAAGTAGAGCTCCCAGGATCTCAAGTAGGGGTCAACAAAATAGTGGTCATTTGTGGCATAAAAGTGCTCAGGTCCCACAGCAACAATATCATTCAAACTGCAAATTGAAACACACATACAGGGTATATCCAGGTGAAGGTGTTATACATTACAGGAGTAGGCATTGATTAGCATTCAGTAATGGCTGTTCCCAAAATCAAGACATAGGATGAAGTTTTCACTCCAGTCTTTATGTCACAGAATTAATATGACATCAATCCCACCTATATGATCTTCAAAGACAATATTTACTCTAAAAAAAAAAAAAACCCTAAAAGGTTACTATAGCAATGTAACATAAAAATCCTATTAACTATATCGGAAAAATAGTGTGATGGGTTATGAGTGTGTGTGTGTGTGTGTGTGTGTGTGTGTGTGTAGATAGATATACTAAAATCAGCAGACATTAAATTAGGCCAGGAATCATTATCAGGGCAAAATGCATTTATGTTCGTTCATACAGAAGTCACTCTCATATAGAATAGCCTAGGCTATCATCACGCGGAGGGAGGGAAAAACCACTGACAATCTTGAGATTTGCATTTTAGTAAAAGCTCTACCACGATTAGTTGTGCAATTTAGGTAAAATTAATCATTTTGCACGTCAGGGCCTCAGTTTCCTTATCTGTAAAAGGAGGATGAGCTGGACAGCTCTATCTCTCCATCTTAAAAGGTCACTTCTGGCCTTAAATTTTCACGATGCTGAACTGAGGAAAATGTCTGCAAGCAAGAATGCTCAGAAGCGGGATGCTATGGCATATTTTCTTTCTGATTTTGATTCTCTCTCCGTTACTGAAAATCTAAGATATATGAGTCTATTTTTCTGCTTTAATAGGTACAACAGTGAACACATAAGTGAGTCATTCTCTGCTGATGAGGTGACAGAAGTTCCCCAGGGCTATTATCTGGGAGAGAATTATCTCCGCTCCATTGCAGAGGGCGTAATGGCTAGCACAGCGGCTCTGACGCAGCTCTGGGCTCCTGGGCCAGTTAGATAAGCACCCAGAGTCTCAGTTTTCTCATCTGTAAAGAGAGGTTAAACAATTTTCCCAAAGTCATGCAGCTCATTAATATAAGACTAAGGGTCAGAATCTTAATCTGTGGAGTCTCACTGGAAATCGCAATAAGGCAATGCCTGTTGTGGGCTTTGTAGAATGCCTGCCACTCGCTGAACCCCTCCATCAATGATGACCACTAACTACCACGACATGAGAAGAAAGGTCTAGGAATTTAGGATTAGTGTGTATAGGATCCAGGCATAAATCTCTCTCTCTCTCTCTCTCTTCCCTCTCTCGTTTTTCCCCCTCTCTTTTTTAAAAGTAAATTTCCAAAGTGAGCATACTTTACAAATCATGGGCCCGTTTTTTGTAAAAAAGAACAGAGAAGAATATTGCAGAGTAATTGCTTTGAGATCTGATAGACCCCATTTGAATGCGGACATTGCTTGTTATTGTCTATGGGGCCACAGCCTGTCACTGAAACCTACACCGCAGTTTCCTCTCTGAACCTTGTGAGGTTAGGGTAGATGAAGTGAAAGAAGGAATATCAAGACCTTGGCACTGTGTCTGGCCTATAGAAGATGATCAGTTATGACCTTTGTGTTATCATTAATGACATACTTCAATTGTGATAGATTAGTAACAGGAATATTAACGCTATAAGCAAAGCATAAACAGTCATTAAATACAAAGCAGAAAACACACGTGGCCTAGTCCTTCAGTTAGTTGGGAGACCAGAATTTTAGTTACTTGTGGCACCCCGGTTTTTCATTTGGTTCTATGTTGCCAAAGACACGTATTTTTGCAGTTGGCCCAGGAAAAAAATACTCTAACCCTGGGAATCTGGACAAATCTGAGACTTCCAAGACTAACTGTGAAATAAACAAAGTAAGCTTTCACTATTTCAGACTGGCTCAGAGCAGCAGCTTCAGCCTCAAGTCAGCAGGGTTTGAATTCCAGCTCTGCTGTTTTGCTGATGGTATTCTCTGGGGCAAGTTAAATACTCCAAATGCCCTACAATAATAACACCTAATTAAGATGGTATTTGTAGAAAGATAATAAAGTAATCGGTTTAAATTGGTTATTATAGCCCTAACTTATAGTTAAAACTCATTGTTACTATCATAATTATTGCAATTATTATTAGCCCAGCTTCTCTATTTTAGATACTTTTCCCTAATTTAAATCTGGGTATGTGGCACATTCACCAGACATTCAGTATCCTTATTCTCTTTCCAAAATACATTTTTTGAAAGAATGTATAAATAAACTGTTGCACCAAAAGCTGTTCTCTGAATTTGCACTCATCTTAGGGACACAGAAAAAGACTTGGGCCATGTGGTTCCTACACAGCTACTAATTAGCTGATTGACCTTCATCCAGTAACTCAATTTCTCTCCAGTTGCAGTTTCCTTGTCTTCAGAACCACCAGGTAAGAAAAGAGAGGAGGGGGATCCTGGAAACACTGTGTGCCAGGCCCTCTGCTAGGTCCCCACATGTAAATAACACACCTTTTAAGAAAAATCTAGATTTACGGATACTGAGGTAGTCAAGTACTATCTGCTAATCATTCAAATAAAGGTTGGGATTCTAGACAATCTCAAGATTCGAGGATAAAGACAGTTTGGAAAGACTGTGTCAGACTTTTGTTCCAAATCCATCACAAGCCTCACAAACCAAATCTTAAGGCAAGTGAGGAGGTTGATTTGGGCTTGGGTTGACTGGGATCAGGGATACCCTGGGTTTTTTCTTTTTCCTTATGTTACATTGTCAAGAAACTTAAGATTGGAGCTGAGTGTGAACCACAGATCTGTTACTCCATATATCATGTGCCCAAAGAGCAGGAGGGGTAGGGCGGGGAGGTCTTAGAGATACCAGATTGCAGTCTCCCCTGGGTATATGTTTCTAATTCATAGAAATATCAAAGATTTAATTTTTTAATACAAGAAGAAATAAATGAATAAAGAAGAAAGCTCATGATGTAGGAATTGTCTGTGAAATTGGTGTGGGTTTGAAATACAAAGACTGGTTTTGGAGAAGAACAGAGTTACGTCTTAATAACAGCTTGAAGGCCATTCTGAGCCTGGGAGCCATAATTCAGCACCCAGCCAGCCTGGGAAGTGAAAGAGGAAGAGAAAGGGTCTCTCTCAGAGATCTGAATCCTCAAAAGTATCTGCAGAAGAACATTTGGAAGTGTTTGTGATGATTAGAAAGGAGAGTCAACCAGCCATTATCTGCCCCTCCCATTCTGGCTGGAAGGAAAAACCAGCGGTGAATTAACCACCCACTGGTGTTAAAGGGAAATAGAAATATGGTATATCTCAATACTTAGGCAGAAGTTTGTGTTTGATGGTTTTCAGATGCAAAAGTGATTTTTCTTCTTCTTGAAATTTGAACAACTCAACTGTGGACTTAAAATCTGGATGGTTCACCACCAGCAGGTACACGGTATTATCTGAGAAGAGATTAAAAACAAAAATCGAAACATTAACTGAGCTCTCAGCTGTCAGCCCTGTCTCCGAAGAGCAATTTCAACCCACCTCCAACTAGTACTTAGGGTGTCAGGCAGATGGAATATTTTCATGTCCTTGTAGAGAGAAGCACTTGTGATTGCTTCAAAGAAAAAATGGCTAAAGGAAGGACTAGTGACAGTCTCTAAACACCTCCAAACACCACAGGGGGGAGAAAGATTCTCAACTTAAGAATGAGCAAGGCTTGATGCTAAAACTCCAAAGAGCTTGTTAAGCTTTCTATTGCAAATGGTCTCAGCAAGACGCACAGTTGAGATAAAAGAGATAGCTGGTGTGGAAAACACCAACGGGAGAAGGTGTGCTGAGATATAACTCACACAGTGTAAAATGATAAATTCCATAAAAAGAACACCTGAGAGATGCTATCAAAGAGGAGGCAGCTTCCGTGAATCAGTCCCGCTTTAAGACATAAAAGAGATCAATCTAAGTGGTCAAGATGGTGTGATTAGAGTTGGCAAGTGAAGTTAGATTATTACAGTCTTGCCTTAAGAAGCAGCAAGTCTTTGGAAACCTTTGATGTGACCAAATTGGTACTGAAAGAAAAACAGTGCAAAGTTTAGTAGGTTGAGTGGAAGAGATTTAAACAGAGAAGCCAACCAGGAGGCTCCTGGTAGTTAGACCATTGGATAAACAAGTG
This sequence comes from Mustela putorius furo, assembly GCF_011764305.1. Classification (NCBI taxonomy): domain Eukaryota; kingdom Metazoa; phylum Chordata; class Mammalia; order Carnivora; family Mustelidae; genus Mustela; species Mustela putorius. The sequence goes on from NW_025421998.1 coordinate 38,139,790, forward strand.
TTTATTTTAGTTGGTATTAAGTGCTACAAAGGGAAAATAAGACTAGATAAAAGAATGGCCATCAGGGAAGTTCTGAAGTGATGTTAAAGCAGAAACCTAAATGATATAGGAGACCAAATCACGTAAGTATCTGGAGAAAGAGCATTCCCAGGTGAGGGAAGAGAATGTGCAAAGGGCCTGAGGCAGGACCTTATCTCTTAATAGTGAGGTTGTGGATGGAGTAGATGGAGTGAAAGAAAAAAGTGGGAAGCCTGCAGCCATAAAAGTAGGTAGCCAAGGCCAGTCTTGTTAGGGCTCAGGGTAAGGACCCAGGGCTTACTTACTGGGGCCTTAGAGACAAGGGGTAACATGACCTTACACTAACAGCAGTATTCCAGGTGTAGGGAGAGAAGAGACAGGGCCAGAAGGATGGCGTTGACAAGAAGTGACAGGAAGTATCAAAAGTCCCTAATGATGGCTGAGGAATGGGGAAGTCAGAAATCAAACACTGAAGTGAGCACTGAAACCCAGCTTCATATTCTGTGTGGCAGATTTTACCTCTAGGCATTTATCCTAAGGAAATGCTCAACAGAAGATATATACACAGGAATGGTTATTTTGGCACTGTTCACGATGAACATAAAGGCAGAAACAGGCTGACTATCCATCAGCAGAAGAGCTATATTGCTGCACTCCCAGGCATCTGAATCCTGAACAGGGGAGGAATCCATTGCAGGGGAGCTCTAAATGCACGTCATAGACAGGAGTCCATAATGCAATATCAAATGTGGAAGCACTTTATAGAAGGGTTTGGGTAATACGACTCCCTTTTATTTTTAAAAGCATACACGTACCCAACAGTATATTTCTTTGCACGTAATGTTTGCAAAATAAAATACAATGTTGCTATGTGGGTGGAGAGATCACTGAAAGGGGCCTATATATGTATACAGAGAAGAGACATCATATGGGGTAGGAAGGTAAAGAAGGAAAGATAAAAGGATGGAAAATCAGCTTTCAACCTGTTGAGTTTAAAGCAGCTATAGGAGAGGAACTCAAATAGAATAATCTAGTCAGTTTGAGGGAATGGAATGCCCGATTAATGGAATTCTCCCCGAAAGCAGGAACAGTTAGCAGGTGTGACTTGGTTGAACTGTCTGAACTAGAGCAAATGAAGAGGAGATAAAAGATCAGTGTTTTGGGGAATGTTCAGAAAATTTGAAATGCGTGACAACACAATGAATGAATGGGGGCGGGGTGGGTGGGTATCGCGGTAGGATCAGAACTAAGCTCGATAAGTATATTGGGGTATTGGGGAGAAGCACTTGAAGGAGAAAGTGGTCAACAGCATAAATGAGGTGGAGGAAGGAGGGAAGGGAGGAAGGGAGATAGGCGACCTGGGAGAGAGAAGGCCTGTCAGTGAGGACGTTGCTGACAACTTTCAAGGCAGCGGTTTTAGTCGCCCACAATGGGGAAATTCTGGAAGAAAGGTGGTCGGGAGGACTGTCAGCTGAGGAGAGGGAGGCCGCGACCGACAGAGGGGTTTCTCAACCGTAGCTTTACATTTTATCACCTGGAGAACTTTTAACAAGTCCTACCACCCAGGCCTGCCTCAGACTGACGGAGTCAGAATATTTGGCACTGGGGTCTGGTCATTAGGCTCTTTAAAACTCCCCGCTGTTAAAACCAACAAACCAATTCAGTGAAGTTGCAGGATACAAAATCAATACACAAAAGAGAAATAATATAATCCCATTTACAAGTGCATCAAAAAGAATAAATTATTTAAGAAAAAAGTTAAGCAAGGAAGGGAAAGACCTATATATTGAAAACTGTAAGACATTAGTGAAAGAAACTGAAGAAGACACAAACAAATGGAGAGCTACTCCGTGCTCATGGATGGGAAGAATGAACATTAAAATGTCAAAACAGCAATCAACACAGTCAGGGCAATCCCTATCAGAATTCTGATGCCATTTCTCACGGAGATAGAACATACACCCTTGAAGCTTGTATGAAACTACAAAAAACAAACAAACAAACAAAACAAAACAAAACAAAAAACCCAAAGCCAAAGCAATCATGAAAAGAAGAGCAAGGCTGGAGGCATCATACTCCCTGATTTCTAACTATATTACAAAGCTATAGTAATTCAAACTGTGCTACTGGCATAAAAACAGACACATACTTCAGTGGAACAGAACAGAGAGCCCAGAAATAAACCTACACATATATGGTCAATTGATTTATGACAAATGAGCCAAGAATATAGAATATACCATGGAGAGAGGATGGTCTCTTCAATAAATCACATTGGGAAAACTGGACAGCCACACACAAAAGAATGAAACTTGACCATTATCTTAACACCATACACAGAAGTTAACTCAAAACAGATTAAAGACTTGAATAGAAAACCTGAAACCATAAAACTCCTAGAAAAAAACATAGGCAATAAGTTATTTGGCACAGATCTTGGCAATGTTTCTTTTAAACTGGACACCAAAAGCAAAAGCAACGAAAGCAAAAATAAACAAGTAGAACTATATCAAATTAAAAATCTTCTGGGGGTGCCTGGATGGCTCAGTGGGTTAAAGCCTCTGCCTTCAGCTCAGGTCATGATCCGGGGGTCCTGGGATCAGGCTCCGCATTGGGCTCTCTGCTCTGCAGGGAGCCTGCCTCCCATCCTCTCTCTGCCTGCCACTCTGCCTACCTGTGATCTCTGTCAAATAAAAAAATTAAATTCTTGAAAAAAAAAAAGTTTCTGTACAGCAAAGGAAGCCATCAACAAAATGGAAAAGCAACCTACTGAATGGAAAGGGATATTTGCAAATCATGTATCTGATAAGGAACCAATATCCAAAATATATGAAAAATTGATTTAACTCAAGAGCAAAAGCAAACAAATAAATACTCTGATTTTAAATTGGGCAGAAGAGGTATGTATGGATGGTTCAGCCTATTAAGTGACCAACTTTTGATTTCGGCTCAGGTCACGACCTCGGGGTCCTAGACTAGAGCCCTGTGTTGAGCTCCATGCTCAGCAAAGAGTCTGATTGAGGATTTTTCTCTCCCTCCCTCTGCCCCTACCCCCACTCATGTTCAATCTCTCTCTCAAAGAAATAAATAAGTAAATTTTTAAAAGATTTTATTTATTTCTTTGAGAGAAAGGGAGAGAGAGAGAGAGAGAGAGAGAGCACAAGCAGGGGGAGGGGCAGAGGAAGAAGGAGAAGCAGGCTCCCCACTGAGCAGGGACCCCCCACCCCATGCAAAGCTCCACCCCAGGACCCTGGGATCATGACCTGAGATGAAGACAGCTGCTTAACCAAATGAGCTACCCAGGTACCCCAATAAATAAATCTTAAAAAAATAAAATAAAATAGGCAGAGAATCTGAATAAGATATTTTTCCAAAGAAGACAGGGATAGTCAATAGCAACAAGAAAAGATGCTCAACATCATTAATCATCCAGGGAATACAAATCAAAACAATAACGAGATACCATCTCACTCTTGTTAGAATGTCTATTATCAAAAAGACCAAAATAACAAGTGTTGGTGAGGATGTGGTGGAAAAGGAACCCTTGTGCACTCTTCTTGGGAATGCAAACTGGTGTAACCACTCTGGAAAACACTGTGGAGTTTTCTTGAAGAATTTAAAGAGATAACTACCATACAGCCCAAGAATTCCATTCTGGGTATTGATCTAAAAAAACCCAAAACACTACCTTGAAAACATATATGCTCCCCCATGTCCACGGCAGCATTATTTATAGTAGTCACGACATGGAAACAATGTCAGTGTCCATCAATGATGAACACACACACACACAGACACACACACAAATATTATTCACCCATAAAAAAGGAACAAAAAATCCTGCCTTTTGTGACAACATGGATGGACCTTAAGGGCACCATGCTAAACTAAAGCATGTGATCTCTTTTATATGTACAATTAAAACCTAAAAAGCGCAATGCAAAGTTCATGGATTGGTGGTTGCCAGAGGTAGGGAGAGAAGGACAGGAGAAACAAGGGGTCAAAAGGTAAAAAGAAAATAAATGCAGTTGGTGTCAGATCCTGCAGGGTTTTCTGTGTGCAGTGGGGGTTCAGGACTCACGTGGAGACCCAGGAAACGGCTGCATATAAAAAGGAGGAAATGGAAAGACAGCATGAGGGATGGGGGCGATATGTTAATAGCTTTGAAATGTGGAGAAGTAGTTTGAAGACAAAACAAAGGTACCAGTGGGCAGAAAGGCCTGGAAGGTGACAGAGCTGAGAGAAAACTGATCACAGTGACTTTCTGTCAGTGGATCTCTGGGTTGCTGATGACTTCCATTAGAAAAATCCATCCCTGTAAATTTCTGGATCTGGAAAATTGTTTAAAATGGAAAACCTCTAGTGATCAGGGCGAAATATTATTGCTATCGTCATTATAGGGATAATGTGAATGCCAGTATTTTAAAAAGTAAATGCATTACAAATCTTAAGTATTTAAGTGTTCTCAAGCATCAGAGGGGTTAAAATATTATATTTCATTAACATAGGGGATATGTTTAACAGAAGAGTAACATTAATCATGATTATACTGTAGTTGAATGAGAGGAAATATTCACTAACATTTTTTAAATTTTAGTTTTGTTTTTCATGAACATTAAATAGTGTTACCTTCATCTGTGAATGTGCTAATCCCATGAGGGTTAAATGAAGACTGATCAAAGTTACTTCCAATGACCCTCAGTTCTAACACTGTTGGATCTTCTTCATTCAGGTCCATTAGAAGAATTTTGCCAGGTTGATCAGGTGCAAAGCTCTTTATTCCAGGATATTTTAATCCCTTATAAAACATGAAGAAAAAAAAAAAAGGCACATTACACCTACTCCAAAAGCTGATCGAGGTGGTAGACGGTACCTGGGTTCCTACTGTCTGCTTCGAGTCACAGGGCCACACGGGAAGCCTCTTGGTTGGCTTGTGCAATAGGCCCATGAGGGCTTCTGGAATTCAGAGGCTGCACCAGGCCACTCCACACAACACACTGGCTTGGACACTTTCCATGACAGCAAAGCCATGTGTGTCCCATACCACAGCTCCAAAATCATGAGTAAGGTAAAAAATGGAGAAATAGATCAAACGGGAAATTGCTAATGGGCTTCAGTCATACAGGCAAGGAATACTGATAGAACACGGGCTTTTAGAACGTCTCCTGGCAGGTTCCTTGGAAGCATCTCAGGGACAGAGTTTTAGGGGATGTCTAGTGAATCCAGAAATAACTTCTTTCTTAGCCTTCAATTAGAGCAACAAAGCTGGGTTGTTTTGTTTTGTTTTTTTGATGTTGGTGTCCCATATAGATTTTGCTTAGAATATGTTATTCTGTTGCTTTTAAAAGGGGGGGATTGCAAGACACTGCCGGAGAGGATGACTTGTCCTCCAACTTCATAGGAGAAAACTGGACTAAATAAATTACAACAGGCAGCGAAAGGAGTTGACTTCTTTTGTTTTGAGCTATGTCACTACCACAGTGGTCTGTATGCAGAAGAGGTTCAATAAATATGGTGGCTTTACTCTTCAAAGTGTGGAAATTGTGGGATGGCCTATCAATAATTTTAGATTAAAGGGATCATTTTGAAAAGTGTAAAAGAAAAAAGTAAAATTAAAATGACATGTGAAGGGGTATATATAAAAAAAAATACACCTAATTCAGTAAATATTTGACTCTGCCACTTAAATCCTTCCAGTGATAGACCATTGATGGAAAGCCATTCTTGAATTCATTGGACTCACAATTTGCCACAATGGAAGATGAAGTAATATTCAAGTTCAGTGTACACACAGGAGTACAAATATGCATAGAAGGCATACGGCAATAATTTTAACACCAGTGTAGGACATATATACACTTTGCTTTTTGAGCCATATGGCTGCTTATTTTATTTGAAGGTGAGTGTTGGTAAATAGCAAGCTTAAACAAGACTTGAGCTGTTGGATCTAGAAAATGGTGTAGAGCACTGTAAAAGAAGAAAAACACTTACAGAACTAATGAAAGCCAGCCCATTAGGAAGAATCTCCAAGTCTTCAGAGCCAGTTTCTGCCAGAGAAGAGAATACTGAATACAGATTGTTACAGACCATTACAGAGAGCTGTGATCGTTTTCTTTATTGCTCTTAACTGGAAAATGGGGCTACATATTTAGTTCTTATCTAATAGATTCAGAATAGTTAACTCTTTTTTTTAAAGATTTTATTTATTTATTTGACAGACAGAGATCACAAGTAGGCAGAGAGGCAGGCAGAGAGAGAGAAGGAAGCAGGCTCCCTGCTGAGCAGAGAGCCCGATGCAGGGCTCCATCCCAGGACCCTGAGATCATGACCTGAGCCCAAGGCAGAGGCCTTAACCCACTGAGCCACCCAGGCGCCCACAGAATAATTAACTCTTACATTTACTTATTCAAATTGACTAATATGATTCCATAAAAATTAGAAGATGTTGATATAATTATGTATAATTAAAATTTACTTTTAATATGTATTTTTTAAATTCATGGACTAGAACTTTTTCCTCAGAGTCTGAAATGTCTTACATAAAGTTCATGGAAATTCACAAAATTTATAAAAGGGACAATAATTTGAAAACAGCTTGCTGTTTTGTTAAAGACACAGTTTAAACTACCAATACCTATTAATTCCAAATCCAATAAATTCTTTGAGAACCATATTGGAAACATAGGCAGATTCCAAACGCTTCAGGTAAAATGAGGATACATTTCATATGCAAGATACACATCTACTATTAATTATAGCCATCAGTAAAGTACCACCAAGTTAATTATACTTTACATGTACATTTTAAAAATCTCAATCAACCTAGAGACAAAGGAGATTTTTGATTTTATATTGATACTCTTAGTGGAGATGTTTGTTTTTCAAATATCAAGTGATATCTAATATCAATATCATTTATTTTCTAGAGAAAGATTGCACTGTAAGATAGCTGGCTAACCTTATTGATGTGACTGAGTAAGTCATATGGTCTAGCCTTTCCAACCTTAGTCAACAGAGATAAATAATTCTAAACATAGCAAAACAAAACATAACAAAAGTGTGGATCTGAAACAAATTGTCCTCAAATAACAAAGGTGGTTGGTGGAAACTAGATGGGAACTTGAGCTCTGTGACACTCCCTGTTGGATGCCTACCAGTTGCTATTCCCTTAGCCTTTTATCTTTGCTGACGGGGCTTGCCTTCCACAACGGAAGCCCAATAATTACTTTCCCAGCTTCCTTTGCAGCTAGGGCACCAGCCTGTTGTCCATCTCTGACTAATGAGATCTGAGGGGAAATCTGCTGAGAACTTCTGGGAAAAAATATTCCTCCCCAATATTTAAAAGAGAGATGGATGAGGGAAAGCCTTGTGGTAACTGCCAAGGTGTGTAAGAGCTTTTTAAAATTTGTCCCTTTACTCACTGCTTTTTCTCCATCCCCTGTCCCTCTCCTGGGATGTCGTCAGGTTATATTACTGTAAAATCGAACACTGTTCCCACTACTGTTTTTGCTAAACTGACCAAACAAAAGCAAACTATGAAAAATCATCAATACTTTGGCCATATGTTAGTGAAGTCAAAAGTTGAGTACATTGGTATTTATAATTAACTACTAACATCACTCTCTACTGGTTTGTGGTTCTTTTTTTTTTGAACAAAATTAAACAGGTGTATTAATCAAATCAGTAGCAAGATAATACTGCAAGTTTCAACAAGTTTCGATGAGATACTTCTTTCCCTTTCATACTTACCTATTCCTTTAACTAAATTACAGTTAGGAAGTTCAACCGGTGTTATTTCTCGGAAGGCATTAAGTCGTGTTCTGGGGGAGAAAAAAAAAAGAATAAAACTATTCAGAAATTACAACTAAGTTGCAAAAGTTAGCTGCCAATAAAGTTCTCCTCAGTAATTCACACTTTGCCCGAGTTTCAAGCCCGGGGTGAGCTGTCCCTGGAGTCTGAGTGATTCTACCAGACGAGGCCAGAGGAAGACCTGTGGGGCTTCATGGGTACATTCAGTATTTATTTAGCCGAGGTGAACTGATCCACAGAGGAAACACATCGTGTCCTCTCCAGAGCTCTGCGCACTTTGGCAGGAATAGGGACTATTTCATCAGCTGCGTAAGGAGTCCTATGTGGAAATTTGGGTTAAACAGCAACATGGTTCCAATTTACTCCATTGATGTTTTAGGGCTGCTGACAGATGGGCCTCCTACCCATCTGCCCAATCTGGCTCCAAAGCCGGACTGGGCATCTGCTTTGGGGTGTGTCCCTTGAAAAACACAGGTGTGCTTAAAGGATTTATAACTTCAGAAAATCATACCCAAGACCAGCATATTAAAAGACATCTCTCTCTCTCTCTCTCTCACACACACACACAAGCAACTTATTAAATCTGAGTGCATAAACATCCCAGAGAACATCAGAGCAAAGGACAAAGGCAAAAAGGACACATGTGGGAAAGATGCATCCCCTGGTTCCCTGAGCAGAGCCAGACTGCGGCTGAGGCATTTAAAAGAACTTGTCCACAATATCAGCATGGCCAAGAGATTTAAGCAATCAACAATTGTTTTTTGTTTGTTTGTTTGTTTGTTCGTTTTTTTTGAGAACTAATGATACAGTACGGTCTTAGTGAGTAGCAACGATTATCCAAGAATGCCCAGAAATCTTATTTGGCTGAAGATAGGCTGAGAAAGTCTTCACTTGCCTTACTAATAATTTAGTCTCACATAGGAAGAGGTTGGGCTAGGGGACACTCTGGATAAAATTCTTGAGATGGTATAAAATGATAGGAATTTAGGGTGCCCCACCTTTTATCCAGAAAAAAATGCAACATGTTCCTATGGCCATGGAACTGGCCAACAATTCCACCTTTGGAGAGGGTCTGACCCAAGGGGCTGGGAGAAGGGTCTAGCCATCAGCTTTGTTCATCATTGTTAACAGGATAAACCAGAGTTTATCCTGAAGCACAACCAGAGTGGAGAGCCTCAAGGCCAGGTGCTAGAGCTCCAGACATGAACCATTAGCTGAGGAAGGCCTAGCCTGTGAGCAGAGGGTGGTTCCCTGACTGATGAACTTGAATTTACAAAGGAGACTTCAAGGGAAAGTTGGAATCTGTCCCCGTGACCTGAGAAGCTAACAAGTATTTAAAGAAATAGGAATCTGATATTATAATTACAAAAGTTCACAATAAAGAAATAAAAGGGAAAACGATGAAGGATTTTTCATTAGGAAAAACATTTTGAATGGTCAAATACACACACACACACACACACACAAACACACACGCCCTAAAACAGGTTCACAAAAGACTACTCATCCTAATACATATAATACATTCTTAACTTTTCTATTCAATTCTATTTCATTCATTTAAAAATGCTGGCCACAATCTACTAAATTTGATTTGTGAACCACCATTTTGAAAAACACTGGTCTAGGGAAACCTCAGTGAATACCTGTAAAGTGCCCCCAAGGGAGTCAAAGGACAGCACAAAAGATGTTAAAGTTGCAGGTCCCATTGGAAAGATTCAATAATGTGAAATCACGGACTGGGCCAAGACTTGTGAGAAATACCAAGGATAGGCAAATTAGCTTTTCTTGGAGCGAAAGGCACAGGGGAAGTACTGTCCCATAGCCTGGTCATGAAACCCATCAAGTCTGATGGGATCACAGAAGACAGTGAGAAGCAGAGCCCACCAGCCCCTATCCCGATTCAGACTTCTCTCTCATGGAAGGCAATCTCTGACCAGGAAAAGGTAGAATAATCACAGTCAACGGGAGCCTAGGATAGCTAAGGAGGCATGAAATCAGCACTCAGTTGCTTCGAGTTCAAATCTGTGGCCACAAAACAAGTCATGTCTTAACAGAATAATCATCACTACTGTAGCCCAGGTACTGTATCACTCTTATTTAACCTTCAAACCCCTCCCTGAGGTATTATTTCCCCGATTTTATGGATGACTAAGTTTAAGGGGCTTTGCAAATCCACGAGCTTATGAAGTGACTGAGTTGGGATTGGAACCCAAGCGTGAAGGTAGAGCTCACATTGGGTCCTCTGCTCCAAATGCACGGAGAACGCTGCTTAAAACCAGGGGGAGCATCAGAAAATAATTCCGCCCACGTTAGTATAATCCAGCTCATATTTTTCTATCTTAATCCCAATTATTTCTTGATAATTGGCTTGATCAAGGGCTTGATTAAATCCAAATGCTCCATATTTAAGGGATAAAATTCAATGTCTGCGATGTGTTCTGATTCACAGGCCTCTGAAGTCTGGCCAGAAATCGCACAGTCCCTGCTGGGAATTATTTTTCACAAATACCTGCTTGCTTCTCACAGAAGAAAGTGAGGATCTTTAGTTTAGTTGAGAGGATCTTTCGCATGAGGAAATCCACTCTGGAACTTTCCTTGGGGCCATATACAGCCTTCTCCGTCTACTTTCTGCCACTCTACACTCCTTATTCCTCCAATATTCCTTACTGGGATCTACTGGGTGCCAAGCGCTATGCTAAGGGCTCTCATACAAACTTTCTTGATGAATGTTCTCGTCCTGTTTGAGGCAACGATTACTACTTGCCCTGATTGGTAGGTAAGAAAACTGAGGCACGGAAAAGCTACGTAGTTTGCTTGTTGATGCTCATTTCAAAGGATAGAGCTGGGATTTGAAATGAGGTGTTGTGATATGGGGCCCTTTTCTATACATCACTTTCATACCTCCTTTCCCTGGTTCCTGCTTCTCCCTCCGCCTATAAAGCCCATACCTCCTAACCCCAGGAGAAAGACTCCTCTTCATGCCTTTCTGTAGCTCTTCCTGGTCTTCTGTGATAGGACTAATAACTCTTTTATCCTCATGAACCTCCTCATACACATCTATCGAGTCTCTGACCCTACTGTTTTGCAGTTACTGGTTTTTGGTCTTGAGGTTCATAGTAAATTCTGAAATCTGTGAGTGAATACTGCATTCTATTCATCCCTGTGACCCAGCAAGGACCCAGCACCGGCAGAGAGAAGGTCACCTGTGGGTATCTGCCAAACTGTTTTGTGGAATTATGAGGCTGGTGCATCAGATGGAGAAAGCGGTGTCAGTTGTATCGATAGGGAAGGCTGAAGAGTTATTCATTCGTCCTTAGCCTAGGGTCACATGAGGTATTATCCTAATATATATTCAAATATCACTCATTAGGGGGATCATTCACAGGTGGATTTTTGCAATAGCAGAGGCCAAAAATAAAGCTAACATTTACAGAGTCTCTTTCATGAGCCAGATTTTATATTTATCCTACTACGATCTGTACTATCATCCCATAAGTTTTAGGTGGAGAGACAGGCTCAGCCTGGTAAAGTGACTTGGAAGTTGCAGAAGTGGCATTCAGCCCAGGTCTGCTGGAATCCACAAGTGCCCTCTTCCCACCACGGTGCGGAATGTGGAGTGGGTGTGGTGCGTGACAGAAATGCTAACACTAGCTTTGTAGGCTCCTTCTAATGAAGGGGAACAGTGGTCTCACATGTTACGAGCAGCAAATTAGGAATGGAGGAGTTGCCCTAGAGATGAGGGGCTGCAACATTCCGCACCCCCAGTGTGCTGCTTAGAGGCTAGTCCAAGGCATTCCTTGGTTGACCACGCCCTGCCAGGTCACAACAGCCGACTACAGAGCTGGCCAGGGGAGACTACTGATCCAGAGGATGTCTCTCAGTTCCTTCCTAGGGGCTCTTACCACCTCAAAGGACTCAGGGAACCCCTCCAAGACACCTTTTAAATCCTTCCACGAGTTCTCTCCAGGCCCAGACCAGTAGAATCTCACGTGAACCTGCCCCCCTCCTGTCTACTGGATCTCTGAAGAACAAAGGTTGTTTCCACCGTGGGGGTCTGCATGCAGGTCTCAGAACATAATCTCTTCCTTGGGCAGATTCACGATCTTCTCTGGGAGTCAAGGGCCTTTCCTCTGAATGGTAACAGAGGTAATTTACAGATCCTCCAGGATCTCTTGATCTGGCTCAAACGTGGGCGATGTGGGATTTGAGTGTTCTTTAAAGAAGTGCATACAAATCCCTCCAGGGAGCTCGTTAAATAGTGCTGATTCAGATTCAGTAGTGCGGGGTGAGGGTCAGGATTGTGCCACGAGATCGAGCTCCCAGCCAGTGCTCGTGCATCTGGTCCACAGCTCCTCTGAGGACTGAAGGTTACGGCCTTTCAAATAGTGGGTGCAATTTCCCTTCCTTCTCCTATCTGGGTTTCTTCTGTCCTCCATCTCCATAACCATCATCCTCTTGGCCCTACATTGCTCCCATTCCCCGGGTTCTTCTAGATCCCCCTTCCATTCTAAAACCAGAATGTTTTTTGTAGCTGAAGGATTTTTCAAAAGCTTTCATTATGCCAGAGTGCATTGCCAATCTCCAGGAAAAGGCTACAATAGACAACATTTCAAAAATTGATATGTCCAAGGGATGTGCTTTTTGTTTTTTGTTTTTGGTTTTTGTTGTTTTGTTTTTGTGGAGCAAGTCTTGTGGCTCATATTCTAAGGAACAAATGTGGGGAAATACTAAGGTTCAAACACATAAGCTAAGACAACATGTTGAGAGAGAAACTTTTCAGGGTTGGAGTAGTAAAGCTATGCTTTTACATAAAAACATAAGCAAAATGCCTACAGTTTCCATTCTCAGAGTAAATTAAGGAAGGCAAATCAAAAAGACAGACCCTCACTCCTTCTGGGTAGATCGTTAATCCTTCAGAAGACATCTTGGTGTGGAATTTTTGGAAAAGTGGGAACAGAATAAACCCAGGTACAGAGGCAGAATTGAAAGGATAAAGCCCAGAAGGGGTGTTAGATCTTTATATCTCATATATTTTCATCCCAGGATAATACCACGACCCACACATATGCTGGAGGAAGATATATATACATATGCCTATATGTATATATGTATTAATATGTATAATATATATGTATTAAATAAAATAGATATAATAATATATAGAGTTTTTCCTGTAGCATCAAATAGTACTATGTTTAATGAAAATCCTCAAACTGTAATTTTTACATGATTTGAAACCCAAATCACTGTTACTTTTCTCTAATAGTTTGTGATTATAAAAATAATCAACAATTAGAAGAGAAAAAACTAATAGTTTGTAAAAAAAATTATTCTGAAAGAAAGTAAAAGTTTTTAAAAGGTTAAAAAAGGTCATAAAAGTTTTTAAAAGGTTAAAATGTTCAATTTGGTTTTTAGTAATGTTTTACTTCAAAGTAAATAACAAGATATTGACTAAAACCTTAGGAATTAGAATGTTCTCTAGACTTTGAACCCCTGCGAAGTTACAGTGAAACTACTGAAATATTATTAAAAACCAACGCCCTCCCCCCTTCTACAGTACCTAAGGGTTTATAAGTACTTTAAGGAAATCAGAGCACTAACGTTCATTGAATCGTTACTGTGTCCCAGGCAGGATGAATGTGTCTTATTGGTTCAGGCTTGTTGAAGCAGAAAGTGTTCGAAAAGGAAAGTGATTTGCCCAAGATCCCATAATGGAAGGGGCAGAGGAGAATCCAGGACATCAAATGCCAGTGCCAGGGTTCTTTGCTCCCCCTGCCCTGCCCCTACCCAACTGGAGTACCTAAGAGTTAGTGGCAGGACCTCCCAGGGTGTGTTTGCTCTCCTGCTCTACTCCCCATGCATTTTTGTCTCCCTGTGGCCTCAAATTGAGAATCCCCAGTCTGGGAAAGATTTACGGCCATGACCGGGCAGCTCCTTCCGTAACTGACACAATTTTCAGGGGAGATCCCTGGTCTGGTGATCTATCTTGAAGCGAGAATAAGAAGGGATTCTGTAGCCAAGCAGGGATCTTCATGAAAAATCCATCTGTGTATGCCATTGACTTGGCCATCACACCCGCGTGATGTGTCTCCTTCCTCCATCTATCAGATGGTGAACAAGGACATGTTTTCAACCTGCAGGCTGTGTGTCTAAAACTTACCTGGGTGGACTTTCAGTTAAAAGACTACACCCCAATATCAGGGGAGTCCTGGGGTTGGTGGGGTGGTAAGGACCTGGGCTGCAGCTCACCACAACCCAACTTACTGATAAGAAGCCCGGTGATCTCTGAAGAGTGCCAGTCCCAGTCCCAGGAGGGTGAGCAGCATCAGCTTCGCCATGGCTCAGACGGGAACAGAGGACTGGGCTGATAACCCAGACGGCGGGAGACTGGCCTGTGTGCCACCTGAGCCTAACTGGGGCCGCTCATGCTCAGCCTCCCCGCCCCTCCCCTCCCGTCCTGCAGCACCGAGGGCACTGGCTTGGGATCAGCGCCAGAGACCAGGAGCTGCGTGCTCTCCTGGGAGACTTTAAAGAGAGGAGATGGAGAGCAGCTGCCCAGACCTGGCAAGAGGCGGAGAGCATGCCTGTTGGTGGAAATGAAGAGCTGTGGGAAAAGAGAGCCGGGCTTTGATGAATGCTGACTTTGTGCCAACAAGGTTCTAATCCCTATGGCTCAGAGGGGTTCAGTAATGTGATCGCCGTGACTCAGGCAGAAAGGCACGAAAGGAAGAAAGTGTTGTGATTAGAACCCCTAAGGTCTAAGTTCATTTTCACCGGGCTGCCACTGTGTGTCACCTTCAAACACCTGGATTTCAAGCATCTCCATCTCCAAGCAACGCTCCTGAGCTCGCAGCTCAGAAAGGACATCACTGTGACGTTCATTCATTCTGGGCACTCACAGGCACTTATTGACTACCAGCTGTGTGTGCTAGAGAACAGTAAAACACATCACTACCGCTGTGGGTGATGGGGTGATGCAGGTATGCATTAAGGATATGCACATATTCTATGGAAAAGAATAAACCACAGAAGAAATGTAAGGAGGAGGACTGAGGTGCCATTTAAAGAACGGGAATCAGAAGTTTCACTGTTAAGGGGACACCTGAGCAAAGCCGGACAGGAGGTGCCTCTGTATACCTATGTCTCCCTTCTCTCCTGTTACCATGAAAGAAGTGTTTCCTGCTTCACTAAAGGTCATCCACCCCCTTTCTTCCCTTTTCAAGGATTTTGGCCTCCATTGCAACTTTCTCTCCTGCAACACCCATCTAGTCTTCTTTTCTGGAATAATGCAATCAGATACCAACATGCTGTAGGGTCATAGTTCTGAGGAAAATGCTCTTTGACTCCACATTCTAACTCTTCCCTCTTCCTCTGCTCTTTATTTTTTAAAAACCTCTGAAAGTTTTGCCAATGTCACTGTTTGCATTTTATCACCTCTTATAACAGATGAATGATGGCCACAAATTCTTTGATACTTCTACTGAGGAGTAGGCACAGGACCTTGCCCTCAAGTGGGTGCTGACCCTGTAAATGCCTTAATTCACAAAATTTAGTGGTGCTATTCAAGTTTTCAGGCACAGCCTTAGAGGCCAACAGCTTCCACCCCCTGTCACTTGGAACACTTGCCCTTAAACCTTGAACTTATATATAATAAATCTGATCACCCTATTGGAATGCTCAAGGAAAGGTTCTAAACACATGGAAAGGGAAAGTGACCAGACCTCTAGCCATCCCCTCCAAGGCAGAAGACTAGACACCAGACAAGTCCAACCACCAACTGAATACCATTGAGTCACCCTAGCTGACACCATGTGGAACAGAAGAATCAACCTACTGAGCCCTGCCCAAATTCCTTACTCATTGTTTATGAGCATCAGAAAATGATCCCTTGATTTAGCAACTAACTTTAGAGAATACCTCCATTCTCTCCTTAACCTATTCTAGTATAGCTTGTGTTCCTTTGACTCAACTGTAGAACTTACTCTTATTAAACCACCCATAATATCCATGTTATCAAATCTGGTGGTTACTTCTTCACTGTAACCATATTCAACTTGTAACCACATTGACCACAGATCACAACTCCCTTTTCAAATACTTACCTGTTTTGGATTCCCCATCCTCTTCCAATTTTTTCCTTACCTTCCTCATATTTGCAGTGTCCTCATGTCACTGACCTCTAAATTATGAAACCCTAGGACTTGTTCTAAAATATTTTCTTTATACATTCTCTCTTGATGTGATTCTGTCAACTCCAGTGGATTTAGATACGATTGTTATGCTGGTGTTTCCAAAATATACCCATCTACCTCAAGCCTACTACTGTGGCTCTAATAAATCATCCTTGATCTTTTTAGCCAAAGTAGCACACCCCATCTCCAGCAACCTTTTGACGTTATCCCATTTCTTTCATTACTCATTGCTTTTGAAATCATTTTGTTAATTTCCTTATACATTTGTGGTCTATTGCCGTCCCATGGATGGAAGCTCCTTGAGTTTGGGGGTTTTGTCTTATTTCCCATGGTGACCTCAAAGAATGGAATGGAGCCTTGCAAAGAATGGTCGTTTATTAAACATTAATGACTGGTTGGTTGCTGAGCACTCACTTTGTGCTCACTAAGTAATGCCTGGTTTATACCCTCACTAGAATGTCTAGTAGTCTCCTTAAAATGTGTCCAGAGCAGAACTCTTGATTCCCTACCCCAATATGCTATGTCCTCCAATCTCTCCACACTTCAGTAAATGGCAGATCTATCTTCCAGGTGCTCAAATCCAAAACCTAGACAGCTACATTCACCCATTTCTTTCTCTAATAACTACTTGCACCAAATATATTAATCAGTCCCCTAGACCTTCCTTCTGTATTGATTATCTATTGCTTCAGAACAAATGTGTCAAAATCTAACAGTTAAAAACAACAAACATTTATTATCTCATAACTTCTGGGGGTCAGTGATCTAGGTGTGGCACAACTGGGTATCTCTGGCTAAAGGTCTTCTGTGAATTGACAGCTGAGCTGCTAGCCAGAGTTGTTGTGATGGTTAATTTTAATGTGTTAACCTGACTGGGCTAAGGGATGCCCAGATAGCTGGTAAATTATTTCTGGGTGTGTCTGTGAGAGTGTTTCTGGAAGAGATTAACCTTTGAATAAAAAAACTGAGTAAAGACCATCAATCTTCATTAATGTGCATGGACATCATCTAATCCTGTGGGGGTCTGGATAGAACAAAAAGGTGGAGGAAGGACAAATTCTCTCTTTACTTGAACTGGGACATCCATCTTTTTCTGCCCTTGGATATCAAAGCTTCCAGTTCTTGATCCTTCAGAATCTGGAAATTAGGTCAGCGACCCCCTTATTTCTCAAGCCTTCAGACTGGGTTAAATTATACCACTGGATTTCCTGGCTCTCCAGCTTACAGATAGCATATTGTGGCATACCTCAGCTTTCATAATCATGTAGGCCAATTCCAATAGTAAATCTCCTTTTTATCTATATCTATCTATCTATCATCTATACTATTGATTCTGTTTTTCTGGACAACCCTGGCTGATATAGAGCTACCCTCATCTGAAGGTGCACTTGGGGGTTGGTAGAAGAGGTAAAATCAGCTTCCAAGATGACTCACATAGTTGATGGTAGTCTTTGGTCTCTTGCCTCATGAGACTTTCCACAGAGCTGTAGCATAATAATGTAGCTGACATCCCACAAGGTGAGCAAACTAACAGGGCAAGACAGCATGCCCCCACAATGGAAGCCACAGTCTTTCCACAGAAGTGACACCTCTTTACTTCTCTCATATTCTCTTTGCTAGAGGCAAACAACTCCAGTCCACATTCAAGGGGAGGAGAATTAAGCTCCACCTCTTGAGGGAAGGTATATCAAAGAATGTGTGACATATCTTTAAAACCACAACTTGCAAATAAATATTGAATCAACCCTCTTCTTTCCACTTCTACCGCTCGCTGTCACTCTGATCCAGGCTCCCGTTGTCTCTAGGCTCAAACAAAACAAAACAACCCCAGAAAACCTCTTCACTCTTCTTCCCCTAACCCCCAATCCATTCTCCTCAGTGCAGCTAGAGTAAGCTTTTAAAAGTGTACATCAGATCATATCATTTCCCCATTTCTCATCTTACTTTCTTATCATGGCCTAAAACGTCATACAAGGTCTGGCCTGAGCCTGTCATCTGACCTAATTTCTTATCATTCCCTTGGCATAATGTTCCAGCAACATTAGCCTTCCTATCCTTCTGTAAACCTGTCAGGCTTATTACACCTCATCATTTTTGCCTTCGTTATCCTTTGGCTAGAATGCTCTCCCCATCCTTACCTGCTTCCTGACTGCTCCTTGAATTTTTTTTTTTTTTCTGTCATTCAGATCTTGGCTGAGAGGCCATTATCAGCATTACTATCTATAACACCCTTTGCATTCTCTGCCCACTGTAAGTCACTAAGACATCAGTCACTGGTTAATGCCAGTGCGGAGTTACTGATTGTTAGAATAGTGACATATCTCTGCTCTGGTTGGTGAATACTTCAGCCCCCCCACCCAAGAAGTCTTCCTCAACATGGACCATTCCCCTTCCCCTAGAACCCTCCCTCCACCTCCACACACACACATAATTTGTCATGATCCAGCAACTAAGGGTTATTGCCTGCCAAGACACGGTTTCCAGGAGTCTTTTCCCACATGGTGCCCCAGTCAGTTGTGACTGAGAGTGTGCTGTAGAGGTCATTAAGGACTCCATCATACTTGCCTTTGCATCACTCTTCACCCTATGGAACCAACTTGTTTATCTTTTTGTTCACTTGTGGGCAGCCTCACCAGCATGTAAACTGAGGAGGACATAGACCTTGACTAATTTGTCATCTGCCTTCTTTTCAGCTCCTAAAACAGTTTCTGGCACAGTAGGTGCTCAAAACTTTGGAGAAGGAATGAAAGAATGAATAAATAAATGGCAGGGGATGGGGCATAAAGGAGGCAGGAGGGGCAGGGACTGGAGGATGAGTTGGGGAGTAGACAAGAGATACCATGCCCCCCTCCTTTGACCCACTTGATTTATTAACTTACTGATTTATTTATTGAATAAATTGGGCAATATATGAATATCCTTTCCAACTTGTTCTACCCTGTGAGAACTTAGAGCTATCATTCTTAACTCTTTATGAAGGGACTCAACTAACTTTGAGACTCTGCTGAATGCAGTAACCTCGCCCTTGGGTTCATGTATATACAAAACACTCATACCAGCTTTCAGCTGTCTCATAGGTCCATCCCTGAAACCCTTAGTGACCGAGGCTAGATAGTAAGAATCCTTGTCTGAAAGAAAAGTGAAAACTCCTGGAATAATTAATGATCTCCAATCAGTTACTTTGAAAGTTCTACGGTCTATGGAAATGCTGCTCTGGGCTTTTGCACCTACCATTTTGTTTGAAACACTTTTTTCCCATAACATCTCTATTCCCCATTTGTGATATAACCAAATCCTACTTGATCCTTCAGGCACAAGTTTGGAATTTACTTTGGCTAGTCTTTCTTGATCCCTAATTCTTAAATACCCTTTTCATACATCCTTTGCACTGTGTGTCTTTATTATTCTTCCTTCTCTGTGTTATTAATATCTTATTACTTTTCTCTTTTTCTCATTAGACTATAAGCTCATATAATACTGCCTTGTTTATTGTTATAGCCCCAAAGCCTGGGGTAGCAGCAAACACAGGTGAGGTGCCCAATATATATTGAATTAACAAATGAATGAATGTTTGAAAAGTATTACAGGAGCCTCTGGAATACTTTAATATTTTACTAACTTTATTTTACTTTACTTTAAAATTTTATTAACTTTAAAATGTCATCAGTGTTAAATAATTATTTTCTTTTAATTATTTTATTGCTTTAATTACTTTATTATTTTACATACCACTGGAAAGAAACTGTCAATTAGTTTACAATGCAATTAGCACATAATTGTTAATTTTAACAAATTGTAAAATGAAGATAGCTCTAAAGAACCATCAGTTATACACTAATTTTCTATTTTGAAGATGTTGAAATATATAAAAAAGGCTGTATGAGGGTCCATGAAATATGAAAATTTCAAACTTATGGAAGGTTATGGGAGCTTTTAAAATTAGAATTCCTTTTTATTACCAGCAATTTATAACCCAACATTAAAAAAAAAAAAACTGTAAAAAATTCAGTAAAAAATTCACCTTCGCTTTTATAATTCCTTTCCTTTCTTACCTTATTCCTCATGTACTAAGTATTTATTGGCACATGTTAAAACATTACTTCCTAAATATATTTGGTAAAAAACACATGTACTTATTCTTTTATTTTCCCACAAAAACCGGAATTCACAGAGTAGTCAATAATATCTCTCACTGCATTGGCTGAGAACCAGAGCCAAATTTATCAAGTTTTTAAAAAAAATTTTAACAACAACAACAACAAAAATGATTTATTTGTAACACAGCCCAGTCTTCACCACCTAATTTTGTGCAGGTACAAAAGGATTGATTTGGTGGGTGTGCTTGGTGTTCTTCCCTAGAGGCTGCTGAACCTTGCTGGCACTAACTACAATGAACTCAAGAGTTTGGAAGTGTGAAATTCTCATTTCCTTAGAACTCCAGTAACACCAATCTGCCTGCAGCAGCTTCCATTAAATATAGGTAAAAACATGAAACTGAAAGCCCTGGATTTTGAATACTAGATCCACCATCACTCTTGGCAATTCTCTAGTAGCAGAAATCACATCTGTAAAATGAAGAGCATTCCCATGGGTGTGTTGGAAGAAGTACGTGAGAAAGTATCTGCAAAACCTCTATGTAGATATAAAGCAACTGCAGTGCCAACAATGAAGTTCTATCAAGCGGGAAAAGGAACATTTTAAAAAGTGCTCTTGGATATGTGGCAAGATGGCGGAGGAGTAGCAGACTGAAACGACATCAGATCCCAGGCGTTCAGCTACATAGGTATCAAACCATTCTGAACACCTACAAACCCAAAGAAGATCAAAGAGAAATAGAGCAGCAATTCTAGAAACAGAAAATCGACCATTTTCTAAAGGAAGGATGTGCAGAGAAGTCAATCTAAAGTGATGGGAAGATAGACCATGGAGGGAGGGGCCGGCTCCCAGCAAGCTGCAAAACAGTGGAGTAGAAAATCAAAACCTTTAGAAGTCCACTTCATGGTGGGAGACATTGCTCCAGAGGCTAAGTGGGGTTGGAGCCCTCATGGGGACAGTGTGGTCTCAGGACCCACGGGATCACTGAAAGATTGGGGGTGTTGTCTGAGTGTGGCAGAGCTGCCAGGTATCAGAGCAGGGAAGCCAACTGCACAGATGGCACCGAGTAGTGAGCTCTCAGCTTGGATTTACCTTAAACCATGATCCAAGGCACAGTCAGACCACTGCTCTTCAAGCAGGGACCCCATAAGTGGCAGATGTGGGGAGGCTCACCTTCCTGCTCTGGGAGAAGCAGCACGGCAGGAATCTGCTGGGTTTAGAGACTCAAAATGGGGCTGTGAGCCAGAGATAGAAATACTCGGTCAGAGAAGCTGAAAGACAAGCAACTATTGCACCACGATGGGAGAATTTGAGAGATAAGTGATACCATAAGACAAAACAATATTAGAATAATTGGGATTCCAGAAGAAGAAGAAAGAGAGAGGGGGGCAGAGGTATATTGGAGTGAATTATAGTAGAGAATTTCCCTAACATGGCAAAGGGAACAAACATCAAAATCCAGTATGCACAGAGAACCTCCCTCAAAATCAAGAAGAATAGATCCACACCCTGTCATCTAACAGTATAACTTACAAGTCTTAGTAACAAAGAGAAAATCCTGAAAGCAGCTCGGGACAAGAAGCCTGTAATATATAATGGAAGAAATATTAGATTGACAGCAGACTTATCCACAGAGACCTGGCAGGCCAGAAAGAACTGGCATGATATATTCAGAGCACTAAATGAGAAAAATATGCAGCCAAGAATACTATATCCAGTTAAGCTATCATTGAAAATAGAAGGAGAGAGAAAAATCTTCCAGGACAAACAAAAATTTAAAAAATTTGCAAACACCAAACCAGCCCTACTGTAAATATCGAAAGGGGTCCTCTAAGCAAAGAGAGAGCCTAAAAGTAGTAGACCAGAAAGGAACAGAGACAATATACAGTAACAGTCACTTTACAGGCAACACAATGGCACTAAATTCATATATTTCAGTAGTTACTCAATAGTTACATATCTTTCAATAGTTATCTATAGTAAATGGGTTAAATGCCCCAATCAAAAGATATAAGCTATCAGAATGGATAAAAAAAAATCAATATACTATCTACAAGAAACTCATTTTAGACCAAAGACACCTCCAGATTTAAAGTGAGGGGGTGGAAAACAATTTACCATGCTAATGGACATCAGAAGAAAGTTGGGGTGGCAATTCTTATACCAGATAAATTATGGTGGTATGGTTATGATATATTATGATATGGTGAGTGCTGTGAAGTGTGTAAGCCTGATGATTCACAAACCTGTACCCCTGGGGCAAATAATACAGTATATGTTAATAAAAATAAATTTTAAAAAAAGTCCTCTCACCTGCATAAACTCACAACAGCCTGGTTAATGGGATATGACCGACATTACTAACTACACGATATGCACAGTCTTCTAGTTAGGAAGTACAGGATTCCCAGATGTGGATGTCTAGCTTTGGTGATCCTAAATTTGTGTGCACCTAAGCACAGAGTGTCCAAGTATAGAAGGCAAAATCAGCAGAACCATATGACATTGCTGCAGTTATCTAAGCACACATTTCAAAAATGGAAAAACCTGAAGAAAGCAGAAAGACAGAAATAGTAGAGATAAGACCAGAAATCAATGAGATTTAAAAAAAAAAACCAAACCACCCAGATTTTAAGAAAGACTTATCCAGGGGTGCCTGAGTGGCTCAGTGGGTTAAAGCCTCTGCCTTTGGCTCAGGTCATGATCCCAGGGTCCTGGGATCAAGCCCCACATTGGGCTCTCTGCTCAGCAGGGAGCCTGCTTCCTCCTTTCTCTCTTTCTGCCTGCCTCTCCCCCTACTTGAGATCTCTGTCCATCAAATAAATAAATAAAATCTTAAAAAAAAAAAAAAGAAAGAAAGACTTATCCACTGTATGGAATATTATTCAGTCATAAAAAATAATGAAATCTGGATACATGCTGCAATATGGATGCATGTAGAGAATATACCAAGGGAAATAAGCCTGACACAAAAGGCCACCTAGTGTGTGAGTCCATTTATATGAAGCAGCCTGAAGAGGGAAACACACAGACAAAGCAGATTGGTAGTTAACACTGGCTGGGGGGAAAGGGTAAGGGGGAGTAACAGCTTAATGGGCATGGGTTTCCTTTTGGGGGGATGAAAATATTTGAACAGTTGATAGTGGTTATAGTTTCACAATATTGTGAACATATTAAATACCACTGAACTGTATGCTTTAAAATGGTTAAAATGGTGAATTTTATGTTATGTCAATTTTTTTTGATTTATTTATTTATTCATTGGACAGAGAGACCACAAGTAGACAGAGAGGCAGGCAGAGAGAGAGAGAGAGCGAGCGAGAGAGAAGCAGACTCCCTGCTGAGCAGAGAGCCCAATGTGGGGCTTGATAATAGCAAGTATCCTTGTCTCTTTCTTAATCACCAGGGAAAGCTTTCAATTTCTCATCCCCCCATCATCAGGTTTTAATATCAAGGTTATGTAGGCTTGATGAAAGAGTTGAGAAAGGGTTTTTTTTTTAATTCTGTGGAAGAATTTATGTAAAAATTGGTATTTTTTTCTTCCTTAAATGTTTAGAAGTTTTTCATTCATGAAGCTATTCAAGACTGAAGGCTTTAAATTATGGATTCAATTTCTTTAATAAATATAAAAATATTGAGATTTTCTGTTTCTTGGGTATTTTTGGTAAGTTTAAGAATTCATTCTTTTCATTTTAATTTGTAAATATAGTGGAATAAAGTAGTTCAAAATATGCTTTTTAATTTTTCAAATAGCTTTAGGACTTGCAGTAGTATTCTGTTCTTCATTCCCCATACTTAGAATTTTTAATCTCTCTCTCCTTGTGGGTCTTACTAGATGTTTATACATTTTATTGGTATTTTCAGTAAACATATTTTGAATGATTTGTCTTCTCTATTTAATTTTTTTAAAGATTTTACTTATTTATTTGACAAAGACAGGGAGAGAGCATAAGCAGGGGGAACAATAGAGGGAGAGGGAGAAACAGGTTCCCTGCTGAGCAGGGACCCCCCCCCCAATGCAGGGCTCAATCCCAGGACCCTGGGATCATGACCTGAGCCAATGGCAGATACTTAACTGAGTTATCCAGGAACCCCTCTATTTAACTTTTTGTTGTAAAATTGACATAACAGGGGCGCCTGGGTGGCTCAGTGGGTTAAGCCACTGCCTTCGGCTCAGGTCATGATCTCGGGGTCCTGGGATCGAGCCCCAAGTCTGGCTGTCTGCTCAGCAGGGAACCTGCTTTCCTTCCTCTCTCTCTGCCTGCCTCTCTGCCTGCTTGTGATCTCTGTCAAATAAATAATAAAAGTTAAAAAAATTAAAACAAACAAACAAAAAACCTGATGATGTATTACAAGAAAGGAAAATTAAAATTACAGCCAATATTTACCATGAATATGAACATCAGTACCATAAACAAAGGATTAACCGATTGAATCCACAATATATAAGCAGGTAATATATTGTGACCAAATGAAGAATATACTCAGTATCCAAGAGCTTTAAATGCATCATATACTTGATAGACTAAAAAAGAAAAATAAATTGATTATCTTAATAAATGCAGAGAAATATTAAAGGGTCCTAATAAATTAAAAATGGAATGAAAATGTTCTAATCAGACAAGGAACAGTAACTAAAAGGGAAAAGCTATAGCAAACATTGTATTTGTTGAGAAATTGAAAGCTTTCCCTGGTGATTAAGAAAGAGACAAGGATACTTGCTATTATCATCTATATGCAACATTAAACTAGAAGAAACAGATACATACAAACATAAATAAATAAATCCAAGATTGGAAAAGAAAATCAGGAGCATACTTTATTCATTATTAGAAGACTTAAATTTTATTCATTATTAGAAGAATTAAATTTTATTCATTCTTATTCATTATTAGAAGACTTAAATTTTAATAATGTTCATGGTCTCCATTCAATGCTGGCATTCAGTGCAATCCCCATCAAAACTGTAGTGAAGTTTTGTAGTAATTGACAAGCTGATTCTAAACTTAAACAGAAGTAGGAGTAAAGAAGAACTTTAGAAATTTTGAGGAAGAACAACTTTGGGGGATTTTACTACCTAAAATTAAGACTTACTCTAAGTCTACTATAATTAAAACAGTGTGATGTTGGTTCAATGATTGTCAATCTCGTGAAGCAGAATAAAGAGTCCAGATATAATCCCCCATGCGGATGGTCACCTTACTTATGACAAGGTGCCACTACAATCTGTGGGGAAAGGATTTCTTTTCAATAAATAATTGAAGTATACAATTGAATATATGTACCAATTGAATATACCTGTGGCTACAAATGAACCCTGATTTCTACTCACAGCATACACTAAAATATACGCCAAATAGGGGAGAAATTTAAATGGGGAAAGTTAGACAATAAATCTTTTATAAGATAAGAATGAAGCATATTTTGTAATCTGCTTAAACAGGAAACTTCTTAAATGGGAAACACAAAGCAATATCCACAAAAGAAAATATAGATATCTAAGTTATCTAAGATTTCATTAAAATTGCAAATTTTCTGTCCATCAAAGACATGATTGAGAAAGTGAAAAGACTCATCAAAAAATGAAAGAATATATTTTCAATACAGGTATCCACAAAGAACCCACAACTACAAATTAATAAGAAAAACAATGTCAACCAGATTTTAAATGGCCCAAATTTGAACATTCCCTGTACAAAAGAAGACTCCAAATGGCCAATAAGCCCAAGAAAATGTGTTTGATTTTCATTATCCACCTGAGGATTGCAAGTAAACATCACAATGAGATATGCCTACACATCTATTAAAATGGTTAATTTTTTTTTATAATTAAGGAAAATGACACTAGTAAGATTTGGGAAGGAAGTGGAGCAACTACAGCTCTAATGTTGTGAGTGGGAAGGTGCTTTGGTGCAGACACTTTGGAAAACTGCTTGTCAGTATCTACTAAAGCTGCACATACTGTGCACCCCATTAACCAGTGATTTCAGTTTTGCATAAATACCCAATAGGGGTGTTTACATTAAAGTACATCTTTAATGTGCATTAAATGAACAAGAAAATTCATTGCAGCTTGGTTCATCATATTTAAGAAATCTGTATACAACATAAATGTCTAGCAATAGTGGCATGGATAAATAACTTATGGTATATTCATCCAATGAAATACTGGCTTATTTATCACTCATGCACATGTCCATTGCAGGTTGGCAGCAGTTCTGTGTCCTGTCATCACCAATTCAGGATCCAGTCTGGCAGTGCAGACTGTATCTAGAGTACTACCAAATTGGGGGCAAAGAGAAAAGAGACACAGTGAAACACATACCAGCTTTTAAAATTTCTACCAGGAAGTGACCTCTATTCCTTCTATCGCCATTTTATTGGACACAAGAGGTCATATGTCCACTCTCGAGCACAAGAGCTCAGAGATTATCATCAGCCTGCTGAGGGTCATACACGAAGAAGAGAACCAGAGCAGCTGAGCAACAGTTATCCAGTTTACCATAGAGGTTGAGAAGGTGAGTATCTTCTCTTCTTGGGCAAAAGGGAATGATGTGGAACGTCCATGTCTGGTTCCTTAAAAGTAGAGATTGGGAGAAGATTTCAGAAGCACATGACTTGATGAGAGACTGTGTGTCAGGGAAAATCCTGAAAAGGAGTGAGGGCAATAAGAAAAAGATAGGGAAAGGACCAAAGTATTTAAATCTGTTAAGGTAGCACACATCTGGCTTTATTATTTCCATTTATTATGTGTGTTGTCTTTCTGTGTGTGTGTGTGTGTGTGTGTGTGACTTTTAGCATTTATGATTGCTTTGAATGCTAGTGGGATTCTCTAGAATCCATTCATGCACAATTCATTTTCCCAAGATCTTGAGTTTACATTCTACGCAGACAGTCTTCATATTCATTGCAGAAGCCACTATTGTTTCTGTAGTAGAAATTACTAACATTTTGCATTAATACTCCACCTGTGCTTCCTTTAGGTTTTACTTCCTTAGGTTTTACTTCTTAATACAATCAATAATATTCTAGAGGTTTCTGTGATTCACAAGGGCTCCTGCGGTGGGCAAAGCCTAGAGCTCTAAGAGCACAATTTTTGTGGTTAAGTGTTCATTTCACTATTTCCCAAAGTCATCCCCGATGGTCTGAGCTTTTTCTACTTCTCTTCTAGAGAGTATCAGATTAATTGTCTTAAAGGTTTCCCATTACATTCTGTGCTCCAACTCAAGCACATTCCTCTTGGTTTTCCTCAATTGGATTACTTGCTCTCAAATATGCTAATTATGGTATTTTGCATCTCCAGTAAATTGCTTTCCCAAACAACCGCATTGTGTGGGAAAAATGAGTTTTGGCAAAAGGTACATGATTTGTTTTCTTGCTATTGACAAATTCCTCCCATATTGTGACAAACAATATGAACAAGTACATCAATAATAGCGAGTGTGCATTCTGGTTGTACTCATGGTGGGGACATTAAATCAGCACCGTCCATTTTTCAGCACCCTTTGGGTGCCATGTTTTAGAGCCCTTGCACATATTAGAACTGTGCAGAGAGATTTTATAAAATACCAGCCCCTGAACCTCAGTTGTGGGGGAAGGGGAGGAGGTGGTCAGTCTCATGTCTTCTAGTGTGCCTTTTTGTATGGCACAAGAAGAAACTAGAACCTATTATTTTCCCAAAAATCTTGAAGCCACAACACAGGATATAATTCTGTGTCTATAGATCGGAATGGCTTAAGTGAGATTAAAATTTGAAACCGATTGAGGAAAGAGTCTGTATTGCAAGCATCCGGTTTGCTGGTGTGGATCTTGGCTACAGATGTGGTTCTGAACCCTAGAGTGCTTGTGATTCCTGGGTCTCACCTGTTGTGGCTCCAACCATCTACCCTCTCACCAAAGATGAGTGAAGTCCCCTAGATCCTCTGTATCCTTGCCACACTGTCAACACTTGGCAATATGAGCCTTTTAATTTTTCACAATCTACTAGGTACAAAGCAATTTAAGTGCTGTTATTTTTTTTTAATATTTTATTTATTTTTAATATTTTATTTATTTACTTGAGAGCGAAAGAGTGAGAAAGAGAGCACAAACAGGGGGAAGGTCAGAGGGAGAAGCAGACCCCCACTGAGCAGGGAGCCCGATATGGGGCTTAATCTGGGAACTCCAGGATCATGACCTGAGGTGAAGGCAGCCACTTAAGCAACTGAGCCACCCAGGCACCCCTAGAGTGCTGTTTTAAAAGACACTTCTCCAATTACTAAGGACTCTCAGTATCTTTTCATGTGCTTCATTTTTTCCCCTTTCTTCTGTAAATTGCTTCTTCACACCATTTGCCTCTGATTCTTTGGGGTTACTATCTCCACTTTTTTACTTCTAGAGTTCCTAATATATTGTACTTAATAATACCTTGTCAGTTTGACATTGCAAATATTTCTCATTCTGATATTTGTCCATTATCTTCGTCAATGGTGCCCTTCCCTGAATGGAAATTCTTCATTTTGATGACTCTAGTTCAACCAATTTTTTTGTCATAGGGTTTATATTTTTGAAAAACTTTTTTGGAAGTCCTTCCCTACCCTTGGGTCATAAAGATACTCTCCTACGTTATCTTCTATTAACTCCAAAGATTTTAGACCCTTGTTTGGTAGTTACCCAGTGATGGGACATAGTTTTATTTCCTTCCATAGAGCAAGTCCATTCTCCTAATGTCATCTCCTAAGCAAACATCCCTTGCCTATTAATTAGTACTGCTGCTTTATCTGATATTAATTCCCCAAAGAGAAATATCGCTGAGATCTCTATTCTCTTCCATTGATCTACCTGTTTGTTTATTTTTCCTTTCACAAATACCAAACCATTTTTATTGTTAGGCCTACTTCTGCCCTTCATTTTTATTTTTTGAAGTCAACTTAGGTCTTCCATATGCATGAAAAATCTATTTTGAGATATATTATATGTGCCTGAGATCTATGATATATAACATATATATCATAAATATATATTTATAAATATATATATTTATAAATAAGTACTAGAAATATATTTATAATATATATTTATATGATATATATATGTTTATATATATTTATGATATATATTTATACAGTTATGGAATGATTATTAAAGAAATAATCAATTTATTTATTATTATTTAAAGAAATAATAAATCAAGAAATGTAATATTGTCAGTACCCCAGAAGTTTTATCATGTGTCATTCCCTGACCACAATCCCCACCTTCCCTAGAGGCAGCCACTATCCTAACTTCTGTGATAACTATCACCTCTGTCTTCTAACTTAATCACTTACTCATGCGTCCTCAAACAACATTGTTTAATTTTGCTTCTTTTGGAATTTTCCACAGATAAAAGCATACTACATGTATTCATTTTGTTGTTGTTGTTGTTGTTAGCTCAACATTTGTGTTATTCGTGGAATTCATCCATGTCCTTCCATATGGCTCTAATTGTGGTATACATGGCTGGATAGTATTTCGCTGTCTGGATTTACCATAATTTATTTATCCATTTCAACTCTATCAACACTTGGTTGTCTCTAGTTTTTAGTTCCTGTTAATGTGATGATTTTTTTTATTACTAACTAATTTCTAGAATGAGTATAGAATTATGATTTCCAAAATTTCTTTGAGTTCGCTTAAGGTACTATGGTAAAGGGCACTAGCTACCTACCCAAACCCCTCCTTTCTGGGCAGAAAGCTCCCCAGCGAAACTAGATTTTCCAGTCTGGCTTTCAGTTAGCTATAGCTGTATCACTGTGCCCTTATTCACAGGAGGTCAGTGGAAGTGGCTGGTGCCAATTCCGGGTTGGGCCTGCAGACACTTGGTGCACCTCCTTATACTCTCTCCCATTTCCATGGGATGGAATCTAGTATGATGACTGACCATGAAGAGGACAATGCTCTACAAAACAAAAATGCCAGCTGTGAAAAAACTGCTAGGCCCCTGAAGTACCACAAGGATCTGAATTTTCACACTAATCTGCTCAGGCACACTTATCTGCGATTTTTTTTTTTTTATACATGAAAGAGATTAGAAATGTATTTTTTTAAATTAGCAAGCACTTATATAACCTTGGCATGTAACAAGAACTGGTAAGTTTTACATAGATTACCTCTTTTAATCCTTTTACCAACTCTAGGTGGTAGTTACCATTGTCACCTCAATTTTCTCTATTTATTTATTTATTTATTTGAGAGAAAGAGCGAGAGCAAGAGAGAGAGAGCAGGGGGAGGAGCTCCGGGAGAGGAAGAGAGTCTCAAGCAGACTCCATGCCAAGCACAGAGCTCAATACAGAGCTCAATCCCATGACCCCGGGATCATGACTGAACTGAAACCAAGAGTCAGATGCCCAACCAAGAAGGCCACCTAGGCACCCCATTGCCTCAATTTTAAAGATAACAAAACTGAGACTCAGACAAGGCCAGAGTTGCACAGTTAGTAAGCAACTGAATTGGGATTTAAACCCAGAGAATTGGATTCCCCAATCTGTGCTCTCACCCACTATGCTGGACTACCTATTAGCAATGTCTATGTTCTTTAAGCCACTATATTTGGGGTTACTTTGTTACTATAGCTTAGCATGACCTTAGAAATATAGAAATTTGAACCTAAAAATGGCTTTCTAAGAATAATCTTAAATATGTGGTTAGACTAGAGTTGAGGAAACAGATACCACAGGCTGCAAAATTGGAAACCCTTGTAATGTCATCACAAAAATGTATAATAAAACTGTTTCCTGCAGTCATCTGAAAGGCTGGCCACTTAACCAGAGAGTCACAAGACTGTTAATGCATGTTGGTTGTTCTTTGATGTTTGTAATAGAGGACAGTAAGGAAACGGTGTGCTGAGGTAGAAACTAGTGGACCTAAAGCAGAAAACTACTGAGAAGGTCTAGAAATTTGTTTCTGGGTCCCAGAAACAGGAGGTAGGATTGCTATGACTCGTAGCTTTTCCCAAATGCCTCCCAATTAGGAAAGCTAAAGGATCAAGCGCTGTGCAAGTTTATACTGACGGTATGGCCTCATTTTACCTGTTAGATAGCCTCAAAGGAGACAGACTTTCCATGAGAGCAATGGCTAGACATGGAAACAAGGAAGTAAAGTGGGCTTGAAAGCATTGTTCCCAAAAGAAATCTGAGCGTGTTGTTGTTGGCACATGGCACTGAATGAAAACAGACACGGAAGCCTATCGGGTTTCTCAGATACTTCTATTTTCACAGCAACCAAAAGCCTGCCCTGAAAATGTCCTCAGACTCCAAACCGATACCTCTAGGAAGAGGGCTACTAAAATTTCAGTCTTCCCAGCATCCGCTTCAGACACCGCCTTAAAGCGTGAAGCACTAGGAAACATTCCCAAGAGGAAAAATTTGGACTCACAGAGAACATGAGAAAGAGAACTGCCAAGACAAGGAATCTTCTCAACTCCTCTCTGGTGTAATAATCTCTTTGTTCCAGAGCTGAGTGTGTTCCGTTCCTCCTTTCTTTTACTAGGAGTGTTTTAGTTCATACGTAATCATCGTAATTGGATATGTGTATGGGGCAATACTTTTATTTTCTAGGCTGCCACACGCAGCCATGTATAGACGTGATGCAGAGGTCAGAACATCACCCAGAGGTCCTGTGGTTTGAGCTGGATACAGAAATTGGGTAGAAATTTAGTTTATGTTCCTTGGCAAGGGAGAAGGGTGCGGAGGGATATTTAGCGGCTGAGGGGCGGACTTTGACACAGATTAGTAATTGCTCACTAAAATTCATTCTTTCTTTCTCCTGAAACATATGCCTCTCCAGTCATATACCATCAGTCAATTTTCCTTATAGTGAGTCAGGTGTGGCCATGTGATTGGTTCTTACCATTAGTAAGGGAGAAGAAGTAATGACTACCATTTCTAGTCCTGGGTCTTAAGACACTGGGTATTTCTCCTTGACACCCTCTCTCCTCTCCTTCCCGTTTGATGGACACAGACGTGGCTGTGACCTAGCTTTCACTATGCAGATAACTACAATCCCCTGGACGATGGTGCAGTAACATGTTGCTCAAGGTCCACTCTCTATGCAACTCCCCACTGCTCTGCATCCTGGAGGCGTTATGGGCTCCATTAATAGCTCCCTTGTCTTCCGGCTTCTAGCTGGGAGGCTGAAGGGGACTTAAGTCAAGATATTTATTTCCTTTGCTTTCTCTTTGCTGAGTTGTCACAGGGTGGCTCCCTCCTTCTACCAATGACCATAGCATCTTTTGCAATGGTCTCTCCTTTATCTATTCTCTTCTGATTTTAGTAGCTGCTTCCATAACTTGTTCCTTCAAACCTACAGTTAGAAAGAGTTCTTTGCCTCCCCTCCCACTTCCACCCCCCATCTCTCCCTCTCCATTGCTAGCCCTGAGGTGTTATATTGTACCTTGTTAGTTTCCCTTAATCTTCCTACTCTTGTGTCAAGAGTCCCCTTAAAGAACTTCCTTCAATAGCCTTGTTTGAGTGTGCCTTCTCTTTCCTGTAAAAACCTGACCAGCAATGTCTCTGAAATGCCCCATCAAGGGAAGTTGTCCCATCAATCACTCTCCTGAACTGGAAAATGAAAGACAAAGACACATTAAAAAAAAAAAAAAAAAAAAGACATTTTATTTTTGCTCTGCATAATAGTTTAGTCTTACCCTAGTTAATAGAGTATTATATTCTTTTTAGAAGTTTGTTCTTTTCACAAAAATTTCAAATTTGTTGGCATAAAGTAGTTCATCAACTCCTCTTTTTATCTCTCTAATGTCTATAGAATCTGCATGTCTTATTTTTCATTTTTGACACTGGATAATTGAGCCATTCTTTTTCTCGATAAGTCTCACCAAATGTGTATTAGTTTTTATTAATCTTTTTAAAGAATGAACTTTTTGGCTTTTGTTGAATCTCTACATTATACATGGTTTCCTGTTTCATTAGTTGACTAATTATTATAACAAAGTACTTCCCAAGCTTGGCATTTTAAAACAGTCAGAAATTTATATCATGATGCACAATTTTCATGAGCAAAGTCAAACCTGCAATGTTTTTATATAACCTAGCCTTGACAGTCACATATCATCATTTCTAGAATATCCTGGGGGCCATCTTGGCTCTGGCTACCATATAGGTTTTTGCTCTTATTGTCACTATTTTCCTTCCGGAGCTGAACTACCTCTAATCACTAGGCATGTCTCTGACAATAAATAGAGAGACCAGGGAACGGATCACAATGAGTCATCAAAATGCAGCATTTATTAGGAGGGGAAATCCCCCTGCTTCCCACACCAACAGAATCACCTCAAGATTGGGAGCACCTACATGAAGGAGAACCCCAGAGCTTTGTGACTTTCTTAAGCCCTCTCTGTGAAAGAACACACTAGTCTCTCAATAATCAGATCCCCCAAATGTCTGTAGGAGTTTTTATCATCCAGCCTTTCCTAAATTGGCCTGGGGAGAAGACAGGGCAGGGCCAACTCTCAGGAACCCACCTGCATATCAATGCCCTTAGTCATCCCGTCTCTAGCTTTCCATGTTGCCTCTAGTCTGGTAAACTTTGTACAATCTATTAGGTACAAAGATTAGAAACAGAGAATAAGACTTTATTTTTAATTGACTATATCTTAGTTATTGCTCATAGTTATTATTTTTTTTTCTGTGTCTCTCTGATTATTAGACTTTTGAAACTTAAAATCTCTCTCTTTTTTTTTAAGATTTTATTTATTTATTTGACAGGCAGAGATCACAAGTAGGCAGACAGGCAGAGAGAGAGAGGGGGCAGGCTCCCTGCTGAGCAGAGAGCCCGATGTGGGGCTTGATCCCAGGACCCTGGGATCATGACCTGAGCCAAAGGCAGAGGCTTTAACCCACTGAGCCACCCAGGCACCCCTTGAAACTTAAAATCTAAGAACTAACTAAAACATTCTGCTGGGTCATTCCTCCTCTGAATCAATGGGAACTACAGTCTTACTGTCTAAATCAAAAAGGGCTGCATGGGCTACATAGTAGACTTTTACCCCGATACGACACTTGTCAGCAAAACGTAAATCTAATTGAGCAAAAATCTTTAGGAAATAAAGAAGCCTCTTCAATTTCCCATCCCCAGAAGAGAGGGGGAAAAAAGTCAACTAACTACTCCCCAGCAGAAGTCACAAAAGGAGAAGAAGGTGGAGTGCATGGGCAGACTGACTCCCATTAGCTATTTGCCAAAGGCTGTCCTGGTTTTTGAACAGAAAAAGAACATTTTTATTCATTCTCATCAAACTAAGGTTGAGTTGGTCCTTAAGACAGGACTTTTTTTTTTTTTAAGATTCTATTTATGTATTTGACAGACAGAGATCACAAGTTGGCAGAGAGGCAGGCAGAGAGAGCAGGGGAAGCAGGTTCCCACTGAGCGAGAACCCAATGCCTGGCTGGATCCCAGGACCCTGAGATCATGACCTGAGCTGAAGGCAGAAGCTTAACCCACTGAGCCACCCAGGCACCCCCATATTATTTATTTGTGATTCCTCAGGTTGAAGTCTGTGGGATGTTGCTTAATAGGGTGTGTATTGAATTAACCAGAGGGCAAGTTTGAAGCAATTGAAGGTCACAGCTCTAAGGCTCCATTCCATGGTTCAAGAGTAAGCCGATTAGAGTACTTCAGACACCAATAGCCCTCCACAAAAAGGCGTGTTAAAAAGGAACAGATTAGCCCTGTTCCGCCCTAAGGTACCCAGGAAGGCGAGTCTGTCAGATTTTCCAGAATGCGGTTTCTGGTGTCTGTACCGGAAAGGCTACAAGAGGGTCTGGCAGTTTCCTGGTGCCAGTCCTTGCTTTTATCCATGGCATAGGTGCCTCACTGGCACCTAGCACAAACACAAGAAGAGAAGGGGATTTGTCAGTATTTGAGCATCAGCTTTACTCCAGATCTGGACCACAGGAGGCTGAGAATGTCAGGTGTAGGAGGTAGTTTTGCTTCCCGGTTAGCAAGGGGCCCTGGGTCAGCTGGAATGCTCACTCACCAGAGCATGCACATCTTACTGTAGAAAGAATATTGGGGATACTGGACAAAAAGCATTGAGAAGTCTGGCTTCTTACTGGACTGTCACTCACTTGACTTAGGACTTGGTGGGCATTACATAATCGCTAGGCTTCTTTGCATAAGAAAAGCCGGGCACACTATTATTGGTTTTGTCATTTCTGTACAGTTTCACTTATTATATGAGTGAGGGTGTTTTGTGTTTTTGGTTTTGTTTTTTTTTTAAGATTTTATTTATTTATTTGAGAGAAAGAGTGAGGGAGAGCACAAGCTGGGGAAGAGGCAGAGAGAGAGGGGAAGCAGACTCCTGGCTGAGCAGGGAACTCTATGTGGGGCTCGATCCCAGGACCCTGGGATCATGACCCAGGCCAAAGGCAGACACTAAACTGACTGAGCCACCCAGGTGCCCGTAATTTTTTTTTTATTTTTACTAAACATGAAGATTGACAACAGAGACAATAAAATCAAGTAAATGTTTACTAAGAGAGTTATTTAAAAGGGAGCCGGGATGACACCGAGGAGATGGGGCTTATGCACTTGTTCTGGATCAAATTCTCAGAATTTTCGCTAAGCTCAGCGCAAGTCCCAGGCATCTACTAGGAGTTAAGATGGACATGAACGGACTTTCTGCCTTGCCCTAGCAACCAGCCACACACAGCTTAGTGTCACTGTAACTATACCAACACCAAGCACCTTTTCTTCAAACAACTTAGGTAAATCTCTTCTTTCCTCTTTAAAAACTCTAACCTCTTTGTCTCTCTGCAGCACGCTTTCAATTCTAGTCGAATCCATGTCTCCCATGTTTGCAAGCCCTAAGACCCCAAATAAACACATTTATCTTGCTGCTTGTCATTTTGTGTTTCCTTGGTTGACAAGACTTTTGGGGATGTTTGGAGTCTAGAGCAAACAGTACAGAGCTTTGTGGAATACCGTGCCTATGAGAAGTTTTCCGTGGTACACAGAAGCCACGGTGCTTGCCTGAAGCACAGAGCCATTATTGGCATACTCGGTGCTGATTTTAGGCTTCTCAGATAAAACATTCTGGATGCGAAGTACCTGTCAAGAAAAAGATTATTCGTCAGTATGCTACACGAGCAAACAGCTGCCAGGGACATTTTCCTTCTCCAATACTCCAGGACTAATATCGTTCCCAGAAATCGATACACTGAAATTTGTGTACAATTATTTTTGGGGGGGTATTCTGATGAAAGTATTAATGTTCTAATTATGTCTGTGCAGTCAAGTGGACTGGTTACTGACATTCACCAAATTCCCAACAAGACTGTTTACACAATTTCGATAGTTCGGACATCTCCTATAGAAGAAGGAGGTGAGAACCAGTGGCCGTTCTTATCTAATTCTCAAGTGAATAGTGTTCCTCTGGAGAAAGGGTCTTGCCTTTGACTAGGCCTACTGTATGGGGAGGGAAACACAAGACAGAGAGGATGAAGGGACACTCTGTTAGCAAGCCAACCTAATCTCGTAACCAGTACAGTGGTACTTGTCCCAGCTGGAACCCCCCCCTCATATCCATAACGTGGCTCAGAAGCATAAAGAATGCACACTTTGGAAGTCAATCTGACACATCCCACCTACTACTGTTACTGATTCTCAAGATCAACACACTTAAGTTTGTTCATCAGTAAACATGTAAGAGCTCAGTTTTCTGAATAGCCTGGAGGAAGTTCACTGAAACAGCACATGATAGGAATTAAAGAAAACCAATTAGAAATTCATGAGTCATGAGCATGTATCGACACTTATTAGGAACAGAGTTGAGTTGAGTTTTGTCTTTTCATCTTAAGGAAGATCCTATAACTTCATCTCAGGTTAGTTACATGAAAATACTCAAACTTGGAACTCACGTAGATAGAAAAGTGAAGCCTCAACCACAAGGGAAGGGTGTCATTGATTGTGAAGGAAGAAGCCTTATCTACAATAAATGTATGATGAACTTGAAAACAGAGACAAGAGAAAGATCCTGAACAATTTTCCAGACATGCTCTAGATCATATTTTCATTCTCTTACAGCAGACATTATTGGGTGTTTGTAAAGAGTAATATGGCTCACTTTTGGGGGGCGTGTGTCTGAAGCCCAGGTAGATTGGTAGCCTGGGGTAACAGTTCTTTAGGCTCTAGATTCAGACTGAACTTTTGTTTCTGCTTTTGTTTTTGATGTTTCTGCTTGCTTGTTTGTCTGTTTTTAAGAAGCTGTGATTAATATGTTAATAAATTAGAGAAACAGATTTTTCTTCCTTTTAACTGAGGAAGAGCAATATTGGAAGCAGAAATCGGGATATTTACCAGGGCCAGTTACCAGGCTGGGATTTGAATCTCAATTTCCCAACTCCCCAAACCTAGATTCAAACATTATATCTTTCTCCAAACCTTACCTTCTCAATGAGGTCTACCTTGATTCCTTTATTTAATAATAGGACTGCCCATCCCCCTGTTCACAGAAATCCTGATCCCCTCTACCCTGTTATATTTTTTTTCCCATAGAACTTACCACCTTCAAGCTTGCGATATAATTCACTTACTTCTTACGCTTATTGTTCATTGTCAATTCCCCCTCCAGAAGAGCGGAAATCTTTGTATATTTTGTTTTCTGACACATTCCAGGCCTTAAAATAAAGTTTGGCCCACTATAAGCACTCAATAAATTTTTGTGAATTAATCTCTCAGAATTTGTGTGCCAGGAATTTATATCTATATTGAATTTACTAGAGATTTGTTATTCTTAAACTCAAAGCTATAGAAAATTCTCCTCCTATTTTTAATGCCATATAAAATTCAATGGTATACGCTATTGTTTTAGAAGATTTTTTTTTTCTTTTTCCTTTTTGCATAGGTTCCATGCTCATGCTGGGGCCCAACATAGGGTTTGAACTCACGACCCTGAGATAGAGACCCGAACTGATATGGAGAGTCAGATGCTTAACCGACTGAGTCACCCAGGCACAGCTGTTTTAGAAGAGATTTAAATAACACAAATAGCATCTTTAAAATGAGACATTCTTCAACACTATCATATATATTAGAACCTGCTGGCAAAACTAGTTTTGTTTTGAGACTACAGTCATTTAAATCCTTTCTTTTGAGCTTCATAGTAGTGTGAAAGCAGATGGTCCCACATAGGACTTTCCCTTTGCCTAACTTCAGGCCCTTCTCAGAGCCTACATCCTGATTAGAAATATGATATGGCAAGCTATGTCAGTGTGAATAATGAAGCTCCTACTTATCTCTTCTTCCCAATAACAAGCACAGCTCCTGCAAGGATGGGACATGTTGTCTAGCACTGGTATGAAATTGGCATCAGGAGACCTGAAAAGGTTAATGGGCTGTAACTCTCCATCCTGCTAAAATCTCTGCTTTTTCCATATGCAGAACTTGTTCAGTTCTGGAACACTGCATGTGACCCACTAAATTCTCCCAAGTCACCTCAACAATTGTTCTTGCAGCTTTGCCTGTGAGCTCAGAGAAATACAGGCACTTACTTCGGACCCTGGAGGATCTGCAGGGTTATAGGCCAGCAGCTTCATGCCGTCAGGATGGCATCCGGCCCAAATATCTCCCGTGTCTGGATCCACCGTCAAATTATCCACTAAGGTGCCCAGATGTATCACCTTCCAACAAACAGGAAATACAAAGACGTGGTTTCAACTTTCTTCTCGACCCTTCCTCCCTCCCACCAGCTCCTTCTGGCTCCTAAAATGGGTCTTTTTAAGGGCCTTACTATTGAATTTTAGAAGTTCAAGCACAATCTCACCGATATTCTTCTAAAATGGTCATGTTTCCTGCATTCAAGGAGCACATTCCAAGGTCAGGCGTAGGAACCGATCTAAGAGGCCACATGGTGAGGGGACAAGGCAAGCCAGGAGACTTTTACCTTCACTGGAGTTAAATCCCAGTTCTCGTGTTTTTTCAGGACATGAATGTTCTGAGCAGTTACATCAGCTGTGTAGATAAATCTTTGAAGAAAAGAGCATTTAGATGTAAGCAAGTAGTAATGAGAGATGACATTAACTTTTACTTTGGAGGAGAGGTCTAACAATTCACAAGGGTTCCAAGTGCCCCTGAAATGTCTTTCTAAAGCACGGTACAAGAAGATAACAGAAACTTATTTTTAGTATTCTTCAAGAGCTTGAAGTAAGCATTAAATATGAGATGTGACTATAAAGTAAAGAACTTGGTGTTTCTAGGTAACATATAAGCTCAGTCTCATTACTTCGGAGCCACAATGTATTCCTTAAATTGTGTGGAGTTAAGCAGACCTCTTTATTTTAAGTCAAAAGAGTCTGTACTTCCACAAGAAACTAGTGCTTACAAAGAAGTATCAGATGACCATGAAAGTCAATCATACTCATTTTTTAAAAAGAAGTGGAACTTAGAGATGTTTTCTACAGGGATCATCTCTATTATCTCAAATGCACATAGTAATATTCATGGGGTACGTTTCTTTTTCAAAAAAACCATCCAATCTAAAACACTTTAAAAGAGATTCTCATAGAATTTCATGCTGCATAAAATCATATTTAGAAAAGTCTGCTGTTGTGTATCAGTAAATATGAAATTGATACAGTCACAATGCCCAATCTAAGTCAGGTCTCCTTCTCTAAAAATAACTTTTGGGTAAGTCAACTTAGTGTAAGTAGTTAAACACCTTTCAGCCTCATAAAGGCAGAGATATTGGGCATTTATTCTCCTTTTCAGTGTGTTGGGTAACTGCTTCTAGAGTCACATGTTAAATCGGACCAAGGACCTCACATCCTTGAATCCACATCCTTCATTTCATTGTGTGTGTGTTGGGGGGGGGGCTAACATGCAAGAGGGCAAATGGTGTGTTTATGATCAAACATAGAGTGAACACACCCAACCTGTCCACCTATCCAGCGACAACTTAAACTTAAGGAGGTAACCACCTCTCAAAGGAAGGAATCCACTAAAATGTCAAGAGCAAAGTATTGGAAAATTATAAAAAGCTTACTTTTTGTCTAGTGAGACTGTGATCCCATTGGCAGAACTAAATCCTTTGGCTACCACTTTGACCTCTCTTGGACTATAGAAAAGAACATGACTCCAACGAAGATCCAGGATAATCTCCAACAGCACCAAGAAGAAGTTGGTAAAATAGTGGTCTCTTGTAGCATAAAACTGTTCTGGTCCAAGAACCACAATGTCATTCAGGCTATAGTGAAAATAAGAAAGAGAGAGAGAGAAAAACCCATGGTGTATTTAAATATCTAGACTGTTGTCAAAAACACTGAATCTCAAAGACCTTTATGTTCATCAGTTTGAAAAAGTATACACAAAGCAGTATGAATGAAGAAATTCCACACAAAGGACATGATTTTTCATTGCACCTGATGGGTTTTCTTTGAGCTGTTTATTATTTTCTCAATCTTCCCTTCCACAGAAGTCAGCAAAAACACATAAATACACATAAAAAAAACCCCTCAGTTCCAAATCATTGACTTGTAAATGTCAATCATGGTTATGTGCAATGGTCACAGTGCAACAATGGTTATTATCGGTGGTCATCAATAGCTCTGGTTCACTCTCTTCTAGGATTAGATTTCTCCATGCCCTGGATGTTCGGCCCAGGCACATGACTTGCTTTTGGCCAGTGAGATGAAGTGATGTGTGTGGCTTCCGGAAGGAAGACAGGCCAGTATGAGATCCACCATGCATCCCTTACTCTGTGGCAGTAACCAGCAACTTTTCTGATGACTGAAAGTGTGGCCTGTTAGGGCCCTATAGGAGGACAATATAAAATTGAATCCTTGAATCACTTACATTGGACATGTAGCATGAGTAAGAAAACAAAACAAAATTTATGGTTTTGAGCCACTAAAAACCTTATAGTTTTTCTTTGCTGTTATTGTAACATAACCCAGTCCATCCTGACCTTTATAATTGGGATTGTGAGTGCTATTCTTTCTTGCTTATAGTCTTTGGTATTATGAAAATTTTTAAATGAAACAAGCCATACTCCTATAAGAGTAAAGAGCAATAAAGTCATTTACATTTTGGAAAAGGAAAAAAGAGATGGTGACTTGAAAAAAATGTAAAAAAAAAAAGAAGTAAAAGAAAAAAGAGAAAAAGTGTAAAAAATGAAATACTTTTCAATTGAATTTAGAAAAATTTTGGATGAATCAGGAAATACTTTGAGGTTTTGATTTACAATGACTTTTCCAAGATCATTAGACTACTCATCTTTTGGGTCTCAGCTTAAGCATTCATTCTTCCAAAAAGTATTGGCAGACACCACAGGTTAAGTTAGATCCCAGAGCACCTTTTTCTACCGCTTGAATTGCTTGGTTAAGACTGAGTACCGGGGCACCTCTCAAAAGTACTCTTTAGGTCCTCCAAACTTCACCTGCTCTGTTCCAGATGGCACTCCTCCAACCAGCTCTGCCTGGTTCTAACAGACCCTTACCTCATTTTTATTACTGGCCTCAGGCTCCTACTTCCAGGCTTCTGTGATGAGGCCAAAGCACGGGATAATCACCAGGCTTGACTTGCACATGCACAATCAAGAATTTTCAGGAGTTAATACCCTCTGGGGGCAAACTTCGGCTCTCAGGAGATGGGACTGGTGAATAAACTCTTCTCCCTTTCTTATGGCAGCCAGATTGTCCGAAAATGAGGCTCATGTTGCCTACAGGAGGACAATCTTATGATTTCAAGCAGCTGCACTTGGCAGTGGCTGGCTTCATTAACACTCACCATAGCCTCTCCTCTGCATGAGCTTCCTAGCGCTGCCGTGACAGAGTGCCACAAACTGGGGAGTGGAAGACGATAGAAATTTGCTGTCTCGCAGGAGGTGAGACCTCTGAAGTGAAGGTGCTGACAGAGCCATGCTCCTTCTGAGGGTTCGATGGGAGAATCCGTCCTTGTCTCTTCTAGCTGCTAGTCACTCCGGACATTCTTTACCTTGTAGATGCTTCACTCCAATCTCACTCTCTATCTCCACAGGCATTCTCCCTGTCTGTCTTTCTTCTTATTAGGACATAAGTCATATCGGATTAAGGATCCACCCCCACTTTTAATATAACTTCATTTATCTAAGTATATCTGCAGTAATCTGATTTCTAAACAAGGTTATATTCTGAGATGTTGTGGTGGAGGGATGGCTGGTTAGAATTTCAGCATATCTTTTTGAGAGGACATAGTTCAAGCCATCACACCCGCCTCTCCCTACCTCAGGCTGATCCCTTTCTTCTGGGTCCTGGGGTGGTAACTCTCCAATAAAGTAATTGCCTATTGGGCGCCTGGGTGGCTCAATGCGTTAAAGGCTCTGTCTTCGGCTCAGGTCATGATCCCTGGGTCCTGGGATTGAGCCCTGCATCAGGGTCTCTGCTCCACAGGGAGCCTGCTTCCTCCTCTGTCTCTGCCTGCCTCTCTGCCTATTTGGGATCTCTGTCTGTCAAATAAATAAATTAAAAAAAAAAAAAAGTAGTTGCCTATTAAGTTTTCCCTCATGCTATGTTTTCACTGAAAGGAATTCGTTCAGTGAGGTCAGAGGTCACCATCACCAGTTGGGTAAGTCAAGCCAGTGACAGAAACCCCATTTCACTAAGGACACTGAAGCATAGGTTGAGAGATTTGCCCACAGTTTCTCAGTCACTCCGTGGTGGTCCTGGTCCCTTCTGTGCCTCTGAACCCAGTGCAACTCATCATGGAAAGAGT
This sequence comes from Mustela putorius furo, assembly GCF_011764305.1. Taxonomy (NCBI): domain Eukaryota; kingdom Metazoa; phylum Chordata; class Mammalia; order Carnivora; family Mustelidae; genus Mustela; species Mustela putorius. Next base: position 38,182,623 of record NW_025421998.1, read on the forward strand.
TCAGTGACCCCCACTTCTTTTCTTCTGCCCTCTGCTTTTGTCATTCCTAATTCTACAGGGAGAAATTCATACATGATCTTGAGAAAGACAGCAAAGGAAAGACAGTGAACTTCCTTCCTTTTCTTTTCCTGATCCTCTATCCCGGGAAAGATTAACCTCTACTGTCTTTCAGCATTGAGTCCATTTTATAAAAGACAAGTTCCTTCTTGTTTGTTACAGCCTTAGAACAAGCAAACTACACACTAAAAGACTAAACTATTTTTCTCAACAGAGTAAAAAGGATGTTCATCACTATGACCGAGAGTCTAGCTTTTAATTCGGACCAATCGAGGCTTACACCCTGGTTCTGCCACTTACAAATTATGTAATTTGGGTAACTTAACCCCAAATTTCTTAGGTCCCAGTTTATTCATGCCTATTACTAAAGGCTGTTGGGAGAATTAAATGAACTATTTTGACACAGGGCCTGGCACACAGTCAATGTTTAGTAAATGTGAATTTTTATATGAGCTGATAGCCTTTTTTCAAATCCTGTCCTAAAGCTTTTATCAAACAAAGGAATGGCCCATCTGGAGGCTGGTTATAACACCCAGCTGGTAAGGCTCTCAGAACACAACCTACTGGGACAACTAGAAAAAGGTGTAGGTGTTTGAAGAGAGCCCAATAGTGAGTATTGCATTGTTGTGGTACAGAGGATGGAATTAGAGCTGGGAATCTAATTGAACACCTTTATAGGATTAAAATGCTTTCAGAGAGTTGGAGAATATAAAGATATTCAATACTGAATACAGCAATTTCTAGTGAGATGCTGGGCAGTGTCACCATGGGAACCTCTTGAAAGCTTTAGGAAAAAAATGCTGCAAAACAAAAGTTTAAGCCTGCTGAACCAAAGAAAACAAAGCACACAGCAGAGATGCAAAATAAATAGAAGTGCAAAATACTTTAATTCCATACCTCTTGAGAAGTTCATGTTTTATAGTTTTCAAGTGTACAAGAGAATGTTGTTGTTCCTCAAATTTAAATTTCTCCACCGTGGACTTCATGTGGGGATGATTCACAACGTAAAGATACACAGTTTTGTCTAAGGTGGAAAAAAGGCATAATTTCCAAGAAGTTTACTTCTATTGCAACTGTTATTATATTCCTAGACTTGGTGTACAACTTGGTCATGTTCAAGCACTTTTCTTATACACCTTGCATTTGGTCCCCCAGTACACCTGCTAGGATCCCCATTTTTAAAAAAGATTTTATTTATTTATTTGAGAGAGAGACAGAGACAGAGACAGAGTGAGAGAGCATGAGAGGGTTAGAGGGAGAAACAGAGCCCCCGTGGAGTTGGGAGCCTGATGTGGGACTCGATCCCAGGACTCCAGCATCATGACCTGAGCCAAAGGCAGTTGCTTAACCAACTGAGCCATGCAGGCACCCTAGGATCCCCATTTTATTGAGACAATTGAGGTTCAGAAGGTGAGTCACTCAGCAGCAATTTCACCACCACCAAGTGGCAGAACCAAGCCCAGATGTTTCTCAATGGTCTCCTGATCCTCACTTACATACCCTCTCCAACAGGAAGGTATAGAACTACAATGGTACATGGACATATGTGATTTCCCAAGGTGGCCCTTCAACAAAAAAAGTGGGTGCATGTAAGCAAGCGGGTGCTGAGAATTCCTTTCTTTGAGAAATGCCAACATTGCAACACATGTTCAAGAAAGGTCAGGGTTATATAATTATCTTAAAAGAAGGAACATGTCTCAGCTAGAGAAGAAAGTTCTGACACAAGTCCACCATCTAAGGCTGCAACAACAATATTTAATGATCCCAATGGACACAGAAGTAAGTATAAAGCCAAGAGAAAGAAGACTAGTCAATTCTGGGTACTGCCAACCTCAAGAATGTTCCCCTCTGTTCATATTAAAATGTGAACTGCTGGGGACAGCATGGAGGGTAGTAATACGTTTTCTCAAAATACTGTTTTCTGACTTGACAGAAGCTCTAGCTCAGAAGAGCTTTGGAGTTTGAAAGAGCCTGGCCCCATCCTCCCCCTGCAGGGCCTGGTCTGTATTCATGTTCCCTATTCCATTCTTGATGAGTTCCCGATCACGTAGACCAAGCACCAGCCCTGAGATGCAGGGGTTATACTCAGAGCCCCTGAAACACACAGGTACCTTAACCCTACTTAAGGAAAGGCACTGCCTCAGAGGTGACTCTTTCAGTCTGACCCAGCTCAGTTCGAGGGCCTGAGGCTTGGCAAGCAAAGCCTGAGTTGGATTTCAGCCCCCACGTGGCCCTTCAGCCAGACACTGTGGCCAGATACAGCGTGAGCATTATATGTGTGGTGCCAGTTTTACCCCTTCTTTAGGCTTCTACTGGACCCTTCCTTCCATATAACAGATGCTCAGTAAGAAAATTTTTGGTTTTTGTCTTCTCATTCCATTTCGATTTATGGGTAATGTTTTGCCCTTATTAAATGCATAATTAAGGAAAGTGACTAGTAACTAAAATAAGATTGCAACCATAATATATTCAGCTTCTGAAAGTCTGATTAAATGCTTGAGGGTTAATCTGTAAACTGGCTCCATCTCAAAAAACAAAAACAAAAACAAACGAAAGAAAAAAGTAAGCGCCTACTCCCCATGCCTCAATAGTAATAATAATAATAATAATAGTAACAATTCATCCCTAACATTATCCCATGCAGTAAAATAGCTCCAAGTTAATTTGGTCACTCATTATACTTTCTCCAATGAAGGTGTTGGGGAGGGTCAGACAAAAAAATGGTGACTCAGATAATTTAAATAGAGCTTGGAGCCCTAATTTCACCCAAGTAAAGGGTACAGGATTAGAAAGAAGACCACTTGGGTTCTACTTCTGGAATTGCCTTCTATTAATGACAGATGTGAAGTCACATGTCACTACATTTCTTCAAACTCCATTTCTCCATTTATAAAACTGAGTGTTAATATCTGCCCTGTCTCGTGGGGCTCACTAATTTATTCATTCAACACACATTCATAGAGCACCTACTATGCAACAAACACTGTTCTAGACTATGGGAATCCAGCAATAAACAAGCCACATATGATTTTATGATGATTATATTCCAGAGAAGAGAACACAGAGGAAATAGTAAATACAAGAATACTGGAGAGAGGAGATGTCTTCTTCATAGAGTGGCACCCACTTAAAGAGTGACAAGCTTGGATCTAAAGATGCGAAGGAGCTCACTACAGGGCAATGGTAGGAAAATGAAAGAAGGTTGGTATCATTTAATATTAATAAAAAACTTTAATTGTCATTTTGATAAGTGCTAAAAGAAGGATTATACTGAGAAGAAAAATAATAAGGTTCACACGTGGAAACAAGATAGTGGAAAGGCTCGCTGAGAAGGTGATATTTAAGCTGAAGCCTGAATGATGAGGAAGAATAAGTCAGAAGTGGTGGAAAGACATTCCATTCAGCAGGAACTGCAAATGCAAAGGGCCTGAGGCATGGAGCATTTTATAGGTCTAAAGGAAATCTAGTGTGGCTGGCCCAGCGAGTCAAGGGGAAGGTGGTATCCAGTGAGGTTGGAGAAAACACCCACATGCCAGAATACACACAGGTATTGTTCTCTGGAGTAATGGAAACAATCTGGCGAATTTTAAGAAGGGAGGGACATGATGCAATTTGCATGAAAAATAACTCTTGCTTATGAAAATGGATGGAGGTGGTATAAGAGGGAAGGTCTAGTCAGGGGGCCATTATAGAATCCAGGGAAGACAGGCTGGGGGCTTGGGAGGGGATGGAGGCATCAAGGACAGAGAGAGGTGGACAGCTTGGAGACATACTTGAAGGGTAAATTGGACAGAATTTTGGAACTAGGTGACTGAATGGGGCAGGAAGAGGAGAAGTATCAAGGTTGGGCCCAGTGTTTTATTTTGAGGAATAAGTAAATTATATGTGAAAATTTTAAAAGGAACCCACTTATTAAAAATCAGTAAGCCAGGGCACCTGGGTGGCTCAGTGGGTTAAGCCTCTGCCTTTGGCTCAGGTCATGATCCCAGGATCCTGGGATCGAGCCCCGTATTGGGCTCTCTGCTCGGCAGGGAGCCTGCTTCCCTCTCTCTCTCTCTTCCTGTCTCTCTGCCTACTTGTGCTCTCTGTCTGTCAAATAAATAAATAAAATCTAAAAACAAAGAACAAAAAACAAGTCTATTGGTGCAGACCAAAGGAATTAAACAAAGATCTGTTGGATGAGTAGATTAATAATTATTAATCATTCATTTTTTATTCAATAAAATCACTCAAACAAATGTATTCTTAACAATACATTGTAGCTCTTGTACGTATTTGAAAGAATTAACACACAATTTCTTTAAAAATTCTGAACTGCTGGGGCAACTGCTGGGTGGCTCAGAGGGTTAAGCCTCTGCCTTCGGCTCAGGTCATGATCCCAGGGTCCTGGGATCGAGTCCCACGTCAGGCTCTTGCTCAGCAGAGAGCCTGCTTCCTCCTCTCTTTCTCTGCCTGCCTCTCTACCTGCTTGTGATCTCTGTCTGTCAAATAAATAGATAAAATCTTAAAAAAAAAAATTCTTCCATTTGGCCTTCCCTTCACATAGCTACTATAAGTAAGGTCTCACTGTTTTTATTTTCCATGTGTCCTATAGATTCACATATATCTAAAAATTAAATTAGTCAGTAATGATGAACTGTGAACAAGTAGCAAATCACACCAGAAACTGTTGTGTTAAAGTAAGTACAATGTATTAATAACCTAGATTTTTTGCAACAGTTTTTGTGTGATATAATTTATTGTTGTTAAGCTCAAACTTTTAAAATGTACAATTTAGTGGCTTTTGGTATATTCACAGAGTTATACAACCATAGCCACTCTCTAGCTCCAGACCATTTTTATTACCCAAAAAAGAAAGCCCAAACCCATTAGATATCATTCCACATTTCCCCCAGCCCCTGCAAACAGCTAAGCTACTTCCTGTTTCTATGAATTTGCCAATTCTACACACTTGATATAAATGTAATCATACACTATGTGGCCTTCAGTGATTGAATTCTTTCACTTAAGATAATGTTTGCAGAGTTAATCCATGTTGTGGTATATGTCAGAACATTATTACTTTTTATTGCCAAATAATATCCTATTGTATATACATTCATCACTTGGTGAGAATTTGGGTTATTTTCGCCCTTGGGGTATTAGGAATAATGCTGCCAAGAACGTTTGTGTATAAGTTTTTGTGTAGACCTATGTTTTCAGTTCTCTTGGGGACATACCAAGGGGTGGAGTTCGGGGATCGTATGGTAACTCTGTGTTCATTTTGAAGAATGGCCAAAATGCTTTCAAAATTGGCCAACAAAGTGTGAGCGTTCCAATTTCCCCATATCCTTGCCAACATTTGTCATTGTCTGCTTTTTTTATTATTATTATTATAACCATCCTAGTGGGAAGGGAGTGCCATCTCATTATGGTTTTGATTTGCATTTCCCTAATGACCAAGGATATTAAATATCTTTTCATGTGTTTATTGGCCGTTTGCATATCTGTTTGGAGATGTCTACTAAGATCCTTTGTCCGTTTTTTAATTGGGCTGTCTTTTTGTTGTTGCGTTGTAAGAATGATTTATATATTCTGGATACAAGCCTCTTATCAGATATATGATTTGCAAATATTTTCTTCCATTCTTTGGGCTATTTCTTCACTTTCTTCATGGCGTCTTTTGAAGCAGAAAGTTTTTAATTTTGATGAAGTCTAGTTCATCTTGTTTTCTTTCATGAAATGTTTTCTAATGTCACACACAATTATTTTCAAAGGACTTTGAGTTTCTATGTTAGATTTCTGAGAACCATCTCCAAACTGGTTTTGAAGGCCAAAAGGAAAGAGGAGGAGATAAGAAGAAGAAGGAATGACTACCTTCTGGTTTCCCTTCTTTAATGTGGGGTTTACAAATGTTTGGTACACATTTTATTATTTTACAAATATACCTTTTTCTGGTAAAGTAGAATTTTCCTTCCTTTCACATACACATTGAGTCACGGAGGTTTTGAGTGTCTTTTATTTCCCTCATTTACCCCTTATTTTAAAAACATTCAGGCTTTACCTTCGTCGATGAAAGTACTGATTCCATGTGGGTTAAATGATGCTTTGTCAAAATCACCACTGATGTTTAGTGCCTGGACTCTTGGGTTTTGCTCATTCAGATCCATCAAGAAAATTTGTCCTGGCTCATCGGGTGCAAAGCTTGGCATGCCTGGATATTTTAATCCCTGTAAAAAATATAAAATAAGTAGCGCATATATCTGCTTCACAATATTTCATATGGGAGCTCAAATCTCAAAGCCTAACAACAATATTCAAAACTCTGCATTCCTTTTAGATTTCTGGGATTTTTCACGCTGTCAGCTGATGCCATTATCTGATCTGAGGGATTACCAATGACACTTGGGCCATTGGGAATGGAAATGGGAATGTGGGAAGAACCCAGATTCAATTACTCATATAGAGAGAAGGGATGAAGCCAAAAAGTGTAATGCAAGACACTAGACTGGGCTACTTTGTGTGAGTCCCTCGGCCTGCCTATGCCTCTGGTTCCTCATTTATAAAATGGGAAGAAGTGTAGGATTGCTAAGCCCTGAGAGTCTGTCCTTTATAGTCCTGATAGTCAGCAACTAACCCTCCTTAAAGCAGAGAGAAGGGGTACATGCTTTCATTGTATTGCTCCCACCCCTATATCCGTTGTATTAGACAGTCACAAAGAGTGGGAGCAGCCAAGAATTCACATAGGGAAACGAGTAACATAAAGCTGACTGTTTCTTTTTCCTTTTATTTTTTAAGATCTTATTTATTTATTTGATGGAGAGAGAGAGAGATCACAAGTAGGCAGAGAGGCGGGCAGTGTGGGTGGGGGAAAGCAGGCTCCCTGCCGAGCAGAGAGCCCATTGTGGGGCTCAATCTCAGGACCCTGGGATCAAGACCTGAGCCGAAGGCAGCCACTGAGCCACCTAGGTGCCCGTAAAGTTGACTATTTCTGACCTATGTTGTCCCTATAGTTATGTCTGAAAATTTGGACATGAATCCTTTTCTTCAAATATTGCAAAAAGGTTATGTCAGTAACTTGGATAGTGGCTCTTTCTCCTGGAAGGACCAATTATGTGGTCTTTTAGCCAATAACAGGCAGTGGGCCTTTGCTGCATCCCAGGTCATTGTGTGGAAGTTAGGGGTTGGTTGATGGTACACCAATGACAAAACCTCTTCCTCCCTGACACCCTCCCCCATCACTCTGATATATATTCACATCAACAATGTTATATCTTTTCTTGTACCCTCATTCCCATTTATAGTCAGTTTAAATGATGTCCTTCTTACTCTATCTTCTGTCTTCCCTTCCCGTCCCTTTTTAATAAACACTCACACACTTCTCCACACACTTACTTACAACAATAGCCCTCCCATTGCCCTTCACCCCACCCCTGGGGGAGTCAACCTTCAGTTGCAAACGACCTCACACACAACTTTGAGGGTTTTGTTTTTTTTTAAAGAATAGTTCTTCTATCCCTAAATATTACCAGAAACCTGGCTTTCCCCCAGACAACAATGACATTGCAGAAGCCCATCCAAGGACACACTATTTTGGCTTCATTTTTTTCTTAGGTCAGCCTCACCTGGAGGAGAGATTCCTACCAACTCCCCTTTCCCTGGTCTCGCTCGTAGATAGGGCCAGTCTGAAATCACGTAGAAAACTTCCTCTGTAAAGTTATCATCCCAACTTCAATCAGACCTTCAATACCGTTTGTCAATCTTTTTGTTCATTCCAATAGTAATCTATTGCACTTCCCCAGGTATCCACCTCGATTTATTTTATTATCTTCCAGAGCACCCACCTTCTTCCTCTTTAATGGATGACCTTATCTCCTATTTCTCCAAAGATAAAACCATGCCACGCAACATGAATTTCCTCTGATTCCCTCCTTTCTATCTTGGTAATTCTTCAATTTCATCAATTTTCTTCCTTTCTTCCTCTTCTCTTAAGGATAGAGTTTCCCTCTACTGTTCTTAAGTTAATGACTCCCCCCACCTGCTTACGTGGTTGCCTGTTCTCGGGGACCTGTCTTTAGAACTTCAAGTCTCTCTCCTGCTTTATCCCCCATTTCTCACCAGTGCCCCCTTCGTTTGCCTGAAGAATTGCTCATTTCCCCTTCCTTGAGACAAATCTTCTAATTTTACTTCTCCTTCAAATGCACATTTACTTGCCTTCAGCTCTCACTGTCTGCTTTCTTAGAAACATCACCTGGTCTTGTCGCCTGCCTTGAACGGCTCCAACTCTCACCAATTTGTAGAAGCACCTCTATCGAGGTCCTATCAGTGCTCTCCAGAATACCTCATTTGATAACTCCTCCCCCTTTCCTTATTGTGTCTCCATGGCATCTGATGTACCCCTTTATGCCTTGTCAAGAAGTCAAAAGCAGACTTTCCAGATAGAAGTCCTGCTTTTCTTTCTGCCCCTTCCTCCTTCTATCCTCATCCAACCCTCTTTTCTTCTTGCTCTCTACTCTTCCCTTGCAGATCTTATTCATAAGGCTTCAGATATTTCTTCTATACCAATTATCTTCAGGTCTGCCCATTTACCTGGAACCTATCTCTGGAGCTCTAGCCTGCATTTCCAACTTCCTCCTCACAGCAGTTCCAAATCAAATTGACAGAACCGAAGTCAGCATTCTCTTCCTGAATCCTGCCTCATTCGTGTCTATTATTCTCAGTTAAGGGCATCACTGTTCTCCCCAGTGCTCTCGGCCAAGAAATTCAGGCTTCGAGTCTACCCTTTCCTCAGAGTCAGGCTGTCACCAAGCCCAGCAACTTAGGTCACGGTGATAATGGACAAAAAATATCAGAGACATCAACTCTTCCCTTTCAACCAAGGAAAATAAGCCCAGAGAAGTGAATTGCCTAAGTCACTCACATCGTTAATTGTACACTCTTTCTGCCACACCATAAAGAAAGGTTTGACAGTGGAGAATGCTACTCGGGAAGACAGCTCAAGGAAGACTACCTTAGCAAGTATCTTCGTAGTCTTGGTGCAAACAAAGGCACAGCCAGCTAGTTCAAAGGCTGCGTGTTCTCAAAACAGAAATGATTTATTAGGTAAGTAAGGGTAAGACGTTGCAAACAAACTTGACCTACTTTAAGTCTCACAATGAATGAAACACTTCCAAGTAATGGCTTCATAGGCACCCGGTTTTCTGTGTAAGGCAGTTGGGTAGGAATTTGTAGCAAGTGAGTGCAAGCAATTCTTTGGATATCATTTGCCACTGAAAATGGTGAAAATCCCCTAGAGGGGCAGCATCTCATTTTCCCCCATAGGTGGTGACCTGTGTGGGTGAGTCAGTGCTGAACTTCTCTACTGCCCTCATTCACCAGCACAAACATTCAGTAAACAGTCAAGCACCCTGCGCCTGTCAGGGAGCAAGTCCGGTGCTGAGCATGGCCATAGATGCTCCACAAAGTTCTGGCCACAAGGATCTTGAAACCTGGGGAGGCAGCGCTAAGCGAGCACGTCTGATATGATGTGGTAGGGACGAGCCTAGGCACAGAGAACATGAGGGACCACAGCAGAGGTACATCGCCCAGAAGGAGCGTTGGGGTAAGACTTGCCTGTGGAACTCAAGTGTGGCCACAGGAAGCCTGACAGAGAGTGAGGGGCTGGCTCTGTCATGTGTGAAGAGGGCAGGCAAAGAGAAGCGTGCCAAGTCCCACAGTGAGGAAGCAAATAGCCTGTTAGGCACCTCTCTATAGACTGACTACCAATGTCGCGCAGAACTTCTCATGAAAGCAGCAGCTTGCAAACGTGTTCTGTGAGGCAAGGAAGGGAGAGAGGAAAAACCAAGAACCAGGACTTGAATTCACTGCAGTGCAAAGAGATTGAAAATAAGCGAAAAACTTCTTCCTTAGCCTAGGAGTCATTTGTTAGTTTGCAAAGAGGGGCTCTATGATTGAAAGCCCGCTGTTTAATGTTTCTCCGTTAAAATCTCTAGTTTCTGTACGGCGACCGTTCAGTACTTTTAGATCCGGCAAAAATAGAAAAGAAGCATACAGCTGAACCTACAGATATTTCCTCCTAAAAGCAGATCAGTCATTTTTAAAAGTCTATGTATGTGGCATAACGCTGAACATCTAAATTGATAATAGAAAATTTAAGACAACAAAGGACAAGCTTTTCTAGACAGCTTTTGCTTTAGTTTTGGTTTTGCAGGAAAACTAAGGAAATAAAATCCCTCCCACCTCCCCCCGACCCTGACACATCTCACCACCAACAGCAATTTAAAATCCAAAAGAAACCTTACTATACTGTGCGTACTTGAGAATTTATAGACATTCAGGCCTTTAAGTGTTATTATATGCATCCCCTTTTAGCCAAAAAGATATAGATTTTCAAATTCATGTTATTTGGTAGTATTCTATTGGTTAAAATGGAATATTTAAGACACGCAATCCCAAGAATCTGAGTTCACAACGAAAATGGAGTCATTTTGCTTGTTCAGAATTTTGGCCACATTCCAACATTCAACTGTTCAATAAATACACAGCAATTTTCATTATCTTCACACCATATATGTTTCAACTTATTGTATTTAATTTATTTATATTTATTTGTCAGTCCTTCACATGGCTTCCTGACCATCCCAAACCCGTGAAGGTGGTATTGGAAATAAAATGCAGGCCCTTCTCTACTAGTCTTTGAAAGTTGGAAGGAATAGCAGGGAATCCAAGATGGAAAATGGGCAGGCTTTCAAACTGAGTAACATGGTTGACATATGATTCAAATATTGCCCGAATCCCAAACACGGGCAGGCATTGAGATAATACCAGTTAGTGAGGACATGACAACCGGAAACCCAGGTCCAGCAAAATAGGGCAATGATGGGGATGGACACCAACAGGACAAACCTGAAGACTCGTCTAGGAATCAAATGGAAAGGAATTGACATTTACTGAGACCCTACTGAATTTGTAACCCCATAGGGAGCTACCCACATGGGGGGCAAGCAAACCTGGGCATTCCTGTGGTAATCCCATTAGCCCTCTGGTATACTGTTTTGGCTTTTTTGGTTGACTGTTTTAACCACAGTTGGGATGAGCATGGAGGGGTCCATCAGGCAGCCCTAGTCTGCAACGTTAATGTATCTATTTGGCTATTGAGCTGAGTGTCTGAGGAGCATGGAAAATACTCACACTGGAGATAAAAGCCAGCCCACTAGGAAGTATATCAATGTCTTCAGAGCCATTTTCTGCAAAAGAAGTGGAGGATCAGGAAGATGCATGAACGAAGGCTTAAAAAGTAAACCTCCCAGGTGAAACTTTAGACTTCTTTTGGAAAATACATTAACTTTTTCAACTATTTACTTGGGAAACTACATTAACTTCCAGGAATCCCATAGGCATGCTACTCTACTGTAAAACCTGGGTCAGATTCCCTAAATATTAAATTCTTTCTTCAGAATTCAATTTTCAGGAGAAAAAAGCAAATAATGATAAAACAAAGTCACAGCCTAGATTTATTCTTTAAATAACAACTTCTGGGGTATGCCCTGAGAGATTCAATTTTATTCCCCCTAGAAGACTGACGTGCAGATGGATTTATAACATTTGGAAAGTCATCTTTGTGAGGGTGTCTTAAAGTCCTCTCAGCCAAACATCTCTCTCTTCCAATTTGTTGAGGTCTAAAAATATACCATTATCCAACCATATTGGAAATTCTGGTAATTGTTATCCATTATAAAAGCAATAGGTCTTAGGAAAGACTACCAAATATAGGTAAATTTGAACAATTTAGTTAGCTCTCTTTCTCACTAAGAGATGGTCCTAATCATTTTTCTCTGGAAAGAGATGGATAAGAAGTAAGTTATGACCATGAACAGGATGAAAAGGGGGCTCACAAGTCTCCTAATAGAGAGACAGACCCACAGAGGGTGGGGGTCCCAAATAGGCCGGACTGAGGGTAAAAGTAGTGGTTATCTAGTGTGGCAAACTGTATTTAACAAATATGGGAGAACCAACATGGATCATAGCCACATGCCCTTCTTAAAATGTGATGGTCATGTTCTTCCATCAGGAGGCAAGGTCTCTCCACTTGAGTCTGGGTGGATTAATGGAAACTGCTTTGACAAACTAAATGAGGTACAAGTGATACCATATGGCATACAAGGTAAAGCCACAACCACAGTTGCTGCTGGCTCACTCTCAATCTCTTTCTATCTCTTTCTCTCTCTCTTCTCCCTTCCCTTCTCCCTTTCCCTTCTCTTCCCTTATTCTCTCTGTCTCTGTCTCTGTCTCTGTCAGCTTGGGCCTTGGGAACCCTAAACTTAAATGTAGAAAGCCTGGGTACTTTGAAGCTATAGAGGAACGACTCTACAGGGACTACAGAAGGTAGAGAAGACACTGGAAATGTCACAGGTCACTTCATTTCTCAACCATTGAGTCATCCTAGCTGATGCAAATAGGAACAGCAATGAGCTGTGTCCACTGAGCTGTGTTAAAATGGCAAATTCATGAGCAAAATAAACATCATTTAAGTACTCACTCAGATTTAAGGTGGTTTGTTACACAGCTACGGTGACTGGTACATGTGGGGAAAAGGTTGCTTAGGGTAATGCGTGACTAGTGTGTCAAAAGGCAGTTGAGCAAAGAGAGGGAGGGAGGAAAAGAAAAGTGGGACAAAGCCAAATAAAATGCAAATTTGAATCAACAGAGTAATGAACAATGGGCACTGAAAGTTAGAGAACAGAGGGAGATTTAATTATATATTCACTTACTGAAACTAATCCCCAACTAGTAACTTGAAAATTAATCAGAGTGTTCCCTTTTCTAAACATTCCAGGTAATCAGGACTTATCTATCTATGGTATCTGAAGGACTTGAAAGACTTAGTGCTCTTTCCATGTGAGGTAAAACAGACATGGGGAGAACCCAGCAAATTGAATAAAGCAATTTAAAAAATCACATTGAATATGGGTTGGTTAATTTTTGAGCCAACTTTTTTTTCTTCTTACCTTTTTTTCTCTTGAACACTGTTTTTCGGTTGCTTTTTGTCCTATTTTCCTGCCCAATTTTGTTCTGGACACGGTTATTCTCGAGGCCCTGTCTTTGGCTGTTTCTTATACCACAGCATCCCTTTACCTCTACAATCTACTCCAGTCCCTTGGCTTCACTTCTACCCATAAGCTGTTGACTCTCTAATCTCCAAATCAAGCCCAAATCGTTCTGCCAATTTCTAGACCTTTGTATTCACCTGTACAGTGGGCATTCCTACCTAGCTGTTTCATTTCTCATATTTAACATGTCCTGAACTGATCTGGATGTCTCCCCCTTGAATCTGCTCCATTTCTTATATTTTTATTTCAGTGGATGGCACTTCCATCCCCCAAGTACCCATCCCCTGAAGTACCTGAAGTGATCTTCGATGCTTTCTTTTTCTTTACTCCCTGAATCCAAAGGATCACTGTCATTCGCGCTCTAGCACTGCCCCTTGGATTTGCACAGTAGCTTCCTAACAGGTCAGTTCTGTTGCCCTTCTACCACTCTCTGCACCTGCTGAGAGTCAGCATTTTAAATTGCAGAGTTGATCTGCAACTCTGCAACTCTCAGTTGGTCTCGTCATTCTCCTGCTTAAAACCCTGCAGAGGTGTCCCAGAGTTAGCCATAGAAATCTGAAGCTGCTTGGTCTGGATTCCCGGTTCTCCACATGCCGGCTCCCGTCTTGGTCTGTTGGCCCCCACCCTCCACTCTCTGACACCTGTGCTGCAGTTCTGGCCTTGCTAGCTGCTGAAATGTGTCAGCCTCGCTCACCTGCCTGAGCATGTGCTGCTCCCTCTTCTTCACAACCCACGCCTTTCCCACGCCACTTTCGCCTCCCCTTGCCTGAGTATCACAGGCTCTAGAGAAGAGCTTGCGGGCCACCTCCTCAGCCTTTGCAGCCTCTCCCAGTTCCCGTTAGTTCTCACAGCCATGTTACATACATATAGGATCACTTGAGACCACCTCTGCCAAGATAGTTCATTTACACCTGGGCGGCACCCTTCTGCTGACATATTGATTTCCTACCAAACAGTCAGCCTCCTGGGAACAAGGACCAGTTTTCATTCAGCACTCCAGTTTTGCACCCAACGTCATTACTGCCTTTTCACTACAAAAACTCTCAGTAAAAGCTGGTCGACTGACTAAATAAGATAAACCATGTTAGTTTCTTGATCTCTGTCTTATCTTTGAGTTAAACAAGTGGGTGTTAATTTCTGAGCATAAGGTGTCTTGAGTTGGGTGCTCTTTAGTCTGGTCCTTTTATCTTCTAAACACCGTTTAACACATGCTCTGACAGCATTAAACCACCTCAGTAATTCAGCTACAACAGGAGTGGGTGTGTTCTTGGGGTGTTGGATTTGTCTTTATTTCCTGACTTAATCCAAAGCACAGGGATGCAAGTACTTTCCGTTCAGATGTGGAAAAGAGTCACCAGCTGATTGCACGGTATTCCCACCCCTCTTTCCCCACCTCCCTCACCTATGCTGCACCTGGCATGATAACACAGTGCATCTTGGCAACAGTGGCACCTGCGGGAGTAAAAGCTCCCAGGACACCCTCCCCTGGGTGCTCCCCGCATACTTGCTAGCCTGTGCACAACTATCATTAAAACCCCACCCAAGGGGCGCCTGGGTGGCTCAGTGGGTTAAAGCCTCTGTCTTTAGCTCAGGTCCTGATTCCAGGGTTCTGGGATCGAACCCCCTCATCAGTCTCTCTGCTCAGCAGGGAGCCTGCTTCCCCCTATCTCTCTCTCTCTGCCTACTTGTGATCTCTACCTGTCAAATAAGTAAGTAAAATCTTTAAAAAAAAAAAACCCAAACCCACCCAACCCGAATGTTTATAGGAGCAATGTCCACAATAGCCAAACTATGGAAAGAACCTAGATGCCCATCAACAGATGCATGGAAAAAGAAGAGGTGGTATATATATACAATAGAATACCATGCAGCCATCAAGAGAAACGAAATCTTGCCATTTGCAACAATGTGGATGGAACTAGAGGGTATCATGCTTAGTGAAATAAGTCAATTGGAGAAAGACAACTATCATATGATCTCCCTGATATGAGGAAGTAGAGATGCAACATGGGTGGATTTGGGGGTAGGAAAAGAATAAATGAAACAAGATGGGATTGGGAGGAGGAGACACAAATGTCACAAAACAAACTGAGGGTGGCCAAGGGGAGGGGGGTAGGGAGAGGGTGGTGGGGTTATGGACATTGGGGAGGGTATGTGCTATGGTGAATGCTGTGAAGTGTGTAAACCTGGCAATTCACAGACCTGTACCCCTGGGGCTAATAATACATTATATGTTTATTAAAAAATTATAATTAAAAAAACCCCGCCCATTAGTCTAAAACCAGTGTCATGAATAAATGTTTACTACTTTTTAAACTGTCAACCCTCTATGCAGCATAATTTTGTCTCCTTGACTATTGATCATTTTCTACAGGCACCCTGAGAATATGTCACACTGAAACATTACGATCAATTAATATTATCATGATTTCCCGTCTTGGAAAGAAGATCCTGATAGCCAACTAAGAAAACAAATGCCACCTACAATATAGAAACAGATCTTGGAGATAGGGGAAGATACTGGAGAGGAAAAAGGATGGCGGGGACGATAGGAAGATACCAAAGACAATGGCTGTTTACTTCCTAATCCTGCCAAGGGTGGATGGAGCCCCAGTCAAACTATTCGAATTTCATGTGCAGCTTTGAATAGATGCCAAGGGCAGCCAACTAACTGCCTGGTTAAAACAATCCTTGACCCGCAAAGCCTTGGAAAAGGAGAAACTCAATACAAAAAGATCTATGAGATATCATTTCTGGAGCTTAGAATTATTTCGCTTTTCAAATTTTCTTCCCAGAAAGAATAATGGGAAGGAAAACAAAAAGAGGAAAGTTTCTCCCATCAATAAAATTAACCACAGAAGCCCAGATCTTTTTTTTTTTTTTTTAAGATTTTATTTATTTATTTGACAGACCAAGATCACAAGTAGGCAGAGGCAGGCAGAGAGAGAGGAGGAAGCAGGCTCCTTGCTGAACAGAGAACCCGATGTGGGACTCGATCCCAGGACCCTGGGATTATGACCTGAACTGAAGGCAGAGGCTTTAACCCACTGAGCCACCCAGGTGCCCCCAGAAGCCCAGATACTGAAGAAAACACAAATCAGAATTCTTCTTCAGCTCTGTTAACTGCCTACCAAGGCCTGCCTAAAATCCTTATTGGTTGCTTCATAGAGCTTTTCACTCATCAAATAGTTGGGTCTCGTGAAGTGTTCTCAGCAGTGATTTTTATTTAAATATCCAGCCTGCTTTGTTTTGGCCAGCTCTGCTTATTAATATTTCACCATTTTGCATCTCAGACTTTCAGTTTTCTGCTGCCGTTGTACTTTCCTGACGCTTCCATAACAAAATGTGTTGTCAGTAGATAAGAGAGGCAAAGTCACATGACAAAGAGTCCAAGGCATAGGAGAGAACCATCCAGGCTCATAATCTGGGCCTGTCACCCTTTGGTTCTGGGCCACTAGGCAAGTCACTTCATTCTGCTGTGTCTCTGTTTCCTAATCAGCAAGGACAGCAAGTAGCACCCACCTTACAGATTGGTTGTCAGGGTGATGTCAATGTTTGTAAAGAACTCAGCAGAAGGTTTATAGGCAAAGGTAATCCTTTGCCTATAAAAGGATCCCAGGGTCCTGGGATCAAGCCCCACATCGGGCTCTCTGCTCAGCAGGGAGCCTGCTTCCCTCTCTCTCTGCCTACTTGTGATCTCTATCTGATGAATAAATAAAATCTTTAAAAAAAAATATTTCCCTATTAACAAACGTTTAGTTCTCCAGATATAAGATAGAGATATGCCGATAGACACAAGAGGTAATGCTGTTTTCTTTTGCTCTCAGCCCGTTCCCAACTATTTTAGCCATTCTTTTCAAAATATTTAGATAATCAGAACTTTGATCTATCTTACAACATTAGCTCCAGTTTTAGCTTCTCAACTCTATTGGCATTCTACGATCTGCGAGTCAGACGAGGCTTTAGCAATAATCTAGTCTAATTTCCCTACTACATTATTTGGCAAGCTCCTAGCTTTTGAGAGAGATATGTAGTAAATAAGAATATTACACCACAAAACAGTAAACACATGAGCAAATGTTACAATTTTTTTTTTTTAATCAAATGAAATCTCACCCTGTACCCATATTCCGCTAAACCGAAGAGAAATTCAACCTCAGTCACTACTGGGTCTTCTGCCAGGGTTGCATAAATATTGTAGGTGGCAACTTTTTAAAAAGCAGAATATTTGGGGAAGTCCATCTGGCCTTTATTCTATACTAGTCACCACCGAATTACTCACTGCCAAGCCAGTGTGTTCCCTTTAACGTACACAGTTCTGTCACTTTCAGGCCCTGGATGGACACACAATCTGTGCTGGGGCTGGGACACACATAACAAAGGATCCAGCATCCTCAAAGACACCTTGCAGCCATTCTTTCTGGGGTCCTGCTCCACCCCCAGAATGCTGCCAGGCATGGGGAAAGGATACCTGTTATTCAAAATAGCTATATATTCATATGCTTTATTCATCGGCACCTTCTGAAAGAGTTCAGATTTTTGAGAACAAAAGTTAGGAAGCAGCCTGTCCTCAGTTCCTTCTGTTTCTAGCCAGCCCCACAAACCTCCATGTGATAGGAAGTCATTGGTCAAGGCTAATTTTTCTTTTCTTTTTTCTTTCTTCTTCTTCTTCTTCTTTTTTTAAACCAAGAGAGAAAAACAAAGATAGAAAACCAAAATAAAAAAGACTCTTATTCTACCCCTGTCTCTCTCTCCCTTTCTCTCCATGTATACATATATGTATATATAGTCAAAATATATCATATATAAAGAAATATATGCACCAAGAAAAAGAAAACACAAACTCATATCACAATAAACCATGCTGTCACCCTGTCACATAATGATAAATAAGTCACAGTCCTTGACCCTAGGGAGTTTACAGTCTGGTAGTGAGAGAGAGAACACTGCTAGCCATAAAATAAAGTGTGTGGTAGGTGTTGTAAGTGAATCAGAGTTTTAGAGCACTGGGGAGTTCAGAGGCAGGAGAGAACTTTGCAGCCTGATCTCAGCAAGCAAAGAGGAAGGAATCAGTGCCGGGGATTCCATGAGCAGCCATAAGGAAGTGAAAAAGCACATTTCTCCAGACAGTGAGCAGAATTCACTTTGAGCTGTTTGTATGGTAGCAATGCGGGGGAGAAACGGGGCTTGGCACCCAGAAAAGCAAATGCAGCAGTAACAGGAATGGGGTGAGCTCAGCCCTGTGTGGGGCCACAGAAGATGTTGACACCAACAAGTCTCAAGAGACAATGAGGGGGGGGGTGGCATACGGCTCTTACATATGGAATGGAGGCCCTTTGAGAACGGGCTTACCATACATAGGGAAAGTCTAGAAGAGCCAGTTGTGGGTGAGGGGTTTAGACTGGAAACGGAGGCCTGCAGTTTGAGAGGTTAGGGAGGCACCTGTGGAGTTTGGATTTTTTTTTTTTTTTTTTTAAAGAAATCTGAGTAGGCTGTGAGGTTCCTCAGGGTAAAGGCTAGGTCATATTTCTTTTGGTACTTGCAGATAAATTTAGAAGGAAACTGATATTTGAAGCCTGGAATACCATGAAGGAGAAGGAAGAAGAGAGAAAAGAAGTAAGGTGGGCCCCGGAAGGAGACAGAGAGGGGAGTGAAGTAGCACAGAAGGGGCATCCAGTAAGGGACAGGATGTTCTTCAAATGATGGAGAGACATCAGTAAGGAAAAAAAAAAGACTGGGGGGAAAGCCACAGATTTTGACACTCAGGAGGGCCCCTGGAGCTCTGGGATGAGAGAGCTTCAGAAAGTGGGGCAGAAGCCCCTGGCAGGAGGCCCTAAGGAGTAGCAGGCAATTAATTTAGTGGGCAGCCTCAGTTGGGTGGGTAGTGACCAAGAAATGGCATTGTCACATACGTACCAAGTCCCTCAATAAGGTGGCAGCTCCGGGGCTCTACCGACCTCACTTCTCGAGATGCATTAGTCCTTTGTCTATAGAAGATAAAAACACAGGAGGTCAGTGCATGATATCCAAAACCGATGTCTAAACATTGTCTTTAATCACCTTTTTTTTTTTTTTTAAAGATTTTATTTATTTATTTGACAGAGATCACAAGCAGGCAGAGAGAGAGAGGAGGAAGCAGGCTCCCCGCTCAGCAGAGAGACCAATGCGGAGCTCGATCCCAGGACCCTGAGACCATGACCTGAGCCAAAGGCAGACACTTAACCCACTGAGCCACCCAGGTATCCCTTTAATCACCTTCGTGTTCATTAACTGTGTTTCTCATCATGTATGGATGCTACAACATGTAAGTAGGTACCTCCTTTTATTTACATTTATTTACATAATGTGGACTATAGCAGCTGATCTCACCCAGTTGAAAGCCTAAAATGCCATTATACATGGACAATACTTTTTGGCCTGATAAATGATACTGTAGAATAATATAAGTAACTGGACAGTATTATTACTTTAAATGTACAGAATAGTATTATTTAATTTGTGAAGTATTATCTATTAAAAATCTGCACTTTGGCTCCCTTTTACTCCTGATAGCCTTGTCTTTTGACCCCTCCCCACCGAAATGCTTTCCCCAAATTCAAGTGTCTCCTAATAGCTAACCCCTGTAGCTTTTGCTTTAACTTCATTATTTAAAAAAGTTTTTATACTGACTTATTTTCCAAGTGCATAAAAGTCATCAGACTGACCACAGTGTAAACAACTGGCCAAATTATTTTTTTAATATAGTGTTCCTGTTTTCACAGCGAACCATTCTTCTAAATACCAGGGATAATTTTAAATTTTTATTAGACTGTATTCGGGAAGATTCTACACTTAGACTTATCTTACTGTCACTTCTGTAACAATACACCTTCGATCTACCTTGTAATTATTATTTTTTATGATTCTCTCACTTGGGTGCACTGGGAACAAATGTAACAATAAACACTCTCGAGTTGAATTAGATAGTATTCACAAAAGCCATCAGACTTCTCAGTAGATTCTAATGTGAACTTCTGAGATCAGCTTTTGCTTGGAGAAATAAATAAAAGCAACTTAAAGACAAGTGAAGGCAAACAGAAGCTTTACATCCACTCAGAAATGCATACTATACCTAGCATTTCTTTCTAGCCCAGTGTATTGGCTTCTTTTGAGATACTTCTGCCCATCACCACTAGATCTTCCACTTCAAAAGGTCCTAATTTTAACCTGCATAACGCTGGTGGTCACCACCTGCAAGTTTCAGCTCCTATCCCTGCTGTCTGGCTAGCTCTTTTAATCTAGGATGAGCTCTGTTTCCCAGTACTCATCAGTGTTTTACTGGCCTTGGACAATGTCTTAGTGGGCTGTAAACATCCAGCTGGCAGCCTGGTCCCCTCCAGGTCCAGCGCTTCCAACGGAGTTCTTTCTTTTCTTTTCTTTTCTTTTCTTTTCTTTTCTTTTTCTTTCTTTTTTTCCCAAGAGCAGAATGCCAAGGGCAACCTGGAAAAGGGGGGTGGGGGTGGGAGGCACGACTTTCAGAAAATAAATGGGGGCATTTCTGCTCTACCATCGGAAGAAAGGCAAACAGCTCCCTTTTCCATATCAGCGTTTCTCAAGGGATAGCTTGCTGGGTGGAACTGAGGAGTGAGGTTCTAAAAAAAAATGCCCTTTCCTATCCTTTAGGAAGGTCGCACGGGGCAGCCCTTGAAACTTAGGAGAGAAAGAACCAAGGACGCCCCCATCAAGATGCCAACTCACCTAAGCGCCACTAACCTCTCCCCGATTAGGGCGAGGCCGGCCCCAAGCAAGGTCAGCACCAGCAGCTTCCCCATGGTCTCTGGTGCCCGGGGTGCCCGGTGGCGACGTGCTGGTGCCGAGCACTCCCGAGGGCGTGGAGGGCAGGCTCCGGGCCCCGCCCCCTGGATGGCGCCCGCCCGGCCCGCCCCTCGGGAGCCGGTGCGCTGCCCGCAGAGGTCCAGGTCGCCCGCCAGGCCCCGCCCCCCGCCCAGAGTTCAAGGCCATTTCCACGCACGGGGTCCAAGGAACCCTTTACTCGCGGGACTCCTGTTCAAGGCTCCCCGTACGGAGAGAGCGAGCCCGCGGGACCGCAGCTGTGGCAAGAACACACCTATCCGTCGGTGGGAGGATAGAGGAAGTTTGTTGCTAAAAGCTGCGAAATTCAACCTCAGCTCCTCGAATGAACAGAATGAACAGAACGGGAAACCCAAGGGTCAGGAGAGGGCGGGGAGCTGAGTTCAGAGCCGAAAACTTCGCGATTCTCCAAGGCCAGACGAAAGAGGAGCCGCAACATTGATCCCGAGAGAGTGGGCGGGGCGATGTTGAAAGATAACCGCAGCCACGAGCTTTAACTCACGCTTCAAGATTTGGGGCGCGGGGCCTTATTTCCTGGACTTTCTGCCCTGTCTCAGAATGCTGACTATGGTGGGTGCCCAGTTCCGTTTGTTGACTGGGTGGATTTGCGAATGTCCGTGGCCGTCCCCATCATTGATGGGATAAAGAAGATCAGGGGGAGTGAAGGAAAAGAAGTGGCTAGGTAACAAGAAGATGAGCGAAGTGGGAAGTTAACCTTTCAAAAGGCTCCTTGACTCTTCTTTCTTCTGGGTCTTCAGTTCCTACCAGCAAAGAGTGAATTTTCCCCTCTCATCGTGAGGATTAAGTTGGAAGGAAAAGGGCTGGCTGGAGGTGGGGGAGACTTTAGGAGTTAGGACACAGCAACATAGCATCTTAAGCGTGATGTTTTTATTTACCAAAAGAAAGAAAGAATGGTTCTTTTGAGTTCAACTGAGTAAATACTGTTTAGGGAAAAGAATTTGCCAGACCTGGAGATATTATGACAAGAAAAATTGGTCTCTGACTTATGGGACGCATGATTACAGTATGAATACATAATTAGGGCATGAATAACAATGCCTACCACCTATACAGCACCTACCATGTGCCTTGCATTGTGCTTAGTACTTTGCCTAGGTTAACTCTCTTCTAATTCTCAGAACCACCTCTGAGGCAGTTAACATTATCCCAGTTTTATAGGTGAGAAGAACTGAGGCACAGAGTGGCTGTGTAACTTCCCCTAGGTCACACAGGTGGTGAGTGGCAGGTCAGGGCATGGGCTCCAGAGCCTGTACCCTTCACCATGCTGCTTCTATGAGGGCTGGGCAAGAAGGAAAGCTGTACTCAAGGAGGGCTGTAACATCTAGAGTTGTACTGATAATTATTTTTAAGATGACTAATTTTAAGAATTCAAACAGAGGATGAATTGAATGCTGTTTTCATAAGGCTTCCAGAGAAGAGAGATGAAGAAGGGAACCTTGCCAAAGGTGAAGGGTCCATACGTGTGGTACAGGCTTGCACGCAGGGCCTGGGGCTCAAGCTGCCTGGGTTTAGATCCAGCAAGCCTTAGGTATCCAGCTAACTTGTTTATGCTTCAGATTCCTCTTTTGTAGAAGAATATCTGCCTCATAGGTGACTTAAAATCAAATGTCATGATGAGTGCAAAGTGCCTAACACTACACGTTGTGAGGAGTCAATAAGCATTGACCATCAATTAAATCTGAGCCTTCACGTGAGAGCGTTGGCTCGGATCCTGGTCCCATTGATCGCTGGGTCTTCCAGTGCTGGGCACAGAACTGTGTACTTAATAGATGCTCTATAAAAGTGATTAGATGGATGAGTGCAAGATGTTGGACTTGGCGTAAGGAAAAATTGGGAACAAAGACACTGAGTGCATGATATAATAGTAATAATACGTATTATTGCATGTATTTCTCATATGCCATCCTCGCTTCATGACTAAGGAAAGTGAGGCCTAGAGATTGAGTAATAACTTGTTTACATAACTAAGAAGTGTCAGGTACCCCATTTGGACTCAGGTCAAGAGACTCTAGAGTCCACGTTCCTTATCAGTGTGTTCCCTGCCTCATAGCAGGAAGGCAAGGACAAGGGAAGAGGCAGATTCTTGGGTAATGTATTGCAGGTGTTGTGTCATCTATAATCTGGTTTAACCTTCTTCACTTTAGGCAGAGGTAAGGATGTGTATGCGGGTGTGTGTGCACATGTATGTACATAATTTTAAACCTTAGAGGTGATTAGTTATCATTTGAAAACCATAATCAGTAATTCAAATCCCCAACCCTGGTAGTTAGCATTAAAAGATTCCCAACTTTGGAGTATCAAGCGTCACCATTTAAATCTGCACCTGGAGAGTTCACTCATTAGCTCAAGATAGTAGAGATAATTATTCATGGGGAAGCCACTTAGTAAGATATATTATATAAGCAGCTCCTGCTCCGTGTAGAGTAAGAATGAGAACAAGGTTCTCACACCAGTAGAGTGGGTTTTGGCTGTCTTAGTCCATTTGGGTAGCTGTAACAAAAAAGCATGAGGTAAATGGCCTATAAACAACAGACTTTTATTTCTCATAGTTCTGAAGTCCAAGATCAAGGTGCCAGCAGATTCACTGTCAGGTAAGAGCCCACCTCCCAGACACACCTTTGCTGTGTCCTAACCTGGAAGAGGGGGCAAGAGAGTTCTAGGGGGTCTTTCTGGAAGGGCGCCAGTTCCATTCATGAAGGCTGTACCCTCATAACCTAATCACCTCTCAAAGCCCCCACTTCCTAATACCATCTCCTTTGGGGGGAGACACAAAAGACCATAGCGGTGACTCTAGAACACTCTTGTGTGCTGTGTCCACACTATTGACAAGGAAGATTCTGCTTTTTGATCTGAGGTGAACTAAATCCTC
The DNA here is from genome assembly GCF_011764305.1 of Mustela putorius furo. NCBI lineage: Eukaryota > Metazoa > Chordata > Mammalia > Carnivora > Mustelidae > Mustela > Mustela putorius. The sequence goes on from NW_025421998.1 coordinate 38,206,509, forward strand.
CTTTCAAAACTTTGTCTCAGACCAAGGCTTTTCGTCACATGTCTGTTGAAATGGCTTGTTGAAATACAGAGGACAGAGCTAGATCTTCATTGAGTTTCCAGAACAATGGATCCTAGGATGATTTTCACATCTCCTTGGAAATAGACATTTGTGCGTGACAGCTTTGGGTTTAGCCTTGTGTTCACTGGACCCTCTACATAGCAGTGAGTGGGATTGACTGCATAACCAGAAGTAGGATTTAATCAGGCAGAATGAGTGTTGGTGAGGCCCAGAGAAAGGCAGCCTGGTTTCTGCACAGTCCTGGGGAATTAGAACCAGAATGAAGTAAGTCCGGTAAGGACAGAGCAGGAGTTCCCAAACCATGCGATAAGAATCACTTGGAAGGGTTGTTAAAACGCAGACTGCTAAACTTTAGCTCCAGAGTTTGTGATTTGTTAGATTTGGGGTAGGTCTTGAGAATTTGCCTTTCTAACAAGTTTGCATGTAATGTTGTTGGTACTGGTCCAGGGACCACACTTTGAGGACCACTGGGATAGAGCATAAAAGACTATGAGGAAGATGGCGAGAATTGAATCCAGAGAGGTTGGTAGGGCCTTGTAGGCCAAGTGAAGAAAGTCAAATTATATCCTAGGGGTTCATGGGAAACCACAGGAGTGATATGACCCAGCAGATGCTTTAGAAACATCACTCTGCGGTAAGAACGGATTAAGGAGCGGGTAGGGAGCTTGCCTCTCCTGGAGATGGGTAGAATGGTTGGTGGCCTTGGGGAACTAATTGGAGAAGCAATGGGGATTAATTAGTTCCTAACGTCCTTAGAACTGAATGGCTTTGAGAAATATTTGGGAAGGGCACTGATAGTATCGGCGACTGGTTGGATGTGGACAGAGGAACAGTATAGAACAGGGACAAATCAAGGAAGGTACTCAGGTGTGGAGAATCTGGTGGAGAGGGTTACCTATCCATGGATCTGGGAACCAGAGGGCAAGGAACAATAGATAGAAAAGCAGGGGGTTCATTGAAAGCTCTGATTTCCATTAGGATATTTTTGGAAAAATCTTCATGTTTTCTTCAAAGTGGAACAACAAAAGTCACATTTATCATGATCATCACTTTCAGGCTCTGAACTGAGTCCACAGAGTAAATTTGTTATTGGCTTATTGTTAAAATAAATTTGTTTATTGTTACATTAGCTCTTTCTGGAGAAAAATCTGAGTAATGTCTCCTACAGCTCAATACTGCAAGGGACAGGATAGCTTCCATGGTTTTGGAGCTTGAAAACTGTGTACTGCTTTCTGCTCTAATGAGAAACATCATTTTCTTATGCTTCCAAACCCTATCAAGAATTGCATAACTGATGATTTACAGTTAGGAAAAAAAAAAAAAAAGACAAGGAAGTTCACAGAAAAAATAACCACAAATCTCTTTGAATATCTGAAAGTGTGCTTAAACTCGGCTGTACTAACAAAAGGAAAGCTAAAACACAGTGGGATATCATGTTTGCAAACAAGTGAAAATTGGACAACAAAACCTGTTGGTGAGGCCTTTGGGGCATTCTTACACATTGCAAAATGTTACAACTCCTGTAGTGTTATGACGTCTCTGTCAAACATTCAAGTGAAATTACCTTGGACCCAGATTGAACCCCTTTTGATTCACTTCCAGGAATTTATCCCATAGATACACCTGCACATATACAAAACAAAGTACGCACACAACTACGTACTGCAGCACTGTTTGTAACAGCGAGTAATTGGACTGGTTAAATAAACTAGGGCATCCTAGGCAGGTATAAAATAGGATTAGTGAAGATCTCTTTGTAATGATACAAAAACATGTCCAAACATTATCCTTAGGTAAAGGGAATGTGTGGAACTCTATGTAGTCTGCTACCTTCTGTGACATAACGGGAGGAAAGAAGAATATATATTCGTATCAGCTTGCTTTTATATACAAATATTGGAAAGAGGGGTGCCTGGCTGGCACAGTTGGTGGAGTGTGCAACTCTTGATCTCAGGTTGTGAGTTGCCCACATGGGGTGTAGAGATCAGTTAACAATAAAATCTTTAAAAAAGTAGAGAAGATATACACAAGAAACTAACAAACTAGTTTCCTGTAAATAGGGCAAATGGAACAGGAGGAGACTTACTATATAACAGGAGGAGACCTTATTATATCAGTTTGATCTTTGGAACATGTAAGAAGACATGCCTATGAAAACAATGACTCACATGGCGGATGAAAGTGCATAAATTCACACACACAATGTGGAGATGCTGCTGCTCTTGCTTCACACGTCAGTGGGAACACTCGTTTCAAAGAACAACAGACCACATGTAACTCTTATGCTGTGGCAAGATACCAGATGTGATCACATCCCCTCACTAAACCCTATGTTCTGGAACAGTGTGGGATGGGGCTGTGGGAGACGGAGGCGAGGGAAGGAACATTCCTCATTGTTCACATTTAGTCATATCGGATGAGCACCGACAACTGCTTACTTGGCACTGAAGAGCCATTGCCAACAAGATACCCTCACCTTTAAGGAGCTTCCGTTTGGGGTGGGAGGGAGATATAGTTTTAGGAGGGAAAGGACGGGGGACAGAAAAGAAGGAGACGAGGGAGGGAAAGAAAGAGTAAACAAATTGTCTGCAGTGCTTTATGGAGTGATCAGTCAGTTGTGGCCACAAGAGAAGACAGAGAGGCTCTAGAAGAAACAACGCCAGGATATGCAACATCCAGGTGGCTAGGGAGAAGAGTGGTGCCAGAAGAAGTCGGAGAGGGAAGCAGGGCCCAGATCACACAACACTTTGCAGGTCTTCTCAAACAGATGGGATGAGCACAAAGGTTTCAAGCGGGACACGATCTGGTCTGAGTACTTTGCTACCGAGTAGGAAGTGGCTTAGAGAGGGCACATCCTGGGAGAGAGGAGCCCACTAGGAGAACAATTCCGGGTCAGAGGTAACGGAGGGCTCAGCCACAGAGCTGCTGGTGGAGATGGCAGAGAATGGATTTGAAACATCACTTGGAGCTAGAATGAGGTAGAGCCTCTTAGGGCGAAGGACAAGGACAGAGTCAAGATGAAGGCAAAGTTCAAGCGGGCAAGGTTAATTTCGGCTCAGGTGGTAGGTCAACCACTGGAATGAATGAGAGGAGATGAAGGAGGATGAGCACCTGATTCTGGACCCTACGGAACCACTACACTTCTATTCTGAACGAGGTGCGGGAACCAACAAAGGAGGCTGTTAAAAAAGAAACAACAGACCCTAAATTGAGTCATTTGTGCTAAGCACACATGACCAGAGACCTCATACCTAACCTAACTGCCTCTCCCAGGAACGTAATCTCAATCAGTCAGTCTGGAATTAACTAGTCAGCACGAGCAAGGTCATCGGCCTGGTAGACAACTGCCTTCCCCCAGAGAAAGGTGACCTTGCCTGAAAAATAGTCTCTTTGCTAGGAAAACTTTCTGGTTAACTGCCTAACTGCCTTCTGCCTATCAAAGTCTTTCATTTCGTACAGCTCATGGGATCTGCTTTCTGTTTGCTAGATGGGATGCTGCCCACTTCATGATTCACTGAATAAAGCCAGTTAAGATCTTTAAAATGTACTTAGTTGAATTTTGATTTTTTAGCAAGGCAAAAAAAAAAAATGATTAGATCCTTTACATTCTTACAGAACGAGTCTTATCCTGACTTTAGAGATAAAAGTGAAAACAGAAATCTATGACAAAGAATAAACAGTATCTCTGCGATCTGTCAGCAAACGATTTCCAGAAAAAAAGAGAGACAATGCAGAAAAGGGCAAGTGGGAAAACAGAGCAGAGAATGTTTTTAACAGAGTGCAGCCTACCAATATGAGCACTAGAAATGATAGGAAAATCACCACCGTGCAACTCCGATATAATAATCATCCAGGCAAGAATCATTAATGGATGCTTCAACCGAACAGAGGAAATGTTTTAGGGACCAGAATATGGTGGGAAAAGATAACGAGGTGATCTGGTGGTCCCCACCGGAATCAGTTATTCATATCCAGCATCACAACCAGTGGGACGACCTGTCCATATATTCCGATACACTGCAATGTGAACAACACATTACTTGTTAAATATTCTTGTCGCAATTGCTTAAATGAATCTAATCGAGCCTTGAGTAATTTTACAGGAAACGTCACAGGACATACAAGTGATATTGACTGAATGAAGCTAAGGACGCCAGGGAGAAACAGTCAAATAAATTCAGAATGCAGGGCATTCCAGAGGATCTTGCCCGCACTGAAAACTAGTATCATGAAGGAACAAACAAGTGACAGAGCAACGGTTCCGGATTAAAAGGCAGCGAAGAGACGCAACAAACAAATTGAGAACCTTGACTGGATCCCAGATTGGGGCTGGGGTTGGGAGGGAAAGCAACTATTAAACGCATCTGGATTGTGTACGGATAAGCAACTATTAAAGGAGATTTGAATTTGGATCAGACACCAGGTGGCATGACAAACGTATCACTAATGCTCTTAGGTGTGTGTCCGGATTACACAGTGGTTATGGAGGAGAATGGCCTCGCGTTGACAGGATGCGAGCTAAAAGAAGCAGAGGTGAGGGTTTATCGTATCTCCAACCGGCTTTCAAACAAATTTGGAAAGATAAAGCAAATGTGGCAAAAAGGTGATTTGTGAACAAACATGAAGGACATACATTAGGTCACCGAACTACTCTTTGGACTTTTCTCTGCTTGTCGAAAGTTGTGTGTGGCAGGGGGAAAGTAGGTTTCTCCAAATTATTCCCTGATCACATTTCTTTGTTGAGTTCCTTCTAATCACTCCATCTATCTCTCTATCTATCACCTAGCTAGCTGGCTAGCTATTTTCTCATTTGCTGAATCTCCCACTAGAATACAGGCATTATGTCTAGTTCACGGTTGTATCATAATGCCTAGCTCAAGGCTGGCCAGAGAAAAGTCCTTCAGTGTCCTTAAACATTTTTTTAAGTGAACTGGAAGTTATTTTCCTTGCAATAATAAAAATTAGATGAGGCTCCCCGCCGCTGCCCTTCTCTGCCTTCTGCTTTATGGAATAAAAATCCTGAAAACCAGGATCAGAAAACTAAGAGAGCTGTTGGGGTTCTCTCGACCCTGCTCCTGACACACTCAGGAATCCATTTGTGAAAAGGCAAGTGAATAATGAAAATTATGAGTAATCTAAGAGAAGTGGCTACTTCTCTTAGGTGGTAGGGTAGTCGGTGCTGTTTTAAGTCTTCACTGTTTTGCCAGGGAGACACTCACCAGCCTGGTTAAGTCTGAATCCAGGACAGAATTCCAAGTGAGCAGATCGAAATTAGTTTAGAAAAAGGATCAGCCTCAGAGTAGTTATCATTAATAATTAATCCATATGCAAAATGAGAAAAAAATATTGTATTACAGCTTATATTTAATTTTCCTTATTCCATGTATTAGGAACTCATGTTCTCATTTAGCTGTTGTAAAAGAGCTGAGGTTTTGTGAAGAACCAAAAGTGCATTCAGATAAACCTACCATCACTGAACAGGAAGTCAGTTTAAAAAGCAAGAAAACAATCTGAGGGTTTTGAAGGGGCAAGGGGTGGAGGGGGGTGGGAGGTTGGGGGAACCAGGTGGTGGGTATTAGAGAGGGCACGGATTACATGGAGCACTGGGTGTGGTGCAAAAACAATGAATGCTGTTACGCTGAAAAAAAAAATTAATTAATTAATTAAAAAAAAATTCTTAGAAAAAAACAAAAGAAAACACTCACACCCCTGTGGGACCTGTATCCACCTAGTGGTGACATATCCCAATTGCAGTTTTAGTCCTTGAGTGACTTGACTTTCTAATAAACAACAAACTGTAAAACCCAATATTTGATCAAAATAAGATCATAATATATAAATGTAATCCTTATGCTTAGAAAAAACAAAATCCCTGACCCAGTGAGGCCAAAAGTATTTTAAAAATTATTTTTGTATTTCTAAGATAACTAATACTGAGCTCATTAAAATTATACTTACTTTTGTTCAAATAAAATTTCTAATAAATGCAATAGAAAACAAATTTACTTTATACCTACTGTATTCTGCTACTTTTCATGAATGTAGGTCTTTAGATAGTCACTATTATCATCCAATATCTAATACACTTCTTGGATTTGGATCTCTGGTGACTAACATTTAATCTTGCTTTATTCATCTGTGACATATTTTTTCCTATGGACAAGGAAAACAGCAAAAAACAGTAATTATTTTAGCATGAAAGAGCTCCAACAGACATTAGTCAGAATCTATTTTAAAATGTAAATAAAACCACAGGTCAAGTAGACCGTGGCCAAGGTGAAGAACCATTCTGCAGTTTACATTTAAAAATCATTAAAGGATTCATCGGAAGAAGGAACTCAAATTGATATCTAAGAAAACAGAAGAAACTCTACAACAGGTAAACTAGTAAATAAGGAGACCTCATAAACTCCACGGCGGTGACTTCATGGGGGTGAACTTTTAGCCCATGGCATCAGAACTAGGTGGGGAGCGCCACTAGGTGTGTGACCTTGAACATCTATGAAGTGTTAACAGTTTGTACTATCAATACCTACTCCCTCAGGATTGTAATTAGGACTCCATGAGATAATGAATGTGCCATTTTTCATGCATTCACTGGCAAATTTAAGGAACTGGCAAATATTGTCCTGATAATGATGCCGAAAATGGAAAAAAAAAGTATAAGAAGCAAAATGCCTTGGTAAGTTACAACGGAGAGAAACACACGCAAGCCTTTCCTCAGGGCTTAAGATGATTTTACAGGACATTTAATGAGTGGAAAGAACTCTCCTATGGGAGGCAGACACCTTTCGCCATGATCCCAGCATTGCTAGGACTAACCCTACTGGATAGCTGACTTCATTTCTCCCGATGAAGTTCATGGTTGTGTTCAATGGGGAGGTGGCACGAACCACCAGGTCCAACTTTTTATCTCCTCTTGGTAGGCAAGGTGGACTGCCATTAAGGAAGAGAGCTGAGGGGAACACTCCGTACTCACTGAGAACTGGAGTTGCTATATTTAGCAACTATATTTGCTATATTTGCTATATTTAGTTGCTATATTTGCTCCGTTTTATTCAAATAAAGAGCCCATTTACATTCAGCATTCAGTGAAAGAAATTTAGGTTCCCATGCCTGCCTATCCCAAGGAGAACCCCATGAGGAAGGGGCCTGCTTTCCCATTCCCCTCCTGAAGGCATGCCTTGAGAATGAAGCGACAGGCCAAATTTGGATTTTTAGTTAGCCTTTAATAGAACTCCAACGCATTAACAGTAAACAAAGATGTAAGTAAAAAACATCCACATGTTACCTATCAGTAGTTCTGAACACTCACAGTGGTCACACTGCTGGAGCTGAGGTCACTCACATTTTCAGGAAATGCAGTCTACCCTGTTTCAGTGGAATGCACGCTCTGGCAGTTGGAAGGCAGAGATGAGGTTCCTTTTGTTCAGTGAATCCGCTTTACTGGAGGCAGCTGTCTTCTCTCTCCTTCACGCCACATATTTTAAAAACTGTCCCTTTGCCTTTTATGTTAAAAGTGCTATCAGAACTGAAGGGGCTTTTCCTTACTGAAATAGAATTAACTACACAGGTCCTACATTCCTGGGCCCATTTTGCCGGTTAAATTCCCACACAATTAGCAATTCGTAGAAAAGTAAGTGTTAAAAGAAGTTAGCACACTTGCATCCGGAAGTACAATTCAGAGTTCACAATACAGGGCTCTGTGATAGAGAGTGCCTATGAGCAGCTTCCTGTCATACACTGAGGCTACAGAACTTCCCTGGAGAACAGATCCATTGTTGGCATAAACTGTAGTCACAGTCGGCTTCTCAGACAGAATATTCTGGATGCGGAGAACCTATTCAGGGGATACAAAAGATTAACACTGAACCACCATACACCCATGTCACCCAATCACCAATAATCCCTGTCTTCCACAGCGACGCAATGATTCAGAGGATGTGCTGTTGAAAACAGCAGTTACCAATCTTTTTAATGTTTAAATGAAAGTACTTTTTTAAGCCTACAAAGAAAGTACTTTTTTCAACCATCTAGCTACTACTGCATGCCAACCCAGGATTTCGGGTTATTATAGTAATTGAGCATTAATGGAAATACTTCCACACTATGCTAGCATGAACAGAAGTCATGTCATGTAGGGAGCTGACAATAAGCCAGGTATTTAAAAACATTGCCAGTCTACCACACAAGGAGGGCACATGTCTTTATAGAAAATGCCTTTTGACTAGTTTGCACGGTAATTTAATACATCAAAAGATTATTTTTCTAAAAGTATTTGAATGAGTGAAATTCTGCCAATTATTGGCTTAAAGCACTTACAAAATCACTGCATAAGTTTATCGCATTGTTGGTTTAAAATGACTAAACAAACCATCCCTGTGACAGTTTACTATGTTATTAGTTCAAAAGGACTTAAACAATTAAAGTAGAAAAATGAAGACTTAAAAAAAAAAAAGAAAAACCTCTGATGATGGAGGATTGTTCGGGTCATAAATGAAGAGCTTCTGGCCATTAGGATGACAGCCTACCAAGATGTCCCCCGAGGAAGGATCGATAGACAAATTGTCCACCAGTGTATCCAACTTGAGTACCTTCCAAATGAAAAAATGTCAATATCTAAATGACTTGAGAAACTTGATTAAATAATTTAGGACTAAGCATTCTTGCCTCTCAACACATGGGAAAATTACACACAGCTCCCGGCTTCCACCCTTTTAACACCAATATGGCGTAAATTAAATTTAATAAACTGGGTTAGGGCCACTTTTCATCTTCCCTGAAATTAAGAGAGTTAGGGTGATGATCAATGTCTCTTAAAAATGAACTCCTTTTCCTTTAAAAGATGCACAATGATCAGTTAGCTCAAGGAACTCATTTGAAGCAAAATAGGAAATTCTTAATCAATCTAAAATATGTGTTGTCAAGCAGGAAGAAAATAATAATGGTGTGGAACCCAATTTCTACCTTCATTTATTATTGAAAGAGCTGACAATGTGCATAAATCTTCATTTCAGAATTCATCTATTAGTCTTTTCAATTGTGAAAATTCTTATTGGAATTCATTGGGTACCATCAGTACGTCATGGAATGGGCTCTAAATCTGATGCAAATATCACTCCCAACCCTCTGCTGTATGTCATCAGTCAGTCCTCATGAAGGCTGGGGACAGGAGGCTTAGCCTGTTGTAGAGAGGTGATATTTAAAAACGCAGAATAGCAACCCTGGCATTACATTCTGTTCTAAGGGAAGTACTGTGGTGATACAGTGTAATTACAAAATTACCAAGTTTAATACGTTAAGGTCTACTTGATATAAGGAAATAAGTATTTTACCTTCAACTGAGTTAAATTCATATTAGGGTGTCTTTCCAAAACATGAATTTCGTGAGCCAGGATATCAGCAACATAGATGTACCTTCACAGAAAGGACACGCTGGTTAGAGCACCACGCCAATATAAAACTTCATTAATACCATATGGAAGAATAAGTTTTAATAACCTGCCAAGAAGTTAATCAATGATGGGTCCTCAAGGAATGCTTGATAAAGGTCAATTTTTATTTAAAAAGCAAGCTTTCAAAATCAATTCATTGTTGCTACAAACAATCACAGAATTGTTAAATGATTTCTCAAGAGGTTTGTAAAGGGAAAAGTAATATAGAACATTATTTTGAACATAAAGTCTGTGATATTTGCCACCGAAATGTCTGACTTCCAAAAAAAAGTTTACACATTCCACGATACAGTTTGGTATTTCTATGTATCATGTTCACACAGAAATACAAAGTAGCGAACAGAACACACTTTATTATTTATTAATAATCATTCATTCTTAGTAAAATATTTATTACCATGTTGAGAATTTTCAGAGTAAGAGATAAGAATCTATTGAGAACAATCTGCCTACCTCTAAGCAGGGTGAATTAACGGACTACTTTACGGTAATTTTACTCATTGAATTGACCGTTCCATGGCAACAGTTCTATTGAGCGATTATCATGTGTGAAGCCATGAGCTCAGTATTGTGATGGACATAAAGAAGAAGCAGCCTTCTCCTACAGAGTTTCTAGTGCGTTGGGATGATCAGACTGGTTTGTACACATGAAACAAATAATACAGCATGATTGGTTACACGAGAAAGAGTTCAGGCCTAGAGACCGAAGAAATACCTAACTCCTGAGAACACAGAAGGCTTCACAAAGGAAGGGCATCTGCGGCGGCTATGGAAGGAGACTGCACTTGGGGAAATGAGGACAAAGCACCTTCTAGGCAGAAAAAAAACCTTGTGAGCAAAGGCACAGGGGCAAGAATGAGAGAGGCATATTTGCAAAATAATGACTTCTTTGTCTAAAGCAGGGAAAGTATGAAAAGGGTCAAAAAGGGAGGTTGAAGCTCCCCGATTAAAGCAAGTCCAACCCTTTAGCTTGCCCTGATTTGATAAGCAATTGGGTCCCACTGAATTTGCAGAATAACAAAGTGGCATAATAACAACCGGCCAGTTCCATTCAACAGGTCCTGAGCATTTGCTTTTGCACCAGGCAGGGCTCAGCAGGAGGAGTCCAAGAAGAAGCTGGCCAGGCCCCCTCTTTCAGAGAGCCTTAAGGGCTCATGGAATACAGAAAGACAGAACTGGCAACAAGGCAAAAAATGTCAGCAGACTGAAAACAAGTTGGCTACTACGGGCTACTACTCTAGCCAGAGAGGGTGAGAACCTAAAGCGGGCAGGCATCAGTGGGAAAGGAAAGTGGGGGGGTGGCGAGGACAGCTTGCTCCTGGGTGGCCAGGGAGAGCAAAAGAGGAGTTAGAGCTGAATCCTCTCTCATTATTCTTGTCTGCAGCTCAGGTGCTGGAAAGTTTGAGTCTCATAATTGAAAGATGAGAGTTGGGGGAGAAAAACAGATTTGGCAGGAGAGTTACAGACAATTTAAATGATTCTACATTCGTCTTCTATAATCAACAAGAAAGAAGAAATTGTGTCATGAAAAAAGACAGTGAGTTGTCAAGGAATGCCAAATTTATTTCACGTTATGTTTGCAGGAGTTTAAATTGTTCAATGTGCTAAGGTAGTACAAAGGGAAGTTAATAAAATTTAATTTCCTTTCTATATGCTATGGTTGGACGTAGAGAAACAGTGGGATAATTTGGGAGGGGGGGCCCACTGGGCAATAGCTACTAAAGTTACCATTTAAAGGGGTAACTCTTCAAGTAAGTGGTTCTACTTTGAGGGATCTGTTCTATAGAAACAGTTGTACAAACGTGCAGACACGGCTCAGAGCATCACTGTCAACCCGTGCCCAGGCGGCATTACCACCCAGGTCTGTCTTATCCTCCCGAAACCTGAATATGGATTATGCTGCAATGCTCCCTTCAGGAGCTATTCCTTAAAAATATCTGGAGAAGCTTCAGTGGTAAATGAGAAATACATTTTTTATATTAAAATATATATATATATATGTGTGTGTGTGTGTATATATATATATATATATATATATATATATGAAAACCAACCTATGCATCCATTATCAGAGAATTGTTTAAATTACTTTAAGATCATCCCTATCATAGAATAATATGCAGCCAATGAAACAAAGATATCTTTATTTAAAAGGAAACACCTATCTCACCCTTTAATAGGTATATGTAAATAACCCGGTTCATAAAAATTCACATTTACAAAATTAAATTCTACAATGATATTTAGATATTATATGTAAATATATATATGTACTTAGTATATATTAAATATTACATATAAATATTATATATATTTAATACAAATATATCAATGTATATATTTTATATATATGTGTGTGTATGTGTGTGTATATATATATACACACACATATATATTTGTCATAGACAAAAAAATATCAAGGAAGCTTTTTACATTGGAAAAAACCAGTGAAGTGAGGAATCTGACCCAGCACCACTACTAAGGAGAAGAGAAGATAATCTTATGAGGAGTCATACTTTTTATCGGGTGAAATATTGATCCCATTTGCTGCATCAAATCCTTCTGCTACCACTTTAACTTCATTTGGACTGTAGTAAACAACATTTGCCCAGTGTAAGTTCAAGTATGTTTCCAAATACTTTAAGAAAGGATCAGAGAAATAGTGGTCATTGGTGGCATAGAAATGTGCTGGTCCCACAGCTATGATATCATTCACACTGAAAGAGAAAAAATAATCTGTGAGAGAAAAGCAGCAACCAGTTGGTCTCCATATTAAAGATTAAGTCTCTGGAAGGACGGCATAAACAATCTGTGCTTTAAATTTTTGGTACGAGGTTTCCCAGGAAAAGCTCAGCTAAAAGTCACACGGCTATGGTCAGAGGTAATCTACTATAATATCGTTTTTCAGAGCACAATTTTGCAAGGTAACAGGTAATCCGAAGACAGGTCATTTAGGAATTACGGCAGGACTCTTATAAAAGACAAAAAAGAACTTCGTGCCAACAGGCTATGTTTTTTGACAGCCAAAAGTGTCGGGTTTAACAACAACATGAAAGGGTAGGACTATCTAGAGTACAGAGCTTGCTAGAGCCGCGCTGGCTGCGGAGCGGGTCGGGCCGTCAATAACATTTACCTAGCCTTCATTTACTCAGTTGCCAGATTTTCCTGAGTTCCTCTGCTTGGTTATTAGTCAAACTAAGGTTGACTGTTCAATTTCTACCAGACTCACAAAGACGACATGCCAAGAATGAACGGGCCCTCCACAGACACGTGCAGAGAGATGGATGATGAAATTGCCATAGTGCAATGATTCAGACGAGAGATTTATATGCTAAAAACAATTACATTTTTAAAACCAGTTAGGCAAGGGCGTTATTAAATTTAAATTCCAATTACCCTATGCAACACTTTCTGAAAGAGCTGCTTTCTTCTTTGGTTAGTGAAAAACAGAGCTACGGGGAAGGTGGGTCCCCTCTTTCTGAAAGAGACCATGATGCAGAGGCTGCCTGGACAGTACTTATGCTCCTATTTATCGTGAAGTGCATTTTTTGGGAAGAACAATTGGAAGTTACATGCGGAAGCCCTAGATAGGGATGGAGAAATTAAAAATATTCATCAAAGTTCAAACTTAAAAGAAGGAGTAAGCTAATGCAAGCGGAGCCAGGGAGATACACATGAGTCTCCTTTAGCCACATTATCAACCGGTGGTATGTTCTGGAAGGAAAGAGTGACCAGCTTCCAGTCTGAATCCCTCCAATTCTGTGTGGCCATTAGCCCCCAGCTACCATGACCCCGATGGAAGCACTCTGTAGTAGTCCCACACAAAGCACACTGCCATCATTTAAAGCAGGCTACTCTTCCTTGGCAGGACAAAGTATTATGGTTAGGGTGATGAGTCATCTGAGATGGAAGGTGACAGCAGGAAAAACAGGGAGGCTTGTCTCCTGTTCCCTAGATGGACCTGAGGAGCAACGCCTCTGTAATCCAGTGTTTTATCATTTCTCAGGGGAGTCCTCAGAGAACACTGGTTATTATGAGTGACATTGACTTTCCCTGCTCTACAAGGAAACCACACACACACACACACACACACACACACACACACGTGCGTGTGTTTTTACATATGTGTCTACATACACATATTTTAGCTCTTATCAAAGCTGAGAGGACCATCACGGGAAATACATGGAAATGCCAGAGACAGACTGGAGAATGAACAAAAGGGCTGAGTACCTTGGAAGAAGTTCGTGTTTGATTGTTTTCAGATGCAAAAGGGAATTTTCTTCTTCTTCAAATTTAAAAATTTCCACTGTATTCTTGAATTCTGGGTGGTTGACAACGAAGAGATAAACTGTGTCGTCTAAAGAATTGAAAGAACAGAGTTAATTTACAAGACAGAACCACAGGACCTCTGGGCAGACACTGACATTTAAATACCACAGGCGGGGAAAGGTTGAATGTATAAGCTGTTAGGCGACCTAACAGATCATTCTTCTTCCCCGTCTTTCTCATCACTGTCTGGCTGGTGTTATTTCTGATCATCGGTCCCCTGACCTTTAAGAAAGAGTGTTTTCCACTCCATATATACAGAATTCATGAATAATCTGTTTATAGTTTAATTCAAAACCATAGCTCTTTTTTAATGCAATAATCATAGGTATATGAAAAAAGGTTATGAAATGTAAACATTCTCCCAGGTATTACCTGCTAGAAATTCCAAATGTGGCCTAAGTTGCTGCTAGCTGGAGTGGCAAGTGACCAACTTACTTGTATGAAGAATACAGTAATAATTCATGAGTTAATTGTTCTTCTATTTCTACAGATATGATCCAAATCTATTTTCCACAGTCATTTGCAAACCATGAGAAGCTTCTCCATGTGAGGAGCTCATCAGCCCTTACCGTTATCTATGAAGGTGCTGATACCATGTGGATTGAACGAAGCCAAATTGAACCCACGGCTGATTCTCAGTTCCAGGGCCCTCGGGTTTTCTTTTTTTAGATCCATCATTAGTATCCCTCCAGGCTTATCTGGGGAAAAGCTGTGGAGTCCTGGACATTTCAAACCCTTTTCAAAACAGAGGAAAAAGTTAAATATAGAGGCTTCCAGGTGTTTATGGGCTAAAATGGGCTGTATAAATAAATGACAGACTTTGGTTAAAGGAGGCGGCATTACAGCTACAAACAGCAAGAAAGCAGAGAGAAGAGGATAGAAAAAAAATAGGAATCGGGGGCTGGAGAGCTGCGAGATGAACGGGAACTGATTCTTCTGAGTAGAAGCACAAGCTTAGGGGTGTGGTTTCTTAAGGGGATAACCAGAAGGTTGGTGGACGGGGTGATACCAAGCAGAGTTGGGGGGTGGGAAGAAGTGAAAGTTTACACGTAGGCTGTTGACCCTCAAGCTCTTGGCCTGCCCTTCGCTCGTCCAGAAGCTCAAAGTCTTGGTGAACGGTATTAAGTTAAGACTTCCCTCCTTGCCTCACTCCCCAGATCCAATCCACCAGCAAATCCTGTGGACTTGACCTTGAAAAATATATCCCTTCATAAGGCTGTGAACCTTTCTCATCGCTTTGGCCATGACTGCCCTGACCCAAACCACGCCCCCAATGACAGCAACGGCTCACAACCAACTGTCCTTTTTTATTTTTTCTGGCCTTTCCCCATGGAAGACTGGTCTCCCACCAGCATCCAAAGTCAGATGATGTCACGCCTCTGATCAAAACTCCATCTCGCTCAGATTATGAAGTGAAAGTTCTTCGGGTTCCCTGTATGGTCTGCCCTGCTCACCCTCCTGCACCTTCCACACCCCAAACACTCCAGATCTCGGCTCTCATCTCCTACGGGCCACATGGCTTCCTAAAGCTCTTCAAATATACCAGGCACATTCTCACTTCAGCACATTTATACACACAGTTCCCTCTGCCTAGGAATGCTCCCCACTCCACCCCACCCCAAGATCTAGGTCTCCCGGATGCTTTGTATCTGTGTCAAATGGTACTTATCGCTATTTGGCACAGATGCATCCATAGACATACAGAAATGGAAGCCTGACCACACCCTCTGCCCAGCTCTTCCAAGTCTCCACTGCCCCACCTTCTTTTACTTCTTAAAGTGCTGCAAGCATCTGACACAGATCCATCCTCACCCCACTGGAACAAAAGTCAGGACTTTGTCTCCTCCGCTCACTGCTAGGTCCCAGGGCCTGGAGCTGTGCCTGGCATATAGTTTGTCCTTTCCTCACTGACTGCAAATATCACCTCTATGTACATGTACATATACAAGATCCCTCTGCATTCTGATCTGTCTGGGGACTCCGGCCTATTCCTGTACCAATACACCACTCTTTAATTACCATAGCTTTATTTCTAATTACAGCCACTCTATTTATGGCGAGTCCCCATATTCCACACCTCATCGTTTTATTGTCACAAACTAGTCTTGGATATTTTTGCTCACTGATTTTTTTTTTAAGATTTTATTTATTTATTTGAGAGAGAGAGAGAGATCACAAGCAGGTAGAAAGGCAGAGCAGAGAGTCTGATGTGGGGCTCGATCGCAGGACTCTGGGATCATGACCCGAGCCGAAGGCAGAGGCTTTAACCCAGGTGCCCCTCATTGACTTTTCTGTACAAATTTTGAGAATTAAGTTGCTGCTCTGAATGGAACATTATTACTTTTATTTTTATGACTCTTACAGCTCCTACTTGGTTCTTCCTTGTGCATGGGAAAGCTAGTGAGTTTTACATGTTTGTTTTGAATCCAACCACTTTACTGAACTCTCCCTGTGGATGAAACAGTCTACTGGTTCAATGTCTTGGATTGTCTAAAAAGCAGGTAATGGTGATGTCAGAAAACTATGGCAGTTTTGACTTTTCTCCCCACCTCATATTTCTCCTTCTTGTTTTACTGGGTTATTAAGAACTCTAGTAGAGGGGCTCCTGGGTGGCTCAGTGGGTTAATGCATCTCCCTTCGGCTCAGGTCATTATCCCAGAGTCCTGCAATCGAGCCCCGCATCGGGCTCTCTGCTCAGCAGGGAGCCTGTTTCCTCCTCTCTCTGCCTGCCTCACTGCCTACTGTGACCTCTGTCTGTCAAATAAATAAATAAATAAATAAAAATCTTTAAAAACCCCCACAAAAACTCTAGTAGATTACTGATGGTCATAATATTTGGGGGCATTTTCTTCCTTTTCTAAACATTTATGGAAGGTGGCTAATGTTTTACCACTAAGAAGGACGTCGGCTGTAGGTTTAAAGAAATTACCTTCCATTTCTAGTTTTCTTGGAGCTTTCAACCAGGAATGAAAGGTTGCATTTTATTTCATGTTTTCTCAGGACTCACCGAAATAATCTAGGTCTTTTCTCTTTGAGATCTTTTAAGTCATATTTTATGCAAATCTAAAAGAGTACACCAAAATTAAGTCTCACTTTATGCACAAAGTTGAACATAATAGAAATTATCTCCAATTTTAAAAAACCTATCAAAATGACAAAACTTCAAGGCTGGCAGTCCCAGTAAGCAGAATAAACTGGAATTACATTATCCCTTCATGGCAGGGTCACTTCACAGGCTGATAATCTCTATTTTATATCACTGTCCCATCAATGAGAGCATGGCTTCAAGAAAGAAAGCTCTACCAGAGATGGTGGATCATTATTCATGGTTATTTTAATGTTCCCTACCATTTAACCATGTTTATTCTCTTTTCAAAAGTTTGATTTATTTTTACTTTCCGTAAACTACACATACCAAAATTTACCACCTTCACCATTTTAAGCATACCTTTCAGTGGTGTTAAGTACACTCCTATTGCCATATAAATCTTTCTTATATTCTATTTTCTGTCATCCAATTCTTCACGAAGTAGAACGCAGGTTTTGGACTGACCCTCACACCCATAACCACAGAAGAAGATGTGTCCGATGGGCTACCATGTTTGGAAGAGGAAGAGATAGCTGCCGTGAGATACCCACTACTCGTTTAGAAAGAAGTGAATTCTGGGAAACGGGAGAGACAGTGCTGAGTAATTTAAAAATCAGCAGTACAGTGGAATTATTTCTAAATTTCAAAAAAATAAAAGACAGATAACCAAGGAAGGACAAAAAAGCTGAGGAAATTGTATAGACATGGCTACAAGATCATTGTGACTGGCATTAGCCCTTCAGTGGAAATGACTATAGATTTATGTGCGTGGAGACCTCAGTTCTCCCAATTCAGGTTTATTCGTAGGGGGGCTCAGATCTTGAAACATGTGATTTCTGGATTACAAAAATCTCTGAAAATACCTCTTTTGAGGAAAAAAAAAAGCAAGTGATTTCTACTTTCCTCAGGATTTTTGCATCTCTAGTTATGAACGATTCTGACAAGGAGTCCCAGTGTTTTCTCCTAAGCCTATAGACACGTGTAAGCATGTGCTTCCTAACAAACCTATAATACTAGAAATATCATTTTACTCATTCTGTGTAGGTTAGTACATAACCTTGTCTTTTGAGACTGTATTTTTAAAATTTAACATAAATTTTAGTGTTCTTGCCAAAGCCCACAATATTTCTTTTTTTCCTCCTCAGTGGTAACAACCAGCTGCTCAGTGTTCCACCTAAAAACCATCAAGAACCTGACCAGTATCCTAACCCTCATTCTCCAAGCCGAGTTCTCTAAACCTTCCCAGAGGTCCGACAACTGTTTATTTGTGCCGGGACTCTTCAAAAGCAACCCTATGCTTCTCAGAGCTGAATCTCAGAGCCTGAAAATAATGATTCTGTTCCTGCTCCTCTGGATGCTGAGCAGGAACAGAATCATCACAGGCCGCCTTCCTCAAGGAAAACCGAAGCCGTGATGACACTAAGGACACTCATGGGGGCCCACGCCACAGAAGAGCGGTGGTCAGAACGTCCTCATTGCCCACTCACACAGTTTTCCAATTAGATGGCGACTGGTGTAGGCCAGCACGCGAGCCAATCAGTTTTACAGTCTTCCCAATGTCTGTCCAGGGAAGCGGTTATTTTTCAGCTTCTAAGAATTAAGGCAAAGCAAAGGGTATCAATAAACTCAGTTGATGACTTTGAGGAGGAGCAATTCAGGGGGAGAAAGAAAGAAAGAGAAAGGCTTGGTCTGGGAAAGTTGGTATATTATTTGAAAATAAACAACAGCAGCAAGAATATGAGCTTAAAATTGAGTAGCTAATGGAAGGAGAGATAGATGCTGCATGTAAAAGAGTATAATGAAGTACAGAATAGCCACAACAATGACCAAAGTATGCTTTTTAAGAAGAAACTTTTGAAACACAGATTGCACTGGAATATTTTAGTACAATGCAGTGGGGAATAAAGAGCAATTAATCAATTGGCAAAGACATTTTCATCTTTACATTTAGATAAGCTTGAGGACATTTTCCAAATTTCTGCTCAAACTGTCTTTTTTTTTTTTCTTCCAGAACATATTTTTGAAAGTGAGGAATTTTAAGAACAAGTTACTGCGCTGCAGGCCCTCGTCAAACACTCCTGTCCCTCCTCCACCCGGGACTGGTGAACGAAGGAGCTACTCACCACACTAAGGAAAGCCAGACCGTTGGGAAGTATGTCAATATCATCTGCGCCAGCTTCTGTAAGTTCAAGAGATAGATAAATGTCACGTTCCAATTCTATTATTTGTTAGGTCTAACTGGGACTTAGTTTACTTTGTCGGTGCCTGCATTTTTAGGAATGGTTCTAATTTTTTCCAAGGAACCTACCACTCTCTTTAATACACGTCAGTCCAAATCCCTTCCTGCAGTGAACCTCTGACTTTAAATGTGAGATATTTTATGTTTACTCAAATCAAAGTCAAGTAATCACTACATTTCCAGCTATAATACAGGAAAAGTTGACATCTGTACACTCTTCTGATAAACATCCAGATGTCGGTACAAAAGTAATTGACATCAGGGGAATATTACTTTCAGAGAGACGGGCTCATAGTCATTTAACCATGCAAATATCCTTGTCCCCTTCTCTGCTCATTCAATCTGAAGCAAACACAGACATTTCTCTCATTAACAGAGATAAAACACCTGGGATTATATATGCCCTCTTTAAAAAACAATGTCTGCTTGTTCTCATAAGCAAAGAAAGCCTTCCACTTAATCTTTAAATTTAGGCTTTAAACTACAGAAAACAACCAGCACAAGAAAATTAATGAAAAATACCGTGCACCTAAGCCAGCTGAATCTTCTAACGCTTGTCTCTGAGCAGGCTACAATTACTATTGATTGTTTATTGATTGTCTGCAGTCCACTCCACACAGCACAGCAAATAATTAGACACAAGACCTTCCCAGTGGTCTCACTGTGTAAATTCCGCAGACAGATAATAGACCCAAACACAAGAAAAGAGGAATAAAAATGGCTTAGATTAAGCCAAATCATGACACATTCTTTGAGTCCACAAAATCCAATCTTCCCCTTTAAGGCCTCTCCAAAGACTTTCTCCAAGATTATTTCTAGGTTGTCAAAAACAAACAGCATCTACACAGCCGTTTTGGTTTTGATTCATGAGTTTGCATCTGGCCGGTTGCCTCCAGTGTCACTGGCTCTATCATAGTGGAGAAAAGCAGAAGAAAATACAATTGCCAAGAACTGCGCTTTGCAAAGACAACTGCAATCATGAACACCTGCAAAGTCTGTTCCTTGGCAAAAGGATACATACATATATATGCTTACGCATGGCATAATGGAGGAGTTCTTCACCTGGGCCTGTGGATTCCTAAGGAGCTACAAATGGGTTCTAGAGTCTGTGAACTTATTAAAATTCTACGCAATGCAAAATGTCATCTGTATGTCAGCTGGGAAATTGTCTATGAAAAGGATCCTTGGCTTTCAGCAGTTTAAAAAAGGGTCAGTAAGGGGCGCCTGGGTGGCTCAGTGGGTTAAAGCCTCTGCCTTCAGCTCAGGTCATGATTCCAGGTCCTGGGATCCAGCCCTGCTGGATCTCTGCTCATTGGGGAGCCTGCTTCCTCCTCTCTCTGCCTACTTGTGATCTCTGTTTGTCAAATAAATAAATAAAATCTTTAAAAAAAAAAAAAAAGGTCAGTAATACCTCAAAAAAAGTTAAGATTTCCTAGTCTCTAGACCCATGGTCGTTCTCAACTGGTAATGCGCAGGGATGGGGGGAATTCGACCCCACATGTGTGTATGTGTAGCCACAAACATATTAACACACACACATTGACAGGCACAGGTCAGTCTGAAGTTTTACTTTCTGGATCCACTGAATAGGAAGTCAATTAAGTAAAATTGGTTGCTTCTGAAAAATTACTTAAAACAATTTAATTTCAATGTGTATGTGCTAATACATAAAGTACAAGAAAAGGTATATAGAAACAAACAGATTTTATTTATTTATTTGACAGACAGAGATCACAAATAGGCAGAGAGGCAGGCAGAAAGAGAGAGGGAGAAGCAGGCTCCCCGCTGAGCAGAGAGCCCAATGCAGGGATCGATCTCAGGACCCTGGGATCATGACCTGGGCTGAAGTCAGAGGCTTTAACCCACTGAGCCACCCAGGAACCCCAGATATATAGAAACAAATTAACCAGGTTTCTTTGGGTGGTAGGATTATGAGTGATTTTCATTTTCTTCTTTATACTTTTCTTTGTTTAAAATTTTCTACAAACAACGGTACCATTTCAGTAATCAAGAGAAGAACATTTTTTAAAAGATATTTGCATTTCAACCATGCTGTCACTTCTTTCTGTTTAACCCCATTGCCTAATTCTAAGGGAAAACAAAGTCTTATCTGCAGTTTTCTTTAGAATATCTTCCAGATCTACCCCCAACCCCATCTTCATTTCTATATCCATCACTACAAGAGAATGTTATCATTTCATATCACTGCTGTGGTGTGATTACTGCAAGAGTAGTCAATGCTGGAGAAATTTTTCTCCTCTAATTTGATAATAGGAGTAGTACCAGCAGTAATAGTAATAGCTATTAAGGTATAGAGTTTACTGAGGGCCACACTCCTTGTAAACACTTTACACACATTATTTCACATAATTTCCTATACTCTAAGAAGCATTATTATCTCTTATTTCAGAGTTAAGAATATAGGACCTTTGAGTGGTTAGGCAAATTGCTCAAGGTCTGGGACTTTGAGTCCTTTTGTCCTTCTTGAGTCCCAAGAAGCCGGGACTCAAATCCTTTTGTTCTGACTTCAAAGCACACAGAAAAAAGACAACCTAGCGTAGAATGAATTCTCTCTGTCAGAACCATCACTGCTTCCTCTCTGAAGACATTTGACTTTGTAAATTTGACTGTGGTCAATTCCATAGGTTGGCTTCCCCTGTAAAAGTTTTGCTTCCATGCCTCCTCCCAAGATCTTCACCAATCCATACTCTGCACTTTTCTGTACAAGCTCGTTCAAAACCCTCTTGGGTGAGAAAGTCGTCTAGCTTAACACATCTGATTTTTTATTTTTTCTTACTCCTTAATGATCTGTGTCAGAGATGGCTAACTGCTCCCCACTATCCATACTTCCCTTTCTCCTTTCCAGCCACAGGTGCCCGGCAATACACCACAGACATATGTGGTATCTCGGTTCAGGTTAATTGTATGTGAGAGCACAGTATGCATGTAATTTCTGGGTAAAATAACTAAAAATAATAGCCACGTCAATGTTCTTTCTACCTTTCCTGCTGGGAACTGGCCATAACTGGAGTTCTAATCCTTGACCAAGAAGCAGTGTGTTGAAGACGATGGTGCTGCTTCATCAGCCTTTGTACAAGATTGGCCACACTGAGCGTAGACATCTTATCACCCTAGGCCATTTGCTTATCTTTAGACAGCCAAGTAAAGGAAGATAAATTTCTCTCTCCTCTAGGTGTAACTTTACAATAGCAAATCAGCCTTTGCCATTCCCAATAGAGTATCTGAGATATAATGTACCTTTTACTGTCCACTCTTGGCATACTGGGGAGGTATGTGTGTTAATGACTCTGGGAGGAGATACTATATTGGAAAGATAATTTGCAAAAGGTACTAAAACTTTCTGAGCGTTGAGTCCTTCTGTCATTAAAAAAAAAGAAAGAAAGAAAAGAAATAAGAAATCTAAATCTCACAGTAGTGTGTATTTTGTTTTCCTTTCATAGGTAGAGTGTAAAGTAACAAACTTATCACAAGGGCTGCAAACTTAATGCCTCTTTTTTTTTTTTTAAATCTCCCCAGCAGCAGTTTTTTAAAGGTCTTGATTGCCAAGTGTATAAAACCACTAATTAACTCAAAGAGACAATCCACTGAAAATTTTATTTTAGTCCAGTACTCTGAATGCCTGCATTAAGCTTTTAAGCCTCAAATAGACTTAACTAGCTCCTGTCATTATAATTTTTATTATTTAGATGTCGATATTGGGCCAGATTCTGTAAGAGCTTGGTTTCTATCTGTAAGAGACGAGGGGAAAGAATACGGAAAATGGGGGCGCCTGGGTGGCTCAGTGGGTTAAAGAATACAGAAAATGGGACAGTGAGCCTACTCTGGGCCCCTATGGAAGGCACACATCCTATATGCTGTGTGGCAGATGACTACCACTTATTAAAACAGAAAGACTTGATGTGATATGTTTAAAGCACCAGAATGGCAAAGAGTTCATTTCTAGTCATGGTGAATACAGCACTGGAGAGACAGAGACAGAGAGAAAGCGTGTGTGTGTGTGTGTGTGTGTGTGTGTTGGTATGTGCGTACGGGTTTTGATGGGGATGGAAGGGTAGGGGAAAGTGGTCTTACCTCTTAGACGGACCGCAGGTCTCAAGTGCATGGCTACTACCGTTTCCAAAGAGAAGACTACCCTTGTTGCCTACCATAAGAAGTCGCTTTGGCCTGGATGGGAATGTACACGCCCCACACACTATTTTTCGTCATAATCAAAAGACCACTGAATAGGCGACTGTTATTAAAAACATATAACCCCATGCTATTATTAGCCAGTAGGCTTCACTAACATAGCATTCAACAAATGTTCACACAGTGTGTGCTAGCCACAGAGCAAAAACAAAAAGAAAGAAAGAAAGAAAAAAGCACAATTCTAATTAGCTCTAAAAATGTATCCCAAATGGGCTTCTAATCACTCATCGTCTTCGCTCTGTTGCCTTTTGAAGTGCCTCAGAGGCATTAAACACTTCACAAGAAGGGCCATAGGTGACATATTTCCTCATTCTTTCCAATTCCAGACAGTAGCTCACACACATCACAACATAAAGGTCACAAACACAGACAGATGCCTGTTCAGAATACAAATGTCTTTGGGCTTGTTTTTCTCCGAGGAGCCCTCCATCCCAGTGAGTTGTAACAGCAATCCACTTGGCGGTTCATCCTGTAATGTGTCTGGCTGTGCCCTATTGTCTACTCTGAGACTCGAATTCACAGAAGGTGGGCTCCACAGGGCCAAGGGCTGTTTAATAATTTGACAATTATTAACTCAGTAGCAACAGTAACCTTCGAGAGCATGGACTCAACCTCCCAACCTTGCAGAACATCCCTCACAGATGCCATCGGGCTCTTGCTTAGCGGCCAGTTCTGAGGGGCTCCTCATGACGGCAGTCAGAAGGCAGGGAACAGCAGCTGAGTTTCCTGGGACGCCCAACAAGCTTATTTCTAGGACCGGCTGCCTTATCTGGCACAGATCTAGCCAGTCTGCTATTTGATCCTGAGTTTGTATCTCCCTGCTAAGTGCAACAGTAACACAGAGAAGAAGCTCCAGGAGAAAGAAGTCAAGGAGTCTAGGCCTAGGGAGATGGGACTGGGAAAAAGTACCAAAGTAGCGATGGCAACTAGGAGACAGGGCATGTAAGAAACAGAGGTGTGAGGGAGAGGCAAATAACAGAACCAGAAGGTTCTACCTGAAGTAGAGAAGGCTGCCCTGAAAACTGATAGGTTCCATGAAAATGAAGCCTTCTTGTGTGTGATCCAGCAAAGGATCACTACTCTGTTTTTTGCTCAAAGAGCATTCTGAGCTCTGTCTGCACTGAATGTGCTTGTAAGTATGATGTACTGAGTTTACTACCATTGCCAACTCCAGGGCAATTCAGCAATGACAAAATTTTAAACATTAAAAAATATATATATATATGTATAAAACATGTATAATATATAGTTATGATATTTATAAAAAGAAAAATATAATACACACACACACATATATATATTTTAGAGAGAGAAAGGGTGAGAGTGGGAGCATGTGCACACACCCATGTGCACACTCACACACACACACACACACACACACACACAGGGCAGAGGGGAGAGAATCTCCACACATCCAGAGTGGAGCCTGACGCAGGGCTTGATCCCACAAGCCTGAGATCACGACCTGAGTTAAAGCCAAGAGTTGGATACTTAACTGACTGAGCCAGCCAGGCACCCCGACTGTCAAAACTTTAACACACCCACTAACTGAACAACAGTCTCACTGTTAAGAATTTATCCTACCGATACACAAGACCTCTATGTACAATGATGTTCACTGATTGGTTTGTAGTTGCAAAAAAACTAAAACCATCCAAATGTGTATTAAGACAGAAATGATTAAATCCACCATGGTACCTGCAAACATGAAAAAGAATGAGGCAGACCCACATGTGTTGACGGGGGAAGCTGTCCACATTGCATTTGGAATAAAGCGGGTTGTAGAATGTCATCTCATACTCAGACGCCACTTGTGAATCATACATGCATATGCGTGTATTCGTTTACATTTGAGCTGGAAATGTCAGGAAAGAGAAGAAAAACTTTCTCTCTGGAGTTACTTCTGTGGGGAATGGAGATTTTCTTGAGAGGTTTTTACTTTCCGTTTTGTGACTCCTCTTCCTTCTGACACCTTCACCAGCCAGCTGCTAGGCTGACGGCACACGGGGCCGCACACAGCAAAGAGCACAGACTTTACAAAATTAGTTCAGAAAAGTCACGCAACAGGCAAGAAATCAACCCATAAACAAAGGAGTACACAAATAATTAACAAATTGTAGTGAGCGTGAGAGAGAGAAGAAATACAGGGGCGGGAGATCCAAAAAAAGATCGACTGAAGAGGTTTTTGTTGATTTAATGGGATTTTTCCTCTGATCAACACTAGTGGCGTGCCAAAATACTGTTAATGAGTTTTTTCGTGTTGGTGGCCAAATAATGTAAGGTGTATAACAAGTGTTTTCTCATACTTACCAATTCCTTTAATGAGGTGGCAGTTTGGAAGGTCTACGGACTCTACTTCTCTGGAGGCTTTAAGTCGATTCCTGTTTTTAAAAAAAAAAGAAAAGAAAAAAATCTATCTGTTTATGTATTCCCTGCTTTGTTGCAGACAGGGTTTAAAGAGGCTTACAGCAATACATAAAACACAGCATAAATCTAAAGCAGATAAAAGAGAAGATAGAAAAACAAGGGTAGGAACATAAAATAGCACCAGAAATGAAGTTAAAATACAAATGCATATCACGAAGTTCTAGATGTGAATGTGGGTCATAAAAGAAAGCCAGTAACTCAACAAATAAAACTTGTAAGGCAAGTTCCCAAGCAAATGGGAACACGGCAGCAGGTCACACTTCTCCCAGCTCTGGTGTGGTGGGAAGAGCTCCAGATGGAGACCCGGAAGCTGAGGGCCCAGCAGAGTTGAACAGCGCTCAGACCCTCTGCGAGATGACACGGGGCCTGATGGGAGGCCGGGAGAAGAGGCGGTTTTGCAGAGTCAGGTGCACAGAAGCTGTTATGAAACAACGTGGAGGCGGTCTCCTCCCCATCCCAATATTTACTGGGTGAGGACACTGGAGAACACCAAGTAAGTGTAACAAAAGTACACTGTGCTGTTGTTTCACAGAAAGTAAAGATGAAGAAATCTTGAGGAAATGGTGAACTGTAAGGAAATGCCTTCCCCAGCACCCTGCCCGGGGACAGGGCCACAGAGCAGTTTGGCCAAACACATCTGGATCCTCTTCTTCTGAAGCCCCATGCTGTAGGCTTTCCTCTCACTTCCCTTGCTGTCTCTCACCTTCTCTTTCTGTTCTCTATGCTCATAAGTCATAACAGGGTTTTCAGAGTCATTTACATTTTTTCCAAAGTGAGTCACACACACCACACATTTAAGAGAGAAAAATGACCATTTGCCACTTGTCCCTCTCCTATTTGAGTCCTTGACAGCGTCGGACTTCTAGACCCTGAATTTGGGGAAGGTTACTGGTCTCAGCAATATGGAAGAAGGCCAAGGCCTACCTAACCCAGAAATTACCAACAGGTGGTAGCAACTATATAATGTGGCAACTCATATCATATATCAAGCTTCTAATTAAAATGTTAATCAGTATGTTATTTTGAGGCGTATCTGGGTGGCTCAGCCGGTCAAGCACCTGCCTTTGGCTCAGGTCATGAGCCCAGGATCCTGGGATCGAGTCCCATGTTGGGCTCCCAGCTCAATGGGGAGTCTGTTTCTCCCTCTCCCTCTCACCCTCAGCCCTGCCTGCGCTCTCTCTCTTGCTCTATTTCAAGTAAATAAAGAAAGAAATCAGTATGTTATTTCGAATCGTATAATTCAAATAGTGACAAAATTTTTTTAAAACAATATAGCAATATGGCAATAAAATAAAATTGAAGTGAATAAAATAAATATATGAAATATATAGATGTAGTAAAAATTTAAAATTTAAAGTAAAGCAATAAAAAAGACAATGAATCTCATATTTACAAGTCCCAGGTGATTTAAAGGAAGGAAATATGTATATTTGGCCGAGTGTGGTAGCAGTAACACTAGTGATGATGAGGTTACTGCGGCCGATGACCATGGGGGGCAAAAGGAAATGAGTAATAAAAACAGCTAAAACTCACTGAGTATACCACTGTTCTATGTGATTTACCTGAACGACTTCATTTAATTGTTAAAACAACCTTAAGAAGTAGGTACCATTGTCCCTGCTTTAGGGATGAGGGAAGTGACTTAGAGGTGAAGGAATTTTGCTGAGGTTTGGCACCTGCTGGGAAGAACCTTCCAGAGGCAGTACTCTAACCCGCTATGGTACCTTTCTCAAAAAGGGTGATGGGATCTGTGTTTCTGCCTGACCATTAGCAGGTGAATCTCTGTAGGCCTCAATCTTCATGCAAAAAGTAAGGATGAGGCTAGATGACCTCCCAGGTTCAGCGGACACTGCATGATTCCAGAAACAGATGGAACTATGTCAGTAGGTCCCAGCTGCAGTTTCATCAAGTTTCTGTATCATGGATTGGTTTGGGTGACAGTTTTATGCAACTTCCTATTATGCTCATTTACCTATACAAAAATAAGGGTCATGAGGATTGTCATCTACCTTTTTCAAAGATAAACTATATGGACAAAATAAAATTCAGTTGCATTTGAACACTCTAATATGGGTTATTTTTTAGAATCAACAATTGACAACAATTGGCAACAATTTGAGATCAACAATTGGCAATCACACATTGCCAATAGGGCAATCTTCCATCAGCTAGTTTAGCGGTACAATATCATCTCTAAATATGCAGACTGCCTACCATTAAAACTTGAGTTATTGGGCACCTGGGTGGCTCAGTTGGTTAAGCGACTGCCTTCAGCTCAGGTCATGATCCTGGAGTCTCGGGATCAAGCCCCGCATTGGACTCCCAGCTCCACGGGGAGTCTGCCTCTCTCTGACCTTCTCCCCCCCTTCATGTTCTCTCCCACACTCTCTCTCAAATAAAGAAATAAAATCTTAAAAAAACAAAAACAAAAACTCGAGTTATACAAGAGTTGTGCATAACTTCTGGTTAATCGAATCATTTTTTCTTATCACTCTTTTATAATAAGAGAAAGACGGGATTTCATTTCCAACTTCTGTAGCCCATCAAGACTTTCAAATTCCTTCAGTGGAAAACTGCTAGGCTTTTTACCTGGTAGAAGCACCGGTTCCTTACCCATTAGTGAACTTCTGTTTTCCGGGGTGGCAGGCCCTGTTCTCTGACAATCCTAAAGCCACCGTCACACCTTTCCTTCTCCCTCCTTTCCACTGCAGACAGACAGGCCGAACATTAGCTTTCCCAGAGTCCTTTGAGTTTAGGGGCATTCATATGACTCAGGCTTTGGAGAAAGACATTTTTGTTCCTGATAGAAAAGGCAGACATAAGAAGAGAGCTAACTGGCATCCCCCCTTTCTCCCTTCTTCATAATGTGACCATACATATGGTGCTTAGGACTATAACAACCATTCAGTATTCTTAACATGACAAGAAGGAGGACATAATGCCAAAAAGTGAAGGACTGAAGGACAAAAATATAAGAATCGAATTTTTTATATGATTATGGGCTCAAGGGACAAGTTATAGAATGACTCACCTACAAAGTCTTTATCCCATGAGAAAAATAAGCCTTTATTTGCATATGTTACAATTAATTTGATGTATGTTACTTGCAACTGAAAGCACTCCTAACTGTTAAGAGATTGAAGAAGTTTGGGGGAATATACAAAGAGAAAGCTATACAAACCTCTTTGGACTAGCAGATCAATAAGACTAAATGCATTCGTGCCAAATTAAGAATAAATAAACAAATGGTACAGACACAGATAATTCTGGTACAGCCTCTTTGCTGCCTAGCACCTTATGTCCTAGCACACTTACGAATGTACGAGGTCAGAGATTGCAGACATGGCCAGTCAATCACAGCACTCCTTCCCCTTAACCACAGCCGGCCTCACACACAATGTCCCAGGCAACCACTATTGATCTAGGTTCCTTTTGTTTTCCTCACTTCCCTCTTCTTTTTCATTAAAATTGAGTTATTTTCCTTTGATTTACAACTCTATCATAGGTATAACACAGCAAAGAAAATACACTGTCTTCCTTCAACTGAGCCAAAAATCATTTGCCAATGACACCCACTGTAAACATGTACATCGAGACTCTTAGTCTGGGGTCCAGTGACCTTTAAGGAGTCCACGAGTAAAATTCAGGGATCCATGAATAGAGATGGGGAAAAAAATACATCTTTATTTAAACCTAACTGAAACTAAATATTTCCTTTGATGAGGAGTACAGGCAAGAAACCACAGAACTTTCTACTAGCGGTACCTGTGTCTCTCTGTCAGTAAAAGAAATCACAGACGTAGATATCTCAAAATAATGTTTAGTTGTAATATCTCAGTAATTCAGTTGTAGATATCTGAAAATAATGTTTATACTCACTGCTACTTCAAAATATCTATTGCTACATATTCAACTACCTTTATATCTATTTAGGGCTTTAATTAAGAAGCCTATGTTAGTGGCACTTGGGTGGCTCATTTGTTAAGTGTCCGCCTTGGGCTGAGGTTATGATCCCAGGGTCCTGGGATCGAACCCCGTGTTAGGCTCCCTGCTCAGGAGGGAGTCTGCTTCTCCCTCTCCCACTCCCCCTGCTTGTGTTCTTTCTCTCTTTGTGTCTCTCTCTGTCAAGTAAATATATAAAATCTTTAAAAGAGAGAGAGAGAGAGAGAAGCCCATGTTATTACATCATCTATTAGATTTTAAAAACAGGTTGGTAATAGTATTTAAGTATTCAAATTAGTATTAACTTACATAGTATTTAATTTTGTTTTGAAATCCTAGGTGTTTCATTTTATGCATTTAAAAACATGATGCTGACCAAGGGTCTATCAGTTGATGAATGGCTAAAGAAGATGTGGTATGTATATATACAATGGAACAGTACTCAGCCATAAAAAGAATGAGATCTTCATGTATGCAACAACATGGATGGAGCTAGAGAGTATCATGCTAAGTGAAAGAAGTCAGAGAAAGACAAATACCATATGATTTCACTTATGTGTGGAATCTAAGAAAAGAAAAAGCCAAATGAGCATAGGGTTAAAAAAGAGAGACAAATGAAGAAACAGACTGTTAACTACAGAGAACAAACTGATGGTTACTAGAGGGGAGGTGGGTGGGGGGATTCGTGAGATAGGTGATGGGGATTAAGGAGGGCCCTTGTGATAAGCACACGGTAATGTATGGAATTGCTGATTTACTATATTGCACACCTGAAACTAATATAACACTGTGTGCTAAATGGAATTAAAACAAAAAACAAAAACAAAAAATGAGAGAGGCACTACACACACACAAAAAATAAATAAAAACATAATGCTGAGTCAAGACTTTACTAGACTGCCAAATGGATGGAGGCACAAAAGTCTAAGAACTCCTGCCAGAACACTGTAATTACAGGCAATCTTCCTCAGGCACCTATTACGGAGTTGGTGTTGCTTTAGCACTTTACAAGAATGAACTCCTCTGGGGCACCTGGGTAGCTCAGTGGGTTAAGCCACTGCCTTCAGCTCGGGTCATGATCTCAGGGTCCAAAGAATGAACTCCTTTATCTTTCATAGCCCCACTATGGAGCGGGTAGTATTAATATCCCCATCCTACAATTAGGACCCTGAGGCACAGAAGGTGAAGTAAAAAGCCAAGAAGCCAGGTAAATAGTGGAGCTAAGAAATGAATTCACGCTATCTGGCCACAGAGCTTGAACCCTTAACCAACAGTCATTACCATGAAATCAATTTTCATTTCCTTTTTTTTTTTTTCCTATTTCTTTTCTAAGTTGCGCTTTTTTTTTTTTTTTTAAGATTTTTACTTATTTATTTGAGAGAGTGAGAGCAGGAGCTGGGTGGGAGGGGGGGACACAGGAAGAGGGAGAAGCAGACTCCCCGCTGAGTAGGGAGCCCAACACAGGGCTTGATCCCAGAACCCCAGGATCATGACCTGAGCCAAAGGCAGATGTTTAACCCAATGAGCCACCCAGGTGCCCCTCAATTTCTATTTCTTTCACTCAGGAGAGAGCATTACCCACCCAGAGTGGGATGAGATGGTGCAATTAGTTATTAAGTTGCCTTATCTCCAGCAAAGTAGAAACACCGTGTTACTACCTGGCGTTACTTTGTTCCATATTTCATGGCCTTTGAATTTACCAACTCCTGAAAGGGCTTTATCTTTTAAGTACAGGCTTAAATACAGACAAACAGGGGCTTTATCTTTTTAGTACAGACTGGTAACACCCCTTGGAATTCACCCCTTGGGCCCCTGTAATGCCTGTAGTACTTATTAACCAAGAATTTGTAATTAGGCATCTTAGGCTGAAAGTAATTTGCTCCAAAGGCAGAAAAGCTAGGAGGCAGTGGGGGAGCTGGAGCAAACTGTATTTGGAATCAGAAGACCTGGCTTCTGATTTCAGCGTTAATTACCTGTTGAACAAATTAGCTGACCCCCTTCAGCCTCAATTTTAACAAATTCTTGGTTAATAAGTACTAATGCAGAAAGGAAGACATACATGAAGACTGAATGAAGGCATAAGGGTAAAAGGGGTTTTTTCCCCAAATATCAGTAAATGTATTTTTTTCGTGTAGGGGCCCCTGTATATTAGATTTAGGGTGGCTCAGTCTGTAAACATCTGATTCTTGATTGTGGCTCAGATCATGGTCTCAGGGTCATGGGATCGAGCCCCATGTCCGGCTCCACACTCAGCAGGAGTCGGCTTAAGATTCTCTCTTCCTCTGCTCCTCTTCTCTTGAAATAAACAAGACAAAATCTTTTTTAAAAATGTACATTTTGGCTTAATATAAAGAACTTCTGACACTTTTGACACCGTGACTAGAACACAGTAGTCACACAATAAATGATAAGAAGAATAGTTTAAAAATAAAGCCTGACCTTGCAGAAGTGTTCGAAAGCAGACTGGATAGCTTTCTGGTACAGCTGTCTTAAAATCTATCAGGCAACAAGTAGAATGTTCAGATGCTTGTTTAAAGGATTCCTGCTCATGGCATAGGCCTCTGATGTACTCAAGTCTAATGACTCATCCAAGGTTGTGGACTTTGCAACAGGTAGCCTCTGGCCTGGGGATATTTGTGTACTTCTAGTCCCCCCTTTATTGCTCAACTAGGGTGGAGTAGAAAAGTTGGTATAATATACCACCATCCCCTGGGAAATTTACCCAGTTACAGTTCAGAAGGAAAGAGACAGCTTTGATTCCACTTATCCATCTGGGACATACTTACACTAAAAAAGTATTCATTATTTATTTGAAATTCAAGTTGAAATTTAAGTGGGCGCCCTGGGGGAGAGAAATAACTTGAGTGCCAAAGTGCCATCTCTAAAAATAGGATAATGAAAGAGCAGGCACCAGATGACAGCAAAAAACGAACAAAAAACAAAACAAAACAAAAAAATAAGTCTGTGTTTTGAAGAGCCATTCCTTATGGGGAGGTAGGAACATGCTGCTTTTCAAGACAGACTCTAAGGGTCTGAAAGGAGAGATGCTACACATTTGAGCACTCCACGTGCCATAAACAGCATATACTTGATATTCCACAAGCACAGGGTGGCCAGATAAAATACAAGAGGTCCAAATTTGAATTCCAAGTGAAGAATGATATTTTAGTACAATTATGCCCCAATATTGCAATGGGATATGCTAATACTACAAAATGATTCGCTGGTCATCTGAAATTCAAATTTAACTGGGCATCCTGCATTTTTATTTGCTAAATCTAGCCACCTATCAAGTATTAACTTTCTTCCACCAGCTGAATTGGGAGTTCAACTATCCAATGAAGTTACCAACCTAGAAAGTCACTACTAAGTAAAATTTATGGCAGTCAAATCTTTATAAAGAAAAGATGCATTAAGTTGTGAATTACTATAAGGTACATTCTGTGCACATAAGCTTTATTTACTTTTTCTTAGGTTTGCAACTGTAACATCATTCAAAGGGACTTAAATTTAAAACGTTAAGATTAGTAAGAAGAAAAAACTATTATTTGTGGGAGCCCTGGTGGTTTGAACTTTAGGACAGTTTAACGAGCTTGTGAATTTAGTGCTACTGCCTTTGAAACTGAGAGCTGGACAGATCGTACAAAATCATCCAACTCAAGAATGTTCTGCAGAGCAGGTTGGGTATTTACATAACATGAAAATTAAGGTCAACATTTCCATTTCCTCCCTCCACCACGCACCATTCTTCCTGCTTGCATCCCTTTATCAGCAGATGAGCTCCAGATACAGGACAATAGAGACAGAAAGCCTGGCATCACCTTAGTCTCCCCACCCTGATCAATGAGGCTCCAGAGTCTGGGCCCCCGTCCTGTTATTCTCTCCAAACTACAGTAATACCTTAACTAGTTTCCCCATATCACCCACTCTCTGTTCTACTACTTCTCAACCGTAACTGCATACTAGAATCATAAGGAGAATTTTTAAAAATAAAAACCACTCATGCCTGGGCCCCACGCAGAGCAGCTGAATCAGTCTCTGGGAGTGCAGCCCAGACATCAGCCCGCCAGCAGATTCTACTGTCCAGCCAGGATAGAGCTACTGCTCTCCTTTAATCCAAACTTCAAACTTCAGCTCTACAGCAGCACGATTAATCATGCTTTACAGCACAGCAACGGACTGTTTTATATGGTTTTAAATAGATGCCTGTTTAAACACACACACCTGGGGCACCTGGGTGGCTCAGTGAGTTAAGCCTCTGCCTTCAGCTCAGGTCATGATCCCAAGGTCCTGGGATCGAGCTTTAACATCAGGCTCTCTGCTCAGTGGGGAGCCTGCTTCCCCCTCTCTCTCTGCCTACTTGTGATCTCTCTCCCTCTGTCAAATAAATAAATAAAATCTTTAAAAAATAAATAAAATAAACACACACACCTAACATCAACAGTTCTCCTTTGCCTCTCAAAGCAGGCCCCAACTTTTGAACCTGTTAACCATCTCAAAACCTATCCTTCCCTCAACCCCTACTATTCTCATCTGCGAAATTTATGCTCCCCTCAAGTTGGCCTCCTGCTAGTCTCTGAACTTCCCCACCCTGTCCCCTCTGCTCACCGTGCACTTTTCAACCTGGATGGCCCTGTGGGTGCTTCACTCATCTGTCAAGGCCAACAGTCAAACAGTCTCTCTCTCCTGAACTCCCCCTTCAGGAGCTGTAATCTTACCCTCTTAAGCCTGCAGGGGTTTGTTTGTACCTGGTCTGGACATCCTACTGGCTATATTTGCTTCATTTCTCTCCTCCCCCTGTAAGAAAGTGAACTTCTTCAAGGTTAAGGACTGCGCCTCACTACATTACAGGAGCCTAGGATGGCACACCGGACACGGTAGGGAATCCGTATTTCTGGCATCCTTTTGCATGAAGCTTCTAAAATTGGGAGTTGGTAATTTAGAAACTATGATGTCGACCCATCCGCGGTTTTCATAATAATTAACCTGGGAGATGGACCAGGCTTGTGCTGTTGGACACGCTGCCTTCAGGGCTCCTGAGTGAAGATAAATAAGGAAGTGATGTAAGAACAGTAGGAGAGTATCTCGAGTTGTCTTCGATCTACAGCGCCAAGATTAGAAAGCTGAACAATTTCGCCAACTATGCAGGCAAGGGACCGTACGCAACTTTATTCAGATTGAAAGACGGCGGCTGGCTCGGGCACCAAAGACGTGAAATAAAACTTTGTAATTAAGGGTTCCGTGCATGTGTAATAGTGCCGCTCTCAGTTAAAGCACAAGTTAAAGCGCGGACTTGCCTGTGAGTAACTACAAAGCCCTCGCCGGGCAGACTGGGTAGCAAGGAACTCGGTCAGCAGCAAAGGCTTCCCGACTTCCCGGAAAGCCTCCAGACGGAGCCCAAACTGCGTCGGGTTTTGCGGGAAGCTGGCGGCGGGGGCGGAGGTGCTCCACGCAGCTGCGGCACCGAGAACAACCCGGAGTTCTCCCGCCGCAGCCCCGAGAGTCCCGGCACGGCCTGCGCCCGCGCCGCCGCCCGCGGCCGCCCGCGGCCCGGGGCCCTCGCTCGGGGAGGACGGCCCCCAGCCGGGCCGCGCGCCGACCGCCGGGGGCCAGCGGGCCCACCTACCTGAGCGCCAGGAGCCTCTCGCCCAGGAGCGCCAGCGCGATCCCCAGCAGGCTCAGAGCCACCAGCCGTCCCATGGCGCGGGAGCCGGCGACGCCTCGCTCGCGCCGGTCGGGGAGTTCGGTGGGCGGCGCCCGCCTGCCCGCTGCGGCCGCGCTCCGCCCCGGCTCCGCCCTCGGCCCGGCCCTTGGCCTTTGTCACCGTCGGCCTCCCGGGACGCTTTCCCAGGCATGCTTTCCCGGGACGCCCCAGTTTAGGTTGAGGGCGGGAAACGTGGCCTCCTCCACCTGGTTTCGTAAACGGAGACACCCCCACCCACCCCACCCCAAACCTCGAGCCCCCGCGCACCTTTCTCACCCTCGTCTTCCCGGACCTTCCTGACTCCATAGGCCGGCAAGAAACTTCTAGAGGAAGTTTGAAAGATCCTTTCTCCTTCCAGGAAAAGATTCAGGATTCTTTCTTGCAAATCATTCATGTTAGGATCAACTACTTTCTATAACACGGTGTAGACGGAAGGAAAGAGACGTTCTGCCCCAGTCGTGCTTCGTCCGCGCGAGAGACCCCAAGACGTGGATGCAGTTTTGCATCTAGCTCGGTTTACGGGAATAAGAATATATGAATATATATACATATATATATGTATATATATTCGTTTTTACTTTAACAGTCATAACATGAGGGAAGGAAAGGGGTAGGGGAGAAGGGGAGGAAGGAAGGAAAAGAAAGAGTAAAAGGGAAACTTACCCATTGAGATTGAGACAGGTCAAACAAGTGAGTACACCTGGAATAAGCTTCCACTGGTTTCCAGGGTTTGCCATCCTACAGCATGTAGGCAGAAGCCGTGACAATTGCTCATTTTCAGCAAACATCAGTTTCATAAACAGTAAATAAAAGCAGATTCTGATTTCTCATCTGCTGCCCCCGCCACCCCAAAATAAAGATCCCTCTGTTTCTGGGTGTAGGTCTCATTCAGTCCTAAGGGATATTAGGTTATGCTGAACGGTAGGTAAATAGTTGTCTTTTGAAAGAACAAGAGGCTTAACCTCTCTTCGTGTCATGGGTCCCTCTGGCAGGGACAAATCTCAATTAAGGACAAAGTCTAGTCCAAATCTGGTGTGGGGCCACCCAGGGAACAACAGCCCAGAGTTTAGAGCAGAGGTGTTTGTGGTGAATAATGGGGGCTTTTAAGGGCAGCAAAATCAATGTCTGCTCAGTCTCAGAGAATCGTGGAGAAACTTTAGTTTAATGTTAACACAGCCAGTGAATTCCCTCAAACTCCATCTCGAAATTCCCTCATCACTCTCTGTGAAGGGTACTGCAGCTCCATACTCTTTTCCCTTCTGCGTGTTGCTGTTGGAACAGTTCCTGCCGAAGTCGCCACCATTCTTACCCCATCCCCACCACCATGCTAGGGCAACCACTTGCCATTGCACACAGGCAGATGGGGAAGGGAGACGTTTTCTGATTTGGAAAGCAGAAGTCTATTTTCTCCATTGTAGGAGGATGGAGAGGACCAGTTATTAAGGCTATAGTATATACCTGTTATTAAATTTTCTGGTATAGTTTAGCAATCTTTTGAGATAACTGGGATTTCTGAACTACACCAAGAACATAACTGCAGGATTATGTTATTTTGTGGGAAAAATGGTTTCTAACTCTCAACTATCCAAGTTACCCAACACAAAACAAAACCTGTTCTGGAACTTGTTTGTATGCTTGCAACTCTTTACACTTGGTATGAAACAGAGTTTCTCAAATAATGACATGTAACTAGTTTATAATTAGAAATTTAATGGTTCTTCAGGAAAATTTCAGAAATAATAATACCTTTTATCAGTGCTTCTCAAACTATGTGCAGTGAAGGACAGGTTTTTCTTTGCCTTTGTGAAATACAATGAAAATAATTACTAGAAATGAAGTAAAAAATCAGACATACAGAATACAAGCCCAAATCTTTTATTATTTGATTCAACAGACATAAAATTACTTTGTCAAATTTCTATAACAGTTTCTAAAGGCTTGCTTTCAAATTTTCATATTTATCTCTCCATGGACCAGAAACAAAGAGTTCACAGATTGAAAATGGTCTTTGGAGTACACTCCAAAAGTGGACTGTGTCTCATGATTGCACTTTTAACTCTTTAAAGTTTTTTGCCTGTATTATCATGTGTAATGTCCCCAATAATTTGCAAAACAGGTGACTCATGATTATTGTCATTTTTTGTGCTATATGATCTCTCCGTATGCCTTTTATTTTTCTTCCTCTCCTTTACTCTCTTTTAAGAGGGGGGCAGATCTTTTAACACAAAAATACATTGAGGAGATGTTATAAAGGATAATTATTGGGGGCGCCCTCAGTGGGTTAAAGTCCCTGCCTTCAGTTCAGGTTATGATCCCAGGGTCCTGGGATTGAACCCCGCATCGGGCTGTCTGCTCCCGAGGAAGCCTGCTTCTCCCTCTCTCTCTCTCTGTCTGCCTCTCTGCCTACTTGTGATCTCTGTCTGTCAAATAAATAAATAAAATCCTTTTTAAAAAAAGATAATTATTGTCTGTAAGAGAAAGAATTGTTCTATAGAAGGCTCCACTCAATGGCTTCTCAGAGAATAAAGGAGATACCCCTCCCCCTGCCCAGGTCATTTTTTTGGAGAATCCAATATGTTAATAAAATGAGAAAAATGGTTGTATACATGTATTTTAATATTTACAGTTAACAAATTATCATTCTTTAGTGATTAGTTGGACAACATGAACTTAGTTTGTTGTTGTTGTTTTGGAAAGGTCAGAAACACCCTGATACAAAATACAATGTAATTTGTGGTCCAGTAATGGAACTCAAGTTTAAAATGAATGAGTTTGTTCAACTGGGTCAAGGTATCGTTGAGACATATGGACAGACAAATTCGAAGATAATATTGAAAGTCAAAAATATAGTCCACCTATCCCCACTATACCCAAGCCTATTTCTACAGAGAGCTGTAGGATTTGCTGCCTTTCTTCCAGGAACAATAGGACCCTGGAGGGAGAAGACAGAGGGGTAGAAAATATTGGGAGAGAAGCAAGTTCAGGAGACCAGAGACAAAAACTCCCAATCTCCTTCAGAAGCTAACTCTGTATGGCCTGAACACTATGGAAAAAGTGAAGACGCAATTCCTTCATTCTAGGAAATGCATGCGTATTTCTTATCTAACTAACAGCAATAATGTCTCCAGTTATCTATGAATGAAGCGTGCAGCCGACCTCTTTCAGAATACCAACCACAACTATTATTTACTGAACATTTCTTATTCCACACACTTCAGACACACTGCCTCACTGAATTCCCATAAGAACCATCTGAATCAGGTACTATTAGTACAGAGGTTATCAGGTTACAGAGTTTAAGTATCTTGCCCAAAGTTGTACATCTGGGAAATGGTGAAGCCAGAATCCAATATTAGAAAATTCACATCAACACCCCATTTCTACCCTTGGTGTATCCTTTATTAATTGTCAAATAAAAAGAATTTCTATACCTTTGCTATTCGTGGTAAGAAGAGAGATGAAGGAGCTGGTGGTGAGAGCTGGTGGTGAGAGTTAGTGGAGAATGATCTCATGTCAACCAGCATCACAGTGAGTCTTTAAAACTCGGTTGCTTTTTATACTTCTCCCCTACCTGCTTGCATTACTTCACTTAACTTTGAGTATGTTCCACTTCTCCAAGCCATTCGTGGGAATTCAAGCTAAAAGAGGTGCTCATTCTTGACCTGGTTGCGATCACAGTCTAGCAAGAGTGAGAGGCACCTGGACAAACATATGCAGTGTTGTGTGTCCAGGATTAAGAACTTTGATCTTTATCTTGTCCTTGACGTAAAGCCATGAAGCCTTTAAGAAAGATTGCTCTGATGGCTGTGGAAGAGGAGGTGACAGGTACTCCCCAAGTCTGCTTGGAAGGAGAGACAGATGTGAACAAGATAGTGGGGAGGATGGAGAGGGAACAGGTTTAAGGACAGTCAGAGGCTAGATGCATAAAAACCGGGGACTGGTGAGCTGAGGGAAAGGGAGAGTTGAAGATGACTTGGGTTGTTCAGAAGGGCAAATAGGAGTACACCAACTGGGGTGGGAGAGGACCCTTCAGGGTGGTGAGGCAGGACAGTTTGAAGAACACGTCTGAGGGGCCCAAAGCCCTGGAGACACTCACAGACAAGTGCTCAGGGATGAGTCCTTGACTGGACATGGCGACTTGGGAATCGTGAGCAGCCAGAGTGAAAGAGTATGTGTTAAAGTCCTAAAAGCTTTATGAGTGTCCAAGTGACTAGCAAGTGGGTTACAAAGTGAGGAGTGGGATGGAGAATTGGGAACGGAATTGAACTTTAGGGAATTACCTTAAACTAGGGAACACAGACTCTGGCACATATGTGGCTGTTTGCCTGCTCTCCTGAATCTGGGCATGGTCTTGAAGTCATTCATGCCATGGTGCTCCGGGTGGTCACTCCCCATCCATAAAAAATGAGACCTATTTGTTATCTTTTATAGGGCCTGGGACACACGTGGAAGATGGAAGTAGAGGGGCGTTGGAAAGAAATTTTCAGAGTTATTCCTGCTTGGCATAAGACTGCCCCTCTCCTGACTTCTCTACATCCACTGGCAGGAGTTACAAAAGAGCTTGTTACAAGAGTTGTTAGTGGGAGTTACAATAACGTGCTTCTGCTAAGACTTTCTTCTTCAACACTCATTGCCTTAGCTTCAGTATCTATGTAATCTCACTAGGTCCTTTATCCCTCTGTTCTGTGGTCACCCTGTGAAACCCGGTCTCCCTAGTCAATCTTTATCCTTCAGATTCTCTTCCCATTTGGCTGAGTACTTTCTCCCATGTCTCTATTCCCCCCAAACTTCCAAATCCCTTTTGTTGTGTGCTCTGGAACTCATAGTCTTAACAAAATCCCCTGTGTCCTCACGGTCTTCTCTAAATAATCTCTTCCACTTTCTGCATTATCTTCGGATCCCCAATTGGGACACTGTCCCACCGGTCCTAGAAGGTTCTAGCTCCTGGCTCACAATCACTCCCTTTTATACTAGCTGTATTCAATTCTTGGTGATCTTAACATCCACATCTGTAACTTTTCCAGACCCAACTTTTCAGTTCTATGACCTCTTTTCCTTCCCTGGCCTTCTCTCTTCCCTAATCTGCCACCCACTCCTATGGCTATATTTTAAGACTTCACCATTACCAATAATGACAAGACCTCCAAAACTTCAACTTTAGGATCTCATTTTTATCACTACCGCCTCTTACCTTTTTAGTTCATTCTCTCACTCCACTTCTGAAAATTTTTTGACCTTGTTTTGGTGTTTTACATCTTCTTAAAAGTTATTGCCTCTCACTCATATGTACTCCATTTAATTTCACTTCTCATAGTGCTTTATAAAGTGGCTTTTCACTGAAATCACCTGTATAAATTTAGAGTAGTAGTTTTAAGTTTTGAGGGTGACTGTATACATTTATCTAGTAAGAACTAGTGCAGAACAATTGGGCTAATTTCTTCAAGGGCGTAAGTTTTCTGAAAAAAGGCATTATTTCTTCCTTTGAGTCC
This sequence comes from Mustela putorius furo, assembly GCF_011764305.1. Classification (NCBI taxonomy): domain Eukaryota; kingdom Metazoa; phylum Chordata; class Mammalia; order Carnivora; family Mustelidae; genus Mustela; species Mustela putorius. The sequence continues at coordinate 38,247,454 of NW_025421998.1, forward strand.
CCTTTCCTGCCATTTCTTTTTTGTTCTGGTGAACAGCTTTGACTCACCCAGGCTGACCAAAGCAGTGCCAGAGACAGAACTGGGCCTGCTGCAGAAAACAAAACAAAATGAAACAAAACAAAAAAACAATAGTATCACAGCAGATTTCAGTTTTAGGTGGGAGACTCAAAGCCCATTCAAGGAAACATCTGAGGAACAGAATGAAGATTAGCCATCCAACTATCCAGTTCTGGGCCTAGTCCTTGATATTGTCGGGGACATCATGAACCTGATTGCAGCTTGGAAGGATGAGTCAGCGTGTTAACACATGGAAGTGGAAGGCAACCAGTGCTGGGGTCCGTGAAGGAACAGTGATGGGCGGTGAGAGAGGCCAAGCACTACCTCAATGGGCCAACATGATACAGACCAGGAAAACACTCACTCGGTTCATGGCCCCATTTCCAGGAACCCCATCTCCTCTGTGAATGAACTATGTGTGTACAGCACAGATAAGCAGGAGGAATTTGGATTTTATTTGGTATGTATTATTTTAGGAGCATAGACATGAAATTCTTAAGGAATTGCTTTAGAGACCTATTTCATTTTCTGCCTTTCATTTATTATCCCTGCAAGCAGTGTTTTATTATTATTAGCATTATTTCTTTTTAAGCCTGTACATTTTCCTTTCATTATTTTATATTTCACAGAAGTTATGGAGTTTGAATTTGCCTGGGTTCCTTAGGGGGAAGATGAGCTTGGGGGCAGGCTGATTTCTCATTTCAGACATAGATAGTGGATATCATATATGTTGACTTAACATTTCCCAACTTAAAAACGGATGTTTACATGAAGTATGATTAATTACAGAGATGGAGGGAAGGGATACTAAAGTCCTCTGTATTATTGATAAACGAATGTTTCATTTCTTTCTTTTTTTTTTTTTTTAGGTCTAATTTTTTTTTTTTTTTCCATTTTTGGCTAGAACAGTCAGAGAAAGTGATGTCTTTTTTTTTTTTTTTAAATAAACATATAATGTATTTTTAGCCCCGGGGGTACAGGTCTGTGAATCACCAGGTTTACACACTTCGCAGCACTCACCATAGCACATACCCTCCCCAATGTCCATAATCCCACCCTCCTCTCCTGACCCCCCTCCCCCAACAACCCTCAGGTTGTTTTGTGAGATTAAGAGTCACTTATGGTTTGTCTCCCTCCCGATCCCATCTTGTTTCATTTATTCTTTTCTTACCCCCCAAACCCCTCACGTTGCATCTCCACTTCCTCATATCAGGGAGATCATATGATATTGTCTTTTCCGTTTGACTTATTTTGCTAAGCATGATACCCTCTAGTTCCATCCACGTCATCGCAAATGGCAAGATTTCATTTCTTTTGATGGCTGCATAGTATTCCATTATATATATATATATATATATACCACCTCTTCTTTATCCATTCATCTGTTGATGGACATCTAGGTTCTTTCCATAGTTTGGCTATTGTGCACATTGCTGCTATAAACATTCGGGTGCATGTGCCCCTTCGGATCACTACGTTTGTATCTTCAGGGTAAATACCCAGGAATGCAATCGCTGGGTCATAGGGCAGCTCTATTTTCAACTTTTTGAGGAACCTCCATGTTGTTTTCCAGAGTGGTTGCACCAGTTTGCATTCCCATCAACAGTGTAGGAGGGCTCCCCTTTCTCCACATCCTCACCAGCATCTGTCATTTCCTGACTTGTTAATTTTAGCCATTCTGACTGGTGTGAGGTGATATCTCATTGTGCTTTTGATTTGTATTTCTCTGATGCTGAGTGATGTGGAGCATTTTTCCATGTGTCTATTGGCCGTCTGGATTTCTTCTTTGCAGAAATGTCTGTTCATGTCCTCTGCCCATTTCTTGATTGGATTAGTTGTTCTTTGGGTGTTGAATTTGCTAAGCTCTTTATAGATTTTTGGACACTAGCCTTTTATCTGATATGTCATTTGCAAATATCTTCTCCCATTCTGTCAGTTGTCTTTGGGTTTTGTTAACTGTTTCCTTTGCTGTGCAAAAAGTTTTTGATCTTGATGAAATCCCAATAGTTCATTTTTGCCCTTGCTTCCCTTGCCTTTGGTAATGTTCCTAGGAAGAAGTTGCTGCAGCTGAGGTAGAAGAGGTTGCTGCCTATGCTCTCCTCAAGGATTTTGATGGATTCCTCTCTCACATTGAGGTCTTTCATTCATTTTGAGTCTATTTTCATGTGTGGTGTAAGGAAATGGTCCAATTTCATTTTTCTGCATGTGGTTGTCCATTTTCCCAACACCATTTATTGAAGAGGCTGTGTTTTTTCCATTGGACATTCTTTCCTGCTTTGTTGAAGATTAGATGACCATAGAGTTGAGGGTCTATTTCTGGGCTCTCTGTTTTGTTCCATTGATCTATGTGTCTGTTTTTGTGCCAGTACCATACTGTCTTGATGATGACAGCTTTGTAATAGAGCTTGAAGTCCAGAATTGTGATGCCACCAACTTTGGCTTTCTTTTTCAATATTCCTTTGGCTATTTGAGGTCTTTTATAGTTCCATATAAATTTTAGGATTATTTGTTTAGGATGGGATTTTGATAGGGATTGCATTAAATATGTAGATTTCTTTAGGTAACATAGACACTTTCACAATATTTGTCCTTCCAATCCAGGAGCATGGAGCACTTTTCCATTTCTTTGTATCTTCCTGAATTTCTTTTATGAGTACTTTATAGTTTTCTGAGTATAGATTCTTTGCCTCTTTGGTTTGGTTTATTCCTAGGTATCTTGTGGTTTGGGGTGCAATTATAAATGGGATTGACTCCTTAATTTCTCTTTCTTCTGTCTTGTTGTTGGTGTAGAGAAATGCAACTGATTTCTGTGCATTGATTTTATATCCTGACACTCTACTGAAATCCTGTACAAGTTCTAGCAGTTCTGGAGTAGGGTCTTTTGGGTTTCCACATATAGTATCATATCATCTGCAAAGAGTGATAGTTTGACTACTTCTTTGCTGATTTGGATGCATTTAATTTCTTTTTGTTGTCTGAATGTTTAATTTCTAATAAACTTTTTTACATCCCATGACACTAGTGTATACACACATACACACACACACACAGACACACACACACATATGTAAATCTTAAAAGAAAGTCTTGTGACTCTTCTATGTGAGAAGAAGTTGAAGTTACTTGAGAGTTCTAAGAATGGAAAATGAAGCCAATTCTAGCACTGTGAGGCACTGCCGACAAGCCTGTAAGCCACAAGCAGTTGCAGGAGTATATCCAGGCAGGCCAGTGGAATAATGGAAAATTCCTAGTGGAGGAAACTGGACAGAATTGGACAATGAGCAACACACAGGACGAAGACCTAAAAGGGGACTGTAGAGTGTGAGTGCCAGAGGCATCTGCTCAGACCTGGCTGCTGATTGTCTCTGAGCGCTGACTGCTGACCTCCATCAAGCCCAAGGGCAGCCATGGAGCTACCTGGGATTCGTAGTTGTCCAAGGGGCACCACAAGGGACACAGAAAAACTCACCCAGGTGATCTCCTAAATCTCTGGTATGCCACCTCCTGCCACCAAGAGGAAAATTGCAAGAAAAAGTCCTTTTTTCTTGCTCTGCCCAGTTTTCCTGCTTGCATGCATTTTGCGTTTTGTTGGATTTAGGTCGGTGTGGCCACAGTCCGGGAAATACAAAATGTTATCGAGGAAAACTGGGACTGGGCAAGTTGATAGATAAGATCAGAGATAGATGGATGGGCAGATGGATGGTTAAAGTGATGAATCTGAGTCCGCTGGAGTGCAGAGAACCATTCTTTGAGCTTTTTGTTTCTCCATGTCCGCTGTCAGTGATCATGTAATCCACGTGATAGAGTCCTGGATGGTCCCCAGACCACCAAATTCTGGGATTATCTTTCCCTTTAATACATTTTTTATGCTCACTCCAGCCCCAGCTCACATAGTCTGCACACTAAATCTCTACAAAGATTCCTCAGCATGAAGTTCAGGGGCTTAGAATACTCTTCTTGCTTGTTTACTTAGAACTCCATCTCTGCTCTGTCTTGTACCTTGTGGTTCTTCTCTTCCCTCCCTCCTGTGGTAAGCAGGTGCTTTTCATTTCCTTTAATTATCACCGAAGAACCACTAAGACAATTAATGCATATGGTGCTGAAGATTTGGGTAGGTAGAGGATGTAGGAAAGTAGAATCACAGCAGAGCCAAATCAATAGTATGAAAGCTACTATTACTTTACCTTAGTCTACCTATTCCTGTTCTAGCTCTCAATCATCTTCATCACTGCACTTTTCTCTCTGGTCCTTATTTCTCCTTGAGCCCGGCTGTCGTGCCATTTTGCTGGGCCATCAGGCCATTTCTCCAGCATGTCTTTCTTCCTCTTGATTTCCAAGGGCAAAGACAACATTCTTTGTGTTTTCTTATTGTCCCAGGAAAGCACTGAAGGATGTTTCTCTGTAAATAATTCCAACTGGCCTTTCATTGATTAATTGTACCTAACATTCTGACTATATAGGAACAGAAATGATTGCTGTTATCCCCAGAGACAGCCCTTTGTCAGGGGGGAGAGCCACTACTTACCTGGTTAGGGAGGCATGGTTCTGGACCCAGGAGTTGGGTGTCTCACCTGTGTATATGTATACACTACACCACATATATATATATACATATATATATATGTATATATATATATATATACACACACACACACACACACACACACAATACAGTGTCTCACCTGTATAGCCTGGGACTTGCTCTTCTAAGAACAAACATATAGGAGCAAAGGAAGTCTGGCAGATCTTTCGACTCCTGGCTCTAGGTTCCAGATCAGGGTGGGGCCATCTCCTGTGCTAGGCAAATTTTTACATACAATTTTATTGAGGAGTTTTGTAATCCTATCAGATATTACTAAAGCCTCAGCCAGGCAAGACAATCTGCACCCCTGATCTTTTTCTTAAGAAAAATAAATAAATAAACGTTAAAACCCCATAATTTTACAAACTAATAAAATTTCTAAGCACAAGGTTTTAACCGGTAACAGCAAGTTTAAGTAAACATCCCATTTTCCAAAAACCTCTCTTTCTGAGCTTTTTATTTTGCTTTTTTGCTCTTCAAGACAGGATCATAGGTGATAATTTTAAAAGGACTTCGATTAAAAGGACTTCGATCCAAGGACGCTCAGCTTCAATATTAGGACCTTTCATTTTGGCCCTAGGATGAAATCTTTATGCCACGGATTTCAGTCTTCCCTTTGTTCTGCCTTCTCTTCCAGACCTTGCCTAAAGCCTACCATTTCACACCCAACCTGGCTGCAGGTTCTTTTGCTAGCAAACAAGGACTTAGCCCCTCAAGAGGAATTCTACCTTTAGCTCTCTGAAAGTGTTTTCTCTGAGCTATGCTTGGAAAATAAGGTCCTGTATGTCAATAACTCTGCACCCCAGTTTCCCCTTTTGAGTAAGCTTTTCTATTTCTTTCATTGATATTCCGTAAACCATTATAGGATGTTTTATCCTTGCCATGATAATATTGACAAATACCACTAAATTCTCAGCATTAGTGCCAAAATTACACTCTGAGTCTTCTTTGTATTGTTTAGTTTTACCCATTATATAAAGCTCCTCAAGCAGGAAGGTGGTTGGAAATATCACTGCTGGGAGAGTGGCTTTATGTTGCTATAAAAGGAACAAGGATAACTTTGTCTTACACAGACTTATTCTGAAAGAGCATTGAGAGTTGTAAGTATATTGACTCTGATTATTGAACCCAAAATGGGTACACATGACCTGACAAAAAATTTTTTCTTTATTTTTACTTACACAAGCAATACATGAATGCTTTGCATTGCAAAATATTCAGCAATTACTGATAAAATCTTCCTGACCTTTTTTCTGAGGGAAAACACTATTCTTAATTTCATATGTATTTTTTTCTTTGTGTATTATATGCACTTATAGAAACATATGATACTATTGTATGAATATGTGTTTCCTAAACAATATTGCCAACTAACTTTTTTTTTTTTTTTTTGATGCCTTGAGGATGGCTTTTTTGGCTACAGAAACCACTCTTCAGAGGTTTTTGGTTTTAAAATATAATAGTTTTTTAAAGTTACAGATTATGAAACCCATTTATTATATTTAACGTAGTGCTTACAATATCTGTTCATAGCAAATTTTAACAATCACTTGTAAGAGGTTCTTGTTAATATTAAAACCAATTTATAAAATTAATTTTTAACTTCAACCCGTACTCATGAAACTAGTATATTTTATTTTTCTTTAAAATTCTACATTATTTAATCTAACCAACAAAAATTTTCCAAGTGCTTAAATAGTTCATATATCAAAACAATTATAAATAAGCGATTTTTAAGTTCTCTTAATGTTTCACTAATGAATATGAAGTACCAATATTAAATTATCTCATTTTCCTTTTTATTTGTATTCTTAAGAATCTTTGTGAGGCTAAATATCTTTTTGGGTATTCATTTGTCATTTGCAATACTTCTAGAATTTGGCTTTCTTACACTTTCATGGGTCTGTTTCTGGAATCTATTCTTATAAAAAGAATAGATTTTTAGTGTGCCAATAACACATTTTAATCACTATAAATCTATAATATGGTTACATATTAGACTGAAAAAATTTTATTTCTCCAGCCCAGTTATTTTTTAAAAAACAAAAATATCTTGGTTATTCTTAAAATTTTATACTTCGATATAAACTTTATAATTAACATGTAATAATTTATGAAAAATCCTATTGATCTCAGGCATAGCGGATACTGAATTTATAGATTAATTTTTGGAGAATTGATGTCAAAATGGTGAATCATCCCATCCATGAACTTGATATTTACTCATTTGTTTAGGTCTTCTTTTTGTTTTTCTGTATAAATACATGATTTTTTTTTCATGAAGATTGTATACATTTATAATTGGAATTATTCCTAAGGATTTTTTTTTAAGATTTTATTTATTTATTTGACAGAGAGATCACAAGTAGGCAGAGAGGCAGGCAGAGAGAGAGAGAGAGGAGGAAGCAGGCTTCCCGCTGAGCAGAGAGCCCGACGTTGGACTCCATCCCAGGACCCTGAGATCATGACCTGAGCCGAACGCAGCAGCTTAACCCACTGAGCCACCCAGGCGCCCTATTCCTAAGGATTTTATAAGATTGTGTGTGTGTGTGTGTGTGTGTGTTATCATGAATTGTTATACTAGTTTCCTAGGACTGTCATAAAAAATTACCACAAACTTGGTGGCTTAAGACAACAAGAATTTATTCTCTCAATGTTTTGGAGTCTTGAAGTTTAAAATCAAGGTGTGGGTGGGACCACACTTCTTCCAAAGGCTTGAGGAAAGGATTCTTCCTGACTTCTTCAGCTCCCCTGGTCCCTGGCATTCTTTGGCTTGTGGCAACCCAATTCTAATCTCTGCCTCAGTCTTCATGTAGCCTTCTTCCTTATGTCTCCAAAACCTCCCTCTCCCTTCTCTTATAAAGACACCAGTCATCAGTCATCAGTTGTAGGACCTATCCTAAGTTCACGATGATCTCATCTTGAGAACCTTAACTAATTATATCTGCAAAAATCAATTTCCAAATAAATTCATATTCTGAGGTTCTGGATAGACATGAATTTTAGGAGGACATGATTCAACCCACTACGAATGGGAATTCAATTTTTTCTAACATTTTTTTTATTAGTTTCTAAGTGGATATAGTGAGGATATTAATTTTTGCATGTAGATCATATTTCTATCCTTGCTAAAAATCCAAGAAAATGTCTTGCCAGTTTCTAGGATACACTTTAATTTTCTGAACAATCAATATCAGTGACTGCAGAAAAGATCAATTTTAAATCCTCCTTTCCATCATTTATGATGAAGTTCTAGAACATGGGTGAAGTTTGGTGGGGTGAGGTCCGGAGCCTATGACCAAGAAAGAATTCTTGAGACATATTTGGTGCAAAATGGTGGTTTATTAAAGCATGCGGACAGGACCTATGGGCAGGAAGAGCTGCTGCCCCACTATTTTGAGGAGTGGCTGATTATATATATACACAGGAGTTGGGTAGGTGAAGACAAAGGGGATGATGTTAGTCTCTAAGGAATTTTGGAAGCAAGGTCTCCAGGACCTTGTGGGGCTAGCTATTGTTGGGAGAAAGGTTATTTATTACTAGTAGTAAAAATCTTCTTGTGAGACCCTTTAGATGTATATCAGTGGGCCATATGCTTGGGAATGATTCTTGACACTATCTTGGAGATCCAGAGATAAAGTTTCACATTTCTTCTATCAAGTGTCCTTGTTAGTGAGATTTGAGTTTAGAAGAAATTTAACTTTATTTACTTTTCCTTCTACCTCAGCCTCCTTCAGTTTTGTTTATGGAGGGGAGGGTTACATTAGGGCTTGAAATTGGGCTATTGAAAACATAGCTTCTTTGTTGTAAATCTCTAGGACATTGGTAAACCAAGGGAGACTCCTGCCTTGCAGGATTGTGATCTCTGCAAGTTAACATTTGTTTCTCTTTTAGGGCAGTCAGGGGTGCCTGAGGAATGTCACACATGTTACCGAGAAGAGCAGGTGGAGAGGAGGTGCAAGATGCCAGCTTTTGCTTTGTCCTAAGCCAGCCTTCTGCTTCCTCATCAATTTATACATTGTTTTTCTATCTCTTTCATTGCCTATGACTTCTAATAAAATGCTGAATTCTTTTCAATATATTCAAGTTTTCTTTTATGTTTTTCAATAAAGTTTCAAAGTTTCTCCACAAAGGTCTTATACAAATTTCAAATCAACGTTATTTCAAGTATTTTATGATTTTGTTGCTTATGTAAAAGGGTCTTTTAAAAAAATGTCTTTTCTACTTTATTTTTACTGAGATATGGAAATATTTTAAAAATGAATCTTGTATTTTATGCCTAACTAAACTTCCTTTGTAATTCTAAAAGTTTGTTAGTTTATTGCTCTGGATTTTCCAGTAGAAAATCATGTTCTTTGCAAAGAAAGAGTTTTGTTTTGCCTTTTCTAGTATTTATAAATTGTAAAGCCTCCAAGATACATTGAATAATATTAAAAAGGGAGAAAATGACTTTAACTAAAGTGTTTCTAAAGTTCTATCATTAAATATGGTTTAGGTTATGGTAGGTATTTTTTTTTTTTTAAGTTAAGGAAGCTGGGAATTCACCATTCCATCCTTATAACAAGTAAAAAGCTGAACAAACTGAAAAATAAACAACTCTGTTTAGATCTATCACAGAAATGAGATCACTGCGCGAACCACTACCTCCCAAGTTGGAGAGACAAACAGGGGGATATAGAGATTTACGACTTACTGGAACAGAAATTGGTGCTGTGGTAGGAAAACCTGAACTATAATTAGTAGATTGATGTAGGCTCCATCTAGACCAGTTCGAGTGTTGAAAACTCCAGGAGGATCCAGTCTGGGATGGGATAGGGGACATCCGCACACTTTTTTGTTATTTCCCTTGGTAGGAGCTCAACCAGTTTCTTACTGTAACTATGAAAGAAATGTCCCTGGTGCTTCTGGCAGAAGAGGAGACAAGTAACCATTGTAAATTATGCCATTGTACTCTTTTCTTCTTAACCAAGCCTGCCCTCAGGAGAAACGATTTTACCAGAGTTTAGCTTGCTGGGGTTTTATCAGAGCTTCACTGACTAAAGGGAGGAAAATATCCAAAGCCAACCCCCTAGAGCCACGGTGTCTCAATGAAGAGGGGAAAAAGCTAGGAAGCACTGAAGTTCATTCATAGTCAAGGACTGTGGCTTACTAAAAGATGGAAACCTAATTATGGGGTACAGAACATTTCCTCTCCTCCCATAACTTACTACAACATTACTAAAGGGCTTCTCATAGCAGTGTCTTTTGTCTAGTATGTTACATCTGGCTATCAGGCCAAAATTTACAAGACATACTAAAAGGGAAAAAAAAAACACATTTAAAAAATATTTTAACTTTTTTAGATTTTTTAATTTATTCATTTGAAAGAGACAGAGCATGAGCAGGGGTGAGGAGGGTCAGAGGGAGAGGGAAAAGCAGACTCTCTGTTGAGCGAGGAGCCCAATTCAGGGCTTGATCCGAGGACCCCAGGATCATGACCTGGGCTGAAGGCCCAAATGACTGAGCCACCCAGGAACCCCAAAAAACACATGTTAAAGAGACTAAACAAGCACCAGACATTGTAAAGATGTTGGAATGATCAGACCAGAAATTTAAAGCAACTGTGATTAATATGTTAAGGGATCAAATGGAAAAAGTAGACAACATGCAAGAACAGACAGATAAGGTAAGCAGAAAGATGGCAATCCAAGAAAGAATCAAAAAGAAATACTAGAGATCAAAAACACTATAACAGAAATGAGGAATACTTCCGGTGGCCTCATTAGCAGGCTGGACACAGTGAGGAAAAGATCTCCAAACTTGAGGATATGACCGTAGAAACTTCCAAATCAGGAAAGCAAAAAGAAAAAAAGATTGGAAAAACAAAACAGAATATCCAAGAACATTGGGACAAGTATAAAGGGCTTAAGAGATGTAAAGTAGAAATACCGGAAGAAGAGAGAAAGGAATATTTGATGCAATAATTGAACAATATTTGAAGCAATAATTGTTACTGGAGGGAAAATCTGCGTTGTGTGCGACTGGAGGTCTTGGTTCTTGGATTCCCCACGAAAGATTTATGTGGGGAACAGGAATCAAGTAAAGACAGCCAAAAGGAGTGTGACAAAAGGTGGGCACCAACTGGCATTGTCTCCAGTCATCTGAGAGACTCCCCCTACTGGTTGTGAGAGGCAGTTTTTGGCCCTACATTAGCCTTGCCAGAACTGTCATGGACATCTTCCCCTGTGGGTTTAGGGTGAGACGTGGGGATGGGGCGGAGGGGGGGGGGCGGTCTCGGTGTATTATAATGGAGCTTTAGGTTACCCTGGGGCAGAGGTTGAAGAGGACAGCTCTGGCTCTTGGTCTGTGAGCCCCAGGGTGTTGGAAGCCACAAGTCCAGGATGTTAAAAACTGCAAAGTCTGTGGTATTGTGATAGGCCATCATTTTTCATAGAGCTAGAATAAACAATGCTAAAATTTGTATGAAATCACAAAAGATCTCCAATAGCCAAAGCAATCTTTCTTTCTTTCTTTTTTTTTAAAAGATTTTATTTATTTATTTGACAGAGAGAGACCACAAGTAGACAGAGAGGCAGGCAGAGAGAGAGAGGAGGAAGGAGGCTCCCCGCTGAGCAGAGAGCCCGATGCAGGACTCGATCCCAGGACCCTGAGATCATGACCTGAGCCACCCAGGCGCCCCGCAATCTTTCTTTCTTTCTTTCTTTCTTTCTTTCTTTCTTTCTTTCTTTCATTCTTTCTTTTTTTAAGATTTTATTTATTTATTTGACAGAGATCACAAGTAGGCAGAGAGGCAGGCAGAGAGAGAGGAAGGGAAGCAGGGCTTGATTTGAGGACCCTGGGATCATGACCTGAGCCGAAGGCAGAGGCTTAACCCACTGAACCACCCAGGCACCTCTATATCAAAGAATTTTAATGAAATTATTCAAGTATATATTTACACTTGTATTGTTTTGAATATCATCTTTTCTTCGTTTTTCTTATAAAGACTTTCTAATATTATCTTCTAACATTGTATTAGATAAAATTTGAATCATCTGGATAGGTTTTTTTGAGTCTCTATCTTCCTTGTCTTATTTTGCATCTTTTAATTGTATGTTTGTCCTGTATTCTGGGGAAGAAAAAATATTTGGGTTTTTCCTCCAACTTACTAATTTGCCCCTTTTTTTGTGTCCCATCTGCTATTCTACTCCTCCATTGAATGATTCATTTCAAAGGCGAAGCCTTTAATTTACATGACTACTAGTTGATTCTTTTTAAAGATTTGCTGTTTAAAATACTGTCTTGTATCTTTTGGTACAGAGTATTAATTAAGCTTTGAATAAAATCACTAGTTCTTATAATGACCTGGAATGTCCTAGATGATCAGGCTCCTGTGGATCTCTGAACTCTCCCCACCTTGCCCATTCTGCTGAAGACGTTTTGATCTCCCTGCTGTTCTCAACATTTCAAACCCTCCAAGTACCTATGCCTGTTGCTCCTCCCTGCTCGGCCCCCACCCCTGCATCTTCCCAGGATGTGATAAGTGTTGCTTCCACACATTCAGATCTGTGCTCAGAGATCTTCATCAGGGAGATAGTCCCGGACTCCTTGAGCTAAAGCTTGAGGTAATGCGCTCACGCACACATTCACTTTCTCTCTCCCCCACCCTTTAACTCTGCTCTTGCTCTTTGATATTTTATTCGGTTTGTTTTTTCTCCATCAGCAAATGGGGAATGTCCCTGATGGTAGTGACCTTGCCTGGTAGTGTTTACCATAGTATTTCTGGTAGTTAAAAAAGTGCCCAGTACATATTGGTGAGACCAAGATATATTTAAATGAGCTAATGATGGTGTTTTTCAAATCCCGGGCTGCTTGCTCTGTTAATTCTTTCTGTGCGTGTGCATTCTTCCATGATTCGTGTCTCTCTTTTGTGACACTGGCTTCTCTCAAAGCACAGATGATCTGATGTGTGTCTTATATTGGTGACACCCTATTAGTCCATCTTGGATGAGGCCCTATTAGGCCATCTTAGAAGAGCTCTATGAATTTACTCCAGGCTGTACAAGGAGGAGGTTCTTGAAATGATCCTGGCAGTAGACTGGCAGATCGCCCCCAGTCCCCTTGGGAGGAGGGAAGGGTTGTGGCAGAATGGACTACTGATTCGGTCTACCGATGATAGCTAGTCTCTGAGATGAGCACTCATTCCTCCTGATTGTGACCATTACTCTAAGACCCTAGCCCTGCCTTTTCAATAGAGGTCCCCCCGACCTGCATTGTTGTGACCTGAAGTCTGGTGCCACTCTTGCTTGTTTCTCGACACACAGAGAACCAAGGAGTGCTTGACCCACTTGGCTGCTCCCCCTGGAGTCACCCCATTATCTTGCTATCACTGGCCCCAGGGCTCCCTCCTCCCCCAGATTTCTTTCATCCATTGCATGGAGAAGCAACCTTTTTTTTTCTTTCTTTCTTTTTTTTTTTAAAGATTTTATTTATTTATTTGAGAGAGAGAGCATGAGAGGGGAGAGGTCAGCAGGAGAAGCAGACTTCCTGCTCAGCAGGGATCCTGATGTGGGACTTGATCCTGGAACTCCAGGATCATGATCTGAGCTAAAGGTAGTTGCTTAACCAAATGAGCCACCCAGGCACCTGCAACCTTTTCTTAAAATTATTTTGAAACCATTCCAACCTCACAGGCTGTTGCAAAACAGCCCAAAGAATTCCTGTATTCCCTGCACTCAGTATGATGTCTGTAGTATAATGCCAGAGCTCAGCAACTCATGTTGCTACAATACTGTGAACTCGAGGACAGACTTCATTCAGATTTCACCAGTTTTTGCAGGCACTCCTTTAAGGGAAAAAAAAAAAAGAAAGAAAAGGAAACTTTTATTGAGGTATGATTCATGTGCCATATGCTATACATTTCATATATGGCAAATTTTGCCCATTTAAAGTTTTCAATTCAGTGATTTTTACCATAGTCACAGAGTTGTGCAACCATCAACAGAATCTAATTTTAGGGCTTTTTCATTACCTTCAAAAAGGGAAACCGTATCTATTAGCAGTCATTCTTGATTCTCCTCCCTCTGGTCCTAGGCAATCACTAATTTACCTTCTGTCTGTGTAGATTTGCCTAATGTTTTCATCCATGATATAGCACGTATCAATACTTCATTCCTTTTTATTGTCAAATAATATCCCATTGTATTCATATACCATATTTTATTTATCTGTTCATCAGTTGATGGCCATTTGGGTTGTTTCCACTTTTTGGCTATTACAAACGCTGTTGCTCTACGCTGGGTATTTGGGGAGGGGGTTAGTTCTATGAAATTTCATCACATGGATTCAGTAATTATCATCACAATCAGAATACAGAACTGTTTCATCATTACAAATGAAGTCCCTCGTGTTATCTCTTAATGATCACACGTTTTCTACAGCCCTAATCCCTGGCTATCACTGATCTGTTTTCCATCACTAGAGTCTGACACTTGGAGAATGTTATGCAAATGACATTTCACCCCTTGAGACTGACTGTTTTTCTCCACTCCGAATAATGCTCTTGCATGTATCAAGTCGTATTTTGTTTCTATTTATTGCTGAGAATTATTCCATAGTATGGATGTACAACGGCTTAATTATTCATCCATTGAAAGACATATGGATAATTTCCAGCTTGGGGCTATTACAAATAAACCTTCAATGAATACTACCATATAGATTTTTGTGTGAACACACATTTTCATTTCTTTAAGATAAAGGCCCAGGAGTGCAAAGACTGGATCATGTGATAATTACATGTTTAGTTTTTTTGAGAAACTTTTGAACTGTTTCATAGAGTAGCTGTACCGTTTTCCATTCCCATTAGCAATTCATGAGAGATCCAGTTCCCTCTGGATCCTCTCCAGTGGCTGCTATTGTCAGTAATTTTTATTTTAGCGATTCCAATAGGTGGGTACATGGTCATGGTTTTAATTTGCATTTCGATAATGACTATTTGCATTCGTCTTTGATTTTGCCATAACAAATCATCCCAACTTTGGAATCTTAAAGCAACAAAAGATTTACTGTTTTAAAGTTCCTTATGTCAGAGGTCTGGCTTAAAATCATGGTGTAGGGCTTCATTCCTTTCTGGAAGGTCTAGTGGAGAATCTCTTCCCTTCTAGAGGCCACCAGCATTCCTTGTCTTATGGCTCTCCTTTCATCTTCAAAGCCAGCAACATGTGGTATTTCTTTGATCCTTTTTCTGTTGTTGCCTTTTTGGGACTCAGCCAGGAGAGGTTCTCACTGTCTTATGCTCAAAGGATTAGACTGAGATAACCCGGGTAACCCAGGACAATCTCCTCATCTCAGGGTCTTTAACCTTCATTGCAGCAGCAAGGTCCTTTTGGACAAGCAAGACAATATACTGACAGGTTCCAGGGATTAGGAGCTAGTAAGAGGCCCATATATTTTCCTCTAAGCACTGCTCTAGCCATACAGGACAGAGATTTTTAAGTGAAATTTTTCTTGAAAAAATTGTAGGTTCGCATGCAGTGGTAAGAAACCATACAGAGAGATCCCCATACATGTTGCCCAGTTACCCTCAAAGATATTTTGAAAAATTATAGTAGAATATCACAATTAGGATATTGACATTGAGAAAATCCATTGATTTTATTCATTTTCTCAGTTTTACTTGTACTCCTTTGGGTGGGTATGTAAGGACTACACAATTTTATCAGCTCTATGTGTTCCTGTAACCCCCACCCCAGTCAAGTTGAAGTCCAGCACCACTGCCGACAGGGTCCCTCGTGTTGTCCATTTATATCAATAACTCTCTTCTGCCACCCTTCCGTTCTCTAACCCACTGGCTTGCCTTCTTTTTCTAAAATCATTCTTGCAAAATTGGTATCAAAGTGGCATCATACCATATGTAATCTTAGGGGCTTGACTTTTTCTGACCAACAGAATCTTCTGAAGTCGTCCAAGTTGTTGCAGAGTTCATTCTTTTTTTTTTTTTAAGCCTAAAACCTACTGAAATACTTCATTTGGAAGCTTTTATTTTATTTTTTTTTTAAGATTTTATTTATTTATTTGACAGAGAGAAATCACAAGTAGGCAGAGAGGCAGGCAGAGAGAGAGAGAGAGGAGGAAGCAGGCTCCCCGCTGAGCAGAGAGCCCGATGCAGGACTCGATCCCAGGACCCTGAGATCATGACCTGAGCTGAAGGCAGCGGCTTAACCACTGAGCCACCCAGGCGCCCGCAGAATTCATTCTTAAGTAATTCCTAGTAGTTTTCCATGGTCAGCCAATACCACAGTCTGTTAAACCATTCACCCGTTGAAGAAAGCTGGACTGATTCCAGTTTTTGGTTGTAACAAATAAAGCTTCTGTGAATATTCATTTGTCAGTTTTTGTGTGAACATGAGTTTTCATTTTTCCCAGATAAATGCCCAGGAGTGCAATTGCTGGGTAGTATAATAGTTGCATGTTTAGTTTTTTAAGAAATTGCCAGACTGTTTCCCAGAGTAGTTTATACCGTTTGACATTCTAATCAGAAATGTGTGAAAGATTTAGTTTCTTCAGATTTTCACCAGAATTTGGTGTTGTCACTTTTTTTCCCCCCAGCCTTCCTGGTAAGGGATGCAGTGGTATCTCATTATAGTTTTCCGTAATATCGTGTTTTCATTTTAACTCAGTTGATTTTTCAAAAAAAATCTCAAGACTACCTATTTGACACAGGGATAATATAAAAGTAGATTGTCTGATTTTTAAGTGCTTAGTGATTTTTCTCTTCTCTTTCTTTTATTGAATTCTAGTTTGATTCCACTATGGTCAGATAGCATACTTTACATGAGTCCAATTCTTTCATATTTGTTAAGGTTTATTTTCTGAACTAAGAAACAGTCTCTGGTGAATGCCCCATGAACAGTTAAAAAGAATGCGGATTCTGCTGTTTGGGGGTGAAATGTTCTCATGAACATCATTTAGATTTCACTGGTTGATAATATTTTTCAATTCTTTAAAATCTTTGCTGGGTGGCTCAGTCAGTTAAGTGGCTGCCTTTGGCTCAGGTCATGACCCCAGGGTCCTGGGATTAAGCCCAGAATTAGGATCCCTGCTCAGCAGGAAGACTGCTTCTCCCTCTACCACTCCCCTGCTTGTGTTCCCTCCCTCTCTGTCAGATAAATAAATAAAATATTTTATTAAAAAATTAAAAAAAATAAAATCCCTGCTGATATTTTTTCTACTGTTTTTACAAATTTCTAATGAAAGGGTATTAAAGTTCCCGACTACAATTGTGGATTTCACTATTTCTCTGTTCATTTCCATTTTGGCTTTGTGTACATTGTAGCTCTCTGATTTGCTGAATACACATTTATGATTGTTATGTGTCTTCGGTCAATTGACCCTTGTAGCATTGCCTAACGTCCTGTTCTGTCTCTGATAATTTCTTTGTTCCGAAGTCTATCTCATCAGATATTAACATAACCACTTCAACTTTCTTTTGATGAGTGTTTGGCATGCTATCCCTTTTCTTGCTTTTTACCTTTAAGCTGCATCATATATGCCATGTATTCTAGCATGACATTTGAGGCATACTTGATAGAGATCATGTAGTCAGTCATGTTGTTTTTTAAAATCTCCCTGCCAATCTTTTTCCTTTAATTAATGTGTTTATGTCTTTTAGATTACAGGCAATTATCGACATTTAAGAATTTATGTCTGCTCTTTTATTATTTGTTTTGTTTTTTCCCTCTTTTTTGTTTTTGCTTTTGCTTTTTAATTCCTTGGTTCCCCCTTTTCATTTTCTGGGTGACTTGAATACTTTTTTAGTATTCCATTTTGATGGTCTGTGGTGTTATTTATTGAGTCTGTCTCTTCATATAATTGTTCTATGGATTATGATGTTCTATGGATTATAATAACTATAGCTTATTCTAGTCTTACTGGTAGGAGTAGTTGGCCATTTCAAGTGGGATGTGGATACATAGCCACCATTTAGATTACTCTACCTCCCTCTTTGTAATACAGTTGTCTTATAATATTACTTCTATGTACATTGAGAAGCGTATCAGGCATTGTTATAATTTTTACTTTTAATTGTTAAACACAATTATTTAAAAAAAATTGCAAGGAGTAACTATTCCATGGGACTTACCTTTATGATGTTTTTTCCTCATTTCTGATGTTCTTAGTTTTCGTCTGGAGTCATTTTGTTTCTGTATGAAGTGTTTCCTTCAGCTATTCTTTTATTTTGCTGGTGACAAATTCTCTTAGCCTTTGTTTTCAACATTGAATGTACTGATTTTTCTTATTTCTGAAGCATATATTTACCGGCTATAGAACTTTGGATTGACAATTCTTTTCTTTCAGCACTTGCAAAATTTTGTACCACTTTCTCTAACCTCCTTGATTTGTAATTAGTGATCAGCTAGTATTTGATTTATTATTCCTTTTTAGGTAATTTTTTTCTAACAGCTTTTAATAGTTTTTCTCTTGTCTTGAGTTTTCATAATTTGGATTGTGATATATTTAGGTATGGATTTTGGGGGGTTGTTATTTTGTTTCTGGTTCACTCAACTTTTTGAATCTGTAGGTTTATATCTTTCATCAAACTGGGAAAGTTTTTAGCCATTATTTCTTTAAATATTTTTTCAGCCCTGTATTCTTTTTCTTTTCCTCCTGGGACTTTGATGGCATGAATGTTACATTTCTTATTATTATCCCATAGGTCCCTAGGGCTCAATTTATTTAAAAGAATTTCTTTCTTTCTTTCTTTCTTTTCTTCTTCTTCTTTGTTTGGGTAATTTCTGTTGACTTATCTTAAAGTTTACTAATTCTTTCCTTGGGATTTTCATTCTGTTCTCGAGCCCATCCACTGAGTTTTTTTTTTTTACTTCGATTGTTGTATTTTCATTTCTAGAATTACCATTTAGATTTTTTAAAACCTTCTAACTCTTTGATATTTTCTAATTTTTATTTGTTCCAAAAGTTTCCACAATTGGTTGTTTAGAGATTTTTTGAGAGCTTCTTGAAAATCCTGTTCAAATAATTCTAACATCTGTGTCATGTAAGTACTGCCAGCTGTTACTTGTCTTTTCTCATTTAAGTCTATGTTTTCTTGGTTCTTCACATTACAAAATTCTGTACTGTATCTTGGACATTTTGAGAGTTATAAGACTGCTTCCTACTAGATCTTCTTTAGCAACATGTTTATGTTCAGAATGCATATTTGAAGCTCCTTTTGTGTGCTGTACTTCAAATGTCAGGTGAGTTTGTCAAGTCTCTGCCAAAGTATTCTGCTTTGCTCTTCCCATGTTCCTCAGATGACAGCACTGCTTGCCAGTCCCTCAGTGCTAACTGAGTAGGTGAAGTGCTACCACCTCTCTATTGCATGGCAGAGTTTGGGAGAAAAGGTTTTATCTTCTGACTCATGTGGGGAAGTACCCTCTTAGTAACTGAAGTGAGGTTATAAGTCAGAGTTCTACACACAGGCTCTCTGGGCAAGGAGTACCATCTTGTTAGTAGAAAGAGAGTCAAAGTCAGAATTATGCCTCAAGATTCTGCAGGGAAGAGCACTACCTGTTACTGAAAAGGTTATGTGGAAGTCAGAGTTCTGCCCACAGGTTCTTTGGGGAGAGGCACCTTCCCCCATCACAGAGAGAAGGGCAAAAAACATAGCTCTTCCCGCTGGGTCTGGGATGTAGTGTCCATTGTGGTGGGAGAGGCATGTAGTGTTTTTCCTGGTGTTTACTTTAGGAACAGGGAGGTATGGTTAAAGTGTTTCTGTCTTTTTGGACCACCCTTTTCCTGAACCTCTGGCTAGAGAAAGCAGACCTTTTTATTTTCTGTCTTTGACTCTTGTTGTTTCTCGATTGTGGACTTGTCTAGCTTTCAGGCTGCAGTATTTATGAGGCAAGAAAATATTCAAGGAGCTCACTGTCAGGTTGTTCCTCAAGTCCCCAGGTCCGTAGCCATTCCACCTTATTTTCTGTGTCTTACATTCATTTTCTAAGATTTTGTTTTACTGTGATTAGTGGAAAGAACAAAATAAAATGTGTTTTCTCCATTTTTTCTGGAACCATCAGGCTCCAGAGCAGCACTCTTTTTAGTAGCTTGTGCATTAGCTAATTTACATTTTAGTAGTCTTTATCCTCATATTTAATTCTATATGTTCTATTAAAATTTTCTAGGATTCCTTCCTAGGATTCCTCCAAGGTTATTCATTCATGTTTTCCTCTGTGGTAGTAGATTTTTAACTCACACATCTTTTCTGTTATTTCTAGATATTCACCATAGAAGATAGAGGTTTCCACATGGGATCAGCCTGCCATCTAGAACCAGAGTATAAAGAATATTTATTTCTGTGAATTTATGGTTTTTTGTCATTTAACAAATCATGCTTCTTGAGAATAACAACATTCTATGCAAAGAAATAGAAACCAGCAAAAAAATATGCATCAATTAATAAAGTGTTTAAATATTTAAAATTGGGATTCTGCTGGGTTTACATATATAAATAAAAATTACCTACATATATAAATGAATACACACTGGGCTACTGCAATGAGGTGCTTCTGAGAAATCAGAGAGCTATTGATTGGGAATCATTGCTACAGTGGATTCCATCACAACTATTGAGATAAAAGGCAAATAAAAAGGGGAAAGAGACAGAATTTAGGTGGGAACCGGAAGGGAAACTGACAGAAAAGTGAAAGGTCTCACCGTGACTTCTAAAAAGATTTGTAAGAGGTTTAAGAAGATTGGAAGATCAGTGAGGTCTATAAAACTACTTATAGGAAAAAAAAATAGCACCATTTGGAAAGCAACCATAGACTGATATAAGTTGGATTTAACTTTATCACCCATTATAACAATTACTGTTACTTACTATTTTGTCACTGGAATTAACATGGGCAGTTTGAGAAACAGAAGTAAATGATGACAGTTGTGGGCATGTAAGGGTTTTTAATTAAAGTGGAAAGATGTCCCTATTGCATTAGAAAGCAGAAACAAATGATTTTATCCCATGAGTGTGCATTTAAGACAGTTAAAAATTTTGCAACTTAGTAAAAAGAAATAATTGATGGGCTTTTACCATATTTGTAAGAATGTTTTATTTACTTACTTCTTCCTAGCAGTTCAATCCTTCACCGTGCAGTTGAGAGCAAGAATTTAGAGGTTGTCTGTTAAGTCTTTTTGAGTAAATTGAAAGTGAGCACAAAGCCTATACCAGCAAATGAAGTTTAATTGCCTTAAAAATTCTGGATTATTTTATTTGAACATAAATGCATTTATACAATTTTAAGTAATTACAATAACATTAGTAATGAATAATAAGTCCTTATTAGAGATTCTGTTAGACTTAGATTAATAAATGAATTAAAATTATAATTAGCAGCTTGTGAGCAAATGGTGCTTGAATACAACAAATGCAAATAGTGCTTGAAAACAATGCCTTAAATATCTCCCATATTTTGTAATTATTAATTAGCAAACTACTCTTTTACAGATTGGATCAAGGAAAGCTTCAATGCAGCTAATGAAATTATCATAAATTTGAAATTAGTCTGGCCTGAATGATATTCTGTTCTAAAGCTTGATTTACATTTTAAAATTTAAATGCTTTTCATTTTCTTTCTCTGAAACCTTTCCTCAAGTCTATTTTGTTAATAGTCAACCTTTCTCTCCATGAGACACATCAATAGTAAATTGAATGAAATCAGGATTCTTTTCAAGTCTTTGAGAATTCATTTAAATGACTGGTACAGGAGTGCTATGCATCAGCTTTGAAGACATTTTATGTTAGCATTCCTGACTTACACTGATCTCCATTTATACAAACTGGGGAAAGGCAAGAAGTTTTATATTTTGTCAATGATATGTTATTTTTCTCAATATTAAATTCTAAATCAAATCTCAAAGGACATCTAACAAAATCTTTAGTGCACTTGATAGTTGGATGCATGTTGTCTTTAGGAATACTGTTATCTTCCACGTTTTCTCTTAGCATAGAAAACTAAATGACAGGAGAATCAGGAAAAAGATTAATACTTTATAGGTCAATTGTATCTCAATAAAGCAGGGGAGAACGTTAATACAAGGTGAGAGAATATTTGAAAATACAGAACTTTATTCTTTTCTATTCCATTTCCAATATGATTTCATGCCTAATATTCCAACACACAGAACCATTATTATTAGGGCCATATTTTATTCTGGGCATACCCAGGTCACAGCAAGGTATAATTGTCGAGGGCGAGCATCTTTTACAATGAATACAATGTCCGTGGTTCCCCTGGAGGCTCTGGTCTGAGTGTTTGCTCCTGTCCTAGATACTGAGATGTCAAATATCAACATGATATTAAGTACAGTCTAGTTAGGGAAAACAGATACACGAAAATACAACTTTTATGGACTCTAAAACACAGCAATGAAATATGTTCAAAATACTCTAGGTAGTGCCAAAGAAGAATTTACAAGCTTAAAGGAGCCACAGAAGACCTCTCAGACCACAGCCTGCTTATAAACAAAGATCAACTGAGGGCAAGTCTTCACAATTAGAATAGTGTGGCTTAATTATAATAATGAGCTGCTGTTTATTGAACTCTTACCACATACTAGGCTCTAGGCCAAGTAATTAATGTGCCCAGCTTTTTGTATAATTTACAAAACAATCTCCTAGCATAGGTATTTTTACCGTCCCCAATTTTCTGATAAGGTATCTTGAGTCCTGAGAGGCAAAATAGGCAGCGAGGGCCACACGGTCTTTTGCGGAGGTGTGCTGGGGTTCTGGGACTATCTGGGGATGGAGGCAGTGGGGACCTCTTTTCACATGTCATAGTATGAACAGTGACTGATCTCTGGATGGGGATTTGCACTGGGTCTATTATGACTTGGTTCAGGGTTGCGTATTATTAAAGTTTCGTTGTTTCTTATTTGTTTGTTTGTTTCTTTTTTGTTTTTGTTTTTTTAGGAGACTAAGTAAGAATTAGGAGAAATAAAATCTAGTCCTGAGGGTGGCATCTTCGTGCAATGACTTTTGCGGCAACACTGTAACTTAACTGCTACCCCCTGTTTGTGGATTCAGATCCTGCCTCTAATCGATACAGCTGTGCGACCTTCAGAAATTTATTTAACCTTTCAACCCTTACTTCTCTTCATGAAAAATACATGAGTTATTCTTTGTTAAGACTCAATAGTAAGCGCTTAATAAATGTTAAAATTCTTACTATGGACCTCAGAGGGTGAGGTAGGATGGGGTGGGAGATGAGGGTCATAAATCCTTGGAAATACTGTTTAAAATGGTGTGTGGGAACACCCAACTATACAGAGGATGGGAACTTACATCTACACACAAGGGTGCAAAAATATCACATTATTTATTAAACTGCAAATCAAATCAAACTTGACCTCAAGCCCCCATTCTGCCTTGGACGGCAGGAAAGCCGAGCTCCGTCATTACTGATCGTTGGCCAGCCCCATCCTTGGGCGGTACACAAAGGCTCCTGACCTTTTCAGGAGGCCTCCCATGAATGGACTGGCAGGTTGTGCTCTGTACAACCTCAGGGACACCATTCACATCTCAAGAGGCTTGACCACATTCTTGGAACAGGAAGGAGGGGGAAAATAGAGCATGAAACAACCCACCAATTAACATTTCAATAAATTATCCAGCCACATGCATTTTTTTTTGAAGAGAGAGTCCATACCTTTCATTAGATTCTCAAAGCAAAGAGGGAGTGTGATTTGATCCAGCAAAAGAGATGGGTGTCAAACCCCTGTGCTCCACAAAGCAGGAAAACATCACATTTGCATTGATTATAGACCCTTTTCATAGTGCTGACACATCTATGAGCTTTGAGTGGCCTCATTATTTTTTTATTAAATTGGGTCAGGGTGGGGGCCCCCCATTCAACCTAAATGCAGATGGGGTCATTGTGACTGAACAGCAAATACACAATAGGTAATAAATTCTGGGAAATGAAATCTGTCATCGGACCACTCTTTCACACAACAAAATAAAAAACAAAAACAAGATGGGCTATAACATCGGGACTCGAGGCAAAAAAGTCTCAGAGATAAAGAGGCAGAATTGCATTCACTGAGTTACAAAGCACTGGGTGGTGGGGGGGGGGGGTCTTCTTTGGACAGAACAGGAGAGGGCCAGTATTGATGCAGAAAAAGTATATAACACTCCTGAAGAGAAAAACCATGTATGTAATGGAGGGAGCGTGCAGAATCCATAATAGTTTTGCAAACAAATGTAGACACCTGAATGGTAGCATCATTATCAGCCCCCTCTTCAAACACGGGGAGAGAGCAAGTGCTTTCAGGGCAGTAGGAAAAACACTCCAGTTGATGAAGAAAGCCTGTAGTAAGTCATATCCGTCATGTTAAGTGCTCATTACAATAATTCTTTTTATCGGTATTTAATTTTTATAAAATTCAGTTGATCAGACCTCAATCCATGATTACTCTTTTGAGGAGGACTAAACTCAAGTGGGGGGTACTAATTACCAGGAAGCAAATGTCCAAGTCCCAATTTTAGGATTGTTTTTGACCTGCCTCGCATTCAGTTTCTATATCCCTTTGCCTTTGGATGAATCTGGACATCCCTATTTCATGATAGTTCAATTTAGTAATTGTCGCTTTGATTCCGGAGCTCTATAATAGTTTAAAAAGAAACAAAAACAATGCTCTGAGAGTTTTTGAGATATACAATCATACCTTCTAGTTCTTTATCGTTGCACAAAATACTCCATCCATGGAGGTAGCTGTAGATTTTTCACTGGTGTGTGGGCAGCATGGTGCAGCGCAGGGTGCATGAAATTTAAGTTGGACAGATTAGAGTCATATGACCTCTCTCTTCACCTGTTGAGTGGGAATACAGTACCTTCATCACAGTGCCATAGGTAACATAAGCAAAATGTCAGGCTCAGTGTCAGGTTCTGGTTG
Organism: Mustela putorius furo; assembly: GCF_011764305.1. NCBI lineage: Eukaryota > Metazoa > Chordata > Mammalia > Carnivora > Mustelidae > Mustela > Mustela putorius. The sequence continues at coordinate 38,272,016 of NW_025421998.1, forward strand.
ATACTGAACAGTGTTTTTCTTCCTTCAGAAGAAAAGTTCTAAATGACTATTATACAGACTATTTTATTTCGTGAGTTCGGAACAATGAAATGTTTGAGCTGGAAAGGCCCTTGGTACGAACTCATTTTCACAGGTGAGGAAACTGAAGGCTTAGGAAGTGAAAAAATTTGTTCAAGGTGAAATGTCTCATTTTCTCATTAAATAAGTATCTGTTGAGTGAAGAAATAACATTACATCATCCCCAGAAACCAGTTTCCTATTGGTCAAGTAATTATCTATCTCTTAGAAGCATGGTGTATGACATGTATGAGGTGAACTGTAAAATGTGAAAAAGAATGAGAAAATGTGTATGAATTCCTCTTCTTCATTAGATGTTTCATTGGGAAATATGTATTAATTACACTTCATGCTTAACCAATTTAACTTGTTTATTTAGTTAAGAAAGGCATTGATTTATTGATCTAAGCCCTTACCTGCCTATAGCTTCATACTTATTCTATATCACATATGAAAGAAGAGGACTAAATATGTGGCGTATGATGAGAAACAGGAAGGCACTCATTTGCTGGTCCTGTGTCCATTACTAACAAAACTAGAATTGTTGGAAACAAATTCTCAACAGGATACAATATAGTTCATTTGGCTTACTTGTGATGTTCAGAATTTGGTTAAGTTTTAGGGTTCACTCTGTCTGTCTTAACAGATTTAAATATAAAAAAATACTAAAATGGTGGATTTCCATATAAAAGAAGAAGGCATTATGAGGTATGAATTCTAAAATCGTGGCTTCCTAGAAACTGCACTGCGGCAGTCCTGCCTTCCTGGGGTTATTCAGCAGCACGTTAGTTCATATAATTACCACCCCAGCCTCCCTTATGGAGCCCACGGAGCCCACGAGGCACCCAGGTCGGTCACCATGGCAACAGATTCTGAATCAGTAGCCCCATCTTAATACTGTACACAGAGCCTCTTCTTGGAAAAAGTTGTTTGTTTGTTTGTTTTTGTTGTTGTTGTTTTGTTTTGTTTTTAATTTAAACACATTTCCCCCAAATAACAGGTATACAATTTCTGAGTATTTGTTCTAGTTTTCTTACAAGTGTGATCTGACCACTCAATGCCTGGGCACATACCATTGCTTGAATAGCGAAAGAAATATAAGGCAAACATTTAAATTCAGATTGGTTTTTCATTCTGGGCTCCATTTTGAAAAGATGAAGAAGAAAATCACATTTCAGAATAATAATAATAATAATAATAATAATAATAATAATAAAACACCTGAAGAAATAGCTATGGGAGGAAATCAACTCTCTTTGATCTTTGTGCTGTAAGAAGAACTCTTTTACGATTTTTAAAAGACTTAAAATGCACAGATCTAAAGCAAAGAAAACACAATTTCCCATTAAAAGTTTTTAAAAAATGAACAAACACGTGTTGCAAAGGCCACATTGATCAAGCTTGTGCAATAACATTCTCTTATCTATAAAGCAGAGAGAACACACATTTGCTCAAGATGGGCTGTCTCCCCCTGGTTCCCCCGGCACCACTGGGAGGCCCCCTGTAAACCCTTGCCTCTTCAGCCTGGTGGCTCCTTTCTCATTTCCTGTTTGTGTTTGGACACGCCTTGCAGCTGGGGTGGCTGAATGTCGGAAGGCAGGCTGATAATGCTCGCAGTTACATAATAGCATTTCTCAAAGCACTGCCCATCCGTGAACTCATTTGAAACTGGAGCCAGGGTTTTCTTTTTTTCCCCCCCATTATGAAAGATATTTACATGTATTATTTATTTTATTTTATTTTATTTATTTATCTGACAGAGATCATAAGTAGGTAGAGAGCCTGGCAGAGAGAGAGGGGGAAGCAGCTCCCTGCTAAGCAGAGAGCCCGATGCAGGGCTCCATCCCAGGACCCTGAGATCATGACCTGAGCCGAAGGCAGAGGCTTAACCCACTGAGCCACCCAGGTGCCCCCCCATGTGTTATTTAAAATTCCTTTCTAATCTCTCACTGAACAGGAGAGGGAAATGCACAGGGTAACTCATGGTATTGTATCCTGTTTACAAAGTAAGCTCAACTCCTCATTTTTCTCTAGACCTCAAAGTCCACTCCTAGGTTCTGTCCCATTTCCATTTCCAGATTTCCTTAGTACCGGAGTGATTTCGTTCTTGAGGCCCTCTTAGAAATGTCTCCCTTTTTGTCCTTACCTCTCTGGCTCCCTTCTTCCTGTTGTTTTCGGCAGTATATGCCCTGCCTGACCGCCGGCAGCCAAGACTTAGGAAGAACAGATATTGTTAACCCCAGGTTCTATTCCCATCTCTTTCCTGTGGGCTCCCTCATCTGCGAAACAATGTGGATTCCAGTTCCTGCCTTCCTAACTGAGGAAAGTCAGGAGTGGTTGTGTCAATGACCTTTGACAGGGCTGATCAGCTATTCCTCCCCTTTTTCGGGTTCTGGTATATTTTAAAAATGGAGAATGCCAAAGTTGTGTTGTACTGTACTCAAATATATATATATATATATATATATATATATATATATATATATATTTTAACATTTTCAGTGTATCTAAGCTCATCTGGAAATAAAAACAACCGCCTAAATGATTGTCCCTTGATGAATCTGGAGTCCAGGCCCCATGCCCTCTTGTTCCATAGGTAAAGATCCCAACCTGCACTTCTGGGGTGCAGAGGACAGTGGGGGGTAGCACAGAGGACTCTGTTGCAGTGGGGGCAAAGGTGGCAGGTTAATGACAGCTCAAACCTCTGGAGCACCTACTGTATGCCAAGGACAAATCTCATTTTATGCGTGCTAACCTACTAGGCTTTCTCCGGGAGGTACCGCTGTTACCCACATCTTAATACTTAGTACAGATTAGGTAACTTGCCCAGGTATGAACAACTAGTCTATGGTCTTAAGCACTGGGTCATTTGATCTCTTACTAGATGCCCAGCAGAGAACACAAGGACCAGAGGAGGTATGTGAGTGCCCTCAAACCCACAGCAAAGGGAGGGGTGGAGGGGTGCTTGCACTACCCGTTGTAAAGGTAGGTGGAGGCAAAGCAACACTGGCCATTTTGATTCTCCCCTGCCATCTGGTGGTTGTGCCCAGGGCTGAGGGAACTGGGCAAATAAGGTAGCCATCCATGCTCCTATTGTCTCCTCATAGACCACAGGATGTGTCCAAATCACAATGGAAAGTGTCATTTTTTTGCAAACCCACCGAGTCAGATCCAGCTTCGTGGGCACGTGACTTGGGCGGTCGCTGGGGACCGGGAGGTCTGAATGGCCCAGCACTTGGATTAATGCTCTATTGTCAGCATCTTGAAAGTCTTACTTCTCAAACAAAAGGCCCTGCATTTGTGTTTTGCCCTGGGCCCTGCAAATTACGTAGCCAGTTTTAGCTGGAAATCCTGAACAATCTGGAGAAGTTTGCAGCTCCAATTTACCAGGGGAAAGAAGATTCTATTTCCATGTGATTCCCCTGCAACCGCAGCACTAGGAATCTGCAGTTGCTGTTAGCAGATTTGAATTTTACTGCAATGTAATACTTTTCCTCACTGGGGAAAGCCGTCAGCTCTCACTAATAGGGGCTTTAATGATGCTCTGCGAAGGTTCACGTGCATAGCCTGGAGCAAAAAGGCTCAGGACAGGCTCCAAATTCAACGGGTTAACTACATGGGAGCCTCTTTGCGGAATGATAAAACACTGTTAACCTCAGCTAGCTTACTGGCTGGCCCAGAGGAACGCCCCTGCAGAGGAACCTACATCTGTGTACAAAATTCCAGCTCGGGTCCTCTTGGAAATTTGCACGGACCATCCTACAACGTTTGCATCATTTCAGCATGCTACAGTTAAGTCGAGATTTGCAAAAACTTGTGGAGGAAAAAAATCTAACTGCCTCCGCCCCAGGAAGCCTATCTGATAAGTCCTCTATCTGGTCTCTCAATGCTCGAGCAGTCTGACACCAGAAGAAATGATTGCTCACCAATGGCGAGTTTCCATGGAACCGGTGGCTCCGGGGCCTTTTCTTGAAGCAAAGGGTAGTGAGCTGATTTTCTCCACTGGGGCAGTACGATAGATACCCAGGAGCAGAAACTGTAAGGGAGAAACAGCCCAGTTCTCCAAGACAACAAAGAAGGGAATTTGGTGCCTCTCTGGTGCAGAGGAGCCCAGACCCTCACATTCAAGGAGGTCTGTGGGGCTACGCTGAATGCATAATGACGGCCAACATCTTCTAGCATTGACTGTGCCCCAGACACCCTTGGAAGGGCTTTGCATTTGTCAACCCAGTTAATCCTCACAACAAGCCAATGAGATAGGTATTATTATCATCTCTCTTTTAAAGGTGAAGGACCCGAGGCACAGAGAAGGAGGCAGTTAAGTCAGGAGAGCAGCTGCCTGGCCGGCCAGGGGCTCCAGGTTCACCGGGGACAATGACAGGCAGCGCGGAGTTCCCGGTGGGGCCCGGCTGTGTGTGCAGCTGCTGAGTCCGCGTCCTGTTTGTCCTCACAATAAACCCCCATTAACGAGGGAAGCACAATTGGTCTCCCTTGCTCTTGCAACCTGAAAGAGCCTATAGAATACAGATTCCATTGTGAATGCTTTTGTAATTTGGAGATGTTTTTTTTTTTTTTTTTTAATAAACGGAATAATCAGCCCCTTAATGTATCCATAGGGAATTCAGGAAAGGGATGAAGAAGCCGCTCCTGTTTTTGAGGCATTTGCAATCATTGTTGGAGAGACAGAGCCAACAGATGGAGAACAATAGTGAGAGACTCTAGGGCTGGTGTACGCGAATGCTGGGCTGTGGTCTTTGCCCATGAATGGTGTGGGAAATCAGAGAGAGAAGGGTATTTACTCACTGGTTATGGAGTTCATGGGGGTAGGGGATGGAAAGGAGAAAGTGGGTGGCTTTGGCCACAGTGGTTAATCTTGCAAATTCATCTTCCTCAACTGGGAAATAAAGCCGTAAATTATCTCAAAGACTCCTTCCAGCTTTAACATTCAATGAATCCTGACCTTTTCTGTAAAGCTATATATTTATGTGTGGTGTTTGCTAAGCATCGAGACACACTGGTGACTGCTAGGACCCAGATTGCCAATCACGTGGTCGGGTTGATACACTTTCCTGACCTCCCGTTAGCTCCCAAGAGCCTCAGTGTCCTGAACTTAAGCCTTAGCTTTCCCTGGCTGTTCACTTTAATGGTTGCCCCAGCCTTTTTTTTTTTTTTTTTTAAGATTTATTTTATTTATTTATTTGACAGACAGAGATCACAAGTAGGCAGAGAGGCAGGAAGAGAGAGAGAGGAGGAAGCAGGCTCCCTGCTGAGCAGAGAGCCCAATGTGGGACTCGATCCCAGGACCCTGAGATCATGACCTGAGCAGAAGACAGAGAGGCTTAACCCACTGAGCCACCCAGGCGCCCCGCCCCAGCCATTTTTATACACTTTTTCCCTTGGGCTATTTGCATTTTTCTTTCTTTCTTTTTGGTCAAAATATAAAAGTAGGATAGTACTTAACCATAACTTGCATGTTTTAATATTTTAAAGAAATAAAATTTACCAAATGGGATAATCAGTCATTTTGCTCATTATCATTTAAATCTTTTTCTTGTGTCTTCATTGTTTTTGTATTTTTTTCCCAAAATTCTAAGTTTTTTTAGTCCCCAGTAATTGGTTATGATTGCTTAACATACAGTGGCGAATTGATGAAGCCTGTGATAGAAATTAAACACATTTAAAAAACTTGTTTCTGTATCATTATGCATATCATGTTTTCAAGAGTAGAAAGAATAGATTTGGTTTTTATCCCAAACCGGAATGCAGTTAAGAGGAAAAAATGATCTGATGATCCTGATCATTGAAATAGACAAACAATAATCAAGGAAGAGGGTTTTGAGAAGTATTTTTTGCAGTGGCTTTCTATAACCTGGCAGTATCGGCAGGCTTCAGTGATCTCCACTGTAGGTTGAATTTAACGTCAACTGTTGTATTTGCACTCAAGTTCTTCTAGATTTATAGACCCAAGTTATCTTTCCAATGTTATCTTCTCCTGTTTATATTCTTATTTTAGAATATGATTGAACGGATTGCCGTTCTCTTCCCCCACACCCTCACTCTCTGTGAGAGGGACAGTTGGCAGAAGGTAAGACAGGAAGGGCCTTTGGTACGTGGAACTATAGGGGAGAGGATGTTCCTGGATGGTGCCATGGCATAATCAAATGTATCAAGTCACCCAAGCTTCTTGGTTTCTATCAAAATCTGATGTCAGATACCGTTTCCTTTCTGAAATCTTTCTTGATCCTTCAACTGGAAAGTGTGATCTCTCCCTGTGAAATGCTCCAGGCTTTTCCCCCTCCTGTGTTTGGTATTTCTTTCACAGTATACCCTATTCTGCCTTCTGTGTAGCCAGTATTGTCTGATTTCTTTGCTTGGACCGGTTCTTGAGACTGGGGGCTGCTCCCTACTCATCTTTCTGCCACGCTTAACACCTAACACAGTGTCAGACACAATAATAACTCCCTCAATCGTTGTTGCATTGTGGAATGCAGTAAAGGGCTGCCAGCCAAGCCCAGAGAGTCATCGGATAGCTTTTGGCCAAGGCTATTAGCTGTTAAGAGTTAGGTGAACAATGCATGCTTGTCCCAAAATATTCCCTTGCAGGTAACTGACATTCGTTCTCTTTAAGATTGATAGAAAGCTTACAGCCCATGTTTAAAATACAAAATCTGCCTAGGAGGGATCAAGAAAAAGAAGGAAGATCTCTAGGACAAGCCTAGCTCTTTTACCCCCTGGAGCTATAAGGGGCAGCACACAGACACTAGAAAGGACCCGGGCTGGGAAACGGGAACAAATCTTTGATTTCACAGTCTTGCCTGGGGCCTTGACTGACAGTAGCTGCTGCTTTAACTTCCATCTGTGGCTTCACGCCTTTTTAGAAGAGACTCAGGAAATCTCACTCCGGTCTTACAGGGAATATTTTCAGCCTAAGAGGAAAATTGTGAGCATGAGAAGCAAGCTCATCATGCTTTCCCACACCCAAAGACAGAGACTCATAAAACAATAACACTCTGGACAGAATCTGAAGACACACGGTACAAAACGTATTTGCTTTATTATTTTAAGTGCTCTTAATACCACTGCGGTGGTGAAAACATAGAAGAAACGGGCATCAACCCCCGCCCCCCGCCTCCAAACAACATTTAATTTATGTTTATGTATTTGTCAGCCACTCATGTCTTGAAATTCATCTACAACATCATAAACCTATGGCTAATTCCGAACTGAGAAATTCATTGTTAGGACAATATGATAAGGGAAGATATGGTTTAAGTGGATAAAACCCCCCAAATTTTAATCTATATTTGCGATTTAATCGAGATCACGTTTTATCTGCATTGCCTCGGATTTTTCTCCCCCTCAGGGATCCTGCAGCTGTTCTTCCTGCTTCATTTGCCGAGGAACACTGCCATCATGCGGCCTGACGTGGTAAAGACAGCTGATAGAAGACGGACCCATGGTTTTAATTTTGATGCTCTCTCCAGAGAAATGTGTGTGGCTTTAAATTGTGCTTTGTTGTTTGAAGCTGTACTTGTTGTACTTGTTGATTGACTTCTCGAGTAGCGACCTTAAGTTATCTGCCAAAGGATGAACTCTTTGTCAGTTTTTGAATCCCCAGTATATAGTGACCACGTTAAAAATAGCACGTCTACAAAATAAAGAATACTCATGCTTATTTTACAAATTTGTAAAGTTTTCATAAGTGTATCACCTTAAAGACAGTAGAATACCTCTATTACATAAACTAACGTGGCTGCCTTTATTTTCTGCACACTGGTAAGTCCCTTTAGGGAGAAGAGATGTAGGGGAATGTAGGCAGGCAGCATCGTTTGGTTCAGAAATGAAAAGTATGAAGCTTGACCCTAGGTTGGAGCCTTCAGTTGGCCACAAATTAATTACTGAATCTTGAGCAAGTCCCATAAGCTGTCTGGCCTCACTACTTTCTTAAATGGAGTTAAGTTTGATACACTTCAGTCAAAACTGTTTTCCAGTTGATAATGCTGTGATTCTAACCTGACAAGTAAACAGGTTCTTTCAAAGGCAAGAATGTTGTTTTCCTTTCCCTGTGATTTTCCTGTAAATATGCTCTTCCTTCCTCCCCACCCCCATCCCTAGCCCTAAGTGAAGCTTTGTCTGCATGACTCATCAAGCAAAATTCTCTCTGCAAGAACCCAGAGATTATGTGTTGGGCTCAGCACCGTTCCAGCCCAAATGGCTTTCATGCCCTTTGTGGGCACAGTTTAGGTTATCTCCACAGATAGAAAATAAAGTCGACGAATCTTTGAAACTGGTAAACAGCTTACAGGCTTCTGAGAGCCGTAGGCCAAAAAAAAAAAAAAAAAAAAAAAAAAAAAAAGCAAGCAAGCAAGAAAATTCCAGAATCTTAGAAAAGACAATTCAGAACAGTCCGATGTCTTTAACACCTGAACAAGAAGGACAATTTTCTTCCATAACTACACTTTCTGCTTTATAAATTTGTCAAAAGGCAGAAGAGGATGCAGATAGTGCTTGGAGCACAATCGTGAGGTTAATGTTCTGATGAGACCAAATGATGGTAAATTATTCCCTGGAGCTGATTTTGTGACGTGTGTAACAGGGTGAGGGATGGAAATACAAGCTGGCGTTGATGTTGAAACTGTGCGGGAAGGGCACGGAGATGCAGGGCAGTTGCTAGGAGACCTGGAGCACAGAGCTAATGCCCCCGCTGTGTGCGCGGGATGTTTCATCTCAAGAAACCTTGTCTTTCACAGTCAACAACGACATTCGATGTATAGTCTGTCAAAATTCAGGTGGACCAGTGCCTGGTTATTACTTGTGTCAATCCAGCCGTTCTATCATCCGCCACCCAGAAAGGGAGCAAATGAAAGAGAACAATGTAAGGTCGTGCTGCTGACCAAGAGGCTCCAGGAGAGCTCAGCGATTCCCTACAAATTCAGTGTAAATACTCCTATATGAAAGACACCCAGTGTGTTCGCTGATCGTAGTCTCCAGGAGTGTGAAGTCGTGGTGGAAAAATCACCCCAGCATCCCAAAGCGAGGGACGCCAGGCCACAGGCAGAGTTCCAAGTGAAGATGTGCTGGAGTAGGACGGTGGCCTCTGTTGTTTACAAAGCAGTCCTTTCAGCCATTTGTGGGATTTTTTAAAACCAGATTTTGGGGCGCCTGGGCGGCTCAGTGGGTTAAAGCCTCTGCCTTCGGCTTGGGTCATGATCTCAGGGTCTTGGGATGGAGCCCCGCATTGGGCTCTCTGCTCAGCAGGGAGCCTGCTTCCCTCTCTTTCTCCACCTGCCTCTCTGTGTACTTGTGATCTCAGTCTGTCAAATAAATAAATGAAATCTTTAAAAAAAAAAAAAACATTTTATGAGAAATACGCACTTCTGGTCTATAATTACCACCGAGAGCATAGACACGCGGGACTTTAGCACTGGAAGCGTGTTGGGAGTTCTTCCAGCGCCCTCCACTGGTGGAAGACGGAATCTGAGCCTGTCTGTGGGCACTTGTGATGGGCAGCCAGTTCAGAAAATCATGGCCAAAACTTCTGCCCTTGTAAAACATTGCCAAGCTTTGCCAATACCCAGGAGACACTCTATTGGATGAGAGGAAAGACTACAGCTGAGAAGTGGGTCTGGTAGGTCTTATTTTACTTAGAGGAAACTGAGTCACTGAGAGGTATTTTGAATTACTCGAACACATAGCTAATTATCATTAGAGCTGAGAACGACCCAGGTTTCCCAACCCAGTGCTCTTTTCCAGTAACACCATATAGTCTTCTGCAGGAGGGTCGGGATGTTCTGTTATTCTAGTGATATGAAAGGCAGCAATAGTAGTCCTGTAATGCTTCTAGAATGTTTTATAATATGCAAAGCATGTACATGGTTTCACTTGATTCTTACAACCTTGGGAATTATTCTCATGGGATAGTATGCTTAACACACAGAATTGATCTGCGCTATTATAAAAGTATAGTTCTAATTCCACTAGTTTTTTTTTTAGGTCTCTGTTGTAATCCTATTGCCATACTTAGGATTGAGAACGACATAGTGGCCTTGGAAGATAGAGAATTGGAACCCTAATGTGGTTTGGAATTTTACTTTCATGTTTGCTCCACTTCACTATTGAATACTCACAGATAAAATAAAACGTGCGCTGTACAGCTTACCTATGGAAAACACAAAATTATTATCAGTTATCATCAGTTACAAGCCGTTTTCCAAGAGGGATCAGTCCAGGGATACAGCAAATATGAAGACGTTGTTCTAGGCTAAACATTGAGAGAACAGAATTGCACTCGGGTTCAAGAAGTAGAAAAAAATCAAACAAATGTATCCATCAGCGTACATGCTTGTGCTTTATTGAGTTTTAAGAATACCTAATAGGGGTGGGAGCGTCTAAGTAAAGATGGCCTCTGAGGGCCGCCATCTTTTCCCTGTTTCAGGGTCTTCACCTCTCCTGCTCCCGGGGCCAAGTAAGCTCTTCCCCTAGAGACCAGCATGACCTGGTCTCACATTTCCTTCAAGTTTTTGCTCACGAGGGAGGATTTCTATGATCTGAAATTCTCAGTGCTTTCTAGGGCCATAACACTTCTCTAGGACCAGCCTGGGAGTACATGATATTTTTACTTTTTTACTGGCCCAGAGGAGCACAGCTTTTTCTAATCTGCACAAGAGTGACTTGTGGGTGGGCTCTGACCCTAGACCTTCCCGAGTTTATTTTTCTCGGTGGCCTGTATTACCACCTGATAAACTATATACTTACTGTCTGTTTTTTAAATTATCTCATCTCCTACAGCTGCTATACCATGAGGACATTCGCGCAGCACCATGGGGTACATGGACAGGAACCAAATTGTCAACACCAACGTGTTAGCCAAATGACCAAGCCATCTAAAAAGGGGATCTTCTAACTCCTCGCCTTTGAATCTTTCAGCTAAAGCCTCAAATACCATGCAGGGGACACAAGGATTTCCCACTATGTCCTGTCTGCATTCTCGACCCACTGAAACCATGAGAGATGCTATTATTAGTGCTTTAAGCCAGTACATTTTGGGGTTGTTTGTTATGTAGCAAGAGATTACCAAAGAATGCCTGGCCCACAATATGTTCCCAATAAATATTCATTGAATTAAAGGATAAACAGAAGCAGATTTTTTTTTCCCCCTAGGGTACTCAGTGATCATAATACAATGTCTGTTATTAAACAAAACTGTGTAAGAAGTCTCAGCTCTAGAGCCTCACTGGTTTTGGAGTCTCAGGATATAGGCTGTGACTTATTTGCCATTTGACCTTGAATAATTCACTTATAGCCTTTGGTTCTTGGTTTTTCCACATTGGTAAACTAGAAATAATGATTACAGGTATAATTAAGCTACTAACATGCGCCACAGACTTGGAAGAGTTGACTGTTGACTGTGCAGAGCCCTGGCTCAGGGCTCTCTTGAAACTCATGCTGCAACTGGAGTTGTCCATGATGTGAACAAATAAACCATCTTTACCTTAAGTCAATTGCTGGTGTCACCTACACCCAAAGCTCTTTATACAAAGCATTCACATGAACAGAAACGAAACAATAGCAAACAAAACAAGATGACATATGATGAGTAAGATGAGACATGGTAGACTCCAGGGTAACCAACAAAGAAGAAAGGGATGTCAGATCACCATATCAACCATTTCTGTGAGCTGGTGGCAAGGACATCCTCATTCATCAGCCGGGGAAAGTCAGGGAGGCCCAGTGGGGATCTGTTTTCATAGAAATTTTGGTTTCTGTAGGTATCTACTAGAAGCCTTGACTTCGAATTTCTTCACTATGACTGCATTTGACAGGTAATGGCTGGCTTAGCATCGAATTCATGTTTAAATGCCATAAAGGACCAAGGAGCAATTTTGTTCCAGAGAAGTTTCATCAAATGGTCAGACTGTGTTGTACACAGGCATCAAGAAAACAAGAGCCAGGTTTCCATGGTCGCTCCCTCCCCCACAGATCCCCAGAGAGTATGAGAGGGTCTTATGGATCACTTGCCACAATATCATCGCCTTGTCAGAAAGCTCTTCATTTTGTTCCAAGGGCAGAGGACACTGCCCTGGCCGTGTCGTGAAACACTAATAAAAAACTCGTCTTACGGGTTGAAGAGTTTTCATTTTTAAGAGTTGAGGAGACAGGGATATCTGACAGGCCTGGATGGACAGCATGAAGCATGACCATTGTGAAATGTGGCCTCCTGAGGCTTAGTGAGATGGTGGCTTGAAGCATGGTCTGGATAATAAAGGCAGGTCTCAAGTCTGTTTTATTAGCATTGGTCACCTTGCTTCCTTTAAGTTGGAAAGACTTTGATGGGCAATTTAATTAAACTGCTTTTTGTTTTGTAAGTGCAAGTGATTATCTCTTGATTTTATCCTCTACTGCTCAAGTAAATTGGTCAATGATTGATTTTTTTTTTAAGCATCATAATACAGGTAACTTTCTCAGTTTTATACATTTCATCATGGAAATTTGCTTTTTTTTCTCAAATTATCCCACCAAGTTTAGATGTATTTATTTTTATGGCCAAGAGATGGAACTGAAATAGCTTCTGTGGGAAAAAATAAAATTCTTTTTTTAGGTTAAAATTGTAAATTTGTTTCCAAATATTAAATCAATGCTTTTTATTTTAAAATCATGTTTCTTATAGGTTTTGAGGCCAAGTCTTAAGGTCTATTACCCCAAGGAAAGAAAGTATGGAACAGCCTAGGGCAAATTGGCCATTAGTCAAATTTAAGTCCCAATGCGCACTTTTAGAAAGACAATAGTTGTAAAAAATCAGGCATTAAGAAAATAAGGATTTTTCTAGATCACTTTATCTCCTTCTTTCGTATACCAAGGACTGTGCCCGAAGAATTCAGGATCATGGAGTTTCCTCCACAACACAAAGGTGACAACTTTTCCACCTATGATGGGAAGTCAAGCTTGCTAAGGGGGAAAAGGAAATATTAAAGAGGAAGCAAAATCCAAGACCAGACATTTCTAGCCAGCAAGTCTGGACATCTTGAGGGGAAGAAGTACAGGTTAATCGAGAGATTGGATGCCATGTTCTCATCCCTGTTCACACATTTTATGTGTTCTTCCAGGGCTGAACTTTGGCAGAGCAGTGGCAGGGGAGAAGACCTAGAAACAACCAGATATGCCTGAGGGTCTAAGGACATGGAGGTTAGGGTGAGCATCAGGAACAATGTAGACTCCTTGGAGAACTCCAACCCTCAGCTTAGGTCTGTGTCCATTCTGGTCCTGACAAGAAGGAGCCTGCCTATACAAAGCTGCTAGTTCCTCATGAAGTATGAGGGGTGGCAGTGTGCCCAAAGGGATGCCTTGGAATTTCCTGTGTATATCTTGCATTGACGTAGCCAAAAGACTGCAGTCTTTGAAGACATCAAATTTGGAGACAAATGACTGGGATCACGTGCTCTGATGGTGGGAGCCAGAGATCTGAATATAGTTAGGAATAGTTTAGGGGAACCACTCTGCCATGGAGATCAAGGAGGATTTCCAGGATGTTGAGTCCATCTGAGGACTCCCCCTCCCCCCAAGAGATCACATAAGCTGCTCTCCTACTTCTGACTAATACTCATCTGTGATACACTAGTCTGATCATACTGATTATTTATGGTCCAAGTCTCTTCTAACTGATACTGGTTGTTAGATATTAGTAGTTTGAATGTTGTTTCTATCCATAACTCATAATCCCAGAAACCAGCTTAGAGGGAAATTCAGAACTCTCAAAGATAGAGAATTTTCTCCACTGCAATGGAGCATTTACCCAAAGAGACTGCTAAAAATTTGGATTGGACTAAACATATTAAGTTGGACTAAAATGAAGTTTTGCCATCAAGATAAAGAATCCATAAAGGGAGAATCTGATCCATTATTCAAATACAAACAAACTACATTGTTTGTCTAGGACATTTAGTGAATTTGCAGCTTTGTGAGGAATGTGTTTCCAGGAGATGGAAAGATCTGGGGACTTCCATTTTACTTAAATCCACTAGCAATGCTAAGTCCTATAGGATGGAGATTTTTGTTTATTTTGCTTACTGCTGTATCTCCGGTGCTCAGAATGTGTCTAGCACATGGTAAGTGCTCGATAAATGTCTGTTGAAGAAATTACAACTGTAACATGAGGCCGACTTGCAAAGCGTCTCCTAGGAATCACAAAACAATTTCCACAAAAGCAGAGTGTCCCCCAGTGTCCCCATCATACTCCCTAGTTTTTAGCTCCCTCTAGGAATATTATGTTCCATTTTAGGCCCCCCAAATTTAAAAATGGGCACACACCAATAAACTAGAGAGTATCCAGAGGAGGGCAGGCAGGACAAAAGAATTCTGAAAACCAGCGCATATAGGGAACAGTTGAGACTAGTCAAGGAGAAAAATGATTGATGAGAGATAGGAGGCTATTTTCAAATGTTGGAAATTCATTAAGGATAAGAATGGAATACATGTTTGAGTGTATGTTCATAATTAGATTCAATGAAAAAAATTATGGATAAGCAATTTTGGTGCAGTGTAACAAAGGAAATACTGACTCTAATTTTCCAGTAATGGAATGGATTACTTTGTGAACCAGGATGTGAGAATTACGTATTATCTTGTATTTTCTTTTCAACATTCACTGGTATTTGCCTCCCTTTCCCTTCAACTCATTGTATATTCTTCAAAGCAGAAACATGTAAACTTTGGAAGGTAGGGTTAGGTTTAAAACTTCATTACAGTGAAGAATTGATGGTCCATTATCTCAGGTCCTAAGGTCACAAGGTGGCAAACTCAAAGCAGACAATGTATCTTTGAACGTGGAGTCCAGATCTCACTCTGATTTCCTGATGTCCATTGCAAAGTGAAATTGCAAATTTTGTAAATGAGATAAGATTTCATGAAGTCGATGAAAATATAAGAGAACTGCCCAAATCACAAAACTAGTAACTCATGAGGATTTGGCAGCGTTATTTCTCTTAATAACAGATTAAGAAGAGTTTGAAGACATAAGGATTTAACAAGTGTTTCAGTGGGAATTGCAGCCACTGGGTTTGAAAGTCATTGGAATATCAAACGATGAAGGCAGGCCCTTGGCAAAACAAAGCTCTTGAACACTTTCATAAATATGATCTTTTTTGTATTAGTTTGACAAAAGTCACTCTAACGTTAAAGGATATTCCTTCGTGTTATGAAGTTGGATCAGAATGATGATCTTACCACGAAAATAGTAAACAATTTGTTTTGTGGTCTTATGAATTACACATAGCTTCTATCAACTTAAATGTTGTTAAATATTAGGTGAAAAAGTGTTCCTCATAATTTTTGTCTTTATAATTTAAGATGAATTTAAAATGAGCCTCTCCCCCCCACCCCGCACTTTGTGAAATTTGGTCTTTGTTTTACATAGATTCCATTTTGGTGGACTTCTCTAGCAAAAAGTGTCCTCTAGTAATGCAAAACTCCTGGATTTCTTTGTTTCTTCTAGTAGGAATGCTTTGTTTTTTCTTATAGTTTTGTCAAAAAGGGACAAAGTTTATCAATAATATCGATAAGTGCTTTATTTCTACTTAGGTTGCCCATGGAGATACCAAAGAAATAGTGGCATCTTATTTGCCACCAAGCACCATGCTAAGGACCTTGTAAATAATCAATAAATAATTCTTTTTTTCATTTATTCATTCATGCTAGACAGCAGGGACCTAAGAATAATTCAGTTCCTTACTTCTTAGAACCTACAATTCTGTAGTTATTCTGAGTTAACAGGTTATCCTTATTAATGTTATATATATACTTGTACAGAAATACCTTTCCATCACGAATGTAATATATACTCATTGTAGGTGAATTCAAAAAATAAGAAAATGATCAAGAAGAAACCAAATGTAATCTTACCACTAGGAAATAAAAGCTCATGATACTTGGAGATAGATGGTTATAGACTTTATTTCCTATGTGTGTGTATAGTACATATATTTATATATTTGTATATATTACATAAATATATGCCAATTATATAAGTATATATAATTGTGAAAATTATATAATATGTACAAATGTATATTTATACATTATATATAGATTTTTAAGATATTTATACTACATATACTATTTTATAAATTGTCTAGCTCACATTTTTATTTTTTTATTATTATTTATTCTTTTTATAGATTTTATTTATTTACTTGTGAGAGAGTGAGAGAATACAGAGGGAGAGGGGAAAGTGGACTTCTCGCTGAGCAGGGGGTCCTGACATAGCACCCGATCCCAGGACCCCAGGATCATGACCTGAGCCAGGAGCAGACCTTGACTGACTGAGCCACCCAGGTGCTCCTCAAAGACTTTTTAATAAGTATATGTCTACCTAATCATAATGACTGAAAGGTATTCCATTATATGAATATGCCATAATCTGTTTATCAAATTTTCTAACTGTTGGTCATTTAGATTGCTTCTAAAATTTTTTCTATTATTAACAATGTAACTTCCCACACATACATTTTCACTCGTTTATCCATCCTTCTTTTCGGGTCAAGTATTTCATACTATGTTGAGCTTGAAGATTTAAAAATTTAAAAAATTAACAAAAAATTTAAACACTAAAAACAAGCAAACTGAATCTATAGTGTTAGAAGTCAAGATAATAGTTGTCATTGGGGGCTAGTTATTCTGTTTCTATTCTGAATGTTTCTATTGGAAGGAGACATAAACAGTGTTTCCAGCACACTTGGACTATGCTGTGGTTTGATCTGGGGTCAGTTACATGGGGACCATCACTTTGTAAAAATTCAACAAGCTATATACTTATGACTTGTCACTTTCTTGTATTTAGGTTGCACATCAATGAAATAAGTTAAAAAATTGTGCTATGATATGCATCCATGTTTACAATCTTAAGTATATTCTAAGAATCAAATACTATTATCATTTTAAGTTTTTTTTAGTTCACATTGCTAATTATTTTGCAGGAAGTCTGTAACAGTTTTGACTCTTGTCAACACTATATAAGTTGTGATTTCACTGCATTCAAATTAATACGTCTTGTCATTCTTTTTTTAATTTTTAATAATTTACAAATTTAAAATTTGATTGTTTCTGCTCTTTAACCTTTTATTTTTATTTTTTATATTTTTAGATTTTATTTATTTATTTGACAGATAGAGATCACAAGTAGGCAGAGCAGCAGGCAGAGAGTGGGGGTGGGGGGGAGCAGGCTCCCTGCTGAGCAAAGAGCCCGATGCGGGGCTCGATCCCAGGACCCTGAGATCATGACCTGAGCCAAAGGTAGAGGCTTAATCCGCTGAGCCACCCAGGCGCCCCCTCTCTAACTTTTTATTTGGAAAATTTTCAAACTTATAGAAAAGCTGAGAGAATAATATAATGGACACCCAGAGATTCTTCATTAGATTTGTCAATTTTCCACTTTTTCCCACCTTTTCTTTCTCTGACTCTATTTACCTCCCACCCGCATGGACACACACACACTTACACATGCACGTATGTGTGTGTATATATACTCACATTTAGTTATCCATTTCTGAACTATCTGAAAAGAAATTTTAGACCTCATGGCAACTGATCCCTTCATGCACCACATAAGAATAAGGATATGTTTCTGCATAACCACAGTCCCTCCACCATGCCTTGGAACAGAAACAGTATTTCCGTATTATGAAGTAATATCTAGTCTGTATTCATACTTCCACAATTGCCCCGGTATATAGTCTTTTCTGTTTCTTAAATAGAGGATTAAATGAAGTTCATTCACTCATTGCACTTGGCGGTTTTGTCTCTTTAGTCTCTTTTTACCTGAAACAGTCCTGCCACGCGACCCTCCCCAGCTTGCTTTCACGACACTGAAATTTTTCAAGTCTAGGTCACTTGAAAACCTTCTGTTTGTTTTGCAATGTGTACAACTCTGCCTGATTCTGTGGGCTTATGCCACAAAATTATTATAGGTTTTCAGAGACATATGTCTCAGAAACTGTAACAAATTTTCTTTTTTGGCTGTTGGCTACTCGGAGCAGGACGCTGGATCTCCAGTTGGACACCAGATGTTTTTACTGAGGGGTGGAAAAAAAAAAAAGCATTAAGAGCTTTTAAATCTTAAGCTATTGCTTTGATCATATAAGAAATAATACTGACATTTCGTTCCCTGAAATGTGGTGCAAGGGCTTTTCCTTGATATTGACACGATATATTATTCAATGAATCAGTGAGCGTAGAACCAGTTTAAAAGACCTGAAAAGGCAGTGACGGCCAGGAAGGATGTTTGAAGTTTGAAATGATCCCTATATAAATAGAACGGATCAGCATAACTTTGGGATAAAATTAGCCGACAGTTTGTGGGCTCTCCAGCATGTGCCTGTTTGCTTGGTGCCGCTCTCCTGATAAATCACAACAAAGCTTCCAGAGGGAGAGGAGGAAGGATGGAAGGCACCGCCGCCCCTATCACTAAATCCGCAGCTGCCAAGTTAGTTAAGAGAAATTTCCTTGAGGCTCTAAAGTCCAATGACTTCGGAAAACTGAAGGCCATCTTAATCCAGCGGCTAATAGATGTGGACACGGTTTTTGAAGTTGAAGATGAGAATATGGTTTTGGCATCTTATAAACAAGGTAAAGATTAGAGCTGTGATTATAAAATCGATAAATGATGGATTTTTTTTTTTTTTTAATGCACAATGTCGGTCACCCAATCTAAGCCAGGAGCTCTTACGGTTTACATATGTATTTTTAAAAAATATGTCTAATTTAATCTTTTTCTCTTTTGAACTAGACAACATCATGAATGGGATATGTTTGTATTTCTTTCTGTCTTTCCATCTTTTCTTTTCTCTTCTCTTCTTTCTCTATCCTTGTGTCTGGAGTTTGAAATCCTGGACCATGGTATTTATTAGTGTACTTTGCTTTTATTTTGAACTTTTCTTCTGCCTACAATGACATAGAATAAAGAAAACATCTCTAGATTATGGCTAAACAGACTGCTAAGATCCAGTCCAGACAGAGTGACTGCCTTGGGACAGGCGGCTAACTCTCTGCTTACACAGCCACTGAAAGGTATATCATCTCTGTGTCTATCTGGATGGAAAAGGGGATTTTTGCCCCTACTTGGAGGGTTAATGAATGGGTAAGTCTCTGCCTTGATGCACCTTGATAGTCCTCATCATGTTAATGAGTTTTTAGTTCAGGCAAAAAACTGAAACCAGAAAAACCCCAAAGTTAACTTTTTTCCCTTGATTGTAATAATAGATCAAAACTGTAGATATCCTAAATACAGAATGTCTGCCTTTTAAAGAACGAGAGGTAACAAGAACGAAAACGGATTTTTTTTTTAATCAAGGGATTTTTCTGGAACCCACGCCTGAGAAATCAGAAATAAATTAGAAGTACGCAGATTCTGATTTCCCAAATCAGCCAGTTAATGGGGAACTTGAGTAGCGAGGCCATCTGGCGAGCAGACTACAAACAAACACCATGTTCAACATCACTTCTGTTTAAACAAAATAGATGATAAGGTCTTGTGTACAGCCTTTGGAGAGAGAGAGCGATTCTTTCTTCTTGTTGTAAGTGCTTTCCATTCATATATAAGTCATCAGCACCATCAATTTTCAGAAACTAATGCTAATGGTATATATTTTTCCATTAATTTACTGTACTCTGGTTGTTAGTTCTGAAGGAAGAATAGAGGAGGCCAGTTACTGTGTTTATGACTTTTTCCTGGAGGGCTTTATCATAAATTGGCATTGCTGTTTTGACTGGAAGATAACGAAGAGGTTTTTTTTGTTTTGTTTTATTTTTTAAACTGGTTGATGGAGCTCTGTTAGAAAGAAGGAGTGTATAGCATGTAATCACATTACTTTCTCCTTCTGGATCTGTTCAGTGAAAGACTGAACACCAAATACATTTTTAAGGTCTCTTTTAAGCTCATGTGTGTGCCCATGGAAATAACTCAGGTCCGAGTCAGTGTAATTTATTTAACACTGAGTTGTGAAGACTGCATCTTCCCATTTCCTAAACATGCCAAATTGCGTGGATCACTCGAGGTTTTGAGGTTGTGAGAAAAAGGAAGTTGAAGGGCAGGCTCTGGGGAAAGAAGATGCTGTTTCTCCTGCTTCCAGGGAGACATCACCCTGAATCAGAAGAAAATACAGTTTTCATCCTTTCTGTCCATATGAGTCGATTCCTATGGTCCTCATAGAGCTAAAAATTCATTCACATGAATAGGAGTTTTCATAGTGTTAGGACTGTGGGATGTGGCTTTCCATTTGGGAAACAGCAAATTACACCCTCTGGGAAAGGAAAAGAAGAGTTCCATTTCTTACGCATGCCAGGTGAATGTATGCACAGAAATCATGGGATTTGTGATCATATCTTCAGGGTTTATAGGGGAATCGTGCATGTGTATGTGTGTGTGCTCACATGCTTGTAGGCACAGAGAGAAACACACTCCTCTCTGTTTAACATGAATATGGGCATCAGAATCTCTCTCTTCCATCCTAAATCCAGATTAAAGACTCATCTTTCTTCAAAGAATTTTCAAATTTTTCCCCCCACATTTTCACATGTCTTTCAGCCTCATTATCGAACCTTTTAATATTTCAGTTAGGAATGGAAGTGATAAATAGAATCTTGGTTGCTAGCCAAGCAAAGTTGACCTAAGTGATTATATCAATTTCTTAAGTCACAGAGGAATTCCCAGGGACCAGGTTAGAGCTGAGCAGGCTGCCCTGGGTAATTAGTTCAGTAGAGGTAGTTCTGTTCGGGACATTGAATTCTAGTGCATTGCTACGAAGCAGGTTTTGGTTTTTAAAAACAAATTTGAAAGGTGCCATGCAGAAAAGTGTACAGATCACAAGCGTACAGCATGATTAATTTTCATAATGTAAACAAACCCATATAACCAGCATCTGAATGTGGAAATGGAAACATGACCTGTTTACTTTTAAAGTATGAGAATCTTCAAGTTTTAGGTATTTTGCGGCTTCCTAAGCACGACAATGTTGAAGAATTATAAAAGATACCACGCGACCTTTAAATTTGCTTGTAGGATGAAAAATATAATCTATATTCAACATTTCATGGTCCTGCAGAAGATCAACAGGGGTACAATTAAT
Source organism: Mustela putorius furo (assembly GCF_011764305.1). Lineage (NCBI taxonomy): Eukaryota > Metazoa > Chordata > Mammalia > Carnivora > Mustelidae > Mustela > Mustela putorius. Next base: position 38,293,186 of record NW_025421998.1, read on the forward strand.
CCCAAAGCATTTTTACTTCTTTTAGGACATAGAGCACTTTTCATAGAATTTCAAAAAGTGACCCCATTTTTCCCCCTGAATATGGTATGTCTAAGTTTAGTATACAAATCATTTCATAGTTTTTGGATAGTTCAGAACTCTGTGGGTGAGGAAATCAGCTGGGGGTCTCAACATTGCTCCCCCCAAATCCACCATCTCATTGGCACAGTCACATAAGGAAATATAAAATGTGGGTTTTGGGGGCGCCTGGGTGGCTCAGTGGGTTAAGCTGCTGCCTTCAGCTCAGGTCATGATCTCAGGGTCCTGGGATCGAGCCCCGAATCGGGCTCTCTGCTCAGCAGGGAGCCTGCTTCCTCCTCTCTCTCTCTCTCTCTCTGCCTGCCTCTCTGCCTACTTGTAATCTCTCTCTGTCAAATAAATAAATAAAATCTTTAAAAAAAATTGTGGGTTTTGTGAGGAAGGCAGAACCAAACATCTGGAAATTCACTTCTGCTTCCTCATCCCACTGAATAGCTCCCCTAGCCCACGGGACAGAGAGCGGAATTCCAGAGCTTAGGTTCAAACTGTGGGTCCCACCCAGCCCCAGCACCTAATAATGATTGTTATAGTTGGGGAGCCCTTGTTTTATTTTTTTTAAAGTTATGTTAAACTTCATAATCAAATCTTCAGAAAACATCACGTTTTACTAATTGAAGAAGAAGAAGAAAAAAAAAAGCCTGTCTCACACTTTAGAAAGCAAACATTAAAAACATGCCGGCTGACATTTGGGATAACTCCTGGAGGACAGCAGGGACATGTGTCTCTAAAGCAAAAACAAGCAAGCAAAATTCCATCTACCAGACGACGGCCTTAAAATGGGAACGGCGTGAAGAAAAGTTAGATACACAAACAACTTTTTAACTGCTACACGCAGTAAGTAGCTGCAAAGTCAAGGGTTGTTAATGATAGAAAGTTTACCATGAGCCAAGGGTGCAGTATCCAGAGGGAACACAGTATCTGTAAGAAAACCCGAAGCTATTCATACGGGCTCTCACTAGTGACCCCTATACTAGAAATGTGAACATCCGTAAAGCTGTTTCCAAAGGCTTTTCCAACTACATATTGCGATTCTCTTTCAGATGTATGAGCCCTGGTGTGTTAACGATACAGGCAGAATACCGTACCTCTCTCTTGGGGTATGAAATTCCCTAGTCAGCAAGGTTAATCAGAGTCTTTTATTAATCAGTGTAATGCACTTTAAGCACTTCGTTTATGGCCCACAGCTGCAGGTTCTTTGGTTGGTAGTCATATTTTTAATTAAAATAACCAATGAGTGATTTCACTGGAAAACTTTCTGGCAGGGGTTCTATCTACTTTACTAAGTAACAACTGCCTTCCAAATATCCTGAAAGCTCTTACTTCCACTCTCTTAATGAATAATCTCTTTATCACCTCATTTTCCTCTTTGCCAGAAATTTGTTCTCCTACAATCCTCTTACCATACCCGGGTTCTTTTCCCTTCCTGGGTGTTCAAACTTTTTTCTTTCTTAAGTTTTTTTTTTTTTTTTTTTTTTTTTTAATTTATTTGACAGAGAGAGAGAGATAGTGAGAGCAGGAACACAAGCAGGGCAAGTGGGAGAGGGAGAAGCAGGCCTCCCCCGGAGTAGAGAGCCCAATGGAGGGGTGGGAGTGGAGGGTGGGGGTGGTGGCTATCCCAGGACCCTGGGATCATGACCTGAGCCAAAAGCAGACGCTTAAGGACTGAGCCACCCAGGCGCCCCTCAAACTTTTTTCTTTTAAATGTTTCATTTCAAGCTGGCTTTTTTCCCCGCTCTCCTGGGGGAGTTCTGAGGTTTATCCTGAAAATGTTAGCTATTAAAAGATAGCCAAGAATTGTGCTTTCGTCTGTAATCCTTCGGTACTGTGCAAATACGTGGACACAGGCCGAGCAAATGTCTGCTAATCCAGCGCGAGCAGCGTGTGTAACCTTTGGCTGTAATAACAGGCTTCTCGTGTGGGGGGTGCTTTGGACTCAGAGAACATTGTAGCTGATCACTGTTGCGCAGCCCAGGCTTAGCTGAAAGTTTCCCAGAGAGGTGAACACCCCCAAACACAGAGCAGAGTCAATCCCTTCTTCCAAGAGGTACCCTGAACACGGACCTTCTCTCTTTACCGTATTTCCTGAGCGCAGGGCTTCCTCCTCGGCTATGCAGGCCTGTCTCTGGTTTCAGATTTAATTAAACACACGCGCGCGCGCGCGCGCACACACACACACACACAGGCGCACACGATCACTTCGAATACCTTTGTAGGGGTTGAACTTCTAAGATGCTTTTAGAGCTTTTTGCGTACAAGTCCTGTTGGTTTTGGGGGGCCGAGAAGCGGACAGTCAGCCCGTCACCCGCGGCGGTTTAAAGACTTGGGGAGACCAGAGATTGGGTTGATCTGTCCGTACCGGTTAGACAGGCTCGAGCGTTGTGTGCTCCTTAATCTTATCCTTATTTGTAAAGCGGAGACTTTGTCAAGACCCTCTCCAAATCCCCTGCGTGCCGATAATCTGTGATGTTATGAAGGGAAAATGATATAAACAGATGATGCGTCACGGTCTGGGCAAGGTGAAAAGTGACTGTAGATGCTATAAATCCACGTGGGCATGGCCTGCCTTTGAGAGACTGCGGGATTTTTGCCCAGGACAGGATCTGTAGTCTCGTCTCTGTTAAACTCCTGGCTCAAGCAGAGTTCCTCGAGCCATTGCTACTGGCGCACTGCAGACCTGCAGGGGGCAGGCGAGGTGAGTGGTTTACAGTATTGGGGAGGCAGTGGCTTCCTGACTCCCCTCTCAGGGGCTTTGTTCCCAGGTTCCACACCCCCCCCACCACCACCACTTGTGCCCATCTGAGCACACACGGGGCAGCCTGCCATCTGCAGAGGGTAGCAGAGGGGACTCTGAAAAACAAACGCTCAGAATTAATCACACTCTAGGCCTGGAAACCCTGGGATAATTCTGCCCTGGAAAGAAGGAAGAGTGTACAAAATGAAGATGTCCGATTGGTTAGTTAGCTGTAGTTCTGTTGTGCTGTGACTGTTGCAGGCTGTACTTAGAAGGCAAACTCTGATGTCTTGGAGTGTCCGTAGCAATACAACATTTTAATAGGTGCTGCCTCACTGTGGTTTCTGAGGATGGCCTTACCTCGGGTTTGGTCCCCAGAGTGGGTAGGTGAGGTGGAAAGGACACTTGCTGCTTGCCACACTTGGTACAAAGCGACCTGTGGCTGCAGGCTCATAGCCTCCTTGCTGTGGGCTGCTCCGTTCTCTCCAGAAGACTTTCCCACTATGCCTGGGGTCGAATGATCCAGAATCTCAGCCCCACCCCACTCCCCACCGCACATACACACCACCACCAAAAAGTTCTGCTGCGTGGCTTCAAGATACATTTCAGTGGGCCGTGATCTGTATCTGACAATCTGTCTCCTTCCGATTTATTCAGCTTCTAGGGGCAGCAGCAAAGGTGTCTTGTTGCCAACCACCTACACACATTTCCATCTAGGAGGGGTGACTGGTAGGCAGAAGCTCATCTGGGGTGGGCTGAATCCCAGGACCCAGCTGTCTCCGAGGCTGATTTACTGGTTAAAGATTATGACCAAAGGAACAGGCGGAGGCAAGGGACTGAGAGACTAAGGACGACTGCTGCCTGGAATAAATGGGGCAGGAGAGATTCTCCAGGTGTTACCGGGAATTTAGGAATAAAACATCCACCAGCAAATGCATTTCCATATCAGAGATGTGGTGTAGTGTAGATGAATTCAGGATCTGCTTTCTTTCCTCGGGATTTGTGAAGTAGGATGGCTGCTAAAACCTCTTCTGCTTCCACAAAGACAAAGACAGATGGAAACCCTGCATTGCAGATATCCTGAGTCCATTAGCTTGGACTGAGGCAGGAGACTTAGGGCTCTGGCAGGCTAAGAAAGTGGCAGTTTTCTCATCTAGAAAATGAAAGGCTTGGACTGGATAATCTTCCCTCCAGCGCTAACATTCTGTGTTTTCTTTGATTTTACATCAAAATGGTGTTTTCTTAATCAGCTCTCTACTGCTTCCTTTTCTGGGATCATTTTTCTTCCCATTGCAGAAGCAGGCACGAGTTTCCAATCAGTGGGTGCACAGAGCTGCCAAATGTTTGCTGCTAATCAGCAGGCAAAACGTAGTCCAGTTTCCAGATCTGGAACCAGCTTCTTTCCAAGACAGTTAGAAGAGACTGGCTTTGCAAATTGCTTGTTGAGGAAATCTGAGCGTTAAAATGACTGATTAAGTACTGGTGCTAATGTGATTCATTCATTATCAAAAGCAGGTTGCATACCACAAAGCCTGAAAACTCTGCTCGGAACAGAGATTCAATGCACACAGCTAAATAAGAATGTATAAATGGGTACACACACATGCAGCATGTATGCCTATCTGTTTACACACACACACACACACACGCACATTACAGGCACAGGGTTGATAATTCCACAGCCCAGACTGTCCGTGATGCTGTTTGTCTCTGCCAGAGAAAAGTCCCTATCAATGAATCCCTTCCCTTCACAGTGTCTGGGATCTCAAATTAGTATCTTAACACTTAGTTCTATTGGTTGAATCCAGATTCCCACATAAATTCGGATAATCCTAAGAGGGTCACACTTTAAAAAATCCTCAGTTCATTAGACTTTAGTGTGAATTAACTTTGTATTTCTTTTTATTTATTTTTTTTTAAATTTTTTATTTTTTATAAACATATATTTTTATCCCCAGGGGTACAGGTCTGTGAATCACCAGGTTTACACACTTCACAGCACTCACCAAATCACATACCCTCCCCAATGTCCATAATCCCACCCCCTTCTCCCAAACCCCCTCCCCCCGGCAACCCTCAGTTTGTTTTGTGAGATTAAGAGTCACTTATGGTTTGTCTCCCTCCCAATCCCATCTTGTTTCATTTCTTCTTCTTCTACCCACTTAAGCCTCCATGTTGCATCACCACTTCCTCATATCAGGGAGATCATATGATAGTTGTCTTTCTCTGCTTGACTTATTTCGCTAAGCATGATACGCTCTAGTTCCATCCATGTTGTTGCAAATGGCAAGATTTCATTTCTTTTGATGGCTGCATAGTATTCCATTGTGTATATATACCACATCTTCTTGATCCATTCATCTGTTGATGGACATCTAGGTTCTTTCCATAGTTTGGCTATTGTGGACATTGCTGCTATAAACATTCGGGTGCATGTGTCCCTTTGGATCACTACATTTGTATCTTTAGGGTAAATACCCAATAGTGCAATTGCTGGGTCATAGGGCAGTTCTATTTTCAACATTTTGAGGAACCTCCATGCTGTTTTCCAGAGTGGCTGCACCAGCTTGTATTTCTTTTTAAAGAGGCGATGTGGATAAGGAGAATGCTGGGAGGGATGGAAAGCCAAATGGCCTTAGAATTCTGAACAGAATGAGAAAGGTGTGTGTGTGTGTGTGTGTGTGTGTGTGTGTGTGCATGTCTATGGTGGAGAGTGGCTTACAGAAAAACAAACTTCAGCTGGGTTCACTCATTCCCTCAGGATTAGTCAGCATTGTGCACGACCCTGTAATATGGTCTTTGAAACTAAATTATCTTTCTGCCTCTGAAGAGGGGACAGTAGTTTATTTTAATTTTACTTATTTTTGCAAATAGGGATACACTCACAAGGCACTGAATTTAAAAGCTCAAAAAGGAGGCATCTGAGGATGAGTAAGTCTATGTCCTTGTCTTTCAGCCCCTAGTTCTTGGAGGTCACTGCTCTAACCAGTTTCTTGTTTGCAGGGCTGATAAATATTTTCACCTATGATTGCATGCTCTGCACACTGATCAGCCCCTGCCTTTCTTGCTTGGTAAGATATCTTGAGATTTTCCTATATCCATACACACAGAACTGCCCTCTTCTTCATAACGGCTGTAGAGTATTTGATTGTATGGACACACCAAAAAAGTTTTTTAAACAGTCTCCTATTGATAAAGATAGAAATTGTTTCCAATCGTTACCCATTAGGATACCATACTACCCATGTTGTAGTGTGGTGCCTGTTCTTACCCACAGGCCAGGTTATTATAACCCCTGACAACTTCATACTCTTCACAGACTTCAGTGCAGGTGATGTGCTTGGAAGTTGTGCATTACAGTGACCCTGGGTTGGGGGGTGACTCAGTGAGTTAAAGTCTCTGCCTTCAGCTCAGATCATGATCCCCCAGTCCTGGGATCGAGCCCTGCATCGGGCTCCCTGCTCAGCGGGGAGCCTGCTTCTCCCTTTTTCTGCTGGCTGCTCCCTCTCCTTGTGCTCTCTCTCTGTCAAATTAAAAAAAAAAAAAATACAGTGGTCCTTAGAGAGAATTTTCTCACGTGAGTGCTTATACTTGTAGGATAAATACCAGGAGTAGCACGTATGTGACGTTTCTCACTTAAATGAGAGAATTTTAATACCCAATCGCCACGCCCCCTTGTAATGTGGTCCTCAACCTCCAAGGGCCCTCTTCGGTGCCCAGAAGTATTCGCAATATTCTGGATTCATTCTGGCCTCATCTCCTCAGTAGAGAATACAACTTTCACCCCTTTTGTTTTGGGCACTGCAGTTTCATTAATGGAGCTTAAGACCGAGTTAGCTTTTTGGCAGCTCCGTACCCAGTTGGCTCCTTTTGAGAATTCTGTCAACTCAAGTCCCTAGGTCTTTTTTCAAATAAATTAGCATTAAACTGTATTCCACTTACCCTGTACTTGTATAGTGGAATTTTATAAATTATTATAAATTTAAAAGCAAACTTCTGATTTATCCATGTTAAAATATATTTTGGTGTTTAAGCCCTAGAGTCTCTTCCAAGCTGCTGGGTTATCTTACATCTGCATCTGGGGGAGCCTCAGTATTTTATCTTTTTGAACCCATTTTCCATTACCCACTCTTACTGAGCTTAATATTATGGCTCTAGGTACTGACATTGGAAGGTTTATAAAATTATGTTTGTTATGGCTTGTGAGACATGTAAGGGAGAGAGGGGGCGGGAGGCGAGAGAGAACATTTCCAGCAACTAATGGGCAGAATTTATCTAAGATCTCAGTTCTAGGATCAGCCATGCTTCTCCTGAGCAATTAATTTGTGTATAGCTTGTGGGCATAGTTAATTGTGCAATACATCATGCTTTCCTATTTATTTTGGCTGCTAGGAAGTGCAAAGGCAAATTTGCAATGTGGCTCTAGTGTATAGGACAAGGTTTATATTTTGTGTACCGATCTTACCCTTGACCACTTTTTATTTTCCTACCTTATTTTTTTCCCTTTGCCCTTAGATCATTTAAAAAATCCTGTATTGTGTAAAATTTGTGAGTTGCCTTGAGTTTTTCTTCCATAAGAGATATTATAAAAACCAATAGGAAGACACATAAAAATCTTTGCAAGACAAATTTTTCTTTTTGAAGATTTTATTTATTTATTTGACGGACAGAAATCACAAGTAGGCAGAGAGGCGGGCGGGGCGCCGGGGGAAAGCAGGCTTCCCACCGAGCAGAGAGCTTGATGCGGAGCTTGATCCCAGGACCCTGGGATCATGACCTGAGCTCAAGGCAGAGGCTTTAACCCACTGCGCCACCCAGACCCCGCAACAAGACAAATTTTTTAAAGACATCAAATACATTCATACCTCTGATTGACAACAACAGCAGCAACTATAGGGCAAAAGAACCATGATGGAATAAAAGGTATAATCTTGTAACTAACAGCTTCAAAAACATTCAAGGCAATGATTGAGAGTTAAAACAATAAGAGTCTCATGTAACTCACCATGTAAAGTAAAAATGTGATTCCATAAATGAAGGTGTCAAACTCAAATGCCTTGAAGGGCCAGGAAGAATCAGTAAATAAAGCAACGAGGTAATGGAAAATGCTAGAAACAGAGAGACTCAAGAGTGCCTGTCCTGCTCAAGATATCCAAGCATGCTTCTAAACTAGACATTTGAAGACCCACCAGTTACTCATTTGCACTTCTGAATCACTCCTCCCCCCTAATTTTATGAATGTGACCAAAGTAAGAGATTTGTAAAAATTTTCACAAAACAGAGAAAAATCCTAGGCCAAAACCTTAAACTTTCTTTCCTTTCTTGTCCAGGTTACTGGTTGCCTAGTTATAAGTTAAAGTCTTCCTGGGCAACGGGCTTGCATCTCTCTGTCTTGTTTGGTCACGTGGAATGTCTTCTGGTGCTACTGGACCACAATGCTACAATCAACTGTAGACCCAACGGGAAAACCCCCCTTCACGTGGCTTGCGAAATGGCCAACTTGGATTGTGTTAAGATCCTCTGTGACCATGGAGCAAAACTCAATTGCTACTCCTTAAGTGGACACACGGCTTTACACTTCTGTACAACTCCTAGCTCCATTCTCTGTGCCAAGCAATTGGTTTGGAGAGGTAAGACTTTCTGGGTGGCTGACATGGTCGTCTACTTGCACACTCACGGTTGTGAAACTTGGTGATTATTACTTTCTTCAAGTAGTGTAGTAGGTATCCCATTTATAAGTCTAAACACCTATATATATATATACACATATATATATGCACACACATATAGATTTATAAATTTATATATTTATATAACTATATAAATGCACGTGTTGGTCCAGGTGAATTCAGTGATGATCACATTGGACTCATTATTTTCTTCATTGGAGGAGGCTCATTAGTTTACACATTTATTTAACAAATATTTATTTAGCTCTTATGATGTGTCAGCTAATGTGCTAAGAAACTGAAAAAGAAAATAGTTTCTGCCTTCAAGAAGGTATATTCTAGAAGGGGAGAGAAATGCTAGCAAAATAAATTCATAACTATGTAATCATAAATTGGGAAAGGAGAAAAATAGGGTGTTGTGAAAGAGAATATCAGGAGTAAACTATTTGAACATGGATGAAGATTCCTCTAAAGATATGACTTGTGAAGCTGAAACTTTACGAATGAGAGGGAGTGAGCCATTGAAAAAGGAGTCAAGGGGAAGAGAAGCGCAGGTATAGAGAAGAGCGTGGGCAGAGTTGCTAAGGAAGCAAAAAACCTGGACTACTCAACAGATGGAAGAAGACCAGTGTGGTCGGAATATCACGGGTATGGGGTGGGAGGGAGAGCCAAGAGGGTAGATGAGAGTGCCACATGATGACACTGGATGTGTTGGGTAATAGCTTGCTGGGTGCCAGGGCATGAGGTTTAGAAATGGAGGCACAGAAAAGTTTTAAGCAAGGAAATGACACGGCTTAATTTTCACTTAAAATCATTATCCTGACGGTAGGCAGAAATAGAATCGGAAGAGACCAAGAAGGGAAGCAGGGAGACCAGCAGTGAAGCTATTGCAATGGCATAGGTGAAAAAAGACGGTGATGTGCACGAAGGGGCAAACTTGGATACGAAGATTAGAAGATGGGGTTGCAGTATTTTTTGGAAGCAGAGGTAATAGCATTTAGAGATGGATTTTATATGGAGGAGTGGAGAAGGAAAAAGAAATTTCAAGTATCATTGCCAGGTTTCTGGCTTTAGAAAGTGGATAGATAGTGATGGTATTTTTTTTTAAAAAAGGTTTATCTATCTATCTATCTATCTATTTGGGAGCTAGAGAGCTCTGAGAAGAGGGGCAGAAGAAGAGGGAGAGAATCTTAAAGCAGACTCGGCGCTGAGCATGGAGCCAAACGTGGGGCTCGATCTCACAACCCTGAGATGACAGCCTGAGCCAAAACCAAGAGTCCTATTGACCAAGAGTCTAATCGACTGAGCCATTTTTTAAGATGGAGGGACTCGAAGAAGAATCATGTATGTGGGAAAGATCACTAAATAGTTTTTTTTTTTTAAGATTTTATTTATTTATTTGACAGACAGAGATCACAAGCAGGCAGAGAGGCAAGCAGAGAGAGAGGAAGGGAAGCAGGCTCCCCACTGATTAGAGAGCCCCATGCAGGGCTTGATCCCAGGACCCTGAGATCATGACCTGAGCGGGAGGCAGAGGCTTAACCCACTGAGCCACCCAGGTGCCTCCACTAAATAGTTTTTTAGGGGAGACTGGCTGGCTCTGTTCGTTAAGTGTCTGACTTGATTTCGGCTCAGGTTATGATCTCAGAGTCCTGGGATCAAGCCTTGAGTCAGGCTCCTGCTCATCGGGGAGCCTGCTTGTCTCCTGCTCCCTCTGCTCCTCCTCCTGCATGCGGTCTCAAATAAATAAATTAATTAATCTTTAAAAATTAGTTTTTGAGGCGTGCCTCGGTGGCTCAGTGGGTTTAAAGCCTCTGCCTTCAGCTCAGGTGGTGATCCCAGGTTCTTGGGATCAAGCCCCGCATGAGGATCTCTGCTCAGCAGGGAGCCTGCTTCCCTCTCTCTCTCTGTCTGCCTCTGCCTGCCTGTGATCTCTGTCTGTCAAGTAAGTAAATAAAATCTTTTAAAAAAAATTAGTTTTTTAAAAGTCAGTTTATAGAGGTATAATTCCACACACAATAAAATTCAGTATTTTTGAGAAACATATAGTCATGAAACCATCATCACGGTCACTTTCAAAAACTTTCCTGATGCTCTTTGTAGTTAATGCCTTCACTGGACCCTCACCTCCAGCAACTACTGGTCTGTGCTCTGCTATAATTTTGTCTTTTTCAGAATGTCATATAAATTAAATTATACAATATGTAGGCTTTGGGTCTGTTTTTTTCCTACTTAGCATAATGCCTTTGAGATTCACCCATGTGCTTACACTCACCAGTCTGTCAGACCTTTGACTGCTGAGTAGTATTCCTTATATAGACATAACACAGTTAATCAGCTCCCCTGTGGGGGGACTTTTGGATTGTTTCTAGTCTTTGGCAATTCTGGGGGAAAAAAAAAAGCTGATATAAACATTTGCATACAGATTCTTGTGTGGAAATGTTCTCATTTCTCTTGGGTAAATACCCAGGAGTGGGACTATGGGTCTTGCGATAAATTTATAAGAAACTACTTTCCCCTTTTTCAACCTAGTTGTACATTTTGCATTCCAACCAGCAATGCATGAGTTCAGTTTCTCTCCATCCTTGCCAGAACTTGGTGATGTCAGCTAAAAGAAAAATTTATTTCAGCAATAATAGGTATATAATAGTATCTCATGGTTTTAATTAACATTCCCCTAATGGCCAAGGATGTTGAGCATGTTTTCAGGTATTTATTTCCCAGCTGTGTATTTACTTTGGTGAAATATCTGTTCATATCTTTTGCTCCTTTTTGAAAATGGGTTGTTTGCTTTCTTATTATTGATTTGTCAGTGTTCTTTATATATTATGGATACTAGCCCTTTATTAGAAATGTTTGCAAATATTTTTATTTTTTCTTTGACTTTTTATTCTTCCTGTCTTTAGAAGAGAAGAAGTATTTAATGCTAATAAATTCAATTTATTCATTTTTACCTCTTATGGCTTATGCTTTATGCGTCCTAGCTAAGAAATCTTTGACTAACCCAGGAACAAAGATTTTCTCCTATGTTTCCTTCTAGAGGTTTTATAATGTCAGTCTTACTTTTAGGTCTTTGACTCATTTTGAGTTAATTTTTGTATATGGTATAAAGCACCGGCGAGGTTCATCTTTTTATGCATGGGTAAATTATCTTATATATACAATTGTTTCAACATCATTTACTGAAAAGACTGCTTCTTCTCCATTGAGTTGCCTTGGTATCTTTGTCAAAAAGCAAGTGGCCAGATATGTATGGATTCTCTGACTTATGTGGGTTTTTTTTGTTTGTTTTGTTTATTTTGCTGATGTTCCACTTGCTTGATTGCTGAAGCTTTAGATTAAGTCTCAAAATCAGAGTGAGTTTCCCCAGATCAGTTTTAAACACGAGACGTTTCAGATCGCTCTGAGACTCCAAAGTGAATGAGTCAAAGCTGTACTTGACAAAACATATGGATTGCAGAAGAGAGCTCTGGACTAAAGCTGTAAGTTTAGGAATTGTTGGGTATTGTTTAGGAATTGTTATAGATTGTATTTGAAGCCAAGGGAATCAGTGAAATCACTTGGATAAAGAGTGTGGAGAGAAAAGAGAAGGGAGGACCAAGCCCTGATAAATTCTTACATTTAAGATGTTAGCAGGACGGAGACGGGCCAAAGAGAGTGAAATGGATTGGTAAGTGGAGTGAGAGAGAGCCCAAGAGCATTTTTGGCATGAGGGGGACTAAGAAAGAGGCAGGTTCAAGAAAGAGGAGGCGGTCAGCTATATCGATGGCCACTGAGAGATTTAATTAGATGTCCCAGAGATTAAGTGACAGAATTCTCACTGACAAAAGCAGTTTGGGTGAATGGTGGGTGTAGACGCCAGATTCGAATGGTATAAGGTAGAGAAGGGAGGATGAAAACTGGGGATGCCACATACAAACAACTGTTCCAAGAAGTCTGGCTGCACATGTAAGCACGAGAGTCGCGTGATGGCCGAAGGGGGGCTGGGGACGCAGCAGAGTGTTCTGTAGTTGGAGATAAAAGGAAATGGTTGTGTGCTGAAGGGAACGATTTATAGAAAGCCAACAGTTGAAAACGCACAAGACAGGGTAACTAAAATCTTAGAGGCTGAGATGGGGGGAAATCCAGGGACTGTGCCTCAGTTTTAACCAAGGGGCCAAAGGAAAGGATGGCATTAAAACGCCAGAGTGTTTGATGCGGCCGTGGTGAGATGCAGAGGTTCATATCTGATAACGTTCCCCCCTCGGTAACGGATAAGGCAAAGTCATGAGCCAAAGACAACAAGCAGAAAGGGTGGAAATTTTGATGAGGGTGAGGAGGGTTGCAAAGGTCATGGGGAAAGATTAGAACAGGCTTAAAGATGCCAGGGTCTTCTCAACCTGTGAGAATCCAAGGGGAGAAAAATCCATCCAGGTTCCTCTCCTTTGTGCCTGCCTGGGGGAGGGGAGGAGTCTAGAGCAGATACATGTAGAGAGGACTAGGGGACAGTCAGGGCGAGCCACCTGTAGCACGTGGCCATCACCCCCGTTCACACTGACTTACATAGTTAGGGGGGTTTGATATTGTTTTTGCTTATAGTTTAATTCATTCATTAAACTTTTAGGCTTTTAAAAATTTTTTATTGGGCGCCTGGGTGGCTCAGTAGATTAAGCCTCTGCCTTCAGCTCAGGTCATGGTCTCAAGGATCAGGTCCTGGGATCAAGCCCCACATTGGGGTCTTGGCTCAGCAGAGAGCCTGCTTCCCCCCTTTCTCTCTGCCTGCCTCTCTGCCTACTTGTGATCTCTCTCTCTCTCTCTCTCTCTCTCTCTGTCAAATAAATAAATAAAATCTTAAAAAAAATTTTTTTTAATATGTTATGTTAGTCACCATACAGTACATCCTTAGTTTTTGAAGTAGTGTTCCATGATTTATTGTTTGCGTATAACACCCAGTGCTCCTATTTTTAAAATTGTTTGAGAGTTAAGACACTATCTATTTGTTTAATTTTTGACTTTTAATATTGTTGCCTTTTCATGGGACTTCATGAACCACAGACTCAGACAAGCTGTTAAGCCTTTCACCTTTCACTGCTCAGAGGCACCATCGGAGGAAACCTCATTCCCCAGAGGATGTGCTTATTGCCTGTCCCTTTTATCCCTATTGACAGAGGGAGACTACCTGGACATGAGAAGGAGTAGAGGTAGTGGGGAGGCCAAACAAGGCTCTCTGTAGGCTGCCACTAATGAATTAGGCTAATAACAATCAAGAAGGAAGAATGGACGTCCATTAAAAACAAACTTGCTCTTAGGTCCGTGGCATCAAAGGCCAAAGCCATAAAGGAAAGAAAGATGAATTAGAGAAAAAAAAATTATTCTGTGTGCAAGAGGCACACAGATACTAAAAGAAAAATGCTGTCACAAAACTGGAAGAAAATATTTGGGACTAGATGGACAAAGGCCCTTTTTATACCCTTAGCAAAGAAAGAAATTTTAAATTAAAGTAAAGAGATTAACAACTAAGAGAGAAAAAGAGAACAAAAGACCAAGAACAGATGTAGGTATTTCAGGATCCCCCCCAACCAAAAAAGCATATAAACAACAAATCAACATAACATAATGGTCACCTGCCCTGATAATCAGTAAAATGTTCATTAAAATGACGGGTGCTTTTGTTGATATTTATTACATTAACAAAGATACAAATGATAACAATACAGATATTGCCAAACACAGGGGTGTGCGTTCATACATCTTTAATGGGACCTGAATGGGTCTGGAGGGTGAAAACTTCTATAACTCAGAAGTTCTGTCTCTAGGATTTAGGGCTCATTCTGCACCTTTTGGCTCATACGGACTTTCATTATGTAGGGACTCCAAATCAAACTTTGGATTCTTACCTCCAAACAAGGTTATGCATTGAGTCCAAGAGACAGCTGGTAGGAAAGAAAGAAGACATTGATCATGGAACAGAATTGGGCTTATTCGTGCAGTCTGCACAACACTAGGAAAAAAGAGACCTTGTCCTCAATCAGTAAGAGTCTTCAACACAGTGTAGTCATACTGTGTTTTATTTTACATTTTTGTATTAGAAGCTTTTGACTGGTTAAAGAATACATTCAAAATATCCAACTTAAAAATACATACATTGACATTTTTTCCTTTTTTTTTTTTAAGATTTTATTTATTAATTTGACAGAGAGAAATCACAAGTAGACGGAGAGGCAGCCGGGGAGGGGGGGAAGCAGGCTCCCTGCTGAGCAGAGAGCCCGATGCAGGACTCGATCCCAGGACCCTGAGATCATGACCTGAGCGGAAGGCAGCGGCTTAACCCACTGAGCCACCCAGGCGCCTGACATTTTTCATTTTTAAATATATTCAGAGTCACAAAAAAATTTCTTGATTTATTTTTTGCCTGAAATCACTGATATTACTAAAAACTGAAGAACAGTTGCATGTCTAAGAGAAGAGATTATTTTTGAGGATTTTATTTATTTATTTATTTGAGAGAGAGAGAGAGAGAGGGCACAAGTGGATGGAAGAGAAATGGCAGAGGGAGAAGCAGACTCCCCACTGAGCAAGTAGCCCTACTCGGGGCTCCATCCCAGGACCCTGGGATCAAGACCCCAGCCGAAGGTGAACGCTTAACCTACTGACCCATATAGGTAGCCTTTAACTCATTGCTATCCCCACTGTATGCAGAGTCATCTAGTTAGGAAGTGTAGGAGCCCCAGATGTGGATGTCTGGCTTTGTGATCCTACATTTGCGTGCGCCTAAGCACAGAGTGACCAAGTATAGAAGACAAAATCAGCAGAACTATATGACGTTGCTGCAGTTATCGAAGCACGCGTCTCAAAACGGAAAAACCTGAAGAAAGCAGAAAGACGGAAAAATAGAGATAAAACCAGCAATCAATGAGATTTTAAAAAACTCAGACTTTAAGAAAGGCTTATCCATGGTATGGAATATTATTCTGTCATGAAAAATAACGAAGTCCGGATACAGGCTGCAATATGGATGCATCTAGAAAATATGCCAAAGGAAATAAGCCTGACACAAAAGGCCACCTAGTGTGTGAGTCCATTTATATGAAGCAGCCAGAAGAGGGAAACACACAGACAAAGCAGATTGGTAGTTAGCACAGGCTGAGGGGAAAGGGGAAGGGGGAGTAACAGCTTAATGGGCATGGGTTTCCTTTTGGGGTTGAAAATATTTGAGCAGTTGATAGTGGTTATAGTTTCACAATATTGTGTACATATTAAATGCCACTAAATTGTATGCTTTAAAATGGTTAAAACGGTGAATTTTATGTTATGTGAATTTTACAATAAAAAATTAGAGCGGTGCCTGGGTGACTCAGATAGCTAAGTCATCAACTCAGGTCATGATCCCAGGGTCCTGGGATCAAGCCCCATATAGGGCTCCCTGCTCAGTGCGGAGCCTGCTTCCTCTTCTCTCTCTGCCTGCTTGTGATCGCTCTCTGCCAAATAAATAAATAAAATCTTGGAAAAAAAGAAAAGACAAATTTTAAGCTGTTTTACCTCCATACCATACAGACATTAAAAATTATATTGTAAAAAATGCTCATTGACATGGAACAATTTTTAAAAAGAAATTTAAAAAAGAGTACGAACTGCATAAGCTTATTTTTCTTAAAAGCATATATGATTCTGCATATTATGAAGGAATATCCAAATTATTAGAGTCAAACCTGATAACGTAGCTAATGTTTACCTATAGCTAAGCAACTTCAAAAAACCAAATTTGTTATTTTAGATCCTTACTTCTAGAATCACACTTTCTTGTTTTTGTTTTTTAAATGTGGTGCCCAGAAAATATATCAAAAGCAAAACACATTGTGAATCAGATAAATGGGGAAATTTTCACCCATTTTATGGATGGAGAAATAGAAGGAAAAAGTAGAGGGCTAGAAATAGGTCTCCCAGTCTGCAAATCCTAGAAGCCCGAAAGCATCTTGCTTTCTTTCTTTTGTATTTTTATTGCCTTCAGCCTCTGGACAGTGCTTGGCACATAGGAGGTACTCTGTAAACGTTCTCTGACTGATTTGGGCATGGCTCCTGAGGGCACGGATGGGAACTTCTGCTATCTAATAAATAGACACTGTTATGTTCATGGTTAATGAGTGAAATGTGGTTTCTGGTCAGTTTCGCCCTCTCTGTCTCTGGGGGGATAGTTGAGGGATGGATCTTCTCTCTCTTGGATTATGTTGTAGGCACTTTGTGGAGAAGTCACATACCTCACTTTGTAGCTGGACAGAGGGAACGGAAACAGCACACAGACAAGGAAAGTGAGTCAGGCTAACATTAAACTCGGGACTGGAGAAGTCCATTAGAGGGAAAACCAATGCCATGGCAACTGAAAACCGATGTAATTTCATTTGCTACTTAATGGACTCTTTGTAGAAAAAAATGCTCTTTGTGGAAAAGGCTAATTGAGGCCAAAAAATTGCATGCAATTTTCGCTTAAAGGATTTTCCCCTATTTTTTTTTTTTCAATGTTGCAGAGCCTGCTTTGTCCCTATGCTGGATTTTGTCCGCTATTTTTCTGTTTGCCTTTCTACTTAATGCCCCCCATCTTCTGGCCTTTGTTTCCTTTGGTATTAGTATAATAGTACTCATCAGTTGAGAGGGCTTATTTACCTCAGTGAAAATGTCCTCTCTGTGAATCCTGCATTTCCCTACGAATAAAGAGAGTCAGGTCAGGTTTAGCTGGCTGAATAGCGGTATATTATTTCTACCTATTCCCTTTGGTAAGAGGAAAATGAAAGCTGCTTGCTTTGCTCTGCATGAGGCAAATCCTGACAGTTGGAGGAAAAATTTGTTACTGCAGGAAAGCCATAAAAATTCAAATGTTTCCTCCCAGAATGTAGCATGAGGGCAATGCAAAGGAGACCCTGCCTTTTCAACGACGGTCCCCTGCTACTTGATGTGACGATGACACAAGTTACCCACATGTTAGGAAAGCCCTGTCCAGTGATGAGAACATAGCAAGGCAGGATGTCATGGGACATCCCTTTAATCCAGAACCAGAGATGCTGGCTCGACTGGCATCCCTGTCCCCAGTCGGTCACCCTGCATGTCATTTCAGCTCTGACATTATATGTCGTCATGGCACAAATCTGACCATCCTTGTCATTTGCAAACAACTTTGGGGATTTTTGTCCCATCTGCTGTATGGTTAGTACCACCTGTACAACAATATGAATTTAATCTTTTCTTCAAGTTGACATTACGTTTTAAGTTCAATTTTAAAAGAAACTGGGTATCCCTATAAAAATTGATTTGTCACTGTAAAAAACAGGGCAAGATCCCTTTGTCCTGCACAGAACGTAACGGTAACAGTAAATCACGGGCAGTGAAAATTCCTGACCTCCATCTGCCGAAAGACTTCTCTCAGATGGCAGAGAATGCCTCAAAAGCCTCATTTCCTCGTTGCTTTTTTTTTTTTTTTTTTCTGGAAACATTGTCTCCGATGATTCTGCTCTGAGTGAGTGAACTTGAAATTTATTTGCAGGTCATGTCGCAAACCTCTGCAGACCTCCGCAGGGCACAGGTACTCCAGCCCATTAAAAAATGGCCCACGTAAGATCACAGCCCACCGTGGGGGACACTGCCATAAGTAGCGTTTCCTGAAGTTGAGGGTCTCTCAACTTTTAGAAGCATCCCCTTTAAAAGTGGGGGTGAAACAAGTCTGCTGCTCTCGCCACAATGTTAGCTCTGTCCTGGAGGTCCTTGCCAGCACAAAGAGAAAACAGAAATAAATAAGATGTATGAAGATGGGAAAGTGGAACGCAAAACTGCCATTATTGCACACGATACGTTTGTCGGCTTAAAAAACAAGATAAACAACAAAAAAATCTGAGGTCGAATGGTTAGAATATGTAATTGAGTTCAGCGGAGGTACTGCATTTGCGATCAATACCCACAAATCAATTGTATCTCCATATACCGGAAACGAGCAGCCTGAAGTTATTACGTAAGAAAAGACATATTTATGTATGTTATGAGAAACTTAAGGGACCTAGAAAATATATTCCACAAAATCATGGAAAAATATAAAAACGGATGAGAAGACCTTAAGAAGATACTACATTCAAGGGTTAGCATGAAAAATGTAGTTCTTAATGACTTCCACCTAACTGGCAGTCAATTTCATTTCTTTGCACTGATGAGTTTGGTGCTTATCTCCATACTGCTAAATAAATACCATTTGTTTATGCATAAAATTGAAAAGAATAGGTAGCAACATAAACAATTTCTGATAATCTGTTTATTTATCATAATGGAAGACGTGGCTCTGGTTCCTTTTCTACACTCTACACCTCCCTTCCCCCATACAAGTACCTTTCTCGTCTTCCCTCCTCATAATATCGTGACATTATAATCACGAGGCTTGTAGTAAACTGGGATAACTTCTCCTTGGTACATTTTGTTTTCCCTGGAGTTGTCTCATTTTTTTGGCTTAGTTTCCTACGGATTATCACTCTTTTAACCCCAAACTTTTTGCCAGTGGTTTTAATCTTTTTTGAAAATATTTCAGTTCAACAGGTATATGGTCATTGCCATTTTCTTACAAAAAAAAAAAAAATCCCTTCTGGAGCCTTCAGACTTAGATGCTCCAACTGCCGTCCTCCTGGGATCTCCATTCCCCACCATCCTAGAAACTCCCTGGGCCTCTCACCCGTGTCCTGGGTCCTGAGTCTCCCTATATCTTGGTTTGCTGCCTGTTTCGGCCAAGTACCTCGTTGACTAGATTTCTGAGAAAGGAGCAAGAGACTCCACATCCCCCAAAATGCACTTATCCTATTCTGACATGGCATAGAATTCCAGATGGACCATCATTTTCCTTCAGAATAATGAAGACATTTCTCCATTTCCCTCTAGTTTCTAGTACCTCTGCTAGAAGATCAAGAACCATTTTATTTCTTTATCTTTTGTATGTGACTTATTATCTCCTGTCTTTTCGTCTTTGGTGTTCTGAAATTCCATGATGATCTGCCTTTTTTTTTTTTTTCCCCCATCCATTGTACCGAGTCCCTTCAACCCCCAAAGGTGCATGGCTATAAGTCCTGAGAAATGTTCCCAAGTTCTTTCCTTCTGTTTTCTGCATGCTCTGGCCCTTTAATTGTTATACTTTACATATTGTACTTCTTGCACTCTTTCTCTAAATGTCTTGTCTTGTCTCTCCTGTTTTTTTGTTTGTTTTTATTGAGCCCAACACGAGGTTTGAACTCACGACCCTGAGATCAAGACCTGAGCTGAGATCAAAAGTCAGACACCTAATCGACTGAGCCGCCCAGGAGCCCTGTCTCTCCTGTTTTTTATTTCTTTATCTTTATGCTTTCCTTCCTGGGAAATTTATTCCAGATTATTTTTCTCTCTTTTTTTAAATAGTCTCTATTTACTATATTAAAGTCTTTGTTTAAATTTTTATAACCTTTAGATGTCTGCTGATAGTTAAGATCGAGTAACTAAAAGCTGATTTGAAATCTCAGGGTATGGGTAAGGTTAGTTTAACTATTAGCTTTGCTATGTGGTATCTGGCTGGATCTTTTATTTGAGAAACCTCTGAAATAGTATCTTTGGGTCTTTTCTTTTAGTCTGGTCAGATTCTAAAAAACAAACAAAACAAAACAAAAATCCTGTATCTGATTTCTGCCTGGGTTAAGGCCTACTTGCCAGTTTTCTAAGCGCTTTTAAGAAAAAGGGCTGGGCATGGATGAGGAGTACACATGCTGTCTAGAGGGCTCTGTCTTCTCCTCCTGACCGAGCTAACATCTAGCACCTAAGACCCTAATTCAGACATCAGTTCCAAAGTTCATTCTTCCTGAACTCCCTTCAGTGAAGTTAGGTCCCTGTGTCACTCTGTTTTCTCCTAGCACGTAGTTTTCCTTGTGGCACTTACATTTCGTTTAGTCCTTTGATCAGTACCTGTTTCTCCCACTATGTTTCCTGAGAGCAGAGTTTTGCTCAGCATACTGCCGTGTATCTAGTCCTTATCGGTTGCTGGTTGCTGGTTGTGCAGCATTCATGAATGTTCCATGGCATGCAGGTGCCAGAACTAGGAAGGAGACTGGGGTCAAACCGGAGCAATTCTGTCATCGTTACTGGCAAGATGACTCTTAGTTTATCGTCCGCTGCTCTCCTCGTTTCTTTTCCGACATGAAGAGGGTTTGAAGAAGGGAAAAGTCAGAAGGGTCAAATACTAGCGAGGGAGAAATCTAGTAAGTGGAGAATTTAAAAGTTTACGTTCATGTAATGACACGGAAGGGCTTGGAGATAACCGTGTTCGTTGAGGCATGGGTGCAGAAATCAGAGTGGAGGGGAGTGATCATGAAAACAGATTGTGAGTGTGAACAAACCCACAGAGGAAGAGTGTTTGTGGAGAGGAGACAGCAGGGCAGAGCATGCGGGAAGTAGGGTTGAGGACTGCCTTCTTTTAGATGACAGAGACCTGAGCATTTACAAAATGGGTGAGGGGGGGTGCCTGGGTGGCTCAGTGGGTTAAGCCGCTGCCTTCGGCTCAGGTCATGATCTCAGGGTCCTGGGATCGAGTCCCGCATCGGGGGGGGGGTCTCTGCTCAGCAGGGAGCCTGCTTCCCTCTCTCTCTCTCTGGCTGCCTCTGTGTCTACTTGTGATTTCTCTCTGTCAAATTAATAAATAAAAACTTAAAAAAAAATGGGTGAGGGCTGGACACGGAGGACAGAGGAGGAGGGGGGTGTCATTTAGGGTGGGAGGATTCTGAGAAGTTTGGGAAATGAGATCTAGAACCAGGTAGAGGGATGGACACTCTAGAGAGGAGAGCACCTGTTTCAGTGTAGCTGGAAGTCTGGGAAAAAAGGGAGAAGATGGGAATGGATGGGCGTGGATGGCTTTGTGACGTTTCCGTCTGAAAGGCATTTTCTATGTAAAAGAGGAGGTGAGCAGATCTGAGAGTGGGGAGAGAGAGAAGAAAGAGTTCAAGAATCGAGGAGGTGGAAACGGTTTGAAACAACCCTTATGGAGACTGGGGGAATAAATCAGGCAGAGAAAGAGAATCACTGGATGGCTGACCGTCTCGAGGACCCAGCTGAATGTTCTGTTTGACCCGATGGTGGTAGTGGGCTGGTAGAGTTGGCAACTCAGCGGGACTGTGATTTTTGCTAGACAGCTCTCTGCCACTTGGCTGTGGGTACCGAGACAGTAGCTAATTGGGTTCATTCATAACACCAGGTGGGCGCTTGGAAGAGTCGGAGGTGGTTTAAGGTTTTGGCAAAAGGGTTATTGAAAAGATGGAATATGGAAGTAAGCTGGGTAGGGAGAGGAGGTGAGTCAGGAGCATCTGCTGGACAAAGAGAACACAACAGGGGTTCTAACAAAACCAAGACACAAAGATAAGCAGCGATGGTCAGAAGATTGAATGTGGGAATTTGTAATTTCTGGACGGATCCGTTGAAACTAATTACTCAGCCCAGGTATGACCCTGGGTGGGAGTCACAAGGTCAGTGAATGGGAGAAAGTAACTGGAGGGAATGAGATTGAAACACTGAAAGAAGAGGCCACTGGGTGGTCATCCACGTGGTTGTTAAAGTCACCCAGAATTTGCGTGGCGAGGGATAATGTGGCTCAATCAGCCAAAATCTTCAGAAACTGACAGGGAGATAAGTGTATTCAGGGAGGAGGGCAGGTGGTCTAGATTAAAAAAAAAAAAAAAAGCAGAGCCCTAAAGAAGCTGAGATGTTCTTTTCATTTTTATTTATTTTTTCAAGAGAATTAGGGAGTAATTGGAAGCAGCAATGGGGAGCCCGACATATGAAAAAGAACACCCAGCTATATGCGGCAGGCCAGAGTTAAGCATCCTGCATCCTTTCTTTGAGCTCAGAACAGGGCAAAGCTAGTTGGGTTGCCATGGTGACCAACGCCCTGTCTCCGGGCTCATTAATCCTGTGTTCCAAACGAAGCACTTAGCAATAGCTTCTGACTAGATGCAACAAAGCTCTGCATACTGAAAAGGGCACATTCATGGTAAGCCGGGGAAAAAGGTTTTCAATTTCATTCATTAAACTTGAGTAAATAATTTAATATCTTTGTGCGTCAGTCCTCCTAGCTAATGAATAAGGATAAATGCTTAATGGAAAATCTAGCCTAATAAAGTTAACAGCATCAGCTTTACATATCAAGGAAATTGATGTTGCCGGTCTATATGCATATAAGGGGAAAATGGAAAGGAAAATAACATATATTAAGCATCTACGAGGTGGGACGTCAGGTACTTTAAAATAAAATGACTCACTTAATCCTTGCAACAACCATGTGAAGCAAGTATCATTCCCATCATCTTGTAGATGAGGAATTGGAAACTCTGAGACGTTAACTAAGGCCCCCGGTTCACACAATTGGTAGGATTCGAGGAGGCCCGATTCTGGCCGGTTTAGGCTCATGAGGCCCCAACTATGCCTGGCTGAAAACTGTATATGGCTTATCTTTCTGGGACACTGGGCTAATTAAAAAAAAAAAAAATTAGGAGAAAAGTTTGTCCTAAGGTGACATTGCCTATATGAGAGAGAAGTTTAAATGCTGTGTTAGAATTCCATTTGCTTCAAAAAATTCGCTACCATTAGATGTTTTTAAAGGCTTTTCTTGAAAAAAAAAAAAAAGTAGACAACTGTTTATATTAGAAGTGTGTTTAATTAAAAGATGTGAAAAACTGTCAAGGCTCCTTCTAAAATGAGTCCCCCCAGAGCAATTGTTATCCCCACTTTGGTTCCCGGTGCGTGGAACATGGTCACTGGTACGTGGAAGGCTTAGGTTGCAAAACAGACCCTCCAAACAGAAGTTGCTTTTCTTCTTCTGGGTCTAATGACTTCATTTGTTTTTTCTGGGTTTGTTCCAGCTAAGGGTAGATAATGATTGAAAAAGATATATTAAAAATCCATTAATTCATTTTCCTTAAAATTAAATCTTTAATTAAAAGCAACGCTGATCAATTTCTAATTTTTGCCTCTAACAACGTGATACAACAAGGTTTAAAATAAACAGAAACAACTTGGTGCAAGTTAAATATCCCTGTCACTAAACTTGGTTGTTAGCAATTTTTTTCTCCAAATACTAATGGTTTAGCTTTACCTATATGACTATGCCAGGCCTATTTTCTTAAATTCAGGCTGATTACTTCTTCCCCAGATGATTCCCAAGTACATCTTCAGAGGAAAAGTGTTAATTCCAGCCTTCTGTCCCCTGTCAGTAGTAGAGGTTTTCCTGACTGGTTCTCTCTACTTTAAATTCTCCTTTCAAAGCCTATATGTGACTTACGTTGTGAGTTTTCAGTCCGGGAGTGTTATCTTTTTTTTTTTTTTTTTTTCAATAACTAGAAGAATCTGAAACCAGAAATTGAAGGATGACGTTTTCATGGTCCCGAGCTACTTTATTTTTTTCCTTATTTATCAGCACATCTCTAATTTGTTTCTTACTCGGAGAAGCCTGGATTGGATCATCCCCTGAAACATTTTAAACACCACTTAGTAAAAGATATCGGATTTATAAACAGAAATGCAAGCGTTTTCTTTGTCATCTCCCAAAATAATGACTCATGAAAGATAATCTAAACAATTTTAGAATGAGACTCAAGGGCCCAGATTTGGAGGTAAAATGGTTAAATCAAACAAGAATCTGCAGCTCCCAGCTTGGCTTTCTATTAAGCTAACCACAGAAACACAGCAATATGAAAACTGGTAATAAAAGGGTTTAGAACTGGAAGCTAAGAATCAAGCATAGGCCAGCTTCCTGAAGAATTTTCCACTAATTAGAAAGTTAATCGGAACAGAGTGGACGCCTTTCTTTTCTGAGATGAAACAGCTCCCCTGTAGTCGGAAGAGGTAATAGCCAGCCCCCACTGAGGGCCCAAGACTTCTGGGGAAGCCCCTCGAGGGTCTCTTGCTTGCATTCATTTGCAGCTTGAGAAGTCCCAGCAGCCCTCGGAAGTATCCTTCAATTAAGAGGGCCACAGAACCTAGCAGTAAAGGCAGGAAATAAGTTCACTTTTTGCAAGCAAAATTGAAAATAACCTGGTGGCAGCAAGAAGAAAAGATTGAATAAGATTTTCCAAAGGAAAATTTGGCCTACAGGTAACAGTCAATAATAACAACAACAACAACAATCAGATATGGCATTTCTATTGCCATAATCCTCACAGCTTTTCTATGCGATTCTTCTATTATCCCATAGGCAGATTCAAAAGGCTGAGCTTTTAATCGGTTGATGGAAATACGGGGTTTTGAAGACAGGATGACCTCAATGCGGAGTACTTGCTTTCTCCACTAGGTGGTGCTACTTCTCCTTTGCTACTTGGAATCCTTGCCTGGAACGGAACAGTCTTGGGAGTGCACCATGGCCTTATTCTGTGAATCTGTCTCCAGGGTAGACTGGACATGCCAATCAGTAAACCTGCCACTTGCTCAGATCCTTCTAGAACTGTGCCTTGGGCACAGTCTCTGATGACGGGGCTTAGGCTGTTGTGTTTTGTAATACTGGATCCTTCCCCACCAGAGCTGATAAAACCAGGGTGGTGGTATTCTATCCAAGGGGCTGGATATGAAAAGATGCATTCAGGTATAGTGCTTATGAACATAAGTACTGAAGTCAGATTTCTTGAGTTCAAATCCTCCTAGCCCCCCATGCACTATCTACATGAGTAACCTCTTGGAATCTTTATTTATTTATTTATTTTAAAGGGATTTATTTATTTATTTGGCAGAGAAAGGGGGAAGCAGGCTTCCTGCTGAGCAGAGAGCCCGATGTGGAGCTCGATCCCAGGACCCTGAGACCATGACCTGAGCCGAAGGCAGTGGCTTAACCCACTGAGTCACCCAGGCGCCCAACCTCTTGGAATCTTAGCCTTCATTTACTAAATAGGAATGCTGATCATATCCAAGTTCATTCCAAGGAACTCAAACAAAGCATGTGGATTTTAATTTGTGACTCTTTCCCCACCCCTTACCTTTGTATTGTCTAGAAATGCATTTCCCAAAGTCTATTATATTAAACATCGATCATGGGCTGTTAATCGGTATTACAAAAAGACAGTTTCTTGGTCAAATAAATTTGGGAAAACACATATTAAATTAGATAGGGATCTTCACTTGAGGACTTTTCAGAATCTTTCATATGGTAATGGAATTGTACATAAACAAAGGTACACTGATCTACAAATTTATTTAACCCACAGTCTTTATTTTTCCCTGTATCTTACAGTACTAGTATGCCACACAGGAGACTTTGGGAAAAAACTGGCACAGAAGAGTGAGATTGGGGCTTTTGGCTAGAAGCAGAAACTGAACTCAGCCCTGGGTACACCCATCTTCCCTCCAGTGTCTAATCCAAGGGCACACTCTGTCTCACCATAGTGGGCAGAATAATGATCCTCCACAGATGTCCACATCCTAATCCCTGAAACCTTCTACCTTATATGGCAAAAAGGATTTTGCAGATGTGATTGAATTAAGGACGTTGAGATGAGAAGATGATCTTGGGTTATCCAAGGTGGCCCATCTCCTTAAAATTGGAGAGCCTTTTTTTTTTTTGGCTGTGGTCAGAAGAATGGGACTATGGAAGGAAGGTTCTGATCTACAAAGAGAATACACCTTTCACTGCTGACTTTGAAGATGGAGGAAGCAGCTCATGAGTCAAGGAATGTGGTGGCCTCTAGACGTTGAGAAATTCAAGGAAACATTCTCCTAGGGACTCCAGGAGGAACATAGTCTGGTCCTAGCCCACGGTGTTAGAGTTTTCTAAAGAAGTTGAATCAACAGGGGGTAGGAGGAAGAGATTGATCGATGAGTTTTAACAAATTGGGTCACGAGATTGTGGAAGTGGGAGTCCAAAAACTGTGGGTGGGCTGGCAAGCTGGAGACCAGGGAAGAAGTACAGTCTGCTGGCAGAACTCCTTCTGGACACAAGGGAAGTCAGTCTTTGTTTTATTCAGGCCTTTAGTTAATTGGATGAGGTGTACACATCATCTACTTATTCAAAGTCCACTCATTCACAGAAACATCTAGAATAATTTTTGACAAAATATCTGGGCACTGGGGCCCAGCCAGGCTGTCAGACAAAATTGACCACTATATCCACGGAGACCTATGAACTTCTGACGTGCAGAATCATAAGATAATACACCCATCTAGTTTTAGGCCACTAAATCTGTGGTAATTTCTTAGGACAGCAGTGAGAAATGAACACACTCACCTTCTGTCTATTATAAGCCTTGTCCTCCAAGGTACCACGAGTCATTGCTTACTGTGGACCTGGACATCTGTCTCTTGGCTTTGGTCTATTTCCCTCATTCCGTCCCTAGGGATGGATTTCAAGGGTGTGGATTCCCGACTCAAACTCACCTGTAAAGCTCGGGGGCCACCTCAGCTCCCACACCCTGCCTCTCACCCCAGGTCAGTCATCTGCTCACATGACCACCTCCTGCCCTTTCAGTTGCTCTATTAGTTTCATTTCCTGTATTTTCAAGCTTCATTCCTTCAGTTACACCTTACCCGCACTGCAAGGTTACCCTGACTCCAGCTCCTGGTACCTGTCCTATGCATGTCTCTCAGCCCCCTCCTTGAACGATCTCCTTTCTCTCCTCAGCCTCCTCTTCCTGGTTGATACTTGAACTACAATCTCACCAGTCCTTGAAGTCACCAGTGTAGTGACTTCTTTGCCATAGCAGTGTTCTCCTGGGCTAACACGGGCCTGGGCTAATATACCTATCCCGACTCACTGTTAAATATCTATAAGAATACATGAAAATTTGCCCCCCCCAAATCCGTCAGCAACAACTATGTAAATGAAATATATGAACAAACTATAAGCCAAAGAATGAGGGCAAGTTCTATTGATTACGTCATCCAAGGGAATGGATTGGGACGTACATTTTTGATGAGATGCCACAGCTATACAAGACAGATGCCCCCCCACCCCACCCCCCAAGAGTTAAAGAAAGATGTGTGACTCACACATCCAGTGTCTAGTTTTAGGGCGCACAAATTCTCCCTCGCCTTCTCAGTCGCAATCCATTGAGAATACAACTCACAGCATGTTACATGTCAAGAATTAGAGAAGATCTTGTATTCTCAGATGATTAGTCACTACCTGTCTTACAGAGCTCTCAAGTATGAAGCTGGTGAAAAAGAAGTCCAACTGGGAGTCTAAGAAAAATATGCCGGCCCACGGGGAAGGATCGTTACCCTGACAACTCAAGAGAGGATAATTCTGGAACTGCCTTTCTGTGAGAAATAGACACAAAGTTTGAAGCCCTTTGCTTAATTCCATCCAAAGTTTGAAGGGGACAAGACCTGTATGAAACGTTAGCAGATAAGAGAGCTGGAGGGGGCGGGGGTAGCAGTGTGAGATGCTCAGAGTCTCGTCCCTCTTCTCTCAACCTCAGGGCCGGTCTTCAAACTTTGTGTAGTCAAATGTCTGGTTTCCCCAGCCTGGACCTAGACCCTATCACACATAGTACCCTTGGGTAGAATCATTCTCATTCTCGACCAGTTGTATTAGCAGGTGGTCTTTTCGCCCTAACCCCCTTTGGTGATATGACTCCCCAGCAGTGACTTACCTGGGTTCATGGTGGCCCCTGTGACGGGCCTCATCACCACTGCTGCTACTTGAAAGGGAAGGCCCACTGTTGCCTGACAGATTTCTCCTCCCGCAGTTGGTTTCTGCTAAACCATTCAGGCCCCACTAGCTTCCCCCTCCCTCCCTCACCCCTGTGAATTCTGCCTCTGAATTCAGGGCTGTGGGTACCACACCCATTCATTCCTCATCTTGTTCCTGCCTCATTCCAGCCCAGCCACCAAGTGGCCAGGGCCAAGCCCCTCCACCCCTGAGGCCGGTTTAGGCCTCCACTCCTTCTGAGTCCAGAACAAACAGAGTTTTGTCTCTGGGTGGAGGAAGAAATGATCATTCCATCTCTCCAAACTCTTGGCCTTTAAAAAACACAACAGCCCAACGAACTTCCCAAGGATTAACCTCTTTTCTGTCGAATGACAATACGAGCCTTCACTTCCCTCAGCAAAAACACCATCCCCAATCATAAGATATGGTCTGACTTCATGAGCCCAACAAGATTAGTGCAAAATAGTATGATAATAGTACATTTCCCGAAGTCTGAGTTATTCAGTCTTATCTATGGTTACTTCGCTAAATTTTCATCAATGTGGGGTGGGTTTGTTTTTTTTTTTTTTGAATTAAAAAGATAAAAAATAAAATAAGTGTAAGGTGACTGAGCTCCGTGTCTGCCTCTGGATTGTTCGCGTCTAGAAAGATATCTTTTTCCTTAAGGTTGAGTAAATTAAAAATAAACATAAGAATAAATAAACATGGGCTCTATGAGGAGAAGTCTGCATCCCCAGGGGTGAGAAGCAATATTCTGAGTTGGCAGATAAGCTTTGATATGAAAAAGATTTGCTTCGGTAGACAGAAGGAAATAGTTTGTGATATTTGCTTCCTGTTTTCAATATTTATTTTTTTTTTAAAAATACAGGTAGCCGTTAGAGAAGAAACTTATGAGAAGAGACCATGTGAAAAGCAGCTTGGTTTAAACAACATTGATAGAGCCAAGCCGTTTTCACTTTCCTCACTGGCTTACCTCAGTCTGGTTTCCTGGATTTCTGTCTTTTCCATTTTTACACATTGCTGGGCCCCAGGGTACAGGGGAAGATGTACGTTTGCCACCTTGGTGATCTGATCTAGTCCCATGGCTTCAGATTCCATCAAGTGGGGTTCACGCCTGGGTTTGTGTCTCCCAGCCTGACCCTCTCCTCCCAGCTCCAGCTCAGCGGTCCAAGTGCCTGTAACCCATCTCTGGAAGATGTTGAATGAACATCTCAAACCTCCCACGTCCAGACGGAAACTGGGCTTCCTGCCCCTCCCTCCTTCTTAGCAAGTGACAATTCTGTTCTTCCCATGGCTCAAGCCCAAAGCCTAGAAGGCACCTCTGTTTCCTCCCTTTCCCTCACACCTCACACTTCACAAGACCTGACCACTTTACCTCCAGTCTGACCACTTCGAACCGTCTACACAGGGGCCACCCAACCCAAGCCACATTATTTCTTCCTGAACTACGGGAGCAGAATTTCAATAATGCCCCTGCTTTCATGCCCCTTTTTTACTGTCCACTCTCCACATAGCCAGTCCGAGGGATCTTCACAAAAAGCAAATCAGACCCCTTCCCTCCCTCACATTCGTTCTCCTCACATTTAGCTTTTGGTCTAAGGTCTTTTCTGTGACCTGCTGAGCCTGACATTGTCTGGCCCCTTCTGGCTTCACCAGCGATATTTCCTACCACTCCCTCTTTCACTCATCTCTTTTGATGCTTGCATTCTGTCCATCTTCTAAACACATCCGGCTTGTTCCTGCCTACCTCAGAACCTGCACCCTTCCTGTCTCCTTCACCAGGAAAGCCTTTTCCTACGATCTTCAGTTGGGTTCCTTCCGGGCTGCACTGACGTCACACCCTCAGGGCCTTCACATGAAATACTTCATCCTCTTCCCTCATCATCCTCCATGACGTCCCCCAGCCGTATTTTTCTTCATCACACATCACTACCTGTCACTTCATATATGAGTTAATTTTTTTTTTTATCTGTCTTCTTCTCTAACATATGAATTCCATGCCATTAGGGACATTGTCTTATTTACTAGGCTATTCCCAGAGCCACGAACAGTAGCGGTACACAGTAGGAGCTCAACAAACACTTGCTGAATGAATGAATGTACCATGCACTAGGGCACCAAGACAAATGGATGTAGCATCTGTTCTTGAGGATCTTAAAGTGAAGAAAGACACCCACATCTGTGATTCATCAGAGTGAGATAACACGATTTTTGTAGTGGAGGGACAGGTAACACAGCCTGGGAGTAAGGAAACATCTTTCCAGAAAGACATGGTGTTGGAACTTGTAGGGTGAGTGGAGAAGAGAGTAAAGTCATGGCAGGCCAAGAAAATGATGCAAGCTAAGGCATGTAGGGGTTTGCAAAGAACTACAGGATGCTCAGTAATGAAAGCAAAGTATGAGGCAGAAGATAGCAGCATAGAAGTCTGGAGAAGCAGAAGCTGGGTTTTGGGTGGTTTTCTCTCTTAGGATAAAAAGTTTAATCCATACCATATAGAGAATGGAAAGCTCTTGCAGGATTTTAAGAGAGATGGTCAGTTGTGGATGTTAAATATGTTACTCTCAGCATTATGGAGGGAAGGGCAAATGTACAAACAAAGGGCAGTGGTAATAGGATAGGGAGCGATGGTGCCAACATGTGATGATTGATGGGAAGGGACTGGGGGATGAGGAAGAAGGAGGGGTGGGGGCCAATTTCCAACTTTCAGGTTGATCTGTTGGGGCCATAGCAACACTATTTTTTGGAATGTAGCTTACACGAGTGCAAGGATTAAGAAAGAAAAGAGTTTAGGGGTGCTTGTGTGGTTCAGTGGGTTAAAGCCTCTGCCTTCGGCTCAGGTCATGATCCCAGGGTCCTGGGATAGAGCCCCACATCGTGCTCTCTGCTCAGCGGGGAGACTGATTCCTCCTCTCTCTTGCCTACTTGTGATCTGTCAAATAAATAAATTTTAAAAAATTTTTAAAAGAAGGAAAATAGTTTAGTTTGGGACCTGTTAAATTTTAGTGTTCAGTGGGCCTCCAAATAGATTTGTTCAGAATGCTGTTGTACATATGTAAGTCTGAAACTCTAGGGTCAGCTCAAGACTGATCAGGTATTTCTTTATTGCAAGATAATTCACTTACATACAATGCACCCATTTAAAGTCTGCCCTTCAGGGCATGTGCATCTGAATGTTTATAGCAGCAATGTCCACAATAGCCCAACTATGGAAAGAACCTAGATGTCCATCAAAGGATGAATGGATAAAGAAGATGTGGTATTTATATGCAATGGAATATTATGCAGCCATCAAAAGAAAAGAAATCTTGCCATTTGCAATGACGTGGATGGAACTAGAGGGTATTATGCTGAGTGAAATAAGTCAATCACAGAAAGACAATTATCATATGATCTCCCGGCTATGAGGAATTTGAGAGGCAAAGTGGGGGATATGGGGGATTGGGAAGGAAAAAAATGAAATAAGTTGGGATTGGGAGGAAGACAAACCATAAGAGACTCTTAACCTCACAAAACAAGCTGAGGGTTGCTGGGGGATGGGGGTAGAGAGAGGGTGGTGGGGTTATGGACATTGTGGAGGGTATGTGCTATGGTGAGTGCTGTGAAGTGTGTAAACCTGGCGATTCACAGACCTGTACCCCTGGGGCAAATAATACATTATATGTTAATTTAAAAAAATAATTAAAAATAAAAAAAGGATGGGGGCACCTGGGTGACTCAGTGGGTTAGGGCCTCTGCCTTTGGCTCGGGTCATGATCCCAGGGTCCTGAGATTGAGCCCCGCATCAGGCTCTCTGCTCTGCAGGGAGCCTGCTTCCTCTTCTCTCTCTGCCTGCCTCTCTGCCTAGTTGTGATTTCTCTCTGTCAAATAAAATATTTTTTAAAAAGGATGTCTGAAAAAAAAGTCTGCCTTTCAGTGGCTTTTGGTATTTTCAGTGAGTTAAGCAACCACCTCCACAATTTTAAAACATTTCATCACCCAACACAAAACCCGTACCCTTTCACAATCATTCTCCATTTCCTCCAACTCCTGCTTCCTACCATTTTAGCCCTATGCAACCACTAATCCACTTTCTGCCTCTATGTACTTGCCTACTGGGGACCTTTCCTATAAATGGAATCTTGCAATATGTGGTCTTCTGTATTTGGCTCATTTCATAAAGCATAATGTTTTCAGTGTTTTTTGAAATAGTGAAATGAAACACCACATTAGTACTTCATTCCTTTTTGCTGATGACTAATATTCCATTGTATTGATATAACAGATTTTCCTTATCTATTTGTCAGTTGATGGATATTTGGACTGTTTCCACTGGGGGTTATTATGAATAATGCTGCCACAGACATTCCAGGGCAAATGTTTGTGTAGACATATGTTGTCATCTCTATTGGGTAGATACCCAATTGTGGAATTGTTGGGTCATATGGGAGCTCTGTGTTCAAATTTTGAGGAAGTGCCGTACTATTTTCCAAAGTAGCTGCACCATTATACATTCTCACTGTCAGTGTATGAGGATTCTTATTTCTCCATATGCTTGCTAACACTTGTTATTATCTATCTTTTTGGTCACAGTCATTCTAGTGGGTATAAGTTAGTATCCAAATGTGGTTTTGATTTGCATTTCCCTGATGGCTAATGGCACAGAGCATCTTTTTATGTGATTATTGTCCTTTTATATATCTTCTTTGTAAGGATACTGTGTCCATTTCAAATTGGTTATTTCTCTCCTTTTTGGGGGGATACCTAATTTATTAACTATAATGACAGGGAATTTATTTTAATGATGCTATATAATTAATTTATTGTTATATGATATTAATTTATTTCAATGATATTTTAATTGATATAATTCTTTGTTAATCCATAGGTTATTTATTTTGCAAATATATTTCCGATTAAATTCATCTTTTTTGTTAATAACTTCTAATTGTGTTATGGTTAACAAAATGGTCTGTAGTGATACCTGGTTTCTGACTTCTGTAAAGATGAGTATTTGACCTAGTTAGTAAAGAATCAACTTTTGTATATGTCCCATATAGCCCTGAGAAGAATGTATATACCACTACGATTGCTCATATAATTTTGAGAGTCATCTGTTCATAGATAAGTGAAAAGAGTAGTTATGACTACTCAGGGAAACCATGCACAGGGAGAAATGCAGGGAAATAATGATGGTAACCAGTGTGAAATAACACAGGTGGGGGATTAAGAAGAGGAATCATATAAAAATCATGAAGGAATAGCCAGAGAAGGAGAAGAAAGCATTCTAAGGAAGCTTAAAAAAAAAAAAAAAAGAATTTCAAGAAGTGTGTTGTCAACACTGTTGGGTACAGCATAGAAGTATAGTAAGATGAAGACTGAAAATGGCAAATGGGAATGATCATCTGGAAGCCGCTGGTGACCTTGTCAGAACAGCTCCAGTGGAGTGGTGGGAACAGAAGGCAGGTCGTGATGGGCTGAGGGGGTCGTGGGTGGTGAGGACATGGTACAGAATGCAGAGACTTCACTTTGAGGAAGTTTGGCTAAAAAGAGATGAAAAGAAATTAGAGGGTACTTAGAAGGGAGAAAAGGGCTGGGAGAAGCTTAGGTTTGTTTATAAAAGGATGGCAAGAAGTTGATGGAAAGGGAGGTGTTGGATATAGAGTACGAAGATACTATTTGTGGAGCAGCACTCCACGGCTGCACTTAGGATCAGTCACAAAGACGGAGGGATTTGTCTTGCACTGACAGGAAGATCCCTCTTCCCTGAAATGAAAGGGAGAGGGTAGAGGTGAGTCTCGAACTGGTCAGCAGTTTTGTTTAGTTTACTGCAACCCACAGAAACTCAGTTCAGCTGTGGTAGCAACCACCAGTGATCTTCAGGATCCAGTTCTCTTCCCCTCCAGGCTCCTGGGAGATTACACTTCCTAGTCTAGTCCCCCTGTAGTGCAGCAGAACCCTGTGCACCTTCTGCCTCATGACATATAAACAGAAGAAATGAGTCACTTTCAGGTAGTAAAAAGCCCATGCAGGACTTTGAAAGTCTCTTTCTCCTCCTGGTATCGTGACAGTGTAGGAAACCTCAGGCAAAGACGCTGAAGCCACAAGACCGAGGGGCTTCAAATAGAGGGCAAATAGAGGACGTTGGTTCTGGAACTACAGTGCACTGTTAAGACGGAGAAGTAGTTTTATCACATCAAGCCACAGAGACATGAGTGGCGTAATTACAACAGCACCATTTGTCTATCCTGATGAAATCCTAGCCTACGGAAAATTTAAAATACACGGACAATGCAGGAAAAGTTGAAGAACCTAGCTAGGGGAAGGATAGAGGTGCATTTGAGCAAACAGAATCAGGAATTCGAAAGACTTCGAGAGGCCAGAGCTGCATAAACCTTCCACAGGGAAGCTGCCACAAGGAGGACCAACAAGATATGTGATAATGATGATCCAATCTGCCCCAGGAGATTTGGGAATCGAGTGTGAATGTGTTGGATGGGGCTTCTGCAAAGATATTGCAGGATGATATCAGGACAGAGAGAAAAGAAAGACTGAGCCCACTACCTATGTCTTCTTTGCAAATGGAAGAGTACCTAAGAGTTTATGAGATCCTCGATAAGAAGGGATTAAAAATTCACCTCGTTGGGTGATATAAACCTTAATGGATGAGGGGTTGTACACAAGGGTGACAGAGTAATGGTTCAGAAGACCATTGTTGATCTAGAAAAAGGTAGTTCTCAACTCCAGACCCCAGAGAGTGTAAGTATTAGAGACAAGGGGCTTTACAGGAAATGGTCTTTCATTTAAGATTTCATTTAAGACAAGACCATGAAAGATACAGGAAAATATATTTGCTGTAGATTGTAGATTGAAAGGGCAA
This sequence comes from Mustela putorius furo, assembly GCF_011764305.1. Taxonomy (NCBI): domain Eukaryota; kingdom Metazoa; phylum Chordata; class Mammalia; order Carnivora; family Mustelidae; genus Mustela; species Mustela putorius. Next base: position 38,328,162 of record NW_025421998.1, read on the forward strand.
AATTGAAACTAGAACAAAGCAGCCAACTGAAAATACGCTTTGGTGACAGTTAATAACAAACTTGACACTGCACAAAATTGCATCCTTGACAAAGAAGCCGACTTGAGAAACAATTCCAGAACACGCAGAAAATGAAAAGCCCTGAATATGAAAAAAGAAATCTAACCTTTGAATAATAGATGTTTCTAAGGAATGCTTGCTGTTAATAACAAGCGAGACAATATATGTAAAACTCTTAGTGAGTGCTCGAAAAATAGCAGACGTGATAATTATTTTCATAAAGGAACACACAATGAACGGACTGCCTTTTACCTGCACAGAAGCCTGCTCAAGCCTGAGCATGGGGAGACTGAGGCAGGTGAACTTCCAGTTGAGGAGGATGGAGATAATCTCAGACAAAGCAAGGAGAGGAGCCTAAATGTCTACCCGAGGTCAATCAGTTGATCCCAATTCCTTTGCAAACCCTTACGATGATAACCGACGTTATCAGCTACCTCGGTGTTTCCCTTATACATACTGCAGGCCACTCTAACTAGAGACTAACTGCTTTTCACCCCATCTTGGGACTTTTCCTAAGAAAACTCTAACTTTTTAAGGTGTTGTTAAAAAAGAAAGCCGTGAATAATGTACCATGTTTTCACTCGTGTATCTGAGGAGTGGGGTTTAAAAAACTCAGAGAGTTTCTTATCAACTTGATAACTAGGGGGTGATGAAGGTTTTAAGCAAGAAACAAAAGGGTTTTATAGCTTTGACTATGACCAATATTTAAAACCAAGGTAGAAGAAATTCCTGTCTAAAAAAACGCTTATTCACACAGAGATGAAATAGGTAAGCTTGGTTCCTGGCAACACTCAGAAAGAAAATAATAAGTCTAGATATCTCTTAAATAAAATAGTCAATGTCAACAATAAAAAATAGCAAAAGTGTCCAAAGGGGTGAGGAAAAGAAAGTAGATTGCTTTGAAAGATGGTGGTATGTCATTTCTCTAGAATGTTTACTATTGAAAAAAGAGTGGAACCAACTGATGGAATATTGTGGAGAAAATGACCCAAGAATTTGACACTCTTTCAACATTACTTTTAATGTATGATGACAACAGAAAAATAGTCTCATGTATTTGAGTTCTTAGAAAATCTACCAAAAGGGGGCCCTGAATGAAAACTTTACTAGATACATGACTATTAACTGGACTGTGCAAAATATACGGGATGTCATTCATAAAAGAATTTCATTTTTGTTTTTCAGTGTCTTTTTAAATTATTTAGACAGTCTAGTTTCTCCCCTACTGTGGGTAGAAAACTCAGGTGAGCCCATGTCTTCTCTTATAACTCTTAAGTAAGAAAGAGTTATACAGTCTCTTTGAGCATCAAAATTCACTCTCTATTCAAAAGCTGGACATCCAGGGCTGCTCATTCAAATGTTACTTGAACTCTCCTTTCCCCTTGTTCAAGTCCACTGCAGACTGAAAGTAGCCAGTTGGGGAAGGGATGCATACTCTTCCCTCACACAGCACTTCTATCCTTTCTTATCCGTTTGACCAATGATGGGTTCTAAACCCCTGCAGATCTGGTACAGAGAGAGGCGTGGGAAGGGAGGAGGGATTTAAAAAAACAAACCAAACCAGGAAAGTTCTAGGAATCTAGCTTGGCCACCTTCCAAATCTGGCAAATGTTTGTTTGTTTCTTTGTTTCTTTCTTTTTTAATATTTTATTTATTTATTTGAGAGAGAGAGAGAGAGCATGAGAGGGGAGAAGGTCAGCAGGAGAAGCAGACTCCCCATGCTGCTGGGAGCCCTATGCAGGACTCAATCCTGGGCCTCCAGGATCATGACCTGAGCCGAAGGCAGTCGCTTAACCAACTGAGCCACCCAGGTGCCCTCAATCTGGCAAATGTTTAAAGAACTCCAACCAGATAAGCACAGAGAGATAAATTAAAATAACTATAGTTTGGTGATTGCGAAAACCAAATGCAGTTGTCAAAATTGCATTAGAAGGGTCCCTTTTATTTTATTTTTTTTAAATTAAACACAAGCTCAACAACCCCAGATTAGATGAATACATTTGAGGAAGGTGGGAGACAGATGGGAGGCAGGATGAACAGGGAAAGGCGACCTTATTTCCCGTGCTGTCTTACTGGAACGCAGGCTGGCCATCTATGGCCCCAGGCTGATTTCCTCGAAAACGTAGGCCGGCTCACCGCTGTAACACCCCCAGCATGCTCTAACAGAGGTGGAAACTCTCAGGCGGCTGGTGAAATCTTGAGTTTAGTTACCTGCCCTTTTTCCTTTCTTAGAGAGCAGGTAGTCGTTTAACATTTTCCCCCTTGTGCAGAGGGTACATAATATCCCATGCACTGGCTACGAGAACTCCGTTTAATTTTTCCAGTGTGGGCTGAGGAAAGGACAGACTGCCTAAATTGTTGAAAAAATTATTTTTAAAAAATTGCCAGGAATGGGGCGCCTGGGTGGCTCAGTGGGTTAAAGCCTCTGTCTTCTGCTCAGGTCATGATCCCAGGGTTCTGGGATCGAGCCCCACATCAGGCTCTCTGCTCAGCGGGGAGCCTGCTTCCCTCTCTCTGCCTCTGCCTGCCTCTCTGCCTACTTGTGATCTCTCTCTGTCAAATAAATAAATAAATAAAATATTAAAAAAAAAATACCAGGCATTTCAGGATGGTGACAACGAATCATTAAACGAAGATGGCGCCGTTCCTGGGCGCTGTGCCAAACCAGCCGCCCCTGGGGATTCCCAGCTGCATTGCAGTAGGGCTCATACTTCTGCATTTCTAGTTAAAGGCCAAAGCGACCTCAACTTCTAAGCCATCATCACTTAAAAATTCTTCATTAGTTTAAAAACTTTTATAAGTAACCATGGATAAAACATCGAAGACCAGATTGAGATCACAGAAGCTGAACGTAATAACCTTACAGTTTCGACAGTGTAAGTTCTAATGGTCAAAAGGGAGGCGTGTTTAAGTGTAGGAGGGCAATAGCTTGGAGGTAAGGTCATTTCCTAAAGGAGGTGGAGATTATGTAACGAATTCATGGACAGAGACTGCAGTGCATTGAAGTTTCAGTATTCCTACAGAAGAATTAAAACATGATGAAAAGAGCAAACACTGAAAGGAGGAAGGATTAGTATTAAAAAAACTAAAACTCAGGTTTTATATCAGAAAGTAAAGAATACTACCTAAATTTGACAATAAGTAGATGAATTGTAAGTTAGCTGGAGTTATGGAACTAACGGCCAAAAGATCTAAAAACAAACATAGTTAACTGTCTTTGTAAATATTCTATTCTACGAAATTGTCAATCAAGTCCTTTACCTCTGATTTTTTTAAAACAGGTGCCTTATTCTCTAATATAAAATAATAGAAACTTATTTAATAAAAATGAGTTCACCTCAGAGGGAGTTATGATATAAATTTATTCAAGAAGATGGGAATATGAAAATCATGTTTTCCCTTATTTTGATTTTCCAGCATCTGCTGCCCACATAGGCAGCACTGTTTAAAGAAATACAGCTGCTCAGTGACTTAAGTCAATTTAATTACTTATTAAAAGGCATATCCTATGATTTTTTAAAAAATCCAGTAATGTATACCTTATAAAGGATATCCAGTGTAAAATAAGAAAGCTGAGAAACAAAAGCAGAAGATTCATCAGGATATGTAAGTAGAAAAGAAATACAGGCAAGTCTTCAAGGAAAGATGATGGCATCACCATTCTCCCAAATTGGGGGGAAAAAAGACATTTAAATAATAAAAAAGGTATTTTCCTTTTTGCTTAAGTGTAGGATTTTTCCGTTACAATCATATTGGATTAAAATATTTAAAAAGGGCATCAAATGTGCCACCGATGCTAAAACCAAGAAATATTTCAACATTTTTACCACAGATTTGATAAAGTCCACGTTAAACTAGAATAGTTGAAGTGAAAGAATAAAACCCAGACTTCTCACATGGCCTGGAAGGTCCAACATCATGCTTGTGACTTCACTTTTAGGTTCTTCCTCTCACTTTCTTTCTGTTCCTTTGAACGTGCAAGCTTGTCCACCCATTTGGGCCATTGTACTCATGGTTCTCTCTGCCCGGAAAGCTTTTCTCCTTGATATTTCACAGTTACTCTCAGGTCAGAGGTCAACTCCTCAGCGCCAGCCCTCGTGGTCACAATTGTTATAACTGGTTTTATTTTCTTCATTGTATTTGCCACTCCCTGAAATGATCTTGTCACCTATTTCCTTGTGTGTTTGTTTTCTGACTCTCCTCTAGTATGGAAATGACGTGAGAGTAGGGATCTTGACCATAGAGTGCGCTGTGTACTTGACACAGGTAGAAACAGCACAAGTATTTACAGAACGAGTGAATAAGTCTTGAGATGAGCACTTGATCCCTGTTACTGAAGAGAGCATTTCAAAGGATGGATAAAATACTCCATGTTGAGCTAGTTGGGACCAAAGTTGTCGGTGGCCTGAGGGAAAGCCAAAATCCCCAGGGAATCCAGAAAACAGATAATCCTCATGTCTGCTCTTCTAACCTAGAGGAAGCTGAGAGGGATTGGACTGCAGATCAGAAGAGGATCAGTTCAAATGTAGGACCGGGACAAACCACTCCTCAGTGCCATTTTACTGTTTCATTATATAAAATAATAAGGTGCATTCCTGGGGTCAAGGAGTAATGTAAATCTTGGGAGTGGTCCCCTGACAGAGGTGCTGGTCTCTGCCATGCAGAATGTTCAAGGAAATTGTGCACAAAGAGGGTAGAAACAAAACCAGTGTTAGCAACTCTCCAGCTGGTCTCTCCTTCCATCCTGCTAAAAGACTGAACAAGCAAGTGAGAACCACCAACACTGTGTGCACACTCAGGAGTACTGGATGGTATACAGATCAGGCAAATCGGTGGAGGGAAAGTCAAAGAGGTGGGAAAAAGAAGTTACCACCTTATTGTTTTAGATCTAACGAGGCTTGGATCTAATAGATCTTATTGAAGTCTTGGATGAAGTTGTTTCCATCAAAAGTTAATATGCTGGGAGCACCTGGGTGGCTCAGTGAGTTAAGCCTCTGTCTTCGGCTCAGGTCATGATCTCAGGATCCTGGGATCAAGCCCCACATCGGGCTCTCTGCTTGGCTTCCTCACCTCTCTCTCTCTGCCTACTTGTGATTTCTCTCTGTCAAAAAAATAAATAAAATCTTAAAAAAAAAAAAGTTAATATGCTGAAAGGACTTTGCATAAACATAGTGACCCAATAGGAAGGACTGCCCATTCCCCACCAATCTCAACTCCTACACTTTTATTTAAGAAGTTGATTATTTAGTTGATTACATTCGCCTTTTATTAACCTGGAATTTAACACACAGACACACAAAAGATTTAATTTGTGTTTTTACAACACTGTCTTCTGTCCCAATACTTTTATTAAATAGGCCATTATTGAGGCGCCTGGGTGGCTCAGTGGGTTAAAGCCTCTGCCTTCGGCTCAGGTCATGATCTTAGGGTCCTAGGATCGAGCCCCGCATCAGGCTCTCTGCTCAGCAGGGAGCCTGCTTCCTCCTCTCTCTCTGCCTGCTTCTCTGCCTACTTGTGATCTCTGTCTGTCAAATAAATAAAATTTAAAAAATCTTTAAATCGTCCATTATTTCTCCACTGATTAGTATACCCCATCTAGCATTATAGATGCTTTCTGAAATAGGTTTGTTTCTAAGCTCTACATTCTGTTTCACTGGTCTAGTTGTCTTTCTATGCATCCATCCTATGTTGTTTTAATCACAATTTATTTGGCTATCTGGTAGGGTGAGCACCCCTTCTTCACCACCTCTCTTTCCTTCTCACTCTTTTTTACCTCTCTTTCCCAAAAATGATGTGTAAATTCTGTGGAAAAAATGTTTGAGGGGCGCCTGGGTGGCTCAGTGGGTTAAGCCTCTGCCTTCAGCTCAGGTCATGATCTCAGGGTCCTGGGATCCAGTCCCACATCGGGCTCTCTGCTCAACAGGGAGCCTGTTTCCTCCTCTCTCTGCCTGCCTTTGATCTCTCTCTCTGTCAAATAAATAAATAAAATCTTTTTAAAAAAAATGTTTGAATGGCACCTAATTTACAGATTAACTCAGGAAACACTGCAATCCTTGCAATACTGAATCTTCCTATCCACGAACATAGTGAAGCGTCACATTGATTGAAGTCCTTTGCCTTTGATCGAGTCTTTATCATTATCTCCATAATGATCTTGTTTACATCCTGAAAAATAAATGAGAAAAACACAAACAACCCACTGAGAAATGGGCAGAGGTTCTGAAGAAAAAATACAAGTGGGAATCTTGTTGTCAAGAAGACACTTCACTTACTGGTAACCAGGGACATCCAAATGAAATAAAAAAATATCATTTTACGCCATATAATCAGTAAACATTAAGTAGTTTAATGTTTATCAAGTGTTAGAAGTGATAGTGAACCTTTAAACTCTACTGATGGACATAAACTGGTATAACCACGGAGGAGTAGAATTTAATATAGTAAAAAATGTTCATACACTAGTACCCAGTAATTTTATTTCTCTCTCTCGAGAAATTCCTGCACAATTTAAAAGATATCATTATTATGAAAAACTTAACAACTGTCTTTAGTAGAGGAATAGTTAAGCTATAGTTTCATTATGTAATGTGAAGCTATTCAGCACCTGAAATGAAGAAAAAACTCAGCTCTCCACCCAAAAACACAATGTGACTAATAAAAACAGGTTGAAAAATGAGATGCTACTTTATAATTTTTATGAACACAAAATAATAGTATATATGTTGTTTATGGGTACATATATAAGTGATAAAAGCACAAAAATTTATAAGGGAATAACAAAAAACATTTTAAGATTTTAGTTGTCTTTATGGAGAAAGAAAGGGAAGAAAGGAGAAATGAGTTGGATTTTTTGGTAAAATTTTATTTGGGGAAAAATATTAAATATGGCAAAAATTATCAGATATGGGTAGTGGTACATATGTATGTTTGAATTATTGCATAATTTGTAAAACATCTTAGATTTCATGCTGATATAATACTAGATATTTAGGTGCAGCAACACAGTAGATTTCTACCTAATTCCATTTTGCATATAAGCACAAAATACTTTTGAATTGTAAATAGATACAAATATTTTCAAGAATGCAGTTATGGTATAAATCAAGGCAAGACTGGACTTGGTTTTATTCAGGGATTTACCAATGTTTTCCCTTATTTTGGAATAACCTCATTATGGCAATGACCTTTGTAATATTTGAATTTACAATACAAAGCATCCGTGTCAGTTCAAATACGTGGATGTTAGGATTCTACATATGGGTACGAGCAAATCACTATTTCATTATGGCATCTAAGATAGGCATTAACATATTGAATTTTGTACTATATCATGATATTAGTTATATCATTTGTAACAATCATAACTATGTAGTGATAATTATTAGAAATTACTTTCATTTTGCCTATATTATTTCACTTGTATAAAGCTCATTTTGCCTAGGTATCATACCTATTTATTTTTAAGATTTATTTATTTATTTGAGAGAGAGAGAGAGAGAATGCGTGTGAAAGGGGCAAGGGCAGAGGGAGAGAGACTCCCAAGCAGACTCTGCACCAAGTGGAGAGCTGGGCACGGGGCTCAATCTCACGACCCTGAGATCACAACCTGAGCTGAAACCAAGGATGGGACGCTCGACCGACTATGCTACCTGGGCGTTCCTCTTTATTGTTAAGAGACTAGGTATGAAAGTAGATGCGAATATCTATGGATTTCCTTGAAGAACAGGGAAGGCGGTCTTAAAGGGCTGGCCTCCTCCTCTGCCTCCCCACTGACCTCCCCACTTACAGGCTCTTCAGGAAATCAAGTCCATTAGGATAGGAAGGGGGCAGGGGCTGGTTTAGGGATATGGTAGGGGATGTGGATTCCCCGAGTCTGGAAAGATAGAGAAATGACAGTTTCTGTAGTGACAGAGACTTGCTTTTTGCTCCCACTTTTAAGTAGCTCTCAAGGTGCCAGAAGTTGGCACGTGGATACTCTAGAGAAGAAGCTTCTGAGGACAGCCCTCAGCCTGTAGGGACTAGCAAAGCCCAGCAGATGGCGCCACCACGATGCTGCGCGCTGATGATCGGCCAATCTAACAAATGGGCACGTGAGGCAATTTAATTTTATTCAAAAAGAAAAAAAAAGAAAAGAAAGAAAGAAAGAAAGAAAGAAAGAAAGAAAGAAAGAAAGAAAGAAAGAAAGAAAGAAAACTTGAAGTCTCATAACTAAGACTGACGAAATTGATTCCCTCTGTTGGGAGTAATGAAAGGATACTGTCCCACAGCATGCGAGAACAGAAAACATTTACTATAGACTGGCACCGTGTTCCTCAGTAATCCTGACCTCAGCATTACCTTTCCCCTTGGGCCTGGCCTACCCATTGCTTGTGGCCAGCTCCCCCTCTTTCTGTTCAAATTCTTCTCCTGTGTCCCCTCTTCATCCCATTCTTAGTGTACCCAAATCTCTGTCTTTGCCCACAGACGGAATCTGGAAAGTCCTTGTTCTTTATCTTCAGTACAAATCGACATTTGTGTGTCTCTCTCCTTTACCAGCATTCCAGACTACTTCTGGGGACCATTGCGCGTACATTAAAGGGTTCGTGAAGGGCCCTCTCTCATTAAAAGTGACTTTATCCAAGAAATAATTTATCCCCGGATGAAATAGTTTATCCCCTAGAATGAAAATTGCTGCAAATTTTTGGGAAGGGCAGTTTACAGAGTAGAGTGTAAAGAAAGCCGTTGGAGAAATAGACCATATTTCTGCGTGGAGAGACTCTCTGTGGTAAGAATGTCAGTTCTTCCTAAATTGATAGCTACACCAGAATAATTTCCAGATGAATCAAATGTTAAACATTTTTTAAAAAATGTATAAAAAACTAAATTGTAATTAATCTGGGTAGCTATGCAAACTCTGAAAGGAGAACACTCTTAATTGTTTTCTAAAAATGGGAAAATTTGGAGAGGGTGTTTGGATAATGGACATCGGAGAGCGTATGTGCTCTGGTGAGTGCTGTGAAGTATGTAAACCTGGTGATTCACAGACCTGTACCCCTGGGGCTAATAATACATTATATGTTAATTTAAAAAATGGGAAAATTTGACTATAAAAGTTAAGGTCATTGTATTTAAGAAAAATCACGCGTGGCTTATGAATATGTAAACTGGACCGGTTTGACACCATCTAATGAAGGGGAAGGTATGCATACCCAGTGATCCAGTCGTTCGGTGAGCACCAGGGCACAGAAATGTACTAGAACGCTCAATGCAGCAGTGTTGGGAATAGCCTGAAACTAGAAATGTCCATCAGCAGTAGGAGGGACAGATTGTGGATCACTTGTGCAATGAGACAGAACGCTATAAAATGAACAAATGACAGCTTAAACATCACAACATAGATTATTTTCACAAACATAATGTTGAATGAAAGAAGCAAGTCATAGAAAAATATGTGTTTATTATTTCACTTATATAAAGCTTAAAGATAAATGAAAGGAAGCTCTCTTGTTTAGAGATACCTACAAAGGTAAAACGATAAGAAATGCATAATAGGAAAAGATACCTTGAGTGGGTTGGAGGAGTTGTGCTCGAGAAGGAGAGGAGGGAAGAGGAGGACTTCTTCAGCTCTGGGAGGTGTTTGTCTTCTTGACCTAGGATATGATGAAAGATGGAGACAGACAGTGGAGTGGTACATCTACAAGCCAAGGAACACCAAGGATGGTCAGCCATCACCAGAAGCTGGGAGAGAGGCATGAAATAGGTTCTCCCTTGAAGCCCTTAGAGGAAGCCAATCCTGCTGACACCCTAATTTCAGACTTCCAGTCTCCAGAACTGTGAATACATTTCTGTGGTTTTAAGCAACCTAGTTTGTGGTAGTTTGTTAGGGCAGGTCAAGAAAACTATCACATTGTATTTTCACATTAAGAATATTTATTGGGGCGCCTGGGTGGCTCAGTGGGTTAAGCTTCTGCCTTCAGCTCAGGTCATGGTCTCAGGGTCCTGGGATGGAGCCCTGCATTGAGCTCTCTGCATTCTCTCTCTCTTTCTGCCTGCCTCTCTGCCTACTTGTGATCTCTCTGTCAAATAAATAAATAAAATCCTTAAAAAAAAAAAAGAACATTTATTAAGGGGCACCTGGTGGCTCAGTCTGTTAAGTGTCTGCCTTCGGCTCAGGTCATGATCTCAGGGTCCTAGGACTAACCTGCGTGAGGCTCCTTGTTTGGTGGGGTGTCTGCTTCTCCCTCTCCCTCTGCCCCTCTCCACCTCTGTGCTCTCTCTCAATCACTTTCTTTCAAATAAATAAAATCTTTTTTTAAAAAAAAGAATATTTATTAAAAGTTTCCAAGAAGTCATATTTGGGGTCTCTAATTTCTTGAATAAGTCACAAAATCTAAAATAAAAAAGTACTCAAACCATCCTACTTTATATATTCTCTGGAAAAGTTACACTCAAAGATAAAATTCAAATATAAAAACGAAAGACCTCCTATTCAGAACAGAAATCTATGCGGCACATCTAGTTGTACCAACAGGTCAAGGATCAATTGTAAATGTCCAAGTACATTAAAAAATAAAGGACACAGTTTGTTCCAAGTTGGCCTGTAAAATTTTCATCCTGACCCTTTGATTCCTTTCCTTACTGGAAATTCTCCAGTGTCTGAAGTGACCCTGCATTTGGCTTCTGGGAAGCCATTCTTATTCATCCCATTTCCCTCCAGAGCAAAGAAGGGCTGACCCAGAAAGACACCTGACCCAGAACATCTCCAGGGTTGAATACTGATGCACACGGATGGTTCCGTGAGAGACCATTTTTGGTTATAAGTCGGCTCTCTGCAGGTTGGGAGAACAGACAGCCTCTGAGTTTACGGAGCAAAAGTGCTCTCAGAAACCTCACTGGGGGGTTGATTTTGTATAAGATACGAGCACATGTGCGGGCGTATTGTCCTTCTTAAGTAAGTTTCACATGATCACGGGATGCCATTAAAAAAGGCGTAAAGGAGCAATACATGAAAAACAGATTTTTTAAAACATTCACAAAGCGCAAGGTGATTTCTCTAGTTCTTTCAAGTTTTCAAGTACCAAAAGAGAGCACAGTAGAGGAAAGATTTCTTCTAGAAAAATCACGAGGTAGGACAGTACAGCGATAAGAGGTTTTGAAGACAAGCTGTGTGCTTTCAGACCTCCGTTCCATTGTTTCTTAGCTTGATGTCATTATGACCCTCTCCAAGCACGAATTTCTTCATCTGTAAAATTAGGCTAAAAATTGCACCTAGGGCAGAGGGTTGCTAGGTAGATTCAATGAGGCAACATATGAGAAGCATTTAGCTCAGAATGTGGCAAATGTTAAGTGCTTAATAAATATTAGTTGCTGAAATAATCATCATCATAATAAGAAAATCTTTCCAGATTTAAACTTGAAGGAGCCATAAAAATTTCCAGTAGAATTGATTATAGAGTAAGCTCCCTAGGAGTCGATGCATTCACCCCATTAAGTTAGGCAGAGAAGGAAAATTTCAGCTTCTTAAGTTGGCTATGCTAGTACTTAACACACTCTATCCGAAAAATAAAATTCACTTCGGTTTTCTGGTGAGTTAGATAAGTGGGTCTGGTTAAGTCATTTCTGCAGAGCCTTCCAAACAGTACAAATTTGTATTTCTAACAACCATTATCAGCCATAAATCAAATACATCTCTAAGACATTCTCTTCCTTTCAATGAGTATTTCTATTATACTGGCTTTTGCCCCTTTCCAAGCAAAACATGACCTTCAGGCTAGTTTGGTGGTCACAGGGTTTTTGTGTTTTGTGTTTTCCCAGCTGTACTCCAAAGGAGCCTTAGATTTGGGTGGCCCTCCTACCAGCTGTTTGCAGTCAGAAGAGGGCAATCCCCATCATCCTAAAGTTTTCTTGGACCAAACTTTCGGGTTTTCCAGCTTTGAAAGAGAAGAAAGACATGATCTTGTTAAACATTCAAAGAAGCTGATGATATTTAAAGCCACCTGTCTGAGCTCCAAAGATTGCAATATAACCTTTATTTTCAATGATATTTGCTATTTTATCGATAAAAGCTATTTACTTACAGGAATCACTTTGTTTTTCCCGATCCATCTGGGGGTCAGAACTTAAACTCAACGGAGTGCTCCCGCTCTGCGGTGGAAATCGGTCCTTATCCCCCGATCCAACCCCGGTACATTTGCGGCTTGTCCAGGAGGTGGCACTGTTGTCTCAAACGCCTGGCTTCCCCTGGGCCCCCAAAAAAGGACCCTGGAAAGAATGGGTTATGGAAAGCAGTCAGAGGTGATAAGGGAAGCAGCGAGGAAAAGTCTAGAAACGGGGAATAATGTCAAAATATGTTTGCATAATTGGCTTCCTCCATCTCCTTTTCTAGGGGCCAATGTGAACATGAAGACCAACAACCAGGATGAGGAGACGCCCTTGCACACGGCCGCTCACTTCGGCCTCTCGGAGCTGGTGGCCTTCTACGTGGAGCACGGGGCCATAGTGGACAGCGTGAACGCCCACATGGAGACCCCGCTGGCTATCGCCACCTACTGGGCCCTCCGCTTTAAAGAGCAGGAGTACAGCAGGGAGCACCACCTCATCTGCCGCATGCTGCTGGACTACAAGGCCGAGGTCAATGCCAGGGATGACGACTTCAAATCACCGCTGCACAAGGCGGCCTGGAACTGTGACCACGTGCTCATGCACATGATGCTGGAGGCGGGTGCGGAAGCCAATCTCATGGATATCAATGGCTGTGCTGCCATCCAGTACGTGCTGAAGGTCACCTCTGTGCGCCCCGCTGCCCAGCCCGAGATCTGCTACCAGCTCCTATTGAACCACGGGGCTGCTCGGATATACCCGCCACAGTTCCACAAGGTGAGGCTTACGAACAAGGGTGCCCAGTGCCGAACCCTGTAGTCAGCAGGGTCCCCAGAGACTCTGAGGATGGCTGGCTCCCTCAACTCTCGTGGTAACTCCAGCTTCTTTGAAACTTGAGTCTCTGTCTAACTCCCTTTGCTTCTCCAGCTGGTCTCAAATGGACACACACGACCCTGGTGACTTGGTTCTGGTCCAGGTTGGTTTGATATCTGGGACGGAGGGGTGCCTGGGTGGCTCAGGTCATGGTCCCAGGGTCCTGGGGTTGAGTCCCTCTCATCTGGCTCCCTGCTCAGCGGGAAGCCTGCTTCTCCTCCCCCTCCCACTCCCTCTCTCTTGCATGCTTTCTTGCTCCATCTCTCTGTCAAAAAAATAAATAAATAAAATCTTAAAAAAGAAAGAAAAATATCTGGGGCTGAGAGCTAAGAATGAGAACAAGAGTTAATTTTGGAGATAACATGTTATCATGGAGATAATTTTCCATGCCTCATGTGAGCCCCAGTGAAGAAAGCCACTTTGAGTCTCCTGCAGAGGCCAATGGTGTCGGATAGGAAAATACTTGCTATCTTTTGAGCAGGATGTGTTTTAAATTACATATGGAATTGTTCTTGCTTTAAATTTTTATCTCCGCCTTGTCATTTATAACTCGTTACATTTATAACTCGTTTCATTCTGGACTTAGCCGAACTACTGTTCATGCCAGGAAAAAAAGAAGCCTGGACTTTGGGGTCAAACTTGGGTCTTGCCACTTGTCCAAGAATTTGACTTTGAACACATTACTTAAGCCTCCAGAGCCTCAGTGTCCTCCCCTGTGAAATGGGTACACTCTGCGCTTATGAGTTTGCAATAATAGGCAGACAAGGTCCTACATTAGAAGGAGATTAATCCTACCAGTAGCACACAGATAGACTCAGAGCTCAAAGGATGGTGCAAACCTTCCTTTGCTCTTCCTCTTGAGTCGCTGTCCGTCCTTGCAGAGTGCCTGCCCTGGCCCCATCTCGCATCTGCAAGTACCTCTCCCTTGGTCTGTGTCCATCTTCTTGCCCCACCCCCTGCATCTCATGAGTTGGACCATCTTCATCACACAACTTCTAGAAGACAATTACTCTGTTTCTACTGTGGCTCACTCCACAAAACATAATTCCACGTGTATTTTCTAAGGCTACCTTCTTTCCAGAGAAAAGGATGGAGAGGGGGGAGGACATGGAGGCATACCTCACTTTATCTGTGAATAATAATAACCTTCTCGCAAGTTTGCTTTGAGGATGCAACAAGATAATATTTGAGAAGTGTTGACCCTGTGCCTGGTGCGTGGCAACCATTAGAGACATGGCAGCCATCACTATTTGCTATGGTTACATGGTTGTTGATTAGTGGAATCAGTGCTCTGGGCCTGGGTTAGCCACAGGGGCCTCTCCGAGCAGGAGAGACAATGTGTGAGACTGCCCAGAGATGAAATGTCATGTTTTAGCCTGAAACTCACTGCTGGTTGACCGTGGATGAAACGGTTCTCTGCGAAAGTAGCTAGAATATCCTTTCCTCTTCCAAACTGTCCCCTTTGAGAGTCAGATTAAGGAAAACAGACCTTCGCAGAGTTTCTGCTCTCCAGTGAGAAGTCTCGCAAATGTGACGAAGGTCCCCAGGTCCTCTCAGAGGTGACGGAGGAGGAGGAGGAGGAGCAGAGGCTTAGTGCTGAGTCCTGGCTTGGCCATTTATGTGTGTTACAATTTCTGAACAAGTGTCTGATACCTCAGATCTTGATTTCCTCATTTAAAAGAAAAATAGGGTGCCTGGGTGGCTCAGTGGGTTGAGCCTCTGCCTTCAGCTCAGGCCATGATCTCAGAGTCCTGGGATCGAGTCCCACATCAGGCTCTCTGCTCAGCAGGGAACCTGCTTCCCCCCTCTCTCTCTGCCTACCTCTCTGCCTACTTGTGATTTCTCTCTCTGTCCGTCAAATAAATAAATAAATAAATAATTTAAAAAAACTTAAAAAATAAAAGTAAAAGTATCAGCTTTTCCAAAGTGTTTCACGAATAAATAGGTAAGATACGTCCATCATTCAGCCCAGTGGTGGCGCTCAACAAAATTGTTTTCCTTCATCTTCCTCCTCTCAAAACGTACGCCTCGTCGGTTGGAGTCTGTCCTCCTCACCTTACTTCGGTGGCACTTCGAGCCCGTGAATTCAGTGTCTCTTTATGTGTTCAAGGACATTATCCAGCGTTAGCGTGTTCTTATTCCGTTATATGTCTGTCCTCTGAGCTCCTCCAGTTTGGCCATATGCTAAAGAGATTTAGGACAGGATTGGCTACTGGTTGATGGCTGGTATTATAAACATTTTTGTTGCTACCCAAAAGACAGTGTGAGGGAACTGGCCCCCTTCCAAAGGAAAACTAAAGAAAAACTATTCAATTTACTATGCAGATGCTTCAGAGTGATTTAGCACAACTACTCCACAGCCCAACTTTCCAAAGAGAAAGTCATCTTTACGACAAGCCAATGACTGACTCATTTATCCAGAAGATAAAGTGGTTTGTTCTCTTGTGGATGGGGAATTCAGTTTCCTTATTTACAAGGAACAAGGTCAGAGCTGAAGATGCTGTCTTCCAAATACAAAGCAAATTTGTAGAGGGTGTATTTCAGTGAAAGCCAATGTATAAATTACATAAAGGGGGGAAAAAAAGAATTATAGGGTCTGCAATTGCTTTCCAGGGTACAAAAGGACATTTGATTTTTTTTTTTCTCTTGGCATAATTCAGAAGGAAGTGACACCCCAGGGAGCCAAGATTGGGTTTTCTTGTAGGGCAAGAAAGACATTTTTCTAAGGGAGGGAAAGGTATGTGAGAGTTTGGGGGAGGTAAGGATGATTTCTGCTGCTGAACAATGCTGCAAATGGAGCCCAGAGTACAAGCAGTGCCTTTGATCATTAAGTACATTTCTGCACACAGATATATCAATATAAAAAGAATTTCTCACCGAAGTGGCTTACAGAGGTGGCACTTGTTTTGGGAGTATGGCAGGGAGATTTATCTTGAATCTGTTTTTTAATTTATGCTTCCAGGTGCCAGATGATGAGGGCAAGTGTCTACAATCCTCTCCAGGTGCCACCACTGTAGAAAGAAATTTTTGTCCGATTGCTCTTCCCTGAAGAGAGAATAGAGACACCAGAGACTCACAGAAAGTGAAATTCATTGGTTATCTTCTCAAAGAAACAGCAGAAATTTCTCTCCCTGAGTCCATAGAAGTCCTTTTTCATTTGATGGTCAAGGTTCCTGGTAGTCAGGGTAGAGTGATGATTTGGAGTTCAATGTCCTGTAAGGATCTCTTTCGTTGTTGTTGCCTAGTAGAATAATCACTGAGGCCTGAAGAAAGTGTGTGCAACTGTCTTAGTTCTGGAAGAAGCCAGAACTGGCTTGCTGGTGAAGAGAGCCAGGAGGCTGTCAGGCTCTTCAGGAAGCCTTTCATGCTGGGAGAACCATCTTCTGTCGGCAGAAAATGCAGTGGTCAGTGTCAGCAAAACCCCATGACAGCACGGGGAGCACTGGACTTTGTGCATCTAAAGACTGCAGGTTAAGAACCACTTAATTTCTTCTTCAGCCGAATGAAAGGTAACAAATTCTCTCCCTGTGACATATGGGAGTACGCCAGGTGCCAACTGAGACCTCAGATGTGAGAAGGAGGCTCCAGAAATATGAATGGATGGTGTTCCCGTATCCATAACTTAGTTTGAGCTGTTTCTGAATGGGGGCTGAGAACAATGTTGCCGAATAAAATATAGGATGCTCAGTTAAACTAAAGCTTAGGTATACAGTCAGTAATTTTTCACATAAATATGTCCCATGCAATATCCGTGACACAGTTATGCTAAAAATTCTATGTTGTCTTTCTGAAGCTCAGATTTAATCTGGCAGTCTATATTATTATTATTATTATTATTTGTTGAATCAGGGAACCCTAGTTGGGAAATAGGTAATGTGTTGCAAGAGGGGAATAACCTCTAGCCGCCTCTCTTCTGTGGTCAAGGTGTTGGCAGGAAGGGGAAGGTAAGGAATATCTGGGGACAATTTACATGTGTTGGGTAGGGGAGCATTTTGTCTTTAAATACGAGTGCAGCTTCCGTGAAGAGTGAGGGTGACTGGGAAACTAGTGTAGAGCAGAGGCCAGTTTTCTGAGGAGCCCCTTAAACCATGGGCAGAGCCTCATTACACGCTTTCTGATTGCTTCATACTTTGTTGTTTTATAATTCCATTATAAGCATACTTTTGATTCAAGCCTTGGATTAATTTCAGCTATCATCTCTCTACTAGTGACTCTTACACGTAAATCTTTATTCTGGATTATCAGCTGATCGCCCATACTTCTCACCACAGATCATCCTTTCAGAAAGGATTTATCTGGAGGTCTTTAGAGAAGGATGTGGGGTTCCCGATGGCTGCTACGTCTATTTTACCAGCAACAGATTTACATTTAAAAGAGAATTCTTTTGAAATTTCAACCAAACTCAACCTCATGTTAAAGAGTGTGGTTTTTTTGGTTTGTTTGTTTGTTTCAAAATATCTGTGCAGTGAGATTTGTGTCCTGAAACTACTAATTTCACTGGCCATTATCTAAAAATTAAAACAAGGTTAATCAGAATATATTTGAAAGAGCACTGAACTCAAATTAGGAAGACGTGGTTCAGTCCTCATGCTACTGGTTACGGTGTGCCTGTCTGGTTTCAGTTTTCTCATCCCCGGATTGGGGGGTGGTGATTAATCCGTAGGGTCTCTTGTAACTCTAGCATTCAATGGTACTGTGATAGTTTATAGCTAGTGTACAAATTAATTACCCTCAGATTTTTGTCTGTCTCTTTCACTTAGAACTCCATAGTGGTCATTCTCATCCCAGCTCTAGAGAAAAGAGCAGCTGCAGTTGCCTTAATTTTCTAAGACCAAAGTGCTGAGAAATTCCCACCCTAAGGGCCAGGTACCAAGATGGTAGTCCTTCTGGCTACACTTTCTGTAGATACGAAAATGTGGACTTTTCAGAGGTCCTTGAGCCATGGGTCTCTGGGTTCAACCTGTCTCCCTACCCACTTAGGGGTTGGTAATATAGGTCTGGTCTTTGTGTGGCGAGGCACGGCTGAAAAGGCCATGGTCAGCAGCTCCACTTTGTGCCCTGTGCCCAGAATAGGCACGTGAATGGCTCCTCTGCGTTAAGCAAGTATTTACATTGTGCTCATTTGGATCCAGCCGCCCTCACTGATGTAGAGCTTAAATACATACCAGTCGTCTGTGATGGCCTCTGCCTGGGCTTAAATATGGGACAGCTGGAAGCAGCTGGCTGCTGGACATGGACTCACGGTGGCTCACGAGAGCTGAGAAATTACCGGGAATTGTGCAAGCTGGTTGTTAAGTGCAGCCATTACGAAAAGTTAAATCAAGGGGCACCTGGGTGGTTCAGTGGGTTAAAGCCTCTGCCTTCGGCTCAGGTCATGTTCTCAGGATCCTGGGATCGAGCCCCACATCGGGCTCTCTGCTCAGCAGGGAGCCTGCTTCCCCTCCTCTCTCTCTGCCTGCCTCTCTCCCTACTTGTGATCTCTGTCTGTCAAATAAATAAATAAAATCTTAAAAAAAAATTAAATCAGATAAACTTACAACAAATAGAGTTTGCTAAAAACAAAGATAATAGACATTTAAAACATTATTTTCTAATTATTTTCTTTGTATTTTTAGTTATTTTCCTCTACATACCTATGCACTTGATGTTACTTGGGTCTGTTACCCGTGCAGTGGAAAGAGTGTATAATGATTTGTTCCCGCCCATCTCTTCCCAACCATGCATTTAGTGACCTCAGGTTGGTAGCTGTGAATCAGCCATGATGGGAGGATTTACACCACAGAAATCAGCAAATGCTATTGATCAGACTTTGATTTATTGCTTTGCTGATGTCTACACCTAAGAAATTAGTGGTGAGAATGTTACTAACACAGATTAAACTTGAAAGTATATAGTATCGGTAGCTCTGACATTATAAATAGCACAAAAAAATGGGGAAATATGATCCCAGTATTCAAAAACTATAACATTTCAATAAAAAAGTAACTCATATTATTGATGAATGAGTGAAGTTCCAATATAGGTCTTCATTGTTTCTCATTTGTGAAACAGTTACTCTTTTGTGTAATAAAATTACCAACCAACGTTCATTTAACAACCACATGTATTCTTCATTTGCAGACATAGATTTTGGCTATGAATGCAATCTTACATCCATACAAAATTGATACAAAAATCAGTGAAAGCATTCTGAGAGAACCAATTAACTCTGCAAAATAGGAAATAAAAAGTACTGGTTATTTTATTATTCACAAAATGTGGGCTTCACATTCTTTATATTAGTAAAAATTTGTATCGCATTTATGTACATATATACACACAGTTGTTTCTCTTCCAGAAGACCTGTTATTGAACATATTTTTGCACGCCACTGACTCAAACCTCAGTTTCAGTAGGACTCCCTTATTACTTCTTGAGACCCTCTGATTGTCCCATTGGCTGGGCTGACACGGTCCTCTACTGAGACCAGGCGTCCTGCTTTGACACTGTGCTCCAGTATATTACAAATCTTTCTTTCCTGATAACCCCACTCTGATGACTCTGCTTCATCTGACCACGTTTTGTTGCTCCTGATTCCTGCTGGGTCTGGGCCATTGCAGCTGGGTTTTGATGTGTTGTATTAGAGGAGAGCTGCCTTCTCCTTTGTCTTATGCATTTGTAAGAGAAGTTCTGCTAAAAGGAAACCCCCACCCACCTCTGTCCCCAACCTTATCTTATTTCACTTGACCTACTGATGAGTTGGGTAGAAGAACTGAACTTGCTCGCTTAACTGTGTGCCTAGAGAAAACCTGAATTCTTGGTTCTTCTGTGGAGTAAGAATCAGGGAACAACTCTTTACACCAGGCAGAGGCCCATAGTTTGGGGATGCAAATTTAATCTTGGGGTAGACTACTAGGAAGTTTGATGTGGTCCCATAATTCAAAATCTTCTATGTAATTAGTATTATGAGTAATAAAAATGACATTGTGATCTCATCTCATTTTTAAATAAGTTCTAAACTCAGGAGGGAAAGTCATTTATTGGGTCTCTAAAACCCTGTATGCTGTGACACCAAAGTCTTAAAGATGAGGATGGGTCAGGCCTAGTTACAACTGTGCATCTGTTCTCTATCGGTCTCTCATAGTCTGAGCCCTCCCTGTTTGAATCCACCCAACTCCTGGTAAGCTGGCCTTCTAATCAGATCTGGTGGTTTCTAATCTCTCTTCCTCTCCGTCATTCTTATGGCTCTGGTGATAAGCCACCTCCCAGTGCTCTCCTCGCTTGATGTTTTTCATTCTGATAGGCCCAATTTCCTTTTGGCTTTTGGAGTCATAGGGACCTGAATTTGAATCCCAGCCCCATCATTTATTAGCTAAATAACCTTGGGTTTAAACTTTCTCCGTCTTAGATTTTAAATCTGTAAAATGGGTGTAAGTATAGAACTAACCTCATAGGGTTGTTTGAAGATCAAGCAAGGCAGATACGCAAAGATTTAACATAGTCCCTGACACATAACAAGTATGCAAAAAATGGTAGCTGTAACTTTTTTCTTTCCCTTTCTCTCCTGCCTGTTAGGCTTCCCAGGCTTATTTATTTATTTATTTGACAGAGAGATCACAAGTAGGCAGAGAGACAGGCAGAGAGAGAGGAGGGGAAGCAGGCTCCCTGCTGAGCAGAGAGGCCAATGTGGGGCTCAGTCCCAGGACCCTGAGATCATGACCTGAGTCGAAGGCAAAGGCTTAACCCCCTGAGCCACCCAGGCGCCCCTTCCAGGCTTGAGACCAGCGTCCTCTACCATTTCCCTTTATTCCCATTTAGAGTATTACTGAGCGGTATGGCATTAGCCAGCACATCCTTTAATGGTGCCCAAGTCTCCACCTCCATCTTGGCCTGCTCAGTGGAGCATTATAGCGCACATTTTTGACCGACAGTAAGACTTTACCTGTGACATACGCTCCTGCCCTTGATCTGACCTTGCCTGAATTAGCACGGCCTCCCCGTTTCCTCATTCCCGTCAGTGGCTCCCCTATGTGTCCTTGTTCTCAGACTCGAAAGCCGCATTCTTTACTCCCCAGCTGATGATCACTGAGCCGTCCTCACGCTTTCTCAGAGCTCCGGTTGTCCTGCATTCTCGCGACTGGCCGGGAAGCTAGCTGCGAAGCGGTTTGGCGCTCTCCCACTCAGTCTCCTCGCTGCCCGCTGCCTTTCACATCCTTGTTTTCTCCTCTGTGCTTTTGCTCATGATGCTCAAGGGACACTTGATGATCTTTAAGCCAGTCTCTTATTATTTACCGACTTACACTGCTCGCTCTTTGAAAGATGTATGTGTTTTCTCTTCAACTAGGTTGTAAACCCCTTGAAGGCAGGAAACAGGTCTTAAACATCTCAGAATTACAGTCACAGGGCTAAACACTGTGCTCGATAAAGGCCTCCTAATGGAATGAATTGGTTGACTCTAAGCCTCTCTTGTTAAGAACACGTAACAGTGTCCTCCTGCCTGCTAAGCCAGTCCCGAGCTCTTCAGACTGGCGTCGCAGGGGGACCGTCCGCTGGTTCCAGTCCCACATGCCCCTAACATCAGCTCTTTCCTGACGTGGGCCTTCCTTTCAGGTGACACCCCACGCACATGTGCAGACACACACACACACATACGCACACTGAACTGGGCATTGGAATGATAATCTTTCCATCTCAGTTTTGCCTGGGGCCTCAAGACGGTAGGTTCTGAACAGCCTGCATTGGAAAAAAAAAAACAATGCTGGATCACTTGTGATGTACGCAGAAAGGAGTTGGGGAAACCCAGTGTTGTGACCCTTTGCCCAACGACAATGGGGCTGAGCGTGGCAAGGACTGGGAGTCAGGAAGAACTCTTTGAAGAAGGTAGTTTCAGTGCAAAGGCATGTTTCCCTTCCAATGGCAAGGGGGGCTTTCTCCTCCTCTCACGTCCAGGGAGGGGGCTTGAAGAGGACTCCACAGAGAGCTTGATAGATGTTTTCTGGAGTTCCAAGGGGAAAATGGAACCAATGATAAGAAAATTTAAAGGCAAAAGTCTTTGGCTGGTTTGGGTGGTCTGTGACAAAGGAAAGGCCGGTAAATTCGGAGTCAAGAGTACTTTTGCGGCAGGTTCCCTGTGGACCAGTTTTGGGGAATGTTGCAGAACCATCTGGGTCCCTTTGACATGATAACGGGCCACACTCAGGGGTACTTCTGGAGATGGGTCAGTTTGGCAGAAAGAAGCCAGAGGTGTTCCGGTGGACACAGAAGCTGGTGGGAAGGGGCGAGGATTGCAGGGTAGAATGAGTCTTTCATCAGACTCCCCCTTCTTGGTTAGCTTCTCTTTTTTCACTTGTTCCTGAACGTTGAAGGAAGTTAGTGTGATTTTATTAATCCTCCCACCTACGCTGGGACTAGCAATGTGTTTGAAGACTCAAAGGCATGAGGCTTCCTGAAATCATTTCAGGGTTCCAAGGAGCCTAAGGGATCCGTAAGTTCTCGAAGTCTCTGTGAGAATGAATGAATCATGGATGTGCCTAGAACAAATAATGCTGTATGCTTCCTCGGCAGGTGATACGGGCTTGCCATTCTTGTCCCAAAGCAATCGAAGTTGTCGTCAACGCCTACGAACACATCAGGTGGAACGTGAAGTGGAAAAGAGCTATCCCCGATGATGACCTGGAGGTAAAGAATCCACGTGATTTCTGTGGTTTTCACCATAAAATAGTTTAAGACTGCAGTAGTAGGGCAGAAAATTCTAATTAAAAAACTGGTCTTGAGAATGTTTTTAAGACCTACTCAAATGCTGGGGCACCTGAGTGGTTCAGCAGGTTAAAGCTTCTGCCTTCGGCTCAGGTCATGATCTCAGGTCCTGTGTTCGAGCCTCGCATTGGGCTTTCTGCTTGGCAGAGAGCTTGCATCCCTTCCTCTCTCTGCCTGCTCTCTGCCTACTTGTAATCTCACTCTGTCAAATAAATAAATAAAATCTTAAAAAAAAAAAAAAGACCTACTCAAATGCAGCAAGACAAATGGTTATAAAACATGGGTGCGAAATGAGCGCCTAGTGGCCCAGTCGGTTAAGCATCTGCCTTCTACTCAGGTCATGATCCCAGGGTCCTGGGATCAAGTCCGACATCAGGCCCTCCTGCTTGGCAGGAAGTCTGCTTCTCCTTCTCCCTCTGTGTGTTCTCTCTCTTGCTCTGTATTTCTCTCAAATAAATAAATAAAATCTTTAGAAAGAACACAGATGTGAGAATAAATAGATGCATCATGTTTGCAGCATTTGGGAATATCTTGAGGATTTCTCCATTTAAGTGCAAGTTGAACATTTGTATAAAGGTGACAGTTTTACTTTCTCCTCAGTAATTTAGATAATTTCATAATAAGAATAATAATAGTAATATTTGAGGTTTATATTGTTACCAGAAGATAAGTCTTTCATGTAGATTATTTTATTTGCTTTTTTGAAAAGATGTATTTATTTATTTTAGAGAAAAAGAGAGAGAAGAATGAGCAGGAGGGACAGAGGGAGAGGGAATCTCAAGCAGATGCCACACTGAGCATAGAGCCCCACGAGGGGATCAATTTCACGACCCTGAGATCATGACCTGAGCCAAACAAGAGTCAGATGCTTAACCTACTGGGCCACCCAAATGCCCCCATTCCATTCACTTTTGGTTACCTTGAAGACTTTAAATACATTAAAAATCCTTAATGAGTCATGCAGAAAACTATTGACAAAGCTGAGTTAGGACTCTGCAAACCGACTTTGCTGCCTTGGTCAACCAGACCTTCCACCGCATCCTCGGTGTTAGCAGTCGCAGGCTGTCTCCAGCATGCGTGGAGAGGTACCAGGCACAGAATGCAAAGTTCATCAGGCTCAGAGCCTGATGGCTTAGGTGCAATCGTACTCTGCTACTTTGGAACTATCTGACCCTTAAAAAGTTACTTATAATCTGCATCAGCATCATTAATAGAATAAATATCTGAATGTGTGGGCTACATAAGGCATATAAATGGTGGACAGTAGTATTTTTTTTTTAAGATTTTATTTATTTACTTGGCAGAGAGAGACACAGGGAGAGAGGGAACACAAGCAGGGGGAGCGGGAGAGGGAGAAGCAGGCTTCCTGCGGAGCAGGGAGTCGGATGCGGGGCTCCATCCCAGGACCCTGGGATCACGACCCGAGCCGAAGGCAGACGTTTAACCACTGAGCCGCCAAGGTGTACAGTAGTATGGTGATTAATTTCCAATTGCAGTTTTGATATATGCTGGCCCAGACAGTTCACATGAGTATCTTTTATCTCATTTCCCGGTTCTGAGTTGCAGCATGTTACGTACGTCCCCTCGTCTCCCTTTCCTCCTCCCATATCACGATCTCAGCCCCCGTCTCAATTTCATATTTAATTTCGTCTCACTGTCAGAGACCCTAAAAAGTTGCCACTGCGTGTAAAGTAGGGACTAAACGCGTCATTGTTGATTTCTTTAGATGTAAACCCTGGGGCTTTCCTGCCTCTAACCCGTCTTGCCTTCCTTTACAGAGATACTGGGATTTTTACCACTCGCTCTTCACTGTGTGCAGTAACTCTCCAAGGACTCTCATGCATTTATCGAGATGCGCCATTCGAAGAACGCTGCACAACAGATGTCACCGAGCAATTCCTTTGCTTTCCCTCCCATTGTCATTGAAAAAGTACTTGCTTTTAGAGCCAGAGGGAATCATTTATTAAGCCTTATGAGACAGAAGTTCCCAATCCTAGCTATTTAAGTGGACTCACCGGGTAGACACAGTTTGCATAAATAAAATGGTACTTGGGTTGATTATAACACTTCAGGGATTTCAAAACACTTGACAGACTCTGTGTCATTAATTCTGGGATATCACGGTGAGGGGAAATAAACAAGGAGTAAAGTTAAGGAATTCTCAAAGACAAGAATGTATCCAGAAGGTACTGAGAGCAGTGATAACTAATGTGTATGGTGTTTTTACTTGGTGCCTGATATATTTTTATAAAATTTTTCATATATCATCTCATTTGAAATGGGACCCAGTTTTTCTTACAACCAATCTCATTCTCCCCCTTATCAGTGGTAGGTTTATATTACGGTTCAGTTGGCAAAATCATAGGCTTTGTGATTGGCCTCGTAATCTCAGTGGCTTCCCCCAACCCCCACCCCCGCGCC
This sequence comes from Mustela putorius furo, assembly GCF_011764305.1. Classification (NCBI taxonomy): domain Eukaryota; kingdom Metazoa; phylum Chordata; class Mammalia; order Carnivora; family Mustelidae; genus Mustela; species Mustela putorius. Next base: position 38,353,329 of record NW_025421998.1, read on the forward strand.
ACCACTTAGTTATCACTTAGCAGAGATTATGGTCACTAATTTTGCAAACTCCTGTCCCCACTTTAAGCTCTTTATAACTTACTTTTGGTGAAGAGAGCATATAAGCCTCGTCAAAACAAGGAGATCTTTGAGTTAAAGCAGAAACCAAAATTGAAGACCTATCCACTTACTTGTCAAAAAACAGACATTTCAACATATGCTCATTGAGCCAGAAGCTGGAGATGCGATGAGGACTCTCCAGCGAGGACTCCTGGTCTCCAGAATCTCACCGTTCAGCAGAGGATCCGGACATAAAAGCAGGAAACTGCAATGTCAAATGTCAGGGGCAACAGTACAGGGTGCAGACTCATTTTTAGTGCTTGTGTTTAGGTCATGTTTCTGACCTGAAGTGTGAGTCTCCTTTTAAGCATGAATATAAAAGATTGAAGGCATTGTGTGACATAGAGGGAAGTCCCGCTGCTGTTAGTATAAACGTATTCACTTTCCGTTTCTCTGAACATCCAGAAAACTCTTTCTTTTAGTAGGATTTCCTGTTTAGTACCGTCCTTGGGAAAAAATATTGCACACTCTGTGGCTCCCATGTACACAACCATGAAGTTCAGTAAGACGTGTACAAGGAAGGAGTGTGAAGGGAAGAACTTCAGTTGGTGACTTGGTCTCGTTGTGTAATAGACTGACATTTCAGAGTATTTTAGCTGGAAGATAAGGAGCACTTCACTAGAGATGGCTGGCTCCCGATAGAGCAAATAGAAAAGACTTTTTGAAAATGGTTGAAGTTTGAGACACTTGGAAAGATAAGTGTGTCAATCAGGCTTGTTAGTTAGTGGTTTGCAGAAAGTGAAATGTAGTTGATTAACCTCTGGACCTCAGGGTTTATGAGGCCAATTTCGTTTTGTGTATTTGTTCTTGCTAATCACTTTTAGGTAAGCTCATTGCCTCCTAGCATCGCTTTTTTAGAACTTAGAGCGGTAGTAATTAAGCACAAACCAATCCGTTTGCCAGTGATGAGCAGGTTTCTTTTATTTGTGTGGTTCTTCATCTTTTTTTGTTTTCTCCTTTTCTTTTGAAAGAGAGATAGAAAGAGAGCACAGAGGGAGAGGGGGAAGCAAGCTCCCCGCTGAGCAGAGAGACCAATGCGGGGCTCAATCCCAGGACCCTGAGATCATGACCTGAGCCGAAGGCAGACACTTAACCCACTGAGCCACCCAGGTATTCCATGGTTTCATCTTAGTTAACTTTAGATGCTTGAGTTTTGAGTAGAGATGTTACCAAATATTGCAACAGCCAACCTAGACTGTGCTTCCAAACCCGGATTCTTACACATCCTGTGAGCTGTAGGAGAAACCATGGGCACATACAACAATGTTTCTGTTTTTCTTCAGTCTTACTCAGATATTTTGAAGCTAATTTGTACTAAAACAAGATTTATATTGTGGAATAGGATGCTGAATTTGTATAAACTAATCATATAAAAACACTGATCCTTCCAAAAAAATAGATTGTTTGCAGCAAGTGGTATTGGAACACATCCTAGAATGCTGGGCGGGGCGCCTGTTGCCCTCGCCTTCAAGAATATTCTGGCTGAAAAATTGGTGATGCACTGTCATTGTCAATAAAACGCTGAAGACAAATGAGGGGGGGGGGGTCCCTGCTTTAGGAGATGTTTCTCAATCTGCTTGCTTGTGCTTAAACACTTTGTGTTAATTAGCACATAATACGTGCCTACTTGTTTTGAATTGTTTACTCATACATTTGAAGTTATTTCTCTTTATCTCTGAACTTTTACTTAGAGGACTTAAATAAAGCTCTTGTTTCCTTTCATCTCTGGGAGTTGTTTATCTACCGATAAGACCTCCAATCGACTTCAGCAAGACGTCTCTGAAGAGCTCTCCATGTTTCCTTGCGGTCTTCAACGTTTAGAAAGAAAAGGAGAATGAGGAAATGAGCCTGTAAATGAATAATATTTTCAAAAGAAAGAGTAAACACAAATAAAAGGCAGGCTGTAGGAACAAGAGTGTTTTGTTTTGTTTTTTTTTAAAGATGTATTTCTTTGATATAGAGAGAGCAAGCGGGCCCCTGTGAGCAGAGGAGGGGGAGGGACGGAGGGAGAGAGGAAGACAGAGGGGGAAAGGCAGACTCCCTGGGACCTTGGAGCCCAGCTTCAAGGCTTGACCTCAGACGCTGAGATCATGACCTGAGCCGAAATCAAGAGTCAGATGCTCAACCGAGGGAGCCACCCAGGTGCCCCAGGGAAAAAAAGCACGTTTTAATAATAATAAAGAAATGCTACCACAATCATTCTCTCCTGCCTGCCTCCATCTCTGCCCTCCTGGTCCTTTCATTCCTCTTCATTCTCTCCATTCACACAACCCCAGGTGACAGCAACAGAGGAAATGATGTCCTCATGCTGCCTTTGTAACTTTCTGTAAATAGTCATTTAGTGGCCTGAAAAAACAAACCTCTTCTCTTTTGTGAGTTACATGTGAGGAAAGATCTTCAGTGTGAGGGAGGACCACCTAGCCAGCTTTCTCCCCTTCTCGGGATCTAGACACACTCGTGTTCTATTTCTTAATCATGTAGTGTTACATTGCCACTTTGTCCTTCTATCCTGAACCCAGAGGCTTCTAATAAAAAACACAGCAGTCGAAAACTGATTGTACAGATAAGAAAAGTAACAAACCACTTGCAGCAGGTTATCAATGTTGGAAAGAACAGCTGAGCCTCATGGTTTTGTTACTCCCCTGATTGTGAGGAACTTAAGAACTTTTAAATTGGCGCACTTCCTAAACTTTAAGAAAAGCTGTCCGAATTATTCACTCATTTTCCTTGAAACACAGATACTGTGGCTGGTGTCTGGAAGAAATTCATTGTCACTCCCCTCAGAGAATAAACAGATGCATTATGGTTAGATGTTAAGAGTTTTGGCTCTGGTACCTATCTACCTGGGTTCATTTTCTGACTTCCAACCTTTTTTTCTTTTTTTAAAAATTTTATTTATTTATTTTACAGGCAGAGATCACAAGTAGGCAGAGAGACAGGCAGAGGGAGAGAGGATGAAGCAGACTCCCCGCGGAGCAGAGCCCGATGTGGGGCTTGATCCCAGGACCCTGAGATCATGACCTGAGCCGAAGGCAGAGATTTTAACCCACTGAGCCCCCCAACTTCCAACCTTATCTGATCCATTTTCTAGGAAAAACAATGCACTTCGTCCATGACTCAGTTTCCTCAATAATAAAATGGGAATAATGATGGTATCTATGTCATAAAAATTTTGCATGATTATCCTGAGGTGTAGAGGAGGGAAAAGTTTTCTTTGACTCTCTTAGGATCCCAGCTTGGGTCTGAAAATTAAACTGACAAAGATCCTAGGAGAAAAGCATACAAGTTCTACATGCCACAGAATCTTCATAAGGAAATGAGGATCTGGAGAAACAGAACTGAGTATTTTTATGTTAAATTTGATTAAGAGTGGGCAGTTGTGTAGAAGATATGATGGATCCTTAAGGAGTATGAGGGGAAGCTTAGCAAGTCTTGTTTGTTAGGATTCTTCTCTGATGTTCCTTTGTCTTAAGAGCTAAAGATGCCTCTTTCCTCCAGGTGCAGGGAGGGCACCTCCCGCGGGAGGGTTTTATGACCTGTTTCAGGGGAGAAGATGTGGGGAAATCAGAACGACCTTTTTGCTTCTGCTGTTTTCTCAAAGTCCTTCCGCTTAAAGTGTTCAATATGCCAAGATACCACACTTTGGGGTAGCATGTCCTAAAATCCCATCAGAGGATTAAATTGCAGTAAGTCACTTAGAACAGTAAAAATTTTCTTATTATCATTGTCCGTGTTACTTTCATAATTATTATTATTAAGGGAGAGTTTTCTACCAGTAGGGTGATGTATTCGCAGAGTGAAGCTATAGCCAAAGGTGATACGTGGTAGATTTTTGCTCGCATTGGCAAATATTTATTGATCTCTGACCATGCAGTAGGCTCTTGGCTCGGGGCTGGAATCAATGGGGGAAACAAGACAAACCAGGTCCCTGATCTTCTTGGGCTTTTTGAGGTGGGAGATGAAGGTTGAAATAACATGAATTTGGATGATTAGCAAACATGTGAATTAATTTTCCCTTTTGCAAATGAGTTGCAAGGATACAATAACTCCTTTTACTATTTCATAAAGGCTGAGGAATCACTTGAAATGTGTCTGTCACGGGGACAGAATTTTCATCTTTCCCTCTTCAAAGAGAGAAAGAGTAGAGGTTAGCTTTGTAGCAGAGGAAATGTAGACTAGCAATGAGATGCCTAGAGGTGGGGTTATTGCCCATCAGAATGAATGAACAGGGAGGGCTGAAGAATTTCATTAAATTATTCTTTCACTTTCAAGAATTTTTTCGGCAGTACTAAGTGTGTGATTCTGCAAAGGAAGTGGAATGGGGGTGTCGTTTGATGACCATTCACTCCAAGATTCAGTATCAGTGACACCATGCTTTTGTTTGTCTTTACTAAGAAGAATAAAAAATATACTTTTTTAAAAAAAATAGGTACTATTTAATTGAGCTAGTTTCCTGTCAGCCTGCTGTAAAATGATTAGAAATGGTTTTCAAAACCTGTATTTTAGTGATAAATTGCCTTTTTCGTATTTTTGATCATACCTCTCACCAAGGCAAAGCAATATGTGAAATAAGAAAAACTCTCATTCAAGAAACAGTTGCTTTCTTTCCTTTTCTTTTTCTCCCTCTCTTCTCTCTCTCTCTTTCTCTCTCTTTTTAGCAACACTAAGTGGGTTAAGTGTGCTTAGAATTCTTTAGTAATTGGTTTTCTCAGATTATAGGTGTGCCTCAATGATAGTGGATAACAGTTATGCAAATATATGCTAATCCAGCCAAGGAAATAAAATAATGTTGCCACCTTGTACTTCCTAAGTTAAAGACGCTGGCGGATTAGTTCTTAGTGCTTACTGAGCATCTTCATGACAAAGCAGAACAGTCATGGGGAGTTTAAGGATGTCTTTGAAGTTGAAGTTAGGTACCAGGGACCTTCTCAGGGTCCAGGAGTCCAGACACTATCCTGAGTCACAAGGGATGATGTTTCCTCACTATCCCATTCCAGACTGGGGGGAACCTAAAAACCAGTGTCTCATTGACAAAAGCTGGGAACCAATGGAGATCACCATCAACTCAATTCAGAGAGCAAGACATGCAAACTGAGCGACCCCTCTAAGCACACGTCTAGGTCCTGACAGAAGGACTTCCATGGGCTGCATCAGCTGAACTCCTGCCCCCTGGCTTCCTCCTGGGTTCAGTCAGTGCCAAGACACACTGAAGCCTGAAGGGCAAGAGGAGATGAAGATTGGAATCCTTCCGGCCTCCCACCCTGCGGGGCCTCCTCTAGATGGCAGCGGAAGTCCTTTCACTAGACAGAGCTCCCGTGAGGAGCACTTCTCTTCAGCTACTCTCTTCCCTGGGTGATAGGAACTGTTTCCTCTACTTGTTCCTTCCCACCTAGGGGTAGCGGAGGCTCCCTCCTGTTGTTTGTGTCCCTGGTGCTTTCCTATTCTTGGTTCCCCACATTTCTGTAAATCGTACTTGCCGAAATTCTCTTCCATCACCCCTATGGGGCATACAATTCATTTCCTCTAGGGATGATGACAGATGCACCAGCACACATAAGACTGTGACAAGCCACCACAAGGCGAGAGCCTGGCTGGTGGTCCAGATGCTAAGTCCCAGCAGCCTTGAGGGAAGACAGGTCACTGTGACCAAACGTCAGGCAGGGCCACTTGAGCTCTGACGTGAAGAAGGGTAAGGTTGGGGCAGTAATGTGAGTAGGAGCTGGTCCGTAGAGCGGGTGGCCATTAAGGTAAGTCAGCAGCCTCAGGGAAGGGTTAGGGCTGGGATAATGACAGATATGCACTATCACCAATTAGACAACCTTGATGGAAGAGAAGGTAACTATTCGTTGTACAGAGTGGAGGATGAGGCTGACAGGGCTGGGTGGATCAAATTATGAAGTCTCCTAAACCACGGGGAAGCTCTGTGGGGAACCAATGGAGTATTATTATCATAATTGCTTTTTCCAACCTCATAACTTCTATGGTAGTAAAAATTATGATTCAACTATGGAACATTTATATGGTATCTTATAATGTTCAGAGAGCCTTCATACAATTCTGAAGATTAAGACGTGAAAAAAGTCTAAACATGACATTAATTAACCCTCTTCTTCTTATGTAAACCACTCCAATCATATGGAATTATTTACTCAAGCAAAGAAATGACTATATAGCTTGCATTTTTTAAAGCATTTTATTTATTTATTTGAGAGAGAGAGAGAGCACAAGGCAGGAGGAGGAGCAGAGGGAGAAGGAGAGGAGACTTCTGGCTGAGCAGGGAGCCCTGTGCGGGCCGGATCCCAGGACCTTGTGATCATGACCTGAGCCGAAGGCAGACGCTTAACCAACTGAGCCACCCAGGTGCCCTAAACCTTTCTTTCTTTCTTTCTTTTTAATATCAAAAGCTAAAGAATGTGTGTGTGTGTGTGTGTGTGTGTGTGTGTTTTAATTGCACAAGGGGGAAAAAAGGAAATCTTCCTTCCAAGACATGAGAGGATAAAGGAACAAAGACAAAATTGGAAGTTCTAGGAGTGCATATAATTCTCACCATGGCTGTGTTCAAATGATAAATTATTTGCAGAAGCACTGACATGATTACGGTCCTTCAGGGGCCCCAGAACTCCCAACACTGCTGAAGTCTGCGCAACACTGAGAGACCCCTTACGATCATCCACCAGGAGAAGCTTACGCAGCCACAAATGGTTTCTAAATAACATTTGGGTTGTTTCACAATAAAGATAACTACAAAGAACCTGCAGTGTTTGCTCCCATTTGTAAGCAACGCAGGGCCGCCCCGGGGCCAAATACGGATTTTGGAATTCTGCCGTTTGGGATTTCAATCTGGATCGTGCCACTTAATATCTATGTGAATTTAAGTCAGTTTCTTAACCCAAGTGTCAACTTCGTTACTTGGGTGGAAGAGATGAACTAACTATCTGATTTACAAGGCTTTTTGGGGAACTAAATGAAATGATGAATGCAAATCATCTATGGCGGGGGTGGGGGGCTGTATGTAGTTGAACCCTAGTGAGTGCTCTGCGGGTCCGATGGGCGTGTATGGAGGGCAGGGCATGATGCAGAATATGCTGGAGGACATACAGTTTCCAAGACATTCATGTGCACAGGTTGGAGAAGTGCCTTGTGGTTTTTGTTGCATTTTAGTTAACTATGACGATCTTCCTGTGATACAAGCTCTCTAGTGGCAAGCTGATCCAAGCCCATTGGATTTTGGTTTTCTGCTCTTTGTAGCTTGACCTGAAGAGGGCAGTGTAGAGCTTTCTCCCTGCCAGGAATCATCTGTGCGCTACTAACTCACAGCTTGCTCTCCCTTGTAAAATCTGTGGCAACTTTCATTAATCTTCCCGTTACAGTTCCAGATAAATCTGCTCTGGTCTTCACTGGAAATCAGGAAGAGATCTTAGAACCACAGGTCTCTGTCCTCTGGTTACATAATTTAGAAGAAAAAATATTGCGCTTCATTTCTCTGTGTAGCACTGAGATAGACAACTTCATTAGTAATTTCATTCATTTCATGTCCCTTCTTTCTGTCCTACTTCCCTCTCTCTTTCTCCCCCTGACTCCCAGTTCCTCCCTTCTTCTCCCTTACCTGTCTCTTGTGTTCTTGCTTGGGTGTGTTTCTGGGCGTCTGTTTGCTTGGCCAGGATCTCAGTGTGAGCCCTGCAGAGCCTGTGCTGGTGTGTTCCTGGGACACACTTCAACAACTGTGTGTCTTCTGCGAAAAGGGCATTTCAGCCATCCAGAAACTGGGAACTCGTGTGCTTCTTTTTCCCTCTCTAATTTCTTGATTCTATGTTCTCGGGCTGAAAGCCACCACCGTGGAAGAGCTGATTTCCTTTTTAGCCTTAGATTACAGGTACGAGATTGGGACCGAGGCAGAAAAACAACCACCGAAGAAGCAGCGGAGAAAAGCTTTCCAGACGAGGCCTACAGCTTCCGTCTGCCTACCCTGACCCCTTCAGGGAAGGGCCTGGTCGTCCCACTTGGGTACTTAGGGTCCCATACGTGGAATAGTTCAACAAGGCCACCAGAAAGGTCCCAGAGGCGCTCCCTTTTGGAAAAGCATGAAAGAATAGAGGTTATCCTGGGATAACCTCGCAGAATAGCCAGCCACACAGACGAACAAGGGGAGTCAGCCCTGTGACTCCTAGATGCCACACAAGCCAGAAAACTATAGTCACATACAGATGTGGCAAATGGCTGTGAGTGGAATGCACACAGCTCTCTAGTCAATGACATGCCATCGGTATGCGTGGCAGTCCACAGAAGGAGATGGGGCATGTGTAGACCCTGAGCACATCCAAAGAAATCACATAGACTGATCCTCTTGCAGTGTGTTGATATTTGTGTTGGTTTTCAACAGTCCTTAAATATCTTTCTGGCCTTGGGCTGATGGGCTCGTTTAACTTGAACTCCCTCCATGTGGGTAGTCTGCCTTTCTTCCTCCCCCCTCCCTCGCTCCTTCTGTCCTCTCTCTCTTTTTTTTTTCTTTTCTTTCTTTTTTTTGTGGGAAGAAACATATAATTCATTCAACAAATATTTGTTGAACCAGTGCTGAGTATTTAAAAGTGAATAATGGAGTGCCTGGGTGGCTCAGTGAGCTGAGTGTCTACCTTTGGCTCAGGTCATGATCCCGGGGTGCTGGGATTGAGCCCCACATCGGGCTCCATGCTCAGTGGGGAGCTTCCCTCTCCCTCTCCTTCTGCCTACCACTCTACCTGCTTGTGCTCTCTTTCTCTGTCAAATAAATAAATAAGATTTTTTTTAAATTAAAACATAAAATAAAATATTTTTTTAAAAGGTGAATGATGGCAGACGAAGTCCCAGCCTACATGGGGCACTGATAAGGCAATGGTTCTCACTCTGGTCTACACATTAGGACATTTGGGTTGCTTCAAGAAATATTAGCACCCGCCCTCAACTTATTCTCTTAAAAGCTTTAATAAGCTCATCATATCATGTTAAAAATGTCTGTCTGTCTGCGTATCTGTCTCTACAAACAGTTTGGAAGGAACTGTAATCGCTTCAGTTTTTTTTTTCCTTTTTTTTTTTTTTTTTAAGATTTTATTTATTTGACGGAGATCACAGGTAGACAGAGAGGCAGGCAGAGAGAGAGAGGAGGAAGCAGGCTCCCCACTGAGCAGAGAACCCGATGCGGGGCTCGATCCCAGGACCCTGGGATCATGAACTGAGCCAAAGGCAGAGGCTTTAACCCACTGAGCCACCCAGGCGTCCCCCCCCCTTTTTTAATGAAGGTAAAATTTACACACAGCAAAATACATAACTTTTAAATATTTAATTGGACAAAGTTATACAAACACATATCCTGTGTGATCAGCACTTTAATGAAGATAAAGAACACACCTGTTATGCCAGAATGTTTCTTTCTGCCTCTTTCCAGTAAACCCTCACCTCCCATAGGCAACACTATACTATTTCTGTCACCAGAGGTGAGATTTACTTCTTAAACTTCATAGAGATGGAATCACACAGCATATACCTTTTCGTGTCTTTTTTCTCTTAACGTAATATTGAGGTTCATTCGTGTTTTTATACATATCAGCAATTTATACCTCTTTATTTTTTAGTAGTGTTCCATTGTATGAATGTATGCGAGTTCTTTATCCGTTCTTCTGATGATAGATATTTGAGTCGTTTCCAGTGTGGGGTAATGATAACTGTGATGATTACTTTTATGTTTCAGCTTGGGTAGGCTATGGTGCCCAGATATTTGGTCAAATACCAATCTTGACAGTCCTGTGAAGATGTATATATATATATATATATATATCGATATAGATATTTTTACATATCCATATCCATATAGATATGTATCGATATGTATATATCTTAGTGGTTAACATGTAAATGAGCAGACTTGGAGTTTACTCGGACTCATCATACTCCATAGTATAGGGGTGAATTATCTTTTATCACATGGGTGGACCTTATCCAATCAGTTAAAGGTCTTACAAAAAGACTGATGACCTCAGTCTTGTTCTGCCTCCAGACTGCCTTCAAACTCACAGTGAACACAAAAACCCTTCTCTGGATCTCCAGCTTGCCAGCCCCTACAATAACATAAACCAATTCTTTTAAATAAATCTCCTCTCTCTCTCATACCCATCCTACTCATTCTGTGTCTCTGGAGGACTCTGAATAATGCAGTGGGCAAACCTGCTGCAAACATTCTTCTTCAAGTCTTTTTGTGGATGCTTTTCCATTTCCCTTGAGTAAATCCCTAGGAATAGAATAGAAAGTTCAGTCGGAAGGCATATATTTAACTTTATAAGAAAGTGCCAGGGGCGCCTGGCTGTCTCAGTCAGTTAAGCTCTGCCTTCCACTCAGGTCATGGTCCTGGAGTCCTGTGATGGAGCCCCCCATGGGGCTCACTCAGCGGAGAGTCTGCTTCTCCTCTGTTCCTCGTTCTGTTTGTACTCTCTCTCTCGCTCTCGCTCACTCTCCCTCTCAAATAAATAAATTAAATCTTTAAAGAAAAATAATTTTTTTTTAAACTTAAAAAAAAAAAAGAAAGCATCCCACAGTTTTCCAAAGTGATGTGCATTTTTTCACATCCATGAGCAATATATGGGAGTTTCGGCTTCTAGACATTTTTGTCAACATTTAGTGGTGTCAGTCTTTTTAATTTTAACTATTTTGATGGCTGTGTATTCATCTATGTAGCTTTAATTCGCATTCCTCTGAGGGATAAAGATGTTAAATAGCTTTTATGTGCTTATTGGTTCTTCATGTATCTTTGGTGGACTGTCTGCTCAAATATTTTGCAATTCGTTGCCTTTTGAATCTCAACTTCTAGCATTTAGTAGTCACTTGATATAAAACTATTGAATTAATAAATAAAAGAATATTATACTGTCTACCATCAGTGATTGTTCCAATATGATTACTAAATCTCTACCCGGGCACCTGGATAGCTCAGTGGGTTGGGGCCTCTGCCTTTGGCTCAGGTCATGATCCCGGGGTCCTGGGATCGAATCTCGCATTGGGCTCTCTGCTCACCAGGGAGCCTGTTTCCCTTCCTCTCTCTCTCTGCCTGCCTCTCTGCCTACTTGTGATCTCTGTCTGTCAAATAAATAAATAAAAATTTAAAAAAAAATTTAAATCTCTACCTAGTTATTTATAATGCTTATTAAAGCGAGACACTGAGACAGTCAGCAGCCAACAACTGGCAGCTCTTAGCACTATCCCTATTTTATTTATATGTAAGGAGGTGAAGATCAGAAAAGTTTTGTAACTTGAACAAAGTCACCTAATTACTCTCAAAATTGTTGCTCAGCTCCAGGCTTCTCGGTTGCTTTTATTTTTACTTTTATTTATTTATTTTTGGTTATTAGTAGCCTGACCAATTAAATATTGGATTCACCATTAAAAATGTTCCTTCAAAAAAAAAAATGTGTTCCTCCATTCATTCTTTTACCAATCATTTATGGCAAATCTAATATGACAAATACAATGGTGCTGATCATTTTACATGTTTTAGTTCACTTAATTCTCACTACAACCTTATGAGGAAAGTACTATTATCTATATTTTCCAGACAATTAAACTATAGTCCAGAGAGGTTATGCAGTTGCCCAAGACAACATAGTAAATTAAGAGTTATAGGTAGGACTCAAGCTCAATCCATCCCATACTGATGCTTATGTGTTTTGTTTTTATTTTTTATTTTATTATTATTTTTAATATTTTATTTATTTGACAGAGAGAGAGGGAACACAAGCAGGGTAAGTGAGAGAGAGAGATGCAGGCTTCCCACAGAGCAGGAAGCCCAATGCAGGGCTCAGTCCCAGGATCCTGGGATCCTGACGTGAGCCGAAGGCAGATGCTTAACAACTGAGCCACTCAGGTGTCCCATTGTTTTTAAATCACCTTTTAGAATGTTCCTTATAACAAGATTAATTTGGGATATGCTGCATTTGAGGGGCTATGGGACAGACAGCAGGGAGGAGAAGACCAGGAAAGCTGAGACACTTAGAGAGTTTCCAGGTTGGGGGCAAGCAGGAAGGGGTCAGTGTGGTGGGAACGTGTAGTAAGACTGTGCATTCAGGAAACTGCAGTGTAGACAGTACAGGGAGAGGTGTGTTAGAAGTGGTTAGAGAGGGGTACCTGGGTGGCTCAGAGGGTTAAAGCCTCTGCCTTCGGCTCAGGTCATGGTCCCAGGGTCCTGGGATCGAGTCCCGCATTGGGTTCTCTGCTCAGCAGGGAGCCTGCTTCCCCCCTCTCTCTGCCTGCCTCTCTGCCTACTTGTGATCTGTGTCTGTCAAATAATAAATAAAATCTTAAAAAAAAAAAGAAGTGGTTAGAGAAAGTGCTACATATATTCAAAGATGCAGGAAATTTCAATACTTCCATTTCAGAAAGTTCTACAGCAACAGGTCTGTAATGATAAAATCTGATCTATAATAATTTGTCCCTAAGATACTCCATGGTCTTTGGCCGCTGTTTGCTCTTAGCGTCTAAGACAAGTGGACCTAGGTTGCCTGCCCATGGAGCCCAGGAGCTTGCAGTCATTCTGATAATCCCTTTTCTGTTTACTGGAAACCCCAGCTGCCCCCCCCCCAAGGGTCCCTTCGGCCAGACTGACTAATCCCTCCTTCTGCTCAGATTTCACTCTCCTAAAAGGGTAGGGCAAAGAGCGAGAAGTGAGTCAGTTCCTTTAAGCTGGCAGCGCAGAGCCAGTGTTGTTCTGTTATCTTAGCTCCCTCAGGATGAGTAATCGTGCCCAGCCAGAAGTCCCAACCCTGGGAAACAGGTGCAGTTTTCTAAAGGAGGCCTTTGTGACCATAGTAGGAGGTTAGCTGAAACTCAGTCTATATTTACTCCTAGCAACAGAATGTTTTTTGGACATTCAGGTTCCCTAAAAATTGATCTCAGCACTGATTATACAGGCATGACAGAAACACCAGCAATGTGCCCAACCCGGACCCAGAGGCCAGCCCAGCTCATGGAGAGGTGCACAGCAGGTCCAAGCCAAAGACGTCCTCCTGAGACTCCAGAAAAGGCTAGGGCAGTAGGTGACACGGAGTGACTAAGCCAAGCCCTGCCTACTAGGCTGCACTCACAAACATGTTCCCGAAGCCCTTTATACTCTCAGCAGGGAACATGCTGTTCCCTCTGGGAGACTGCCAGAAACTTATGAGAGAGTCAGATCAGTGCCAAGAACAGACAGCAAGGCCTCTCTCCCGCTGCAGAAGGGGCACTGGGTGGTGCCAGGTTGCCACTGCCCCTCCTTGCTCCTCTAACCTTCCAAGCCAAGTCTACAGTCTGTTTTCCTGCACTTCTCAACCCATAAAGTAGTTTTGAAGTGATTACTAGAAGCCACTGTACAACTTTGGACAACTGTAATTAAGTTATCCAAAATCAAATGCAAATATGTTTCTTCTACTTTCATTCATTTTATATGTCAGTAACTCAGGCCACAGACCCTGGAGAGAGTACCCAAGGAAAATAACCAACCCCCTTGCCCATTTTCACCATGTACAGGCCTAGTCTGAGTGCTGTTCTCCCAAGGTAGCCCTCTGCTGGGGCTCTGGCAAGAAACACAAAGGTTACTTGAAATCCAGTCAGTGCAAGCAAAGTGAAAACTCTGATCTTTTTTCAGAGGTACTAGATGTCTCTCCAGCTCTCTTCTGGAGTCTTCCAAATTCTCGGCGTCCCCATCATGGAGCAGGTCTAAAATCAAATATTTAAAAATTGTTCTTCCTTTACAATAATACCTATAAGAATCCAGTGCCAATTTTTAGATTATTTTTAAGTGAGTGCTTCATGTATATTCCTGTATTTGTATGGGGTATGGCTTATTTGAAGACTCTTTTCTTAGTTCTGTTACGTTTCTAAGATTGAACTGTGTTTCTGGTTTATGGAATTGACACTAACTAAGGGGCATCACGTGGTGTCTGCGACCCGAAAGGTAGGCATTCACCTAATTCCTCCACCCACCCATCCATCCATCCATCCATCTAATACTTTTTGAGTTTAAAGTCCCCATAAGTAACTAACCAGCCTTTACAGCCCTGAAACTGAGAACCTACGGTAATTAAGAGATGATAAATGTCACATACATCCTATTGCCTATTAAGCGACTGAAAATAGAAAAGCTCAAGGGACAGTGATCCGTGTGAATGTGAAGGATTCTTCCATAGAGAAATCTCAACACCATATGCAACCACAAAATATAGAAAGCCAAGCCTGGGCAGGATAAGCTCGTTCTGGGCTTGGGACCTGCTAATTGGTTTCACATGTAAGTGGAAGGAACCCTCATGGGGCCAGATTCCAATATGGGGAGAGAAATGAGATCTTTCGCTGAAAGAAATGTCTGACTCAGACTGAAGGAGCTGTTAGGATACTGGGGCTGCGGCTGTAACCAGTGCTGGTGTGAGGATGGCACTTGATTTAGGAGGTCTTGATGGGTAAAAAGAGCCTAGTCTGAATGCAATTTCACCCTTTCCTAGGCATGACTTGGGGCTGTTCATTCACATGATGTAGTTATTCAATAAATAGGTATTGAGCCCTATTATGTGCCAAGCATAATGTGAGGTGGTGGAAATTTCCCTGCTTTCCTAATGTAACATTAATTATCCTTTGAGCTTCGCTCTCCTAAGACAGAACCATATGTATGTGTGGAGTTGTGTGGAGTTCATGTACACGGTACGTGTGACAAGATGCTGAGTGGGACTTTTCTCATTATCTCAGAACAGATGGAATGATAATTCGAGGACAAATAGATGATTGTGATTTATTAAGAAACAAATCCATTCTGCCAGCCTCTCCTCACTCTCTACTCACTAATCCAGTCTTGAGGGAACTATGGAATCGTCGACCTTCAGCCTCGGGTCTTTTCCTTCTACCCTTGGGGGGCAGGGTGGGGGTGGGGAACGCTCATTTTAAAGTAAGCCAGTGGGGTGTTCCAAGAGGATGACTTGTACAGATTAGAGACGGGTGCCAGCAGGAAGCTGAGCCCGGAATCTCATTTTTTATTTGATTTTGGATAACTTAATCTCATCTAGCTCCGTAATGGAGTTTCTAAGCTGCCCTTTGTGCCTACTTGGGCAGTGGGAGAGATGTAGGGAGAGAACGTGGGGTAGAGAAAATGAACAGGAGGGGAATAGGACACACACTCTCATGATCTGGCAGCAAAAAGATGTGGGAGTCTTCTACAGGTCAAATGGACATCAGGAAAAGCTTGAGTTATTGTGATCAATCTAAAACCGAGAGGAGCCGGAGGAGGGATTACATGGCTGCGAGAGGGGAGGACCAGACGAGAGATGGGCCGCCAGAGTCCCGGGCTCCAAAGGGCTTTCCTTAAGTGTCTCCCTGCTGCCGTGGACGGTTGCCAGGGGACAGATGGGCAGTCTGTAAGGGAGCATTTCTGTCTCCTTGGACAATCTTCCATGTGGAGGAAGACGTCCGGAAGAGTCCCGGCTCCTTGCTCCTGTCCCTCCCTCAGGCCAGTCCGTGGGCCTGTGGGAGGAGATGGACGGTTCCATTGGTTGAGAAACTGAAGTGGGCGGTGCTGGAGTACGTCTTTCACAACCCGGGAAGGTCAGAACACTGGCCTCTGCCAGAGAGGCCACCCAGTCTTGAGAAGGGGAGAGTGGATGGAGCATGATTTAAAGCCCTGACTGGAGAAATAAACCCTGATGGCGTTTGACGTTGCTGAGTTCACAGCGTTCAACAAACGACTGACAAACGGCAAGTGCTCAGCAAACAGGCGGTGCTCTACAAACGGGAGATGTTGTTAGTCCCAGTCACCTAAAGAAAATAAGCACTCAGAACATGATGACATACATTTTGACATTGAAGAGCAAATAAGATATTCAATTGGTATTCTTGGCATAGAGAAAAAGTATAATGTGTTCATTAGGGCTTCACGGTCCCATTTTCATCGTGAAGCGCTTCTCAGGATATTTCCTGAGCTTTCTCACCATGTTCCCTTGCTCTGTGAAGCATTTGCCTTCAGTCTCTTTGTAGATTCCCCTCAGGGACTGAAGAGATAATAAAGGTCACCTATTCTCACCTCCAATTTAGTTGAAGATAAAATATTATTTAATTATTGAGAAAATACCTCATGTTTTTTTTTTTTTTTTTAAGATTTTATTTATTTGACAGAGAGGGAGAGAGAACACAAGTGAGTGCAGTGGCAGAGGCAGAGGGAGAAGCAAACTCCCCACTAAGCAGCGAGCCTGACATGGGGCTGGATCCCAGGACCCCAGGATCATGACCTGAGTTGAAGGCAGACGCTTAACTGAGTCACCCAGGCACTCGCAAAATACCTCAAGTTCTTAAAGTGTGTTGCATAAGTGTATAGACAAAGCAACGTCTGCAAGTTAAGTCTGTAGGGAGGAGACCAAGAGTCCCGATGTCCTGAAGAAGGAGGACGACACTCGGTGGGCTCACAGGAGCCAGAAGACTTCCAGCCAATGTGCTTTTTCATGTATGTATCAGGCAACCCTGCTTACCATCCCTCTCTGCAGCTGTAAAATGGGGGGTTTTCCCAAGGACCACAGTGAATAATTGCGAAGATTAAATAAAATGATTATGTAAAGCATGTAGCACAATGCTGGACACATAGTGGATGTTCGAGAAACAGCTGTGATCCTGTTTCTGAGGTTTCAGGGTCAGAAGATACCTCCGGGTAACAAAAAAAAACACAGTATTTTCATATTTACTTCATCATTTATTGATATCTTGGTATGAATACCCAGAGCTTATTTAAAAAGTGTTTAGAATTCAGAAAATTTAAAAAATCATTGAAATGTGTATTTTGCATATAAAATATATAAACACCTATTACCTAACATTGAAAAAACATAAATTTCAAAAACATGAATATTAACCATGCATTATTGTCAAGAAAAGAGCAATAAAAATAAGCATACAAAATAAGCTATTACATAAAATGAAGAAATTCAACCTTGCAAAATGAAAATGAACTGAATTTTTTGTTTTTTTTGGCAAGTATTATGTTAAGAAGGTGTATCAATGGTGGGATCTTCAAAGGTGAGCCTCGTGTTAGGGCAAATTTTTCCAGTCCCTAGAAAAACTCTTTCATATTGTCTACTGTTGGGGGAATAGTGAAAGATAAATAAAAACTAAATCCAGGAATCTTTCTCTGAATTTTTTACTGACAAATAATCTCTCATCTATGTCATACTATAAAAACAATCTTCAGAAATTATTTTTTTTAATAAAGACTGCAATATTTTTAGTGACAGTGAGCAGTAGTTTTTGTTACTAAGGCCGGGCAGTCAATTTGTAAGATGCCTGGTTCTTAGCTTTTGCTCTGAAACAGCCTTTGTTCAAACAAACAGAACAAATCAATCAGACAGATAAGAAGTTTCCACCCACAAACACCAAACACGGATTGTTTTCTGCGGTCAACCTGACCCCATTTGCAGTGCTGTTATCTTGAGGGTAAGACTGAGTCTTTGTTCCTTAGGATTCTCTTTTAGGAAGCACTTTTCTACGTATTCCCAGAACGCTAACAAGAAGAAAAAAGCTCAAATTCTTTCAAGAAGGAGAACTAGAGTGAATTTGATCTGGGAAAACCTGTGTTAGTGTTTCAGTCTTTCTCTCCTACTATCCAGACACCTTGAAATATAAAGCCTCCCTTTTAGTGCTGGGCTTAACTCCCTAGGTACTTCGCAAAGCATTTATAACTCAGATTACAGATTTCTTCAAATGCTGAAATAATGACATCACACCAAAAAAAAATATCGGTGCTTTGGTGTTTAACAGTGAGTAGCAAGAGTTGCAGAATGTTGAAAATCTACATTGCAATCACTAATTAAAATCATCTTGCTCAGAAAATTTTTCTCTATTAAGCCACTAGAGTGTCTAGATGACATATTAAGAATAAGTCCACCCAGAGGGTGACTGGGTGGCTCGGTGGGTGAAGCGGCTGCCTTTGGCTCAGGTCATGATCCCAAGGCCACCGGATTGAGCCAAGAGGGCGGGCTCCTTGCTCAGCAGGGGGCCTGCTTCCACCTCTGCCTGCTGCTCCCCTGCTTGTGCTCACGCTCTCTCTCGCTCTCTCTCTCTCTGTATGTCAAAAAAATAAATAAAATCTTAAGAAGAAGAAGAAGAAGAAGTCCATACTGGTTTAAGGCAACAATTTATAGGACATCCTTAAATACGTGAGCACACCCAGGGTGTTTTCCCTTTAGTCAGTAGTAACTTGGCATAGATTGTTTATCAGCCTGGTGATCAAGAACGTAACCAAGTCACCAAGTTCGTTGTATTTTGAGGCTGGGCAATGGAACGCAAAGAGCCTGCAGGGAGGAGGATAATTGCAATTGTAGGATAGGACCCAAGGAGGGAGTTTGCGGCAGGTCGGCCCTGGAAGGTCTAGGGTTGCCTCAGGAAGGCAAAGTGGGCTTTCCAGAAATGCTGGTGGAGGCAGAAAAGGGCAGGAGGGTGGGCAGACACCTCATCCCTGCCAGCACACTATGTTGGAACCCCAGCGTAACCCCATCATGGCAGTGTCTGCAGCTCCCAGGGGGCCCCTCTGTGTGGTGTTGGCTTTGGAAAGTTCTCCTGGTTGCTCATCTTGGTGAGCTTTCCCTTTTGATTAATTTGTAAGCCTTTTAATGATCTTTAAAAATCCCTGTTGCTTAAACCAGCTGGAGTAGATTCTACTCTGAGAAAATGACCAGTGACATACTTAGAATATTTTTTTAAAGTTTCCCAGAGAGGTCCTTAGAAAGAGAGAGAAAGATGGAAAGAGACAGAGGAAAAAATATATATATATATGAATGAGACAGAGGGACAGAGAGAGTGTGTGCCTTTCTTAGTCTATTTTGACTATAATAACAAAATACCATAGATTAGGTAGCTCAAACAACAGAAATTTATTTTCTTATAGCTCTGGTGGCTGGATAGCCCAAGATTCAACATCTGATAGAGTTAGATTTCTGGTAGGAACTCTCACTCTGGCTTGATGACAGCCACCTCCTCACTCTGTCCTCTTGGGGTCTTTCTTCTGTGTTCACAAGGAAAGACCAAAGAGGAGAGAAGATCTTCCTGTTCTTACCAGGTCACTAATCCCTTCACAAGCCTCACCCCCCCACCCCATGACCTCCCAACAACCCCATCCCCAAAGAGCATGGCAGTAACAGTTAGGGTTTCAACACATGAATCTGAAGGGACACATGGACATTCAGTCCATAACAGACAGAAAGATTAAGTGCACCTCTTAGACGCTGTGCGATTCAGTGGGCACAGTTCCTAAGCCTGACTGTTGCTGTCAGCCCATGTTCATAGAGACACTACCTATGAAGAAACACAAATCCTGAAAGTACAAAATGCATTTGAGAATAAGTATCACCAAATATTAAAAGAAGAGCTTCTCAACAAAATAGGTGCCATGTCAAGGGCACTATCAGCCCATAATAAGAAAAGACACAGTGTTTGATTTTAGCATTTTGTTGCTAATGAGGGAAAGTCTCCTGTCTCCCCAGTACACTCTGGAGGGTAAATGCTAGTTGGTTCTGTCAGCCGGTGTGTTCTGCTTAACCCATAATGTCCTTCTCATAGACCTTGATCCCTTACTGTGTCTTATTGTGACTTCGTCCCCAGCATACCTAGCAGGTGACTAAAAGGTCATTTTCAAGCAGCTGCACATGGATGAATAAAGAACTTCTCCCTAATTTCCTACTTCATCTGGAAGGCATGCTAAAGGTAATAAATCCAGAAGTATTAAATGGTCTACATCTAAGCATCTTCTGGCTAAAACCTTAAAGCCAGACCTAACAATGTGCTCACAGAAAAAAGGGGGTTTTTGAATCCACGGAAAGGATTCTCTATCCTCAGAAGGCATTTGGGATTATAACAGACATGGGTGTTTTCCAACAACAGGAAGGGGAAAAATCACTTGTGTCTGGTACCTGACCGAGACTGAAGCTATGTGAAAAAAGCAAAAATGGAGTTTGTAACAAGTAATTATTCAAAAATCATCTTTATGAACATTGTAGGGCCCCATCTTTATTTTTCTTACCAAAAGCGAAGACGATTATTTGCAAAACTCTCAATTAAAAGTACTCTTCATTTTGATCATGCTGAAATAATTTTTAAAAATATGATTTGTTCACTAGATCTTTGCTATTCAAAGTATGGCCCATGGACCAGAAGTATTAGCATCACCTGGAACAGTGTTAGAAATTCAGTCTCAGACCCTGACCCAGACCTACTAAATCAGAATCTATATTTTAATGATATTCCCACATGGTTTACCAGAGTAGAGCACATCAGAGTTTTCAAATCTCCATTCCAGATACTGTAAAGTTGTTCATATGGCCAGTTGTTGAAATGATTCCACTCAGCATTTACCTGTGTAATGGCACATGCCAATGAAGGATCAGTAGATACTTAATTGTATCTTAATTTGGATCAGTTGATACTTAATTTCTTGAGTTTTCCAAAGTGATAAAGAATCCCTACTTTTTTTTTTTTATTTGCTCCTTTCGTTAATTGTTTTAATCATCTTTTTGTTGTACTTCCCCCCTCCAATGATAGATTATCATTTGAGGATTTTCAAGAGCCTTCTGACAGACCCCTCCGATGTGTGCTGGCGGACCCTTGGCTTGACGGCCACTTCGGCATCCTTCCTTGCTTATAGAACCGTGACTTGGTTCAGTGTCATGATGTTCTTAGCTCTGGTCTAAACAAATCATAATGAAGATCCTACAGCCCTTCACCATATACTCCGCTCCCTGTCCTCATGTGTAACTAAGGGTAGCTCCATAACTGAGATCTGACAGAAATAGGATAAGCTGGAGGTTTCTGGGGAAAGTCTTTGCTCCCTAACAGAAACAACAGAGAGGAAAACGTAGCTCGCTGACCCTGTGATCACTTCGTTCAACCTAAACACACACAAGGAGTCTAGGAATTCGAGAGCCATCTTGAAGCCATCAAAGCAAGGACAAAAAGTCAACTGACAGAATGGTAGAGTAGAAAATCCTCGTTCCCAAGGACATGACTGTACCCATAGCCCGGGCACCATTTCCAGAATTTGGGTTATAGAAAAACAAAACAAAGCAAAAACTAGACCAAACCAAACCAGCCCCCCCACCCAAACCCTATCTATTTAAGGTACTGTGATTCTACTTTGTTGTTGTAAAGCTGAAACTGTTCCTACCCGATGCAAGTAAGAATGCTCACTAAGTCTAAGGACTGCTCCGTAGGTTTGAGGAGTTTTGGAACACATGGCTGGTGGCACGAAGTAGGGTGACACAAGACCTGGATTCTGATACCCGCCTCTCAACCTCCCAGCCGTGTAAAATTGCACACCTGGTTTTGCAGGAACGTTGACTCCTATGTTTACAAGGCCAGAGTCAAAACACCTTCTTTTCTAGCAAAAAAGAGGAAAACGGGCCAAGTAGCAGCTTTTTCTTCAAATGAGGTTTTCGAAAAACTTTCTTTCTAGAAACCTGACTTTCTAGAGAGTCAGAAGTTTTCATGGCTGTTGGTTGTTTCCTGTAAATAAGGTGTAAGTACAGTACCTTCCCAGTGGCATATTTTTGATGAATATAATGCTTTTCTTTCTCTTTGGTGGATTAAAAAAAAAACAAAACCTGAAGTTTTAATAAGATATTTTGTAAAGCAACTGTCTCCTTTTTCAAGCTAAACAAATTTTATACTGAATTAAGACCAATTTCCTCATATTGTATTTTAAATAAAGGATTAAAAACAAAGCCATTTCTAGGTCCTGTGGGGGAAAATAGAAACATCACAAGAGGAATGGTTTTGTTGTTGTTGTTGTTCTTTTGTTTTTTCCTAGAGAAAGAGAAAGTAGGGGAGGAGCAGAGAGTAGCCCCGAGCGCCCTTGGGGCTTGATCTTATGACCCTGAGATCAAGACTTGCTCAATTATGACCTGAGGGGAAACCAAGAATTGGGTCCTTAAATGACCATGCCCCCCAGGCGCCCCAGAAAAGAAGTATTGGATTAGCACCTGTAGTATTTTAGGTCTGTTAGACGATAGGTAAAGTCTGGTGCAAACATTTCAAACTTGGGGGCTTTGAAAGCCCATACATATCCACCAAGTGGTGTCAATCCACCCAGTCTTTTCAAAAATTACAACTTCTTGCCAGCAATTCCTCTGTTCCTGGTCTACCTAACACTGCCCCCATCTTTGCATTTGCTCCATGTCAGAAGTACTGGCACTCTCTCGATGCCACAGTTGCATTAGGTTCATGGTGAGGTTGATAATGGTGGGTGTTTGGGGTTGAGTTGTGTCCCCTCAAAATGACCTTGACGACCTAACCCCCAATACCTGTGAATGTTACCTTGTTTGGAAATAAGCCCTTTATAGGTGACCAAATTAAGATGAGGTCATTAGGATAGGTCCTAACCCAATATGACTGTGTCTGCGTAAAAAGGAGAGCTGTGAACATGCAGAGGTGGAGGATAATATGGGGAGAGAACACCATCGATCAGCCAAGCAATTTCCAAGACTGCCAGAAGCTAGGAGAGAAGTATATGAAATTCTTTTTGGGTTCCTCTTGAAACCATGGTTCAAAAAATTTGTTCTTGCCCTCTCTTTAGTAAAGATAACAACTACGTGATCAGATAAATCTGTGTCTTTTGGAGAAAGAGTTTTGTTAGTCCCCAGGCTTCACTTAAAAACCCTAGTCCCTCTGATCTTAAAGGTTTGGGCTTTCAATTTTTAGTATTCTTAGGGAGGGATTCCTCATCAATTTCTATATGTGAAGATATAAAACACCAAAGTAGAAATGAATTTAATTTTTTCTTTTTTATTTTCTTTTTATCTTGTTTTTGGAAGTGGATTTTTATTTTTTATTTTTAAAGATTTTTATTTACTAGTTTGGCAGACAGAGATGACAAGTGGGCAGAGAGGCAGGCAGAGAGAGGGGGGAAAGCAGGCTCCCTGCTGAGCAGAGAGCCCAACTCGGCACTCGATCCCAGAACCCTGAGACCACGAACCGAGCTGAAGGCAGAGGCCCTAAACCCCCGAGCCACCCAGATGCCCCTGGAAGAGAATTTTTAATAACCAAGTAAAACTAGTGTTACTGGTACTCATGTTGAGAGGAAAACTTCCCACAATAAAATTCCTAGGTAAATGTTAAAAGGCCTGCACACCAAGCTGCTCAGGTGAGAAGAGCACAGCTGTTCTCTAATGTTCCTTGTAAAGGGAAGGTACAAAGACGTGCTGTAGCTATTTTACTTGTCACATCATCATTCCTTTGAGACGAAAGAAAGAAAATATATTGTTGGGAGTTCTTCAGTTTAGCTCTACAAACACTTAAAAATGTATTGACTTTCAAAGGCATTTGGCAGAGTTGTAAAACTGCCTGTCTCCTCTCCAAACTATTCCGTAGACAAATGTAGTTCTAATTTTTTACAAAATACTGCTTTGATCACTCAGCTTCTTGGTCAGAATTTATTATGGTTTCTTCCTCTGTGTCAGCTCACGTCTACACTTTTCAAGATGCTTGATAGTCTGTACCCATCTTACCTACCCCAAATGTTATTTCCCACTTCCCCATCATAAAATGTATTACCTTTATTTTATTGCCTTTCTCTCCCCCTGTCAACTCCAACACATATAGGTTTATACACATGATACTTATTCAAACACACACACACACACACACACACACATACACACACACTATACATATTCTGGCCCTGGGATGTTTACTTATGGTTTTTCTCTTTTCTACTATCTGCTTAAAAAAAAATATATATATATATATATTATATAAATATAAAATATATATATATATATATATATATATATATATGCATATATATATACAATTTGGCAATTCCTAAGGCAAAACAAGTGAAACTTGGCATGGAGGTACAGCCACCATTTTTCAAAGTCCTGGCAATGAAGTATGGGGAGTAGTACAGAAAATGAACAAAAGCAATTTGAGTTCTCTGGATAAGCAAGACGGGGTTAAAAGTGGAACATATGTCCCAATAGAAGTTAATGTTTATACTCAAGAAGGAAAAGAAATAACCTGTCGAAGTTATCAGATGAAAAACTATGAGAGTGCTCCCCCATTGCCCCAGTATAAAAAGGTCATTTGCCTGGGTGCAAAAGAAAATGGTTTGCCACTGGAGTATCAGAATAAGTTAAATGCAATAGAACCAAATGACTACAAAGGAGAAGTCTCAGAAGATATTGAAAACATTATCAAAAAGGGAGAAACAAAAGCTCATTAGGACATATTTTAGATAGAAATCTAAATTATAATAGAAAATACAGATACTCTCAAAAAAATATATATATAATCATATATATGTATATGCATATGTATATATTTGCATATATATGCATATATATATTTTTTCTAGATAGAATGTAAATTTCTTTAAAGCTCATTTCTTTCTAGAAAGTTCTAGAAGCTCCCTTGATGTTCAATACCTCCATATCCATCTACTTTATTATCCCTGCTACTTATTTAGTATGAAACTATATGGTGCTTTGGTAAACACCATTTTACACTGCTTTCTCATTTTTAATTACAATTTCATATAATTTATAAGCTTCCTTTCTGTCTTTCACAGTTCTGGCACATGACAGAATATAACAAACAAAAACAAACCTTCCATTTCAACAGCCCCTTCCCACCTCTCTGCAGCATGCTACAGCAAAGACTCCCCGCAGAGCACCCATCTGTGAGGAACTACAGCTGCCAAAATGCCCACCAATCCCCTACTGATGGAGGAAGGCCATCACTGGCAGCTACCATAGCCATCACCTCTTACTTTCTGTAGAAGGACTGTTGTCCTGGAAGCTGTAGGTACTTAGAAAAATGGCGACATCTTACTAAAGACAATGTAGAATTACAATGGCCATTACAAGGAATGTTCCAATTAGATAAGATTACTTAAGATGTGCACCTAAAAGCAAGGGTTCCATAATTAAATGAACAGAATGGGATGCCTATTTTACATTCACATCCAGAAGCCTCCAAAATTTTTCAAAATTCTATACTAGTTTCATTAAAAGATTCCCTGCAAAAGGTTAGTGAGGAAAAGATACAAGGTTCCTAAAAGAAGACTATAATTTGGGGGTTAGCAGGCTAGGCTCTCCTACGCTGTCCGCTATCCTCTTTAATTTGAGTGCTTGTTCTCACAATCTTCTCCGAATGGCCTTTCCACTCTGAAGAGACTATTAAACAGTTACCTCTTAAAATAAGACCTCTTGCGGCTACAGGCAAACCTCTTCAGATACCTTTCACTCCCTGGTCCAAGGCCAAACTAGGGGCCTTCAAGAATTTCTTAAACCCAGGGAGGATCCTCAAAAGCTTTTGTAAATAGACTAACTCCTGAGCTCAGTTGAGAGACGGAAATATAATTTTATGTTATCACTTCCTTTCTATATCCAGATCCATTGGTCATTGATCCTATTTTCTCCCAGCTAGTGTCTTCTTACTCATCTCATTTCATCTCTTAAGAGCTCAGCTTAGCTTTCTGCGTACTTGGGATGTGAAGGTTGTTGGTTCCTTGGACTCTCTTCGGAAGTGACTCTAGACTTGGGAAGTTATCCTTTGTACCCGCACGGTGGATGTATGTATGGGATGTATGGGGATGTATGTGGATGCACTGCTACGTATAGTTATTGTACCAGCTGAAAACGGACAAGATATCTGAAAGGATTCAGTAACTTTCTGATCAGAAATTTGTCCAAGTCAGAAGAGGATATTCAGAACCTGGTAGGAGTTTTTAGGCCTTCCCCCCTAAGCTAAATATACGCAGAGAGTGTATCTTTCTTTCCTCGACTGTGGTATTGGCCTGGAAAGAGAGTGCCATTCATCTGTATCCCCAGGCCATTGGGGAGCGGAGGGGGTGGGTAACTTTTCAGACTGCCCCAGTGCTGGAGACCCTCTGGTCTGTTTCCCCATCTCTTGTTAATAGCCTCAAATTTGAGGAACTTTCTGTCCAGGCTCTGTGGAAAAAAAAAGAGAGAGAGAGAGAGCAAGAGAGAGAATGGACATAAGGTAAAGGTAGAGAATAAAATTTAAGTGGTTGATAGATGCTTAAAATCTCAGTGGCCTCATGTCTATCACTTTTCCAGTGTCACTTTTCCCTTGCCCATTGTAGCGTCTTAAAAGCTTTAAATGCATGTTTGTAGCTGCCAGCCATTAAGCAAATGATCTCCCTAAGACCAGAACATCCAAAAGGAGACAAAGAGAATGACCGACAAAAAATTGGGAGCCTGATGTCCTGGCCTATGAATACTATAGAGGTTTATTCAGCTTCCCACCCTCTCCAATTTTTCTGTTTTCTATCAAATCCATTCTACACAATGTAGCACCAAGCAATTAAAAACAAAACAAAACAAAACAAAAAACAAAACCTCTTCACTGTAGAGAACCTACTGGACGCTTGGTGGCTGAGGAGATGGGGTAACTGAGTGATGGGCATTACGGAGGGCGCTTTATGTAATGAGCCCTGGGTGTTATTTGCAACTGACGGAACACTAGATTCTACTCCAGAAACTAATACTCCACTCTGTGTGAACTAACTTGAATTTAAATTAGATCTCAAAAGAAAAAAATAAGTAAAAACAAATAAAAACGACAACCGGAAATCACGCCACTATTTTTTAATGTAATCTCTACCCGCAGTGTGGGGCTCAACCTCAAGATCAAGATTTGCATGGTCTACCTAGTGAGCCAGCCAGGCACCTGCCAGATCGTAAAAGAAAGGTTCAAGGCTGACCAGACACTTTATGGTTTGGTCTCTACTTACGTCTCCCAATTCATTACCAATTTCGGGCACAGCACCGGCTTTTCTTTCACTGAAACCACCTTCCAGTTATCTGCCTTAATCATTCCACCAGCTGAACCCCCACCCCACCACCAGCCCTGTCTTTTGCGTGACTAACTTCCTCTCCATGCCTCAGACCAAATGTCACTCTTCAGGGTTGTCGTCCACGATCCGCCCCTCCCTCACTAAGCATGGACTAGGTCTCATTTCCCCCTTCCACAGCCCTCTGAATGTCTCATTTGTGCTGGTCACCAGCCTCACAATTGGCAGGAAGTGAATATTTTTATGTTTCTGCATAATTAGAGTTTTCGGGCAGATTTTTCTGAGGAATGGGTTAAAGGAAAGATTTTGAAACTTAAGATAGTAAGAAGCTCGCCTCCCTGGAGTTCTCTGTTTATTTCAAGGGATGCTAAGATCCTGAGGCATGAAGACGGTCCAAGAGTGCTCTTGGAATGAGATCCTTGTATGGAGCTCATTTCAGAGAAACAGTGTCTTCTATCTTCCTGGAAACGTTCATTTACATTCCAAAGGGTAAAAACTCAGGATGCTTTCTGTTCTCTCCTGAAGGAGAGTTTGTGTACTTGAGGGAGCAGAGAGTTTTTTCACAGACTTAGGAAGAGAGGGCGGGGGTGGGTGGGCAGCCATCCCTCTTCTACAAAACTCTCAGATTCTTTTGGGGCTCTTCACTTACAGAATAAACTCCAGCAGATATAATACGATATCTGGCTCTCATTGTATCAACCTTGGAAGGGGGAAATTCTGGGGCTAGAAAACCCGTGCAGTTTTGTTTTTTGTTTGTTTTTTTAATGTAAGTAAACACAGATAGTTTTTCTCTGTTCCAGAAATCTTGTCTCCAACTCCCCAGATAATATTAATAAATAGAGATATTAAAACAGATCAAAATATTTACAAATTTAACTTCTATGTTTCAAAAATGGACTATAATGTCCTTGCATGTAGAGATCCTTGAGATTCATTACGGTATTCCTAGTGCCTGGTGGTATGTGGTGCTTAAGAAATCTTTGTTGATTGCTCATTGAGTAAGTAAGTGAATTGCCTCAATGCCTGAAGAATGATTCAGCATCATTCAGTAGACAGGACAGCTGGTCTAATAGGCCAAAGCGCGCGATGCCTGGACAAGTAGGTAAGGGCTTCCGGTCACATGGTCTGAAGGAATCCAGAGGCTTGCATCTGGTCACTAGTCTCAGTGCTGATGAGACCAGTGGCAGTGTCCCGTTACCAGATAGATTAGTTTTGGGTTACTCATTCATACAGCCTTGGACATCATTCTGACTTGTTACTCTCCTGGATACATTCCTCACAGAAGAACTATTTCTTCAGAGCAAAGGCTCTGGACTATCCACTGCCTTGAATCAAATCCCAGCTCTGTCCCTTGACAGGGGCAACTTACTGGACTTCTCTGTGGCTCAATTTTATATCTGTAGAATGGGCAGTATAAGAATATCACCCATTGGGGGAAAAAAAGGAATATCACCCATGTTGTGAGGTTAGAGGAGTCCATTTATACATAAGAGTTAATAATATAATGGGTTGTTGTGAGGGAGAAGATGGATTAATTAACATAAAAGCCTTAGAAAAATACCTGCCACCTAATAAGTTCTACAATTCTTTTTTTTTTTTTTTTTTTTTTTTTTTTGCCCATGTAGTATTCAATTTAGAAAGGGTTCAGAGAGAGAAGGAAAAAAGTACAGTGGATAGGAAAAAAATTTTGGCCAGTGAAAAATATAGTTTAAAAGATCAAGTCAACGTTTTAACCTATAGATTCTTTGATTAAGAAATCATTTCTTCAGGTTCAGTGGCAAGTTTTATCCCACAAACTATCCCCAGAGTAGTGCATGGTAAGTGAAATCCTGCCTGGAACAATCTGGATTGTGTAGAAATAAGAATCACATCTGAGTTATACAGAGACAGGATCTATTTTTTAGTTACAAAGAACTATTGTCAAACACTCTAAGAAAAAAAAAAAAAAAAGCAGGAAAACATTCTCTACTTTCCATCCAGCCAGAGAACTGTTTTCAAAGGCTCTTTGAAAACTATGTTTAGTGTTTGTTTTTATTATCATTTGGAGGTCTGCTTTCACAAGATGAAATATAATATTTAGTAGGGGAAAGAGGCTGCCTCAGGAACATCTGAAGACTGATTGTTACTTTAATAGCTCAAGTCTCTTTTTATCCACTCGATAAACAATTACTGAGAGTATGCTTTGGGCAAAGTGTGCGTTAAGCCGTCTATGTGTTTATTGATAATGTGCAGCAAGCCAGCTTCTGCCCCATATTCAGGGAGGGGCAGCCTTGTGCCATGATCGCAAAGGGACCTGAAAGGGTTAATAGACCTCGTTAGGTAACACATGGCACCACCATCCACCCGGTTTTTGGTTGGACAGCATTACAAAGAGGTCAAGGTCTCCATTTGATCCCTGCCTGAAGAGGTTTCAGTCTAGCTCAGCAGTTTTGAGTCACAAAGCATACTTTGGTCTAACAACCTAACTCCGGGGTCATAATCAGGCAATAGGGTATATGGCAAATGTGTTACTATCATTGATATTGTGGGTTCGCACTCCAGGACTTTGTATCAGAAAGACGGTACTTTATTGCTATCAACTCCTTTGTAAAGAAATAGGTAAAGAGAATTGCCTAAGAACACGGTATGAGGCTTTTATTTTTGTTTTCAAGTTTTTATTTTATTTCCAGATCACAAATTTGTAATTTCAAACAAATGTTGTTATCCTTTAAAATGAGTTTAAAAGAAAAAGACTGAATTAAGGGCAGTTCTACCAGCTGTCAAAGTATATTTTGGGGCTAGAAAAACATTAAAAGGCATAGCTTTAATGGAATCGATTAAAAAAAAAACCTCAAGACTTTCCTATTCGATATGTTATTTGTCTTATATATTAAAACACCCTTTTACATTTATGAAAAGAATATGCTAATAAATAATTCCTAGCTATATTGCATTATTCGACAACCAGTCCCGAGTTATTTTCATTACATTAAATGGTAGCAGTAAACATGAAAATGATGTCTCATAACGCATTGATAAACTTTATCATTTTCTTGCTGAATTTATCACTGAGACAGCTCATATCTATTTCACATCATTTAGTAGATTCAACGTGTTTTCAAGGCTACTGACATTTCTGTTGGTTTTGAGTGGCTTTTAATGTTTATTTGCACTTGGGTAGGAATTGAAAAATCTCATTAAAAGACAGTCGTTCATTTCCGTTAAGGGGCCATGAAATATGGATGTTAATATTTTTTCATCTGAGTCCAAGGTGAACATGAAGAAACAGTACTCATAGATCTGAAACCCTGACCCATTTGCTCAAGAAATTTCCTTAGTAGTAATAACTTTTCCCTGTTATTTCATTTCTTTTGAAATATGTGATAATTTCCAATGACAGAGAGCACCAACAGAGTGACATTAAACAAAGATCAGATGCAATTTAACTTGCAACTTGGAGACGTATTCCAGAGGTTCTGCAGTGTTGTAAAACTTCTTGAATACCATTTAAAGCATAAAGTTGTATAAGATTTGATGTACACTTTTTTTTAAAGATTTTATTTATTTATTTGATAGACAGAAACCACAAGTAGTCAGAGAGGCAGGCAGGGAGAGAGGAGGAAGCAGGCTCCCCAATGAGCAGAGAGCCCGATGTGGGGCTCGATCCCAGGACCCTGAGACCATGACCTGAGCCGAAGGCAGAGGCTTTAACCCACTGAGCCACCCAAATGCCCCTATACATTGTTTTTAACACAGAGGTCCAATCTCCCCTTAAATGCAGAGAGGCTGTCCTTATAGGCAGTAGTTGATTTATGTGTTTATTCATCTCTTTGTCCAGTGAATGTTTATGGACTGCCCAAATAACTGTGATTTAAGATAAAAAGTGAAAAATCAGAAAGAGAGATATGGGCAAAACATTATTGGAAATCAAAACCTGACTGCTTTCAGTGTTCATGGCAGGGGGTTTAGGGATTTCTTGGCCAAAATCCTGTGAAATTATGAAAGTCCCTCAATTCTTTCCCCAGGCCAGATTAAAGTGATCGGCAAAGTTCATGTACATTTGATGTGTTGGTACACAGCTAAGGGTAAGTACACTACTTGGAAGCAGAGCCGAGAGTGAAGGAATTATTAAGGTCAATGCCCAAGCTACTAGCTCTCAAAGATCTCTCTGCATATGTCATTGTAGTTAAGATCAAATGTTTTTGCCATTTCTAGTCAAATTTGAAATTTGGGAGAAATGGTATAAAGATGGTTTGATGAAAATTTAGCCAACTTTGTTTTACTCAAAAATTAGTATCCTTTGACTTGAGTCAAAAAGATGTGTGTGTGTGTGTGTGCGCGCGCGTGCACGCATATATGGGAAATTGTGGGATTTAAAGTCTTACAGTTTTTATGGAAATGTGGATGGAGGTTCTGAGCCTTGTGTAGTGCATGAACTGTCTATCATCCAAGCAGCTTAATCCAAGGACACTGTACAGCTAAGTTCTGTGTGTGTATGTGTGTGTACGTGTTTGCATGCGCCTGTGTGATGTGCTTTCTTAAGTCACATGGTGCTACACTTCTCTGACAGAAGAAATGAAGGCAGTCAAGCAGAGTGTCATGATATAGTGTATCTTTACGTTCTTTAGGTCTAATGCCTTAGCTTAATGGCATTTCTGATTCAAATATGCTTACTCTGACAAAATTTAGAATTTAGTTATGACGAATCCATTCCACTAATTTTCTTCTCTTTCTTTCCTTCCTCTCTCTTTTGTTCTTTCTTTCCTCTCTCCCCTCTCCCTCTTTTTCTTTTTTATTTACAGAACTTTGCCAATAAGGGCATTATGAAGGTAGACAAAGGATGCTATCTAAAGATAAAGTAGGATTAAATTAGTGAAGAAAGACAACATAAAGATTAATTCAGTAATTTCTATCTTTTTTCAGATATTTTCTATCTTATTCAGATATTTAATCCAGAAGTTGTTTGGGAACCTAAATTATCTAGGTAATTATTTTGGTACTTTATTTATTACGTAATTACAGTCACCAAGTGGAATTTTAAGTTTACAAAAAAAAAAAAGCATAATATGTACATGGCAAAAACGATTATTGAATATATTCAATGCATTCATGTAATAAACGCACTATGTATTATGTGCAACTGGGGCATACATGAGAAGCAAAAGACAATCAGAAATTTGTGGACTTCTATAAAGTACTTATCTTTTAGTTTAAAAATCAAAATTTTAAGTTGCTTTCAATACTTTTAAAAGGCTATCCCCAATATAGAGATGAATTAGATTTGAGTGCAAAATGAAGAAAATCTTTACCTCAAATGTTTCTTAGTATTTTGCCATCTATTTGAGAAACAAATTTCAAAAGACGATGTTTACTGTTATAATAAAAATATTTATTATAAAAATGATTACATCTTTCTGTACATAGAGACAAAAACACAGTTTATACATCAGTAACTTAAGTGGGCCTGAACATTCAGTATCCATCTGCTAGAATCCTAAAGCACTTCTGCAGATTTCACAAATACCAATACAATTTCTCTCTTACAGAATTCTATTTACAGTTTGTTATTGTGATATGAACATTTCTTCTCTAATATTTTAAAGATAATTCACAGTGTTGGGGTTAATTCCTTAATCAACTGCTTTAAATCTTTGGTAAATACAAGTATATACGTGCAAAATGTTTAAGCTCAGTAAAAAGTCAAATGACCTATTGCAAGAAATTTTATGTAATCGATAAATGCATGAGCCAGAGTCCCACCATCAAGAAAAGTCACTCTCTGGGACTTCTCGTGATAAAGTCTGACATAAGCAGCAAATCATTTGAGGCCTCTATGGCCACGACCAGAAGCACCACAATTCTAGGTCACAACAAAATTAAACACAGATGTTAAATTCAACATATACAAAGAGGACTGATTCTTTTGCAATGCAGAAAATTCTAGTTTGGTTTTTTTTTTTCTATATCCTGGTTGACACATCAGTTGGATACGGATGAGCTTATTTAATCTCATGAAAGCCTATTATGTTGCAAAAGTGAGAGACCCATTTAAAAAAGCCATTCTGTTCTGGGAAACATCAATTCATCCTCTTGCCAGTAACTTATCTAATGAAAATATAGACAATTTCTTGAAATACTTTGTAGGGGAAAAAGCAAGATGCCTGCCCTCTGTTTCCTTCCTTCCTTCCTTCCTCCTGTCCTTCATTCTGTGAGAATTATGTGCTAGACAGGCCTGTCCACCTGCCTATTATACTTGAAGTCCCCCAAAGTTCCATATGCGTTACAACTTCCAGTTATCAGTCCTCAGTCTCAAAGATCCAAATGAAAGCCTCCTGGCATGAAAACCTCTTACTCTCAGGCTATTTGTTAAAACTGTCCCAAGAGGTATTTAAATTCAAATGTTCTTGAGCCATTTGATAATTAGGAGTTTTTTATACAGACATGTTAATGCAGGAGTGTAAAGAATATAATTACACATATCCAAAATATACCTTTTTAAGCCTAGAAAGGGGATGACATCATTGGACTACCACCATTGCAGGGGAGACAACAGACCCTCCTACTGAGTTAGGTCCTGAATGCATGATTTCTTTCCCTAACATTGGTTTTTCCAACCCACCATCTCATTTATAAACAAAGCAAGGCGAGAGATAATTTTGTTATCACTTTGGCAATTCTTCTTCCCCTCCAACCACCAACATCCTGAATTCAGTGCCTATTTTAAAACTCACCCAAGACTAGGCAGGCACCTGCAATAAGTGTTCACTTATGACATGAAATGTGAACAGGAGAGCAGCCTAATGAAGACACAGTATTTATCAGAAGAGGCTTTCTTCTGAATTTCTACACAGGCCGGATGCCTTGGCTGCAACTTTGAATAAAGTGTTCCGACTCATTCTTCTTCGTTCAAATAACATACAAAGTAAATGTTACTTAGTCACCAGCTTTTCCTCCCCAGAGAACATAGAAACGCAGGAAAAGTACCGTTACATACATTTCTAATGACTTAGAGTAAACTAAGCCCCAACCCTTTGATGGCAGGGAAATATTGGCATAGTGACACCTGATATGCAATAAATACCAACATCTTATGCCATCAACAGCAGGCCTAAAATAGCAGTCTACTGCAAGTGCCAGCTTCTATCGCCACTTTGCTTGCATTCCCATCCTTGTTGACAAAGACAGGGCAAACTGAGGCCTTTCCTGCTTCAGGATTTGATATAAGCTCGTATGTCGGGCCAGGCTGAAAGAATAACGCCTACGTTACACTATCCTAGGTCTGAGAAACAGGCTTTGTTCCTCTTTGCCCCACTGTTCTGATCAGCGGGGTTTTGTGCTTTTGTTTCTGAGGAAACGAGAGCTCACACGCAAGCATTCCGGAAGCAGCACTGGCGTAGACCCACTTTGATCCCGTAAAGTGTCCCGAGCGACTCTCTTCACAGAGCCACTTTCTCCTTTGCCAAGTTCTTTGGTTCCTTGCTTGGGATACACCAGTCGTCAGCCTCGATGCTCATCTGATAGTGTTTGAAGGCTGATTTGTTAAAGACTGGGAGTTTTTCTACGGATTCTGAAGATAAAGCCTAAAAGAAGAAGGGAAAGAAAAGTAAACTCAAAGAAATTATTCGTGGCACAATTTGTACCACGAAGTGATTATTCAAAATAAATCCAGAGGTAAGTGTTCAAACATTCAAATACATTCCTTTAGTTGATTCAGTTAGTAAGAGCACACCATAGCTCACAGTCTGCTGGGCAGGGTATAAAAGAAAACGAAAAAAGTAAATATTATTTCCATCCTCTAGGTGCCAAAATAATATATACATAGTTATAAATTGGGGAACAGAATTTGTCTCCAATATTTACACCTGTCCCTTGTTCGGATATTGCTGATGTGATAGAACTGAATAGCAAAGCTATTATTTCTTTACAAAAACTTTTCTTTTGTATCTGTGATGAAGAGTCCTAATCTGATACTATTAATTTATTAAAATCTGATACTATAACTCTATCATCTCTTAATCTTTCCCAGTACTTTGAAGACTTCTCATTTAAGAAATGAATACAGTAACTACTTCAGACAGTCAAAGGCCTCTCAGCACATAATTCCCTGGCACAAAATGGGAACCCACAAGTTTAATGTTTTAGTTACTAATATCTGTAAATACATTTTCAGTCAAAACTGCTGGAAAACAATGAACAAATCAGGACAGTGACCTTAACGAATACACCGAGGCTTTATCAGAAATAGAAAAAACAAGTGCCAAGTTTTAAAGTTTAATCAGGAAATGCCAGACATCCCAGTAACAGCTCGTGAGCAGTTAGCTTTTCTTCCCTGGATTTCTAATAAGGTCAACTTAAGGTCTTGAGTATCTTGGTATCAGCTGTTTTCTCGGCTGGAACATTATTAGCATATATTTCCCATGAGTTTAAGTAAAACAAAGGCACAGCTATTCTCACAGATGCCAAAAGGCATTGGTTTAAGAAATTCATATGAGGATGTCCTCACTTGGAGATTAATATGCTTCTTGAGAAAAAATTTTGCTTCACTTAAAGCAGGTAGCCAGGTCCCACTTCTAACTGGTAAGTTACCATATTAAATACTAATGAGTAAATCTACACATACCAAACAGAAAATAAAATGACATGTGGTTGTTATTTGCATTAACTCAGTTTGAGGTATTCACACTGTGGAGCGTGGAACTCAGGACCTTAAGAGCAACATTGCTTTCAGAAATATTGTTTTGAGGCACCGGGGTGGCTTAGTCAGTGGGGCGTCTGACTCTTTTTTTTTTTTTTTTAAAGATTTTATTTATTTACTCATGAGAGACAGAGAGAGAGAGAGAGACAGAGAGAGACAGAGAGAGAGGCAGGCAGGCAGAGAGGGAGGGAAGCCTGATGAGGGACTCGATCTCAGGACTCTGGGATCATAACCTGAGCCAAAGGTAGATGTTTATTATTATTATTATTATTTTAAAAGATTTTATTTATTTATTTGACAGACAGAAATCACAAGTAGGCAGAGAGACAGAGGGAAGGAGGCCCTGCTGAGCAAAGAGCCTGATATGGGGCTCGATCCTAGAACTCTGGGAGTCATGACCTGAGCCGAAGGCAGTGGCTTTAACCCACTGAGCCACCCAGGTGCCCCTATTATTTTTTTTCAAAGGCAGATGTTTAATCATCTGAGCCACCTGGCGAAAGCGTCCGACTCTTGATTTCAGCTCAGGTCCTGATCTCGGACTCATGAGGCGAAGTCCCGGGCTTCACCCTCACTGAGGAGTCCACTTGAGCTCTTCCTCTCCCCTTCTGCCCCTTCCCCATCTCTCCCTCTCTCAAACAAACAAACACATGAAGTCTTTACAAAAATAGAAATATGATTGTTTCTACTGAATTGAAAGGATACCTTTAAGTAGATGATGGCGTCGGTTCCATATCCCGACATAGAGTAGAGATTCAGATCTCCTTGAAAGTACTTGGCATAGAGACGAGAAATTGGCAAGCCGTAACCAAAACCAGCCTAGAGGGAAAAGATCAATTATTGGCAAAGAAGAGGACATACTCGTGGAAACGCAAAACATAGGCAAGAGTTATTAGCCTCCTTGCTACTGATGTTCTAGAGCCAAGGTAAGTGATTTCTGCTTCCAATCAGAGACCTCCGGTAAATTGTTTCACCTTCTTCAGCTTGATTTCTCCTGCTTTCTCCTATCCCCCATGCCGAATTTAACTAAATTGACTAACTTGCCTAAATACTTCCTTGTAATCCTTGCTCTGCATTTCGGACTAGGTGGCTGGGATGAATGTAGCCGTGTAACTGGTCTTACCAGAGGAGCATTGCGGGAATTATCCATCACGGGGGTCGGTGCGGTAGAGTACGTATAACTAAAGAGACGGTCAATGATCCTCAGGGGAACGCCACCTCCTCTGTCCGAAATCTTAAACAAACAAACCAAAGCTTCGCGTGAAAAACAAGATGCATTTGTCCATCTAAAAAAGTTTTTCCTTTATTTAAAAAGGTCATTATGGTCTATGTACACCATAGACTTTGATCTGCTGCTCAAAGCAGATCACTTTACTATTATTGACACTTTTCCGTTCTCTCAAGAGAGACTCCAGGTACACCTGGGTGGCTCAGTGGGTTAAAGCCTCTGCCTTCGGCTGGGGCCACGATCCGGATTGAGCCCCACATCAGGCTCTCTGCTCAGCAGGGAGCCTGCTTCTCCCCCAACCCTACCTCCCGGCCTACTTGTGATCTTTTTTAAAAGATTTTATTTTTTTATTTATTATGTGTCAAATAAATAAAATCTTTAAAAAAGAGAGAGAGAGAGAGAGAGACTCCAACGAACAACAGAAAATGGTTACCTTGATTGTCAGATCTTCTTTTCCCAAGACCACAGTCACTTCAATTGGCGTAAGGGAAGGCCAGTTTTCCTGGTGTTCCACGGTTGCCCTCATTGCATTCTAAAGAAATCAAAACCATAAGGAATTCAATGGCAGAAGAATGAGAAACAATAAATAACTGTTTTTTATGTTTAAAATAAAAGCGGCACAGAGGGTAATTCAAAGTTCCTATTTTTTTTTTAAGTTAGTAGTAAAACAGCTCTGTAAATAGCCATTTATGAATGTGTCATGCAGGATATATAATGAAAAATATTCATTTACCATGTAATATAGCTCCTGGGAGTAATGTCTAATGGAAAAACAATTCTGCTAGCTGTCAAGTTCTTATTTGTAAGCTTAATTTAAATGTAGAAATTGGTTTTTATAGTCCATTTCCTGGCTCTCTCTTTTCTGTCTTTCCATTACATTTTACATCCAAGCACCAAAGACTATTACATAACAAATGAACAGTGAATCATTGAACCAATTTATTGGCTTTTATAAAACTTGCTGGGAAAGGTTGTTACTATTTAAAAGGATAGTAAATAATTCTAAATTAAATTTCAATTTGCATTTGATTATCATCTTAACTTTTACCAATGATGGCAAAACAACTCTAAGAGCTGGACCATTCAATTTAAAAATGAATGAAATCAAGGCAAAAAGTATCTTGTGTCCTTTAACAGAGAAGAAACTCAAACAAGTTTGCAGACAACTGGATAGGTCTCATACAGATTAAGTTTTGGTTTATGTCACCCATTTTCCTCTCTATCCTCCTTGTGGTACATTATCTGTTTTCTGGTTTCTATATAATACTGAGTTCTTTTTTGTAATTTTTAAAATTTTTTAAAAAAGATTTTATTTATTCATATGACAGACAGGGATCACAAGTAAGCAGAGAGGCAGGCAGACAGAGAGGGGGAAGCAGGCCCCCGAAGAGCAGAGAGCCCGATGGAATGCGGGACTTGATCCCAGGACCCTGGGATCATGACCTGAGCCGAAGGCAGAGACCTTAACCCACTAAGCCACCCAGGTGCCCCTCTATATAATACTAAGTTCTAATCATTAGCTGAAGTAAAAGAAAATAGATCAGAATGTCTGAGGTACAATCAATACCTCATTACACTAACATTAGAATAAAGTAAGAAACAATAAATTCTGAGAAAAGCTATGTCAGAATTAGAGGCAAATTTCACTTTTTTTAAGGCTTCCTCCTCAAGGAGTCCAGGAGATTCATGGAAAGCATCATAAAGCTTAGGGTGTTTTTTTCTTTTCTTTCTTTTTTTTTTTTTTGGTGTAAATAAAGTTTTAGCTTTGTCTTAGAACCCAGGACAGGATTTGATTCTTGGTACCTGGCTACCTCAGACCAGTAACATTCACATCC
The DNA here is from genome assembly GCF_011764305.1 of Mustela putorius furo. Lineage (NCBI taxonomy): Eukaryota > Metazoa > Chordata > Mammalia > Carnivora > Mustelidae > Mustela > Mustela putorius. The sequence continues at coordinate 38,391,983 of NW_025421998.1, forward strand.
TTGGTGAGCCTGTTAGAAATGCAAATTCTCAGATGTACAGAATCAGAATCTCTGGACCAGTGCCTAAGAATCTATGTTTAAAGAAGCCCTCCAGGGACGTCTGGGGGCTCAGTTGTTAAGCGTCTGCCTTCAGCTCAGATCATGATCTCAGAGTCCTGGGATCGAGCCCCGCCCCCATGGGGGCTCCCTGCTGGGAGGGAAGCCTGCTTCTCCCTCTCCCACTCCCCCTGCTTGTGTTCCCTCTCTCACTGTCTCTCTGTCAAATAACAAATAAAATCTTCAAAAAAAAAAAAGAAAGAAAGAAGGAAGACCTCCAGGTGATTCCAATGCATACCGAAGTCTGAGAAGCACTGTCCTATCATCTTGCAATGGAAAGTGTGCATCACCCGTCAGCTTATTACAAATTCTAAACCCCAGGCCCCAGCCTAGTGCCACTGAATCAGAATTTCAAGGAAACCCCAGATGATTCATAGGTACATTAAAGTCGATCATGGAGGGAACTGACTGCCCCCACCGCCGACCTTCCTTAACAATTGCATGTATGACTAGTGCTTTGTTGGACACTTGAAAAAATAATAAGAACAGGGAGCACAAAGACATCGTGAGTCCTATCATGTGTTCTCCAGTACGTGTGGAGGCTCTGCTGAACGGCGGGGTCCCTTTCAAACATTAACTGCGGCTCCTTTCTGTTCGGAGCCCTGAAGCATGTTTGGGAGAAGATAGTGAGGCTCCCACTCAGTGGGAAACAATAAAGGAAATAAAAAGGTAACCAGGGAATTAAAAACAAAACAAGATTGCAATTATTTGGAAGTGTCATACCTTGAATAGTTCAAAGAGCATATGATGAAGGTGAGAAGGTACATAAACAATGTGAATTGGTTCGCCTGGAGATTTTCCTAGAAAAAAATTAAAACTCATTTAGAACTGGTGAACAAGTATTTCAGGAAGACAAACTTCTGTATCTATTTGATTAATAGAGACTCCTTACTCCCAAGATTAGAATATCCCCCATCTTCCTGTACTACCTTAGAACCTTCTAGGATCTGTCCTAGAACTTCCCTCTTAAACAGTGAACACAGCTGGCTTATTTTCAAAATGCTATCACAGTGCTGCCTTGTGCTCTATCATTAATTTCTGCATTTCTCTACAAATGTATGAGGTCAGATGAAGTGCATGACAAGAGTGCTCTAAATTAGGTCATGTGAACTATTTGTTTCTGCTTTCAAAACTTTCAGACTGTACTATTTCAGAGTTAAAATCACCATTTTAAGAAAGAAAAAAATTCACATAGCCACAGTATAATACTAAAATTAATGTTAACTAAAATTTTCATATTTTATGGGAAAATAACACATTTGATTATTCTTCCTTTATATCACCCAAACATTAAATCTTACAGGCTAAATATACTTACATTTTACTGAGAGGCAAAAGAAAACAGAGAAACAAAAACCTCTTAATACTGTTTGAGAAGAAAAATCAAAGTATTATTCTTTGGTGTCCCAGGCCCTGGCCAAGTTTGAATCAGAAAACAGAAGGCCTGGCACAATTCCCTCTTTATTTTATCAAACAGTTCAAGCAGTTTATCTACACATATTATGCAACAATGCTGTTAATGCTTAGAGATATTTTTCAACCTTTATTTGTATTCCTATTTTTAATTTAGCAATCAATTACATGTCCATATAACCCAATCCATGAGTTAGAGTTGGGGTACTTTAAATGTGAGCAACTTAATTTTAACTGTCTTGCTCTGAGAAGCACTACAGGATACAATAAAAACGGTGCCCTGCATTCGTTATATTATCACTTCAGTGTGGGAAGACCCTCTCTTCTCAGGTACCCTAGAGCTGAAGCCACTGAGTTATGCTCTGCTTTCAAAAGAGTGGTGTACACTTATAGTGCACTTAATTTTTTTGGTAATTTGAAAACCTTTTTAAAAGAACTTTTATTTATTTTTTTTTTAAATATTTTATTTATTTATTTGACAGAGAGAGATCACAAGTAGGCAGAGAGGCAGGCAGAGAGAGAGAGAGAGAGGAGGAAGCAGGCTCCCTGCCGAGCAGAGAGCCCGATGCGGGACTCGATCCCAGGACCCCGAGATCATGACCTGAGCCGAAGGCAGCGGCTTAACCCACTGAGCCACCCAGGCGCCCCTAAAAGAACTTTTAACATGAGATCTACCTTCTTAACTACCTAAGTATACAATATAGTATTGTTAATTGTAGGCATAATGTTGTTCCGTGGATTCCTAGAACTTATTCATCTTGCATAACTGAAATTTTATACTCATTAAATAGCAACTCCCCTCTACCCCAGCCCCCAGCTTCTGGCAACCACCCTTCTACTTTCTGCCTCTCTGAATTTAACTATTTTACATACTTCAGGTAAGTGGGACCACACAGTATTTGTCCATGACTGGCTTATTTCTTACAGTACAATTTAAAGTATTTTTGTTTCTAGGTCTGATGAGTAACTTCTCCAGGAGGATATTTCCATTACCAATTGGTTCCTCCTATTTCTGGCCTCCCTGACTCCCATATTTTGCAATAAGCTCTCTTTCTTTGATCTAAGATACTGAAACTAGGTTGCTACTTTAAATTTTAAATTATTTGTTCAAACCATTCCGTTTTATGAATCAACATTAACAACTGAATATACTCAATTGGAGCTTTCCAACTGAGATGAAGAGAACTTTGGCTTCAAAAGAGAAGTGTACAAATTCTAGAGAATTTCAGAAGGGAGAAAAGGAACACAAAAGTTGCTTTGTATTTACAAGAAGTAAATCATACTGGGAGAACAGTGACTTTCCCATAGATTAAAATATGGTTTATTTGTAGCTTACCATTTACTTGTGTGAGCTTTAATTCTGGAGATGTTAAATAATACTGGTCACAAAGCATCTTTGAACACTCAAAGGCATCTGAAATAGAAGGTTTTTTTCATAATGATGAAACGAATTTATGCCAAGTAAAATTTTCACATGATCTTCAATGCATGTATTACCCTTAGTCTAGAATATTCATTGAGAGTACAGGTTTCTATATATGAAAAAAAAAACCTTTAATACTTTATTGAAGAAAAAATGAAGATAGTGTTGAAGTTATAGCTGTGGCAATAGGAATACGCACAATTCAGATATTGGATACAATATATAAGAATATGGCACATTAACCAGTAATGTTTGAATTTTTATAATTTTATTAATGAATTTTAAACCTCTGGCTCTCAAAAGCAAAGGACCTCCATGACAGTATTTATAAAAATATAAATGTAACACTCCGAATATAAAGTTATTCACAAACTCACTTCAACCAGAGATATGTCAATTCCATAGCGTATATTTTCAATAAGGGAAATGCAGAAATCTAGAGATTACCTTGGACCACGGCTGCCACATCGCAGTTTGGATCAATGCTTCCAATGTGAGTTGGGTTTCCTGTCTGTGAGTCACTAAATAGAAGAACTGTTGAAAAATAAAAACAAAAGATGTTGTTATAAAAATCAGTATAATCATGATTGTTGAAAAAGAACGTGAGCCCCTGAATAATGAAACATTTGGTTGGGGTATGGCTTATATTCCATACCCTTCTCAGTAGGTCATGGCCACAATGAGCTAACTTACTATGCTGGTTCATCAGCATCCGGGTAGAAATACGGTTCATGTAAAATCGATCCAAGAAATACTGAAGATTTTGATTGGTGACTGGGTCAACTGTACAGCCATCTTTATATTCTATGATTCCTTGTGCCATGGTCGGAACTACATTGTGGTGTCTATTTCGAACTTTGATGAGAGTATCTACAAAACTAAGCCAAAACACATTTACAGTTACTGAAAATTCAAATAAGTTTCCTTCACTTATGTGTCTTAGACTACCCCAAAGAAGGCTAAAACTTTTTTAAGTACCCATCTAAAGAAATCAAATGATAAAATGTAAGGTTCTCACTTACAGATTCGACTACAATAGAAAAGATAGTATCACAAACAGATTTTTTTTTTCCTTCTAGCTTAATGTAAAAATATAGGCTTTCTAACTGGTGAATTCATTCTGGGAATTCATTAAGCCTTCTCTTTAAAAAATAATAATTAAAAGATAATTACTATTAAAGAGAATTCTAGAAGGCCACTGTGGAAAAAAACCCTCAAGATTTCTTCTCGGATTTATAAAAAGATTCTTCTTTCCTATTCTTATAGCCAGAAACGATCAGTTACTCTGAAAGATAATGTTCAATCTCCAGTAACAATGACATATATTAATATTATGTAATAGTAAATCCACCTGTGAATCTAATCATCTGACTGAATTTATAGTAAAAATAGATTTCCTCAAAAATAAAAAGTTCCCTGCACTTGCTCAGACTCAGCATCATTTTCAATGCCATCATTCCTCTTCACTTTTAAAAAACCAGCAAGTCAAAACTTGTCATTTGTAAGGGAGAGGCTATTTGTTATTCAGAGTGTAACTCCTTTAATTTATGTCCAAAAAAAAAAAAATCTTAGAACTATGTCTGGAAATAGTCAAAGTTTTAGACAAATATTCAAATGCATAGAACTTACTCTGACAATACTTTCTGGTCCTCTGGGCTTTTCTCATGGAACTCCACCAAATCCATCAGGCTCTGGATATACCTGTAAAGGGACAGTCGTGCTTTAAGTTTTAAACTTGAACAGTCAGATACAAGTAGCTAAATCATCTCAAAATGGTTGCAAAAGAGAAAGTATTATGTTTAAAATTAAAACTTTCCTTCATGACATCTGGAAAACACTGTATCTTAATAAAAAACCAAACAACATCAACAACAAACAAAGCTACTACATTAACACTCAACTTTCTAACTTAAAATTGATATTGCTTCAATCATTCCAGATCAGTAGTCAGCTTTTTGTTTTATCTGGCAAGTGTTTTCTTTTTTTATAGCATTTAGAAAAGAACTTTATAAGGAAGGCTTCATATTTTTCCTGCTATATTCACTCATAGGTGAGTAAAAGTCATGAAAGCATCAGTAAATATTATGGATGATGTGTTTCACATAGTAATTGTTTAATAATCTATATATATTTATTTATAATATATAATACTTATATTTATGTAAGTATAATACTTATTTATATTTATAGTATATATTTATATTTAATTATTATAAATATAATGCTTATTTTATATTTATAGATATATTTATTGATATATTATAAATATAATACTTATATAATATACACAATCATATAATATACATTTATAATATTATAATATATAGAGATTTCTTAAATTAGTAAAGCTGTGTAGTCAGTGAATTAGGGTGAGGCTCTGGTATATATCCGCATTAGTGCATATACTGGTTCCATTCTCTGAAAATTTGTTCTGTTGGGTGATCTACCCTCTCCAAGCCTCAAAATCCTTATCTGTAAAATGCGATGATAATAACTGACAATTATTAAGTGGTGACTGTGTGCCAGGTACTGTTTTAAGTACCTTTTTTTATGGATTATCCCGTTTAATTTCATTCACGTAAACTGTTGAAGCATATACTTTATTTTCCTCAGTAACAGATGGGGGAACTGAGGCATAAAGAATTTAAGATACTTGCGATGAATTCCACAACCGGTTAGAGGTAGAGACAGGATTTGAACCCAAAGCCTGCTGTTAATTAGTTTGTAAGTAACAAAGATTAGATCCTCTAAATAGCCGTCCTTCTGTTTATTTCTAGGATAGGATTCTGTGTGCCATATCAAACTCTGTCTTTTATTATTCAAAATACAGTTATATTGTGAAAAGTATGTACTTTTTCAGGGAAAATGTCTGTTCATAGCTTATAACTGTCCTTATGACAACTCACACTAAATTACAAAAACAGGGGCACCTGGGTGGCTCAGTGGGTTAAAGCCACTGCCTTCCGCTCAGGACATGACTCCCAGAGTTCTGGGATTGAGCCCCATATCAGGCTCTTTGCTCGGCAGGGAGCCTGCTTCCCTCTGTCTCTCTGCCTACTTGTGATCTGTCAAATAAATAAAGAAAATCTTAAAAATAAATAAATAAATACATAAATTACAAAAACATCTTGACATTCTTCAAAATACTTAGTTTCAGGCCTCTCGTTTTCCAATTATGATGCTATTATATTATAAGAATTCCTATACAAATACTTGTCTTAAAAATAGATACTGTTTCGGAATGGTTCACCACTTACCAGCTTTTAACTAATTGCACTGAAGAGGTATTGACTAATCGATCAGGGAGGATATCAATTTCCTTCAGGATATTGGCTAGTCTCACAGGCAATTCTTGCCTCAAAAATGCAAAAGAAGTTCTTTCACATGCATTTTCTGAACCTGTAATAAATAACCTTTATTTAGTTTTGGGGAAAAAGTAGCTCTAAATGATACATTTGAATAGCATTAACTCCCCAATATTGAACCCACACACAAATCATAAAATTAGAGTTTCACCTGCAGTTGGATTACTGTTTAAAGTAAGAAGTATCTCATTTTTCATTGTCTTTTTCTCTACTTTCTTAAAAAAGAAAAGAAAAGAAAAGAAAAAGACCAATATGAGGATTATTGCTTTCTTTTTTTGGAAGAGGATTCACTTCCATGAAGTCAGAATATCCTATAGCTCAGTCGACAGCACAATGTCAACCCCACAACATCGTACAGAGAGTTCTAGATATGAAATTGGAGTAGAGAAATAAAAGGGTGGGTAGGAGTCATGATGTTTCCACATTAGTGGTAGATAATACCACATTTAAATCCTTGAAATATTCCTTATAAGAGCGCAGCAGAGCAGCGCCTGGGTGGCTCAGTGGGTTAAGCCTCTGCCTTCAGGTCAGGTCATGATCTCAGGGTCCTGGTATGGATGGGGCTCTCTTCTCAGCAGGGAGCCTGCTTCCTATCTCTCTCTCTCTGTCTAGTTCTCTGCCTACTTGTGATCTCTCTCTCTCTCTCTCTCTGTCAAATAAATAAATAAAATATTTTTTAAAAAAACACTGCAGAAAGCTTGTAAACATTTTTGGCAGTAATGCAAATATATGGAAAACCATAATGGTAAAGAGACAAAGAAATCTGTTAGCAATGCAGACAGATGTATATACCCCGTAAACAGGTGGCAGGTGGCTAAGGGAGAAAATCTTAATTAATTTGAGGCCACTTCATAACATTAAGAATCCTCCCCCCAAAGTATTCTGCTGTGAAGGAGAGGGATAAAGTTTTTTAAATCACTGCGAAATACTGGCGCAAAGTAAAAAGTATCTTGACTGGAAGCTGTGGATAGAAAGATGAGCTCAAACCATCCAGCATCCGCAGGTGAGCAAGTGGCCCTGAGCTGTAGGCACAAACTGTCAGAAATAAGGCAGATCTAGGAAAGGGCAAGGTGCACTGGCGTCGAGGCTCCAAGGTTCAGCCGGATAACAGACTCCAGCTATTTTAAGCAATGAGCTCCGGGGCTGAAAGTTAAGGAAACTTCCCAACCCCAGCGCCCCCACCCGGCCCTACTTCCCAGCTCACCAAAGTCCAGGAGTTGCTTTATGGACAGCGGGGACGGGCTGTAGCGTGAAAAATGCTCGACCTCGCGGGGCACCAGGCCGGCGCTGCTCAGCGAGCCGGCGCTGCGCATCACGAAGCGGACCGCCTTCATCTTGATGCCCACCCGGCCTGGCTAGCGCAGGGGCTGGCTTAGGGGACGAAGGCTCAGGAAAGCAGAACCTGGGACCGAGCTGGGGCGGTGCGCGTCTGGGCAGGAAGGGCAGGTAGGCTGGCTCGTGCACCCTGCCTGGGCTGAGATCCTGGGGTGCTTCCGAGGGGAGGAGGCCGGCAGTGAGTGTAAGGAGCAGCGAGTGGCTGGAGACTTCAAGTTCCCGTCTGGCCACCCCCGGCCGCCTCCCGTGGTTTTATTTGTTTCCCCGCACGCTCCCCCCAGCTCCAAAGGGGGAGGAGTCACTGGGACTTGGAGACGCGTCCAGAGCTGGGGCCGCGCCAATCAGCTCAGATAAAGAACTTTGGGCCCCGCCCCCCGGGCGCGGGGTCCTGTCGGGGGAGAGATCTGGCACCAGTGCCCGGGACTGTGAGGAGTAAGGGGAAAGGTGGAAGGTGAAGCGGGCATCTGGAGGTATGTAGGCTTAAGATCAGCCGCTGGGACAGGAGTCCGGGACCGCGTGGGCTGGGGGCCCGCCCAGACTCGTCCTTGTTTACAAGCGAGAAGCTGTCTCAATGTCACGCATTCCTGACCAGAAACTATTTCCAAGAATCTGAGCTCCGGGATGTCATTGGCTCTTGCTCAGAGCGGGCTTTTACAGTAGCCAATCAGCGGCGTTCAAAAGTGAGCCCCTGTGCCAGCGGACAGTGAGGGAAATAAATAGCCTGAGGACGGGTTCTGGTGTTTTCTCCAGGAGCGATCTGTACTGCTTGGGAACTGGAAGTTCCTTCTGTCGACACTAAGGCTTCGGTAACTTCCCAAAATATATTTACTTTTTCCTGGTGGCCATACAGGGCCATCAGTTTTTGGGTTTCTCCAGGAAGGCCGTCTCTTCATGAGGTTTAACTCTGTTAATTAAAAACTAAGTTATAAAGGGGTCAATTTGTCGAGTTTAACTCGCCGCCTTCTACCATCAGAGATTTTATTCACTCTGACCTCCTGTGTAGAATGTCCTTAATCCAAATATTTGTCCAAGACATTCTTTTCAGCTCTTAAATGTCTAGCGCAGCCTTCTGCAAGAGGTCTTTCCTGATAGCCTCTCCTCCAATCTTCTTCTAATATTGCCTTTGCCACTTAGGACATGGTATTATAGCTATTCATATTATTGTATTGACCTCTCTGAATCCCCTCCGGTGGAAACAATCAGGGTGGGGACCAAGCCGGGTGTATCCTCGTTACTCCTACCCTGCTTTAACACTACTTAAGCTTAAACAGTTGTGGAAACGAGGGGGAAGCTCTAAATTGCATCTACACTTGGAGATAGGATTTGATACCACCATGATTTTCATATACATAATATATAAAAAATTGTTTTGAGTGAGAGAAGGAAAGTGTGTGCACTAGTGGGGACGAGGGGCAGAGGGAGAGAGAGAGAGAGAGAATCTTAAGCAGGCTCCAGAAGGTCAAAGCTAGATGTCGACCTTGATCCCACCACCCCTGACCTGAGCTGAAATTAAGAGTTGGATGATCAACTGAGTGAGCCACTCAGGTCCCCCTAGGATTTGTGTTTTTGTACTCTGAATTCTTTATTACATATTTGCATAGCTTGATCAAGCAAAACAAAAAAAAAAAAAACAAAAAAAAAAACAAAAAAAAAACAAATAAAAGAAAAAAGAAGAGCGAAACAAAACAAAAAATGTGTACAAGAAGTCAAACAATGAAATAAAACTCTCTCTGACAAAGCAAGAAAAATTTAAGGTAAAAATCCACCCCACTTTCCCCTGCCTAGATTACATTTTAAGAACAGAAATAAAAGAATGTATTTGTTTTTCTTTCCACGTCTGTGGGATCTGGACGAGGCAAAAATGTATATTATAAAGAATTACACTTTTTAATTTGCAGAGGAAAGGCCAGGGAAAATGATGTATTACAGGCAGGTGTAGTTTAGGAAAGCTGCACCCAGTGCTCTCCTGGGTCACCCAGCACTGTTTTCCTACATGTTGCAGGATGACTAAAGATCAGGGGAAGTCATATGATGCTCACAGAAATGGCTCGGTGCTAAGTGTGTACTGAGGTCACCAAAATTTGTCTCCATGTCATCCTATCCAATAATATTTACCAGATTACCCTCACAGTGCATTGCATTCTTCTATGTCATTTCTCTATGATGGAAACTGTTATAATTGGCAACATTTGTGATAAATGGACCGGAATAGCCAGGTAAAGTTGTTTACACAGTTGGCTAAGTTACTATGTATTACCACAATTAGAGAGTGACCTGGAAAGATAGTGGCACTTGTTCTCCAGCTGACCACAGATCTTGGAGGTTATCCAGTCTCTACAGAAATAAAGCAAAGAAAATTAGCATGTGGGTGCAATGGATATGGACAAATTTGTGCATTCATTCAAGTAAAGGTAAATCATGAGAGGACTATCAAATATTTGGTGCTAATGAGCAGGGAGGAGTGTACACAGTGCTGAACACAGCACCCCTACTTTATGCTCCTGATTCCTGAAATTTTTAAGAGTATGCTTAGCTAGCACCAAGTTAATTCTGTCCAGCTGGCCTAGCAGAACCTGGTCACATAAGGTCATTGGGAGAACTTTAAGAATGCAAGTGACACTTTTGTTGGAGGGCTAAAGATGTCCAATTTGACAAAATGCTTCAAGACCTTTAAAAAGATGGCTTTTCAACTTTTTAACCTCTAGGTATATATTGGAAGGGAGCATTAAATATATATATTTGTGTATATATGTATATATATATAATGTGTGTGCATGTATATATATATACATGTTTATATATATGGAGAGAGAGAGAGAGAATTTCAAAAGCCATGATGGAAGGAAGAGAGCGTATGTGTGTGTGTGTTGCCAAATATCTCTCTCTCTCTATATATATAGATATAGATATATGTGTATATGTGTGTAATAGAATATATATGTGGAATATTTTAAAAAATTAGCAGCAGACTTGAAACTTTTTACAAAATATGTAAGAGACAAATGATTAGTTAAGAAATATCTGTTTCAGCAGGGAACAAAATAGTCATGATGTTTTCTCTTTGAGGGATTATAGATAATGGCCTGGAGCTACCTTAGATTTGGCAGGCAAGGAAGGTCTCTCTGAGGAAGTGATAATTACAGGTGATTGAGCAGCCTTGTTTTGGCAATGAGAAGGGAGTATGAGGGAAAACATATTGGTGAGGAGATTGGGGAAAGCAAGGCCTAAATCACCATTTGGTCTGTGATATTTCTTATAATTGGTATTTTTAGAGGCTAGTAGGTGCCAGGAGCTGAACTAGATGCTTTGGTTGGTGTAAAAACATCTTCTTTCAAGAATCTCAGACTAACAGTGGGTGATGGAAAACAATGGCTAATTTTTTTTTTAAATTTTTACTTATTTGACAGAAATCACAAGTAGGCAGAGAGGCAGGCAGAGAGAGAGAGAGGAGGAAGCAGGCTCTCCGCTGAGCAGAGAGCCTGAGGCAGGGCTCTATCCCAGGATCCTGGGATCATGACCTGAGCCGAAGGCAAAGGCTTTAACCCACTGACCCTCCAGGCGCCCCAACAATGGCTAATTAAAAAAAAAATTTTTTTTATTCATGGGACTTTCATTTAATCTTCAGAGCAAAAAATACAATTAAGTACATATTAAAAACAGATTCGGTCAGTGTGTGATGTTGATGGTGATAGTAATGGAGCTCAGGGGTGTTTGAAGGAAGGGCTCTGTTGGGAATCAGGAAATGCCTCCTCTGATAACTGGTTTTGGGGATGACTTGAGAAACAGGAGCAAGATTTGGGAAAGTTATTGGTAGACAGTGAGGAAGGATGTCTAAGCCTAAGCAGAAGCACAAACATAGGAGCTAGAGATATAGTGGAGAAATGATGACTAGATTGGGACAGCTGCCATCTGGAGTACCCAAGGAAGAAGGAGATGGGAGCTTAGGATTATATCATAAAAAACCTTAAATGCTGATATGAACATGGAACTATTGGAGCTCAAATTTTGTAGCAGTTAAACAATTCAGTGCAATAAAACTTCATTGAACATCCATTATGTACCAGATACCATGATTAGTGCTGGGGATATAAAGATGAAAAAAGCATAGTTGCTGCCTTCAAGGACAGGAGAAAAACCTGTGAATAATCTAAAGAAAAAAATAATGTGGTATCTATAAGGTGTGTGGGGGGCAGGGTGGTCAAGGAAGACTCCCTTCGAGGCAATGACAGGTCATCTGAGTTTTAAAGATTGAAAAGAAGTTCAAAGGCACACAAAAAAAGGAAAGGTGCTATGGCAATGGGAGAGAGAATGTAAGGAACCATTTTACTCTGGTGGGCTCTCCAGGTCTTGTCAAATCTGAGAAGGAAGAATGAAAACTAAAAGTTCTGTGATGTTATAAGCCTGTATTATTGGGAGGGGGTGATTTCATTAATAGAAGCAGGGAAATCAAAGAGTGAGGAGGAAAGGGTAGGTTGACTAAAGAGGGGGAACACAAATGATGCGTTTATTTGGGAACACTGAGTTAATGAGAAACCACTGGGGAAGTAGTCACGGTGGTGGTTCCTGGGGAGGGGAAGGTGCAAACTCAAGGTTGTTCAGCCATTGGTGAGAAGTGAAGATAGATGGGTGAGCCTCTTGCCTGTTTCTTTCCACGAGGCTCTCCTCTCCTACTATCCCACAGTTCTAGATCACTTTTTTTTTCTGTGCACAAAACTTCCTTCTGAAGAAGGCTTTGGTTTCATTCTTGCTTCCTTACACTTATAAAGGCGAAAATTCTTCCCTCATTGAACCAAGGCCAAAACAAAAAGTTCATTTTTCTTTTTTGGCACCTATAGCTTCAATGTTATCAAAAAACAGGTGAATCCTGAAGCTAATACATCTTGACTTGTGGGAAGACAAGAAGAATTTTTGCTTCAGAATACAGGCTGAGCATTATTTCTCCCCACCCAGAAATTTCTTAATTGTGTCTGATGTTGGTGTTGAAAACCAAAAAGGGAAGGTGAGCGAAGGAAATTAAAAATTAACCAAAGAAGAAAAACAAATGTATAATGAACATATGGAAATATGCTTGAATGAGTGAAGCAGGAAAATAAAAAGTAGTAAGATAACACCACATCATAGTTCCGTCAGCTGGCAAATAACGACAAAGGCTAATAACATCTCATATTGGCAAATCCTGGGGAAATAAACATTCTCCTATATTATTTGTGGGAGCGTATAATTGGCAATTTTTTTTGGAAGGCAATTGGCAGAATTTGCAAAAATTGTAAGGATAGTTACCAGGTGTTTTAGTCATTCCACTCTGTTTTACCAACAGAGAATGCAGAGATAGTGTGCAAGATACAGTATCTTGTACAGATATACTGTACAGATACACTGTACAAAAGTGTTCGTGGCAATATTGCCTGCAAGAACAACAACAACAAAACTGTGAAAACAACATGTGTACTCATGAGGGAATGGATAGAAATACATGACGTACCCGTGCACTAAGTTACGTGCAGTCGGCAGCAGGAGGCCATCGGCTGACAGAGGCCATCTGCAGCAGTTTTTCGATCTGTGCAGTGTTTGAACTGAGGCCCCGCTCTTCCCGTCCATCCCCAATGATGGACAAGCATTTGGGGCTGGCCATCTCTCCTCTATGTGGGACTCTGTTAAGGAATTCTTTGCTCCCAGGACCTCTTCTGGGTGGCTACGGCTTTGTCACATTTGCATTTCAGGGTGAGTCTGTCCCAGGTCAATTCTGCTTTCTATGCCCCCTTTCCTTCCACAGATGTCGTAGATGCCACACAGTTTCCAAGCTTTCCCTACCCAGTATTGCTTCTTTCCTATTAGTCTTTCACTGACCGTCCCCCAGTCAACCCAGCTGGGAGCTCCAGAGTAAACATTTCACAGGAGAGGGGTCCTGCCCTGGGCAGATATAGAGGTCATTCCACTGGTCCTTGAATGCATATATAACTGGGATTTACAAACTTGGCAAATGGCATTTGGAAAAATTCCACATGAGGTTCATGGCCTGTGGGGTTACAGAGCTGTCATAGTGCGGAAGGCCAAGTATAAACCTCTGAAAGTGCCCCTGACCAAGGTAGCAAATACAGACCAATACGGTATCCTGCTAGGAATGATTTGAGATTATCTCCATCATTATAAGTATTTCAAGTGTATTGGTTCTCTTCATGTCTCCACTGAATTCATCTGTGGAAACTGGGTAATTCCCTGAGAATGACTATAGACTGTTATAAACCAATGGAGTGGTGGTCCTGCCTTGCTGCACAGAGTGTGTTTTCTCAAGCAGATTAATATAGTTCCAGGTACTATATTATGCAGACACTGATTTGTTGAAGATTCAAATGAAACTTAAGAGAGGAATAGTGATGGATCACAGAAACCATACATAGGATTTTATGTATTTGAGGGGAAAAAACAAAAAAAAACCCCATATATCATAATTCTTCAATAAAGCAAATCTCCCAAATATATGTAAGTATTTTTGGCTTCCATTTATGAATCAAGGTTCAGCTGCCCAAATGAGAGAAGGGGTCATGGACTAATAAGAAATGTTAGTGGAAAACATACATGGTTAATATTTTTAATATTATATGTATAAACATGAATAAAAGAAAATATCCCAGAATGTCCGTAGCAGTTATGGGGGAGGGCGGGTCAGTTAGATGTATCAGTATTTCCATTGGCTTTTCTTGGGCTTTTCCAAATGTTAGCAATGAAACTTGTGTTACTTCTTGATTATAGGAAAAATTAAGGTTATTTCAAAAGTTGAAATGACAGTCAATATAGCTAAAGAATAGGCAAACGAATTTGGCATGTATCCATTCAGAATAAGCTTTTGAACCGAATTGGAAGGCAGAATAAGGACAGGGAATTGGATTAGTGCTCTCCTGCCTTCTACTCTAACCCCCTTGGGCATACCAAGAGGCCAGGAGACTCCAGGCCTGAGGAGCCCATAATCAGCTCTTAGCCCCTTATTGTCCCTGCTATTGCCTTCTGTGGACTGACACGGAGCTACTGTCGGAGCTACTGTCGGCTGAAACTTTACTTCCAAGCCTGTGGCTTGTTCCTTTTCTCTGATTGCTGATCATTGCCCAAGTTTCCTGAGACTATCACCAAATAAGACTTTTCTTCTCCTTTGAACCCTCACCCCCCTCCCGGCCCCTCACCCCCACATGGTGTCCAAACAGGAATTTCTTATTTGGAAAACCAAAACGCTAACAATGAAAACTAAAGTCCAGCCTTGGTTTGTGTAGAACTGACTGGCTGTCTCAGGCAGGCTTTCCTGGTGTTCCGGATAATAAAAGGAGCACAAATCAGGCACCAAGTCATCTGGAAGACAAATCTTAGAGGTCGCTTCCTCTTTTGTTACTTCTTTGCTTAACCCAGTGCAGGGGGTATGATCAAAAGCATGTCAACATCTCACTGAATATCCACTTGAAAATGAGAAAATTTAAGGGGTGCCTGGGTGGTTCAGTTGTTACATGTCTGCCTTCAGCTCAGGTTGTGATCCCAGAGTCCTGGGATGGAGCCCCTCATCGGGCTCCCTGCTCTGCTGGGAGTCTGCTTCCCCCTCTCCCTCTCCTGCTGCTTGTGTTTCCTCTCTCGCTGTGTCTGTCAAATTAAAAAAAAAGAAGAAGAAAATGAGAAAATTTAGTCAGTTATACACACATTCCTTGCTGACTGGTTAGTTCAGTCAATTCCTGGGTACTGGCCTATTAGTATATGCAACGCATTGTATGTCTATATGCTGCTAAAAAACAAAATTCAGCTGAGTAAATTTTGTAGACCTATTAAGCTTGACTAAACCATTCATGAACTGGGCAGCATCTGATCTAACAAGTAGAGGGAAGCTCTGAAGGGTCATACAGAATGGTAAGGTTTTATAGAAAAAGGGTGGGACAAGAACGTTACTAGCAAAGAAAAAGGATTGTTCGACGGAGGCCATTTTCCCTTAGAGGAAAAGCAAGGGACCTTATCATGCAGATCACCTCCTCCACTTTGGGGAAGGTGGGTAGAGATGAAGAGAGTCCAAGTGGCTGACCCCCCCCCCAGCACTAGAGGGAAAATTCCTGACCAACTAGTTAAGAGTGCATTTCTGGGAAAGACGAAACTACAATTAGGTCAGATATTAAGCCCCAGTTTGGGAACTCAGTCAAAGTGATACCATTTTTGACTTGTGGTTTTCTTTTTAATAATGCTTAGCAATAAAAGGATAGATAACCAGATGTCACACTAAATTTTTCTTTGCTTGAAAATACTAGTTTAAGCAAGTGCATGTTGTATAAGTTCTTCCGTCTCCAACCGTGGCTGACCCCACCACCAACAGATCATAACATCCTTTCCTGTTAGGTCTGGTTTGGCTCAGGATTCTTCTCAACATAGCTCTCTAGACATCAGCAAATCAGGGCATCAGATTTGGAAGGTGTAACGCCTTATTATTCCAGGTCTAAACCGTCTCCACTTTTTGGCCTGCAACAGGACCCCTGCCTCCAAAGTCCCCTTTCCACTTGGAAAAACTGCCCCTGAGTAAAACTGTCAACTACAAGCATGAAAATCCTTCGTTAATCCAGCACTTTCTCTTGCAGAGGAAAAACCAAGGCAGGAGAGTCATTAAGTCACCTAGGACACATAGCTAGTAGAAAATGGGAGTTCTCAATCTTAGTTTAAAAGAGAATCTTTGCCACACTCTTCTGCAGCTTGGGAAATTTCAGATTTTTTTACATTAGCCTTTCTGACTCTTTAGAACGAAGAATGCATATTCCTTCTGGCCCAAATGAAGCGATTGTATAAAACTGAGTTCAAAAACAAACCAAAAGGAACTGGAAGATGTTATGCAGAGCGAAATAAGTCAATCAGAGAAAGACAATGTTCATATGGTTTCACTCATATGTGGAATATAAGAAACAGGGCAGAGGACCGTAGGGGGAGGGAGGGAAAACAGAATGGGAAGTCATCAGAGAGGGAGACCAACCATGAGACACTCTGGGAAACACACTGAGGGTTGCAGAAGGGAGATGGGTGAAGGGCCGGGGTAACTGGGTGATGGGCATTAAGGAGGGCACGTGATGTGATAAGCACTGAGGGTTATACACAACTGATGAATTATTGAACCCTACATCTGAGACTACTGATGTATAATAGATTGGCTAATTGAATTTAGATTTTTAAAAAAAGATGCTGGAAACTCAACAGCTTGTTTCTTCAAGAATGTTGATTTTTTTTTTTCCTGGTGTCCTTCATATTAGAGCATCCGTTAGACTTTGCCAGAAAGAAAACTACACTATCTTTAGCTTTCACAGTAACCACACAAACACACATTCCTTTCTGCTTTCAGTCTTTTGAAAACTAAATGTGGACATCCAGCAGTGCCGAGTTTGGGTGACATGTTTATGTTCTTGACTGAAGAAAGGGGCCGGGCTGTGTTTCACGAGTCCTCTTTGAGTCCAGAGAACAAAGGTGTGAGGGAACCCCTTCTGTATTCTTTCTTTCAGCCCTTGTACAGTAGGGTGCCCCCACCGCCTCTGGCAACAAACAGACACCTCCGAATGCACTGTGTATTGGAACGAAAGGATTGTTTTCTCATGCTAACAGCCCTAACTTATAGTCCCACTTCCTGTTTAAGAAATAAAAAGCAAGTGATTCTTCATCAACATTGTGTTGGAAGGAAGAAATACAGCCCATCCTGCAGACGTTTGCAGATGCTGGGCCTCTGCAGGGCTAAGTGGGTAAAAGGTCAGTCCCACACCCACAGCCTTGGCTGTTCCGGCTGGCAGTAGAGTCAACAAGGGGAAGTTTAGTAGGTGAAGGGTCACTGCTGTAGACCAGCAGGCACTTTCCATGTGTCAGCTTTCAGGCATCTAGTTTCTGTTCATGGAAACCGAGCTTACTAGGGGAAAGGCCACACAGAGCAGAGACAGCTGTATCATAACCCAGGCCTGCCTCTACATTGTGTCCAAGGCAGGAGGCCAAGTGCTCAGGCCTCCTGGCCTTTAGGGATTCTGCTGCTCAAGTGGAAAAACAGAGATTGTAAAGTACTTGCAAGATCATCCTGTACTGAATGTGGCAAACCGATATAAACAAGCTATGGAGGGACAAATTTGCATTATGCAGAATAACTTTGCTGGGAGAGATTCTTGGGACAAGTGTACTACAATAAAGGATCTGGTAGGTTTTCTTTTTAGTGGCTCTACACTAGAGCAATGGATCCCAATCCTGGCCCCATGTTAGAATTACTTAGAGAGTCTTCACAATGACTGTTGCTTGCTCCTTACTGGTTGAATCAGACTCTAGCCAGGGGACAAAGCCATCTTCATTTATCTAGTGTTTCAGGTGGGTCTAAGCACTGCTTTAGAATCCTTAAAACATGGCCATTTGAAATGACCCCACATAACAGAGAAATTCTTCACGTTTTTGGATTATGGGCCATGACAACTTAGTGGATCATGAAGTCGGTTTAATGGATCATAACTATCGTGAACATGCAATAGCATAGAGGGAAAAAAGTATACTCATGTTAAGTAGGATTGGGGGGTGGGCTCAAACTTGTTTCAGATCTATCCTGTATCATGATATAAGAATACCATTATTCTACATTCTAGAAAAAGAAGCCTTGTTGCCCTGGGGTGCCTGAGTGGCTCAGTGGGTTAGTCTCTGCCTTCAGCTCAGGTCATGATCCCAGGGTCCTGGAATCGAGCCCTGCATCAGGCTCTCTGCTCAGCAGGGAGCCTGCTTCCCCCTGCCTCTCTGTCTACTTGTGATCTCTGTCTGTCAGATAAATAAATAAAATCTTCAAAAAAAAGAAGAAGAAGAAGAAGGAGGAGGAGGAGAAGGAGAAGGAGGAGAAGGAGAAGGAGAAGAAGAAGCCCTGCTGCTCTGACCCTCCATGGAATTGCTCTAAGTCAAATTGGTTGTTGCCTTTCTAAACAGTTTTGCTGCTTCCACAGGATGTTGTGGCTGTGAATTGGGAAGGCTGCCACGATGTTATTTTGGAAACAGTTATGCAAATCCTTCCTCCCAGATGATTCCCAGAGTTAGTTCAGTATAAGTATTTCCTCTAGAAACATCAGGGATGTAAAGATAGATGTCACAACAAATACTCCAAGGTGAATTAATGGTGAAATTCAAATGAGAAAGAGGTTGGTTGCTTGGAATTCTAGAAGAAAACTTGCCCAGTGTGAGCTCTGCTCTAAGAAAACCGAGCTAGCTTAGAAAAGGCCATGATAGCCCTTCTGACCTGTGGTATTATGGGGTAGTAAACAGGCTGTTAGTGACAATGTGATAATGTCTAAAATCAGCCAAATGGTAGGATTCAGAGTCTGAGTGGTAGAGGTGTCTCCACTGGAGATGCTGAGCAACAGAAGAGAGGACTATGGAGTTGTTATTAGAAAATGAACACAGAGGCACCTGGGTGGCTCCATTGGTTAAGTGTCCGACTCTTGGTTTCAGCTCAGTCATGATCTCAAGGTTAAGAGATGGAGCCCCACTTGGGGCTCCACACTTAGCACAGAGTCAGCTTGTCCCTCTCCTTCCTCCTTTGAGATCTTAAAAAAAAAAAAAAAAAATTAACCCGTTAATGTCCTTTCTTCTTTCCTATTTTTTTTTAATTTTTTATTTTTTATAAACATATATTTTTATCCCCAGGGGTACAGGTCTGTGAATCACCAGGTTTACACACTTCACAGCACTCACCAAAGCACATACCGTCCCCAATGTCCATAATGCCACCCCCTTCTCCCAAACCGTCTCCCCGCAGCAACCCTCAATTTGTTTTGTGAGATTAAGAGTCACTTATGGTTTGTCTCCCTCCCAATCCCATCTTGTTTCATTTATTCTTCTCCTACCCACTTAAGCCCCCATGTTGCATCACCACTTCCTCATATCAGGGAGATCATATGATAGTTGTCTTTCTCTGCTTGACTTATTTCACTAAGCATGATACGCTCTAGTTCCATCCATATTGTTGCAAATGGCAAGATTTCATTTCTTTTGATGGCTGCATAGTATTCCATTGTGTATATATACCACATCTTCTTGATCCATTCATCTGTTGATGGACATCTAGGTTCTTTCCACAGTTTGGCTATTGTGGACATTGCTGCTATAAACATTCGGGTGCACGTGCCCCTTTGGATCACTACGTTTGTATCTTTAGGGTAAATACCCAATAGTGCAATTGCTGGGTCATAGGGCAGTTCTATTTTCAACATTTTGAGGAACCTCCATGCTGTTTTCCAGAGTGGCTGCACCAGCTTGCATTCCCACCAACAGTGTAGGAGAGTTCCCCTTTCTCCGGATCCTCGCCAGCATTTGTCATTTCCTGACTTGTTTATTTTAGCCATTCTGACTGGTGTGAGGTGATATCTCATTGTGCTTTTGATTTGTATTTCCCTGATGCCAAGTGATATGGAGCACTTTTTCACGTGTCTGTTGGCCATCTGGATGTCTTCTTTGCAGAAGTGTCTGTTCATGTCCTCTGCCCATTTCTTGATTGGATTATTTGTTCTTTGGGTGTTGAGTTTGCTAAGTTCTTTATAGATTCTGGACACTAGTCCTTTATCTGATATGTTGCTTGCAAATATCTTCTCCCATTCTGTCAGTTGTCTTTTGATTTTGTTAACTGTTTCCTTTGCTGTGCAAAAGCTTTTGATCTTGATGAAATCCCAATATTTCATTTTTGCCCTTGCTTCCCTTGCCTTTGGCGTTGTTCCTAGGAAGATGTTGCTGCGGCTGAGGTCGAAGAGGTTGCTGCCTGTGTTCTCCTCAAGGATTTTGATGGATTCCTTTCACACATTGAGGTCCTTCATCCATTTTGAGTCTATTTTTGTGTGTGGTGTAAGGAAATGGTCCAATTTCATTTTTCTGCATGTGGCTGTCCAATTTTTCCAGCACCATTTATTGAAGAGGCTGTCTTTTTTCCATTGGACATTCTTTCCTGCTTTGTCAAAGATTAGTTTAATGTATTGTTGAGGGTCTATTTCTGGGCTCTCTATTCTGTTCCATTGATCTATGTGTCTGTTTTTGTGCCAGTACCATGCTGTCTTGATGATGACAGCTTTGTAATAGAGCTTGAAGTCTGGAATTGTGATGCCACGAACGTTGGCTTTCTTTTTCAATATCCCTTTGGCTATTTGAGGCCTTTTCTGGTTCCATATAAATTTTAGAATTATTTGTTCCATTTCTTTGAAAAAGATGGATGGTACTTTGATAGGAATTGCATTAAATGTGTAGATTGCTTTAGGTAGCATAGACATTTTCACAATATTTATTCTTCCAATCCAGGAGCATGGAACATTTTTCCATTTCTTTGTGTCTTCCTCAATTTCTTTCATGAGTACTTTATAGTTTTCTGAGTATAGATTCTGTGCCTCTTTGGTTAGGTTTATTCCTAGGTATCTTATGGTTTGGGGTGCAATTGTAAATGGGATGGACTCCTTAATTTCTCTTTCTTCTGTCTTGCTGTTGGTGTAGAGAAATGCAACTGATTTCTGTGCATTGATTTTATATCCTGACACTTTACTGAATTCCTGTATAAGTTCTAGCAGTTTTGGAGTGGAGTCTTTTGGGTTTTCCACATATAGTATCATATCATCTGCGAAGAGTGATAATTTGACTTCTTCTTTGCCGATTTGGATGCCTTTAATTTCCTTTTGTTGTCTGATTGCTATGGCTAGGACCTCTAGTACTATGTTGAATAGCAGTGGTGATAATGGATATCCCTGCCGTGTTCCTGACCTTGGCAGAAAAGCTTTCAGTTTTTCTCCATTGAGAATGATATTTGCGGTGGGTTTTTCATAGATGGCTTTGATGATATTGAGGTATGTGCCCTCTATCCCTACACTTTGAAGAGTTTTGATCAGGAAGGGATGCTGTACTTTGTCAAATGCTTTTTCAGCATCTATTGAGAGTATCATATGGTTCTTGTTCTTTCTTTTATTGATGTGTTGTATCACATTGACTGATTTGCGGATGTTGAACCAACCTTGCAGCCCTGGAATAAATCCCACTTGGTCGTGGCGAATAATCCTTTTAATGTACTGTTGAATCCTATTGGCTAGTATTTTGTTGAGTATTTTCGCATCTGTGTTCATCAAGGATATTGGTCTATAGCTCTCTTTTTTGATGGGATCCTTGTCTGGTTTTGGGATCAAGGTGATGCTGGCCTTATAAAATGAGTTTGGAAGTTTTCCTTCCCTTTCTATTTTTTGGAACAGTTTCAGGAGAATAGGAATTAGTTCTTCTTTAAATGTTTCGTAGAATTCCCCCGGGGAAGCCGTCTGGCCCTGGGCTTTTCTTTGTTTGGAGATTTTTAATGACTGTTTCAATCTCCTTACTGGTTATGGGTCTGTTCAGGCTTTCTATTTCTTCCTGGTTCAGTTGTGGTAGTTTATATGTTTCTAGGAATGCATCCATTTCTTCCAGATTGTCAAATTTATTGGCGTAGAGTTGCTCATAGTATGTTCTTATAATAGTTTGTATTTCTTTGGTGTTAGTTGTGATCTCTCCTCTTTCATTCATGATTTTATTTATTTGGGTCCTTTCTCTTTTCTTTTTGATAAGTCGGGCCAGGGGTTTATCAATTTTATTAATTCTTTGAAAGAACCAGCTCCTAGTTTCGTTGATTTGTTCTATTGTTTTTTTGATTTCTATTTCATTGATTTCTGCTCTGATCTTTATGATTTCTCTTTTCCTGCTGGGCTTAGGGTTTCTTTCTTGTTCTTTCTCCAGCTCTTTTAGGTGTAGGGTTAGGTTGTGTACCTGAGACCTTTCTTGTTTCTTGAGAAAGGCTTGTACCGCTATATATTTTCCTCTCAGGACTGCCTTTGTTGTGTCCCACAGATTTTGAACCGTTGTATTTTCATTATCATTTGTTTCCATGATTTTTTTCAATTCTTCTTTAATTTCCCAGTTGACCCATTCATTCTTTAGAAGGATGCTGTTTAGTTTCCATGTATTTGGGTTCTTTTCAAAATTCCTTTTGTGGTTAAGTTCTAGCTTTAGAGCATTGTGGTCTGAAAATATGCAGGGAATGATCCCAATCTTTTGATACCGGTTGAGTCCTGATTTAGGACCGAGGATGTGATCTATTCTGGAGAATGTTCCATGTGCACTAGAGAAGAATGTGTATTCTGTTGCTTTGGGATGAAATGTTCTGAATATATCTGTGATGTCCATCTGGTCCAGTGTGTTGTTTAAGGCCTTTATTTCCTTGCTGATCTTTTGCTTGGATGATCTGTCCATTTCAGTGAGGGGAGTGTTAAAGTCCCCTACTATTATTGTATTATTGTTGATGTGTTTCTTTGATTTTGTTATTAGTTGGTTTATATAGTTGGCTGCTCCCACGTTGGGGGCATAGATATTTAAAATTGTTAAATCTTCTTGTTGGACAGACCCTTTGGGTATAATATAGTGTCCTTCCTCATCTCTTATTATAGTCTTTGGCTTAAAATCTAATTGATCTGATATAAGGATTGCCACTCCTGCTTTCTTCTGATGTCCATTAGCATGGTAAATTCTTTTCCACCCCCTCACTTTAAATCTGGAGGTGTCTTCAGGCTTAAAATGAGTTTCTTGGAGGCAACATATAGATGGGTTTTGTTTTTGTATCCATTCTGATACCCTGTGTCTTTTGACAGGGGTATTTAGCCCATAAACATTCAGGGTAACTATTGAGAGATATGAATTTAGTGCCATTGTATTGCCTGTAAGGTGACTGTTACTGTATATGGTCTCTGTTCCTTTCTGATCTACCACTTACTTGTAGGCTCTCTCTTTGCTTAGAGGACCCCTTTCAATATTTCCTGTAGAGCTGGTTTGGTGTTTGCAAATTCTTTCAGTTTTTGTTTGTCCTGGAAGCTTTTAATCTCTCCTTCTATTTTCAATGACAGCCTAGCTGGATATAGTATTCTTGGCTGCGTGTTTTTCTCGTTTAGTGCTCTGAAAATATCATGCCAGCTCTTTCTGGCCTGCCAGGTCTCTGTGGATAAGTCAGCTGCCAATCTAATATTTTTACCATTGTATGTTACAGACTTCTTTTCCCGGGCTGCTTTCAGGATTTTCTCTTTGTCACTGAGATTTGTAAATTTTACTATTAGGTGACGGGGTGTGGGCCTATTCTTATTGATTTTGAGGGGCGTTCTCTGAACCTCCTGAATTTTGATGCTTGTTCCCTTTGCCATATTGGGGAAATTCTCCCCAATAATTCTCTCCAGTATACCTTCTGCTCCCCTCTCTCTTTCTTCTTCTTCTGGAATCCCAATTATTCTAATGTTGTTTCATCTTATGGTGTCACTTATCTCTCGAATTCTCCCCTCGTGGTCCAGTAGCTGTTTGTCCCTCTTTTGCTCAGCTTCTTTATTCTCTGTCATTTGGTCTTCTATATCACTAATTCGTTCTTCTGCCTCATTTATCCTAGCAGTGAGAGCCTCCATTTTTGATTGCACCTCATTAATAGCTTTTTTGATTTCAACTTAGTTAGATTTTAGTTCTTTTATTTCTCCAGAAAGGGCTTTTCTATCTCTCGAGAGGGTTTCTCTAATATCTTCCATGCCTTTTTCGAGCCTGGCTAGAACCTTGAGAATTGTCATTCTGAACTCTAGATCTGACATATTGCCAATGTCTGTATTGATTAGGTCCCTAGCCTTCGGTACTGCCTCTTGTTCTTTTTTTTGTGTTGAATTTTTCCGTCTTGTCTTTTTGTCCAGATAAGAGTATATGAAGGAGCAAGTAAAATACTAAAAGGGTGGCAACAACCCCAGGAAAATATGCTTTAATCAAATTAGAAGAGATCCCAAATCGTGAGGGGCGAGAACGGGGATAAAAAGACATTCAAAAAGGAAGAAAGAAAAAAAAAGAAAAAAGAAAAGAAAAGAATTTAAAAAAAGAAAACAAATAAGAAAAATATAAAAAAGAAAAAATATATATATATTAGATAAACTAGTTAAAAATGTTAAAAAAGAAAAAGGTAAAAGTTAAAAAAAAATTTACCAGAAGGCGAGAAAAATAACAAAGAATGAAAAAGAAAAAAATTAAATCAACTGCAAGACTAAAAAAAAATCACAGGGAAAAAGCCATGAGTTCCGTGCTTTGCTTTCTCCTCCTCTGGAATTCTGCTGCTCTCCTTGGTATTGAAACCGCACTCTTTGGTACGTGAACTTGGTCTGGCTGGATTTCTTGTTGATCTTCTGGGGAAGGGGCCTGTTGTAGTGATTCTCAAGTGTCTTTGCCCCCGACGGAATTGCACCGCCCTTAACAGGGGCCGGGGTGAGTAATCCGCTAGGGTTTGCTTTCAGGAGCTTTTGTTCCCTGAGAGCTTTCCGTAGAGTTCCGGAGGACGGGAATACAAATAGCGGCCTCCTGGTCTCCGGCCCGGAGGAGCCGAGAGCCCAGGGCCCCACTTCTCAGTGCGCCCTCAGAGAACAGCGCCCAGTTACTCCCGTCTGCCTGACCTCCGGCCGCGCTCCGAGCTCACCGAGCCTGCGACCTGTTCAAGGTAACACCGAGCTGTGAGCTTACTGTAGGCTCTGTCTCTGTAGCCGGCTTTCCCGTTCCAATACCCGCAAGCTCTGCGACACTCAGACACCCCCGATCCTTCTGTGACCCTGCGGGACCTGAGGCCACGCTGACCCCGCATGGGCTTCGCCCCGGTTTAGCCTCTGGAGCGATGTCCCTCAGCGGAACAGACTTTTAAAAGTCCTGATTTTGTGTGCAGTTGCTCCACTGCTTGCCGGGAGCCAGCCCCTCCCCCTGGGGTGTATCTTCCTGTCACTTTGGATTCACTTCTCTGCCGGTCCTACCTTTCAGAAAGTGGTTGTTTTTCTGTTTCCAGAATTGCTGTTCTTCTCTTCGATCTGCTGATGGATTTTCAGGTGTTTGCAATCTTTAGATAAGCTATCTAGCTGATCTCCGGGTAGCTGAAGTAGTCTCAGCCTGCTACTTCTCCGCCATCTTGACTCCTCCCTCTTCTTTCCTATTTTTTAATTTTCTTTTAAATGAGTGCTTCTGGGTTGTGCTACATTCTTGGCTGCTAAAAGACACATTGTTTCAGGATGGGAGCAGTTAGAGAATCTACACCCTACGTCAATCTGAAAGGAAGTGGGAGGCCAGAAAATTATTAGGTATATACATGAAGAATCTGAATGACTGAAATTCCGCGTTTTATCCCAAAATTTTGACACAACATTTGAGGAAATTCTTATTTATTTTTCTGCCTCTACAATAAGGAGAAATAATTAATATAATATATTCTGTCTTTCAGGGAATGTTGTCTAATGGTTTAATCCACTAGTTTCAGTATTTTGATTTACAAAAGAATTGGGCAAAATAAGAGTCTAATAGTGTTTGCCCTTTCTCAAGAAAGGAGGATTTGCTGTGTTCTGGCAACTAAAAAAATAATTAAAGCTAATTTCTCCATGGACTGTGAAAAAAGTGGCAACAAATAATGGATTTGTCCTTCCGAAATATTTCAAACAAGCATCTTATCAGTCACTTATCAGCCGCAAATCCATTCAAGGCAGTACCAGACCAGCCATAGGTGATTTTTCTCATTAAAGTAGTATTTAAACAGTAGTTTCCAGATGACATAGGAGACATATAAGACATACAACACCTGAAAGAAGAATTGGTGAAGCATTGATTTTTCATCAGTCAAAAAGTTTACTAAGCAGATGAAAAATAATTTGCCTTCACAGTGACATTTTGTTAATAGTCAAAGGCATTGTTTTTCCTTAAACACTCTTACCAGAAAAGGTTAGCTTCAAAACCAAGGACATGCTAGTAAATTGGAGGTGGTATCAGAAACAAACAAACAAACAAACAAGCAAA
This sequence comes from Mustela putorius furo, assembly GCF_011764305.1. Classification (NCBI taxonomy): domain Eukaryota; kingdom Metazoa; phylum Chordata; class Mammalia; order Carnivora; family Mustelidae; genus Mustela; species Mustela putorius. Next base: position 38,418,443 of record NW_025421998.1, read on the forward strand.
CAAAAATTACACAAACACATTAAGTTTGAATGGCTATTTTATCTTGTCTCTACCTCCCCCCTTAACTTTCTCCCTCTTCCCCTCATGGTCATACGTTCCTGTGTTCACATTCTGTTAACAATAATATGTAGATATGGGGATCTCAGTATATTTATATTAGTAAGTGAAATTGTTCAGTTGAAAAAGGAAGCAGTATTTTATTATAGAGAAAAATGGGTTGAAGACATGGAGATCCTATGTTCTGCATTTCTTTTGATACTGTCAGGGGTATGAATTTCCTTTGCTCTATAAGGTCCTTCTAGCAGGACTAAGAATCAAATTGACAGGAGTCAGATTAACAGGAGAAAGTCAAATTTAATTTTGTACAAACAGGGAATCCACATAGACATAAAAATTCCAAAGACAGTCAGGCAAAATGAGGTATATATGTCACTACGAACTAAGGAGAATGGTTGTGGGGGGGGCTGTTGTAAGTGGGGATCTGGGACTTCATAAGGGAAGGAATGCAATTCACAGGAAGACAAAAAGGTAAATGCTTGGTAAACAAAGTTTAGTTGGGCCAGACAGAAACAATGGGACATAGATGACTTTGATCAAACAGGGCCTGTTGGGTTCTTCCCTCTCTACTATACCTAGTCACAGTTATAATGTAATTACTTAAAGTGATAACTCTCTTCCTGGAGTAGTTACTCTATTGAAATTCTTTTAGGCATTTGTGTAAAGCTAAACAGCTTTTCCTGAGTCTGCTGGGTTTTGTTTGCTTTTAACTAAAAATAATCTTCATGCCAAAGTGGCCCAACTTGGGGCAGTCTGCCCTTGGATCCTACAGTACTCATTCACTGAGAGTCTATGAAAAAACTCATCTGATTACTCAAGGGAGGTTGCAGTTTCCACATTGAAAAAGATTAATTGTTTTGTAGATAACTTCTAAGGTACATTCCCTTCCTAAAATATTGTTTGCCCATTATTAATTTAATTTTAAAAAAATTTGATTCCATTATTGATATTAAAATTCTCACTGAATAGTCTGAGTAATTATTGCCTTTCTGATTTTGGAAGAACTCTAAACAAATCAAGCCCGGACCAGGCACATGATTTTGGTCCACCTTTTTTGCCATTTAACCGATGTTGTGTCTTGGGTGCTGCAAAAGCAAGGATGGGGCGGGTGCTGGTGGTTCATCATTAATGGTAGAGTGAGGGGAGTAGGGACCAGATTTCTACTGTCTGTGACCCCTGCTGGGCATCTGGTCACCCTGTCCCAGAGTTCCCTCCATCCTGGGAGGAACCTGGTCTTCCCATGTTCTGTGGATTTTGTGAACAAATTTCTGTTCTGATTAAAACAGTCCTGATTAGATCCAATTAGAGATTTAAAAAGATTTAAAAAGGTCTAGAAGCTGGCAACCAAGATGCTTAAGTGACAGTCCATGACATTTCCTCACATACTTGGAGGCAAATACCATTATGCCTGTGTATTCTTTTCCCCAGATTTTGGATGGTATTCCTTTGGTATTATTCTCAGTCCTTTCTCCATCTTTTAGATCTACAATGGTACTTATCTATAATGGATCTCTTCTTATTGTTCTGGACACTATTCTTTTAATTGTGGAGACTGGGTTGAATTGGTTTTTAATGCTGCAAGATTATACTCTTGATTGAGTTTGTGGTCAGCCAAAACTCCAAAGCCTGCTCTCCTCTGTCCCCCAGAAAACATATACACTTAATTGATTTTTCAATAATTTTTAAAATCCCATCAATCTTGCCTGTCCAAGACAGGCATCTTAATAGATTCGAATTCTATAATAATGACTATCATTTAAAAAAAATAGTTTGTGCCATCCAAAAATTTGACAATCCCATTTTTGCCACTTGGCCAAGTTGTTTATAAAGATAGAGTCAAAGACCAAGCTCTCTGGAAGAACCCTAAAAAACTTTATTCATCAGAAAACAATATGGAAAGCCAATTTTACAAGATCAACACCATGCTCAAACACATGTGGAAAATGCTGCATACTAAATCACCTTTTTGATATTTAAAACATATATAGATGATGAAAAACATTTTAATACATTTCCCTCCAGATTGACATTGATCAACTAACTTAGCATTTCCCAAACTGTGTTCCACTAGATATTCTTTATAGGACTTTTAGAACCAAATTTATAGTGAGACATAATGTGAATCTACACATTATACCGAATGTGTATAGTGTGACCGAATAAGTCATTCAGTCTCTTTACAATCTACTGGACCAGAGAGACTTTTTCTTCACAGAACTTCTTTCAAGATTAGTATGGCAAAATTTAGTAAAACCAGGTCAGTGAAAACTTGGGGCCATGGTTGTTATATTGGCCCTATGTCTGCCTAAATTTCCAATTTCAAATTTTATGAATTGATCCAGCAAATGACACACTTTTACCAGTATTATAAGCAAACATTAAAACCACTTTTTGAAGGGAGCTAATTTTCAAAAATAACTTTGTTGTATTATAAACATTATTATAATTTACATATAATAAACAGAATTTTGAGAGTTTTGACAAATCTATACATACATCTCTGTAACCACCATCATATTCACAACCATATTGTAGAATATTTCTATCACTCCAAAATTTTCCTCATGCCCTCTAAATGCCAATCCATTCTAAACCCCAGCTCCAGATAGCCACTGATCTGTTTTTTATTACTGCAGATTTTATCTCCTTTTTTCTAGAATCTCCTATAAATGTTTTCACACATCATATACTTTTATACTCGGCTTATTCAGCATTTTTCTGAGATTCATTCATTCATGTTGTTGAATGTATTAGTCATTCAATTTATGGCTAAATAGTATTCCACTTTATGGATATAATACAACTTGTTTATCCATTCACCTGTGATGGGCAGTAGGTTTCTGTTTGTAGATATTATGAATAAAGATTTTATGAACATTGTATACAAGTTTGCCTGTACACCAGCTGTGTTGGGAGTGTTCCAGATTTTTCCTATCCTCACCAACACCTGGTATGGTTACTCTTTCATCTTAGCCATTCTAGAGGGTGTAAAGGAGTGTTTCACTGTGGTTGTAATTTGTACTTTTCTGATGTCTAATGGTGTTGACCATCTTTCATGACATTTGCCATTTGCTTATCCTCCTTTGTGAAGTTCCTATTCCAACCTTTTGCTCATTTAAAAATTGAGTTTTTTCCTCTTATTGATATCTAAGAATTCTCTGTGTTCCATATGTGTTCTTTTTAGATATAGATGAAATACGATACACACATATGTCCTATATGTATATATACATACATGCGTATATGCCCACATGTATGTATATATAAACAGAATACTAGGTGTGTACACAAATAATATTTTGGATGTATATTAGATATTTTTTCCAGTCTGCAGTCAGCCTTTTCCTTTCTCAAAAGGTGTCTTTCTAAGAGCAAAAGCTTTACATTTTTTTGAAATCCAATTTTGCAACTGTTTATTCAATATTCTTGCTTTTTTAACCTTTCTAAAGAATTTGGCTATGCCGTGATCATAAAGGAAAAAGTGAGTTTTCTTCTGGTATTCTCATGTTGGCTTATTTCAACCATTCTTATGTTGGGTTATTTGAACCATTGTATTAAGAATTTCCCCCATTCCCTTCCTTTCTCTTCCTTTCCTCAGACTCATCATGAGTTGGCTGGAAAAGAATAAGCATCATTAGCTAATGTTATAGGAGCATGGTTAGGCCCAACTTAAAAAGAACACAGAGAACATTTGCAATATATGTAAAACCTTGGACCAGAAGAATGCTCTGAAGGTTCTTAACCACCCTCTTAAATGAGGCTTCTCACGTTACTATTTATCATATCACCTTGGAAATTTTCTTCAAAGCACAGTTATCTTTATGATCTCGTTTATTTGTTTACCTATTTCTTACCTGACTCTATACTACACTGTAAACTTTTCTGTCTTGTTCACATGTAATGAGTGAATGGATGAACCAGTAGAGCCCGGGTTGCAATGTGGGTGACAGAGTTGACATAAGTTTGGGGTTCCAGCTCCCACCCTTTTAGCCCCCAGAAACTTGCCCTGTCCGTCCCTTTCACCCATGACATTTGTAAATTTCTAGATGGGGGTAAGATCTATACACAGAATCGTTAAGCCCATTCCTTTAGGGAAACAGTCTCTTCTCTTACTTTAATGAGAACTGGGATTCTCTGAAACTTCTATGTTCATCCTTTCATGGGTAAGAGATGATTCAGGATTTGGTAATGGGGGAATTATTAAGAAGATTGCTTCTTCCTGTAATTTCCTCTCTAGCCTTTTAGATGGGTAATTAGCAACAGAATATTGGTTTTCTTAAGTTGTTGCCTAGTAGCATAAACTTGGCTAAAGCAGTCCTGCTGGCTTTCTAGAAAAGGGCTTCTTTTACTGGTGTTTATCATTCTGCTGCTGAAATTCACACTGGGTGAAACTTGGCATGACAGCTCTCAGCTCAGTTGCAACTTAGAAGAAAACAGATTCTGCTTTGCTTAAATTGTTTTCGATTGACTGGGTAAGAATAAATTAAAGGTTCTTGTAGGTAATAGCTTCTGAATTCAATTAAAAATATCATCAGGCAGCTGCTTCTTTTTTTCTGAAAGTACAGAAATGATTTTGAGCTACTTAATTGATTTTCTTATGAAGTTTTATGACTGGCAGATTTAGCCTAATTCTTTCTCAACATTTTTCACTCACACCAATATAGGAATAGAAAATGGGATTCAGAAAAAAAAAATTCTAATTATCCTGCTATGGTAAAAATCTCAGAGTTATAAAATCTTAAAGGTCAGTCAATCCATCTCCTAATTTGTTCATTCATTTAAATATTGATTCATTGATCAAACATTTATCTTTTCATTTGGGCCAGGTTCACTGAACAAACATTTGATACCTCTCACACTCAGGATTTTTTGTTTACAAAACCCTCGTTTGCTAGTCTGTAAGTTTCAAGCAGGCTGGAGCCATGTGTGTTTTATTTACTGCTGTACAGTAAGTACCCAAGATAGTGGAGTTTCAATCACCTTTGGTGGAGATTGGATGGAAGGAAAGAGGGAAGGAAGGAAGGGAAGAAAGGAGGGAGGGAGGGCAAGTTCATTTTGCTAGTTTTAATGGGGTGTTTGCCTCTTGCTCAAGTCACTGAGGCATGCCTGAACTTACTTGGCTCTTGGATTTCTAGGTTCACAAAGTTACTATTATAAGCTAACCAGTATCTGAGAGTCAAATTCGAAAGAGTCAAACTTTCAATGCAAACTCCTATCGGGACATGTTCTCACCTTTGCACCTGCTGCAACCCTCTGCCTGGAAGCCTTTCTCTAATTACCTATGTGATTCTCTCCCTCTTCATTCAGATCTCAATTGACATGTCACCTAAGTATATGCTTAGTCAATTTTTGTTAAATTAAATGTCTCCCCAGATGTGTTCTCTTTACTCATTCTCCACCTTTAGAAAATTTTAAAGGTGGGGAAGGTAATCAAGAGCAGGAAGCATTGTATTGCTATAAATGTATCATGATAAAGAATGCACTTATCAATAATACACACTTTTGTTCTGCTGATGTGATTTTTAGAGACATCTTAGTTTATCAGTTACCAGCTTGGGGCTCATGAGGCCAAAAAGGGTCTTGGAGCTCTTTTTAATATTTCCATTTCAAAAAGGCCAGTGAAACCATGCAGTATCCTTAATAGGGCTATGGGGGAAAACTAAAATAGATAATACAGAGGTTGCAAATCTTTTCCAGATCACAGTGAGTTGGTAATTTTTTCATAGTATTCCTAGGCCAAAAGAAATTTCTAACAGTTCTATTTATTAAATATATCCAAACAACTTGATAGTTTGTGTGGTACCTGAGAGAAATTGCTATGTTTCCTTAGAAATTTTAATATGTATTTCAGTGCTCTTGTGAATTAGTTACAATATGCTGGGGTGCCTTGGCACACAGTTTGGGACCATGGAGCTGACCAAGGGCTCTAAATTGTGTGTTTGCCATATTACTAAGACCAAGCTACTGTAATTCCAGCTTAATTTGGTCATTGATGACATCAAAGAAACAACTAGGACAAGAGCACTGAGCCAAATGCAACTCTCAGAGCACAAGTCATGTGATTTTAGTGCTTGACTTAAATGGGTTGAATCCTGCCACAATGACAGCCAGTATTGAGCAACTAAGAGTTCCGTGTTCTAAAGGACTGTATTCTTAGTTACTCTTGTTTATTAATAGTCTGTGCTTTCATAATACTACCATAAACTTTGCTGCTAATAAATCACTTGCAATTTCCATTAAGGTTGACAAAGAACAGTATTAGGATGGGCAGAACAAATTGTATCTTGCTTAATACATATGTAGCTTTTTTGGTAGACAAAATCTTTTAAAGACTCTGCTGACATGGGGGGTGGGGGCACAGATGAAATACATTTTGGAAAGTCACGATGGTGGTGAAAAGTTTGTGAACAATTGCTCTAGTCTTTTGGTTGTATAGGAATCACCTTTGCTTGATGAGTGAAGCATTTACAAATTCACTTTCAGGAGAGAGAAAGGGTAGAAGCTGCCTCTGCAGAAGCCTAGTTGATTTCATCATGTGGTGATTTTGATGAGAAATGCTGTTGAGGGTGAGGGGAGATGACATTTTTTGATCTTCCTTCCAGACTTTGGATTCCTATACAGATGGTCCCTGACTTACCAGGGGTTGACTTACGAGTTTTCTACTTTATGATGGTATGAAAACAATACATATTCAGTAGAACCCATATTTTGAATTTTGAATTTAGATCTTTTCCTGGGATAATGTAAGTGATAGGATAGTCTCGTGATGGTAGGTAGCAGCAGTAAGCCACAGTTCCCAGACAGCCATGCAATCAGGAGGGCGAACAACCAGTATGTTTTTATGAATGTTCTGTACCTTTGCAGCCATTCTGTTTTTCACTTTCAGTACAATATTCAATAAATTACATGGTATTTGACAATTTATTTTAACAGGAATTGTGTTAAATGATTTTGCCCAACTGTATACTAATGCAAGTGTTCTGAGCTTAGTTAAGGTAGGTGAGGTTAACTTACGATGTTGAGTGGTTTTGGTATACTAAAGGCAGCTTCAACTTATATTTTCAATTTATGATGGGTTTATTGAGATGTAACCCCACAGAAGGTCAAGGAAGATCTGTACACATAAACCAACTTCTGCAGTGGGTTATTGAACTTGAGAGTCTAAAAACAGTTTAAAGCAATAACTATCTTCCTATAGTATGAGTTTGGGACTCTGCTTATTTTCATTCATAAGACTGGATTTTGAAAAAGATAGCTTACGTTCTCCTTCTAATTTTGGTGATGTAACAAAGATTATAGCAGAAGTTAATGAAATGGGGAATAAGAAAAACATAGAGAAAAATCAATGAAATAAAAACTGCTTTGAAAAATCAATAAAATTGGCAAAACTTAGGCTAGACTGACCAAGGAAGAAAAGAGGACTCAACTTATTAAAATCAGGAAGGAAAGTGGGGATGTGACTATCAACCTTACAGAAATAAAAAAGAATTAAAAAGAAATAATATGAACAATTGTATGACAATAAATTAGGTAACTTGGATTAAATGAAGATGTTCTTACAGAAGCACAGACTGCCAAAACTTACTCAGTAAGAAATATAAAATCTAAATAGACATGTAACAACAAAAGGTATTTAATTAGTAATAAAAAAAATATATATGCACAAAGAAAACTCCAAGCCTAGACAGTTTTACTGGTGAGTGCCACCAAACATTTAAAGAATGAATACCAATTCTTCATAAACTCTTCCAAAAAATAAAGAGGGAAGAGGAGGGGACAATTCTTTTTAAAAAATTTTTCTAAGATTTTATTTATTTATTTGGGAGAGAGGGAGAGAGCACGAGGAAGTATGAGCAGGGGGAGGGGCAGAGGGAGAATCAGATTCCCTGCTGAACAGGGAGCCTGATGCAGGGCTCAATTCAGGGCTTAGTCCCAAGACCCTGGGATCGTGACCTGAGCTGAAGGTAGAGACTTAACTGACTGAGCCTTGAGAAGGGAACAATTCTTTATTCATCCTATGAGATCATTTTTATGTTGATATCAAGCCCAAAGATGTCAAAATAAAGGAAAACTATGGACCAATATCTCTCATAAATGTGGATGCAGGTCCTCAACAAAATACTGGCAAACCGAATTCAACAACATATGAAAAGAATTATACATGTTAACCAAATGGGATTAATGCAAGTTTGGTTTTTACATCTAAAAATCAATTAATGTAATATGTAATATTAATGAAATGAAGGACAAAAGTCCCGCATGATCATCTGAATAGTTGCAACAAAACCATTTCACAAAATCCTATACCTTTTCATGATAAAGACAGTTAAAAAATTAGGAATAAAAGTTCAGTTTCCCAACCTGGTAAAGGACCCAAACAAAAAGCTCACAGCAAATGTTATATAAGACTGAAGACCTTCCCCCTAAAATCAGACAAAGATGTCTTCTCTCATTACCTCTAACCAACATTGTACTGGAGATTCTAGCCAGAGCATTTAAACAAGAAAGTGAAATAAAGGCTTCAGAAGTGTATGTGTGTACGGTGGGGGCAGGAATAAAAAGGGGGGAGTTCAGTTGGCTGGCAAGTCTTCTGCTCCTCCAGTTAGGGAATTTGTGGCCAAGAAAAGACCAAATTATTGAAATGCAGGTATTAGACTATTGGTACTGTCTATTCCCATGGTGCTTTTACCCCTTCCTTCCATCCTCTAAGTCTTACACATCTCACTCCTGTTCTCTCTCCCTATTGGTAGCAACCCTCTCGCTGATTGGTCCACATGGAGTGATGAGCCAAAGAACTATTCTATATACCAGTGTCGTGGCACCATTTGGTGGTTAGTAACATCTAATGCAGAGTCACTGACAATTATTAAACATACATTTTTGCCTCTTTTTAAAATCATAGTGTATTCAATACATAGCTTGAATGAATATGAGATGAAATGACCAACTGTTGGCCCGAATTTGGGGAAACAGGTCTCCTATAAATTAAACAATGTACCTAGCTCAAAGGCTCAGAGAAGACATGAATCATTGGTCCTTCTGATATGGAAATGATACTGTTAAGTACCTTTTCACATCACCTACCAAGTTTTCATCAATAACCTCTTAGGACACCCGTCACTGCTAGGGTCCAAAGTGTGGCCTCACTAGGTGGTGTGTGTTGGTGTAGTGAAGTGATGCATTATTCTTGCCTCAGTGACCTGATTCATTGCCTCGTGCCTCGTTCTCTTCCTTAGATAATACTGTTTACTTTTTCCTTTTACCTGGTGAAGGACTACAGCTTTCACAGCATACCTGGATTTGAGCATTGACGTCAAGGACTTGCTGACTTCCAGGCAGTTAGTGAAGATCAGCTCACAGTTCTATCACTCATCTGCTTGAACAATCACAAACAGAAAGACAAGCAGACCCCTTTCCATACTTGTGCTATATTTATGCTTAGCACTCTACTGAGACTTGGCAACAGCAAATGGAACCAGGAGTTATTTTGTTTGGATTAGGTCAACAGTCATCCTCTGAGATTTTCATCTATCTTGTTTGTTACAGTGCATTGGTCTGTGTTCCAACATTCTATCCAAATCACAAATGGCTTGGATAAATGCATCTTGATAAATGACAAGGAGAGCTGAATCACTGGTATTTATTTACTTTTCAGATTCACATTTAAATCAATCATTATTAATAAAATGACATTGATATATGTCAACCAACATTATTTCTTAGTTAAGAAAATAGGGTTGGCAAATTCAAAGAATTCCAGTTTCCCTAAATTATCCAGAGTTGGGTAAGTAAACAGCTACTTAAAAACAGCATTCTCATTGTTCTTTGAATTTCAGTTATTCTGAGGAAGGTGCTATTATTTCTTTTTTGGATATATTAAGTTAGTACCTCTTTCTTTTTAAAGAAATAAAATAGGGAAATGAGATGTAATCTGTGGAATGAAGCTAGGCTCTTCTAATTAAAGTTCCTGTGTAGGTCTCTGGCCATACTTTGCATTTTGACTTTCATATGTTTCTTCTCTTTAAAAATATAGGTCTCCTCTATCAATATTCAAATTCTTTTATGATACCAATAAAATACCAATACCCTTTCCAATACCCTTCTCACTCCACCATCACATTGTTCCCCTCGCCTTACTGCACAACACTTCCCTCTTCAATCTCTGCTGTCTACTTTGATTTTCACAACAATCTTGTGAGATGGAGATGCAAGATAGTGTGCCTTTCCATTTTACCTCTGATGTGAAAAGTTTTGCTTCTTATAATTAGTGTAGTTAGAACAGAAATAATTATGCTTCAGAATTTCCTAATGCCCTGTGAAATACCAGGAGAAATGCTAAGGTGTTATAAAAAACAGGCTGAAGAATTTCCGACTTGAGAGTCAGAGCCATCCTGCATATACAGTGAAATAAACCTGGAACCATGCCAATGAGGAAAAGGGTAGCATCTAGTAAATGCCAAAAAATCCTGGAGCTACACATGCAACAATGCGTATTGGGTTTTTTGGCCCCTTCTATGTTTTTTCATGCATGCCTCTCAGGCCACATGTTGATCTTTAATTACACATCATTTACACATGTATTTCCATTGGCCAAAACTATGTATGACATCCCAAACTAACTAGAGTGCTGAAAAATGCAGAGGAGCCTATCAAGTGTTTGGTGACTACTATGTGCTATGAATGTACAAAATGATTTTGATGTATAGGGAGCCAGGGGTGAGAAAAGATTTTATTTATTTATTTATTTATCTTTAAGAGATTTTATTTATTTCTTTGTCAGAGAAAGTAAGCATGTGGGCAGAAAGAAAGGCAGAAAGAGAGGCAGAAGCAAGCTCCCTACTGATCTGAGAGTCTGATGCAGGCCTCGATCCCAGGACCCTGAGATCACGACCTGAGCCGAAGGCAGATGCTTCACCACCTGAGCCACCCAGGTGCCCCTGAAAAAGATCTTAGAAACCATTTTGTCTAGTCTATTTTCTTATAGAAGCAGAGGTTAGAAACATTGCATGACTTGGCCAAAGTTGCATATCCAAGGAGGGGCAAAGAGAGGAATTGCTTACACAATAACTAGCATTTATTGAGCTGTGTTAGGTGCCAAGCAGTATGCCAACACATTGTTGTGCCGTATCTCCCCGAGCCCTCACACTAACCCTATGAAACAGACACTGTTCTTATCTTCATTTTATAATTTTTTAAAGATTTTATTTATTTGATAGACAGAGATCACAAGTAGTCAGAGAGGCAGGCAGAGAGAGGGAAGGAAGCAGGCTCACTGCTTGAGCAGAGAGCCTGATATGGGGCTCGATCCCAGGACCCTAGGATCATGACTTGAGCTGAAAGCAGAGGCTTTAACCCACTGAGCCACCCAGGCACCCTCTTGTCTTCATTTTAAAGATGAGAAAATTAAAACTTGGAGAAGGCAGGTAAAACGTCTAAGATAACACAGTTCATAAATGGTAGACGGGAGATTTAAACCCAGGCTGCCTGTGATCAAAATTCCAACACGCAATCTGTCACTAGATGTCCACTCTTTTTGCTCTGGTCTCCAAATCCTCCTTCTGATAATACCAACAGACTACACGGCATTGGGATTAAATGTAAACGTCCTCCTCAAAAAATGATGCTACAGGAACCTTAAGACCAAAATTGCTCCAATATCCTTCCTCATCTAGCAGACAAGTTCAAGTTGCTTGTGAAAGCGGAGAGAAATCCGTGCTGATAAAAGTAGGCAAATCATCCTGGACCCTCAGGGAGAAACTTGCTCCTGGCTATGGACAGTGTTTTTCTTGTAAGACGTATGAGTATTTTCTGCCATATGAGAAGTAGCCGATACAGAACACCAGGTCATGAGCATTAACTTATACCCACTGGGTAGATAAATGGAGAGTACAAATGTTGCAGTGTATAAGAGGCAAAGACTAAATCAAGTATCATGGTCATTTCTTGCTGTTCCTGTTCTTCCACCAGACAGCAGTGCTTGGAGGCTGAACTGTAATTGCTCACATCTGCTCATTAGATCAGAGAGTAGGCACCAAGGCCCAGCATGCTGTCCAGGAAAAATCAGTGCAGTTGCCATCAGAAGAACCGGTAGGACTCCCAACTCTTGTTTTGTCATCCACACAAAATTCTTCATTTATAGTGAAAAAGACAAAATTAGATCACAAAATTGTTTCTAATTAAATTATATGGTGTGTTGAGTGCAGTACCTAGAATACAGTAAGCATATAATCAAGAAATAGAGGTTGATGCTATTGTTCTTCTTATTATTATTACACATCTTTGCCAGGGAATCACTACAGAGCCAATTTTTTCCCACTTCCAATTTTGATATTATTGCAAAACTCTTTATCCCAGTGGGGAGTGAAAATTTCACTCGGGGGAAGTAGAGGATGACTTAGAACAACTCATCTTATTTATTTAACTGAAGTGACTGCTTGTCTCTTTGAATTCACCAAACTGCCAGGTTTAGACCCAGCTTGCAGTTGGAGGCCACCAATAGGAAGGCACGGGCCCACACAGTGCCTAAAACATATGGACACAGGCCAGGAGAATCACGAGATAATTAACCGAGTATCAGTCCAAATAACTGTTTTGGAGGAAGAATAAGTTCCTGTTATCTAGTCTTGATGAGGTCTCCTGGGGAAGGAAGCATGCTGTCCAGGAAAAACCAGTGTAGTTGCCATCAGAAGAACTGGTAGGAGTCCCAACTCTCGTTATTAATTTGTTAAGAACTTTGCTTCCTTCAGAAGTATCTGTTTGTTGGCAGTGGTGTTGTATTAGTATTAAATGGGGTAGTTATTTTGAGACTGCTGTAAGATGACATACTAAAGTGTTTTTTAAAAAAATAATAACATATTCAGATAAACTCCATCAGAACACAATAAGCAAGGTCTAAACCTTCAGTCATACCCAATAGGGAGTAATTTGATTGCACAAGAAATGCAGGAAGTTCCAGGACCCAAGAGTACCAGTCCGTGCCCACCTCCACCTTGCTGCAGTCTGAAATTTCCCAGTTAGAAGGCCAGTTTGGGCCAGGAAGGTATTCCAGGATTCAGGAATCCATTTTCCTCTTCCTGCTTTCCTCAAGTTGATGTCGATCCCTATTGTTCCTTCTATCTTCACCCTCTTTTCCTCCCGCCCAGACAAACTTAACCTTCCTTTGATTGAGAAGGGGCTGATCAGAGGATGGAAGTCATTGCTGATCATGGTATACACAAATTCACCATATAGGGTGACTTTCACCATATTCCTTTAAAGAGGTTAAGTAAATTACACACGGTCAGTGTGTCATGGAATAGAGAAAGGTTTATTCTCCTGATTATATTAAGCACGCATATATGGGAGGAAATAATTTGACATGTTGCGTTCCATATTATGCACAAACTGACAAAAGGAATTGTTGTTGCTGCTGTGGTGACTTAAGAAGGGGCATAGGGTGGAAAGAATACAGAAAGGATAAAACAAGAAAAGAAACTAGGAGGAAAGAAGCTTAGGAACTAGCAGAATTCTCTTCTCTGGGCTCCCCGTCATCCCTGGCTCTTCAGTGTGTGTACAAAATCCAAATCCATGCCTAAAGTCATTGGAATTCCTGTGGGAATATGGGAAGAGTTTGAATTCTGAATCTGGGCTTCTAGTTGTCTGATATAAGAAGAGCAGAGATAAATAAACACAGGCATATAGACCCTCTTCATACCTCTGACTTATTGGGGAAACGTCCCAATACTCTTTAATAAAGAATTACTCATGGCCCAGTTTAATGTGCACATTTAAATGTGCACTGGCATCTCTATGAAATGGTCCCAATTTAACATCAACTTTGAGTGTAGGTCTATATAATCCATAGAAAGCATAATTTATGACTTCTGTTTCATCTAATTCTAAAATATGGTGAACTTTTGAGACTTACAGATGAAAATACTACTTTCTTTAAATCCTTTCAGATTGGAAACTAAGCCAGAATCCATAACTGTTTCCTCCACTGCACATCAAATAAGCAGGGCTCTGTGGAGTAGCATCTTGGCACTCTTAGAATTCTCTGCATGAAATTGAAACTGCAGAGAACACCACTTTAAGGAAATTAATCCATCCCATGGCTATTACTTATAAATTTTCTACTTTGTTTTTTTTTAAAGATTTTATTTAAGAGAGAGATCATAAGTATGCAGAGAGGCAGGCAGAGAGAGGGGGAAGCAGGCTCCCAATTGAGCAGAGAGCCCGATGTGGAACTCAATCCCAGGACCCTGAGATCATGACCCAAGGCAAAGGCAGAGGCTTAACCCTCTGAGCCACCCAGGTGCCCCTCTACTTTGTGTTTAAACCACAGGAAGCAGCTCTTCATCTGCATGTAGTTGATGCATGGAAGGGGAGGGGGAAAAAAAAGCTTGCTTTAAGGGCATATAAATATTTATTATTTAGGCTATTAAATCATTATCCAAGGCCAATGGTTACTGCTTTACCCCAATACTACCTGGAAGATACCACACATTTTCTTCACTCGCAAGGCAAGATACTCCCTTAGGAAATGGGGCAGGGAAAGGAAGAAAGAGGGGTATCTGTCCATTTGGAAGAAATGTGTGAGGAGCCAACCTAAAACTAAACCCATCAGAATTTTCAGGGCTTTGTGTGCAGTTAGAAATAGCTCTTCCCACTCATCTTGAGACTCTGACTATTATGGGTTGAATTATGCTTCCCCAAACTCAGGTGTTCAAGTCCTAACCTGATATTACCCCAGAAGTGACCTTATTTGGAGATGGGGTCATTATAGAAATAATCAAGTTAAAATGAAGTCCACTGGGTGCACCTTAATCAATATGACTCATATTCTTATGAAAAGGGAAAATCAGAAGACAGAGGAAGACAACATGAAGATATAAGGAAAAGGACATGTGAACATTAAGACCAACCGCCATCCACAAGCCAGGGAGAAATGTCTGGAACAGATCCTTGCCTTTCAGCTCTCAAAAGGAACCGACTCTGCCAACAATTTAATTTTGAATTTCTAGTCTTCAGAACTAGGAGATAATACATTTCTATTATTCAAGCCACCTGTTCTGTGGTAAGTGTTCTGGCGGTCCCCCCATCTGTGGTATGGGTTATGGCAGCCCTAGCAAACCCATACACTGACCTTCCATCACTGAAGAAAACAAAAGGTTTTTAAAACCTAATCATGTTTCAGTCATCATAACTCTGTGAGTAGGAAACTTCTAGAAGATAAATCATGAAATTTGCTCTAGGTGATTGATGTCTAATGGGTAGACTTCATTAGTATGAGAGGTAAGAAAACCATTCCTTCATTTATACTTTTAACCATACCATTCATTTATCATGCAAATGTAATACCACTGTAATATTATATTACTCCAATCCTGATACTTTCCCTATAAATTTTTATTTATTAAGAATTTACAAAAAGAAAATCATTCAGAATCCCACCACCTTAATAAATTAGTGTTCTGGGGGTTTTTTTGTATGTTTGTTTAATCTTTGTTCTGATCTAGATGCATACCTAATTTCATTAGATTTAATTATAGTAGAGAAGAGATATTGTAGTTTGGTTTTCCCTTTAATAGTAGTTTTAAACCTGGAGCTTTTCCCCCACACTCCACTCACAGACTGGGACTTTTGGCAATGTCTGGAGACATTTTTGGTCATCTCAGCTGGGGTGGCAGTGCCTTAGTCTTCTAGAGGGTTAGAGACCAGTGGCGTTCCTGAATATCCTGCAATGCACAGGACAATGATCTGACCTTGAATGTCAATAGTGTTGAAGTTGAGAAACCTTACCTTTTAATAAGATATCTGGAGTGTTTTCTATATTCTCACTGTAAGGTCTTCATAATCTTTCCTTTTTGGTTTGCTAAATATTCTATTGATTGATGTATTATAATGTATTTAGCCAATTAAAATGTAAGGTGTTATTTAGATGGTTTCTAACTTTTCACTATTCTAAAAGTGCAGGTATCTTTTTATTTATATAGCTTTTTAGATGATATTAAAGAAAAATTCCAATGGTGGAATTTAGATTTAAAAGTATGAATAAACCAAATAGCAAGAAAAATCATGGTTTCTTTCCTAGGGAAACACTTTCGTTTTTCTCATTTCTAAGCTGTCCTAAAACTTTGAACCTGCAGTCCAGGATTAACCCCAACTCTTTTTCACACCTACAGGAGGCGTAATCTTATGAGAATTTCTGTTTTCTAAGACCATTAATTGCTCAATACTTCATTTTAGAGGTCACGTTGGCCTGTTTTTCACTGATTCGATCATGACTATTCCTTGGCTTTGAATAGCTTTTCTCAAATGCCACCGGGTAAGATCTCCTTGATCCCTTTGGACTCCTAACTCACTCACACAAAATCAAGAGTTAACTTATCGCAAGTTATCACAGGTTAACTTCTTAGAGGGGCTTCTGCCCTTGCCTTTGAAATAATGTAAAAGTTATTTGACATTACAAAAGAATAAGACAACAAATTATAAAGCACTAGCCTTGAAAAAGTCTTTTTTTTTTTTTTGAGATTTTATTTATTTGTTTGACAGAGATCACAAGTAGGCAGAGAGGCACAGAGAAAGAAGAGGAAGCAGGCTCCATGCTGATCAGAGAGCCCAGTGTGGGGCTCGATCCCAGGACCCTGAGATTATGACCTGACCCGAAGGCAGAGGCTTAAACCACTGAGCCAGCCAGGCACACCTAGCCTTGAAAGTCTTATGAGTGTGTAAAATGTGGGTAGGTTGTCAGGCTGAAACAAAGGAGGACCTTTATTCTTGATACTAAAGACTCCTCTCCAATCACTTAGACCTTCCTTCAAAGACAATGAAAGGTGATGTTTCCCTGGTCCTGGGAAACCAACCACCACTCTACACCCTCTCCCCACCCGCAGACACTCCTAAGCCAGAGATTGTGATAGGCAGCTTTCTGGGCAGGTGGCATCCAGCACCACCCCCAGTGATGGCACTGGAAGGGAGAAGCCTGCTGGATGACGAATGTGAGGGTGAATAAGGGTTCACCCTCACATTCAGGTACAAAGAGACTTGCCTTCACTGTCCAGATGAGAAGGAGCAAGTCCGAATTTAAGACTTGGAATTGGAGAGTTCTAGCTATTAGTTACAATGGTTACATTAACTATTGATTATATTGTCCTCAACACAATTGGCTGCTGAGATTGATTGTAGCTACTTAGCTTTGCCATGCAACTCCCATTTCCATGGATTCCCAGAAACCAGGCAGCAACAGCAGAGAGCAAACTCCAAGCCTTGATTGTCCCGAGACATCTCAGATCTGTCCTTTTTATTTTAAAGCATGCCTTAACAGCCAGAGTTTCCTAGAGGGAAGGGACAATACGGGTAAACTTGACATTACATTCGAGCAAAACCATCTCATATAATCCACAAAAACAAGTGCCTAGTATAAAAATAAGTCAACATACTAAATTGGAATAAAAGCAAAGCCAGATCTAAAGTAAAAATAAAAGTTAAGTGATAAATTCTATTTACTTTAAATCATCAACAACTAAACCAAGAACAAATATTTTTAACATCTATAGATTATTATTAAAAATGCAAACATGAAACTAATTAGAGATTAAATTCATCAACATGACAGTATTTTACACCAGACAGGGAAGAGGTGTAAAGGACAATTTGTCATGGCCCTATGCTTAAATCCTTTGTAGGTTTCTTGAGGGAGAGCTTATAAAATAAGCATAACAGGGGCACGTGGGTGGCTCAGTCTTTGGACAGCTGCCTTCGGCTCAGGTCATGATCCCTGTGTCCTGGGATTGAGCCCAGGCTCCTTGCTCAGTAGGGGGCCTGCTTCTCCCTCTTGCATTCCCCTTGCTTGTGTTCCCCCTTTCACTGTGTCTCTCGCTGTCAAATAAATAAATAAAATCTTTTTTAAAAGAAGCATAACAAATAGAAATGAAATTATTTTATTTATGAAATGTTGTTTCACGAGTTAAGGTATAGTTTGCTTAGCCTGGTTTTCCCCTTAAAAAACAAAGGCTTGTATGAGGGTAGTTCATTTTGGGAAGCAGTCCCAAGAAACAGCAACAGAGGACAGTAGGTAGTGGAAAAAAGGAGGGAAAGCCAATATAAGTGTGCTTTCTTGGGTTGGGCACTATTGTTGGCGTCTGGGACTCTCTAACAGTGTAGACTGTGCCTCAGAGTGTATTACCCAGGAGATGGAAAAAGGGGGCATGTGCCCCTTATCTACTAGCTTGCAACCCTCATGGGTTAAATTTGACCTGTGAGTATTAACTCCCTTGTTTTTCCAGGCTGTACATGTGAGAGAGGGTGACAGATTCCCAAAGGGTCCTTCAAGATGGCAGCAGAAAAGCCAGAGGTGGGAATGCAAGAGATAAGGGGTGAAGTCGATGTGAGGGGCTATCAGGATGCACCTGCGAGCAGAGGTACTGGCTGCAGCAGTGTCTGCAGTGGAAGGTGAGCCAAGGGGAAGAGACAGGGTGCGGGAAGAAACTACCACATCTCAACATATCAGTTCTAACCGACTTGTAGTGGCTGCTGGGAGTCTGGGATTAAGAAGAATCCATAAGCTGAGTCTGGACTTATCAGCAAAGAACCCCATGTCCATGAGGTGGGAGTCATGGCATTTCTTAAGTTTATCCCCATTTTACGTCCTCTGGATATACAGAGTCATAACTTTGTCTTCTTGCTTCCATCTTTGAAAGGAATGAAGTTGAGGAGGACTGTAGTGAACAGAGCCGCCGGAAAGCAACACAACAGTTTGAAAATGCTCTCACTCACAGGAATGTTTAGATTCCACTATAAGATGTAACACAGAACAACATTCTTTTGTCAGTGTCCGACAAAACAAATCTTTCATGAGTTGGATTGGCAGATAATAACCAGTTCCTTTGGATTCATGTGCTTTCGATCAAAGAGAATAAACCGTAAGAAGAATGGCAATGAGTGTTTTCCACATTAATATCATCAGATGGTGACATGATATTGACTTTTCAGAGAAGGAAAAAGAGGTTTGTGAGTTATGCATAATTCATAGATTTCTGAGTCTTATAGCATTCTGGACACAGGTCTTATTCGAGCTACATCCCCATGCCATAGAGCGTTGAAAAGGTCAGATCCTATGGTATGTGTGAAGCTCCTTGGATGGGAGAAGTATACATTCTTCTGGATGCTGTTTGTCATCTGTCCCTCAGAATTCCTTCCCTGGCTTTGCCTCTGCCAACCAAGTGTGTTTTGTCAACACTTTTGCCAACTTCTTTCTCCTTCCTTCAGGCATAAGCTACCCTATTCTCCACAGCAATTCTGTCACAACAAAGCTGCTATTGTCACAGGATTTTAATAAAGATTTGGGAATAGTAGAAGGATCAGAATACAGAGGAGAAGCTAACTGGATGGCTCACCTCAGTATTCCTAAAGTATGTGGCCAGTCCTTCTCTAGGAGAACCCATTAGTGGCCATCTTTCTCTTCAGCCATAATTGTCTCGTGTTACTGGGGGGGTCTGCAAGTTCCCATCTTCCCACTTCCTACATTTCGTGGGGTCCCTAATACTTCCTTCCCTTCTAGCTGCCAGGGGGGAAGTCAAGAATCCTTGTAATTTTATCATACAACATACAATCTGGCTTCTGCCCTTTCTCAGTATCTTCCTTCCAAACTAGCCCACAGGCCGTTCTTTACCAGAATGACAATAAGACTTGGAAATAAATCCTCCCAAAGAAAAGTGATAAATCCTGCTACCTGTTTAGAACACAGCTCCAGTGTTTTCACTTAAAAAAATTTTTTTAAGGCAATTTTATTTTCCTCATATACAAACAAAACTCCAATTTTCCAAAATAGGCCTGGATCTAATTTAAGTTTGAAGCCTATGGAATATTCTAGAGAAATGTCAGAATTTTGGATGGCCACAGAGGCTGAGGCTGGTGGAAAAAATATTTTTTAACGGAAGAATATTTAAGTTTATCTATAAGCCAGAACAGAGGAGGAACATCAGGACATTGTCCCCCTCCCCAGAGTACTGGAGAGAACCCAGCACCAGAAATTGTAATTATGATGATTTTACTAATGAATCTTATAGCTTAGAGATGTGTAATAAAGACACTGAAATAAAGACATTTTAAAAACAAATTGAATATTTAACTAGGTAAAAGAAAGGGTGAGTGGAAGAAACACAGAACAATATTATTAATTAAAAATCTTGAGTCATGAACTAAGACCTTAAACCTTTTACTCTGGGATTAGAAAGTCCAATTATTTCCCCCAAGAGTTTGCTTCCCACTCTAAGTTGCGATGAAATAAACTTCCTGGTGTGGGCGGTAGAATTTGAGAGGATTTATTTCTTTTCAAGTTGAAGGGCATTTGGAAAAAGCAGACCTTTGTTATTGATGCTCAAAAGCACTCAGGTGTTTTCTTTGGCGTCACTGATGATGAATAAGAGATTTTGTGTGACAGAGAAAGCTACCTGTCCTACCAAATGTCAAATCACAGCACTTTGGAGGGCCCTGGGTAGGGACATACTTATGCCAGGTGAAAAATGGCATCCCAAACCATAATGCATGTGCTGAAATTAATTAAAATTATAGAGGAAACCTACGCATCCACAAGCAAATATTGACTCTCTGAGAACATTGCTAATGTTCTCAGTGAGAGGTAAACTAGGAAGAAAAAATGGTCTTGAAAAAGTTATTCTGAAATTGGATTAGTTTCCCATTCAAGAAATATCATTGTGTTCCCCTCAAAGTGATTTTCCAAGTCAATAATGCTCATAGAACTCTTCATAATACTTTGAAATGACACATTCTTTTGCATAGCATTCTTGCAGGAAATTGATTTTTATTCTCCAAACACCAAAGTTGCATCTGGCGTAGCCAGGAACTCGGGAACAGACGTCCTTGTGAATAGAGTTTTGCCCGGTCACTCCTAAGAATGAGTCAGAGAACCGGCTCAAGCTAAGGAGTGTTGGGTTTGGGATTAGCCATGCTCTGGGCGTCAACCTCAGTGTGGGTCCTATTGCCAAGTCTGCTGTTCTGAAAATGAAATGTGCTCGGCTCCTTGCAGATAACATCCCCTCATCTTTGCCACAGAGTCCTTGCACGGTGGTACCGAGTAAATTCTGTGGCTTTGATGCCCCATCCATCCACATGTTACTTTTCATCCCCCACATCCTATAAAATGCGTCTGTAGATTATTGGCACAGATACCACCCCAGGTTTCAAACCTGCTTCCGACTGGAAGGATTCCAACTGGCCCTGTTCTGCGTGGTGCATCTGGCCAGCATCTAGCTTTGGCCCGGCTTGCAGCCTCACCGAACTCTTCCACCTGCTCTGGGTACTGTAACCCCAGCTGAAGCCATGTTCCCTCCTCCGGCCACCATGAGTTTCCCAGGCAAAGTCCTCCAGGTCAGCTCAGAGGTCTTGAACATTCTTTTCTTGGAAGAGAGAATGATTACTTCAGCCTGGTTCGAGCATTTAAGAAGCTGAAGTCAGCTCTGTCTCTGTCAGCCTTACTGTGATCTGGTGGCTTCTTGCCTTGAGGATGTGACTTACGCCACCGTGCCACCATCTAGGTCCTCGCCCCGTCTGCCTCGCAGCTGCAGCTGGGTTGGAGTCCTTATCTTGACTACTCAACCGCTACCCAAGCTTCTCTGGGACTGACTGGAAGTACTGCTTCTTCTTAACCCTCCTCTCTAGTGAACAGAGACCTGTCCTTAGGTCCAAGCCCCCATGTCTGAGTGGCTGACACCGATGACCATACCCAGTCCAGGGTTGGTTTCCTTCCTAGTTGGTACTTTCTCCTTACTTCACCGTAGCCAGCCCCATGTAGCTTGGCTGCTACCCCTCTCTGCCCACTTGCCTCAGCTCGTGTCAATGGGCTATCACTCTAATGGCACCTTCTCCCTGACCCCAGTGTCTTGCTGACTCTCTGTCATAGCCATCTCTTTCTTTTTTAATAGCACATCAATCCAGTAACAATAAAATTATGTGAGCTTTATTGAACACTTCCTAAGTACCAATATTTGACTTCTTATCTCTAAGTCTCAGGACATCCTCAGGAATGTCTCATCATCCCATCTTCATGATGAGAAAAACAAGTCTTGGAGACCATCAAACCAGAAGGTCGCTGAGTTGGAATCGGGCTGGATCTGGCATCAAAACCAAGCTCCTGCATTTTACCAAACTGCCCCCCCCCTTTGAGAAGAGTTGCTGCCTTTAATCTTTAAACCTGACCAGTACTATTATGTTCATGTACAGCTGAGTATGCTGAGACTCGGGGACCTCATGAGTGAGGAAGCCAAGACATGAGTCAAATCTGACTCTGGAAATGTTCCTCTTTCCACTACGGGATGCTGTCTTCTACAATGGCACCTACTTTTTAATAAGTTGCATACTTGCTTTGTGAACACTCAGAGTTTACCCTGCTACCACTTTAAGTGCCTCTATAATAAAGTCTTTTGTTAAAAAAAATAACAATAATAAATAAAGTCTTTTGTTATGGCATCTGAAATGTGGCTTTAGACAACTTCTTCCCTTCGGCTCCTCTGTCTCCTTCTCAGTTTCCCCCTCCACTTGTCCTTGGAATGATTCATCTTTCCATCTTCTCTTCGGCAGGCATGGATTGTCCCTGAGGATGCTTACAGAACTTAAAATATCAGCCAGAATGCCAGCTTTAAATTACAGTGAGAAATGGAGCTATCAAGCTCTCTGGTGACTCATGCTTGTTGATCGGTCCTCTCTCTCCCTGTGGGCAAATCTACGTGGGATGTTAAATTTATAATTGGGAGATGAATTGGAACAAGAGAAATTAGATGAGGTGACTGAGTGTGACAGGTTACATTGGTCCAATGCATTCATTTCTGCATTTGGGATTTTGCTGCCACAAGCTCCGGCTGGTTGAACCGTTGGACTGGGACACGAACTCCCAGACGGCGCAACTGTAGTGTTGAAAAGTCGGTACTGTGTTTGATATACCTAAACAACTTTAAAAAATTTTTAAACTGAGATGCACAGTTAGTATGAAAATATTTACAGAATACGTGTAAGGTGTAAAAGATAAATACAGTGAACATCCACTTATTCACTGTCCAAGCAAGAAAAGAAGGGGCGCCTGGGTGGCTCAGTGGGTTAAGCTTCTGCCTTCGGCTCAGATCAGGATCCCAGGGTCCTGGGATCGAGCCCCATGTTGGGTTCCCTGCTCATCGGGAAGCCTGCTTCTCCCTCTCCCATCCCCCCTGCTGTGTTACCTCTCTCTGTCAAATAAATAAAATCTTTAAAAAAAAAAAAAAAGAGAGAGAGAGAGAGAAAGAAACAGAATATCACCAAGAATGTTCAAGTCTCTCATGTGTCCCATTTCTTTTCTCAAATCACTATGATTTGGCATTTTGTGTTTATCATTTCATTCCTTCTCATAATAGCATTACCTTTTCCCCGACTCCCTAAACAACATGTTGGTTTTATATGAATACAATCATGCCAGATGTATTTTTTATCAAATTGTTCTTTAATTCATGTTGTTTTGTGTAGCTGAAATTTATTAAATGTCACTAGTACATAGTAATCCATGGTAGTAACACACAGCTTATTTATGTGTCCTGTTGCTAATAGACATTTGGGTTTTTCAGAATTTGTTGAAATAATAAATAGTGCAGCTATGCACAATTTTGGGCATTTGGCTTGGGGCATATGTGCATGGATTTTCAAAAATGGAATTCTTGGGCCATGGGGTAGGCAATTTTCAATATTATTAGAAAATGATAAATTGTGTTTGGTTGTAGTTATTATAGATATTACTACCAGCAGTATAAAATCCATGCTTTTCCCACATTCTTACCAGCATGCAGTGTTGCCAGACTTTAATTTCCATTGTGGGTATGATATTTTATCTCATTGTGATATGAATTTACACTTCATCATTTCCAATAAAGTTGAGCATCTTTTCTTGTGTTTATTTCCATTTACGATTATGCATCAGTAGAGTTCTTGTTGAAAATTTTACCCTTTGTTATGGAGTTGTTTCATTTTTAATTGATGTTTAGAAGGTTTTGTGTTCATTTTTCATTTTTCAACATATTTGGATGTTAATTTTTTTGTCAGTTTTATGTGTTGAAAGATCTGTTTTCCCAGTTTGTACATTTTTCCTTTAACTATATTTATATTTTTGAATGAAATGATAGAATTTAACTTTTCCCTTATGGTTTGTGTGTTTTAAGAAATTCTTTCCTATATAGAGGTCATAAAGATATTCTCCTTTGTTGTGAGTCTTGCCTTTCTAATCTAAGAGTTTAATTTAATGGAACTGGTTTTTAAATATAGTGTGTGATAGAGATACAATTTTGTTTTATCACTTGTGGATACCCAAGTGTACCAAGATAATTTATTGAAAGGTACATTCTTTCTCCAATGAGAAAGTCTATATCAAAGATCCATATGTAAGTAGATCTGTTTGGGGCTTTCTCTTCTGTTTCATTTGATGATCCTGTGACAATACCCTCTGTTGTAATTATTAGAGTTTTATAATAATTCCAAGTATGTGATAAAGTAAGTACCTTTTTTTCTTCTTCATCTTGGCCCTTTATAGAAATTTTTAAATCAGTTTGTCAAACGACAAAATGTCTTTTGGGATTTTGATGGGAACATGATTGAAAATACCAAACGGTTTGGGAAAAATAGGTGTTCATATGGCATCAACTCTTCTTATCCATGTATCTGATTTTCATATCTATGTTTAGTTAGGTTTTCTTTTTCTTTCAATAAAGCTTTATAATTTTCTTATAAAGTTCTTGCACAGTTTTATTTATTCCTAGACATTTAATAATTTTGATGTTATTGTATATAGCTCTTAAAAGTTTGTATTTGTTGAAATTTATTTTTATATATTGAGTTTTATATCCTATAACTGTGCTGAATTATTTTATTAACTTCAGTAATTTATCTGTAACCATTTTTAGATTTTTAATTCACAGAGCATATCCACAAATACTGAACGTTTTCTTTCTTTCTTTCCAGTTCTCACGCATTTATTCTTTTTCTTGCCTGATTAATGGCTATGCTCTCCAATACAATGTTCTACATATGGTGCTAATAGATACCCTCATCTTGTTCTTAAGATCAAAAAGAATGCTTTAAATATCTCACCATTAAATATGATGCTACCTGTGGGTTTTCTGTAGCTGCCCTTCATCAGTTTAAGGAAGTTGTCTTTTATTTCTAATTTACCTTATTTTCTTTTAATTTAGGAAAGTATATAGAATTTTATCAGTTGCTTTTTCTACTTCTATTGAGATGATTATGTGGTTTCTCCTTTCATTTCAGTAAAATGATTACACCCACCCACACACACACACACACATATCTGATATATGTTTATATCAAACTTGTACTTCCAGGATCAACCAAACGATGCCTTATTGTAAAATATACACACACACAAACACACACCCATACTTCTGGATTGTGTTTGCTAATATTCTAATTTTTGTGTCTATGTTCACAAGGAAGATTAATCTGCAATTTTGTTTTTAAGCTTCACTGGGTTTTGTATCAGAGTTTTAGTAGTTTAATAAAGTGAGCTAAGGATAATCCCATTTTTCTACACACTGAGATAGTTTGAACAAGGTTGAAATTATTTTCCCTTGTACTTTTGAAGACTTTCTTCTTTTTTGAATATTTGTTGGAAATTGCTGGCAACACTGACTGGGCCTGGGTTTTGCACAGGAAGTTTATTAACTTCTGATTCAAATTTTTCTATAGTTATATGACTGTTTACATTTCCTATTTCTTCCATGGTTACATACATTTCCTGAGTAAATTTGGGTAAGTCATATTTTTTTTTCTCAAGGTTTATCTACAAAATCTGAGTTTCCAAATGCATCACATCAAGTTGTTTATAATATCTACTTATTATCTTTTTATTCTCAGACACATTACTGATTTTTCTCCTAATATTGTTTATTAATGTCTTTTTACCTTTTCAAAAATGTGTCTACAGAAACACTTGTCCATTTTTTGTGTTCTGTCAAAGAATCTTGATATATTTTTTTTCTGGGCATTTTTTCCAGGTAAGTTTTCTATTCTCTTAGAAAATCATGTCAAGCAATGGCATTCAAGAATGGATATTGCACTGGACTTAGAAGGTCACTTTTTCTCTCACAGATACTTTAAATGCTTCTTGAGTATAAATTTGGGTAGGACTCCACTTGGAAAAATAATTATGAAACCAGTTTAACTGAGGATTTAGGATCTTAAATGTTCCCGGTACAGTCTTAAGTAGGAGACAGATTGGGCGCTTGTACAAACCTCTCACCACTTGACCTCCATGAGCTTTTGCAGACATGTCTGAACTGGTTGGTTTTCAAATCCTCTCAGCAATCTACTGGTACAAAACACAGCAACCATCAGAAAAGGACAAACAGACCTCTGGCTGCTTCAACCAGGAGGTGAAGATGAAGAGTAGGGTTAGGTCTGAAGGTCACAGAATCCACGTTTCTGATGTTATTTTGCATTGCATTCCCTTCCCTTCTCCCCGTTAGCCAAACAGAACCGCGTATTGGTATCCAGACAAGACCTGCCCTTGCTTGCTTTGCTTCAGCTTTTTCCTCTGCTTGGAATTCTTTTCTCCTATCTCTTTTGCTTTGTAAACACATAGATCCTGAAAACATACAATGAACACTTAGGGTCTCTGCCTTGCCTATATGCCTTGTTCTTTGACTTCCTTTCACTCTTTGCTCACAGTTATGGTTTTTTCCAGGTTCGTTTGTTATACACAAATCCTCTACCCTTACCCTTGCTAATATGACTGGAGGGGACACCTGAGGTAGGGTGATTAAACAAAAACTTCATTGTATTTTAAGAAGGTGTCCCAGATTTTTTCTTGGGGAGAGAGAGAGAGAGAGAAAGCAAGTAACAGACTTTTAACTACAGAGAACAAACATGGTTACCAGAAGTGGGGGAGGGTGGGAGGGTGTGTGAGACAGGTGATGGGGATTAAGGACAGCACTTATGATGAGCACTGGGTGATATATGGAAGTGTTGAATCTCTATACTTATACCTGCAACTAATATGACACTATATGTTAACTATACTGGAATTCAAAATAATTTTTATTTTATTTTATTTTTTGGTCAGGGGGCTGGTCAGTTTTTCCAGGGAGAAATTTAATATCCTGCTTGAGGGTGTAAATGTGTAAATGTGATTGCCGATACTCTGGGAGTCCAGCAAGGTTTCTCTGAAAACATCTGTTTTCACTTCCAGAGCCATATTCTCACCTTCAGTTATGCCTGGAGCTCCATAGCCTTCTGGTCCTCAGCAAAGTATAAGTGCTCACTCCTGTGCTGAGACTGGGGGCAAGTGAATTCATGCTTTGGAAGTTCACCCAAGGGTTGAATTGTTTCTTATATAAGCTTTCAACAGTTCTGTTTTCAGGCCACCAAACCCAGGTCCATTTTTTATTTGGGTCTTTATTTTATTTATTTATTTTTTTAAGTATGTTCCACATCCAGTGGGGAGCCCAATACAGGGTTTGAACTTATGACCCTGTGATCAAAACCTGAGCTTAACCAACTGAGCCACTCAGGTATACCTTGGTCATCTTTTTTATACTACCAAGTTGTAAAGGTTCTTCACATATTTTAAATACGAAACCTTCATCGAATATAAGATTTGCAAGCTTTCTCTCCCATTCTGTGGGTTGTCTTCTACCTTTCTTGATGAGGTCTTTTGAGGCACAAACTTTTTTATTACTTATTTTTTAGGGATTTTATTTATTTAGTTGACAGAGACACACAGCGAGAGAAGGAACACAAGCAGGGGCAGTGGGATAGGGAGAAGCAGGCTTCCCACTGAGCAGGGAGCCCGATGTGGGGTTCGATCCCAGGACCCAGGGATTATGACCTGAACTGAAGGCAGACACTTAGCAGCTGAGCCACCCAGGTGCCCTGAGGTACAGACTTTTTATCATTTATTTTTTAAATTTATTTTTTAAGTAAGTTCCTTGCCCGAAGTGGAGCCCGACACAGGATTTGAACTCATGACCCTGAGACCAAGGCCTGAGCTGAAATCAAGCGTTGGATGCTTAACCTACTGAGATAACCAGGCGCTCCCAGAAGTTTTTAATTCAATGAAGTTCTATTAGCCATTTTTCTTTTGTTGTTTGTGCTTTTGATGTTATAACAAAGAATCCACTGCTGAACCCAAGGTCAGGAAGATTTACACCTAACAGTGAGGATTTCTTCTAAGAGTTTTGTTGTTTCGACTCTTATGCTTATGTTTTGGATTCATTTTGAGTGAATTTATTTTATATGGTATGAGGTAAGAGTTGAACTTCATTCTCTTGCATGTGGCTATTCAGGCGTCTCTGCACCATCTGTTAAAAAAACAATTCTTTCCCCCACTGAATGGTCTTGGCATCCTTGTTTAGAATCAATTGACCATAGATAAATGGGTTTATTCTGGGAATCTTTAGTTTATTCCATTGATTTTTATGTCTACACTTATGCCAGTACACACAGTCTTGATTATTGATGTTTTGGCGTAAGTTTTTAAATCTGTTATTATAAGTTCCCCAGTGTTTTTTCCAAGGTTTGGTTTTATTTTATTTAATTTTAATTTTATTTATTTCATTCTGGGTCCCTTAAATTTCATATGAATTTTAATATGAACTTTTCAATTTCTGCAAAGAAGCCAGGTAGAATTCTCATGGATTGCACTATATCTGTTGATTAATATAAGGAGTTCCTCAGCAATTCCTTCCATTTCTTCCATGAACTGTCTCTTGTCTAGAGTGATATGTATATCTCCTTCCATAAGATTATTTTGGAATGAAGGCAGAAAAAAATCAAATTCTGTGACTTTAAAATTTAAAACCTTTATACAATGGAGACATTTATAAGAATAGGAAAGTACATGTTTTTTAAAATCTCGTATTTTAAATTAAAGTGATGTCATTAAATGGTAGTTTTCTAGAATCTTCCATTTTTTCCTATGGGCCAGAATATGGAGCACAGAATTTGAAATAAGGAAATTATTGTTTTAAAACATACAAATCTTATCCTTTTCTTGGGGGAATAAAAGCCCCATTCAAGAAAGGACGTAGTAGCTTATATTCAATTTGTACTCTAAATGAAGATTAAAAATAAAACTCTCTTCCACTAGAGTGAAATGCTAGAAATTCCATAAAGCTTGGCAAAAAGAATAGTTTTTGAGAGGTAGTAAATATTGTTCTTTGCACTTTAACGTTGTTGGTATTGATACCAATAACACAATTATTTACATAATTTTTTACGACTTATGAACTAAATTCACATGCATTACATCTCTACATTGTATCTCCTCTTTCTATTTTAGGTTATTTTTATTTCACTACCACATTAAATAGGCCCTTTTGTATCTATGTTACTTAATTTCTATAATGTGTGTTTTGGGGGCAGTTGTCTTCTATTTGACCTATAGTACTCTAGCACATGGAGCAAAAGTTATTAACCTATTTCGTACCATGGACATTTTAGCAGTATGAGATAGATTCCTAATCAGAAAAAGATACTTAAATGCCTAAAGTAAAATACATAGGATTATAAGGAACACCAATTACATCCAAATACAGCCATTAAAACATTTAACACCATATTCTTATAGAGTAATTTGTGAGTGAAAGACTAAACAATTATCTTCAAGTATGCAAATCACCTTTAAGTTATCTTTAATGCAACTTCTACACTAAATAAATATTGTTCTTTAGCTAAGCACAATACCTAGTGTTGCCTGAGAATTTTATAATTCAAATTCAAGTTTCAAGTCAGGGCAGCCTTGACTGAAGTAATGAAAAATGGAATGGAAGGGAGAGCCTAATAAGCAAGAAGTCAAACAAAAATTAGCTAAAATCTTTTCCAGGGGCTTTCATAGAGAGTATTCAAAGGACAGAAAATGCTAAAACTTGCAATAGATTTTGCTTTCCAGGCAAAAACTTCATTCAGACTTGGAATATACTTATCAACAAGTGAACAAATTAACTGCAGAAATATAATTTTGTTATATTAAAACCCTCTGAAATTGTGTTACAGAGACCTTTACGAAGGACATCTCTGTAGGGTCAGGATTCCAAGCTGCATGTGACATGAACAGAGAAATAAAATTTTGTTTTGTTTTTGTCTCTCTTCCTTTCTATCTGAATGAACATGTATATTAATCAACAAAGGACTTTTTAGGATATGCCTTAACAGGAATATTGGATGGGCTTCCCCGGCTGAACATGTCGACCCTTCCAATCTGTCCTTTGACCTTTTCGATTTCATTCTTTTGGACCCTGTTCTTTAAAACAACAACAACAACAAAACTTCACCATTTTCCACATTTTTCAGTGTCTCTGGGAACATTAAGTCTAAACAGCTATCATTAATGATCAGACAACTCCTAGCAGATTAATTACTACATGGATGATAGCTAGATTCTTAACACCATGAAGTAACAAAAAAGGGTCTGATAGGCCAGGCCCAGGATATATAACCAGAAGACTTGGACCAAATTCTTGGCTGTACTACTTTCTCTGAGCATTGGTTTCCTAATCTTTGAAAAGATATCGATGATAAAGTCTGTTCTGCAGAGATTATAAGAAAGATTATCTAAAATTGCACTGTAATTCATACATACTACCATGTTCTTTAGTTCTTTTGTGTAGTCAGGAAAGTGACTGAAAGATGAAGTGAAAAAAAATACTAATTTTTGAGGATTTTTGTGCAAGCTCGGCCACGGGCCTCATTTTGGGCCTCAAAAGTGATAGAAAATTTAAGAGGCAGTTTATATCAGAAGTTTCTGCCTGGAATGTATCACCTTGAATTTATGTACCCATCTAATCAACCAAGCACTTGTCCCCGGGCTGATGAGGAAAAAGCAGGGACTGGTCAGAGACCTCTAATATCCTCCTTCTTCCTTCCTTCCATCCTTCCTAGTTTTGGAAGTTGTGGAGTTTTGGATTTATCCTTCTCCATTAGGTTTTCTTCCATTTGACACTTTCAAACCTCTGTTTTCCAGAATGTTCAGGCCCCTAACTGAAGAGATACTTCTCTGCAGAAAAATCCAAGATTTCCTCAGGCCACCAAAGAGATCATTTTTGTGACAGAAACTAGAAAATTACCTGAACAACTCTTAACACATGCATGCATGAATTGGTTGTTTATTTATTGGGTGAGAGTGACAAAGAATGTAACACAAGCCTGTGACAGGGGGAGAGGTGCATGGCAATGCAGAGTCCAGATCACTGGGAAATCATTAAAAACAAGCCACAGATTTTTTTTTTTTTTTTTTTTTTTTTTGCATCTGACAATGCCTGCGCAAAGACTGCAGGAAAATTCTCAAAATCAGATTAATTTTAATTACGGAAAAAATATCTGGTGGCTGCCACACGCTAATCTTAGATGGTCATTCCAAACCCACGTGTGTAACAGACTACATTGAATTTTCTGCAGTTGGAAGAGCATGATTTTAGTGTTTTCTTCTTGTCTCTCCATTCATTTCACATTGCACTCACCTAATCACAAACTCTGTTTGAGAAGGTAAGACGCCAAACTGTAATTAAAAACCTTTCAGCGGAATGGTGATTTTGTCTGCCTTTTATAGAATCAGAAACACTAGAAAGACGACGATAGTCGGAATCGGGAAATTTCTGTGAGGTGGAGTTTCAGTTAGTCCCTCTCCATATCTGTAAAAATGGCAGTAAGCCTCACTTGCCTAACTTCTCCACGAGGTCGTGAAGATCACATAAAATGATCACGAGAAAACTTCATTTTTTCACCAAAAAGGCACCATGCAAGTGTAAGGTATTATTATTTTATTGTTAGTTTGATTGGTATGCTCTGTGCTTCTCCGTCTGCTGTTTTGTTCGATGTGTTTCTTCCTCACTGTGCCCCTTTTAGAAGTTGCTCCACGAAATGGAAATAGATCTTCTTTTATTGATCGTTATATCTAACTGTCTAATGGAAATGTAGTCCCACGTCTGCTGGAGACACTCACCATCACGCCGAGGACAGAGTAGTGTAACCTTGTTATAAAAGAGTGTCACCATTCGCAGGTGATGTGAGGCTTCAACCCTGTCTTCCACCTGCAGGATGATTTACAGTGTGGGCTATAATGGGAGATTATAATGCTGCAATCAGAGCACAGCGCTCCCACTGCATTAGGAATAGGCCATACATAATTTTGTTCACAGGATGCACCGTCTTCCCTTAACAGTCTGAATAATATAGTAGCAGAACAGCAAAAGAAAGTCATTTAGGAAATAAAACCAACCTGTTATTAAGTGATGCAGAACACCGATGGTCCTCAGACTAGTCTTTGTTCTCATTACATTTTATCTTTCTATGAGAGAAATTAACAACAGTAATGCCTTCTGGGTGCATGCTATATTGCACCTTATAAAGCGTTTGTATGAAATATACTTGAATTCCTACTGCATATTAATAAATTCAAAGGGGCAGAGGCTCATTTTAATTTCATAGAAAGGACGATAAGGTTAAAAAATAGGTTAAAAGGTTTGCTGAAGATTACACACCTCATTAGTAGTAATTGTGAGTCAAACCCGTTCTGCTTCAGTGTTTCTGTTTTTCTTTCTCCCCAGCAACTATGTTCTAAAAGCTTATACAACACTGCTAACACCCCAAATGGCCCTTGACTATACATCTGAGTGTTGTTCTGGTTTTAAATAGAGGAGATGCGAGGGTTTGTCCACTAATAAACACACACAATCCTGAGTAAATGAAAAGGAAAGTAACCGCAACAATCACACAAAAGGAAAAAAAAAAATCACCATAATTATTTTTAGAATATATTCAATTATTTTGAAGAAAAGGGCAAGATGCCTAATTTTCTAGTTGGATATGTATCAGTTGTTGAGTCCAGTATCCAAGTTGGGACCATCTTTTTCAGTGATCGTTAAATTATTCCTGTTCCGCAGGTGGTACAAAATACACGCACTTTATTTTAAGAGGGAGAGTTGCGGGAGATTTGCACTGAGCTCACAGTACCTTCTTGGTTTCCCTGGTGATAAAAAGCCTCAGCCATAAGGACAGCTCTGTCAAGTGAAGTAGCCAGTTCACAAAGGGAAGAGGATTTGGGCCTTCGGTTCG
This sequence comes from Mustela putorius furo, assembly GCF_011764305.1. Taxonomy (NCBI): domain Eukaryota; kingdom Metazoa; phylum Chordata; class Mammalia; order Carnivora; family Mustelidae; genus Mustela; species Mustela putorius. Next base: position 38,451,578 of record NW_025421998.1, read on the forward strand.
GAGCCTTTATTGCAGATACTACTAAAACCATCTTAGAAGAGTTCCATTCATATATATCTTTGAACACTGTCCTTCATTACATAAGAGGGCTAAGTGGACATTCTGCTCTGATGGGCGGCATCAGAGACATCCTTGCTAATGGCCCTGGCCCATGCTTATGTGATATAAAGCAGTTCTAACTAACTGTAGGGACATGGCAGAGAGGATTGCTTTAAAAACTGTGAAAGGTTTGTACAGAAAGAGTACGTTATGCATCAAGATGCATTGTCCTTACTTTCACATTATGCTGCCTTCACACAGCCTAAGTACGATGGAGATTTGGCAATTATCTAGGTGATGTGATCAATGTTAATGGACAATCTGGTTAATTTGGCTTTTAAAATGAGCTTTTTAGCAACAAGAAGTGAAATGCCAAGAGAGCTCTTAAACCTTTAATTTTTAAGTTAAATTGCAACTCTTGACTTTATTTTCCAATTACCATATGATGTTTCAATAGTCTTTTTGCAACAATAACACTTTGTTCTTAAAGAGTCCCCGGCATTCAATTAGTTGAGAGTACATTTGGGTATATGCGGGTTATCAGTTTCTATCCAGCTTTATGAAGTGAATTTGTGCTGCAAACATTGGTAACTCTGTTACTTTCACTGCCCTTATTCTTCTTTGAAATCTAACAATAGAGACTTTTGATTTCCTTGAGCAATTATATATATAAATATACATATATATATATATTTCTTCATACATTTAGAAGGATAAATTTTTATGTTCCTTTCTCTGAAAGTATCAAACTAGACTTATCTTCTTCCACTGTTGGACCACATTGCATTTATTTTTGTAAAAATAAATTTTATTTAAGTGACTATTAGGCACAGGCTGGTTTTATGCAAAGCACTGAATTTGGTTTTAGGTGGACTTTTATGAAATTGCCAACATATAGCTACTTTTGACCTAAAAAAAACTTCAGTCTTATGCCATTTGGTCTGATACAGAAGAGATGCTGTGACTGTTGGTGGAAAAAAAAAAGATAGTGTGAAGAGGAAAGTTGTTTTGCAGTGACATTTAGAATTTATCCCAACATGATTATACTTCAAGAGAGATCAAGAGACTATTCCAGAACACAAACAAAATGTACAAGAGTATAGAAGTAGAAAAATATGAAGTGTGTTCTGAGAGTCCCAAGTTGTTGAGTTGTTCTGATGCTTCTGTGGACTGGGAGAGGAGCCTGAAGAGAAAGCCTGGAGTGTGTCACGAAGCATTTACATGATAGTGGAGCTACTGCCTTTTGCCCTCAAATTATGTTTACCAACTAACTGGTCCTTGGGTAGATTTGCAGTCTGCATTCACTTCAGGCAAGTACTTCAAAAAAATACCAAGCCATGATTTTAGCTTAATATTCATTTAAATTGGTTTTAGACCGAGGCCTCAAAGACTTGCCACAAATAATATTTCAAAGACAATATGCAGTCCACAATCTAAAATCACAAAGCATACAAGCAAACAAGGTACTACGAGTAAGAAAAATTAAAAAAAAAAAAAAAAGGCAGAAACAGAGCCATAACCCAAGGGATGAGAATTATAAACACATATTTTATAACAATTCTGTTGTGTAAGTTTAAACAAATAAGGAAAAAGCTTACAAATACCTCCAAGGTATAGGAAACTATAAAAAAAATTACTATAGCAGATTTTTAAAAGAATCACACATAACTTTTAGAAATAGAAATTATGATAACAACATGAACAACTAAAGGGACCAACTCTTAAACTCGACAAGGAGAAAACAACAGCACAATTAAAAAGTGGGCAAAAGATCTTAACAGAAACATCACAAATGAAGACACACAGACAGTAAATAAACATATGAAAAGATGCTCAACATCCTATGTTCTTAGGGAATTGCAAACTGAAAAAACAATGAGATACCACTACGCACCTGTTAGAATTCTAGGCCCAAATCCAAAACATTACCAATGCTAACTGCGGGTTGGCCAGTATGTCAGTATGGCAACAGGAAATCTCATTTATAACTTGGAATGGTAAACAGTGCAGTGACTTTGGAAGACAGTTTGGCAGTTTCTTACAAAGCTACACGTAGTCGTACTATATAATCCAGCAACCGCTCTCCTAAGTATTTACCTAAATGAGCTGAACACTTATGTCCACACAAAACCTGCATGCAAATGTTCATTGCAGCTCTGTTTATAATTGCCAAAACTTGGAAGCAGCCAAGATGTCCCTCGGGAGGTGACTAGATAAATGGTGTTATTCCCATGTGATGGGATATTAGTATTCAAGAGAAATGAGCTATCAAGCCATGAAAAGACATGGAAGAATGTTCCTTGCATATCTCAAAGTGAAAGAGGAGGCTAGTCTGAAATATGATATTTTGGAAAAGGCAAAACCATAGAGACGTGAAAAGATCAGTGATTGCTAGGGGCCCAGGTACAGAGAGAAGGGGGGACGGATGACGAGGCGGAGCACAGGGGATTTTTAGGGGAGTAGAACCTGGCTATATGTTACTGTAATGATGAATATATGATATTACACACTTATCAAAACTTATAAAACTGCAAGACACAAAGACTGAATCCTGATATGAACTACGGACTTTAGTTAATAATAATGTATAAACATCAGTTCCTCAATTGTAACAAATGTAAGACACTAAGTCAAAATGTTAATAATGGGGAAACTGTGTGAGGGGGAGTAGGGAGTGTTTGAGAACTCTGTACTCCATTCAGTTTTTCTATAAACCTAAAACTTCTCTAAAAAATTAAGTCTATTAACTTAAAAAAAATTTTTAAGTCCAAAGACAGATTTAAGTATAGATTAGGCACAGCTGAGAGGAAAATTAATAAACTGGAATACAGGTTAGAAGAAAGTTCCAGAATTGAGCAGGGAAAGGAATAAAGATATAAAATATAAAATATTTTTTAAAAAGGTCACTTGCCACAAAAGTTAGAGTGGGAAAATTTAGCCTGTTTTTTAAAAAAATAGACTTGGGGCGCCTGGGTGGCTCAGTTGGTTGAGCAACTGCCTTCGGCTCAGGTCATGATCCCGGACTTCCAAGATCGAGTCCAGCTTCGGGCTCCCAGCTCCTTGAAGAGTCTGCTTCTCCCTCTGACCTTCTTCTCTCTCATGCTCATTCTCACTCATTCTCTTTCAAACACATAAATTTAAAAAAAAACTTAAAAAAATAAAAATAAAAAAATGGACTTTATTTTTTGAGCACTTTTAGGCACACAGCAAAATTTGTGGAAGGTATAGGTAGGGATTTCCCACATACTTCTACCTACTTTCTACAAACAACCTCCTCTACTATCCAAAATCCCACACCATAGTGGTACATTTGTTAGGACCAAGGAACCTACATTGACATCACTATTACCCAAACCCATAGTTTACATGAGGGATCACTTTTGGTGTTACACATTTTGTGGATTTTGTTAAATGCACGGTGATTTGTATCCACCATTATAATATCATACAGAGTAGTTTCACAGACTTAAAAATCCCTATACATTTTTTGCTATACATTTTTATTTTTCCCTCTCCCCTAACTCCTGGTAACCAGTGACACTTTGACTATCTTCATAGTTCTGTCTTTTTCAGAATGTTACAGAGTTGGTATCATACAGTATGTAGCTTTCTTCGATTGGCTTCTTTGACTTAGTAATATGCATTTAAGATTCTTCCATGTCTTTTCATGACACAAAAGCTTATTTCTTTTCAATGCTGAATACTATCCGTTGTTTAGCTGTATCTGTTTATCCATTCACTTACCAAAGGACATCTTGGTTGCTTCCAAGTTTTGGCAATTATGAATAAAGCTATTATAAGTATCTGTGTGCAAGTTTTTATGTGGACATAAGCTTCCAACTCTTGGCAAATACCAGTGTGGACAATTGCTGAATTATATGGTAAGAGAATGTTTGCTTTTGTAAGAAACCACAAACTCTTCCAAAATATCTGTACCATTTTGCATTCCCACCCACAATGAATGAGAGTTCCTGTTGCTCCACATCCTGGCCAGCATTTTGTGGTTTTAGTGTTTTGGATTTCAGCCATGCTAATAAATGTGTAGTGGGATCACACTATTGTTTTAATTTGTAACTTTCTCATGATATATGATGTGGAGCATCTTTCCATATGCTTTTTGGGGCACCTGTGTATCTTCTTTGATGAGGTGTCTATTCAGGTCTATTGCCCAGTTTTAAAATGGGTTGTTTGTTTTCTTATTGTTGACTTTTAAGAGTTCTTTATACATTTTAAATAATAGTGCTTTATATGTTTTTGCAAATATTTCCTCTGTGCCTGTGGCTTTTCTTTTCATTGTCTCAGCAGTGTCCTTCACAGAGCACAAGTTTTTAATTTTAATGATGTCCAACTTATTAATTCTTTTTTCATGGACTGTGTCTTTAGTATTGTATCTAACAAGGCATGGCCATACCCAAGATCATCTAGGTTCTCTCCTATTTAATCTTCTAGAAGTTTCTTGAGCACTTTCACTGGAGTTCAATTGGGATAAGAAAGAGAGAACAGATTAGAGGCAATGTTTGAGGAGAAAATGGCTAAAAATTTTTCCAGAATAAAGATGGAGAAAAAAGGAACCAAAGGAACACTACCACTGACTATGCATTCACTCTAAATTACTTTTGTATAAGAATTAGGTGTAGGAGAATGAAGAGTTAAATAGTATGAACTCCCCCCGCTTCTTATTGCTTATTGAGAATGAAAGAGCTTAAAAAGCCCCTCTGAGATCCACTCACCTTCTTTTAGGGTGTTGGGAAAAACTAGGCCAGGAGGAAGAAAATAGGCAGGTTAATCCAATCTAACCTCCTTGTCAACTGGAAATCCAGGTAAATAGAATAATAATAGTTACCAAAAGAAAGGGTTCTTATCTACAGAATGCTTTGGCAAGATGTCCTTGCTGCAGATTACTTAGTAAATAAACCCAGAATCTACAGCTCTAAAGGTTACCTAAAGAATCTCACATAGGTTATTTAAGTCTCTGGAATATAAAATGGGGATATTTTGTAACTTAAGCACTCCTCCTGCCCTGTGAGGTAAACCAGCGAAATCTTACCTGAAACCTAATCCATCATTCCGGGTCAGAGAGTACGTGTCTGATGTGGGGAGAAAGCACCACGGAGTTGCCTTTGACGTCCCAGACCTCTACATGCGTTGACCTTGCCTCTTGATTGCCTATATCCTGAAATTATTAATAAATCTTGTTACTGCATAAGTACTCTTCAAGTGAGCCTTATTTGACAATCTAATCTTGTGTATTGACCCACTCAGGAAATCAACAAAGGGAGTTCTGAAACAGAGTACATGGTGCTTCATCCTGTTGAACCGTGTGGGTAGACTTAGGTGAAATGAAATAGGCAGCAAGAATTAGCCCTCAGGAATTATCTTGCAACATTCTAGGAACTGTGAATATCTCTGTGTTAACTTTGCTATAAAATAAATATATATATAATATAACAACTAAAGAAAATCCTTAAAAAAGATGACAAAGACATATGCCAAAATAGTACTTGTAACTATCTATGGGTAGTGACATATGGGGTAATACTCACTTTTTTTCTGTATTTTATCTATTTTCCCCAAATATTTTATAATTGCATGCATATTTCCTTTTATAATCATAAAAGATAAACTTTAAAAACTAATCAATCTTGTATGATACAAATTTATTGCAACTATATTAAAAAAAATACCCACCAAAAAGACTGAACAGAAGCATGCCATATGTTACCTAAGATTTTCTTGAAATTGTTGGGGTTTGAATGACCTGTTTATATTTTTCAATGTTTCCAGAATTTGTATAATGAGAGTGAATTATCTTTGTAATAAAAAAAAAAAAGCCAGTTTTTCATAGAAGAGTGTTCAATATGAAGTAGATTTTCAACAGGGCATTTCTCCCTTCCCGTGTGCCCCTTTTCAACCTACTTAATTCCCATAAAATAACAGTTACTGTGTAATGGGCATAGAAAAGGTGCAAAGCTTATAGACCTCAGTATTAAGAATTAATGATTTCAAAGGCACCAATGCTTTTTTGCTTCTATCAGGTTCTCTAAAACTACTATTGGTTGTATAATCCTATATATAATTATTTAATACTACTTATACGTGCTTTGTTTGAGCTATTTCCAATGATGAAGAAATGTGTCTAAAATTTTAAAATATATATATCTTTGTCACTACCACCTTAAGAATAGGCTTTTTAATGTACTTTCTTTAACCACTGTGGTCAGTATTAAAGAAATGTGATATTTCTGACCTATAGGTCCAAAAATAGAAGGCCAAGTCTCCCTTCTTTCCTTTTCCATCATGCTCTAAGATTACAGCAACTTCTGGAGAATAGTTAGTTCTACATTTACTTTTATTTTCTTGAATAGCAGTTTCAGGGATATGGCTCAGGAATAAACCAAAACGTTCAGTCTACTGCCAGAGCCAAAAACATGGGCTCAAAAGCCCATGTGATCATATAGCTTTGCTCAGTTTCATGGATACAGACTAACCTTAGCTGGTTTCTGCTTGAAAAGACAATGGAACTTCATAAAATCTATCACCGTTCATTCATTCATTCATTCATTCATTCAATAATCCCTATGACAAGTCTGGGGAAGGGGAGATTCAGGAATGTTGAGTAGTGAGCAAGACTAATGCAATTCCTGATATTGCTGATTCTGACATTTTAGTAAGAGTAAGTATATATTTACGTATATATTTATAACCTATGATAATGGCTATGAAGGATCCTTTGGAGAAACAGTAACAGGGGACCTGATTTAGATTGAAGAGTCAAGAAAGGCCCCTCAAATGACATTTAGGCAAACCCAACGTCTGAGTAGGAGAAAAGAGAATGTCTGAGTTGGAGGGAAGAAGACAGGAGAGTGTTGGAGGAACTGTGGAAGGCTGATGTGGTTACACGAGAGAAAAAGTCAAAGAGCTTAGGATGGAGGACAGTCCAAGTGCCCAGGAACTCCGACATTTTGCAATACTTATCAAAGAGCAATGGAAATTCATTCAAGGGTTTTGAACAGAGGAAAAACACCTCCTGGAGAAATAATAATAATAATAATAATAATGATGATAAAAGCCATCCTCACGTTCAAAGTAATGTCATGTCAGAGTTGAAGTACTATATTTCATCTCTTTGAGGACCCAACTGCATGTGGCCTGTATGAACATCAGGCATAAAGTTGGAGTCTCCGGAAGCCAGTACTTCTTAGCAGTGAAGACTTCAGGCTTTAAAAATCAGATCATCGGGCGCCTGGGTGGTTCAGTGGGTTAAGCCTCTGCCTTCTGCTCAGGTCATGATCTCAGGGTTCTGGGATCGAGCCCCACATTGGACTCTCTTCTCCCCAGGGAGCCTGCTCCCCGCTACCCCGTCTGCCCCTCTGCCTACTTGTGATCTCTCTGTCAAAGAAATAAATAAAATCTTTTTAAAAAATAAGAAAAAAATAAAAATCAGATCATCCTACTTCTGCCACTTCCTAGGTGCATGACTCTAGGTATGCTTCCGAAGAGGTACCACTGGAATAATAATTTGTTGTTGTGAGAACTAAATGAGTAATGCATGTAAAAGGTGTACATGGTGTCTGTACACGGTAAGTGATCAAAAATAATAGCTATTATTTCCTGACTCACAGCCACAGGAAAAAAATAAATTCATCACACAGTGGACCTTTATGCTCCTTACATAAGCTAACGCCGGACGCATTTTTAGTGAGCTAAATTGTACTCAGTGTTTTCGGAGTAATGAGCCAAATGCATTAACTGTTCTGGAAACAGATGAAGCCTGACTATTTTGACTAAATATAGAGATAATTAGAGTCTAGACTCTATCTGTTGATAGGGCTTAGGGAAGCATAATGAGAATCATCACGCCATAATAGAATAATACGTGAGGCTAAAACAAATCAGAAATTTCACAACCCAGTTGAAAAACAACTAATTTTATTGATGTCAGAAATACATTATTAGCTGAGTCTTCTTATGATCTTGTGATGTTTGCTTCATGTTGTAACAGCTTCTTAATAGTGTAATCAATTATGTCTTTCTGTTTTGCTACTAAAGCCTTTCTTCCCCCACCCCCATATAGTTCAGTAAAATGATCAAGTGTCAGATAAAATCCTTCTTCTGTAGTTATATAATATGCATTAGAAGAACTCATTCTTTAATGTATAGAGATGAAGGGTCCTTCCTTGCAGGTACTTTCTATTCAAAGCCAGTGAAATATTTTCTATAGCAAAGACTTTGACTAGTTGGCCTGGTGTCAGGACGAACTATCTACCAATTTGCAAATTGTTATTAAGCAATTTATGTTACCAGAAAACTCCAATCTTATTGAATAATACACACATAAATAAGGGCACAATGCCAATATGTTGCATAGAAAGGAGAAAAACATGGGCTACAAAATATCGGACTCAGCACAGCCTCAGGACAGAGAACCAGATGTAAATGTGAGAACTGTAGGGCACCTGTCCATCTCCAGCAGCGTGGGAAGAAGCGACAGGACACCACCAGTACTAACTAAGATTGTCCTCATTTTATACTGTAAAGTCAGGGTGCAGTCCAGGGCCTATGAGAGCAAACTATGAGCAAATGAAACAACTGAATCAGGGAAGCTTCATTAAGGCTAAGCTTGGAAATTGATTAGTAAGTAGGGTTCATTACAGGTCTGCAAATAACCACTGATGGCTACCAATCGTGGTTAATTTCTCACTAGTCCCCGGTAAAGTGAGAGAGAGAGAGACAAGATGGCAAGTCTTTCATGTGTTCTTTAGGGGTTCATTCTGAATTCGTGTCCTTCTGCTCTTTCTTAGTGAAGTAACGGTGACAGAAGATAATTTTTTTTAAAGTTAATATTCTTTACTTGGCAAGTAGGAAAATTGATAAGGATGATATCAGCCAGCAAAATATTTAAAAGATTATTTATTTAATATGTGAATTCTGAAACACTAGGATCCACTAGTATTTAAATACTGCAGAAATGATGATCAGGAAGATAAAAAGTCAAAATAAGCCTCTTAAGCCAAAGTCTGGAGCCCCCGCAAAATCAGACTGCTAATCTACCTGTGTTGAAAGCAGAAAAAGTGGGAATCTGTGGACTTAGGCCAGGACAACATGCAAAACAGTTAATCAATGATATCACACTACCTTCTCAGAACAGACTCTGAAGTGCTGTGCCAGGCAGGAGTTAATCTTTATTTTGAAGCCATGTGGCTTGGAAGGTACAAGGAAACTAGAAAGAAGCTAAGTGTCCAGGGTGCTTTGAACCCTTGGGACAGCTGCTCTTTACCAATTGGTGTAGAAATCTTTCTATATTTTAGCAACTGGAATGGTCTTATAGTTAGCTAAATGTCACCCTTAGGTATTGACAGTGAAGATATATCCCTTAAATACCAACAGGAAGAATGACTGAGGACATTAACAAGCAGGCTCACCATTCAGTCTCATCTCCTTTCCCAGATTGTTTCATAAATTATTCTTTAATGACAAGCTTTACCTGTTTCTAAAGGGAGATCTGGCTTTGATCTAATTTCCGTTCTGGAGGATACCATGGAAGCCAGTTTGATTTCAAGCCCTGTTCTTCAAAAGATTAATCTTACTATGGATCTAAACATCTAGACTCTGCCTTTTGTAATTTATGAAGAAAACCAGCTCAGTTTCCCCATTCAACTTCTTCTCTAGGTAGTAACCCTGCTAGGTTTGACCTCAGGGTTAATAGTAAATAATCTTTTCAAAGCATCTTGGTTTTCTCTATTTTTAGAGGGGAAAAAGAAAAGCTCTAGGAGAATATGATCTGTCCCAGAGCCATTGGGATATAGCAAGACACTAAAGGGACCCCCAGGGCCCCCAATTCCCAATGTTTATACTGTCTCCAACCAAGATTGTTTGTATATTTAATTCCTTTTCACTTTTCTCAGAACTACTTACCCTGTAGGGTGCATCTTTGAAATAAACTACTATAATTACTCAACTCACATCCTGAAAAAAATGCCCTTCTCTGCACCAATAGTATAACATTCTAGAAATTGTACTTATAATCTTTAAAAAGGGAGTCAATAATACTTAATTTACAATCGAATCTCAAATGATCTTTTATTGTTCTATGGTTGCTGGGGTGGAAACATTCACAGTCTCTTCAAGGAATTATAATGTAGTTATAATACACTTTAATATCCTCAGATAAAATGTGTTATATCAATGCATTATAATTAAAATGCATTATTAGAGAATCTCTATTTGCTTTTGCTATATTTAACATTTTTAATTTGCAACATATTGCTATCTCTAATTGCTCTTTCTCAGAATTACTGTGTGAGATGAATGAAAATTATACTTGCGTGCATCATCCTTTTTTAATAGGAAAGGAATGGAAATTCAGAAGACTTGTTTAGGTCATGCAAATGAGAGATAAAGACCAGATGTGAGAGACTTCTGGTTCTGGCAATAAGGTAATAATAGGAGACTTGAAAAACCCCAAACATACTAGATAGTTGACTCAAAAAAAGCAAATGAAGTCCCTAGGTTCCAGAAATTATGGTGGGCACAGAAGATCAGCAAACTAAGGGTAGGAGCTGATCCAGCAACAAAGTGTGGGTGAGAATCAGGGCCTACTCTTGATAAACTAGAAGCCTAGTTTCAATGTCCAAGAGGGACGGTAGACAAAGAGTGTTATGGACTGAATGTTTGTGTTGTTACCCTCCCCACATTCACATGCAAAAGCCCTAACATCCAGTGTGGTGGTGGTATTTGGAGTTGGGGCCTTTGGAGGTATTTATTGTTAGATGAGGTAATGTGGGTGGGGCCTTGTCTCATGGGATTAATGCCCAGAGCTTCTCTCTGTCTCTGCCCTGGGAGCACGCAGTGAGAAGGCCATGTGCAAGTCAGGAGAGTCATCACCAGAACCCTATCCTGCCATCACCCTGATCTCAAACTTCCAGCCTCTCCAACTGTGAGACAGTAAGTTTCTGTTGTTTGATTCAACCAGTCTCAGGAATTTTGTTATGGCCACCCAGGCAGACTATACAGGGTACAAATGAGGAAGAAAGCTGGAACTCTTTCCCATACAAAGCTGATGGCTTAAAAGGGCTGTACCTTCAGTAAAAGGGTAGACTAAGAAATAAATTTGTTTCCTAGAAAAGAGAGATAATAGATACTTTTATATATGTATTTCTGGCTGGGTTCTACATAGAGAAATCAAACCAAAAGAGTTATCTCCAATAATTTAATACTCTAGACCTATACTTCAAATAGATCTAGGGTTTAAACTTAGCCTACCCTAGTAGATGAAACCCTCAACCCCAGATTGAGGAATTAATATAAAAACTGGCCCTATGGCCAAAGTTACTGCCAAAAACCTAGCACTTTGGACACTCTCACAATGCAATCCATACGAGGTTCTCATAGAAAAAGATAGTCATGCTAAAAAGGAGAATTTATGATAAAAAAATTACAAAGTACACAAGGAAGACATGCATGATGAAGGGGAGTGAGCAAAAACAGCAGAATTACTACCCACAAACTAGAGATAATAAAATGATAATCTGAAACAGAATATAAATTATGTTTAAAATAATTCAGATATGAAAGAATTGAAAAGCCAAAGAGGAACCAAAAAATAGGAGAAAAAATAGCCACATTAGAAGATAGAGAATAGGAAAGAAAAATATAGTACATAATCTTTTAAACTGATAAATGAACAGTAGATTAGAGAGTTGAATAATTGCTGAACTAGAAATTCTGAGGATATTGGATATAATGGGGGCACCAGATTGGCTTAGTTGGTTGAGTGTCCAAATTTTGGTTTTGGCTCAGGTCATGATCAATGGGTTGTGAGTTCAAGCCTCATATTAGGCTCAGCACTTAGCGGGGAGTCTACTGAAGATTCTCTCCCTCTGCCCACCAAATAAATAAACAAATCTTAAAAAAAAAAAAAAAAAGGAAAATGAATGTAGTACTGGAAAATTATGAGATGAACAAGAAAGAAAATTATGACTTTTAAAACATGGAAGGTAGAATTAGAAGGTCCCTATTCCCCTCACAGGAGTTCTAGAAGGATAGAATAGAAAAAATGGGGAAGGAGCTCTCAGGAGAAGCTATGGGAATTTTCCAGAAATGATGAGATAAGTGAATTCATAGAATCAAGAACCACATGGTTTCTAAGGATGATAACTAAAAAGAAATATACATCTAAATACATCACAGTGAGGCTGTAGAATCCTAAAATCTTAAAAGCAAAAACAAAAGATACTTAATCAACAAGTCACAGCTATTAAACAGAAAACTTGTCAATGGAAAAATTAAAGGCCAGAAAACTGTGGAATGATATAGTCAAAGTGGTGAGGGGAAGTAACTATCAACCTAGATTTGTATTCTCAGATAAATTGTTATTTGAGAATCTCTTTTGAGCAAAGGCTAAAATGTTTTATCACTTGATGTTTTATCACGTGTTAAAAAGAACTACAAATGATAGGCTTCATAAAGAAGGAAATTGAATTCATGAAGAAGGAATGGACAAAAGAAACAATGATGAGCAACCACATTCATAAATACATGGATATATCTAAGCATTTTCCATGACAATAATGACAAATTTGAAGATAAAGAAACAAAAATACTAGAAAACAATAGAATGTCAAAATTCAAGTTTAGAGTTTAAGTAGTGTGAGAGAGTAAACTATTGACTGAGTTTAGATATTGTTATGTCAAGAATTCATGTTAAAATTTAAAAATATCACTAAAGGAAGAAAAATAGAATGTATAACTTTTAAGTAAGGACAGTGATGTATAAGATAAAATTTCAATTACATAGAATACTGAAAATGAGTAAAATAAACAAAAAGAGGGGCACCTGATTGGCTCAGCTGGTTGAGTGGCTGCCTTTGACTCAGGTCATGATCCTAAGGTCTTGGGATTGAGTCCCTCATCAGGCTCCTGGCTCAGTGGGGGAGCCTGCTGCTCCCTCTGCCTGCCACTCCCCATGCTTGTGTTCACTCTAGCTCTCTCTCTCTGATTAAAAAAGAAGCAGAAGAAGAAGGAGAAGAAACAAGAAACAAGAAGAGTATTTTAAATATCAATCCATATATAAATCTATAATCATAATAAATGTAAATAAACTAATTTTGCCAGCTAAGAGATAGAATTATTTTTTTAAATATTTTATTTATTTATTTGACAGAGAGAAACACAGCGACAGAGGGAACACAAGCAGGGTGAGTGGGAGAAGGAGAAGTAGTAGGCCTCCCCCTGAGCAGGGAGCCCAATGTGGGGCTTGATCCCAGGATCCTGGGATTATGACCTGAGCAGAAGGCAGACACATAATGACTGAGTCACCCAGGCACCCTTAAGAGATAAAATTAGAATGAATTTTTAATCAATTCCATCTATTGCTTATAACAGATACACTTAAAATGTGACATGGAAAAGCTGAAACCAGGAAGACGGAAAAATTATTCCAGGAAAACACTAATAAAAAGAAAGCTGGATACCTATAACATAGCTAACATAATAGTCTTTAAGTAAATTTAATATATATATATATATATATAAAAAAAATAGGAAATATATATAATATATGTATTTTATATATATATAATAGGAAAAATCACACTATATAGTGAAAAGGAACAAAATCACCAAGAACAAAGTTTGAAACTTAAAAATAATAAACTTAAAATAATAAAAACAATTGCAAATTACAATGAAAATTTGACAAGTCCATAATCACGGTGTAAGACTTTGATGTAGTTCTTCTGTAGTTCATAGATTAAGCAAATAAAAAATTACAAAGATTTAGACTATGTTTCAGAAGAAGGAACAAGCTTTATCTAATATATAGATTCTTAATGGTTAAAGAACACACATTATTTTAAACACGTGTACATCATTTACAAATATTTATCACATAATGTTTCCAAGGTAAGTCTTAGCAAACAACGCTTGACTTAGATTCTATGTCATGTAGAAAATACTCTCAAATCTCAGTGCAATAAAATGAAAAATGAGTAGCCAAAAAGATATTCTTCTGTGTTTAGGAACTTAAAAACATACTTTTAAATAATTTATGGGCCAATGAAAGGATTGTTAAATCAAAACTTGTGGGTTCAACTTCTAGTCTTTAAATTCATTAATTATATATATATGTTAGGGGAAAAAAAGGCTGAAAATTAAGAGCCTTGTAATTTTAGAAGTTAGGGAGAAGGACACTTACAAGTTAGCCTTCCATATGGGAAAAATGAGCTTTGGCCAGGTTTTGTAAATTTGTGGTGGTGACTTACACTCAATCAATAACTAAAAGCACCCTATACCGCTTCGTGCTTAAACACCCCAGTGGCTAAACAACCTTCAAACACCGGTTCTATCACTTACCAGTTGCATGGTCTGCAGGCACATCATTTGACTTCTGTGGGCTTAGTTCTCTCATATATAAAGTAGGAATCATAACATAGAGGGAGCTCTCATCATTCAGTATTTATTATTCAAGATTTTATAGAAAAACAAAACATGTCATACTATGAAAATACTGATTAAAGAATTGACTTCTTTGGAGCGCCTTGGTGGCTCAGTTGGTCAAGCTTCTGACTCTTGATTTTGGCTCAGGTCATGATCTCATGATCCTGGGAGGGAGCCTCATGTTGGGCTCTCTGCTCAGCAGGAAGTCTGCTTGTTCCTCTCTCTCTCTTTATTCTCTCTTTCTCTCATAAATAAATAAATAAAATATTAAAAAATAAAAGAGAGAACTGATCTCTTTAATTGACCCTTCCCCACTCAAATGCCTTGGCTTTTGCCTGTCAATGACTTTGTTGGTCAGACTCTCACTGAGTGTCCAAAAACAGTCTGCAATTTCAGGTAATGGTAATGACCGTTAGAAATATAGTGCTAAGGACTGGAAAATGGAAATGTAAACAGTGCAAATGGTGCAGGATTTCATGAAGTCAACAAAAGTAGAGAGGTATTTGAGTTACACACAAAGCCACTGATAAATATTTGGCAGAATTAAACACATTAACATTCCATGAAAAGAACATTAACCAGAACAATGACATGATAGGCATATCAAAGAAGAATAATTTTTATATCAAAGTTCTTAGGAAATTCATGAACAATTCAAATAATTTTACAAAACCAACATTCTTTATGATTATGTTGAAAACACAAACGTGAAGTGAAGAATACTGCATTATGTAATCATGTCATTTTCTTGGAAAAAATACACCCCGCTTCATAAAAACCCCATTGGAATGATTCTTTGTTAGGTTTAAGATCTAGTACAAACTTGGGATTATAAACATGTTGTTGAGGAAAGATAAAATAAATATATGCCATGTTGTTAATTTTTAAAGATAACTTTTTAAAGATTATTTATTTACTTATCTATTTGAGAGAGTGAGAGGGAGGGACAGAGTGAGAGAGAGAAGCAGGTTCTCCACTAAGCAGGGAGCCCATCATGGGGCTCCATCCCAGGACCCTGGGATCATGACCTGAGCTGAAGGCTGACGCTTACCCCTCTGAGCCATCCAGGCTAAGATAATGTTCTGATCACATATTTTTCCCCCAACAATTTACCACAAAATGGTGGTTTCCATTTCAAGAGGCATCTCTAAACTGGTCTTCTCCAGCACCAGTTATATTTTGATAAGAAGGACCTCGTGAGCCTAAATATGAGGCTATTATGAACCTTAATTGGGATAATTTATGGAATTACATTGTGTCTGGTTCATATTAAGTGTTCTATAAGTCTTAGCAGTTCACGATCCCATGCTAAGTTTATGGATCTAAAATTTTTAAAAAACCAAACCTCTATGTAAACTCTCAGTGGACTTCTCCAATATTGTTACCCAACGTCATCCTTCATAAACTCCAGATCTTGTTTGAAATAATGCTTTCTCCAGCTTCCAAACACATCTCCAACACAGTCTGTCTTGTGTTCTTTTTCTGCCATCCACAAAATCTGCACATCCAGATTCTTCAGGTTTCTGACTCCTATAACTTCTTACAAGAGTTCTTCTCTAGCCCTATAATTAGAAATACTCCCTTCTTCCATGTAGTCTGTATTCTCATAGTAAAATGTATAACGTTGTGATGGCCCATCCCATTTGTTTTAAAAAAGGGGTGTTCATGTCTTCTTTCTCTTACTTGATTGCAATCTCTATTCAGCTTAGGTCTCGTGTTCATCTTCCTCCCCTCACAGCCCCTTGCATTGTGACTGGCCCAGACTATCCCGTCATCCACCCATTCATTCACAAACATTTACGGAGGAACGCCAAAAACAGTCAGTTTTTAATTACTGTGCATTCAATGAGTGAATGAATTCAGCATAGGACAGGGTGTTAAGCAAGTATAATAAGGAGTTTTTCTTCTGGCTCGCCAGCAGGATCTCTTCCCAATCTTTTCTAAGCTATGATAACGTACAGGCTCCTGAGTGTGTACCGTTTCAGAGATGCGCTTCAGGGAGTAGCATGTGTTATTCATTACATCACATATAACCTTTTCAAGTTTACAATCAATCTTGCTTGGAAGGCTGGTGTCATTTAAAAAGTATGGCAGTGTGCTGGAAAGACAGACCATCGGAGCTGGCTACAGCCTGTGAATCCAAATGTCCTGTTTAAAGGTCCAAACATGAAGAAGGAGAATGTACTAAACACATCATTTTCCTTCCAAGTGATTGAAAAGGGATGGTACATTGAAGCTTTGTTGGGTTTCAATGCATTGATTTTCTCGCTACCTATTTTTCTCAGGTTTGTCAGGTACTTAAGAGTCTATTTTAAGTTGCCTGCAGACTCCTTTTCTCATGTTTCTTAAAACTATTTGTGATTAAATCACCCACATTGTCTTCCAAGCTCTAATGATTCTCTTCCTGTGAAACCTGATTTTTCTTTTTCTCCCTTTACTTCATTCTGTTTCTCACATCTTTATTTTCCAATACATTGCTTGCTTTTGGTATCCCCATCAATTTTTCTGTTTCTGGATTCTCCGCCCATGGTTCTATTTGTTCACCTGTCTATTCCACCGACACAGGGTTACGGGGCTCCTTCCAGGGTCAAACTGTGCTGTGATCAGAGACAAAACCTCTACCTACACCTAGAGAGAACGCGGTCTAACGTGGTGGTGGGAGACCGGGGATGTAGCATATCAGGACAGAATCAGCAAGCACAGGATACCTGCTTGCATATATCAGGTAGGCATCTCTATCAAAATGCTGAAGAAGTACCTTAATTATGGGGCAACACTGATGGCTAAGGATTCTTGGAAGACATTAATATTAAACTGGGATTTCAGGTCGGCAATGGGAGGAAAGAGGAATTTCTGAGACTAGCAAAGGCAGCAGTATGCTAATCGCAAAGATGCCTGATGGAGGGCAGTGTTTCTCGGCGTTGTCTGTGGACAAAGCGCATCAGAATCATCTAGAATGTTTTAAAAAATCACAGGTATGTGGTACCTCACCTCCAAATCCATTGAGCTGGAATCTCTGGAAGGAGGTGGAATCTGTCTTTAGCAAGCACCTCAGATTATTTCTAAGCAGGGCAAAGCTTTCTACCTCCCGAGATAAGGGAGCACGGGTAGGTTACAGGTATATGGACTTGACCCACATAAAGGAAGAAGGGATGTAAGGAAAAGAGCAGCTGGCAGTGCTCCCGACAAATCATTAATATTATTTCATATCTTACAGGGTTTGCATTTGGGACGTGGTTGCTAAAATTTTGGTGGATCTAGTCAGTGTCAGACATGGTGCTAGGTAGCCTCCAAACGGATCAAATTTATTCCTCAAAACAATTCATTCATTTTTTTAATGTCTCCACATCTGGGCTGCTGAGTACTGTTGGAGAAACGCATGCAACCGCCTGGATGGGTTTCACCACTAGCATGCGGTCTTTGCCCTTTTTTAAGCCCCGCACATCAGCTGAACACTCTATATTTCTCTAGCCATCTCTCATCATCGTTTTAAAATGCAAATGAGGTCTAGGTGGGGCCCGAGGGTCTACATTTCTAGCATGTTTTCAGGGAATGCTGATACTACCATGCTGGATCTCAGGTTGGCAGGATTAACTGGAGGAGAGAATGACTGGGAGACGGGGTACAGAAACCCCGTCGGAGTAGAGAGAGAATAACGATTCTCCAGGGAGGGCAGAAAGAAGTTTGTGGGTCCTTGTCTCGGTGTAGGATTCGAGCTTATCTACTAAGAATTAGGGCAGAAGTCGTGTGGTGGGAGACTCGAGGGGAATGGAGAGAGTTTGTAATCGTTGTGGTAAAGAAAGAAAAATTTCTGAGTGGCTCCGTCGGTTAAGCCTCTGCCTTTGATCCCAGGGTCCTAGGAGCGAGACCCCCATGGGACTCCGTACTCAGCTTGCTTCTCGCTCTGCTTGTGTGCCCCACCCCTTTCTCTGTCAAATAAATAAATAAAATCTTAAAGAACAAAGAATGAAAAAGGTTTTAGTAGCTCAGCTCAAAAGAGGAAGCCCACCCTTTCCTGCTTCTTCAGGTGTTTGGCTTTATCAAACTTCCCTGTGTCTTCTCTAACTGCAAACACTCTCTTTCTCCTGGGTCCTCTCAATAACGCATAAACATGTTTTCGTCTCTTCCATTCTAGATCAACAAACATTCAGACCACTTTTCTGGAACTGTGCCGTCACCTCTTGTCCCCAGGCCGGGACCGCCTTCTATTCTTTTCCTCTACAGAGCTAAAAATCTTCAAAGACTCTTTTATATTCTGTTTTTATTTTGCTCCCATTCATTCATCAACCCATTTTTTATGTAAAAAAAAAATGTTTCTACCTACTTTTTTGTTTGTTTGTTTCTACCTACTTTTTAAAGATATTAGCTAACCCCCCCCAAATCCAACCTCCATTCCATTTTCCATGGAAACAGCGCCCCAATATTTAGCTGTGCCCTGGACTACCTAGAAAGACTATTTCCCAGCTTCCCTTGCAGTTCTGTGTGCCCATGTGTCTAGATTCTGACTCATGGATAGGAAGCGATTTGTCTATCTGAAGAAATTATTCCCAAAAAGGGGATATGCCTTTCCTGTTTTTTAACCCCTTCCTATTGGTAGATTGTGGATGAAACAATTCAAACACTGGCAGCCGTCCTGGATATTGAGAAGAATTCGGGGATGGAAGCCACACATGTCATAGGAATTGCAACAGTGGAATGCCATTCCAGACTGAACTAGTAATCCCCAGATATTTCAGACTTGAATATGAAATATACTTCTGCCTTACGGAAGCCAATGCTGTTAGAAGCCTTTTAGCATCAGAATCCGAACTAATATTCTACAGCAATCTGATGATTCTTACTAACTCCTGATCCCCTTCAAGCCGGCACTGATCAGTTTTGCTACTCCTTGAGACATACAACACTGTTGACCACTCCTTTTCTTCTAAATATTCTGGCCTTTGAACTTCTATGAGTCCATATTATCTGGATTTTTAGCCAAACTCTCTCCTGCTTCAACACGTTCGTTCTTTCGGTCAGAGTTCCCAGCCATGGGAACTTGGGGAGCTCTGAAAAAATGCTCCTGCCCTCACTGTTCTTTCTGAGTTTTCATGGGGGGATTCCAGCATGTAAACATTTTGCCACAGCCTTAAGTATTGCTAGACCTAAGGCCACTGGAGACTCTAGGTTCTTCTTTTCTGCTCTGTATACTCACCCTGACCCATCTCATCTGCTCCCCATCTCAGCTAGCATCTCCACACTGAGGACTTCCATACTGCTATCTCCTAGTTGTCTCTCTTGAGCTTCAGACCCACATGTGCAACAGCCAATTGAACAATTCCAATGCAGATACCATTTACATCACATGATTATCATATGCAACTTTTTTCATTATTTCTGCCCACGCCCTCCCCCAAAAGTTCCTGTTCTCCTCCTGTGTTTATTATCTGTGTGAATAACGCAAGTATCCAGAGTTGTAAGAGCTAGAAATTTCACTTTCCTCCCAATTCTCCTCATTCCCTTAGTGTCCCTGTCTAATCTATCATTACATTTAGTTTCTACATTTTAATAGCACTTATATACAATCACTTTTCTCCACCTCCACTGGTATTTCCTGGTTGAGGCCACCACTATTTCTTGTCTAGACTAATTTCTCTATGGAGTCTTGTTCCCTCCCAGTCCTTTCTCCACATAGCAGCTGGAGGGAATGTTTTATTATTTTTTTAAAAGATTTTATTTATTTATCTGACAGGCAGAGATCACAAGCAGGCAGAGAGGCAAGCGGAGAGAGGGGGAAACAGGTTCCCACTGAGCTGACAGCCTGATGCGGGGTTTGATCCCAGGACCCTGAGATCATGACCTGAGCTGAAGGCAGAGGCTTTAACCCACTGAGCCACCCAGGCACCCCTGGAGGGAACATTTTAAAAGACACATCCAATCATGACACTTCTTGGCTTAGACTCTTCAGGGGTTCCCCTTTGTTTTGGGATGGAAATCAAATGCCTTTTCTGGACCCACTGGACCCTTCATGTATATCTCTGCCTTCCCTTCTCTCAACTCATGGCTCACCATTTCTCTCTACCTCTAAGATACTGTATAGGTAAAGGGAACTGAAGGTAATTTCCCCAAATTCATATGTTCTTATCCCTGCATTAACCCCTTCCTGTACCAAAATGTCCTGCTTTCTTATCTAGCTGGCCATATAGTCCCTAAACTTCCCTGATTATAGGGAACTATGTCTTGGTCACCATTTGTACATGAAGGATGTAGCACAAAGTCTAGGGTATAGTCAACAGTATAAGAAGTATTATTGCCTATCTACTCTGTTCCAAATGTCATGGAACTTATGTAATAGAGGACTCAATATTTGCTGAATGAAAATCATTCTTAATGATTTCCTATCTGGGCTCAGAGAAGTTTAATAATTCTTCAAGCATCCAAGGAAAAAATATAACCGAGACCATATTTGATCTAGTTTTGTTGGCTCCAAACTCCTGTTTTTCCCACACTAACATGTACAACTTCTACACAAAGACTTTGTGAAGGGACTTACCTAATATTTTCAAATGTTTTCTAGTTTATCGTGGATTTCCTGGTTTTTCTAATTAGTCTGTGGTTTCTAACTAGCTTATAAAACATTAGTCTGAAGTTGTGTTCATCTGAAAACAAAACAGTTGGTCAATTAAACCAATTTAGTAAAAAAGAAATAAACAATTGAATTTCTTGGAGGGACACCAGTTTTCTTTTTAAGTAATTAATTTTACATGTAGGCATAGTCTTACACTCCAGAATGTTTTCTTCCTCTTTCCATTTGGAACTAAAATTTGAAAGTGGCCTTTCTTGTGCTTTGCTTCCTCAAATTACACAAAACATTAATTATAGGGAGACAGGTACCTAGAGGAGCCAGGTAAGTTGTTAAGTGAATAGGGATGAATTTTGTATAATAAATATAACAGCATCCACATAATGATAAATATGTCATGATAATTTTGAAAAGATATGCAAGACTGTAGGGGTGGTAGGAAGAGATGATTGTGGAAATGGTTGACCCAAAAGGAATAAATAAACTCCATATTCTGGGGAAGAGAATAGAGGTAATAAAAGAATTCAGCAGTCTTAGAGACTTTGCTTTCTCTAGGAAAAAACTCTCTTGGGGTGACCAGGTGACTGTGGCAACCATCTTGAAATGGAGCCTGATGCTGAATAAATTCTGTAAGGAGTTTCCTCTGCAGATTGAAGGGAAGCAAAGATATAGGTAGAAAAATTCCTCAGTGGAATGAGTCATGAAAGTAGCTCATTCCCACACCTCCATGCAAGCTGTTTGCCCCAGAGTCACACATTTGGTGGTGACCCGTCAACATCTGGGAGGAAGAACAGTAGCCATCGGACCAAGAAGCCATCATTGTCCCTTAGCACAGGGGCTGAGGGGTGGATGAAACCTAAATGATTTCCAGAGGTTTATTTTATACAGAGTCAAGGTCCCAGAAATCTGGAAGATAAAATGAAATATCTACAGGCCTTATGAAAAAAAAAAAAACAAAACACTTTTTTTTTTCTTTTAGCCTAATAGTGTTTGGTTTTCCAATACTTTCAACTGAAAACAAAAATTTTTAAACTTACAAAAAGTTGTTCAATTTTACTCAAAACAAATTAAAATGGGAAGAGATGCCATCTTTAATCTATTAGATCAAAAGATCCAAAATTCAGTACCATGGATAAACTGTGAAAAAAGTAGACAATGTGGGACCATTTAATATAATGCGAAGGGCAATGCAGGACTATTTCATACAATTAAAAATGGGTGGTTGCCCCAGAAGACCCATATCTAGAAATTTGTTCTTCAAATGTACTTAACCATGTAAAAAACAACATATATATGAAGTTAGTCATTACGGTACTGTTTGTAACAATTAACAGTAAGAAACAACATAAATGCCCATCAAGAGGTTAAATGAAGTACGATACATCCATATGGTGGCATGCTATAAAGATGTTTAAAAAGAGATTCAGGAATTTTTATTTGGATGTGTAACATTTTTGATCTGTGTTGTTTTGTGAACCAATTAATTTTATATCCCTTGCGTAAAAAGAGAATGAGACAGACTATACACTCATATATATGTAAATCTCTGGAGGGCCACGTAGCAAACTAATGACTCATTAACTATTTGGGAAGCAGGCTTGGGAACTTAGCCGACGGGGAACAAGTTAGAAAAGCAGATGTTTTTTAGTGAATAATCCTTTATTCTTTTCATTTCGGAGTCATAGAAATATTTTACTTATTCAAAAATTCGATACATTTATTTAAAAGAAAACAGTAGAGTCTTAACTTATTCATTAGAACTAAGCACATGTGTGGGGATTCTGGCACTGAGGTTTTGGCGATGTATGTTGACCTATCGGGCTTCTTCCACCTTCTAGAATCTGTGGTCTATTGCAGTTCTGAAAGATCAGGACTGCAGTGCTCAAAAGCAATATTCCAGGATTAAGGTGGCCCCTACAGGACAAACTGAGAATTTTTTGTTACTTTGTTCCCCCTGTAAAGGCAGAGGAGTGTAAGACAGATGGTCCGGGATTGGTACCCTGGGTTTCTCTCTGTTGTGGCTAGAAATTAAAGTTTTCGTAATTACTGATGTAAGCTCTGCAAACAAATCCATTTTGTAGAGAGTAGTCTGGGATGCCTGTGTGCTCAAGAAGAAAATATACCCTATGCTGATGCTTTCCCTGTCATTCAGA
Organism: Mustela putorius furo; assembly: GCF_011764305.1. Taxonomy (NCBI): domain Eukaryota; kingdom Metazoa; phylum Chordata; class Mammalia; order Carnivora; family Mustelidae; genus Mustela; species Mustela putorius. The sequence continues at coordinate 38,474,768 of NW_025421998.1, forward strand.
CCTTTGTAACTAGGCAAAGATCCCCTAACTTCCCCAAGCCCTGGTTGACTCACTTGTAAAACGCAGCTACTACCACTCTTGTAAATGTGGCGTTTACTAGAGTTTTCATTTTGAAACTCAGAGAAACAATAACTCCGTGATATTAAACCCGTAGGACTATCTCAGGTCCTCCAGAATCACTCGAACATGAAATGAGCTGCTGAAGACCACAACTCAACAAGACCACTTCAAACGAAGAAAAATTACCTAGGGGAAAGAACCACAATGGCCACATTATACCACTAAGGCACTCTAAAACATAGTATGGGTGAAGCTCTAGTCACCACCAGTGTGTTCCCCATTTTCTGCACCTCCCATGGAGTTCTTATCATGACATTGTTTTTTTAGCAGTGAATAACTGGTATATGGATTGAGGCTGATTGATTAATGTTATGATTTGCTAGAAACTTCTATAATTTTTATAGTAAATATGACATGTACTACAAATTACTGTAATTGTGAGGATTCAAGCCTAGATCAGACCTAGATTTCCCAGATTTGAAGTCATAAAGACTGGGTTGCACCCTTCCAGAAAGGGGATGATGGATTTTCTTAATGGTCTCTGTAGACATGAGGTTTTCTTTAGATGTATATATGGGAAGAAGGATTAGTGTCTGGATGCTGGATACTCATTGCAGTATTCATTTTCCTTTATGTTTCCTTTATGTTCGTAACCCTAATCCCTGAACCTTCACCCCAACCCTCAAACCACATAGTGTGGGTAAAGTTAACCCCCAATCTGGCTCAAGAAGAGACACATGACTCAGACCTGGACTCTCAGAACACTATAATCCTTACAATCAATAATGTAAACATAAAATTCAATTTGAGTCAATGGAGGATCTGGTTCAGTAGTTTTTGCTAACCTTGCAGCTGTAAAGTTTTAAGACTGAAACTGCCAGGGGTCATCGCATGAAAGAAGCCCAAGACAGAGATGAAGTTTGGAGGGGGGTGGGGAGAGAGAGAGATCAATAGTTCCAAGAAGTTCATGTCTAGTTATATGAATAATAAATTTCTTCTTTTCATTTCAGTCTCTGTGAGTTGGGTTTTCTAACATTTGCAAGTGAAAAAAAATCTCAAATAAATCCTCTGGGCTTTCAATAAATGAAAAGATGCTTAACCTCACTGAAAACATGGTAAATAAAAATAAAACTGAACTGACATATCTGTTTTCAACTATCAGATTTGCAAATATCTGATATCTTGATAACCCAATATATTGACCAACTCTGAGGAAATAGTAATTGTCATACTTTGCCAGTGAAAGGGTGAAAGTGGCATAATCATACGGCAGGGAATTTGGAAATGTTTATCACAATTACAAATGCATTTGCCTTTTAGCTCTACCATTCTACTTCTCCAACATGTAAAATGAGGAACTATTTATTTATTAAAGCACTGTCTGTAACACTAAACATATCGATCTAAATATGAGCCAGTAAGAGTCTGGATAAAGATGATACATCCATACAGGGGAATATATGAAGCAGTACAAAAAAAAAAAAAAAAAAGAATGAGGCATTTCTTTTTCTAGTACTCTGAAAACACCTTTAATATATGTTAAGGGAAAAAATTTTAAGTGCAGATATTTGTATCAAATGTTTGTTTAAAAATGAGGGGGAGAAAAGAAGTATCTTTTCATAGTTGCTTGTATGTGTATGAGCATTTCAGGAAAGACAAGAAAAACTGAGGACTAGCTATCTGTGGTGTTTGTGGCAGGGGAACATAATATTTAGAGGATAGATTCAGAGGGAGATTTTTTTACACGGTATACCTTTTATTGTGTTTTTAAAATTTGGGGAGCTATATAAACTCTTTACAAATATCTTCAACATAGATTTTTTTTAAAAAGAAAGATAAAAGAACAACAGAATAGGTTCTGGAATTGTAAGTTATAGGTGGAATGCCAGTGCCGGGATATCAGCCACATAAACTGAAGGAGCAGGTTTTCTTCCATCTTCTAGAACCTTAGCTTTAAAGAGCTGTGTGTTGCGCAGCTGAAAAAAGGCTATCCTGTGGCAATGGTGGCACCTACAGGACAAGTGGAGAATCTTCCATTTGGTTCTTTTTCTTTTTCTTTTTTTCTGAGTTGGCTATTGGGCATGATAATAGGCGGTGCAGTCACCACCGGGTTCCTGAACAAAAGTGTTTTGCTAATCTCTGTAGATTTACTGCCATGTACAGCGGCATACAAACACTGTCCCTATCACTTACTGTCTGCAGCTTTAGACAAAGTCACTGATACCTTCTCAAACCCATCGTTTCTTCCTTTGTACAATCTGGATAATACCATCTATCTTTTCATAGTGGTGCCTACTAATATACACACAAACTGTGGTCTTGAAGTAATACCAACACTGTCCCCACCATGGCCCATGATTGCTCAATGCTGAGGAGACCCCAGGCATTAATAGGAAGCAAGATGTTAAATAAACACAGCCCCCAGATGGTGGCCAACAAGGGAAGGGAGCTGGAAAGAGAGAGAGAGAGGGAGAGGTAGACTAAGAGAAAGAAAACAAGGCTCCAGGACATCCTTCAGACCCTTGGATCCAGGCATACAAGAAGCTCTGAATTTATCGCTGAGTTTTCAGTTGTCAAGTCAAGAAATCCCTTTTTCTAAAGCCAGACTGAGGGTTAGGGATTTTTTGTTTTATTTTGTTTTGTTTTTGTTTGTTTCTTTTTGGGATTTTTTGCCCCTAATAATTTCTTTTTTTTTTTAAGATTTTATTTTTATTTATTTGAGAGACAGTGAGAGAGAGCATGAGAGGGGAGAAGGTCAGAGGGAGAAGCAGATTCCCTGTGGAGCCAGGAGCCTGATGCCAGACTTGATCCCAGGATTCTGGGATCATGATCCGAGCAAAAGGCAGTGGCTTAACCAATGGAGCCACCCAGATGTCCGCCCCTAATCATTTCTAATATTGCATAATAAGAGTTTCCCAACCTCATTCATAATAAGGATTTGAATTTAAAATGAGATCATATTTTCCACCCACTGACAAAAAAATAAAATTCAAATTGATCACCCACTTTGTTGGTCAAATTGGGGGGAAATGTTTTATTTTACATAAAAAAAAAGTGTGCATATCTAACAATCCCTAAAGAAGGCAAATCAGACATGTATGCTTAATTGCAGATCTATGTATCCCTTGACCTAGCAATTATGCTTTTGTGTAATTTGTCCCACAGACATAGATCCACATGTGCAAAATGAAGCACGGACAAGGTTCTTCAGTGTAGCCATGTTTGGAAATGCAAACAATGAAGACTCAACATAAATGGTCTTCATTCATAGAGAACTGATTTCATTCATATAGTGGAGAACTCTAAATCCATTAAAAGGAGTAAGATTTTTTTTTTAAAGAACTTAAAATGGGAATCTCTCCATAATATATAGCTGTGTAGTAAAAAAAAAAAAGGAAGAGAAAAACATGAAAAGCCAACTGGAAATAGGATTAAAAAGAGATGAGAGAAAGGAACCTGTGTTAATATTTAGTTGCATATGCATTACAACCTCTGGAAATATAGACAAAAAATGAATTACCATGGTAACGCCTATGAGGAGAAAATTGGTAGGCAAGAGACAGCAATAGAAGGAGATTTTTTCCAAGAAATCTTTTTCATACATTTTAATTTTTGAAACCTATAACACATAACCTATTCAAAAATGAAACACATAAAATTTTAGAGGAAAAGAGTACTAACTTCTTGTTGAAATTATGGAAATCTAAATCCATGAGTGTGTGTGTGGGGGAGGGGGGTGTTCTTAGATTGAATTTTATGTAGACTGGACTGCATCTTCTAGAATTTCTGATCCTTTTCATGTCTTGGGAGATCAGGCTGCAGAACTAGAAACATCCTGTGGTTATAGCGGCACCTATAGGATAAACAGAAAATTTCAACCTGTTTGTCCTCTGGGGCTAAGGAATAGGAAAGAACGTGAGAGGAGTTTAGCAGAGTATAGGTGAGGAATGATGATTTTTCCCATTACAATTGCGAGCTACTGTGAATATAATTTTTACATAAACATTTTGGAAGCTTAGACCTTAGAATTAAACGATGTTGGTTCCTAGTAGCGGCTTTGTCACTATTACTCCTCAGCCATGTGGCTTCAGGTAAAGGAATTTAGTATTTCTGAGCCATAGGTGTACTTTTGTAACATGTAAGCTGTGCTATCTAAGTTGCGGTTTAATGCCTCAGAGAGTTTTAAGAGACTTATCTTGCTAGAGAAACCCCCAAATCTGGCAAAAAAAAAAAAAAATCCTGTGATTATTCAGCCCTTCTGGTAATCCTAAACCTCCCACGTCCGTTCCAATACAAAGAGAGCTGCTAAAGAGAGGCAGCCTGCAGAAAGGGCGACCTCCTCCAGAGTGACTGGCTCACAGGGACTGTGGAAGGTATAGGACAAAGGAGATCTTTCCAGAGAACTGACCAGAACAGCCAGGTCACATTGCCTCCAGGTCAGGGATACCTTGCTCTTCCTGTTTTGTGGGTCACAAAAAAGTGCCACGGACCAGAGACCACATTATGCCATTTCCCATTCTCCTCCTCGTCAAATGGATGTTTAGTTGTCCTGTTGTGTTTGTTTGTTTGGTTGGTTGGTTTGGGGTTTTTTTTTTTTTTTCTGATCCTTCATGTGGGTATTATAGTTATGCTAGAAGCATAGTTTGCTGGGCTAGGAGGAGTCCCACCTGAACAAGGAGACTGCGTATCCCCCAGAAACCTTGAACTTGGGGTAATGGTTAGATAAGTCACTGTGTCTCCCTCTGGAAGGAGAATGAGGACAGTTTCACAGCATGAACTACAGCCCTGTTACAGTTATGCCATGGATGCTTTTTAAGGGACATGTGTGGAGAATGCACGTAGGTGTATGGACATGGTGGTGTCAAAGGAGTAGATCCCAGCACAAATCATACTGTTCAACAGCCAGTGCTCTCTTCTTTCTCCATGTAATGTCACTTTGCTCTTTCACCTGACAGCCAGAATGCCCACACCTCACTCAATCCACCTGAATTGGGGATTTTGACTCCATCATGTGACTCGGGCCTGGAAAACCAGAGCAATGAATCTCCTGTCCGTTGCAAATCAACAAGAATCAGGGCAGAGACTGTTTTGAAGATGGTGCCAAGATGGAAGGAAGTTGGACCAGGAGAGTGAGAGGAGGAGCCAGGCAACCAGGGAGAGAGAGAGAGAGCATGCTAAGTAATGAGAAATCACAGGTTTTGGTGACATTTAAACCTTTGAATTAAGGCCCACTGGAAATTCTACATCTACTTCCAGATTTTTGAAAAAGATTTTATTTATGTATTTGAGAGGGAGAGACAATGATAAAGAGAGAGAACTTGAGTGGGGAGGAGAGGGAGAAGCAGGTTCCCTGCCAAGCTCCTGACTTGGGGCTCAATCCTGGGACCTCAGGACATGACCTGAGCTGAAGGCAGACACTCACCAACTGAGCCACCCAAGCCCCCTATTTCCAGACTTTTTAGTTATGAGAAAACAAATGTCTTCTTGCTTATGCCATGGAGTTAAGAGAAATCTTAATCCGGCAAAGAGTAGCCCGCAATTGTTCGATTTCTGAGGTTATTCCAGGCCCCCAAACGTCTACCGCTAATAATCAAAGCGATTCTAACTCATTCAAATGGCTCTTTCGCCAAAAACTGCTCAAACTCACTTACACTGACAAAAATAAAAAATAAAATTGAGATCCTTTTTTTTTTCTTTTCCAATCTCAAATTGATGGACAAAAATTCAAAACATACTGTGCTGGCCATGCTGTGGGGAAACAGACCATTTCATACAAGGCTGGCAGGAGAATAAGCTGGTTATCAGCCCTGTGAAGGGCAATTTGGAAAGACCTATAAACATGGCAAGTACATGCATGTCTCCTCAAACCCTGTCAGCTAATTCACACACATGTAAAATGAACTATATACAAGGCTACTTACTTTAGCACTATTTCTAATAGCAAAGAAATCAACTTACATGTTTATCATTGGAGAACTGAGTCGATAAATTTAGGCATATACACACAATGGAGATACTTTGAAGCTATAAAAGAAAGAGAGGGAGAGAAATTTTTAGGTACTGATACACAAAGATTTCCAAGGTACAGTATTATGCAGAAAAATGAAGATAGAGGGAAATGTTGCAGTACATATACTATCACACAAAATACAAAAAGATACCTTTTAAAAAATCTTTTCTTGTATATGACTAAACCGTACTCTAGAAGAACGAAAGAAACAAAAAATGTTGGTAACCTTTGGTGTGGACTTAGTGGCATGGACATTTTTTTCCACTATGTTCTTTTTGTACTTTTCATTGGTTTTTCTGAATCACAGAAATGCATTACCTATTCAAAAATTAAACAAATTAAAAATTGAAGATGTCCTAACAAGTTCCCAGGAGCTACAGAACCATAAAATCAGGTTATGGGTCCTGTCGCTAAACTGCATAAGTTGTAGTTGCCCTGTTGCTTCTTCTAGAATTTCTGATCCATTGCAGCCTGAGAGATCTAGGCTGGAAAGCTGGAAATAGATGTTCTAGGATGAGGGTGACACCTGCAGGACAAAGTGAGAATTTTTCTGTTGTGGTTTTGTTTTGTTTTGTTTTGTTTTGTTTTGTTTTGTTTTGTTTTGTTTTTGTTTTCCTTTCATCACTTTACTTGGACTGGCAGAAAAATTTAGCGGGGCATGGAAGAGAGGCAGCTGAATATGAATCTCCCACTAGAGCTGCTAGATATGAAAAGTTTTGCTAATAATAATACAGATACAGCAATTTTTGTGTGAGGGACACAGGGAAGCGTTGTGGCATAGAGGGGCGAAATATTTGGCCTTATCACTCCCCACTGTATGGCTTTAGACAAAGGCAATTCACGTTTCTGAGCTGTACAACCTACACATATGAAGTAAGGATAATGGTGCTTACCTTACAGGGTTGTTGTCTCCTAACATTTTAATGGAGATTCGCAACCAGAGAAACCTTAACCCAACCAAGAGCAGCCTGCAATTGTTGGATTTCTGAGGTTATTCCAGGCCCCCAAATCTACTCCTTCAGGAAATGAGATGCTACACAGATGCGACCCATTGAAAATCTCGTCCCTAAGATCCACACCTCAGATGGGCCCAGGAACAATAAAGAGAGGAGAGAGCCTTTCAGGGTGGTCACCCTCTAAGACTAATGAGCTCATTTCACCTGAGTCAGAGGTCTTGGTAAGTGTTTGAGGTCAGAGGCCACTGTGGGCTGTTCCCTGTTCTCCTCTTTTCCAAATGGAAGGTTTTATTTCAAGTGTCACCGTCTCTCCCTATAAATGTATAATGTGACTTATGGTTTTCATTTAATCATTGCTTGCTTGACTATGAGAAGCCACATTAGGACCCGACTAAGAAGAATATTTGTCACCAGGAGATTTGGGATTGGAGCAATAACTACTTTCTTTATGAGCGTAAGGTTGTTTATCCCATATCCTTCTGGGATGTGGATGAACATAGTTTTTATTTTAAATAATAGCTGCATATTGACAGGGCCATCTTTGAAGATCTATGCATGGGTAGGAGAGTGTGTGAGCCTGTGACCCAGGCCTGGACAAATTCGAGAGCACAGCCCTCTGCCCCCAAGGACAGGCATGAGATACAAGTGAAGTCCCTGAGAATCAGGCCTAGGTCTTTGTGCCAAACATGGGGCCACGAGGATGAAAGCCTGGTGCTGCCTGGGGCTATTACAAGAGGGGAGACCAGGGGAAAGGGAAAGTGGAGAGATACAGAGTAAAACAGAGACAGGAAGACACAGAGAGACGGAGAAAAGCCAGACCTGATAACATCTTTTGAGTCACTGGCTCAAAGTGTGTCTCTGTCTCTAGATACAACCAGGGACTTGTCTTTAGTATGAATCTTACTTCTTCTTTGTTGCTTGAACCAGATTAAGCTGACTTTTCTACTACTTGCCACTGAATGAGTTCTTACTAACTTATACCAAAAAATGCTATACCCACTCATAATAAAAGAGAAATACATAAGAACACTACACAGAGATATACTTTTTCACCGATTGTATTGCCAAAAATCCAAACACTTGATAACATGTGGTTGGACAAGCCGTGGAGTGGAAGGCGTTCCCAAAGAGGACGGGATCACATGTCAATTGCTACAATCCTTAAATGGGGAAGCTAGGAACATCAGTGGAAGTGATTTTATTGATTGACCACTTGATTTTTAAGAACGACCACTTTCATGCACTACATTGTGTATAATATACTTGTACCAGAGAAAGACCAATGTTCTGATTGTTCTCTATTTGCTTACCCACCTCATTTCCATTTTCAGGCCTTTTCTACCTTGCTTTTTGGTCCATGAGGCTGACCTCACTGAGCGTCTCACACAGGTGGGGTTTCATCCAATAGGGGTGGGGGGACATCAGCCAGGAGACTGAGAGGGAGAAGAAGACAGGTCATGATGTTTATTCCACAGGTTCCTGCCTTGACAAGAGTGATTCCAGAAGAGATTTGTTTCTCTATCCCCATAACTAATGTCAAATGGTGCCTTCCATAGTGACGGCCATCACCAGACTCTGATGATAGCAATTCTTCTTCATGGTCGCTCCAGGCCAAATGCTGGTACCAGGTTTCTGCTGCCGCTAATCCCATTTTTTTCAGTTCCCTTAACCTTACTTATCTGTGATAGTTTGATGTTTTGGGATGAAATTAACATTTAATCAGTAGACTGAGTGAGGCAGATCGCCCTCCATAATGTGGGTGAGACTCGTCCAAGGAACGGAAGGCCTCAGTAAAACAAAAGGCCAATTCTCTGCCCCTCTAAGAGAGAATTCTCCTCCTGAAGGCCTTCAAACTAGAAGATCATAGGCCAATTCTCTGCCCCTCTAAGAGAGAATTCTCCTCCTGAAGGCCTTCAAACTAGATCATCTCTTCCTGGTGTTTCGGACGTTTCTGATTTTCAGACTCACTTTGGAACATTGGACCCGCAGATTGGATTTGTCTACTTTCATAATCATGTAAGCCAATTCCTTATAAGAAATCTCTTTATATGTGGATATATAAGCTGTTGATTCTGTTTCTCTGGAGAACCCTAACTAATGTACCATCTGCCTTAAGATATTTCCTTCATTAAATTCTCTTCAGTTAAACCCCTTGGATATGCCTTTTTGTCCTGATGCATTAACTGGTATCAAAGAATGACCCACAGAAACAAACCTTCAGAATGGATTCTGTTGCCTCTATTTCAAGGAACTCACAGATATCCTCTGCCAGAGGAAGTGGTGTGCTAGTAATCCATGGTATGTGACAATATCATAATTACTCAAGTTGTCACTGGTATAGAATGCAGTACAAGTGGATGGCAAAGCATGGTCAAATGACTATAGCTCTTAATTGCTCTGGTAGCAATGGTGGTCACAATTTCTAGTCTGGCTGCTCCTTGGACTGCCTTGGAGAGCTGATAAAAAAGCGGTGGGGTGGGATATAGGCCTCAAGACTTTGACTTCCCACTCGAAGAACAAGAAGAGAATGAAAAAGTCTCAGCAGCGGCATTAAATAATGGGGTTTTTTTCCATTTTAACCATTTTTAAAATTAACATGTATTACTGGTTTCAGAGATAGAGGACAGTGATTCAACACTTGCATGTAATACCCAGGGCTCCTTCCATCACGTGCCCTCCAGTGCTCACCCAGTTACCCCATCCCTCCACTCACCTCCCCTCAAGCAACCCTCGGTTTGTTTCCTGCAGTTAAGAGTCTCTTATGGTTTGTCTCCCTATCTGATTTTGTCTTGTTTTATTTAAGTAATTCTAATTTAAAGGGCGCACGTGACTGAAAATTTGGTCCAAAGACTAACTGAATATGTTGCAGAGAAAAGCACTACTTAAGTGTTTAACGTCTCCCGGTATCATATGCCAGTTTAGGCATTAGATAATGAGGGCAGGATTCTGAGACTCGAAATAGGAATATCGGGGTACCTATACATGAGGCTGTGCATTTTGAACACTGAAATCTTTGATTCTGCCTGCCCCAAATAAGCAGCCTGTCCCTTCCCTCTCCTTCCCAAGGGAGCTTGACCTCCCATTCATATACTTCCCTTGTTGACTTAAATCTCCAGCAGTCATGTCACGGGGTGGATGGGGGGGTTGTCAATTCTTCCTCCACTCAGTCTCACCATCCCTCCTTTATCTCCAGACGCCTCATGAGAATTAAATACTGGATAGCCCAAAGGGAGACGTGCAAGGTCTTCTCTGGGAGGAGACAAAGTATACTCATTTGTGTGGGCAGGAGTATTGGTAACAAAAACTGGCATTGATTCCAAATGTGTTAGATGAAACATGAAGTTGTACCAGGCCAAATATATTAATATGAATCCTCACAAAGGATCTGTGGCTTAATGTGTTGGCTCAAGCACCTGAGTGTAGTTACTTGAAACCTAGACAACAGGCCTAGACTTTAGGAGCAAGCTGTAGAGGGCATACTTCCAAGGCTTAAGTTGACGGGAATGTGGAGGTGGATCTATTTATGCAGAGGTTGCATAGCCTCCCACCCATCCCAGTCATAACCAGCAAGAGGACCAGAAGACATTTCCTGAGACATTAAGGAATGCCTTGGCTGAAGGGAACAGCAGCCTCCTTAAAAAGCACTCAAGAGAGTGCTTTTCTGACCTTTGCATCATGATCTTTGCATAAATAGTCTCAATGCAAAAAGCTAGGTTTAGGAGGCATGTGAGAATGATGGGCTCTGCCTCCACAGAACTGAGCCTGATTTCCATGAACATAAGAGGATCCTGGAATTGTAGATGTCAATGGCTTTGCTTGACCATCAGCGATAACGTGGGAATGGCTGTTTTAATAAGTTACGGGGTCCGTGTGGTCTTCAGAGTACTTTGATTCATAGTTCAATCACAATAGTCGATATTGTGCTCATTAGGACTGGTAAACAGGGAGTAGCAAACACTATTGGTGCCGTCGATCAAGACTAATGTGCAACAACTGTCCTGCTCTTGGGGCTTCGGATCCAACAGACCCACTGCTACTTGTCAAGTAGGAATGCTGCGTGAACATTCTGCAGATCAGGAGGTTTTTTTTTTTTTTTCCATTTTATTAAGTTTTAAATTTTAATTCCAGTACAGTTAACATACACTGAATGTTTTGAATTACAGCCTCTTTGCTCAACACCTATCATCCCTTTGGAAAGCACTTGTGGCTTGCAACTAGACCCTGGCTGAGTCTGCATATCTGACCACTGGACCCCAAGACGCCGTGTGATCCAAACTCGCTCACTACCATTGTCTATGCTTCGGTGTGCCCTGCTCTGAACCCCAGCGCTCCAACTTTAGAAAGCGTATCACCTGGGCTTTTCTGCCCTTTGGCTTCTAGTTGGGACTGGAGAATCTGAGGAGACCAGAAGTCAGGAGGAGAGAAAGGCCAGAGATTTGTCCTTACTCTCCCCCACTCTCTCCCTACCTCGCTGTGATTCTGGCAATGGCTGTGTTCCTCTACGGTCACAACGCCTCTCTGTTTCTGAGATTGCTCATGTATAAAATGGAAATAATAACCAAATGTAATGAGCTGTAGAGAGGATACATAATAACCTTAAATGTAGGGTGAGTGCTAAGCGTGGAAAGTATAATTCCTAAAACACAGAAGATCCTTGGGGTGGGTCTGATCCAATCCCATGACTCCTTAAAAGCAGAGAGCTTTCTCCTGCTGGTAGCAGAAAGCAAAGTCAGAAAGATTCCAAGCTCTGAGAAGGACTTGGTGCCATGCCCTTATTGGTTGGAGAGGAAGGGACTGTGGGAGGGGAAGGAGGCTTCTGGGGGATCAGGGAGGTGCTCCTGGCTGCCAGTGAGCAAAGAAATAGAAACCTTGGTCCAATAACTCCCAAACTGAAATCTGCCCACACCCTGAATGAATGTGGAAGTGGACCTGCCAGGAAGAGCCCAACAGAGCCAACAACTTAACTTTCCCCTTGTGGGTCCCTGAGCAGAAAGCCCAGCCACACTCCTCTGGACTTCAGGTATACAGAACATGTTATAATAAATGGGGTTATTTAAGCCACTAAGCTTGTGATAACTTGTTAGGCAGCAGCAGTTAGAAAAATAATAAAATTAATATTTAAATATTTATATTAAATATTAAATATTTAAATAATAACAAAAATAATACTGTTAATGGCAGCAGTAGAAAAATAATATAGATCACTATTTTTATTATTATGAAGCAGTTATAAACAATAGAATTGGAATCAAACTAAATACCCAGCAATAAGCAATTCTGCATTCATATGGTACAATACTATGTAGTTGTTTAAAAAAACATAATGAAGCTCTTTATGCATGGCTACAGAAAATTCTTTTATTTAGCTTTATGTGAGGAAAAAAAAGTATAGGGGTGTCACCAGGGTGGCATGGTTGATCAAATATCTGACTCTTGGCTTCGGCTCAGGTCATGATCTCAGGGTCATAGAATCGAGCCCTGCATCAGGCTCCATGCTCAGCACAGAGTCTGCTTAAGATTCTGTCTCCCTCTCCCTCTCTTCCTCCCTACGCTGCACATGCTCTCTCCCTCTCTCTCTTTAATAAAATAAATAAATCCTTAAAACAAAACAAAGGGGCACCTGGGTGGCTCAGTGGGTTAAGCCTCTGCCTTCGGCTCAGGTCATGATCCCAGGGTCCTGGGATCGAGCCCTGCATCGGGCTCTCTGCTCAGCAGGAAGTCTGCTTCCTCCTCTCTCTCCGCCTGCCTCTCTGCCTACTTGTGATCTCTCTCTGTCAAATAAATAAATAAAATCTTTAAAAAAATAAATAAAACAAAACAAAGTATAGAACAAGTCTGTATCATATGGTTCCATTTACATAATACAAGGAGGTAAATTGCATATTTATATTTGTATGTGCATATGTATTAAAACTCTCCGAGATGACACAGCTGACTAATAACTGTGGTTATGTGTTTTGAGACATCATGAATAAGAACTAGGCAGATGGGGGCCACTAGTAGGAGGGGATTATTGTATACCTTTTACACCTTTATGCTTTCTGACCTTTGCATCATGACCTTTGCATAAATAGTCTCGATTCAAAAAATTCGAAATGATTTTTTTGAAAAAGGAAAAATACAATCCTTATCTATACTTTGGAGCTACAGAACTCTAAACACATGCGTGGGTTTATGACTGAACCACTAGCCCCGTAAACTGGTTTCTTTATCTCCTAGGATCCCGGGTCTGTGGCAGCCCTGAGAGATCCCAGCTGAAGGACAAGAAAGAGATTGCACTCCTGGGTATTTACCCCAAAGATACAGATGTAGTGAAAAGAAGGACCATCTGTACCCCAATGTTTATAGCAGCAATGGCCACAGTCACCAAACTATGGAAAGAACCAAGATGCCCTTCAACGGACGAATGGATAAGGAAGATGTGGTCCATATACACTATGGAGTATTATGCCTCCATCAGAAAGGACGAATACCCAACTTTTGTAGCAACATGGAATGGACTAGAAGAGATTATGCTGAGTGAAATAAGTCAAGCAGAGAGAGTCAATTATCATATGGTTTCACTTTTTTGTGGAGCATAACAAATAGCATGGAGGACAAGGGGAGATGGAAAGGAGAAGGGAGTTGGGGGAAATTGAATGGGGAGGTGAATCATGAGAGAGTATGGACTCTGAAAAACAATCTGAGGAGTTTGAAGTGGCGGGGGGGTGGGTATTATAGAGGGCATGGATTGCATGGAGCACTGGGTGTGATGAAAAAATAATGAATACTGTTTTTCTGAAAATAAATAAATTAATTTAAAAAGAGAGAGAGAGAGAGAGATTCTATGGTTATAGCGGCCTCTGCAGGACAAACTGAGAATTTTTGTTCGTTGATGTCAGGTTTTTCTGAGACCTACATTGGAAAAAGAGTGAATGCTGAATCCCCAATGGTCTAGCTGAGCTGGAAAGTTTCAATAATGACTGATACAGACATAGTCACCCAGGTCCCACTGGGTAGGAAGCGCTGTGTGGCTTCACATTTTCACTGTGTCATATAGGTAAATGGTCTGCGGGTTCTGGGAGCATGAGTGTCTACACATGCATAGACCTGCCCCTTTTGAACAGTTATGTTCAAGAGTCTAACCCAAGAATCTAATAATAGGAAAGAGTGCATAACATGAGCTGAATTGGGGGCTGGTTACACGGTGAATTTTCAATAGCCAGTAACCAGCACATTCTTGCACTTTCTGAACCCCCCAGTGTCCTTGAGCTCACAGGGAGTGCTGCCCTGCAAGGGATCACCCTGCTTCCACCCAACCCCTACTTTGAGGCTTATTTAGCTTTTCTCAACTTTCCATGAGCCAGCTCATGGAAATCATGCAATCTAGCTTTCTTGAATCTCTTAATATCAAGCCAGCATAGCCCATCTCCCCACTCTTCACTGCTCTCAAGAGTCAGGGCCATTCTTTTTGAAACTCTTAGTGTGTCTGTTTGATTTTGCAAGAAAAATATCACAAATTATGTTTATACATTTTATAACCCAACTGACACTAACATGTATTTATCCACATAATGACATGACATTTTCTCCTCCGGGATTGTAATTAAACTTGAGTCTGACCTTTCCTCACCTTCAGAGCATAAAGGTTCTTCCGAGTCTCTGTTGGCCTTATGTCTATATGCACAGCATCACATTTTTAGAGTGATAGGCTCCTGCATGTGTGTGTAAGACGAAAGCAAAATAGAATTTGAGGTCAAGAGCTGGAAGACATTCATTAGGAATTTTAAACCATGAATAAATGTAAAAGGTTTTATAATTCAGTGAAAGGCATACTTACTAGGTTAACAAGCTAGGCAAGCATAATTATCTAAAGAAAATAAGTATAGAGTTACCTTTATACCTAAAATAGGAGGGTTGATTCCTGGCTCCCACTATGTTTAAACCAACTAGAGAAGAGAAAACCAGACAGTGAAAGGATGTGATGATTATGATTTGAAGTAGTGCAGGATCTAGACAGAATTAGGGGAGAAACAAGGGAAGAAAGAAGCCTGTACTTCCAAGCAGATGGTGCTGCATATCATAAATACTGTGATGAAGATAATGACCCAGGGGGTTCTGGGCTGGTCAGATGACACTCTCGTGGGGATTCCAACAACCCAGCTGACAGGAATTACAGAGCGGGACTAGTCGTGATTAGTTAAAAAATCTATGCTGTAATTGACATGAGATAGGCTCAACCACAGAATAATGAATACAGAATATGGCAAATAGAGTGGTAACATATAATATTGATAATCGCAGAATATTGCTAAAGGATTCAGACATGAAGTTGGTAAATTCTAAGCCATGTGGCAATAAACGGATATATGGATATCAGGTTCCTTGATATTATTCAAGTTAAAACAAAGGGAGGCCGGAGGCAGTCATCACTGAAATGGATATTTGCAGGGTAAAAAATTAGATGGCCAACCCCAAACAACAATTTAAGAGCTAAAACATGGAAAGATTATAGAAAAGCAATACCATACTGATGAAATTAGGAGAGATGGCCTGAGCATAAGGTACACTCATAAAACAAACTGTTGTTCAGACAAGCGTAGATGAAATGAAGATTGGAACATTTATAAGACAGCATCTCCGCAGGAAAGAATCACAATTATGGGAACAACTAAAAGTGTGGGTTGGATGTAATGATGTCCCAGTTGAGATAAACATGGTTAGGACAGAATTTGTCTCCTGAAAGATATGGAGAAGATTATTGTATACCAGAATGCACTGGAGAGGAATAGAGGGAGAAAAAGCTAATATCAAGAAATCTATTAGAAAAGAAAGACAACTCTCTCCATTTATTATGGACATGAGAAGCATGGGCCACCTCCAAGAGACAGAGTATTAGACTACCTTCATAGGGATGAATGGGTTTCATACAGCCCCCAACCAAAGAACCTCTCCCGTTCCGAAAAAGAGAAAAAGGAATGGATGGTTGAAAAAACAAAACAAAACAGGGGGGGCGCCTGGGTGGCTCAGTGGGTTAAGCCGCTGCCTTCGGCTCAGGTCATGATCTCAGGGTCCTGGGATCGAGTCCCACATCGGGCTCTCTGCTCAGCGGGGAGCCTGCTTCCTCCTCTCTCTCTGCCTGCCTCTCTGCCTACTTGTGATCTCTCTCTGTCAAATAAATAAATAAAATCTTTAAAAAAAAAAAAAAACAGGGAAAAGCTCAGATAGAGGATTAAGAGAAAGCCGGGAACTCCTAAGTAGAAACTTGGCATTCTTTTATCTTCCCCAATCAGAATATTTTCTCTCTATTATCTGTTAAAATGTAATTAAATTTTTAATATCAAGATTATAGATAAAGGATCAGAAATATCAATAGTCTCAGGGAAAATGCCCAAGAGTATGTAAAGGCAATAACAAGGTAAAACTTAAAATGTTAGGAAGAACACTTAGGGAATTTATTTAGTATTTTTATTGTGGGAAAATGTATTATAACTTTGAATTATTTCTTAAGTGTGCATAAAGATGAGCTATTTAGATTTTCTTCGTGAGTCAGTTTTGGTAAGTGAAATTTTTCTAGATATGTGCCCATTTCATCTAGGTTTTCAAGGTCACTAGCTTCAAATCATTGCTGCACTGGCAGCTCAGTGGTTCCTTTGTGATATTTTTGTGAACTAATTATGGACTCATAAGAAGTTACAAAAATAGTACAAAACGTTCCTTCACGCAAGTCCTCCTAATAGTAACATTGTATAATATGAAAACCAGGGAGTTGATATTGGCACAATTAACTACACACAGAGCTTACTTGGATTCCACCAGTTTTTACATTTTTTTCCCCTACATTTTATAGTTCTATGAAATTGAATCACTTGTATAAATTTGTATAGCTACCATCGCAGTCAAGATATGGAAGATATGTTCCATCATCTCAAAGGTCCTCCAGTGTGCTACACTTTCTATAATCATAGCCCCTTAGCACCTCCCTCCTTAACCCTTGGCAACTACTGAGCTGTTCCCCATCTCTGTAATTTTGTCATTTCAAAATTAAATGAATGGAATCATATGGTATGCAAACCTTAAATATTGCCTTTTAAGGTGGATGATGTTGCTCACTCAGCATGGTGGATATCATGGATATCAGGTTCCTGATATCAGCATGGTGGATGATGTTGAACTGCTCTTTATGGGTTGATTTGCAACCCATATTCCCCCCCAACCCTTTTTTAAAGATTTATTCATTTATTTGAGAGAGCAACAGCATGAGGGGGAGGAAGGGCCGAGGGAGGGGGAGAAGCAGACTCCCTGCTGAGGTTGGAACCCTATGCTAGGCTCCATCCCAGTACCCTGAGATCATGACCTCAGTCAAAGTCAGATGCTGACCCCACTGAGCCACCCAGGTGTCCCCATAGTCCCTCTTTGGTTAAGTATCTGTTTCAATCTTTTTCTAACTGTGTTATTTGTGTTTTTATTGTTAAACCTGGAGAGTTCTTTATAGCTCTTGGATGCAAGTTCTTTGTCAGGTATGTGATTTGCAGATATGTTTTCCCAGTCCGTGGCTTGTCCTTTTAACTTCTTAAAATGGAGTTTTTCATAGAGCCAGAGTTCTTAATTTTGATGAAGTCCAATGTATCAATGTGTTTCTCTTGTGGATTATGCTTTTGATGTCATATCTAAGAATTTTTTGCTAAGCCCTAGGTCACAAAGTTTTTTCCTAAAGGACTTCCTCTTAAAAAGTATTACAGTTTTACATGTTCTCTTATATTCCATTTTGAGCTAATTTGTGTGTAAGGTGGCAGGTGGCAGGTTTACAACCCAGTTCATCTTTCTTGCTGTGATTGTCCACTTGTTCTAGCACCATGTGTTAATAATACTATTCTTTCTTCATTGAATTGCTTTTGCACCTCCGTCAAAAATCTATTGGCCATACTTCTATAGGTCTATTTTTATGTTGTCTATTCTGTTCCATTGATCTATGTGTCTATATCTCTATAAACCTGTCTTGATTACTGCAGCCACACAGTAAGAATTAAACCAAGGTAATCTGATTTCTCCAACTTTATTCTTCTTTTTCAAAAATATTCTTTAAATATTTTATTTATTTATTTGAGAAAAAGAGAGAGAGGGAGAGAAAAAAAGTAGGGAGAGGAGTAGAGGGAGAAGCAAACTCCCTGCTGAGCAGGGAGCCTGATGTGGGGCTCCATCCATCCCAGGACCCTGAGATCATGACCTGAGCTGAAGGCAGATGCTTAACAGACTGAGCCTCTCAGGTGCCCCTATAGATGCTTTTTATGAGATTGAGGAGATTCCCCTTTATTCCTAGTTTTCTGAAAATTTTATCATGAATGGGTGAGCGCTAAATATTTTTTCAGAGATTTTTCTATGCCAATTTATATAATTGTGTAGGTTTTCTTTTTTATCTGTTTATGTGTCCATTTACATTGATTTTTAAATATTGAACTAGCCTTTTATTTCTGGAATGACCCTTGCTTAGTTGTGATACATAGTTCTTATATCATAAGTTATACTTATGTGTACATACATTATATATGTATGATAAAGAATATGTACATATTGCTGGATATAATTTTTAATATTTTGTTGAAGACTTTAATTGTTTAGTTTTCTTATTTTTCCATCTAATTTTGGTACGAAGGTAATACCAGCTTCATAAAATGAGTTGGGAGATGTTTTCTCCTCTTTTATTTTCCAAAATAAGATTATATAGAAGATGTTAATTCTGATTTAAATGTTTGGGAGAAATGTCCATTTAAACCATCTTGGCTTGCAGATTTCTTTTTCTGGAGCTCTGCAATTTCTAAATTAATCTATTTGGTAATTATCAGACTATTCAGATTATCTGTTTCATTTTTAGTGTATTTCAATAGGTTGTGGTTTCCCAGAAACTGATTCATTTAATCCAAATGATCAAATGTCTGTGTGTACAGTCAACAGTAGTATTTCCTTATTATCCATTTAATATGTGCGAGGTTTGCATTGATAGTCCCTTTCTTGTGCTTAACATTAGTATTTTGCATCTTTTCTTTTTTTTCTTTGTCATTCCTTAAGTTTATCAATTCCATTGATATTTTTAATCAACCAGCTTTCAATTTTATTGATTTTCCTCTATTGTTTTTGTTTTCAATCCATTGATTTCTATGTCTTAATTACTTCCTTCTGCTTGTGTTAATTTTTCTCTTCCTAACTTCTTGAGGAGGAAGCTAAACTTACTGATTTAAGATTTTTCCTTTTTTCTAATATTAGCATTTGGTGCTAAAAATTTTCTTCTAAGCAGTTTGGCTGCATCCTATCCATTCATTCTGATATGTTTATTTTCATGTTTATTTGCTTCAGTGTAATTTTTATTTCCTTTTAGAATTCTTCTCTGACTCATGGAATTATTTGAAAGCATGTGGATAAATTTACAAGTACTTAGAGATATTCCTACTTTCTTTCTAATGCATTTCTAGTTTGATTACATTATAGTAAAAGAACATATTTTGCATGATTTCAATTCAATGAAGTTTGCTGAGGCCTCTCATAAAACCAAAGATGTTCTTGGTGAATATTCTGTACACAATTGAAAAGAACTTGTATTCTGCTGTTGCTGGGTGGAGTAGTCTATAAATAACAATCATATCTCATTGATTGATGGTATTTTTCAGTTCTGCTATATCCTTACTGATTTTTTTCTTTATATTCAGGTATATCAATTACTGAGCATTGAAGTCTCCAACTGCAATTGTAAATTTGTCTATTTCTCTTTTTCACTTCTCTCAGTTTTTGTTTTATATATTTTGAAGCTTGGTTGTTTGACATACACACACTGAGAATTGTGTTGTCTTTTTTGGTGGATTGACCCTTGTCAATATGTAATGTGTCATTTCTTCTTTGGTCTGAAGTTGACTTTACCTAATATTAATACAGCCACTCACACTTTATTTTAGTAATATTTGGGTGCTATACTTTTTCCACTGTTTTACTCTTAATTATATCATTATATTTAAAATGAGTTTCCTGAAAAGGTGCTCAACATAACTGAACACCAGAGAAATGCAAATCAAAACCACAATGAGATATCACTTACACAGTCAGAATGGCTAAAATAAAAAAGATGAGAAATATCAAGTATTGGCAAAAATGTGGTTTTCCCATGTACTAATAGGAATGTAAATGGATGCAGCCACTGGGGACAACAGTGTGGAAATTGCTCAAAAAATTAAAAATAGAACTACTGTATGGTCCAGTATGTGCTGACTGTACAAACATACATTTGATCACTTGGATGAGATGAATCAGTTCCTGGAAAACCACAACCTACTGAAACTCACTAATAAATTTATTTGTTTAATAAATAAATAATAAATTACTGGGTATTTACCCAAATAAAGCAAAAACACTAATTCAAAATGATATGTGCACCCTTATGTTTACTGCAGCATTATTTACAATAGCTAAAATATAGAAGCAACCTAAATGCTCATCAATAGATGAATGGATAAAGATGATGTGGTGTGTATGTAATGTGTATATACATATACATGAGATCCTGCCCTTTGTGACCCCATGGATGGAGCTACCAGGTAATATGCTAAGTGAAATAAGTCAGACTGAGAAAGATAAATACCATATGATTTCATTTATATGTGGAAACTAAAAAACAAAACTGGTGAACAAACAAACAAAAAGCAGAAACAATAATTACAGGGATCAAATTGGTGGTTGCCAGAGGGAAGAGGAGTGGAGACATGGGCAAAATGGGAGAAAGGGAGTGGGAGGTACAGATTTGCAGTTGTGGAATGAATAAGTCACGGGGATAAAAACAAGCGTAGGTACAGCATAGGGAATATAGTCAACAGGATTGCAATAGTGTTGTATGGTGACAGATGATATGCTACACTTGATGGTAGCAGAACATATACAGCTGTTAAATCACTATGTTGTATACCTAGAACTAATGTAACAGTGCAGGTCAATTGTACTTCAATAACAATAAATAAATAAATGAAATTTCTTGCTAATAGCATATAGTTTGGTCATAGTTTTTATTCGCTCTGTTAATATGTTATTTAGTTATACATTTACATAGCAGATAATGTTATAATTTTACTTTCAATTGACTAACGATAATTTTTAAAACTCATAAGGAGAATGATATTCTATTTTACTTACCCATATATTTACCCATTCTATGGCTCTTTCTTTATTCTTGATGTTCTAGGTTTCTTTCTATTATTATTTTCTTTTTTTTTGGAATAATTTATTTCAGCAATTCTTTTAGGTCAGTTCTGCTAATAATAATTTTTTTTACTTTTTCTTCTTTTTATTTCACTTTTATTCTTAAAATCTATTTTTGGTGGACATAGAATTCTGAGTTTATAGTAATTCTTTTCTTCAGCAACTGAATTTATTTTGCTACTTCCTTTTGACTCCTATAATTTCTGATAAGAATTTCACTGTTATTTGAATTGTATTATTTGAAATGTGTTTTTTTGTTTCTGGATCTTTTGTGATATTTTTCTTTGTTTTTCTTTGTTTTCAGCAGTTTGATATGATATGTCTGGGAATGGACTCCCTTGGGTTCATCTTGTTTGTCATATACTCAGTTTCTTAAATCCATCATTTATGTCTTATCAGATTGGGAAATTTCTCATCATTTTTTTAAAAGATTTTATTTATTTATTTGACAGACAGAGATCACAAGTAGGCAGAGAAGCAGGCACAGAGAGAGAGGAGGAAGCAGGCTCCCCGCTGAGCAGAGAGCCCGATGTGGGGTTCAATCCCAGGACCCTGGGATCATGACCTGAGCTGAAGGCAGAGGCCTTAACCCACTGAGCAACCCAGGCACCCCCATCATTTTTGTTAAAAAATTTCTCAGCCCCACACACTTTCCTCTTTTCTTTTGGGACTCTGAGGACACAAATGTTACATCTTATATTTTTGTTCCATAGGTTCCTAAGGTTCTGTTCATTTTTTTTTTCTTTTCAAAGATTTTATTTACTTATTTGACAGACAGAGATCACAGTAGGCAGAGAAGCAGGCAGAGAGAGAGAGGGAGAAGCAGGCTGCCTGCTGAGCAGAGAGCCCAATGCGGGGCTCAATCCCAGGACCCCAGGATCATGACCCGAGCTAAAGGCAGAGGCTTTAACCCACTGAGCCACCCAGGAACCCCTCTGTTCATTTTTTTAAATTGCCTTTTTGACTGTGTTCAGATTTTGTAATTCCTATTGATATACCTTCAAGTTTATGGAAGATTTTTGCATCTATATTCATGAGAGACATTGGTCTATAATTTCCCTTTCTTGTAATGTCTTTGATTTTAATTTTAGGAAATGTTGGCTTCATAAAATTAGTTTGGAAGTATTCCCCCAGCTTCTATATTCTGAAAAGGATTGTATTGACGTAACTTCTTCCTTAATTGTTATTGTTGTTGTTGTATTTGTGTGTGTGTTATGTTAGTCACCATACAGTACATCATTTGTTTTTGATGTGGTGTTTCATGATTCATTGTTTGCATATAACACCCAGTGTTCTGTGCAGTCCATACCCTCCTTAATACCCATCACCTTGCTCACCCATCCCCCCACCTCTTCTAAACCTTCTGTTTGTTTTCCAGAGTCCTTAAATGTTTGCTAGAATTCAGCAGTGAATCCATTTGGTCTTGGCACTGGTTTTGGGGGAAGGTGATCAATTATTGATTCAATTTCTTTAATAGATGTAAGCCTATTCAGATTGTCTATTTTTTCTGGTGTGTGTTTTGGCAAATTGTAGCTTTCAAAGAACTCATCAGTTTCATCTAAGTTATCAAATTTGTGGGCCTAGATTTATTATAGAATTCCATTTTACCCTTTTAATGTCAGGCAATCTGTAGTGTTGTCTTCTCTTTCATTTCTGATATTAGCAATTTGCATACTTTTCTCTTGATGAGGCTGGCCAGAGGCTTGTCGATTTTATTGAACTTTTCAAAGAGTCAGCTATTTGATTAATTTATTCTTTTTATTGATTTCCTGTTTTCAATTTCATTGATTTCTCCCCTCATTTTAATTATTTCTTTTTTCTACTTATTTTGTGTATAATTTGCTCCTGTTTTTCTTAAATATACAGCCAAATATAGAAAGCTCTAACTCAGGGCACCTGGGCGGCTCAACTGGTTGGGCAGCTACCTTCGGCTTAGGTCCTGATCCTGGAATCCCAGGCTTCCTGCTCAGTAGGGAATCTGCTTCTCCTTCTGCCCCTCCTCCCCACTCATATTCTCTCTCTCTCATTCTCTCTCTCTAATAAATAAATAAAATCTAAAAAAAAAAAAACCCTCTAATTCTGTAAGATGACAGTATGTTAACTACTTAACTATAATTTAAAGATTAAAGGAAAACAGTATTAAGAATATAGCTGATGAATATACAATATAAAAATAGATAAATTATGACATCAAAAAAATAAAAAAGGAGAGAATAAAGGGGTAGTTTTTATATATAACTAAAGTTAAGTTGCTACGAGAATAATATGGACTGTTAATTCATAAGATGTTTTATGCAAGCATCATAATAACCACAGAGCAAAAACATAAAAGATTCACAAAAGACAAAGTGGAGGGAATCAGAGCATACCACCATGGAAAATCACCAATTCATAAAAAGAGACTCCAGGAGAGGAAAAAGGGAATGATAAAACAGCAAAACAGTCAGAAAGCAACTGATAACATGGCACTGGCAAGTCCTTACATATCAATAATTACTCTAAATGTAAGTGGATTGAATTACCTAATCAAAAGTCACAGAGTGGCTGGATGGAGTAAAAAATGAGACCCAACTATATGCTACCATCAAGAGACTCACTTCAGCTTTAAGGACACTTTCAGGCTAAAAGTGAAGGGATGGGCAAAAATATTCCATGCAAGTGGAAACCACAAGAAAGTGAGGGTGGCTATATTTATAATCAGACAAAATAGACATTAAGCAAAAAATGTTGAGAAGAGTAAAGTAGGTCATTATATAAAGATAAAGGGGGTCAACTAGTCATGAAGATACAACTTTTATAAATATGTATGCTCCCAACATTAGGGCACCTAAATACATTCAGCAAATACTAACAGATCTGAGGGGAAAAAATAAACAATAATAATAATAATTGGGGTCTTCAATACCCCATTTTAAATAATGAATAGATCATCCAGACATAAAATCAATAAGGGAACACAAAAATTGAACTATTTTTTAGGCCAAAGAGACATATACAAAGTGGCCAATAGGCCAAAGAAAAAGCCAAAAGAGAAATTAAAAAAAAAATGGAAATACAAAATATCAAAATTTATAGGATGTAGCAAAAGCAGTTATTTGAGGGAATTGCCTACAGTAAGAAAAAATATATATATTTCAAATAAACAACCAAAGTTTATATCTCAAAGAAAAACAACAAACTAAGTCCAAATTAGTGGAAGGAAGAAAATAATAAAGATCAGAGTGTAAATAAATGAAATAGAGATCAGAAAAACAATAGAAAATATCAACAAAATTAAGAGTTGGGTTTTAAAAAGATAAAAATAATAAAACTTCATTTAGACTAAGCAAAGAAGAGAGGAGTCTCAAATAAGAAAATTAAAAATGAGAAAGGAGACATTACAAATGATACCACAGTAATACAAAAAGTTACAAGAGACTACTCTAATTATATTCCAATAAACTAGATAACTCAGAATAAACAAACTCCTAGAAACATATAACCTACAGGACTGAATCTTGAAGAAATAGAAAAACTGAACAAATCCATAATGAGGGAGATTGAATCAGTAATAAAAATAATCCCCCAACAAAGAAAAGCCCAGGACCAGATAGTTTCCCTAATAAATACTACCAAACATTTAAATAAGAATTAATGCCAATCTTGCTCAAAATCTTCCAAAAAACTGGAGAGGTGGGAACACTTCCAAACTCATTTATAAGGCTAGCATTACTGTAACACCAAAACCAGATAAGGACTCTACAAAAAAAAGAAAATGTATATAGATGTAAAACTTTTCAACAAGATATTAGAAAATTAAATTCAATAGCACATTAAAAGGATCATACAACATGATCAAGTTTCAATTATTCCTGGGGTACCAGGGTGGTTCAACATATATGCAAACAATGAATCATGGAACACTACATCAAAAACTAATGATGTACTATATGGTGACTAATATAACACACAACCAACAAAAAAAACATATACTCCAATAAATGTGATATATCACATTAATAGAATGAAAAGTAAAAATTACATGATCTTCTCAATAGATGCAGAAAAAAGTATGTGACAAAATACAACAGTCTTCCACAATAAAAAAATCCAACAATTTGGGTATAGTAATTATATCATTCAACATAATAAAGGCTGTATATGACAAATCCGCACCTAACACCATACTCAACAGTGCAAGCTGAAAGCTTCTCTTCTAAGATCAAGAACAAGACAAGAGTGCCAACTCCTACCACTCATATTCAATATAGTACTGGGTGTCCTAGCTAGAGCAATCAGGCAAGTTAAAGAAATAACAGGCATCCAAATTAGAGAGGAATAAATAAAACTGTCTTTATTTTCAGATGGTATGATTTTATATGCAGAAAATCTTAAAGACTCTACAAAAAAAAAAAAACCCACAAAATCCTATTTTACACACTCAAAAAATTCCCTCAGACTGGATTAAAGATGTGAACATAAAACTTGAAACCATAAAACTCCCAGCAGAATTCATAGGTGGTAAACTCTGTAACATAGGTCTTAGCAGTGATTTTTTTTTTAATCTGATACCAAAAGTATAGTCAACAAAACAAAGGGACAAAATGTTGACAAAACATAGTCAACAAAAACAAAAATCAACAGATGGAACTATATCAAAATAAAAAGCATCTTCACAGCAAAAGAAACTTTCAATAAAATGAAGACAACCTACAGAGTGGGAGAAAATAACTGCAAATCATATATCTAATGGAAGGGCTAATATCCAAAATATAGAAAGAAATTCAACCCAAAAGCAAACAAACAATCTAATTAAAAAATGAACAGGAAATTTTAATAGGCATTTTCAAAGAGGACATACAGGGAGCCAATAGGTACATGAAAAGATGCTCTGTATCAGTAATCATTAGAAAAACACAAAGAGGTGGTGCCTGGGTGGCTCAGTGGGTTAAGCCGCTGCCTTCGGCTCAGGTCATGATCTCAGGGTCCTGGGATCGAGCAGGGAGCCTGCTTCCTCCTCTCTCTCTGCCTGCCTCTCTGCCTGCTTGTGATCTCTCTCTGTCAAATAAATAAATAAAATCTTTTAAAAAAAAAAAAAAGAAAGAAAAACACAAAGAAACCACAACGAGATATTACCTCATACTTGTTAGAATGGCCATCATCAAGAAGACAAGAGATAAATGTGGGTGAGGATGTGGAGAAAAGGGACCCCGTGTGCACTGTTGCTGGGAATGTAAACTGGTGTAGCAAGTATGGAAAACAGTATGAAGGTTCCCCAAAAGGATAAAAAATATGATTCAGCAATTCCACTTCTAGGTATTAATCCAAAGAAAATGAAAATACTAATTCAAAAAGCTTTTGTATACTCATGTTCATTGCAGCATTATTTACAATAGCCAAGATATGAAACAACCTAAGTATCCATGAATGGACGAATGGATAGGTGAATTGAATATTATTCAGTCATTAAAAAGAATGAAATCTTGTCATTTTCTTCTTTGTCATTCTTTTTTTTTTTTCATTCAGCATGAAATGACCTCAAGAACATTACTTATTATGCTAGGTAAAATGAGTCAGGTAGAGAAAGATAAATACCATATGATCTCCCTTATACACAGAATCTAAAATAAAAAATCATCAAGTTCATAGAGGCAGAAAATAATTTGGTAGTTTTAAGAGGCAGGGATGGGGGTCTGAGAGAAATGAATGAACTTTTTGGTTTGCATTTAGCTTAAATAATATGTAAAATTAAAAAACAATGACTTACTTTCCATCACAATAAGAGTTTATGGGCTTTAGAAAACACTCTATGTCTTAGCCATTGTAAGCAGTTACTTACAATACAACATTAGCTTTCCAAATTAATAATAATAATAATTAAATTTAACCATAAAAATCATGACCCCTTGAGTAGAAAGTGTTATAGTAAACATAACTTGAAATTTTGTATTTCTTAAGAAAAATCTAAATTGTCAAAAAAAAAACCCACTCAAACAACTGCAAAGGCTTTAGAAGTTATGTAATTTATGTAACTTTTGTTGGCTTCATGGTTAAATACAGAATTTTAGTTGATTTCTTTTAATTGTAAGGAAAAAAAATTCAATTTCAAAAAAAAATTCCAAGCCAATTAAGTGGCAAAAGCATAGGTTTTTTTGTTTTTTGTTTTTGTTTTTTTCAGGAAATCATGATGAAGCAATGTCTTGTACGGGGTGGGGGCAAAGGAACTTCAACTATTACCTTGTACCTTATAAAAAATTAACTCAAAATGAAGTCTACAATTTAAAGCTATAAAATATAAAAGTAAAACCTAAAGTTATAAAATGTACACAAAAAAAGATTAGCTAAATCCTTTTAATCTTGAGTTAGGAGAAGAATTTTTATATTACCAAAATTTTTCTGTAATAGAAAAATGATTAATTAGACTTCATCAAAACGTAAGACTTCTGTCTAAAAAATCTAATATTATTTGATTTTAAGAATTATTGGAAATCTATAATAATTAAAATAGCATGTACTCCTGTAAAAGTAGAAAAATAGATCAATGGGACAGTATAGAGCAAGAGTTTGCAAATTTTTCTTAAAAGGACATATATGTGGGGCGCCTGGGGGGTTCAGTCAGTCAAGCTGCCAACTCTTGTTTTCCACTCAGGTCATGATCTCAGGGTCCTGGGATTCAGCCCGGAGGAGGGTTTCATACTCAGTGAGGAGTCTATTTCAGGATTCTCTCTCTCTCTCCCTCTGCACCCACCTTGTTATCTCTCTGTCTCTCTGTCTCTCAAATAAATAAATAAATCTTTTAAAAAGGCAATATATGTTAAATATTTTAGGGTTAGTGGCTAAGAAGAAAAATTGAAGTTCTTATTTAGTATCTACAAACCATTTGAAATGAAGCCAATTAAAAATGTAAAAGGCGGGAGAAGGGGGGTGGGGTTATGGACATTGGGGAGGGTATGTGCTATGGTGAGTGCTGTGAAGTGTGTAAACCTGGCAATTCACAGACCTGTACCCCTGGGGATAAAAATACATTATATGTTTATAAAAAATAAAAAATTAATTTAAAAAATCTTTTTAAAAAAATGTAAAAGGCTTTCTCAATCTACAGACATTAGAAATACAGGTGGCTATTCATATTTGATCCATAAGCCATAATTTGCCAAACCCTGGTATAGAGATTCCAGAAATAAGCCCATATATATATGAATAAGGTTTTTTTTTCCATTTATTTGTTTGTTTGCTTATTTTCCAAAATCATGAAAGCAATGCAGTGGAGAAAGGCTAGACTTTTTATTTATTTTTTATTTATTTATTTATGTTTAAATATTGTTTGATGGAGAGAGACACAGTGAGAGAGGGAACACAAGCAGGAGGAGTGGGAGAGAGAGAAGCAGGCCTCCCGCTGAGCAGTGAGCCTGAGGCAAGGCTTGATCCCAGAACCCAACATCATGACCCCAGCAGAAGGCAGCTGCCCAAGTACTGAGCCACACAGGCACCCCAGGATAGCCTTTTTAAACAAATGGTGCTGAAACAGTTGGTCATCCCTGTGTAAATTCATGAACTTAAATCCACACCTCACTCTAATACAAAAATTAACTCAAAAGAGATTTAGACTGAAAGCTAAAACTTGAACATACATAACTATCACAAGAAAACGTAGGAGAAAATTTGTGTGACCTTGGATTAGGTAAAATTTTCTGAGATAAGAAACCAAAAGCACAATCCATTAAAGAACACAGTAATAAATTGGGCTCCATAAAAACAAAAAGCTTCTGTCTTGTAAAAAATACTTCACACTGGTCACAATGGCTTAGATTAACAACTCAAGAAACAACAGATGTTGGCAAGGAGGTGGAGAAAGGGGAACACACTGCTGGTGGGAATGCAAACTGGTGCAGGTACTCTGGAAAATAGTATAGAGGTTCCTCAAAAAATTAAAAATAGAGCTATCCTCAACCCAGCAATTGTACTACTAGGCATTTATTTATTCAAAGGATATAAAAATAGTGATCTTAAGGGGCACATGCACCCCAATGTTTATAGCAACAATGTCCACAATAGCCAAAATATGGAAAGAGCCCAGATGCCCATGGAACAGATGACAGATGAATGGATAAAGAAGATTTGGTGTATATATAGATGTGTGTGTGTGTGTGTGTGTGTGTGTGTGTGTATGGAAAATAGTTCCAAATGACAACACATTTTTTTTGTTAGAAACCAGGTTAGGAGGACTGAAGAAAGTGGTACTGTATTTTTTAAGTGCTGAAAGAAAAGAATTGCTAACCCAGACTTTTATACCAGGTTAAAATATTCTTTAAATGAAGTGGAAATCAAGACATTCTCAGATGAAAGAAATTTGCTGAGCAAATTTGCCACCAGCAAAGAATGAATGAAAAGAAAAGAATGGCTAAAGGAATTTTTCTAACTAGAAGGAATAGCTCAAAGAACCTTCAAACAACAAGAAGAAGAAGAGAAAAAAATGTTAAGCAAATGTATGGGTAAATATAACAGGCTTTCCTTTCTCCACTTGAGTTTTCTAAATTATGTTTGGTAGTTGAAGCAAAAATTATAACACTGTCTGATATGTACAGTATAATGAAATATTTTTAAAATTACATTATAAATGGAAGAGGAAAAAGCAACACAAAAAAAGGTAAGGTTTCTCTACTTCATTTGAACTGGTAAAATGATAAACCCAGTAGACCATATAGAACAATCATTTTAAAAAGTTTACAAAAAAAAATGCTCTCTAAAACATATGTAAATCAAAATGGAATTCCAAAAACTGTTCAATGTATCTGTAGTAAGGCAGAGAAAAAATAGAGAAATAAAAGCAAAAGAAGAAAAATAAAATAAAATAAACAAACTTCACACTTTGACATATGAATAATTTCACTAAATGTAAAATTTATTTTAAAATTGATAGTATAAATCTATCAATTAAAAGACAAAAATTGGCAGAGTTGATCATAAAACACAACTTACTATAGTCTGTTTAGGAAAAAAAAACTCACTTCAGATATAATGGATAATGACTAGCTGAAACCAAAAATATGGGAGAAGATATATTATGTAAATATTAATCAAAATAATATAAGAATGGCTATATAATTCTAGAAGAAGTAGACTTCAAATCAAAGAACATTACCAGAGAGGGAGAGGGGACAGTTACACAGCAATAAAAGAGTCAGTCCTCTAAAAAAAGATAGTGATCTTAAACGGGTATGGGCCATCCAACAGGGCTGAAATTATATGAGACAAAATTTGATAGAACTCAAGGAGATATAGGCAAATCTACAATTATAGTTGGAGACTGTAACACCTCTGCAACAATTGAGAGAACAACTAGGCAGAAAATCAGCAGGGTATAGAAGTCAATAACATCATCATCTGACAGGATCTAATGGACATATAAGGAACACTCTTCACAGCAAAGGCAGAATACACATACTTCTTCAGTTGCCCATGGAACATATTCCTGGTTCATCAAACAAACCTCATTTATAGAACTAATATGTACATTAGAATATAGAATAAAGGGACACCTGGGTGGCTCAGATGGTTAAGTGTCTGCCTTCAGCTCGGATCATGATCTCCAGGTCCTGGATGGAGCCCCATGTCAGCCTTCCAGCTCAGCAGGGAGTCTGCATCCCTATCTTCTTCTGCTTCTCTCCCTGCTTGTGCTCTGTCTCTGTCTCT
Organism: Mustela putorius furo; assembly: GCF_011764305.1. Lineage (NCBI taxonomy): Eukaryota > Metazoa > Chordata > Mammalia > Carnivora > Mustelidae > Mustela > Mustela putorius. Next base: position 38,505,680 of record NW_025421998.1, read on the forward strand.
GTTTCTGTTTCTCTCTCAAATGAATAAATAAAATCTTGAAAAAAGAAAATAGAATAAATTTTTCAATCAGTAATCTAAGGTCCCACCTTGAAGACCTAGGGAAAAAAAAAGAGAAAAATAAATCCAAACAAGCAGAAGAAAGGAAATAATAAAGATAAGAGCAGAAATTGGTAAAATTAAAAAAAAAAAAAAACAGAGAAAATGGAAGAAAAGTAACAACCATTAATATAGAAAACAACTTGGATGAATCTCCAGAGAATTACACTGAATGAAAAAAGCCAATCCCAAAAGTTTACATAATGTATTATTCCATTTACATAATATTGTTGAAATAAATTTAAGAGTTTTATTTTTAAAATGAAAAACAGATTAGTTGTCAACAAGGCTTAAGGGGTTAAGTTGTCAACAGGTATAAGCAGAGGGAAAGTAGGTGTGGATATAAAAGGGCAATATATAGGTTCTTTTTGTTGATGGAAATGTTTTGTATTTTAACTGTATTGGTGCCAATATCCTGGTTACTATCTTTTACTACTGTTTTGCAAGACATCATAATTGATGGAAATTGAATAAAGGACACATAGATCTCCATAATTTTTTACAACTGCATGTGAATCTACAATTATGTCAAAATAAAAAATTGAATTAAAAAGGAATATATAATCACAATTTTCAAAACTCAATAGTGATTAAACAAACTCCTCAATCAAAAATTATTAAAATATTTGTACATACAGTTCACCAGAGAAGGAAAAAAGGGCATGAAAACACTTTCATCGCCATTAATCATTAGGGATGTACAGATTAAAAGCACAATGCGAGGGGCACCTGGGTGACTTAGTGGGTTAAGCATCTGCTTTCAGCTCAGGTCGTGATCTCAGGGTCCTGGGACTGATCTCAGAGACTGACTCCCTGCTCAGCGGAGAATTTGCTTCTCCCTCTCCCTGTGCCCCTCTCCCTGAGCTCCCTTCCTCGCCCCCCAGCTTGTATTTGCTCTCTCACTCAAATAAATAAATAAAATCTTAATAAAAGCACAGTGAGATACCACTATACGCATATCAGAATAGCTAAAATAAAGTTAGCACTTATTATTGTCGGTTTATAAAGTCGAATATCCTTGTCATACAAGCCAATAATCATACTCCTCTGTTCACACAAAAATTAAACATAAGTGTTTATAACAAATTTACATATAATCATCGAAAACTAGAAATAACCCAAATATCCTTCCATTTGTGACTGGATCATCAAACCATATTACATCCACACAATGGGATATCATGCAGCAATAAAGAAGTACAGATTCCTGATACAATAATGTGAATGATTATCAAAGGAACTGTGCTAACTGAAAGAAGCTAACTCAAAAAACTGCAATATTCTATGACCCATTTACATGAGATTCTTGAAAAGACAAAATGGTGGGGACAGAAAAATTGGTGGCTGCAGATGATGGGGCCAGGGAAGGAGGTGTGACCATGCAGTGACACAGGGAAACTCCGGAGGAGATAGAACTGCTCTCCATCTTGAGAAAGTAAGATCGTAGTCACATCAGTGTAGGCATCTATGAAAATTGGAGTAGCCAGGGTTTGAATAGCAGGAGACAAGAATGCCATCCTTGGCTCTCCTCTTTACTGGCCATGTGACCCTAGACATTTTGCTCTCCTTGTCTCTTACTCTTTTTTTCCCATTTAGGAATAAGGAAAATGAACTATATGACCTCTAAGACATCTTTACTTAAAAATGTGTACTATTTTGACATTGTGGGATAGGCCAACAACTGCCACCCTGGGAATCTGAAATCCTAAATTTTAGACAACTCTGCCACTTTCTAGCTTTCTTCTTTTAGACATATTTCTCTACTTTCTGAGACTTCATTTATTCTACAAAATGAAAGTGGGTAATATGCCATTGCATATATATGCCACATTGTCTCTTTCCATTCATCTACTGAGGGACACTTGAGTTGTTTCCATGGTGGCTGTTGCATGGTGTGCAGATGTCTCTGCCAGATACTGATTTTATTTCCTTTGGTATGTATCCAAAGCTGGGATAGCTGGATTATATGATAGTTGCGTTTTTAATTTTTTGAAGAACTTCCATACTGTTTCCTATAATGGCACACCAATTCTATTTCCACCAAGAGTGTACATGGTACCCTTCTCTCCACATCCTAACCAATACTTGTTGTCTCTTGTCCTTTTGATAATAGCCATTTATGATAACATGAATAAATCTGGAGGACATTATGCTAAGTGAAATAAATCAGACATGGGGAGACAAGTACTATATGATGTCACTTAAATACAGGATCAAAAAAGGCTAAACTCATAGAACCAGAAGGAGAACGGTGGTTGCCGGGAGGTAGAGGAATGGGAAATGTTGGTCAAGAGGTACAAACTTTTGTTCTAAGATGAATTAAGTTCTGGAGATCTGATGTACATCATGGTGATTTTAGTTAATAACACTGTAGTGTATACTTGAAATTTGCTAAGAGTAGACTTTAAATGTTCTCATCATATAAAAGGTGACAATGTGATGGATGTGTTAATTAGCTTGATTGGGATAATCATTATAATGTATATGCATATTAAACCATGCTTTCACCATAAAAAATCACAATGTACAACCTAAATACATGAAGTTTTGATCTGTCAATTGTTAGTCAATAAAGTTGAAAAAATAAAAAATAAAAAATAAACGTTAAAATAAATTAAAAAAAAAAACAAGATAAAAGTGATAATATTTACCTTCCAAAATTGCTGTGAAAACCACATTAGGTATCATTTTTTAAAGAGCTTGGCATATCAAAGCTGAGTAACAAGTCTTAGAAGTAACCACATATGAAGGGGCACCTGGGTGGCTCAGTGGGTTGAGCCTCTGCTTTCCGTCCAGGTCACGATCTCAGGGTCCTGGGATCAAACCCGGGACCCCATGTCAGCTCTCTGCTCAGCAGGGAGCCTGCTTCCCCGCTCCCTCTCTCTGCCTGCTGCTCTGCTTACTTGTGATCTGTCAAATAAATAAATAAAATCTTTAAAAAAAAAAAAAGAATTATCCACATATACAGAATTAAATGATCTCTAAATTCCTTTAGAGTTCCAAAAATCTATATGGACAACCAAAGTTAGTTCTTAAAATGATATATTTAAAAAAGAAGGGAAGAAAAGAAGATTTTGCTGCAATTCTAACATGTGCTCTCTAGAGGTCTCTATTACCAAACAAATCAGCCTAAGTTCTACTGTTGATTTTGGAAGTTGAGAAACTGAATCTATTACTCTCTTGTCAAATTCAATATTCTCCAAAGACATTTCTTGGCCCTTTGGAGGCCACATCATTTGATGTTCTAATCACGTCAATCTTTCCTCAGTCAGGGTACGGAAGACCTGTCTTCTAATGCTCATGAACAACTTTGGACTGAGAATAGAGCACACAGTATCTAGAACCATATCATAATTTTTTAAAGGTGAATCTAACTGTTTCTCTCTCTATGTCAAAAGCCACTGGCCCCAGACATTACCCTATTCCTTTCTAAACTCAGGTTTTCTGTCAAAATAAACAGTGAAACCAAAAAATGGAGGGAGGTGGTAGAAGAAAGAAAAAAAAATCACAAGGCAGTGTTTTTCTTAACCACTGTTAACTCACAGCATGCTTTACATTTCAGGCTGTTTCCACGGCACACACATGTATTTAACTAAAACAAACGTTTCACAAAGCAATAATTATCCTTACAGAGGGAGACATACTTTTATATTTTCTATTGTAGTCTGTCCTATTCTTTTTAATAGCACTTTTGACACACTAGTTAGTTCCATGAACCACTAAGGTTTGGAAAAACGCTGCCTTCAGGGGATGCAAAAGCTGAAAAGAAGCACTTTGGTCTAATGTGCAATAGTACTGTTGGACCTCAAAAGATTTTGTCAAGTGACAAGTCAAAGTGGCAAAAATATGCACAATGTGATTCCATTTCTACAAAGAACGTGAGTACGCATATATACTTACGTATTTAAAGGGGCTGGGTAGGATGTTGTGCCTTATTGTGCCTTCTTTTCCGATTCCAGTTAGAGTTGGCCATCAGGGAACTTCATAAGATTCGGAAGACAGAAGCAAAACAGCAGAGGCACCTGGGTGGCTCCTGGATTAAGCCTCTGCCCTTGGCTCAGGTCTCAGGGTCCTGGGATTGAGCCCCATGTAGGGCTCTCTGCTCAGAGGGGAGCCTTCTCTCTGCCTGCCTCTCTCTCTCTCAAATACATAAATAAAATCTTAAAAAAGAAGAAGGAGAAGAAGAAGCAAAAGAGGAGCCATTACTCTCAGAAAGCTACTGTGGTCAGATATGGTGGGATGAGAGGCAGGTCAAAGCTCCCCATCCATCTGGTCTTTCTGATATCTGGTCCAGATGTCAAACAGCAGCCCAGAGCTGGTTAGAATGTTGGGTCCCCCAGTAATGGGTCCATGGTCAAAGGAGCAAGACTGATACAAAGCAAAGGTCAAGCAAAGCTTTATTTCGCCAAGCATCAAGAATCAAACAGACCGGTCGGGGCCGCCCCTTACAGAGAGAGCAACCCCTCCCTGCCCCACAGGCTAACTTTTATAGAGCAAAGGCCATGTGGTTGGGCCTGGCCACACACAGGTGGCCAATGAGATTGTAACACACAGAGAAAGCCACACAGTCATGCTAGGCCACACACAAGTGACCAATTGAATTACAATTCACCTCATAATAGCTATTTGAACTAGCCTATTACCATGGTGAGAATCGGTGCCCAAAAGACGGGGCCCACACTCCTTGGTAGCTAGGGAGACAGTATGCGTGCTTTACTGATTGGATGTCTCTGCCTGATCCAACTCATCCCTGCATTCGGGCTGTTACTTCCACCTGACCTGACCCACCCTTGTATTTGGGCTTTGTTACCTGGGACTTGTTTCCCAGACCTGATTTTAAGTCAGTTCCCCTGGGGGGGCGGGGGCAGGGTCTACTACATTTAGGTTCTACTACATAAACAACAAAATGGCTGTTCAACCGAGGTGGGAGCCTGCTCTGGCTAAATAGGCCCTTACAAGAAGAAGGTGCTTGGCTCTGGAGCCACAGAGATGAAGTTATGCAGAGGGAACAGCCTCCCACAGTCTCCTGCACGAGCTCACGCTCCGCAACCCACACCAGTGGTGGGACACACTTGGCTTCTCAGCTTTCCCTACAAGCTCCTGGACTTGGCTTCCCCACGCTATCGCTTCCCACACACTGTGGGACTTCCCTTCCAGGCGTTCCTCTCCTCACTCCCAGCATTTTGTAAGTTCCGATTTCTATAATAAATGTCTTCTTTCCATAATCGTCCTCATGGTTCTGCTTCCGTGACAAAACCCTGAATGACACAGGTAAATATGAATCAGTTGGCAGTAGCTACGTCTGAAGAGAAGAATAAAAGTGATAGGAAATATAAAGGACGATGAAAACTTTTCGCTGTAGGATGTCTAAAGCATGTAAAGTTTTACAATAGAGTATAGTCATGCATTATTTACATTCTCAGAAGAAAGAAGGAGAGAAAAGGAAGAGAATGCTTTTAAGAGAACAAAATGCACTCAGACACAAAAGTGTGAGAAAGAAAATAAAACCACCATTTTCTAAACATTCTAGAAAGCAGGCAAGTGGCTTTTATATTCAGATAAGTGACTACGAAGGTGGGAGTGAAAAAAAGACAGCTGTTCTAGACTTTTCACAAATTCGTTATCATGGGGGGAAAGTGGAAACCCTGGGCTAGAACGTGCTTCTCACACCTCAAAGTGTATTCACATCCCCTGAGGACCTGATTCAGCAGGTCTGGGCGGGGCATTCCAAGGACATGTCAAGGTGATGTTCATCATGTTCATCATACTGATCCACGGGTCACCCTTCGAGTAGCAGAGCCCCAGGAAACTAAAACAACATAAAATCCCATGCTGTGAATGAACCTAGATCAGATATCGGAACCTAGGGTGAGGGGAAACAATAAAAGTCACTTGGAGGGTGACTAGGAAAATGAGAATGGGGACTGCGTATTAGAAGGTATTATACAATTGAGGTTAATGTTTTGGTGAACTATTGTTCTTTTGGTTACACAAAAGAATGTCCTTAGGAAAGACATCTTGAGACATTTAAGGTGACCTAGTTGATATGTGCAACTTAATATAATTGTGGAGATAAATTTTTCTTGTCATTAATATCTATCACAATATACTATCATTACTATGTATAATACAGATAAATATATATTCTATATTATAAATTATAGATTTTTGCCTAAAGTCTCTACTTAGTTAAGTCCAAAAAAATTTTTTTTAAATTTGACAGAAGTGTGAAGTGGGAGAGATAGTTTCTGTGTGTGAGTGAGAAGTGAGAGAAGGAGGCACAGGCAGGGAGTTGCCGGATCAGGGGAAATCTTGGAGTAGGGACTCAAGAGTTCCAGAAAGCACCTGCTACAAAGGAAAGTGGGGGGGGGGGTGTCCTGGAAGGCCCTCGATCACGGCTCAGGTGACCTGCTTTGTGACTCCTCAGTATAATCTCAGAATTTATGTCACTCTTGATGTGACTGGGTATTTTTTGGAAGGTGGCAAAGGGGCTGATTTGCAGCAAGTGGACAATGGGTAATATCTAATGGCTAATATAATTAACAGTAATAGGAACTAGTTACCGAACTCCTAGAACGTGCCAGGAGCTAAACAATGATCTTCAAATACCTTATCTCAAATTCATACAGCTCTCAAAAATGGGCTTCATTCTCTATATTTTATACCCAAAGGAGCCACATTTTTGAGGTTATTAAATGCTGAAAGTGATAGTGAACCAGACGCCCTTTTCCTGGATGCCCAATATGAAAAATGCCTTTGCTCACTGTCTTTGCATCAGTGTTTCTAGAAACTTCTTTGTCTCGCAGTTCCAGGGGGAAATCCAAGATCTCCCACCCAAAGCCATGCCCGACCATAGCACTCTTCTGCTCGGCGGAGATAAACCAATGCATTCTCAGTCTATCCTGCAGACGCCACCCTCGCCATAAGACAGGTCTCAGAACTCATCTCTCCATTTTGCAACTTAACAGAAATTCTCAAAGAAGGAAAAAGACCAGTCATGCCCTTCAGGCAACCTAGATTTCAGTATGACTCTCAGGGTTTTCTGACTCCAGTGCATTAGTTAGAATCCTTCTTTTCTTTTATGTTTTCATTTTTAAGGCATTTTCTATATTTTTGAATTGATACTACATTTACATGTCTCTTAAATTGAAAGGTATAAAAATGAGCAGTGAAAAATCTCTTTTGCACTACTATCACCCATCTGTCAAGTTTTTATGCCCCAAATAGAAAAACTACTATTATTAGCTTCTTCTGTATCTTTCCGGAGCAATTTTATGCATATGCACGCAAATAGAAGGATATATGCCTTTGCCATATTATTTTATACAAATATTAGACAAGCTGTTGTGAAATTTCTCTGGATTAATATGTCTTATAGGCCTTCTGCATTTTTAAGCAACTATATGGTGTCCCATTTTATGGTTGTATTATAATTTGTTTAATCAATTCTGTACATTTTAGGTTGACTTTGAATATTTTGGGGTCTAATAAGAATATTGATACTACCACCGTCACTCTGACTAATAAATAGCAAGCATGTATCCTAAGTCTGGCACTGTTTTCAACATGTAACTTATATTAACCAATTTAAGCCAAACCACGCATTTTGTTATTACCATTTTACAGAGGGAGAAATAGAAACAAGGCAAGTTCATCAGATGATTGGCCCAAGATCACCTGCCAGCAGAAGAGTGCTTATTCTGGTAGATCCAGAATAAGAAGTTGGAGAAGGCAATGGGGGTCTGAAATGATTGGTCGGGGAGCCCAGTGAGTCTTTGGACATGGGGATGGACGGGGAAGGGAAGCCATGGAGTAACTCCTACCCTACACAGGAGAGAATGACCTGCTTTAGAAGACAACGTTCATTTAGGCTGGGCATTGCTCTCAGGACCCAGGCCACGGTCTGGACATAGATGTGTTTGGTTGTGTCAAAGAAGAGTAAGAACCTCTCCTTTTGGATTTTGGGGGTAGCATTCTGGGATTCAAAATAGAAGAACAAGAAAGAAAATAGCTCCGAGGACCCAGAAACATCTGCCCAGGCTCACAACTCCTCCACAAAATGATATGGATGCTGGTGGAAAATACCTGTTGGGCACCAGCAGTCACTTCTCGGGGACACCACTTTCCTATCATTATACTTATCTTCTAGTCCACACCACGGCTTAAATGGCATCACTGTGTGGCTCAGGTTTCTCCTCAGCCAAGTTCTTTATCAAGATTAATTACTCTGGTCTCTATTTCCATGACGGTCTTAGTGTGTTTAGGCTACCGTAACAAACATACCCTAGACTCAGTGGTTAAATGACAAAGATTTATTTCTCACAGTTTTAGATGCTAGGAAGCCCAACAACAAGATGCTGGCAAATTTAGTGTCTGCTGAGAGCCCATTTCTTTGGTCATGGACAGCCTTCTTCTCGCCATGTCCTCTTATGGTGGAAGGAACGAGAGAGCCCTCTGGGATCTCTTTTAAATGGCACTAACTCCACTTATGAGGGCTCTACCCTCATGACCTAAACTCTTCCCAAATTTCCCACTTTCTAGTAGCATCATATTGGAAGTTAAGATTTCAACATATGAATTTTGGAAGGACACAAGCGTGCAGTTCATCACACTGGTCCTTCTAGCACCTTGATCTCCTGCCTTCTTAACCTAGATGATCTCCCTTATGCTGCCTCAGTGGGACTGCTGCCAGCTCAGAAGGTGCCTTTGTGCAAATTTGGAAAATTCACAGCTAGATGCATTCTAAATCTGGAATCCAGAAAAAGAAAGCTGCTCTTCTGCGTCCCACTGGGTCTGCACTTCTATGGAGTAAACATGAGAACAAATTTGAGTCTGGCCCTGGCAACACCTTACCTCAGGCCCGCCCCTCACACCTAATCATTTCCTGCCCTGGGGCCTTTTTATTGAGGCTATGTTGTGGGCAGTTGGTAGGAAATTGCTGGACCTTCATGCACGTCACTCAGAAGTGGAGAGCGGTTCTTGCCCTGGAGTAACCTTCACTAACACGAGATGGGAATCAACGGGTAAATGTTTCTTTCTTTAGGCACACAGTCCTGAGTTGCATTTTTAGGCAACACACTGTCCTCATTTTCTATTGCTGCTGTAGCGAATTGTCACAGATTTAGTGACTTAAAATGACACAAATTTGTGATCTCAAGTTCTGTAGGTCACAAGTCCAGGTTGGCTTGGTGGGTTTCTCTGCTCTTAGTTTCACAAGACCAAAATCAAAGTGTCTGTGGGTCGAGACTCTTCTCTGAATGCTCTGGGGAGAATCTGCATGCACGCTCATTCAGAATGCTGGAAGAATCTGGCTCGTGTGATTACAGGACCAAGGTTCCCATTTCCTTGCTGGCTGTCACCAGGAGGATGCCCTTAGCCATAAGTCCCTTCTCCAGAGACAGTAAGAGCATGCTGAACCCTTCTCACATTTAAGATCTCTCTGACCTCCCCTCTGCAACATCCCTAACTTCTTCTCTTCAGTCTCTAGCCGGGAAAGTTCTCTGCTTCTGAGAATTCACATGTGATTAGATTATGACCACCTGGATGATCCAAAATAATCTCCCTATTTTAATACCAACTGATTAGTAACTTCAATTACATGTGCAAAGTCCTTTCACTATAGTACTTAGATTAGTGTTTGGTTGGATAGCCAGGGGGTGGGTGGCTTGGGAAAGTCTGTGGAATTCTGACTACCACAAACAACCATTAGTCACCCACAGGGGTGGCCATCTTGAGAACCCATCTTTGTATGTTTGTTTTTTAAGATTTTATTTGTTTATTTGGCAGAGAGAGAGAGAGAGAGATCACAAGTGGGCAGAGAGGCAGACAGTGGAGGGGAGCAGACTCCTCACTGAGCAGAGAGCCCGATGAGGGGCTCCATCCTAGGACCTTGAGATCATGACCTGAGCTGAAGGCAGAGGCTTAACCCACGGAGCCACCCAGGTGCGCCAAGGACCCATCTTTGTATTAGCTCTGGATTCTTATCTGCTCTGATCTCCCTGTCTCTTTCTACTGCTTCCCAGATCACCCTCCCCAATAAAGTATTAGCATTTAAGATTTGTCTCAGACTTTGCACAGTGGGGAACCAGTCTGCAGTATTACCAGTGGCCCTTGAAAGTAGCCCCTCAGGATGGGATTCTGAAACTAGTTCACTCGCAAGTCAGATGGCAATAAGGACCCCGTTTCCTGGAGTTATATGGCACGGTGATAACTTCTGACATGTGTAGCATTTCAATTATGAAATTTGTCATCTATAGTTTAATGGAGTGAGACACAGGTGGAATGTAAGATTTGAGGTAACCACATGAATTGTGGGGAGGGCTCTTTTTTTTTAGATCAATGTAGATTCACATGACAGCTGTAAGACATACAGAGAGATCCCATGGACACTTTACCCCTCAACGGCAATATCTTGTAAAATGGCCAAAATATTGACATTGACACAATCAAGTTACAGAACACTTCCATCACCGCAAGGATCCCTTGTGTTGTCTTTTATGACCACACTCATTTTCCTCCCACTGCCTCTGGCTCCTTATCTCCCGGCAACCTCTAATCTGTTCTCTGCTTCTATAATTCTGTCATTTCTAGAGTATCATCTAAATGGAACCACTTCACTATGTAGTTTGGGATTGGTTTTTCACTTAGCATAACAATTCAGAGACCCATCCAATTTGTTGTGTGTGTCAATAGCTTGTTTCCTTTCATTACTAGGTAGTACTCCATGGTATGGATGTACCACGGTTTGTTTAACCACACCCATTGAAGGATAACTGGATTGTTTCCAGTTTTTGCTACTAATTTTTATTTAATGCCATTTTTATTTGATGGCCTGGTCAGGGAACATATTCTCTAATAACTTAACATTTCAGTTTTAAATTAAATTATATTGAAATAAATTTAATATTTACTATATAAGGGGATCCCATGGCATTGAATAATCAGTCACACAGAGGGGTGACCAACTTGATAGTGCAGTTTTTCCTGTTTCACTACCAGTGTGTCTCATTTTTGCCCCCTGGTCATACTCCTCAGTTAGGTATTGGCACATAAGCCTTTTCTTCAGGCACTGCTTTCTGGTAAATCCAGGTTAAGACAGGTTGTATTGAGTTAACCTCTTTTGGGGACCAGCCAGAATCTCAGAATATGTTCTGTGTACTAGTACTGATAGTCATACAGCAGGTAGCTAGAAACAGGGAGGCTGTGGAGGGCTTTCAGTCATTAGTTTAGGTGGCTTGGCTCGTGGTAATTCTTCAGGGCCCAAAGAACACAGGGAATTATTAAAGGCAAACCTATAATCTAGGAGAAAAGGTAGAAGAATTTACAGAATAGGACAACACAATGTGGAATATGTCTTGGAAAAAATCATCCTGAGATAAATGATTGAAGAGATCACATTTAAAAATTCTTAAAGACAGAAAATTCACAGCTTGGAATCCTGATGTATATGAAATTAACCATCATAGTATGCGTGAACGCTGGCGAAATTAGAATTTGGTAGGAGTTGTGAGCTAAATAAAGACTTAACCAATAAATAGTACCTTCAATTCAGGATATCATAGTCTGTCAAGCTGGGATCTGTGGTCATATAAGGGCTTTTTGTCAGATACGAACACAGAAGAATGGGAAAGGAGATACCATGTCTGGCAGAATTTTTCTTGTTTTAAAAGACTGAGTTAGGGTATTTCCATGGTTTAGCCACCTCTCAAGAGCAGAAAGGGATATGAAATATGTGAACGTTCTGATGCTCTCAGAAGGATATGGAGGAGTCTGAGTAAGTACACTACTGAAGGAGGCAGTGTTGGAACTGACCTTGATCAGGTTTGGCACTGCAACTTTGTGACCTATGAGGAACACATTGTTTCTCAATAGGGGATGAGCCCAGAGCCAGGGAATGGTGCTGAATTTAAAATATTGAGAGCCTCTGGATCCTTACAGAGAGAGGTGGGAAGAAATCTAGGAGCAGTCATGCTGAACATTTGTGTGCTATATTGAATTTTCACAACTCTAATATTTCACAAAAATGCCAAGTTGGAAGGCTTGAAAGCGACATTATATCAGGAGTACCGCCAAGGAAGGAAGCCCTTAGGATTAGCTCGGTTGATCCAGTCTGTCAGTGAGATCTGCTACCTCACTCATAAATTAAAATACTTCGATATAAGGAAGGATATGGCAGTTAAAGTTTATGATTTATATAAATTGCAATCCCCTTTATAGTCTAGACCTATATCAAACTACTACTAATGTCCCTCCCAGTGCTAAAGAGGGCATGAATAGATACCAATGGATAACAGCACTAGAAACTGTATTTTTTGAATGGTCAAGGCTGAGAAACAAAAACGTTGATGCTCTGTTACCTCACCAGGTTCAAATCTCTGATACTATTTTGCTATTTGGGATGGAAAGGATGTGCATCCTGAAGACTGGACCATCTATCCACAGCCACACTTGAAGTAACTTAAAACTTTCACAGACATCCAAATGAGAGCGGAAGTCTGGCAAAGATCTCAGAGCAGAGATTCAAAGGGACAGGAAGTAGTAGAGTCTTTGAGTGGGGAAAGGGTGAATCTTCTCTATAGGCCAGAACTGTATTCAGGGAATGGCAGAAACGTTTTAATTAGTAAAGGTTTCTGGAACACACTGTAATGCTGCATCAATGGGGTATGGAAGGAGCTAGCGCTTTCTTAGCAACAGCACCTCATGGTACCAAGGAAAAGCATGTAAGTGTACCTCTGAACCTTGGTTAAACTGAACAGAAAAACAACTCATTATGATGTTATTATGTAGCTCACAGATCTGACAAGAAATTGAAAGGCTTTGGCTCAGATAACGGGCAGGATTCCTGCTAGACTGGGAAACAGATACCATCTCTGTGGTTGTGTCGCAGGACCGGTCTGTTAAGGTGGCTGTGGTGGCTGTGCACCATATTGACTCTGACGCCATGAATTATCTCTAATTTTCTCTTCGTTTTTGTGTTTCTTCTTCCACATTTGGAATCCCAGATAAAGAGGAAACAATTAGTATTCTTCAGTTTACATGTGAGATGAAATCTCTCTGCCTCTTACAAGGACTCACAGGCTCTGAGTTTTTCTGTGTTTTGTTTTGCTTTATAATGTAAATGGACTTTATTTGCTGGGCAGAGATCACCTGCAAGTGTCTGTTCTCTACCGCCTCAAGGGCTGCTCAATATCTCACGTGCATTCTTCCTCTCGTGATCTGGAAAAGTTTGGAGTTATTTCGTACTTGAAAAAAAAAATGGGGTGCCTGGGTGGCCCACTGGGTTAAAGCCTCTGCCTTCGGCTCAGGTCATGATCCCAGGGTCCTGGGATCAAGCCCCAAATTGGGCTCTCTGCTCAGCAGGGAGCCTGCTTCCTCCTCTCTCTCTCTCTCTCTCGCTGCCTGCTTCTCTGCCTACTTGGGATCTCTGTCTTTCAAACAAATAAATAAAATCTTTTAAAAAATAAAAATAAAAAAAATAAAACCTGTATGTGTATCTATTACAGATTGAAGGCCTGAAGTTTTCTTTGTGGGAAGGTTTTATATTATTGATTTAGTTTCTCGTTAATTTACCTTATAGCAATTGTGAATATTTGACTATTATCGGTCCATTTCAATACTTATTTTTTTCTTTTTTTTTTTAAAGGTCTATTTATGTATTTGAGAGAGAGAGAGAGCAGGAGCAGAGGTAGAGAGAGTCTCAAGCAGACTGCGCACTCAGTGTGGGGCTGAGGCAGGACTCAATCTAATGACCCTGAGATCACAACTTGAGTCAAAACCAAGTCAGATGCTTAACTGATTGGACCACCCAGATAGCCCTTTCTGCAGGTTTTCATAAATGTTTTTTTCTAGAAACATAATCATATCACCTACATTTGCATATTTATTTGCATAAAATTGCTTATAATGTATTAATATACTGTGATTTAATTTTTTTAAAAAAAGATTTGTTTATTTGACAGAGATCACAAGTAGGCAGAGAGGCAGGCAGAGGGAGAGAGAGGGGGAAGCAGGCTCCCTGCTGAGCAGAGAGCCCAAAGCGGGGCTTGATCCCAGGACTCAGAGATCATGACCTGAGCCTAAGGAAGAGGCCTAACCCACTGAGCCACCCAGGCGCCCCTGTGATTTACTTTCATCTCTGGTGAGGGCCACCCTTCTCAGCTCTGATATTTTCACATTAATGCACTCTCTCTTTTCTTGATTAGTCTTGCTGGATATTTATCAATTTTCAACAAATCAACTTTTTCTTTTGTTGACTTTTGCTATCAGAGACTTATTTTCTACATCATTGATTTATGCTTTTAGTTTTATTATTTCTTTCCTTGTGTTTTTTTGGGTTTGCTTTATAGGTTTTTATCTTCTTGAGACTTCTGGTTTCAGCTGTCACAGATAAAAAGCTTGGAAGTTTTCACACATCCTTATAGCAAGGAAGAAGCATATATAAAGCTTGAACAACATGAACAAACAACTTAATCTAACTGATGATTTATACTCCAAACAGCAATAACAAAATATGCATTATTTCAAGTGCAAGTGGAATTTACAGTCAGACCATATGCTGGGCCATAAAACAAACCACAATACAGTTAAAAGGAATTAAATAATTTAGATATCTTTTAATTTATGGATTACAAAAAACTCTAAGGCCAAACTCCATTATCTAAAAAGAGTCTCAAATCCAGTCTCTCTATCCAGAAGAAGGAAAAACTCATAATATATTTCCTAGTACATGAAAACAATGCCACTAAGAGGCTGTTTATCTTACTTATTATTTATTTGTCATCAGTTCCCTCCAGTTACAGCAGCTTTTCTTCAAACTCTGTTTATGACAAGGGAATAAAATAATAATTTTGCTCCCATATATAACTAAAGTAAAAGAAAATTTTGAGATGCTTAGAAGCTGCCTGCTGTTATCAGACAATGTAACACTGAAAGCAACCTTCTCGCCACCCAGGACACGGTCATGGTCTCAGGTAGGATACTAGATGCCAGAAAAGAGCTCTGGTAGGAAAAATGTTAGAATCCATGTTACCAGATGAAGACTGAAACAAGGTCTGTTAGGCAGAAGCTTCCTACCCTTAAAAAGGCTGATAGGGAGCAGGGGACACCAACGTCCTTGACCAAATTAACATATTCCCAGAGAAGCAAAGGAAGAAATCACTTTTGTGAGAGAAGTTAGAAGACAAATGGCTAAAAGGAGCAAAATGAGAGTGATATGGGCCCAAGAATCCTCAACCTTAGAGAGGTTATAACCCCCCCACCACCACCACCAAGGAGAGGAGGCCAGGCCTCTTGCACCGATTTAAATTTTGAGCTGGTAAAATGTAAGCTCCTTGGACCTAATCAGGGTGATGCAAAGAAGCAACCAGAAAAAAGTGAAGCATTATTGGAGACGAGTGGCTGGTTCAGGTTCTAAGAGAGGACAGGGGTGCCTGGGTGGCTCAGTGGGTTAAAGCCTCTGCCTTCGGCTCAGGTCATGATCCCAGCCAGGGTCCTGGGATCAAGCCCTGCATCAGGCTCTTTGCTCAGCAGGGAGCCTGCTTTCCCCCCTTCTCTGGCTGCCTCTCTGCCTACTTGTGATCTCTTTGTCAAATAAATATATAAAATCTTTGAAAAAAAAAAAAAGAGAGAGAGAGAGAGGACAAAGGCAGCTCCCTATAGGGGTACAGGGAAATTTAGCTGTGGCCTTATCTAACATATGAAAACCTGGAGAAGCTTATGGAGGGTCACTCAGCACCTCCTTCCCCCACTATTTCTAAAACTCGAGTAGGACTTAGAGAATGAGACTTTTTAAAAAGGCAAAACCATGAACAAGAGTTACGCTGAGCTCAATATGACAGTAGGAAGGGGTTGATTTTTCAGATACCCTCCACCGAGGTCCTTCAACAGACTCCCCCCCCCCCCCCGCCACCCAGACTGGAGCTGGATGAACTCAAATGACTAACATTCTGGTTTGCTGCTGGAACCAGATTCTGGGGAAAGCGGTCCAAAAGGTAAAAATTATAAATTGCCAGTTGGGAGAGGATAAGAGGAGAAAATTTTTCCCTAAGGATTATCAGGATTTGGGCATATGGGATAGCCCTGTCATCCTAGATAAAAGGGCATAAATATACCAAGCAGATGTGAGGAAAAAATTGAAGAGAGTAAACAAGAGACTTTCAAATCCCTAAACTACTCTGGATTCATTCTGTGTTGGAACATATAGCTCTAATCTGAAATACAGAACATTCCTTTACACTCTATGGGACTTTATGGTTATGCTCGAGAACCAAATGGCAAGGATGTTTAATAAGTGACTGTATCACCTCAACTTCCATTGCTTAGGGTGTTGTATTGGGATAATTACCAAATAACCCCCAGAAAAATGAACATAATTTCTTCAAAAGTATATCAGATTTCCTATTTATCCACTTCCTGCCATCCTACATCCTACACTTGGTATTATTTTTTTTCCAAAACAAGCTATTAATCTTATTTTTAAATATTTAAAAGCATGATCAGTAATATCTAGAACTTTACCAAAATCTAGTTTTAGGAATGAAGGTGATGTGGCAGAGACCACTGGTTATTCACCAAACTCTGGTGTCCTTTTTTTTTTTTTTTAAGATTTTATTTCTTTATTTGAGAGAGAGGGTGTGAGCAAGAGAGAGCACAGCAGTATGAAGGGCAGAGGGAGAAGCAGACTCCCCACTGAGCAGGGAGCCCTATTTGGGGCTTGATCCCAAGACTTCAGGATCATGACGTGAGCCGAAGGCAGAAGCTTAACCGACTGAGCCACCCAGGTTCCCTGATGTCCCTTTTCTTAGTAAAACTTGTGCTTGGGCTCCTGGAAGCTCCAGCAGAACATCTCCTAGACCCTTTAATCTAGATGTGGTCTCATGACTGATTTCTTGCCAGTGAAGTGTATGGAGCAGGACCCATGTTGCTTCAGCATCTGGGCCACAAAATGTGGGCTTGCTTTACATCCCTTCCCACTACCCACAAGCTATATGCCCCTTGCCTGTGACAGGCTTACACCATACAGATGAAGGCCTGGCTCGGACAAAGCAATAGGATGGAGGGACCCTGAGTCTCTGATCGAGTGTGGCTTCCGTTGTCTTTAAACCACTGTAGTTTCGGATCTTTCTAGTTATACTGCCTCAAACTTACATCAAACTTATAAAGCAGAATTTAATAAGAAGTCTAGTGACTTGACAGGTGGGAGTTTTACATTTCTCTGATTTTTCATTTTGTAAAGTAATAACCTAAATGGTTAACTTTACTTTTTTTTCCATTTAACAAAGGCATCATAATTTTTTCATAGTTAGAAACCAAACAGAGGGGCTAAGCACTTCTGTGAACCCTGGGATCAGTTACCAAATTACAGAACCATCTGTAATTATATAACCTTGCTATAGAAAGTGATAAAAGAAATGTAATTCCTGGGGTGCCTGGGTGTCTCAGTGGGTTAAAGCCTCTGCCTTCAGCTCAGGTCATGATCTCAGAATCCTGGGATCAAGTCCCTCATCAAGGTCTCTGCTCAGTGGGGAGCCTCCTTCCTCCTCTCTCTCTCTGCCTGCCTCTCTGCCTACTTGTGATCTCTGTCAAATAAATAAATAAAATCTTAAAAAAAAAAAAGAAATGTAATTCCTTCAGTGAGGAAGTGACCCAGTTAAGGTCTCAAACATTTGCTCAGAATATGTATTAGAGTGTTATCACCTTCCTACCTGCCCTATACATACAGGTACATGCACACTAGGGAAATCCCTCTATTTAGGAATCCTAGAAAGAGAGAGCACAAAACTTTCCATAAAAAGAAGGTCAGAGCTTATCATACAAATGATAAGAATAAAAACAGAAAAAGAAGTGTGGACTTGAAGTTAAAAAGAACCATATTGTAAGAGGTCATTTTTAAGGGGCTTCATTTGGCACTGACTCTAGAGACCCCAAACACGTTCTCCATTGGCTTTGTAAGGCTTAATCACTCATAACTAGTCTCATGCAATTTGCTGCTAGAATTGATATCTTTTTCTTCCTTACCACTCATTACTACAAAAGTGTCCACAGAATTATTTGTAGGGCTGACGGAGTTTACGATTCAGAGAACTTCCCATGATTTGGAACCTCATCATTGGTTAAAATCTTTAAAAAGTTCAGAGTGTTGCACTCTGGGGAGGGCTCAGGGGAGGAAGGAGGGCTGCATAAGACACACAGACACGGTGGACAGAGGCCTGAGAGCCAGGTAACTGCAGCCCTGACCACGGGCGCCTCAGGAGCAGGTGTAAAAGGCAGGGAGAAAATGCCTGGGAATGAGTATGGGAGGCTTCTGAAGATCTGATGGTATTTGTACATCCTGCTCAATTTACCCTATTATCATATTTATTATCTTTAGTATAATGAGCTGGTTTGCACAGGTTCTGATTTCTATAGAGATGATTTATCAGGATCTGCCTGCATACGTGTGTGTTAACTCTAGAGTAACTTTTAGAAACCCTTCTCCTGACATTGGGATGTTATTATTTTTCTACCTTTCAGTATCTTCTGAAGTAATTGTGTTTTTCCATTGTCTTTTTTGTGCAGCTTTCTTCCTTTAACCATAAGAGCTGAACAGCTGCTACCATTTTTGTCTTACCATACTCTAACTTCAAAAGCAGAAAATTAAAAACAAAACAAAGCAGGGGCACCTGGGTGAATCAGTTGGTTGAGCTTCCAACTCTTGATTTTGACTCAGGTCATGATCTCAGGGGTCTGGGATCCAGGCCCACACTGGGCTCCAAATTCAGTGCAGAGTCTGCTTGGGATTCCCTCTCTTCCCCTCTCTCTGCCCTGTCCCCCACTCGTTCTCTCTCTCTCTGTCTAAAAAAATTAATAAATAAAATCTTCAAAAACAGCAAAACAAAACTGCAGCACCTGGGTGGCTCAGTCAGTTAAGCGCCCAACTCTTGATTTCAGCTCAGGTCATGATCTCAGGGTTGTGAGATCGAACTGAGCATCCAGCGAGGAGGCTGCTCAATTCTTTCTCTACCTCTCACTTTGTCTCTCCCCTGTGTTAAAAAAAAAAACAAAAACCAAATAACCTGGGAAAACTAAAAATCTGTAAGAACACAATGCTAAATAACAAATACTTCACAAGATTTAGTAATAGTCCTCTCTAGGTATGTGACATTTTTTCTAATGCTTCATCCATGCTAACTCATTTAAATCTTAGGGCAATCCAGTGAAGTAGTATTGGTTTCCAAACTAGGAAACTTCCTGGATGACATTTGAAACTCATAGCCAGAGGGCAGAGAAAGACTGAAAAAGAGGCAGGACATTCCAGATTGGTAGATGACAAGTATAAAAACGAAAGGAACTTAGACACAAAGCCCATCTCAAGCAGCCACAAAAGTAGATCCATATCCACCTGCCAGAATCTTTAGAGTGTATCTATAGGTCTTAGTGGGGTCTGGTCACGTATACCATTCAGATGGGCTAAACGACACATTGCTTTCTTAAGGCTCTGTCCCTGAAACAGCTCTGGTTCTGAGAACAGAGGACAGAACATACATTCCAAGGACAGGGGACAGGGTGAGGGACCTCTTATTGCCTGGGACCAGCTTGAGTCAACCAGCAGTCATGTCCTTTCAATGACCCCCCTCCAACAGATAGGTATTATTAATATCCGCATTTTACAAATGAAGAATCCAAGGCAGAGAAGTTAAGTAACTTGCCCAAGATCAAGCAGATGTTACTCGATCTAGATACCCTGGCCCAAATTCTAATTCTGAGAAGTCTGTGCAAAGTCAGTTATAGCAGACTAAATGAAACCCCAAAGGAAGATATAAGTGCTTATACAGCGGGTGAAGCACTTGGGTCCTGGCATCAAACATCCTGATTTAGGGGCCTGGCTTTACTCTTTATAAACTGTAAGAGCTTCAGCAAGTTAATCTCCCGAGTCTGTGCTTGGCCATGCAACAGCCGTCGGGATGATCATCATGATATCCGATGGGGAAGAGCCTTGCAAAGTAAAAAGCTACATCCCTGGTACTCAGCACGTAACAAGTGCTTGAAAATTATTTGCTGGATATCAGTTATTATAATAGAAGATCATGCATTGATAAGAGTGGCAAGATTTTCATTCATGAAAGCCAGACCTTATGCTTTTCTACTCTTTCAAATCCCTCTCTCTTTCCCAGCCCTTGAGGTCCATCCTATGGATGGATCATATCCATGAAGCATAAAGTACACTGATATTGCTTTGATGATGATGTTAGAACCAAAAAGAAAAAAAAGAAAAGATCTCCCTTGCTCTCTTCTCCTGCCACCCAGTCATAGTCATTTATAGATATCCCAAGGTTGAAAGAATAGTTGGCAATCTGTGAATGGTCATTAAAATTATACCTGAAAGATATCTGTATCACAAAAATTTATATCTGATTTGGAGAAAATGACTTGAAATATAGATTCTAATTCTGACTTGAGGCACTGTGGAATGAGGTGGCCATTTCACTCACACGCAAAAGGTAATCTAAAGAAGCGTGAAATGTAGAGCGTCACTGAGGCCACATATCTAGTAAATTCATGGATCGGACATGTTTTAGGAGTTGAGTGGATCAGACATGTTTTAGGAGTTGAGTGAATGTGTCAACCCCTAGGTTAGCCCTCACGCATGCATAAAAACCTCAAAATTCCATTGGAAAATAAATCCTTATCAATAAACCTTAGTGGTTGGAAACAAAAGTAAACCATGTGCTTCCAAGAAGAGAGGGAAACACTCTCAAACTGTTACTAAGCCAATTACAATTGATTCAGGGAAGAAAATTGTTTGAAATAATGACAGGAGTGCTTTACCTTAAATTAGGGCTGGTTTCAAAGTTTCTCGATTCCCTGTATCTGATTTTTTTTTCTTTTGTTTTCTTTATTTCTGCTTCTCTGGAACTTTATGCCTCTCTTTCTTTTCCTCTACCATAGAAATGAAACAGGAAATATATTCTTATCTGTTGACTCTTTCGAACGAAACATAGATTTTTATTAATCTGTTGCCCTGAAATGTTTCAAAAGGATTTTCCTCAAATACACATTTGTAGGGCGCCTGGGTGGCTCAGTGGGTTAAGCCGCTGCCTTCGGCTCAGGTCATGATCTCGGGGTCCTGGGATCGAGTCCCGCATCGGGCTCTCTGCTCTGCAGGGAGCCTGCTTCCTCCTCTCTCTCTCTGTCTGCCTCTCTGCCTACTTGTGATCTCTCTCTGTAAAATAAATAAATAAAATCTTTAAAAAAAAAAAATACACATTTGTATTTGTAACTCTTTCATTGTAAAAAAAAGGTTTTCAGCCTCTTAATGGTGGTTAATGATCCCATTCAAGGTGATCTTGTATGACCTTATTTACACTTGACAAGTTTTAACATTAAGAAACTACTTGAACAGTTCAGCAATTTGGCAATCTATTTCCATCAATATGAGTGTTCAGTGAGGGAAAAAGCTTGACTTAAGAATGATGATGTAATATGAAGAATGTCAAAGTAATGAAAGATATACAATAGCTTTAGGCAGTTCATGATGTTTTCTTTTATTACTTTTAGCCCATATGGTAAGAAAACCTAAATAAGGAAAGATATGTGAGAAAGAGAAATTTAATGTATTCTAACAAAAGATGAAAAACTAAATTGAACTTTAAAAAGTCTGGAAAAGTTTATTCACTGTTATTTTTTTTTTAAGATTTTATTTATTTAGTGTACGCAACAGGAACAAAAGGCAAAGGGAGTGGGAGAGAGAGAATTTTTTTTAAGAATTTTTTTTTAAGATTTATTTATTTATTTATTTGACAGAGAGAGAGAGAGAGAGAGATCACAAGTAGGCAGAGCAGCAGGCAGAGAGAGGGGGGTAAGTAGGCTCCCTGCTGAGCAGAAAGCCTGACACCAAGCTTGATCCCAGGACTCTGAGATCATGACCTGAGCCAAAGGCAGAGGCTTTAACCCACTGACCCACCCAGGCGCCCTGAGAGAGAATCTTAAACAGACTCTGCATGGAGCTTGGAGCCTAGATCCCAGCCCGAGAGCCTGAGATCATGACATGAGCAGAAACCAAGAGTGGGGTGTTCAAATGACTGAGCCACCCAGGCACCCTCTGTTCACTGCTGTTATTAAATCGTTTTATGCAAAAGGAGAGAAGCAAAGCAAGAAATTATCCTGATGCTCAATGACAAATGGCCATATAGCTAGCTTTTAAAGATATTCATGGATCATCCTTTATCCACTTCAGATCAGTATTTGAAATTTGAATACACATGCATATTTTTGCAATGATAAAAAGTTCAATCTAAAACATTGATTTGGAAGTCTTTCAAAATATGGTAGACAAATGCAAGAGGCAAAAAATGTGGTCCATGTAAATCTTAAGATCTTGTTCTTAGAGGAGAGCATTAAAACACTGAAGGCTTTCTCATGTGCTAATCGGTTTTCCAATTTCCAACTAATGGTTTTCCAACATAAACGGAACGTTCTCTTTCTTTCACTATCTTCCCATAAATGAATTCAACTTATACTTTATGGCTCAGCCATATTTTTAGAAATCATCTGGTCAGTACTGCGAAGTACATTACTATGTTGGTTTGCAAACATGGCCTCTGTATGCATAAGGCAAGAAGAGACCTAAGAAAGAGACCAAAGAAAGACTGAAAGGTGGCAGTTTTTATATCCAAGAGAACTTACATTTGAGGCTTGTCTGGAGCAGACCAAGACAAGTAGATCTCCACACTCACCTTCCAGCATCTTAAAAGTTCGTATAGACGCCTGAGTGGGGCTCGGTCACATATCTAGGTAGTCTCAACAATGCATTGCTCAAGGTTGCGTTCTTGAAAACGGCTCTCGCTGTAAGAACAGTGAGCTGGAGAGCACAACAGCATTCCAAGGACAGAGGAGTGGGTGAGGAGCCTCCGATTGCTCAGTCCAGTTTCCCAGTCAATGAGTGGTCAGGTCCTCTCAGTGACCTCATTCGACATATCATCCACAAAGAATTTCACCTAAATGCTTAGCAATGCAGGAGAGCAAGAACCTGGAGATCACGAGGGCCCTGCTGGCAACACGGCTCTATCCATTCATCACAAGCCTGAAGGACACCTCCCTGGAGAACAGACAGGAGGGTGTATATTTCCAGTTCCAGAGAATACTGTAGCATATCATTAGAAGACCCCTGGGGAGGGATTCCTTCACGGTTCATTGCATCTCAATGGAACCAGAATGGCACTGCAACTACCTAAATGGTATGTGCTGGAAGCAGTGTGCAGGGAGCAAAGTGCAGGATACTGGGTATTTATCCAAGAAGGGAGAGGGCACAATGACCTTCATTTATTCAAACCCCATCCTTATCCCAACTCCCCTGTTAGCAAGGAGGTGCAGCCTTTCATCCATCTATGGCTTCTTGTTTCTCATGTCTACAATGTAGAGCGTAACCATTGCCGAGTGATAAGATTGAGTGTCTGGTTAGGGAGTTTCAAAAGGAAGAAGCTTATAATATATTGTTTGTTTTTAAGTGGTTTGATCCTGTTACTGAATATCCCTCACATCTAACAGGCTGATTGGGACACATAATATGAACTCATCACAGAGCAATTAGAAAATAAGTATAGACTCAAAAGAAGAAAAAATCCAGAGTTGAACAACGCAAAACAGCCAGCATCAACATTTTGTGTAACCCTTCAGTCTTTTTGCCATGCCTACCATATCCACATAATAACAATGTTCACTATTCATTTAGTATTTACTTGGTGCCAATCACCATGCTAAGTTCTTTACAGGTACTACATCATTTAGTCCTTATTACAGTCTTAGGAGATGGGCATTATTATACCCATTTTACAGATGAAGAGATATTGAGGCTAGAGTGGTTTAAGCGGTTTGTGCAGAATCACACAGCTAGTGAATCATAGGAACTAGTTAATCCGGATGTGCCTGACTCAGAGCCTGTGTTCTGGACCTGAATGTTATATCTCTGATTTATACATCCCTTCGGTACAAGAAAATTCTGTTATTTTATGCAGACTTTTATAATTCTTTTTAAAGTATTACTCTATAATAAAATAAGCATAAGAGGAAAGAAGTTAGAAACAAGTAATATATAAAATTTGTTTTCTAAAATACACAAATTATTTAGATTTCACTTTTCAAATAGTCAAAAAATATTAACAGTACATGAGAAATAACAAATAATGAAGCACCATAAAGGAAAATGCTCAGACTTGCTGGTCAAAGACACACAAACAGTACCAATAAATATATATTTACCTACTTATAAATAAATTCAGGTAACTTTTTTAAAGTGTTGGGAGAGGGGCGCCTGGGTGGCTCAGTGGGTTAAACCTCTGCCTTCGGCTCAGGTCATGATCTCAGGGTCCTGGGATCAAGCCCCGCTTTGGGCTCTCTGCTCAGCAGGGAGCCTGCTTCCTCCTCTCTCTCTCTGCTGTGATCTCTGTCAAATAAATAAATAAAATCTTAAAAAAAAATAAAGTGTTGGGAGAATTATGGCAGACAGAGCTATTAGGATTAGGAACAATCTTTCTGAGGAGTGGTTACAAGAACTATAAAATACTGTTTCTACGAAATAACCTAAAGAAATAATCTACCCAGCGTGTGGTTACTTTCTTTTGACAAGTTAGGTTTATTTGGTTCCTAGAAATATACATTTGAAATAAACAAGTAAGGAGGAAGAATACAAAGAAATATATACTGATTTCACAGCTGATAAAAATAAAGATTTATATTTATAAATATATCTTTATAAAGATTTAGACACTGATGGAAAGTGAATTTAAAGCAACATAAATAATTTATGTTTTATAATCACTGGAGTTGCACCCATAAATTTAAGTGCTTAAAATGATTTTTTAGGATCTAAAGTGTTTTACTTTTGCTGTATAGTTATTTTCATGGTTGCATTTTACTACAGATTGTTAAAACATAGGCATTTTGCCTTAGCATCATCCTTGAATGAAAAGCTGATGGAAGGAAATATAAGAAGGGGGGGCAGACACAAAGAGGCAAAAGAGAAGGGTGGAAATATGGTGATTACAGCACAATTACATGACAAATATAGGTAATTACAGTATAAGTGAAGTTGCAGTTGGAAGTTATTCAAAAGGCATTTAGAAAAATCTAAAACTATACAACTGATACCTCTGAATTCATTTTTCCAAAACTGAAAGCAAATTTTATGTGTGTGTATTTATTTATCACAGATTCTTCACACCAACTATATAAAAACATAGGCAACATCCTGAAATGAAGTGTCCAGAAGACCAAAAGCAGGAGGTGCTTTAGACATTGGAATCATTGATTTCCTCATAAGTCACTCTTTGATTTCTAATAAATTTTCAAATATTAATAACGCACCCGTTTCTAGACATCTTTTATTGTTTTTATTTGGCACAAATTGACCAACTTCAGTCAGATAATAGGAAAACACATAAAACATATCTCATCTGATATATATCCCATACAAAACCATATATGACATTTGGCAGTGGTTTTAGATTAGTTTCCTTACAGGTTTTTATTCTGAGCACAATGTAAAGCATATGTTGTCTTAAGTGGAGAATATTCTTAAGCATTTTTTTTTCCTTTTGCTACCTTACAATTTTAAAAGTTGATTCAGATAATTCACATTTCTTTTCTGGGGTTTTAGAGCCCTTGGACCACTGAGGTTAATCTTCAGTTTTATTTCTTTCAACCAAGATATAATAGACTGAAGAATAACTTCTGCAGGAGATTCTCAGGCAGATGAAATCTGCTGTGTAAGAATGTTGTTGGAACCAGGATGAAGTGGGGCTCTAGGAAAGTAAGTTAGCCAAGGGAGCCAGCTGTGCAGCCTCACCTGTATCTAGTACTGATGAATGACAGGTGCATGACGGCAGAAGAATCTGTCTTGAAGGCTGGAAGTGACCCCAAGGTCTGATTGGTCCCTGAAGGCTGATAATATCACAGATTAGACACTTGAATTTAGAGACTACAAAGCTCTAGGACTTTGCATGCAGACTTAATTAATAATAGCAAACTAGAGCTAACATTTATTGAGTGTTTCCAGTGATATGCTAGGGGCTATGCCAAGTGCTTCACATGGATTAACACATCAAAATATCACAGGTGACAAGTGTCATTACCCCCTTTTTGACTTCTAGGAGAGTTGAGTCTCAGAGGAGTCTAGTAATGTGTGCAAATATACAAAACCAGTAAGCAGTAGACTTAAGTTCACACTCAGAGAGTCTGATTCCAGAGTAGGAGAATTGGGCCACACCACTGTCTCTCTGGAGGGCTCTAAAGCAATATCTTAAAGGCTAACAAGTTAGAAATTTGCCCAGCATGTTTTGTAGTAGCCATTTAACTCCTTCTTGAAGCTGTTCTTTTAAATTTTGGAGCATTAAGTAAATTAAGAGGCATGTTTGCAATGAGCAGTTTATAAATTTGTAAGGGGTTTAGGGAAACCCTGTACTTTCTGCACAAGTTTTTTTTTTTTTTTTTAAATAAACCTAGAATGCCCTAAAAAATAAGATCAATAAAAATAAGGTCTATGCCTGCTACCTAACTCTGTTCTCAAAGGCACATTGTCAAAATTCGTGTCTGATGATACACATCCACCCAGATCTCTTCAACAAACCCTTGCAGGTCCTAAGAATTCCCCAGCTGTAATGTATTTTCTCCTGTTTGATCTCTCATGGCAGATGTCTTCCATTATTCTACTTCTCTGAATCGTATATTAAAACCAATTGTGTCTTTTGAGTTTTTGGAATATAGAGATCATTCATCTCTTATTTATTTACAGTCTTATACCCAGTATCTATACTATACCTGGACACATGATAATGAAAATAATTATAACTACTTATTTGAAATTTGTGCTGGGGTTATATTATAAGCCATTCATAGTGAATACAACTTGACAAATTAGTTCTTAATCCTGGCCTAGACTCTTATAATGAACTTTGAATTACTCTTTGCTCGTTCCAATCCCCTATCCATAGAAGCTCCTAGATGACCTTTCCCAAGTGTTATTTCCTGCTCAAACATTTGTAATGGTGATACCCCACTATCTCCTCTTCAGCCTCCCTCAACTTCCAGCATGCTCCCCCATGAGTCTGCCATATTCCAAAAAATTGGGGCCACTTGACATTTGCTAAGAACATGTTCTTTCTCTTTTCCAGAGCTTTGTTGATGCCCCCAAAACTTTTTTCCTCTTCATTTCTATTGTTAAAAGCCCTATCTACCCATTTCAGCTATCATCCATATTCAAAATTTTAATTTTCTCCTACCACCTCCCCCATTCTAACCAGATGAGTTTATCGGAGTTCCCTTAACATATTGTATTGCTTTGGCCATTTTCTTAGTTTGCCTGAAATTATATGTTTGCCCCTCCTTCTACCTTCAACTGGATTTTAACTTGTTGTGAAAAGGCATTATGTTCTCCTCATGTTTGTGCCATCTGAAGCTCTTAGCACAGTGCTTTGGAGGTAGTGGACAACAACTCCCAAACTGGAAAGATATTAATAGCAGTCCGGAACACACAAGCAGGAAGTCAAGCGGACAGGGATTCCAATCTCAGCTGGATCACTCAGTAGCTGGGGAACTTGGGCAAGCTAGTTAAGTTCGAGACCCATTCCTCTAACTGCGGGATGACATTTTATCTACTACACAGTGCTAAAGAAAAAATTAAAAGGAAAGTGTATGCAGAGTTTAACATCTATTGAGTATACGATACATGGCAGTGGCAAGTATTTGTTTCACAATTTTTTTTTTCTCTGAAATATCCTGAATTCCTTCTAATGACATTCCCCTTGTCTCTCTTTTAGCCATATTTATAGTCACAATAATTTGCCAGGCAGGCAAAATTGGAAAGAGGACGGCCATTTTACAGACGTCAGATATGACATAATATTTACAATCACATCTATATTTATTTTGAAATTACTGTAGTAGTTGTCGATTAAATAAATTCATAAATATTTACTGAGCATCTAGTATGCACCAAACATTGTTATAGGTATTGGGAATACAGCAGTGAATTAGACACAGTACTTGTCCTCCAGTAAATTCCATGTTAATGTGGACAACAAAGATCCCACAGATTTTCCAGAAGCTTCACAATGAAAAACTTACCTACAAAATGGTGCCAAACCGGCACTGATTAGAATCCCAAACTCCACTTCTGGGTCTCAAAACTTAGCTGTTAACAGTAAGGACCGGGGGAGTTCAAGAATGGTTACCCAGATTTTTTAAAAGCTAGGGTTCTAAGAAGCGCTGTTGTGGAGGCAAGCTATATCTGTATCTTTTTCTTCTGTGAAAAAAATAGGGCGAAATCAGCCTATGTCTTTGTAGCAGATGGATCTGAGCTTTCTCTATTTCTACTTCAATGACCTTAAAGTAGTTGTCTGGGAGTGAAAGTTGTTCCATGTCGCTATGTGAGCAGCAGCTCCCCAAATCCTGAAGCTCTTCTGTTGCAGCAACTTAGGTGAGTCCTGCGGGTGACGCGGAGATAGACGGATTGACCTCTCCAGGTGCTCTGCCTGCCGCGAGCCCTCGGGCCGGCTCCACCCCTTCGTTGCGAGACCCGTGCGAGAGCGCGAGTGGAGGGCGCTCCCGCAGGAGGGGCGCGGGGCGTGGGGCGTGGAGGGCGTGGGCCGGGGGCGGGGCGAGCCCCGCAGCCTGGGTGCTCCGAGGGAGCTGTCAGTGTCAGGCTCGCGGAGAGAGAGGAAGTGCTGGGTCCCCGAGGAGCGCGAGCCAAGCGGCCGGCGCAGCGTGAGACAGCACATCCTGCGCGCGCCGGGCCCGCCGCCCTCGGGAGCCGCTCCCTCCTCGGGAGCCGCCGCCGAGCTCGCTCCTGGAGTCCAGTTCCGCCTTCGCCGAGCGCGTCCAGGTAAACAAGAGCGGGGGTGTCGGGCTCGCCTGGTTGCCACCTCCGCGCCCCTCCTCGACCCTCCCCGCCCCGGGGTCGTCCGCGCCGGCAGGCGGGCAGTAGTTCGGGCCACCGCAGCCGCAGCCGGACCCTAGCCTCGGCCCCCTCCCCAGGCTCCTGTGTGCTCCGCGGCGCCCTAAGGCGGCCAGAGCCCCCCAGCGGCAGTCCCCTGCTGCAGCTCCCCGGGAGAGCCCAGAGGCGAGAGCAGAGGAGGAGGGGTCGTGGTGTCATCACCTTGTCGCCCACCTTGCGGGCTGGGAGGGTCATCCCAGGGCGCCCCGCCTCGGTCTTGTCCTGGGCAGCAGAAGGCTAGCGGCGGTGAGATCCGCACCCCTCTGGGCCACCAGCTGACGGCCCCTGGGGGAGGGGGAGCTGCGGAGGGAAAGGAAAGGATGCTGTTTGATTACATTTTCAGCTGTCTGCAAAGCTCTTAGATGCTGTTGCTACCCGCCAAGTCGGAGGGAGCGAATGTACTTCCAGCAGGGCATTAATTAAACACTCACGCAAGAAGATGTCAGTTTCTCTCACTGCTGCAAAAAAGTGTGGTTGGGGGATGTGTTTTCGTCAACACCTTCCCAGGCGCGTGGCCCTCCTTCCCCCACTCCCACTCCGGAATCGCTCTGGCCTCATGAATCTGTGCGTCGTCATCATAAGGGCAGTGATCCTGGCAGCACTGATGGGAACTGAGTGCGGGAGTCTCATGACTTGTACCTCGGTTAATAAGGCTAAACAGAAACCCAGGATCAGGACAGGAAATTACTTAGGAGATCAGAGACTCAACAAAATGCAGAAGATGGAATATATTCTGTATTCTGGCTTCTACCACATCTAGGTAAGGGGCCAAGAACAAGTAGCCAGCCATTTTCTTGCCTGGATTGCCTTTCAAGTGTGCTCTGAAGACTTATTGCTGTTCAGGGTAGTGAAAAATTGCTTCCAAATATTCCAGATAAGGAGAAAGCATAGCTAACAGTAAGACGCGGGGAACTGCAGAAGACATCATGTGGCTAATATTAGCACCGATAGGGGTGACGGTCTCCATACATATTTTCACTGTGAAAATTACAGTGAAAGACAAC
The DNA here is from genome assembly GCF_011764305.1 of Mustela putorius furo. Lineage (NCBI taxonomy): Eukaryota > Metazoa > Chordata > Mammalia > Carnivora > Mustelidae > Mustela > Mustela putorius. The sequence continues at coordinate 38,535,743 of NW_025421998.1, forward strand.
CAGTGTTAGTGCATTTGAAATGGAGAATTCGGTGCAAGTTGCATCCTGAGGGTGCTAGTGGGAATGTGATTAATACTTTCTCCGGTTGTTTAAAATGCCCGGTTTTCTCCCAAAGTTTGGGTGTGAGAGACAAGAACCCAAACTCTGCTCTTTTGACTATATTTCTCAATAAAATGTACTCAGACACTGCTATCACACAGTCATCAAATGCCCTCTTCTTAGGCACCAACTTGCCACTGTTTAAGTTCTGAGGACTCAGTGCTCTAAGAGACTTTTTTTTTTTGGTGGGGGGGATCTTGTAGGACCATCTTTAGGAAGTTAGGACAATATGTCTGGGTGTCCAGTTCAGGCTCTTTCCAGCCTGTCCAGCTCTGGGCCCAGTTTTAGCCCAGAACATCTCCTATGTCTCTCTTTTTTTCCCTTGTCTTGAGCCTCAGGCACTGATGCACCTGCTTCCCTCCCCTTGGCCTCTAGGTCTTTGCACGTCTGCTGCACAGTGTCCCAAAGCAGAGGTGTGGCTCTGCTCCTCCATGCATATTCCAGCCTTTCCTCTTCTATTGAAGCATGTCCTGAAGCTCTTTGGTGTTTGAGGTCTAACATCATTAGGTGTGATCACCGTTACTGATAGGGACAGAGAAAAGAAACTCAACCCATGGGAAAGTGGGGACGTTCTTACAGTGGTGGTCCCTGGTTCCTAGTTTCTGACAAACTTCTGAGATAGTAAGAGGAAATCACACAGCACTTTTGCCATCATGCTTTATGTCTAAAAGGGGGCTCTATTAATTCTCTTCCCAGCCCTTCTTCTCCAAACACTTGTTTCCAAGTCTTTAGTAAATAAGCCTTTCCTTTGACTCCAGCACGGAGTCAAGTAATTCTTAGAGATCCATCTTTGGTGCCACTCTGTCCAGTCTTGTAAGATACATACTAAACCATGAAACCATGTCTCTCAACACAGACTGTGCACAGGCTTCATTCAAAGTTAGTTACCTAAATGGACTACTCATTCTTCCCCATCACCCTGTTTCTTTCTGTCACTTAACCTAGCCCCAAATGGCAAGGTCCTTTGCAAACTTCAGTATCTTCCTTCATCATTTTGTTCTGTCTACACGTTGCTCTACCGCATAAAACAAAGGTTGATAATACATCGAGAGATTTACCAGTGCTCGATACATTTACTGACTTTATTACATCACCAACACACTTACTAAAATGTGTTGAGCACTTGACCAGGCATTGTTATTTAACCATATATTTTTATTTAATCCTCACAAAATCCTCACAAAAATCTTATGAGTTATATATCTTTAATCCTATTTGACAGATGAGGACACTAAGACACAATGATATTAGGTAACTTTTGGAAAATTGCTCAGCTACTAAATTATAGAGCCAGGATTTGAACCCTGGGCAGCCTGAATCTACTCTTCAGTGCTACAGAACAATTACACTGGTTAATTTTTGTGTAGGGATTATTAATCTCTTTTCTCATGTTATCTCATTTAAAGTTTTAATTTTAATTTCTAGGCCTTTGCCCAGATCCATGTAAAAAGCATTCTTGACTAGGAACTTCTCACAGATACCCTAGACTGACTTTCTTTGCTTCCTCTCGATAGGAAGCCTGGGACCAGAATGTGAGAGTGAAGCTGGCATTGTGACCTTGACACCACTGTCCAGGTGCAAACCCTGAGGCGCCCGTGTGTTCACAAAGGCATCTACTGATTCTTTGTTGAGAGGAGGCTGCTTCAATAGGAATCGTAGGCATTGTGGAGGGCAGCCCTGTGATGGTGTTCAGGTGATCATTGAGCCCCATCACCTTGATGTGAAATTTAATGCATATGTACCTAAACACAGCTTTCTTGAGGGAAAGGGGTATTTGTGACTAAAAAGAGATTAAGAACCTCTGGTTCACATACACTGTTTAGGAAAAGGGGTATCAGCTGAAGTCATTCTGCTGACATGTGCTTGAAAACAAGGCAAACTATCCTGTGAGCACCAGGAAAAAGTGTTCATAGCTATCAGCGTTGTGGTATGTCCCTACCGAGGCATGTTAGGGGGTGCCCTGATGCAGGTGTGGCTTAGGCACGCTGCAACCGAGTAAGATCTCCAAGTGTGGCAGGCAGCTTTCGAGCTGCTTAGAGTTCATTGGGTGCCTTTCCTGTTTATATTCAGGTTCATGAAATCATTCTAACGTTCCTGTAAGGCTGAAATCTTTATCTTAATTTGACAAACAAGGAATCTGGTACTTGGAAACATGCTGCCATTGGTCAAGGCCCCCTGAAGCCCGTTTGGTGGGAAGGCTGGATTTCAAGTGCAGGTTGGCCAGATTCCGAAGTTTGTTTATTCTGTTCCCATCCTATCTCATTGTTTTTCTGTGGGGGGGGGGGGGAGGCAACGCATACTGTTTTAGTGTCGCTTTTCACTGTGGCAGGACAGAGAGTCCCTCAAGAACATGCTCCCACGCTCATACGAAAAGCCCAACTGTATTATCAAAGGGGTTCAAGGAAATTCGACATCTCTCAGTGTGGTGGGGGGTAAGCAAGCCCTGCGTCCCCTTGAGGCATGCTAAAGCCCCCTACATTTGATTCTTAAGTGTCACTAGGTATCTTGCTGAACATGGAAAGCATAGCAGTTCCCAACTGAGACAGCCCAGAAAGCTGACTTTGCAGGAGCAGGTGTTAGGCTTTATTCATTGCAAAGATGAATTTATTTCAGGGCTGAATGTGAAGCTGCTCGGTGTGGTGGGGCTTCCCTGATATAGTGACTGTGCCATGATCCAGAACACTAACTTGGTACTAAATCTTGGGAGGACCTCTGCTTCCCAGACAGGCTCTGTGTCCTTTAATTTTCAGTTCCTATCAATCCTGAGATCCCAACAAGCAGCTGCTCTTGCTTCCAAAGTATTACTTAGGCCCTAACATTCCTATGCTCACCCATGTTGTTGCTGTACTCTTAGAGAACGACCCATTGTTTTCATTTTGGGGCACAGACCAGCTAATGCCATCGGTATGGCACACACACAAAGCAGAAATTTATGTTAGAGTCAAGGGCATTCTTTATGATGAAAGTAATGAGTCTCTGGCGCTGTGGAAAATGATTGCACTTGATCAACAGATCTGCCTGGGAACAGATACCAGTGTGCTTTCTTATGCTTCAAGGTTTTTTCCTCCTATACCCTCTTAAAGGATTTTTTAAAATTCTGCTTCTCTTTTACACACGCTTTAAGTTGGCATCTGACAGTTTTCATCGTGAATTTAAAGACTCACAGTGAATGCGAGTTCCAGAATATTGTAAACTTGGATGTTTAAAAATAAAACGATGATGTCATTCTTTGAATCCAATTAAAATCTAAATACTATACCAACCTCCATATCAGAAGTACCTGGGAAGCTGCTCAACAGAAAGGTATTTTTATACCTTGTGGTCAAGCATTGCAGGCAGATTTGGGGCATCAACAGTCACAGTAAGATTTGGGGCTTTTTTGGGTCAGGTCATGGGGAGGAAAGGCTTTTGCAAAAACGGAGTTGTGAAAGGAGGTCCCGAATGATTCTAAACCACAGGCACGTTCTCTGGCAGGGTCAGTTTTTGGAAAAAAGTAGCTAGAAGCTTCAGATCTGGAAATTAAAATGTCATTAGTTCTTCTCATGCCTGCATGGTCTTCAGAAAGCCTCGATGGGCACCAGGCGCACACAATGCGGATTATCAGAGCTTACATTTATCTAGCGCAGGTGTTGTTGGTTATGAGTCACTGTGGGCGGTGGCCTGGAGTTGGGTCCATGGCCTTCTGTCCGTGTGGCTCGGACTCAACGTGGGCAGGACTGGAAGGACTGCAGAGCTGGTGGCCCCATTTCCTGCCCTCAGGCAGGTGACTGTGAATAGCTGTCTTTCCTCTAGAGAGTGATTTACAGAAAAGATTGACTTACTCCAGTGTGTTCATACTTCTTCTGTAATTTTGTTTTTTAAGATATTTATTTTATTTATTTTTTAAGGATTTTATTTATTTATTTGACAGAGAGAGATCACAAGTAGGCAGAGAGGAAGACAGAGAGAAAGGAAGGGAAGAAGGCTCCCCACCGAGCAGAGAGTCTGATACGGGGCTCAATTCCAGGACGCTGGGATCATGACCTGAGCCGAAAGCAGAGGCCTTAAGCCTCTGAGCCACCCAGGTGCCCCAAGATATTTATTTTAGGAAGAGCACAAGCAGGAGGGGTGGGGGAGAGGGAAAGAGAATCTCAAGCAGACTCCCCACTGAGTTCAAAGCCCAAGGCATGGCTCCAACCCAGGACCCTAAGATTGTGACCTGAGCCAAAAACCAAGAGTTAGACCCTCACCTGACTGTGTCATCCTGGTGCCTCTCTAGTGTGCTTTTAGATTAGTGGTTCCCAGGGGCGACTGTCCACCATGGGGACATTTGGCAGTGCCCAGAGACATTTTTGTTTGTCACAGTGGGGAGATAGAGTGCCTACAGGTCTCCAGCAGGGCTGCCACTGAACAGCCTCAGAGCACAGGACAGGTCCCACGACGGAGAAGTCTCCTGCCCAGAATGTCAGTAGACAGTCTGTTTTTCTATTGAAATCTTTCCTGCTATAATTTAAGCCCATTTCTTTGCTTGGTCTTTGACAACATAAAAGAGAACAACATCTAAGAGGCTGTGTAAGACACAGGAAATAAGCAGCAGCCAGATATCTCACTGAAGCTATGGAAGCCTCAGTTTCTTCATCTGTAGAGTGGGGATAAATGATCCCTAGCTTGCAAAGTTATTGTAAAGATAGCAAATAATGAGAGAACACATGGTACCCAATCAAGGTGTGGAAGATGGTTTTATTATCCGACAACAGTTACATCATTTTCTAGCCTTCTCTTCTCAGGGATGTGTGTGATCTTGCCTTCCTTTGAACTGAAGGTATGCTCTTTAAAAAAATTTTTTTTTACCTTGAGTTATACTACTTATGTGCCTGCCTTTTTCTGGTTTTCGACTCCAAGCTCTCTGAGACATCCTTGTATCTTTCAGCAAAGAGTCTTACACATGGTAGATGCTCAACAAGCTTTGTTGACCCAAAATAACTAGCCAGAATAAATCCCACTTAATTTTCTTTATATTATAAGATTTAATTATTTCCCTTTGGATCATTTTAATGTGTTTAATAAAAACATTCACTTCCTGAAATGTAGTTTCCATGGCACGTCTGGGCCCAATTTGGATGTAGGCTCCGTAATGCCTAGACTTCTGGAATCCTTGCCTTCCTGAATTAGGATCACGTGGAACAATTCTGCTGTGAGAAGGGGAGTCTTGAGAGGGACTACTTTTCATTCTAGAAGTGACAGGCAGGAAGGTTTGAGTCTTGTGTTTCTTTTAGGAGTCCCCTGGGCTATTTCTTTTGATCTTTGGTTTGATTTCTCTGGTGGGAGGTTTGGTTTCTTTAGTTTCTTTCTGGTGGGAGGAAGGGATATTTTGATTCATTTGTCAGATTTCTATTTTATACTCCTGTCTAGAGCGAAGCCAAGAGTAATGTGTATATTTTAAATAGCTCTAATGAGTAAAGGATGACACAATATTTTATATCCTGCATATACAGTCAGTTTGCCTTTTAAAATATAGGCTAGGTGGTCTACTTTGACCTGAAATAGTACCCATTTCTTTGTGTAGCAAGCTGAAGATTTTAGGAATTGAAATGGAATGAAGTCTTCTCCTGTTAAAAGTATTTTAGATTTTGTAACGTGCATTTGGAAGCTTTTGTAAGTTTGTCTAGCTGTTGAGTGTTCCAGTGAGCACTCGTGTGGGGAATGACCATGTGACCGTGCCTCAGAATCCGCTTGTGGAATTTCAGAAGTTGGTGGTGGGTTTGGGGAGCTGGAAAGGTAGCAGGCTCTGTGGGGGAATGTGTGTTTTGACAGTGTCCTCTTTTAAAATGACGGCACATCTCCTGTTTCACCATCTGCCCTGGTAGTATTAGAATAGCAAGGGGTTGTGGGAATTGGTGTGTATTTTGTGGAAAGAAGAAAAACAAAAAACTTCTCTGCCTGTTTCCTTGAAAAGTGTGACTTTGTTCACTTTCAGAGGGTATAGGTTACCGCTGATTTGGAAAGGAGATCTTCCCTCTTTGAAGGCTTTCAGGCATAGGGGAAAGTGAGAATCTATTTACATGAGTTAAAATGCCAAACTAAATCTCCCAATGCAAATATGGACCACCCAGGGACATTGTAACTGGCCAGGTTTGGGGTTTTGAATACAGGTTTTCTTGCTTCCTCCTTTAAGCTTTTTAATATTTTTCAAATGCTGCTGAAAAGTAATTGGCATATCAAATAAGGATAAAACCCCGTATCTTTCGCTGTAGCTTTTAAAGGGGGGAATCGTACTCCTTTCCCTTGAGAGCTCCTCGTTTTAGAAATTTAAAAAAAAAAAAAAAAGGCATGAATTGCTAAAATTTGAAGGCCAACAACAAATTGTTAAGTTTTAGTTTCAAGTAGATAAAAAAGGTTACAAAACAGTCATAGGATAGGAAGGAGATACTCTCTTCAGACGTTCCCTTGCCCAAGGACATTCTGGCCAGGCAGAGTCATTTAATTCAGGAAAATTAGCAGAACTTTGCTTTGGGGGACATGCTGAGGTATTGGCAACATCACCTCTTTGCATTGCCGATACCACGTCTGCCTTCCCAAACCCAGGGAAGGTACGTCTGGGCAGCACATGGAAAGAGTATTTTCTAAATTCTCAGGAGGAAGACTCAGAATGAAAGTGGCTTTAACCAGGGCACATGTTCTGGTGACTGGGGGGTTAATAATGACACCTGGTGCTTTCTTAGTCTTTATACCTGTTAAAGAAAAAGCTACTCATCCACTTGTTAAAGGAATGGTAAGACAGGCTTTATTCAGGGGCACTGTTTTAATAGATGTCCAGACCCCTGCCCTGGGAGTTTGCAGAAGGGGAGAGAGATCGGGAGGAACTCTGAATACAACAAAGGAGAGTGGAATTTCTAGCCAAGGAGAAATGCGGGGATGGGGGGGGATTGGGTGAAAAATTACTAAGAGGACATGTCCAAGGTAAGTGGGGGGCAATCAGGCTAAGCCGACCTAACAGGATTCTTGCTGAAGGCAAACCAGAGTGATCAGATACCACCTGGGAGATGGCGGAGGGTGAGGAACCTTGTTAAACATCCAGTAGATACCAGGGATCAGACATTGAGGGTGAGAGAGTCTGGCTAAACTGACTTTTCACAGGACTTTAGCTAAAATGGGGCTCTTGAGAACATGCCGATGGTTAGGGCCAAGTTGAAAAAGAGCTCAGAGGAGCCTGCTTAGCCTTTGGTCAAGGGAAGAATCTTGGTCACAGCCTCTCACTGGGCATTCCATAGCAAAGCATAGGTGGGGATGGTAAAAGGAGGGGGTGTATCTTCAGTTACCAACACTAAGTCACAGAAGGTGGGAAGTAACGAGAATCCTGGATGGGTGGAGGGGAGTCAGGCCATGGGAGTGTATAGATCAGGTGAGGCTGCACCACGGGACCGTAACAAACGAATCCTGCACATCAGCATGGCAACCCAGCAAGGTTTTTCTTGCTCCTGTTACATGTCTGGTGGAGGCCAACAAGGGGCTGTGTTGACCAGGTGCACCCAGAGACCTGTGCTGAGTGACCCTTCCTCTTGATATATACTGCCCCCACCTCGTCCATCGCATTGACTAAAGCAAATCAAATGGCCCTGCCTGCCTACAAAGGAGTCATTAGGGATGTCCTTAGAGTTGGGGAACAGGGATTTTTGTGATTAACCTAAATGACTATGAAAGGGAGAGACTTCCCTGGATTCTACCTATTCCTGCTGCTGACCAGTTTCTAAAAGACATCCTGGGACACTCACGGACATACAAGCATACATGTAATGGCTTCACTCTTCAACATTAGTCACACCTGAAAGAATGCCCATATAGAGTATGAAATTTATTGGAGTTGCCTTAGTTTGCATTGTGAATAACAACAGCGTCCTGGATTTAGTGAGCTTACAAATCTAGATTTTACTGATAATGAATAAAAGAACTAAGTGTAGGTAGGGGTGAAAGCTAGCTTCCTTCAGCAGGTTTTTAGTCCTAGTGAAGAACATGTATTTAGTACTTACAGAGGGCTAGCCATGAGCAAGACTGAATGCTTTGTGGGTACATGAAAATGAGCAAGTATTGGTCTTTTCTTTAAAAAGATGATCTATATATCCAACATGGAGCTTGAACTCAACACCGAGATCAAGAGTTTTGTGCTCTACCTGCTGAGCCAGCCAGGTGCCCCAGAACAAGGTATAGATCTTAGGCATCTTAGGCACTGTTGTCTAATCAGGGAAAAATAGAAAAGTTATATATATATATATACATATATATATATATATATCAACATATGGATATGTATTATACATATATGGCATGGCTATCACATAAGGTAAAACATGGTAAATACCTAATAGAGGTATAACAAATTTCCAAGAAGGAAAGTGATTAATAATTAAGTGAATAATCACTTCTTTGAATTTTCAGGATAACCAGACAGCACTGTCAACCAGGCAAAATCATTAATATTTTATCTTTGTCTTCCTTTTTTGTTCTTGGGTCTAATTTGATCCCAGAACAAATCACAACAGTGGTCAAGAGGCAGTATGAGAGTGTGACCTCTACAGCTAGGGTTCAAATCTCAGTGTCAGCCGCTGCTAGCTCTGTAACCTTGACGACTTATTTTGCCTTCCTGCACCTCATTTTCTTCAACTGTAAAACAGGAGTGAAAATAACAGGGCCACTTCCTAATGTTGTGGTGAGGTTTGAGAGAATAAAACCTACTTAATTTTCCATTTCTTATAGGATTTAAATTTTTTTCTCGTGGATCATTTTGATGTGTTCAGTACAAACATTTGGCTTCCTGAATGGATCCTCTGTTGGGTCTCTGGGCCCCAGATGAATGTGGGCTTGGTAATTCCTAGGATTCTGGAAGCCTTGCCTTCTGAGTCGGGTCAGGATTATATAGAACATTTCTGTCTATGCCTACCAGAGCAGTGCTGGGCTCAGGATACATACAATGAAAGGGCCAGATGGTCAGTCTGCTTTTCCCCTGGCTTGTGAGGTGATCTTAGTCTAGAGACTATTAAGACTATCAGGTTGGGGGCGCCTGGATGGCTCAGTGGGTTAACGCCTCTGTCTTCGGCTCAGGTCAGGGTCCCAGAGTCCTGGGATTGAGCCCCACATCGGGCTCTCTGCTCAGCAGGGAGCCTGCTTCTTCCTCTCTCTCTGTCTGCCTCTCTGCCTATTGTAATCTCTGTCAAATAAATAAAATCTTTAAAAAAAAAAAAAAGACTATCAAGTTGGCCTCTATTCTTATCTGGGAATTCGGGCCTGCTGATTTCCTAGCCCCCCGACTTCTATCCCCAGCATTTCAAAGTAATGTTAAGTTAAAATCTAATGTGGTACAGATTTGCTGTGGCTAAATGGCAGAAGCATTCTGAGCGTCTGATTCCAGTAAGGTAAAAGGTCCGAGTGCTTGGGCCTAGTGCCACAGGTAAAGGTTTGAAGAACTAGGGGCTGGATGTGGTACAGGGGAGTCTGTGTGGCTCATCTTGGCCAATGTACACATTTTCTCTCCTCTGTGTCTTCTTTGGTGTTCCCCTTCCCCGACCACTCCTTGAGTACGACTTGACTAGATGCTGCGAGGGTGTCCAGGCTGTCAGCAGGTGAGCGGGTAGACGTGAGGACTCGATCTTTCACAAACACGTATTGAGGACACCTCTCTACTGTAGCCCAAAATTCTAGGAGAAAGCAAAGTTTATATCAAGGTAATGGAGAACCTTCGATTGACTGAACCATTAAAAAAATAGACTGGGCTACCTTTAAGGTAGTGAGAGTTCAAGCCTATCACCATCAAGTGAGGATTTCCTGTGAAGGGATTCTTTTATCAGTGAGAGAAAGACCAGTATTTGGTAATCTCCATGTTCTTTTTGCTCCAGATTTAAGAACCTGTGATTGTATGTACTAGAGAGAGCTTTGCATCACTCTTTATTTATTTTAAGATTTGTTTATTTATTTGAGAGAGAGAAAGAGTGGGTGTGTGCTGGGAAAGGAGGAGATGGGGAGGGGGAGAGAGAATCCCAAGCAGACACCCCACTGAGCACAGAGCCCTACATTCCTCTCACCACCCATGAGATGAGGACCTGAGCTGAAATCAAGAGTCAGACACTCAGCCTACTGAGCCACACAGGCGCCCCTGCTTTGCATCACTCTCTTCACTGGCCAGGATCCTCCGTTCACTAGGACTGCCCATAAGTAAGAGGGCAGGTGCCAAACTGGCACAATGGATGTGGCCATCTGTGTCTGCTTTCTTACCCACAGAATTGTTCAAGTTGTAACTTGCCGTCCTTCATTCTCTCATTCAGCAATCATTCCTTAAGCGCCTTCTCGACACTGGGAATCCTATAGCAAGCAGTGTGAGGGTGGTAGTAGGAAATTGAACAGCTTATGACAACCATGAAAGACAACCGAAAAATGCTTGCCTCTAACTTCACTCCAGACTGGCCCCATCATCTTGCCATTGAGGGCTCGGCATTTACTTGTTCATTTACTTGTTCACTCAGTAATCTCTTAATGTGCCCTGATGGTATTCCAAGTCGGCTCAATCCTGCTAACAGCAGAGGCTAGACCAATCGATCATTTCAAAGGCAGAAAGCCCTGACTACTGACTACCGTATTCTTTTTTACAGCACGAAGAAAAAGCAAACTACAAGGCTCCTGGTGGGTGTGGGGACTGGGTAGAGTCCTCGCCCTGAATGCTTATCTTACGCAAAGAACTTTTTACAAATGCTGAAGTACCTATTTTGAGCTTTTGCTTTCTCACTTTTTCATCATATACAGCAAAGGTGTGATATGTAAGGGAAGTGTTAATTCTAGTTGTTTGCATTGCTTAACACATTTGAATAGATTGAGTTGGTTTAACATGGAAATGCTTGATTTTTTTTTTCAAGACCCTTACAGGTTTTAAAATAGATAACTTGCTTCCGAAGTGAGGAGAGACCAAAGAGCAGAAATAATTCTTCTGAGTTATGACCTGAGAGTGTAATGTCCAGCACAAACCTTTTCAGCTTGTCCCTCATCGCACCTTGCCACCTTGAGCCCATTTGACGTTATGCTGCAATCCATCGAAACTGTTGGCCATTCCCCAAACGCAGACCGCTACCTCCTGTCACTGCCATTTCTCTCATGCTCATTCTCCTTCTGCTAGAAACGCTTCCCCCGTTCACATTCTACCCATGTGTCCATGTGTGGCTCTCATGGCCCCTCCTTTAGGAAGCTCACTCTGTGCTCCAGTTCCTGCATACCCTGCATGTGCTTGCTCTACGTACCTACCTATCATCTATTTTTAAAATTTTATTTATTCATTTATTTGACAGAGAAAGTGTACCAGCAGGGGGAGCGGTAGAGGGAGGAGGAGGCTCCCCACTGAGTGGGAGGGTACTGACAGGGCTGGATCCCAGGACCTCAAGATTATGATCTGAGCCAAAGGCAGATGCTTTACCAACTGAGCAACCCAGGCACGCCCCTCCTTGTGCTTTAAACCTTTATCATGTACTTAGCCATTGTCCCTTGCAGTGGAGCTGTTGTTTTCAGACTGTACTGTATGTGGGGGAGGAAAAATAATTTTCTCTCTACTCTTATAGATTCTTATCTGAGAACCTCCCCTTCCCCCTATTAAAAAAAAAAAAAAGATTGACAGGAGGAACACAAAATGCGTTTAAATACTTGTATACTTCCTGTACACATGGGAGAGACCCAAGAAAACTGAGTATCTCTCCAAAACATCTCAAGCCACTACTTAAATAACATTTCCAGCTAAACACAAAAGAAGATGTTGGGGTTATGGGAGGTGCCAGGATAGGGGTAAAAGTCATCAGGAGTGAGGGCATGATGAAATTTTAAGTCCGTACCTTCTTCACTAATAATAGTTTGTGGAGACTGAGTCATCCTCCTCTTCCTGGTACAGAAAGGAAGAACCCTTAAATATGGAGACTTCCCTTATACATTTAAGTGACTCTTACAAAAAGGCAACTTCTAAGCTTTTAGAGCTTCTCTAATATCTGTTGTTTCTTAAGAATAACCGACTTAAGATAATCCTTATGTCAAAAAGTCATATTTTAGGGTGGCATGGTCTGTTCTCTTTCCCATGTTATAAGCTTTTTGAGATAGATCTATCTCTATCATTTCTGTAAGCCTCACAGCATCCAGGAGGCACTTTGCTTTGTAGGGGCTCCGTGAGTATTGATTAAATTGCATTAACATAAAGATAAAGTTAGCATTATGGAGACAACTACTTGGGCTTCCTGACTCTTAGCAAATTAAAAAATTTTGTTGATTAGTGCGCTTCTCTTTCCTTTGCAAATGTCTGGGGAAGGAACCATGCTCAGATATCCGAAGTGGTCTCACATCTTCCATCAGGTAAATAACCCCACTCTCTTTCCCCTTCATCCTCTACTGCTTTCCTACAAAGGTGACTGTTCAGGGACTGCAGAGGTGGAGAGAAGCGGTGCTCTGATCTGCCAAAGGAACTCGGGGTCCAGTGGCTATATGTGCATACGTATGTGGGTTTCTGTTCTCATGTTAAGAACATGAGTAGGTGACATTCTTGGCCACTGACACTCTTGCCTGCAGCCGCAGACATGGAGGTATCGTTAGGACCAATCAGCAGTCAGCTATACAGATGGGCAGGATTAAGATCTTGAATCTTAGTTCTGAGGGTCTGGATATTAGACTGTTCTTATAGAGCCAAAATTCTCTAGTGGTCTAGTGACACATTCACACAAGCAAGTATATGTTATATGTTAGGCAACAAACATAAAACCAACTTACTGACGGGCCAGGAGAAACCTAACTTCCCATGGGCTCACAATGTCCTTGCTTATAGGTCAGTTTTTTGAAATCTGAGAATTCAAGTTCTTAGGTTCTTGGTATTGGAGGTCTGAGCTGGGCATGGTTGGGACAGTGCTAGCCTGAGGGGATTAGGGGTAATCCTGAAGTTTTTGCCCAGAGGTAACATGGGTATCAAAAAATCAAGCAGATAGTCCAGTCACATGATATATTCAAGAGGACCGGGAAGGGGGACAGATTCCAGGTGTGGCAATGATATGACAACTAAGGACACCAGATCACAGCAAAAGGGTTGAGAAGGAGAGTGGGAAAAATACCTATGAGACTCTCAAAGCCAGTGGAGCTTTGACACTATATAGAAAGCAAGGTTGGGAAGAGATGGAGGAGCTCATGCATTTTTGAAGCCAACTTTGTTGACTCACTCAACATTTATTACCAACTTTCTACCAGTCACTTTTCTAAGTATTGGCAGTACATTGGTGAGCAATATAGACAAAATCTCTGCCTTCGCTGGAGTTTAAATTCTGGGGGAAGGGACAAACAATGAAAGCTACTTAAATATGTTATAGAATATGTTAATTTGTAATACCCTTAATGAAGAAAAATAAGGCAGTAGAAAAATGTGAGAATGCAGGTGTTGTGAGAGGAGTAGTTTACTCTCTTCAGTAGGATGGTCAAGTAAGGCCTCAATGAGATGAAATTTGATCTAAGCTTTGAAGAAGCCAGTCATTCAGATACTTAGTATCAGGCAGAGGAAGTAGCACAAGCAAAGACCCTGAGGTGGGAGTGTACCTGATGTGTTTGAGGTATTAATAGCAACAAAGAGGGTCTGGAAATGAGGTCAGAAAAGTAATGAGCCTGGATTGTGTAGGGCCATGGGGGCCTTTGTAGGACTTGGGCTTTTACTCTGAGATGGGAGCCATTGGCGAGCTTTATGCAAGGAAGTGACATGATTTGGCTTGTGTTCTGAAGAATTACTGTTACAGCCGAGAATAGCCTGCAAGGAGGGGGGGCAAGGGTAGGAACTAGAAGACCACTGTTGAGGCTTTTGCAATAATACAGATGAGAGAAGTTGGTGGTTTGGACAGGATGATGGCAGGGGAGGTGGTGAAGGCAGGCTGATTCTGGAAGTGTTTGGAAAGTAGAGCTTGAATAATTTGCTAATGGTCTGGATATGGGATTTGACAGAGCAATCAGGGATGACTCCAAGATTTTTGGCCTGAGTTAACTAAGAGGCTAGCTCAGGAGTTACCTTTAGCTGAAGTGTGGAAAGACTGAAGGTTGGTTGATGTACGTGGAGCCAGAGCATGGGGAGCGGTTGTCATAGCTGGTGTTTCAAGGTGGTGGCCTGATGCCACTGTGATGATGCACAGAAAAGGTGATGTCAACTGGTCAGGGTGTCCTTCTCCCAGACATATTTCAGAAAACCTGAACAAGTGTCACAGCACGTTTCCGTTTTCCTTTAATTATAAACATTTTTACAGGTGTTCACCACTCATTATGTGGTGGTTTTCCATGACATTTCGTCAACCCTACCTGTGACATTTTGGTCCTGTGGTTATAGTTCTGACTTGGGTGATGGCCTGTGTTTTAAGAGTAGGTCTAGTTTAACTCTCAGAAAGTGATGGTGCTACATTTCTATTATTTCCAAATTCTTGGAGTGTACCTGCTGTCCTCATCTCCCACCACACCAAATGTCACTTGAACCAAGAAGTCACTTTTATGTCTCCACTCTGCCATTCCCCAGGGCTACGACTGGTTGACATAGGTCTAATCAGAGTGATGTTCAATCAAGGACATCAGCTGTGATGGTGATAGGAATTCCTTGGGGGTAATGGTGACACCCCAAGGAATGGGGACAGCCCAAGGGGCAGAAATGGATGTAGATGTGGCCATGACAGTTACTACTTACTTTGGATATATTGCTACTCCTAGTATGGTCTTAAAAATTGAGATATAATTCTTCTTTCTCTTTAATTTTTTCTGCCAAATTAGTTTTCTTCAAAAGCCAATATGCACAAGCCTGTCTCCTATTTTCACTCAAAGAGACAGATGGTTGAAACCGACTCTAGCTAAATTTTTTTTTTTTAAGTCTTGAAGTAAAAAATACACATGAGTATCAGAAAGGTTTAAGCCTTTTAGGACTGGTTGAGAAATCTGTTGTGAACACTGCCTCATACCACTGAGTTATCTATTCACGGAAGACTGTGTGCAGGGCCCGGCGAGGCATTTTGCAGCCAAGCTTTTCAGATGGGTATTTGCTTTCTAAAAGGAATATAAAAGTTGTGCTGATGGGACAAATAGCACATTCCCAAATCCCAGGGTCATTTGGCATCCATGCTGACATGATCTGCAGGAAACGTGTCATAGTCGTGCATTTCTGGCAGCATTGATTTTCTGCACTCTTATGGGCATTCATCAGTAGCCAGAAAAGTGGGTTAATCTTTGTAAGTACATCTGCCTTGATGTGCTTGTGCCTTGAAGTATCCAGGGATTTATTTTATATTGTTTTTGTTGTTGTTTTGTTTTTTACTTTCTTTCTCTGGTAGATTTAAACAAATAGAGCTGAGCTTGCTTTGGTCTTTCTGTGGTAGAACGTTCCCACCAGCACTGTGCAGATGGTTTTTGGGTTACATGTGAACTTGGATGTTAATCTCTTGGCTCTCAGGGTGGTCAGAGCCCAGGTCAGTCTCCTGTGATTGTGAACAGCTTTCTCTGTTTACCCCAGTGTGCTGTACGTACAAATATTGTCATGATCTAGGGGTGTCATGTCATACAAAATGTTGGCCGAGAAAGGACAAAGGTAGAGATGCATTTATAATTTACAATTTGCCAGTTTTAAAATTGAGGTAGCTTAATATACCTCAAACTCTTTTAACTGCAACTGACAATAATAAATAATATTTATACATAATACTGAATATATGTGCATCCAAAACAAGTACCATGAACCAGTCATTGCCCTTCCCCTGTGCCGTGCATTCTGATCATTCCGATCTGCTCATCACAAATACTACCACCTGTGACTACCAGCTAACTTGATTTTGTAACTCAGCAGTGGGTCCTAACCCATGTTTAAAAAAAAAAAAGGCTATTGTTGGGGCGCCTGGGTGGCTCAGTGGGTTAAAGCCTCTGCCCTCAGCTCAGGTCATGATCCCTGGGTCCTGGGATGGAGCCCCGCATCAGGCTCTCTGCTCGGTGGGGAGCCTGCTTCCTCCTCTCTCTCTGCCTGTCTCTCTGCCTACTTGTGATCTCTGTCTGTCAAATAAATAAATAAAATCTTGAAAAAAAAAAAGGCTATTATCATACGTATTGAGCAAGCTAGGAAAAAAATTACCTGGTGTTGTACTTGTTCAAATCATACCTGCTCTCTCAGAGTAGTTCCGAGCCTGTGAAAGCATAGTGGGGCAGCCCTTTGGCTGTAGGGTGACCAAAGGGTCCAGGTTTGCCTGGCATTTTCCTGGTGTTCGCCCTGAAAGGCTGGCATTCAGAGAACCCCCTCACTTCCCGGCAAACTGGGACGGTTGGTCGCTCATCCTCTGGGATCTGGTATCTGGCTGCACTTCCACCCTGACTTGGCTCCATCTGCTTTTGTATTCAGTCCTCCAGCCATATCACGTTACTCATCCCGCAGACGGACCATTCTCTCTCCCACCTCCCCGCCTTTGCCCATGCGTCCCTCCGCTGGGGAGGCACCCCTCTCCTGCCGTCCTCCGGTCTCGTCTTCCTCTGTGACGGTCTGTTATGTCACCCTCTCCACGGAACCTTCTCCCCACATCCTTGTGAGCACAGTCATACCACAGACTACATTGATTTGCAGGATCTTTGTGTTTCTCTCAGCTTTCTTATTCTTCATTGCGTGTAGAACAAACAGGAGAAGGAAAACTGCTGATATGATGTGGGTGGCTGTGGCAAAGAAAGAACACAAAGGAAAATGAATGAACCAAGGTGGACGCTGAGCCCAGGAGGTGGAGCAAGGGAGGATGGGAAATCCTGCAAGTACAGGCCCGTGCAGCAGTTACCAGCATGTGCTCTAGGGACCGGGGTTCGAGTCCTGGGACCGGGGTTCGAGTCCTGGGACCGGGGTTCGAGTCCTGGCTTTCCGCATGGCTGAGGTGTGGACCGGGCCCCTCCTGGGCATGTGCTTCTCCGCTCATCCTAACATCAGCCGGGATTGATGGTTTCTAAAATCAGGCAGGCTTAATTACAAGTTCCTGAGAATTTTGTAGTCAGTCTGGGAGAGGGATGAATTAATTGGTTTTAAGATGTCGAGATGTCTTAATAACTTATATTTTTAGGAGATTAAAACAGATTGACTCTGGAACACTTATATTGCTGAGTTATATTGAGAAAATCTATTCTGACTTCATTATTTAAGCTTTACAGTTTTTCCATCCCTTATTTTTATTAATGTGTCTGGTTCATATTTCTTTTGGTATGACAGTTTAAATTTGTTCTTCGTCGTGAGGTGCAAGGACATCCGGGCAGCTTGAATTTCCCTGTTCTCTGTCAGCATAGGGCGTCCACTCCGGGCAGACCCACTGGCCAGAGCTGTCTTGGTTTAACTGGGCTGCATGGAAGATCTGGCCCTTTTATGGGAAGAGCAGAATCAAAGGCAAAGCTGGTCATGTCTGAAGATTTGCCTCTTACCAGCTATTTTAAAGATCAGCCCCACAGGTTACCTGAGAGTTGTTTATTTTTAGACATCTTCACTCCTCATCTTTGCAACTCAGAGAAACAGCTTCAAGTGCAAGAAGGCTGTGTTCTAGAGCACTGATGCATTTACATCACTGTTCAAAAGAACACCCAGCTGTCACTATGACTATTTATCCTTAAGGCATTTTGGGCAGTAGATTCTAAGTTTCTGAATTTGTTGGTTGAGATAAACAACAGAGTCTGTCAATTATAAATAGAATGGATTTTTGGTAAATAATCCTTTCAGGCTCAGAAAACCGAGATTAACAATGTAAACTAGGCAGGACACAGTTACATCAGTGTGTGTATAATGGTAGTGATTTAGGAGAAAAGATAGTTCAGTGGATCAGGCAATGTTAGGCTCATGTGTTCATTGCACGTTTTTACTAGTGGGTGGCAAGTTAATTCCCACCCCCTTTCCATGGGAATAGAAATTGGTTGCATAATTAGGGAGAACTTCTGAGTTTGGTCATTTAAAAGCTTAGTGCACTGACACAATTTAATGATGATTAGGAAATTCCCGATAGCAAAATCACAGATTTTTTAAAAAGATTTATTTATTTGAGAGAGAGAGAGAGACAGCATGAGTGGTGGGAAGGGACGGAGGGAGAGGGAGATGCAAGCTCCCTACTATGCAGGGAGCCAGATTCTAGGCTCCATCCCAGGACCCTGAAATCATGACCTGAGCTGAAGGCTGATGCTTAACCGACTGAGTCACCCGACCTGAGTCTCATTCTATCTAATGGTTGTTTAGCAGTTTGAGAGCTATTTCCTGGGCACTCACTGCCTGGCACTAGAAATACAGGCATAGATTAGACATGACCTGTCCTTTTGAGGGGCTTTCTGTGTAGCAGGAGGAGAGAATCCCATAAACAGGACTTAACCAGGCAGTGAGGCACATGTTCCAGCAGACCATGAACAAGGTGCTCTGGGGCCACCAGCAAGGAGTCCTGGGCCTTGGCTTAAAGCCACCGGAGGCCTTCCTGGGGGGAATGTGATTGAGCTGAGACAGACGGATAAATAGGAATCATCAGGTAATGAATGGTGAGAAGAGCATTTCTGGAATTTGTAAAGGTACAAAGGAAGGAAACAGCTTGATATATACCAGTAAAATGTGAACCAAGAAGTAGAGGGCTATGTGGACAGAGAGATGGGCAAAAAGAGCATCTTCGGTGCAAGGTAGAGAGTTGGGACATGTTCTGCATTTTCTTTAAAGTTTTTATTTATTTATTTGACAGAGAGACACAGAGAGAGAGGGAACACAGGCAGGGGAAGTGGGAGAGGGAGAAGTAAGCTTCCTGCAGAGCAGGGAGCACAATGTGGGGCTTGATCCCAGGACTCCCTGGGATCATGACCTGAGCCAATGGCAGATGCTTGATCACTGAGCCACCCAGGTGCCGTGTTTTGCATCTTTGAAGGAAGTCATCAAAGTGTTTTAGTCAAGGGAGTACAGTCGTCAGATCTGAGCAACAGGAGAGTCCCCCTGACAGAGGGTGGAGGACGCGGAGAGCATCAGGGAGTAAGGCTAGTATGGGGGCAGGAAGATCAGAGAGAAGGGCACTGTGGTTGTCAGATGAGCCCCATGAAGACTGATATTGGGCAGCATGAATAGACATGGATAGGCAAAGATAGGCTTAGAAATAGTAGGTGGCGAAATTGGGAGGCCTGGGGGAGACTGTGAGAATGTGGTGATTGAGGATTTCAGGGCTGATCAAGGAGAAGGCAGGACCATGAGGGGGCAGCATTGCACAACACACTTCATTGGATGGCACTTGGACAGTATGGCATAGCAGGAGACATTCTAGACCCTGAAGGGTGGCTTCACTACCCACAAAGGAAAGAGGGAATGTGTCTAGGTGGGAAATCTCGGGGCGGGGGCTGGCTATCTATAGCTAGCAGTTATTGGGTGACGTTTTGCTGAATAGGCAAATCAGGTGGGCTCTAAATGGCTAAAATACGCTTATCTGAGCTATGCATAAAGCAACTGGATATATCAGAGTTTGTGTTTGGTGCCATAGGGTGTTGAGCTGATGGTTCTAGCTTGATGTGAAGAAGTAAACAGTGTAGGGAACAATACATGGGGGACGTCTTTAACCGTTTACAGAACAGCAACTGTTTGTTCAATGCCCATTAGGTGTCCAAGATGAGGTCGAGGAGCCACTGGGCAGGTTTCCAAGGAAGATGACATCATGGTGTATGGAGAAGTTGCCCCTTTCCATGTGGTCCCCAAAGTGCCCCTTTAGGTAGACAAGCTCCTTTCTGTTTGCTTTGAAGTGCTTTTGAACTTCTAGGAGCCCAGATATGTAGTCTTAAATAAAGAACAGTAGGGGTAGCCTTTTTTATTTGGGTTCTTTACCTGACCTCTGGCCTAAGCAGGCAGTATGTCTTTCGCATCTATCTCCACCTGACGTTGGGTGCTTCTGCAGAGCTCTGTGCACTGCCTCACTTCTTAATTCACTCTAGTTTCCCTTCCCATACTCCCCGGAGGGCTCTCATCTCCTTTCTTCTGATTCTCTTTCCGGGTTCCTTTTCTGTCCTAATTCTTAGTGACAAAACACTGCCCTCTGGTTGTCCAAACTGTCCCATCTTTAGTTTCGTACTCTTTCAAGGATGCTACTTGAGATGCGTACTTCCTAAGGACTCTCGTCTTCGCCTGATATTAACTCCCAAGATAAGCTATGACGTGAATGACTGATTCCCTTAATTGAGGAATGATTCTTTTAACAAAGAGAAGATTGTTGAGTCTCTCAATTGGTGGAATGCACTGTCGGGGTCAGAAATAACTCAAAATTTCCCAGAACTTTTTGGCCAAGATATCAATGGGTTTTGAGGCCTGTGAGTTCTGAGAGCTCTCATCTCTACTCTGTTAACTAGATGAGAGGGCAGATACCCTCTGGATTGATTTTTCTCTCTAGCATAATGGGCCTCTGTGCGGAGGGCTTGAGAGTCTCTTCTGTGTAATGTGCCGCGATTGCCGGTGCCTGATTTACAGCTTCAGCAGGACGATTGGGGGAGCTCAGAATCCTGCAACAGGGAAAGTGCACCAGAGATAATATGCAGACACAACAATCTTAAATATAGCTCACAGATCCAAGAGGAGCGATACGAGAAGCTTAATTTAGAAATATGGCCTGATTTTCCAGTCAAGAATTAATCCAATGTGAGTAAAATTGCGAAGAGCCCAGAAAAATCAGCATAGGTATTTAACTATATGTATGTACGGAGATTTTTATCCTGCCCCCGATCAAAAACAGTAGTTCTCTATTGACATAAATAAATCCTTTGTACGTGGATGAAACTCTTGCAGTCTTGGGGCTACCCAGTATTGGCTTTGGAGGTGTATTTGGGAATTTCAGAGGCAAAGCCTTTTCTCCCGGTCAGCTCTCCCATGCAATTTACATTTGATTCCACCAGGTGGTGGTAGAGAGTGACTGCAAGGTTGGACTGATCAGGCGCTACCATAAAAGCCTTCTGTTTAAGAAGAGCTTCCTTTTGACTAAAATGGGTAAAATCTTGAATAAGTAAACACCAAAAGAGAAGCATTATTTGGCAAAAGTATTCAAGAATAAGGAGCTCTGGTATTTCCAGCTCTGATTTGTCCACTTAATGGTAGTGACCTTAGATAGCTGCATCTCACTTTCCCTATTTATGGGTAAAATACTAGTTCTGGATCATATAACCTTTGAAGTTCTTGTCCTGAAACAAATATGTAAAATTGTAATCGTTAAAAAAGCAAAATTAAAAGAACGAACGAATTTAAGGCTTTTCACACAACAGGGAAGTCTACATTTTCTTAGCGACCATTAAGCTTACCTTCTAGCTGGGCTAAGGCCCATGAATTTGTGCATGTAGCGAGGGGAGGGGTGAATGAGGAGTGAGAGAGGGCCTCCCAGTTTCTCCTCCTTATCAATGACCTGGCTTAAGCAAGTCAGAAATGAGAAATCTTTTCTATATAGTTATGGAGCCTTTCCCCCTAGCCTTCTGTAGGAGCCTTCCTCCTACCTCCTAAAGCCCTCTTCTTAGGGTCTTTACAGCAACACTTAGCAACATTTCCTTTCAGTCTCTAGAGGCTTTAGAATCAACTCCAGCTTATCAGAAGCGGGTAAGGCAAGGTGTGGTCTGAGACTCCCTGGGGATCCCAAGATGTGTTTGGGACTCCGTGAGGTCAAAACTATTTTCACAAAATGTTATTTTTCTTTGTCTTTTTTGCCGTATTGACGTTTGCAGGAATGGTGTGAAAGTAACAGCAGGTGACCCTGCTGATACCTTAGTAGGAATTGAGACAGTGACGCCACGCTGTACCAGTACCGGCTTCAGACTCTCCTGCCACACGCTCGCAGTTTAAACAAACAAGAATGTCCCTCATGAAGCAGAAACAAAAATGTTAGTTATATTAAATCTCCACCCTTGAGTGCAGTCCTTACTGTGTGATCGATGGGAACACAGAAGTCACTTCTGCTGCCTTCCAAAGCTCAGTGGTTGTCTCGAGATGGGATTTGTGCAACAGTGTGAGTTACGAGCTACACTAGCTGCGTTTTTTCCTGAAGCACTATGTTTACCTGAAGGAACAATTCACAAACTATGATTATTCAGAATTGGGTATTTGGCAGCAACTTTATCAACAATCAATGGCATGAGCTTGTCACGTCAAGAATGTAACTGGCAGTATTTGTAGCTAATGACAAAATTTGAGCTTTCATGCAAAACTTAGAATTTTGGAAAATTTGTGTCTGCCACCATGACAACTTGGCTGTTCCTAGAGACTTTTCTGAAGAGTTTGGTAGTGGCATTGCCAAGTTTGATTTGGGGGATATTGTACAATTAAATGTGCCAACATTTGAGAAGTCTGCATAATTTTCTAAATAATTTTCTAGATAACAAATGCATAATGTCATAACATCATACATGAATAAAAGATTCATTCAATGTTTAAGATAGACCAATAAATTTCAATGTAACAGAGTATAAAAAGTTCATTGATTGATGTCATTGCATATTCACATGGCAACTTTAAGAAACTGACATTTGTTGAATTTTGGTGTAATACTGAAGAATATCCAGAATTACTTTAGGAGGCTATTTAAACACTCTTCCTTTTTTGGAATACGTATTTATGTGAGATCAGATTTTCTTTACAAGAACAATAGTATGTCACAATAGATTGAATGCAGAAGCCACTGTAAGTAACCAGTTGACTTCTATTAAGCTACATAGTAAAGATATATGTGAAAATGTATTATACTATTCTTACTATTTTTTTTTTTTTGCCTTGGAAAGTATGGCTATTTCTTCATGAAAATTTTATGTTACTAAATAACAAGTTTAATGTTGTTATTTTAAAATGAATTATTAAATATTTCCAGTTTTATTGGTTTTAATTTTTAACATGGTTAGCGTTGTTAGAGGTAGCCCATATAAACAAAAGCTCTTTGAGGTCACTGAGGAGGAAGGGCATCATAGGATACTGAGACCAAAGTGTTTGCAAACTGCTCATCTGTGGTGCCAGTAGACCAGGCCTAGGCATCTGTCTACTATGAAGTGGATTTTATGAAAGTTTTGTTTTTACAGTGTGCTAATGGCTGTGAAAATTTAGCAAATAACCCTCCCACATCTTCCACCAGTCAACCCCCTCTTGATACTTACATAACCGTCCTTTTACAGAAGGTGAGGCATCGCTGTAAAAATGGACAAATGGCTGTGATCCGTAGCATCCCTTGGCCACAGATCCAAGCGGAAGAAGACGGCTGTATTTTATGAAAAGCCAGGCAGGTGAAACAAGGTTGTGCAAGATCAAATTTCGTATGCATACCTAGTGGCAGATGAGAAGTTCAATGGCTCATCGTAAAGAGCTGACAGGAGCAATTGTTTCCAGGCAGAAAAAGAGAACTTGTTTCTGGGTATTTTTTTCAATGAGTCTGGCAACAGCTGGGCAATGATTTAAACCTCTTAGGATTCTGACTTAAAGCTTAAAAATACATTTGCATATGCCAGCATTAGAAATGGAATCTCAAACTGCTGCCAACGTAGACAACCAAAAGGAAATAGAGGTCTATAGTGTTCAAAAGCTAAGCCTTGGGAGGGTCTATTACTTGGCAGCTGTGTAAACAGAAGTAAACCCTTCGCTCCTCCTCTGTTAGTCCTGTCCAGAACCAAGTATCTAAGCCATCTCACGATGGAATGTGCCAAAGGGAAAATGTAGGCTGTGAGTCTCATTGGGTTCAAGAAATGCTGAAAATCTTTTTTTATGGCTGTGTGTGCGCATAAGAAGTGTGAAGGAAGGCGCCCGGGTAGCTCAGTTGGTTGAGTGACTGCCTTCTGCTCAGGCCGCGATCCTGGAGTCCCGGGATCGAGTCCCACATTGGGCTCCCTCTGATCCTCTCCCTTCTCATGTTCTCTCTCTCCCTCTCAGTCCCTCTCAGGTAAATAAATAAAATCTTAAAATAATAATAATAATAATAAGTGTGAAGGAGATGCTAGGTTAACTGGAAAGACAAGGAGAACTGGGAAAATGACTTCTGGGGGCACCAAGGGGTTCAGCCAGTTAAGCATAAGACTCTTGGTTTCGGCTGAGGTGTGTGATCTCATGGGTCATGAGATCGAATCCCGCATTGGGCTCTACACTCAGCGGCAATTTTGCTTGAAGATTCTCTCCCTCTGTCCCTACCCCCACTCAAATAAATAAATAAACAGATCTTTGAAAAAGTACCTATTTCATTTTTCTCTTCCTCAGTGTCCACGTTTCTCTCTCTCATGTCTTCCCCCTTCCTTCCTCTCCACAGCTTTTCCTCCATTGAGACTTAGGCCCATGAGGCATTTCTATGATGGAAGAGCAGGAGTGACCTTCCCTGCACTTAAGTTCATTAGAGAGCGAACCGTGTGTCCATATGCCTTTCCATCCTCTGGGGAAAGCTGGGCACATAGGGGAGGATGCTTACCTGGACAGCTAGATATGTAACTGCTATGTTCAACAGAAAAATTGAGAAGAGTTTTACTACTACTAGATTAAATGACTACATTTAATTAAAAAACATTTTTTTTTAAATTTGAGTAACATTTCTTTAACCACGTACCTTCCATTTTATAATCCATTACATTGAGAAGCGCCTTCTATTTGCTCGGAAGTGCCTTAGACTGTCTTGGAGCACAGACTGGGTGTTCTCATTCTGATTATATTGCTACTAAATCAAGTGCATGCTCTACCTTTAGTGTATTTCTCACTGTAATGCTTATTGAATGATGTCAGTGACTGTTGAATGAGAACTTTGGTTATTGAATGAGGATGGACTTAGCGATGGGGGAAAGAGTTGACAGGATTAAAAAAAAGGTAATAACAATAATAGTAGAAAAAGAAGAGGAGGAGGGAAAAAAAGGGAAGTAGAGAAGGGGGAGGAAGAAGAGGAGAAACAGCTTTCTGTTTCTAAATCTGAAGATCTAACTACTTGGATTCATTTGCCAGGCATCATTGTAAGCTTTTAACTTGCATTGATTCATTTACTTGGGTCAAATGGCCTTTTACTTGGATCAGAGATGGGCTGAAGCAAAAGTTATGAGAACTGAGACATTTGGTGGAGGTGAGTTATCATGAAGCAAGGGAATAAAGAGTAAACCAGGGTTAAGGGAACTGGGTTAGCTACAAATATTTTATGCCACAAACACGCTTCTATTTAGATTACTTTGAATTTCTCCATCTAATTTGTTGAACTACTCCTAATATTTCCACTGTAATCCATGATTTATATTTTGAATCAAAAGTAGAGATTTTCCCCAAATTGTATAGCTTGTCCTCATTAGTCTTGTGTTTGTTTATGAGACCTGTTTTCTAAAACAGTATAAACGTTAGATGTCGATGTTTTAATCTTGGACAATGTGATGTTACAAAGGAGTTGTTTTTCTTCTCTTGTTCAGTTCAGTCATCTTCCTATGTCCTTAAACCTTATTAAGCATTTGTTATTTCATTTTCCTCTCTGTGGTTTTTTGTTTTATTTTTTGCCATTTCCCTTAGAATATTAGTCTTTGTTATTGGTTTCTAAGAGATCATTTATGCCTGAGGATGTTAACCGTTTGTCATGCCTTGCAAATGAAGTACCATGGTTTCTTGCCAACATTTTAGTGTGATGTTTTACTTTTTGGTTGCACAGACGTTGTGTATTGAAATATAATAATGTTCTGCATTTAAAAAAAAAAAAAGGAAATCCGAAGTAGGGAAATGAAATTTGACCAAAAAAAAAAAAAAATTATAGGGGTTGAGGATTTGTGTATGGAGCTCAGAGGAATAGAGTAGCTGATTTGAACTTTTGGATCTCTCTGGTTGTGGTGGGACAGATAACCTGGGGGAAAAGAAAAGAAAGAAAAGTGGTGAAATGGAATTGCACACAGTGATAGAAGAGCTGGAGAATTTGCAGGAGACTGAGGGTTGCGATGCAGAGGTGGAAGGAGCTATGAAGCATGGGTTGGGTAAGAGAGTGTAGGCAAGGGGAATGTCACCAACGGAAAACGCCTTTGGAATATCGGACCCTGTGATGAGAAGGGCTGAGCAGACATCATAAAGGTGCATCATCTGACCTCGGAATGGATGTAGTTGCCGAGGCTGAGCTGTAATTGGCCCTAAGCCAGGACGGAGTTAAGCTGTAGTTGGCTGGTGGGTGGCAGACGGGCTTGATGATCAGACAGGGAGGAGACTCACATACACCCAGAGGTGGGTTTGATTTCTCTACTTGACCCCTTGCCAGCTTGAGATGAAAGAAGCCAGCTCTTGTGCGCATGAAGTAAGTGAGCAACAATTAGCAGCTGGCCGCTCTGGCTCTTATTTTCTTAAACTGAGAGCGTTGGGATTGCCTTTGCAATGACCTGCATTCGCCACAGGAAGCCCTATAACTCACGTCACCCGTGCTTTGCTCTGCAATTTGCCTTGCTTGATGTGCAGGGAGATTGAGTGAGTCAGAGCGGCAAGTCCCCCCTGGAAGGCCTGTGGAGCTCAGCGCTGACACTGCATTTCGTGTCCCTGTTGCAGCCATTTCCTACGTGTGAAGGCCCATTCATTGACCCTAATGTGGACTTTCCAAACCCCTTGCGAGGTGTTCTCTTGAGGTTTCTTATTCTCCTAGGTGTTGATGCGAAGTGTCTATTTTGAAGTAGATCCAAAAAATCTGTCAGTGAAAGGTACTCTCTAGCTGTCTTTTGCCACTGTGGCTCTACAGCTTCTAAAAAGTGAAGTGTGTTATTTGAAACATCACTACCTCATATTTTTTAAAAGTTCCCCTTGGTGTTTTTGTTGTTTATTTAAAAAATTTTGGCTCTGTGGCTGGTAACACCAACTGAAATGACCAACGTTCAGACACATTTATTAGTTGTAAGAAGAACTTTGCCTCTGCAGAAATGTATGGAAAATCTATATTATTTCCTACTCGTGAATGAAGTTTTACTACAAAACCATGACAAATATACGATGTTGTAATTACATGGTTTGTTCCTTCATGAGCATAGTGGATAGCTGGTGTTGTGACAGGCCTTTTTGGTGGACCAGAGGAAGGCCAATGAGTTTTCTCTGAGAAGTTTCCACTGGCTGAGGCTAGCACCAAATGACACACCTATGCTGTAGGTGTGATTGGACATTTCATGTCTGACATTTCTGACAGCCAAAAAAAAACCAGTCAAAAATGAAATGCAAATCTTCCCACAGGGGAAGAAAGAGAAGCTGTCACTTCTCAGGCGGCTTCTGGAATTAGGTTCTAATTTTCTCCTGCCGGGATTTTTACCCACTGGTGTTAAAAATTATTGGCAAATAATATTTTAGTGACCAACTTGACTTTTATCAGCTCCACGGTTTCTCTTGGAAAAAAAAAAAATCTGAAGATCTAAGTACTTGGATTCATCTTCTTCCGCGTCAGCCATCAACTGGAGCCGGACAGAACTGCCTCCTTCAGGCAGGTGCTTCCTCTAGGGCTGCCCTTCGTCCTGACTTTGCTTCTTCATGTGGTCTGCCCGGCTCCCGCAGGACCCAGAGTGTGTGACTCAGATTTCAACTTGGTAGGTGGATGACTCAGAACTCTGCGCCCCAGGTCCAGTTCCCATCCAGCTTCTCTTCCCATCTATAGTATTTTATCTATGTTTTCTTCCTGCCCAGAAACTCCGCTGACACCCAAATTACAGCCTGCTACACGTTGTTTCATGATTTCCTTCTTGCCTCCTCTTCCCAACTCCACTGTCATCCTCCTTGGCTCTTTCAAAGAGGAGTTGTTACTGAATCTTCCTCGTTGGCTTCCATACCCAAAGGCTACCAAGAGCTACTTCTTCCTTCTCCGTGCGCTTTCATCCGCCCACCCTCCCCCCACTCTGCCTCTCCCTCCGCCTGCCGCCATCCCAGTGCAGGTGCAGTCGCTCCAGACTGATGTTGGCACCAGCCTCCCAGCAGCTTGCCTTAGTTCCAGTTTCTGCTCCTGTCTGTTTCCCAGACAGGGACAAGAATAGGCATAAGCAAATTCCATCTTTATTTTGTCACTTTCCCATTCAGAAAGTTGCAGCGATTTCCCATCTCTCATGACGCCAAATGGAATTTACTTTTCTGTTTTCCCAAGGCTTCCCCTGTTGTCCCACATACCCATTCTTACCAACCAAAGTTTATATTTTTCTGGGCTTGGATTCATCCACGTCTCTTTGCTGGCTGGTTCCCATGCTATAGGTCTTAGCCTGTCTGTATCTTCCCTTCTTTGCTAGTTCCGACCTCCTGTGATATCCAGCCCATATTCTACCTCCTCCTCAAAGCATACTCTTGCTCATTCTAGTAGATCTTAATTACTCCTTTGCTTTGCATTCTGCCTAAACTTGTGCATTGGGGTCAGCAGAATGGATTGACTCTGCTGCCTTAGGTCTTGCATTATCCAAATTGCAAACAAGGCATTAATCAAAATACTGGTCCCCTTGGATTGTTCTGATTAAATGTGATAATAAGATAAAAACGCCTAGCACTTAGCAATCCATAAGCCAGTATCGCAGAGAACATCTCCAGCTGCACCACATGCCTACGAAGTTGAATTATGTAGTCCTTGAAGGAGACAATCTGGTTTTGCTCATCTTTGTACTCTGATGTCTTATAAAGTGCTGAACACGTATTAGTTATTCAATAATTTTTGTTGAAAAATGAAGATAGGATGTGATCATGAATTGATTACAAAGATTGATTATCGTGATTACTACTGGTGTATATCATAAGTCTTTGCCGTCACACTGTGAGTAGGAATATGTATAGTAGTTAGCACAGTATGTTTCTCAGCTGTGTGTGTTCCTTGGGAAGTGTGTCTTAGGGTGACTACAGGTTTTCAATTACCTACCTTCTAGAGGCAGTGGCAGGAAGTTTGAAGCATTTTTTGCTGTTTTGTATTCTTTGTTTTTTTTTTGCCTTTCATTGCTCTGTCATCTACTGAGGGATTCATTATATATTCATCATAGCTGCATATAAATAATATGGAAATTAATACTCATGACATTTACGGGTGTGTGTGTGTGTGTTTTCTTTATTTTAGGAATTTGGGTCAGAGAGGGTTTCTTCATTTCTCAGTGCTTCCCTTTTCTTAGTTTCCAATTCAGAGCACAAAAGAAACAAATATAATCATTGGCAATTTGGTGAGTCTTTTCCAAACTCATTTTACTTGCAAATATTTCTGGCACCCTCACCACCGGCTTCACCATCCCCATTAACGTTAAAATTAAATTTCATCCAGATAAATTCCCCAAGAACTTGCCATGGTGTTAGCTACTGTTTCCTGTGTTCATAAACATTTTTGGGCCGTGGAAAGTGCCAGGATAAGTATAATCACATTCAGTATGCAAATCAAGCTTTTATAGAAATAGGATTGTATTGGAGATGAAATTAATTGTGACAGTTCAGGAGGAATTTTACAGAAAAAGAAGATTAACACGTTAGGTCTTTAGCGGCTGTCTTCCCTGATGCATATAATGTTAGGCGAAATGAAATCTCTGTGCCCCGGCTCAGTGGAGACATGGTTATTGAGTCCATAGATATTTGAGCAGGACACATCTCTAAGGGTTCATGACAGCCTGTTTTCTTTTCTCAGTGTGGGGATGAATTGGTTCATTTTCATCTGAATTGGAAGTCATGGTGAAGGTGCTTTTTTGATTCTCTTGTTTTTTTTAATTTGTTAAGAAACTTGTACAGAAAATGTCTTGCTTATTCTGAGGTTGCTATGATTCTTATCACCAGCAGAGACTATACCATTGTATTGCTTCAAATATTTATAAACACATAAATTTTGGGAAGTATTTATGTAGCGTGAGACCTAATTTGTTTCTTTGATTCTTCGACATAGGCTAAGTAATACAACCTGCTATGGTCAAAAAGTCACATTTTCAAGCTTTTGAATGTTGTTTTTTGTTTTTGTTTTTTGTTTTTTTTTTTGCAGTGATAATACAGAAAAGTTATTTTTATGCATTCACATTTTTTTCTTTTCTTACAAGGAAACCAACATGTCTGACAAAAGTGACTTAAAAGCTGAGCTGGAGCGCAAAAACAGCGCTTAGCACAGATAAGAGAAGAAAAGAAACGGAAAGAAGAAGAAAGGAAAAAGAAAGAGGTAAATACTGGGTATTGGGGTATTCCAGCGAACAAGGAAAATCATTTGATTCTGAGGGGCTGGTCAAAAGGATACAAAAAATGCTCTACGTATCATGCTTAGCGAAATAAGTCAAGCGGAGAAAGACAACTATCATATGATCTCCCTGATATGAGGAAGTGGTGATGCAACATGGGGGCTTAAGTGGGTAGGAGAAGAATCAATGAAACAAGATGGGATTGGGAGGGAGACAAACCATAAGTGACTCTTAATCTCACAAAACAAACTGAGGGTTGCTGGGGGTCGGGGGTTGGGGGAAAGGGGGTGGGGTTATGGACATTGGGAGGGTATGTGCTTTGGTGAGTGCTGTGAAGTGTGTAAACCTGGCGATTCACAGACCTGTATCCCTGGGGATAAAAATATATGTTTATAAAAAATAAAAAATTTTAAAAAATGCTCTAGAAGAATCCTTTTGTGATTTTTGAATAAAATGAGTGGATATCTACATACTCAGATGCCCAAGGTCATTGTCACCTGCTATGTGCTGTTGGTCAACCATCACCCATGGGCCAGAGGTACCCAAGCCCAGGTTCACCCCAGACTTGAGTAGAACACTGGAAGTGGTCTGTGAAATCTCTACTGTTAGATATTTCTTAACCTTTCTGTAACTTGGTTTCTTATCCTTAAAATGGGAATAGTAATATATTTTTTGTGGGGTTTTGAGAATTAAAAGAGTTAATCTTTTAAAGCACTTAGTAGTACCCAGGTTCTGCTTAGTGTTTAATATGTGTTAGTTTTAAGAAAAAAAAAGTTTAAAAAAAAAAAAACTACCAGCAGAACATTTTAGGAGAAAAATACAAAAATAATGCCAGTGGATTTCCATGGCTTCCTAAGGGGTATGAGTTTTTCGGGGTAAAACAAGGATTGTAGCTCCGACAGAAAGAAAGCTGCATTTCCCTCCCTTGGCGAAAGGGTAGATAGGATCGTAATCGACTCTGCTCCATGGACAGAAAACTATGACATATTAAGGCTAGGAGAGATTTCAGAGACTTTCCACTGAAACCCTTCTTTATGTCAACAAAGCAACAGAAACCCAGGAATGAAATGTAGCTTTTCTGTCTTTCACACCCAGATTCCAGGGCTCTTGCTCCCCAATTCTGTGTGTTGCCCGCATATCATGTTTTCTTCTACTATCTCCATCCAACAGATGATTTATTTTTAATTCTCCAATTTGTCGTGGTCACGTGGAAATAGCCCACATCTTGGACAAAAACCAGACGCCAAAGGTAGTTTCGAATAGCTTTCTGAGAAGGAAACTTGATATAGTGTGATACACTTTGTGTGTTTAGAAACCAGAGCAGCTTCTGTACTCCAGAGTTCTTCTGTAAGGATAAAGAAAATGTGTTTTGATGCCTTCCAATCTAAATAAGTGCTGTTTCATACAATAAGGCTGGGAGACCAAGGTAACAGATTTATAACAATTATTTTTCAACAAAGTAAAACATAATTGCCATTGCGTTTTAGCCTTCTGGCATCTCGCATCTCTCTGTTCCATTACACTTTGATTGATGCCCTGGTTTATTTTGTCCTTGACAGTGCACATAACATTTTTCTCTTGGAGATCTTTGCTGTGATATATGCAGTCTTTGAGTGAGGGAGAGGTGAGAATTGACAAGGAATGGCTATTCATTTCCACGCAGAGCCAAAAAAAGCATTCGGTTATTATGCTTCCTTTCCTTCAAATGTCAACACTTACTATAGTTTTAAAGCACCTGTTATCCTTTACTAATAACCAGTTTCCTTTTAAACTGACATTCTAATATCCAACTTGAATTTCATAGAATTACTACAAAATGTGATGTGGTATGGGAAATCTGGCTCCAAATTATGCTGTCTGCTTCATCTTTGCTATTTTCCACATTTGGGAGGAAATTACAGGCAAACAAGACTGATCTAAACAGGCCACCCTTTTTGTTTCTGTACCAAGCAGCTTTGCCTGATGGAGATTGGGTCTGTTACACAACAGACGGAGCCCCGGGAGAGGGGCAGTGGCAGGTGGTGGGACGCGTGTTACACCTGACCTCTTCATATTCCTGGGTCTAGAATTAAAGTCACATAGTCTTAGTTTCTTCCTTTGCACAGGTTGAAGCCTGTGATACCCTAACTTTGCCTCAGGGACTCCTGTGCCATTCAGAGCCCTCATTTTTCATCTCAAAGTTTTTAATTCGAAAGATCCCAGTGGGGCCAGACTTTGGGCTTCACTGGGCTATACCAACTTTAAAGCCTGTCCTGGCCCTCAGCAACCTATTTCCCTCTGCAACAGATCTTTCCTTGATTCCGCCCAAGTACCTTCTGTGGGCTCTGATGGCTTGGTGTCTCTGAGCAGATGTTGCGGTAAGACAGAGGCAGTAAAACTCAGTGATTATGTGCAGAGGATTTGGGGTTAAATGTGGCTGGGAAACCTGGCTCTGCCCTTCACAGGATGGCCTAGAGGGAGTATGGGACTTTTCTGACCCTGCTTTCCCTTTTGTAGAATAGAGAAGGGATCAGTGCCTACCTCACAGAGTTCTGTGAGGAGGATATGAGAAACTCCTGGGGAGCAGGGAGAGGTACACAGGAACTGGTCAGTAAGAAATGGCTGATATTCCACTTCTGAGATTGACTACCAGAGTAGGAGAATGCCGCCCGTAACAGTTGGCTTCTTTGTTTATCGGGACCCTGCAGACGAGGCCATCTTCCAAAAAATGCCCCACTTTTTGGAGAGTCTTTTAATTCAAGGCTTCGGGTTTCCTGGAATTATAGCATTTTGCAGCTACAAGAAACCTGAAAATATTCTGATCTTTTTTTTTTTTTTTTTCAAATGAGGAAACTGGGCCCCAGAAGTCTAAATCTTAGAGGTAGTAGCCCCCACTTATTTCCAGGCTCAGCAAGGATCCCCTCTTCCAGCCCATGGTCCCAAAGAGAAAAAGAAGGGGTCATTCTTTCCTTTTCCTTTTTTTTTTTTTTTTAACCCTTTCTCCAGTTTGTAGCGATTATCGGGTCCTGGACAGACACAACCGCATTCTCTTTTCTCCCCCACCTCCTTTCTCCCTAAATCCACATTCTAAGCAGTCTCAACTACATACATGTCACCTGTGGGCCAGCCACACTGTCTCTTGATGGAGAGTTTATGAATATTCTCCTCTGCTTGTACCATTCTCCCGCTTCTCTCTATTGTCCTTCACATGGCTGTTAACTCCATGTCTCTCTGTTGTCCCCTCAAATGTTATAACCTCCAGAAAGCCTTCTCTGATACTTTTCTCCCCAGCCCCATGACTAGTTAGTCCTGCCCCTAGCCTTGACCTTATCAAACCATTTAGCACAGAGCATTGTATTTGCATCTTCACTTGTCTTTGTCTCCCAATAGACTTCAGGGTTCTGAGGACAGGGCTGGTGTTTTTCATTAAGTCAATGTCTAGTAAAGATTGGGCCACATAGTAGGACTTCAGTAAAGGATTACAGAGTGAGTGCATGAATGAACACAAACTAGAGAGCACAAGTCTGGGATGTGGCTCACAGACACCCTTTCCAAACATCTGGAATTTTTTCCTACAGGTATTATTGGAAATTTTGATCTTGAGTCTATGGGATGCTCCAGGCAGATGTCACTGATTCCTTTTTAAGTTTAAGATTTTCTAGTTTTTGTGGTGTTGGTAGAGAGTTACAAATAGCCTTCATCCAACAGGTTGGATTTTCTTAACTCTCGTTAGGCTTATATTTTAAATAAAGTAAATTTAGACTAGAAAGGGACAAAAATGCTTTTTAATGGTAATATGAGTGACTGTTTTTACCATGACTGAAAATTGGTGTGATTTAGGACCACCAAGGTTGATTATCTCCACAGAATCTAGAAAACTGTACATGTATAAAGTTACCACTCTGCTGCTTTGGATGTCAGCGGCTTTCTTGGTTGTGGTATTATGGAAGAAATCTGATTTTAAAATAAATAAAATGGCTACCATTTAAGATTCAGACCCAATTTCGGGAAAAATTGGCTTTAATGTCATGAGGTGTGCTTCAGGGGGCCACCCTGAAGTTCAGTCCTATCCTTGGCTTTCTGCTGAATCGCTGTAAGCTGGGATGGACGGAGGCTTCCTGGCCTGTCCTCACTTGTTCCTTTAATAACTATGGAGCCGTCTTTGAAAAACTGACTGACAATTCTCAGCTGACAAATTTTCTTTCTTTGATTTTCCTCTCTGGGTCTCAGCTGTAATTACTCTTCACAAACAGAAATATCATTTGCTGGGAAAGATACCTAGCACATTTTTTAATTGCTAGCACTGCAAAATCACTCCTATTGAGCCATTAAAATAGATTAGGATTCTGTCATAATTATATAGGGAAAATCTAAACTTTCATGACTAATGTACTTGGTATAGCTCACTGCCTTGGATGGAGTAACTATTTAGTTCAAGGTACAAATTGGTAACAGTTAGGAATTGCCTTAATTTCCAGTAAGCTCCAGTCTAATTGTGCATCTTTCGTGGTCACCTTTGAGTGCTGTTAGCTTCTGTTACATCTAGATGGACGTTAAACCTATTCATATTTGTTGTGATATTGCCTCTTTCCTGAAAGTAGAAGGCAGAGAATGAGTTATAGAGGCACCTAATAAGAAAAGGAAGGACATTTTGGAGGTGGAGTTCAGAGGTACAGTTTTTTAGCATATGCAACATGGTTATGCATGTTGACGTGTGAGTTACCCTCTTGCGCGTTTCTTGACTGCTTAATGATTAAAGTTAGAAAACATTAAAAAAAATTCTGTGCTTCTCTGCATAGGACATACATGACAGAAGTTAGAGATGATATGTTCTACGTTCATTGGGAAGGAAAGGACAAGGCAAATCTTGTTCTGTTCACTCTGTTTACGCTCCAGGAGAGCCTCTCAGTTTCATTAGCCCCAGAACTCTGTTGTCCTTCAGTAGGTTTTTGTTGAAAGAGTGAAGCAAGGTTAATGAATTTTTTTGTTGTTGCTAGGATATCCATATGGCTTTGTTAGGAGCACTGGGTCCCTGGAAGTTCAGGGTACTCCCTCTAGCAGCAGTGCTGACCCGAAGCTTGCTGACTGGTATGCAGTTGGCAGAAATTGGCCTGAAGGATATATAATTCGGAAATTCTATAGGTATAGAATAACAACGATCAAAGACAGGTATTAGTTCATTTATTCAGTACATTTTTACATGGAGCATCTAATGTGTCAGGCCGGGATCTAGAAGTGAGGATACATGGTGAGAGGAATGAAACATGGACTTGCCCTCCGTAAAGCGGGCAGTCCCGTTAGGGCTGAACTCCTCATTGTGAAGCCATCTTGTTTCCTATTGGCTTCCTAAGACGGATTTTGCTTATCTTAGTTTTTGCGTTTGTGTTTCAGTTGCCATGGTGACTCCCTTCCCTTGGATTTCTTCTGCCCATCTCTCACCTCTGTCATCTGTGAATTTTGGTTGGGATCCTCACCCCGCAAGGTCCTCTTCCTCATTGTAGCTCTCTCTTGGCCTCCGTTGTGCACATACACTTTGGAACTTGCTTCAGTATTTTCTGTGTTAACACCGGAAGATAATGTGAACTTTGCTGTCTTCACAGATGGAGATGAAACCACCATTTCAGAATTTTGGGTTCCGTGAGAGCTCTCCTTGCGAGCTCTCATTCGCACTCATCAGCCCCCATAATGGCAGTTTTCCCTCTAATGACAGAGAGACTTCAAAAATAGGAGAACCTTCTAAACCTGAGGCACATAATAACACAAGTGTCAAGCCCAGCAGTACGTGCAAAGATGAGTTATGTTTATGATCAGTGTGTAGGTTATCATCCGGGAGTAAAGTGAAACTTGCATAAACTTTTTCTACTTTAGATGCCACAATGTAAATTGTGCTTCGGGGCCTTGAAATGTACTCTGCACCCTTGAAGCAGATAATACGCTTGTTAGGGTACCTAACTCAGGGAGGAAGTTGTGTCTGGTAACTGGATAATAGGTTTTTGACAAGCTTTAAGACTGCTTCGCTTTTGTAAACTCACACAGATTTGTCCCTAGGTAGTTGCACATCAAATACGATGTTACCATGTTTCAGATGTGTGACAAATGCCTTGTTGTAGTAAGTAACTATGTTAGGAAAAAGAAAAAAGACCTGAACATTTAATGACCCCAGAAACCCACCACTATTGATGTCACTGTTCTATAAAAACCACAAAGGGGGGATAGTCTCTGTCTAAGAGAGGCTTACACAGGAGGTGTTTTTGTTTTGTTTTTTGTTTTTTTTGTTTTTGTTTTTGACAGGATTTGGGAAAGAAACTTCTAAATGATTTTTCGTTCTATATTTTTCTAAATGATAATTTTTTCCTTTGAGTTAATAGGTTTAATGGAAGCCTATGAAACTCAGAATTAAGTAATGCATATCAATATTGCTCACATGCCTTAATAAATACTGTAGTCTGGTTTATTTTAAAGCATGGCAAACTTAGATCGCTGATACAAAAAGTATATTTTACAGTTACAGATTCATAACCACTTTTATTTTTTAGCCAGAGCCCATTAATCCTTTGTTTGCATAATTCCAACATGGGGTGTGAATATTACAAACATACGCTCATCAAGAACTGATAGTATGTCTTCCCAGAAGGGACAGCGAGGTCAAAAAAAAGGAAAAAGAATTTTCTTAAAAATCCATATTCCAGTCAGAAATATTTAACCCTGATGGTTTCTTTTGAAACTGGGTGAGAGAAGCTTTCATACCATGTGACAGAGGCAGGGAAAAAAAAAACCTCCAACCAAAAGAGAAATTACCAGGTTGGCAATTATTAAATGGAGCAGTTACAGTGTTTTTTCATCCTTTATACACACGATTATGTCTATTTAGGGCTTTTGCTTGGTCTTCACGCCATGCATTTACCATTTTCAGTTTGAGCCAGGAAAAGCATACATTTAGTTCTGTTGTTAACTTTTCTTTCTGGCATCTACTCTATTCAGGCTGATATGCAGCAAAAGAAAGAACCTGTTCAGGACGACTCTGACCTGGATCGCAAACGCAGAGAGACAGAGGCTCTTTTGCAAAGCATTGGGATATCACCAGAGCCCCCTCTAGGTACTTAAGCAGTGCTACTGTTTTCTTAAATTTGCCTTGCATGGGCTATACCATGTCCAGCGTTTACTATTCTTTTATGTCTCTTTTATTTTTATTTTAAAGGAGATTCTGTGGCTTACAGTTCAGGTGTATTTATTTTTTGAATTGAGGGGGCTGGAAGGAGATGGGGGTACAGACTGTAGAGTTGGTAGCAATTTGCTGCTTGTTGACTGATTATGTGGGGTCAACCTTCTCTACTGCGGACGAGTAGATTATTTTATACTTGTTAGATGAGTTGCCACATGGTAAATACAAGAAATCATGGAGTTTTTTTACTTAAATTTTTCTTCATTTTCCTCACTGAATCCCAGTGTCTCTCTGCCAACCTAAATACTGTGAATCTGGTTATGAATTTCATAACCACCACAGGCATAGAGGGATGCCATGATGAAAATAGAAAGCTCAGTGGGAAATGTGAAGGAAAACTGAAAATAGGGACAGATTAGCAGCTACTTAACAAGTTTAAATTTGTTCGACTCTATTGTAGATCGTGGTTTCACTGCTAATTGGCATTCCCCCTGCAACTCCCCTCCTCCGCCAACTCATTCGTTCGTAGTTAATTGTCCATGATCTCGTTTTTTGTCAGTAGGGTTTGGATATTGAACTATTTGTTTCATTTGTGTTAAAGGTAAACCTCTACGTGATGTGTTTATTCTGTCACTTAACTATGTATCTTTCATGTGATAATTTATTTATTTTTTTTTATCCATTTGCTTTCCATACATTTCAGGGTAATCATAGGGTGTCTGTAAAACTACACGATGCCCAATATAGTTAAAAAAAAAAAAAAAAGAAGGAAAGAAACTTTAAAAATAATGTATATTTAAAAAGGTAGTATCAAGTCTCCATTTCAAAATGTTTCATTTTCTTTGAATCCCATCATTGGCTTTTATATTAAAATAAGTTTTCATTTATTTCCATAGTTACTTAAATGAGGAATAAAAGTTATCCCATGTATGACAAAATGACAAGTATTTTATAAATGTAAATTTATTAAGCCTATGAATTATTTAGTATTGGTGCATATAATCTAATATACACACATAAACCTAAACCACCATAAAAAAGCATTTTATACAGAACCTCAGTTTGTATTAGGTAAAATCCTGTGTCTCACAATAGTAGAAGAAGCCCCTATAAGATGTTGATTAATCTGTTTGGCTTCTTTATGGTCTAGAAGATGTAACCTGTGGGATGTTTGACTGATGGGCCTTCTTTGAAGAGCTGATAGACTTTTTAGTACTTATTTGACCTGTGGCATAATTTAGACGCTTTACAATAATCCTTTATAGTTTTGCCTCAAAAAGGCTTTTGAGATTCTGTTGCAGTGTGAGCACTGGTCAGACACCATAGTGATATGTCCTGCTTTCCTCTCTCCTATGTAATGCCACCAATTAAACTCTCAGGACAAAACAGTTACATATTTCTAAACCATGACCACCATGACCGAATTCTGAGCTACCCCTGCATTCGTGCCAGGGCACCTGGCAGGAGTAGAGCCCATTTTCAGTTTTCATCCATCTCTCCAACTTACCCTCTGGCTTCCTGCAGCGGGTAATCAGCGAATTAATTGTGGGACCACATGAAATTCCTAGTTTCTTGACAGATCCGCCATTGTGTTACAGGATTTGAACAAAATAGTTAAGCCCTTTAGTCTATTAAATAAATAAAAGGAAATTGCACATGATTGAAACCAAATGGGAGTCCACACTTCTGTACTGAAGTTCCTCTCTGCCCATATGGCTTCTTTGGCATGTGGGTATTGAGAGCCCATTGAATTCATCTGGCCTGGAGCCATCTTGGCTATTTGGTGCAGCTTCTATCAGAAGGACATTTGGCTTGTACCTGAAGAATGGAGAAAAGGAAAATACATTTGCATTTCCTGTAGCTTTTTTTCTTTTCCATCCTGGCTCTCACACGGTCAGCTTGCACTGACCTCCCTCTTTGAGCTTCTCTCCTGTCTTCAGAAAGACAGTTGACTTCTGTGCCTGCGGCTGTGCCTTCCAGGGCTGCCAGAGGCAAAGGAAAACAAGTTCCCCAGCCCAGTAAACAATACAATGGGATGAAACTATTAATTAAATGTAAAAATAAAGCAGCCTGGCATTTCCCTTTGTTTTGAAAGAGATTTTTAAATTGCCAGGTTCCCCGTTTAGCCTTCCTGTATCTGTCACTTAGTCTCTCAGAGCCAGTGCAGTTTGCGTTCCGTAGAGAATGGACTGCCCTCCAATGTAGACATGCAACAGTCTTGATTGACTCTCCCTGGCCATTTAAAATTAGTCAGAATTACTTATTTCATAATCTTTCAAAGTTTTATAGACACCCATTTTACTTTATAACAGGTCACATCTATGCTAACAAAATTAAGTGGAGAATTGGAATTATCCGGATAGTTCACTCTAGAAAGATATTTGACTTGAAATATCTGGGTAGCTGTTTTGATTCTCCATTTCACTTTGTTAAGGTGGACATGGCCTTAGAATCCCAAAGTTAATTTTATCTAAATTCATTTCAAATTTGAAGTTCCAAAATATGAAAAATTCACTTGACTTTCTAACTTTTCTTTCCTTTTTTTTTTTTTTCCCCCTTTATCCCATCTTAATCTCTCCTGGCCATACAACCATTTTAATTTGGGCCCATTTGTTTTTATCTGTCTGACACTGCTCTTCCCCAGTGCAGTCGCTGCATTTTTTAACATGGGATACCTGTTATTTTCATTATTTAGTCCCAACCCCTATGTCTCCCTCCTCGAAATCAGTGAGCACTCCTAGTGAAGCTGGAAGCCAAGACTCAGGAGACCTGGGACCACTAACAAGGTA
The DNA here is from genome assembly GCF_011764305.1 of Mustela putorius furo. Taxonomy (NCBI): domain Eukaryota; kingdom Metazoa; phylum Chordata; class Mammalia; order Carnivora; family Mustelidae; genus Mustela; species Mustela putorius. The sequence goes on from NW_025421998.1 coordinate 38,575,844, forward strand.
AGAACTGTCCCTTTACAAAGGCCACAGTGGATGTCAATAATATTAGAAAAGAGAGAACTAAGAAAACCAGTGCCACTCTGTGGTATGCTGTTAAATGTCCATGAATACCCTCCCGCTTTATGTTTAAGTTGATGGTGGCTTGCATTTTAGTGGTATAGAAAAGATTTTGAACGGTAGAAATGATAATCTTAGATGTTTCTATGAATGGGCTAATTCAACACCATGTGTCTTGTTTGACAAACACAAACACATCCATTAGCTTCAGCTTAAAAAAAGAAAGAGAAGGACCAAAGGCAAATGGAATATATATCCAGCTTCTCATTATTCTACTTTGGTTTTGGTTTCCATGGGAATTTTTGTGAAGTGAACACTGAGATGCTCTAACCCTAAATTTAATTTTTTAAGCATGTGGTTTATTGGCTTAATAGAGTTGACTAATTTGAGAACTTGGTCCCCAGAGTGTTTTTATTATCGTTACTAAATTTTATGATCGTCAGCACTGACTGTTCTGTTTTGTGAGTCAACTGCCAAATTTTTATTACACTGTGTATACTCAAAGCATTATGAAACTTCTGAAAATGGACCTATAGATGTTTTCTAATTTGACCACTGAAGGCGTATCCAAAGTTAAAGATGTGAAGAGGGAAAAGAGAAGTCTCATTAATATGCGTAGAGTCATGCTAACTTCCTTAATCCAGTGGCCTTCGATAAGATGGCCACATCCTGGGGCACATAGACAGGTGATATAAACAGGCAGGGTGGGGGTTCTGTGGCAACTGGTCACGAAATGCCCTTTTATAAAGGCCAGATGGTGTCCTCACAGCTCAGGCTGGTTGAGCTCATGTAGGAATATGGACCCAATTTTTCTACATCTTTCAGTTTTTCTTGAGAAGCTAAAAATTCAAGTTTTTATCCAATAGTCTCCTAAATGTTAAATGTTAATGGCTTTGTTAAAGTAGCTGTGGGCCAGATTTCACCTGTGGGCTGGCAATTTGTGAACTCTGTCTTTGACTCTTAATTTTTAAAAAATTATGAAATACTTTACTAAAATTTCAAATGAAAGAAGAAAGAATCATCTGCTATACTACTGTTCTAACAAATCAGCCTTTGCCTTGTCTATATACCTTTCAATCCTTGTGCACCTGTGTACATTTCTTGCTACCATGTGTGTTCCTGGATGCAAGGTATAAAATTTTGAATTTTTCTTTTTCCATTTAACACATTATCATAAGCATTACCTGTTGAAAGTGCATTGTGTCCCTATAGGCCTAGGAAATTTTGGTAGAGATAAAGGAGGGAATTCAGAATAGTCTAGTAGTAGCCTGAATTATAGGGTTTTAGTGTGTGTTTGTGTGTATGTGTGTGTGTGCTTCTTTTTTTCTTTCTGAAACCAACATGTAGATAAGACTGGCATTGTCTCACCGTATCTGTCTATTGGCATGTTTCAGAATCGAGTGTTTTATTTTAATAGGGCATTTGGAAACCAGTGGACACTGCTTTCAGTGTGGGGAGAATGGAAGTAGAGGTTTTCATGGGCACCAGGCTGGTTTATTTTAGCAGATCGCCTTTCCGATTTGAGGGCAGCACATGTCTTCTCTCGTCTTTTGGTTTGAACACTTCAAAAGGTCTTTGAGGGGAGGAAAAAAAGTAACAATAACACAGTTATATAAGATCTAACATTTGTACAAGAGTTGGCACTATATAATTACATTCCTTAGGGGGTCCACTGGCCTATCATTAAGTTAATATATTTGCCTACTTCTATACAATGCTGGTGTGGTGTCATTAACACTTCACTTCAAGGAGTGCAGTTGGCAGCATTAAAGTCCATTACTGACTTCACACTTGGTGAGCTCTTTTGAAAACTTTCTAGAGAAAGTTGACCTATGCTGTTAGTGCTCTGGGGACAACAGCAAATATTTCTTCTCCAAAACAGCACTCTTCTTTGCCCACGTATATGCCTTTTTTTTTTTTTTTTTTTTTTTTTTTTTTTTGGTAACTTAGTGAATCACTTTGGAAGAGGTGAATCACAAATCCCAATGAACTTGAATTCTTGATAGGAACATTCTGGCAAGGATGGTCAATAAGACGTGAATGAACAAATCCCTTGCTGAGCGTGGGTTTCATAGGAATGCAAGAAAAACGGCATTGGGGAAATGATGATTCTCAGAAAAACTGAACACAAATTTTGCCTCAGGAGAAGATATTAGGACTAGCTAAGTAAACCCTGCCCTTATTTTGGACTAAGGAAAATTCCATGTAAATTCATGTTTTTGTTTCCATAAATAGATAGGAGAGTTAAATTTCAGAAGAACATTATACTTCAGTTTTTAAAATTCCAGTTGGAACATATTTTTCTGTAGAAGAAACATCTTTGAAAACAATTACTATTAACCTTAACACTTCATAAAACATAGGACTGGGAAAAGAGCTTGCTAAATCCTAAGAGTACAATTCTGTAGTCACAAATTTGCTGAAGTGTGTGGAATTTGGGCTCTTTGAAAAGTGGAAAATCTTTCAGAAGATAACTCAGAAATCAAATGAACACATCTGGTCCTACGAAAAGGTGCACATATATTCTGTCATCCATGTGCCAGAATCTCAAACCAAAACTGAAATTTTCTCTACAGAGCCAAAACTGACAAACAGTTCTTATGCAACCCCCTAATTTGCAAACTGGCACACTCTATATGCCCTGTTATACTAAAAAGGTTAAAACAGGGTTTTAACAAAATCAAGTATAAAGAAAATTCCTTTTATTGATTTTTAAGATCAGTTGAGTTAATGTTTTAAAATCTAATAGAAGGTAGAAATATATAATCATTTTTCAATTATACTAGTGTAATTTAATTTTAAAGGGTTAGTTTGTTTTGCAGTTTCTGCTTCTGTTGCCGTCACCTGCTTCTCATTTACAATTTACATTTGTGGAATTTTTCTTTCTCTTAATTTTGGTAGAAGCAATTAATCATTGCTCAGTTAATGATACTGGGCAAAGAACAAGCTCTTAGAAATTAAAAAAAATCAATTTTATTAATAAAACATTTGAAAGCCTAGTTTTACTTACAGATTTTAAAATCCTGAATATACTATGTACAACTGAAATCCAACACAATATTAAGAAGGTATTACACGGGGCTGCCTGGGTGGCTCAGTGGGTTAAGTCTCTACCTTCAGCTCAGGTCATGATCTCAGGGTCCTGGGATCGAGTCCCACATAGGGCTCTCTGCTAGGCAGGGAGCCTGCTCCCTTCTCCCTATCTCTCTCTCAATCTCTCTCTGCTAAAAAAAAAAAGAAGGTATTATGCTATGATTAACTAGTATTGATTAAAAACTTCAAGGATATTTTGTTTTGTTTTTTAAAGATTGATTCTATTTATTTATTTGAAGATTTGATTTATTTATTTGACAGACAACACAAGTAGGCAGAGAAGCAGGCAGAGAGAAAGGAGGAAGCAGGCTCCCTGCTGAGCAGAGAGATCCATGTGGGGCTCAATCCCAGGACCCTGGGATCATGACCTGAGTCGAAGGCAGAGGCTTAACCCACTAAGCCACCCAGGTGCCCCCCAAAATTCAAGGATATTTTAGTATAAGAAAACATGTTGTTGTAATTCAGCATATAGAAAAGGTCCAATAAGAAAAAAGTGATCATGGTCGGATATAGTTTAATGATACTTGTGAAATTAAAACACCTATTGTCATATTTTAAAACTTTTAAAAATATGAAGAATAAAAATATTTTTTATCAAAATGATTAGAATATTAATCAGAGACCAATAGCCTATATCTTTTATACACAAGGGTGAAGCATTTATTACTATATAGCCCTTAAAGTTGACTTATGTTTAGTTGAATATATGTCTTTCTTCTGCAGGAAATGGCAGGTTCCTTGAAGTCAGGAAGTGATATTTGAGGTTGTATCCATATAGTGAGTTTTTGATAAATGTGGGTTGAATGAATCAACTATTATCCTAATTTTTACAGATGAGGACACTGAGACACAGAGGAAACAAGTAATTTTTAAAATTCACACAGTGCTAGGTTTTAACCCAGACAGACTGATAGAAATTTTCACAATCTATACCACTACCCCACATGATGTCTGACAACAATGGATATAAGTGATGTATACATGACTGACCCTGAAAGATATTATTAGGACTAAATAAATTAATATCTGTAAAGCACTTAGGAAAGAGTCTGTTGTATGTGAGTTTTAGTTCTTATTGTTGGTTTCTTCTTTCTTGTAATTTATTAGTCACACTTTTCCAATGGAAAGAGATCTTTCTAGATTCTCTCATAAAACATGTGTTCATTTTCAAATTTGATGATGCTGTATGTTCATCCAAGTAAGCATGTGAAAACATTGAACATGACAAGGCCAAAGACAGATTGTGGTCTGTGTCCCTGGAGACCCCTTTCTGGGTTACCCAACTCTTAATGCCTAACCTTTATATATTCCACCAGAAATGATTATCTAGGTAATAATAATCGTTCGCCCACATTTATTCTTCTCCTTCCCATGAATTGCTCATGGAGGGCTTTGCACTAGGGCCCTTCTTATGTTTAGTCAAGATTCCTTAGTGTTCTCAATAATACAGCTAAACTGAAGGCCATACTAGCCTGTACAAATCTAGGAAAGTATGTCGACCTTGTCAAGATCACCAGGCCACCAGTGTGGAGGCAACACCCTATCGCAAACCTGACTCAAGGAAGAAAATTTTCCAAGTGATTTAAAAAATAAAGCATGTGTTAATTTGATAACATATTATATAATCTACGATTACAATAGGAGCACATATCTTGCAATATCTTTAACAAAATAGTCAGAAGGGGAAGTTGCTGATGTCTGTCTGTGGTGAGAAGTAGCATGGCGGATGAGGATAGTAACAGAATTAATTTCTATCTTCTTTTTTGGCCATCTGGTCTTGACGCTTCATTAAGATCTACTTTCCAAACAATTGGGATATTCAAGTCCCCCCCCCCACATTTTATTTTTAATAATCTCTTATTATTATGGAAACAACATCAGTGCCTTTTATACCATTAGAACATATGGACAGGCCAAAACTAGAGAAAATTTTTTTTTTAAGATTTTATTTATTTATTTGAAAGACAGAGATTACAAGTAGGCAGAGAGGTAGGCAGAGAGAGAGGAGGAAGCAGGGTCCCTGCTGAACAGAGAGCCCAATGTGGGGCTCGATCCCAGGACTCTTAGATCACAACCTGAGCCAAAGGCAGAGGCTTTAACCCACTGAGCCACCCAGGCGCTCCAGCGGTTAGCACTCTTAACACCTTAGTGTGTATTCCTTCGCACAGTGTATATGTCAGTGTGTATATGGTAAATCATGTCATTGTATGAACTGTTGAATTTGCTTTTCTAATCAAATGCCCCTCTTCCCATTTCCATATGTTCTCATCTTATGTAATGTCTGTATTATTTTCAGCTTTCCCCAAGTGCCCCCCACATAATCTTATTGTATTTAAAATAGATTCCCGTCCTCTCAGAGATCAGTATCTATTAACCAGAACTCTTACATGCATAGATTTGCTTTAGGGAGGTAAGGCCCCTCCCAAGGGATCCTCAGGGCAGAACAAATGTCTTCTGAAGCACTTCACAGGGGAACAAAGGTACCAAGGTCATTCACACTTTCCGCCTCCTGTGCACTTGAGATTAGAACTCGGAACCAAGGAGCAGATGCCTGCAGACCCTGTGCTGTTCAATTTAAACATTAGGCTTCTATATAGTAAATATTATGTTTCATGTTGATAGGATACTTTGGTAAAATTTAAATATTTGATAAACTCTGTCCCCGATCTACCTTCTAGTGAATGTAAATAAGGAAACGAGACTAATATGTTTGTAGTCAAGCTCTGTGGGCAGCACATGGTTATCACTTTCTTTTCTCCATGATTTCAAGAGAGGAAGATGTGCTGAGAAGCAACACCACCTTATTGCCCAACAGAAAATCCTCAGGACTTTCATTTGTATCCACATTTGGATTTCATAGGATTCTCTAGCACTCCATAAGCCTCAAAGGACTTTTGATCCTTTTTTGGTGAAAACATCACCATCTTCTAAGGGGCTCCGATGAATCAGAGGCTAAAGGGAAGAATCTAAGGTTTGGGTAAAGGTGAAAAAGTACAATAAAATAATGTAAAACCTTGGAGGACATTTAATAAGCCTATAAAATCTTTATATACACTTTTTTAAAAAAAAACCTGTCATTATGTAAAGAGAAGTTGATAAATTGCCACTAGTTTAATTGACTTCAGGAGGGCAGATATTACCGATTACAAAACTTGTTAAAAGTCAGTCTCCTTGGAAATTAGAATAAAAGACACACTATAGGATTTTCTGCTTCTGTAGCTCATTAGCTGGTTGAACATTTTTGATCTCTTACTCCTCTGTCTTCAGGAGAGCACTCGGTAAAAGCATCCACATATGATTACAGGATCCAGTAAACGAGGGGCTGCTGAGCTTTCTTGTTGAGAGACTGTTTGCTTGACAGCAGATCCTCTGGGAAAGATCTGGGGAAAACATGTCCTTCCTCCATGGTGGGAAATCTTAGATTTCGCTTTGGCTCCATCTCAGATGGGGTCCATGCACAGCCCACTGTGGCTGGTGGCGGAGTTCCACATTAGGACTCGGATATTAGCCAACAGAATGAAGATTCCCACACAGTATACCAAGAAAAAAAAATGTTGAAGAACCCAATAGAAGTATGTATTGCACTATTCTAGTTTTATTTCTGACATCAGAAGATCTTATCATCATCACTGTCGTCCTAAGTAAGGAAATAATTGAAGTTGGGAAGTAAAACATTAGCTCATTTCAGTGCCATCCTTAATTAACTGACAACATGTAAATGACAGTGACAGATTGAGTGATATGACAGATTTTTAAATGTTCTTATTATTCAGCGGATTACCTTTGGAAACAGCACTTAGAAACATAGTTGTTTGGGGGTAACCCCAACTGGAGACTTTCTTTCTATTTGGCACTCTGCTCACACAGGTCCAGACCATTTTCTGTATCTGATTAGTGCCTTCTGACTTCTTTGACAGAGAAGCCTCCTGTTAAAAGCATTCAGACACCCTGGGATTTGGGGAAGTTTGGTGCTCTGCCCTCGCGCTGTCTCTCCCACCTCAGAGGAAAGAATGGGAAGAGCTGCGTTTCAGGGCAGTTGCTTCAAGGATGAAATAAAGTTGCTGAGTTCATTTGGTAGCAAAGATCGCTGGACTTCTTTTTAGTCTCCGCACAAATCTCCGCTTGGGAGAGATGAAGGATTTGAGGCCAGACATGCCCCGATTTATTCTTTCATTTTCTAGTAAAATGAAAGTAAAAACTATTTCTTTAGGAATCAGCTTGCCTCCTTCAGCCTTCACGCCCGTCAGCAGAAGTGGCAAGTAAAGAACATTCCTTTGTTTCTTCTTTTATCCACTCACTCACTAAATAGATGAGGATTTATTGTGTGAAAGATATAGTAAATGTTAGACCTGCAAGGAATATAAAGATAAGGAATTCTTCTCACTTCTAAAGAACGTGCTTCCAGCAAATTGACAGATTTAATTTGAAGCCATCTAAGGAAATGTTGCTAACTAATTACAGCTCTCAAATATTTGTACTTGGAGAGATGGGCAATAATGTCATAAACCATTATTCCCAAATCATCTGTAATTAATTTGTAGTATATTCACTTGGGACAAGTGGTTCTGGTTCATTCCTACCCTACATAGAGTCTTGACACATATTTGGTACTCGATAAATATTTATTAATTTGCGTGTCTGTGCATGTGCGAGCACATGTGCGTGTGGTGCACAGCTTACAGAACACTGGGTGTGATGGGTGCAGGTTGAGTTAGAGGGATGAGGACAGAGGAGGTAGAGCAGCATAGCTCACGATTCATGGCCCAGTTGTCCGAAGGTGGACGTTGCTGAAGGGGAATTCCCAACAGTGGTTATAGGACTGAGCTATAAGGCAGGGACTTTGTCACAGAACCAAGGCAGAAATCCAGTCCTTGGACTCAGGGCAAAAAGTCAGATTGGGTGCAACACACTGTTGGCTTGATGTTGAGGTCCTTGGGCTTTATGACAGTGCTCATTACTTCCTGTAGGTCATCCTCAGATTTGGTCTTCCATCCAGGTTTTGGACTGTAGATGAGCATAGAGAACTGCAAAATAAGAGGCCCAAGTATATCTATATTCCTGTCCCAGAGAGAGACAAGTTATTTCTGAATGAGGTTATTGAGGACAAATACATCTTGAGAGCATGATATTTGAGCTAGACCTTAATGAATGCATATACTTTGGGCAAGTGGATCTGGGAGAAAGAGCATTCCAGATGATGGGAAAAGTGTCCACAGAAGGAAAGGCTGGGAGAGTGTGGGAGGCAGAATGCATGTGAAGGAGCCAGTGGGAAAAGAGCTAAGTCTGAGAGGAGGATGGCCTTTGTGATAATTGCCATCCCTGGCTCCCACACCGAGTGGCTGTGTACTGAATTCATGGGGTAACTCATTACAAACACAGGTACCTAACCACAGGTCTAGGTGAGGTCTGGGACACTACTTTTTTTTTTTTAAGATTTTATTTATTTATTTGAGAGAGAGACAGTGAGAGAGAGCATGAGCGAGGAGAAGGTCAGAGGGAGAAGCAGACTCCCCATGGAGCTGGGAGCCCGATGTGGGACTCGATCCCAGAACTCTGGGACCATGACCTGAGCTGAAGGCAGTCGTCCAACCAACTGAGCCACCCAGGCGTCCCATGGGACACTACTTTTATAATGCTTTCAAGGTGTAAGGACTAGTGGGCAACGATTGGTCTGACGTAAAGGCCTGAAGGTCTAATCTAAGGTTGCAGGGTGGAAAAGGAAACAAAGGAGGGGATGAGAAGGGTAAGATGGCTCTGGCGTGCAGATGGGTATGTCCAAAAGGCATGTGAAAAAGTGGACTTGGAACCCAGTGGTGATAAGGACTTTGTGGTTATTTTGGGCAGAAAATGGAGAGACAGCTGTGGAGTAACCGGGGTTAGAGTACAGAGATGAGGGAAGGGGTGACCCTGATTGGGAAGTGCGTAGCTTTCTGGGGATGGAAGGAATAGGGTCATACCAAAGCTGGCCATGGACTTTAATGATGTAGAGGCTGTCACCATCACATCATCATCCTCATCACCATCGTCACCTTCATTTTTGTTATTATTATTGCTTGTGATGCTTTGTTTCCATAGGTTGAGTTTCTGGAAGTAAAACCAGTCCAGTACAGGAACAATTCTATGTTAATGGTTCTTGCTGTCCACTGGTGTACTGCAAATTTCGAAAGAACTATACTGATTTTAAATGCCTCCAGCAGTGTATGTGAGTGGAGTGTTAGCGTGACAAATGACAGAATTCTTAACTCATGCCTTCCAAATATTTTTCAAACGTTACTTTCTTATAACCAAAGAAAAGGTCAAGGCAAAGACACTCTTCAGGCAAGAATTTCAAAGCTTTCTACTCAGAGGTTTAATAAAGATGGAAAGAATGGAAACTAGCAACTTACTAGTTGGTCAGAGCTGAAGAGGGAGAAGTTAAACACTCATCAGTGAGCAGGGTATAAGTAACACAGACTTCATGTGTTCCACTCCTAAGTTATATATATTCTGAACAAATGGCCAGGGATTATTGTTATTTTGGATTGGTTTTGAATATTTACTTCTGTCTAATAAAGTGAAACTGAGCAAAAAAGCTGAACCAAGGGAGGGAGAATTTTGTAAGAAATTAGTGATGAATTGGTAGAACGTTTGAAATATAAAGTTTGGTTAGTCTCTGACTAGGTCAATGCTAACTTCAAGAATTTTGATGTTTTGTCTATTTTTTTTAAAGTAACAAAAACCATGTTGTCTCCCAAATTATAAACTAAATATTACATGTTAGGCCTTTCTAGATGAGATGCTGAGGGCTACATTGGCTGGTATATTTAGGGTCACATTAGTGAATGGGTATTTTCCATGGTGTGGGAAGCTTCTGTAGCTAGTATTTTGAAACAAGGCTGGGAACCGTCCAGAAATGCCAGTCCAGCTATGGGACCATACAACCATGACAAGGCTCCTTAGTCCAGAATAGATGGAGAATTACTGGGTGCTGTTTCCCGTGCAAGATCAGAAATCGTACCTTAGATTGTCAGAGAGTTAACCTAAGAAATAACCTAAAACTGATGAGTACAGACAAATGCAGCACTTAAAAATAAGCAAATAACACCAGGATGATTTTCCATGTAGGGACAGCAGACAAAATCTAACTGATGTACTTAAACGAAGATGGTGTCAATCAGAAAGTGTTTAGTTGGGCATCCCAGTAACGGGATAGGGGTAGGGGAGACTGATAATATGGGGCTACGTCTGGTCCTGTGGAAGGAGGTGGACATGTTCGGCGGTAGGGCAAGGACAAGCTGTAGGAGTAAAACATTCAGATGCACTTTCTCCAATCCCAAAGACCCAGCTGGTCTTCGGGCTTCCCAGGAACTGGCCCTTCAAGGACAGAAGGCTTTATCGGTTGTGTATAAGTGTTCCCCCTGGCAGTTACTGTTTTCATGATAAGTTGGTAAGTCGACATCTAAAACATAGCAGACTCTTAATTAGACCCAGGAAATCAACTCAGCGGCTGAAGTCCAACAAACCAGGCCTGGATGAAAATGAGTTTATGTCCAGATCCTCACCCCAGCCTTCCAAAACCAGGTTACATGAATCTCTGATCTTTTCAGAGGGAGGGGCTTTCCCTGCTCTGGCTTCCAGGGATGATCCAAGTACAGTCCAGGGCCTGGCTGGCGGGCACAGAGTACACATTCATTGAAAGGAAATGATAGCTATCATTATTAATCGTTCTTATGGCATTTGTTTATTTTTTTTTCAGCTAACATTTATTGAAACTTTAAACTGTGCCAGGCCCTGGGCAAGTAATGACAACTATTTCCTTTTTTTTGTATTGGTTATCCCCATATCATTACGTATAAATATTCATACGTCTCATTACTTCACTAAAATGTAACATTCTTAAGTGCCCACTTGGTGTACTGCTTTCCCAGAGCACACCTGTATATGTTTTACTTTCTTCTGTGTTCTGCTAAATTATTTATACATATTTTTATCTCTTCATAAGAGTTGTAGTTTCCTTAGAATTCTTTTCATCCTCTATCACAGTATTTTACCTATGAGGTCTTTAATAGATATTTATTGAATAAGTAAATGAATGCCCTTATCAAAAATATTCTCTCCCTGCATGCACTGATTGGTCCATTCCAGAAATGACTGAAAATGAGAACTGATTACTATGGTAAATAGGGTGATTTCTATATGATAATTTGTGGGAATATGTTATGTTCACTTATGTTTATTTACTTGATTTTACTCCTTCTTTTATTAAAAAAAAACAAAAAACAAAAACACCTGCCATGATTTCAAATTGCCCAAGAAGGTTTAGGGGGAACCATCATTTTATTTTCAGTGATACACTAGCTTGATACTAAGATGTTTGGGAAGTTAAGGTGTATGTCAATTGGTTATAAAAGTATACGAATTGGAGAAGAAAGAACTGAAAGGCAGTTTAATCATCATCTGATGTTTTCAAATATCAGAAAAAAAGCTTTAAAGGGTCTCTGGGCTGCCTCCTCCTTTTGCCGAGGTCAGAGACCTTCCTCAGGACACACAGTGGAGCCTAGCCCCAATACCTTCCTCTCCGGGTGGGGCCCTGTCCAAGGTCCTGCCACCCATAGAGAAGGGTCTCTGCGAGCTTGCACAGAAGGAATTCAGCAAACATTCAATACACATTTCTAGGTGACCCTTGGAGACACAAATAACATTTGCCCATTTGATGTATTGGCTTTAAGTGCTTTTTCTAAGGGAAAGTGCGTTCTGTACAAGCCTGACCACCCCACAGATAACAATGGGAAAAATGAGAAGACGATAAAACTAGCATACTTGATTGCATCATTGGCTTGACACCTTACCTCGCTGCTCATTGCTAGTGATGACTCTTTCTTTCACCAAATAATACATGTGTGACTGGCGGGGCAGGACTGCGGTGGGTCGGTTACAGAGACCACCTTGGTTGCTCTGCCTGAATCAGTGCCAACCTTGGACTGCTGATCTGTTGACTCCTTAAGTGAGTGATTCTGATGGAATCATCATTTTTACTTCTTAAGCATACAGTGAGTTCAGATGAGCTGTCCAATAAGTAACAGGACAACCAGACCACCTGGGAGCGGCTGCATTCTTCACCTGCCTGGCAGAAGTGGAAAAGGTCAAACAAGGTCATCCCATCCGAAACCTTCAGGCAAATTGAGGGCAAAGTAGCTGACCCCACCCCTTATAGAGGAATGTTCCTCACAGCCGGCTGGAGCCAGAGGCTGCTGCTCTGTCTGTAGCCAAAGAAATGCCCTTAAAGATGAAAGGTCTGATCCCCCAGGGACGTGTGAACAGCCGCTGTGAATCACTGTAATGGAGTCTGTTACTTCCACTATTTATAACCATTACATTCGCCAACAAGGGGAAGGAATCTGTGCCCAGAACCTGGAAGGCCTTGCTTTTTTTGAGCAGAGAAAGAGTCGGGAGCAGGGGTCCTCACCCTTGGCTGCACATTTAGAATCACCTGGAGAATTTTCCGAAATACAGATGCTTGGGTTTCGCTCTGCACATTCTGATGTAATTGGTCGGAAAGGGGCCTGGGCCTTAGGCCAGGCTTGAGTTAATCACGGGTTTAGAGGCTGACATATTTGAGGATCAGTGACGCTGTTTCCTGCTGACTAAGGAAAGCACTAGCCTGGCCCAGTCATTCTGCAAACGTGGCTCCAGGATCAGCTATAAGCCTCACCTGGAAACTGGTTAGAGTACAAATGCACCCTTGCCATACTGAATCGGAATTTCTGGGGTTGGAGATCAGCGTTCCGTATTTTAGCATAAGCCCTCCACATCATTCTGAACCTTGTCAGAGTTTGAGAACCACTGATCTAAGTCAAGACCTTGCTACTCCAAGTGTGGTCCACAGACTTGCAACATCTATAATCCCCGGAGCCTCTGAGAAATGTCACAGACCTACTAAACCAGAATCTGCATGCTCAAACGGTGTTCCCAAGTACGTGTGTGTGCACTGAGATTTGAGAAGCTCGGGTCTAAGGAGTAGCGGCAGGTTAGTTCTCTCTGGACTCGAGTTGTCAGGTTTCAGAATGTTCCTAAGAGGACAGGAGCACAGCCAGAGCTGGTAAGGGCAGCTGTGACCTGCATTCTGCTGCCTCAGGAAGAGGAACTTAAATGGCATCTGTCACACGCGTAGGGTTTGACTCAGAGAAATCTCAATAGTAGTTATGGGGTGAACGTGGTAGTAAGAAATAAAGCTACTTTTGTTGTTGTTGGTTTTATTTGAGATTTTTATTTTATTTTATTTTGTTTTGTTTTATTTTTTTGGTCAAAAGAGAGAAGGCACAGGCACAAGCAGGGGGAATGGCAGGCAGAGGGAGAAGCAGGCTCCCCACTGAGCAGGGAGCCGGATGCAGGACTTGATCCTAGAACCCTAGGATCTTGACCTGAACCAAAGACAGACCCTTAACCAGCTGAGCCACCCAGGCATCCCAAAAAGCTTCTGTTCAAATAGTTGCTTGGAGTTTTGTAGGTATAATTGTGTATTATCCTCATAGGAAATCAGAGAAAGACCATCTATCTATCCATCCATTCATCCATGCATTGTGTTATGTAAGTGTGGGTGCTGGGTACTTTTCTAGGTGCATCTCTGTAATCTAGGGATCCTCCCCCCATTATGAGGCTCAAATCTGGATCAAACAGCAAACAGTAGTACATAAATGGATGTATAATACAAAAAAACATAGGTGTTATGAAGAAAGGAAAGGGCTGTAAGAGGAGGGGATGAAGGAAGTGCTACAGAATAGTGAGGGGAGGAAAGCCTCTCTGAGCAGATGGCATTTGAGGGAAGACACACAGACACTCTTAGGGGGCTAGGACATCCAATAGGACACAGAGAAGAAGGAGAGCCGTGGTTCAATGTAAGTTTGGAAGATGGCCACAGGCCAGGTCAGCCTAAAATTGAATTGTCTCATAAGCCACGGTAAGTCTTCACAGACGAGGAAGACGAGGAGGGCTTCTCAAACTTCAGGGTGCCCGCAGATGGCCCGGGACTTTACTGAACCATCGTGTGCAGTCAGCGGGTCTGCGGTGAGCCTGTAGCCCGCGCTTCCGACAAGCTCCAGGAGCGGCTGGGGATCCTGGTCCGTGGGCCTTGCTGAGATGAAGCGGAGGGCATGGGATTCGGGACAGTTTCCTGCATGCACTCGGTTTCTAGAAGAGCTGCTTTATCCCCCTTTATTTTGAAGGAGAAATAACATGGAAAACTGAATGCCTTGCTAACTGGTGAGACCCTGTGTGGTCTCTTGTGAAATATTTAAACGATGTAAACGACCCCCGGCATCTTGAGACAAATGCTATTATCAGTGATCATCTCAGTGTAATATATAAATTTTAAAAAAAACAACACCAAAATACCCACGAGCCTCAAAATCCAGTGCATTGTTCTTGCAGTAACGGACCTGAAGAAGCCAGAAGTTGAGCAGAGGAACCTGATGGCAGGCTCCACCTGGCCTGACCGTCTCCCCCAGACACTCTGGCTCTCACCCGTTTGCCACCTTGCCTTTGGTTCTTTTCACCCCATGGGAGATGCTTGGTGCTCCCAGGTGTGGATGGGCTCTGGGGTATCCGAGAAACATGAACCAGCTTGCATGCTCAAATCAGTTCAGCTTGAGTAGAAAACAGAACAAAACAAAACAACAACAACAAAGGGTGAGGAGGTATGTAGAGTTTGAGTAGTTAGCTTTGGGCTTCCCTCCGTGAAAACACTCACAGCTTCCGGTACCAAACAGACATTCAAAGGGAAGGACAATTCCTCGCTTTCTTTTGTCACTTGATATTCATGGGGTCATCCTTGCACCTGGGGATGGAGGGGCGGGGGGAGTGGGGAGATGTTCTATGTATGTACTGTATATGCCATCGCCTTGATGAATGACATGGTTTGGTTTGGTTTGTTTTCCTCCCCTTTTGTTAATTCTCTGTGTTCTTTTTCCTTTGTGCTGCACGATTAGGACCCTGCAGTGGGACACAGACCCCTCAGTGCTCCAGCTGCAGTCAGACTCAGAACTTGGGTATATGTCTGCTCTTTTGTTACTCCTTTTATTATTTCTTTGCGACACTTGTGTTGAAATGCTGGAGCTGTCGTTTCCCAGGTTTTCCCCCCTTCTGTTGAGCTTCCAGTTGGAGAAGTTTATTTCCTTCCATTAGTTTCCGTATAATGTGAAACCTTGAAGAAAGTCTCTCTTTGTGGAAAACACCACAAAAAGTGGCTTTTGATTTCTCTTTCTAAATTCCTATTATCGCAAAATGTTACTTCCCTGAAACCAAGATACAAACATACACCCACACCTCGGCTTCAAGCTGGGGCATGTGCGTTCTGTGGTGGGAGCTACACTTGACTAGATCCTAATCATCCTTCCCCTCTACTAACAAGTTGCCTTGGGTTAATTTTTGTTTAAAATTGGTATTAAAATGTCCTGTCTTTGTTTGTTTCGTTTTCTTTTCACTTTTTTGGGGACTCACAATAAGCATTTAATTTTAAATAAGTTTGAACACGTAAAGGTTCCTGTTTAAAGAAAAAGCAGATTTGTTGCATTTCTCAGTATTAAGAAGTTGCAAATATTCTATGATGGATGAGGTCTTCTATATTAAAAAAGATTTTTTTTCCCCCTGAAGGAAATATACCGTCCCAGGTTAAAAGATAGCTCCAGAATGGAAAATTTTTCCCCAAAGAATAAAACACAAAAGTCTGTCTTAGAAAAGGAGTTTACTTCTCTTGTAAGATGGAAGTTAGCTGTCGGGGTGCATAATACCTTTGCAGTTGGGCATTTGTACCAGCTCATGCTCAAGCTCAGGAGATCCGGTTCGTTTGTGTCTCTTCCCAACTTTGCATTCAGTGAAATCAGCCATGGTGGGAGTAGTTACACCGTAACAACTGGCAAATGTCACAAACCAGGGGCACACTCCCTTGTTTTCGCAGCCGTTAAGAGACATTTGCCAGTATGCCACCGGGTACCTCCGAATGTGACGAGCACATTTTATTACAGTGTTTTACAAGAGTATCATTTTTCTTCTTTCTATATTTAAGCCAATGCATCTCAAAGTGGGTCTTTATTTGTTTATTTAGTTTTCATTTATTTTGATTTCCTGAGATTCCTGGGCACATTATCTGTGGGTTTCTATCAGTGTCCATGCCTACTATAGGTGGACACGAGGTTGGAGGACTGTCTGGGTGTCAGGTGAAATGTCATCTGTCCCTGGCCCTTTGTGTATGTGAGAGTTCTCAGCAGACTCACAACACTGCTAAACCAAGGAAATGCTCTAACGCTTCAGGTAACTGAGAGCACTCTTCCAACATCACTAAATTCTTGGCTATTTAGTTCTTGGAGGTCATTGTATATCATGTTTCAATTTTTATTATTTGAATAACCAAGAAATATGGCTTAAATCAAGCAAAGGAATATGAACATATAGTGTGTTACAATTCAGAGGAATTTCAGAGTGCAGTCCTTCAGTATTTCATTGTGTTTTTAAAAAATGGATGCTGGAACTGGCAGAGACTCTAGCCTATGCACTTAACAGATTTTTAGACAGATTGTGGCCTTGCTAAATTACACTAGCTGATGTGGAACAGTTGGGAACTTTCCCATTTAGATGTGTTTTCCAAGCAAAAATTCAGTTGACTATGCAGATTAAAACTTGTGACTTATTCTGGGGAGATGGCATATCTGTGGCTCCCACCTTGCCTGCCACATTTTACTTAAGATCAGGCCCAGAGAGTCAAAGAGAGAGGAGAGATGAGATTTTCTCAACCACGGACTGGTCAATGGTGGAGAACTTGTAAAGAACATGCAGAGAGGAGATTATTTTAGTCAGATTATAATTTTAAATACCAATCAATGAAAATTTCCCATTTCTGATAGTCCTTATGTGCAGGGAAGCCTTCCCCTCATACACAGTTGGATAAGCTATACTTCAGGCAACAAGATTTTTCTAGAGATAATTTTATTTCCTCTTCTTGATCCTTGGCATGGGGTTGATCATAGCCCAGAGCTTCATCTGTCACCAGATTCCTCTTTTAATTTAAATATAGTGGACATTTAAAAAAACAGCTTTATTGTAGTATAATTGACCAAAAAATAACCACACACATTTAAAGTATTCAAGTTGAAGTAACATGTATGCACATCTATGAAACCATCACCATGACCAAGATAATAAACATATGCATTATCCCTATAAGTTTCCACATACCCCTTTGTTATCCTCACACTGCTTCTCCCCATCCCCCAAAACAGTTGATCTGCTTTCTGTCACTATACTTTCATTTACATTTCCTGGAATATAGAATAAATGAAACCATGTGGTAGGTATGCTTCTGACTGACTTCTGTCACTCAATAGCTATTTTGAGGTTCATTCATGTGAGGTGTGTATCAGTAGTTCATGCCTGTTCTGCTGAGTGGTCCATCATATGGAGAGGCCAGTTTGTTCATCCGGACACTTTTTTTTTTTTTAAGATTTTATTTATTTATTTGACAAAGAGAGATCACAAGTAGGCAGAGAGGCAGGCAGAGAGAGAGGAAGGGAAGCAGGCTCTCTGCTGAGCAGAGAGCCCGATGCAGGACTCGATCCCAGGACCCTGAAATCATGACCTGAGCCGAAGGCAGTGGCTTAACCCACTGAGCTACCCAGGCACCCCATCCAGCCACTTTTTGATATGTGTTTGGGTTGTTGCCAGGTTTTCTGTCCATTACAAGTAAAACGGATGAACCTTCATGTACAAGTCATTTTATAGACATACACTTTCCATTCTTTTGGGCAAATATCACCAGATTGAATGGCTGAATCATACAGTGGATGTACATTTAACTTAAGAGATGGTCAAGGTATTTTCAGAGTGGTTTTAGTGCTACACATTCTTACCAGCAGCGCATGAGATCCTCAGTCCCTCCCCATTCTTGATGACACTTGATTTGGATTTTTTTTTTAAATTATTGTTTTGTTAACCACTATTAAAGGAGTGTAGTAGTATCTCATTGTGGTTTTAATTTGCATTTCCCCAGTGACTAATAGTGTTGAATATCTCTTTATGTGTTTCTTTGCCACTTGAATATCTTCTCTGATGAAATGTCTGCTTAAATCTTTTGCCCTTATTGTTTATTTGTTTTCTCATTTTAGAATTTTGGGAGTTCTTTACATATTTTTTAATTTATTTTTTCTTCATTTAAATTCAATTAACCAATATACAATACATCACTTCTTTACATACTTTGGGATACAAACCTTTATCTGATAAATAGTTTGTAAATATTTCTCTGCATTTGTGGCTTATCTTTTTCATTCTCTTAACTGTGTCTCTAAGAAAACAAACCTGTTTAATTTTGACAAATTCCAATTTACAAATCCGTTCTTTTATGGATCATGCTTTTGGTGACATAAATTCAATATTCAGGGATTTCTTAAATAGATGGTGGAATACAATTTCTTATGAAAGCATTTGAGTTTGGAGTTTTATCGTGGGGGGAAATTTAAAAATACAAATTCAGTAACTTTAATAGTATGGACCTATTGAAGTGATCTGTAGTTTTCTGAGTGAGCTTTGGCAGTTTGTGTCTTTGAAGTAATATGTCCGTTTTATCTCCATTGGCAAAATTATTGACCTAAAACTGTGTTTGTATTCCTTTATTATCTTTTAAATATCTGCTGAATCTATAGATATTGTCACCTCTCTCATTCTTGATATTGGCAAATTTTATCTTATGTCCTTTTTTCTGGTATGGTAGAGATTTATCAATTTTATTGATCTTCTTAAAGGACCAGCATTTGGTTTCATTGATTTTCTCTATTTTTCTATTTTCTATTTCACTGATTCCTATTCTGATATTATTTCTTCTGCTTACTTTATATTTAATATGGTTTTCCTTCTTAAGTTTCTTAAAGTGGAAGCAGAGGTCATTGACTTGAGATCTTTCTTCATTTCTAATATAGGTGGGTAGGGCTAAAAAATTACTCATAAGTACTACTTAGTGGCATCTTGCAAATTTTGGTATATTTTTGTCATTTTAATTTAGTTCAAAATACTTTCCAGTTTTCCTTTTTATTTTGTCTTCAACTGATGAGTTATTTAAAAGTACGTTATTTAGGGGGTGCCTGGGTGGCTCAGTTGGTTGAGCAACTGCCTTCGGCTCAGGTCATGATTCCAGACTTCCAGGATCGAGTCCCGCATCAGGCTCCCAGCTCCGTGGGGAGTCTGCTTCTCCCTCTGACCTTCTCCTCTCTCATGCTCTCTCTCACTCATTCTCTCTCAAATAAATAAATAAAATCTTTAAAAAAAAAAAAGTACGTTATTTAGTTTCCACCTATTTGGGGACTTTCTATAGATCTTTCTGTTACTGATTAATTCAATTTGACTGTGGTTAGAGAACATATTTTTAAAAAGAGTTATTTGTTTACTTATTTGAGAGAGGAGGCAGGAGAGGGGTAGGGAGAGGGAGAGAAGGAGAGAGGCAGACTCTGTGCTGAACCCAGAGCCTGACATAGGGCTCGATCTCACGGTCCTGAGATTGTGACCTGAACAAAAATCAAGAGTCAGCTTCTTAACCTACTGAGCCACCAGGTGCCCTGAGAACATATTTTGTATTATTGGTGTCCTTTTAATTTGTTCAGACTTACTTTATATTACTGAGATTCTTTGGATCATTTGGTGTACAGTTTTCAACAAATCTAGAAAAACCCGACCATTAGATGGTCAAATATTCAATTTTTTTTTTTCTCTTCCTGCTGCTCTTCTGGGAACTCAAATCACATGTACATTACAGAACTTGAAATTTTCCCACAGTTAGATTATTCTGTACTTATTTTTCTTTTCTATCTGTGTTTTATTTTGGATAGTTTCCCTTGTTTTGTGTGTGTGTATGTGTGTGTGTGTTCACTACTCTTCTGTTTTGCAATATTTAGTATTCCATCAAAACTATTCAGTGAATTTTTAATTTCATACATTGTGATTTTCAACTCTAGAAGTTCAATTTGGGATTTTTAAAGAAAAACTTACATGTTTCTACTTAACTTTTTAATACTTGAAATACAGTTTTAGTAACTGCTTTGATAGCCTTGCTTGTTAGCCCATCATTTGTATTAGTTCTGGGTCAGTTTCAGTTGACTGACTTATATCTTTTCATTATAGTCCTTTTTTCCCCTGCTTCTTTGCAGGTCTGTTTATCTTTGGTTGATGTCAGACATTGTGAATATTGTTAGGTATTGAATGTATTTGAATTTCTATAAATCTTCTTGAGATTTGTTCTGAGGCACAATTAATTCACTTGACAATGGTTTGATCCATTAAAGTCTTTCCTTCAAGATTTGTTAGTTGGGACTGGAGCAGGGCTCAGTCTAGGGCTAATTAGTTCCTGCTGTTGAGGCAAGACACTTAATGCAGGTTCTACACAATGGCCCCTAAATCTTGTTTTCTAGCCGAGTGGGAGGGAACAGGTAATAATCCTGTTCCTGTGTGAGTGCCCAGAACTCTTACCTTTGATTTTTTCAGATAGTTCTTTCCTTGGCCTCAGATAGTTTCCTCACACACTTGCGCTGAGTCAGTACTAAGCTGAATCCCTCAAAGGCAACCCTAAGAAGATCTTCGGAGTTTTCTCTTTGTGCAGTTTAACTTTCTATTATTTTGTCCTGTCAATTCTAGCCTCTTTGGTCTCCCTAGACTCTCTGCTCCATCTCCTGAACCTAGGGAGCCTGGTAGATTTCATGTGGATTTCTTCCCTGCATCATGGCCTGAGAATTCTCTCAATGCAGTAAGTTGGGCATTTACCAGAATCATCTTCTGTTTCCCCTCTCTTGTACATCACATTTCTTTGTTGCCTGACCTTCAGTATCTTACAAACTGTTGTTTCATTTAAATTGCTGCCCCCCCCTTTTTTGGTTGTTTCAGGTGGAGAGTAAATCTGGTTTCTATTACTCCAACTTCATTAAAAGCACAAATATTATGTCACTTGATTCTGATTTGTATAATATCTTGTATGTTTACTAGATCAGTAAGCAAATGGCAATGTAGAGAGATAAGAGAGATGATAAGGCATTCAGAAAAAAAAGCCTCAAGAAAATTATGAATAAAATGAGAATGTAAGTTTGACTCTGGTGTTTTTTTATTCTTTTGCTTTTTGATTTTTTTGTTTGTTTGTTTGATTTGCTTTTAACCAGGCAAATACTTATGACAGCACCCAAAATGCTTTACTCTCTTAGGCTATTATGATAAATCAAGTGAATTGAAGATGATAGAAATAGAGAATGAAATGAGAGGATAAAAAGAGTAAAAGGTCACAGAATAGGAGAAAAAAAAGTCTGAATAGGCTGGGAAGTGAAATTTGGGGTTCCAATAGAGAAATTTGAAAAAGGGATTATATCTCAAATATTTCTGTTGTTTTATGAGGAAAACTTAAGTACAAATGGCACCGTGAGATTGTCAGTCTTTAAGGAGATGTGCTGAGTCAGCATAAAGGGTGTGGGGCTAGGACGGAAGCAAAGATGCTCCATGATGAATAGACATCAATGAGCAAATGGTATTTTGTGGCCCTTCACTCAAAACTTAAACCCAATAACATACAGGACTGTTTGGTGCCTTCTGATTTTATTGACCCCTCACAATTATATTTCCTCCACATCGTAGTTTCTGCCTTTTTAATAACACCCAATCACACTTTCTACAGAAATGGAGAGATAGAACAGTAGCTTATAATGTGCGTGTGTGTGTGTATCAAAGGGTAATGGTAAAAAGTATTTCAGAATCTCTAAATAGAGAATAAATTTTGATCCATGAAAAACCTTTATAAATTCGATTTAACAGACCCAGTTACAATTTCGTCACAAGAGCGGGAGAAGTGCTTTACTTCCTTCCTTCCTATGCGACTCGTTTAGCCAGTCCTCAAACCTTTCTTGGGAAGCTGCCTGCTATCTGCCAGACTTTGTTCTATGTTCTCAAGAACCTTGAGTTAGCAGTTAGAAGATAGTTTCTGTTTCACAGTAGCAGCAGGATTTTCATAAAACTATATTCTTTTTTTATTCCACTTCAGAAAAGTGAATATAGCCAGTTGGCAAGAGTGTGTGCTTATACTTTGGTACTAAGGGACTTAAAGTATTGTATAATTTTATAGCTTGATATTGCAACAGCGGCCTGCTCATGAATATGGAATCAATAAAAGGCCTTTTCTATCAAGATTTTATCATTATTTAACTTTTTACGTAATATTAGAGAAAACACACTTCTGTGCCTTCTGTCCTTATAATTCTAAGCTTTCAACTTCCTGGTCCAGACAAGCTCAGACTATAACCAGGACCATTCTGACTTCTCTCTCCTCCCGGAAATTTGCAGGATTTACTCGTGGTATGAAATTCAAGGCAAACCCTTTGGCTGTGCCTGTTGACTGAGCCAGACTTGACATTTGCTTCTGTTCAGGAAAAATACTTCAGCTGCCAAACTAATATCTCTGCACAGTAAGAAGTAAATATCATAGAAACGAAATAAATACCTCCTCAGATGATTTTTTAAAATGCGAACACAGAAAATGGAAACTCCTCTTTTTTGAAGTAATCAGAGAAGATCAGCCCTCAGGTTGCTTCCCAGTCCTTGGGGGAAAACACCCACTCGGAACCCAGGTGATAAACAGAGTGTGGGGAGAAGCTTCAAGGCCAGGTTCACTTCCATTGGGTGATGCCCCATTGTCACCTTTCCTCTATGTGGTGTCCCCTTCCCAACCGTAGGTATCAGTCCTCGAGATGTCACACCTTGACACCTAACTGCGACAGTGTAGTGTTTGGAGAACAAATTAACCTTTACCGTTGTTTCAACCTCTTCCATATTGCATGAGTTTTTGTGCCCTTGGCTCCCTCTACTCCTTCTATGGATGCAGCATTTTCTCATATGGGCTCTCATTGGGTGGCTCCAATGGCCATATTTTCTGTCTTGTCTTAGATCACATAGAATTGGAGAACCCTTCACCACAGGCTCATCCACTGAGGTACTCATCTTTAACCCCAAAGCCTGTCTTTCTCTGGATTCCCCTGTGTCTTAGAGTCACATCACTCACTTTTCCTCCCTTAATGAGGGCTTGAAAGAATCACCAATCGATTCCTTTTCCTGCACCCTTCATAAACTGCTAAGATCTACCCTTTATCCTTTTCCGGAGTCACCAAACTACAGGATGTCCTTTCTGTTCCCAGGGCCATCACCACCTTGGACCAAGTCTACATTTGTTAGACCATCAATCGCAAATCCAGTAACCATGTCTCTGTTTGCCTCCTATGAATTAATGCTTGCCTGGATTCTCTGGTTACTGAATCCATCCACCCTTTGTTTGTAGATCCTTTGTCAGTTCCCGTATACTCAGCTTCTAAGGTCCCACACATAGTCTCTGGTCCCTCACTTGTTAGAGACATTTAGACACCATTCTTCATGTGGTTGATATACTAATATTCCTTTGCAGCTGTCAGTTTCTATTAACAGTGACTGTCAGTAATTTCCTATTATCCACAGCATGAAGTTCAAGTTCTTTAACTGAAGATTTTAAGCTCTAAGAGTCTGGTCTCAATATACCTCCCTAAAATTGACCTATTGCTCTTCAGTTTAAAACTTCTCTTCTGAAAACCTAGTCTCTCCGGTACAAAATGTGAATTCGGTCACCAAGTCTTTGCACTGGACCAGCTCCTGCCTGTCCTTCAAGACTCACCTCAGACCTTTCAATTGCAGTGAAACTTCCTTCATTTATTGAAACACATAGTAATCTGCCCTTTACACTACCCTGTTCCACTTATTGTATGAATTACTCATATTGACTCTTATTATTTTCTACCTTTCATTCCTATTTGCCTTTTGATGTATATGTTCAACTTCTTTTTTCTGCCTGTAATGTTAGAATCTGGCATATTGCCATGCTTCCAAAATTGTTTGTGGTTGCTGATAATGTTGGTGGCTGAAGCAGTTCCTTTGCCAGTTGTCAAAGACACTGTACATACCCACGTAAGCTGTTTGGACAAGGAAGAACATGGAACCATTACCATTCTTGCCATCTTAAGGAATCTTCTTTGAGAGAAACCTCGAAGAATTTTAGAAGCAGCACTAGAAAAATTCTTTGGCAACACCATTAATGTATCATGGGATGAAATACTCACATGCAAATAAGCAAGAACAAAACCCAGCAGGACTGAGTGTGGGTCCAGTGAAGACATTCCTTTATTCCTTAGCCCTGACCCACTCTGGCATCTGGCTCAATAACTCCTTGTCTCTGAGAAGATCTGCTCCTGATTTGACCTGCATGAGTCCAAGTCTCTTCCCTGCTCCAGACTTCCCATTATCGCAGTGACCCTTTTTGGTTTCCTGGCTTTTGAGGCCACAAACTGGCTTTTTACCAGCTTAGGCTCCCGACTGCTACCTTATCCACAGTCACTCCTCTCCTGCCGCTGGATCGAATCGGTCTCTCATCTAGCTGTATGATGTGCAGCCACCGGACACTCTGAGATTATGATTAAGAGCCCTTTGTGATTCACAATTTGTAACTTTGTAGACCTGCTTAGGCACCTGAAATATACTTTTACTCTGGCTTTTCTGTGTCTTCGTACAGGTGTTTGCATTGTGACATTAGTGGAAAGAAAAATCTTACTCCTGTCATGCTCTGTCTTGCAGCTTTACTTCCTAATATTGATGATGAATTACAAAATGAATCATGCACTCTGATATAAACAGACCTTTAAGAATTAGCTGACGGTATCTGTGAAGTTCTTACGGCAGCCATCTCACTTAAAGCTTTGTCTGTCTGAAGCCCGTTCTCTGATATCGTCGGGTTCCTTTATGAGTTCAGTGGAGACGGTACAGCGGTACGATGCGGGGGCATCCTCCCTTTTCAATTAAACTAAGGCCTTAGCCGCTAGGATTTGGCTATGGGTTGGGGAGCCCCAGGTCAATCTGGCTAAGTAGTGCAGTCTCTGTTCCCACACGTTGCCCAGTATTTCTAACTCAGTGGTACTCAGGCTTTAGTGAGCATCAGAATCACTGGACCCTGATCCCAGAGATTCTGTTCTGCGGAGTTCAGGTGGGGCCTGTGAATTTGCATTCTAACCTGTTCCCATGCGGTTCTGCGGCTGCTGGTCAGGGACCACACTTTGGGATCCACTGCTCTGGGACTTCTCCCATCCAGGTTCTCTCTAGATTTCTTAGACGTGGTCATGGTGAATCCAAATATAAGAGGCCTTATTGTACTTCTTAAGTGACATTGAATTGCTTTCTTATGGCAATTTAGAATATGATACATGTTTAATTCAGTACATTTAAAGTTCTATTAAAACCTCTTATTTTGGAATAAATTATTGAAGTGAAAAATATAGGGTATCATTTAATAATACGCCACATCTGCCATGGCATTTAACAGTTAGAGGCTCAAGGTACGTACATGATGCCTTCTTCCTTTTCCTTCTAGTCTTATCTCCCTTCCTCACACATTTATTTAGTGCCTGCTCTGTACCTGAAACTGAACTGAGGACCAAGATGCAGAGCTGAATCAATAAGGAATGAGTAAGTTTGCATCCTTGTGAGACATGGGAAGAGGTGACCGCCCTGGCCAGAAAGGGGCTGTGGTGGACATAGCTGCCCCACAGTGGTAAGATGAGGAGCTCTGCAGGAGGGGTGCTGGGTGGGCAGGAGAGCTATCCCAGAGTCAGGACCAAAGAGTCAGTATGGAATTGGTAGCCTACTTAGACGGAAAAGGAATCAAAGTAGCATGAGTGGTACAGTGGGTATTTTCTCCCCCCTCTTTTGCTAAGCAGTTTAATTTGCATCCTTGTAATAAAGAATTATGAACTGGTAAGTCTTGACTAAAAATAAATATGATGCTCAAAGTTCATACTTTTTTAAAAAAGATTTTATTTATTTATTTGACAGAGATACAGCAAGAGAGGGAACACAAGCAGGGGGTGTGGGAGAGGGAAAAGCAGGCTTCCTGCTGAGCAGGGAGCCTGATGTGGGGCTCAATCCCAGGACCCTGGGATCATGACCTAAGTCAAAGGCAGACTTAATGACTGAGCCACCCAGGCACCCTCAAAGTTCAGACTTTTAGAGAAAATAAATACTGACTACGTTATCTCTTAAACATAGTTTAGAACAATCTTGTCAGCTGATAAAATTGTAGAAATACTTTTCTGCAAAAGGGGAAGTTGAGGAAGTCCTAGATCACAGGGTTGTACAAGTGGATGGATTCTGGATCCCCTGACGTACAGGCCCTAAGATGTATTCAGGGCAGACTCAGAATTGAGGACTCAGAGAGCACACTGAAGAGGAAGGTCTTTGCTGTGGAAGGGTGCCACCTCCTGGCCAGCCTTTCTGAACCAGCTAGGACTGGGAACAACTGCATGGTTCTCACCAGGCAAACACTATCCTTCTTTTATGTTCTGATACTTGAGGCCTGGCCACGACTCAGGAATCCTCTTTCATGCTTATGAAATGAACACAGGTGCTTGGCCCTCCACTCTGTTAGGTTTTAAGAATGCACCTCACTAAGGCGATGCTCGTCAGGCACAAGGAAAAAGAGGAGAACAAGGTCAACAGAGAACAGTTTCTAAGAACATAATCCTTGGACTTGGAGTCTGATGGAGCCAAGGCCTGAGTTGGTCACTCACTACTTTTGTTATTTTGAGCAAATGACTTCACATCACTGAACCTCAATTTTCTCAGGTGTAAAATTGGAATATGATGTAAAATTATAATGAGAATAAAATAAGATATATATATGAAAATTCTTTATATGCATTATAACTACATAGTTACTAAAGCAACAGCAAAATAGCCACAAAGAATAAAAGCATCTGTTACAAAGGCAGCTTAATCAATCCAGAGACTGCATGGAAAGATACAGTAATCTGTCAAGATTACTGCAAGAAGTGTTATAAGGGATTGCTTTAAAATTTGAGACCAAATCATCCACAAGTTTATTATCGATGTATCCACTGATGGACACATTGGGAGGATCACGTGATCACAACTAGGCTTTTAGTTCTTTTTGATGGCTTGGGTGGAGTTGGGACCCTGAGCTGTCAAACACAGGGTCAGTGAGGGACTGGTTGAAACTTTTCAATAACTATTGAGAAAGTAAAATATTTTGTTTAGTAAGAAAAGCTCACTTATACAAGATAAGTTTTGAAAGCAAAGAAGTTTCACAGTAAAAGTGCTTTCAGTTAAAGGAAAAGAAAATACTCTTCCAACCAGCAAAAACTACACATGTGCCCATACAAGAAATTAGTAGTGTGATTCTTAGGTCTCATTGACAGAGGAAAACTCCAAAACTTTTTTTTTTTTTTTTTTTTTTTTACACAGAGAGAGAGAGATCACAAGTAGGCAGAGAGGCAGGCAGAGAGGGAAGCAAGCTCCCTGCTGAGCAAAGAGCTGGGCATGGGGCTCAATCCCAAGACCTTGAGATCATGACCTGAGCTGAAGGCAGAGGCTTAATCCACTGAGCCACCCAGTTGCCCCCCAAAGCTTCTATCTTAAAAAGTCTTTTACGTAGAGCATTAATAAATCTACCTTCTCTGATTTTTTAAAACAAATGTAAGCATTATGATAATCAACCAAAAAGATAAATTGAGAGTAGAGACACTTAAGCCAGGAGCTGCTTACTATGTGCCAGGCTCAAAAGTAAGTGCTTTGACAAGTTTTAGCTTCATTCACTCTTCACAGCCACCCAGTGATATATACCCATTTTATAGATAAGAAGCTTGAGGCTCAACAAGTTTGTCACTTGTCCAAAGCTTGCATTGGCCGTTTAGCTGGTAAGTGGCCAAGCACAGATTTGAACTGAAATTCGTTTCTCAATGAGTACATGACTTAACCCTTATGCTGTACTGTCTTACCAGTTGCTTTTGATTTGCCGTGGTAGATTATCAAGTTACATGTCTGCTGCCTATTTCCAGTGCCTGCTGCTGGTTATCCAACAAGATAGGCCTACGGCTTCCCTCCTGTTAGTTAGAAGCCCTGGAATCCCTGCCTGCAGGTGTGGGTAACTTCTAGTGCCTTGCACAGATGCCCATAGAAGTCTAGGATCCGGGGTGATCTCTTTATACCAGCGGTGACCCCAATGGAAATGGTGGGATCAGTGGGGCACCTGGGGGGCTCAGTGAGTTAAGGGTCTGACTCTTGGTTTCGCCTCAGGTCATGACCTTGGGGTCGTGGAATGGAGCCCCGCATGGGGCTCTGCGTTCAGCATGGAGTCTGCTGGAGATCCTCTCCCTCCTCCTCTGAACCATACCTTCTTATAAGTAAAATCTTTTTGTAAAAGAACTGAAACGGTGTACACCGTTTCCTTTAACTGTTCTATTTTCTCAGTACACCTGTGTTGGATATGTGCACATGTCTCTCTGCCATCTCCTTCCTTGAGTGAGGCAGCCTGTCCTCGCGGGCCTTCAGGAAGCTGCTCTGGGCTATGAAACAGCAGGAAAGGCAGCACCCCACCCATCCTGCGGTGTCTACTCATGCTTTGTTTTCCAATTGCTTCAAGAAAGACCCATTTCAGCAAAGAAAGTGTTCTTCTCTGATGTTCAACTAAAACCTGAATTTCCCACTTTGAAACCTTGAGACTTTTACTTTGTTTGGCAACTTCGTTTCTAGCATATCTGTTTATTTTCTGCTAATTCTGTGTGAGGAGGTTGCCTAGAGGGTCAGGAACCCAGCGTGACCCTCTTTGGGGGCCCAGACTTTGGAGTGAATGAGGCCCGTGAGGCCCAGGCCTGTGTGGGGCTTGTTGAGACTTCAGAGGGGGCCAAGCAAGCTTGTTGTCTAAACCTGTGTCTGTTTGGTCTGCTCTGGGCACATCTTAGCCCTCGGTTGTGTGAGTGACTCACAGAAAAGAAGAAAATTTCGTTTGCCTAGAATGCTTGGGAAATCGTACATGGACGTTTCTAGCTGTGATGTGCGTGACCTTTCATGTTGTTATTACTACTAGAATCAAAAATACAATGAGTCTGTGCCATCTGCTAGTAATAATTAGAAACAATAATATAACTAGAGATGGGTCCTAGAAAGCTAGGGAATGTAGTTGGGATTCCCTCTAGAAACTGATGAATTGTGTGTTTTCGCCTTCACTCCTTTCCCACAGAGACACTCGTACATACTCTATGTCCAGAAATTTTTAAGAAACATGGTAGAATATGTCGCATGCTTGTACTAAATCTATTGGTGAAAACTAATGTTCCAGAAATTGTTTTAAGGTATATGTGTAAATTATGCACATATGTGTACATAATATATATGTAGTACATGCATTCTATGCATGTAGTGCCGATACAATCCCAATAGCAAGTACTAGTAATCTCTCCATTTTATAGATGACAAAACTGAGGCACAGAGCAGTTAGGTGTTTTGTTCAAGATCACACACAGCTTGGAAGCAGGGGGCTAGAGTCCATATGCTTAGCCACCAGACTCTGCTGCCTCCATGATTTGGAGGTTTCCTGGGTGACTCGGGAGGCACTTTAGATTTTTGCAGTAGCTCAGAATTCACCATTAAGAACCCTAGGGAAGAGTTGGCTTGGTGGGAAAGGCACTGGAGCAGGACAGCAGTGTTTTGGCCTCGGTTCTACCATTTGTGAGTTGCATGTACTTGCACTTGTCTCTTACACAGCACTTCCCTTTCCTCATCTGTAATGGAAATGGTGATAACATCTTTCCCTCCGCCTCACAGAGGTGTCACAAGGACAGATGATACTGCAGATGTTAAAGACCTGAAGTGTGACATAAATATTCAGAAATGAGTTTTCACATGGTCACAGAGTGGTTGGGGAATTTCAAGCCAAACCTTTATCACTCTTAGCCCAGCGCCCTCTTCGCCCCCTATGCTATGGCGATATCTTTAAGCAAATTCGCATGCTGGTCGCTGTTATCTCCATCTTGGAGAACTGAGAAGTGCCCCACTCCCCCTTGAATGATCCCCTCGTTACTCTCATGGCAAACATGCTACTCCACTCAGAAATCATCTTTCTTTTCTTCTGACTTGACAGTCATTATTTTTCCTTTGTCCATGGCATATAACAGGCTAAGATTTCCTATTACCAATGAAAATTCCCTTTATAAATTTAAATCAGGCAAAATCAAATGTGCTCCGAATGGAAGGGGTCTTCTCTGAGCTAGACCAAGATAGAGTGAGGGTCAGCATGAGGGACCTACCTGACATCACCAACAAAGTAGGACCAAAGTGGGGCAAGAAGCCACATGCCCCAGATGCCATCCTGAGGCCTGTTCTGATTTATGGCCCAGCCACTTGCATTGAGAACTTGTAGGCTGAGATTTGTGTTGGTCCTGTTTGTTATTACTGATCGCTCTTCTGCAAGGAATGTCTTCCTCCCTGAGCTTTTGTCCTTTGTCACTCACAGGCGAAGACTGCACAGGCTGGGTGTGTCAAAGGTTACCCAAGTGGATTTCCTGCCCAGGGAAGTCGTGTCCTACTCCAAGGAGACCCAGACTCCCCTCGCTACACATCAGTCTGAAGGTAAACTCTGTCTTTTGTTTGCTTTCCATATGATCTCTGGGAGAAATTGCCAGTGTCACATCCTTCTGGTTCATTTTATATCTTACCATAACAGATCTTCCCAGGACATAAACATAATGACACACTGTGAAAGTCTTAAGACTCCTTTGGCACAGATTTTAAAAGCTCTGGACAGGGAGCCCAATGGTACGCCTCCAAAGGACCCGTGAACTTTAAAATGGATTACTTAGGTGACATTTTTGTCAAAACTGTATGAAGGGGGAAAAGACATATTTACAAGGGAAGATAAATTAAAGATGAAAAGGCCTCAACTCTCAACTTTGTAACATACTAGAAACTTTTCTGAATTTAATCAGTAAGAACAGTGTGAACATTAAGAGGCATAATTTTCAGGAGTCAGCAAACAGCAGCACCTGTTCCTCAAAATCAAGTGTTTTGGGACACAACCACACCTAGTCGTTGGTGTCTGTAGTCTGTGTGGCTCCTTTCTTGCTGTAATCGAAGGGTCGAGAAGCTGTGACAGAGCACTCACAGCTCACACAGCCAAAAATCTGGCACCTTATAGAAACACTTGGCTGATCTATGATTGACTTTGCCATTCAGATGAAAACACATTAGAGTTTCTTACCATTTAAAATTTAAAACCAGTTAAAATCTCTATTTTCTTTGTGCCTACCGGAAAACATCGGGTGGAAAATTCACATGCACATCCCAGTCAGTCAAATAATACTCTAAGAGAAATTGAAGCTGATAAAATGCTCCCCCGAGAAACAAGAAATCCCACGTAAGCAGAAGAGGGAGAGGTGCGTGCTTCTGATAAGAGGAGGTTGCCTTCGTGGAAAAGAGCATTATCGGTATAGCCAAGCAAATTCTCTTTTTACTTTGTGATATTTTATTGTTTGGTGTGGTGAAGAGAGTGGGAGAGTTCCGGGTTCATGGTTGTTATGTAGTAAACACTGAACAGAAGCACGAGAATGAAAAATGATTTGCATGCCTTGCTTGGTTTACAGTGAATATATGTATTTGTGCAGTTTGGTTGGTGCGAGCTACAGAGCTTTTCAGTTTGGGTTCCAAGCACATAATAGCCAAAGTGAAATCTGGTGCCTTGAAGTAGAGCGCTCCCCACAGGGCTTCTGGAACCCTTTCCTGGGTGATGCAGGCTGCTGCTGGGAGGAGTCTGGTGACAGGGCCCTAATCTTTCAAATCTGAGCCTGAAAGGATTATTAGAAGCAAACAAGAAGCACCCTCTGGTGGTGAAAGTTTAAACCCGTCACTTCGCCAGACTTCAAGAACTGCATATTAAAGTGGCAGGAAACACCGAGTTAGAAAAGCCTTTGGGAGTTCACCTAGTCTATCCTCGGACCTCCAGGCAGATCAGAAAGATTATTAAAAAACAACCTCACCACCCAACCAAAACATTTGTTTGACTTAATTTGCCGCCAGAGGTATTTGCAGAGCTGTAGCCCGAGGTATGTTTATTTAGCCGAAAATCTGACCCATAACCTAAAGTTATACAACTGAAATAGGAGAAGGAGTGAATTCTATTTTGAAAATGTGTAGACTGCAGGTATTGGAAGGGGTACAGACATATTTACAAGGGAAGATAAATTAAGGATGAAAAGGCCTCAACTCTCAACTTTGAAACTAGAACACATCAAAAGAAAAAGCCTGGGCATTCCGTTTTATTACTGCAAAGAGAGCTTGGGCGCCCTCGTTATGCTGTGGTCCAAGCAGCAGGAAAGAAGGAATTTATTTCTCCGCCATTGGCAGAAGTTCTTCCTGTTTTGTTAAACAAGATTCATAGAGGTTTTTTTTTTTTTTTTTTTTTGCGGCAGTGGGTGTTTCGATGGTTCAGATTCCACAATACAGATTTGAACTCAAAGCTAGCCCCTGCAGCTCTAGACATTAAACGATGCCCAAAGGGTCCAGACTGGCAGAACTTCAGACAGGGATTCAGCAAGTTGTCCTCTCGCCGCAGACGCTTCTTCAACCTTTGGCAGCCCACTGTCACCCAGCTGCCTGGCTGACAAAGGTGCCCCGTGCTCGCCTTTCACATGCCGTGTGAAGGGAGCCGGCGGAGGGAGGACTGGGGGGCACATCGGGCAGTGGGCAGCGGGAATCCACCACTTGGCAGGTTTGGGTTGGCTTCTGATTTGGGGCTTGAGCCATGGCAATGTTTTCCTGACAACGGTAGCCGTTCAGAAGTAGGAGGTGATGAACTATTGGATTTTATGACACAGTGAGGCTCTTGGATGGGTACTATTTAAAGCCATGGTGTATGTAAGATCCGTGGCGTATTATCGCCCATAGTATATGGAAGAATGTGTTTTTTTAAGTCATACTGCAAGGATGGAAAATGTAACAATAGTCAAACGAGTGATCTCAGAACATCGATGTTTTTCTATATCCAATGGAATTCCAGTGCACTAAGTTTTTGCCATGTTGCCACTTTACTCTTAAAAATGAAGGGAAGGGACTTTTCCCAAATTTAAGTCTCTTTTCTCCACCATGTACTATAATGAACATTCTCTTAACTTTTGATTGTAATGACCTGTTCTGAGAAACACTCTGGAGAACAATTTAAACCAGGATGATTAAGGATTGACGTCCCTATGAATATTATTTTTCAATACATATTTAAGTCATGAACTACAGAAAAATAAGGCTGAAAATAGGACACCCTGACTGGGAAGCAGGATATCTCTATCCCCCAAATATTTTAAATATGGGTTTTTTATTCCCAAGTTGTAAGAAAGGAAAAAAAAAACATTATGCTTCCCTGCCAGACTACCCCTGCCTTGCCTGTTATTAATACGCCCAGGACTGCCCGTGACCTCTGGACATTAGTTAGGAGCCAGTGTTCTGTATCCTTATTAGGGTGGGTAAGTGGCTGGCTCATACTAGACACCCAATAAATGCTGTTGAATGACAAAGATGATGCCACAAATATCTTAGAAACTCCCAAGTTCTGCAATGAGCCCTGGGAGGATGAGAATTTCTTAACTTGCTGGTAATGCATAAGCCACTCTGGATGGAGGAGAAAACTTATACAACCTGTTGGTGGTGTTTGAAGTGTTCTCTGATCTTCCTCTCTTCTTTATATCTCATCAACAGGAGCTTAATGGCTTCCGGTCAGCTCCTCCCTTCCCACTGCTTCCCTCCCACGCCTTGTTTCTTATGCTCAAGAAAGACCAATCTGCTTTCGTTGTCTGTAGTGCCATGTGGCGTTGGCTTCCATACACACACATGTACGCCTCCCATCCCTGAATGCTCTCTCTCCTGTCTGCCTTCCTTTGGGAAGTCAAAGGAGGAAGGAACAGTCAAGGATTATCTCCTTGGTAATTCCACTTCTGGTAGGCGTCACTCCTACCATGAACATAGTCCATCTAATGATTATCTAAATGTCTGCCTTGGGTGGGCTGCATGTCCTTCCTTTCCATGCCCAACATGGTGCCTGGCTCAAGGAAAGGGCTCAGTATCAATGGAAGAAATGAAGAATGCCATGACGCTGGAGGAATAATAAGGAAGGAAGAGAAAGTATTCACCATACTTTGGCGGGGAGGGAGTATGACCTATGCATTAAAGTTACATTGGCTTTATGGGGTTTTTAAGGAAAAGTCCTGAGAGCGAGCTTGTGTGGAGATAGGAGTTCAGGGTTTCCATTTCAGCCAGGCCTCTAATTTTATTCCCATGAACTTGAGCGTTAACTATCCATGAACATGGCCCAGTTATGAGAACAGAAGGGGAAAATCGCCTGTGTTGGCCAAGACAGAGCAAACCAGTCACCAAGTTGTTACTGTGGGAGACACTACTTAAGTACTTGAAGTTTGGAAGAGATGTGAGGGGAGGTGGTTAAGGAAGGCTTTTGTTTCACTTTTGCACTTTTAAAAAAATATATTTTTTCTTGATTGGTTGAGGAGAATTTCTGCTTTGGCTTCCCATCCTCTCCAGTATATACTTAATCCAAAAGCTGTAAGTGTAGAATTGACTAGGGTAGTCTAGTCTAGCACTGTCCAATAGAAATGTAATGAGCAGATCACTACTTGTGTATCTTAGGGGTAAATACTCAGTACTGCGATTGCTGGGTCTTAGGTTAGCTCTGTTTCAACTTTTTGAGGAACCTCCATACTGTTTTCCAGAGAGGCTGCACCAACTTGCATTCCCACCAACAGTGTAAGAGGGTTCCCCTTTCTCTGTATCCTTGCCAGCATCAGTCGTTTCCTTACTTATTAATTTTAGCATTTTGACTCGTATGAGGTGGTATCTCAATGTGGTTTTGATTTGTATCTCCTAATGCCAAGTGATATGGAGCACTTTTTCATGTGTCTATTGGCTATCTGGATGTCTTCTTTGCAAAAATGTCTGTTCATGTCTTCTGCCCATTTCTTGATTGGATTATTGGTTCTTTGGGTGTTGAGTTTGATAAGTTCTTTATAGATTTTGAATACTAGTCCTTTATCTGATGTGTCATTTGCAAATATCTTCTCCCATTCTGTCAGTTGTCTTTTACTTTTGTTGACTGTTTGCTGTGCAAGAGATTTCTATCTTGATGAAGTCCCAATAGTTCATTTTTTGCCCTTGCTTAATGTAGTGATCTGGAGGGGCACCTGCACCCCATTGTTCATAGCCACAGTGTCCACAATAGCCAAACTATGGAGTAGAGCCCAGATGTCCATCGACAGATGAATGGATAAAGAAATGTGGTGTGTGTGTGTGTGTGTATAAAATGGAATATTATGCAGACCTATAAAAAATGAAATCTTGCTGTTTGCAATGCCATGGATGGAACTAGAGGGTATTATACTAAGCAAAATCAGTCAATCAGAGAAAGACTATTATCATATGATCTCACTGATATGTGGAGTTTGAGAAACAAGGCAGAGGATCATAGGGAAAGAGAGGAAAAAATGAAACAAGACAAAACCAGAGAGGGAGACAAACCATAAGAGACTTTTAATCTCAGGAAACAAACTGAGGGTTGCTGGAGTGGAGTGGGATGGTAGGGATGGAGTGGCTGGGTCGTGGACATTGGGAGGGTATGTGTTGTGGTGAGCATTGTGAATTGTGTAAGACCTACAC
The DNA here is from genome assembly GCF_011764305.1 of Mustela putorius furo. Lineage (NCBI taxonomy): Eukaryota > Metazoa > Chordata > Mammalia > Carnivora > Mustelidae > Mustela > Mustela putorius. Next base: position 38,611,547 of record NW_025421998.1, read on the forward strand.
CCCCTAAAGAATACATTATACGTTAATTCAAAACAAACAAATAAACACATAGTGACCCAGCAACACCTGGGTGGCTCAGTTGGTTAAGCAGTGCCTTCAGTTCAGACCATGATCCCAGGGTCCTGGAATCTAGCCCCACATCTGGCTCCTTGCTCACCAGGGAGTTTGCTTCTTCCTCTGCCCCTCCCCGTGCGCTCTCTCTCTCTCTCTAACAAATAAATAAATAAAAGCTTTTAAAAAAACAAACATAATGTCATCATTAATTTTAATAATGTTTTATTTAACCCAATATATTAAAAACATTATCATTTTAATATGTAGTCAATATAAAAATTATCAGTGAGATATTATACATTCTTTTTTAAGTCTCCAAAATCTGTTTTTTTTTTTATTTTATACTTAGGGGATATCCCCAATTTAGAAAACTAAATTTTCTTTCTTTTTTTTGAAAAAATATTATTATTTATTTATTTCAGAGAGAGAGAGAAAAGGAGAGAGCATGAGCAGGAGGGAGGAGCAGAGGGAAAGGGAGAGACAGACTCCCTGCTGAACAGGGAGCCTGATTTGGACTCAATCCCAGGACCCCAGGATCGTGAACTGAGCCAAAGGCAAATGCTTAACCAACTGACCCCCCAGGCACCCCCAGACACTAAATTTTCATTGGAAATACTTGAACAATAATTAGACTTCTTAAAATTTGCAATTGAAACAGCAAAATCAAATGTTGCAGTTGCTCCAAACATATTTAAAAGCTTTTAAATAGTGGACTCAAATATCAGTTTTTTAAGTTAAATATAAGTAAAAATGCAATTCCCCGGTTGCATTAAGCATCCTCAAGTGCTCAGTAGCCACACGGGGCTAATGGCTCCAGATTGGACTGCTCACATCTACCACACACCATGATTTCGTAGTTCAGAAGCTGAGATCCACAAAGCCAGCCTGATCTTCACTTCACCATGGCAGGCCAGAGGTCCCTGGGGGAGGACACAGCCCCTTGTTTGTAGAGAACGCCTCCAACGGCATGATGACATCATAAATTTTCCTTCCTTTTGTGAGATATGGTATGTCCAAGCAGGTGTTAGATGGCTGGACAGGAGCAAAGTTGTACTCTAAACAGGGCAAGTTCACAAATAAACCTCATTTAGTCATCACAGAGACAATTATGAGAACTCCCCCTGGGTTCTCCCTTCATAGTTTAGAGTTCAGGTAATGGGACGTTTGCTCCTACCCTCTCTTCGCACTGTACGAGGGACTGCCCAAGACTGTGTATGAACTCCTTGTTAGTTATCGACACCTATACCACTCCCCTCTCCCTTCTCCCCACATTCCATGTGAAGTGATTAAAGAAAATGATCAAGATTTGAATTCTAAACCATGTATGGGTGAGTTCTAACTCTTCCAACACCTTGGTGGCCCCCAAGAGCATTGCCAAAGAAAGTCATTTTCCAGAGAATCTAGGTAGAAATATTTATTTGGAACCTTAAATATGAAACCAGCAGTTCTTAGGGTTACAATTTCCTGGTGGAAGCCAAACTCGATACCCCTGGAGATACGTTGGGAAAACACAGGCTTTGGTGGTATAACCTTGACTCAAGCTCTTCAGCTGGCCCGCAGGTTCCTACACTTCACCATCTATCTCTAAACTTAATCTTTAAAGAACAGGCAGGTATCTGGAGAACAGCCATGGTGACAGCTGGATGCAAATTAAAAATCCCTAGTGAAGATGACACACACTACTCTTATTTTTCATTTCTGTTCTATAGACAAGAACGGACACTGTTCCAGACAGATACTGACATCTGCTACATTTTGCTTCCTTGAACAAGGCCTGCCATTTCCCCTTTGACACTTGATTAAAGTGTTAATCCTCTTTCAAAACTAACTATAGAGGGTTCAAGCCTCTTGTTAACAAGGTCAAGCAATTGAGGGATCCTCTCCTAGGACATTCATTTTCTTTAACAATATTAACCTCATATTATCTTGGTAAGTCTCTTAAAAGACAAAAAAAAAAAAATGGAGGAGGAAAGGGAAAAAAAAAAGATGGGCTCTTTTTAGGAATACAGATACCCTAGAATTTTATTTCATTTTATTTTTTTAGATATTGCGTTTATTGAATAGACAAAATTTCTGCTTTAAAAAAAAAAAGATAATTGCTTTCCCTATCCCTGATACTTCTTTTCAGCTGTTGGTCAGGAGAGCTTTAATGGTTTAGTTCTTGATTTAAATTACACATTGAAAGAGATACTGGCTTAGTTGCTGGCCAGTTTTGATATTCTAAAGCAGAAGTCTCCTGCTAAAAGTTAACTTACGTTTTTGAGCACCTAGGTAGAGTACCATAGGTGGTACAGTCAAATAAATTCATTTATCCAAACTATTTCTTCCAGTGAAAACAGAAGGGTGCTAAACAACAACTAAAAATAAAGCCAGAATTCAATAAAAAAGACAAAATGTAGAGTAAGACTTAGTGCCAGTGGACACCATCTTATTTCCTGTACTTCTGTAATCTGTAGTTTTACAGCAGGGGAAGGGACATTGAGAAAAAGGGCCCCAGAGCATCATGTGAACTTTAGGCTAAAAAGGAGATTATATCTTCATTATAGTACCGTACTGGAAAATAAAATATTATACCTAAAGAAGATGGTCCGGTACTTTGTTTAACTATCAGTTAGCCACTTAATTGACCAACATATCACACTCTCTAGATCAAGGATTAATGTGCTGATGGAGTTCAGAAGTAAAAACTTTTGCATGGAATGAAAACGTCCCTTGAAAGCTGCTATGAAGGATCCGTCCCTTTAATATTCCATACAACCTTAGGGTAACTTAAAGAGCCTCTTCACAGCAGGAAGATGAATAATGAGGCAAAACATGGGCCTGGAAGCTCATGTTAAGAACACAAAAGTTGTTTTGAGATTTTTTTTTTTAAATCTGACTCCAAGGTTCACACATGGCAGGTAGATGATCTAAGTACATTTCACTGAGAAAATCACTAACACCCCAATTATAGACCTGATATCAAGTAAATATGTAATCACAGATCACTAACTGCTTTTCCCAGATCCATTTACTGATCCAATCCCCTTGATTTTTCAAGGCACACCTTCTCATAGGTCCTCATCCCTGGTCAGAGGCACATTAATGCAGTGCCTGGCATAGTGCTTAATATTTGGGGTAGGAATGGATGGACGGCCTGACTTAGTGCAAAGGTTAGTAGCAACTGTCTGCCTAAGGAGCCAGGTAGTAGAAGAAATAAAAGTAGGGTAGGAGGTAGGGGAGGTGCTCCAGAATTCATAATTTTAAGCACTGGAAGCTATAGTTGATTTAAGCAGGGAAGAACTTGAATGAAAGGATATTCTGTAACTCACAGAATCAACATGAAGTTTGAAAAAGCACACTCAGAGGACAGGCAGAAACCAACCAAGAGAAGCTAATTATTAAGGAGACAGCCCAAACCCATAATACATAGAGTTTTCAGTAAGTCCGTGACTCTGCTGGTCATGGGGGAAGCATGAGAAGCAGGAGGAAAATTCAGCATAAGTAGTTATTCTAGAGAAAAGATACTGATTCCTCTCCCCATGATGGGGAAAGATGAAAGTGAGTGACCTCGCTAATTACCCTTTCAAGATATGGTCCAATACTGAGGGTTGAGGTTGACTCTGGTTGGGCAATGGCCCAGGCACTGAGTCAAGGCCACTGAGTTCCTGTGTAGCCTATATTCTTGCCACCACTGTTGTCAAATCTAAAGACCTCTTCTATGATTCCCTTTTAGAGTTACTTGTCTGCTCTGGGCATCGTTGAATCAGTGGGACCATAATTTCTAAGTTGTATAGCCATTAAATGGTAGAAGCCTTTTGAGTCACCTGGCCAATGGAATGAGTGTGTGCATGGTAGCCGTTCTGGCCCATGCAGCATTATGGCTCTCAGTATTAGATAAACAGTGTATTTGCCATAGACTTTGAAGTTTACCAGACCATTAGACCTATACAGACTTTACTGAAATAGCAGGTCCTCTATATTCGAAGGTTTTTCTCCCATCTTCTAGCCTACTGTCTTAACCAGGTATGGAAGGTAACCCTGCTCCCTCTGCAGGTCCTGCCGGCATGACGCCCTGTGCGGCAGGGGGACGATCAAGGGCTGTATAGAGAGCCAGAGAGCTGGCTCAGCCCTGGTGTAAGATGATGAAGATGCAAAAAGAAAGGAGGTGGCTCTTCTTTGGCTGTCAAGCAAGGCTTAGTATAGAATATGGTTTGGGGTTACTTCCAAGCCTCCATAGCTTTCTCCGTATTTGGTTTTTCCTTTATTTGCTAACGAGCACTGTCCCTTGCATGTGAGCACCTTGGTGAGTCTGGCAGTTCAAAGGGCTTGTACTCCAGAGTCCACAAAATTTAAAATTTGCTCTTGATTTTGGCAGACATCTGTGTATGCAACCATTTGTCACAACCAGAGAAATTGTGGGGGTCTGCGCCTTAAGCTAACATACAGAGATTTTGAGTTTGTTCAGCCCTTCTTTAAGCTGTCCAGTCCCATTAGCGGCATCCAGCTCACCCCAGTGTCTCCACATTCTTCATGCCATTCACACTGTTCAGTGGCAGTGACACTTTGATCCCTTAAATCCTTCTTTTCAACGGACACTTCATTAAAGATCACCACAGAAGAAAACTTACCCAGCTATTCATTGTGGCTGACAGGTTCACATTCCCAGAGTCTGAGTTTTCATTTTCTTTAGCCCCTATTAGGGCAAATAACCAACACCAATTCCCCGAGTGATTGTCTTCTGATACTCGTATCTGTGCCAGTCTAGCTCCATGGTTGCCAACAATAAAAATTAGCCGCAGTTAACCTACACAGAAAAGGGGTTTCTTGGAAAGACATGAGAGACTTGATAGAATTGATGAATTAGAATTGGGTCAGCAATAGAGAGACGCAAAGCAGCCCTAACCTCTACTGTGACTGTACTTGAAATAGGGCTTTTAGGAGATAATTAAGGTGAAATGAGGTCCTCGGGGTAGAATCTTAATCCCATAGGATTGGTGGCCTTGTAAGAGGAGGAAGAAAGAGATCTGTCTCTGTCTCCACGTGCACACACAGAGGGAAGGCCATGTGAGGACACAGTAAGGAGATGTCTGCAAGCCAGGCCGGGAGCTCTGACACACCGAGTCGGCGCGTAACTTGATCTTAAACTTCCCAGCCTCCAGAACTGTGAGAAAATAAATTTCTGTTGTTTCAGCCACTCAGTCTATAGTATTTTGCGAAGGCATCCCAGGCTGACAGAGATAGCAGCTGACAAGGCCATGCCACAGACTCCGTTCTGCCTGGTAAGACCCAGCATCCTGGCTTCCTGTCAATGGACACTCACAATCACGTTCAGATTGCATAGTCACTCCTGCCTTGGAAACCTCTGCTTCTCCTTGAAACCTGACAATACTTGCTGGAGCTTTAAAGAGCAGTATGGAAGTCCACTTAGCTAGACCTAGGTGACATGCCCTGCGTTAGCTGTGAGGGGCCAGGCAGAAGAAAAACTGCTCTCGTCCAGTTTCTGTAATGCTCAGGGAGGCTGTGACTCTACTTTGATCTGTCTTGCTATACTCCCTGCCAGAAGAGACTGTTTGGTTGCTGGACAGCCCAAAATACATATTTAAAAAAAATGCCCATGATGTGAGAAGAAAAAGGGGAAGGTAAAAAAAATATATTTATTATGTGCCCAGCACACTCATGTACTTCTGGTGTTGCTGTAATGTTTGCTCATCTTAAATCGGAAGTACGGAGAGAATGCAGCTCTTTGGGTTTGCCGGCAGCTGTCTATGATACTACTGGCTGTCAGAGGATGATGGGGAAATGGTATGAAAGAAATGATTTTAGTGCCATCTTTTATTTTAAACAGTCTCAGTTGGAGTGTGCAGTTAAAATTGGGTGGAAATGTTGAAACCTCACTCCCACTTTCTCCCTAAAGTCTTGGCCAAGTGTAGAGGAGAGAAAGGTGAAGTTGACATGATCTGATGGCCTTGGTGGAGTGGGGAGGAATAAGAGGGGTCCTGACCTCAAGCCAGTCCTTGCTAGTATGCTGGCTGACATCTGTTCTATGATGTGATGTTCTTTGACTTCCTGGGCATTGGTGCCCAGTATCACAGCACATGACTGGTGGACTAGTATCTGTTCTCTTTGTGTGGCAGTGTTCCTAGGAGTATGGGCCATTTCGATCTTGGTAATTGGCTTTTCTCTCAGTTTTCCTTGCCTCCAGACCTTGAGTCAATGCCTGATCCTCTCTCCAGGTGCTGGCCTAGAAGTCAATCCCCAGCCCATGCCTTGTAGTCTCTTTATCTACCGCAACAGAGCCTCGTGGCAGACTGGACTTCAATTCAGCGTCCATGCCTCAGATGATCTTAGGGAGGCTCAGGTGCCCTCCTCCGTTCTTCTCTCTGTTTTATCATGCTGACCACCCCCACCAAAGCTGGGGTGTCTTGTGGTAAATGAGACCTGTTGCATAATGGTCTCCTGCTAGTATCCTAAATAGGAAATATGGTTCAAGGGTCTTGGTGCTCAGTTCTCTTCTCTGTTTACTTTGCACTGCACCCCTCCCAATTCTTTTCCCCAGAAAGTAAAAATCCAGATATATCTAAATATTTCTCTCTTCTTCTCTTTGCGTGCTCCTTTCCTTGCCACTTACCTGGAAATAAACTCCTCTGAGTTTAACTGCCCCCGCCCCCCAGCCTGGGTGAAGGAGTGCACAGAAGGAGGAATCTTTACAGTTTTTGATATTCTAAGTGGTAAGGAAAAGGAATTTGGAATATTCTTTCTCCTTTAATTAAACCTAACTCTCCTTTGAAAAGAGAGCTGAATGTTTCCTTAGCTGCTTTATTTTCATACTTTTGTATCAAATGAATACCATAGGTAGATTAGAGTGAAGATCATTATGTTCAGAAAGACAAATACAAAAACACATTAATACTTCAAATACAACTCCCACGGCACACCAGTACTGATCATTGCTCTTGATCAGCAATAGATTCAAGAAATATCAGGATTAAAGAGCCTTACAGGGTAGAACAAACCTTTTTATTTGGTTATAAGGATAACAGTTGCTATGTTGACTAACTCAAGAGTTATATAAAGGTTTCACTTCTAGCATGGCAACACCGGGAGCTTTATCGATTTCCTTCTCAGTAAAATTAGTGAGCGTTATTTAAGGAAAAACAAAACAAAACAAAACCACCTATTTAAAGTTTCTGGAAATGATCCCAAGGGCATACAGTAAATGAAAAAAAAAAGTATTAAAGAAAACTTACTAAAACTTGATAAGAACAGGAAAAATCTGTGATATTTGAACTCTCTCCTCTCTCTTCCCATTATAACTTGAAACAAAGTCTACTTCAAGTAAGTGTAGCAACAACAGAGCTGCCTCTCCTACCAGCTCCCAGTGGAGAGCTACAGTATCTTCCTGGGAGGGGCAGGACATTAGCATGTCCATATCTGTCACTAGCTACCTGTTATAAAGCCTACTTTCCAAGGAAGGGCAACAGAGAAGTGGGCATTCTCTTTTTCAGCCTACCACAAACTTGAAGGATGGGGATTTTACCTTGACTTCAGCATTCTATAGATTCTGGGGCCCTAATCGCTTTCACCCAATTCATATGTAAGGCAGAGGCTCCACTTAGGGAGAGGCAAGCCAAATAAACCAGAGACTACAGCAGGACTTCACTCTGCCAAGCACTGTGCTCTGAAAGCAGAGGTATCACTCAGAGAGAAGTGTGCCTCTATTCCCTCCATCAGTGCTAGAGCCTGGGCTCGGAGATTTTGTTCAGACATAGAGCTTAGAATTTCTTCCCAAAGAAGCTGAATTTGTTTGCAGCAGAGGGTGGGGATGTTCAAGCCAAAGGACATTCTCAAAACAGTGAAGGTTATGGTGTAGAGCAATTAAGAGGCAAATGGTAGATGCATTAGAGATAGAAGTTAAACCATAGGTTGGCCATAGGTTTACCAGACGGAACCAAGGAAACAGACAGCTAAGAAGAGCCCTCCTGGGATCAGACAATCTCAAAAATTGATCTCAAAAAGCTATTTTTGTAAAGGAGTCTGAATGTAATTGGATCAATCCATGGAGAAATTTGTGCCCCAGGACATTGCCAAAAACAACAGAGCAATCTGCCAGCAATTAAGTGGAATTTATTGTCAAGGAATGGGATGGTTAAAGAGACTGCAAAAGACCATCATTTCAGAATGACTTTGCACATGTCCAAGGCTGCATCCTCCAAAGAGCAGTATCCCATATGGCTTCCCACTACATGGGAAAGGGAGAGAACAGATATTAGGAAAATAACCTAGTCATGAAGCATAAAGAAGCAAATAACAATAACCAACTCCTGCGGAAAGGGAAGGGGATCAACCAGAACCCAGAATTTCTGCAGTATTATCGAAAATAACCAGTTTCCAGCAAAAAAATGTGAGGCATACAATGAAAATGGGAGGTCTGATGGGAAAAAGCAGGCAAAAAACCCCTGCCTATGAAAGTGAGCAGGTATGGGATATAACAAGTGAAAACTCCAAAGTAGTAGTAGTTTCTCTCTCCCTCTCCCTCTCCCTCTCTCTTTATATATATATATGTATAGATAGATAGGTATACTGAGAAAGAAATATGAATATATAGATTTTTTTCAAAGAAATAAAGGAAACCATACTTTAAAAAAGAAAATGAAGGTATGATTACAGTATTTCATCAAATAGTGAATCTCAACAAAGAGATACAAGTTATAAAAAAAAGAATCAATTGTATTCTGGATTTGAAAAGTATAAAAATTGACAAAATATTCATCAGACAGCACAACAGTGAATTGAACTGGCAGAAGAATTAGCAAACTTGAAGAAGGATTGATGGAGAGTATTCAATCTAAACATGAGAGAGAAAAAAGAATGAGGAAAAATGAAGAGATCCTCAGCGAAATATAGATACCATTAGGTGAATATAATTATATATAATATATTGAATATATTGATATACATACACACAAAGGTGAGACGGAAAGCAGAAAACAATAGTTAAATAATGGCCAAAAACGTCTCAAATCTGATGAAAACATTAATCTACAAACACAAGAGTCTCAACAAATTCCAAGTAGGACAAATGCAGAGTTTCACAAAAGACACATTCTAGTATAAATATTGAGAGCAGCAAGAGAAAAATGAATTTGCACTTACAAGGGAGCCCAACAGGATTAGCAACTAACTTCTCATCAGAATAATGGCAAACAGAAGACAGTGGGATGACATTTAAAGTGCTCAAAGGAAAAATTGCAACAGTAAATGGGAACCTAGCAAAACTGTCTTTTAAAAATGAGGGTGAAATAAAGGCATTCCCAGGTAAAGGAGCACCGAGAGGATTTGTCACTCCAGAACCACCTTAGAAGAAACACCAAAGGAAGTTTTCCAGGTAGGAGTAAGCGATGCCAAATTCACTCCCACAGGAGAAAACAAAGAGTGCAAGGAAAGGCAATTAATTGTGTGCCTACGGAAGACAATATAAATGCATATTTCTTTCTTCTCTTAACTAATTTCAATAGCAGTTATGTAAAACACTATGCATATCATTATACTGCTGGCCTTATAGGAATGTATGTTGCTGGGAGCAACACAAAGAAAGTGAGTGAGAAAAGAGCTGCATGTGGCCCAGGGCAATGACTCCAGATAATAATTTGAATGCTCAAGGACAAATGAAGAGAACCAAGTGCAGAGGCTAAATAAGAAAGGTTATATGTACTGAACTGTTTCCCTTTCTTCTCTTAATTTCTTTAAGATACATAAAATTATATAAAGTTATAGCAATGCATTGTTGGCTTTGTTACCTGTAAAGATGTATTATGCATAAAAATAACAGCATGAAACCAGGGAAGGCGGAGAGAGCTCTACAGGTGTAACATTTCTACATTTCATTGGAAATAAGTTAATGTAGGTCTGAAACAGGAAATAAATCAAGAAATAGTGAAAAAAATCTTAAAAATGAAGGTGTTAGACATTATTCACTTAATGTAAAAGGAAGCAGGAAAAGAAACATTAAAGAAAAAACAAACATGAGCCAGAGAAAACAAAAATAACATGGCAGGTATAAATGCCACTCTAGAATATTAGTGAGTGATGGGGTGGGAATGACAATGGGTGCCTGGATGGAACCAGACCTGCCAGAAAGGGATCCAGAGGGTCCTGACTATTGTGGATTCAAATAGCAGGCAAGTGTATGTGATAGAGATAATGAGATAATCATTATCTCTATCACACATGAGACCCAAAGAGATAATGCCTTGGTCTACAAAGGGATGTCTAGGAATGTAACAGAGTACCAGGTGACTAATACAGTTTGCTAGGAAGGTACTGGGAAAGTTGTAAAAAAAATTAAGAAAATACTAAGGTGGCAGAAAAATATGGCATGTAAAGGTGACACAGTCTCAAGAACTTCTGACGGTGGGCAATACATTTTTTTTTTTTTTAATGACAGTATGAGGTCATCTGAAGTAAAAATCTGTCTTGAGGTTCAACTGAAATCTATTGGTCGTGACCATCTGGACTGCTGTATGGGGAAGGATTCTGAGGCCCCATCCTACCTTATCTCAAGTAAAGATGTCTTCCACGGGCATCAGATGGGAAGCAAGTCTGCCCTGTGTTAGCAAACACTGGTTGCAATCATCCCGGTGGAGGGTCAGGACTGAGGCAGTGTAAAGCTCAGAGTTCTTATCAGTTATATTTTATAACTTATATAAATAATAACTCTTTTGAGTATTTTGTTATTTAAAGAAAGTTTCCAATGTCCAGTATTTTCTTTTTTTTTTCTTTTTATTTTTTTTTTTGTCCAGTACTTTCTTTGCTAATTTTCTATAGTGGATAGTGACTAGCATTAAAACTCTTACACGAAAAGGAGCTGTATCTGAGCACTAGCAAGGCAGTGAGGAGTAAGCAATTTCAGGGAAGAGGAACTACAAGAGTAGAGTGAGTGATGGCAACCAAGGAAAAAGAAACATGCCCCAGCTCTTGTGGCATAAAGCATGCAAAAAAATGTTATAAAAAAATAACTAGCCCAGGACATGGAAATGAGGGCAGGAGAGCTCTGTGCAGTCTCCATAAATTGTAGACAGGCAAGGGGTTCCAATTTGGGGTATTCAGTTGAGGCAATGGAAATTCAGCCATATGACCTAGGCTTTCCTGGAGCCTGTGGAGGTGGGAGGTACAGTATGAAGGAAATGCCTACTTTTCTTTTCTTCTGATTTCCAGGAAGAGCAAAATTTCCTCAAAACCCTTGACTCTTTTGCCTTTCTTTTCTTCTTCTAATAGTAGAAGTGTATGAAGGTTGGCGGATGATAATTAGTGGCAAGCATTTCTTGATTGGATGTAGCCCATTTATTAGTGCTTCTAGGCATGGGAAATGTGGCATCTTTATACTACTGTCATCCCCAGACCAAGCAGAGGTAGTAACATCAGTAAGTGTTTGCTGTGCCACCTGGGAGCTCTTCCAGGGTCTCAAATCTGGAGGAAAGGTGCAGTAAGCCTAGTTTTGCTTTCATATTAAGTTATAATTGCCAAGCTATCCCTTATCAGTAGTAATGATGGTAGTTTGGTCTTCGTTTTATTCCCGACCTTATTTCTCAATGAATTCAGAACTTAGACAGGAAGGAATGGTATTACTAATCTGACCCTTCAAAACCCCCACCATCTTGGTGCCTGGCCTGGAAATCTAACCCAAGCCTCCCATATGGTAAGAGAGAATTGCATCCGTTGAACACTCCTTCTGACCACATCTCTTGTTTCCTTCAGTATGAAGCTCAGTAGCATAATATTCCTGGCCTTTTGCCACCGCTTTACTCACTCTCCTCTACCCTCAGACCTCACCCCAGAAGAGATATGGTGACTTACCTGGTTGGTAGGTTTAGAAATATAAGCTAGGAAGTCTCGGTCTTTTGTTGAAAGAGTGAGGATACATAGAGCACAAGTTACATTCTGCTCCTGTGTGACATTTGTCATACTCACACTCACCTGGGAGGTCTGGCAAGTCTGGCCTTAGCTGTGAATGAGTGGGTAAATCTGCCTAATTCAGGGAATTAATTAGCCGGTCTGTTTGGCTTTCTCAGTAAACTAGAGTTCCTGCCCAGTCTTTATCCATAATGAAATGAAAAGTGTTATTTTGATCCCACTCCACTTCTGTCTTCGTCTTATTTCTCATTTGGGTGCTATTTATTTGGTCCTCTAAGAATTTCGACAAATATTGGGAAAATCATGGCAAGATATCAGTTCTGGAGAGATGAAAGTACTGAAGATAACATAAATTAGACAAAAAGAAAATAATCAATGTTCCAGGGGGGAGGTTTCCATTCTAGCAACAAGGAAAGAGCTCATTTCTCAAAATGGATCTCAAGATCAGAGGGAAGCAATAATAAAGTCAACTTCATGTTGAGCTCTGAACTTCTCTTACTTCCCTGTGAATGTGTGTAATGCTGGACCTGTGTGCAGTAGGACCATCTGTGCGAATTAGGAAGTGATTTGTGAGGGCCAGGATCCAGGAAAGTTGTTATCCTTGGTGACTTGTTTAAAAAGAAACAAACAAACAAAACCCTGTTTACAATATATTATTGGAGAAGCCTAACATGGAATAAAATTTCCTGTAAAATTATCAGTTCAGGATTCTAATTTTGATAACAGTTCGGATAATTTTGTTGCAGGAAAACCTATATTGGACTAAGAAGCTTCCCTTTTTGTAAAATCAGGAAGTTTTTGGACTATGGGGAGAAGAGTTGGTCTTATTTAATAGCCCAAAAGTTGCAGTGTGAAATTTGTTCCTTGTGGTCAACAAAGCAAGTGCTCATTGTCTTTCTAACTGTGGTAGACCGAAGGCTCAGGCTGTTGCCAATATTTTCTCTGGTACTGGGAAGTAAGACTTAGCTGATGGCTCAAAGAAATTGGAAATAACCTAAGTCCCTCTAGCTGATTATTCTCTAATCTCTAATGTCATTTGGTAAATGGAAACCCATTCACATTCCTGATTAAGCAGTTGGGGTCAGGCATACAAACATGTATGGAATAGCACATGGTGGATGATATTAACTCCAAGGCTAGAAGCAAAGTTATAAAATATGTAAGAATATGATGAATGTGTCTGAGTTCACAGTTTATTAACTGTTCCCAGAGGATGGGATGTGCTTTGTGCATCACTAATCTCTTTATTCTCTTGGTACCCTCAGTCCTGTGGCTGAGGACACCCACATTCATACATTTCCCCATCTTTCGGTCCCATTTAAAATTCCCTTCCTCTCTTACTTTTCCTACGGCTTTGACTTAACAAAACAATCATCCTTCTTTTGAACAGCCATTTTTGATATGTTTAGACATCATAATATTCATCTTTCTTTCCAACCCTTTTCTTAAGAAGACATTATGAAGATAAAATGAGAAAATGACTGGAAAATACCTTTCCTTAAACTATTATTTCAGTGATAGAGATCGATTTCACTGCTGGAGGACCGAAGAAATATATATGTCATACCAATTTTCCCTTCCTGAGATGGATCGGGACAGTGTTCCTGCCAAAATTGGTGTTTTCTTAGTAACAATGTACTTTCTTGGGATGCCTGTTTTCCTAAGAGGACAGAGAGTTATGTCGTATTTCTTGAAGTACCTGGATCGAGAGTTTGGACAGCTGTCTTCTTCTCTCTTTAGCTCATGCACAGTGGAAACCTCTGCAGAGTCATCTAGCAGAACTAAATGCTGTCCCAGTAGCCTTCAGGTTCTCTAGACAAGCAGTGATTTTGGCTGCCAGAGGGATTCTTGGGTGGGCTGGTGGGGAAGCATCTTCCAATAACCATTACTAAAAGTGTCAGCCTAGGTAAATTCATGTTCATCTGGGTCCATTTTATCTTATTTTGTTTTAATTTAACCCAGATCATGAGGTTCAGATGTTACGTTGAGCATGAGTTTAGGGAGGTGTGGTGAAATTTGAAGAGAGGGGAAAAATGTTCCTTGCCACCCTTAGAGACAACATACTAAGGAAATAGGACTTTTCCCCTCCCTCTCTATTTTGGTAATCCTTGGCTTGGCATATTTGGGTAAGAAAATGAAAGGTTTGCCTACATAGTTGAAATCTCTCGTCACATTATATCATCTGAAGCCTATTTGTACGTTGGGATCATTTTATTTGGTTTCGGTTAGACATAAAAGTGTTCTGTGGTCTCCTTTTTTTTTTTCTTTTTCTTTTTTTTCAAGGCCTTCTGGCTTTTGGAAAATTGAGTGATTTCATCCCGGTCCGGGTTTCCTAGTAAATCTTGTATTTTTACTCAAATTACTTGATCAATTAGTTATGTCAGCTGCCCGAGATGTGCCTTTTTATTAATAGCACCTTTTATCAACTCATTGGAATTAGACACTGCGACCATGGTCTGAGACTGGTAACATCTTGCAATAATTTACATCTTGCAATAAATATTACTTTAAAAAATAGCACCACAATTGCTCATTTGTGAACTTTTTTGGATGTGTCCCTGTGTGAGAAATTGCATTTGTATTATTATTAGTTCTGACAAACTGGATTAGGTCTTGGCTATTGTTAAGTGGTTCTATCTGCCCTCAAATCTACTGAGAGACGCAGCATTTTTAATGAATTTAATTAAAACTGCATGTGGTTTATAGGTTGCCTCCAGCCAATATGCCATTCTTCTTGACTGAGCGGATTTTCTGCAAATGCATAATGATGTTTTATATGAGAGATGTTTGAAACTCCCTCTTACTAGCCTCCAGGTAGTTTCCATGGAATGACATAGTGATGAAATATTAAAATTTTGAAAAAAACCCTTTCTACTTAACTGAGTCATGTTTACACAAACTAATGTATGCATAAGTGTGTTAAATATGTTTGTCAAAAGTGGGAGAGACATGGATTGTATTTCAACACCAGCAATATGTTGGCAGTGAAAGATTTTTAAGCAATTCCAATCTGGCAACCCTTTGGAAGATCTGCTATATGTGCTATTCTTTGAAGTATTACAAAAGAGGCCGTTATGAAATTTCCTTTTAACATTTAAGTTCATTTCCCCAGGTAGCTTTAATGATTCTTCCCTAATAAGCAGAATTATAATAGAGATGACTCTCAGCATCAGTTTTAAACATAGCCTTGGAAGATATTGGTGATAGAATGTAATATCTTTTTTAAAAATAAAGACAGCTGCTGCATTTTCTTAATATACTTTAAAGAATGAATTATTTAATACATTTATAGAGAGAGTTAGTGAAGTCCTCTGACTGCATAGACTCAAATTCTGGTTTTAGAAGTTGATCTTTATTTGATCATAACAATAAGAGAACAATAGGGGAGTAACACATCTTGACCCATTTCACCCCAGGTGTATTCTTTGAAAATAGTAAACACTATCAAGGAATGTAACCTTTCATATTACCTGTATTAAGTACATAACGAAATGTCTAATGATTTTGAGCCCAGCAGGGCCACAGTCAGGAGACTTTGTAAGATTGCAGAGAGGAAGTGGCTCAATGATCCTGGGAACATGGGACTGGGATTTCTTGAGAAGTCAGTGAAACAGACAACAAGCATGAAAATCAAGAGAGGTCAGAGAAATACCCGAGATAAACCCAGCTGACCGGCTGTATCCACAGAAGTGTAGGACTGCTTGCAGCCTTAGTTTCTTCAGGTGAAGAAACCTCAGAGGGCAGCAGTGAAGACCAAACACAGCACATGTAAAAAGAAAATTCCATGCGAGATGCTTAACATAATGCTTGTTATCAGTATTCATAAATTTTAGCTTAAAAATTAACATTTGTATATATTCTAACAAGATGTCCAAATGTTTCCATAAAATATCCCATGTATTGATTCACAATCACCAAATACCTTCTCACTTCCACGAACCCTTTCTTTTTCCACATGTGAGTGGCGTGTTACTTTAGAATTTTTATTGTGTGATCTACACTTGCTCTTCGCTTCTTAAAACTGGTATTGTTTTAGGTAACAGTATCTGTTTCAAAAACGCCGTCGAGTGACAGGACATTGACAAAATTGTATTTCCTTGTGCTGCATTTTTCGTCCCCTAATTTGGGAAGATAAAAATTTCTCTGAGGAAAAGCTGAGCTATCAAAGGTCATATTATGAATTCTACTTCTAAGATTTGGGTGGCATTAGTTAATAATAGCAGCGACCCTTTATTGTGCTCCTATTACTGGCCCAGAGGGACAAGCTGTCCACATATTTTCTCTTTACTCCTCACTCCTAAGCCAGACAGATTGCACTCCTCCACATTTTGCAAGGAAATTATGATGCAGAGAACTTAACTTGCAGACAAATAGCCACGCTGTGATCCCCACTCTCTGCTTCCTGACGTGCAGCTCCTTCCCATGATGCCACTCTGCCTCACACCAGACAGCTCTTTCCTTTAGAAGAAAACACATTCCCACCCCCCCCCCCAAAGCATTTTCAGGGTTATCTTATTTTGCCTTTAGAGAACTGATCAAATGTGCTGCTTAGCGGCACAAACCCTGGCCCAGGAGGCAAAGTGGAAAAAAACTGTTCTGGAAATTCCAGATAATCGAGACACAGTAGGTGAAAAGATACCTCGGTTTCACTGAAGGACATGCAGAAGAGAGTAGCAACAATCTCAAAAAACACGTGAGAAGTATGCCCTTACTGTGCGAGGCGTTCCGTTTCCACGATGACTAGCCACGGAGAAGGGAGTCAGTGTCCCGGTTCTGTTCATTCGATCTGCATGTGCTTAATGTAGACGACAGGGCAGCTTTCAGCAAAAAGTAATTCAAAAGGACAGCTCTCGTCATGTCACCTCCTGATGAAAAATTCTCTGCGACTTCTGGCAAAGTGCAAAATGTCACGTGAGCATCGGAGGCCCTCCAGTGTGTGACACTAACCTTCTTAGCCCCGTCTCCTGTCACGCCCCACTGTCCACAACCCAGTCTCTCTGTTTTGGTCGTGCAGTTCCTTAACCCTGGCTGCATGTTAGAAACACGTGGAAACTTTAAAAATAGACAGATATGGGGCACCTGGGTGGCTCAGTGGGTTAAAGCCTCTGCCTTCGGCTTGGGTCACGATCCCAGGGTCCTGGGATCGAGCCCTGCGTCGGGCTCTCTGCTTAGTGGGGAGCCTGCTTCCTCCTCTCTCTCTCTGCTTGCCTCTCTGCCTGCTTGTGATCTCTGCCTGTCAAATAAATAAATAAATAAATAAATAAATAATAAAATAAAAATTTGAAAAAAAATCTTAAAAAAAAAAAATAGATATCTGGGATCTGCCAGATATTCTGGCAAAATTCTGGTTTAATGGGTCTAGTGTCGGGTCTTCAAATCTGTCCAGCCAATGAGGGCAATGAGAATGCACAGCCTGGATTAGGGACCAGTTCTCTAGTCAAAGGAGATTTGGAAAACAACTTCTTCCTCCTGACTGCACTATTTATTGAAGGTCTTCTTTCCTCCTGAAATACCTTTTCTATCTCCTTCCCTCCTACCTCCCCTGGCTAACTACATATTTTAAATTCTTCCCATCCTGTAAAGGCCCTTCTCTAAAGAAGCTTTTTCTCACTTCACCCTCCCCCTTCAATGGAATGCCATATCTCTCTCATTTAAACTTCTACAAAATGTCTTCAAGCCCCTATTTTAGCATCTGCATCTCCCGCCATAACCTCCCATAACCTTTCCTCATGAGCAGGGCCTAGGTTTTACGGATTACTTTGTACACTACAGACTCAGAAAAAAATTAAGTACATATATTTCAAATGTTGCAAACAATCTTTACACAGATTCTTGGTGAAGATAGCATCATTCTTCATTTCTGATGATGTTTGAATTGAGTCCAAGACTCACTCAAAATCTACCCCATAACAATGAGAATTCCATTTTAGGGTCTACAGGCCCTCGTTAGTTTTTAGACTGGTGCAAAGGTCTGGGTGCTTTGTTCTTGGGAAATGTTCCAGAGTTTCAGTAAGAATCTCAGAGGTTCTGTGATCTACTGACTTGTTAAGAGCTACCATCCAATGAAATAAATCTCCTTAACTCAGCATGCAGGGGTGACATTGGCCCTGTTTGCTGGTCACTAAGGTTCCATTTCTCTTCCTACCAGGATAGCATAGCTTTAGAACACCTCAACTCTGTTAGGTTGAATGGCTTCATGAAAATATCATTAGTCTAAAGACTAATCAAGCATCGCCTCTGTCATTCAGATGATTAAGCATTTTTTAAATGAAAAAATAAAATTAGATTAAAGGTGCTTTTTTTTACTGGTTCAGAAAAGGTTAGAATTCCTACCTTGACTAGATGATAGGAGTTAGTACCTCAGAGGAGAGAAATGTTCAAGGGCTTATATGAGTGAGTATGTGTGTGTACGTGTGGGGAGGTGGATGGGTGTGGGGTATGTGTATCAAAATGGAATTTTTCTTAGACAAAAATTGCCAAAGATCTGGCTGTCTGCAAAAGGAGTAAAATTCATTTTGGTGAGCCACCTCTGAGTTTCATTATTTGCTGCTGAAATATTTAGGACTAAAACAACAATAATCAAAACATGACTTAGTAGCTGTTAGAGGTAATTTTTCTATTCTTGGGCACCAAATAGCCAGAAAAGCATCTGTCTTCTCAATTGAACTGATTTGTAATTCTAGAATGTAGGAGGAAAAAACTGGAAGGCCCTCCACTTAAATCTGTAATTTTGGTAATTCTGAAGTAATGTGACGTAAGGAATTTTGATCAGCGCTTAGTTCAGCATGGGAGATCTCCTTTCAAGGAATGAGAAGTAGTTGGAAGTAACTACAGTTGGGGTTTGACCTGACTAAACTGAAACAGAACACAGGAGACAGTAACTAGTGAACCTAGTAAAAATTTATAAGCTGAAGTTATGGGTTAGCAAAATATATATATATATTTTTTTCACACATGTATACGTACTTCAAAATAATTGCCAAGAATGAACATCAGACTAAATCAAATGAAATTTGATGTGCCTTCCTATGAAAAAACACCAGCATTAAAATTCAGGATTTCCAAAATGCAAAAATTAGGAGGTGATTATTCATATTTTCACAGGGCTCTCCACTTTGTAAATGTAAAAGAATCTACTACAGTGTTCCATTCAAAATACCTCTTATGATATGTTAACATTGCCATTTGGCTAATTTAGGTAGTTCTCCAACTTTAGAATGTGTATGTTAAACACAGGTCGCTCAACCCCTGCCCCCTTTTGAATTTCTGATTCAGAAGGTTGGAAGCGTATTCTCTAAATTTGCCTGTCAGGCAAGTGAAGTTGATGCTGCTAGGCACCACAGTTTGAGAATGGCTTGTTTGCTAAAATTCTACCTGAACATAAGAAACAAATCTATGGTGTAAGAGAAGATACACCTACCAAGGATTTTTAGTGGGTGTTACAGGCTGAATGTGTCACCCCCAAATTCATATGTTTAAGTCCTAGCCCCTCACCCCGTACCTCAGAATGTGACTGTATTTGGAGATGGTGTCTTTAAAGAGGTAATTAAAATGAGGTCATTAGGGTAACCCTAATTCAATGTGGCTGATACACTTAAGAGGAAATTTGGACACAGATACACACAGAAAGGAGCCCATTGTAGAGACACTGAGAGAAGACAACCATCTACAAGTTAAGGAGAAAGACCTCAGAAGAAACCAACCCTTCTGACACCTTAATCTTACATATCTAGCCTCCAGGACTGTGAGGAAATACATTTCTGTTGTTTAAAATCCCCAGTCTGTGATACTCCAATATGGCAGCCCTTGCAAACTTAACACAGATCATGATCTTCAAAAGGAAATAGCTATTTAGAAAGCTTCTTTTATTGTTTTGCATTTGGGCTAAATAGAAATCAAAATTAGTAGTGAGTAAGAAAAGCAAAACAAATGCCAACTTGAAAGTTCTTAAATTTGTTAGTTTCTTCTTAGTTTCTTAACTCTTTATATATTTTAGCCCAGTGGGCTTTGAAAAGGAAGGGTCAACAAATAACTTCTTGGTTTTGGATACTAAACACCAGCATGTGTTAGAACTCTCTCATAGGGGCAAGTTCATTTCCAAAGTAACATACCTTTATTCGTCCTGGAAGCTTCGATATTGAGAAGTCAGAGGAAAAACTCAACTACTATATGCAGATAATTTAAGAAATAGAAAGGAAGGAATGCTTTGACTAGCACTTGCAGTATGGACATGTGACTCAAGAAAGTCTTGCTCATACATTTCTTGATCCTTTTCCCTGGGTTTTATGCAGAGAAGGGAAGGATATGATGTCTGTTTAGCAGAAATATCAATAATACTTTATGAAAGGACCTTTTGGATTTCATACAGTTTGGTTAGTAATTTTCTAGTCCTTTTGTTTAAGAATCCACAAATGACAAGTGTGAAATATCACTGCCAGTAACTCTCTTAAAGTTGCATGTAACAAGAAATGCTGTGCGGGCTTTAGACTCTCATAAATTTCTTAGCTGAGAACACAAACCTTCCTCCTGTTGCTGTCTGAGGTCTGTCCTGTTGCTGGCACTCTGTGAATGTCAACTACCAAGCATGATTTAGGTACAAAGACTGCTGACAGTGTATAGCCTAGAGATCTAGGAAATACCAAAGAATAGCACAGCCAGACTCAAAAGATTTGTTTCTTTGAGCTGCCAAAGTTAGTGATGTCAATGAAAAATAGTTAATATAGACAGATGCCAAACAAAGAAGTGGGAAGAACAGGAAACAAAAATATTAAGTGAAGCAGTGGTGTGCTGACTGGATTGGGACATGGAAAATTGGGTTTGGAATCCAGATGCAGTCCACCCCGCAAAGGGTTGAAATAAGGATTTTGAAGTGAAATTAAAATTTATGGGGTCTCTCAGTGGATACAACCATTTCCCAAACAATATAGAATATCTGATGACGCCTTGGGTTTTGTCCTCTGCTGTTGCATATGAAGAAATTTGCTAGCTGTTGAATATATTGGTCTTATACTACTATCCTGTGATGTTGTTCATTACCTGCCTGTCCTCATCCATCTGGACCCAACCTCCTGGAGATGTAAAAGTATTAGCAGTACAAGTATAGGGTATACAGGTGTGTGTCTCCTTGTACACCTAGGTACTGACCATTTCTTCATGGGTTCCTGTAGGTAGTAATAGTGTAAGTGTCCCATTTTATGCCAGCTATGATATAAGGGATTAAAATGGAAGCAAGCCTGGCTGGCTCTGGAGAAGGACTCTGAGTTCAGGGAAAACTAGAGAAGAAGGCCAGAGAAACTGTCTTCTCTATTCTTCCCTTCCCAGGGCAGTTCTTTGCAGGAAAAGCCAGCAGAAGGCACTAAGCCTCCACAGTCTGTGACTTGGCTGCTGGGCTAATTATAGCAAGAGCTGGGCCACCACAAACTAGTGCTGGCAACAGCTCCCTTGTCGAAGAGGACTACTTTCTCAGGCAGTTCCAGACACAGCGTATAGGGGATTTAGATGGGCCTAGAAGCTTACCCAGTGGTAGGGCTCTGAGCCCTAAGCTAGTGTCCATTTAGCTAAAGGAAGGTCTTCACAGAGAAATTACTGAGCTTAAGAGTGTCATAAACATCAGGGCAAAATATGAGACAAAGAGATAAACTGGAGAGGGTTATCAATATCAACATTAATAATAAGTATTATGTCATCTGATGTCTAGTACATACTTGCTATATGTCAAGTCTTATACTAAGTAGTTTTTTTTTTTTAAGATTTTATTTATTTATTTGACAGCAAGAGAGAGACACCATGAGAGAAGGAACACAAGCAGGGGGAGTGGGAGAGGGAGTGGGAGCGGGAGAAGCAGGCTTCCTGCAGAGCAGGGAGCCTGATGCAGGGCTCAATCGATCTTAGGACTCTGGGATCAGGACCTGAGCTGAAGGCAGACACTTAACAACTGAGCCATCCAGGCGCCCCTATACTGAGTGCTTTAATTCAATGTTTTATTTAATCCTCTCAGCAACCTTATGAGTTAAATACTATCATTATTCCCACTTTCAAATGAGATGGCTGACAAAGAGAAAATAAGAAATTTGCCCAAAGTTACACAGCAACTTAACACTGGGAAGTGGGTTCAACATAGCTCAGTCTGAATCAGAAACTCATACTCTTTCCACTAAATCAGGCAGCCTGAAAACAAACACAGGAGAGGCCAGTGAAAAATCAGAAGGCAAGTTGCTTATTATTTCATGGCATCTCTGCATGTTGTGGAAACTACAAAAGGCTGTCAGTTATTACCTCTACCTTCCAGAAGCCTAGAATGTCCATCCGTGATCTTTCTCATCAATTCTGTTTCTGTTCTTTTTCGTCTCGTGCATAAGCTAAAAAGTAACATTTGCTTTGTTTGTTACCAGCTGAAGGGCTGATTTTTAAAATTTTAAAACCTGATGTATGTCAAACGTCAGTAAATATCGCTAGACATACGGACTGTGCTGGGGTTACATACTAAAAAGAGTGAAAACTACCGAGAAGCTGGATTTCTCAATAGGTGTTCAGTGCCATTGCTTCTAACCTGTAAGACAAACGTGGAAAAACCTATCTCTAGTTTATCAGTGGTGGTGAATAAACTGGGATTTTATCAGTTAAATGCCAGGGTCCATGGAACTTTAGGAAAAAGGAAAGCCTTTAATTGGGTGAGGAAAAATAGAATTTGAGTTATAACCTCTTCCCTGGGCCGTTTATGAGCACACGGTCATTAACATCTCTCCCCAGGTACCGAAGCAGGAAGCAGGAAAGGCAACAAACCAGAGAAAATTCTGGGCCCCCTTTGAACTTTATAGAAAGGCACTTTATAAATCTTAGGAAGATGAATTTATATTATTATTTGTTTCGAATGACTCTGAGTTAGAATTCTTTTGAAGGCAGGGCCCCCTCCATGCTCCGTGTAGAAAAGCACCTCCCTCCTCCCTCCCACCCCACCAGGCAGGATGGACCCAAGTTTCCATGTTGACTTGTTCTCTGTTGCCTATGATTTCTTCTTGACATCCTTTCTTTTGGACCTAGATTAAAAGTATTAAGAAATGCTCTAGAAAGGGAAAGAGACTATTCAAGAAGAATCTAGCCCCATGTCACAAAATGGAATGAATACTCATTTAGTGTTGACTAAACAAGACTTGCATTAGCTGTGGACAGTCACAATTTAATTGGCAGGCAGATCTGCTTTCTGTGCAGAGGAGTATACTTGGATGTGTTCATTTTTTAAAATGTGTTCCAAACCCCTACAGTTGAGTTATTATTTTTTTTTTGTAGTAATGATATGCTTTCAGTAGCATGTCATTTTCTTTACCCTTGTAGAGAGATAACATGCAATTAGGGAGTGATGTCAGCCTGTAACATTTTGGTGTAAAATTTTGGTCACACCAAAATACCGGCTCCTTAACAAAGCTGGCAGACACATCTTTTGGCAGCAGCTGCTCGCCATGTGATTTAAAACTTCCTGTCACTATAATTGATGTGTTTTTATTCTTTCCATTTCCTGAAGCCTGATCAGAATTAAAATTGCTGTTGGAATTTCCTGTCAAAGCAACTCATTTATTCACTGAGCTCTGCACTTTGATTGGACATTGCCTTCAGCAGCAGTCAGGTGGAGATTGCTGGGAATTATCCTCTCCACGCAGGGCTGATGGCCGTGCACACCCCATCTGCAAGTAGACACAGATTGTCCATCATGGGTAAACGTGTCCTAATGAAAACTCCACATGCAAAATATTAATGATTTGACTATCAAACCTGACCACCTGCAGGGGCTCTGGGTTTTCTGTTAATTTAGGAGGTCCCACAGAGTTTTTTTTAACCGATCGTCTCGCTGTTGGATTCTTGTTCCAAGACCCTCTTGTGTTTCTGATCTGTCCCTGGTTTAGGTAACATGACTAAAAGGCTGACTTTTCCTAAGCCCCATTTCTCCATCTTTTCTCTGCCTTGTATGTTATTTACATAAAGAACATGGTGAGGTGACCAATTATAAAGGGTGCGTGGTTCTGAACTGTCTCCTAGTGGGCGCTTGTTCATAGACCTGTGGATTACACTACCAAAATTAAGGGTATGGGCAAAAGAGTAGGCAGTGTAGGATCCAGTTTTATTTTGTTGTTGTTTTGTTTTTATACCTGAAAGAAAAAGCCACAAAATTACTTCCCTTTGCAAAGGAAAGAAGCCCTGACGTTCCTCAGGAATTATTTATTTTCTTCTAAATTGTCTTCTTTTCTGGGACATTGTAAGAAGACTTACTGAATAAATGTTGCTTATACTGCTCTTTTTAAAATCAAAGTATATAGGGAGAGAGAATTAGTGCCATTTTATGCTTGTTGATTGTGTACATAATGCAGATACTTTCTTTTTTTCTCAAAGAATTACTTATTTAAAAAGAGAGTGTGAAAGAGGGAGCATATGTGTGAGCAGGGGGACATGGGTCTCAATCCCACTTAGGGCAAAATCCGTTTTGAATTGAGCCCAAATCAAGAGTCAGACACTTAACCAACTGAGCCAGGCCCCCAGGCGCCCCTGCAATATGTAAATAATATCTGAAGAAGTACTTCACTTGTTCCTCTCAATCAGCTCATGAGTCAACGCATCATGTGTCATCATTCTCCAACTTCAAAGATTAGGGATATGGGAGAAATGGCCCGAGAGCACATCCTGCCGTTGCATCATATATTGGAAGGTTAACGAGGCTTATCAATTTCCAATCCACTGCACTTTTTTGATATTGGCTAACTGTTTGGTGTTTTGATAACTCCTTTTTTTGTATTCATAAAATATACTGAATTACATTGAAAATAAACAAGTAAAATCACTCTTTTCATTGTGAGAAGGTAAAAGAGGAAAACTTATATGGACTGGAAGATGAGATTGATGAAAGTCAATGTCCTAAACAATGAGGACTGTTTTTGCTTATCCTGGTGATGAAGCCCTGAGAGTTCTTCTGAATGGGACTGTCTTTTAAAAAATCATTCCTTATTGAAAACAATCTAGCTACTAGTGTGTATTTTTGTTTGTTTGTTTGTTTCCCAAGTAAAGTTAGGTTTTTAAGTTTCAAATTCTCCAAACACTTCAAAAATATTTTCTCTGCCAAGAATGTAAATTCCATGAGTCTGGGACTTTGTTTTGTTCATTGTATATCACTTAGGACAGTGCCATACAAATTATAGACCATCAACTGATATTCATTAAATAAAGGAATAAACTCCTTTGTGTCAAAACAATAGAGAGGGGACCCTGTTATATCCGGAGGCAGAGTCCCCAAGCATAGTGGGCTCTCTCTGAGTAAGGGATCCCAACTCTGCTTACATTAGAATCACTAAGGGAGCTTTAAAAACAAACGAAAACTGATGCCTGGATCCCTCCCTGGGCTATTAAATGAGAATCTTGTGTTGGTTACTCTTTCGTAGAAATGATATGAAGCTCACAGGTCAGCTTCTCCACAAACCAGGTACCCTGGAGACCGGATTCCAGGCTTCCCCAGTCCTGACTGTCAGATCTGCTCTCTTGGTCTCCTTAAGCCTGAAATCATCCAGGATATTCTTACTTTGTTAAGTTGAGGCTCTCAATTAGAACTTGAAAAATGGAGATTAGAACAGCAGTTGGTGGGAGAGCAAAACCAGTCTTCTGGGCACACCATGGGATAAAACTACTAACCAATTAAAAATCACGGGTAAGGATAATCCTACCTGTGGAGCCACTTTTAGTCAAGATCTCGAGCATGTTAGGATATTCTGAGCAGGCAGACGAAAAATTACATCACTAGATTTCTTATCTTAGAGCAAGTCTGGAATATTCTACTTTTTTCTGTGAGTATTTCCCCGGTATTTCCGACTCCTCCTTGTTACCTGACCTCTATTCTACCTCTGAATCTCTCTCACCTTCTCACTCCCCAAAGTCCCTGATTTTAGAGCGGTTGGCAGAAATAGCAGGTAAATAATGTGTGTATTATCATGGGAGGAGCTCACCTGTATTATGTACACTATCTGTTCCATGGAGTACGTGGTTTTGCCCTGGTGATGACTGGAAAGAGTTCACCTATGCATTTCCTTTGCCTTCTCCGGCCAGAAGCTTGGAGGATTTGTCGATAGAGGGCGCCTGAGGCTACATGGGCTGGGAGCCCCATCCTACTTGATTTCCAGCAGTGCCTGTCTTCAGCATAGCACTGGAAAGGAGTCCTGGTTTGTGTTTTTCTTCAAATTTCCCTTCCCTTTTAATTCTTGTTTCCTTCTTTTGGCATTCTGATGTTCTTTGCCACAAACCATTGCAAAACAACCCGTACAAGAATTTTGCCTTCTTCTTGGCGAGGATAGAAGGCTGTTTGGAAACCACAAAGCCAAATCTCCAGGGAACAGTAGCTTTATTAATGTAATAATCACCATCATCATGGACTGATTACAATACACACATTGCTTTAGAAAGCAAAATAAGGACAACCTGGAGTTTGCTGGAGAAGCTGCACTTGAGGTTAGATGTGTACAGTTAAATTTGGAGTCAAACTGAGGTCATTGCTAAGGAGATTTGGAATTGGAAATTTGTGTGGAAAATGGTTGCCTCATGGAAGCTATCCACTCACCATTAAAACTCATTTTGCATGATATCAGAACAGGAAAATGAGGGTTCGATACCAAAAGAAACTTGGGCTTTTCTTACTAGTCCTGGTTTCTTTGGGAAGAAGGTTCTATGGTATTTAATCATTTCTATCCATCCTCCATTTCTAAAGGAAACCCTAGTAAAAAAAAAGAAACGGAATGAAATTTTTTTTTGGGGGGGGGAGGTATATACCATGTATCTTCCATGGCATTTTCATTGTTAGTAACATATAGGGAATGAGCTGTACATTGTTAAAGAAATAACAGACAATTTATACTTTGCTCTCTGCCCTTCCAAAGAAGCTGAGTACATTAATGAAATCTTTTCCCATTTAGAAATGGTATGAAAAGAAAATCTCAACTACTAAAAGAATGTCTAATTTCCTTTTTGGTTGTTTCTCTGGAAGAGAGGAGGGAGAAAAGGAAATAAAGTGTGACGGACGAACTTGGCAACCTCTGTGTTTCAGCAACCACGTCAGCTTAGATGCAAATGACCGGTGACAAAAGAACCAGACTAAGTGTGCCGGAGCCTCTGGGAAGGGCAGACTGCTGACAGGGCAGCGGCTCCTTCCAGCTGATTGTAGGCCCAGATAACTATCCCCTTCAGCTTAAATGGTGCTCTGCAGTAATTGACCGGTGCCCAGTGGGGCTGCAGCAGGGTTCTTTGGAACCTGTTCAGACCAACTCCGCCTGTGAGACTGGTTTCCTGGAACCTGAGGTATTCTACGGGCTGTGGTCAAAGGGACAGTGTTCTCTGAATGTTGAATAGAATGTATCATTGCATCTATTCGCTACACTCACCATATTAAAGAAGAATGAATGAATGAATGAATGAATGAGAACTATGCTGCGCTCTACAGGCTGAAGCAGAGTGCACACTGAGTATCACTTCTAGTAGTCTGTAAGGTCAATGGGTCATTTTATTTCGAGAATAGTCTATACTCTTTTCCAGCTGCCCCCCCCCGAACCCCTCTCTGAAACAACCCAGTTGCTCTTGAACCATTTTCAATATATTGCATTTAATGGACCCTAAATCTTTTTTTTTTTCAGTCTACTAGTACTGCTGTATTAATTCTTTTTTTTTTTTAATTTCTTTTCAGCATAACAGTATTCATTGTTTGTGCACCACACCCAGTGCTCCATGCAATACGTGCCCTCCCTAATACCCACCACCTGGTTCCCCCAACCTCCCACCCCCCGCCCCTCAAAACCCTCAGGTTGTTTTTCAGAGTCCATAGTCTCTCATGGTTCACCTCCCCTTCCAATTTCCCTCAACTCCCTTCTCCTCTCCATCTCCCCATGTCCTCCATGTTATTTGTCATGCTTCACAAATAAGTGAAACCATATGATAATTGACTCTCTCTGCTTGACTTATTTCACTCAGCATAATCTCTTCCAGTCCCGTCCATGTTGATACAAAAGTTGGGTATTCATCCTTTCTGATGGAGACATAATACTCCATAGTGTATATGGACCACATCTTCCTTATCCATTCGTTGGCTGAAGGGTGTCTTTGTTCTTTCCACAGTTTGACGACCGTGGCCATTGCTGCTATAAACATTGGGGTAGAGATGGCCCTTCTTTTCACTACATCTGTATCTTTGGGGTAAATACCCAGTAGTGCAATTGCAGGGTCATAGGGAAGCTCTATTTTTAATTTCTTGAGGAATTTCCACACTCTTCTCCAAAGTGGCTGCATCAACTTGCATTCCCACCAACAGTGTAAGAGGGTTCCCCTTTCTCCAAATCCTCTCCAACACATGTTGTTTCCTGTCTTGCTAATTTTGGCCATTCTAAGTGGTGTAAGGTGGTATCTCAATGTGGTTTTAATTGAATCTCCCTGATGGCTAGTGATGATGAACATTTTTTCATGTGTCTGATAGCCATTTGTATGTCTTGATTGGAGAAGTGTCTGTTCATATCTTCTGCCCGTTTTTAGATATGATTATCTGTTTTGTGTGTGTTGGGTTTGAGGAGTTCTTTATAGATCCTGGATATCAACCTTTTGTCTGTGCTGTCATTTGCAAATATCTTCTCCCATTCCGTGGGTTGCCTCTTTGTTTTGTTGACTGTTTGCTTTGCTGTGCAGAAGCTTTTGATCTTGATGAGGTTCAAAAGTTCATTTTCACTTTTGTTTCCTTTGCCTTTGGAGGCATATCTTGAAAGAAGTTGCTGTGGCTGATATCAAAAAGGTTACTGCCTATGTTCTCCTCTAGGATTCTGATGGATTCCTGTCTTACGTTGGGGTCTTTTATCAATTTTGAGTTTATCTTTGTGTACGGTGTAAGAGAATGGTCGAGTTTCATTCTTCTACATATAGCTGTCCAGTTTTCCAGCACCATTTATTGAAAAGACTGTCTTTTTTCCACTATATATTTTTTCCTGTTTTGTTGAAGATTATTTGACCATAGAGTTGAGGGTCCATATCTGGGCTCTCTATTCTGTTCCACTGATCTATGTGTCTGTTTTTATGCCAGTACCATGCTATCTTGGTGATCACAGCTTTGTGGTAAAGCTTGAAATCAGGTAACGTGATGCTGCCAGTTTTATTTTTGTTTTTCAACATTTCCTTAGCAATTCAGGGTCTCTTCTGATTCTATACAAATTTTAGGATTATTTGCTCCAGCTCTTTGGAAAATACTGGTGGAATTTTTATCAGAATGGCATTAAAAGTATAGATTGCTCTGGGCAGTATAGACATTTTAACAATGTTTATTCTTCTGATCCAAGAGCATGGAATGGTCTTCCATCTTTTTCTGTCTTCTTTAATTTCTTTCATGAGTGTTCTGTAGTTCCTTGAGTACAGATCCTTTACCTCTTTGGTTAGGTTTATTCCCAGGTATCTTATGGTTCTTGGTGCTATAGTAAATGGAATTGATTCTCTAATTTCCCTTTCTGTATTTTCATTGTTAGTGTATAAGAAAGGAACTGATTTCTGTACATTGACTTTGTATCCTGCCACGTTACTGAATTGCTGTATGAGTTCTAGTAGTTTGGGGGTGGAGTCTTTTGGGTTTTATGGATCCTAAATCTTCCTTTTAATATGAAACTGGCTTCAATTGACAAAAGTGCCATTTTGAAGATGTTCAGTTCTCTGCCACAAGGTTGCTGCCTGAGAGTACTTATTGATGGAGGCTATGGAATGCAGAGGACATGAATGGGTGAATGAAGCCTTGCATGATTAGACAAGGGACATCTACTTGAGGGTCAACCAAGTACCTGGATAATTTGAGCTAAAAGACCAGTCATTTCTTTATTCTAAGCTTATACTAGAAATGACTGTGTATAGGTTTGGCCTCAGTCAACAGCAGGAACTGATTTCTCTGGTGAACATTTAGGAGAGTAAGAGGCAAGACTCCACCTTACCTCCCAGCTCTAGTGGACCAGTGCCCGAAGTGGCCAGCTTCCCTGATGCTGCAGGAGCTGCCA
The DNA here is from genome assembly GCF_011764305.1 of Mustela putorius furo. NCBI lineage: Eukaryota > Metazoa > Chordata > Mammalia > Carnivora > Mustelidae > Mustela > Mustela putorius. The sequence continues at coordinate 38,641,525 of NW_025421998.1, forward strand.
GGCAGTCTTTGTTTAGAACAAACAGTGTAATCTCTTGTTTCTTTAGCTGCTGTCTGCAAATATTGGTATTTAAGAGTGGTCCTCAGGGGAGCAAAGAAGGATGGTGAAGTTCAGGTGGCTGCCTTACCTTTCCACTAAAATAATTGTGTGTAGAATATGAATCCAGGAGATAATTTCATGCTGACCTCTTGTTCTCCAACAGAACATATTTTCTGCCATGGAGAAGAACTGAAATGGTTAGCATGTAGAAAAATACATGGAATATTATGCTAAAATACGCCTGTCTAGGGATTCATTTAGTTCCCCCCCAAATAGCTCCTTTCTTTGTGAATGCCAGTATGTTTATATATATTTAAATGCCCCATTTGCTACAGTGGTTTTAACTTCTTGTTAGCATCACTTCTTGTTAGCATGATGTTCTACAGCACAAGGCAGCTGGAGAAATGAAACATATGTTGAAGAATTTATGCAGTGTCCTTAGTTTCTTTCATTAAGAGAACCAAGAATAATAGGTGTGTATTATAAGTTTGCTGTGTTAAGCAATATGTTATAGCTATGTTTGACAGACATCTTGTTTACATTCATGTTATATATTGGGGAAACCATAGAATTTTAAGAAACATGGCATTTTTAAGGTAATATTTATATCATGCTTCCATGCAAGGGAAACTTAGTCGTCTAAAAACATGATGTGTTTTAAATCCACTTGTCTCCTCCTCCTAACGAAATATTCCCTGTGCTTTCTCCTTATACTAGGGAGTTCAACATGTTCTTTATTCAGCCTATTAGCATTACTGCCCAGGAAAAACCCAGCTGCATGCCCTTAGTTTATTAAAACAATAGGCCATCTTATTTCAGTTTGGTTTAATCCACATGTGAAAATTTAACCTCACCTTTCCTTTATGAGAGAACAGTATGGAAGTTATCTTTTTAGTTAGTTCAGCGTTTTTGCTTTTAAAAAAGCAATGGTTGTTTCCAGGCTGACTTAGGAACCTTCATTAATGTCATTGAACATTGCAAAATGGTTCACCGGCCTGAGGTTTCCCAGTGGTGTTGGCCATCTCTAGTGTACAATGCTGAAGTACCCCACAGCCCTCCTTAGATAGCAGGTAATCTCTCCTACCTTTACCTCCACTGAGAAGAAACTTTAAGTGTTGGACAATTTAATATAGCTAGTGTTTCAGTAGTAAGTGTTGTGAAAGTGGAAAAGAAGAACTTATCTATCTTCTTCCACTTTTTCAGCTTAGGTCACACTCCAGCTCTCCAAAATGCTTTGCCATGATTTGCCCTGATGCTTCAAACCTGGGAGTAAACCCTTTCATTTTGAAGGGTGAGGCACCTTGTATTTCCTGATGCATTCTTGTCTCCCTCCAGCAGAGCATGGCATGTTTCTAGCTCAGTAGTAATCCATGCCAAGGACTTGAACCCAGATGAAATAAAGATGGAGAGAAGATATGGCACTGTGATAAAAGGCAGACACACACAAGGAGAGACTCAGAGTTTGAAGTGTTTCAACCCATGGGAAACTGGCTTTCATGTGAATATTCTATCCGAATAGAAATGATAAAATATCATCAATATCATCATTTTCTTACCTACACATTTCACAATTGAATGCTTTCCCTCTCCAGGTTCTGCTAAGTGCTTGATATCTCTTCTTCATTTTGTCCTTACAATGACTTTATGAGGCAAAAGGCTGATCAATCCTCTTTGACAGATAAGAAACCGAAGGCTTAAGAGAGGCTGCACAGCTCATCCAAGGGTACAGCCCATAACTAGTAGAGGCAGACTTTGAATCTTTCTTTCTTTGACTCTGAAGAAGAAGAATGCACGTCATTGGCAATGTGTAGTTAGTGGAATGCCAGAATGCTAGGAAGTAGTGCCTGCTCTTGTGGAAGAACTTGGCTTAGGGCAGAAAGCAACTACCACAGAGAGTCTAAAGACAAATGCTTCCGGAGAGCAGCAGTGTTGATCTAAGAATGTGTTGACAGTTTGGCAACATTTTGTGGCTAAAATAGAAGATGTAAAAAAAAAAAAAAAAATCCAGATTTTCTTTGCTGTGTTGGAGACATAGATACTCTTCTGATAACTGGGCTTAGTTATCCTCTTATTTTAAGGAATATATAGGATTATCCTGTCCCAAATATAGCAACTGCCTTTTGGTACAGGGTCATCAACATTACATGGTCCACACTACATCACTTTCAGAGTCCTGCTACAAGGACCCAGACTCTAGACAGACCTCAGGTTCTCGATTCCAGTTCATCTTTCCCTGGACATCAAAGGAAGATGGAGGCTGTGGGGTTTCAGAGCAACTGCAGGGTGGAATAGTGGACAGAGGAGGAGGCTGTGTTCCAGGAACACACAACAGTGAGCTACAAATGATGTGCTTCACCTGAGGGAATTTTGCAAGAGAGTAGTGACAGACATTCAGCACTGAGAAATTGGTCAGATTATTAATAACAAAAATGAAGGGTTCCTGGGAGAGGAAAAGTTGCATTATCTGTCAGTGACAGGCACAGGACACAACAGAAGAACATTCTTTTTAAATTTACAAGTTGATTAAATCTAACTAGATTTAGACTTAGGAATATCCTTTTTGTATATAGAAGAATAGGATGTGATCTTGGATTCCTGGAAAATCCTTTACTGAATCCCTGAACAGACTCTATTAGTTAAAGATATGCAAATATAGATCGATATGTAGCTTCAAAGAAGGAGCTATCTACCTCTTGAATATTTCCTCTTTAATCCATTGGCATGATATTCCCAACAATCTTTTTGTCACATCAATGTCCTATTCAATAACTGTCAGAACTTTGAAATTGCTTATTTCATAAATTCAAAACTCCTTATCATTGAAATTAAGAGGTTTTATTTATTTCAACCTACATTTTCAAGGTTCATGTCTACAATTCCCCAGTAGCCATAACCAGTTTAAAAACATGGGTCAATATATTGTTTCTAATCTTTTTAAATATGTCATTCTCAACTATAGTGCCCCTACTGTTTTCTTTACCTAGTGAAATGCCAATTGGGGTTTAAAGTTGATGGCATAGAATTAAAAACTGTAGCAGGAAATAGACAAGGTGTAAGTTGGCTTGGGAAGTAACTGAAGTCATAAATAGCAGTTAGCCTGAGAGCGTAGAAGTAAAGAAGTTAATGTGTTACATGTGCAGAAACATTGCAACAGAACTTGGCCCACTGGGTCAGAAATTGGGATGAAGTCAGTACCTTGGATAGCTCCCGGGTTTTAAAAATCTGAGCGCTGATGGGGTTCTGTACTTTTGAGTTGTAGACCTAGTCAACTGCAGACCCATAATCTCTGGGGTTTTTGTTTGTTTGTTTGGTTTGTTTTGTTTTGTTTGTTTTTGTAAGAGCCCACTTTCTTTCTGTTCTTCCCCTAACTTATCAATTAGAGATTTAGACTTATCAATTTAGAGATTGAAAGATGTATTCTAATAAATCTAATAAATCTGGTGGGGTCCTTGATCACACTGAAGGATTTATTCCACTTTATTGCTGGAGCCATTCTTTGGGGTCTTTGTCTCTCTTGGGGCAGACTTAGGGACTGAGCTTCTGATAACCTTCCATTTTTCTTTTTCATGGATAACAATTCATTATCCTGCCAACATTTCAACTAGGTTAAAATTTGCCCATCTTCCAAGGGCAGATTTCAACTTTGCTTTGAGATGAAAGGCATATTTGCCTCTCTACTGCCTATTTGCCTCTTTACTGCCCAGCCCAATGTAAAAGGAACTCCTTCACCTCAACTATATCACTTTGTAACCTGTGCCATTCATTTCAATATTAACGATAAACTGTCTTTTATAAGCTGTTCTTAAATCTGCTTGCATCTTAATCTGCCTGTCTAAAATTTCCAATTGACTTGCAGGCTTCTGGGGACATGCTTCTTAGCATGCTTCCCACTCAGGATGCCTTTCAGATTATTATGTGAACCATACTTTTGGGGGGAGAAAGAGAACAAATTTTACATTTTCTGATAGACACATTCTGACAGTAGCACTTTTCAGTTAGGTGTTGAAGTTTCTACTATTTCTGGAAGCCTTCTCCTTGATGTAGTGTAATGAATACAGCATAGGCTTGTGAGCCCGAGAGACATGGGTTTCCATTCTTGATCACCACTTACGACTGTGACCTTGAGCACATTACTTCATCCCCTTTCCTGACTTATAGTCTCTACATTTGTAAATGGGAAAACTCCATGTGATAACCATGGAAATTAAATGAGATAGAGGTAAAAGGTTTTGATCACTTGACACACAGAAACCTCAGTTTTTATTGATGCCTTTCTTGTTTTCACACAGTTATAGCTTTTCCTTTTTAATCAAAGTCTTCCAGTGGTTTTAAAAACACTGCCTTCAGGGGTTTTCCACTGTGTTGCTCACAATGAATGAGTCCCTGATTGTGGTGTAGGATGTATCGTCTACTTCCACTCATTACTAGGACAGGCTCTTTTCCTCAGTATAAAATCAATTAGCATTGCTATAAGAAACAGATCTTTAAGTTTAATGCTTGTATTTTGGGAGGCAGGGTAACATTTATCTTTGTGGAAGTCAGAGTGAAGTGAGTTTGCTCTTGTCTCTTCTGTTTGCAGAAAGCCACCTTATCTAGCAACCTGAAAGAGCCCAGCCCTCTAGGTCTCCAAAAAAATAAGGCACAAGTGCCAAACAAGGAGCTCTCAAGACATACAGTGGGCAGCTCAAGTCTTTTCATGACTTGCAAGGAATTGATTCTTAGAGACTGCAAGGGGGTGGGAGAGAATGAACCTCAGGAGAATAAACCTGGGTATTTACGAAAGAAAACCAAAGCATTTTAGCTCGGCTTCCATCCCTTTAAACAATACCAGTCACAGAAATGTGGTTTCATAGTCATTTAAAATACAGTTTACAGAGGAATTAAGCTAAATCACTTAAGCTCTCCAAGCAGCTGCAGTTCCCAGCTTCCTTACTGAGATCTGCTTGCAGAGCGTCTCCTTTGAAATCTGCAGCTCAGAGACAGGGCTGTTGATCTCTGAGCTACTTGCTTTTTCTTGTCCCATTCTTCTCAGGTAATGCAAAAACAGTGGAAAATATTTGGATACAAGCATACTATTCTTGCCCCAGTTTTGAGTATGTTAAAGGGCATTATTGTCATGAATTTAAGTAAGTGAGGACCAGAAAATGAGTTAGGGTCAGGAAATGAGTACTTTTGTAAGCCAGCATAGAATTCCCAGAGTGACTCCATGCATTCTGGGAAGAAACATCAAGGCTTCTGTCTTCCAGGAAAGGAAGCTGACACTCAGAACCTTCTACAGTTTATCTGTCTAACCTCCCATTACTTTCCCCCATGTGTGCCCTTGGTTCTGGCTGGGCTGGTCTCTTCACTAAACTCAATATTGCTGTCCCTGTACTTGTGGTCTTACTCTTCCCTACTCTTCGAAAGTTTTCCCCTCTATTGTTTAATTAACTCAGCCCTACCTATTCCATTGCTCAAAGCCCAAGACCCACCTCCTCACAAAGATTTTGTAGCCCTCCTTGGTATGGGTCCCCATTTTCCAGTTTTCACCGTGACTGTACCAGTTTGATCCTTGTTCCATGAATTCTTAACCAGAATGTAATCTATTTGAGGAAAAATGTGTCTTATTCAACATTTTGTGTCCCAGAAAGTGTTGCATTTATGTAGCACTCAGTAAATATTATTTGACAGAATTATCATATGGACAATTAGAAAATCATATGCAAAGTGACTTCACTTTTTTAAAAACAAAATATGGTAGGGGCGCCTGGGTGGCTCAGTCAATTAAATGTCTGTCTTTGGCGCAGGTCATGATTATAGGGTCCTGGGATCAAGCTCCACATCTGGCTCCTTGCTCCTGAGGGAGCCCGCTTCTCCCTCTCCCTCTGTCTCTCCCTCCCCAGCTCATGATCTCGCTCTCTGCCCCTCTCTCTTGCTTCTCTCATGCTCGTTCTCTCTCAAAAAATAAATAAAATCTTTAAACTAACTAACTAAATAAATAAAAATATGCTAAATATGAGGGGTAAGAAATAAAAGGAGTGAAACAGTCTTTTTAAAATATGCAAGTAGAAATGTAGTATATAGAAGCTTACGTAATTATTGAATATGTTTTGCCCTCTATGATTTAAATTTTAATAAATACAAAGTGGTATGTAGGTGTTGGAAAATTCAGCTAAACAGTCTTTCAGTATCTTGTTTAAAGCAGAAAATCATACAGTGTTCTCTTTCACTTTGTTAAAACAGCAACCATATGGGGAGATGGTGTTTCTGATCATTCATCTAAAATTTAATATAAATGTATACACTTTTGTGTATGGTTTCATGAAACAATAAAAGTATTTGTTAATGGAACTATATGATCGGAACTCTAGCTTAGCAAGTAAGTTATTTTTCCCCATTTCAGTTTAAAAGCAAGCATTTAGCCCTGAATAGTGATCTATAAATAGATGAAGCATCTATTATACTTTTAAATATCCAATATTTCAAAAGCATTGGTAGGCATTATTAATGAGATAGTTTTAAAAATTGGAGAGGGGGGAAATTAGGCAGCTGTCTGTGTCAGAAGGCAACAAGAAAAACTGATGATGCATGGTATTCCTTCAAAAAGAAGTAATATGCCAAGTAGTTAAATATTGCTGCTTGAACAAGTCTTCAACCCTGGTGATTTTCTAGCCGATCTGTAGAATGTAGTCTGGCTTCCTTTTGGGGGGAGGGTTATGTGTGGAGAGTTTTCTTCCATGACCTGGGTGTAGGAGGGTATCCACAGCCCTTGAGGATTCAAAAGCAACCCAGGAATCTGAGACTCCTGGGTGTGATTCTCCCTGGCATCCCCTTAGAAAGAGTCTGGAAGGCTTTAGTACGTCCTGTGCAGAGCTTTCTATAGGGTGCTCCCTGTGGAGCAGTGCTGGGAAGCCAGTGTCCTGCTTTATCAACAGTCAGTAGTAAAAAGTGCCTTGTTGTGGGGTTATGGACATTGGGGAGGGTATGTGCTTTGGTGAGTGCTGTGAAGTGTGTAAACCTGGTGATTCACAGACCTGTACCCCTGGGGATAAAAATATATGTTTATAAAATTTAAAAAAATGTATTAATTAAACCAATTGACTATTCATGGTTAACATAGATGTAAAAAAAAAAAAGTGCCCTGTTGACTGTGATCTTGACCTATTAAAACAACAACAACAAAGCCTCAAAAGACTACCTTGAAGACAAGACATAATCTGCATTAGAAGATGGGCAGAAGAGGCTGAGAGAAGGTCTGTGAGATTGCAAGGGGCAACCGGAGAGTTGAGCCCTGCTCTCCAGTGTCTGGGCTGGGGCTGTTAACTGGAACAGAAACCAAAGGGGTGACATAAAGAATGACGAAATAGCAAAGTTTGCAGTCTTGGGCTGCAAACGATTCGAAATGAAAGGGAAAGAATGGCCAGGACAGAAGTTCATGGGGAGAAGAGGAGTCTGGGGATGAAACAGTGAAGTGAGCCCAACCGAAAATTCTGGAGTCAATGGGAAGAAAGTTGAGCTCTAAAAATATCCAAGTTGTATATTCTAGTAGGAATGAGGATGTTTTCTAACCACATCCTTGACTGTGGGAACTGTGCTATGGTAGATTACACAGGAAACGATACATTTCTCATTGATTCACTTAACACATTTTCATTGAGTGTCTTCAACATGCCTTCCTTGTGCCAGAGCTGGGGACACGTGGCGACAGCACTGACCTGCCCACCCTCCTCTACTCTCCTGGAAAGTAATTGGATTCTGAAGCATGAGTGGGAGAGGAGAAAGACCAAGAACTGGTAGAAGAAGGAAGGGGTGAAGCAGGAGTGGTTTTTATGACATATGAGTGAATCACAGCCTTCTCGTAGATAAAACCGAATATGGCTGCTTGTTGCTCTTGAAATCAAATCTAAACTCCTTACCATGTCTTTCAAGGCTGGCATTACCCGATCTGAGCCTTGCTCTCCTTCTTTCTTTATACTGCACTCTTGCTCATTGGTCATCTTCATGGGTTTCTTTTCTACTCCTTCTGGACATACTGAGTCCTTCCCCAACTCAGTCTTCGTTCTACTTCTCCCCATTTGATCTGTCCTTTCTCCAGCTCTCAGAACAGCTCTGGGGCTCTCAGCCCATAGTCAACCTCTTTAGTCATGTCCTCCCAACCCAAAAGTGCACCCACCTCCCCTCTACTCACTGCATGACGTTCAGACACATCACCCTGTTTTTTAGAGCATTTACCATGACCTATGATTATATTACTTGTTTGGTTATTCACCTAGAAGTCCCACGAATTCAGAACCCCTGTCTGTCTTGCAGCGCCCAGCACAGTGTCTGCCACCTAGCCACAATAATTAGTGTTGGATAAAGAAGGTTTGCTGACATTCTATCTTCTCCCCCCTCCTAGGAAGGCATATTGTGATTTCCCAAAATGGAGGCCTCCCCACTGTCTCTCTGAGCCTTTCCTCCTTCCTTTCCTTTCCTTCTTTTCCCTTCCCTTTCTCTTCCCCCTTTTTTTTTCTTTTTTCTCTTTCTTCCTTTTTTTGAATATTTATTTATTTATTTTAGAGAGAGAGAGAGAGCACAGCAGGGGGAGGGGCAGAGGTCCTCAGGCAAACCCCTATTTGAGCACAGAGCCCAGGACTACTCTGGGCTCTGGCTGAATCCCAGGACCCTAAGACCATGACCTAAGCCTGCCACTCAACCGACTGAGCCACCAGGAGCCCCTCTCTGAGCCTCTCCTAATGGTTCTTAGCAGAGGAAGACCCGGGTTTAATTTGTACAAGACCGCAACTATGCATTCACTTTCCAGGAGAAGGAGGCCAGCCCTGCAACTTTCCTTTGAGCTGAGCTGATAAAACCCTAAATCCTGGACAGTATCTCAGCAAGGACCTTTTCCCTCCACACATTACAACTGCTTATGTTTTCATGTCCTCTTAGCCTTACCACATCCCTCAGCTTCCGTTAACTTCATTATCCAATTCCAAGATGGAGCTCGTTTTCCAGCTATAATACTAATTTGTTCATTGAATAAGCACCCGAAAACCTTACAGGTAATTCCAGGTGTTCTCTCGTACTCACAGCCTGAGGTCGAGCTGACTGATTCTCCGCCAGCTCGCCATTCCTTCTCTGCAAACACAGCCGCAGGATAGCTACACACAGCGATGGGTCCCTGTGGGCACAAAAAGCACAAGACACTGCCTGTGGGATGAGCCCCAGGTACCATCTTTCTGCTCCTTCCAGGTTTCTGGAATCTGGACCCTTTTCCTCCAGGGCCCCAGAGCTCTGATCACCCTCTTTTATACTGAATCACCTCCTGGCTCCTGGACATGAACTTTGCATTGACCATCCAAGGACTACTGTCTGAGGACGGCTTCTGTCTGGATTCCTTAGCTTTCCAGCCCTTGTCTTGTCAGGATCTAAAGTTTCCGCTTGCTTACGTGCACCTTATCTGACCCCCTACACCCAGAAAGCCCCTGTGCTTTCATGCAACCATGTTGGAAAGATCTCATAACTCTGGATCTGTTCCCTCATGACATGTGCCTCAGTTTCTAACCACATTTTTATTGTGGACTTACTAGTTTAGTGCCTGTCCTCAGGCCCTGCTTTTCCCCAAACCAAGAGATTACTAGTTCCAGGAGGGACTGTTATTTTACAAATTTAGTGACTGAAACCAACAAAAATGTATTATCTTACTGTTCTGAATGTCAAAAGCTCTGGATGAGCCTCATTCAGCTAAACTCAAGGTGTTAGCAGGGATCCCATTCCTTTCTGCTGCCTTAGAAAAGACCCCACTTTCTGGTCTTAGGCAGCTTCTAGAGACCACTACATTTCCGTGCTTGTGTCTCTCTTCCATCTTCAAATCCAGGAATGGCCAGTCAAGTCTTTCTCCTATCCTTCCCTCTAGCACCGTCTCTTCCACATTTCAAGGAACCCTCCCTTTGATTACATTGGACCCACTTGGTAGTCCAGGCTACTGTCTTTATCTTAAATTTAGCCAATTAGCAATCTTAATTCCATCTGCACCCTCATTTCCCTCATGCCATGTAACATAACATATTCATATATTCAGGGATTAGAGCAAGGATGGCTTTGGGGTGCATTATTCTGTCTACCCTAGGAACACTTGCACTTTTGCTAACTAATGTCTATTCTTCGTTTAATAGGCATTCAATTCTGCATTCCTCTGTACCTGTTGTAGTGGAAGTATCAGCATATTAATTAATTAAATGATTAATTTATAGGATAGAAAGCACATACAGGTGGAGAAAGGAGGTAAGTATTAGGATACAGCCATGATAGAGAAAATCACAGATTATTTCGTCAAAGTAGTCCCATTAAATAACATTTGTATCTAAATGTCCCAGTGGTTCTCGAACAAATGAGCAAATTTGGCCTGCACTTGTGGTATTCAGAGCCCTTTGGAAGCGGAGTCGGTTGAGGAGACTGGTCTTGAGCTAACCATACTGTTGGGTCTCTATAGGACTTCCCCTGGACTCTTTTTCTTGCCTTGTCCGTATCCTGTCATCCCAGTAGGGCTGCTGTAGGGCTGAAAGCTTCATTCCTTGCTTTGTTTGACCTATCGAAAAGGAGGACTCAACTCAGAATTCCTCTCCCTTCTTCCGTGTCCATCCCATACTTAGTCTGTCGCAAAGCCTGTGAGTTTCTTTACACTTACTTGATTCCTATCCCTTTCTTTTCACTCCTAGAGGGAAAATCCGAACTCTAGCCATTGTAGCATCATACTTGAAATAGTACATAATTCCTAAATTGATTCCTACTTTCCCACTACCCCATCAACTCCCACTGTCACCCAAATTAACTGGCATTCAGAACTTCTGTGTCCAGGTGCCATGTATTTTGTATTTCTTATTGTATTTTCTGATAACCCTAACCCTTCATCCACACATGTATGAGCCACATAAAGTGAGAGTTTATCTGTGGAGGTAGTGAAATTTGGGCTAGCCTCTGAGGCATGGATGAGAACTGACAGTGGCACAGGACCTCCCAGGCAGAGGGGCCAGTGTTAGCAAGGATTTGAAAGCTGGTGTGCTGGGGTAACTAGAGCAGAGTGTCTCCATAAAAGAATAGTGGGAGGGGTGACTGGATGGCTCAGTGGGTTAAAGCCTCTACCTTCAGCTCAGGTCATGAGCCCAGGGTCCTGGGATCGAGACCCGCATCGGGCTTTCTGCTTATCAAGAAGCCTGCTTCCTCCTCTCTCTCTCTGCCTGCCTCTCTGCCTACTTGTGATCTCTGTCTGTCAAATAAATAAATAAAATCTAAAAAAAAAAAAAGAATAGTGGGAAATCAGGATGTGTTGGGCTTTGGATACCTTGTCAAGGCATTTGGAAGTTTAGGGATCAGTACCAGTATTATGACCATTTATAGGTTAGAGACTGGGTACAAGCCCTAATTCCACCACTGGTTAGCTACATGCACTTAGAAAGGCAACCAGAATTCTCTGCTGGTTCTTCACTTTTTCACAGGGTAATTTTGAAAATGGAATGAGATAATGCACGTAGCTCGGCCGCACACGACTGGCACAGAATAAGCCCTGGCCGTCATGACCACGGCCATCACCGTGTGGTGATCATTATTCCTTGGACAGTGGCAAATATGAGAGATTATAATCTTTTAAGATGGAAGGCGAGAAGGGCTAGTGTGATGAAAGCTATGCTTCGGGGCCGTGAGTCTTACAGAGTCGGCGTAGAAGAGTTCCAGATAGGTGATCTCACCCAAGTGTGGGTGCCGCTGCCACTCGGCTCAGAGCTGGAATTATGGGTGTTAGACACCATACAAAAAGCAAACAAACAAGACTGGCTTATCCCCCAGTTGCCGAACCCCCTCAGGACAAGGCAGGGATCTTCACTGACATGTTTAGAGGTTTGAACTTGCCAGTGACCAAAGCAAAGCGATGAGAAGACAGGAGGTAAGTCATGACGGCAAAGAGAAGTCAGGTTGAGGCAAGGGACACATGTCCAGAACCTGAAAATAAGGCAGACGAAGGGAGCGGAGCCAGCGCCAAGTCTCCAGGGAGGCACAGCTTGTGTGGACTTGGATGATTCCTTCCCTGGTCGGGGTCGGGGATAGCCGGCTGGAAGTCAGAAGAGAGAGAGTAGGGACAGGAGGTCGGGAATTCAAGTGCTGCTCCCCAGAGTGGGCTGACCGATTAGAAATGGGCACAGGAAGGATGGAGAGGCTCAAGCTTATCTTCAGAAAAACGGCTGAACCAGGTAGGGAGACAAAAAATGCTGGGGAGCAGTGGTTCTCAAACGTGAGCAAACGTCGGAACCACCAGGAGGCTTTGCTAGAACCAAACTGCTATTGCCGCCCCTTTCAGTTTCCCGCACTGTAGCTCTGGGGGAGGCCTGAGAATCTGCACGTGCCCTGAGTTTCCAGGTGCTGCTGCTGCTGCTGCTGTGGCTGGTCTGGGGGCCTCGTCTTGAGGATCCACTCCTCTGCAGGGGGCTATCGTACCATTCAGAGAAATTAGAAACCTTATATTTCTAATATATGTGAAATATTATGTGATGATAGACTATAATTATATAATATAAATATAGTATATATTTCATATATATATTATACAAACACACATATGTGGCTAATGTTTCAAATGTGGCTAATGTTGCAAATAGTTATACATGATCTGTATGAAAAGTTCAGAGTTTCTAGGGACGCCTGAGTGGCTGCCTTTAGCTCAAGTCATGATCCTAAGGTCCTGGGATCGAGTGCCGCATCGGGGTCCTGGCTCAATGGGTAACCTGGGCTCCCTCTGTCTGCTGCTCCTCCTGCTGTTCTCTCTCTCTCTCTCTGATAGAAAAAAAAAAAAGGAGTTCAGAGTTTTTAAAGGATACCCCTCATCTCTAGGATGACTCCAAAGCACCCAAATCGAAGAACATGTAGCCTCACCCGAACTCTTCAAGATTTCTCATTTAGTGCTAGTCCCTGACACCAAGACAGGAGGGAAAAGCAGTTCTGGAGTGAAGGGGCTACTCTGGTTTGTTCTGTATTCCACAGCATGAGGACATTTTCCTGCCGAGGACATCAAGTCCTTCCCACGTGGCTCGGGTTAGACAGCACATCTCTCCTGCCCCTTGAATTGCAACAATGTAAAAGAGTACATAATTCATATGGAGACAGTCCTCTTCTGATCATGTGAAGAGTCTGTCAGCAGAAGAGATTCCCTCAAGGCAGCCGTTTAGCAATAGGGAAGGAACTGTCCTAACCAGCTTGCAGGCTTGCCCCTCTCTCTGGACTAGCGGGAGGCACGGTGGCCCTCCGCTTCGGAGGCCAGAGCAAGAGGCACCGTCTGGGTCTATGTCTTGACCTTCGTTAGAACTAACCCTGATCAGGGCTAACATCCCACAACTTTTGTCCTTCCTCTGCCTTTGGAATAACTTCTAAGCAGTGGGAGGACCGTCCTAAGGGCAGGAGATCTGTGGGGTGCAGACTAGGTTCAACTTCCTGTGTGTTAGGATTGTGGCAATGGGCTGGTTTTACGCATCCTTGGAAATAGCTACTCCCCCATCCTCCTGAAATGAGAGTTAACTTTTACAAATTGGTAGAAAAGAAAGCTTGTGAAATTCCCTGGATTCATGCTCACCTCCACTGGCAAAGAGTCCGTTAATGTTTTTAATGTAGTCCTTTTCCTTTGGTTTGTTTACATAAACAAGCTAGTGTCTCTTTCAGGATTTGCCTCTTCGTTTAGGAGCCAGAGCCTGGTTCATAACTCTACCCTGCGTGGGGAAAACAGATGTTCATGTAGTTGTAGTTTCGGGATCATAGATGGATATGTTTATGAGTTCTCTTGAAGTGAGTCTGAACCTTGACCCTTATTCTGTAAACTGACCTCTGTCTCCAAGCAAGGTGGTCATGATATGAGAACCTGGAAAAGAAGGGCATTCAAGTGGTGAAAAGAGTTTCACAGGGGATTCCCAGCACAGACAACATAGAGACTGAAGGAAACAGTATCCTTGCCAGTCTTTCAGGTTATGAGCTTGGTTTTGAGTCTGTTCACTAAAAATGTGAGAAGTCAAGAAGCCCCAGTTGTCACTTCTGGGGAAAAACACATAGACACATACAGATACACACACACACACAGAAGCACATTTTATCTTACGGCTGCCATGCTCTGATGACATCTTATCTCATATCTTCATTTCCTTAATCCACCAGGAAGCTTTGAGCTCCTTCCAGCAACTGGGTAAGACGGGGCTACTGTTCCTGTCTGTAGCCTTATTATTTCTCTTCATCATGATTTTCTTGATTATTTATCTTATCCTTTTGTATTTTGGTTCTTTTTATAAGCCGCTTGAAATCCTTTTAGTGGGTTGTAGATTAAGGGAGGGAGCAAATGATTTAAAAAGAAAATTCAAAACGCACGTCTTACCCATTTTGGGTCAGTCATGTCATTTTTGTATGCCGACAGAATATTTTCGCCCTCTAATAAAATTGGCAACTGAACATGATATTAGTCATAATATGAAATAATGTTCCTTTTTAAATGTGATGATCATCCTGCTTTATTTCCCCATCTGCAAGATGAGAATGATAATTATCCCCTTGAAAATATCATATGGTCAAATTAGTTAATGTCGGACAAGCATTTCAAAATGAAGATACCTAATAATTTATTAGTGGCTCCACTGGTGTACAATTTGAGAATGAAATCTGCCTGGGAGGAATTGGCATTTGCATTAATTCATGTTTTCCTGAAATTTCTTAGGAGGTCTACTGTGTATTTGTTCTTCTGGCTCCCAGCTGTGCCCGCCTGTGGCACGTGGTCCTGCAGCCGTCACCCACAGTGGCCTTGCTTTGGCAACCGGAGTACGGTGCTCAGGTCCTAAAAGGGAAAGCAAGCCCATAAAATCGCCAGTGGACTTCTTTAAATTGACCTGCATGTTGGCTTTTTAATCAAAATGGGATTCTTTCGATTCAGTCTTGTAGCATCTTATTTTCTACTCTCCACCCTTCAGGATACATTGTTTGACCCTGACAGGAATGATCTTAGTTCTAGCTTAAAAGAGACAAGTGAATGCGCTCTTTTGAGTGTTGTCCTTTCTTTCCATGGTAGGTAATAAACCTCTCCCCAATCCAGAAAGCGTGAGATTACGTATAGCCGCAAAGACAGTCAAGGGGGACACACACACATACACAATAATAATGAATATAGTAAGAGCTCTCGTTCACTTCTGTATGCCAGAAGTCTCACAATATTAATTCCAGGCCAACTGAGAAGTACGTGCAGATAAGGCACCCGAGGGTCAGAAGGTTTACCTGGCATGTGCCAAGTCACCCAGCTATAGAGAGATGTGCTGGGACCCGAACCGAGCTGTATCTCCAAAGCTTCTATTTTTCTATGTCATTTGTATTTTATGAACCCAAATCATTAATGAGTATTTATGTCGTATTACCAGTCATTTCTGAAAAAGCTAATTTCTGAAATAATTTATTGGCTACTAAGAGGAGCCACATCCTGACTGAGTGGAATGAAACCAAATGACCCTCTTCTTCCCCCATGACTGTAAAAATCACACAAGTCGACCTGTGTGAGGAACTTCCAAAATACTCGATTTGTTTTCTTGAGTCCCCACTGCCTCCCAGACTCTGGCAAATTGCGGTCAAGTCAAGTCACATCTGTAAATTCCAGGCTTAGAATTCCTCTGTCAATGAAATGAAATCAGAAAATTTCACTTTTCTCCTTAAAGGGCTCTACATTGATATAATATAAATCTCCACATTAGCAAAGTCAGAATATCTTACTTATCTGTTTTTCAGTTAGGTGAGCGTATTTCTTCTGCTTAAGTTGGGACATGTCAATAAAAAGAGTTCCCCATTCCAGGTCCCAGGCACAGAACCTGAAACCCTGCTTGGTCGTCTATTCATTAGTATGCATCCAACAACAGAAAAAAAAAGTGGCAAACTCACCAAAATGAAAGGAGATTGGTTTGCCTTCGGGTAAATAACCAGCTATCCCTCCTCTGAGGATCTGTGGGCACGCACGGCCTTGAGAGCTGATTTGTCTTTGGGGGTGTACGCTCAGTACCCTAACATTGTGTCCGAACTGCCCAACAAAGAACATTTAGGAGTCATCCTGGTCCCTGTATTCAAAATATTTATTTAAAAGAAACTAGCCACAGATGAAAATGTTTCTAACTCAAAATTATCTTTCTCAAGTATAAAAACATTTCTCAAAATCAAATATTTCCCATATAAAGTCAGTTAGCTGTGGGCTTTGGGACTTTATTTTCCATTGCCAATGAAAGCCTTTGATTGGCGAGCTTCTCCTTGCCTTAAATTTGAAACGAGTATGTAAGCAGAACTTGGATAAGAGTGGGAAAACTGGCTTAAATTATGTGAATTTCAGAAATATCACTATGTGTTTATTTGTACAGTTTCCTCTAAAGGGGAAATTTTTGTTTAATATTTGAATATGTTTATTTATAAAAAACTGGTATAATCAGTAGACATTTGTATTCTATTAGAAATGCGTTCTCCATTTTCTTTAGGTATTTTCTATTCTAAGGGTTTAGTTTTCATGTCTTAGAGTGCTTACCGGAACATCTCTAAATGACCAAGATTTCACAGGTAAGCTTTAACGTGTGATTATCAATAGTTTTCAGTGACATACGTGTAAGTTCTCCTGTGTCTCTTAAACCCGGCTTGGCTGCTTTGCCCCAGTTTAGATCTCGCACACTATAGAAAAGCTGCCAGTAGAGGGAGCTGCTGGCTCACTTTTTGGAAAACTGCTCACTGCCTGATTTCAGCACTTTTAAAAACATACATGGAAATTATTTTTGTTCAGTCAAAGCAATCAGAATGAGAACACTGTCTTAAATTTGTCAAAATTGTTTCTTTGTGTCTTTTGCCATCTCATCTCCCCAAAGGCATCAATAAAACTGGGCAATTAGTTTTGCTTCACACATCTGCAGAGCCCTTAGCTGACCCACTGTAAGGATGAGTTCAGGGCAACCGGGTGTGATTATCTAATTTTTCCATCAGCTCGAGGTTCTTATGTGAAAGTTCTATTCATGGAGAGCCAAAAGAAGGGGAAAATAAAAACTTGTTTACACTTTCCCTTTCCAACTAGCCTTGCCAGTTATCCTTTGACCTGGTACCATGACAAGAAACCATATGTGCAACCTTGGCCCCAGGGGTGTGGGGGTGGTGTGTGGGGGGGGGTGTGGACTGGGGAGGTAATGTCCCAGGCCTCGGTAGGCAGAAGTAGGTGGGAGGTGGGAATGAATTTATAGACTTGAAAGCACCCTCTCCGTGAGTGCAGGCATTTCCCTTGCATATAGTGGTGATGCTAGGAACCGATCTGAGGAGGAACATTCCTATCTCAACCAGGACCACCATTCTCTGAGATGAGCTACTGACAGTCCGTCCGTATTTTATAAACCGCTATGCAAACACAGTTTCAAGACAAAAATTTCTAGCCAACTTTCTCCCTAGTCTCCTTCCAAAGAAAATGCTACACCTAAGCTCTTCTTATAAAGAAATTCTAGAACCTCCGCCACATACACAGGTATCTCTCCAACCCTTCACTCAACCAGGAACACCTCCCAAGTTGTTTAAGACATGGTGGTGCAAAACACCACAATGATCACATCTGCGGGTCATCTTTAGGGAGGTGTCAGGGAGCGCCGAAACATCCTGATAAAGTTCTTGGCGAATCTGGGTTTTGTTTAATGTGGTTTTTCTTCACCATGTGGGCACTGTCCTTCGTAGCTGGTAGGTGCCACTTTTGGCTGGTCCTCTGGCTGGCTGCAGTTGCCTGTCCTTCCTTGGGTGAAGAATGTCTTCCATTAGCTAATGGCTGCTGTGCTCCATGAGGCATTCTGTCCCCTGGCCTGGGGCTGTAGGAGATCATCAATCAGGTCACTTAGGTGAAGCCTCGTGGACCAAGGGGAAATCTGTATAATCCTCAACTGTAAACACGGACCAGTGGTTGAGGTTTGGGATTTGTACAACATTTTAAAATGTCTATTTGAGTATCTAAAGTAAACCTTTATTTTGAAGAGAAGCTGAGGCCCAAGAACCTCACTGGGTGGCCTTTGGAAGGTCGGTTGATCCTTCTGCCTCTTTCCCTTTCTTCACACTGAAAGGGGAAAAAAAAAGGTAAAAAGCTTTAGTTTCTGTTCACAGAATAATCCATTTAATTTGATTACCAGCGAGAAGTGATCTAGCTGATTTAATTTTCCCCAGACAGGTTTTCTTTATGCTTACCCACATCTTATAGACCGTACTGTAAACCCCTGCCCCCACATTCAAGTGTCCACTGGTGATCACCCCCTGGTGTTATTTTTGGGATGTGGGCTCATGGTTTTCCTTTTGTTCATTTCCTCTCTCTGCATCCTCTTACATACTGACCAAGAAAGACGGGTAGAGATGCTCCCATCCTTCCTGGTGGAGGAGGCAAAACAGCTTCTGGCTCATGCGGGAAGTCATGGTGTGGAAGGAGAAGGTTGGGAGCCAGGACGTGCGGGTGCGTGTGTGTGTGTGTGTATCTGTATGTGTGTGTCTTTTAGCAGTTGGCTTTTTTTTCCTGATTTGTTGCTGTTGGCACCTTTAAGCAGCCAGGCTCAAGAAATTCCTCAGGAAAAAGAATGAACTAACTTCCTAGAGGTGAATAGAAGGTTGCCGAGGCCTTGGGGAGACATTTATGTAAAGCTAACTTTTCTCTAGGCTTCTTTGGATTGCTTATTTAAAATTCTTTATTATTTAGACTTTTTTTGTTTATTTATTATCTTCCCATTCTCACATTTTTTTTCCTTTAAAAAATATGATAAAAAATTTCATTTCCTTGAATCCGTGCCTTTTCCATCTTAATAGGCAGAGTATCAGAACTTAAATCTTGTGAATTCCTAAAGAGTACTGCTCAGCAGTTTTAGAAACTCTTTTTACTCTAGCTTTGAAAGATGAGATAGAAGAGCACCAAGAAATCTGTTACTTTTCACAAGGCAGATAACCTAGAGATACTCATGAAATGAAAATTCAATTTCACCAATTTCTCAGTGGTAAACTCAGAATTTTACCATATATTCCTATATTTTTATATAAGGCCATGCATTTTTGTAAATTAGCAGTTAATTCTACTGAGATAGCTAGATCAAGTTTTCTCTAAGTTACACTACCAAAGAAGTAAAATACAATCCAGACATTGAAGTTGATCACAGGCCCAGTGTCACTGACCCACAGGTTTTTTCAAAGAATGAGAAAAAAGTTAGTTCTAGTTAGATTGCCTAGTTAGAAATATGACATGCTGGGGTGCCTGGGTGGCTCAATGCGTTAAAGCCTCTGCCTTCGGCTCAGGTCATGATCCCAGGGTCCTGGGATCAAGCCCTGCATTGGGCTCTCTGCTCAGCAGGGAGCCTGCTTCCACCTCTATCTCTGCCTGCCTCTCTGCCTACTTGTGATCTCTGTCTGTCAAATAAATAAATAAATAAACTCTTTTAAAAAAGGGAAGAAATATGCCATACTAAGTTCAGCTTTATATGTCACATGCCGTCCATTTCTATTTCCATGACTGTAGCTTAATTTCACAAACAGAGGGATAATTTTCATATTTGTGGTTTATTTTCATATTTGTAAACATTTAGAAATCAGCTTCTTTGCACAGGAAAATATGTAAAACAAAGTAAAAGAAAAAATTAGGACAGTTCGTGAGAAAGCCTGCACTGGTGCGTGGTGTTCCTGTGGAGGAGGAAGTGGGCCCCAGGCAGGAATCCGAGTCGGCTGTACTGTATACGGAGAGAAGTCAACCTGACGCCCTGTCTAAGCCATCATGTATGAAAGTTAAGAATATGGGTTTGACATTTAAAACAGTACAAAACCAACATGAAAATTGGCATGTTCTTCTCATATATAATTTGGGGAAAAACATTAAGTGAGAATGGGAAAGTAGTTCTCTTTTTAAAAAGTAACATTTAGGAGCAAACAGAGCCCCCAATGGCCAAAGCTGGAACAATTTGAGCAACAAAATAATAGCAACTCATTGAATTGGATTTGATTCATAACTCAACGTTGAGTATTGAATTATAACTCAAAATGTAAAATACATATCCATGAATCTGTGATGATATAAGTAAATAATGGACTAACCAAATAGTCAGGGAGAATAGACAAATCTCCCATACAAAGGCATCCCAAATAATTTATATAGACACTTTGTCCTCAAGGGGATAGAGCACAGCCCACTCATTAAGGGGATTACCCGTCGTAATTCCCTTATGGAGTAGAGAATATGGAAAGAGGGTGGAGAGAGTAACTTTATGATGGAGAAACTAGATAGACAGTACCTCAGCCAGGTGATCAAGGTTAACATCAATGATGATAAATCATGTTGATAACATGTGCCCTTGGTATGATATGATAGAAATGACATTTTACTTCTGTTCTTCCCTTAAACCCATAACCCCAGTCCTATTGTGAGAAGAGCATCAAACTCCAATAGTAGGGCATCATACAAAATACCAGACCCATATTCCTTGAAACTTTCAAGGTTATCAAAAAACAAAGAGAGTCTGAGAAACTGTCACAGTCTAGTGGAGCCTCAGGAGGCTTGATGGCTAAGTGTAACTACTGATGTGCCTGGATGGGACCCTGAGACCAACACATAACATCAAGTCAAAACTAAGAAAATCTGGATAAAGCATGGACTTTAGACAGTGGTAATGTATCATGATTGATCGTTACAAATAACATAGTGATGTAAGATGTTAATGATAGGGGACACCTGCGTGGCTCAGTGGGTTAAGTGTCAGACTTGATTTTGGCTCAGGTGGTGATTTCAGGGTTGTCAGATCTGCCCCACATTGGTCTCCAGGCTCAGCGCAGAGTCTGCTTGAAATTCCTTCCCTCTCTTTCTGCCCCTCCCCCTGCTCATGCTTTCTCTTTCTCTCTGAAATAAAATTAAAAAAAAAATTTTAAGGGTGTTAACTATAAGAGAAACTGGGTGAGGGGTTTATGAGAAGATTCTGTACTATCTTTGCAATTTTTTTGTAATACTAAAACTTCCCTAAAATTTAAACTTTTGGGGGGGTACCTGAATGGCTCAGTTGATTAAGCATCCAACTCTTGATCTCAGCTCAGGTCTTGATCCATGCAGGGTGTGGAGCCTAATTAAAAATTTTTAAATAAATAAAATTTTAAAGCTCCCCCCCCTTTTTTTTTTATTAAAGCAATCCTTATTATCATATATTAGCCCTACATTTCAATGTAATTCTTTTCCTAATTTGACTCTTGGTTGATTTTTGAGAGATGACTTAAATTGCATAAAACATGTTCTCCAAGCTTTACTATTTTATATATTTATAATTGTTAAAGGTGTGATTTATGGAGTATGAATACCATGATTGCCTTTGCTTATAAATAGACCCAGTATTCTACTTTGTGAGAAGTGTATGTTAGGGTTCCAAGGTCTGAGAAAGTTTGCTCCCCACATTTAGGATTCCCATGACCACCCACAGAGGAGGAAACTGAATAACTTAGTGGTGAGTGGACACTTTAACATTCAGTCAAGAATTATATAATTTTCAGTGGATGGTTAAGAAATAATAATCAAGCGGTCTCTCTCTGTGTGTAGACACAATCCCTGCTAATATGATAGCTACCTTCATAAAATTGACTTTATTTTAGACTTGATCAAAATGGCATTGTAATTTTTTTTTTGCATTAATAAGTATAGTGTTTTTCAAACATGTTCCGTGTGAGATGAAGGAATGAATTTTTCATCCCAAAATTGCAACTGGTCATAAGAGATGTAAAATTTATCATGGATATTGGTAAACATACCAAACTTTTTGAGGCTTTATTATTTCACAGCTATAAATAGACTGCTATTACGACTGCAAAGAGTTGAAAAATACCACAGATCTCTAAACATGCCACACATTTGTAGGACAAAGAGGCATTTTCTGGGAGAGCCCTTTTGTGTGGCCCGATGGTCCCCCTTTCACATCCATTATTTCCTTTGTGTTTGTGTTCAAAGGCTGGCTCCTTTCACTTTTTTCATTTTCGTGTTCAGCTATAGTCGGAGACAGATTTTTCTGCCTACAGCAAGAAACACATGGTCTGGGCGTCATCATCAAAAATCTTTGTGTGATCTGGGGGCCTTTGAGGAGCCAGTGGGTTCCCCGGTCGTTCTTTTGTCTGCAGACACCCTGGTTGTCTTCCAGAAATGACATCCTGGGAGCTGAATGTGCACCATATTTAAGAGTGTGTTGACTGACCAGGGGCTCATGGGACTATCACACAAGCGATGATGAATGTGTCATTTTCCTTCTCCGAAGCAACTCTTGTCACAATATGGATATGAGCAGTGTGATCCTATGGTTTCCTTTCCTTTAAGCCAGTAAATCCTTGCTGCCTTCCTCTTCGAAGGAATATTTTAGTCATTTTGAAAGAACTGAGAGCCAGCAAGTGCTGTATGCAATTATTGCGTATTGTATCTAGCTTTGAGAGAAAATAATGTCCCACTAGATTTTACTTCATGTCTCAAACACACACAATAATTTAAATTCTTAACTAGAACACACTTGAATTTTCCCATGTTTAATCATTAAAAAGGCAAAACTTAATTTCATCAAGTGCAATCAAAGAATTTTTTGTAGTAGCAATTAAAAACTATGAAACTGGAATTTCAATGACATAAAATTGAACAGCTGCTATGTTATATTTTAATCTTCCTTTGAATCGAATGACAAATCAAATTTTTCTTCAGGATTTTTTTTTCTTTTCTTTTTAAAATATTTTTAATATTGAAAGGTGGTTTCAGCAATTCAGAAACCTCCTTAAAAATGCTCCAGTGTGTTTTGAGATGTATTTCAAATGTTACTCCCAAGTGAGTAATCTTTACGTTTCTATAAGACACTGAAGGCAGCCCAATTTGGAGAAGGACTGATTGGCTGGCTGGCTTTGGCTCAAGGGGACTTCCAACTACACTGAGATATTTAAGGAAGGAAACCCAAACCTGTTTTGCCTGGTTTGCAACTCTTACTGTACTCCATGTGTGGCATTTAAATTAGAGAAAGTACAAGCCACACAAGAAGTTCAGGCCCTTCTCCTCAGACCTTCCAGTTTCCATGCCGGGGCAGAAGGCCTGTGAGCTGGGATGTATGTACCACATATGTAGTTAGCCCGCTGGCCTATTGTTCACTCTGTAGGCAAACGTGCGCCCTCCACTTTCCCTCCTTGGTTTCTAAGTGTGGATACCAAGAAAAAGCAGCACCCAGCCAAGCCACAACTCCCACTTTTGAAAAATGTTTGAAGATTTTGAAAGGGTAGAGCTATTTAATTAATTATTTTATGACATCAAAACCTTTCTTATATTCTTATTTCTTGTATTATCTACCTTTCTACCTATACATCTCTCTCTGTGTGTGTGTGTGTGTGTGTGTGTGTGTGTGTGTGTAATTTTTAAATTTTTTTTCTTCCTGGGAAAGCTATCTGGTCTTGTGCACGGTTACCATCACTTCTCAAGACTCTCATTTTAGTTCCTTATTTCTTCTCATCAAACCTTCATCCTCACTCTATTCCCATAGCAGATTTTTCTTAAAATCTAAAGTCTGTCTTTTAACTTGCAAGTTTTGATTTCTTCAGGGACCTTTTAATTTCATGCCTTTTTTTCTTGGTTGGGGCAACGGGAGGTGGTTGTTCCCACACCAGACAGGACTACACATAAAGTGACTTAAAGGATAAATCAGTCTTTAGTTCAAAACTTGAGCCTATCATTTTGAAAAATTAGGATTCAATGAGGTGCCTGGGTGGCTCAGTTGGTTGGGCACCTGTCTTTGGCTCCGGGCATGATCCCAGGGTCCTGGGATCGAGTCCTGCGTCGGGCTCTCTGCTCAGCAGGGAGCCTGCTTCTCACTCTGCCTGCCACTCTGACCACGTGTGATCTCTCTCTCTCGGTCTGTCAAATAAATAAATGAAATCTTTTTTAAAAATTAGAATTAACTGAATAATAAGGGAACTGCTTTGGCTAATAGAATTTATTTGGGGCGCCTGGGTGGCTCAGTGGTTTAAGCCTTTGCTTTCAGCTCAGGTCATGATCTCAGGGTCCTGGGATCAAGCCCCGCATCCAACTCTCTGCTCAGCGGGGAGCCTGCTTCCTCCTCCCTCTCTGCCTGCCTCTCTGCCTACTTGTGATCTCTCTCTCTGTATATCAAATAAATAATTAAAAATCTTAAAAAATAAAATAAAATAAAATAAACAATTTATTTGACCAGGATTGAGGAGGACAAGAACTTTGAGTCATTGTGAAAACCAAATGACCATTAGGACGTGGTTTGTCAAGCAACCTGAAAGACTCATTGACAGTAATTTTTAAAAAGAAACTGGAGAGACCCCTACATTGACCTGGCAAATAGTCACCATGCCCAAAGGAAGTCAAATGTTAGAAGACAACTAGTGACAAAGACCTTGTATTCTGCCATCCGTGTCTCACAAGGCTTCTTATGCAGCTTAATGAGACTGTGTAAACCATGCTTTGTAAACAGTGAAGGACCATCCACTTGTAAAGTGTTCTTATCATTGCTAAATTATAGGTTGTGTTATATGGAGGAAGACTGTGCTTGGAGAATCATTTCTGTGGGATAGCAACATTTTATAGCTTATTTGCAAAAGTTCTCTACACAGTTAAAACAATGGTATGTCATTAGGTGGAAGCAATTTAAACTTCTTCATAATACCTGTTCATCATTTTTTAATTGCTGTGAACAAACTGCACATATATGGAAATTATATGACTTCATCCTACAAATGGCATTTGAGTGAAGGGGAAAATTATAATGAAGTAGTACTTATTAATACAGTTTTAAAATTCAGGCCCTGCCTGACAGTCACTTGCAGGAACTTCGTGTTGACATGATGGCTTTCAGGAATCGGCACCAGGAGGGCATGGATACAACTGTGTGTGTTCGTCATACAGGACACCTCTTTACAGCTACATTGTTTGTCAAGGGAAAATGGGAGAGGCTCATGGCTTTGCGTTTGGGGGCCACTATTGAGAAGTGTTCCTCACTGGAATGTGACATCATCAGGCTTGTTGGAGAGCACACATGGGCACTGAATGGCTGATTCAAAGAGCATCTCCCCACGTTTCTTCGCATTGCTGGGTTTAGGACTTGAGGAGAAGGGTCAGGAGATACAGTCTTCCGTGTTTTGCATCTCGAATTGTGCTTACATCACTTTGGTCATGCTGATCTACATTTTAATCTCTAGATGGGTGTTCCTTCTGATAGAGCATTCACTGGGCACATGGGACCGTTGAGCCCTTGAAATGGGGCTGGTCCAAATTGCCATGTCCTCTGAATATATAAAATACATACTTCATTTTGAAGACTGAGAGTGGAAAAAAATGGAAGCTCCTAATTTTTACTAATCTTATATTGGTATATATTGAAATGGTAATATATTGGACATATTAGGTTAAATAGAATATATTATTAAAATTCATCTCATCTTGTCTTTTTATTTTTAAATGTGGCTCCAAGAAAATTTTAAATTACATATGTAGTTCATCTTGTATTTCCATTGGATGGGCTGGGCTAGGTACTAGATGGCATTTTTCTACTTTTGAGGATAATGGGGAAACATATAAGGTCAAACATTAAATAAATGTTCAGTGTTTATTAAATTTCTGCTCAGTTTGAGAGAAGGCTTAGATTTTTTGAGCAAGTTCCACTTGTTCATTGATAAAGCTTGGATCTAGTTGGTGTGGAGGGCTGGTGTGGCACAGTGGTTCAAGCTATAGTGACTACAGCCACAGAATGGAATGTGGCCTCTCATGAATTGTGGCCAAAGCCACCTAGACTGCGTGGGCAGGGATAGAGCTGACATTTTTGACCTGTCTTACAGCAGGCTTTCCCTGCGTTCCTCTGGTGATTCTAATGTGGCCTTAGCCAAATCCGTGTAACCACAGCAGACTCTTAGAGATTGCTAAAGAACAACGCTCTCATCTCACAGCTAGGATGCAGTTCAGGGTAGACCCTGGCGACTGAAAATCTCAGACCTCCTCCTTTGGTGACTTAGGCTTCTGGGGTAGCACAAAAATGTCTTTGGCTTGTCAAATACAGGTTGCAGCATTTGCTTTCATACCTGCTCACCATCCCCTCTTTCTGAACATGTTCATTACCATTAGGGTATTCTGGGTGGCTGTGTGTGGTTCACGTAAGTGGGGACAAGAACTTGCCAATATGTTATCAATGTCTTGAGCTTAAAAATACATGTTTGGATTTTCACCAGAGTGAAAATTTGTGTCTAATCACCCCCTTTCCACCTCCCTTTTGATGAAAATCATCAAAATGTGAGATGAAAGGATCTAATGGGTTGTCTGAATGTTTTTCCCAGCCGTGTTGGAAATGATTGAGGCATTGGCTCTTCAACATTTCCTCTAAGAAAGCAATTCCAAAGGTTGGTGTCAACTTACAGCTTGGTAATGGACTAATACACATTATCCTGTATGCAACTCTAAATTATAGCCTGCCAGCAGTGATTCTGGAAGTTTGGAATAGGTTCCTTCCCAAGATTCTAAACAGAAATGGCTTTGAAAGTTGCAGGCATGAGTCCGTCCAGCCCTTCTAAAGGCAGCAAGAATGCTATAACATTTCTATTGATTTTTACATTCAACTCTCTAGAAAATAGAAAACAGCCAAAATTTGACAGGCACTTTACAAAATGATCTGCTCCTTCAAAGATGCAGAGCAAGAGCCGTGTTCACAAGTGACCTTGGGCTTAAACTTGGAACAAACCTTCCTTGTTTCTTCTTTTGCCTGTTATATTATGTAGAGTGGAATTGCATTTTACTGGATTTAAAATAATGCTTTAAATATTGTTTTATGTTCTTTAGTTTTCCTTTTTATCTTTTAAATATTTATGGCCCCAAACTCCCAAAAGGAGGCTGCAAATTTTGAATTCAGCTAGCTGATGTTTAACCTGGTGTATAAATCAAAGAAACCCCCATTTAAACAAGGAGCCATGTTGCATATAATTAATTGTCAAAGATAATGCCCAGGGTTGGAAAAGGTAACTAGTGAAGAGGCTCTCTCTGGCATTGCTACAAGAGTTAAATTTGTCACAATATTGCTGAAAGGCAACTTGGCAATACTTCTCATTGTAAGCTTTAAAACAGTGTGCGCACGGAGCAGTTTCATTTCTAGGAATTATTCCTGTGGGAAGTCATTAAGAATGAGAAAAAAAGATTTGATAAACTAGAATTCTTATTGCAGCATTATTGAAATTATTCACAGTAGATGGGTCTGGGTAGAGGACATACAGGTGCTCTTTCTTCTATTTTTTATTTTTGCAACCCATCCATTCATTTGAAATCATTTCACAGTAAAAGTTTTTAAAAATCAAATTCTCAGATAAGAGGCAACAGACAATAGCTGTCCTTCTTTAATGCCTTCGGAGAATGAGAACGAAAATGAAAAGTAGCTCCTTTTTTTAGATGCCAACCACAAAACAAAAAATAGAGATACATCTATTGATGGGGGACTAGTTGTATACTTTGAGATGCATCAGAACATGAAACCATATTTAGTCATTAAAAATGTCAGCTTATGATGATACTTTTAAGGGAAAAGATAAAACCAGTTTATAGGATTAAAAAAACTTACAAAATGTATGTGAGTGTAATCTGATACTGATAAAATAAAATCTATTTTATACATATGCACAGGGAAGACTGGAATGATTACACCAAATTATTAATGGTGGTTATCTCTGGATAATAGAACCAGGGGGGTTTTGTTTTTTGTTGTCATTGTTGTTTTTTAAAGAAATCTATTTATTTCTTCTGAGAACATAGAGCCACTGTTGCTTCATGGAGAGTTTTCTGAACCTCTTTTTGAGGACGTTCATGTTTTTCTCATCCTTCTGTATGAGGTTAGATGAATAAAAGATACATAAAATTGTAGTGAGGTCAAAATGCAAGTGATGGATAAAAGGAATTACATTGTCATTCAGTGTGATTCAAACCAACTTCTCTGTCTAGGACTTTAATAGCTACCTTGTTGATAATCTGGAAGATGCACCACCAACCCCCCCCCGCCCCGCCCCTGAGACTCTTTCAGTATAGATCGTTCTTGTCACACTACCTTTAATTTAATGCCCATTGCCTAGCTAGATACAGGGCACATTGTTCAAACTACTTCTTTTATTTGTGAAGGTGCTTTGGAATTGTAAGCCATCTTCTCATATGTTCAAAATACATGAGAATACTAGGAAGTCTTTGTGAAAATATTTTAACACACTTATGCCCCATATGAGCAAAGACTGTTGTGTTTTAATAATTCCATTTAAAGGTTCTTATTGTACAGTACACAAATCTTCCTGGGCTATGAGGGAAAAAAATATTCATTTTCTGAAATGATGTCATGGAATTCTTTTTTTTTTTTTAAAGATTTTATTTATTTGATAGAGAGAGAGAAATTACAAGTAGGCAGAGAGGCAGGCAGAGAGAGGGGAGGAAGCAGGCTCCCTGTGGAGCAGAGAGCCCGACGTGGGGCTCGATCCGAGGACCCTGGGATCACGACCCGAGCTGAAGGCAGAGGCTTTAACCCACTGAGCCACCCAGGCACCCCATGTCATGGAATTCTTAATGCATATAATACAAAGTTATGAACTCTACAGCCATTTATATTACTGTATATGTACACATGCATACACTTGATAATTCATCCAAGAGATATTTGCTCTACCTTTGAGGAACTTTGAGTCTAGTAGGTAAATGACCATGCAGTGCAAGGCAGGATGTCATCATAGTCACAAGAGAAGTCTATCTAAGTGCTGAACAAGTGTCACAAAGGGAGAGAGAAATGTGAGGGGTAGGATCATGGCAAAGGTAGCATTTGTGTTGGGCTGAAGGACATTCTTGGGCTAACTGAAAAGTCAAATATGAGTGATAGATTAGCTGCGAATGTGGCGTCAGTGTTCAGTTTGTCCTGCGGTCCTGCGTGAGTATATCCCTGTAATTAGGAAATTCACACAGAAAACTATGGATGGGGAATGGAAGGAAGAGAGTGCACAAATGACACAGCAAATGGGGCAAAATATTAATAATGGATGGCTTTGGGCAAAGGGCACATGGGTGCTCATTTTCCTGTTTTGATTTTTGCAATGTATCCATTCATTGGAAACCATTCTCCAATAAAAAGTTTTCAAAAATCCAACTTTCAGATAAGAGGCAACAGAGGAGAGCTGTCCTTATTTTCTGCCTTCTGAAGACCAGAGCTGATGCCAGCTGCTTTTTTATTTCCCCAAATGTGGTTCATTCTAGTTATTTGTTGACTTCACCAAACCACCGCATAATTTCACACAACCCAGGACTGAGGGCAGTGGCGTCTGTCATACAGAACCCGAGGCCCGAAATAGCAGGAGGGCCATGTGGTCGGCGGGGGTGCAAGCCCGGGCCCTGCCAGCCGTGCCGAAGCTGGCTGGAGCCCTTTGCTATCAGACCTTCCACTGTGGGGCAGACAGCCAGGACAACGAAAACGGAGAGTCTGACTTAGACAGGAGGAAGCGTTCTTCCTTCCATTTTAATGCTGCCTTGCCTCCTCCCTCGGAATAGCACACATTTCTTTAAAGATATTTCCCCCATGGCCCTCCAGCCACTTCCCTGTCATCGGTGTGAAATTGTAACTTCAGTAGCAGGATACCACGTCCTTGTTTCCGGGCTCCACATAACCTCCCCTGGGTGTTTTCTCAGTGTGGCTCACACTTGAACTCCCTCACCATCCCTCACCATTGAAAGCCACCTCTGTTCAAGGGTCACATTTTCCAGGTGCTTAAGTTTTATGGACCCTCCAGAGCCAGAACAGTGGGAGCAGGAAGTGCGTGGAGGCCGGTCCGAGCGGGAAAGTGTTGTGGGCAACCCACATCTCCTGTGTCCCCCAGCTCTTCCTCCTGGGAAGCAGCGTTAGTTAGAAACACTGAGGTCTGCTGGCCCCTTCAGGCTGGGAAGAGCTGTCACTAACGCCCACGAGCTGCATGCAATGCCACGTGTCCGCTGGGAAGGCCAGCCTGCAGATTAGATCCCCTGGGGTCCTGGCTATGACTCTGCTGCTTACCAGCCATCTGACCCCAGGCCTCACGGAGCCTCAGTTAGAACATCCACCAAATGGGAATTATAATGGTCCCAAGCTCCTAGCTTTGGCGTGAGGACAATATACAGCAGCAGTGCATGTCCAGTAGGAAGTGTGAATGGTGGTTACCGCTGTGGCCACTGCTGTGTGGTCCTGAGCACTAAGCGAGCAGTCCGGCTTCTTCCCCCTCCCCCGAACGCCTTGGCGGTGCATAGTTGGTTCAGCTGTGTTTAGAGATATTTCTCTTTTGAAGACGAGAGTCTTGTAATCAGGTAGGAGTGAAGCGCTCTTTGAGAAATAATGAAGGACCCAACAGGCACATCCCGCGGGCACTTTGAATTGTCAGCGCCCACCCCAGGCGGGTGATCTTCCTTTCCTAATGTGGTGTACGTCCTGCTCTTCCAGTCTACCAAGCCCTAAGCTTCCGGGGTGTTCCTGCAGAGAAAGCCGCTTTCCCTTCCTCTCTGCCTATTGCCCTCATCACTCAAGGCTTGGCTCGGTGCCGTCTCCCATGCACGTGCCTCACAACATGGGCAGAGGACATTGCATCTCCCCCAGTTGACTCTACATTTCTGAAAATTATTTCTGAAATTTATCTTTTGAAATATTTCTGAAGTATATCTGAGATAATTTCGACAAATTCTTTTTTAAAAATTATTCTGAAATTTCTAAAAATTATTGTATTTATCCTAGACCCCGCGTAGTGCTTGGCACGTCTGGGCTGCTCAGTGATTGTTGTATTGGGGTTGTTTACTGTTGTTTGTAAATTCTTTGGAAGTATCATAAGCATACAGAAAGGGACTCCAATCAGGAGTCCACGGTTTGACATTTTAACAAAGTGAACACACCCATGTAGACAGCCTCCAGATCCAGTGTTAAAAATATCAGCCTACAATTAGGAAGAAGACCGACGTCCACCTTCGGTCCTTGCTCCCACCACGGGTCATCACTCTCCCACTTCCCAACATTGTAGTCTGGCCAACGCTGAACTTCGTACAAAGGCGACCTTACAGTACATGTTCCTTCATGGCTGGCTTCTTTTGTCTAACCTTATATTTGAAACTCACTCATTCTCATGTGTAGCTATAGTTCATTTCCTTTCACGGCTATCTAGTATTCCACTGTGCGAATGTACCACTTCTCTTTTTTTACTGACACGTAGTTGACCCATGATGTGACGTTAGTTTCTGGCGTACAACATGGTGATTCCACAAGCCTACCTATTACGCTGCTCTCCACAGGCGGCCCTCCCATCTCTCACCAGGCAGTGCCATTACTGTACCGTCGCTGTATTCCCTAGACTGGATCTCTGATCCCCGTGATTACTCAAGCCATAACTGGAAGCCTGTATCTCCCATTCCCTGTCACTCATTTAGCCCATCACCCTGCCCCCCAAATGTACCGTTTATTTTTCCAATGATGTCACATTGGAGAGTCTCTATTTTGTGAACCGAATTGAATACTAACTACTGGCTTTTAAGAAACACTTTCTAAAGGAAGGGTGACTGGACAGAAGATTAAATTCATGAATGCTGGAGACACAGCCCCAATTTCTCAGTCTGGGAAATGAGCGGAGACGCAGGGCTCCCAATATCCAGAGCTGGTAAGGTCTTTTAGAATCAGGACGCCTCACTTTCCTAGCACATGAGTTCTGTATATTGCTTTAGCCCGGCTGGTCACTAAATTAGTAAAAATCAGATAACTTTTGGGCATGGTGGTGTTCCTAGGATTCTCTTTTGCAACTGTTTTACTAACAATTGTGGTAGCATTAATTGTAATTACTTCTCAATTTCATTTGCTGCTAATGTCTTAATTTCCAACATGTCTGAGAAGGTTTTTAAAGCATTTCACTAGCAGTCTTGTAAGTCATTTGTCAATAAATGATGAAAAGGTTTGGCTGTTTATATTCTGATGTTATTGTTTTAATAGGCAACTGTCTACATGCCACCCACCATAGAAATGCTTTTTCTTTCCCCCACCTTTTTTTGGGGGTGGGGTGGTGGGGGAAGAAGGTGTCTAAGGTGGAGGGAAGTCTGGTTGCTATGGATATCTGAAATTTCATGTTTACATTTTAAGAGGTAAGCTGAAGCCTCACTATTTGGTCTCCACCTGAGTAGCGTTCACATTTAGAAATTACGAGATTGTTATTGGCTATCTGGAGCTTGAGGATGTGGCTGTGAACTGGCTGGCAGTTAATTAAAACTAGGTTGGCTCTCAGTATCAGAATTATGCAGCCTGTTTTTGTAGGATGCCCGTGAAGTCTTCACTACCCTGCAATGTGTTTTTGATGTAAAAAAAAATATTTGAAAAGGAAACATAACACAGGGCAGCTTGTCCTCATTTACTGGAGAGGTTGGTCACTCTGTGAGCTTTTCAGAGTGTGACTCTGCCACAGTGTTTTTTGTCCTTCAGCTCTGTAGGCTCTGGGCTGTCATACTTTGATGTGCCCAAGACAGCTGATAGAAGAAGAAAAATGCCCTCGCATTTTCAAAGCAGGAAGATTCCTTCATGGGTGCGTATTGGGGAGAGTTTAGAAAAGTTTATCAAATCAGAGTACTGGCCACTTTAAGTGGCAAGTGAAATCACTTGAAATAATTATTTTAATTATTATTCTTCTTTTAAATATTTTAATTATACAAGTAAGTCACGAATATATTCTCAATGTATAAACAAAATCGAGCAATACAGATAAAGAGAAAAATCCCCTTGACAATTCCTCATCAGTTCTGGTTTTCTCCTAGTAGATAACTCTCTCATCAGGTTACTATATATTATTCTAGATCAGAGATCAACCAACTATGGCCCAAGTTCCAATCCAGCTCCCCACCTGTTTTTGTAAATAAAGTTTTATTAGAACACAGCCATGCCCATTTGTTTACATATTGTTTCTGGCTGCTTTCACACTGTACTGAGTCATGTAGCTAGCTACAACAGAGACCATGGGGACTATAAAGCCTAAAATACTTACCATCTGGCCCTTTACAGAAAAAGTATGCTGACCCCTGTACTGGATCTTTTTTCTTTGCAATTTTATATATTTAGAGTAACACGTAATTTTATGTGCAATGTTTATATATATAATTTTATTTTTTATAAAAATGGTATTATAAGGTGCGTACTGTTCCATACCACACATTTTTTTCATTTAACAATGGGCCGTTATGATCTGTCATCCATATCATGACATGTTGCTCTACCTCGTTATGTTTATTTAGCTGTAGCATATTGTTTGTAGTAAGACCAAGTTAAAGTTATTTTATCATCCTGTATTGCTAAACATGTGGCTTATTTTCAGTTTTTACTGTTAAAAATAATGCAGCATTAGAAACTGGCAGAAATCTCTATCTTTTCCCCACAAGTATTGAAAAATCACATATACAATATAGTAGCACATTTTTCTCACAAAGAAGTTGCATAATAATCATGGAATCATAGCTAATATGAAGAAAAGAGGAACTGAATAACTTAGGAACTTAAAAGATGACAGTGTCCATTACTTACAACAGGCATTTTATGTTTCTGATGGCTAAGTGGTGCCTACTCTGGGAAAAGGTCTGAGAAGAATTGAAAGTCTCTTTACCTAAAGGACATAAGAGGGAATTGGAAGTGTCTTTAGGTTGAGTGTTTGCAGGTTTGCCCTCACTTGAACTGTAGCCTGAGAAAATGTCAAGATTACAGTGTATGTATTAGAAACATTAAACCACAGAATGTCTAGCTTCTGGAACCTCCACAGTGTTCAAGCTGAGCCCCTTCAGTTTTTAGAGGAGGACACTGAGCCTCACAAAATTTAAGTGATTTATTCAAGATGACAGTAATAGGTTTTGATCATGACTTAACCTGTCCACTGACTCTAATTCCAGTGGCCTGTAATTTTTTTCAAAGATATGTATGTGTGTATGTATGTATATATTAATTCATTCATTTATTATTTAGAGTAGGGGCAGAGGGCGAGGGAGAGAGAGAATCTTAAGCAGACTCTGCACTGAGCTTGGAGCCCAAGATGGGGCTCGATATCACGACCCTGAGATCATGACCTGAGCTGACATCAAAAGTAAAATGCTTAACCAGCTGAGTCACCCAGGCCCCCTGTGGAGTTTCTATAACTGAAGGGAAATAAGATTTATAGTAGCACATGACTTAGAAGTCTTACAGTTTGTAAGAAAATTTATGTTTCTCAGCTTTTAACATACATGATTTAAGTATGAAAATTCATATTAGAGTAGTTTCATTTTTGATAAAATGTGAGGTATCATGCCCTTAGCAATCACGACAGAGAAGAGTCCAAACTGATCAATGACCTAAGCTGTTTGGAAGTGTTTCTTCCTGACAATGTCAGACCATTTGTTCATGGACTTTAAGGTGTCATTGGGTTAGAAATAGACAACCTCAGTTGGAGTTATCTTAGCACCTTGATGTGTCTCAAAAGGTTAATCCCACATACACAATTAATATTTTCTACAATTGTAAGGAAATTTTTGCTTCTTATAAAGCAAATATCATCATTGAATTAACAGTTTTGGCATTTTAGAAATGCCAACCGTGGTTGGCAAAACCTACATTTGCATGAAGAAATGCCTTTTAAACATTTTGTACTTTTGGGTTATGATAGACCCACCACCCATTTGAATCCAAACTCTTGCAAGGTGACATGAAACTGTAGTAAAGGGAGTGACATGTGTTTTTAAACCTCAGGCAAAATCTGGTAGATAATTAGTGTTTCCTAAATAACTGCTTAATGAGACACACACCTTTAGGTAACTCTTTTCATGACTCCCACCATCTTTTCTCTTTCATTATTCTGAGCTAAATTAATTTGCAGCCTAGTGGTAATAAAAAAAAAAGTCAAATGAAACACAATACTCAGAACTACCTATTTCTTACTTTATAAGTTCAGTGTGGGTTTCCATTGGTGCCACTGGGATATTTGCTTAGAAAACATTAACAGTCCCTATTCTTTACATTAGGATAGAAGAGATTTTTGCCATTGGTGATTGTCTTTGTTTAAGTGCCAGCAATAATCGCTTGGTGTCTTGGAACAGAGAAAAAGAGGGAAATGGTTAGAGCAGGCTCTGCTATTTAATTTCTTGGCCTAGAAACCATGTGGAGACAGACAGAACAGCCTGAGAACAACCAACCATGGCCAGTCTCAATGACTGGAAGACGTGAAACAATGTTGGACATTTTGTCAGAATAATAGATGGTCACTAAGTATTTCTCGAGTTTCTATAAGGTACATTATTAGGGATTAGGGGCACATATTAAATTACAGACAAGAGCTTTGTTTCCCAAATTATAGCCCTTGCTAGGAAAAGCAAGGCAAGCAAACCATAATCAACATCCAAGTGGGAATTTCTTCTTAGTAGGTCTAGGGGCAAGACGCTTATGGTGTCCATTATTTAAAACTGTGGCTGAATATATAAAATAATGAAACAGCTCATTGAAAGCCAATCAGTTATTTATCTACAAATTAAATTGTTTGATAAATCGTTCTCTCTCACGGACAC
Source organism: Mustela putorius furo (assembly GCF_011764305.1). Lineage (NCBI taxonomy): Eukaryota > Metazoa > Chordata > Mammalia > Carnivora > Mustelidae > Mustela > Mustela putorius. The sequence goes on from NW_025421998.1 coordinate 38,677,127, forward strand.
AATTATGTTGCTGTTTTGGCTTCCTGTAGACAGAGAATGAAGGCAGCCATTCATAGAATAAGACCGAAGTTATAGAGTACAACACCAAAGTCATGGAACAAAGAACCCCCAGAACTGGAAGGGACTTCAAGGTCACCTAGTCAAATGCCAGTATCATCAAAAATATTATCCACCTGATGGATTTTACTTGTAAATTTTTAAAATCCCAGACTGACTTCCTCTTACCTCTCCTTGAATTGTAAATTTTGCCACCTCGTACCATCACTTGAGAATGCAAACCCTTTTTAATATTAGCATTAAAAAAGGAAGATAAATATTCATGAAACTCAATTTTTTAAAAAGCTACATATAGCATCTCAAAGTTAAAGAAACCACTGAAGCCTTTTGGTCGCTTTTATTTTTAAATCTTAGCTGAAGTACACGATAGCACAGATAATCCATTCCCTCTTCCCCCTTAGAGGGCCAATCAGATGTGATCGCATATACCTCAAATTTGCGATAATACTCTCCTCCGGTGACTAAACAGGCAAACAAATATTAAACTCAAGAATAGCATATATAAATGTGATAAGATACGTGTTTACCATACAATAGGGGGAACCTAGAAGGATTCAGTTATATACAGAGCAGATAATGCTAAGAAGGAAAGGTAGTGTTCAGGAAATAATGCCAACGTGGTAACTAGGTGGTTAGCAATGACTTATTTCCCTGAACTTGGTCAATGAGAGCCCCAAAAGGAGAGCTACAAGCCCAACAGTTCTTCAAAGTAAGATCCTGGAATGTTCAGACTCTTAGAAGTAGACATTAAGATATTGCCCAGATTTATACAGACAACTACATCTGTGGTTTTCATCTGTGGCCAGTTTCCAGGTGTGTTTATAGAATATACATGAAGCAAAGATGGAAAGAAATAGAAAAAAATAATCTGGAGGAGAAAGATATTTCAAGGAATAGAAGAAAATTACCCCCCCCCAAAAAAGAATGCTCTGATATATTTTGAGTAGTAAGAGATGATTTTACACTCATAAAGTAAGAACAAGATGCTGTAAAAAAGGCACCGAAAACAAGAAGGAATTTCACAGGTCAAAAATACAGTAGTTCATGAGGAAATAACCAGACATAGCCAGAATATGAGACAGTCTATAAGAATGTGAGTCTCTACCAAAAGGGAACATCATTTAAGAAAAATCATGTGTGGGAGTGGTGGGGCAAAGACGGGGGACAGTTCTTTATTAGTTTAAAAGATTCTAAAGAGGTGTAACAATCAAGTTCAGTATGTGAGCCTTACTTGAGTTCTGGTTCAAAAAGAAAGCATCTATAAAAGACATTTAAGGCACAGGTAAAGATATGTGCATATAGATTAGATATTGGGCAATGTCAGGATATCATCATTACTTTTCTTGGTGTAATAATGGCATTATGGTTAGTAGGAGAATGTTTCTTGTTTCATGAAATGCTTGCTGAAGTAATTAGGAATGAAGTGTCATGATATCTGAAACATTTCAAATGGTTCTGCACAATATTGAAACAAAAAATATGCAAAAATTTTATGATGCTTTACTTACTCTTTATGACAGCAGTCCATTTTCAATGTAGAATAAATAGAAAATACAGAAAAACAAACAAACAAAAAAAGGAATGTTTACGAGCAAATGTAAATACAACTTAACACAACACTCCTAACACTTTGGTGCTGTGTGTGTGATAACAGCTCAAAATATATAGTATGTGTTAATACATTTATAACATATATGTTATTTTGTATATGCATATGTACCTAACAAAGTATATGTGTATATGAACATACAATATATTTTTTCTTCCAGTACATCTTTTCACATGAAAAATGTTAATCATGTAATTTTTTAATGGTTAAGCATAGTATACCATATGCATGAATCCTAATTTACTATACCCACCTTTTAAAATGGAAGGAGATGTACTTGGTGTTACTCCAGTATATCTCTTCCTCCTTGTGCCTGAGACTTCCCTTTAGTGTGCGTAGCTTAAAATGCTCCTGAATTCCCTCTTGGTGAGACCTTAGCAGTTTGTTTTGTTTTCTTATCTTCCTTTCTGTCAATGGCATTTTTCTCTCATTACATTAGCCCAGAAGGGCAAAGAGCATTTTTATCTCGATGGGTAAATCTTACACATAACAAATTGGTTGCATATCTTTGCTCACTGATACTTTATTTAGCAGGCTAATCTGATAAACTACCTATTTCTCAAGTTATAATAACAGTCATGGTGGCGACAAACTCGATCAAGTTTCTGGAGTCTGCAAAGACAGAAGCTGATTGCTTGCGGCTACATTGTGTTTTAGCTAATGCAATCAAAGATTGTTTCTCCTATTGAGAAGATAAAGACTGGGGGTAAAGAGGATGGTTCACATATTAGGGAAATGCAGAATAATCACATATGGCAATTTATTGCTTTAGAATGTAGAATATTTTTATTGTAATATCTTCATTTTGAATCAGGCCATTTGGCATCAAATAGACCCAGTTTCAAATAATGGCCTTGCTACTTTTTAACCTTCACCAAGGTTTTAACCTTACAATTCTCTCTGCTCAGTTTTTTCTTGTGCAATATGCATTGTGAGGTATGTACAGAAACTTCATAGATCTCTTATAAGGATATATTAAAAGTCACATATTAAAAGCTTTCTGTCAACTATAAGGTTGATGGCAGGGTGTGTTGTGAGTAATAATAGTAATAGTAGCAAGAATTTATAACAGTAGCATAAAAAAGTAACAGTGGGGAGAATATTAGTAATGGGTAAACTTACTGAGATATTTATATTATAAGACCAGTTTCTTGTGTAAAATTTTTTATTTAAATCAGATCCATTTATGATAGTGGCTTTTTAGGCACTCCAAAAACCACTGTAGAATAAATAATTTGTTTATTTTTAGAAGTAGAGGGGGGGTAAAAAGAGGTATTATTTGCCCCTAAAATTTTATAATGAAAATTGATATTTGTTCTTTGTTTTACTGTCTCTGGAAAGGTTTTATTTTGTAGTAAAATGCAATATCATTTTAATAATAAAGTCTCTTAAGTAAAGTATTTCTACTAAATTTATAGCCCCTTAGATCCCTACTCAAGATTCCTAATTTTGTATAACAATTCTTTTAATTTAAATTCATATTTGTTGTCAACTTTAGTCTGGATTATAAAGAAGAAAATGTACACGTTTTCAAGTAAATGATATGAAATAGCCATATGTATTTAGCTATCTCATATAATAAATTCACTTCAGAATAACCCTTGTTTTTTCTTTATTTTAAAAAATACTCTTGGGAAAAGGAAAGTTTCTGAAGCATTAAGTTAGCACTATTCATTTTCTTAACATTAAACATTAAGGTATATACCTAAACATTAGGTATTTTGTAACCCAACAGACACTCAAAGAAATGAAAGTATCTTTTTATTATGAAGAATTAATGGGAGTAGATGTTAGTTTTTGTTTGTTTGTTTGTTTGCTTGCTTTTAGGTGAAGAACTAGTGTTTTTTTTTTTTAGTGGGGTGGGTATTTTTTAAAAAACACTAATTTATCAAAATATAGAATGATATTTAAGGCACAGAAATCTATTCTTCTACCTATTAAGATTATTTCATCTCAAATTAGAGTTTTGGAAAAGCCCATAAGCATGATGCCATGAGGAACTAAAATAAACATGTAGGTAAGTCAGCTCTTAAAATCCCACCTCCTCTACAAAGTCTGCATCAACAGCCTAGGAGAGGTGGTTCTGGTTACTCACAATCTTCCACATGTTCAAGCAGTTAAGGAATATTATGCCCTATTCATTCTGCGAGGGCACCATTGGAAAATACATTAGAGCAGAAAGAGTCCTTGTCTATACCAATTACAGTTCATTCACCAACTAATTCCTTCAAAAAATACTTCATAAGCGTCTACCCTGAGCCAGGCCCAGGTTCTAGGTGCTGAGGACACTACAGTGAACATGGCAGGCAGAGTCTCTGCCCTCATGTATCTTTTGTCTTGGCTGGAGGGGAGCGTACACTGATGAATTGATACAGAGTATGTCAGATGGTCCTGTGCGCCAGGAGAAAAGAGCACAGGAAAGCTAAGAGAAGGCCAGGTGGGAGGACAGTGCTCTTTTCTACAGGATGGAGAGCAGAGCCCCCAGTCATCTGCTGAGGTTAGACACAGACGTGGGAAAAGGAACAAAGACAGCCATGGGTCCCTGGAGGGAGTGAGCGTAAGCAGAACGGATACAAGGGTCCTGGTACAGGCAGCAATCTTAGTATCTTTGAGGGACAGCCGAAGTGAACCAACTTCTCTGCACAGCAGTTTCCTCTGGGGTCACACCAGAAACAGCAGGACCACAGTGAAGGATGAAGTGAAACAGAATGTGCAGCCAACCCAGGACATGCTCTGGGAATCACCAGTGCATTTTTTCTGTAAATATCTGCTCTTGTTGGTGTGTGCGCTTGTCTACATCACTATGGTCTCTCTTCCTTGACAGTGATGTGTCTTAAACACTAGGGCCAAAACCAATACCAAATTGTGCTGCAGAAGATGTAAGACAACCAACTGTGTTATATAGTGTAAAGATACCCATGACCCTCTGTGTGAAGTGCGACTTCATGCTTCCGTTTTCTTTCTCGGGTCCCGTCGCCTCTGGTGCACTCCAGAGCCTCTGCTGTTGAGGCTTTCTCCTATAGATGGCAGGTCTGGGAGTGGGACATGCCCAAGAGACCTCCAGACCAGCTCCCTTCCATCTGTTACCTCATCCCTAAGAAACTCCGGTCCCCATTAGGGGATGGGGCACGTTCCGTTCCCCGCTCCTCCGAACGCTGACCTCAATCTCTAGTTTCTTCTTTTCCAGTTTAGGCAGGCCAGGAGTTAAGGCAGTGTAAATCCTCTACAGAAGGGAGTAGGATAAATTTAGGAGCAGGAGGGAGGTTTGTACCTGAGAGAGAAGAAAGGCAAGAAAGGAGAAAAATACTTCTTCAAGCATCACGGAAGAGTGGTTGAGAAGCTTTTAAGAATAGAAAAACCAATAAGCATTTCTATGTGGTTGGTACTGCTGCTGCACTCTAAACCTTTCCATTTCTTCAAACCTCCCATAAAGTCTCCTACAAAAACACGTCCTTTGCATATGGCTTCTTTTAGGTAGCAATTTAAAAAAAGGGGTGAATTCCATTTGAAGGTCAGCATCAGGGCAGAAATTAATGAAAAGCCCTGTGATCAAGAGTGCGGGAGTCAGAATTCTGCAGAGGCAGGAAGAAGGAGCCAGAGATGACCATGGCCCCATGCCAGAGACATTCTCAAGAGGCTCTCAAGGGTACTGAACATTTGAAGCCCACCGTATCCTAATCTTCAGGACAGGATCACCTCCCATGACAGACACGTGTACACAACACTGGCTTCAGGCAGCATCCCAAGCAAAGACTCTGAACTCCCTGAGATGGTAACAGGAAAGTCAGACCGAAGCTGAAGATCTTAGCGAGCCCTCAAGCCTGCCAGAGAATGGACATGACTGGAGACGTCACTTTGACAACGGCCTCGAATGCATCTGTGCTGCTACCATTCAGCACATTTTCCAACTGCATTGCTGAGTTCCCAAGACCACCTTCAGAAACGGCACAGTGGGAATGGCTTCAGGAACATCAGCAGTCCACTGGCTTGGTCTTGTGTCAACTCCTTTGATTTGTTAGAACACGAAGGAAGTAGGTTTGACATCACCGCCTCAGACTCTATGAATCCAGGGCTGTACAGAACGTTTATTGCACCTCTAGTGTAGGGAAGGCTTGTACCAGGCTTCTAGATGAATTAACAAAGCTAACTCTTCCAGCTCCTCGAGATAAGTACTATCGTTGTTATTCCTAAACAAGGAGGCATGATTTGACCCAACTAGAGGTTTCAAGAAATGGGACCGTGTGGGATAAATGAGAGTGCTGAGGGCCAGTTTTGTGAGACATGGGAGCTGAAGAAGCAACCCATTCAGTAATTCTTCAGTAGCAGATGGGCTGCTAGCTTTACAGATGCCTAGCGTCTTTGTAGGGCTTCTAGGGGGATGATGTAAGTTCATTTACATCTGTCTGATGTTTCCTTTTGGACCATAAGTCTCCTCAGTCAGGTCCTACAGCTTAGGTCTCCCTGTCTCTGCAGCCGCGTTCCACACAGCACGCTGTGTGGCCCATGGCAGGCAAGAGTGGAAGCCGAAGACGATGAGGCTGGAAAACGTTGGGCTGTGTGAAGAAATAAATGAGATCTGGGTTTGAGCAAAGATCAAATTGAGTTGAACAAAAAGGAGAATGTAGTCAAAGTAAAAGAGTTTGTGCGAAAAGTATGTGTACTTAGACAATGTGTTTAGAAAATGAAGATGCATTTCAAGGTCTAGTCTTAGAATGTGCACACCAGTCTTTGGAACTTATACATGTCCTTGTGCAAAAGTACACTGATCCTCAGAACACCCAGCTACCCGTGACTGCCCTGGGCAGGGCTAGTGATGGCTAGGGGAATGTGATACAAACACTTCCTAGAAACCCCATCTTTGAAGAAAGCTAATTTATTGCACATTTGAATGCTTGGCTCTCAATGGCCATTAACTTAAGCCTGACTCACCAAAGTAGATGGCTTTTAATGAGGAATTGCTTTCCTGCAAGAAAAATTCTTCAGATTATTGGAAAAAATAAACCCCGGGGGATTGTCAGAACTGGTAGAGGAGACCCGCGCCGTAACCTGGCTGGATTTCCTTTAAACGCTGAGATGAAAGTTATTCAGCATGGAGCTCTCAGCAGCGAGGATTTGAGAGGATTTTGTTCTTGTTCTTTACTACTGCCAGGAACTGTAATTAGCAGGTAAATGGAAGAGATGGAGATATATATATTTTTTTTAGTTGCTTTAAGTAACCTCCTCTTTTAAAAACCCACACCCATCATAACTAAAGTGGACCTGAAGAGCGGAAGTCCAAATGAACAGATATCGTCTATAAATCCACAAAGCAGTGCACCTCTTAGTTTTTCCTTTGGGCCTGAAGATTAGTAAAGGACCTTATCTGCTGGAATGGCCATCACCAAAAAGACAAGAGATAACAGATGGTGCTGTGGCTGTGGAGAAAAGGAGACCCTTGTTCACTGTTGGTATTGTAGTAAATGGGTGCAGGCACTATGGAAGACAGTATGGAGGTGCATCACAAAACTAAAAATAGAACTACCATGTGATTCAGCAATGCTGTTTCTGAGAATGTATCCAAAAGAAACAAACGAACAAACTTGAAAAGACCTCTGCACTCTCATGTTTGTCGCTGCATTATTTGCAATAGCCAAGGCAGAGAAGCAACCCCAGTGTCCATTGATGGGTGAATGCATAAAGAATATTACTCAGCCATGAAAAATGAGGAAATCCTACCATTTTCAACAATAGGGATGGACCTTGAAGGAATTACACTAAGGAAAATAAGTCAGAGAAAAACAAACACTGCATGATCTCACTTATGTCTGAAATCTAAAACTGCCCCCCAAAGCACCAAACTTATGGAAAAAGAGATCAGACTTGCGGTTACCAGAGGCAGAGGGAGAATTGGGGGAAGGTGGTCAAAAAGCACAGATGGCCAGTTTTAAGATAAATAAGCACCATGGATGGAATGTATGTGATGACTAGAGCTAACACGGCTGTGTGATACATAGGAAAGTTGTCAAGAGAGTAAATTCTGAGGGTTCTCCTCAAAGGGAAAAAATATTTTTTTCTTTTTTCCTTCTTTTTATTCTATAGTGTCTATATGAGAAGATGGATGTTAGTGACAATCATTTCACCATATATGTAAGTCAAACCATCATCTGTACCTCTAAAACTTACACAGTGACATATGTCAATTTTCTCAGTAGACCTTGGACTAGTTTGCGATTAATTTCTCATTTTTCTTTTTATCAGTTATCTTATCTCCAAAATCCTTTAACAAGTGTATTAGAAATCCTTGATTTTTAGATGCTTTCACGTTGAATTTGTTTCCCCTGTTGGTAAATACTTATTACATTCCTAGGAGGCCTGATTTTTTTTTTTTTTAAGAGAGAGAAATGTGCCCCTTAAAGGAAATATGGAAAATGGTTGTTTAGAAAATGTGAGGGTTTTTATATTTCTAAAAGGCCTCTTATTAAAAGAGCATTAGGGGGGCACCTGGGTGGCTCAGTTGGTTGAACGTCTGCCTTCGGCTCACGTCATGATCCCAGGGTCCTGGGATTGAGCCCCACATCAGGCTCACTGCTCAGTGGGGTGTCTGCTTCTCCCTCTACCACTACCCCTGCTAATGTTCCCTCTCTCACTGTTTCTCTCTATCTGACAAAGAAATAAACAAAAATCTTTAAAAAAGTTTTTCTAAAGAGTGTTAGGAACATGTCATGATAAACACTTGCCATCCTTAAACTATGAAAATGTCTCTATGGACCATTTTTTTTTTTTTTTGTCAGAGAGACAGCGTGAGCGAGCACAGGCAGACAGAGAGGCAGGCAGAGTCAGAGGGAGAAGCAGGCTCCCTGCGGAGCAAGGAGCCCGATGTGGGACTCGATCCCAGGACGCTGGGATCATGACCTGAGCCGAAGGCAGCTGCTTAACCAACTGAGCCACCCAGCCGTCCCTCTATGGACCATTTTTGAGGCACCTTCTGAAAACTCTGTTTTGCTTTGGTTCGCTCTGGGTTTTTTGTTATTGCCATTCATTTGGTTTGTTTTGTTTGTTACTTACTTGCTTTTTCCACGAACATTAACGTGCTTACATTGACTCGTCCACATCTACTCCTTGCCTTGTTGACCAAAAATATACTTGAGTGTGGGAAAACCAATGGAAGAGCTTATTGATGTGTCTGTTCAGTATGTGCCACTGAGTCTTACATGTATATAAATAAATGGCTTGTGTTGCTAGGAAGGAATGATGAACCCTGAGCATCCCTTATCATCGTCCTGTTCTGCTGTCTGCCAGTCTCACAGCCGAGTTTGGCAAAATTGAATGAAGGGTCATGACCAGAGAGTCAGTAGGTCCCATTCAGTCCAGGAGACAAGGGGATGGACGGAGAAGCAGCACCAGGGTCAGCTGGGAAAAGTGCGGCTGTAAACATACTCATACAACAGAAGGGACCGTCAGGAGTGAGATCAGCTGAGAAACCCCAACAAAAGCAAAGCCGTGAAATACCCAGAGATGAAGACCATGACAATTAACCCAGTGTAGAATAATCATGACCCACGTAAGTTTCCGATCGTCTCCACTTCAGGCTGTGTGTAAAATTCAGTACCTGTTGCAAAGTGTCACTGTTTCCTTCAGTCTTTCTCTCCCTGAGGCTAGTCCCATAACTCTTCAAAAGAAAATGATCTGTTGAGCAAAGAATGAACAGGGTCGAATAAAATAGATCAGTGTATTTTGGTGACAATGATTATACCTTTTAAAGTTTTCATAAATAGCACTTGACTATTATCATTATTTTCTGCTCAGTAGATAGCACCAGTTCCAGAAGTTTTCTGATATAATTGAAATTGATTTTTTTACTAAGCAGCATATTTGGTATTTCTTCAATGAGGCTCCAGCTCTCCTCCCCCAGGCCAGCCCCAAATCTCTCGAGAAGAAAACATGACTTCACTCCACCTCATAACCTTGGCCTTCCTCCTCACAAAACTCTGAAGGCCTTAAAGGGAGAGGCCAAGGGGCTTAGGTCTTCACAGTTCTGATACAACACGGGTGGCCCAGCGAGGATCAATCTGGGGATAGCCTTCTTCGGATTTGGCTTTTGAAGGTTTGCTTAGGACCTGAGGAAGTTTTTTTTTTCTTTTCTTCATTACCCATTCTTGTCTGTTACAGTTTTGAACAATACATACAACCTTTTTCTTAGAGGTCAGGTTTAAAATATCTTTCCTCATGGCACAATTCTAAACACACACTTTACCCACTCTGCAAATGCCTCCAGCTCACAAAATGAGAGAAAATCTTTCTGTGACATGGCAGCATCACCCTCTCTTTTCAAGTGGGAGGGCTGCACGCCCGCACAGCAGATTGGCGCTGCGTTGTGGTGTTTGTGCAGCCAAGTGCTGCACTTCTGAAGGGTAACTTGTGTAAGCACTTTCTGCCTCTGGCCCTGGAGACTTCCCCCAGACAGCCGAGCCAAGGGGAGGTCAGGAAGGACCCCGCCCTGACGCTTCTTTTCTGTAAATGTTTCCCTGTGGTTCTCCACAGCCTCATGGAATGTATTCCTTTCAGTCTCCCTCGGAATCATTTGCGTTTCATTATTTGCAGATGGAAAAAAAAGGGGGGGGGTCAAAATGACAAACAGGGAAGGATCGTTTTATTTAATATGCGTATGGTCTCTGGCTCGAGTCTGAAATGTGTGCTTGGGCTCCAGCTGACGGAGTCTGATAACAGGACGTAGGGATCTTTCTGACTGTTTCCTACCGTCTTTTCTTTCCTTTCGTTTCCCTCTCCCTTTTTTCTTCTCTGCTTCCCTTTCTTCGTGTTCCATCTTAAGGCCGGTTTGCCCCCACACTGCCCGTTTACCCTATTTTCCTTATGATGGAATCTTTTTGTCCTTCTGACTCTCAGATTTGTTCTAAATCGCTGTTAATGCATTTATCCCTTTTGACATAAGGTGGTAGATTTTTTTTAGCTTGTATTTTCCTCCCCTTTGCAACTCTCTTCTTTCACTAATGGTGGGGAGTGACAACTAGTGATTACAGGAATCCTGAAAATGCCACTGGGAACTCAGCAATAAGAGGTGCTTCATCAAGACGAAGACATGCATTCAAGCCCGGAGCCCAGGCACCCCCCCACCACCACCACCACTCCTTTTAGCCTCACTTTACTAGTAAAACCAAAGCAACCTCTTTCTACTTCCTGACCTGGAGGTTCTAGCGGAAAGCCTCAGTAAGCCCAAGGATGCGCATGGCCCCACTCATGGGCGCTTTGATGCTTCCCCCCCACTTGCAGTCTGCTCTGAAGTGAATGCTGTGTTATTTCTGTACCAGGCAAAAAACCTTTTTGTGTAAATAGAGATACAGAAGTTGTAGCTGCTACATAGTAAGCGTAAGGGGGGGAAAAAAAACCCACAAACAATTCAATGTATTTCCACATTACCGTCTTGTTTCCTCTTTCTCGTTCTTCCCCTGTCCTTTGTTTTAAACTCATCACGCTGACCTTTTTCTCTTCCTTTCTCCATTTCGGACTTACTCAAGTGTGTGGCTGAGTCCAGAGTGCAGCTTAGGGAAGGACTGATCACATCAGACCTTCAGTGTCTGCTTATCCAGCAGAGCTCGGCGGAAAGCCAGACTGCAAACCCGCTCTGGTCTCCGAGGAACGGAGCAGCTGCTGGCCTTCATTGGGCACAGTTGTGACTTACCATGCAAGGTCCAAGAATCTTAGCGGGTTCATGCATTCATTCAGCAGATGTTTGCTCGGCACTTACCAGGGGCCTGGCTGCTCTAGTTCTGAGGATGCTACAGAGGACAGAGCAGACCAGCGTTCTTCCGTGTGTACCCACGTGTTACAGTGTATTTTCACAGTCTCTTAGGCAAGAGCAGGTGTTTTTAAATTTTTTTAAATTTTTTAATTTTCCTTTTTTATTTTTTCAAGAGAAGTTCTTACAAGTAACTCTAGCATCTTTTAGAAATACAGTCACCAAAGTTTTAATGACTGTAAATATCTTGTTCCCTTTTATACATCTTCTATTTTTCTTTTTTTAAAGAAACGGATGCCGCAAAATCAAAGTGAACTCTTTTTGTCTCATTTTATGCGTGTAGGACAGCTTTATTGCGGGACAAGTTTTACTTTCTCCTCCCCCATTCCTTGGCTCTATTGCGGGGGGGGGGGGGAAGAAAGAAGGAAAAAGAAAGGGAAGAAAAAGAGAAAAGACACATGTTTAGATTTTCGCCACCTGGTTATGGTTAGTTCTTTATTTTAAAATCGCTTTCAAAACAGATCAGACATTACACTGTTAAAAACAATTTTCACTGTCGGTATAGAATATCATACTGCGCTTGTAGTAATAACTGATAGATATCTAGAATAATCTTCAATAGGACTGAGACTATAAAGAACTGTCAATCACTGAGTTTAACTTTAAACACAGATGATTTGAATTCATGTTAGCCGCGCGAGGAAGCCAAGAAGATGAAACGGTGCTGCTTGGAGAAAAGATGATAGGATTACCTCTGCAGTTTGCCTTTCTCGCTGGTCGTTTGAGTCACTAAATCAAGGCAAAGTTTATGAAAAGCCTGTGGCTGAGGTCTCCCAACTCTTCGTTCCTGCTGAGATTTTCCTATTATAAATCTGCTGTCAGAAATAAGTGCTTTCCTTGTGACTTAATTCTATGCAGGCCCAAACACCTTGGTTCAACACGTCGGCTGGGCGGCCTTGATGGTCTCGAGAGCAGCAGAGACCTCATTAGCTTGAGCTGTTACAAAGAAAAGGGGTTCACATGCTCTCTGTCACTCACTGCTCTGGCAACAGCCCACAGATGCGGAAAGAAAACCATGAACTCGAGGGGGGTCATAGGGCCCGAACTTTGAGGGGTGGGAAGGGCACAGCCGCTGAAGAAGGAGAGAGAAGTAGGGTTATCCATTTAGCAGGAGACAATTCCACCTCTTAATATTTTCCATGCCACCTCATTTTTAAAAAATTGGTTATTTAAAAATATTTCTGTTGTTTCATCATTAGCTAGACTTACACTGTCTAGTACAGGAGCCACCAGCCACATGAGGCTATTTAAATTTAAAATAATGAAAATCTAATAAAATTTCAATGGATTCAGAAACTGGATTCAGAAATCCAGTTCCTCAATTTGTACTCACCTCCTTTCAAGTGCCCCATATACCCATCTGGCTCAGGGCTCTGCAGTCAGACAGCACGGATAGAACAGAGCATCCCATCATCACAGAAATGTCCACTGAACAAGGCTGGTGTAGATATTTGTAGACTTTCTCTGGGTCTCTGGTCACTTGACCCCTTTACATCGATCAGGAGTTTAAAAGTTTAGGCAGTAAGGACTGAAGGCTAAAATTTAAGCATAATTCCATCTGAATATTCTGATTTTGTGTTAGCTGTCTTTCTATTAAAGCCATACGGATGGTTGCTTTAATTTCTATGTCTTTGCGTATCATATGTGTCTGTGCTACGCAGCTTGTACTCTCCGGTGGGGGGGTCCAGTCCACAGACTGTTCATTATCAGCCCGTATTGGACTAGGTGAGGAACTTGAGCATAAGCGTTTGGACGTTCTTATGGGGATTCAGCCTTACAGTGACTTCCGGTCATTCACGTTGACTGTATTTTATGAAAAGATCAGTCTATGAGAGAATGGAAATTTTTTTTTAAATATTTTATTTATTTATTTGACAGAGAGAGATCACAAGTAGGCAGAAAGGCAGCAGAGAGAGAGGAGGAAGCAGGCCCCCTGCTGAGCAGAGAGCCTGATGCGGGGCTCCATCCAGGACCCTGAGATCATGACCTGAGCCGAAGGCAGCGGCTTAACCCACTGAGCCACCCAGGCGCCCCGAGAATGGAAATTTTTAAAAAAGAAATAACTGGCCCCATCACCTTGCTTGAGAAGCAAAGTTGTTATGAAAACTTTCCCCTTTGGAAACACATTCATCAGGTCACGTAAAAATTTCAGACAGGATCAGCTTATACGAGAGGAACGAAAAGCTCAATTCAGAGTAAAAATTATATTAAATATATAGTTATTTGACATGACTCTGAACTTAGTCTATAGTAGTTTTCTCCTTCAGCCTTGAATGTATATTAAGGACGTGAAGGCCAGGTGCCCTTTTCTGTAAATCAGCTCCGCTTGTATGGAGAACTCTACCGCAGGGGGCCATGACCAGAGCAAGGGGGCAGGGCGCCTGCAATCAAGAGATTGTGCTTGTTTATTATTTTTGGCCAAGTCAGGAAGATCTGTGCTTTAGCTCATAAAACTTGTGACTACCTGAAAAGTATTAGAGTATTTTTTTCTTTTTCTTTTTCTTTCTTTCTTTCTTTCTGTCTTTCTTTCTTTCTTTCTTTCTTTAATAAAGATACTAGCTGGGCTTGAAAAAAAAAGTATTACAGTATTTGACTTGAAAAATAAGTGTTGCTGTATCTCGGCCCAAAGGAGAAACTTCGCTGTGCTGTGAAGGGTTGTTCGGTACCATATGGAGTAGGCGTGGCCTTGTTGCCCTTCCATCTCTGCTGTCTGCTCATTTCAGTGGACTCAGCACAGGGACCACAATCTCTGTGGGCTATGCATGTTGATTTACTGCATAAGTAATATGTAGTATTGAGAGCTTATCTGCTGTCTTCTCCGACTGAATTCTCAGCTTTCCAAGGGAAGGAGCCTTGCTTAGCTCCCCTTATCTCCCCCGACTCGCACAGTGGGTACAACGCAGTGGAAACAAACACCCTGAACGATCAGGTCATTCCGTTCATTCAATATGATACCAAATCAGTACATCGCTATTTGCCTCATCTGAGTGTTCCGTAGTCCTGGATGTATGGAGTTTAAATTCCAGCAAGGTCAATGACTTGTGTAACCAGAAAACCCTTATTCGGAGCTACTGCTATTCCTCAGATCTAAAACAATAATACTGGCTTATGTTGGAGACAATATAAGGAATAAATTATTGTGAAATATTTTACTAAGAAATAAGGCTAAAATTCTCATTACATGGACTATTGCTACCAGAAATTAGCCAGTGTTCACTGGAGCCTTCCGTAAAGCTTCGTTCCACGTGTCAGAGGAAGTTGCGAATTGCTCCTAGGGCTTGCAGAACCAAAACCTGCTCCTTGGAAAGAAGATCTCAGGGCAGTCTGCTTCCCTCCCCCCATTTCCATTTCTTTGCATCCCATAACTGACCCCGAAATCAACATTCCTCCCCAAATAAATAAACCATTCAAGTTGTTTACCTTCTGCTGCTGCTTACTCATCTCCTCAGGATGTCTGCGTTAGTCATTCTCCGGGAACAACCACTCTCTGGGTCTTGTCTGGGAGTTCTTCACTGGGAGCCCTACTGATCTAAGGAAGGAAGAAGCTGAGCCCTGAAGACATGTGGATGTTCCCTCCACCAGTGACTCACATGAGCTGCATGTGTCAGGGTGGGAGAAATGACTCTTACAGCCCCAAGCCGCCTTCTGGAGACAGCTCTCGGGAGTTAGGAAGCTCATTCCGAGGAACAGAATATTCTGCTGGCATATAGGAGATTTGGAATATAGAAATATAGGAAATCATGGGATTTATAGGAGAAAACACAGACAGAAGTAGGCTCTGAAAGGAGTGAAGCTCTCCACCTTTAAGCTCACAGAGCTCATCGTCCTGGCCTTGGACTTAAAGCTACATTCAGACCCACGAGAAACACCACCCCTCATGAGAGCTTCCACTGAAATGAAGAAGTATGGGCTGAGCATTACCCGGCCCATCACAGATGCAGCTGTGTGTCTTCAGAGAGCCTGTGGATCTCATATACCGTAAACCAGGATTTCTCAACCTCGGCACTGTTAGCATTTGGGGCTGCTTAAGTCCTCTGTGGGGGGCTGTTCTGTGCATTTTAGACTATTTAACAACATCACTGGGTTCTACCCACTAGATTCCAGTAGCAACCATCCCCAGATGTGACAACCAAAACCATCTCCAGACATTACCCAGTGTCCCTTGGGGGGCAAGATCACCTTGGATTAAGAACAACTACCATATGAAGACGCTCATAGGGTTCCAGATGTGCTGTTATTTCTCAGAAAGATCTGGTAACTTTGTTTCAGAAGTCTCTGGTAAAATGATTAAGGAATGTATACTTCATTTTATAACCAAAAAGTGTGTATACCACCACTTGTATGAGATGCTCAGTTGAGTTCTGAACAAACCAAACAAAACTCTCTTTTCTGGACATGAATTTTATGAGCCAGTAAAATGACAGTTCTTGACATGTAGAGAATCTGAAGATAAATCTTATTTAAAATATACCAATAAGAATTGACATTGCCTCTGTCCTAAGATGTGTTTTAAAGAACTTGTCCATTCGCACAAATGGCTAACAGACACATGAAAAAATGCTCAACGTCACTTGGCTCAGAGAAATACAAATCAAAACCGCAAAGAGATATCACCTCACACCAGTCAGAATGGCTAAAATTAACAAGTCAGGAAATGACAGATGTTGGCAAGGATGCAGAGAAGGGGGAGCCCTCTTACACTGTTGGTGGGAATGCAAGCTCGTGCAGCCCCTCTGGAAAACCGTATGGCGGTTCCTTAAAAAGTGGAAAATAGAGCTACCCTACAACCCAGCAATCACACTACTAGATATTTACTCCAAAGATGCAAATGGAGTGATCTGGAGGGGCACCTGCACCGCAGTGTTTATAGCAGCAATGTCCACACTAGCCAAACAATAGAAAGATGTCCATTGTCCATGACAAGTGAATGGGTAAAGAAGATGGAATATTACTCAGCCAACAAAAAAAAGAAATGTCTTGCCATTTGCAACGACACAATAGAACTAGAGCGTATTATGCTAAGTGAAATAAGTCAAGCAGAGAGACAGTTATCATATGATTTTACTCATATGTGGAATTTAAGAAACAAAACAGAGGAGCATAGGGGAAGGGAGGAAAAAACAAAACAAGACAAAATCAGAGAGGGAGACAAACCAAAAGAGACTCTTAACCATAGGAAATACACTGAGGGTTGCTGGAAGGAGGGGGAGTGGAACAACAGGGTGACGTGTATTAAGGAGGGCACGTGATATGATGAGCATAGTTGTTATATACAACTGATGAATCACTGAACTCCTCTGAAACTAACACTGTATGTTAATTAACTGAATGTAAATCAAATAAAAAACTTGTCTGTTAATTTAACATGCAGAAATATTTATTAAGCATCTAATACATGCCAGGCATTTGAGCAAGACAAATCATCACTGCTCTTTATTTGTTTAGACCACAGTGAAGACAGATAGACAGTCATCAGTTACTGATAGATGGCTAGGTTGCTCTACGCAGAGAAGCAGCTAAATGAGACGGGGTTTGGGGAAAGTGTCCCAGAGCAGATGATGTTGAAGCTATATAGCTATGTTTTGAAGGATGAATAGGAGTTAACTGGATGAAGAAGCTGGCAAGAATGCCCAGGCAGAGGGAGCAATCTGTATGCAGGCTCGGAGGGGTCAGGTAGTATAACACTGAGAGCTACAAGAGGCTCCGTCTGAGCAAGACAGTTCCCTGGGGCAGGGCAGGAAATGCAGTGAGAGAGTCAGAGCCAGATCTTGCAGGGGTTTGGGGCGCTGAGCCTGAAGCGGTGGCGGAAATGCACTGGCAGGATTGTAGCGGGGACCGGACCTCTTGGCAGCTCCTTTAAGCAACATGATAGGGGATAAATGGAAGGGCTCAGACCAGAAACAGACCAGTGAGAAGGGAGCAGCAGTAATTCGGGAGAAATTGATAGGGACCTAAAACAGGACCATGGCAGGGGGTTAAGGAGAAAGAGGAAGAAGTAGAGCTTTTAGAGATTAAAATAAAATCTATCAACTGATTGAATATGGAGACTTGACATAGGAGGGACATTTCTTTTTTTTTTTTTTTTTGTAAAGATTTTATTTATTATTTATTTGACAGAGAGATCACCAGTAGGCCGACAGGCAGGCAGAGAGAGAGAGAGGGAAGCAGGCTCCCTGCTGAGCAGAGAGCCCAATGCGGGGCTCCATCCCAGGACAGAGATCATGACCTGAGCCGAAGGCAGAGGCTTAACCCACTGAGCCACCCAGGTGCCTAGAAGGGACATTTCTAATGGATCCCACACAGAGTTCTGGCTTAACCGGATCATTGACGGGTTTTTGATCCCAAAGATAAGAGAATCCGGGAATATCCGTTTGAGGAAAGAACTGTTAAAACCTTGAGTTCTGAAATTAAGTTTGACCTGCATTTATAGTCCCAGTTCTGCTATCGACCAACTGCATGAACTAACTTGGCTCGCCTAACTTCTCTGAGCCTGGCTTTCCTTACTCGTTAAACGGGGCTCAAGGTCGTGCCCACCTGATAGGTTTCTGTAAGGAGTAACAGATAACCATTAGGAAGAATGACACCTAGCTCTTATTAAGTGCTCAATAAATGTAAGGCACAGTGTGAAGAATGGCCCTTTGGTTGTCCAGTGCAGCATCCCAGAGCCGAGGTGGCCCAACTTCAGAGTTTGTGCTTGGAACCATCCTCACATCCTGCCTCCAGTAGGCAAGTGCAGATCAATTAAACGGTTGCAGCATGGCCTGCACTAGGGGAGCGGTTCGTCATAAGGATGACAAACTAGGCAGGAGATTAATCACAGGAGATCTTCTGTGCCAGACTAGGGAGTTTGACCTTGATCATATGTGAAGAATGAAGAAATATTGGGATTTTAAGCAAGGAGAATACAGTTCACAAATTTTGGTTTAATTTAGTTTAGATTTTATTTATTTATTTGTCAGAGAGACAGAGAGAGAGGGTGCCTACCCAGGCAGGGGAAGTGGCAGGCAGAGAAGCAGGCTCTCCGCTGAGCAAGGGGCCTGATGTGGGTCTCGATACCAGGACCCTGGGATCATGATCTGAGCTGAAGGCAGACGTTTAACTGACTGAACTGCCCAGGCGTCCCACAAATTTCATTTTAGAATAATCACTTCAACAACAGTGTGGAAGGGCTAACCTAATACCACACAAAGGGGTTAGAGGAAAAGGCCCTCTTCCTTCCTTGTTCTTGTCTCCCTGACCGTATAAAAAAACTTTATTTGCCAACTTGCTTTGCTTATTTACAAGTAAAGGGGAAATAAAACAATGAGGAAAACATGAGGTGTTCTGAGTGTGTTGGCATGAAATATCTCTTAGTTGGTCCCCATGAGCTGCAGATAATGTGGATCCAGAAGGCTTCACTTTGCCTTAAAAGGCCAATCCTTGACACTGTACAAAGCAGGGAAGGAAGTGTGTTCGCAGTTGGAGAGGAGCAGCCAAGCCTGTGGGACCACAGCAGGCTCCAACCCAGATGCTAAACCCTGTATTGTCTAGACCTGTTGGAGCGATTTGGTCTAATTAGCCTGTCCAAAAAAGAATCTTCAAATTTTAATTGTACATAGTCGTGCTTGCAAACTTCCCTCTGCCAAGTATGAGCTCTAGAAGTGAGGGTTCGAGGGCCCACAGTGGCTTGGCTGGAGGCCATGAGGGTGTTTTAATGACTTTGTATGGTTTTAATGACTTTCATTCAGGAAGAAACATTTGGATGAGAGAGGAGTGATAAATGAGGTAGTAGCCATCTTGACAGGTGAAGCTTGACGAGAGCGTGTCAGATAATCTGCAGAGGAGTATTTCTGCTTCAAATCTAGTTGGAATTGGCACTTTCCTTTCTCTCTTTGACAATCTTGTTGCTAGAGCATGAGGGGTGGGGAGAGCTCTGGGGGACAGCTGGCAGATTGGAGTTCCAATCTAAGCTCTGACGAGCTGGCGGTGGGAACTTGGGTGGAGACTTGAACTCCATGGATGGCCATAGCTCAGCCATTAAGAGAAAAGACTCGGTCATTAGGAGGGAGGAAAAACAAGGGGAGTAGGAGGAAGAGGGGAAGGGAGGAAAGAAGAAGAAAATGAGAATGGTGATTTCCAACGACCTAGTTGTGATCTTCTCTGAGCACCGAGGTTCCTAATCTCCCAACAGTACTTCCATCACTCTTTATGGATCTTTGCAGGTGGACATTGTTATGACTCTGTGATTCTGAGAAAGTTCTAAGAATGATTTGGAATGACAGAAGGTGATGACAAAGCCTTCTTGTATTATAGGAGGTGATATTCCAAAACCTGGAGGCTGCCTCAACAGAAGCCAGAGGCAGGAGTGAGGATTGGCGTGTGTTGTAGAAAAAATCTGTGATGATCAAATCACAGTGGCCATGTTTCTTTTGTTCTCCTTTGCCGGTCCACCTGAAGACTGCTTTCTAGCTAGGACTGAAGCCATAGCCTGCCTGGTACTGCTACGGGGTAATGTTTATTTTTAAATCTAGTGATTTTGCTGCTCACACCGCTCCATCAGATCCCCAGGCTTTAGCCTAGCTTTCAAGCTGTCTGTCGCCTAGCTTCCTGCCTTACCAGTACTCTTGTCCCTTGCTCCCTGGTTGTTCAGCTTTCTTCCCTCACCCTGGAATGTGTGTTCATTCTCTCCTGATTTCACATCTTCCTCCCTCATGTACCCAGAATGATTCAGCACAGAAACAAGGGGTTCCTTTATGGCCCGAGCCCTGGGCTCAGAGCTGGGAGGACGGAGAGAAGTCCATACTGAATTTAATGTTCATATGCTTTTGAAGAGCGAAATATGGGGTGGAATGGAAACCCAGAACATCTCACCTAGAGCATATACATGTCACCACCCATCTGCTTGCCCATCTTATCTGCTCTCTGAAGCCAAGCTCATGCCTGCAGGAAACCCCAGTCTACCTGAGTGCTTGTCTGATGACCCACAGCTGACACCCTCGCTCTAGTCTCAACAGGACTTAGACTCCCTTTCACACAATTTGAATCTTTATTTTCTATTCTGTTGATCATGCGTGAGGCACTTTGCACTCTTCGTCCCCAAATCCTACCACAACCCCACAATAACCTTCTCTGTGGGTCTTTCCAGCCCTTTGTTTCTATGATGAGTCTTAACTGGAATGTCTCTCTTCTCTTTTCTATTGCATAATCTTCTTCCAAACTTGCACATTTTTGTGGCTGGGTGGGCCATGGGACATAATTATTATTACAATTACCCGACCTTAATAACTAATACCTTGTAGCCTTTTAACCACTGACAAAGCATCTCTAGATCCATTATCTCATTGTTTTACACAAGAACTTTGTTATGTAATTAGCGCAGATATTAATTAGCATCCCCGATTTACAGAGGAGAAAATAAATCTCACAGGAGCTTAGAAACCTGTCTTTTGCATATCATATTACAAAAGGTCATGAATAAGATCATATTGCCCCTGTGCTATCTCTGGGGAAGAAATGTGTAGGTAATTTACCTACCTCAGAATTTCTGATGGGAAAATTATCTGCCTGGGTTATGTCACTGCTAGTACCTAAGGTTCCTTAACCCTCTTTGACATTAGTTGAAGCCTTGTGGATTTACAGTGCTTCTTATCAACAGAGAGCTGAGTGGATCAAGAGTAGCAAATGTGTATGACCCCTCTTACCCTGGTATTTATCCTGATATTTACTCCTCTGTCCATTGTTATGCATTTGTAATGCTCTTTCATATTCTTGGAAAAATAATCTGCATTCTATCCCTCCATCCTGGTCTAGGTACCACTATTCCTCAAGATCCCACTAAAATTAAACTCCACAAAAAATCTGCTTCCTTTTCTTCTCTCTCTGCCTGTACTCTCTCTGTCAGCAGTCGACTTTACCTCTACCTACTGAATCCCCATAGCACGTCTCCAAGCAGTCTCTCTTCTGATGTAAATATTTACATGCAGTTGTCATTACCCTGCTCAAATGCCCAAGTCTTTGGGTTCAAGCATCTCTCTAGATTTGTTTCTGTGGCCCTAATTGAAACAGAGCCCATGCTTTGCACATAGCAGATTCTCAAGACCATGCGTCCAGTTGTAATCAAGAGAAGAATTATTATTTAAAAGAGCAACTTCATTTGGGTGAGGACACCCAGCATGAAACGGAAATAACTGAGAAGAGGCAAAAAAAAAAAAAAAATCAGGACCGCCCGCTCTAACCACTTGACAGATTCTCCATTCCAGATAGGACACTAGGGGTCATTGTGTCTGTTGTCCCAGTGTCATTTTTACATTCACACTGAGTCTTTGGCGTGAAATCTCTCCTAGCACTGCTGAGGTTGTTCTTCTGTTTGGGGGCAGGGGGTGTTCAAGAGAAAGCTCCGGAGTCTCAGGTGAAGGGCTGCTCCATTTATTCTCTAGCGATTCAGATTCTTTTGACCAACTTGGTGTTTCAGCAGCTTGAGAAATGAAGGAAAGAACCATGTCTGTCTAGACTGACCAGAAAGTAAAAACAAGGAGCACTTTGAAATCTGTGAATCTGACCACAACTGAGAGTTGTACTTAGTCCAAGTAACTGGAAAATCAGTTTCTTGGATTAGACAAATGCTTCCCTTAAGACTCTCAAACTGCCAGCTTTCTTCTTT
This sequence comes from Mustela putorius furo, assembly GCF_011764305.1. NCBI lineage: Eukaryota > Metazoa > Chordata > Mammalia > Carnivora > Mustelidae > Mustela > Mustela putorius. The sequence continues at coordinate 38,699,225 of NW_025421998.1, forward strand.
TATAATTAATAGAAAATTATTGCACTGACAGACAAGAGACTTCATATTTGAGCCAATGGGAAAACTTGACGTTGAAGCCAGGGGAAATAATTCAGCCCCAAATAGAGTTGTTAATGCCAGGATAAAAGCAAACAAGTGTGGTAATGATCTTCCCTTAGAATTGGATGGTGATGAATTTTGATATATTTCCAGGTGGAAAATATATCAGTTCTCTCTGGACCGGGGGCTGGACACTAGAATGAGAAAATGCTGCAATGAAAAGTATTCACATGATCTCATTTCCACTTTCTAGAGGATACTAATGCTGAAAAGAGAGTTCCCATTTCAAGGAACAAGATCTTTGGGTTATAGGCATCCATGACAAGATGGCAGTGAGGTAGGAGGAGCCCTGATTTCCTTGATTGGGATGGCCATCCCTCGGCTGGCTACAGGAATCACATGCTGGTTCCAAGATGTAGCCCTTCTTTGCTGTTCTTCGTGTATTCAGTCTACCTACCATCCAGCAAATATTTATTGCTACTTACCACACACCCAGCTCTTCTCTGGGTGCTTTGGATATAGCAAAGAAAGGTCGCAGTCCCATCAGAGCCTTCCCATTCTGTGGCAGGAGACAGATAGCAGATGCATATGTAAGTAAATGTATAAGATCAGTTAGTTATCCATGCTATGAAATGAAAAAAAAAAAAAAATCAGGGTCAGAGGAAAACAAGGCTGTGCACCAGGGCAGAATGGGGTGAGGCATTGCTGTGTTATACAGGTTGCCTAGTGAAGACCTCACAGATGATGTGACATTTGAACAAGGACCCTAAAAAGGAAACGAGGAAGACACGTGCATACTTGAATAGAGAGTATTTCTGGCAGAGGGAATAGCAAATGCAGAAGCCGTAAGATGTGGGAGTTTATGGCAAGACCAAGTTCATGGCAAGACCAAGAAGAGCCTGGGGGCAGCTGGCTCTGTTGAAGCAGGGTCAGCAAGGGAAGAGTGTAAGCCATGCATTGGGAGCTGGGGTGGGCACATTCTGTAGGCACAGATTCTTGTCCTGGTGAGAACAAGTCTGAGCAGACTGCCCTGCAGGAAACAAGAACAGTTCTGACTCCACACATGCAGCATGAATCAGCCTCCTCACGGTGCTCAGACCATACAGAAATTGAAAGAGGCAAGGAAAGAGAAGCGGGGGGTCCATGGGATAGAACCTGGGTGGCTGCTGTGTTTTCAGCTGTGCCGCAGAGGGACTTTGCCACTTCGTGAACCTTGTTCTCTGCCAGTCACCCTTATTCTCTCCTTCAAACCCACTGAGACATCGCCAGCCCTCAGAGCCTCATTCAAGCAAGAGGAAGACAGTGGGGACACCGTGTTGAAACAGGATAGGATTTGGAACTTCAGAATCTTGGGTTTGAAGTCTTCCTTTATAATTCAGTGGCTGGGTGACTTTCAGCCAATCATGTCACTTCTTGGAGTCTCTGTTTCCTCATCAGCATCATCAAATGTGCTTTAAGTAGATTCACCAATTAAAAAACCAACATTATCCAAAGAGGGCAGTCTGTAATCAACAACTGAGGAAACTGGCTCAAGGGGTTAAATAAGCCATCAAAGGTTGCGATGAGATGGCAGAAATAGGATTTGAACCTGCGTGGCATGGCACAGGACTCATGCACTTACCTCTTGTTACCATGCACAACAGTGTGAGTGCTACAAGAGATCACATAGAGAAAATACAGAACACACAGTAGGTACTTGGTAATTATTGGCAGCTGGCTGTTTGTACTTGACTGGGTTATAAGTAACAGAGAAACTAACCAGAACAGCTTAAGCCAAAAGGAAATTTGTTGGTTCTTACAAGACCCTAGATTCTAAACACAAGCTGGCTACAGCATGTGGTTCAGTTTAGGTTTCAGACTGTTAGTTACTACCATCCGCCTCCTGGCCATGTTTTATCTGTTGATTCTTGGTCATGCCCTATATGGGGTGGCAGGACGGCTTCGGTTCCACATTACTGTAATACCAGGCTTGTGGAGGAGATGGGGAGGGTGACATGTGTCCTGGTTTAGGCAGAACGGTCATGCAATCCAATATGAGAGAGTCTCCACCTCCACCCGCACGTCCCAGCTTGCCCTGACCATCCCCATTCTTAGCTGCCAGCCGTGCTTAAATATTCATTGCGTCCTCCCCCCCCTCTCAGAAGTACCCCAGTTTGGACACTGGGTTACATGATCATTCTACTGATTACCAGAGAAAAATACTGAGATTAAGTCTCATTGGCCATTGTCCCAGATACAAAGTTATCCCCTGAATCTTAAGTAGGATTTATTTAGCTGGGAGTGAGGAGGGATAGGGAGACCAAAGAATAGAGGGACTGTTAGTCCAAGAGGTGGATTCTGGGTGGTCAAAGCCACAAATGTCCATTACCGTTCCTTTTTCTTCCTTCATACAGTTTGGTAGGATTTAGCAGGAAACTGAGAGAGTTTGGGAGTTGGGAGAACGTGGGTTTGAATCCTGGCTCTTGCTTCCTCTAGCTCCATGACCCGAGTCAGATCGTCTTCCCGTTTTAAGCCCAGTTTCCTCATGTGTAGAGAGAACTCACTGTGTCTGCGTCAGTGAGTTATTATGAGGATTAAATAGGTTAATTGCCATAAGACATTTACCACAAAGCTTGACATCTATGATCTGAGAAATTGATAGCTGTTGTTTTTCCATGATGCTTAGAAGAGATCCAAGCATATATTAGGTGTCAAGTAAATATCTAGTGACAAAGGACCACAACCTTTTCAATAAATACTCAGAGTCTGTCAGTGATGACAAGACCTAGTGATCAAGGAAAGGAACCTTACAATTTGAGATTGAATTGAGGAGATTTGGGATCCAGCTAAAACAACCAGAAACCACTGGGAAAATGTACTCTTTAGAACTAAAGAAATGAGATTATTCACTTTAAAACAGTAAAAAAAAAAAAAATACCTAACAACCATACTGGGGTAAATAAATATGAATAATTACTGTGTCCTTCTCCCAAGAAATGTAAAGATGTAGAGTCTTGGGTAGAGAAGTAAATACATAAAAGCACAGGGATGCCCTACTTAAATACATAGTAGATAAAGTGGAGAATGAGAAAAGCCACCATCTTAAATATACTAGTTCTTTGGATGAGGAGAAAGTAGTAAGATACCCAACTGAAGGGCTTTGAAAGGCTCAAAGGGGGAAGAAATCCCTTCTAGTAAGGGAGAACAGGAGAGATTTGATGACCTGGGGAACATTTGAGTCAGACCTTGAAGTAAATCTGCATCTTACAGGTGAGGAAGATGTGAAGGTATCTGAGGCCTCAGGCATTCCAGCCAAAATCTTGCCCTTGTGCTTTTGCTTCCTCTACCGAAAATGCTTGCCCACCTATCCACAGGGCTTGGTCCCTCACTTCCCTGGGGCCCCTTTTCAAATGCCATCTCTCCGTACGGACCTCTCGAGCTACCTGTGTAAAAATCGTGATACCCACTCTCTCTCTCCTGCCTTGCTTTTCTCCTTGGCTCTTGAAACTCCCTAACCTACCACATTCCACAGACTTTCATTGCTTATCTTGGCCACTATCTCTTCCCTCTTCTAGAATGCAGGCTCCATGAAGGCAGGAAGTTTTGTCTGTCTTGTTCCCTGCCTGTGTCTCCAGCACCTGGAAGAGTGCCGGACACATAATTAGTTACTCATATTTTGTAAAAGGAAGGAAAGGAGAGAGACTAGATGAGGGAGAAACATGAACCAGAGGGTGGAAAGAATGTGGAAGTTTGGGTAGCAGATACAGTAGAGGAAATTCAGGCAAGAAGAACATGGTGAGGCCAGACCCGAGAGGACTGGAAGATGTGGCCCAGGAAGCCAGCTTTGATTCTGCATGTTATGAGAACTCTCAAGGCTTTCGCTAGGAAATGTACAGAAACACTTCTGTGCTCATCAGACTGTGGTGTTTGTAGCAAGGTTTGACAAAGAGGAAGGCTGGAGGTGAGAGATTCAAAGAGATGGAAGTAACGAGATTTGATCCCGTGAAGAAAAGGAATGCTAGAGAATGCGTACCGGTGGGTGACCTGTATGCACTGTGATTGATGTGACAGCTGCTCTGACATTAATAGTCAGAGCTGCCAGTTCTTAGAGATGGGAGACAGCACTTTCTCCTTAGGGACAATTTCTTTATAGGCAACACAATGTTTCTAAATGATTTTTACTTACTTTTCTCTGTTTTTACTACTTAACATAACACAATAACTGTTTTAGTACCTGGAGAGCTTTAGCTTTATCTTCCTCTGGGACGTATCAGCCTTTGCTGCTCAAAGTAGAAATGATGACCTCTCTCCCCAGGAGCCCCGTTTTCCTGTCACAAACAATGCTCCTACCAGGAGGAAGTGCAGAGATTGCATGTTTGGAAAAATGGGAGAGGAGACAAATAGAGTATAAGGCTATCCAAAATGAAAAGTAGTCAGCACAAGGGTTTTAAATCTGAAAAAGGGAAACTAGAGCTTCTCCCTTTCCAAGCAGCCAAGAATGACATTTGCAAGTGTTTTTGAATTAATGCCCAGAGCGTGTGTGTTTGTGTGTGTGTGTGTGTGTGTGTGTGTAGACATCTATACAGATAAGGCTATTGAGGGTAGAGTCTGTGCCCTATACAACTCCAGGAACCCCTCGTCCCATATTCACGTGGAACCCAACGGGAAGGCTGCTTTCTGGAGCTGCACAATGGACAGTTGTGTTTCCAAGAAGGCGGAACAGAGGACTGATTGGAGGGTTGGCCCTACTCTTTCAAAATCTTTCTCTTTCTCAGGTCCTGCTGCAGTTTGCCATTAGAGGTGAATTGATTTGTGTTACCATTCTCTACACCATCCAGCTGCTCTCATCTCATCTCATCTGTGGCGGAAGACTCCATGACTTCCTGGGGAAGCTTGAAGAGACAGGGGCTGGAAAAATATAAAAGACAAAAGAGGGGGAGGACGGGGGGTGCCATTTCATGCACAGTGGAGTCAAGTGCTAGTCTGCTTTCAGCAACATTGGAGAATTAAGTTGGTGTGAGATGAGAATAGGCCTTAAATGCTGAGCCAACTTAGGCCTGACGGAGCTAGTCAAGGTTTCTAACAAGGGAAATTTATGGAAATATGGCTCAATCAAGCCTTCCCATAACCAAACATCAGATGGTCTAGTTACCCATGGGCTCCCACCTGGGCATCTCCAAGAAGGGCATCTTTCTCTTCCTGGTCTCCATCCTTCCATACAAGCTGGCTAACCCATGTCAGCTTGGTTCCACACATATTTACTGCATACGTGTTATCTAATAGCACAGTTACAGAAACACAGTTTCTGCACAGTTCTACACTATCTACACACTACTACACACAGTTCTACACTATCTACACACTTCTACACTATCAGCACAGTTGCAGAAACAGCTGCTAAAAAGTACTATTCTCTGGCTTCCTCTCCGTTTTGAACATTTGCTTTCATTTCCTCCCATTTGCCATGCCTTGGGTGCCATTCCACCAGGAAGTATGCTTTCCAAGTACTGTCATGTTAGAGCCTTAGGAGAGAACTGATGTGGCCTACAGTGCTAACAGGAGCGCTCTGTATGATGAGAAATGTATGTTTTCTTTACTCTGGCCAGATTTTTCTAGACCAGAAAGTGAAGGCTTTTTAAATATTAGCATGTAGTATATTTAACAAAGTGCTTACTGAAAATCCCACAAAATATGTCTTTCCTGCATATTTTTAAAGCACAGAGGCGCTCACCTCGGTTTGTGTAAGCATTCAGTGGTGCGCGTTATACTTTATTTTGGCCGCCGTGGTACAGATCGGGAGGGTGGCTCTCTTTGGACTCCTGGCAAAGTCGGCTAACTGTACACAAAGTTGGTCCAAGGCTAGGGTAACTTGTGAGCTCTGTGCGAGAGCCCTCACTGTCTGCTGTATAAACACATGTTTAAATTCAGTCCTATTCCTCGTGCCCACTGGCAGCCGAACCCTCCTAGGACAAGTTCTCATCGTCTGCTGCTTGGGCTCCATCTCTAGTTTCCCTTCTTACTGTCTCCCTCATTCCAGGCTTCCCCAATACCCTCCAACCTCTGTATTCTTAAACAAAATCAGACCTATTCTCTTGTGATTTTAAAAAACTCTGGTTTTCCTATAGGGATGGTTGGCAACAATAATTTTCATCAAGAGTCAGGCCATCTCTTGAATATATTAGAATGTGCCTAAAGGGCTGTCTGGGCAGGAGATAAGTGAGGTTGCAGAAGCCATATCTGTCATTACCAGTGCCTTGAATTCCTTCTGAAATTTTAAATAATGTGGACTAAATGAGATTTTTATTGATTAAAAGGGGGCTACTGATCTCCAGAAAGAAGTCCAAACTTGCTCTGTCATATAGGGTCCTCCATGATGTGGTTCATAACTATCTTTCCAGGTCAAGCACCTGTCTTGATGTCGCTCATCTCAGTACTTGACATTGATGATCCTAACAAGAGAGGTCTTTGGGGATTTTTCATCTGCTTGTGGAGATAGGTGCATAAACTTAATTTCAGGTGGTCTGGGATGTGTCCTAGAGGTAGAGTGGTGGAACAGTGAAAGAGTCAACAAATCTTGTTGGGAGGAAGTGTTAAAACTCCTGAATTGCCTGCATGGGCTAGTGATAATTACCTCCTGAATATTGACAGGAAGACCAACACAGACATGAAAGATTTACATGCAGTGTTTTTGAGGCGTGAACCTACCAGGACACTGGGTGATTGTGCATTGTCCAGAATAGAAGATGAGATGGAAAATACAAGAAGGAGTTATGGGATTTTATACTAACATATTTAGGGTGTTATAGAGGGTGTGTGTGTGTGTGTGTGTGTGTGTGTGTGTAAAAAGGACACATAGATGTGGTGTGTGTGTTTTTTTTTAATAACAAAATGGAACTACCAGAAATATAAAATAAGACTGGTAGTGCAAAATTCAAAGGACTTAGAGTCTCCTTCTTACAGGCCCTGATGCCAAAGAGAAATTGAAGGTGGTTTGTATTCTGGTGTCCAGCTGGGAACCCATGTGAATGGTGGTACCATTTAGCAGGAGGGAGAATCTAATCAAAGGAGCAGGTCTACACAGAAGGTAGGAGGTCTGCTTGGAACATGTCAGGGACCTGTGGGCTGCTCGTGTTGGAACGCACAGTATAGACTCTGGAGACCGGAAGGGATATGTTGTCTGGACATACCAATTTGTGGGTGATGATGGAAGATGTGGATGTAGTCTCCAGAGCGGCATTGAGTATGAGAAGAGATGAGAGCAAGGGCAGAACGGCAAAGAAGTCCTCATTAGTGGGAATGCTTTTTTAAGTTGAGAATCAATCTTAATTTTTCTGTTTTCCTTTGTTCCTATTGTCCTTTGCTTTTCTATTGAAAAATTTAAAATATGTTTTTAAAATAGTCATCATCAGAAATATGTATACATAGAATTATATAAAAGTAGCTAGGGCATCTGTCCTTAAGTTGAAAGCAATACACCTAAAAAAACCAAAACACAGAAAAGTGCCTTTGCCTCTCTTCAGGTCTGTTTACTGACAGCAGCACAGTCACAGGCCGGATTTAGATCTGATTCTGTGTCCTTGCCATCTCTTTTATCTTTTGGAAACTACTTTCTCTTCCATTCTAAGCCACACATTATTTTATCCATTCCAGCATTTATGGTTTTTCACATTCGAACTGATGATGTGTTATAGTTCAATTAGCAGTCATTGTTTTTCTAAGTGGCACATAAAGTCATTTTGCATCTTAGAGTCCTTTGACTGCTCGAATCAAAGTCACATGGTATTGCTTTGCATCTTTCCCTTGGGCAAGATGTCCTTTGGACTTGAGAAAGATGGAGCAAAACAGCCCATTTTGCTCCCCAGCCTTCCTCCACCTGGCCAGACTTCGTCTTCCATGAGGTGACATGTGGAGGGGGCCCGAGCCCCCTTATGAAAGGCCAGGAACTAGGCAGCAAGGGCAAGGGCTGGGCCCTGAGGCCCTCTTAGCCTGGGTTTTTGCAGGCCCTAAGAGAGCTGAGGAAAGTGAGAACCCGTTGACCTTATAAAAACAAGCCCTTCTCTTCACAGAGGGCCGCCCTGTGTTGCTCAGGGTTCTGGTTGCAAGCAGCAGGCACTAACTCCAGTGGGATTTATTGGAAGGAAATCTGGTGTTGACACCACCTCTGGTGAGATTTATTGGAAGGAAATCTGGTGCTCACAGGATCAACAGGAGGCAGAAGGAATGGGCTTAAAATGGAGCAGAGACCAAGGGAACACAGACTGTGGACCTCTGGGACAGCCTGGCCAGGATGTTGGGACACTGCTGCTACTCTGGCATGCTGCCAGAAATTAATCTTCACTGTTCCCTTGGCTTCGGCTCCTGGCTCTAGAGACAAAGTCCCAGTTAGGAGCGTCCACTCTGACTGCCGAGATCCTGCCTGGATTCCGGTCGCTAGGAGATGGGGACCAGGAAGGTGTCTCCCCTGGGGCTTCAGGACAAGAAACTGGGGGTTCAGCATGTCACCAACAGAACAGTACAAGAGGAGCACCCCCAGACAGAAAGGGGGTTTGAGGTCATATTGCCGAGAGTGACAGACGTTCACCACGCTCCCTTCCAGAGTCGTGGCTCGGTGAGGCCGTCAGAGCAGGACTGGAGGACTGGAGCTTTGGCTTCATTCTGAAACGCAAGGTGGCGGAGCACACAGCGCTGCAGGAGCTCGCGCAGAGGCTGGCCTCGCGCTGAGTGTGTCAAGTGCGAGAGCCGCTGGACGCGTAGCTCTTCGTTCTTGGGCTTTTCAGAAATCGTGAGGAGGAGGATAGTGGTTACCAAAGATTTCCCCAACTATGAAGGACTGAATGCAGCCGCTGTAGATGGTGGAAGCCAGGTGCTAAATAAAATAAAGTGTCTAAAAGATGCCATTGTTTGAAATTAGCCCCGCAGACTGACAGGTAATTAACTTCTGCCACTAGTTTAATTTCTCGTGTGGACCTGTTACAGGAAACCATACATGGGTGGAAATTTTTTCCCCTCCAATCTCAGAGGAAATGTAACCGGGTACAACTCATATATCAGTAGCCTCTAGCAGTTCTACATAAATCCTTTTCTTTAAAGTTATTTAACTGTTTTGAAAACGGTTTCAACAGAAGTAATTCCAATTGCCCCAGAAAGGAAACCAGAGTCTTAAAGAAAAATAGACTCTCTTTGCTGAGCAAGGCAAACATATCAGTATGCAGAGAAACGAACCAGTCTCTTGTGTTTTATTTCCTGAACAAATCTACTGAAACACTTAAAACTTTGTGTCTTTAAAAGGCTGATAGACAAAGAATTCTGCGGCCACTAAAAATTAATGCCTACAACTGGTTTGTAACCACTTTAAAAGGTCAGGTATTCTTTTTTCCCTTTTTAAAAGAAATTGCTTCTCTGTTATTCATAGTATTTCATTGTGGGACATTGCCCATATTATAAACACAGTAAGTGTTTGATTTTTTTTTAATTCATCAAAAACATATTCTCTGGGGAAGAATTTTCTATTTAAATAGTTAGATAACCTGTGGTTTCCCCGCATACTTCATGTGTAAAATAACACATTTCTGTCCCCAACCTAGCCCTGTGTATAGCCCTTTTAGATTCTTTTCTTTTTTTTTTTAAGATTTTATTTATTTTTTTATTTATTGAGAGGGTGTGAAGAGGGGCAGAGGCAGAGCAAGAGAGAGAATCTCGGGCAGACTCCCCATTGAGCATGGAGCCCATGTTGAATGTGGAGCGCAATCCCCTGATCCTAAGTTATGACCTGAGCCGAAATCAGGAGCCACCCAGGTGCCCCCTTATAGACTATTTTCTGTCATTTTGACTCTTCCAGGACTTAATGTCTAAAATAAAGACCCTTATATCTGCAAAAGGTGAGAACTTGATACTACATAGAGCTGACTTACTCAAGCCATGCAGTGAAACTGACTTCATTTTAAGAACTAGAAGATGGTAATGTACAAACATCGCTCTGATAAAAGCAAAATTATTTTTGACAATTCTTTCATCAGTGGAACAGATAATAAGTTCACTTAAACCTTAACCCATTATACCCCTTGGATCCACAAAACGAGATGGAAGAATCTGTTATTATCAGTCTTCCAAAAGATCTTCACCCTTAACTCCTTGAAGGTTTTGCTGAAATGTCACCTCAATGTGGCCTTTCCTTGTCACTCTGATTTAAACTTCAACTCTTCCTCCCCTTACCAGCATGCCCAATCCCCTTTTCTGGCTTTATCTTTCTCCATAATATTTATCTGATACAATATGTGTTTTATTTATTTGTTGTGGTTTTTCTCCCCTACCTCAGATAGAAGCTGCATGAGCACAGGGGTTTTTTGTTTGATTTGGTTTGATTCTCTTATTCCCTCTTGTATTCCCAGCACCTGGTACATAAGTACATAAGTAGGTGCCTGATAAATATTTGGTTGACCTACAACTAATGCAACATTTCTTTGAAGGTTTCCGTGTATAGGTATCCCCAACTCTCTTGGTTTAAAAAGCAAATTCCCATCAATTATTTTATTTTGTTATTCTTACAACATTGTGTTTTAAGAAAGAATGACTATCCCAATTCAGAAGATGAAGAAACAGGGCCTCAGTGAGTTTCTGTAAAATCAAGAGTCTAGCAAGAGGTAGACTCCAGCCTCAATCCCAGATCAATTACTTCCCTTGAGGTGCTGCTCCCCACCTGACTTGTGAATGTGGCTAGCCGGAGGAATTAGTGCTCTGTGTGAGATATCACTGGTCTGGTCTCAGGCTAGTGGATTCCGAAATGAAGACGAGCATAGAGTTTGGATGCAGCGGCCATTTATTCTTAATAAATAAAACAATCCATCATCTCTAGCTCTCAAGGATGTGAAACCTAACTTCTCCGCAGCTGAGCCTTCTGTGTGCTTGCCTGTTGGAGGTAAAGAGCCCCCATGTGTAATGTAGCCCCGCTTCGTGTCCTCCACGAAGAGCCTATGCAAACCCTTCCTTACACTGTGGCTTTCATACCGTTCCTGCTTCTACTGTGAGCCTTTCTCCGAGGCCGCCTTTCTAGTTCACGTCAGGCTGTGGGTGAGGGAGTAGTTAGTATGCCTGATGGTCGAAACTCCTAGACTTGAAAACAGGCAGAACCAGACTGAACTTGAAGTTTGATGTGGTTCGGAGCTTTCTTTGGGGCAGATTATTCTGTATCATCCTCTAGAAAATGAGGTCAATGAAACCAAGTTCTGATAAACAAATTAGACTTTACAGGTAAAGCATTCCTGATTGCCCTGGTGTTATTATCGCATAGCTCCTGTATCTCCTCCATCAGATCCTGGGCTCCTAGAAAGAAAGGCAAGTTACCGGTTGTATTAGTTTGCTCGGGCTGCCCTAACAAGGTACTACCGTTGGAGTGGCTTAAGCAGGAGAAACCTAATGTCTCAGCCCTGGATGCCAGCATGCCAAGGGCAAGGCATTGGCAGGGTTGGTTCCTTCTGAGGGCTGTGAGGAAGATGCTGTTCTGTGCTTGCTCCCTGCTTTCTGATGGTTTGCCGGCAATCCTGGGCACTCTTTAGCTGCTGGAAGCATCATGCCCATCTTTTTCAGCTTCCTATGACATTCTCCCTGTATGTGACGCTGTGTCTAAATTTCCCCTTTTTATGAGGATACCAGCCATATTGGATTTAGGAGCCTGCCCTACTCTAGTCTGATCTCATCTTAATTAAATATATCTCCAATGAACCTATTTCCAAACCCGGTCCCATTTCAAGATACTAGGGATTAAGACTTCAACATACAGATGTTTGGGGCTGGGGGGTAGGTTCTACCCATAATAAAGGCAGGCCCTATCACCTGTGTAGTTGTTATATTTACTTGCATTTTTAAGTGTCAGGGCATTGCTGCTAAATCCATTAATTTAAGGAAATGTCTCTCGAAGTTTCAGAAATAGAGCAACTTTCTAGCAGATGAGTGGCCTTTTGAAGATTGCCCCTCAAACCAAGGTTTAGCAAAAAGAGGAGACTTGCCTTCAGCTAGTGCCTTCTAAGGCTTTGTGTTAGGTTGTTGGATTAGGATACATAATGGCCAGGAGACTGTTTGAGACTTTCCAAGCAGGTTTTTAAAGGGTAGATAGCTGTAAATACCTTTGTGTATAGATAAGGACCCATATGTGCTGTTTATAACTTTAAAGGTTTATTTGTCTAAAAATCAGGGCAACTCAGTGTCCTTTTCAAAATTTCAAGTGTAACTCCTCATTGCATGTGTAAAATAATAAATGACCATGTTCCTTAAAAGTGTTTCACATTCTTTCTGATGTGTACTATGTGTGGTTATAAAGTAATGAGATTGGTTCCACATTCTATACACATGCACTTAGAATACCTTTTTTTCAATGAATACACACATTAAAAACATTTTAGTATCTAATTTGCAGTGCCATACTCTACGCCGCCAAGTTTTTTAGTTGCTTTTCTTTCCCAAATCACTTACTTAATGTAGCCAGATTTTTGGAGTTGCTTTTCAGGCAACACATATTTATTTGGGCTGAAATTTTGAGTGGATGTATATCTCAGGATTTATGATCACAGAAACGGGACTATCTACAGCACTTGAGAACTTACAAAAAGTCTGTAAATATTGGATGGATGAATGAATATATGAATGAATGTATGGGCAGGGAGTCAGTGAATTCATCTCTTTTAAATTCCGTTTGAACCAATGAAATCAATAGCCTCCAGTGACTATAATACTCAGGGCAGAAGATAATATACTTAAAAGTTCCGAGAGCAAGTTTTAATTTTTTATAGCATTTTATTTCTATATGTTGGATTTTCTTGTGACACCTTGACTCTCCCCTACCTACATTGTGTACATGGTGACTGATGGTTTCAAGCGCTCTGCAGTGAAAGGGGCCTCTACGAAAGGCAGGTTGAGAGCAGACACAATGAGCACACATTTGCATAGGGCAGGAAGGGCACTGTAACATCTGGCAGTGGTAGCGGACTGGTCCATTTGTTGGTGCTCATTAAATTCACATTAATGCATGAGCTGCTCTGAATGTGTAAATGCCATTCGGGGTTGGTTGCTTTCTTCCAGGCCAACAGCAGTGACTTTTGGGGCGCTCCCCCTGGTTGTTTACTTGCCAATGGCATTTGACCTGGGGTCAGGCCTGTATTTAACCCTTTCCTGTAGGTCAAAAACAAATTAATTTGGTGAGAATTAAATTGGAAATGAGTCGTCTGTACAGCAGGTGTTCCCTGTGGAGAATGTGCCCCAGGTGGAAACATTTTGAGATCTGTTCCTGGGTCATCTCTGAAGAAGCTTCAGAGGTCAGAGAGGCAATTCCAAGACAGCCCATGTGGTGAGGGCCTGGAGATGGCAGTTGGCAGGTGCCGACTCAGGCGGTTTTCTCAGCAGCTTGGGGGGACTTTCAAAGAGGCCCCTTTGGGAGATAATTTATTCATATATTCATGGACGTATATCTTGGGCATTCATGGAGGACTGATTTACTTAGAAGTTGCCCTAAATGATTGGAACTTTACCCTTTGCCCCTACCTCCCACCATCACCCAAACGCTTTGATTTGAAGGAAACAAAACAATGCATTTTTCTCTTTCTCTTTTCTAGAGGATGAGGAAGATGAGGAAATGGTAGAGCCTAAAGTTGGCCATGATTCAGAACTGGAAAACCAAGACCAAAAACAGGAGGTGAAGGAAGGTATGGTATGGTGTGGGAGATAAATTAGTCGTCATTTTACTATTAGTATCATTTAGTAACATGAGAGGCTGTCCTTGTGAATAAATATTAAATACACACTCCCTCTGCGGAAGGTTTTCTATGGTTGTTCAGTACGTTCTATTTACCACCATAAACTGTAATCCCCAAAGCAAGGGTCATTTATTTTTTTGACCAATGAAAGTAAATAAAATAGAAGTCACCCACAAATGCAGCAACAAGTGCACTCACAATTCCAGTAAAATTATTACTAAATGGTGAGAGAATAAGATAGTTGTTACCCATTGTTACTTTGTTACTTTGTCATGTGACTTTGTCCACTGCATTGTGTATTCCCAACGATAACAGTAAAGGGAAGAAGCTGAGCTAATTTTTTTTGTTCATAAATTCTGAAGTGTATTCATGTGAGCTACACAGAAACTTTAACAGTGATCAGTTTTCTTCCACGTCTCTGCCTGTGTGAAGAGGAACCTCTCCACCTTCCAGCGATCACCATGATGAACATTTATTAAGGGCTTCCTGTGTACTCAGCTCTCTCCTAAGGCCCTTAGAAATATTAATATCTACACCTCCAAACATCCTTTGGAAGAAGATACTGTTTTAATCCCTACTTTCCAGGTGAAGAACCAGGAAGGGAGAGGTTTAAAACCTTATCTAAGAAGACAGAATGTATCCAGGATTTGTAGTTGACTCCAAAGACTATATTTCACCATGATGGTGTCATCCCGTCATAGCACTGGGTCTCAAAAACAAGAAAGCAAAAAGAAAAAAGACAAGGGAAGACAAGAAATACTACAGGTGTCGATTCCCTAAAAATCTAATTTTGTATCCTTTTGAGATTCTCGGCCCTCAGAGATAAAAGAACTTTGAAATCATCATTTTTACTGACAAATGAGGTATGCATAGATTGAAAAGCTTCTTCCACATTCCCTGCTCCGTGTCCCAAGTATAGGTCAACACAAGTCTGATTAGAAGCTCCCTAATTTTTAAATTCTAAATTCTAAAGACGCCTGTGGCTCTGGCAGAGTATGCGACACATAGCTGTCACTGGGGACTTTTATAAGAATGGGTACATAATGGCCATATATGCTCACTTTATCTGGCTCAGGCATTAAGTGATTTTGATTCCCGTCAAGTTCTGGGCTACAACTAAGGGCAGGGAGTAGAGGCAGCCTTTTTAACCGTAGTATCCACAGAAGGTGCAAGAGTTATCATTTTCTGAGGGACTCTAAATGCATTTGATTGAAGAGATTTTGCCTAAAATTCTAAGAACATTTTTTTAAACTGGCAAATGGAATATCATTAACACAGGTATAGCAAGAGATAAAATAAGTCAGGACTTATTAAAATAAATAGAGAAAAGATTTTTCCTTTTGCAAAATATCCTCAGGCCCTTCTGGGTGATAAGGAGCCACAGTGTCTTTTGTGTGTCTTGGCACAGATTCCCTCCTGCCCCCCTCACCCCCCCATTCCCCAAACTGTCTTCTCTGGCAAAGCAGTGCAACCCCTTTCTTAAGTTCAGAGAGAGAAAACACCCTCTCGTTTCAACTGTTGCTCAGGCTTCATGGAATTGATTAAAGTCCTGTTAAAAGTCAAAAAGAAGTTGGAAGTACATTTCCTGGACTGCTGCGCCGTGTGCCTTTTTCTCTATTAATGGCTTTTCTGCAAATTAGCACGTAATGGGTTAAAAGCATGTTTATGTTGGCATCAAACTCTCTGGCTTTTTTTTTTTTTTTTTTTTTAAAGTAAGACAGTATTTTGCAAACTTTTTCAAGAATCTCCAGCAGATATAATCGTGGCGCCATTCCCACGGCTGCATGGTCGTTAGGGCTGTGTCAGCACTTCCCTTACGAACCTTGAGTTTCAGCGATTTATTACTGAGCCGTAAAAATTTGCTCTGGGCTGAAACTTGACATACACGGTTTCAGACCAGGGAACACATTTTTGAGAAATCTGGACTTTGGGGGAGTTAAAAAAAAAATGGTAAACGGGAGATGGGGAAAAAAAATCAGTGCTCACTAGGTTTTGACATTTTGCCTATGTGATATCAAAATGCACTAAATGGTAAAGAAATAAGGGTTTGATATTTTCCTTTTTCCACAACGGAGTAGCACAAACGGCAGGTACAAGTTAGCTTTTAATCAAATTTTAGGCGATTTCTACATGTGAGCTTTCTGGTATCTTCGTGTTTGAAGTTCAGAAACCTAACTCTTGTAAACACACAATATCTCATAAATCTCACATTAACTTCAGAGAAGGAGGAGAGCCTTATTCCTCAGTTTGGTTTGGTTTTCTTGCTCCTATTTATGAAATGATTTCACTGTAAAATTCCCAGAAGAGCCACTGTCCCTGTCTAATCAGGTTTGAAATTTAAGCTATGTGGGTTGACTTGATTATTTTTTGTCTTTTACATAATCTCTTGAAAAATATTTGAAAGATTAAATTTTTTATATTGAAACTCAAAGCTGCATTGTTGGAAATAAGACATTTCTGAAATTAGTATTTTTAAAATAGCTTTTGACCTCAAGGATTGTAAAATGCTTAATATGAATTGTGAATTTCATTATGAATTTTGTATTTTAAAAAATTAAACTGTAAAACCAAAGATATAAATATAGTAAGTAGAGTAAAACAACAACAACAAACTAGAGAAGTACCTATTAACTCAATTAAAAAACCCAAGAAAGTATAGCAAATAGGATAGAATCATCATAAAGATACATACACAAGTATTTTCATATATGAAGTGAGAAATTAACATTTCTTTAAAGAAAAAGAAGCAAAATAGCCCCTAACATAAAATGCATACTAGATTTTAATCTTGCAGCCACAAAGTCATAGACTTGGGCCATCTAAACTTCAAATTTCACGAATTCAGCACATTTTCTTCATAATTGTGATTCAAGCTAAATATAACGGTTCAGGTAAATTTGGGCAAGTGCAAAATTGTCATTTGGATCATATGTTAGTTATATCCATGTGTTTGACTTTTCATAAGAAATTTTTTTTTTAAAAGGGCATTTTACATGCATAAAATATTGTTAGTTCTTGGCAGAAATACTCCATGTTTTGTGTTGCAAAAAAAACACCAACAGGCCTACAATAATAGCATTTTCTGCTTAACTTCAAAAGAAAAATCAATGATTATCACTGTTTACATTTTGGTCTGGTATGCCTTTTGCTATTAAATTAATTCATACCTTTTTATACAGTGAATATGTTGAAAATAATTCATTAGGTGCCGGGGATAGAGAAAAGCTGCGGAAGCAGATATATCAGGGAGAATTTGGGGTCTATTCTGAAGTAATACGATTGTGATTCTAATTGTTTGTGCTTGCATTTTGAACCTTGTAGGTTCCATTAATCCACCAATTTTCTTTTATGAAATATGGTGTCTGGAAAGGTTTTGCCTCTGAATATAGCTTTTGGTCATGGTTCCTGGATACTCCATTATGTTTTCATTATATTGTAGCAACACTTATCAATTTAAAGATTTTAAATATGGGAGGTCTTGGGGTTTATCAAAAATGACTATGGCCTATTTAATTCCTATATTGAATATTGTTTATGACTTTCAAAAAAGTACTTGTCTGCACATGCATCTTAGTATTTTGTACTAACAAATTGTGTCATTTGATCCCTGTTAGACATCAAAGCTTAATATAAAATATATCCTTTGTTTTGCTTCAGTAGCAGTTTAATTTCAAGCCAAATATTGTATTGTCAAACATAATATCTGGAGAGGCTACTGCTTCACCTACCTGAACTTGGCCTCTGCAAATATACTTTGATCAGCCATTTGTGTTTCTCTTAGAGAAGAAGTTGTATGTCTTGAAAGCTGAGATCAAAGTGACAATACGCTACAGGGAAGAAAAAATTACAGAAAATGACTTAGATATGATTTTTTATTCAAGGTAATGGACCTGTAAGGAAAGATACAGGTGAAAAAGAAGTAACTCAAAAAGATAAACAGAGAGGAGAATAGATATTTTAAATATTATTTTAAAAAAGAATAAAAACAAAAAGGTCCTAGTTCTCTGCTTAATTTCAGATGGGTCTCAAGTCATCCATCAACAGTAACCAAGACTGAACAAGGCTTTTAAAATAAGGCCCTCTTCTTAGCTCTATGATACCCTCTTTTGGTGAAGCTTATTTATTTACGTAACACTACTACTACCAAACAAATATGAACCTAGCATTTTGTAGATTTTTTTTTCTCGTTTTGCCTGGTCACCTGTTTTCTTGAACTTACATAAGAGTGAAAAAATTCAAATGCCTGATTTATGGGAGTTTTAGAAAGCAGACTAATTAATTACTATTTATTGAACACTTCATTATTTGCCCAGTATATTCATCCTTAACCCTTAAATGAGACTTAAAGTTTAGGTATCATTGCCGCGTTTTATAGAAAAAACTGCTCCTCGGAGAGCTTTAGTTGGTTAGAGAAGCAAAGTTAGCGAAGGGCGGTGGCAACGCTGGATTCCCGGCTGGTTTCGTGGAGTCCTTGTTACTCACATCTGCACATTGCTGCTTCCCCAGTTTCTCAAACTAGTGTGTAGGCACATCTGCTCAGTTCTGCTCCACAGAGGTTCCTGGAAAGTCCCAGTATGCATTGGCTTATTAAGGGCTCCGGAGGCTTCAGCAGCAAAGGTATATTTCTAACTCTGCATGGAGCTACCACAAACTATGGGGCACCAACTGTTTTGGGAGACAGTCTTCTGCTGTAGTAGATGAATTACGTTTTGTTATCGTATGACCTTGGAGAGCTTTGTGCAAGGTGTGGACCAACTACAGTATCATAATCTTAGTTTCTTGTACAAATACAGATTCTGGAGTCCTTCCCGATCCCCAGCATTGAGGGTGGGGGTAGGGAAGTGGAGGTCGCAAGGCGGCAGACATTCGGTACATTAAAGGCTTGAGATCCACTGTCTTGGCTCTGCAGCCATTCCTCTTGACAGCACAGATTTCGTAGGCCAGTGGCTTCACCCATTAACTGAAACAAATAATGTAACACATTCTGCTGACCTCAGACCACACCCTACATGGCTCCTCTGACCAGGTGACCAGGTAGAAAGGCTGACGGGGATGGTTGGGAATGCGTTTGGGCAAGCCCGTCAGTGAGAGACTCCGCTAGGGACTCAGTGCTGACTGCAGTGCAGTGCCCTCCTCCTGTCCCTTCAGTTCCAGAAGCTTCTGGTCCTCCAGAGAGTAATCCACCAAACGTCTACTGAATGCTGTCTGCACGGGAGCTGACCTGGGGCTCCTGAAGAACCACAAAGGTTCAGCGGACAGTTTCTATGCTTGAGGGCTTCTCAGTCTGGGGGGAGTGCCTAATCCTCTCTCTCTCATTGTATGGAAGCCTTGCCACTAGGGAAAATCTGTGTCAGCTGCTTGGGACTCTGAGGTGAGCTGACTTTCAGACACCGTGACATAAGCCAGTTAATTCATCTCTCTTTGCCTCATTTTTTATCTTCAAACTTAGTTTAATAAGATTCATCATGCTAGAAAGAAAGGCATAAAAACAATTTCGAGGTGTCTTATAGAAGCATTTATTTGTTCTGTATGTTTGTCTAAAAGCAGGGGATATCTCAGGTGAAAGCAGGTTTGGAAGGACACGTTTCGGAGATGAGTGGAAGCTGTGTAAGAGCCAGTCGGCCTTCCCAGCTGACGCTCTGAGGTAGAACAGATGTGTCTAGGAGAGCGAGGAAGGCTGCCTCCCAGATCATATTATAGACAGTTCTGAGTTATTTCACATGAGCAGCTTTCAGTCATACCCAATATACCTAGTTTTATCGAGTTTTCTATTACGTACTCTTTGCGCTGTTTGTCAAGTTCAGTTCTAAAGCAGATAACTTTCAGAACTGGTTGCTAACAAACACAAGTCTATTTCCATTTGCACTCTTTGAAATAGTGATTTGTCCAGATATGAAATATTTTTGTAAAATTATGAGGGGGTCATCAGCAAACACCTTTGGTGTGAACTTAGGAGCAATTTGGAATCAATATTGATAATGCTTTATTTCACCATCTGATCACTCTTTTGGTAAGTCATCTCAAGAGTTGGATCCCTCTTAAACTGTTTTAATTGTACTTTTCTTCTTTCCTGACAATCTCTTACTTACAAAGCCCCTCCACGAGAGCTGACAGAGGAAGAAAAACAGCAGATCCTTCATTCAGAGGAATTCCTCATCTTTTTTGATCGGACAATCCGGGTAATTGAAAGAGCGCTGGCAGAAGACTCTGACATCTTCTTTGACTACAGCGGTCGAGAGTTAGAGGAAAAAGATGGGTTAGTTTCTTGTGTGCATTAAAAAACAAAACAAAACAAAAAAAAAACAACCTTGCAATAAATTCTTGTTGATTCTAAATTCACTTATGTATTGACTAGGCAAATCCCAAACCAACCAAATCAGAGGAGGATGAAATTCCAGGGTTGATCTTGCTGAACAGCTTTGACTAAAGGCTTTGGTTATAACTTCTGGCTTAGTGTTTCCCTGTAATTATCAGGTGCTTCCGTGAAATGCTTTTGAACTTGATATCTGGGGAACAGTCCAGGTGATAGAGACTGGCAGAGTCACGTACATTGTCCTCTGAGAAAACATTCCTATAAGCAGCAAAGGTGCTTTGTTATATCCAGGAGATCTATTTTTGATGTCTAAGCAAACAGGAAGCCAAATGAAATAAACATGAGATATGGGACCCCGCCATTGGTGTGGGGAGAAAATACTAGAGACTGCAATCCTTCTCTTCTTTTTGATACCATGACCATACGTGTGTCTATGTCTTGTAGGACACTCATGTGCAGGGATATATTTAAAGATAAAACAAAAACTAATCAGTAAAAGCAAATGACCCCCAGTGACTTTCTCTGAGACTGTAATGTATGTATTGTAAAGGGCAGGGGTAACCAGCCATCAGCATGGGGGTACGAGGAGTTGGTACTTTATGAGCTTTGTAAGAAAAATACAGTCAGTTTATAGCCACTGATTTCTTTTGGTCAAGAACAATATGAACAGGTGAGATCACCTGCCTTATGCAGTAGACTTGACTTTTGACTATTTCTAAAATTCAAATACAATTCTCAAAGGACAATGTATTATCATTGAGGATGCTCAAGAGAGTATAACAGAGCCTCCAAAAATAGTTTCAAAAGGGGGTTCTGAAAATGTTCTAGCCAGTCGGCAGCAGATTTCGGCTATTTCAAAGAGACAATAATATTTTGACTATGCATGTTACGAGATGCTTTATTTTTCTTTGAAAAGGTCATTGCTGTATGGCTCAATTGATTGTCCGGGTCCTGTTTCCCTCTGGGTTACTTGGGCGTGTGTACCTCTTGCCCGAGTTTGCAGTGATAGATTTGAGAACGAGTTAGTAGAGGGAAAAAAAAAGAGTCCTCAGTCAGCTGACTGGAGCCCAAGTAAGTAGTCTAGAGCCCAGTCATCATCTGAACAAGATCCATAGAAGGCTGGTGATACAGGGTGCACGCCAGTGGGGTAAAGCAGAGGAACCCAAAAAAGAGGTGAGAGCAGAAAAATTCCTGAACTGAAGCCCAAGAAATGTAGGCAGCTTTTTATGCAGATCCAAAAGCTGCTGGCACAGAACGAGCCAAGTTACTCAGTTTGCACTCAGTCTTGTGGAGCAAATGCATGACTGGTGCAGAGATCTTCAGAGGGAGTTTTGTGGAGTATCAGCCAAGAAAACACTGGCCAAAGTATATTCCTTGCCCCAGATGCTGTTGTGGTCTATGTTAAGTGTCTAATACGTCTGGTGAATCCTGCGCCCTCCACTCTGCCTGAGTCATGGTGACACCACTGGCTGCTGAGCAGGGAGGCAACACTGCGGACCGCCCGAAATTATAGGTAGATGGAGACATGCGTATCACCTCTGGTCTAAGGCGAGGTCAGGAGACGTTGATATGATATCAAAGAGTCTCCAACTGTGCTGGGCTTCCCTTGAGAGCTGGGAGATTTCTAGAGAATTCCGCCTCAGACAGAACTTATTAGGAGGAAGCAAATACTTGAGGGAGAGGCCAAGATGAGAACCTGAAAATCACTTGACATTTCATACCAGCTTTGGAGTAATATGTGGAAACCTTTCCGGGGTGAAGCTAGGAATACCATTTCATACAGGAGGGAGGCCTCCATTCTCTCTTTGAATTGTGATCAGCCTTTCCCATCTGAACTGAAGCTTTGCCCTCAGAGAGTGTTCTGGGCCATGCTCTTGCCATCTCATTCTTTCAGTACAAACAGCAGAGAGAAAGCCCCATTCTGAAGCATCATCACATTTGTCTTTGATGTTTAAACCCTCCTAGGGATGTCCAGGCTGGAGCGAACCTTTCTTTCAATCGTCAGTTCTACGACGAGCATTGGTCCAAGCATCGAGTGGTCACTTGTATGGACTGGTCTCTCCAGGTAAGAATTCTTGCTGGGATGGGACGAACTGGGCTGTGTTCTTACGGCATTTGTATTTAAAAGAGAGAGAGAGAGAGTGAGAGAGAGAGAGAGTGTGTTTCTCTCCACTTCTTCAGATATGTTTACCAGCCTGCAGTTCTGTTCTATGCCTGTTGGTTTTCTTTCTCATTTTCCTGAGCTTTCAGTTGAACGTTTGCACGCCGTCATTCATGTGTACTGAGTAACCCCCATGTGCTACCAGACAAGGATCAGGCCACTGGTCTGCTGCTGTCGTGAAGGTCCCCAGGGGTTCCCCCACATCACACTCTGTGGCTGTTTTGAAGCCTTCCTCTGCCCTGACTTCCTTTCCTTGTCATCCAGCCTTATAGACATGCCCATAATCTAAAAACAATACCCTTCCCCCTGAGTTCCACAGCTTCGCTCCTGCTTGTTCTCACACGTCTCTAAAACTTCTTATCTCTCTTCCACCGCTGTGGTCCTCGTGGTTGTGCCCTCAGCCTCTACTCTTCCTCCCAACATGCTCTCCGGAGGACGGCTCTTCCACTTCCATGTTCAGCCACCATGTAGCAGCCTGTTTATATCGCCCACCCATCACCCTCCAGAATTCTACTTTGCACAACCAACAGGTCCCCTCAGTTGTCTCATAGAATCTGCAATCACTAGTTCATTATGGTTACACATCTGAATTATTTTTTTCCCTACCGCATGTTAAGTTAAAGACATCACAATATACAGCGGTCTTTCTTCATTAACTTTCATCATTAACATTAATAACTATTTCCCTCTCTCCCAGACCTGGACTGTCACCGAGACTGTCCATTTCTCCACTCATGTATTTATCACCTTATGCCTGTGGTATTGCTAACCTTCTCATTGGTCTTCCTAAACCCATGCTTGTCCATCTGTGGTGCTCGAGGCATCTCTGGACACCTAGCCAGGTAATCTTTCTAAAATGCAAATCTGATCACTCCACTCTTTGATCAAAACTCCCTGTTGGCTCTAAGGAAAAAAGTCTGTACTCCTCATTGTGGTATTCAGAATGAAAGGAGGCAAATTTAGCAGAAGTCACCTTGCTGAAGAGCCAGCTGCACTACATGACCAATTACCCAGCACTGAGCAGTTACATAATGTGCACAGAGGCATACAGCCTAGTTGTGGGGTGGCTGGAGTTTGAACCCAGGGGGTTTGACCCCTGAGCCCATGTTCATAAGAACCATGCTGTCTGCCTTCCTGCAGTGACAATGACATACTAGCTATGAGGAAAATAGGAATGATAAATTCTGGACATTTATGCGGAATTACAGTGTATGTTCTTATGGGGAATAATAATCAAGGCTAGCTTTTCATTTGTGTATTTTATGTGCTAAGCACTGTGCCAACTGCTCTGAAGGCATCTTCTTATTTCAGTTTCTTAACTCCGATGAGGCAGCAACCATTAATATTCGTCCTTGTGCAGCTGAGGAAATTGAGCCTCAGGGAAGCTTAAGTAACTTGCTAAAAATCACTCAGCTAGGATGTGTGCTAGGATGTGGTCTGGAATCTGGAACCAAGAGAGGTTGTAAGTTCCGAACAGCAAGAGGCAGACAGCACAGGCCTGCAGAGGTAGTGGAGGTCAGGATCTGTCTCTAGACAACTGGGATTTAGACTGGAGGGGAGAAAGAGTGTGTTCTAGACAGAACTGAGAGACAGACAATGCGAAGGGCCTCGTCTAATCCTGCTGGAGTACAGGAGCACTGAAGGGAGCGGAATCCCAGAGCCCACCTGTCATCAGCCACCAAGTGGGCCGGTGTTCTCTCCTCTTGAGTCTCCTTTTCTTTATTTTGATTAAATGTTTTACTTTAATTCCAGGACAGTTAACATACAGTGTTGTATCAGTTCCAGGGGGACGGTAGAGTGATTCGACACTTCTGTACACGACTCCGCACTCGTTGTGATAAGTGTGCTCCCATCTCCACCCTCCTACCCCCCGCCCCCTGTAACCGTCAGTGCCTTCGCTCTAGTTCAGAGTCTGTTTCTTCATTTGTCTCTCTCTCTCTCTCTCTCGTTTCCTTTGCTCGTTTGAAGAGGAGTGTAATCCCTCACCACCGGACTGTCATCAGCCACCAAGTGGGCTGGAGTTCTCCCCTCTCGAACCTCCTTTTACATTCAAACACCAGAGCTCGAGTGCCTGATTGTGCAGACACTAACACAAGCAGGGGCCCAGCCACTTGCCGCCGGTGTGTGGGTGGTCTGCGAACATGCTCGGGTGTACGCACAGAAATTAGATCCAAGCCTGAGGAAACACTTAGCTTGGCTCGTTCACTTGTTCGGAGTCTGGAAATTACACAGGAACCTTATCTGACACGTTCAAAGGCAACTTCTACTGTGTTCCCAGGTCGGTTGGTAAAGCTCCCTGAGGAATTGGCAGGCCCAGCCTCAGTGGGGCTGGTCCGGGCCTGGCCACGGTGTACAATGGCCATATGGACCCTAGATGGATTTGTTTCCACATAGGGTTTGTGTGATGGGGTTTTGGGGAGTGCTTTTGTTTTTGTTTTTGTTTTTTTGGTTTTTTTAAGAACTGAAATTTTAAAGGACAGAAACTCTACCATGGGGACACCACATTTACTTTTCACCATTTTTGTGTAACCTGCTCATCTACACTGTAGGGAAGAGGTTTATAGTTCTGAAAGGCATATTTTATACAGAGCCTGAGAAAAAGGAATTGGAGGGGTAGCTGGCTGGCTCCGTCAGGAGAGCATGTGACTCTTGATCTCAGGATTGTGAGTTCAAGTGTCACACTGGTCATGGAGACTACTAAAGGAAAAAAAAAAAAAAGGAATTGGAACCCTCAGCTCCTACATCATAACTTTTTTTTTTTTTTAATTTACTCATAACATTTTATGGGGTTCAAAGGACCAGGTTTATATGCTTAGGAGATGAAGAGATCTGAATGGGTCTAGATGGAATTCAATAATATCAGGAAAGAAAACAAGGAGAGAGGCACAATCTTGGAGCCTCGAAGTGGCATATGTGTCCAGGGTGTTTGCCTGAGTGGAACTGAGTGGGGAGAAAAGGAAGAAACTGTGAGGTTTCTGCATAGCTTGGCTTTGATCTCCTTGGCTTCTCAAATAAGAACCCTTTAACTTTGCAATATTTGCCAGATATCCACCAAACATTATACCCTGGAAGAAACTGGGTCCCTTGGGGGGAATTAGGTCAGCTTTGTCATTCACTGACAGTTGTCGAACAGTGCGAGTCAATTAACACTCTCCACATACCGCACGACGGCTTTTCCAGCCTTGTCCCAAACCACACTCACACCTTAGTCCCGCCGCATAGAATCCTCTCACAGGGAAACTGCCTCCTCCAACCTGGTAGTCACCCAGTGTATACAGCTGAGTAATCTCTAATAGTCTATTCAGTTTCCAAATCCAGTCACATTTACAGTAGCAAGAAGACTGCTGCAGACACCAACTCAAGTCCACCAACGTAACTTTGACCCTGACTTTATGCCACACCCTCTGCTTCTTGCTTGTATTAGGAGACAACTTCCTAATTGGTCTTTCTGCCTCCAGCCTTTCGACTGTTGAGTCCTTATAAGTATTTTGACCAGACTGATGTTCGTAAAGATTCCTTACTGTCACTTTGGGCAAGTTGCTTGGCTTCTCTTTGCTTCAGCTTCCTCGTTCATAAAATGACGGTAATCATACTGAGCTCACATGCTTATTGTGAGTATTATATGAGTTAATGTATTTATGGCCATAGGACTTAAACAGTGTCTAATACATAAAAAGTGCTCAATCAATGTGACATCCCAGCAAAAGCACAGTAGCAGTAGTATTAGTAGTTGCTGATTATAACCCCCACTGTCCCCAGAGTAAAGTCTAAAGTCACCAGCCTGTACTCAATGGCCTCTGTGATGAAGCCCAGAGGCATTTCAAGCCCTTTCTTCTTGCTTATAGCTTCGTGTAACCTGCCTCCCAGCCAAAGGCTACAAACTAACGTCTCCTGGACATGCCCTCCATGGCATTAGTTAAGAAAACTTTACCTCTGGGCCAGCGTGAGCAAAAGAGGGGATGTATTGGAGAGGAACTGGTGTACTTAGGGGATCCATGGAAGAGAGAAAGAACTGGACTCAGGAAGAGTAGCAGTCTGGACCGCTTGAGGGACCTCACCGATAGGATGCTGTCATAACCTGACCCATTCGCCAGCCCTGGATTCTGTGTCTCACTTCCAAATGTGCCCCAGCCAGTCCGGAGGCTGTGATTGGCTCTGGGTCATGTACCAACTCTGCAGGGAACTAATTGTCCCCGGGAAGTCAGATACCCGAATGTTGAGGTGATCTCCAAAGCTGGGAGAATCACCGCAGACCAGGCAGATAAGCAAACCCTCCTATCTGCACCCTGGTCCATATCCCCCGCCCCTTCTTCTCTCCTAATAACACACTGCCTGACAGGGCCCAGTACTTAGCCCAAGACCCTTGGCTTCTTCGTCTATAGAAATGGGAAAACCGCTTCTACTTTAGAGGATTGCAAGGACCAAATGAGTTCATGTAGCACCCGGCTCGGTGTCTGGCATGTAACAGGCACTGAAACATGTTGGTTCCTTCCCCTCTGATGAATGTCAGGCTTTATTTCTCTATAGAAGCAAACAGCTTGAGAGCAGACCTGGTAATTTTCAGGTAAAGTTCTCCTAGGTTAAAGGTTGGATAATTCAACCTGATGAGGAATTATAAGCTCCACAAGTGTTCACATTCCCTTTAAAAATCATAATTTTAGGGCGCCTGGGTGGCTCAGTGGGTTAAGCCGCTGCCTTTGGCTCAGGTCATGATCTCAGGGTGCTGGGATAGAGTCCCGCATCGGGCTCTCTGCTCAGCAGGGAGCCTGCTTCCCTCTGTCTCTCTCTGCCTGCCTCTCCATCTACTTGTGATTTCTCTCTGTCAAATAAATAAATAAATAAAATCTTTAATAAATAAATATATAAATAAATAAAAATCAGAATTTTAGCATTCAAGATTTAAATAATGGTTCAGAGATTTACTCTTCACTTGAGAGTAAGAAAATATGACTAGTCACGTTCAAACACAGCAGAAAAAGACATCTAAGAGGAAACTTCAAAATCAGAAAAACTTGAATGAGATATGAGTTAAATCAGTATCCTTAGGATTTATGATGCCAGTTGTAGAATTTAAGCCAAAGGCATTTCCCTTATATTTTACTAGAATTCCCCCTATTTTCAAAAAGGGTTTGAAAGCCAAATAATTTCAACTATTTTTTTAATGGAAAAAAGAAAAGCTACAAGTGGGAGCCAACGATGAGTCCCAGATGTGAAGCTGCAGGATATTAGTGCAGACACATCTGGCTGCTCAGCGGCTACTATGGTGTTGATGTTTACAGAGTTGCCTTTCACGTGTGACGTAGTTAAACTTCAGATGGACAGTCTGGAGATTTCTGTGTTTATCTGGATATTAGTTTCTTCAAATGGGCTCTGAATCAAAGGCCTTTCCTAATGGGGCTTTGGATTCAGCCTCTGCAGAGTGTTTTCTAATAAAGAACGATGACTTCCCCTGGTGGCCATATGCATGTGTCTTGCTGTAGGATCATACTTCCTTCCTCTGCATCAGCCAGCAAGTTGTGACTCCCTCCAGTTTTCTTCAGTTGAGGCTGCTGAACAAATGAGTACGTCCACCTAGAAGACTCAGCTTCAATCAGTTTGGACAGAAAAAAAAAGTGGATGTTTCCACTTTTAAGGGCTGCCTTCTGTTAAATATGTATATAGCTTAGTGAAAGGAAGGGGAAAAATGAAGACATCTATAAGCAAAGAGTGATACTCTCTGCTATAATCCTGTTGCTGTTTCTAATGGGGCTGCCTTATGGGAATGCCAGGTAGGAATGGAATTTTCATGAAAGCCCTCTCAGAAATATGCCCCCCACCCCCGCCAAGATTCCTCCCCTGTTTGTTTAATTACACACACAGCACAGAGCTCACACAGGGTAAGCACGTATTTCTAGTCACTTGAGAGTCATTATTTTACTGGTTGTGGTTCTTGCACTTATGCCTTTAATTATTGGCATTATTTGACAACAAAGGATTAAATATAAGGTCTTTCTACTGAGAGCAGAGTCACTGAAATAAAAAGACCATTTGTATTTTAATAGATTTTGACATAGTTGATTATGTGCTAGGAGTTATAAGACACTAGATTTAGAAGTTAATAAAAATAAGTCCCTATGCTCAGAGACAGCTTACAGACTACTAAGAGACATAAGTGGGAAACAAAAACCATAGCACAGTTTGACAAGGTCTTTAACGGAGGAACACACATAATGCTAAGGGAGCCCGTGAGAGGGAAGCGGGGGTGGTGGCTGGCTCGTCAGCATTGTTTGGAGGATTTGATCCAGGAGTTACTGTTAGAAACAACACAGACAAGGCATCCCATTAAGAGTGATTATGAAACTCCTGGGCACAGAGGCTGTCCTGTGAACCTGAGAACTAGCCCATGAGACAGAGACTTAGAGTGGGGGGTAGAGGAGGTAAGGGGGTGGTAAGAGATGAAGCAGAGGAGTTAGACAGTGACAGACCATGAAGGACCTTATATGACCTGGGTTTAATCTGGAAAGTGAGGACGCGCCATTAAAGTATTTTGAGCAGAGGAGTGACTTAGCCAACTGTATGTTTTGTAAAGTCACATTGACAAAGGATAGAGAGTGGAATAGGGGAGGGATGAGCCGGGCAAGCCTGCCAGCCAGAAACCATTCAGGAAGCTGTTGCCTTGATTCAGATAAGAAATTAGTGGAGGAGGGACGCCTGGGTGTCTCAGTCACTTAAGCGTATGCCTTCAGCTCAGGTCATGATCCCAGGGTCCTGGGATCAAGTGTACATTGGGCTCCCGGCTCCCGGCTCAGTAGAGTCCACTTTTCCCACTCCCTCCAGCCCTGCTACTTACCCTCTCTTGCTCTCTCTCTCTCTCTCTCTCTCTCTTTCTCTGTCAAATAAATAAATAAAATCTCTTAAAAAAAAAAAAAAAGAAAGAAAGAAAAGTAGTTGAGGAGACCCTCACCTTAAGGATGGAAAGAAAGCATGCATTTGAAAGGTACTGAGGCAGGAGTATAACACAGTACATGGGGATAAGAAAGAGAAAGGAGGAAAGATGAACATGGAGTGTTCATGGTTTGGGCAGGTGGGTGAATGGTGGTGGAAGGCACCCAAAAGAGGAGACATGGGAAGAGCACGAGGTTTTGTAGAAGGCAAGAAGCTCATTCCTTTAAATGCATAACTGATGTGTCTATGGACGACTCAGAAAAATCTCCAGTTTGCAGTTCTGCAGCTGAGAGAGACGTCCAGCTTGGAGATACAGATTTGGACATTTTTCAGCATATTCATGTGTATTAAAGCCATTGGAGTAGATGAGACCACCCATGAAGAGCGTATGAACAGAGACCCCCAAAAGGGCAGAAAACAGCCCACCACCCTCTGTGGAATATAGGTATTAGAAAGAGACTCTCTAGGGACTAAACAGAATGGTCAGGAAGAGAATCAGGAGAGACAGGTGTAATGGAAGCCAACAAAGGAGAAAGAAGGGAGTAGTCCAAGAGTCAGAATGCAGAGAGGGCGAGTAACGTGTGTATACGGCGGTTACTGGTGATGCTCGCAAGCCGCGTGGAACACTGAAAGCAGAAACCGGAATGCAATAGGGTGAAGCAGTAATCGGTATTAAGGATGCCTCAACTCCTAAAAAGGTGCCATTTCAATGACGTGATATAACATCTGTCTATAGGAATAAGGGAGTTTTCTTTGTGTCGGCAACTTGACGTAACTCCTCCTTGTGACCTCTTCCGTGCAGTACCCCGAGCTGATGGTGGCTTCCTACAACAACAACGAGGACGCTCCCCACGAACCAGATGGCGTGGCTTTGGTTTGGAACATGAAGTTTAAGAAAACCACACCAGAATACGTCTTCCACTGTCAGGTAGGAGTCAGCAGAGTGAAAATAACTTCTGTCTCCCACTAGACCAAATATAGTTCACGCTGCCTTGCATCTCTCTGTCTTACGTGCCGAGGAAGAGCCGAGGTTAAAAATGGAATTGTTGACAATTTTGGAAAATTCCCCCACAGGAACCTCATGTTTGGGGAAAGTGGCAACTCTCTCCAAACAGTGAGGAAGCCCAGTGGGGGACTGTGTGTCATTTTCTTTCTATTTAAAAATAGAAAACAGCCCCCCTGAGGATGAGTTCATAAAGACCTCGCGCTTATGAAGAAATCCTGGTGTACCACTTCCTCTGCTCACAGCAGCACATGCTTGCCCACCCATGTGGACATCCTCAGAGCTCCTCCATTGCCCGCTTCCTCCTCCCTCTGACATGGAGTTCAGGGGAACGTGGCCAGTTTTAAGTTTACGGGTGCCATATTGCATCCAGATAATAACATTTCCGTAGCTGCCGTAGGCGAATACTTACCATGAACCTTTTTTGGAATTATTGAGAAACATAGATGCCAGTTTCAGTTCAAGTGTGAGGATCATTTCAAACAGATATTTGGCTCCTTGTGTCTCCTGACACACTTGTCTCCTTTTTATCCAACATAATACAGGCTGAAATGTGTTTTACACTTGCGCACATTCGGCTTTTCTCCCTTGCCATGACTCTGCCTAAATAATAGGCCTCAGCAGTGGCCAATACACCAACTCCTTTATTATCATCCCAGTCCTGTGATTAGGCATAGGAAAATGCAAAACAAACTTCCCAGCTCAAAGTTTCAGTTCCTCACATATGACGATTCCAAGGCAGAGTGACAGATTGCTCCGAATACAAATACCTCAGCCAAAGAGGGTAAACCTGTTGATATTTGGAAGTTTAGTGACATTTTATATCTAAGAGCTGAGTATCATTTTGAACTAAAATATGTTTAGACTTTAGGACGTTATCAGATGTAATTTGGGGAACAGGAGCTGCTGGAATAAAAGTCCCAGCTTCAACCTGATTGAGTAACCTCTAACTCCAGCCATGTTTTTCTCATTTGCTATCTTAAAAACAACAAGAAATCTAGGTCTGCATAGTAAATAACCTTTAGTTTTTGAACCTTTGAAATAAGAACAGCTTTTTCTTTTTTTTTTTTTTTTAAGATTATCAAATTTGTCAGTTTGATACACTCTTCCTGTAAACATAGAAGCACAAAATCCTCATCTTGTTCAGGTTTAAGAGGTTTGCCAAATTACCAACAAAATACTAAAAGGGTTGTACGATAAGCAGAAGCACATTTTGGAAAAATAGTGCCACCTAAACCATTTTGATATTACAAAAAGTACATCTTGAGTTTTAAAAATTATAAAAGGTTAACACATTTTGTTTTGGTCAATGTACATGTTTATGGTAATTTTAAAATTGTATTAACTGATTATCGGTAGCCTGTGAGAATAACAACTTGGTAAAATGCTTAATATTCACAGCATTGCATAGTAAACAGGTCAGTAGGAGCCTAATAATGTTGAATGAAGACACAGACTCTCAAGGTCTTTAGAATTAACTGGAATTTTAAAATTCCCTACTTTATCACACAATGGTTAATACCAGTGTTGACTGAAAGGAGCATCTTCTCTTTCCTTCCTGGTATCTTTGGGATCATTTACTGAAAGTTGCACCAACACACATTTAATGTCATTATTAGTTTCTCCCTTAAATGATACAGTATATGAATTTTAGGAGAAAACTATTTCTTGATTTCAAAAAAAGAAGGAAGGTAGGGGCGCCTGGGTGGCTCAGTGGGTTAAAGCCTCTGCCTTTGGCTCCGGTCATGATCCCAGGATCCTGGGATCGAGCCCCACATCGGGATCTCTGCTCAGCAGGAAGTCTGCTTCCTCCTCTCTCTCTCTGCCTGCCTCTCTGCCTACTTGTGATCTCTGTCTGTCAAATAAGTAAATAAAATCTTAAAAAAGAAGAAGAAGAAGAAGAAGGAAGATAGTAAAAAGGGAGGAAGGGGGGGGAGGAGGAGGGAAAGTCAAGTCAAGTTAGAAGTACTCTCAAAAGCCTACCAAAAGATGCTGACCAAAATATCTCTGTATCCCTCAAATCCCTGCTATTGTCTTCATTTTTTCTGGTGGCCACAAGCAGGTGGGATTCTAAACTCTGCTTAGCATTCTCACTGGGAGAAAATTAAGGATTCTAATATTTTTAAACTTTGGGGTTTGTTAAATAATGTGCAATGCATGTGAAGACTCCATATTGTAGGCATCAAAGAAAAGCTATAGAATTTAACCACACACGTTTAAAGATGCTGAGACTCATGATTGTGCTACTTATATAGAAATGATAAGTAGTTCATATAAATGACCCTTCATGTTCATGACAGCCACATTTATAAAATCTTATGAAAACCTAAATGCTGAATACCATTACACTACTTAACTTCTGTTATTTAATTATTTCTCCTAAACTAACCTCAGTGTAGGGGATAGAATTATCACCAGCTTCAGAACGGTGAAAGGAAAAGAGCTTCGGTCCCTCTCCCGAGAGGAGGAAAAGGAAGAAATGGGCATAGCAAAAGTCGTTGCGAAGCCCTTCTGAGGATCCTTGGTGTATTAGTCAAACTTCTCCAGAAAAACAAAATCAATAGGAGATAGATAGATAGATAGATAGATAGATACACAGATAGAAATAGACACACGGAAAGAAATTTAGAATTGGTATTTCTTCAGGAAACTAGTCTTTGCTCTGAAGGCCTTAAACTGTTGGGATGAGGTTCACCCACATTATGGAGGCTAATCTACTTAAAGTCTGCTGGCTTAAATGCAAATTACATTTAAAAAATACTTTTATACCCACATGTAGACTTGTATTTGACCAAACCCCAGATCCCATAGCTTAGCCAAGTTGACACATTAAAATTAACCATCATACCTGAATTTCACCTCAGACCAATCCAGGAAACCAGTATCTTTAATAACTCCTGAAGTCTTACTAATTCCTTATTACTTTGGGCTAGTAAGCAAATATACCTAGAAAGATCAACTTTGAAAGTATTAGACTTTAAATAAATGGGAGCTTTCCTAAGAGGTGAGAAAAAACAGTAATTTGAGGACATGGAAAATATCTCTGTGACATTACATTTATGGGGATAAAAAGATACATGTACTGAGAATCTGTTATTTACATTCATTGTCATAAACCCTTATTACTCCCCCAGATTAGAACCTGCAAGAGAAGTCATGAAACTAGGGCAGGTGTCTGTGAATAGCCAAGCCAAGTCTGAAGTTAGCTCTTTTTTAACTCTGAAGTGCGTGCATTATGTCATACAACATTTGTTGGGGATTCAGCCAGGGTCCTCTGGGTGGGTGGCTTGGGGGATGGTAAATAGAGAGATGGAACAGAGCTGTGTTCTCCATCTTGGCTGATCATTGCCGGCACCTGGAGAGCTGTAAGAACTATTTATGCGTGCATCCCATGGACAGAGATTCTGATCATTAGTCCCTAGTCTAGCCTGGATGTTTTTAAAATATCCCAGGTTGGGGTGCCTGGGTGATACGGTCAGTTGAGCATGTGACTCCTGGTTTTGGCACAGGAATGATCTCAGGGTCATGAGATCGAGCACCCTGTTGGGCTTCATACTCAGCCCAGAGTCTGCTTAAGACTTCCTCCTCCCTCTCTCTCTCTCTTTGCAACCCCCCCCCCACACACATGCATTCTCTCTCTCTCAAACAAATAAATACACTTAAAAAAAAAAAAAAGGAGAAGTTCCCAGATCATCTGAATATGCAGTAATACTTGGAAAACACCAGGATGTAGAGGCGAGATGAAGAAAGAGGGTGATAAGGCAACAAAACTAGTCGGTCTCTTTATTTGGAAGTGTGGGACTTTTCTTCTTGCCCCACACATCCCTTTCCCTCTTTGGCCCTAACTAGGGTGCTGTTTCTTCTCTGGTGCTGATCTCCTAGCTGACTCAAACTGAGAGATTTCCTAACCACCTCCCCAGCCCCTTCCCACTTCCCCATCCCCACCCCAGACACCCTGTACATGCACTCGCCTCTGTGGGGAATGATCAGAAGACCCAGAGTGGTTGTTCCAGGAATGGGCTCAAGAACACGTTGAACATGACATTGGAAGAATGTGAATTGGAGAGTACCATTTCCTTTAGGATAGTGGTACACCGTGCTATAGTGGATATCTATGAAGTTAGGATCAAAGCCAGGTCATATCCATGGCTCCCAAAAGAAAACCTAATTGCTGTAATACTGAGTATGGCTGCGCTAGTGAGAGACCAAACCCAGTGTTGCCTGGGCAGTCAGGGAAGTCACAGATGAGTTAGTGGCTGGCCGCTGGGAATAATAAGGGCAGTTTGGTTACCATGCCCTGAACTTGAATAATTACAGTGTAATATCATTGGTCTATATTTTACATTTTCCTAGCATTTCTGCCTTCACAATCTCATTGATTCTCCCAAAGGGAAGTGACAAAGATGTTATTCTCTCGGTTGTACTTGAAGTGTTCGTGGCTCATGGGCAGTAGAGTCAGTCCTGGACCGGAAGCCCCATCTGCTGGCTATATCACACCATCCATCACGCCACATTCCACCATAATGCAGGGATACGGGACTTGAGAGCAAAGGCTACACAGTCCATTCAAGGTGCTTTTTTGGCTGCCTGTCATTTTATGATATCAATTAAGCATGGTCCTAGAATTGGCTCTCCTTACCATCTTCTAAACCTAAAGGGAATTTGGAGAGCCCACAGAATTACAATCAATACCTGCAAGATAAAAATCAGAACCCCTACTCACAAATGTATTACTTTTCTTCTCTATCCTTTCTGATCTTCGGTCAAGTTTATTTACTACAACTTGTTCCTTCTAGACAGTCCTCGCTGAAGTCAGGCAATTTGAACATGCTCCCACATCCTCATGTGATGTTCTGATAATTTCAAAATGAGACAGTGTGCTTCGTAGGAAGGAATATGGATAGGGAGAAAACATGGGCACCTTACGATGCTTGTACTGGTACCCTTTTGGAATACTGCATGAGCTATCCATTTCTTGTTGGTCTTTTGGATTGTTTGTACTCTTCAGAACAACATCATTGCAAACCAATCCGATGGCTTGGAAAAACAGCATTTCTGGCACTGGAAAGCAAATGCACAAGACACAGGTATCAGTTCAGGGTTCTTTTGTAAAGAACAGGCTTTTAGCCCAATCATCAAAAGATTGCAGTAGGAAGGCTCGTCTCTCCCTGTTAGAAATAGCAAGGCCAAACACCTTTTACTTCCATGGGCAGTTGCATGTCTTTGCTAAGCTGAATTCTTAGTGTGGGCTCTGGTCCTGCATTTTCTATTTTCATTTCTGGAAGAGCTGTCCATACTTGGAAAACATCGGTGGCCTGTGCATAGAAATCAGCGCGTCAGCCCCACCGCACAGCCTGGCAGGGCTCCTGCCATCTTCTGTAGTGGCCTCCACACGCTGTCATTAGATTATGCATTCTGACCACCCTGCAGTGCTTACCCTGGTGTGGTCTTTCTCTTTCAAATGGAATGAATAGAATCAGAAATACAGATCTTAGAATTATCTGTATTGAGGTAAGTGGAAAAGCTATATTTAGAGCCTTGGCCTGGTCGGAGGTTTTTATTTTTACTTTTATTTTTTCCTGATTTGGTTTCTTTGTTCTTAGCATTCTCTTTTTAAAGAGTATTTGACAAGGACCTGAAGCTGACAAGGACCTGAACCCCCAGCCCTTATTTCAGAGGGAAAGCAGACTGTAGAGTGATACTAACTTCATTTGTATCCGTGTTTAAAATCCTCAGTTAGCTTTTCTTCTTATGCGTGGTTTCGCTTCTCATTAAGATTCTATAAAGCGTATAGATGAGATCGCAACTCATGGCTTTCACCATCTAGTTTTTGGTTCTGGGTGAGGTTCCCACTGACCTTGAAGAGAACTACCCCCATGAAGAGAGATGGGAACACAGGAGGGAATGTGGGCTGGTGGTTAGGAGGGGGACGGAAAGTCGGGGCTTGGCTTCTAGCTGCCCACACTGCTGAGTCACCTGGGGGAGTTGCCGAGGCTTTGTTGTCATGTTGTGGAAAAGAGACTTCCTGCCATCTCCGTGGAACTATGAGGTTTATTGCAATGAACTCGATGTCTTCTCACATCAGTTTTTGTCCTCCACCCCCCCACCCCGCCCAAAACACACTCACAAACACAGCCCAGATTGTGGTCCATAATCCAGAACAACAAAAGAGCTATGGACATAAAGATAGACATTAATGTAAATGCATTTTTTAAGGAGTGTTTTGACCAGAGAAGTGTTAGAATTTGATTTAGGAATTTTAATTTTACTTAAATGAAGGGTAATTTTCATATGCCCTGACTGATTAAAAAAAAGAGGAAAAGAAAAGAAAAGAAATGGCATTTTTCTATATTTTCTTGAATGTAGCAAGGAGTGGTTATTCAATAGAAGTTAAAAAGAGGAGAGGGTTATGAAAATTATTAACGGGAAACCTCACTAAAATGAAGTCAGGAGGTTTCGGAAGAGGGAGCTCTTACCCGCTACTGCTCCTGGTCAGTTGCAGACCCGACAGGAAGAGACAGACTTGGCCTGGTGCATGGATACCACTCTACTACTCCAGCCAGAGAAGGAAGCATTTCCTTCATTCCCACTCCCCACAGGCAATGTCTCAGCCAATGAAAAACCACCTCCTTGGAACTCCCAGGTCACTCCAGTGGACTTTAGTTGACAACATCCGTTCCACCTTACCCCGTTTCCCCTTAAAAAGCCTGCCTCTCTCCCCCACCCCTCCAATCCCACCAACTTGCCTATGGTTTTGCTGCCACTTGTTTGTCTTGGGTTGCAATTCTCTTTTTTATTCCTGAATAAATCCATATTTTGCTGGTAAAATAACAGGATGAAGAATTAGAAAGTTCTTTGACAACTAGGGCTACATATTCAAAATGGGTTCCTGGGGTGACCAAAATCAAAGCATATGATAGGTGCTTAGTAATTAGAGAACAAAGTGCATGGACACAGGACAGCTAACTAATGGAAGTAAACCCAGGCAGCTTTCCTTGTGATAATGGGTGTACTGCAGGCTGGAGAAATCCAGAAGCGACATCTCAACCATTGTTGTATAGATTATGATCCACTCTTTGAAGCAGACAGCTGTGGAAAACCAAAGAACACATCTGACGTAAATGTAAAATTACATAATAGATACAGAATATATGGATCGGACAAGAGGAGGAGCAGCACAGCACCTAGTTTGTGCCTTTAGGAAAAGACATAAGGAAGCTGACATGTACAAGCATGGCATGGACATTGGGAAATACTTCTTTTATGTCGATTGAGTATGACTGATACAATGACTGAGGCTTGAGCTAGACACTGATTCTTATTAAGTCAAATAGCAGGAGCGTCTTTCCTCTTTGGGCCCAGAAAGCTGGGAGCAGAGAAAATGTCCTCCTGGCTCTTGTTATCTGCCCTCTTTCTGGAATCTTCTCCCCAAAATAATAGTACAGGCAGAATTGATGATTGGGATTCATTTAGGGAAATTAGATTTACCAGCAGGATTTCGGCAGATAGATTGTGTCACAGACAATTCCTTATCTGAAAATAGCAGTGGAGGAGATTGTATACCTTACAAGTGACTGAGTGAGCTCTTTGATGCAGAGGATACCATGAGAATACACCTTAGAACAAATTCTTTTTTAATTGTTCTCTTTGTCTTATCATCTCGTATTGCAAGTGATCAAGCCGAAGTTTGATATTATTACAAAGCCTGAGACTTCCCAGTGTTTCCTCTGCCCCATTCTTGTGCCCATATTCCTGAAGGCACAGGAGTCCAACACTAAAGATTTTATTCAATTCCCTAAGCGCCCTTCCTTCCTTTCCCACGCCCTGAACTGTCTGAGCTGGGCTCTCTCCAGTTGTGCTTCATCAGGGAACTGCCCCAGAATTACTGATGCTATGCAATGAAAGCCAGGGGGCAATAAGAGCAGATTTTCTAGCCCATCCCTCCCCACATCCTCACCACTCTGCCACCCAGCCATTCACTGAGATCGGAGAAGCCTCAGTGTCAGGGAAATGGGTATTTTTAGGGAGTGGGTTTCTACTGCCCTTTTAGGATTTTTGTCAGGATAAAAGAGATTATATAGGTGTATCAATCTGCTGGAGCTGCCATAAAAAAAAATAAATAAAATAATGATAATCCCATAGGCTTAGTGGCCTAAACAACCGGAAATAACTTTCCCACCATTCTGAGATCCAGGTGGCAGCCATTTTGGTTTCTGGTGAGGACTCTCTTCCTGGTTTACAGACACCTCCCTTCTAGAGATGTCCTCACTTGGTAGAGAGAGGGAGAAAGAAAGCAATCTCTTTTTACTGATTACCTGCCAAAGGCCCCATCTCCAAATAAAAACACAATGAGGGGTAGGGCTGCAACATATAAATTTATGGGAGATCTGCCCATTGGTTGAGCTTGGAGTGGAGGCCACTGGCTGGCGGATGAACTCACAGTGTAGGTGGTGTGCTATGTGAAGAACATGTCTTTCACTAACACCACAAGGGTCTCTGGTCCAATGAGTGGGGTTGGATAGTAATTCTTGCTACAAGTAAAAAAAAAAAAAAACATGTGGAAGATACAATTCAGTCTATAGCAATAAGTGAACTGAACCCATTTTGTAGACCCGGGGGCAAGAATAATGAAGATGGGGTTGACCCAAGTTTTGCTTTCATATAAGACCAAATTAGCGTGCCGAGTAAGAACTATCCCTCCTGAGGACATAGGTTCCAGGGCCACCCTATATGGAGCTTCCATTCTCTGGAATATCAGATCGTGTTTTCCTTTAGAATACATTTTAATACAGGCGAAAGTAGGTTTAAAAGAATACCAGGAGTGGGGCGCCTGGATGGCTCGTGGGTTAAAGCCTCTGCCTTCAGACTGGGTCATGATCCCAGGGTCCTGGGATCGAGCCCCACATCAGGCTCTCTGCTCAGCAGGGAGCCTGCTTCCTCCTCTCTCTCTCTGCCTACTTGTGATCTGTCTGTCAAATAAATAAATAAAATCTTTAAAAAAAATAAAGGAATACCAGGAGTTTCTTTAAAAAAAAAAAAAGGAAATGAAACAAAACAAAATGAAAAGGAAAGGAAAGAGAGAGTCTCAGAAGGGCAACCCTCTCCCTCAGAGTAGTAGGGTGTGAGGACCCAACACAGGAAAGGGAACTGAACTGCATGAAGGTGGGTTGTAGTAATACCCCAGGCCACGTTAGCATCCACTGAGAATGTTTTAGGCTATACCACCTCTAAGAGGGGTGCTGTGCAATGCCTTGGCATCTTTATATTCTAAGCACAGATCCACTTCTGGACTTCAGGCCAGCTATTTCTTAAAAACAGACCTTTTTTCCCCCCTCTCTACAAACTTGACCAAAACCTTTTGATTTATGGATGTCTTTAAGTTGCCTAATATTGTTGAACATACCGTGTTATTAGTTAATTTGAGATGTTCATAGTCCCTAGTAGTCACATTATCATTTTAATTCATTTCAGATTAGTGGTTCTCAGCAAAAAGCTATCCCTTCCCATTTCTGTGATTAATTCTTGAAATTTCTTAAAGGCATTGTTATTGAAGAGAATCTGTGAAAGTGTAATCATCATCCTTATTTCTGGGGCAAGTTTTTAACCTCTGTTGTAACAAGTAGTCTACACTTTGCTTTTACCATGCTTATATTTGATTTAAAATTTTAAAATGGTATGTTCATTATTAGCCAAAGAATTAAACAGGGTGTTGCTTTTCTCAATCAAAAGATTTAGCTTATTCAATTTTTAATTGTAATCTCTGCATGAATGTGTTGAGCTCATACCTCTCATACCACAAATCATTGTTGCTGAAATAATTTCATATCTACACTTTTTGTTGTGGTCTCTCAAGCTGACATGCTTTCTCCTAATGACTTGTGTAAAAAGTATTTCCAGCACCTATGTCCAGTAAGGTGGGTTATTCAAAAGTACCTCTCTGCTTCTTAATGACTTGGTCAGTCATTATGTTGAGTAGGTAAAATTAAATTTATCCTTTATATATGAGATAAAACCTTTATTACTTTAAAGTAAGTTTTAAAACAATGAAATAAGTTTATTATAACTATGGTCTTCTGAAAAGAGAAAGGGACGGGAGCAAAAATTGTACACAAGTGCCCACACTCATATAAATACACACACACATACCCCCAAGACTCTAAAATCCTAGTCAAAAGCTATATTTCATAAAAGAGAATTATAGTAATGTTGATGGTTTGCCAAACCTCAAGCAGTGACAAAATCCACAGAGTGTCCTGAAAAGGATGCCTTTGCAAAACCATGCCTCTCCAGATGGTTTAGATTAGAGATGTTTAAAAACACATGGCAGCATTAGTTCGGTTTAGAATTCATAGTTAATCCAGTAGATAAAATAATGCAAATTTGAAACCCTAGCCTGTGTATCAGAAAAATCATCAAATCTTAACGATTGCTCTTAGGGGAGGTTGGTATGTGATGTGTTGATTTTTAAATGATCTAATTGAAATAATAAAATTAAGCAAAAAGGGGTAGAAAAGAATTGAAAATGCAAGAGTATAAGTAAAATTTTTCTTCTCTGCAGAATATTTATTCCTTTGAGCTGTCATATCCAATCAATTTGTATGGGATTCGACAGCCAATTGTCATTT
Organism: Mustela putorius furo; assembly: GCF_011764305.1. Taxonomy (NCBI): domain Eukaryota; kingdom Metazoa; phylum Chordata; class Mammalia; order Carnivora; family Mustelidae; genus Mustela; species Mustela putorius. The sequence goes on from NW_025421998.1 coordinate 38,740,011, forward strand.
CCTGAGATAAACTATGTAAAGAGGTTGCATTACAGAGACAGCATGAAAAAAATGGAAAAAAATAATTCCAGAGCATGAAGCAGAGAGAGGCCACAAGGTCCCACGGGGTGCCCCCAGGATCTGCTCACCTTGTTCAGAATGGCAGATAAGCAGCTTACACGCGAGTTTTCCCTTTGGTTCCTTAGCTTTCCCCCGGCGTGTACTATTTCTGGGAGCGAGTTCTCTTGCTCAACATTTTAGTAAATTATTTTGCCTTCTATGTGGTTTTTAATCCTGGTGGGGGCTCTTTGCAGATGGTGAGGTCACACACTGTGTTCTCCTGCATGAGATGTGAGCAGTTCCCCTCGGGCCCCCAAAGGCTCCATCGCTAAAAGCCTTGCTCCCGCTGTCCCTTTCCTTGTGTTTAAAATCAAAAGTATCCCGCCCTCTGATCCCACAATGGGGTAGCCAGTAAACAAGTCCTGGAAAAGGACTTTTGTATGGGAGCATTATTAACGTAATGATGTATGTTATCATGTGTGCTACCTGCCGCCCAAGTAAAAGCCTTCAGCTGGCCGAAAATCGCCACGAGAGGAGTGTTCACGCAAGAACTCAAAGCCTTTCAGAAAACACAAGACAAAGATTCGACAAAAATAGAATCAGGCGGTTTCAAGCAACAGCTGATGGGCTTCAAAGGGCTTGACTCTCCAAGGTGGCACAATATTTAGTTCTCCTAGAAAGAAACACATTTTGAGCATTTTCTAAGTATAAAAACTAGAATTGCAGCTTTTCGTGTCTGAAAGAGCTCCACGGTCAAAGCAAATGTGCTCCATTAGTAACAAAGTTGCACACACACACAGAGAAAGATGTTGGAGAGGGCACACCCTGTGGACAGACTTTGCATGGATTCTTAGAGATCTCCATCATAAATTTAATTGAGTTTCATTTGGGCAACAGAGACACTGCATTGGCCAATCTGAACTTCTGACCCATAGGTCTGCCTCCATATCCATTTAATATGTGTAACCAGAGGCTATATTTTTGTTTCTCCATCTAATCACTTTTAAATGGAAAGGCATCCCCAGCTAAGTCGAATGACCATTTTAAGAGAGTTTAGCTGTGTCCTACTCTATGGGGAGTAGAGAGATTTTTTTGCTTCCCCTTTTGTTTTTTTTTTTGTGTGTGTGTGTGTGTGTGTGTGTGTGTGTGTGTGTGTATAAGTTGTTTCCCGTATATGAGTTAATATTCCTTGCATTAGGCCTATTAACATGTAGACTTGTAGAATCTCAGGGTTTGAAGGAAACTTCATGGTTTTGGGGGTCAAACACCTATTTAGTGCCTGAATTCTTTTGAATTCTTCTCCTTTCCATCTTCCCCTGTCAGGCTGTCATCTTGCCTTGCTTAAACTTTGCTCATGCTCCTGTCCCAGAACAGACCATCCCCTTTCTGGTCAGTGCTGCCAAGTTTCCCAGCGTGCCTGCAGCAGAATTGCCTTTCATCCAAAAGGATTATGCATCACAGACAGGCATAGTCACCCCAGAATGTCAAGGGGAACAGTCTCTCCAACAAGGCAGCTGGTTTTGGGTTGCTGTGGGAGAGGAAATGAGCCCATGAACACAGTACTGTCTGCCGTCCCCGACACCTTTTTCATGGGTCTCACCATCTTTGCGCTCACCTGGCTTTCTTTGACACCATTCCATTAAAGGTACAACAACCTGCTGTCAACCTGTTGCTACTAAAATTGATGAGGAGACTTCTCTCTGGGGGAAGGTGTTCAGTGAAAGGAAAGTTCTACCTGTGCTCTCCGTGTTGCCCCTCCCCCACCCAAGCCACACTTCTGATCATGCTGTTGACCTGTTTCATGGTATCTTCTATAATGTGTTTGCTCAAATTGTGAGCACTTGCTGCCTTTGCAACTGGATTTCACTGGATTTTCCCATCTATATAATGAAGCTGCTGAGACAGGCTTAACTCAAACCTCCTACCTTTCGAACATTACAGTATGTTCTCCCCTTTGGAAGAGGGTTATCTGAGCCAAGTTCTAGGAAACTGAATCACAAATTCAGACAACATGGAGAATGAAAGCCAGTTCTTAATCAGATATGGCTCACTGGAGGAGACCTTGATAACTAACTGAATTTTTTTGAGAAGCAAATAATCATAGGGTCCAAACTATTTTTTTTTTTTTTGGTCTAAATGGGAATTTTCATGTATCAGTTTCTCTACTGATTTGGGACACTGTTACAGAAGTATGAAAATATATTTGCACCAAGAATATGTGATAACCTGATCTGGTCATCTAATGTCAGGGACCTGATTGCTTTAATGAAGAGTTACAAAGGTTTTGTTGTTTGTATATTATACTTCATAAGTGGACATTTATGAAATGCTGGAAGGACTCAAATATCATTTGTTCCCCAGCACTATTCTTCATTTAGTTAGAAAGTACCACTTTTCAGTCAAAGTAAAGGGAAAACAGTTATCCTTTATTTATTTATTTATTTGTTTTTAAAAATTTATTAAGTTAATTTTATTTAATTTTTAAAAAATTTTTCATTATGCTCAGTTATCCTTTATTATTCTGTGGTAACTTCACAGTTGATTAGGTAGCTCTTGTGTCCTAGGAATAATATCAAACAAATGGGAAAGAGGGGTCTTGAGTTTCTTAGACCTATATTATTTCAAAAGCAAATTAAAAATATTTCCCTCAAAAAAAAATTTTCACTCAAAACCCTTATGGCTTTTTTAATGCTCATTTCATGGACTCTTATTCCTAGAGATCCAAGACTGTTGAATCTTTTCTATGAGTACAGTACATTCAAGTCAGAAATATATTAATTACTGCTCTCAACCTCAAGGTTGAATAGGAAGGAGATATATATATCTATATATATAGATATATATATATATGAGCAAATATATTACTGTTCTGCATTGTTCCTGCTGAAACCCTTGAGTGAGCACGAGTGTGACTGATTCCTAGCAATAATATTGGGGCACATAATCCTGGGACAGCAGAGCACTGCACAGGGTGACACACTGGGAAGGAAGAAAGCATAGACATAGGGTAAGGCTCTTTGTTTTCACCTAGAGAGGACAGTCTGCCTTATTCTCAGGTGGGTGGCTAGTCAGCCCAAAGAAAAGCACTTTAAGCATCTGTACAGCCTATTTCTCAAAGACCAGTGGATTTGGGCTGCCTCATTCACATGTAGCAAGGTAAGAAAGATGATGCCTTGGGAAACAGGCCATATCAGTTAAAGCTGAGTTCGGCATAAATGCCAAGACCGAGCAGGAGAATTTTTACGTGCCCGAAGCCTGATAACTTGGAGCCTGAATTCTGTTCCCTCTCTCTGGCTCTGAGCCAGAGGGGCCACAGCCTATTTCGGTAGTTCAGCTAGTTCAGTCACCACCCGAGTTCCAACAGGGAAGTCAGACGGAGAGGAAAGGAAGCTCGCCAGGCTGCCCAGATCCATGTTCACTCAAGACGCTCTATTTATTATTCCACTAGGGAACGCTCTGCCCTTGAAGGCCGATCCGAGGCGGGTGGGATCGCAGGCAGCAGGTATGCCATGAACAACAAACCCATATTCTTAACATATGTTTAATTTGAGTGACTCCCCTCCTCTAAAATACCTCTTGATTTTAAATCCACATCCTGATTTGCCCACTCTTGTTACCATTTTCTGCTGCCTGTTCTGAATTAATCCTTTGAGGTGGTCATTCCCCGGAAAGAAAAAAAGGAAAATGAGAAGAGAGATGCAAAGTTGGGAATGTGAATGAAAAAGGATGGGGGACAGCCGAGGGAAGGGGACCATTAAGTCAGTCTGTTTCCATGAGCTGGCTTCTCTTTGAGCTGTGTAAGATGGGAGAGGGAGAGGGAGAGGAATACAAGGACGAGGCCCTCAGAAGGTCATCCCTTAATATCCCTGCTGAAGAATGGGAATCATTCTTGCAATAGAGCTCAACTTCCAAAGATTATTTTGATTCTCCGTCGTACTTCATCTCAAAGAATTGATAGAATCTAAAAGTGGTTAAAATGATGAAAATAGTTTCCACAGTAGAAAATTAAATGATTTTACTAACTGTCAAAGTCAGTGTTTAAACGGAGATCGTTTGAATTATATTTTTTATGGTGATCATGTCACTGGGATGTCTAAACATCCTTTATAAAAGTCATAATCCCTGATTCTGATCTTTCATCGACAGAAAACGGAGTAAAGGTTAGAAATATTAGCCACCAATTGCTTTGATTTGTAAAACCTGTAGAGAAGGTGGGTTTTCCTGAGGAATTCTGAGTTGAAATACATTCTCCACCTTGGAACTATTAATCCTTTAGGAGTTTTTTTCTACATGTTTCTTAGATATATTTCCAGCTCAGAGGATTATAAAACTGCTTCAAATACTTGATTTAGAATATATTTAAAAGGGAAATAACGATGCTGTATGCTATTAGAGATACTCTAAAATAGCAAAATACTCTATCGCTAATATCATCAAATTCATTTTCTTCTATGTATTAATCTGTCTCTTTCTCAAATCCTGGCTTTCCTGAGCCACACCAGACTGGTTTAATGAGGTCTCATTAACAGTGTAAACCATACATCAATAGTTCTCACTTCCTCTGCAATTTAAGATTTCTGGTCTCTGCGCATTCTCCGTCTTGTTTTCTTGGTCCTCCCAGAGGAGGTACGAGTATGTTCACAAATAAGCTTTCAAGGCCTAGCTGTGGCTACAGGCAGCTTGCTGGACTCTGGCACCCAAGCCCCGCTGCCTTCCCACCGGTGACTGCCCCATCAAACAACAAAGGCTTGCCCTTGCTCATGGGCAGAGCAAGCTTTACAGCCATGTGATGGGCTTTGTTGCTGTGGGGCCATTGTCACAGATCTTGTTTGGGAGCCCTGAGCAGCCTGGTAACTGCCAAAACAAGCCAGTCAGGGCATATTCCATGAAGAAGGAGGCAGGGTGAGTCTCTCCCCAAAGAGAAGATCCTTTGTATCAAGGAAGCCTGAATGAGGCAAGCTGGTACTGCCCTATCTCCCAGGTTCATAATACATGCTCTTCAGTCTCTAGAGTTGACCAGTAGCGCCCCGACATTAGTAGAGTCCCGGCAGATGCACCGCATGGGTCCGCTCTCCATGGCTGTCTACATCGCGCACACCGCTTAGGCTCAAACCCAACTACCTGGCTAAGCTTATTTCGAGTGTGAAATGTAGTGGTCTTTACTTCAACCCTGGGGCAGATGGTATCTTTTCCAGAACAACGTCACAGACCTTTATGGTACCTAGCACCCTGCTTACGTGCCAAGGCTACCATGGTGGGTATGGTCTGTACTCCGCCTGTGAGGAATTCATCCCTCTTAAGTCAAGAGCTAGAGCAGATGATCTGCAGTAGATTGCGAACTATAAACCTGAACTAGTTAGTGCGTATTTCACCCAGAACACCCCCCACATGGTGTCGTCTGACTTCAGGGTTGGTGTCAAACACTGAAACTGGAGTGGAAATACAGGGGTGCTTAGGTTAGTCTGGAGAAACAGCCTTCGGAGGCTGAGCTAGCTTGCATTAGGAGGGAGGCGACCTCACAGGAAGAATACCTACCTCCTACCTCAAGATCCTGCAAATGGTTTGGGGATGGTTGGTGAACCACAGGTATTCCTAGGGCTGGTTCTTATTAGACAGGAAAAACGAGAAACCTCGCTTTCCCTCATCCTTGCTGTGGAATGAAACCAATAAAGGCAGTTACTATTTAGACAAGTGAGTGAATGCTGTCCATTTGGGAGAGAATGTTCCCGGGGAGGAACTGACCAGTAGAGGCCACTGAAGGGCTTTTGGGGACGGGGGGAGAGCACAACCAGACAGTAAAAAGTAAAGCAGAAATCAATGGCAACTCTGTTAACATCATTAAGTTAAATCTACCTAAATCAAAAGCAGAAGGAAAACCTTACCTTTGCATATGTATTTTTGTCATTCTGCAAATAAAACATGTAGTTCAAAACCTGGCACAATGACTGTCTATGTAAGACCGAATCCTATAGAAGAAAAATACCTTAGAGGAGTTTGTATTGCCAGATGCTTGGCATCATGTAGTCAAAACATTTTGAATGTGTTTTAAAATAGTCTTCCAGATGTGTGACAACTTAGACAACTAGCTAGAGCCCTTGTCTACACTTTAGAAAGGCAGGGGGGACTGAGGTACTTATTCAAATTATACAGGAAAATGAAACACTTACTGCCTTCCGAGGCTGATTGCCTTAAAAAGACGTAGGGTTTGGGGGGCTTTTTGATTGTTTGTTTGCTTTTTGACAAAGTCATTCACCTCTGCATTTGAGCTGGCCAACATAGACATAGATGGAACTTCCCACAGTACTTGTATTTGCCATGTGAAAAACATTATCACCACTGACTACGGCATTTTCTGACTCCAGGAGTAGTTATTTAGAAATTCAACTTTATTTTGTATTTGTCCTGCCTCTTGATAGTAAATATTATTAATTCCATATATCCATCAGTTTGCCCAGTTTCTTTACATTTTAAGGCTCATGTTCAGAGTATTGAATAAGGGGAAAAAATACATAGTAGAGATTTGTTTACCTTTGAACTAGATTTTCCCATAGTAATTCACATTCTTTAGTGAGAGCTATGTGTTGTGCTAAGCCCAACTCAGGAAGGTTATATGTGTAAACCATAGGTGCTAAATATTTAGTGACCTATTAGAATTGCAGGAAAATCGGGGATGTCTGGGTGGCTCAGTTGGTTAAGCGGCTGCCTTCAGCTCAGGTCATGATCCCAGCATCTGGGATCGAGTCCCACATCGGGCTCCTTGCTCGGCAGGGAGCCTGCTTCTCCCTCTGCCTCTGCCTGCCATTCTGTCTGCCCGTGCTCGCTCTCTCCCTCTCTCTCTCTGATAAATAAATAAAATCTTAAAAAAAAAAAAAAAAAAAGAATTGCAGGAAAAATCGTTCAGGGGAATTTATACCTTGTGAGGCTTGCACAGTTATTGCTGCTAGACCATAGAGAGATATTTCATTTGTACTTAAGATAATCAGTAAGTAAATCTGTGGACTTTGTCACTGATAGAAATCAGTGTGGTTACCACTTTTATAAAGAAAAGAATGGCTAGGGGGGGGATCCAATTCTGAAGTGTTACTGCATGTCAGTCTAGTTTTCATTACTTATCTCTTACCGTCAACATACTTAAGGTACAGTGTGACATTAATTTACAGTTACTCCCAGTTACTCCTTAATACCAGTTATACATGACACATTGATAGGACTGGCATTAAACAAATACTATAGGTTATCATCCCTTTTTGAATGCTACCATTAAGTCAACGATAAGACAGGGTTCCTGTAATTGTTTTGACTGAGAACTGGTAGAAATTTGCCGGAATGACACAAACTAACACGCACAAAATGTCAGTTGCTTCAGAACAGTGGAAAACTTCACTTAGCATAATTCCTTCCAGTCCATTCAGGTCAGAGTAAATGATAGGTATTCATCCTTTCTGATGGCTGAGTAATATTCCACTATATATATGGACCACATCTTCTTTATTCATTCATCTGCTGAAGGGCATCTTGGCTCCTTCCATGGTTTATCGCATGGAGAACATTAGGAGAAGGAAGGGAAAAAGGAAGGGAATCAGAGAGGGAGATGGACCATGGAAGATTATGGACTCTGGGGAACAAACTGAGGGTTTGGGGGTGGGAGTCGGCTTAGCCCAGTGCAGGCTATTAAGGAGGGCACATATTGCAATGAGCACTGGGTGTTATATGCAAACAATGAGTCTTGGAACACTATATCAGAAACTAATGATGTACTGTATGGTGACTAACCTCGCATTAAAAAAAATGGAAAACCTCAAAGTGAAAATATGTAATTGTCCATCACTACAGTTCCTTCAGGTTGCCCACCAAAATCATCCTGCGCTGGTGCGAGGAGGATCGGGTGCCCATAGGAGGTAGCTTATTGTCCTATATTTTTAACGGCATGAGACAAATGTGAAAGAGTTTTAACAGGAGATATATATGGGTCATGATTGACATAGCAGTTGGTAGCACCTCTAGTGGGAGAGTAGTTCAGGGGCCGTGACTTTGCTTTGAAGGATTTATTTTGGAGGGTGGAAGGTACATGACTTGGAGTTTGTTCATCATGAGGAAGAACTTGGGTTTTCACATGTAGGATTGCATATGCTCCATGCATCTTTACTCCTGCCTGAAGGTTACCACCCTCTCTTTTTTTGTTGGTTGATCTTTTTGAAATAGTAATTGGAGAAAGGAGTTTAGTATGAGATGGAATGCAAGGGAAGTGGAAAGGGGATTTAAATCTGTATCCTGGCTGTATCTTCGTCTCTATGTGACAAGTAAGCAACACTTAACTTGGTCAGGAAAATCTGTCACAACAGATTATATTCTGTCTACCAGAAGAAAGAGAATAAAATAGACCAGCATGGATTTTTGAAACTAAAACAGGGTCAGGTGAACATGAGCTTGGATCAGAATGAAGGTCGTACGTTGCGATCAATCAGAAGTGTACGGTGTACATATGACCCTGACTTTGGCTAGTGATGAGCTATGGGAATTCGCTAACCTTACAAATAATTCAAAGTATTTACCTTACCATTTCCTCAAGATATTTACAAGTTCATCAAGTATTTATTGAACACTGTGGTAGGCAGAAGAATGGCCACCCAAACATGTCTACCTCCAAATACCAGAAACCTGTGGATATATCCCCATATGAGACAAAAAGGGCTTTGCAGATATGATTAAATTAAGGATCTTGAGAAAGGGAGATCATTCCAGCTTATCTTGGTGGACCCAATGTAATTATAAGGATGGGTTCTTCTCAGTGAAAGAGGGAGTCCATAGAGTCAGGCTGAGAAGGAAATGTGATGATGGAGGAAGCAGAATGAAAGGGATGTGATAGGAGCAAGACTCTAGTAGCCATTGCTGCTTTGAAGGTGGCAGGTGGCCCTGAGCCAAGGAATGAGGTCAGCCTCTAGACCCTGGAAAGAAGTCAAGGAAACTGATTTCCGCCTAGAGCCGCAAGGAAGAAATGCAGCCCTGCTCACCCCTCACGTTCAGTCCTCCTAACCTCCAGAAGTGTGTGGTTATAAATTTGTATTGTAAAGCCACTCAGGGGTTGGTAATATTAGAGCAGCAATAGGAATGCACATACTTACTGGTTCTTCGGAACTGTTTTGAGCACAAAGCTCAACACAGAAAAGAAAAGCATACCTCTTGCCCTTGTGAGGCTTACAAATACAACATGTCCATTATGTTGCTTATGAGGAAATTAAACCTGATAGAATTAAGAGAATTTTCACACAGAAAATCGGTCTTGATTACCAGCCCATGAATTTTTACATGACAACATCTGTATCATATGATGGGGGTGGGGGGGGATCCCATCCTGACTCCCCTGCACAGATTTTATGTGTCACCCTAAAGGCTGCTGTCCTTCCACCAGCACAGGAAACAGCTTAATACAATTCCCATCACTTTTATTTATGACAGATCATCTGTTGATTTTAGGATGGATCATTTATAGAAAAACAGTTGGGCTTTTGCATTCTGAAGAGCTGGACCTGCCTAAAGCCATCAAATGAAAAGAAGGTGACCTTATCCCTAGTACAGTGGTTCTTAACCTAAATGAAGAAACCATCCTAAAGGAGTTAAGTCACATGGACTAAGTCCCACAGCTGTAGCAACAGGGCCCCTGACACAACTGGAGTTTCCTGACCCCCTCCCCAGTCTTAGCCCATTTTCCCCACAGACACTGGGGTGCCTGGATCCAGCTGCTCTTTCAGAATCTGAAATAGGAATGGAATCCATTTCACTAACCCACTTCCCAGCACACAGTGTGGATTACAAAAGGAAATTAACATGTAAAGAAACCTTTTGGAAACTAAAGGAGCCATGTTAGTTCTCTTGCTATAGTATTTGGCTGGTCTTGCATTTGGTGTCGTTTTCAAGTGTGGGGCTTGATTTAATGGACACAGCCAACAATTGTGGATCTAATCAAATGGAGCTCGAAGCACATAACATTCAGTGTGAGGGAGCTAGAAGAAACATTTTCAAGTTTTGGAGTGGTCTGACAGGAAAAGGGCAAAAAATATTCAAAGGGAGTTAGGAAATCAGGCCGAGGGATCTTGGTTTTCAGGTCTGTTCTAGTCAGTTTGTGAAGTATTGCAGACAATGCATTATAATTTATCACACTGATACTCTTAGATTGGATGAAACCCAAACACAACTCAGTTAGATGCAGATTAAATTACCTATTACTTAAAAAGGAGGGTGGTCTCACCAGGCCAGGATGGAGTTCATTAGCAGGCTGAGAAGTTTTTCTTAACTCTTCATCATCTGGTTTCATATTGTCCCTGGTTCCTCGGGAACATTGGACACCTTACTTTTTTTTTTTTTTTAACCCTCAGAGAAGTACACAAGCTACTCTGTGAATCTTAGTGGCCACCAATTCCAAAGACAAAATGTTCCTCATCACAAGTCTGTAAACAAAATTCAGATGACTATGAAAAACCACAGCACTTCTTAACAGAAAATCTTTTTTTTTTTTTTTTTTTTTTTTTAGGGAAAAGGAGAAAAAATACTCTCTTTGTGTATTTTTATTTAGATACCACAAAGCAAAGTATTCCACTGCATTAAGATAATGGACTGGCATGCCTGTTGGGTGTACTCCAGCAGATGAGTTCAGGAATTATGATCACGTTTCTTCCTGCTGACCAGCACTTATCAGCCTTATCATTCAATGTCTGAATCCTCAGACAGGATTCTACTGATGGATGGCCTTTCATATGGCTCTGCATTCTTTTTCCAAAACTGGAAACTTCAAACTCCATGTAAATGGCCTTTAATTTGTACATTCTGAATCTTATGAGGTAGGGTTAGCCCTTAGGGGACAAAAAAAAGGACATAGAAAAATCCCCAGAGTGCTGTAAATTCAGCCGTGTGATCCCAAAGGAATTTTTATTCGTACAGTTTTGTCTCTGAGTTTATTATTTTTGTCCTTCCTTTAAAAATCAGCTCAGGTTGAACATTGGGGAATTTGAAACCTACTTATCCAGTATACCTACATGTTATGTTAAGAGGGGACTTATTTCCGTTTAGGAATGAACAACTGGGACAGATTTCTATCCCTTTCTACACTCTAGTCACTCTCAGTCTTTGAGTCTCTTGTTAAACATCAAAGAATCTTCAGTGGAAAAAGCGTTGGTGTGGAAATTGGGGGCTGGGTGGGCCTTGGGATTGGGTGACAATCACAAAAGTCAGTTCACCCTTGTCTCTTGCATCCATCTTTTAGCAAGCACTTAAACCCAGTTTTTTTTCTGTCCTTCTCAGTACTTCAAAGTCATAGTTTATCAATAGAGCCACCAAGCTAGACATAGTCCAAGAGGTCATCTGGTTCATCTCCGTGCCTTAGGCATAAGCACATCTAAGTAATTCCAGGCAGGTAAAAAGAGACAAAGAGTGCTTTTGCCTTGTACCCCACTCTTCTTGGCTGCAAGACCTCACTTCCCCTGTGTTTCCCCCAAGATCTGTATTCACTATATTGTCTTAATATGAGAAAGGACCTATTTTTGCAAAATTCTTTTATTTTCCTGCTAAATTTAGAATGATCCCACTGATTCCATGCACCGTCACAGCTGGCAAAACCACTACAGTAAATTAAAGAAAAAAAAACATGTGAAGAGCATATGCAGAGTGGAACACTTTAGGTTGGGTGTGTATTTTTTTTTTAATGGTCCCCCTATAATTTCTGACCTCAGTGGCTTGGTAATAATCTAATGTGGGATATTCCATGACTCTTTGGGTGGATCCTCCAAATGGAGATTTACTTTATCAGCAGGGGGTTGTTGAGTGACATTCCCAGAGAGACTGCCTTTTCCTCCTCCTTTTTCCACCTCAAGCAAAGAATCCAAATCCTACAATTCAGAAGGAAATTGTCCACGGAGCAAGACAGATCTATCGTGCAATTATTTTTAGACATCCTTGCTAGTGCAACAGTTCTAAATCTGATTGCCCTGTTTACTGTTGTGTTTGTAAAAAAAAGAATACGTGATCACTGAGTTCTGTCGTGTTCTACAGCCGAACGCCATCATTGTTTTGTTTTGCTTTTTTTTTTTTTTTTTAACACGGCCAAGGAAGAATTCACAGACTAAAAAGCTGACTCTTCCTTACATGGCTTAGCCTGTCAAGGTTGTGGGGGGCATGGGCAGAAGGCCAGCGGGGGCAGGGGGAGGAATGCTGTGTTTGCCCTCTTTGTAAGGACTTAGTACTTTTTCAATAAAATTAAATTTAATTTGTGGCTACACTTCAAGGGAGATGGTTTGATGGTAAGCGTAGAGGAGTCCCAGCTCTGGATTTAGAGAAGTCGTGTGGCTGAATCCCTTAGCGTCACTTTCATGTGGTCCGGTGAGCCATTCTCAGAAACCGCAAACATTTTTGAAGATACTGAAGTGGAGACAGTCACAATTCTTTCCTACCTTTTTTTTTTTCTTCTTCTTTCATTCTTTTTTTTTTCTCTTTTTATATTAATCCTTCATGTTTTAACAAGTCCTGAAGTTAATTCTGCTTACACTTTTTTCCTGTCAAATTGGAAGTCTTTTCCTTCTGTTTGAGGAAAGTAATAAGTTCTCTGTAGTTCCCTCCTCATGTCAATCAAAGAGGTGAATGTCCACACGTGACATATCCAAGTATCAACTTCTTTTTTAATTTTTTTTAACTAAGCAAGATTTAGATATTTGATTTGAAGAAAGTTGTTGCTTCTTAACATATAAAGTAAACCATGTATCCATCTCTTCCTATTCTTTTTGTCCTTCTTAGTAAAGTAAAAGGTCACTTTCAGCTTGCACCACATCCTTGTTCCAGCCGAGGCCTAGCAACCTGGGTTTCCTCTTTCCTAGAAAAGCCACACTTTTCCAGGTGTGGTAAGTGGTAAGTCAATGATTAGAAGTCTGTACCGAAGAAACTTCTTTGACCCGATCATTTTTCAGTGAGCATTATCGCCCGATGTGATGGTATAGCCCTGCCTCACTTTATCCATAGTAAACCTTTTGGAATGAACAAATTTATAAAAATGACATATGTATGTGTATGTTAGTGGTTTCTTTTTCTTTTTCTTCTTCTTCTTTTTTTTTTTTTTTTTTTTTTGGTCAAAATGCTTATAAGACCTAAAAAGATTTTGGCTATCATCAGAAAGAAGGGAAGTATGAGAAACTGTCACAGTCTAGAGAAACCTAGGGAGGTAAGATGACTAAATGTAAGGGGGTCTCCTAGATGGGATCCTGGAACAGGAAAAGGACATTGGATTTTGGTACTAGCATATCAGTATTGGTTTCTTAGTTGTGACAAACGTACTGCATGAGTATAACAATAAGGAAGTTGTTAACTGTGGGGAAAATGGTGTGAGGGATAGGGGAACTGTACCATCTTAACTACCTTTCTGCAAATCTAAAACTATTACAAGACATTTATGAAAAAATAAAACAGAAATATGTGCTGATTTCTCTATAGAACTCTTACCAGTTCTGACGACTGAAATAGGAGCCAGAGCGACTTTTCCTTTTATAAGCAAAGTTTGTAAAGGAAACAGACTTTCCTTTTACAAAGAAAAAGGACCTTCCCAGTTGCTCTGCAGTATAATGTAGGTCCTATCCAGTCTGACACCTGGCATGAGGAGGGTTTCCGATGCCTTGTGTGGTTTGACAGGTTGGAGCAGTTATTTTCCAAGAACAGCTTTGCATTTTAAAGAACTTTTGCCAAGATTCCTCACCTTGCCTTTGGGTCATTGGGTCGGTGTTGTTTGCTGAAGCATGCAGGAGTGCCCTTCCCTTCTAGAATAATTAATAATTCACATCATTATTTGGGGGGTTAAACACTCATTTAAAAAGAACTTGTTTTGGAATGGCATTTTTCATTTGGCTGTATAGTGACAAGATGAAAACAAAGCATTTTCTCCCAAAGCAGTGACAAGAAATGCAGAGCTTGTCAGTAGTGACATGATCCGTCCCCAGCTGCTCGCTCTTCAGTAGACTCCTATGGAATGAGTAATTGGTCTCAATCAGTTCTCAGCAGGAAATACCCACCTCATGGTAAATATCACCACAATCGGTACTAATTAGCTCTGTTGTCACCTGTCACAACGGTAGGCTAAGAGCTGAGACGGGTGATCAGTCTGTACACGGCAGCACAAGTCCAGCTGGAGAGGGGTTGCAGAGTCAACGCCAAGGCCATCGTAGTGGGCAGGGAGGCCAAAGTCCCTCTCTGCCGTGTGGACATGAATGAAGTTCAGCCAGTGATTACAAGTCCCACAGTGTGGAGTCCTAGGCATGGCACTCCAGGGGGCGCTTGGGCGTCTCAAAGAGAAAATGCACCCGTCATTCAACGGAGGCAGGTTTTCATGGCATTTTGTCTTCTAAATCAGCCAGGCTCTTGTTCAAATCTGGGCTTTGCCACCTAGTATTCATTTGATCCAAGTCAGTGGTTTTATTTGCCCACTCCTGGGTTTCCTAATCTGGAACAATGAAGGCAAAACTATTCACCCTGTGGGACTGAAATAGCAATATCTATGTCTCTGTCTGTCTATGTCTCTGTCTTTCTAATTTAGAAAGATGTAAATACTGCTATTCACCACAGGTCTGGTGCTCAGTGGGTGCTCAAAAATTTTGGAATTCCCCCCACTAAGCAAATAACCATGTAACGTAATGTCACAATGCTAATGTTCATTATCCCCTTTAACAATAAACAGGAAAACATTCAGATGTTCAGGGTCAGCATGAAGAATGATGCTGAAGGGAATTTGGGGACCAAACCTTTACTGCCCTTTTTACTGATCCTTTTTTAAGAGCTCAGTCACTCAGGAAGGGAGAGGAAGCAAGGGGAAATGTAACAACTAGCCAATAAAATTACAGGGAATTAAGCAATGGCTTGTAGCAGAGGAACGTTTATTGGATCACGTGTGTCCCTGTTGGGCAGGTTGTGACCAAAGCACACGACACGTGAAGGAAACATCCCAGGGATGATCTACATTAATGCAAAAAGAAATACATCTCACTGGGACTTTGGGTCCTATTCTACTAATTCATTGTTTTAGAATTGGGTTCTCCAAATTTCTCGATGATAATTCAATAAGACCCCGGGTGCTGGTTAAATTCACAGACCGCTGGGCCTCTTTGAAATCCTGATTCAGAAGTTCCAGGCTTGCACCCAGGAATAACGTAGAGAATAGAGTTTTTAATCAACGCTCCATGTGCTTCTTATATTCAGATAAGTTTGAGAACCACTGATTTAAAACTGTACTTTTCACTTGACAGCAAATGGGAATTTCCTGTGTAATTTTTAAAAATAGCGATGCCTGGGTCTTACCCACCACCCCCCACGAAATTCTGATTTAATTGGTATGTGATGTGCCTCGAGCATAGGGAATTTTTTAAAGCTCCTTGATAATGCTAAGGTACAGGCAAATCTGGAGCAACTGATTTTGAAAATAGTCAAAGGGGTCCACACACCTACTGAGGTGATACAGGTAAATGACAAATAAGTAATAATTAGGTATAAAGTCACATCACATTTAAGTAGGTTCCCAGCACTGATTCAAGTTGTAAAATATGGCTTTAAAAATCTCATTTCAGAAAACTTTTGGGGAGTAGTCTGCAAATTATCTCATTGCCCTGGAATTTTGTTAGATTCAGAAGTACTTGCGCTAAAGGCACTACCAACTATGGTTTAGAACCTCAAGTCCCCAAATTTCCAGTGCTTGCTCTACAAGTCTGCATATGAATGAGAATGTGATGTGAATCCAATCTTGACTTTCAGTACAATCATCTCTGGGGCTAATATTGCACTGTTTTTCCTCTTCCTTCTCTTCCTCATTATCCAAACTCATTATATGTCCAGATTTGGAATTAACTACCCACAACAGGAATGATAACCGGCCATGAGGATCTGTGAAATGGAAGAGAGAGTGAACGTCTCAGACAGGAAGCAAGGCTTGCAAAAATTGGGATTCCAAAGAGTTAAGCCATGTAGCAAAAGGTGTAGTCACGCTTTCAGGAGACAGTTGTCAACCCAGCTCGTCAAGGCGGGACCAAGTGTTACTATGTGAGTTGTTTAGGAAGGATTTGCTGAGCAAAATGACGACCTTCTCTGTCTGGAAATATTTCTTCAAGTCACAAAGTAATCACTTCTAACTCTAGGTGGGGGCATGCTGTTGATCAGTCTTTAAACTGCATTACTAACTTCCAGTCTTCCTTTTGAGGAAATTCAAATTATTTATTTTAAAAGCCTGTGTTGAAATACACAACATAAAATGTATCAACCTAACAAGAGAAGAGAGGCAAGCGAAATGACCTGTTTGTAGGCAGGGTAAGAACTATCACGCTCCTCTTATGAATTGAGAATTGAGGCTGAGACACCTCATTCCGATTGGGATGGTTGCTAGAAAAAACAAAACAGAACACAAGCAAAAAATGACAAGGGTTATCAAGAATGTGGAGAAACCAGAACCTTTGTGCATTGCTGGTAGGAATGTAAAATGATGTAGTCACTAAAGGAAACAGGACAGTTTTTTTTTTTTTTAAATTAACATATAATGTGTCATTAGCCCCAGGGGTACAGGTCTGTGAATCGCCAGGTTTACACACTTCACAGCGCTCACCATAGCACATACCCTCCCCAGTGTCAGGAAAAAGGACAGTTTTAAAAAATTAAAAACAGAATATGATCCAGCAATTCCACTTACAGGTATCTGCCCAAGATAATTGAAAGCAGGATCCTAAAGAAATATCTGTATGCACCCATATTCATAGTAACATGAGTCACAAGAGCCAAATGGTGGAAGCAAGCCAAATGTCCACTGACAGATGAATAGATAAACAAAATGGGGCATAAAGATACGAGGGAATAGCATTCAGCCTTAAAAAGGAAGGGAATTCTGCGACTTGCTGGGACGCAGATGTAGTACCCCTTGGAGTATTACATGGGTGCCCTAGCCCCATTAGGACATTGTGCTGAGTGAGATAAACCAATCACGAAAGGACAAATACTATATGATTCCACTTACATGAGGTTCCAAGAGTTGCCAGAGTCCTAGAGACAAAGTAGCATGGTGGTTGCTGGGGGGCAGGGCCAGGGGGAGGATGGACGGGAGAATGAGTGTTTCATGGGTATGGAGTTCCAGTTGGGGGAGGTGGAAATGTTCTCAGGTGGATAGTGGCGATTGTTGCACAATGGTGTGAATGCGCTTAGTACCACTGAACTGGACCCTTAAAAATTGTTAGATTGATACATTTTATGTTGCGTATTTCACCGCAGTCTTTTAAAATAAATAATTTGAAAATGCGCAAAACAAAACAAAACGCCCGCATAAGGCTGAGAGGATTCCTACAGCCAGACAGCGTCAGAGCAGGAAGTCCGCTTTAGGACCTTCGAGGATGTCAGCCTTCCTTTCCTCCTCTGTGGTTCTCAGGGAGTGGAAAATGAAGATGTTCTGGGAGAGGTAAGTAGAATTGAACAATTTAGGTGGAGGAAAGAGTGATCATTATAGTCTAGGCAGTTGTCCTGAAGATAAGAAAAAAGGTTGGCGAGCTCCACAAATCAGAAGGCTAATACTTTTAAAAATTGAGATAAAATTGACCCTTTTAAGGTATAGAATTCAGTGTTCTTTAGTATATTCACAACGTTGGGCAACCATTGCCACTCCATAATTCCAGAAAGTTTTTATCACCCCCAAAATAAACCTCATGCCCATCACTAGTCATTCTCCATTATCCCCCTGACCTCCACCTTAAGCAACTACCAATCTGCTTTCTGCCCCTATGGATATGCCTCTTCTGGACACTTCATATAAATGGAGTCATACATTATGACTCCTTTTGTGACTTAGCATAATGTTTTCAAGTTTCATCTCTGTCATAGCATGTGTCAGTACGGTGTTTCTTTTTCTTTATGAATTACTATTCCATGGTATGTCTTTACCACGTTTTGTTTATTCCCCAGGTGGTGGATATTTGTTTGTTTGTTTGTTTTTCCACTGTTTGGTTTTAATGAATAATGCTGCTGTGAAGGTTCGTGTACAAGTTTCTGTGTTGTCATGTGTTTTCCATTATCTTGGGTGTATATCTAGGAGCAGAATTGCTGGCTCATACATTAGCTGCATGTTTAACTTGTTCAGGAACTGCTAGACTGTTGTCTCGAGTGGCTGCCTTATGTCACGTTTCTACTGGCATCACAGGAGTGTTGCCATTTCTCCATATCCTCACTAACACTTGGCATTTGCCCCTTTTTTGCCCCCCCTTCAGCTTTATTGAGGTATAATTGACATGCAGACATTTTTAAATCCTTGCCATCCTCCTGGGTAAGAAGTGGCATCTCCTTGTGGTTTGAGCTTTTGTCTTCTCAGCACCCAGGCCAGGTCTGTCTCTTGCTACACAGGAGCAGCTCACTATGGAAAGATACGAAAATTCTCAATGACTATAGGAAAGAGGATCATCGTGAGTGGTTTCTAATCTTTAAGAAATTGCATTTTTTTTTAAAGATTGTATCCATTTATTTGACAGAGAGAGAGTGAGCACAAGCAGGGGGAAAGGCAGACAGAGGGAGAGGGAGAAGCAGACTCTCTGCTGAGCAGGGAGCCCGTTGCAGGGCTCGATGACCTCAACCAAAGGCAGGCACTTAAACAACTGAGCCATCCAGGTGCCCTGGGGAATCAGATTTTAGAATGAGCTGCTTTTCATTTTTTGAATACAAACCGAGTCAAGAGATTGCAAGCAAGCTCCCTGCATCTTGGGTCCTGGGCACTCCATGACTAATGGGGAGATAACTTTCAGTAGATGGTCACTCTCAGAGTTTAGAAGAATGACATGTACGCCTTGGGATAGAGACTTAGGCAGAAGAAAAGGGAGCTCTGAAAGAAAAAAAGACCCTTTCCTCCCCCTCAATTAAAGTGAAGTGCCCGACTCACGACTCACGCCTTGGCTTCGCCACCGACACACCTTCCACACTGTCAGCTGCCTGGCGCTGTGGGATTGCCTGTAAGAGGGGTTTTCGGCAGCAGTGTTCTCCTATTACACGTGTTTCCATTAACAAAAGAAATATCTTTGTGGGTTTTGTAGGTACTTGCAGGAGTCTATTCTAGCTCCCTAGTAGCCAGAAGCATCTGATCTGTCTGCCTCACAGCCCTCCGACAGTTAAGCATTTGCTTTTAGGCAAATAAAATGTCAGCCACCATTAAACAGCATATGGCAACAATATGGCCATTCTCTCTGGGGACCAACCTCTCCCCAGAAGAGATGGTACTTGAAATAGTAGATGCTTTTGAATGCAGGACCCCTCTCCCTCCCACCCGGGCACGGTGGCTGGGGAGTGGGCAGAGCGCCACACACAAAAGGACTCGGGCAACCATATCAAATGTGAACAGAAGGGGCAAGCTGCCCAGCCAGCAGTGACCAAAGGCTGTTTGCTGTGGGCATCTGGGGCTGTGGTTAAGGGGAAGTACCGTCCCGACACTGGCCAGGATTAGCTCTCTAAAATAGAAAACAGCCCCCACAGCCACAGGAAGAGGGGTGGGGGCCGGCTGCAGTTGAATGTGATGGGGCTGCCTCGAGCAGAGGGAGCCCTTGAAAGCGGAGTCTTCACCCATCTCATCTCCGAATTCACCCTGTGGATGGGGTGAATGGGGTGAAAACTGCCTTTTGTTGAAATAGAAGAGGAGCACGTGGGACCCGTCTAGTGGGTCAGCTCGTGTGCAAGTGGACATGTGGACCGGAAACTGTCAACAGAGATGCCCCATGCTCCGAACAGAGTCCCCAGACCTTGCTTGTCCTGATAGGCTAGAACTTAGAATATGCAGATAATCAAAGTGCGAAGTGCTGTGCCAGTCCTTTTGGGAACGCTGGCTCCTCACATGGTGGTGTCCCTGTGTGACTGGTGTTAGAGTAGAGCCGCTCAGACTCACTTGTTTTACATCAGGCTTTTTCTGTATTAGTTCATATTTCTGGGCCAGCTCTGTGAACTCACTAGCCTCGGGAAAACCTCTACCTGTAGTGCCGGAAAAATTTACACTGAGTAGACATTAACACTGTCCAGAAATTCTCATCAGCTATCTGATTATTCTTCCACTTGTGTAAATGACTTGGTTGGAGAGTTTTGAGGCCATACCTTATTTCTCAAACTCAATCTAAGGTTCTGACATTTTAAAGAAGAAAATGAAATAAGGAAAAATTTAAAACTCCAGAAATATCTCTAGAGGTCTATATTGTTAAGGAACTAAGAATGACAAGGTAGGGAAGCTTCTTGTTTCCAGTTAATTTTGCTTGTCTAAGTTGTATTAATCATATAATTTAATAATGCTTTATTATGACCCCGAATAACTGAATTGGCTACAAAATTTAAAATGCCTAGGAAAATGATGAAGTTTTCAAAATAACATTAAGATTATTATTAATGTTTTTTCATAGACTGTGTCTTCAGAAGATGTACTATGCAAACGAGAACAACAAGAAACACTGCACATTTTAGTAGCATTAATCAGTTTTTCTCGAATGTTCTTTTTACTCTTTACCAAATCATTATAACTGACAGGGTAATATCCTCCTTTGCTCCTTATGCTAACAGTCAATAAATTCCAAAACAATTGGCAACAACTAGGTCAGTAGCTGTATGAGCCGTAAGAGGTTGCCGGGGTTTCTCTAAGATTTTCCTCCTAGGGGCTGATGCCAACTTTCCAAATTAGAAGAAATTCTCCGTTAATTGGGGGACTGTTCCCATGTGACCAAGGGAACCTAAACATTTGGATGAAAAGTAAAAACTTCAGTCCATCAACCAGATGTTTGCCACCATTATATCAAACCTCAGGGTACTTAAAAACATCTCAAGAAATGACTACATTTTAAACTTTACATCTAGGTAATTGAGATCCTCCTGCCTTCCTATGTCCATATGAATGACAGCATGTCAAATTAGGCCCACCTTGGAGATGTCTTGAGCCTTTCTATTCTAGAATACATAGAATACATATGACACTTAATGTACAAAGCTTAAAATATAAGCAAAATTGATAATCACATAACTACTCCTCCATTGCTAATTTTCCAAATAGAAAATGCAAAATAAGTGTATCTACTCTTTGTCCTCATGTTTGGGTTTGCAGCAAAACAAGTGGACTTTGGTGGTAGAACTCTGGGCTCTAAGATACCGTGACTCTTTTTTAGCATGAACTTGACTTTTTATCAAATGCAAATAGAACTCTGAATTCTCGATTGCATGCATTTGTCACACTTAAAGCTCTTTGAAATGGTTTCATTAGTACTTGCTGGGCACTACGTGTTTGATGAATAATGAACAAATAATGAAAAAGTAGGAATCAGACAGTGTTCTCCCTTTGTGGAATTGGATTCTAGGTGATTGACAACTGTGTGTTTCAGTTTCATAGCAGTAACTCCACTGTTTATTTTTTTCTAGTTTAGTCTCTTAACAAACTGTGCAAGGTTTGGAGTGGCATTTGCTGAGATTTAACTAAAACACAGAAGCAATCAAGTGGTTGAATTCTGGATTTTTCAAATTTAATGACATTCCTTTATCCATATTGATTGGAGCTTTGGTAAATTCAATTGTTGGTACCACCTGGGTAATTTTAAGTCTCTCTAAAGCTTTAAAGAAAATGTTTCCCACATAGCTCAAGCAACATAAGAATTTCATCAGTTGAAAACTAAGAATCGCTTCTGTGGGATGTGTAAAACAAGAAGCTGACCGGCATTATTTTCTTTTTCTTTAATTCAGTATCATTATTGAGAGTTATTCTTGAACTTTATGAAAACCAGATTGGGGCACAAGCATGTTCTCCATCTAATCGTGTTCAAGGAATTGGAACTGAAAATCATTCAAACTAGGAAAACACAACATTGAAAAAAGAGTCTGCATTCTTTCTTCTACCTCAGCGTGTCTGAGGCTCTTTCTGACAAGGAAGACTTGGGCTAAGAGTAGATCCGATCTTTTTAGAAGTGGACGTTTAGCTTCCTAGTCAGGAAGAGATCATAAGTTTTTTTTTTCAGTCACGTTTTTACTTTGCTGGCCTATCACTTACAACCTTTGATCCTCTCACATTTTTCCTCAGAAAGCTGTGATTAATCACAATCGCCCACGGGAGGAAAAAATCCAGATAGCGCCTGCCATTCAAGGCTCTCTTTTGTCTGGCCCAGGTGACTTTCCCCTCGAGCCACATTCCCTACGACCCGCCTCTTCCTTGCAAGCTCCTTCCCATCAAAACCAGACCACTGGTTTGGGCTGTTCAGCCTCCAGTCTTTCATCCTATTACCCCATCTCTCAGGGATGCCTATTTTCTTCTCCTCTCCACTTGCTGAGTGTTCCGTAGCTACTTCAAGGCGTGAAACATTCCATTCACAAGGTCTTGCTAACCATCCGCCCTTTCCACTCTCCCCTTTGCTCTCCTTCCCTCGCTAAACCTAATCTTTCCCACCACCCCAGTCACACACACACATGTACACGCGCACGTGCTACTATGATGATTTAGTCATGGAGGGCATCACCTTCAAGATTGCTCTTTGTTCAAATGCACAAAGGATGTCAAACAAGGGACAAGTGAAGACAGCGACCCACCTTACTCTCCACTCACCCAGGCATGCACCCCGCCACATGACTATGTCTATGCCGAGAGGCGTCTTTCTCTATCTCTTAGGAAGGCTTAGACTAGCAGCATATGCAGCTCTGGTCACCGGCATGGGAGCTTTTTAGTTTCCTTTATCACAGCACAAGTTTGTTGAGCACAGTGACTCCCTTTGTATTCCCATCATGCCTGGCACAATGCTTTTCTCACATGTAAGGTTATTGAAAGGATAAAATGTATTTTTTTAATTGCTTCCATATACAAACACAAACATGGAAGCACTGTGGGAATCAAAATGGACTTTTTTGCGACTGTGGAATGGCCAACTTATCGGATTTTAAGTGCATCATGGTTCTAAGTAATTTCCTCTAAAACATAGTGCCCAGTAGTCTTTTGTGGAATTTCAGAAACCACATTCATGACGCTCTGACAGACCCTGGTAGAGTTGGACTGAAATCCACTTCTAACTGTTTGTTAAAATAGGCAAAGAATAACATTAAGAATTGTCTGAAGTGGGTAGGATCAAGGTCAGGAGAATGCCCATGGGAGGTGAGGGAATTTGGGGAGGAACCAGTTGGAGCAGTCTGAGGTCAGTATACTTCCTAGAAGTCTACATTAAGATGAAGACACAAAGCCTAAAAAAGCACCATGTCTTAAGGTCGTTGAAACTTTGCCAACACTGTATATAGTACAGCTCGATGTGGCCATGCCCTCAAAGTAAAGAATTGCTTTGTAAAGACTTTTCATGGAGAATTAATATTACTTCTGACGCAGTTGTGTTGATAAAATGGGAAATGTCCACAAACCACGCTTTAGATACCACAAGACAATGATGCACACAAGATAGGTTTTATGCCTATTTGAAGACATGGCCAGGATGTCATTTTTCAAGTTTGGTAACCATTGACCAACACCTCAAGGGAAGAGTCTGTGTCCAGGCACAAAATAGTCTACTAACTATGCATTTAACAATCGCTTTATGTTTTCCAGGATGTGTTGAGTTGATGTGATGAGCTGTTTTCTTTTCAGGAAGAAACAAGCCTTCTCCACCCATTTCACGGTACATGTTTCTCCCCTTTCTCCTCTCAGTCCTCTGTGATGTCCGTGTGCTTCGCTCGTTTCCATCCCAACTTGGTGGTTGGTGGGACTTACTCGGGCCAGATTGTCCTGTGGGATAATCGCAGTCATCGAAGGACACCAGTGCAGAGGACACCCTTGTCAGCTGCTGCACACACAGTAAGTCAGATTTTGTCATTTCCCTGTCAGCCACCCCAAGCCCTGAAAGGGGATAACTGACAGAAGTACGCCCGTGGTCAGTAACTCCAAGTTAGAAGCGTGTAATTTGTAATAAATGTGTCCTGACTAACTGAAATAAAGCCAAGTGAAAAGGAGGTGAAGGAAGCACTGGGTGTAGAGAAATCTCTTAATGATCTACAAGTTTTAGCACAGAGAAGGGATCTCTCTGGATGTACCAAAGACCATTGGTGTGGTGGGGATGGATTAAAACTACAAAAGGACACAGGGAGAAACTTTGGAAGAGGCATCTGTGAAATTGTTATGAAGAAACTCTTTGCATTGACATTGTAATGTGGAAACTCGTATTTTCAAATGGGTGATGAAGAGTAAGCATTTCATGTCTAGGGATGGTATATGGACTTTTGCCAACAGTCCTTTTCCATTTGTGATTTGAGGGAGTGCTATGACTTTAAATTCTGGAATGCATGGTTGTAAGTCTCAACAGTAAAGTCTACAGTGACAATATAATCCCACGGGTTAAAAGTCAACATCTCAAAACCATTACCCACAATTTAGCAGAAGAGGTTCAGTATAGTGTTCATAAGACAACTACTCTGTCATTTCCTTTAAGAGAATGACAGGTGTGTTTAGCAGTTGTTAGGAGGAATGAGAAGACAGGCATGTCTCCATCAATCCTTGCTACCTTGACATTCAGAGTAACTGATGTTCTTTCTCTGAAGTGCCCAAATTATGCCCAAGGATACAGCTCTACTATTGTTTCAATTTCCTTAATGTGGTTGCCTCATTTGTTCCATCTGCTGGCCTCAAAACCATTCTAGCTTTAAAAAAGGACTGCTAGCTGCTTCAGCTAAGACCATGAAGAGGAAAATTCTTCCACCCTTGTAAGATTGACAATGGGAAATGACAAATACCAAGTCAGCCTTAATTCTGATTGACTTGGGCCTAAGACACATGCAGGTGAAACTAGTTCTTGAGAATCTTGGAAAATTGCTCTTGCCTACCCCATTTCTGCAAACTAATAACAGAAAATTGTGACCCAGGAGAAGATGGCTTGATGCAGGTGTTTGCTCAAGTCCTGTGAAAGCACTTCTTGGCTGGATGTGGATATCTGGTGGGTTTCTGAGCATATCTTGTGAAATTTCAAAAATTATAAATCCAAACGTTAGAGCAATAAGTTTCAGGGGGAAATCCAAATCCAAGAGCTCTTCCAAAGAGTCAAGCTCTCTTTGTCAAGTAACTTAGGATATGAGCATCACAACTAAAATACCATTATTATCAAATAGTAGCCTGTTTCTGTTCGAAAATAAAATACTTTTTCCCCCCTCTTTTGCTGCGTTTTGTTGAGTCCATAGCTAAAAGGGCACAGTTAATTTTGTGACTCCCTTTCAACTTCCACTAATGCCTGGCTGATTGGTACCAGGATCAAAAGTGGTTAAGGAAAAAGAGGCCTGCCACAGATTACTAATTTCCTTTCACACCCACCACACATATGCATTTGGGACAACAGGAAATCCTAATTAAAGCAAAAGCCCTTCTGCCACACAGTAAGTTTATTCCTTAAATAAATAAAAACAATCTGGCATGTATACTGGAAAAATGAGCTGTAGCTTTGCTTTTTTCTTTCCATTAAGTAGAGTTGTGGATGCCCGTGTGTGTGTGTGTGTGTGTGTGTGTGTGTGTGTGTGTGTAGGCTTTCCCACGTGTCTGCTTCTGTTCTGGTTTCTTTACATCTCTCTCTTTTCTTTTAAGCCGAGTTTTATTACTCATGAAAGCACAGGCCAGTAGTACTGATTAAAGGCAGGGAGGGGTTACCACGCACATTCTTTCTCTAGGCAGTTGGCTCTACACATTCTTCTAGATGCTTTCCTTATCCTCCTACAACCACCCTTAGGAGTCCCAATCCACTAGAATTTTGGTGCTTTGTGTTGATGCCTGGTGGTTAACAAAGAAACCCCATTGGACTCTTGCTGAAACTCACTAGGTGGATTGTAGGTTCACAACAGCATTTGGACCATGCTTTCCCATGCTTCGGTGAGACTGTCCGCTGCTTTTAGGTGAGGATTTGTTTCATCCATTCTCCCACTGGATTTCCACACAGAGCTTTGAATGCATGTGGCTGGGGCCTTGAGTTTCATTGCTCACTGCTACACGTTCCACACATGCCAGAAGCTTGGAAAAAACCACTGTGCACAGTCCCACAACTGGTCAGTCCTCTTGAAACTTAGAGACCTGATCAGGAAAGCAGTGAGCTTCAGATCCTTGTTGTACTCACCACTGGCCATAGCCACCAAGGGCGATTGAAAGTTTCTGTAGGAAAGTGCCGTGAACGAGACTTAGGGATTCAGTTTTTTCAGTTTTTTACCCGTCCATTGGCACAGGTAAAAGAGGTGATGCGATTGCCAATAAAACCAATGGCATCTTAGCATACATCAGTACGGTGGACTTTTGATCACGCAAGAAGTGAAAATTCAACATTTCCTAGATTTCTGTATTCTGTTGGTCAGAATATAGGTCAACAGCAGTGTTTCATTCTCAGAACTTGGCTGTAAGAGTTGCTCAGACAAAACGTAACGTGCTCAAAAGGGAATGACCAGTATCAGGAGGGTATTGAAAACCGGAAAGCCAAGTACTCGAGACCCATTGAAGAAATTGGCGAGGATTAGTCTGAGGAAGACAGGACTTGGGGAGAGGGGTATATAACAGCAACCTATAAAGATTGTTTGGACTTGATGTGTACGGTCCCAGAGATCACTGTACTAAATACAAGCCTCTCCTCGAGCTTTCTTTATCCCCAGTGGTGGAAGGAAAAACTCCCCAGGCATTGGCACAAAAGCTGACTACCCTTAAGAAAGGTGTTTCTGCGGAGTTTGGACCACCTCTTGGTGGAGACGGATGAGTAGCTGCTCCAGATGATGATTACAGTTCCCTCTGACCAGGAGTTTATACGATAATAATAGTTTGGGAACCATCCTTTATATGATATCAACTTTCCGATATTAAAGATTGTTTCATTGTCATTGTGGCTAGGTACTACGGACAGTAACTCATCAAGAGTAAGACTTTGACTGTCAACTATTTGCACACAGAGGCCCCAGCTAAGCTGTGGCTTGGCCCAGGATGGCTAAGCTGCCTGAAATCTGACCCACAGGACTGCTAGGTTCTGCTTCTGCTAACCTTCCATTTAGCATTTAATGTGCAGCTGCAAATGATTTTAGCTTACCATTTAGGATTCTACAGAGTAGGGTAACCTCCCAGAGCTATGACGGGAGGTTGGAGCATCTTGCTTACAATTCCCAGGATGTATCCATGACCTTCCTCAAGGCCCCGGCCAAATTGAAGCCTCCGTAGTAGCCCAACTGATGTTTTGAAAAATAAATCTATCATTACCCTAGATCTTGCAGCAACAGAAATGAGCCTAATTTTCTCTCTTCAGGTGCGTGATGCCAGTAAGCCCCACTACCCATATCTCTCCCTCAAATTAAAAAGGCTGATGAATTTTAACCACTTTTTTTTAAGAAATGTGAACGAATATTTGGCCTTGTGACTATAATGCAGCACCCTCCAAATTTAGTGACACATACTCATTCCAAAAGTCAGTAGTTGGACTCTTTTGAAAGCTGCCTTTTCTCATCACTCACAGTGAGCTTAGCAGCCGAGCTCTGTGTGGCTTCGGCCCCATCAATCATCATTTGCGGCAGCTTCCTTCAGCTCCGGCGGACTGCCTCTGACGGAGCAAGGTGAAGCTGGGTAAGTGTTTCCACTACGAGGCGTTGCTGCCAGAGCTTTTAGAAAGCGATCAGGTTCGAATCAAAAGTGGCAAATGACCTGAGGCTTGTGTTACTGTAGGATTATGTCAGTCTTTAATCCTCATTTTAGAGAAATGCGTTTG
Organism: Mustela putorius furo; assembly: GCF_011764305.1. NCBI lineage: Eukaryota > Metazoa > Chordata > Mammalia > Carnivora > Mustelidae > Mustela > Mustela putorius. Next base: position 38,767,772 of record NW_025421998.1, read on the forward strand.
ACACGCCAATGGAAGCATTTCCTCCTGGATCGTCTGACTGCCCCCATGTTTACATTTTCGCAGCATCCCGTGTACTGTGTAAATGTTGTGGGGACCCAGAATGCTCATAACCTCATCACCGTCTCTACTGATGGCAAAATGTGCTCCTGGAGCTTGGACATGCTCTCGACGCCGCAGGTGGGTTTGTTTTCCCCTACACAGAGGAGCATCCTGGTTAAAAGAGATACTTGCCTAATGGAACATAGTTCCTAAAAGCCAAACCCTCACATCCTATAGGAGCTAAAACCAATGGATGCACTTGAAAGAGTGAGGCCTGCTTTCAGCAGTCTCCTCCTGAAGCCAAAACCCATTTCCTTTACCGCAAATCATGTAATTATTATAATACGTTAATCCTTAGGTCAGTTTCAAGTGAAAATGAAATAATCCATTTTAAAGCATAGTAATTATAGAAGTTGCCTGTGGTATGAATCCTACTTACCCTACAGCATGGTTAAACAAATGCACACGAAGTCGGAGCCCCACAGATTCAATCCCCTGTGGGCCCTTGCCCTGGAGGAAAGGTGTCCCCACAAAACAGAAATCCAAGCCCTCGCTTGCATCTGTAGCCTAGACGACCGCCTGCATGCATGAAGAATCTGTCCAACCATCTGTTTTCTCCTCTGGAATGTTGGTTATGATGGCTCCTGCTATTCTTTGCTCAACAAATGAGAAGTTGAAAAGGCAGAAGTTCCAAAATTTCCAAACCACTACTGATTACACTAATGGAAACCAAACAAAGAAGCAGAGGGGAAGAGACCCTGGGGGGAGGCATCTAACACGACTTGCAGAGTACGTGTGCATACGGGCTGCGTATGAGCACACATGAGCACACGCGGAGACATGTTCTGTCCTTATTTCTTGGTGGGGAGAAGAGCGTTTCATTGCCCTCCAACTAAAAACGCAGGGAGGGGTTTAGTGTTAGAGACCGTGACAAAAATGTGAGGTAATGTCAAGAAAATTACAAAGATATGTAGGCGATAATTCTCAGTGTTAACATTCTGTTCCATTTCCCGGAATAATGAACCTAGAATGTCTGGCTCATGATGTTAGAAGACACTAGAGTTTCAAGACACGCAAGGAAATGTGAAACCGTAAAGAACCTCCCATAAGTCTAAGAAAATACAGATGTAGAGAATATTAAGACTAAGTAGATTCTTTTTTATAATTTTGGGTCGGGGAGGGGTTGGTGGGGAAGAGCCAATACGCTCCTAACTATCAAAGTTCAATTTCTTTGGTCTTTATCATCATACAAGTCGGGAGTTGTGTGTGGCTATTCTATAACTTTGTCTTAAAATTCTCAGCAATATGTTGTTTGTCTTTAAAAGCGTGGAGATTACAAAAAGATATAAGCATGAACCCTCTAATTAGGAATTTGTAATTGCCCATTTGGCTGATTAAGCATGTATTAGTTTAAGTTAAAACCAATCGTACAGGGGCCACAAGACGGTTTTTATTAGTTTTAGTGCGCCCCACACTCTGGTCCTTGTGCAGAGATGTCCAAGGGTGGCAGGCAGACCCCGGAGCATTCAGCAGTCACCCTGGTCCCTCTCTATCCTTTTTTTTTTTTTTTTTAAGATTTTATTCATTTATTTGACAGAGAGAAAGATCACAAGTAGGCAGAGAGGCAGGCGGGGGTGGGGGGTGGAAGCAGTCTCCCTGCTGAGCAGAGAGCCCGATGTGGGGCTCGATCCCAGGACCCTGAGATCATGACCTGAGCCAAAGGCAGAGGCTTTAACCCACTGAGCCACCCAGGCGCCCCAGGTCCCTCTCTATTCTTTTTTTTTTTTTTTTAAAGATTTTCATTTATTTATTTGACAGAGAGAGACCACAAGCAGGCAGAGAGGCAGGCAGAGAGAGAGAGGAGGAAGCAGGCTCCCCGCTGAGCAGAGAGCCCGATGTGGGGCTCGATCCCAGGACCCTGAGATCATGACCTGAGCCGAAGGCAGCGGCGTAACCCACTGAGCCACCCAGGCGCCCCGGTCCCTCTCTATTCTAAGAAGGTGATCGAGAGACTGTACCTTTCCTGCTGCTGATCTGAGTGACGGAGAAACCCATGGGATGGTCCGGTTTTCTGTACCACTGTAGGGTCCCCTCACAGATGCATGCACCATATGTGCCGCTCTCGTGTACTGGGAGCATGTCATACGACCGTATGCACTGAGCTACCCAGATCCTTAGCACACGCAGCTGATTTCTGGACTCCTCAGCCCAGAGGACCTGGCTTACTGGTTTGCGTGAGAAGACTAACCTCCCTAGCAACTATAACAACAAGATCCCCTACCATGATTTTTTTTTTTTTTTCAATTGCTTCAGGTACACAAAGTAGGCTGTTTGATGTAAATAGCCAGAAATATTTAGGGATGTTCGTTACACTTAATTAGTCTTCCCTGTCATTAAACTTAATTCAGCAGAAGGTCTCTTAAAATACACTTTGATTCCCAATTTTGAGAATAATCTGAGATAAAATACTTCCATTTGCTATTTTAAAGACTTAGTTCAGCCTATACACCCAACGACTGCCCTTCGCTAAATCACGTCCCCGTTGAAATCTGGTTTTTCTGACTTGAGTGACAACTTTCTGGTTTGCGTCCACAGAGGACATGGAGTGCTGCTTTGACAAATGTGCTTAGTACCTCTGATATTAATACACGTGTATTCTCACGAACAGCTGATTTAGAAAATGTTTGTAAATACAAGGGTATTGTGTGTTTTATTAAAGCCTGGGGCTGACAAGTGTAACCATTACAGTATTATCTTTAGTTTCTGCACCATTAGTTGTGAAATTCTCACCTGTCATCTCTGCCTGACTTAAGAAGCAGCAGCCCACACTGATGAGATCCAGCCGGCCTGAAACCAGAGATACACAGAAGCAGGAATGTCAGGGGCAGCAAAGCGTGGTTTCTGGCACAGCCGGGGTCTTTTGTAACGCTGTGTGAAAAGCAAACAGACGATTGAGCCAAATGATTTTTCCTTGCTATCTTTGGCATGGCGAGGAGTTGACAGAGGGAACGTAACCACGCCGTGTTTTGGTAGGAGAGCATGGAGCTGGTGTACAATAAGTCCAAGCCTGTGGCTGTTACCGGAATGGCTTTCCCGACGGGAGACGTCAATAACTTCGTGGTTGGCAGTGAGGAGGGCACAGTCTACACGGCCTGTCGTCATGGAAGGTGATTTTGTGTTTTCTTACCGATGATGTGTTTCTCACTCCCGAGAGTCTGTTAGCAGATTCTGGATTAGAACCACCTTGCGTTATGAGAAAATCCTAACTGAAGGCATACAGGTCACATGTCGAGCTCCCATTACTTCAGAGCATCCGTCTGCTCTGATCGTTAGCCGTTGTACGCCTGGGATGGCTCACACTGCCTTGAGGAGAAAAGCCGAAGCTTCTTAGCATAGCATATAAGACCCTTGACTACCTGTTCCTTCCAAGCCTCAGCCTTCAGGCTCCAGCCATGCACCCATGGGGGATAACAATCCCCAAACGTGGCTTACTGCCCCCCACCTCCGTGAGTTCCCACCCTGTTTCTTCTCTTCTCGGCCTCGTTCGTTCCTCCTCAGCCTTTAAGAGCCAGCCCAGAGGTCCTTCCGCATGGAAGCCTCTCCTGACTCCCTTGAGCAGAGAAAGCCCTCCCCTCCTTTATGATTTCATAAATCTGGCCTTCCTTGTTTTTTTCATGTTTCCAAGGAATACTTACCGAGACCCTACCATGTGCCCAACACCGTGACATCATGAGGATGAACTAGGGAACAAAACAGACATGGAGATCATAACCTGGTTGAGGTTGAAAGACAATAAACTGATAAACACAGGAGTATGTGCCTTGAGATGATGCGTACTACAGAGAAAATTTAAGTCTCATAAATGGGATTGGACTACAGACTGAAAGATAGGCTTGCCATTTTATATATTTGTATATATGCTTCTACAATAGTATTTTTTTTAAGATTTTATTTATTTATTTGACAGACAGAGATTACAAGTAGGCAGAGAGAGAGGAGGAAGCAGGCTCCCTGCTGAGCAGAGAGCCCGATGTGGGGCTTGATCCCAGGACCCTGGGATCATGACCTGAGCCGAAGGCAGAGGCTTTAACCCACTGAGCCACCCAGGTGCCCCTACAATAGTATTAATTACAGTTTATTTCAACTATTCACTCATCTGCCATTTTTCTCATACTAAATTCTTTCCATTTCATCACAGATCTTCCTGCCTGGGGCCTGACACATTGTAAGCGAGGAGCTAAAAATCTGTAGGAGGTATCCAAAAATAATAATAATAATAACCCAAATAATGATGACCCAGAAATAGAGAGATGCCTTGGGGGTCTTCCTCCCAATTAGAGGCTGGAATGGTATAAGATACAAGCCACCATGAAGTTTCCAAGTCATAAGAATTCTGCCTCGACTGAGACATTGGTGAATGCCCCTGGAAACCCATCAGGATAACATAGAATCCAATAATTAGAATTATTGTAAAATTGCATGCAAGACTTAATGAGTGGCCTCACCATCTTTTAAAAGGTTCACTGTGTTCACTTTGGTACTTAATTTTCTTCCAGCTTAGGAGTTCTAATTCAATAGATGTTTCATCTCTTATACTCACCCCAGGCTGTTTAGATTTAATGAGAAATCAGAAGTTGCTCCAAGTTTATTTTATACTCCTGTGTTTTTGTGATTTGTAGAAGTAATAAGCAACTGCAGCCCAGTGATGTGATTCTTCTACTCACACAACATGGACTGTGATGTTCCTACTGTCCTACACATAAAAACAAGCAGTATTTCCCCCGCTTACATGATTTAAAGATGAGTAGAAAGAGATGCCTCATAGTTCTATGCCCATAAAACTGGCTAAAGTCATGCATTAAAGTTTTATGAAAGCATAAGAAGACCTGATAAAGTTGTCTATGCAACTTTTTGCAAATGCAAACATTTGCTGCACACCTACTTGGAGCCAGGGCACCACTAGAGCCTGCCAGGCATGCAGACATTGTATAAACCAGCTTCATGCCTTCAAGACAGGGATGATGATGAGCAAGGCCAATGCACACGCTTTTGCAGTACGGGTAGAAGGTCATAAGTGACACAAGAGAGGCACAGAGAGCATAGGGGAACAAATACAGGCCCACAGCATTGTCTACACATTCATTAGAACCCGCAAGGCACATAGGTTCCATTGGCTTAATCCAGGACCTTAATTATCTGTGAAAGCTACAGAACATGTTCACTGAAAACTTTCAGATTTTTTTTCTTTTTTTGTTTCTCTAATGTGAATAATGTTTGACATGGTGAACACTTCTGTTCTATGGCTGTAGTCCTTTTCAAGCCCAATCAGAATTTGCAGTGTGGTTCAAAAGAAGGGTACGTAGGGTGAAAACCACAGATCTTTTCACAACGCCCTTGATTTTGCTTCTGACATTGGCCCATCCTTCTGAAATAGAAAACACAGATCTTGATAAAGTTGTAAAATAGCAGGAATTTGGCTTCATAGCAATTTTAAATGGGTCATGTAGGGATACGGGGGTAGGGGGCAGAGAGGGATTTTTATTTTTCACCTAACATACAGAAGGTGAAAATCCACTTCCATAAATTAAATAAGGTCCTCGTTTTGCACCCTATAAACCCTTTCAGGATGCTGTTAAGGCAAGTGGAGTCTCACCAGGGGCCACTTCAAAGATCAGTTCCTCATGTTCTTTAGAAGAGTTTAAATGGTCACGTGTGGAACTGCTGTTAGCAGTTTCACTGGACATAATTTTTTGAGTGCCTGTTACATGGAGCACTGCAGCGTTTTCTCATGATTTCAAATTTTGCTCAGCACACTGACATTTATTGGTGCTCCAGAAGCCCAGATGTTTTAATAACTTAATTCATTTTACTATCAGGGCCATAATATTTAGATTCCACAAAATCCCTAAGTATTTGTCTCATTTGTAGCCTCATACACATGGGTTTTTAAATGCAGCATTTGGGGCATATTTTTTAGTTGGGTTTGGTTGGGCCACAGACTATCGTGTGATAACAGCGGGCTGGGAATAATCCCAGCTTAGTTACATAAGCAGCGTATGTCCTCGGAGAACTTTCACAATGCGTAAGAGCCAGCCCAGAGGCTGGCTCACTATTTCTCAAATGTTCTTCTTTTGGGGAGAGACGAAAAGGCCTAAGTTTTGTCTCTTTTCCCATGTGGTTTCTTTCAATAAGTATTTATTGAGCACTTACTATAGACCAAACACTTGGCAACAAGAAAAACCAGGCACCAGCCCTTATGGAAGTTACATTCAGTAGACTTGAAAACGTCTCTTCTTTCAGTGAATATCTTAATTTCTAAGGATCACATTTAAGTTATGCATAGCATATTGTGGTGGCAAGAGTTTCTACGAAGTATTATCTTTTGAGATATATCAACTTCATTTAAGAAATTTTCTTGAAAAGATAAATGTAGGTATTCAAGAATGTGAGGATTTTTGTAGCCCATGGGGTTCCCAGAAGGAGTTAAAATGGAATGTGAGCCAAATGTATCATAAGGAGAGTATAGTCCTATTGGGTAAAACATGAAAGCTTCTGAGATTGAAGTATGTGTGTTTTCCATTGATGTGCTCCATCAACAATGATAGGATTTGAGGAACTCCTGAAAAAGGATTAAATTTGTCCCCCAAAAAGACATAATTTGGTATTAAGTTGCAAAGGTTAAAAAAATTATATTGATCCATATTATTTTTTAATCATCAGAAGTGACTAGCATTGTATTTCTCTCAAGATAACTGTGAAAGTGGTTTCATTTTTGGTAGTTTATGGTTGTTCTTCTAAATTACGAGGGAAGTGGTCATGCAGAGACAAGTATGTTGGTTTGTTTGTTTGTTTGTTTGTTTGTTTTTAAAGCAATTGCTGCTCTGCAAAGGTCACTGAAATTCTGCTCCTGTGTGGTCTTCCTGCAGCAAAGCGGGTATTGGGGAGGTCTTCGAAGGTCATCAGGGACCAGTGACTGGAATTAACTGCCACATGGCTGTGGGCCCCATTGACTTTTCACACCTGTTTGTCACGTCATCATTTGACTGGACCGTCAAACTGTGGACCACAAAGGTAAGAATGTCTTACGTTCTCTGGTAATACATAGGCGAAGAGGGCAATTTGACTGTTCACAGCCTGTTGATGAACCCAGTCTGCCTCTTTCTCGGTCCATTTTATTTATTTTTAAATAGATAAGGGATACTTGAAAACACTCTAAATTCTAAAAATTCCAGCAGTTCAAATACAAATAAAATGGAAGTCCTTCTTTACTAACATCCCCTCCGGGCTGCCATCGCCGCCCCCGCCCCCACTTCTACGTTGACTGTGCAGAGCTCCGGAGCACTGACCTACATACGTACGTACTTATGGGAATACGACTTGGGACTTGGTGGCTTGGGTTTTGGGAACGTTTTTGGAGCTTTTGGTGGTTTGTAAGCTGGCAAATGGCACTCCATGAGTTGTGTTTTCAAAGGCAATTCTGACCATGCTTGAGAGCAAAAAAAAAAAGAAAAGAAAAGAAAGAAAGAAAGGAAAGGCCACTGGAAGAAAGGTGCAGTAGTCTAGGGAGTAAATGGCAATGGTATTAACCAGTAGTTTGGGATGCGGAGAAATAGATGGATTCAAGAACCACTTATGAGGCAAAAGAAACAGAAATTGGTGACATGCTTTGATATTTGATACAAGGTTGGCGAGACTGGGGAAAAAAAAGGGTAGTTATGGCTGGAACAGCTGGAGACTGAGCTAATCAGTCACTTCATTCACTGCCTGGAGGTCGCCAGAGGGAGGGCCAGTCAGTGAAAAGCACGGTGCAGGTTAAATTTAAGGGGCTGGGATGTTCAACTCATGATCTCCATTAGACAGTTTTCAGTGCGTGACAGAAGCGGAGGGAGACCTCTGGACTGCAGGTGCATATCCAGTACCAGGCAGGATAGCAATCACCGGGGTGCCTGGGTGGCTCAGTCAGTTAAATGTCTGCCTTTACTTTAGGTCATGATCCCAGGGTTCTGGGATCAAGCCCCACATCTAGCTCCCTGCTCAGCGGGAACCCTTCTGTGCCCTTTCCCTCTGCCCCGTCCCCCCATTCATGCTCTCTCTTTCTCTCTCTGTCTCAAATAAATAATCTAAAGTAAAATTTTAAAAAAAGGAATAGCAACCATTCTTACAACCCAAGCAGTGGATTTTAAAAGAAACATTATTAAGTCTAGATCCAGATAAAGAAGAATATTTAGGAAATAAACAGGAGAAATGAAACTAGAAAAGGAGATTAAAAGAGTACCAACCCAAGAAATGGGGAGGGGGGGTGAATTATAATTTTTGAAAGACAGACTGTGAGAAGAGGACAGAATTTATCTCAACTGCATGAAAAACAACCTCACCTATAAAAGAAATCCAAATTAAAACCATGGTGAGAAACTTCAACTGTCATACTGACAAAAATCCAAGAGCAACATGGTCTGTGATGAGACCAAAAGAACCAGCCATTCTCTTACATTGCTATTGCTGGTACAAAACGGCTTAACACTGGAGAGAGGAATTTGGCAGTATATAAAAGTAATTCATCATGCATATTTGCTCATTGTCAGAGCAATTCCTACTTCTAGGAATCTTTGCTATACTAGCAAAAATAAGAAAAAAAGACATCTGCAGAAGGGGATCCATTGAAAGGCTACCTTGAATAGCAAAAGACTGGAAAGGACCCAAGTGTCTATCACTGGGCTGTGGACAAATCAAAAGTAACCGGCGTCCACATGAGAGAGTATGATTCAAGTTTAGGAAGAAATGCAGAAGATTTCTTCGTACTATTATGGAGTGCTGTCTAGGATATATTTTTAAATGGGAAAAGCAGTGGAGGTGGAGAAAAATAAGTAGTATGTTGTCATTGTTCAATATTTATATATTTTTAAAAGTTGGAAAGATGACATATATACACAAAATTCTTCCTTACAGGGAGGAAACAAAGAGAATTCCTGAAAGAAACAAGAAGAATAGCCACACTTTTTAAAAGATACTTTGTACCTTTGGTTTGGGAACCAGGTTCCTCGGGAACCAGGAACTACGTAAATATTTTCCATAGTTACAAAATAAAATACAATTTTAAAAGTAGTACCTAAAAAATGTGAAGTGGGACACCTGGGTGGCCCAGTCAGCTGAGCATCCAACTCTTGATTCCTGCTCAGGTCATGACTTCAGTGTCGTGGGATGGAGCCCCACATCCAGCTTTCTGCTCTGCTGGGTGTCTGCTTAAGATTCTCTCTTTCTCCCTCTGTCTGTACCTCTGCCCCTCCTTCACATCTAAAATAGATACATAAATAAATCTTTAAAAATGTGAAGTAACATGAAACAAATCAAGTGTGGTTCAGAGAATTAGTGCGGTTCAAATTGGAGGCAAACCATTATAGCATAGAATGAATCTGACTTTAAAATCCTTTGTTTTAACTATACATTCTAAAACGGATATATTTTAAGGATAAAAAGAACTACAAAAAATTTAAATTACTTTTAGTACTCACGTTGCTCGTGGTGGTTTTGTAACTGTGCTTTGCTGCTGTCGGGTTTGGATCATGAAATAAATGACTGCGTTCATGTCAACGCAGAGTGGTTATCAGCTGGGTCAAAAGGAGACACGAGTTGCTTGAATTGAGTAAAACCTCTGCAGTAATCCTGGATTTAAGTTGGATGTACTAGTAAGAATGTGTAGCATATGTTACCTTTAAATCTAAAAAATACATATTCAACAAAATGTTTCTAGAAACAATGACCAATGTAGCACTGACACTCCTCATGTCCGGTTCGTGCTAAGTACCACTTTCACTAAAAGAAACCAGAGATCCTGGAAGAAATTAGTGATTCTAGATCTGGAGCAGGAAATGTGTAAAATGAGCCTGGAATATTTCATCATAATAGAAAACAAGGAAGCTACCAAACACTACATATTTCTTGCCAAAGGTCTTAGAAGCCAAATTGAATAAGCTTCTGCAGGCCAAGGACTATCAATGAGGGTGAACTCATGAATCTATCACCTTCATTGATATTCTTCAGCTTGCAGAAGCTTGTTCAGTTTGACTTCTAAGAACTTCAACAAGAAATATGTAGTGTTTGATAGCTTCCTTGGTTTCTATGCGTTCTATAATAATACTGAGAAAAGAAAAGAATACTCATTAGTCATCTTTGGAGAATGTGAGGAAAGCCAATCCAATATTTTGGAAATCTTATAAGAAGTAAAAGAAAGAATTAATTATTTATTCTGAAAGAATCAAACATTTATTCTGCCTTTTCTGTATGATTTCTACTTCAGGAGTACTAAATAATTGATGAGGAGGTATTTTTCTCTATAGAAATATTCCAGCTAATATAGGAAGATAGGAGTTGAACATGAGGTAGTGGTCATTGCTGATAAGATTGTAAAAATAGAAACAACTTTCACAGTAATGGAAGTATATAATACCACTTTTGAAGTAGGTTTTTCCCCCAAATACAATTCAAATTCTGTCACTCTTCCAGATCTCTGAATTCAGAGGCAATAGGAGGTAAAGATGCAAAAGATTAAATACTACAGGGATGGAATCAGCCAAATCAAGGCTGTGGAGAAATCTGTGGGACAGCTGATCTCATTTCTACAAAAATATCTAAATTTTTTTTTTCAAAGAAAAAAAGAAATAGAGGTAGAAACTACATATCAAACAAAATAGAAGGAAACAGTACTTGAGACATTTCAACCAATCTTAAATTATGAATCCTATGTAAAACCTAATCCAGACAAGCAACCCTTCTAAAAAAATTAGAAGACTATTAGGAAATGGGAAAACTGACTAGATATTTGATATTTATGAATTATTATTTTTAGGTATGATCACTTTATTTTGATGATCTTAAGTAGTTTGATGTTTTAGAGATGCACACTAAAATTTTATAGAAGAAATCACATGATGTCAGAGATTTGCTTCAAAATAATCAGTTGGGAAGGGGGAATGTGTGGACATAGATGAATTAGACTGTGCAAGTATTGTTAAATATAGAAGCTGGATATTGACATTATTCTGTTTCTGAATATGTTTGAAATTGGCTCCATTGGTTGAGCATCTGCCTTTGACTTGGGTCATGATCCCAGGGTCCTGGGATTGAGCCCCACATCGGGCTCCCTGTTCAGTGAGGATTCTGTTTCTCCCTCTCCCTCTGCCCCTCTGCCTGCTAATGCTTGCTCTTGCTCACTCTCAAATAAATAAATAAATATCCTTTTTTTTAAAAAAAGAAATTTTCTATAATATAAAACTAAAAAGAGAGAGAGGGGAGTGACCAAAAGTAACAAATACTTTATGGAAGTATCATCAGACTGAAATACGTCTGTTGCGTTCCGTAGCCTTACTGTGCCATGGCAAGTACCGCTCCGCTGGTGTGTTGGGGACGGGACACAAATAACAACGGGTTAAGGAATGAGTGGAAAGAAGGAAGCATTGAAGAAAAATCAAGAAGCTTGGCTATGAGGAAAGGAAGATGGGAGGTAGAGAGAGTTTTTCTTCTAACTTTTTTTTTTTTTTAAACATTGTAGAGACTCTTGAGGATGTTGCTGTTGTCTAATCACCAGCAAAGACAAAGAGTAGAAACACTGCAAGTGTAAGGCAGGGAAATGTTCCTGAAGATGTTCAGTGAATAGATGCATAGCACAGGCAGAGGGTAAAGTTTAAATCTGGGCAGTGACATATCTTCTGTTGTAACAAAGGAACAGGGAAGGAAAGGGAGAAATATGTGCAGGTGTAAGTTTGGTGCATGAAAGCAGAGGGCAGTCTCATGTGACCTTGTTTTCTCCGTGAGGCAGGAGAGAAGCAGTTCTACTGAGAGGAAGGAGAGGTGCCAGAGGGAGAAGGTTGCAGCTAGCTGGTCATGGAAGAGAGGAAGAAGAGCTGATTAGGGAGGCAAAGATGGACTCTAGGGGTGCGGAGACCAGACTGTTCTAAGGGCATTGATCTTCAGGACCCACTTCCTCCAAGAGAACTAACAGCATAGATACAGACGTGGATGAGGGGGACATGTAGTTGGTTCCGGGGCCAAAGCTTTCCCAGAATGCGGCGGCAGGATGATGGAACTTGGGATCAGAAATAAGGACGAGAGCATGTTTGATGTTAGAGGCTAAGGATTTTACACTGTGGCTGAAAGGAAGTGAAAGCAGAGTGGAGAAAGTGAAAGGAGCAAGGGTTAAAATCCCCTATAAGATCAAAGAATACGGATGAAACAAGGAATTGAGTAAGAGTGAAAAAGGACATTATTATTAGAAAGCGAGATGTTGGGATTTAGTAATTCACAACTGAAATAATTCCAAGTGATAAAAACAAGCCAAACAAACAAAGGTCCAGCATGTGGTCATGTTGTCGCTGACCTCAAGTGGACATGAAGTTCTCTGGAGCTGAGGGGCCCTGGAAATAAAAGGTCAAGGTGCTTGTGGGCTGTGGGCTTTGAAGTGGGCCAGAGTAAAGGCAAAACTGGAATGGAAAAGGAGATCATGAGCCCTGTGCTTAAGTCTTCAGTGAATTAGGAAGAGAGATCAGAAGAGGGAAAGCATGACGGAGACATGGCCTGAGCTTAAAAGAAATAGGGCTTTTTACTGGGTGTCTTACACCTTGGAGAACAGACACTTTATGTCACTCTTCTGGAACAGAATAGCCAGTAATGAACAGATCCTACCTGAGAAGGCAGCCTGGGAGGGGACGAGCTTATGGGAGAGGGAGGGTTCCCCTGAGACGGGCAGCAGAGGGAACTTTCCATGAGAAGGCTGAAGATGGAGGCAAATGAGCTCATCATGGAATGGGAAACATGGAGAGCACAGTGGGGACATCTAGAAAGGAGGAGAGGGATTGGCTCAGAGTCTGGTTCAGAATCTGGTTCAGAATCTCTAACAGAGATTCCTAGAAAATGCTCTAAGAATTTAGCAAGATGGGGATGGGGGTGGGGTGGAGAGGAGATACCCCCCCCCCCCAAAAAATGGAATTCTCAGCAGAATGGCAATTCTTGCAAATTCTAGTGAGGACAGCATGCAAGAAGAAAGATTAAAATACATTACATTGCCCTCCCTCCACCCTCTAGCATGCCAGATTTCACACTAAACCACAGTCAGGGGAGGCTTCATGTTGAAGCAGAAACTTTGCTGGAGTCGGTTACCTGGCAAACACAGGACAGGGCTGCGTTCCAGCAGCTGAATCAACAAGGGAGAAGCCATTTTCATTGAAATGGCTGAAAGGCAGGGATCCACTCAGGAAATGCATGCAATGACCTGGAAAGATAGGTTTATACTTGATTGTGCAGATTTATTTTTATTTTAAAAATGATGGCAGGTCTTTTTAGGACCAAGCCTATCAAAAGGGAATTTGGGGGAGCTTTCTATGGAAGGTGATTTTGCAGGGGCTGGCAGGAGGGCGGGAGGTCATTCTGTGTGCCAGGCACCGCGCTAAATATGTTACATACAGTACACAGTCCAGTAAGCCCTCACAGTCTACTCCCGAGTGGGCGTGTCACCTCTTCCTCTACAACGTGGAGGCACGCGAGAGCTGAAGTAACTTGCCTGGCAGGCTCAGTGAGAACCTGGGGAAACTGATTCGAACTCAAATTAGTGTGCCCCCCAAAGCTGTGTTCTTTTCCACACCAGCACACTAAGCCCAGAGGCAGGACGTCCGGTTGGAAGGCTATTTGACCATCTAGGCAAGAGCCAGAATATCGGTGGCGGTGACGGTAGGCTTGTGGAGGAAAACACGGAGTCTGAAACCAGTACGTGGACCAGGTGCCCAGCTGACTTGATGGGAGAGCAGAGTCAGTGGTGATCCTGATATTTCTGCCTTAGGCCTCTGAGGGGAAGAATGGTGATGCCAAGATGGAGACAGGACATAGAGGAGGAGCGGGCTTGGGTCGGGGGTCGAAAAGTGGCCATCTGGGACACGCTGCAGCTGAGGCACCTGGAAATTCCTAAAAGGTGATTGAAAATAGTGGAGCTCAGGGATAAGAAGAAGGTTATAAATCCACTCAGTCTTGAGGTCAAGAATTCAAACCCCACGTTGGGCATAGAGCTGATGTGTATAAGAAGAGCTAAACATGGCGGCATCAACCCACAGTCAGCTCTCATTTGTCCCGAGAGCAAATTAAGACTAGCATGTAAATCATGGAGGACAGGGCGCAACCGTGGAGCCACCGCAGTCTCAGGAAGAGAAGGGATACACGGACCGACAAGCAAGAAGAGGGCGGCGCCGACCCCCGTGCCGACTGAGGCTGGTTGCGGAGTGAGGGGGGAAGGCCGCTCCTTGAGCCTGGGGCCGGAACTGAAGGAGACAGTGGTGGCTCGCAGGGAAGGCCAGGCCCACGGAGCATTTGGTTATTATATAACCAAGAGAGACTCTCAGGTTATTATATAACCTGAGAGACTTGAGCGTGTCTGTGGCCTGAAGAGAAGGAGCCAGGGAAGAGTACAGATGGACAGTGAGTGGCCTGACAGAAAGGAAGCTCTCAGTGTTGTTGGGGACTGCGGAGGGGAGAAGAGGCAGGACACTGCTAAGGCTGGAGCAAGGGGGGAAGATGGGTTCAGCCACACGGAAGTGGAAGGGGGAGCAGAGAGTGAGAGAAGGTCCCTATGCTCTGGTGACGTCAGAGGCACACTCTTCTGCCAACAGCAGTGCGGGGACAGGCCCCTGACTCCTGAGGATGACTGAACGACACAATTTGAGAGCAGCCGGGGCTAAACATCCAAGGTGCGTTTCATAGGTGATGTCTAAGTTTTAACAAGAGGGCCAGGAATTGCGTAAGGTGGCCATTGTGGACTCTCTAAAGTCCTCCCGAACCTCCTGAATCCGGCGTTCAAAGCTGTCCGCGGTGGGGGCTCTGTCGGTTAAGAGTCTGACTCCTGATTTCGGCTTAGGTCATGATCTTAGGGTCACCTGGGGCTCTGTACTGGGCATGGAACCTGCTTATGTTTCTCCGTCTCCCTCACCCTCTGCTCCCCACCCCACTGTGCTCTCTATTAAAAAAAGAGGAAAAGAGAAAGTGCTGTCCACAACCTGTCCCCAATTTACAGCAGCAGGTCGACAAATTCAGGTATGGGGGATACACCACTTCTCTGCAATTCTAAAACCAAGGGTTCTCGAAGTGTGGCACCTTGATCATCATGGGCAGCATTACCTGGGACATTTGAGAAATGCAACTTCCCTGTGTCATCCCCTAAGACTTTCCGCATCAAAAATTCTGGGGGTGGGGCCAGGAATCTGTGTTTTAATAAGCTCTCCAAGTAATCCTCATGCTGCTAGAATTTAGAGTCATGCTCTAAACCTACTTGAAGTTCTGTTTCAAACTCCCCATCCTACAGAGCTGGTGGGGCAGTTCATTTTGAGGTGTGTCTCTTTTCTCATCAGGATTGTCTTAGGGAACTGGGGAGCTAGTTCAGGATTCAGGCAGGAGAATAAAATTCATTGACACACCCCTCCCCCAGTCAGGTTCCCTGATACAATTAACACCCTACTTGTTCTGGCCTGGGGTTTATACTGTGAATCTATTTAAAACCCCAAATTAATCATAACCTTTTGTGGTGGTGTCCTAGAAGCAATGGTTCTACTTGATGCTCTTGGCAACACTGGCTAGAGTCTTTCTCCTTTTCTTAATCTAAACATGCATAAAATATAAAGGAAATGGTAGCAGCATCTCCTAAAATTACTAGTCCCTTTTACAAGACTGACGGAAAGTAACCTCCTTTAGCTTCATGAAAAGGGCAAAGTGAAAATATAAATATTGTTTTGAAAATACTGGAGATTTAAAAAAAAAAAAAAGGAAAAAATACTGGATATCAACCCTTTGGGTTTTTTTCATTCTTGTTGACAATGAGAATTTTCAGATAGCTGGAGAACAGAGAGAAAAATGAGATAGGTAATTATTTTTGGACTCTTCTGACAATGATGGTGACCTTGGTAATCTTTATTTTAAACTCATTGTTAACTTGGAGTCATCCGATCATTGAACCAAAAATGAAAAAGATTGTGGTGGAGGCTTACTTGATAATCGAGTCAGTGATACCCTCACACTGAAGATTATGTCTTAGTCCTTTTGGACAGCTCTAACAAAATAGCTCCGACTGAGTGGTTTCTGAATGACAGGAATTTATTTCACTCAGTTCTAGAGGCTGGGAATCCTAAGATCAGGATGCTGGCACCGTCTTGTTCTGGCAAAGTCTCCCTTCCTGGTTTGTAGCCAGCCCCTTCTTGAGTGTCCTCACATGGCAGAGGCCTAGGGAGATCTGTGAGGTCTCTTTTATAAGGGCACTAACCCTGCTCATGAGGTGCCACCCTTGTGACCTAAACACCTTCCCAAGACCCACCTTCTAATACCATCATTTGGTGATCAGGATTTCAACATATGGATTTTGGGGGGGAAAACACAAACAATCAGAACATAGCAGATTGCAAATTAAATCCCATAAGGAAGAATCCTTCAAATGGTGGAAAAGAGTGGATGCTAAGAAATAAGACTTTGAACTAGTCAAGAGTCAAATTTAAAAAGTGGTTGCAGTGTAATATTTGGTGCATAAAAATAAGTATCACTCAAAAAAGATAACCGACCCCACCCCCAAGCCTAAAGGCAAACCAAACACCAGGAAGATTTGACAACACAGACATGCATTTTGTACGTTCTACTAACCAAGAATCCGCCTTTCTTTCTTTCTTTTTTTTTTTTTTAAGATTTTATTTATTTGACAGAGATCACAAGTAGGTAAAGAGGCAGGCGGGGAGTGAGGGGGAGGCAGGCTCCCTGCTGAGCAGAGAGCCCGATGTGGGGCTCGATCCCAGGACCCTGGGATCATGACCTGAGCTGAAGGCAGAGGCTTTAACCCACTGAGCCACCCAGGTGCCCCAAGAATCGACATTTCTAACACAAAGATAAAAGAGCAGGCCGGAAAAATCTGTATTCCAGGGGAGAATGTTGCGCTGTAATTAGCACACTGAGCGAAATGAATGTAATCTTGAAGACTTGAGCCAAGTCCATATCCACTCACTCTGCATAAGTAATGTCCACGAGACACCCACGAGATGGTAGCACTTCACACACTCTGAGATAGAGAGAAGCTACAATTTTAAAGATCAAGACTAAGACATGAAATTTCTGTACATAGGATTTCAGAAATATTGTAGTTAAATGAAAAAGTATATTTGCAGAAAATGCAGTCATTGCCAATTCTCCTCGTGATTTGAAAAAATTAACGTTACTGTTAACTTTATTTAGGGTTTTATTTAAATTTCCCATGAAGATTACACAACTTTATATAGGGTTTTACTTAAGGAAGAACACAATACTGTGTATTTTGGGAGGTCTGGCCTTCTAAACAGTTCCCAAAAGAGTGGTTTGGTTCATGAACGCTAACAAGCCACATTGACCGTAGGTGGGAAAGTAACACCTAACAGTGTCCTAGAATCTTGAAATTTTAACATGACTTTTTCTGGTGTCATCATCATAGTTAACTTAATAAGAGAGAATAAATAACTGCATATTAGTGACAGAGGCCCTTTATTTTTTAATTTCTTAATTTTTTTTTTTTTTGGTCAGAAGCTTAAGACATAATAACAATGTACCTTTTTTTAAGCATACTAACACAACCATTTTTGATATCGAGAGGAACTTTATTTATTACCTTAATTATGAACATACTATGTTTTAACTCCATGCAAGAGAAGAAAAAAATCACCCTTGTCTTAGTGGATAAAGAGTAAAAATGTAGCCATGTGTAGAAAATAGTCTGATTATGGTTGGTTGCTGTAGAGACAATATAGGGGAGAGTCCAAACGAACAGGTCACGTGCACTGTGTGCGCGCAGTTGTGTTCGGTTAGAGCCTGGAAGACGGAGAGTGAGTGTAAGTTCTCTACGCGTCCTCATGGAAGCCTCGCCTAGATCCTCCATGTGAATTCCCGCCATGAGCCATCATCTGTCTCTCTTCTCGCTATGCCCCACTTGCCCTTCCAACTTTTTAAAAAACAAAACAAAGCACAGACACGCTGCCCTTGACCTTGCTTGTCCCTTTCCCATCCTGTTTCGCTTCTGCCTTTTCCCACCAAACAGCAGCTTCACCTCCTGCAATCTCTCTATCTCCACGATCCCCACTAAACCTCCTCCTTCCAAAATGGCTCTGCCCTCCTCCTTCTTGCCTGTTCCAAGGGCATTTTGCCATTTTCCTTTCCTTTCATGACTTTGCTGTTTCAATAATGTTGAGCAGTCCCTTGAACATCCTTCTGTCATATATCAATGAGGCTGTTTTTAAGAGAACGGTAAAAAGCTGCATACTTAAAAGTCTGTCTTTGATGATCCTTTTAAAAAAATAATTTTTAAAAACGCCTTGCCCGAATAAATCCTAGTAAGTACAACTCTTACCTTTTACTATATCTGAGCCCATTAAACTTCCCATCCATCAAGAAATGCTGGAGTTGATACTTAGAAATGCAGTATGAGCTCTTGGCTGGACTAAAACATTCATTATTCCACTCAACTTTTCTGTTTGCTGAGGTTTGGGGTAATTTTTTTTCCTGTACTGTAGTTTAGCTTAGTGGCTAGACAAGTTATGAGTCTTTGGATTTTTTATCATTGCATCCAGTTTGGAAAGTTTCAGTGGATTCCAATTAAACATTGGGTTAATATTTATTTTGGTCCCGGTACGGCTTCATAAGGCTTTAGGTTCCTGATACTGTTCATGTATTTGCCAGCTCAGCCTGTTCCTTTAGTCTTCAAAGGGCTCGAATTTCTTTGGCTTGTATGGATCATAGACTCCAAATGCTTTCTGTGTTAAAACTTCGGGGCCCTAAAATTCAGTTCCTGTCTGTTGACCTTCACGACCCTACTGGTCAGATGGTAGATGGTAGATGGTCTGACATAACCCACGTGTTGGCATTGGATGTGCTCCTGGGCAGCACCCTGGGATGCTGTCATCCAAGAACCACTCCTGACACACATTTGACTGATGGAACCCCCTGACCTCCCTCAGATGTGCCTTGACACGGCAGTCTATCCTAGCAGCCAACCTACCTCCCAGTCCTCTTAACAAAACCTCTTTGCATGAAACAAAGAATCTGAAAACAAAATTCTCTAAGGGACTGAGAGGTGATGACTTTGCAAAGATTAGAAAGATAGTCTTCAATTTCTAAGCAACTACTGTGAAATCAATAAATATTACCTATTTCACGTTGACATCCACTGCCAGGGTTAAAATGGAAGATGAAAATCACACCTGATTTTTTTTTCCATCTTAGCTGTGAGGGAAGAAGGATAATTTCAATTTTTTATGAATAAAAAATTTGGAAAAATTTTATTTTTAAGGAAAAACAAAAATTCATTTACCTTTAAAATGAATCCATCAAAAGTGATTGCGTATTATAATAAACATTAAGTGTGGCCATATTACACATAATGCAGTAATAAAAATGGTTTTTTTCTTGCTCACTGAATCGCATTTAGTGTACATAGACTTTCCAACCCTTCCCTGAAAGACGATGAGCTCCTTAAGAGTAGGCTCATATTATTCTGTCTGTATCCCCAGTACCTGGCAGAGTACTTGGCACCTGGTAGACACTTAATAAATCATTGAATTAATATGGGAATGAATAATCCCTGGGTTTTTAAAAGCTGTACATTAAAGACATACTGTAGCAAATATTTATTTAGCAGTGGTTTTGAGCAGTAGAATTCATAAGCCGTAATTTAGAAATATAATAATTAGAAAGCTGAGGTTAAGCTTTAAAAATCCTATTAGGAAATATTTAAGAAACTATAATTTTTTGGAAAAAAAAAAAAACCTAAGGCAATCACTCAGGAGCAGAGTGGACTCCTAAGTATTTTTCTTATGAAGTAGATGAGTAGGATTCCAATTAGTTTGTGAGAATGATCCAGAGAGCTGGGCAACCAGAGCATATGCCCTTAGCCCTCCCTTCGACTCCAGAGGATATTTACCCAAGTGAGCGACGGAAGAGGTTCCTCAACAGGCTGATGGTCCTCTTCTGGGCATCATACCCCAGCTGCTGGCAGGAAGGCTCTTTCTAGAGAGACCCCTGGCAAAGTCTGTCCTTTGTGGGAGATGATTCCCCCCCAGAGAAAGAGAGCTTGACTCTCTCTAAATCATAATTTATTAGAAAAAGTCCCAACTCACACTGAAGCCGGTGGGGAGAGTACGGAGGAAGAAATGTGCTGAAGCAGCTTCTCAAAGTAGGTGACATCCAAACTGAGGTTTGAATGACTCAGTCAAGGGACCCGGGGAAGGGCTTTCAAGTAAAAGCAACGGAGTGTTCAAAAACAGACGCATCAGATAGTCGACACCCTGGTTGTGTGACTTCGGGGAAGTCACTCTCCCTCTCTGTGCTGTGGTTTATTCATCTGTAGGTTATAGTACCTGTGAAGGTTAAATGAGCTCGTATGGATAAAGCTCTCAGAACAGTGCCAGGCAAAGCGGAAAGCACTCGCAGGAAGTAGCAATGCAGTTACTGCCATTAAACACAGTCATTGTTGATATTGCTGCTATTTGGGTACTAAACTGGCTTAGTTGGGCTGGAGCACTGGGTGCAAGGTGATCGGAAGGGAAGAATAAAAGGGTGCCTCTGGGGGTGAAAAGGGACCAGATGAGGAAAGACAGTCTGTGATGCCCTGATGGGAGAATAGACTTGCTTCTGAAGATGATAAGAATCATAGCTTATGGTTAAGTGGGGCCTCATCACCTGTGGCTTAAGGTCATGCAGCGAGAGACATGTCCCCTCCCTCTCAGGATTCTGACCCACAGCACGCGTGTCCCATGTCCCACGGGATGACTGCTTCCTCGAATTGCCAACAACGCATGGGTTCCGCAGAAGCCTCGTGGCACACCCCATAGCCCCTCCCATCTTAGACCGTTGATGAGCACTCTTCAGTTCTGCCACACTCGGGAGTGGCATCCGGACTGGCCAGAATGCTTACTTCTGCCTCCCTTCCAGAGACTTCCCTCCCAATTCACCACTACACTTAAACATGCAGATGAAGCCCAATCGTGATCTTTACAACTCCAATGATAATAATCTTCATAATAGTAGAAGCTGCATTCAACTCTGAATGCTTCCACATGACTGGCATTGTACCGGTGATAGCACATACCCCAAGTGTAGTTTTGTAAACACGCTGCTGCAGGAGGCCATCTTGAATGGATTGTTGCAGAATTGGCTCATCTGACTTTTCTGCTACCTTTATGTTTCCTTGTTCTTCCACTGTGTCTTCAACTGGACTTTTCCTTTTATCTACTTAAAATTGTTTTTACGTGTTTGCATCTAAGATATATTTTCTCTTCCTCCTCCTACGTAGTTCTAAGAAACTGGTATCACTAGTGATTCTAATCCTTACTCAGAGCCCTGTAATTTTTTATGTCCCCACCCCACCATGTCCTGACTGCTCAAAGGGGATTTAAATATTGCAGGACAAGAAGATGGAGAAACTATTGTTTGTCCTAGGTCTAAAGAAAGCACATATAAGAATTTTCTCTTTGTATAGTTTAATGCCAATTACTTTTACAATTTCTATGTGTTTCTTTAAACTGGGATGTTTAGTATGTTTTTACACACTTTTTTCTCAAAGTAAGATATTGCTTTGTTCATCTCTATCTTGTGTCTGATGTGTGTTAGTTTGTCAGTGTTACACTCCTTATGGAATGAGTAGAATCGGACCATTATAACAAATTACTACTTTATCAACTTGGGACAATAAAAATTGGCAGAACATTCTCATTCTTCTAGTACTTTGTAAGAAATAAATAAAAGTTTTTAGAGGAAAAATAAATATAATTAATCTTCTAGAACTCTTACTTTCTCTTCCAAAGGAGAGTAATAGGCCCTCCCATAAATTCTGGGGAAACAGACCTCAGTGTTTACTACTGGAAGCTCACCAGCTCTGTGGAAGTTTCTGGAGAGGAATGTTGTGGAATTGGCGGTAGAGTGAAATAGTGTTCTCTCCTGTCCCCTGGTTCATTGGCTTGAACTAAGCCCAAGTCAAAAGTAAGAAGAAGTCTCTTATAAGTTGTCAGTTTCCTCCTCACTTAGGATTTTCCTTAATGATTGAAAACTTAACTCTTAAACCAGATTTCCCCTCCACCACTCTGCCAGACCCAGCTGCTTTCAGAGGTGTAATGGGTCGCTGATCCAGGAAGGTTTTGCTTGAGACTCTTGGCTTCCACCCACCACCCACCTATGGAACTTAATTTATGCCTGATTGGTTTGATTTTTCTCTCTCTCAATTATGCTCCTTTTACAAAGATCAGTAAATCAGTTAAGTTTTTAATTCTTTTGCTATTAAGTTCATCTCTTTAATTCAGCAGTCCATGAACCATCAAAATTAAATGCGATGTATCTTGTGAGTATGTGCACGTCTGTGATCTTGTTTCTTCTTTTTTATGGAATTTTGTGTTACTCTAGATCTGTAATGAATTAGAACAGCCATGATCTTCTCTAACAATGCCCTTCCCCAGATCTTGAACGTCTGTCTGTATGGAAAAATAGTTCCAGAGGAGCAAGGAACAACCATGTCTTCTTGGCCAAGTTTGTGACAAAATTATTACCCATTTTTCTGAGGCTGGTGTCTTTCCATGTTCACTCTTCCTACATAATCCAGTAATCTTCCTAAAACCATTCATTGTACCATCTCCTTTTACGACAACATTTAACAGTGTTTGTATTTTGAGGACTCTAGACAGGCATTTTTTTTAATGGTGGGAGGAGTTCCATGATTTAAAAAGATACTGAAAGAGTTAAATTGAACAAGTATCTTCAGCAAGGAGGACTTTTTAACTTATTCTTCAGAAATGGGCTGGATATATGGCATTCATAGATTCCCAAATTTATATGGACATGGGACTCATTTTTACCCAAGCATACTGAGAGAATAGTATTCCTTGGAACATGGCTATGGAAATTCTGACTGACACAGCTTTACTTGCTTACCTAATCATTTCAAACACCTCAAGCTACATTTCGTGGTTTCCCACCCTTTTGGACAAGCCTCTAACCATCAGTCCCAAAAGTACTAAATACAATCTTTCCAATTTGCATTTCCAGTAATAATGTCAAACAAGTAAGCAAAAACAAAAAACAAAACAAAAAAACCCCCAAAAGTAAAACAAAACAAAAACACAAACAAAAACCCTCCAAAACCTAGTAAGGATAGAAATGATTAATGAACTCGAATGTATCTAGAGAAAGAAAATAGAGACTGTAAGATAGGAAGAATTACATGTCCAGAAATAGTATTTAGACATGAAGGTGTGTGTCAGGGCTTCAGAAACTGAGGAAGGAACTTTTCATGAAGTCAGGTATAATGCCAGCACCATATGGAATAGTGATTAAATAAATATACCACTTTTTAAAATAAACAGTCTTCATGTTCTTTGTAGAATCAAAATCTGTATGTAGGGAAATGAGAAAGAAGGCCAACAAAAAAAATCTGGCTTAAGTCATAGAAATCAGGTCTGAGGAGAACGCTATAGATCTTCTGTTTAATTCCCTAATTTTACCAAAAAGAAAACCAATGTCACGAGAGGAGTGATTCCCATATCCTTATAGTCCCATATTTTTTCCGTCTCAAATTAATTATAATTGAGTCTTTCAGAAATCATTATCTTAAAAAAATGGTTTTAATACTTTGAACTGTCTGTCTACTTTCATTTGCCATTTAGTAATGGACTCAGATGCTTGAATAACTTTAACCATTTTATCTGGTTCAAAAATGCATCATGGTATAGTCATGAAACTCTTCTTAAAATAACTTCAATTAACACCGAAAATTCAGCAACCGAATACAACGTAAAAGTCTTTTGTTGTATTTATTTATTAATTGTTTCCCTCTTCCACTGAACCATGAGCTTTCTTAAGATCAGTGGCCATGTTTCACGTCTATTCTGTATTCGCACTGCGTTCAGTCAGAGTAGTCAACGGTTAAGAGATAACATAGGCTGATTATCCTATTGCCCAATCACATATAAGTGAAATTCAGCCGGTAGCAGTTATATTGTAATCAACAATAAGATCAACTCTGAACTTTTATATTTATTGCAAATTTATTGGAATCCTCATTCAGTTATCCAGTGACTGAAACGCATCTGCATCCTACAGGCCTGCAGAGACACCTCTGGTCATTCTTTGTTGATATTTCTGAAAACTGCCCTCTCCAGGTATCACTTGTTTCTACTCCATTGATCTCCACCCCCCTTTCTGTGCAATCAGCTGGACACCCATATGAACACTCAAATATAAACATATCAACCTGGACGTTATCATGGCAAAACATGTAAGAATATAATAACAGAGCGAAAATTTTTTAACAGTCATCTGAAATTCATACTTTACCTTAGGCTCCCTCTTGGTGTGTGCATTCTGTAGGTTTGCACAAATGTAGAATGATACATATTCATCCTTATATTATCATACAGAATACTGTCACTGCCCTAAAAATCCTCCGTACTCTGCCTATGCATCCCAACCCCAACCCTTTGGCCACCACTGATCTTTGTATTATCTCCATAGTTCTGTCTCTTCCAGAACATCAGATAGTTAGAATTCCCACCAGTGATGAAGGAGAGTTCCTGTAGCTCCATATCCTCACCAGCATTTGGTGCTGGCCGTGTTCTGGATTTTGGTCATTCTGACCAGTGTGTAGTGGGACCTCACTGAAGTTTTAATTTATATTTCCCTGGTGACATGATATGGAATGTTTTTTCATATGCTTATTTGCTATCTATAAGAGACTTCTTTCTTGAGGTATCCATTAAAGTCTTTGGTCCGTTTTTTAATCAAGTAGTTTATTTTCTTATCATTGAGTTTTAAGAGTTCTTTGCATGTTTTAGATAACAGTCCTTTATCAAATGCCTTTTGCAAATATTCTCTTTCAGTCTGTGGCTTGTGTTCTCAATTTCTTGATAGCACTATGAAGTTAATTAAGATTCGGCTACGAAACAGAGGGGTGCCTGGTTGGCTAGGTCGGTTGAGCCACCAACTCTTGGTTTCAGCTCAGGGCATGATCTCATGAGTTTTGGGATCAAGGCTTATAATGGACTATGCATTCAGTGGGGACTCTGCTTAAAGATTCTCTCCCTCTAGGGGTGCCTGGGTGGCTCAGTGTGTTAAAGCCTCTGCCTTCGGCTCAGGTCATGATGGAACCCCGCATCAGGCTCTCTGCTCAGCAGGAAACCTGCTTCCCCTCTCTCTCTGCCTGCCTCTCTGCCTACTTGTGCTCTCTGTCTGTCAAATAAATAAATAAAATCTTAAAAAAAAAAAAAGAGAGATTCTCTCTCTGCTCCTCCCCCCATTCATGCATGCTCTCTCTCTCAAATAAATAAATAAATATTTTAAAAATATATTCTGCTACTAAGTAAAGGCAACATTTTGCCTTTCACTCCCTCTAATCAAAAGAACAGTCTATTTGATCAATTATTTATTCCTTAAACCAATAGTCAAAAAGAACTTAGTGTATGTTTAGCCTTATGCCAAGGACTTTCACAAGAGTGGAAATTAGACAGGATACCTGCTAGCAATGGATGTGTAGTATACATCTTGTTACTCAGACTTGAGTAGGAATAGACTTTAAAGGAAAAAGTTCTTATCCACTTCCAGAATTACCTTATTTTCTTTATAATCAGATACATATAAACATAGAATAAGATATGCATTCCTTGTATTTGTTCATTTAATACACAACTCTTCTATGGTCTAGACACTGAACAAAGTAACATAGATAGACAAAATACTTGACTTCACAGGCATGTTCATTCTGGATGGAAAGAAAAAAGTAGCGGCACCTGGGTGGCTCAGTGGGTTAAGTCTCTGCCTTTGGCCCAGGTCATGATCCCAGGGTTCTAGGATAGAGCCCTGCATTGGGCTCTCTGCTCCACAGGGAGCCTGCTTCCTCCTCTCTCTCTCTGCCTGCGTCTCTGCCTACTTTGACCTCTGTCTGTCAAATAAATAAATAAAATCTTAAAAAAAAAAAAAAGTGGGCATATCAAAAGAAATAAACATAACCAATCCTTATTCATGGCGGTTGTGTGCTGTAAAGTTGCCATAACAAATTGACAAACTCAGACCATTGCTCATAGGGGAAATACAGGATTAGGTCCCTGAGAGCTTCTGGTCACCATATTTTCATCAACCAATCAATACATGATCTTGCTTTGGGGCACATGAGTGGCTCAGTGGGTTAAGCTTGATTTCAGCTCAGGTCATAGTCTCAGGGTCATGAAATAGAGCCCCATATCAGGGTCTGAGCCCTGTATGGAGCTTAAGGTTCTCTCTCTTCCTCTCCCTCTGCCCCTTCCCCCTTTGCTTGTACACTTTCTCTCTCTCTCTTTAAAACAAACAAACAAACAAAGAAACCCATATTTTGTCAGTAAGGCCAAGCACAGTCTTCTTATGCTTAGGAGCCCTGGACAACACTTAGTACCATGCCTGGAGGCCATTATAAACAGTGAAATCACCAAAAAAACCCTATAAAAATAAAAAATCAGGGGTTCCTGGTTGGCTCCGTGGGTGAAACCTTTGCCTTCTGCTCAGGTCATGATCTCAGTGTCCCAGGATGGAACCCTGCATTGGGCTCTCTGCTCAGCGGGGAGCCTGCTTCCCCACCCCCACCGCTCTCTCTCTGCCTGCCTCTCTGGCTACTTGTGATCTCTGTCAAATAAATAAAATCTTTTAAAAAAATGAAAAATCACGGCACCAAATAAACGACAAAAAAGGCAAAATAAATTTTTTAAATGATAATAAAAATAAAAATAAAATACATATGAGCTAGAGGATGTAACTCTTAAATAATTTTTACAGCTCCCCCAAATTACAAATTAGATTTACCATCCCCAAAATACCATTTAAAGGAACTGTATTAGGTGACAAGGTTTCTTTGAAAGTGGTGACAAGGTGTGAGTCTCAGACTGACTTCACTGGTGACCCTGTGCCGTGTGATGACTCCCAAGAATGACCTTCACTTGACACAGATGGCTCCTTTCCTCCTTGCGACTCCTCAGTGTTTCTTTCCCCTGGTCTGCTGTGACTATACAGGAACTGTCCTGCAGGCCTGTCTCTGACTTAACATGCTCAGAAGACAGCAACTTCCAGCTGACCCAAAGCAGGTTAACCTCATCTTTTGACTCTTTTTACCCAGAGGAAAATATAAAATTAATATTTCTCCTAGAGAACTCCTAGCATCTCACTCCCCTCGAGAATTAAACGCCAGCTCTCCAGGACTGTTTGAAAAACCTTGCTCCACTAGAGGCATTTCAGGGCTGTGGGACTGCATTATGTGAGACTACAATGTGCACCTTAGGTCAGTACACATTTGTCCCAACCCATCCAGGGGATATCACTGAGAGTGAGCCCTCACGTCCTAGATGGGTGTTATCTGAGGGATAATGTTGTATCAGCGTGATTCGGCCCTGGTGAAAATCTACCTCTCTGGGAAGGCTGTGGGTAATGGGGAGACTGCCCACGTGTTGGGGCGGGGGGTATGTGGGAAATCTCTGTACTTTCTGCTCAGTTTTGCTCTGAATACAAAACTGCTCTAAATAATGAGGTCTTAAAAAGAAAAAAACCCTCACTCTACATGGAAAACTAAACAACAATTTAGGAATGAAGTAAGAATATATTAAATATAACAGCCTCAGACAGACTCAGACCCAGTGCCTGAAAAGAAGTCACAAAGGCCTGGGGGGGATGGAGACCTCTCTGCGCCTGCACGGGTGTTGGAGGGGTGACTGTGGGTGAGGCGGGCCTTGACGGGGAACACGGGATTGGCCCGTGTGTGAGACGGGGAGAGAGCAGAACATTCTCCAGGGGGCGCTGGGGCTGGAGGGCCAGAGGTTTTCGGGCGTGCGGAGGGACTCTGAGTCTGTGAGTGCGGCTGGCGACTGGAGCAGAGGGTTTTGATTAGGGGATCGTGGGGGGGGCGGGGAGCGTGTTTGGAAAGCCTGGCCCTACCATTTCAGCACTGATCTGCCCCAGTGGGACCAGACGGTGGTGTTCATAGCCCCGGACTGTCTTGTTGGTGGGCTGGCCATGGGATCTGCGGCATGGAGGTACTTTCTCAATGTAGTTATTTGTACTGAGCCTGTCACTAGCTCAGCAGGAGGTAAAAATTACTTGACAGTCTCTCTGGCTCTCACCCATCCAAAGCACGCGAGAGAGCCGGGGTGTCAGACTGGGTGGGCCTTGGGGAGAGCGAGTCCTTAGGAAACGAAGCTTTCAGTGAAGGAGAAGGACACAGAGAGGCTTACCCATGGTCTGGGGGCGCCAAGCAAACGGCCCCCACGGTGGAGTCCCCACCCCTACCTTTCACTCTCAAAGGCTTTTGTTTGCTGTAGAAATTTCTCTCACACACACACGTGCGCGTGTACGCATACGTAGACACCTCACACGATTATTACCAAAAATCACTTTGGAATTTCAACTCTCAGCCAAGGATCCTTCTCCTAAACAAAGCTGCATCTCAGTACTGCTCTCTGGGTTCCCTATTGTACAGCAAATGTGAGCTACTCACCGTGTGTGCAGAACCATCACTTAAGCCCGTCTGACTTCGAAAGGCGCGGGTGATAACATTTTGGATTTTATTTTTGTTTGTCCTCAGAGTCTTGAGTCTGGGCCAGAAACCCAGGCCGAGGATGAATGTGCTGTAGACCTCACTTCTTGTCACGGGGCCAAGTGGACTTGGGAGAGAGGGTGGGGCTGTCTCTTCAGACGTGATTTTTAGTTTTGCCCTTTGCCTCCGGAGCCAGGGCCCTGGCCCCCGGCCAGCCGCTGGAAGAGAAGATTATGGTATTTTCTAGGTAATTTTAAGGAACACAAACCCAAAGTAAAGTCAGGTGGTTTCAAGTCTGCACTGAATTTTTCATGTTAAGGATTTGTCCTGATTTGGGTTTTCAGCAGAGCTGTATTTTATATGATGAAGGGAGTTGTGTTCTTCGGGAGACAGGCATGTTTTGGTTGTTTGCTAATGACCTCTGGTTTTGCTTATGAGGAGTTTTGTTAACAAATGGAAATGTAGCAAAATAAAACACGCTCTTTCTTTCGTACTTTCTTTTTTTTCTCCTTGTTCTTCTTTTTCAAACAATGAGAACCCTTGCAATAAACTGTCAAAACCAGGCTATAGATATTGGTTATTGTAGCGTCATTAATACTGTGTAAAAATAAATTAGTCACTTTAGCAATCAAACACATTCTGCTGATCTCCTGTCTGTGCTTTTAAACAGAGCCTTTTCCTCGCTGTTTGATAGATCCTATTGTTAGGAGAAGAGAACTGTAGAGATGTATTCAAAAATTCTTTGAAATTTTTCTAGCCTCAGGAATCCATTCAGCAGTAACTAGCCTTTAAGGAGGCTGATAAAGGGGAGCTGGGCAGGCACTTGGCTGCTGGAGGTTCAAGGTCAACCCCAACCCCTGGATGAGGTGGGGGGAGCTTTGGGAACCTTGTCCTGTTCCATCAGCCCCACCTGCTTGCAGTGCCTCTTCCTGCCCTCGCACCCCACCCACCGCCCATCTCACCCCCCAAGCCTGAGCCGGCGGGGGTGACAAAATTAAACCAAAATAAACTCTCATCTCAAGCACAGAAGACTTCTGTTGCGGCAGGTTGGGGGGAGGCGTGTGTGGGCAGAAGAGCTGTTTCAGGCTAACGTGACTGATCTATTTGAACATACCTGAAATTTTGGGTTCCTGTTTAGTTCCATACTGCACTGGTGTGGCCCATTTGTTTTGGGATGGGACTGAATGTCACATAGCTTTCCACTCCCCGTCCTCACCTGTCTCCATTGTCTCAACACTGTTGCAGAATGCTGGGTATGGTTTAAAGCTAATTGAGAAATAGAGCAGAGGCTCTGCTGTATCCAGAGGGGGGTATATTTTTACATCCAGTACAGGCCCCCTTAATGGAAGGGGCAGTAAGACGTGTGTGTTAGAGGCCAAGAAAAAAGAGATGTTCCTTTTCATCTGAGAACTCTATTAGCTTTGTAAGGCTGCCATGACAAAGTACCACAGACTGCGTGGCTAAAGCAACAGCAATTTATTTCCTCAGAGTCTGGCAATTAGAAGTCCAAGATCAAGGTGTTGGCAGAGTTGGTTTCTTCCAAGGTCCTTGGCTTGCAGGTGGGGTCTTCTTGTGCCTTCACAAGTCTTCCTTGGTCTTCCTATGTACTGTGTCCTCATCTCTCTGTCTCATAACGACTCTGGTCACCTTGGATGAAGGCCCACCCTGTGACCTCATTTAACCTTAATTCCCCCTTTAAAGACCCTCTCACTGCATACCATCACATTCTGAGGTAATGGAGTGTTAGAATGTCAACGTATGAATTTTGGTGCTGACACAGTGCAGCCCATAACAAGAGCTAAGGACATTTCATGATCACAATAGACCTTGGTTATGGACCCAAAAGGTTAACAATAATGAACGTCCCATGAGATCCTTTCATATACACACACACACACACACACACACACACACACAAGCGCGTGCATGCACACGCACCCCTCAGTGCTTGAAGAGCTCCAGTCCACCCAAGGTTGACTCCCAGGGGCAGCAGATATTGAGGGAAAGTAGCAGGAACAGTTGGTGTGACGTAGTTAATGTAAGAAGTGACTTTGTTAATGCTGAATCCAAAGACCCATTTCACCATTGTCACCATGGTCAGGAAATATTTACTAACCGGTACAGGATATCAAGTTGCTGTGTGGTGCCATCTGGATTCAGGCTTTTTCACAGCGCACCATTCTCCTGTTTCTGGGCATCACTGTTCTTCTCTGGACAAATAAATATATAAGAATAAGAATATTCCATAGAAAAGTATGTCTGTGTATGTGTGTGTGTGTGTGTGTGTGTTTCTGTCTGTCTGTTCTCTGTCTTACACACACACACACCAACTGAAATGTATATGTTACCAAGCCTCTCAGGTACATACTGATGCTTTCAATCCAAGGATAAATTTTGTTTGTTTTTGAAGAAATAAAATTCATCATTCATCTGACATTTAATTCCTAACACCTTTTTCCTAAAAATACAGAGGAAATTTCTGGCTAGATTTTCTACTGTCCAAGTCACCAGTAAGTAGCCTATATTTTATTACTACTTTTCATATCACTTTTCCTCCTCAAAAGAGTCCCTGCTCTTGGTTCCTTGCTCCTGATGTACAAACATGTTGAAATCTTTGCCATGACTGGGAAGCATAACTTTTGTCATAGGTTTCAAGGTACCTGAGTGACAGGAAAGATTCTGAACCAAAGGAGCATGCTGGACAAATAAGAGGTAGCCCAAGGAGAAGGCTGAATCAAAAATCAATCAGGGATGGGGGTGCCTGGGTGTCTCAGTGGGTTAAGCCTCTGCCTTGGGCTCATGTCATGATGTCAGGGTCCTGGGATCGAGTCCTGCATCGGGCTCTCTGATCGGCAGGGAGCCTGCCTCCCCTCCTTCTCTCTCTGCCTGACCTTCTGCCTACTTGTGATCTCTCTCTGTCAAATAAACAAATAAAATCTTAAAAAAAAAAAATCAGAAAGGCAGAAGTACAGCCCTGAGGAGACTAAGAATGAATTGCAAGTGCAAAAAACCAGAAGAAAGTTCAAGGCTCTGCTCCTAAGTGTCAGGCAGAAATGGCGCTGCACCTGGAAACTTCTGCTTCATCACATCCTTTCAAGGCATCTTGTCTGCCTCCTATTTGCCAGGCTTGGTGCCCGGTGCTCAAGATATTAATCCACATAAGAAAGCGTCCAAAATGTCAAGGATGTTACATCTAATGGCGAGTGGGTTGACCTTGAGAGGAAAAAAGGCGGGGGGGCAGCCCTGAACAAAAACAGCAGTGATAGTAGGGTCCTCTTACAGATGGGTGGTTCATGATTCGATGGATGGGTGAGCTCCAACTATCACAAAAATGTCCTAAAATTTGGTTTAGCTTGCGAAACCACTTGAAGAGCCAATGTGCATCCACATTGACCTCAGCCACAGATCCCAACCCCCGCCTCCTAACAAACCCAATTAGTCTTTTGATGCTTCTGTCTCTCTGCGGCCATCAGTAAGCCCCTGCTTGCTAAATGTGAATACTCATCCTTACCTCACTCTCTCCACCTCTCACTCCTGTGGCCTCTCCAGCCCCTGTTACACCTCTTGGCTTGCTGTAGACCTCTCCTCTGGTTTTTTCCCTTCACTTCCTTAATCCCGTTTCTCAAAATCTGTCACAGTCTTGTTTTTCTCCTTCCTCTCCACTCTCTCCCTTCAGCATCTCTCAGGGATGCTTCCTGGCCATGAACTTCAAGCCTGCCCTCCCTTACAATCCCAGACCTACATTTCCACTGCCAGCTTAACCTGAGTGTCTTCTCCAGAGACTCAAATGTACCATGTTTAAAGGAAAAACAAGGGGGGAAAAAATACACACACATACACACACACATACATATATATATATAACTAGATCTTCCTCCCCTACTGTGTTTCTTCTTCCTGCTCAATTAATGATCATCATTCAGCTGTCCCCACCAGAAGAGCTGAAAACACACGAATGTGGGCACGTCTGCATCTGTTCACGCAAAGTTTCCATGCTCTGCACATTTGCCAATCCCTGTTTAAGAAGTTAGTAGCTCACTGCATCAAAAAGTCTGAACTCTGTACTTAAGACCATTCATAGCATGGCTCCAGCCCCGCCCTAAACAAACCAGAATCCTTTCCTGTTATTCCTCAGGACAAACTCTCCGAGTCCTCCAGGCCGTCCCCACTTCCCGGCTTCCCTTCCATCCGAGAATCCAGTGCTGGTTCTCAGAGCCAGGCCTTCTCATGTTTTGCTTTCCCCTCCTTGAGGGGCTTCCTTCCCATCTGTCAAAGTCTAGGCGTCTTTCGAGACGGGTTCCATCACCTGTCCTAGATAATACCTTCCTTGACCACATCAGACCATGGTAACCACCAACACCCACTCCCCCTGAATCTCCGAATTCCTCTGGCACCGAACAGCTGTACCACAGATTTCACACCTGGCTACCTACTTGTTCTCTTTCTTTGGTATAAACAAGACAGAAAGCCAGTCTCTTTTCCAGGGATTCGCAGACATGGTAAATTCCTCCCTGAGTTTTTCCCCAAAATGTGTCTTTGAGGAGGAATTTGTAATCTTTCTTGCTTCAGATGATGAAATTCACATACCTTCTTGCGATACGACATATTTGCCTTAGTTGTCAGGAAAGTTAGGGCTGTTTCGGGGCCCCGACTGTAATAAACAGCTTATCTCAGAATCCTAGGAAACATCGTCGGTCCTATCTACCTCTGCTGTGTGCTTATTTTTAATTTTGCAGACATTTAATTTGTAAGACGCCGTAGCTGCTTCTGGGACAAAATGAGAAAACAGACCTCCAAATAAACTGTACCCTTCCCCTTTTATTGCATAACTTTCATTGTCCTACCTGGATTGTGTGTCCTTGAGAACAGAGTTAGAGCGTGTATTTCTACTGATTGCTCAAAGTAGAAAGCCATACGGTAGGTCCTTAATAATTCACTGCTGTTAAGCTAATACTTTTAAATGTCCTAAGCAAAATAACCTACTTTATCAAAATGGAGATTATTTTAAACTGAGATGAAAACGTTTAAAATTACATAATTTTAACAAAGGGCCTTGAGCATATTTACTTCTGCTAGCAGCCTGTTCGGTGTTCAGATATCAGAGAAAGAACACAATAAAAATCACAAGTTAAAGTTTCTGCTACCACAGTATCTACGCATAACACTTAAAATGGGAAAGAAGATGAGCAAACTCAGTAGTTCACTGCCAGTAACACTTACCGCATGACAGAGCTCATTTTTCCCCCCCTCAACCCCAAAGCCCCGCCTTTCTGATAAACACAGCATTCAGGTGGTGTCTGACTGACTTTTCTCCCCTCATTCTCATTTTCACTCCCCCTTCCCCTCCCTTCTGAACACAAGATAGCAGACATTAAGATTGGCTTTCAATGAAACCATGTGTGCCAGTCATCAAATTCTTTTTCTTTCTTTCCTTTCTTCTTTCTTTCTTTCTGTAGGGGAAGATGGGGGCAGGAGTTGGAGGATGAGAAGGAAGAGGGGTTCCTTTTTTAAGCTCACCCAGGGAGAATACTTTAACTTTGAAAGAAACCACAAGAATGTGATCATCAAGTCACAGCCAGACGGAGCCTGTGTTCCTACTTCCTGTCCTCTTACCCCCTACCCACCCCCCTTCCCCCTTCCCCACATTCACCCACCAACACATACCTGGAGCTGCTATTTATACAGAAGATGAGAATTATCCATATAAGTACAAACATTTCTGAGACTCCTTCACCCAACTGACTGGGCTTTCCCATTGTGCAAGAAGTAGGGGCTGTGGATATTTTCTCTAGCTCTTTTAACCAGAGTGCAATCATTTGCTGTTCCTTTCCACAAGTTGTCTTCCCCACCTTTTCCTTCTAAGGCAATTATATGAAAGAGAGAATGAGGGTAACCAGTAGCAGACGCAGTGTCTTCGTGGCTATGAGATTCAACGATGTCTACAACCCCACCTTCTGATCTAACCTACATTGTATGTCTTATGTTGGAACCAAAATCAAAATTCATTTTTACCACCCAAAGTAATGGTTTGGGGACCACACCAGTGTGGGTCCATCTTGGCCAGCTCCATGTGGCCCCTTAACGTTGCCGTTTGTTCAGGGCTCCTAATTCATGTGGGTTATTTTCCCGCAGCCATGAGTAATGTCCTGAATCTCTTGGCCTCACATTTAGCTTCTATTTTCTTGTTGAAAAGATTCATTTCATTTTGGCTTAGGTGTAACAGAATAAGCAAATCTGTCGCCAAATAGGAAACATAATGTGTTCTACATATAAACAGAATATTTTGAATTTCTGGTATGCGGGATTCTCCTTTTTGGTTTTTCCATGATTGAAATAAATTTAAATACCAGCTATACTAGTATTAGGTTTAATATAAAAAAGGTATTATGTTTAATACCAGTAGATACAGGAGTGCAGACCTACAAAAAAACTTGCCTTGACCCTTTGAAAATGTGTTCTTGATGTATATAGAGAGATAGATTGAGAGATACAGATATAGGTTATATATATGATCAACCACTGATGCAAGAAGTAGAATAAAATATTTAATAATTTGGGGGCACCTGGGTGGCTCAGTCAGTTAAGCATCTGCCTTTGGTTCAGGTCGTGATCTCAGGGTCCTGGGATCAAGCCCTGCATGGGAGCTCCCTGTGCAGCGGAAATTGCTTCTCCCTCTCCCTCTGCCCTCCCCCAACTGTCATGTTCATTCTCTCTCTCTCTCTCTCTCTCTCTCTCAAATAAATAAAGGAAATCTTTAAAAAATTGTAAGCCATTTTACCATTAAATTTTAAACCCACAAATCTGGGTATTTGGGTATATGACTTCTAGAACAAAAAATGAAATTGGTTACAATGTCATATTTACTAAGTGTAATGAGACCACTGAGGTCAGATTAGCTCTGGGGACCAGCCAGTGTTTACCTGGCAATTTAAAAAACTAAACACTTTGTGAATCAAGGTGTAATGCAGGCATCTAGGTTTATAATTTTCTATGTTTTAAATCTTTCTTTAAGAATTACACATACAGAGATATGGAGCAGTTTATTTATACTGGTAAGACAATTCGTAAGCCAGATGCCAGAGTGGAGGTTGACAGCTTCAGCATCAGCATGGAGACGTTCTGCCACTTAATCTAACTACTGAATTCTTCCAAGTAAAATTCAGCTAGAGTTTGACATTAAATAGGCAATAAATGCATAAACACAGCCGTGCCTGCAGATACCACTTTTTGCACTCATTCTTCCAACTTTCCAAGTCTTCAAGGCAAGGATACAGCCACACGTCTCGCTGCTTCTAGGTCCAACCCCTCATCATCCCTCTACATGCCCTCATTCTTGATACCAGCGTCTTTCTTTCCCACCTCAAATTCAGTCTCTAAGCAACCTGGCCTTTCTTTCCCATCGCTGAATGCTTCTTTCTCTAACTGCTGTCTTGGTGGACATGAAACCACTGGGCCACAGTGAAATAGAATTGGCACAGCAGCCACCCAAGGGGTTCTGTTGAATTGTTTGCCTCCTACAGCTGTGTGGCCCTTCAGAGAGAGAATGTCAGTCCAGAGAGAGAGTCCCCAGTCCAGAGAACCAGCCACCTCAGTCGTACCACGGAATCAACGCGACCCCTCCTGGCTCTGGCCATCCAGTGACCCCTCTGCCTGCGGCAACACAAGCAGGAAGGCAGACCATACCAAAAGCGCCAGAGAGCTAAGATGAGCGCAGAGAGCAATTTTAGAGCCTCCCAGTCCGTTTCAGTGTTTGCACCTGGATTCTGTACAGACCTGTGCTACTAAAATGCCCATTTTAAAGAAGAACCATTAGGTGGAGCTGATATTCATAAAAATCAAGCCAGTGGGGTAGGGGGTAGGGGGGGTAGGGGGGTGGAATAGTCCTTTTATGAATTAGACAAAGCTGGTAGTTTTTATTATGGCTTAAAACACTCAAATACTAGTCAAAACCTGTGAATATGTATACATTCTTTTATATGGATAATTACCTTCTTCATTGGTGGCGCCTCCTGGATTAGGAGGCTTCTTCCATGCAAATGAGGGGAGGCAGGTAGTGCAACAAAGAACACCTTTTATGTGGCTTCAGTACTTATTTAGCCAAACTTCCACATTTATAGAGAGGCAAATGCTACATTCCTGGATTTCTAGAAACTTCTTTGTAATTACTTTGAGTTTACTAATTCAAATAAAGGTCCTTACATAGTTTTGGTTAGTGCATACAGACAACAAGCCGACCCACTATCTGTGTGTTGTTGAGAATAGTTCATCCAAACTCTTTATGTCTAATTTCAGATTTCTGATCGTGATGGAAACAGGCAAAGCTATCACTGAGGTCCAGTCTGTATTGTTTTTAATATGAGCCATAGAAATGAAGGTGAAATACAGGATATTTTGTGCTTTAGAAGGATCCCAAATTAACTTGCAAATAATGTTTTCTAATGATAGTACCAAATTCACAGCACCTCTTGTTGGCCAAGAGAGTTGGTTTTTTTGGTTTGGTTTGTGAGTTTTGGTTTGTTTGTTTGTTTAAGCACTTTCTTTTTATGGTAGAGGCATCCATTTTTGTGTGAGCCTGAAGTTTTGGGGTCCTTTGGTGGTTTATTTTAAAAGTGATATTGTGGTCTCACATTTTAATGTTTCCTGGAAGAACTGGCTGGCTATTTATTTTAATTACTTCACAGAAACCCACATGACAGTTTTTGAAGGACATTTTCTTCTTACTCATTGTTTAGTATTTTGGTCACCGTTTTTTTCCCAACAGGATATAGTTTCAAGGTAAGATCCCAATTGGTTTTCTTCTTATTTCACAATAAAATATAAAATTCTACTGTTAGTTTTCTGGCCCCTTCCCCACCTACCTATGTATTATCCCTGCTCCTTCCCCATATCCCCTCCACTCCAAAAGAAATTTTCTTGGTTTGGGTAAGCATTTCCACTAAATCTCCTTTGAAAGCTAATCATTTGAGGCAAATACAACCTCAAGGAACCACAGTGTTTGGAGGTGTTAGGAGGCATTTTAACATAAATCTTCCTATTCACCGACCTTCAAAATTCCAAACCCTATTGAGAACGCCTAGAGATTCTGATGAGAGGAAAATACATAACATAGAAAAAAATAAAACATCATGTCTTCTAAATGTGGCTTTGATATATATCTGACATCAGAAATAGAAGTTCATCTTTCATGAAATCACTTCATAGTTAACTGATCGGAAAAATACGCAGCTCTAGTCATTGTCAGAAGTATATTTATAAAATCGAAGCTCACATCGAGAGATCACATCTTTATTGTCAAACGCTGATGGATGTTACACAGTTTCACTTTGGAACAGAGTTCCCTACCTGCTTCTATCATGTAAATTTAATATCCTTTACCCTTCTTTAGTTAGTCAAGTAAGAGGTCTGTCATTCCTTACATGATTTTCAGTTTCCCACCCAAAGCCATCCTGGTACATTTTTAGATGTATATTTTTATGAAATAAAATGTTTTAAAGTCACTGCTCTGAATTTCGCAGAACCTCAAGGAAGATGGCTCTAATTATGACTCTTATTTTTGAACAACTCTTTGTAAAAACAAAACCACAAAACAAAAAAAAAAAAAAAAAAAAACTTCGCAAACTTTATTCCATTCGATCTTTATCCCAGAGCAGAGTCCTAGAAAGCCGGTGGGAACTCTTGGAAGCCAGTTTCTCCCACCTTCCATCTTATAGATGAAAAAACTAAAATCCACAATGTTAGGTGGAATTTACCACCATCCATAGTCTGTGTCTGCTTCCTCCTGTTGCCTTTCCTGGCCCGTGCGTCCTGTGTTCCCTCCTCTGTCACCTCATGTCACTGCAGCCTCCTTCAAAGAAAGCTATGTAGACATTCAGTGAACTAGAGACCAGATCTCGGCTCCTCGCATCACTTTCTGAAACTCTCTAATTCATGGCCTGCTGATAAACCCTGCCGACTAAGGGGCCATACCCACCCCAGTCCTTTTCTTTTCTTTTGGAGAGAAAGATGTCTGTGAGTGTCATCCGCGGCTCAAGATGCCTGGAATCATATGCGTGACGTCTTCAGGATGGTTAATGATCACTTCGGGAAATGAAATAAACATTCTGTGATATTTTTTACTCCTTCCTACAAGCTACACAACACAGTGTGTGCTTAGCGATTATCAGTTGGATTGAATGAAACAACAAGTAACAGAGTTGTGTTTGCTGTTAAAACCAAAGACCATTTCTGTGTTTTATAGAGGACCACGTGGGTCCATCAAATAGAAGGCTGTACTTAACAGCTAGGAAACCCATAGAACCAAATCCAGCTCCACCACTTATCAACGCCCGTGGCCTCGGGAAAGCTACCTAAGTTTCCTGAACTATAATTTTCGTTCCTGTAAATACCATCTACCTTACTGTGATTTTATGCGGATTAAATTAGACAACGTGTGTGTAGAGTCAGGCACAGCAAAGGCTCAACAATTTCCCCTTCCCTGCCCTTCGTGTCTGGCTGGGAGGTGCCCGGTCGCCTGCTTCTCTGTGCTGTTTGAGAATCAGGGCACTCAGGTCAAGCCGAGCTGCGTCTGGATATCTTGGGGTCTTGGGGCATGGCCTGGGAAACTTGTCAAAAGCACTGGGTGTCGTGGCTTTGTCTCACTGGCACGTGTCCCACACGCAGTATGTGGGTGGTCGTGCACTTCTGCTCATCTTTCTTCTCAAGCAGCGGGTCCCTTCCCAGCACGCCACTAGGAAAGGAAGCGACGCGAGCCAAGAGGCTTGTGTCTCCTGAAATCCGATGGTTTTGAAAGACTCTTGCTGCAGTAACATGCTGAGTTACTGAGTTTACGAAGTGGCCTTGAGTACTTTGCAGAGTGAATGTTTAAGTCACTCAGCCTCTGTAACTTTAGGAGATACAGAAGCTTTAGCTTAGCTTAGCTTTAGTTTAGATTTAGCTTATAGGAGCCTCCTCAAGAATCATCAGTCGAATCTTCTGCATCTTCTCAAAACATGTGCTATTCTAAAATCGGCAGTTATGCTCTAGCCAGCTAGGACAGCGCCGAGCTTCAAACACTTAGTTTCGAGCTTCAAAATCCGAATCTTCAGACCCCGATGCTTTTGACATATTTTATGAGGATGTTAATATTTCATGATATATTTATCTACTGGAAACTGTTTTATAGTAAACATTTGAGGCTAAACGTTTTAAAGTTTTTCTTTTACTTCCAGCTGGTTCACCTACAGTGCTCTTTGAGTTTCAGGAGTACAGCACTGGGATCCAGCACCGCCACACATCAGCAGCCCGTGATCATCACAAGTGCTCTCCTTCATCCCCATCACCAAATTCTTAATGGGGTTTTCAGATTAACCTTTGAGCCCCAAATAAAAAAGAATGAAGAATTCTTTTTTCAAAAAAAAAAGTACAATTACTATTCAAAATAGTACGGCTTAAGGATGGAAGAGGGGCACTAGCTTATGCCTAGAGCTTATAATGTTAATACTTGGGAACTAGTGGTTCCTCGCTGTCCGTCCACTTGGTATCCTGACAGTGGGTTCAGTCCTGACCAAGACTTTCTCAGCTTATGAATTCATCAAGGTTAAAACAAAGCCTTTGAAAACATAAGCCCTTCTTTCTTCCCCTCAACATGTACATACTATAATCCAGAAAAACGTACTAGTGATTTTTACAATGGGAGGTTCAATCTGGAGGATTGGGGGTGATGAGGAAGTTGGAGGGAAACCTAGACAGTAATAACATTAATCCTACAATCCTACTAAATGAGAAAATTGGATTTTGGTAACATGAACAATGGCTGTTATTACCAGATGTTGAAAAAGTGAAGTCTCCAGTATATATGATAATTTTGACTAAGTTCCTCACAGAAACAGCAACTAAAAGAAGAAGAAGAAGGAGAAGGAGAAGAAGAAGAAGAAGCAAAGTAGAGATTAACAGGATAATTTCTTGGGAGAACTAATGTATCAGATAGTATCAGCATCCTAGTAAATGTTTAAGGTTGGGTGGTTTTTATGATTGATCAAAACAAGGACTGTGGATAATAGGGTACATGTCTCATATACGTCTGGATGTGTGTGGGTCTCCCTCTAGACCTCCATATGCTCAGTTTTACTGTCAAACGGGTTACTGAGAGAGGAGAGTGAGAGAATCAACTTTTTAAAGCATGTGTTTTCCACCCTCTGACTTGAAGAAAAATGTGTCACTCGTGTCCTTTAACAAATAGTGACTAGCCAGCTATAAAATCAAGTATTTGGGGGGCAGAAATAGTCTTTTACTCAAGAGTTACAATTTAATATTCACAAGTGGTCAGTGAAGGACCAGCTACTCTATCCCAGTAAGGAATAATGATACAATCGTTGCCACTTTAAGGTTTCACTGGATATTCAGATTCTCCAGACAAGGTACTTTGAATCACTGAGTCCAAAGCATGAGAGAAAGCAAGAAGCTCCATAAATAACAACTGGGCAAATAATTTTACCTCAAAACCACACTGAAGGCATGATTTATAACAAACATCCTGGCATAAAAGAGTTATAGAATATTAAAATAAAAAACTATAAGACTAATGTCCACTGAATTATTTTTTGAGGTCCCAATACCATATGTCCTTTTTCAAATTACTCCCCCATTAGATACTTTTTGCAAATAAAACACGTCTCCCGTATCTACTACCTACCCTCCCTTGTGCACAAGGGTCCATCTCAAATCTGTGTGGCTTTATTAGTATCATAATTGTGTTCTGTTTGGAGCAACGTTAAATCAAGAGAATTCATGGAAAAAGAAATCACTTACAGTTACTCCCTTCACAAATCTTTGCTCTAGGTTTTTGTCTTCTCACTGATTCTTCTCACTTCGATTTCAGCACGTCCATTCTGTGCATTTTACCTTTGCTAGCAGTACACTTTGGGAGTTCTGCTCTAATATTTGGAGCTGTTACCTACAGATGCATTCTTTGCACATTCCACACATGAAGGATTTGACTGTTCATGTTCTGTGTTATATTTTTTTTTTATCTTATTACTCTGGCCTGCACAGGCATTTAGTAGAACCCACGAAGAGAATACAGACAGCTGACTGGATGAAGAAGACATTGTGGAAAAAAACTCCCATTGTTTAGATTTCTGTCAGAGGATATAAGAATACTTAATTTCTTTTATCTCTAGGGCTTTCATTATCATTTAAATTTCATTTTACATTAATTGATCAGGGATTAGTAAAGCCATTATGCAGAAATTAGAATAAGACAAGCCAGATGGAATGAATAATTCATGAAGTCCAATTACATTTTATTTCTGGTGTACTTTCAAACTTGCCTCTGACT
Organism: Mustela putorius furo; assembly: GCF_011764305.1. Taxonomy (NCBI): domain Eukaryota; kingdom Metazoa; phylum Chordata; class Mammalia; order Carnivora; family Mustelidae; genus Mustela; species Mustela putorius. The sequence goes on from NW_025421998.1 coordinate 38,809,684, forward strand.
TCTGTGCTATTTTGATGTGACAATATTCACTGGAAATCAAGAGTGCCATTTTAATTTATTGTATCCCTCTGGAGTGGAAGCATTTGTATGCATTGGGGGTGTGCTAATGCATTCCCCCCAAACACCAATTTCAGGGCTGCTGGAAATACTGGGTAATCTAGAAAATGTGGTTCATCTTCAGTGAAGGTTCAGGGGTTTCTCGGTTGAGCCACACCAGTCCACCTGAGTTCGCGGAGAAACTAGCGTCTTAGAACCCCGAGATTTTTAACCTCCCAGAAGAGCTACAAATCCCCTCAAAACATGTGTTCCCCTTCCACAAGGAAGCCAAGGAAGCATTCAAGTATGAATCTGGCCCCGAGTCGGCCTGGGAGCCGACGTGCAGCTCCAGAAAAAGACCACGAGGTGGCAGGCGTTGCCTTCCGTGCGGAAGGTCCTGGGCGGCCCGGGCCTGCCTGGGCTTCCAGAGCTTTCCCGCAGGTCTGAGCCTCGCAGGCGGACGGCGGTGGGGTCCGGGCACCGCGCGACTCGCAGAGCGTGACCTGGCGAGAATCCCGAGCTAATGGGCAGCCGCGTCCACCTGCACGGAACGGCTCGCCCGCCTGTGTCTGAGACCGCCTCCCGCGCAGGTCCGGGGCCCCAGCCGCTTAAGAGTCCCCGCTTCCCACCCACCCAGCATCCCCCTCTCCCCCCCGGCCCCCAGTATTTATTTATGCCACTGGACAGTTCTAGTCACATTAAAGCTGCGGTTCACCTTTTCGAGGACTTTCATCTCGGGCAGTTTTATGACACTTGGTGAATGTGCAAAGTTTTTAATTAGGCTCGCTAGACAGCCCGAGGCGGCGGCAGCGCCACCGAGTCTTCACGGTCTCTTTGCTTTACAGCACAACAAGCCGCTCTACTCCTTTGAAGACAATGCAGACTATGTGTACGATGTCATGTGGTCCCCCGTGCATCCCGCGCTCTTTGCCTGCGTGGACGGAATGGGGCGCCTGGACCTCTGGAACCTCAACAATGACACCGAGGTGAGCGGCGGCGCAGGCGCCCGGGCGGGAGGGCTGGGAGGAGGGCGCAGCAGCCGGCCTCTCTCCGTCTCCCCCGCTCTGTCCTGCGCGGCCTTGTTTTGGATGACCCTCCAATGGCAGCTGGGCAGCCGACCCCCAGTCTCCACTGCTCTGAAGGGAATTGGCAGATGCACCGGCCAAAAATCATTTCATCTCACTCCATCCCCAACCCCAGGCAGATCCTGGACAATTGACGACCCTTTGCAAAAGAGCAAAACGTTGTGCGTTCCTGCCTCTCCCTCGGGAAAAGGACACACCGGCACATGTCAGAGCGGTGCTGAAATAACCCTGCTGGCAGGCACTTGGAAAAGTCAGCTTTTGTGGACCCTGACTTGAGATTGAGCTTTTTAAAAGGGTTGTCAGTGTTTGCCACTCGCACACTTTCTATTTTAAATCCATAAAAGAGGATTCTGTTGGCTACCTTTAGATCTACCCTCCACTTGATTTTTACAAGGTAAATAATCCTTGCCTAAAATATTGAACTTACAGGCGGACTTTCACAGTACTTTGTAACTCTGAACAGGTCAGGTAAACTCGGTGTTTTAAAAAAAAAAAAAAAAAGTGAGATTTCAACATGTCACATTTAGAGTACTTCACAAGTGAAAAATGGCCCCCTTTTTAAAAAAGGGGGAATTAACAATAAGGAAATATTCATTTTAAAAATTATGCTATATATCTGTGCTTTAAAAATTATGCCATGTGCATTTTCCCTTTTTCTTACACCCTTAAAATTACTAAGGTGCTAATTCAGCTACTTGGGGCTTTTTGTGGTATCTTTTTTTTTTTTTTTTTTAACATGAATATTAAATGTCCTTCAATTTAATAAAATAAAACGGTCTCTTCATCTCTTCCTGGTTTCTGATTCAGGGCGGCTCTCCATAAATAAGAAGGGACAGGTAAGGGGAGCAAGAGAAAGGTCTTTTGAAGTGTTTTGAGCAGGAAGCAACTCAGCCTTTTTAATTAGGAAACCTACAGCTGGAGGATATGAGGAGAAGGCGGCTCCCCTAGTATTTTTTGTGGGAGCAGACAAGGAAATAACCCTCAGGTGTCATTATTGAACCATTGTATCTCACAAAATTACATATACCATGACCACTGCCAAATAGTTATCTTTTGAAAATATTTCAGTTTAAGTCTATGTTTTCTTTTGGCTGTAAGAACTATGTGACAAAGGCAAGAGTTACATAGTGAAGCATCTTTGAAAATGATCAAAAGGCATAAATACGTGCACATCATTTTGGATGTTGAATGTTTATAACATTATTGCTTTTCATAGAAAGATGCAATATTATTCAACATTGTGATGGTTTCCCAAAGTCTTTCAACACTGTTGATTAAAATCGTATTGCTTCTACCTGCTAGAATAAACTCATTGACTTAAAGCAACCAAAAAACACACGTTTTCCAGGTAGGCTTAGGAGACACTGCCTCCCCTCATATCAGAAATGAGATCTGGTAGAAGTGATGTTTCGGTGATACCCCACTGTGATGCCATGGTCTGAGTGTTTTACACACTCCTTCTTAATTCCTATGTAAATAGTATGGCTTCGTTTTTAGCCTACTTTTTAGGCAAAATGAAATCAATGTGTCAACATTGCCAAATGTAATTTTTCCCCTCTCTTGCTCTAGGTGTCAAGGCACAACCACATTAAGCGTTTTATAGTTAAACTTTTTAAAAAAATCATTACAGGGCATGCAAACTGCTTATGAAAACATAATTCTGCTTTCAGAATTAATAGTCAATATATCGAATCTGATTCAAATCCAGTAATGAACTGAACATTTTTTTAAACTCAAATCATTTTTGCCTTTGATCAAGTTGAACAAGATTTCTCAAACAGTTGTCAGATTAGGATTTAGATTCGTGTAAAAAAGAAAGAGAACCTGAATTCCCAGTGTGACTTGTTGTTGAAGTTACTGTACCTTTCGACCACATCATCCCAATTGCTCCTATGCCAGGATAGTTCATATTCACCTACCGCAAGGTCACTGACCTCCCCACTATGCTGTACTTGATGCTGTAGATATCCTTGTATTTGCAATTAAAATGACTGAGTCTTTAAAAAAATGTGAAAATAACTGAGAAACAAAAGGTACAGAAGTTCGACTCAATATATGGATTCTTTTCACTAAAGATTCACCAACTTTTGAAAGGTCATTATGGGTCAAACTAATAAAATGTATTTTATCATTTCCTTTAGCATTTGATAATTTTTAGCACTTATTATATAGCCGGTGATAGTCATTTTTTTATCATTTATGTTTGAAAAGGTATTGTTAAAAGGTTAAAATATTAATTGTCCCAGTTAGCTATACAACTTACTTCTCAATAAATAAAATTCTTTAACGTGCATTAGACACAGTTTAAAGTGTATCAGAAGTCAGGTTGTTTTGAGTGATTAGCTTTTTAACATATTCCTATTAAGGTTCAACATTTTTATTCAATCTTTGAGATTATTCATTGATAAAATCTGATATCGAACAGAGTTAGGTCAAGTGTGATCCTGCACAGTCTCCCTAAGTGATGGGGTTAAAAAGTCTGAAAACTGTAGAGCTGAATCTCTGATTTGTTTTCTGAGGAGTACCCTAATAATAAAGCATATTGACAGAATTATGGCCCATCTAAATTCACATTGTTTTGGCCTTTGAAAGGTTTGGTTAAAAATTCAAGCTCCAGCTTGCACAGCAGGTACCTTCATTGTCGAAATTGTGTATTTAAAAAAAAAAAAAATGAGTTGGGGACTTTTGTTTTACATTTTTGCTCACAACTGACACACAGTGATTTAAGCAGGTAAAAGAATTTTTATTGATTTCGAGATTAAGTTTAAACATAGATTCTTACATATGATGGAGTTTTTATTGCTATTTTAAAGATAGGTATTGGGTCAATAACCTCCCGTAAACAGATGGTTTCAATTCCCCGACTCAGGGAATGCCGAGAGAGAACGAAGCCACGGTCTCCAACCCGAAACGACCTGTGTAGTAGACCCAGGGCTTCAGCAGTGGTGTGAGATGATCTCCAGGGTACTTTCCTCACTGTATCTTTTTTCTTTTGGTTTCAAGATTTACACTTTCCTTTTTTAACGGCCTGTTGTCACTTCCGAGTCAACATTTTTGTAGAAGGCTCAGAGATCTGATCTATCAGTTATAAACCTCAGATATATAAACTTCAAGACTGGAGTTTATACAACTGTTGATAGAAGAGGGGGAGACCCACGAACATCTTTTCCCAATAACAAGGGTTCTTGTATCCAATCCTGCAGGTTCCATTTCAGCACCTCTGGGTCCTTTTAATAAAGAGTGTGCTAGTGATTGCCCACAATGGCAGACTTCAGTGTTGACTGGAGGAGATGGGAGATTTCTTCTACAAAAAGGTGTTGCAGTCTCTCAGGATATCCCCTCGGGGGCAATTCCAAAGTTCTAGAGTGCTTCGTCTACCCTGGTACTGACGGGAAAGGGGGAAAACTGGAAAAAGAAAAGAAAAGAAAAAAGAAAGAGGAAAAGTCAAGCTTTTGAAGTTCTGCCACCTGAATTTTTTCTTCTTCTTCTGATCATCCCCTCTCCGAGGAGGTTTTGAGGGATCAATACATATTTTTTTTTTCCCTGAAGACACACATTAATATGACCTTGGTTCCACCGTAAGCCCCCCTTTCTGCCTTTTACAGTATTTTTAATCTTGGTAAATCCTGAAATCTCTCTCTCCATTGATCCATAAATCATGACCTGATAGAGAAGTATCGTATTTAGCTGCTGTGTTTGTATGTTGGATGTACACCCTGCGTAATCCAGAGAAATATTTGTCACTCGCTGCCCATTGACTGTGGAAAAGACTCTCCTGCTTTTCTTTTCTTTTCTTTTTCTTTCTTTCTTTCTTTTTTTTTTTTTTTTTTTTTTTTTTTTTTGTGTGTTAAAGTGTCTCCTCTCTACCCCTTCATTCAGTGGAGCATATGATTTAAGAACAATGAATCCTTTTTTACCCCTGGGCAAGGGATGCATATTACTTCACGCACATGAAGGCAGCGGTGACTCACCCAGTTAAACGTATCATTGTAAACTTGTATATCTAAATTCTCACTCAGATTCTTTGTTGCTGTTGGCAGGTTCCAACAGCAAGTGTGGCCATTGAGGGGGCTTCTGCCCTGAACCGGGTGCGCTGGGCTCAAGGTGGCAAAGAAGTTGCCGTTGGAGACTCAGAAGGCCGTATTTGGATCTATGACATTGGAGAGGTACACATATTTTTCCTCTGTGGGTTTGGGTGTTTGTGTTGTGCGTGTGTATGTTTTTGGGTTTTTGTTTTTCACTCGTGTGTCTGGCTTAAAGACCTAGTGAAATTACTGACAGGACCTGTGGGCCATGAGAGCCCGCTTGAGTGCGTTAGCAAATCGCAGTTGACTTCAGTGGGGGTTTGGTAAGACTTCCTTAGGGCCTAATTTGGTCTTCTGTCTCCACACACAGGACACTTCAGTTAATGATTCAGGCTCTTTCAGAGGGCTGTCGAATTCCCAGCTATCCTGTGAGGAGGCGTGGCGCTTCCTAACAATTTCATGAGAATGAAATGAATTTGTTGCACTCATCAGGCTAGCATTGGATTCTGAACTTGTTAAACAAACAGAGGTTTTCATGATGTTGGGTTAAAATGTATACCGTCCCTCTTCCGTTAACATGTAGCCAATTAAAGAGGCTGAGGCTATGGCTGGCTTCCGCCACCTGTGTACTGAAGTGGCTGAGGAGAATCAGAATTTGGTACCATTTTTATGATATTCAAAGTTATTATATGGAATATATAGCTCTGGTATATCTTATTACATAGATGAAGTATTCCTAAAGATCGTGGCACCTATCAAAGGGGGAAAAAAATCTGTATTTTTTATTTCAGATAAATCTCTTTAAATTTTTATATTGCTTTTAATATTACATTACCAATTAATTGTACTTAGACATTATCTGTTTATTTTTACTACGTGGGAAAGTGTTGACAAAAACCTTCATCTGCAATGAGGTTAAAGAATTTTTTTTTTTCCTTAAAGACAAAGAAAATATTGAACTTTCAAGCAAAACACAACAAGAGCATTGTGTAATGCTATTCTGGCGTAATATGAATCTAGAATTTGCATTCCAGGGGGGAGAATATACCACATTTGGATGTCGAACACCCTAGACGTAGGCAGTACTCTGTGCCCGCCTGGTGGAGGGGCTTAGCTGATCGCACAGGGAAGGGCCTGCATGGTTTCCTTGGTTGGCATTCTGTAACTGTGGCTGTCCCGTCCCGGATGGTTGGTTCTACACTGGGACCTTTGATGATACGTTGTAGACTGCTGGATGGTGGAGCCGATTGTGTTGAATAGGTGTTGTTGTTGTTGTTGTTGCTCTTAATTCAGCCAGAAAGAGAACCTGAAGGACTTTAGAGAGGGGAGGTTTGCATTTGGGGAGGTACAACCCTAAGCAAAATATAGAAAAATCTCTGCATTTTCCTGCATGTTGTCTAGTTCATGAGACAACCCCTTGATGACTCCTGATGCTACAAGCTGAGTCATCCCGACAGCAACAGACCCGGTTAATATTCATCCCCAGTGGCGAAGGTGCAAATGGTCTTGTGACTTTTGACGTAGTTTGGAGTCTTTGGGCAAGAGAATACCCTCTGCATCGAGAGTATTGCCTGTTTATTTCTACTACATAGGAAAGTGTAATATTCTCTTCAATGATAGGCAACATTTTCTTCAATGATTATTCTTTGTAGTCAATGCACCTTTTTCATCGTCTCCATCAAAATAAACCTAAGCAACAACAAATACTCTTCATCAGTTCATTTACTAAAAAATTAAAAAGCTAGTGAAGAGGAATATTAAAAAAACAAACAAACCCAAGGTTTCTTTTTTCTTTCTCTTTTGTTTAGAACAAGTGTAATTGTGGGAGAGAAACAGATGTGGAGACACACTCAGAAATGAAAGGGCAGAAAATAGATGAAATTTAAACTCTTTTTTCCACCTCCCTTTCGCATTATACATCATGTCCCTTAACTTTCTTACGGTCATATGCAGCCTTCACTGTTTTGTCCAAGAAGGATGAGAAGTAGAATAGTTTAACAATCTGGTTTGTTTCAAGAAAGGCCTTTTGAAAGCCTATATGTTGACCACAGGTATTATGTATATAGTCTATATGTAACATATAAGTTACAACATATGAGAAAACAGGATATGACATAGATGCAGAATTTTCTGTAATAAAGTGATTTTATAGCTTGTGGGCAGAATTACTTGAATATGACTCATATTTTAGGAGGACATATAAGTTGCTTTGGCTGATACGTGGCTGCTAAAACTTCTCCCTGGGTTGCTACCCTCATTCCTAAATTGTAAAGTGTTGTTATACTCGTATTTCTACTATTGTAGTAGCAGGTCAGCCTGGTTTTCAGTTCTGTATTATTGCTCTTACTTTTCTAAGTGATATTACAGACTATAGAAATGTCTGTAGCTATAGGCCAGTCTTGTCTATTGTCTGGAGTCTAGACAGGCTATAGAAAAATCTCTGTGCCACATAATAGGCCAAACAATTTGTAGGGTTGTTTATCCCTACAAATCCACTACCCGGAAGAAAAAGGATATACTATTTTATTGAGAGTAGGTAATATTATATAATCTTCTATCCCTTCCCTGAATGGCCAAAAAATCAGGATAGGCTTATACATTTAACAGTTGTTGGTGGTGTTTTTTTTTTTTTTTTCCATTTCATTTAACAGTTCTTTCTGTATGGTTTTGTCATAAACAAAGCCATCTATGACTCAGAAGAACTCAGAGTTAAGATAATTTTATCTTAACTATAGTTGGTTTCTTCCCCCTACGTACTTTTGTGAGGTATTTACAAATTTAGCTATTTATTTCTGGGGAAAGGTGAAGGGGAGAAGTTCTTTTGTCTTTGCTCCTCTGTATAACCTATTCTAAATCTCTCACGGCGAACTCTGTAGTCTCCATGTACATAACGGGAAGCGGAGCTGAGCAGATGCCTACTTCCGAGAGGTGGTAGCTCACTTCTTGGGCAAGTGCCGCCATTATTGTAATTACTGCTGTCTCGCTCGCCAGCCTAGAACTGACAGAGCATAGCTGTACTTACAAGAGAAGGGCGCCCTCTGAACAGTGCCTCCTCAGCCTTCCAAATCACCTGCAGAAAGCCAGACAGAGTGCCTTCACAGCTAGCTGGCCCCATTTAGAATTTGAGGTCAAATCTAAGGCTGGTGCATGGCTGACGAGAGGGAAGGGGTTTGAGCAGGAAGTGATTTAAAAAGGAGAAAATACAGAGGAAGAGAAAAAAGATGGTATAGGGGATCAAATTGCCAGGAGACTGTGCTACCATTATCTGTATTCAGAATTGGTGCTCTGGTCCCCATTAAAACTGAACCCCTCACCAGGGTCATGCTGGCCTTTGGATGGAAAATCTTGCTTTATGGAACCCTCTAGGAAAGAAGATGAAACAGTTTTAAATAAGCCTTATAATACAATCTGTACAAGAAAGTAAATGGTAGTTTTGAGAGGATACTTTGTTGATCCATTTTCTTTGAGACCTCAGTACACTGAATAGGCATCTGTCTGCGGGAGGAGACCCCACATTCATTTGTCCCTGGTTGATTTGAGGAGGCAGCAGGCTCTCGTCTCCCCAGGGTCCTATTCTAGCAGCGAGGTTGGCTTCATGGTTGTGTCACCTGTGCCATCTCACAGGCCCGGGGAGTAGAGGAGCCCTGAGTTTCCTTTATTGCTTGGCTGTCACTGTCCTGCAGCTGGTAAGAACTTTTTCAACAAGGCACCCCACATTTTCATTTTGCACTGGGCCCTGCAGAATTATGTAGCCAATTTTGCCACAAGAGTATGGCTCTTAATCCCACTCAAGATGCAAATCATAAATGAGAAATGATGGCCTTGACCTAGACCATTGGGAGAAAGGAGCAATCTTTAGAAATGCGGTCCTATGTAGTACATGTTGTGTGATCTTATTACTATTTGTGTCTTGGACCATCTGAAAATGTTGAATGTGTGGGGCGCCTAGGTGGCTCCATCTGTTAAGCACCAGACTCTTGGTTTCGGCTCAGGTCATGAACTCAGGGTCATGAGATCCATCAGGGTCATGAGATCCATCAGGGTCTTGAGATCAACCAGGGTTGTCAGGCTCCACACTGGGCAATGGAGGCTGCCCAAGATTCTCTCTCTCTCCCCTTCTCCCTCTGCCCTTCCTCACCTCTTGCTCTAAAAGAAAAGGAAGAGAGGAAGGGAAGAAGGGGGGTTGGGAGGAAAAAAGGAAGTATGGCAAAAAAAAAAAAAAAAATGTTGAATGGGAATAGCAATGGTGGCAGGTTATAAACATCATGAGGCCCATAGAAATAGAGCTGAAACTGTACAAGATCTTGTTACTCACCTCCCCATACCCTTGCTTTGATCACACTGTTAGTTGAACCAAAGGTGTAAGAGTTTGGGGAAAGATCCCTATGCTGCTTGCTATAGCTGGAGTGGGGAGGGACAGCCTTTCTCTGCCACTCCGTTGGCATACCCTCATCAAGAACTCCCTGGTAAGAGACTTCTGTAACTGTCAGTGGAGATGTCTCCACTCAAGTCCAGGTAGACATGCTTCTTGTGAGACCTGGCGCTCAACCAGGAGAACAGTGCAGAAAGGGACTCTGGTGTCCTTGGTCGTTAACGGTCGTCTGCCTCATCTCCTGTCCCAGCTGAGGCTGCAGCTGCCGCAGGGAGTCCCAGCACAGCACCCCTCACCCCCCGCCAATGATCATGCCCTCTTCTATTATGCACAATTATCCTCCATAACTTTTAAGATGATGGCAGAGAGCAGTGGCCTGAATCCAGATTTACTGATGCAATTTATTAGGAACTTCTGAAGGGGTAAACAGAGGATTGTGTATGAGCTCACTGAAATCACCAGATTGAGTATGTCCATTCCCCCACCCACCCAACCTGCCGCTGCAACCCCTTTTTTCCTTTTTGTTACATTTAAATGGCAAAGGCATGAGTCATATCTTGGGGCCTGTGACTGATGAGGTTAAAATATAAAACAGCAATGTTTCCAGGTAGGCCACATGATGCTTTGTTTATATAGCACACATTTTTGGTTGTTTGATTTCAGCACTGTATCTGGAAAATATAGTGTACACATTTATTTTCACAGGTAGGGGTCTATTTTCTTTGCGAAGCAGGTGCTTAACTCCTATTAGCATAAATGGAAGTTATGTGAATTCAATGAAAGAGAAGACCCCTTTTATTACTTGGCTATAATTTTTATTCTATTTGTGCACTTTCAAAGTTATTAAAATGGACAGTGGTTGCATGAACCATTTACATTTTCTAAGATGTGAAGTTAAAGATGAGCTCAGCTCCTGAATAAGTTTTGAGGCTCTTCTTCTTCACACCGTGGGATGCAGTCTGTTTGCTGTGGGGTTGCACGATCCCATTCAATTAACTGAAACGTGGATAAGATAACAAGTCATAAGTTAACCACAAATATAACCCGAAAACGGTGAGTGGATGCCGCTTCAAAATGCACTCAGAGAGAGCTGTTAATCATTGTTGGATTTTTTTAATGATGTGTGAACACACATATCCTAAAGATTAAAAATAAGAATTACTCACAGCCATGGCTCCTTTACTGAATAGCAGGCTTTTCTATATATACATGGAGCTGATTTTAATAGCACATGGGCCAGTGAGGATAGAATTATTCACGTGTCCCGATGATTGATAGTCAGCCTATCTACCTGTCTGTCTTGCAGATGTGTTTTCTAGAAAGCCCGTTGCTATTGTTAATGCTTCGGTGCTGTCACACAGATGGGCTGTCATAAATATCCCCTAACAACTATGTTTGCTGCTTATCTGAATTAGTTAGAATGCTGTTTGCAGCTCCAGTTTTGAAAGAAGCAGTTTATCCTCCACCTCCTGTTATTTCTTTTTCCATTAACCTCTTCCAGGGAAGATTTTGTTTTCAGTTGTGATAAATACACATAAGTTTCAAATCCCTGATTATATTTCTACAGTAGTCAAATGATAAAATTCCAAAATCATTTTCAGCTTACAGCAGAACTTGGAAAAGAAAATGGCAACTGGAAAGCGAACTGAGGAGACAACTAAAGCCCAGCTCCCTTAGCTCTACTGGTTTGCTTGTCCCATTCGCTGATGGCCTAAGAGAGCATGCGTTCGTCGTTACAGCGTAACCCGCTACTGGGGCCACACTTCCCATCACTTGGTTCACACGACTGGCTGGGGGCTAAAAGAAGAACAGTTATTTAATTACAGATTTCAGTAAATACAGTAAAGTTGGCATCTGTTACTCTATTAAAAGGGTCTTGAAAAATTCTTGAAAAGGAAAAAGGCAGGTGAATATGAGAGATCACAGGTACCTGCTAATAAGGTAAAGCATGATTTAAATGTTCACCTGACTGTACTTTAGAGAGGAAATGAAAAATCAGGATGACAGTTTATTTAGGATCCCAACAGGGAAAAGGGCCTATGGCGATAGACACTTCAGAATGGCGGTCCAGCTATAATGCACAAGGACTCTTGAAGAGTGCCTCCAGCAGCTTCCTAGGCAGCTAGCAGACGGAGAGAAGAAAGAGATTTGATGAGCCATCTCTCCTGCACTTTAAAGAGCAGTTCAATATAGAGGAATCTGATAAACGGTTAGTGCAGGGAGTTCAAAAGAATTTGAGTGACACAAAATAAATACAGTACGTTTCTGGTTTTTAAGTGAATTACACTTAGGCAGTAACCGTTTGCCTTGGTGAACTCCTTCTTGTTTGCAGTAGAACAGGACCTGCATCCGTTTTCCAGGAGAAGTCTGTGCGCTGAGTGTAAGTCATCCCCCTCCACGGGGAAGGGGTGCGCAGAACACAAAATGCAAAGTTACACTGTGATTTGGGGGTTCAAGTGAGAGTCCCTTAATGAGAAAGAACTGGATGTGAAATCACTTCATTTAATTGTTGTGCTTTGGGAAGGCCAGCAGCCCCCGCTGAGGACGACCGCGATAGCACGGCCAAGCTGCGGTGGTCTCCGGAACAGAGAGCGGGGCTGGGCTCAGCTTCCCCAAGTGCAGTTAAAATCACCCCAAGATTCTCGAAGGTCTTTGCAAGTGCTGGCTTTATTCTTCAGTGGATAAACAATATTATTTTCTTTAGCAGATGCCAAACATTTCTTGGAAAAGCCAAGACTTTGGCATAAGTTATTGTGTGGTGCCCAAACATTCAGATACTTAGTTCTGTCGCTAATTATCTAGACATCTGATGACACAAAAACAAAGCACTGGGATTTTCAATGGGACTTTTCAGTTTTTACCTGAATTTTTATTGCCATAGCCACAACACTGTGCAGTGGAGTCAAAAGCACAAAGGCCTATTTGAGCAGATTTGGGGTGCTAATAAATATAATTGCCTAAAATAAGCTACTCTGAAATAATATATTAATCCATTTCCTTGTCATAATAAATTACATGTATTTGAAATTAAATAATTTGGTTAAAATGTAGGATTGTAATTTTAGTATTAACTTGATGTCTTCTAGGAAAAGTGCTTAATTTAAAACAGAAAAAGAAAAACGCTATTAATTCCAATTAACGTTATAATTACTCATCTTATAGTGAATGTAGTAGCAGTGGCTTTCATTTTGGCAATTATATATGTAAAAGACCATAATTAAACTAATTATTATATAAATACTGTGCTTATTCAGGTACATTAGTTTGTAAAAATGAATTTATAGGATTAGTATCTTTTCAAACCACTTTTTTTTCCTGGATTGATAAGAAAATACTTCTGACTTTATGTATTATGGAGAAGTTGATTCAATGAAAAGAAAACCCTAATATCTAATTTTATAAAAACCAAATTAATGCGTGCATAGTAATTTGCAATATTCAATGAAATTCATATATTCCCATTTTGGTGATAAATGGCCTATGAATATAAACCTTCTGAAACAAGTACCAGTTTGTATAATTAATCATCTTTATGATTCTTCTGTGATTTCAAACTGTCATCTTCAATAGCAGTTTGGGATTTTGAAGGAGTCATTAATTATAGTGTTAAATTTTTTTTTTATGGCTGACAAAATTGTGTTTAGTTTTAGAATTTCAAAACTGCTAAATTTTATCTTGAAAAATTACTGCTTAGAACAGTAGCCTCAAATCACAGCTTAGACCAGCTGAGCATGAAACTGCTCCAGTGATCTGTGAGGCCGGATTAACGCTGGCCTGTACGGAAACGGGGGGCTGTTTGTTGGTTACAGGAGTGTGTGTGCTACGGAATCGCGTGTCTGCTTATGCGTGCTGACGTGTAAATATTTATATGCTATATTGGTTGGACTTGCAAAGTGAGGAAGTGAATGAATCATCCTATTCTAATTTCAAAGAAGTTTTGCATGAATTTCGGGGAATGTCAGCTTTCAGAACATCTTCTACATTTTAAAACATGAATTATTTATCATTTAGGAAATATCAGAGCTTAACCTTGTTGAAGAAATTTTGCACTCCCTTTTTAGGATGGCAGATAAAACTCATCAGCGGTCCATTCCTTGAGATCTTCCTTCTCGCAGCCACGCTCAAGTTTCTCAACATTTAGATGAAATATTTTAGTTTTGTCTTAGTATTCAGGACCCATAGGTAAAAAGTGAACATCTTCTAGCCGCCTAAAAACCAGCCACCCTTCTGACTTAGAAAAAAACTGGTTTTGGTTTTTGTTTTGTTTTGTTTTGAGTTTGGCAGCCCTCCTTGGGTTAATCACATTCCTCAGTAAGGTTTTTGTAATGTTTAGACTGCCACGTCCACAGAAACATTTGCAAGGTAGATGCTTACGGAATGTCTGCTTGACCAGGATGACCTGGCCCGGCACAGAAAAGACGCCCCATCCGCATTTGGGGGAATCACTGTCTCACATAGGGAAGCTGAAGGTTAAGGGAATGCTGAATCGTGTGAAGCATTCACAGTGCAGCCTCCAAGCTGGCAACAGATTGATGGGCAGGAAAAATAATCCATTTCACTATATTTGCACAGACAAGGATATACAGAAAATATATGGGGAAAAGAAGGTTCGTCCTTCCCCGTTCCCGATCCCAGTCCCTCACCCTCCTGCGCTTTTCAGAGTGAGCAGTTGGCCACTAGAGTAATGAAAGCCTAACAGTTGATTCAAATCGTTGTCAAACCACTGGAAAAATGCTTCCTTTTCATTGTGCTTTTTTTGGACACTATAGATATGGTAAATCATGAACTACACTATAAAAATACCTCTTTTATGCCCAAACATTCAGTAGGAGGGAATGACATTTCTTTTATTACCTTAGTAAATGTTTTTAAGGTGTTTAGCAATAAGCTTTCTTTTTTTGTCAAAACTGCTTAGATGCAGTGGTTGCTAGGAATTTACTAGAAAACCTATAGTTAATAGTATCAGGAGGGGAAAGGGGATTGGGTTTAGTCAGCTAATAGGACAGAGCAGCCTGAGTAGCAAGCACATCCTTTGTCGTCCCCCTGTCATTTTCCTGATCTTTTCTGTTATGGAAAAAGAGTGGTAATAGAAGTTTACAAAGTTTATTTTCCATTATTGTCCATCAGCCAATATTTTTAGCACTTTTTCCATCTTTTGGGCAGAGGACTAGAAAGGTCCAAATAACAGGAAAAAAAATTACACTTAAGAGATTTCTCAAGAAGAAAGGATGATGAGGCTTTCATACAAATGTGAACAAGATCATCACAGGCCTTAGTAAATTAACTCTTTCTTGTTTAGCTGTGATTCTTCTTTTTCCCTCCATTGTTGTGCTTCCTATAATGCTAAATTTTAACATGAAGAACATTTTTTTCCCTAAGGAATAGTATTTAAAATAAATTATTTCCTTCGATGTTTTCTGGCTTACTGAGAATGATAGAGACCCATCTTTTTACTATTTACTTTTGATTTTATGTCTTACCTTTCTTTCCTTAACTGGGTGGTAATGAATTTTTTTTTTTTTTAAGTGGTATTCTAACAAACATGCTATAAAAGTTAACCACTCATTTAAAGATCCTAGGAAGAGAACTTTGGCAGAGAGATCTGCAGCTTCACGGGTAGATGATAGGTCCCTTAGATAGGATTTTATAATAAAATAGGTTCTTTCTTTCTTAACCAAAAATAGTCGGATCTCATCAGACTACTGTAGGTTTGCGTGCTGCCAAATTTCACAGAAATTTTATCGTACTGACTGGGAAGGGCAGATGCTACAGCGTGGAGACTAATGTGACGTCCACCCTTCCCTCCAGCCTTCCCTAGAAGGGCTCTAAATGCTAAGTTACCACACAGCGTATCTTTTTGTGGTAGAACACTGCAGCGCATTTACCCCTCTGCACACTGCACTCTGGCTTGGAATTTTGGTCCGTGGTTTCATCCATTGTTAGACTCCCCCGTGAGTTAAATACAGTGGGGCCTGTATTTATGCGGAGCGAGTAAGCTTGCTCATTCCAGCGGCTGCTTCAGTGCTTGCTACCTCCCACTTCGCTTCCATCTGTGTGTGTGGCAAAGGGAATTGTCCTAAGAAATACCGGCTTCCTCTCAACACAAATGTGTATTTGTATACCAGTAAGTCCACAATCTCCTGAACTGGGGGGGGGGGGGGGGCATTAAAAAGGGCACTTTTAAAAAACTGTTTAAGGCTTAGAGGGGTTTAGCAGTCATTCTGTGGAAACCCACATTCACTTCCACGGTTTCTGTAAATGCATTAACAACAACAAAAATCAATGCGTATTAAGTGAAAAGGTAATTCGTAAGATATCTTTTTAATAGGAAACTTTAATTCCTAGGCAAATAGGTAAGGTACAGGAGGTGAGTTGTCCTGTATGTGTTCAGCATCCATGGCTAACATAGCGTCCCACACTTTTTCTTAACGACTCGGTTTGATGAAAAGATTTCAAAGATGCTGATGAAATAGACATCCATGGAGTGCTTACTCGGAAATCTGGAGTCTTATTTGCTTGCCACGTTTAATATATTGGAAAAACCAACTGAAATCACCAAATAGTTTTTCAATATTTCCAATAATTTGGAAATTTCCAAATAATTGTCCAAGATTTTTTTTTAATTAACTTACTTTTATATAAACAATGCCTGAGACAGAGTTTTACTGTAAAGAACTCGGCTTTGAGCTGGTAGGAGTCACTGCAGATAAGTCAGCTTTTTAAAATCAGCTGCTAGGTACTATAAACCCTTTAAAATTACTAACAAATGAGGGAGGCTTGACTGTGGACTGTTCAAAATTGTTAGCCATGTGCTTATAAAAAGGGACACATGAATGATATTTGTGTATTTAACCCTGGTTATAAAAAGTCATTTGATTTTTTAACAGCATGTTCAGCGGTTACAAAGCCTTAGGACTTGAGCTAAAAATGTGTACTCCCACTGCAGAAAGGGCCCTACCAAGGAAACACCTCGGGAACTCTGCACTGGCCGTATCTGAGAGATAAATATGCATCAATCTGTTGACATATATGTGTACTCGTGTATTTGTGAAGAACTGTGCTTAAAATTTGATTTTTTTTAATGAGCAATCAAAAGTACTCTGACGGAATTTTTCTTGGGGTCTGAAAGAACCCTTCCCCCATACCCAGCTCATGAAATTTGGCTAGTATTAGAAGTAGGACCACTTAGGAAATTACTTGGGTTTTCAAGAAATCAAATGTAACAAAAATAAAGAATATTTCTAAAAAAAAAAAAAAATGCAGCTCTATATAGGTGAAAAGGAGAAAATGTGAAGAAAGAAAAGAAGCCAAAATAACAAAAATAATGGAGAAGGGAATAAGCATTAAGGAAAAATAAGAAAAAACATCATTTCCATGGGGTTTATAATGGGCCAAGCACTGTGCTTAAAAGCCCATCATATTTTTGGGGGGTGGGGGGGCTTGTTTACTATTTACAGCAGTCCTGGGGATGAGTCTCAAAATTCCTTTCTCACACATGGAGAAATTATGATCAGACATGTTAAAACATCACTTTCATAAGCACACGCAGGAGATAAGTGCAAAGCAGGGACGGGAAACTGCCCTCTGGCCGATCGTGGAGGTGGAGAAAGTCAACCCTGACCCCATTCTCAGAATGCAGTCATTCTGCAATCTCTGCCTCCCTTTAAGTGCATGAGAAGCCCAGGCTGGACGCCAGGCGGTTGGGCCAACTACTTATTTGGGGGAGAGGCTGGGCAGGAGCTAGGGGCCCCCTCCCTTCCATTCAGGCAGGGAGGAAGCAGGTCCATGTGGCCTCGGAAGTAGGAAGGAGGGGACTAAAATCAATTTTCATAAATTTTCCACAACTTTTGTACACTTTTGCTTTTTACTTTTGACCTTTTATCTCCCAGGAATCCTAGAAGATAAAATACAATCTTTAGAATCTTTTAGCAGGTGATTCAAAACACATTACCTGCCAGGCATTCTGGGGCGGTACGCTGCCATTTCCTGAAGCCCGGGGCTCCTCTGTGTGGGGGGAGGGTCATGTGATCCTCAGCAAATCGTTGAGCTACCTGTTCTTCTCTTCCCCACCTGTTAAAAGAGGTCCGTGCCTTGTTCCTTAATGTCCTAATGTGGTAAACATCAGAATTAATTTTTTAAGAAAATAAAAACAGAACCACAAAAATGCTATTGAATTGATAATGTGTGCCACTTACAGAGATCGTTTTTAGGAACATGTTCAATCTGAGTGACACTTTAAAGAAAAAGAACGCATGACTATTCCATGATGAACTCATAGTATTTTCTTCCCTTAGATTACCTTTCTCATCCTCTTCACATCTCTGTTGATAAATGGGTCAGACACCATCATCCCCATTTTACAATTGAGGCAATGAGAGGTTAAGTGCCCAACCATTGCCAGTAACCAGGATGAGAACAGGACTTAAGTCTCCTGTCCAAATCTGAGCTTCATTTTACCTCCTCCTTAGGGCCAAATTGCTACCTCAGAAACTATCTTTGTCCTTCGTTCCCTTGGCTGTAAAAATAGGGTCATATCATATCTATAATAGGTCGTCACTCTTAGAACCACGACTGTATTATCTCAGGAATCAGAGCTCTGAGTGCTCATGGCATAAAAACGATTTATACACTTAGCAAAAATTAGAACTCTTCTAGTGGGGGGGTGAACTGGCTTGTTGGTGCACCTTGTCCACGAAGCAGTGGGAAAATCTGAATCATCCCTGACCTAGGATGTGGACTCTGGCAGATGAATCTGAAGGCAGAAAATGTCTCCAGATCTACTCTGATTCAGTGCAATACTGGACAAGTTTTAGAAGCCCTTCTTTATGGTAGTCCCTTGCTATCACTATGAGCGATTTCCTTCACAATGCTTCTATTTTTTTTTTAATCAATTGAAATTACTCATCACGATTAAAAACTTGTGTGAGTATTTTTCCTATCGTGAAATGGAAATTGCTAGAAAATTATCCTGAACTACTTTGCTCCAGATTTAGCCTTTACTGCCTTGGTAGAAACACAAGGAGATGTTGAGGCCATTGCATGAACGTGCCATTTGCTTCCCTGCTACTTGCCTGACACATAACCCACACCGAGAAGTGTTGCACTTGTCACTATAAGAAGATCGATTTCAGGCTATTCATGTTTGGAATGTAGGTGAAGTTTAAAAAACAACAACAACAACAAACACATCTATGCCTGTATTCACACATTTTGACCCAATAAAACATGATCATTTTTGCTTGTTGTTCACGGTCATCATGTGCCAAAATTATTCAGTGCTGTCCCTTTAATCCCTAGCACAGGGCCAGGCATAGCGTGGGTACCCGGTCCCCACTGACTAAATACATTTGTGTGCTAGTCAGAGGAACACGACAGCAGTCTTATTCTTTAACTGAGGAACATGGACAAAGAATCTTCCTACTTCATGATTAAGGTATTACTGGATTAAAAGTCTCCTAGAGAAAGTCTCCAATAAGTTTATGCTCTTAAGCCTCCTTTGCAGCCAATCAGAGAGAACCAGGTGACAAAAGTCAGGAGTGCCAAGGATGAGAAGGACGGTTCTCTCCAAATGGATGCCACATACAGCCGCAGACACAAAGTGAAAGGAGTGGTCTTCTTGTTTGGTAGGACGCCTGTTTGATCTTACCTACAAGTAATTCAGATGCCAAAAATTATTAGTTTGGGTGTGGAAACTGCCTGTGAATACACATTCGCACATTCAAGCTAAGATTATACTTAAAGTGCTTCCTGATGGTGATACTTAATTCTAAAAGTGGGGCAGTGTGCAGTTCGCCTTCTAAATCTAACATTACAATCACCTTGGGTTATTTTTATAGCCAACTAAAAGAGAAAGTGTAATAGGATGAGGTAGGTAAATTTAAGTTTCTAGAAGCAATTGTGTTTTCATTGTGTTCTTCTCTGGAATGTTTTTTATTGTGGTTTTGTTTGTGAACCAAAGCAAACATTCTAGAGAAGAAAATACTTGGTAGAATTTTTTTTTTTAACTTCTAATATTTCCAACCTCAATGAAACTTTCACAGATCAAAAAGAGGACAAGATATGTTAGAATACTAGGAACTCTTACGACAGGTGCTGGTATTATAGTATTACTATTCCCATCCCCGTGGAAAAGGTAGATCTACTGTAGGGACTTCTTGTTTTTTCATCAGAAAAATTTAAATTTAATAGAATTCATTTTTGAAAAGTTAGCTATAAAACTATAATGTCATAAATGGTACTCAGTTCTGTCTCCAATGATATCCCGGGCACACATTCAAACCTTAATGTTTCTTAATCTTTAGCAGTATCATTTTTTAAAGGTCTTGCCATTCCTACTGCATGAAACTACGTAAAACATATTTACTTGTTTTCTTGTTTGAGTATATAGTTCCTATATGTTGCTATCAATAAAGCATTACTTTATGGCATCATGTTAATTCAGACTTGTGCCTCTTCAACAACAATACAGTGTCAGGTTTAGGGGCCAGACGCCTAGAGCGCTACACTGTATCACATACTGTATAACGTGTTATTAGGAAGGCTTGCTTTTCCCCAATACTTCACATTATGTGAAATTCTGAGGTGCCTTAGTTACAGCTTGATTCTCACCTCATACGAGAAAAAGTTATAATCATGCCATCGTGGTTGGCTTTGCCTCTCCCTAGGCTTTGGTGTTGTGGTTCTTTTTGGAAGGACTTGGGTGAGGAGTTGGAGAAAAAGAAAAAAATAGTGGGCCTATTCTTTCATATAAAGATGATACCAACCCTTTGCTGCTTGTGCTTTTTGTTCGCTTTTTTGTAGCATTGATTTTGGATGCCTCATTTCCCTGGTGCAGTATTTTCTAAAATTGAAGAGAAAAAAGAATAGTGGAACCTAGGAAAAGAGCTCAAAGTAGGGAAAATGGACTGAGCAAAGGGGTAACTGTCATTCAATACTATTGTGAACTTACGTTGTTGCCTAAGGAGAAATTTAGGTTCATTTCAATAACTGGGGAAGTAGTTAACCATTCAGAAACTTATTCATATGACCAAAGCAGAATTCTTACTGGTACTACATTTCTTAAAGTAAGTAGAAGAACTTACTGCCCCACCTGAAGATCATTTCCAGAATTCTATTATTGAAACGTTTAAACCTTAGTGCTCGAAAACTAATGGCAGGATATACGTCAACTGATGGTACCAGCCTCCAAAAAGTTGTCTTAGACATTATCTGAGGATATGATCCCTATAATAAAAATTTAAAGTTCTAATCATTTGGCTCTATATGAAGTGGGTGATTTTTCAGCTGTAAAATTGATCACAAACTTAAGTTTCTTTGCTTCTTTTCAAAAATGTCTATTGAGGTGACTGTTATTAATGTTTATAGAATAGGTGTAACTCTGGGTACCTATCGATGGGCTACCCCATCTTATAGGGCAGTCCTCCAAGAAAATCACTCTACAGTCTAAATCAATTTTATTCTCTATAAAAGCATTCAGAATTCTACTTGGTCCTGCTTCTCATCTTCAAATAATTCTCTTTTCCACTCCAAGCATTTGCATGGTTATCTTTAAGCAATTCATCTTTGGAGGCTATGTAAAGAAACTACTATTCTTTAAATCAGCTAACAAAATTCATACATGTAATTTGTACTGGGTGGGGTTGGTTTTCTCCTCACTGAATTGTGCAGAGAAGAAGACAGTATTTGGGAAATTACAGAATGCCCCCTTTCTGGTGAATCAGTCCACATCCTGGCTAGAGAAGCAGAGCCTGGAACTAGAGAACTCCGGCACTGATACTTGTTAGCTGTGCAAACTCAATAAGATGATTTCGTCTTTCTGTGCCTTGATTTCTTCTTCTGTAAGATGGAGATACTAATATTTCCCTCCGTAGGGTTGCTGTGAGGAATGAGTTAATACATGTAAAGGACTTAGAACAGAAGATCTTGCTGAAAAAGCCAAATCATTATTTCATAGTAAGATTTCTTCGTATATGTACATTTTTGCCATGCATCTTAGTGCATTAGCCACACTTGTGAAAAAGGGGTCAGGGGTCAGGGTAAAGGCAATCCCACAGTTATTTCTCCATCCCGTCAGTGGGGCAGTTTGTATTTGCTGGGTTCGCTCTAACTCTGGTCTTCTTGGGATGACATTTCATTCCTGAAAGTGCTTTAACTGGCTACTGTCAGGGTATGGTTTACGTAAGCTTTTTTAAAGCTTTACAAATGCCACAAGTGATTTTTCTTCTGAGAGGGACACTATCCTCTTACCGTTGGTTGTCCTTCTTCAGGGCTGATGCCGGGAAGAAGACCGGAGAGACGGTTGCCTCAGGAGGAATGGTCAGGCGGGCCTCAAGGCTTCCTGGCCCGTGAGACACTTGCTCACCATTTTCTATTCCCTTGCTTTGCAGCTTGCAGTCCCCCACAATGACGAATGGACCCGCTTTGCCAGGACCCTCGTGGAGATTCGCGCTAACAGAGCTGACAGTGAGGAGGAAGGCACCGTTGAGTTATCTGCCTAGTGGAAGCGAACCACCCTGACCCCAACCCCAACCTTCACCTTCTAGAACTCAGTGCTGCAGCCATCAGTTCCACTCGTATTCCGTGTCCATTCAGTATCAGTGTTGCGAGACATTTTGGGTGTCCTGTTGTGCCGGCTTTGCTCCAAGTACTCCAAATGTATCCCACCCCGCTTTCCACTGACCTGCCATTCACCAGAGCATTTCGGTCTTTATATTTCTGTCTCAAAAAATGGGGGAGGGGGTGTAGGCTTTACAGGTTTAGTTGTTGCCTTTTAACTACTTAGTAGCTGTATTTAATAGCTGGAAACCTCTGGTTAAATTTGTTCTTACATGCACTTCTGGCATAGTCCTATTAAATCCATATGAAGCCAGATATGATTAGGTGCAGATGTGGTGTGCTTCGTGATACGGTACAGGGCCAAAGACTTGAGATGTAGTGTTTTACATAGTGACTCACGTTATGGATGGATTTACTAGAAGAACATTGCTGCTCCTTATTTATTGTGGTGTGCTGCATGGAACATATTTATTTGAAAGCATTAAAATAAACGATCCTAGAGCATGTGCATAATGAGAGGACTGCATTGTCTCTGCTGCTGCTGAGGTTACATTAGGTTCCAAATAACAATCACAGTATGCCGGTTCTACTGAGGACAAGAAATCTTTAGAGGTTTGTTGCAGTGAACGGAATGAATTTTAATGCCCATTATTTCTAGGTACTTTAACAATATTTCAAATATAGTTGACCACTGATACTTGTCATTCAAGCTAACACAGTCCAACAAAACTGTGGTTCCTGAATATGACACCAGTATTGCCAATAAAATGTTCCAAGCCAGGTCTGCCCCAGTGTGGATAAAACCTTTGCTTGGGGAAAAGCCTGATTAGAATTTTGCTTTGACAAGGGGGTGGGGGAGATATGTGAAGGCCATGTTAAAGATTGATAATGAACTCAGAGGCAGCCAGCTGGCTGGACTTAAACCAAGACTCCGGTTTTATTTTTACGAGGGAACGTGTGCGGTTTTTTGGAAAGCTTTCCCTATTCTCCTTCACCAGAGCTACTCTCGCCCAAAGACGGTCTCAAATGTTGGGAGTAAGGAAAACAGGTTATGGTGTACAGATACCAAATGTTCTGCACATTCCTTCAAGTTTTTAAAAAATTTACACCAGCAAAATTATGTTTATTGCTATTGGACTAAGAAATATGTCTATAAACAATTTTAATAGAAAATTTCCCCCAAAAGTCATTTCATGCCTAGAGAGAATTCAAATAAATAGTGGTTGAGTCTGATAAACAACTGAAGACAGACTTTCAGCTTTTCAGGAAGAGAATCTCCACGGTGCTCTGGTGGTAGGGACTTGAACCATGAGATTTCTTTTAAAAATAATGGCATACTTTTGCTCTATGTGCCCTATGGTACATAGATACTGAAACTCTTTGATGGCAGGAATTAAATTTTGAAAGATAAAATATGAGGTTCTTAAATAGGTTTAAAAGCAAGCCAATAAAAGTACCGGGGGTGGGGGGTGGGCAGGGAACAAAAGTTTCTCAAGCTTACACTAAAGGACCAAGAATAATTCAATAATCCATGAGTTGCTATTACAGACCAAACTCTCAATGATTCCACAAGTAAAGATCAAATAGTGAAAAGACCAGAGCCCACCTTAGTAAGCAAATGAAACATTACATGAGTTTATATACATACACGTCCCACTGTGGTAGCTAGTCTCCAAAAGTCTGAGACTCTCTGTGGAGTCTGGGCTGACCTGGTATAAATGATGGAATATGGGGGAAGTGATGCTGTTTGGGGTCCAGGACATGGTTATGAGAAGACTTATAGCTTCCTTTTGGTCTCTGAGCACATTCACTCCATGTCCCTAAGCCAAGAAGTACAACCATCTGTGTAAGAGGTACGACCATCCTGAGACCTCTAGGCCACACATGGGCCCAAGGTGACCATGCAGTGGCCATGTGGATAGAGAGCTCCCCAGCCAGTCCATAGCCATTCAGGTCATTCCAGCTCATGTCCTAGATGGAATGTGGTGGCCACGAAAATTTCTTCTCATCTCCTACTGCAAACAGCATACCTGACTGACAGCCCCTGCTGCTCTGCTTTGAGATCCAGCACCATGTGTGACCAAGGCCATGCTTTCCATGGGCTGCTCTCAGCTGACTGAGGCAGGCCTGTTCTTGGGAGATGAAGACTTCTCTGAGAGGTAACTGGCTCAAGGACTCCCTGTCAGCATTGCTAAAACTTTCTGGAACTGTACTGCTGTCTAAAACTAATCATTCTTCCTTCCCTTCCTCCCTCCCTCCGATCTTTCCGTCTCTCTCAGGGTCAGACCAACATCATTGTCTGATGGCCCTCCCGGCATTATCTGTCTGGAGAAGACAAACTGGCCTGGTGAGAGAGCAAAGAGACTGACTAAATCACCCAAAAAAATTGCAGAAATGAACAAGTACCAGCATACCTGGGTGGCTCGGTCAGCTATGTCTGCCTTTGGCTCAGGTCGTGATCCTCGGGTCCTGGTACCTAGTTCTACATCGGGCTCCTGGCTCGGTGGGGAGCCTGCTTCTCCCCCTCCTTGTGCTTTCTGATGAATAAACAAAAAAGAAAAAGAAAAAAAAAAAAGAACAAGTGCCATTAGGGGCCAAGGAAGCAGCACTGAGACTGGATTTGGAGGGGTTTAAGGGAGCCAGAATTTAAGATTGGATAAGCAAGAATTCACCTGGGCCATTTGTTTGAGATACGCGATTTTATACTCTGGCAAGGACTCCAAGGGATAGGGCGGTTGCTCCAGTGGTCTCAGAAGTCTGCAAAACCTGTAGCCTACATTTACTGAAGTGAAAAAGGTGTTGAGTTCCCCTGACTGGTAGTACAGACAGTCATAAAGAGGTTGAAAGTAGGTTATTTTAGAACAGAAATATTAGGTAAAGCCGGAAGACACACCCCAGAGTTATGTTACATAGTAGGCCCAGAGCACACACCCTTCACCAACACCATCGGCAGAGAGATAGAAAAACACAAGCACCTCAAGGGATTTTAGTTGTGGCCTTCACAGGCCAGGGCTGACTGTAGGAGACACAGTCACAGAGCAGGACTTGTCAGTATCTATGGGGATGACGACACGCTGGAGTAACAGTGGCCAGGTGTGGCAGGGAACCCCAGAAACCAGGAAGCCACAATTGCTGCGATGGCCACCTACAGCAGAGCAGCAGCAAAGGAGGCTTTACACATTCACAGAATGTGGCATTGTCAGGGCAAAACAGGCAGCTCAAATGGTGCTTAACATCTGTAACTGAAAACATAAAAAGGAATGGAGGAGCACAAATTAGGAAGAAAAAAAAAAAAGGAAAAGGAAATGGGAGCAAGCGGCTCAAGACAGTTACCTCAATAGAACATCATAATCCTCTGCTCATCACCCAAACCTGGGCCAATTTTCTGATCTAGAACCCACTGACTGAAGAGGTATCTTGTGTAGCAGGAAGGACACCCTGGCAAACATATTGGGATGATCTCCTCAGTCCTTCCCCAAAGGGATCTATGGCCATTCATTCAGGTCAATGTATAACACAGAAAGAAAAACCAGATACTTGGAGAACTAGTGGATACTAGGTTCACAATGAAACCCAAAGTTGTATCATAGTCCCCAGTTAGAATGGTAACTTACAGTGACTAGGTAAGATAATAAAGCCCTTACTAAACCCGAGGTCACAAGGGGCTCAGTGGGTCTATGGACCCACACAGTGACCATTTCCCCGATTCTGAGTGTTCAATTAGAACTAACATACTTGGCATTGGGTCCCTGGTTTCTAGGGTAAGAGTTATACAGAAGGGAAGGCCAAGTGGAGATCTCTGAAACTGCCATACCTCTCACCACCTCCTACCAAGATGGTAAATAAAAAGCAGAATTACATCCTAGGGTAGGGCTGGGAATATGGTGGACATTAGTGACATTCTCAGAGTTCTAGAAGATGCAGAATGGTAGTCTCTAGAATTTGTCCATTTAGGACACCATCTAGCCGCTTCATAAGTTAGATGGATATTGAAGAATGACTGCAGAGTCGTGCAAGCTCAACCCACAGGAGCTCTTATCATAGCTGCTGTGTCATATGTCACATCTTTCTTGGAGCAGATTAATAAGGCCTCTGGTACATGGTATGTGGCTGATCGACAAATGCATTATTTTCTATTCCAGCTATGTAATAAGATTAGCAACAGTTTGTACTTACCTGGGAAAGAGAACATATTCATTTACACTTCTGTCTCAGGGCTGTTAGCTTCTTATCCTCCACCATATTCTAAATAGGTCTGGACTTGCCTGAAATTCATAGACCACCACATCAACCCATCACATCAATGGCAACACACTGATTAGGCAGGATAAACAAGAGTTAACTAATGCAACAGAAGTTCAGTAAGGTATATATACTCGGGTCGGGGGGGGATAGGTTCAAGGAAGATTTGAGAAAGTGCTACTTCCGTGGAGTTTTTAGGAATCCAGTGGTTAGGCACATGTTGGGATACCCCTTCCCAAGTGAAAAAGTGCTGGGGCTTAGAATTCCCAACACAAGGAAGCAAAGCACCTGGTAGGCCTCTCTAGGTTCTGAAGGCAAAACACTCAACATCTTGGAATACTCAGTTCTACCAGGTGGCATGCAAGGCATTGGGTGGGGCTCAGAATGAGAAAGCACTTTGCAGTAGATCAAAACTGCAATGCAAGGAGCTCCACCGAGCCCTTCAACCAGCAGATGCTGTATCAGAAGTGTCACCAGTGGGAAAAGATAGGGCAACTTAACGGCAAGGCCCTGAAGGAAATCTGTAATAGTGGCCCATGAGGTTCCAAAGGAAAGCTGAGCTATCCGAAGCAAAGAATTATGTGACTTTTGAGAAACAGCACCTGGCATGTAACTGGGTCACAGAAGAAGTAGAGCTCTTCACCATGAAAATATGAAGATACCAGACATCCAAATAGCCCGTTTTAAGTCTAGTCCTGTCAGCTCACCAATTATAAAGTTGGATCCAGAAGAAACCTCTTCCATAAGATGGAAATTGTGCATCCAGGTTGTACACCTGAGCAGAACTAGAGGGCATGAGTAAGCTGCACAAGCCAGGAGTCCAGAAGCCTGATGTCACCCAACAGAATTTCACCAGCACTCCTTTCCCATGCTTGCGTATATGGTCATATGTGGGGAGGGTGGGTTCTGTATGACTGGCTGAAAAAAGAGGAAAAGGTCAGAGCTTGGTTTTACATATGGGCTGGCTCAGTTTGTGGGAGAAAGTTAAGAATGGATGACAGCTACATTACAGCCATGTTTAAGGGTGACCTTGGAAGATAGCAAAGAGAGAAACTTTCCAATAGAGCCATAGAGTATACATTCAGTCACGCAGTTTGTGTGCTAAGACAAGGGGCTAGGAGTAAGTACATATACATGCACTGCCCTAGGCAAAGCATCATTATCTCTCATGAATTCTTGCAATTATCTCCTGACCTCCCCACTTCCACCTTTGACCTCTTCAGTCTTTTCCCCATCTAGCTGCCTCAATGACACGGTTACCACATTGAACTCAGCTCAAAGCATACCAATGGCTTAAGTCATGGGAATATAAAGTACACCATAGGGAATATAGTAATATTTTAAGAACTTTGTATGGTGGCAGATGGTGACTACACTTCCTGTGGTGAACTTTTTATAATGCATTAAATGTCAAATCATTCTGTTGAACGCTTGAAACTAATCTGATACGGTAGGTCAACTGGACTTCAATAAAAACAAAAACAAAAACACACAAAAGGCTTTCACTTCTCTTGGAATAAAGGCAAAATCCTGATAGGCCCTGTATGACTTGACTCTCACTTCCTGTCTGATCTTATATCCTGTTACTTAATCTTCGCTAATCCACTCCCATTTCTCCCACCTCACTCTTCCTTCGATGCACCACACGCTGCCAATCATAGGGCCCTTGTACTAATTGCTTCTTCCGTCCAGTGTGCGGAAAGCACTGAGTTTATAAACCCTTATGCACATATTTCAAAATTTCACCCTTTAATATAATGAAGGTCATTCCTCTGACTTTTCCAACTAACCTTTTATCTGTGAAAGTAACAGGCTCCCGAACTCACCATCAAGCTCAATAAGAAGTCACAGTTTAGAGTAACAACAGCAGCAATTGAAGATGAGCTTAAAAGCATCTGATGCTCCCAATTAGAGCACTGAGAGGGAGAATTAAAAATTATACATAAAATAAAAATGAGAAAAAGTATTAAGCTTTTGGATTTTTTTTAAAGATTTTATTTATTTATTTGACAGAGAGAGATCACAAGTAGGCAGAGAGGCAGGCAGAGAGAGAGAGAAGGAAGCAGGCTCCCCGCCGAGCAGAGAGCCCGACGCAGGACTCGATCCCAGGACCCTGAGATCATGACCTGAGCCGAAGGCAGCGGCTTAACCCACTGAGCCACCCAGGCGCCCCTAAGCTTTTGGATTTTTATTGAGGCATAATTCACATACAATAAAATGCACAGATAGGGAGCGTTTGGTTCAACAAACTTTGGGTAACAATTATGTACACTTACATAACCAGCAGACAAAACAAGATACTGAACATTTTAATAATGAGGGAAATACGCTTGTGGTCCTTTCTAGCAATCATTGTTTTGATTTCTGTCAACACAGATTAGTTGTGCCTGTTCTGTTCTTAAACTTCATAGAAGTGAAGTCACACAGCAGGCCTTATTTTTATGTCTGGGTTATTTTGCTTGACATAATTTTTTTGACATTTGTCCATGTGCTGAATATTTTAGTAATATGTTCCTTTTTATTGTTGACTGGTATTCCATTTTACAATTATTCTGAATTTATTTATTCATTCACCAGCTACTGAACATTAGTATTTCCAGTTGGAGGCCTCTTAGTCTAACATGGCTGTGAATATTTTTGTACAGTTCTTTCTGTAGGCACATTTTGTTAGGTAAATACTGCAAGTAGAATTTCTGGGTCCTGTGATAGAACTACATTTAGCTTTCTAAAAATATTCATAAGCGTTCTGCAAAGTGGTTGTACCATCTTGCATTCCCACCAATAAAAGAATCAGAGTTCCAGTTGCTCCACAGCTGTTCCAATGCCTAGTATTGTTGGTCTGTTTCATCTGGGCCACCTTGAGGAATATGAAACAGTACCCAGCTGTGGGTTTAGTTTGCCTGTACTTGATGACTAGTGATTTTAAGCACCTTTTCATGTGCTTATTGGCCATTCTTAATTGTCACATTACACCTTTTTCTGTGAAAAAGCTGCTCAAATATTTTGGCCATTTTTAAGAACTGGATATTCTTAAGAAAGTTCTTTATATAACTTATATATATAAATCCTTTGTCAGATGTGTTGCAAATATTTTTCCCAGTCTGGGACTTGGAACTTCATTCCCTTAAAATATTGTGATATGAAAAAATGTCAAATTTTCTTGAAGTCCAATTTGCCCATTTTAATCCTTTTTGGTTAAGTCTTTTATAGTTCTTCCTAGTAAATCTTTGCTTGCCACCAGTCACAAAGATACTATCTTGTTTTCTTCTGAATATTTTATTGTTTTAGCCTTTACATTTAGCACTGATGAATCTTTAATGTATGTATATGGGATAAGGCAGTGATCAAACTGATTTTTTTTTTTAAATTTATGAATATTTAGCTGGTCTGGCAATATATGCTGAAAAAATCTTTTTTTTTTTTTTTTAAGATCTTATTTATTTGACAGAGAGAGATCACAAGTAGGTAGAGCAGCAGGCAGAGCAGTGGGGGGAAAGTAGGCTCCCCGCTAAGCAGAGAGCCCAATGTGGGGCTCGATCCCAAGACCCTGAGATCATGACCTGAGCTGAAGGCAGAGGCTTAACCCGCTGAGCCACCCAGGTGCCCCAAAAATCATTTTCTTTTTGACATTAAATTGAATTAGCATCCTTGGCAAAAAGGCAATTAATGATATACATATAGGTATTCTTATGAACTCACTATTCTACTTTCTGAGCAATTTGTTGCCATATAATACACTGTCTTGATTGCTATAGCTTTTCTTAAGTCTTGAAATCAGGTAGTGTAAGTACTCCAAATTTGTTATTCATTTTGAAGGCTTGTTTTAGCTATTCTAGATCATTTGTGTTTCCATGTAATTTTAGGATCACTGTAAAATATTTTAAAAGAAAACCATGTTGCAGGATGCCTGGGTGGCTTAGTTGGTTAAGCGGTTGCCCTTGGCTCAGGGTCTTCTCAGGTATCAGTATTGTCTTAATCTGTTTAAAGAACCGGCTTTTGGAATTGTTGACTTTTCTCTATTGTTTGTCCACTTTTTCTTCTTTATACTTTGGGTTTAATTTGTTCTTCTTTCTTCCTACTTCCTAAAGCAGAAACTAAGATCACTGGTTGTAAAACATTTCTAAGTTAGGCCTTTAAAGTTATAAAAATCTAAGCACTGCCTTTACTGTATGTATCCTACAAATTTTGATCTGTTGTGCTTTCGTTATCATTCTGTGCAAAATATTTTCTAATTTCCATTGTAACGTATTATTTGACCCATGGGCTTTTTAGAAATGTGTTTATTTTCCAAATATTTGGAAAGCTTTCATGTATCTTTGTTATTATTTCTAGTTTGATTCTGCTTGGTAAGAAAACATACAGAGTAAGAAATACTCTATATTTCAAATCCTTTGAAATTTTTAAGATTTATTTTATGAACTAGTATATGGTCTAGCTTGGTCAATGTTCCATGTGCACTTAAAAAGAATGTGAATTCTTCAGATATTGGGTCTGTACTTCCAAAAATGTCAAGTAGATTAAATTGCCTAAGAGTGCCGTTTCAATCTTCTATAATCTTACCAATTATTTTCTATGTGTTCAATTACTGAGAAGGGAAGTGAAAATATGTAAATATGGCTGTGATTGCTCTATTTATCCTTCAGTTCTCTCCATGTGTATTCATGCGCTTTGAAGCTCTGTTACGAGATACTTACATATTTAGTTTATTATATCTTCTTGATAAACTGACCCTTATATTATTTTCAAATCTTCCTCTAGTGCCTTTTCATTTCAGCCTGGACTATTTAGCATCTGTTCCAAGACAGGGCTGCTAGTGACAAACTTTCAGGTTTTCCTTGTCTGGGAATATTATTTCTCCCTCATTTCTGAAGAATAATTTTATTAGTAGAAATCTTCATTGACAGATTTTCTTTTTCCCTTCAGCACTTTGAATATTTCATCTCACTACCTCCTGGCCTCTAGGGCTTGAGATAAGCTATCAGCTGTTAATTTGGTTTAGGCTCCCTTGTAAATGATGAGTTGCTTCTTTCTTGTAGCAGCAAGAGTCCCCCTCACAGGTTTTGGCTTCTGACAGTTGGATTTTGATGTATTTATAGGTCGGATCTCTGAGTTTGTCCTACTTGGATTTCATGGAGCTTTGCAGATATGTAGGTTGTTTTTCATCAATTTTGGTAAGTTTTCAGCCTTTACCCCTTCACAAACTCTGCCCTTTCTCGGTCTCCTCTCCTTCTGGAACTCCTATTATGTGCACAATGGCATCATGATGGTGTCCCACAGATCTGTGTTCGATTTTCTTTGTTTCCCTTTTTGTTCTTTAGGTGGCATATTTCAACTGACCCTTCTTCGCATTTGCTTATTATTTCTTCTGCCTAAAACACCATTCTGTACTTCCCTTTAGTTCTTTAGACAATGTTTCCTCTAACTCATTGAGCGTACTTTTATAATAGCTGGTTTAAAAATCTTTGTCTAGACAGTATGGTACTAGCACAAAAGCAGACATACATGGAACACAATAGAGAACCCAGAAATAGACCCTCAACTCTATGGCCAACTAATCTTCGACAAAGCAGGAAAGAATGTCCAATGGAAAAAAGACAGCCTCTTCAACAAATGGTGTTGGTAAAATCAGAGAGCCACACGCAGAAGAATGAAACTGGATCATTTCCTTATACCACACATGAAAATAGACTCAAAATGGATGAAAGACCTCAATGTGAGACAGAAACCATCAAAACCCTTGAATAGAACACAGGCAGCAACCTCTTCGACCTCAGTTGCAGCAACTTCTTCCTAGAAACATCGCCAAAGGCAAGGGAAGCAAGGGCAAAAATGAACTACTGGGGCTTCATCAAGATCAAAAGCTTCTGCACAGTAAAGGAAACAGTCAACAAAACCAAAAGACAACTGACAGAATGGGAGAAGATATTTGTAAATGACATATCAGATAAAGGGCTAGTATCCAAAATCTATAAAGGACTTCTCAAACTCAACACCCAAAGAACACATAATTAAATCGAAAAATGGGCAGAAGACATTTCTGCAAAGAAGACATCCAAATGGCTAACAGACACATGAAGAAGTGCTACACATCACTTGGCTTCAGGGAAATAATCAAAACCACAGTGAGATACCACCTCACACCAGTCAGAATGGCTAAAATTAACAAGTCAGGAAATGACAGATGCTGGCGAGGATGCGGAGAAAGGGGAACCCTCCTACACTGTAGGTGGGAATGCAAGCTGGTGCAGCCACTCTGGAAAACAGCATGGAGGCTCCTCCAAAAGTTGAAATAGAACTACCCTATGACCAGCAATTGCACTACTGGGTATTTACCCTAAAGATATAAACATAATGATCCAAAGGGGCACATGCACCTGAATGTTTATAGCAGCAATGTCCACAATAGCCAAACTCTGGAAAGAACCTAGATGTCCATCAACAGATGAATGGATAAAGAAGATGTGGTATATATACACAATGGAATACTATGCAGCCATCAAAAGAAACGAAATCTTGCCATTTGCGATGACGTTCATGGAACTAGAGGGTATTATGCTTAGTGAAATAAGTCAATCGGAGAAAGACAACTATCATATGATCTCCCTGATATGAGAAAGTGGAGATGCAATGTGGGGGGGTTGGGGGGTAGGAAGGAGGGAGACAAACTATGAGAGACTCTTAATTTTAAAAAACAAACTGAGGGTTGCCAGGGGGAGGAGGGTAGGGAGAGGATGGTGGGGTTATGGGCATTGGGGAGGGTATGTGCTATGGTGAGTGCTGTGAAGTATATAAACCTGGCGATTCACAGAACTGTACCTCTGGGGCTAATAATACATGATATGTTTATTTAAAAAATAAAGAAAGATACAAATACAGTGAACTGAAGGGGCATGTGCACCTGACTGTTTATAGCCCCAATGTCCACAACAGCCAAACTCTGGGAAGAACCTAGATGTCCATCAACAGATGAATGGACAAAGAAGAGGAGGTATATAAATGCAATGGAATACTATGCAGCCATCAAAAGAAACAAAATCTTGCCATTTGCAATGACGTGGATGGAACTAGAGAGTATGATGTGGAGCAAAATAAGTCAAAGACAGACAAGTATCATATGATCTCTCTGATATGAGGAACTGGAGAGGAAAGTAGGGGGTTTGGGGAGTAGAAAAGGAAAAAATGAAAAAAGATGGGATCGGGAGGGAGACAAACCATGAGACTCTTAATCTCATGACATAAACTGAGGGTGGCTGGAGGGTTGGGGTTAGGGAGAGGGTGTTTGGGTTATGGACACTGGGGAGGGTATGTGCTATGGTGAGTGCTGTGAAATGTGTAAGCCTGATGATTCACAGACCTGTACCCTTGGGGCAAATAATGCATTATAATGTTAATAAAAAATATATATTAAAAAAATCTTTGTCTAGAATGAAAATCCAGTCTCTGGGCTTCCTCGGGCACAGGTTTCCTTGATTTCTTTTTTCTTGTGTATACGTCATACTCTGTTTCTTTATATATCTTGTACTTATTGTTGAATACGAGGTGTTCTGAATATTGTAGTGTAGAACTCTGGAAATCAGATTTGTTGTTGCTTACTGTAATTATTTATTTAGCAAATTCTCTGAACTAATTCCACACAGTATCTATTCTTGTCATGTGTGACCCCTGAGGTCTGTTAGTTTGATGTTTAGCTAACGGCTGGACAGAGTTTCCATAAATGCCTAGAATCAAAAGACTCTACCAGTATTTGCCAAAGGGCTCAAGTGCCTCAGCTGAGGTGCACCTTCAACACTCAGCTGGGCAGCTTACCACCCTGCATTAGTCTTCACCTCCTTTTTCTGGAGAGCCTCAGAATTGGCAGGACGTTGAGAACTTAGGGCCTTCTCAGGTCTCTCCTGAGCACGTGCACTGTTCTGAGTCCGGATGTGAGTTCTCCCAGATTCCCTGCAGCATGCTAGGGCTCTTCAAAACCCTGTAACATCCCATTCCCCAGACGATCCTCTCAAGGTTTTGGTTCGTCTCCTATTTGCCTTCTTATTACCTCAGACAACTAAGATATTAGCCTACAAATGGCTTCTTCAGTTAGGAGGAGGGGAATGCGTACACTGCACCATGAGGTAGGACAAGGGCCGAGACCGCTGTGTGGTGGACTCTCTACACTCTTCCACAATCACAAAATTCGACAGACATCAGGCATCACTTTACTTCTGTCTCAGTAAAAATAGAATGCCCGTTTCAATTTTTTCTCATTCCCCAACTTTTCACTTTTCTGATTTTATTCTAACAGAGTATAAGCCCTTTATAAGACTAGAGCTGATTCAAAGAACAAGGTTATTATAACAAGCAGCTTCTTTAGGAAGGACACCTAAATTCTCAAATAAAGCACATCTCTATACTCAGACATAAAACCAGCTTTTTTCAGTTCATGTTTAGTGTGGGTCAATCAGTAATCCACTCTTGTTTATATAAGAATGGTGGAGAAAGCAGCAGAGTGTAGGGGTATATGTCCTCTCCTTTGACTTGACGGAATGCAGGGCACTTATTGGGAATAGAGTAAGACTTTTCCACCATTAGTGGTGATGGAGATTTTACATCCAAAAGTAATTCCAGCAAATCCCACATTCTGTAAACTGTCTCCATTCCCTCCAGACACACTTTGAGGCCAAGTGCCCATAGATATTTACTTTTTACTTGGTTTTCCATTATTTCCAACTTTTGTTGAAGAATGGCATTTTCTAATTATAGGAGAGATTTTTAAGATGGTCCAATTCAGTTCACATCATATCACGTTGCACTGTAGCAGTCTGTAAATTTATCTCCGCTTTTTCCACATTACCTTTCCATTTTAAACTCATGGGGCAAATGCTTCAAGTTTACCTTAATCCTCTCTTTACTGACTTTAATAGGTCATAAAATAGTTTAAGATGAACCTTGGGGCGCCTGGGTGGCTCAGTTGGTTAAGGGTCTGCCATTGGCTTAGGTCATGATCTGAGGGTCCTGGGATCAAGCTCCAAGTGGGGCTCCCTGCTTTGCAAGGAGTCTGCTTCTCTCTCCCTCTGCTCCTCCCCCCTACTCACGAGCACACACTCTCTCTAATAAATAAATAAAATCTTAAAAAACAAAAACAAAAAAAAGATGAACCTCAAAAGGCTTGTTAAGATTTGCCTGGTCCTCAGGCTCTGGAATGTTCCAAATTAGCAGAAGTACTTACTGTGGTAAATAATCAGCAAACACCTTTCCCTTCTACTCTAACCTAGGAATGACACATCTGATTCTGAGAACTGGGGACAGTAAGAAATTCTGGGCAAAGACTATATTAAGAATGTCCTGGACCGAGTTTTGTTGAGAAATCCCTGTAGGTAAAGAACAGGGCCTGGGCTGCCATGAGACCTAGATTCAAATTCCTAGCCCCCCTCATTTGCTGAGAAGCCACGAACAAGACACTGTGCCCCTGTGAGTCTTGGGTTTCCTCATTTGTAGCATAGGAGAAAGAACAGTACCTACTTTAAGGGCCGTGGGGAGGATTTAATGAGATCATGCCTGGCATGTACTACCTCACATTTAATGAATTCTTAGTGGCCAAAGAACACCACGGCAGAGGCACAGCGACTTGCCCCTCTCTCTTTTGAAGGCAGCCCAACAAGACCAGAGCAAAAGCAAGAGGCGGAGGGAGGTGGTAAGAGATAGGGAACACTGTTTTCTTGAAGCTGAATTTCCTTCTCCCCACCACACAAGACAGACTATGGTACGCTTGCACAAGTCTGTTCTGAAAGCTTGAGTCTATTTTAAAGTCACCTTAGAATTGCTCCACTGCCAAATCAAGCATCTTGCAAGGGGTCAGGGCCCTGGCCTATGGAATGAGAGTGGTGGTGGGCACTGAGGCCCTGGTGGCCAGACCAGTGTGCCGGGGGTGTGCCTGGGACCTGGGAGAAGCAAGCCTCAGACAGGCACAATTAGTGCGTCTTCTTAACTTTCCTTCTGAAGTTATTCGACGGGACTGTGGTTTTGCCTCGAGCAAAACCCCCTTAACGGCCAGGAATCTAAAAACAAACATTATTTTATTAGGTCGCCCCAGCAGATGAAAGCGGAGTCTTCCATTTGGACTCTTTTTTGGAGTCAATTAATGCATTAGTCAAATACAAACCCTTTTGAAAGAGAGTTCCTGTTGTCCTCAGCAGCTTCTGAAGGAAAGCTCGCCACTGTGCTCTTAGGGACACATACACATCGGTGAGAGAAAGAGAGAGAATGAGTTATAAATAATTAATATTCACTGAAAAGAAAAACTATTTTAATGACCTATCTCAACCCCAATGTAGCACTCACCTCCAAAGCAATGATTTTTTTAAAGCTCTATTTCTAACAACGATCAGGAACTTTAAATATTGTTTATATGATAGTTCCTGAGTCAACTTAAGTCATTAACACCAATTTTAAGCCAGCTACAGCTTGAATAAAAGACGTCGTTACAACTTCTAAAGTATGTGATCAATACAGAAGACTGTGATTGTTTTCAGTTATGGTTTTAACTCCAGCAGCAGCAAAGTCTTGTAAAGTAGAAAAATAAGAGATTGCTCATTGGGGAAAAAAATACAGATTCCTCAGAAACCCATTTACCCATCCTTCAAAATAATAACCAAGAGCCTCCTAAGTCCCAGACACTGCGGACTCTGAACAAAAATCGCAGTCCCTACCCTCATTAGAACCCCGGCCGGGCTTTCAAGTTAAAGACTGGTAGGGTTTTACGACAGAGATTCAATGCTTTTAGCTGTCCTCGCCTTGGAAATGAGGTGGTCTTCTTAGCACTGAAAAGAGAACTCCTTGGCAAGAGTTGGGTTATTCCCAAAAGGTAAAACAAAAGGCACACCCCTTCTGTGGGCAGTACCATTTGTGGAAAGAACAGTTCTGTGCTCTTACAGTGAACGTGACTAAAAAAAAAAAAAAAAAAAAAAAACAACTTTGGAAAAATCCACATCCTGAAAGCATTTGATCACCCTGAATTTAAAATGGGCTTTTGCTCAGTGGCAAAGATACAAATTCGTCCCCTGAAGAATGGCTTCTGCAGTGAAAAGGCAGGATGACTTAAGAGAGTCACCTACAAGACTGATACATGAGGCCATTAAGACAGAACTCAGCAAATGCCATTGCTAGAGACTGCCCTCTGTCTACCTGAAGAATTCCAACGGGACTTGAAGACTGAGCCGGACGGGTTACAAATGGTTTCAAGCACAATTTCTTCCCGTTTTTATTCCCTGCGCACTGAGTTATGTGCTGTTAAACATTTCCAGGAGACTGTCAAAATGTAAGCATCCTGAGGTTTACATAGGCCACACCATTAAATAACATATAAGCACAAAATTTTAAACATTGTTTTCCAGCAATGGTAAATATTTTAGCTAAGTAAAAACTGAAGCCTGAAATGCAATAAGCACTTAAATGACTCCTTTCTGTGCCAGAATTCTTATTTTCCCCTGTGCAACCCTGGCTGCTGGGATTAAGGCGACCCCAGGGAGCTCAGCAAATGGTTGTGGGTTATGAGGTGCGGCATGAGCTTGGCGACAGCATGCCACCCAGCCTCAAGAAACCCAGCCACGACTGGAACCCAAGAACCAGTGTGTTCACTTTGTGGTCAGTTTCACATTTTTTCCCCTCCTTGAAAAAAAGGAAACTGCTACAAAAATCAGGCTTCTCCCCCCAACCCCGACCTCCTAAGCAACAGGAGGTGGACCCAGGGCAGAGCTGAGAAAGACTCACCGCTAAGGCTGGCCGGCAGAGCAGGGGGAGGCTGACCCCCCAGGGCGGGCAGGGGGCATGGGGTGACACAGCTTCTGGGTCCTCAGCGTCGAGGAGGGAAATGACCAGCTGCATGAACGGCAGTCATGGCCCAGCTGACGTCCTGTGCTGTCACTTCAGGAAGAAGGAAAACCCAGAACAAATTTGACGTGGTTTTCACCACAGGGTGATTGCAGTCCTGTTCAAGGATGTCACAGTCACACCACCCACTGAGCAGAACACAGATGGAAATCAGGCCTCCTTCAAAGTGTCTCGAATCACAGCGTATCCTGAACAGAAGCAGCCAAGGATTTTAAAGAAACACCGCCTGGTGGCCCTATCCCCTTTGGCTCCCCCATTCCTCCGGTTTCTCCCTTACTGAAGAGAACCGTGCTCAGTGGCAGGTAAATATAAAAACAGCTCTTGAACAAGCAGGCAGGGCAATGCACCCTTTCTGAGATCTGGGTCACTGTTGTTAGCATGAAAATCTGATCTCCCACACGATTCCAGCAAGTGAAGAAACAGGAATGCAGAGATTTACACTGAGGGACTTCTGTCCATGTGCAAAATACCAAAGCTTGAGTGATGTGTTACTGCAACACCACCCGTATTTTTTTAAGATTTTATTTATTTATTTGACAGACATCACAAGTAGGTGGAGACATCACAGGCAGAGAGAGAGAGAGAGAGAGAGAGAGGAAGAGGAGGAGGAAGCAGGTTGCCTGCTGAGCAAAGAGCCCGATATGTGGCTCAATCCCAGGACCCTGAGATCATGACCTGAGCTGAAGGCAGAGGCTTTAACCCACTGAGCCACCCAGACGCCCACCACCCGTATTTCTAAGATGTATTTGGAGTTTTGTGACTGGTCTTTGAGATTAAAATGTAAGCATTTGGGGCGCCTGGGTGGCTCAGTGGGTTAAGCCTCTGCCTTTGGCTCAGGTCATGATCTCAGGGTCCTGGGATTGAGCCCTGCATCGGGCTCTCTGCCTGCCTCTCTGCCTACTTGTGATCTCTGTCTGTCAAATAAATAAATAAAATCTTTAAAAAACAAAACAAAGCAAAAAGAGTGGAGATGGAGAGAAGTGATTGGATTCAGGATATATTTTTAAAAATAAATAAATAAAATAAAATAAAATGTAAGCATTTACCACGTATCCCACCAAGCAGGGATTGGGGGTGAGGATGGGTGGACAGAGGGAACGGTTTTTGCTTTGGTTTTGCAAAACCAAAACCATGAAGGGAGCCATCTCAGTCTTTGTCCTGTTTCTGGTGAAGCTAACAAAGCTTTTGTTCACTTAGGGGAAAAAAAAAATCAGACCCACGGATGGTATTGATGCTCCTCAGCTTTGAACAGTAACTCTGAATGTCAACACGCTGACTTAAAAGTCGGACAGAGACTGGAAAGTGGCTCTCTCTCCTGGAGGGCCGTTCTGGAGGTGCGGAAAGTTCCGACTGACTGCTCACAGGTTCTCAGTAGCCTAGCCAGAGTCTAAGAAGTCCAAAAGCCCTAAATTCTGTTCAAGACTAGCTTTGTTCCCCCAATGATAGTGTTGGCCAAATACTACCAAATGTCAGATACACGGACATCTGGTTTTCGTATGAAGAAGGATCAGAGAAGATTAGAAAACACAATCGTCATTTCCTACCCGTTTCAATGCTCACCTTCCAGTGAAACTTTGTATTACAAAATGAGAATCTGTATGAATTCTCACCGAATGAAACTGCCTGGAGGACTGGGGATGAATAGAGGAAAACTATCCAAGCACTGGACTCTTTGCTTATCTAGGGCTAAATGTCATTTCTTTTACTCACGCTGGATGTCAGCACACTGAAAATCAGGGTACACATGACCTTGAAGGGCCAGGAAGATATAACCATGCCAATAGGGACAAAAGCACCCTGAAAATGAAACATACGGAGTCCAATAATGACAATTATGACAGTCACTGACCACCTGATATACACAAGAGCAAACGACTCAACAGCTTTAAAAATAGTTTATTTCCTCCTTTACGAACACTTGAGCCTTCTGACGATTATGCAAGGCACCACAAATTAAATAAAAGCATGTATTATAATATATTTGTCTCACATGATTCAAGATAAATGGGACTTTAAAAGCGAAGAGGTGCCAACTGTGGGGGGGTTGGAAGGGCATGAAAGTGAGCACCAGTCCCGTGGGCACGAGCTTCCCACAGCGCCTACTGCAACAGGCAGCGACCAGCACGTGTCATCAGATGAGCTGTGATCCAAAATTAGCGCGTCCCGGAGAGGTGCTGTATCTCCCCCTGGGGTTTTCGGTCTATGGGCACAAAGTACTTCCCTAAAATACAAAGACTTCTCTCTAAGAGTCTTGGTACCACTAACAGAGTATGATTATTAAACATCTTCAATGTGGTTTCCATTACCAAAAAAAAAGTTTCACATAAAAGCTTCATAATATAATCCAGAAACAGAATTAGTACATGTTTAAAATCTGAAGCCAGGCTGGCAATTTCTGATCATTTTTTTTTTTCATTTCTTACAGTGTTTTTTACAGTGATAAATATGCACCCATTTTCTACCAGCTGAAACTCCTTTCAGGAGTCTCTTTGAGACTATAATCCTAATCCAAGAAGAGCAGCTCAAACTTCTACTCAGACTTGCTCCTTCCCCAAATCACATTAGTGTTCACCAAATCCCAGTAAATGTCAGATACAAACCCAAGTCTGCGAGCAGAGGCCCAAAAGAATAATTATGAATAATTTCACGATGATGTGGTTAAGAAAACACACAGAAAATGAATGATTTCACCTTCTAAAAAGCCTCGACTTGAATTTTAAACAAGAGATGGAAGTGAAAGGAGAAACACTGTTTCTGTGGGAGACCAGGAGCTCTCCACCCCCGGCAGCACCCCTCCTACGGGCCTGCGCTCATCCCCGCTGAGGTAGATGTCGGCCGCTTGAAGAGAGGTAGGTAGAGTCCAAATTTGTTTTCAATCCCTGCAAATGTCGCAACTGCCAGTTTGTAGCCTCCAACATGATCAGGATTGGGAGCAGGCAGTACGATCCTGGATTTAGGAACTGGCTCTGATCCCACAGGTTTCCTAAAGGAAGAGAAAATTGGGTGAGAACCTGTTTTATCATTTTTTACCACGGTAAAAATAACATGCAAACGCTGTGAAAATCTTCATCACATAAAGGAGTTGTGGAATTCTAGTTGGTTGTATGTGTCCCCTGGAAATGAGTGTGGTGACGTGATTTCAGTATTTTCCTACATCTTGTTTATTTCATCAGAGCAATCAGAGTGACGTACCCTTCTTAACAGCGACCAAGTACTGGAGTTGCCGAACCTGGCTGCGGATTTAGCGGGATACTTACACGCCTCCGAAGTCAATGTAGAACCACTGCTGTAGCAATTCATATGTCAGCAAAGTTACACCAAACTGGGGAGAGGATCGGAACACACGAGCTTTGAAGAAATGGGGGAGCAACAGATATAATTAGATTTTTTACAAAATTACCTGCTACAAAATGTTTGGTTAAGAACAAATTATTTCCCTACCACCAGCTCCTTTCCACAGAGCTTTTGGGCCTTCCTCCCGCAATATTTTCCTGAAGCAGTCCACTACTCCGCTGTAAGTGGTCTGGCCAGCCCGGGCGGCCACCTGTAATCGCGTCTTGATAACATCAGCAGGGGTCACCAAGGATG
Organism: Mustela putorius furo; assembly: GCF_011764305.1. NCBI lineage: Eukaryota > Metazoa > Chordata > Mammalia > Carnivora > Mustelidae > Mustela > Mustela putorius. The sequence continues at coordinate 38,851,455 of NW_025421998.1, forward strand.
CCGCGGGCATACCTGCAGGAGACGCACCACCATCACAGTCTGGTCACATTCACACTATATAAAAATAACTGTGCTTTCAACTGCTGGCCGTGGAAAGTTAAGAGTCTGATGAAATCAAATGCCTCTTTTGCTGTCCTCTCTGGGCGGCATAGCCATGACTACCTTAGTGACAGAGGCTGTGCAGACATTCCTCTCCTGCCCTCCCCCAAGCACCCAAGCAAGCTCTTTGGTACGGACTGTATTCAGTAATGGTTTTAAGGAATCATTTCTCCATAACGCTACTTCAACTGGAACAAACGGAGAAAGCTTTTCTTTTTTTCTTTTCTCTTCCCTGTCTAAATCAGAAACTTGCAAAGTTATTAGGTCCGATTTTCAGAGGTGAAGTTTGTTATGCATTTCCTCTTCATGCTTTTCTGTGGTTGCTGGCAGTCACACGAGGTGCCTTCTCGCACACATTCAACCACCCCCTATCCACCAAAGCCTAACCTCTCCAGTTATACCAGAAAAAAACTTTACTGAGGGCTAAGCAAACACTCTGTGTGTATGTGTGTGTTGGGGGTGGGAGAGAGGGTTGGGGGTGGTCACCAGAGATGGAGACTTCCACAGATAACAGTTCAGGATGCCTTTTTCCTAAAACTGACATCTCCAGAAAAAAAAAAATATTTGACAGAGAGCTGAAAGTTTATACTGGCTGATAATCAATGAAAAAGGAACAACAGCAGCAACAAAACCCTCCAAAAATTACCAATGGGAAATTTTTCTACAGTCATTTTATCCAAAATGGGGCAGCCCATGTTTAGATTTTTTAAAAGCGAGACTGTACTCAGAAGACACTGTCTCTTATGGTTTTATTACTTTTCCATTATGAACCTATTCCAAACCAAATTGGTCAAATGCAGATGCATAAATCTCCTTTGCTTTTTTTAAGGCTTAATAATTCTGTAAGAATTTCTGTCCAAACCGACGTGGTCTGGCTCACAAGTACATCTCATCCTTCTAACAGACAGCTTTAAAGTTACAGTGTGTGTGTGTGCGTGTGTGCGTGTGTGCGTGTGCCTGGGGAAATCTGCATCACACGCGTCTGTATTTGTGTTACTAAACTGCATCTCTTCCTCTTCCATCTTTACTGAGCTCCTCACAAACACTCATGTTAAGTAACTGTGTTTTATGAAATACATCACATTTTTTGCATGTGAAAAAGCTCACTTCATATCCAGTGCTTCACTGGATAAGTCATACTGAATTTCCTATTAATTTGGAGGAATTATTTTAACTTTGAGCCAGGAAATTATCCTCCAATATAATGGAAGGAAACATGAAGAATGCTTAGAAACCCACTGTGTTCACACCACATTTTACTTCCTGGTTTAGAAAGAGTGTAGCAAGGCTCTCTGCTTTCAGCACATAGTAAAATCTTCCTTGCGACAGTGAGCAGGCATGTCAGAGGGACAGTGGGAAACACACAGGCAATAACGCGGGTAAAAAGTGTCCTCCAGTTAGTTCTCATAAGTAGTTCCTTGTTATAGAAAAAAGAGAGAAGTACTAGAGACAGGGAGGAAACATACTGATCATGAAATAAACATGCCAAAAGAAACGGGTGAGATGCTTAGTAAGTTGTCTGGCAAAACTGATTGGAGGTGGTGGTGGTGCTGTGGGGGGTGGGGGGATGGGGGCTGGAAATACAGCAGCCTGCCCAGGACTCTCATCATCTCAGCCACCCTCATCTTTCCCAGGCTGGCAACTTCGGGTCTCTCTGTGGATGGGGGACTTCTGGTGTAAGACTGGCCAAAACCTTGGAGAAGAGCCTCAGGCTGCTCCAAAGCATGGCCAGGAAAGCGGGATGCACCAGGAAGAGCCCGGCCACCAGAAATCTGTTGATTTGGGGGGTGGGCCAGGATTGGCAAAGGCTCTGGGTGAATCTGCCTGGTCTCTCCTGGCTTGCGAAAGGCCAAAACAACACTGATCAAGAGGTCTGGCTTTCTTGATTCCCAAAGATGGCAAAGCAAGAGTCGGCTAGAAAACAGAGAAGCTTCTTCTAGGTTCCTCAACAGCAGCCTGCCCCATGCTTCAGCGATGAAACAAATCGTGAGACCTTGCGGCTTACGTACTACACCTCTGGGACAAGAACCATCTGAGGTGCTCTCCAGCTCAGTATAAAACATAACCCTTTAAAGGGGGCCCAGCACCTAGAGAACAGAAGTTCATTTACAACAGAAAGCACAACCAGCAAAATACAACTGTGGGACAAGAAATCTGCAATTCTCACAAATATCCCATTAGCATTTGTCAAGAATGTACTTCTCTGTTTAGGGAATATGAAATTAATATTATTTGTTTTGGATCAAGGTTAAAAGAGTTTCACTAATTCCCTCCGTACCCTTATCCATAGTATCTACTTGATGGACCAGCTTCTAAGTGTCAAGCTTTGGAATAAGAAAATATCATGTTCTTATCATACTGTTAAGCTGAGGTTTTAGGAAACAAGAGTATGCTGATAATACAAAGCAGCGGACGGCAATACACGGGGAGAAAGGATTTCGGTTTAAAATGGAACCAGAAGGTATGAGACAGAGATTCTCCCATGTGCTCCCTCAGAAGAACGGAACTTAGGAACAGATTTGCAGAAGACAGATTTATCTCCCGGCCAGTGAACACCCGGTGGGCAAAGTCTCCCCATCCTCAAGCCAGTGAGCTTACGGCCTGGACGCTGGCTGGACCCCTGCCTCGCACTCCTGGCCCATACACTGGCCTGCAGCATGTTCCGAATAAACTCGATTCCTACTAAACCCAGCTTGCCTCAGGCACAGGCTTCTCAGTGAATTTTCTTTTGTGAGTGTCAAATAGGCCTCTGTGCTTCTGAGCGCTATTTTTAAACCATGAATTCCATTTACTCTGACATTAATATTGCTAAACTTGCTTATTGTTGGTATTTGCCTAATGACATATTTTTCAATCCGTTCTCTTTCAGTTGTTCTAGGTCACTGTTTTCTCAAACTTCAGATGACTAGATTTCTTTTCACAACTCATCTAAAATAGGCATTTGTTTTTACTAGGGGCATTGAATCCATTCAATTGTGGCTGTAATTGTGGTTATTAGACTTACTTCTGCTATCCCATATTGTAGTTTTTATTTTCTCTGCTTCTAGTGGTTTTTCTTTTGATCGCCACCCTTTCCTAATTTAATTTAAATATTATACACATTTACCACATAAGCACAATATTTACAGTATGTACAATAAATTAGCATTTATTTGTACCCCTCACCAACAAGCCCTACTTATATTAAAATACATATACTAAAGTTGCCAGTTATTTAAATCTACTCTCAGGTGTAACTTTTACGTGTGCTGTTTCATACATCCCATATTTTCTTCTTTCTTAAATTTACTTCTCACTTTGCTTCAGCAATGTCTGTGAGGTGTAACCTTTAAGTTATGGGAGAAAACAAGCTTGAGGTTGCCCTCCCTCCAGAATGCTCGTGTGCTTAGGAATGCCATCAAGGTTCCAGATATCCTCTCCTTGATCTTTTGAAAGTAGCTAGGACTGCAGATGAAAAGCTGAGTCAAGGGGCACCTGGGTGGCGCAGTGTGTTACAGTTCTGCCTTCTGCTCAGGTCATGATCCTGGGGTCCTGGGGTCCTGGGATCAAGTGCCGCATTGGAAATCTCCGCTCATTGGGAAGGCTGCTTCCCCCTCTCTCTCTGCCTACTTGTGATCTCTGTGTCAAATAAAATCTTAAAAAAAAAAAAAGAAATGCTGAGTCAACTTTCATTACTGATTCATTCTGAGTCCACCTTTCGTATGACTTCTATCCAGGGAACTCCTATTAAACAGGTGTTGGACTTCCTGGACTAATCCTACGTGTGTCTTACATTTGCTCTTTCTTTTTTAATCTCTGTTTTTGCTCCATATTGTAGTTCTTGTTTTTGTTTTCCCATCACTTCATTTTCCAGATGTAATTTGCTATTTGAGCACATCCATTCTATCATTCAGACCATTTATGGGTTTTTAGTTTTGATGATCCCTTTATTAATTTTCAAGAAAGCTCCTTAAGGGTTGTTCTTCTCAAGGGGTGCCTTGGGTGGCTCAGTCGGTTAAGCTTCTGACTCTTGATTTTGGTTCAGTTCAAAATCTTGGGGTTGTGAGATCGAGTCCTGCATCAGGACTGCTGGGGAGAGTCTGCTTAGGATTCTCTCCCTCCGTCTGCCCCTACACCCCTCTTAAAAATATGATAACATAAAAAATAAAATAAAGAAAAAACATTTAAAGAATGATTCTTCTTCTCAAATCTCTGCAGATCCTTGTTACAGTTCCTAAAAGTTCTCTTTCTTCTGAATTGGTTGTTTTCCTTGAAACTCCTCTGCTGTTCCGTGTCTGAGGAACCCCTGGCTATCTCTTGATATTCAAGTTCAAAAATGGGCTGATTAGTGTAGTGCTAGTTTCTACCATCCCCTAGGGTCAGTCTCCTCTGCAGGCTCCTCTCCTGAGTAGGAGGGCTGGCAATGGGCTTTGTGGAATGGGGGAGGCCTGCAAACTAGGTACCGGGGGTGAGGAGGCCTGGTAGCGTTGGGACCTTCCAAATCTCTGGACTGTGGAGCACTTCATTCTGGAAGTAAAAGAAATAATTTTACATCCCTCTTGGGGACAGTTACCATTCGTTTCTTTTTTTATTTTTGCCATCTGCAGTGAAGGTCTGGAACCTGAAGCCTTACCCTACTTTCTTTCAGTTCCTTACACTTGCCCTCTCCAGGCAGGTGATGCTTTTCTTTGCAAAACAGCTCTGGGCTTTCACAGTCTGGATTCAGGTGCTGTCTGAAGCCCGAGACAAAGAGGACCAGGGAGGACGGAGCCCCACCTTCCTGCCACGAAGGCAGCTCTTGCACTCCTGTGACAGATTTACCTGCAGGCCTCCGCAACGCTCGGTATTCTGTGACTCCCTCAGAGGTTACAGTTTTCCTGCTCTCTTCTTATATTAAGGATGGTTTCTCCTGCCAGCGTCCTGGGCCGTGGTACCCTCCAGTCCGGTTTCAGACTCAATATGCTTCTGTTCCCTTCCCAGGGCTGGGGCTAACATTTTCCAGTGCCAATAGGAGTTTTAAAAAATGTATTTTCTGACATTTTCAGGTATTCGGGACAAGAGGAAAGATGGATGAATATGCTCAGTCTATTACTTTGATTCAATCTCTCCATTACATTTTTTTGAGGATCTAAGAATTGCTTTTAAATTGTCTTAATCTTTATGTCCACATCATTTAACAAATTTGTGCCAACAGTACTTCTCTCCTAACTTAATCTTTTTAATACATTTGCAAAAGCGTCCTGACAGTTACACATATTTAGCAATTCACTGTCGTATATTGAACAGCTTTGAAAGATACTCCCGAGTTATAACTTAGTCTAAGCTGACTTACCCTTTAGCTAATCACTGATAATTAAAATCGCCTGGTATGATGAAGCTCTAAAATTTGAGAAGTACTAGATATCCTTTATTTGGGACTATCCATAAGCCATATTGAAATGCTCTTTGTGTATCAAAAAGCAACATGTTTATTACAGGGAATTAAACCTTAGTTTCTTAACTTCAGGCTCCCTGTTTCAGCTCTCACCTTCTGACAAATGAAGTTATGTTGGTCAATGAACACAAATTCAAATATCAATTAGGCTTATTCTATCCTGTGAAATACTGGAGATGTTCCCAGTATTTAGATAGTCCCGGTTTGCAACCAGATACGTAAATCTAAAAACAAACAAACAAAAAATCAATATTCTCTAGATTTTGAGAACTCAACAACCACCCCTATTAAAATATTGCTAAAGCACACATAGACCAGTGTGGAACAGAGAGCCCAGATATGGACCCTCAACTCTATTGTCAACTAATCTTCGACAAAGCAGGAAAAAATATACACTGGAAAAAAGACAGTCTCTTCAAAAGATGGTGCTAGGAAAATTGGACAGCTATGTATAGGAGAATGAAACTCTACCATTCTCTTACACCATACACAAAGATAAACTCGAAATGTATAAAAGACCTCAACGTGAGGCAGGAATTTATCAAAATCCTAGAAGAGAACATAGGCAGTAACCTTTTCGACATTGGCCACATCAACTTCCTTCAAGACATGTCTCCAAAGGCAAGAGGAAACAAAAGCAAAAATGAACTTTTGGGACTTTATTAAAATCAAAAGCTTCTGCAAAGCAAAAGAAACAGTCAACAAAACAAAGAGGCAACCCACAGAATGGGAGAACATATTTGCAAATGACACTACAGACAAAGGGCTGATATCCAAGATCCATAAAGGACTCCTCAAATTCAACACTCAAAAAAACATAATCATGTCAAAAAATGGGCAGAAGACATGAACAGACACTTATCCAATAGAGACATACAAATGGCTAAGAGACACATGAAAAATGTTCATCATCATTAGCCATCAGGGAGATTCAAATAAAACCACATTGAGATACCACCTTACACCAGTTAGAATGGCCAAAATCAACAAGACAGTAAACAACAGGTGTAGGAGAGGATGTGGAGAAAGGGGAGCCCTCTTACACTGTTGTGGGAATGCAAGTTGGTGCAGCCACTTTGCAAAACAGTGTGGAGATTCCTTAAGAAATTAAAAATAGAGCTACCCTATGACCTTGCAACTGCACTATTATTTACACCAAAGATACAGACATAGTGAAAAGAAGGGCCATCTGTACCCACAATGTTCATAGCAGCAATGACCACAGTCGCCAACTGTGGAAGGAGCCAAGATGCCCTTCAACAGACGAATGGATAAAGAAGATATGGTCCACATATGCAATGGAGTAATATGCCTCCATCAGAAAGGATGAATACCCAACTTTTGTATCAGCATGGACGGGACAAGAGGAGATTATGCTGAGTGAAACAAATCAAGCAGAGAGAGTCAATTATCAGATGGTTTCACTTACTTGTGGAGCATAAGGAATAATACAGAGGACATTGGGTGAAGGAGAGAAGAAGGCAGTTGGGGGTAAATTGGAGGGGGAGATGAACCATGAGAGACTGTGGACTCTGAAAAACAAACTGAGGGTTTTGGAGGGGGTAGGGCGTAGGGAGAGCCTGGTGGTGGGTATTAAGGAGGGCACATATTGCACGGAGCACTGGGTGTGGTCATAAACAATGAATCTTGGAACATTGAAAAAATAAAATAAATTTTAAAAAATATTGCTAAAGCAATCTAACCTCAGGTCAAACAGAATTTTTAGAAACAGATAGTACTTACTGAATAACTGAAATTGCCATCAAAATATAGATAGCATGATCATATTAATGAAATCCCAGATCCATCTTTTTTATAATACAATTGCTCAACAAAAATTATATGTATTCTGGGTAGGAGCACAACTTAAATTTAAAATTATATTTTATATAAAGACACACATAAAAATAGTGATGAGACATTTGTGTTATAATACAAAGTCAGTGGTATTCATTGCGCTTATTTTGAGATAAGCTTTTCTCCTTTCTCTTAATGACACAGCTCCCTCCAGCTCTACCTCCCAGCATTCTGAGCCTGCTCCTCCTGTATGTCTTCTCCCTAGGAACTGGCTTTGGTCTCACAAGCATCCACAAAAGGGTATGTGACCCATCTTCTATCCAACAGCCCACACAAGGGCATTTCTGTGCTCAGTGCCCTTCTTGCACTGGGCACAACACATGTCTACACAGAAGTCTTCCTGCCCTTCTCCACACAGTGCAGCAATCTGGCTGAGCCTGCAGGGCAAGTTCGACCCTGAGCAGCTAGCTGGTTGTCCTGCTTCCTCCTTTGACATCCATTACCTGCTTATCACTAGATAAAGTTTATGTTCATTCTGTAACAAAATTACATTACTTGTTAATTTTCATATATTTAGGGGCATTTTTATTTGGATTTTAAGCTGAATAGTCACTCACAAATAATGAGAGATTCACATCTTCTTTTCTAATATTTGTACCTCTCACTTGTTCTTTATTTTTACCATATTGACTGGAACCTCCCAAATATGCCTGAAAAACAAGGATGATAGGTACATCAAACTTTGACGCTAATCTTTTCTTTGAAGGAAAAAACCAACCACAGTCTGTCTTGTATTCTCCTGCCCTACAGGGAAGAAGACAATAAAATGAAAAGAAGCATGGCGGTCAGATCCCAAATGACTCCCAATGACCTTCACCTCCTATCTTCACACCCCTGCCTCTATTCAGTCTCCCTGATGGGTGTGACCAAGGGGATGGTGTGGAAATGAAGGAGTTAAACTTCCAGGGCTTGGTCACTCAGGACATGGCAGCTACTGCTTTGCCTTCTTTCTGTCTTTTCCTACCTACCCTTCTCTCCAGTCCCTTCATCCCTCTCTGACCTGGCTCTGGGGGGCCACCATGTCACAACAACATCCAAGGTGAACAACAAACAGTGAGCCCTCTCTGCCAATGGCCTTGTGACTGAGCCACCTTGACGGAGTTCTCTGCTTTCAGTCGAGCCTCTGGCGGACATCGTACCTGCAACCTCATGAGAGACAGACTCAGCTAGAGGCACTCAGATAAGCCACTCCCAGTCCACAGAAACCATGAGAAAGATGATCAATGCTTGCGGGCTTTGGGGTATCTGTTAGGCAGCCGCAGATAGGGAATAGAGAAGTTATCTGAAGAACCACTCTGAAAGATAGTGAGATGGCAGCAGGGCTACAAGAGCAGGATGCTCCAGTTCCAACTTCCGACTTCCAAGGATACTGTGGTAATGCGTTAAATAAAAATGGTCCGGGCGCCTGGGTGGCTCAGTGGGTTGAGCCGCTGCCTTCGGCTCAGGTCATGATCTCAGGGTCCTGGGATCGAGGCCCGCATCGGGCTCTCTGCTCAGAAGGAGCCTGCTTCTCTCTCTCTCTGCCTGCCTCTCTGTCTACTTGTGATTTCTCTCTGTCAAATGGATAAAAAAAAAATCTTTAAAAAAAAAAAAAAATGGTCCTACGGTTTTACCAGCAAAGTAACTTTAGAGATCTATTTCTCTAAGAAAAATGTCCCAGAATAGGGAAAAAAGTCTTTAAGCACAAAGATTTTTTTTAAAAATAATATAATGTATTTAAATTTTTTTAAAAAAATTTAAGTACCTAAGATTGAGAGTTAAATATGCAGCAGTTAAAAACTAGGTTTATAAAGTCTTAAAAAATATGTATTATTATGTATTATGTATGTGTTAAAAATACTTATGTGTCAGGTACTTTCTTGGATCTTTACATTTATTAATTTATGTCTACTGATCTCTATAATAAGCTTATGAGACTAATACTACTCTTCACCCCATATGCAGATGGAAAAACAAGCAGAGAGGGGTTACAGAACTTGGGCAGATCACAGAAACAGGAACTTGAATCTGCCTAGTCTGGCCCCACAGCAATATGCCATCAACCATTTTGCGGTGCTGGCTAACGGTGCTTCAGTAATGAAAGTAAGTGAAAACCACATCTCCACAGTGTGATTGTAACTCTTAAAAACTAAGCAACTATGCAAATTAAAAACTTAGCAGAAATGTTAAATAGGGATTATTTTACAGTCGCAGAATAACAGATAATATTTTCTTATTTATCCCTTCAATTAATTTCCAAATATTTTATAATTAGCAATATTATTTTCCTAATCATAAAAGTAACAGAAGGAAGAAAATAAACCTTAAAGAGAAAAAAATCCACTAGGAATTTCTACAGCTCTGGTAGCATGGATTGCTTAGAAAATTCCTACCCGGCGATGAAAACTGGTTGACTACCTTTCTCTAATGGAAGACGTAAAGGCGCTATTTTTGTGGGGTGAGGAAAACTCAGCTGTGAGAGAGTCCTAGACTTTGAGCTCTAACATGTATCTTCTGTTCTCACAACCGATTTCTGGGTAAGTTACAGACAGACTCTCTTGGATCCGGCATCATACTGGCGAGTACTTCCCGAGAATTTACTGTGTGCTAGGCACGATGCAAAGTCCTCCACACAGGTGTTCCCACTTGCACCTCCCAGACTGGCTCGACAGTTGGCACAATTACCGTCTCCATTCACAGCGATGGCTTGAGAGGTGAGGTAACTGGTCCACCCAGCACACTATTGAGTGGTGTGGCAGTTCTTCCCAGTAGGTCCTACCTCATTTTCAGTAAGTAATTTATCTTGTGCAATGCACAAAATGCATTGTACTGTCATTTTTGGTTTAAAAAATACTCACTTATGCACATGTAAAGGACATATAAAAGGATATAGTTGAGCAGCCAAGAAAAGACAACCCTGCCTCACTGACCAACATCACTGCCTTGCAAAGAAGGGGATTACCGAAGAATTAAAGAGGAGCTTGCTGGTTCCTGCCTTCAGGGGCTCCCAGGCTCCAGGCAGGTCCACAAAACAGCAAACAACTTCTCAGAGCAGGGGGTTGTTCTCCTGAGACTCAAGCTACACATCTCTGGAGAACAACGCCAGTATCAGAAACATTTGGACCCAGGCATCCCACGACTGCCTTAGGGTTTGTTAACTCATTAAATGTTTGCCACCACCTAGAGAGCAAATCCTGATTGCTAGAGCCCTTAGGGGAGCATCAAAGATCCAATGGATTCCTGCAGTGACCATAATCAAATCTCCTCTGGGAATTTACATTGAGATGTAGAAGCCCTCCCCAGTCCTCATCTATTTTTTTGTTTTTTTGTATTGACATATTCACTGTTTTGTTGTTGTTGTTGTTGTTTTTGTATTGACATATTCACTGTAGCACAGAAAACAAGAGCCATTTCCCTCTGGGGCTCAATTTACATATCCTGGCCCTGTAACACAGCTAAGAGGAATCCAGTATGTCCTCAGGCTGAGACTTACTGATTCTACTGTTACTTTTATCTAAATAATAATTACTGCTGGGATGCTGGGTGGCTCAGTGGGCTAAGCATCTGCCTTCTGCTCAAGTCATGATCTCAGGGCTTTGGGATCCAACCAGCCTCCGGCTTCCTGCTAGGTGGGGAGTCTGTTTCTCCCTCCACCAGTTTGTGCTCTCTCTCTCTCTCTCAAATAAATAAAAGCTTTAAAAAAATTAATTAAAAAGTTATTAAATAATAACCACTGCTTAAATTCTGGACAAGCATTTATGAACTATTTTGGTTAGACACCTTTAAGCACAAGTATTCAAATTTTTAAAAAACTTCTGGCTGAACCATTATCACCGTTTTGCTGTGAAGCAAAACTATGAAAGAATACAGAACTTAGAATTCAATAATACCACAAAATGCACCATATTTTAATGAGCCTTTTCTGGAGTTAAGAAATTAAGCTTGCCTAATCTAATCTGCCAGAAGATTAAATTCTTCTCCTTTCTTTTCAGTAGCTATTCAAAGCAATCTACAGCTCCCTCAGAGGAGCCCTATCAAGAATTGTAAGTAAGAAATTCCAGGGCAGTGACATGGGAGGGGCCTAGGGCAAGCAGAGCTCTGTGAGGGCCACTCACCAGCTATGGCGCCAGCCAAGAGCAGGCTTCCGGGACTAATCTGCCCGTCTTCATTTGCAAAGGAAGCCTTCACATGAGCATAGCACGGGAAGTAGATGGCCGAGAAAGGAATGTCCCGCAGAAAGCATGCTTTGGCACCCTGTACATTTGAAAAGGAAGAAAAACCACATGAAACACATATCCCATTGAGAAGATCAAGCTTTTCTGGAACTTACCTCAGAACAAAATATTCCTGGAGGAGACTGAGTTTGTACTCACAAGCTGAAAGGGGAACAGAAAAAAATAATCCAAATTCTTCAAGTAATAAATCTGAGGGTTTTTTTTTAAATAAAAGTAATTTTATTGTGTGGTGTGAGCAAGAAGGGGATAGTTCTCATATATTTCAATGATAAGACTCCAATTTAAACACTTTTGTGGGGCACCTGGGTGGCTCAGGTCATGATCCCAGGGTCCTGGGGTTGAGCCCTGCATCGGGCTCTTTGCTTGACAGGGAGCCTGCTTCCCGCCCCCCCACTGCCTGCCTCTCTGCCTACCTGTGATCTCTGTCAAATAAATAAACAAAATCTTAAAAAAAAAATAAACACTTTTGGAACTCTGCCTACAACATCCTTTTAAATTCCATGTCACTCACTGGCATTTCAAGGAGTATCTGTTCTCAGAAGATGGGCAGTTAACAACCAAGGTACCCTCTCTGTTTACATACTAGGAAGTAGACAAATTATATAGGTAGCAGGGGAAGAGGTTTGTTTTTGTCTTGTTTGAGATTCTGATGAAAGCATTGGACTCCTTCCCAGAAAAAATTACACATACGTAAAAAATTATATACCTTTTTAAGGGGTTCATGGATCCCCTAATTTATTCACATACTCACCCTTCTCCTCTAGGGTATGAAACATTGATAAATGCTTGTTCTAAAGCTTTAACATATTTACAATAATTCCCACCCATTTAAGAGCTGTGCATAGAGCAATTAGCAACTACAGCAAAGTCTTCAAATAATTTCTGGTGCCAAAATAATGCACGGAGGGGCCTTGAGAACTGGTGTGTGCCCAGAAACGTAGCATTCTAATGAAAACCACGAGACACATACTGTGTCTCAGGAAGGCTAAATGGGAAGGAAGTCACCCCTTTTCAACACCTAATGATTTAGTATCATTTCTTTCACAGATTTCTAATACCTAAAAATTTCCACTAAATTGAGAGATTCTTCAAAGAAAATAATGAATCCATCCAGATTCAACAGATCTAGCCGAGCCCAGTGAATTTAGTAAGGTTGAATGATGTTGGATCGCGGGGATTTTTGCTTGAAGCTAGGTTCCACTCTGTCAAAGTTCCTAACATGACACATCTGTTACCATAGCCTTGGCTTTGTGACACCACCATTACACTCCTGACTCAAACTGAGACTGTGGGTAATAAAACCCCTAGTCTTTTTCATATGAACTACCATTAACCTATGGATACTGTAACTTCATTAGCTGCCTTAAATAAATAACATAAGCAGGGCTTTGTTTCATCCTGGTAAACTTTGTCCTAGTTTGGCCCATCCTTCTAGCCAGAACAAATGCTTACAATCTGGATTCTGTCTTGCTCACTCTTCCTCAACCTACCCATGGATATATTAAAATACCTCTGTCCAAGAACACCTGGGTGGCTCAGTGGGTTAAGCCTCTGCCTTCAGCTCAGGTCATAATCTCAGGTTCCTGGAAAGGAGCCGAGCATTGGGCTCCTCTGCTCAGTGGGGAGCCTGCATTACCCCCCGCCACCTCACGCCTGCCTCTCTGCCTACTTGTGATCTCTGTCAAATAAACAAATCTTTTTTTTTTTTTTTTAAGTTTTTATTTATTTCTTTGACAGACAGAGATCACAAGTAGGCAGAGAGGCAGGCAGAAAGAGACCAGGCTCCCCACTGAGCAGAGAGCCCGATGCGGGGCTCGACCCCAGGACCCTGAGATCATGACCCAAGCCTAAGGCAGAGGCTTTAACTCACTGAGCCATCCCAGTGTCCCAATAAATAAAATCTTAAAAAAAAAAAAGATACCTCTGTCCATTCTGTACAGATACTCAGAAAGGAGGGGGGTGGATCTACATCACGTTCTGCTGATCGACCCACACTTCTGTATCTTGTCTACCCCCAAATGGTTAAATATCTAACTGAAAAGAAGAACCAAAAAATCCACCACACCCAAATTCCTCCTTTTATATATATGTGCAAAGGGTACCCAGGACTATTATTAATCTATCAGCTGCACATTTATTAAGGGTCACACTACTGGCTCGCTCAGGGGACAACCTTGGAGGCAGCGCCAGAGGCAGGTGCAAAACTCAGGACAGGACTCTCAAATCCTTCCACTTCCCCCAGCTTTTTCCAGGGGGAGAAAGTACAGCAGAACATCAGGATCCATGCTCAGCGTCCAGTCTTTCCCTTGGGATCAGTTCATATGTAGGGGGAAGACCCTCACCAGCTGTTTCACTATATTTACTTCCTTTGCCTCATCTGCCTGCAGACCTTCCGGTAAGTTCTGCTAGCTTACTCTGTTCAGGAGATACTCAAATTAGATGCCAAAGAACCAATTCAAATGAAGATCAGTTGAGATCTTCATGCACCACTCCCTCTATATAGTAAAAGACAGACTGCCGTATTACTGGCTTTCTAAATAGATCTCTTTGGAGTCATCTTTTAGGCTGATAAAATTCTTCCTCCCACAAATCTTGCTTTTTACTAAATCTATTAGTTTTTACTTTTAACCTCATCTCCCAAAATCTTCACATCTAAGAGCCAAACTTCAGTCTATTGTTTTGCTGGTAATATTTTTCCTTTAAAATGTTTCTCCCCCTTGATTATAGAATATTAACTGCTCATCACAGACAACAGAGAAAAGCATTAAAAATTTAAATTGCTTAAAATTGCTTAATTTTCACCAGCAGAGAGAACCAATGCAACTGTATATGCCTTGGAGCATTTCCTTCCATCAGTAAAATTAGCAGCTATTCCATAGCTGGGACAGTCATTCTGTGATTCGGAGTTATCCTTTTCTTCTCCTTCAATTTGTGGTGTATGGTTTTGTGGGGGTTATCTGGGGGTGGGAGTGGGGAGGTAGGGACTTGTATGGTTTAGCATCTCCTTCATTACTTAGCCATTTTGCCTAAATTTCCTTTCTATCTGCTGTTTGCAAAACTGTACAGCCATCTTTGGTCTCGGCTGTCCTACGAACCAGGGCTCGTACCCTCACCCTTCTCAAAGCTTTGTAATGCCTTCACTTGCCTACCTTCCTCTCCTTGGCCAGCCTGGCTCCTCTCAGGTAATGCTGCTCAATGCCCCACTCATCTGATCAATCAAGATAACCCAATCACCCTGCAACGACCTTGAGGATGGCTAAGCTGGGAACATCAACTCCTTGAATAGCACCTCTTTATTCACTTAAAGCCCAAATAGCACCCTTTCCACAAAGGAGTCTTTCCTTTTTTTATTTTACTTATTTGTCAGAGAGAGAGAGAGATACAGAGCACAAGCACAGGGAGCAGAAGGCAGACAGAGAAGCAGACTGCCCACTGAGCAGGCAGCCCAATGCGGGGCTCAACCCCAGGACCCTGAGGTCATGACCTGGGCCGAAGGCAGAGGCTTTAACCCACTAAGCCACCCAGGCGCACCAGGATGATTCTTTAACTAGAGGGCAGACAGGGAGTGAATTCCACACACCTCTACACTGTCTGCACTCCCTTAGCGCTGTTCTGATTTTCTTTGTGCTCTTCTATCTGCCTCTATTAATGCTGCCTATTTCACAGAGTAGGCACCGAGGGCCAGGGAGCAGGGGCTAGAGAACACTCAGCAAAATCTGTGGCTGTCAGCTTGTGCCTAAGGGATGTTCTGGTGACACTGACTTGACTCCACCAAGTCACACAGAAACAACGATGATCAAAGCGACACAATTAAAAAGAGAAACCAGAGGTTTTGGGATACATGGTCAGGCTCCTACAAGGAAAACTAACCCATTTCTTGGAGAACTATATTAGAAACCAAAGTCAAGCTTTTAGCTTTTCAAACAAAGATCTCTAATTTGTTGGGGACGATGTAATAGAACTTAGGAAAAAGTAGTTGAGGATTTTGTACCGGAATATGAATATTTAAAAAAAGGAGAGGAAGTCAGATGTTTATGTGGCTTCAAGATGATTAGGAGGCCACGGGAAGAAGACATGATGTGAAATTAGAAACCTCCCTGTGACACCGAAGAGTAAGGCCATGGGAAGCCGCAGGTGGGTTTTCCCAAGAAGGAATACTCCCTCCTGTCCTGAAATCATGACAACAAATCCTGCATCTGTGTAACAACACATGTCTAGTAAGGGGTGCAACACGTTTAAGATGTCTGAAAACAATCCTGATCCCTGAGAAGAAAAACGGCCTGATGAAAACACAAGTGAGCAAGCAAACAAAAAGAACAAAGCTAAGGAAAAACCGAAGATGCACTGTGAACCACCACGGGAAAAATGGGTCAGGAAGACTTATTTTTCCTACCTGGAATCAGACAATGTTGTCAAGTAATTTACACATGTTAGAATGAAGATCAGACCATGAAAGAGGTCACGGGTTTCTGATTATCTGAGAAAAGGGAGAAGGAAAAGCCAAGGAAGAAAGAAAACCTGTGGGGCCAGGGGCTTAAAAATAAACACCACCGAGGAGGTGTTGGTGGCCCAGCCTCTCCTGGCGTCTGCTCGCCTGCTCAGGCATCTCCCTGCAGCAAATCCCTCTCGGGCATTGGGGATCGCAGGCATCAAAGCCCAACTCCCCAGGAGAGCTAAAGTTGCAAAAGGTTGGAGAAAAAGACTTCTTCCACTGCCCCCCCCTTTCCTTCCCCACTACTTTCTTCAGGTCCACCGCACAAAGGCAGGTGCCAATTTGTAAGGCTGCCTCCGGCGACACCTGACCTGTGGCTCCCGCACAATGAAAAGGGAAGCAGGATGTGAAAAAAGGCTTTCAAAGTTCCAACAGTGAGAATTTTTCTCTCCACGGTGAGTACCCACTCTGCAGTCCCACATCACGTCACGGAACCCGTCGGACTTGAAATCCACTTGCCCCTCGCCTCAGCTCTCCGAAGTGCTCAGGGACAACATTCCGTGCTGCCCAAGAGCCTGCGTCAGCAACACCGAAATCACTACTCTGGCCATTAAAAAATTAATCAATTACAAAGTGTGTGCCACCTTAAATAAATCTTTAAATGTTCTTGCCCTATAGGAAAATCCCCACATTTTCCTGCCTTACATCTTTCTCACTGGTTCTCTGGGCAACTCTGCCCTCAAGATGCTCTCTGGTCAGCCCTACATTTCCTCTCTACACACAGTAAAATCACTTGGGGGAAAATTCATAAACACAAAATGCAATAATCGAATCTCTTGGTATTTATTAAAGCACTTCTCCAAAGAGGGAAAAAAAAATTTTTTTTAATGTCCTTTTTAACAAAAGGCCCACTAATAACAGACAGGAATGAGAAAAGGCATCTGAGGGGAGACCTATATATAAATAAACTAGAATCAAAACTCAAACTAGTTTACTTCTCCACCCTGGCTCCATTCATTCTGTATCAATCTAAGGCCTCTTGTCATCATTCTCTCTTCGGAGTCTAGGCCAACTTCTACAAGGCTTCGTCTCACTTAACCTCCGGTTAATCGTCCACTGTCAGCATGGGCCACTCAGGCTCAGGGACGCTGGCCACAGTATTGCTGTGGCCAAAGAATTATGTTTTCTGCTTCACACTTTTTTTTTTTTTTTTTTTAATGTGGACACTGGGGAAAGCCCAAGGGAGCTTAATCAGTTCTTAAGTTGCTAGAAGCATCCACTCAAGTTTACTCCGGCAGCTCTGTCAGGCATGAAATTGTCAAAAGAACACAACAGGATTTCTCTCTCTCTCTCTCTCTGCTATCTCCAAAGGCTCTTTTTTTTCCCTTTAAAGCTCTGCATCTTGGATGGTATCACACCTACCCAATCAATCTGAGGAACAAAAAACAAGCCTCAAGAATGACTGCTGATAAAGGAGTTGGGGCAGTGCAGTCTTTTTGCATGCTAATTCCTGCTTCTGCGAGCTGTACCTGCAACCGAGCTGTACCTGCAACCGCAGCTCCAAACAGAGTATTTCCCATACAGGGGAAGGTAATTACACTCACAAAGGCACCTCTGTGTCAGGGCCGGGCACCAGGAGCCAGCAGGTCTGGGAGACGGAGGCTCAACAGAGACTCCTGCAGTGAATGCACATTGTCTGGCAGGGGGTAAAATGCCAGACAGAGGGACCTGCAGCATTCAAGACAACAGTGGTGCACCTTGTCTGGGGACGTTATTTAATGCTTCTGGCACCTGTAGTCAGAGCCACCCCTCCTTTCCTACCTTACAGGTTTAGAATTTATTTGGCATGTATAATTGTATATTTTGATCCTGGAGCTACAAACAATGGGCAGCATGTCAGGTCTTGATCCTTAGCATTCCTCTTGGTTTTTCCCCAGTGAGTTAACCCTTGTATACACAGCCTGGCAGCACCTCTCCTGCCCAGTCAAGGGAGAGTGAGGCCCACGTGCCTGGGATTTGAACAGGGTGAGTTTCAGTATCTTGTGGAGAAAAAGCACTGGTGCCAAGACCCGTTATGAGATTGTGTCACTGGTGTTAAAACCAAATGACCCAGCCAACAACTGGAGACTTGATATCGGTGACACTGAAATTACTTCAATTTGAATATGAAATATCAAAACCTATTATTTAGTTTCTTTAGTCTGGGGACTTTCAGGATACTGGCTTCTCCTTAATTTCATTGCAATTCTAACCAAAGCATCTTGGAGACTCAAGGGTTTTTTCTTTTTTTGTTTTGTTTTTGGTAGGAAATGCCACTCCTGTGTTGGTTCTAGTTCTCTACTGTTCTATTGTACGCTGCTTTGCCATCAAGGATGCTCACATTTAGACAGGCTAGAAATTCAGGAAGTGGCACAGAGTTTTATTACATGGAATTGTAGTCTCTGAGCACGTCGCCTTCACAAAGCTAAGCTATCATGTCCCACCTTTTCAGTTTTCCTTTCCTTTCCTTTCTTGCCTTCTTTCTTCTGACATCTCCCCACTATCTATTTGCAAGGTTCAGACTGTTTTTACTCTAAGCGTTTCTACCCTGGAAATCTTAATATATGTATTTACTGTCTTTGTTATCTCCTTCCTCCTGTGTAATACATTCATTCTATACAACTTACATTATAAGCAACCCCCCATCTTATTGTCAGGTACTTTAATTCTAGCTTTAAAAATATGAACAACTGTAATTACCATCACACATATATTTAAATTCACACAATGCTATTTAGACTAAACATATACCACTCTTTGCTCCTCATTCCTTGCTACGTCTCCAAACTGTCATCTGAATCACTTTCCTTCTACTTAAAGTACATTCTAGAATTTCCTTTAGTAAGGGCCTGTTTGTGGTATGCATTTTCAGTTTTGCTAGTCTAAACAATGTCTTTATTTTATCCCCGTTCCTGGAAGACACTTTCACCGAGTATAGAATTCTAAGTTGAAAGGTTTTTCCTCCACACACTGAAAACACTGTGCTGATGTCTGGCTTTTACTATTCTGGGTTTTTAAGTTGGTTGTCAGTTCAACCATTCTCCTTTGGGGGCACCTGCTGTTCCTTCTGGCCATCTATGGACTTCCCGGAAGTCTTGGTATTCAGCAGTGTCACTGTGACATCTTAATCTGGATTATTTTTATTTATCCCACTTGCGATTTGTTGTGCTTCTGAATCTAAGGACTGATAGCTTTTTAATGGTTCTGGGAAATTTTTAGATATCATCTCTCCTTTCCTTCTAGTTTCCTTTTATACTTATGAGGCCAGCTCATACTTTCCTCTGTCTCAATCTCTCTGTTCTGAGTCATTCCCTTATGTTCTAGTTCACTAATTCTCTCTTCAGCTATGTTTAATCTGTTCTTAAAGCCAGAATTTTGAAATGTTTGGTTTTAAAGTTTAATCATTATAAATATTTCATCCCTTTTAATCTTTTAAAACAAATAAAAACATTCATTTTATATTTCTGATAATTTTGAAATTTAAATCTTTGTAGGTTTAAAAAGCTGCCTGTTGTAGGTTTAAAAAGCTGCTATCTCTTCTTAAAGTCCCTTGTTTCCTTGTGTGACTTGAGATTTTAGACTATGAGCTGTTCCTTTTCCTTGGAATAATATCTGTGGAAACTCTGAGGTCTGGGCTGAAGGTGGCCTTTATTTATTTGTTTATTTTAAATTCTAGTTATTGTTGACATACAGTTCAATATTGGTTTCAGGAGTGGAGTTCAGGAGTTCATCATTTACATATAATGCCCACTGCTCAGCCTAACAGATATGAAGGTGGGCTCCTTTCAAGAGAACTTGTGTTTGGGGGCCCCTGAGTGGCTCAGTGAGTTAAGTCTCTGCCTTTGGCTTGGGTCAAGGTCTCAGGGTCCTGGGATCAAGCCCTGCATCAAGCTCTCTGCTCAGCAGTGAGCCTGCTTCCCACTCTCTTTCTCTGCCCGCCTCTCTATCTACTTGTGATCTGTCAAATAGATAAAAATCTTTAAAAAAAGTAAAAAAAGAGGGGCACCTGGGTGGTTCAGTGGGTTGAGGCCTCTGCCTTCGGCTCAGTCATGATCTGAGTCCTGGAATCGAGCCCCACATTGGGCTCTCTGCTCAGCAGGAAGCCTGCTTCCTCCTCTCTCTCTGCCTGCCTCTCTGCCTACTTGTAATCTCTGTCTGTCAAATAAATAAATAAAGTCTTAAAAAAAATTTAAAAAATTAAAATAAAAAAGAGAGAACTTGTGTTTGTTTCTGTCAGGTACCTAGGGGTACTACCAATTCAAGACTTTGCCAGCTTGAGAATTTTCTTAATCACCTGAGAAATAGAAATTTAACAATGCAAACCTATATGAGACAAGCTTAGAATTCCAAATTATTACCAAGAGTGGGTCTTCCCCTCTCTCTTCTCTCTCCCTCCAGAACCAAAGCAATTTTCCTTATAGTCCAGAGCGGTAAAAGAGAGCATTTTAATTATACCCTTACACAGAAGGGTTGGCTTACAATTATAACCCTTTGAAGTCCAGCTTTATGGAAGAGGAATTTCTTTAGGACCAGGAATTAGATACGGCAAGAGTAGTCCCTAAAGTAGAGACGTGAAGGACGCACTCAGTCACAGGACTGCTCAACAAGCTCAGCACCTGACAGTAAGTGCCTTGCTTGCCCACCTGAGTTATACCCTTTTCTTTTAGACTTAGCACTCTGGGCAGTATGTGGCTGTCCCCTGGGACATCAAGAATTAATACTCAAGTTCAGGTGTTTGGCAAATGCCTTGAAGGCCAAAGCCAGCCAGCCTTAGGGTTCTGCTTATCTCACCTAAATTTTGGCTTGATACTCCTGACTAACTTATGAATCTGAAAAGGCTTTTACAAAATACACTAAAGTATATTACCCAACATTTTTAATTGTTTTCAATGGGGTGATCAGCTCAAACATCCTATCTGCCAATGGTCAGAAACCCTATGAGGAGAACCTACTGCCTTAAAGAGATGTTCAAGCTGGCTTGCTCTTGATACATTTCTTTGACAAGTTTCCTTCAAAATGTGCATTATACACATAACACCCCCTGATAATTCCTTTTTCACTTTTTCTCCTTGACATACACTCAATGGAGGCCATCTCTCTTGCACTGTCAACCACTATGGCTGATCACCTAGTCAAGCCCGGTTATCATCCTCATGTTCTACCTTTCTACGTGCAACTAACTTCTTGAAGAAAATGACTTTTCAGAGAAGAAGTAGACTATTAAAAAAACAAAAAACAACAGTCAAAATGTACCATCTATGGGACATCTGGGTGGCTCAGCTGGTTAAGCATCTGCCTTCAGCTCAGGTCATGATGACTGGGCCTGGGACTGAGTCCCACATAGGCCTCCTTACTGGGGCGGGGGGCGGGGAGGGGGAAGAAGTCTGCTTCTCCCTCTGCCTGCTACTTTTCCTGACAAACAAATATATTTTTTTTAAGTACCATCTTAATATGGATCTATATCTGAATTCTGCCACTTCCTACCAATGGCAGGACACTGTTGGAACAAGAATACAGGCTTTGGGAGTCAGAAACCTGAGCTCAGATCACTGCCCTGCCACTTAGCTATACATTCTCAGTATTTCTGTACCTCAAATTCCTCATCTATTAAATGTAACTTCTTAGTGACACGAGAATTTAGATCCAATGACTAGCATAAAGTACTCAGTATAATACTTAGCAAAAGGAACTTCAATAAAAGGTGATGATATAAAGGTCACTACCATTAGCAATGAAAAGCACACTGTCCTGTTGCAGCAGAAAATGGAAATAGCTAATATAGTCTTTAAACAACTTGCTGCTGAAGTTATTACTACTAGATGGTTTCACACCTGAATCACAGTAGAGTTTTCTATTTATCAGGCTAAGAGCCAATCTTTAATTTGGCAAAACACCTAATCCTAGGTTTTTACTGGTTTGCTAAATTGATCAGACCCCAAAGGGGAATTTTTGAGTGTCACACAGTGTATCTCCTTTACAGTCAATAAACATTTTTTTAAAGATTTTATTTATTTGACAGAGATCACAAGTAGGCAGAGAGGAGGGAGAGAGAGAGGAGGAAGCAGGCTCCCCGCTGAGCAGAGAGCCTGATGCGGAGCTGCATCCCAGGACCCTGAGATCATGACCTGAGATGAAAGCAGAGGCTTTAACCCACTGAGCCACCCAGGTGCCCCTGTCGTATACTCTTTTATATCTGAGTTTTCTTCTTTTAAAAACTATTTTGCCTACTAAAAAAAACATGGGGCAGCTTCTTGGCTCAACTGGTTGTGACCAACTCTTAATTTCAGCTCAGGTCATGACCTCAGGGTTATAAGACTGAGTCCCATGTTGGGCTCTGCACTGGGCATAGAGCCTGCCTGGGATTCTCTCTCAACCTCTGTTCTCCACACCCTCTTTTCCTCTTTTAAAAAACAAAACAACAACAACAACATCAAACCAAAAAACCTTTATGGCACTAATTATTAAAGAACTATGGCACTACATGGTTATATTCTATCCCATCCCCGAGCACTGGTCACTTTGAAGGCAATGATAGCATATTCATCCTCGTAACTCCAGCTCCTAGTAGAATGTCAGCCCTCAAAAAATATTTGGTGAACAAATGGAAAAATGATTTTAAAAAATGAATAATTTTCCAGTATTTTTTATTTTCTTTATGAAGTTTAAATTTTTAATTCCAATACAGTTAACATATAGTGTTAGCTTCAGGTGTACAATGTAGTCATTTTCTAATATTTTTAAGAACATTTTCGAGTCCTCTTTTCAGCACACTCAACTCCCTTGGGTAGTGTTTTATAAAAACAGTATTTTTCAGGGCACCTGGGTGGCTCAGTGGGCTAAGCTGCTGCCTTCGGCTCAGGTCATGATCTCAGAGTCCTGGGATAGAGTCCCGCATTGGGCTCTCTGCTCAGCAGGGAGACTGCTTCCTCCTCTCTCTCTGCCTGCCTCTCTGTCTACTTGTGATCTCTCTCTGTCAAATAAATAAATAAAATCTTTAAAAAAAACAAAACAAAACAGTATTTTTCAAGGTTCCTCCTTTTATTTCCTATTATTTCCTATTTTATTAGGAAATAGGAAATAAAATATTTTATTTCCTATTTATTTCCTATAAATTTATTTTATTTCTTATTTTATTTTATTTTATTTCCTATTTTATTTTTATTTATTTCCTATATTTCCTATTTTATTTATTTATTAAGTAAAATAAATAAATATAATAGGAAATAAATTTTATTTCCTATTCCAAAGTCCAAAGAAGCATGCCTGACCTAGACACAGCTGTTGACCACACATCATCAGAAACTACCCAGGACTGGGGCAGAGTGGCAGGAACCACGTATTTCTACAAGGTTATCCATTAGTTGACATCCCATAACTTAAAATTAAAAATAACACATCATACAAACTATGAGCTAGTTTCTAATTTATGTCCTTCACATGCATTATTTTCGTAAATCCCGACAACAACCCTATGAACATGTGCACACCTCAACTCTCCTCTTTGATGCACCTAGAACACAGAGACAGGAAGATAGAAAGTCTTTTTCTTTCCAGGTGTTTTTTTTTTTTCATTAAGGCAACCTTTAAGCATAATACGGATAATATCATATGACTTCCAGTATTATTCTCAAATTCTCACCATATTAGATACAAAACCTGGACCCCTTGAGGTATTTGACATCCTCTTCCGAACTTCAAAAATTCTGCCTTTTAAATAAGATGTCCAAAATGTGCATATCTGTGGAGGGTATTTTTGACAAAGCCATCAGGAAGGCACACCAACAGCTATCACTTGGAACAGCAAAAGCAATACGGCCCCGCTGCCAGGTTACCTGGGGCTTTTGGTACAACATATGAGATTCCTGGTTGCTACGCTGCTTAACATAGGAATTTAAAAAAATAAAGGGCCCTTTTGCCTCACAAGGGATAAAATAATTTTAATTTCTACAATTTAAAGAGCTGACAGAAGATCTAACATGTTCTTAGTCTAAAAAAACAAAACAGAGCAAAGCGGAGTCCTTCTCCCAGGATAGCCACCGTATACAAATAGCACTGGTTACAAAAAACATCAGCAAGAGCAGCTACCTGCCCCGGCCTCAGGCAAGCCAAGTTCACAATGCTTAGCGCTGTCTCAACTCTCTCCACTTCCACTCTCACTGCCAATGACGACCCCAAACCTGCCAGCTATGGCTCCCTGTCTGCGCTCAGTATATAACTCTCTGGTCAAACTTCCCCCAGCCAGCCAGCATGTGCTCTCTCCTATCTGTCTCAACAGACCTTTATGTGATAGCTCAGGTTTCAAAGAAAGAGAGACTGGACTGAGTTAGCAACCCAGTCTCCTACTTACTTAAAACGTCTGTGACCTTAGACAAATTACCCAAACCCATCAAGACTTCTTTGCCTCGGTGGTAACTTGGGAGCTTAAAAAAAAAACAAAAAAACCTCCAAAAAAACCGCCCACAAAAAACACTATTAACTGCCTCCTTGACTGTAGTATGAATTAAATGACACGACATAATATAGAGCTTTAAGCACAGGGCCTGGCACAGGTAAGTGCTCAGTCACACAACCTCCAATAAGTGTCTGTGCCATTATGCACCGACATGCATTCTCTCTTTCTCTCTCCCAAGCCTGGGCTCTGTCTCTACTGCCTCTCCTGAAATCCTAGCACCATATTCGATCTTGCTATCTTCAGATGCTTCAAATCCTTCTGTCTCTAGAGACTCTTTTTCCTCTCTATAGTTAGCTATAGTTCTCATAACAAAATAGAAAAAGGCAACGAATCTCTCAACCTCCTCTCTCCTGAACATCCTTCCACTCCTTTTCTTCAAGTTGCTGTACTCTTTTTCTTCTTTTCTTTCACAGTAAAATCTTTAAGCTGAGTGGTCTGTAGCTGCTAATATTTTCTCATATAGGTTTCTACTTCTGCCATTCTACTTAAATTGATTTTTTAAAAATAACTGCTGACCTCCATCTTTAAGTTCAAAGACCTTTTTTCTTGGGCTTTATCCTGTCTGGTCTCTGTTGCACTTAATACCACTCACTGCTACCCCCCTCCTCTGTACTTTATCCCTCCACCAACTCCTACTAACAACAGTTCATTTCAGTTTTCCACCTGAGAGCTGCTTCTAGTTTTATCCATCCATTCTTCTTTTTGGCACCTAGATGCGGGTGGTCTCCACGTTGCATCACTGGTGTCCCATCGGCTTGGAGATATTACCCACTCTCCTAGTTTCACACATGCATATGACCCTTAAAAGAGCCTTTCAGGTCCCCAGCCCTCTGACAAGGTCTGACACAGCTTTGGTTTTATACTCTGAAAGGCAGGGCAGGGCAAACACCACACAGGGAGTCAGGAGACAGGAGTCTTGTAGCCCTACCCCTGCCTACTAAGTCACCTGGGTAAAACCAAGATTTTTGGGCTTCTCATCTCAATTAGAAAGGTAACACCAGATAGAAGGTCTTGTGAAGGGCGCCTGGGTGGCTCAGTGGGTTAAGCCGCTGCCTTCGGCTCAGGTCATGATCTCAGGGTGCTGGGATCGAGTCCCGCATCGGGCTCTCTGCTCAGCAGGGAGCCTGCTTCCCTTCCTCTCTCTCTCTGCCTGCCTCTCTGCCTACTTGTGATCTCTCTCTGTCAAATAAATAAATAAAATATTTAAAAAAAAAAAAAAAGAAGGTCTTGTGAAGTTTCTGCAGCTTCTTAAATATCAGAAAATTCTAAAGTTTACTGTATCCAGGTGCTCAAGCCAGAAACCTGGGAGTCATCTTTTAATCTTTATTTTTCACTTTGCACACTTTCCAAGAATTTATGAGATGGATTCTCAAGCATCCTTCAAATATATCCACTCTCTCACTGAAAATAAAACTTGATACAAAATATATATATATATATATATATATATATTTGTAATTTTTATCTATCTATATATACATGGCAAACATATCTAAATTTTAAACTGATAAAAAACAAAAAACCCCAAACATATCCCCTCTATCCCTCTATCTCCACCATCATTTCCCACCATCCCCAGCCTAGATCCTCCTAACAAGCCACCCACCTTCAATCTTAAGCTCCTACGTGGCATGTCCATACTGAAATTGAATTATCCTTCTTCAAACACTATCCTGATCACACCTTTTGTCTTTGCCTTCCACTGGTGAAAAATGACTCCTCCTTTAAGGCTACCTCCCCTTCGGAAAGCCTTTCTGTCCTTGCCACTGAGTCAGCCCCACTTCCCCAGGGACCACGTCGTACACTCCCTGACAGCCCTTCCCAACTGCACACATGCTGTATTCCAAGGATCTTTTTACCTGTTTGACTGCTCCATGTGATGGTGAACTTCTTAGGAAACCATGCATTTTTGTTTGTATCCCCAGTGCCCAGTGCAGAGCTTGCTAGGTGAAGGAATGGGAGACTCCAGAAATACGAAATCAAGCTCTCAATCAGATACTTTCTTTACATTTGATGTCCCTGGTACCATAATCTTTGGTCACTACTTGCCAATTCACTCACTTTCTGCGCTCTAATATCCTTGTTTGTAACTTGGGAACACCTGGCTTTTGCTTGCCATTCATTTGCTCAAGAAATATTTATCAAATGTCTATTTATGTGCCACAAACGGTTACAAACAGCAGTGAAAAAGCTAGCTCTCTGGTATCAGAGTACACTCTAGATGAGCAGACACAAACATACAACCACATCTACAACCAGCAGATGGTACTGGGTTCCCTGAACAGAACTGGAAGATGGCACTAGGGACAGTGAGCGACCCGGCTGTTTTTCCGAGCAAGCCTCTGCTGACCTAAGACGTGAAGGGAAGAACCTTCAGGCAGAGGGAGTGAACTTGGAATACCTGAATAAAAGAAAGGCAGCCAGTGTAGCTAGAAGAGGATGGCACAAAATGGAGGGTGGAGAAGACAGGCCCACCGGGGAGGAGCTGGGACTCTATTCTAAGTGCAGCAGGAACCTGCTAGATGGTTTTCCATCAGGGACCCCAGTTTCTGTAGGGCACACTTATTTCTCATTTCCTCTGGTTTCTGCTCAAATATCATCTCATCTGAGAGGCTCCATGGATCACCCTATTAAAATGTATCCCCCCACCACCACATCCCACCCTGCCTTGGCCCTTCTCCACTCACCTGCCTCCTTTCCCTTCTGATGTCAGAGATGTGCAAGGTTTTTATTTATTTATTTATTAGTAGAGCTGACACAATTATTACCTTCGTTTCAGGTGTACAACACAGTGATTCAACGTCTCTGTATATGCTGAGCTCACCTCAAGTGTGGCTACCAGAGGTCACCACACAACTCTACTGCAGGGTCACTGACTCAATTCCTTATGCTGTGACTTTTATCCCTGCAGCTGATGTGCTCCATAACTAGAAGCTGTACCTCCCCCTCTTCTTCACCCATTTTGCCCATCCCTCCGCCTCCCCAAAAACAAAAATCTGTTTTCTTCAAGGGTGACGTTTTCTACCCACCAACCTCTGAGCAGGGAAGGGACTCAGCTTTCATCAGAAGTATGTTGATTGCATTCCCAATCAATTAATCTGATTACACTTTAAACAGATCAATTCTGGGGACAACAGATTTAGGGAAGTCAAGAATCAAAATGAATAAGCCCAGGAGGAGGCTTTCACAGAGGCCCAGAGGAAAGACAAATGTGGGAGGTAGGGGTGAGAATCAGCAATGGAGAGGCTGTAAAACCATGAAGTGGCCCTCGGTGTTAGAAAATTCACAGGGCACCACTGTCCCCAAGGGCACGACGGGTGGGGCCATAAACTCATAAAAATATTTTTTAAAACGTTATTCTTTTTTTTTAAGTTTTTATTTATTTGACAGACAGAGATCACAAGTAGGCAGAGAGGCAGGCAGAGAGAGGGGGTAAGCAGGTTCCCTGCTGATCAGGGAGCCCAATGTGGCCAGGATCCCAGAACCCTGGGATCATGACCTGAGCCGAAGACAGAGGCTTTAACCCACTAAGCCACGCGGGCATCCCAAAATAGGTATTTTTAAAACTACTAAATTGAGTAATTATTCTTATGTACTCCTATTTTATCAAGCTCAATTTGCTAAACTGTTGTAATCTAACAAAATCTACTAACACTAAAACAATGCATATGCACATGCCCCTTGACCTAAAAATTTTAATTGCTGGGAACTTATCATTTGTATATACTCATAAAAATATGTCAAAATATCTCGCAGGGATATTCACCTTGCTGTTGCTGGCAATACCCACAAACTG
Organism: Mustela putorius furo; assembly: GCF_011764305.1. Taxonomy (NCBI): domain Eukaryota; kingdom Metazoa; phylum Chordata; class Mammalia; order Carnivora; family Mustelidae; genus Mustela; species Mustela putorius. The sequence continues at coordinate 38,879,757 of NW_025421998.1, forward strand.
GAAACAACATGAACACCTATCAACAGGAAACCGCTTAAAAAAGCTCTAGAGGGGCGCCTGGGTGGCTCAGTGGGTTAAGCCTCTATCTTCAGCTCAGGTCATGATCTCAGGGTCCTGGGATCAAACCCCCGCATCAGGCTCTCTGCTCAGCGGGGAGCCTGCTTCCTCCTCTCTCTCTGCCTGCCTCTCTGCCTACCTGTGATCTCTGTCAAATAAATAAAATCTTTAAAAAAAAAAAAACTCTAGAAAAAAATCTACACAGCTCTTGAGGAAAGAGCTTTAAGGTAAATTGTGTGCATTTCAAACTCACATAACATTGTGTGTCAACTATAGTTCAATTAAAAAAAAAGAAATACTGTGTATTTAGAAATACTCTATTTGCATTAAAACACACACATACACACACACAGAGCACTGATATTGATCCAGTATGTGATAATCAGAGAGGAAAAGAATTGAGAAATATTGATGTAAACAGAAAGGTTTTCTTTTCTGAAGGGTATGTAACGAAGAGTGGTTATCCTCTGAAAAGAGGAGGAAACGGGCAGTAGTAGAGAGAGAATCTTTCTCACATGCGTTCCTGAATTATTTTTTTTGCAATGTGAACTTGGATTTTAACTTTTAGAACACACAAACAACATCTCCTGGAGACAACTAGCAGACGAAATAGGAATGTACCTGATATATCATTACTTGCTTTCTGATTTTTATGGCCAGTAGCTCCAACAGCTCATTCACGTACACTCCGTGAACGAACAGACATACGCGACATGCACGCATGCGTATGAAAACTGTCTGAACACTGCTGAATGCAGTGGGACAAACGTTTTTGGTTAGAACACAGCAGACGCACAGCCCACATCCCGAGGTAACCACTTTCCAGGGTACAGCTGATGCGTAACTCATGATTAAACAATCGGAAAGCGGCTGCCAACAATGCTTGCTGTCCTGGCTGTCAGTGCCTCATGGACCTCACAGACCTCACTGTCCTCAGAAAAAGACAGAAATTGGTCCACTGCTTAAGGAAGCATCTTTGTAGCCTCTATCAGCCATGTTCCCATTTAATGTGAAATGAGGTTTTTTTCTCTTCCTACAGTGTAATCCATTCCCTTATCAAAGCTCTCTGTTGCCTCCTATGGAAAAGGCACCATCCAAGAGAAGAGGGATCAGAAGATGGATACCACCTCCTCTTCCAGGACAGAATGTATTTAATTTATTTTACTTATGCTCCCGCGGCTTATGCAGTTAAACAAAATTATGTAGACCTCATATATTCTTAAGAAAGGTAGTGTATGTTGCAGGTTTTGTTAAAAACAAACAACCCCCCCCCAAAAAAAACAGCAAAACCAACTACATTATATTCAAGTAGCTCCCGCAGGGGCAGTTAATTATCCTGCCCTGACTTCAATCACCCACCTAGTCTGCACAGCGACTCGATCTCTTAATGTTACCAAAAGAGGGGGGGCTTTGTTTGCAGAGTTCACTGTATCTGCTCTAAACTATTTCTAACCTCAGGAATGTGAAATGTTTACCACAGCCACTTTTTTTTTTTCAGTTGTAAATGTATTTTTAAAGCAAATATTCCAATTACCATTTACTGGGAAGTCACAGAATAGCTGGGCATTTTGCAAGTCAATTCAGGAGAAAAATGGAAGACCGGTTAAGTCCAATTTAAGCGAGATTAAACAGCAGGCCTAACCACACAGACAGAGCCACTCACAGAGCACTCCCCTAGGTCCCACATTGTCATGTTAACGACAGCAAACAGAAGACCCGAGGGCAGGAGAATGAAGATCACCAGTCCCCACTAAGACCAGGACACCAGTTCTCCCTCTCCCTTTTTAAAGACCCACTGGCAGGGACGCATACAAGTTCTAAAGTATTAGGTCACTCCTGGTCAGGTGCATTTTTCTACCCAATGATGAGGAGAAACAGAAAAACCTTTATTACTGAAAAGCGCTATCCTGAAACAAAATCACATTAAACCATACAGAAATGCAAAAGCTGTGATGCCTGGACAAGGATGGCTCTTGAATTGCTAAATGACTTCTGATCAGGGAGGGCTGGGGGTCGGTGAGTGGGGCCTGGGGCCGGAGGAGAGCCAGTCCCCAGAAACAAAACTGCGGGATACTGTAACGGAGGATCCCGCTGACGGAGCGGAAAGGTGAACTCTGCTGAGTGAGGTCTAGACTCCGTCTTAGCCGATGGAGCCGATGACACCCATGACCTGCAAAAAGGATGAGACTGCCAACTCACTCTCCTGCACAGAAATCAAGTTTCCCGAAGCTCAAGGTGGTGGTGACCTCACTTGGTAATTACCACTACACCAAAAGCGGCGTTTTCTAAGAAGGCACCAAGCCCTGTGGAATGCCTCTGAACTAGATTAAACCACCGGGCTAGTAATTAAACCGACTTTATATGGGAGAGATCTCTTGCTCAAACTTGAGCGGTCCTGCTCATTTCAGGAAAGCAACTGCAGCCCGGAAGTGGAAACAAGCCACCTCGGAGTCCCAGCGTCAGCACAGACGCCGTCCTCAGCAGCCTCTGCCCTCCTAACTGCTCCTTCCCAGGGGCTGGAGAGGGGATTTCGGTTTGGAAATGCCGTGAAGGTGGAAAGGGCTCGCTCTCAGTCTTGTATCATTTGCAGGTAGTTTAACGGTCTCCGTTTCTGTGTCATCAAACAAGTTTTTACCATTTTATCTTTCGAGACATTTCGATAGCAGTCATTGCCATAGCGCCTAAGTGCTTTCCCCCCAGACAGCCCGCTGAAAGACAGCGTGGCGTCTTGTCAGAATGACGCGCTGCCACATCGTGTTACAGTCTGCAAGGAGCCTAAAAATTTAGAAAAGATGATTTTTCTTCAAATTTATCAATGCTATGCTTCGTTACAATACAGCGACGAGTTCCTTTGCGGCTGGATAATAATTTGGTAGATGAAATGGCTCTAACAGTGTTCTCCGCGGCACAATCACACACTGAACATTTGAAGTGCTACTTAAAAAACCAGCACATTTATTCCTAAACACCACACATGCCTAAATATAAAGCAAGGTTTCCCCCTAGGTCCCCAGAAAAGAAGGGGTCACATTATATTCAATTCTAACAAGTCTCGGATCAGGGGGTACTTTGCCAATCCCTTCACCCTGAGAAGTACAGAGTAGCATTCCAGGAAGGGCAAATTTGCTCGAAACAACGTCAGCTCTTACTAAACTAACACTGGATGCCTCCCGAGATCACCTGCAAAGCTTGAGTTTTTAAAAAAAGGGTGAAAAACTCTTCCTGGGAGTCGGATGTCACAAATGCTGTGCTGGATGTCAAAACCAGGCACTGGAAGTTCACTCTCAAAAGCAGTTATCGGTTGTTATGCGATGGGACCAGGTATGTCCACTAAGGGTGAACCGGGGAGAGGAGAAAAGAAACAACTGTCCTAATGTTTTGTGTCTGTAGGATAAAACTTCCAGGGATGACCAGGCACATAGAGCCCGCAAGTGCTTCACCTTGCCAGCGTGAGATACAAATGAACACAGTGCCCTCCGTGAGACCACATGAATGGCTGATTCAAAAAGCGGTGATCAAAACACTGATTCAAAATTTTTACAAAGAGTTTGCACAGAATATTTCTTGATACCTATGTACAGAAAAGAGTAATACCAATTTTATATGATGGGATTTTGTATATTTGTGGGGAAATCAATGACCACCATTTTCTGTGAACATCTGACTTCAGGTTTACTTATTCCTGAAGCTATACTTAGTCAAATTGGCCACGGAAAACATTTTTTAAACCTTCTTACTGAAAAATGGTAAACACCTTATGTTTCATAAAGCCTTAGAGCTGTGCATATATGGAGCTAATTCTAACAGATTCCAATTCAACTTTTTGGTAGAGAATTGTGAATAACAAATATCAAGAACTTTCTGAAAGCCCAGTTTTTGTCATTATTCCAAAAAACTGTTTTCTAAATGAAAAATACATACGGACAGGGCCGGAATGTACAGGACCAGGAAATAAATTCCCCATCTGGTACAGGCTTTTCCTGGAACTGAGTGCTCAGCCTTTCTTCCGAGAAACGGCACCCTGTGATCCATCTATCCTTCATAGAGGGCAGCACTGGGAACTAGGGTTTTGCACCAATAACAAAACCGAAAGTTCCCTGCCATTGATGCTGTAAGGTATGCAGCAGGACGCCATTCACCTCACAGTCAACCGTGATCAGTGTATTCTGAGGATGGCTTTTTGAAAGCGGGCATGAAGGTGCCCTATGGGCCCCAGTGGAATGTCTTCTCCAGGTACCAAAATGTGAGGAATCGATTTCATGCCGAGGAGAAGTTTACTTACATAGTTTGCCCCATTTGCTAATTTAGAAGTTGAACACGGAACTAATAATTGGCTAAAAGGAAAGTTACCTTGTAGATCCCAAAGAACCCCAGGTCCCTTACGACAGACAGGGCACTGACTCTGGGACCAGTGGTGATCTCTCCAGCCACTTGCAAACGGATCTTGACGATTTCCAAAGGATTTGTGAAAATGACCTGGGAGCCTCCTGCCTAAAAGAGAGTAAAAGTAAAGATTTAGGACCAAAGAAGGGTAAGGGTAAGATGGGTTAGGAAGAGTGGAGGCATTATCCTTCACGGAGTGCAGAATATTCTATCTTCAAGAGTCTATAGTTTCACAATTAAGACAGTGACGAGTCTGATCAAAAATACAGCTATTGCCAAAGAGACTTTGGGTACTGAGATCCTATTTCCCTCACTCAGAGGTTGAAAGAAGAAAAAAACCAGAGACTGATGTCTCCTGGCCTCACCAGTGTCTTCACATGGAAATGACAAAGATTCCCTGAAGCACAAGCAGCTGCCATCACAGGGCTCAAAGCCAAGGGCACAAAGGCAACAAGAGAATGAAAATCAGAGTATCCAAATCAAGACACACTAACCTGCTTGTCAGAAAAGGAGGAGACAAGGTGGACACAGGCTCTCCCATGACGGACCTTCTGACTCTGGCAGTGACTCAAGAATTGCCAGAGAACATGTAAACGTAGATAAAAGCTCTTTTTTCTTCTCTTAAAAAATCAGGTCCATCATCAAACCCCCTTTTATGGAGTTGCATATTCTTATAATTTTATTTATGTATTACCTGTGTAAGATTGCTCTTTTCACAAAGATAAATGTCCAAGTAGTAAAAATATGCATTAAATCAATCATGGCCCAAACTTTGAGCAACGTGTGTTATTTCATTCCAGCAGTGACTGGGTGCCCCACCCCTGTGACCATCGGTGGAAATCTTTAAAGTGTACTATAAGGGAAATTTTAAGCTAGTTATTTCAAAGCTAAGCCTGTATTTATTATAAGCAATTACATTCTTTCCCACTGTACTTCAACTTGTTATTCCTTGTCACACATACATTAAATTTTTATTTCATCCGCACTCAGGCTGATGCAGGATACAGTACAGAATCCTGACTGCACAGTAACGTTACCACAGAGCGATGCCACCACAGCGGCGATGCTGCTATTTTACAGCTCCGTTGGTGCCATCACGGTAACAAGCATGATGTAGACTCATAGGACACAAAACTACTTCTGGCTAGATTCCCTGACGTCATTAGCCAATGTATGGGCCCTCACCAAAGGGCCAGTACTAACCAACAGTGGCTGCAAAGATGATCTTGGAAGTATAATTTAAACTACTCGGAAACAAAAGTGAGATAACGTACATACCCAATGATCGGGGATGAATTAAATGAATCTGAGTATGCCATGCAATGAGTACTATATGCTGCCGATAAAAATACTGTGGAAAATGTTCAACATACATCCTGGGAAGTAAGAACCCTCCTACTGAAACGCATGTCCAGCTGTCCCCGTTAGTCCTTACCACCATGCACAGAACACACCAGTGCAGTGCTTGTGACTGGTAGGATACAAGTGGTTTCTTTTCTGCTCTATTTTGTATTTCTTCTACACAGATCATGTATTACCTCTACAAAAAAAAACACAAATGCCTCTACATAACTTACCTGATATACATAGCCACATTAGAAAAAAAAAAAAAAAAATCTGTTCACCCATTAATTCTCTATAAATCAAATTGCTTTTTCACCTTTACTAACTTGATCCCTTAATCAAGACACACTTGTTAAAAACAGACCAAGCTTTCCACTCTCTGCCCACATTACAACTGTTTCCAAGGCAGCGGTATTGCCCAGTGTCTTGACTGCCACACGGACCAGTCCTTCTCACTTGCTTGTTTTACCCACCCCCTCCGGCTCTCCTAGGTGACTCTTAGAAGATGGGGCAAACAACTCTGGTAGAAAAAAACCTAGAACGGATGCATCAAAAGGCCCAAGAAAGGCCCTCGTAAAGTGGGAAGAAGAGCGTGAGGCAACACGCCCGGAGGCCAATGTGTTCTTCTGGTCTGCACAGACACTAGGCTCCCTCTTCTCGTTGGCTTAGAAGAGCCAAGCTTTGCTTCCACACTGCTGTGACCTGCAAGGAGGTGGCGGGGCCAACCCACAGCCTGTCTACAGCCCTTCAGGATTCTGTGGGGTTGCACCTCCATCGTTGCACACAACGCGCCAGGAGTTAAGGTTGGCAGAAGGAGGTGAGGAGACGGACCCGGATTAGTAACAGCACCAATGGCACAATGAGGATTAGGTTTGTGCTTCTTCTTTTTTTTTTTTTTTAATTTAATTTTTTATTTTTTATAAACATATATTTTTATCCCCAGGGGTACAGGTCTGTGAATCACCAGGTTTACACACTTCACAGCACTCACCAAAGCACATACCCTCCCCAGGTTTGTGCTTCTTGATCCAAGCTCTTGAGCTGCAGTAATGAATGAAAACTTATTTTGAAATCATGCATGGGAGCAGAACTGCTGAGAAAGATTTGTGGAGTAGGAATTACTCTGAGACTGATTTTTAAAAGTTCAGAAGTGGGCAAGAGCATCTCTACCAAGGGCAGAAGGGAAAGCGGTCTGCATACACTGATCGCAAAGAACAGCACGGGAACAAACGCAAAGCAGCACACACAGCCTGCAGGCGGAGCGTCCCCTGGGAGGACCAACCCCACCCCCCTCGTCCCTTTGAGTCAAACCACCTTACCTCATACGAGGCCCAAATTGATGGTTGAGTCAAACCACCTCACCTCATACGAGGCCCAAAGAGATGGCGAACGGACTGCAGCCAGCACAGTGCTTGGGACATGGTAGTGACTCCAAACCTGACTCCTTTCTGGTCTCCTAAGAGGGACGGTTCTTCTCTCCAGCTGCATATTAGTCACTTTTAGAGCTCTGAAAAGCAGTGACTTCTAAATCCTACTCCAGCCAAATAAGAAATTCCGCAACCACCCTTTTACAAACTGCTCCTGCAGGAGTAAGATGTGCAGTGAGAGCTGACGATTGCCTGACTTCACTGCATCACCTCCAGATCCCTCTGAATGCGGAGAGGCTGCTAGACAGGCCTCCTACAGCTGGGCTTTCTTTCTTTCTTTCTTTTTTTTTTTTTTAAGATTTATTTGACAGAGAGAAACCACAAGTAGATGGAGAGGCAGGCAGAGAGAGACAGAGGGAAGCAGGCCCCCCGCTGAGCAGAGAGCCCAATGCAGGACTCAATCCCAGCACCCCGAGATCACGACCCGAGCCAAAGGCAGCGGCCCAACCCACTGAGCCACCCAGGCGCCCCCAGCTGGGATTTCTAATGCCAGCTTTCCACTTTATTTCAGAAAGCAACTTTATTTTACATGTGACCTCACAACAAACTTCTACAGATCCAAGTGGTGCCATTAGTAAAGGTACAATTCTTAGGTACAGAATTGCTTTCTTACTTGTTCTCTTCCATCTGTACAAACACTTGTCAAAGTTCAGGTTATATACAAAATAAGAACTTAATACTCCATTCCCTGACTCCAAGCCAATCAATAGACACTGATTCTCTGAGCACAGCAGAGTGAATTCTAATCTCTAAGGACAATGCAAAAGTCAGATCCACTTCAGACAGCTGCAGGGAACAGACACACTGGGAAGAGAGGGTAGGGATGCCGAGAAAAAAGGATGGGCTCCTTGCCTCAGCTGGGCTCAGAAAGAAGAACAGACAGATTCAAAGTGGCACTTACAGAGATTCCGAAGATGAATCGGTCCTTTGGAGTCAAGCTAGAGGGAAACGGGAGACCCCGAGGCACCGAGCGACGAGGCTTATCACCAGATGTGCAGTGTCTGGGCATCACCACGACAGGACCACTGAGCGGCATGCTGGCTGCGGCTGTCCTGACTCCCGGCCTGTTGTCCATTCACAGTGCCTTACCCCTGTGCCTCCTCTGGGAGATCAAAGACAGTGGGCTCCAGGGGCTGCCAACAGGAACACCTACTGTGTGTGCCGGCTTGGTGTCCCTCATCACTGGAGAGACCTGGCTGTGTGAAGACATCCTGTGTGTGCGTGTGGAACTGCGTCACAGATCACTTCCCTGTGACTTTCCGGAGTCTGTGGCAAGTAGAACGGGCGAAGACCTTCGACACTAGGACTTGCTCTGTGTGGTATGTCGTCTTTACCGCGGGCACACAGACTCATCTACAGATCTCTTGGTGTGCTCCTTCTCGCCGGAATCGTAGCTGCTAGTGCATCCGTCTAAAGACAAACACGCACTCACGGCAGACTCCCTCTGCTACCTGATCATGCTTTCACTCACATCATAAAGATTCACCACATATTCATAAGTAATCGTGCTCAGAGTTTGTCCTAAGAACTCCAAGCACATGAGGTGAGTGAGAAAGCATGCCTGTTCTCAAGGAGCTTGAAATAAGAGTGAAGGAATAAATATTAATGAAGCACCCCTTACTGGCCACTGGGGTATTGCTCTGCATGGATTACCTATCTCCAGCCCTCCCAGAGGTCTTTCTTCTAGATTTTACAGAAGAGAAAACTGAGGCATAAAACATTAAAGGAACTGCTATGGGCTGAACTGTATCCAAAAAAATTCATAGACTGAAGTGAGTCCTAACCCTCAGCACCTCAGAGGGTGACTGTATTTTGAGACAGGCCCTTTCCAAAGGCAGCTAAGGGAAGAAGAGGTCGTATGAGTGGGTCCTACTCCAACGTAACTGCTGCCCTACTATGTACCATAAGAGCCAACTGAGATACGGACACAAACGTGCACACAGAAGAGACCACGTGAGCGCACAGAGAGAAGGCCACCACCATCGAGCCAAGGCGAGAGGCCTCAGAAGAAACCAACCCTGCCGACACCAGCTTGGACTTCCAGCCTCCAGGGAGGCGAGAAAATGAATTCATGTTGTTTAAGTCACCCAGGCTGTGGTATTCTGTTACAGCAGCGCGAGCAAGCCAATACAGCACTTATGAAGGGCTACACAGCCTGCGAGCAGAGGATTTTCGACTGGGCTCGATAAATACATGCCTTATGAGGAGGAAAAAACAGCACATGGGAAGAAAGGTAATTATAATATACAAGAGGTAAGGTCCAGACAAATTGCCATGGCAATCTGAAGGAGGGCAAGATTTCTGCTGGCTGGGATACTGTGGGGAGGCGGCATGTAAGAAAATAACACATCAGCTGGTGACTGCGTGCAGTTCGGATTTAGCTAATCCAGGTGGAGAATGGCACAAAGGCACAGGGACGGGGGCCTGCCACACTCACAGGGTACAGAGACCCACACCACACCTGTCCAAGCGAAATCTTAGTAAGAGTGATCACTATGGTGAGATCAACATTTTCACCCACTGGCATTTATTTGGGTGCTTACTATGTACCAGGCACTATGCCAAGAGCGCTGTAAGAATCTTCCCTTTCGGTCCTCATCACAGAAGGTGGGCAATACTCTTCCAGTTTTATAAGAGAACAAAGCGAGACCAGAAGGCTGAAGGAGCTCATGTAACATGCCCAAAATCACAAAGCTGGGAAGGGGGGAGCCTGGACACAGAGCACACCTGCTGGAGGCTGGCCGTGCCCTCACGCCACGAATCACCGCACGTTCCGTCCTGGCAGCTCGCAGAACCTGCCAGCCACTCACACGGGGCCTGCGGGGCTAGGAGACAGACAACGCAGATAAGGCCACGGGGGCCAAATCACGGGACGTCTCGAATGCGACGCTGAAGACCCGGGCTCCATCCTGCAGACAGCACCTTCCACTGCATGTGCCGGGAGGAGAGCAGGTCCGGAATCAAGCCTGGGAGCTGGAGAGGTCATGACTAGTATCTGTGTTGCAGAAAGAGGACCGGATGGCAGAAGGGAGAGGGTTCAGGAGGGAAGGAGAGCCCTGAGGCAGGGCGGACAATTAGGGCCTGCTAAAGCAGACTAGGTGGGAGATTTAAAAAAAAAAAAGGCCAGAATCAGAACTTCACTGATCAGGTAAGGGGTAGGGGTTGCGTAAGTAACAGACATAGTACCGAGCACCGGGCCTGGCTGCTGAATGCGGGACCAAAGGAGTGTGTAGGAGCAAAGAAAGGACCCAGCGTTTTACATCTGTGTAACAGGACCATAGGCACATAAGGGTGGGGGACACTTCCGGAAGGCAATGGAAAGGTGCGCTGGGAGCAGGGATGGAGACAGAGGAGAGCCTTTCCCCACATCTGTGCTAACCAAAGGCAGGAGCTTCCATGGGCTACAGGGAGATGAAACACACAGAGTGGAAACCGAAGATGTGACGAGAAGCCTCTGCCACAAACCACAGTGTTCAGAAGTCCAGGCACTGAAGTCAAGCAAGGGACTTCCGGAGGGGAGAAGCCAACAGTGGAATGGCAGCAATGCCTGCCGGCACAGGGAGGCAAGGTCCGGCATACGGTGTGATCTGTGACCCGGAAGATGGGAAAATGGATGCTGGGGAATTAGAGTTTGTATAATCCACATTTTTTTTTAAAGATTTTATTTATTTATTGGACAGAGAGAGACACAGCGAGAGAGGGAACACAAGCAGGGGGAGTGGGAGAAGGAGAAGCAGGCTTCCCACTGAGCAGGGAGTCCGATGCGGGACTCAATCCCAGGACCCTGGGATCATGGCCTAAGCCGAAGGCAGCCACTTAACGGCTAAGCCACACAGGTGCCCCTATAATCCACATTTTTAAGGGAAGGGAAAGGGAGAGGCGATATCATATTTGGAAGCAAGCAAGGTAGAATGCAAATGTATTTAGCGTAATTAAGGAGAAAAGGAAGACAGAACTGGGGATGGTTATGTTGCACTTATACAAGACAGCATACAGGTTCCGGGTAGGGGAGGAGAGGAAAGCAGGGTGTGAAACTGGGCTTTTCCCTACTCCTTCTGCTCCAAAGATACAGAAAAATATAATCAAATGGGTCAGGATTCAGCAAACGGAGATCATGAAAGTTCTGAAGCATAAACCAAACATAAAAACAAATGACCTCTGAGAATCGACAGTAAACACAATGTCCTGGCTCCCCAGAAGTTATGGTGAGCTTAGTCCAATGTGCAACACAGACAGGTCAACAAGGTAGCTAATGACTTCTGGAAGACGAGTCCAGGGCAATGGCTCATGCATTCCCCGCCTCAACTCCGAAAGACAGAGACACAGTAGGCTGCGGTGTGCCCATGTGCTGGTTACGGCTGTGATGTGTACCTGTCCGAGAGGACCCAGAGCCACAGAAGGCACCACAGTGGGTTTCCTGAGACCCTAGCCCACTGAGTGCATGGGACCTGCAGGTGAGGAATGAGTCAGTTCAGTGAGATGGGGACTCTTCCCTGGGCTGTTACCAGGTACTGAGCAAGAACACTGCCCAATGCACTGTAGTGAATACCAGGGTCAGTATGACAAAGTATTTTGTAGCAACTTTTTAAAAAGAAATTGTGTTCCCACTCTATAGCAGCTGTGTAAGAGTGCACAGAACTAAGAAGAGCCCCCACCCTTACAGAGCACACGTTCTAGAAGTTATTTATAGGACTATGTAAAGATGAAATGAAAGCGTGCACATAAAGCGTGTATCCTAGTACTTAGCATGCTACTCAATCAACGGTACTGATCACCATTAGCAAATACTGTTTAGGTGAATTTCGCTTACCAAATGCCCTCAAAGCCAGTACAATGAGCTCCCATTTTGTCTTTCCCTAGAAATCTGTAAATTAAACTTTCTTTTTGAGGAAAGCACCGTGATACTGAACATTGTATGAAGTAGTAATCTAGAGTAAAAAAAGTTTCAAGGGGGAAAAAAAAAAACCTCTCCTAGTGATGGGTGATGGAGAGATGCTCAACATAACGGGAGAGTTTTTATTTAAATTCATTTAACTTTATCAGTTAAATCCAAGCTCACATTCAACAAAACTTGGGTACTTCTAATTCTGAAATACTTCTGTTACTGATAAAAGCCTCGTCCTGTCCAGCTGTAGGAAAGAGCTGGTAAAGCAGCCATGGTAGCTAACCAGTACAGTGTCTCCCCCACTCTCTTGGGGGAACTGGTTTCTGCACTTCCATCCAGCTGTGGACGGCCCCCAAATACCAGCAAACCACTCTGGAAACGAGCACCATGAGTCACAGAAGCAGTGGAGACGGAGATCAGGTTGGGCACTGCGCCAAAGCTCCCCACCACCGAAAACAAGGCACGGGGCACGTTCTTCTGACCAGGCCGTGAGACTGCTATAGGGAAAGCCTCACAAATGCCCATTCCATCCAAGATCAACTTCTACTGCCTTTGGACCTTTAAAGCTGTCCTAAGTCAATGCTGGACGTCCCATTCTGCTACCAAACATCCACGTCTCTGGGAGAGCTGCAGTGGCTGTAATCTACAGCCACTACAGGACTACAATGCACCGTCTTCATCAGTTCACCTGTGCATCAGGAGGGCTGAGGGCAACCCAGCTCAGCCAGGGGCATGGGACTGAGCAAGCTGCAACTATGTCAGCGTGAGGCCCAAGCACCAAGCCTCCCAAATGGACAGGGCTCTCTCGACACAAAGCATCATTATTTCCAAATGCTCTAATTTTTCACGTGACATGCTCCTCACAGCTCGAAGTAAAATCACAGGGTTTTTCCCTCTAATACCCGCCTCTCTGAAATGGACTAGAGAGAATGCAAAGAACCTGAAATGTGGCTCCTGTCCCAGCTTTTGCTCATTGACCAGAGACTACTGTAAGCTTGATTTCTTCTTCTCACAATTTCTCTTGCCATGTTAGTAATGATGAAGCTCACTGTTGACACTTCTGATGCCGCACAGGTAATTTTATTGTGGGAAGGGGTGAATCTACTTTTTAAAAACAGAATTTCAAAAAATCAAATAGAAAGGCAACATACCCTAGGGCCCTAAGGACAGTGACCTCACACTAAAATGAAACTATCATAGTTTAGGTCCAATAGTGATGAACAAGTAGGTTTTAAAGTCACATGCCTTAGAATGAGTTGCCAAGGCTATCTGCTTATCATTAAGCTACGGAAGAGAGCTATAGCTTTAACACATTATCTAAATGTATATCTAAATACATTATCTAAAGGACTGGTTCAGTAGCTCCGGTTCATACTTCCCCAGGATCCATTTTCTTTCACCTGTTAGGAACTAAACAAGCCCTTCTCCAAAGCCTTCTTTCCTAACCTGGATGGTGTCCCTGACCATTCTTTCCTGGGACCTGGGGAGTCAAGCCAAAAGAACTCACACGATGAAAAAGCATGCTTTCGTATGATCTATACCCCTCAAACCATTCTGGGAAACGGTCTTGAGAATATTCAGAAACTATTAACAGTCATGCAATAAAAAAAAAAAAAAAAAAAATCAATCCTGTCATCAATCTGCTGTCCACAGAAAACACAGCAGTGTATTTTTTTTAACATAGCATAATTCCTGCTATATTTTAAACTAAAAGCATTAAATATAATCACCTCCCTTTAATTTGAATTCACATGGTAGATACTTATAGCTACTTAAAAAATTAAGTGGCAAAATGTATATGAAGAATGTGTATCTTGATATTTTAATTATGCTCAATTGAATGTACTTAGATTTAAAGTGCTTTTCACAAATGACATGTGCTAAGAATATCTAATTGCACACTGACATTCTAAAATGTGTGCTTACATGTGTCAAAAATAGATTAATATGAAGTTATGGAATATGGCTTTTTTAAACTAACACCCAAATACATTATTTTGATTATTTGGATACAAATTAAATTATAACTATAAAAAAGGTCTACACTAGTAAATGTCTAATGATGCACATTTCACATAAAATGAATGTTCAAGTGATGACAGTATCTAGTATTTAGAGAAACTAAAAAACAAAGTTGTTTTGTTTTTTTAAAATATTTTATTTATTTGAGAGAGAGAGAGAGAGCAAGCACACACAGAGGGGAGACACAGACTCTCCTCTGAACAGGGAGCCGCACGTGAGACTCAATGCCAGACCTGAGTTGAAGGCAGATGCTTACTGACTGAGACACCCAGGCACCCCGAAAAACAAAGACTGCTTAAGAAATCTAAGCTCCGAGATATTTTCTATTTATTCTCTTACTAACTCAATGTTACATGCAAACATGAAAATAACTTGTAAGTAGTACAGGTATTATCATCATATATAAAGATCACAGCGGGGGCACCTGGGCAGCTCAGTTTGGTTAAGTGTCTTGACTCTTGATTTCAGCTCAGGTCATAATCTCGGGCTCCTGAGTTCGAGCCTTGCTTCGGGCTCCGTGTTCAGTGGGGAGTCTGCCCCCTTCCTCGCGCCCCCCCTCACCCTCTCTCAAAAAAGAAAAAAAATATATCACAGGGAGGTACCTGGCTGGCTCAGTGAAGCTCATGACTCTCGATCTCGGGGTCCTGAGTTCGAGCGTCAAACATTGGGCATAGAGCTTACTTAAAAAAAAAAAAGAGGTTAAAAAAAAATATTCAGCAAATAGTGGAGGATGAATGAAATTAAAATACAGTAGCTGACAGCAGTCAGGTATGTGGCAATACCCAAGATAGGAATTCAACAATCTCACAAAGAAGCTGGCAAATGTGAGGGGGCATGAGCCAAGAAGTCCCTCACCCTCTATCCAGCTCTGAAGGGACAGTGCTGGGGACAGTATTGGACCCAATGCTCACAGGAGACATCATTGCTCAGCTACAACGGAGAAGCCGAGTCCTTGCTGCAAGTTGAGAAAAGAACCTTTAGCTGAACTCCTGGTGCTATAGGCTCAATGGCATCCCTCAAGAATTCCTAAGTTGGAGACCTAACCCTACACCCTTGGGTTGTGACTGTATTTGAAAATAGGGACATTAGAGAGGCAATTAAGGTAAAATGAGGTCATGTGGATGGGCCCTCATTCTGTATGACTGGAGTCTTTAAAAGTGATGAAAACATGGGCCTCACACAGACCAAGGGCTGACATGTGAAGACACAGCAAGGAGACGGCCGTCCGCAAGCGAAGAACACACGCTGCAGAAGGAAACCCAGGCACCCTGCTCTTGGGCTCCTGGCTTTCCTAAGTCTGAGAAAATAAACTTCTGTGACTTCGACTGTGCAGTGTGTGGCATTTTGTTACGGCAGTCCTAGCAAACTAGTATGCCTAGCTATCTGACTACACGCAGCCTCGGACCGTGAACCAGTACGGGGTCGCCTCCTTGGATGTGATGTGTAAAAGAAGCTGTTCAGTAAAAACTCTGGAACTAATGGAAATTTTAAGAGAGAACTGGAGTCTCACCACTTAACTGTTTTTGAGAAACACCAAACTGAAATTTCCTATTCTTAACTTCTTAACTACACGGCAAAAAGGCTATGCTGTTTACACATTTTACAAGTATCAAGTATCGTATTTTCAACTTCATAGGATTTTAATAGGCCTATAGAAGCCTGGCCAAGAAACCAAAGTGGAATCCATTTGACTGACATTAAAAAGCAATTAAGTTCCAGACCTGTCAAAAATGTTCCCATTTGGGCTGTGTCTGTGATCCGTGTCTATTTTGACTACTACTACCAGAATCATGTAATGATTTACAGACCTTCAATGTCTAAAGTACCTTAACTGCATAAAAGCTGTAGCCCAATCGTTCTTTGTATTTTCACATCATAACAAACCCCTCCTCCATTTATTAGATAACCAGAAGGATGGCCCAGTGCTTGAACCGTGTTGAGTCAAACAAGGCTGTGACTTTGCCACAGAAGGAAAAGGGAGGAAACAAGAGAGAGAAATCTCGCTGGCTCAGGGCCTCTTAGGAGCTGGACTTTCCCCTCACACAGAAGATGCGAGGCAGGCCACCCTGATAAACTGGGTGCCATCAGATACCTCTGTTCTTCGTGCTCCAAGTCCAGCTCAAGTCTGGAGCATGAGCTCCCCCGGAAGCAGCCAGGCTTCCAGCCCACTGCCCGAGTCCCAGCCCAGAAGACTTTCTGGCCACACTGTGACCAAGCTGCCTCATGAACTTCTCTGAAATCTCCAACTTAAGAGACTGTCACGGTTAACATTTTTTGCTACTTACTGGGTCTTCTATTTTTTAGAGTTGTTTCAGGTTTACAAAAGCATTTCCCACCTACCTCTTGCCCCCACACATGCAAACCTCCCCCACTATCATCACCCCCACCGGGGTGCTGCGTTTCTTAGAACTGAAGAACCCACACTGACACATCATGACAACCCGAAGTCCACAGTCCACCTTACAGTTCATTCTTGGTACATTCTATCAGTTTGGACAAATGTATAATGACATATCCACCACGACAGTATCAGAGTTACGTTCACTGCCCTAAAAATGTCTACATGCTATGCATTTCTCTGCCTCTCCTCCACCCCTAGCAACCACTGATCTTTTTACTGTCTTCAGACATTACTGTTTCCAGAATGTCTTATCTCTTCTGGATTCTATACTGTAATCACACAGTACATGGCCTTTCCCACTGGCTTCTTCCACTTACTAATATGCATTTAAGGTTCTTCCAAGTCTTCATGCCTCCATACCGCATTTCCTTTTAGACTCCATACCCATATCCCTTTGTCTGGCTATCCCATGGTTTATTTATCCAGTCATCTACTGAGGGACATCTTAGTGTCCCCCAAGTTTTGGTAGCTGGTAGCTATGAATAAAGCTGTTTTAAGTATCCTTGTACAGGTTTTTGTTGAAAACACAAGTTTTCAACTCCTCCGGGATAAAACCAAGGACTGCAATCACCAGATCTTACAGTTTACTTTTATAAGAAACCTCAAAACTAAGTTCCGAAGTGGCTGCACCATTCTGCATTTCCACCGGCAACGGATGAGAGTTCCTGATGCTTCACACCCTCCCTGGCATGCGGTCAGTGGTTCAAAATTCAACCATTCTAACAGGTGTGTAGTACAAGCTCTCTGTTGGTCTCTTTTGTTTTAAAGCCACTCTTTCAGGGGCAACTGGGTGGCTCAGCTGACTGGGCAACTGCCGTCAGCTCAGGTCATGAACCCAGAGTCCCAGGATCAAGTCCACACTGGGCTCCCAGCTCCATGGGGAGTCTGCTCCTCCCTCTGACCTCCTCCCCTCTCATGCTCTTTCTTACTCTCTCTCTCAAATAAATAAAATTAAAAAAAAAAATAAATAAAGCCACCCTTTTGCATGACTCCTTCATGATTCTGACATGATAACTTTATACATTAATTATTCAATAAAACCTTTTCTAACAACATAAGCAATAATAAATAAGCTGTATCAAGTACCCCAGGTATTTTAAATATTTTACATTCATTCTGCTCCTAAGGTTCTGCGTATTTTGGGGATTGGAATAAAGCCAAATAAAATAAACAGAACCTTTTTAACAGTTAGTTCCTTTACTGAGGGACAGAAAACATTTCTTATAAGACATCCTGGATAAGGACGCCTGGGTAGCTCAGTCGGTTAAGCATGGGCTCAGGTCATGATCCCAGGGTTCTGGAATCGAATCCCGCATCAGGCTCCCTGCTCAGTGGGGAGCCTGCTTCTCCCTCTCCCTCTTCATGCCGCTCCCCCTGTTTGTGCTCTCACTCTCTCTCTGACAAATAAATAAAATCTTAAAAAAAAAAAATAAAAAGAAAGAAAAGAAAAAAAGAAACATCCCAGATATGTATCTATAGGCATGGGCATGTTACAGCCATTCCTTCAAGTCCATCATTTCCTTTACACTCTGATCCCTGGAATTACTGCCTCTTTCATGACTATCTGTATCGAAGTTAACAGCAACTCAGTACATCAAATCACTACCCTACATTTACTGCCCTCATTACCAACACCTTTTAATCAAGCATTTATTCATTCAATAAATGTTTTTTAGGCCTCTCCCATATATCAGACACAATGCTAGGCATGTGGACATTAACAGTGAGACGTGGGTCCTGTTCTCAGCATTAGTGGTTATCTCAGGGCTGGCAACATTTACCCACGATCCCCAGGATGCAAGGAGCCAACAGCACCTATAAAGGAAAAGCTCCTTAAGTGGTAAAGACAGATCAGACATGACAAACTATGAGTTTGTACACATTACCTGATACAGTCTCTAGGCCTTGGAGTCAACAGAGTGGACAGAGAGGGATGAAGCATATGTAGAAATTAAAAAAAAAAAACCTTTCACTATGAGAATTGAAGAATTATGGTCAGTTTCTTTTGCTTTATTTTCTACCTTAGCTTGAATATGGCTATTTTTCCGTAATAAAAAGGGAGAATCATAATACATGTTGAAATATAGAAAATGTTGTCTAAGATATGTGTTTGGTACAATTTTAAGTTTGTAAATATATGGAAATGAATGAAAAGTAAATAATGTGAAGCTTTTGTAAGTAAAAATAATTTAATCCACTACAATCCTATTAGAAGTCATCTATCAAATTATAAATTGCCATTGACAAATGAGGAAGGGAGGGAGTGAGGAAGACTGGAATACAATATGGGCTTAAATCTGGGGGGGCATGCAGAGAAACTTCCCAGAGATTATTCCAAATAATAACAATGACACCATCTGAAAACAATGTTACTAACCATTAGATTTTCATTAAACAAGTTAACTATAAATGTACAAGCATTAAAAAAATTAAAAAAAAATAACCTCACTTCCACAGCTTCACTACAATGCATAACAAATTCTGTCTATTTGTCATGTAACATAGGAGCAACCTCACAGGCTGAATTTAGTGACTGAGCCTCACATCATTCTATATTTATAGGTAGGATATGTGCACAGACATCTACACACACATAAGTAACAATTCTGCCTCAAGAGATCTACACTGTGAGACCACACCTCCACAGAACACTCTGAGAAGAGAAAGATCGCAGAAGTAGGACTTATCCACTTCAGGCAATCTGACTCACCAGCCGAATATCCGAGCATATGTCTTCATTACATGAAGAAGTTTTCTCCCTGGTTTTATATGACTTGTTTGTGAAACCTGAAGGAATTTCAAGCTTAATCATAAAGAATATGCCTTTAGGTGTATTTTATAACAAAAGTACATACATTATTATTCAGGGGATACTTGCTGAATTCAAGTACAAGATGTATTTAAATGAGTTCACAGACGGCTGAAACAAATGATTTTGTTAAGCAAAGTTATTAATATCTGGGCAGGGTCATGACTCAAGACTGATCTATAGCCTGGCACCCAAAGCTGATACTTGGCAAGCAAACTTCCTCATTTCTTTTTTTTAAGATTTTATTTATTTGACAGACAGATCGTAAGTAGGCAGAGAAGCAGGCATTGAGAGATAGAGGGGAAAGCAGGCTCCCCACTGAGCAGAGAGCCCAATGCAGGGCTCAATCCCAAGACCCTGAGATCATGACCTGAGCAGAAGGCAGAGGCTTAACCCAATGAGCCACGCAGGCACCCCAAACTTCTTCATTAATAATTAAATGAAAACCAAAACGAAACAAAATTGAGCTACCTGCACTAATTAACTGGGGCTGATGATGAAAAGAAGCTGAAGGTCATCTGTTAGTGAGACAGGCCAGATGGCCAGCAAGAATATGAAGGAATTCTTGAAGAATTCAAAACCATGAGGAAGAGAAGAAATGGATCAGTAAAATAAAACGCTATTCATGACACTGACAATGCCAAACATTGGTGAGGATTTGGAGCAAAAGGAACTCTCATTTGTTGCCGGTGGAAATGGAAAATGGTATAGCCACTTTGGAAGACAGTTCAGAGGTCCCTTATAAAACTAAACAAACTCTAACGTAAGATCCAACAATTGTACTCCCTGATATTTACTCAAAAACCTGCACAAGGATGTTTATAGCAGTCTTATTTATAATTGCCCAAACCTGGAAGAAATTAAGATGTTCTTCAGTAAGAGAATAAATAAATAAACTGTGGGTACATCCTGACAAAGGAATATTATTCTGTCTAAAGAGAAATGAGCTACTGAGCCATGAAAAACACAGAGGAACCTTAAGTGCATATTACTAAGTGAAAGAAGACAATCTGGAAAGGCTACACACTATGTGATTTCAACTCTAAGATATTCTGGAAAAGGAAAAACTGTAAAGACAGTATAAAAGATTGATGGAAGTGAGCTTAGGGTAGAAGAGAAGGGGAGAGATGAATAGGCAGAGCTCAAAAGATTTTTAGGACAGTGAAAATACTCTGTATGATTATTAATATCATAGATGTATGTTACGATACATTTGTCCAAACCCAGAGAATGAATCACACCATGAATGAACCATAATGTGAATTACGGATTTTGAATGATAAAGATGTGTCAATGTAGGTGCATCAATTGTAATAATTATACCACTCTGTTGGGGGATGTTGATGCTAGTGGAGTTTATGCATGTGTAGGGGTAAAAGGTATTCAGGGGAATCTCTGTATTTTTCTCCCAGTTCTGTGAACTAAAAACTGTCTTGAAAAAAAAAAATACAATCTTTAAAAAATGTGCAGAAACACGTAAAGTCACTGTGAGAGAGCCCAAGGAGGCCAAGAGGAGAAAATGCAGAAAGCAGCCAGCTCCCAGAACTGCCTTGATTCTCGAGTGCCTTTAGTTTCGCAGACACCCTTAGTAAACCCTCATTTTGCTACTGTTATTTTAGAGATTCTGCCCCCTGCAGCCAAAAGGGATCTGAAGCAGGAATGGGTTCTAGAATCAGCAACAGACCCTGAGAGAAGACGTCAGATAAACAATGAAATCGTCATAAATAGAGGCCAGTGAGGATGTTCCTGTCCTGCAATTCTGGCTGCTGAACCCTCCAGAGGCAGTCTGGAGATTCTTTAGTGTTATTCTCATTGAAAGGTAAAAATCTAATTTCTCTCCTTTTGAACTCTGGCATATGAGGTCTGTTTGACCAACAGAATCCAGGAGGAATGACACTCAAAAGTCTTAAGTGGTCCTAAGAAGACTTGCAGCTTCTGCCTAGGGCTCTCCGAACACCTACTTTGGGGAAGCCCCCCTTCAGAATCAAGCTGCCCAAGCTACGAGAGAAGCCACAGCAGGAGCACTGGACAACAGCCTCCCTGGCATCACTGCAGCCACAAGGGAGTCATCTTGGACATCCATCCCGGTCAAGCCTTCAGATGACTCCAGCCCCGGCTGCTCTCTGCTGGTAACCACATGGAGATCAGAAATGAGACGTGCCCAGCTGAGCCCAGTCAACCCACAGAAACGTAAGAGATAATAAACTGCTTTTTGAGGCCACTGAGTTTTAGGATGACTTGTTATGCAACAGTAGATAACCAGAACACAGCTCCTTCTCAGTGATGGAGAAACACACTGAAATCATTCCCATTAGGAGGGAGGAAGGAGTGGGGACAGTAACGCAGAGAGGGAGAGGGAGCATATATGCTGGCAGTGAGGAGGGTTGTAATTTTAAATCTACTTAGTGTTGGGCATGAGTTTAAATGGGGAGACTGAGGAAGGAACGAGGGGAAGGTCTAGGGAAGAAACTCCAAGTTACAAAAAAATTGGTTAAATAAATACACTGTCCCAATTATAGCTATACAAAATCCTATAAATCCACACATGTGTAACAGGCATACTCACAGTATGCCACATTACAACATTTCAATGTTATATTCCCATTTACTGTTCTTTTCTTGCAAACAAAGCACATGAGTTGCACCAGCAGGAAAAACTGCGAAGGCATCGAGGTAAGAATCATGAGCTGTCCTACAGAATGAAGCCTCCAAAGGCAAACATTTATACTGCTCAGGGCGGCACTTATAGAAAGTATAAAGACATGCGTGGAAATGAAAATCACCACTTTCGGGATAAGGTTATCTCCTGGGAGATTAAGGAGGGACAAGCTATTGCATCAGAAAGAGGACGACCTCCATCCAGCCTCACTTGTCCAGTCTGACCTCTGAAGCTAAGCGGTAAGCACATGAGGGTCTGTACCTTTTTGTTTTTTACATAATGAAGATTAACCACAACTGAATGTGATGTAAAAGAGGTGAGTGATAAAAACGTGCCTCAAAAATGGTATCTGATTCACAGCTATATCCACAGGAATAAAGATATCATGCCTGTGGGGCTCGCCATAATAACGGGAATAAAGGTGACAATGACAGGGCCATACGTGGAGGGGACTGTAGTGAGTACGGCCCTTCATGCCACAGCCTCACCAGTCCTTTTCCAAACCAGTGATGGGGCACATCAATTGCTTTTGCCACTTGATAGGAGTATAAACTGCCCCAAGCATTAGATATATTACACACACACATACACCCGTGTGCATGTGTGTGTGTTTGTGTGTGGGGATCACGAAGGAAAAAAATACCATGGGCCTACTTTCAAAGGACTACTGCTCAAAAAGCACGTTTACTTGTCTTTCTAAAAATTATCACAGAAATTTTCCATTGGTATACAAATAATTTTTACCACAGAAATTTTCCATTGGTATACAAATAATTTTTACTAAATATGAGCTTTAAAAGAGAGAGGTTTAAAGTTGGTAACTTTTTTCCCCCAGTGAATAGTATTTCTTTTCGTTTCAATGTAGATTTATTCTCATGCCAAATAAGTTACTCATGTTTACCTTCTCCTTGAAACCAGTCATGGCACCACTCGTCTTTCCTTATCTGATGACTTGTTAAGATCAAAGGATCAAAAACTGAAGATCCCAGACTCCTTGGGATTTCAACCCTCTACTTCAGCAGATGCAGAGAACTCCGTCAACAGACATCTGTTTTGCTGAATTAAGGACCGCCACTTACAGACGAGGCACCATGTGTGTCAGGTGTAAGTAGTAGCGACACAGCAGTTAACAACAATGTGGTGAGAGGTGACGTCAGTTTTTAAATTCACTGGGAACCTACTAGGAAGGGGGTGGTGACAGGCCCCTTCTCCTCTGCCACGTTTCCTGTGAGCTCCACCGTCACTGACCAGCGGCCTCTCATCCTGTCCCCCTCCAGGCACCGAGCTTCTAACCCAAGAAGGAGAAAGATGGAAAGAAACAGAAGGTATATATATTTCGTGCAGGGATGCCTGAGGATCTGGGTCTCTGCCAAAACTCCTGCAACTATTGCCTAATACAGAGCATAGCAAAGCAACGTATGGAGAACATGCACTGCAAAGAACTTTTCAGACTCAGAGTTTGTAAACCCCAGGCTCGGCATTTTAGTTTGGTCTGGAACGGTGCTAAATATATCATTATTGTTATGTGTGAATCTATAAAAATGCTCAGAAAGCTCAAGTCAAATTTTTAATAGTGCTCTAAACCAAAATTACTCTCGGTGCAAACAATGACTTTAAAATAAAGTTAGATTTGATCCTCTTATATACATCAAAGAAACAGAAGATTTTTTTTATTTCTTCAGTTACAGATGTTGCTATAATCAAAAATAAATTAGTGAATGAAGTTTTGTTGTTTTTGTCTTCTAAAATTTTCCTCCAAATTTACTATCATATAATATAATATAATAAAACAGACTATTAGTTTTGCCAAGTGCTGTGACGGTTATAAAACAAAGATCTCCCCACATATTCTTCCTGTTTTTGCAGAAAACAGACTATAAAACAGAAAAAGCCTTCTTCAAAGACATGAGCAGCTTCAGTTACAAGTGAAAAGTCAGCCATGTGTACTAATTCTCAGTAATAATGAAGCAAGGGGAGCTCCCCGGGGACTTAAAAGTCAATGCCTGGCATGCTTGGGTGAACTAAGAAGGGGAGCTGACCACGTGACACAGCCCTTCAAAGCCCTTTGTATTCCCAATTGGAGAGATGAGGCTGTGGAAGCCACGAGGACCTTCTCAGGTGTGTGTCTAGCTCCAAGGGTGGGAAAACTCTGTCGCAGCAAAGGAAGACGCTGCTGCTTTAAAAACAGCTGCTCAGAGAGCTGAAGGGTCTGGACTGTTTTGCTACCTACAAGATTGCACACTTGAACAATAAACTCTGACTTCTTAAAGCAGCGTTGGTAGGGCGGAGGGAGCACAACAGGAGCCTTGAAACACCGAGGACACGGTCTACCTGCCTTTGAGATGAAGGATGGTAAACCTCATTTCACAGATATTTTAAGTAGCTGTAAAGCCCAAGTGGCTCCAATTTTAAGCCCGTGTTTAGATCAGGCTTCAAGAAGGGCTGCACCCCTTTACAACAACTAGGCACCACTTCTGATGCCAATCTGTGCTTTGTGTTGGAAATGGGCGACCACAGACAAGAAAACAAGACCACCTACAGCAGACAATACGTGCCACAACCCATCTCCCAGACCCACGTGCTGGCAAGGTGTTTTCGTTAAAAAGATAATAAACCTCCAGGTTATTGCCAAAATCTTGAGCAGTGTCACATAATTAATTTCACATTTTAAATTCTTACAGCGATAGAGAATCATGTCTTTTCAAGAAGGTTTAAAACCTGACTTAAGAGAAACAACCCCTCCTACGTCCCCCGTACAGAAACACCCCTGCAACAGCCCGGAGGCCAGGCCAGAGGCAGCAGATGGACACGCACCCCTTTAACAGGAGAAAACCCAGAGACGCAAACAGGCACTCCTGTTGTTTCAAATGAAAAGTACTTACCAGGAAGAGCAGATTCTGCACCTCCTAATAATATTCTTTTTGATTATCACTGTGTGCCCTTTTTACTTAGAATAAGAAGGCCTCCCTTTTTCCAGTCTGAATGCTCCTAAAGTTACAGGACAAGGGGACCCTACCTGGCCATCTACGACAGGTCAGTGATCAAACAGAAAGAGAGTCAGGCAAGAGCCAAATTCCGTCTACCTCTTAAGAATGGCCAGGATGATTTCTTAGCTCCTCCTCCCTTTAAGGAACCCCCATTCAAAGTCAGACAGGACAATAAGCCCTTTCCAAACAAAGGTTTAATATTCTCATGTGTTTGCCCAGCATTGAAATGCAACGATTTTTAAGAAAAGATTATTCTATGAAGGCCATTACCTGCACAGAACTAATTGAAAAAATAAGTGACTTCATCTTTAAGAAACAGGTTTAGATGGAAAATATACCAATACTGTATTGCCCTAGTGATCAAAGCCCGTTTATTTAACCGACCATATCATCAAATAGCACCAGTCTTTGTAGAAGAGTTTAATTTACTTAAAGTATTTGCATTCCCATGAACAAACTTGTACATGAGGTAAAACTAGACATCACGTTTTGCTGAGCTTAAGAACAAGATGCAGGCCGTTCATCCAAAGAAAGAAATACTCATTCCAAGCACTATCGACACTCAGCTGAGCACACTCAGCCAGTTGCTTCGCAGCATCCTTCTTCCAGAAGCACACAGAAGCTTGAGCAGGTGCTGGTATATGGAAGGTCAAGCAAAGCAGAGAGCCACGGCTGCCGACTCCACGAACTACAGGTTTTAGTGCCTGGCCCAGCAGAGGGTGCCATGACGGAAGAACGTACTACAAATGAACTTTAGGAAAAGGTCAGCAAAGATTCTTTCAAAGGCCAAACACTTTCTGCCACAAACGACTTCTACTGCAGAACCAACCAAAAGCAATGACGGATTGAACAGGCATGACTTAACAGGCAATAAGATCAGAAACATTTACCCTTCCATCTCAGGAATGGTTCTCGGGCCCTAGAGGACTCTGCCCCTGCACAGGATCTGTGGTTGAACAGAAGCCTTAGTCCACATTAGGTCACCACGGTGGGGGTATGCATGTGCAACAAGTCTTTGCAACACAGGGTTCTGCAAAAGATACTTACACAACCGCCAGCAAGAATCTCTGCTGCGAGTGGGACCGAACCATCTTTGCGCATAAATTTATCCCTCACAAAATCATTCACCTTGAAGAAAAATATTTACAGAAGCTGATGAAAAATATAAAGAAAGTCATTAAACACATATAAATATACAACTGTAAATATGTTCTCTGTCAGTATTACTCGAGTAATCATAAACTGAATAAATTAAGAATCTTAAAAAGAGTTTGAGAAGTGCCTTTAAGAGCACATATGTACTTTTTTAAAGGTAAAACATATATAAGTATTCCTGATGTTTCGGGAGAAAGAAATCGAAAGACAGATGGCTTAGGGGTGGCTGGCTGGCTCAGTGGGTGGACAGTGTGACCTCTGATCTCCAGGTTGTGAGTTGCAGCCCCATTATGGGAGTAGCAATTACTTAAAGTCTTTAAAATAAAAAAAAAGATAGATCGTTTACAAGCCTCAAATGCAAGTATGTCTGCCAATTACAATGAGGTAAGAGAGACATATTGACACCAAGGACACAATAAAAACATACATTTTAGAACTTAAAAACTGGTTTATGGAGTCTGATTAAAAATCACTTTCATGTCCGCTAACAAAATTTAATCTAAAACAAAATGTATCACCGAGAAAAAGTTGGCTAAGCAGATTTTTTAGCTTAGTAGAAATTCAGTGTCTAAGAATTCTCAACATCAGTAACCTTAATTAACTAAGTATAATGTACTCAAAAATCGTATGTACTACAGGCCATCTTAGAAGATACAAGCCAGAGAAGATGCGTTGTCCTGAGGCCACACATTAACACTGTAAAAGAATTTCAGGCCCCAAGGCTACAGAGCCCAATCTCAAAGAAGAGTTTAACCTTCTGGGGCTTTATGACCTTCGTTATGTAACAGCAGTATCTGTCCATTCCACTAATTTACTGAGTATCTCCCGTGTGTCACAAGAGAGCTTGGAACTGGAAAATGGATCAACTTCAGCTAGAACTGAGACCCGTCAGGCAGCCTGGCAGATGCTTATGGAATATGCCCGAACCATGAATTCTATCAATGGCACATGCCACTTTGGGAGTCAGAAAAACCTGGATTTAGATTTGGATTAGTGGATCCTAATCTTTCCACTCAGGAACTGTCCACAGGAACTGTGGACATGGGTAAATACTGAAACCTTGTGGGCCTCACTTTCCTCATGTGTAAATGCCGGGTCCCACTTTGCTGGAGGTGAAACAAAAGTAGGTCACACAGGTACGTGATGTACCGTACAGACAGCAAGGGTGGAGGCAAATTTAGTGGCAGCTGCTGCCGGCACTGGTGGCTGAGGGGGACAGTGATGGCTGACGGTGGTGGTGGTGGTGGGTAGCAGGCACCACAGGTCCTGTTCAAATACAGCATCACATTTTTGGATGCTCAGTGTTCGGTGGAGGACAGTGACAAGCTGTGTGTGATGAGTGCCCTAGGTTCGAAGGAGCCAGCACCTCCGAGGAAACACAAACTTGAGAATCTGCTAGACGCCTGAGTGTGTGCAAACTCCCTGCATACAAAGCATCAACTGAAAAGACTTACTGTAAGTTTTATGGCCTTCTCTGGGGCAACTCCCAATAACTGTGGCAACAGACCTAAGAAGCAACAAAAAAGCAGAAGTATATTAAATAAAATACCGTTAACCAAACAAATCAACAGCTCTAAAGAAGGGATCACCATCTAAACACTGGGGCAATCTTGGCTGCGATTTTCTGCAATTACTTTTAATGCGAATACACAAAATGGAATGTGTAGGTACAAATGTGTCTAAGAGCCACATCAGGACCAAGTAAATTCCTTCTTATATTCTGGGTCGTTTGCACATTGGGTAAATCAACAGCATTAGTGAGAGAGGAAATCTCATTATTCCATAAGTTTGTTCTTTTCCCTCCTGCCTCTTAAATACGTGAAGTAAGTGTACTTTAGTGAGTCTATTATTTTTTTTCTAACGCTCTTCCCATCTCCCCGCCCCCAAAGGCCCACAGTTTAGCCATTCATTCATTTAGCAACTATAACTTGGTGACAAGCACAAGACAAACAAGGTTCTTGCTCTGACCAGCCTCAGGCGGAAGAAAGAGAGAGGCTTTCCTGAAGACGTGACAATTGGGGAAAGACGCGTTCTGGAGGGGGAACAGATAAGGCAAAGAAAGCAGAGTAGGCACAGGCCCAGTGTGCTCAAAAAATGAGGGTGAATGTCGGTGAGCCGCCAGGCACAGAGCCAGCGTGAGGAGAGAGACACACAGGTCGGGGCCAGATGCTAGAGCAGTGCTGTGGGCCAAGATCCTGCGTTCGCTGGGAAGTAATTTTAGGCCCCCATCAGGGGAATGATACACTACTTCATATTTTAAAAAGACCACTCTTGCTGCTGTGTGGGGAAAAGGGCATACTGATGGGTGTGTGTGTGTGTGTGTGTGTGTGTGTGTGTGTGTGTGAGGAGAGAAGACAGAAAAAGAAAAACTGGGCTTGACATGAATACCTGGGGAGAGTAACGAGTTTGGGGTGGGAAGTGAGAAGTTCTGTTTTAAACATGTTGGACAGAGTGGGAATTACATATCAAGGGCACAGGAAGAGGATGCCTTTCACAGGAAAGGCAGCTTCTGGGAAAGGCAGTCACAACAGGAGCGGGCTGATATAGGTAAACTCAAAACTGTCATCATTTTCATTTGTGCTAAGGAAATAAAATCAAAGGCAAAAACCTTTTCTTGGAAACACACCGTGAGCTAACTCGGAGAATCAGAGCGTACTGTCCCCTTGCCATACTGCTGTCCTTGAGAGGGACTTCATGGCCTCTGTCGGTGGGGACAATTTTCTAATTCGTCAACATAAGAAGGTCGATCCACTGGCAGTGTCCCCTGTGCCAGATCAGCGTGGCAAACACCATCTTCCTCAGCCTGTGGCTGAAAGTTGCCAGCCTGAGGGCTATCTGTATCCAGTCTGCAGATGTGTTTTATAGAGTAGCGCCAAGGTTTCAAATGTAATTTGAGCTTACTGTAAAGATGTAAAGATAGATCGATCGATGGACTGACAACTGCATCGATCTGACAGTCCTTGGCCGCTTTCTGACAGCACGGCAATCTGCTCCAGCTGGGCGAGGCTCTGCCCTTTAGGACCGAGCATTGGTCCCCCCAACTCCCTACTGATGACGTGGGATTGAGGACAACCGTCATTTATTATTTTTCTTGCTCTGTTGCTATCTTCACAAGAGAGAAATGTTTTTCTATGCCTCTGGTTCTACAAAAAGCACAAACAGCTTCGTGTTTGAGGGAAAATGGGAGCAAGCTCATTTCACTGTGGAACGCAATGGTAAGAATGCAGATGCTAACGAAACTGTTCTTTAACAACGGTTGACCTAAAAACAGCTAACATATTATTTACGATGTATCAGGCACCACCTTGAGCACTTCACTGACTCATTTACTTCTTATAACCACCCTGCAGAGAGGAAACTGAGGTAGACAGAGATTCATCACTCTGACTCACCCAGCTGATAAATGGTGAGGCTGGATTCCAACCTGAGCCCCCCTCCTCGAGAGTCCGTGTTTTTAGACAACACTCACCTGTCCTGGGCCCCACAGCAAACATGAATCTGCCCCTCACACCCTGCCTTTCTTCACGTACATAACCTGCCCGGACCCTAGAATCCTTTGAGTTTGCAAGGTCTTCTCTAGGGCACCACATCTGCAGCCTGCTTCGCCCCACACCCACAGCTGATCGCACAAGGATCAGACACCTAAAACACGTGCAGGCCACGAGGCCAGCAACCTGAGTCCTACGAGTTGGCAGCCTAAGTGGAGCTGGCCAGTAGGCGATCTTCACTCACTGTGCAACAGACTCCAAAGAGTGAAGGGCCAGTGAGCACAGACATGCAGATGGAGCAGACGCCCTGCAGACGGGGAGCGGAGGCGGCTGAACCCTGGATGGCCGAATACTGAGATGAAGCACGAGGAACAGAATAATAAGGAAGTGGACGGGCAGAGAGAGGAGAATGGGAAGCCAGTGCAACAGAAACACCAAAGAGAGAGAACACAGCCCATGAAGGGTGCCCAGGTCGGTGGGGGGTGGGGGGTGGGGGGGTGGCCTTGACCATCTTCTGGTCCCTCTGAGGCCAGGTTCCACGGACATTCCTACCCTAGCATCACGGGGGGATCTCTGCCTTCTTTCTCTCTTGAATAAACTCTTACCAAAACTCTGCTCTCACTAGCTGGGAGATGGGCTATGCCCTTTATAATCTAAATGAACCAAAGCAGCACAGAATCCATGAATACGAAACCACCTGGCCCAAGCAAGTACTCTTACTCAAAGTGAGCCACTCTCTCCTCCTGAACTAGATTCACTTAGGAACCTTTTACTTATACTGAATGATAGAATATGATGTCTCTGATAGCAGAAAAGAGGCTTTGTTATGACTTTATACA
The DNA here is from genome assembly GCF_011764305.1 of Mustela putorius furo. NCBI lineage: Eukaryota > Metazoa > Chordata > Mammalia > Carnivora > Mustelidae > Mustela > Mustela putorius. Next base: position 38,910,213 of record NW_025421998.1, read on the forward strand.
GGTACAATGCTAATTTCTACAGGTAAAATAGAGGAATGCACTGTTTTAACTACACCTTAACATTTACAATTTCCATTTTCCTCTGTATTCAGGTCAAGTATCAAAATGTTTAGTTAAAATATTTACTCACTAGATATATTTTTCTCATCATTAAATTGTAGACCAAAACCATGGATGGGCTGAAAGCACTGTGATTTAAATGATGATCTCTTGTCTCTATAACTACCCTGTGACAGTCTTTTAAAATGACTAATAAAAAACAGCCCACAGAGCCAAATGACTACAGCGTTAGACACAATCACTTCAGCCAGCCTTTTAAGCTATCGAGATTTGTCTTTCTCACTATAAATTTAGTAATGTACCGTGAACAGCAAAAAACAAAACCAAACAAAAGAGAAAACCCTGTATTTAAGACTAAATGTAGGGCAGCAGATATTTATTTGTTCAGCAAACATTTATCAAGAGCCTTCTGCGGTGCCTGGGACTGGAAGGAACGGGGATGGACCCAGTGAGGTCTGTGGCACCCCCAAGAGAACTTCTCAGTGTAGAAGAATAGAGAACCCTAGGTGTCTCTGTGTGCCCCTGAAGGGAGATAAACCACCTTAAAAAAAAATAAAAATAAAAATAAAAATAAACCATCTCTGGATCTCTGGTAAGTCCCAGAGCCCAGAGGCATCAAAGAACTGCATGAATACAGTGGAGAGCGCCAGCTGTTTCCTGCAGGAGAGAGGAGAGCATCGAAGAGGAGGAGGTACTAGATCTGGGTCTTGAAGGCAATGCAGAGGTTCACTGGAGAAAAGAACTGGGGCCAGTGAGTGACAGGAAGCAAAGTCTGAAGAGCACGGCACAGCTGGGGTTGGAGCAAGACCACTGAAGGCTGTGGCTTGATCACAGATCGGGTGCTAAGTAACTGTAGTAGTGACAGTAGTGACAGCCAGGATTCGGGGGCACCTCCCACATGTCAGGCACTATTCTGAGGGCTTTAGGTGACTCAACACACTTAATCCACCTAAGTCAAAACAGTAACTCAGTACAAGTTATTCTTATCCCATCAAGAGAAACTGAAACAGACTTCAAGGAGCCTGCCCAAGGTCACTCAGCTGTTAGATGGGAGAATGGGTTCAACCCAAGCGGTCTGGCTGGAGGGGTGCTCCTATCTGGTGCATTGTACTGCTACAGCATACTGCTTCTCTCCCAGGGCACACTAAGGAGCTCGGGCCAAAGTCTGTAGATACATGGGTGGCTTTTAAAGTAGACAGCGAAATTCAAAGAATAAAAAGTTCTAGAGGCTGGTGAAGGACAGATGCTAGGGCCAGAGACCTAAGGCAGGAAGAGTAATCAAGAGGTTAAAGTAATATAATCGGAGGCCCTGAGTTTCACTAAATGAACAACTTCAACTCAGGAAGAATAAAATCAAAGTACAGACCCATTCCTAAGACTTAGGCCAGATGTTGGCCCCTGGGGACACACTGGGTAAGGCCCACCCTTGTGATGACTGCTCTGGCTAATCGGGGAAACAAAGGCAGCTGTGGACCATGACCTGAGCTGAGTGCCACTACGGACTGGGCCTGGACACCAGAAGCCCTGCATAAATGCCCTCTGGAAAGGGTCATGATATGTGGGACAGTGAAAAGTCCCAGAGGTGGGGATTTCAGGAACCCTTCTGGATCTCTGACCCCCTGCCCCAGGGAGCGGGGGAGGGGGTTGGGGGGGGGGGCGTGGCTCAGTAATGCCTAAAACAGCCAGTCTGGCTATGGCACTCCAGAACCATCCCAGTGAGGTTTAAAGCACATGCATGTTTGACATCTGGGTAACTCAGCAGAAAAATTAGGCTTCTAATGCAAGATGTTTCTGTTGGATTGTGGAAACTCATTTTAACAGAGAATGGATGTGTGTGTTGTTTCGAACTTGTCAAAACAGCAGTCTATTTTCCAACTGCCTCAAATGAAATTTATTAGTGTGGTTAGTTTTCTAATCTTCTCATTTTAGTTCAGCTCCATCAGCACATATGGCAATGCTTCCTTGGCAAACTTTACCAGAAGGCTGCTAATGCGAGAAAAGATTTACAGGGCACAATATTAATATAGTATTTTGTCTTCAAATTTCATAAGGCTGAGATATAAATCACACTACCCCCTCTGATCCTAGACCCTCTTGCAAACCCAGCAAGAACTGAGCTGGTGGTGTAGGAAACTAAGCCCCCATCAGGACCCTCCATCCTTAGTGTCCTATAGCACCCCAAAGAGGTTCCTGGAGCACTGCGCTGGATCAGAGGGCTACTATGCTATTCTTTACTTTAAAAACCTTTAGAAACAGAATTCTAGAATCTCAGGGTTGGGAAGGACTCTGAGAGAAACTCATTAATACTGCTGGCCTAACTGAAGCGATTTATTTCCAATGGCTTGGCAGCAAAATGAATGGCTTGGAGCCTGGGCTTTGGAGGTTGACAGACCCAGGCTGGAATCCGAGGCCTGCACCTTTTTCCTGGTAAGTGATCTTGGGGATGTTCTTCCTTGAACTTTAGGTTCTTCACTGGTAAATCACAGGCGCTGATGATGACTCACTGGTTTATCACAATGATTATACGAGTAAACGCAAAGCGAGACACGGTTCACAACCCTCATTACATATTCAAAAATGAGCTGTTTCTACCTATCTGTTCGAGGCTCGTCCTTGATTCTGCTCCTGCATACAAGAGGCAATTCTACCGATTAACGCTCACAGCCCAGAGTTAAGTCTGGAGTAGAGTGCTGTCTCCATAGCATCATGCCTTAGGAGAGCTGTCCCCTAGATGTAAGGGAACATCTGGTCCGAGAGTGTCTCGTGGCCCTGCTTCCTTTGTGCAGAAATAAGGAAGTAGCACAGACATAACAATACATCTTTAGGTTTTCAAGTTAAACTGAAATGTTTCTGTTAAGAAGTTATACACTACTCAACCTCTCATGATAAGTGACTTTTTACAATGTGACTTCTAGTGAGTGGCAGAGGACTGTGGAGTCTGGACCCAGGATGCTCGGTCTGCAAGGCTGTCTCCGGTAGCTACTAACTGTGTTCTTGTGGGCAGTGGTGCTTGGAGTTGAGTTCATTCAGCTCCACTGCTCTCCTCCAGCCGGGGTTTTCTGCCCCTGCTTGGCGTCTCTCCGGTTCCTCTAGTAGACTTACTGCTCCACCTTTCTTTGCTCTGTGAAGGCTTTTCTTCTGGCCCAGACTGTTTGAAACTTTTCTCTGGGCCCCGGCCAGTACTGGGCCAGCACCCTGCACAGATGGGCCCTTCCACAGGGCAAAAGGAGCTCAGTGGAGGTGTGATGGGCATCCACATCACGTATCTACTGCTTTATCTTTACAGACGTTGAGTACCGGGTACTGAAGGACTGAACAGCAGGGCCAACCTGCTGGTGACAACCTGGAGAACAGGGCCGAATCCGGGCACGCACAGGGGAAGCAGGCTTGGGGAGAGCGGCAGGTGGCCGCTCATAGACGGTGCAAGCACCTTGTGCAGCTCTCCCGCAACGCCCCACTCGCTGAGGCAGGCAGGAGCACAGATGCTGAAGGCCCCCAGCAACGAAGAAACTCTGTAACTAAAGCAGCATCTGTCCTGGGCAGACAAAAACACACTCGGGAGTGGCAAGCACAGTCCTGAGAAAGCGACTGCTGAGCTCGTAATGGGGAAGGGAGCGTCCAGGGCAGAGGCGGCAGTGGAGTTTGGGAGGGGAAATGAGCACATAAACGATCCCCAGTCCTCTAGCCAAAGGCACATGAAGCACTTTTTTGTGTTATCTAGTTTCAACCCAGAGTAAACCCCTCCAATGTTAAATTCTTACCCTCCTGACCTCCCCCCAGAGGCCACTACACTTGCCCTCATCTTCCCAAAGAGCCCACCTTGCTTTCAACATCAGATTACCCTTCATTCTGGAGCTATCAGCACTCTATGTGCCCTGTCTCACAGCTTTTATTCCTGCTCCTAGTTCCATGGCCTTCTCTCTTCACTTGTTCAAACCTTCTTTCCTCCCTCCTCCTCCAACTGCCCCGTCTGTCTGCCTTTGACTCATATTGCCCTGAGGCATGAGGCATTTCCACCCTCCCTACTGGGCTATCCCCTTTCAGATCACTCCAGGTCTCTGCACTGGCTCTTGGGCAGCAACCCACCGGGACTGTGCAGCGGAGCTGCGGAAATGGCTGGGAGGGGGGACCACAGTGCAGATGGTCAGATTTAAATGACTGCTCATCTGGATTAAATGTTTTACTCCAAATGTCAAGAACCAACCATGGTTCAGGATGCCTTCGGAAGACTGAGTGTCAAAATGTAAATGAATGATACTGATTATTGTCTAGGAAGGATTTAGTTCCTTTGACTCCTCTGTATGGGGCTGGCTTTCTAGAAGTGAAGATCACTGGGAAGAAAGGTCATATCCCCTCCTTCCATTTGTCACTCTGGTACATGACAACTCCTATTCTTCTTTTCTTCTGCCTCAACTAATTCCTTGCTGATGAGGTTTAACCTGTTTTGCTTGCTGTGGCCTCAGTGGCAACTGGTTGCAAATTACCATCCTGGAGGGCTAACTCACTCAATCTTTTCTTTCTTTTCTTCGCTGGGCTACGTCTACTTCGATCTTTTCGTCATTCTTCCCAAGTTTCTAAGCTCACCACTCTTGTCATCTGGCGCTCTCTGGCCTCTGATATTGCACCCATCCCCTTGGTCTGACCTTGTGCTACCTCTGTCTCCTGTGTTAACACCCTGTGCTCAGTAGGGCTGGCTAGCTGTACATCTCCACAGATGTGATTACCCAGCTCACAGCTTCCTAGGCGCAAATGTCTGCCTTCTGATCTTTTCACAGCCTTAATACCCTAAATTAAAATATGCAAAAAAACTGGCTAAAAAAGAAAAAAATAGTTAGATTCAAACCAATCTATTTTGTGCTCATTAGAAGCTTTGCTGGACAAGGATAGACCCCCAGGATTTGGCGCAGTTCAAAGATTCAATGCAGTTGGTTCCAAGACACATGCATTCTTAAGTTATGCAAAACAGTTGCAGAAATTCCAATCGTTTTATTTTGGTTCCAGAATTTTTTTAAGTTTATTTTATCCACAAGAATTACTCAAGAAGGAACTTCACTGTGGACCCATGTAATTTGGGTACTACCCTCTATAGAGACATTAACCACAACAAGAGGCCTCGCTTAAACTAGATGTCTGACAACACTTCCTTCCAGAATGCAAACATATCAATAACATCCCGAGATATCACCACAATATCCTCTAGATGTCACCTTGAGAACATTCCAGGATGGAAGACGACTGCTTTTGCACCACACAGACAACCACTCAGACCCATCTGAGACTCTGTAAGCCTTGATCGAAGGGTTTAATTAAAACAAAACAAAAAAAATTTTTTTCTGCCAATTAACTAAAAAATTAAGTAGTGCTCCAAATTAGGTTGAATTCATAAAATGATCTAATTTTTCCTTCTGATAGATTTTCCATGACTTCTCCCATCAACAGAAACAAAAACAAAAACCTTTCCTTAAGAAGTATTTCTCATGGATTCTGATTTCTCTTGAATCTCTCTCCCCAAAGATCCTCCCCCAAACTTTCCTAATTCTAAGGCTGCTCCTCTCATTACCTGAAGCATCTGAGGAGATGGGAGAGAGAGGAGAGTAGAGCAAAGTTTAAAAGCAGAAATCAGTTATTCCTGGACTGGCAAGAGCATTTAATTGGGGATGATTACCCAACCCAATCAATTGTTTCTCTTTAATACGCCAAGTCAATAGTAGGCCAATAAATGACTCATTTGGTCACGCGGTTCATTCAAACCAAATGAGCTGTCAGGTACTTCATTAGGAATTTTAAACACCTGAATGCATGAAATCAATCTGGAGAGGGAGGAGGATATAAAGGAATCCCTCTACAACTGACTTCAGGCAGATCTGGATTTTCCTGGGTGTTATTTCCCCTCATACAGACAGACTTAGCCTGAGGGTCTGATTTTCAAAAATTACAGAAAAATCTTGGAAAACCAGTCATTTTCTCATAACAACAACAATAACAACAACAAAATAGTGTATACAACAGAGAAGGTCTGCGGAGTCAGTCTTATAGGATTTCCAAGGGACAATCATTAATCCCGATCCCATAAGAGACTCTCGGAGACAAGGGCACAGCGCACCACACAGAGACATGGAGAGTAAGACTAAGAAATCCCCAATACTACAACGCCTCTTGGCTTGCTGGAGGTCCAGGACGCCCCACCACATCCACTGAGGACAGTTGCTGACACTGTTATCAATCCCCTTTGGACCCCGGGGCGGTGTTCGAAACACACTCCCCCATTTAGGACTGGATAACCTCCTGACTGCATGCAGAGGCTGGCCGCTGCCAGAGAAAGCAAAGAGAAAAAACCACCTGTGGTGGGCGTATCAAGAATTCTTTAGAAAGATCTTCATTCTAGCTGTTGCACGAGGGATTATTTCCCCAGACAAACAGCACCCCTGAAGAGATCTGTATTCTTGTTATCAAAAAAAAAAAGAGAGAGGGAGGAAGATGCTCATTCACCTTATAATAGGGATGCATGCGGCAAGCACCTTCTTTCAGGGTGAACTGCCAACTTTTTTCTGAAATATGCATAAAGATAATTTTAAAATAGGGGGAGAGACCTTACTTGTGCAACATTCCCAAATTATACTACTCAGGAAATATTAGCAATTACATATGTATTGATGCAGAAAAATTACATGTTAAGCAAAATTCCATAATAGAAAAAATAGGCTCCATATTTCAAAACATGTTTATAAATTCGAGATGTCCTCTGACACCTTCTCACATCCTGCTAGGTGAAGCGTTATCGAAGGCAATTCTAAATTCCCAAAATTGAAATTCAAGTTTCCCCTAAAATAAAATTTTTAAACATCAGAATTACATCTGATGAGAAATTTAGTGAAAGAACCGCACGCAGGCTGCATGCTGTCTTAACGCTGCACACACAGGTTACAATAGTGATTCCCAGGGTACCTCAGGTTTTGCTGTTTCTATTAAAATTTACACTAGTACTGACGACTTCCCATTTTCATCTCATCTTTCTCCTACCCTAATGACAAGCATTCATAAATAAGCAGCTACATACAATTATTAATTAATAATTATGTACAAGGAATGAAAGAGAATTGGTCCCCAACTAATCAATAATAGGAACAGGTCATTTTTATGAAGCAAGGTCAAAAATGATTTTTTTTTTAACCTTAACTACCACCAATCATCTCTTCGCTCTCAAAATCCAAACTAAAGAACAAAACCCAACAAGGTTTTAAAATAAATCTTTTGCTTTAAAACCATTTACTAGAAAATAGAAGAATTCAAGAGGGAATGAACAGAGATGACTCTCAGAATTAATCTTCTTATACTCAACATTCTACCTAGTACCCTCTCACAGGGAACCCCCTAGGGTTCATGCATCCGAAACAGTGAGATAAACAGCCTCTGCCTCTCCATCTACTTGTGATTTCTCTCTGTCAAATAAATAAATAAAATCTTTAAAAAAAAAAAAAAAACAAAAAAAAAAAACAGCTGTTTCTAAACCAGGAAAAAGGGGAGGACTGCGTCTTTGGTTTTCAAAGTGAGCTTCCATGTGTAATAGGGGGCTGACTCCCCTTCCCTAAGGAGTTAAAACCAGCTCCCCGCCCCCCATCCTCCAGCCCCTCATTTTACATACATAATCTCTGAAATTGCATGATCTTTGTGGGATGGCCATATTATAGCTCAGCACTCAGTACTCATATATGCTTTAAGCTGTTCTGTCTATGGGGTTAAAAGAACAGGTCAAGGAAGAAAACTTGGATACAACCAAGAATCAAAATCTGTCAGGCTGGTCAAAGAGGAAAGAGAAGGGACTCAACATCACATCAAACCAGGTCAACACAAGCATATTAAAGACATAGAGCCAGACAAAAAGTATTTCTCACAATCCTAAAGACACTCTCGACATTTAGTCCAATATAGAAAGAAGACCATAAAAGCAGTCTGTGAAGCAATGGCAAGGCTCAGATGCCCTTCTGCCTTGATGCACAAAGCTCTCCAGGCAGACCACCACCCACGGGAATGGGGCAGGTGACAGCCTTTGCCCGAATCACTGCAAAGCAGGCACTGTGACATTAACCTTGTACTACTTGGGAGACATTTCATTTGTGAGGTTTGTTGTCACCAGGACAGAAGAGTATTTCAAATGGAAGGCAGTGACCCTGTAAGGGTCATCATCAATCACCTGGGGTCAAAGACCTTCCCAATTGTAAGAAGAGGCAGGGGGTGAGGGAAAGAGGGTAGAGAACAGATCAAAAGGCCTTTGATGGGAGTTATCTACCTACACAACAGAACCTGCAAAATGGAGCTTCTCTGGAGTTTAAACCCCCCTAGTTTCTAAGGCGAGAGATTTCAAGAGGGGGCTTTGTTTTTTTACACTTGGATGCATAAGATGAAGCCTGGAATCAGCAGATGGCAGAAGAGGCCTAGAGGCACAGGTTTCCGTGGCTGCCAGTTCCAAGGTCTGTCCCCACAGAGTACTAAATACTATTTTCTTCTACAGCAAGCACTGAGAGGGAGGGAAGACCTTGCCAACGGTGCAGTTGCCAAATGGCAAAGTGGCTCAGCTTAAAACACCTTACAATACTGTGTGTATGTGTGTGTTTGAGAGAGAGAGACAGAATGTGTGCGGGCACACGTGCATGGGGGAGGGGCAGAGGGAAAGAAGGAATCTTAAGCAGGATCCGTGCCTAGCACAGAACCCAACATGGGGCTTGATCTCATGACCCCGATATCATGACCCTAATCAAAACCAAGAGTAGGACAGTTTAACTAAGTGAGCTATCCAGCTGCCCCACAATATTGTATTTTTTTTTATTTTTAAAGATTTTTATTTTTGTATTTGACAGACAGATCATAAGTAGGCAGAGGCACACAGAGGGGAAGGAAAAAGCAGGCTCCCCACTGAGCAGGGAGTCCAACGCGGGGCTTGATCCCAGGACCCTGAGATCATGACCTGAACCGAAAGCAGAGGCTTAACCCACTTGAGCTACCCAGGCGCCCTGCAATACTGTATTTTATCAAATACACTTACTTCTTTTCTCCTTGTAGAAGGCAATACAGAGAGGTGGGGGAGTAAAGTCAAGCCTCTTTAAGCCAATGCCAACAGAAAACCAGTTAGGATCTGTGGGATCTTTTCTATGATGCCATACATCTTGCTACTGTTTCCCTTGTTTCATGAACCTTAGAGGATGGAAGGAACAGCTGGATAGGACTACCTGTTAGAGTGGTGCATGAATCAACTCCACTGGGTACAGAGTGTGAGGAAGGAAAGGGGCAAATTTAACCAAGAAAGAGGCAGTGAAAGAGGGTTCCAATGAACCTGCTTTACTGGGACTTTTTTACCCACTTAATGGACTTTTGGGGGGTATATTCAAGGACAATCATTAATCCCGAGTAGGCTCTGCTCCGTCCCCAGGATGCCTTTTCCTTTTAGCTGGTGAGCAGAGTTACTTCAAGAAGACAAATCATATGAGCCTTTTAAAAAACCCACTGAGGATATTTATAAAAAATAATTTTAAGAAATAAAACATACTAAAAAGCAATATAAATGGCTTTCAGATTACGGGCTGTTTTGATTAGCCATGCCCTGGATGCCTCCAGCCTACTCCCATTAGCATGGATAATTGAGAATCTGCTGCATTTCCATTGTAATGCAGTCTCCCTAATCCATTTCAGGCATGCAGATGGAAAACCAAACCTTCTGGCTACTATTTCACCTTACATGACTTTAGCACATGGCACTAACCTCTGTACAGTCCAAAGAAGCCTTCATAGCGTAGCACTTTCTTAAAACAGTCAAAGCTGTTTTTATACATAAGTTCTCCCACAAAAGAGCCGGTTGATCGTTGGTTCTGCATTCGAGTTTTTACGAGATCGATAGGATACACGGCAGTGGCTCCAACAGCTAAAATCAGATAATGCCAATAGTTCAGAAGGCAGTCAGGTCAGTCAGAGGAAAGGGGAAGGTGGTCACCGTCAAAGAGAGGCCGGATGAAGGAAAGGGACAAACTGTGCACGTACAGATTGTAAAAGTGCACCAACTTTCCAATTTTCCTAAACAACTACGGGTTTTCACTCAGATGCCTCCTGGTAAAACGATGTCCCAGACAGTTCAAATGTACAAAACACATCAGCTTCAGCCTAACTTTCTCGTTCACCCGTCTTTTAAAAAGCCTATCTGCAGCTAAGAGGAAAGGCCCTGACCACAGGCAGGTTCCTTTGCTCTCCTCCCATCTCAGAGGTACAGGCAGGAAACTGGCTTGGAAAGACCAAGGCAGGCTCTGTCCTTTAATACCGTAAGGTGGAAAATCAGAGAAATAATAAAAGTGAAAAAGCTGCACTCATCCATGACTAACCTCCAGCAATGGAACCCAGCCCAAACCTGTAGGCCGACTCTGCAACCTGCAGGAGAACCGGTCGGGATGAGTCCACCGAGGCCTTCTTCTTTGCACATACAGGAGTCGGGGGCAGGGTCAGAAGACAGAAAGAAGGACAGAACAGAAATGAGCACATATGATTTTTAAAACTGCCCACTGGGTTCCAAATTCATGGTATCAACTAACATATCAAAGAGGAAGGCAGGATTAGATTATGTTGTTCTTATTAATAAAAAGTTATTACTATTGTTAATGCTGAAAACCAAATTTGAACATAATGAAAACCATTATGCACTCCCCCAAAAGTGTTATTAACCTATTTTCAAATGTTTAATTCTTAGCAGTGATCAGGGAGATCCAAACTGAAAAACATTAAGGAGATATTATTCTTCATCAGTCAAACTGGTAGGTTTGAGGGGTTTTGTTTATTCATTTTAGTGAACTGTCGCTGACCTACAACATACTAACTTCAGGTGTAAAGCATAGTATTTCGACACTGATGGACCCTTGTGTTCACCATGATAAACCTAACTACCATCTATCACCATAGTTTGTTTTCTAATGGCAATACCCAGCCTGGCAAGAGTTGATAACCTACCATTTAATCGAGTACAAACTTGAAGGGAAACTTGGTAACATACACCCAAACTCTTGTACATAACCTCTGACCCTGCAGATCGCCTTATAAAATATCAGACTAGAAAATAATCATGTACGTGAACATGGATCAAGCTACCAGAATGTTAAAAAGCAATACTGTTGAAGAGCAAAAACATTGAAAGTAACCTACATGTCCAGTAACAGAGGACTGGTTAACAATGTTGCAGGCTTGGGATGCCTGGTTGGCTCGGTCTATAAGGTACGCAACACTTGATCACAGGGTCGTGAGTACGAGTCCCACAGTTGGTAAGGAGATTATTTAAATAAATAAATAAACTTTTAAAAAATGCTACAGCCTTAAAACGAAATCGTATGTCATTGTAAAAGAGTATTTGATGTTAAGATAAATAGTCATAAGGGAATATAAAGTGAAAATAGGTTAAAAGGAATATGGCAGTTAGACAGGTATTCATGATATGATCCTGTTTACCTTTATAAATGTTTGAAATATTTCATTATAATCTTTTAAGAACAATGTTAAAGACTGGTACAATATGATGTTGTTTTTAATTAAAATTATTTGCGGGCATATGTATGCATATAGAAACATACTAACATTTTGGCTATCCCAACACCCAGAGATAACACAAAATATTTACAGTGGCTACAACTACGTGGTTGTATTACTGGTAATTGTTACTTTCCCCTCTTTTCTATCCACTTTTTACTAAATTCATTCTTCAGGCCAGTCGTTATTTTATTGTTCTTTTGGCCTATTATCCTTACAATGTTTTTGATGCCAGAACATCTTAGAGTATTGCATTTTTCTGTCTACATAAATAAAACAGCAATTTTATGTCAAGCAAAGTTGTCAAATGAGGGTGATAGTGCTTAATAATACCTGTTGAATGAATAAATACATTCAATAAAATTTTTTTCAAAAGCCATGATAATTAAAATAGGTGAACAAAGAAAATAATTACCAACCTCAACTATCAACCCACTGAATTTTAGGTGCTATTAATGTTATACAATTCTAATAGATGAGATAATTTGGAATCTCCTGTAAAGTGACTTCACTGAAAACAGCTTTACACAGAAATATGCATCTTTAGACTGTAAAACATTTCTTCTGCGAATTTCATGAGGGTTTCCAACTCTATCTCTGCATAGATGGGAATCACGAGTAACTTCATTTTGACAAATACATCCCTAAGAAAGGCACTACTTTTTTATATGGATATAAATATGCAATACTTAGAGAGGTCTGGCATTAAAATAATGAGTGAAAATACTTTGAAAATAATGGGGGGGGGCTGGCCTACTGCTATCACTAACTCTTAATCGAAAGGACAAAATAAATAGAGTCCCAGATTTTCATTTAACTTCTCTGAAGCTCTGAAACACAAAATGTAGCATGCTCATAAGACAGGAGAGAGTCCCATTCCTGCACCCCTCTGTTGAGGACACATGCTAGCACAGAGCCTACCAGGTGGACGACTGCCACTGCTTGAGCCTGTTAGTGCTGTCAGGCCTATTGGCATTCGTACAGGAAAGAATATTCCAGGCAAGGCCTCTGTGAATTGCTCTAAACCTCTCGGCCACAGCCCATCATCTCCTGCTGTAACTCTCCTCCGACCCTTGCATGGCCAGTATCAATGAGCACCCACCATAAAGTCTCAAAAGCTGCAAAGGGCAGGAAGGAAAAATTGTGGGATACCACTGCCAGCTGGAGAACAGAAGGAATCTTTAAAAAAACAAAAACAAAATAAAACAAAACCCTCTGCTTTTTCTTAATCCCCAAATTTCTCCAACAGCTAGTTGCATAGAGACGAAGAGATAATTGTCTGGTAAGCAGTGTCTAAAAATCAAAGGGAAGAGAGCAGTGCTGCTTCTCCCTCTGCACGTGATTACACAGTGCTCTCTCCTGCACTCGGGGACATCGGCTCCCTCTTTTAACAACAGCCAGCTGGTTTTCCAGAGGTGCCTAGTTAGGATTTACTGAGCACACACCCACCACTTTGAGTTACACGCTGCACACAAAACTCACCACCGCGTTTGTTGGGGTGGGGAGGGGAGCTGAAAGGAGGGATGCTGGCTCGAGGCCTGCCAGTCCTAAAAATGTAGCCCGCATCAACCCATTGTGGTCAAACTGGCGTCTCTGTACAGACTCTGAGCTCCAAGCCAAAAACTGTTAAGTCTCACAGGATTCAGAGGTGGCTTTGCCTTAAAGGAGGTATTTTCCTAAGACGATGCTCGTCTGTGACTAGATTTACTTTACAAACAACATGTGAGCACAACACATGCTATGAAAGCTTTTATTCTCTAATCCTGGTCCACAGCAAGGCGAGCAAGAGTTAAACAAGGAGATCCTGTGTCTTAAGTTTCTGACTCTCATGACTTCACGAGATTGGTTTCTGTTAACCATAAAATAAAATTTAGCATTCCTCAAATTGTTTCCACATAACTTATGAATCCTTTCACAGAGAAAAGAAGTCTAAAAGCCTTCAAACTGTTACTCCAGACTAAACAAAATTATCTCATTTTGATATTCAGAAAAATGGGAGGCACGGCAGTCACACAATGAGCTGGTGAAGCACCTCTCTGTGGGGCAGAGAAGGCTCTCAGTGAGCAGCGTGCCGCCTCGTTGGAGCAGCGACACCAAAACAGGACACCTGGCCCATACCCCCCAACACCAGAGCATAGGGAAGAAGAAAAGATCTTCTGCCTATTTTGGCAGGGAGCAGGGGAGACAGGCTTCCAGCGCAGTGCAGAAATCAACCTATCTTTGAAAGCAACTCTGTCAACCAAAACATCTTAAGTAATTTCTCTTTGCAGTCTTTTGAAATTTGTCTGCATTTTTGGTGCAACATGTTACAATGGCAGGTCAGATAGGTGTTGAAAAGGCAACTGTCAGTTGGAAGGGTTTGGGGTACCCTACTGGAGAGAAATCGGGAAGCAAGTTTATTCCTTTTGCTCACCTGCCTCTGGGCCTCAGCCAAGCTGAAGGGCAGAGTTCCCTCTTCCAAGGGAGCAATTCGTTCAATGTCTGCTAAGGTCATACGTCTGGAGGGGGAAAAAAAAGCATGAGCAACAACAAAATATAAGTTTATTAAAATCTGCATTATGAAATTTGCAAACATTCCCCTTTTTTGTTCCTGTATTTCAAAGTCCTCTTTTATTTGGCTTCTTTTTCTCCCAGTGTGCTGTCCTCCTCCAACCCCCACCCCCAACCTCCTTTTATTAAACTAATTGGGGGGGGGGGGAGGCCTACTTACCCCCGTGGCTCATATAAATCTGCTAACTGAAACAAGATGTCAACTTCCATGGGTGTAACCTGACCAAATTTCTGAGCTGCCAGAACAAACTCCTCTGCATGGAAAAAGAGTTAAAAGGGAGAGATTCAAGAAGGAATAGCTGCTAAATGCAGCATTAACTCAAGGTGCTGGGCTGAGTGAACATCACAAAACTTTGTTATCAGTCACTGAATTCCACTAAACCCAAACAGGGTAAGAATTTTTGCAATTCTTTTGTCCGTAAGAAGTGTGCAGAAGAGCTTCTCTAACATTGACTTTCAAAGCCCGGTGTCTCACTGAAGGCTTGGGATAAATGACACAGGACATGACTGAAACTGCAGGTCAGAGAAAACAAGGAAGCAGATAGAGACCTTCACATGCATCAGGCCTGGGAGGTTATATTAATGAAGCTGTGCAATTCTCAAGGCCATTCTCTCTCTTTTAAAACAAACAAACAGGGGCGCCTGGGTGGCTCAGTGGGTTAAGCCGCTGCCTTCGGCTCAGGTCATGATCTCAGGGTCCTGGGATCGAGTCCCGCATCGGGCTCTCTGCTCAGCAGGGAGCCTGCTTCCCCCCCCCCCTCTCTCTGCCTGCCTCTCTGCCTCCTTGTGATCTCTGCCTGTCAAATAAATAAATAAATAAAATCTTTAATTAAAAAAAAAATAAAACAAACAAACAAAAAACATTAAAATGCGGATGTCTCGTTCTAAGGCTGTCATCAGTGTGAGCTCACAGAATTCCTCATGTAAGTCTGAAGGCCACTTTAGGGGCCACCAATTGAGCTCAGCTTTTAGCACGATTTGGAAACAGGAAATTTTACATGGTTTCTTAATTCAAAGGTTGTCTTCAGTTTATTTAAAACTTGCTGAAGATTGTTTTATTTGCTTTTGTTTGCCTAATCAAAGGATGGAGAACACACATGGGCCACATGGTTGAGATGTGTCAATGGAACAGAAAAATCTGTAATGTCAATTCTTGGTTGCCTTCTTTACCCTAATAATAATACACCAAGATACTAACAAAAATTCAGATTTATTCTCACTCACCCTTGGTCACCTCTACATCTTTCCTGTTGCCAGCCAGAGTGCTGTAGATCTTTCTAATGAGTTCCATGTTGTTAAGGAGTGAATTAAATCCATTAAAATAGGAGAAACTAACTTGATGGGACGTAGTGCCTCCAGCAGCCTCAAATAAGTTGAAAATAAGAGGGGAGAAGAAAAATAAACAAAGGATTTATAGAATGAAGAAGATTCAGAAGTACATATATCAAAGGCTAGTTTTGGAAGTAATCAAGAATGCATGTATAAGAAGAAATAGCCATAAGTATTTTCCTTTCACATTAAAAAAAAAAAAAAAAAGCTATAAATGAATTTTAAAAGTAACTGCAACTAATCATGACCAGAGCTTATACTCTCCACACACAAGTCCTAGAAAACTAAATAAATACATGTGTAGGATTATAACAACAGGACCAGTAGTAATTTACAGAGTTCAAATTTCAATTGGAAATGTTTTATAAGTTTGTTTATTTCATCTAATGAGCAATTCTGAGAGGCTTAGACATGCACAACTATACTATACACATGCACACGTGCGTGTGCTTTGACATGTAAAACTATATTATACCAACACAAACACAGTATGAAAAGTGGTCAATCTAACATTAATATCATGATTTGTCATGTTACTTAAAACTGGCAATAAATAATCATTTAAGTACAGACTTTGCAATGGTAGGATTTCTAGCAAACTAGCGTATTTGGGTAAAATTATGAGATGTCATATGCTTGGGTGGGGGGGGTTAAGACTGGTCAGAACTCTGATAATCGGAATTTGTAAGAAGCCATATTTCTTCTCTGGGGGCAAGGGAAACAGATATGAATGGAATGGAACTTCAGTTTGGGGTCTCAAATTCTGTCCTTCCCTAACAAGACAAAATATATTTATTAGGAAAAGCACTTCTTTATAAGGTAACAAGCACATAAATCTACACGTAGTAATCATTTAAAATAGCTAACCTAAGAGTTTAAAATGGTGTAGGGCAGGATGCAGGAAGGCAAGGAAAGGAGCTAGATTAACACAGTGCTGAGTGGAAAGGCCTCCTCAGAATTCTATACCTCTAAAAAGAGGTACCAGGAAAAATTAAATGAAAGTGAAACACTACGCTGAGTTCCTGCCTATGGTAAACATTGTGGGAACCCCAGAGTGTGACAGAAACACTCCGGAAGTCTTCTCCCTGGGACTAACAAAAGCACTGTGTGAGGGTTTCCAAATCTGCAGGATCATCAGAATTACCTGGGAAGCTTTAGAAAGGAGATTCTAGGACCTCACACCTATAGTTGATCAATCCATAGGCCCAGAAGAAAACTTTACTACCTGGATTTTTTAGTAAGTAAATCCCTGGTGATTTGTATTTTGTGACCAAGGCCTGGGGGCCTCCAGCACAGAATGTTCTTTCTGGACCACCTCCTAGGCCCATGAGGTCAGAAGAGTGGCTGGGCACCCACTGGGATTTAAGCTACCACAAAGGACAGCCGGGCCTTGCCCACCATATGAGTCATGGTTCCTTCAACACACCCATCTTAAATGAATGAGTAAATAAATCAAAGCTTTAGAGTCTCTCTTCTGCTGACAATTAAAAGAAATATATCTGCATGTAGTATATTTTCAAAAAAATTTTGCTTTGGAAAATAGATGAAAGTGAAGATTAGAATTTGATATACCTTAAAAGATACAGCAAAATTAACATGAAATCATAAATTTTTGTTTTTTTTTTTAAACCAGTTAATACATTAAAGATATTCCATATGATACAGAACACAAATTAACCTATCTCCATTAAAACCAGCCAAAATATACTGTCTATAAGTTTGATAATACATGGGATCACAATAAGAAAAGGTTATTGTTTTAAACTGAAAAAACTCCACTTAATTTTAAAGAATTGTTCTTATAATCCCTTATTTAGTGAGCTTTTGCCAGGTAAAAACAAACAAACAAACCTGCTTCATTAGGGCAAGTTAAAACTTACAGCTACCAGACATTCTTCTACAAAAGGTGTCAAGACATGGGGCCGGATGGTGACCATGATATCTCGGAAGTCAATGGCTGTAATTTTTCCAGTCCTGGCATTGTCCCTTTGCACAAAGGCTTGCTTTGCATGTTCCAACTGTATTTCCTACAAATAATGAAAGTGAAATAATTTATGTTTACTAATTACTACAAAAGACTGCTCAGTTTCAAGTCAGGGTGAAGAAATACAGATCGTATCTTGATTTAACAAGCATTACCAGCTTGTTAAATAACACCCTCAAGCTATCCTCTTCTTCCCCAGACAGAACTTTGCTCAGACCAGTGAACATGTCTTGGAAAATGCATTCTACCTTAAATCTCCTGCCCAGAGAAACCAAATCACTTTCATGTTCTGCTGGAGTCCGAGGACACAACGAAAATAAAAATTGGAATGACGTCTGGAAGGCCCAGAGATACGGCCAAACCCAACTTAGGTGATGCAGATGATCCAATGAAAAACATCTACAGGGACATTAAGCTCTCTCCAAAGAAGACAGAAAAATTCTCACTGGTAACCTGGTACACAAACATGTGATGTAATAAACCGAAAAAGGAGCTTCTCTGGAATATGCTGTTCCTCTAACGTACAGTTTCTCAGGCTTGGCACTACTGCTATTTTGGGAGGGTTAAGTTTTTGTTATGGAGAGCTGTCCAGTGCATCCCTCCCCTCTCTCTCTCTGCACTAGAGGATGGTAGCCTCTTTACCACCAAGAGCATGACAACAATGCATCCAGAGAGGGCCACAGGTCCCAAATGAGGACTGCTGCTCCAGAACGAGGAACTGGGTGGTATGTGGGTCAGCTCACAGTACCACTGTTTTCTTTCCTCCCATCTAGACAGGAAGCCCAATTTAGATTTCAGTTGTGATTCACAAGGAGTTAGTGTACACACAAAATAAACAGCTGCCATCAAACCCCATCAGGTGCAGTGTGGGAGAAGCATCCTGTCTGCAGAGGGCACTTCATTATCTTCCTCATGACGTTGCCTATTTCGTGATTAGGCCCTCACAGTGAAAACTGATATCTGTGGAATTAAAAACCACTGCAAGGACTTCAAATTATTTAAACAAAAAGAAGTGTCATTAGTTGATAGAGAGTCACTATTTTTTTTTGGCTTTTTATTTATTTTTTTTAATTTTTTCAATTTATTTATTTTCAGAAAAACAGTATTCATTATTTTTTCACCGGACAAGGGGTGTTAGAGAGGAGAAGGGAGTTGGGGTAAATTGGAAGGGGAGAGTCACTATTTTTTTAAACTCTGGCAAGACAATGACTGAGAGTAGTATAAAAACAAACTGTCCCTTACAAACTAGTGAGAACTTAAGCACTGCAGAAATGATGCACTTGAAGTGCTCCATCTCCCTTCTCTTCCCCCAGAAAGGTAGGAGATGAAGGAAGTTTGATAAAATATTGATAACTGAAACTGCGTAATGGGAACACAGTGAGTCACAGTATAATATACTTTTAATACTTTAGTAGAACTTGAAAATTTTAAATTTTAAAAAAAATTTTAAAAGACAACACAACAGCAAGAATCAGAGTTCTTATCCTATTCAAAGGCTTCTTCTCAGTCATGGCATCTGCCAGTTTTGATCCAACCTGTCCCGGTCCCAAGTCTCTTCTGGGACCGTAATCTCCCTGGTGGAAGGAGGCTTCTGTCAGCCCTTTGTCCTCAAGTCCCCTTGCTCTACTCCCCTAGGCCTTAAAGATTTCTCAGAAGGCTTGACTCCAAGATCCAAATCCCCCACACCTCTCTGCTGGACCAGAATCCCTAAGTGCACAGAGAATATATCCACGTGGGTCTCCTGGAAAGGCCACGCCATGGCACATCACTAAATCCAAGGAGCTACTCTCAGCCTGGTCTCCAGCACCCCACGTTCAGTCCTTCCAGACCTTCCACACATCCCAACTTTGTTTGCGCTCCTCCCTCCACCTGGTGTAGACTGCAGCTTCTTTTCCTAGTTCCTGAAATCCTACCACTTCCTCCAGGCTTAACTCCAATGCCACCACTTAAGTAAATATAAGCAGGTCTCTTAGCTGGAAAGAACTGATGTGGTCATGTGGCTCCCAGCTCACACCTCAATTGTGACTTGTCTTATTCCATCTTACTTGAAGCAGTTGTTTATATTCCTGTCTTTCCCTACCTGCCAGGGAAAAGAGACCACGCCCTGTTCATCCATCTACTGGCATAGGCAGAATGCCTCAGATATACTAGGTACTCAATAAACCACAGATATAACCTTCAGTGACAGGTGTTCCATAAAACCAACTGATGAACAAATCACTCTACTAAACAAAAAGGGGTTCTCTATATAAGTGCCTCCAATTTGAGAGGAAGGAAGAAACCAACTGTTAAACACCCTGTAGTGAAAAATGACCACAGTATGTATTCAATTGAAAGTAAATGAACACCGTCTCCTTCAAATTGCCAGACCCACTGCTAAAGCTATTGTAAGGCAAAATTATTCCCAACAACAGCAGAAGGTGTGTTCAGTTAGTTACCATTTTCCCCTAGAGCTCATAACCCATCTAGAGACCTAGGGCTCCTCAGATCAGGATTCCAAAAATGGCATCACTCACCCTGGCCACCCCCCAGAATTCCTGGCCCCCTCTTCTCCTCAGAACACTAAGACCAACCCACTTGGAATTTCAAATTGGGAAACGGACAACCTGGTGGGGGTGGGTGCTCCAGAGTCAAACCAGGGGCTGCATCTGTGATAACAGGGATGGTGTCACTACCCGCTTCTGATCCCCCCCACTGCAGAACACGAAAGCATTTTTACTTTCATGATGAACAACTTTAGAATACATTTCTAACAGCTCTGAAAGACTGGGGTCACCATAAATCCTATAAAAAACAAGAAGCTAACTGAACATCATTCTCTACATAGTAGGATAGAGTAAAAACATTTAGTTAAGTGTTTCCTCAAACCAAAAGCAGCTTGCCTTGTGAAGAGCAACTGTTTATGTCATGATTATTTCTTCTTCTGGGTGAAGAAGTAAAGCTATTACCTCAACCAACACAACCACTATGTGAACAGCATTTACACCGTTCTAAAGTTTGTCACAGTTTAAAGTCACTTCCTGCTCACAGCAACCATAAGAGGTGGGCTCGACCATTAACTTTGTCATGGCATTTGAGGAAACCAAGGTCTCCTGGGAAGCCGCGAAGCTGGAATGCGAACCCAGGCAGCTCTGCCCACTGACGCTGCTGCTATCGCTTTCGCACAGCACCTCAGAAGACTGGATCATGTGCCTGTCTGGAATCTGATGACAAAATACATCTGATATTTAGGAATCTTAGTAACTATGAAAAGACAAAAATTCAAGTTTGCTTTTAAAATTCTTAATGCTCCAGATATTCTGTTGTCAATTTTCAGGAGAAAACAGTATAATTTCTCAAACACTTTCCTTCACAAAAATGTCTTTTATGTTCTCCAAGGGCTAGGACTGTTCTCCCAACAAGAGCAGAGACAGGAGGAACCAAATCTAAGGTCTTCTCCTGGCGCTGCTCACTTACAACCCTAACAGACTGAGTGAAGGAAAGACAAATAAGGAGGCCTGAGGGAGCCAACACACAGGGCCTCTATAAACACTTCAGTTGAGAATGAATGGCTTTTGAAATAAATATTCAGCCTTGCTATTGATGGCAGAATAGCTGAAAATCAGAGCTCTTCACCGGCACCTCTGAAGCTGCTTAAGGCGAATCTAATGCATACCCACAGAGCCCAGACCCCAATGGCTCCTAGATCTGAACCCAGGGGGATAAAAGTGGAACGGAGAGCCCAGACATGCACGATGAGGGTACAAGGAAAAGAGCGAGCTTTCCAAAAAGAGCAGAGGAACAGAGAACAACGGGAGAAGTAAGAGTTACATTCAAATATTTAAAGGTTAAAAGGACTACCAGGTAAAAAAGTTAGACTGGTTCCCTGTACTTCTTTAAAAAGAAAAAAAAAATCCACAGAGAAAAAAATACAGGGATCAGGTTTTAGCACAAAACACCAAAATCTTTAACCTGTCCAACTCTCCAGCAGTGAAGGGGGCTACACTGCAAAGTAGCAGGCTCCCAGTCACTGGCAATATCTGTGCCATGACAGGCTGAGGAACATAAGTCAAGGAACCTGTTTATTTTCATACAGGGAGTTATGGAAGCAATATGTTGTGATGACAAAAATCTGGAGTTTGGAACAGGAATGAGCAGAGCTCAAATATCAATCATGACACTCCGAGGAGGATTAGGGGAGTATATATCTCAGAGCCCGTGCAACATCCACTGCGGAGGGTTGTAAAAACGAGACGTCATGCATGACCGGCACTTACTAAGTGGGAGCTCTGATTTTTGTTGAGGTGAATGGTTTAAAATCCCCTAAAGACCCTTTCAGTGTAAGTTCTTTGAGTCTTTAAAAAAGATCACCTTGTAAGGAACAGTGGCTCTGCTGAGTCATTCTGAAGCAGCCACAGGAACCGAGATGAAGACCAGACCGGGTAGAGAACAGTAACAGACGAATGCTTAGGCACGCTCACTACCGGCCAGCGGCGGGCCAAGAACTGAAAACATGGTACTTCATTAAAGCCTCAAGATAGTCCTGTGAAGAAATATGATCTTCATCTCCCAGAGAGGAACCTGGAGCTCTGGGAGGTAACTGATTAGCCCAAAATCACACAGCCAGGAGGTGATACAGCTGGGATCTATCTATCCTGAGCTAGCTCTGACTCCAAGGCTGGGATCTGTAACCACTAGCTGATGCTGCTTTGGGTAAACCTGTGAGTAAGACCACTGTAACAGACACCTGGATAAGAGATTTTAAGAAAAGTTTTGACGAAGACTTGCACATAAAAATGAAGCAAGACAGACCTCAAATAATTCTCCCCTTGGATGATGAGACAGAAGAATCCACCAGGGGGGGAGAACACCTAAGGGGAAAGAGACGAGACAGCTGGCCACGATGAGAAACTGGAGGGAGATGGGCTTAACCTGAGCTATAAACAAAAGAAAGCTAGAGATAGAGACAGAAATATAAATGCGGGGAAGAGAGACAGCAGGATCTCAGAGGGGAGAAAACCAAAGGCTACCACGTACTAAGTGCTATTAAGTGTGTATTACGCTGTAGTAACTGTTGTGTTTTCCTATTTCATCTCTCTGAATCCTCCCAAAGGACTGAGGTGGGCCCTACCATCCCCTCCCTTTAGTAGATGGGACAACGAGGTCGAGAGCTGCTCAGGGTCACATGACACTGAAGATGAACTGGACATGCCCCTGGGTGGTCCAGCTCTGGAGCCGCAACCTTAACCTATATGGACTGCCTATTCCCTTCAGGGGGATGGCCTAGGAAAAACCAGAAGGAAAAAATAACAGTAGCAGAAATAGAGGAGATCGTCCCATAGTACACAGGAAGAGCAGCCAGGTGACCATAAAATGGAACCAAGTATCCAAAAGGTGAGTATGGAAATAAAATGGAGGACCTGGGACTGGTGGGAAACCCAGAGAGCTGGAAGACGGAGCAGCCCTGCCAAAGAAGCTCAGATCTCACCAGTGTCCCTTGCTAAGAGCTGTTGCTGGGGACAGCAAAGACTAAGGAGAAAGGGCCATCCTTCACCCAAGGCCAGAAGGTCGCAGAGCAAGCAGCCGCAGGGCTATCTCGAAGGCAGTCGTGCTCAAACACATGGAAGGAGGCCCAATTTCTCTTTCTTATTTGCCAGCGAACAGTTTTCTGTTCCCACTATTCTGCTGCATGATGATTAATGGAATAGGCTTTTACTGCAGCCGTTTCCAACTACTTCAGCACACCCATTCAGACTGCTGGAGGGAAAGAACAAAATCAAACTCTTCAAAATTGCTAGCTGTACAGAAATAAACATATAGAGGGGGGGCTATACCACTTCAGGTCTAACATTCATGCTTCTAATAGTTCCAGGCCTGTCATTTCCTTAATAATCTCCAATTTTCAAGTGGGTATATTTTGAATGCAAAAATTCTCTCCACCTCTATTCGGATATGCAAGTTTGTGCATCAGCCCGAGGACAATTTATCAGAACAAAAACAAAACAAAACAGACCAAGAGACCTTCAAAACAAGCAGCAGATCCAGATGATTTATATTATAAAGCCAAGAATACCAAAAAAGACCCCTGGCTAGTTTGCATGTTTTGTGTTTTGTACAGTTGTGAATTTAAAAAAAAATAACCAGAACTTCAATAAAAGCAAGGAGTTATCAATGAGGATATGACTCAAAAGAATTCTCTTTTAGGAGTCCTGGTAGAAGAATTCTGGCAAAAATGCACATAACTATTTATGAAAACAAGGAAGAAAATGTATGAAGATTCGCTTTAAAAATATGGTATCCCATTCAGCCTTCCTTCACAAAAACTCTGTATCACCTCGAGTATCAGAACCTGTATCCTCTTCAACATACAGGTATCTGCTTCATTTTCACAATCCTTTGCTAATCTGGAGGGGGAAAAATCTGGTTAAAATAAAGATCCACATATTATTAAACAGAGTTAAAAACAGAACTTAGTAAAGGACTAGGTAGAGAGATAAGCAGTTCCCATTCTTAACACCTTTCTGTGCCTCCATGTTCCACCCACGCAGTCAGACTTTCAGAGTTCAGGGTGAAATTTCCTCCCCAGGTCACCGGATGGGGCCTTTAACTGAAGGAGTCTTTAGAAGCCGCGTGGCCCGTGGGACTGCACACACAGCAACACCTCAGCAGAAACCAAGTACAGAGCTCGTCCATCTCGACTGCCTCGCTCTTGGGATTTAATGTTAAACTTCAAAGTGGGTAGTGGCTGGGGAGATGCTCATTTTTACCGGCTGCTCAGCAAAACAGCAAGCAGACGAACACCATGGACACAGCAGCATGGTGAATTCTGATTTCCTCTGCCCTGAGAGCAGAAAGGGCAACACGAATGCCACGTGTCCTACATCTAATCCTCCAAGTGACCAGGACAGGATCACATATTCCATCACCCATCAACAAACTAGCAACGCCTTCCAGCTGAACACAAAATACAATCTAATCTCCGAGAAGAGCTGAGGGTAAACAACATTAGCTACTTTCAATCATTTCACTCTGGAATACCAAGGTGGGGCTGTACTGAAGAAACAATACCGAAGCTGTACTTCATCTCCAACTGGTCCAACTTAAAAAGTACTCACATGTTAAAAATGAAAATAAAATCCTGGTCTCTGACTACTAAAGATCCATGGTCTAGATATTTTAACTAATACAGATGGTAAGGTGAGGGACAAAAGGGAGGTACAAATGGCTTGGATTATTCGATCCTAAACAAGGACCTTGTTATTGTCTACCAACCTGTTAAACATCACGGCTTTGGTTGAGTTCTACGACAAGTGACTGTTTTTTTTTCACACTCAAAGTGTTCCATCAATTCCAAAGCATGAGAATTTGATGTTGCCATGGCTGAAGGTTACATTTCCCTCTGTTTGGTGGTGCTGGGGTGGGGTGGGGGGAGGACAATTTCTTTTTTGTGTTGAAAGTTTTGCCTTCTACTAGGACGGCATGACAAATACAGCATTGTAAATGATGGGGACTCTGAAAGCCAGACCACAGCTGACTAGGAGCAGCAAATC
Source organism: Mustela putorius furo (assembly GCF_011764305.1). Taxonomy (NCBI): domain Eukaryota; kingdom Metazoa; phylum Chordata; class Mammalia; order Carnivora; family Mustelidae; genus Mustela; species Mustela putorius. The sequence goes on from NW_025421998.1 coordinate 38,935,218, forward strand.
TCTGGCCCGGAGAGGGAAGGTGACAACCACCAGCGCCTGGGAATAGTAGTTTCCACAGCTCTACTCTCTAGGACTCAGAACCTGAATAACCATGATGTCCACTTTATACTGAAAAGACTAGACCATATCTGTACAACATGCTGACCAGAAGCCAAAATACTGGGTCAGTCTCACTTCGCAAAAAGAACCGAAACTGTTCAGTTGCATTATCAGCATGAATATGCTTTGTCATCCAAACCTCAGATCCTTGCCAATGTGTGGGTGTCCAGTCTAGGGCACGAGACACAGCTCTGACTCCCAGGTGCTACTCCCAGCTCCATCAGCTATGACTCACCCTCTTCTGACAAAAGGGGGACCTGAATAAAGTTACAGTAAACACGCACACCTTCGTGTTCAGGGCTCGCCGTTGGGTCAGGAAACTTCACTCCTAAATTCCATTTGAGGAGAAGACACTCAGAGACAGTTTTAGCTTCATTCCCTCCCAAGTCGGCAATCCTGTTTCTCGGGTAACTAAAGCAACCCAAATTTCAAAATCTAGCCTCTTCATGAATTCAGAGCATTGTTGTTTTCTTGATGACTCTTTTTCCTAGAGCAAGAAGAGGAAGGCCTTTGGAAACAGAAGTGTCCTGGCTTCACAAAACGTGGAAAAGAATTCCTTGGAAATGCCCATGTCCGTGGGCCCGTACTGTGGGACTCCTATAGCATCATCTGACCTCCAGACTGAGAAAGGGGGCAACAACCCAGCTGTGCACATGCGAACAGCAATTACAAGCAAAGCATTGCCCTGCAGCCCCTGGGAAAACAGCCTCCTCCGTGTTCCCCATTCAGTACCCATCACCATCCTTCCACGTGCCTGAACCTAAAACTCCTCTTGAAAAATCTGTGAACTGGGAGTTTTACCATGTCCTTAACTATCTCCATCCTATTAAATCCCAAGGCTGGCCAGGCGTATCCCTTCTCTTGAGTCCAGTCCTTTGGCTCATCAGCATTACCATCCAACCCAGGCCACTGCTGCTTCTCTCTTGCATTAGAAAGTGACCAACCGGGCGCCTGGGTGGCTCAGTGGGTTAAGCCTCTGCCTTCGGCTCAGATCATGATCTTGGAGTCCTGGGATCAAGTCCTGCATCTGGCTCTCTGCTCCGCAGGGAGCCTGCTTCCTCCTCCTCCTCCTCTCTCTCTCTCTCTCTGCCTACTTGTGATCTCTGTCAAATAAATAAATAAAATCTTAAAAAAAAAAAGAAGAAAGTGACCAACCAGTCTTCTCTGTCCTCAGTGGAAGGGCCCTATCCAGACCTGCTGAATCAGACTCCTGAGAGGCAGACAGTCCCAGGACTCTGTCTTTTAAAATAATCACTTCAGAAAAATTTTACCCAAACTCTGAAAAACGTTGATAGAGACTTAGGAAAATTAAAATTAGCTTCGGTTCCATGTATCTCACCTTGAACAATTCCAGAAAACTAAGCCTCTGTGTGATTGTCTTTCATACAGAAACAAGAGCAAATGCTTAATGTCTAAGATCATCACAAGGACAAATACAAGTAAAAGCACTTTCTAAGCTGGAAAATGCTATGTGAGAGGTAACCAGTAACAACAGATTTCTAGTTAACGCACATATTACATTTGGTAGCCACCCTAGGCTTCTCTATTCTGAATCTGGAGCAACTAGAATCTCCTAATGTGTAGATTATTTTAAAATTATAATAATTATATATGAAATATATACCCATGATTATAAAAGATCATCAAAAAGTACCTGAAAATGACAGGGATGCCTGCCGGGGGTTGGAGGGGGTAGGGGCTCAGTCGGTTGAGCGCCTGGTTTTGGCTCAGGTCATGATCTCAGGGTAGTGGGACTGAGCCCCACACAGGGCTCTGTGTTCAGTGCAGAGTCTGCTGGAGATTCTCTCTCCTTCTCCCTCTGCCCCTCCCACTCGTGCTCTCTCTCTAAAATAAATAAATCTTAAAAAAAAAAAAAGTAACTGAAAATGACAGAAACACACACCCCCTACTAAGGGCCTCTTTTTCTTATCATATTGGGCAATTAATCGGTGGGGGTCAGGAATGATCAAATGTCTAGCAAGGCATGACTGTGCACCATTCAGAAGCACAGCCCCTTCTACAAACCGAAACTAATTTTTCATAGCCTTGGCCCTGGAGAAAATGTAATAAAATGGAAACAACATACTATTTTTGAATCACAGGTCTGTGATCTTACAGAAGAAGCTAAACTCTAGAATAGTTTCTGTGTACTCCTTAGGGAACCCAATGAAAAGCCAGTATCACTTTCCTCAGAATATTACCTGTAAATGCAAACTTTTACCTAAAGTCCATTTATTCTTTCCCATACAATAGGGGGTAATGATAACTACCTCTCATGGTACTGGGATGTCATTATCAGAAACAGAGTATTTAAAAGCTCTTTGTAAATTATAAAGACAGTTACTATTATTACTTCTATTTTCAAGAGTGAATCTTAGCACCAAAAGAATAATTTGGCAAAAAAGTTTAAAAGGCCTCTCACTCTGTACCCACATTTGCCTATGATGTTCACCCAATAACAAGCTAGAAATGGATCTTCCAAAGAACGTAACAAAATGCCCCAATAAGCACATGAAAAGATGCTTGGCATCATTAGTCATTGGAGAAATGCAAATCAAAATCACAAATGAGATACTGCCAAGAGACCTAAAGTGAAAGGCCTGTTTCTCAACTATAAATCGGGGAGGTTAACTAGCCGTACTTATGCTACTATTTGGTCCTTCAAGTTTATACTTTGGATGCTCCCCTAAGCACACCTGAGTGTTGGTTTCAGCTTTATAGCTGCCATAAGGGCCTATGCTGCAAACTCCTGAGGGCTTCTGCTGTAAGAGAGCAGCCTTGTAGGGTGTACCCACTTGCTTACAGCTGTTTCTTCTGAGCCCGTCAGATGGATAAACACAGAAATGACCCCTAGACTTGTGCACTGTAAGTATCTAAAAAGTTGTTATCTCTGTACCTCTTGGCGCTTTGCACAAGGCCTCTGCACAAACCCTGCATGTTCAGCAAACATTTGCTCAACTGGGTGGTTTGTCACAAGCAAGTCATAACCAAAGCCACAAGAAATAACTCCAAACAGGGAAGAGAGTTTACATTAATACCATTTATGAAAAAGAGTTCCATCGGGTATAGATACCGTTTTCTAAAAAATTCTGTGTATTAAAATCCATTTTTCAACTAGAAACCATAAAACTGGAACAGAGGGATGTGGAAATATTCATAATATTTTAACATGCATACCTCCATAACAAACTACTCCCATTCACACAGATGCATCACAGCCAGCAGACAAAACACAGCCCTAGTAAATTCAACAGCGTCAGTGATGAAGTAAGAGGACTTCCACTCACTTCTGAAATCCTTCTCCACCAACTAGGAACACGACTCTGGGAAGGAGTCTTTGTACCCCTGGCTCTTGCTTCAACACTATCATTTACAGGGAAAGTATAAGTCAGGCAGGTTCGACTCAAAGAATATCAAGTTGATTCACCACTTTATGAAGTTAAAAACCAAAGTACACAAAACGACACACAGCGTGGCATTTGAGCAGCGCCTGTGACCAGCCCCACCCTGGCCAGAGGGCAGCTTGGCCAGACAGTACACAATGGGACATGTGAGCAGAGTCCTCACAGCCCAGTGTTGGCTTATAACCAACTCACCCTTGTTCAGATAAAGTGAAACATTCATTAAGGGAAGGAAACAGAAATCTGACCTCGCCAAGACCAGTTCTGCTCACCAGTCACAAGCCCATGTAGGTCTATCAGCACAGGTAACCCACAAACGTCAGACCTGAGTTGGCTGGAACCAACCTGACCTCCCTTCTAGGACGTCTGTGGGATTCAGCAGGGTTTTCTCTACATAGCACTAAGGCTCCCTGAAAACACACACACTTCTCAGCTGTCCCTGGGGCTGCTCCTCTTCCTTGTCAGGTGATAGGTAGCAACAAGCCCCGGGGCAGGCCTTTCCAGGCTCCAGCATCTGCCTTCACAACCTTGGCACCTGCCTGGGAGCTGCTGTCTACTTCGGAGCCTCGCCCTAAAACAGAACGGCGGGTGTGTGCTTGACAAAGCAAGAGCCCAAAATATAGGAAATTAAGCTTTCTTGTATTTTTAAGAAGTTCCTGCCTACAAAAAAGAGCCCAAAGGAAGCAAACAAAGCATTTGGAGTAGGGGTTTGAAGCTAAACCTGCATTCAGAAAAGAGTTCACAGGAAGCCAACAAAACATTTAAACGGCGGGGAAGGGGAGAGTAACCCAATGACAGACATCAAAACCAGCATTTCCCTGACATTCATAGAGATTCTATCATGATACATCCATTAATTCCTTTAGATCTGGACCTGGAGCACAGCACAAAAACAAGGCCCTCGCTGAGATAATTATCCACCATAACCACGTTAATCTAGTCTATGTTCAGCACTTGCACTCTGGCTACAAAGTCAAAAATCATCCCATGCAGGACACTAGGGGCTGTTTTTCCATTTAACATTATAAAAAGGAGTCAAATATAAGTGAATGCCCTGTAAGTTGCAGCTGGAAACAATCGGTAATCCCTGAGTCATCTAAGCTTTGACTCTGGCTTCTCCGTATCTTGAAGAAGGCCTAGAAGCCGCCGTGAGTGGCTTACAGCCGACTCAATTCAGCATAATTGATACCTGCTTAAAAGGGAAACGTGATCATCCTTACTACTGCTAACATCCCATTAAGGCTAAAAGTTAATTAGGCTGTGTTCCATAAAGTCAATTTGAGGCATTTGTCTCAATAGCATTATTGTAATTATTCCTCATCAAAACGAATACCACCTCCTACTGCGCACCAATGTCTTGTGTAAACAACAGCAAAAATCCATAACTCACATTCCATTCCCCACCTGAGTTATTTAAGTAGGTTTGTGTTTACACAGAACGGAAAAGGGGGATTCATAGACCTGAACACTTTAAAAAAATATATAAAGGTATGTTTAAAACATCTTGCTTTAAGTTCCCAAAGGCCTGGCACATAAAAGCAAACTAAATAAATAGCATGGCAAATTATACGTATCATAACAAAACCACCAGAAGTCAAAAAGAGAAGTCCTATTAAAGTCAACCTATTACATATGCTGGTGCCTGAGAACAGATCCCGCAAAACGCTGACTGAAAGAGCACACATGGCGGCCTGCGTGTGCGCTCTTGAGCCCTCCACATCCACCCCGACACTCCAGCTTCCAACCACTCCTCAGAGGGCTCTGGCAAAGTGCTGAGCACAGGAAATAAACAGAGGCATCAGGAAACAGCTCCCCCCACCCCCGAAGACATTTCTAGTGACAAAGGAAAGAAGGTAATTTCCCTGGCAAATTTTTCCTCAAGACCAAGAATTTAAACACAGCAAAGTAATGGCCTTAAGTGAGTCTTTTAAAATTATATTTAATAAAACATAAATAAAATTTAATCGTTAGAGAAACAAAACAAATGCATCGAAGTCCAAAAGAAAGAGTGGTTTATCATAGAGCCTACATACCATACAGATATTGACCTCTAGTAACTGTTAATACTGGAATTAAAACATTTTAAAAATTGTGCTTCAGGAGGAAAACTAAACCGCAATCATATTTTGTTATTACTCGCCCACGGACCTCATCAGTGGCAAAATGGTGAGACCATAATGGGGCAAGGGTGGTGATGAGAGAAAGGCAAGAGGGACGAGGCCAAGGAAGGTGAACCCCAGAAATGTAAACCACCCCGAGTTTAACCCTGGGTATGGACAGCAGGTGCTCTCTGAACAGCGCTTCTCACACTTAGCTGCACATTAGAAGCACCTGGGAAGCTTTCACTATCCCAATGCCCAGGTTCTCATTGCCCCCCTGCCCAGTCAAATCTAGTCTCTAGAGGTGGGGGACCCAGATACCAGTTGTTTTTTAAAGCTCCCCCGGTGATTTCAATCTATAGTCAAGTTGCAGACCCAGTGCCTTTGTCTATAAAAGGCCTCAAGTGAAATAATTCTATAGTTAGAGGCTGATGATGACGTGTCTGTCATCCCTCAAAGGAAAATAAAATATCGGCGAACAGCGGAACTAGTCGTAAGTCAAGAATTCAAGTTCCAATCCTGCCCCCTCCCCGACTTATATGACTTTTCAGCAAATCACTTGATTTCCTTGGGCCTCAATGCATATTCCTTTCCACAAGAAGGGATTCTACACAGTCTGTAAGAACCCATTTAGTGATATTTTGTTTACATACTAATAAAGAAATACTTTCAAATAGGATGGTTTGGCCAGGTTAGTGATTTTGAGGTAAATCAGGATCCCAGTTTTACTTATTTACACTTTAAGAGCTGGACCCACCAGTAAAAACTGAGTGAATTCTGCATATGTCAGGTGTCTTTTTCTTTCTTTTCCAAAATGTAGTTGCACAAATTCTGAATCCCAGTTAAATGGAATATGTTGGTGAATTGTAGTCTGTCCAAAAACTTGCTTAACATCCTCTGAAAAGAGAAAAGAAAGACTGATTAAAACAAATCAGATTTATCCTTATATAGTAAGTTATTAAAAGGATATTGTTATTTTCCTCTTACAAAAATAATTCAATTTTAAAACAACACAGGTTATAAAACCGTAGCAAAAATAAAAGTTGGAATCTTCATGAATTAGTGAAGAACCCAAAATTAAAAGTCCCACTAATAAAGAGGAAAAAAAAAATCAAGAAGTCACACAAACATATACACTCATGTGTGCGTGTGTCCGCTCATGCACCTAGAAGGAAGTGGGAAACCAAACCAAAATAATAATTTAAACCTAGTATCATCATCTCACATATTTTGTTTCAACAAATATTATTTTCTAAACACAGGGGACATAATTCAACTGTTAGTGGCAGGAAACACATATACACATATAGAAACACATACAGCACTATACAAGTCTTCAATATAGTCCTTTTTCAAGTCATTAAAAAGTTCTTGATGATTTAATAATATTGGTTCTCCCAATCCATGAGCATGGAATATTCTTCCATTTGTTTGTGTTGTCTTCAAGTGACATAAGTCAGAGAGAGAAAGACAAATAACCATGGGACTTCACTCATATGTGGAATTTAAGGAACACATGATGGTGACTACATTTATCATGGTAAGCACTGAATATACAGAGAATTGCTAAGTCATTATGTTGTACTCCTGAAACTAATACAACACTGTATGCTAAATACACTTCCATTTTTTAAAATTATTGAGGATTTAGAAATCAGTTAGATGGATCTTGAAGCACATATTCAACAGTGCTGACTCTATCTGAGCTTTAAGAAGTTCCACTGGTCATGAGAGAAAGGCACCTGAAGACAAAGGTGATGGGGAGTAGAGTCCAAAGCCCAATTCTTCAACTCGGCACTGCACGTGCCCACAGAATCCCGTTTCAGATGGGCACCAAATGTACTTGTACTGATCCTTTACCTCATTTGGGCCTCTATCACAAATCGTCTGAAAACTGACAAAGAAAACAAGAACAGGGAAAACCTGATTTTTCTAAAGCTTCACATTTCTCTTTACAAGTCTCTCTCTCCCAACAAAAATGTGTGTGTGGAAGGCAGAGGGACACATATTATTATATTAATGAGGTTCTGTCCTGGCCTTCACTTCCTTAAATATATCTACCAAACCTGCTCACTTTTATGACCAAGCTATGCCTGATAACTTCGGGATTTTTCCCCCCCTTTGCACCTATTTTAAAAAAGAAAAAAGAAGATAATCCTTTAGGTTTCTGAAAGGAGCCAAAAACTTTGGCACAGGTTTCCACTGTTCCCCCAAATCTCCTACTTCTAGCGCATTATAACCCCAAGTTTTTATTCCATGCTTTTAACATTTCCAGGATTTTTTTTTTTTTTTTAAGTTTGGCTATGAAGAAACAGCAGTGCTGCCATCAGCAGAAGGATGGGTGTTTACCTACACAGAGAAGGCAGTAAAAATCAGAACTACACTGGGCATAAATTTTATAAAAGGTTACAGAAAATCTCAGGCTGGCCCTAATGAGGACAGTAACACTAGAAGTTTTAAAGTACGACCCTTAATTTCTCTGACTTTATTCTGCCTTCCCACTTTTAGGAAAAACAGAGAGGACATAAGGAAAAAGGAAGTGAAACAAGAACTGGTGTTTAAAAGAAAAAAAAAAAGAAAGACAGACCCCCCCTCCCACCCAAGAGAGTGGGGGTAATGGTCATCCTTGATGAAATAAATTAAGCAGGAAAAACAAGTTTCTTTACAGCTCTAAACATCCGAGAAGAAATTCCTAACCCGGAATTCCAGTGACTAACCTTTCTCAGACACTGCTCGTGTGCCAGGGACTGTTCTAATGGTGCTACGCACAAGTTGTACAAGAGACAGTGCCCCCAGAAAATCCGTGGCTCCTTTCCATTCTCCATTTCCACACCTCTGCATGAAGCAGGCCCCACAGAGGTTCCGGGAAGGCTCCCACCATCTTCTAACCTAGACCAATAAAGTATCTAGTGGGAGATGATGTTCAAATGACAAAGATGGGACCAAAAGAAAAAACACAATTTTTTACACTATAAGTAAACATTTCATAGCATAATAAAATGCAAGCAAGAACAGTGTCCTAGCCACTTTTCTGCCAAGCATGCTTGTGGAGTAAAGTTTCATGCAATAATCCTGCATACCTATCAAAAATGACATCCTTCTTTTTCCAGACCTCTCTCTCCTTCACTGTCCCATAGAAAGTAACAGACCGTAGTAGCCAAATGCTGGTATCTAAAGCTATGGCACTTATTACTCATTTTAATATATTTGCGGTCTAAAACTGGAAAAATACGTGCATAAATTTAAGTCATTCAAAAATTAGTAAATAAATTTAAAATATGCCTCACCATAACCTAATTAGTTTTTCTATAATTAAAGTAACATTTACTGCCTGGTAGAGGCAGTAATTGAATTCAAAACATGAACTTTGAACCCTTAAGTCGAGCACCTTCTGCCACTATTCCACAGAGCTGCTCTCTCCTATGAAGCCTGCCTGGAGTACTGACATCCAGTCACTCTAAAGCGCAGAGCTATATGTGATCCCGAAGACATAACACCATGTACTGTCAATCCTACAGACCTGTACCATTGGTAATAATCAGTTTTCAAGATATATTTATAAAATATGTATATATAAGCAGATATGTGTTGTGAGTGCATGTATTTATTGTGTATCTTTTCTTTCCACCTAGATGATCAGCACCTCCAGAGCAAAGGGCCTTCTGTTCACATCTGATTCTCCCACCATGGCTGGTTTAGTAGGTTTAGAGCAACTACCTACTAAATAGAATTTAAATGAGTCAGTAAATGTTGACAAATAGAGCAACAGGTTAAAGACAGTGGCATTAACCCTTTGAGGCACTATAGATCCCACTTACTGAGAAGCTATTTCAACAATCATTTCCCAGGGGCGCCTGGCTGGCTCAGTTGGTTAAGCAACTGCCTTCGGCTCAGGTCATGATCCTGGGAGTCCCGGGATCGAGTCCCGCATCGGGCACCCTGCTTGGCAAGGAGTCGTCTTTTCCCTCTGACCTCCTCCCACTCATGCTCTCTTTCTCTCTCATTCTCCCTCTCTCAAATAAATAAAATCTTTAAAAGAAACACAACACACACACAATCATTTCCTAAGATTTCAGGGAGGTACATATTATGAATCATCAGTCCTGCTTAGTAAAGTCTTCAGTTCCACTCCTAGACTGACTTCTATCTATCAGGAGGGTTGAGGGTCTGCATTTTAACCAGAATAGCTAGTGTTTCTGATACAAGGGTCGGTCTACGGTCTAAGATCTCATTTTTGAAAAAACTGCCCCCAAAAGTTATGGAAAAGTTGGATTCACTCTTTCCTAATTTTTAACTTCTCACTGAGAGACAAACATATGACAGGATGGAGGTAGGAAAGAGTCTCCAGTCCAGCGAATGTAATCCAGTAACATGTAGACACAGGCCACTTACAGACACAACAGGACTCACAGGGCTGCCACACTGTGCAACCCAGTGGATGACCTCCTCTTCACGTCCCATGCGTCTGATGCTCCCAGGAGCTGGACGGGCTCCACTGGACATGACCCTGAGAATGTGGTCCCTCTACTAGCTCTCAGCTGCCCTGACAATCTGGCTATGGTAAGAACACCAGGGCTCAGCTAGCTAACTGACAGCTCGGAAGCAGCACAGCCACTGTGCACAGTATACTCGCCATGTGGGAAGCCGGACAGTGGGAGAAGGCGTGCTGCTGTATCCAAGTCTAATCCATAAGAAACAACTAAACAGCAGACCCTCACAGTACCACAGGAAGTGTTCACCTGCAGGAGTTCCTCGTGGCAAGGAAACAGAAGCCATCAGGAGGGGGGCCCTTTTAGAAGAGAAAAAGGCTTCTTGGAGAAGACAAAACATGATCGGGATCCTGAAGACTGCCAAGGACTTATCCAGATAAATCTGTGAGGGAGTTTTTCAGTGGAGAGCAACAGCATGGAAAAGGGTTCATTTCCTCTGAAGTGAACTAAGGGTCCAATCAGAGTGCTTTGGACCAAAGCCACCCAGGGTCACAGAGACATGACAGATCCTGCTCCAGGCAGTTATAGACGCTGGCCTCACTTGCCAGACCAAATATTATTTTTAAACCCCAAGGACTTGATGCCACACTTATGGTGAAGAAAAGGTTGCTGTGGAAGAAGAACTGTTCATGGGACTCTGCAGAGAAAAAGACCCAGGGGCTTTTTTTTTAAAAAAAAACCATTTGGTACAATTTCTACAAAATTCATTTTACACTTTCCTAATTCACCTAATAGAGGTTTATGTATTCAAATATCTTAAGACTGCCAGGCCATTGTAACTGGAGAGACCAGATGACTGTGCAAGAGGGGAGCAGGATTCTTCCTAAAAAGAAACTACCAATATTTCTACTCGTTTTCATCACTAATCAACTCTTTTAAAGAAGTAAAATATCAAGTTTTGCCACTCTGGAAAACTCACACATTTTGTACAAAAGTACTGAACAGGTTCCCAAGTCAATGATTACTTCATCCTGTTCTTTAAGTCATTCTGGGGCCTTTGTCTTCTGAAATGCTTTGTCTCTATAACTTTCCTTTCACTTCATGAACACAAACATCCGTGAGCCAAGAGTCACAATGGGTCCTGGAATTCCCCCCTTCACTTTGGAAGGCAGTGTAATATCACCTCAGGTTAATATTCTTTTCTCCTTTCAGCAGGTACAAAGAGCTTTCTCTTCTAACATTGGATTGTTGGAGATCTGACTGCCTAGTAAGGCAACAAAAAGGTAAAGAGTACCCTTCCTATTTTATAGTTAGAAAATCAGAAACTAAAAACCAAAGCAATTTCCAATTTCTGCTCTGGACTCTGGATCCCACTGGAAATTCCATGAGCTTTACCATAAAAGTCTCCAGGAATCAACCTGAAGGCCACCCTATCACTAAACCTTTCCACTCTCTGACCTTTCCAAACCTAACTTGTATTCCTGGATGGGAAAGAGGAAACCCCAAATGTTCTGAAACCCAAATGTTCTAGGCTTTTTGGTTACGTATTTGGTTCACTGAGCTACATATGTAATGATAATTCATACTTCATCCGTTGATAGCTTTCAAATAAGCACCAGAGGACAGATTTATCACTAACTTAAAAAGAATGAGAAGAAGGTCTATCCTGGTCTAAAACACAAGGACTTAAAACTGTAACCCCAGGTAGAGGTCAAATAGGCCAAGAAGCAAAACTGAATTACCAATGAAATAGGAATGAGGCACCACATTATGTGTTTTAGGTATTTAAAGTCATACTTTTCTTAGCGCAGCCACTACTCTTGAAAGTAAAAACAAATTAGAATGCTTATCTCTTAAAGTATAATCACTGTTATTTCAGTCTGTGCCAAACAATGTTTGGAAGGCATACAGTTCCCATAATATCACCAAATAATGGTGGTATTATTTAAAGCAAGACTTACCAAATAAGCTCAAGGATCCTTTGAGTTTATCTGTGAGACTTTGCTTTCCCCATAAATGTTTCCAGCCTAAATGTCCACCGTACTTTTTTTAAAGATTACAAAAAGACAATTATTGGCAATTGTTTGTGGCAACTGTTTCTTTCCTAAACATAACCTCAAAAAGTCAAGTAATTTCTCCGAAGTTAATAAATTTCTCAGGCTACAGAGTATGTATGTTATAGCAGAAAAAGTTGTAAATTTTTAAAACTGGGTCATGGACAACATCATGTTGTCTGTAGAAAGTCCTAAGGACTCCACTAAAAAACTCTTAGAACTTAAAAATGAATCCAGCAAGGCTAAAGGATATAAAAATCAATATACAAAAATCAACTGTGTTTCTAGACACCAAAAGTAATCAACCAAAAAATGAAATTAAGAAAATAACTCCATTTATAATAGCCTCAAAAAGAAAAAATATACTTAAGGATAAATTGAACAAGACACGCAAAACTCATACTCCAAAAACTACAAAACACTGTTGACAGAAATTAAAGACTTAAATAAATGGGAAAATATTCCATGTTCATAGACTGGAAGACTTAATTTGTTAAGGTAGCAGTATTACCCCAAAGTGATCTACAGATTCAGTAGATCCATTATCAAAAGTCTAGCTGGCTTCTTTGCAGAAATAGACCAGTTGACCCTAAAATTCATTTGGAGATTTAAGAGACCTAGAAGAGCCAAAGCAATCTTGAAAAAGAACAAAGTTGTAATTTAAATTTACTACAAAAATACAGTAATCAATACTGCATGGTACTGATATAAGACCGACAGAAAAGAACTAAGAGTCAAGAAATTAAACGTGTTTTTGGTCACTTGCTTTCAATAAGAATGACAAGACAATTAAACATGGAAAGATTAGTCTTTTTAACAAAAAAATAAAATAAAATAAAATAAGAAGTAGTTAGAACCCTACCTCACGGTATATACAAAAACTCACTCAAAATAGAGCAAAGAACCAAGTATAAGAGCTAAAACTGTGAAGCTCTTACTGGAAAACACAGGCATAAATTTCTCTGACTCAAGATTAACAATGATCTTTATTATGACACATGCGACACATGAAAATAATAAATTGGATTTCATCAAAATTTCAAACTTTTGTTCTCTAAAGGAAACGATCAGCAAAGTGAAAAGACAAATTACAAAATGGCAGGAAAATTCTGCAACTCATGTACCTGATAAAGAACTTTGGAACATATAAAGAACCCTTGTAACTCAATAATAAAAGGACAAATAACCCAGCTTTAAAAATGGCAAAAGATTTTGAGTAGGTATTTCTCCGAAAAAGACATACAATGGCCAATAAACACATACGAGGTGCTCGACATCATCAGCCATCAAGGAAATGCAAACCAAAACCGCAATGAGATAACCACTTCATCCCCACTAAAATAACAAGTACTGATGAGGGTATGAAGCCAAAACCCTCATACCCAGTTGGTGGGGATGTAAAACCATGTAGTCGCTTTGGAAAATCGCATAGTTCCCAAATACCCCAACAATTCCACCCCTATGTATATATCCAAGAGAAGTGAAAACATATGTTCACACAAAAACTTGTGCACAAATGTTCATGGTAGCATTATTCATAACAGGCAAAGAGTGAGGAATGCTAAGGTATGGGGTGATAAACATGTCCTCGGGGTAACAAAAATGTTCTAAAATTGACTGTGGCAATGGCTGCACAAATTTATGAATATACTAGAAACCACTGAATTATATATGCTTTAAGTGGGTAAATTTTATCTCAATAAACTGTTGTTTAAAAAACTTAGGACTGTCAGATATGCCTCTTACTAATGAGGGACATTAAGCAAATTACTAACTCTGACTCAATTTTCTCTGTAAAATGGGAATAAAATATCTACCTCAGAGTGCTGTGTGGAGCTAAGTATGCCTAGCACAGGTTCTAAACATAGTAGGTGACCATCAAAATGGTAAAACTCCAAAATCTGAAGTCTTAATTATAATGAAAACTGTCATCTGGGAATCAAATATTTACAAATGATACCTAAAAAATCAGGCACAGTGTGATTTGGAAATATCATAGTTTATACATTTCTCAAAAAGCAATAATTTTCCTCAAATACTTAAAATCCATCCTTCTCTTAGCTCATATATTAAATTTTTGAAAGAAAAGTAATCAAAAATTTAGTAATTTTCTATTATGTTTCTGAAAGTACAAAATTAAGAAAGATTAAGAGCCTCCACTCTTTACTTTTAAATCTTTCAGATAACTAGAAATATTTAATTGGCAAATTACTTGCACATGCCATTAAGTGGTTAGACTGAATTTGTTTTTTACAAATTCTATGGGCTCTTATTCCTTAACCTCCACCACACTATAATCTGAAATCATCAAGGTCTTCACTTATGCAAATTTTAACTTTCTATGTTTTTGTTTCCATACAGAATAACTAAATTAATGCACTTTAATTTCCAAAAGATTCACTTATTGAAGCTGCAAATCAACGAAAACGAGTTTCCCATTCAAATAAAAAAGGTTCATCAAGCTACATTATTTAAAACACTGAACCATCATCTCTCTCATGGATCCTAAAAAATTTCATTAATACAATAAACACAAAAAGGATGTTTATTAAACCTCAAAGTAATCCCTCTCGGAGGCAGAGGGAGACTTGCCGAACAACCTGCACTTCAGCTCGGAACGGCTTCATTGGGGTGCTTTCCTAACGTGCACTAAATACTCAAAGAAAGTTGTGCTTTCGCTCTAAGGGAAATAATATCCCACCCTGCTGATACAGTTAACAACAGCTCACACGGCCATCGTCTCTTAAGCAAAGAGCAGAAGACAAATTGTTGAACTGGTAAGTTAAATAACATAATGGAGCGAGTGGATGCAGACCCATCTCTACCTCCATGTGCTCCAGGATCAAGGCTGCCATTTCAAACCCTTTTGACAAGTGCCTTTTTATATTAATCACAGTTAAGGGTCTGAAGAGGAAAGAAGTATTGTGGCTACAATTCACACTCGCTCAAAAAGTTCTAGGGGGAAAATGGGTGCCATTAAAAGAGAGTAAGTAAAGAGTAAGTACTTCACACATGCAGCCCCTCTCATTAAAACTGAGTTCCCTGTAAGCCCCTGAAACTTTTTATTATTATTATTCTCAACACACAGGTACAGCGGTGGTAAGTATCTTTCTAAGCACATACGCACTCTGCGCGCACACACGCAGGCAGGCTGGGCCCAAGAGGAGACTGAAGTCATATAAACGCGGTGCCAGAGAGCTAATGAGAGCTAATGTGCACCTCTTCCAATCCAGTACTTAGAAAGGGATGCAACTACTCTGCTGAGGTCATGGGCATCCGAGAAAAAGATCGTCCTTCTCATGGTGTAGAAGGCAAAGTTGTGGTTCTGGAAAAACCAGTCACTTTCCACCCCACTCTGGGCTTCTTTCCATAGCCATGAAAGAAAGCCATGAACTACAGCAGCCATTGTTCAACTGTGGTCAAAACTGACATTCCCTGGAGAGCTTGTTTAAAACAAATTCCCAAGCCCCACGCCCTAAGCTTTTGATTCTGCAGACTTGAGAGGGAGCCAGGAAGTCCACAGTGGTAATGAACACCTCCACACTATTACAACCAAAACCCATGGTCTGCCTTACTGGTAAGAATCCTTCCTATTCTAAAATCTGATGGAGCTATAAATCCTTGGGGTTACCACACTGCTTAACTCATCACAGTATAAACGCTGCTTCACAAAAATTAAAAAAAAAAAAAAAAAAAAAAAAAGTTAAAGCCTGGCAGATACCTAGCACTTGATATTCATCTTTTATCATATGCAATAAACAGTGAAAGGTCAACTGAGATGTTTTTGATACACATGCTAGACAAGGTGTTTTCAAACAGATAAACCAAACCATGAGCAGTATTTCATAGTATCAAAAGTAGGTGCCGTAAAACAATGTCTGGAGGCATAGAGGAGACTGTGGTCACTCTCCAGGTATGTGTTTGCTTTAATCATCTGTTGTACTAATTACCATTAACTTTCCTCACCACTAGAGAAGACCACAACCAAAAAATTCCAAGTCTTTGAAAATTTTAAGGGAGTACAGAATTCCTAATTCATTCTCTAAATGCAAGCATAATATCTGTATTGTCTAAAAAACCAATTTCCTCAGTCAGTTTCCTTAGACGGATGTGATCAAAAATGATTTTCTTGCAAAAGCATTAACATACATTTAACCCTACTGAAATGCTTCAAGAGCAGATGTACTACAAATGTACACCCACAGTGATCCCATATTAGTATAAAACTGTTTTATTTCAATTAAAATGTCTAACTATCCACCCCCAACACATACCTAAACTGTAATTTTCTCTGAGAACTTCCAATATGTTCTTGATTTTGTTTCCTTTATCAACCTATCAGAGCAAAAACTGCCTTGCAACTGTTGGAAGAAATCAGTCATTAGCAGCAAGATTACAGCAAATTTTCCAATTTGGAAAAACTGTATTTTTATCTCTCCCTCATACTGAAAGAATAATGGTATAATTTTACTATTTTTAAGTGAGCAGTACAGTTTAAAATAGTACAATTTTCCCAGTGCTCCAAGTTTTAGGATTTACTGCTGGCTTTCCGTTCTCCACACCTTCTACCCAATTCACAAGTCCTCTTCTCCCTCCACCTGACCCACACGTGCGTGCGCACACATCCACGTAAACAGGGGCAGAATCCCCCAGTCAGCCTCTCCACACTGACAGGCTCCTGAAGTACGTTAACCTTCAGGCAGTTGTTAACTAAGGAGTGGCTTCACAGGGTTATTGTGATTTACTCTCCAATTGACATTCTCCCACCTTCTCAACAGGCCTTTATCCCCCCTCCCTATTTTTAAAATGGAGTGATGAAGTAGCAAAAAGTACAATATTTTAGCCATTTGAGCATGGACGATTCTCAAATTATCCCACCAACTGGAAGTGCTCCCTGATACTACTATCTTTCAAAATTGAAGCCATTATGGTCAATTGTGCAAATCCGTATTTAGCTTTTCGTAAATAGTGGATTTTTGACCCAATGAACTGGAACAGCTTCTGAACAGTCTCTGGGATCTCAGGCAAGACACTCAGCACCGAGGCATGCCACAATTCTTATCAATGTGGAAGTTATTTACTTTCAAGACACACACTGTTCTTATCCAATATTCTCATTCTCTACTGGAATGTGTATAAGAAAATGGACTTGAGTCCCAAAATAATATAAACTAAATCTACTGTAGGGCAGTAAGTTTCTTTCAGCAAAATAACACTATTTTTGTGAAACACCAAAATCAGAACCTCCCCCAAATAATGCTCCTTTCAACCCTTAACCAATTTTTGCTCTTGCTTATCTCTGGAATATTTCATTTTCCAAGTGCCTTTATAAAGATAAAAATAAATGATCTTCCCAGCAAGTTTAAAAAATTATGGCTAAAGTTCTGTCCTCGTCGAATCCACTACATACATTCCTCTAGCCTTTTATATGTATTATAAATTTGGGAGCATACCTTCAAAACTTATTTCCATAATTTTAGCGCTCATAATTTTCTGCAACCTGAGTTAAAATGACTGAAGTGGACTGTTTCCGCGTATTTTGTCATGTCAGCTAGCCTGCCTGTTTCCCAGAGAGTGCCCACTCCACTTTCACAGCAGATGCTCCAGTACAAAATCTAATAGTGAACCAAGAAAGGGCCCCTCCAAACACCACCATCCATATCAAAGAATTAACTAGAGAAAGGCATCAGAGATCAATCACTTCATTAGTTCTGGAGTTTGTGTTTAGGTCTCAAAGACAAAAGAAAGGTCCTGTTGAAGTAAGTCTGACAAAGTTAAACTGATTTACTTTTCTGCAGGACTTTGCAGAGCTTTAATATAGTAAAAATTTTAGACTTTAAAAGTGACTGTCTGGTAGGAAAATCTTTTTTTTACATAACACTAACAGAAACAGGAAACACCACTACTTGAAGATACCCAAAACTCACAATATCATTCAACAGCGAAGATTAAAGGACAAGAGGCCACTGCAATTTCCAATAAAAGAGCAAGACTGGGCTAGTTTTTTTTTGGACTCCAGGTCAACTGATGAACCTGAAGCAGAAAGCCAGTCAAAGCTTCCCAAGCATGCCACTATTTCACAACCAAAGTCTTTAACAGCTAGAAAAGTCTTAAATAAGATGTCTATTCATTCAAACTGTCCCTCTACAAAAAGCACTTATCTTTTGGCAGATCACGACCTCTTTGAGATCTGCTAAAAGTAAATGCTCATTTAGACAGAACATTATTGACATTATTGACAACTGTGGCCATTCTTGGACTCCAACACTTACCCAGAACCCCAGAGACAAGAAGTCCTGGTCTTTCGAGAATTCCTGTCTTTAAAGTTCAATTAAAAACCGCAGATCCCTACACACATCACTGCCACAGAGACAATGAAACTGGGGGCTACTCTCACGTACTAAGAACGATAACTTTAAAATTGCGTCATAAAACAGTTCATGAAGTTTTGTTCACTGGAATGCAAAAGGTAAGTTAAAGAGAAAAACATGTATTAGCATTATGCAAGTAAGCAAAAATTTCAGATTTCAACCTAAGAAGTACTATGGTATAGTAACATACTCTTGAGTTTTCAGGGGGTCCACCTATGACGTTCACTGGACCAAAGTAAGATTCAGGCTGTCTACTACTATTGGGCTAGGCTGTTCCTGTGGCCTACTGCAGATACAACAACCAAAGAACCAGCAAAGGGCTGGAATCGGTCATGTGAAATTAGTATCATCAAGAGATGGGTCACTGGTGGGCACACTAAATACATCAGGATTAACAGTTTCTTTACCACCACCACCACCACCACCCCGCCCCGACAACACAAGCTCTTTCTTAAAATTCATAAGGAAAATGCTTTGCTTTCCTGGCATCCTCAAATAAGAAACATGGGAAAATGAAAGTGTTTGGGAAACTACCCTTCACAATGTGTCTACACCACACCTTTAAGCCCTGACCTTCACTTCCTCTGTTCACATGAGAGTGGTCATCTGCCTGCCTCACAGAGGTACTGGAAAGCCCACAAAATGACCATAGGCGTGTCTGCCTCTGGCTGTGCCCCACTCCAATTAATGCAAGAAAATCCATCTTTTCTAGGCATCATTTGGATCTGGTCCCTGTCCTCTGAAGAGCCTGCGGGCCTCCCAACTTCCTCTCTTATTAACTAAAAACTCCTGCCCAGGAACCTCCTCCATCATATTGTGCCCACAGCTCTCAAGGTGTTCATTTCAATCAAGGGCTTCCTTTAACATCCTCAGCCTGTACGAAGACCATTTTCCCACCCCCTATCACTCCATGAATCCCCCCTCCCCGACTTTAGAATTCTGTTCACATCAAAAGATAAAGCTTCCTTGGTGAGACAATATCAAATGCATTTCAACAAATTACCTGGACAACTGTGCCACCAAGGCAACTTTCTGTGTCTACTGAGAACTCTAATCCGGGTATGTTCTTCCTTACAATTACTTCCTGCTACAGCCGTACAAACTCCTAACTAAATGCAGTTGTTTACTTCTTCATGAAAGTTCTTTACTTCTTCATGAAAAATTATTAAATCCCTCCCATGTCTGATAAAGACTAAAATTATTCCAGATTAGTCAGCCCCTGAGGGCCGCCCCACAGAGCACAGTCACCCCCTGGAGGAGGCAGGAGCACACGGTAAACAGCAAACCCTTGGCGGTCATCAGGCTGCTACCCGGCCTGTACCACAGCAACCACAACTGTGGGCAAGTTACTTAACCTTCCCAAGGCCATTTCCTTTCAGTAAAATCAGAATTATATAGGTCAGACCTCCCAGATTGGGAGGATTAAGTAATAAATTACATAGAAAGCACTTAGCCCAGAGGCAAGTAGGTAATAAGTGATCGATAAAGATAAAAATGTTAGGTACTTGCCTTCTCTCAAGAGATTATATAAAACTGTCTTTGAAGCAGAACAAGCTCGGTACCTACTATCCGGTCCTTCTTCCTGCCCTTGGACCCCCCTACACCCTCACAGTTTAGTCATATAGGATTCATTCGCTGGCAGGTCCAGAGAGATTACAAGGCCAACCCAGACCTCCATGAGTCTGTTATAGCACCTCCCAAGTGACCTTCACCTCCAGACCCCCATAGCTCCAAGTTCCTGCCATTCACAGGCCATACAGCTCCTGGGTGTTCGCAGACACTCCTCTAGCACTGCTCGTAGGGCCTCTAACCCTCCTAGCACTTAGCTTACATTATAGTCTATCCTGACATCATATAATTTTTGTTTACTTTCTACCTAAAACGTAAGTTCCCTGGAGATTTTATAATCTTCAGTCTTACAATATAGTCAGATCTAAAAGATATCCCTATCTTTACTAATTCTTTTGCCCCTACCAATTAAATGGCTTTAAGCACTATTTGCTGATAACTACCAAATGTCTATCTCCCAAATTCCACACTCATATATACCTAAGTGCCTATTTGACAACCTCATTTACATATCTAAGAAGCATGAAACTAACACATCCAAAAGTGACCTCCTGTTTTCCTCCCACCCAAGCCTGTAGTCCTTCCCATCTTGGTTGGTGACTCCACTTTGTAACTGGCCAAAGTCTTTGAAATCACTGTTGCCTCCTCTCTCTTCCACAGCCCACATCCAATCCATCAGAGAACCCTGCTGATTTTCTCCTCAAAATACCCCTAAACTCACTCAGGTCCAAGTCACAGTGATCATTCATGTGGATTACTGCAATAGCTTTCTAACTGGTCCCTCTCTCTCTACTCTGTTCCTTCCATGATCTATTCTCAACACAGCAGCCAGAGTGATCCAGTTAAAACATAAATCAGATTATGTAATTCTGCTTTAAAAAAAAAAAAAAAATCCTGCAACAGTTCCTCCGTTCACTTACCATCAATGTCCAACACCTAATCTGATCTTTATAAAGGGTCTTACTTTATCAGCTTTGTTACTTCTCTGAGCTTCTTTCCTACTAGGCTCTCCCTGACTCTTTTAGTTCACACAGGTTCTCCTTGTGGTCCTCAACTGTGCCAAGTGCACTCCAGCCTTCAAACCTAGACAACAGCTCTTCCTTCTGTCTAGGACAATCTCTCTCCTTCTTCCACCTGTCCACAGGATCAATTCCCCTACCTCTTTCAAGTCTGTGCTCAAAAGTCACTTTCTCAATAAAGCCAACCAAACCATACTGTGCACAGAGGAGTACACTCTTTGTTTCATAGCTCACTGTAATCACCCCAATATTACCAGACCTTACCCATTCTATTAATCCTTTAATGCCTAGCATTAAAATTATCAACTTGTAGATGTTCCTGTTACTAGTCTGCTGAACAGGTTGGAAAACTATGTTCCACTGACCCACCAACTCTTTCTGTACGTAAACGTTTACTGGAAGACCACCAAACCCATTTGTTTACATACTGTCCATGGGAACAGCAAAGTTGACTAGTTATCAGAGACCCTAAGGCCCATGAAGTTCAAAATATTTACTATCTGGTCCTTCATAGAAAAAATGTGCTGCTCCTGATCTAGCAGTGAAGTAATGCTTTAAAAAAGAAGGAAAAAAAAAAGGAAAATCATGTTGATACTCAAAAAACATAATTTTAAAAAGATAAGGTCTTAGGCCTTAAATATCATAAACTGAAGTTCTTATAAACAACTCCTCAAATAATGGTGTAGAAATATGTAATTAGTATAATATCACTTTATTCATTCTTTCTTTCCTTTGGTTAAATAACTAGACCATCAACAAATATTTCCTCTTTTTCCTTCCTTGCTTGCTTTCCACCATGAGTTACTCTTCTGTATGTCCTTCTTGCCCACTATGTTAATGTGATAGTTAAGTATCAATGATGTTCAAGTTCACAGAATTCTGAAGTTTCTTTCCATTTATTATATTCAATGTGTCAACATAATTTAAATCTATTAAAAGATTCATGAATATTTTAAAAAATCATGCTTACTCTTCAGCTTACATATAAAATATGGCTCTTGTTCCTGCTCTCTTCCTTCTGAGAGGTTTAGCACTGACTCCTACTGGCAAGAGACCTAGCTACAAAATGGCAGACATACACTAGCATCTTCAGATGACAATCACATAGATATGTATCATCTCTTCTCTCTTTCAAAATTTGTAGTTTCCATCATCTTATGCTTTCTAAATAGCGGTGGAACAGGCAGACTAACATTTATTACTAAACAAGGTTTCATTTAGGGGTGCCTGGATGGCTCAGTCGATTAAGCATCTGACATCAGCTCAAGTTATGACTGACCATGAGGTCAGGAAGTCATGACTCATGACTCATGATGATCCCTGCTCAGTGGGCAGTCTGCTAGTACTTCTTCCCCTGCCCCTTCCCCTGCTGAATTTCTCTCTTTCTCAAATAGATACATAAAATCTTTTTTAAAAAAGAATAAATAAGCTTTTATTTAACTACTCCAAAAAACCCTTTAGGCAGTCAAAAATTTACACACATACAGATATACATAAAAACACACTAAAATATTCAATGCAATAGCATTCAAAATCTCAGCAGGATTTTTGTAAAGACAACTTTTTCTAAAACTGTTTTGATAATTCCAAAGGCCAGGAACAGCCAAAATAATCTTAGAAAATAAAGTGGGAAGATTCACATGAAATCAAGACTTATTACAAAGCTTTAGTAATTAAGAGAGTATAGCAATGGTGTGGACAGACAATTATAGGACAGAGTGCAGAAAAAGACCCACAGATGATATGATCACTGTATCACCACAGGGCAATAAAAGAGCAATCGTTTCAATAAACTGTGCTGGGAAACTAGGTATCCATGAGGTTTGGGAAAGAATCTTGACCCCACAACATGCAAAAGTAAACAAACAAAAAACACAAGCACATTCTAGAAAGACTAAAAATCTAAATTTGAAAGGCAAACAAAAAACTTCTAGAAGATAACATAGGAGATTTATCTTTGGGACCTCAATATAAGCAAAGATTTCTCAAATAGAACACAGAAAGCACTATCTGTAAAAGAAAATGTCGATAATTTGTACTACCCAAGTTTCAGAACTTGTGTTCCTTAGGGCCCTATTAAGTGAGTGGAAATGTTAAGTCACAGAATGAAGATATCTCAGATACACAACCCATCAACAGCTTGTATGTAGAAAAACCGGCACACCACTAAAGAATACACAAATAGCAAGCAAATACTTTTTTTAAGGTTGCACAAGCCATTAGCAGTCAGGGAATGCAAATTAAAGCCACATAATGAGCTATCACTGAAATAAAAGTGACTGGTAATACCAAGTGTTAGCAAAGGCATAGGATAACGACAACTCTCACACACTGAAAGTGTGAATGCACTGGTACAAGCACTCTGGAAAACTGTCTGGCAGTATCTACTGAAGCTAAACACACACCTTTTCTAAGACCCAACAGTTCTACTCCTAGAAATGGCCCCACACCCCCAACCCAAAAGACAGATGAAATGGCATCCAAAGCACATTATTTGCAGCTACTGAAGCTGGACATGTGCAAATGTCTACCAGTGGTAAGATGAATAAACAAATTAGGATAAAGTCATGCGAAGGAATAGTATACAACAAAGGAAAAGAACAAGGGGGAAAACAAATACAACAAAGACATGGCTGACTCTCACAAATGAAATTTGACCAAAAGTCAGAGCGAGATGGAATGTTCTGTATCTCTTCATTTTTATCAAGTTTAAAAACAAGCAAACCCAGTCGATGATGACAGATGTTAGCTGTTAGTAGCGGTTAGCACTGGGCCTGGGGGACGATAACTGGAAAGGGGCCCGGGGAGCACCAGCACTATTCTCCTTCTGATCTCCCGGATGGTGATAAAACAAGTACAGACACTGTGCAAAAGTTCTTCAAGACGTACACTTAGGATGTGTGCATTCTTCTGTAGGCATGCTATGTTTCTGTGAGAACTTAGGATACGTGCATTCTTCTGTATGTATACTATGTTTATGTGAGAAGCATACTTTAAAAAATTAAAAGCAAAAATTCACTATCACATGTAAAATAGAATAAAAAATAAAATAAAAACAGAACAAAGTGTTTTTGCAAATTGTTAACTAGAATTTTCTTCTTAGGCGGACACCCTGGTACATATCTGTTGACATCTCAAAACGCACTTATAAATATCAAGTATCAAAACAAGAAAACATGGTGAGAACAAAACACTAAAGATACAGTTTTCCTCAGAGGAAACAAGTAAACATAACAAACTCGACATCAAAGGAATGAAACTGGCCTAATCAAGATCTTTTCAATGCAGCAAACACAGGAGTATCTAGACATGAAAACATGACAAACATAAACAAGGCCTCAGAGGAAACAGGGCAAGCCTTCACTGAAAGGTAACACTGGAATATCCGCCCCTCACGCCACCTGAGTTTTGTTCGGTGTGTACCAGAATCAGCACTAGCGGGAGCAGGAGTACGGCGGCTTGTAGCAAACACTGCTGCTTAAGGAGCTTCGTCCAGCCCTGCTCCAAACAAGCCCTCATGTGGAAATCCATGACAAGTACAGATCAAGAAGGTAAAAGGTCTCCTCTGGACAGGATGCAAGGCCAGGAGGTATGGGGAAGCGAGGCCACTCTCCTCCCTCAGCCCTGCAGCCCACAGGAAGACCCCAGATCAATCTGTGTCCCATGAAACAATGCTCTCCTCGTGACCACAGCCAATGGAGACAATCTGGGAGGTAAGAAAGGAGAACTTTTTCTCTTATCTCTTCATGCTTACCCCTCCCAAAGAGGCACACCCAGGCAACCTTCTGAAACATGAAAGGGTCATTCTTGGGTGAAGGGTTTACAAGGAGCTAAGGGCGTAAGCGGAGGTAGGAGTGTCACTAGGTACATCTCCAACACCTCACAGAGACAGGCTGCCAGGTCACAGATCGGGATGCTCTGAATTCTGCAGGCTTATGAGACCAAGTCAGTCCCCTTTTCTCCCAAACTCCATTTTTTAAAAAAGTGTCTCCAACCCCATTATATGTTTCCTGTAAAACATACTTGTTACTAGCTTCTTCTAAAGATACCTGCTGCTGAAACACTCCTTAGGCTGCCATATCTCCCCTGTGATTTTGTTTACTGGGTAAAAGCCTCCTAAACACAGCACCCACTTCTCTTGGAGGACCCTACCTTACGAAAAACGTTAAAAGTCAGCTATTAATTTGTAATTTGATGGTCATTTGGGTTCTTGTTTGTAGTGTATATCAGTTTCAGCTTAATCCCAAATAGGGAGGAATAGCTCAGAAAAGCCCAGGCTACTTTGTGTGACCCCACACCCCCAGGTGAGGACCCCATCAGCGCAACATAAATGCATACAGGACATACGCTGTTTCTGTTTTGTCGACAGACAGGCACGTTCTGGAACGAACTGCCTGTGGAGGGCAGGACACTGGGAGAGGAGATGTGCATTTCTTCTACAAGTTATACGCAACTGATGTTGTCATTAGAATTTTAGCTCCTTAGAAACCCTGATTTCTCATTTCAATGTCCTATGCCTTCAGAGATGAGATGGTGTTAACACAGAACAGATGGTAAGCAAAGGACTAGCTACCCAGCCCGTGGTTAAACAGCAAGTTGGAAGTGCAGGGCTTCCCAAAACAGACACATGCAAAACAAAAACAAAAACAAAAGGAAAAGAAAAAGAAAAAAGAAAAAAAAAAGAGGAGGAGAAGAAAAGAAAGAAACCCTCCTTTGCTCTCTCAAGTTTTTTCTTTTAGTGATATTTTTATAGAGGCCTCTGTTCTTTGTTCTCCAGACAGCACCTCTATATGCAGTGTACCCTGTAATCCTCACATGGCTCTGTAACTCAGATTGTTACTACCCTGATTCTGCAGATGAGGAAAATAAGACTCAGAAGGCTGAAACGATCTGCCCATCAACAGAGCACTAGTAAGAAGCAGGGAACGCTCCTGCTACTGCGCCGGCTGTACCTCACAGATGACCCCCCCCACACACCCCCCTGCCTCTTCCCCTGCTCCTTCCTTCTGCTCACACCAACAGCCCCTCCCTCCCCACAGGGGGACAGTCTCCTGATTCTTTTCTCCACCAGGTCAGTCTACGGCTGGTGCCACCCATACCCGTTACTGCTTCACACTCAGATGTAAGGAGAACACGTGCAGGCCATTTCTCAGGGCCCCTGTCTCCACCCCGGTGCCCCCGCACCCCCGCCTCCACATGTGCTCCAGGAAGGAGGAGAGCTTGAGTGCATGACACTGCCCAACTCACTCAGATGTGCGGCCCCCGGTCCTCTGTAAACCCCCAGGAAACGCTGTCCTAATGTATTCATCAAACTGGCTTTCACTGCGTCAATGAAGGCCACCATGAGCCAGCTGCTCATCTGTTACTCCACAGTTTCAATGGGGACATGTTTTTATTGGTGTTCCACTGAAAAGCTGAGGTTACAGTGACACTAAGACAAACTGGGTTGATGGGAAAGGAAAAAACTGAAGTTATTCCTGGGATGTTTAAATATGAAATAATCCTCAAGGAGTATTCACAGAAAGCATCTAAGCTTCTAGAGTATACAAAACAAAACCAGGCACATGTCCATGTTTTGCCTCAGTTGATCAAGCCTTAAATAACTGCCATGTCCAATGAATGTGGATGAATGGCTACAGAAGGGGGAAGGCTTCTAAAATAAGTCTATTATACTGCCTTACCTGTACTTTAGGCAGCTATTGTCTTCATTTCTGAGAAGGAAAATGAAGACCTGAGAGGATGATCAACTTGCTCAAGCACAACAGAGCCAAGAGGTAGAAGGAGCTAAGTGTCTACAATTTCCAAACTATTCCAGAATAGAAGGTATGCTGATACGGTCTGTATTTTCCTCTCATCTGTACATTTCTCACCATCCGTCAAGTAAGAAAAGCCCAAGAAGTCTAAATGAATTGGAAACTATGAATAAAGACATTTGAAATGGGTACCTTAGCCACCTCCCCTGCATCAACAATGTATAAGTCCAAAACGTCTCGACTGTTTTTCACTGGCAGTGCTATCTACAGCAGGTTCACGTGCACAAAGAGCACCCACTGGATACCACACAGACCAAGGAAACTGTGGTACTTTCCAGCCAATCTATACCTTCAGCATAAAAAAGTTTATTTGTACACTTTTTTTCATACGTCAGGAAGCAGTTTATTTTTAATAAAGAACCTATTCCTGGCCCGCTGCTTCCTTTCTCCTAATACTTAAAGGACTTCTGGGTTTTCTGCAGCTTTGCAGCTACTCCCTGTGAGACGGGTTCTGGCTTTTCACCATAAAGAAGGCGGGAGCACGGCAGGCACAACCACCCAGGCAAGGGGGCACACAGGGCTTGGAAGACCGAGGTTCTTCTGGCGCTGCCCTGAGCTCCTATCCTGGGCAGAGCCCTGGCACTACTCCGTGGGAACCAGGTAAGGACTGTAAGTGCTGGGGGCGCAGGTACCTTCTGTTCGTGGGCAGTGGATGACGTCTTCCTCCTATCCGTCGGACGCACCACTGACTCTGAAGGGAATGAAAGGAAGTCCTGCCTAGTTCCCATGGTCTATGGCCCTGAAAAAGTCACGCACAACCTCCCTCACTTTAAAACTAAACCAGAGTTTCAAAACTAAACCAGAGATCTGTTTTTTTTTTTTCCAAACAGAAAGATATCTGGAGCTCAAAACAAAGAACAATCTTTGTTAAAAGGGATATGCTTAACCTCTGCAAAGCTTCTCCCTACACTTCATTCCTGGGGATGAAAACAAACAAACACACACACAAACAAACAAATGGCTGACACAAATCTGTACTCACTTAGGTGCACACACACTCATGCCCTTACCAAAAGTCACTTCTCCTTTGCCAGCTTTGTCAAACAGCTGAAAGGCCACCATGAACAAAGCATCCGGGGCACAAAGGACAGATTCAAATGCTACGAACTCTTGAAAGGATATTAATCTGCAACATAAAACAAGCACAGAGCATAAAATCAGTAGCTTGTGGCAAATAAAAGCATACACAAAGAGACACTAAGGAAAAAAATTAAACATCACTGTCAAAAAACTACATTCAAACCTAAAACCATTGATTAACACTCAGCATTTCCTTTCACATACAGTGGACTGAAACAGCAATGTAGAGGACCTTAAGAAAGAACATGACAGGTTTGAATTATAATTTCAAATGTAACTGTTTTAGCCAAAATGGCATTTTTGTTTCAGGCATATTGCTGGATTCCAGAATTAAAGAGGAGATATTTTAGATTAGGATGCGATTGTGTAGCAGCAAAACAGAGCAGCTTTGTCATTCATTTACACCTTTATACACCATGTAAAAATGGCTCAGAGAGACCCATCCATTGTTTATATCCACCGACCGCATGTGGATTCAGCTGGCCGCACAGCACTGGTAGGGGCAGTAGAACACACACAGACATGAAATGGGACGCCAAGGACGGTTCGGTCCCATCAGGCAGATGACACTAGTCTAGAACTAGACATAGTACACAAAGTTAAGATAGGGACCAACACGATGAAAACAGAATTCTGGGAGGAAATCAAAGAAAGCTTTGCAGCAGAAATGGAATGCGAGCTGGGTCTTGAAAAACACGTGAGGTTCAGGTACGTAGTCATGGGCACAGAAGGGCGGGAACTCTGGTCAGGGGACCCTAGCACAAAGGCAGGTGCGAGACAGCTAGGGCGTGGACAAGGGAAAACAGTGAGGAACTGATTTTGTCTGGGCAGCAGAGCACATAAAAGAAAAACACTGTGAAATGCGATTAGAAGTAGAAGACCAGAGATGGGCATGGAAACAAAAAAAGGGCCTCTTTTTTCTTCTCTAGGAAGCAAGGAGTGATTGACAGCTTCTGAGCAAGGTCATGACATGATCAAATCTGGCCGTTAGGAACAATACAGCAGGCCACAGATGCTTTGACTTCCAAGGAGGAAACACATCCACAAAAGCTTTCCCAGAAATGTTCGGTGCCACTGTTCTGTATTTTAAATGTCCAAATATTTCAATAATACACTGAAATAGTCCAAGTCTCTGGAGGATAGAGAGGGAGGAAGAAAACAGGAGTGCTTTCCTATGTTTCTCAAAACACTTAATTACTTCTAAGCATCTCATAGAGAGAACACATTTTTATACAAAGTGTTACAAAGTTAAGTGTTTTCCAGAAAGTCACCTGATCATAATAAAGTCACAAAGGAAGGAAAATCCCATCGTGTGTTCAATAGACGATTTCTGTCATTCACCATCCAAAACACATCCTTCCAAACGCAAGGGAATATTCAGGACCAGGAACAGCATGTGTTACATAAATATGCCTGCCCAAGAGCATCTTCTCTACCACTCAGTGTGTCTCACTGAGAGTCTACATGCAAGCAAGACCTGGGTAGACAGGGATGGGAAAAGAAGCAAAGCGGAGTCAAACATTCTCAGGGGTCTTTGACGAGCTTATAGCCTGTTGGGGGAGCACAAGGTGGTCACATGCATATATGCCCACCAGAATGCACAAGTTGAGGGTCATAAGTTTACAGAAGACAAAGTGTTACGGGGACACAACAGGAGTGATTTATTCTGCCTACAAACCTAGGGAATGCTTCATGGAGATGTGGCATTTAAAGAAGAAATTTTAGGGGCACCTGGGTGGCTCAGTTGGCTAAGTGACTGCCTTCAGCTCAGGTCACGATCCTGGAGTTCCGGGATCCAGTCCCGCATCGGGATCCCTGTTTGGCGGGGAGTCTGCTTCTCTCTCTGACCCTCCCTCTTTTTATGCTCTCTCTCTCATTCTCTCTCTCAAATAAATAAATAAAATCTTTAAAAAAAAAAATTGAAATTGAGAAGATCTTAAAGATCATCTACTTCAATCTCCTCATATTACTTTTTTTTTTTTTAAGGTTTTATTTATCTGACAGAGAGAGAGCGTGCACGCACAAGCAGGGGGAATAGCAGAGGAAGAGGGAGAGGGAGAAACAGACTCCGTGCCCCAGGACCCCAGGATCATGACCTGAGCGGAAGGCAGACACTTAAATGACTGAGCCACCCAGGCACCCCCTCATTTTACTTTTGAGAAAACTAGAAGTCAACGACTTCTATGAAGGGGAAGCAACTGATTCTGGCATTCTGGCCGAAAAACCAGGTGTCCTCGTTTCCATCTGACTGAGACCCAATTCCAGCTGGGATGGGAAGATGGTGAGAAGAATGAAGGGCACAGAGAAGACGTTCCACACTGAGGGAAGAACAGAGGAAAACACAGAGGGGACAACATATGGGATATGCTGTGCTTAGGGGAGGATGCAGGAGTTGCCAACCCCATGTCTAACAGGTTGTGAAGGGTGAACAATGACTTGAGCTAGAATAATGCCACCTGTGGAACATCTTAAAGGCCCAAGTTACTAAATCCTGTCTTCTTTGCAAGCAGTGAATCACTGAAAGTTGGGGTGGGGGGCACTAATAAATATCAGGTTCAGATCTTTGTCTTAGAAAAGGAATTGGGTAGGACGCCTGGGTGGCTCAGTCGGTTAAGCCGCTGCTTTCGGCATGGGTCATGATCCTTCGGTCCTGGGATCGAGTACTTAATCGGGCTCCTTGCTTGGTGGGGAGCCTTCTTCTCTCTCTGCCTCTGCCTGCCACTCTGCCTGCTTATGCGCACGTGCTCTCTCTCTCTCTCTCTCTCTCTCTCTGTCTGCCAAATAAATAAATAAATAAAATCTTAAAGAAAGAAAGAAAAAGAATTGGGGTGGAATATGAATTTAAAAGAGGCAAGATGAGATAAGAGGTAGATAGTATGAGAGCAAGAGACAACAAGGGTCTCAGCCAGAGCTATCACACTAGGATTGAAAAGAGAGGAAAGGCTAGAGAAATACAGTTGAGGCAGGAATGACAGAACTCGGTAGAGATGGATGTCAGAGACTGAGGGCCAGGAAAAGGGTCTCACTACAACCAAAACATCCAACCTGGCTAACTAAGCAGGAAGATATGACCAACAAAGATAAGAGTGAGAGAAAAAAAGAAGAGAGAACGACCTTGTGAGACAGTAAGACCAATTCTGACTATTCCATTTGAGGTACTGGTGGGATACTGAATATGGTGTTCAGCAGGAAACCAAAAGCACCAGTGTGGAATTCGGGAGAGGGGCTAACAGGGGTTGAACTGCATCCTCCCCCCAAAATTTCATGCTTAAGTCATAAACCCCAGTACTTCAGAATATGACCACTGCTTGGAAACAGGGTTGTTGTAATGTAATTAGTGAAGAGGAGCTCCGACCCAAATAGGGTGCGCACCTAATCCAGTATGACTAGAGTCCTAAAAAGTGCATGCTTGGACCCAGACATGCACACAGGAAGAATATCTGTGAAGATAAAGGCAGAGATCAGATGCTTCTATAAACAAAGGAATGCCAGAGATTTCCAGCAAACCAGCAGAAGCTTGGAGACAGGCATGGAACAGATCTTCCCTCCCAGCCCTCAGAAGAAAGCAACCTCGCTGACACCCTTGATCCCACCCTCCACAACTGTGAGACAATAAATTTACTTATTTTTAAAGTCTTCCAAGTTGGGGGAACTTTGTTATAGCAGCCCTAGCAAACTCATACAAAGGCTAAGACAGGAAAACAGATCTGGGAGTTTTGAAACAAAGACACCTTAAAGCTGGGAATGAGACTGCCCGAGGCTGCTCAGTCCAGGGCTCACACTCCGCTCTCCACACTACTGAAGCAGGAGAGAGGGAACACGTCTCTGACTCTCCTTCTTCTCGCCACTGCTCCTACTCCCAGGACTCCTCTGAGCAGGTACCAACAACCATACAGCCACAGTGCTCACCAAACTGCTTGCTGGCAATTTGTCAGGGCACAAAATAATCCTATTTGCTCAATTATCCCCGCACAGACGTGTGGTTAATCAAAAGCGAATTGCACAGTGTATTATTCAGAAAAGAGGCATTTTTAAAAATTTTAATGATTGGAATAAAGACTTAAATACAATAAAAAGAGTATCTTACATCTCTCAAAATGGTATGAGAAACCTATCTATATGCATGAACAAATCCTCATCTGGCAATGTCACTGTGGTTTCTGGCCATTTGGCCAATGAATACTCTGGTATTTTAGGCATGTTACAG
The DNA here is from genome assembly GCF_011764305.1 of Mustela putorius furo. Taxonomy (NCBI): domain Eukaryota; kingdom Metazoa; phylum Chordata; class Mammalia; order Carnivora; family Mustelidae; genus Mustela; species Mustela putorius. The sequence goes on from NW_025421998.1 coordinate 38,967,360, forward strand.
ATACCAAAAAGGTATGTAATTTGGTAATCCTGTTAGATACAAGTATTATACATCTATGTAGGAGGTAGACAGATGAACCATGAAATCATAATGTCTTACTGTTCAGCAAGAGCACTAAGGATTTTCAAGGTAATCTGACTAGAGGGCTAACAGAATAATTACACAGTACTATATTCCTTTACAGCATGCTATCTACACACACACACACAGACGTATATATATACTTTCACATAAACAGTATTTCAGTCTTGCTTTATAGATTTAATGGGTATTAAAGTAAATTACAACAAAAAATACAAGCTTAATCAAGTTCAGACCTGGCTGGTGAGCTCACTTGGTTCCGTTTCCACCCAAAACTTCTCTGACAATGTCCGATGCCCTCTAAAATAAATCCCACAACTCTGGTCGGACTCCGTGATCGCTACCTGCGGAACAGTGTTCACTTGTGCCCACCCACAGCGACGAAGAGCAGGACACAGGTAAGTGAAGAGAAGCAAACCTAGCAGTCCCATTTTCAAAGGCCTTCAACCACTCGGATGAGTGAAAAGTAGGTTTCTAACTACTGTTCTTGGTTCCAATGTCACCAGAGATTTTTTTAAGGAAGTCGTTTTTGTGTTTCAAACCACTTGAGCCATTATTCTCCTCGTTCTAAAGCCACCTGGAACAGCAGCAATGTTACAACCCCATGAGAGCCGCATAAAGCGGCCTAAACACCACATCCTATAATCAAATACTGAGGCAAGCAGAAAAGGGATTCCAAGTGGACTGTATGTGCACACTGGGCTCAGGACTGCGTACGATTATGTAACTCTTACATACACTATCGGATACTAGAAGGACACACACCAAACGATGCCAGCGTTTCCTTATACTGGCACCCCCTTAGGTCTCCTCCCATATTTGCAAGCCAAGAGATGCTTAGAGACTGCAGACTGAAAACTGTATTATGGGAAAAAGTGGCGAGTAACAGAAGTGGAGAGGAAGGAAAGATTTTTATATTGAGGGAAAAGAGATGGGGACTGTCGGTACCATCACATGATGTCAGAGGGACGATGCAACCAAGTGGACGTGTACTATCGATCTTGCAGAAGGAACATGTGACCGAGCAGAGAAGGGAGGTGGGGGAAGGAGAGGCCGCCAAAAGCAGTGGGGCTTCAATGCCTACTCTGTGTGCAGGGAAGACACAGGTGAAAAGTGCAACCCCTGCCGCCCTCCCCTCCCCCAGCCCCGAACTGATGGCCTGGGACAGGGTGGCAGACCGTGGGCCAGGAACCAAGGCAGGAAGGCTGCAGGTGACGAGCCACCAGCGGTGCGAGAATGCTGGAGTAAGGGCAGGGGCAAAGGGGTTCACATCCTGACAGTACCCCAGGTCTGAAATTCTTCATGACACAATGAACTGTGCTTTAAACCATTTAGTCTGGCAGAGGAGTGTTAACTGAGCTGGAAGGAGAAGAGCCAGGCATCGAGGGATGTGTTGGCTAAATCCAGGAAAGAGCCATGAAGGCCTGGAGGAAAGAAGGGTGGCTTAGGACAAGGCGAGGGGAGTCTAGAGTGCTATGCTCTCCAAAGAGGGCAATCTGACAACACAACAAGAGTCTGAGAAGTGCCCACACTCTTTGACACCACAATCCCACTTCCAGGCTGTGTCCTAGAAAATAAGGAATGAACGTGCACAAACTTTTATGTGTAAGGATGTTCAAGTGGCACAGTCAATAGTGCAAAAAGCGAAAACCACCTCAATACGCAAAAATACATGATTAATTAAATAAAGGAACATCCATATACAGGATACTCTCCAACCACAATCGTTACAAACAGATTCACATTATTAAGTAAAAGGTCAGTTATATAAGTGGATACAAAAAAGATTCCATTTTGTTAAAAATGGGCAAAAATAACAACACATACATAAAAGTGCAAAGGATGTATGCCAACGTGTTGACAATGGTTCTCTCCAGGTCGTTAAAATCTTAGAAACAAAGTTTTCTCCTTTTGCTTACCCATATTTTTTAGTCTTTTCCATAATACATGTCCTAAATTACTTTTGTAATGAGAGAAAGAATTAAAGTTTACATGAAACAAAACATCAAGGATCTAAGCTTAGGTAGTGGCAGGAGGACTGAATGAGGGATGGGGATGGTGGGGCAGGGGGGCTGAAAAAAGAAACAAATGACAGAAAGTCACATTAACCGGCTATCCAAGGAGGACAACCTCCAGCTTCTCTTCCTGCAGGCTGTTGCTTATTTCTGCTCAGCAGTGGCTTATACCCCATGTGGTCCCTTTCATCCTCTGCCTGGCTTCCACCTCCAGGCCAACTCTGTGGCTAGGAAAGTTTAAGCAACTGCACATAAGGATCTGATCTGCTCAGCCTTCAGGAAGTTTGGTTGTAGACAATGCACCATATCAAAATCCAATTACCACTTTTACTTAAGGCTCCTAACCACAAGAGTGCTTCGCAAAAATAACTTCTTCTTATAACCCTCTTCCGTGTGTTACAACAGAAGCCAAACAATTGTCCAGGATTAATGGCAGAGATAAAAGTCAAAATGAACTCCAAAAACTCAGTTCCAACCACCAGACCACCCAGGTTCAAGTAATCTGTGAATGTCGGGGGTGGGGCAGGGGAATGGGGGGTGGGGGAGACCAGAAACACAGAACTGGGCTTTCCTGAGATCCCAAGTTTATCAAAAGAGCTTTGGCCTCCATGATTTTAACATGGGGTTTTCCAGCTCTTTTATTTCCCTCCCAAATGCCTTGCAAATATATGTGGTTTAAGCCACCAAGCAAATAAGTTCCCTGCATCTCTGGTGTACCAGGCAATGCCCCAGGCACTAAGGATACTACGAACATGAGTAAAATGGACAGAATTGTGTCCTCCAGGAATTCCATTCTAGTGGAGAAAAGAGGCAATGAACACAAACATACCCACATAAAAATAAGATGATTCATAATCAGTTAACTTCCATATAGAGTATAAGATAGAGGAATACCTTAAAGCAGTTGCTTCTCAGCCCCAGACAGCCTATTAATTGTCTTTGGAGGGACCTGGGCAGCCTTTTGTTTCTTCCCACTTCCCAAGTGATTCTACTGTGCAGCCAAGCTTGAGAAGAATGGGGACGGGAGCTGGGCTGCTCTGCCTATGTGGTCAGGAAACACATTGTGGGAGGTAGCGTGAAGATCTGAATGGTGAGGAGGAGGAAGCACTGGAAAGATGCGGAGCAAGAATTTTGGGGGCAAAGAACCTCAGTGCCTGCGCCAGCCCTAAGACAGGCCAACCCTGGCAAGCCCCATGGGGCAGGGAGCCACCAAAGGGCTGGAGACTAGAGGACGAGGGAAGTAGGAGGGAGACGGGGATGAAGGAGCGTGCAGGGCTGTATGCGGTGATGTGGACTGTACCACAAGGACGCATGGGGGACAGCCTCCACCAAGGACTTTAGACCCAGGAATGCCGGGATTGCATGGGAAGAACACTTGGGATGCTGCAGAGCACAGACTGCAGGGGGAGGCAGTGAGCCCAATCCAAAGAGGCTGCAGCAGGCTGGGCCAAGGGCTTGCGTATTAGCAGAGAGATCTGAGAAGTGTTCAAATCTTGTCTGAGAAGTCACAGCACACAGCTATTCAAGCCCGGGGAGTCAGGTGCCTATCAGGGACACCCAATGGCCTATGGCCCCAGGGGCTACGGCAGCTAGTGGTACTGACTCTGAGGCCCTGCGGTTACACAGGATATGAAAACTACTAGTTGGGCAGATGGTGGAGGAGCTCGTAAGTAAATGGTGCCAGTTGATGGTCAGTGAGAAAGCAAACGAAGCCATATAACCCAATCAGGCAAATTCATTCCAATTGTTCTTAACACACTTTAAGGAGAAAATGAATTATTATTACCTAATTGTATATGCTAACATCATCAGGAGTAAGGTGGAAAGCAGCCTGAGTGCCAGTTCTTCCTTTGCCTGAGTGGCTGAATGATTTTGCTGGGCAAGTTGGAGCAGATCTTTGCTGATCTATGAAGGAGGCTCTCTCCAATGCCTTTCAGTCCACAATCCTGTTTTCTTTCACGTTCGGCCACAGGGAGCCCTCCCGTGCCCACTGTGGTTCCAGCACTGGCACTGCTGGGAGCACATCTGATCTGAGGCCAGCTGGCTCCTCAGTTCTACACACACACTTGGGTTCAAATCTCACTGCAGCGTTTGCCAGGGTTCTATTTAAATTCACTGGCTCCAGTGAAATCTAGCAGATTGAATACTGTTCAAACAAGCAGGCTACTGCCTGGCTTTAAAAACCTATTAAAAGATTTTATTAGCAATTCTGGTGTATTGTTATCATGAGTTTCGCCTATAAATACCACCTCTACATATATCACTGCCTCCATATTGCCAACAGTAGATAAATACACAGGCTCTCATAGTTGTGAACTTGACTCAGTAAGTGATAAGCCCGTATTTCCAGATCTACCTGTCTGCCCACCGCTTACAGTTCACTCCAAATAGCACTCAAGTGGCCCAGGGCCAACTGTGCCAACTATTAGGATTCATACAGGACATTCTTACACCTCCAACAATGCCTGCCTTATCAGAGGGATCTGCACATTTAACAGGTGTGACTCACCCCCATTCTACTTCTCTTCTGCTAACAGTCTGCTGAACCACACACTCAAAAAGGTCTTTCACCTCTACACATTCTACACCCCATTCCTTCTTGCCCCTGTTAAATAGTATGCCCACTGCCCAATGACCTCAGGAGAATCTGTCTTCAGGTCCTGTCACCTCCCCAACCCTTTAAACTTTGAATCATAAAAAAGTTCTAATTGTGGCCAATCTCTACAAGAGTAACACTGCACTGAGGAAAAGAATCCCACAGGGAGTTTAAAGCTAGAGACAAATCACATTCTCTATCTCCAATACACTCTAGATAAATATCCTCTTTGTTCTTAAACACTAACAGGGATTGTAAATAGAAAATAACAAAAACCCTAAAAAGTTTAAAGGGGACCTTTAATGGAAGAGAAAAATTGAAAGGGAGAAACTGGTTTAAAAAAAATGGTGAGGGGTGGGGAGAGAGTAGTTCTAAGCCATAATGGAAAAGTCACTCAGGTAAGCAAAGTAAACTAAAAAAAATCTATTTCTGGGACGCCTGGGTGGCTCAGTGGGTTAAGGCCTCTGCCTTCGGCTCAGGTCATGATCCCAGGGTCCTGGGATCGAGCCCCGCATCGGGCTCTCTGCTCTGCAGGGAGCCTGCTTCCTCCTCTCTCTCTGCCTGCCTCTCTGCCTGCTTGGGGTCTCTGTCTGTCAGGTGAATAAATGGAATCTTTAAAAAAAAAATTTTTTTTTTAAAAATCTATTTCCGAGATCTTCCTTTGTCCTTCTAAGGCTGGTTGGGAAGGTTTCAATTCTATTAAAATGGTAAATGAAGAAGGATAATGGAGATATGTAAGCTTTAGATAAAATAATCAGGACCTAAAATGTCACTAGGCACACAAATTTGTTACCTAGCATTTTTTTCAAGTGACTGCTGTATACTTGCTATCACTCTGCATAAAGTAGCATTGCTTGTTAGGTTACCACTGGATAACCAGGTACTTGAAATGCTTCCAGTAGAGCACATGCTGCCAAACCCTTTACTTACCTGACTTCAGTCTTCAGTTTAATTTTCCCTTGGTTTAGCACTAAAGAGCACAAAAAGTACCTTCCACTCAAGAGATTTTGAGTACTTAAAGCCCAGGAGACAGGGTGAAGAACAGAATTTTCTCATGCATACTTTTAGCACAGGCCCATATTAACTATGGGTGTTCTTTGCTCAAATAGCATTTTAAAATACCCCAAATCGATTGAGTTGAATGATTTTTTTAATTGGGACACAATGCCTTTTCTCAACGTGTTTTTCTGAATCTTTGAAGCAAGGTAATGATGATTACAGGGATATTCGAAAACAGATGAACACCTAAGCACAGACATACAGAAAGTGACAAGAGCAAATATGCTACTTTCTTGCATCTGCCAATGACAACTGCCAGTTAGTCACTTTATTAAAAACAAAATTAAAAATAAGCAGTAAACTAATTTTTTTTTAAAACCTATGAAATCAAGTTTTACTGATTCCTCTTCAGGGACTATTATCAATTACTTAGAAGTATTTCAACTTTTTCTTTCATTCAGTTTAAGTCTTACACTATGGATACACACAAATACCTTTTTCGATGTGATCATAACATAAGCACTTGGCGAAGCAAAAATTAAATGACTGAAATAGCCTTTATCATATTTTTTAAAATAAAATTATTCATGCTGTGGGCAAGAAGAAGTAAAAGCACACAGGCTTAAGCCAGAATATCATACACACAAAAAAGCCAACATTAATATCTGCTGTGCCAGCTGAATTCAAATTAACCCAATTTTACATGTTAATTAAACCAGCTATTTTCTTCTTATTGTATTTTTGCTTCTTAAATAGTAGAGTCTACAAGTGATTCCCAACAGACTTGTTCCAACAACAATGACGTATTCATTTACTTCTATTATGACCATACAATACAGTAACTGAGCAGTAATTTTTCACAGTCAATTACATGTGTGGTTCTTTATGCTTAAAGATGCTGAAATAATGTGTACTATAGAGCCATATGCCTGCATCTCTACTCTGCCTGAGGCAGTTGCCTGGGTAACACATTTTCTCTTCGGTTTAGCATAACCCTTCATTGAATATCATTAGGTGTCATTAAATAGCAAACATTAACATGAACTTCAATACACTACTTAGATAGAGTCATTTTACCCATGTAAACAAGTGCTCCATCATTTATAAGAAGCTTAAAATAGATTATGATTTTCTGTATTTAAGACCATGAAAAAGAAAAAAAAAAGTACCCACGTGTTGATTCCAAATTCAATTTGCAGAAATTTCTGATAACATAAGAGAATTCAGACAAGTTCCAGGGGTAAAACGTCTTATCATATTCAATGTAAACAAAAAAGGATTGGGTTTTTTACTCAGAGTTTCCTTTTCAGATTTACTCAAAGTTGTACAACAATTCCATCAACTGCATCTCAGACCACTGAAGACTTTTACTCTTTATAACAAGGTGTAGAGAAGGCACTTGAGTTCAGCAACAAAATTAACTTAGAGGATAAGGTGCTTAAAACTCAAGGCACACGGTAATAAATAAAAGTACAGGAGACATCATGCATTATCTAAAAATATTTTAAATATTAAAAATTTAATAATATGTTCTATAGTTTAGATATGGCAACATATGGTTTTATTCACAGTTTTCTAGAACCAGTGCCTGCATTAAGAGTAACCACCATCCCAAATAATCCATCAGCCCTCCCTCCCATGCCACCGCAAACCAGCACTCATGTCTAAGAAGAACAACGCGCTCGGCTCTACAACACTTACAGCCTCCCCCACAACCTTCCCAAGCAGATTACAGTTCCAAAACAGTGGACTTCTGATTTTTCTGAGACATAATCATAATTCCAAATTAAGTCTAAACTCTTGGCCTAGAAGCAATTACAACTTGCCTTGTATCATCTGCATTGGAAAGGGTCTCCGAATTTACAATGCTCATTTTAAAGGACACGTACAAAATGGAAATGGGTCCTCAGGTGGCAATGCCAAATCCAATATACTTTCTTACCTTTCCCAGTATAGGAGGAAGGCAGCTCCAAAATCCTGGAAAGGAGAGGGGGCAGGTGAGGCTCAACAGTGACCAGGGTGGCGGGGAGGACTGATCAAAGTTCAGAGGTCAACTGCAAAGCAGTCCAGTCAACCTAAGAGTCACTAAGAAGAAAGCTCTGCCAAGAACAAGGGAGTTCTTGGTTATGGGACTGAGATCCCAAGATACAACTACGACGGTGAACTGTCTTTTTTCTCCTTCCCAAATCTGTTTTCTGATCCACGATAAGGAAGAAACGGCCACACAAAATACCATGACTTAGCCTCAGGTACCATGCTTCCACCTCCCATCACTCCACGAATACTCCTGTAGCTGCTTGAATAAAACTTCCATCATCATGTTCAGTCCAGGGGCTGAGATGCAGATGGAGAAAGAAATATATATACTCGGTATTAAACATGTTTTGGTTTTTTGGTTTTAGCACTCTGCTCTGAAATGAGGTAAATTGTGCGAAACAAACTGATAGCACTAGCACTGATAAATCTTTATGCAAAACATTTTCAGGATATACTGGGATCAGTACAGATTCAGTCACACCCCAATGCCTCTATGAGAATTCGTATTCTGAATGATTATCTAAGACACTCTGCGATTTTAAATAAAATTTTAAAATTAAGACTAGGTTGCATAAACCGCCATTATTGCAAAAAAAAAAAAAAAAAGCCTAATAACTTAAACAATAGAGAACTGAAATAAAAAGTGATTCCTGATTACAACGGCTCGATTAAGCAGTGTTTCTGGATTTTACCCATAATTCACAATGAACAGACTGCTATTTCCATCCTTATCCCCAATAAGAATTAATTAAAATTTTACTACATGAGCATAACTTGCTTGCCTAAGACTGGTAAGAATCTTGAAAAGAAATTTTTTTGTATTTAATTGTGTTTTACTACATAAATAACCATGAACAAAATACAATAAATTCATCTGTTAACACAGACCACCCACAAATGTAGATTCTCATTAAAACAACCAAAAACATTTATTATAACTTTTTAAGCCTGGCCTACATAGATTTATATTTTATTTTATTCTCTGAAAGAACCTATATAAATGTTGAAAAACAGCAAAAAAGAAAAAATTTCTGCCCAACATGTTTCCCCATCCTATTCCACACTATCTCTGTATTCATTAGCAAGTCCTATTTCTAAAGGTCTCCTCACAATACCAAGCTTTTTTAAAAGCAGGCAATTACAACACAGAATAGAGATTGTAAAGAATAATCAAAATTAGAAACTGCTAGGAGTACTTTATATTTTTGCAAAACCAAATTAAGCTGTGAGACTTTTGAGACTGTTTTGCTTTTTCTGGGTATAATTACTGCTAATTGTGGAAAAGCAACATCAGCGTTTTAATGCTTTTTCCTTCAGTAAGTTGGTGACTGTTTTACTTCCTGACTTAAAAAAAAAAAGAAAAGAAAAAAGAAAACCCTATAGAAGAAAGCACTGATCAGGACATTGTAAAAAGCACAGAAAAAGGTTTCAATATGAATTACACATTCAGCCAATCCTCAGACACTTTAAAAAGGGGTTTTCACCCATGGAAATGCAACACCATGAGTGAATTCTAAAATTGTTAAATTAATAACCAGAAGAAGACTGTGAACTAAAATGCATTCAGAACTAAGACATGACTGCATTTATCTAACTCTACTGCAGAAGGCCTGAACTCACCAGACCATAAGCAGAGATGATAAGGGCAGAGGACAGAGCTGCACAGACAAGAGGGACAAGGGGCAGAGGGGCGATGGCGAATGGCGCTCAGTGAACATCCAGGCCTTCTCAGGGTGCTGAAGGGAAGGGTAGGAGTCTGAAAAGGATCAAAAACCTAATCCTATGAGTGGTTTTCCCGATACAAAGAATCTCTCAGAGTAATTTTACAAAAACTAGAATGACCTCAGACTATTGTGGCAGCAGCCTATTTAGGGAAGATAAAAGTGAAGACATGAGAAGAAAAAAGATTTGCTGAAAGTTCCAGCACCTATTACAGAGGCAGACTGCATAAAATGTTAGTGACTCTGGGAGAAAAATGCCAACAGAGGATTTTAACATGCTGAATTTCAATATGGAACCAAAAGGAGAGCCTGAGACTCTCACCCCCTCATCATCTATCTGATGACATGGCACACACTGATGGCACTTCACGTGCCCCATCCACTCAAAGTCATTCCACAGATATGGATGGAGGGCTCCTACATGCTGACCTGACCGTCCCAGGTGCTGCAGACTTGGCAGTGGACAAAACAAATATCCCCGCCTTCACGGAGCTTACAGGAAGTGTGTGTGAAGAGGTGGAGGAGGACACAGTAAAACACAAATAAAATCCTTATGTTGCAAGATAACCACTGTGAAGGACACCAGAGTAAAAAGGAAAAGGTATGTTAGGGGTACAACTTAAAATAGCAGGCGCAGGGAAAGCCCACCTAAGAGGGTGTCATCAGAGCAAAGACCTAAAGGAAGGACGGGAGTTTCTCACGGGAAGAGGAAATACAAAGGCCCTGAGGTAAGACTGAGCACAGTGTGTTCAAGGTGCAGCAGGATTCGTGAAGGGGCCGAACAAAGTCCTGAGGAGGAAGAACAGGAGCAGACGAAGCAGGGGAAGGGAAGGAATGTGGCCTCTGTGAGGCCTTGGTGGCCGCAGTCAGGACTTGGGCTTTCACTCCGGGTGAAATGGGGAGGCAAAATGGGTTGTGAGTCAAGAGTGACACGATCCAACTTAAGTAGGAACAGGATCACTCCGGCTGCTGGGCTGAGCAGACGGAAGGGAAGTAAGAACAGAACCAGGGAGACTTATTAAGAGGCTATGACAGAGATCTGGGTGAGAGATGGTCTCGCCTCAAACTAGCATAGTAGCAGCAGAGGAGGAAAGAAATGGCCACATTCTGGATGCACTGTAGCTTTCTGCCCCAGTGCTATAAATGGAATAAAAAAAGAACCTAAATCATGTAAAATGCAGGGTCATGTTTACTGGGAGATCACTGACTCACTAGCAATGAATCTACAGAATTTGTCAACCGGGGGCCACACGCCGATCACCAGCTGCGCGGAATCACCAGGGCGTGAGTTAATGAGACTTCCGGTATTGTTCTGGACGTGTGCTCATTTAATACAGTTCTAGTTTTGAAAATTTACATTTAGATCAGCTTAAAGAGAAGACAAACACAAGCAGAACTACAGCGATGGAGACCTCCGGTCCCCTGCTGTCCCTCTTCACCCTCACTAGCAGCCAGGGCGTCACCACATTTTCTGGTTACATGGGCTCAGTGTTAGAAATCCACCTGCTGAGTCTTTCACTAAGCACTTCCCCTAGTCAGGGAGCAGCAAACTGTCTGTTCTCCAGAGAGGACCACGGCAGTTAGGAAACTGGGCTGGAAACTTCCTTATAATTTGTCCTCTGCCCCTTTAGGAAACAAGACAAAGTAACTGAACTTGTCTTAGAGTTTGCCTTTGCACCTTCTCTCGTGTTTTGGACTCACCCCAGATACTAAGTCTTTGTCTCTCCTGGTCAACTTTCTGCCATCTCCCATTTCCATACTGTCCATACTGGTATCATGAAACCTGAGGAGAAGCTGTTGCTCCTGCCACTGTGCTAAGAAACTGGACGGATGGAGTTTTACTATATTTTGAGGGTAAAGCCAACAGATCTGATGAAAGATTAAATGTGAAGTGTGAGAGGAAAGTAGGAAGCAGGGATGTCTCCAGGGTTTGGGACCTGAATGACAGTTACGATGGACATCCGGAGATAACAAATAAGAAAAGAAGAATATTTTTGCAAAAAGTATCAGACACTTGAGGTTTCCAGAGGCCTGCTAAATATGCAAATGGAGATCTTAAGCAAGCAGTTGGGCAGATAGGACCCTGGAGTTCAAGTAGAAGGGAGGGCTAGAGACATAAAAGTAGGAATTATCACAATAGCCAAACTATGGAAAGAACCTAGATGTCCATCAACAGATGAATGGATCAAGATGTGGTATATATACACAATGGAATACTATGCAGCCATCAAAAGAAATGAAATCTTGCCATGTGCGACAACATGGATGGAACTAGAGCGTATCATGCTTAGTGAAATAAGTCAAGCAGAGAAAGACAACTATCATATGATCTCCCTGATATGAGGAAGTGGTGATGCAACATGGGGGCTTAAGTGGGTACGAGAAGAATAAATGAAACAAGATGGGATTGGGAGGGAGACAAACCATAAGTGACTCTTAATCTCACAAAACAAACTGAGGGTTGCTGGGGGGAGGGGGTTTGGGAGAAGGGGGTAGGATTATGGACATTGGGGAGGGTATGTGCTTTGGTGAGCGCTGTGAAGTGTGTAAACCTGGTGATTCACAGACCTGTACCCCTGGGGATAAAAATTATAAAAAATAAAAAATTAAAAAAAAAAGTAGGAATTATGACGTATTTAAAACTGTGAAGTGAGAGGAGAGACTGCAAAGAAGTAGTCAGAAGAAACTACAAGTCCAAGGATGGAGCTCTGAGGATGGCAGATGAGGAAGAACCAAAAAGGGGAATGAGAATAAACAATCAGGGAGATAAAAGAACGTGATGAGTGTCCTGAAAGTGAAAGAGTTATTTCCAGAAAGGTGCAAGGGAGAAACTATGTTAACCTGAGGACTTGGGACTGGATTTTCCTATCAGTTCTGTGAGGTAAGAGAGAAACTATAGAGAGATCCCTGCCCCTGGCTCATGGGCACACAGCTCCTAATAAACCCCTTGGAATTGCCTGAATGACAGCTGTGGCTTTGTTCTAGTAAAGCAATTCTGGGTGGGACCCTGAATAGGAGCTGGTCACCAAGAAGACCAAGCCATCACTGGCAGCTTGGAATTTTCGGCCCATCCCTCATTCTCCAAGGAGGGCAGAGGGGCTGCAAATGGACCGATCAACTACATGGTGAAGCCTCCATCAAAATCCCAAAAGTGTCCAGGGAGCATCCAGGTTGGTGAATGTGTGACAGTTCTAGGAGAGTCAGAGTGAAGTGTCCTGTGTGAGCAATAAAGGAGATACACACAGGAGGAAGAGGAAGTGTTTCCTTCTCAGGATCTTAACAAGAGCAGAATAGTGGAAGAAAATCCACGCCGGAGGGCACTCAAGCGCAAATAGGCAGGGGTGAAGAGCAGAGGGCCGGAACAGAACGCTCTCGATGTACTTTTCAGAAAGAACAGATGCAAGGCAGAAGCTGGAGGACAAAGTGGAATCATGAGAAGATATTCTTCATTTGGTAAAGATATTGGAAAATATGTATGTCGCCAGGAAAAGACGCCAGCAGTGGGGGCAGAGGAGTGGCAGGTGATAAGCAGAGGAGGAGGAGGAGGAAGAATGCTGGAACGTACCAGGGAGACCAGGGAGAGGGGAAGGTGGACTACACCGTCACAGATGGTACGTCACTGGGAGACGACACAGAAGTGTGCACAGAGCAAGGAATAAACCCATTTAATCAGGTGAGAAAACTACCTCCGAAAGTTTAGGTCACTCGTCTAAGCTAAGGCTCCAGAGCTTTTAAGAAATTAAGTAAGATGTAAATGTGGCTTTTTTCAACCACTATCTAGTTCCTTCCACTATACAATGCCTTTGCCATATGAACAATCCTTTCTGTCTGAGGAAGTAGTGACCAGAAGAATCACACTGAGATCTGTAACATCGAAGACTTTTTCCTTGTAGGAGTGGACAAGGGAGGCAAACGCTTGGAAGCGTTTGATGCAGGAAAGCGGGAGATAGACAGAAGGAAGGAAAAGCATATCCTGAGTGTAATTGGAGTTCATCCAGTTCCTCACAGTGCATCCAGTTCTCTTTGAAGAGAACCCTGGGACAATGTCCGTATGACCCAAGTAATGTAAGCCACCTTAAAAAGCAATGGCCCACAGCTTCGGTGAGTATTAGAAGAAACTGGGGAAATGATTAAAAATGTATATTCTTGTCCTCAGTAGCCATAAAAAGGAATGAAGGTGATTTCTTTATATATTTAGAGTGATCTCTAGGATATATGGCTAAGTGACAAAAGCAAGTGTATGTATGTCCTAGGGACTAATCTTACACGTATGTTGTGATAATTAACTTAATATGTCAACCTGATTGGGATCTGGGGTTAGACATTATTAAACATGTCCAGATTAAACATTATTTCTCGGTGTGTCTGTGAGGGTGTCTCTGGATGAGATTAGCATTTAAATGGATGAACTGAGCCAAACCCTCCCCAACGTGGGTGGGCATCATCCAATCTGTTGAGAGCCTGAATAGAAGAAAAGATGAGAGAAGACTTTGCTCTCTGCCTGCCTGACTGAAGGGGGATGTCCATCTTCTCTTGCCCTCCAACTGGAACTCACACCATTGGCTCCCCTGGTTCTCAGGCCTTTGGCTCCAGAGTGACCTACACCACTGGCCTTTCTGGGTCTGCAGCTTGCTTTCTCAACTTCAGAATCATATGAGCCAATTCCTTATTAAAAAAAATTTCCCTCTCTGCTCCCTCTCCCCACCCCTACACACACACACACACACACACATCTCCTATTGGTTGTGTTTCTCTGGAGAACCCTGACCCACCACACACATGCACATATGCACACACTATATATTATCTCTCATAGATATGACCGGGCCAGAAAAATGACCAATTTCCTTATACTTGGGGGGAGAAACACCATATGGAAGAAGCAGCCATGAACTAAATGAAAGAAGAGTGACCTCTAAGGGGAGAGAGGAGACATGTTAAGTCACATTTTTGAGGATACCTTGCTTCTGTTAATACAGCTTTGACTCGGGCAACATATGTTTTACATATTCAAGAATTAAATTAAATCTAAAAGAAAAAAAAAACCCTAAAAATTGAAAACAAACTGAAACGAATGAACCTAACCATATATCAAGTTGGTGGCAAAACCACACAGAGAAATGAATTGTTTCAAATAACTTTAGAACACAGTCTTTCACTATAAGTCTTTAGTGGGATACATTCGAAGCACAAAAAGAGCTGAAAAGAAATCTGAAACTTCATTCAATATCTAACCGTTAGCAGCAATACTGGTGTTATTGTTTTGAATATAACCTACATATTGCAAATATGTAATTACATGAATTTGTTGCTGGTAACCAATATTTTTCAATGAAAGAGTAAAGAGATGATAGAAAAAGCAAAGAAATAAAAATACTTTGAATCTAATCCTGTCAATTGTTCACTTTGAGTCAGAAATCCCGTATGAATTGAAAACGTTTCCCCCAAGTAGCTGCGAAGACCTTAAAGCAATGGGAACCCAAAAGAAGCAACTAATACCTACACTGTGATCTCTAAATACAACTGCCCATTACAAAGAATAAAGACTCCATGAAGAGCAGACGATTCTAGGTCTGCAGCAGACCCAAAACAATGTCCTGTTGTGCCAGAAAACAAGGAAGCTATCAAATACTACTGGATCGCTAAGGAGAAAATGTAAATGGAACCCCACTGGCCAAAAATGAGAGAAATACAATTGATTAAAATATGCCAAATATTAACTTAAAAAGCATTCTATGAGTTCACAATATTCAATATAATAAAGGTCCTCATTCCCACAAAAAATAACCCCAATTCCAAACCATCAGAAGTTATTACACCACCAGTTGCTTATGCTGAAAACGCTCTCAGATCAAGGAATCTGGCTTACTTCTACTTCTAGGTCGACCTCCCCCCTGAAATCCAGATGCCAACACCTAACAGCCAAGCTCTCTAGTAGCCTGTGGAATGGACAAGTCAGTACTAACATGTCCTACAGAAGTCTTGCTTTTGCTTCCAAACCCATCCCATCCACAGGACTCCCTCAGTTGCTTAACTTGCCCTTTCCCATCTCAGAGCCAATGTGGCAAGAAAACCCCAAATTCAACCACTTACCACCGTCTCCACAATGGGTCCTCTAATCCTGCCATCTTCTGCCTTCTTCCATTCCTGCCTACTTCATTCTATTCTGTACAAGTAAGTTAGGGAGATCTGTCCTAAGTTAACTCACATTGCGTCAGTCCCACGCTCAAAGCTCTCCAATGACCTCTACACTTGGAATAAAACTGTCCAAGAGCTACACAATCTGATCCCTGGATGTCTTTCTGGTTTCTTTCACTTTCCGGCTCCTCGCCAGTCTCAGTCTCCTTGCTACTTCCCAAACGTGTCAAGCGCTTTCCTACCTCCTCTGCATCTGCTATTCCCGCTACCCAGAAAACTCAACTCCCAGATTCTCACCTGGAGCACTCTTACTGCAATCTCTGCCCAAATGTCACTTTGCAGAGGCCTTCCCTGACCACCCTATCCACCATGGCACCCCAGAGCACACAGCTGCTCAGCACCTCCTTCCCTGCTCTAAGAGACGCAGCCACCTGCCTCAGTGCCGTACACATCTATCGGTGTGCACTATTCGCTACAGAAGGGTACACTGTTCACCGTTTTGTTTAGAACGGTGCCTGGCACACAGCTACTATCAATATATATTAGTTAAATGGATTAATAAATCTGAAATTAATCTAGATTTTTCAAGGATTAGGTTCTCTCGGGTCTGTAACACCTGGTCACTTTACCATACCATATCTCCTTTATTACAGAAACGAAGTTACTTTATTATTTCTGTGCAAGTTCAACCATCATCCTCTTTCATCTCCTGCTCTTCTAGACTGAAAATCCCAAAACCTCTCCATCAGACTGTAATGGGAGCCTCACCCCCAGAAACCCTCATTAAGATCTGAGACTCTCACTCTCTTTACTAGGAAGTGACGCACCGACAATTACGCCACCAGCAATGGAGAGTTAACAGGCACCAAATCTCCTCACAATTCACTTCAGGAATCCCTCACAGCTTTATGGTAAGACTGTTTTAATTCCAGCAATGCCACACCCCATGCCTATGACACTGTCACTGGTAGGGAAACAAACCTTCCAGCAGCCAGCTAACAGAGCTTATCCTTGATTTCTTTGCCTTTAACATTTTAGATGTGAGTTTTAAACACCTCTGAGCCAGAGTAAAGCACAACTAGACAACCAACCATGGAAAATGGGAAGGCACTTGTTTTGCTCTTTCATTATCTGAGCACCTCCGCACGCTGGGAAGAATGTGGAAGAGGGGGCTGGTATTTTCAGTTGGCCCAGTAAAGAAAAACAAGAATTCTGAGAATATGGTATGCAGTGGGACCTCAAGGCTGAGTCTAAGAATAGTGAAAGGGGGAGAATGATCCAAAAACTATCCCTTGCTTAGAAAAAAATGGATGAGAGGAATGTGAGGGCAGTTTTTCCTCCGTCTGTGGGTGTGGATGACAGTTGGAGAAGTGCACATGGAGAACTCAGGCCCACCTCATGCTGGCCAAAGAATGAGTCTAAGGAGCTAAGAATCTTTCAAAGAGCATCAGAACTTGTAAGCAAGGACATAGGCGGAGTTCTTATGCGAAGCTCCACCTTCAATAGTTTACTCTACTCTGTGTGTGGTAAGTCCCATGGAAGAACAGATTAGGTACAAGCCCCAAAGCCCGAAAGAACTGGGCCCAAATTCTAGTTCCAGCAACTCACTGCATTACTTTGGGCACACTTCTGATTCTATACCTCCCTTTAAAGTAGGGAGTCACAGTACCTGTTTTAAAGAGTTGTTACGAAGATTAAGTAAGAAACTGGATGGATCAATTCTCGGCCTTTTGGCTAAGATCAAGTATGAAGAAACTGGATGGAAACTCTTAGCACCAGACCTGGAATCATGCATGTACTCAGCAACTATTTGCTTCCTATAGTCTTTGGTCTAACCATCTAGGAGGAACTATCAACAGAGCTTCTATCCCACAGGATATTTTTGCTTTGGAAGTTATTCAGGTGGTAAAATTGCTCCTCTCCTGGCATTCTTACAACTCCGCAAGATCCCAGTCTCCCAGGACGCATGACCTAGAGTGCACCAGGCCTAATCTCATTGTGCCCTTTATCCTGTGCATGTATGTCAACCTCCACTGGCAGCCCAGATTTCCTGTTCACTGGCTCCCCCCTCACTCTCCATCACCCACGTCTAATCCCCAGGGCTCTGTACTTTCCTTATTCTGTGCCATTTCTCAAAAACCCTTGCACTGTGCTTTCTATAAGACATAATGAGCAAGATCTTATGCAATCTCCTCTCTGAAGGGATCCCTTTCAGAGAAATCCTCTAAATATCCCTTTGCCTTATTGTTCTAACCAATACCTGGCTTTTCCTTGAGGGCAATGCTTCCTCTGCAGCCCCCTCTAGAGTATGGATGGGCTTTCTTCAGCCTTCCTAGGTGGACCAGGCTTATAAATAGGGCAGGTAAACTCCTTCCTTCTCATTACCTCTTCTAGACCATTCCCCAACCCTTCCTTTCTTACCCCACTCCCAGTGAAATACTCATACCACCTGACTACACCACACAGCAACCTTCCTGGTTTCCATCACTTAATGACCCCTGATTCATAACCCCAACCAAATTTTAGCTCCATGTACTAACACTTCAACACTGAGCCTTCAAACACCTAAACCTGGGGCAGCTGGTGGCTTAATTGGTTGAGCATCCAACTCTTGGTTTCAGCTCGGGTCATGATCTTAGGGTCATGAGATTGAGCCCTGCATCAGGCTCCATACTTAGCACAGACTCTACTTGGGATTCCCTCCCTCTCCTTCTGCCCCTCCTCCACTCGTATGCACATAGGCGTGCGCTCTCAAATAAATAAAATCTCAAACACACACACAAACACACAAACACCCTGACCTTCTAAATACTTGAGCTCCTCCCTCTTCTAGTGACCCTTTTCCCATCCTTCCTCAGACACTCCCACAGACTCCAGATGTCGGCCATTACCAATAACTGCAAAACTTCCTTATTCTCAATGCCATGCATCTCACATTTAAGCCACTATCTCCTAATCGTCCTGCTCTTCCTCCCTCTTATACCCTAAACCACCTTCAACCACACTCAAACATACAATTCAATAAGCCTACCACCCTCTCATTGCCTCACATGCCGCTGTCCTCTCTTTGCCCCTTACCCAGATTCAGTCTACAGGCAATCATTATGTAGTATACCCTCCTCTCTCCTCAAACTGCCAGCACCTCAACCCACATCCTCCTTCCCATCTACTTCCCTGAGCAGAACCAAGGAAACCAGAAGACAACGTCTCCCAAATCCCACCACCATACCTACACGTCTCTGTTCTATACTCTACCTGCTCTTCCATTTTTCTAGCTCAGCGTTTCTTAGGGTTTTGAAATATTTGCCAGTTTTTCAGGTGGTAAAATTGAAATATTCTTATGAAATACTGAGGAGTCCCAAGAGTTTTATTTACATGGGTTATATGTGTAATTACTGTACTGGAAATTAAAACAGATAAACTTTTAAAATATTTACTAATTCATTTACAAGTGATAAACCTATTACATGGCAATATAAATAGCACATCTGTATGAAAAATAACTATCCTCTAAAACAGAAAATGAAGTGAGAAAAAGAGCATTTTATGTCACTGCAAATCTCTTAAATGTCTGACGTAATGGAAGACAGCTGCATTCAATCTGCTATAATATGTTGTTTTGTGGAGGGATACGAAGGATTTCAGCCTCATGCAGATTCACAGAAATAGAAGGAGTATTTTGTTTTTTTTAAAGATTTTATTTATTTATTTGACAGGCAGAGATTACAAGTAGGCTGAGAGGCAGGCAGAGAGAGAGAAGGAGGAAGCAGGCTCCCCGCCGAGCAGAAAGCCCGATTCGGGGCTCGATCCCAGGACCCTGGGATCATGACCTGAGCCGAAGGCAGAGGCTTTAACCCACTGAGCCACCCAGGCGCCCCTAGAAGGAGTATTTTAACAGCCTTTTCAGGTACCTGGTACAACACCAAAACCCAACAAGTGATCCTTCCTCAGAGATTAGTTACAATGTGGACTCTGAAACTGCACCCATTCTGTTACTTTAAACTCCACGGGTCTGTCTTGCACTAGGACTAGATCTCTTATCCAGGCATGATTTTGAAACACTCTGTACGGGACAACGAAAAACACCTTTCCCTAAGTTATGCCGATCTTCCAAATGTTGGCACATTTCATTACACTGTATTATAAGCTCACAATCATTAATATCCCCACTAATTACATCAGAAAAATCTAAGTATTGGGAAACTGTCACATGAAAATTTTAATTCTTAGAAAGTATTGTATGAAAAATAATCACTACTCAGCGAGCAACTCAAATCAGCAGTCAAGTCCTTTTCCTCAGACAACCAACCACATGACAATAACCAGCAGCAATTCTTTATGCCAATTTCTCATTTAGCCACCCAGAATTTTCAAAATTATGTGTACTCAAGGGTGAGATTTAATAAAAATCAGTGATTTTTACTGCTTCTTCAAGGACACTTTGAAGTGGACCTGACATGCTCATCACTTCCGTCACCGTGAACATGTGGTAGTGAAGAGCGTGACTGCTCACCTGTCTTGTTCGGCTTGGTGGTACTCCCTAACGGCAGCTAAGGCACCACACATTTGACACCTCACTCCCTCACCCCGACTGCTTTCAGAATCATCTGTTCAGAGACAACACAGTGGAAAAAGGTAGATGTGAATCTTAATATTATTAGGTAAACAACTCTGACCTCACAGATTCCTTGAGAAGGTTTTCAGAAACTCCCAGGGACCTGGGCGGCGGGCGGGGGGGGGGCACTTTGAGAACAGCTGTTCTAGATGAACTCACCCAGTTCTCACAAGAATGGACCTCCTTCTCAGACAACACGCTAGAATTTCCTTCTTTTCTCTCCTTCTTGCCAGGGCTCCGCTCTCTACAGTCATTACCGTCGGCTTACATTATGCTGTCATCTATCCACAACACTCCTTTCACCTCCCCTCCCCCACCAGCTCTGGCCCCATTTCTCACCTTCCCTTGACAGCAACACTCTCCAAAAGAGGGCCTGCATTTCCTATGTAGCAGAAGAAGGGGGAAGAGGAGGAGGGCTGTCCCTACATATGAATGAGAAGTGAAATCAACACCCAGTCATTAATCAACCCTTTCCCAAATTAAAAAGAAAAATAAACCCAGGCACCTGACATTCCTAAAGGTTTTCTAATATACCAGAGACATAATACAAACCTTTTTAAGAATTCTTTTTAATTTGCTCCTTGCAGACAGTGTCTAGCCACCACATTGCACGCACCCCCCTATGATTTCAGACATCAAATATTAACACAAAGTGAGAAATGCAAAAAGAAAGGGGGTTAATCAGACACCTTGAGAGAAAGAAAAAATAACACTGATTCAATGAGAGCTGCTAATGAGGCTTTTTGTTTTGGTAGATTAATTTGGGAGTCTGATGACTAAGAAGAAAATTTAAGCTTCTCAGGTGACTGCTGTTGATTATTACCAACTTTTTTTAATGAAAGAGATGCTTTTGCTTAATTCTATAGTTTATGAATTTCAGGTGTTTATCTGAAATCTGTGTCCACCCTAGCATGTAGAAAACACTCCTCATTAGCAAACTTAAAGACCTCCTCGTATTGATTCCGGATTATATTTGACAGATGATGAGCATTTCTGACTGGGAACTGCTGATATTTAAATACATTACCCTAATACTCTTTAAGCATTGCCAATTGTAAACCTCATTAACTCCCAGCATGTGGCCAAGGCCGGGATCTCATTGCAACAGCCTCACAAAGTGAAAACAGGTATATAAACTGATGTTATCAACACCATTATTATATCCTCCTTCACCCTGTTGAGTATCTACAGGCCATACTTTTCCTTCCCTCAGATTAAGAACGAACAAGGGAAAGGCAGAGAACACACCTAATTTATACAGCCACACGTTTTAAAGCCCTAGATTTCTTTTTTATTGTTTCTTCTTTGACACCCTTATTCCTCCTGCCTCAAAATGAGAACAGGCCCAGAACTCTGTTCTCTGAAGAGAAAGGAATTATGTGTTGATTATAGAGCTATCATTTTAATACAATAAAGTGGGGGCTGTAACGGTAAAATGGACATGTCAGCTCATTAAGAAATCAGCATTTCTGACTGTTCTGTTTTCAAAAGAAGAGCCAACTTCTGTTCTTGTGTTGACCACAAAGAACTTCTTTGCCTGAGATGGAAAACATGTACATGTTAAAGTCATACATGATCTCAGCAAACTGATCGGATGCCAGAGGCAGCCAGTGCCCACCCCCACAAAGACAGGGGTCAGGCTGTACCGTGCAATGAGCACCCTAAGCTCAAGAGGCAAGGCGTTCAATACCTCCAGCTTACTGAGGCCCCACTTAATCTTCCCAGGTAAGAAGTTCAAGTACTAGGGAAAACAGCTCTTGAGCCCAGCTCTCCCTAATGACATATCCCTTAATATTAAATAACAAAGAGAAACATGCTTGCAAAGCTCAAAAGGACAATCACAAAATTACTTTTACTTGCTCTTGTATAATGTGTGAAAATTACCCTTGGATGATATACAAAGAAAGCTTCAATCCCATTTTAAACAAAACCATAATGATGACAAATCTAAGACACACATCAAAAATCATACAAATAAACCCAACATCAAGCAGAGAATTCTTACCGTCTGGCTAAGGTAAGAGGATCTGGCCCCCAGATCAGAGAGTCCTAGAGACCCTCCATTTTCCAACCCCTCCTCCTCCTCATTCCCCTCAAACGCTGCAATAAGCTCTCCTTACCCATGAGGCCCACCAAGCAAAGTCTCCAGGATTGGGCACTCAAAGCTTCTTCTCCTTTCTCTCAAGGAACCTCACAAATTGATTAAACCCATTATTAAATCTATTAAAATGGCGCAATTTGGGAAAATCTAAACACAACAGGCAATTAGAAGAGGGGTGGGGAAAGGTGAAATCAAAGACTCTGAGAAGGCTCTAACACAGGCAAACTGTAACAACTGCCGGACTCAAATTATCCTTTGACGGCTCTTCAGTGCTCTCAAAGATCTCCAATCCTCAACACCAAGCTCCTACACAGTCGACCACGGCCTGCCTCTCCCATCACTGTGTCCTACACTTTCCCATGTTCCTGGCATGCCACCCTCTGCATTTCATAAAATGAGCAAGAAGCCCACAGAACGGAAGTATGACCAAGTCACTACCCAATGAAACACTGAATCAGAATAAAGACTGCTCCAAAGAAAGAGAATCCCTGTCCGTTAAGTTCATGCAGTGCACAGGCATTTAACTCTCATGCCTAGAGTTCAGCCCAACACCACACAGAAGCGAAGCCTTTGGGAAGGGGCAGTGCCCTCACAGAGACCGGCTGCGGCAGGGGTCTCCACCTGGAAAATGTCGGGATCTGGCCAAAAGTTACTACTGGAAAAAAGGCAGTTCACGATCAGGCCAGTTCGACTACAGGCTTTCTAACCAGAGAAAACAGGTGTGTGAATGTAGGAGTTTCCTGGAGCTGCTCTAACAGACTACCAAGAACTAGGTTGCTGAACACAACAGAAATTCGTTCCACCCCAGTTCTGGGGACCCCACGTCCAGAACCAAGGCTGCAGCAGGGTCACACTCCCTCCAAAGGCAGATTCTTTAGGAGAGAAGCCTTCTTCACCTCTTCAAGCCTCTGGTGGCCCCAGTACACCTGAGCTCTCATAACTTAAGGGGTAGGAAAGGGAATAAATACTTCTCAGTAGATTTACCTATATTTGGTCAACAAATTGCTGTGAAACAGAGGCCAGATATTGGACTAGACACTGGAGATTTGCAAATATGCAAGACCTGGTCTACAAACTCAAGAGACCACAACTCGTGCGCCAGTATCTACCTAAAAAGTAACTACCACAGTTCACCCTGCCATCTGGGTCAGCATAGCTGCCACTATATTTATTCCTAAAGTTAACAATCTACAAATAGTTTCTCAAATTTTAATAAGGTTATGCACTAAAATCCCTCTGGCCAGCCAAGCGATGTGGAAAGAGCCTCGAGAGACAAAACAGAGCCCACACCAGTGCTTCTCTTTTGGCTGCTGTAGGTGTTGTGCTTCCGTGTGCCAACATGTGGCTTCGTCGTATAATTTTTTCAAAGAACAGTAGTTGATTTGGGAAGACGATTTGTGACTTGTCAACTTGATAAATGCTTTGCTTCCAATGAAAGGGAAAGGAAGGGAAATGAAGGCATTCTCAGTTTTACATTGAGAACAGATGTACAGCTACACCTATGTGTGACATAAATACTGAGGAGCTGTGTGTCCAGGATAGGCTTTGGGAAAATGGCACACGAACATCTGAACAGGCTTGGGGCTTGGGCAGGTCTCGGCTCAAACACCAGTGCTGTGCTACTAGCTCAGAAAGCTTTAATAGTCTGGACAAGTTCTTCAACTTACTCAGTTTTGAATTCTTTTGGAAAGAATTACAATGCTTATGGTGAGACTTAAAATATTTCTACCCTTGTATCGAGGAATGCCTCTAGGTTCTTCCAAGGGAATTAATTAAACAAAAGGAAAACTAGAAACAATAGGAAAACTGAAATAACTCTAGAAGGGCACAATTTCATAAAGTATGGTACATAATTTCATAGAAAATGATGAAGCTATTTACCACTGTTAATATGAACCGCATATGGAAATAAGAGAATTGGTTGATACAGTCTAAAAGATTATAAAAGTTTATAAAAGAACTGCATTATAAAAGAACTGCAATTAAAATACATTCAGATGATGGAAAATATTGATGTAGGTTAACAAATCATAGGAGACACTGAAAAAACTCCAAATAATCGTGTCAAGATGAAAAGATTATGGATCGTTATTTTCTGAAACTGAAGTTTTTGCAACCGAATGAAGAAAAAGTCATAGGGCAAGAGATTGAGGCCATCTAAGATTTTCTCTGTTACAGTCAAACACTGATATTTAATACAAAATCTGAAAGAAAATGTCAAGTTGAAGAGGATGACAAGCTTATGAGAGAAAAGGCAGTCTGAAGCAGTAGAAAGGCCACACGGTCTCTGGAGCCAGCCAGGCCTTGTGGTGAACAACCTGGTCAGCAACAGCCCTAGCTAGCTCATCTGCACAACCAGGAAAGCAGAGCCAGCATTTCAGATTTGTTAGAAGCTTTTGAAAAAATGTATCTGTTACGTTATATATGTACAACGTACGTTATAGTACAGTATGTTATCTAATGAATCAAAGGCTATTATTTTTGGAGAGCACCTGTAAAAATAAGCCTGTTAATGGGGGAAAAAAATTAGAAGGTATAACAATTATACAAGTTAATGCCCATAAATATATTAATTTAATAAGGAACCAAAATGTTCACTGAAAGAAAGAGATGAACTATTAGGAAAAATTCCTAACATGTTAAATGTAAATAGGAAATGTCATTATGAAGTTTTGATTTTATTAAATACATTTCTCTGTTCTTTCCACTGAGAAGCCAGAGTAGTAGTAACAACCTAGTAGCGATAAACCTGTGCCCAGCTCTGCTTCTAAGCCCCATTCCCAACCTAAAAAAAAACAGGACTTCTTGAAGAAAAGAGTGATTTCCAGGTTGGAGGTAGGGAATACCCACTGTGAGCCTGGAACCCCTTACACTCCTAAAGCAAGGAGCCCTCACAGGCAGGAGGAGCGGCAGGAAGAGGGAGAAGCAGGCTCCCCGCGGAGCAGAGAGCCAGATGTGGGGCTCAACCCTAGGACCCGGGATCATAGGCAGAGGCTTAACCCACTGACCGACCCAGGCGCCCAAGAATTTTTAAACCATCAAGTAAGAAAAAAAATTGGCTTTAAACCTTGAATCAAATCATTCTTGTTGCATGTGAGCTTGGTCACACTTCGTATGAATCATGAACACAAGGTGTGTGAAAGCAACCAAATTTTCCCCACAAAAATACATCTGCTGGAACAAATCTATGTTCTATCTAGCTTTTGCTTCGATGGACTAGTGTGACATATTTCACATATATATGACATATATGAAATATATGTCACACTATGTGAAAAATACGAAATATATATTAAAAAAATATAGTGTGAAAATATATGAAATATATACGCCACCCTGGGGAGGCCCTGTGAGGGAACGATGGGCTGCTCATGCATTACACACACTTACCCACCAGGCAAAGAATGCTGTGTCCAGGTGGAGGTAGAAAATAGAAGTAACTCAAATAACCTCTTCCGGAATAAACAGAGAAGGCATAATCCAGCAACTCTCTGGGATATGACTGTGAGTATCACTGCCAAGATCCATCCTTCTCCCTCCTACCTGGGCTCCTACCTGCAACACCTTCATTTTAGAGGAGACTACTTCCATGCAAGATGGGACCACAGGTATATAAATAAGAAAAGGAAAGTGCTGGTGAAAACTGAAAGCATTTGCGATACATCAACAAATTTTACCATAGTTGTATCTTCACCAGTGCATGTGGGAAAAAATCACAGGTGACAAACAGAGAAGGCCCAGAGCTAGAGAAAGCCACTCTGGAAGAGCAGGTCACTGCAATCTATGGAAGAGGGTGCTGACAGGTAGCAAGGGTGGGAGGTTGGGTCTACCACAGGTAATACAGAGAAGGCCAGCTCTTGGACGTTGTACTTGGCTACTAGGGGATGTTGGTATTTCTATTATCGAGAGTTTGGGGCCTAAAATTCCACACTTAATGGTAAAAGCCAACTGCAATCTTTTTTTTTTTCTTTAAAGATTTTATTTATTTATTTGACAGACAGAGATCACAAGTAGGCAAAGAGGCAGGCAGGGTTGGGGGGTGAGGGGAGAAACAGACTACCTGCTGAGCAGAGAGCCCAATGTGGGGCTCGATCCCAGGACCCCAAGACCATGACCTGAGCCAAAGGCAGAGGCTTAACCCACTGAGCTGCCCAGGTGCCCCAGCCAGCTACAATCTTAAACAGCTTAGGAAAAACTCATTTTTAAAATGTGACAACACTGTAGGGGAAAAGAAATCCAAAGGCATTTTGCAAAGTATCTGTCTCTTCCAGCTTGGGTAGAATGCCTTCTTAGTGATTTGGAATCATCATATTATTCTGTTTAGAGTCATACGATTTAATCATACAAAAGATTTCGAAAGTTATTTGAGCAGAGGGAAAGATCATGTTCATAGAGCTATATTTTACATTTACTCACAATTCTTACAGTTCCCTTGAAAAATACCAAATATGTACAAACACTTTAGTAGATCTCACACCATTCATCAACTATAATTAAGTCTCTAAAACCATAAGCAGTTCTTTACTGTTAAAAAATACACACACGGGGTGTCTGGGTGGCTCAGTCAATTATGCATCCAATCCCTAATTCCAGCTCAGGTGATGATCTCAGGGAAATGAGACTGAGTCCCACACAGGGCTCTGTGCCCAGTGTAGAGTCTGCTTGAAATTCTCTCCCTCCCTCTCCCTTTGCCCCTCCCCCAACTCAAGCATGCTCTCTCTCTCTAAATAAATAAAATCTTAAAAAAAAAAACAAAAAATACACACACATAGAATCCCCAACTGTGATAAGAAGGAAATGTTAAAGGTATAATTCCTAATAATGAATTAATTGTAATAGGTAGACAAAAAGCTCTTGAGAGAGAGAAAGGTATTCAGTGACTTCCTAATATTTAAAGTGATAAAAAGCTATTTCAAACAAAAAATATTAAATAAGATAATTAAAAACAAACATACCCATCTTTGGTCTGATCCACTACACCACTTAGAAGTTCCACAGTCTTTGGATTAGGCTGCCTTTCTCCAAAAATGTTCAAGTATCGAGTGACGAAGTCATTGGGAGACATGAAAAACTCACCATTTTTTTCAATGCTTGCATACTGTTTAGAAAAAAAAAAAGTATTTTACCCTCAAAAGTACATAATCATGAGATCAATGTGAAAAAGCTGAAAATATTCAACAGATAAGACATCAGACATGATAATACACTCTTCTCAAGCACAGTTATTTCCGAACATCTCACAGAAAAAAACAGAAACATGTTAAGTCTTCCAAGTTTTATATTTATACCAGTGGTTCTCAACTGGGGGCAGCTTAGCCTGACTGTCCCGCTTTTAAACACCAACATCCACCTAACAGCCAAGCAAAACGTAAGAGGCCCACCCTCTCTATGTAACCTGCCTTTTCGGGAGGGCGGGAGGGCTGGGCGAGGTTTCTCTTGCTTTGCACTTTCTCCATTTGTTTTCTATTTCTCCACAGAGGACATCTGACAGTGTCTGATGACAAATTTGACTGTCATAACCTGACGGGAAGGGATGCTAGCAGCATCTAGTTAGGAGAGGTCAGGATGACCCCCTACAACAGAGTGAGCCAGCCCCAAATGTCAGCAGTATTAACACTGAGAAACCCTAGTTTACAGAAACTTGGAAGGAAAATTACATCTTGTTTTTAGCAAGGACATACAGCTTTAAAAAATCATGGATGGGGGACGCCTGGGTGGCTCAGTTGGTTGGACGACTGCCTTCGGCTCAGGTCATGATCCCAGACTCCCGGGATCGAGTCCCACATCGGGCTCCCAACTCCACGGGGAGTCTGCTTCTCTCTCTGACCTTCTCCTCGCTCATGTTCTCTCTGTCTCTCTCTCTCAAATAAATAAATAAATAAATAAATAAATATCTTTAAAAAAAAAAAAATCATGGATGGGAACAACCTAATTCTTTTGCCCCATTTGTTTCAATGACACCAATAATGCAAGAAAGCAGGACAAACAGGCTAAGCTGGAAAGCAAACTGTCAACTGTATGGCTGCTCGTGGGATTTTATGGAAGGAGATGTGAAAGGCTACTCTAGTTAGCTTCCTCTCCGTTCCAGAGTAGAAATGGCCCAACACTCAATGCTTTCACACAGCGTTCCTCCTGCCTTTAGTGGCAGAATCCAGTGCCGGGAAGCAGGAAGCTTCTCATCCCTGTCTTGTGGAGTCCCAGGGGACACAGGGGATGCTGAGAAACAACACAGGATCATCCGGTATTCTGATGGCAGAGGAGAAGACCTGTTGACCCTGGGGACAGGACAGTGACTGGGGGTGGAGAGGTGAATTCCGAGAGCTGCACAAGGAGCAAGGCAAGCTGGATGACAGTGACCACCCCGGAGGCCACTGTGATGTGGTGCACCCGGGAAGGGAAGTGCAACCAAAGCACCTCCACTCCCTCTGCAGCCACAGGGTCAAGTCCCATTACAACTGTTTCTAAAAGTCACTTGTTACTTCTGCATTTTAATTCCAAGGCAGGATAAACTTGCTTAGATACTCAGGAACCAGCCCTGGAGTCCCTCAGGCCTGGGATGCACTGAGCTCTGCTTCTGCCTCTCACCTCCTGGATGACCTGTAAAGTAAGCTTCCCGGGCCTCTGGCTCCTCCCCTGTAAAACTGGGATAACAACACCGCCTGTTTCTTAAGGTCAATGCTAGAAATAAACGAATAATAACATAATATACTTAGCACAACACACTATACACAATAAGCACTTCATAAATGTTCTGTACAATCCATTTTTGGTTAATTTTTAGCATGGTACAAAAGAAAAGCTCAAAAATGGTCCAAGAATCCCCTATTATTCACTTAGCATTGAATTGGCTTTTTGGAAACATGGAAGAATTATATTTGATCTTCTGGAAGCAAAACAAGACAGAAGTACAAGGGAGATGTCCCAGCTAACTACAACGAGCCATGATCAAGAATCATACCTAGTTTGCTTACAGCGGTGAGTAATTAGTTTAGCTAAAAACACAATTTAACTCTTCTCCCACCAGTAGATGTTAAGGTTGTTTTCCAGTTTGGGCTATTTTTAAATAAAGCCAAGGTAACCAGCTTGTATATAACAATTA
This sequence comes from Mustela putorius furo, assembly GCF_011764305.1. Lineage (NCBI taxonomy): Eukaryota > Metazoa > Chordata > Mammalia > Carnivora > Mustelidae > Mustela > Mustela putorius. The sequence goes on from NW_025421998.1 coordinate 38,996,762, forward strand.
TCCAAATTCTTGGCAATCTTCAAAGGCTACACTCCTGGAAGAGAAAATGTTGAGTCAAGGAGAGGGAACTTGAAGGATCTTGCTCTTGATACTTATTATCACCCTGCTCTCCAGAAAAGACTGTACCAATCTACACTCCCACCAGCAGTGTGTGAACATGCCCTTTTTCCCCCCTACCAGATTTGTTGCAAATATTTATCCAGTTTGATACTTGTAGATAACGGAGTCTGTAGATTTTTCTTCCTCCTCTGCAATTTCTTCCATTGCTTACTTCTAAATCTAAAACCTAGGCCTTCCTCATCTCAAGACTAATATCTACCCATATTTTCTCTTAACTTTTAAGTCAATGCACTGGTACTTTATTGTTTTATGTGGTCTGAGATGAGGATCCTCCTACTTTAGTTTTTCCCACTTAATCTCTTGATTGTCCCAGGAGCACAAATGAAATCATTCTCCCTTCCCTTGTCTTTAAGATGCAAGTGTATCACATACTAATTATCACATAATCATCAGGGAACAGCCTGGCAAGTAAGTCCTTCTTCAACACTAGTTCTGATCAGTTGGCGACAAATGCCTTCCTAAGGTAGAGACTCCCCTCTAGGGCTGCCCTCAAATTCCATGAAGGGATGCTTCATCCATCAAATTCCATGAAGGGATGTGCTGTCAACTCCTACCATTCCTCCAGCAGGAGTCCTGGCCAACTCACCTGTCTACTCTTCCAAAACTACATGCACCTTAATTGCTACAACTAAAGGGAAAGCTCTGTCTGGACAGGATTTGTTCCCGTGGTTCTCACTGCAACATCCTCAGGGTCCTGGACTGGTGTCAGGCAGAGAGAACCATAGTCAATACACATCTATTGAATGGAAGAAAGTTTAAAATTATTGTGCTACTTTCCCTCCTGGGAGTTTTCTGGGCCATGATCAGTCTTTGATTTTTCCCCCAGGTAACATTCAGAATCATTGTTGAGCTGCTGTCCCCCTTAAAAAGAATTCCACTGAAAGTGCAAAATAAAATTATAATGCCATACTTCTAACCCTTACATAGGACAATTAAAAAAAAATAACAAGTGTTTGCAGAAACAGGTAGCAAATGCAATTCTCATACACTGGTGTCATGAGAGTAAACTGTCAAACCACTTTAGAACACTGTCTGGCAGCATCTCCTCTAACTGAACATGCACAGAACCTCAGACACAGCAATTTCAACTCTAAGGAGGTCTCCAACAGAAACGTGTGCCATTACAATGGCATTATAATGTCCATAGCAGCATTAGCTTCAATAGCTAAAAGATGGAAAATAACTCAAACAACAACCAACAAAAGGATGTACAGATGAACTGTGTACTGTGGTACAATCACACTACGGAATACAACACGGCCATGAGAATAGGAGAACGCCAACCACATGCAACAACAGGAATGAATTTTAACAACCAAAGCAAGAGTGAGGGGCGCCTGGGTGGCTCAGTGGGTTAAAGCCTCTGCCTTTGGCTCAGGACATGGTCTCAGGGTTCCTGGGTTTGATCCCCATGTTGGGCTATCTGCTCAGCAGGGAGCCTGCTTCCCCCTTCTCTCTCTGCCTGCCTCTCTGCCTGCTTGTGATCTCTGTGTCAAATAAATAAAATCTTTCCTAATAAATAAATAAATAAATAAATAAAGCAAGAATGAAAGAAATGAGACACAAGAAAATATAGTGTTTTTTCCATTTTTAAGAAGCTGAAAACCAGACAACTGGTTCCCCTCAGAAGAGGTGGATCCTGACTAGACGGGGCATCAGATGGCTTCTGGGGGGGCTCGTTATATGGGTGTGAGCTCACTTTGGGAACATTAATGGAGCTGTATGTACATTTATGATTTGGGCACTTGATTTATACCTCAGCATTTTACATTTTTTAAAAAATCAAGATATTTTCTGCCCCAGTTTTTAGAGGTGATAATGAAATAATTTTATAAATATAAGAACATATTAATCTGAACATGGAAAACAGTTTTCTTCAGATTGCAAAACCAGAGCATTACCAAGGCTGGGTGGTCTGCCTTGTGATTACAGTAAAAATGTCAAAGGTTGTTCCTTCAACTGACGGACAGACAGATCATAGTAAGAATGTACTGACAATGGGGCCCCAGGGCGCACAGGGGTCCCCGTCAAGGGAGTGGACCACATAGCTCTCACTACCTTTAAAATGGTATTTAATCCTTTTTGGGGACTAGATTTTACAAGTGACCTGAAGCCTCTCTCTCTCCCTTACAAATTTTTGTAAGTTTTAATATGATTAAACATACGCAGGCTATATGCAAAAATGCAGGTCCAAGAGTATTCAGTACAGTGTTGTTATACTAGCAAAGCAGAAAACACAACTAAGCATCCAAAAATATGAAGTGGCTAGATAAATTATGGTAAAAAGAGCCATACACAGGGATAGCTCACGACAATAAAAATACTGTAGAAATACATTCAATTATAGGAAAAAAGTTTTCCTAACGTATTAGGTAAAGGGAAAAGCTGGATAAAAAAGTATTTTTTCTCCTGTTAAGGAAAAAAAGGTTTTATATACATACACAGAGATACGGACAGAGAGAGGTATATAAAATATAATTTTACATATTTATACATAGATATAGATATGGATTTTAGCTATACAGCAGAATCACATATTAATTTTCTTTATATACTTTTGCTTTTTAAATTTTTGCCAATATGAGGCATTTTCTCATCTTAAGTTTTCAATAAATTAACTGTTTTTCCAATTTTGTTAACTAATTTCTAAATACGTATGTTTTGCTGACAAAGAACAATTATAAAAAATCCAAGTGTAATTCACTATGTATCATTACAAACTGTCATAAGGCCTATTCCCCTTGTCTAGTCCCTTTAACCCAGTTTTGTCATCTCCCACAATGTACACTACAGGCATTCAGCTACTTCCACCCGTAAACAGTACATACCACCCTCTTTGCTCTCCCTTGAGCGAACACTGTCCTTCTCAATTTTCCCCTTCTCTTTACTGGCACCTCCCTAACCCAAGCTCTATCCAGGGGTTGTATTTACCTCTGCACCCTCTCGTACATTGTACAAGATCATGTCCATCAAGCAGTCCTTCAAAATGTCTTAACCTCCCCCATTCTCCATCCCCCTGCTGCTATCATAGCCCTAACAAGTCTTCAGGGCCCTGCACCGGGATTACCCGCCAAGGCTGCCTAACTCATGACCCGGCTGCCAAATCTCGACCCACCCTGCCAGTGTCACTGGATGAACCCAGTGGCTTCCTCTTGTTCAGCAGGCGTGCCAAACTCCCAATTACCTTGCTAATTTTGTCACCCACACCCTGTAAGGCTTGGCAGACTCCCTGGCACAGAGCTGAATTTAAATCAACAAGTTGAAAGAGCAAGAATCCTTCAACGCGGAGAGGCTGTGTGCTCGCAAACCCATCTCCCGGCCTTCCCTCGAATGTGGCCCTCTCTCCCGGAACTCCCCAGCTGCCCTCCTCCTGACTCCAGTGCCGACTCGCCCTGCGACTCTCCCAGGTCCCTCTCCAGGGAGCCTTCTCCTCACCACAGAGGCCACTCCAGCCTCTCGGTTTCCTGTGTGCCACAAAACAGAACTGACCATACCTGGACCTCAACTTCCATATTCGCTCACCGCACTGGCACTTACGTGAACCTAGATTCTTTTTCACCCGCTGCCTACCTGTAAATGTGGTCTCCCGTGTAAAAGCTGAACTCCTTGAAGACTTGGTTGCTGCTTATACCTCTTCTATACACCCTACTCGCCTTGAAGTTTCACGGTGTTTTATTTAAACTGGGAGTACTCAGTACACCTGCTCCAAAACGCATGTCAACACTTAGATTAGAAATGAAACTGACCACACCTGGACTTCAACTTCCACATGCAGACAAAATGTTAGCCACCACCTGTCACCCGAAGAGGCTGCATAACCAACTCAACCCCTCAGGCTAGGAATGCTAGCCATCGAGTGCCCCCTGCCCACCACCCAACTGTGCTGCCCAAGAGCCTGTGCTCCAGGTCACCCCCCGCCTGGCATTCTTACAGCCCTCTGTTCCACACCTGCTGCTGCCTCTGCCCGGAATGGCCCTCCTCTGCCCTCTGCCCACAGCCCCCCTCTACCATCTCCAGCTGGTAAGTACCTACTCACTCTCAAGCCCAGCTCCAACACCACCACCTCTCTATAATTGCAATGACCTCGGCTAGATCTAATTAGCCCCACATCATCTTCCTACTAATTAACACCACATAATGCTTATCAACCATATCATGGCTTTTTTTTGTTTGTTTACACTTACACACAGTGAACTAGTAAAAAGCAGGATCCATGATTTATGCATCTTTATAGCCCAACACTTAATGCTACACTTCACATACAGTAAGCAACCCCTCCCCACAAAAAAAGAAGAAAGTGTAACCCTTCTCAAGGGCCCATCTCCATCCTCCAGGACCCCTCTTTCCTCCTCTCTGCCAGTTCCACTGGCTCTCTCGGACCTCCACAGTTGCCATCTCCCCTGCTATCAGCTCATCTGGTCCAAAGGTCCACCTCCCCTGAGCTACAGAAGAATCCCCTAACTAGCGTGACAGTCAGAAGGCTGGTTTATTTATCAGGAAGAAAAGTCAGGAGAAAGTCACAGAAAATCAGCAAAGTAGCCCAGTTTGCAGAGAGCTTACTGCTGATCCCCCCACTTAACGGGAAAGCCTGGCCACAGCGGAGCAGTGTCTGGCAGAGTCCCCAACCCTCACCCCAATTCTCCTCATACCTTTTCTCCTCCCACCACAACACCATCTGTGGCAGACGGTAAACAAGAGATCCCCCACATGCTGAGCCAAGGTGGATTTGTGTTGGTACGACCCTGCCCAGGCCTGATGAGATCACCCAAACCTCTGCCAGAGCCACAATCCCTTCCAGAAACTGCTGATCACTCTTTTCTTCATGGACAGTCTCCCCCCCACCCCCGCCTTCCTGGCCCCATCGTTCCCTTGGACTCTAAGTCACACTCTCACTCAAAAGCCACGTCGTCTTAGCCACCCCAAGAGCCGACGGCATTTCCCCACGTGCTGCCAAAGATCCCGCCCCAGCTTTCAGGCTCACTGACACAGAAACACCACAGCTGGCTCTCCAGAACTGTGACCAATCTGATCTGTCTCCAGCAGGGACTCGCCTCCTATTAACGGGAGTAGATGGAAAAGACAGGCTCTCCAAAGTGGGATCTTAACCTAACCTAGCTGCCATGCAGCCTCAAAAGGTGGGCACAGCTTTTACCCAGGTGGAATCTTTCTACTGGATCACGCCAAAAGACCAAGAGGTGTCCAAGACGTACCATCTACTAAGATCTTCAAACTTGTTCCCATTTCCTGTCAGAAGGAAGCCCACAATTACTGCTGGTTTAGAAAACAGAAGTAATAGCGAGGTCCTGAGTTCGAAGAATGATTATGACGTTGCCAGCTGAGGTTAATGAGCTTTTACCCATTTCTCTAGGGTCTCTGGCAACCCACTGCAAGTGGTCTCCTAGAATTTTAAGTTTTATACTATAAATCTTAAATATACACAATAAAATAAAAATGTCCACGGTTCCCACATACACACCTCATCCCAATCACGATGGGCCCCAAATGCAGAGTAATAGATACTAGTCCAGGTAAGAAACAAAGCATTTCTGCTTTCTGGATTTGCATGACCTACAATCCTTTTCCACCTTCAAATCTGTATACTGTGTTGTCCTTCCAGGTTAAAACCAAATTTATAAAGAATTCTGCTTTCTTATACAGAATCCAAACCTCCTTACATATCATCCCTTCCCCCCACATTTTTAACCATCTCCTTTTGAAGCCTGTCTCTCGTGTTGAATTATTTAATTTCAAATACTTACTGGTCAGTTATCAATGCGTATCAGGCGCTAGACACTTTCTCCCAAGTTTTTTCACTCAATCTTTACAAATTTTTATAACTCACAAGATGTTCATACATGAACAAAGTAGAAAGAATAGGGTAAGAAACTCAATGTTCCCTTTACCAATGTCAAGTATTACCACCACACGGACAAGGCATTTTCCCTCCCCCACCAAAACTGGGGTGTTTAAAAGCCAACCTAAGACATAATCTTATCTATAAACACTTCACTCTCTAACAGAAAAAGACTCTTTATAGCTCCTATCACAATATCATCATTCAGGGAAAAAAGAAATCAGTAACAATTCCTTGATATCAGTTAATCCTGTCGGTATTCAAATTCTCTGATTTCTCAGTATTTTTTAATCGTACCACACTTTCATGAGGAAAGAGATGCTCACAGAATTAGTGACTTTCAGGGCCATGTATTTGGTACACAGCAGCATGCGAAGTGTTTCATTTGAAGCCTTGGTCCTCAAGAATACAGCACAGCTGCTTTTCCATCATGTTTAGAAAAGGCCCACATATACACCTCTTGAATGATCTTTACAAAGGTGGCCTTTCCTTTTTTGAGTAGTTTAATCAAGGTAAAATAACATTACGTGATTCAAGCTTTGAGACCTGGGGTAGACTTCTATTTGAGTATCTATCATTCATTCACTGCCCAAGGTCACCAAGTAGGGTAAATATAAGAAACTAAGGAAATATACGGTATCTGTCATGAACTGGTATGTATTGTTACTCATACTGGGCTTCCACCATGAACCACAGTTGCAATAAAACCATGATAATGATGATGATGATGGAAACAACGATGGCCAATGAGAGGCAAAGACAGCCCTCTCTGGATGGATCAAGATTATGGAAGTGTTAACAAAGAGCTTTCAGCCTCCTAGGAGAAAAACCACAATCATCACAACACATAGGAGAGTCCTGGAAGGGTCAATGAGTTGTAAGACTAAATCCCCCAAAAACCCCCTTCCAGTATCTGACACCAAGTGAGAGACAAGAAATTAAAATGTAAACCATACTGTCCTCACAGTCACCTGCAAGCTGCTGACACATTTCAAAAAACAGATAGAACTGAAATGAATCTCTTTCATAAGTCTTAAGTAAAGATCCTTTACTTAGGTATCTTTTTATATATATATATATATATATATATATATATATATATATATATATAAAAAACAATGAAATAAAGAGCTGTTTGAAAATAATCTTTAAAAGTTCAAGAACACAAATCAAACAAGAAACAAGAAACATTCCTTTATACTGACCTTCAAAAATATTGTTCTAAGCTCAGCTGGATCTGCTCTCTTGGTTAAAACCACCTATAAATAAACATAAAAATGTTTATATTATTAGAACAAAGCTGAGAAATCAAGCTAGCAGACTGAAAGAAAATAAACTCCAGGTTAGAAATTAGTAGATGTCATTTTTGTACTTAAAGCACCAAATTTCCCCATTGCATAAACTACTCCCTGGATTTTAAATCAGACTCCTTATGTGGCTTCTAGAATGGTAACAGTCTGTGCAAGAAACCAGTAAAGCTCTTAATATGTGGTACTTAATGTATATCATTTTTTTTTCCCCAAAAAGTAGGAAAAAAGAAAACTGGAGACAGATCTGTGACCACCTGGCATTTTAAACTACACACCAGAGTGATCCATACCTTTCCACAGAGGAATATTAAATATTAAAGTACAACTTGTTTGTTAACTATGCAAGAGAACACAGTTAAGACGTTGGTGAACAAGGCAAATTAACAAACAAGGGAATTACTTCTCACAGTTCTGCCAGGAACACGCATGAATACCTAGCTATCTGGGCATGCCAAGCAAGGTCTCCTTCCCTCCCCAACTTTTAATTTAAGAAGTCAAAGTCTCCAAAGGTATGACTATTATTCTCCACATTCTAGAAATACAAGGGGCTATGGTTACCTTTTGAGAACAAAATTTGACAGATTAGCTCAGAATAGGTGTTGTGCTTAATTCCCCAGCCCACAAAGTCCAAAAACATCAGTGGAGAAAAAGCAAGACAAACTTGAATATGGCTACCCCAGTCCAACACAAAAGAGTCCTTATGTGGAACCAAACAGTGGGCTTATTCAGTGTCCCATCACCCAATCCTGCTGGCAATAACCGTCATGGGACTGAAGTCTCACCAAGCACAGCGTCACCCCATGATACAGCCAAGGAGGGGTTCCTGGAACCACCCTAATACCAGAGCCATGTCGCTATCCACAGGGAGATTTATGCAAATTGTTCTAAATCCCTTCTGTTTGTTTGCAGAGGCTCTTCTGAGATCTTTGGACAATGGGTTCTCTGTCTCTAAATGTGTAACTGCCGAGCTTTTTGGCCTGCCACTGTGAGGAATAATTTTATTAACTAATCACTGGAATGGGAAAGGTAGTTTTTCTAAAACGAGTTGGCTACTCACCTTGTTTCCCAAAGCAAGACTGATAACTCCTTTAATTTCAACTGAGCACTTGTAACCACCAATGCATTTTTTTGTCCGTAAGATTTGGAAATCTTTTTAAAATTCTAAATTAGTATTCTTTGCTATTCAATTAAGGAGGAAAAAACAACCTAAGACTGATGATAGTGCCAATCTACACATTTCCAGAGAAGATTCCTTCCTTTCGGGTTTATATTCTGAGAAAGGTAGGATAGGCCAAACACTACTGAAGAAGATGAGACAGCATAAAAACGCCTCCATCCTCTTAAGGGTGGACAAAGTCCCTCCAAGTTCCGTATCTTGAAACAGTCCATATGTGACATTTTTAAAAAATATTTTATTTTACTGAGACAGAGACAGAAAGAGCGCAAGCAGAAGAGGGAGAGGGAGAGAAGAAGCAGTCTCCCCGCTGAGCAAGGAGCCCAAAGTGGGACTTGATCCCAGGACCCACAGATCACGACCTGAGCCAAAAGCAGATGCTTAACATTCTGAGCCACCCAGGTGCCCCCATATGTGACATTTTTTAAAAGGCATATGGTTACCATAGGCACTTAGCTGGGTTTCCTTTTAAAAACAAAGGTTAGGTTTCCACCAAGTGAACTATTCTTGCTCCATTTGAATACCACATCCTTCAAAATCTAATTACTTCACTATTCCATGCACTTCATCAAGCATTCCCGGGCCAATGCTATTTTAGAGTGAACTTCCCCTGCCCTAAATTCCCACAGCATTCTTCCATTGCTAACCCCCAAATGCACATCAGTATCCCCCAGCAGGACTGCACCTCCCTAAGAAACAAGGCTTTCACTCCGCGACTCTGGATCTAAGGGGCACAGGGGAACACAATCCATAGAGGGAGAAAACAACAAAGATGAGAGCAGAGATCAATGAAACAGAGACTAAAACGACAATAGGAAACATCAACGTAACACAGCTGGTTCTTTGAAAAATGAACAAAACTGACAAACCTTTAACCAGATTCACCAAGCATAAAAGACAGATGGCAAAAATAAAATCGAAAATGAAAGAGGAGACATCAACAACTGGTACCACCGAAATACGAAAGATAAAAGACCACTATAACAATTATATTAACAAATGGGATGACCTAGAAGAAATGAGTAAATGCCTAGAAACACACAACTTCCCAAGACTGAATCATAATGAAATATAAAAATCTGAAGACACCAATTACTAGTAAGGAGATTTAATCAATAATTTAAAACCTCCCAAAACACAAGTCTAGGACCAGACAGCTCCACTAACAAACTCTATCAACTATTCAAAGAATTAATACCAATCCTTCTCCAACTCTTGCAAAATATAGAAGAGGAAGAAACTCTTCCAAACTCATGAGTCCAGCATAGCCTGATACCAAAACCAGAAAAGGATGCCGCAAGAAAAAAAAAAATTACAGGCTAGTATCCCTGATGAACATATGTGCAAAAATCCTCAACAAATACTTGCAAACCAAATTCAACAATATATTATTAAAAGGATCATACACCATGAACAAGTGAAACTTCTCCAAAGAAGACATACAGATGGCCAACAGATACATGAAAAGATGCTCAGTATCACTCATCATCAGGAAAATGAGAATCAAAACCACAATGAGATGTTACCTTACACCTGTTAGACTAATTATAAGAAAAAAAAAGACAAGAAAATAGTAAGTGTTGGCAAGAATGTAGAGAAAAGGTAACTGTACACTGCTGGTAAGAATGGTAATTAGCGCAACCATTACAGAAAACATTACGTAGGTTCCTCAAAAAATTTAAAAAATGGAACTATTCTACTTAGAGAGTATTTATCTGAAGAAAATGAAAACACTAACTTGAAAAGATATATATGCACCCTCATGTTCACTGAAGCTTTATTTACAATAGCTAAGACAAAGCAACAACCTAAAGTGTCCACTGATGGATGAATGGACAAAGAAATTGTGAAATAGATAGATACATATAAATAAATAAATAAATAAATGATGGATTATCATTCAGGCATAAGAAAGAATGAAATCTTGCCATTTGCAACATGGATGGACCTCAAGAGCATATGCTAAGTGAAATAAATCAGAGAAAAACAAGTACTGTATGATCTTATATATGGAATCTATATATCTATACAAAAACAGATACAGAGGAAAAAAAATAGATACAGAGAACAGACTGGTGGTTGCTAGAGACAGGGGAGTGGGGTGGGAGAAATGGGTGAAGGGTATATAAATTTATTAAAAATTTTGTTTAGGGACGTCTGAGTGGCTCAGTGGGTTAAGCCTCTGCCTTTGGCTCAGGTCATGATCCCGGGGTCCTGAGATCAATCCCCGCATCAGGCTCTCTACTCAGTGGGGAGCCTGCTTCCTCCTCTCTCTCTGCCTGTCTCTGCCTACTTGTGATCTCTGTCTGTCAAATAAGTAAAAAAAATCTTTTTAAAAAAAATTTTGTTTAAAAAGCAGGAGTTATTCATCAATGTATGACCAACATCTAGTATAATGTTTGGCATAAGAGGCATTCAATAAATATTAGCTGAAGTACTGAATTCTATAAATTAATTTTTTAAAAATCCATATAGTTACCCAACAAATCTAAGCCGTATCACCTAATGTGTATAGAACATTTTAATATTTTCAATGCATAACTATTACTTCACTGGATCTTCACAGCAAAATCTGAGACCTGCAGACAGCATAATATTGTACCCACTTTATAGAAGGAGAAACCAAGGCTCAAAGAGGGTCAAGTACTTCCCCAAAAGTCAGATCTGGTACCCATTTCTGCTTACATATCTAAGTAACATCTGAGCTGAGATCAGATTCCAAATCTTCCACCTCCTTCTCTATTGGTTTTTCCACTGAGCCACACTGTAGGGAGCTTCAAACTGACCATAACTTACGTTAACCACTAATATAGTACATGCCTAGAAATCAAGATTTTATCCTACAACCACCAGACTGTAGCATCCATCCAGTGCTATAACTAAGAACATGGCTCTAGGGGTGCCTGGGTGGCTCAGATGGGTTGCATGTCATCAGACTCTTGGTTTCAGCTCAGGTTATGATTTCAGCATGCTGGATCGAGCCCTGCTGAGCTCTACATCGAGCTCTGCACTGGGCATGGAGTTGGCTTGGGATTCTCTCTCTCCCTCTCCCTTTGCCCCTCCCTGACTTTCACTAAATAAATAAATAAGTAAATGTTTAAAAATCTTAAAAACAAAACAAAACAACAATAACAAAAAACATGGCTTTAGTATCAGCCCACCTGTAACTGGGATTAGGTGTGACATCTAAACCTACTAGTTGTGTGACCTTGAGCTAGACCTCTGACCTCTCAGTCTCCCTTTCCTCCCCTGTAAAATCAGAAGTCCTGGATGGTTGCAAGAGTTACAGGAGATAATAACATCTAGTGCTTAGCAACAAAAGGACACACAGTTAAAGCCCTCAAATGAAATCCATTATTTGTACTATTTGTGGAAAGGTGTTTATCTTCTGCCATGCTTACTCTTCAAAAAGTCTAAGCGATGAGTAACCTGGCATATAAATTGAGAAGGAAAAAATGAGGAGGAGGGAGGGGAAAGGAACTCATGGATCTTCAAAAACATTCAGCAAACCACCAACCACAGACGCTTTCCTAACTCATCCCTTCTGCTATCTGAGCCTCAACCAATGCTACTTCTTGAAAACAGATCCCAAGTTCCAGATACACCATGGAATTTCCCTGCGGCCTGTGGAAATGTGTGTTATTGGGTCCTGAACATACTAATGAAGCACAAAATAACTATGGTTCAATTGGGGATAAATTCAGAAAACTCTTTTACCGGTCTCTTGGCCTCCCCACTGCTGTGTGGATAGCCAGAATTCCCATTTCTACTTCTACCTCCCATTCCTATCTTGTTGGGTATCATGTGCAGTGAAGGAAGAATACTGAACACAGCTTCTTTTGAGACAACATTAAGTTAGAGCTAGAAGTACCAGTGTTCTGAAGGTGTACTGAGATGGATTCTGCCTGGTGGCAAAAATCAATACCCAGGCAGTTTGGGGAGCTGGAAAAGGGGAACTACAGAAATGCAGCCTCCCTTTTTAAGTCAACTCAAACAGTGGCTCAGCATGCACACTCTGCATCACTTTAACAAGCCTTTAGAAGATTCATCAAACTTCAGATTGTTTCCAGAAGGCTGAATCTCATTGTTGTAAGTTTTTTTTTCCTTATACTAACAGCATGTAAATATTTACAACTACTGTTCTTCCAAATTAATTGCCCGATTTTATCATCATGCTTCTGAATTTACATTTGTAAGAACAGATTCCACGATTAAACAAAATTTGTATATTAGGAGTTTTAAATAAAGGTACTAGTTTTCCAGCATAGTTAGGAAAATCACCATGAAGGAAAAGAGTTCTTGGCAGATGACTATGAAATATTACCATTTGCTCCTTAAATCAATACAACAGAGCCTCATACTATAGCAGCTAACTTTCACACACAGTCAAGACTCAGTGAAAAGAGGGAGGGTTAAAATTGAAAAAACTATGCTATATATATATATTCCCCACCCCCCAAACCGGGAGAAGTTTACCTTTACTGAACTTTAATATGGAAATTTCAGGTCAATTCAGTGAATCTATGTTTCACAGGACAAAATTTCAGGACCACTGAGTATGTAAAATTTTTGACAAGACAAACATTAGATATAATAGCTTGAACAGGTTAACAATAGCATTTGCAAAACAGATGCACTAACTAGGTATATCCTACATATTTAAAAAATAGCCAACAAGAACTTAACTTCAATGACTGTGTTTTTAAAAGGTGGTGCCAGGAAGCATGACAAGGAGAACCAGAAAAATACTTTCAGGACAAATAAATTCATTCTTATTTTAGTATGAGTTAGAACAGCCAAAAGGAGGAGAACCTCAGGAAAGATTTTTCTGCGTGGAGCAATATTTTTTTAAACTGACTTTCTAACACTGGAATCAAGCACAGTTGTAAGCTCATTAACAAATCGCAGTAGTACAGAATTGTGAGTCCAACAGGGCAGTGGGGAAGAACACAAAAACACCTACACAGAATAATGGAAACTAATTTGAAGAAGAAAATGTAAAGAAAAGAAAAGCTCTCTTCTTCCAGTGAAAAGCTGTACGATATCTATCTATTTATATATGCATGATCTCCTCAAATGCATCTTACTCCCAACTCCTGCAAAGAAAAGAAACTAAGCAGATGCTCCAAAAATGTTGATGCAGGAAGAAAGTTTTTCAGATGAGTAGAAATCAAATCTGTACAGTGAAAATACATAGTAGTTCCTTCTAGGCTAGGGGTGCTCAAAGTGTGGGCACTGGACCATCAGCCTCCAATGGGAACTTTTAGAAATGCAAACTGTTACAATGTACCCCATATCTACAAATCAGAAACTCTGGGGGTGGGGCCAGCAATCGACCACTGAACAAGTCCTCCAGGTGATTCTGATGCTATTAAAATTTAAGAACCACAGCTTTAGCTAATGGGGCTGCTATTCTCAGCCCCAACTGTCTATTCAAGTCTCCCGAAGAATTTCTGGGTTTTATCAGGTCCAGGCCTATCAGATTAGACTGCAAAGGTCAATCCAAGCAGAATCTCCGAAATGGGTACCTTCAAAGCTTCAGCAAGAGATTATACTGTGGGGTTCAGCTGAGACCCACTGAGTTAGGCCCTAAAATCCCAATCTCAGCTTTGCTACTCCACCAACTGCACAACACTGCCTTCACTCAGCCCTGTGCCCAACCACCCCCACCCCCCACCCAGAAACCTAAAAGGTCTGAAAGCTAAGACAAGCACAGGCTTACACTGAAAATTCTACTGTCATGAAGTAATTATTTACCTTAGATATGAAATAAAAACCAGAAGAGACAGCTCATCAAAGTGAGCTAGCCTCTGCTGTATGTACAGGCACACATGCAGGGACAAGCAGAAAATGGGAGGTGGAGAAAGAAATCTCTCTGCCTGTCTTCTGAATCTGAGGAAGTGTAGTAGGCGGACCTGAATCCCAGAGGAAAGCTCTACTGGGTGTGGCCCAACAATTTAGAAGCTGGGCCCAACTCTCCTTCCCGTACTGCAGAGACTGGAAGGCTAAAACTACATTTCCCAGACTCCCTTGCAGCTATGTGGCCTAGGTGCTGTCCATCCAATGAAGCTAGGTGAAATGTGGAAGGCAACATTTTGTAAAGCAAAAACTGGGAAGGTGGGGGCCATGCTTCTGCTGCTTCTGCCAGCAAGTATCATTGCTAGAAGTACTGGATTTTCCCATGCCAACCTCCTGCCCATGTCAGTGGCAGTACAGATCTGAACACCCCCTTCCGGCAAGCCATTTCATGACTATACAAGAGATTGCTGCTCCCTTGGTGGCCTGGTCTGCCGTGAGGGCCTAGGAGGCACTCCTGGAAGCTCAACCTGAAGTCTGTTTCTTCACCTTCCCAACAAATTCTGTAAGCCATTTAATACCCTGTATTAAATCTCCCTCTGCTTAAATCAGCTAGAGTAGATTCTGTTCTTTGCAAGTGAACCTTGACTGATACAATCAGTAACTTCGAAAGAAAGTTTGGAATTCCCCAAAACCACAGCTAGCATTAACTCAAAAAGAAAGAATAAGGTGTCTTATCAAACTGAAGAAAAATCATTTTTTTACCGAATTCACTAAGTCACTCATTCCTCATCCTACAGTTTTCCTTAGTTCTAACAAATGAAGAGCAGTGATTATAAAAAGCTACTGAAACATGCATTAGTATAGAGACAAGATGCGTTGTTAAGCATGCTTCAAACCACAGCCTTTCTGTGTAATCAACCCTCAAAAGTTCACATCACTCAACACCTGACTTATAAGGCACCAGATACCACAAACGTTAACCCACCAGGTAATTACACAAACGGGTCATGTCAGGGGTGCTGCAGATGTTTATCAGAAGGATTCAGTAGCTTGTGGAGTGTGCTGGATTTAACTCTGCACTGTTGTAGACAAACTTTAAACAAGGATAAAGCCACCACCGTTACAATTCCGTATTAAGAAGCAGAATATAACAGTTAAGAAATGAATGGTGGTGTTTTAGCTGTGGGTTCTGTGATGCTAAAATAACTTTAAACACACTAATTTTAGATTTTATTATTGTTATTAAGCTAAAGCTAACATTCCAGTAAATGTTCCCAAGAGTAAAAACCTGACAAGAGACAATATGAGTCTTTTCTAAAATAGACATTTTTCTGTTTATATTTTCAACTCCTCATGGAGACAGAAGGTATTTGCCCACCCTGACAAAAGCAAACATCACCAGGTTCAGAGTAAAGATCTGGGTCCCAGTGTATTACTAACCCGGGGACCCCGGACAATCAGGTAATATCTCCAAGTTAGTTTCCTCATCTATAAAATGGGCAAAGTAACAAAACCTGCGTATCTATTTCAGAAAGTTATTTTAAGGACCAACTAGGACCTCTGTAGAAATCTGTGTTGGTGCAGGAAAACCTGACCTATGAAAGACAAACTGCTGGAGGCTCAGTGTGGACCAGACAGAGATTTGAAAACTCTAGAAAGTCCGAGCCATAGGAGGGTCTCCACATTTTTGTGAGTTTCACCTCTGGGAACTCCACCTGGTTCTCACAGTGAAAGTGGGAGAAAAATCATTTGCACATCCCACACAAGGACAGGAAAAGGAACCATTCCGAAATGCCATCCGAGTATTCCGTTCTTTTTAACAAGATCTGTCCTCAGGTGAAATTACTTATTAACAGTCTAACCTGCTGGGGTATTATCAAAGCCTACCTTACTACTGGCATGATAAATACCCTATCCCAGCCACTGCTAGCCATTCTCTCCCACCTCAGGGAAGGCGGAAAAACTGAGACATCCTTATGAAGTAAGCTGCCTGGAGCCAGAGACTCTCCAATGGGTGGAGACCTAATCACAGGCCTGCAGGACACTTCCTCCCCCTCTGCACCCCACCACCACACTACCAAAGGCAAATTTGCTGCAGTTCCTTTTGTCCATCCAGTACATCATGTCTGGCTAGCAAGAAAAAATTACAAAGCATAGCAAATGGCAAAACAAACACACACACAATCTGAAGAAACAGAGTAGCATCAAAACCAGCCTCAAATATGGGAAGAATGTTGAAATGATCAAACAGGAATTTAAAACGACTACAATTAATATGCTAAGGGCTCTAATGGATAAAGTAGACAGCATACAACAATGAATCAGCAATGTAAGTAGAAAAATGGAAATTCTAAGGAAGAACCAAAAGAAACAGCAGAGATCAAAAACACTTTAAGGATAATGAAGAATGCTTTTCATGGGCTTATTAGTATACTGGACATGACTAAGAGGAGAATCTCTGAGTTTGAGGATATCTCAACAGAAATCTCCAAAACTGAAAAGCAGAGAGAAAAAAGATGGGGGGTGGGGGTAGAATAGGGGAAACAGAATATCCAAGAACTGCAGTACAGCTACAAAAAATGTAACATAGATGTAAAACAAATACCAGAAGGAGAAGAAAAAAGGAACAGCAGGAATTACTTGAAATAATAATGATTGAGAACTTCCCTCCAATGTCAGACATGAAACCACAAATCCATGAAGATAGAAAAAACCAAGCAAGATAATCAAAATCACTTTAAATATTAATGATCTAAATATACCAATTAATTAAAAGACAGAGCTAGCTTGTCAGATGCATCAAAAAATAAGAACCAACTATATGCTACCTACGAAGAAACAAACAAACAAAAAAAAACCCTGTAAATATAAAAATACTGATATATTAAAAGTAAATGAAGAGAGGGGCAGGCACCTGGTTGGCTCAGTTAAGTGCCTGATTCTTGATTTCGGCTTAGATCATGATCTCATGATTCGACAGACTGAATCCTGTGTTGAGACCCACAGTGGGCTCCTCACTCAGTGGAGAGTCTGCTTGAGATCCTCTCCCTCTGCCCTCCCTCCTACTCACTCCTGCCCTCTCTAAAATAAACAAATCTTTAAAAAACAAAAAAGTAAATGAACAAGGAAAGATACTGTCACCTACACACTAATCAAAAGAAAGCAAAAGTAGCTATATTAATTTCAGTCAGAGCCCATTTTGAAGCAAGGAAAGTTACCAGGGATAAAGAGGGACATTAGAGAATGACAGAAGGGTCAATCCTCCAAGAGGATATTAACGATCTCCCATGGAACAGAACAGAAAACCTAGAAATAGACCTACATAAATAGAGCCAACTGATCTTTCACAAGAGGGCAAAGACAGCCTCTTCAACCATGGTGCTGGAACAATTAGATAACAACAGGAAAAAAAAAAAAAGACTCTACACACAGACCTAAACCCTTCACAAAAATTAACTCAAAATGGATCAGAGACCTAAATGTAAACTTCCCAGAAGATCATAAAGGAGCAAACTCAGATGGCCTTGGGTTAGGCATGGACTTTTTAGATGTAGCACCCATGGCATGTCCCACAAAAGAAAGAACTGAGAAGCTGAACTTGACTAAAATAGAAATTTCTGCTCTGCGAAAGACAATGTCAAGAAAATGAAGAGAGAAGCAAAAGACTGGGATCAAGTATTTGCAAAAGAGGAGCCAATTAAGAACTACTATCAAAAATATACAAAGAACTCTTAAAACTCTACAGTAAGAAAAAAAAAAATACAAAAATGGGCGAAAGACCTTCACAAAAATCTCCAAGGAGGATGATAGATAGGAAGTAAATATAAGAAGTTGCTCCACATCATCTGCCAACAGGGAAATACAAATTAAAACAAGATATCAATGCATGCCTATCTAAATGGCCCAAATGCAGAATCCTGACAACACTAAGGCTGGTGAGGATGAGCAGCAACAGAAACTCTTCACGGATTACTGATGCGAATGCAAAATGCTATGGTCATTCTGGAAGAAAGAATGGCAGTTTCCTACAAAATTACCATAGTCTTACCATATGACTCACAAATTGAAAATGTATATCCACACAAAAACTTACTCATGGATGTTTAAAGCAGCTGTATTCCTAATTATTGAAAACTGGAAGCAACCAAAGTGTATTTCAGTGAATGGTTAATTAAACCATGGACATCCAGATATTGGAGTATTATTCAGCATAAAAAAAAAAAAGAGCCATGAAGTGATGAAGAGTCATGAAGGAAACTTAAATGCAGATTACTGAGTGAAAGAAGCTAATCTGAAAAGACTACATACTGTAGGACTGTAACTACATGACACTGGTTAAAAAAAGGCAAAAGTGTGGTGATAATAAGTAAGATCAGTGGTTGCTAGAGGTGAGGGAGTAGGGAAGGAGAACAGGCAGAATATAGAGGATTTTTAGAGCAGTGAAAATACCAATTATGATACTATTATGGTGGATACATGCCATTATACAATTTGTCCAAACCCACAGAATGTACACCACCAGAAGTGAATCCGAATGCAAACCAGGGACTTTGGTGATAACGATATGTCAATGTAGGTTCATCACCTGTACCGCATGTACCATTCTGAAGGAAAATAATGGGGAGATTGTGCACTCTTAGGAACAAGTGGTATATAAGAAACCTCTGAACCTTCCTTTCAATTTTGCTGTGAACCTAAAACTATTCAAAACTATTAAGTCTAGGGGCGCCTGGGTGGCTCAGTGGGTTAAGCCTCTGCCTTGAGCTCAGGTCATGATCTCAGGCTCCGGAGATTGAGCCCTGCAACGGACTCTCAGCTCAGCAGGGAGCCTGCTTCCCCCTCTCTCTGCCTGCCTCTCTGCCTACTTGTGATCTCTCTCTCTGTCAAATAAACAAATAAAATCTTTTTTTTTTTTTTAAAGATTTTATTTATTTGAGAGAGAGAGATAGTGAGAGAGAGCATGAGAGGCGAGAAAGTCAGAGAGAGAAGCAGACTCCCCATGGAGTTGGGAGCCTGATGCGGGACTCGATCCCAGGACTCCGGGACCGTGACCTGAGCCGAAGGCAGTTGCTTAACCAACTGAGCCACCCAGGCGCCCACAAATAAAATCTTAAAAAAAAAAAAAAAAATTAAGTCTACTGGGGGAAAAAAAATCATGAGTAGCCAAAACAATCGGAAACTTAATTAAGGGCGCCTGGGAGGCTCAGTTGGTTAAGCATCTGCCTTTGGCTCAGGTCATGATCCCAGGGTCCTAGGATCAAGTCTTATATCAGGCTCCCTGCTCAGCGGGGAGTCTGCTTCTCCCTCTGCCTCTCCCCTAGCTTGTGCTCTCCCCCTTTCTAAAAAAGATTAACTTAATTAGGTAGTGTAACTAGGGACACACCTGTTTAATCCCCCTTTATTTTCAAAGAACACTTGAAGCAGGTTTGACTCTCTTTCTTTACAGATGAGAAAACTGCAGGTCAAACAGATTGATCTACCCCAAACCCCAAGTCTATTCCACAGGACCATAACCCGGGCAGTCAGGTTACCTCAGAGCAGGCTTTCTCAATCTTGGCCCTACTGACATTTTGGATGTCCCGGCATTCTTTGTTACTGGGGGCTGTCTGATGCACTGTAGGATGTTTAGCAACATCTCTGGCCACTCCTCCTCCCCAATGTGACCACCAAAAATGTACCCAGACATTACCAAATATGCCCTGGGGCAGATTTACTGCACCCTGAGTCAGAACCACTGTGTAGATGGTGCTGCCCATTCTCACAATGCCATCGCCTCGGGAAAGCCTTCCCTGCACCAGGCCCAGCGCCAGGCACTGAGGACACAATGCCAAATAAGCCAGAGACCCTGCCTCACAACGGGAATGCCAGCCTGATCCATCAGTGGAGATACGTGCTTCTGCAAATTAGAGTGGTGGCAGAACTAACACTGTAATTCTGTTGGTGTTGGGGGGTTGTAGAGGTAAAGTCTCTGGAGCTGGACTGTTCATTATTGGTGACAGCAATTAACAGTAACCAGGTAACTTTTACCGGGTCCTTTAGTCTATGCTAGGCACGGTGCTCATTAGAACATCTCTGAAACTATTTAAGGTAAAGAGTCATTACTATCACCATTTTTCAGATGAGGAAACTGAGGCTATAAGACTCTTAGTCATCACAAGTGAGTAGGTAAATTACAGAGCCAAAAATGACCCAAGAGCCCAGGATGTTTTGACACTAATTATAATACCTGGAGGACGTGCTGAGAATATGGCAAGCAGGGATGGGGACTTCAAGCTGTCCTTATGGAAGGGTATCACCGGACAACACCAGAGCTGAAACTAACAGTCTTTTTAATTTGGCATTACGATGTCTAAGTGCCCACAGTCAGCAGAAAGCAGACCTGCCGAATGGAGAATATTATTCTCCTGTATTACAGGTTGAACTTGGTCTTCATTTTTTTTTAAAGCATCAAGGTTACAGTATAATTAGGAACCAGCTGCAATTGTAATTACAGCTCCCAATATAATTTGTTACATATTAGCAAGTGTCAAATTACTACTGCTCCTTAAATGAATAAAAACTGATTGTGCTGTTCGGAAGACTGGGATGTATGTTCCTGATGGGGAACAAAGGACTATAAAAAGTATATGACATATTTATAAAGTGCTGAAAGGTTCTACTTAAGAGATCACAAGTTGCTGGAGCCCAAATAATGCCACCGAAAGTTAAAAGGGCTTCTGAGAGAGAACAGTTAACTTCATAAATGCAGAGGAAGAGAAAGCAGCAAATCAAATGACAATAGAAAAGTTGCTTCCACTAAATCATACCTTACCTGTTCAAAATTCCACTGTGCATCAACATCATTGAACTGAAGAACAGTCAAGGAGCCAGGAGGAAGCCTAAAGAAAAAGAACAGGAACCCTCTGCACAGCCAGGGCCCCCCCTTCTAAAGAATGCACACAATTTCACTCACATGAGCCCTCCTCTGCTCTCTTCCGTGCTCCACAGACTTCCCACGTTCCTCTGAGCAACTTCTCTGATTCCAAACCCACAGCTAACACTTCCATAAGCTACCTATGTTACAGGCCTGGCTCTGAGCCGTGCAAACATGAGCACATTGACCCAGGAAACAAATGCAACTACGCCCCTTTTTATAAGTCAGGAAACTGAGGTATACATAGAGTAACTTGCCCAGAGCCATAATTTGAACACAGAGTCCAAGATTTCAACCATTATATTATACTGGCTTTTAGAGACTACAAGACTGAAAGAGCAGGAGAACCTAGAGATTAAAAGAAAATTAAGACACACCAACTAACTGCAATGCCTGAGTCTTATGTAGATGACAATTTTAAAAACTATTTAAAAAATTTTAAGAAATGGGAAAATGTATCAAGTATATACAGAATAGATATCTGATCATATTGAAGAATCACTAATTTTTTTTTTAGGTATAATATTTTGGTTGTGCATTTAAAAAAAAAATCTCTTTTAAAGATACACACTGATATTTACATATACAATGATATGATGATGGGGATTTGTACTGAAAACATCAGGGGCATGGAAGGAGAAGAGCCAGTGCAGTATAAATGAAACAATTATTAGCCACAAACTAATGATTCCTGAAATTGGCTAGATGGGAACATGGAGGTTCATTATACTTTTCTTTTTTTTTTCTTTCTTTTTTTTCTACATTATGGCAAATTTCCATAATGAGAAGTTTAAAAATGCTGCAGTTCTTTGAAGACCTAGGTCAAATGCCAATTCCTCTTGGAAGATTTTCCTAATTGTCCAACCAAATTCCCCTCATGGAATGCTACTTGCCCTTGTTTTATGAGCCTTGCAATTGGATATTTGAATTTTCACTCTATCACTAACCAGCAACATGACCGCCTGTGCTCTCATTTGTGAGGAGGCGGGGAAGGGAGGGAAAGGACTGGATGAAAGCAGTGTAAGCTGGGACAGAATCTAGCAGTGCCTCGCTCCCCAGTTCCTGGTACCCTTTCCATATTCCTATGCATAGCAGCTGAGCTGATGGAGTCACAGGAGGACAACTGGGCCGCAAGGGGAGGCTGTCTTGGCTTTCTGAACTAATCGTACTTTCTCTTAAGAATCTAAGCCAGCAGAGGGTCTGGACTGAGCTGGCAGCAGGTCATGGTGGCTGGGGATGTGGCACTACAGTGAAGGTTCATGACTTCCTGGGGTTGAACAACAACAACAAAAATGAAACTGGTTTCCTACCTTTCATCTTGTATTAAAATAACTTCAGATAATTAATAATTTCAAAAAGAGAGAAAGAGAGACTTATAAAGAGTACTAGAAAAACACAAGTGGTTTCCTATATATTATTAAATGGGGAAGCCATGTTTAAACATCACAAACAGCTCAGAATCCATAAAGGAATCCATAAATGAAAAGATTAATATGTAATTTTTTAATTTAAAAACATTTTTTAAATCAAAGGTGAGTATTGACCAGTTAAACAACTACCAAAAAAAAAAAAAAAATGTGCAACAGACAAGGCAAAGGGCCAAGGTTCTTAAAAGTGCTTTTAGAACAAATCAATGTGAAAAGACAAATAATCCAACAGAAAACTGGACAAAGGTCAAGACCAGGGTCTTCTCAAACTGCTGGTGGACACCAAAATAGGGCTAACAAATCTCCAAGAACCACCAAAAGAGAGAAGCAGGGACTGAGCTTTTCCTTCTGGTACTGCGATGGGAGATACTGGAAAGAAGTGGGATCCTCAAACAGAGTCAACATCAACCTGCAGTAAGAGAAGAGTGTGAATGCTTCCAAGAAATCAAATCGGGACACAGACGCTACCGGAAGACTATATGAAGACACAGGGAGAAAAAGGCCATCCAAGGACTAACGAGCAAATTCTAAATCTTATCTCACCTTGCCAACCCTGCCAACACCTTGATCCTGGACTTCTGCCTCTAGATCTGTAAGTAAATAAACTCCTGTTGTTTAAGCCACTCTGTCTCTGGTACTTTGTTATGGCAGCCCTAGCAAATTAATCCAGAATCATTTAATATACACTCATTCAAGTTACACCAGTTGGGCATTCTTTTACTTATTTATTTTACTGTTTCATTTATTTATTTTGGACCCAGGTTTAAGTACTGCATTTGGCTGTCACATCTCCTTGGACGTCTTTAATCTAGCCTTTTCATTCACAACATTAACATTTTTGAAGTCAGACCAGAGGTCTTACAGAAAGTCCTACTTTCTGTATTTGTCTGATTGTTTCTCTGTGATTAGACTTAGATCCAACATTTTTAACAAGCATTCTCCCAATGTCATGAATGTTGTGTACTTCCCAATGCATCACCTCAGGGGACTGTCAATGATAGCTTGTTCCATTTCCTGATAATGTTAAATTGGATCAGAGGTCGAAGCAGAGCTCTTCATTGTACAGTAATTTATAAGGAGATACTTTTACTGACAAGTTTTAGCATCCACTGGAAGAACCTTGCCCAAATCAGTTATTACCCAAGGGTTATGAAGTGGTATTTTTTCCTTTTCCTAATTCTATCGAGCCTTCCACCTTTATTTGTTGGCATTCTTTAGTATTTAAGAAAAGAAAAAAGCTAGACCTCTCACTCTCTCACTTTGACTTTTGGGGGCATGCATACTACTCTCTCATGAAATGACAGTGTGGCTCTTTTTTATTCAATGTGTTACAGTCTATTTGCAATTGATTTTTTTTTCATGGCAAAATACTACAAAATTTAACATTTTAACCATTTTCAAGTGCACAATTCAGTGGCATTTAGTGTATGCACAATGTTGGACAACCACCAGCTCTCATTTCATCATTCCAAACAAACTCTATAGCCACTGAGAGCTAACTGATTTTAACAGCCATTGTTTTTTTGTAATAACTGTGAGACACATTCATTGTAATAGGGGTATGTATACACATATGTGTGTGTGTTTAAAGAATGAAAATCATAATACATGCGAATGACTGCTAATATTAAAATTTAGCCAACTTAGGGGCACCTGGGTGGCTCAGTGGGTTAAGCCTCTGCCTTCGGCTCAAGTCATGATCTCAGGGTCTTGGGATCGAGCCCCACATTGGGCTCTCTGCTCAGTGGGGAGCCTGCTTCCCTCTCTCTCTCTGCCTGCCTCTCTGCCTACTTGTGATCTCTCTCTCTCTCTCTTTCTCTGTCAAGTAAATAAATAAAAATTTTAAAAAAAAATTTAGACAACTTAAATAAACCATTATGCAGAAGTTGCTGGAATAGAAAGGCAACATCCAAACCCACTCATCAAACATAACATCACAGGAAAGAACCAAGAATTATGGGCCCCTGATGAAGTACTCGGTACCAAGTACCCAATAACCTGAGAGAGGCACCCAGCATCCCTTAGGAAGTACTCAAGCCAAACACAAAAAATAAAAATTAATAAAACTCTAAACTTGATTAAGCCTCCAGATCGATCACTTGTCAGAAAACACTGAGGACTAAAGAACAATAGGGGGGTGCAATCAGTAAAATCCAAGCTGCAGGAAAGATGACCCAATTCCCTCATGGAATAAACTGCACGGAAATAAAATGAGAGGCAGCAGAACCTACAGATTAACAGGATTTAAAAGGCAGATCAGTCAAATGCCATGTGTGGCCCATGTCTGAATCTTGATTAGAACAAACTGTAAAAACTATAACTGCAGGACATGGGATTAACATCCTGGCAGGTGTCCGAAGGAATGGTGAAATAAAACTAAGACCCCGTTCCTAAGAAGAATTAAAGAGAACTAAAAAAGTTAAAATAAAAAACTTAAAAAACCTACCAACCCATACAGAGAAATGACAAGAAATACCCCTTCTGACTAAGCTCTAAATTAAATAACAAACAAACAAACAGGCTCCCTTTTTCCCTGGGAGTTACACTGTTGCCATAGCTTTATGGCTGGGAATGAGAACAGGGGTCCCATTCACAAACCACTGTGAAGGATATCAGAAGGGAACAAGGGTGATGTAATACTGGAAAAAAGAGACAACAGCCAAGACCAAGGAAGCATTAGCTGGCTGAAGAGATTAATTTTATTCTATAGGCAATACAAAACTACATTGTGTAACAAAGCAAATTAAAGAAGGCAATATCATCTTGTGGTTATGTGCTTGGACTCTGGACCCAGGCTGCCTGACTTCCAAATCCTAGCTTGGCCCCTTCTAAGCTGTGTGCCCTTGGACAAATCATTTAACTTCTCTGTTCAGCAAGACACTTAAACATTCTGTTCAGGTAAGTCTGCCCATCTGTATGATGGAGATAAGAACAGCACTTATATGTCATAGAATTGTTGAGAAGATTAAATTACTTCATGTTCAGAGTGCCTAGAACAGTGCCTGACTTTGTATTAAATAAATGTAACCTGCTAAGGCTGTTGTTACTTGCCCAACATTTCTGAATCTTAAGTTTCCCTGTCAAATGAGGCTACAATACCTTTTCCCTGTTATGCTATAGATGATTATAAAGATAATCATAAAGATAAGCATGGATCTTCATATTACCTGGTTATTTTAATCCCCACAGACTGAATTCTTGAAAACATGCACAATAACGGACTCATTTTGGTAAGCCCAGTACAGTATGAGCTGGCAGATGGTCAGTATCAACAACACACCCAAATGTATCTTTTAATAAAAAGATTAAGCGCTGTCCTCGTGAACACAGTACTGCTTCGAGCCTGGCAATAAGAGCCAATCTTAGAGGCTGCCTTTGACAGACCTGGACAGAATGGAGAGGGAAGTGAAGGGAAGGGACCAAAGGCAAGACCAGGCTGGAAGCTAAAGCAACGCTTTATGAAAAGTTGGGACATAAATGGAAGAGATAGGACATTCCTGCTCTAGGGCATCAGGGTTTACTGGACCCATCTCTCGGTCCTCTTCCAAATTCCCACTGATGGCCTCTCCTGGCCACCCACAACAGGCATGTAACTGAGCTAATTGAAAACCTGAATCAGTAGGAAAGTTAAGTCACAAGCTGAAAGTGAGGAACGATCAACAAGATGAATTCAATTCTAGAGTTGGAAATATCTTTGAGGCAGAAAAATTGAGATCTGTAACAAACAGCTGCAAATGCAAGGTTGCTGCTTGAGAGAGCTATCCAGACTGACTGACACGGAGCCATCACCCTTCAGAGGGAAGAGGATCTAGGGACACCCACAGTTCAGGGGGAAGCAGAAGGACAAAAAGAAGCCGGCAAACGAGAATAAAGGAATAATGAGAGAGTTAAGATGTCAGCGTGAGAGGGGATATCATGAATGCTGATGAAAGGTGTTACAGGCAGGAAGCGGTGGGACATGGGGCTCCATGAATCCAGATATGAGGAGGACAGGCTAACAGTTTCAGGACTGACGACTTTAGGAGGGAATGTCAAAAAAGAGAAGAGGCACAAGTTCATTTTCAGGACCTGTAAGTATGGGTGGGTAGTTAAGAATGGAGAAAAGTACAACCCTTGTATAATAATCGTACACTCCCTTAAATAATAATTCAGGGATATGTTCCAAAAATAATACCCTGACCCCAATGCAGAATCAAAACTAATCCCAAAACCCTAAAATTTATCCTGGATTGTATTATTATTTATTTAATTCTGCAAAAAGTTGGACTAACTTACAACCAATTCAAAAGGTGCTGCAACCTTGGCATAGGAAGGCAACTACATTTAATTACACAGTAATGAGACTTCCAGACCACTATTCTTCAAACTTTAATGTGCATACATACAGTCCCCTGGGGATCTAGTTAAAATGCAGATTCTGATGCAACAAAATCTTTGGCCTGGGCTGAGTCCAAAAATGCTACAGTTCTAACAAGCTCCCAAGTAAACCAAAGCTGCTGGCCCATGGACCGAAAGTTCCAACAGCAAGTCTCCAGAAGACCACTTAGACAATCTGGCTAAGCAGCCACATCGGCTAACTATTATGGTGAACACTGAATGGATCACAAGCCTAAGAAAAGCAAACTATGTCTTCTCCAGGTAAATTAAATAATGTCTATGTCCCCCAGTTTTCAGTTAGGTAGAAATGTCCCACAGCCCACAAAGGCATCTCTTGGTCATCCTGCAGCACTTCCTAATCCCCAAAGAATTTGCACACGTTACACTGCATTTGCTCATCACACACGTCACAGACACTCCCTACTTTCCCAGAGAAGTTAGACTCATCCATGTGTTCACCATCAATGTAAGCCCACTCCTCCCCGGCTAGCTCCTCAATAAACCAGAACTACACAAACATAAATAAATAAAACGTTCTTTACAGGCTCCTCCCACTTAAGAAATCAGTTCCGAGCTCCTCTGCAGCTCAACCTACCGCCGTGACCAGACTCAGACACACGAAAATCTCATGCCTAACTTAGAAAAACTTCTATATGGGCACCTGGGGCTACAAGCCTGTTCAAATCAGGCTGCACCAAAACGCAGCACCTTGGCATCTGTAATGTCTGAAGCCAAAGGAGTCTGAGAAAACAGCAGGAGCAGGAAGGTCACTCTGACTTCCGCCCCCACAACCCTCTTTCCCGAAATCGGTCATGTAACTCCCATG
The DNA here is from genome assembly GCF_011764305.1 of Mustela putorius furo. Lineage (NCBI taxonomy): Eukaryota > Metazoa > Chordata > Mammalia > Carnivora > Mustelidae > Mustela > Mustela putorius. The sequence continues at coordinate 39,024,562 of NW_025421998.1, forward strand.
TGAAGGGTACCCTCCCTGTAACAGAGGAAGAAAGACATTCTTATCGCCAGAGATGGGTAAGTGGGGACCCAGCCAGCTGTACAAATAAAACCTCAGTAAACTAACCCTTGTCTTCTAGTTACTTCTTCATCATTTACTACTCCTGGCCCAAACCCCTTCACCTCAGTTATTTACAAACCCACTCTTCCTTTGTCTAAAAGGAATAAAAGTTTCCTGCCCTGGTCACTTCTCTGGGTCTTCCTTCTCTTGTGAAGACTCCCATACCCAGGTAAAAATTCAGTAAACTTTGGGTGCTTTTCTCCTGTCCATTTGTTTTTGTCAATTTAATTCTCAGATCCAGCCAGGGACCCCTAGGAGAGTCCAGAAAAACTTTTCCCTCCTCTACACTTAGACTTACACAATTTTCCTCCAAACCGTACTGCGCGAGTCTTATGCAAAAGACATTTTACCATAGAACAGTAAGTGTATCTTGAAATATCTGACTCTTACATATCAAGTCAACAATTTTCATGGATAACATGTGGAAACTGTGACTACATGTGGAAATCAAGACAAAGCTACCAGCCTAATAACAGTCATTAAATAGAGTGGTTTATTTAGGTTAAATTACTAAGAATTTCAACACTGCCAACTCTGCTATGTTGTCAGCACCTAAAGTCAAAAGGAACCATCCGGGCTTATTTTCACTCCCACAACTGCACAGCAAATTTCCAAAGGAAATGGCTGAATATGAGTACTCTATCTTGTAAACGTTTCCAATCAACAAACCAGACCACCACGCTACGTATCACGCTACGTATCAACCACTGGGAATAATTCCTAAGTAACACACCAGAGCCACCATTAACTGGGTCGATTTAACCCAACAAGAGGGTCTGGTTAAATAGGCCATGAAAACAGGGCTTGCTAAGTTGCTGCTGAAGACATGCTAAAGGAACTGTATCACCGTGGTGAGGGCACAGCCCCCTTACTTCCCAGCAAAACCAACATGCATCTGCAGAGTCACACATTCCTCCTTTCCAAGACACACCCCCAAGGCATCATGGCAGCAAGGATGGATGCTTATGAAGAAGCACATGCTGAGCGAAGAGGGGAGCTTCCCACTGACAGAGAGTAGGAAACTCAGGGCAGAATGATTCCATTTAAGAACCGAACAAAAGTAGAGGCCAGACATAGGACAAAAAGTCAAAGAAGCAGAAGGAGTCACAGCCCCTCCAGCAATCTTATAAACAACTCCATACCCAAAAAGATGTGCTCCCTAGTTTGTTTAGGTGCTATATCCTGGCTTTCAATCCTTCCCACCACTCCCACCCCCCAGTTCTCTATTGGCTGAGCGACACTTTTAAGGAGTGCGGCCTAACTGAGGAACACCTATAGCACAGGGTCCCAAACCAGGTGAACCAGGGGAAAAGGCTGCCAGACCAAGGTTCCTCTGTAAGTAACATAACTCTGCCTTTCACCTGCTGTTTCTTATCACTGGAATGGGTCTTCCCTCTTCCCCCCAATCATTCACGCTGAAATACCACCGCCTATGCCCACAGACATGGTCTCCTTCCCTGATGCCCCCATAGCTCTTGTTATAGCACTAATCCTACCCAGGCATTTCCATAAGAGGAATCTGCCTGCAGTGTGGCTATGGTCTTCTTGAAGGCCCAAAGGGAGACCAACTCATTTTCATATCCTCAACTTAGCCACATCTGGAACATAAGAAAGAACATAATACGATCATGGCAACATCTCATCCAAGAAGGGACTATCAATACTAAGTGTACTAGTCCTACAGACCACATTTTCATGACTAACCCTTCAATTTGTCTCCAAAGTCCTTTCTTTCAGGTCTAGGCTAATTTTAGACAAATTACTGGTCCATGTCCAGTATTGTTTCTGAACGTCTCTCCTGGCTGAACTGGAGGGAGCATTCTCTAACTTTTAAGAGTTTCATTTAGTTTCACTTCCTCATTATTAATGTACAAACTCTACCGATGACCAAGAAGGAATGTTCCCTACAACCAAACAAGAGGTGAAGGGGAAGGAAAGGTTTTTCCTCTCTAATACTAATTTTTTAAAAATGCAGTTTTTGTGGAGTTGCATGAATTTTTAAAAACTCGTCTGCATTTTAATACATGCAGGGAGTGCTTGGAAGTTTTTAAAAGAAATCCTGAAAACAACACAACAGTACAGGCAGACCACTTACCATTTACCATATAGCAAGGGAACCCTTATAGGATTATCCTTATGAAAGTAGGCAGAACAAGAAAATGGAAGCTTTTTTTTTTAAAAGAATTTTATTTACTTATTTGACAGACAGAGATCACAAGTAGGCAGAGAGGCCTGCAGAGAGAGGGGGGAAGCAGGCTCCCCACCGAGCAGAGAGCCTGATGCGGGGCTCTATCCCAGGACCCTGACATTATGACCTGAGCCAAAGGCAGAGGCTTAACCCACTGAGCCACCCAGGTGCCCCGAGAATGGAAGTTTTTTGAGTTTGTCTCAAAATACTAGGAGTTAGATAAATGTTACATCATGAAAAACATGTACCTTTGGCATCGTTATGTGGAGTCTTCATGCAAAATAAAAGCAGAACAAAGACTAGATTCTTGGCCTGCCTATATGAACTACTTAAAGGATGAGGGACATGAACAATTAGTTACATTTGGGGAAAAAGAAAAAAAGACAAAAACAAGGAAACTCAGAATAAAGAGAACTGCTAGGTGTGACTGAGTTCATCCAGAAAATATCAAATCTACCTAATTAAATATTCAAATAATTCATCACAGTGAGTGCTGGAATTCACCTATAACTGCTGAGTTTCAGACTCTTGGCCCAACCTCGGAGACATTCCATTTAAGTGAGCTCTCTCCTAGGCAAGCTCTTCATGTTTTAATAAGAGGGGATGTCAGTCCTACTTCTAAATGAGACTATAGCTCTGTGTTCAACCCAGCAATATGGAATAACTGCACTCCAGGAAAAAGCAAAGAGCACAGCCTTTAACTTGGGTTGTCCAACACTGACTGGTAGCCAACACAATCACCTCCCAAGAATAGTGCTAAAAGGCAACTAAATAAGAGACACTCTTGGATTAAGGCAGACCACCACAGTCATTTTAGGAACTTTTAAGACTACATTTACGGCACTGCCCTTGAGCTACAGGGAGTGACACTACAAGAAATGGCCTTATGGAACCCACAGACATATATGTGTGGTCATGAGCTAGTTTTGAATGCAGTTCACTCACAGCATATAAAAGGGCATGGAGAGAAACCATCCTCAGTACAAGGAGACCTCTCTCTCAAGGAACTGACCTCACTGATCATTTCCTCTTTACTTTGGATGCTAGAAAATTCAGTCACCTCTAGCAAGTACATCCTTATTTTCCACTACCTTTAGTCCTGGCTGCATCTTACTTTCCCTTCATCCTGTTTTTCTCATCTACTCTGACTTTGTGGTTGATGTCTTGTTGGCTTATAAATACAGGTATACATGACATGAGCCATCAGAAACCCTGAAAAGAGGCAAGGCTAAAATGAATAAACAAACAGAAACACAAACTCCAGAAGAGCAAAAATGAAATGTTTCATTTTCTCTCTCATACTTGGCTAAAATTCAACTGCACTTATTGACATGATGTGACAGTTTCACAAAGATACAACCAAAAAGCAGGATCTGCTTCCATGCCACTTATTTACTTCATACTGGTTAATGATCTCTTTCTTGTACTCCAATTATATTATATGCATATTCCTCAATTTAGGCCCCTCAATTATTTTATCCCCAAATTAAAATTATTTAAATCACCTGCAGATCTTTAAAAAATAAAGTACGGGAATCTACTTTCACCTACTCTGCTGCAAGAAGTCACCAGGAGAGAACGCATTCATATGAAGCCTTGGGCTCTGACTGCACGCAAATTTAATGCAAAGAAAAGGTCAAGGGCTACCGGGTTTGAAAGGGTTAATGTAGTTTCCAAAAATGAATACCAGGGATCCTTAAAGAATCTACCTAAAATAGTTCTCTATACCCATATGTTCACACACACATAAACACACTCATGCACACACCCAAGAGCAGACTCTTGAGGATGGAACTCAAGAGTAATTACAGAAAAGAAAAAGGCCACTTAGGCCACATAGTTAGGAACACGAAGTCTGCAGATTTGGGGAGCCTGGAGAAACTTAAGTCATAGAACAGCATTTAAATATATTTGTCTGCTTACAATTTCCATTGCAAATGTGATTAGTTTGCTTGAATAAATAGGAATATGATGTGTTGGCCATGTTTTCCTCTTGAGGGTTATCACCGAGTTTTGATTAAGGACAAATGTTTGAGATGTTGGGTATATTTAAGTTCACGGCACTTAAAACGAACTAAGAAGTTGTATAGGCTTGATTAAAGGGCTGCCTTCGTGAACTTAAAATTAAAAGCAATAAATTCCAATGAGTCAAGTGATTGGGACTAAATATGGTATTCTGTCAGAAAAGTTGAAATGGAGTCCAAAGAGACTGAAATGGTGTCCAGGTTTCCAAAAAACGGTGAAAGAGGAAAGGTCAAGCTGTCGGAGTTGCCTTTCCTCTGGGTTTGTGAATGATTCACATTACACAGAATTCCTTTTAAGTAAAACTTCACAAGAGTTAACAGGCTCCCAGGACAATCTGTTTTGTCATTTCTAAAAAGAAGCCTCTCAAACGCTCAGAGGCCGGTATGTAAGTGTTGTCAGATGGGGAGAGGGCTGAAGAATGGGAAGTGGGGGCGGGACGGGGGTCCTCCGGAGTTGTTACACACGCGCGCGCGCGCGCGCACCGACTTCTCCGACCAGCCGGAAGTCAAGGTGACTTCCCCACCCGCGGGAGGGCGGGGCCTTTGAAACCTAATAGGCTCTGGCTTCAGCCCGCGCTGTGCCGCGGGGAAGGAGAGGCCCGAGTCAACAACAACCGGGGTCAGAAGCAGGTGCGCTCTGGGGCAGTCGCGGGGCTCTTAAGGACCCCGGGCCCTCGCCCGCCCTGGCCCACCGGGCTTCTCCAAGCCCAGCGTGGTTCAGCCCGCAGGGCGCCGACCAGGCACCGACTCCCCTCCCGGGCCAAGTGGGAGGGTTCAACCGGCAAAGTTTCTACCGCAAGGTCGGGCCTCCGTCCCCGCACCGGCCACATGTGCTACCCCGGGAGGAACGGTCACCCACCTCCTCCCGCTGCTGCAAGGTGGAACAGCTGCCCCACGCCCCTCTCCCATTTGTTTTCCACGTTGCACCAACTCGGCACTTGAACGCCTGAGGCTCCCGAGTCCCCCGGCCCCGACCGGCCGGCACGCTCCCCGGGGCAACGGGCCGACGCTTACCTTGGCGGTCGCCATGCTGCGCCCCGAGTGCGGGCGGCTGCAGGACCCTCCCGGAGGCTGGCTGGCACCGTGGGCCCCGGCGGCTCACTTCCAGTCCGGGCGGCAGCGGGGGTGGCGATACAGCCCGACAGCGTGCGCGCCTGGCCTGCCTCCCCACGCCCTCCCGCCGGCGCGGGTCATGCGGGCGCCGCCCGCCCATTGGCTGCGCCCGGCCGGGGCCGCCGGGGCGCGCGTGATCCGACGGCCTCTGCCCTGCGGCCCGGGGCGGGCCCGGGTCCGCGGGGGGAGACGGTGGACGGGGCGCGCGCACGTGACCCCGGCCCCGGGGCGGCGACCTCGGCGGCGCGGACCGGTGGCCTGGGGGTAGGTGACCTGACGAGGGAAGCTTCTGACTTCGACTGGGAACGGCCAGACCCGGGTGAGACTCGCCAGGAGGGGCACGGAGCCTGAGGAAGCCGAGAACTCCACAAGGTCACTCTTTAGCCACATTTTCTACGTCGGTTCGCCTTCAAAGGGGCTCCACTCTGCACCATAGTAGAATGTATCCAAAGGCATTGGCCAGTCGAAGGGAAGATAGCAAAGTGATATCACTGGCAAATCTACTTTGAGGCCAAATCTGTAAACTCTAAGTACCAACCAGGTATATATAGTGCGGGACATAATATTCGGGAGGCCACTTCGTTTCAGCCCCACGTATTAGGATGGAAGAGGTCAAAGATTCGCCCCAACACACACACACACACCCCGAATATAGGCTCTGTTAAGATAACTAGGTCAGAATTTTAATTGGAAAATTTGAATGTGTAACCCTCCAGAGATCTTAGCCCTCTTTATCAAAATTCCATTCACGTGTCTCTGCCATGACAATTTATAATTAGGGCAATGGTGGTGAGAGAAAAGGGCTTTAAATGTTTTGTGGGTTATGGATATAACCTTTCAGCAAAAGTGTATTATTAATTATTTTAATACATCAATACCAATTGAGTGCCTACATGTGCCAGGCACTGTGCTAGATACTGGGAACATCAAAATGACTTGAAAGATGGTCCCAGCCCTTAAACAGCTTAAGGGCTAGTGAGGAGGTCCATGCATAAATAGTTAACTGCTATTTAAATAACCTGTTAAGGCAATAACCTGTTCCCAGGGCACTGTGGGAACACTGAGGACTCTGAAAGTACCTTAAGGGAGATAATGCCTAAGTTGTATGCAGAAAAGAGGCTGTGTATTAGTTCAGTGAAGTGGAGGGGAAGGGTTTTCCACCCAGAGAAAAGGAAGAGAGGCAGGAGACTCAGAAATTGCTGGAGAACCACAGCAAGTTATGAAAGTAGTTGGTCATGAAAGGTGACTTGAGCTGTGGGACTGGTGCATGAAGGGTCTGGATGGACAGGTAGGGATCATGTCATAGAGGGTGTCAGATGCCATGCTGTAGGGTAGTAACTGAAGGGCTTTAGAGCAGGAAGTAGTGTTTGAAGTTTTGCAATACAGACGGATCACTCTGCTTGCAGTGGGAAAGATGGGGCAAGATGGAACTGTTGGTATATTCAGACAAGGCAGGCTGAGGGCCTGAAACTAGAGATGGAATGGGGCTAAAAGAATATATAGGAGGTAAAATTAGTCACCTGTGATGACTAATATATGTGGGGGTGGGAGAGAGAAGCAGAGTCGTCCTATCTTGCACCTACATCCCTGGTATATGAATGTTGGCAAGACACCCGAGATCAGTAATACAAGAAAGAAGTGTTTTGAAGTGTGTGTCTTTTTGTAAGAAGATGATATGCAATATACATATTACCTTGAAAAGCCAGTAAAATAAGCATTTCAAAGAGGAGCAACTGATTAACATACTCCCAAGAAATCTAACAGAGCCGGAAAAACTTGAACATGTTCATAGAGAAGAAAGACCATGCAGAGTGAAAGAACAAAAACAAAAGCAAAACCAGGGGAATTGATAGAGAAAAGAATGGCAGGGGGATGGGTCTACAGCTCATGCGGAGAAGTGGCCCCAGCTGCTCTAAAGGAATTTAAAAGGTCCAGAGAAGACACAACCTCATGTAACCAAGATCACATCACATACCGCATATTTATTTTTAAGGGCATCACTGAAGCTCTCCTTTTATAATGTAGATGAACTTTTAAAATTTTCAATGTGTGGGGTTTTTTTTTTTTCTGAAGATTTTATTTATTTATTTGAGAGAGAACAAGTAAAAGAGAGCATGAGAGGGTGGAAGATCAGAGGGAGAAGCTTAGTCCCCGGGGACCACCCTCCATCCCAGGACTCCGGGATCATGACCTGAGCTGAAGGCAGTCGCCAAACCGACTGAGCCACCCAGGTGCCCTCAATGTGGTTTGAATCTATTTTTAACCAATCTTAAGTGTATGGCTCAGTCCTGTTAAGCACACTCATGTTATGCAATCTCCAGAACTCTTTTTTATCTTGCAGAACTAAAACTCTATGCTTATTAAACAGCCACTCCCAGTCTTCCCTCCCCTACAGCCCCTGGCAACCAACTACCATTCTACGTTATGTCTCTAAAAATTTGACTATACTGGATACCTCATAAAAGTGAAATCATATAATATTTGTCTTTTTGTGACTGGCTTACTTGATTGAGCATAATGTCCTTAAGTTCCATCCATGTGGCAGTGTGTGTCAGAGTTTTAAGATTCTTTAAGATTGAATAATATTCCCTTAACTTTTAAAGAAAAAAAAATAGAAAAAGAATCAAGAATCTGTAAGATTTTCTCTGGATATCTTGGAGAATTTAGGAAATCATAGTAATGACCAAAAAAAAAAAAAAATCACTCGAAATCCCACCACCAGAGTTAGCCACTGTTAAACATTTTACTGTATTGTCTTCAAGTCTTGATGTATCTATGTCCTTATGTAAGAGAGTTATATATTTTCTTTAATTTCATTCAGTTTTATATACTGAATAAATATAGTGTTATTTCAGTTTCAGGTGTACAATAGAGTGATTCACCAGTCTATATCTTACTCAGGGCTCATGATAAGTTTTCTGAAAGAGTTATGTTTTTAAATATAGGACAAAGCATCGTACTCTTGTTTGTAAGTTTCTTATGGCTGTTCTAACAAAGTTACCACATGGTTGGTGACGTACAACAGAAATATATTCTCTTACGATTCTGGAGGTCAGAATTTCAAAATGAGCCTTAAGGGACTACAATCAAGGTGATGGTAGGGCTGGGCTTTCTCCAGAAGATATAGGCGAGAATCTGTTTCTTTACCTTTTCCAGGGGTTCACAGCCTTTTCTTCATCTTCTAAGCCCACATACATAGATAGCATCTTCTGTGTGTAACTCTGCTTCCCTCACATGGTGTCTTCTGTCTAAGGATTCCTCCACTTCCCCCTTAGGGACACTCACAGTGGCATCTAGAGCCAACCCAGATAATCCAGGATAATCTTTCCACCCTCCAGATCCTTAATCACATCTGCAAAGTCTCTGCCATAGACATTAACATTTATAGTCTCCAGAGTTTAGGATGTGGACGTCTTTTGGGGGGCTATCAGTCCACCTACCAAACCTACCACTCTATGGATGCAAGTGTATCCACATATGGATAAAAGTGAATTTTGACTTACATTTGGAGTCAGACTCAATTATTAAGCTTCTTCCTTCATTTTAGAATTTCCCCAAAAAAAGAAATTTTCAAAAAGTTTTTCAAAATAGGAACTTTTCAGTCACAAGCTCTGAAATAGGAAAGATCCTCCTTGATTTCCTTGGAAGCAATAGCATGATGTGAAACATCATCTGAGAAGATAAAGTGTAAGTTGCCTGGGCACCTACCATGTTCCCTCTGACCTCTTCATCATGTACTGACAGGCTTAGGTGCACTCTTGATAACTGACTTGTCTCATACTTGTCCCTTCTCTCTGTTCCCAGACTACCATCCTCCCTACCATTTGAAAGTAACCGACACTGATGCACTTAGAAGAAGCCACAGAGACATACCAAAGAAGGCCAGGTGATAAAAAGGCAGAGATTAGTGTGACCCAGCTATGAGCCAAGGAATGCCAACAGTCAATAGCCACCACCAGAAACTAAGAAGACGAAAGACAGAATTTTACCTAGAATCTCGGTGGGAGCATGGCTCTGCTTGATTTGATTGGGAAAATCACCTTGACTGGGGACTTGTACTCCGCAGAACCATGAGATAATAAATTTCTGTTGTTTGAAGCTACCCAATTTGTAGTACTTTGTTATAGCCGCCCAAAGAAACCCATAGAGGTCCCAAAGCCATCTGTCTTATAGCACCAGGTGCCAACCTGGCGTGCTGGGAAAGCAGCCAATCCAAATCATGGGGAAAGCTCATGGGCTATGAAGGCACACAGCCCAAGTGTGAGCTCAAGCCCCAGGAATTCAGAAAAGTGAACAACGTGTCCTGCTCTGAGCTTTCACCTTTCCCAGAGCAGCCATACCTTGTAGATGCCCTTTGACCGTGCTCTTAAACTATCTGGTTTTCCTCAGCTCCCTAAAAAGCAGACAAGCCAGTAAGAGGTACCCTTACCACTACCAGCCTGCTCCCAGATCCCAGCATGCTGGAAAGTCTACTCCAGCAAAAATGCTTGCGAAACACATCATCTACTGGAAATTTTAAGCATTTACTATAAATTGCAACACGATCCTTTGTATGGATTGCATTTTGCAAAGGTAATGGCAGAGCAGGTAAAGGACATGTGTGCCAGAGCAAGAGGAGTGCCATGAAATAAGTAAATGAAGAGTTCCCAAGTTCTGACCTTGCTCAGGACCCAGGACCCTCTGGGGCAGTCGTTTGGTTTGCGAATCCTGCCAGTGTCCGATCAAGCATGACAAGGCTTCCCTGAGAGTGGGCTAAAAGTAGGTCAGAAATGAATATGACCTAGTATTCTTAGTAGATCAAAAAGAGAAAGCTGTGTCAACCTTTTTAGAGTTAAAAAGAAAGGAAAGGGAGGAAGGGAGTCAAGATAAGAAAAGAAGACATCTTGAGAAAGTGTAATTGAAATCAAATCCCCAGAGTTTTGAGATATGCTCTTGGCCTTGAATAGCTAGTTGCTGAGACCAGAGCAGGTTACACAAGCCTGTGAACACTTGCCCCGTTGGGTAGACCTTCAGTTTCACCTAATATAAAATGTGAGCATTGAAAGTTACCCAAAAATGGAAGTAGGGACCATATTAGCAACTACCAACAGTCTGCTGGGGAAAAGGAATTACAATCACTAACTTTACATATAATTCACCATAATGTCTTGGTCAATAGCCAAATATTCCAGGGATAAATGAGGAGATTCACAGGCACTCAAAGTACATAGAGCTTTACAGGAGGCAAAGAAAACCTCTAAAATCTGCTATAGCCACTACAGCTTTGGGGATGAATTCAGGTTTCCAATTTCATTTCAAGTCCCTAGACTACAGTATTTACTGGTAAGAGTATCTAAATATGGTACTGGGGTAACAGATGGCACATAGTACCCCAAAAAGTTCTAAGTTGACAGAGGTATGTGATTGCTGTTTATTCTGAGAGTAAAATTCAGTAGAGAGCCGATGCTTGACCAGGATTCATGGGATTATACACATTATTTATACTTCCATGGCTTAAGTGTTGACCATTGCAGCCCCTGCCAACATGGCCTTATATTCTATTCATTTTCCTGCCCTACATCATATTCTACGCTCAGAAGCCAAGGTGAAGAAGACATAGTCCTGGCCCTCAGAGAATTCACAGATCTATCATTCTTGTCTTTTTCAGATGTCATTGGATCAGAGAAATCTGCCCCTCCTCCATTCACCTGCTGCTTAGGTTTTCATTCTATCCCTTATCACCTGGAATACATTTATAATTTATTTGTCTTCTGTCTTCCCCCATTGGAAAGGAAGTAGAGATTGTATGCCTGGTGTCTGCAACACTGACATGTATAAGGCACTCAATAAATATCCATTTAATGTATGCATTGAATACATGAAGTCCTACACCTACAGCACCAATGCCTCTAATGACTGAGGAAGATTACCCCACAGGGGCCAGTGAGTCAAAGTCTAAATTAAGGACATCCTGATGACTTGGCTTCATCCACAATTTCAAGGCAAATTGTGAATGTTTCTATATTAGACCAGAGCAGTTGCTCTTCCCAGTACCTTATTCCAGCACCATTCATAAGAGAAATGCCCCTGGAATCTTATACAACACTGACAAAAGAGGTAGATAAATAAGACATAATAGGGATATTTTGAAGAACTAATAGTATGAGAACAAGGAAAGTCCGAACCATGTTGAAGCAAGAGTCATGCCTTATATCCTGCTGTGTTGTATGGACCAGGCTCAGAACCTTTGTGCATTGGTTTCCTGTTGCCATTTTAATGAATTGCCACAAGTTTCTTGTTTAGAACATCATAAGTGTATTATCTTATAGTTCAGAAGTCCAAAATGGGTAAAATCAAGATATCGGTGAGGCTGTGTTACTTTCTAGAGGCTCTAGGAGAGAATCCATTTATTCCTTGCCTATTCAGCTTCTAGAAGTCACTTCATATCTTGGCTCATGGCCCTCCTCCATCTTCAAAGGCAGCAAGAGCAGGTCCAGTTCTTCCCATATCACATCAATCTGATCTCTTCTTCTGCTTGCTCTTTTATATTTAAGGACCCTTGTGATTACGTCAGGCTGAGCCACACAATTCAGGATAACCTTCCAATGTTAAGGTCAAGTGATTAGTGTATTAGTTTGTTAGCATTTACCATAAAGTGCCACAGACTAAGTGACTTAAGCAACGGAAACTTATTTTCTTAACAATTTTGGAGTTTAAAAGTCTCTGACCAAAGTGTCAGCCGGGTTTGTCTTTAGCAGGGTTAGTAAATCTCTCTTCTTGATTTATAGATGGCTGTCTTCTGCCTGTGTCTTCACATGGTCTTCCCTGTGTGCATCCCTGTGTCCTAATCTTCCCTTCTTATAGAGATACCAGTCATACTGGATTAGAGGCAATCCCAGTGATCTCATTTAAATTTAATTACCTCTTTAAATACCCATATCCAAAAACAGGCACATTCTTAGGTTCTGGGGGTTAGTATTTCAGTATATGAATTTTGAGGGGGACACAATTCAGTTCATAATGGTTAGCAATTTTAATTCCACCTCCTACCTTAATCCTCTTTTGCCACATAATGTAATGTAACATATTCAGAGGTTCTGAAGATGGAGACACGAATACCTATGGGGAGCCTAACACACCTTGTGCTGAATATGGTATCACTGGCATAGTAAATCTTTGAGAAATAGCAGTTCTGAGAGTAGAATATTTAAAACCTTTAACCATGGTCAGGTAAGATCCCAGTAAAGCGAAACTGATTGCTCATGGGGATTAGGTCAAGTCTTTAAAGAGATTAAGCTCTATCTCTATAGTCCAGAAGGAGAATACTCGAGGGTTTGTTCACCAAACCCAACCCTGTGTTTATGAGTCTGACTGAGGTCCCCCAAGCCCAGCAATCCATTCAAAGCAGTGGCAAGTCAGGCATAGACCACCCCAGCCCCTCGGGGCACCCAGGAGGGATGTAGCAGAACAGGCAAATGTGTCAGCAGGCCAGCATCTGATCAGCAGGAAGGAGCAGAAGCCAGTAACGTATAGTGAGCTCTCCAGGCCTGACCAGCTATATAGCATGGAGCATTCCTTCTTAGGGCAGCTATTTCTTTCACAAGAACTCCTAAAACTCTTCATCAAGAGCTCTATAATTCCTTATGGAATTAGATGCTCAGGAAAACAATCTTACCAAAACTGGTTTCATGAGACTTGGTTTTTGTTTTTGTTTTTTTGTTTTGTTTTGTTTTAATTTATTTATTTGACAGAGAGATCACAAGTAGGCAGAGAGGCAGGCAGAGAGAGAGAGAGAGAGAGAGAGGAGGAAGCAGGCTCCCCGCTGAGCAGAGAGCCCAATGCGGGGATCGAACCCAGGACCCTGGGATCATGACCCGAGCCGAAGGCAGAGGCTTTAACCCACTGAGCCACCCAGGCGCCCCTTGTTTTGTTTTTAATAAAAAGTAAGCATCAAAAATAAACAGAAAAAAAACCACCAACAACAACAACAACAAACTCTGTCACAGGTATTATTTCCCTCTCACCCTTCTTTATAGCTAATCAAGATATAGACGAGCAAGAACTAGTTGGGCTATGTAGATTCTACCCTGGCTCTTACTATCTCCTCATCTATCTCTCTCTGTGTCTATTTGTCTAACTAGCTTCCGATCGAATGGTGAGTGAATAATCAGACAGACCTTTATTGCAGTCCCAGCTCCGCCAGTTGCCAGTTACGGCTGCAGAGCCTTTGGGCAGTTAGTAACCTCTCTGAGCCTCAGTCTCTTGATCTGTAAATGAAATAAAAGTACCCATTTTGCAAGGTTGCTATGATACTGAATTGAATATGTAAATCATTCAGCACATAAAAGTGGGTTCTAGGGGCGCCTGGGTGGCTCAGTGGGTTAAGCCGCTGCCTTCGGCTCAGGTCATGATCTCAGGGTCCTGGGATCGAGTCCCGCATCGGGCTCTCTGCTCAGCAGGGAGCCTGCTTCCCTCTCTCTCTCTCTCTCTGCCTGCCTCTCCATCTACTTGTGATTTCTCTCTGTCAAATAAATAAATACAATCTTTAAAAAAAAAAAAAAAAAAAAAAAGTGGGTTCTAAATGATAGCAATACAAGAATGAAAGGGTCCGAGCAGCCGTCCTGCTTGACTCTTTCCTGCTCTCATGACTGTTCTAGTGTTACTGCTTCTAGTATTCTGTTACACAGATGAAGACTATCCAGGCCTAGGCGCACTGTCTCAGAATCTTTCAAAGGCGGGCAAACATAGGGGTGGAAACAAAGAAGGGAGGCAGATCAATTTAGAAGACGTGGAAAATTTACTTTCGAAGCTGGAACTTGAAATCCCAATAAGGCAGAGAACATGAGAGCCCCTGAGTCTTTACGAACAACCTACCAGTGTTAGCTCTAGGTTTCCAGTTTGAAGATATTGGACCAGATGGTTCATGTCTGAACTTGTTTGTCACTTGGACACAATCACAGTTCCAGCCCCAGGGCCACCGGCCTTTGCAGTGCTTTATCTTCCTTCTGGCTGCCACTGCCTAAGTCCATTAGGGATCCCCTGCCAACTAGAAAGAGAGGCCAGCACAGTCAACCTCCAAGGACTCGTGCAGATGGCAGACCTCATTCTCTTGAGAATATGAGGATCTTTAAACAAATAAGAGGTCGTTAAACATCAACAGGTAAAAGTAAAAAGAAACTCACCAGATACCAAAAGGGGCAGGAGAATTCAAACTCTAGCTGACTGGCTGGCTTTTCTCTGTGAGAGCCCATGGAATGTGGCCCCTCCTGCCTCTCAGGTTCTCCCACCTCTTACTTCCTAATTTCCTCCAATTCCTCAATGGGCCGAGCTTTCCCGCCCCAGGATCTCTGCACAGACTGTTCAGTCTGCAGCGAACACCACCAGTCCCTCTCCCTGATCTTCTTTTTCATCCTCAAGTACTCAGGGGTGCCTTCCCCACCTCCTTTCTAAAGCAGGAACCTCCTTGTTGTTCTCTATCTCTGCATCCTGTTTCTGGCCCTTTTGGCATTTATGACAGTGAGTAATCGTGTGTGTGTGTGTGTGTGTGTGTGTGTTTTCTGGGCTTTGGTGTGAAAAGTTACTTGGGACAGAAAGATTGGAGCTAGTTGGAGAAGGTGAATGGCTTCTAGTTCTGGAGTAGATCCTGGGCCTTTCTACTGGTAAATGACCTGGTGCAGTAGCTCAATCAACACTGTCACAAGTTAATGATTTGAGATTTGATGTCATGGGCTAAGGGTCAGAGGACCCAGATTTTAGTTCTAATCCAGTTCTGCCACTTACCAGTCTTATCACTGTGGGCAAATTACTTCTCTCCTCCAAGACTCAGGTTTTTTTTACCAATGAAGTCAATGTACTTGATGTTGCAAATGCTCAATCAAGTACTAATATTCTGTTTTCTTCTCCTGATTCATTTAAACAGACTGCCAGTCAGCCAGCCAGCCAACCTCAGACATAAGGTGGAATAGGAAGCCACTTCCAATAGGAAGTTTCTTTTAATGTAGCTCATAGAAAATTTTAAATTACTGAGGAACTCAAATGATGTTGCTATTGAATAGGGCTGATCCAGAGCTAGTTGTGTGTAGGGAGGGGGCAGGAGAGAGAGAGAGGAGAAGGAGGAGGAGGAAAAGGAGCAGGAATTGGTACAGAAAAGAGGGACTTGAAGGAGAAGATGGGAGTGAATCAAGAAGATATTCTGCCTAGTGTGTCCCCAATTTGTACTCAATTGCACCATTAGGCAGCAAGATGGCCAAAGTCCAGCAATGCCAGGTCATGGATTGGCGTACCCAGAGATGACCATATGGGATGTCACATGAGGATAGGGTAAGAGGAATTGGATGAAGTGGGAGGCAGAAAAGTCAGATACAATTCTGTTACCCATCCCCCCTCAAAACCACACTGTACCCTGAGCTTGCCCAACTGGCAAAAAGAGTTCTAAATGGAAAGGAGAAAGGCTAAAATAAACAACGTGGTGGATTAAACACAGACTGAACCTTAGTTATTTAGGAATAGGATTTTGATTTTATGGCATAAAGCATCTTTTGTTGTTTTTTTTTTAAGATTTTGTTTATTTATTTGACAGACAGGGATCACAAGTAGACAGAGAGGCAGGCAGAGAGAGAGGAGAAAGCAGGCTCCCCACTGAGCAGAGAGCCTGACGCGGGGCTTGATCCCAGGACTCTGGGATCATGACCTGAGCCGAAGGCAGAGACTTTAACCCACAGAGCCACCCAGGCACCCCAGTTATTTTAAAATTTTAATTAGATTAGAGAGAGTTCTGACAACACCAAAAACAACAAAGGAGAAAAAAATAAAAATCATCCACATTCCCCTAATCCAGTTATAACTATTTTAATACTTTACAGTAACTTTCTTCCAGTTTTTTTCTTTTTATGCATGAGTGTGTGTTATAATGATGTGTTATATTATTGGGATTGCATAATTTGTGTATCTTACTGTTTCAATGATTTGGCATAAAAATTATATCATGTCACTAATTATTCTTGAAAAATATAATTATAATTGCTACCTAATATTACACTGCAAGAATTTATCAACACTTAAGCATTCTCTAATGGTTGGGGGTTTTAAATCATTTATCATTTTTATCTACCATAGGTAAAATGTGACAAATAACTTTGTACATCAAATTTGCTCTAATAATTTAAGGAAAGTGAAAGAAGTCTACCAAAACTATTACAGAGAATGCAAAGGAAGTCAGTGAGTGTCCTTACATACCTTATCTTTTTGAATAGACAGAATCAGTCAAATCAACTTATTTTTAAGTTTTCTTCCTATTTTGAAATTTTATGTCTGACTCTTTAGAAAAACATTTTAGTTATCATTCTTTGGGAGTTTTTGTCATTTAAGATATAGAAGAGTGTTTTATAATTTCCTATCTCCTATGGGTGATTTAGAACAGGCTTTGACTATTTGGCTTTCCACATGACTTTCAGAAATATCTTCTCTTTGTACTGACTACAGATCAATTCTCTCTATCCCGCATTTCACATCTGAAGGACTAGAAGCACCAAGGCAAATTTTCAAGGTATATTGAAACTGAAAATAACTCATATTAGATATTAGATGTGGTGAAACCCAGTGTTAAAAACTGTAAAAGCTCTGAGATTTTAGTCTACCTGAAAGCTAACAAGTTTCACAGATGCTGGCAGAAGACATGAGACTCCTGAGTCAGAGACAGAGGACAGTTTATTATTCACAATAACAGCAACAGCCGGGATATTGGCTTTGGTTTTTCTAAGTCCCATTCCCATAAGGTGACATAAAGAGGGCCAGGTGATACCTCTCCATGCAGTTATTTGCATTACAGGGGAGGACCCTGAATTAGGGAACCTGAATCTTTTATAAGGGACAGAACAGATAGCTGTTCTATGGCCAGAAGTCTCCAAGGCTGTTTGTTATACAAATGTCCTAATGAGACAATTTGGAGCAAACACCAGTAAAGCCTCTGCTAATAAGATGTGCAAAAATGCAAGAGACCTGTAGGGTATTACCTTCATTATGGGCATGAAGATGGCATTAGGAACTGGTTGGAGTATGTCTGTATATTGTATTCATGAGACTGCTGTTATTTTCATCAGGACCAACCTGAGGCCTCTTTTTGTCTGGTGTGTGGCACTTTCTTTCCATATTCCTTATCCACAGGACTTAATGTCTGTATGCATAAGCTGCAAAGCAGCCTATACAGAGATTTATTCAGATCTGGATACAATAACATCATGTCCACTTCCATGAGTATAGTCAGAGCAAACCATCCCAGCTCTGCCAGCAAGACTGCAAAGTGCCTGTGAGACAGAATGAGGAGCTCACTCCCTCCCTCCTGGAGAATGGACTGGAGTACCACCGCACAAACCCCGTATGCTCCTTAAAATTCCCTACATCCACTGAATATGGCTGAAATGCCACTGATCACCAGAAACAATCTAAAAAGAGGTCTTACCAAAAAGATTTTGTTCCCTAAGGGAAAAGTCTTCAAACGTTGGCATGAATAAGTTATGAAAAGCCTTCACAACTGAAAGAGACATAATCATCATTCATGTATAACAGATTTGTTTATTCTGTAAAGATTCATTTCAGTTGATTAATTATCAGTATCTGCTGATGGTGGGGGTAACAAGGCTGTGCTGATGAGAGAATTATTGAAGTACATGCTTAGAATATTTATCACTGAGCATGTATTGTATAAACTTAGCATATTTATCATGTTCTTTCATATGGGCTCTTTCTTCCCCAAATAGATTAAACAGTACTGCCTATGATGTACGCACTTATCCCTCCACTTATGGTACTCTATTCTTTATAGAGATATGTACTGTTTCTATACAGAATACCAGTAGCCCCTAATGTGAATAAGTGTGACACTGTACGTGGCTCTTGTGTCTTTCTCAGCCTTAGGCAGAGCTTTTCCAATATAGACTGCAGATTATCCTCTCTAGCACTTATATAGTATGATCTTGGGCCAACCAATCCCCTTGTAGTACAACTACTGTTTAAAAAAAAAAGTACAATTTATGTAAGTTAAAGATCAGGCATTTTAAATGAGAAGTAAAGGTGAAAGTTGACTAAATTTCAATTAGAATTAAAATATTAAAATCAGCATCTCTCAACATAATCTGTAATATGTAATATGTAATGATCTTCAAAGAAATTTTTTCCTTCCATTTATTGAAAATGATAGTAAGAACTACCATTTATTAATTGATACACTGAACTAGATGCTTTGGCTTTGCATTCACATTCCATCTCCAATACCCTTGAAGCTCATATTACTATTATCTGCTTACCACAGCTTAAGAAAGCAAGGCATAAAGAGTCTAGGGCACTTGCCTAATATCATTTGATTTATATGTGACCAGGTTGGGATTCAAACTGCTCTTTTTCCTAATTTGGGGCTCTCTGCTACAATGCTAGATGGCTCTCTCTTCTGATACTTAGGCAAGGCCACTATATGAGGATTGTGATCCCAGCTCCAATAATACTATCTTTGTGGCCTGTCTTTGTGTCCCAGTTTCCCCATAAACTTGTCTCATCTCATTTATCTTTATAGCTTTAATATATCACTCTCAAATATTTACCCTTTTCCTTTCTCTTCCTGAACTTCCAACTCATATTGTTTATGTACTTGCCTTCTGACCATTTCTTTAATATTTAATATTAGTACTTTAATATGTCCAAGTTGGGGGATGTCTGGGTGGCTCAGTCGGTTGGGCATCTGCCTTCGGCTCAAGTCATGATCCCAGGGTTCTGGGATCAAGTCCCACATCAGGCTCCTTGCTCAGTGGGGAGCTTGCCTCTCCCTATTCTACTGCCTGCCACTCTACCTGCTTGTGCTCTCTCCCTCTCATTCTGACAAATAAAATCTTAAAAAAAAAAATATGTCCAAGTTTCAACCAGCTACTCCCATATTGACCTCTATTTCAATAAATGTCACCATCAGCCATCTCGTTGCCCAAACTAGAAACACAGAGAGCATTCTTGACTTCTCCTTCTCTTTCCCTCACTCTCCACATCTCTTCAATCAGTGTAAATTCAAGTGCTGTAGATTCCACCATATAAATACCTCTTCTCTGTCCTACCACCACGGTAGTAATGTCAGCATGATCATCTCTCCTGAGGAATTCTGATGATCTCTTAAAGGGTCTCCCCTGCCCCTGCTTCATTCTCCTCCACACTGTTCTTCACCCTGAATCCAAAGTGAACCTTAAAATTCCAAGCCTCATCGGGCTGCTCCTTTACTCAGAATCTTTTATTTAATAGCTCTCCTTTGTCCTTGAGTAAATTCCCGAAGCCTTAACATTGCTTGCTGGCTCTTGTCTACACGTCAGCCTCATCTTTTGCCACTTTCTTCCCTGCAACTTCTGCTTTAGTCAAGCTGAACTAATTTTAGTTTCTTAAACTCTTCCCCCACTCTCTTCTTGCCTTGGTTCTTTTCAAATCTTGCTTGTTCTACTGTGGGGAAAATGTTACTCTATTGTTACCACTCTCTCGCTTTTCTCCCAAAAGGAGAGAAAAGAGTGGAAAGGAGAGAGCAGAGTTTCAGGATCTGGTCCCAATGGAGAACAACCCTATGCTTTTTGTTTTCTTATCATGGTGGCTGAATTTGTAGGTATCAATAGCACCTATCCTGCTTGAAGGAACCAAATCTTTTTACTTTCTCTCGCTACTGAACCTTTCAAATATTTGAAAATGTAATTGGATCATAACAAACAGAAAATAGCCCTGAACATTTAAATTAGCAGTTTGCCTACAAGAAAATTGATCTTTGATTGATTAGGAGGACTGATGATTTATGGTTGGGGTGTAGTAGGCTCAGCAGTTGTCAGGAGGTCTAAGTCTCAAAGGACTCATGATATCAAGTGTTACCATAATCCTGACACCCATGTGCCTATTAAATCAGAAGCTACCATTTGCTTTATTGCTATTAAGCCTAGAAATTTATTATGCTCCTAGAACTTGTCAGAGTCTCTGAGACATCATGAGGCTTGATGTAGCCACATGGAGCTATATGAAGCCCCATTGTTTATGGATCACTTTCTCTTCCATTTTCTCTCTCTTGTGACTTTTTCCAGCATTTTTTTCAGCATCAGAAAAGTGCATTCAAAAGATTACAAACAGCAGTTGGTAATCAGTGCATAACAGCTTTCTGTGTCTAATACAATTAGGTGTACATTAGACACTGGGTGTAACAAGAATACTGTCACTGTAATAGAACTCTGTCAAAGTACCAATGCCTCCCACTTCGAAAATACACGGATCAACTTTGTATCCCCTGTGGAAGGGGAACAGTGTAACAGTTGCATGGCATTACTCTGTAACAAATTTCAACAGCTTTTGCTTATCAAATTCTGAAGCAAGATGGTATACATGCAAATTTACATGCTATTTAATATTCTTCAAGCTCCTTCTTATTGAAGCTGTATCCTTGATGCTTTTAAGTTAAATTCAAGCATGATTTTAAATCATGTCCATAGTTGGTACCAGAGCATTAGTGAAACAAATATTATGTTGTTGAATATTGAACATGTCCCAATTAAAACTAAAATGCAATACTTGTATGAAATATCCAGGGAAGACAAGTCTATAGAGACAGAAGAAGTGCATTAGTGGTTGCCAGGGTCTAGGGATAGGAACAAGGAGTGACTGCAAATGGGTGGGTGGTGTCTTTTGGGGGTGATGGAAATGATCTAAAATTGGATTTTATGATAGATTTTTATGACTGTAAATTTACTAATGATCATTGACTTGTATATTTAAAATGAGTTAATTTTATGCTACATAAATTATAGCTCAATAAAGCTGCTTTAAAACAAACAAACAAACAAACAAGTAAACTATACTGAAAATTCTTTTTTTTTTTTAAAGATTTTATTTATTTATTTGACAGAGAGAGATCACAAGTAGGCAGAGAGGCAGGCAGAGAGAGAGAGAGAGAGTAGGAAGCAGGCTCCCCGCTGAGCAGAGAGCCCGATGCAGGACTCGATTCCAGGACCCTGAGATCATGACCTGAGCCTAAGGCAGCGGCTTAACCCACTGAGCCACTCAGGCGCCCTATACTGAAAATTCTTATACGCATTTTTGTGGTCCTGTGGAAGTATATCCAGAGAATTAATTTTGAGATGTATAATTGGTGGACCAGAGGGTTGTCTTTTGAATTTTTCACAGAAACCACCAAGTTGTCTTTCAAATTTAATTCACCACTTTACTGTCCTACTGACAGTATCCATTTCTCCATCACATTGCCAACACCTGATAATATTAATTTATGTTTTTGATATTGTAGCAAGATGCTTATTGTTATTAATTTTTTAATTACTGTGTTGCTTTAATCATTTTTTATATCCTTATTGGCCTTTGTATTTCTTTGTGAGTTACCTATATCCTTTGTTCATTTTTAAAAATGGGTTGCTTATCATTTCCCTGTTGACTTACATATTCTTACATAATTATGTATATTAATATCTTCCTATTATATATATTGCAAATTTTATTCTAGTCCAGTGGTTGACATACTACAGTCCATGAGCCAAACCCACTGTGTGTTTTAATTTCTTTTTTAAATTTTTAATTCTGAAGTAATTATAGATTCACATGAAATTTCAAAGATAATACAGAAAGGTGTCATGTAGGCTTTACCCAGTTTCCCCTACTGGTTACATTTTATAGAATTTAGTACAACGTCAAAGCCAAGAAATCCAAATTGGCATAATATGTATGTGTGCGTGTGTGCATGTGTGTGTGCGCGTGTGCATGTGTGCGTCTGTGCCACTTTATCACAGGTAAAGATTCATGCAGACACCACTGCAATCAGGACACAGAACAATTCCATTATCATCACAAAGATCTCCCTCGTGCCACTCTTTTGTAGTCACAACCATACCACTATCCCCAATCATCCCTAATCCTTAACCACTACTGTGTTCTCTATGTAATTTTGTCATTTTGAGACTCTTATTTAATCTAATCATAACGTATGTCACCTTTGAGAGTGACTTTTCACTCAGCATAACATCCTTGAGATCCCTGCCAGTTGTCATATGTATCAAAATTTGTTTCCTTTTATTGTTAAGTAGTATCCATAGTACAGATGTACCTGTTACTTGTTTTAAAAATGGAGAATGAGTTCAGAATGATTTTTACATTTTTAAATGATTGAAGACATCAAAAGATGAATAGTATTTTGTGGCCCATGAAAGCCAAGTTTCAGTGTCCATAAATAATATTTTATTGGAACACAGCCATGCCCATTTGCTTGATACTGTCTAACCTAGGGCTGCTTTCATGTTATGATGGCAGACTTGAGTTGTCGTGATGGTGACCACTGTCATATTGAGAGTATAAAACCAGAGAGAGGGAAGGTTCTACCTTGACTCCTCCCAGACAAGTCTTACCAACCTTGCCACCCTGGCTGCTTGGTGTGTTGGACTTCTTCCCACACCCCAGCAGAATTCCCACTTAAACAAAACCTGATTTTCCTTTGCTGGCTGAATGAGAGCTTTGGAACCTCTTAAGTGCTCTCCCTTAAATAGCTTTCATCCTAGTCTTATTTCCGATTACATAAAGAACATAGAACTGTGGAAATGCATACTTCTGGCATTTCAGGACTCTATTCTGGCAGGAAAAGCTTAGCCAATAGGCTAAAGCAACTATTGTAGGGCATTACAGAGAGGCAGTACAGGTCAGTAAAGCCCCTGGATCTGGGGAAGGTTAGTTATGAATGAATCTGTGTGTATCTCAGTTTCATAAATGCAAAATGGGAATCATTAGAATGATCTAAGTTCTACAACATCTGTTTCTTCCTTAGCTCTTATGTAAATGATTTCAGCTTTGTAGCCTGGCATGTGACCACCTATTAGAAGGCCTCCACTTCCCAGGAAGATTTGGCCATGAGGCTAAGCTTTGATAAACAGGCTGTGAGCGGAAGGGACACGGGCAAGGGGAGGGAATGTCGATGGGGTGCAGAGCCATCTTACATTATACAGATGAGAGTAACACTCTAGGGATGGCTGAGTACAAGGTAGAAAGTGCCCAGAGCACTGACTTCTGGACTCTTCCATGAGAAAAAAGAAACTTCTGTTTTAATGTGGTTTCAGCATTTAGACTGCTCATTACACAAGGCTGGACCCTTAATTCAGACTGCACAGCCTCTTGGGGTTGTGACGAGAAACATTTAAGAAAGAATTAAAGCAGATACATAGAATGGACTCTCTAAATGTGGTCTTCCTCTCTTTCGGACATCATCACTCATTTCTGTGTTTACCAGAGTAATGTGTTCTACGGAGCTATACAGACAGAAGGAATTTAATAAGTAGTAAGGACAAATTGAACTGAATTCAATAGCCTGAGACAGGGAGAGATTCCAGTCTTCACACACACTGACCCATGTGGCAAAATATATACCCTGGTTTAGATTTCTAAGTGAGGGAGGCTGACATTCATTCATACATCTTGATTGGTAGATCCCCACTGTTAAACAGTCTGAATTCTTTTGCAAGGGTTTGAAGTTGGCTTCTGTTGCCTTCTGAGAGCCCAGGAATTACATATCACGTACTGTGCCTGCTGAGGCTCCACACAGGTCTCAGCAGGCAAGCCAGAAAGGCAGACTCAATAGTCACGGTGTCCTCAAGGGGAGGTTGTGCTGTGATTACCAGCAGCTCCCAGCCCCTGCCCATCACAAATGACGAGTACTCTTCACGGGTCTATCCTTCCAAGCATGACTCCATAGACTACTCTCCTCAAATTTCCCACCTCTCCAAAAGGAATATGACCCTATCACAGATTCCTGGGTAGCTGCCGTAATAAATGGGGAAAAGGTGCCATATTTGCCGAGACCCTTTACTCAGCGGGAAGGTTGGATTTTCCGAAAGACACCAGCATATGAGGAAATTACAGGTGATAACCCCCATTCCACAGTGCTGGTTTCATTACTGGGACTGCTACTTGAGTTCTTTCTATTTGGAAAACAAAGGAAAAGAGACACATCAGCTCCCACGTTGTAATAAGACCGTTTAAACCCCAGTAAATGTTAGCTAACTGGAATTAAAATAAAAACTTTACAAAAACAAAAAGAGTCTCTACTTTGGCGGGCGTCGGGGAGACAAGCCATGAGAGACTCTTAACTATAGGAAACAAACTGAGGGTTGTTAGAGGGGAGGGTGGTTGGGGGATGGAGTAACTGGGGGATGGGCGTTAAAGACAGCACTTAATGTAATGTGCACTGGTATGTATGCAACTGATGAGTCGCTAAACTCTACCTCTGAAACTAACAATGCACTATATGTTAATTGATTGATTTTCAATTTTAAAAAAGACATTAAAACCCTAACAAAACAGGGTCACCTGGACGGTTTAGTCAGTTAAGCGGCTGCCTTTGGCTCAGGCTTTGATCCTAGACCCTGGGATCAAGCCCCTCATTGGACTCCCTGCCCGGCAGGGAGTCTGCTTCTCCCTCTCCCTCTGCCTGCTGCTCCCCCTACTTGTTCTCTCTCTTTCTCTCTCTCTCTCAAATAAATAAAATCTTTAAACCCTAACAAAACAAAATACCAAAAAGAAATAAAAAGTAAAAAAAAAAAAATTAAGGGACTTAATCATTATTTTCTTTTCAGATTTGAGAAATAATTGACATATATCACTTTATAAGTTTAAGGTATACAGCAGGACTGTTTCAGTTAGATATACCATAAACTGATTGCCACAATAGGTTTAGTTAGCATGCATTACTTCATACAGATACAATAAGAGGAAAAGAAAAAATATCATCATCACATAGGTAGCACTCCTGTGTGATATATGGAAATGTTTATAAGAGAATAGATTCTAAGAATACTCATCACACACACACTCACAAAATTAGCGTCCTGTGATGCCCATGTTTGGGAAATACTCTCTTTTTTTTCTTTAATAAGATTTTATTTATTTATTCGACAGAGAGAGATTACAAGTAGGCAGAGAGGCAGGCAGAGAGAGAGGAGGAAGCAGGCTCCCTGCTGAGCAGAGAGCCCGATGCGGGACTCAATCCCAGGACCCTGAGATCATGACCTGAGCCGAAGTCAGTGGCTTAACCCACTGAGCCACCCAGGCGCCCTGGGAAATACTCTCTTAACAACTTCTTTCTATACCAGGCAGTAGTGTTAACAATGGTCGTCATATTGTGCATTACATTGCTAGTACTTACCTATCTTACAACTGGAGGTTTGCACCTTTTGCCTACTTCCTCCAATTCCTTCTCCCCCACACCCTACCTCTGAAAACTACGACTCTAGTCTCTTTTAATATGAGTTTCATGTGCGGTTTTTTTTTTGTTGTTGTTTGTTTGGTTTTGTTTTAGGTTCCACATGTAAGTGAGATCATACAGTATTTGTCCTTCTCTGACTTATTTCATTTAGCATAATGCATATCTGTCCCATCCATGTTATTACAAATGGATGGATTTCCTCAATTTTTATGGCTGAATAAATTGTGTATGTATACCACAATTTCTGTATCTATTCATCTATCGATAGGCACTTAAATTGTTTGCATGTCATGGCTATTGCAAATAATGCTGCAAGGAATACAGGAGTACAGGTATCTTTTTAAAAGATTTTATTTATTTATTTGACAGAGAGAAATCACAAGTAGATGGAGAGGCAGGCAGAGAGAGAGAGAGGGAAGCAGGCTCCCTGCTGAGCAGAGAGCCCGATGCGGGACTCGATCCCAGGACCCTGAGATCATGACCTGAGCCAAAGACAGCAGCTTAACCCACTGAGCCACCCAGGCACCCCTAAGTTAGTGTTTTCATTTCCTGTGGATATTTTTCCAGAATTGGGAGTTGCCAGATCTTAGGGAAGACCTATTTTTAATTTGTTGAGGAAACTCCATACTGTTTTCCAGAGTTGCTGTACAAATTTACAATCCTACCAAAGTGCACAGTTTTCTCCAGATCTGGCCAGCATTTTTTTATTGTCTCTTGTCTTTTTGGCGATGGCTATTCTAAAGTTGTGAGGTAACATCTCAGTGTGGTTTTTATTTGCATTTCCTTAATAACTAGTGATGTTGAACATCTTTTCATGTACCTGTTAGCATTTGTATATCTTCTTTGGAAAAATGCCAGTTCAGGTCCTTTGCCCATTTTTAATTGGATTATTTGTGGGTTTCATTTATTTTGTTTTGCTATGTAGTTTATATATCCTGGACATGAAACCCTTATCAGATATGTGCTTTGAAAATATTTTTTTCCCATTCTGTAGGTTATCTTTTTACTTTGTTGAAGGTTTCTTTTACTGTGCAGAAGTTTTTTAGTTTGATGAATCCCACTTGCTTATTTTTTATCTTGTTGTTTGTTCTTTATGTGAAATTTCTAAAAAATCATTACCAAGAACCATGTCAAGTCATTGCCAAAAAAAAAAAAAAGTCAAATTGCAATTTCCTACAATTTCTCCTAGAAGCTTCATAGTTTCACGCCTTACATTTAAGTCTTTTGAGTCTATATTTGTGTATGATTAAAGATAAGGATACTGGGTCATTCTTTTACTTGTGAATATCCAATTTTCCCAGCACCATTTATTAAAGAGGCTATCTCTTCTCCACTAAGTATTCTTGGCTCCTTTGTTAAATACTAGTGGACTGTGTATGATTGGGTTACTTTTGGGCTCTCAATTCTGTTTCACTGGTCTATGTATCTGTTGATCATTTATTTTTTTAAAAGATTTTATTTATTTGAGAGAGAAGTGCACAAGTTGGGGGATGGGGCAGAGGGAGAGGCAGACTGAGTAGGAACCCAACGTGGGGCTCAATCCCAGGACCCTGAGATCATGAGCTGAGCCAAAGGCAGCCACTTAACCCACTGAGCCACCCAGGAGCCCCATCTGTTGATCATTCTTTATTACTCCCCGCATTAGCTGCTGAAAATTCAGAATATAAGATTGAGTATTTTTGTGTGTTGAGTTAGATGGAAAAGAAATAAGACAAAGCATTTTTATGTGTTAAAGAGAAAATCTGGCACATGTGTTCAACTTTATAACTTAACCTTTGAAAGGTAAATTCAGTTGCCTTTCCAATCAGGTTTGGCAGTGAGGTGTTGGAACGAAAACCATGAAACTCATATTGCAAAACATCCAGCAGAAAATGAACAATGAGGGATTTTATAGCCCCACCACCACACACACACATATAGGCAAACAAAATTGCCCTAACAAATTTAGCTCATCCATCTTGACCATAAAAAGAAGAATAATTGTGTCCTTCTATTTCTGCTTTCTTATGGTGCCTCCTGAATGATGTTTGTATTTTTATTTGGAGAGGCTCCTAACTAACCTCCAAAACCCCTTTTCTGACTGGGGCCCATCCCTTAAAAAGAAAATAGGCTAATGAAAATCCTAGTTGACAAATCTGACTTGGAAAGTCATTTCAGCAGTGAGTAGAAACTATGGATTTGGGAATGGGGGAAGGAGTAGGGACACATGGGAAGCAAATCTCTTCAAAATAATAACTCAGTTCTGGAGCTTCTTGGTGAGGAAAAGTTGGGAAACCATCCAGTTTTGTAAAAATTGCTTCTAGATATCGAGAAATGAATTCTATTTTTAAGGTATCATTTATGGAGTGATTTTTTTGTGCCAGGCATTATACTAAAGGCTCCCACATACATTTTCCAATTTAATTATCCCAATGATTATGGCATGAATCTCACTGTCCCATTTTACTGATGAGGAAATAAGGTTGAAGAGAGAAGTAGCCACTCTAGATTGTCCCGGGGAAAGAAAGAAGGGTCAAGACTCTCAACTAAATGCCTTGAGTTGAAAGCCACTACCCTTCACCACTGAACCACCATACCTTTCTTGTAAAACACAGACTTCTAAAACATTGCTATTCTATTTGCATTTTGATTGCTCAAAAAACACCTTTACAATCAATATTACCTTGTTATTCTATGTAATTGGAGTGAGAACTCCTAGGTGTCCAGAGCCATGTTTATATTTCTCTCCATCCAACACTTCCCAAGTACCTGGCCCATCACAGATTCCTAAGAACACATGAGAATGAATACCGGGTTCTTGGTCTCTGGTGATATTGACTAATGTCAACCTATTTCAGCAGCATAATTAGTAGTTCTGTCACTCGAGAGACAGGGAACAAGCTCCGTCCTAGGCTATTTCTCATTATCACGTGTAGCTTACATTCTTGAGGGAGTAGAGAGGTAAGGAAGTAACAAATCAGTTGAACAACACAGTTTCAGCTAGAGAGAAGTACGAGAAGAAAATAATGTGGGTGACTTGGTGTATTAGTTCCCTACGGCTGCTATAATAAATTACACACTTTTCATGGCTTAAAACAACACGCATTTATGATTACTCAGTTCAGGAGGTCAGAAGAGTCTGAACTGGTCAGAAAAGTCAAGGTTTTGGCAGGGCTGTGATCATTCTGGAGGCTCCAGCTAGAAATCTGCTTCTTTGCTTTTCTCAGCTTCTAGAGGCCACCTGTGTTCCTTGGCTCACAGTCCCTTTTTCTATCTCCAAAACCAGGAGCACAGCACCTGCAACTCTCTTTCCTGACTCTTGCTCTCCTACCTCTGCTTATTTTTAAATTTTTTTAAAAAATTTATTTGACAGACAGAGATCACAGGCAGGCAGAGAGGCAGACAGAGAGAGAGAGGAAGGAAAGCAGGCTCCCTGCTGAGCAGAGGGCCCGATGCAGGGCTTGTTTCCAGGACCCTGGGATCATGACCTGAGCCTATAGCAGAGACTTTAACCCACTGAGCCACCCAGGCGCCCCTCTCCTATCTCTGCTTATAACAGCCTTTATGGTTTCGTTGGACCTACTGAATAATCCAGGATAATCTCTCTATCTCCTTAATCTAATGACATCGGCCAAGTCTCTTTTGCTATGTTAGGTAACAGATTCACAGCTTTCAGGAATTTGGATGAGGACATGTTTGGGGAGCCATTATTCTGTCTGCCGCACTCGGTGAGGGGTTCCAGAGCTTAGATGGATAGGCCAGTGTCAGCTTGAGATGAACCTCATTCTTCTATTTTGGATTTTAACTAACTTCAAGGCTCCTACCGAGGTAGGTCTTTAAAGACCTTTCATGACCTTTTTTCCTGAGCTGGTGAGAGACAAACACAAATGTTCTGGTCAATGACTGTAATTGGGAAAATGATGAAGAAAAGGTATGGAATACTTCAAGGTCAGAAACAAGACAAGCCATACATTGGAAGGCTTACTAAACTTCATTGATAGATTTCCTTATAAAATTTTCCCACCTCTGTACATGCCCTCGTTTTCATGAAAGTAAATTTAAAAAATTCCCCACGATCTTCAAAGGAATTTGTGTGATTCTCTTTTCCCTGCACTTAGTCTAGCAAGTATCATTATGATCAAAGTGGCCAGGAGAGGATCTGGAGTTGAATTCTGGGTGCCAGTGTCTATAGTCTGCGTCTCTAATCACAGTCATTTATTTTTATTGCTGTTGTTGCTCTGTATTTCACGGACCCTTTAGACCACCTCACTTACCTGTGTGGTTTCAGCTACTATGTGCATCTAAAGATGATCGGCCTGGAGACGGACCAGAGAGCTATAAACATTTTTCACCAGGAAGGGATCCCAGGATCATGTCTTTAAGAACAAGGAGGGATGAGTCAGAGGAGACATCAGCGCATTTCAGGTACAGTCTTTTGATAACTATTGACTTCCATGAATCAGTTTCACTCCCTACCACAATTGTGCCTGGTTGGATGTTTCATTTGCAAAAACCGTAATCATAGACTCTTACTCACGGACACTCCATTCACCAGAATTCCAAGGGGAGTTGGGGCAAGGAGGATCGCCCCGCTGGCCCACTGTAGATGCAACTGCTAGGGTAGAATGTTACTACCTTTTGGAGGGTATACACACAGCCCCAGGCTCATAGGACGAGAGCATCCATTTTGGGGGAGTCAGGGTAATGTGAAAGAGGGAGATAGTGCAGGGTTTGACAATATCTGGTAAAGGTGCTTCCAACACTCTTCAAGCCTTTCCTTAAATTATGCAGTTGTAAACCAGGAACGTACCTGAGCTCCTTGCGAAAGGCAGCAAAGAAAACCCAGGCAACAACAAAGTGGCTTTGGTTGTTGAAGGGGCAGAGTAAACTAGAATGATAAAGTCAGATGTTAGCAGAACTCATGGGGAAGCTCTAGATTTTCAGAAGCCAGGGAACTGGGGACTGAGAATAATTTACCTAGGGGTGCCTGTGTGGTTCAGTCTGTTAAGTGCCTGCCTTTGGCTTGGGTCATGATCTTGGGGTCCTGGGACTGAGCCCCATGTCTGGTTCTCAGCTCAGTGGGGAGCCTGCTTCTCCCTCTCCCTCTGCCCCTCCCCCTGCTCTCTCTCTCTCTCTCTAATAAATAAATATTTTTTAAAAAAACAATTTACCTAAATATCTGAAAGCCAGTAAGATCTTAAATAACAGTTGCTTTGTCCATTCTCAGGAATAATTCTGCTTCCTGCCGATCCTAGACAAAAGACGACTGATAAATTCTAGTTTTTCTAATCTTTGTATTTGCAGCAGGAGAAATGCTCTGCTTTTCTCTTTCAAAACCACTCCCTCATTATCGGTTCACAAATTTTAACAGTATCATTTATTATCCACCTTAAAATATATTTTAAATTAGAAAAGCAATGATTTAAAAAACTTGAACAGGAAAGAAAATTATTGGAATAAAATTACAATTGGACTCCTCAGAGGAATTGCTTTTAAAGGTTTTTTTTTTCTATCTTCCAGACATAAACCAAGTATAACGTGTGTGTATGTTTCCATAACCAAAGGTGTTTGTAATTCAAAGGCCTGCAATTTCATTTTTCACCTGACATATTTCCATATAAATACAGACATTTAGACATTCCTCATTATTATTTTTTAATTTTTTTGTTGTGAAAATTATCATATGTATAAAATATATGTGAAAGAAAAATTGTCCCTCTGGGCAAGAAACTTTTTTTTTCCCTTTTTTTTATAATAAGAGATTCTTCCTTTTCTTTTCTTTTTTAAGATTTTATTTATTTATTTGACAGAGATCACAAGTAGGCAGAGAGGCAGGCAAAGAGAGAGAGGGGAGGAAGCAGACTCCCTGCTAAGCAGAGAACCTGATTCAGGGCTTGATCCCAGGACCCTGAGATCATGACCTGAGCCAAAGGCAGAGGCTTTAACCCACTGAGCCACCCAGGAGCCCCTGGGTAAGAAGCTTTTTGCATGAAGTAATTAACAGCATACTCTAGTGCTTGCTTTGGCAGCACATATACTAAACAGCATACTCCATGAAGTAATATTTTTCAACTTCCTGTTTTGAAATCATTTCAAATGTACAGACAAGATGCAAGAACAATAGAGATAATTAGTATATCCATTACCCAGATTAATTGACTTTTAACATTTTGTCATGTTTGTTTCTCATTTTCTATCTCTCTGTTCTATATATAATTATTTTAATGAATTATTAATCTGAAATGATTTAGTGGCATTTCCTAAATCAAGGATATTCCCTTAGATATACATGCAGAATTATCAAATTCAGGGCATTTAATGCTATTAACATGTTAACAATAAATGTATAGTCCATATTCCAATCTTGTCAGTTGTCCCTATTATGTCCTTTCAAGCAGCTCCCTGACCCCCAACAATCCAGGATCTAGTCCAGGATCACATATTGTATCTACTTGTCATGTCTTTTTATTCTCCTTCGCTCTGGAACAGTTCCTAAACCTTTCTTTGCTTTGACGACATTAAGAATATGGAGAACATGGTATGCCTGGGTGGCTCAGTGGGTTAAAGCCTCTGCGTTTGGCTCAGGTCATGATCCCAGGGTCCTGGCATTGAGCCCCGTGTCGGGCTCTCTGCTCAGCAGCTCTCTGCTCTGCTTCCCTTCCTCGCTCTCTCTGCCTACTTGTGATCTCTGTCTGTCAAATCAATAAATTAAAAAAAAAAAAAAAGAATATGGAGAACCTAAGCCAGTATTTTTTAAAACTTCCTCAGCTTCATGTTTTTGAGTTTGAGAAGCCAAGTTTAAAGTTTAGCAAGGGACACATATTTGGCACCTGAGTAATTACAAAGGGGGACAATGGGGAATTAGGTCATTGAGGACCAATTTCATAGAGTCTGAAATCCGTTATAAGGTCGGACCATATTACCATCTATTACACAGCCCAACAGCTCTGCCACTTAATACCAAAGAGGAAGCTAACATTTATTGAGTGCCTGTTGTTTGTTAGAAACAACGAAGATAGATAGAGATTTTTTTCCTCCATTATTCCTCACAGCAACAGAATGGGATAGCTAGTATTGCTTCAGTCTTACAGATGTGGACACCTAGAAGAGAACCGGCTACGTGACTCTCCCAGATCACACAGCCAATAAATAGTGGAGCTGGTCTTCCAACCCATGTTTTCCATCTTTCATTATACCATGGCCTTTATACTCTATCTTAGCCAAAATGCTAAGAAGTGATACTATGGGTTCTAAAATGCTTTTTTTTCTGGCACAGTCATTATGAGTTGTTAGTCCCTGGAACAAACACTACTCAGATGTTTCTGAGAAATAACTGGTCTGAAGCACAATAATACTCAGCTACATTTGACTTACCACCACCTGATACATACCCTCTTTGTTGTTTCACTAGGTTTTCACCGGGCCACCAGGATATGCCATCTCTTGGCTCTTCCTCCCCTGGTTTCTATAAGGAGCTGGGACTCAAGACTCCTTGGCTCTCTTGTCTGCTCTCACTCACTCCTTGTTGCTCTCATCTGGCCTTTTAGGTTCACCTGTCATCTGCATGCTGGCATGTCTCAACTTTTTAACTCCAGCTCAAACCACTCCTTTGTATATCCAAGGGTCAATCAACATGTCTACTTTGATAGAGGATAAGCATCTCAGAGTTAGCATGTCCAAAAGTGAGCTCCTGATTCTGTCCATCTCCGGTCTGTGTTTCCCACCATCTTCCCCATTTGGGGAAATGACAACTCCAATTTTCTAGTTGCTCAGTTGGAAACTTGTTGAGTCACGGCTGACTCTCCGACAACCTTCAGTCAATCTATGAGCAAATCCCAGTAGCCCCGCCTTCCCAGTATATCCAGCAGCTCTCTGCTTCTGACTCCTTGCGTCCCCGCCCCTCTGGTTCAAGCCACCAACTCCACTTGCTGAGGTTGATAATGTTCCTTCCATCTGTTTCCCTGCATCGGCCTCTGCTTGCCTTCAATCTATCCCTATCTCAGCAGCCAAAATGATCCTAAAGCCTAAGTCAGATTGTATTTCTTTCTTGCCAATGGCATCTTCTACTCTTTCTCCTGCTACATGAGGTCTTCCAGACGATCCTGCCACCTCGAGGTTTGTGAACATGCTAAGTATATCCCTGCCCTACGCCTTTGCACTCACTGCTCTCTCTACCTGATTTCTCTTCCTCCAGAAACTCATCAGGCTCACTACCTCATTTCTTTCAGGTCACCTCTTCAGAGATGCTTTACCTGAAGACCCTATCCCAAATGTTCCTACCCTAAGCACTCCATTCTTCCATGCTTTTTTTTTTTTTTCTGATAATTTAGCACCATTTAACATATTCTGTTATACTCATTTCATACTCATGTCTCCCTTTCTGAAATGGAAGGTCCATGAAGGCAAGGATTTCTATCTGTTCTGTTTAGTGCTGTAGTCCCAGTGCCTAAGTATGCCTGGCACACTGTAGGTGCTCAATAAATATTTGTTAGAAGAATGGATAGATGCCTGAATGAATTCCTTAGCTCACTCACAGATTGATTTTTTTAAAGGATGTTTATCTGTTAGGAGAGGTTACAAATGTCTGTCCATCTAAGTATATAGATCAAGAAAATGTAAATTTC
Source organism: Mustela putorius furo (assembly GCF_011764305.1). Classification (NCBI taxonomy): domain Eukaryota; kingdom Metazoa; phylum Chordata; class Mammalia; order Carnivora; family Mustelidae; genus Mustela; species Mustela putorius. The sequence continues at coordinate 39,058,816 of NW_025421998.1, forward strand.
CCTTTTGAATAGGTTGGGAATTATATACAACTACAGATAAATTATGTAATTTCTGATTACCAAAGTAACATAATTATTGTAGGAAATGTGGAAAATTCAGAAAACAAAATTAGCTTGCAATGCAACCACCCAGGGACTAGTAACATTTTGGTAAACTTCTTTCCAGATGCATTTAATTTCAGTGATATTTTATTTTCAAGTTTCCTTATCCCCATGACAAGGAATGGAACAAACAAACTGAGGAACTCAAAGCTCACTGTGGTTTCATGCTTCTAGCAAAATGCCATCCTCACAGTTCACTAACAGCCACAAGCACTTCCATGGAACTTTTGGGCGCTACTATTTTCCTTTTCCAAGAAAGCATGCTATAATTTGGAAATTTAGGTTACCCAAACTTCCACTGAAGGATCTCCCTTCCAAAGTAACCTCAGAATTCCCAGTAAACTAATATTTGTAATTTGGGAGATTCAGGTTAATGAATAGTGAACAACCCATTGGAGCAAAGGCCAGAAATCCTGGGGTTCCAGTCCCACTTCTACAAGTTTCTGGCTGTGAGGCTGTGGGCAAGTCACCCTCTCGTAACAGTGGGTTTCTTAATTAGAAACTGGAGATAACAACTGCCTCACAATTCACTGTGAAGACAGTCATGGAGACATGTTTTAAAACCTGTAAAGGGTGTAAGAAGGAGGGATTACGATTGTAATGAAAATGTGGTAGATCTTAGGCAACCATGACATAATGGGACAGACATGCCACCACACCCAGCAAGTCCAGGGCAGAAAGGCTCATCAGTCCTAGCAGGATTTCTCATTCTCCCCAAGGGCCTCTTCTAATCATCAGGGATGCACTTTTCCCACCAGAACATGGATTCCTGAGAGAAACTGTTTCTCCCTCCTTCACTGGTGTATCTCTGTAATTTATCCATGATTTTCAACATAGTTTTTTTTTTTTTAAGTGTATTTAAAAAAAGTATATACCGCAGTAAACTCAGTCGATGGTGTTGTGAGTTTTTTTTACATACATTAATGCAGACATAGCACAGTCTAGTAGAAAGTGACCTAGATTGAGAGCCCGGGAAACTGTGTCCTAGCTCAGCCTATTGGTAACCAAATATGACCTTGGCCAAGACAGTGTCTTCCCCTGCTCGTGGATGGGAAGACACAGAACGTCTCTCAGGTGCAAAATTCCATGAGCTTTGACCCTTGCAATCTTTGGTGAAACTATTTTTTGAGAAGAGGAATTGAGTGAATCATTGACTTCATCTATACTTGCCTTAAAAAAACAAAGCTTCAGTTCTCTGAACTAACATTTGGAATTTGTTAAATCATTAACAGCTGGTTGTTTACTGTTTAGAATGTAACAATACTCTTTGATGTTCCCTAATTATCATGCATGTTTTAAAATGCGTTCTGAACCACTTCTCTGCCTAATTAAACCTCATTGAAAATTTTTTGAATTTTAAAGAAACATTTGATTTGCAAAACTTAAGTCTTACATCCAGTAACCTTCAGTATTTCACAAAGGACCCATAAAACATTTTAAAAAATATATGAAGTAATGCCCTGAGAGATGAGCCTTGAATGAAATATAGGGAGCATTTGGAAAACATTATTTTTCAAACTACTCTTTTCTTCTCACAAGTTCCTGATGGTGGTATTTATTTTGTTATTTTTAATGGTCATTTATTCTCATATTTATAAGGGAATGAAATAGCTGGATATCCCCCAAATTAATTAAATCACATTGGCAATCATGAATAAATCATTCTGTGGTAATGTGAACTTTGTGAACTCACCAGAAAAAGTGGTGAAATAAAAATAAAGAGGTGTGTTCTTACAGGGACAAGATTCATTCAACATTTATATCTTCCTATGAATCAAGTAATGTTTTTAGAGTTATTTATTTGTGGATACATCCTCTAAATAATTTCTTAAAAATGGCAAGTCTGACTCATATCAGAGCTGTGTCAAGTGGTGAAAACACACTTCCCTTTTAGGAATTTCTGCTACAGATATGCTTATATAAATGAACAAAAATAGATGCTCATCGCAACATTGCTTATAAAAACAAAAGACTGGCAATAACCTCAATACATATAAATGGGGGAGACAGATTAAATTAAGATCCATTCATACAAAAGATATGATGTACACATTAAAAGGATGCATGTATTAATGGGAAATGATCTCTGAAATATCATTGACTATTTGCTACAAATAAATAAACTTATCTCCTCTGACAAGGAGACAACATACATGGTAATTGACTGAAGTCTGGACAAGAAGAAATATTTTCGGCAAGTAAGACAAAAGGCCAAATTTAGCTGTCAGAAAGTATGGGAACCTTGGTTAAAGTGGTATTTGTCCTTTCTCAGGTAATAAGAAATATATATTTGCCAGTGTACAAATATACTCTGATCATTGCTTATTCTGGATTATAATTTACATATTTTTATCATTTCTGTTTCTATTGACACCATGTGAGTGGCTATTTTTACAACCAAAAGGCCTATATGAGATACAAATGATAATATATAAACTATCACCTAAGAAACAAAAGTTTTTAAATTCAGAATTTGGAGAAAATTAATGACTTTGTTTTATATTATGTTTCTTATTTATCAGGAAAATTCTAGAAACCAACATATTTCTTCTGTAAAAATATTGAAAAATAATCATTCCTACATATGTATACATACTAATAGAGATCATTGGCTACCAGCAGTCATTGTGGTTGAGACCCCAACATCTGTTTTATCCTAGACCATTAGTCGATGTCAATCGTGAAATTCCATCCCTCTTGCCAGTGATTGGCTCAGAAATAGGCTTGTGACAGTTCTAGGCAACGAGGCAGAAAGGGCCCTCTGCTGGACTGTATCAGGGAGTTTCTCATTTCCTAAGAGACAGTAGAGGAAATATGCTCTTTCTTCTTGTTTTTGCTATTTCGTGTCTGAGTCTAAGTCCTAGAACCTCTGCATCTCTTATTATCAGGGAGAAGCTGAAGTCAAGATTTAAAGGTACAAAAACTTGGGTCTTTGATGACATATCAAGCTGTTGAAGCAGACGCTTCTGCCTCGAAGCGTCTTCAATACCTGCTGTATTCAGATGAACTGGGTCCTGCCCACCCTGCTAATGAACAAACAATCCCCAAATCTCAGCAGCTTAAACTAACCAAATTAAGTTCTTGCCTATGCGACATGTGCATCATGGGTGAATAAGGGCCTGTTCTCAAGGCCTCCTTCACTGAGGCTTATAGGCTGATGGAGTCTCCTTTACTCCAAATTCCTTTCCTGGTACTGTGGCAAGCTGATGCGTAAATAAATAGTGCACCAGCATTTAAAGACCTTCACCTGGAAATGCTGCATGCTACTTTTGCTCACATTTCATTATCCACAGCAATTAATACAGCCATCTCTAACCTAAATTGGGGTAGGTAGAACACTTTAACCATGTGCCTGGAAAGAAGACATAGTTAATGATAGCTTAAATGGATGAAAAGCCTGTATGGCAGTATATAAGGAACTGAAAAAATAGTTAATAGGATTTTAGTATCACAAAACCTGTGCCCTGGAAATAGACAATATTTTCAGTTGCTTTCTGAATATACACTGGAAATCATAAACTACAAACTAATCATGAAAAAAAAAATCCCTCTTGCCTGGAATTTTAAAAGCCCTCTTTAAACAACTTTTGGGTTAACAAAGAAATCCAAACAAAAACCACAGGATTTCTACAAAAGGACACAAATGTGAATACTATCAAAACATACGGAATAGAGCTAAAGCAGCCATTAGAGGAAAATTCAATAGCTTTAATAATTTTGGTAGAAGACTCCAAAGAGTGAATAATGTTTTGGTATCTGGCTGAAAAAAATGAAGCACAGCAAATGGAAAGAAATGGTAACAATATAATTAGTGATTCAGAACACAGAAAATATAACAAGTTCTTTAAAATGATAAAGTAGACAAAACACTGGGCAAGTTAACAAAAAAAGGAGAAAAAAATATAAAAGAAGAATGATTACAGAGAAACAAAGGTAGAAGCAAAGGAAATAAAACGAATCTAAGGGAACACTCAGCTCTGAAAATATATTTGAAAATTTAGCTGAACAGAGTAACATTTTTTAAAAAAGATTTTATTTATTTATTTGAGAAAGAAAGACCAAGAGAGCATGAGCAGAGGGAGGGACAAAGGGAGAAGGAGAAACAGACTCCCTGCCAAGCAAGGAGCCTGACTCGGGGCTCCATCTCAGAAACCTGGGATCATGACCTGAGTTGAAGGCAGATGCTTAACAGACTGAGCAACCCAGTCACCCCTGAACAGATGAACTTTTATTTAGGAAAGATAATCCACCAAAACTAACATAAAAAAACAGAAAAATCTTGGGGCACCTGGGTGGCTCAGTGGGTTAAGCCACTGCCTTTGGCTCAGTCCCACATTGGGCTCTCTGCTCAGCAGGAAGCCTGCTTCTCTCTCTCTCTCTCTCTGCCTGCCTCTCCGTCTACTTGTGATCTCTCTCTGTCAAATAAATACATAAAATCTTTTTTAAAAAAAAAACCAAAAATCTAAACAAAATGATGTCCTTAGAAGAAAGAGCAAATGAATAAAGAAAATTTCTAAAAGCCAGCAAATAAACGGGTTTAAAATTCGGAAAAGAAGAGAGAAACTATCTGTCAATGCAAGAACTGATAAATCTTGGAAACCTGTACAAATGGATAATTGAATACTATACAGCAATGATAAAGGATGGGTGACTGCTATACATTTCTATATGGCTGAAATTCAAAAACATGATGTAAAATAGCAATAAGGACACACAGAAGAATGCATGGTATGATTCTACTTATGTAGGTATCAAAACAGTCAAAACTATAGTGTTAGAAGATAAAACCATTATACAGCAAAGGACTAATTAGTGTGAAATTCAGCATAGTGTTACTTTCACGGGGCAGGGAAGGGGAGGTGATTTAGATGGTGGCACATGGGGTCTTCTAAGGTACTGATAGTCTTATTTCTTAAGCTGAGTGGTTGATGGATGGTTTTCATTGGTATTCTTTAATCTATCTATTCATCATATACACTTTATAGATGGTATTTTCACAATAAAACTGAACTTAATTTTTCATGATTTTGTTTGTAATTAAAATGGAACTTATATTGAATGTGTTTGGTATTTTAGTAATTTGACATTTCAAAATGTCAAATTAATGAGGAAATCAACACATGTGTACTCTGGATTCAGGAAGACTAATGCTGGCACCAGAGAAAAGAGAATTTAACCACGAGAATAATTGTGAGGGCCATCTCAGATTTCCAAGAACTGAGTCATCATCAGGGGAAAGGAGGATTTTTAAAAAGATAGACAGGAATGTTAATGATGAAACAAGCAAGGATAAAAAATATATTCTTTCTGGAGAATAAAAATCAGCAAAGCTATTAAGAATTATAGATTTTTTTTTGCCTTTATTTTTTCCCTCTAACTTTTCTCATCTGTAAATATTTCAGTACATACATCTAAAAATAAGAACTTTCTTTTTTACTTTTTATTTTATTTTATTTTTTTAAAGATTTTATTTATTTTTTTGACACACACAGTGAGAGAGATATCATTAGTAGGCAGAGAGAGAGAGAGGGAGGGAAGCAGACTCTCTGCTTAGCAGAGAGCCTGATGTGGGGCTCGATCCAAGGACCCTGAGACCATGACCTGAGACCTCAGTGGGCTAAGGCAGAGGCTTAGCCCACTGAGACACCCAGGCGCCCCAGAACTTTCTTTTTAAAAAAAAAAAAAACCCATAATACCACTAATACAACTAAAAAATTAACCATAATTTATCCAGTCAGTGGCCAAATTTCTAAATGTCTCGTAAATGTAATAAATACTTCTAAAAAATAGTTAAGGGGTGCATGGGTGGCTCAGTCAGTTAAGTGTCTGCCTTCGGCTCAGGTCGTGATTTCAGGGTCCTGGGATGGAGCTCCAAGCCTGCTTTTCCCTCTCTCTCTGACTCTGCTTATGCCCTCTCTCTCTCAAATAAACAAATACAATCTTAAAAAAACAACAACACAACAGTTAAATAAGAATCCAAGTAAAATTTTACATGTTACAATTGATGGATACCTCTTTTAAATCTCTTTTAACCTACAGGTTCCCCTTTCAACTTTATTTACATTGTACTGTATTTAAGAAGCAGATTGTTCTTTCCTTTGCTTACCCCCAGTCTGGTTTTGTTGACATCAGCCCTATGGTATTAACTGACTTGTTTCTCTGTCATTTGTAGTTCTTGTAAGTTAATATGTTGATATGGAGAGGTTGTTCTCAAAGGGTGGACCAAGATCACTGCCTCAGCATTACTGGGGAACTTGTTAGAAACGCAAATCACTGAAACTTACTCCAAGCCTATGGAATCAGAAATTCTGGACTTGAAGGACCGCAGTCTGTGGTTTAACCAGGCCTTCCAGGAGATTCTGATCCTGCTGATGTTTGAGAACAGCCAGCCTGGAAGCTGAACTTAGGTTCGATACTTTTGTTGTTGTTTTTTAATTTTTCTTTCAAGCCCACTCTATAACAATGGTGTGTTCTCAGTGATGTGTTCTCTTAACAGGCACATAATATCTGATCATCTTTCCTTTAATGGCCACTGATGCTCGGCATTTAGATTCATAAGTAATTAGAAATTGCAAAATGGAGATAGACTAATTTTATCATTCTTTCTTCAATTATTACCTGAAGTATTGCTAAAAAGTGAAATAGCTCTCATCTATAACTTAGTAACTCAGGGTCCTTACAATTTCAAATCAACTAAAAAGTTGAAAGAATAGTACAATGAAAACCCATATATTTTACCTGGATCCACCAATTGTTAACATTTTGTCACATTTGCTTTTACCTCTCTCTCTCTCTCAACACACACACACACACACACGTATATCTGTATGTATATTTGAAAGCAACTTTACTTTACACTTTTCTCCTATATACATCTCCTAAAGCATATATTTCCCAAGAATGAAGATAGTCTACCAAACCATCCAAGAAACTTAATATTGATTCAATAATATCTAATAAAGGGTCTATATTCAAATTTCTTCAATTTTCCACAAAACATATTTTATTGCAGTTATTTTTGTTTGAGGATCCAGTCAAAGATTGTACATTGCATATGGTTTCATTCTCTCCAGTTTCCTTTAATCGAGACAAGTCCCCTTTCTTATTTATCTTTCATGGTGTTAAAATTTTTGAATTTTTCTATTGTGAAAGAAGGAAAGTTCAGTTATGAATTAACTTATTAACAGCATATAATGGCACTACTTAAGGTGACTTGTCATTATTATCATAAAATGGATTTAAAATCTTATCCTGTAACTTTCCAAATAACATTAATCTTCATGAAACACACCCACTCTATTTTTCTAAGCCAGCATGAAATTCACTCAGATCTTTTCTTAGCAAAAATGCCTCATTAAAATTCTTGTTCTTGTTCTTTTATCTCCATTAAACATATCCTCAATAATGTGAATGTTTACAGTCTATTTTCTAAAATAATTTGCAAGAAGATTAAATTATTTTAGGTTTTCAAGGTAAAGGAGAAAACAAGAATTTGAATTTTAAAAATCACATATATATGTGTGTGTGATATATATAGATATATATATACTGGGTAGATTTTCAGCCTTCAGAGGAAATCTCTTTTCTTGAATTCTCAATATTCACAACCAAAATTCTTTCCTTCACTCTGTATATGTTTCAAGTAATTTTTGTTATGACTAGAAAGGAGAGCTAGTGTTGTGTATATTGTTGTAGTTCATGCAGTGAAATGACTTCCTTATTCTCCACGGAGCTTTGGAAAATGTCTTGCATTACTTTGATGTTGAAGGGCCATTCTTTGGCTACTTTATTAATCACATCATTTCAAATATAAGTTTGTTTTGATTTCCAATTCTGCCCCACTCTTCCCGAGTTGTTTTTCCTTACTCATCTTTTTTCCTTTGGGTCTGTCTTTGAATTCTGTGCGTGTGTAATAGTATTGGTGCTTGTGCACACATGTGCATGGGCTAAGAAGAGAATGACTGCTTTCCAACGGAATTACCTGCCACGAATATTTTGCATTAAATATATATTCATACATTTGATAACCTTAATTTGTAACTATTTCTGCTAATGTGGGATAGACTACAAGATATGAGACTGCAACCTGGCTCTCTTTAATAATAGAAATGAAACTGGGAGATGGACATTAGGGAGGGCATGTGCTATGGGTAGTGCTGTGAATTGTGTAAGACTGATGAATCACAGATTTGTACCCCTGAAACAAATAAGACATTATATGTTAATAAAAATTTTTTAAAGGAAAAGGGAGCCTGAAGTAGTAATGAAGTAGTAATGAATATTTATTGAAAAATAGTATATTTTCTTTAGTTATGTAGTAATGAATATTTTTTGAAAAATAGTATATTTATTTGCCTTTAATCTTGCCTAGGGGCAAGGACATTGATCATTTTAATTTTCCAGATTTATTCCTATCAAACTCGTTGTAATAAGTTTTTGCTTAAAGACCCAAAGTGGGAGAGTTTTCCCCAGAGTAGCCAATAAGCAAGTGGTCAGTCTGGAACCCATTTGTCAAATCTCAGATGTTTTCAGATTTACTTTTACCTTATATTGTTTAGTAATTTGTTAGATTTTGAAAATAAAGCAGAAGAATTTTAATGCTAACAAATAAAATAATACAAATGCAAAAGTATACTTTGGTACAATTAACTTTTGAGACTTAGTGTGAGCAGGCATTAGATGTATAACTAACTTCACCTCAGGCTTCTGAGTCCTGGAAAGTCCTTAACTATAGTCAAATGCCTTCAGGCCCAACCCCAGAGCCACAACTTCTAATTAGGGACCCCTTTCCCAGGCTCTTATGGGATCTGCATTTTCTGCTGTCTGCCACATGGTAGTCTATACCACCCCATCCTGTGGTCATTTGGGTTTCTTTCAAGTTCGTAGGCTAGCATTTGAAATTACAAGCAAAATTATTTTTTATTTAAGGATACCAGACCAATCTTTTCAAATAGAGTGTGTTGTTTGGCTCGCAATACTATTTTTCATGCCCCATCACACTTTTCTACATGGCAATGGAGAAAGGAAATGTAGCAGGAAATGATCTGGGCCAAAACTACTGTGAGACAGCCGTGGGAGGGCCCAGAAACAGTTCCTTGGGACTTAGCACCAAGTGTCGTTGGCTGTCTGACAGAGGCAGGCAGGGGACCCCAGACTTAACCTGATCTGGGGAACCTTGCTGATCTGGGAGACTCAGCATCTTGGCACAGAGTCCATAACAGGCTTCTGACACCCCTGAGACCATCTCATTCTCAGAAGCCACTCCCCCAGGTTCCACAGTATGGCTGTCTTGCCTTCCTCCAGCAGCCCTTGTGGTGGTCTCAAGCTACATATAACTCCAGCCTGTTTGCTCAGCTGCTGTGGGTCTGCTCGCCCTAAAGATCCAGCCAAACGGAGAAACCACGTGGCAGTTCTAGCCAATAGAATATCACAGCTCTCCACAGTCGCAAACAAACTTGTATTGGGTGGATGTGAAGAGCATAACTTTTTCATTTTCTGGGTTTTGGTAAATATATTTCTTTATAAGCTGACTTACTTTGCTTGACTTTCTATTTATCCCCCAGAAATGAATGCTGATCATCCTTCAAGTCATGTTTGAAAAGGAAGCCAGAGACCTTTAAATGTATTTTATTCTTAGCAGTCCCTCAAACTTCTTTTGTTAGATGTCTTTTACAATGCACTATAAAAATAAAAACAGTCACCACTGTCTCCTGGCATATGACAACACATTACTGTCTTTTTATTTTTCCTTTTTGGTCAATTTAGAGTCACTACTTATGATGGGGGGAAAGGGCTTTATTTTTGTCCAGAAAAATCCAGTGTCAACCACAGTGGAACACAAAGGAACTCATTCCTTTGTTTATATTTAAAAGTTTAGTTCCCTCTACAGAAAGGACGGCCTGACATTGACATATTAACATGATGGCAAATAAGACATTAAAAACATAGACATTTGTTATCAATCGTTGACATTTTGTATTGAACAGAAGAATCATATAAACAAGAAATAAGCCTTCAGATTCATTTATTAGGTCATAGTAGAGATAAAAAATGACTCTATATATTTTATCAAGTTTGCCCACTACATGAAGTTAAGGAGTCATCATGCCGTGATTTTTTTTTTTAAAGTCAAATTTATAGAGAGAAGACATAAGTCAATTTATGGATCATGTTTTAAAGTACAAAGTGATAAAATTACCAGTTTATGGTCTATTTCTAAGCTCATAAATGGAAATGAAGGTGTTACTAGGGGCCAGATATCTGAGTCACCTTTAGCCTGGGTTCCTGAATGATTACTAAGCAGCGGAAATACCTACTGGCAATTCTCACCTCAGGCTGGTACATGGCCAAGAGCATGTATACGTGTATCTATATATCTATATATATCCCTAAAGTACTCTATTGTCAAAGACTGGTGTCAAGTGAGGGTGAGAAAAGCATCAGCATCTCTTACAGATTTCTCATTTAACATGGTTTATTAGAGATAACCCCGGAACCACTGCTCTTTTAGGTGCAGTAAGGACTAGATTATCTGGGGCACTTCTGTCCTCCCTTTTCAATTTATACGTGAAGAAATTAAGGCAGAGAGACATGGGGCAATTTGCCCAGGTCTCCCAGTGCACCTGGGTGGCATAGAGGCAAAATAAGCCTTTGTATGTACTGGTAGGGCTCAATTTATGCACCAAATAGGTAGCTGCCAATGTGGTATAATATGTAATGATCCTGGAAAAGCCAGTATGCTCCTGCCATTTTGCCAGGATGGCTGAAGTATTTGCCCCTACTGAAAGACACATGCACCAACCAGGAAGGATATGACATTAAGTAGTAACCTGCTGAGACATACCTACATATATAAAGCACTTCAGGTTAGCTTCGGTACAACTGAGAACAAATAGCACATAAAAAAAGATAAATTTTGAGGGTAGGGAGGCAATGTTAGGAGATGTTCAGTGTCGGGAGTAAGGAAGCGGGTATCTTCTAAACTAATTATGTCAAATGTGTAAGATTTTGTGAGGACCCTGGACCCCTGGAAGTTGCAGCCCCCACAATGAGGGTAGCATTGATAAAAAGAGAATAGAATGGGGGCACCTGTGTGGCTCAGTGGGTTAAGCTTCTGTCTTCGGCTCAGGTCATGATCTCAGGGTCCTGGGATCGAGCCCCAAATCGGGCTCTCTGCTCTCAGCGGAGAGCCTGTTTCCTCTTCTCTCTCTGCCTGCCTCTCTGCCTACTTGTGATCTCTGTCTGTCAAATAAATAAATAAATAAAATCTTATTAAAAAAAAGAGAAAGAGAATAGAATGGCAGCAAATAAAAGTATGCCAAATATATAATTTCAATTAGCGACAGGTTTTTATATAATTGAAAGACTATTAGAGTTGGTATCAATGGAGGGAGGGTGTGAGGTTAACTATGATTTATGGCACTGGTGAATCCAGTTTATTCACTTATGTAGGACTTACGAGTTTATGAATGTTTTTAAAATGGTGTCTTAATCCTTTCGATAACTATTGAAGTAAGCATTGTAATTACACTTAATTTGTGTTGCATTGATTCATATATTTACTAAACCAACTAATATTTTTTGAACACCTATCGTGTGCCAGGCTAGAGATGAACCATGACGAACAAAAGAAACAAGTATTTCTCCCCTTCAGGCCTATAAATAGATATGGGGGCCCTCTTATTTATGACTTTGGGAGTATTCAAAAAATACTAGAACTCAAAAATTACGAGGACATTTGAAAACAGAGTTTGGTAGAAATGACTTCCTTTAGAGCACTATCTGAAGACTAGTTGGGAGCGTACATCATGTAAGTATATCTGGAAATCTTCATATTCAGAGGAAGTGGATGTGGGAAATGCCAGCGAGACTGAGGTCTTGAATTCAGTTCTGTCCAAACTAAGATTATTACCCTTGAAACAGATTTGTTACAATATGGTTTAATTCATATGCCAGTACTAATAATCTCTGATAGCTCCCTATTTCTGTTTTATTATTATTACCAAACTTATGTTACCGCTTAGGAGCTAGAGTTACACCATAGGATCATTCGTAAAGCCAAACTGAAGGTCTTCAGACACACGAGACCTAGGAATGTGAAAAGCCAAACCAGTCTCCTGGAACTAAATAAACCCACAACCGAGCTCAGATTTGCAAAACCCAGCAAGCAGAGCCGGCAGCCCAGACTGGAGCAGGCCAAACACATTTCCCAGACCTGCAAAGGAACCCATCCACCATCATCCACCAGCAGAGAGGCTCTGGTAAGAGGGGATCGCAAGCAAATAATTAGAAGCTCCTCAGCCCAGCGAGACCGAAACAAAAAAACTTTATCTGTGACTACAGCTGAACTTCTAGCATGACCCGTTTACTGAACAAAATGAGGTTCCTCAGCTAGCCGGCTTCCATAATAATGCTTAACAACAGCAGGCTTCGGTTTCACAACACTCAGTCACTCCTGGGCATTGAAATTTGATTTAACTGTAGTACCTGAGAAGACTGGATGAATTCAGATCACTGCTTCAGGGATAGTTAGAGATGGGCCACTGCTGCACGGCCACACACTAACATTTTCTCAAAGAGCAAACCAAGATGCATAATTCTTGTGTGTGTTACTTTTGGAGAAGACTTTTGTCTTGCCTGGATCCTTCGTTCCCCTCCTTGGATGCTCAATGTTCATTCCTGGCGTGTGCATGTGCACATGTGTGTGCGTGTGTGTGTGAGTGTAGGCGTGTATGTAGTGCGTTCCATGGACTCCTTTGCAGTCTGGTGAAGAATATGGAACCCTTCTCAGGATAATCTTTCTCAGTTCATAAAATAAAAAAGCATTGCAAAAGTAACCAAATACGATGAAATAGTTATCAAAATATTAAAATAAAAATCAGGGGCACCTGGGTGGCTCAGTGGGTTAAAGCCTCTGCCTTCAGCTCAGGTCATGATCCCAGGGTCCTAAGATCGAGCCCCACGTCGGGCTCTCTCCTCCGCGGGGAGTCTGCTTTCTCCTCTCTCTCTCTGCCTGCCTCTCTGCCTGCTTGTGATCTCTGTCAAATAAATAAATAAAATCTAAAAAAATAAAATAAAAATCAAATTCATGATACGGTATTATGTGTGTTACCACACACACACAAGCACGTTAAATACATTATACATTAAACAGCAAGACCTAGGGTAGATCTACTAATTGTGATTTCAAAGCAGTAATGAGCTCAGTAGATATTTTGAGATGCCACAATGGTGTAATGTGATGTAAAAATATTTGTGGTTTCTATGGGCGATAGCTACAGGTACTTCTAATACTCCTGTGGTCTGTTGTTGATACTCATAATTAAGGAGATGCTCAATTTCAGTTAGGTGTTAGAAAAATAAATATATACAATTTATTTTCTATTATTTAATAAAGGAAATACAAATAGATATAAAAAGATATGGAAATTATGTTACATAAAAATTAGGTGTTTTTTTCCCCCATTTATGTTCAAAGACCCCTGAATTCTATCTAGGACCCCTGGTAAAGAACTGCTAGCTAATTACTCAGTGCTTTCTTCACCTTAGACATTGCAAACTTGTAGTCTATGGGCCACATCTGGTTCACAGATGTTTATGATTTGAATTGCCAGTGAAAAATTTTGATATTTTTTATGTAAATATCCAGATCTTCAGCTTCCTCTGAAAAACTGGTCTATCAGACAATTGGGCAAGATGCTATATTGGCAAAAATTGTCTGGAACTCAGTAGTTGTTCCACATACGCTGGACACGGCCCTCCTCCTGCCACAGGGTCCAGCTGGCTCATTTCACTCACAGAGACCACCTGTGTGACTATCATAGTCATTTAGGCATTGGCTGGACTGATGTCCTCCGTGGTGGAAACTCTCTTGTTGATTTCTGTGTCCTGGTACTACTTCAGCACCAGTTAGCTGGGAGGTATGTCGATTACAATAAAGACATTAGAAGTTGCTAGTAATGATAATAACAATAATAATGGTATCTACATTCATTGAGTACTTCTTATGCACAAAAGACTATTCTAAGCACACTTATTTTTTTAAGTTGACAATAACTGGATGAAATAAAAGTTGCTATTTCCCCATGTGGTAGATGATGAAACAGGGTCTTGCACTTTACCTAAGTTCTCATCATCTCATACTTAGAGCACAGTTTCCTTGTAGTTTCCCAAATCCCCAAGGGGATTGTTTTGTCTGATGAGATGGAGTGCTTCTGTTTCATTTTACCTATTGTTTGCTTTCTTCCCACTGGCAAAGGGGCAGCCCTTCTCCATGCTGTCCCAAGTGTTGACCAATATGGTAGACTGAGTATTAGAATAAAGGTAGAGAAAACTAGCTTCTATCACAAGTCACTTAACCTCCCTGACCCTTCATTTTTTTCTTTGTAAATTGAGCATTGGACTGCATGATACTTAATATTTCCCCCCACAATTTCCCCTATTGACTTTATATGCATCCATAATTAGTTCTCTAGAAATCTTTCCCTGAGATACCAGGTTGACCCAAGAATCTCTTCTGAGCTTCCCTGTCAGCAGTCCTGCCTTAGCATTCATTCATTCATTCAACAAACATTCACTGACAGCTGTAGACAAGAAATGGCCCCCTAAACATATGCATGTCCTAATGCCTGGAACCTGGGAATATCTTAGGTTACATGGCTGTTATGGGCTGAATTGTGTCCCCCTACAAATTCATGTGTTGAAATCCTGAACCCCAATGTGACAACATTTAGAGGTAGGGTCTTAAGGAATAATTAAGGTTAAATGAAGTTATAATAGGAGGGCCCTAATCCAATAGGCCTGGCATCCTTGTGAAGAGAAAGAGATACCAGGAGTATGCATGTACAGAGGGAAGGTCATGTGAGGACACAGGGCGAAGAAGGATGTCTAGAAGCCAGAAACTGAGGTCTCACCAGAAACCAACTCTGCCACTACCTTGATCTTAGACTTTCAGCCTCTGGAACTATGAGGAAAAAAATTTGTTTTTTAAGGCACCTAGTCTGTGGTATTTTGTTATGGCAGCCCTCCACGACTAATACAACAGCAAAGGAATTAAGTTTGCTCTTCCATTGACCTTGCAATAGGGAGATTATCCTGGATTATCTGGGTGGGGCCAACATAATCCTAAGGGCCTTCAAATATGGAAGAGGGAGGCAGAATCAGAAGGATAGAGAATCAGAAGAATGGCAGTATAAGGACAACTTAATGTCACTGGCTTTGAAGTTATAAGAATGCAGCCACAGACCAGGGAATATGGATGGTTTCTAGAAGCTGGGAAAGGCAAGGAAACAGATTCTTTCCTATAGCCTCCAAAAGGAACTAGAACGCTGACATTTTGATTTTAGCTTATAGTGAGGTCCATTTTGGACTTTTGACCTCCAGAACTGTAAGTAAAATTGTGGTGTTTTAAGCTGCTAAATTTGGCAATTTCTTACAGCAGCCATTGGAAGCTAATACAAATGTCTGTTACGTGCAATATGTTATGAAACATATTGAAATTACCCACTTAGATCATTCTTCACCACAAGACTGTAAGCGTCAGATAAAGTCAGCATCTACAAAGTGCCTAGTACTAAAGAAGCAATCCCCAGACACATGCGGAATTCAACTGCATTAGTATTTCTTAAATTCATGCATCGTATTGGTCTGCATGATGATTAGTTGGTCATGGTGGTTTAATTTTTGTTTTTTTCTTTCAGACAATGTAACTGTGATCATAGTCAGTCATTCTTAGGGATGGTAGGGACTTCAAAATATGAAGTATTTTTTAAAACTCAACAAACTATTTCACGTAATAATTCTCTCTAAAAGTAACCTGCTTTTCAGTATTTCTTTGGAACACTTACTATTTCATTTATTGGCCGATTTATTTGCTAAGGAATTATTTCTTACTTACAGTCAAAATCTGCTTTATTTTCACTTCTTTCAAATGTGTAGTTAAGCTAAGTTAAACTTAGTTAAGTTAAATTTAGCTTAGCTAAGCTGAGTTTAGTTAAACTAAGCCCTCTAGAGCAAATAAGAATCATCTGGATTCTGCTTGTACATGATAGCGTTTCAACATGTGAAGGTAGCTACTATGAAGACTCCCAGTATTATCCCTACTCTGGCATAAATTTTATTTTGTAATATAGGCAAATAATTCAAATATCTTGACATTTTCCTCATAGGAGCTCCATTATGCCTAATCTAGTCTGGAAACAGTCTCTTGATTAATAATCCTTTTAAAATGCAGTGTCTAGTATGAAGCACAGTTTCCAGATGTCTAAACAGCTCAATGGCGAGTACACTGTTATCTGCCTTAATCCGTATATGATGCTATGTAGCCTGAATTAGTTTTGCAGGGAGAGAAAAGTCACCTATTAACGCATATTTTGCTTGTAGTTGGCTAAATCTTAATTTTTTTAAAGAAGATTTTATTTATCTATTTAACAGAAAGAGTGAGAGAGGGAACACAAGCAAGGGGAGAAGGAGAAGCAGGCTCCCCACTGAGCAGAGAGTCTGATGCGGGGCTCGATCCCAGGACCCTGGGATCATGACCTGAGCCGAAGGCAGACACTTAACAACTGAGCCCCCCAGGAGCCCCCTAAATCTTAATTTTTAAAATCACATGTTAAATTAGGCTTTTTCAATCCTATACTTGAACATAAATTACTTGAGCCCAAGAGTACAAAACCAATTTTTACCTTTTCAATATTATTGTATTTGTATTTTTACTTTCTTTCAGACTAATGAATTAATTTAGAATTGTGATTCTGTCAGGTGAAGTATCAATAGTTTTCTCTCTATTAAATTCAACATTTATTGAGCAATTACTAAGTTCCTAGAATTGCACTAGATGCATTGGATCATTTAAGAAATTAATAGCACATGTTGCTATCTAAGTGATTATGAATTTGATAAAAAGGATAAGGTTAAGATTAAAGCCCTTGCTACAAAATGTCAGGGATTCTTTAATCGACATGCTCTGCATGTTGTCAGATTTGAATCATGCTAACCACACAACCTTAACTAGTCTCCATTTCTTCACCTTGTTCCTTATACTGAAACTTTGCCAAATACCTTCTGAAATCCAGAGGTACTGTATTGCTCTTATTTAATATATGGTGTCATATATATTAACAAGGAAATGCATTTAGATTTGGTACCCGGATGCCTCATAATACTTAGCACTGGGCAACATACATTAGATCAGATGCAACTTTTCTCCTTCCCTTTCTCCTCCTTCCTTAGATGGGTTTCCAACAGATAGAATAAAAGTAAATAAGGTCTGAAAATATCAGAAAATGAAACCTAATTTCAATGGAAAGTTCATGTTTCCTTTCAAAGAAGAAAGAATTTGAGGCAGGAGAGACAGATACAGAAATAGCATGATAGTTAGAACGGGATCCTCAAGCGGGATTTCTGAGAAAGAGAGGTGGAGAAGTAGCGTTGCTAGTTTTCATTTGTAATTTTCCAAGCAATCCCAAAGGGTTTGGCCAGAGAGTGCAGCAGAGGGCAGTGCCGAGTGCTGGGCCTTGGATGGAGTCGTCTTAGCAACGATGTCCTCTTGCTGCCTGACTCAGCCGGGTAGGAAAGTGAGGGCAGCTTGGAGGAATGTGCTGAACTGTGCAAGAGGTTGGTTTCCCAATTTCAGGAAAGTTAAATTAAAATTTCCTCAGTGTATGTGATATTCTTACTCCTAAGCCTTTTGGTTTAAAAAATTGGCTTGGGCAATGTTCTGACAAACAAGGGGTGTTGAGAAACCTTAACGACATTACCAGGCGGCAGAAAAGTAAGTGCGTTCTGCAGCTCTTAAAAGTGAGTTTTAGTTACTACACTCTGATCCGGGCCCACCTTGCTTTGGCTGGGGAAACTGTGGTGGAAGCTGGGCTCCACTCTCTGCCGTCCATCCTCCTACTGCTCAATTCTTTCTCCCAGGCGCCAGAGTGGTTTTTCTAAAGCAGAAGTTTGCTCCTGTTGGCAACGCTTTGATGACTCCCATCGCCTTTAGGGTAAGAACTAACCTTCTTACGGTGGTATTCCAGGCCTTAGATGTGGCTCATACTCCCCTTACTTAAAGTCTTCCTCTACCTCAGTGCCCCAGAACTATGGACATTTCTTGAGTCCACCAAATTCTGTCTCGCCCCCTTTACCTTCCTCTTGGGATGCTCTCCCTCTCCCTCTATCTCGACTTTTAGATCTTAAATTCACCATCCACTTCTCCCAGAAGCCCCCCAGATTGTGGGGATAGTGGCCACACATGGTATTATGTAATAGTGATTACAGAAGATTAAAAAAAGCCCCTGTTTAAATGCCTAGAGGATTGCACAGGATTCATAAAATGTTTATCCATCATAGCACTTGATGCTAATGAGAAGCTCATTTGATACCCACACTTCATTGGCTGGGTCAGAGTGCTTCGGGAGCTTATGTCTGTGGAGGGCAAATGATTCCATAGGCACCCACGCCCCATTACAAATAGAACTGGGAGCTTGATCTTCCCAGATCCATCTTCTCCACCCCGGTCCCACCATTCAAAACTCTGCTTAAATGTGCATTTTCCAGAAAGCTTTCCATGGTCCTTTTAGCTGGAACTAATTCTTTAATAATGTTTACCTTAGCTTACCCATATTTTTTTAGCTAGGGAAACTGGGCAAATTTTTGGTTCCTCTAATCCATTTATGAAAAAGAGGACTCCTTAAGGAAAGGGTCATTTTGGCACTTTGCTTTCAACCCAGACCATATTGGATTAACAAAAATACCATTTATTTTCGGTCGGAAACCCTATTCTTTTCTATAAAATAGTTTGTTTTAAATGACACACTCTCCATTGGCTGTTGGTTAGAGTTGCTATCTATAAGTATGGTGCCCACAGACCAACCTCTATTTAAAAAAAACAACAACAACCTCTGCTTATTTGTCTCTACTGCCATTCCAGCCACACGCAAATACTTTGTCTGCCTTTAATTCCATCCCTTTCTTAAGCAGCTTTCTAGTTTTCTCTCTTGGAATGCTCTTCCTTCCATCCCCGCTGTCAAATTCCTACCTAGCCATAAGGATTATCTTAAATATTATCTTCCACAAAGCCCTCCTGGTTTACTGATCTGAGTGTGAGCTCCCTCTTTTTAAAAAATGTTTTAAAAATTATGTTATGTTAGTCACCTACAGTACTTCATTAGCTTTTGATGTAGTGTTCCATGATTCATTGTTTGTGTATAACACCCAGTGCTTGTGGCAATACATGCCCTCCTTAATATCCATCACCAGGCTAACCCATCCCCCCACCCCCTCCCCTCTGAAACTCTCAGTTTGCTTCCCAGAGTCCATAGTCTCTTATGGTTCATCTCCCCCTCTGATTTCTCACCTTTCATTTTCCCCTTCCTTCTCCTAATGTCCTCCATGCTATTCCTTATGTTCCATAAATAAGTTAAACCATATGATAATTGTCTTTCTCTGCTTGACTTATTTCATTTAGCATAATCCCCTCCAGTTCCATCAATGTTGATGCAAATGGTGAGTATTCATCCTTTCTGGTGGCTGAGTAATATTCCATTGTATATATGAAACACATCATCTTTATCCATTCATCTGTGGAAGGGTATCTCAACTCCTTCCACAGTTTGGCTATTGTGGGCATTGCTGCTATGAACATTGGGGTGCATGTACACCTTCTTTTCACTACATCTGCATCTTCTTTTGACCTTCCCTTTACTCTCCCAGTGTCATTTGTTTATACTTCTCCAGGGCAATGTCTTTTTCTGCCATTGGTTTTTGTGATTTCTATATGCTTTTCCATTCCAACTGAACTATGATTTCCTTCAGAGCAGGGTCTCATCTTATTTCCTGTGTCTACTATGGCTCCTAAAACAGAGACTGATGCATAGTAGTTGATCAATAAATAGATGTTGACTGAAT
The DNA here is from genome assembly GCF_011764305.1 of Mustela putorius furo. NCBI lineage: Eukaryota > Metazoa > Chordata > Mammalia > Carnivora > Mustelidae > Mustela > Mustela putorius. Next base: position 39,078,811 of record NW_025421998.1, read on the forward strand.
TTTAAAAAATGGTAGGTGCTCAATAACATCTATTGGATTTAATGAGTCACAGAAGTTTCTAGCTATGACCCATTTTTTGAGACTTCACTGGACCTATATGAGAACTGCAAGTTGTGATCCATTTCTTGAGATTTTTCTCCTCATGACAGTATCTGCTAAAACAGAGTCCTCCACAAGGAGAATGAGTGACAAAAACTTTGAGAGTGGCAGGCAGAACATTGGGTAAGGAAGATAGCATATCTCTCCAGAATCCCCTTCCAGATCACTCCTGAGGCAATAAGCAGGCCAGTCTACATTGACTTGATGGTCCAGGGAGAGTTGTCATTTCCATATATCTCTTACTGAGAAGAAATAACCCTTTCCTCTTAATCCTCCCAATCAGGGATGGGCCCTTGCATAATAATCCATCCTTAGACTTCTAGGAAAGGGTTTGTTCAGAAAAACTTCCACTTGGTTTGGTTTGGCCATAGACACTCATGAGCTGATATCACAGAGAGGAAGAGTGAGGAGAATGATCATATGAACAAGAGGAAATAATTAGGACTTTTGTCAGCAATATCATAGTAAACTAGATCTTTATAGAGAAAGAGGATCGCATACTTATCTCGTGGGAACAAAACTCTTCTTTGACCCAGGACCAGAATGGCGGCTCTAGCAGAACAAATACTTGGCCGGAATTGCAAGCTAAGTTAAAGAGGAGTCTGGCAGTACTTTCCACTTTCTCTTTATTCTTTCACTTCACTAAGTTACATATCAGAAACATACGTCCTGTATATTAAAGCTGCAAAGGCAACATTCCCTGGTGCTGTCCTCCTTTTTCATCTGTGAGGGTTACACTGTGAGATGTAACAGATGTAACAGATGAGGGTTCATTTTGCGAGTCCTCATCAACCTGTATGCTTAGGATTTATGCACTTTTCTGTAAGTGTGTTATATTTCAATAATGAAGTTTATTAGAAAAACAAACTCAATGAGGGCTAAGCAGCATAAAATAAAAATGAAAGAGCTAAATAGTGTGCTGAAAAATGGAGCAAGTATCCTTACAGAAGGGAGCACAAAGAATAAATAGAGGAAAAGTGAGCAAGAGAACTTAAGAGACTTGGATGAGATATTCTGCCTTCGGCTCGGGTCAGAATCCCAGTGTCCTGGGATTGAGCCCTGCATCGGGCTGGCTGCTCCGCGGAAAGCCTGCTTCCTCCTCTCTCTCTCTCTGCCTACTTGTGATCTCGTCTGTCAAATAAATAAATAAAATCTTTAAAAAAAACAAAAAAGAAAGAAAATGTGTTTAATGATGCATGAGTCTCCTGGGTTAGTCAGAAGGAATAAAATAGAGATAATGAAAGAAATCCTCAAGCAAATGACTAAAGAAATAACACCTGAAAAAAAAGGGAACACCATCTTAGATTGAAAGGGAGTACTGTGCGCCAAACAGGATGAAACAACTTCACATATTTGCATAAAGTTATGACATTTTGACACATTAAAGATTAAAAAAATGCAAAAACTATTCTAAAGAATCAAAACAGATTACTCACAGATTTCTCACCTATAATCCTAGATGAGAAAAAACAATGAAGCAAAATCTTCAGAGTATTGAAGGGGAAAGAACTTGGGTCTAGAATTAAGACTCAGCCACAGCTGGTGAGGGTTTCAAACATTCAAGGTATAGAACACACTCAATAGCCTTCTCTAAAGAAACTTTCTCTCTTGCAGGGAGAGCCCTGTTTTTCTGAAGTGTTCATTCTTTCTCCATGCAATTTAGGGATGAGGCAAGACAAACTCTTATCATACATCCTCGGAACTCTTTTCCCCTTCCTACAGACCTAGCAACAAGCTGGTTCAGTGGGGTGTCCTATGAAGTCTATAGCTGACACCAGAGCTGGAAAGAAAACTGCAGGTAGCTACTGTCCCATTTCCACATATTCTCACCAGAAAGGTCACTGCCCCGAGTTTTCAGTTGCAGGATTGGTTAAATATCCCTGCTGCCTCTTCAAGCCTGCTAAAGCAGTGCAGCCATGAGCTCTCTGTCCTAGGACATGACCCATTGTGAATCCTGCTTCGCCAGGCTCGAGAATAACTCTTTGTGGGGACTAAGTACGTTCTTGGAAGGCGTTCTTATAAATGTGGTCCAACAAGCCAAGTGCTATCCTTACCACAAGATGGTAATGGTGTTTGCCCTCATCTTCTGGCCCTCAAGAAAAGGTAGATCTTAGATCACAGTAATACCATTCCCCTTGACATTTGTTGGTATAGAAAGGGCAGGGTAACTCAGTCCTGACCAATTCAATTTGAGAAGTGTGCTGGGGGACTATGTGAAAGTTCTCCTTCCCTTCCAAGAGGTCCAGAGGAAAAGAGGCAGCGTACTCTTTCCTTGGACATTATCATGTCTGCCTGTGATATCTGGGATTGTGGCGACCATGGTCAAGAAGGGAGTTAATCCCAGAGCAAATGAGAAAGGTGGAGACTAGCAGCATGAGATGAGAAGAATCATTCCTTCAGATGATATCTTTGCATGCAGCTGCCCTATTTTGGGAGCTGTTGGTGAGATAATTAAATTCCTTTATTTTTAAAACCATCTGAGCAGGGATTTGTGTTACCTGTAGACCAAAATTTCTTAACTGAAACATATAGAACTCAAGAAATTTAACATCCACAGATCCTCTCAGAGAGAGTCTACTCTAGAAAGAAGCAACTCTAGAGAGAAGCAGGAGGTTCGATAACAATGATAAGCAAGGAAATGAGTGAAATGTAATGCCAGGCATAAAGAAGAAAGAATGCAAAACAAAAATTTGTGAGCATTTTACTATAATATCCCACAGAATTAAACAGGTGCTAAATGGACTTTAGATGATTTTCTATGAGAGAAATAGAGGAATTCTTTTGGAAGTTTAAAGGAAGATTTACCCAGGAGGCAGCATGTGGGCAAGGCTTTAAAGATGGGGTCAAATCTGAGGGCAGAAAGGGGCCGAAGAGCAGTGTGGTTCAGGGGCAAAGGAAGACCCATAGGAAGCTGGCTCCTCAGCAGCTGGTGAACCTACAGCAATGATTGCTCTGAAAAGTCCCAAGTCCAAAGTGCTCTCCTGCCTACAATATGCTTCAGAAATAAAACAGCAAATATTAGCACACCTTTGGTACCCAGAGGCAGGGCAAACATGTTTTTTAGTGGCAATCTGGATTCTGTGTGTCCAGGAAAAATAAGAATGGGGGAAGGGGTCAAAGGAAGGGCACCTTAAACCATCTAAAGGGCAGAGGCACTTCTGGGGATGTGATGATAGACTAGGAAATGAGGGGTTTTCTGCCAGACTGACAGCAAGCAAAGCAAGAAGGCTTTTTGAGAGACTTGCACAATCTCAAAGGAGAGTGGAAAGGGTAAACATGAAATAATTCACTGAAGAGGTTTTTATTTTAATGGGGTTAGTGAACTAACCCCTAAAAAGCCTACTGAATTAAAGTAAGAAAATAAAGACAAAAATCAAGTAAGCGAAACAAAATCCGTGTTCGTTCCCTACTTCTGCTACTTATTAGTTATGGAACTTTAGCAAGTCAATCTGTCCCATCTCAGTGACCTTAGTGAAAAGATGTCACCTTCTCAATCCATTTTGTAGGATTATCTTGGGGTCTAGGTAGGCAACATAAGTGATCAGGGCTGGAGAAAAATTTTAGAGTCTATGAGGCATAGAAGGCATCGGCTCTGTTAGAACATTTTTTTTTTTTTTTAAACGATTTTATTTATTTATTTGACGGAGAGAGAAATCGCAAGTAGGCAGAGAGGCAGGCAGAGAGAGAGAGGGGGGAAGCAGGCTCCCTGCTGAGCAGAGAGCCCGACACCGGGCTCAATCCCAGGACCCTGAGATAATGATCTGAGTCAAAGGCAGAGGCCCAACCCACTGAGCCACCCAGGCGCCCCTAGAACATATTTTTGATATGTGGCAAGATTGGCCACTCAGGAAAGATGACCCAGAACACTAAAATGTTGGAGAATAGAAAGCTCAGTTTCCAGGGTGATTGTGGCACAGAATGCAGGAAGCCACCAAGTTTAGCTCAGGCAAACTTCGAGAACATTGTAGGCAAGGAACCAAGTAGGAGGCAGAATTGGAGACACATATAGAAAGGAATTATTAGATTTTTGAATGGTATGGGAGCTATGCCAAGACTTGCAGCTTTGGTCTGGAGGCTGCAATTAAGGGTGAGCTTAGAAGGGAAAAATGAAATGGAGGAAAGAACCTGAACCTTTTTTGAAGCTGTAACGACATAATTTGCATGTTCAACCCCAGAGGTTCCACTACACCACAGGAAAACTGTTTATGTACTTTCCTATCTTTATGAAGCTTGGCAAAGGTGGTGGTGGATGGAATGTCTGGAAAAAAAAAAGGCAGAGGATAAGATCTCAGGCCCATGGCATGGGCCAGGACACGAGGAGCCTCCCTGCCTAACTTGTCCGAGCCTTTTTTCTCCATATCCCACTCAGGAAATTAGGTGTGTAAACATTCGAATTATCTGCTGGCTTCCCACCTCTAAAAGATTAGGCAAGTTATTCTTCGACTTTTGGGTCATTTCAAAAATTCATGAGTTTTGTATTTTGATTGTCACACTGATTAGGGACCATTACTAACATTTACCGGGCAAATGTTAGGGATATTGACATGTTGCAAGACAGTCCTGGCACAAAGCTGTACAGAAAATAATATTTCCTTTGGGACAGTCCTGCGCAATGAATTGTTCCGTACATGACTTTTGAATAGACAGTCATGAATTTGGACAAGCCTATGTATCTTTTCAACTAAAAATCTAATTCCATTTTATATATAAGCACAACATACTTATTACACAGTTTTAACACACCCTAAGTTTTCTAGGGATAAAACCCTATGCCTTGCTCAGAACTTCTTTTTTTAAGTTGTTCATTATTTTGGAAATTTATGGAACTGTTGGAAAATTGCAACATTGCTCAGGGAATTTAGTTGTCTATATAACACATTTGTCTTGGTTTGTGTTTATAGCTGTTGAAGTCAAAGGTGGTTCTCTATCTAATGCCAGCTTCTGACTACTTCATTACATCTTTCAGTGTAGTTATTCCCAAGCAAATTAGAATATACATTATTGGAATATATGTAATTTTATTAAAAAATCATTCTCCCTTTATTTCTAATTTACGTCATGCTTAAGGTATGATCTTGACTTTTAAAAAATAGGTGTATACAGGTTATATTGCGTATTTTCATTTTAGGATTTTAAAAGGGACTTAACAAAATATTTGTTAAAAGGTGCCGTCAAGCCCAATAGGGCTGTGAAACACTAGGCTAAAAGGTAATAAAAAAAGAAGAAGTCATGAATGTGGGTTGTGTTAAATGTTCATTGCCTATACATTGTATCTCTCCGCAGTTTAACTGAAGGAAAATTACAATAAGTATTCAGGTCAACGAGGGCCAAAATAATAATAATAATAATAATAATAATAATAATAATAAAACCCCACAACTTTTGGGATTGACCATAAGTGTCTCAACGTAAGATTTTCAGTCCTTTGGTTTTAAAACTGGAATTTGTCAGTTCACAATACCAGACAATCCAAAAGAAAAATAAAAACAAAACCCAGAATCTCTCTGGGCTTCTCAGGCAACAGGAAAAAACTTCCAAGTGCTCAGGAGACTGTAAGTGAAGCAAAGCCAAGTAAGATCAGAGACATCTGCTTTCCTCCGTGGAGAGTTAACAAACTCCAGATCACAAGAGCTGCACAAAAGAAAATAGGTCAAAATTCTGATTGTTTATGCTGAAATTTTGTCCTTCTTAGAGATGAAATTTTGATACACGCTACAACACGGATGAACCTTAAAAGCATTATGTTTGGTGAAATAAATTAGACAAAAGTCAGACCGAACAAATATTGTATGATTCCAGCTTAATATAAGATACCCAGAATGGGCAAATTCATATAGAAAGAAAGTAGAATAGAGGTTATCAGGGGCTGGGGGGGGGGGCGGTGAGAAACGAAATGGAGACTTATTAATGGCACAGATTTTTATTGGGGACAAAAGTTTTAGATATAGAGAGTGGTGATGATCACACAAAATTGTGAATGTATTTAATACCACTGAATTGTACACTTAGGAATGGCTAAAATGATGCACACTATGGTATATATATTTACAATACAAAATTAAATTAAAAAACAAAGTTTGCCCCCCCTTTTTTTTTTGAAAGTTCAACCTCCAAAAACAGTGCTAAACTTAGATTCTTTAAAACTCTAAGTATAAAAAAACTTGGAGGTTTAGATTTTTAAAACTTTATACCTTCCTACTTGCATTCTTTCTAACTCTGTATATTGAGCCATAAACACCATTTTATTAGGGGAGGAAAAATAGAACAAGAAAGTCTTGTGAAGGAAACTTTCACATCGTTGTTTACTCTCAGATCTTCAAATGCTTGCTTTTAAAATAAAGCAGAAAAGACGACCGGTTGACATATATGGAAGATTTATCATGCTCCAAATAAATTTTAATGAATGCAAAAGGCCTTAACTCTTTTTCTTGGGCTGTCTCGCCTGCTACTCCCTTTGAAAGCAGTTTAATTTCTGTGAGCAGTTGGAGGCTGGGGCCTGTGCTTGCTAACACAATCACACACATGACCATTTCCTTTTGGCAGAAAAAAGTCATAAAAAAATAAAGTAATCTGCTCCAATATCTAATTTGGGGGTTTGGTTTGGTTTTCTAGCTAATTTTTTTTTCAACTGAAACAGTTTTCTAAAAATTATTTTTCCAGATACTTTTCCTTACAATTTTCATCCTAAGAGCAGATTTCCACCTGGTGGACAGAAACTCAAGAGGACACGGACCTACACAGGGCCTGCCACCTCTTCTACCAAATACAGAGGCTGGAGGTGCAGGCTGATTTGTCCTCCTCACTTTCTCCTCCTGGGGCCTCAGTCTCTCTAAACCCATCTGTGACTGAAGGCAGGCTTTCTTGGGTTATTATATATATATATATACACAGACACACATATATATATATGGTTTTTTTTTTTAAGATTTTATTTATTTATTTATTTGACAGACAGAGATCACAAGTAGGCAGAAAGAGGAGGAAGCAGGCTCCCCACGGAGTGGAGAGCCTGATTCGGGGCTTGATTCCAGCACCCTGGGATCATGACTTGAGCAGAAGGCAGAGGCTTTAACCCACTGAGCCACCCAGGTGCCCTGGGCTATGTTATATTTTTAAGTCTCTTATTTTCTGGTTGAGGAACTACTTTGAATAAGGTATCTACATTCCTAGTTTTGTTACCCTGGGAAGGAAAATTGTAAACCCATATAACATTAGCCAGAGATCTATCACCTCTTTGTTCTACCGGTCAAGCTGTGGGGTGGACCATTAAGTATACATGGATGGGCAGACAAGCCAATGCCCAGTACTGCACAGAGCTGCCGACCTGGGCGTTCCCATCAGAGGTCAGAGGCCAACCAAAGCGGTATCAGCCTCTCCATCACCAGGGTAGAGCAAAAGAAACTTCAATAAAATCTGCTTCTTGAGGACATCAAAGTTTTTTTTTTTCTTTTTTAATTTTATGGGTACGGCAAATAATAGAGTCTTTGTGTTTTATCAGAAAAGTTAATGAAGTTTACTTCTTTAAAACTTGGAGTGAATAGTAAACAAAATTATGTTGTCAGTCTTCCTGGAGCACATCGAGTGCTGTCACATTAAGAAACTTATTCCTTCTCCTGGGAATACAGTGCTTGATAGCTCGTGCAGAAATTGCTGGAGAACAGAATAATAGGATGTGTTGGAGGCCATGTATGAGGGGAAAGATAAGCACAATCAGCTGTTTAAGTATTGGTGATTTTCAGACCTTTAGGGAAACTGATTTGTCGATGGGGACTTTGTTCCAAAATGCAGTGAAAGAGCCTGAGTCCTCAAGTCTCTGGCCAAGCAGAGACTAGGTGGCTGGGCATGGAAAGAGGTGTGGTCCTTCCCCGGGGGGACATTTTGAGGTGACTTTGGGTAATCCCATCTGACCAAAGCATGCACAGGGAGGAGAAAGAGGAGTCTGGATAGCACCATGGTGACACACACCTGTGGTTCCCTGATCCCATTTCTCTGGGGCTCCGGCTTCTGCTAACAGCTTCTGGGAGCAACGTCCTCACAAGCATGATGACAAACGGCCAAAGCAAGGAGAGGGCGCGCAGTGGGCAGGTCACAAACCCCTACCCAGAGTTTGGAAAGTTGTCTCCCAAATGGCAACAGGGCTTTGAGAGTAAACAATTATGTTCACAATTTTGAGAAATTTTGTTCACAATTTTGAGAAAGAACTATTTATGATCAAACATGACAGGCATACAACACGGGGAGAAACAATTTTAAGGGCTGTAGGAACTAGAGGGAGAGTTTACCCAGAGGCTGGTCCCAGTGCTCAGCACCGAAAAGCTTTCTCCCCCCCACGGTCTTTGGCAGGAGATGGTACTCACTGGCAGGAGAACTGGTTGCATTGTTTTTCCCTTGCCCCTAGTAAAGTTGCTCTGCACTCTGGCTGGCGTCCTGCTGGATCCTCACCACCAACTACATTTCCAGTGGCATGTGGGGTGTAGCTGGCGGGAGAACTGGGTTCTCTTGTGGTCAAGGAGCATTCAAAAGAGCAGGAGAAGGAACAGCCACGTCAAGGCCTGGCTTGTCCGTGGGATCTGCCTTTGCCAGAAACCACGGGACGCCCGACCCCAGTACAAGGAAGGCCACATGGAGAAGCTGGCAAAGGAACCGGCCATCGGCAGAGCAAAGGAAGCAGCTTCTGCGGGTTTTTGAAGTGGCCACGCTGCCAGTGTTACACAATGTGATACAATGGAAAAAAAAAATGTCTTTCTAGCTCTTCCAAATTAAGACAGCATTTCCTTGAAAAATTAATACAACTAAGTTTTTTAGAGTGAAAAATGATCTGGAGTGATCTGCCCCTTTGCTGATGAAATAAATGGAATACGAACGCTTGAAAGGGAAGCGGGGAAATTGCAGTTTCTCTCAGCTCCCTCCCAATGCTGGGACGGACAAGCTTGTTTCATCCTGGTCAGGAGCGTGTGGTTTAATGGTCAGAGGACAGGCAAGGGAGTCAGAAAGTCTGGGTTGCATTCCCAGCTTTGCCACTGACTCACTGGGTGACCTTGACCAATGGTGTACCCTCTGTGTCCCCATCCAGAAAATGGGGATTTAATGACAGCCCCCAGAAAAGAATGTTTGAACCATTTCTAGGTACATGAGGTTAGAGATTTTGAGGTCCCAGGCAGTGGAAGACGGCAAGTTTTTCAAATTTAATTCTCCTGCACAGAGAAGCATGGCTGAGAGTTTTTAGAAACAATGGGGGTTGAGAACACGATAAATCCCCGTAACTGTCAGAGGTAGCCTTTGATATATGGCTTTAAAAACTTTCAAATCTCCAAAGCCACCTTGTCACCTTCCAGAGTTTCATGTTATTGGACCCTGTGAATTTATTTGAAAACAATTTAAAATTAAATTCCATGGCCCTGAGTCATCTCCTGCCAGCCACTAAATACTAAGATGAAAATCTCCTGTGACATTTAACACAATGGCTGTTCAGTGGTCTTACACTGGATATTTTAAAGAGTTTTACATTTTGGTTTGCTGCTTTCCGTAAGAGCCATAATAATTTGAAACACTATTAATTACTTTTCAGCCAGAAACGAAATACCTCAGATTTGAGACGAGAGCATATTCCTCTTTCACTGGGTCTGATTTTTGGTTTATCTGAGAGATACAGTTTCTTGTGAGGAGCCCAGGTTCTGTGAGAACAGTAGCTAACAGAACAGTGTCAGGAAACCTGCCTTCTGGCCCTGGTATCTCCATCCTGGCGAGTAAGTGGCTTACTCCCTCTAAGGCGTCAGTTCCCTATCTGGAAAATGAGAGTGAGTCTCACGACTGGTTGTTGCTGCTGTTGCCATAGAACCCCTCTTTCAAACGATGCTTTATGCATCATTCCAGGATTAAAAACGTGGAAGAATCGGACCTCAGTTCCTCTCTCTTCTACCGACAAGCGCCGGTCAGTACCTTTGTGAAACCCAACATTAATACCACGGGGTAGAGTCCCTCAAGTCGTTTTGTAAGGGAGAGTCTGTGGGTGAGAAGAGGGAGGAGGAGCTGGGTCTGTTTACAGCCAAGCCATGCGGGTTAGTGACCACGGCTAGATCCAGAGATGCCCATTTCTGGTTTAGGTCCAGTCATTAAAAATAGAAGGTCTTAAAAGGTTGGATGAAAGCCACTTTGTAGTACTTCTTTTAATGAGCCCTTGGCCTGTACCCACATAGAGTTCATATAGTTACTCTCAGTTAACTCTAACATCCTGTTCCTTACGTACCCCTGATAAATAAAATGTACTATATTTGTGCGCAGAATCTTTTCCTTGCATGAGTGGTTTCCTTTAAGGGAAACAAAACCCTGATAAACTATTTTCTGTTGTTAAGGGATACTTTTCCCTCCAAAATGAAAATATATTTAAGAAATTATGAAAGATGATTATGCTTACTAGAAAAATTATAGGACATATAAAGTAGAATAAATTCACCTGTGATCTCAGGTACACTGTTGCTTACCTAGGTACTACTGCTGCTAACATTTTCACATTTTTCTATGCATAATCTCTCAGACATCACATAAAACACTATTTTAAAAAATAAATTAATTTGTTTATACAACTATAGATCTCCTGAATACATATATATCCTGGAAAAAAATGCACACACACACATATTTCACTGTCCTTGGAGATAGATTTCTTCATTTTCAGTGGTTTTACAGAATATTCCAGTTCATGCATGTATCATCAGTTTGGTCATTGATGGAATTTTAGTTTTCCTAATATTCATTTTTATGAACAGTAATGTGATGAACATCTTTGTACATATATTTTAGTGTATGTATTCAATTATTTCAATTGAATATAGTTCCTAAAGTAGAACTCGGTCAAACTGTACACACATATATAGTTATAATATTGGCCATCACAAATGTTGTTATAACTATGTTAGTAAAATGTGCCGTCTGGTATTCCACTAGAAAACTGCTTTTTAAAATTGATTTTAAAATGCTTGTTTTTATTGGTAAATGACCAAACTGAATCCTCTGGAAGGAGTAATGATTGTCTAGAACTCATTTAAGAAAAATGGCTAGGAACCCCATGAGTGTATTTTTAGCTGCATTAGGGAGTCTGTAAGCCCATGATTATTTTGAAACTCAAAGAATACAGATTCCTTTCCCTTGCTCACTGGGAATGATATCCCTCTGTCTTCTTTCATTTTAAAATATTCACATGACCCACATTTTAAAAATGATGTCTAGATGCAGACAAAAATGGGGTAAAATTGATGGATAGCAGTAAAATGTTTAACTGGGAAGCAATTATACCACAATCTATCCCTCTTTTAAGTAACGGTAGGCTCAAGAATGACTTGCCTCTGAAGGATGAAATTAAATTGAGACCATCACTTTGATTTTACTGAACCAGTTAAAGAAGAAGTACTATTATTTTTGTGCTCTGAATTGATCTCCTGCACTACACAATGCGGGCCTGTCACTCACGGTGACAACATAGACAAGAGAGTCACTTTGATCTCTAGAAAGTTAAAGTTGCAAGCAGGAATCAGTGTGAATGAGCGTTCCTTCCTATGTCCAAAGTCGAGGACACAATATGTGCAGGACAGGAGGAAAACCTATCCTATGACAAATGGGGGAGCTACTTTCAGCAGCAACTGGTCTTTTGTGTAATAAACACTGTTCAAGATACATGGGTGACTGAAGAATCTTATTCTAGGAACACTGGTATCATTATTTCAAAATTGGCCATCTTTTTTATTAATTAGAAATATAAACCAAGGGCTTCTGGGTTAGTTTGAAACTTAGGATTCTTAATGAGGGAAGTTAGCAAAAGGATTAATTAACAGCTATCTATAAATATTCACGTTACCCATCATTCTCTCCTGAATAAACAGAAGGGACAACAGATCAAGCCTAAGAAGGTCTCTATTATCATAATTTGGCATACCTCTGTGAGTTGAGATTAACACACTTCATGAAAATTTGAAGAGATTATGGCTCATGTGAATCAACCTACCGATCTGGAATTGCTTGTAATGGAAAAGAAATATTTATAAATGGAAGTAGACATGAGCTTTAAGAATACAAGTGCTATTACAAAGAAAAGTCTGATTTATTCTTGCTTTCCACCTCTGTTCTACCCCCTCTGACTTCCCTTCCACTCTCTCTCCCCAGAATACAGTTTTAAGTTTAATCCAGAACTTTAAATTAGATGTTAGAAAAACTTGGGGGGGGTACACATATATTTTAACTAGTGTGATGGGATTATAAAAAATATCAATTTCCCTAAAACATTTTTATTATTGTTGTTGTTATTATTATTTAGTAAAGCAACAGAAATTTATTAAGTGAGGTTTATTAAAGTGAAGAAGTTTATTAAATGAAGATACAAAAAAAGCTCTCAAGAGTGAGAGGAGTCCAGACAGGATGGTGAAAAAGGGCCTGGGTTGGTCTTTTATAGAAAGCTAACTAGGGAACTTAAGTCCTTTAACATCTCTATTGATAATGCCTTCAACGGCTTACTTCCTTTTTAGGGTGTGGTTATTCTTTGTTGGTCACAGGTGATTATCATAAAGACACCCACCCCACACCACCCACCCTGCAGGCCTAGGGCAGGGTGGTCTTAGGACCGCCCCCCCACCCAACACTGTTAATAATAAGATTGTTTGCTGGTTGGTTTGGCTTTTCAAGGAGGCTGAAGGAGGGGATCCAGAAAACTTTTTCAGTCCCTTGAGTCTGTGCCATACTTTGGGCTTTGCCCCATTTCAGTGTTAGAAAGCCCTGGGCAATTATCCTCTGTCATCCTACAGATAATCTCTATTGAGAAGAATGTTTGTTCTAATGATGAATAGATATGGCTCCTGTATTTATTTGCTTAGTTTCTCCAACATCTACAAAGAGGTATTCCACCTCAATATTAACATTATTTTGTCTTCCTGATAACATTGTAGCCTACTTGATTTTTTTTAAAGACTTGGTTATATATTTTTTATACACATTCATTAATAATGAAAAATTCTAAAAAGATATATTCATGCCAAATAATTCTTCCTAAGGGAATTGAGCTTTCTTTGTGTTCTGTTCGCCAGAGCTGATTTTTGCATGAATTAAAAAGGTAGGGGGCGCCTGGGTGGCTCAGTGGTTTGGGCTGCTGCCTTCAGCTCGGGTCATGATCTCAGGGTCCTGAGATCGAGCCCCGCATCGGGCTCTCTGCTCCGCAGGAAGCCTGCTTCCCTCTCTCTCTCTCTGCCTGCCTCTCTGCCTACTTGTGATCTCTGTCTGTCAAATAAATAAATAAAATCTTAAAAAAAAAAAAAAAAGTAGGAGTGCCTGGGTGGCTCAGTGGGTTAAGTCTCTGCCTTCAGCTCAGGTCATGGTCTCAGGGTCGTGGGATCGAGCCCCTCATTCGGCTCTCTGCTCAGTGGAGAGTCTGCTTCCCCTCCCTCTGCCTGCCTCTCTACCTCCTTGTGATCTCTGTCTGTCAAATGAATAAATAAAATCTTAGAAAAAAAAAGGTAGCCACTGACTATAACTGATTGGTTGAGGGACAGAGATCTAACACAGCAGCCCCTTTGTCCTCTGCGTTTATCTGTCAAATTGCCTAAAGAACTTAACGTTAGGATCATTCTTGAATAGCTTTCTTAAGAACCCAAGAGTCTGAATTTACATAGGAGAAGAAACATTGCCTGGTTAATAACAGAGCCAGGTGAATTTATATGGTTACCCCCCAATATCTCACTTAGTAGAAACAAGACTCAGGACAAGAATTGAAAGGAAATTGGTAGAGGAAGTGTGGGAACAGAGGTTCCTGCCCAGGCCCAGTCTTGGATGCCCACAGAATGGCTCAAGGATGCTGGGTCTTACTCGTCCCTACTGCCTAGCACAGGGTCTGCTGCTGAATGAATGAATAAAGGAATGAATGTGTGGGTGTCAAGGTGAGAGGGTGTTTAATAAGTGTTGATGGTGGAGGCAGCCTCATAAAAATTAGAGTAGATGGATGGGGGGTGGTGTGGATGTATAGGGAATAACTGTTTAATTTTTTTAAGGTTGACTCTCAAGACCGGATTTGTTTGGGAAACAGTGCCCCTTAGCAGTGGCCTCTCCAGGGATCTGCTGAGTGTGGAAATGGCTGGTTCCTCTTTCATGGCTTTTCTTTCTGTACACTAACCCACAGAGTCATCCATATTTTCCTGGGGCCACTACACAGAACACCACCAATTAACTTAGTCCTCTGTCCAGTAGACGGTGCTGTTGTTCTCCTTCTTTGCTGGTGGGGCATCAACCTGGGTTCATACCAGATTTTCATAAAAATGTTCTCAGATATTAGGGCGAGGTTTTTTGTTTTTTGTTTGGATTGTTTTGTTTTTCTCCCCAAGCTAGATGGAAAAATATCTTTGCACTTGGCACCTCTCTCATTTTTTCAAGCAACATATGAGGGATGAGGTGGGGAAGACTTACAAGATATTCACATTTTTTCACCACAATCCCAAACCTCTCTAGGGTGGGATCTTGACACCGTTAGTTGAATGAAGCACCTGGGGGGTGATGAGGAGGTAATGGTGGTTAAGTAACTTCCAGTTGTCAACCACCGTCCTGTTTCAGTTGAGGTCCCCAAGTAACACACTTGGTGGGAGGCCTGGGCTGAGCAGGATGGGTCTTCCACCCAGGGAGCCAGAGAGAACACAAGGCCATTGTCAAGGAAGGTGCAGGGGCTGCTGCAGAAGGTTCCAGCAGCAGCTGTCCCCAAATGCCCACTGCTAGGGAGTCCACAGAGCAGCACTGGCTGTGACCTCAAAGGGATGGAGGAAGCTACCACCCTGGCCTGGGGTCAACCTGTGTGTGGTGACAGGGAAAGGAATGTGGACTTTGGCTGAGGGAAGAGAGGAAACATGGGAACCCAGGAGACAAGCCACCTGGGTTTGTTGAAGATTTACCACTAGCCAGGGAGGTCAACGTTTCTTGTCCCTCAACATGTGGAATACGAAGCCCCAGTCTGTGAGCTGCTTTGAGAAGTCTCACTCTCTATTGGGTACCATCACGACAAATAAAATGAGTTCTTTCGTGGGTGAGAGAGCTAACTGTTGGGGCCTTTCCATGGAGAGTGAAAGCACATCAAAGGAAGAAGTCATTTCACAAGCACAGATTTCTCTGGACTTTGATTGTGGTAAAACAAATTTGCAACTAGGAATAACAGAAAACCCTCAAAGGGAGGAATTACTTCGTAAATGTTTTAATTATGGCTGTGAATGATGGAAAGCAGGTTGGACCACAGACAGGAGCATCAGGGTTTGAATCCAGTGTCTTCCAACTTCTAGTTGCAATGGATTTGAGTAAGTCACAAACTCCGAGTTTCTGCTTCATTTCTATAAAATGGGGATAATCATTCCTGTCCCATCTCATTGTATTGCTGTGAGGGTTGCATTTGGAAGACAGCCTTTCAGTTTTAAAGTTCCATAGAGGGCAAAGATTTATATTTGTTAGAGATCAGATTCTTCTCCTCTTATTTCCCAGATGCCTTCCTGGCGCTGCCCAAAATTCAGAAATTTGACACGGAGCAAATACAAAAACAAACAGACAAAACAAACAAACAAACAAAAACCAACCCATGAGCAATCAAAAAATCATACAGTTATTGAGCAAACTTTGTGACGAGATGATTTCACAATGCAGCAAACTGATGGGACATTCCCAGTCCTAGATAGCTGGGGTTCCAAAGCACAGCTAGTTGCATGTTATTGTAAAGACTGCTTTCAGAAATTTCCAACATTTAGCTTTTCCATAACTTAACCCATGGTTTCTTAGCTGATTAGCCCAGATATGAACCAGAAAAGATTGCTCTGTGACCTCAGAAGGTTGAACAAATAATACTCTATCCAGGTTGTAATTACACAAAAGATATAACCAAGACAAATGTGAGACCATTTGTTAATAACCTGATGCTGATATAAACTGTTCATATCAAATTGGTTGCTACAGAAAGTAAAATAAAAATAAAAAGGAATGAAGATATTATATACCTATAATATGAAGTAAAACTCTAAGAAATAGAATGCAACTTTTATAACTGATGGAAATGCTCTAGGAATGGTGGGGAAACGAGTTTTGATAAAGGGTTTTCAGTCCTTCAGAAAAAATCTCCAAAGTGAGCTGCCTTACATCCTTTTTATAATAAGACAGGATATAAAATAATGCAGATAGCCATGAAAATATGTCCAGAATTCTTCCTTGCCCCTGTTTTTAGGCTGTCTCTACTTGACCAAAGGAAATAAAGCTTTAGAATAAGTTGCCGGTCAAAGAAAATAACTTAAGGAAACCAAGTAGTCATTCCATCTAAAAACCAAAGACAAACATTAAAACAAGGTGTTTTTGCTGTTTCTGTGCCTCCCTTGCTCCTCACTGTCCCCTCTGGCCCATAAGAGTACTTTGGAGGCCTTGGTCGTCTTCTCCAAACCTCTTGGTTCTACATGTGCTGGTCTCACTCTGCATAACTGAGATGGCCCCAGGACTGGGAATGCAAAGGAATTCTGACATGAAAACTGTAGGAGCTATTTAAAAACCTCTTAATCACAGAATTTAATTCGACTTCCAAATAAATGCCTAAGATCAGGGGAAGAGCTGATTAAATTTAGATTCAGCAGCTCGGTGAACTATATTATGCAGCCTTTTAAATAAATGGAAAATGTTTATAATATAATGTAAGGGAGAGTTAGTAGAATTCAAAATATGATTGTACCTTATCTGAAACTTATGTTATGTGGAAGGTAAAATGTAGTAAGAAAATACCTGGATTGTGGGGTTGTGTGCTTGCTGAAAACTTAACTAATTTTAAGACTATTTTGGAATTGCAAGTAAAAACACTACTGTTGCTTTTTTCAATTTAAAAAATAGTTGTTCAGACTGCCATCTTGATCTCCATAAAAAAGAGGAAAAATCCAGGACCTCTTCAGTGTTTAATTTAGGGCAGGTTTCTGATGTTCTAGTACATTCTGGAAGATCTTACATTCAAACTGTTTAATATTTTGCTCTGGGTGACATCCTCAGTTCTACTGCTGTCCTCCCAAGTGCAATGTTGCCTGAATTTAACAACTGTTTAATCTACTTCTCTATTTCTGCATATTTCTAACTTTTAAGAGGTACTTATGTAATAATTAGTTTAGTAATGTGCACCATGACATCTTTCCATTTCACTTAAATTTGATTTTTAAAAATTAATTTGGCATTTCTAAAACACATGATAGAAGGTGCTGACCCTATAAAAAAAGAGAAACCAGAGCAATGATGAAGGAAACTTTGATAAACAAAGTTGATCTCACGTTCCTGAAAATCTTTCAGTTTCAGATCAAGTCAACCTGTAGTGAGAACCTATGTAGCACAATAGGCACCACACCAGAACCCATGTAAGGACTTCCTGCTCAGCTCTCCCCAGATTCTATGTCATAGGATTATTATTTTTTAAATTATTTATTTGACAGAGATCACAAGTAGGCAGGGAGGCAGGCAGAGAGAGTAGGGGAAGCAGGCTCCCTGCTGAGCAGAGAGCCCCAGGCGGGGACTGGAGCCCAGGACCCTGAGATCATGACCTGAGCCAAAGGCAGAGGCTTTGACCCACTGAGCCACCCAGGTGCCCCTATGTTATAGGATTATTATCTCTATTCTACAAGTGGGCATCTTGAGGCTCAGAGAAGTTCAGCTATTTGCAACCATCACAGAGCTGGTGAGAGGCTAGATTTGAACTTTGATCTTCTCCATTTCAGATCCAGGGCTCTTTCCATTATAACTTACTCTAATACATTGCATTTGATAAATTCATCTTTTTTATATAAATGGATTTTTTTGTTTATTCTTTTAAATTCAAGTAATATCCTTCAAAATAATCATATCTCAAAATAAATATGAAGATCAATATGAGAAAGGCAAAATATTAAGAGATCAAAGGTAGAAAAAAATAGAAGATAGTACTAGAAAATGAGGTAGCTAAAGTGGTAATATAACAAAGGATTCTAACAAAACTATTTGATTCTAAAATCAATATGTTAAAGTGAGAGCAATATCGTGCACCACGTGGGTTGTAGATTGGTTTCTACCAACCAAGGTTAAGTCCAGGCATATCTCTTAATTCCAGTTATTGAAGGACTCTAGGCTGACAGATTTAAAACAAGTATCCTCTGTCTAATTAGGGAAAGTGGCACTGCCCAGGGGGTGAGATAAGTGCCTTTTCTGTCTCTCTCTCTCTTTTAAGTTTTTATTTGAATTCCAATTACTTAACATATAGTGTAATATTAGTTTCAGGTGTACAATAGTGATTCAACGCTTCCATACAATTCCTGGTGCTCATCACAACGGCACTTCTTAATCCCCATCACCTATTTCACCTAACACCCCTCCCTACCTCCCCTCTGGTAACCATCAGTTTGTTCTCTATAGTTAAGAATCTGTTTCCTGATTTGCCACTCTTTGGTCATTTGTTTTTTTTTGTTTGTTTAATGTTTAATGTGGGCTTGAACTCATGACCCTGAGATCAAGAACCAAGCTGAGATTAAGAGTCAGATGCTTAATTGACTAAGCCATCTATGTACTTCTTCTTTGTATTGTTTCTTAAATTCCTTGTGTGAGTGAAATTGTGTGGTATTTATCTTTCTCTGACTGACTTATTTCACTTAGCATAATACTCCCTAGAGCTCCATCTGCCTTTGCAAATGGCAACATTTCATTCTTTATTATGGCTGAATAATATTCCATTGTGTATATATACTGCATCTTCTTTAACTATTCACCAGTGGATGGACACTTGGGAGTGCCTTATCTCTTGATGGTGGCCTCTTGGAGCCATGGAGTCTGAGCTCTTAGTTCAGAGTGGCCTAGCTCTCTGGATAGTCAGGAGGACAGGAGGAGTATTCAAGGATCCAAACCAATCTAACAAAAACAGGAACTCAAGTATCAGTAGGATTTATTTTTTTTAAGAAATGAAGTTCATATTGGTGGGGAAGAAAAAAAAAAAAAACAGAAAAACAAAATACCTCCGAGGACCAGTAGCGATAATACCTGGGTTTACTGTGGGCCTTCCACTAAGTGGTCAAGTGAGTTCAGGCAAATTACATTGCCGTTTTGGGCTTCCATTTTTCCTATGTAAAATAAAGAAACTAAATTGCATGATCTACTGTCTCTTCCAACGACAATCTCTCTCTTTAAGATATTTTGCCAGGAATGCCCAATTTGGCAGAAGATCCAAAGATTTCAGAACTGGAAGAAATCTAACACTTTTACTTATTGGGACCTTTCAAGGCTGTGAGGAAAAGAAAAGTACCTCTCTCCGTAATACTGATCAGCAAATTTTCTTCCTCCATGATGAAACTGGTTTGGCTGGATCACCAGTAATATTTTTGACAGAACTGAAAATTTTATGAACTCTTCCCCAAGATGGGCTCAAGAAATAGAACAAAATACCATGGAACTCAAGAACTATAAAAAGACAACTGGTAAAAACGGACCTACTATAGTCAAGATGAAGTCAAGCAGAAGTCCTTGGAAGAAGATAAACAGCACTGAGCGGAAACCAGAGAAAGAGTCATTTATATATTCAACAAACTGTATACTTATCAAATTCAAGACTTCATGCTGGTTATCTCTTAGCAGAGATGATATTTGATTATAAATACTGTCTTAAAGGGCTTTTAAGTTCAGAGGTGACATAAAAATATACACAAGTAATGATAATACAGAGTAGAAAACATTATTTCATTAGAATAGAAATAGAGGTAAAAGTGCTACCATAATCACAAGGATGATCAAAAACGTCTGGAAGTGGCATTTGAACCAAAAGTGCAAGAGCTTACTGAAAGAAAGCCAAGTGATGGAGGTGAAAGACAGCCCTAACTGTAAGTTGTAGTAAACATACTAATTCTGGACCACTTCTACAGTGTAGGATCCAATCCAGAGCAAAATCAGAATTTCGGGACCCTTTGATCTTCCCAAGCATCTCACATCTAGCCTTCCAGCCTTAAGTCTTTAAGTGTACTATGGGGGGAAGCAGAGCTTCAGTTTTGAGATCATCTGACTATTTTGGTCTTGCAGACATATCATGGTTTTCTGAAAGAAAGTGAAATAATGTTTGCAATGATATATTGAAGTGATTTGAAGAAAGACTTTACTTTTTTCAGTTGTCTAAAGATGGAGCCTGAGGCAGGGTGATATAGTAAGAGCCCAAGACTTGAGGTCAAGTTCAAGTTCCAGACCTCACTCGTGTTAAGACCTGAGTACATCATTTACTACTTTGAGCCTTAGCTTTCTTCATCTATAAAATGGGGTTTCATAGAAACTGCTCTGTCCCCCTAACTAGAATCTTATGAGAATCAAATTAAATGAGTTCACATTTAAGTTAGTACCTTCCTCCTCCTTAGCAGCAGGAATGTGTCTTGTGCATCTTAATTTCTTTAACCCCTAGCCCATAATAGTACATATACCTGACACTTGATTAAGTATGCTGCACTGTGTTGCCCTTTAAATAAGGCACACTGGGCACTTGCTATGCCCTTGTTTATGAATGTGGATTTGACCGCCCCAGTGGCTTATTTATCCCTTTGGTCTATCATAACTAATTGAGGTGGGCTTCTCTGATGAAGTACAGTGTAGTCTTCCTCAGCTGTAACCACTGATGTTTCTATTATGTCATGCCATTTTCCTGCGGTCACCATTCATCAACACACACACAATGTCATTTGTCATATAAAAGGATTTGCTATTCAAGAGTCTGGGGTCTGTTCTGTGTTAGCTAACAACTATCCACCATGGGACTTCTTAGAACACTGCGCAGCAGGAAGTCATGTTGTAAATGATTTGTTTTATTTCAGTCATGTCATCCTGTGTAGCTCTGCATTGTTTTATCTGGGCTATGGAAATAGTTTTGAGTGTGAGTGGTCAGAATCAAGCAGTGTTCTCTCACTTCATCAAATCTGGCACATTTTCGCTCTGGACAAATCCAATGGACATTTTGCAGACCTGCTAATCTCAGGAAGACTGAAGTTTTTAGAAGGCTGTTCTTCACATTGAGGGGTAAGTAGCAAGGGG
The DNA here is from genome assembly GCF_011764305.1 of Mustela putorius furo. NCBI lineage: Eukaryota > Metazoa > Chordata > Mammalia > Carnivora > Mustelidae > Mustela > Mustela putorius. The sequence goes on from NW_025421998.1 coordinate 39,099,955, forward strand.
AGGAAGTGTTTGCTACTGTTTGGGTTGTGTTTTCTTAGCTTGGCAAAGAATTATAACTTAATGGGATTGATTAATGACTCACACACAGGAGACACAGTCCAGTAGTTTGGCTGAATAAGGCTGAGTGCCTATTTTGCTTTTCACTCTCCCATGATCTTTAACAATTGTAAAGTATCTACTTCCCCAGTTTACCCTTGGGAGTAGATTATACCAAAAAGAAATGTGCTTCGAGTAGAACTTAATGTGCTTTTTCTGAAACTCTCTGGGGACTATCACCCTCAAGAGAATGCTATGTCTGATTTACAGAGATAGTGGGGTTGAGATTTAAATTCTCTTGAAATGGTTTTCTGAGTTGTATCATTTGATTTTATAAGATGTGCTTCTAGAACATTTCATTAGGGAAGGTTAAACAGTCAGAATGATTTGGTGGAGAAGTCAGCACCTTAGCAAGAAGATAAGACCCAGAGTATGAGAGCCAAGAGGTTTGGCACCACTCATTCAACCTGGGCATACTCTATCATGGTGGTTAGGTGTGTTCCTGCTGACTGTTTCAAAGCCCTTCCTAGCTAAGGAGCAAGTCCTTTAGAGAAGGAACTAGATCTTCATATTTTGGTTCCTTTTGTTAATTTATACATTGATGCAGTGAACAATTGAGTGTGTACTAGGCAATAGGGTAGCAATGTGAGCCACACTCAAGCTGCTACCTTCATGGAGCTTGCTTTCTAATGCTGGAGAAAGCAATAATCCAGGAATAATCAAATAAATATATTCAATATATTATCAAGTTGCTATGAATGCTATGAAAAAAATGAAGCAGATTAAAGGCATAGTACCAAGGAACACTGTTTTAGATCAAAGAGCCAGGAAAGGTTATTAAGAGGAACTGACATTTGAGCGGGGGCCTAAATAGAGAGAGGAAGTGAGCCATGCTCATGGGTATCTAGGGAAAGGACTTTCCAGATGGACAGTCAGTATAAGTATGAAGCCAGTATGGGCTTGTGGTTAAGAAACAAAGTCTCTGGAGTTCGGTTGGCTATGTTCAAATCCTCTCTGCTACTTATATCTCTGCATGAAACAACCTTGATGATAATAGTTAATGTTCAGTAAGTACTTACCATGAGTCAGTTATAACACTAAACCTTTTATATAGGCTCTCTTGTGGAATGCTCACACCAACCCTATAAAATCAGTACTACCATAAGTCCCATACTACCAACAAAAGAATGAAGCATAAAGAGGTTAGGGAATAGTGGAACCAGGATTCCATCACTGCAGTTCAGCTGGAGAGCTAGTAGTTTTTAACACAAAATAAAATGTGGGATGAGCATAGCCAAATGTGGGAAAATTGAGACATTTGCTATGGTAACTTCTCTCTCTTCTGCCAGTGACCTCTTTTCCTCCAACGCTGCCTAGGGCTTTCTGAGGCGGTTTGGCGGGGGTGGGGGGGCATACCCATATGCATAACCACCTCTTTTTCTGGGCTTTTCCCCACAGAAATCATTCCTGGCTCCCAACCCTTGGGGAACAGCCATTTTGGTCTAAGTGAACTGTCAAACGAAGCTTAGCAAAAGTGCCAGTGGGAATTGTGATACAGTAGAAGTAGCAAGACATGATCAGTGATGGCTCTGCAAATTACTAGCTGTGTGACCTAGGTCAAGCCATAGGATGTCTGAGCCTCAGTCTCCTCCTACATAAAATGAATTGATACTATTTCTAATGCCTACTTCATCTAATAGTAAATATTATTTCTCCTGTGCAAATCAAATGAAGTCATGAATGGTAAAGTAAAATATAAAAGAAACTGGAAGCTATATTAAAAACCAGTGTATTGTTATAAAATGCAAATATGGTCTGTGGTATGTGATATGTTAATTCCTTGATTACTAGAATATACTACTGTGACAAACTTCTGGCCCTGTTTTATATGTATGTTCCTAATGTCATACCCTCCCACTCCTTTCAGTTCTCAAATTTCATTTCTCAGAACAATGAAAATGTCACTTGGACTTTCATTAACAATTTATTTTAAAATGTTTATGTTTTAAGAAACTAGATAAATTGGAGCAGTTTGTCCCTTTTGGAGTTGAAGCTATTTGACTTTGTAATTTCAGCCATGCGTATTTATTTTATTATACAGAAAAACTTAGTTAACTAGAATGTTAAGTGGAACAAGGAGTTTTAGATTACTAGTTCTTGGTTAATTAAAAAAGGAAAAATAGGGCATCTGGGTTGCTCAGTGGGTTGAGCCTCTGCGTTTGGCTCAGGTCATGATCTCAGGGTCCTGGGATGGAGCCCCACATCGGGCTCTCTGCTCAGCACGGAGCCTGCTTCTCCCTCTCTCTCTGCCTGCCTCTCTGCCTACTTGTGATTTCTCTGTGTGTGTGTCAAATAAGTAAAATCTTTAAAAAAAAAAAAAAAAGCAAAAAAGCATTAGAAACCTCTTTTTCTTTTTATACTATAGAACATATTTTTGAAATATATCAATTACTCCTCTGACTTAGGAAGTAGAGAACAGGGAAGGTAACTTAATCCTTGTGTGTGTGTGTGCGTGTGTGTGTGTGTGGCAGAGAGAGAGAGAGAGAGAGAGAGAGAGAGAGAGGAAGACTGATTCTGCTATGGAGAACAGAATTGCCATGTTGAACATCTCTGTTCAGTGTTCAACATTGCATATGTAGTCATGAGCAACATAAGAAGTTGAGTTAACGATGAAAGAACCTCAGACATCACCTGGAATAATGAAGACTCATTACAGTTGAAAAGATGTTAGCTACATAGTGGTTAAGGATTCAGACTCAATGCTTCAATGCCAGCTCACTTGGATTGGAATCCTGGCTTCATTACTTGGTAGCTCTATGGCCCTGGACTTATCTGAATCTTTAATGTCCTCATCTGGAAAATGAGAATAGGAATAATAATATCTACTTCATAGAGTTATTCAAGTGAAGGCAGTGTCTGACGCATAGCCAGTACCCTATAAAGGTTAGAATGATTGCTACATTTGTGGTGATGAACACTTTCTATGTCTTTAACATATTAATCCATAACAACTCTGTGAAGCAGGCACTATTACTATATTTATTTTACAGATGAGAAAATTGAGTAAGAGACAGTAAGTGACTTGCCTGAAGCCACTTAGCTAGTACCAGTGTGGCCAAGTAGCTATTCCACAGCTGCCTGGCTTGAAGTCCATGTTCCTAACCACCAACCTAAGCTACTTCGGTCATTTTATTTCTGATTTCAATCCTTCTTATCAGTAACTTATTTTTCATTATGTACTTTTGTTCTCAGGGTTAGAATAAACAATAAGTATTTATAGAATGGGAAGGTATTGAACAATCGAAATTGAGATCTGAATGCTTGAATCCATTTAATTGAGGTTTTTGAGTATTATTTGTTAGTGAACATGGTCAGTTAGATAAGTCACATATTGGGAGTGGCCTTGAATAAATTATTTTAAAATTAATAATTTTTTTGCATGAAACCTACTAAAGTCATCACAAGACTCACCTAGAGGGATTTTTTTTTCTGTTTGGCTTTGGAATGCTTGGAATTTATTTGTTGTTGTTAATATTCTAACACAGAATGTATTCTCTCAGAGGTTCAGGGTAAACTTTCAATGGTGCCTAACACAGTCCATACCCACCTGGGTGCATACTGACATTACTTGATGTGAGTGATGGATAACTGACAGATGTAGCCTGTGAAGATGGGAGGATGGGGTAGAGAAAGTTATGCATGATCAAGTCTGTCTTTTCCAGTAATAGTAATGGGTCATGGCTGCATTTTAAAGGGAAAGGGAAAATTACTTTTCCAACTCAAAAGTATAAAACTATGACTCATGCTGGAATTGGTCCAGAATGTTGGTCAAAGTATCCAGATTGACAACTAAAGCTGAAAGATCTTGGGAAGACATTGTAGAGAGCTGAAATGCAGGGACAGACATATGGGAAGTTTAGGTTCATTGGAAAAACGTGAACTGGTTAGAGAAAAAAAAAATAAGGAAAGCAGAATGTATAACATTTTAAAAATCAAACAAATGCCTTTAAAACGAATTTCCTGATCGCTTTTGATAATCCTAGGAACTCCAAACTCCCTACCCAGCAAATTAATGGGATATCCAAAGAAAACCAATCCCTCCTTATAAACAAAGTGGAAATTTCCTTCTTTTCCAAAAGGGCCCCAGTCCCAGCCATAGAGGAAGCATGGAGACGAAAACACATCTCTGCCTGAAATGACCTCCTATTTTAAGAAAAAACAACAGCCTCAAGAGAAGGAAAGGAAAAACAAAGTTCCACCCAGAAGGAAATTGTATGTAAACAACCCAAAGGGAGACCAAGACGAGAGGGTTGGAATACTGAAATAAGCATCAAGCAAATGGCCTCTGATGTTGTCATTAGCCTCTGACAATGTCAGAATTTGAGCTTTGAGACAACTGCTTTGTGATTGACAAAAAGAGGTTGGGGTGGGGGAGGATCTGGACAAAAGCAAGCTGATTTATAAGTCCCCTCTGCAGCCGTGGAAACTTTGATCTTTGAAGTTTGCCTATTTTTTCAGGACTCTGCTAGCATGTAACCCAGGGGAGATCAGCAACCACAAAACGTTGGCTATAATTTTCTGCAATTTGTCACATGCCCTCTTCAAGCCCTGGTGAGATGGTTTTCTTTTATTTTTAAGCCATGGATGATAGTAAAGTAGTTCAGGCAAGATAAGAGCAAACTGGAATCTTCCCAATTCTTCTAAACCTGGGGCTACATTGTCCTACAGGTGTATTTTAATTTACTTTTACTGCATGTGTATTTGGTTTGGCTCACATGGTATTAATTTTCCCCTCTTTTTGGATCCAACATTTAAAAATAAAGATAGTCCAAGTCAAAATTGGATTTCTATTTACTCTTGAAAAATCTGGTGGCACTGGTCCCAAAGTCCTGTGGGGTAAAGTCTGAATCTGAGTCCTTGCTGTCCTGTTCAGATGGGGCAAGCACTTGACATTCTGCTAGTCCACAGCCTGCCAGCATCACTCAACCTGTCAACTGTTTCCCCACCCATGGGAATTTCTTCAGTTGATCCATGTACATCTGATCCGTACACATCTTTAGGAATATTGCCTGCTTAATCCAGATTGCAACAGCCTGCTGAGAAGGATTCTAAGGCTGTGTCTGGATTTGGCATAGAAGTGATGGTTAGTTGATAACGTCCCATTTGGGCACAGAGGGAGTGGGTGGTAGCAGAGATGCCAAATATTTGTCCTCTCTGATTAGTTTTATCTCTGGTTTAAGCCTGCATCTTGCCTTTAAGTAACATCCACTGCTTCTTAGTGTACTTTCTCTATAAACATTCTCGAAACCCAGTACATTCTTTTCATCTCCAAACCTCTATACACACCTTCTATATAGAATCTCATTGAGTCTAGAAATCTGATTACACCCAACTTCTTTTCATGGACCCTCAACCACCCTGCGAGCAGCTCCTGGTGTAGTTTAAATAAGTGAAAGGGAAGGTACCGAGAAGCTGTAGCACTTGTTTTAAGATGACAGGTGAAGGGCAACCCCTGTCGGGACCCCTCTCACTCTTGAGAACTTTTTCTGCATCTTCACTTAATAAACTTCTATTGCTTTACTCACACACGCACACGCACACACACACACAATGACAGGTGAAGCAGCTGCCACTACTGTGCCCCCAATTATCTATCTATCTATCTATCTATCTATCATCACATATCTATCTTCTCTACCAACCTATGTATCTATCCATTTAGACTCCTAGCTGTCTGCCATAGGAATCAGACCTGCAGGTATTTTCTCTTCTTCTCCAAGTGGCTTTTTACATCTTCACCATGGTTCTCTGCCTACTATCTATTGGCCAGCCCCTATAATTAATGGAGGCCAGTATATAACTAATCCTTTCACACAAAGTGGCCTGCCAGAAGTCCAGGGGTGGGAATCTTGATGAGCTGCTTTTCAAAGGTCTCCAACCCTTAAATGAAACCTCTTTGGTGCTTTTATGAATTCTGTTGTTGGAGTTACAAGGACCCTTAAGAAAAATGCCTGAAATCAGCTGGTCCTGCCATCACTGAAACCCAAAGGGAGGAGCTCCACAGGCGAGGAACTGCTCCCTAGATGTCTTGAAGTTGCCTGTATTTCAAAAGAATTCAGCTTACCACCACTGTGGCTTTTAGCCTCTCTAATAAAGCAGTTTTTAAAAAGCTAAAAACGTAATCTGCCTTTTAAATCTGCTCTTCCTGCTGAGTCTAAATGGGGTTGCAGCAAAATGCCTGGCCAGCATTAGAGTTCTCTGAAGTCAATCAGCTGAAATGGGGTTGCTTGGGGGTTTGAAATATATTTGAAAACACTCCAGGGGTGGCACAAAATAACTGAACAAAGGCAAATGACATGAAAGGAAGAAGCAGGTGGAGGTTTATAAAGCTAAAGAATCACTTGTATATTTTGGAAACATCAGAAATTGAGATAGGGTTGCTGACCTAAGAAGTTCATCTATCTGATCATAAACATGTTTTTCATTTGGCATTAGGAAAAGATTGTGCTAATGAATAGGGCTTCAAATACACAGACTGGAATAGGAAAGGCTGTATAAAATCCTTGAAGAAATACTCTTACCCATAGAGGTGCTGAGGCTAAAATATGTCATCGGCAAGAATGGGCATTACTATAATGTTTTCTCAGCAGATTTGAGGAAGACAACATTGTAAATTTTCTTTATCTTATTGAAATGATGGAATTATTCTCTGAGAATTGACTTTTTCTTCTTCTTCTTCTTCTTCTTCTTCTTCTTCTTTTTGTTTTTAAGCAGGCTCCATGCCCAGTGTGGAGACCAGTGTGGGGCTTGAACTCATGACCCTGAGATTAAGACCTGAGCTGAGATCAATAGGCAGACACTTAAGCAACTGAGCCACCCAGGAATCCCAAGAATTGAATTCTGGTTAGACAAACTCTAGTTTGCTCTTATAGTGCATGGGGAAAAACATTTCACATAGCAAAATCCTACCGTGAATAAACTGAAAAATTTTTAATGTAGGCAGGATTAAGATTGTGACATGTAACACATTATTCTCTCAATAATTCCTGAAAGATAATGCATCTATAGATCAAAGTCACTTAGAATTAAGGTGACCTGTGGGGAAATAAATGTAAATTGCTGATTACCCAACAAAAATGATACTTTTCAAATAAGGCAGATTTGGATGCCACCCAAGAGATACGGCTCTAAGACCTTGAGAAAAAAAACAAGACCAGTTTTCTGGTAAACTTGCTGGTCGAATGACATGACCTGTCTTAAAATTTTACTTGGTCAAAGTGATTTCTAAACATGAGAGGGAGGATAATTAAGCAGTGTAAAACGTACTGTAAACATAATAAATCTCTATGCAAGACGGTCTTCGACATTCCCTTTTTTATATTTTCACTCTGTATGGAATTTAGAGAGAGTGGACAAAGTTGCCAGAAGTTTCTGTTCTCTTTGTTGGACAATAGTAAGGAGGTATGAACTTGAAAATGTAGCTTTTGCCAGCACACAATTGCTTGTTACCCTTTGAAGGCCAACGTGTGTGCTGAAAGAAATACCTCAGAACACTTGAGAAGGTGGGTGCATATGAGTAAATTGTGAGGGATTAAAGCATTGGTTTGGATGAGAATGGAAAAATTCAGTTGCTTAGCCAAGGCAGTTCCAAATGACTTTGATCTAGATATCTCAGGAGAATGAACTTGTGCCATTCCAGCATTTTCTGGTTTTGGCTAGGCAATGCGTATTGTAAAGAAATAAATACAAAATAACCCAAAGTTTTTAATGGGTTTTTAGAACTTCCACTTCTGGCTGCAAATAGGAGACAAAAGGCAAATAGATATTGTTTTAAAAATGCTAAGCCAGGCTTTTTCTGACCTCAAGAAAACATTGGGGTTTGATTAGGTTCAGATTTGGGGCAAGTTTCAGGGTAGTGTTTGTTCTAGCAACTTCCTCCCCATCTCTGTGGAAAGTGTTGGTCTGCTGTGGTTCTGGAAGCCATGCTGTAAAGGCTCTAGGCTAAGGCATCATGAGACAGACTTTAATCTGTCATTTGTGCCTCTGCCCACACTTTCTTCAGTGTGTTCCTTGGACTTGGGCCTCCCCCGATTGCAGGAGCCTTTCCATGACTAAGCAGAGCCCAGGCTTCTTCTTGTCTCAACTCTCTACGGAACAGCCACTATGTTTACCTTCCATTTCCAAGCATCTCTTGTGGGGATCAGCCTTTGTCTCCTTCAGATGAGCATCCATTTCTGCCTTCAGCCAAACTTCATTCCACTGCTCAAGCTGCACCTTGGATTTGGGGGTTTTTCTTATGATCAGTTAGTTAGTTCTTTCTGGCTGTATCATTCATTCAGCTCAAATCCACTGTATATTTTCTAGAAGGAAAAATGGTGATGTCTTCTGTAAAATAAGAGGAGGACAGGGAAGTAATTAATATTTTGTGGGAATCTAATATGCTGTAGACACTGTCCTAGAAGCTTTATCCAGGATCTCATTTAAACTTGACATCAATCAAATAGGATATAAAAGATTAATCAGAGGAGATAATTCATATAAGACACTTAGCACAAGGCATATAGTAAGAACTCAATAAGGGTGGGTCATTATCATTATTTCTTCAATTCCTTCCTAGGAAGGAAGGGGCTCTTGTTTGTGTTTTCCAGAATTTCTTACCATGCCTTGCTATTTATACAGGTTGATAATATTTGTTGAATGTCTGAACGAATGGATTTTGCAGGAGTATCGTACTACTGTTGCTGATTTTCTTTTTGGTCAACAAGATATTTGACAGGTTAATTTATGTCCCTTTATACAAAACCATAGTTTTGAAGAAAAATCTTACATCAAAATGGTCCAAATAAGGCAAAGGTTTTCCCTTTACTTCATCTTTGTTTCTTTTTCTTCATCTTAGTTATTAGCCCTGAATTCTAATCAGCTATATACTTCTTGCTTGGATGAAATATAAATACACTACTTAGATGTCACTATTTGATAAGCCCAAACAGAGAAGGCAATGTTTTCAGACAGACAGACTAGGTTGAAATCAAGCCATGGGAACAGGAAAGTTAAGAGTGTGGGAAAATAGACGATTGCCTGAAAAGTTATAATTGAGAAAACCAATATAGGCAAATATTGCAGGAACTGCAAGGATTTGGAATGCAATTCCTCACCATAAATAGGGCAACATGGATTAATGGAAAAGCACTTCCTCTCTTTGGACCTCCTTCAGTGTTCTCATCTGTGAAATGAAAAAAAGTCACATAGGTGAATTCTAGACCCTTCTAGCTCTAACGTGAGATTTTATTTAATGCTAACTTACTTCAGTTATAGGTGCATGTAGAATATTTGAGAAATAAGAAATACAAAGGCCTAAATCTATATATTGCTATAAAAATGTGACTGACCAAATCCACTGGATAACTTGTCAATCACGAATGTCAAAAATAAATGTAACTTATTATTTAGCCTCCTAGAATGTTAGAATGGAAGACTCTCAGAGACCATGGAGTGACCTTCTTTGTCATGGATGATGAAAGTTTCAAAGAACAGACCCAAGGTCACTTGGCTTCAGTTGAGATCTCTGAACTCCCAAGAAGCTACTCTTCATATGACATCGATGTTACTGAATTGATTGCTTGATTGATTAGACTGACTGTTCCATGAAACCCAGAGAATCTTTTGAGCAAAGCAGAAAGATACAAGTAAGGAAGGATATTAAAAGTCAGAGACAGAAAAAAAAAAGTCTGAGAAATGTAAGTTCTGCTTAGTACCACTTCATCTTACGAAGATCTGGCTCATTTGTCACCTACAATCAAGGAGAAAAACTTAGTTTGTGTTTTTTTGTTTTTTGAGGTTTTTTTGCTTCTTTTTCCCCCAAATCTACTCCAGGAATGTCTGGTGGTTACATCTTAATCTATATTCTTACTTTACCTATAGTCTCACTTTGTAAAACTGATTATAAAATTCCATTTGTCCCAATAAGTTAAATATTAAATATAGAAGTTTTAAAAAACTAGCATTATACTAGTTCTGAACTTATCCCCAAGAGAAGCAATGCTAAGGATCAGAACTTTTTAATCCTTAATTTATTTTTGTGCTAGAAAAACTAACATAGTTTTATGTACTGACATTTAAAGTTTGAATGGTACATTAGTGTAATTTTCAAGATTTCAACATGAACATCTATTTTATATATTTTTTAAAAGATTGCAAAATTACTTCTCTTTTTGGGAATGATAAATTCTTATTGCAGCATGGAGTTTCTGTTAAAAAATCTTTTGTAGAATTCATATGCTAAATATCAAACTAAGTAAGTGTCAAATTTTGTAGAAATAAAAAGAAATTAGTGCTTTCAATTTTATTAGCATATAGAGAATCACATGGCACACATTTGAATACTAAAACATTTACAGAGGTGTTAAAGTAAGAGACATTTATCAAACCTCTAGAATAGATTCCTATAAGGCTCGGTGCTTGGGAGATACCCCCTCCCCCTTAGAAGTTTATAATTTAGTAGGTTAGGGGTCAACAGCGTTTTCTGTAAAGGAGCAAATGGTAAATATTTCCACTCTGTTGGCCACATAATCTCTGTTGTAACTTTTAAACCTTGCTATTGTAGAATGAAGGCAGCCATAGACATACATAAAAGAGTAAGAGTGACCATGTTCTAATACAACCTTATGAATGGACACTAGCATTTGAATTTCATGTAATTTTTATGTGTTATAAGATGTTATCTTTGTTTTGACTTTTTTCCCAACTATTTAAAAATGTTAAGCTTGTGGGCCACACAAAAGCAGGCAGGGGGCTGAATCTGGCCTGTGGGCCACAGTTTATGGACCCCTGTAGTAGATATGTATGTAAATTAACAGAACACATGGACCAGCACGCTATGATGGAGGAGACAGATGCTATGGGTGTATAAAACAGGAGCGATTCATTAGGAAAGGCTGTATTGCTAAAATCATTACAGAAAGAAGCTTTGTATTTTCATATATTTTTGAAATAAGATTTACATAACATAAAATTAACTAATTAAAAATTAACAATTGGGGTACCTGGATGGCTCAGTGGGTTAAAGCCTCTGCCTTCTGCTCAGGTCTTGATCCCAGGGCCCTGGGATGGAGCCTCACATCGGGCTCTCTGCTCGGCGGGGAGCCTGCTTCCCTCTCTCTCTCTCTGCCTTCCTCTCTGCCTACTTGTGATTGCTGTCTGTCAAATAAATAAATAAAATCTTTTTTAAAAAATTAACAATTGAGTGGTATTTAGATTATACACAGGGTTGCTCTGCTACCATCTTAATCTACTTCCAAAACATTTTCACAACCCCATACCCATAAACATCTGCTCCCCATTCCCCTCTCCTCCCAGCCTTGGCAACCACCCATCTCTTTTCTGTCTCTGTTATGAATTTACCTATTCTGGGAATTTCATATACATGGAATCATACACTACGTGATCTTTTGTGTCTGGCCTCTTTCACTTTAGCATGTTTTCTAGGTTCAACCAAGTATAGTACATACTACTGCTACTACTGTAGTACATTGTAGTACATACCATATTTTAATTCTTTTTTATGACCAAATTATACTCCATTACATATATATACCACGATTTGTTTATCTAACCATCATCTGATGGCTATTTGGGCTGTTTCCATCTTTTGGTTATTGAGAATAGTATTGCTATCAACATGTATGTACATGCATTTATATGAGTATTTGTTTCCTATTCTTTTTTTAAAAAATATTTTATTTATTTATTAGAGAGAGAGCACGAGCAGGGGAGAGGGAGAAGCAGGCTCCCTACCGAGCAGGGAGCTTGATGCGGGTCTTGATCCCAGGACCCTGGGATCATGACCTGAGCTGAAGGCAGACACTTAACCGACTGAGCCACCCAGGTGCCCCCTGTTTTCAATTCTTTGGGGGGTATGTACCTAGGAGTATAATTGATGGATCCTATGGTAATTCTATGCTTAATTTCATGGGAAATCACCAAATTGTGTTCCACAACAGATGAAACATTTTAAATTCTTACTAGCAAGATACATATCCTCTCCAACACTTGTTATCTTCTGGGAATTGTGTGTGTGTTTGTTTTAATTTTTATAGCCATCCTAGTGGGTATGAAGTGGTATCTCATTGTGGTTTTGATTTACCATTTCTCTAATGACTAATGACATTGAATATTTTTTCATGTGCTTGTAGGCCATTTGTATATCTTCTCTGGAAATATCTATTCAAGTCTTCTGTCCAGTTTGAAATTAGGTTATTTGTCTTTTGCCATTAAATTGTAAGAGTTCATTATATATTTTAGATATTAAGCCCTTATCAGATGTATGGTTTGCAAACATTTTTTCTTAATTTATGGGTTGTCTTTTCACTTTCTTCACAATGTCCTTTGATACCCAAAAGTCTTTAATTGGATGAAGTCCAATTTTTCTCTTTTCTTTTTTTTAAGATTTTATTTATTTGTCGGAGAGAGAGAGCACAAGCAGGGGTAGTGGCAGGCAAAGGGAAAAGCAGCTCCCCCGCCGCCCCCAAACACGGAACCTGATGCAGGACTCGATCCCAGGAACCTGGGATCATGACCTGAGCCAAAGGCAGATGCTGAACTGACCAAGCTACCCAGGCATTCCTGAAGTCCAATTTTTCATATCTATCAAACTTATGAAAGTTTACTACTGTTCAAAACTCCAACTTTTAGAGGTTGTATAGTTAACAAAGAGCAAGAAAACCAAATTACAAAGTTTTATATTTTCATCAGGTTGGGATCTAAGAGAACTTCAATGACATCATGATAGCTAGTATTTATTGAGTACTTCCTATATGCCAGGCTCTATGCTAAGTATTTTAAACACATTATCTTATTTAAGTCTCATGACACCAAACCACGAGACCCAGAGAAGTAAAGTGTCCCATGCAAAGTCACACAGCCATTGCACAGGCAGTGTCAAACCTGCTGTCGGGCTCTACCACTTCACAGCTTTTTCAGATTTTGTCTGAACGTTTAAGTTTAGATGCTCTGTCTTGTGGCATATGTAGTAAGAAAAAGGCTAATGTTGTCATTATGTCTTTGGTTGACATATAGGGTAATAGTGTTGTACCAAAATTATCTTTGGCATTTCAGACACACCAAATGAAAATCAAATCACACCAGATCTGTCGGGTAATTTGATAAGGAAAAGCTCTAATTGTGTCATTCCTTCATTCAAACTACTTCCACAACTAGGCAGTATCTTCTCAACAATAAGCAAACAAAAAACTGTATTAGTGAAATATAACATTTGGCAGTGCTTTTAGATACGTTATTTTGTTGGAAACTGATAAGGAGGTACTGATATTTGAATTTTGCTAAAGAACCAGTGTGGATTTGAACACAGGTTTACACACCTGCCTCCCTCAGCCTAAACTACCCAGTATATTCACAGGCTCCTATGTCTTCAATGAATCATCCTATCTTTTCCTCCTGTATACCCAGTAGTGTTACTCAAGGTTGGACTTTCTCCTGTGGCCTCATAACATTGTTTTCTAAGTCTCCTCTGTGGGTAATTTTCTTTCCCACGTGTCTACTCATTCTTTACTTCCTAACAGTTCAACCTTCAAATCTCTGATCCTCCCTGCAAGAATTCTCTATTCTGAGACTTCATGATGTGCTGTGTCTTTGGACTCCTGCTGCTAACTACATTTGTATGATTAGGTGTGAATTTTCTTCCTTCTACTAGGTCAAAGTCTCCTTACAATCTGAGTCTTATTTTAACCCTATATGAGCCCTTCACATCATCTAGTTCACTGTCTTGGTTTTCATGGTTCTCTAGAAATGAGAAATAGCCTTACCAGCTAGAGCTAGGCCCCGGGATTCAGTTCTCTTTAGTAAAAGGTATCATCAGTGCAGTTTAAGAGAATAATTGTTATAGTGTGTACAGTATACCTTGAAAAAGTTTATTAAAGTCCTCATTCATTCACTCATTAACTCAACATCTACTTGTTGAATATGAATAAAACTGCAAATTCCTGCTTCATGGAGCTTGTGATTGTGTGTGTAAGAGAGAGAGGGACACAACATATATCAGTTAGCAGTAAGTGCTTGAGAAAAAAGAAAGTCAGGAGGAGGGATTTGGGAATGGTGCTGGGAACTGAGGAAAGTCCTTTTGTTAAGAAAGCATTTATCTGATGTGTCTGGCTGGTTCAGTCAGTTAAAAGACTGCTTTGGGCTCAGCTCATGATCTTGGGGGTCCTGGGATGGAGACCCAGTGGGCATTGGGCCCCTGCTCAGCAGGGAATCTGCTTCTCCTTACTCTGCCCTTCCTGTGTTGTGCATGTGCTCTCTTGTTTGCTCAAATAAATATTCAAAAGAGTCTTTTAAAAAAAAGAAAGCATTTATTTATATTTTAATTCCATTTAATTCAATTTTTGTTAAGAAAGCATTTAAGCTGAGATCTAAAGGAAGTGAGGGATTGGACTATGGCTATCTGGGGAAGAACATTTCAGGCAGAGAAATAGTTCAAGGGCTTCAGGCAGAAACCTGGTTGTACTGAAGTGGTGGAAGATGGGGTCAGAAAGATAGGAGAAAGACACACCATGAGGGTCTGTAGGTCATTGTGAGAAGTCTGGAGATTACAATGGGGAAGGGAAACCACTGGGGGTCTTGAACAGAAGGGTGGCATGATTTACCTGATCTTAAAGGATCACATAGACTACTGTGTCTGACCCCTTTATTGACTATATCTCCTCAATGTCAGGGGACATGTTTCACTTATCTTTCTGTCTCTAGTCACTGGTGTAGTCAGACTCCTATTTAGTATCCACTAAGTGCACGCTGGACAAATATTTGCTTGGGCTATTGATTGTTGGAAAGACCGTGAAAAGAACTCAAGAATCGAAAAGTTCCCTGAGTTGCCAAAACTCCAGTGGTACAAGTTACTTCATGGGAGCAATCTAAGGCCTTTTGTATTTATTCAGCAGAGAACAGTTTTGCTTCTCTTCAACATTAATTCCCAAACTAAGGCATTTCTGCAATAGCTGAAAAAGTCATAGCTCCCTATGTCTTTTACAATTATAATGCCACACTAGTTTTGAAGAATTCATTAGTTGTGTGACCTTTGAATGTGAAGTAGTCTCACATTCATTTGTTTATGGAGCCCCTATTTTTTTTTTTTTAAAGATTTTATTTATTTATTTGACAGAGAGAGATCACAAGCAGGTAGAGAGGCAGGCAGAGAGAGAGGAGGAAGCAGGCTCCTTGCTGAGCAGAGAGCCCGATGCGGGCCTCGATCCCAGGACCCTGAGATCATGACCTGAGCCGAAGGCAGCGGCTCAACCCACTGAGCCACCCAGGCGCCCTGGAGCCCCTATTATGTTGAGCAAAGATTCACTGTCCCTGAAGTTGAGACTCTCAGAGTCTGACAAAGAAAGTCACTTGTAAACAAAGATCGAGAACACAAGGCAGTGAGCTGGCTATCATGGAGGTGTGCATGGAGTACTCTTAGAATAAACATCTCATCCTGAGTTGAGCAGGCAGCTGAGAAAGAAGGTAATCGAAGGCAGGGGCACAGGCAAACCCCTGTCATATAGAAGAGCATGGCATGGGCATGGAATTGTAAGGTATTTGGGAGGTGGGGGGAGTACAGAAGTAGATGTGCCATTTTTGTCTGACAGCGTCTCCTCCTTGGGGAAGCCCACATCACCCATGCCATGGGGTCTTCATGGGTTGTTTGTCACTCTGTCTGGCTTACTGGCCAAAAGATTTGACATGTCATCCAGGATGACCATTCACAGTGAGGTAGCCTTCTGGACTCATACAAACTGAGTCAGGTAAAAGATCCCTGTGAAATTCTTTGGGAGAGGGAGAGTATCCCTCCCTTCTTGATCAAGAGTTGTAAGAATGTGGGCTTGGGTGTGACTGTGGCTGGTTTTCTTCCAAAAGGTGAGAATTTGTCTAAGAGTGAGTCTGTAGCACGGAGGGAAGCAAGTTTAAGAAATGGGGATGGATATCTACCTCAATTTATCTACCTATCTGATCTGTATATCCAAAGAGGAGATCAAAAAAGAAAGAGAGAAAGAAGATGATATAATTTGAGCTTCTAGGTTCAGCCATGACTAAACCAACTATGTCCCTAGACTTCCTAGTTTTATGAGTCAATAAAAGTCCCCTTTTTCTTCAAGCTAGCTTGTATTTTACGTCTGGTACTTGTAGCTAAAAGAATATTGACGAAAACCACAGCAGTAGAAGACAAGACTACAGAATTGCCTTCAGTTTTCTAATTTTAAAAAACTTGGGACTTTGGTTGGTGTCTGGTAAAAAGAGTTTATTGTCAGAACACGCCTGTGCTGAGTTAAAAACTTGGACATTGCTCTCACTGAAGGCAGTTCTAGGGCCTGTATTCATTCTTTTTCAGATTTTGGCTCATTTCTGCAGTCCTGTTCATGTCCCTTTCTCTTTTACTTACGCATAATTTTTATTTCCTCCATGTGTACATAGACTTCGATGTATGTCAGGTTGCCCCAGTCTCCACTACCTCAGGCAACTTTGACATAATCTATTTGGCTTCCTCCTATTCTTCATTTAAATTAAAAAAAAAATTGTTAAGTGCCTATTAGGTTCCAGATACTGTTCTATGTGCTAGGGACACAAGGATAAACAGTTGAGACAAGTTCTTACCCTCATGGAACTTACATTTTGGTGGGGGAAAGTTCAATAAATAAACTAAGTCATTAAAAAATAGGAAAGACTGCAAACATTCTGTGATGGGAATAAATAGGAGCTGGATAGGGCATACAGAACTGGGGGAGGAGAATCACTTCAGATGTGGAGATCATTGAAGGGCCTCCCTGCAGAGGTGGCATTTAACATGCCCCCCTCACACCCCCAATAATTTCAAAAATAAGCACTGCAAAGGGTTGGCAGAAGAACATTCCAGGCGGAGGGACTAGCAAGTACAAAAGCCCTGAGGGGGAGAGAGCTCAATGGACTCCAGCTACTAACAGAAGGCGAGTGTGGCTGAAGAGATTGCTGGGAGTCAGGTTTGCAGAGGGATGCAAATTCCAGATCACACAGACCCTTGGAAGCCAGGGAAATGAGTTCCTGAACTACGAAGGAGCTCTAAAAATTTTTAAGCATGTAAATGGTTTGAATTACATTTTATAAAGCTCTATAAATGGTTATTGTGTGGAAAATGGATTACAATGGATCAAGAACAAAACAGGGAGACCTGCTTTGTGGCTATTGCAAAGTTAGGCAAGAATTAAATGTAGCTTGGATCAGGGGGTGGGTAGCAGTGATGAAAAGCAGATAGACCAAATTTATCAACAGAACTGGTAGAGCTTGCTGATAGGTTGGATGCAAGGAAAAGGAGCACTCAAGGCTAACTCCTAAGGGTTGGCCAAGCAAATATTGGATGGAAGTGCCTTTTACGAAGATGGAAAAGAATGAGAAAGGGGCAATTTGAGAAAATGTCTCAACAAATCTGTTTTAGAAATGTTGAGACAAATTATGAGCTGTATAAAGGGGTCTGCATTGGACAAATTGCCTTACCTCTGCTGAGAGATATACCCAACTGACTCAGTTCACCTCTAGAGTCCGGTAGCACAAGGCCCTTTGCTGTCTAGCTAACATCTGATTTCCTTGTATTAAATGCTTCCACCTTCCAATCAGCCGAGGCCATGGAGAGATGTAGGTCCATGGAATTCAATTCAGAGGTCTGGTAAACATACCCATACACAGGGATAATAATGTCTGCCTCTTCTACCTCACAGTGTTATTATGGGGGTTAAACGGGGATTCTGTAGGTAAAAAGCACTTTGTAAATTCTAAAGTGGTTGCAAATGTAATGAGTTTAAAGGACTTTGAAAGCTGTTTAATTTACCAAACCTACATATTTATACCAATTTTACTAAGTCAGTTGAAAAATTATAATAAACTTTTATTTAACCAGACTGGTTGTTGCCAGATGCCCACAAAAATGAAACAAAAATTCACATACTTTTGTGCTTAGTGGAAGGTAATTTAGCACAAAGGCTAAATTGGGTCCATAAAATGCTGAATAACAACTTAAGAAGAATTACTTTGTATTTATTGAGGGGTAAGTCACCTCTAATACTCTTTCCAGCAAGAGCCTGCAGCCTGGTGTTCTGTTGGTACAGGGCTCATTTGTTGCTGGTACTCTTACTTCCTTGCAAAAGTGAGAGCAATTGCTTACAGCAAGAATTGGGGGTTGTTCCACCTCCTGTTCCTCATTTTCAGTTCACTATCCTGGAATTCAGCCTTCCCTTCTGTGGCTTGAATTCCCTTAGGTCTAACCTTCTACCCAGAACTGGCTTCCTGGGCATGTGACCTGTGCCACTGCCCAGAACCCTATGCTAAAAAGTGCCCCACACTTGGTTTGTCTCTCTGCTGTCTCTATTTTGAAATTCTTAGTAATTTTGTCTTTGAACTTGTGTTTCATACATGATGTCTGATGAAACAACAAAGCATGCATTTGAGTAGCTAAGGTATGTGTACCATAGCTCCCTCTTCTCCCAGCTGCCCCATTTGCAGATAGCATGCACAATATCCTCAGGAGCGTGGAATTTAGGTGAAACCACAATGCATGAGAGTTGAGCAACACTGAAAGCAAGTACAAAGGAAGCATGTTGCATCTAGTACTGAATAAAAAGTTATTCAGAGTACTAAAAACAGCCCCCAAAGACCATGCTTTCTGTTCAAACCAGAATTTGTTTTGGGGCACCTAGGTGGTTCAGTTGGTTAAGCATCCAACTCCTGATTTTGACTAAAGTCATGATCTCAGTGTTGTAAGATTTTCTCTCTTATTCTCCCTCTGCCCCTCCCACTCGAGTGCAAGCTCTCTCTAAAATGAACAAACAAATGAACAAACCAACCAACCAAAAAAACCACCATAATTTGTTTCAAATTCAGGAGGAAAGCAATAGTGTTCTAAGACATACAAATACCAGGGAACCCTATCACATTTTCTTTTACTTGTACTATCCCCGTGTATGTCAATCACTCATGCTGAAAATGACCAAAGGAAAGGGAAAGATAAGGCAGCCCATAACTCCTTTTCCTTTCAGTCTTTCTTTACTCATTGGTGTACTGAAGGGTAGAGCATATTGGTAGAAAATATGCATATCAAGAAGTAAAATAAAAATAATTGAGTTAGTTTTGTTCTGCATACCCACTATTCTAACAAGAACAAAATACATATGTTATGTGAGATACATCAACACATAACAATATTTTATAATTATCATGGTCCTTTTTTATTAGAGCATTTTGAAATATATTAAAATTAGTACACTCTCTTAAGAAATCAAAATAATCCCGAGAAACTTCTATAGACACTGTTATATTCTTTGTTCATTGACAATGCAGAAGTTCTAATCACCTTAATGTTTAAATTAATGACATTTAATTCAAATTTTACTGAGCTCTTAGTTTTGTAATGAAATTTACAATCTCACCATGTGGAACACCAATGTCTATAATAGTTATTGAAAGGAAGAGTTCTTCCCTACTTAGATGGAGGAAATCCTACTCAGGAAACACACTTTTACTCTTGCTTTTCCCTACTGCTCCCTTGGAGGAGGAGTGACTTAATCTGATGACTGAGTTTGGAAAGAGAAGCTGGAACATACACAGTCAGCTTCTTCCTCTGCAGGGTGCAGCCACCAGCAGGAGCACAGCTCTGCTCATACAGGTGGGTTTACCACATGATATGGTTTGCCGGTCCAAACACTGGGTGGGCAATTCTTTCTAATTCTGGGGACTAGTCTGGGGCCTTCCTAACAAGGAAGACTTCCTGTCAGTGATAAAACCCATATTCTGATAGCAACCACATCTCTAATCTGATGTTTAAAATAGTATTACATTTTGTTAATTTCTTTAAAATACTGAGGTAATTTCCCTTGAGAATGTACTACAATCTGAATTGAACTCTGTTAATTTAAAATCAAGATAAAATGGGCTCCTATCCATCTTACCCCTTTGTCTTACTTCTTACTTGTTTCAAAACTCAGGATGGGAAAAGGGGGTGCTATTTATTGGGCCCCTGAAATTCCAACAAGGTCAACACCATTATCTTTAGAATTGGTAACAACTTCAGCAAAACTACATGTCAAGATGGTATTGGTTGCTCTCATTTTCATTTTCATTTCCATTTCCATGTTACTGTCATTTCCTTCACTCCAAAGGAGAAAAGTAAAAATGAGTTAAGTGAAGTTCTGAAACATGCCATGGGGAAAACAGAGCATGGCTCGTGACTGGTCTTCCAAGAGGCAGGGTTAACACTTTCCCATCCTAGCCTTTTGATAGAACGGGGAAACGGGAAACAACTGATTCAGTGACATATCTCAGTCTGAGTCTAAGCCAGATTCAACCAGTCTAGATGTGGAGGGAATATTCCTCAGAGAATTTACCCGGAAACTGGGAGGTCCAAGATTAGAACAATCAACCCAACTTAAATTATTACTCTTTGAAGGGCACTTGGGTGACGCAGTTGGTTAAGTGCCCAACACTTGATTTCCGCCCAGATTGTGATCTTTGGGGTAATGGGAAAGGGCTCTGAGTCAGGCTCTGCATGGAGCATGGAGTCTACTTGGGATTCACTTTCTTCTGCTACCTCTGCCCCTCCTGCATGTGCTTTCTCCCTCTAATCTAAATAAGTAAATCTTCAAAAAAAAAAAAAAAGGATTATTCTTCAGTAAAGTCAAGTTTGTCAAGTTATCCTAAGATATTTTTAATGATCATGATAAGTAAACCTCACCCACCTGTCCCTCACAGACATACACAAAAGGCTACAAATGTATTACCTAATACCATTGTTTTTTAAGGATAGTTTTTGTCAGTAAATGTGGAAACAAGAGAATATCTTTCAGAATCATCCTCCATCATCCTACCAAATCAAACTTTCAAATAAAACTGGTTTGGATCATAAAAGCCTTTTAATTTAAAAATTTCACAACCAACTTTTCTTGGCAGAGAAACCTCTGTGAGGACTAATGAGATCCAGATAACTTTGGGGGTGGTCAGCAGGCCTCATTGGATTCTGTGAAGTCCCACCTTGGTTTTCCTCTTTTTAAATGATGTCCAAAATAGATCTATTCATCTATTTTTAAACTTTCTAAAATTAGCAAGAGAAAAACAGAGTAGAAAGCTGGAGCCATAGGCTACTTCATTATCTCAGTTATTAGCCTGACAAAATAAGTGACTTCCCATTAAACAGCGGTGACAGAAAAGGAGGAAGGTTTAGAGGTCAATAGCTCCTGTGGTACGTATCCCTAAATGTAGCATTTCTCTAGGGACTGTTGGAATTAACTGCTGACAAGCTAATTGCTCTTATTCTCTAATTAACCAAGTCTTGCTTCATTAGTAGTTTGTCACAATTGGACAACATTTTCAAGGATCTAAAGATCTACCCAATAATAATTAGTAAACAACTGAAATGAAACCAGCCTCTACTTGTTGACAAGATTAATTGAATAATTATTGTTTCATTGAGAATAAAAAGAACAAGGAAATGTAGCTGGGGAATCTGTGTCAGTCTTTCCTTGGGCAAAATTTCCTCAGAAACACATGCAGCCTGTCTGTTAAGAAGAGCTGCTTAATCTGTTCATCAAAAGAATCCCTACATGGAATGTAATATTGAATTTGTTATGATTTATTGGGTCTTAACTATTTTCAATAATGCATACTTTTTCATATACACACTTAACATCTGTACATATTGTTTAAAACACTAACCATATGGGTAGGTTTTAAACAGGCATCTAACAAATGCTCTACACAAATATAACTTTGCAAAAACTAATTGATTCAGCAAAGCAAATTGTGTGCGGAAACAACTTTTGGCAAATATCTCAGAACAATGTGCTTGGTTTAGATGACTTAATAGCTGTGATTTTTGAAATTGTTCAACTGGTTTTTGAGCACTGAGTGCAAAAGACAAAAATTTACATGAAACTTCGATGGAAATTTTTGTGTGGCATAATTAAGCACTCGTGCAGATTTTGAACTTTGAAAATTGGTCACTGTGGACGGTCTGTGCTTTCGTTGTACTTGAGCCTGTTTTTTTCTTGTCAGAAATGATTTCAACCACACAGCTCAAACTGTCAGTAATAAAAGGATCCTGGCTGTCTCAGACATGATAGTTCCCTCTGGAGACTTGATAGACTGTTGGTAAAAACCCATTTGAAAAGGTCTGGAAATTTGCCGACCCCTCTATCAGTGGGAAATAAGATCTCTTGGATGACTACAGAGATGTCTTATTGTAGGAAGAAGAGGGGAGTCTACCACTCTCCTCCAATATAAGCCCACATTACTGGGCAAGCTCGAAAGCCAAGGGGAAACTGAGCAGGGAATCTAGAATGAGTGTCCTTAGCTACTTCCATGTGACAACCTTATGAAACTCACCTTAGGGGAACTTACTTTGTTCAACCAATTCTACCAAGGTGAACAAATGGTGAAGGTGATCATCTTAACAGTGATGCCAGCCACTAAGCAAGGAACTAAGAGCACTAAGTACCATATGTGCATTATCACATTGAATCCATACAAGGATCCTGCAAGAGGAATTTTCTCCCCAGTCTACAAATGAGGAAACTGAGGCTCAGAAAACTGGGGTGACCTCTAGGAAGCCACCCAGCTGATGAATGGAGGAGGCAGGAATCTAACCAGGAGCTCTTTGGCTCCCAAACCTTTGCTGTTTGCTGAGGATGGCAGCCAAGAAATAATTTACTAGAATCAAGGACATAGAGAATATATACATGATTCAGAATCAAACACTACAATTTGGGATGAAGGGAAAAAAAAAATCAGTTCTTCTGGGCTAGTGAATTGAAAAGCACCTCTCACTGAGAAGCTGCATTTGCCATGGGGCCAGGGGTTAAGTTTGTGCTAACAATAAACTGAGGAAGTGCTGGGGATATTTTTGTGTGTGTGTCTACTTCTAGTCTCAGGTGGGAAAGCCTACTTGGCTTCCACACCAGAAGCAGCAACAGCAGTGGTATGGTAAGGCAGCCTCATGGACAAGTAGAAGCCAAATGTCAGTAGACAGGGGCCGCACTGTTAGGGCAAACTCAAAAAGGAAAACCTGTAGCAGGCAGGAAAGTCCATGAACTGAAGAGGAAGCACTAGGCTGGGAGTCAGAGAACCTGGGTTAACCCTGGCCTTGCCCTCGGGCTAACCCTGGGCCAATCACGCCTGGGTCATGTGATTCTCAGCCCAGGTGGAACCAGATCACTCCCCCTCAGTAGCTAGCTGATTTCGGTCAACTCAAGTATGGGAGGGCACTACCGACACTGAGCTAGGGAAGCTCAGGGACTCCCATGCAGAATCAGCCCTACACAGGAAGGCTGCTTCTGTCCTGGAATGCCAATAGTGCCCCTCTGGAGAAACACGGAATCCAACTTCCGGTTTCTTCACGCCTCTGGGGAGGAAGTGGCATTGCTATCTTTGAAGTCTTTAGTGGGAGGGGGCAGATCAGTGCTGCAGTTGGGCCGCTGGCCCAGCTCCCCTCCCCTCGCAACTCACATGCAGGTGGCTCTGTTTTACACCTTGGGTTTATGGGAGAGCCTTCATTTGAGGAAAGGATTCCTTTGACTTAAAAACAAAAAACAAAACAAAACAAAACAAAAACCAAGTTTCAAAATTAGTGGATTAGAAGACCTTTAAGCTCCTTTCTATTCTGAGTATTTGTGAAGAGAGGAAAATTGAGGCAGCAAGTGAGAAAGGGGAGTTCTAATGGGAGAAGGCGTCAAGCCTGATAAGATCTAGGAGAACAAATGAGCAAGCCCAGCTGCACACGGAGCCTTTGATTGGGTTAGACCTGAGGGTCACAGCTATAGAGAGGTCTGACATCACTCTTTCAAATGCAGATGCAATCTCTCGGGATTAGAAGATTCTCCCTCAGGCTCCTCCTCATTATAATTAGCCGATAATGTCCGTCCTTAGGTCTGGCTTTTCTAATTGCAGTTCACACAGGTTTTTCAGTGTAGGACTGGCATTTCCCAAAAGGCTTTGAAATGCATATCTGCAGCCAGTTGGGGAGTCTGTGGAGGCCAGTGCCAAATCCTGGTAGTGGAGAAATTCTTGTTATAGGTATGCCTCTTTTATGAAAAGTTTTAGGCAAATCAGAATTTAAAAGTTGAAATTCATGTTCAGTACAACGTGAGAGCTTGCAGTAATTCTCTGGAAAGTGGAAACTTTTTCTTTAATGCATGTAATTACCTGCTAACTGCTTTATCTATTTATATTGTGTTTCCTTAAAGTGGTGGATGGCCATGTTACCTATGGAAGCCCACACATTGCTGGGTTGCCCTTTGAATAATTCATTCCAAACAGACTACCTCAAGGGAAATGTGCTTTTATTTTTTCTCAGAAACACTTCAGAAAAGAGAACTAAATAAATGGAAAGTGGTCTTGAAAATGGATAAATACAAGGAATGAGAGAAAATTTATATTTACCTACAGGACAGTATTTCTGGGTTTTTTTTTTTTTTTTTTTCTTTTGGCTGTAATTCTTCTCAGTAAGAGGATGTGAATTATCAAAAAATCATATAAAATTGATCATATGTTCTGTGTCTTGCAGCTGTCCACCAGAACTAGGAAAACTAATTAGGGGCTGGTGAGTTAAACTAGGAGTCATTGCAGGTGAAAGTTTGAAAGGTCACACCATATTGAATAATGTAAATGAAGAAATAAGCAAAAACAGAAAATGTCTGTCTCTTTGTAAGCACAGAAAAGTATTTAAGGATTCAGTGTTTCTACAAAGCACTCTGAGTATGGTACTCTCTGAGGAACTATAAGGCAGGTGAAATGTAACATGTTGTCCCTGCTTATGATCTTAATGGGGAAACAAGATATGGTCACATGGGAGAGATAAGAAACAACTTAAGGTAGAATATTATCCTTCAGTACATTTATTGAATACCTACCATGGGCAGCATGACCAATTCAGAAGATTTTTTTTTTTTTTTAAGATTATTTATTTTTGTGGGGGGGGATGAGAGAGAAAGAGAGAAAATGAATGAGGGGAAGGGCAGAGGCAGAAGCTGAGCAGGGAGCCAGATGTGGGATTCAATCCTAGAACCCTGGGATCCTGACCTGAGCTGAAGACGTTTAGCCAGTGAAGCCCATCAGGCACCCCTAGCTTAGAAGCAGTTCTAAGAAGTCATACTAGCAATGTCACTTATAGTCACCCAGGCTGAATTTGAGTTTGGTCATGCTGCATTGGAGAGGAGGTAGATAGACCTCAGAGAGCAACTGAAAGACAGCGCATAGAGTTACGGGGCTGTTGGGCTCTGCTCCTTTGCTCCTATCTGGAAAGTACCTTCGAACATTCAGGTCCCTCCTCAACCCTACTTTTTTTTTTTTTTTTTTTTAAAAGATTTTATTTATTTATTTGACAGAGAGAGAGAGAGCGAGTGAGCAAAAGCAGGGGGAGCGGCAGGCAGAGGGAGAGGAACAGGCTCCTTGCTGAGCAGGGAGCCTGATGGGGGACTCGACCCTAGGACCCCAGGATCATGACCTGAGCTGAAGGCAGACGCCCAGCCAACTGAGCCACTGGTGCCCCAACCCTACATTTTTTGATGCAACCAGACAAGAAATGCATGTGGGAGAAAGACCAACTTCCAAATGTCTAGAATGACTACTAAATGTTCTTCATCTCCCCCTTCTCCAAGCCCTTTCAGAGGAAGGGAATGTTGAGGTTGTCTCACAGAGTCCTTGCAAGGCCAAGCCTGCCCAGTCTGCCCTATTGTTCCTAAGCTGTCTACAGACTCCAGTTCTTTCAGCCTGTGAACTGATTGCAACATGGCTCACAGTGATGAGGGAGCAGGAGGCTGGCTGAGGACAAAGCAGGAGCTGGCGCCTTGCACCCCCTCTTCACCCTTTCCCCTCCATAAGTGTAGCATCCCTCAGGCAGCCCTGACTGCCATGAACAATAAGCAAATAGTTAACTTGCAGAGCTCACAATCCTGCTAGACAGGAGTCTCCCTTGGCTACACCCACAATTGGACGGCTCAGTCAGAAGGCAATTTTATGCTGGGAACAAAGAAATCATACGAGTGATACTTGGGCAAAGAACGCACGATATCTGGGATGGCTATCACTAGAAATGTGTTCCCAAATAATAGTACTCCAGGCTACTGAATGTTTTGCTACTGATTGGGTAAGGTGACCTGGCGTTAGATGGCCAGCTCCAAATGGAACCCACTGGATATGTGGAACCAACCTGTGGCCCTGGCTTCCTCCAGGATGGATAGGTCGCTGTGCTTTAGGACTTGTGTGGATTCATGGGCGCATTACTAAAACTTATCACCACTCCAGCTAATCTCCCTACTTAATACCGAAGTCTCACAGATACCAAGGCACTCCAGAAAATAGGATGGCCTTAGATGTCCTGACAGCAGCCCAGGGTGGCACATGTGCAATTATCAAGACAGAATGTTGTGTGTACATTCCAGACTATCACAAAAATGTCACAGGACTAATAAAAGACATGAATACCCAGATTAAGGCCCTACAAGATCCTTCTCTCTCAGTGAATGGTTAAGTTCCTGGTTTGAAGGAGGACTATGGCCAAATCTCCTTTTCGGGCTTCTCATTCTTATCGCCTTATTAACTTTAATATGTTGCTTTGTTCCATGTTTCTCTACTTGGTGCCGAGACTCCATTGCTGCAATGACTTCACCACAACAGATGATCCTTACCACGCGCAAAGACACTCCTTCACTGTCAGCGCTAGATTCGGCTGCCTCCGCCTTTCGTAACTCCCCTATACATTCCTCCACTGATCAATATTGACCCCAGTAGGTAGGGACAGCTCTACGCCCCTATTCAGCAGGAAGAAGGTACAGAAGATGAGACCTTCCACCTTCAACCACCTTAAAGATTTAAGGGTCAAAATTGTTCAGGGGGGAATGATGAGGGAGCAGGAGGCTGGCTGAGGACAAAGCAGGAGCTGGCGCCTTGCACCCCCTCTTCACCCTTTCCCCTCCATAAGTGTAGCATCCCTCAGGCAGCCCTGACTGCCATGAACAATAAGCAAATAGTTAACTTGCAGAGCTCACAATCCTGCTAGACAGGAGTCTCCCTTGGCTTACAAATGTCCTAAATCTCACTAACAAAGACGATTGATAGCAGGATTGTGACACCCCACTAAAAAGTCTCCCAACGATCTTAATGTTAATGGCTGGTCTAAAGACAACATTGATCCAGCAGCAAGGGCAAGGCCTCCGGCAGGCCTGGAACATCCTGGCACCTAGTAGGCCCTCTTTAGCATATGAAAACTCCACTGACACCTCCCTTCCCCTCACCTTCCCCCAACAGCAGGGTACATAACCTGCCCTCCCTCACAACAGCTCTTCCTGCCCACGGGTCCTGTCCCCGTGCTTTAATAAACCACCATTTTGCACCAAAGATGTCTCAAGAATTCTTTCTTGGTCATCGGCTCCGGACCTCAGCCCACCAAACCTCACCTAGGTTTTAGAACTTCATCAACAGGGGCATGTGTTAGGACCTTCTGGGTTTTCCCCAGTTACCTCCTAAATACCTCAACGTTTGACTTTTTCAGAACCTTACATGGAGTTACACTGGGGAGTTGCATTATGTCCTAATACTCTAATTCTTCACACAGGGACCAGAGAAGCACACATAGCCCTGTATCCTGGAAAGATTGTGAAATAAGGTAGAGTCAGTAGCTGTACTTTCAGGGCTGTAAAGAAAGTCACACAGTATACCCACCTCAGGGTCCCAGAAGGGCAGTGCCCCTTGCTAGCTCAGTAAGACCAAGATTCCATATTCTAACATTTTTGCTCTTTCCATTTAACTTAAGATTCTACTCTTGGTAAAAATGAAAAGAGCTGAAGGAAGTAGATACAAATCCTACAAAAGGAAAATAACATGTGCATACTCGGCTTTACTGTGAGAATTATTTCTTAGTTATTTATACCTTAGCAAGAGTGATTTGCTCTTTCCTCTTAGAGCAGGTGCCTACCCCCCCCCCCAATTTAATTTGGCTGATGTACTCATCTTATGGTTTCCAACTCTTTTTACCACCACTTTGATCCCCCAAATCCAAAGGAGACATTCCCTGTGCATTCTTTCTGTCTGTCAGGCTAGGAGGGACAGAGCCAAGAGCCACAGGTCAGCCTGGGGACATGCTGAAGTTGCCCTGATACTGTCCAGCTGCAAAATATGTCTGCTTGGCTCCTGCAATGTTGAATGAGTTAGAAATAACAAAGAAGAGTCCAAGTACTGGGGACTCCAAATGAACATTTTGAGTTCTGTAGCGTCTCCAGAAATGTTTTGTTTGTGTGATACTGTTCAGAAAATTACATTTCTGTTGATAACTGCATGGAAATATTTGTATAATTTAACAATGCAGTTGATTGGTTTTAATGGCTTATACACCCCTATGTCCCTGGGAACCTGTTCTCTCCGCAGAAGTAGGGTTGAAACATGGGGCATGTTTCTATAAGGACTGCTAAAACATTGCTAGAACTTGCAACAGAAGCTGGATATGCAGACCAGTGTGTGTTAATGGTTAATTTTGCCTCCCAACTCTCTCTCTCTCACACACACACTTTACCTATTGGGTTAATTTACCCATAGCACCTTACTTAGAGCTTGCTTTTTTTTTTTGTCAGATTCTTGCTGCAACTGCTAGGTGGCTTCTGGGGACCTGTGTCAGTCCCATTAGCTGCATCCCCATAGCTTCTACACAGCAGGACAATCTATTATTTTATCAGCCCCATTCAACCTTACAAAAAGATCTATTTCTACGTGGGTTGATACTCTCAGTGCTGATTTCAGACCAAGGCCTGCTGCTCTATTAGCTTTTTTTCTCTCTGTGCCTGAATGCAGAACCCAGCAATGAGGAGATGAATGGAAATGCAAACAGACCCTCAGCTCCAGCAAATGCAATGATTGCTTCACAAATTTCATTTGCACAGAGTTCAAAAAGAAAGAATGAAATCGGGCCCTTAGTGAAGAAATGTAAGTGTGTTACAGAAGATGCTTTTTCTTTAATAAGAGGAAACCGGATAGACATAAACTGGTTTTGTCTTCACTGATCTTTTCCTTAAAATTCATGTTTATTGTCTGTAAAAGAGTAGTATGTCATGCTTCCCAACTGACTTCTGGCTTTTAAATAGATTAAAAGAAATCTTTTCATGGATTATTGACTGACTTACACGATGACCAGTCTTTGATGGAAATTCTAATTGGGTATTTTAGATCCTAGTAACTTGAGCTCACAGGATAGATGTCAGCTATGTCCATTCTTAATTGTTTGAATCTGTTTCCCTCCAGATCAAGCTTAACCTGTAGCTGAAGGGTCCTGGGGTGGGTGGCGGAGAGTGGGAAGGTGAGGACGGGGTTGGGAGAAGGAGGCGTATCTGCCTTGTCAGCTTTTCCCTTGTTTGACCATTATTAAATGGAAGGAGACAGGATTGTTTTAGGAGGACTAGTTCAGCCACTCCTAACAAGCCCAGATGTCTCCAACTATTTGCAGCTTTCTTCAGAATGTGAGTGCTTGATGCTTCTTTGTTCTGGCCAATTTAAGGGCAAAAATATGAGGTCATCTTTTCATGTTGCAGAATGATCTGGGAATCTTTCATTTCTTTATTTTTAAAAATCAGAACATTTAAATTTATTTTATTTATTTTTTAAAATCAGAACATTTTAAATAGCATTAAATATATTTGTTCCTGAGAGTTTTGCTAGAAACTGCCCTTAGCAATTTTTGGTCTGGGGCTTTTTATGGAGGAAAGACCTTCTTGGTTCTCCTTTTCAAATTTCTTTAATACTTAAGTTATTAATTAATTAATTAATTAATTAATGTTTTTCATCCTCTTTAAACCTATTTTTTTTTAATTGAGGTATATGTCATATATAATAAAGCACAAAAATCTTAAGCATATAGCTTGGTGATTTTTACATATGTATAAACACATATAACCACCCCATAGAATAAGAAACAGACATTTCCAGTAGACTTTTTCATTCCTCTCCCCAAAGTAACCATAATTCTAACCACTTTTACATATAGGTATATATACAAATCTACCTATCTATATCTTTATCTATCTACTTACCTTTCTCTCTGTCTCTCTGTCTCTCTGTCTCTGTCTCTCTCTCTCTCTCTATATATATATCAGTTTTATTTATTCTTAAAATTCTATAGGTGGAATCATCCAGCATGTACTCATTTGTGTCTGACTTCTTTTGCTCATTAGGTTTCTGAGATTCATCTATTGGGATATAAAAGGTTGTTTGCAAATGTACAAAGAATTACTGAATATATTATCTTTCCATCAAGTCTAAGGAAAATAGTCTAATGAAAGTCTAAGGAAACTTGAAAAGAGACAATAGCCAAAAAATTGTGAGCTATAACTGAACGAAATCAGGCAGAACAGAGAATTCAAGATTCAAGATAAGAGTAGATGAAGAAAGAGGACATGGAGAAAAGCAAAGGAGTATAAAGTATCTTCCTATCTATCTAAAAGATAATCATTACCTATACTGCAAAGGCTAAGACAATGATGTGGGGAAAGAGCTCATATACTACAAACAAATAATGCTAGTCTGGAAAGAAATGAAGGATCAAATCTCTTTACAACAAACAGGAGGAAAAGAAGAGGCATAAAAACATGGGAAAAGATTCTTTTGGTTTGGGGAAGACTTCTTGAAAGAATATTCTCAAGAGCTCTTCTTACTGGATAAAGGAATAAAGAAATGAAAATCCAATACCTTATTGGAGAAAAAACATTTGGTATCTACTT
The DNA here is from genome assembly GCF_011764305.1 of Mustela putorius furo. Taxonomy (NCBI): domain Eukaryota; kingdom Metazoa; phylum Chordata; class Mammalia; order Carnivora; family Mustelidae; genus Mustela; species Mustela putorius. The sequence continues at coordinate 39,130,752 of NW_025421998.1, forward strand.
TTCAGGTAGTAGTGAGTGAAAGATGCTTGCTTGTGAGTCCCAGGAAAGGAAAGGTGAATATTTATTTACTTGAAAAATAGAAAAATTGCAGTAGTATTCCTAAGTAACAGGAGATGGGGGCAGGGAATAATTAAACAACAGAAATAAAGCACAAAACAAAAAAGAAAGTACAAAAAAATAGACATAAAGTAAGATGAAACAAAATCAAGAATGTGAACTGTGTGACTGCATAGACTGAATTCACCCATTTAAAAACAGACTAATAGATTGATGTGCTGTTTATAAAAACACACACAAAAAGAGTAGCAGATTTCAGATGCTAATGAAGGTGGAGGAAACCTACCATGACCCATCTCTTCCACTGATTCCAACTGAAAACTTGGATAGAGTACAGAAAGCAATGAAGCAACTATCTGAAGAATTTGAGAAGTAAACAATAACAGGCATATGGGAAGGAAAGGGAAGAATGACCAGCAAAGGTAAGTTTCCACCCTTTTTCCCCTCAACAAAATATTAACAAATAGAATCCAGCAATATGTAAAAAGGATAATATATCATAATTAAGTGGGATTTATCTTAGGCATAGGAGGCTGCTTCAACAGTTCACAATCAATCAATGCAGTTCACCATATTAATAGACCAAAGAAGAAAAACTTCATCATTATCTCAATGGACGCAGAAACAGCATTTGACAAAATGGCATAGCCATTCATAATAAAGACTCAGCAAAATGGGAATAGAAGGAAATGCCCTTAACCTCATAAAGAGCAAGATATAGTTTATTAAAATTCATTCAAAAAGAAATGGGAAACTTTAATGGAACAATTACCATAGAAGACGTTGAGAAGGTAACTAAATAGAGAATGCTTAAATTGCATTTAACCTTCTGAAGTTATTTAGAGGATTTTAGACCAGTATTCCTCAGTCCTGGAAATTCATTAGGATCACCTGTGGAGCTGTTTTTATTATTATTGTTGTTGTTATTTTAATTAAAAAATATTGTTTTCTGGTGAGTCCTAGACTACCCAAAACAGAATCTCTAGAAACCAGGGCCTAAACTTTAACACATTTCTAAAGCTCCTCAGGTAATTCTATTGTGCAAACTAGGTTTGTCAACCATTGTTCCAGTCTCCTGAAAAAGATTATAAAGATAGTCCACAAATTATTATATAAAACCAGCTATAATTTAATACCTCAAGCTAATAAAGAAAGCTAGAGACTTATTGCTTATGGATAGAAAAAAATGAAGTATTAGGAATAGGATCCAGTAATTCTCAAAGATGCTTTGTCAGTATAATGAATTGTACTCCTTGATGGTATGATGAATTATATTAAAATAATTGAATTAGACTCTTATCATATATATAAAACTTGATAACATTAAGCAATCATTCTAAATGAAAAATTCTAAGATAGCGAGAGAGGGAACTTACTTCTGTGTTATAAAAAGTATTTACCAAAATGATAACTGGTGAAACATAGAAACTATTTCAGTTAAAATCAGGAACTGGATAATGCTACCTACTATCCTCATTATTACTCAATCATAGTAAGAATGTTGCTCAAATTGTACTGTACATGAATCATCTAGGGATCTTTTAAAAATGCAGCTTCTGATTCAGTAGGTCGAGGGATGGGGCTGAGATGCTTCATTTTCACAGGCTCCTAGAGGATGCCCATGCTGTTGATTCCACATTTTCAGTAGCAAGATTAGGAAATACAGCTAGATAAGAACTTCAAATAATCAGATGAACATTAGAAAATGAAGAAAACTGAGCTCTTTGATAATTCTTTGAATTTTTATTTAGAATACTCAAGAAACTATAGTAAAAAAGCTAGTAAAACTTAATAAGGTATCTGAATATTTGATAAATATACAAAAATAGCTCTTATTTTGTGCTAGCAGTAAGCACCTAGAAATAGAAATGGTATAAATATATATCATTCCTAACTTACACACTTCCAAAATATCTGGGAATAAACTTAACAAGAATTGCACAATAAGGAAAAATACCAAATCTTATTTAGGATAAAAATATTAAATCTGTAAGGGTCAGGCTTAAGAAGAAGATCATAGGTGTTAAACATGTTGAGTATATGGTGCTGGTGGAATATTCAATTAGAGATACCAACTAGGCAATTTGATATATGAGTCTTGACCAAGGGTGGTAGATAGAGACAAAGGTTTGGGAATTGTTGGCAGTATAGATCAGGAATACCTTTTGAAAAATCCATTGAGGGTCTGAAGCATGAGCCTCTTAAAATGGTTTAGAAAAAAATTTGCATATTTTTTCTTAGTGACAAGGTCCAGAATTTTCCTCAGATTCTCAAAGGGGTCCATAACACAAAAGAGTTTAAGGAACACTGATATTTATAGTGGTTGAAGTTACAGGAATGGGTGAATTACTCAGCAAATATGTGTAAAGCAATAAGATAACCAAAGATGGAGATTGATAGGATACTTACAGGGTAGGTAGAAGAAGACACTGAGGAAAGCACAGGGGTGCACTAGGAAAGCCAGGGGAGTGTAGTCATATGGAAATCAAAGGAAGAAAGTATTTTAAGAAAAAGGAAGATATTCATGGAGATCAAATAAGCTAAGAACAGAACCTATCCACTGAAGAGCAGCAAGGGAGGTCATTGGTAGCTGGTAAGGGGAGTTGTAGTGGATTTGTTAGAACACTTAGTTGGAGGTCAAAGCATAATTTTAAGGACTAGCCTTGGGAGGGGAAACTATTCCACCGAGACAGAAAAGAAAAAAATGGTAAGAGTAGATTTCATTAATTTCGTAGATCTCAGAGTGGGAGAAAATAGCAAATAAAAACAAACTTAGGCATATGTGGCAGAATTCCTTTTCCAGAAACCTTATAAAGGAATATGACAAAGTTTTGAGTAACTTCCAAGCTTATGTTAATATAGTCCCTAAGATCTTGTAGGGACGGCATCTGTAAAGTGGCCCTTCATGGATGACTTATACAGGTTTGTAGCCACAGTCAGATCCTGGACATTCTCTGTCCAACATCTATCTCCTACCCCTTCCCAATAGAACCAGATTTTGACAATTTATCCCTTGAGCCTGCACTCCCAAGAAATGTTCTGGTTCATCTAGACAAATCCATGTTCGACAATTTCGCTGTGACTGATAAAGGGGTGGACATGGTCCTAGTTGACTCAAGAAGACTGTGGTTATACTCTATGCCTGAAGAGGTTTTCTGTCTGTTCTGGATTTAAACAATGGAGCATATGGCATGGTTAAATACATATAAAGAATATATGAACTAACACATTGAGTCAATATCCTCATCTTCAGGTTTACCACATTCCAAGAGAGAATGTGGGTGAGACTAGGCACTTAGTCATTGATTGCAGTTTCATGGAAAAAACAAGGGACCTTAAAATGGGAGAGATGTGAGTTCCAACATTAGCTCTTCTAGTTACTAGTTGCAAGGTCTTGGGCCAGTTATCTAAATCTTTGCCTCAGTTGACTCATGTAAGAGGAAATTATAATATCTGATGGATTTTTAAGGATTAAAATGTCCATGAGATAAAGTGCTTGGTACACAGTGAGCAAAACATGGTAGCTAGTACCTACTATTAGTTACTGAAAGAACCATTTTTTTTTTTTTGATCCAAGTCTCATTTCTTTGATCCTTCCAATAAAATCTTGCAGAAGAATTGCCTAAAATTATTCTCTGCATCCCTCAGGTTCAAGTTCGCTTGTAGGTTACTGTAATCAGGCTTGTGTCCCCTTGTCAAGGTCATCACATCTATTGAGCTCCTTCCCTACTCAACTTCCTCTTCATTTCAACTGCGTTAGATTCACAGACCACGCCTTTCTTCTCATGATACTTTCTTCTCCTGGCTATCAGAACACCACACTTTTCCTGAATTCCCACTCCCCCCCCACCTTATTTATTGGTTACTCCATTGCTAACTTTTCCTCCTCCACTACATTTTTGGGTATTCCCAAGTGGGGTCTTGGCCCCCTCCTCCTCCCTCTATAATCTCCCCATGTGACAGTCAGCCCTTCCAAGACTTTATTGACCTTTGGTTTGCTGATAACCCTCACATTCACAATTCTGATAGAAATCACTCCCCTGAACTCCAGTCACAGATGTAGCTTCTTGCTTGATGTCCACTGAGATGCTGGTTTTTCTCTGTCTCCATGCAACCCTCCACATACAGCCATCATTCTTCTCACATCAGCTATTTTAACAGCCTATTAATTGGTGTCTCCATTACAACTCTGGCCACTCACCCACCCCACCTCTCATTCATTTTCCACACAGGAGCCAGAATGATTTTCTTTTTAAAATGTAATCCAAAACATGTCCCTTATCTGCTTATAATCCTCTAATGCCTTCCCAAAAGCCTGATGATAAAGTCCAAACTCTAGCGAGGCCTACAAGGCTGGCCCTACTTGCTGGGCCACTGCCTTTCCCTCAAGACTTACTCTGTACCACTTTCTTACCCTCTGGCCACTGTAGTCTTCTTTTGTCCTCAAAAAGGCCCAGTGTAGGGCCACTGTGTGTGTTTTTCTCTGTTTCTGGAATGTTGTTCCAATGGCTGGCTTCTTGTTGTTTCGTTCATTCTGGCTGGCTTTTTTTCTTTTCTTTAATTTATTTTTATTTATTTTCAGCATAACAGTATTCATTATTTTTGCACCACACCCAGTGCTCCATGCACTCCGTGCCCTCTATAATACCATCACCTGGTACCCCAACCTCCCACCCCCCGCCCCTTCAAAACCCTCAGATTGTTTTCAGAGTCCATAGTCTCTCATGGTTCACCATTCTGGCTGGCTTCTTGTTATTTAATTCATTCAGTCTCCAGTTTAAATGTTACTTTTTCAAAGGGACTTTTCCAAAGGAACCCCAGCCACTGTCTATCACTTTATCCTGCTCCAGGTTTTTCACAGCATTTATTACTCTCGGGAATCATATCATCTGTTACCCTCATCAGAATGTAAAGTGCTTTAGAGTTGAAATCATGTCTTTCTTATTCACTACTCTATTTCTCTCATCTGAAGTAGTGCTTGGTAACTAGTAGGTGCTCAAAAGTTCTTATTGAATGCACAAAGGAATGAATGAGTAAAAATAGTGTTTAACCAACACTGAAAAGCACTTGATATTTTGTGGTGTCCTTTCCCTTTCATTAGCTGGTGGCATCCCGTGATAACCTGTGATGTAGGCATTATCGTTATGTTCATTTACAGGTCAACTGAGGAATTCTGTGCCCTTCTACCTCCACATGTAAGAGAGAATAGAATCCCATTTTTTTAAGCTTCCAAAAGAAGAGAGTCAAGGAACTTTTGTAAAATTATTTAATAAGCTGAGCTAACCATCTGTGAACTTTTGCTTTTTGTTCCTAACCAAATGTTAGAAATTGAGCTACATGTGTTTCTATCCTGAACACTACAAACCATTCAAAGAAAATGCTCTCTATTATTCCTGGGTCCAGATGCAAGAGGTCCATGGTAGTCAATGCTCTGTAATTAAATGAGATTTCAGGCTGCGCTTCTAATCCCCTGAGACACAGAATGTGCAGCTGGACTAATAACTCAGCCTATTATATGGAAAGCCAGCCGGGCCCTTATTTCTTTATGTATGCACACACATACACACACACTCACACATGTACATGCACATTTATATTTTTAAAGCCAACAACAATCTAAACACAAGGTTCTCATTCTGTCTTTAAATATGGGAAATAATATTAGATTAAGTTAATGTAATCACTAACATCATGTTCTATAAATTGAAAACTAATGCAGCTTTGTTTCCCAACCCCCAGACTGCCCGAGAAATCAGAATTTCCAGAATACCCAGACCCACACTTTTCAATGATAAAATATATGTACCCCACTTGGACTAAGGTGCATAATTTAATAATTTATTGTGTTTGATTTATAGGCTTCCTCAGTCCTTATTAAATTTAAGTTTTCACAATTGAGGAAAGGCCTTAAAGAAAACACATTTTGTGGTTAAAGATGTATCCCACATGTGCCGGTCTAGCAATTTAAAAAGCCGGATAACTCTTCCCTGAGCCCTCACAGCACTGCTGAAAGTTCTGATTGCAGGGCTCAGGTTAGCAGGGCTGAAGCGGAAAGAGTCAGTGTTTAGATTCCAGGCTGAGAGCAACACTTATTTCTTGGAGATCTGATGTTACATCAAACTCCACTCCAAGACAAAATCTGGTATGCAAAGCTTTGAAAAATTACATCAAAATTTGGCTTCTCTCTCTCTCTCTCTCTCTCTCTTTTTAAAAAGGAAATGTTAAGGGGGTAGGAAGAATGATTTGTTTCTGACAACTTTGGCAAGGCTTTCGCTAAGTACGCTTTTAGAGCAACAATTCCCCAGCTGACAAAGACCTGGACATGACCTCAAATATCTGCAGCTTGAGAAATGTTACATGGAGCCACAGACATTTTCAGGCAGGAATTCCAGGTCCTGATGAAGAGATCAAGGTACCTCTGACTTTTGACCATCAGTGCTTTTTCCTGAAAGCCTGGCCTGCCCCGAGGACTCCGGCCACGGAAAAGGATCCAAACTACAGGACTGACATCACTGAAGAATGGAAATATCCTTTCAGCTTTCCAAACTAACTGTCCCTGCTAAATTTAATCCAACTCCAATACCTCCTAACCTTGAAGATGTTTCCAAGCCCCTTGTGCCTAAGGACTTATTCCTTCACGCTTTTCTTAAATGTCTGCATTTCTGTTATGGCGGTGATCACATTCCATCCTACCTCCTATTCCACACAATAGGGAACAGGAGGCTTTGATCGAGTCCCCCATCTCACCTCTAAGTCATCTTTGCTTCTTTCTTCTCTCACACTCTTTATATCTCATCAATCATGAACTCTTACTGTTTCTCTCGTCTTGCTATCCCCTGAAACCATTCACCTCTTTATACTTCCCACTGCCCAGTCTGAGTCTAGGCCACCTCCAGGTCTTGCTTTTATCATCACAACAATTTAGTAGGTTTTCCTGACTCAAGCCATGCCCATTCATTCCTCCCCCCGGCAGCCAGAGGGCTTTTCCTAAAATGCCTATTTATCTGAACATCTCATTTCCCTGCTTAAAACTGTTAATATTTTTCCATTGTCCCTGATATAAAATCCAAGCTCCTTACCATGGTTTACAAGTCTCTGCCAGCATCTCTCCCTTCTAACCCATGCATTCATTATACACTCCAGAGAAATTTAGCTCCGTTTAGTTTTTCTGGCGGAGACTGCTGGGCCCTTCGCCTCTGAGCCTTTGCCTATGCTGTTTGCTGGTAATCTCCCTATCTCTTCACCTGGCAAACTCCTACGCAGCTTAGATGCCCCTTCCTTCCTTCCTTCCTTTCTCTCTCTCTCTTTAAAAAGATTTTATTTATTTATTTGAAAGAGAGGGTGAGAGTAAGCATGAGGGGGAGAAGGTCAGAGGTAGAATCAGAGTCCGCCTGGAGCTGGGAGCCCAATGTGGGACTTGACCCCGGAATTCCAGGATCATGACCTGAACTGAAGGTGGTCGCTTACCCAACTGAGCCACCCAGGTGCCCCTAGATGCCACTTTCATCTGGACCTTATCTTGACCTCCTCCTTATCTAGCTCTTCCCTCACATAACACTTTGTCTTCCCCAGTATGGCATGTACACATCATTATAATTGTGGTTTACAATTGTAGTTTTTCCACCTCTAAGCTAGAAACTCCTCAAGGACGAAAACTATACATACCTTGCTCTCTTTTATACCTTTATTACCTAGCTCGGTGCCTGGCACATAGAAAGGCATTTTAATAGCCATCAATATTCATCTCTGTATCCTTCCACACAGCTTAACTTAGCCCCTTGCACAAAATGAATGCTCAATACCAATTTGATGAATCAGGTCAAATGGCACATGCTCAAATGTGTAAAGAAAATGCAAGTCTGAGACAGAGTACCACAGTTAGCTGGTTAAGGAACTATTAAAAAGTTATTTGCTGAAAAATGGGTTTGTTGGACTCTGCTGATCAATGACATATGACCACTAAGATGATTGGAGTAGCCAGATCCTGAAATGATTTCTATAATCATTTGGCAGATGCTTGTGTTTGATTTTTGTTGTGTTTTAACTCCACCTACTACCTGGGAATTGGCTGCTCTAGGGGTTGATAGAAATTAAGACTGCCCATAATAGTGATTATAATCATAACTAGTAATAGACATTTATCATTATTTACATGCATCAACTCATTTAATCCTCACAATAATGCTGTGAAGTAGATATTGTTCTCACTCTACTTGACAGATAAGATAACTAAGACTGAGAAAGTTTCAATAACTTGCTTAAAGTCAAGCAACTGAGGAGTGGTAGAAATGGAATGGGAACCTCCCAAGTCTGACTTTGGATTCCATGCTTCTAAATACCATGCTGTATGGCCACTACTCTCTGCTGTGATAACTAACTAGGGACATAGATTTTGGGATGGATGGATTTATGGGCTATGTAAAAGCCTTAGGAGTCTTTTGTGTGGGCAGCATGCATAATGCTTAGGAAATGGGGTCAACCTCTTGTCATACCTGCTGGACTTGATTTTATTAAAGGTTTGCAAGCAAGTCATAAGAGAAATGGGAGCAATTTGGAAATAAATTACTTCCATTATGCTGCAAGATCTCCCATATACTGCAGCATTTAGGAATTATTCACAGATGTATGTTTACAGTTAAAAAAATCAACTATACTGTGCTCAATTATATGGGGGAAATGCTAGTAAACAGTTTTTAATTGGATTGAAATTAAGATAAATTTAGGATAATGAAGGAAAATGTCTTAACGGCACGATTTATAGACTGTGTGCAAAACTCCCGCTGGAAATGAAGGAAGCCCAGTATTTTGAAATGCAAAATTTACATGAACATGAGGAAAAAAGATTATGTGTACAATCTATTTCCGTATAGTCATGAAATTCTTGTGAAACAACTTGGGATATATGTGGGTTATTCAATAGACGGATACGAGCACTCACTGTGCTCAAAATCCTATGCTAGGTACTATAGGACATATAAGTCTCTGAAATCTAGTGACAGATTTCAAATAATTTCTAGTTAGTTCTTTTTAAAAAAATTTTCTAGTTAAAGGGACTATGTGGGTAGTTAAAGGACTATGTGGGTAGACATAAAATGTTCATAAAATGAGAAAACTAAGTTAATAAATGTTCTTTTGGAAGGGATGCTGTATTTGGCAAAAGGAGAAATGAGATCCCAGAAGCATATGCATCCTGAAAGAAGAGAAAGATATAAAGGAGTTGTTTTCTTCCTCCTCTGAATTCTAGGATTTAAATGCAATAAAATATATATGGAACATCCCATATGAAGCTTTAAAATATAGGTTCTTTGAAAGTATTAGTACTATGCTATAAGTTTTGGTGGATAGCATTAGAACCCACCTTTAAAATTAATAAGTGACTTGGGACAAACACTGGTAAATTCTAAATGTTTGCTATTCAAAGTGTCGTGTGTGGATTAGCAGCATTGACATCACTTGAGAGCTTGTTAGAGATAGGATCTCAGGCCCATCTCAGGCCTACTGAATCAGAATCTGCACTTTAACAAATCCCAAGGCAAATATGTATGCCCATTAATATTTGGAGGCATTGGTCTAAATCATAAACCTGTGACACTGGAGATTCTGCATCTTTGTTCTTTTTCAAGAATCATGCGCTGTATAGGTACTATATAGGTATCTTCTATCTTTCTAACATCTTTTGTTTCTACTTCCCTTCCCAAACCATCTTCTCCAGGTGGACTGATTTTTCTTACCATCTCCTAACCAAAACTTAAGCTTTTCTGTCTGTGGTGCTTTCCACAAGAACTCTTCTTTACCAAGTGCCTTCCATTTTCCTTTCTGCCTAAGCCATATAGCATTTGCAATATGTACCGCATTCTCCCAAGCTTTCTACCCTGATTCCCTCCCCATCCCCATTTGGATCCACGTGGCCTCTAGCACTCTCAAGACTTCTGGATTTCCTTCCCACTCCACTCTAATTCTTTGTCCACTTTAATAACAAGGTCCTTGATATATTTTAATATTATAGCTCTAATATCATTGCCATATAATCGTTAACATGTTCTCTTTCAGTACACTATGAACATCTCAAAGGAAAAAAAAGTTTTAGCCAATTTTGTAAATTGAGTGCTTATAAATGTTGAATGAAAGCTTTATTTACAAATTGAAAATTGTGCTTGCCTGTTACATCAAACACTAGTTAGTAAACTAAGTGTTAAGAAGGAAAAAATCCAACTCTAGGATCTCTAGGATATTGCCAACAGCGTGCGCACCCCCCACCTCCAAAAAAACCCCCTTTCATCCTAATTTATTGATTTGTAGCAAGTGATACAACTTTACCAGAGAAAGTCCCCAACCAATGTCAGATGGGCTCCCATTTCACAGGTACTACTGAGATGACCCGGAATGTATCAGGAATAGCACAACATGGGTAATTATAAGAATCATGACACAGATATGTTTTGTGATCCTAAATCTAACTGGATCTCTTTTTTGTATTGTAATTTCTCCATCTGTAACCTGATCATTACCCATCTCTCCTGGCCATTATTAAAAAAGAAAATGATTTTAAATGCGTAGCTAAACTGGCTAAACCATAAAGGAAATTCATGGAGGAAAATAGAAGTCCAGAGAGGAGAGGGATGTTGGTAGTTGCTTGGGAGGCTAAAGCTTAAGTTTTCCAAGGGCTGTAACGGGGAACAAGGGACAAAATCAAGGGCACACCTAAGGCAGAAGTTATGATCAGATACTAACTGTGTAAAGCCTAGACCCCTTAAAATTGGGTAAAGAGTGGAGGAAACACTCCTTAGAAGAAGAAAGTGAGTAAACTTGCTTATCTTTTTCTCTGTTCTAGGTAGAAGTCGTAAAAGATGTCTTCTAAAAATTCATAACCAGCAGCCTGCCCTCAAGTGGATTTGGGGACATTTGCATTGTTCTAGATGCAAATTTAGTTTAAAATGGTGCACATGTGCAGGGGCAGAAGTCAGTGTGAACTACGAAGAAACTCCCTTTAAACTAGGCTTCAAAGAATTACCATTCTAAGAAACAAGAGCTCACATTAAGACTAAAAAATATATGAGGAAATAAGTCAGTATTAGAAAGTTAGCAGAAACAATGAAGACTACAGATATTAAAATTACCACATATTTTACTGTGTTATGTCATGCAGTAAAATAACTGTAAAATAACTGTGTGGAATACATTTTAAATACATGAAAGAGACTATTAAAATATGACCCAAAACACAAGATACTATAAAAAGTAGTAGGCCAATTTAAAAAAGAATGAAATGAAATTTCTAGGCACTAAGAATATAATAATTAAATTAGATGCAGAGTAGAATAAACACTATGTTAGGAAGAGAAATGAAGGTAAAGTTACTAAATAAAAACTCCAGCTGAAAAGACTTTTATTATACATCTTAGACATTAAAAAATATCAAAAGTATGGGCACTGAGCAAAAAGGTTTTGGCATATATCTACCGTGTGTTTCAGAGGATGGAGAAGAGGCAATATTTAAAGTGACAACATCTGAGAATCTCCGAGAATTGTGGAATAACAGGTCATGTAACATGCAGAGTTTACACAAGTACCAAGCAGTATAAATAAAAAGTTCTACTTTTTGACATATTTCAGTGGAACGATAAAAAATCAAAGGCAAAGAGAAGAACTAACTCAGAGTCTGCATGGTGTAATCGAGGAATACAGACTCTGGAACGGGGCTACCTCGGTTCAAACCTAGACTCTATAGCAAATAAGCTGTCTGCCTCGATGTCCTCACCTATAAAAAGGTGGGGCATACCTCACAGTAAAGACAGGAGAATTGAATGATAGTGTACATAAATACAGCTGAAAATTGTCTTTGCCATGTTGTAATACTATAATCTTTAGCTCTTATTTGTTATCCTTATTATTACTAGTACTCACACAGGGGGTACTTTTCAAGTACAACAATAAAGTCAGAGGGGAATGAAATACTGCTCACAAATTTCTAAAAGAAAATAGTTGTACATCCAATAAAATTAACTTTCAAAAACAAAGTAAAATTACCTTTCAAGAAGAAAGTCAAAATTATCTTTTAAGAAGGAAACAACTGTGTAACTGGTAAAATTATCTTTCATAAACAAAGTGGAAGTAAAATCATTGTAAGATGGAAAAAAATTACCATCAACATCTTACTAAAGAATTGTCTAGAAAAGATACTCCAAGAAGAAAAAAATATGATCCCATAAGGAAAGCCTAAAATGTCAGAAGACATGGGAAGCAGAGAAAATGCAAACTTGTCAATATATTTAAATAAGTGTCAACTATATAAAATGATGATAAATGTTTAACATGTAGAGCTAAAGAAATAAAGTAATAAACAGCAATTGCATATCATTTGCTTATGAGGCAATGGGAGTCAGGAAAGGAAGCATTTTAAGGACCTAACTAATAAAGATATTAGTTTAATTTGACTTGAATTATTTATGTTAATATTGTTAAAATTACTAAAATAATATAACTAGAATGTGTATATATATTTTTAAAGATTTTATTTATTTATTTGACACAAAGAGAGACAGAGAGAGAGAGAGGGAACACAAGCAGGGGGAGTGGGAGAGGGAGAAGCAGCCTTCCCGCTGAGCAAGGAGCCTGATGCGGGGCTCGATCCCAGGACCCTTGGATCATGACCTGAGCCGAAGGCACATGCTTGACGACTGAGATACCCAGATGCCCCTAGAATGTATATTTTTTATACTAATAGAAAAAATAAAAGATACAAAAATTTAAATTCAGACAGAAACGCAGAAAGCAACATCTGAAAAAGGAGAAGTAAATCCAAATAACAAGATGGAACAAATGAGAAGATGGTCTAAACATACTACGATTCAAAATAAGTGTAAATAGGTTAGACTCTCCTATTACGCTGAATTTGAAAATAAAACCCAGTTCAGTAATGCACTCCCAAAAGCACATCTAAAACATAGAGACATTTCACCAAAAATGTTGAGAGTTATGGGATAGAAAAAAATATGCCAGGCAAATACCACTTAAGAGAAAGCTGGTGTAATTATATTAAGATTAGACATCATAGACTGTAAGTATTTAAAAAAGGTATTATTGGAGGTATTTGCTATATAATGATTACTGATGCAATTCACTAGGAAGGTCTACCCATTTAAGATATATCTAAACCTAGAAATATAGATTCATTTTGTTGAAAGGAAATTTTATAAAACAAAAAGGAGAGATTGTTAAATGTACCACTACAGTAAGTGATTTAATAATATAACTATTTCAGCAACCAACAGACCAACAGATTTAAAAAAAAAAAATCACAAAGTGTGTAGAACTGAACAACACAATTGGCACATTTGATATGATGAATTTACATAGAACGCCGCACTCCTCAATTGGCAAATACACGTTCTTTTGAAATACACAGAAAATGTATGAAAAATGACCGTGAGGTAAGCTGGGACAGGAAGGTCCAGTATCAGACATTCTGTACTCTTTGATCATGGTACAACGAAGTTAGAAGTTGACATAGGAAAGAAAACTGAATATGCACACCTGTAAGTTAAAAAGCAATTCACAGAATCAAAGAATTAATATAATGGAAACGAGAAGCTACTCAGAAGAGAATTGTTTAAAATACTAATATCAAACCTTGTAGAAAAGCTGTGCTTAGAAATGTATTCCCTAAGTGTTCAAAATGACAAAAGCTAAAGATTCATGAACTCATCATCATCAAACAGGAGACGTTAAAAAGTACAGCGAAACAGAAAAGAAAATAGCTGGAAGGAAATAAGGCAGGGAGAAAATTAAGAAAATAACACAAAAATCAACAACGTCAAGGTTGCTTCTGTGAAGAAACTTGGAAAATGGATAAAAATTGTGACTGGCTTCCTCAAGAAACAAAAAGAGGAGACAGTCAATGATATAAGGAATAAAAAAGGGGACATGCTGGAGACAGCGTTGGAAGGGCTGAGAGATGACCTCACCAAGTTCCAGATGCACTGCATTCTAGCAGCCTGACTCTGGACCAGTCTCCTGATACAGCGTCTCATCAGGAAAATGACAAATTGCAAAGATAAATGAGGCAGAAAATTACTTGGTATATAAAAGCAAAGTAAAAATTAGCTACACATTTTTACTTATTTATTATATCATTAGTATCAGAAAGCAGTCCCACTGGGAAACTCTACTGGTTTCGGGTGTATGTAGGGTATCCAGAGCAAGAAATGGGGCTGAGCAGGGAAAGGAGATTTCATAGCAAGTAGTGCAAACATGTGAGCAAAGGCATAGAAACGGATGCATGGGCCCAGAGCAAGTCTTTCTGTGGAAAAATTGCGTGTAGAAGGCGTTTTGTAACATCAAAAACTGAGGATGCTCACAGAGAAGTAGTTTTATTTCTTAGTTAAATCTGTCCAAGAAAATACATCATCAAAAGTGGGTCTGCTGACACTTTACCTTCTCAGTCCCTTTCTTTCCGCTGACATACTTCTCAAACACCCTCACTTGCGAAGGCCTCCTATGCTGGGGACTGGTGCTCCAGAAGGATTGGATTGCAACAGGAACACAAGTTAGAGCACCCAGCCAGACCATATTTCCATATTAAAATTTAGAATACTGAATTAATAGGTTTGATGAGCTGGGGCATAGAGAGGTTGTTGAAGTGCCCCAGGCCCTCTTTGAACTGAATGACACTTTAACTAGTCCAACTGGATGAGAATGACACTTCTGAAGAAATCCAAGGGCTCAACCCAATTGGGATTATTCACATTACTGCATTTTAATCCTCTGGCACATAGCTAGCTCTAAATAAATTATTTGTTAAACAGGTACAGGCATGAAGAATTTTAACAATGATGGTACCAAAATCCAGATATTTTATGAATATGTGTATATGGTGCTTCCAGGTGGAATATGATAGGCTTTCTCCAGTGTGTGAGCCTTCGGGAGGTACAAGAAGCATCTAGTCCTTTGTCCCACACTCCCGTCCTCTACCTTAACTAATGCCAGCCTCTCAAGCCACATGCTGTCGAATGCAAGAGATGAGAACCTCCTCAGGTTGTGCTCCACCTTACATACAATCTGGAATCCTGAAGAGTCTAGAAAATCCATCATTCCTGTCAAGAGATGCATTTCCCAGCAGCATGGTCCCAGAAAAAGATACAAATCCCCGGACCCCCAGTGGGTTGCAGCAGTGAACCTGCCACCCAGCTGAACAGGAAAGGAGGGGTGGCTTTGTCTTGGACCTTCCCTGCTTAGTAGCCTTCCCCACCAGGACCACACAACATCCTTTGAGGGCCACTTCTCCCTCTGATTCACGGGGCCAGAGATTCCCCCAACAGACACATCCCGGGGCCAGGCTATTTCCTAGGCCTAGGTCATTATGTAGTCCAGGGAGCCCTCAGCCAGCTGGAGCCTGGTGTTTGGGGGATGGCCGGGAGCTTTGCCCCCGCTGGTCCTGGCAGCCTTTATGGCTGGAGATTGCAGTGCGATGCAAAAGGAGCCATTTGCCAGTGTTTGCACCTTATCATTTCCAAAGAATCTATGCTCTTGAGACAATCGGTACTCTCCTAGCTGTCTGTCAAGTTCAAGCACTTTTTATCTTAAACATATCAGAGTATTGGGGCTGAGGGAAACAACTGAAAGAAGCTCACCACAAGAGACATTATTTGCGGGGGCTCAATTTCCCCCAGGTTCTTATCTTTCAGCTAATCTTTCTTACCATGTCAGTCTGGGGAAATAATTGGCCCTCTCCCAGTGGGTCTGGCTCCTAACCTACTTGATAATCCTGGTCTGGAGCTGCTGGGAAGTCTCTGTTTCGGGGAAACCACTGTTTCAGGGTGAATCGGTCACTTCCTCCAGGCCACCTTCTTCCTGTTCTGCCACAGGCCAGGGATATTCCCACTGGGGACAATCTATCATGGCTTTAATCTGTATTCTGTATGGCATGAGAGAATGAATGGACACTCCATCAACCACAGACCCAAGGGAATTATTGCCACTGGCACCTTGGATGGGATTTCATAGAAACTGGTAAATAAAATGTATTATAACTTCCTAGCTTGACAAATATACTCTCATAATGATAAAAACAAAAGCATATGTATATATCAATGGTTTTGATGTATCTGAGGTGTGGCAAAATATCAGTCTGTTAAATTTAATTATTATTGTACATATCCAGCTCATCTGTCAATGGGTTGGTGATACCTGAAGGAGTGATAAAGGTTTATATAACTCCTGAATTATGTATTTGTTCCACAAAATTAATTTTCTTGCTTTTATTTCAGCAAAATCACTAATTTTGTCAAATTCAAGATAATTTCCAACTCATAGCAATGATCTAAAGTATTTTAAAAATCATTGTATTCAAAGTACACAAAATTAAACATATATTTATGAGAACATATAAATCAATTATAAAATTTATTTTATATGTTTTTAAAAAGTTTTCTTTTAAAATTTTCAAAATTTGTAGTGGTGCCTGGGTTGCTCAGTTGGTAAGCAATCAACTCTTGATTTTACCTCAGGGCTTGATCTCAGGATCATGAGTTCAAGCCCTGTGTTGGACTCCATGCTAGGTGTGGAACCTACTTCCAAAAAAAAAAAAAAAAAATATATATATATATATATATATATATAGTATATAATATATATTATATACTATGTATTATATAAAAATATTTTAAATAATATAATATAATATATAAATATATATGTATTTTTAAAATTGTCTATTACCTTTAAAGGGTAAAATACAATTTATAATTAATAGATGCCAAAATTGTACTGAACATATTAGCATTTAGAGTCAATCTGATTATTTTTATAAAAATAAAACCATTCACATTTTAAACATTCTATTGTTCATCTAATTGCCAATATAAAGAATTGGTACCAGGATACATGTATGATACACAAATGCAAAGTTGAGAAATAATGTTAAATGTTAAAATTGCAAAATGTTCTTGGGGTGCCTGGGTGGCTCAGTTGGTCAAATGACTGTCTTTGGCTCAGGTCATGATCCCAGAATCCCAGGATCAAGTCCTCAGGATCCCTGCTCAGGGGGTAATCTGCTTCTCACTCTGATCCTTTCCCCTCTCACGTTCTCTCTCACTCTCTCTGTCAAATAAATAAATACAATCTTTTTTAAAAAATTGC
Source organism: Mustela putorius furo (assembly GCF_011764305.1). NCBI lineage: Eukaryota > Metazoa > Chordata > Mammalia > Carnivora > Mustelidae > Mustela > Mustela putorius. The sequence goes on from NW_025421998.1 coordinate 39,147,945, forward strand.
AAAATGTTCTTAAGCCACCATTTGCAACTTCTATGAAATACTGTGCCAAGTGAATACCACGGGAACCAGAAATTACAGCAGAAGACAAAAAAGAATTCTTGACATTATTGAGAAATGGTATTTTTTACCTTAGAGGATGAATTCCACAAGTCTGACTTTTCTCTTAACCCAGCACTCTTTTCCTCTCAGATCCTGCAAGCATTCCAAAGCAATGTCATCATCATAACCCACCGTCCTTCACTGCTTTCACATCCTGTCACCTTTTCTTTCAAGGATACGGGGTGAAGGATGTGAAAATGCATTTCCCTGGGGTCTGAACAGTGCGGCCATGAAGGTGAATGTCAAGAGTTATGGGCTGTGCTGTACCAGTTCTGAGCACCAGATCCTGAGTGATAGGGGCACACACCTGCTTTTAATAAGTTTGTGTGTGACTGTGGTATGTGGACCACTCTCAAACAGGTCTAAGGAAGGTTCTGTATACATTAGCCATGATCAGACTCTCCGGGATAAGCTATCGCTAACATTTTAGAACATTTCCTTCCAGTTATTTCCTATACTCCGATTTCACATATGAGAATATGCCTTATATACAGTCTTGGATCCTGCTTTGCTGATAAAACAGAAGTTACTGGTTAACTTACACCGGTAACTTCTGCATTCTTTAAATACTATAGTCACTTGTTGCCCTGTCATGGAAGTTCATACACTCAGAGCTGGAGGAAGGATCTTGTTTTCATTATAGTGAGTTCAGCAGGAATTAAATCTAAGTCACCAGTCAAAGCAATTACATAAATAAAAATCCAGAAATAAAATTCAAGGGACAGTGTTATACACAGCAGAAGGCATTTGAGATGTATGAGAGTTTCCTTCCTTTCTTTTTTTTTTTTTTTAAAGAATAGGTTTGCTTGTTTTTCCAAGATTTTATTTAAATTCAAGTTCATTAACAGCTAGTGTAGTATTGGTTTTAGGAGTAGAATTTAGTGACTCACCACTTCTATATAACACTCAGTACTCATCACACCTCAGGTCCTCCTTAATGCCCATCACCCAGTTACCCCATCCCCCCACTTCCTCTGCTCCAGCAGATGTAGTTTGTATCCTCCAGTTAAGAGTCTGGTTTGCTTCCCTCTCTGTTTTTATCTTACTTTATCTTCCCTTCCCCTATATTCATCTGTTTTGTTTTTTAAATTCCACACATGAGTGAAATCATATGGTAGTTGTCTTTCTCGCACTGACTTATTTTGCTTAGCATTATACCCTCTAGTTCCATCCATGTCACTGCAAATGGCAAGATTTCATTCTTTTTGATGGCTTAGTAATATTCTATGGTATATACATATACATATACATGTATATATATGTACATACGTATATACATATGTATATGTATGTATATACATGTATATATGTATACACACATATATACATGTATATATGTATATACATATGTATATACGTATATATATACCATAGAATATTACTTTATATATATTTTAGAATATTAGAATTTTAATATTCTAAATTCTAAAATTCTAAATTTTAAATATTCTAAATTCTAATATTCTAAATTCTAAAATAATTTTAGAATATTACTTTATATATATATTTATATATATATATACACCACATATTTATCCATTCATCTGTGGACATTGGGGTCTTTCCCTAGTTTGGCTATGCGGACACTGCTGCTATAAATATTGGGGTATATGTACCCCTTCAAATCACTATGTTCGTATCCTTTGGATAAATAGCTAATATTGCAATTACAATAGAGCAATAGTTATATTTTTAACTTTTTTAGGAACCTCCATGCTGTTTTCCAGAGTGGCTGCACCAGCTTGCATTCCCACCAACAGTGTAGGAGTTTCCCCTTTCTCTGCATCCTCGCCAGCATCTGTCATTTCCCGACTTGTTAATTGCAGCCATTCTGACCAGTGCGAGGTGGTACCTCATTGTGGTTTTGATTTGTATTTCCTTGATGTGGAGTGATAGTGAGCATTTTTTCACATGGACATCAGAAATCTAAAATAAAGGTGTGAGCGGGACTGCACTCCTCCTCAAGCCTTCAGGGGAGAAATTGTTTCCTTGCCTTTTCAGCTTCTAGAGGTCCTTTAGTGCGTCAGTCCAACCTCACAGTATCTCCTACTCACTCTGGTTCTCCCGCCTCCCTCTTAGGGGCATCCGTCCAATAGTGCAAGGGGTGGCAGACATCAGGCCATCCAGCTTCACATGGGCTGTCGTGTGCTGCAGCCCACAGGAACCAGTCCATGCACTCGCTGCCACCATGATGCCAAAGAGGAAGATCAGCTCCACCGAAGGCACGGAGAAGCCCAAAAGGAGATCAACAAAATTGTCAGTTAAACCTACTCCTGCAAAGGTGGAAACAGCTCCATAAGAAGCAGCAGGAAAGGATTCATCTTCGGACCAAAATGTGCCAGCAAATAGGAAAAGCAAAGAAAGGGAAAAGAGCAGGAAGTGACTGAAGCAGCAACTAAAGATTTACTCAGCCCCATACCCTTAACTTAAATCAGCAAAATCCGTCACAACATTGTTTCTGGGGATTAGGACATAAATATTTTCAGGGGGCATTATCCAGCCAACCGGACCCACCCGAGTTTTTGAGGTGAAACTTCTGTCATAAACTGCATAACATTTTACCCTAAAATCATTACAGGTGAACCAGGGAAGCCAGAAAGGAAATTAGCAGATGGAAAGGTCACAGTGGAGAATATAATATTGTTCATCTCTAGTTTCAGAGCCTAGTGTCAAGGACTTGAAGAGTTGTTTTTCAACTTCCTTGCCTTCTGGGGATGTAACCCCTTGTTCTCAAAACCACATTCACTCACCTGTGACTGTGGAGTTGGGCATTTCTAAGGATATCTGCTGCTTGGCACAGGCCTAATGCTTACTCTCATGGTCCCACAGTCCTCTGGGCTTGCCCACCTGGGTTTCTCATGCTGGGCCTTTTCCCTTCTTTATGTTGTTTTGCCCCCCACTTTTCATCCCTTCAGAGCAGACACTGTGCTACCTTCAGGGTCCTATGAGAGAAGTTAAAAGCATTATCCCAGACCTCTTAGGCTGGGATAGGAGGAGAGGAGGTAGAAACCTGCCGTTCACCAATCACCAGATTTTAAGTTGCTACCATTGCATGGTGGGAGGGAATCCAGCAGCAGCACGAAGTGGAGGGGGCTGCTTTCTGCTCAGTAGATCACAGACCCCTCTCCCTCACCTTCAGGTCCCTTATTTATCACTCCAACCCCTGGTCACCAGCTATGCAGGCTAGATGCCATGTAGTTTGGCCTCCAGTACAAGGGGTCTAAAGTCAGTCCTTGATAACTAATAATAACCTCTGAAATAGAAAGCTATGGATGAGGCATCTTGCAGATGGAAACTTCCTCAGGATGGGTGTATAACGGCTGGAAGAGCTCCCCCAAAACAAAGGCAGATCTTCCAGTTGCTCGAGTGAGACTGGTTCACACATCAAACATCCCAACGAAGAGTTCTCCCGCAGTGCCCTTAGGAAGGAAGGCCCCTTGAAAAGCATGGAATGCATGGCTGCCTTCTGCTCTTGGGACCCTGTTCCTACCATCCAACCATCAGGATTTACCCAAAATGCCAGCAAGGTCTGTTAACATGTGCATGTGACTATTTGAAAGAACCTCGGAGCTGCAAGGGTGGGAGCCAGATAAAAAAAACCTGCATCTGCACAGCCCATTCCAGCTTCTATGGCTCAGACAAAGGTGAGACATGTGAGGACTGTGAGGTGCTTGCCTTGGGCACAATATTTAATCAACTGATCGAGAAAATAATATTTTGATGGAGTCTTTTTGAAAAATTAAAACTAATACAAAAACATCCCCAGAATGTTCGTGTGTAGCTGTGTAACTGTTGATCATTGTGGGTGATGGAGGCTGGGATCTCCTGCCATTTTTGGTCCAGATAAAATCTTCATGTAGGGTTTAGGTGGCCATGTACTCTAATTCCTAATAGCAACAACATTACAAGGAAAGCTCCTAAATTTGGAAAGTTTCTTCTCAAAAATGGAACTAGGAAGATGGTTGTTGAGACACACCTTTGCCTCTAAGCAACACTTGGCATTGAGATTCTCAGGTGCACTGTATTAGCGCCACCCATGGCAACATACGAACACTCTTCCCTTAGTTTCTCAACTACCCCTGTTGCTTTTGTCCATTCCAGTTTGCTGACTGTCTTCCACTCCTTCGGAGCCTCTCATATCACCCCAGCGCACAGCAGTGGTTCTCAAACATTAGTGTCATCACAATCACCTGGAGAACCTGATAAACTGCATATTGCTGGGCCCCATACCCAGAATTTTTCTTCCTTCCTTCCTTTTTTTTTTTTTTTAAGATTTTATTTATTTATTTGACAGAGAGAGAGAGAGATCACAAGTAGGCAGAGAGGCAGGCAGAAACAGGGGGAAGCAGACTCCCTGCTGAGCAGAGAGCCCGATGCGGAACTCGATCCCAGGACCCTGAGATCATGACCTGAGCCGAAGGCAGAGGCTTAACCCACTGAGCCACTCAGGCACCTGCCTGCCTCCCTGCCTGCCTTCCTGCATTCCTGCCTGCCTCCCTGCCTGCCTTCTTTCCTTCTTTCCTCCCTTCCTCCCTTCCTTCCCCCACCCCCCCTCCCTCTCTCTTTCTATCACATTTATTATTTGACAGTGAGACAGAGAGAGAGAGGCAGAGGGAGAGGGAGAGTCTTTTAAGCAGACTCCATAATGAATGCAGAGCCCCCCACATGGGGCTTGATCTCACCACCCTGAGATCACAACTTGAGCCAAAACTAGAAGTCGGAAGCTTCACTGACCATGCCCCCCAGGTGATGACACCACCCCACCCCCCCCGCAAGAATTTCTGATGCAGAAGGGCTGTCTGAGGCCCGAGAATTTTTATTTCTATTAAGTTCCCAGTTGCTGCTGCTGCTGTTGCTGCTCTGTGGACTTTGGAAAACACCAAATTACAGTGATGGTTCTCAACCATCTCAACCTATGCACCTGGGAGCATTTATAAAAATATTGACACCCAACTCCACCACAGACCAACTAAGTCAAGACTTTTTTGGAGGACATACATTAGGTTCCTAGGATTGCTGTAACGAATTACTAAAAACTAAGTGGCTTAAAACAACAGAATTTTTTTCTTTCACAGTTCTGGATGCTAGAAGTCCTAAGTGAGGTGTTGTCAGGGACATGTCCCCGGGACTCAGAGGGTCCAGGGAGGGAGCTTCCAGCTTCTGATTGTTGCCAGCAATCCTTGGCATCCCTTGATCTCTGCCTTCTCCTTTTGTTCACATGGCTTCTTTTCTGTGTGTCTCTGTGTATCTATGTTTATCTGTCCTCTTCTCCTCTTATAAGAACAAAATGATTGACTTTAGGGCCCACCCTAATCCAATATGACCTCATCTTAACTTACAGCTTTAACCTACAGCTTTTTTTTTTTTTTAAGTGGACTCCATGACCAGCGACCTTGAGAGCAAGACCTGAGCTGACTTCATGAGTCAGACATTTAACTGTGTGAGCCACCCAGGTGTCCCCTAACTTATATCATAATTGTATCTGCAAAGACACTATTTCAAATAAGGCCACATTTTGAAATTCTGAGTGGACATGAATTTAGGGGGAGGCTGGAGCCCTGTTTAACACACTACAGGGCCCTCATTTAATTGGAGATCCCCGGAGGCAAGATTCATTATTATCCAACTTCCACAAAAAGTCTAGCGCCAAGCATGATGCTCCCCACCCCCCAAAAAAGTTCTTGAATGGATGTGCCTGTGTGTTCTCTTCTCCTTCTAATTCACAGTCATCACAGCATAACAGATAGAACACACTCCTAATTTATCTTAAAAGCTTGTTAAAACTAACTGCAGATTTCAAGGATTTTAAAGTGTTTATCTGTATGACTAATTCAGCCCCAAATTAAAGACCCTTTTCCTCAAGCAACAGAAGATACTAAAGGTATTTTTTTGTAAAAGACTGGTATGCTGCTCCTCAGGGCATTTTATAGAAAGCATACCTATGAAGAGCCCAGATTACACACTGCCGAAAGCTTTTAATGATAAGAAACAATGTTTTTGAACTTCCCATTATAAACTAGAAATAATATTTTCACATGAAACAAAAATGCTAAATTACTAAACCGCCTCCCTAGGGCTTTGAATTTTGTGCAGTAAAATGATTTTTTTCCATGAATGAAGACCACAGAGGTGTCTCTTTAGGATGTCCATGGTCCAGAGCAGGAAACAAAACATATGTTGTCTGAACATCAGCATAGGAGAGGCCACAGTCCACAGGCTTGGGTTGGGCACTGGCTAACAACAGGCAACAGAGCCAAGAAGAATGTGGCCACATGTTGGGAGGTATGATGTGTGTTCTAAGAGCAGCTGGAAATCTGAGAGTGACTCGGGTTAGGTTTGAATAAGATGGCATCTAAGTAAGGGTCACAGGCAGAGTTGTCAAAATGGCTTTGAGTTTATGTTGGCTCTATTATGTCGATACTGGGTATGGGGGCTTGATGGTGCTCCTTGAACCCTGCCCTGGGATCCCTTGGAGCAGCAGCATATAGAGTGGGACTTGTACTGAACTGAGACCTCGAGTCCTGGATTCTGGTCTCAGTTCTACCACAGATGAGCTCCAAAGTTCTTTGCATTTTAAAATGTGTCGATGTGGCAGATGCAGTGTAATTAATAACATATCTAAACATGTGTTTCCTGCTTCGTATTGCTGTGTCTGGATTATGCAGGTATCTCTGAAAAAAAAATAGGCTGAGAGATTTGGTTACTTATTTGGATTTTCAGAAGTATTTTTCCATTAGTGTATTTCTGGTTTTGACACCCTTTGTGATAGAAAATTCCCTCTTAATGAACCAGGAACACACAGTGTTTAAAAGTTATGAGACTATCTAAGTGCTTCCTTGACATTTATGATGTTTTAAAAGATCTTTATAGCCACACACTCGATAGTTATAATAATTTCCAATTTCTTTCCTAAGCAGTGACAATGACAGCTGTCCCACATTGTCTTACTTCTGTCTTGACCTAATCTCTCCGCTAATGAACCCCACTGAGAGAGATGGAATCATCTGCCCGTTGCAGAGGAGACTCACCCCACTTTATGAGAACTTGGAAGTTCTAGCTTAGTTCTCCCGTCTTAATACTTTTATTTAGTTCTAGAGATTTTGTAAGATAAAAAAATCAAACATAATGAAAGTCATGTGATGGTTGTTTCTGGAGCAACAGATGTTATACACTGCAGGGGTAGTCACCGGGCAGAGGTAGCCTTGTGTTTTTTGATTCATTTCATGTATTCTCAGTCTTTGTGTCACAAAGGGGGTGCCCTTCCCCAACAAGCTGGGCACCTTTTTGCTCTCTGAGAGCCACCCTATCTCTTCTTTGAAGTTATTCTCTGGCAAGGAAGATGTATGTTAATACTCTGAAGTTGAATTATGTTCAGCAGAAAAGTTTAAATTGTAGAGTGATTTTTTTCATTAAATGAAAAGGAAAATAATATTTATGGAACACCTACTAAGTGCTGAAGAGCTTTATTTCCTTATTTATTTTAATTTTCACTATTTTCCCCATGTTAGAGATGAGAATAAGGAGGCACACCAGGTAGTAAGGGTCAGAGTCTAAATATAAACCCAGCAAATATATTCTACTTATTTTCTGGCAACACTTCTTTCATTCATTCTCAGTGTTTGCATGTTCTTTCTTGAAGATGCTGACTTTTTTCTTATTGTAGTAACGTGTACAAAACACAATATTTACCATTTTAACCATTTTTGGTTATAGTTCAGTGCCATTAAATATGTTCACACTGTTGTGCAACTAACACGTTATTCATCACCAAATTTCTTCATCATTCACCTTGTAATAACACCATTCTTTTAATTTTCCAAGCTTGAGAACATGATGTCATCTTGGACTCTGCCACTCATCTCCTCCTATATTTAGTCTGTTATATATTTCCATGCATTTCTTTAAAATGTCCACAGATTGGGTTCCTTTCATTAACTCTGACATGACCTTCACCCAAGTCTGACCACTGTGGATCACTCCAACACCTGCCTGATACAGCTCCATGCTTCAGGACCAACTGCCACCAACCCTCCAACATTACTGTCAAAGTGATGCTCCAAAAAACCCGATTTCATCATGTCACTCCCTGCTCAAGATTTGACAGTGCCATGAAGTTCAAATATGGCATTAAGTGATTGAGCAGGCCTTAACTGCTTTGTCTGCCATTAAAGGCAGTAAATGACCTGATTTCCTCTCTTCTATGCAACATTATTTGGTACTTCTTCCCTGCATCCCTCTGGACTCCAAGGGCCATCTTCAATGTTAGCCTTACACTGCATTTGCTTTACCATTCTTTTAAAATGAAGCTTTCTTTTTGTTTTATATTTTATCTCTGCTAGTATAATTATACATGCTCAATGATCATACATTTGTTTTCTATATTATGTGACTAATACACTATTTAAAAGGAATAACATGTCACTTTATTTAATCTTTAATTAAGACTTGTTCAGTGTTATCAGGAAATAGAACTTCTCAGTTTTAAAGTAGGGGGTCAGTTAAGAAAAGATAGAATTACCTCACTGGAAATTACGAAGTTTCTACCCAGAACATTATGGGTATTTGTTTTGCCAGAATCTGAAACTAGATCTCTTTTACCTCCATATGCATCTACTTGTTTACAATTCATTCATTCACTCATGATTCAGCTTTTCAAGGTCAACAAGAAATATGAATAAATTAATTTGGAATAAAACAACAACAAAAAAGATTAGCCTTACAAGGCCAGCTTTTTCTACATTCTGTGTCATTGCTTTCCACTAACCTAATCCCTTTACAAAGTTATTTCCTATTGCACTTCAAAACATATATGGTCTCCATTTATTTCCTGTCTTTATTACTTTTTGCTTCCCCCCAACCACACGTTAAGTTAATTGGGTATAAGGTCTTTGTCCTGTAATTTTGTGAGAATCCTAATTTTGCATGGGTAAGTTCTAAGGGGTGGACAAAGTAACATATATTGTTACATATATGTAACATATTGCAAAATTTGTATCAGAGTTATAAGATACAAGTTACAAGGTTTGTATCAGATTTCTCAGGAAGAAAACAGTTTGCACCCAGGAAGAAATCTCTCAGAGAAGTTGTCAAATATCAGAATAGCAAGAGTGCAATTTTTTAAATAGTTTCTTATGTATCTTTTGCATTGTCATGAGCAAATGTGGGCTAGTGAATTTTTAAGGCAAAATATTACCCAGGTGAGTCTGTTCCTCATTTTAAATAATTCTCAGAATATGTGAAATACTCAGTAAGTATCCCCTCCCTTCTCCAATGGGTCCAGATGATATCCAAACCCTAGATACACAGCAGAATATGATATATAAAACGTTCTTACTACTACTAAACTTAGCAGCTATTTTCAAAATCGGCTTTTAAGTCCAGTTAATAAAAAAAAATTTTCCTGTTCAGGAGGGCTTATAAGGGACAGTTTCTCACCTTATAACAGATTCATAAATGGATGATTTGACACTAAATTGGGAATACCAATCATTCCCTTGTAAGCAGATGTGACATCCAGAAGATTAACCCTAGCATTTAGGATGCCCTTCCTCTTGCATTAGAACTGCAACATTCACCAAAGCATATTTAAAAAGGAATATGTCAAAAAAGGCCAAACAAACAAGAACTAGAGAAACTGACAGACATTGAGAAATAGGGAGCATATAACGTTGGAAGAACATTGCAATGATATCTCAGACCAAAGAAATATTGAGAAATTTTATAGATAAATACATCAATTAATGACAGCTAATTTTTTTTTGGTTATGAATAATGAATAAATAAAATCATACAGTCAAATTAGCTCATTTCCATATCCTATTTATAGACATTGTATTTAAATAGGTTTTTCACAAGTATCAAATTTGGAGCTCATGTGGCCAAATGCATCCCTACTTTCTACTCTTTTCCTTTTCACTATCCTTAGGTGACCTAAATCTGGGTGTGGGGCAATTTAAACTGATAACCCTCTAAATCCTGCTAAAGCATCTGTTAGGAATATTAACAAAGTATCTAGAGGACTCCTATTGGTAAAGTGCTATTCTACCTACTGTTGCAGCTATGAATGTTAAAACTTAAAAACCTCCACAATTGCATCAACATTTAGCAATGGCATATTACTGTTGGCACCAGAAGGCCCTGAATAAACTATTGTTGTGGCTTTGTTGATAGACAGCTCGTCAGGAAATGATCAGCATTGGCCATGATTTGGGGCTAATTTCATGGATGTTTTCCAGTTTCCGTGATCTTCCTTTCCCCTTTTCCAAACAAAAGTGCTTCTGAAAATTTCTGCTTAACGTCTTTCAGTTTGAATAAAGAAAACACAAAACATTCCCCTTGCAGCTGGTACTGGTGAAATTACTTCTCTGGAGGGACCGGCAGATGAGGGGTCTTGTTTGAGAAGCACCAGGCAGAAGGTTGCATTCTGTATCAGAGCCCACACTCAGAACTGCAACCTGAGATCTGTCCCTCACCCCCCTCTCCACCTACACACACACACACACACACACACACACACACACACACACGCACATGCTCCATCTAAATGAACACAGATGGCTGGCACCCAGAGTAGGCATCTAGGAAAACAGCCTCAGGCTTCTCTGGTTGCTGTCATTTCATTCTACAAATAGAGGGCCTTTGAGATGCCTGTGCTGTTTCTTAATCTGAGATCACTCCTTTTTGGGTTTTTAGCCACTTCCTGTTGGGAAATGAACCAGCATCTGAAAGATACCCAGAGACTGATTTGACTTAAAAAAAAAAATATTCCTTTAAATTCACCGGTTGTATAGTATTATATTTAACAAAGGCCTTATTATAATAAAATCCATCTCAGTTTTTAAAAGGCAATATGATTTTTCCCCCTCCAGAACTGCATAGCATCACCTGGTATATTATTTTTCTGTGTGAAATAAATTAATTTTTCAAATGTAATATAAAGGAGAATAAAGCCAAACTTCACAAATGCTGGAAAGCTATCTAAATCTTTGTACCCCCCCAAATCAAAGGGAACACATGTTTTCCTCCATTTATTTCTGTGTAAAGTATGCAAACAATTACCTGGATTTGGAGGACATAATTATGAAGGGGTTGATATCTAAAAGGTTATTATTGATTTATAGAGTTCTCTAGTTTAATCAAAGACAGGTTTAGGAATAAGAAAAAAATACTACTTTCTCCAGGAACAATAATGTCTCAAAGGGGAAATGTAAGACTTAAGAGTAATTTTTATAAGACATATAACAACAGTTTGTAGGTCTAGGAGGTGTTGCTCATTTGCACAACTTCCATGTAATGGACATTTTGGAGAGCCATCTCACTTGTTGTAGTATATTTGATTTGCCTAAAAATGAAATGATTAAATTTGCAGGGCAATTTTTGCTAAGTCTGAATTCCTCATTTCCCATTATGGATTTATAATCCTCAGTCTGAAGATGAAATACCATATACAAGTATAGAATATTTACTTAAACAAGAAGTGTAGTTTAATTCACTCCTGTCATGTGTGCATGCTCTTTCTCTGTGTCTCTTGTGTGCGCGCGCACACACATACACACACATACGCACACACAATACCCTACAAGTTCATCTAATATGGGACAATGTAATATTGCTTAATAGTAGCATGTGATTATACAGTGAAAATTAAACCTTGTATGGGGAAGGTTCCATACTTTATATTCATATGAATGCTTAATTATTATATTTATATAAAAGCAGTCTAATTTTCAATAATCAGTGGATTGCATGGTGTCAATATTCAGAGTAATATCAAAATTTTTACAAAATCAAATTTTCTTCTTTTATGGAAAGTTTTAATTTACCAAGTCATTAATAAAAGCCTTATCATAACTTAAACAGAATTTAAATTACATAAAGGCTTTCTAATCTGTGGCTTTTTCATAAAGATTGGGGCATTGCCAATAATCCAAAAGGCACAGGTTAAAGAAGTAAAAAACAAAAAGAAGGACAAGATGTTGCAGACCTACCTTTGTGTATGTATTTAATAACATCCTATAACCATATATATAAATGTGTATTATCTGTGGTGTTTCACATTTGTTACTCCTTGTAATCTGACTTGTACCCGAGGATTGTCTTATTCTTGAAACCGGCATTAACAGAGATAATAGCCAAAGACTTCCACATCTGGCCAAGATGGAGTAACAAGGACTGGATTTACCTCCCACCTTGGGCAAATTGAAAACTGAACAAAATATGTGAAACAACAATTTCCAGACACCGGACAACAGGCAGCACAGGATACTTATCCCTGAGAGCAGGGAAGCAAACAAAATGAGTCCTTTAGCTTAATGAACAAAGTCAGTTTTCAAACTGTCGCATGGAGAAGGTGGTCTGGCTGAATTGACAGAGACAGAATTGATGTTCAGAAAGGCCAAGACACATAGAGTTTATCGGGCAGAGTATTGGAGACAGAGAGTTATATAGGCAAAGAGAGGACAAGAAGACAATGGATCAGAGGTAGGACAAGAGGGAAGAGAAAGGAAGGGAAGAAAGAGAGTGAGCTCCCGGAGATCTGCAGACGGATCCCCTCAAGTCTTTGGCTGGGAATTGATTTGCACAAGCATGACAGTAAACTACCTGACAACCAAAGAAAGAAGCACTGGAAAGGAATAGGGAGACCAACAGAGATGGGAATAGCTGTGTTCACATCAGCCAAAGTGAAAAGAGCCCATAACATAAGAGATAGGATTCACAGAAAGAAATTGTCTCAGTAGGGGGCTAAATTTGCTGCAGACCAAAGTCTCATTGAACTGATCCTAACAAAATTTAAAAGCAAGCTTTGAAAGACCAACCTATTCCAAGTAACTTGGCTGCATGTCAGATTGAAATCCAACACTAATTAAAGAATACAACAACATCCAGCAATCAAAGATGAAATTTACAATGCTTAGCATGTAATAAAAATGTACCAGGTATGTAGTAAAGCAGAAAAATATGAACCATGACTAGGAAAAAAAATCAACCAGTAGAAAAAGACTTAGAAATGACAAAGATGATGGAACTGGAAGACAAGGACTCTAAACAACTATTATATTATCCATTTACTCAAGAAATTAGAAGAAAATGAAAGCCTGATGAGAAAAGAAATATAAGATGTAAAAAGACCCAAGTAGAATTTCTAGAAATGAGACTATAACTATAATGAAAAGTAATAACAGCTAAAATTTAATGAGCAGTTACTAGGTGCTAGGTATGAGGCTGAGTATTTTACATATAGTATCTCATTTATCTTATTTATTTATTTATCATTTATCATTTATTCCTTGCTTGACCTCTATAAAGCAGATGTTAAAGAGGAGGAAGCTGAAGACTAGAAAGGATTATTATACATGATCATAGACCTGAAATTTGAACTCAGGCAGTCTCTCTCCAAGACTTGGGTTTTTAAGCAACATTCTATAGTGGTTATTGCACTGTTCACAGTAAAATATAAGTCAGTTTAAAAAATAAACCTCAGGCACTGGGTGGCTCAGTCGTTAAGCATCTGCCTTTCGCTCAGGTCATGATCCCAGGGTTCTTGGGGTCCTTGGGGTCCTTGGATTGAGCCTCACATAGGGCTCCCTGCTCCTCGGAGCAGCCTGTTATCCCTCTCCCCCTACCCCTGCTTGTGTTCCCTCTCTTGCAGTGTCCCTCTGTCAAAAAACAAATAAAATCTTAAAAAGAGAATCTCACATGAGGAAGTGTACTGAAATTCTAAAGAGTCTCATTAAAAATGACATTTTGGGGGTGCCTGGATGGCTCAGTTAGTTAAGCGTCTGCCTTGGACTCAGGTCATGATCTCAGGGTCCTGGGATTGAGCCCTACTTTGGCCTCCCGGCTCAACAGGGGGCCTGCTTCTCCTTCTCCCTCTGCTGTTCCCCCTGCTTGTGCTCACTCATGTGCTCTCCCTCCTCTTTCTTCCTCTCAAATAAATAAATGAAATCTTTTTTAAAAAATGACATTTTGTTTTGTGTCTGTGCCCACACATACATGCATGCTTACATAATCTGGGTATAGACTTGTTGGAGATCAGATAGATCTTTCTGAGAGTGTTGTAAGAGTTGAGATGGAGAGTGACTGAACTGATTTATATCCTGCATTTTCTCAAGAAGATATGATAGAAATGAGTTGGAGGAAAGCTGTAACTTAATAGTAGAACAAAACAACATAATATTGTTCACAGCTCTTTTTCTTGCTGTTGAAGTATTCTACAACTGTCACTTCAATTAAAGTGTGGCAGTAATTATAACAATATAATGATAGTAAGTAAAGATTATTGAATAATTGTCATGTGTCATGCTCTGTGCTAAAGTACAACCACATGCAATCCTTACAAAAGAAGTTTCCAATAGATTCTACTCTTATTTACAGAGTTGAGGAGCAGAGAGAGGTACTTGACCTGCCCAAGGTTACATGGACAAAGATCATTCAAACTATTTCTTACATAGAATAATCTTTGAAAGACAGCTTAATAGTTGATTCAATTCCATCACAACTTTTTTGTACAAGACATTTACTTTAATGTTTTCCCTATAATATAATTTTCTATAAAGGTTATTTAATAAATTAGCCTTAACTATAAATAACACACTATTCAACTGGTAAAGAATGAAGGTACATAGATGTTTTAAAAAGCCAAAATGTCTTAATATACTGGTATAAATGGCATCAATAAATAATCATTTGTTCTCAAAAGTACATGAACTTAAATACATGGGTCTAACTATCATAAGATAAAAATGTTTTGACTTCACAATGCGTGAAACCCACAATGATATCAAAGAATTATTTTTTTAGGGATGCCTGGGCAGCTCAGTTGGTTAAGCATCTGACTTCACCTCAGGTCATGATCTCAGGGTCCTGGGATCAAGCCCCGCATGTGACTCCCCACTCAGTGGGGAGTCTGCTTTTTCCTCTCCCTCTGCCCCTTCTCCTCCCCGACTTGTGCTCTCTCTCTCTCTAATAAATAAACAAAATTTTTAAAAAATTACTTTTTAAAATAATGTCCATATAGTATTCCCTAATCTCCTCATCCCAAGACTGTTAGACAACAGGGGCAATTTGACACTTTTTCTCTTCTTACAAGTAGGATGGAAAGTCCATTTCAATGACTGTCATATCACTGAAGAAGTCAGTCAGTAATAAAATCAGAACAGAGATTCTCATAAATAGATTCTTACTCTAATACCTTGCTCCTTCAGAAAAGCTGCTTTCCACCCACAGTAGGTGGGAAGCCTTCCATGGTTGGCAGTTATCTGGGCATGACTCACAGTGGTCAGGGAAAAACCGAGTGAGGGCTTCTTTTGTACCTTGTGCAACTGCAATGTCATTCCACTTCAAGATGCATTTATTGAGCTCTTACAAATTTCTAGAAGCTAATCCAGATATCTATTTAACAAATAATCCAGGTTACCCAATCCAGATTCCTATTTAATAAATAAATAAACCAGGCTAACAATAATAAATAAACCAGCATAGTCCAGTTGTCTAATCCAGATATCTACTTAACAAATAAATAAACCAGGCTATGGTGCCTATTTTAGTTTCTGTTCTCCCCTGGAAAATCAGTCAAATGGGTAATCACAAGGCACAGAGTAGAAAAAATACCTGTTTGATCTGAGTGTGGCATTGTCTTTTAGGCTAGATGCATTGCTATTGAATCAATCAGGAACCAATTCCTTTAATTTTTACTTCATGGGCTAGAAAATATATATATATTTTTTAAATTGAGGATCAACAAAGGGATCCCTCAAGCAAGGCTGGTGGAAATGTAAATTGGTGCAGTCACTATGGAAAACAGTATGGAGGTTCTTCATAAAACTTAAAGTAGAGATACCATTTGGTCCAGTAATTCTACTTCTGAGCATTTACCCAAAGAAAGCAAGAACACTAATTTGGAAAGACATAGGCACTCCTATGTTTATTGCAGCATTTGTACAATAGCTAAGACATGGAAGCAACCCAAGTGTCCATCAGTAGATGAATGGATAAAGAGTGGATAAAGATGTATGTATTATATACATATATATATATAGATGTTTATGTGTACATATGTATCAGGTCATGATCCCAGGATCCTGGAATGGAGCCCCGCGTCAGGCTCTCTGCTCAGCAGGAGTCTGCTTCTCCCTCTGCCCCTCTCCCACCCCCTCCCTACTCATGCTTGTGCTCTCTGTCTCTCTCTCTCTGAAATAAATACATAAAATCTTGAAAGAAAGAAAGAGAAAGAAAGAAAAAAAGAAAGAAAGAAAGAAAGAAAGAATAAAGAGGTGACCTCTGAGGCAAGTACTCTTATTTCCAGATTAAAGTCAGCTTGGAGAGTTTAGATAACCTGCTCACTGGGGAAGCCATAATTCAAACCCTTGATTCTAATGTCTGTGCTCTAAGCCATTGTACTATATATGACTATATATGACTTTGAGCAAATGACTTAAAATCTCTGTGCTTCAGCTTTCTATCTATAATAATCTATCACAGACTTGTCGTGAGATCCATTTAATATCTCAAATGAGTTAACGCACATAAACTCCAAACATGTAAACACATGTAATACATGTAAGATGCTAACACATATAAAATGTTTAGAATAGGACTTGGTTTGCAGCAAATGTTCAAAAAGAAGAAAAACCCACAAGATACTATTATTTGGGTTATGTCAAATATCCTGATATGTTTTCTACTCCTTTAGTTTCTAATGAAAGAATAAATTCCAGGCCAACAGAAAATAATTTCATGCTCAAATTCATTGACACACTGCAGTCCTTCATTCAACACATATTTGAGGGCCTTCTATGTATAAGGCATTGTGCTTGGTGCTGGCCATTATGTTCTGAGTTAGGGCCAAATGAATGTGGACTAGCTGTATAACTTCATCATAACAGACATTTCATAGTAGGTAATTCATTCTGATTCAGTCCTAGAAGTGGCTTGTATTTCTCAGTTTCTCTAGGGGCCTAGTCCTTTATCAGGCTAATCTGAAACCTAGTAGTGCTAATTCCATTGTCTTTCTTCTTTCTTTCTCAGTAAGCTCCACGTGGGGCTTGAGCTAATGACCTTGAGATGAAGAGTCACATACTCTACTGACTGAGTTAGCCGGGTCCCCCCACTCCTGCTTCTTTTAGGATTTGTGTTTATCTTTGATTTTCTATAATATGAAGATGATATGCCAAGGCCTAAAGTTTTGTTGTTGTGGTGGTGGTGGTGGTTGTTTGGCATTTGTCCTTTGTGTATTTTGAGCTTTTTGGATCTGTAGTTTTTGTCTGACATTAATTTGGGAGAAATTCTTAGTCATTGTTGTCTCAAATATTTCTTCTTTTCCTTTTTTCTTTCTTCCCTAATTATGTGTTATACCTTTTGTAGATGTACCACAGTTATTGGCTATTCTGTTCAGTCTTTTTCTCCTTTGCTTTTCAGTTTTGGAGGATTCTACTGAGATATGCTCATGTTCAGAGATTTTCCCCTCAGTCGTCTGGTTTACTTAAAGCCCATGCATTCTTCACTATTGTTATAGAGTTTTTGAAATTTATTTACTTATTTATTTTTTAATTTTTTATTTTTTATAAACATATATTTTTATCCCCAGGGGTACAGGTCTGTGAATCACCAGGTTTACACACTTCACAGGACTCACCAAATCACATACCCTCCCCAATGTCCATAATCCCACCCCCTTCTCCCAAACCCCCTCCCCCCGGCAACCCTCAGTTTGTTTTGTGAGATTAAGAGTCACTTATGGTTTGTCTCCCTCCCAATCCCATCTTGTTTCATTTATTCTTCTTCTACCCACTTAAGCCTCCATGTTGCATCACCACTTCCTCATATCAGGGAGATCATATGATAGTTGTCTTTCTCCGCTTGACTTATTTCGCTAAGCATGATACGCTCTAGTTCCATCCATGTTGTTGCAAATGGCAAGATTTCGTTTCTTTTGATGGCTGCATAGTATTCCATTGTGTATATATACCACATCTTCTTGATCCATTCATCTGTTGATGGGCATCTAGGTTCTTTCCATAGTTTGGCTATTGTGGACATTGCTGCTATAAACATTCGGGTGCATGTGCCCCTTTGGATCACTACATTTGTATCTTTAGGGTAAATACCCAATAGTGCAATTGCTGGGTCATAGGGCAGTTCTATTTTCAACATTTTGAGGAACCTCCATGCTGATTTCCAGAGTGGCTGCACCAGCTTGCATTCCCACCAACAGTGTAGGAGGGTTCCCCTTTCTCCGCATCCTCGCCAGCATCTGTCATTTCCTGACTTGTTGATTTTAGCCATTCTGACTGGTGTGAGTTGATATCTCATTGTGGTTTTGATTTGTATTTCCCTGATGCCGAGTGATATGGAGCACTTTTTCATGTGTCTGTTCGCCATCTGGATGTCTTCTTTGCAGAAATGTCTGTTCATGTCCTCTGCCCATTTCTTGATTGCCCAGCAGGAGAAGAGAAATCATAAAGATCAGAGCAGAAATCAATGAAATAGAAACCAAAAAAACAATAGAACAAATCAACGCAACTAGGAGCTGGTTCTTTGAAAGAATTAATAAAATTGATAAACCCCTGGCCCAACTTATCAAAAAGAAAAGAGAAAGGACCCAAATAAATAAAATCATGAATGAAAGAGGAGAGATCACAACTAACACCAAAGAAATACAAACTATTATAAGAACATACTATGAGCAACTCTACGGCAATAAATTTGACAATCTGGAAGAAATGGATGCATTCCTAGAAACATATAAACTACCACAACTGAACGAGGAAGAAATAGAAAGCCTGAACAGACCCATAACCAGTAAGGAGATTGAAACAGTCATTAAAAATCTCCAAACAAACAAAAGCCCAGGGCCAGACGGCTTCCCGGGGGAATTCTACCAAACATTTAAAGAAGAACTAATTCCTATTCTCCTGAAACTGTTCCAAAAAATAGAAATGGAAGGAAAACTTCCAAACTCATTTTATGAGGCCAGCATCACCTTGATCCCAAAACCAGACAAGGATCCCACCAAAAAAGAGAGCTATAGACCAATATCCTTGATGAACACAGATGCGAAAATACTCAACAAAATACTAGCCAATAGGATTCAACAGTACATTAAAAAGATTATTCACCACGACCAAGTGGGATTTATTCCAGGGCTGCAAGGTTGGTTCAACATCTGCAAATCAGTCAATGTGATACAACACATCAATAAAAGAAAGAACAAGAACCATATGATACTCTCAATAGATGCTGAAAAAGCATTTGACAAAGTACAACATCCCTTCCTGATCAAAACTCTTCAAAGTGTAGTGATAGAGGGCACATACCTCAATATCATCAAAGCCATCTATGAAAAACCCACCGCAAATATCATTCTCAATGGAGAAAAACTGAAAGCTTTTCCGCTAAGGTCAGGAACACGGCAGGGATGTCCGTTATCACCACTGCTATTCAACATCGTACCAGAGGTCCTAGCCTCAGCAATCAGACAACAAAAGGAAATTAAAGGCATCCAAATTGGCAAAGAAGAAGTCAAATTATCACTCTTCGCAGATGATATGATACTATATGTGGAAAACCCAAAAGACTCCACTCCAAAACTGCTAGAACTTATACAGGAATTCAGTAAAGTGTCAGGATATAAAATCAATGCACAGAAATCAGTTGCATTTCTCTACACCAACAGCAAGACAGAAGAAAGAGATATTAAGGAGTCAATCCCATTTACAATTGCATCCAAAACCATAAGATACCTAGGAATAAACCTAACCAAAGAGACACAGAATCTATACTCAGAAAACTATAAAGTACTCATGAAAGAAATTGAGGAAGACACAAAGAAATGGAAAAATGTTCCATGCTCCTGGATTGGAAGAATAAATATTGTGAAAATATCTATGCTACCTAAAGCAATCTACACATTTAATGCAATTCCTATCAAAGTACCATCCATCTTTTTCAAAGAAATGGAACAAATAATGCTAAAATTTATATGGAACCAGAAAAGACCTCGAATAGCCAAAGGGATATTGAAAAAGAAAGCCAACGTTGGTGGCATCACAATTCCGGACTTCAAGCTCTATTACAAAGCTGTCATCATCAAGACAGCATGGTACTGGCACAAAAACAGACACATAGATCAATGGAACAGAATAGAGAGCCCAGAAATATACCCTCAAATCTATGGTCAACTAATCTTCGACAAAGCAGGAAAGAATGTCCAATGGAAAAAAGACAGCCTCTTCAATAAATGGTGCTGGGAAAATTGGACAGCCACATGCAGAAAAATGAAATTGGACCATTTCCTTACACCACACACAAAAATAGACTCAAAATGGATGAGTTTTTGAAATTTTACATTTCTTTTTGGTTCTTAGAATTTCCATCTCATGTATACATTGTCCATCTGTTCTTGTATGCTGTCTACTTTATCCACTAGAGCCCTTAGCACAATAATAATAATGGTTTTAAGTTTGTGGTCTGATAATTCTAACATATTTGCTACTTCTGAGTCTGGCTTTGATGCTGAATCTCTTCAAACTGTGTTTTTTGCCTTTTTGTATATTATAATTTTTTTCCTAATAGCCAGACATGTTATACTGGGCAAAAGAAATTGCTGTAAATAAGCCTTTACTAGTTTTAAGTATGGAAGAAGGGGAAGTATTCTATAGGCCTCTGATTAGATCTCAGTCTTTTAGTGAGCTTGTACCTCTGGACTTTGAACTCCTCAGTTCTCTTACCCTTTAGGTTGGAAAGAATGCCTAGAGTGGGCTGTGGTTAGGTATCCTCCCCCCCCATAGAAGACTAGAGGGGGCTGGAATTGAGTACTTTCCTTGCCTCATAGAAGTCTAAATCCAGCTGGAGTTGCATATTTCCCTTTCCCCAGGCAGGTTAATCCCTGGTAAAACCACAGCAGGGTTAGACTCTGGTTAAATAGTTTCTCTTGTGGGTAGACCTTGCTAAGAACAGAATGTTCTGGCATATTTTAAAATGGCTCCTTGTCCCCTTCCCCCTACTGGAAACATGAGGGAATTTTTCTGGTGGAGCTTCAGGGGATAAAACTCACAAAACAAGGGGGGCTTTCCCATGACTGGGACCCCCCATGGACCCCCTGGGATTTAACTCTCAGAATTGTCCACACTAAGAATCCAGCAATTCTTATCAATTCTTATCAATTCTTATCATCCAGGTTTCTCTACCCTGGCCCTGGTTCTCACAGAGGTTGCTATGTGGACTTACACTCCATTAAGTTGGGATTCTCCATAGTCACCTGCTGATCTCTCCAATTTGGGAGGCAACAGTTTGCCCTGCGACCTCACTTCTCTGATGGATCTAAGAAGAGATGATTTTTCAGTCTGTTTATCTTTTGACTTGTTAGGATAAAGTGGCAACTTCCAAGCTTTTTACATGCCAGACCAGAAATCAGAAGTCCACCATGATGTATCTTTAGAAGAGTATTTAATGGTGATATGTGGAACTTAGACTGGTATAAAGATGGAAAAGAGGGTGGGGTAGAAATGTAATGAGTCTCTACAACCAGAAGATGAAATAAATAAAAGCAAGATGGAAAAGGAACAACATTAGAAACAAGAGGTGGAGAGGTGCCTAGAATTGGAAAAAATGAACATTAAGGAAGAGTCAACATCATCTGTGAATTTTTAAAAAATAATTAAATGTATTAATGTGTTATTTATATGATACAAAGTTGATAGAGTTTAGTAAGAAAAGCAGATGGTAAAAAAGTAGAAGGAAAAGTAATAGAGGCGATTGTATTACAACTGAACAAAGTAAAACACTTGTAGTGGTAGGCGCAGGGCGGGAAACAGTTTGGGGTCAACAAGAACAGTGCAGTTACAAAATACTCCACTCATGTATACATGGCCTAAGTGATGAAGCCAGGAATAAAACCCAGATTTCCCAATTCCTGGCCCTGAGCCTTATGTATTAAATCATATTGCCTCTGCTGTCAGATAATCATCTTGCATCTGGAACACAAATACAGCCAATTCAAATATGCATCTTGATCTTATCATGTGGTTAGCAATCCATGCTGTTATTATTGTCAATAGGACTGCATCCCATTAATACCACATTCACTTTTGGCAACAAATCTAGTGGAATAAGGTGGATAAATAATATATACAATGTGGTCAAAGAAAATCACCCTTATTCCAAATACCAGAAGACATGAGAGGAAGCTCCCAGGTAGGACTACTGTGGAGAATCTCTAGAAAGTCAAAGGGAATGACTGGGAAAATTTATTTTAAATTAAAATTTGTCGGGCTTTGATAATTTCAAATAAGTTGGGGTTTTTAAAAGTATAACGATTTGATTAGAAGTCTATTTTTTAGCTGAATGTCAATTTTTACCATGAGATAGTCTTTACTATCTTCACTGCTCAAGTGAAATCTATACAATCCTCATTTACATTGCTTAGATTCCCTTTTCACATTAATAGTTACTATATGCCACATGGACTGGAGATTGATGGTCAGAATTAGTCATTTGATGCATGATGAGTGATCAGCATAGATGCAAATTTTGACATGGATCAATGAAATAATAAATAAGAATAAATAATTGGAAGGGGAGACAAACCATGAGAGACTATGGACTCTGAGAGACAAACTGAGGGTTTTGGAGGGGTTGTGGGGGGTGAGGTGAGCCTGGTGGTGGGTATTGTAGAGGGCACATATTGCAAGGAGCACTGGGTGTGGTGCATAAATAAATTATTATAATTTATACAATGAATTTTGGAACACAAAAAATAAAATAAAATATTAAAAAATAATAATAAAAAAGAATATATAATAGCTTGTGTTTCCCCTCCAAACATATTGGCTCCATGTTCAAAATGCTAGATAGTCTTTAAAACCCATACTATGATTACTCTACCTATGGTCATAGGAGCATTATTTTTAATGGCCCAAATGTGGAAGCAACTCATTCATTGGATGAATAGGTAAACAAAATGTGGTATATATGCATACAGTGGAATTTTATTCAGCCTAGAAAAGCAAGGATATTCTGATGTATGCTCCATGGATGAATCTTGAAGATGTTATATAAGTGAATAATCACAAAAGGACCAATATTATATGACTCCACAAAGATGAGGTACCTGGAATAATCATATTCATACAGACAGAAAGTAGAATGGTATTTTCCCAGGGGGTAAGGAAGCAGGGAATGTGGAGTAATGTTAAAGGGCAGAGTTTCAGTTGAAAGAGATGAAAAACTTCTGGAAATGGATGGTGGTAATGGCTGTATAACAATGTGAATGTATTAAATGCTGCTGAACTATACATTTAAAAATGGTGAAAATGGTAAATTTTATGTTACGTATAGGCTACCACAATAAAATTCCTAAACTGTATTTTATCAATTACTTTAAATTTAAATATATAAACTCTGGAGTTGTCCACAGGAAATTTGATTTACCTATTTATAGTATTGATATTCACATTACAAATAGTTTCTTCATGGATACATAAACTTTGAAGTTTTTTTTGCTCATGCAAAGGAAACCATTACAAATAAATCTCAATAGAGAAGCTGGGAATTGGGTCATAATTCAAATAGTATAGTCTAGACCACCATGTAGCATGCCAATATCAAGGAAGGTGAAATTAATGTAATGTAATTTTATAAAATAAGGTCTGTTTCTGAGGTTCATGTCTGGAAATGCTATTTTTAAAATCCAAATGAGAAGTTCTGGAAGTGGTCATTGCAAATAGTTTGGGTATTTCATCTTCTGGCTCTGTCTAGAAACAACTAATCTTCTTCCCATCAATGCTCCTTTGAGATCCTTTCTGAATTAACAAGAGCATTATTTGGATAAATTTCTTGAAAGCTGAAGGGCCCACAGTAACAGGGTGAGCTAGAAAGGCTGTCAGTACATAAATCATGCAAAGATTGCCTCTGTCTGTGAGTGCCTGTAACCATCAGAGCCACAATCAGTCTGTGCTTCATATAGAGTGAGGAAGACTGACATTGTCTTATGTTTTTTATTCTGGCCAGTTCCTTGGTAGAGTCTAATCACTGTCTGAAAGTGTTATGTGAGAAGGAGCTGGATATCAACACTTGGGAGTTAGAAAACAAATAGAATCATAGTTCTTAGAATGTGACTGATCTTAAGCTGGTGAGCCCTGATTTCACAGACTCATTCATTCAGTCAGGAAGTCATCTGATTATTACTAATCACGTACAAGGTATTGGGCACTGTGCTGGTCCAGTTTTGTGAGGAGATAATGTTTATAAGACAATATAACCAGTTTAAGGGAGATACAACATTTGATAAGGATTCAAAGAGATCATTTTTAATGGGGGGATTATGAATAGGCTTCATGGAAAGAAGACAGCATGTGAGAGGCTATGCAGGTAAATCCAATAAAAAGGAATACATGATGTTTGTCCAAGTCATCCAAGGAATATACATATAGACTGAGGTATACAGTAAAAATCAGAAGAGACAACATGACAAGAGAGTTAGGTTGGGGACATAATGTACAAGGCCCCATTGAAGATTTTTTCAGGAATTCATGGAGTACGGAAAAAAGGAGTGATAATAGTCAGATGTGTAGCCATGTTCTTGCACCAGGGAGCAAACCCAGAAGACAGGTTGTAAAAGGATGGTGGTGTGGAGAATCAGTGTGTAAAATGGCTATCACTCTTTTTGGTCATCTTCTCTCTGGGTCTCACAGTCAGACCACTGACTGGAGAATCATGTATTGAACAGAATGACCCTTTTTTATTTTTTTAAGGTCTTATTTATTTATTTTATTTTAGAGAGGCTGCATGAGTAGGGGGAGGAGCAGAGGCAGAGAGAGAGAGAGAAAATCTCAAGCAGACTCCCCACTGAGCATGGAGCTCTATGGGGGTGGGGGGCTCGATCTCATGATCCTGAGATCATGACCTGAGCCCAAACCAAGAAACATATGCTTAACCAGCTGAGCCACCCAGGTGCCCCTGATCCTTGCTTTCACAAAACTTCTAAAACAGGGCTTCTCAACATTTAAAAAATGCATACAGATGACTCAGGATCTTTCTAAATTTCAGATTCTGATTCAATAGTCTAGAGCAAGACCTGAGATTCTGCATTTCTAGAAAGCTCCCAGGTGCTGCTGCTATGGCTCAGGGGTAGACAGGTTGGGCAGCCAGGTTGGGTAGCCAGGCTTTAAAGTTGTACCATTGGAGTTGTAAGTTTTAACAACCATATCATCCACATACTGCCTCATAAACTGAGAAGAAGACACAACTTTTGGAGATTTTACTCATGTGGCACACACTCTTGATGAGAGATTGTAGAAACATACATAACACAAGATGCTTGGAATAAGTGGAGATTCACCTGACTTATGGTATGATCTGTCTCAAATTTGTAAAAAATCAAATTAGCTAGCACACATGAACTACTAAGCTAATGAGCCCTCACCACCTGCCTCATTCCACCTCAGGCTGCAGGTAGCTTGGAGCAGGCTTGTGTCAATTAGTCAATGTAATTGAAGCCAAATGTAATTAATTATATAATTTGAGGCTGTTCAAGTTTAATTTCACTAAATCACATTATGAAACTGGGGCATTATGAAGGATTAGTGAGAAAGGGGAAACAGGCTTGAGTGAAGCTTTTCCATGAGCTCTAATACATGTAATATTTCTTTATCTGATACCCTTAGCAGAATGCAGATGCTCGAAACTTCCCCACTTATTGTTGATAGAAATGCTCTCATTTTGTGTACTGATGGGTTTGTGATCAATCAGTCACTCCTGAAGAGGCATCAGTGAGCTGTTACATTGAGGGAATGTGCATCTGGGGAAGAGAAAGCGTCAGAGAGGGTGTCCAGATTTTGATATTGACGCACAAAGGAGTCGCTAACAGAAATAGAGAAGGAAGGTGAAGAAGTTAATGTGGAAGCAGAGAGCATAAACTGGGTTTTCTTAATTGCTTTCATTACATAATTAGTGCTATAGGTTAAATTGTGTCCCTCTGAAAAGATGTTGAAGTCCTAACTCCCAGTACCTGTGAATGTGATCTGATTTGGAAATAGGATCTTTGCAGATGATCAGATTAAGGACATGAAGACAAATTGAGGAGAGGTGATCAAATGGGTGGTCCCTAATCCAATATGGCTATCTCCTTATAAAAAGGGACATCTGTATATAGAGACAGATGTGCACAGGGAGAAGGTGATGTAAAGACACAGGAAGAGCACTATCTACAAGCAAAGGAATGCGTGAGCATTCCAGAAGCCAGAGAAGAGGCATGGAATGGATTTTCCCTCACAGCTGTCAGAAGGAACCAACCCTGCCAACACCCTGATTTCAGACTTCTTGCCTCCTGAACTGTGAGAACATAAATTTCTGTTGTTTAATCCCTCCAATTTGCCAACCTTTATTATGGTAGCCCCAAGAAACTCATATAAGTAATACATGTGACTATACAAAAAAATTCAACACTAGAGAAGAACAAAGTAAAGAAATAAAAGGAGAAACAAATGTCCTTATCAAAGGAGTTGGTGTTCTTTCAGGCCTTTTCTCTCTCTCTCTCTCTCTATATATATATATAACTATTCTCATCTGAATAGCAAAGGAAACAACCAACAAAACTAAAAGACATCCTACTAAATGGAAGAAGATATTTGAAATGACATATCTGAAAAGGGTTAGTATCGAAAATATACAAAGAACTTACACAAATCAACAACAAAAAAATAAATAATCCAATTAAAATTGGGCAGAAAACATGAACAGACATTTCTCCAAAAAAGAATAGTCATACAGATGGACAACAGACACATTAAGATGCTCAACATCACTCATCACCAGGGAAATGTAAACCAAAACTATGATGAGATATCACCTCATATCTGTCAGAATGGCTAAAGTCAAAGACACAAGAAAATACAAGTGTTGGCAAGGATGTGGAGAAAAAGTAACATTTGTGTACTGTTGGTGAGAACGCAAACTGGTGCAGCCACTGTGGAAAATAGTATGGAGATTCCTCAAAAGATTAAAAATAGAGGGGCACCTGGGTGGCTCAGTTGGTTAACGGTCTGCCTTCAGCTCGGGTCATGATCTCCGGGACTGGGATGGAGCTGTGCTTCTGGCTCCCTTCTCAGCAGGGAGTTTGCGCCTCCTCTCCCTCTGCCCTCCCCTCCCACTCCTGGTCTGTCTGTCTCTCTCTCTCTCTGTCAAATAAATAAATAAAATCTTAAAAAAAAGTAGAACTATCTTATGATCCAGTGATGGCACTACTGGTTATTTATTCAAAGAGCACAAAAAGACTAATTCAAAGAGATATATGCACCCCTATGTTTATTGCAGCATTATTTAAAATAGTCAGATTAAGGAAGCAGCCTAACAGTCATGGATTGATGAATGGATAAAAAACATGTGATATATCTATCTATATCTATATCTATATCTGTATATAATTCAGCCATAAAAAAGAATGAAGTTTAGCCATTTGCAACAACATGGGTTGATCTAGAGAGTATAATGTTAACTGAAATAAGTCTGTCAGAGAAAGACAAATACCGTATGATTTTACTCATATGTGGAATTTAAGAAACAAAACAAGGGAAAAAAAAAAAGAAATGAATGTTTATAAAAAATAAAAAATTAAAAAAAAAAAAAAAAGAAATGAACCAAGAAACAGACTCTTAACCATAGAGAACAAACTGACAGTTACCAAAGTGGCGGTGGATGGGGTGAGTGGGTGAAATAGGTGATAGGGATTAAGACTACATTTATCTAATGAAACAAGATGGGATTGGGAGGGAGACAAACCATAAATGACTCTTAATCTCACAAAACAAACTGAGGGTTGCTGGGGGGCAGGGGGTTGGGAGAAGGGGGGTGGGGTTATGGACATTGGGGAGGGTATGTGCTTTGATGAGTGCTGTGCAGTGTACAAACCTGGTGATTCACAGACCTGTACCCCTGGGGATAAAAATATATGTTTATAAAAAATTAAAAATTAAAAAAAAAAAGAAAAAAGACTACATTTATCTCGATGAGCCGTGAGTAATATATAGAATTGTTGAGTCACTATATTGTGCACCTGGAAATAATACAACACTGTATGTTAACTACCTTGGAATGTCATAAAAATCAGGTTATGACCATAGATATTACCCTAAAACTTGCTTTTTTCATTTCATAAATATATTGTGGACCTTCTCCCATATCAGTCCATATAGATCCGCTTTTTCATTTTAATGGCTACCTATGGTTCATTTTAAGGATGTAGTACATGGTTTATAGTATACATTTAGGGGAAGGGGAATTTGCTATCACAAACAATGCTGCCATTAATATATTTATTTAAATATCTCTATGCTCTTGTGGGAGTATTGTTATAAGATATAGAACTAGAATTGTGAAGTCAAAGGTTCCTGCACTTAAGATCTTGTTAAATTGCTCTTTAAAAATGTTGCAATTACACTCGAGCTGTGGCATAAGAGTGTCTTTTCCCACCCTTCACATACTTATTAGCAATCTTTTACATTTTTGCCAACCTGAAGTATAAAAAACAGAATCTCATTATTTTTAACACCATATGTCCATAGTCACCAATAAGATTGAGAACATTTTTTTTTTTTCTATTTCTGGTCATTTGAAGTTTATATTTTGAGGACTGCCTATTCATTTCCTTTGCTCTTCTCTAGGGGCTTTTTATTTTTTTAATTCTATTGATTAACATCAAGTATTTTGTATGTTTAGGATACTAACAAAGAGTCATGACAAGTATTTTCTCCCACATCTATTAGGTTTAGTCTATTAAATATGTGGCAAATATATTCTCCCATCATAGTATATTTTGGTAACTTATTATGTTTATTATAATATACCTCTAGTATATTTAATCTGTCACAGCTGTTAATCTTTTCATTCATGATAATACATTTCATGTCATACTTAAGCTTTAGACAGATACATAGTCAAAGTCATACTTGCATATATCTTAAATGTGTAAGTGCTTGTATTGTACTTGAGCTAAAGGCATTAGGTCAGGGAGTACAGGAAAAATTATCATGTAGGATGGTGTTAGAAATTAGAGGAAACAGTATAGACTAGCTCCAGACTGGTGAATTCTCTGGTTGAGGCAAATCATAGTTTACATAATCTCTATAGTGTGCAATACAACCCATTCTTTAACGTCACTGGGTACATGCACTAAAGATATGTGTTAAGCGGGAGCCACCTCATATTCCCCTTACTCAGATGGGGGTCTGGGAAGAAAAGGGTTTGCACATTGTCTCCAGTTAGCAAAAGGCATAAGGTATACCAGCCTGTATACTAAACTGAGAGCTTCTAAACTGAAACATATAAATGAAATCCATGTACATATTAAGATGAGAAAGTGATAGAGTGATAAGTCCAACATGCACATATACATACATACACATATACAACAAAGTATATAATGTTATCACTAAATCAAGAACAAAAAAATTAAGGCTGGAAACCAATGTCACTGTGTCTGTGGTAGTTGTAGACATAACCAAGTGACCATTGGTGTGACTATCTGGTCCACTGCCTGTATCTCTAGTGTAGACCATCTGTATCTAGTTACTGGAGTTGGGATATCACTGCTGCCAAAGACAACTAAGCTCCTTCGCTCTGAATTTATATTCATCTTGCAAACTTTAGTTCATAATTTTGTTTTTTTCCTTTCATTTTTAAAAATTTAATTTAATTTAATTTTTTCAGTGTTCCAAAATTCATTGTTTATGCACCACACCCCATGCTCCATGCAATATGTGTCCTCCGTAATACCTACCACCAGGCTCACCCAATCTCCCACCCACCTTCTCCTCCAAAACCCTCAGTTTGCTTTTCAGAGTCCACAGCCTCTCATGGTTTGTCTCCCCCTCCGATTTCCCCAACTCCTTTCTCCTCTCCATTTCCCAATGTGCTCCGTGTTATTCCTTATGCTCCACAAGTAAGTGAAACCATATGATAATTGAATCTCTCTGCTTGACTTATTTCATTCAGCATAATCTCCTCCAGTCCCATTCATATTGATACAAAAGTTGGGTATTCATCCTTTCTCATGGAGGCATAATACTCCATTTGGACCATATCTTCTTTATCCATTCATTTGTTAAGGGGCATCTTGGCTCTTTCCACAGTTTGGTGACTGTGGCCATTGCTGCTAAGAACACTGGGGTACAGATGGTCCTTCTTTTCACTACATCTGTATCTTTGAGGTAAATAACCAGTGCAATTGCAGGGTCATAGGGTAGCTCTATTTTTAATTTCTTAAGGGATCTCCACACTGTTTTGCAAAGTGGCTGCACCAACCTGCATTCCCACCAACGGTGTAAGAGGGTTCCCCTTTTTCCACATCTTCTCCAACACTTGTTGTTTACTGTCTTGTTGATTTTGGCCATTCTAATTGGTGTAAGGTGGTATCTCAATGTGATTTTGATTTGATTTGAATCTCCCTGATGGCTAATGATGATGAACATTTTTTCATGTGTCTGTTAGTCATTTGTATGTCTTCTTTGGAGAAGTGTCTGTTCATGTCTTCTGCCCATTTTTTGACATGATTATTTGTTTTGTGTGTGTTGAGTTTGAGGAGTCCTTTATATCAGCCCTTGATAATTTTGTATCCTAAGCATATTACCCTACTGGGAAGGCAATGTTTAACTTAACCAGTATCAATATTCTGATTAGCTTGGCAGAAAATCTTTTAGTAAAGGAAGATGATGTTTTACATCATCTTTTTTTCCCCCCCTCTACTAACTGTTCCCTTAGGAGGGAAAGGGTCCTGTTGGTAGGGAAAGCCCAATGGGTTCCCACTGGTAGGGAAAAGGGCCCCTCTAGTCTATTATGTGCCTTCACCATCCATATGCCCCCTTCAAATATTATTCTATCCTTATGCTAACAAAGCCTGAATAGCTTTTCTTTTTCTTACTTTTACCTAATGATATCCATTGGCCTATAGGTGGCATTCTGTGTAACACACATGTTCTGCTATTTATTATGAAAGGAAGTAGAGAAGAGGGAGAAAGATCATGAAGGACCAAGGCAAAGCATTCCATAGTTTATCAAGACATGAAAATCGGCCCTGGAAATGATAATTCTTGGTCTGATGTGGTTTGGGTCCCCACAAAAACCTTGCATTTTTTGCAAGGTCTAAGCAAATGTGGCTGAATAAAGAATTTGTACCTCTGCAAAACTGAGGTACCTTCTGGTCCTTTGATGCCTAAGTAGCCCCAAAGGTATTATAATTGGCATGGTAGATAATACAAATGGGAATATTCACAAGTGGAGGCAAATCAGTGGTTTGGAGCTATTTGGTGTAAAGAAATTGTGATTGGTGAAGAAGTAAACTATATGGTATTTTAGGAGGTTATACATCTATGGAAAAAGAAATGGTAGAACAAGGTGAGTGGGACTGGGCATACAGAGGGTGGGTGGGTGGTAGGTTGACATTTTAAAATAGGCTGGTGGTAGGGAAGAGGGACTCATTGAGGAGACTGGAGTGAAGGCTTGAGGGAGGTGTGGGAGGGGGCTACCTGGGTTTGTGGAGACAGAACCTTCCAGATAGAGACAGCCACCAGTACAAGATCCTTGCATATCTGCGATTGTAAAAAGTTTTCTGTTTTTAAAAATAATAGACACAAAAACTCTTCTGTAAAGATTTCCAAAGCCTCCCTGTGCTGGCCAAAAAAGTAAAGGTAATGGATATTTGTTACTGGAGTTTTAAATCACATGTAAAGAACAAAGAAAAGAAAGGTTATTTGTTGACTGATAATGAAAAGGATCAAAGGCTCATCTGACAGGTGTGTACTTACAAGACAAGGAGGTAGAAGAGAAAGGGGCTTCATGATGGACTTCTTCACTGGCACTTTGGCTTCCATCTCAAGGAAAGTGAAACCCACCATAGTCCAATGTAGTCTGCCAAGAAGGTCCTACTAGAAAGGATTTGGATGGATTCCTGGAGGTGAGGCGTTATGTAGCCAGAAGGAAGATGTTATAATCTCCCTAGTAGAAGGGGTCACAGAAGAAGCATGAAGCAAGAGGATGTCATGGGACACTCATCATCACTTGTTATTTTGCAGGCTGAGATAAGACTTTGGCAGAGGACAGTGTGGAATGATGAGGTCCCCAGACCACACCTGCTCTTCCACATACTTCTGGCTAGTTACAGAATCAGCTGAGGACTCAGTTTATCTGTAAAATTGGGAAATAACAACACCTGGACAAACCTTCAGAGGGCTATTGTGAGAATCAAATGAGGTCAAAGGAGAAACTGTTCTGTAAATAATCAAATGCTTATTGTTATTCTCAAGGCTTTTATTCTCATCAAATACCTATAATAACATTTGATTCTTTTTATTTCACATCTGGAAATAACCTGCACTTTCAGGATGAAACTAACCTCAGGTCCTGCTGGTTTACTGGCCACTTGGCCCTCCACCCTGACACAAGCTGTAATGGTCAAAGAGTAGGAAAAAGAAAAAAAAAGGTAGAAAAGGAGAAAATCTAGCACCATCACATAGATTAGGAAGCAGCATAGGAAGAAAATCCATGTTCTACTTCTTTTTTTTCTAGAACAGAAATAAAAGGGTGCCACATCTGTGTTTTGGGGGAACTATTTGAGCATCTGATCCAGGATTTTTATTTTTCTGTGGCTTGGAAAAAGACAGAAGCAGGTAGGCTGGGCTCACCTTTTCCCTGACTCTCCTCTTCCGGGTTCTTATCAGATGAGAGCTTGGCCAGGTGATCGTGGCCGCAGGCTTGCTTTTCTCCTCCACTGCTGATTTCCTTGAGAGCCCCATAATTCTCAAGGTCAGACCTTCCCATGCAATGCTGAAGCTGACAAATCTAATCTCTCGAGCAAACAGGTGATTTTGCTGCAAAACCTCACAAAGAAAGGGGAGGGACATTTCCCTTGGCTTGAAATTTTAAGCTACTTTGAGTCCAAGCTCACAGAACGTCTTTATGATTTTCTTTGAGGGGGGTCTAAGAGAAAAAAAAAAAAAAGACTTTATGTCTCTTATTGAATATCCTTATTTCTAGCCTTGGTCAGGCTACTCGAAAACACTCGCTCCAGCTTTTATCAGCTTAAACCTGGCACATACACGAGGTGTGTGAAAGGATGTAGGTTGTTATTCAGTGCCTCTGGCATATCATGTTAAGATGAAAAACATAAGTTTGCTACTTAAAGGGGAACTGTCAGTCCAAGGTCATCATTCCCCAGCAGGCCACAGTACCAGCCACACCACAAATAACATTCTGGGTGTGGGACAAGCGTCTGGTTAGTGTCTCCATTTGGGAGAAGCAGGGAGAACAGCATTTCCTCTGAATACCAGATCAATCATCTAAGGGCAATTCGTCTTCTACTAAAATGATCTCAAGTTCACGACTAATAAGACCACAGCTGCCTTTTTATGGTTGAGTTACCCACACACAACTCGGCACCATATTCTAGGTCAGGTCACAAATGCGTAATAGGCCTCAAACTTGGCAGCTTCATTTTCTTCTGTCTTTTCCTTGCCCAACCCACACTGAATTACACACTGACCAAAGCTCCCCTGGAGTCACATGGAATGAGGATTTGGCTCCAAATATCCAAATTTGCAGCCCAAAATGGAGGCCTCCCTGGGCCAACTAAGTTTTTCCATTCCACTTCCAGAGGGCTGCCATGCTCTTTCCAGAGATTTACGCAGAATTCACTAGGCTGCATTTTCCTCTTGATGGTCTGAGTTATGCAAACGTAGATAGGGGACTCACAGATGGCCCTTAAACTATAAAGTTCCCCAAATTCAAGAGCAGAATGAGACTCAACTGTCTACCAAGTGAACTTGAACTGCAAGGAGCACAGAGGGAAACAGATCCTGGGGAGAAAGAAGGAAAAGAGTAAATAAAATTTTGTTTTTGTTTTGCCTCAAAATCAGTTTTGCCAAATTGTTAATTTTCCTTAAAAGTATGTGAAGTACAGTAAGAAGGAAGTCAATGTTAGCATTTTGGATATCCTGGCATATGTCATGTGCAGTCTCTGAGACATCCAAGGTGACATGGACTGACACACTGACCCAAGCACATGCTGTATATTACCATTACGTTTGTGTAACTGATCCATTCCTGGCATGTAAAGCCCTGAACTCTGAGGGCTGGGGGATTAAAATATCAGTCACAGGGTTCAAACTGTTGTTCTTTTGTAGGTGGATGTTAACTTCTATTTGGCTCTCTGTGTCCCTGGACTTTTCATTTGCTCTAAGAATAGAACACGCAGGTCAACTAGTTGACACTGACCTGAGGACCAGGACACTGGGGTTCACTGCTTTTCTGCCTCTGCAGAAATATTCCTACACTGCACCTGCACCATTAGTACTCTGCCCTGGGACCATTGCCATAAACATGTACATATGCACAGCCGAGCACAGTACCTTGTACAAAAAGATGCTGAGTAAATGGTACTGAGATGCTTATACCCTTATTCCTGCATCTTTGTCATTAATCCATCCTGCAATTTGGCACTAGATTTCTCCTGCCTTAAAATGTGTAATGATGTACTGTGGGTCAGCTTTTTGTTACCCACCTAAGGATGTCTTCATTCAAATATCTGATGAAAATAATGAACAAGAAGACATAGAGGCCAGAGCTCTGGGATGTTCCACTACAGATGTTCATTTGATTTTCACTTAAATTGGTAGATCTAGGCTCCATATTTTTGTTTATAAGGAACTCATTCGAACTTAATTCATTGTGTATTTATTGATATCCAGAAACTGGAATAAAAGAGGAAACTATTGTTCCAACCTTTGAAGAACTTCCAGTCAAATGAAGAATACATGTGTGTGTATCAGATGAAGGCAGGGGTAAGGGAGAGGGGAGTTGGGGTGCTGAGGAGTAGGGGGAGTGTTTCTGTGAGTATATAAACAGTCACAGTTCAATGCATGTGAAACGTTTACCAAAGAAATTCAGAGTGCCTCATGGTTCAAAAGTGGGAAAGATTACATTTGATGGTGGAAGTTCAGAGTGGCTTTATGAAGAAGCATTCTTCTTGCTTCCTGTATCACTCCTGATCATCATTCACATGTCTCTCCTCCACAGCTTCTCCTCTGGGGTTCTGATCATCGCTTTATACCAACTTTTCTCTCTTCTGACCCACATCCACCCACTAACTCCTAGCAGATCTCTCTTTCTTACTATCATCCTCAGAAACTCTAGCAATCATATTATTATCATTCAAGTACACTGGTTCCACCCTTTATTATCGACTCTAAACTCAGCTACCCACTTAAAAAGTCAGACGTTAGCCTTTAACACCACTTGAAATTGTTCCACTCCAGAAATGCAAGTTAAAAATTTCTCTGTCAGGGGCACCTGGGTGGCTCAGTGGGTTGGGGCCTCTGCTTTCGGCTCAGGTCATGATCCTGGTCCTGGGATCGAGCCCCACATGGGGATCTCTGCTCAGCAGGGAGCCTGCTTCCCCTTCTCTCTCTCTGCCTGCCTCTGCCTACTTGTGATCTCTGTCTGTCAAATAAATAAATAAAATCTTAAAAAAAAAAATTTCTCTGTCAGATGATGCCCCTCACCCCCTTCCATTTCTCTTATCATCTTACTTTTAACTAACTTTAATTCTTTGTCCACATTGCAATCTTCATTCTGCCCCTTCATCCTTAACAATCTCGCACTACCTGCACCCCAGTTTTGGCTCTGGTTATTTCTTTTCCTGGCCTGGAGTTCTGGTTGGCCTATTAAACAACGCACTTGCTTCCCAGGTAGAATCCCTTGACATGCTGCCATTATATCTCTGGCAACTTTCAGCTGCCTTGCCTTAGTGAGGGTTTCATAGCTATACTTCCAATTTCTTTATTCAACTCTTGAGAATTCCCTGAAGCGTTTCCTACATCTGTGGTTTCAGACCTTTACTCTTCTCGTCAAAATTCCCAACATCATCCTTCGGAAAGGATATCTCCTCTTAATTCATTGAAAAGATGTAAACCAAAGCCATTCAATAGAATTCCCTGTGGTTATGTAAATGTCTTATACCTGTACTGTCCAGTAGGGTAGCCACTGAGCATGTCTAGCCATTGAACACTTGAAATGTGGCTAGTGGGACTGAGGTACTGAATATTAAATTTTATTTCATTTTAATTAAAATTCAAATAACAATAGGTAATTAGAGGCTACACTACCAGATATCATATAGATCAGTGCTATCCTTATGTAATCCCAAACTTTCTAATAGCTATATTAAAAGAATAAAGAGAAATGGTAGAAATTAATTTTATATAAGTAACAATATTACTTTCATATATTCAATATATTTTCTTTAATGCAAGACATTAAAATATTATCATTCTAATATGCAACCAATATAAAAATTAATGAGGTCTGTATTATTTTTATGTTAATAATATCTAGTGCTAATAATCTTATAATATATTTTATGCTTCTAGCACATATCAGTTCAGACATTAGATTTTTGTTAGAACTATTTGATCCGTATTAAGATTTCACAATATTTACAGTTAAAAACACAGATTCACAGACTAAATTTCCAGTTTTAAAAGTTTGCCATTAAATGAATCAAATATCAGCTTTTTCCTTCATTTTTAATTAATTAAAATTAAATGAAATTAAAATTTTGTTTCCTCAGTCACATTGGCTACATTTCACGTGTTCAAAAGTCACATGTGGCTGGTAGCTGCCATATTGGATAGTGTTAAATGAATGTGTGAACTTCTCCCCAGCCTCAGGACATTCGATATCTTGAGTCTTACTCTCCCCTCAGTAAGCTGTCTATGGAAGACACATCTTCCTTAACCACTAACTCATCTAACTAACTAACTAACTAACCACTAACCTCATCTACATGCTCCTCTAAACCCTCCCTACCAAACACCTTAACCACAAACTCCTCTAACTAACTAACTAACCACTTACCTCATCTACACTGCTCCTCTAAACCCTCCCTACCAACCTACTAACCTCCCTTATTTCATTTGTTAATCCCTCTAACCTTTTTTATTTCTATCAGTGGTTTCTCCTTGTTGTGATTTCTTCCTTTTTGTAGGAGTCATTCATTTTGTAGCAGTCATACTGGCAGACAAGCCAGCAGCAACGTCACCTGAAGACTTGTTAGAAATGTAATTCTCAGCCTCACCCTGCACCTACTGAATCAGAAATTGTAAGGGTGGGGCCCCATTATCTGTGTTTTCACAAGCCCTCCACGTGATCCTGATGCATGCTATAGTTTGAAAACTACTAGTTTACAGAAAAGTGCACTTGAAAGATACCTCTGTGTAGTGTAGGGACAGGGGACAGGGTGGATGGAGACATAGCTGGAGGTGAGAATCTTTACATTGCTATACTTTTGGAATCACTTAAATGTTCAACTCAAATTTTTAAAAAAGAGGAAGATATTTATAATGTACTAATGGGCTCTTCCCCAGACCCATTTTAATTTTTTTGCTCTTAGGTGGACTTGGAACTTAGCAAGTTTTAAAAGCTCTCCAGGTGATCCTATAAAATACACAATTAAGTATTTTTTTATTTTAGTATTTTTAGAGTTGTACAATCCAACACCTCAATTTTAAAACACTTTCGTCACCCCCAAAGGAAATCCTATACTTATTAGTGGTCACTGCCAGTGCCCTCAACCTCCCCCAAAACTTATTTTATTTTTAAGATGGACATTTTGTTACTAGCAATATCAGAAATAGTATCATTAACCATATTAAGGCAAAATATATTTTCCAGATATTAATCTTAGCAATAGTAAAACATCTCTCTGGATCAGAGGTATTTCCCTAAGCCTAGAACTTTTTCTTTTTTAAGATTTATTTATTTCTTTGAGAGAGAGAGAGAGAGAATAAGCATGTGAGTAAGTGGAGGGGAGGCAGAAGAAGAGGGAGAAACTTAAGCAGACTCCACCCTGAACTCAGAGCCTCACCGGGGTCTCGAACTCACAACTCTTAGATCACAACCTGAGCCAAAACCAAGATCATGACCTGAGCCACCCAGTATCCCTAGAACTTTTTTTTTTTAACTTTTCAAAATACATAGAGTATGTGAAGTTTCTGCAAACAATAGTCAAAGCTGCTTTTGATGTGGAGGTGAACAGGGTCCCCAGTGTAAAGAGAAAAGAATTTCTCCTTATTCCCAACTATTAGTAAAAGGTCCAAATTTACACAGGAGATAGGGAGGCATGGAAGCCAATCAGGGAATGCTGCATGAAACCAAATGCTAACTCAAACCAAAAATTAAAAAAAAAAAAAAAAGGGCCTAGAAACCTACTCAGACTACAATGAATGTCCTAGAAAAAGTCAGGGGACAAAATAGGACAAACAAAAGACTGGAATATTTAACTCAGCCTTGAAGTGAACTTTCCAAACATTGCCTTCCTTGATCTCTTAGGGGCAGAGGATGATAAAATGGTTTGTGGGCTCTGGCTGGTGCCACAGGGATGAGAGGCTGTGCCTGACCCCACATCCCTCCCCACTCATTTCTGAGGATGGCTTTGTTTCTTCCAGCCCTCGGGGCTTGCGTTCTGTGGGAGGCTAGGGCAGTTTTTTTTATCGACTAGACATATCAGTTTCAATGACAATCATCCTAAAACACACACACACACACACACACACACACACACACACATTATTTCTCATGATTTCTCTCCTTGTTCTGAATATGCAAATTTTAAAGAGAAAAGGAATGAAGAATATGGTTAAGAGAAGAAAAAGACTATGACAACAGGGAAGGGATGACCCATGGTACCATCTCTCAGCTGACCCTGTGGAGTTTACTTCTAAAACTATGTTCACATAAAGAAATATATTTCCTCAGAACATGAGCCAGGAAAGTGAACATAGGTGGCTGCATCAAGAATCTTAAGATAAAAGATATAAATGATATCTTGAAAGGGAGGGGAAATACCACACGCAATGAAATGAAATGAGAAAGGAGACTGAGGGAGGCCAAAGGAAAAAAAAAATCCCTCACTAATAATATGTTCTTTCCTTCCTTCCTAACACAATGACACACATGACTTAATGAAGCCAGTGAGTTCGGAGGCTGATGTAAAAGTTCCAAAAAAAATACTCTTCAGCAAAGGCCCCTGGGTAAATGGTGTCATTTCTAATTTCTCCAGTTCCTGTGATTTAGAGCAGACCCAGGATCTGAAATTCACACCAGCTCTTTGTACACCAGGGTCCAGGGCAGCCAGGGCCCAGGCCCAGGGAGCAGGAACGCAGACTTCCTATATGGTTTCACTACCGCGGCCCTGCTTTGTCTCACATTTAAAATAATTTGCCAGGTAAAAATAAACTTCTCAGAATCACTGAGTGAAAAATGTACTTAACAATTCAATCCTTGTAAGTTTGGGATTGACAGAGAAAGTGCAGCCAAGGCTAATTAAATTACCGAAAGTATATGTGAATGGTGGTTTTACTGGTGAGTTTATTAATTCACATCATGATCATTGTTATTATTACCACAACTCTGTAAATTATGCTTTTCATGAGATAGTGAAACGTGCGAGCTGTTGGCTCTCAAGCTACCATGCTTAGCTGTTGGTTTCTCTCCTGAGTCCCATTCATAGAAAGTAAACCCCATTTGTCCTAAGTCCCATGCCCCAGATGGTATGTTCTGTGTTATTTTTGTTTATTACTCTTTGGAAATAATTAAAGTCTCCAAGAAAGTATTCTTTCCTTCAGCTTTTGCCAATAATTCTCACAATAGGAGTAAGTGTGGTTCATAATGTCAGCTCCTTGCAGGATAGTTTCCCTGAGCTTAGCTAATTTGTAAAACTCAGACTCTCAGGCTTAAATCTAGTAGAATCAGAACTGCTCTTTATCCCTTGGGGACAGTTTATAGCATATGGATAGGAGTTTTTGTGCACCCAGACTAGAACCATGTTAATAAAAATTACTTGCCAATTGGATATATGCTCATTCGCCCAATAATTTTGTAAAAATTTGAGGGAACTTGACTGAAATGGGCAAAATTAAGCTATAAGATATATTAGACAAGGATGCCAAGTTTCTTGAGTCAAGAAGAGTCTCCCAAATTTATGCAAGATGCTCCCTATATCTAGTATAAAGCAATTTTTACTTCTAGGCCTTCTACTCATAGTGTGGTCTCTGAATCAGCAGAGTTGGCATCACCTAACAGCTTGTTAGAAATCCAAAACCTACTAAAGCAGAATCTGTACTTTATTAATATCTCCAGCTGAATCATATGCAGAAAGAAAGAAGGAAAGAAAGAAAGAGAAAGAAAGAAAGAAAGAAAGATGGCTTGATTGTAGTTCTTGGAGAAAGAGTCTCAGAATTATTTTAAGCAAGGAAAAGTAGCACTTCTAAAAAGGACCATCACTTTACAGAAATAGTTTTCCAGGTGTTTTACACTAACTTCAACCATCTTTGGGGAGATACAAATAAAATGTTTTTCATGTATAGTAACTGTGATCCTCTTCTAAAAACAAATACACACTTTGAGTCTAAAAATTCCCTTGGTGATATGTATAGGAAAAGCTTTCACGGTGGTACTAATGCATTCTGAATTACTGTGGAGCAGCTCTGGGAATCCCTAGCTCCTAGGGTAAAAATAGTTGTTCTGCTTCCCCTGAAACACTCTGCAGAAGACAATCCGTTAGTGATGCAAAAATTCTTAATTAATATTCACAGATCTCTGTGGATGTCGTGTTTTGGTTTGTCTTAGAGTTGATTCTAGGGCAGCTGTTCTTCATGGCTCCAGCTCTTGTTATAGCTACAGCATGGCAATAAGGAAAGACCAAGATCACAGCAGGGTTAGCCTCTAAGGCTGAGGGAAGAAATGAGTGTGAATAAAGGGTCTATAGGAACATAGCTTGTCTGGACTGACAATAACTGCCTGGAAGTGAGGGGAGACGTGGAAAGAGGTAGGGTGACAGTGGGTAGATGGCGGTGGAAGGGAGGCAGCAGGAAGGGAATTAGCAATAATTTAAGGGACTACAAGGAAAGAGCTATTGCTGTGATCGGGGTTATGGTAGGCTATAAAGCAGTGCCCAGGACATAACATAACAGCTTGTCCACATCCATCATAAGTAAAGGCAACATGGGTGTCACATCTGGGCATTTGGGAAATCAGGGCCAAGACTGCTAGATGGAGTCAGAATATGTGCCATGATTCCAGTGTGTTTCTGAGAAGTCTGTTTGAGAACATGGTAGCTTGGGTGTCATTTGACCATGCTTCTTGCATCAATGACCCAATGAAGGACAAAAAATTCCAGTGATCCCTCTTCTAGTGACCCAAACCAGAAACCAGAAAAAAATTCAATGTAACATTGAACTCCACAGAAATGGAGCTGGATGGAGCTGGAGAAAAACTGGTCCACTACAGAGCCTGTAAGATACCTGAGAGTATATTTTAAAAAGCTGAGATGAGACATTGGGTGGGAAAGAGAAGACGCAAAGAGATGACATTATGCACAATTTAGAGTACAATCTATGTGGGGTAGAGTAGGGCAAAAAGATTCTTAGTTCTAGTAAGCTGAATTGGGTCTTAAAGGATATGATAATTTCCCTCAGGGAGGAAGGGAAAAGAAACATTTATTTAGCACACAGATTTTTCTTAGCACAATGCTAGATGCCCACAATAAGCAAAACTGTTGTAATAATCTGGATTTGTATTATAGCATTTAGTTGAGGAAAGGAAGAAAGCCTATCTTCTAGAGATTTTAGTATCTCAGAACTAAGACATGTTGGAGATA
Source organism: Mustela putorius furo (assembly GCF_011764305.1). Lineage (NCBI taxonomy): Eukaryota > Metazoa > Chordata > Mammalia > Carnivora > Mustelidae > Mustela > Mustela putorius. The sequence continues at coordinate 39,189,742 of NW_025421998.1, forward strand.
ATGTGGACAAAATGGTCATAAGGGATAGAAAGACAACCAAATAATACAACATGAGAGCACTTTCAAAATTATAAATATGTAATTCATATATGAAACAGTGATAGGAAAAATATAAGTGAAGATTCTCTGTGCGAGATCCAGTCTAATGGCTTGGCATTGAAAATGCACAATAATTGTTCATATGCCTATCAATCTTTGAAAGAAAACTTCCTAAGAGTTGAAATAAGAATACATGACAAGGATCAGAACATGCAGATGCTCAGTGTTAAAGAAATGTTAACATTTACCCTATTATTACTGAGAGCTAATATGGCAAGAATCTAGACATTTCAGCATTTCTATGTACTTTCTAGAAAATATTATGAATGGCAATCCTATGTATTTGCTGTGTCTATAAGAACCAAGGTACTATTTAATTCCCAATATCTTATCATCTTGGATTTTTATCCCTATTAAGAGTTTTTACAGATCTCACTGAAATGCTACCATCTTCTCTATGAAGACTTCCTAATTTTTCTGGGAAGTTACTCTCCCCTTTCTCAGGATCCCATGGCCTCTGCTCAGTTCTCTCAGAGCATGATAACTTATTTATCCATTTGTCCACCTCACCCATTAGGTTTTGATACAGGGACTATGTGGCACATCTATCTATGTCCAGTAAATGTTTGTTAAATAAAGGAATAAAAAGGCAAGTTGAGAATGTGAGATGTGTGTGCTAAGACCAACTACATAGACTTAATGCTTGAACTAGACGTAAAATTTCAAATACTATTAGAAAATTAGAGAATATATTTTCATGGCTAACTCCCACTTCTTTCAAGTGTTGGCTTAAGTGTCATTATCTCACTATTTTGACTAATTCTACTAAAAGTGAACTCCTACCCCAGCCTAATGCCCCCATTTTTCTCTTACCTTGTTCTATTTTTCTGACAGTGTATGTTATGTTTGCTCATTGTTTTTCTTCCTCAATAGAATGAACACGATGGAGGCAAGAATTTTTTCCTTCTTTTGTTCATTTCTATATCCTGAATGCCAAAAGCAAGAGCAGGGACATAGTAGTTGGGCAATGCATATTTATGGAATAAATATACTAATGAGTAAGGACTTGTCAAAAGCATTTGGTTGTTATTGTTTTGTTGACTAGGAAAAGTAGACTCAAAGATTTAGATAAGTTTAAAGATTTGCACATTAATAGGTTACCAAAGAGATGGACAGTATTACCCTACAACTTTGGGCATCAAGAGTCAGACTATACAATGCATCTACTATTTAGACATTACAAATCTAATACCAGGTATTTTGGTAAAGATGTTTCACAGGACAGAGCCAGTCCTAACAAAGCTTTTTAAAGAAACAATCACAATTATTTCTGATGAACAATTTTAGGCTGACATCCTAGGGTGCCTATATTTTCTCTTATAAGTGTGTTTTTTTTCACTTTAGTTGAAGGCTTTTACATAAGTAGAATATAATCATTATTTACAACTTGCTGTTTTATAGCCATTGTTGAGGCTAAATCCATCTAGATGAAGAGATATGACCAGCATTGATATTATCTAACCTGTTGGGAAATTTTGGTTAAGAAGTCCACTCGGTTAAAAATCACTTCCAGGTCTCTCCGAGCCAGTCCTACAGATACAAACATACTCTTTTCTTTTATTTCGCCATCACTATATATGTGATTCCCGAACATAGAGCACGGCACTAGCCACTAAGAATGCCAAAAGAGATAAATCATGGTTTCTGCTCCATCTTGTTGGGGAGATGGGACATGCACATAAAAAGCATAGGGCATATTCTCTTCAACATGTTGCTACATGGACGGGACTCGAAGAGAATATGCTGAGTGAAATAAGTCAAGCAGAGAGAGTCAATTATCATATGGTTTCACTTATTTGAGGAGCATAACAAATAGCATGGATGACATGGGGAGTTAGAGAGGAGAAGGGAGTTGGGGGAAATTGGAAGGGGAGGTGAATCATGAGAGACTATGGACTCTGAAAAACAATCTGAGGGGTTTGAAGTGGTGGGGAGGGTGGGAGGTTGGGGTATCAGGTGGTGGGTATTGGAGAGGACACAGATTGTTGCATGGAGCACTGGATGTGGAGAAAAAATAATGAATACTGTTATGCTGAAAATAAATTAATAAATTAAAAAAATTAAAAAAGCATAGGGCAGCTGGGTTGAGGGCCAGAGAAATAGCACAGATAGGAAGAGCCATAGAATTTTCCAGAAAGAAGTGAGAATGAGAGTTGGTGGAGGTTAAATTGGGGTAGTTAGAATTTGATCTAAGTTTTGAGAAAAATTGGGAAAATAAAGATGGAAGAGTTTTTCTTCTAGACTAGCCACATCTTTTAACTAGTCTTCTGATTTACTGGGAAGATAATTCTCAGTTGCTTAAAACTTCTTGATTTCTTTTTCCTACAAAATAGCTGGATGTACACTCTGCCCTTCAATGTACTGACTCCCTAATTCATTTGACATGAATGAAAATATAGAAAAAAATAGAACTCCTTCTCATGTTAACCAAGCATGCTGATCAGATTATTTTCATAAAAAATAGGATAGTTTATTTTTGGTGGCTTCCACGTGACCATCCCAATATGAGAGGATTTGATTTTTCCAAATCCGAATAGGCAAAAAGTTATTTAAAAGAGTAATTCATTATTAGTATTTTAAAATCTTTTCTGGGATAAGCCCCAAAGTTTTGTTTTTATTCACTTTTTCAAATAAATTTTTTTTTCATCATAAAGGTAATATGCATAAAATATAAAAATACAGAAATGTTTGAAAAATATCTCAGTCCCACTTTGTACTCACTGCTAATATTTTGGTAGGCATAAATAGCATTCAGTTACTAAATGTATGCTCAGACCCCAAATGACACTTGAGGTTATCTTCATGGGAGCATTACAAACTAAACATTAGTGTTTACTTTGAGAATTTGAGTGCTGCTCCCCAGTTTTTCTTCCTTAATCCCTAAGATGAAATATTTCTTAACTTTCTCTACTGGGGAGCATTTAAAAATGGTGCATGTTCGTTGCTGTCAACATCCCCAACTGGTAAATTGAAAAATGGACCATCCCCTCGTTTCCCTTGCACCTGCATAAGTCTGTCTTCTTTAACGTGCTTAGCCAGAGTGTAAGTGGATGCATCTGCTTTACAAGTTAACCGATAGAATTTGTTTATAAACCCACTGAAGAGCTAAATGAAGCAAACTGCATTATCGTGCTTTCTAATTACATTTCATTTCAGCTGAAAGCTTATTACAGATACGGCCTGAAAACCTGACTTTTTAATTTTGTTTACATCCAATTCTGCTTTTACTTCAGCCCTGGACGATTTTTTTTCTCTAAAACTGAGAAGGAAGATTAAAACAGTTGACTGGAAAAACAAAACAAAACAAAACAAAACAGTTGACTGGAGGAGGCCGAGGTATTGGTTATTATGCCCTCAGCCATGTTTGTTAATAGGAAAGGGCCTGTGCTCCTGCTACAGACTGGTATTACTACTTACACTAATGCATTCCTCAGACATCCAGAATGCATCAATATCTTTCACTTGCCTTTAACTCACCACTTCCTGAGCAGAGGTTATGTTTCTTATAGACAGAGCAATATGACTGTAAGGGCAAAACAAGCTGATATCCAAAACCACAGATATCTGAACAAGCCACATTCTTAACACTGTCATGTCAACTCACATGTACTCTCCTCTTTTTTCACCAAAATGAAGTTGTGCCCAACATTTCATTAACTGTTTGCTGTGTGCATTTTCAGAAATGACAGGACTGTGTGATTGGCCTGAACTCCATTGCTAGTGTATTCTTCCCACATTTCTCCTAAAAAGCAGTTTCTCTCCCCAACATCTCCTTCAATCTTACAATTTTACAAAACTAAAGGGTTCTAATTACTTTGTAGAATAGTCACCTGCACAATGACCATAGTATACTGTACCCTGAATCTCTAGGCTGTTTAGATACTACCCTCTTTTACAATTTCCCTCTGATAGAATCAGAACCCCTCACATTCATGTATTATGGTTACTTCTACCTTAGTTTCTCCATGCCTACAGATGCTACCTCATAAGATTTTCATATCCTTATGATGGTGACAGAGCAGGAACGGAATTATCTGGACATGAATGAAGGTGTTTTTATTTTCTTCATGGATCTCCCTACATAGCAATTTTTGAAGTCTGTGGGGTCCCCTTCAAGAAGTCTATGGAATCAAAACGATTTTCATAAAAATACTAAGACATTATCTACCTTTTTTACTGTGTTGACATTTGCACTGACAGTGCAAAAGCAATGGCAAGTGTAAGTGCCTGTGCTTTGGTCCAGATAGAAGCAGAGGCACCAAGACACTAATTAGAGTCATATTTTTCATCATTATGTACTTGCAAGAAAAAAAATAGCCACTGTCATTTAAGGATATCTTTGATGAAGTAGTAAAAATTATTTTATTAGGTCCCAGCCCTTGACATGCTTCTTTTCAGTATGACAAAAGGGGAAGTATATATAAAGCACTTCTGCTGCATACAGAAGTATGATATGCAGATATTTGAGTTGAGAGCTAAACTAGCTTTTTTTTTCTTTTTCTTTTTTTTTTTTTAAATAGAATGCCATTTTTGCTTGAAAGAATGACTGACAAACTATGGTTATTCAGACTTGGGTATCTGGCAGACATTTTGTCAAAAATGAACAAAGTGAGCTTGTCACTTCAAGGAAAACAACTGACAGTATTTGTTGCCGACAATAAAATTTGAGCTATCAAGCAAAAATTAGAATTTTGGAAAATTTGTATCTGCCACGGTGAGCTTGACAGCTTCCCGATACTTAAAGGCTTTTCAGATAAGACTGGTGAGATATTAATGAATGTGATTTGTTGATACTGAATTAGAAAATGTGTCAACATTTAGAAAATCTGTATAAATCAATGAAGCAACATTTTCCAAATGACCAATGCATGATGTTATAAAATTAGACATGAATAAAAAAGCCATACAAAGTGCAAAATATCTGTTAAGTCTATCTGATCTAATGTGTCATTTTAGGCCAATGTTTCCATATTGATCTTCCATCTGAATGATCTATTCAATGGTTTAAGTGTGATATTAAAGTCCTCTACCATTATTGTATTGCTGTCTATTTTTCCCTTTACGTCTGTTAATATTTGCTGTATATATTTAGTTGCTTTTATGTTGGGTACATAAATATTTAGAAATTTTCTATCTTCTTGTTGGATTGATCACTACATAATACATTTCTTTATCTCTTACTACAGTCTTTGTTTTAAAATCTATTTTTAAAGATAAGATAGATATCATATTTTTATGATATGATTTTTTTATGATTTTTTTATAAGAATAACTATTCCAGCTTTCTTTTGATTTCTACTTTCATGGAATATCTTTTTCCATTCTTTCACTTTCAGTCTTTATGTATTCTCACATCTAAAGTGAGTCTTCTGTATATAGATAGGTCTTATTTCTTTATGTATTTAGCCACTCTATGTCTTTTGATTGGAGAATTTAGTCCATTTACAGTTAAAATAATTATTGATAGGTATGTGCTTATTGACGACAGACCAGACAGCTTTGCTGATGAATTCTACCTAACATTCAAAGAAAAATTAATAAAGAATCCTTCTCAAGCTCTTTTAAAAAAAGTAAAGAGGAAAGTACCTTCCGATCTCATTTTATGAAACGAGCATTACCCTGATACCAAAACCAGACAAGGATATCATAAGAAAAGTAAAGGCAATATTCCTGATGAACATAGCTGCAAAAAATGCTCAATAAAATATTAGCAAAGCAAATTCAACAATACATTTAAAGGATCATACATCATAACCAAGAAGGATTTATTTTAGGGATGTAAGGATGATTCATAATGGCAAATCAACCAGTGTAATACACTATGTTAACAAAATGAAGGATAAAATCATATGATCATCCAGTAGATGCAGAAAAATCATTAAAAAAAATTCCACACCTATTTATGATAAAAATTCTCAACAAAGGAGAAAAGTACTTCAACATAAAAAAGGCCACATATGACAAGCCCACAGCTGACATGATATTTAATGGTAAAAAGCTGGAAGCTTTCCCTCTAAGATTAGGAACAGGACAGGGATGTGCATTCTCACCACTTTTATTCAACATAGTACTGGAAATCCTAACCAGAGCAATTAGTCAAGAAAAAGAAAAAAGAGACAACCAAACTGGGAAAAAAAAAAAGCAAAACTATCACTATGTGCAAATGACATGATATTGTAATTACAATCACTAAAGACTTGAACGGAAAACTGTTAGAACTAATAAATGAATTCAGTAAAGTTGTAGGATATAAAATCGATACAAAAATTAAAAATCCATTGTTGTAGGGTTGTCTGTGTGGCTCAGTTGGTTAAGTGGCCCAGGTCATGATCCTGGAGTCCCAGGATTGAGTACTACATTGGGCTCCCTGCTCAGCAGGTGGTCTGCTTCTCCCTCTGACCCTCCCCCCGCTTGTGCTCTCTCTCTCTCATTCTCTCTCTCTCAAATAAATAAACAAACTCTTTAAAAAAAATCTGTTGTGTTGCTATACACTAATCATGAACTGCCAGAAAAAAATTGAGAAAACGAATTTCCATTTACAATTGCACCCAAAAGAATAAAATATAAAAAAATAAAATAAAATAAAATACTTAGGAATAAATTTAACCAAGGAAGAGAAAAGCCTTTATACAAAAAACTGAAAGACAGTAATGAAAGAAAGTGAAAAAGACAAAACTAAAATAAGTGGATTAGATTTAGGGTTTATGGATTTATGGATTTGGAAAAATCCATAATCCAAAGTGATATATGGGAGATAGACTGCAGGAGGAAGAACCAGCTCCTGGCAAGTGAGAGAGTAGCAGAGCACAAATTTGGAACTTTTAGAAGTCTGCTCCACTGAGGGACCTCTGCTCCAGAGGCTAAGTAGGGGTGAAGCCCTCTCTGAGACAAGGGTCTCAGGACCCTTGGGGTCACAGAAAGACTAGGGATGCCTAAGTGTGGCAGAGTTCCCAGATAGCAGAGTGGGGAGGCTGGCTTCAGAGATGGGGCCAAGGAGGATTCTCAGTTGGGGATCACCTTAAACCATGGTCTGAGGCACAGTAGGGCCACTACTCTTTTAGCAGGGACCCCACAATGGCAGATCCAGGGATCCGGGCAGACCTCCACCAGGAGGAGTGGCATGGGAGTACACTGCAGGAATCTGCTGGGTTTAGAGACTCCAAACAGGGCCATGTGCCAGAGATAGAAATGTTCAGTCACAGGCTGGGTGAGCATGGAGTGCTGCCAGAGACCAGGGAGATGGGAGGGATTGACTGCTTTTCTCTGAGGGTGCACTGAGGAGTGAGGCCCTGAGCTCTCAGCTCCTCCAGGCCAGAGATTAGGAGGCTGCCATCTTTATTCTCCTCCACCACAGCTCTATGGAAACAAAAGCTCCTGAAAGTGAACCTGAGCAGATTACTTAGCCTGGCCCCTGGCTAGGGCATTGCAATTCCACCTTGGGCAAAGACATTTGAGACTCACTGCAAGAGGACCCTCCCCCAGAAGATCAGCAAGAACATCCAGCCAAGTCCAAGTTCACCGACCAATGAGAACAGCAGAACTCGAGAGAGAGGGGAATGCAGCATGTAGCATTCATGGGTTTTTCCCCATGATTCTTTAATCTTTCAAAGTAAAATTTTCTAAAATTTTGCTATTTTTTCTTTTTCTATTTTCTTTTTTAAAAGTTTTTTCTTTTTCCTATTTTAAACTATTTCAACTATTTTATCTTATCAGTACCTTTTTAAAAATCTTTTTAAATTTTCACTTTTATACCCACATTCTATCCCTACACTGTATTTAACCTTTTTTTTTTTTTTTTTTTTGTATACATAGAAGTTTGGTTTTCTTTAAAATTTTGGGGAACAGATTCTTCTAATAGACCAAAATATACCTTAAATCTAGCACAGGGCTTTGTTCCAGTCTCCAGCCCAATCACATTCTCTACTTTTTTTTTTTTTAATCAACTTATCAATTCCTTTTTAAAAATCTTTTAAAATTTTCATCTTTTCAGTCATATCACAACCCTTCATCGTGTTTACATATGTGTGTGTGTATATATATATATATATATATATATATTTTTTTTTTTTTTTTCTTTCTTTCTTTCTTTAAAATTTTGGGAGGCAGTTTCTTCTAACAGACCAAAGTATAATACACCCAAAATCAAGTGTGTGGCTCTGTTCTATTCACCAGTCTATATATTTTTTCCTCTTTCTTTCCTTTCTTCTCCCCCTGGTTTTGGGTCTCTTCTGATTTGATTAATGTATATTTTTTCTGGGGTTCTTGTTACCATTTTAGCTTTTTGTTCTCTCATTCATCTATTCTTCTCTGGAAAAAATCACAAGGTGGAAAAACTAACCCCCCAAAAAGAACAAGAGGCAGTACTGGCTGCTGGGGACCTAATCAATATGGACATTAGTAAGATGTCACAACTAGAGTTCAGAAGGATGATTATAATGATGCTAGCTGGAGAATGGCCAAAATTAACACGATAGGAAATAGCAAGTATTGGGAGGATGTGGAGAAAGGGGAACATTCTTACACTATTGGTGGGAATGAAAGTTGGTGCAGCCACTTTGCAAAACAGTATGGAGATTCCTCAAAAAATTAAAAATACAGCTACCCTATGACCCTGCAATTGCACTACTGAGTATTTACCCCAAAGGTACAGATGTAGTGAAAAGAAGGGCCACCTGTACCCCAATGTTCATAGCAGCAATGGCTACAGTCACCAAACTGTGGAAAGAGCCAAGATCCCCTTCAACAGATGAAACAGATAAAGAAGATATGGTCCATCTATACAATGGAGTATTATGCCTTCATGAGAAAGGATGAATACCCAACTTTTGTATCAACATGCACAAAACTGGAGGAGATTATGCTGAGTGAAATAAGTCAAGCAGAGAGAGTCAATTATCCTATGGTTTTACTTTCTGTGGAGCATAAGGAATAACATGGAGGATATTCGGAGAAGGAGAGGAAAAGTGAGTTGGGGGAAACTGGAGGGGAAGATGAACCATGAGACTGGACTCTGAGAAGCAAACTGAGGGTTTTGGAGGGGAGGGTGGGGTTGGGGGTTTGGTCAGCCTGGTGGTGGGTATTAAGGAGGGCACATATTGCATGGAGAACTATTCCAATAAATCTTGGAATACTGAAAAAAAATGTATGGTATCTAGTTGATAATAGTGTATTGATGTTGGTTCATCAATTGCAACAAATGCACTATCTTAATGTTTAATTATAAAGTAAATACATCTATTAAACAAGATCCTCTCCCTCATCATGAGATATATATATATATATATATATATGCTGCCAGTGGTCTTCTGGATGATAAAATTATGGTTGATTTATCATGTTTTTGATTTGGGCTAATTTCTAAAATTCTTTAAAACATATATCACTTCTATAACAAATCTTAAGTCTTTAAATCAAATTGCATTTTATGTTTATTATGGATTTGAAAATTTTCTTAGTTTTCTTTTTCCACTGTGGCCTAAATATAATGGTTTATGTATCATAGGATGAAACCTAGAAAAATAATTTACTCCTTGCTCTTGTATTCTTGATTCATCAGTTTTAAGCCATGACAATGAAATGAGAATCCCTTATTTTTGAAAGGTCTCTAAGAAATACAATCCCACAACTACCTTTGCTAGCCTATTCCTTTATTTTATAATTTGTCATAGTATAAATTTTTCATGTTCAACATAAATACCTCAGTTCCAAATAAATCAATTTTTTAATCATCTCCACCAATAACAGAGAAACATGATATGTTCAGGTACAGTATTGAGCACCTACTATACTCCTCCCTCTGTAAAATTTGTTAACATATGCTCTACTTTTTTCATAGGATTTTTATAAGGATAAGATGAGCATAATGTAAATTTAAAGTACTATAGAAAAACAAGTCATTGTTTAAATAAATTATCTTTGTTTTCTCCCATAAATGATTCTTAACAGATTCTTTAAAAATGCTCTTGAATATTCTTTTATTTAGGAAACTATCTTTAAGATTTAAGATTAGTGGGTATTAACCAAATTTTAAAGGCTATTCACGGTCCTTTATGTTTAACTACTTCTCCATAAAATAATTACTGAACCTTCCAAAGGAGTGTTCAAGACCTGCCTGCTAGTCCTGTTAGCTACATGTGTTACCTGCTTGTTTGACAAAGAGGAAAGTAAATTTCCTTCTATTTATCATTCTGGAATCTGCACAATTAAGATCATATTTCCAGCTCTTAGCATTTCCTACCTACTAGATGCTTAATTAATTATGTATGTCACACTTATTTTATAGTCTACACTGACTGGCCCATGCAAGACAAACATTCACACTTGGAATAATAAATATTTTGCCTTTATTTCCTCTCTTTCCCTATGCTCTACTCTTTCCCTTTCCTTGTCCTAGTCAACTTCATTCTATCTCTCTTTCTTAACTATTACTTATACTTCATATATATTTGAAAGTAAACTCACTTTTGGGAAATTTCATTTGATTTCTTGATTCTTTTCTGAGATTTTGTTATGGGTTACTTTGAAAATATTTAAGGCATCATCATAAAAATAAATACAGAAGTACAGACCAATTAAAAGGAAAAGGAAGGGCCAAAGAAGAATGACTAGGACATGCGTAACAGAATGAAGGGCTAAAGATGCTTCAATTAATGCTGGAGAAATGAAACTGATAACCAAGTTTCCAGGCAGCCAAATTTAAAAAGGCATTATGAAATCGTTTGTGTTGGCTAACAAAGAAAACATGTGAGTTTTGTTTTCTAATATGAGACTGACTTTGAAGTCTCTATGGCATATAGCATGGTTTGAGATTATTCCTTCTGATAGTTGATTGCCATGCCATTTAGTTACTCTGGGACTTTATTAAAACATGTACTGAACAGCTGCTTTGTCCCAGGCACTGTATGTGGTGTTGGTGGGGGTGGGTGCACGGGGCAGATTTGCAGGGAAGGGCAAGAAAAAATGTCTCCAATGCCCTCTAGAAACTGATTCTAAAAAAGGAAGAGCAGGGACACCTAGGTGGTTCAGTCGGTTAAGCCGACTCTTGATTTAAGTCCAGACTTAAGTCGGTTAAGTCCAACTCTTGATTTTGGCTCAGCTCATGGTCTCATGGTTGTAGAATCACGTCCTACTTGAGATTCTCTCTCTCCCTCTGCCCCTCCCCCTGCTCATGTTTTCTCTCTCAATATCAATAAAATCTTTTGAAAAAGAGAGAAGGAAAAGGAAGACCACTCCTAATTATAATAATGGTAATAGTAATAATAATAGTAAGAGTGCAGTAGTTGAAGTTTTCTCCAATTAGAGAAATACACAAAGATGGAGTTTAATTTAATTAGGTGGGGGAGGGAAAGGTGGGTGGAGGATAGGAAAGGGAGTATGTTTCAGCAAGAACTTCTAGAGGATAGGATCTCCTGAGAAAAGAATTTCCAGGCAGAGAAAACAGCACTGAGAAGCCATGAAGACCCAAAACGCATGATAAATTTGGGGGACAGCTTGCAAACCTGCACTGCCAAAGCATAAAGGACCTGAGCACACAGGGAAGGGGAGGCTTGGACAAGTCCTACCTCATGCTAAGCAGTCTGGAAGTCTTTTAGTGATAAAGAGCCACACAGGAGGGGTTTTTGTTTTGTTTTGTTTTGTTTTTAATATTTTTATTTATTTGACAGACAGAGATCACAAGTAGGCAGAGAGGCAGGCACAGAGAGAGAGAGAGGAGGAAGCAAGCTCCCCGCATAGCAGAAAGCCAGGACCCTGGGATCATGACCTGAGCCGAAGGCAGAGGCTTTAACCCACTGAGCCACCCAGGTGCCCCCCACCCAGGAGTTTTAATGATGTTGTCAGACTTGATTTTTATAAGACTGTTTTGGTGGCATAGTAGAGAATAGAGACTGGGAAATGGTATGGAAAGATCTTATAACCCAACTAGGGCAATGATGGCAGAATGGAGAGGACATTTCAGAAACTTCGCTGAGCAGGCTACGTGTTTAGGCTCACCCTTGGTTCCATCCCAAGCCACACGATGGTCTTAGAATCTCCTGGGTCTGTTCCTAACTTGCCACGGTGTCGTTCGCTTGTAGGACCTCTGGGAGGGAGCAAAGTTAGGAAGCAGAAGTGCTCCTTTCTCAACCTTTCCACTCGTGGCATTTGGGGCTGTTTTTTAATGGTCTGAAAGGAAACCCCACTTGCAGATCCTGGGATTGTAGAGGTGCTATTCTTTTAGTGAACTGATATTTCAAAAATTTAGACCAATGTTTTCTAATTTCCTTACTAATTTTATTTAAAAACTAGTAACAGTTCCTGCTTTTAAAGAAAGATTAAATGAGGGAAATCACAAGATGCTCAGAGCTCCCCATGCCTTGGAAGTAGCAGTTCCCAAAGATGAAGTAGTAAAACCCAACAGCTTGCTGAAATACTGCCATGTAAGAAAGAAAACATTTAAGACCGAGGAATTAGTGTGCTGCCAGCATAAAAGACTACTCGTGAGCACTTGGCCAGCACCATGTTTGATGTTATTTCTCCCAAGAAACTGATAACACGATTTCTGAAAGATTTTCGATGCTTGACAAATACATTAACTCCTTAGTGCTTCATACTTTAATGGTAAATATCCCCAGAAAATCTAGGCTTCTTAAACATTTACCTTAGTTATTTCAGAGTCAGGCACATAGCTCTGAACTTTCACTAGTGCACATTTACGTGTCCCAGAGGCTACCCACATTTGGTTCATGCAGATAAATAGAAACAATAGGATGAATGTTTCTAGTCTCTGCTTTAAATCCTCCAGCTTAACATTTCAACTCTGTTAACAACTGATAAAGCTGGAAAGAGATCTGGGATCCAAACTGTCATGCTTCCATTTCAGGCACTGGGCTAGCAGTGTTATAGGCTAATGAGACACTTCAGCCTAACAGATCCTCCTCCTGCCTCCGTCAGAAATGGCCCCTGAAGAATGAGACCTGAGAATCTAATTAACCTACCCTTTACCCTTTGAGTCACCCTGTAGGATGAACAGCTGCTTTGCTCTGGCTTCTGGGGCAGCAAGCTGCTCCTGAGCCAAGCCCGTCAATCATTTTGAATCTGGGAGTGACCAATGAGGCAAATTCAGATAAGAAGGACTCTACAAACATCAAGATGGACTGGATGGACAGCTGAGTGTTGGAGATTCAAAGATGAATAAGATGGTCATTTGGGTGAAGATGATCAAAGGGTACAAACTTCCAGTTATAAGTAAGTTCCGGGAATATAATACACAGCCTGATGAATACAGTTAATAATCTGTATTGAATATTTGAAAGTTGCTAAGAGAGTAGATCTGAAAAGTCCTCACTGCAAGAAAAACATTTGTAACTATGTCTTGTGATGGATATTAACTGGACATCTTGTGGTAATCATTTCACATTATACATGTATATCAAATCGTTGTGTTGTACACATGAAGCTAATACAATGTTATCTATATTGTCCATTATATCTCAATAAAATAATAAAATAATAAAGACTGGAAGTTTAGGATATAGCAATGGGAGGTTGGGAGAAATATTTTACAGGTCAGAGACATTGGTGGGAGGGGTTTTCTTTTCCATGGTAAGGTTCTTAAGGACACAGTGGTCGATTTCACTCATCTTCATCTCCCCTAGGCCTACTCTAGTGCCTTGCCTTTTTTAAAAAAAAAAGTAGGATGAATAAGGAACTCACTATTTGAACAAAAGCGAGGAAGTAACCAATGACAACATAAGTTATAAATGCTACACAGCCGTTCCTCATCTAAAACGGAATACACGCTCCTCACACTCTCAAAACAATTGTCACATCCCTCCTTTTGCTTACATAAGCATCTCTAGAACTCATGAAGTAATAGGACCTTTGGAAAAATACTTCTGTAACTCTCCACTGTCTTTTGCACAAAGAAAACACTGATCTAGTACCCACATCTTATGTGCCAACAAAAATGGGCAGAATTCTTTTAAGTGTTTCTGGATTTATTGTTTAGGTTTGATGAATTAATTGAACAGGAGCAAGAAGGATTAGTCACTATATAGTTTTACAACTCATCAGCAACTCCAGGGCTCCATGAGTGAAAGCAGGAACATTCCACAGCATGATCCTCACGAGGACATTGAACAGATTTTGTCCTGCAATTTGTTTCAGAATGAAATTCTACTCACCTTTTTTGCTGATATATGTGGTTCAGCACAATTCAAATACTTAAAAAACATCAGATGAGGACATGGACTGTTGTGTAAGGATAAACCACCATGCCCTAGCCCAAAGCGCATTTCCCCAGTGGTACCTTCCACCTTGCTGGTCAGAAGCCAGTGAGTTTATTTGCTATCAGGAGTAACCACCTACCCATTGTGGAGGAGCAGCCTCCACAGGATTTAAATCAGGTATCTGGCATGAAGGATAGATGTACTGTGTGGGGAACCTGCAAATTCTCTAATGCACATTGCAGAGGAGGAGGCAGAAATGAGTTTGCTCTGCAGGAACAGATGACGTCTTAGCACAGCTGGTTTTTATCGAGATAGCAATTACTGTGTAGCTGTGAGGGAAGCCAGGGAAGACACCCCAACTCACTGAAGCTTGAATATTTCAATTGAGCCATACATTCATATGCATTTTAGAATTGATATTTCTTCTATCTCCATGTTAATTTTTCCTTGATTGACAGTCCAGAAGATACACAAGAATCCTGCCAGCAAAACAGATCCCTTAAAACTGCTTAGGCTGAAGTCAGTATTTTATGTCTGAATAGGGGCTCAGAACGTTTGGTTATGCTTTAATTCATCTGCTAAGACTCCTGGGGATGAATAAGTAATGTGGTCAGTTTAGTCCCAAGCCACTCATGGTCCCAGGGGAAAAAACATAGCATTGTCACATCCGAAAAGTGGCATATGTTTTACTAGTAATTACATCTTATATGTTTACTATTCAAAAAATGCAGGTGTGGGTTTTGGAACAGTGGCCAATAACAATGTGCCTGACTGGCAGCAGTTCTTAAGTGAGTCATGTTTCACTGTCTGTCGGGTTTTATAACTGTTTTCACTACTAATTTAGTTCTGGATGCAGTGTGCAATTAGTTCTATTATGGAAGCAGCTGTCTTCAGTTACACAATGACACTTTCCCCTTTGGCTTGCATGGAGCTTGTTGTGGTTCTGCTGATGTGATGATGGGACTTGTAAAGTGGTACCTAGATGAGCCACAGTGGGCCCAGATCTTCCACACACATAGGACTCATGCTTACTCACTGCTACTCTACTGCCCTTTCTCACAGATCAGTTAAAAAGAGGGTTGCAAAGGAAGTTGTTTCTTGGGACATATGTCCTGTGGATATTGGTGATCTGTCTACTTGTACCTCTCCCCACAATCCTGTTGTTTATTTGTAAGACATACATTAGGTCAAAGTTGAGGTGGGGAGGTACAATGGGCAGAACAAGAGGATTGTATTTGACTCACTTTCTGCTTTCTAACATTAAGCTATGGTTTTAAAGAACTAAGAAAGCCTGAATGTGGCAGATGCCTATCTGTGAACAATATAAGAATTGCTTTTAGTGTTTACGGCTAGATGGAATGCGATAGAATGCTATGGTTTCCTCTGCCCTTTGAAAAAGCATCCTAGGGACGCCTGGGTGGCTCAGTCAGTTAAACATCTGCGTTAGGCTCTGGTCATCATTTAAGGGTCCTGGGATCCAGCACTGTGTTGAGCTCTTTGTTCAGTGGGGAGCTTGCTTCTCCCTCTCTGCCTGCTGCTCCCCCTGCTTGTGCTCTCTCTCTCTCTCCCTCTCTCTGTCAAATAAATAAAATCTTTTTTAAAATTCTTCTTTCTAAAAAAAATTTTTTTTTGGACAAATCATCCTGCCCTCTCAGAACTTCCCATGTTTTTCATTTTCAATTTCAAATCCCATCTGATAGCCAGGATTTTCTAGGAAACTGAGAGCAACGCTCATTCTGAGCCTATCTGCCTAGTTAGGGCCTAGATTGAGCATTCCCTTCCAAATATATATGTGCTGCTGAGATGAGCACCATTCCCTTGCAAGTATAATTCCAAGCATAATTCCCTATCATGTCTTCAGAATCTTGCTACTCAAAGTATAGTTCGTGGACCAGGAATATTAGCATCACCTGGAAAGCTGTTGGAAACACAGGATCTACTCCAGACCTACTGAACCAGAATCTGCACTTTAACAAGCTCCTCAGGCAAATCACATGCACGTTTAGGTTTGAGAAGCTCTACTCTAGAAATTTATTATTTGACTGCTATTAATTAGTGGTTGCTAATGACCATGACTATATTTTTTTGAATACAGAGCATTTATGATCAGTAGAAATATCCAGTTCTTTTATTTGTCAATATATTTTTTTTTATTGACCACTTCACTCTCTCTCTAAAATATAAGCTCTTTGAGTACAGGTGCTTCTGTTTTATTTATTACAGTATCTACAGTATGTGGAACAGTGTCACCACACATTAACATTCAATAAATAACTGTTGAATTAAAGAAATGACCCACTGTAGATAAAATGTGTATGTAGTAACAAAGGCCTAGCATGTCAAGTTCCATAATCCCATGGGGTTTTCTCAGAACCTCAGCATACCATACCTGGGGCATGCAGGTAAGGGAGAAATTGAGACAGGTAGTTTAGGAGTTCAGAGGTCATACTGTTTCGCTAGTCTCAGAGGAAACCTTGACTGTCTAGGGAAGAAGCAGGGCTTCAACTTTCCTCCCCCAGATTTTTAAAGAATGGCAGTTGTCAGTCTTATTTGTTGATTTTTCTCAAAATTGTCAGTCTTGCTGCAAGATATAATGCATCCCAGTTGAGCTAAAACATTCCTTGAGAATACTACCCCACATGGACTACTGGATAAACAACCAGGGAGGTTCAGGAGTCTGAGTCTTGGTAGGGTAACCAACCCATTCTGGTTTGCTTGGGACTGCACTGATTTTAGAACTAAAACTTTTATGTCTCAGGAAACCCCTCAGTCCCAGGGAAAACTGGAAAAGTTGCTCACCCTATTTGAATATTTACTGGAGTATCATATCTGCTGAGAATCTCTGTCAAAGGGTGGAAGGCTTGGGGACTTTGACAGACATTTAGATATTTAGTGCACTTTTGTGATCCAACCAAGAATGTCCAAGAGCAAAAACTTACCTAGAGGTGGACCTCTTAAGTCCACCCATGGGAAGGGGGCTTAAATCCCATTAATTTCACGAAGGAATCTTTTATTTTTGTCTCTTTGATAAAAGTGGCCAGCAACAGGCCTTTTTCTCAAAAGAGAATTGCTCACTTACTGGCACTACTTTAGAAATCTTAGTTTTTTCATCAGAAGTTGCCCCCAAAAGTTGCCTCCAAAAGGCTAAAATTCGGGTTATCTTTAAAGTACCTGCCCCAACACCTGAGTAGAACCTTGCCAGAAATGCTTTCGCGCGTTAAAGCTAAAGGGGTAATTTTCCCAAATTAAATTCATTTCCAGATATAATTTGTATGACTGCTATTTCCAAATGTGCTCATTTAGTTATTCTTCCTCCAAAAAACAAAGAAAAAGATAGATGGGATGGAATAGGATGGGACTGTGGTGTTTGAAATCCAGAACTAGATTATTTCATCATTATTTTATTATTATTATTATTATTTCATCATAAAATGCTTTACTTCAGTTGAAATGCTTTTATATATATACAAAAATATTCAGCTATGTAACTAAATAAAGTACTTAATAATTTAATCTACAGATGGTCTGAGCCTCACATTTTTGTTGTGAGGCTGTTGCCATGGTGGCCAGTGGTCACCACTCACAGATCACAGGACTGTTCAAAGCTAAACGTTCTTGAATTTAAAAATAGGTTTTTATCAATGAAAAACATCTAGGGTTTAAATATTTTATTTCTTAAAATAAATCCAGCAAGACATAGAAAATTTAGGAGATAGGAGTAAAAATTATTTGAAGGAGTAATTGTTTTATCATAAAAGTATGTATTTTTATATATTCTCACTGTGTTTTAAAATAGTATTGTCTCATGTACTTCATATAGAAAACACTGAACATGATACATAGTTCTATAGTTGAAGAAGGCTAAATAAAGCTATTTCCCAGACTAGTGTTTAATTGTTTAACATACCTGAGTGACTTTAGAATAACTAAGTACTATATTATAGAGCACTTGATAATGACAAATGCAATTACCAATTGAAGTGCATTAATATTTTCTGAACTACATATATTACTTTGATTGCAAAATGGTTTATGATTTCATTCACAAAGCATGATTTTATTCTTGCTCACTCATTTGTTGGACACTTGTAGACTATTTTCTTGTGATTATGGCAGTATTCATAACTGGGATGTTGCAATACACGTTGGTATGTCAGAATCAATTATGAAGTATGTTGAAAGAAGTTGTAACTAATAATAGGAAAGGAGTCCAAAGTTTCTATATTATTTACTTTTTAAAATAAATTAGAGTTGCTCCAGATTATACAGGCCATTTTATTATGCTGTGCTCTCTTCAGAAAGAGAAAAGGAATGAATTTTGAGCTAGCATGGAAAAATTGTCCATAGCTACCCTATCCATTTTTGTACAGCTGTCTAGGGATTGTGATACATGGAAAGATAGTGCGTCCTGGGAAGAAAAAAAAACACCTTAAGAATGACTGGTCTACATTTGTCACAAAGAAAGAATTATGAAGGAGGAAAAGTAGGATACAATATGTAAAATCCAATTTACTCCTGCACTGAAGTGCAGTGGAAAGAAACTCTGTACCAGTGTTCGTTCAGAAACGGTTATTAAGCATTAATGAGAAACTATGTGTGGCAGGCAGTTCAGATCCTTCAAAAAGCACTCATCTTAGGAGAGTCATGGTTATACCTGTCATTTACCCATGCTTCACTGAATTACATCACTTTAACATTCAGAGCTCCATTTTGTTTTGTTTTGTTTAAATAAACAGAATAATAATAATAATAAAAAGAAGAAGAAGTGCTCACCAAGATGAGATAGGCAGGCAAGAGATTTATTGGGAGAAATGCTTATACAGAACAAAAAGAAAAGGAGTAGAAATAGAGAGAGAGGGGCTTCAGAATAATACAGGTCTGACACATATAAAAATAGAGAAGGAAGAAGGATTAAGTGTAAAGGTCTCTGTCCATACTGTAATTCTGAGGAAGTTTTAGGCAGTTCAGTTGGGGGTCCCCGAGTATTGTGGATTCAGTGGTGCCTCCTCCCCACCCCGGAAAATATGTCTACCCTCAGGGCCTGTGAATGTGATCTTATTTGGAAAAAGGGTCTTTGGCAGATATAATTAAGGATATCAAGATCAATAGTCTTGGACTATCCATTCAGTCTCTAGATCAAATGACAAGTTTCCTAACAAGAAGAGGAGACACAGATACACAGAACAGAAGATCATGTAAAAAAACAGAGGCAGATATTGGGGTTATTTACCTACAAGTCAGAGAAACTAAAGGATTACCAACACCGACCAGAAGCTACGAGAGAAGATTGAAATGGTTTCCCACAAAACCTCTGGAAGAAACCAACCTTGCCAACACCTTGATTTCAGACTTTTGGCTCCAAAACTGTGAGAGAATATAGTTGTGTTGTTTGTTATGGCATCCACAGGAAAACTACGAACTGAGTCAGAGGTGCTCATTAGAGGAGTCCTGCATCCCACAGGAATGGGCCAGCACTGGCACCTTTTCAATGTCATTAGCTAAGAGCAGCCCAGTGGAAGCAAAACCTCACCATGAATGCAACAATAGATCCAGAAGAGTGGCAGCTGGGATTGTCATTTCTCTATGCTTGCCACAAGTTTCTCTTGAAGGAGATCCAGGTGATGCAGGTCCACAAATGCCATGCTAGGAATATCAAAGAAACAAAGAGTAGAAAATACAGTCTTTGCTTTCCAGAAGCTTAGTTGGTAAACCAATGGATGTTGCACACATGAAAATACAAGCATATAGGTGATAAAGCAGGATTATTGATAGATAAATTCGAAGGGAATTCAAAACCATGGAAGGGTCAGCCTAGAATGAGTTGAATCTGGGAAGGCTCTTTCAACAAAGGAAGTGCTACACTCATACATTGAATAGGAAGTACGATGAATTGAATGGGTGCCAGCACAGAGGACCAACAAGAAGGTTAAAAAAGAAAGCAAAGATACCATGACACTATATAGAGAAAATTCTGAAGACTCCATCAAAATAGTACTAGAACTGATAAATGAATCCAGTAAGGTTGCAGGATATAAAATCAATTATTTGCATGTCTATACACTAATAATGAGTTTTCAGAAAAAGAAATTAAGAAAACAGTCCCATTTACAGTTGCGCCAAAAACTAGGAATAAACTTAACCATGGAGGTGAATGACCTACTCTGAAAACTACAAAATATTGATGAAAGAAATTGGAGACAATACAAACAAATGGAAAATCTTCCATGCTCATGGATTAGGAGAACAAATACTGTTACAAGGTCCATACTATCCAAAGCAATCTACATATTTAATGCAACTTTATCAAAATAGCAACAGCATTTTTCACAGAAGAGGAACAAATGATTTTGAGGTTTGTAATGGAACCACAGAAGACCCCGAATAGTCAACACAATCTTGAAAAAGAAGAACAAAACTAGAGATATCATAATCCCAGATTTCAAGATATATCACAAAGCTGTAGTAATCAAAACAGTATGGTACGGCACAAAAATAGACACACAGATCAATGGAATAGAATAGACAGCCCAGAAATAAACCCACAATTACATGGTCAATTAATCTTTGAAAAAGGAGGTAAGAATATGCCATGGGAAAAGACAGTCTCTTCAACAAATGGTGTTGGGAAAACTGGACAACTATATGCAAAAGAATGAAACTAGACTGCTTTCTTTTACCATACATAAAAGTAAACTCAAAATAGATTAAAGACCTAAATGTGAGACCTGAAACCATAAAAGCCTAAAAGACAGCACAGGCAGTAATTTCTCTGACATTAACTGTAGCATTATTTTTCTAGATATGTCTCCTGAGGCAAGGGAAATAAAATAAAAAATAACCTATTGGGACTACAATAAAATAACAAGTTTTTGTGCAGCAGAGGAAACTATCAACAAAACAAAAAGACAAGCTACTAAATGGGAGAAGATATTTGCAAATGTCATATCTGATAAAGGTTTAGTATCCAGGATATATAAAGAACTTATACAACTCAACACCAAAAAACTAAATAATCCAATTAAAAAATGGGCAGAAGACATGAACAGACATTTCGCTAAAGAAGACATATAGGTGGATATCAGATACATGAAAAGATGTCCTACATCACTCATCATCAGGAAAATGCAAATCAAAACCACCATGTGATATCACCTCACACCTGTCAAAATGACCAAAATCAAAACCACAAGAAACAACATGTTGGTGAGATAGGGAGAAAAAGGAACCCTTGTGCTCACCTGGTGGGAATACAGACTGGTGCAGCCACTGTGGAAAACAGTGCATAGACTTCTCAGAAAGTGAAAAATAGAATTACCAAATGATTCAGTAATTCCACTACTGGGTACTTACCCAAACAATACTAAAACACTAATTTGAAAAGATACATGTGCCTGGGGCACCTGGGTGGCTCAGTTGGTTTAGGGGCCAACCCTTGATTTTGGCTCAAGTCAGGATCTCAGGGTCCTGGGACTGAGCCCCATGTTGGGGGGGGGGTCAGGGCTCAGTGGGGAGACTTCTTGAAGTACTCTCTCTCCCTCTTTTTCTGCCCCTCCCCTTGCTCATCCTCTCTCCCTCTCTGCCAAATAAATAAGTACTTAAAAAAAAAGATATATATGTCCCTATGTTTATTGCAGCATTATTTACAATAGCCAAGATATGAAAGCAGGCTAAATGTCCATTGATACAGGAGTGGATTAAGATGATACACACACATATATTCATATACATATATGAATATTATTACTTGGTCATAAAAAAGAATGAAATCTAGCCATTTGCAACAACATGGATGGATCTAAAGGGTATAATGCTAAGTAAAATAATTCAGTCAGGAAAAGACAAATACCTAATGATTTTACTCACAGGTGGAGTTTAAGAAACAAAATGAAAAAAGAAAAAAAAAGAAACAACAAAAAATGACTCAACTATAGAGAACAAACTGATGGTTTCCAGAGGGGAGGTGGGGTGGGGGAAAATGGAGAGTACACATATTGTGATGAGCAATGAGTAATATACAGAATTATTGAGGGGTGCCTAGGTGGCTCTGTGGGTTAAAGTCTGTGCCTTCGGCTCAGGTCATGATCCCAGGGTCCTGGGATGGAGCCCCGTGTCAGGCTCTCTGCTCAGCAGGGAGCCTGCTTCCTCCTCTTTCTCTGCCTGCCTCTCTGCCTACTTATGATCTGTCTGTCAAATAAATAAATAAATAATTTTTAAAAATATACAGAATTATTGAATAACTATATTGTACAGTTGAAACTAATATAACACTGTATGTTAATTATACTGGAATTAATATTTTTTAAAAGATAACAAAGTAAAGAGCTTGGCCTTGTAGTTTCTAGAAAAACTGTCTATAAAAAAAAAAAAGAGAAACTGTCTATAAAAAGAGAGCGATCAAGGGAGAAGAGGTTTCAAAATGTGTGGGATGAATCTGAAGGGAAATGTGGGCAGAAACATAAAGAGATAAGGTCTTCCTGAACCCCACTTTTGTTTATTTTATTGAAAATCACATCTCTTGGCTAACTTCAGACCCAGAGCAGAATCTGTATGGCAAGAATCCAGGAAACCTTACTCTGCTGGAATAACAGATTTAACCTGGACCCAAAAGAAATTATTACATATATTGATAAATAAATAAGGGGCATAGTTGCAATCCTTGCAACTCTACTCATTGATTAATAAAGCCTAAGTCACTCAAATTCTGAGGTAGATTTCCATGTGTTAAATAGAGATATAAATAAATAAATGTCACAGTTACTGAGAGGCTTAAATGAGCTCGACTATATTAATGCACAGTGTAAACTAAAGTGCTCCACAGTGTTAGTTACTGTGCTTGATTGAGAATTGTGCTACCATCTAAATCTGATAACTACACTTAGGTATCCACAATCCCATCAGTTAAAAATTACTATTAACTTTTTAGTATATAACTCCTTCCATATTTTTTCAATTTGTATGTGGAGATGTATACTGCCATACTTTCCCAGTCTGGGCTGTCACGTACCCCATCCCCTACACAAATGAATTACCAAAAATGTGTGTTTCTCCCTACATAATATGTTATGGACATCTTTTTGTGTTAGTAAATAAGGACCTATGCCACTTTTAATGCCAAATATGGTAGCGATTACTAGACTCACCCATATCTTGTTCTCTTCTTCCAGGAACACATAAGAATACACATCCCAGTTGCCTTGAAGTTAGGCTGAGCCATGTGACTAGTTCTGGCCAATTAGCTCTAAGTGGAAATGATGTGTGTCACTTATATGTGAAGAACCTTTGCATTATCCTTCAGCCCTGCCTGAGTGTCATTAACAGAAATGTTGGAGATATAGGACAGAGATAGCCTGGAGAAGTAGCTGCCCTGAGGAGATCACCAGACTCACACTACACTCTGTGTGAGCAAGGAAAAACATTAGATTGTAAAGCTTCCATGATTTCAGAATTTGCTTGGTATAGCAACATAGTCTAGCTTATCCTAATATACAGGGTAATATTCCATATCTGCACACAGGTTATTTAAAATTCCTCATTAGAAGCAGTTCTGTAATGCTCATCTTTATATACATATATATGTTTTAATTGTTAATTAATATACTTACATAATTAATATATGTTCTATATTATTTAAATTTTTTTGCAAATTTATCTGATTATTTACTTAGAATAAATTCCTAGAAATATAATTTCTGGGCTAAAATGTATGCACACTTTAACCTTTGATAGATTAACTAATTGCACCCCAACAGAAGTTGTATCCAAATCAAGTAAAGCTACCTAGAGGGCATTAGAGTAATTTTATTATGTATGTTTGACAAAATTGTACATTATCAATCAAAGCTTTTAAAATTAATGTCTTTGTTAATGAGGTTTATTTTTTTCATATATATATATATTTTTTTAAGATCTTATTTATTTATTTGACAGACAGAGATCACAAGCAGGCAGAGAGGCAGGCAGAGAGAGAGGAGGAAGCAGGCTCCCCACTGAGCAGACAGCCTGATGCGGGGCTCCATCCCAGGACCCTGGGATCATGACCTGAGCCGAAGGCAGAGGCTTTAACCCACTGAACCACCCAGGAGTCCCTATGCCATTTTATTTATTATAAGTTTAGAGTAACTAAACAGGGCAAATCCTCCTCCCCATTACTTAAAAAAAAAAAAAAAGAAGAAGAACTTTCATAGCTATATTTCTACATTCATTCTTCAAGATGAATTAGAATAAATTTGTAAAGTTCCATACAACAAAATATTTATTACACAAATGAAATCTTCTGAAGAAGTGCTTAGGTTGAAGCAATGGAGATGGGTGGGGGTTGAGTCCTATCTACTCATCCACCCACAGTAGTCTTGATGCAACTTTGGAGGAACAATTTGAGAAACCACTGTCCTGGGAATTCCTCCTGCTCTAAAACACACTATTTTCCATCAGTAAATGTCATGAGGCAACCAGAAACAGATGAGCCTCATGGTCTTTTTTTCTAGACTGATGGCTTTTGTCCCCTCACAACATGGCAGAGGCTCCCAGACCTTTGGATACCAATAGCCTGCTGCATCTTGCTGCAGTTGCTTTGGCTGCAGGTGCTCATCCATCATGAGTCGATCTCCTCTATCCTTTTATCTGCTTCTCTGCTGCCCTAAATAATATCTTTATTATTCCAATACTTGAACATCTGTTCCATATTTGAGTATTTTCACTTAACAGTAGCTTTGGAACCATTTAAGTAACTAAACATTTCCATACTCTGAAGGAAATATAAAATGTGAAACATTAAAGATGTGCTATAGATGGAGAGGTGACAAGTACATAGGAACTCACTTTCCTTGGGTAAAAGGAGAAAGCTCTGGTGGTCTGAATTTCTCAAGTTACATTTACATGTCCTCAGCATCTGAGATGGAAAAGTGAGGACTCTCTCCTTATAACTATGCCTGGTACATTTGTATTATCATTATTCACTAAAAGTGTAGAATATTTACCATTGGTTTCTTTTTACATCTACAGCATGGAAGAGATCCAAGTCATGCCATTAATTGTGATTCCTATTAACCACATGTAATCCCTTCAGTAAAACTGAAGTTTAGAGAGTGTTAAATAGAATCTTTCCCTTGTAATGAATTTAAAATATGTACAAAACATATTTAAAATTACATTAATTTGTTAAAGTAAGGCAATGAAACATATATCTTAGTGAGAAGGTTGACTTACCTAAATTGGAATTTGTTTAAAAGTAAGTTAGAAGAATTTCCACTCCTTCATTTATTACTTATTCATTCATATTTATTGAATGCCTAATATAATGTGCTGTTCTCTGTGCTAGGGATATACAGCAGGGGGAAAGTTCATGCTAAGATGGAGGTCAAAATTTAGTGGAAGAGATTTAAAAAGTTGATAAATAAGGAATAAATAAGAAAAGTATCATATACTGAGTGATAAGTGCTATACTAAGATTTAAAGGAATGCTACGATAAACTTTGCCTCTTTTGGATTAGAGGGTCATGGAAACTTCTCTGTGAACATAGCTTCAAGCCAAAATATGAATGGAAAGAGGGGCATCCTCACATGAATATCAAAGAAAGAATCTTATAGCTTGACAGCAAAACTGGAACAAAGCCATAGGATGGGTAGTATTGGAAGGCCATTGTGAGTGGAATATGTGAGCAAGATGGAACATCATACAAGATGACTTGCAATAGATGGTTAGGGGCCAGATTATAGATAGCTTTGCAAAGTGGGTTT
This sequence comes from Mustela putorius furo, assembly GCF_011764305.1. Taxonomy (NCBI): domain Eukaryota; kingdom Metazoa; phylum Chordata; class Mammalia; order Carnivora; family Mustelidae; genus Mustela; species Mustela putorius. The sequence continues at coordinate 39,215,784 of NW_025421998.1, forward strand.
AAGGAGTTCCATTTTTATCCCAAGTATGAAGGAAAGCTATTGGAGGAGTATAAGCAGATGATAATTTAAATTTTGATGTATACTTTTACAAAGAGATTGAACAAAACAAAAACTAGTCCCCTCTCTTTCCAAATTCAGTTAGAAAACAGTCTAGGAATCCTAATCAAAGCAGGAGGTTTTGCTCAGTGGCCTTCAGGCTTTCAGTCAAACCTGTTATTTTAGGATATTACTCTTAAAAAAATACTTACTAAAAGATAAATTTGATTTTTAAGAATGTCACTTCATACACTTAAAGTTCCCAGAGCGGGTGGGGGTAAGGAGAGAATTTGCAGTAAAAAGTTAGGTACTTGGTGCTCTAAAACTTTGTAACCTTCACTTGTGGGTTGAAAGATTGAAAGACATTTATTTGCCCTATGAGTTGTACTGGCCCAAGGAAGCCATTATAGTCCAAAGGTCAGTGCTCTATGAAGCACAACTTTAATAAATGGGTTTGTGATTAAAAAGAGAAGGAGGAGGAAGAGGAGAAGGAGAAGATTCTTTTCCCAGTTCAAGTCACACAGAGATACTCTATAATGTTCCAAAGATAAATTCATTCCCTCAGAGTTACTTAGCTCATCTAGCCAAATAGGATACCAAGATTAATTTTTATTCTCAATCTAGGTTTTGGATTCGAATAGACTACACTTTGAGTTATGATTATACACATTTATTCACACACACACACCCACACACACTGCTAATTTTACTAATGAAGAAAAGGCTTAAAAAGGTCTTTAAAAGATTTAATAATAAAAAAAAAAAAACCCTAGATCGATTGGAGATGTTCATTAAAAGTGAATGTCACAAGTTGTTTCTTATCTCTATAAAATAAAATATAAAAAGAAAACAGTACAAAAAGAATAAAAATATCAATCTCCCAGCAAGTGTTTGTTTGGGAGGAAGACTTTATGCACAGTATCCTCGCCATGTTGAATTAATTGACAAAAGTTTGGAAATGACAATGAAAATTACTGTCAACAATTAATGCCAATGCACTTTTGTTGAAATTGTGTTGCCCTCGGCTTGAGTAAAACACTTTCTACTTAACTGTGTGACATATTCTATTAATAGTATGACATTAATTAATCTACTTAATTTCTCTGGCTTCAATTTGTATTTTGAGGTAATTATTTTATTTTCTAAAAATAATACACATATGGTTAAAAAATTTAAATATGAAATATAGTGTTCTGTAAAAAAGTATGTGTTCATCTCACTGACTCCTGGTTGGACCCCATAGAAGCAAATACTATTAACATCTTAAGATGATTCACCCCAGAGAGATCTTATGTGGATACAATCATACATGCATACATATTTTAATATGTCTCAATCTGATGGGTTTAAATAATATATTATTGTTATTTGAATGAACATTTTCTCTTTTTTTAAATTAATTGCTTTTCAGCATAACAGAATTCATTGTTTATGCACCACACCCCGTGCTCCATGCATTATGTGCCCTCCATAATACCCACCACCAGGCTCCCCCAACCTCCCACCCCCCCACCCCTTCAAAACCCTCAGATTGTTTTTCAGAGTCCATAGTCTCTCATGGTTCATCTCCCCTTCCAATTTACCTCAACTCCCTTCTCCTCTCCACCTCCCTATGTCTTCCATGTTATTTGTTATGCTCCACAAATAAGTGAAACCATATGATAATTGACTCTCTCTGCTTTACTCATTTCACTCAGCATAATCTCTTCCAGTCCCATCCATGTTGATTCAAAAGTTGGGTATTCATTGAATGAACATTTTCTTAATGACTGATAAGACTGAACATATTTTCATTTAATTAAGAGCTTTTTGAATAATCCTTTTAATGTACTGTTGTATTCTATTAGCTAGTATCTTGGGGAGAATTTTTGCATCCATCTTCATCAGGAATATTGGTCTGTAATTCTCCTTTTTAGTAGAGCCTTTATCTGGTTTTGGGATAAAGGTAATGCTGGCCCCATAAAATGGGTTTGGAAGTTTTCCTTTCATTTCTATTTTTTTGAACAGTTTCAGAGAAACTATTAATTCTTTTTAAAATATTTGGTAGAATTCCCTTGGGAAGCCATCTGGCCCTGGACTCCTGTTTGTTGGAAGATTTTTTTATTACTGCTTCAATTTCTTTGCTGGTTATGGGTCTGTTCAGGTTTTCTATTTCTTCCTGTTTCAGTTTTGGCAGTTTATATGTTTCCAGGAATTTATCCATTTCTTCCAGATTGTCAAATGTGTTGGCTTATAATAGATCATAATATTCTCCTATAGTTGTATTTCTTCAGTGTTGATTGTGATCAACATTGTACATACAGTGGGTTATCACTCTGCCCTCAAAAAGAATGAAATCTTGCCATTTGCAAAGACACGGATGGAACTAGAGGATATTACACTGAGTGAAATAAGTCAGTCAGAGAAAGACAAATACCATATGATTTCACTCATATATGGAATTTAAGAAACAAAACAGAGGAAATTTGAAGAAAAAAAGGGAAGATAAAATAAGATAAAAACAGAGAGGGAGGCAAACCATAAGAGACTTTTTTTTTTTTAAAGAATTTATTTATTTGACAGGGAGAGAGAGAGAGTGAGAGCACAAGCAGGGGGAGCAGGAGAGGGAGAAGCAAGTTCCCCACTGAACATGGGGCTCAATCCCAGGCCCCTGGGATCATGACTTGAGCTAAAGGCAGCCGCTTAACTGACTGAGCCACCCAGCCACCCCCCATAAGAGACTCTTATCTCTAGGAAACAAACTGAAGGTTGCTGGAGGGGCAGTGAGTGGGGAGATGGGGTAATTGGGTAGTGGGCATTAAGGAGGGCACTTGATGTAATGAGCACTAGGTGTTACAGGCAACTGATGAATCACTAAATTCTACCTCTGAAACTAATAAGACACTATATGTTAACTAAATTGAATTTAAATAAAATATTTTAAAAATAAAATAAGAGTTGTTTGAATATTACTTTTCTATAAACTAACTGCTCATGACCTTTCCCGATTTTACTGCAAGTTTTAAAATATTTTTCTGATTGATCCTTAAGAACACTCAATATATTAAGAAAGAGAGTAATTTGTTACATAGTATCTTACAAATATTCTCTCAGCTTGTCACTGATTTTTTTTTTCATTACAAACTGAGGGTTGCTGGAGGGGAGGAGGGCAAGGGGATGGGCTAGATGGATGATGTATTTTAATTAATGTAGCATTATATATTAATACCTTGCAAAACTAACTTTCCCTCAAAAATCTTATTTCTAAATTGTGTATTCTAAAAACTATTTGTTTATTAGTTTTATTGGGATAATATTAATATAAAGTTTAATAAAGGGAGCATTCCCACCTTCAAAATAATGAATCTTCTTAATGAAAAAATACATATTTGTTCAATTCTTACTTTTTCCCCTCTATGTTCTTTTAAAGTCCATTATATCTATGCTGACCATTTCTTAAGGTTGTTCCTGTTACATTTTATCATTTTGTTCTTACAATAAATGCTACTTTTGCTCCTTTATATTTCAATTATTACTTGTCTATATGAAAATAACTGGTTTGTGTGTATTAATACTATATCCAACTATATTAATTACTGTTGGTAATGATTTTTGCAAGTTTTTTTTGTTTTCCAGCTATGCAATTTAACTATATACATAAATAATGATAATTCTTTGTCATCTCTTTAAATTTGTATTTGTTTCTCCTCTCTAAATGCAAGGCTAGGACCTCTACAATAATATTCAATAATAATTATAATAGTAAACATTGTTACTTTTCTTCTTTTGAAAATATTTCTAGCAGTTTCACCATTCAGCACATGTAGGCTTTTGGCTATAGACCAGACAGATATTAAAAAATATCTACTTATTATTGTTTTATCAAGAGTTTTATCAGCAATGGATATCAAACTTAAATACCTTTATAGTCTTTCTGAGTCTGATCATACTACTTTTCTGATATAATAGTAATTCAAATTATATATTATATTACAGTATATTAATATAAATAATTTCCTAATACTGCTGATTTCCTTTCTTAATCATGATGTACTCTTAAAATAATGCTGGATTCTGATTGTTAATGTATTCTTCTGGGTTTTCAGGTAAATGTTCATATGAAAGATTGATAGGTAGTTTTCTTTTACTATACCAGCACATTTTGGTATGATTACTATGATAGGTAATACCAAGAAAAAGGGTTTTTCTTTAATCTCTCCTCTAGAGTCATTTCAGTAGCACTGGAGTTTTTGTTCCTTAAAGTTTTTGGTAGACTTCACATATAGTGTAACCTAGCCTGAGGCCTACAACTTTTGATAACTTTCATAATTATTCTGAAATGGTCTATTTAAATTTCCTATGCCTTCTGAAGTCATTTTTGGTGATTTAAGTTTCCCAGAAATATCATTCATTTTATTTCGATTTTTCAAATCCTTATGCATCAGTTTTGTTTTTTATTTAAGATTTTATTTATTTATTTGAGAGAGAGAGAGCCATAGAGCACAAGGGGAGAAACAGTAGAGGGAGCATGAGAAGCAGTGTCCCTGCTGAGCCAAAGGCAGGAGTTTAACAGACTGAACCACCGAGGTGCCCCCCTTATGCTTAAGTTTAAACAAAGATATATCTTAATTCTTAATTTCTTCAATAACTGCACTTATGTCCTCAAGCTAATTGCTCATTCTAAATACTTGTACTTTTTTCATCTCTCACCATTTAAAAACTTATGTTAACGGCTTATCTATCTTACTAACTTAAAAAAAATGACAGTTTCTTAAATTTATTAGTTTCTTCTTTTTTTTTTTTTTTTGGTTGTTGTAGTTATTCAGATATTTCTCATTTTCTGTAACAGTTCCTCAATTCTGATTTCCTTAGATTTATTTTGTTAATGACCACAATTTCTTATTTTGAATGCTTTATTTTAGATACTTATTTCACAATTTTTCTTTGAAGTTGGTTTTTTCTCTGATAACCTTATTTATAAATCCTACAGATTTCAGTGGGTAGTGTTTTCAGCATTTTTGGTTTTGATTTCTTCTCTCATCTGAGAGTATTTTAAATAATACTTAAAAATTTTGGAAAACCTTAAGTTTTTAAACTTTTGTAATATAGGTATTAACTACTAGTTTTATTTCATCACAGATTTTAAAAAGCTAATACTTTTGAAATTTATTCAGATTTTTATGTCATTATAATTGGTCATTCTTAAAAAATTTCTATGTGTATTTGCAAAAAAATGCATATTGTCTGTATGGAGTTTAATATACCAATTAGACTTATTTTATCAATTTTGTTATTTTATATTTTTGCTCACTTTGGTCTACTTGATTATTTATGGGATGATGATAAATGAACATCTACTATTGTATATTGCCTAGGTATACAGAATAGGTATTTATATTTGTTATAGCTTTGCTTTAGAATCTTTATGCTATGTTATTTGGTGGATAAGTATTCATAACTATTGTACCTTCCTGTGGATATTATTTGTCATTACACAAGGCTTTCTTAGTCTTATTTAATGTTTCTTTGCTGTGAATTCAACCTTGTCTAATATCTTAGCCCATGAATAATTTTCTGTTTTCATACGCATGATACAATGTGTTTATCCTTTTACTTTCAACCATTATGAGATACCTTGTTTTAGCAGCATCTCTATGGTTAGCATATATATGAATTTCTATTTGCGATTCAATCTGAAAGTCTTTTCATAGATGAGTTTACAACATTTGCCTTTACTGTGTGTTTGTTTTGATTCTGTCATTGTATTTTAATTCTGATTTTTGTTCTCCCTTTGTCTTTTCTATTTTACTGTGTTGTCTGAGTTTCCTTTTCTTGAATGTTTCTCCTTTTGCCTTTCACTTTCTACTCAATGGTCTGTGTTTGCATTACCTTGTTTTTGTGTATATTGTTCTTTGAAATTTGAAAGGTTTGTCACCCTTTTTAAAGTTTCCAGTGTTCACCTTTATAAACAATTGCATATAATATGTTTAATTCTATTTTTAAGACACAATATCATGACTTTCTACTATGAATAATAGTATGAATAACACTATGAATACTATGATTAATAAGCAAATTAAATAAACTTTCACTTCCTTCTACTTCTCTTCCCTTCACTCTACCATTTAATTTGTTATATGATTATATGATTATCCTTAGTTCTTCTAGTAGTTTTCTGAACACCTTTAAATGATATTCTGAATTCTGTTTTAGGTGCTATGGTAAGCTAGCTAGGAATATAAAAATATTCCTAGTACAGAACAATTAGAAATGCTGGGTACAACCTTTAATCTTTATATAAGTATCTAAATGGACAAGAAAATGAATCCCTAACCATGAGAAAATATAGCCCAGAGAGTAAATACAGTACCATCATTAGCAGCAGCTCTGGGAGTATACAATATTTCTTGGTAGCCTAGACCTTAGGACTTAATGGGCCACTTCTGTTTAGGGGATTAAAGGCTAAGGAAGAAGTTTTGGATGAGAGAATCCTGCATGAATCCAGAACCTCTCAAAGTGACTCTTTCAGTGAAAGGGTAAAGATACTACTACTTCTATTACTACTATAATTTTATATTATATATTATAGTCTATTGGTTTATATTATATTCATTAATTGATATAACAACACAAAATACCCAGCAGAAGGTATTAGGAAAGAGATGTCTTAGATATGGCTCTAGGTAGAGGAGTTCATGAAAATTCTTGCCTGAGAATTCAAGACCACAAGCAAGTCTTTGCATGGGTTTGGAGATGGATTTCAAAGAATTCAGTGACCTGAAAAACCCAGAGCTAAGAATTTAATTTGAACTTGCCCTGGCTAGGTAATGTCCCCAGATGACTGTCAGAAGAAAAATATATCATATTTAAAGGAAAACACTTTAACTTGAGCCTCAAAAAATTCCCATAGCCAAAATCCCAAAGAACGTGAGTTTTGAGTGAAAAATATCATATTAAGTGAGAAATAAACCACTGTGAGCAAAAATTAATAGAATGAAAAAAAAAAACCCTACTACATTAGACACACTAAGACCACAAGACTAGAAATTATTACCTATGGGATATAAAATAGGTATGCTTAATGTTTACAGAAATATGAGACTCCAGTATAACTATGAAGTAAAAGACTATGAAAATGACAGGCAAAACAAAAAATGTACCAAAGAGGTTTTGGAAATTAAATTAGAATCTCAGTGAACTAAACAGATTGAACTCTAATAGCTGATTGAAAATAGTAAAGAGGAAATCAGGGAACAGAAAGGGCAGAGTAAGGAGGTCAAACAAAAATCTAATCAGATTTCCTGAGGCAGATAATAGAATTAGGAAAAGGTAATATTCAAAATAACATTGGCTGAAAATTTTGCAGAATGATGAAAACACAAAACCTCAGATTCAAAATCCCAGTGAAATTAAAATAAAATAATGGGAAAAGAAACAGACACCCTTATACAAAATGAAACTGCAGATTGCCAAAGACAAAGAGAAGTTCTTAAAAGAAGCTAGAGAGTAAAAAACACAGTTTGACAATTTGAGACAATCAGAAGATGGGATAATATCTTCCAAATACTAAGAGAAGATGATTGTCAGCCTAGCCATGTAGCCAGTGAAATATCTCTCTCTGTGAAATTAGCACTTTTCTCACAAACTAAAAAATCTCTCTTCTAAAGAAATTTCTAAGAAATTTGAGACACGGAAAAATGATCCCCAAAGGAAGGGCTTAGATGTAAGAAGGAATCTGGAGACCTTGGTGAACATGTAGGTAGATCTGTATTAAAAACAATTATGTTTTGGTTGGGCTATTAAAAATACAGTTCTTTTCATAGAGCATCTTAGGAGATGATCCTATTTTATGAAATATGTTCAGGGAAATGCTGCTAATTAATACCAGTTAGGTGCCAGAGGTAGCCTCTACGTTGGTATGTTAGTAAGTACAGGTGCCCACCCAGCCTCTCTATTTCAATAAAACTTTGTTTTGTACTTACTGTAAATAGCTCATTTTATGGAAAACATTATTTGTTATAATAGTATTCAACCAATTGGAGATCAATTTACTAAACTACGTATGTCATGAGTATGCCTTATAACAAACTAGGAGCCAGAACTATACCAAAACCATGAGAACTGGTCTCTTAAATCTAGACATAATTGTATTAAAGACCAGAGGAGAACATCACAAAGAAAATAATATAAAACAAGTTATATTATCATTGAATTTTTACTTCCTTAACCATCATGGTGAAATTCCACGTTTCTTTTCTTCTTTTTTTTTTTTAAATAAGAAAAAGTCATTATGATGCCGTCATGAGATCATTTCTAACCCACTGGTGCCAGTCATTACTAGCAGTTGAAATATAGTTATGCCTTTCAACTGTGGCTTAGTAATGATATTAAGTCTGAATTTTCTTGCAAAAGCAATTTATTCATGTCACCACTTACTGATGTAAGTTTGTTTATGGCCTTTTAAAATGGGATCTGTTTCACGATTTGGTTTTTTCTTTAGCACATTTTGCTTTTTGAAAAACACATACATTTCCGCTGATGCAATCATAAATGATGACAGAAGAGAGGAACCAAATTAAAATGTAAAGTTACTTCACAAAGTATTTACATATGATGACCAGATTTACAGAGAAAAGGGAAAGCACACTGCAACCACAGAAGAAATATTCAGTCCTACAAAAATTCTGAATCGTAGTATCGAAGCCCTCAAGTAACTACTTTGTGCTTATGCCTATCTCCAGCTGTGAAAGTTGAAATATAATTACTAAAAATAATTAATGTTCAGAGTAACATGAACTGTTTTTGCTTTGCCCCTTGAAAAGGGAAAAAATGGGTAAAATAAAATCTTAAGTTGTGTATCTTGATTGTGGTGGTGAATGTCATAAAATGACATAGAACTCTCCACACTCTTTATACCAATCTCAAGTTTCCTGGTTTTGATGTTGTAGTAGAGTTACCTAAGAAGTAATCAATGGGGGGAAACTAGTGAAGATTCACAGGACTTTTCTGTAATATCCCTGTAACTTCCAGCATATCCATGGTTATCTCTAAACACAAGGTTTCTAAAAATTTATTTCCTCATCTCCCAATTTTAAGAAGGATGAAGATGGGTATGATTCTTCAACCCTCGGGAAAATGAAGTGCAGGCTTGGTTTACTGATCTCCATTCTGAGGGTTGAATACCTCTCCCATTTGGTCCCATCTCTCCTTTACAAGGCCAACAGCCAGTGGTAAGAAAGTTTGTTTCCCTTGAGCTCACAGAAATAAATTCCAGAGCCTATACACATCTCTGCAAAGCAGATATTGAAATTTTGTGGACAGAACAACATAAGGAGTGAAGAAATCCAACTTATCTCATTTATATTGCCAGGCAGTTCATCCCTGCTACAGTTAAAGAGCCATACCTGCTACTGCCCATCAAATCATTAAGCCCTTTATACATGTGATCTCATGGAATCCCCTCAACTCACCATGGGACTGATAAGATCATATTTATTTTTATTTGGCCATAGGCCCAGGCAACAATTGCCTTGCTCAGAAATCCAGCATTCATTTGATCTTCAAAAAACATTTGAGTAGCCAGATAAAAACTCTACTTGCAGAACTCACAGAGATTTGAGCACCAGATCATTCATATTAAGGTTGTTTCCTAAGTACTGAGCATTAAGTCACGTGGTTTACAAGGACTCTCTCACCTGATTCCCCTCCCTCACCCCAACAACAACCTATAGAACAAGCTCTGTTTTCATTGTTATTTCTTTCCTCTTTGAAACTGACACTTAAATAGGTCAGGGACCTTACTGAGCCAAGTACAAGACCTAATAATTGAACTCAGGGATTCTCAATTTGCAGCTCTGCTCTTAATGGCTTTGCAATTCTGGTCACTACCAATAATAAAGCAATGTCTTCAGGTACCATCAAGATATAGGTATTATCCAGATCCAAGTTTCCAAATAAACAATAACCACAGAACTCTAGAGTTCATTACTTCATCTACTTATACAATAAAGAATGTTACCATGTGGTCTGAAAAGTAATTTCATAGCCATATAAGTTTTATTACTATTAAATATTAATATTACTTAATTAATTTTTAAATTTATTTTCAGCATAACAGTATTCATTATTTTTTCACCACACCCAGTGCTCCATGCAATCCGTGCCCTCTATAATACCCACCACCTGGTACCCCAACCCCCCCACCCCTTCAAAACCCTCAGATTGTTTTTCAGAGTCCATAGTCTCTCATGGTTCACCTCCCCTTCCAATTTCCCCCAAGTCCCTTCTCCTCTCTAACTCCCCATGTCCTCCATGCTATTTGTTAATTGATTTTTTAAAAAAAGATTTTACTAAATATATATATATTTTTATCCCCAGGGGTACAGGTCTGTGAATCGCCAGGTTTACACACTTCACACACATACACAAAATATATATATATATATATATGTTTATTAAAAAAATAAAAAATTATATATATAAAAAAAGATTTTACTTATTTGAGAGAGAGATAGAGCACAAGCTGAGGAGGGTCAGTGGAAAGGGCAAAGGAAGAGGAAGAAGCAGACTCCCCTTGGAGCAGAGAACCAAATGCGAGGCTTAATCCCAGGACCCTGAGATCATGACCTGAGCCAAAGGCAGCTGCTTACCCGACTGAACCACTCAGCTGCCCGTAATTAATATTTATTAATATTAAACATGCATACACTTATTAACAATATTTAAAAGATCTTTTTAAATAGTAGTGCCTCTCGGGAATTGTAATATTCAATTATGAATTGTAAATCTCCAAATGGGAGTATATACATTTCTCAGGTATATTTAATCAAGGAAACTATTTCCCCCCCATGGCACAACCTTTGTGCGCCATAAAGATAAAATGATGGTTGTGAAAACTTTTACCAGTGGATCCAGTGCCTATACTTCATCATGTCAACTAAGAAGCACTGCATGTTATAAGTCATTGTTCACCTCTTGAAGTACTGTCACTGCCTTACATTTCACTGAGCCAATTAAGAAGTAAGGCATTTCATGTTAGGAACATCACATTATAACAACAACACTAGGTTTAACCGGATAGGTGTATTATTTGATCATAAAAGCCCATCCTATCACAATAATAAAAAGTACTAAACACTCTTCTTTCTGTTTTGAAGTCTATTTACCTTAAGAGTATGGAAGAAAAAAAAAAAGACTAGAAATTTTTATAACAGACCAGGGCTAGAAATAGTTTATAGAAAAAAAATACATTTAATTATAAGATTAGAAATATATTTCAATTCATGCATAGGGTAAATATTAGCACACATTAGAAAACATGAAATATGCAAAATTCTAATATTAATCAAAATAATTTGTAGCACTTTTTAAACTCAATTAATATTCTTTAATTGGTTTGTATTATAGAATTTGTGATGAAAGAAATGAAACTTACATTCAGTTGATTTTGGAACTATCTTGCTAATAATCATGAATCATAAAAATAAAAATTAAGACATTTCTGATACTATAATTATGATTTTGAAAAGAAATTGTCTTTAGTACATTTTTGTTGGAGTCTGAAAATTACCTGAAGTATGTCTTTCCTAATATTTCAATACGACAAAGTGCATTTTAAGGCTGAGTTCCTTCTTTCTTGAACTGAGCTAATTTTAAGCAGGCCACTATTCCCCTGTTTGCTATTCATAAGGCTTCACCGGTTTTGAGTGACTAAAGAAGACTTGAGTTATGCAAGGGGTTTTAAAGATCCATGCACAAAAATAGCAAATCCTAATTAAGGCAGAAAACAATGGAGTTTCAAGTTTATAAACAGGGGCAACTTTTTTATTTTACTAGAATGTGAAAAAAGGCATGAAATCCCCATTCGGGTTAATATTTCTTGCCAAGAATATCTTATTTTTACCTATCATTTAAATTGGTCTTATTTCCCCCATACCTAAATTGAAATATAATGCATTCTTTTCCTTCCCAATAAAATGTAACTCATAAAAAACACAAATACATAAATCAATTTTGCCTTTACTCAACCCTAGAGTTGCCAGATAAAATTAGAGGGCACCTGGCTAAATTTGAGTTTCAGACTTTTTTTAGTATAATTACTTCCCAAATACTGCATGAAACATATACTAATAAATAATTGATTATCAGAAATTCAGGCTCAGCTAAGCATGTTGTATTTTTATTTGCTAAATCTGGCCCTGCTTAAGTCCTTCATTGTTTTTATTTCTACATCATTTTCTACATCTACCATAAAGTAGCACTGTTTTTTGTTACATAAAAATCCAAATATAGGATACTAGTTTATATACAGAATATGCAGAAAGAAACACAATGGTAACAAATACAGGGGTCCAAAATAGCGGGAATCTTTAGTTATTTCTAGTTGGGTCATGAAATATAGTAGAATTCTGGAAAACAAAAGGACATTGCTTCAAACAATCAGGCTGCAGTAATTAACAAAAGTTTAGCACCTTCATTCTAATTTAAATTAGAGTGCCTGAGAAAACTAGCACATAATTTGGCAAGATCTAAGGCAATTACTTAAAAAGAGAAGGTGTAATTGAGCATGCAGTCTTGTCATCTTGTCATTGTACAGGTAGATTCTGCCATTGAGGAAGTGTGACTATGCCAAATGCATTTGCTGAAACCCTATTTTGTATGTGCTCTGGGGAAGGAGGAGATTGTCAGAGAGAGGGTGCAGGTTGTAAACACAGGGATGTAGCCTTCCAGGTGAATTCATACTAGAAAGTCCTCCAGCGGAGGTTGAAAAGGAACAATTTGCTTGATGAAACTATCAGAATTAAGAGTATCAGATCCAGGAATTAGAAGATACTTGTTTAGAGAAGTGATCAAGATTTAAAAAAATAGATGGCAATACTTGGCAATTTAATTATAACTATTTGTCAGGTGTTCTGGCTAAGTCTACTGTTTCCCCCTTTGGTTTTTCATGGCTTTTAGTCTTAATTTTCTTTAACTACATAAGACTTACTAAAGTAAGCTCTTAGTAGGACTGCACATTTATTTTGCTTGATTTTCTTCCCGATCATTTCCTAACATGAACAGGAAATATCTTTACCATCGCCTGAAAAGAGTTACCTACGTATCACTAGAAAAGACAATCAATTAACTTCTGAAGGTTTAAAGTAATGAATGGTCAACTATCAGCATAACGAACTCTGAACCTCAAACTGAAGATCAAGTTAGCACATCTGCCTCCATCTAATAGAATTTAAACCACGTTCCTGGAACTAATATACATATACATTTTCAAGGAAAATCAAATGACAAGTTCTACCACAGGTGCCTTAACTGGAGTACTTAAAAAAGTTACTCAGCAAGACGATACCTCTAAACATATAAAACTGATGATTTTGCTGAATAGGTTTTGTCCCCAAATGCTAACGTAAGGATCAGTTTTGTTCAACATTTTACTCCTGAATAACCAAAGTCCTTAAACAATTTATAGCTCCTCACATGGGGTCTCTCCTGGGGCTTCTCCTTAACATAGAGGGGTATTACTTTCCCCTTCAAGCATATTCTAATTTAAGTCCTTCCTTCTTCACTGAAAGAGCATGGAAAAAATCTCTGGGGCCTTGGTGAAGACCTTTTTTTTCCCCCTCCTTTTCAAGACAACAGGCATTTGCTAAGTTTCAGGGAAGCACCTGTATTAATTGTATTTCCTGCTCATGTGTTGCTTTTGTTTTCAATAAAAGAATTCATCTCAGGTGAGTTAACCTTGCTTTTTAAAGAGGGCACCTGCAGTTATCTTGGTAAGGATTGTAAATCAAAACATGTTGAGCCTTTAAAGAGGGAAATAAAGAGGTGCTGACAAGAGGGGATGCCAGTGGGATTAGGAGACTTTCTCACCACTTGTATTATCAGGACTGAGAACAACTGAGTCACATTAAATTACAGGGGGGAGAAAGAGTACCAGAAATTCCACAGATGGGAGGTTGACTGGCATCTTCAGTAAGCCTGGGAAGAGGAGGGGTCTGCGAGGTCTGAAAAGACAACTCCCTCCTTAGCCTCAGGCTTCTATAATTGACCAAGATTTTTCAGCTTGTGATTTGATCCAGCCATACCCTGTTAGAGGCAACTTGCCCCCAACTGAGACCAAGGCTAGACTGAATAAGAATTAGGTGACTCGCTGGTATGTACAATACATGCATTCACATCTATTAGGATAAATGACACGTCGCTCACTTTAAGCACAGGCAGCTGGAGATTGTCATATTCTGAAAATGACAACTGTTATTTATTTATTGAGAATATTTATACAGGTTCTTCCTGGGCACGGAGAATGCATTTTACAGCAGCACTATGACACTGGGCTGTCACGTGTCTAGAGCAGAACATAGAAAACCATTAGCGTCAGCAGAGACAAAGCACATGTACTCAGGGCAGCAATCTGTAGGAGTGTAGACTGAGAAGGTTGAATGTAGCAGGTTTTTAAGTGAGGCTCAAGTCATTATCTTAACAGGGTTTCAAGCTACTCTGAGGGAAAAGGAATTGTTTTTTCCACACAGTATGGTTTCATTAAGTACCAGAGGACCAGTTCTGAGGCATTGATTAATTTGGGCAAAGAGTTCACATTACACAGCTGAGGGGGCTCCTTGGTCAGAAGGAGGGGTGGAGAAAGCATGTAGGAGCAGAGGCAACGCTGCTCATCTCTTTTCCACACATCACAGCCCTTGGAGCTATAGGGCGAGCTCTTTTTTCCCCCTCCTCTGCTCTAATTTTCCCAGTATTAAAAGAGGCATATTTCCTTAAAATGGTGTGTCTCCAAATTTGAGCCTGGGGCTAAAATGCCCATTCCTGGGCCCACCCCAGTTGTACTGAATCAGAGTATCTAAGAGTCGGGCCTTGGAATCTGCATTTTACCAAGTTTCCTCAGGGGGTTCCTTTAGGTATCGAGGAGTGAGAACCACTCTCTTGGAAGAATAGAATGAGAGGATGCCAACATATGTGTTCTGAGCTGTGTAGATTCTTGGTGTTGGTTCACATTGCATTCACAAAAAGAAATATTGCTTGGTGGCAACTCAAATTCATGCAGTTTATCCTCACACAGCCCTACACCTACACATTTCTCAAGAGGCACCATACTTTCCCAATTGTACATGCCTAAGTGTGAAGGAAGAAATATAACCTTTTCCAGAAAACACTATGGATATAATATATATATATCCACACTCTAGAAAAATTCAATTAAGCCTAAGACCTTTCTTTTATAGCCCCTGGAAGTCCCTGGTTTGTTAACAATCCCCCTACCACTTGAATGGAATTTACAAATCTTAGTGAGTCACATAGGACACAGACCTATACAGTAAATCCTACAGAGTCATCCTTCTTATAAATGGGTTATGCCTCTTAGAAATGGTTTTAACTTGAGCATTGAACTGAATATAAAAGTTTAAATTTCAGGCCATTTATTTTATTGGGAAAGAAAAGAAATTCAACACTTCAGTGATACTTTTTTTTTTTCATTAAAAACATTATTTTCTTATTACCAAAATAAAAGATGGTCATTGGAGAAGAAATTTTTCATGATACAAATAAATGTTTTTAATAAAAATGCAAATCTTATATCTGCACAAGGACAACTGCTATCAACAGTTTGGTATATGTATGTCCATATCTACTTATGTACATAAAGATTTCTCTTTAAACAAAACTGGGATTTTACCATTCATATTGCTTTGCATCCTGTTTCATGCAAAAAATATCCTGTAACCGATTTTTAAACCAATAAATATACTGTTATAGAACATTTTTAGAAGTTCTGTGTATCCATGTGTGGATGTATAATAATGTATTTAGTCAGTACTTGGCTTTGGAGTGAGATAATGTTGTCGGCCAAAAGGGATTTGCTGAATGTCCTACCTCTTATGGGAAGAGGATACACACGACCATAATAACCAAATGCCTGGTACTAGAAGTAGGCTATAAGCTTATGGGTCCTGACAGCAGGCTGAAAGGGGGACAATCCCCAAAGCCATTTCTTCTAATGCCCCTGCCTCCTAGCCAACAGCTTCTTTCCACTCCATTCCCCATTCCTTATTCGCTGAGGATTCTGGGGATATGAGAGATTTTCCCAGCTATAACTCCCTCCCCACCCCCAGATATTAGCTTAAACCTTTTTACTAAATTTAAATTTATAGCTACATATTAACTACATACTGCATCAAGCAGAGATGCGCTAAGGAATAAGGCAGGACCTATTCCCCATAGCACATGGGTCTTCTCTCAGAGGTGCTCAAAGGCAGATTTTTCCTGATAGTAATGAAGCTTAAGCTTTATGGCCTCTTACTTGCATGGGCATCTGCCAAACATTTTGTTTTTGAAAATTTGCAAAAATTACTCTAACATGGAGAAAAAATTTGGAGAGACATTTTGAAATGCTTCCATTAGATAAGTGAAAATTTATCTCCAATGTCCTGATTTGAATGTTTATGAAGGGGTACCATTTTTTTTTCATCTGTAGATATATATATATATTTTTAAAGATTTTATTTATTTATTTGAGAGAGAGACAGTGAGAGAGAGCATCAGCGAGGAGAAGGTCAGAGGGAGAAGCAGACTCCCCGTGGAGCTGGGAGCCTGATGCAGGACTTGATCCCAGGACTCCGGGATCATGACCTGAGCCGAAGGCAGTCGTCCAACCAACTGAGCCACCCAGGCATCCCTGTAGATATATTTTAAAAGTAAAAAGAAATTCAGAAAAAATTAATGAAATATGAAATTAAAAGGAATAAAGTTAAGTGATAACATCAATAGAAATTACTGCTATACAGAAGCAATGTAAACAAAAAGAACTTTAACATTAAAACAAAAGCAGTAATGAAGAAAGATGTCTTTCAGTGGTGTCATCTACAACGAGCTGGTTAGTGAGTATATTTCAATTCAAAGTGTATTTAAGATTAGTCATTGCAAAATAAAAGTTGAGATTCCCCTCAATACAGCTGTGTATGAAAAAATTTTAAAAACATTTCCCCAAATTTAAGAAAAATTCTAAAAATTTACAGGACTTTACCTATAACAAGGTGTGAAGCTGAAATAATTCTTTAAACTAAGTGCTAAAAAAAATTTTCTTTCAACCAATGTTCTAGAGGAAAGACCAAATTTCTTTCTGCTCTATAAAAAATTATAAACTCATTATCATAGGAAAAAGCAAAGAGTCTGCTGCTCCTCTCCCTGCCAAAAAGTAAGAAAAATGGTTTATAGAGTCAGGTAGCTGATTTTAAAGTCATGTTTTGGTTTTATTGTTTTTAGATTTTTATTATATCTGTTGATTTGTTAGCTTTCTAAACTTTGTATGTATTCCTCTTTCTGAATATTCCTTTTTGTATCCAATTTTTGTACACATGCTTTCTATTCTTTTTGTTAAGGAGGGCCTGCCCTGACTTGTATGAGCTTCAGAACCTATAGAACTTGGATTCAACCCTGACATTGTCCAAACCCATAAAGCTCAGTTGCATCAACATTCACTTACACCAAGAAGGTGTTTGTGGCCAACAAAGAGGTGTGTAGTCCTGGTGAAGATCAAAGAATGGAGAAAGCAGCCTTTGGGGGTTGGGAAGTAGTTGTTGGAAAGGAGGCATGCAGAAAATGTGCAAGGGACCCAGTGGACTTGAGAAACTCTTTGTAAACAGGTAAAGTAACTCTCCTGAGCAGCATGTCAGCTCCCTAAGTGGTGCTTAAACATATCACAAAGGTAGCAGATGAAGGATCAGATTGTTAAGGAACAACTTGCTTGTAAAAGCCAAAGAGCAGTGGTTGATCTGATAACTCCAAGATTCTTAATAGCTCAACACAAATAAACCACTTGTAAATGCCCCTGGGCTAGCCTGCATCCCAACCCTTTTCACCTGGCAGTAATATATGGCCAGTAATTACCATAATGAGCCACCAGAAGGCATCTATTTGTTAGCCCTGGAAGAGCTTGCATCTGGCTTTTAGGTGTGAAGCTAGGAGAGGCGAAGGACAAGGAGTATTTGAATATACATTTCCTCGGGCAGCTACTTATTTGAACAGCTGCTTAAGAGGCACACAGCAACATTAAGAGTCAGTCCAATTCAGGAGACTGTGTGCATCTTGATTTCTATTTTTTTTCTTTGAAGTACAGGACCAGCCTATTTTCTCCCCGGGTAATAATTTCTCCAAATTAAAAGTGGTTACCCGACTTAAAACCTGTGACAAGTCTATTGTGTTGACCTCTACAGCTGGTAGAGGGTGGAGGTTGCCAGGGAAATGGGCTCTAGAAATGAAACATGGAACACGCTCGGAAGTCACGTGCCAAATTGTTTGGTTTTAGATTAAGTTTCACAGGAAAAATAATCCAGAGCTTTTTTCCTCTTTTTTTTGTCTTTGTCAAAACAAAGAATGTATAACAAAAGCAACATTTTTAGCCATCTGCTGAAAATATAAAAATATTTTCATCAAAATAACAAATTGGTGGTTTGTTGTGTCAGCTTGTATGCTTTAAAAATTCCAATGATAAGCATTCCCCAGATATCGGATAGAGGCAAATTTGCCATTTGAAGAAAAGAAAGGAATCTAGGTACATAAGAAATGAGCTTATAATGACACTGGAGCTGGCACTGAAATTGGAGAACAGAAAATATTTTTGGGGGGAAAATGTATGAATCTTTGTAAGTGTCTGGCTAGGAATCCAAACAAACGTTTGCTCTCCTTTAGCACTTACCACATGGGTCAGAGCTGGGTTGTTCAATGCCTTAACACCTCTCTTTATGAAAAGATATTAGAAACTCTGTGTATTTCTCAAGCTATTAGGAAGATATGCAAAACAATGCCTCTAAAACAAAAACATCAAACAAAGGTCATGTGTATTTCTTATTGACCCAAAGTTTACCTTAGATAAAGAGATTTATATGGAACCTGAAAGAGGCATATCAGAGTTTTGCCTTGACATTCATGGATCACTGAGCAGTTCCAAATGCTTCTAAGAAGATTATCAGGGGGTTGTGTTTTCTGAAGTTTCCTGATCTCTCCTTTTACCTAGGGGTCAAACTGTAAGCATTTGAGATGTTAGCAAGACACGAGATGACAAAGCCTGCAAATAAAATACAGGTCATACAGATTCCCCCTAAAGATTCATCAGCTTACAATTTTATTTTACATGGTTGCATTGCATTTTCTTTTATTTTTTGGTATAATAAAGAACTTTTGAAAGTATACATATATAGCTAATACAATCACATGGTTCCAGGATCTAACAGTATAAAAATTGTCTATAGTAAAATGTCTCACTACTCCTAGGTCCAACCGGTTCAGTATCTTCCTGCCCTAAATATCCACTCTTAATAGTAGTTTCTTGTATATTTTTCTGTGTTTTCTTTTTCTAATATCCAAGTAAACCCATCCATATATATTGGTTTCACCTATTTTAATGCAAAAGTCATACACTCTGCACACTGTTCCCTATCTTACTTTTTCACTTGATACAATATATTGGAGATTTTTTTAAAACAAAATCTGGTTTCCTCATTTATTTTTAAATAAATCATTGAAAGAAATGGTTTCCTCACTTATTTTTATAACTGTATAATATCTCATTGTTTGAATGGATTATAATTTACTTAATCCAAATCGCAGCCTTTTTAAGTCCGAGTCACTCTTAGAAACTCTATTCAAAAACATGATGTGGCAAGTTCCATGTACTTCCATTTGTATTCACATTCAAACTAAAGTTTTATTTGCCTGTGGCTTGAATTGTTAAGAGTCCAGAAAATAGAGATCTGTGGAGTCAAAGATTATTTGAAAGAATAACCTGATTTAGAAATTTGAGTTAGATAAAATGCATGGAATTAGAACATAGACTCAACTAAAAACATTTAAGATATTATTAGTTCTTGGTAGGCTTTTGTCTTGCATTGCCAATATTCTATGGGGTGTTTTTCATGCCCACCTTATTTTCTTTAAATATTGTATAAATATCCAGACTTACTTTGATTTTTTTCTAAACATGGGAGCAGCTGCCCTATAGGGCTTTGTCTCTCAGACCACAAAACTAGTGTTTCTTTAAGGTCTTTCTACCTCTCTGATCCTACTTTTACATTTAATTAAGGTAATCCTTCAATCTACATCCTCTTCCAGACCCCATTCTCCTTTCTTTCTAAGTTGTTATCCATGTTCCACCTGAAGCAGGAGATCATATTGCAGTTTGGGTCCTAAGCTCATTAAAGAAGAATGCATCTGGCATTTCTCTGGGAGGAAAATGGGCTTTCAAGTTCTAATTGGAAAGATCTGAAGAGTGTAGAACTATGATGTCTTTTTGACCATGGGCCCCAGACCACTGAGTTTATATGTTCACTTTGTGGAAAACATAGGGTCCATAATCTCAGTTGCAGTTGCTGTTTCCCTGTTAAATAATTTTTTTTTTAAACCTCTATCCTGATACGGGCAAATTTGTGTATGCATGTGTAGTTCCTTATTGAGATTAATATAATTTGTCTCTCTTTAAAGACTCATATGAAGTTTATGGATAACCCTGGAGTATTAGAAAAGTTCAAAGAGAAATACAACCAAGAATGTAGCAGTGTCATCAGAGAGTAAGAAAAACAGAGAAAGGAAGGAAGGGAAAGAGGGAAGAAAGAAGGAAGGAAAGAGGGAATCATATGGAACTGAGGTTAACTGTGTCTGTCTTTGCCTCCCATCAAAATGGAAGATGGAGCATTTTATCTGGTGTTGAGAGCAAAAGCATAAGCATGTGGTTTTGCTTGAAGGAAAAGGCTAAAGAGTAATGTTCTCCCTCCCTCTCTCTCTCTTTTTTTTTTTTACAAAAGTACTGGGGATTCAAAACCTTCTAATGCAAAAATGGAAAGAAAAGAGAAAGAGGACTAGAAAAAAGCAAGTAACAATAAATAGTTCACTACTTACCTATTTACCTAAATACACATGGTCACTCCAACACTCCCTTAAGTGCCTGTTGCTTGTGTCATCCCCAAGGATATGTAATAAATATTTGCTGATGTTACTGAAAGCAGATGATATTATTGCCCCACTTGGCTCTACCCATGACACGATAATGTCATCTTTGTAAGTATTGTATTAAGTTAAATTCTTACAATGCTTCCTTTCCCAGGCCTCCTTTTAAAATTATACGTATTTTGCTCTTACAAGACTTTAAAAGAGAACAAGAAGACCAGCAGATTCCCTTCCTGCCCTTCTGACCCACATCCATCCTGGGGTCAGCCCTTATCCTGTCTTTATATAGTCTCTAGAAAATAGGTGTCAGATCCCCTTCTCTTGGTTTAAACACTAGCTCTGCATGTATTTATTTTCACCTGTTGAGAATGCAGTTCCACTAAAGCATTGAATCAAACATACAGATTCCTTCTGCAATAATCATAAAAGGATTTATTTCCCTAAGAACTTGTTAGCTTATTTAAACATCTGCTACTCAAAAGTGATTACTTGGGAATTTCCAGGTCACACGGGAACATGCAGGTCTATTGCTACTGGATTCATTTAGACAGAAACCAGTAACCAACCAAACATTTTGAGGTGAGGCAGAGAATGCTTTAAAAATCAGTTCATGTTTAAGAAACTCAAAATATGTGAATTCACCTACTTTTAGATGCCATTCCTGCTTTTGTTTTATTTTAATCCATCTTTATAGTTGGATTTTCTGCTGAAATCTTTAGGTAGCAAATATATAGAAACCATCAAAGCCTTTGAAAGTAAAGACCAAAAGATTAACTCTCCAGTAGCAATATCAATAATTTTTGGTTAAGTGAGAGAAACAGAATTTTTAAAAAATGGTTTGCAAATAAGTATTTGACAGGAGGCTTCAAAATCTAGGAAATACTTATGGTATGGATAACAGGTTGAGGAAAAAAAATCATAATATTTTGAAAATACTATATTCAAAAAGAATAAAGGTAATGCTGAAAGAGATTTAAGAGAAGGAGAGGAACCAAATTCCCTAGAATGGTTTTAGCAAACATCTGGCTTGGCAGAAAGAAAGGAAGCAATCATCAATTGAACACCAATATGCCACTCAATTGGCACTTACTATCTCATTTAATTCTCAGAAAATATGATGACTCGGGCTTAACAGCCAAGGAATTTACAGCTCAGCAAGAATGAGTAAGGTGACCAATGTAAGTGGCAGAGCCAGAATTCCAACTCTATGGGTCTGCTCAGGAGCTTACCACCATGCTATGTTCTCCTTGTTTTCATACAGTTATTGTAAAATATAACTTAAAACACCAGTGATGTGTTTTCTTCATGTGTGAACTCTGGCTCCTTAGTTCTGGTCTCAACTTAGTTCATGCTTAGTTCTGGTCTCAACTATTGGAGGAGGTAGATAGACAGATTTCACAATAGGTATGTAGTATTCTGCCTGGATTTCTCCATAGGGAACTTGGTCTACAGTTCAAAGTCTGCAATGTAGTTCCCTAGATACAACAAGTTTGGAAAGAGCAGTGGGAGAATTAGGAGGTAGAAAGGAAGGAAGCCAAGGATATGTCTAGAGCCAACACCTGCCACCAGTAATTACTATCTGCTTTTGACAATTTGGAATAGAAGAGATGCTTATACAGACTGGGTAGATCAGGGACACTGGGAGAAGAGACATGTACAGGCTGTTTTTTCATAACCAGAGGCCACCAATAGGTAGTCCATTTGGACTATGGGCTGTTTTATATAGCCCACGCACTGTTTATTTAAATAGTTGCCAACATTCAAAATTCATTCCACAAGTACCTACTGGGCATGTGCCTGGTGCTATTCTCGGAGCTTCAGATTCATGAAAGAATCAAACAGACAAAACCGCCCTCATGAAATTTCCATTCTAGCAGGGAGAGACAATAAATGAAGTACATAATAAATGATTAACATATAGGATCTTAGGAAGTAAAAGCTAAGAAGAAAATTAAATGAGTGTAATGGGCCTTTAGAAGAAAGGTGGGGTCGTTGGTTGGAAGCTTCATTGAGAAAGTAGCATTTGAATAAACACTTGCAGGAGGATACGGAGTTAGCTATGGGAAAATGGAGGTGTGAGGAATGTTCCAGGATAAGGACATAAATCCCCCAGTCTCAAAGGTGGGAGCATGAGTACTTGTCTAAGGAGTAACAAGGAAGCCAGTGGGCCCACACTGGTGTGAACAAATGAAAAGATAGTAAGAAACAAGGTAGAGAACTGATGAAAGCCCAGATGAACCAGGGCCTTACAAGCTTTTGTAAGGATTGACTTTTACATGATTGAAATCAGGAGCCATGCAGGAGTTTGAGCAGAGGAGTGACACGATTTAACATACAATGAAAAGAATTACTCTCATTACTGTTTTGAGAATGGATGTAGAAAGGAAGTAAGGATAGACTCAGGAAGGTCAATTAGGAATCTTTTAAATGCTCCAGATGAGAAATCATGCTGGTTCGGAAGGTACCAGTGAACATTATGAAAAACAGTGTGAAAATGTTTTGAAGTTCAAAGCAACAAGATATCCTTTCAGACTGGATATGGTGAAAGGTAAAAGATGGCCGCAAGGTAGTAAGTGTGGGCAAGGATGTGGAGAAATTTAACGCTTGTGAACTGTTGGTGGGAATGTAACTGGTGCAGCTGCTGTGGAAAACAGAGGTTCTTCACAAAGTTACAGAAGAATTACCATATGATCCAACAACTTCACTTCTGGGTATATACCTAGAGTAATTGAAAGTAGCGTCTCAAAGAGGTATTTGTATACCCATGCCCATAGCAGCATTATTCATAATAATAATTTTCATCAATGGATGAATGGAAAAACAAAATGTGGTACACACATGCAATGGAATATTATTCGGTCTTTAAAAAAAAAAGGAGATTCTGACATATGCTATGACATGGCTGAACTTAAAAGATAATATGCAAAGTGAAATAAGTTAAATACTTTGTGACACTATCACAAAAAGACAAATACTATATGATTTCACTTATATGAAATATCTACAGTCATCAAATTCAGAGACAAAAAGTAGAATAGCAGTTTTCAGTGGTTGGGGGTTCAGGAAAAATGGGAGTTTTTATTTAATAGATATGGAGTTTGTTTGCAAGATGAAATGAGTTCTGGAGATTGACTGCACAACAATGGGAAGGAACTTAACACTCTGAACCCTGCACTAAAAATGGTTAGGATGGTAAATTTTATGTTATATGTACTTTACCACAGCTAAAAAATTTTTAGAAAGCAACTGAGTCTGGGGAAAAAGTAAGAGTTGTAATTTCAGAAAAGCAGAAGTTTTGAAATAAAAAGCATCTTTATTCTTCACATATGAATTAAATCTTGGAATTAAAAATATATTTCAAAATAAAAAGATGACTTAGGCTTCTAGCCTGAGAATGACATTTTGTCATTGTGATTAAGAGCAGACTTTATAGGAAAGATCAGGAGTTGAGTTTTGTCCATGTAATGTTAGCAATATCTATTAGATATCCCAATGGAGATGTTGGAGAGAGAGGCAGATACGCAAGTCAGAGTTCAAGAAAGTGATCTGAACCGAAGACATAAATTTGGAAGCCACTGGCAAAGATGGTTTTTGAAGATATGAGCCTGAATGACATTGCAAAAGAGTGAGTTGAGTGAAAAAAGGACTAAAAACTCTAATGTTAAGAAATTTGGCAAGTGGAGAAATGTTTCAAAAATTTCCAGATTTCTGTCTTCTCTTGAAAATGGGATGATATGGCGACTCTGAGTCTACATTTCTGCACGTCATCAATCAGCTGGAACTGAATCACTGTTGACCTTTCTCCTCTACACCCCCCCCCCACACACATACAATCTGGTACATTTAGACAGGGGTATGTGCTCCTAGGCTCACCAATCTCTCCATCAGGCTGGTTTTATTCATTCACATGCTTGGACTTGGGGAGGGGAACTTTGAGTTTGCCAGTCCTGGTATAGACCTACAAACACAGATGGTACTAACATTTCTATCTCTAACCTAAGGGTAATAACAGCTACCTTGAACCAATCTAGATTTTCCCATAATTTTATTTGGGAAATCCAGCCAGCATCTTCATGAAAAGATATCTGGTCCATTGGTAAATCTGAGTTTGACATTCTTACCCAGAGAAAGAGAAAGATTGGCACTGAGGTACAAAGAATTTATTAGTGGGCATTTCAGTCTTTTCTTCTGTTCAAGAACTCAAAGTGCTACCTCAGTCTCGGTCAGCTTTGAGTAGCAGCCAAGATCTTATAAACAATCAAAGGAGGGTCATGTACGGGTAGAGTGAAGGCAAAGAAATCAAGGGGAGAACAATGGATTGAGAAATAATCAGGATGAGGTGTCCAGTTACATCTGAAATGTTAAGGCACTAGGCTTCAAGCATGATTACTTTGCCTGCATAGCAGCATACAAGTGTGTATTAATTAGAAAGTAGAAAATAGTAAGTTTAGTTTTTAACCTGATAATTCACTTGGAATGTGGATCCATGTGTTGAGCAAATAGGAAATTGCAAATGAGCTGTAACTTCAAAGAAATGTATTTGGCTGTCAGGTTTTGAAGAAGAAATTATTTTCTCCTTTGAGATTTCAAGTACATATCCCTGCGCTGAGATTCTGTCTTCATTGCTCTTAAAGGCAATCTTGAGAAACCTCTACATGGGAGAATGTTTGACCAGTCATCAAACCTAATGAACGCCTACTACATGGTTCTGTAGTCTAGTTTTAAAAAAGAGGATTTGCAATCAAGGTTTTTGGTCTTTCTCAAGATTGACCCATAGAGTGGTCATGAACTTTGGTGGAGAATGTGGAGCCAATCAGGGCCTCCTCCTAACCCATTACTATCTGCTCTTCGTAAGAGAAATGATCATCACATTTTGGGCATCTTACCCTGCCCTCTCTCTCTCTCTCAAAAAAATACTATCTTCTCAAATGCATGCACCTAAAAAGGTGTTTAATACTTTCTAGTGCCAGATCCCTTTGTTTCCTTTATTTGTTGGTTTTACTTTGTTTGCTACTCTTGTCTTCCTCAGGAACTGATATCTTGAACAATTGATAAATGGTTCCTATGGCAACAGTCAGCAAGCCAAATCTCTCCCAACAGCTCTCCTCTTTCTCCCCAACCCTGTTTTTTTTTTTTTTTTTCTTTTTTAAAAAGCTTTTAAGTCTTTTACTTCAGTATTTCCATATTTGGGAAGGAGAGAAATTTAAAGACTCATTCACTAAGCTTATTTTCTCATATTTAATGGACACTGACATTTATAGGACAGCTTTTTAATAGAGGCCTCAGGCCTCAGTCAGATACCATCAATTTTGCATTCATGACTGCATGTGAAATTATAGGATCGTCACACCTGATAAATTTTTTTCAATTTGTTAAATAAAAATTATTTTTAAAATAGATTTTATCATTTTAATTTTGATTATAAAGTATTCCATACTTTATTCCATAGATGATAAGTAGGGTTTAAAAACCAAGATAAAAGCAAATACCCATTTCACTTAGCAAAGAGGTAAAGCAGCAAGAGGGTGTCCAGCATGAAAACATGCATGAGAAAGCCATCAGGACCAGGCCTATTGACTGTTCTGTGTCTTCCATTACCAGCAATGGGAGTGGTCAGCTGCATGGGAAGCTTTAAGATCTTTAAAATACCCTTTCTCTAGTTTTTATGACATAGGACATAGGAGCATCAGACATTGTGAACTGGATTAGACCTGGTTTCCACATGTCTCTCTGGTTTGTCTGGAACAGAGTCTTGGGCAGAATTTGGGAAGACATTGTGGTTGTCCCGAGATCATCAGCATCTACAGGCTGATATTCTCCAGTTTTTTCATATCCTTCGTGTTACATTATAAATTTAACATTCATAAGTTTATTATTCCTACCTATTTATATTTGCAGCCATTGTCACATCTTGGTATTTAAGAGTTCTATAAATTTATGTTTTTTTAAGTATTCAAACAGTTGAGCTTCATTCAATATTCATGAGAGGTCATCAAGTGTGGCAGCTAAAATCGGAAACTCTAGTGCCAGACTAGCTAGAGTCAAGTCCCAACTTTTCCATTATGAGACCTTAGGCAAATTACCTTACCTCCCATGTGTGGATATAAGGATAATAATCATATTTTTATTTTTATTATAGTATTGTTATGAGAACTAAATAAATTCACATAAATTACATGGTATTCCTTAATTTATTGGTTATAAAAACTACCCCTCTCAAAATCTCAAGCTTCATGTTATAATCCTTTAAAATAAAATTGAGTTAGTGTGGAGACCATCTGTTCCTCCAGTCATCCTGATCCCTCTTCAATCTTCAGTTCTATATTGTTACTCATGGGGTACAGAAACCAGAATTAAATTAAGACAAACAATGCTGTCCTTATTTTTTTTTCCAAAATAAAGATTTACCAGGAAAGGTGTGATGGTTAATTTTGTCTGTCAATTTGATTGGGCCCAGGGATTCCCAGGTAGCTAAATATTATTTCTGGGTATGTCCCTGAAGGTGCTTCCAGAAGAGATAAGCATTTGAGTTGGTGGACTAAATAAAGCAAATGGCCTTTCCTAGTGTGAGTGGCCACCATCCAGTCCACTGAGAGCATGAACAGATTAAAAAGGTGGGAGAAGGCTGAATTCATTCTCTGCCTGACTGATCTAGGACATAGATCTTGTGCCCTCTGTGCGCCCGCTTCTCAGGCCTTCAGACATGGGCTATAATCTACACTCTCCTGCTCTAAGGCCTTTGAACTACATCTCTGGCTTTGCTTGGTCTCCAGCTACAAGATGGTAGATTTTGAGACTGCTCAGCTTCCACAATCATGAGAGACAATACCTTATAATAAATCTCTTGCTATCTATGGAGAGTTGGACATATAGGTATATCCTATTTGTTCTGTTTCTCTAGAGATCATTACTATAATAACCAACAATGGAAAACAATAGTAAAATCATATAGAGGCCTATATTGGCAGGTCAAAATTTGTTGACACAAAAGTAACTCTACTTTCCACCTTGGGGATCAGATAGCAACACCTGGGGAGTTGGCCAGGAGATCCCCTCAGACTTCCTCATGTCAGAGTTGAATGATAAACAAAGGCTCTTCAGATATAGGCAAAGGTACCTTTGAGTTGGGACTGCTTCTAACCTCAGTCTTCAGAATCTGCTTCCAAGCCTCTTTACCAGTTGAGTTGATTTATGTAAAGTTTTATGCAAGATCGGATAGGGGATGTGTTTTTCTTCTTGAAATACATTTCCTCCTGATAACTGGGGTTTCTTTCATTGCAATAAATAGAAACCTACTCAAGCCAACTTTAAGTAACTTAGATTTATATAGGGCATAAGGGGAAAATATGTGGATAGTAAATCCTGCTTAGATTCTCATCAGCTTCAATCAGAGGGTAGTGGGTCCTTCTTGTTCAAAGCAGCTGAGGTACCACAGCAAGAGCTGTGGGAACCCTTCCTGCAGAACAGGCACCCTAATTATGCCACCTGAACTGAGCCTATACCTGCCTTTTTGGAGAAAAAAAAAAAATAAAGCAGGCCCATATCCATATATAGCAGGCCAGAATTGAGGATATAGAAAGAGTAGAGAAAAAATTGTGATATAGCCATTACAAAAAGATTTATTTATTTTTCACAGCCAGTTTTCACCCAAGTCCTGAGACATAATTAAAATAATATGAGACTTATTTCTTTCACTGCACTGAAGTTGAAGTGTAACCCCTGGGCACAAAGTAGGTTGCATTCAACAACACTTCAGATTCGTTCCTGGTTCAGATCTGATAGTTAGATGCCATTATCTTATAGGCACATTTGTGCCATTTTCCCATAATGTGTTATCATCTTACATCAGTCTACATGAAGCTTATTTGCCATTTTTCTGCTCACTCATATGGCCAAGTTATTTCCTTTTTCGGTTTATTCTTATTGCCTTGGTATGTCACTATACAGAGAGCTCTGCAGAAAATTTTATTCTAGCAGGCATTTTTTTCATTTATAGCAATGTTAAGTAAGATTGATCCAAGACTCATTCCTGGTTTTTACACATTTCCATACGTAAAGGTCATCTTTCCCTCCATTCCTCCTCTCTTCTTTCCCTGTTGTCATCTTATTTAACAAGTACTATTATAAGCCTGGAATTTCAAACACTCAGGATACCTCGGTGAACCAAATAGATAAAAATCATGAGTCTCACAGAGCTTACCTATTAGTGTGGAAAGATAGCCTGTAACAAATACACAAATGAATGTATGAGCGATCTGTCATGTTGCTACGATGACGGACACAATTTTTCCTTTCACTTGGTTTCACAATTTGAGTTCATTCTTCAACGATAGAGTATTCTCCCACAAATCCACAGTATCTACCTTAAATTGGAAGAGAATTACTTTCCTACGTTTTACATTTTATTTTCGAAGGAGTTAGAGTTATGAATCAGTAAAAAAGGAAGTAGAATGTTCATTTTTTTAAGGAGGAAGTTTAGGGTAAAATTGGTTAAACAAATAGTTGTGGCATATCTATGAAACATGTAACAGAAGAAATTATAGCCCTGTCCTTAAAGACTTCATAATTTAATTGAATAAAGTAATAAACAACAAGGTGATAACAGAAGCCAGCAGGCCCTATCTCATATGTGTTACAAGATGTGTAAGGACAACAAAGGGGTTTGATTCCAATTAAGAATAGTGGAAAATGCAATTTGAAAGTATGATTGAAACCTATTATTTTGTCTTTTGAGAACCAATATCCTCCACCCTTCTCTTGGGAATTGTTTCTCCTCCTATTCCAGCCACATGGTTCAGATAAAAGAATCTGTGTTTTAATGTGAGTCACTTGACCTTCACTTTTGACTAAAGTAGATTGCCATTTTTGCACCCCTGAAACTAATATAACACTGTGTTAATTACACTTGAATTTTTTTTTAAGGTTTTTATTTATTTATTTGACAGAGAGAATCACAAGTAGGCAGAGAGGCAGGCAGAGAGAGTGGAGGAAGCAGGCTCCCTGCTGAGCAGAGAGCCCGATGCGGGGCTCGATCCCAGAACCCTGAGATCACGACCTGAGCCAAAAGCAGAGGCTTAACCCACTGAGCCACCCAGGTGTCCCTACACTTGAATTTTTTTAAAAAGTAGATTGCCATGATCACCTGACCAAAGCTGGACCAACTAAAGACATTTCCCAGTGATTGTGAACTTGATAAAGACAAATCATGTCAATCCCTTCCCACTGATAAAAACCATAAGTTTTAAATTCCAGTAACTTTATAATCAGGGTTTCCACAACGTGGAAAAGAATTTTCTGCTATGAAGCTGAATAATATGGACACCAAAGATAAGCTAGATAAGAGAAGAGAGAGTCAAAGCCCTGGCTGTGCTCAAATCTCTGGCTTAAATTGTCTTGAGATTCAGCTACTTTATCAGTAACAAGATTTTTTAAAATATGAAAGATCAAGTGAATTCCTAAAACTAATCTATGCCATAAACCTTGCAAAAACTATATATCTCATCCTCTTCCAAGAGAAGATGAGATGTTTCAGGAGTTGGTCAATGGCTCAAATAATTTAAGGAGGCGGCCAGAGTCTCCAGTCCCTTTCGTAAAATACTAGGTTGGGGCTATGGGAGATCCTAAGATGTATACAGCACTGCTGTTGGCCTTACATCACTTATTACGTGAGGAGGAAGAGAAAAATAGGTAAAAAGAACTGTTAAGTCATCCACAACAGTCATGGGGTATGAGCCAAAATCATAAGTGATGGAGACCAGAAGTGCTACTTGGAGTTCAGAAGGAGAAAGGATCTGAGCTATGGTGGGCAGTCAAAGAAAAATCCACACAGAAATACAGTGGGTCTGAAAATTAAGTAGAATTCAAATAACCAGAAGAGGATAACAAAAGGTCATAGAGATGAGTTCAGTGAATACTGTCTGTTTTTTGATAGTTTTACTTGTTTATTCTCATAAGAACTTTTGGATCAACCTAACTTATGAAACAATCGCAGAATCCCCTTGTTTAAATAATGTGATCCCATTCTATTTTTGAACAACCCCTATCAAGTACAAAGTTTTCCCATCCAATGATAACCGGCCCCAACTCTATTTCAATATAAATTACTATCATACTTACATTGAGTCCCTAAATTGATGAGACTCATGGGGTTTTGCTCAATTTTTTTTTAAAAGATTTTTATTTATTTATTTTATAGACAGATCACAAGTAGGCAGAGAGGCAGGCAGAGAGAGAGAGGAGGAAGCAGGCTCCCCACTGAGCCGAGAGTCCGATGCAGGGCTCGATCCCAGGACCCCAGGATCCTGACCTGAGCTGAAGGCAGAGGCTTTAACCCACTGAGCCACCCAGGTGCCCCAATATTTTAAAATACATTTTTATGCTGATAAGAAAGAGCTTCTATTTTTTCCCTTTCACACTACCCCCTTGGACTAATCACATAGTATTCTCTCTCATCCTCTGTGTAACTAGTTTGTTAAAATGATGACCACTATCAGTAAACATCATTATAACATTTTTTAGTTGCATAGCACTTTGCAGTTATAAAGTAGTTTCAAATACATTCGCATAGTAGCCCTCTGAAGTAGACAGGGCACAGCTTATGATCCTTATAATGAGAAAGAGGTATAGCACAATTAAAGAGACTTGCCCAGATAGTGTACCGAATGACTATTGTCCTAATTCTGCTCAATGGAAATGGCAAATTCATCTACAAAAATGCCTGTCATCTGATTTGTACATCCTGGTACCTAGGCGCAGGAGGGGCTGCTGAATCTTCCCTCTCCAGGTCAAGGCTTCAGCATTTCTCTTATTTGCCCTTCCGTAACCCAATCCTCAATCCCACTTCTGCCCCCAAGCCAGAGAACAAAGGCACAAGTCTGAATCTCAGACTTTTATTTTTTTTAAAGATTTTATTTATTTTTTTGACAGACTGAGATCACAAGTAGGCAGAGAGGCAGGCAGAGAAAGAGGAGGAAGAAGGCTCCCTGCAGAGCAGAGAGCCCGCCGTGGGGCTCGATCCTAACACCCTGAGATCATGACCTGAGCCAAAGGCAGAGGCTTTAACCCACTGAGCCACCCAGGCACCCCATAAAGTAGTTTTTAAAATAACAAACACCTCCAGGCCTACAGAATCAGAATCTTTGCAGTTTGGGGCTGGGGTGAGTGGTGAGGTGATGTGGCAAGAATATAGTCTTTTAAATTTAAAATATTGAATTGTTTTTAAATAAAGAAAAGTATAGAAAATAATATAACAAAAACACATGTATCTGAAAGTAAAATGAGCAAATGTTATTATGGTTGTGTAGAGAAAAAGAGTGCTTTAATTGTAAACTAGGCATTTTCTAGACTCTAGAGGAGACCTTTCAGGGTTATCAGATTCTGATTCTATGGGAACCACTGTACAACTTTTTATATTGTAGATAATGATAGCAATGCAAAATAATTCTTATCTATAGAAAATAAATCCTGTCTCTTCTTTTTGCCCCAGAAAAACCAATTTACACACATTTCAATATTGCTGATCTATAAATGTATCTGTTCCTGGATTCTCTTTTAAACCCATTTTAACATCTGACTGGTTCCCGCCGTGATTAAGCTACTGAAAATCTATAAAACGTGTTCATTTCACATGAATATGAGAGTTGGGACTTTACAGTTTTTTGAAAATTATCTCTTAACAATTTTTTTCAGATCATTTTTTTGTTTTTTAATAAATCCCTACAGAAAATGTCATTTTGCTCCTTACCTTCTTCTCTTCACAGAGGCAACCACTATCATGAATTTGGTGTCAATATGAGTTATATCTTCTACTTTCCTTAAATATATACATACTCAAAAAAAGTAGTATTCATTTCAAAAATAGACTTTAATATAATACTCTATGTGAAATTCCACAACTTACTTTTTAACTTAATAAATATTTGAGATCTGTTCATACTGATATATGTAATCAATGTCTTTAATGACAAGTGGTATACTTGCTGTTTTAAGATTAACTTTATAATTTATTTTTCCAAAACAATATCTATTCTATTTGCCTTACAATTTTCTGGCCTCAAGTTTTTCAGTTTTCTATATGGACTTTTTCTTTACTGTATGTTAATTATGCCCACACTTTTCATTTCTTAAATTGTTTATTTTCATCCTTTCCATGTTTTCTTCACTTGTCTTTTTTCCTTTCCCTAGAAATAAATGCTTGATTGTGCTGTTTCTTATTATTTTCATTGTTGTTGACTTGTTTTTTTAATGTTACTAAAGTCTGTTATTATCTTTTGTCCTTCCTTTTACTTTCTTTCCTTGATTATACACTGTATATTAATCATGCCCTCATATTTTGAAATGTACTACTTCATTATTGTTCAATCTTAGTATTTTACAGTTGTTTTTGTTTTGATTTCCTGCCTAACTTCATGAATTCTTTAAAAGCATAATTTTTAGTTTCCAAGTATATGGGTTGGGTTTTGTTACTATTTTATATTAGAGTTCTAATTTAACTGCATTGTTGTTAGGAAATGTGATCTATATAAGACATTTATCTATATACAACCTCCTTAGTGAGTCTTAAACATTTATACATAAATGTTCCATTTGGTAAACACACACAAACAATACATACATACACACATACATATATACACTATATAGGCAAAAGAATAGGCAGAATTTTTTTGTTTGGAATTGAGACAAAATTTGAAATTTGAGATGAAAGTATTAAAATCTCCCACTATGGATGGATATTGAGGAGGGCACGTATTGCATGGAGCACTGGGTTTTATTCGTAAACAATGAATCATGGAACTCTGCATCAAAAACTAATGATGTACTGTATGGTGACTAACATAACATAAAAAAAAAAAAAATGGGGCACCTGGGTGGCTCAGTGGGTTAAAGCCTCTGCCTTCGGCTCAGGTCATGATCCCAGGGTCCTCTGCTCAGCAGGGAGCCTGCTTCCCTCTCTCTCTGCCTGCCTCTCTGCCTACTTGTGATCTCTTGTCAAATAAATGAATAAAATCTTTAAAATCTCTGCCTGCCTCCTGTCATCTCCTTGTGATTGTCTCTGCCTCCTTGTGATCTCTATCAAATAAATAAATAAAATCTTAAAAAAAAATTTTTAAAAATCTCCCACTATGGTTATACATTTCTCTTTGTAATTTTGCCAGTGTTTCTGGGCTATGTTGTCGAATGCATATAACTTAATTATTATTTCATCTATTGGTGTATGTTGATTTTCCTTACTATATAATGTTCTTCTTTATTTTAGTTAATACTATGACAGGAATTAGAGCTTTTTCCCTTAAGTTTCATTGTGCCAAATGTTACTATTAGCTTCCTTTCATTGTGTTTGAATACCTCTTTCCATTTTTTTTTTTTAAAATTTTCAACTTGACGTTATATTTTATATGTGACTTTTGTTTAAAAAGTATAGTTGCCTTTTGGGAAAAATCCAGTTTTATAGTCCTACCTTTTAGGTGCATTTAATCTATTTACATTCATAGGTAATATATTTAGACTTACTAATACCAATTTACTTTGCAGTTGTTTTAATTGTATTTTTCTCTTTTTATCTCATTTCTTATCTTCTGTGGTTTTTATAAACACTCTTTATTTCACTTTCCGCTGCTGGTTTTGAAGCTGTAGATTCCATTCCTATTATTTTAGTGGTTACTCTTTTTCTTTCTTTTTTTTTAGATTTTATTTATTTGAGAGAGAGAATAACAGAGAGTGAGCATGAGAGCGATTGAGAGACAACATGAGAAGGGGGAGGGTCAGAGGGAGAATCAGACTCCCTGCTGAGCCGGGAGCCTGATGCGGGACTTGATGTTGGGACTCCAGGATCACGACCTGAGCCAAAGGCAGTCACTTAACCAACTGAGCCACCCAGGTGCCCCTTTAGTGGTTACTCTTAATTTTCTAATAATGACTATCTTTAGCCTTCCTAATCTCAACCTATCTATTAAATAGTCCCTTTTTACCTACCTCTCACACTGCCCATCTTTCTTGCTACTATAGACAATAAACTGCAGGCAACAGGCCAAATCCTGTCTGCTACCTATGTTATATAGCTCATGAGCTAGGAAATGATATCACATTTTTTAATGATTTTTTTAATCAAAAGAAGATAAAAGATGTCATGTTCATGACATAAAATTGTATGAAATTCAAATTTCAATGTCCATAAAAAAAGTGTTATTGGAACATGGCCACTCTCATTTGTTTACATGTTATCTATAGCTGTTTACCTCATACAGTGGCAGAGTTGAATAGTCATAACAGAGATCACATGACTTACAAAGTCAAAAATATTTAATATACGGTTCTTTGCAGAAAAAGTTTTCCAACCTCTGGTCTAGACATTACAGTTTCATTTTATTTTTAAACTTTCACTTCAACAACTATAAACTCAAAATTATTGTTGTTGCTCTCTTTTATAGATTTTAGCTAATAATATATAAACATATTTTACCAATTTCCATGTTTCCAATTTTTTCTTGCATCACATTTTATCTCATTCCCAGTCCACTTTTCCTTTTGCTAAAAAATGGAGAGTCTCTCACAAAGAATTCCTAGAGGTTACATTCTGATTGTCTTTGTACTTCTGAAAACATCTTCAGTTTATTCTTATTCCTAAAAGTTAGTTTAGCTGGATATAACATTTTAGGTTAGTAACTATATGCCCTTAGTACTTTGAAGATATTATTCCACTGTCTCAAGTATTTATTTTTCTCATGAAAAATCTGCTTTTTGTCTAACTGCTTTTCTTTGTAGTTTTTAACATTCTTTTTACATTCTGTTAGCTTTTGAGGTTTTTTTTTTCCTTAATCTTTGAGGTTTTGATATTTCAGTATAATAAATTGAGTAGGGAATTTTTTTTCTTTTACCACTTTCAGCATTTGGTACACACCTTGAATTTGAAGACTCATTCTTTTCTCAGTGTTAAAACCTTTTCAGGGGGCACCTGGGTGGCTCAGTGAGTTAAAGCCTCTGCCTTCAGCTCAGGTCATGATCCCAGGGTCTGGGATCAAGCCCCGCATTGGGCTTGCTGCTCTGCAGGGAGCCTGCTTCCTCCCTGCCTACTTATGATCTCTATCTGTCAAATAAATAAATAAAATCTTAAAAAAAAAAAAACCTTTTCAGCTATTATAGGAATTAGTGCTTTTTTTCTTTAATTTCATTGTGCCCAATGTTATTATTAGCTTTCTTTTGTTTAGTGTTTGAATACTTATTTCCATATTTTTTAAATTTCCAACCCATCATTTTATTTTATATGTGAATTTTGTAAACAGAATATAGTTGCCTTTTTTAAAAAACCCAATTTCAAATTTCTTCACCATTTTTTCTCCCTAAGACACTTATTTTATGTATATAAAAATATATACATATATATATATATGTATATAAATCTTTCAGTGGTTCTGTATCTCTTAATGCCTTCCTCATATTTCTCACCTTTATATTTCTCAAATGAATTCTGGGTGATTTTCTCTATACTATTTTTCATTTTCTAATTCTTTCTTTAACTAGGTCTAGTTTAGAAATCACTCTGTTTAATAAGACTTTTATTCCAATTATACTTTCATTTCCAGGATTTCTAAT
Source organism: Mustela putorius furo (assembly GCF_011764305.1). NCBI lineage: Eukaryota > Metazoa > Chordata > Mammalia > Carnivora > Mustelidae > Mustela > Mustela putorius. The sequence continues at coordinate 39,252,333 of NW_025421998.1, forward strand.
TGGTTTTTGACTCATTTCAATCTATTTTATTTTCATAATTCTTTCTCTATATAAAATTCTTATCTGTATCTATTTAAGAATCTTATTTTAAAGTCATATTGAAATTGTTCAAATGTTTACATTTTGCCATGTGTGAATTTATCTATTTATCCTCTCTTTTGTTGGCCTCATTCTTGATATTAAATTTCCTAATGCTTTAAAATTTCAGATAACCTACTTTTGTAGTTCTGCCTTGAATGGAAAGCATGTTCATTGTTTTGTGTTCCTTGTCTGTGGTGTCACTTTGTTATTTGTAAATCTCCTGCTAAAATTCCCCAGTCCAGAACCAAAACCAGATCTTAAATAAACCAGTTTCAAGATGAACTATGATATCAAGATGCATTCACTCAGCCAGCAGGAAGCTCTGTCCAGACCTGAACTTTCCAAAGAGTATTTTTTTGCTTCTTCTTACCATAACTTATACTCACTGAAAGCCAGAGCCAAAGACAGTAGTATCACTTTTTTTTAGCCTTCCTTTCTTGGGCAGGGAAGCCCTACCCAGCTTCTGATTTTAGGCCATGAGTCCAACTCAGGTCTTTCCCCATGCATGTGGAACTTTGGGTTCTCTATAATCTCATGGCTACAGAACTCTGGCTGCTCTGTCTGGTACATAGAGATATTCATCTTGTCTTTTACACAAATATATGGCACATGCATGTGCATGTGCACACACACATAATTTCTTTGTTTAGAGAGGAAAAGTTTGAAGGATAAACTCAAAATTTTTATTTTTCCTTCTTATGAGACTCTAAATCTGACCTCTAAACCAAGGGTTGGCAAATTAGAGCACTTGGGCCAAATCTGGCCTGCTGGCTATCTCTATATAACTAGCTTTATTAGGAACACAGTCATATCCATTACTTCCCATACTGCACATGGCTGCTATCACTGTAAAGGCGGAGATGAATAATTGTGACAGAGACTATACAGCTTGTAAAGTCTAAACTATCTCCAGTCTTGGCTTTTACAGAAAAAGATTGCTGGTCCCTACTGTAAACAATAGAGAGCCTCTTCTCTTCTATATATACTCTTCCTCACATGACTTCAAGCAGCAGGCATATGGTGATGACTCCCTGAACTTCAGCCTTGTTTACCTACCTGTATATCTCAGTTTGGATATATATTAGGCGTCTTAAAATTAATATGTTCAAAGTCAAATCCCTGATACCACCCTCCCCCATCCCTGCCCCATACTCTTCCTCCCCTAAATGAAAGACTTTCTTTCATCAGTCTACTCCATCCCAGCAAATGAAATTCCTACCCTCTCTTTTGCTGAAGTGTAAAATTCTATAGACACCTTTGATTTATCTCATTCTCTCACATTCCATGACTTTTCTACCAAAACCAAAATAAAATAAAATAACCCAGATCCATGAGTAAGTAACAGAATACGACCAGCTCCCTCCTCAGGGGATTACTTATCTCAGTTGTGAACCAGTAACCAGGAGAAGTAAGCCAGCAAGTGTTGAAGTCAATCTCACTGGCAAGTTTGATATGGAGTCCTTTTCGTAGCTCAGACTCAGATAGATGGTCTGCGATCTTTGTTGTGCCTGTTGACATTTTCTTATCTTTATGGGAAAAGGAAATAAGCTAGCCTTCTAGTAAAGGCCTTTGGATTAAACTCTCAGAAGGAAACTGGCTTCACCTAATAAACACACCAGAACATAAAAGGACATGGAAGAGAATAATAAAACTAATGTGCTAATCAGTTCAATAAATGCCCAAAGCAGACCTTAAATCAAATAAAAGACAGGAAAGGATGCCTTATTTCAGAGCTTTGAGACACACAGTGATGAGAAAATGTTTCCTTGGCTTCAAATTGCTGGGGGTAAGAACTGGGCAGGCCTCCCCATCCCTGCCCCGCTACCAGAAATTTTACTTTACACCACTTTGCTTTTACATTAGAACCTGATTTTTGTTAACTGAAAAAAATGTGAAGAGGATTTTCACTTTTGAAATGGCAATTGCTTCTTCACTTTATACCATTTCAGCTCACAAAAGGTTTTATAGGAATGCTCTACTTTTGGATAGTGGGGGAAACCTATAGTTGATGTGGAAGTAACCTGTAAAGACACCAGTGGCAATTTCCAAAGGATGTGTCATTTTCCTTTCTGTCTTCTTCCATAGTTGATGGAAATTCTCATATGGCAAGGGACTTGGTACTTTCCGCTTCCTCTCCACTAGCTGCTTTATGATCAGTGTGAAGCCTGACTTTGGTATTGGCAATTCTCTATAGTCCTCCAGTTCTAGGTATCAGCCATCAGCAAAACTGGAAAGTAGGGGAAGGCTTTCTTTGTCAAACATCCATCAGCCTCAAATCCCTCTCGACCACCTGATTAGTGGAAAAGCCACAAATATCAATATAAAACCAATTCATCCCACTGTGCTGGTAACAATCGCCTGGGGAAACGATGTTTTCAAAGGGAGCATGCAACATTTACACAATTAAAAGCATCTCAAAAGGTGGAATTCCAGCCTCAGTTTCCCCTCCCACTTGTACTGGGAGTACAAGTGCTTTAGGGTCAGTGCCAGTGAAAATCCCTGAAACAAAACTGTCTACTTCTCCAGGCTGCCACAAATCAATTCCAGTTTAGTGGGAACAAGCCGCTATTCCCACCTTTTCTCCAGGAGGAGCACCAAACTCTAACGTCTTCTTATGTGAGAAAGGAGAGACATCAGCCCATGGAGGAAGCCTCAGGAAGATGCAGCCAGTGGCATACCTCCCCACTGTGTCATTGCCTCCCATCAGCTCTGCCCACAGGCAGGCACTATAAATAGAGGGGGATCCAAGAGGGCTTTGACAAAACCTTTGCTCAGCAGAACTGTTAGTGTGCAAAAGTCCCCCATTCTAGCAACCAGACAAATCCAGAATATGAATCATTCTATAGGCTCTTCCATAAGCCAATGCCATGGAAGGGGAAGAAGGAAGAGAGAAGATTTCTAGATTAAAACATATTTGTAAGGAACAATAATGAAATACCATACATGGTCCTTCATTGGACCCTATGTGAACAAACCTGCCCTAAAATACCTCTGGAGTACAATTTGATTATAAGCTTCATATTAGATGGCATTAAGGAATTAGTGTTACTTTTGCTAGGTGTGATCACTGTATGGTGGCTATGTAGGAAAGTATCCTTATTTTGTTGGTAATACATGTAAGGTATTCATGGGTTGTACGAGTTTCTTAGAGCTGCCATAATAAATCACCACAAACTTGGAGGCTTAAAACAACAAAAATCTATTCATAGTTCTCAAGGCTAGAAGTTCAAAATCAAGATGTTGGCAGGCCTGTCCTCTCTCAGATGACTCTAGGGGAGATAACTCCCCTGCTTCTTAGAGCTTCTGGGAGCTCCAGGTAGTCCTGGGCTTGTGGCCACAGAACTCTGATTTTTGCCTGCCATCCTCCCCTCATCTGTGTGTACCTTCTTCTCTACTGTCTCTATCAACTCTCCCTCTGATTTTCTCTTAAATGGACACTTGTCATTGGATGTAGCCGCCCCTCACAGGATAAGCCAGGATGATCTCCTCATCTCAAGATTCTTAAATTAATTATATCTGCAAAGACCCATTTTCCAAATAAAATAATATTCGACCTTTTACCATATAAAATAATACAATACCTTTTGGGGGTCACCATTCAACCTACTACATGGGTAAATTATCATTATTTGAAATTTACTTTTAAACAATTCAACAAAAATAAATGTGGATGAATAAAGAAGACAAAGGTTAAGGACTGATAAATCTAGGTCGTAGATAAGAGTTCATTATACTATTCCTTCTAATCTTTGTACACTTAAAACTTTCATACTAAACCAACTAAAATCCCTCATGTTTCAGGAGAGCCTCACTTAGAAGTTGTCTTAGGTTACAAGACAGGAGTGTGGGCTCTGCTTCCCCCCCACCCCGCCGCCGCCTGCCTCTCTGCCTACTTGTGACCTCTGTCTGTCAAATAAATAAAATCTTTTTTTTAAAGTTTTTATTTATTTATTTATTTGACAGAGAGAGAGAGAGAGAGAGTGAGATCACAAGTAGGCAGAGAGGGGGAAACAGGCTTCCTGCTGAGCAGAGAGCCTGATGCGGGGCTCGATCCCAGAACCCTGAAATCATGACCTGAGCCGAAAGCAGAGGCTTAATCCACTGAGCCACCTAGATGCCCCTACCTATTTCATTATTATGTTGACTTCTGTGGGATTTCTGCCTATATGATCCACTGTGAAAATATGAGTACCCTTGTTTTGGGTACAAGGAAGGGAATCTACACCTCAACCTACTATCTGCTACAGAAAAGATTCCTTGTAGGAATCTAAGAGTGTCTCTTAGGAAGAAGACACAGAAGGCCTACTGGTGTGTGTGTTTGTGTATGTGTGTGTTCAGGAGTGGGGAGCATTCTGGGATGAGGGAGTTAGATAGTTGTGTAGGGGCTTAGGACAGGCCCGGGGGCGGGGGAGAATAAGGCAAGTGACTAAAGAAACAGGGGGGGTTCTGAAAACAAGGAAAGCTCCTGTGGGCATTTGGGCAGTCTCCTAATAGCCATTGCTCAACACCAGATTTTTAGCCATAATATAGAAGGAGTTAAGAAGTAAGGAGAAGGAGTTAATACAAAATCCCCAAAGCACCTGTTATGTCTAAGTCACTTTGAATGTAACTAAGTAACTATTACTCAACATAAATGGAAATGTTGTTTCTCAATCCGTGATAAAACACTTATTTAAGACCAACTCCCTCTGCCCAGTGAAGAGGTTGCTGCTTGTGTAATGTTGGAAGAGGCTCAGGTGTGATCATGCAATTAGGGAACCCTATTTTTCCAACTGGGATTGAGCTAACTCTGCTCAGGTGGAGTGCTATGGCTTCCATCTCTTCTCCCACATCTCCGGATGTGGGTGCATCTCCAGGTAATCCGTACTTCATATTTAGGGTGTCATTCCATTTTTAGATCAAGAGCATGAAGGCTTTTGCCTCCCTCCCTTCTCACTTATCATCGTACTTTTCCTTAACATCTTGCAGTCAGCCAACATGCACAAAATCAAAACCAAAAGAAAGGAAAGAACTACAACAAAAACTTAGAGATGAAACCAGCAAGAGCAAATGCCAAGGAGATATGCAGTTCCCTGAAAAGGTCTAAATGATTTTTGAAACAAATCTTTGGAACTGCTTTTTTTTTTTTTTTTTTAAGATTTTATTTATTTATTTGACACACAGTGAGAGAAATCCCAAGTAGGCGGAGAGAGAGGCGGGAAGGATGCTCTCCGCTGAGCAGAGATCCCCATTTGGGGCTTGGACCCAGGACCCTGAGATCATGACCTGAGCTGAAGGCAGAGGCTTAACCCCCTGAGCCACCCAGGTGCCCTGGAACTGCTTCTTTTTGTTACTTTCCACTCCCCACTAAATGAATTAAAATAATAAAATAACACGCCTTAAAGATTAGGCTTCTAAGCCTCAGTGCTAAAATCCTTTGCATAAGCAGTGCCACTGAAACTTTAATGTGACAAAAATCATCTGCTGATATGGTAGACCTGAGACCCAGCATTACTAACAAGCTCCCAGGTGATGTCGATGCTTTTGGATTGGGGGAACACTTCCAGTTGCAAGAGTAGAAAGCACCCTGGTTCTTAAATTTAGCTATCTATTTGGAAGTATAAAACATGCCTATTACCCCAGAGATTCTTACTAGTTCTTGAGTGTGACCTGGGCATTAAAATTTTTAAAAGCTCCCCAGTGTTTCAACTCATTAGTAAATTTGAGAACCAATAGTACAATGTTATTGAGGTCATCCAGGGCCAGACTCAAAGTGTTTTTTGTTCAATACCAAGTGACTCTACTATCTGAATGTCAGAATTTTCTAGAGAGCTTTTAAATAGCACTGCTTGGGACTCACCTTGGAAGTCTGGATTTAACTGGTTTAAGGAAGGACCCAGACATTAGAATATTTCAGATTTTAGCTGATTCTTACATGCAACCATGTTAAGAGTCACTATTGTAGATGTTGCAAGAAGGAACTAAACATCTTTAATTGTCATAGAAGGAGAAAACATAGCTTAGAAGGAGAGAATATGACAATCATGAACACACATATATAGTACAATAACTAATTGCTTTTGTATTTGGGAATAATAAATCCATTTGGTTGATGATGATGGGATTGGAGTAACATTAAGGATGGGTTTCGATCAGCACATTCATATTTAAACCCTCCTTTAAAAAATATAAATAAATAAACCTTCTTAGGGGCACCTGTGTGGCTGTCATTAAGCAGTACCTTCGGCTCAGGTCAAGATCCCAGGGTTCTGGGATCGAGCCCCACATTAGGCTCCCTGCTCAGCAGGAAGCCTGCTTCTCCCTCTGCCCACTCCCCCTGCTTGTGTTCCCTCTCTTGCTGTCTCTCTGTCAAATAAATTAATCAAATCTTAAAAAGTAAAATAAAATAAATAAATAAACCTTCCTTTAATCTGCTTATTTACAGAGTGAAAACAGCACAATGTTTTACATATAATGAGTACAAGGTCAATATTCAATGGCTACCAGACAAAGACAATATTATAACATTTCCTTAGGTGGATTTTATACAGAAACAATAAATGTATGTACAAAGCTTTGAGGTAGAAATCACAAGGCAGGCCTAGAAATATTGACATTGGGAGACTGCAAAATTGGATTCTAGATCAGTAGCCACATCCAAACTGGCAGAGCCCATCCTGGAGACTAACTGTGGACACGATGTTTGAATAAGAAACACAGCCTCTGGCATAAATGCTCTTTGAATACATATGGAAAAGGCATATCTTGGACTTGGCTGTAAAGAATGGAGAGGAATTGGTGCAGGCAGAATTTCTATGTAAGCCAGTTCGTAATCATGATCATTATACAATTAGGACCATAAGTACCAAACTCTAATGAGGAGAAAGCTTATAACATTCATCATGTAGTACCTGATTTTGGATAGGTGAACTACAAAAGGTGGATATCAGAGAATTTGTAAGAAATCTGGGGATTGTTTTAAAACAACCTTAGTTTATGCACTACCTCCCACCTCTCCCACCCCAGGCAATCCGCATGCCTTAGTTGAAGAAGATAAAGACCAGTACAGAAATACTGTCCATTTAACTGGCAAGGCAAATGAGGACAATAGCAAGGACGATGTGGAGCTTGATTCCACGAGCAAATAGGGGCTCAATGGAATTAAAGACGAATACCAGAAGGTATGGGCAGAAATGCTAACTCAAGCATCATCTATAATATCATTAAGTTGGAAACAACTTAAGGCATTTGATTTATTTTTGTTATTATTTCATTTTCTTTTTTCCCCTCAACTTTATTGAGGTATAATTGACAAATAAAATTGTATACACTTAATGTATACAACATGATGATTTGATATACGTATATGCTGTAAAATGATTTTCAATCAAGTTAATTAAAATGCATCAGGGATTTGATTTATTAAATTAGGGAGTATTGTACCTTATGTAATCATTAACAACCAAAATATAGTATAATATTTATAACTATGGGAAAATATTAATGATGAATTGTTGAGTGAAAAGAAAATATAAATAGTATGTACAATATTATCCTAATTGTTTACTATGTAAAAAGGGAGTTAGGAAGATAAAAAGCAATTAATAATAAATGGGAAGATTACAGGTGATTCTCTGTTCACTAGAACTTTTCATATTTTCTGAACTTGCCACATATGTATTTATTCTGTAGTTAGAAAAAATATATATTGCTTAAAAATCAAAGCTTGCCCAAATGAAGAAAAAATATGACAGGTCAAATGTAAAGTAAGAATGAGTTAGTCCAAATAAGAATTACGTGTTTCCAGAATTCGGTGTTTCTCCAACAAGAAGCAGTTCTTTCATGCCCTAGAGGGGAGAGGAATTTGTGGCACCATATGAAAAAAACAGAGCAAAGAGGGTGCTTAAGGAATAAAGGTTAAGTACCAATTCTTGGCTTTTGTCTTCTCTGAAATATTCCAAGAAAAATCTTGATCATAAGTCATCTGGAAACAGGTAGATTAGAGGAGTGTAGCTAAGTAGGGCTTTTTGTGACCAGATTACTAGAGAAGAATGTAGATAACCTTGTCATTCCCTTGGAAGCTCAGGGAAGATGCAGGTAGAGAGAGAAAATGAAGGATGGTAAGTTGGAGAAGAAAGTTTGAGTAAATCCAGCAACCACATTCAGCCCAAGGTACACATCAGGAGTCTAAGTAAGAATTAGGGTTATAAGAGGGAAGGAGATGATTGTCAGAGGAAGGTTCAAACAGAGGCCATTTGCCCCTGCCCAGCTGTTTCACAGGCAGAACAGCTAGAGTGAGGGCAGGCATAAGAGATGAATCCCTTTCGTCTCATGCAGAAGCACATTATGCAACACTTGAACTGAGAGTGAATCGGGCTCCTCATAATGCTTTACTAAGAGCCCAACATCGTGCAATTAAACAGAAAATACAGTCAAGCCTACAACCCATTGGCATCAAAATAAAGTTAAATAAAGGGAAATATAAGCAGAAGAACAGGACTTGCCAGCAATGAGAAGCATCTCAAGGGAAAACAATTTATATAAAAGTTCCAAGTACCTAAACATAATGAAAGCACCCAGATAACACTTAGTTTATGCTGACCTCAGGGTTTGAATTGAAAAAGATTATGGACACACCGTTCCATAGTTTGAGAGCTGACATGAGAAGTGTGTTCTATTTTTGGTCAGGGAGAAGGGGAACATGGGTCAATCTCTGTGAGGATGAAAAACACACTGAGACAGCAAGAAAAGACATGTGAGTAATGCCACTGAATTTAAAAATCTTCTTTGTCTGTGTCTAAGTGCACCCTGGCAACCTCATGGTTTCCCGATAGAAGCATTGTAGTCATCAGATCTTTCCTAAACAGCACCCACTGAGGGACTGTGGAAAGACAAGGAAAGTAGCCAGCAGTAGCCTTAGATTCATTGCTTCTGAGTCACAAACGAGTAGAATTTGAATCATCTCTTGCTTGCATACTTTATTTTTCTTTTTATCTTCTATCTACCCAGAGAATACTTGTCTCCGTTGCAATGAGGCACCTCCATCCACCACTGAGTCAGACACAGAAACCCAGATCCTTTGCATCTTTGTAACATGCAGTACTCGGTGGACTTGAATGTGAGTGATGGGCCAATCCAGCGAATCTCCACAACCCACAGCAATCACAGCCACTGTGTAAAACAGAGAGGAGCAGTGTCTCCACCCAGTTCCAGTTCTGAAGTCTCTGTTTTGCGGCCTCTTTCACTAACCACATTTTTTAAACCTTAATCAGAGCTAACCTATCTCTAATTAGTCTTGGACAAGCTACTTGAGCACTGAAACAAGGTCCTGAAAGACTGCAGGGCTGTTTGCAAACAGCTGATTATGATCTCCCATGGTGACTGGAGACACACACGTGCACACACACACTTCAGAGATCTTTGGTTATCCATGCTACCAGCTTGTTCGCTATTGAATTGATGAGCAAACATTCCTGAGGGAAAAGAAAAAGAGCCGCTAGGGTTTCTTCCCTGTTACTAACTTCCCTGGCAAGCTCTTCGGGTAATGGCTGGTCATTTACCACATCCTGTGGATTTCTCCCACAGGGTTACTCAATGAGGTACAAGTTCTTCCTTCCCACTCCATGATGTTACTCAGATGACCCTGTCACTACAGGCTTCCATTTGTCATCCCCTTTCAATTCAGAGTTTAACTAGATAATCAGAAACCAAGAGTTATGAGCCCTTCTTCTGACTTGTCTTAGGTGCTTTATTTCACTTGGGGCATTCACTCCCTTCACTTATGTGTTTTAAGTCTTAAGGTTCTTATATTTTGCACCTTTCTAGATGGCACACTAAGTTGCAAAGCCAATAGTCTGTTGAAATTAGTTCATTTAATTTGTTTTGAACTTAGTGACCTGCTAGAGATTGTTGGTTTGTTGGTTTTCATGAAGAGACAGTGATTCCTTTGAGATATATATATATATTTTTTTTGAGATATCTCAAAAAAATATATATATATTTAAATTTTACTTATATATATAAGTAAAATTAAAATACAAAAATATTTAACTACAAAAGGAAAATTCCTTATACCCCTCTTAGAGATAAGGCTTATTATCCTTTTGAGGTTCACTTTTTTTCCTAAAACACTGCAATCAAACTATTTCCTTTTTGTCCCAAAGAGTAAGGAATTGTAGCAAGATCATTTATGAAATAATCCTTATTCTCCCAACTGATTTGAACTGTCACCTTTAGTAAACTGAAATAATTTTTTTATTGAATTGAAATGGTTGAAATGTCACTTTAATTATATTGAAAAAGTTGTCAAAAGGAGTGGTCTCCTCGACTTCTCAATCTCATAGCAATCCCCTGTCAACCAACCTCACTAAGATTGCTCCTTTCAGGCTCGACAATAATCATCATTTTATTCTTATCTACTTAAACTCAGAACAATACTTACCAGAGTCAACTGTCCCATCACGAAATGCTTTCTTCTTTCAGCTTCCATGCCTAGCTGGTTTCCTCCAGCCTTGTCAGCCATGTCTTCCCTGTTTCTGTTGCAGCCTTGCTCCTTTTCTGCCTGCCCTACAAATGTCAGAGTGCCCAGGGCTCCTTTCTTGGCCTCATCTGCTTCTCTAACCTTCTCCTGTGTGCCCTGGCTTTAAATATCATCAATATACTGATTATTATCCAAATGGTTGTTTCAAGCCCAGCTTCTCATCAGAACACCGATTTCTATATTCTACTGCCTAGTTAACTTCTCGCAATGTCTGACATCTAAAACTTGATATATTTGAAACCTTTGAGTCCCTATACTAAACCCAATCCTGGTTTTCCTCCAGTCTTCCTAATATCATTTATCCAGTTCATTTAGCCCATAATTAGAAATTACCCATTGATTCCTTTCTTTTCCTCAGTTTCCCAATCCAATGCTTTTAACTCTACAACCAAAACATATTCCAAATCCATCCACTTCTTTCCAATTCCACTATTACCTACCACCTAAACCCATCCTCCTTCATCTCTCCTGACAACTTGGATAGGTTCCTAACTGGTCACCTACTGCCTTGCTGGCCTCTTTGTAATAAGTTCTACAAATAAAAACCAGAGTGATATTTATAAATTACAAATCATACTCTGTCACTCCTCTGGTTTAAAGTCTCTCAATGTTTTCATATTATACTTAAAAACAAAATTCAACCTCCTTATCTTGAGTGCAAAGTCTTACAAGATCTAGCTCCTGCCAAAATCACATTGTACTATTTCCTACTTGCCTATTCTCTTCCACTCATATTGGCCTTCTTTCTGTTTCTTGAACATACCAAGACTGATAATTTTGAGAAGCACATGATACTCCTTTACTCTGAAAGGTTACCCTTGAATTACATATGGATCACTCCTTCTAATGATTCGTTTATCAACTTAAATATCCCCTCCTCAAGTCACTATTATACCCCCCTACTTGGATTATCTTGATTTTCCTTTCTTATTTTTGGTATATTTGTAATTCCTTATCTCTCCCACCAGAATGGAAAGAGAAACAAAATCTCATCTGCCACATTCACTGTTGTGTCTTCACTGACTTGTCGCTTAAAATATTGGGTTTTGGGGCACCTGGGTGGCTCAGTGGGTTAAAGCCTCTGCCTTCAGCTCAGGTCATGATCCCAGGGTCCTGGGATCGAGCCCTACATCGGGCTCTCTGCTCTGCAGGGAGCCTGCTTCCTCCTCTCTCTCTCTCTGCCTGCCTCTCTGCCTACTTGTGATCTCTGTCTGTCAAATAAATAAATAAAATCTTTAAAAAAAATTGGGTTTTGTTTTTGTTTTTTAAATAAACATAACCATGAGAGACTGTGGACTCTGAGAAACAAACTGAGGGTTTTGGAGGGGATAGAGGGAGGGGGTTGGGTGAGCCTGGTGATGGATATTATGGAGGGCACATATTGCATGGAGCACTGGGTGTGATGCATAAACAATGAATTCTGGAACACTGAAAAGAAATAAAATAAAATAAAAGACGTTCTTTGTTATATTAAGAATAACATAATCTTCTCTCCTAGTTTAAGGGTTTTCACATGCCCTCTCTACAACTATTGAGATGTGTGCTTTGGTTTCTTCTAAAAGGGAATATAGCTGGGGTTAAGAATGTGACTGGAGTCAGACTGCCTGGACTTGAGGCTGGCTCTGCTCTTACTCACTGTATGACTTTGGGCAAGTTACTTACTCTTTCCATATTTCCACTTCCTCATCTGTAAAAGAATACAATAATGGAACAACTTCATTTATTGTTGTAAGAATTGAGCTAAAACATGAGCAGATCTTAGATTATAACAAGTGTTATGTGTTTGTCATTGCTTTTCCATCCTAAAAGTACCCTACTTTGTCATGCCCTCATACAGTGAGTTTTCTCATCTCTAGAAGTAGGACTGATTTCCAGTTTGTTTGTTTCTTTTTTTTTTTCATTATGTAGTTTTTGACAGGTTTAGTATCAAAATTATATGGCCTTTTTAAAGTGAACTTACATTTTCACATTTTTCTTCCTATGTTCTGAAACAATTAACTCAGAGAAATGTCTCCCTTAAAGCTTTGAAAGAACTCACTCGAAACTTCCAAGACCAACTATGCTTCTTAGCTGTCTTTCTTTCATTCTTTTTCTTTCTTTCTCCTTCCTTCCTTCCTTCTTTCAGACCAGATTTTCTGAAGTAACATTTTAAATACTTAAATTTTTTTCCTACAGTTATCAAATTTTCTACTTCTTCTTAAATTAAGTTTGATAACTTACACTTTCCTAAATTTCTTTCAGAGTTGTGATGTAATATTCTCTCTCTCTAAAAATAAATTGAATTTTTTCCACCATCATATTTCCTTTCCCATTCACAATGTGGCTATTTTTATTCTATTTTTTTCTTTCAATAAGCTAGCTAGAGGTTTGTTTATTAGTTTTGTCCCCAAACAACCAATTCTCTGGTTTAGTTTTATCCTACCATCTTTCTATTTTTCTGGTGTATTCATTTTTGCTTTAATATTCTAGTATTCCTATCCTCCACTTTCCTTAGAATTGCTTTGTTGCACTTTTCCTAAGTTCTTGAATTGAATGCTTGGATTATTTTAATTCTTTGGTCTTTAGTAATAAAATCATTAAAAATAATAAAAGCATTGAATTTTTCTGAGTGGAGGAGAATGTATTTTTTTACTTTTATCTTTTTCCAGTTTTTTATAGACATATTGGGTTTTAAATATAACATGTACATATGCAAAACATTCTATATTCCTCTTCTTATCTGATTAAGAAGTAAAATTGCATCTTAAAAAAAAAAGAATTTAGGGTCACCTGGGTGGCACAGTTGGTTAGGCATCCACCTCTTGGTTGTGGCTCAGGTCATGATCTCAGGGACCTAGGATGGAGCCCTCCCTTGGGCTCCACGCTCAGCACAAGCCCACTTGTCCCTCTCATTCTGCCTCTGCCCCTTCTCCCGTTCTTGCTCTCATTCTCTCTCTCTCTCTCTCTCTCTCTCAAATAAATAAATAGATCTAATTTAAAGAAATAATTTAGCATGTCTCCTACCTCTTTTTGTTTTTGCTAAAATAATTTGGAGATGTAGGCACCAATCATGAACATGTTCAGATTTTATATAATATGTATTTTTTCAGTGGTCACTGTTATGACTTTTATAATAAAATTTCCCCACTCTTGAGTTCTTAATTCTTCTTTATTTTTATTAGGGTTTGAATAGCTCTTTGAAGATTTTTTTTTTTTCAAAGTTCATGGGTGGTGTATTTTCTAACTCCTGGATATGCAAAAAAGTCTTATTTCCATCGTATGAGAAAGATAGCCTTGACGGAAATAAAAATCTAAATCAATCTCTTAACCTTAAAACTTTAAGTTTGCACTGTCCATCATACAGGTGCTAACCACATGGAGCTAATCTAAATTAATTGAATAAAATGAAAAACTCAATTTACTACTCACATTGTAAGAGTTCTATATTTACACATGGCTAGTGGCCTACCATATTGTACAATATGCATATAGAACACTCCTATCATCACAGAAAGTTCTCTTGAACAGCACTAAGTTTAAATATTGATTCACTGACTTCTGGAGTTCAAAGAAGAAAATTGAATACTTCTGTCTTTTATTCCTTTATAAAATAAAATTTTTCTACCTAGAGTTTATAGAATTTTAAAATCTCAGTTTGTAACTGTAGATTCCAGTTTGGAGTATCAGTCTGTATGTGCAAAGTAGTCTCAGCTCAGGAAAACTGTCTTCAATTATGTCTTTAAAAAATGCTTTGTTCTCCCCCTCCAGCTATTCCAACTTCTTCCTTGGTTTGGGTTTCTGTTTTTTGTCCTCTTTTTTTCTCTTTTGTCTCTTATTATACCTTCCCAAGAAAGGTTCCAAGTTAGTCCTTTATATCTCTGACCTTATTTCCTTGTATGCCAAATTATGGTTTTTTTTTTCTGTAAACATATGGATTCTAATCCCATTATTTTATTTTTAGTTCTTACAATTCCTTCTCATCAGATTCATTAACTTCTTCATTTTATCCTCCTGTATTTTTTCTTAATCTCTATTTTCTTTATTGCTTTTACTTTCTCTTTTCTTCATTTTAGATAAAAATTCCAAACTATTTTCTGAACTTTTCCCCTCTAGGATTCTACAGTTGGTCCTTTTTAGTGATAAGCAGTCTCTATTTTTCCAAGTCCTCAGCATGGCATTTTCTGTCCCTTATTTTGGGCTCTAATTTAAAAAGAAAAAAAAAAAAAAACGTATCCTTAGATAAGGAAGAATAGCAAAGAACTTGTATTTGACAATAAAGGGTTGCGTTTCATTCACCTCTTTTGCCTTATTAACTGCAAATATCTAAATCTCTAGCTGGAAACCTGCGTTATGATGTTCACTGCCCCAACCTCAATCCCAGGTCTTACAAGTCTTCATTCTTATCCCCCACTCCTTTGTGGTTATATCCTAGGTCTGTGTTACATCCTAGGTAGTAACAAGCCACTGGCCACGACTCCTTATTCCCACGATTTCCTGGAGCTACTCCTCTAAGTGATATGGAAGGTGGAAAACAACTTGGAGAATGCTTAGGAAACCTCCAGAAGAGGCAACTATGCGGTGAAGATACGACTCCACAGTTTCTGGCTAGAGTAAGCTCTGGTTCTCTGGGTCATGGTCTCTGTTTCACAAGGCAAAACAATGCCAACAATCAAAGGGAGAACTGGATTATTCTGACCAAGCACTCTCAGTCTTATAGTGTCTTGAGACTGCTCCCAGAGTTTGTCAATAGACTTTCTGTAAGGCTTAGTTTTCAGTCTTGCTATTTTTATATTTTTTTCTGTGTCTTCATAGGCATTCAAGGGGGAAGTCAGAAGAGGCCACATCAGAGTAGCCAGACCAATTCCATTTTTAATTTGTTGATATCAACAGTTTTTTATATACACTTTTATCTTTTATTGCTTTTATCTTATTAGATAAGAGAACAGCTTGTACAAAGAATGAGAGACCAGGGGCACCTGGGTGGCTCAGTGGGTTAAGCCTCTGCCTTCGGCTCGGGTCATGATCCCAGGGTCCAGGGATCGAGCCCCACATCGGGCTCTCTGCTCGGCAGGGAGCCTGCTTCTCCCTCTCTCTCTGCCTGCCTCTCTGCCTACTTGTGATCACTCTCTCTGTCAAATAAATAAATCTTTATTAAAAAAAAAAAAAAGAATGAGAGACCAAAGCATACACAAGGAACTGCAGGTAGTTTGATATGATTAGAGCACATTAAGTGTATATGCCATGTACAGAAGTTTGGTTTTCAATCTTCAGGCTACATGAAGACACTGAATGAGCTTAAGACATATCCCTCCTCAGATTTGTATTTTATATGGCCCATTCCTGGACAGATAGAAGGATTATGGACAGGTGGGAATGAGACTAATTGGGGAGCCAGTGGGGCTGTTTCAATAGTTCAGGAGTAACATGATGAAGGTCTGAACTCAGGGAGTGGAGGTAGCATTCTTCTCATTCTAGTAGAATGTGATCTTTCATGGGTAGAGATGATGCTACATCTAACTCCCACAAGAAGAAAATATACACTGTGACTATGCAATCATGCATGGTTTCTTTCACACATAAGAACGCGTCACTGATTCATCATCTCTTGCCCATTCTTTGTTGTCCCAGGGATATACTTCCCTATACATTTGAGAATGCCTGTTCCCTAAAACAAACTTTTCCATGATGTAGACCAGGGGTCAGCAAACTATGGCCTACATGCCACATATGACCTACTGTCTCTTTTTTGTAAAATTTTATTAGAGCACAGCCCAGACAATATTTACGTATTTGTCTCTAGCTCCTTTTATACTATAATGGCAGAGTTCAGTAGCTGCAACAGACACAATATCAGGCCCACAAAGCCTGAAATATTTATCTGGTTCTTTACATAAAAAGTTCGCTGACCCCTCACCTATCATTTCATTGGTAATGTATTCCAAATCCGTTTCATCCATAAAAGCCTAGTTCAGTTTCTCTTGAGTTCCCAGATCACAGTGCTCTTTCTCTTTCTTCTGAACTGTAGTTCAGAACTGGGCCACACATATTTTAGCTCTCTTATTATATATGATCTTGAGTTTTCTTCTCTTCCTATAAGCATAGGGTTTTTTTTTTTTTTATAAATACCAATTACAAATGTAAGCTTTTTGAAAACAGGGACCATATTTGCAAAAACTATTTGCTAGTTACCTACAATATTCAAGGCACAATTCTAGGTACTGTGCAGAATGTTTCTAGGTTCCTCACTGGCACTGCTTGCCTGCTCCTAGCCCCACCCACTACCAAGCTCTCTCCAGTGATAAGGACAACATTGTTTTGGGATACTTGGGCACAAAGGTGGTACACACTTTGGAGACAGCTCTGTGGATTAATGATGCAATTGGAGCCCCATCTCAGAACCATAATTTATCTCTTCTTTTTATTAACTGCTTCTGAGAAGGTGAGTCAGCAGATACCTATAAAAGCTAATGTTCACAAGTATCATTACTCTCCAAAACTTAATTGACTAGGTCAATTCTCCAACCTTCACTGGCATTGAAGGAACTTTCTTTCCTTTCAAACAATGGCTGTTGACAAAAGCCACATCTTAAGCATTGGGAAGGGCTGGAAAATGTGCAGACTCTCAGGATATGTATTTTATGATGTAAATATGGAGAACATTTACAAAGAAACCATATATTTCCATTTCTTGTGTTCTCTCCATCTTCCTCCCAAATTCGCTGTTTCTATGCTCTCTCGGTCGACTTTGCTAATGGGCTGAATGGTAAACTCCATTGGGGGTAAAGGGACTATCATTGCACACTCTGGTTTGTGAGCCGGTAGTAATGAATGCTGGGTCTGGAGTCAAAACAAGTTCTAAATCCTGGCCCACCAGTCACTTACTTGCCCTGGTTCTTTAATTCCTCTGTCTTAGATTCTCATCTATAAAATGGGGACAATAACAGTACTACCTCGGAGAGTAGATGTCAGGATTTCAAGATATAATACAGGTCAGGTTCTTAGAGTAATGCCTGGAGCACTATGAGCAATCAGTCAATATTAGTATTTTGTTGTTATGTTATAAGACATTTACTTTTCTTCCTGGAAAATATATCCAGCGACTATTTAGTCATGCATCGTTTCTGTCAGACACAGATTTGGTGGACTATTTGAAATAATGCTAGGGATCCAGGGTCCTAAATTTCTCAGCAGAGAGACCACGTCACTTTTTTTTCTGGATGTTGTACTAGAAAATAGGAAATAAGAGTTTTAACTTTGAAACCAGTTGCATACAAAAACCTCTCACAGGGGCCGTATTCACCATTTTATTTTAAATAATGAAAAAATTAAAGACAGGGAAGAATAACCTCCCAGTACTGACATCACATCCCTTAAACATATTGTAATTTGGGGTTTTTTTTTCATTTCAATTAAAAAAATAAAAAGCATTATGTGAATACAGCTGAAGAAAACCTGGAATGTACAGTCTGTGCAGGGATGGAACCTCGAACATTTGATCAGGAGAGCAGGAAGCCCACATTCGGCCACTCCACTCCCAAAATAGAAAACCTATTTAGCACTTTGTAAAACACGCTAAATGAAGTTTGCTCTCTCCTGCAGATAGAGATTTTACTTCATTTTTGTGCCAGCGAAATTTCTGAAAATTGCATGAGGAGAGAACAATTTTTGGCACTTTGGCTAGGACTACAAAATGTTAGCAAATGGTGCTGAAAGGATCTTAAGTGTAATGTTGGAATAATATTCACACAACACTGACTGCATCCTCATTTTTAACCTATTTACATATTCACAGGGAAAACTGCTTAGCAGTTACTTGTCTAAAGGATCCTATTTAAGGGGAAAATGGCACTCACAATTTTTGAATGCATTAGTCAAGAAGGTTGCTGCAAATAACAATTCATAAAGAAAAATATCATTTCAGCTATCATAGATGAATATGGAAGGCTATAGATGGAAGAATTCTGGACATCAGTGTTAGCTCTAAATGCAAAAAAAAGAAAGAAAGGGAGCGAGAATCACATACTGGAAATTTTTATAGAGTAAATGAACATTGAGAGAGCCACTAAAAAGGTGAATAAGATTGAGAGGATTTCCAGAGTTCTAACATGGCTTTCTTATTTGTGACCATTTGTATAGCACAGAAGTCTCTCTACAATGGAGGCATGCTGTCCACCTGCCTAATAAATATGTCATTTCATTGGTAATGTATTTAACATCTATCTTCCAAGTCCATGGCACAGCAAAAGAAACTGTGGCACATATGTAGAAGTCTCCAAGAGTTCTTGCCCCAAAAAACTTACAAGCAAGTGAGAAACAGAACACACTATATTCATGAAACACTGAATAGACATTTAGGAGATCGAGAGGAATGCCAGCGTCAGGCACAGATTGGTTTCTCTAGAAGCAGATGTTTAGATTTGGAGAATCTATACCTGTGAAGAAGTAGGACTGAGCACAGGTCAAACTGCGGTTTTTTTGCAGACCATTGCAAACTGCAATTCAGGCCCTATTAAAGCCTTGGCCCACCCAGCAGGGGGTGCTCAAGCACATATTAGTCACCATGGCTGTCTCACACTGGGCCCCAAAGGCAAGTGCTTTCACCCCTGCTTGGATCAGTCATTGGCTGTGGACAGTCATGAGAAGGACAATCATGTGACCTCTAGTCAGAAGGCTCTCTGCAACTGAGATGTGCCCTTTAGGAACTAAGAACTGAAGACTCTCCTTGATGTTGGGTAGCAGCACATCCCAGGAAGAGGCTCTGGGAAGTACAGATCTATGTCAATCAAATTTATTTGTAAGGCTCTTTGAGAATTCCTAACTCAAGCATTCATTAATGAAGGTGAGCGGAAATTCAGCAGAGAGATCTAGCAATGGACTGCTGAGGTGTTAACTATACACAGCCGAAGTCCTGGGTACTTCACTGGCTAGTACTGAACTAGCCCATAAACTAATCCGTTTTGGTTTAAATTAGAAGTTAGAAGGCTAAAATAATTTTTTAAAGTACAACAAATATTTAGACAAAAATAGTCCATACAACTATGAAAAAAAAGTCACAAAACGTTCAACAAAAGATCTCCTGGTTAATGATAGCTGCTTGATTGTACCATGAAAATATCCTGATTATTCCTGATTGTACCATGAAAATATCCCAAACCACAGCTGGGATTGGAAAATGTGTGTTTTGTTTTTCTGAAGGAAGAGGCTACTAAATAGCCACAGTCATCTTGCTGACCTTTAGTGAAAGATACATTTGGTCCAGTGTTGGGAGCTGTAAGTCTAATCCTTTGTGATTGTACGATGGCCAGTCTCTGATTCTGAAGACAGCCAGCTTGCTGGCATAGAAAGGCCTGTGTCCTTTCGGTGCACCCAGCTCATCAGTACGGTGCCACTTGCTACCTTGTACAAAGCCATCACGACAGAGGCTACATGTGCATGTAAGACCCCAGTGGGATTTCTGGAGACCACACTGTGCTAGATCTCCCAGTGTGTCATTTGGCCTTAGTGTTCACTCCTCCAGAAGAATCAGATTCGACCAAAATCGTACCAAGCACGAATCCCGTGTCCTCTCACACCCTACCTCCTTTCACCTACCAGATTCCGTGTAGTAAACAATCATTATTTTTAATTTTCAGATGAAGAAAAGGAGGATTAGAGAGGGCTAGAGATCTAAATTAAAAATTGTCATATTTTTTGGCAAAGGGCAGATTTTATTTGCCCATATGTCTGTGACTCCAAATCAATTCTTCTTCCCATTATATATTTGATCCATGCACCTAACACTGTCCATCAGTTCATCCTGTGTGTCTTCTGTAGCCTGCCAGTTCCACAAAATATTAATACTGTTTCCCCAAGAAAGATTCTGTGGTCAAACAAATTTAGAAATCACTAGGCTAAACAAAGTTAAACAGAGGGTTTTTTTTTTTTTTAAAATACAGGAAGTCTCAAAATATGCCCATGCTAATGTGCATTGTGAATCTATAAACAGCTCAAAGGCATAGGCTTCCATAAGTAACTTGATTGCAAAAAAATCTTTTTTCTGGGGCACCTGGGTGGCTCAGTGGGTTGAGCCTCTGCCTTTGGCTCAGGTCATGGTCTCAGGGTTCTGGGATTGAGCTCTATGCTCAGCAGGGAGCCTGCTTCCCTTCCTCTCTCTCTGCCTGCCTTTCTGCCTACTTGTGATCTCTGTCAAATAAATAAATAAAATCTTCTAAAAAAAATCTTTTTTCCTATGGGCATCTCACAAAACTAAAGACCCACAGAGCAAAGGATGGAAACTCTGCTGCACAAGACTCAATACAATCCTCCCTCAGCCAGATGTCAGAAAATCCACTTTGGCCTGGTGTGTTACACCCTTACCATTCAAGTTGATGAGAAGACAGGTTTTCATTAAAATGGAGAACAGGCTCTTCCAGTCTTCTTCGAGGTGTGCTCTCCAGGAAGCAAAGGAGATTCTTTGCCAGTTGGTCCTTCATCTCATTCAGTCATACCAAGCCAGTGCTAGGAGGCACAGCCATTTGAGGAGACAGAGTTTGGGGGCTTTTTCTGGCAACTTTATTAAAAAATACATATTTTTTATTATGTTCAGTTAGGCAGCATATAGTACATCATTTGTTTTTGATGTAGTGTTCAATGACTCATTAGTTGTGTATAATACTCAGTGCTCATCACAATAGCAGCTTTAATACGAAGAGATAAAACAATAAAAAAATCTGGAGGAAAAAAGATAACAATAAAAGCGAATAATAATAACATTTTAGGGCTGTTCTGTCTTTGAAAGGCATTACTTAGAATTCCAATAAGGACCATTAACTTTTAAATGAAAAAAGCCAATGGAAGAAATTATACACACTCAAAACTGCAGATAAGACACAATAGTCCTTTTTTTTTTTTTTTTTAAAGATTTGACAGAGAGAGATCACAAGTAGGCAAAGAGGTGGAGAGGGGAGAAGGCTCCCTGCTGAGCAGAGAGCCTGATGTGGGCCTTGATCCCAAGACCCTGAGACCATGGCCCGAGCCAAAGGCAGAAGCTTAAACCACTGAGCCACCCAGGCACCTAAGACACAATATTCTTAAAAACTGACCTGCTAGCTATAACCATTTTATATACATATATATGTATATATGTATATATATATGTTGTTTTTTTTTCCTTTTAGGCAGAGACTTTTTTTCTCTATATGTAAAGTTAGTCTCATCCTTGCAATTTGACAGCAGTTGCTTCCCAGAGTTAGTCTGGCAGTGAGTTTGTCTATGGTATGATCAGGTGAGGATATGTGATTTATGTTTCCATTTGACTGTTGCCTTTGGATTTCTGTGCCTCTGGGTTACTAGAACTGAGAGGAAAACAGTTACTCATGGAGAAAAATGAAGGGTGGGTGAGATGAATAACACAAAGTTAGGAATTTAAGATGCCAGTTTCCAGGTTCTCCAGAAGAACAGCTTCAAACAACGCGTGGGTGGCAAGTCAAGGATTGGTTTTTATTAGTATTGCTGTAAATTTTCTAAACCTTATAGGAAATGACATCTCAGTGGCCAGAGTGGTAATAAATTAGGGATCAAGAGAACTTAAAATTCCACACTGGAAAAGGCGTTAGGCTCTTCCTTTAAGATTCTTATTTAACACACACACACACACACACACACACACACGATTTCCCATATCTCATTAAAATGACAAATGATATACTTAAAAGATAAACTATTGTTACTTTAAGTAAGTATAAGACAATTACCAAGGAGGTCTTTCTGGATTATCCACACCATTATATGTAATTCATATTAAGTGCACTTGAGAGATAGAACCATAGACATAGTTAAGAACCAGGTCATAGTGGAAGCCAGGGTCTCTGATCATGGGTAATGGCACTTGTGATCATCAAGACTGAAAAAGAAGCTTCTACCTATAGGGCTAATGAAGAACAAGACGATGAAAGGGTTTTAAGATACAAAAAGATGGGTCATGAATTCACCAAACTCAAAGTTTGGGAAGAGGCTGAAAATTACTTTATCCAGGGACTTCAGAGAAGAGCAGATGGGCCTCAGTTTTTAATATTTAAAGTATTTCCACTTTTTATTTTACTTTGTATCCACTTCCATCTCTTTTTATTTCATTTTTAAAATGAGTCTTGGATAGAATGTAAAACTGATGCAAAGTTGTCCAAAAAGACAGAATGTCTCTTAATCAGCAGACCTAGTTTAAATGCCATTGAATCACGAAGAATTTCATGGTAAAATGAATGCCCAAGTCAAGTAAACTTTTTATATTAAAATAATATTTGTTGCTTCATTGTTTACTGGACATTTGTATTTCTTATGGTGTAAAACTGTTGCCCATTTGTTATATGAGAACATTTTTATTTTTCTTACTGATTCTTATGAGCTAATTCTATAGGATAAAGATCCTTTGCATTCTATATAAATATGTTGCGTTTATTTTGGTAAGCTTGTTTTAGAATGTTTAGGATGGGGCGCCTGTGTTGCTTAGTGGGTTAAGCCTCTGATCTGTCTTTGGCTCAGGTCATAACATCAGGGTAATGATATCAGGGTCCTGGGATCAAGCCCCACATCCGGCTCTCTGCTCAGCAGGGAGCCTGCTCCCCTCTCCCCACCCCCTGTCTACTTGTGGTCTCTCTCTCTGTCAAATAAAAAATAAAATCTTTTAAAAAATAAAATAAAAAATATAATGTTCAGGATATGATGAAATACTTTCTCTTTTTGCTAAAAATGAAGAGTAATTACAGAAAAATAATCACCAACACAAAGAGAAAAGGGAGAATTTTATATAACTGACCATTTCAAGGTCACATATACTGTATAAATAATCCAATCCATTATTTGGGTTATTTTAATTTTATGGTGACCAAATATCAATTTTAAAAAACTTTGAAAGTGTAATAGATTTCATGTATGATACTATTTAAAAGTAAAATCTATCCCAAGTAAAATTTAAGCTACCTTAGAAAAACTTCCTTTTTCATCATCAGTTGTATATACTAAAGGAAGAAAGTATAGTACTCAAATTATTGGAGTTGTAAAATGAAAAGCTAATTGTATGAATTAAACTTTAAACACACACTCATATAGATACTCATTCAAGCATGCATTGAAAAGAGAGCCTGTGAACAGAATAAAAATGTTTCCCCTTTTCTTTTTTTATTTCAACTCCTTCTGAAGTTTTGACAGCACCATTAGTGTTGACATACAAGCATGATCTGCATGGATTCTCTAGCAGCTATAGTACCATAGCTTTGGAAATTCCTCAATTCTAATAACAATAATAATAGAAATGGCTAATATGCCAAGCATTGGCCTGCATGGTGTTACTGTGATGAGCTCCATTTTATACATGAACAAATGGAAGCATCAGAAGCTTAAATAGTCATGTGACAAAAGTCAAAAGGCTAGTAAGTGGCAGGGCAATGACTCCCACCCAGACCTCACTGGCTCCAAACCAAGGTACCACTATGATATACCGCCTCTCAAAACTGAACAACACAGTAAAGGGAGTTATTAGCACATTTGCCTTTTTAACACAGGAGACAGATTCCTAATAGAGAGAAGGGAGGAAATCTGACTGCTTCCTAAATCTGATTTAGTTAACAAATCACACACTTAAGTATTACGGTCTCTAAGAGATGATTATCTGGCCCAAGTTCAGATTGTAACAGAGGAAACTAATATACAAATAAATAAAATGTGATTTATTTTGCCAGGAAACAACGTTTCACAGAAGAGGTGACATTTCAGCTGAGAGTGGGAAGAAATGTAGGAGACAAGTGACTGTCTCCTACAAGACAAGACCCAGAAATGGGGGCACAAACAGCGTCAGGAGGGCCGGTGGAGTTAGCTTAGAAAGGAGTTGTCATAACAGTCGTACAGGTTGAGTACACGTCATAGGCCAGGTAGTATACTAATCTTCACTTTATTTATTCCTTCCAGTAATTTAGGAGACCAATACTATATTCCTCCTGCATTACAGATGAGGGCACTGAGACAGATTACATAACCTTTCCAAGGTCACCATGCCAGACAAGACAGGAACCCCACCATCGATCTCTAACCATTATACAATAGTCTCTTCTTTTTCTTCTGAAAGAGGTAGGAATGAAAGTGTAATAGGAAAGGATAAAGATACATTTGTCTGTGGGGGAGAAATTACACTTAATGGTGTCTGTTTCTCCGTGAAGTTAGAAGATAGGCTATTTCCCCAAAGTGTAGGAGTATGATTGGGTAGGAAACTTGAAGAAAGTTGTAAACATTCACATCTACCTGGGAGCTAACTAGAGAAGAGTTAGGAGTTTACAGAGCAACCGTGAGAGTGCAGGTGAGGAAGAAAGCCTTATAATTGTACTGGAGCCAATCAGCACAGTTACCCAATGTTGTGAAAACAATGATAACGAGCCAAGAAGCACTCACACCAGTACTCACCGGAGGAAATTCATGGGAACAGGAGACATGGTCCCCATCTCTCACTTAATTCTATAGCACTGTAGAGAGACCTAGCCTGGACAGGTTTCAGATTTGAGGAAAGGGATCTGAACTTTTAAGCTTCTTTAGAAAGCATCATCATAACCAGGGGCCAGGATACAAAAACTACATAGTGTGATGGAACCTTGGCATAAGCCTAGCCTACCAATTCCAGGGTTCATGACAGAAGGTCCAAGGCTGCTTCTCTGTTGTGATCAGGGGTTGAGGTCTACACTTTGAGTTATAGGTATAGGATATGGCAAGCTGTCTGGAACATGCACCACATCAGTGTTCATAGCTGTGAAACACCATGCCCTCCCTTGACAGAAAAGGGAGAGGTTGGACTCCATGCCTGGTAGTTGACCAGGGATGATTGATTACTCTAAGCACTAGAGCCTAGTCTCTTTCCATGGAGCTTTGCAGGAGGCCAACTTTTTTCAGGGAGGCCAGCCAGCAGGGGGGTCAATCGTAGACAAGTTAACCCTTACCTCTTATTAAAATGTTTCCATCAGTCTTGTTGACAGCAAGAATGGAAAGGGATCTAGTACCCAAAGGCTCCCATTTGCACTGTCATGTGATTATCCAAAAACTACAGCTTATATCAGCTTACAGTCATCAATTGTTGGTACTATCAGTTATTTTTTTCATATCTTGAACAGCCTTACTGAAGTATGTTTGACATACAATCAACTGCAAATATTTAAATTGCACAATCTGAAAAGTTTTGACATATGTCCACACCTGTGAAACGCAGGGTAATGAGCAAGTCCATTACCCCCCAAAGTGTTCTCATGCTCCTTCGCAATCCAGCCCATTCTTCATCACAACAGATGCTGGGTGTCTTGATTTGGTCCTTTTACCCTTTTCATAATTTATGACTTAGGTTCCTGGCTTTGAACAAGTTACTTAGCTTCCATTTTATCAACTCCATAATAAATACAAAGCTATCCTCAAAAACAGAATATTTTGAGGATTAGTGATTTAAAACAAAGGACTAGATATATAATATTAATAGGGAAAAATAAAAATAGAACTGGCTACATATTAATTAGCCATTAATCTTGACGACAGAAACTTTGAGCCACATCCCCACAACAGATACCATTCAGCCTCCAATGGTATTATTCAGTAAGAAAACTTGTTATGTTAGTACTTCCAGCCCATGTCCTTTTGTTCCCCATCTTGAGTCTCCATGCTTCCACAGACTCAGACTAGTCTTCTCTCAGAGATAGACTCTGGCCTGAGCAGGAGCATATAAAGCCCCCCCCACACCCACCCCCGCCAAATCCTGTGTTCAAAATCAAATCCCATTTTTCCTTTTGGTGCTAGCATCTGCTACACATAGAGGATGCTGCCTAATTTTTCTGATCTCAGTTCTTGACCTTTGGTTGTCCAAAAGTCGTCCCCATTCCCAGTGCCCAAATATTCTTCCCTCCCAACCTGGCTCATCTACCCAGGCCAAGTCTCTCCAGAGAGTCCTTTGACAAATGATTGCTGCGTCAGTCAAATTCCCTCTATCAGCCTCAGATATATGGGACACAGCAACCCCCACCCCATCCTGGCTTCCTGTCCCACCTGGTCTGTCACCAACCATCCAGATCCCAGCATGATAGTTTAATCCCCATGTCCATCCTCCCCTAGCCTAATTAATTTTGCATTTAAGCAGCTTACATGATAGATTATACTTTTTTCTTTAATCTTCAAGAGTCAGTTTAGGATCTAGAAAACAAAACAGAATTCTATCATCCAAATGCAGGATCAGTGTTTAGAAATCTGTTTTTGTAAATCAAGAATGAATCATTTATATTTATTTAATTGGTGATGCAAGAAGACATGAGAAAAATATGCTCTGAATCCTGTAAAATCTGTAAGGGAGAGAGGTATGAAGGAGAATGCCACACTTAAGCACTTTTAACTTGTGTACTCTTTAATTATTGGGGCTAGTACAGCCCAGTTGAAGAGTGTACATGTTAAAAATATGCAAAATATAAAAATAAATTTTTAAAATATATGAAGTATGTAAGTTGGGCCTATTTGTAAGTTGGGCCAATTTATAAATTGGGCTATAGTTGTGTTTATAAAAATATGCCATCTATAGTATAAAACTATGATTATATATCCTAAGCCTTGAAAAATATGGAACAACTATTATTCATTTCCAGAGAGATAAGACATTTCAATGGTGGAAAGAATATTTAAGCTGTATGCATGGAAGAACAGTGAAAATGGTCAAGGCGATGAACAGGTTGGAGTAGCCTTTCCGTCACACCAATGAGACAGACATTTTTCTTGGATGACTGTAGAAAGGCCATTTATAGGGTTGAGGCTATCTCAGGGCCATGAAGATGATTCCAAATTGAGATTGGCTTATACTTGTAGGGGGTATATTTAAAATAGAAATTACCACTGTAGTCAGAGATGCATACTTAAGAATAGAGCACTTACAAATATGAATGAATGTCACAAATCTAAATCTCAGATATTTTTCCATTTGTGACCCTAACCTTCAGCATATTTATTGGAACTTGATGTTGCTCCTTCAGATTTTGGTTCAGTAGAAGAGAGATTAGGAGTGCCTCGCTGGCTCAGTAGCAAGAACATGTAACTCTGGATTTCAGGGTTGTGAGTTTGAGGCCCACATTGGGGGTAGAGATTATAAATAAATAAACTTTAAAAAAGTAGAAGAGACATTAATATTTTGGGAAAGGAGAACCACCTCTTGCAACTCCAAAGGCATGTTGAGCACAGAGGCTGCACCAAGCTTCACCTCTTCCTAGTGAAAGCAAAGAGAAGGCATCCCACATTCTTTAGAGCCACCTCTAGTGGGTTTTCTCAGTTGGCTGAAAAATCTCAAAGGTAAGGAATTAATTGGGAATTTAACATTGGCTTCGAAAAAGAAGTCACAATATCTAGGTATTTCACACAAGGAAGAAGTCAAGCCACTCACAAAAGAGTTTCCTGCTGAAAATTCTTTAGTGGCAAAGAGTGTGTCTTGCTAATTGGGATGATGGCCAAGAGGACGCCAGTGGTCAGCCTTTTGCCCAAGGTGGCTGCCTCCATTAGGAATGGCAATATGCCCTTTTTGTGTACTCTGAAAGGCGCCCAGTGGGGAAGCCTGTGGAGCTACTGACTGCCTTTGTGACGAGGGCAGGTCTGGGCAGGTCTCAGGCCAGCAGGGCTGAGCAGCCACCTGCTGACAGGGCTTTTCTTCCTCTTGAAGGAGTCCAGGGGATTCCATTAGAGAAAGTGCTGCTTCAAGCAAGACTTGGCCACCTTTAATGATTTCCAGAGAAGGAAATGAGTCTCCCAAATCAATTATGACACTCAATTAGGTTATTTAGGTTGATGAATCCCGAGTGAAATCAGAGAATAGGAGGTGTGATTCAATGGCTTGCAACTCTCCTGGCTTCAGAGCCTAAGGACTGCCATGTTAGTATTTTGCTAATATTCCCTTTGTAGCTTTATAGTGCAATGCTTGGTGCCAGCCTGGTCCTGGGCACAGAATGAGCGCCCAGTGAAAAATGACTGAGTATAAATCTCAAGGCCCTTCTTTTCTCTGGATTTGGTCAGCACTAAGCATCCACTTGGGTGATCAGGAATGCTTTGTGTATACCTTTTATATAATGAACAAATGCTGAACATCTCTAATGTACAGTCTTTTCATTTCTTTATGGATTCAAATGGTCAAATCATATAGATGTTTTTCAGTAGTAAAAATATCTAAATAATTTGTTTGTATATGTACACAGGCCCTCTGAGAATGAGTGCAGATAAAAAGAAAAAAACAAAAGCAAAAACAAATGTTAAACTCATACACAGGAGCTAAGCAATTCCTAGAAGACAGGATGTATAACCAGTCTTTATATAAGAATGTGATCCACAAACAAGGGCAGGGTCTCTATGTGCAAGTGGTGTTGAAGACACCAGCCTATCATAAAGCTGTCTTTCTGTAATGGACAACCTGAAGATTACTCTGTTGTTCTGTAGCCCTTTGGGACTCCTTCCCCATACCTTTGATCCTCACACACTGAAGCTAGCCACCACAAGTCCCGCCACTTCAGGGGTGCTGTGATTGGTTAAAACTACCCAACTAAGGAAGCAAGGAGTGACAAAAACCCACCCTGAGGCTGCTTCCTGGCTGCTTTTTGGCTGCTAAATAAAATGCCCCAAATCTGCCCGAATGGGGCATTTTTTTCAAATTTGCAAAAAGGTACTATATGACCAAATACAGGACATGTAGTTGTGCTTTGTTGTATTATAGCGACTATCTCTGAACTACTTGTAACAAATTCTGAACAAACATCTCTAGACTACTTGCAATGAACCCCAGAAAGAGATAAAAGACAGCACGGAAAAAGTCAACATCCAAAGTAAGGCTCGGAATTTTCCAAAATTGAGGAAACATGAGTTCACAGACACAAAAAGCAGGACACAAGCCAAGCAAAATAAATAAAAAGAAATCTACACCTGGATTTATTTTAGTGAAACTGAAGAACACCAAAAACAAAGGGAAAATCCTAAAAGCAACATGAAAAAATAATCCACAAATTACAGGTAGACCTGTTACTACAATAAGAGAAGTCAGAAAACAGTGAAATAATATTTTCAAAGTGCTGACAGAAAATAATTGCCAACTAACATCCTCAGCACAGCTGTCTTTCAGTCACAAAAGCAAAACAAATTTGCAATCAAAAGTTGCAAACAGGGGCGCCTGGGTGGCTCAGTGTGTTAAGCCGCTGCCTTCGGCTCAGGTCATGATCTCAGGGTCCTGGGGTCGAGTCCCGAATCAAGCTCTCTGCTCAGCAGGGAGCCTGCTTCCCTCTCTCTCTCTGCCTGCTTCTCCATCTACTTGTGATTTCTCTCTGTCAAATAAATACATAAAATCTTTAAAAAAAAAAAAAAAAAGTTGCAAACAAAAGTTGCAATCATCACTAAAAGATCTTTATGAAAAAAGGTCCACAGGATAATTATCAGGAAGAAGAAAAATGATCCCAAGAAGGAAAATCTAAGAGACACAGGAAGAAAGGTGAAGAAAGATAGTTTAAACAGGGAGGTAAATCTAGATAATACCACTTGTATAAAATAGTAACAATTTCTAATTTGATGGCTTAAAAAAGACAGAAACACTCAAGATGAGAGAGTTACTAGAATTAAAGTATATTAAGAATCTATCTATTCTTCCAGAGGGAGAGAGACTAAGGCATTGATTACTGACTTTGCCAAGCTTACTTCCAAATTTCAAGGGTGATCACTAAAACAACAGAAGTAAAATGATAACTTTCAAACTTTCCTCCAGGGAAAAGTGGGTGAATAAAAAAATAAACAAAATATTCCATCCACCCTCAAAAGCCAAGAAGACAAATGGAAGAAATATAGTAAATATGAATCAAATAGAAGGGACATAGTAAGATGGTTAAAAACAAAGCAGCCCAAATATATCAGTAATCACAAGTGTAACTGTATTAATCTTGCCAATTAAAAATAAGAGTATTAGACTAGAACAATAAAATCCAATTGTATGTTGTTTATAAGTAGTACACAAAAAACATACCTAAGGACATAGCATGGTCCTTGGAAAATAAATGTCTATGGAAAATAAAAGGAAAGGGAAACTAACCATGCCGATACTAGTCAAAACAGAATTGGGATAGGTGTAATAGTAGTGGATGAGATAGACTTTGAGACAAAAAACAAAACAAAACAAAACATTCGTATGGATAGAGAATGTCCCAATATCAGAAGAAACATTTCAACTTCCCAGGAAGATGTAACAATTCTAAAATTGCATATAACTAATAAAATAGCTTCAAATGATATAAATCAAAAGTTGATAGAATCATAGAGCGAAATGGACAAATCCTTTCTCATAGTGGGAGACTTCAACACACCTCTTTCAATTCCTGATAGGTCAAAGAGATTAAAAAAAGTAGTAGAGATTCAGTGGCATTTTGTTGTGCCATAATTTCATGTTTTAAATAAAAAATACAAATAACTGCCACTCTGAACATATGGACTTTATCTAAGCCTGGTAAAAAGCAAGGAAGCTTATGCTTTCTATAGTTGAGAAGCCTCATGCTATTGTATGCATAATTTCCAGTAGGCATTTTGAAAATTTTAAATTGTTTAGAGATCTTCTATATTATAACCGAATTTTATCCACTAACCTAGTGAAACCCACTCACTTTAAATATATTAACATAGAAGATTTGAACAACACAATTTATAAATTTGATTTAGTGAGCATAGAACAAAATCTGTGTCTAATAACATAAGCATACAAATTCTTCCACAGAACTCATGGAGTATTTATGAAAACTGACCAAATGTAGGCCAAAAAGCAATTTTCAAGAAATTTCTTCTAATAACTGGTATGTGACCACAACAAAATTGAGCTTAAAATCAATACATAAAAGTGATGTCTATACACAGAAATATAAAAATGTTATTACCAAAAAAACTTCCATGTCATTTGATGAAAAATAAAAGGAACTTAGCAACAAGTATTTACATGCTTCTTATTATTTTCCAGAATTCTTCATATGTGCTTTATATACTAGTCTACTAAATTAAATCACTACTAATTAATTTACTACTTACTCCTTTGAAGTGAGTATAATTATTATCCCTATTTTATTTTTTAAAATTTATTTATTTATTTTATTTTTTAAAAATATTTTATGTATTTATTTGACAGAGAGAAATCACAAGTAGATGGAGAGGCAGGCAGAGAGAGAGAGGGAAGCAGGCTCCCCGCTGAGCAGAGAGCCCGATGCGGGACTCAATCCCAGGACCCCGAGATCATGACCCGAGCCGAAGGCAGCGATTTAACCCACTGAGCCACCCAGGCGCCCCTATTATCCCCATTTTAAAGACGAAGAAAATGAGACACAGAGAGGTTATATAAGTTTACACAGCTGGTAAATGGCAGGATTCAAATCCAGGCAGTTCAGGGCCAGATTCCACACGCTTACCCCCTATTCTTTGCCACTTCTCTAAAGATTGTGAGATCTTTCTGGGGAAATCCATAAAGCTTTATAGAAAGTATTCACAGAGGTACCTGGGTGACTCAGACAGTTAAGCGGCTAAGTGTCTGCCTTCATCTTGGGTCCTGAACCCAGGGTGCTGGGATTGAGCCCTTAGCAGGCACCTTGCTCTGTGGGGAGCCTGCTTCTCCCTCTCCCTGTGCTGCTTCCCCTGCTTGTGCTTTCTCTTGCTATTTCTCTCTCTCCCTGTCAAATAAATAAATAAATTCTTGAAATAAGAAGGAAAGAAAGAAAGAGAGAGAGAGAGAAAGAAAGAAAGGAAGGAAGGAAGGAGGGAGGAAGGGAGGGAGGGAGAAATGGACACCTGGTGGCTCAGGTCATGATCCCAAGGTCCTGGGATCAAGTGCCACATCAGGCTCTCAGCTCAGCAGGGAGCCTGCTTCTCCCTCTGCCTGCTGCTCCCTCTGCTTATGCTCGCTGGCTCTTTCTCTCTCTGACAAATAAATAAATAAAATCTTTTTTAAAATTACAAAAAAAGAAAGATATTCATACCTAATAAATTAATGGGATAGACATTTCTGATTTCTTAGAAATCATTAAGATATCAATTCTCTCCAAAATTGTTCTTTAAGTTCAATGTAATTTTAATCAAAATCTCAAAATCTTCTAGGAATTCAACAAAATGATGCTAAAATTTATGTTAAAAGAGCAAATGGTCAATAATCCTAAGACATTCCTGAAGAAGAACAAGAATGGCTTGCCCACCAGAATTATTATATACTGTATTAATTAGAGTAGTGTGGTGTTGACACAGAAATAGATAAATTTGACCAAAGGAATGAAACATAATTTTTGCTACCACCTACTCTATAAAGAGTTTTCAACTCTTTAAATTAAATTGCTCCCTCAAAATATAAAAAAATTTTGGTGAATAATTTTTACCTTTCTCCTCACAGTTTGTCAGACTCTAATTTCTGCAATTTGAATTAAGTATATTTGTAGAGTTATTGTAGTCAGTTCCAATTTAGAAGAATTTGGAACCCCAAGACTATTATACGGGGGGTGGGGCACATAATTTTGGGTGCCAAATCAGGACACCTTTGAGAATGAGAAAGAGTCCCATTTATAATTAAAGCATACCTGTTAAGTC
The DNA here is from genome assembly GCF_011764305.1 of Mustela putorius furo. Classification (NCBI taxonomy): domain Eukaryota; kingdom Metazoa; phylum Chordata; class Mammalia; order Carnivora; family Mustelidae; genus Mustela; species Mustela putorius. The sequence goes on from NW_025421998.1 coordinate 39,285,511, forward strand.
AGGATGAAAAGTCACCCTAATTTCACTCCATTCTGTGCACTTTTAACAACTAGTTTCTTCCATCAGTTACGGAAACTATTTCTAGGCCAGTTGGTAGTTTTTTAAAATTACTGGTCATAGAGTAATTTAAGCACCATGATATATATCTTTTTATCATGAACCCACCTTGACCATTAAACCAGCCCAATACCCAGAGTTGAGCAGTAGATACACAGTGGCATTTGAGACAATCATTTTGCAATCTCTTTACTTGTTTCCAACCTGCTTGTTTCTGTTGTTTCCAACCTCCTCCTGATTCAACTCAGTTTCCATTCAGACTCCGTCCTTTACAATCCCATACCTGCTCAGTGGACTCAGCATTTACCTCTGGGCTCTCAATTCTAAACTCTCAGTACCCCTACAGGCATCGGCCACACAACTTTCCACCTGCTGTCCCCACAATTCCCTACCCCAGAAAGGCAGCTCTACCCCAACCACCCCTGAGGAGCCAGCCCCTGAGCACGCAGCTAGTAAAGGTCTGAAACAAGATTTGAAATTGAATCTGTATTACTTCAAAGACCATGTACTTAACTATTAGTAAGTGAGGAAAAGCTGTCATTTGGGGGAAGAACACTTAAATATAGATAAGGACCTGCTTAACAACTTCAATTTCCCATTCTAGAGCCATTCCATTCCTACATGAAGACATAGCCAAGGCCTAATCTCTAGGACCAATCTTGTTCTTTAAAGAAATATGAAGTTTGCCCAGTGCATACATCAACCTTATTACTGGGACCTGTTAACTAGGCTCTTGCTTTATGGACCAATGTATTGACCTGTCCCCTATTTCCAGTTAATATGAGCATAAAGCATGGGCAGTGGGATCAGAGCCTTGGGTTCAAACCTTTTCCCCCTACTACGCATCCTTGTGACTTTGGACAAGTCAGTTAACCTCTCCAAGTCTCAATTTCTACATTTATAAAATGTAAAAAATAAAATCTATATTATAGGGCTGTAGAGATAAATGAACAAGATAATAAATAGTAGGTACTCAATAAAGAATAAATGTGACATAGTTATTATTGATATGAATATAACGATATACCCGGTACCCCTGTTCCAATTAACAGTGTTTTTATTCTTTCCAAAAATACCTTTAATGTTGCCATTGAAACACATTCTTTGATCCTCAACCCCAAGGATGTACAGCCCAACCCCTATGGCATCTGAAGCTTGCCCTCTAGAACGTTAGCCTGGTACCCACAGTCACAACCCACTTAGGCTCTGCTCTGTCTTCTGGAGATAATTGAAGTATCTCAAAGCAAAGACTATGCCCATTCAGATCCCTGCAGATCACCCACCTCAAGTCTGTTCCAGATCACCGCGTGACCCCCAAGAAATATGCTGTTAACGGTCTCCAAGTTTCTAATCCTCTTCTCTCTGGCCCATCCTGCTATATCCATGGTAACCAATCCTATAACTTCTGCCAAATAAAAACATAATGTTAACACATTTATTGATTTGTGCATCATAAACTCAACACAATTTACGTTCAAGGGTAAGGTAAACTTTCCCAGTTTCCTAAGAGGGACTCCAGTCTAACCCAAAGCCACAAACATGGTGGGGCCAGAATGCTCATTTATTCGAATCATTGCATAATCCCCTTGAGAGACTTTCAAGGTCCTCCTTAAAGTGTGTTTCCCTCACTATTGTGGTTCTAAACTATAGCCACGGCCTCAAGACCAAATTACAGCCTTTGGCGGCCGGTTTCAGTCTGGTGGTTACAGCAATGAATTTGGAGTCAGGAATCCTGGAGTCTCAGCCAACTATTCCCTGGGTGACCACAAACAAGTTAGCTGCCCTTGTCTCAGTTTTTCAATCAGTCAAATGGGGTAATTTTTCCTTTCTTCCAACTACTTCAAAGGCATATGTTATGACAATTAATTAACCCCATGGCCACAGTAAACTCAGAACTTTCCATGTAGTAACAAAGCTATTGTCAGCTTTTTTCCTCCAAAGTATAGGAATACTTTAGGATACTTTGGGTTTGGGATGTCTGAACATTACAGCTGGAGGTTCATTCAGGGGTTTTTTCCCTCTAGGGTTACTAAGCCACATATCCAAATGCCTTAGGGCTGGCTGATGGAGGCAACAGCATCTTCCAAAATATTAAACCAAAAGCCTGGATTCAGTTCAAGAGAATAGCATTGCTAAATCATCCTGGTGGCTTTCTTTAAAGTGTCCAGGCTTCCCCATAATATAAGAATCTGATACCATTTTTTAAAATCTTTTTAAAAATCTGATACCATTTGAGAAATATTCTAAAGAATATTAGTTTGATATTCACAGGTAAACAAAGTCCATCTCTGCTTTTAGTCCTAAGGTTAACACCAATATATTTCTTTATTTCCCATTTTTCTATTACTTTGGGTCCTAAAGGAATCTTTTTCCCATACTCCATATTTTCATGATTTTTAAGACTGAGAAATTTTACTTGCTCCTTGCATATAATCATGAACAGTTACATAAGTAGGACTCCACCTACAAAAACTACTTTTACAGTTGCTTTGAGAAAGACATTACTTTAAGCTTGAGTTTTTATAGTTGATAAAAATGATAGCCATTGGGAAAAGAAAGAAATTTTGCAGCTAGCAGATACACTATTCCTAAGAGAAGTTAAATAAATTATTACTTATATTACTGATTTTCCTTCTTAATATTGTTTCACACCCATGTCACTTTTGAATAAGAATAAACTTTTGACAGTTTAGTAGAATATTAAAGTGTCACCACCTAATGTAGGTTGGGAATATATTCTATTCTGTTTTCTAGAATGGATAGCTGACACCTGAAATAGAAAGGGGGAAAAAAAAAAGAACTCGTAATACTCATCTCCCTTGGTATGAATAAATAAAACTTACAGTACTGACTATTTTAGCCAATTTTAGTCCACAATTTCAAATTGTGTTTTTCATTAGTAATGCATAAATATATATGTCCTAAAAGGACTTAAAACAGTTCTGTATTGCATATACATTAGATATCAGAGATTAAATCACTTTGAACCCCTATGGTATAGCGGAAAGCTTATTCATCAATTAGAAATTCAGCTTCCCAGATTCTGGTTAAAGTCCTTATGACTTCAGGGGTGCCTGGGCAGCTCAGTTGGTTGCCTTTGGTTCAGATCATGATCTCAGGATCTGGGAATAAAGCCCCCACATCTAGCTCCCTGTTCAGTGGGTAATCCACTTCTCCTTCTGCCTCTGCCCCTTCCCCTGCATTTGTGCTTGCTAGCTCTTTCTCTCAAATAAATAAATAAAATCTTAAAAAAAAAAAAAAGCCCATATGACTTGCAAGTCTCATCTTGGTTCTGTCACTAACTCTCTTTGTGACATGGGATGAATCCTTTCACATTTTGGGGATCCAACTTCCTGACAGTTATGGCATGAATTGTGTACTCCCCAACCCTATAGAAATAAAGATATATTGAAATCTTAACTCTCACTACCTAATAATATAACATTATTTGGAAATAGGGGCCTTGCCCTATTTAGTGTTTAGTTAAGTTGAGATCATACTGGAGTAGGAGGAACATCTGACCCAACATGACTAGTATCCTTATAAGAAGACCACCATTGAAGACAAGCACACATGGAGAACACCATGTGACAATAAAGGCAGAAATTGGACTTAAAAGAGTCGCAAGCCAAGAAATATCAAAGATTGCCACCAAAGATTGTCAGCAAACAACTAGAAGCTAGGAATTGGCAAGGAAGGAATCCCCTACAGATTTCAGAGAGAGCATGGCCCTGTCCATACCTTGGTTTGAGGCTTCTAGACTCTAGAACTGGGAGACAGTAAATTTCTGTTGTCTTGAACTATCTAGTTTGTAATACTTTGTTTTGGCAACCCTAGGAAATTCAAACACAATCTTTAAACTGAGAGGGCTAGACTCTGCAAGATTCATCCACAAATATACATTTATTATTTGAATTCAGGGGTCCACAAACTTTTTCTTTAAAGGGCCAAGTAATAAATATTTTAAGTTTTGCAGGTCATGTGGTTTCTGTCACAAATAGTTCTGCTGATCAAAAATGTCATAGACAGGGACGCCTGGGTGGCTCAGTCGGTTGGGCCGCTGCCTTGGGCTCAGGTCATGATCTCAGAGTACTGGGATCGAGTCCCGCATCATGCTCCTTGTTTGGTGGGGAGACTGCTTCTCTCTGCCTCTGCCTGTCACTCTGCCTGTTTGTGCTCTCTCTCTCTCTGACAAATAAATAAATAAAATCTTAAAAAAAAAAAAGTCATAGACAATAAATAAATAAACAAGTGTGGCTGTGTTCCAATAAAACTTTACTTATTGGATATTAAAGTTTGAATTTCATTTAATTTCCTTATATCACATAATACTGTTCTCTAAAAGAAAATTTTCCCCACCACACAGAAATACAACAATCATTCTTAGCTTCCAGGCCACACAAAAACAGGCAGGGGATTAGATTTGGTCTGCAGGCTACAGTTTGCAAAACCCTGCTTCAAGTTGTTAACATAAATTTGGCCAACTTGGTAGAAAGCATAATAGAAAATCTATATGCAACCTTTTATACAAGATACATGAGCTATGCAACATGACTCATGTGGATGCTGATAATTATGATCAGAAAACTATATTTCTCCATAATAAAACTATTTTTATAAAACTATCATATTTTAAAATGCATATTTTTTTCAAGTTTTTATTTAAACATCAGTTAACATGCAGTGTCATATTAGCTTCAGGTGTAGAATTCAGTGATTCATCACTTAACATCTAGTGCTCATCACAACAGTGCCCTCCTTAATACCCGTCACCCATTTAGCCCTTCTTCCCACTCCCCTCTACTCTAAAAACCCTCAGTTTGCTCTCTTTAGTTAAGATTCTGTTTCCTGGTTTGCCTTTCTCTCTCTGTCTCTTTTTTTTGCCTATGTTCATCTGTTTTTGTTTCTTAAATTCCACATATGAGTGAAATCAAACCATATGTGTCTTTCTCTGACTTATTTCACTTAGCATAACACTCTCTAGCTCCATTCACGTCATTTTAAATGGCAAGATTTCATTTTATATGACTGAGTAATATTCCATTGTATATATATACCACATCTTCTTTATCCATTCGTCAGCCAATGGACATTTGGCTCTTTCCATAATTTGGCTACATAATAATTTTTTTTAAAAACTACATTTCATTACTTTATCTCTTTAGTGATAAAAGTTAGTTTAATAGAACAAATATGACCATTTATTGAATAATTATAGAGTCCCAACTACTCTGTTAAATGCTGTACACAGTTATCTCATTAACTGTACAATAATCCCATGAGTTACACAGTCATTTATCCCCTTTAGAGATAAGGCTTAGAAAGATTAAGTAATTTGCCTGAGGCCACATAGTTAATACATAACTGAGCCAGGAATAAATCAGGTGATTCCTACTATAAGGTTTGTGATTTAAACTGCTTTATATACTGTTGTTAGTTTCTTGTTAAGGTTAATTTTAAATGTTCAAATTCCAAAAATATATTGTAACTTACTATAATAAATTATAATTTCTCATAATTAATAATGAACCCCACAATTTTATTAATAACAAATAAATAATGACCATTAATAATCAAATCTACATGGGGACTAAGGAGTGCACTTGTGATGAGCACCAGGTGTTGTATGGAAGGGTTGAATCACTGTATTGTACACCTGAAACTAAAATTATACTATATATTAGCTAAATGGAATTTAAATAAAAACTTGAAAAAAATAATCAAATCTACAAATCATGAAAACAACAAAGAATAAAGAAGTGTACCTCATTCTAGTCATTAAATTAGATCAAACGTAACATTTTATTTCTTTGCTCCAATACTGGAATTACACAAGCAAATGCCCCGCCTTGGTCTTAACTACTTTTTTTCTGAGGAAAACAGAATACATATGTAAAACTAGATACTATTTTGTATACCCTTTTCTTACCACCCAATGAAAGAACAGTTAGCAGGAAAAAAAAAAAACAACCAACTTCTTGTTACCCTATGTGATTAAGTTCCTCATTCAAGTGCACTGACAGATGGCAGAAAAGAGAAGAAAGGATAGAGATGCCAGGGAGAGGGAGGATGTTGTAATCATATACAAAACCATCTGGATCCTGTCCCTCTGTGACCTAGTGTTTGTGTTTAAGTTAAACCTTTTGTATCATCACCTGACAGATCACAGACCAAATTTCTAACCTGAAGCATTCTTTCAGCAAGCACAGAGCAGCAAAGTATTCTTTGAGGAAATCATACACTTCATCTATATAAAGGTTAAGTCAATGAAATTATTAAAATAGTAGGACAGATTTGAAGGCTTAACCTCCAAGGATGCCATCATGCCTGGCATGCAGAGAACACACAATATGCCTTATATAAAATGTCTACAGAGTGCAAACAGCAATCTGCTTTGTGTTACTTTCTAATAAATGTCAACGAGAAGAGTGTTTATAACTTGAAATTTGGAGGGGGGAGCAGATCTAGTAGCTTGCCACATGAAAATACATCCTCCTTTTCGATTCCAGGAAAATGTCAAATCAGTACAACTGATCCAAGACTCTTGGTCTTCTGCATTGATTAAGCTGTATGTACTATGTTTTTTGCAATATTCACAGCTATTTTGAAGTTGTGCAAATTAAGACATACAAAATAAACAATTTGCTTCAAAACAGGTTAGAATTAAAGTCAGCAATAAGTTTCAGTGTCTTCTAGTTACCTTCTCTGGGATGGCAAGATTTTGAAGCTTAGTTTTGACTTCATTGTTTCAATGATGGCTATATATAATCAGTTCTCACTTCCACAGCTACAACAGAATTATGGAACTTTCACAGCATCTTACTGGAAACCAGCTTTTGCCCACTTAATGTGGTTCAACTGACCATTTATTTATTTAAACTATTTAGTTATTTAAGCATTTGATTAATTTATTTGAGAGAGAGAGAGAGAGCATGAGCAGAGGAAGGGAGGGACAGAGAGAGAAGGACTCCCCACTAAGTAGGGAGCCAGACATGGACTCAATGCTGGGCTCAATCCTAGGAACCTGGGATCATGACTTGAGCTGAAAGCAGATGCTTAACTGATGGAGCCACCCCGGTACCCCTCAACTGCTATTTATTAAGGACTTTACTAGATCTAGAAGTGAAAAGGCTAAATAAAGACAGACCCTACACATAAGGACTTGAGATTCTAATGAAGGGGGAGGAAGAGCTCTCAAAGCAGTTAATTTCAATTAAGTGAAGCTAAAGGATAAGATAAAGGTATTGAGTGCCAGGGGAAGCTGGAAGAGGGGCACTGAGCACAACCTGGAAGTCCAAAAAAGGCCTCCAGGAGGGGATGATGCCTAAAAGGAGTCCTGAAGGGGCAAAAGGATTTAGCCAGTTAAAGAAAAAAGGAAAGAGTACCACAGCCTGGCAAACTGCAGGAGAAGGGACAACACCAAAGAAAGTTGGGAGAGTGTGCTCTGAGAAAAGGGACCAGAACTACTGGCCTGAAAACTCTAATTCATGGCCTTCCTAAACACGAAAAATTAAGTGTCTGGACAATGCTATTTAAAAATTTTAAATTCATAAGGTAAGCTGTAACTGGGAAACCTATCATTATTATATGATGCCCTTATCAGGATGAAGAATTTGGTCCTAGAAGGTCTATGAAAATTGATTTATTTTGACGATATGGCAAGATGGTGAAGGAGTAGGGGACCCTATTTCAACTGGTCCCCTGAATTAAGCTGGATGTCTACCAGACCACTCTGAAGACTCATGAAATCAGCCTGAAATGTAAGAAGATGTATCCTGATCTATACCAGTAGAATATCTCCGGCGGTTGGTTTCAAGGTATGAAGCAGGGAGTCATGATTCTGTGGGCAGATATTGGAAGATAAATGGAAAGGGGAGGGAGCCTTTGGGATCCTGTGCTGCCAGAGTGCAAAAGCCTCTCCCACTGGGCACTGGGCACAGACTCAAAGACCAGTAGTGGCAGGGAAAGGACTTTAGGGCAGCCTCACAGAACGAAACCTGGAGCTGCCAGGGCATGTATGCAAACAGGGGACAACTGGTGGTTTTAGAAGCACAAAGGGCAGGCAAGGGTGCTTGGGTGGCTCAGTCATTAAGCATGTGCCTTCAGCTCAGGTCGTGATCCCAGAGTCTTGGGATTGGGCCCCAAATCAGTTTCCCTACTTGGCAGGAAGGCTTCTTCTCCCCTTCCCATTCCCCCTACTTATGTTACTTCTCTTGCTGTGTCTCTCTTTGTCAAATAAGTGAATAAAGTCTTAAAAAAAAAAGGAAGTTTATATTCCTTCAAAAAATTTTTGATCAATTCAACATTAGAAAGATTATTGAAAAAAAGAAAAAGAAGAAGAGGAAGAAGAAGCAGCACAAAGGGCAGAGACATACCCTGGACCTATAGACGGAAGTGAGGGCTGGGAGTGCTGCTGTGGGGTACACAACCCAGGATGCTGCAGTTTTTTAGCAGCACAGACAAAAACAGAGGCAGTGTGGCTTGGAGGGCTCATCTGCAATCTCTCTATTCTGAGATGAAAGTTTGGTTATGGTTACTTCTGCTCTGACTCTGAGAAGAAATGCAGAAAGTCACTAGGGAAAGACCCCAGAGAACAAAAGTCCCCCCAAACTGGTTTTCATTTAGCCCATCAGCCCCCTCAGGGGGCAAGACAACTCTGCCCAAACTGGGTTGCCTAAGTAACAGCACCATAGACCCCTCCCCCAGAAGACAGGATGAAAGATCAAGAGGCTAATGATTCTAAGGTCCCTATAAAAGAGGTGCATCTTGATTGGGTTGTGGTCAATAATCTGGACTCTGTATATTCCCTCAACCACCCCTAAACAAGATGACTAAGAGGAGGAACACCCAATACAGGAGAAATTCAGAGACTATGACCTCTGACACAAAACAGATGGATATGGATATAAGCAAGATGTCAGAAATAGACTTCAGCATAAAATTTATGTGGACAATAGCTAGGCTGGAGAAAACCATTAATGGCAACATACTTTCTCTAAGGGCAGAAGTGAGACCTGATCTGGCAGAACTTAAAAATGCTATCAATGAGATCCAATCTAAAATGGATATTCTAATAAGGGTAAATGAGGCATAAGAATAAATTAGTGAGCTAGAAGACAAACTGATAGAAAAGAAGAATCAGGAGGAGACCTGAAACAAACAGCTTAGAATCAATGAAAACAGAATTAGAGAAATAAATGATGCCATGAAACATTCCCATGTAAGATTAGTGGGATCCCTGAGGGAGTGGAGAGGGACCTCCACTAGAGACGAGAAGATATATTTAAGCTAATCCTAGCTGAGAATTTCCCTAATCTGGGGAATGAAACAAGCATTTGTGTCCTAGAGGCACGGAGAACACCTTCCAAGATCAAGGAGATTAAACCGATGTCCGGGAATGTAATAGTAAAACTTGCAAATCTTAAAACCAATGAAACCATCTTAAAGGCAGTAGGGAGAAGAGATTCCTTACGTACAGAGAGAGGAATATCAGAATAATGTCAGACCTGTCCACAGAGACCTGGCAAACCAGAAATGGCTGACAAGACATATTCAGGGTACTAAATGAGATGAACATGCAGCAAGGCTGTCATTTAGAATGGATGGAAAGATAAAGAGCTTCCAAGACTGGCAAAAACTGAAAGAAGGGGTGCCTGGGTGGCTCAGTGGGTTAGGCCTCTGCCTTTGGCTCAGGTCATGATCTCAGGGTCCTGGGACCGAGCTCCACAATGGGCTCTCTGCTCTGCGGGGAGTCTCCTTCCCCCCCCCCCGTCTGCCTCTCCACCTGATTGTGATCTCTCTCTCTCTCTCCCTGTATTAAATAAACAAAATCTTAAAAAAAAAAAAAAAACTGAAAGAATATGTGACCACTAAGCCAGCCCTGCAAGAAATATTAAGGGAGGTTCTATAAAAGGAGAAAGACCCCAAGAGTGATATAGAACAGAAATGTACAATCCATAGAAACAAAGTCCTCACAGGCAACATGATGTCAATAAAATCATATCTCTCAATAATCACTCTCAATGTGAATGGCCTAAATGTTCCTATAAAACACCAGAAGGTTGCAGATTGAATAAAAAGACAGGACCCACCCATATGCTGTCTACAAGAGACTAATTTTGAATATAAAAATGCATCCAAACTGAAAGTGAAGATATGGAGAACCATCTTTCATGCCAAAAGATCACAAAAGAAAGCTGAGCTAGCAATTCTCCTATCAGACAAATTAGATTTTAAGGTAAAGACTGTGGTCAGAGATACAGAAGGACACTGTATCATTCTTAAAGGGTCTATCCACAATAAGTTCTAACAATTGTAAATATTTATGCTCCCAACATGGAAGCAGCCAACTACATAAGCCAACTGTTAATCAAAATAAAGAGACATATTGATAGTAATACATTAATTGTAGGAGACTTTCATACTCCATTCTCAGCAATAGACAGATCGTCTAAGCAGAAAATCAACAAAGAAACAAGAGCTTTGAATGACACACTGGACAAGATGGACATCATAGATATACAGACCGTTCCACCATAAAACAACAGAATACTCATTCTTCTCAAGCGCACATGGAACTTTCTCCAGAAGAGACCACATACTGTGTCAGAAATCAGGTCTCAACAAACACCAAAAGACCGAGATTATTCTCAGCATATTCTCAGACCACAGTGTTTTGAAACTGGAACTCAATCACAAGAAAAAGTTTGGAAGAAATTCAAACACTAGGGAACTAAAGACCATCCTTCTCAAGAATGTTTGGGTGAACCAGGAAATCGAAGAACTTAAACAATTCATGGAAACTAATGAGGATGAACACACAGCAGTTGAAAACCTATGGGATGTGGCAAAGGTGGTCCTAAGTGGGAAATACATAGCATTCCAAACCTCACTCAAAACAAACAGAAAAATCCCGAATACACAAACTATCTTTAAACCTCAAAGAACCAGATAATCAACAACAAATTAAGCCTAACCCACACACAAGAAGGGAAGTAATTAAGATTAAAGAAGAGATCAATGAATTAGAAAACAGAAATATAGTAAAACACATTAATGAAAGTAGAAGCTGGTTCTTTGAAAGAATTAATAAGATCGATAAGCCACAGGCCAGACTTATCCAAAAGAAAAGAAAAAGGACCCAAATTAATAGAATTATGAATGAAAGAGGAGAGATCACGGCTAAGACAAAGGAAATAGAAACAATGATCAGAAATTATTATCAACAGCTATATGCCAAAAAGTTAAGCAACCTAGAAGAAATGGATGCATTCCTGGAAACCTATAAACTTCCAAGACTGAAACAGGAAGAAATTCACAGCCCAAATAGACCAATAACCAGTAATGAGATTGAAACAGTGATCCAGAACCTCCCAAAAAACAAGAGTCCAGGACCTGATGGATTCCCCGGGGTATTCTACCAAACATTCAAAGAAGAAATAATAGCTGCTCTTCTCAAGCTGCTTCAAAAAATAGAAACAGAAGGAAAACTTCCAGACTCTTTTTCTAAGGCCAGCATTACTTGGATCTCAAAACCAGGCAAGGACCCCATCAAAAAGTAGAATTTCAGACCAATATCCCTGATGAATATGGATGCCAAAATTCTCAACAAGATCCTAGCTAATGGGATCCAACAGTACATTAAAAGGATTATCCACCATGACCAGGTGGGATTTATCCCTGGGATGCAAGGGTGGTTCAACATTCACAAGTCAATGTGATAGAACACATTAATAAGAGAAGAGAGAAGAATCACATGGTCCTCTCAATTGATGTAGAAAAAGCATTTGAGAAAATACATCATTTCAAGATTAAAACTCTTCAGAGTATTGGTATAGAGGGAACATTCCTCAATATCATAGAACCCATATATGAAAAACCCACAGTGAATATCATTCTCAATGAGGAAAAGCTGAGAGAATTTCCCTTAAGATCAGGAACATGACAAGGATGCCCACTCTCACCACTCTTGTTCAACATAGTATTATAAGTCCTAGCAACAGCAATCAGACAATGAAAAGAAATAAAATGTATTCAAATTAGCAAAGGAGAAGTCAAACTCTCTCTCTTCATAGATGACATGATACTTTATGGGAAAACCCAAAAGACTCCATCCCCAAGTTACTAGATCTCATCCAGCAATTCAGTAATGTGGCAGGATACAAAATCAATGCACAGAAATCAGTTACTTTCTTATACACTAACAATGAAATTATAGAAAGAGAAATTAGAGAATCAATTCCATTTACAATAGCACCAAAAACCATAAGATAACTTGGAATAAACCTAACCAAAGAGGTAAAGGATCTATATTCTAGGAACTACAGAACACTCATGAAAAAATCAAAGAAGACACAAAAGTATGGAAAAACATTCTATACTCGTGGATCAGAAGAATAAACATTGTTAAAATGTCTATGCTGCCCTGAGCAATCTATACGTTCAATGCCATTCCATCAAAATACCATCAGCATTTTTCAGAGTGCTGGAACAAACAATCCTAAAATTTTTATGGAACCAGAAGAGACCCTGAATCACCAAGGAAAGTCTGAAAAAGAAAAATGAAACTGGGGGCATCATGTTGCCTGATTTCAAAGCTATATTATAAAGCTGTGATCACCAAGACAGCATGATACTGGCATAAAACAGACACACAGATCAATGGAATAGAATAGAGACCCCAGATATGGACCCTCAACTCTATGGTCAACTAAATTTCGACAAAGCAGGAAAAATTATCCAATGGAAAAAAGACAGTCTTTTCAATAAATGATGCTGGGAAAACTGGACAGCTACATACAGAAGAATGAAACTCAATCATTCTCTTATACCACACAAAAAGATAAACTCAGAATGGATGAAAGACCTCAATGTGATACAGGAATCTGTCAAAATCCTAGAGGAGACCATAGGCAGTAACCTCTTCAACATAGGCCACAGCAGCTTCTTTCAAGACATGTCTCCAAAGGCAAGGGAAACAAAAGCTGAAATGAACTTTTGGGACTTCATCAAGATAAACAGCTTCTGCACAGCAAAGGAAACAGCCAACAAAACAAAAAGGAAACCCAGGGAATGGGAGAAGATATTTGCAAATGACACTACAGACAAAGGGCTGATATCCAAGGTCCATAAAGAACTTCTCAAACTCAGCACCCAAAAAACCACAAATAATCAAGTCAAAAAATGGACAGAAGACATGAACAGACACTTCTCCAAAGAAGAGATAGAAATGACTAAAAGACACAGGAAAAAACGTTCATCATCATTAGCCATCAGGGAAATTCAAATAAAAACCACATTGAGATACTACCTTACACCAGTTAGAATGGCAAAAATTGACAAGGTAAGAAACAACAAATGTTGGAGAGGCTGTGGAGAAAGGGGAACCCCCTTACACTGTTGGTGGGAATGCAAGTTGTTACAGCCACCTTGGAAAACAGTGTGGAGGTTCTCAAAAAATTAAAAATGAGCTACCTTATGACCCAGCAATTGCACTACTGGGTATTTACCTCAAAGATACAGATGTAGTGAAAAGAAGGGCCATATACACCCCAATGTTCATAGCAGTAATATCCACAATAGCCAAACTGTGGAAAGAACAGAAACAAATGGATAAAGATGTGGTCCATAAATACAATGGAATATTACTTAGCCATCAGAAAGCACGAATATCAAGCTTTTGCATCAACGTGGATAGGAGTGAAGGAGATTATGCTAATTGAAATAGGTCAAGCGAAGAAAGTTGAATATCATATGGTTTCACTTATTTGTGGAACATAAGGAATAGCACAGAGGACATTAGGAGAAGGAAGGGAAAAATGAAGTGGTGGGGGATCGGAGGGAAGATGAAGCATGAGAGACCATGAACTCTGGGAAACAAACTGAGGGTTTTAGAGGGGAGGAGGCTGGAGGGATGGGTAAGCCCAGTAATGGGTATTAAGAAGGGCATGTACTGCATGGAGTGCTGGGTATTATATACAAACAATGAATCATGGAGCACTACATCAAAAACCACTGTATTGTGAACATAAAATAAAAACTTGATTTGTTTTTAGAAAACTAAAATGCTCCTTTTTCTCCTGGTTGGTGACATGGCTCTTGCCTGCTCTCAGGTCAGTGCCTTCTTTGACTGAAAGCTTGCTGTAATACTAGGAAAGACAAATAGAAACTCAATGACTTCAAATATTAAGTGCTTGAAAATTGTTGAGGATTTTTGCATCTCTAATCATCAGAGATATTGGCCTGTTGTTTTCTCTCTCTCTCTCTCTTTTTTTTTTTTTTTTTCCGCAGTATCTTTATCTGGTTTTGGTCTCAGGGTAGTGCTGTCCTCATAGAATGAACTTGGAAGTTTTCCTTCCTTTTCTATTTTTTGGAATAGTTTGAGAAGAATAGATATTCACTCTTCTTTAAATGTTTGGTAGATTCCACCTGTGAAGCCATCTGGTTTTGGATTTTTGTTTATTGGGAGTTCTTTGATTACTGATTCAATTTCACTGCCAGTAACTGGTCTGTTCAAATTTTCTATTTCTTCCTGATTCAATTTGGACAGGTTATATGTTGCCAGGAATTGACCCATTCCTTCAAACTTGTCGAATTTTTGGCATATAATTTTTCATAATATTCTGTCATAATCCTTTATATATCTGTAGTGTTGGTTGTTATTTCTCTTCTTTTATTTATTTTATTTTATCTATTTGACAGAGTGAGGGAGACAGTGAGAGGGAATACAAGCAGGGGTAGTGACAGAGGGAGAAGCAGACTTCCCACAGACCAGGGAACCCAATGCAGGGTTTGATCCCAAGACCCTGGGATCTAGACCTGAGCTGAAGGCAGACACTTAATAACTGAGCCACCCAGGGCCCCTCACCTCTTTCATTTCTGATTTTGTTTATTTGAGTCCTCTCTCACTCTCCCTCTCTCTTTTATTTTGTCTTATTTTGTTTTGATGAGCCTGGCTAAAGGTTTATCAATTTTGTTGATCTTTTCAAAGAACCAGCTCCTGGTTTCATTGATCTTTTCTATTGTGGTTTTGTTTGTTTCGATTTCATTTATTTCTGCTCTACTCTCTGATTTCCTGCCTTCAACTCATTTTGGGTTTTGCTTGTCATTCTTTTTCTAGCTTCTTTACGTGTAAGATTAGGTTGTTTATTTGAGATTTTTCTTGAGGTACACCTGTATTACTATAAACCTCCCTCTTGGGACAGGTTTTGCTATATCCCAAAGTTACGGACCATTGTACTTTCATTTTCAATGGTCTCTGTATTTTTGATTTCCTCATTAATTTTTTGGTTGGTCATTCATTGTTTAGTATAATGCTATTCAACTTCCATAAATTTGTGCTCTCTCCAGATTTTTTCTTGTGATTGATTTCTAATTTCATAGCATTATGATCAGAAAGGATGCATAGTAAGACTTCAACATTTTTCAATTTGTTTTGTGGGCCAATATGTGATCTATTTTGGAGATGTTCCATGAAATTATGTATTCTCTTGTTTTAGGATGAAATGTTCTGCATATAGATCCATTTGGTCAAATATGTCATTCAGAGCCACTGTTTACTTGTTGATTTTTTGTTTGGATGATATATCCATTGATGTAAGTGAGGTACCAAAGTCCCTTACTATTATTGTATTAGCATGGATTAGTTCCTTTATGTTTGTTATCAACAGTTTTAAGTATTTGGGTACTCCCATGCTGGGTGTGTATCTATTTATAATTGTTAGAACTTCTTTTTGAATTGTTCCCTTTATGATTATATAGTGTCCTTCTTTGTCTCTTGTTACAGACTTTGTCTTAAAGTCTATTTTGTATGATGTAAGTATTGCTGCCCCAGGTTTCTTTTCACTTCCACTTGCATGACAAATGCTTTTCCATCCCTTCACCTTCAATCTTCATGTGTCTTTATGTTGGAAATAAGTCTCTTGTAGGCAGCATATAGATAGATTTTGCTTCTTTAATCCATTTCATCATCCTACATCTTTTGATTGAACATTTAGTCCATTACATTCAAAGTAATTATGTATTTATTGTCATTTGTAACTTGTTACATAATTGTTTTTGTAGTTCTTCTCTTGCTCTCTCCTCTCACAGTGTCCTGGCTTTCTATAGAGATATAGAGATTCCTTTCTCTTTATTTTTTTGCATTCCTAGTCTATTTTTTGATTTGTGGTTACCATTAATTTTGTATATAACATCTTATGGATATAGCAGTCTATATTAAGTTGATGGTCCCTTAAGTTTGGACCCATTCTTAAAATACCAAATTTTTACCTCTTTGTCCCCTGCACATCTTAAATATATGGTACTGTACTTTATATCCCTTCATTTTGTGAACCCCGTGGCTGATTTTTATAGGTATACTTCATTTTACTTTTGTGCTTCCTACTTTTCTTACTCTTGTTTATGGCCTTTCCTTTCTACTCAGAGTTCCTTTCAACATTTATTATAAGGTTGGTTTAGTGGTGATGAATTCCTCTGACTTTGTCTGAGAAACTGTATCTTGCCTATTTTGAATGATAGATTTGCTAGAGAGAGTATTCCTAGTTGCAGGTTTATTTTCTTCCAGCACTTTGAATATATCATGCCACTCTCTTCTGGCATTTCAAAGTTTCTATGAAAAATCAGCTAATAGCCTTATGGGGTTTCCTTTAAATGTAAATGTTTTCTTTTCTCTTGCTACTTTAAAAATTCTCTATCACTACCTTTTGCCATTTTAATTACTGTGTGTCTTGATATGGACTTCTTGGGTTAATTTTGTTGGGGTCTCTCTGTGTTTCCTGGGTCTGGATCCCTGTTTCCTTCCCCAGATTAGGAAAGCTTTCAGCTATTATTTATTCAAATAAATTTTCTGCCCCCTTTTATCACTCTTCTCCTTCTGGGATCCCTATGATGCAAATGTTGTCATGCTTGAAGATGTTGCTGAATTCCCTTAATCTATTTTCATTTTTTATTATCCTTTTTCTTTCTCCTGTTCAGCTTGTTTGTTTTCCATTACTCTATCTTCCTAGGTTGCTGATCCATCCTTCTGCATCCTCGAGTTTACTATTTATTCCATTAGATGTATTTTTTTATTTCAGTTATTTATTTCTTCATTCTGACTCATCCTTTTTTATATTGTATACCTCATTGTTGAGGATCTCACTGAGATCTTTCACTCTTTTCTCAAGTCCGGTGAATATATTTATGACCATTATTTTACATTCTCTATCAGGCATATTATTTATCTCCATTTAATTCTCTTGTGATTTTTGTCCTGTTCTTTCATTTGGGACATATCCCTCTGTCTTCTCATTTTGTCTAACTCCTTAGGTCTCTCTCTATGTTTTAAGTAAATTAGTTATGTCTCCTGCTCTTGAAGTACTGGATTCAAGAAATAGAGGTCTTGTACTGCCCTGCAGTGCAATGCCACCTGTTCACCAGAACCCTGAATTTCATGGGTGTCTCCTGTTTGTGTTGCATGTGTCCTACTATTGTGGCTGAGCTGTGTTTGCCTTCAATTCAGTCCCATCTGCAATGCTCTCTTTACCTATTGTGAGTAGGGTTTCATCCCTGTGTTGTTAATGGGCCAGTCTGGGGCTACCTTTGGCTTGAGTTGGGTCAGACGAGGCATTTGACAGAACTCCAGACACACTAAATTGCAGGGAGCACTCCCTGTGCTGTCTCCTGAGAAGCTTTTGTAAGTGGGCAGGGCCTGGAGTCAGACCAGACATCTGCCCCAGCCCACTGTTAGGGCTGCAGTCTAAATAATGTGTGTGGTTATCCTCTTCTTTCCCCAGGACAGGAGTTACTTTGGATTGGTGCTGGCTCCACTGTGACTACTTACACACTGCCAGGCTTGTGGAGACGCTTTGGATTGGCTTCTGCCAAGGGTGTGTTGGAGGGGGTGGGTCCACAAGAGAACACACAGGTGCGATGCCCTGTGTTAGTAATGTTTGAGCAGGTCTGGTATAGGAGGGGATCTATAGCCATTTTGGAGAACACTTTCTGAGGTTGGGTTGGAGGTGATGGGTCCATAAAAAAGCACAGGGGCAGGGTATGTTGTTAGCAAACTAGTTAGAGAAATTTTGCCCTGTGCTGGTTCCCACAGGTGTCCATGTATCTAGTCTGGGAGGTAGGGGAGGAAAACGGTGCCCTCCAGCTCCTTTGTTCTTGGATAAGTCTCCCAATATCACTGCCCCTCCAACACAGAGTCTGAGATTAGTAAAACAAATCTCCCTCCCATATATCCCAAGTGTTTTCCAAACTGACATTTCTATGCTGCATCTCAGCAAGGCTGTTTGTTCTACTCTCTCTTTAACGGCAGGATTCAGTTTCCTATCACCTTCAGGTTCTTCCAGAGCCAAGCCTGCTGATTTTTAACATTCTAGGTGTTAAGTGTCACTGATTTTAAGAACTCGTGATGTTAAATCCCCTCTGTTTTTTAATCCTCCAAATGTTATGGGATTCATCTTCTCAATACAGGTTCCCCCTGGCATGGGGTGCCTGGTGTGGGGTTTGCTCATCTTCCTTCTCTGTGCCTGCAGTGTCCCTCCCTCCTGTGGATATTCTCACAGGTCAGCTTGGTTTCCAACCACATCTCCGTTTTCTCTTCTTCTCTAATTTATGGCTTCTTCTCTAATTTAGCTGTGCAGAGTCTGTTCTGCCAGTTTTTAGGTCATTTTCTGTGTTATTTACACTAATGTAGGCATTATCTAGGTGTATCCATGGGACAAAGTGAGCTTAGGATCCTGTTACTCTGTCATCTTCCCCAGAAGTCCTAGAAGCCATATTTTTATATGAAAGATGTGATTTTCCACTGAATTCCAGTAACTGGAACAATTCTTCAAGTGTTATTCTTCAAGTGCACTTTCTACATGACTACAGAAGGCGGCATGATCTCTTACAATCCAACAGAACTGCAGTATGCTAATCATAATCCTATTTCCAGACCTTCCTCCAGGCTTTTCTTTCTGCCTGGAATGCTCTAGCGCCCCCCCCCCCTTATGCTCATACTCTTTGAGAAAAGCATAACTAATGCCCCACAATACACAGCTCTCCATTCATCCCTCAGCATCCCAGCTTACTGCAGTTAAATAGGGCTATGAACTCATTCAGGTCAATGGTCTGTTAACAGTGGAGAAAAGCACTGCATAACGTTCCCCCTTGCTCTTCCATTTTGGTGGAGAACATGACAGCCACGTGTGTTTATGGGGGTCCAAGTGATAGACCTGAGTCACCAAAAGTGTATAGTTGTCCCAGAGAAAAGACTTTGCATAAGCAAGAAATAACCTTTCAAGGGTTAAGATACTATGATTTTGGTGCTACTTATTACCATAGCTTAAGCCTGACCCACACTGAATAATATACACTACTTACATCCCAACCCCACCCTAAACTTACTCCTTACATCCTTGACCTCTACCTCACCACCCACCTGTCTGAGAGGTTTCTTATCAATCTTCAGATCATGACTCATCTGTTCTTGGAGAAGTCTAATGGCCATCCTTTCTTAAGATCTCACCCTTGATATCCTATATTTTTGAGCCATTTTTT
The DNA here is from genome assembly GCF_011764305.1 of Mustela putorius furo. NCBI lineage: Eukaryota > Metazoa > Chordata > Mammalia > Carnivora > Mustelidae > Mustela > Mustela putorius. Next base: position 39,305,098 of record NW_025421998.1, read on the forward strand.
TACTTAAAATTATTCTCCTCATAATTTATACTTGCATATTTATAAATATGTCCACTTATTTTTTCTTGTCTCTATCAGTAGACTGAATGTAACACACAAGAAATCTATAAGACCATCTAGGTTTTACTCATTAAAAAAATAAGTAAAACCTAGATGGTCTTATAAATAAAAAAAAAGATAAACTAGAACTTAGAACATCACTAGGTCTTAGAACAATGTTTTTTGTTTTTTTAGTAAATGAACATCATTCTGTCAAAAGAATTACATGTAAGAAGAAGGAAGTCTGTTGTTCCATAATATGGGCAATGGCATTAGAAAGACAAATCCCACTGGACTAGGTGCTAGGCTAGAAATTTGTACAGAGACTTGACTACAAAAGTTCTGTACACAGAAGAAACTCAAGGGTATAAAAAATTCACATCTAAGAGGAAAATCATCAAAGTCTTGGGCAAGTACTGAAAACCAGATCACTGTTACTATTCTTTCATTTTGGTAACCCTGTCTACAAGCACTAGTGGTATTTCACAGTAGAAAGGAGTGGGGACAGGGTCATTTGGAAGGTTCTGAATCTGATAGAAGATGGGAATAGATAATATGTTAACCTAAGCAAAAACAGCAAATATAAATACCTAAGTCCTATACCAGACATTTACCATTTTGTATTTATCTAGCACCCAAATGTATCCACATATATCCACCTTCCTAATAGCATCTCCCCTTGGGGATAATTCAAGTGGTGTGTAGTCTTATGGGGCACCGAGTGCCATCTCTCACTACCATTTCCCATTTCCAAAGAGGGAGCCTATTTCTTCCTTTATTCCTTCCTTCACTAACTACCTGGTACACCCTGTACCAGGCAATCAAACATCACTCTTAGGGCTGTAAATCCCAGTGAGTGAGCAATGAAAAGGAAGAGAGCACAGAGGCCAAATTCATTGGGACAAATTCAGGGCCCAAGAATCAGGGAGCTCCTGAGTTGAAACTTTGGTTAACTAAGACACTGATGCCAGAGATGCCCTAGCTCTTGTCACTTTCTTATAGTCCTACAGCCCCAAACCTGCCAGTGAATTCTCCTTTGACTTAAGATATTTAGGGTTGATCTTTGTTGCAGGCAACCAAGAACTCAGACCATGGCTGCTATATACAGCTATCAAAATTTTACTTTGTACAAGCAAACCCAGCAAAAGAAAGTGTGGCTAAAATCCAGCCTGTGTTCCACTTGCTGAGTTTGTGGGGCTATATTCTGCTAAAGGAAAGGGTGGCATTTTCCAATTTCCTTAGAGGCATTTATAGGTGGGCAGGGGCCCTTCCCCTGACTGATATATCCCCTTTTTTCAGTTGTAAAACAGAGACCTAGAGATTAAGTCATTGACATATAAACTATGATTACAGTGATGCAATAATACTACAATGGACTATTCTGCTGCCTCTCTACCTGTAGGTTGAACCACCTATTTATTCCTGCAAGGTAAATGTGAAAGGACAAGAATGTTCTTGTACAATTCATCTTTCTATAACTGAGCTTACCACAGTCCCAGGTACTTATAATTTGTATTCAAGTATTAATATGGTTGGAATTTTAATTAAAAATATATTTACAAATATTTAACATTCTGTGTTATACTAGTTTTTGAATTAACCCTTCATATTCATCACCACTGGCAGAAAAACAACTCAAAGAACTCAAGAACTTCCCAAGTATTTTAATTTCCTATAAACTAGATTTTTCCAATTTTATAGAGAAAAAGAAAAGAGAAAATTCTGTAGAAAGAGAAAATTCTCCAATTATGCTGTCCAAACTCTTACCCTAATCTCTTCAATTCCCATGATAGTTTTTTACATTTCTCACATGTCTTTTAGATCACAGATTTATCTGGAGACTCTCAAGTATTTATACCATACCTGGTATGCAAATGACATTTATTGTTAACAAGGAAATTAGAGCACCACCAGTTCTTCCATTAAGAATCTAACAGTTATGCTACTTTTCCTTTTACCATTTTATTAAATCCTCCATTCTTCTTTTCAATTTACTTTAAGATGATCAAAATCTTTTGTTTCTACTTCTCCTTCCCATAAAAGGAAATTAGATTTGTTTTCAGGCTTTAATCCTGGTAAGATAAAGTGAACCAACTTTGTTTTCATTACTGTCCAGTCATTCCACTAATCACGAAAAGAATCACTAAAAGCAATCAGCGAGCAAGGTCAACAACACTCCACAGAGGATTGGTGCAATAGTACTTAGCAAGACTGGGGGGAAAAACTGGCTGTGCTTCACAGTCCTAAGAGGCCTAGTATGGCTTCTTATGAAGTTGCCTCTAAGCAGGAATGGGGATGATTGAGGGAAGGGAATTATCTTTATTATGCAGGTCTTCTGGTACTAAGTCAGTTCATGCAACAAAGAGCTAAAAGTTTCATTTGGAGGTTAGGGTTACCATCTCTCAGTACAGTGACTCAGATATTGGACTTTGAGACAAAGAGCCTAAGCTTTCACAGGTCCCGTTCTTCTCTAGCAGTTTGTGTTGTCATATGCAATAAGGAATTGCAGTATCTTTCACAAACATGGACACCAGTTGGGGTTAACAGGTTCTAAGTTAAAGAAACCAACTTTACCTAACTTGAAAGGGACTTTAATGGAAGTGAGAGTTAAGAGAATCAAAGACGATGTTGAATTCCCAAGTTTGAAAAAGAATCCAAGATGCCCTGTTAGGGAGAAGAGTCTCAGAAGCAGGAATGAATTCTGACAGTTTTCCCCATCTTTTGATCTGAGATAGAAATTATGAGAAAAGAGTCTAATTGGCCTAGAATTGGCCATAGACTTTTCATCCTTTTGGCTTGGGCTGAACAGGGGACCTCAATTCTTGGTTTCATGAAGACTGGAGGGGGATGGTGGAGAGGTGGTGAAGTTAATTACCCATAAAGAATTGTGGGTATTGTTATCAACATAAGGGGCATAGTATTGTAGGTGGCCAAGTTGAAAACAATGTCCACTATGGCGTTAAAACAGAAATTTTTTTGACCCAAAGAGCACAACTTAGTTTCAGTGAATACACAGTGCCTGATGCATGGTAGCTACTCAATTTTTAAAAAACATTTTATTTATGTATTTGACAGAGAGAAAGACAGCGAGAGAGAGGGAATACAAGCAGAGGGAGTGGGAAGGGGAGAAGCAGGCTTCCCGTAGAGCAGGGAGCCCAATACAGGGCACCATCCCAGGACCCTGGATCGAGAACTGAGCCAAAGGGAGACATTTAATGACTGAGCCACCCTGGCATCCCTCAATAAATATTTTTTTGAATGAATTTCTTCTTCAGTGCTATTTGTTCTCATCCTTCCTTTATGCCATTTATATTTCCTTTTATTAAGTATCCCTTATTCTAGATTGATGAAGTAGAACCCCCAAAAAAGAAAGTTCAATGCAGTGAGGAGAGTACTGGAGTTTTTCTTGCTTCTCCCTATGTGACCTTGGGGACAGGTCATAATGGCTTTGGGTTTATTTCTTTAACTGCAAAATGAAGTGGTAGAGGTAGATGCTCTTTAAGAATCTGTCCAATTCTGTAAATCTAACATCATGGTCAGAAATATAAAGATGACAAAGACTCAGCAAATTTAGAAAAAAAAATGTTTATAATTTTCACAGTATGTAGTGGTTTTACCCTGAATCTGGACAGAAAGCAAAACCTAACTTACTTGGTAGTACTTAGGAGAAATTGCCAATATCATAGAAAATCTAGATCACTGTTATCAAACTTTAAAAAATGGCCATGAAACCGATTTTTCAAATGAAATCCTACATTGAATCGCAATGTCTAACACAAGGTCAAAAAGGTCCAAATGAAACAAAGAGGGATCTGTGGACCCCTATCCTCACGCCTTAATCCACAAGCTCCTAGGAATACTATTAGAAATCACTCATCAAATTTGACTGAATATCCTAGACTTTTCTGTGCATTGTGACCGTTCTAAAATGAGATTACCAATTTCATTCATGCAAGAAAAATTAAGGAAAAGTATATATGCTCTGTTTCAATGATATTAAAAGAGATAATTGTTAGTCTATCAGCAATTTTAATTTGAAAACAAAATAAAACCTAACAGCAGTTAATCTCCTATGCTACTGTCAACTAGTAATACACAGATTGAGACTATTGTATCAGTGAAAACTTAAGCTTCCAAAATGTTTTAATAATTTAACAAGCTAAATTGTAAGAAGAAACTTCTCCAATATATAAATCACAAGTATTTTAAAACTTTGCTTACAATTTTTGTACACTTACAGCATGACTTCTTTATCCCACTAAATGTTTTTCCTACAGTCCTGCTTCAGAGGAAAGATGCATATCTCCAAAGCCAAAGTAATTTAGCATATCTGTATCTATGTATCTGTATCTACCTATATATCTGTATATATCTCTATCTATAAGTAGAGAACATCCTGTTCTTATCACCAAAGGGGAAATTACTGAAAAATATTAAATGACATAAACACAAACTGTCATCTTTGTGACTAGATAGTGACCTTAGCCCTAGCAAAGAACAATTGCTCTTCTCATAAAATCTATCCATTCCTCGACTTGGAAATATGATAATCAAAATCAGTAAGATATACCCTATCAACTTAGACCACAGGTTTCTACACACACAATGCAATGAGTATTTGAGTATGAGATCTGCAAAGTTCAAACATCCTTATTATCTTTTTTTTTTTTTTTTAGGATTTTATTTATATGACAGACAGAGATCACAAGTAGGCAGAGAGGCAGGCAGAGAGGGGTAAGCAGGCTCCCTGCTGAGCAGAGAGCACAATTCGGGGCTCAATCCCTGGACTCAGACCATGACCTGAGCTGAAGGCAGAGGCTTTAACCCACTGAGCCACCCAGGTGCCCATCCTTATTATCTTTATTAACACTAATGTACAGAAGAGAACATTACCTTAGGTAAAGGATTACTCTTGAAAACATAAGATTCATGTAATTAATGTATTGAATAATTAGTGAAAAATGATGTCATATTTTGGGCAAAGTAAAAAGTTATGAAGATTTTTCTGTAAGATATTCACTGCAGGAAGTAACAAAAAAACATATTTCAGTCATTGGTGATCCTACTGACCTCTTCTGGCAAGATACAAGTTTTGAATTGTCTAGGTACAACCAATGAGATGACATGAGCCAATTACAAGGATTTGTGTCTTACAAGCAAGAATGAAGGCAAAAGTCATCTCTCTGTTTAAAAAAAAAAAAAAAAAGTCTCTCCTCTATCTCCTCATTTATACTGACTCTGCTGGACCCTTCTGAGCTCAGGAATGACTTATGAGGATGAGGGGGGGCAAGCTTTCCAGGTACCAACTGGTGGAAAGGCCCCTGGTGCATTCAAGCAATTGAGTATAATGACTTTCTGCTTAGTGATTTAACTTTCATTTACTTTTCAAAAGTGACCAAAATATGACACTAACTGAAAATCAAGTGATGTAAGCTGAGATAGGCAGAGGCTAATTATATTCAGCTTTGAGTTCAGTTTTATGATGCCTTAAGAAGTCCTTGATGGCATTTAAAGAAAGGGATGACATGGTCTAAATTTCAACAAGATCCCTATTTTTAACAGGAAAAGACAGTAGGGCAGAGAAAGTAAAAGCAGGGAGACTAGTCAGGTGATCATTATAGAAAAGCCTAGTGAATGATGGTTTAGATTAAGGTACTAGAAAGTGGGAGTAGATAGATTCTGAAATTATCAGTTATTTCTAGATACCAGTAACCAAATATCCAACCGAAGATGCCTTATATTTGCTTATTTTGCAGGAAGCTTAGTGCCAGAGCAGCCTCAAGGATATTATCGAAGAATCACATTCTTCCAGACTAATTACCTTTGGCCTCAAAGTGGAATAGTTCTTAGGTAACTGCCACTAGCAATTAAGACTACATGCTCCTTATTCACACCTATAGAGAGGCTTGCTATTTCAAAAGCCAAGATCCCTCTTTGTCAGATGCCCCTAGCCAATTGTTTATTGGCCCATATCTATTTAAACTTGCCCATCCATCATCCACTCATCTGTATGAGATGGAGTTATGACTGACTAAAGCAGAGCCCATCATGAACTGGGAATGGAGTTGACTTGCCTTGAGTTAGATGGCATATATGAAAAGGTAGTATGTGGGGGAAAAAATGATTTGTTTGAAGAGTAAGGGGAAATGGATGCTGGGTAGGCAAGCAGTGCTATCAACCTGATATACTTTGAAGGTGGAGTTGACAGGGCTTGCCACTAGATTAAATACCAAGAGAAGATTTCAAGAACAGTTCTTAATAGTGTTGGCTTCAGCAATTGGGAAGATGGGGTATTTACTGAGATGGTAAAGACTGGATGAAAGATAAGGTTAGAGAAGAATAATCAAATCTTCCATTTCTACCATTTCTTCTACCATTTCTACCCAGTTAACTTTGAGATACCCTTTAGATCAAGTGATCAAGTTGTTAGTGGTTAAGAAAATTTAGGACTTCAAGGAGAGGCAAAGACTGAAAATAGAGAATGAAATCATACATATGCAGTTTTGTTTTTCTTTTTTAAGCAACTGAGACTGGACAAAATTACTGAAGAGAATATAGTATGGATAATAGAGCAAGAAGTAGATACAGGATAGAATCTAGACCTATGCCAAGATTTAAAGTTGGAATACAACTAGAGCCATTAAGGCAGCTAGAAAACTCAAGTCTAACTCCCACCATCTTCTGTGTGAGTAGACAGAGTGGCGAAAATTATTAGCTCTCTGCTAAAAGAATGGAAGATGTTCCCTCTCTCAACTTAGCTGTGGAGCAGAAATGATATGGCTATCTTTAAAAAGTACAGAATAGATCATGATATGCCATAGCATGGCATTTTTAACATACCATACAATTTTTCAAGAGTGTTGGCTCATTATTATAATTCTTTAAATTAAACATTTAGTAGAAATAGGAAGAAGAGACATGGCATCCAGTGGTGGCAATTCTGATCCAAGGCCTGATGAAAAATACTGACCATTATTATATCTACAATTTGAATTCAAAACTATTTCAAGTGGAATTAAGTGATTATGGAAAACGACAAAGAAAAAAAAAAAAAAAAAAAACCCTGGGTGCTAGGCTTTATCTGACACCTACAAGCTATACAACCATGGCCCCTTTCACTGCCTTATTTTCCAAGGTGATTTTCTATTTGATGAAATGTTTACAATAGACAGGCCCTTCCTACCTGCCTTGGCAGGGGTGTTGTGAAGATCAAAATTAAAGAAATCTATTAACTATAAAGTCCCACAAAAATAATTTTCTTCAGCTGCTTGTCTTTCTACCATTGACGGCTTCATCATCCTGATACTAAATACCAATTTTCAGGTACTCAATCCTTAACAGAAAAGAATACCCAAGCTAAATTTTGAAATTTCATTAAGAACAAAACACCAGATGGAACTTTGATAGGAATTGCATTAAATGTGTAGATTGCTTTAGGTAGCATAGACATTTTCACAATATTTATTCTTCCAATCCAGGAGCATGGAACATTTTTCCATTTCTTTGTGTCTTCCTCAATTTCTTTCATGAGTACTTTATAGTTTTCTGAGTATAGATTCTGTGTCTCTTTGGTTAGGTTTATTCCTAGGTATCTTATGGTTTTGGGTGCAATTGTAAATGGGATTGACTCCTTAATTTCTCTTTCTTCTGTCTTGCTGTTGGTGTAGAGAAATGCAACTGATTTCTGTGCATTGATTTTATATCCTGACACTTTACTGAATTCCTGTATAAGTTCTAGCAGTTTTGGAGTGGAGTTTTTTGGGTTTTCCACATATAGTATCATATCATCTGCGAAGAGTGATAATTTGACTTCTTCTTTGCCGATTTGGATGCCTTTAATTTCCTTTTGTTGTCTGATTGCTGAGGCTAGGACTCCTAGTACTATGTTGAATAGCAGTGGTGATAATGGACATCCCTGCCATGTTCCTGACCTTAGCGGAAAAGCTTTCAGTTTTTCTCCATTGAGAATGATATTTGCGGTGGGTTTTTCATAGATGGCTTTGATGATATTGAGGTATGTGCCCTTTATCCCTACACTTTAAAGAGTTTTGATCAGGAAGGGATGCTGTACTTTGTCAAATGCTTTTTCAGCATCTATTGAGAGTATCATATGGTTCTTGTTCTTTCTTTTATTGATGTGTTGTATCACATTGACTGATTTGCGGATGTTGAACCAACCTTGCAGCCCTGGAATAAATCCCACTTGGTCGTGGTGAATAATCTTTTTAATGTACTGTTGAATCCTATTGGCTAGTATTTTGTTGAGTATTTTCGCATCTGTGTTCATCAAGGATATTGGTCTATAGCTCTCTTTTTTGGTGGGATCCTTGTCTGGTTTTGGATCAAGGTGATGCTGGCCTCAGAAAATGAGTTTGGAAGTTTTCCTTCCATTTCTATTTTTTGGAACAGTTTCAGGAGAATAGGAATTAGTTCTTCTTTAAATGTTTGGTAGAATTCCATCTTTTTCAAAGAAATGAAACAAATAATTCTAAAATTTATATGGAACCAGAAAAGACCTCGAATAGCCAAAGGGATATTGAAAAAGAAAGCCAATGTTGGTGGCATCACAATTCCGGACTTCAAGCTCTATTACAAAGCTGTCATCATCAAGACAGCATGGTACTGGCACAAAAACAGACACATAGATCAATGGAACAGAATAAAGAGCCCAGAAATAGACCCTCAACTCTATGGTCAACTAATCTTCGACAAAGCAGGAACGAATGCCCAATGGAAAAAAGACAGCCTCTTCAATAAATGGTGTTGGGAAAATTGGACAGCCACATGCAGAAAAATGAAATTGGACCATTTCCTTACACCACACACACAAAATAGACTCAAAATGGATGAAGGACCTCAATGTGCGAAAGGAATCCATCAAAATCCTTGAGGAGAACACAGGCAGCAACCTCTTCGACCTCAGCCGCAGCAACATCTTCCTAGGAACATAACCAAAGGCAAGGGAAGCAAGGGAAAAAATGAACTATTGGGATTTCATCAAGATCAAAAGCTTCTGCACAGCAAAGGAAACAGTTAACAAAAGCAAAAGACAACTGACAGAATGGGAGAAGATACTTGCAAACGACATATCAGATAAACGACTAGTGTCCAGAATCTATAAAGAACTTAGCAAACTCAACACCCAAAGAACAAATAATCCAATCAAGAAATGGGCAGAGGACATGAACAGACATTTCTGCAAAGAAGACATCCAGATGGCCAACAGACACATGAAAAAGTGCTCCATATCACTCGGCATCAGGGAAATACAAATCAAAACCACAATGAGATTATCACCTCACACCAGTCAGAATGGCTAAAATCAACAAGTCAGGAAATGACAGATGCTGGCGAGGAAGCGGAGAAAGGGGAACCCTCCTACACTGTTGGTGGGAATGCAAGCTGGTGCAGCCACTCTGGAAAACAGCATGGAGGTTCCTCAAAATGTTGAAAATAGAACTGCCCTATAACCCAGCAATTGCACTATTGGGTATTTACCCTAAAGATACAAACATAGTGATCCAAAGGGGCACGTGCACCCGAATGTTTATAGCAGCAATGTCCACAATAGCCAAACTATGGAAAGAACCTAGATGTCCATCAACAGATGAATGGATCAAGAAGATGTGGTATATATACACAATGGAATACTATGCAGCCATCAAAAGAAATGAAATCTTGCCATTTGCAATAGACAACATGGATGGAACTAGAGCGTATCATGCTTAGCGAAATAAGTCAAGCAGAGAAAGACAACTATCATATGATCTCCCTGATATGAGGAAGTGGTGATGCAACATGGGGGCTTAAGTGGGTAGGAGAAGAATAAATGAAACAAGATGGGATTGGGAGGGAGACAAACCATAAGTGACTCTTAATCTCACAAAACAAACTGAGGGTTGCTGGGGGGAGGGGGTTTGGGAGAAGGGGGTGGGATTATGGACATTGGGGAGGGTATGTGCTTTGGTGAGTGCTGTGAAGTGTGTAAACCTGGTGATTCACAGACCTGTACCCCTGGGGATAAAAATATATGTTTATAAAAAATAAAAAAATAAAATAACAATCAAAAAAAAAAAAACACCAGATTCTAATGAAAGCCCATTAAAGCCTCTGCCCAATTCCTATAAGGTTTCAAAATTGTACCTTGCACCAATTTAAAGTCACATGAGGTGGCAACCCTCCCGGGTAATATCTGACACTGTCAAAGTGACTACTGATATGGCATGTAAAGATAACCACCCACCAGAGTACTGAGAACATATAAATCAAAATATTTCTTCACTTGCCACAGCAGTAGCATGGCTGCCTGTGCTGCACTACAGGATTACAAAAATGTAAGATGTTTTTACACTTTCCAAAGTTCGTTCTTATTCCTTAGTCTACCTAAATCACCCAGCAGTTCTCCAGGTAGGCAAGACAGATATAAGCTTGTCTTAGGAGAAAAACATGTTCAAGGTCATTTTGAGGCATAACTTAAAGTGTATTTCAGGCACCCAATTTTATTTTGGTGTTAATACATCATGTTACATAAATTTTACATTTTAAATTACTCAACAGTTCTCCTAATTCTCCTTCTAAATAAGTAACACATTCAAGTTTGAAAATATTCCTCATAAAACCTGTTCATTCTAAGACTTAACGAGGAAGAATCCTTTTACCAACTAAATTATATCTCCCACTCACAAAAGTAAATGTGGCAATGATAATCACTTTGTAGAATCTTATACTAAATGAATCTATTATGTAGTACCTGAGAATATGCCTGTTAACAAAGTCTCTTGATCCTACTTCACCAATTTTGACAGAGGACACTGACTATGATCAAACCACTTGGTTTTCAGTACTAATAATACTCTATCACCTATTAATACTATTACTAATGGCTCAGGAACTAATTACATCAATTGAAAACGATCAATATTTTTAAAACACAGGTTTTAAAGGGTCATCTTAGAGATGTCAGCATGTTTCCTAAGCTTTCAAAATACAGATGAGATTAAGGTTAAATGTAACTTAAAAGAAGTAACCTTATGAATAAGATCAACATTAAATTGATGTGGTTAAAAAAAAGTGTTGAATTGGGGATCAGATGAATTTACTGTCTCTATATAATAAAGTCCTAGAAAATCATAAATAGTGTGAGAAAATTAATGACGGGAAGCAAAAGATCAAGACTTCTGAACCAAACCAAGATTAGATCAAAACATTTATTTTTTTGTGTGTTACAAAAACAAAAATAAATCCCAGCAGGTAATGAAATAAACTTTTTTTTTTTTTTTTTTTTTTTAAAGTGTCCCATCCTGGGTTCTCTGACTTAGAATTTAGTACAGTTCAAGTTTAGGTTGCTTCAACACTTCTTCTGGATGCTATGAGGTCTCCATCTTATAACCATGTTTCTCTAGTTCAGCTCTATAATAAAACACAAAAGAAGAACAACATCACTGGACATTCTTTATGATAAATTAAAGAAACAATGTTTTTAGAAATAAAATTAATTAAACAATGAGCTAAGCCTAGGCACAAATATAAAACACTACCAATTAGCTTCTACTTTACACCCTTAAAAGAAATCTGTGCAAGAAGGAAGCTGAATGTGAATAAACATTAATGCTAATAAAATTCTGCTTTCCCATAAGTAAACCTAATTTTATATTCCTTAATTTTCTAATAAATCGATTTAAGGAAAAGATGAGATAGATTAACTACTATCTTCCAAACATCTTTGAAATACCATACAAATGTCCTGTTCCTAATATTTAAAGAAATTTTAAGAATTATCAACCATAAGGCTAAGAACACAAGACATCTGGTATCAAATTTTTAGGAATTTTATAATCCTAGTAGGTATTACTGCTATTTACACATAAAGAATAAACAGACTGCTTTCCATATTGACATATATCTACTGCTCTAACCCAGACAAAACTTATTAAATTTAAAAGTACATGGGACTTATTCTGCATTAACTTTATGTAGACAAAACATATATAATAAGTTATAAAAGACTAAACAAGATTTTACTTAAAAAAATTTTAAAAGTGTATTAAAGACCTCAAAAATTTACAAATATATACAAATATATATTGTAAATATGCAACATAAATTTAATTTATATTTTATATAAATATAGATATTTTATAATTTAAGTAATTTATTCAACCTGAACTTTCAGTCGTCCTTATATACTGCAACTTTTCACCTGCTTTGCATAAAACAGATGCACAAAAAAGTTTAGCTCTATAGTCAATTTCAGCTAAACTACTACTCCAAGTATGATCGGTAACTTCTCTGACACAATCCAATTTTATAGAAGTTTATAACAAAATTATTTCAGGGCCAAAGTATGATAAAACACTGTATAAATGGGGCGCCTGGGTGGCTCAGTGGGTTAAGCCGCTGCCTTCGGCTCAGGTCATGATCTCAGGTCCTGGGATCGAGTCCCACATCGGGCTCTCTGGTAGGCAGGGAGCCTGCTTCCTCCTCTCTCTCTGCCTGCCTCTCTGCCTACTTGTGATCTCTCTCTGTCAAATAAATAAATAAAATCTTAAACAAAACAAAACAAAACAAAACACTGTATAAATGTAAAGTATGATTAATGTGCCCCATGCCATTATATCTAGTAAGATAAATTGACATTTGTTCTCAAGTATAATTTAGCTTGGACACTATCATACTCTCCAATGTAAACACAACACAAAAAAAACACATGTAGGAATGATGTATATTTACTATTCATTTACCCAAATGTCACTAAAATATTTACAGTTACTTATAATACAAACATGGATCTAAAGTCCATGAATAATATTAAATCCAGAGATTATTCAGAAAAAACATTTTTATCTTCTGCTCAGGTGTAGAGAATAGTATGGGCCAGTGGTAAATCACCCCTCTAGAAGTCAAAGGATCAGCCCAGGTTTCTGCTCCTTCCTTTGCTAAATTTAACCAAAATGCTCCCTTTGCCCCCCCACCCCATCCCCTTCCAGGAGATTAAAAGATTTTATCTGTTCTTCATGTTTTCTACTTAAAAAGGAAATAATTTTTAAAGTTTCTTAACAGTCTTCTGCCGTCTTTAACAGAATCAATGTGGATTATTCAAATTCTCTTATTCTACAACAACAAAAATCCTGGAAAGTCAGCCTACAATTTAGTTAACAGGTACACCAAATCTGTCCAGGTTTGCATCTGCCTTCCTGAAAGGAGGTAGTGACTAATTACATTTGTAAATTATTAACACATACAAAGGAGAATATGATATGCTTCTCTATTTTTAAAGATGAAAAGGTTTTTTGCTAGAATTTAAGACATATAAAAAATCAAAAGGAAAAACAAATCAAGGTACTAAGTACAAAGCACAAAATTATACAATCTAATCTATACAATCTAACAGAGATGAGAAAGAAATCCAGCACAACTGGAACAGGATCACAAGACACATATAGTGACTACACACTATTTGAAACAAAAACAGCACCTTTCCTTTATCAACAAAAACAGAAAGACAAATAGCCACTGGTAGGTTTGAGAACTCTCTTATTATCCAAGAAACTATACTGTTATAGGACAGTGGCTATATTTGACATGGAAATCAGAACAATATTGGCTTCTTGGATTTTTTTTATGTAACATGTGATGCAAGGTCAGGAAAACTAATCCCACCCATTTCTACTGAATGTGTCTCTAAATAACTCCAAGAAGAACTAAGAGTCATTGTTTTTGCTGCTTCTGATTATTTGTTTCTCTATGACTTTTAGTTATTTGGAGATACAGGTGACCTTTTTCTTTCTCCTTCTACTTGTTATAGGTATTTACAGTGAAAGAGAAAAACATGGAAAGCAGAAGGCTAAGACATGTAGCTAATAAAAGGCAGATTCAGAGTTGGAACCCAGGGAATCACAGTGACTCTAGAAAATGTATTGCCTCTCCAAAGCTAGGGATTAGAACCTATTTACAATATCAGAACACAGTAAAATATGTTCTTTATTATGGCTTAAAATATCACATTAAGGACCTCCAGATATTTTACAAAGACTAAGAAGAACATCTTTGCAGAGCTAGTTAATCAGGACAACTTTTTTAAAGCAAAGATAAAAATATTATCTGACACTGCAATGTCCAATACCGGAATCACATATGGCTATTTATTAAAATTAAGTAAGATGAAAAATTCAGTTCATCAGCTGCACTAGCTACATTTCAATGTGCTCAAGAGCCACATGTGACTGGTGGCTTCTGTACTGGATAGGGCAGCTTACAAAACATTTCTATCAATATAAGAAGTTCTATTTTATAGTGCTGATGAGATGTATCAACCCACATGTGGAAAAAAAACCTCATGATTCAAACAGGAAAATAAAAAGAAAAATCTTATTCACTAATAAAGGTATCAAAACTTATACTCTTATAGAAATCCACAAACATAAAGGCAGAACAAAAGAGAACATAAGAATTGTGTAAGTGTATTATAAAAACAACAGGACACAAATAATATATGAATAATGCTCTACTTCCAAGCTAGAAAAAAGGTAAGATGCAGTAGTGGCAAGAAATCCAATTATCAATGTATTTACTACTAAAAGTCTCCTGGTAAGATCATTGTACATAATAACGCCTTTTCAAAAAATTATTTATTTATTTATTTATTTTGAGAGCGCGCACACATGAGCAGGGGGAGTCCCAGGCAGAGGGAGAGTGGAGAACCTGAATGTGGGGCTCAATCCCAGGACCCTGGGATCATAACCTGAGCCAAAGGCTGACACAACCGACTGAGCCACCCAGGTGACCCAGTATTTAATAATGTCTTAGTTTAATTTTTTATGAGAAAAGTGCTATTTTCTGACTTTGAAAGATAAAAAAGGAAAACATTTTGAAGAAATTTAATTTATGAATAGCAAAGGAAGAAAACTCATTCAGCTCCAACCTGAAAAGTTTTAAGATAACAGAAAAGAAAACAAATGATAATGATAAGAACTCCGAATGGGGATCAACAGAGCCGGAAGGCCTGAAAATATTCTAAGAGTATAATGTGATTCTAGTGAGGGAAGAAAGAGAGGGATGCCTACTAAAAGAAATAATGAAAAAAGAAGAAAAGAAAAAAAGAAAAAAAAAGAAAAGAAAAGGTAGCAGGGTGTTCTCTGATGTTGCTCAGTTTTAAAATATGAACCAAAAATTAATGCAAAAAGTGGCAAGAACTTATGCACACAGAATTTAACCCCAGAATGGATTGAGAGCTATAGAAAGAACAAAAAAGGTGAGAGCCATATATGAATAAAAAGAAATGAGAACAGATCCAATGCTTGGAAGAGATGTAATATTAACAGACTCAGAGAAAAAGCAGAATTATTGTTCAACAGTGTTGTTCCTATCTTGTTCATAAAACTGCAATAGGAAAAACATAATTAATACAAAATTGAAAACTAAGACAGTTTAGATAACTCTAAACTGAATTAAAGCAGCTTAAAATCTCTAGGCTCTGAATAATTACATCTCAGCATACTGAAAGAATGAAAAGACACAGTCAAAAAAGAGTCAGCCATTTTGAGAAATCATGGAGAATTGTAAAAGTACCAGAATAAAAGGGAAAGGTAAATTGTGCTATTTCCAAAAAGGGGAAAAAGGTGATAGATAAAATTGCTATTAGTCTCCAGCAAAATCCTAAAATATCTTTAGAATGTAGGGTTTTTGAGCCCGTGAAAAATGCAGTGTAGAACAAAAGGTACTGCATCATTAAATTTTTTATAAAACATCTCTCTTTTTGAATAAATGTACTAGACTAGAAAATTAGAAGTCTGCAGTAGAACTGCTAGATCTTGATTTGAGCAAAGCATGACAGTTTACTTAGATAACTCTGTGGCCAAGATAGCTACTATGGATTGAATCAAAATAAAATTGGGGAGGTAAGAATTATCTCTACAACAAATGGTACTGGTATAACAAAAGAATGAAGTTGGACTCATTTCAAACCATGTACAAAAATTAATTTAATTTTTTTTTTTAAGATTTTGTTTATTTATTTGACAGATTACATGTAGGCAGAGAGGCAGGCAGAGAGAGAGAAGGAAGCAGGCTCCCTGCTGAGCAGAGAGCCTGATGCGGGGCTCGATCCCAGGACCCTGAGATCATGACCTGAGCCGAAGGCACAGGCTTAACCCACTGAGCCACCCAGGCGCCCCCCAAAATTAATTTTAAACCGATCTTAGACCTAATGTAAGAACTAAAATTCTAAAACTGTTAGAAGAAAATATGTGGATAAATTTTCCTTGAATTTGGCAATAAATTCTTAAAAAGTAGATAAACTGGACTTCATCTGAATTAAAAACTTATGTACAGAGAACACTATGAGGAAAATGAAAAGAGAAATGAGCAGAATGAGAGAAAATAACTGTAAGTAATAGGTCTGATAAGGGCTTAGTACTCAGAATATATAAAGAACTCTGACAACTCAACAACAAAAAGAGTATCAACCCAACTTAAAAATGGGCAGAGGACTTAACTAGATTATTTTTCAAAAGAAGATATACAAATTGACAACAAATACACGAAAAAAGGCTCTTCATTAGTCATTTGGGAAATGCAAATCAAAACCACAGTGAGATACCAATCCACACCACTAGGATGGTTAAAATAAAAAAATAAAGTTTTGATGAGAATGTGGACAATTTAGGACCTTCATACACTATTGGTAGTAATGTAAAATTGTGCAGCTGCTGTGGAAAACAATCTGGCAGTTCCTCAAAAAGTTAAAGAGAATTATGATACGACCCAGAAATTCCACTCCTAGGATTATATCCCCCAAAGCTGGAAATAGATATTCAAACAAAAACTTGTTCATGAATACTCATAGTAACACAGTTCACAGTAGTCAAAAGCTGGAAACAAACCAAACGTCCATCAACTGATGAATGGATAAACAAACTGTGGCATATCATACAATGAAATATTATTCAGCCATTAAAAGAAACAAAGTACTAATACATGCTGTGGCATGAATGAAAGGTGAGAACATTATGCTAACTGTAAGAAACTAGACACACAAGATCACTTATTGTATGATTCTGTTTTTATGACTTATCTAAAACAGGCAAATCTATAGACAGGAAATTAGTAGTTGCCAGGGGCCAGGAAAAGAAGAATGCAGAGTGACTGCTTAACAGGTATGGTGTTTCCTTTTGGAGTGATAGAAATGCTTTGGAATTACATAGAGATGATAGCTGCAGAACAGTGTGAATATACAAAATGCCACTGAATTATACACTAAATGATTAGTTTTATGATATATGAATTTTACTTCAATCAATCATATTAGGTAAATTTGCACATGAATATGAAAAAGTACACTCCCATCACCCCAATCTCCTTTCCAGTTTGAGAATCACCAATCTTTTGGTCCTGGCATTCTGGTTCTAATTTCTGCGGAGTTATTCAACATTGGTAGAAAATTAATGTTGACAGAATTAAACCCACAAAAATAAAAAACAGCAAATATGCTTCTATTTAACTACCTTTGTAAGGAAACTAGAAAGAATAAAAGTCCTATGCAATTACACAAAGTATTCATGTTCAGAAACACAGATGAAGGTAGTAGATTTTCCTTTTCGTAATTCAAAAATGTATTTCAAAGATTAATGATCTTTTAAAGAGGTCAATCATCATATGTAAATTACATATTCCATCTTTACAATTAATACTAAGCTATATAAAATCTGACTTAAAACTCACCGTAACTGATTGGAGAAGTCATCCTCTACATTGTCATCATCCCAATTATCCTCCCAGACATGTGCATCTTCATCTTCATCTAAACCAGCCCAGTCTAAAAACAGAAACAGATGCTGTCTAAATACTTCTCACATGTTATTTCCATAAATACAGAAACTTCAGAAAGTTTGCCACTTAAGACACAATTCAAAACATCTAATACCATATCTATAAGAAATGGTAACCCTCCTCCTTAAATCTCAATTTATGCTGTCGTGTTCTCTCAATTCTTGAATTTGCAGAAAATCTAAAGCAGAAGTTAATACAAAAAAAATTCTATTTGCCATGAAAATGTATTGTAATTTCAAGAGGATATTTACTTTCCTGATTTTTACCTTGGGCTAATTTTTATAAGGTCTATTTCACAAACTTCTAAAATACAGCACCAAGGATGTGAAAGTAAACTGAGGAGAAACTGCTAAACATAAAAAATGATAACTCATACATAAAAAATGGACCAAATTACAAGCATCACTAACATTTGCCTATCAACAATAGAAAATTTTTAAAGGGAGGACAAACATAGATATGTACAAAGAGGAATGCTACCGTTTTTAGTTTTCTCAATTTCCTTTTTTGCTTTCTTCCCTTTTGACGATGGGGAGAGGGGTTAAATTTTAGCTTTTGTTTACAATACTCAGAAAACCTATGAAACTAACATCTCCTTCCCTACTACCTCAGACATTCGCATTATCATTTCTTACCTATATAATGGCAATATTCTTCTATCAGGCTCTTCTTGTTTCTACTCTCTTGATCCTGATAAAAATCTAGCCTCCTGGGTTATAATGTCATTATATATTCTTCTTCTTTTTTTTTAAATGTCATCAAACCATCCCAGAAGAGAGTTTATGCATACTCTGTTGTCCTATTTAAGATGCATTGCCTGCTATAATCTTGACATAGCTTTATTACAAAAAATTGTATGATTTTGCATAATGTATTTGTTTTAAAACAAGTATTTTAATTATTTAAATTTAAATCCACTGGGATGATTCACTCATGTTAGTCATGCAGCTTCAAGTACCCTCTTATACACATTTCCCCCTTGTAAAAAATAACAGTGAAGAGCAATTCACAAAATTTTCCTTTTTATTCAGTTCTAACTTTACTTCACATTTTGAAATTGCTTAAAATTTTCTAGTCATCAAACATATGCTGCTCCTCATTTCTTTGACTTTCTGCCATCTTTTGAACCTATTAGTTGGCCTGACATCTACTTAATTAAAATACCTTAATTAGTTAAAATACCATTCCCCAATAAAAGGAACAATAGATCCCTGAAGAAATGGCTAATACCAGATCTGGAATAAGGAAGTTAACAGGTAAGTTTGGGATTCCTTTTTGTAAACATGTCAGAAGGTACTAAAACTGGGTTAAAGTTGTTTCTACTGGCCAAATCTGGAGCAACTTTAGAATCACAAAGAATGACATACTGAATTAAATGAAAAAACCCATGAGTCCATAGCAGTATTTTGGGGGATGGGTTATTGGGAAGGGGATGCTCTTTACAATTCCCAGGTACATAAATGGAGAAAGAATGACAGAATTAGAAAATCACCACTTTGTAACCCTCAGTACAATTCAGGCAAGGATCAGCAACGGATACTAAAACTATTGAGTGAAAAATAGCTGAAACTACACAAGATTATGTACTTACTAAATGAGGGGAAAATTGGAACGATCTGGAAATCACAACCTTAACCAATGATTACACTTAACATCACCAATAAATTTTGACAACTTGACATGTATCTTTTGATGTAATTCAGTGAGAAATAAATATCATCTATGTAGATTTCATTAAAAAATGCTGGCCTTTAATCTAATCATGAAGGAAATACCAGGCAAATCCAGAATGTGAAATTCTTTATAACTGGTACCTTCAAATAAGTTAATGTGACAAAAAACAAACAAACAAACAAAAAAGAACAAAAAAAAAAAAAAAGAAGGGGCTGTACTGGATGGGGGAAAAGGGATGAGACATTTTCTACAACAGTTGGTAAAATCTGGATATGGACTCTGTATCTGGATGACAATGAATTAATGTTAAGTTTCTTAAACATGACTGTAAAACTGTTTTAGAGGAACATGTCCCCCACTAAAACATGTATGCTAAAATATGTAAGAGTTGTGTCATTTTGTCAACAGTTTATTCGCAGGTGGTTCTCAAATATATTTGATATATATGATACAAGTAAAGTAAAGAGGGCAAAATACTAGCAACTGATAATCCTTAGGTATTTGTTGCCTTTTTTTAAACTGACACACAACTGACATATAACATTGCATTAGTTTCAGGTATAAATATAATGATTCAATAATTGTATATTTTGCAAAATGATAACCACAGTAAGTATAGTTACACCCATCACCATACATAGTTACAAAATTTTTTGTGATGAGTAATTTTGAGAGATTTACTCTCTTAGCAACTTTTGAATATGCAATACAGTATTATTAAACTATAGTCACCATGCTATATACAGTAAATTTCCACGACTTATTTATTTTGTAACTGGAAGTTTGTACCTTTTGACCCCTCATCCATTTTGCTCAGCCCCACCTTGTCTTTTTTAATACTTTTCTATAGGGTTGAAAGTTTCAAAATTAAATGGTGGGAAAAATAGTTTAAAAAAAAAAAATCACTTTGGGGGCACCTGGGTGGCTCAGTGGGTTAAGCCTCTGCCTTCAGCTCAGGTCGTGGTCCCAGGGTCCTTGGATCAAGCCCCACATCGGGCTCTGTGCACAGTGGGGAGCCTGCTTCCCCCTCTTTCTCTGCCTACTTGTGATCTCTCTCTGTGTCAAATAACAGAAAGAAAAAAAAAATGACTTTGGAAATCAACTCTGGAAGCCTTCCCTATGCCCATCTCCTCCTCCTTACCCTCGGGGATTAGGACCCCTCTTTTGTGTCTATCTCTATTACGGCAATTACATACTGTACAACCATAATGATCAGTTTATATGTCTATGTCCATTACTGGAGTCTGAGCTCCTTAACAATAACTTTGTGTTATTTACCTTTGTATTCTTTTTTTAAAAATTTTTTTTAAAATATTTTATTTATTTACTTGACAGAGATCACAAGTAGGCAAAGAGACAGGAAGAGAGAGAGAGGAAGAAGCAGGCTCCCCACTGAGCAGAGAGCCCGATGCAATGCGGGGCTCGATCCCAGGACCCTGAGATCATGACCTGAGCCGAAGGCAGAGGCTTAACCCACTGTCCGCCCAGACACCCCTACCTTTGTATTCTTAAACTACAAACAGTACCTAGCATCATGCACAACAAATGGCTATGAAAAATAAAACTAAACCAGACCTTGTATATTGTTGTATAACCCCCTTCCTACCCAAAACAGTTATACTCTCTCTTAAGTATGTCTTAGCCTAAGTTTCACTTTAGTAATTAATTATTAGAGACATGGCTAAGAACATTTCAACTTGAAAAGAAAAATAATAAAACGTATGATTTAGGTTTTTCTTGTACATATAAATTAAAATCTATTCAACAATTTTTGTTAGGTATATAACATAATGAGTAATATGGGTATATTACTCATTATGTTACATACCTAACAAAAATTTTTGAATGCAATACATGTCATCATCATGATTTAAGAATAGAAGAAAGTACGTCTATTTATCTGGTCCCCCAAGACAGGACCAGATAAAACTTAGGAGGCATCGTAACTACTCTTTCTCCTTCCACTATCACAATCACTCATTATGACCCTTCCATTTCAACTCCCAATTATCTCCAGAATAAGTCTCCCCTTCCCTATTCTTACTGCCACTTATTAATTTAGGGTTATTCCCTTCATAAATAATACTGTAGTCTTCTTTCTGTCCCCTCCTCCCCAGTGGTACACAGTTTATACCATTCCACCACCAATGCCTAAAATGCAACTGCCATCTCTGTCCATTACTAATTCAAAACCTACAGGTTGGAACCACATTTTATTAAATCTGCAACTCTGATATGATTAGTTGAGTGCTGGGCACACCACAGACACTCAATAAAACACTGGGTAAATGGACTATATTTCTCAAGTGCCCTCTGTGTGGTCAATCTCAAGAAAACAGAGGCCAGTGTGATCTCAGTAAAGCCAAGAGCATCTATTTCAACACAGAAGAGATCAATAAGCTCCTGTATTATGAACTGGTAATGTAAAATTCTCAATTATACTTTGAGAATGTCTTTGAGAATAGTGATAACTTCATCCAATGCTCCCCAAGGAAAAATCATGGGGGAAACTTAAGACCCTAGTGCCTGAAAACATGAAAAAGTTTCCTTAGGCAATTTAATTCAGATTGTTAAGAAGCTCAGTTAAATGTATACCCAACGTTAGGGCACCTGGCTAGCTCAGTTGGTAGAACATGTGATTTTTTAAAGAAATTTTATTTATTTATTTGTGAGATAGAGCAAGAAAGATCATAAGCAGGGGGAGTGGCAGAAGGAGAAGCAGACTTCCTGCTGAGGAGGGAGCTCGATGACATCCCAGCACGCTAAGGTCATGACCTGAGCCAAAGCAGACACTTAACCCACTGAGCTACCCAGGCACCCCAGAGCATGCAATTCTTGATCTCTGAGTTCAAACTCCATCATGGGTGCAGAGCTTACTTAAAACACACACACACAGGGGCGCCTGGGTGGCTCAGTGGGTTAAAGTCTCTGCCTTCAGCTCAGGTCATGATCCCAGGGTCCTGGGATCGAGCCCCGCATCGGGATCTCTGCTCAGTGGGGAGCCTGCTTCCTCCTCTCTCTCTGCCTGCTTGTGATCTCTCTCTGCCAAATAGATAAATAAAATCTTAACCCCCCCACAAACACATACACACACACACACACACACAAACGATGTATACCCATCTTTAATTATTGGATATAGGGCAGTGAATGTATATTAATAAAAGTTCTCAATAATCAAAAGTATTTTTACACAAATAAATTTTCTTGTACCTCTTAGCTTATTATTCTCAAGCAGAGAATACTATAATTACCTAAATTCAAATCCTAACTATTCTCTGAGGTCCTTAACAACAATAATACTTAACAGCAGTATTAATTATATCTCAATTGACTGGGCTAGAAATAGCCTTACATTTCCTATAGTACCTTGCAACTCAAACTGAAAATTTTTATTCTGTTTGTGAAACTAACTATATTTTATCATGAGTAGATTAAGACGTTAAAAAAAATTGGGGAACCACATTAAAGGAGCCTGTGGAAGTGTGATTGGAAAGCTACTGCAACCCATTTTTATTTTTACTTTTTAAAAGATTTTATTCATCTATTTGAGAGAAAAAGAGTGCACACGAGCAAGGAAAGGGGCTGAAGGAGAAGCAGACTCCCGCTGAGCAGGGAGCCTGATGTAGGACTTAATCCTAGGACCCTGGAATCGTGACCTGAGCTCAAGGCAGATGCTTAACCAACTGAGCCACCAAGGCACCCAACCCATTTTCACACACACACACACACACGCACTCCCAAAGCTAAAATAAACTGAGAGAAAAAACATTTTGCACCTTTATAGACCAGAAAAGTGACTTAGTTAAGAGTTAATCATCAGGTATTGGGATAAAATAGTATTGTTAATTCCCATATTGCCATTGCAATCAATAATAAACTGTTCATTATATACGTCATAATATTATGAATAAACTTTTTATTCTTCTAAGAGGAAAATCTCAGAAAGTAAGGTATTCTAAGGGAAATATAAAGGGGCAGAAACTGCAATGTTAAGTACATGAGAGGAACATTAAGTAAAGGTGGTACTGGGTGTAGCTCAGATAAAATTTTAAATTAAAAAGGAGCCTCATTTTAAACAGTAGATATATCTCTCTACAATACTGAATGATTTTCATTTTAAAATTAAAACTAAATAAAGCACTTCAAATGATCTCAAATTTAACTTTCATAGAAATATGTATTCTTGTATGTTGAACTTGTATTGGGACAACTAAATTCATAATTCATTTTATGGCAAGTGAACACTGACTATATGCATTCATCCACATCCTCTCCAGTCTTACTATAACCTATAGTTCCATAACTACCTAATAGTATTAATGGACAGTCTAGGATTTTATGATTCTTGTGTTGTGCTAATTGCATACACTAAGGCTTTCCAGTATAAAAAATCCACATAAAACTAACTATATCATTACACTGCAATGTAGCAAGATATGGCTCTACACTTCAAGTTTTTTTTATAAAATGTCTAAGATGAAGTACTGTTTAAAATCAGAATTTTAGAGAAACTCTTGGAAATCACAGCACATCATACCTCCCTTCATTTGAAAACCACCGCCATTACCACTACAATAAAACAAAGAAGGTAAATATTGTTTACAAGAAAATATTTAACTTTTTCTATCAATATTTCAAAATCCTAGACTTTAAACATTGATATTTGTATTGAGCCAAGAAACAGGAATTGCTAAATTAAGTGTTTATTTTACTGATACTTTAAGCATTCTTCATAAAGATATCTAATGGGGTATAATATTCCACAAAATAATCTGAAAATATTAAGACTAAATAATATGTTCTTGAGTAAAGGTGGTGATATAACTAAGTAACAACTGAACTGTTTTAAAGTTCTAAGACACAAAGTCTCTTACCAGCCCACAATACTTCTAATTAACATAACCAAGTTATTTCTATTTATACTACTCCCTAATAAACAATAATGTGTCAAAAGATTTGTTAGAAATATAAAATAAAAGAATATTTATTTCACATTTCTCTGCTAATCTTGTAGGCCTACCCTTTCAAGAAGAGTAAAAACATAGTTTTCCCCCTGCCCCAGGAACTTTTAATCTTACTATGACTTGATTCAAAATGCTGATTTCAGTACTGTTATTATTTGATGTCATTCAAATGTCTTCAAGCTGGCTTTTAACTCAAGAATTTTTAACTAAAGAGACTAAAAAAACAAAAACAAAACAAAACAAAACACAAAATCAAATTGTTAATACCTATCCAACTTCCTCAGACAATCACCAATAAGAAACAACAGATTCAATAACTTGTTTTATAGAAGCTCCCAATTCTTAACTCTACATAGGATAGAAAAAGTCAAAATTCTTACCATGAAAGACACTAGTTTGAACAGTGTCTTAAAAACTTAGAGTGGTACAAGGTTGGGTTTAAAAAGTTGAATTCTGGGATGCATGGGTGGCTCAGTTAAGTGTCTCCCTTCAGCTCAGATCATGATCCGAAGGTCCTGGGATTGAGAGCCCCATATAACAACACTCCCTGCTCAGCAGGGACCCGGCTTCTCCCTTTCTCACTACTCTTGTGTTCCTCTCTCACTATCTCTGTCATAAATAAAATCTTAAAAAAAAAAAAAAAAAAAGAAGAGGTGAATTCTGATGATAATTTAGCATACAGATAAAGTATCTCTCCCTCCTTTAAAAACCATCTTGTGCTATTTTAATGGCAAGGAAAGGAAAAAGAAGGTAAAAATAAAGTTTAAAAAAAAAAAAAGGAAAGCAGCTCATGAGGGTTGGGCACGACAGTACAGTGAGCAAAATTTTTGGTAGAATACACACAAAAAAATTCATAATGATAGTTCTGTATTTCTTTAGTAGTATTATACAGTACTTTATAATTTTGATACTATTGAGTATACAGATATACAAATTTAGAAAAGCTGGTTAAATTCTTCACAAATCATCATATGAAATTCAATGTATTACTCTTTAACCTTAATGCCTTATCTTAGGAGTAAGACACACTGAACTCTGTATGAAGTGAACTATCCTTCCAATTATCACAGGTGAAGAATCCAATATATAATCTTTTGAATTACAACTTATTAAGCACTTTATATTTAACAAAAGCACCAATGAAGATATATGTGTTCATTCACACTGACAAATGGGAATCCATAATCTATTTTAGGTGGAAACTTTAAAGATTTTATTAACAAATGTACTGAATATATTATGTAAAAAGTTTAAGTTATAAGGTAAAATAATACCCAAGTATTATTTCCAAACACTTATAAATCCTCCATACTGTACATGTTACATTATTTATAAATTGCAATATATGTATACTCATACTAAGTGAATGTGTAAATTAAAAAGCAATGATGTTGTAATCTCCGGTATCTGGCATTTCTTGCAATATATCCCTGATTTGTGTTTTAATTTTCAACTATAACTCTAAACTGATAACTATGCAATTTTATTTAATCACTCCTTTTTAAAGGCTTAAACCCAAATATAGGGCAAAATAATAAAATGAAACAAAGGATACCTGATTCATGTCTAATGCTTTCCTTCAATACATAGCTGACTTTATAAAGTATATACTTTATCTTCAACACTAAGTGCATTGCCAGGATTGTGATTAATCATTTAAATAACCACAGCTGTGTTTACTTCAGTGTGCAGGCCTCCAGATGTGTACTGGTTAAAAAAAAAAATAATAAAAAAAAAAACATATTTTAAGAATTGGAAGTAACCAGTAACAGATGCCTAATACATAAGTTTCTAGGAATTCTAGAAAATTATTTAAGACTTTCCCCCAGATATGGCTTTGTTCACATCTGCCAGTGAGAATTATATCTGTGACTAGCCTTAAGTTTCACAAATCTGAACCATCAAAGATCCTACATACTTCTTCTAAGTATCACCTTGAAATTTAAGTATGGGAAAGGGAATTCTCTCAACTTAGTATTTTGAAATTACTCTCCCCACTCTCCAATACACATTTCAAAATTTCCCTAAAAGTATAAAGTATACTATTTGAAGAAAAGCGAAAAAGAAATTCTCGTTATATTAAATAGGGTTGCAAATGCCTTATTCTATACCAATGTGTAGGAGCATCAAATTTTCATTTAATCCTTAAAACTAAAGCTACCCTCAGTATAAACAAACTAATCTTCAACAAAGTGTCTTCAAATAAAAATTGAGCATTTATATGCAGAACATTATATGAAGAAAAAGATTTTTAAAAACATATGGAAGTTTGAAAAATTCTTAATCGTACACTTACCATCACAGTAGAGTATACAGAGAACTACCTACTATCATAGGTACGTGAAAGAGAACAGCAACAGTTACAAAACCATCATTCTGCTCATGAATTCAACAATGAAGACACCCTAAATCTAGTCATTTTGAGATGAATATACATGTCCCTGCTTAAACTGTATAAAATAGATTAAAACAAAAATTTAAGTTTTACAGGTTATCATGATACAAAAACAACTATACCCTAGAGATCTAATGTTTATTCAATAGCTAAAAAATCAGTACCTAGCACAGCACCATATTATTACTGCATTTTCTCCAATAAGGACCAAAAATGTCAGTGAGGAACTTTAGACCAACCAACCAAATGCAAGTCATAAATGATGTTGCTACCAGACTACTGGTAAGCTTTCAGTTATTTGTGGTCAGCAGTCTGAAAGAGGCTCAAAATAAGCTAAATAATCATTTATAATTTTTCATATATTTTAAAAGAAGGAAATTCAAACACAATTCCTTTCATCGATAATTTAAAAATACATGCCTCTGGGAGAATGGTTCCACAATAAAGTCATGCTGACTTTGCTTCTCTTTATTAGCGCTTAGTTTTTCTCTGTACTTTTATAAAACTGCCGAAAGCCATTACTCTCATTTTTTGCAAGGCCTCATGCCCACACTTGTCGCAATTCCCTCATTCTGATCCTCCATATGAATGAGTTAAGATGTGAACCCCAGCACCTGTCTTCTACTAGACATGCAAGTGCAAAATCACAACCTCCAATTTCTTATTCCCAACAGTCCTTATCAAACCAGTTGCCAAAGCTCACTTGTTATTCTTGTGTCACTCTCTTCACTTCTTTCCTACTAACAACCTTTTTCAGGCCCTTAATCCTCAGTCAAGCTATTTCAACATTTTGCTAATCAGTTTCCCTGACTCAGTCTCTTTTCTATCTTTCCAAATTAATTTAGCTGAGTTGATCTTAAACTACCTACAGCTTAAAGGAGGCCCACACATATCAAACAAACAAACAAACAAAAAATCTACTTCTCCTGTATCTAAAGGATAAAGTCCAAACTGGACTTTTGGTTTAAAATTTTACAATATTAGGCTCCAAACTACCTGCATTTACAACCACTATTTCATAGTCAAATAAAACACAAGTATTATTTTTTCACCTCCAGGTATCTACTCTTTTCCCGTTCTTTTGGAAACCCTTGTTCTACACTTCTGTCTTTCGAAAGCTTTGTTCAAATGTTGCTATCTCAGCTTGTACAGAACTGGAAATGATTTCCCCTTCTTTTCAACTTCTGTTAGTTACACTTTACTACCAGCTGTTTAATTCCCTGCCCTCCCTATCCCGGCCCCCACCACTGGAAGGAAACTCAATGAAATCTTACCCAGAAGCCCAATAGATAAAGATAAGCAAAAGCAAAATTGCTCTGATTTAATTGGGAGTATTGAGGGAAGGACTTCGAGTTCCACTCCCAAGATATGCACCTCCAAAATACTAAAAATCTCAAGCTTACTATGAAAATCACTGTGCCCTGACTCCATGGTATTTCTAAGTTCAAAGGTAAGTTATCACCTAAGGAGTCAAATTTGCCTCAGTAGAGCATCTAGTTAACTATGACTTGGTAAATTACCAAATTTACCCAAGCATAAAACCTTTATAAATCTGCTATGTGAATTAAGTGAGACCATGTATCTAAAGCACTTACTATTGATAAATGGCAGCTAACATCATTCTCTCTGCACCATTCACTACCACATTTATAGGAAGCACTCAACAAATACATATTGAATGAATAAATCACTTATTATGCACCAATCACCTCACAGGAAGTTGTGGAGTAAGGAAAGTAAGAAGGAAAACATGTTCCAGAATAAAGACAATACTATTTCTACCAAACATTACATGTATACAACACAGGAAAAATATGTATTTGGTGAACTTTTAATACTTCAGAAGAGTTTAAATTTAGTCTTTGAAACTTTTATTTTCTCCTCAATGTTTTC
Organism: Mustela putorius furo; assembly: GCF_011764305.1. Taxonomy (NCBI): domain Eukaryota; kingdom Metazoa; phylum Chordata; class Mammalia; order Carnivora; family Mustelidae; genus Mustela; species Mustela putorius. Next base: position 39,333,892 of record NW_025421998.1, read on the forward strand.
AACAATTCATCACATCTTTCACTGAGTGATGTTTAACAATCCAGTAATAATGTTAAATACTGAAGTTGCAATTGCTTACTGCTAGTTTATTCTATAGGATCAGTGAAACAGCTAATCCAAATAGTTTTTCGAAGTAATTTTTACTGTTTAATATCCTGGAGTACGCCTCTCACTAAATCCTCCCAAGCACATACATATATACGTGTGTGTGTGTGTGTGTGTATTTTTTTTAAGAATTTTTAAAAGATTTTATTTGTCAGACAGAGCGAGCAAAAAGCAGGGAGAACAGCAGGCAAAGGGAGAAGCAAGCTCCCCACTGAGCAGGGGGCCCAATGTGGGACTCAATCCTAGAACCTGGAATCATGACCTTAGCTGAAGGCAGACACTTAACCCACTGAGCCACCTAGGTGTCCCCAAGCACCAGTATCTTGATTTTTTTGTTTTCTTAACTTCACTGTATTTCTTTATACCTCCTGCACATCTGTATGCATCCTTAAACAACTGTTTGCTATTATTTTATGTATCTTTATATTTTATATGAATACACTATTTTTAGAGCACTTTTGGAAATTAATTTAAAAGTTTTCAATACTAGAAAACTAATCAATTTTTAAATAACCAACGAAGTCAAGCTTTATTTTGGATATTCCTAAAATTACAAATAAAATATCTGTCAATTCAAATTCTAAGTAAATACCAAATATCCAAAATCCAACTCCCTAAGGAGACTGGAGGGAAGAAAAGGGAACTAACATTTATTGAGTACCATTTTGTATGAAACTCTGTGCTATGCCATTTCATATGTATCATTGTTATGTGTGTGTCCTTCTCCATCTCAAAACAGTTACGTTGAAGCCCTAACCCCAATGTAATGGTATCCGGAGATGGGGTCTTTGGAAGGTAATTAAGATTGTGTAAGGTCATGAGGGTGGAGTCCTCAAGATGTGATTACTGCCATTACAGGAAGAGACACCAAACAGCTCACTCTTTCTCTCTTCACCCTGTGAGGACACAATAAGAAGGCAGCAGTCTGCAAGCCAGAGAGTTCTCACCAGTCACTGAATCAGCCAACACCTCGATCTTGGACTTTCCAGCCCCCAGAATGCTGAGAAAATAAACTTCCATTGTTTAAGTCACTCAATCTACAGTATTTTGCTATGGCCCCTCGATGGTAACAGCTGGGGTGCTTGGGTGGCTCAATCCACTAAGTATCTGCCTTTGGTTCAGGTCATGATCCCAGGGTCCTGGAATCCAGCCCTGCATAGGGCTCCTTGCTCAGCTGGGAGTCTGTTTCTCCCCCTCCCTGCGACTCCCCCTGGTTGTGTGCAGGCACGCTCTCTCTCTCAAATAAATAAATAAACTCTTAAAAAAAAAAAAAGACAGTAAAAATTCAAGGAAAAAATAACAGTCAATCTCACTTAATTCAATCCCAAAATCAAAATGATGACATTTCATTTTTCATCCATCAGGTTCACAAGGACTAAAATGCTAAATATGGACAATAGGCAACCTTATGAGGGAAAAAGTAAACTGTGATAGAAATTTTAATTGGTATAGCCATTCTCAAAGGCAATTTAAGGCTCTATGTCAAAATTCAAAATGCACCTGGTAGCAAATGAGGTGGCAGAGCCAAGAGGGCATTCCTACAGAGGCAGAACATAGAGTGAACACGGAGAAGTAGTCATGCGGTGCTTTAGCGAGGAGAGGAGAGGGTGGTCTGGCAAAGAATGTTGAAGCCCAAGCGACATAAGGAAGGTAACTGTGGGTGGAGGGATCAACAAAGATTGGCTAGGGAGCAGGATGACCAAACAGACAATATATTTAAGACAGTGAAAGCCAGATTTCTCCATGTTAGGGAAGGGAGATACAAATATGGAAAGAAAATGAGCTAGAATGAACCCCGTAGTGCTGAACTGTAACTGGAGACACTGTGTGAACTTATGTTTTATATATACACACATACAAATACAAGTGTATAAATTTATGCACACATTTGTGTACTTCATTCCTTCCACTGAGAGGGTCCCCAAAGCAACTAGCACAGCTGGAGTTGAGATCCTGCTTTCTGAATATTATTCTCCACTAAAAGAAATGCTCCTTGGAGAAAGAGCTGATTCAAGGATTTGAGCAGGGAAAGAACAAGAATAACTTGGAATATCTTTTTGTGTCAGAATGCTTGGAAACGCACAATTGACGGCGAAATGTCAAAAAGGTCAAAGGTATGACAGGGCTCCCCATGTTCAAATATAGGACAATCTGAGGATCAAAATAAATAATAGCACCTTATTATAACCCCTTAAATGATAATCCGAGTCTGTATGGATATAAATAACCAAATTAATAAACTGAAAGTTTGATAATGAGTGGAATTTAGTATTTCCATAGTTTCACAAAATGCCTATTAATTACAAAGGGAAAATGAGTAATCTAATTTTGGAAGAGCCTCATAGAAAATACCTTAATAAAGTGATTGAGGTGAACTTCTTCAGTAATACAACAAATGTGAATCATATTCTATCTGATAGGATGTAATGAGAACACAAAATCGCAACTATGATATTCCTGATAACCAAGGTGTAGAACCTGAATTGAATCAGGTGAAAACATCAGAGAAATTCAAGTAAGGAACATCCTACAAAATAACTGGTCTGTAAACTTCAAAAGTGTCAAAATCATGAAAGTCAAAGACAAAGTGAGAATTGCTCTAGAATGAAAAATACTATATATAATATGGTCCTCTGTATTTTTTAAAAATATATATATAAACACACACAATATATACATAAATTTTGGAAAGATGCTAAAAAAAACTAGTTAACAGTGGCTATCCCTGGTGTATGGCGAATGATTTGGGGGAAAGGCAAGTAAATGCTTTTACTTTTTACTTTATGCCCTTTTGTAGGTTTAAATTTTTGCTATAAGCAGCTACTTGTACAATTATCATATGCGTAATACTATAAAAGCATTTTAAAGAAATTAAGTAACTAACATGAACTGATAAGCTACAAGTTGATGAGAAATTGATTCTGAAACTAGGTCTGATCTTAGATTCATTGTGCTTTTTCTACCCCAGGGTTCAAAAACTTTCTTCTTGCATATAATTACCATGAATGGACATGCAACAAGCACTCTGCCATTCATCATATTTATTTTTTATTTTTAGTAACACAATTTCTTCATTTCTTGCCACCACCACGTAACTAATTTAAATGTGTGATAGTGTTATGTATGTGTCCACTATATTACATTTAATAACTGAAAATAGCAGAGTCCTCTGAGCATTAGTTAACTAATATATGACACATTATCAGTTGTATCTATCCTTATATTTATAATTTTCAGGAATCCCATTGATGATTTAGTCCAATTGGTATCCAATCAATGTAAATATTTCTCCATGACATTTTTCACTGGACAATTCTTATGCAATACTGGTCTATACAAAACAAGCATTTAAAATCCTTGGCCTCTACCCCTAAATGTCATTACTTCACATTTGCATCTGTCAGGTAAATGTGATGTCTAAAAATACTTCCCTGGATAAGAACCACTGTAAGATGTCTTACTTTGTTAGGTGAGAGCAGCTCAGTTATTCCAGAGGGAACCACAAGCTTGTTTATTGTCTGCCTCAACAGACAGATTTCCATCAGTATCAGTCTCTTACCCAGCAATTTTTCAAGGAAAGTTGGAAGGCAGGTAGTACACTGCTCTTGAATTCATCAGATAACAAAGCAGTTTCACTGATCATAGAAAAATTATAGAATACTTAATATAATAGAATTCTCTTGTAAATATCATTACTTCTGGAGGCAAACTCAGTTTCCTTTTAAATATTCTAAAAAGTTTTCCCCTAAAAAAACAAACAAACAAACCCAAAAAAACCTCTCTCAATTCTGGCACAGAAAGAAGAGATTAAAAGAACCAAAAGGCCCACTTGTTCTTTCCACTCTTCTTTTCTCACCCACTTCTGATTGTCAGAGGAAGGTGATTAATGAAAATATTTTAAGTATCCTTTTAATATCTCTCTGATGAAAATTTTTTTGACATTTGAAATAAATTATAAAGTATTTCAGTTTTAGACCCTGCTCTATTAATTACCAACTTAGCCATACGAGCTTGACATGTTTTATCTTCTCTAGATTTTAAGTTGCTTCCCAGTTCTAACCATGCCAAAGCCTCCAAAATTAATTATAATCAATCACACAAATTATGTTGAGTGTCCTCCGAACAAAGCCTATTCTCAGTTTAAATAGCCAAAAAGCTGCAGAGCGCATTTCACAAAGATCCTAAACATGATTTTTAAACAGTTCTTTTTTTTTTTTTTTAAGATTTTATTTATCCTTTTGACAGAGATCACAAGCAGGCAGAGAGAGAGGGGGGAAAGCAGGCTCCCTGCCGAGCAGAGAGCCCGATGTGCGGCTTGATCCCAGGACCCCTGGACCACGACCTGAGCCCAAGGCAGAGGCTTTAATCCAATGAGCCACCCAGGTGCTCCTAAACAGTTCTTAATGACCAGATTATATACCCATCAGTTAGAGTAACTGTAAGGAACTGCCAATGTAACACAGATCCACAGACTAAACAACAAGTTTTTAAAAAGAAGCATTTGTTTCTCTGGACCTTCAGAGAATCACCCCTCCCACCACCAGTATACCTCACACTGAAGAACTATTCAAAAGAAACAAAGAGGCTCCATAAAAACACATTACCGTAGCTTCCGTTTTAAAACAGAAATTCCCCTTCCTTAAAATGACTGAATGACATCCTACCAAACAAGTTCTTATCCGGGATGAGATGTAGCAACAACATTCCCCCAAAAGATGGATAATCCATTACTCAAACCAGGGATACCAAACTTCAGTAATGGTATTCATGCAGCAGTCTCTTGTAACTGCGAGCTACCCTACACAATGGGTATCCCCCATCACCCACTTTCTGGAGCAATGAGGCAACAAGGCCTGTGAAAATCAGACCTCCTACAGATAGAAAAGAGGATTATAGCCCATTTTATGTTGTATCTGTTACTGTGTCTGACAATGGCACATTTACTATAAAGACAACCACAAGAAAGAGAATCTCCAAAGAAAGCAGAGAACCTGGAAAATAATTCAGGTCATAATCACTGAACTGAAAATTCAAATACTAAAAAATTCAAAATGGGCCATTTAGTTATTCTCCAACTATAAAGTGCATACAAATCTTTAAAGGATCTTGGTAAAGTCCACACTAATTCAGTAGGCCTAGGTTGAGAAACTGCATTTCTAATAAGCTGCCAGTTAATGCCAAAACTGCTGGTCTATGGATCACAATGAACAGCAATGAAGACTGAAACATGACTTGGCCATAAAAAATAAACAAAAACCATATAGTTTCAAAAGGGAAATAATTCAGTAATTCCTTGGTGATATTTTCCCAGGTTTTTTCTCTTAGTTTTTTTTTTTAATAAGAGCAGTTTTTATTAGTAAAGATTTATTGGTTTCACCTATTGGGCTAATTTTGTACCCACCAAAATCTTAATTCAAATTAACATGAAAGGAAAACCTGTCTAAATTATGAACCACAGAAGAAACACAGAAACCTAAGCAAAACAATGGCATTTCAATGTTATTTCTTACTCTAAATGGAAATGTTCCTAAATGAATTGGGTTTTACACATTCAAACCTGAAGACAACAAATATCCTATAAAGACCAGTTAAGTGCTGAGTTACTTAATTTTAATAAACTGGTTGATCTCAACAGGCTCTTGTCTTAAAAATAAATAAATAAATAAATAAATAAGTAGAATTCTCAGGGTATCTGGATGGCTCCATCAGTTAATCAACTGACTCTCAGGTCATGATCTTAGGACCGTGAGATCAAGACCTGTATCAGGCTCTGTGCTGGGCATAGAGCCTGCTTAAAATTCTCTCTCCCTAAGATCCTCCTTCCTAAAAAACATTCTCTGCGTTTTCTCTTAACTTTAATGAATTCTTTACTATATAACTACCAAGACTTTGAACAAATTGCTCCTCACAACATAAACTTCGAATAAGAACAAACTACATATTCTGCAAAAAGCTGCTGAAATCAAAGTTGCTGAGAAAAATCATGTGTATCATTAGGTACTCAGTTATCTTTAGAACTCTCTAAGCAGTCAATTCTCAACTACTTACTTTTTTTTTTAAAGATTTTATTTATTTATTTGTCAGAGAGAGAGAGAGAGAAGCACAAGCAGGCAGAGTGGCAGGCAAAGGCAGAGAGAGAAGCATGCTCCCTGCTGAGCAAGGAGCCCAAAGCAGGACTCGATCTCAGGACCCTGGGATCATGACTTGAGCTACCCAGGTGTCCCTCACCTACTTACTTTAAAATGCAAGTTTATTCATTAAACGAGCATTTATTTATTTATTTATTTTTAAAGATTTTATTTACTTGACAGACACACAGTGAGAGACAGAACACTAGCAGGAGTGGGAAAGGGAGAAGCAGGCTTCCCGCTGAGCAGAGAGCCTGATGTAGGACTTAATCCCAGCGTCCTGGGATCATGACCTGAGCCGAAGGCAGAGGCTTAATGACTGAGCCACCCAGGTGCTCCTCAACAAGCATTTATTTACCACTTACTATGTGTCAGGCACTTTGTTAAATGTTAAAAATAAAGCTTGTGTTGGGGAGTCACACAGACCTTTCAGATCCTGGTTTTACTACTTAATGGCAAGCTTTTGAAATCTAAGCATGGATTTCCTCACAGCTGTAGTGACAGTTATACTATAAAATGTAAACAAAGTGTCTACCATTGTACCTTGTATGTGATAAACAATGGGTAAAAGCTATATGAAATATGAAGTCTGAGTAAAAAGTTGATCCTGCCCTCAATAAGCCAGTTCTCTACTGAAGAGCTCAGTATTAGATTACAAACCAACTTGACAGTGAGGTAAAGGAAACATGTCTGGGGGGCCTGGGTAGCTCAGTGGGTTAAGCATCTATCTACCTTCAGCTTAGGTCATGATCCTGGGGTCCTGGGTCCTAGGATCCAAACCTGCTCCAGCTCCCTGTTCAGCCGGGAGTGTGCTTCTCTGTCTTCACTCTGTCCCTCCCCCACCCCCACTTGTGCGGTCTCTCTCAAATAAATAAATAAATAAAATCTTACTTTAAAAAAAAAAAGAGAGAGAGAGAGAAAACATGTCTGGACAGATAAATCACTACCAAAACAACAACAAAACAATCCTCTCAATACATAATGAATCCCATAACTGAAATGTGCTTTCGGTTAGTGTAGGGGTCCTATGAACACTAATGTCTTCTTCCACTAAGCAAAATAACAGAGTACACCATAAATAAGAAGAAAAAATGTTCAAGCTATGTGGTTTTTTATGCACAATAGGATCACAATGGGGTAGACACCTTAGGACAATTTTAGCGAAGTTGTAATTGCTTAACATAACAGATCGGTACACTATTAATCACAATTCTCTTCCTACCACCTTCAGAAAGGCTACCATTAGCAGCCTTGATTTACAAGAACAAATATTTACCCTACACATAACAAATAATAAAGGAAGTCATTCTGGAAACCTACCTGGAAACAACAATTAATAAATTTTGGTCTTTATTTATAAAAAGATAAACAGAAACAGTACATCATTCCTAGAAGGTATCCATCATTTCTAGCCAGCTATATGACATTCGACAAACTTTCTTAATAGTTCCAAACTTCAATTTTTTTTTTATCTGAAAAATGGTAATACCGGTACCTAGTTGCTAGAATTGTTAAAATGAACACAAGCAAAACACTTAGACAAGTAATTACTCGATAAATACTAGCTATTTGCTATCACTTACAATGAGAAAACTACTCTTGGTAACCATGAAACTAATAAAAATATAAAGCTTTAGGATTCTGTTAGTTTGAAGTGATCAAAAATGAGAAACAAGGATAAGGTAAGAACGTGTCATTACCCACCAACACCTGAGCCTACTTCAGTGGCTTCATTTGTGAAGTCCTAAAAGTAAGCAATACTGGCCTAACCAGGTACAGCAATTGAATTCTGGGTGGTTTAAGGACAAAGGAACGCTGCTACACGACAAGAAAGTAAAGAAAAAAGAGATATATGTAGATATGAACGAGGTGACGGGTTAGGGAAAAAAAAAAAAAAGACCAACCATCCCGGACTCGGAGAGGCTCGGGTCACCATGGCTCCTCCCAATGAGGAAGCAGAAGGCATTCAGCCTCACTAGCGAGGTCCACCCAGACACGCCGAACCCAAAGCCGGTCGCATTGAAGGTCGCGCGTGCAGAGCCTCGAGAGCCGGCCGCAGGGGTCTGGACTTCCCGCCGGCGCCCCCGGGCCGAGCCCAAGCATCCGCGCCGACTCTACCCGGAGGCCTGAGTCACCGCCCGCGCGGCCCAGAGGCCGGGGCCCAGCCGGTTACCTTCGGCAGGGAACTCCTCGAACTCGTCGTCCTCCTCCAAGAGACCCAAATCCACCGGCTGCTTTTTCTCTGACATGACGATGCTCTGCGCCAAAAACCTCTCAGGCCAAGAGGAAAGTTGGAACTCTCACTTCTCCTCACCGAAGCCGCCAACGCCGAGGCGCCTCTGAGGCCGGCTCTACCATCGAGACGCGGTAGAAGTGCCACGGGAGCAGCGCAAGGAATGCTGGGATACTGGAGGTCCGCCCAGCGCTTCCTGCGGGTGTAGCAATCTGTCAGAGTTAAGAGATGGATCATTTTATACCTTTATTGTTTTATCGGGGCTCTCTGAATTGGCAAATTTGGCATCCGGGTAGGTTTTCCTCATTGGAAAAGACTCACAATGTGTAGAAAAATTAAACACCTTTACTTAGTCTAAGTCTGAGGGATAAAGTGCCCGATAAGATTCCCGAAGGGCCTGCTAAGTGTCGGGCCCTTCATATTGATTAGCCCCAATCTTAAACTGATCCCTAAGCATCGTATTAAATATCTCCACGTCACAGAAAATTCAGATTCAGAAAAAAATAGCCAAAGTCAGTCAAGTAGTGCTACACAGTCCAAATACAGGTTTGTTTACCTGACTTGCATCTCCACTCTGCCCTTTGTCCGTCGTTTCTCCATCTTGCAATTATGCTGTGTGTTTCTGTGTGAAATAACTAGTTTTAAGGTTATTATAAAATCAAACAATGTAAAAATCGATATATTTAATACTTTATGGTGTTCACATATATCATTTTGAATTTTTCAAATATTAAGTATTTTTAATGTAGCTGTGAGCTTATAAAACTTATGTATGTTGTGTATGTAATATTATAATGTAATATAACATATAATTAGGTGTATAAATTTTGACACATATGCTTGCTTGTATATTTAAATCGTGTTCCTTCATTCAACAACAGTAGGTGTATTAGTTCATGCCATGCACCAGGCACCATATTGGAAATCAAACAGGTGTAAACAAAGTCCCTCTGTTCCAGGAGTTCAGAGTCCACTCAGAGACATGTAAACAGGTAAATCACAGTGGAACATAGTAATACATTTGAATTTCTATTTTAAATGGAAATTATCTGAGAAATGAACAGAGCGTATGGATGTACAGAGAATACAGCAAGTAAATATAGCACAGATATGGACCAGAATTTGGGAACCTCAATTAGATGTAAATATTTTTAAAAAATGAGATGTCCCTTATTAATACTATTTTGATTTGTAGTGATTACTGAAAACATTAGCAGCCTTCAAATTAAGTTCAAAATGTATGTAATTTGACATGTTATATGAATAAACACCAAAAGAAGAGAAGGAAAAGATGAGGAAAATCTAAAATTGGAATTAAAATTAGAAGTAAACTAAAACTCTAAGTAAATGTGGACAGTGGAAATATAGAAAATATATGGTATATTTCTTCATATTAAAATTTTTAAGTATGGCAGCATTTGCTAACTCTGATGGGACCTCTTAAAATTTTGTACTTTCATGCTGTCTATCATATATATTACATATGCCACTGGGAACGACACACCAAGGTAAAGCTTTGGGCAGGCAGTTTGATTTAGGCAGCAAAGAATAAAAAACAAATCATAGATCTGAGACAGCCATTTTGCACAGAGATAAAAGATTTGCCTGAGGATGTATCCATAGAGACAGAAAAATTAATGGCTGCCAGGAGATGAGGAAGGGGGGAATTGGGACTAACCGCTAATAGGTATGAGGTTTGTGGGATGATAAAAATATTTTGGAATTAGGTAATGATGATGGTTGCAAAACAGTGAATATATTAAAAACTACTGAAGTGTACACTTTAAAATGATAAATTTTAAGTTATGTGAAGTGTATCTGAATTTTTTAAAGTGCTATAAAAAATTTGGCTTTTTAAATGATAAAGGAAAAAAAAACCACCTCAGTGTGTAGAGACAGATAGTTGACACAAGAACCCCTAAAATCATTTCTTTCTAACACTACTGAACATGTACATCTGTAGAAAAATGGCAGAAATACATAAATGTAGACAAAAGTAGAGAGGGCAAAGAGGTAGAATGAGGAAGAAAATGGAATCTTAAGATTGTCTTAGCTGTGTGTAGCAAGGAAACCCTCTATAACATTAGAGAGAAGCACTGCAGTCACAATTATGCCTTTTCCTATATATATCTATAATTGGTCGATTATATTTAACTTCACAAGAAATCAAGATAGCATATTTTATAGTAGATGATTGAATTTGTCTCTAGCAAATTTTTTTTTTTCCTCGAAGTCCTGTTTGGGATCTATATAATTATAGTTATACCACAAATACCTGAATCCTTAAGTTTCCTGTAGAATGACTATCAGTAACTAGGCAGAATGGATTCTATAAGATTGATCTTTCTAATATTTATCTCTATCCAGGAAGAAATGGCCAGGGGCTGCTAAATGCCTGATATCTGGAGGAAGGACTGATTTCAGAGTCACTTCATTTGACCTCAGGAAGGTACAGCTAATTAGCCAGCCATGAAGAACTGAGGAGACAGGTCTACACATCAAGTCTCTAGGATGTCCTTCCAGGGTATGTAAAAAGCTTTGGTGACAGAATCACTTGAGTTAATTCAGGCTCTGCTGCTTACCAGCTATGGGGCCCTAGAAAATTACTTTCCCTCTTGGGCCTCAGTTCACTCATCTTTGATATGGGAGTAATCAATTACCTTCTCCATGAAGTTGTGGGAAGGATTAAATAAACTATTTCATATAAAACACACTCAGAAGGATGCCTGACATATGATGAACAATAAATAGTAAGAGTTTGAAGCAATAAATAGTAATAGTTTGAAATCAAAAGAATGACGATGTTGATTCCTACCCTCTAGCAATTCACACCACTTCTTGAGGTTAGAAAAAAAATTAATTCCAGCTGTGCTTGTCATCAAGAAAAACTCAACTTTTGCTGTGCCCTATCTGTCTTTTAATCTGTCCTTTCTAACCTCCAGAACACAGTTGTTTGCTAGAGCCTCTAAGTGTCCAAAGGACAGGTCCTAGATAAAATTAAATCCATAAATCAGACCTTCAAGACCTTTCTCTTCCCACCAGGTCACAACATTCAGGCATTTAACCAACAAGATCATCAAAATTTTACATATATTTGTGATAAAGGCAAGTGTAACTCTGTAGGAGAAAATGGAAATTTGAAAGGGTGGGGCATACTAAACCATATGCAATTTGTGACAAGGGACCTAAAAGCAGGGAAATGTAGAAAGGATGAGATATAGAAAGTAGACTTCAGTATATCTTTTGTAGAACATCTTTTATTTCATATAAATCTATAGCTCTGTGTTCACATTTTCATTCTTTCTGGGCCTTTAAAATTTATTCACCTTCCCCTAAAACAGATCTTGAAGGTCTTTAAGAAAAGTGGACTATAACTGTGAGGTCAGGCTCTGAACACCTGCAGCTAGCTGTAAGCCCTGCTGTGATCTACTTTTTTAAATTTATTGTGGTAAGAGCACTTAATATATCTACCCTTTTACATTTTTGAATGCACAATACAGTATTAACTATAGTCATGGTGCTGTACAGCAGATCTCTAGAACTTACTCATTTTGAATAATTGAAACTTTAACAGCAATTCCCCATTTCTCTCTTTTTCCAACCCCTGGCAATCACCATTTTATTCTGTTTTTATGAGTTTGACTATTATAAACACCTCATGTAAGTGGAATCATGGAATATTTGTCCTTCTGTGACTGGCATATTTTATTTATCATAATGTTCTCCAGGTTCATCCATGTTGTTGAATATGGCAGAATTTCTTTCTTTTTTAAGGCTGAGTAATATTCCATCCCTTTTCCTGTCAATGGGAATTTAGGTTGTTTCTATATCTTGGTTACTGTGAACAGTGCTGCAAAAAAACATGGGAATGCAGATATTTTCTTGAGATCCTGATTTCAGTTCTTTCAAATAAATTCCCAGAAGTGGAATTGCTGGACTGTATAATAGTTCTATTTGTAATTTTTGGAAAGATCTTCATACTGTTTTCTATAGGGGCCGCATCATTTTACATTCCCCAGAACAGTACATAAGGGTTATACTTTCTCCACATCCTTGTCAATACATGTTACTTTTTTATTATTACTATTATTATTATTATCATCATTATCATTATTGTTATTATTGCCACCCTGACAAATAGATGTGAGATGGTGATATCTCATTGTGGTTTTTATTTGCATTTCCTTGATGTTTCGTGATGTTGTTTATATTTTCACATACCGATTGGTCATTTGTATGTTTTCTTTAGGGAAATGTCTATTAAAGTCCTTTGCTCATTTTTCTTTTTCTTTTTCTTTTTTTTGAGCAAGAGAGCATGCATGTATGAGGTGGAGAGAGAAGCAGAGGAAGAGAGAGAATCTTAAGCAGGCCCCACACCCAGTGCAGAACTCAGTGTGGGACTTGATCTTATGACCCTCAGGTCATGAACTGAGCCAAAGTCAACAGTCAAAAGCTTAACTGACTGAGCCACCCTCAGGTGCCCCCCTTTGCCCATTTCTTAATTTGGTTTTTGCTATTGAATTGTAAGGAGTTCATATATATTTGAGGGATTAACGCCTTATTAGTTACCTATAGGTTGCACATATTTTCCCCCATTCTGTAACTTGCCTCTGTGGATTATTTTTTTCTGTGCAGAATTTTTTAGTTTGATGTAGTCCCTCTTTTCTATTTTTGCTTTATGGCTTGTGCTTTTGGTGTCATATCCAAGAAATTACTGCCTAGACCAATGTCATGTAGCTCTTGACTACATTTTCTTTCAGGAATTTCACCACTTCAGGTCTTACATTTAAATCTTTCATCCACTTTGAGTTGATTTTTGTATGTGATGTGTGTTTAATGGTTTGGTTTGGGGGAGTGAGTAAAAACAAAATGAAATATAAGAACTTTTTTTTAAACATAAAACCTGAAATATGTCATTTTTGAAATAAAGGGATATTTTCCATTCTCTTTTCACAAAGTTATTTAACATTATTTATGGATTTTGCTCTAAACTATATGATATGCAGATGCCACATGCAGACATAGCCCCTCCCCTCTTAGAGCTTACATCCTAGTAGGTTTTTTAGCTTCTATCAGTTCACCTGGAATAAAGCTAGAATTTGTTTGGAGCAAATATTTGAGACTGGCTATGTTTCTAAACTTTAATATGCATTCAGCTCTGGTGATCTTATTAAAATGCAGCTTCTGAATCAGCTGGTCTACCTAGGGCCTGAAGTTCTACATTTTTTAAAAAAAATTTTATTTATTTATTAGAGAGAGAGAGATCACAGGTAGGCAGAGAGGCGGCAGGGTGGGGGGGTGGTGAGAGCAGGCTCCCTGCTGAGCAGAAAGCCCCATGCAGGGCTCCATCCCAGGACCCTGAGATCATGACTGGAGCCAAAGGCAGAGGCTTAACGGAGCCACGCAGGCACCCCTGAAATTCTACATTTTTAATAAGCTTTCATTTTGCTGGCCTGGAGACTACATTAAAGCAGCAAGTGTTTAGATGAAATGAAGAGAAAATACCTGACTTTCTGATCATTGATCCAGCTAACAATACTGCATGACTAGTCTATAACTTGCTCTTTTAATGGTGTAGGGGAGAAAAGACTTTCCCTTTGTTCTCCTAGGTTCAATAACTGGGTCTGTAAAATAAATTGACAACAGGCAGATTAACAGGAGCAAAGGTAAACAAACTTCTTAATTTTTATTATTATGCACACCAGGGCCTCACAGGAAAAGAAAAAGTGAATACCCAAAGAAGTGGTGAGATTTGAGAGCATGTATGCCATCTTTAACAGTGGGAGGCGGGGATATAGGCAATTTAGGGGAGAGGAAGTTATTTTTAGGAAAGATGAACGGGCTGTTAGAAGAATAGATAGGAAATATGATAATTTATGACAAAGTGTGTCTGTGTGTTGACTTGACTTCTAGTTCCCTCCCAGTGGTAGGAGTCAATCCCAGGAAGGGGATTTATGACAACTGAATTCCTTTTGAAGGCTCTGTCTTTAGGCCGATAAGGGAAGTTCAAAGGAAACCTCCCCCTATATCTGTTGTTTTTCAGGTGCCTTTCCCTCAAAATAATCACTATACCAAAGTGACATGTTTTGGAGTGGCATGTCCAGAACTCCTTCAACAGCCATACTAAATTAAAATTCTTGTTTCTTGATATTAGAGCTTTACCCCTGAAATGCTCTTGCTCCTATCCCTAGGGGCTTACCTATTAGACGCGTATATATCTGTGAACACACACTCACATCTTCATTAATATTATGAGTGCTCTATACTCAGTGGCTGGTTCTGGACTCTCGGAAGAATTACTATCTCAATAAAAGAAGAGTTCTTGGCTCTTTTAATGTGACAAAATGCTTGCATAAGTAAAAATGTGAAAATTATAATTGTAAAATAACTCTCTAAAAATCTAGATCTCATTGTAGAACAATTAATAAATAATAAAGAAATGGTTATATAAAATTGAAATACTAATAATGATAAGTACTTAAGGAAAAGCCCAGCCAAAATTTCCATCTTGCACCAAAATACATGTTCAAAAATCGATATTTGCATGCCCAAGACTTGTTTGAAAAGGCGATTATGGTCTTACAAGTAAATCATAAGAATTTAAAAAATTTTGTAAATGCTGTATTTATATGACAGACAAGAACCACTCTGAAGGAATCATTATGGTTTGGGAAATGATATGCAATTTCAAAATCATCTAAATCATTTCAATTGCCTGTATTTACATTTATATAATGGGTATTTATAATGGTGATTATTTTAGAACTTACCTTGTTTTCCAGGATCTCACATTGGTTTCTATGGGAACGAGAATGGCTCTGAAGAGGAGCATTTTAAGAACTCTTTTTACATTCAGTGACTGCTAACTGAACTGCAAATTCTGTTTGTTAATGATTTTTAACTCTTACATTTTAACACAGAAATAAAAGTTGGGCATTCTAGCTTCATAAATCGTTTTAAATAGTAAAAACTATTTTTATGAAACATCTGGCACATTGAAACATTAGAAAATGAAATAACTGGTTCTAGGACCTAATAATCTATTCACTTTATTAAATTCATTAGTGATTAATCCATATTAGCCATGTGCTTACCCTTGGAAAATTGTGTAAAGAAAACATCATCTGATATATTGTTTTAGTACATTTTCTCTGCTATTGATGTGTGTATATATGTTTTCTTACTTTTGTAAAAATCCCTTTAAAAAGCAGTATAAAATGTTCTGCATTTAAAGTTTCCCTCTCCAGTTCCTCACCCATCCTGTGCTATTATTTACCCTGGTACCATGTTATACCTTTGCCATGTTCTCACACCAGCTGGAACTTATTTTTAGTATTTTTTGAAACAAGCTCCTAAGTCTTCAAATTCCACTTTTTCTTTTTCTTGGAATAGATTTTTAGATCATAAAAAGCCCAATGTGTAAGTTATGTATTACATTTGTGCAGTTTACTATATTTAATATTTCCTCACATTTCATGTTTTCCTATAAACTTTATTTTTTTTATTCCCTGGAGAAATTATATTTCAGTATATTTTTATTTAATTCCCTCTCAAAGTAATTAAAACCCACTAAAAATAAGAGAAGCTTATTTCAGAAAAGAGTGCTAAAACTAAATTTTTGTAATGTCCAAACTATAAAAGATGCCAGTTGAAAGCACATGGCATCTCATAACCAGCTTATGTAATAGCTTCTCCAGTTATTGCTGACATATAATCTGTGTCTTAAATCCAAAAAGTGCAGGTTGATGGCAGAGTGCCAGGCAGGGTGGAATAAGTGAGAGTGTTTTTTACCTTCTTGGGTTGGTGGATTTCTGCTGTTAACAGTGTTGCTCTAGCATTGGTCAGGATTGCTAGAGACTAGGGGCAGTCTGAGAAGTGAGGCTGCTGGTGTTGTTTGACCAAGAGACTATCCTGTAGAGTACTGACTTGGTATAAACCCCGAGATTTTTTTTTTTCTTTTGTAAAAGTATTTTTCATTAGATTTGATTTTACGAAGTAAACTAGGGATTATTACACTTTGGAAAAAGTGAAAATAAATAGGAAATATGTAACCAAAGGTTTTGGGAAAATGATTAATTGATTGGCTCTTCTGTTTTCTAAAAGTTGATTTTTAAGTGAGGCAGAAAACAAGCTGAAAAGTAAAAGCAAGTAGTATGTTAATCTTCAGAAGAGAAATATTTATAAAGTATCTGAATCTGAAAATGAGGAAAATGATTGTTAGGGCCACTCAAAATAGGGTCTGTGGACCAGTGCCTGTCTAGGAAAAGATAAATACAGAAAGTGACTCTTTAGAGCACTTTGACATTGCCACTTCACCCAACTCTGTGATTTTTGTATTTTACAAAAATCAGTCCATGGCATTTGGAAACTTGTGAAATTTGCCCGTCACTTCAATTAGTTTGAGTTGCACTGATTTAGCATAAATTACTATAAACCAGGGGGGAAAAAGTGCCATTTGAACTTCATAGTATTGAAAATAATTTATCCTATGTGATTCTGTCTGAAAGCTAGGAAATGAAAGGTTTTTATCTCTGAAAGGTCTCTTTCTAGCCCTGTAATAACATCTTTATTTTCGTAAGATTATAGCAAAGGAGGCTGCTGCTGTTATTCTCTCCTTTTGCAGATATAAAAACAAAAGTACAAAGGGCTTAAGTGAGATGTCTGATATTACACAATTACCATCAAAATTTTAAAGGCAAGGGAAGAGCATTGCACAGAACTTGTTTAGTATTCTGATGAATAAAATAAAAACAGCCTAGCTTGATTATGGCAGCAAATTGGATATATTTGCAATTTCATATGGTAGATGGCAGTGCATTGTCTTAAGTTTTCAGAAGGAAAATCATTGTTTTACAGTCATTCAGTGGATGACTAGTGAAACTACACATACTAAAAATCAAAAATCAAGGTGAGGAGTTTGAAAGAATTTACTAAGCAACACCAAAATTGAAGAGAATGAAGAAAAGTAGGAACACATGTAGAGTTCGGCTAAAGAACTGTTAAGAGCAGAAATTTAAGTCCACACTTCTTTGAAAGATGTAAAACCCTGTAAGAGAAAATGCCTGCTACCTTGGACTACAGATACAAATAAAATGAAAATATGAAAGGGAGAGTTTAGACATACTCTGGGAATTTTTGTTAATTGTTGGGAGTATTAGGTTAGTTGAGTCGGCGCCTAAAGGAATCTCTGAGGACATTTAAAACCTCATTGAACAAAGCCATGGACATTGTATTATGGAGAGCAAGACTTCAATGGCAAGGGGGATGGACTGGATCAACCATGAGGTCTTTTCCAGCTCTAATTTCTAGTATTCCATAGCTCTGAAGAATAGTTGCTAAATTGCTTGATCAACCCAGACAAACAAAACTCAGCACAAGAATAAAACCCCAGACAAAACAATAAAGGTAGCCAAAATTAAAACACGCCCCTCCAAAAAGAAAAACAAAAACCCTAAATCTTGCATCATACACCAAAGACGACAAATTCAGGCTCTGGCAACCTGCCCAGAGAAATGAATTCCAGAGACAGGACCCTTCAGTGAGCAAGCCCAACCAAAAAGTGGGGAGAGTTCAACTTCTCAGTCAGGCTTGCAAAACCTCCCAGATGATCTTAATACCAGAGCGGGCTTAAAAAGTGAAAAGGAAGAAAAAATCTCTTAAAGAATCTGTTCTGTGAGTGAACTGTTCATTCAACAAGGATTTATGGAGTGCCTGCTGTACACCAGCCACTACTCTAGGAAACGGTACAGGTGAACAAAACAGACAAGATCTCTGACCTTGAGATACTTATATGAGGAATGACACAGGGTGGTGTGTCATATATTAAGGGGTGGTAAGTGCTAAGTGGGGTAAAAAGTAGGCTTAAGAAAAGGAGGGGTTGGGGGTGGAATGTGGGGAAGTGACTGTATTTAATAGTGCAATCAGGATAGAACTCAGGGAGGTGACATCTGAGCAAGGTTGAAAGTGAAAGGAGGTAGCCAGGTAGATTTGTGGCAGGGGGAGAACATTCAACATAGCAGGAAGGTTGGAGAAAACCTGGTGTATCTGAGGAACAGGAAGGAGGCTAGTGTGGCTGGAGGAGAACGAGCATAAGGAAAAGTACAGAGTGAGTCAAAGAAGCCTTCTGGGTTGTTATTAGGACCTTGTCTTTTACTCTGAGTCAACTACCCACAACATCTTGCTTCTAGGATCCTCGGAACTCAGTAAGAAACTAATTTATGCCAGGTAGCATCCTCCCTGGGAAACCACTCCACCCACATATCAACAGTGTTTCTGCAGGTTACTTGCTGTAGTAATGTCAGCTTTATCCAGGTATATGGCCCCTTAATGTAAAAATATGTCCTGTAGTTACTACTACTGAGAATGAGGAATGCTCATCAATACTGAAACTCTGGATATTTCCTTCTGTTTATTCTTAGATCACAATAAAAAAATCCAAACAAAATTATATTTGTGATATTTGTATGTTATTTACATATATATGAAATATGTCTTCTGTAACAGAAAATACACCCCTAATATCAGCAATACTATTATGGGCTCATGCTTTTGAAACCTAATCTTTATTAAGCACTTGATGAATATTTAAATGTAAGGAGAAGCATAAGCAAATCAATTTTAAAAAAAAAACTGGCTCTGCTTATGAGAAGTAAAGACATTATGAAAGAAATTATTAGATGTTTTCAGGTATTTGAAAAATTATGATAAAATTAAAAATTCAGTTAGAAAAGCACTCTTAATGTTTATTCATTAATTGAAAAAAATTGTGCTGAGTGCCTGCTTTGTATCTGACAAGTTTTCTAGACACTATGGATAAAAGAGGGAGCAGTTCAGGAAAGCCTGCAGCCTACTATGTTTCTCCCTTAAGATTCTCCTCAGGCAGTTCACCAGATCATCCTTGTGTAACAATATGCAGTTGAGGACATAGGTTGGAGGCTCATCTGCAAACCAGTATCACCTTTTAAGATGGAATATGTCAAGAAAGGATGCTTTATAATTTTTCCCCATCTAGTTATTCCCCTCAGGCAGACAACATGCTGAAGTCTTAGGAACTTTAGGCAAGGAAAAGAGCACTGCATTTGAATTAAGAGCTTTGTGGTCCTATACACCAGGCATTAGGTGACTACTGGGCAATTGAAATGTGGCTAGTCCAAATTGAGATGTTCTCTAAGTAAAAAATATACAGGATTTTGATGATTCAGTTTGAAAAAGAGAATGCAAGCTATCTAAACATTTTTTATGTTGATTACATGTTGAAATGATAATATTTTTATTTTTTAAAATTTTAAAAAAGATTTTATTTATTTATTTGACAGAGATCACAAGTAGGCAGAGAGGTGGCGGGGTGGGGGGGGGGTGGCGGGGAGCGGAAGCAGGCTCCCTGCTCAGCAGGGAGGCCTGATGCAGGGCTCCATCCCAGGACCTTGAGAACATGACCTGAGCCCTGAGCCGAAGGCAGAGGCTTTAACTCACTGAGCCACCCAGGTACCCCAAGAAATAATAATACTTTTAATACATTGGGTTAAATAAAATATACTATTACTTTATCTTAGTTCTTTTTACTTTTTATATGTGGCTACTAGAAAATTTAAACTTAGATCTGTGGCTTAATTTCCCCAAAAGTGGGGATCTGTATTTGTTTCCTGTGTCAGCTCAGTACTATTGCATAATAATAGCTTATTATGAGTACTCTGCTCATTGAGTGGCAAACTCTCTTCCAAGCAGATTACTTGTATTTAAACATTTAGTGCTCATAATAACCCTGTGAGGAATGATTTCTCTGGTTGAGTAATTTGAGGCACTGAAAGGTCAAGAAACTTGCCAAAGGCTACACATCTAGCGACCAGGAGAGCAGGAAGGCTTTAAAGTTGTAACTAATCCAGTGACTCTCAACACCTGAGTGTTCATCAAAATCACCGGTAGAACTTGTTAAAACACAGATTGCTGAGCTCCCTCTCCTGAGGTTCTGACTTATTTGATCTGGGGTGTAACCTGAGAATGTGCATACCTAACGAATTTCCAGGTGACACTGATGCTGCTGATTTGCAAACCACATTTTGAGAACCATTAGCCTAATTCAGTGCACTTATACCACCAGCCTCCAATGTTAATGGAGTCTTCAGCCTTTTCGAACCATAATTTCTTTACCTTAAACTGTGGATATTTCATATACCAGAAAGTTTACCATTTTAAAGAGTACAACTCCACGGTTTTAGTATGTTTACGATTTTGCCACTATTGTTGCTATCTAATTCCCAAATATTTCCATCACTCCAAAAAGAAACTCAGTACCTGTTAGCAGTCATTCCGTTTCCCTCTCTCCCAGGCTCTGACAACCACTAATATACTTTCTTTCTCTATCGATTTGCCTATTCTGGACATTTCATGCAAATTAAGTAATATAATGTGTGGTCTTTTTGTCTGACTTCTTTTCCCTTACCATCATGTTTTCAGGGTTCATCCATATTTTAACATCTATTTATACTTAATTTTATGGCCAAATAATACAAAATTGTACCACTTTTTGTGGTGCACAGATTTTGCCCATTTCTCAGTTGATGCACATTTGGGTTGTTTCCCCTTTTTGGTTATTATGAATTTGTGTGGATTTGTTTTCATTTTTTCATGGGATATAACTAGGAGTGGATCCAGTAGGAATAGAATTGCTGACTCATATGGTAACTCTATATTTAACTTTTTGACGAATTATCAAACTATTTCCAAACCATTGTACTATTTTACGTTACCATTGGCAATATATGAAGACTCCAGTTTTTCCATAACTTTGCCAACATTTGTCATTGTCATTTTGATTACAGCCATCCTAGTGGGTATGAAGTATTGTCTCATTATGGTTTTGATTTGCTTTTGTCTAATGACTAATGATGTTCATTTTTTTTAAATGCTTATTGGACATGTGTATATCTTCTTTGGAGAAATGTCTATTCAAATCCTTTGCCCATTTTAAAATAGGGTTGTCGGGCGCCTGGGTGGCTCAGTGGGTTAAGCCGCTGCCTTCGGCTCAGGTCATGATCTCAGGGTCCTGGGATCGAGTCCCACATCGGGCTCTCTGCTCAGCAGGGAGCCTGCTTCGTCCTCTCTCTCTGCCTGCCTCTCTGCCTACTTGTGATCTCTCTCTGTCAAATAAATAAATAAAATCTTAAAAAAAAAAATCTTTAAAAAAAATAAAAAAATAAATAAAATAAAATAGGGTTGTCTTTTTATTTTTGTGGTAGAACGATTCTTTATGTATTCTGGGTACAAGTTCCTTATTAGATATATATGATTTGCAATTTCTCCCATTCTGTGGGTTGTCTTTTCACTTTCTTGACAGTGTCCATTGAAGCAAAAAGTTTTTAATCTTGTAATTTATATATTTTTTAAAATAGCAACTATATATATTTAAGTACACAACATGATAATTTTGTACATATACATGGTGTACATATACATGGTGAAATGATTACTACAATTAAACAGAATAACATATCTCCTCACATAGTTATCATTAAGTTTTTAATTTTGATGAAATCCAATTTATCTGTTTTTTTATCACTTGTGCTTTTAGGTCACATCTAGAAACCACTGCTTAATCCAAGGTCATGAAAGTTTAGGTCAGTGATCCATTTTCAGTTAGTTTTTATACATGGTGAAATAAGGGTCTAACTGTATTCTTTATCATATGGCTATCCAGTTATACCAGCACCATTTGTTGATCATAGGATCCTTTTAAAATTTAGATAAAAATATTTCAGAGGTGGTATTAATTATGGCTACTTATTAATATTAATTACAATACTATTTTCCCCTCTTGGTGCTTCTCTGCAATTCTATCAAAGCTTTGTAAACACTGTATGTAGAACAAAATAAATGTCCTGTGAACTAAAACTTCAAGTCGGTAATGACTGACCACAAGATAGGTTTGTTCAATTGCAGTTCTTCATTTACTGTTACGTATTAAAGTGCCAACATCCCTGCCATTATGTCAACCTGTATTAATTCTCCCATTCGCATATAGAGGATGAGGGAAAAAGGAATGTTTATCCTGTATGATTCTCCTTTGTGATTTTATAATACCATCTCGCTCTTGTTTGTGCTTATGGTACCTATTCATCTGATATAACTACAAATCTGAAATGTGGTGAGTTATTGCTATATACTACTGTAGTAATGAATATACAAAAGAGACAAGAATAAGATAAATGCTAGGGAAAAAAGTTTTAGAAAGGAAAGAAAAAAGGCAAGTCCTATTGTGGGACTGACAGCAATTAATGTATGTAGATAATTCCTTTCCATAGGAAGACAGCTAAATGGAATATAAAACACATTGTCCAAATGTTGTAAGAAGGTTGCAGTGAGGGTAAAGATATAGAGGTACAAAGGTGTGGGTACATGTGGCATCCAGAGAGATGAGAATTTTAAAGTAAGAATGTTTTGGTGTGTCCCTAGACTAAGGGCTCCCAGACCAGTGACAGGAATAGTTAGGCTCCTAAGCAGATATAAGTCTGTGGTGCCATAATTCTAAGGGGAAGTTTCATCATCAGCTTTAAAGCATTCTTTTTGCTTTATTCCCTGCCTCCATAGTCATTAAGCCTATGTCTGTCCTTGGTTCATTTCTGAGGTCGATATCTGGAGAGAAAAAAATTCTTAGTGTAAATGGTTTGCATTATAAATGAACAAAGTTTTCTAGTGACTTTGTGGAACTAAACCTAAACTCTATTAGATGAAGTTCTGGATCTAAGGACTAAGGAAAAAATCCTAGACTAGCATTTAGTCCAAGCAACATTGCTGAGTAGAATATGATAATGAAATTAGAAACTAAGCCACAGAGCCTTGTACATTTGTTTCAGAATCACATATATATTTAATAAAATTCTCATTAGTTACTATAATGAGTCAAATGATAGAAATAAAATTTGGAGTCAGATTCTTCTTTTTGAGTGAATTAATAACTCCTTAGCATTCAAAGAATTCTGGATAGAGATGTAAGTATCTCAGTATGTTTAAGGGAGGTAGTAATTCTTTAAATACCTATTTCTGTGAAAATGCCCACCGAATTTGGTAACATACGGTTGAAAGTTCCTGAAAAATACACATTTCCCCCAAATAAGAATCCAATCAACATTTTTCCTTATTATTTCTTATGAACTTCACTCTTATGAACAAGAACTGCAAACAAAGGGTTTGTTTGCAGACTAGGAACTATGAATGGAAGACTTTTATTTAATTTATTAGTTTTTACAACTTCTGCCATGCTTATTACATTCTTTTCTGGTGTCAGCATTCCTATAGTACTTAAGTCTAAACTTCTAAAGCAAAAATGGTGTTCATGTCCATACAGTTGACAAGAAAGTACTAGGGAGTACATGATCCACTCACAGCCAGTCTTAGAGATGAGAAGAAACAGGAACCTCCAGGGATAGATGCAGTATTAAAGAGAAAAGGAATGCAAACTATGGAATTCAAGTCTTAAAACTTTAAAAATCATGTGATGAATTTATGTTCCATAAAATTCTTGGTCAGTAGCTACCATCCTAAGTCTTAATCACCATGAGTTCCATGGACCTACATGAGGGAAGAAAAGGCGCAGTTGGAAATTACCTTAGGCCAGAGACTGGACCCAGCAGGTTCCACAGAAGAATAGCCTGCCTGTCTTCTGTTGGTCCAACCAAGTGAGATTCTCTTGAATTGGGCAGTGATAGCACAAACCGAGAGAAAACAGACACCACAGAAGTTGATTACCATACCCCTGGCTGCCTACTTTCTGGTATAGACTTAGGTCTCTTTTCAGAGCCTGCGGTCACCTTTACTGTCTTATGACTTCTGATTTCATGTGGGGTTGTTTCTACACTCAGACCTGTGACTGAATTGAATAGCTGATTGCCTCACTCTGTTTCATGTTACCTGACAAGATCAAGCAATGGTGTATCAACTCCAGTGGCTCAGGGATGGGGAGCAGAGGCAAAGCAAGCATGGATAGTGAAAGCCAGGACCTAGGGTCTTAGAAAAAGCATGCATTTTTAGGATATTAGAAAAGCAAGCTGTAGTTAGCTTAATTTTGAATTCTGGGGCTGATTCCAAGCAAAGTAAAATTCCCCACATCCTGGGCAGAGCAAGTCTGTACATGTGGTGGCCGTGATGTCTTGTCCCTAGGCAATCACTTCTCTTACCTTAGAACAGCACAGTGAGGTTGCCAAAGACTTTCCTCCCTCACATCGAGGGCTGATTCATGAAACAGTGACTTGCTGGGTTACACCGTGTCCTGGATTTAAAAAACTGAGCAGGAGCCAGGGTGTGGACTATCTATGTAATTCTGTCCCCAGCCTGTGTCAGCATGTCTTGGTATTTAAGCAAAGTTTAAGTGCATGCTGATTTGTGTGAAGAAAATTCAACAAAAGAATAAAATTATTATAGACCTCATCATTGTCAGGAAAGTCAAATACTCTGGTCACTGGGTGAGATGGATGAAAATTTTATTTTAAAAAGCTCTGATATTATAATGTTAGCCCTAAAGTAATTCTTTTTATAAACTGTTTATCTATTTCTTTCCATCCTTGCATTAAACTTTATAACCCTCCCATGAGGTAAAATTTTATCTGTTTTACAAATGGAAACATGACTTTTTAAAGATCATAATCAATAATAAACCTAAAGAAAAAATAACCGTGAATTTCTTAATCTCTGTTCATGATGGCAAGATGGGAAAAGTAATTTATTATACTTCCATGATAGAAACATTTCCGATGAATTTTTTAAAATGCTATTTTTTTCTGTGTGCTTGTGATGTTTAAAAAACATGAGAATGGGAGAAGAACATGCCTTTTAAGGATTTTATTCAAAACAAAACCCTATTTACATGATTTTTCATTTTAGTTATTTTTCTAATAAACTTTATTTTCTGGAACAGTTTTCGATTTATAGAAAAATCATGAGGAGAGCATGGAGATTCCCCCATAACCCACTAGTAGTTTGCCCTGTCATTAGCATCTTACCATAGTATGGTCTTTTTGTCACAATTAGTGAACCAATATCAATACATTATTTTTAATTGAAGTCTGTCCTTTACTCAGGTTTTCTTAGTTTTTACCTATTGTCCTTTATCTATTCCAGGATATCATCCAGGATGTCACATTACCTTTAGTTATCCTGTCTCCTTAAGCTTCTATTGACAGTGACAATTTCTTAGACTTTCTTGGTTTTTGATGACCTTGAGAGTTTTGAGGAGTACTTAGGTATTTTGGTTTCAGCTATATCTATATCTCTATTAGGTATCTTGTAAAATGTCCTTCTATTGAGATTTTTCTAATATTTTTTCTCTTAATTAGATGGAAGTTAACAAAATTTAGAAGCAAGACCACAGATATAAAGTGCCAATTTAATCCCATGGTTTATCACTGTTGATCACCTTGACCACCTAGCTGATGTAGTGTTTGTCAGGTTACATGCTCTTTTAAATTTTCATTTCATCATAGAGAATATTCTTGTTATTAAAAATTCTTAACTTTAATTTTAAACATAATTTATCCAAATAGCAATAGAATTAGAACTAGCGATCACTGAACAGATTACAGTACATAAGAGATGACATTGCATATTTAGGAGGGTGACAGGAGGAGGAATTACACAACAGAAAAACTGGTTTAGTGAGTCTTAATGTTTATCATGTACAGGATTCCTCTGGAGCAGGTTGATACAATCAGTTCACTAGCATATTTTACTTTGCAAAACATGTTGCAATTCCTTTTCGTTATCTCCCCCCACCCCACCATTCCTAATGAGGAAGAGAAGTAGGGCTTCCTTCAATCACTTTTCAACAAATGAAGGAAGGACTTTAGAGAGATTTGTGTTTGATTTTGAACTTAGCCACTTTCTAATAAGTGCTCTTTGGAAAACTTTTGAGAATATCTTGTCCATAAAAGGGGGCAGTGGGCATATGTATAAGAACACAAGAGGATTAAATGTGAAGTAGGTTGAGCAAGGAGGCATTATTACTACAAGGTGGAGAATATGAATTCCATAGCTCTTATACATCTATAAACATGTTTGTTTTTCATGCCCATATGCTTTATGGCACAGCAGAAAATACAAAGCAGATATTTTGCTAAAGCCTCATGGTGTGGTGGAGAGACTCAAATCTAAGTAATAGTGTTATCATCTCTGAATCAGGTGAATGACTTTAAGAGCTCAGGATTTGGAGTCAAAAGACCTGGGTCTATAGCCTGAGTCTATATCCTGAGTCTGTCATTATCTACTGTGTGACATTGTAAACATTACTTAACATCTCTTAGCTGTGGTGTAGTTGTCTGTAAGATGACTATAATGTAAGGATTAAATAAAAGCAGCTAGCACATAAATTAATATTAATTTCATCTGGATTTTAATCAACTCTGAAGAAGCTGAAAGTCAACTTGCCTATGTAATAACTAGCAGAAAGCTTCAGAGCATTCTTAGCTATGCTTTCAATAGAGAAATTGGGCTCTTAATGTCCTCGAAGGCCATTATTTTGACATTTTGTCTAAGGCTAGTTCTTAATTTGACTCAGTTATTTTAGGTAGGAATGTTTTCAAAAGACCTAAGTGATGTTATTAACAAATGGGTTACATCTTCTCTTCACAGAGTTAAGCCTCTAATTATACCTTGAGCTGATTTATTAGTACTACAGGCTTAAACATTTCCTAACTATTAAGACTGACTAGAGACTCAGAATAACTGTCCACATGCAAGGGATCTAAATAGCAAAACACCACAGAGGAAGAGGTGATACATGGTAGGTGAGTCACAAGGAAAAGCTCAGAGAAAGGTATTAATTAGAGTAATAGGAAATTATAACAAGTAAAATATGGGTTAAGTATCAGTCAATTTCCCTTAAGGACATATTTCCTATGGTAGGAGGGAAGAGTCTTCTAAAGAAGGTGATTAAAACGAGACTGAACAGAGTCCTTATGAACGTACCAGAGAGAAGAATCCTACAGTGGTGGAAGTATGGGGGGAGGGTGGTAAGTGATCTAATAGACTTTTGCACTGCTAAGAGACTTGAGTTGCTGTTCTACCCAGTAATTGAACACATTGTAAACCACTAGGTATGCAGTTCCCTCCCTTGAGTGTGTAACTGTCATTCTCATAGGCACTATTTTTTGGGGGGGGCAACCTTCCAGTATCACTGATATTACCATAAAGATTCCATGTCTGCCTTTGTTTTTAAGATCCAGTGTATATATTTTGACCATTCTTCCAGCAAAGAAAATTTTATTTCTCCAGATATAAAGGACTAATTATTAATTTCAGTTTCCTTAAAAGGAATATAAATTTGACTTTTTGGAGTTAATTATTTAATTTCTTTTTTGGTAGAATGCTATTAGTTTAGTAACATTGAGTGAGTAAGGATTAGCTGCAAGTCTCAGGAACCCAACCAGTGTATTTAAGGAATGAGGAATAGTTAACTATCACTCTTTTAAGTCAAATAGGGAGAAGTGCACACAGATTCATAGTCTTGGCTTCAGCAACTTTGTACCCCCGCTGTAGTATCCACAACTGGGCTGCTCTGGATCTCAGGCAACATTGGGCCATAGCACTCCTCCTAGACCCATTCCAACTTGAACCTACACGAACCTTCATGAGCAGGCTAGGTGGCCACCTATGTGGAGTGATTTCAGAGGTGCTAGGAAGGTCCTCCTTATCTGTTGCTTGGCCATATCTGCAACAAATATTCTTTAATTAGCACCAAGGTGTGACATCATCCCCCCACTCTTATCATCCACCTCTTCATCCTGCTCCCATCCTACTTTCTACTTCCTTGTATCTTCTCTTTTTCCTCTCAAGCTCCCCAAACGATTTGGGGGCATTGCTGTTTGCTCTCTACCCTTATTTCATTTTAATAGCCAAGACCTGTTAAATCCACTTCCAAATATCTCTAAAATAATCTACTCTTCTCTACTACTATAGTTTGATTCACACTCATCTTTCTCGTGGGTTATTACAACAGCCTCCTGAACTGGTCTTGCTTCTCTTCTTATCTCCCTTTAATCCGTGATCCACAGAGCAGCCAAGGAGATCTTTTAAAACACTAATCTGTGTTAAAAGATTTAAAACAGGGAAGAATATGGAGAAAAGAGTACACTTGTGGACTTGTGCACATGATCTGGTAATTTCACTTCTGGAATTCTGTATCCAAAGGAAACGAATATACCAACTCAAAAAGATATCTCCACCCATGTATTCACTGCAGCTTTATTTACAAAAGCCAAGACATGAAGACAGACTAAGTGTCCATCAATGGATTAATGGATAAAGAAAATGCTATATGTATATTATGTGTGATTATTATATTATTCATCATAATATATCTAATATAAATAACTTATAATGTTTATAATATATCTATAATATTTATATGTGCTATAATATATGTAATTATAACATAAATGTGTAGTTTGTGTGTATAAATATATGTATATATGTATATACATATAAATAAAATGGAATGCAGACTTATAAAAGGAAATCCTGCCATTTGCAATACCATGATGGACCTTGAAGTCATTATACTAAGTGAAATAAGTCAAAGATAGGCAAATGCCATATGATCTCACTTATAGATGGAATTTTTTAAATTAGCTCATAAATATTGAGAACAGATTTGTGATGGCCAGAAGTGGGTGGTAGTGAGACGTGAAATGGGTGAAAGAGGTCAAAAGATAAAAACTGCCAATATAAAATAAATCAGACGTGGGGATGTGATTGTACAGAATGGTGACTACAGTTAACAATACCCTATTGTAAAAATTACTAAGAGAGTGGATGTTAAAAGTTCTCATCATAAGAAAAAAAAATAAGAATGGGGCACCTGGGTGGCTCAGTTGGTTAAGCATCCAACTCCTGATTTCAGCTCAGGTTATGATCTCAGGGTCATGAGGTTGAGCCCTGCGATGGGTTCTATAATAGGTGGAAAGTCAGCTTGAGATTCTTTCCCTGTCCCTCACCCTTTCTGCTCCTCCCCTTGAGCAGACATGCACGTGCTCTCTCTTTCAAATAAAAAAAACTTTTTAAGGAATTGTAACTATGTATGGTGATGGATATTAAGTAGATTTGTGGTGATCATACCGTAATATATACAAAATTGAATCATTATGTTGTCCACCCGAAACTAATATAATGTTATATTTTAATTATATCTCAATCGAAGAAAGCAAAATAAAATTAAAAATCCAAACAGGAACCTGATTATGTCAAGTCCCTTCTTAAGCACACTGCTTACCTTCCTTCTGACTTCAGTGAGTTTCATATTCCCTCCGCATGGCTTTCCTCTCTAGCCTTATTTCCCTCCTCTCTCTGTTTTACATTCAGTGCCCCAGCCCCACACAATTAGGGGAAGCACTTTAAATACGCTGGCTATTTCTTCTTCATCTTAGTTCCTTCAACCTTAATGCTTTCTACTGATCCTTTTTCAACTGAATAATTCTCACTTACCACGTAGATTTAACTTTAGATAACTTGTTCTCCAGGTCTTCCCATAGTCCCCCAAGGCAGGATTAAATGCCATTCCTGTGTACCTCTGTGCCTCCCTATATGTTCACCTCTCTGCAGCTCTATCACACCTTAATATTTCCTAAGAGATTGTGAACCAGCATATCCCAGTGACTGGGACTTTTTAAAAAACTAATGTATTTATTGATTTTTATTTATATTTTACTTTTTATTGAAGTAAAATGGACATATAATATCCTATTAGTTTCAAGTATATATCATGGAGATTTTATTTTTATATATTATGAAATAATCTTCATAATAATTCTAGTTACTGTCTGTCACCATACAGAGTTTTGTAATATTACTGACTGTATTCCCTATGTTGTACATTATTACATCTTCATGACTTATTTTTTTATAACTGGAAGTTTTTACTTCTTAATCCCCTTCACCTGTTTTGCCCGCTCCCCAAACCCTGATCCGATTGATAACCGAGAGTTTCTTTCCTCTATCTACAAGTCTGTTTTTTTTATTCATCGGTTTTTTAGATTCTACATATTTAGAAATCTAGATTTCTCCAACTTACTTCACTTAGCATAATGCCCTCTAGATTCATCCATGTTGTTGCAAACAGGAAGATTTCATTCTCTTTTTATGGGTTTCATTCTCTTTTATGGTCTCTCTTATGGTGAGTGATATTCCATTGTGTGTTGCATGTATGTGTATATATAGATAGATAGATACATACATACATACAAATATAATAGGTATATGCATATCCATTCATTTATTGAGAATTTTTACATATATATTCATCAGGGATATTAGCCTGTAATTTTCTTTTTGTGGGGTCTTTGGTTTTGGTATCAGGATAATGCTGGCCTTGAGGTGTTCCTTCCTCTTCAATTTTTTGGAATAATTGGAGAAAGATGGATATTAACTTTTTATATGTTTGGTAGAATTCACCTGTGAGGTAGTCTGGTCCTGGGCTTTTGTTTTTTAGGAGCTTTTTAATTACTGATTCCGTTTTATCACTTGTAATTAGTCTATTCGGGCTTTCTATTTCTTTATGATTCAGTTTTGGAAGGTTGGGTATTTCTAGGAATTTATCCATTTCTTCTAGGTTATCCAGTTTACTGTTGTATATATAGGGACTGGGTGTTTTTCCCTGTGTTATCCCCAACATTTACTATAATGCCTGGCAATGCCTAGTAAATACTAAGTAAAACCTTGTTGAATCCGTAAGTGACAAACAGATCTTCCCCTGGGAGAAGTAACATATTGATTCAACAGCAGAAAAGGCACACAAATTAGGGAAATTACCTCAGAAACTTTGTGGAGAAGATGAAATTAGGACTGGGCAGATGGGGTGGCATTTATGGCAGGAGGAACCGTCTGAACAAAAGTATCTAGATGAGACTAGGTAAAAGATGTTCATAAAATATTGAAGAATCTGGCTTTATTAGAGTGGAGGATATATGCTGAGAAAATGAAGAATGGCCTGATTATGAAGGGTTTTGAAAGACAGGGTTTTTAGACATAGTATAGATGAAATTGAGACCCATTCATGATTTTAGAACAAATGAATGATTTTAATAAAAGTACTTTTTAAAGAAGATTGATCTGGGAAATGTATACAGAAAACAGGACAAGGATGGTTCTACATACTGAAAGGCAGTTAAGAGGTCAATGTACCATAACATATGAATAAGGAGATGAGGTAAATTAAATTGCTATTCCAAATATTCATTCCTTCTCTCTTCCAACCTACATTTCTCACCTCTTGGCTCAGGACTTGATGATATGATCTGCTTTGGCTGCTAGAATATTAGTAGGACTTGAGAAGCTCTTGTGTGATTGGATTTACTTCAGCGGTCATCAAGAGAAGAACATGTCTTAGCTAGCCTAGAGAGAAAGAGAAAGAGAGAGAGAGAGAGAGAGAGGTGGGAAGCAGTTGAGCCCCAGCTGACCAGCTGACCTCAGGCAGCCCACAAACACATGATAAATACTAAATATTTGTTTTAAGCCATTGGGTTTTGGTGTGTTTGTTATACAGCAATAGTAGCTGATACAGGGGATAAGGATGTGATAGTGGTATAGAAAGAAGGAAGGGAATGATTATGATATATTTTTAAAGGATAAATTAATTGGTTGAAACAGGCTCTGGCCATAATGAAATAAATTTATGTTAAAAAATGGAAAAGAATAGCTTTAAAAACCTTTTTTCCTTTATTGAATAAATCGAGACTATCTGAATAAGAAAATCTGAAGTAAATGAATAACATTATTATTCTTAAGAAGCAGTCACTTAGGTATATTCTTTCTCTTCTGGGGGTAGATTTATTTTTCTATTCAGCAAGTGTTTGCTTTATGCATTTGCATTCGCAATGGTCCTTATTTGGTCAAATCCTTCTTTTGGAAAGTGTACCAGTTAGTTAATTATCTACTTAGGAGGGAAGATGATGTCACTGGAAAACATTTTATTCTTGTGAATTTACATAAACGTAGAATGCAAATAAAATAACATTTTTGAATAGTCCCCTGCACATTTTTACTTTGGGAGAAAATAAAAATTGACTGCCAATTTCTGGTAATTTTTTTTCTTTTGTAGACTATAGGTAATTTGGAGTGACTAATCCAGCTGTCTTTACTCAATTTTCTGGCTTGCTTCTGGCAAGAAGCACATTAATAGAAGAAATCAGAGGGGACATTACAATTAGAAGAGCAAGGAAGAACTATATAATGCTTTGCTTATAAGAATCACCTATTGTTGCTGGGGAAATTGCACTGCAGTATTTTAATTTGGAAGTCAAATCACTCATCCTTGTCTAGACATAATCCTCTGACTATGGAGGAAAGTGCTTCTTTGCCCTTCCACCAAACTTCCTGCTGCAAATCCGCTTTTACCTGTGTCCCACTGTGTGGATTCATATTGCTGTGGGCAAGCAGCTTCTGATTATTTCACATGCAGGAAAAAAGGGCAGGAAGGAGGGAAGGGGGGTAGGAGTGGGGAGAAGAGAAGAAAGAGAAAAAGAGGAAAATGAATGAAAAATTCTCTATAGGGTTACTGGAGATCAATAAATATGGCTGAGGTGTATATATCAAGGTTTGTCATACTGTCTTACCCTGGCTATGTTCTTTCTGGGCTTTTTTTTCTCCTCTAAGATTTTATTTATTTATGAGAGAGAGAGAGAGAGCAGGAGCAGGGAGGAGAGGGAGAAGCAAGCTCCCCTGCTGAGCAGGGAGTTGGATGC
The DNA here is from genome assembly GCF_011764305.1 of Mustela putorius furo. NCBI lineage: Eukaryota > Metazoa > Chordata > Mammalia > Carnivora > Mustelidae > Mustela > Mustela putorius. Next base: position 39,367,077 of record NW_025421998.1, read on the forward strand.
AGGGCTCAATCCCAGGATGCGGGGATCATGACTTCAGCCAAAGACAGATGCTTAACCTACTAAGCCACCATAGGAGCCCCAGCTATATTCCTTCTAAAAGCCACACACTTTGGCACAAAACTGCCACCTCAAGTCTGTGAAATACCCTCTTCCATCATTATAAAAACTCAGCTTTAACGTATTTCTTAGACAAATTTTCCTAGACGTATTTTACAAATGAAGACTAGGATACAGCTGGGAGTACCTAGTACTCGGCTGGTTCTGTTAAGAGAGTAAAGTAGCTCTAAGAGAGTAAAGGAGCTGGATTTCCCCTAACCAACTTCTGGGGATGCCAAAAGAGAAGAGAAAAGGTTGAGGAATCCTAGAACCTGACATTGAAACTTAAGGAGCTCCTGGGAGCCAGAAGGAGATTAGGTCCAGGTGTGAGGAACATATCAACTCAAAAGCAAGGGGCCATCCTGTGCTCTGGATCAGAGTCAGATAGGGAAGTGCTCTCTAGTTTGGATGGAGAGTGATAAAAAGCAAGCCAATGAACAAAACTCATACATACTGGAGATTAGTCCTTAATCATTGAGCTCTCCCTCTCCCCCTTTCCTTTCAATATGCCATGAGAGAGGTGATTGTCGTTCAGAGAGCTAGCTTTTGGCAAAGAATAGTGCCATAGGCCAAGGGATAGGAATGTTTCAAAGCCAGTTGCCAAGTTGATGGTGGAGAGAACAAGTGGGATGAGTGATAGAGGGTGAATTTTACACCAAAGACCTTCTAAGAAGAGCATTCCCTCCCCAATGCCAAATACAGTCAGATGAGTGCTAGACAGAGCCTAGGCTTTTGCTGCTTCAGCGTGAAAACATTACCACCCAAAGCAGAAACTTTCCAAGATGTAAGCACTATAAAAGAAGACAAACTTAACAACCTGTGCTAGATGAAGCACTATTAATGCACCAGGTAGAAGAAAAAGATTTTTAAAGCATGATAAAGATTTTCAAAAAAATAAGGGAGATTATTAGGAACACAAAACAAACAAAAATCATTATAAAAATGAATCAGTGAAAGAAGCTGGGCGTCAAAACATGAAACTTGAAATAAAGAACTCAACATATCTGAAAATAAATTAGTGAACTGGAAGATTAGCTGAAGAACTCTCCTAGGAAGCAACAGGCAAGAAAATATAAAAGGAAAGGTAAGATATACAGAGAATAGAAGTTTAAAAAAAGTTGAGATCTATAAATAGGAGTCTTGAGAAGAGGGAACAAATAAATAAATGGAGGAAGGAAGTCTTGCCGTTTGCAACACTATGGATAGACCTTTAGATTGTGATTAGTGAAATAAGTCTGACAGAGAAAGTCAAATACTGTATGGTATAACTTACATGTGGAATCTAAAAAAGCCAGACACATAGAAACAGTAGAAGGATGGTTGCCAAGAGCTGGGAGTGACAAAAATGGTCAAAGGGTACAAACTTCCAGTTATAAGGTGAATTCTGGGATCTAATGTACAATATGGTGACTATCATTAACAGTATTGTAGGGGGGGCTGGGTGGTTCAGTGGGTTAAGCCTCAGCCTTCAGCTCAGGTCATAATCTCAGGGTCCTGGGATCCAGTCCTGCATTGGGCTCTCTGCTCAGCAAGGAGCCTGCTTCCCCCCACTCTCTGCCTGCCTCTCTGCCTGCTTGTGATCTTTGTCTGTCAAATAAATAAATAAAATCTTAAAAAAAATTGTATTCCTGAAAGTTACTAAGAGTAGATCTTAAATTTTTCATAACACACACAAAAAGGTAATTATGTGAGGTAATGAATGTCTTAACTAACCTTATTGTGATGATCATTTCATAATATATGTGTATCAAATCATCACATCCATCTTAAACCAATGTTCCCGGTCAATCATATCTCAGTAAAGCTGGGGAGGGGGACCAAACCAAATAAATGAAGGAAAGGAAATATTTGAGGAGATAATAAAAAAATTTTTCAAAACTGAAGAAATGTCGAAGACCTTAGATAAAAATCACCATGAACTGCTAAATAGAGTAGATGAAAAAAGAAATCATAACTAGGCATAATATACTAACATTTAAGACCATCAACCAAAAAAGAAAAACTCTACAAACTTCTAAAATGGGGGTGAGGGCTAGGCACAGGGTATTATACCTATCAAGAAACAAGAATGAGGTTGCTATTAAAGACATTAAATGAGCTAATGTATGTAAATTGCATCAAACACTCCCTTGCACAGTAAACATTCTTTAAGTGTTAACTATTTTATTATCAAACTTTTCCTAGATGGAAGAAGACAGTAGAGTAATATTTGTGTTACAGTTAACATAGAGTATTAAAGGAAGTCCTTGAACTTAGGGTTTTATTATATTCTCAGTAATGTAAGGTTAATAAAATGATAATATTCCCATAAAATGTACCCTTGGACAGATATTTCCAGTAGGAAAAAAATCGATCACTCTGCTCCCAAATGCAACCCTTGTGGCCCCCAGTGGTGTGTGGTATCCTCCTCTCCTGGTTTGTGAATATATGTCCAATACACTGCTATCAATCTCATATGTCTCAAGTCAGGTGTCTTGTGTTTGGCCATCTCATACTATTTAGGGTGGGAAAATCTTTCCCTCACCAAAGGGGTGACCAGAAGGCAATCAAAACATAACTAATATGGGATATAGATTTAAATATATTCATCAGAAAAGAAGAAAGTCTAAAAACACATGAGCTAAGAATTTTAATCAAAGGGGAAAAAACAACAAAGCAATGAAATAGAGACTAGTAATAAAACCTGGATAAAACATATAATTTGGGGAAGAAAAACCACACAAAAAAAGCATAATTGGCCCAAGAAGAAATAGAAAAGTTTAGTAGACTGATACAGTTACATTTTTTGTGGTAATCAAAGCTTTTTTTTTTTTTTTACAATTTTACAGTTGAGTTTTACTAAAATTATTAAAGAACTGCTAAACTTTATGAGTTATCCCAGATAATACAAAACAAGGGAAAACTGCTCAAGTAATTTGATAAAGCCAATTAAACCTTGATTTCAAACCCAGATGAAAACAGTGTAAGAAAAAAATATGTAGATCCACCTTACTTATGAATATAGGTAAGAAAATTCTAAATAAAATTATTAGCTAATGGAAGGATTCTATCTGTTAAAAAAAAATAGCATCGCAATAAGTTTTTCTCTTGAGAATACAAAGGTCATTCAACATAAGAAAATGTACACATTAAGAGACTAAAAGTAAAAGATTTATGTCATTCAAATAGCTATAGAAAAAGAATTTGATAAATATGATTTTCAAAAACTGTTAAAATTTTTTTCCCTAAATAAAGTTTATTTACTAAAACTTTACAACCAACATTATACTGAATAGAGAAATTTTGGATGTTGGCTGCAGTGTACCATTATTTGATACAATACCAGAAGTTCCGGCCAAAAAATAATATTTGAAACAAAGTAAGAGGTATAGGATTAAAATGGAAAAAACAAGTATTGTTTTTTTGTAACTACATTTAAAAAAACTCAAAGGGATTAGCAGACAAAATATTAAAGTATTAGGAGTTTTTTGAGAGTTTGGCAAATCTGTCAAACAAAAACAGTTTAGAAATTTTAACCAGCAATAATTAGCTTAAAAATATTAATAGGAAGGAGAAACCATTTACAGTAACATTCAAACCATAGTGCCTAAGAACTAAAGTATACAATGTGTAAAACTTAATAGAAAATTTTAGAATTCTATTAAGAATGTAAAAGAAAATCTTAGTAAATAGATCAAATGACAACATAGCATTTTTTTTCTTTCAGTATTGACCTGAAAGTGTTAATAAAATTCTAGCAGTATGTTTTTAGGAATTTAAGCAACTGATTATAAGATATATGAAGGAATACAAGTTCCCAAGTTTTAAAAGGAAAATTTTTAAAAGGAAAAGCAAAGTCATTTTTAAATGACTCACCTCAGACATTAAGATACACCATAGACTCTTAGTAATAGAAACAATACAGTTTTGGTAGAAGAACAGAGACTGGTAGGATTGAACAGAGTGTTTATAAACAGACCCATGAACATATAAAAACCAGAATATGATTGAGAAAGCATTACAAAGCAGTAGAGAAAGCTAGATTTTTTAACATATGATTCTGACTGTGCTGATTTACCATATAAAGAATAAAGTAGCTCTCTACTTCACATCATACACTATAAACTATAAAGCTTACATATTAAACTATAAAGCTAATAAATAGAATGTAAAGGAATGTTTTCTAACTTCTTCCTAAGGAATGGTTTCTTGGATCAAGGAAGTATACACAATATTGCCAAAATTGATGTCCATAGCTGTATAAAATTTAACAATTTCTATTCAGTGAAGGGCACCATATACAAGGCTAATAGAGAGGTCATTGGAAGAAAATGTTTGCTAACTCTAAAGAGAGTTTCTAGTAACTAAAAAAAAAAAAAAAAATAGAAAAGGAATCATGCCTACAGAAGTGATACACAAAATGGAAGATAGTCAATGAATAGATGAAGAAATGCTCAACCTCATTAGTAATCAAGAGAAAACAAAGGAAATTCAAACAACATGAAAGGTCATATTTTACTAACCAGAGAGACAAAAACCAGAAATAGGATAATATTAAGTACTGGTGAGATATACGTGGAAATAGGAAAACGAGAGCACTGCTGGGAGGAATGGAAACAGGAATAGCCATTCTGGAGAAGAGTCTGTCACTACTTACGTTTAAATACTAAAAAACATATATTTAATTATATAAATTGCATCTATATTCTCTATTTGCTGACCTATCAATCCCATTCCTGAGTTTATACCTTAGAAGATACACTCACAGGGGCGCCTGGGTGGCTCAGTGGATTAAAGCCTCTGCCTTCAGCACAGGTCATGATCCCAGAGTTCTGGAATCAAGCCCGGCATCGGGCTCTCTGCTCAGCAGGGAGCCTGCTTCTTCCTCTCTCTCTCTCTGCCTGCCTCTCTGCCTACTTGTGATCTCTGTCTGTCAAATAAATGAATAAAATCTTTAAAATAAGAAAAAAGAAGATACACTCACAGATCTTTAGAAGTTATATATAAGGATGTTCATACGAAGTGGTATGTGATAAGTTACTTGGTAAGTGCCTGGAGGGGACGTAGGTGCAATCACCAGGAAAATGCATAAATAAAATGTAGCAGATGCATTTAAAATACCGTACAGTGGATAAAAGCATACTCTCAGTGTACATACAGCAACATGGATAGATCCTAAAAACACAGTGTTAAGTGACAAAAGCATGTGCATATCCAGGGGCATCGTAAGCAAAGTAGAATGGCGATCTTGGTGAAGGAGCAGGCATTGGGGTGGAAAGGGAAAAAAAAAATAGAAATAAAACAAGAGAGACGATTGGCATAGAGCCAGGAATTGAGTGTAATGAACACAAACATGCTTCTGGTGTCCCAAAGAAAAAAAGTCCCAATGCCTTGTCTGGTTGCTGACACAAATTCTCCCACAATTTCAAAATATAAGATGTAAACATACACATGTGCATGTACACACACACACACACACACACACACACCCTGAAGGACCCAAACCAGACAAAAACGCTTTTACAGCCTTACCTGGAAGAGCTTATTTTTGTGTCTAACAACTAGTTAAATCAATTAATGCAGTTAAACTGGTTTATGCTTTTATTTTCCTCTTCTCCTTATACAGATTTCTCTGCCCTGTCAGCATCACACCCTACATCAGTTACTCCCCACAACTTTAGTGAATCAATAATATTAAAGGCTGAAAAGGAACTTGTGAAGATAAAATTCAAATTAATTTGGTCAAATATACCCACTCCATGTACTGAACCTTCTTGGTGCAGGTTATTTGGGGAATCAGGTAATTAAGCAGCAATTTCTATTAGTAGATTGCCAACAGGAAATTAAACCCCAAACTTTTGCTCAGTGGTAAAATTCTTGTCTAAAATGTCAAGAAGATGTTTCATCAAAATCATCGAAAGAGAAAGCAGAGTTCATTAACTACTTGAGAAACTCAAAATACAGTTAGTTGGAGTATTGCTACTCTCCAAAACAATACCATTAAAATATTCAAGTAGGAATAGTTAATATTTATTAAGGGCTTACAATAGCTGAGCATCCTGCAGGCACCTTATCAGGTGGTTGTTATTATCATTTTTTTTTTCTTTTTTAACAAATGAGGAAACTGAGGCTTAGAAACAGAAAGTATTTAGCTGAGATTATATAGCTACTAAATGGCCAAAATGATGAAAAACAACAACAACCAGATTTAAGAGGTGTTTCCTTTCTCTCACAGGAAATCCTTTGTATATGTATGTAATGGCAGAGGAGCTAATTCTGAACTGTAGTATTAACTCTAAGTTGAAAAGAAGGTGATTTGTGGAGTCATGCCTCTTCCCAGTAGGCACAAGCTTCTGTTCCCCTGCTGCCGATTAGCTTACCTGATCAAAATTTTGACCTCCATTCTACATGCCTTTCGAGCCCTCTGGAACTCATGATATGAGGCCCCAGCTCATTAGACCTGTTCAAGCCAGACTTCAATGCATTGTCAGCCCTAGGGATCTGTTTGGTCTGGTACTAAGTTCTGTTTTCACCCAAGAGGAGAGAGCATCCAAGCAACCCTATTTTCTAAGAACTGTGAGTTAAGACACTGTGCAAGTAACTCTTTGGGGTTTGTTCCAAGGTCAATAGTTATTACTAGTCATTGTGTTTTCTATTATCCTCTTTCTTTCCTTTCTCACTCTCTCTCTCTCTCATTTTATTTTTGCTGTGAGCAAGTCTTAAAATATGTTGGGCAGTTTCCTTATGTACCAGAGCTAAAATTTCTTAAGAAGCTATGAACATTGGAGAAAGATGTATATGGGCAATCATATCAGGAAGTCATGATAATTAAAACCCTAGTTTATGTCCTAAAAAGCTCACTAAACCAGGAAACAGGAGATAATTGCAGTCCTGATATTGAGCAGTTGGTTTACCTCTTTTGGGCTTTCATTTTGTCATCTATAAAATGACTGCCCTGGACAGATAATTTCTAATGTCTTTATTAAAGTTTAATGTGCTCCTGGTAAATTAATGCATAATTAGAAGCAAAATAGAATGAGATTAAGAAAATGCCCAGGTTATAATATTTGAAGGCTATCTATGTGTCAGCACAGCAAATGTAACATAAAGCTCATGAACAATAACAGAACAATGAGAAAGTCAAAGTCAAGAGGCTCTGGGCTTAAAAACAAGCAATTGTGGTTCTTAAATTTGGGTATAATGAGTCAGAACCACAAGGTAATCTTTCCATGACAAACAGGTATGACCAGACCTTTCCTAGAGAGAGGGGCTGATGCACTGATTCTCATAGTATGAGTTTTTAAACTGGCATCTTAAATGTGGTTTTTAATATTGTTGGAGTAATAGACTTCTTTTAGAATCTGGTAAAATCTAGTCCTTCTATCTCAGGAAAATACAAGTATGAACACACACCATTTTACATATAATTTTAGAAGTTTACAGACACCATGCATTCAGCCTCCAAATTAGCAACCCTAAAGGTATAAATGATCTCTAGGTCATCCATAGGGTTAGTTGACTATTTTCTTGTAGTTTTCATATTTATAACCTGGCTCATTCATTCATTAAGTCATTCAGCAAATGTTTATTGATCACCTTAGTAAGTAATGAGAATCCATAGTTGAGACACATAGTGTGCCTTTGGTAAGGAAGTAAGGATAAGGTAAGTATAGAAAGTACAAATTAGGAGCAGTATCTGTGTAGGGCAAGGTTTCCCAGCCTTGGCATTTTGAGCTAGATAATTCTTTATTTTGGGAGCTATCCCACGGGTTGTAGGATGTTTAGCAGCATCCCTGATCTTACCTACTAACCACTGGTAGAATCCCAACTCCAGACTGAGATACCCAAAAATGTCTCCAGGCATTGCCAGTTGTCCCCTTGTAGAGGAGGGGGTGGGAATTCACCCCTAGTTGAAAATCACTGACTAGAGAAAAGCGCCTCTAAATCTCTTAGCAAAAACTAGGGAATACACAGGAATAAAGACTAGAGGAAGACATGAAAATATTAGGAAGGACTGCATTTCTCCCACTTCTAGTGTCCATGTAGAAGGATTTGTAAAAGCACATTCACATTCCTGGCCTCTCCTTGCCTCTTTATTTATTTACTCTGTCCTAAAGAAAATGAAGTGACTGGCCTGATTGGAAAGTTTACAAAAGATCCTGGCCTTAACAGGCTCAGGTTCTTTTTTCTCATCTTAGGATCTGCTGCCTTCAGGGTATACATGTGATAGTACTTCTCCAGGGTCCTCCTTGGTCACCAGGGTAGGGTCTTCTGTAGGGTCTTCCTTAGTCATGGGGGGGGAAGCTTAATCCAATCCAGTCCCATCACTTCAGTTGGTGAGCTGCCCAACTCAAGGGTTCTTCATTAACATCCTACCTAGGTTCACACACCTAAAGCTATGACCTCTGATTAGGGCTCCAACAGTAAGCAGAGTACTATTTTGATCTTAACCCTCTCATCCTTTATTTTATTTTTCAGTTTATCCAGAACAGATGGTAGGGAAGGGGGATATTCTATATTGAGTCTCTTCAAAGACTACTTTTCCCAAATATTAAAATCAGGCAGATGAGTTGGGAGAACACAGTCTAGACAAAGGAAACATCGTAAACAGAAACAATAAAGTATGAGGTTGTGGTCTACTCAAAACTCTATAGTCAGTTCAGTGACCAGAATCTGAAGTACAAGGTGAGGGAGGATTAAGTGGTGAATTAGGCTGGACAGAGAGGTAGAAGCCAGATCAAGAAATGCCTTCTAGACTGCTTAGAAGAATCTAGACTTTTTTTTTTCTCCTGAGGCCATTGTGAGCAGTGTGGAGATTGTTATGAGGCAGGACTATTAGGGTGGCTGCTCTAGAAGTCAAGTCACTAGAGGCTGGGGGCCTGAGCAAGAGAATTGTGGGATTTCCTACAGAGATTTTTAAAAGTAGGACTTATAAGTATAGTGCAAGGTGCTATGCATATAAATTTTATAAAGCATTGATTTTGATTTTGTTTAAAAACAAAAACAAGTAGATGACTTTGAGCTTGCAGTATATAAACAAAAAATCAAAATACATTCCACTCTGGGATTTTGCTAATATTATCTTAGATTCACTCGCTCAACAAATATTTTTTGAGGAGCAACCGTGGAGTTTACATTTACTAAAATAGGGGATTTGTGAGGGGAGGGGACTTGGGGTATGCATATCAGAAGCTCCATTTTGGATAAGTGAATTTTGAGATGCAGTTTGGCATAGAAGCTTCTACACTACAAGGCATGGAGCGAACACCAGATCTTCTAATTCTCCTTTCCCTAACTGCCCTCCCCCACATTATACAACCTCCCATTGACCTGTTGGTATAAAACAAAACAAAAAAAACTTTTTTCTTCCAAGTTTTAAAATTCACATGACGATTGTGCTATGCTTTAATTTTTCTTTTTAGTTTTATTTTGTCTAATAAAGTGAAATATACATTAAAATGCCTGGCACACGATAGGCGTTGAATAAATATTTGTTGAATGAATGAATGGTAGTGGGGAAGCCACAGGGCAATTACTCTTTCCTGAAAAGACCACACAGGAATGGAAGGAGAGCAAGGCAATGTTGTTAGAGTCTAAATAAGAACCACTATATGTCTCAGGCATTTTCAGAAACTCAATGAGCAATGAGAAATCCAGAAATCTTTTACTTCTATAGATCCCAGAGACTTGGACAAAAGCCTTCAAACAACGTATTCCATTAAAGAAAGAACTTTTGAAGAGAAAAATACTATGTTTTTTTTCCCCTTTCTTAATCTTAGCCTTACAACTCAAACCAAGCATAAAGAATTGGCAGTACTTTTTTTTTTTTTTTTTTTAAGAGAAAAAAAGCCTTCCTGCGATGAAAGATAGAAAGTTCAACAGTGTTCCCGGCCAACAAGAGAGTGGTTTTGTAGCATGATGGGAAGAGATATTAATTTGGGAGCTATGTAGTGTAAATTGACTCATTGGTAATATAAAATATAGTCTTTGGGAAGAGACCTAAGGATCCATGTGCAAGACAGACTCATTGGATGAGATTTATAATCTGTGCAGGAGAACTCTTCAGAGCTGTCTTCTGGAAAAAGAGCAGGAATCTCACACAGTAACCCCAGAACTGAGGTCTGTGTTTGTCCACACGCTTGGGTATAAATGCTTAAGAAGGGGAAGAGCTTTTATGTTCAAAGGAAGAGAAAGGCTGCTTCATTGTAAAAGAAATGTTAAAATTTGGTGGGCTTGAAGGCAAGGATAACTGAAGCAAAGATTCTAATTTCTTTAAACGTATTGTGTAATTGTCATTTGCAGCCCATGAGAAGCAGATGCTAAGATGAAGTGCAGTTCTAGTGGTATTGGCAGGCCAGGGAATGGAGGAGGAATATAAGTTAGGGAAGATAAAGGAGGGAGGAAGCTGACTTGGCCAGGGAAAGCCTTCAGACTAAAATGTGGTTCTGACATCTATACGAGGAAAAAAATCTGGGGAAACTGAATTCAGCAGGAAGAACCTCAGACCATGATAGAAATCTAACAGTGTCTTGGCCCACCCAGCAGGGAGCTTCCAAGCACCAGTAACTGGCTTTAGGAGGCTGAGTTAGGCAGAGTGGCCAGGCCCTAATACTCTAACCATGCCCAGCCATTGGCAGAATACTTCCCGGAAGACATGGCCTCAGCACAAAAACTGAGGAGAATACGGAAGGCTCTGCAGCCAGAAGATGTTAACTAAGCATGTTTCCTGCAGATGAATGGGAAGCTGCTTCTCAAAGGGAGATACGACCAGGGAACCCCCATGACTATCACACAAAATACCATTGTCTTAGTGAGGCCACCTCACTATACAAGTGAGGTGACCTAATACACTTTGGTGTATTAGGAAATGGGAATGTACTGGAACCTGGCTGACGTTGCATAAAATATAATGCATAATGTTTGCTGGTGCACATCTTATAAAAAGACCAGATCTCTTCATCCATGTTTTTGAAAAAGTGCTGCCATACCTATGTAGAGCATTTTAAAATTTCCTATCATTACTTCTCCAAAACTTTGTAAGGTGAAAGCAAACAGACCTAACAACATGTGGGAATTTTTGAAATATCGTTTATAATAGCGTCATCAAATATCAAATATCTAGTAATAAATCTAGTAAAGATACTTAAAAACTTCTACTCTAGAAATTATAAAACTTTTCTTAGAGAAATTAAGGAACTAAGTGGGAAAATAAACCATACCTGTGGATTAAAGACTCAGTATTTTTTACATATCCATTCTTCTCAAATTCATCTATAAATGCAATGCAGTCCCTAAAGACTATTTTTAAAAAATAAACTTTATTGAGGCAAAATTCACATAGAATAGGATGCACACATTTTAAGTGTGTGCAACTTATTTTAATAAGTTTGAAAAAATTAACATAGAATAGGATGCACACATTTTAAGTGTGTGCAACTTATTTTAATAAGTTTGGAAAAAAGTAGACTCCAGGGTATCTACCACCTCAATAGAGATATAAAACATTATTTATCATTCCCAAAAGTTCCCTCATGCTACTTTACAGTTACCACTCTGCCTGAGTTTTAGGAAACCGCTGATCTGCTCCCCATTTTGTCTTTCCTAGACATTCATATAAATGGAATCAAATAGATGCTCTTTATGTCTTGCTTTTTTTTTTTAACCACAAAATGCTTTTCAAATTCATCCATATTGTTGCATATGTTAGTAGATTGCTTTTTTATATTACAAATTGCTATTCATACATTCACCACAATTTGCTTATCTAGTCACCTGCTGGGGGATATTTGGGATTTTTCATTAGGGGCTTCTAAGAATAAGGCTATTTAAACATTCATCTAAAAAATATTCATTTTCAACTTTTTGTGTAGACTGCAGTTTCTCAGCTTCAAAACTATTGACTTTAAGTGTGGCAAATCTTTTTTGTTAATTTATGCCTGTGTATTGTAAGATTTTTAGCAGGATCCTTGTCTTCTACCTACTAGATGCTAGTATTCCCCAGTAGTGGCAATAAAAAAAAAAGTCTCCAGACCTTGCCAGTATTCTTTGACTGGGGGGCATGGGAGTGTCAAGACTCACCTTCAGTTGAGAAACTATTATATACATTTGTATTCATTGTTCTTAGGTAAATACCTGAGTGGAATTGCTGGGTCATAGTGTAAATGTATGCTTAACTTTATAAATAACTGAAAACCTGTTTTCCAAAGAGCTTGTTCCATTTTATACTTTCAAGAGCAATGCATGAGAGTCGTAGTGACTCCTCCACACATTTGCCTGCGTTTGGTACTATCATTTCTGTTTTAACAATTCTAGTGAAAGTAAACAGTGTCTTGTTAGATTTTCATGGTTACTCATGCTATTGAGCATCGTGTTCTTATTATATTTGCCTTTTAAGTCATTGTCCTTTGCTCAATTTTCAATTGTTATTGTTCTTTTAATTATTTTTATAGTTCTTTGTATGTTCTATATATGATCCGTTCATCAGATATATATGTTGCAGATGTTTCTCTTACTCTGTGACTTATTGACCTTCTTAGTGGAGATATTTTTTTTTTAGGTTAATACGTTTGTGTTCTAAAAAGAAAAAAATCTTTTGTTTTTATCTTCCCAAATTTGTGAAGATATTCTCTAGTCTGTTTCCTTAGAGAAACTTCAGGTTTCCAAGTTTTATATTTTGAATGATGAATGATTTTGAGTGGGTTTTGTGGGTAGAGTAAGATAGGAGTTGAGGTTCATTTTCATCCTTGTGAATATCTAGTTCAATATTTGTTAAAAATGTTTTTCTCTTTGGTGACTTGACTAGAATTCAGTTGACTACTATATGTGAGTCTATTTCTGGACTTTCTCTTCTATTTATCTGATTGTCCACTCCATTGTTTCTTAACCTTTTTATTATTACCCTCCAACGAAACTTCCTAGACATTTTTATTCCTAATCACCACTTTCTCTCATGAACTTTTAATGTCAGATGCATATTGTGTATTACTTTATGCACCATAGGTATACATATGCTTTATATGTGAAAAGACTAAGAACATTTTCTTCCAAAAACCAATTTCTACCTGCTTGAAGGTGATATTACTCCCATTGAGAATGCATTATCTATTCTCATACTAATACCAAATTGTAGCTTTATCATCCATCTTGAAATGAGGTGGTATAAGTCTTCCACCTTTGTTCTTTTCAAAAATTGTATTGGCTGTTCTTATCCTTTGTTTTATGATAAGTTTTGTAATCAGATTGTCAATGCCTTTCTAAAACTGAATGCTGAAATTCTGTTACTGTTCATGAAGGAGTAATAGGCATGACATTTATTTTTTCATTTAAACCATGTGGGGAAAAAAGAAGGAAGAAAAAAGAAACCATATGGAAGATTCTACAAAATACAACTCTATTTTTCAGACGCTGAAGAACAGATGGTTCAGGACTGTGGTCCCCAAGAGAAGGAAAATAAATAAACTGAGCCAGGTAATCACCTCAGAGGCACATTCTGAATTATAGAATAGGAAGAAGGTTGTCAAAGAGAACACAGCAACTTTGCTGAATTGACACAGAGATGAGAGTTCTGGGAATCTGAAGTAGCTGCATCTTGCAGGGAAGAATTCCAGAAGAGAGGCAGCTAAACAGAAGCAGTTTCAGAAATCTATATAGAGTTCCGCCTTGGATTTTTGCTTAACACTAATATTTGCACACATAGGATAAAACTCGCTGAGCTCAGAAAAAGAACAACGGAGCCATGAGCTAAACTGCTCAGAATTCACACAGGGCTTAGAATTGTTTGAGTTCCCACCAGCCAAATTGGGCATTCCTCACTAGTTAATTGGAATATTCAATAGAGATCCTGGAAGGGTCACCTGTATTACGGTGGGATTAAACTATCCCAACACTAACAGCTACTGTAGACACATTCTAAAAATTCTTAAAACACGTCTCATAAAGATCAAACTAAAATAAAATACAACTAATTTAACAATCTACCAGAACTAATTAAAAGCTCTTTAAAGAAAGGCAGCACAGAGCAATCTATACTTTCAATGCCATCCTGATGAAAATACCATTGGCATTTTTCAGAGTGCTGAAACAATAATCCTAGAATTTGTGTGGAACCAGAAAAGACCCCAAATCACCAAGGAAATGAAGAAAAAGAAAAACAAAGCTGGGCATATCCTGGTGCCTAGTTTCAAGCTTATTACAAAGCTGTGATCACCAAGACAACATGGAACTGGCACAAAAACAGACACATAGACCAGTGGAACAGAATAGAGAGCCCAGATATGGACCCTCAACTCTATGGTCAACTAATCTTTGACAAAGCAGGAAAAAATATCCAATGGAAAAAAGACAGTCTTTTCAATAAATGGTGCTGGGAAAATTGGAAAGCTATATACAGAAGAATGAAACTTGACCATTCTCTTACACCATACACAAAGGGAAACTCAAAATGGATGAAAGACCTCAATGTGAGACAGGAATCCATCAAAATCCTAGAGGAGACCATAGGCAATAACCTCTTTGACATTGGCCACAGCAGCTTCTTTCAAGACATGTCTCCAAAGGCAAGGGAAACAAAAGCTGAAATGAACTTTTGGGACTTCATCAAGATAAACAGCTTCTGCACAGCAAAGGAAACAGTCAACAAAACAAAGAGGAAACCCAGGGAATGGGAGAAGATATTTGCAAATGACACCACAGACAAAGGACTGATATCCAAGGTCATTAAAGAACTTCCCAAACTCAACACCCAAAAAAACACAATCAAGTCAAAAAATGGACAGAGACATGAACAGACACTTCTCCAAAGAAGACATAGAAATGACTAAAAGGCACATGAAAAAATGTTTATCATCATTAGCCATCAGGGAAATTCAAATCAAAACGACATTGAGATACCACCTTACACCAGTTAGAATGGCAAAATGGACAAGGCAAGAAACAACAAACAAACAATGTTGGAGAAGCTGTGGAGAAAGGGGAACCCTCTTACAATGTTGGTGGGAATGAAAGTTGTTACAGCCACCTTGGAAAACAGTGTGGAGGTTCCTCAAAAAATTAAAAATGAGCTACCCTATGACCCAGCAATTGCACTACTGGGTATTTATTCCAAAGATACAGATGTAGTGAAAAGAAAGGCCATATGCACCCCAGTGTTCATAGCAGTAATATCCACAGTAGCCAAACTGTGGAAAGAGCAGAGATGCTCTTCAGCAGACGAATGGATAAAGAAGATGTGGTCCATAAATACAATGGAATATTACTTAGCCATCAGAAAGGATGAATATCCAGGTTTACACCAACAGGGATGGGACTGGAGGAGATTTATGCTAAGTGAAATAAATCAAGCAGAGAAAGTCAATTATCATATGGTTTCACTTATTTGTGGAACATAAGGAATATCATGGAGGACATTAGGAGAAGGAAGGGGAAAATGAAGGGGGGCGGAATTGGATGGGGAGATGAACCATGAGAGACTCTGAGAAACAAAAGTGAGGGTTTTAGAGGGTAGGGGTGGGGAAGGATGGGTGAGTCCATTGATGGGTATTAAGGAGGGCATATATTGCATGGAGCACTGGGTGTTATATGCAACCAATGAATCATGGAACACTACATTAAAAACTAATGATGTGCTCTATGGTGACTAACATAAAATAATTTAAAAAGTAAAGAAAGGCAGCAAAATCCAACACTAAACAACATAATATTTACAGAAACTGACAAACATTAAAAAATTCTTTTTTTTTTAAGATTTTATTTATTTATTTGACAGAGAGAGATCACAAGTAGGCAGAGAAGCAGGCAGAGAGAGAGAGAGAATGGGAAGCAGACTCCCCGCTGAGCAGATAGCCTGATGCGGGGCTCCATCCCAGAACCCTGGATCATGACCTGAGCTGAAGGCCGAGGCCCCACTGAGCCACCCAAGTGCCCCGAAGGTCTGTATTGTTAGAGCACAGATTGTTGAAGCAACACCTAGAATTCCTGATTGCTGGGTCAGTTATTGAGGCCAAGAATGTGGATTTCTAGCAAGTTCCCAGCTGCTACTACTACTACTGCTGTAGCCTGCTCTCGAGAACCACTGGGATAGTGGTTAGTTTTAGATTCTAGGGTTAGTTAAATCTACTCAAGCCATGTACTCAGTTTGAAATCTTGGTTGCATTTCTCTCTCTCTTTTAAAAATACAAGACAGTATGGGAGGTTGGGTGAGCCTGGTGGTGGGTATTAAGGAGGGCATATATTGCATAGAGCACTGGGTATGGTGCATAAACAATGAATTCTGTTACACTGAAAAGAAATTTTTAAAAAATGAAAAAAAATACAAGTCAGTATATTTCTTTGTTTGCTTTTTAGAGATGGTTTTCCATTATTGCATTATAAATCCACTGGTAGACACTTAGAAAGTAATATTTTATTTTTTTGAAGTGTATTTTACACACAATGTTACATTAGTTTCAGGTGTATAACATAGTGATTCAATAAACCTGTAGATTATGCTGTGCTCACTGCAAATGTAGCTACCATCTGTCACTGTACAATTCTATTATAATACTATTGACTTTATTTCCTATGCTGTACCTTTTATCCCCATGATTTATTCATTCTAAAACTAGAAGCCTCTATCTCCCACTCCCCTTCCCCATCCCCCACACCTCTGCCCTTTGGCAACTATTAGTTTGTTTTCAGTATTTATAGGTCTCTTTCTGCTTTTTTTGTTTGTTTCTTTGTTTCATTTTTTTAGATTCTTTGTAAGAGTGAAAATACATGGTATTTGTCCTTCTCAGGCTAACTTGTTTCATTAGCATAATACCATCTAGGTCCATCCATGTTGTCACAAAAGGCAAGACCTCATCCTCTCTTATGGCTGCATAATTTTCCCTTATATGTATATGATATGTATATATATTATAGATATTCCTATACAAACACATATATAGATACCTATATAGATCTTACATTTTCTTTATCCATTCATCTCTCAGTGAACACAGGTTGCTTCCATGTGTTGGCTATTGTAAATAATGCTGTAGCAAGCATAGGGATGCATATATCTTTTTAAATTACTGTTTTCATTTTCTTTGAGTAAATGCCTAATAGTGGGAATTATTGGATCATATGGTATTTCTATTTTTAATTTTTTTGAGGAACCTACATATTGTTTTCTACAGGGGCTATGCTAATTTACATTCTCACCAATAGTGCATGAGGGTTCCTGTTATCTCCATGGCCTCACCAACACTTGTTATTTCTTGTTTCTAGTCATTATGTAGTCATTTTTGTTTCTAGTCATTATGACACATATAAGGTAGTATTTCATTGTAGTTTTGATTTACTTTTCCCTGATCCTTAGTGATGTTGAGAATCTTTTCATGTGTCTGTTTGCCAACTATATGTCTTCTTTGGAAAAATGTCTATTCAGGTCCTCTGCCCATTTGTCAGTTGGACTATTTGAGTAGTTTTTGTGTGTTTGTGTGCGTTGAGCTATATAAATTCTTTATATATTTTGGATATTAACCTCTTACAGGATATATCATCTGTAAACATCTTCTGCCATTCAGTAGGTTGCCTTTCATTTTGTTGGTTTCTTTCACTGTGCAAATTTGGTTGCATTTTTTGATCTCTCAAATCTTTGATTTTTTTAAATAAAATAGGGATAATAAAATAATAAAGGTACCCCATATGATTGATATGAGGATTAAATGAGATTATATACCCAGTAAGTGTGCAATAAAAGCTACTTTGTTATATATAGTTATATATAGTTAACTATTTTTATTATTATCATCACTGAGAACAAACTTATGTTTTCTTTGTTTATTCTGTGGTCTTAAGTTAGTTGGTTTGTTGTAGTTAAATGTGAAAATCCTTTTTAATCCAAGTTCTTTCTACAACTATTTTCCAAAATATTCCTTTGGGGCTAAAATTTTCCATGCTTGGTTTAAGCTAAAAAGATGAGTTGGATTTTTTTTTAAGGCAAATGAATAAAAAATCAGTTAAACCTTGCTGAGTTGTGGGAATAGGGGGAAAAAGTAATTTTCATGGCTTTAGAAAAACAACCTCATTGAAGTATCTAAAGAATATTGTAAACATAAAATAAGTTCAGTTTGGCATAATAATGATTCTTGAGGACAAAACTTAAATTAGCAACCTTGGAAAAATAGAGGGTTTTTCAACTAGGATTTTACTGACTTTAAATTAATTAAATTTAAGCTTCTTAAGGGAAAAATTAGTGTTAAGATAGGATACTGGAGATGACAAATAGAAAAATCTCTTACAACAACATTGTTCTATGGAACAATTAAGGTACTAGTGGAAAAGCAGCTGTCCATGAAGAAATCCTTTCCTGTACAAAAGTATACAGTAACCAGCTCCATAACACCTCATTGACTTAACCCGAGAAGGAGTTTTGATATAGTTTTGAAATACAAATTCCCAAACCCTTTGAAAAATAGACCTAAGATATATCTTTGGTTGTATTTTAACTATGATAAATACCACAACTAGATCTACATATAGTGTGGTAGGTATATCATTCTTCAAAATACTTTCTTTCTATGAAGATTGATGTCAAACCTGGTTAGGTGACTGACTTTGGCCAGTGTGAAACATAGGTGAACGTGATATTGCCGTATCAGAGCAAAAGCTTTAAAAGCCATTAGATGAGGGGTGCTGGGTGGCTCAGTTGGTTCAGAGTCTACCTTTGGCTCAGCTCATGATCCCAGGGTGCTAGGATTCAGCCCCACATAGGGCTCCCTGCTCAGTGGGGTTGTCTGCTTCTTGCTCTCCCTCTGCCTCTGTCTTTGCTTATGTTCTCTCTCTCTAAAGTGAATAAATAATATATTTTTAAAATAAATAAATAAATAATAAACAAATAAATAAATGCCACTATTTGGCTTTGCCCTCTTTATTTTCCCTCTGCTAAAGACTATGTTATGTTTCAGATGGTGAACTGTTTTTTCAGTTGGGGTCCTAGAATGAAGAAAATAGAGTGAGAAGTCACAGGTGGCCAGTGACAGATGAATAGTAGAAGCAAGAAATAAACTTTTTTTTTTTGGCTAGGCCATGGATAATTTAAGATTTCTTGTAATTGCAACATAACTTATGCCAACACACACACACACATTATACATTGCCCCCCAACACACATAAACATTATATACCCACCCCCCCACACATCATATATAGTGGTGCTCTCTGCAAAATTGGGCTTATGTTGGCCAGCCCTATGGATACATGTCTCAAATTTTTAAAAAGGCTCCTCTCACTAATAACCTCAACTAAGAGGAAGAGAGTCAGGGAGAAGATAGGGAGAAGATGCTGTTGATAGGTAAAAAAGACCAGAAATCTGAGTCTACTTCCAGATTAACTTTTTGCCATTTTTGAGAGCCAGTGGTCAATTCAAATTTCACTTAGGACCCCTTGTGAAATATTGAATGTCTGTGCCTATCTTTGTACCACCAATAGGCCTACCCCAATAAAACAAATAGTATATACATTTAATTATGTTTGGACAAATGAATGACTGATGACACTGACCATAGAAAACAGAGACTTTTTTCTCCCTGAGTTATGATGAATCTATAAAATTAACACCCTGGATATTTTTCTAGGGAAAATATTCTTAGAGACTCTTTGGTTGAGTGGGAGAAATAGGATGAGAAGGGAAGGGAGCAGTGGTGAAGGATAAAGCGAACTAGGTGGTGTCAGCCAAGCAATTTGGATTAATTAACAATTTTTTTAAAAGGTAGATGACAACAAAATATAACAGCTAATATGTCTTTCCAAATAGCTTCTCAAAGTGTCGGATTTGTCTGGGAATCTTTCCAATAATAATGCATGTTGCCATGCTTTAAAGAGGCTAAAGATAATCTATAGCTCACAAAAAAGAACAGGTCTGAAGGTATTAGGCCATATGTAATTTTCTTGGGTCACCATTTCAAAGAGTTCTGTAAGTCTGTGGAATCCATTAAGTAAATTGTGTGAACTCTCTTAAAGTCGAATTGTTTATTAACAATATTTTATAGAAGGTCAGAATTTGAGTATTTTTATTAAATATATTTTTGGCTTTCATTTTTTAAAAATCATAAGTTAAATAACCATGGTTTGGGCTCATCAAGCAGTTTAAACTGTTTTTGAAAAGTTTTGGGTTCAATAAAACCCAAGCTGCTTTTTGCCAAGCACCTTTTCCTCTCATTTTAAAAACCATATGTATTTTAAGGGAAATTTAAGCCATGTGTTTTTGATTCATTTAAATTTAAATAATCAAAATGGTGTTTTTTATAAGCTGGTTGATGTCAAAGAAGCTTTTTGGGCCTTTTAAAGAAACTTTTATTCTAAAAACAAGAAGCAATGATGTGCCAAGTATAAATACATTTCAACACCAAGAGACTTGTATTCATTTGTAACTGCAGACCTCTGAATCTGAGTCCTTTCTATATCTGGCAGAGATAGATCATTCCTGTTCTGTAACATATTGGGGCCTGAACTCCCCAAAGCTAACTAGCTTTTCAGTGAAATAAATGTATTGACGCTGTAAAAAGTAAGAAAAATGGTAATGTTTGTTAAAATTTTTTCAGAGATCATTGGTACTATAAGAGGTTGTTTAGCCAAATGGAAAGGGTTTTCCTTTGTCTGTTACACATTTATTGAGTTTCTATTGTGGATATGGTACTTGGTAGTAGGGAAAGATACTAAGATGAACATCTTTGGAATTCCTTACTCAAAATTAGGAAGAGTAACCTCAAAAGTTTGCTTTTAAATTCATTCAAGCAGGAAGAGCCCTAAAAAGTCTAATTGGTGGTATTTTGGTGGAAAGAGATTAGTTTTGGAATTTTCAGATATGAGGATAATTTTCTTAGGGAATTAGATTAAGAATGAGAGGAGATAAGAGCATTGTGTGTCCAACTCTTCTTTTTTAAAATATTGATTTATTTAAGAGACAGCAAGCATAAACGGGGGGAGCAGCAGAGGGAGAGGGAGAAGCAGGCAACCTGCTGAGCAGGGAACCTAATGAGGGGCTTGATTCCAGGACTCGGAGATCATGACCCGAGCCGAAGGCAGACGCTTAACTGACTGAGCCACCCAGGCACCCTGCATCTCTTGATTTCAGCTCAGATCATGATCTTAGCGTTGTACGATCAGGCCTGGAGTCGGGCTCCGTGCTAGGTGTGCAGCCTGCTCAAGATTCTCTCTCTTCCTCTCCCTCTGCTCACCCACAACTCCAGCCTACTCATGTGGGCACGAATACTGTCTAAAAAGAAAAGAAAGATAGTGTGGGGGTGGTAGAGTTTATCAGGTAGATGGTACTGCTTTTTCTTTCTCCCACTTCTGTCTCTCCCTAAGATAGGACCAGTCGCTCAGATGACTGACCAAATCACAATGTCTTGTAAGCTGTTATGTACAGAAGCATAAAGGCCCACTTATTTTAAATCTTCAGATATATTCTCTAAACTTGAAGTTGACTTAAATGTCAGATGAATAGTCCCCTCAGCTCTCTCCACTCAGGTTTTCAGTAGCTTCTTTTCGGGCCTATAAATGTGAATAGCGTTTAACTTATGAATCTTTCAAAGGGTAAGTAGGATAGCACTTCACTTTTTGCCTCACTCTTTGGAAATTTGCTCCAAAGAATTATTGAATTATTTTGCTGCCCCCCTCCTCTTACAGAGTTGGGGAGGAGTGAGGATCAGGGGAAGGAGATAGGAGAGGCTTTGCTCCAAAATTTGACCTAACTCAATGTAAAGACAAAACTCCTGAGAAATACTAAATTCCGATTGCATGGCTTCTACCATGTTTTTATGGACTTTAGTGTATATCTAGAGTAAGATGATTCTTAGGCAGATGCTGCTTAGCAAGACATTGTAATGGGCCTCATTTCTTAGACACATGGAACTTTGCATATTGTCAAAGAAAATTTATTTTCTTCTATAAACAAAATTACCACATATAATTGTGCAGCCTGTGCAGTATACATTCTGTGTAGTTGTGTGGTGGCTTTGTGTATATTCAGACATGTCTGGTTTCAGGTGTTCAGATGATGGCATAAGAGATTTTCTTTCTCCCTCTCTTTCTCTCTCTCTCTCTCTCTTTCTCTGACACACACACACACACACACACACACACACACACACCCCTACCAATAGTTTTGTTCCTATACCCTTAGAGTCATGTAATCTTGTATCTAAAAAGAACTAAGGGATGGTTTAATTAGGAAATGAGCTCAAGAAGCTCTGCCATTTTTTTAAGATGAGCTTCCCTGAGCACATCATCCCCAAATAGAGAATATACAACTAATAGCCGAGCATGGTGAACATTAAAAATTATAGCCTAATTATCCCTGTTCTGTCTTGGGTCATGTGCCTATCTCTGAACTGAGCATACTGGCTGGGAGACTGAAATGTTCTGGTGGGCCAGACCTGAGTCTTGGTCAGTTACCAGAATTCACGGATGGATTCAGCCCCACCTGAACCGCATGGAGTAAGAGTGGGAAGGGATAGTTTCCATAGAGAACCAATAATAGGAGGCAAAAAGGCTAATGTCCATATCTGCCACCTAATATTTTTCATTTGTTACTGTGCCATGTTGTCTTCAAATACTAATTACATATGTCCCTATTAAATTTCACCTACTTGGTTTTCTACTGGGATTCTAGGGCACTGGAATAAATATGAATCTTTATTTTATCATTTTTAAAATAAGTCCCATAACCAATGGAGAAGTTAATCTTCTATATCCAGGTTATTATATAAATTTGAATAATACCAGATCAAAAATTGTTGAGACACTTAACTAGCTTCATGTTGACATAATTTCTTTAATGGCTATTTATCAAACACTTAGTAGGTACCAAACATAAAATTATATTCATGAATACTTTGGGTTATTATTGTTCAATCAACCTAAAATTCAGTTACACTTATGATTATCCAACCTATATTTTTTATCTTCTAACTAAGGATATCTCTTGATTCAATTTACATAAACATTTTGAATGTGAATTATGTGCCAGAAATTGTGCCAACATTAGGACTACAAAGGAGCCTCGTGGGGAAGAGAGATGTGTAAGAGAACAAAACAAGATTAAAATAAAATGCGATCAAATGAACACAAATCATTAGATTCTTTGGCATATTTACTGTTAAATAGATTTATGGGCTAGCAGTATAACCCTATTAAAAAAGATACATTACTGAGGAATCAATTTTCTTAGTTAAGCGGTGATGAGTCCCAGATCTCTCCATCATTTCCTGAGTGCTCATGCATCATCTGTAGAGCAAACAACTCTAAAATTTTACTAGAAATCAACTTCACATTTTAGATAATTTCCAAAAATTTTCATCTTCATCCTTCTTTTAAAATCAAGACCCTTTAAGACTCTCACTTATTTTCCGTGATGTCCCCAAAAGAATGACTGTTGACATGAAAACCACTCCTGCAGTTCTTTCACACCCTGGAGTTTAAAGTGTCTAGGCACAGATATAGACATTCATAAAAATGGAGAGATGCTGTACTTTTTTTTTATCTTATTGCTTTTATCTCCATAGACCAGTGGTCCTCAAACTTTAGCATTATCAGAATCATCTATGGAGTTTTTTTAAAAACATAGATGCAATCAGAGTTTCTGACTCATGGGCAGAAACATGGATTGGAGATGGGGCCTGAGAATTTTTATTTCTGATTAGCTCCTGGGTGATGGTGATGCTGCTGGTCCCACGACCACATTTTCAGAACCACTGCTCTATCAGTCACATCTGCCACTTTGTTTAGAAATCATTTTCCTTGCCAAAAAAGATAAAGGAAAATAAAAAATGAACCATGAGTGACTATAGATTCTAGGAATCAAACTGAGGGTTTTAGAGGAGAAGGGGATGGAGGGATGGGTAAGCCTGATGATGAGTATGAAGGAGGGCATGTATTGCGTGGGGCACTGGGTGTTATACACAATAATGAATCATAGAACACAACGTCAAAAACTAACGATGTACTGTATGGTGACTAACATAGCATAATAAAAATTATAATAAATAAATAAATAAGAAATAATTCTGCCTTCCCCCTGTAACTCAAGAACATCACACCATCTTCTCAGAATTCGTTCATTTATTTAACAAATGTTTATTGAATACCTACTATGTGCCAACTACTGCACTAAGCACTAAGAAGGCAAATGTACACTAAAACCCCAGCTCAAAGACATGTACATCTGGACTTAGATTAAATACTAAGCAAATAGAATCTTCTTGGAAAATGCTGTGTTGAAGTTTGCTAAGATCATATGAGGAACCAGAGCAGTGCCTATGTGTATTTTTTTTTAATTCAAGTATTGTTGACACACAATGTTGCATTAGTTTTAGACCTATGTGTATTATTCGTGAGTATTTTGTAGGGGAGCGGCAGTTCCCCTAAGAGGCAAGAATGGTTCTGTTACCAAGAGAAGTGATGCTAGGCAAACAGAATCTGCACTCCACTTTGGGGTTAGGGGAAGATTTTGAAGAAAAGCTGACAGCTATGAATTATTCCTATAAGTCTTTCTTAAGTTTTTTTCTGTTATGTTAACTTTTATATTAGCTGTTATATTAACTTTTAGTAGCCCTTATTTACACGAGTTTCCCTTTTACACTTGAAATCATTGGTCATTTCATAAATAATTATAAAAAAAATGAAATTTTAAAGTATTTTGAGTATCCTTTCCTCAGGAATTAGAGACAAAAGGTCCATGTTCCTACACCTGCCTGCTGCCCCCTGCACTGAATGGGAGCAGAGCCAAGGCCCTAGAATATGTTACACAGTATCACAGCTACATCACATCCTGCTGCCCCCTGCACTGAATGGGAGCAGAGCCAAGGCCCTAGAATATGTTACACAGTATCACAGCTACATCACCAGGGTCAGTTTACATTTGTAATCCAGGAAGCAGAGACATGAGAGGGGGAAAGGGAATCATGGGAGAAAAACCATGAGCTTTGTCCAATGTTGTTCTAGAAATCCAAAGCTTATAGGGAAATTGAGTCAGAAACCAAGAAGAGGTAGGCAATGTCAGAAATGAAGGTTCTAGGTGGTACCAAGGAGTTTTTCCAGAATATTTCTTTTTATCCTCTACATGATTTTTGTTGGACTTTTGGTCATGATATACTAAAGGTTGAGTTCAGCCTTTGGCATAATTTCAGGCACAGTCTTTTTATTGGGTTTGAAAAGGCCCACAGCATGGATGCCAATTAGCTTCTCATAATGTGGCCTCATCTCCTCATAGGGGTACCCTGAGACAGCACTCTACTCTCTGAGGAGTAAGAGAACAGGCTAGGCTATAAAAGAGAAAATTCCCCCAGTCTAGTCTTGTACACATTGATTTTACCTCTAAAGGTAAATGATTCAAGGTATTTCAAGCTTTCAGCTTCTGTAACCCACATAACCTCTTTTTTCTCTCTCTCCCTCATGTGTGTGTTTTCACGCGTGCACGTGCACGCGCAAACACACACACACAAATATGTAAAAAAACCTGCATTTTCCTCTGGGTCAGGAAAAGTATTGGGCAATTATCACTTAACAACAAGTATTTGTTTAGGATCTACTAAGTGCCAGGTCCATTTTAGGTGCTTGGGATTGCCAATAAATAAAATAATCAAGACACCCTCTCACCCTTGTAAAGCTCACTTTCTAGTGATCTTGTATATCCCATGTGAGTGAAAGTATCAGATTTTTCCATGAAATGATATTTAAGTAGGAGGGGGGCCAGTTAATAAAGTATAAAATAAAGTGGGAGAACCACAAAGAACATGATGTGAACGAGTGACTTCTCTGAGTAGGAAAGTGGGTGGAAAGGGGATGTGTGACTGAGGTAAATTCAACCACTTTATAGTTTTGCTTGGGGTAAAACCATCTGTTTTTTAATAAAAATGGAAAAAATCTATTAAACTAGAAAGCATGCAGGTAGGCAAATTTTAATAAATAAAGCCATTTTCTTTTTCGTCCCAACAAATCTGTTTCTGCTATTAAGGCTTTAACATAATCCACCGACTAATCAGTTGGTCAGTCAGTCAGCACCTTATGCTTGTAGTTTTACAGTAGGGCGCTTCTAGATAAGAATCCCATTCTTTCTTTTTTCTTACACGGTTTCAAGAGATGTCTGGCAGTCAGACTACTGAATTGAATTCAAGGGTACTTTCAGATTAGTGCCATGAAGCAGACAATTCACCATATCTCCACAAACTACATTACTGACCCCCAATGAATGATGTCTGACCGAAACAGTAAAGAGTGGCTTATCTAGCATCTAATAGGCATTGCTTTTCCCAGGATGGGCAGAGAAGGGGATGCTGAAGGGAGGCATCACATGTAAGACATAGCATCACTGAGTAATCACAATGAGTACATTGTAACTAAGTCGGCCCACATCAACAACTGTGTCTGGAAAATTTAACCTATGGCACCTATTCTTAAACTGAAATTCCACTTCAAGTGCAGTAGAATAAAAAGTCCAATTTTCTGGAAACTCTGAAAAGAGAGCCCATGTGTTCCTGGAGAAGAAGTGGCCTCTAAAATTATGTATGAGACCAGAGTGGGTTTGATGGTGGACTTTGTTGCCAAGTCTTGTGCGATCACAGGGCTAAAGTTGCTACCAACCATTCACTATGGGGAAAAGTATTATCTTGGATTTTCCATTCAGTTATGGGTATGATGTCTCAGAAATGCCTACAAAAGTGCTGTAGCAAAAAGACCCTGCCAGGGGCAGTTAGCTAGTTAGTTACCAATACTGTTGGTTGCTATTTTCTGTTGGAAACAGATAGAAGAACAGTGCAAGTAAATAATCTCATCGGAGGTAGAGGAAGACTTTTCTAATCCTTAACAGTGTTCTTTGGGACTTGTTTTTGAGTTTTGTAGAATCATGGATATCACTGGGAATCAGCTTCAGATTTCCATAGGATTCTGTATTGTGAAAATTGCTACATCAAATGAACAATGAATTGGTTCACAGCTACTATGGAGTAGATGGGTGGGAAATGTCACAATGGTTGTTTCCTAATTTACAAACCAGTAGGATTATTTTTTTTTCCTTGAGAACTTGGATACATATGTAACTATACTAGTCTGATACTTAGTTCTTCATTTTTTAAAAAGCATGAGAAAATGTCTTCTATATTCAGTATTTTGTGTGCTAGCATCAATAGAGAAGGGGTTTAGGCAGGGTTCATACCATTTTATAAAATAATTATTAAAAATCTGTATGGGGGAGGGCACCTGGGTGGCTCAGTGGGTTAAAGCCTCTGCCTTCGGCTCGGGTCATGATCCCAGGGTCCTGGGATAGAGCCCTGCATGGGCTCTCTGCTCAGCAGGGAGCCTGCTTCCTCCTCTCTCTCTGCCTGCCTCTCTGCCTACTTGTGATCTCTGTCTATCAAATAAATAAATGAACAAAATCTTTAAAAAAAAAAATCTGTATGGGGTGAAAATTTGAAACAAATACGTTTCCTGAAGTTGTAGATTCAACCTAAAATTAAATCCACAGTTATTCCAATGTGGCTAGAGGTGGTAATCAAAGATTGAGTGGATTTGCTTCACTGGGGGGGTCCCCACTCACTACCAAATCACCTCTAATCTCTGTATTGAGCCCTATTCCTATAATGTAACTGATTTGGCTCTTTGACACTTTCCCCCCTTAAACTCTAAAAGATTCCTGTGTTTTGTTCTCATCGTTCTTATCAGATAATTATTCCCATCCCATTTTGCTCATGCTTCTTTGCATCATCTCTTTTGTTGTGCAAGATTTAAACTTGCACGCACTCCCTCTCATCTCCTCCCTACTAATCCTGCCCAGGAATCATTCTATGGATGAAAAAAAGGTGTTGACTGTTCAATATGTTTTCTGTGTATTTATTACTGCCTCTCCCCAGTTCTTTACTGCTAAGAAGCATGGAGATGTTCATTTAAATCTCTAGGCTTCTGTCATGTCACAATAGAATGGATGTCTGGGATCGGGTGGATGCTTTGAGTAATACTGAAAGCTGTGTCTAACTTGTGTCAGCAGTGAAGTGGCAAAGAATGCAGAAATACCATCCTCAGAGGATACAGAAAAAGCCTCTTCAGAGTAGAACTGTTTTCCAAGAAATATGAAGCTTACTAATTTCTAGTGTCCAGGGACTTGTAATCATAGTGAATGAGCTTGAAGTTTGAGATTTTGTAGTTGTCATTCAAAGAATATTGGAGATCAAGATATATCCTCAAAGTGCAAGCACAAACTGCATTCATCCTGGTACTTTCTTCTCTGCTACATGTCCATCAATATCACCTATTTCTTTCTGAGCATATCTTAGTTTGGGGCCCTATGAAATATCATTGAAATAGGTGGCCATTAAAAGGAGGGAGTTGAACCTTATGACAAGGAATGATGTTCCTGCTACCTTGTTAAAGGAATATTCTTTGTGCATTTCATGACCCGCCAATTTTGTTACGTGCACACCAGACACACACACATAACCCAGGGAACAAAGAATTAAATTACATACACCGAAACATTAGTGGGGATATCTCTAAGTGCTGGGATTACAGAAGATTCTTATATTTTTCTTTATGGTCATCTTTGTTCTTACAGTGAATGAAACAATGTTATATATATTATAAATTAAGCCATAGCCAATTTGACTTCATATGTAGAGGGCCACCAAGGGGTTTGGACTTATAAGAAACAAACAGAACAAAAAGTCCATGTTATAGTTGTATGGTTTCAAAAGTAGTAATTTAGAGGCTTCATAATGATTTACTGGTTCTCAAGGTGAAAACAAGTTCTGATACATTTCAGTTAGTTTTCATTGAGACTTTTAGTGTTCCTATTCAGTGTTCCCATCCAGTGTTCCAATGTGTGTTTTGCTTATATCTAACACTATTTCCAGATGGTTTGGAATGAAGAAAACCAAAGTTTTTTTAAGGCAGTGTCATCATATTTTATTCTCATATTTGGAAACAAACAATTTCATTGTGCCCTTCTTTTATGCATACAGGTATGTCCTTCTTTTGAGATAGTTACAGAATATTTTCCTACTTCCTTTTATGCCTTTTTGCAAGTTGGATCTTTTTAAAATTTATTTAGTGCTTTTTGATCTCCCTCCAAAAGCTTTATGACAGCCGAGTTTAAGTGGTTGCTTCAGGCTATAGAAGTCAAAGATGAAATTGAATTATGCTTCCAGGCTTGGCATACAAAATCAAGAAAAATTTCATTCATTATGATTAATTAATCCAGAGGCACAGTGGTAGTATTATGATTATATTGTATCTGGAACTTGGCATATTTTCAACTGACATTTACATGGTAAAGGGGGAATGGTAACTCTGTGCCTGGAAAATTGCTCCATAATGGGCTGGGGGGAAAAAAGAAAAAAAAAAGAACAAACAAGAAATCAAGGAGAAGAAAAGATGCTATATATTGCATGTGGGGGTTGGGTCTTTTGAGATTCCTCTCCCTTGATTATCTCTTGGAAAATCCTGTAATATGGGATGATGAATGGTTTACAAGTCAGTTACTCTCAATACCATTTTTACTATATGACTCAATTTGTCATATATGGTGTTATAGTGAAAGTTATTCACAATGATAGTGACATACATAAGTGAATAATAAAAACATTTCAAAAATGCCTGTTAGAGAAGAGGCATTGCTAGCAAGAATTGCCTACTCAAATCCTTTTATATGGACTTCTTTTCTTTGTTGTGATAAACTTCAAAATAGACTACGTGGGATTTGTATTACTATCTAGTAGACAGTTGATATGTCTACTGGACTAGCACCAGCTGAGGAGGGAGACTTCTCTAGGATGAGAAAAATGGAGAAAAACAGAGAAAAAGAAAGGGAGAGAAAGAAGGGAGGGAATTAGAAGGATAATGAATCCCATTATCCACTGTAATAACACTGGATAAAACAAAACAAAGTGCCAGTGGCATGCAACAGTAAATATGAATTCACCATGCATCTGTGGGTCAACTCTGCTGGTTTCTGCTGGATTTGCTCATGCATGTGCAAGGTCAGTTGCCCTAGGCTATTTGAGATCTACTGGGCTTCTCAGCTTTAAGGTGCAGATATGTAGGTCAGCCTGGGAGCTATGCTCCCCATCTTTCCCATCTAAGAAAGATGCCATATTCTTTTCATGGCAAAGACAGAGGCCCAAAAGAGAGCAAGTTCCACTGCAATAACAGTCAAAAGCCTAAATGCCATGACATCTGTAAATATCTCACTGGGTCAAAGAAAGTCACATAGTCTGAGCATTAGTGGGGTGGGGAAATAGGAGATCCTGGAGAGAGAGCAAAGAACTGGGAGCAGTAATTCCATCATCAAAAAGGATGAAAGCAGAAGGGGGAATGAGTATGGAAACAAGCAATTTCCTTTAGATCTTCCAGAGCTGATGGCCAAGCAAATAAGGAACTCATATTGGTAATGGTTTTGACCCTTCAAAATGTTGGAATCTTCATTAGAATTTATTTTGGAGGTTTCTTGCTAATAAGGTGGTGATTTGGTGAACACTTCTGTTGTAGGTCACAATCTCCACTTTGTCAGCAACTTTCCAGTGTGTTGGCATGAAGTATTTTCTGAGTAGTGTGGGAGAAACTTTTCTGGGGGCCTGTGAATTTCCATTTGTCATTAATTTTTAATCACATTGTCATCATGACAGCTTCGGGCCTTATGGATGCAAACATTAGCTAAGGCAGGTAGGTGTAAATCAGGTTGCTCTCTGAAAAGTATGGTTCATAGGTGTTATATATGGATGAGGATACAAAATATACTTCCCTTATGGATGCAAACATTAGCTAAGGCAGGTAGGTGTAAATCAGGTTGCTCTCTGAAAAGTATGGTTCATAGGTGTTATATATGGATGAGGATACAAAATATACTTCCTATATGAGAAAGCCAGTTAAAGAGCACTTTAAGGATGGTCAAATTAATTTTGTACTTGAATTTCTCTATTTCATCATCAACAGAAATGTACTTATGTCATCAAGAATACAGTAACTATAGAATTTGTAAGACATAAATAAGTGCTGAGTTACAAGAATTCAAATTTGGCAAAATAAGATGATTTCATTATAATAATTTTTGTCTAATATTAATATAGTTACTACAGACAGTTTTTTAGTTGAAAAGTTAATTCTAAAACACATTTGGAAGAAAAGAAAACTAAGAATGTCAAGATACTCCTGAAGAACTAGTAGAACAAGGTAAAAAGACTTGATTTACCAGATACAGATTTATTCCAGAGCAATGATTAATAAGGTAAAGTGGTATTGTTACTTTGGGGAAACTAACAGAAAAGAATGGAATGCCTAGATAGAGACACATAATATGGAAACTTCATATATGAAGGGCTGGCAATGAGGATCTGTGGAAGGTAAACTAGCCACTTCAACATGCTGAGAAAACTAGCTATAGGAGGGGTCATACTTTACTCTTTTTTTCTCTCTACACAAACATACACACATGTGCACACACACACATGTGCATGCGTGCACACACACACACATTTCAGAATGGTTTGGTGATTTATCCATGAATAGCAAAACTCCAAAATTTTAAAACTTTGAAAAGAAAATAGAATAGTGTTAAGACTTCTGGATAGGGTTCAGTAGAGAAGACAATAAGATAGCAACATTAAAAAAACCATGAAAGAGGGGAGGAGTCAAGATGGCGGAGAAGTAGCAAGCTGAGACTGCTTCAGCTAGCCGGAGATCAGCTAGATAGCTTATCTAAAGATTGCAAACACCTGAAAATCCATCGGCAGATCGAAGAGAAGAAGAACAGCAATTCTGGAAACAGAAAAACAACCACTTTCTGAAAGGTAGGACCAGCAGAGAAGTGAATCCAAAGCGACGGGAAGATAGACCCCGGGGGGGAGGGGCCGGCTCCCGGCAAGCGGCGGAGCAACCGCGCACAAAATCAGGACTTTTAAAAGTCTGTTCCGCTGAGGGACATCGCTCCAGAGGCTAAACCGGGGCGAAGCCCACGCGGGGTCAGCGTGGCCTCAGGTCCCGCAGGGTCACAGAAGGATCGGGGGTGTCTGAGTGTCGCAGAGCTTGCGGGTATTGGAACGGGAAAGCCGGCTACAGAGACAGAGCCGACAGTAAGCTCACAGCTCCGTGTTACCTTGAACCGGTCGCAGGCTCGGTGAGCTCGGAGCGCGGCCGGAGGTCAGGCAGACGGGAGTAACTGGGCGCGGTTCTCTGAGCACGCACTGAGGAGTGCGGCCCTGGGCTCTCGGCTCCTCCGGGCCGGAGACCAGGAGGCCGCCATTTGTATTCCCGTCCTCTGGAACTCTACGGAAAGCGCTCAGGGAACAAAAGCTCCTGAAAGCAAACCCGAGCGGGATTACTCACCCCGGCCCCGGGTAAGGGCGGTGTAATTCCGCCTGGGGCAAAGACACTTGAGAATCACTAAAACAGGCCCCTCCCCCAGAAGATCAACAAGAAATCCAGCCAAGACCAAGTTCACCTACCAAGGAGTGCGGTTTCAATACCAAGGAGAGCAGCAGAATTCCAGAGGAGGAGAAAGCCAAGCACGGAACTCATGGCTTTTTTCCTGTGATTTTTTTTAGTCTTGCAGTTAATTTTTTTTTTTTTTTTTTCATTTTTTTTTTTTCTCGCCTTCGGGTAAAATTTTTTTTTAACTGTTACCTTTTTCTTTTTTAACGATTTTATACTAGTTTATCTAATATATATATTTTTTCTTTTTTACATTTTTCTTAGGTGTTTTCTTTTTTAAAAAATTCTTTTCTTTTCTTTTTTTTTTTTTTTTTTTTTTTTTTCTTTTTTTTCTTTTTTTTTTTTTTTTTTTTTTTTTCTTTCTTCTTCCTTTTTGAACCTCTTTTTATCCCCTTTCTCCCCCACTCACGATTTTGGATCTCCTCTAATTTGGTTAAAGCATATTTTCCTGGGGTTGTTGCCACCCTTTTAGTATTTTACTTGCCCCTTCATTTACTCTTATCTGGACAAAATGACAAGACGTAAAAATTCAACACAAAAAAAAGAACAAGAGGCAGTACCGAAGGCTAGGGACCTAATCAATACAGACATCGGTAATATGTCAGATCTAGAGTTCAGAATGACAATTCTCAAGCTTCTAGCCGGGCTCGAAAAAGGCATGGAAGATATTAGAGAAACCCTCTCGAGAGATATAAAAGCCCTTTCTGGAGAAATAAAAGAACTAAAATCTAACCAAGGTGAAATCAAAAAAGCTATTAATGAGGTGCAATCAAAAATGGAGGCTCTAACTGCTAGGATAAGTGAGGCAGAAGAAAGAATTAGTGATATAGAAGACCAAATGACAGAGAATAAAGAAGCTGAGCAAAAGAGGGACAAACAGCTACTGGACCACGAGGGGAGAATTCGAGAGATAAGTGACACCATAAGACGAAACAACATTAGAATAATTGGGATTCCAGAAGAAGAAGAAAGTGAGAGGGGAGCAGAAGGTATACTGGAGAGAATTATTGGGGAGAATTTCCCCAATATGGCAAAGGGAACGAGCATCAAAATTCAGGAGGTTCAGAGAATGCCCCTCAAAATCAATAAGAATAGGACCACACCCCGTCACCTAATAGTAAAATTTACAAGTCTCAATGACAAAGAGAAAATCCTGAAAGCAGCCCGGGAAAAGAAGTCTGTAACATACAATGGTAAAAATATTAGATTGGCAGCTGACTTATCCACAGAGACCTGGCAGGCCAGAAAGAGCTGGCATGATATTTTCAGAGCACTAAACGAGAAAAAACATGCAGCCAAGAATACTATATCCAGCTAGGCTATCATTGAAAATAGAAGGAGAGATTAAAAGCTTCCAGGACAAACAACAACTGAAAGAATTTGCAAATACCAAACCAGCTCTACAGGAAATATTGAAAGGGGTCCTCTAAGCAAAGAGAGAGCCTACAAGTGGTAGATCAGAAAGGAACAGAGACCATATACAGTAACAGTCACCTTACAGGCAATACAATGGCACTAAATTCATATCTCTCAATAGTTACCCTGAATGTGAATGGGCTAAATGCCCCTGTCAAAAGACACAGGGTATCAGAATGGATAAAAAAAACAAAAACCCATCTATATGTTGCCTCCAAGAAACACATTTTAAGCCCGAAGACACCTCCAGATTTAAAGTGAGGGGGTGGAAAAGAATTTACCATGCTAATGGACATCAGAAGAAAGCAGGAGTGGCAATCCTTATATCAGATCAATTAGATTTTAAGCCAAAGACTATAATAAGAGATGAGGAAGGACACTATATCATACTCAAAGGGTCTGTCCAACAAGAAGATTTAACAATTTTAAATATCTATGCCCCCAATGTGGGAGCAGCCAACTATATAAACCAATTAATAACAAAATCAAAGAAACACATCAACAATAATACAATGATAGTAGGGGACTTTAACACTCCCCTCACTGAAATGGACAGGTCATCCAAGCAAAAGATCAGCAAGGAAATAAAGGCCTTAAATGACACACTGGACCAGATGGACATCACAGATATATTCAGAATATTTCATCCCAAAGCAACAGAGACCTGGTGCACATGGAACATTCTCCAGAATAGATCACATCCTCGGTCCTAAATCAGGACTCAACCGGTATCAAAAGATTGGGATCATTCCCTGCATATTTTCAGACCACAATGCTCTAAAGCTAGAACTCAACCACAAAAGGAAGTTTGGAAAGAACCCAAATACATGGAGACTAAACAGTATCCTTCTAAAGAATGAATGGGTCAACCGGGAAATTAAAGAAGAATTGAAAAAAATCATGGAAACAAATGATAATGAAAATACAACGGTTCAAAATCTGTGGGACACAACAAAGGCAGTCCTGAGAGGAAAATATATAGCGGTACAAGCCTTTCTCAAGAAACAAGAAAGGTCTCAGGTACACAACCTAACCCTACACCTAAAGGAGCTGGAGAAAGAACAAGAAAGAAACCCTAAGCCCAGCAGGAGAAGAGAAATCATAAAGATCAGAGCAGAAATCAATGAAATAGAAACCAAAAAAACAATAGAACAAATCAACGAAACTAGGAGCTGGTTCTTTGAAAGAATTAATAAGATTGATAAACCCCTGGCCCGACTTATCAAAAAGAAAAGAGAAAGGACCCAAATAAATAAAATCATGAATGAAAGAGGAGAGATCACAACTAACACCAAAGAAATACAAACTATTATAAGAACATACTATGAGCAACTCTACGGCAATAAATTTGACAATCTGGAAGAAATGGATGCATTCCTAGAAACATATAAACTACCACAACTGAACCAGAAAGAAATAGAAAGCCTGAACAGACCCATAACCAGTAAGGAGATAGAAACAGTCATTAAAAATCTCCAAACAAACAAAAGCCCAGGGCCAGACGGCTTCCCGGGGGAATTCTACCAAACATTTAAAGAAGAACTAATTCCTATTCTCCTGAAACTGTTCCAAAAAATATAAATGGAAGGAAAACTTCCAAACTCATTTTATGAGGCCAGCATCACCTTGATCCCAAAACCAGACAAGGATCCCACCAAAAAAGAGAGCTATAGACCGATATCCTTGATGAACACAGATGCGAAAATACTCAACAAAATACTAGCCAATAGGATTCAACAGTACATTAAAAAGATTATTCACCACGACCAAGTGGGATTTATTCCAGGGCTGCAAGGTTGGTTCAACATCCGCAAATCAGTCAATGTGATACAACACATCAATAAAAGAAAGAACAAGAACCATATGATACTCTCAATAGATGCTGAAAAAGCATTTGACAAAGTACAACATCCCTTCCTGATCAAAACTCTTCAAAGTGTAGGGATAGAGGGCACATACCTCAATATCATCAAAGCCATCTATGAAAAACCCACCGCAAATATCATTCTCAATGGAGAAAAAACTGAAAGCTTTTCCGCTTTTTAAGGTCAGGAACACGGCAGGGATGTCCATTATCACCATTGCTATTCAACATAGTACTAGAGGTCCTAGCCTCAGCAATCAGACAACAAAAGGAAATTAAAGGCATCCAAATCGGCAAAGAAGAAGTCAAATTATCACTCTTCGCAGATGATATGATACTATATGTGGAAAACCCAAAAAAGACTCCACTCCAAAACTGCTAGAACTTATACAGGAATTCAGTAAAGTGTCAGGATATAAAATCAATGCACAGAAATCAGTTGCATTTCTCTACACCAACAGCAAGACAGAAGAAAGAGATATTAAGGAGTCAATCCCATTTACAATTGCATCCAAAACCATAAGATACCT
This sequence comes from Mustela putorius furo, assembly GCF_011764305.1. Lineage (NCBI taxonomy): Eukaryota > Metazoa > Chordata > Mammalia > Carnivora > Mustelidae > Mustela > Mustela putorius. Next base: position 39,403,398 of record NW_025421998.1, read on the forward strand.
AGGAATAAACCTAACCAAAGAGACACAGAATCTATACTCAGAAAACTATAAAGTACTCATGAAAGAAATTGAGGAAGACACAAAGAAATGGAAAAATGTTCCATGCTCCTGGATTGGAAGAATAAATATTGTGAAAATGTCTATGCTACCTAAAGCAATCTACACATTTAATGCAATTCCTATCAAAGTACCATCCATCTTTTTCAAAGAAATGGAACAAATAATGCTAAAATTTATATGGAACCAGAAAAGACCTCGAATAGCCAAAGGGATATTGAAAAAGAAAGCCAACGTTGGTGGCATCACAATTCCGGACTTCAAGCTCTATTACAAAGCTGTCATCATCAAGACAGCATGGTACTGGCACAAAAACAGACACATAGATCAATGGAACAGAATAGAGAGCCCAGAAATAGACCCTCAAATCTATGGTCAACTAATCTTCGACAAAGCAGGAAAGAATGTCCAATGGAAAAAAAGACAGCCTTTTCAATAAATGGTGCTGGGAAAATTGGACAGCCACATGCAGGAAAATGAAATTGGACCATTTCCTTACACACACACACAAAAATAGACTCAAAATGGATGAAGGACCTCAATGTACGAAAGGAATCCATCAAAATCCTTGAGGAGAACACGGGCAGCAACCTCTTCGACCTCTGCCGCAGCAACATCTTCCTAGGAACAACGCAAAAGGCAAGGGAAGCAAGGGAAAAAAAAATGAACTACTGGGATTTCATCAAGATCAAAAGCTTTTGCACAGCAAAGGAAACAGTTTAACAAAATCAAAAGACAACTGACAGAATGGGAGAAGATATTTGCAAACGACATATCAGATAAAGGACTAGTGTCCAGAATCTATAAAGAACTTAGCAAACTCAATACCCAAAGAACAAATAATCCAATCAAGAAATGGGCAGAAGACATGAACAGACATTTCTGCAAAGAAGACATCCAGATGGCGAACAGACACATGAAAAAGTGCTCCATATCACTCGGCATCAGGGAAATACAAATCAAAACCACAATGAGATATCACCTCACACCAGTCAGAATGGCTAAAATCAACAAGTCAGGAAATGACAGATGCTGGCGAGGATGCGGAGAAAGGGGAACCCTCCTACACTGTTGGTGGGAATGCAAGCTGGTGCAGCCACTCTGGAAAACAGCATGGAGGTTCCTCAAAATGTTGAAAATAGAACTGCCCTATGATCCAGCAATTGCACTATTGGGTATTTACCCTAAAGATACAAATGTAGTGATCCAAAGGGACACATGCACCCGAATGTTTATAGCAGCAATGTCCACAATAGCCAAACTATGGAAAGAACCTAGATGTCCATCAACAGATGAATGGATCAAGAAGATGTGGTATATATACACAATGGAATACTATGCAGCCATCAAAAGAAATGAAATCTTGCCATTTGCAACAACATGGATGGAACTAGAGCGTATCATGCTTAGCGAAATAAGTCAAGCAGAGAAAGACAACTATCATATGATCTCCCTGATATGAGGAAGTGGTGATGCAACATGGAGGCTTAAGTGGGTAGAAGAATAAATGAAACAAGATGGGATTGGGAGGGAGACAAACCATAAGTGACTCTTAATCTCACAAAACAAACTGAGGGTTGCCGGGGGGAGGGGGTTTGGGAGAAGGGGGTGGGATTATGGACATTGGGGAGGGTATGTGATTTGGTGAGTGCTGTGAAGTGTGTAAACCTGGTGATTCACAGACCTGTACCCCTGGGGATAAAAATATATGTTTATAAAAAATAAAAAATTAAAAAAAAAAAAATAAAAAAATAAAAATAAAAAAAAAATAAAAAACTAAAAAAAAAAAAAAAAAAAAAAAACCATGAAAGAAAAGATTTGCCTTGCCTTTCACTGCAGACACTGAAAGACACTGAATTCCAGTCAGATAAAAGTCAGATGCTTCAGATATTGGTCCTTCCTGGTACACCACACTTGCAGCAGAATCACGTCCAGATGACTGGGACATAACAGGAACACAGAGTGAAAGACTAAGAGAGGGCGTTGTATAGAATAGGTGTATAGGAGCACAGCCAGATGAGTGCCACATGAAGAAGACTTACTACCATTCCAGAAAAAGAAGATGTATAGGAAGGATAAAATTCAACATGGAATTTCATATCACATCTCATTGTAATGTCTTATTTTTATTTTCTGTCATATGATCCCTAATATGGATTTGTGGCTTTATTTAATATAAATTTTATTTAATGAAAACCCTTGTAGAACATAACAGTTATACATAAATATATTCCCATAAATATGAGTCCTTCAAAACATTAAGATAGCTACTGATTTTTTAAACCACTGAGTGTCTACTGTATTTCAACATAATGTAAAATATCTTAAAATGTAATGGACTTGAAAAAAGGCTCTATTGACATTTTGAGGACTGAGGGGAACAAACTGGTGACAGATCCCTTCCTTGGAATGAAAGGACTGTTGTAGGTGAGATGGAGAGTAGAATTGTAAGGCAAGACATGGAAGTGGAGAAATGAAAATGGGCAATCTCTCAGCTAGAATTCATGTACGAGAATAACAAAAACCATGTCCTTGACATGGAAAATTATTTTTCAGTTTTTATACTATTGCAAAAGTTCTTCTAAGAAAAATGAACCGTTTTAATAAGATGGAAGTCTATCCATAATAACAGTGTAGAAACAGGTTGACTGATAAAACAAGTTCATGTTTTAAAAAACCACTGCATCTCTTAAAACATCATAAACAAAACCTTGCATAGACTAATATCCTTGAACAAGGACAGGTATTTTGCTTTTTAACATTTTTTAAAAATTGGGGAACAGCTTTCCTTCTTAAAGATTTCCTTACATGTTAGATAAAATAACAAATAGAGGGGATAATGTCTTAAAAGAGGATATCTAATAACCTTAGTCTGAATATGTAAAAGCATATAGGTCTCAAAATTAGTAGACCTGTGTTCAAATAGTCTTGAGAACTTGGACAAATTTCCAACTTCATTACATTTTTATTTTCTTGTCTGTAGTATGAGAGTATTGTATAAAATGATATCAAAAACAAAAGTGAAAATCCAGACAAACAGAAGGGCAGGCCTTAAGCACCAGGCAAGTTCCAGACTCTGAGTATAATAGCAAGTCAGAGAGGAAAACTTAGAGCACAACAGAGCTTTACTCTTCAGAGAAACTGAATATCTAGCAAGCTAATAAAACAGACAGCATTCAAGACAGGAAAAGTTACAGTAAAGTTAGAGGAGACTGAATCCCTTGAACCAGATGAAATTCCAGGCTGCAGAAGTGGGGGGTCTAAGAAGGAGGCTGCTTTCTCTGATAGATAGACTTGCTGCCAAGTGTGGAACCAATGCTCCCCAAAGCATCTCTATCTTTCTTGAGTCTGACATTGGAGTTTGGGATTGGGAGAGCCTGATCTAAGATATGGAGCCAAGGGACTCTGAAGGAAGGTGACAGCAGAATCTGAGGAAGCAGGAACCTAAATAGCACTGTGGCTTTCAAGACATTAAGTCTCTCACAGAAGAATGAAGATCTCATTAGCACTTTTGTACAGCCAGAAAACATAGTCCTAGACAGGCTATATGGCTGTCAGCCCAGAAACTTCACTGTAAATCATTTGGAAAATCATGTTTGTCAACAGAAAATTAAAATGCCTTTAATGGTAGTTGCTTAAATGTCGTCTGGTGTTTTCACCACAGCCTCTTTTCCTGGGGAGAAAATTTCAAATTTGTCATTATTATCCTCTCTTAGAAGTGGCTGAGGGCACTTGTTGTATGAAACATAAACCAAAACACAACAATCAACTTCCAAATGGGATGCCAGTGTCGTATATGGAAGCAGCATGTAAACCACAAAGGGAGGAGGGTAGCAGCACATTTGTCAGGTTGCCAGTACGAGACAATGTCTGCATTTCCATAACTAGATCTGCCTTTAGAATATTTTATGTCTTCCAAATCAGACCTGGGGTTTTCTGGAATGATGAACAGTAACACCCTAAGCAGCAAACTCTTAATCAGTACTACTCTGAAATTTGTAACTGAAAATTAATCAAGTCTCCCTGTTGAGGTTAAGAACATGATTATGTGATAATGTTGCTCATTTCACACATGGAAAAATCCCAGGGCAGTTAGGGGTCCTATTAAGCCATTTGTATTTTTAAATCATTTATTCAGATTTGACTTTTCTGGACTTGGTTTAGAAGCTGTTGCATTTTGTGTGTGTTAATCTCTGCATCTCTCTGCCCAGTTTTCTTTCTTTATTTTAGTTAATTAATTAATTTATTCTTTTATTAACATATGATGTATTATTTGTTTCAGGGGTACAGGTCTGTGAATCATCAGGCTTACACAATTCACAGCACTCATCACAGCACATACGCTCCCCAATGTCCATCACCCAGCCACCTGTCCCTCTCCAGTCCCCCACCCCAGCAGTCCTCAGTTTGTTTCCTGAGATTAAGAGTCTCTTAGGTTTGTCTCCCTCCCCATCCCATCTTGTTTTATTCTTCCCTTCTGCCACCAACCCCCACCTTGCCTCAAATTCCTTCTATCAGAGAGATCATATAATTGTCTTTCTCTGTTTCACTTATTTTGCTTAGCATAATACCCTCTAGTTCCATCCACATCGTTGCAAATGGCAAGATTTCTTTCTTTCTTTTCTTTTCTTTTTTTTCTTACTTTCTTTTTTTTTTTTTTTAAATGATGCTCTGCCCAGTTTTCAATACAATGTAATATCACAGGAAAATGGCTCATCTTTACCACATACTTTCTGAGAGCCACTGAGTCAGATATCTAAACTTTTGGAGCCTTTCTCCAGTCTGTAAGGATAATCATACCCACTTCACAGTCTTGTCCTGAAGAACAACCTGAGGGAACCTCTATGCAAGGCCTGGCATTCAGCACATGTTAGTTTGCTTCCTTGGTTTTCAACTGACTCCACTCTACCTACTTAACCACATTTCCTACTCACTTCTAAACCTACAATTTTCATTCCTCCAGCAAGGCAAGTCTCCTTAATGTTCCTGCCATGCTAATTCTTACTTTCCAATTTGGGTTATATTGGTGGGCCCATTCTCTTTACCTAGTTTCTACTCATTTCTAGGTCCATAAAGCAAACATATCTACACATAAATATCAAGAAGATGGAAATAAATCATGTTATTTTGTTTTACTTCTACCTCTAACAGTTTTTCTTAGCTACCTATTTGTGTAGGTAGTCATTGGTCATTCTTCATGGTCATGGTCATTCCTCAATTTGTGGATATCATGGGGAATACATATAATAGACTTAATAAAGTTCATTTGTGTGAAATTTATAATTGTAGAAATATTTATTGCTTGGCTACTAGGCAGAGGATATAACATTGAGGGAAAAATAGTCCCTTCCCTTTTAGGCCCATTTTTCCCCTGGGAAGAAAGTTGAGTGATACTGCATGTTGTATTTTCACTCTGCTTAAGTAGTTTTTACGAATTATCTTGTGTCTTTACACTTGGTAAAATTCAGGCCATAGTCTTTTGCTTATATTTTCTGGAGAGTGAAATGAGATTATATAATCAATGGTTTAAATAATATAATATATGATAATTTGTAAACAAGAGGCTTTAATTTCCATCTAGACTATCTAAAACAAGTTTTAGATAATAAAAACAGACAATTTCTTCTAAATTTACCAACAGATTATGGCTTAGTAATTGACTCATTAGGAGTTAAACAAAGGGCTTAGTGGTAAGGTGATATAATCAGAACACATTCTCAGGGGTTGCATTTATCAGTCGAAGAAAAATATGTTTAAGTACTAGAATACATGTCAATCCATGTGAAAAGTAAATCTGGTTAACTATGTTTAATGTATTTTGTCAGCTTTGTTCACATAATTTATATTTGAACTCAAAGGTGCTACCTTGATTTATTAGCTCTAGACTGGGCGCTCATCTGTCTTTTATAACGTTCCCTTTATGCACTATTATTATCTCCATCACATAGACTGAAGCTTTTTCTTATGTTCCCCAAGAAGACCTTATTTCTTGGAAAATAAAAAGGAAGCAATGACACACTTCCTGGCGATATTTAGCTTGGGCTGATGTGGTAGGGAATTTTTATTGATTTTTTTCTAGGTAGAGGAAGGATATGGTCTCCTTGTGTTAGAAAAGTTACATGGGGGTGATGGTCTTTAACCTTTTGATCTGCCCCTCTATCTGAGAACCTGCTGAGCATGATTATAGATCACGAGTTGGGCTTGGGTTTTCCCAAGCTGGCTGTAGAGACAACTTGTCTAGGCTCCCAGTGAACAGCCACAGCCCACAGAGAATGTGTGTTTACCCAGACCTTTTCCATGGTTTACTTCTGAAAATTAGTTCAACCGCATGGGAATCTAGTTAGACTCTTGGAATTATAATCTTTGACTGGCATGTAACCCAAACATTTTTTTATAGGATTTGGAAAGCAGATTGCAACTTAAAAAATGAGGAAAGAATAGTAAGAGTTCAGTCTGAACCTCTTTCTGGTCTGCCTGAAATCTACCTTTTAAAGCATGAGTTCCCATTACCAAATCACCTAATTTTATTAGATATAATTTGGAAGCACAATTCTGGTGAGACACGGTGACAGATAATTTTTCAGTCCTCTTGCAACTCATTTGGAAGGTAAAGATATGTGGAAATCATCCCTATGAAACTAGACATATTCCACCCAGTCATTTAGGAGGATAGGTTTTTGTAGGATAAGGTCGATTTTATAGAATACGCCAGTGATACTTCATACATGAACCAAGGTCAGTCCTATGGTTGATAAACTGAAATATGAAGTTGATAGATAAACTCTTACTTTTAGAAATCTTCAAGCTATTATATCTGCATTTCTGAGTACAATTAAGGCTGATGCTTTATTTGAAAATGCATTGTTTTTCCTGTCAAGAATAAACCATACTTATTAATAGAAAAGAAAAGCTTATCCATAGTAGAAAGCTAGCAAAAAACTTGCTATGCAATGAAGAACTTGCCTTTTCTAGTTCTAACATTCAGTAGCTGAAAGCAGATCATTGCCATAAAGAAGTATTTACCAATTTTAAAAGGTCTTGGCCCATCATAGCTAGTGTGAGATTTGGAAGATAGCTTTTGTTGCCAAGGTGACAAACACTTATAAATATAACACATCTTCTAATGTGCTTTTAACTTGGTATTTTTATGGCTTTTAAATCAGATACCATTAGCAAATATATTAGGTAATTTAGCTGAAAGACCATTTTCCTCTAACACTTTTTGTTACATTTCCCCAGGTATTTCAGTAAATGTCTGTTGTGACATTCTACTCCTGCTAGGCTTCCAACGTAAGGGGATACATAAAGTACATCTGGTAAAGATTAACATATATTACCTTGCCTTTTTTGTATTGATCACCGAAAAAATGTATAAAAGAGAGTTAAATTTGTAGTCTCCTTGAAGAGCAATCATTGTTCCTATTGTTATTTTGGGGTCTGTACCCCCTCCCCCCAAAACAATCTGGCTTTAAGATTCAATACACAGAGGAAAGGGTTTTGGGACAGCGTAATAACTATATATTAATACTCCCCCAAACCTCCACACCTAAAATGCTTTCCCTTAGATATTGAAAAAAGGAGGGGGCTATGGTGAAAATAATTACAATGGATCATCTGGAGCCCTAGTATTTCCATGAGCCTCGGTTTATTGTTCTAAACAATAAATCTAAACAGCCCAGGCAGGGAAGGAATTAGCTCCAAGTGTATGCACTGGATTTTTAAAAGAAGGCTCCTGAGGTGGACATATTTGCCACAGCAAAGATAAAATCAGATCAGACGTATTTAGTTTAGGCCCAAATTTGCATGTATTGTTACTTTGTCAGAAATTTTTCCTAGAAGATTGTCCATTAATTCATTCATTTTTTTTTCCTTTCATTCATTTCACCAGTAGACATTTAAGAAATATCAACCATATTCCAAGAACTGGAGATACAGAGATGAGCAAGTCCTGGCCTTCAAGAAGATATTATCAGGAAAGACGTAGGCAAATAAATGAAGTATTACAGCACACTATTACGTGCTAAGGTAGAGACTGCACACAAAGAAGGGGTCAGAGATGAGTCCCAAAGAGGAAATGTCCTTTGTAAATTGTTTTAAGAAAATCAAGATGGAAAAGAGGAATATATATTTGACAGTTAATGTTTTATATAGTAACTCCCGAATTGCTATTTCCTTACTGTGTGATCCTGAATGCCTCTCTGTGCCTCAGTTACTCCTGCTATGTAATACAGATAATTATCCTTGCCACCCGCATAGCTCATTGAAGACTGTTATAGGAATAATGGGGTATGGGTGGTGTAGCTATTTGAATTCTTAGGAGAAGAAAGATGATGTGTAAACACACAGCATCCTTATTATTCCAAGCGGTAGCATTTTGGATAATCACTGTATAATGCTGCACCTTTGTATGTGTGTGTGGTTTGTTTCTTTATAGAAAAGTAAGTGCTAATGTTGAGTTTCTCTGATGACTTTGGAAGCAATTCTAATCCAGCAGACAAAACATAATAATCTTTAGAGTAAGTTAAATCCTTTTGTATCTGAGTAGATTTTGTTATTTACCAAGGTCTTAGGCAATTTTACCACAGTTATGAAAAGCGGTGCCCAACAAGCCCAGCTCTCTCTGTGAGTATCTGAAAGACACCACTGCAGACAGGCCAGAAGCTTCTTTACAAGACACAGCCCAGAGTGTGTGCACACGCGCAGTGGCGCCAATGTCGTGAGCGCCTGAGCCTTGGCCTTGCCAAGAAGAGCTGGGAACGAGCTGAGACTGGCTAGCATACCTGAGGCAGCTGTTAACATTGTGGCGCCTGGATTCTTCTCTCAGACTCCAGGCTGGCTCCCCTCCTCCTCCTCCTCCTCCTCCTCCTTCTCCTCCCCTTTCTCCTCTTCCTCCTCCTCCTTTTTATAGTCTTTCTGACTCTGCCTCTCACTGTCTTTCTTCTTCCTCCCTGTGACTTGGTGGGTGATTCCCATGGCCTAACACTGTGCCCTAGTCCTGCTGCCAGACACTCCAGAACTTTCTGACTGGTGGAAGAATCCACGCTGGTCAGGGCGTGAAGTCTCAGAGAAAAATGATCTCTTAACAATTTCCTCTTTCCTTTCCCTCATTCAGTCTCTTTCTCCCTCACTCTCTCCCCACTGCTGTCTAGTTCTTACCTTGATTTTTTTGTGGAGATTAGCCATGAATTGCATGGCAACCAGGGAAAGTGACAGTTCAAGGCAGACCTGCTCTTGGGCTCTGAAACTTGCTTCAGGCTATCTCAGCAAGATATCATCTATCAACTTGACCTGGGATTTGCCAAGGCAGTCCAGCCATTCATTAATAAAAGAGGCAGGCTGTATTAATCCCTCCTCTCCCCTAGAAGCAGTGCTGCTCAGAAAGCTTTCTCGAGGAGATGCCAAAGAGCAGTAAGGTCATACACTAAATAACTGCAAGGATTAAAAAACAACAACAACTGTACAAGAAACTTTAATTTTTAGTTTAATCTAGCTTCGCATCGTTTGAGATAGCTTTCCATGGACTGCCACTGGAATTGGACAGAACTAGTACAGCTGATCAGAATGAACAAAGGGGGAAAAAATGGTGCTAAACCAGCATGGGAAAGGCAAAGAGCCCTAGACCCCTGGAGGCCCCAAGGCCCTTGACTAGGGTAAAAGGTATGTATCACCAGTAGAAAGGCCAATGATATTAATCCTAAGAGATGGTCTCTGGTTACATTTCATGGACTTGGGACCCACTGAAAGAAAAGAACAATTACTTATAGTCATATATATTTTTTTAATTTGACAAAGATCCCCATCATGGTGGATTAGGTACATTTAATATCTCAATAAATAAGCCTTCTACAATAGTAACATGTCAACTTTGGTTCAAGAAATCCACTCCAGTTGATAGTCATCCAGGAAATGTCTTTCATGCCTACATATTAAATTTAATCTGCCACCCCTGTCTTATAAGACTTTGTATTCATCTGCTGAAGAAAAGATGCTTATTTTATCATTCCAACTTAACAGCTTGCTTAGCAAAGCTGGTAGGTAGGAGTTTAGAAGATATTCATTGAATGCCTATTTTGTATATTCACAAAGGAGGTAGATTTAAGGGAGTTACCCAAAAGCAGTATGTTTTTTGTCCCACAGTTATCCTGTTGGTCTTCCTTTCATTCAGCAGATTTATCTGTCATGAAGAATTTAAGTTTCATATTTTCCTCTGTCAGTTGTGAAAAGGCCTGTCAGCTGGGGCTTACACTACAGTTTGCCAAAAGGCCTATAGTACACAATGACTATACAATCTTATATTTGTGCTCCCAGTCCCCAGATAATCCCCCACTTTCCTTCTCTGCAGCCCAGTTATGATCAGGCTTAAGTTGCATATTCCATTTTTAGCCAGATTTTGCTGATAAATGCTATCAGCAAGACTGAAATGAAATACAGCAGGTTTAGCTCTTATTACCAGTATAGAACATGCCTTGGGAGTTGTGTGTGTGATACTGAGACAGTAGTTGTATAAAACTATTTAATTCACATAAACTCAATAAGGGAATGTTAATGGTATTGGCTTTTATCTGCTGAATGTCCCAAGGTCCTTTATTCATGCACCTGAAAATATAGACCTTTGATTAATGTTCTAGGAGTTGTGCCAGAGATACCAGGCCATTTCCTGGATTGCTTCCAGTAGGGAATGTAATTTTGAGAGAAAACTGCAAAGTCTTGGTATTAATTTGTTGAAACCCTCAAACATAAGGCAGTTTGTTTTTGCCATTTGTATTTTGAATTCACATGTATCCCCAGTCTAGGAAAGATTTACATTTCCCACATCCATGCAGAAGCTACTACATTCTCATTAAATTAAAACCATATACATAGTCGGAGGCCTGCAAACCATTTTTTTAATGACCTAGTGAGTCTACAGCAAAAGGCAAAAGACTGATACACTAGAAACATGCATCACTGATTTAGCCAAGGAGAGGGAAGGGTTAATCATTATTCCTAGAACTCTAAAGTGGAACAAAAGCTTGCAGCTTGACACCAAAATAACATTACAATGAGAAGTGAAATTGCTTCTAAGGCTAAATTGCTTCATTTGAAAATTGTAGTGATACTGAGAACAATTATGTCACTTAAACTTTCACAATTTTGTTTTTATAAATCAGTTATAAAACTATCATGTGGTTTAAATGCAATTATTTAATAACGGCATTTGTAATTGTCCAACATAATCAATTATGCTTCAATCAGGTTCTTCTCTGAGGCTGTATTTTTGTTAGTGTCTGAGTCATTCTTATGCTTATTCATACTTTTGGAAAAAGCCAAATAAAATCATTGTTTTCCAGAAAAGTTTTTTCACCCCTCTGATTGCACAGTATTTTCCCCACTGCAAACTGAGTTTCAGAACTCTTTTTTTCTCTTTGTCTTAGAAACTAAATGCCCACCCAAAGCACAAGAAGAAAACACAGGGCTAAATAATAGGAAGAGTGAAAGTTGGTTCTTTAAGAGTCATCATAGTGTTGTGAAGTATGTTTTCTGAACTGAGTCAGGGACCAGAGTTGGGGGTGGGGGGCATGGAGTGGTGCTTTCCGAGTTACCCAGCAGGAGCCATTACAAAGCTGGTACCATAAGCTGTATATCATGCCTTTGATTTTCTAAGAAGGAGGAGGAATGAATCATGGGCTGAGTCCCAGAGGCTATAGAATTTTAGTTGCTGTGTTGTGCAATTTGTGAGCTATTTGGTCCACTCTAGATTGCCTAAAGAACTATGTTTTCCTTCAAAATTTCAGCTGAAGTCTCTGTTAGTGCCTTCTCCATGTGTTTTGCCTGACTCACCCTGATCTCTGTACCCAGTGGCTTGGCCAAGAGAATTTTCATGAAGCCAGGCCCTTAGCCTTTCTTTCCTCCCCATTCTTTTTCTCTTCTCTAAGTAGAGTCTCCCTTATCTTGATTTCTCTTTTACATTTTCTTTTTCGCTAAAGATTTATACCACTTCATAGAAGATATCAAGCCTTTTCACTCACTCTGCTGTGTGTCTTGCCTTAAAAGCAGATACTTCTACAGAAGAGCATTTCTTCATTTCAGATCACTCTTCAAGAGAATGACTGAGTCCTGCCAGTGACGAGATGTTCAGCTTCAGCCTCATAGATTCAGCAAAAACTGGATCAGGGATCCCAACAAAGACTGTTCTATGTAGAAGCCCCTGAGTTTGTTTTGAAAGCCAAATATGATAGTATCCCTTTCCAGCTTAAACCAAGCCCATGGTGTTCCCTCACCTTAGAGTAAAAGCCAAAAAGTTCTGTGTATTTTGGCCTATATTGTTTCAAGTTCTGCTCAAGCCTTCTTTCCCTTCACTCTTTGTTCCAGCCAAATAGGCCTGCTCTCTAAAACAGCCACTCTCTCTTCCAGCCCAAGACCTATACACCTCCTGTTTCCTCTGCTTACGATGTTTTCCCACACCTGCCTCAACCCAAACCCCATATTCCTTACTAAACTGGTTCTTACTCATTTCTCTTCCCCCTTTCAGGCCAAGCACACTATTTCAGGAAGACCAACATGATGCCCTGAACTAAGGCATTGATAACACAAGTAAATACTACAACTAGGTATGAAATTTAGAAAGTGTAGGAAGGTGAGACTTTCAAAGTTCTTTCCTTCCTTTCTGTGTCATTCTCTAGCTGGCTTATCGTCAGGGGAATGTCATCAATCCACGCTCTTTTCTTGGCCACATCACTACTGTTTACTTTGTAGGGCCTTTTTTAACTGCTTTTGGGAATAACTGTATCTCCAAAGGGTAATGATAAGAGAATCATAATAATTTATAAATGAAAAAAATAAAAGGAAATAAACTAGAGAATAGTAATAATATAGAATAAAAAAATCAATTCTATACAAAATATATCAAACTTCAATTCTTTTGAAATATTCTGTGGGAGGCGCCTGGGTGGCTCAGCAGGTTAAAGCCTCTGTCTTTGGCTCAGGTCATGATCCCAGGGTCCTGGGATCAAGCTCTCTGCTCGGCAGGGAGCCTGCTTCCTCCTCTCTCTCTGCCTGTCTCTCTGCCTACTTGTGATCTCTGTCTGTCAAATAAATAAATAAAATCTTAAAAAAAAATTCTGTGGGACTGAGAGCCCAAATAGGAAGTTGAAAATTAAATGAAATATGTAAGAATTCTTCAAGACTCAGCTTATAACTCTAAGCTAGGAAACATTAGACACTGAAGTATCTAATGTACTATGGCCTTGTTCCTAATATAAGTTGTTTCTCTCTCTCTCTTTGTGGAAATAGAAAGTTTTAGAAGCCACTTTTTCCCTTACTCATTTTGATGTAATGTCTTTAAATCCACTTTCCTTCTTGACTTTGTGTCAAGTGTGTTGAGGAACACTCTTAAACCTGCAGGATTTCAGAATGACAGAAAGGTCTTATTTCTTAGATAAGATGAGAAAACTAATGCTTAGAAAGTCAAGATAGCTTTCCAAGGCAACTTAGCCGTCATCTAGGAGACTGGGGACCAGAATCCCTGTCTCCTCATTCATGGATATTTATGCTTCCCAAGATACTACATTTCACTGTTGGATCTGGGGGGTCACAATATTAAATGTTCATCCATTGTTAATTCTGTGGTTTGCATTTTTTTGGCGAGGCAGTCACCCAGCTAGTACCTGGGGGACAAAGACAAAGGTGAAATCAGATGAAAATGCTATGTGCATACGATAAAATATTATTCAGCCTTTGAAAGGAATAAAATTCTGACACATGATACAAAATGGGTGATATTTGAGATATTTATACTAAGTGGAATAAGCCAGCTACAAAAGGATAATATTGTATGATTCCATATATATGGGGTACCTAGAGTGGTCAAATTCATAGAGACAGAAAGAAGAATTGTGACTGCCAGGACATGGGGGAAGGGAGAAAAAGGTAGTTATTCCTTAATGATTACAGAGTTTTAGCTGGGAAGATGAAAAAGTTCTGGAGATGGATGATGGTGATGGATGCACACCAGTATTTAATGTTCTTAAAGACACTGAATTGTACACTTAAAAATAGTTAGAATGGTAGATAGGCTTTATGTATATTTTACCACAATTTTAAGAAATGAATAAAAAGATGAGAAATTATTAATTATGGACTCCAACCTAAAAGGCATGTGTGGTAGGAATTCTTGACATCCAGATAGTGCTATGAAAGTACTATGTGTGGAGGAGAATAGAAGGTAGGTGAGGGGAGGAGGGGAAAAGAGAAAGATCTATAGTATAGACCAGTGCTGTCCAATAGAACTTTCTGTCATGGTGGAAAGGTTTTATATCCATGCTATCCAGTTTGGTAGCCACTAGCTAGTAGCCACATTTGAACACTTGAAATGTAGCTAGCACAACTGAAGGACTGAATTTTTAATCTAATTTGACTTGTAATTGATTTATTTGAATAGTAGAAGTCTAGACCTTGTATTATTGGTGACTTCATTTAAAAGTACTTGTATTTCTGCTTCTAGTTACTTTTATATATATATATATATATATACGTATATATATATATATATATACGTATATATATATATATATGAATTCAATACCATTTATTTGCTCATTTAGCCACTGTTGGCAAATCAGTGTATCTCCTGCTAAGACTCTTGCTAAGCAATAAAGATTAAAAGGAGCCAGGAGAAACTCTCTGCATTGCTGGAAGGAACATAAATTAAGTGTAACCACTGTGACCATCAATGTGGTCATATCTCCTGAGGTGAAAGATATTCATATCCTGTGACCCAGTGCTCCTAAACCCTAGAGAAACTCTCATATGTGTTTGGGAACATGGACATTAAGAATCATAAAAGACCTAAAGATCAATGGAAGAACAGATAAACTATGTTCATAGAGCAATACTGCACAATAGTTAAAGTAAAGGAATACCTTGTCAACCTATGTGGCTAAGCCCCCAAAACGCAATAGTGAGCAAAAATAAAAATTCATTTGCAGAACGCTACATATAGGATGATATCTTTTTTAAAAACCCTTTTTAAAAACTTGCAAAATTATTATTTATGGATACAAACATATATAGAAAACATAAAACTGTGTGTGGGCATGAGAGACAACACATTTAGGGTAGTGAATACTTCTGGCAAGAGAGGGAGTGGGATGGGAGAAGGTATAGAGAGGTCTTCAATCTATCTGTAATATTCTATTTACTATAAAAGATTTGAAGCAAATATGACAAAACCAGAAGGGAGTCCATTGATATTCATTATATTATTAACCATACTTCTGTGATACTTAAAATATTTCATAATAAAATTGATGCTAAGAAGTGGCTCTGCTGGGACGCCTGGGTGGCTCAGTTGGTTAAGCAGCTGCCTTCGGCTCAGGTCATGATCCCAGCGTCCTGAGATCGAGTCCCACATCGGGCTCCTTGCTCCGCAGGGAGCCTGCTTCTCCCTCTGACTCTGCCTTCCACTCTGTCTGCCTGTGCTCGCTCTCGCTCGCTCTCTCTCTGACAAATAAATAAATAAAATCTTTAAAAAAAAAAAAAAGAAGTGGCTCTGCTATTTAGAACAACTGTCTCAAGGAGTAAAAGAAGACCTCATTAGCTGATTACATTTGAGTTCAATCTCTGAAGTTATATAGATGTTTACTCAGGAGAAAAATAAAAGGGGTATTTACTTGAGGCTGAGAAGACAAAGGTCAAGGTACAAAAGAGTTTGGTGCCTTCAAGGAACAGCAAGAAATTTTGGCTTCATTAGAACTTAGAACTGTCATGGTACAGGTGGGGTGCTAAGGCTGGTAAAACTGATTGGGATTGACTCTGGTCTGGCTTTGCAATGTAAGCCAGGGCAGCAGTGTGTGTAGTGTGGGTGGAGTTGATCAGTGGTGGAATGGAACAGGGAGAGATTTCACACTCAGAAACTCTCATGATTGTCCATGAGCCTGAACTGTGGTAATAGTAGTAAGACATGGAACAGGTGGGGCAGGAACTATCATGGGTAGAATCTATAGGACTTGGTGATTGGTTGAATGAGTGAAGGAATGAGCTAGGGCAAAGAACCAAAAATGAGGTTCCCATCTTGGACAACCTTGGCTAGTGGTTGCATTGACCTAAGTAATAGGAGAAGGAAAAGAAGCATGGTTTCCCTAACTGTGGTATTGAAAAGTTAGAGAGGCAAGAAGATAATGAGTTCAATTTTTAAAGTGCTGAATTTGAAAAATCTCAAGGCAGAATGTCTAGAAGGGAGATATGGGGACAGGCAGCATAGAGATAATAACTGAGATAGATGACACAAGCAAGGGCCATCCAGTAAAACAAGAAAACAAGGTTGCACCATAAAGCTAAGAAGCTGGATGATCATGCTTTAGGCGCACTAAGCTGTTGTTTCCAGAGAATGGTCATGTATTAGCAGGAGACTCTGAAGACCTGTAATTCAA
Source organism: Mustela putorius furo (assembly GCF_011764305.1). Taxonomy (NCBI): domain Eukaryota; kingdom Metazoa; phylum Chordata; class Mammalia; order Carnivora; family Mustelidae; genus Mustela; species Mustela putorius. Next base: position 39,419,864 of record NW_025421998.1, read on the forward strand.
CAGCAACAAAGAGGACTAAACAATGGGATCATGCTCCAGGGTTTGGCATCCAGCCTTAGCACACTAGTATAGTAATAAAGGCACCAGCTTTGTAGTTAAACAGACCTGTATTCAATGCATTCAGTGCATTTGAACTTTCATTCCTGACTTACTAGCTGTAAATTGGGCAAGTCCCCAAATTTCTCTGAGCTTCATTTCTTTATCTGGAAATGGGAACGATAATAGTACCTGCCCCAAAGGATTATGTTGAGGAAAAGTATAATAATGTTTGTTGGTAAAGACAAATTTATAGACAAATAGAGAATACCATGTTAACTGCAATTATGGGTAAATCACTTCTAATTCTGATAGAAAAGTTAGAACATAAAAGTATTAAATATAACTACAACTGAAAAATTGTCAAATGATGCACAATGTAAATTGTGGCAAAAATAACAAAAGTGTATGTTAGGGGAGAAGTTAAAGTGGAGTTTTTGTATGCAATTGAATGCAAGTTGTTATCAGCTTAGACTATTATAACTATGAAATACTTTATGTAACCCTCAGAGTAACCACGTGCGCGCGCACGCACACACACACACACACACATGCCTAGGAAGTTACACAGAAGGAAAAGAGAAAGGAATCAATGCATATCAATACAAAAAAAAATCAAGAAGACACAAATGAACATAACAAGAGTGCAAAGACAGACAAAAGAACTATTAACACTAGACAATAACAAAATGACAATAGTCAATCCTTCCCTATCAGTAATTACTTTAAATGGATTAATTCTCCAATCCAAACATAGGCATAGAGTGGCCAAATGGATAAAAACAACAACAAAACCATCTAATTATATTCTTTCTACAAGAGACATACTTTAGATTTAAGGACACACATATGCTGAAAGTGAAGGGATGGAAAAAGATAGTCCATGAAAATGGAAACAGAAAAATAAGCTGTGGTAGCATTATTTATATCACGTAAAATAGACTTGAAAATAAAGACTGTAACAAGAGATAGAGAATAGCATTACATGATGGTAAAGGGATCAATTCAATAAGAGTTGGTTTTTCTGAAAGATAAAATTGACAAACCCTTAGCTAGACTAAGAAAAAAAGAAAACTCAAAAAATAACATCAGAAATGGATGAGATGATTTTAGAACTGATGCCACAGCAATAAAAAAGATCACAAAGACTGCTAAGAATAATTACATACCAATGAATTGAGTAACTAGAAGAAATGGATAAATTCCTAGAAATACACAACATACCAAGACTAAATTATGAAGAGATAGAAGTGTGAACAGAACTATAACTAGTATGGAGAGCGAATCAGTAATCAGAAATGTAACACCAAAGGAAACAGTGGCTTCTCTGGTGAATTCTGCTAAACATTTCAAGAAAAATTAATGCCAGCCCATCCCAAACTCTTCTAAAAAAATTTAAGATGGGAGAATAATTATAAATTCATTTTATGAGGCTAGCATTATTCTGATACCAAAGGGAAAGACTCCACAAGTAAAGAAAATGACAGGCCAAGGTGCCTGGGTGGCTCAGTGGGTTAAGCCTCTGCCTTCGGCTCAGGTCATGATCCCAGCATCCTGGGATCAAGCCCCACATGGGGCTCTCTGCTCAGCAGGGAGCCTGCTTCCTCCTTTCTCTCTCTCTGCCTGCCTCTCTGTCTACTTGTGATCTGTCTGTCAAATAAATAAAGTCTTTAAAGAAAAGAAAAGAAAATGACAGGTCAATATCCTTGGTGAATATAGATACAAAAATACTCAATAAAATACTAGCAATTGGAAAAAAAAATACTAGCAATTAGAACTCAACAGTACATTAATAGATCTATACACCATGACCAAGTAGGATTTATTCCTGTGGTATAAGGACATTTCAATCTGAAAATTAATTAATGTGATGCACTGCATTAACAGAATAAAGGGTAAAAATCACATGATAATCTCAATAGATGCATAAAAAGAATTGGGCAAAATTCAACATTTTTTCATAATTATAACTGAACAAACAATATAGTAGAGGCCATATGTATAAAGCTCACAGCTAGTATTTATACTCAATGGTAAAAAACTGAAAGTTTTAAGATTAGGAACAAGGGATGTATGCCCACTTTCACCACTCTTATGAGACATAGTTCTGGAAATCCTAGCCAAAGTAATTTAGGAAAGAAAAAGAAATGAAAGGTATGCAAAATGGAAAGGAAGAAGTAAAATTGTGCCTTTTTTGCATATGACATGATATTTTATTTAGAAGATCCTAAAGATTGCATAAAAACACTGTTAGAAATAATGAATTCAGTAAAATCGCGGGATACAAGATCAACATACAAAAATCAGTGGCATTTCTATACACTAACAGTCAACTATCTGAAAAGGAAATTAAGAAAACAATGCCATTAATCATGGAACAAAAAGCAAAATATTTAGGAATAAACTTAACTAAAGGAGATGAAAAGACTTGTCCTGAAAACTATAAAACATTGATGAAAGAAATTAAAGACACAAACAAATGGAAAGACAGCTTTCATTCATTGATTGGAAGACTTAATGTTAAAATGTACATACTACTCAAGTAACTGACAGATTCACTACAATCCCTTTTAAAATGCTCATGGCATTTTTTTTTTTTACAGATAGTAAAAACAATTCAAAAATTCATGGAGAACCACAAAAGACTCAGAATAGTCAAAGCAGTGTTGAGAAGAAGGAACAAAATTGGAGGCGTCACACTTCCTGATTTCAAAATATATTAGAGTTACTGGAATCAAAACAGTGTGTGGTACTGGCATACAGACAAACCATATAGACCAATAGAGCAGAATAGGGCAACCAGAAATAGATCTATGCATATATGATCAACTGATCTTTAACAAGAGAGCCAAGAATATACAATGAGGAAAAGTAGTCTTTCCAACAAATGATACTGGGAAAACTGGATAAACACCTGCAAAAGAATCAACTCAAGAATGAATTAAAGACTTCCACGTAAGACCGAAGACTGTAAAACTCTAGAAGAAAACACAGAGGAAAAGCTTCATGACAGTGGTCTTGCTATTGATTTTATGGATATGGTACCAAAGTCATAGGCAACAAGAACAAAAATAAACAAATGAGACTATATTAAACTATAAAGCTTCTGCACAACAAAGGAACCAATCAACAGTATGAAAAGGCAACTTACAGAATAGTAGAAATTATTTGAAAACCATATATCTGATAAGAAGTTAATATCTAAAATATGTAAAAACTCTTACAACTCAATTTTTAAAAAATGTAATAGCTTAATTTAAAAATGGCTTGAGTGAGGACTTGGATAGGCATTTCTCCATAGAAGACGTAAAATGGCCAACAGGTATATGAAAAGTGTTTAATGTTACTAATCATCCCGGAAATGCAAACCAATGCCACAATGGGATATTACTGCCCATCTGTCAAAGTGACTATTATTTAAAGTCAAAAAAGTAAAAACAAGAAGTGTTGGTGAGGATGTGGAGAAATTGGAACCCTTACACACTGTTGATGGGAATGCAAGATGATGCAGCTACTGTGAAAAACAGTATAGAGATTCCTCAAAAAATTAAAAATATAACTACCATATAATCCATGAACCCTTTCTGGGTATTTATCCAAAAGAATTGAAATTGGACCCCCAAAGAGATATTAGCATTTCTTGTTAATTATAACACTATTCACAGTTATGGAAACAAGTTAAATATCCATTGCAGTTGAATTGTTAAAGAAAACGTATTATATACATGAACAATGGAATACTACTTAGCCTTTAAAAAGAAGGAAATTTTGCAATATGTAACAACATGGGTAAACCTTGAGGACATTATGCTAGGTGAAATCAGCCAGTCACAAAAAGACACACACTGAACGGTTCCACTTATAAGAAGTATTTAAATATCCAAATTCATAGAATTAAAGGATAGTATGGTGGTTGTCAGGGGATGGGAGAAGGAGAAAATGTGAATTCCTAATCAACAGCCCTAAACATTCATTTAAACAAAAGGTTGTCTTCTAGAGATGAACTTTGTAGCATTATACTTACAATCAACAGTACTGTTGACTTAAAAGTTACCAAAAACTTTAAGAGACTGGATCTCATGTTAAGTGCACTTACTACAGTAAAATAAAAAAACTTTAAAGTATAACTACTGGGTATTTACCCTAAAGATACAAACATAGTGATCCGAAGGGGCACGAGCACCCGAATGTTTATAGCAGCAGTGTCCACAATAGCCAAACTATGGAAAGAACCTAGATGTCCATCAACAGATGAATGGATAAAGAAGATGTGGTATATATACACAATGGAATACTATGCAGCCATCAAAAGAAATGAAATCTTGCCATGTGCGACGACATGGATGGAACTAGAGCGTATCATGCTTAGCGAAATAAGTCAAGCAGAGAAAGACAACTATCATATGATCTCCCTGATATGAGGAAGTGGTGATGCAACATGGGGGCTTAAGTGGGTAGGAGAAGAATCAATGAAACAAGATGGGATTGGGAGGGAGACAAACCATGAGTGACTCTTAATCTCACAAAACAAACTGAGGGTTGCTGGGGGGAGGGGGGTTGGGAGAAGGAGGGTGGGGTTATGGACATTGGGGAGGGTATGTGCTTTGGTGAGTGCTGTGAAGTGTGTAAACCTGGCTATTCACAGACCTGTACCCCTGGGGATAAAAATCTATGTTTATAAAAAATAAAAAATTTTAAAAATGTATAATGTTGATAAAGTATTTAGTAAACATTAAATACTTACTAAATATTAGTTCCTTGTCCTTCCCTTTGTTTTATCCTTGCTAATGCCAAGACTTGTCTGAGAACATTTTATGTAAATTGCTGTTTTTTCAAGGTAAGCAACATACTTCTAACCACAGAAGCTCTAGATTGCTTGAAAGCAGAGACTATATCTTATACTTTGATCGATCAAGTATATATTGGACATATATTATTTGCCTAGCAAGCTATAGATTACCAACAACATGTAGCACAATGCTAGTACATAGTAGGTACCAGATAAATATATAAATGCCTTCTGAATTGATCTTTTCTACAGCACAACCAATAAAAATACACATAAAATGTTTTATAATTTAGGCTAATGTATATTCACTTGGTAACAACCTTGTTAAGACTAACAACATCCACAGGCAATAAGCATATCATTTTAGAAGGAAAGAGAAATACTTACAATAGCTATTTGTTCAAGTTCACAGGGAAAAAAAAAAGTCATTTCAGTGCCAAAAATAGACAGCAGTTAATCTAACTGTCAGTAAATATGGGGAAAGCTCCCAGTGGTATTTCAGTTATGGGCCCAGTGAGGCGTGAACACACTGTCCCTTAGGATTTCTAATGCAAAAGAACAAACATAAAAATAGAAGACTGCTTTTCATGTAGTTAATCCCAAGTTATCTAATCATATTCCAAGCAGCAACCAGAGCAGAGGACCCAGGGTCAAGGAGGAAGCGGATTTGGCTTAGAGGAAACCTGTTTGGGTTCAAGGCAATGGGGTATACAAATTATGGAACAAGCCCACGTCTTTGTATGCTTTCTTATGCCCTGTGTGGTAAAATAAGCTGATAGCATAGAGTCACCACAGAAATGAGATCTCATTTAATTTTTATCTTTGTGACTTTCTACTTAGATTGATTATAGGAAAACTGTGATTTGGCCTGGAGTATAAGGTAGACTAAGACTTCCCATCTCAGGTATTAATAAGTTTTGCCAGTAAGTACTCAGAAGAGAGGTTAATGGATTGCTGAAAAGCGCCCAAGTAGCATACTGACTAACTGTGATATGAAGGAGGGGTGGGAAGATAGCAGAGTCAAAAAAGAAGAGGTGGCCAAATGAGGCGGAGTTTGAGACAGAGATGTCTATGGTGTGCTCGTTACGACAAGAATAAATAAAGTTAGAGACTCCTTTCTGAAGTGGACAGACTAAGAGGGGGTAGAGTCCTATCTCTCTTTCTGGGCTGCCATATTCTCATTTGTAAAATGCATATATTGTGTATGCATATCTACAGAGAATATTTTACTTCAGAAAATCTGTTGCTTTGAGATATGGAAGTGTCAGTTGGGGTGGAGGGAGACAGGAAAGGCAATTATATAGTTAGTTAGCAGATGTCAAAACCTGAGAAGTCAGGAGGTTAGTGAAAGGCAATAAGAGGGATTTCTCCTAGGAAGCAGAATACGTAAGTAATCCTTTTGTTGTGGGTTGAATTGTGTCCCCCACAATTATATATCTAAATCCTAACCTCTGGACCTATAAATGTGGCCTCATTTGGAAGTAGGATCTTTGCAGATGTAATCAAGTTAGGATGAATTCATAATGGATTAGAGGAGAAGGCCATGTGAACATGGAGGCAGAGATTGGAATTATGTGACTATAAGCCAAGGAACAAAGGAACACCAAGGAATGCCTACAATCACCAGAATGTAGGAAAAGGCAAAGAAAGATTCTTCTCTGGAACATCCAGAGAAATCATGAAACTTCCAGTGCCTTGATTTTGGACTTCTAGGCTCCCTAACTGTGACAGAATCAATTTCTGTGTGCTCATCTATGTGCCTAGAGCATACAAATGTCTATACCTCAAATTATTTCTTATCTTACTAGTATAAGAAGTAGATATGGTGTTTGGCCAAGTAAAAGAGTAGGCATTAAAACAATTTATAGACCTTTTGAGTTTAGGGAAACCAGTGAATCAGTGGCTGCATTTTAGAGTCACTGAGATTTTAGTAAACACACATATCTAGGTACTACCTGCAGAGATAAGACTGTGGTACAGCCAAGGTATTTTTTTTCTTTCTAGAAAGAGAGAGAAAGAGCACAAATGGTGGGCGAGGGGCAGAGGGAGGGAGAAAGAGAGAATCTCAAGCAAGTGCTACACTCAGCACAGAGCTGAGATCATGACCTAACCCAGAATCAAGAGTCAGATGCTCAACTTACTACCCAGACACACTAAGGTATTGGTATTTTTAAAAAGATCTCCAGTGTTGTCAAGTTGAAAATGTGTACTGTGTGATGACTGGGATGATAAGAAAGGGGTCTATGATGAATCCACCCAACTTCTTGCCAGGTCATAGAGAAGATAAATTTATTAATTTATTAGGTGGATGATTATACCTGGTTCAGATGATTATACCTGATTATACCTGTCAGAGTTCTGTCAGAATTTCTCTTGTGTTTTAGACCTAACTTCTAGCTTTGCCCCAAACTCTTCCTTCTTCTTCATCCCCCACACGCAGTCACCAAATCTTCTTGATTTCTGTCTTTAAGTGTTTCTTAAAAGCATCCGCTCCTCTCCATTTTTTGGGTCATTCTCTCACCACTTCCTGCCTGGATTTCTACATAGAAGCCTAATTCAACCTCCTGCCTGTAGCCTCCCCATTTTCAATTAATTCTCCCAATTGCCACCAAAAGAATAATTTGGAAGTACAAAAGTGTAACTCTCCTGTTTAAACCTTTTTAATGACTGCCTTTCACCTGCAGAGTCACTTGGCAAACAGGACTCTCCGTGATGCAGCCCTTGCCTCCTCCTCGACATTGTGGCCACTCGACCTTTACACTTTATTCTGTAGCCATAGGTCACTCTGCTATTTCAGATTTCAGTCTTTTTATATATTGTTGTTGCCATTGCCCAGCAAGTCCCTCCCTAAACCTCTCCTTTGGCTACATGGAATACTTACATTCCTGATCCAGGAAATCTTCTTGACATGTACTCCCACTATTTCTTCTCTTGTATCATCCCTATGTTTTATTTTAAAAAAATTTTTATTTAAGTTCAATGAGTCAACATATAGCACATCATTAGCTTCAGATATAGTGTTCAATATAACAATACATATAATAATATTTAGAGTGTATATGTATCTATATATATTTATATAATATAGATATTTATAGATATTTATAGATATATATAGAGATATATCTCTATATATATTATATATTTATATATAGAGAGAGATATTTATAAATATACATATTATAGATATATATATATATAATAAGTTGCTTATAACACCCAGTGCTCATCGCATCACGTGCCCTCCTTAATGCCCATCACCCAATCCCCATTTCCCCAGCTTCCTCCCCTCCAGAAACCCTCAGTTTGTTTCCTTTAGTTAGGAGTCTCTCGTGTTTTTTCTCCCTTTCTGATGACCTCCCCTTCACTTTTCCCTCCCTTACCCTGTGATCATCTGTGCTGTTTCTTATATTCCACATATAAATAAAACTATATAATAATTGTCTTTCTCTGACTGACTTATTTTGCTCAGCATAATACCTCCAGTTCCATCCATATCGATGTAAATAGTAAATATTCATCCTTTCTGTTGGCTGAGTAATATTCATGTGTGTGTGTGTGTGTGTGTTCCACATCTTCTTTATCCATTTATCTGTTGATGGACATCTGGGCTTTTCCCACAGGTTGGATATTGTGGACATTGCTGCTATGAATGTTGGGGTGCAGTTGCCCTTTTGGATCACTATTTTTGTAAACACATGAAAAATGCTCCACCAAACTCGGCATCAGGGAAGTATAAATCAAAACCCACAATGAGATTTTGCCTTACACCACTCAGAATGGCTAAAATTAAAAAGAAAGGAAACAATGAATGGTGAGGATGTGGAGAAAGAGGAACCCTCTTACACTGTTCATAGTAATGCAAGCTGGTACAGCTGCTCTGGAAAATGGTATGGAGGTTCCTCATTTTAAACATAGAATGGTCCATGCCAGGCTTCTAATATGATCTTAGTTTCCAAGAATATTTTTTTCCAGTTCATTGTTCTATGAAGATGAAGTGATAGAAAAAGAATTCATAAAAAGATTGAAAGTGAGTTGTATTCAGGGTTAAGATTGCTCATGCTACAATGTTAGCACTATACACTTTTACCAGCAAGAAGCATTGCAGATCATAGTGAAGGAATAAGTCAGAGGCACAGTTTCTTCAGGTCTTCAAATGGAGCAGGCTTTGGACTAAAAAAAGGCATAATTATTCTTATGCTGAAGAATGTTGTCATGGTGAAGAAGTAGAACAGGAACTCTTTGCATTAGTCAATGAAATCCAGAACTTGCTGGAGCACATTAGACTTAAAGTCAGAGGAGGATAAGGATCTTGTAAGATCTCCCTGGATACCCATCAGGCTGATGTTGTGTTGCAGAAACTGGTCTTCTGCTGGCCAGGTAAATACTTCTCTAGCCTGCCTTGCAACTTGCACTACTGGAGGCTGGCCCAAATCATGTAGACATACACGATGTGCTGGGCCAAGTCCTGTGAGTAAATCAAGATAATATCAAAGGGATCCTTTATAAACTGTTGGAGCAAGGCCAGTCTATTGCATCATTCCTAATGGCATTCTACTCATAATGACTGTACTGAGTCCTAAGATAGCTTTGCTTTTCACTCTAGATTCAAACTAGTTTGTATGCCTCTCAGAGGTCATTTGGTATAGACAATTAATGTACATTATTGGTCTTAGAAATTGGAGAGCATTAGATGATGATGGGAGAGCATTAGATGATGATTGGGATGAGAATCAGTAATCTTTCATAACCCCATTTGTTCGCTTTTATATTACATAAGACGAATCAGAATCCAAGGAGCAAAGAGAGAAGGGGAAATGAGCCTTCACTACAAATTTGCCTCAGTGAACTTCAGGAGTTGCTTTGTATCTGCTTTTTTTTTTTTTTTTTTTTTTATCTCCAGGCTTACTATTGTTAGATGTTTACCCCTTTTAAGGTACTGTGCTAAGCATCTTGTGTACATTACCTCATTTAGTCCTCACAGCAATCTCTGAGGAATACATGGCCAGTAGCTCCTTTATGCCCATGAGGAATCTTTGGAATTTGCTAGTCAGCAGAGTCAATTCTATAAGGCAATATACGAGATCTGCTAGGATCCATATCAATCTCAGTGCAGTGGTTGTGGTGGAAAACATGATGGAGAATTCATAGGGCATCTAAAATAAAGCCCAGATCAACTTTTGCATATATGGTTCAGTTTGCCTGTATTGTAGTCCAGGGGAATCATAAGTAATGTTAGCAAACTGTATAGATGTAAAAATCAGTTCTCAGGAATACAGTGTCCTGAGATTCAAATTACCAAGGTAGGGGTTAAATCCAAGGAAATCTGAGAAGAAAAGGAATTAGTGGTATAATTTTCTCTTGTTAGTTCCTGATGATCATTGTTGGATTCTGATCTTAAAAGGCTAACCAGATGAGAGTAATTTCTTTTTTATTTTTTTTAAATATTTTATTTATTTGACAGAGAGAGAGAGAGAGAATCACAAGTAAGCAGAGCTGCAGGCAGAGAGACAGGGGGAAGCAGCCTCCCCACTGAGCAGACAGCCTGACGCGGGGCTCAATCCCAGGACCCCGAGATCATGACCCGAGCCGAAGGCAGAGGCTTAACCCAGAGCCACCCAGGCGCCCCTCTTTTTAAATTTTTATTATTTTTCACTATTTTTTTCATTTTCTAAATTTTTATTAGGAGAATGATTTCTATGAGAAATCAGAGATCTAGGAATGAAGGCAAAATCCAGGTCAATCTAGTCAAAACATAGTATAGTCTTAGACCCTGAATCAGAGTTTCCCCACATTAAATCGTCCAAGTCAAAATCTCTGAAAATATCTTGTGGAAATGTGGATAGGATAAGAGACAAGAGATGTGTTCTTTCCTATTAATATTCAAAATCCTTAAAAGCATCCAATGAACTACATGCCAGTATAGAGGGAAAAAAAGGCCAAGGGCATATGTTTGAAGCTGTTCTATGGTTATGGGCATTGTGAATAAATATGCTGGTGGAGATATCCATCACTTGTCTACTTTGTAAAGCCTGTAGTTCTGAAGTGACTGACTCCATTGCATTTTGTCCCTTACTCAAAGTATGAACTGAATAATTAATGGATGAAGCTAATATAGAAAGCTGGTATGAAGTGGCTAAAAGAGGGAAATTGGATCAGTGGAATTGTTGAGCCCATTAAATCCCAAAGATTTCTGAAGATTACAACTCACTTTGAATCTCTGTTTTAGAAGACATCAAATTCAGAGAGTGTAAGAAACATGCATTTGGAAGAAGCTAGTTTTTACCTTAAGATTGAAGTTCTATTTCTTTTATGCTCAAATTGTACCAGGAATAACTCCAGGATTTTTAAGCGAGCTATAATTTGCTTCAGTGGCTCTCTATTCAGTATTTCTTTTGAATTGTTTAGACCCCTGGCTAGAAGAAGTCATTCTGCTCCTCAGGCATTGACAAAAAAGTCAGAAATGTCAGCTAAAGACATGGGTTTGTCTATGCAGAATCAAAACCTGTTTGTGTATATTCAAATGGACTGGTTTGGAAGCAGAAATTAAATTTCAGAACTATATAAACAATTATGAAAAGATTAAAGATATTTTCAGCCTGGAGTTCATCTAAAATACATGATAAACTCCTTTTGGACATCACATCTTTTTGAAGGGGCACTGGATAAAAATATAAAATGGGTATTTCAGTGGTGATATGTGTAAAACAAATTTTTTTTCTCATTTTTGTGACACAGTTTAGAGCACTAGTTCTCAAACTATTTTCCCTTGAAACATGCTGATTTTTCCGTTGCTAAAATGAAGCAACAGGGATCTTTTCACTCTAAATAAAAAAATACTCATTTTTCTTCTTATTTATTAATACTGTTAATAAATAGCTCATAAAGCTAAAGTGAAGAAATAAATGAGGGGCACTTGGGTGGCTCAATGGGTTAGGCCTCTGCCTTCGGCTCAGGTCATGATCTCAGTGTCCTGGGATTGAGCCCTGTATTGGGCTCTCTGCTTGGGGGGGGGAGCCTGCTTCCCCCTCCCCCTGCCCCCCGCCTTCCTCTCTGCCTACTTGTGATCTCTCTCTGTCAAATAAATAAATTAAATTAAATTAAAAAAAGAAATAAATGATCACATTGACAGATGAATTAATAATTATGCTAATGAAGGAAGTCATACAGAGAAAGACAAATATTGTATCATATCACTTATATGTTAAATCTCAAAAAGCCAAACTCATAGAAACAGGGAATAGAATAGTGGTGGCAAGGTGCTGGGATGTGGAGGAAATAGGGAGATGTTGGTCAAATGCTCCAAACCTTTAGTTATAAAGTGAGTAAATTCTGCAGATTTAATGTATAGCATGGTGACTATAGTTACTAATGCTGTATTATATACTTGAAGTTTGCTAAGACCATAGATCTCGAATCTTTTCATCACACACACACACACATACACACACTCGTACACACACACACACTCGTACAAACACACACATATACCAGAAGTAATTATGTGAGGTTATGAGGATGTTAACTAACATTGTTGTAATCATTTTGTAATATATAAGTGTATATAATCACCACATTATACACCTTAAACTTACCAAATGATATATGCCACTTACATCTCAATAAAGCTGGGGGCAGGGGAGAAAAAATAAAAACAAAAACCCCCAGAAACAACTGATCCTTGTGTGCCAGCTTGGCTTCTTTGAGAAGTGAGGTCATAGTGTGTTGTCACATCACCTACATAAAATGTTGTCATGCTGTATGATAGAAAAAGTGCTCATATGATAGAAATATCTCCAGCAATGTATAAGAAAATCCCCCAAAGAGCACTGGCACTACAGGAACACCACTCACACAAAAAGTCTGAAAATTATAAATTTTATTATGCACATACCCTCTGATCCAGTTTTCCCATTTCTAAGTATCAATTATATCTACAGCACAAAAATATTTAAATGCATAAATGGCGGTTCTTATAGCATTGTAATATTGAAAACTTGGAAGCAACTCAAACAGAATTTTTTGATAAACTCATTTTGATAAATGGAAGACAGCTAAAGGATAATCCATAAAAATGGTCTGATTATTATACATACTATACTGGAGGGACAGAAATGGGGCCTTAGAAAAAAGTCAGGAATGATACACACCAGACCTAGTAGAGATTGCCTCTAAATGAGACAGTGAGTTTGAAAGGGGGAAGGATAACTTGAACTTTTTTAAACTGTATATTTCTGCATTATATAAATATACCCAAGAATCTTCTGTGCACCTGAAAAACCATTTTCAAAAGAAAAATTATGTGCTGAAAGAAAACCACATGCAAAGAAATTTCTTTCCTTTAGGATTTAGTGCCAGAAAACTTTGCCTTCAAAAAAAGAATTTGCGGACATACTTCATTCTGATGCTTCCCTTTAAATTCTGACTTTCAGGAAACTCAGATCAAAATCCATGCTCAGTCAGAACAGCCATACCAGCCTGTGAAGTTAGCATATTTACTATCACCTCTTTTTACGGATCCCATTTCTAATTCCTGGGTTTATTTCATCAAACTCATTTTATATGTGATATTGGTTATAAGTCACTTCATATGTTTTAAGAAAGAATGAGGAATATATAAATAAACAAATAACCTAATAATTATTTTCATTGAATTTGAAAGTCATTTCATGTTTCAGAATTTCTGTTAGTGATAGTTTACTTGTACCCAAATGTAACTCAATTTTAGACATTCTTATTCTATAGCATGTAACTCACACCTTAAAAAAATAATCAGAGGCTTCCAGAACTTGCAGAAAAATATATGCAGTATTTTGCTTTTTCCCCTTGTACGGTTTTGAGGTAGTTGTTTAGATCTAGTGAGCCATCGAAGTTAATTATACCCAGAGGAAGTCCACAGACCTGAGGGATTTGATAGCAATGTATCTATTTATTGAAGTCCTCTGTGGATGAAGTAGAATAGTCCTTAAAGAATATTCAGTGGAAAGACCCTGGTACAGATTTATACAAGAAAATGAAAATACAGTTTACTTTTCGCTAGTAAGATTTTTAAACTGCACATTCTTTAGAATACTGATGATCATGAATATAAACACCTACCTTCCTGCACCCATGGCTGCCTGGCAACACACGCTCTCTCACAGCGTCCTGTTTCACAAGACCTAAAGTTGGCTCTATCCTTGGTTTAAAAGGAAAAAAAATGCAGATCATTTTGGGTACTTTGTAGTGTGTTCTTTATTTTGAGTGTCTTTTGAAACACATCCTCTGTGTTCCAGAAATAAACTGGCAGCTCCCTCTTCTTGCCCTGTTGAAATTGCTCACCCTTCAGTTCCCCATGCAAACAAAGCTATGAGAACAGTGTTTTGGACAAGTCCTTTTCCCAACTAGAGGGTTCAGTGTGCTCTGGGAACACTGACATGATTTTTAAATTAACATTAATTCTGTTTTGCTTCAACTATGAAAGAAATGGGGTTTCTTCAAACACCAATTAACAAAGCAAACCCCAATAAAGGGAAAATACTCTCTCCCCACCTCCAGCCCCCAACAGGAAATTCCCCCCTGTTGAGTTTTCCCCAAGGTCTCTATAAAGCTTTTCTGATGAACTTGCTTGAGCCTTAATGAGAATGAATCAGCACAGATTTTCCATCATATAAACAGAAATATTTAATTTCATGAAAGGGGACAGCGTGCTTGACTCTGCCTAGCCCACTACATAATATCTTCAGTTTTTCCTCCTTCCTGCTAATTTATTTCTCATAGTATTTTCATAACAATTTTTTTCAGGGTTTCCGAAACCTTAGGATTATACTTGCATATCACAGATGAAACAAAAAGACTTAAAAGCCTTTCCTTCATTGCTGACTCCATTTTCTTACTTAAAGCAGAACATATTTGTCCTCTTTGTGTTTGCTCAGAATAAATTTTCCTGCACGGGCCACTCCCAGGACCCAGAGGGATAATCCTACTTCCAGACGTGCCCAGGGGGCAGAGCAACATATCCAAAGATCCCACTAGGACAGTGTTTCTCACACCACATTCAGAAAAAAACACAAGATGTTATTCTGTGTACTACCCAGAAAGGGTTCTGTGGTCAAATAAATTTGTGAAATGCTGGAAACGATGTTTTTTTAGAGATTCATAAAACATATTGGCATGTTAAAAGCTCTAAAAAGATCTTTAATTAAAAAGAAAACTTAAGTAACTTTGCTTAACCCTATTTATTTTGCCAATTAATTTGACCACACCACCTTTCTTCATAGAATATTAGCATTCTATAAATCACAAAAAAGTGGGAAGGAAATGAATACTTACTAAGCACCAACTACATGTATTGATTATTGGAATTAATCCTCCTAACCCAATGAGATAAATATTATTAAACCCATTTTTACAGGTTAAACATACACATGCGTGCGCACACATACATGCACACAGCACACACTATAGCAAACTATAAAGCTAACATTCTAATCTAGGTCAGTCTGATTCAGAGACCTGCGTTCTTTCTACTCTATTACATTTACCATTTAATCCTCAAACTACTATGTGTGACCAAACTTCAGCTTACTTCTTCTCCTATATTAGCAGATTGGTTTCATCGAGGTCTCCATCATGACAGATGCTGAACCTGTTGTGTTTATATATGTCTCTCTTGTACTCAGCACAGCACCCTCAACAGCTGTTGGACAAAAGAATGAATGTGGTATCAAGAGCAAGTGAAGGTACTACTAGTTGTCCAGAGTGTGTTGTTTTAAAGGGAACTAGAGAGCTTTCCAGGGACAGTAAACCACAAGTGAGGAGAATTAAAACTACAAAACATGAGGAAAAGTTAAAAATTTTACCTGCTAATCTGAGTTGGAGAAGTTTCTGAAGAGGGTAGTATGACATGATGAAGTCTTTGAATATTTTAAAGATGAGACTGTCATGTGAAAATTGGATTATTTAGACATTAGGTGGGGTGAATTTATGACCTTCCAGATTCCATTTGGGTCTGAAGTTGTATGAGCTTTAGGGCTGTTAAAGATGCATAAAAGAATGGTGTAGTTCATAGCCACCAGTGACCAATTATCTTGCATGCTCAACTGTGGAATCATATAGCTTAGAATTCCTGTACTAGTCAGAGTTCTCTGGTGAAGCTGAACCAATATGAGATGTGTGTACACACACACACACACACACACACACACACATACACACACTATGCGAATTGGCTTACACAATTACAAGAGACTGAGGTATGCTATAATATGCCATCTACAAACTGGAGAACAAGGAAAGCTGTAGGTTTAATTTAGTTGGAGTCAGAAGGCCTGAGAACCAGGGGAGGTGATAGTGTAATTTCTAATCCAAAATCAAAGGCCTGAGAAAGAAGAGAATGGGCAGCACTGGTATAAATTCCAGAGTCTATATGCCCAAGAATCAGGAGCTCTGATGTCCAAGGGCAAGAGAAGATAGATGACTAACTCAGAGAGAGAGAAAATTTGTTCTTCTGCCTTTCTGTTCTGTTTGGACCTCTAGCAGATTAAGTGGTGAGGGTGGATCTTCTTTATTCAGTGTAGTTAAAATACTAATCTCTTCTAGAAACACCCTCACATACACATCCAGAAATAATGTTTTACTAAGCTATCTAGGCAACCCTTCTAGCCCAGTCACACGGTGCCTAACTGCCACAATTCTCCTATAGGGTGTCCTCACAGCTTGTAAATGTAGCCATAGAAAAGTAATTTCAAGGCTACCAACACAACAATGTTTCAGTCATTCAAAAGGAACGTCAATGGTTTGATGATGGAAAAGTCAAATCTTTTCTGTACTGTAATTTGTCCTAGGAAGAAATTTGGCATAATACAGTAACATCTCTATTTTATTTTATTGGAACCTAGCCAATGACCTTTATTTATAAGAAGTGCTGGAAAACATTATAGTTTGTCCTCTAAAACATCCATCATTCATGGTTCTAGTCTACAAAAGGGATATTACAGAGAACATATTAAGGTATAAAGAGAGTAAATAACATCTGGAAGACTTTTTGTATATTAATCAATTAGTTGCATTGTTTATAAAAATCTTCCAAAGAGCAAAAATCCAACCATATTGGATTTGGTTCAAGAGGAGTGCTTAGAAAGTTAAATATGTAAAGATAGACATGGGGACAGATGTATTCTGACTCAGAAGAGAGTAGGGAATCATGAAAAAATTATATTAAATAAAAACATTATATTTCTATTTGTGTGTATAAAACCAGTAATATTTTATCAAAGAATTTGGAAAAACCACCACAAATAATAAAGGGTAGCTCTATATACTGTGTACACCTGTTTAGGATTTTTCTAAAGACCAGTGTGGAAATGTTAAGTATTGACAAAATCAACTCCATGAATTAGGTTCCCCTATAATCCTATGCAAACTGTTTTCTATCCTGGTGTGAAATTAATACTGCAGTGCCTAATTATTTGTTCTGGTTTTCCTCCTTGTTCCTAATCCAATTATTTAGGACTAGAAACAGTGTTTTAATGAATTTGCTAGGGAAATCATTGGGAATTGCTCCTATATAAAATTATTTGTGTTAATTTTATTAAAAAACAAAATGGAATATGCTTTAGATAATTTAGAAGTCATTTATTGAACAAAATGTGTTGAGAGTCAGCTACATTCAGGGCATTTGGGGGACAGAGCAAGGTATGAAATATGGGTCTGTCTAGAAAAGCTGATGCTCCAGAGAAGGAGAAAATTTGGGCAGTAACAAGAATACAAAGTAGGAAAGGGCAGTCACTGCAAGAGATGGAGAGATGAAGTATGGTGGTTTCCAGAGAATGGTATTTATTTACCAACATGGTACATGTGTCAGATGTACCAGAGTCAACAGACTATCCTGGTTTCACCTTCCATGATATTCTGATCAATACAAAAAAAATCTGACCAAATGGTCAGGATAAACATAAAGGCTAGAAACATTGACAATATTTATTTTTTTTCAGATTAAAGATTTTTAAATGATATTATGATTGTTTGCCTATGTTTTCACATTGTATAGATGTTTTATAGATGCAAAAACAGAGCAAGTTTGTATATAATCCATCCAAAATGATATGAAATAAATGAGTGTCTTGGAATCCTGGATAATTCCCATTGTTCAAAATGTGAATAACACTTAATTTGCTAATAATTAATAGGAATCAATTATAGAATGATTATGGAAGAAAACAGATACCTTAAAGTCTTAATATATAATGGACAGGCATAAGTAAGAGAATAACCCTATTTTTTAATTATTATTATTATTTTTTTAATAATTTTTTATTTTTTATAAACATATATTTTTATCCCCAGGGGTACAGGTCTGTGAATCGCAGGTTTACACACTTCACAGCACTCACCAAAGCATGTACCCTCCCCAATGTCCATAACCCCACCCCCCTTCTCCCAACCCCCCTCCCCCCAGCAACCCTCAGTTTGTTTTGTGTGATTAAGAGTCACTTATGGTTTGTCTCCCTCCCAATCCCATCTTGTTTCATTTATTCTTCTCCTACCCACTTAAGCCCCCATGTTGCATCACCACCTTCTCATATCAGGGAGATCATATGATAGTTGTCTTTCTCTGCTTGACTTATTTCGCTAAGCATGATATGCTCTAGTTCCATCCACGTTGTCGTAAATGGCAAGATTTCATTTCTTTTGATGGCTGAATAGTATTCCATTGTGTATATATACCACATCTTCTTTATCCATTCATCAGCCGCAGCAACATCTTCCTAGGAACATCGCCAAAGGCAAGGGAAGCAAGGGCAAAAATGAACTATTGGGATTTTATCAAGATCAAAACTTTTGCACAGCAAAGGAAACAGTTAACAAAACCAAAAGACAACTGACAGAATGGGAGAAGATATTTGCAAATGACATATCAGATAAAGGACTAGTGTCCAAAATCTATAAAGAACTTAGCAAACTCAACACCCAAAGAACAAATAATCCAATCAAGAAATGGGCAGAGGACATGAACAGACATTTCTGCAAAGAAGACATCCAGATGGCCAACAGACACATGAAAAAGTGCTCCATATCACTCGGCATCAGGGAAATACAAATCAAAACCACAATGAGATATCACCTCACACCAGTCAGAATGGCTAAAATCAACAAGTCAGGAAATGACAGATGCTGGCGAGGATGCGGAGAAAGGGGAACCCTCCTACACTGTTGGTGGGAATGCAAGGTGGTGCAACCGCTCTGGAAAACAGCATGGAGGTTCCTCAAAATGTTGACAATAGAACTGCCCTATGACCCAGCAATTGCACTACTGGGTATTTACAAACGTAGTGATCCAAAGGGGCACGTGCACCCGAATGTTTATAGCAGCAATGTCCACAATAGCCAAACTATGGAAAGAACCTAGATGTCCAATAACCCTATTTTTATTTCTACTGCTAGATTCTCCTTGATTTTCTAAATCTCTTCATGAAAAAACTAGAAGATAAATTAGAGATAAATTACCTTAAAATGGATAGCATATAAACTGTTTAATTGCCAGGAACTAATAAGCATTTTGAATCAAGTAGGATTGAAGGTTCTTAAACTTCAGGTAGCTTAAACTTGTTATGTACCTTAAATTAAGAAACAAATTTTTCTTCAAAGGATAATTTCATGCTCAGAATTACTAAAAGCATGTAGCATAGAGTGACTCTACCTTTTCCTGTCGTTATCTTTTCATTCTTCTTTTTTTCTAAGACATAGGGTGACATATCCAACTGCTTATCCTTCATCAGATGTTTCTATGAGCAGCAGAGCAGAAAGCTCTAATATCTATTCATTCGTAATGTGTCATTCTGAACATATTAAGGACAATTGACTTCACATGTCATAGGTAATTAGAAAAGTCACCTTTAGTTCCAGGTTTTTAAAGTACAGTACCATATACTTTTAATAAATGCGTGTATTGATGTCTTTCAACATGTCTGAATATCTTTCCGTCTCTCACTTTTATGATGGGCAAATTATCTCTGTGGTCATTTAATTTAAAAGATGAATGAAAATATAATTCCTCTTATTTTAATCCCTGAGCTGGAATTATACAGTAGAATTTTACAGTGTTTTTCCTTGTAAACAAGAGAACTTGTTTCTTTCCTGAGATTCAGTAACCCAGAATGTTCTATTCCTAGAAGTAATTTTAGGCACTCACCTGAGAAAACAAGAGAGGTGTAGGTGAAAAATGTAAAGTTGATAAGTCATGTTCAGACAGTAGGGAATAGTAGGCTCATGAATGTTGTGCTTTTTAGGAAAGGCAGCAGTAGTTCAGATATGAATGGCCAACTTGGCTTTCTACACTTATTAATGGCAGTTCATTTGACCTGCCTGCAATGCATCCTAGTGAGCTGAGCTAGAAACACCCAAATGTCCAGGCTTCAGGTAAGTGTTGATCAAACTTTAGAACTGAACTACGCTTTTATTTTATTCAAGGACATGGGTGGGTTTCTTTCAGACTTATACGGATTTGACACATTTATTAGCAGAAGATGGACATTTAGGACAGCATTCATTTTTCCAGATAAGATATCTTCAATGCAACCCTCAATTTGTTTTTGGGAGGAGGGGGGTTGGGAGAAGGGGGTGGGATTATGGACATTGGGGAGGGTATGTGCTTTGGTGAGTGCTGTGAAGTGTGTAAACCTGGTGATTCACAGACCTGTACCCCTAGGGATAAAAATATATGTTTATAAAAAATAAAAAAATAAAAAATTAAAAAAAAAGATATCTTCAATGCAGGTCAACTTTCTAATACTTCTCTGTTGGAATCTTGCCTCCAGAGACATCTTTACACCAAGCAATCATCAAAGCATCTGGTAGGTTTCAGACCCTCTTAGACTATACCTCTCTATAGCATGAAATATGACTGATCATGGCTTGTTTCTTAAAGCATCTTTCCCCTTGGCTTCCTTGATACTTCTTAGATCCTAGATCCTTCCTCTGTCCTAGTTTTCCTCCAATTCCCCTGGCCTCTCTTCTGAGACTTGCTCTAAACCGCCTTTAAAAAGATACCATGGATGTGTGGTCAACTACAAATGATAGCCTAGGGAAAAAGTAGACAATACACCTGTGCTAATTCATCCCAAATACATATTGGAGTTCCGGTGCAATTGAGGTTTATTTCTTGCTAACTTAACAGCTCAGAGTGGGGATGCCGAGCTGGCAGGCAGCAATCTCACACAGTGATTCAGGGATTCAGGCTTTTGTCTCATGACCTTACCCTACCCATTGTCACCTGCTTGCACATAGCAGAAAAGGATAAAAATGCAAATAGGAATTATAGCACAGACATTTTGGTTCATAATCTACTATCTAAAACATAATCACACTTGAGTGCAAAGGAGACTAGGGAATATGTTCTAGAATGTGCCTAGGCAAAGAAGTGGGGGACAGGTTTTCAGAGACAGCCAGAAAACTACCTCAGTACATTACAATGGATTAGTAAATTGAGTAGAAGGAAATACAACATACAAATTACTAAAGATATACATATAAGTAACACCAAAGCAAAAACGCATGCCACCAATGAAGAGACCTTTAAACTCAGTATTTATCAAGGAAATGCGACTTAAAATAATGATATATCATTGTCAAATGTTTTAAAAGGCAGTAATACCAAGTGCTGGTGAGTATTCAGGGAAATAAACATTCTCTTATATTATTGATGGAAGTGCAAATTACAATAACTTTCAAGGAAAATAATCTGCATATGTATATTAAAATATAAATATATACTTTCTAATTATAATCCAACTTTTGGAAAACTTTGCTATGGATGCTGTGATGCACTCCCCTAAATCACCCACTAGGACTGAAAATTCTTTCCCCTAAGCTGCCAGGAGTGTTGCTTCTTGATAACTCACAGCTGTGTCCCTTTTCAGGAATTTTCCCACACGAAAGGATGCTGCCTTACCCTAGGCTATGTCCCCTCTCTTGGGGCAGCCACCTGTGCTGACTGGTCAGCTTAGAGGGTATAAAGTCTGGCGTCCTTACTTCAGTTGAGGATATATTTCAAGGATTGGCTCAATGAATAAAAAATACATGATTTCACACAACAATGTCTGCAAGGGCCATTACATACCAGAATGACAAAAGTCAGAGATAATATTGTTTTATTAGCAAGTCAATAAATCACAGAAAAAGAGCTTTAGATTTTACTTATTTTGGAGACTAGTATTAGATGAATAACTCTGTTATTTGTTTATTTTTTTATCTCACAGCACAAAGTTAACTTCCCTGTAACTGCATTAAGTATGTGGAGGCTTCATCTAATTACAGCAGAATAAATTGCCACTCTTGCTTTCTTAGCCATTTTCATTTACTACCAAGTTAGAACTGAACACAGACAACTTATTTGTACTTCAACCTGGGTAATTTATATCCCAGTGTTTTACATTCATGTGCCTTATACAGTGGTTGTGATAGTTAATTTTATGTCAACCTGAGTGCTCCATGGGGTTCCCAGATAAAACATTATTTCCAGGTGTGTCTGTGAGAGTGTTTCCAGATTAGATAGCATTTGAATTGGTGAACTCAGTAATGTTGACTCTCCTCTCCAGTATGGGTGGGCGTCATCCAACCTATTGAGAGCCTGAGCACTATGGAAGACAGAGGAAGGAGGAATTTGTCCTTTTTCCTTCCTCAATGCTTGTGTTAGGACATTGATCTTCTCCTGCCCTTGCACTGGGATTTACACCATTGCCTTTCCTGGTTCTAAGGCTTTTGGACTAGGACTGGAATTACAATACCACCTTTCAAAGTTCTCCAGCTTTCAGACAGCAGGTCATGGGATTTCTCAGCCTCTCTGGCCATGAAAGCCAATTCCTCATAACAAATCTCTCTCTATACATATATAAAATTGAAAATTTATATATGTATATATAAATTTAAAATTATATAATTTAAAATCATATATATATATATAAACTAAGGAAATATTATATAAAGCATGCATATATATAGATACATGCATATCTCTTATTGACTTTCTTTCTCCGAGTACCAGACAAATATAGTGGTCTTCACTTGACCCTCTCATGACAGCTTTGGGAAGTAGCTAAATGGTTTTTTGATGTGCCCATTTTACAGATAAAGGAACAATTTAAGGACAATACAGAAAAAAATCATCACCAGTTCATTATAGAACTGGAACTTAAACTGAAGTCTCTGATATCTAGAATAGATGTATCCTTTCCGCCATTTTTTTTTCATAAAGTCCCACATAAAGCTTGAGGTTGCTTCCTTTTTATAGTATTTCTTTCATTTCATCAAAACCAGTAGTTATCTAAGTAGGAACTTACATACAAGTCATACCATTTTAAGGACCCTTTTGTGCAATATCTCCACTGGGGAATGAAAAGAAAGATGCTTCTTGGGCAGGGGCTACATCTTCTTACAAGGTTTGTAATGGGTTCAGGACATTTGGGTAATGTCTACATGATCAGATGTTTTCTCCACTAAAAGCAATCAGAGAGTGTGTGTTTGTGTGTGTGTGTGTGTGTCCAAAATGGCTAAACTCCTGACTTCCCATTTCTGAAACTGAAAAGCTCTTGCTCACAATCTAAGGGTCTACAGGCTTCAGAGCATGCAGCAGCATTGAGAGGCATGCCCAAAAGGACTCTGCCAGGTCAGTATGAGATATGCTGCCCCAGGGCCCCAGCCCCTATAGAATCTAGGCAAACTACAATGTGAGTATCTTTCCTCCTTTTGAACATGCATCTGACAATGATCTTTCATTGTAATAATTGCTGAGGAAGTAACCAAGGTGAGGCTTTAGAACAATCACTTCTTTTCAGAATGGTAAAACTACTTTAAGGAAGCCTTAATTTTGGTCCCTAAAATTAAATTTTTAAAAATGTGGTTGCAAAAAGGCCTTTGTTCTGAATATACTCTACATCTCTACTCTCCTGTTAGCCTGCCAGCAACTATCTAGACCTATGGGGTAGGAGTTCCTGTGTAGTTGGTGAGTTTTAGCCATTACTGGAGAATTCTACACCTGACCATTTAACATCGTATTTATTTTGTTTAGGGTATATCTGGTATAACTCAACCCAGATTTAACTTTTAACTGTTAAATTCCCTGCTGACAGAGACCAGTAAAATCACAGTCCTAAGCTTTTATTTGGAATCCCAGGGGATATATCTATACCTGCATCAGTGCCTTCAGATCTCTGGAGGTGCGTGAAGGTACAGTCCCTTTCCAGAAAGAAAATATGTCAGCCATCCAGTCTCAAATGCACAAGGGGCCCAAAGGATAGTGTAAAATCTCTTATCAGTTTGTCTTTTGGTTTATATCAAGTTGGCCTCAGATAGGCTCCCAGATACCCCAACCTCCCTGGTTTCCTTCCCTCTTCCTTCTCCAACACCTGAGTCTTGACCCATAATGGGTCCATCCTCCTTGTATGCTTCCTACATCTACCTCACATACTCAAGAACACAGAGACCAGCATTTCTGATAAGTTCATGGAGGAGGTTGATGACACCACACAGCGTGAGGTCAGTGGTCTGGAAACTTCAAATTACTCAGAGTGAAGGATTTAGAGATGAACCATTCTGGTGGGCCATCATAGGGATCACATCCATGAGTTATGGTACTAAGTCACTCCTTCTCACAGAGATGGATGTGGGCATGGGTGAAGGTATAGAGGATATCCTGTCACATTTTCCTTTTTTACTGAAGTATAATTGATGTACAGTATCCCATCAGGCATACATCATAGTGATCTGATGTTTTTATACATTACAAAATGATCCCCATGTAAGTCTAGTCACATGTCTCATGCAAAGCTATTAGAATATTATTAACTATATTCCCTTTATACATTGCATACCCATGACTTATTTATTTTATAACTGGAAGTTTTGTACCTATTAATCCCCATCCCATTCCTCACTTACCGCCAACTCTCCCCTTTTAGCAAACAAGTTTTTTTTCCTGTATCTATGAGTCTCTTTCTGTTTTGCTCATTTGTTTTTTTGGGATTCCACATATAAGTGAAATCATACAATATTTCTATTTTTCTGTCCAGTTTATTTCCCTTAACATAATACCCTCTAGGTTCATCCATGTTGTCATAAATAGCAAGTTTTCATTATTTTTTATGGCTGAGTAGTATTCCATGTGTGTGTGTGTGTGTGTGTGTGTGTGTGTGTGTGACATCTTCTTTATCCATTCATTATTATCCATATATTATCCATTATCCATTATCAAGCAGAGTATCCATGACTTCTGAATGAAGAAATAACCATTCTTATTCTAGACTAGATGCTACAAGTCATTTTACTTAGAGAAGGGAACATTCTTCACATTTCCCAGAGATCACAAAAGAAAATTAAAAGCATTACAAATGTCGTATGGTTGCTTTATGAATTAGTTCTTTAATGTTTAAAAGCAAGTACATCCGATAAGCTTCATGATAGTGCAATTTTTTTTTCCTTTAAGGGACCAGTGAAGTGATATTTTTAATTCAGCTCTGGACTTTCTCCAGGAAATCACTAATAATTACTAATTGTATTTTTGTTAAGTTAATGAAAGGATGCAGGATTTTTTCAATGCCTTCTTTCACTTGTGTAATTAATGATATTGCTTTTTTACATGATTGAGTAAAGCTACAATACAAAGACATGAATTAACTGAGAACACTTCTTTGTGCAGTCTTAGAAAAATTATGTGTAAATCCTAGTCATGCAATTGTCTTAAAAGAAACTATTCCTTTATCATCTTTTTCCCCATATTTTTGCTGCTTAGATTTGTAATAAACACTAGCAGAAAAAAAGAAGCATTTACTGATGTTCTAAACACAGTTTTGCATTTATTTGTTGATGATCATATTTGCAAAAATATATTAATGGGATTTTCTTAGAAAGCCCTTTCACAGTGTTAAATGGAATTGGATGTCAATAAGAGTAAACCACCTGGAGTATATTTTCTGATTCCTCCAAGGTTTCCAAACTGCAAATTTGGATAGCTTCTTAAATTTATGAAATCACATTATTCAATAAAATCTCCAGTTATTTTATTGGATTGAGTGGAAGTTTATTTGGGGAAGGACCTGTTAGGAATAATAAAAAAGAAACACTCACGTTTTGCACAAGGAAGTGTTGGTTTCCCTTTGAAACTCTTCGGATAACTAGGAGGACATCATCATGAAAACACGTACATAGTTTCACTTAAAATGGTTTGTGTTTTGGAACATCTTACATTAAAGACTTACAGAAATTGACTATGCATTAGACTCTTTTCTCTCCATGCAAGCTCCCTATGTTTTCCTCTAACATATTCTTTCTTTTGTCCTTTCTTCTTTCCTTCCTTTGTCCTTCCCTCCCTCCATTCCTAACTCTCACTTTCTTTTTTATTCCTTCTTTCCTCCCTCCTTTGCTTTCTTACTGTTAGTATTATTATTGTTATTATTATTTGGTTCATTTTTCACAGAGAAGAACTCTTTCCATCCTTAAAGAGAGCTTAAAACCATGGATTTATTCCCGGTTTGGGCATGAAGAAGGGACTCATTACCAGATATTTTAAAACAGCCGTACATTCAGCGTGTGATTGGGATATTTGGGTTGGGGGCTGATAGCAGGAGCATTGGGTGTGCAATAACCCAAAAACAACTAAGGAGGTACCAAGAGTTAAATGTTAATTGAATATCAGGTACCCATGGCCACAATCAGGTATCAGGTGAGAGGAGTGATCAAGTTCAAGGCATTATACTACTACTAATACCAGCAAATACTTAAATAGTACATACTGTGTGCCAGGCACATAGTTTATATATTCATATTCCTTAAAACAGTCCCATACGGTAGGTACAATTATTATATCCATTTTACAGATTGGGAAATGGAGGCACAGATGGGATAAATAACTTGGCCAAGATCACACATTATTATAAAGATTTAAACCCAGTCATTCTGAAGACAGTCATCCTGTCTTCAAAATCCATCTTCTTAGCCACTATAGTATTCTGTCTCTCTGCTAATTGGTTTCTTCCAGTCAGTATCTTTTAATGAGATCACTCACTGTTAGTGTCATTGACATTTTGAAGGAACTATTTGTTATTTGCCATTGACTAATCCTTTGGCTAAGCAGTGCATGCTGTGACATAGCATTATCTCCACCCAGCTCCTAGGCCACTCTGTCCCAAGAAAGCAAGTCTGGCCATTCATGCTCTATCCATCTTTCTATCCATCCATCTAGATCTGAGATCCCCAGGATTCTCACTATAGGACTCCTCCCAGCAACATTGTTATACAAGTGAAATCTGGTCAGGATGGACATTGAAGTCAAAGGCAGCCTTGAAAGGGGAAAAAGGCAACCAAGAGGGAAACATTTCTGCAAAGAGAATTATGCAGCGAGAGAAAAGTGGAAAGAAAGCATGAGTGTATCATGGTTAAGAATGCTGACTTTGGAATACAGACAGACCTGGATTTAAATCCTGCTTGTGCTACTTCATTGCTGGGAGACCACAGGCAAAGTACTTAATTCTGAGTCTGTCTTCTCCGCTCTCAAATGGGAATAATTACACATATCTTGCAGGATTATTGTGAGAATTAAAGGAAGCAATATCTGTCAAGTTCTTTGTGGTCTAATGCCAGGCATGAGGTACTGAATAAATAAGACATTCATACACATAGGTCTGAACAGATATGGAGTGGTAAGCAGCCTTCAAATTTCTGTGTGGGAAGAAACATTTCTGTGACTAAAAATATCCATTGCTCTTTGCCTATAGAGTTGTTAAGTTCTAAGATAATTTTTGAATTAGCAACCTCTTGTTCAGTTGTCAAGAATTCATCCATATTTTTGAGGTTCCTTTTGAAAAGAAGCAATGCCCTTGACTATGAACAAGACACATACACACATATGTCTGCACAAACTCACACATAACATTGGGACAAACCCTTTTGTGGCTTGGACCTCTTGCCAAGAAATACAAGCAGCAGAATGAATGAAAAACATTGGAGGTGAAAGCTGTGCCTGACTACCCCAACCCACAGCCAATGCTAATGCACTTATGTTTGATACACACTTCAGTTAAGGCAGTAAACAAACTTCACAGCCCAAGAATAATTTTGGATTATTTATTTCTACAAACTCATTCCCACCGGGTTCCTACTGATTGTGAATTAATTTCACTCTGGTATTTCTCAAGGGGAGTGTTTTATGAAATTATCATATGCAAATAGCTTGTGGCATATTTTCCCTTTTATTTATTTATTTTTTATCTGCACCAGTTATTTTATGGAGTGCTTCTTCAGCAGCACATCGAAACTTGATTTTTAGTCATTGCACACAAAATATAGACTTCTGTACTTGGGGTTGGTTCACAAGTCTTGGAACTAGATGACTAATTTTCTTATTTCAGAATCTGAGAACCCAAAAGTATTCGGATTTTTTTTTGCGTATTTATTTATGCCTGGTGACTCAGGTACAGGGGGGAAAATCATCACATGGAATAAATTGCAGTATTGTTTATCTCAACATGCAAAGTTATTCTATGATACCTAATTTCAATCTGTTATGCCTAATTAAAGTGGTGATAAAATGAGAAATAGAGAATTTGAATTTTAAATAAATTTTAAAATATATGAGGATTTTTAAAGAACTTAGGGGTAGAAAACGTCTACATAAAATACATTATCATGCTTAAAATAATCTTTAGAAATTTTCCTTTTTGTGTGATTGGCGGACTACCCTTCAGAATGCTCAAACTGGACCATCTCATGATGGACCAAGCAGTTGGTCTCTTTTAAGAATAACCCTATTTTAAAGGTAACCAGTAGGACTCATGCTCCGTATTGCCTGGGGAGGTCTAAATGATGCATTTGATACTCTGTCTTGTGAGTTTTGGAAGCCCCAGGGCTTAAGTCAATTCTAAATTCAAATTTTGTACCAAGATGTGAAAATGCTTCATGATAGAAAGCTTCTTTCAGATTCCAATTTGTAAGTGGCCAGGCTGTGTCAACTCAGTGCACATACAGAGAAAGGTAGTTCTTGGGTTAATCAGAGTTCAAGCTAATGACAAAATCTTTTGTCAAAGCATTTCCACAAGTAAAAATCTAAATGTGAAGAATGTTATTCATCAAGATGCTAATGGTGGTCATTAGTAAACAAATACATCTATGTAAACTGAGTCTAGTTTCTATGGAAATTCTAAGGAAAGCCAGAATCACATGTTTATTTATTTGGTAAGTAGCAACACACCCAAGGAGTCTCTATCTATTCCTGATCTAAAACAAGTTTAGAACTACTAGACATTGTTCTCAAGTTACATGGCAGCTTAGTTTGCCTTTATATGCTCATGAGCTAAGAGACACTATAGAAAAGGATATCTGGTAAAGAAAAAGGGCACCAACCCACTATTCCCCCAGTGTCTTAGGGATCCAAAGTGAGCTAAGCCTACACTATGCTGAGGTCTTGTGTTTGCTTCAGTAGCTCATCTGGGAATTCTGGCCTGAGCAGAAGCCCTTTGTTCTGCTGGGGGCTATATGTAAGAAATTTCAGTTTTCTCTAAATGGACTAGATGTGGCTCAGAATCAGACACTCAAAACTACTGCCAGTTTTCTTTCTGGCCTCCTCTCCCTGCTATGGAAGCCACATGACACAGAGTGGAGGTGAAGAAGTGCAGTTTTCAGAAAAGTAGATTTCTTAATAGGGAAGGTGCAGGCACTTTAGATTTCAGAAGTGGGAGAACCCAAGACCAGATGAAGTCCTAACTGGAATAATTAGGTAAACAGCTAATTAGAGGCTTTTGAAGCCTGAGTGGATGGAGGAAATGAGAAATAAAGGTGAAGCAAGCCAAAATGGCAAGTCTCCTTGACAAATTGCTGCCTAAAGCCAAGAGGGCTGATGTTCTGCCAAGGACAACAAAGACTGGAAGGTTTTAGACACTAAGAAGAGTTTCAGAATTATTACATTTTAGGCTTAAGAAGGAAGGCCCAAAGTCTAGTGATAGAGTATATTTAACACATCTTTAAATGCTTATAATCTTTAATATTGTCCTTTACTATGATTGCCTCTTGTCCATTAGGCTATTAGAGTAAGTCATTCCAGTTATTTATTTCTTTAACTAAAAGACTAGATTTATTGAATATGCAATGGTGAAAGCACAGTCTCTTCAAAAAATTATGTTGGGAAAATTGAACAGCTACATGCAAAAGAATGAGACTGGACCACTATCTTACACCATACACAAAAATTAACTCAGATGGATTGAAAACTTAAATGTAAGAACTAAAGCCATAAAATTCCTAGAAGAAAATATAGGCAGTCAGCTCCTTGGTGTCATTCTTAGCAATTTTTTTTTTTTTTATCTGACTCCAAAGACAAAGGTAACAAAAGCAAGTATAAACAAATGGGATAGCATCAAACTAAAAGTCTTATGCGCAAGAAAGGAAACAATCAATGAAAAAAGGCAATCAACTGAATGAGAGGGTATTTGCAAATCATATATCCAATGAGGAGTTAATAGTTAATATACAGAATATATAAAGAACTCATACAATTTTTAAAAATCTGATTTTTTTTTAAAAAATGGGCAGAGGATATTAATAGACTTTTTTTTTCAAAAAACAACATACAGATGGCCAAAAGGCACATGAAATGATGCTCAGCATCACTAATCATCAGGAAAATGAAAATCAAGACCACAATGAGATATCACCTCACATCTGTCAGATTGGCTGTTACCAAGAAGACAAGAAACTGCAAGTTTTGGTGAAGATATGGAGAAAAGAAACCCCTATGTACTGTGGATAGGAATATAAATTGATGCAGTCACTATGGAAAACATATGGAGGTTCCTCAGAGAATTTAAAATAAAACTACCATGAGATCCAGAAATTCTACCTGGGCATCTCTCTGAAGAAAACAAAAACAACAACAAAAATACTAATTTGTAAAGATATATGTTCTCTATGTTCGTTGTAATATTATTTACAATAGCCAAGAAATGGAAGCAACCAATCAACTGACTGCTAGGCATCCATCAATAGATGAATGGAAAGGAGATGTTATAACAACAGAATACTACTCAGCCAAAAAAAGAGAATGAAGTCTTGCTATTTATGACACCATGGATGCACCATGAGGGTATCATGGTAAGTAAAATAAATCTGACAGAGAAAATGAAATCTAAAAACAAGACCCAGACTTATAGATACAGAGAATAGATCGGTGGTTGCTAGAGGGGAGGATATTGACCTATGGGAGGGCTGGAAAGGAGGCTGAAGTAGGAAAGAGGGTCAAGGAGTGCAAACTTCAAGTTACAAAATAAGTCATGGGGACATCATGTACAGGTGAGAAATAGAATTGGTAATATTGCATTAACTTTGCATGGTGGAAAGAAATGACCTTAAACATGAGGACACCTGTAATGTGAGTTTTTCTGCTGATCCCTACATAGTGGTAGGTCTTAGTTTCAGGACCATGGATGGAAAGTATGTATAATGATAAAAAGCTGTTGTGAATTCAGGAATGTTTTGACAATAGCACGCTATAACAATGTTTATAGCAGCTTTAGTCACAAAACCCAGAAGCTGGAAACACCCCGTGTTCATCAATGGATGAACTGATAAACTGCAATGTAGACAAATAATGAAACATTATTTAGCTCTAAAAAGGAAGGAAATTCTGATGCTACAACATGGATGTACCTTGAAGGCATTATACGAAGTGGAATAAGCCAGTCACAGAAAGGCAAATCCAACATGATTCCACTTATATGAGGTTATATGCAGTAGTCAAATTCATAGAGGCAGGGGCACCTGGGTGGCTCAGTGGGTTAAAGCCTCTGCCTTTGGCTCAGGTCACGATCCCAGCATCCTGGGATCGAGCCTTGCATCCGGCTCTCTGCTCTGAGGGGAGCCTGCTTCCTCCTCTCTCTCTGTCTGCCTCTCTGCCTACTTGTGATCTCTGTCTGTCAAATAAATAAAATCTTTAAAAAAAAAAATTCATAGAGGCAGAAAGTAGAATGGTGATTTCCTGGAGCTGGGGAGAGGGAGGAAGGAGGAGTTATTGTTTAATGAGTACAGAGTTTCAGTTTGGGAAGATTAACAAGTTCTGGAGATGGAAAGATGGTGGTAATGGATGCGCAACAATGTGAATGGCCTTAATGCCACTGACCTGTAACTTAAAATGGTTAAAATGGGGCATCTGGGTGGTTGAGTCAGTTGTGTCCACCTCTTGATTTCAGCTCAGATCATGATCTCAGGATTGTGAGACTGAGTTGTGCATTGGGCTCCACACTCAGTGGGGAGCCTGCTTGAGATGCTCTCTCTCCTCTCCCTCTGCCCCTCCCCTGCTCCCTCTCAATAATACATACATACATACATACATAAAATCTTTAAAAAATTAAAATGTTTAAAATGACAAATTTCATGGGTATTTTACCACACACACACAAAAATTGTATCCTATTTACAGCAACATCTCAAAAAAAAAAAAAACAAACAAACTGTATTTATTCAATCACAGTCATACTAACTTGACTATCCTTGGAAAAGTCCCACTAGTTGCTATGTAGAGCCATGAGGTAATACACCATCATTCATTAGGCAGGGGCCTCTTGAACTGGAACATTAAGATCAGGAAAAATTGTCAAAACTCTATAACGAAATATTCCTGCACCTCCTCCGTAGTAAAGACCATACATTCATGTCCCAGAGAGAATCCTAAGTGTCATCCAGAGTTAGCACTGTCCCCTTGCTTCACAGAAGACACAGAGACATGCCCCAGCTCAAAGTATTCTTGTTTTTCTGCTTCAAACCAGAGAGAGCTTATGTATTAAGATCAACATCTTAAACTTGCCTCTGCGGCCTACTGCATCCCTGGCCCCTGGTGCAGCATGCTACATGACTTCAACAGTTAAAGCACTTCCTTCATGCTCTACCAGGGAAACAGGTAATTACACAAAACTACAGTTGTATTGGTATTAAATAAAAAGCACCTCAGTCTATTTTCACATTCCTAACTCAGATAAGAAAGGACAATCTTAGCCATAAATTCCAAAAAGAAATCCAGAAGTAAAAGTGCAATCAGACAGGTGACTAAGAAACACAGCAATTAGAAATCTAAATAAAATAAATCACAGGGGTACCTGGGTAGCTCAGTTGATTAAATGTCCAACTCTTGAATTCAACTCAGGTTATAATCTCAAGGTCATGAGATTGAGCCCCATGTTGGGCTCCACAATGGACATGGGGCCTGCTTGAGATTCTCTCTTTCCTACTCCCTCTGTCCCTCCCCACCTCACTCTCTCTCTCTCTCTCAAAAAAATAAAATAAAATAAAAATAAGCTTAAAAAATTAATCTTAAAGCAATTTATATTATATAACCACATTTGTTTTATAATCAAAATTAAGCACATATAGAAATATTATATGTATAATCCTTAAATGTATTTTTTAAATGATCTGAGAGAATATACTTATCAGGGGTTACCTTTGTGATGGGAAATGAGATACGGAATAAAGGGGAAAAGGAAAACCTAGGTTTTTTACTCCACTTATTCAGACTTTAAAAAAATGTTTTAACAATGAACATATATTATCCATATATTATATGTTTATATAAAATGCGTATATAAAGATGAGAGGCAGCAACTAAAAGGTTCCTTACCTATAGTATCCTAAATGTTTTCTTTTTGCCTTATCTCATTTTCTCCCTCATTCTCCTATTCTACTAATGTAGGAATTCTGTCTGGCAGAATTTCCAAGTCCCACCAAATGTCTTTTTATAGACGGCTCTTTATTTTTGTAACACTTGATAGAATTATGTTACTATATATTTTAGACCAGCAGAAGATTGATGGATTCATCTTAGTGGACATAGTAGTTTGCTAGGACTACCCTAATAAAATACAACAATTGGGTGACTCACACAACAGAAATTTATTTTCTCACAGTTCTGAAGGCTCGAAGTCCAAGATCAAGGTGTCGTCAAGGTTGGTCACTTCTAAGGTCACCTTCTATGGCTTGAAGATAACCATCTTCCTACTTTGTCCTTACGTGGTATTCCCTCTGTGTGTGCCTATCATTTTGTGTGTCCAAATGTACCCCCTTTTTTCCCCCTAAGAAGCTCCTTTTTAAAGCAAATTTTGTATTTGAGTATAGTCAACACACAATGTTACATTAGTTTCAGGTGTAAAACATAGTGATTTAACCTCTCTGTGTTATTCTATGCTCATTAAAATTGTATCTACCATCTGTCACTATACAATGCTATTACAGTATCATATTCCCTATGCCAGGCCTTTTATTCCAATAACTTATTCATTCCATAATTCCAGGAAGCCTGTATCTCCCACTCCCCTTCACCCATCCTGCCACTGCTCTCCCCTCTGGCAAACGTCAGTTTGTTTTTATACTTATATGTCTCCTTCTGCTTGTTGTTTGTCTATTCCTTTGTTTTGTTTTTTTAGATTCTACATATGAGATCATATGTTACTTGTCTTTTTCTAACATTTCACTTAGCATGATTTCCTGTTTGTCCAGCATGTTGTTGCAAATGGCATGATCTCATCCTTCTTATGACCAATATCCCATTGCATATATAAACCATATCTTCTTTTTCCATACATCTATTAATGGACATTTAGGTTGCTCCCATATCTTGGTTATTGTAAATAATGCTGCAATAAACATAGGGGTGTCTATATCTTTTCAAATTAGTATTTTTTGTTTTCTTTGGGTGAATAATCAGTAGCAGAAATGCTGGGTCATATGGTATTTCTATTTTAATTTTTTGAGAGGCCTCCATACTGTTTGCCACAGTGGCTGCATCAATTTACATTCCTACCAATAGCGCATAAGAGTTCCTTTTTCTTCATATCCTCATTAACATTTGTTATTTCTTATCTTTTTGACTTCAGTCATTCTGGCAGGTGTAAAATGGTATCTCATTATGGTTTTGATTTCAGTTATGTTGAGCATCTTTTCATGTGTCTCTTGGCCATCTGTATGTCTTTTTTGGAAAAATATCTATTTACATCCTCTGTCCATTTTTAATTAGATTATTATTTTTTTTTATATTGGGTTCTAGAAGTTCTTTACATATTTTGGATATTAGCCTCTTATCAGATATATCAGTTGCAGATGTCTTCTCCCATTCAGTAGGTTGCCTTTTAGTTTTGTTGATAATTTCCTTAGCTGTACAAAAGCTTTTAATTCTGAAGCAGTCCCAATAGTTTATTTCTGCTTTTGTTTCCCTTGCCTTAGGAGATACATCTAGAAAACGTTGCTACAGCCAATGTCAGAGAAATTACTGCCTGTATTTTCCTCTAGGATTTCTGTGGTTTCAGGTCTAATATTTAGGTTTTTAATCCATCTTGAGCTTATTTTTGTGTATGGTGTTAGAAATTGGTCCAGTTTCATTCTTTTGCATGTGGCTGTCCCGTTTTTCTCAGCACCACTTATTGAAGAAACTGTCTTTTCTCCCATTGTACATTCTTGCCTCTTTTGTCATAGATTAGTTGACCATATAAGTGTGGGTTTATTTCTGGGCTCTCCTATTCTGTTCTCTCGACCTATGTGTCTATTTTTATGCCAGTACTATACTGCTTTGATTACTACAGATTTGTAGTATATTTTGAAATCTGGAATTGTGATACCTCCAGCTCTGTTTTTCTTTCTCAAGATTTCTTTGGCTATTTAGGGTCTTTTGTCATTCCATATAAATTTTAGGATTATTTATTGTAGTTCTGTGAAAAATGCTGTTGATATTCTGATAGAAATTGCTTTGAATCTGTAAATTGCTTTGAGTAGTATGGACATTTTAACAATTTTAATTCTTCCAATCCAAGAGCACATCTTGCCATTTCTTTGTGTCATCTTCAGTTTCTTTCTTCAGTGTCTTCTAGTTTTCAGAGCACAAGTCTTTTACCTCATTGCTTAAGTTTATTACTATATTCTCTGTGTCAGTGAATCTGGGTTTTATTTTTTTGTTTTGTTTTGTTTCTTTTGTCTCTTAGATTCTGCTTTTAAGTGAAATCATTTGGTATCTGTCTTTATCTGTCTGGCTTATTCACTTATTGTAGTAATCTCAAGGTTACTAATAGCAAGATTTCATTCTTTTTTGTGGATGAATAGTATTCGCGTGTGTGTGTGTGTGTGTGTGTGTGATATCTTCTGTATCCGTTCATCCACTGATAGACACTTAGGTGTTTTTATATTTTGACTATTGTAAGTCATGCTGAAATGAGCATATGGATGTGTATCTTTTCAAATTTATGTTTTTCTTTTCTTCAAACGGATACCCACAAGCAGAATTGCTGGATCATATGATAGTTTATTTTCAATTTTTGAGGCACTTCTATACTGTTTTCCATAGTGGCTGCACTGATTTACATTCTCACAACAATGGATGGGATTTCCCCTTTATCTTCATGTTCACCAACACTTGTTATTTCTTGTCTTTTTGGTAATAACCATTCTGACAGATGTGAGGTGATAGCTCATTATTGTTGATTTGTGTTTCCTTGATGATTAGCAATAAGGAGATCTTGTCATGTGTCTGTTGGCCATCTGTATATCTGCATTGGAAAAAATGTCTGTTTATATCCTGTGCCCATTTTTTGATCAGATTATCAGGGTTTTTTGTTATTGCGATATATTAATTCTTCTAATTTCTAAGATTAAAAAAATTTCTTGTTAGTGTCTTAAGTTTGACATTCCTATAAATATTCAGATCTCTTTAAAACAGACCTTTGGCACGTTATTCAAATTCCATTCATTACCCCCAAGTGCTGGGAGATGGATTCTCATCAGTTGCTGTCTTAGAGCTTGCTTCCTGCCAGAAGAGCATGAGCCACCAGTATGGTGTTCCCTAAATTTGTGATTAGACAGAATATCAGAAACACTCTTTGTAGAGCTGTTTTGGAAGATTTTGTTTAGGCAAGGACCAGCCATTTGTAAATATCTTTAATTAATTTACCATAAACCAGCTTATTCTATTTCAGACACCAAGC
The DNA here is from genome assembly GCF_011764305.1 of Mustela putorius furo. NCBI lineage: Eukaryota > Metazoa > Chordata > Mammalia > Carnivora > Mustelidae > Mustela > Mustela putorius. Next base: position 39,456,665 of record NW_025421998.1, read on the forward strand.
TTAAAGTCGGATTTCTTATAAACCAAAAACGCTCCTGGTACTTTGAGAGTCCGTTGGCTTATATAAGCTGTGGTCTCTGCTTCACAAGTTTTGCCAACCCTCACTTGAGGAAGAAAAAGATCTCACAAAAAACCCACATCTGGATTCAATTGATTGGACCTTAACCAGCCTCCATCGCAATATGCAAATAATCATCCTCTATAGTGTGTACTTCATGGCTGATAAAGCTAAGGTGTCGTATTATCAGAGCCCCAAACTTCTTTCTCGTTTCCTTCCTTTCTCTGATAGCAAAACCTTTCAGATGTACAGTGGGCTTCATCCAGAATGCATCTCAAATGCTGGCCAATACTGCCTAAAAACATCAATGCTGCACCGCACAATAGAAAACAAGCAGATGTTAAACTTTCCACTAACAAGTTTGCTTCATTGTGAGGCAGACTGACTTGTTTTAGCCACTTCCATTCATGGATAAAGAGGAGACTTAGAACATGGACACAACTCTCTCCAAATATCTGTTTTTCTCACTTAAATTCCTCTCACTTTTTACTGACCCATATTCTTTCCACCTGTCCAGAACATCAAAATATCTGATTCTTTTCTTTTTTGCAAACATTACTGGTCATTAATCTCTTCCCTTCTTTCAACTCTTCATAATTTTCTATATTTTGCTTCAATGACTTGCTTATTTTTTTATGATTTCTCTTAAGATATATAAAACATGGAGGTTGTTTTAATACTTGGGAAGTAATTCAGGATACCCAAGGAAGGTAAAGTAAAAAATTTGCATGTCAAAATTTCCAGAATACCTGGTAATCTGAGTTTTCTAAAATCTGGAGCCAGATGTGTCTAATAATCATAAACTTGAGGACTTGAAGACAGCTGATCAACATGATTATATATCCCTAATTTTAGTTCTAGATGTGAAACAATATGCCTACAAAAATATTCCCATCAATGGTCTCTACATTGGATGCTAGTCCATTTGAGAATTCAGACTCAGATATATCATCCTATTAGTTTTGCTGACATTTATCCCCACCCCCAATTCCAGTTCCATGTGAATTTGACACAGGTGCAGACTCAGGCTTAACATAAGGGAGCAATTTTCTGATTCATTCGTGTAAGACCCCGAGGGAAAGAGAGAACAAGATATACCAAGGTAATATTGCATTGTTAAAAAATTAACTTAGCTTGCTATTCTACTGAAGCAAGAATATCCACATCCAAATGCTTAGATATATAAACCAGTCCTCACATACAGTTCTTGTATTAGCATAGTGTGGTAGCATTAAAAAAAATAAAGGAAAGAAAGAAAGTAACAACTCATTTTTAAGAAAATGGTTTTAAGGGAATATAGATAGAGGATTATTTTTGTGCTTTTCTAGGGGGTGGGAGACCAACATACATTGTCATTTTAATTCTACTGGGGGCAGGGATACAACAGCAAAAAATTGAGTGAACACTCCCCCTCCACCCCAGGCACGTTGCTCTGCAAAAGCCAGTCTTGTTCTGAAAGGAAATGACCTGTTGAAACACGTTTTTTATTATTATTTATAAAAATTCTTGGAATTTATTAGTACAAGTCTCAGTGAGTCTTCTAGCTGAATTGTACAGTTATTCAGTGCCTAAAAGCAGAGTGGAGGGGGGAGACTAATTAGCATAGTTCTTACATCACCTCTGGAAATTCTTTATTTGCCCTCAGGATCCACATTGCTGTGTCTGCTCAACACTGTTAAATATGACAAGGTCAGTACCCCTGTTTTTGTAACAGTGAATGCTAACAAACTCAGGCTTCACACATATTGTCATTGTTTAACAAGGTCAACTGAGTTAACCGAGAGCATTATGCATGTAGAGTGCCAAGAAGACCCCATCAACAGTCAAATATACAATGTTATCATATTAGCATAAGTAGTGGAGCAACAGATGGCCCAGCTGTAAGTCAGACTTATCTCAAGATTCTGCACCAACAAACAGTTGAGCAGTAGAAGGATCTATACCATGGCGCAGAGGACACTGGACAGGGAAATGGGAGATGTGGTTTCCAGTCTCACCTTTGCCACTTCCTCTCTGAAGGCTTAGTTTCCACAGCAATAGGAGAAATCAACCCAGATGACATCAAAAGCCTGTTTATGCCCTCAAAGCCATGGTTCTGAGGCAGTCTACAGGTTGAATGTATTGCCAGTATGAATTTCAACAGTAACATATTCTTAATACAGTGTGTTTTGTACAACAATAGGTTTCTATTTTTATTCCTTTGGCATTTGACAGAGAGGTAAAGAAAGCTGAATTCCAACAAGTCTGGTTACCTCAGGTGGTGTGTGTGTGTAGGAACTTAGAAGTTTGTACAGTTAAATAAAGTGATGACTGACATATGCTTCTTAGGCCTTACAACATCATCAACACTATAATGCAGTCTACTGAGTACTTCTGAGAAACTCTCTTCAATTTCCAACAAGAGTTTGTGACTCTTTTTACAATTTTAGTGAAATAAACATTCTTTAATCCATTTCTCCAGTGTGAGAAATGGAGCCACTTCCAGTTTAGTCAGTGTTAGGATAATTTTAACTCTTGATCAACAATGACTTGCTAAATTTATGTTGTTCAAATTTGCTTTTTTTCTGTCATCATGCAACAAAAACAATTCATAAATATCAAATAAATACTATCACAGGATGGAAGTGTAACAATATGCCTAGAAAGAAAAAAAATGCAATATTCTGTAAACATGAAACAAGATTCTTTTGGTGGAAGGAAGAGAAACAAGAATAAAAGAAACCTATCTAATGGAAAAGTACTATAAAGTATTGTAGATTGGCATATAAATAAGACAAAAAGTATGAGGGAAGGAGTGTTGCTTTTAAATCCATTTTAGCATAAATAGACATCTTGGAAAATTTATTTTTAATGCAAATTGTCCTAATGTTATAGTACAAATTTCCTTTACATATCATATTGGTTAAATTACATCTTTTCAACCTTAATTTATTATGTTAAATTGTAAATGTTTGTAATGGGCCTTTTAAATGCTTGATGCACTGTTATTATTCTTCAGCAAAACATTTCTCAAATGTGCAACACTATTTTAAAATAAATCCCTCAAGATGAACATAGTTGCTGGAGTCTCTTGAAATTTATGGCATTTAAGAATAGACGTGTGTTTCTTCAGTGCAGGAGTTCTTCAAGGGAATTTTTGACTGCTGATGCAAACGTTAGTAAGCAATGCACTTGTTTGGTTAAGACTTTTAGCCTTGACCTCCAGCTTTAAACCCTTGTCCTTTATTAATCACGTGTTTCCTGAATCAAAGAGAATATTTTCGGAGAGGGAAAATTGTTCTGGGACTGAAGGACTGTTATATACCAAACAGACATGCCCAGATGACAAATAACCCCCGCATGATAGCCAGGGTTCATCCAGCTGGTCGGCCCCATATTTTGTGATTGATGGTGTTGATGTTCTAAATAGGCCTAAGATGTGCCAAGTATAAGAGCCATAACAAAGTCCTTCAGATTTATACTGTAGATAGAAGGAGGAAGCAAGAAGGCATGTTCCCAGCACATGGCAATTCTAAGAATGGTGTCATGATTACAAGTAACCTTGAAGGGTTTGTCTGGTTTCTTTCGAAGTGAAACAAAAACTATTTGCTGGGCAGGAATGAATAGGGTCACATAAGGTCTGTCTGAACCTTACGATTACTAAAATGTTTCTCTGTAACTGGACACCTTCTAAAGCTAGGATAACATTGGAATCCATTGTAGGGATCAATACACTGATTTTTACTTTGCCTTTTGAGGCTTCTGAGAAAATAAGAACAGTTATTTGCTTTAAACAAAAAAAGAAAAAAAAAAGAAAGTGATATCATGACATATATTGAAGCCATTAAATGCTTGAAGCAAAAAAACCTTAAAGAGTATTTAACCTAACCCTACTCTCATACATTTAGGAAAATGAGATTTTTTTTTTTAATTAAGGAGATTCACAAGATCTCTTGTTTATTTTTTTAAGGCATTTGTAAACAATCTTTAAAAGTAGATAATATATTTTAAAAAGCCAAAAACTTATATTTAAGTTTATCAAGAAGAGTGATAATGATAGCACTTACTATTTTTCAATGAATATTAAATATAACTCATATGCATAGAAAGCTGTTTTACTGTTATTTTATGAGACTTTCATTAGTGAGAATTAATATCCTTATGTGTCTATAGCAATTATACTTGTGAACCTTCGAAGCACTTAGGAAGCAGCTCCCAGGAAACTAACCCCCACTCCTCATCTTCTTTATGAAATTAATTTTACTAAATTGATTCCACTGGATGTTTTAAGGAACAGCCCTGGAAAACTTGTTCCCAGGATTGATGTGAAGCTTGTTGTTCAGGACAATTTGTGTGCATTCTTTAGAAAACTTCTTTCTAATCTCAGTATGCAAAATGGTTGTGCTTCTCTAAGTCAGTGTGCTTAAATTTATCATAGAGACCCGAGGCATGCAAAGCTGAGGATATTTCTTTCTTTGCATTGGCTTTTAAAAAGGATGGAACCTAATTTGAAGCCCATTTTTCACAACAAAATAGGGCTTAGAAGTGAACGCTTGGTTTCTAGTTCATTCCTCGACCCATTAGCGTCCTATCTTTTCTTTTCATTGAGAATTTCTCACAAAATTTTGTTATCTTGCCATATTGATGTTTGTGATCATCATGTTTTGGGGAGCAAAAGAAGACATATTGATTAATTAATGTTTTGGTTCATTATGAAAATGGGTTTTTCCCCATCAACTTGCAAAAACTTCATAAATGGGAAAACTAATAAAATGCAAAGTTCATTGAACAGACATGGATGGTACTATGGCTTAATGTAACAGAGTACTTAAGATCAGAATTGTCAACTAATAAGGTAATATGAGGCTTATATTATCATTGTTAGAATTGTGTTTCCCAATTGAGAATGGTTTTACCAATCAGAGATGCCAGTTAGCTTCTGTTACCTAACATTTATAATATTTATGATATAAATGGGTATGATTATATCTAGAAAACTGAAGTTGGTTAATACTGTACACAAGTGAAGAAAATCAAATCACGATGTTATTACATTTTTATGACTCATATCAACAATGCTTGCCATAACATTAGCAAAAATGTTTAGAGGGACCAGGTAAATTGCAATCATTTGTTATGAAATCAGAAATCAGCTGGTGGTATGGTACATTCGACAAGGCATAGCTTTGTTTTGTTTTGTTTTCTTAAGATTTTATTTATTTGAGAGAGAGAGAGAGAGAGAGAACATGTGCATGCATGCACAAGTTGGGGAGGGACAGAGGGGTATGGAGAAAGAATCCCAAGCAGACTCCATACTGAGCATTGAGCCTGACATGGGGCTCACTTCCCTGAGATCATGGCCTGAGCTGAAACAAAGAGCCGGCTGCCTAACCGACTGCAACTCCCAGGAGCCTCCAGAAAGGCATAGTTTTTAAAGAGCTATAGAATTGTCCAGTTTTGAAAAATATTCAGCAGACACATGTAGAATCTGATAATTTTCCAAGATCAGATGCTGATGTGTTTTATTTACTTTTTGCTAATATAATCATTCAGAAAATCTTTGAACTTACAAATCATGGGACATTCTATCAGGAAAAACATTCATAGTTCTCAGGATGAAATATTCCTCTTCGCTTAAAGGAACAAAAGTGAACTTTTCCTCTCTATTGTAGTTTTGAAAAATATAATGTTACAGTACTCTCTTTGGTTTTATTTTCATTTTTGGCACATTGCTGTTTCTGTTATTATGATTGTTGTTGTAATTTAAAAGTGCTTTATATTTGCCCATTTAGCCTTCACTGCAGCTTTCCAAGGCTGGGAAATATCTAGTTTCTCATATCTAGTTAACAAATACAGAAACTAAGGTACACACTTGGATTCTTTTTCACCCATTATATAGCAAGAGTGGAGTATGGCCAAGAATAAAGTCTTGATCACATGACTAAGGACAGTTGGCTGCAAGCGTGGGCTCAGGTCTCCATGAAAGGTGTGGCCAATCATGGTTAATTAGACCAAGCAACATAAATACATAGGGATATGACCACAAAAGAATTCTGCCACAAGCTCTATTCTGAGTGAAGAAATTCTGAATCTCTAAATTATCTCTGGATGATTTTTAATACAGATAAAAGTGAAAATAAAGTCTCAAAAAAATCACTGCTGTCTTTTGCTAAGAGATCCTCCCACCAGCAAGATTGTGGATTTAGTCGAAGTGTGTCACAGGATGACCTGGAATGTCACCCATTGATTCTTAAGCTTTTGCGCCTCTGCATAATAGAATTTTGACTTCTATAATCAGTTTGTCCTGTTCACATATTCATTTGTAGCACTAGGCAACTGACTTAGTTAAAAAGACAACAAAAGCACCCATTTCTAAGATCTGAATTCTCGTTTCCTCTGAATTCTGCTGATTTTCTTTCTTATGCCAGGGTCTTGTGATTTTTGGTGGGTTTGCTCAGTCGTTGAAAATGTAGTTGCTCCAAGTTCCCTTGAAGCAGGGTTTATCTATTAATAGCATTCATAAGGATGTTTGCTTCTTCCTAACCTTTTCAGAAAAATTCTGTCCTGGTTACATAACAGGCTGGGAATGCCGACTCTGTTTGCTGCCCTAGGTTTGCTCCAAGCACTGCCATAACCATTTCCCTCTGAGTTCTCCCTGTGCTAAATAAAAGAGGTTCTATTTCGTACCTGAGGGTGGGGGAGAGCGGGAGGGCCAGGGGGAGTGGTTTCTAAAAAAAAATTCCTCAAATACACATCATGATCTCACCCACTCCACCATCATTTTAAATCAACACTCTATCATGATACATCCTCTTTAACAATAGTAAATATGCATGGACCAGCTATTAGAGAACTCATCAGTATTCCAAATTAGATTTTATTTTGTTTAAGGGTGAATCTTTCATTCAAGTCACTTGTCAGTGTTGATGGAGTGGTTTCCACTCTACTAAACATCTACCTGGCCTTCATAGTTTCACTAAGGCACCTATGAAGTCCCCTAGTTCTTCCCTCAGGTATCTTCCTCTGTTCCTGGCCTTTTATTTGTTTTCACTTCAGTTACAGTGAGTGTATGCTGTCTCCCTGAGCATTCTCCTCAGAGACTCTGTACTATTATTCCAAAGGGCCTAAACTTCTATTCTATCTGTCAAAATGGTTAATACATGAGTATTAACGTCCCGTTTTTTATATAGTAATTGAAAGGTTGCCTGCTGTGCACAAGACTCAGCTCTGCTAGCCTGGAACCCGACTGGACACAGCATTTGCCAGCCGCCTGCCGGGAGCGACAGTGCACTGAGATAGAAGGTGAACTCCGTCACCCAACAGGCGTTTGCCAGTGTCTGATTTCTGTGATTCAGGCATGTACCTTTTAAAGGCTCTTCATCCAACTGCAAATCTTCCCTTCACTCACCCACTTGTTTGGATTCAGAAGATAGCACTTGGCACAAAGAGACACATTCCCTAATAACGTTTTATTCTTTTCTGTCAGCCACCCTCTCTTTAATTCCCTGCATGTGGTGAGCTTACTCGAAGTCCCCTGACTATATATCCTGAGCCCATATCCTCGAATCTTTGTGTCCCTTTTTACCATTATCACTCCAGAGAGATTTTCTTTGTAATTTTGGTCAGCCCTACAGACTCGTCCTTTGTAATGGTGTGTATTAATATCCTTTCCTTTCTATAGCATCCTGTAGGGTTTTCAAAACCTTCTGATTTTTAGCTTTTCTTCTGTGATTTTCTTATGGCTCCATTTTGCGCTTGTTTAGAGACTTTCAATCTGATTGACACATCTGTCAAGATCAATTTTTTGACCCACTTTCTGCTCAGCTTCTAGGATTCGTTTCAGCAGTACACTGTGGTTTATTCATCCTTCTTGACTTTCCCTACCGTCTAGACTCCTGCAGATCATTAACGCTGCTTGCTCAGCACGGTTGTCACAGCCATCACGGGGCTTGAGAACTCTTGCAAAGGTCTAAGATTTTTTGCATCTGTAACTTTTAACTGCCTTAATGACTTTTCTTCTCTGCGGTGAATAAACTTCTCTCGTTCTTTACAGGAATACTCACTATCATAATGATTTCCATGCTGTTTAGTTCCCTCTTGTTTCTCAACCTTACTTTTGATTAGTTTGTATTAATATGTCAGTATGCTTGGCTTGTGTCCTACTCCTTGTGCCTCTAAGATTTCAAATCATCCCCATGGTGATGAGTTTGTATTTCTCCTTCCTCCAAATTGTAATTTTTGTCAACACAATGCCTATTTATCCAAAAGGTTTAGGCTTGAGCCATAAACCTAAATGATGAAGATATCCAACCCTAAATGTGTAACTTCTAATTTTGCTGATTTGATTGGAGAACTGCAGGAATTATTATTTCTGTCTTTGAGTCTTTAGAAGATAATTGTTTTCAAAGATCTTACATTTTACGACTCTCCTAAAGCTTAAGCTCATTGATGACTAATGAGAGTAATTGGAATCTCTCGTATTTAACATCTTTGTATGTTTGTGTTTATAGGCTGTTATTATGTCTCATTTCCATTTTTTTATTTTACTCTAAGTGAACATACCCATTGCTCTGCACCTATTTTCCAGAGAATGACTTGTACAAACCCTTTATAATTTTTTTAATTGTTGTTCTCTGAGCTCTTTCCAGTTTACTTGTATTTTAAAAACCGTGTTTGTACATTCTACCACATTTTCTATAGTTCCAAAGAAAAGTGCAGAAGAAATTTAGTGCTCACACTGACTCGATTACTCAATCTGCTCTTAGTAAGTTGTCAGACCCCCTCACGTCTCCTGAGAATGTAGTGGTGGATCTGATATCCCAAGGGTTCCCTCTGACTTACCTGGTTCCCTTAAACAATTATCTCTTCCAACAGAGCATTGCTTTGCAAGGGAGTATAGGAACATCAGGGTATATACCCCTCCATACCCATTTGGTACTGAAGAATCCATACTACCCATTACAACTAGAAAATAACCAAGTTGCTTTTGTATTTAAAGTTTTTAACAAAAGATTTCTTAGTTGAATGGCCATGTGAATTGACATTCTCATATGAAGTGAATCTGGAAACATCTCTTCTATCAAACTCTGTTCAGTCAGTTCAGTCATGCTGCCTCTGCTATTAAAACCCTCTTGGGTTCTCAGAGAAATGGTCTGGAACAGAGAAATAGCTGTACCTATTTTACCAGTGTGCAAGAGAAATAAGTAAAATTGAATGAAAAAGTAGGGGATGTAAGAGAATAGGAATCATTAAAAAAGAAAGATAGCTAAAAATAGATATAGATTCCAACTAACAGGAGAGAGAGGTTAGGTCAAATGCAAATCCTCTTCTCAAAACTCCCTATCTTTAGGTTTATTTAAATATAAACCTTTAGGTTTTCCATGAAACCCTGATAATTCTTTTTTCTAGCCAAGGAATACTTATAAAAGAAGCTACAAAAATTCTTTTCAAACAGTAGCAATCATAAAATTATTAGGAAGCACACTGATCTTTGATTTTCACCCAGAAAGGGACATACCCCACGTACACTTGTGGAGGACTTAACTTCCCATATTTGTATCTTGTTTTACTTTATTATGCAAGATTTAGAATTAATTTACTCCATCATTTTACTGGTTATCTTTATTTATAATGACATTGGATTTTAAATTTCCACTGATGCTGTAGATAGTGTTGAAGAGATTTTACACCAGGCCTCCCATCTGGATTAATAAAGGAATTGGCACAGATCTCTGAGTACCAATTTAGGATCATTTTAGATGGAGAAAGAATCATAATAACAGACAAACAACCATCCAATAGAACAGATATTTTGCCACTTCTTAAAACTGCCTGTAGAGGAGAGGAGCATTAGCCAGGGATGCCGTGGCAGCTACTAGGGTCCCATCCGCTCCAGTGGTCTAAGTCCTAGAGGATTTGATTTGTCTGTATTGATTTTCACAAAAGCTTTGATTTTGGTGAAAAAAGAAAGGTAGAGGTTTCTTTGGCGAAAACAGTTCCCATCTCTGCCCCAAATCCTGTCCATGCTCCCACAGTGAGCTCTTTCATGGGACCAGATCAAACCCTGGCCTCTTTAAACCTCACAGTCTCTTCTAACTAAGGCCTTGAAACAAGTTTACGGGGACTAGGTTAGAGGTGTTTGAGAGACAGCACCTGGTGAGGCATTTGTCTGTATTCTTCCTGTTGAGAGCCTGACAGAGCACCACAGCAGGCATCCATCTTTGCCTTTCTCCTATCTCCTTGTACATTTCCTGCAATGGTAGGGACATCACATTCCAAAGACCAAGCCAGGGCCCCTGTGTCCTCTCCTTACTTGGGAGTATTATTCCTGGGCTCCCAGGAGTTCCAAAGCTCTCCACACAAGTTCTCCAAGATCCTAGTGACCTGCCCCAATACCTAGGTTTGTTGAGAAGTTCACACAGGCATTCCCAGAGTGCTTTTGTACAAAAGAAAAGAGTATCAAACCTGAAGAGACTACTACAAAATGGGGCTTGCTCTTTAACTTAGGAGACAAAGCAAAGATTGAAGTACCTATTACATAGCACTCTACATGTTAAAGAATGCTGTCGTTTCACTGGTATCTGTTTTGTCTCCACAATTACCCTATGGCATAAGTAGGGGCAACGAGATTAATTTTTAGAACTAGTGAACCTAAAACTCAGAAGTATTAAGTGGCTTTCCAAGGTTAATTTCTCATAAACACAGACACAAAAATCCTCAACAAAACATTAGCAAATAAAATCTATCAATATGTAAAAAGTATAATACAGTGTGAACAAGTAGATTTTAAACTGGGACTGTAAGGCTGAAGTTTTAATACTTGAAAATTAATCAGTGTGATCTGTACTAATAATACAAAGAAGGAAAACCACATGATCATATCAATTGACGCAGAAAAGGCGGCATTTGAGGGGCGCCTGGGTGGCTCAGTGGGTTAAAGCCTCTGCCTTCGGCTCAGGTCATGATCTCAGGGTCCTGGGATCGAGCCCCGCATCAGGCTCTCTGCTCAGCGGGGAGCCTGCTTCCTTCTCTCTCTCTGCCTGCCTCTCTGCCTGCTTGTGATCTCTCTCTGTCAAATAAATAAATAAAATTAAAAAAAAAAAAGAAAAGGCATTTGACAAAAATCCCACCATTGATTCCTGATAAAATATTTCAGCAAATAGGAAATAGAAGGGAATTTCCACAACCCAATAAAGAACATGAAAGAACCTACAGCTAATATCATATTTAATGGTAGAAGACTGAATACTTTCCCCTTAAGATGAGGAACAAAGCAAGGCTATCAATGATCACTACTCAGACTGCCTTATAGTAAGGCAAGAAAAAGAAACAAAAGACATATACATTATAAAGGAAGAAATAAAATTGCTTTTATTCTAAAATGATGTGATTATATATATAGGAAATTCCAAAGATCCAAAAAATAGAACATGTCCTAAAACTAATTAGTAACTTTAGCAAGATGGCAAGATACAACATCAACAAAGCAAAAATCAGTACATTCTATGTAGTAGCAATGATCAACTGGAAACTAAAACTTTAATATATGTAATTTACATATGTAAATTAAATACATGCAAACTTAATTTATTTTAACTCCAAGAAAATACGTAGGTATAAACCTAAAACATGGCAGAGTCTGTATGCTGAAAATTACAAAAAACTGATGAAAGAAACCAAAGCAGATCTAAAGAAATATAAAAACAATGTTCGGGCTTAAAATGAGTTTCTTGTAGGCAACATATAGATGGGTTTTGTTTTTTTATCCATTCTGATACCCTGTGTCTTTTGACAGGGGCATTTAGCCCATTAACATTCAGGGTAACTATTGAGAGATATGAATTTAGTGCCATTGTATTGCCTGTAAGGTGACTGTTACTGTATATGGTCTCTGTTCCTTTCTGATATACCACTTGTAGGCTTTCTCTTTGCTTAGAGGACCCCTTTCAAGATTTCCTGTAGAGCTGGTTTGGTGTTTGCAAATTCTTTCAGTTTTTGTTAGTCCTGGAAGCTTTTAATCTCTCCTTCTATTTTCAATGATAGCCTAGCTGGATATAGTATTCTTGGCTGCATGTTTTTCTCCTTTAGTGCTCTGAAAATACCATGCCAGCTCTTTCTGGCCTGCCAGGTCTCTGTGGATAAGTCAGCTGCCAATCTAATATTTTTACCATTGTATGTTACAGACTTCTTTTCCTGGGCTGCTTTCAGGATTTTCTCTTTGTCACTGAGACTTGTAAATTTTACTATTAAGTGACGGGGTGTGGCCCTATTATTGATTTTGAGGGGCATTCTCTGAACCTCCTGAATTTTGATACTCGTTCCCTTTACCATATTGGGGAAATTCTCCCCAATAATTCTCTCCAGTATACCTTCTGCTCCCCTCTCTCTTTCTTCTTCTTCTGGAATCCCAATTATTCTAATGTTGTTTCGTCTCATGGTGTCACTTATCTCTCGAATTCTCCCCTCGTGGTCCAGTAGCTGTTTGTCCCTCTTTTGCTCAGCTTCTTTATTCTCTGTCATTTGGTCTTCTATATCGCTAATTCTTTCTTCTGCCTCATTTATCCTAGCAGTGAGAGCCTCCATTTTTGATTGCACCTCATTAATAGCTTTTTTGATTTCAACTTGGTTAGATTTTAGTTCTTTTATTTCTCCAGAAAGGGCGTTTATATCTCTCGAGAGGGTTTCTCTAATATCTTCCATGCCTTTTTCGAGCCCGGCTAGAACCTTGAGAATTGTCATTCTGAACTCTAGATCTGATATATTACCAATGTCTGTATTGATTAGGTCCCTAGCCTTCGGTACTGCCTCTTGTTCTTTTTTTTTGTGTTGAATTTTTCCATCTTGTCATTTTGTCCAGATAAGAGTATATGTAGGGGCAATTAAAATACTAAAAGGGTGGCAACAACCTCAGGAAAATATGCTTTAACCAAATTAGAAGAGATCCAAAATCGTGAGGGGGGAGAAAGGGGATAAAAAGAGGTTCAAAAAGGAAGAAAGAAAAAAAAGAAAAAAGAAAAAAAAGAATTTTAAAAAAAGAAAACACCTAAGAAAAATATAAAAAAGAAAAAATATATATATTAGATAAACTAGTAAAAAATCGTTAAAAAAAAAAAAGGTAACAGTTAAAAAAAAATTTTACCCGAAGGCCAGAAAAAAAAACAAAAAATGAAAAAGAAAAAAATTAAATTAACTGCAAGACTAAAAAAAAATCACAGGGAAAAAGCCATGAGTTCCGTACTTGGCTTTCTCCTCCTCTGGAATTCGGCTGCTCTCCTTGGTATTGAAACCGCACTCCTTGGTAGGTGAACTTGGTCTCGGCTGGATTTCTTGTCAATCTTCTGGGGGAGGGGCCTGTTGTAGTGATTCTCAAGTGTCTGCCCCAGGCGGAATTACACCGCCCAGACACCTCCAAATTTAAAGTGAGGGGATGGAAAAGAATTTACCATGCTAATGGACATCAGAAGAAAGCAGGAGTGGCAATCCTTATATCAGATCAATTAGATTTTAAGCCAAAGACTATAATGAGAGATGAGGAAGGACACTATATCATACTCAAAGGGTCTGTCCAACAAGAAGATTTAACAATTTTAAATATCTATGCCCCCTACGTGGGAGCAGCCAACTATATAAACCAATTAATAACAAAATCAAAGAAACACATCAACAATAATACAATAATAGTAGGGGACTTTAACACTCCCCTCACTGAAATGGACAGATCATCCAAGCAAAAGATCAGCAAGGAAATAAAGGCCTTAAACGACACACTGGACCAGATAGACATCACAGATATATTCAGAACATTTCATCCCAAAGCAACAGAATACACATTCTTCTCTAGTGCACATGGAACATTCTCCAGAATAGATCACATCCTCGGTCCTAAATCAGGACTCAACCGGTATCAAAAGATTGGGATCATTCCCTGCATATTTTCAGACCACAATGCTCTAAAGCTAGAACTCAACCACAAAAGGAAGTTTGAAAAGAACCCAAATACATGGAGACTAAACAGCATCCTTCTAAAGAATGAATGGGTCAACCGGGAAATTAAAGAAGAATTGAAAAAAATCATGGAAACAAATGATAATGAAAATACAACGGTTCAAAATCTGTGGGACACAACAAAGGCAGTCCTGAGAGGAAAATATATAGTGGTACAAGCCTTTCTGAAGAAACAAGAAAGGTCTCAGGTACACATCCTAACCCTAAACCTAAAGGAGCTGGAGAAAGAACAAGAAAGAAACCCTAAGCCCAGCAGGAGAAGAGAAATCATAAAGATCAGAGCATAAATCAATGAAATAGAAACCAAAAAAAACAATGGAACAAATCAACGAAACTAGGAGCTCGTTCTTTGAAAGAATTAATAAAATTGATAAACCCCTGGCCAGACTTATCAAAAAGAAAAGAAAAAGCATCCAAATAAATAAAATCATGAATGAAAGAGGGGCGATCACAACTAACACCAAAGAAATACAAACTATTACGAGAACATACTATGAGCAACTCTACGCCAACAAATTTGACAATCTGGAAGAAATGGATGAATTCCTAGAAACATATGAACTACCACAACTGAACCAGAAAGAAATAGAAAGCCTGAACAGACCCATAACCAGTAAGGAGATTGAAACAGTCATGAAAAATCTCCAAACAAACAAAAGCCCAGGGCCAGATGGCTTCCCGGGGGAATTCTACCAAACATTTAAAGAAGAACTAATTCCTATTCTCCTGAAACTGTTCCAAAAAATAGAAATGGAAGGAAAACTTCCAAACTCATTTTATGAGGCCAGCATCACCTTGATCCCAAAACCAGACAAGGATCCCATGAAAAAAGAGAGCTATAGACCAATATCTTTGATGAACACAGATGCGAAAATTCTCACCAAAATACTAGCCAATAGGATTCAACAGTACATTAAAAGGATTATTCACCACGACCAAATGGGATTTATTCCAGGGCTGCAAGGTTGGTTCAACATCTGCAAATCAGTCAATGTGATACAACACATCAATAAAAGAAAGAACAAGAACCATATGATATTCTCAATAGATGCTGAAAAAGCATTTGACAAAGTACAGCATCCCTTCCTGAACAAAACTCTTCAAAGTGTAGGGATAGAGGGCACATACCTCAATATCAACAAAGCCATCTATGAAAAACCCACCGCAAATATCATTCTCAATGGAGAAAAACTGAAAGCTTTTCCGCTAAGGTCAGGAACACGGCAGGGATGTCCATTATCACCACTGCTATTCAACATAGTACTCAAAGTCCTAGCCTCAGCAATCAGACAACAAAAGGAAATTAAAGGCATCCAAATTGGCAAAGAAGAAGTCAAACTATCACTCTTCGCAGATGATATGATACTATATGTGGAAAACCCAAAAGACTCCACTCCAAAACTGCTAGAACTTGTACAGGAATTCAGTTAAGTGTCAGGATATAAAATCAATGCACAGAAATCAGTTGCATTTCTCTACACCAACAACAAGATAGAAGAAAGAGAAATTAAGGAGTCAATCCCATTTACAATCGCACCCAAAACCATAAGATACCTAGGAATAAACCTAACCAAAGAGGCACAGAATCTATACTCAGAAAACTATAAAGTACTCATGAAAGAAATTGAGGAAGACACAAAAAAATGGAAAAATGTTCCATGCTCCTGGATTGGAAGAATAAATATTGTGAAAATGTCTATGCTACCTAAAGCAATCTACACATTTAATGCAATTCCTATCAAAGTACCATCCATCTTTTTCAAAGAAATGGAACAAATAATTTTAAAATTTATATGGAACCATAAAACACCTCGAATAGCCAAAGGGATATTGAAAAAGAAAGCCAACGTTGGTGGCATCACAATTCCGGACTTCAAGCTCTATTACAAAGCTGTCATCATCAAGACAGCATGGTACTGGCACAAAAACAGACACATAGATCAATGGAACAGAATAGAGAGCCCAGAAATAGACCCTCAACTCTATGGTCAACTAATCTTCGACAAAGCAGGAAAGAATGTCCAATGGAAAAAAGACAGCCTCTTCAATAAATGGTGCTGGGAAAATTGGACAGCCACATGCAGAAAAATGAAATTGGACCATTTCCTTACACCACACACAAAAATAGACTCAAAATGGATGAAGGACCTCAATGTGAGAAAGGAATCCATCAAAATCCTTGAGGAGAACACAGGCAACAACCTGTTCGACCTCTGCCGCAGCAACATCTTCCTAGGAACAACGCAAAAGGCAAGGGAAGCAAGGGCAAAAATGAACTATTGGGATTTCATCAAGATCAAAAGCTTCTGCACAGCAAAGGAAACAGTTAACAAAATCAAAAGACAACTGAAAGAATGGGAGAAGATATTTGCAAACGACATATCAGATAAAGGACTAGTGTCCAGAGTCTATAAAGAACTTAGCAAACTCAACACCCAAAGAACAAATAATCCAATCAAGAAATGGGCAGAGGACATGAACAGACATTTCTGCAAAGAAGACATCCAGATGGCCAACAGACACATGAAAAAGTGCTCCATATCACTCAGCATCAGGGAAATACAAATCAAAACCACAATGAGATATCACCTCACACCAGTCAGAATGGCTAAAATCAACAAGTCAGGAAATGTCAGATGCTGGCGAGGATGCAGAGAAAGGGGAACCCTCCTACATTGTTGGTGGGAATGCAAGCTGGTGCAGCCACTCTGGAAAACAGCATGGAGGTTCCTCAAAATGTTGAAAATAGAACTGCCCTATGACCCAGCAATTGCACTACTGGGTATTTACCCTAAAGATACAAACGTAGTGATCCAAAGGGGCACGTGCACCCAAATGTTTATAGCAGCAATGTCCACAATAGCCAAACTATGGAAAGAACCTAGATGTCCATCAACAGATGAATGGATCAAGAAGATGTGGTATATATACACAATGGAATACTATGCAGCCATCAAAAGAAATGAAATCTTGCCATTTGCGACAACATGGATGGAACTAGAGCATATCATGCTTAGCGAAATAAGTCAAGCAGAGAAAGACAACTATCATATGATCTCCCTGATATGAGGAAGTGGTGATGCAACATGGGGGCTTAAGTGGGTAGGAGAAGAATAAATGAAACAAGATGGGATTGGGAGGGAGACAAACCATAAGTGACTCTTAATCTCACAAAACAAACTGAGGGTTGCTGGGGGGAGGGGGGTTGGGAGAAGGGGGTGGGATTATGGACATTGGGGAGGGTATGTGCTTTGGTGAGTGCTGTGAAGTGTGTAAACCTGGTGATTCACAGACCTGTACCCCTGGGGATAAAAATATATGTTTACAAAAAATAAAAAATTAATAAAAAAAAACAATGTTCATGGATTAGAAGAATAAATACACTAATGTCAAATCTCTCCCAAATTAATCTAGAGATTTAATGGAATTCATAATTGCAACAAGACTTTTTTTTTTTAAATATAGAAAAGCTTATTTTAAAACTTACCTGGGAAGACAAAGAACCTAGAATAGGTAAATCAATTTTGAAAAAGATGAATAAATTGAGGGAATCATATTAACTAATTTTATGACTCACTATATAGCTCTAATCATTAAGACAGTGTAGTATTGATGAAGAGAGAAATCAAACACATAAAATCAGTGCAATAGAATAGAGAACACAGACCTAGATATCACACCAAAAAATGGCTGAATGATTTTTAACATTTTTGCAAGGGCAATTTAATAGAGAAAGGATCATATGTCTAACAAATGTTGTTGGGTCAACTGTGTATCCATATTCTCAAAAATGAACATCCTGGGGTGCCTAGGTGGCTCAGTCATTAAGTGTCTGCCTTCAGCTCAGGTATGATCCCAGAATCCTAGGATAGAGCCCCTCATTGGGCTCCCTGCCTGGCAGGAAGCCTGCTTCTCCCTCTCCCACTTCCCTTGCTTATGTTCCCTCTCTGGCTGTCTTTCTCTATCAAATTAATAAAATCTATTTAAAAAAATAAAAAATAACATTCTTCCCTCCAGATAACCAGATTTCTTCCTGATGCCATCAGACTCTTTGCTGAAATGTCATCTTCTGTGTGGGACCTACCCTGACCACTCTATTTAAAATGACATCTCTCCCAGCATCCCCTCTCTCCTATTTATAGCTCAATATTTCTCCACAGCACTTATTGTCTTCTAACATACAGTATTATTTATTAGGTACTACACTTATTTTCTGTCACCCTCAACACACACATGGATGTGAGGTCTGTGAAGGCAGAACTTTTGCCTGTTTTGCTCTCTAATGCATCTTCACTGACTGTCACATAGAAGATTCTCAATAAACATTTATGGAGTGAAGAAAGTGAAGGAGGAAGGGAAAGAGGGATGGAAGGAGAAAAAAAGTTAACTCGTCATTAGCTAGGTGAGGAGAAGAGGAGGGTAAGGAGGCATCATAAGATGAGCTACTGACTCTGCAAAGGCCAGTAAACTAGAGCAGTGTGAATGATCAGAAGCCAAAAGCACAGGTTGAGGCCAGAACAGGCACTTAAAGATCACTCAGCCCAAGTACAGAGAACGAATTGGGTGAGGGCAGTAAGCTAGTTAGGAAGCTAACTGTAGTCTAGTAACTAGTTCTTTAAGTGGAAGTGATGATGGCCTGAACTAAGACTGTGGCAAAATTGATTGCACAAGGGGGCACATGTTGGGATCATTGGTAAAATCAGTAGGACTTCTATTAAATGTGAGAAGGGCGAGATATGAAGGATACCTCTGCCCCGCCCATCCACCAAATTCTTCTTGTACCTCTGGGAAGGAGAGCACAGATGAATGGCCTCCATGGAAGAGGATGAGCCCAATAGCAAATTACATGTAATGTCATGAACACACCACTCTTTTTCATCTCAGTGCCTTTAACCATTTGGGGTTGTTATGTCCAGAATAACCATCTTACCCATCTTGCTAATTCCCACTTCTTTAAGTTTCGACACAAAATGCTGACTCAGCTTATAAATATTATGAAAAAGAACTTGGTGTAATTGTCAGAAAAGGCAAGATGTAGGAACTGATAATGCAGTTATTGGACAATTTATGGAGATGGGGATTGATCTCACTTAAAAAGCAGACATTTTCCTTATCAGCAGGCTATTTCTGTCCCAGACCCTCAAGGCTCATACTCTTATAATGAGTTTACACAAGACTCACTAGGGTTATAAAAATAAAAATATTAGCTTTGTACTGTCAATGCCAAATGTAAATATAGTAATTCTATGTGTTCCCTTGAACACATAGAAACTTGACCTTCAAGTTTTTCAAGTTTTTCAACTCACTTTTGCCTTGTCATCAAAAGGACAGAATGATCTCTCAGTGCTATTCCAGCTCCAAAAACCTGGAATTTCCCTTTTCTTTCTCCATGAAGCAGTCAGAGCAGGCATTGTACATATATTACAGATGGAAACCAAGGCTCAAAGAGGAGACTTCCCTTTGAACAAACCTGAACAAGAACTGGCCTATTCTCACCCTGATACCTGCACCCGTGAGCCTCCCATCATCCAACTATTGCAACATTAAAAACAATCATGTTTTTAAAACCAAAAGGATAACTTGATTTTAATGAGCTTTTGAATTTTGCCACAAAAGAACAACAAAATTTTTCTTCTGCAACTAAAATAAACTTAAATTTCAGTCTGGAGGATTTGCGGGGAGGGTATTTCAAAATAGAAAAAAGCGTTGACCCAAATTTAACTACTGTGAGAATTTGGACCTTTTTTTTCTTTTAAGAAATAAGAAAACAAATTAGGTGTTTATGTAGATATTTATGTTAAGGGAATCACTAAAAGATGTTTTTTAAGATTTTATTTATTTATTTGACACACAAAGAGAGAAATCACAAGTAGACAGAGAGGCAGGTGGGGGCAGGGGGTAGCAGGCTCCCTGTTGAGCAGAGAGCCTGATGTGGGGCTCGATCCCAGGACCCTGAGATCATGACCTGAGCTGAAAGCAGAGGCTTAACCCACTGAGCCACCCAGGCACCCCAGGATTTTTAAAGTATTAAAATATTAAAAGATGTTATAAAGTATTATTATTGGTTCTGAAAGTGCCATTATTTTTTAAATGTATGAGTCGTATAGATTATATTTTTAAAACTTAAATTTGATTGTAAAAATATTTCATATTAAAAAGCAATATTATGACAGAAACCAAACCATGAACCCAGAAAGCTCTGAGAACTCTATGTAAGCAAATACCTAAAACTCTACATTTAGACATATCATATTAAAGTGCAGAGAATTAAAGACAGAGAATCTTGAAGCAAGCCAAAGGGGAGAAACACCTTTTTTTTTTTTTTTAAAGATTTTATTTATTTATTTGACAGACAGAGATCACAAGTAGGCAGAGAGGCAGGCAGAGAGAGAGAGGAGGAAGCAGGCTCCCTGCTGAGCATGCGGGGCTTGATCCCAGGACCCTTAGGATCATGACCTGAGCTGAAGGCAGAGGCTTTAACCCACTGAGCCACCCAGGCACCCCAGAAACACCTTTTTTATAGAGCAACAAGGATAAGATTTTACTTCAGAATACCCTTCAGAAATCATGCAAGCAAGAAAGAACACCACCACCAACCTAGCATTTTGTACCCAGTGAAATTATCCTTCAAAATGAAGGAAAAATAAAGACTTTTGTAGACAAACAAAAATTAAAGGAATAGATCTGCCTGGCAGGAAACATTAAAAAATAGTCCTCAGAGAGAAGCAAAATGATGTAAATAAAAGACTCAGATCTCTATAAAGAAAGAATATTATAGAAGGAATAAATGGAGAGGCTTCACCATTCCCTCCTCTGAGATCCTGGAGCCATGCCTGGCACTTGGATCCCCCTACCCATGCTGAATAATACACAAACAAAATGGGCAGTTAGCTGGAAAAGAGAGCAGAAACAGCTTGCCCTCTTGACCCACAGCTGCAACCTCTGCATTTATTTTTTTTTTAAGATTTATTTATTTATTTATTTTAAGAGAGACAGAGAGAGTGTGTGCGAGCAGGAAGAGGGGCAGAGGGAGAGGGAGAGAGAGAATCCTCAAGCGACTCCCCACTGAGTGGGGAGCCATACATAGGGCTTGATTCCACGACCCCAAGATCATGAACTGAGCAGAAACCCAAAAGCCACCCAAAACACCCAGCAACCTCTGCATTTAAAGATAGAGAATGGACATAGCAAGCTCTCTGGCTCATGGAAGATAGGAATCTACTGCAAAGAAACTGAGCAAAGCTGTAAATAAGAAATGAAAATATGATTAAAGCTATCTTCCTCTCAATTTTATAGGTGCAGATAATGTACATTGTTATGTCTTATGCAGTGGAAGATTTTCATATAATTTCATGATGCCAGTTAAGTTGTGGCATTATTTTGAGACAAATCATTCAGAATTTAAAGAAAATAAATAGAATATTTTAAGTATACACTTATAAGCTCTTTAAAAGTCAAGAATTATTAAAATCTTCAAACTAAGAATGAAAAGGCCATTGACTTACTGTATAGGTTTTAAATTCTAATAAGGTAAATGTCTGTTGCTATAACCCACATAAACAAAAAGCCCTTTGGGATCCTTCCCTTTTATTTTATAAAGAGGAAAGTTTCTTGAGACTGGAAAATGAGGAAACCATTGTGTTTCATCCCTAACTGTAACAGATCCATTTCTTGCTATGACCTCACAAAAAGCCATTTTTATGGAATTCCAAAAACTTATACAAGTCTCTGACTTGGCCTACAGTTTTGGGTCCATCTAGCTCAGGAAGGTTGTTTTTGATGACCTATAGAACACTGGCTACAGTTAGATTTTTTCCTCTTTGTTTTTTTGTCAGTTATTATTATTTTTTCTCTGCTCTTTTTTTTTGTCCCTTTTTTTTCTTTTTTCTTTTTTATTAAACTACTGAGGTATGATTGACATACAAAAAGTGTTTAACTTGAGGGGTGCCTGGGTGGCTTAGTCATTAAGCGTCTGCCTTCAGCTCAGGTCATGATCCCAGAGTTTGGGGATCAAGCCCCGCATCGGGCTCCCTGCTCAGCAGGAAGCCTGCTTCTCCCTCTCCCACTCCTGCTTGTGTTCCCTCTCTCGCTGTGTCTCTCTCTGTCAAGTAAATAAATAATTTTTTTTAAAGTGTTCAGTGTATACAGTGTGTATATCTTTAGAAAAAACTAAGTAGAGCTTAATTAATCATATCTATATACTTATGGTTCAGTACAGAGCTAATAATATGATAGGATAAATATACCTTTTCTACAGAGTTTAATGTAATGTCTACTGTGATCCCACAATTCAGTCAGAATGGATTTCTCACTTTTGTACTCTTCCAGTTACCTTTACTATATTCCCAAGGTCTCCATCCTAACTTTCTGTTCTATTTGTCTTATTTCTTAGAGATCTCTACTCCACTCTTCCCAGCCCGCACTCCCAGCCCCCCAGCCATTAGTCCCAATTTGCTTTTAGGTCTACTACACAGCTATCATTCTAGAATAGAAATGTCACTGCTTTCATAGATTAAATTAATTATTCTGAAAACTTTTTAATCAGTTATTGCTACAAAAATGCTGTGTAGCCATATTGCTGCATAACGAGCCCCCAAAATCTCAGTGGCAATAATGAACATTGACTGTTTTCACTCTGCTTCAGTCTATGAGTTGAACTCAAGACTTCTCCATGAGTCTTTCATCTGGTGCCAGCAGCTCTGTGGGGGATGCTTTTCTCATGGGAGATGGCAGGAGAGAGAGAGAGGCCAAATAAGCATGTTTAAAGCCTCTGCTAATATTGCATCCACTAATGTTCTGTTAGCCAAAACAAATCACATAGCCAACCCCAATATCAAAATAGTAGGGAAATGTATTCCACCTTCTCTAGTGTGAGACAAGCATTCACTTGGCAAAGGTGTAAATGCTTATGTTGATGATAGGAAAGATGTGAAAAATGGGAAGCAATCATCCAGTCCACCATAAAAACCCATGCCTTATTCATCACTCCTTTGTTTTGGTAAAGAATATCCTCTAGTAACTTCCTAAGAAAGGGTGTATAGTAGGTAAACTTTGTGAATGAGACATGTCTGAAAAATGCCTTTATTCTGCCCTCATACCTAATGGATAAAAAAAAAATCTCAAGAGCCTTGCTCCATTATCTTCCATTACCTAGTGGTGATGAAAAGCTTCCTGCCAGGCTGCTGCTTGTTATTTTGTTTTACCCCCTTTCTATCTCTCTCCATATACTCTTTATCCCCAATGTTCTAAAATACTTCGATGAGACAGACAGAGGCAATTTTTCCTTTATTGTGCCAAGCTCTGGGCCTTCTCCAACTAACAGACTTTTTATGTCTTTCTGTTTTGTTGCATGACTCATTTCTGACCTCCTTTGTGTCTACTGTTTCTAAGTATGGAGACTTATACCCCTCCAGGTGTGATGTAGTAGAGGCTGCTGCTTTCTCCAGTTTGCTTTATCAGTTTTCTGCATTCCATAAATTTCTTGAATTCCCTTGTCCACTGATGTTCTTTGTCCTACTCCCTTCATGTTGTAGAGTTGTAATACTTAAAACTTTTTTTGGAGGGGGGCTATGATTTTATTGGTGGCTCGGGAGGAGGAGGTAATAATGGTGTACCTGGGTCAGTCATTATGTTGATTCATCAGTCTCAATGTTTTACTTTGCTGAATACTTTTTTGCATTTAAAGATAAACTATTTAAAATATTTGTAAAATGTCTGGCTCTACCAGAGAGTATAACATTTCTAAGGCTATTTAAATAAGCTGGCCATGTTAGCATCCAGATTTTCAAAGGTAATAAGTTTGAGTGTGATTATTTACTATCCAGAAGAATTTGAAACATTACCAAAGACAGCCAGTTTCTCTAAGTTAGCACTATGCAATAGAATTTTTTGCAGTAACGGAAATGTTCTCTGTCTGCGCTGTCCAGTATAGTGGCCACCAGCCACATGTGGCTGTTGGAACACTTAAAATGTGCCTGATGCTACTGAGGAACTGAATTTTCAATTTTATTTAATTTTCATTAACTTAAATAGCTACATGTGGTTAGCAGCTACTATATTGGTAATGTGGCATGGATCTAAAATTTCACTAAGTTCATGAAATTAAAAAAATATTTTTAGGCAGATGTCACTGATATAAAGAAAAGTACTCCTGAAAGGGATAGACAAGAGAAATCTAAGAAGATGTATAGGTTGTATAAAGTCATGATTATGATTCATACCACAAAATATATTCATTCACTCAGTAAATACTTTACGGGCACATACCATGTGGAAAGCACTCTGTCACGTGCTAGGATTACAAAGATGCAGACCCACAATGCACCTGCCCCTAAAGATCTTTCAGTCCACTAAGGAATCAGACATGCAAACCAACCAATAAATACAATCAGAACATTGCTTTTCCTGCCTATGCTGGGAGTTGAAAAGAGAGTGTCCAATTATCCAGGACATGCAGCTAAATACTGCCATTGGTAGTAGCACTTGGATTTTGACTCAGAGCTGAGTAAGACTTTCCCAAGGGATTAATGGGTAGGAAACTTCAGACAGAGAAAAAAGGTTCCAGAAAGGCAAGCCTCTTGTTACTGCTAGAATCATTCTAGAGTGCAGTTGTAACAATATTAGGAGATGAGTCTGGCTAGTTAAGCAGGAGTAGCAGATTACTGCAATGTGAGAAGAACTATCCTCTGCAATCACTCAATTAACATATATTTTTTGATGTTCTCCTAAATCTGTTTTCACTCGAATCATTGGCTTTATGAACTGCTTTTGAGTAGCTGGTAAAAAAAAATTAAAAAAAAAAAAGTGAGTTTTAACCCAACATCAACTGAAATGAGTATAAATCCCTAATCAGAGGACTCTCAAAAAACACATTTAAAATAATGATGGAGGGGTGCCTGGGTGGCTCAGTGCTTCGGCTTAGGTCATGATCTTAGGGTCCTGGGATCAAGACCCATATCCAGCTCTCTGCTTAGTGGGGAGCCTGCTTCCCCTTCTCTCTCTGCCTGCCTCTCTGCCTACTTGTGATCTCTCTCTGTGTCAAATAAATAAAATCTTTAAATAAATAAATAAATAATATAATATAATATAATATAATAATGGATATCATACTACAGACTCTTGCAGCTCCAGAAAATACAGAATTCAACTCCAACATGCTGCTTATTCCAGTTGCCCTTGCACTTTCCAGTAAATCATAAATGTGCTTGTGCTAATTATTTATGGACATCCACATCTAATCCTCATACCTGCTTTTCAAATTTGTGATTTTGGTTTATTTACATCAAAACTGTTTAAGGCTGCAGAAATTTGGGCACTTGGATAATTAGTCCCTCTAAACAGTTTTTTCTCCCCGAGAATTTGAGATCATACCAGCCACACACTAATAACACTAAGAAATGATAATTTTTGGAATGAGTTTTCTATGGAGAGGCAAGGAATACAGTTGAGATCTAATCTCAACTCTAAGAAGAAATCTAAGAAAAGAAATCGGCCCAAGATTTCTTTTCCTTTTCTTTTTTTTTAAGATTTATTTATTAATTTTAGAGAAAGAGCATGAGTGGGGGATAGGGGCAGAGGGAGAGGGTGAGAGAGAATTCCAAGCAGAGTTTCTGCTGAGCACAGAGTCCAATGTGGGGGTCCCTCACAGGACCCTGAGATCATGACCTGAGCGGAAAACAAAAGTTAGTCGCTCAACTGACTGAGCCACACAAACGCCCCTGGCACAAGATTTCAGTATGCTTTAAATTTCTCTTAACCAAGACATAGCAATGCACAAAATATTATTTCCTGGTCTTTTAAACATACACACATATGCACACACGGGAGGAAAAATACCCACTAAAATACTCTCAATTAGAGTCAGTGGAAATAAAATCCTCGGTTAACACAGTGAGTTTTAAAAAAATAATAAAAAGTACTTACCAAGGAGTCATGACCCCATCTTATTGTTGAGTTCAGCTTTTCCATTCTAAATCCCTATTTTCTGTTTATAACTTACTCCAAAATGTTCCTTTTGACCTTTGGGTCTGATATTTCTCTTGCCTCGTCTCAATCCAAAAGCGAATTTATTTGCAATTTGAACTAAATCTCTTCAGTTATTTCAGTTACTTGAGTTTGAAGAAAATACCTGCTTTGTGCTTTCAGAAATCGTTCAGGTTTTTTTCCATGTTCAAATAGCTTAAAAATGACTTTGTTTTGAAGCTGTAGGATTGGCATGGCTATACTGAAGATCCAATTCAAAAGGAGTTGGTTACAAAATTTAGATTAAAGAACCAGAAATGATGAGGCTCCATAGCATGTAATTACGTGGAGGCACATGCACCCCTCCCCCACCAGCCATCCTATGCAAGCAAACTTGTGACAAGTCACAAGGTGAGTAAGAGTAACTCAAAGAAAGATCAAAACTGACCTCAGAAGAATCAATTTAAAGGACATGTCCGACTTGTAAAATTTTGAAATAATAAAACAGCCCCAGTTCCCAAGCCCATTAAGGATATATAAATATGCAAGGAACGTCCATGTGACTTTAACTAGAACTTGGAGAATATAATGCAAAATATAGTACTGGGACTTGAAGCCTTTGGATTCTAGCTCAGCTTTTCTTCTGAATTTTATTTATGACTCCAGCTTGAGCCTCTAATCTCTCTTCATCATACTCTCTACAAAATGAAAGACGATTTGATATGTAAGTGCACTGGAAAGAATGAATTCTGCCATCTATGCTTTTCAAGGGCATTTATTTAAATAAGTAACTTTGTTTCACACCTACTTAAAGCCAAGCTCAATGTAAGTGCTGTGGATATGGAGATGATTAAGACAAAGATCCTCTCTCAGGAAATTCCTAATATGGAAGAAACTGATGAAGTATGATTGTATAGAATATGTGTAAACAGAGGTTATTTTTAATAAAGGCAGACAATAACTTGGCTGTATTACTTTTAACAAAAAGAAAGATAAACAAGCAAATAGAGACTAAGCAAAAGATAGAGACCTAGACATAAATTTCTATACTCCTTAATTTTTCATAATGGAAAATTTTAAAATTCTACATAGTCACATCAACCCTTCTTCACCCCCAGTCCAGTCCAAGCTCTCCAAGTAAACGTCTGAGCTAAAGAAAATCAATGTGCTGCCTAAACAAATGCACTTTTAGAGCAAGTCCCTTAATTGTTCATTCATCTCCTTTCCAAACAGATTTTCACCTTTGAGCCACTTGTACTCAGAAACTATGGAGCACTCAAAAAAAGGTCATTTTAACAGACAATTATAGTAAAAACTTAAAGTAAAAAATTAGCTGTTCCCTCTGCCTGAACGTAAACTCACTGTCCTCCAGACTTCATTGCCCTCCACTTATAACACCTGCCTCTCCTAGAACGACTTCCTGCTTTTTCCAGTTTCTAAATTACAATTTTTTTTTTCACATTTTGGAAATCATCATGCATCTGCAAAAAGATGTTTCTTTTTGCCTAGATATGTCATTAAATTAATAGTTGATCTTGTGCTGATACGCTGATTTGGTAAATATTTTTTTAACACCTGCTATATCTTTGTTAGGCTCTATGCTAGGCACTTGGGCCATATCTTACAGTCTTTGAAGATATATATCCCATGACAATTTCAGAATTTATCAAAAACTAGGCAAATTCAAAACAGCGAGAGAATTTAGCTGGTGAAATCTGGATTCAAAAATCTCTGACTTCTTGATTTGGATTTTTTTATATGCATATTAAAGTGACTTTTAAAAAAATTAAAATAATGGCATTCTGGGACGCCTGGGTGGCTCAGTTGGTTAAACAGCTGCCTTCGGCTCAGGTCGTGATCCCAGCATCCTGGGATCGAGTCCCACATCGGGCTCCTTGCTCAGCAGGGAGCCTGCTTCTCCCTCTGCCTCTGCCTGCCATTCTGTCTGCCTGTGCTCGCTCTCTCTCCCTCTCTCTCTCTGATAAATAAATAAAAAAAATAAAAAAAAATAATGGCATTCTAATGAAGTGAGGTTTTGGAGCTGAGATGCAGTGAATGCATTATAGTGTGTGCTATGGTGATGTGGAGTGGCTATCCACACAGATGGTTTTGATTTTCATTTCCTGCGAAGCTGAATCAACATGTTGTGGCTAATGTCTATGTAATTTAATGTATTGAATAAAATGTACCATTGCTCTCTACTGGGGGATAAAAGATCTTACTTAACTGTGGTGTCCTTGTGCTCTAAAACCACAACAGACATATTTAACAATCCTTAGTTATTAAAAATCAACCTAAGAAACTCTTTCCTTTTTCTTAGAAAAAAAAAAAAGTTTTTGTGTGATCAATTCATTTGTGTTTTTTGTATCACAGGAGAAGAAGGACAAATGTTAACAGAATTTTCTCACATAGACCAATGAGTTTGCAGATAAAATTCTGTTAGGGTGCCAGTATCCTAAGATGTCCGCAAACTGACTGGAAGGATATATGGTAAGAATTAACAAACTAAGTCATCAGTTCCAACTGAGATAAACTCTCCCCAAACCTCCCCAAGGTTCCAGGGCAGAGTAGACTTAAAGCTCCCCCCCTTCCTGTGCCCCTTATCCATCTTCCTTCTCAGTGACTAGAGCTCTTATCTAATTCTCTGATTGTCTGAAGCCCCTCACTGCAGCACCTTACATGATACCATTGTCCTTTGGTTCAGTATGCTCATTTATTAAAAGGAATACAGTTATCCGCACCCCACCAACCTCACAAGATTTTTTGTGGGGAATCAGATTAGGTAATTTCTGTGAAAACACTCATGAAATTGTTAAGTGCAGTTCAAATGTACATCGTGCTTTAAATGGTATTATTTTTAAAATTTTAATTCCAGTATAGTTAACGTACAGTTTTATATTAGTTTCAGGTATACAGTATAGTGATTCAGCAGGTCTATGCACTTACACGCATTATAACTACTCTTAATCCCCTTCACCTGTTTCACCCATCCTCCACCCAGCTCCCCTCTGGTGACTTTCCATTTGTTCTCTATACTTAAGAGTCCATTTCTTCATTTGCCTCTTTATTCTTTGTTCATTTGTTTTGTTTCTTAAATTCCACATACAAGTGAAATTTGTTTTCTTCTGCCTGATTTATTTCACTTAGCATTACACTCTCTAGATCCATCTATGTTGTTGCATTTGAAGAGTATAATTGTTTCCTTTGCTAAGGAGAAGCTTTTTATTTTTGATGTAGTCCCATTAGTTCATTTTCCCTTTTGTTTCCCTTGCCTCAGGAAATGAATCTAGAAAAATGTTGCTATAGCCAATGTCAGAGAAATTACTGCCTGTGCTCTTTTCTAGGATTTTTTTTTTTTTTATGGTTTCTGGTCTCACATTTAGGTTCTTAATCCATTTTGAGTTTATTTTTGTGTGTGGTATGAAAAAGTGGTCCAGTTTCATTCTTTCTGTGTAGATGCCCAGTTTTCCCAGCACATTTAGAACATTCTGCTCCAAAATTACCTGCCCTCCCTTCCATCCAAACTGCCATTCCTATGAATTAGGTCAGTGATACAATTATCTGGCCTTACAAAAATGTGTGAATGAATGATAATTTTTTAAAGGGCATCAGAACTGATAAAATATATGGAGAAAAGTGATTTTCGTGTATTAGTTCACTGGCCATTTTGCCACCATTATACAATGGTTAACAACCACTAAGAGAATTTTTATTTTGCCCACTCTGTTTCTTCCCCAGATCTCCTAGAGAAGTATCTTCCCTTGGGATTTTGTGATTCAGAATTGGGAGAAAAAGGCTGAAGAGAAGAGAGGGTCTTCGTCTATGGCTAAAGACAGAGTTTAAGGAGAGTCAAGTAACTCAAAGTAGGTGTTAGAGAAAAGGGGGTTTAAGAAGTGTTGCTAAAGTCTGTGTGTCCTCTTCAAGGAGCTTATCAAATGTAAGTAAAGAATTAGATTTTTTTTACATTTCTGGTCTCAGATTGCTATACTGCCTAATAAAACTGGACCACACGGGTCACAGCTTCATACCAACATTTATTTAACACTAAACTAATGCCAGATAATATATTTAATCACTCTTCACGCATTATCCTATTTAATATTTACTCTAATCCTTTAAGACATACTATTGCACCCTCTTTCATACAAAAGGAAAACAAAAGGCTTAAAGAGGTGACGTAACCTGCCACAGAAACACAGCTAGTATGTTGCAAAGCCAGGACTTGAATTTCAGAGACTGACCTCTTAATCATTCACTGAACAATTTCATGCAAACCAGTCCCCCTGTTGATAAATTGTACAGCAGAAAGGACTTTGATCAGCTGTGATGAGGGAATAGGAGAGTGAAGAAGTGGAGCCTTTAGTTTCCCTTCTGTAATCAAATTGGCTCCTCGGGTTCAAAAAAGCAGAGTCACAACAGCCCCCAGTATCTGTAAGGTTAGTGACAACTTTGCTTTTTATGGCTAAAGCACCTGAATAATGGAGCACCCAATGGTGCATACAAATAGCTTTTGAAATAACATTCAAAAAGAATACAAAGAACCAACACCTACATTTTCTACAAACAAAAAAGGGAAGCTGCCTACGTGAAATTAGTTTACCTGATTATGCTTAAAGCTGGGGCATTCCCAGTTACAGATATCTTTGTGACTGGTAAATTAATTCATGAGTTATCCCAAACTTAGACATTATGATCAGATACAGCCAGATCTAGATGTCTGCTTTAACAACAATGGAAAAGATTTCCTTTTAAAGGAAATTTATGTTCAAAGAAATTAGTACACAGAATGATGTCATGGGTAAAGTATAAACAAAATTACCAGATACTTATCTGATTTATGTACTATATAGTCTGCTAGTAGGCTTAAATCAATTCTATTGTCTTTGGATTCCTAATAGTATCTAGTATTCTGGCTTACCTACATAGGTGACGATTGAATTAAAGAATGAACATGAGCAGCTAACAGATTACAATACATAGGTTTCTTCAGTAGAATGTGATCCTTAGGTAACCATTAATACCTCCTTGCAGGGACAACTAAATTATTCCAGGACCCTGTGGGTAGGCTCAGGGTGGCAATGGTGACACTGGGCCTCTTTTGTATCATTCTTGAGTTTCACAGGTGCCTTTACATAGTAAGATATTATTTGCTAATAGCATATTAATAAACAGCTTCTTAAACACCCTCTGAATTTCTGGAAGCCCGTTTTCTATTGCTCAAAGCTCTCTGTCTTAACTTCTGTTTTTTTCTCCTATTGTACTGAGTTCCCATGCACATCTTACTCACTAATTTATGCTCACTAGCTTTGCGTGTAAGAGCTGAGGCTTTGTATTTAGAGAGAACTTATGCACATCCTTCTTACTGAATATCTGTGTAGCCTAAGACAAATTAAACATGTCCTTTTAAGCAACAGTTTTCTCATCTGTAAAATGGAAATAATAACAGATAATCATCTTTTCATAGCCTGTCTCATCTTTGCTCATCGTCTATGGATTATGCCTCCATGATACCAAGTTTTCCTGCCTGCAAATGCATTATTCCTTCACTATAACTGTCATGTTAAACACTCCCTTAATTGGAACACTCAAGACCACTGTTAAATTTAAGTACTGCATGGTCAGTTAGCATTAAGTAGGCTGGGCTCTTATTGATTTCAAATTAGTTCAGAAGAAAAGTGGCCATGAGGCATGTCCAGTTATATTTTAACCAGGATAGGATGAAAGGGGAGGAGAAAGATGAAAGTACAGACCCTGGTGATTGTGAGAAGGATAGTACCAGGAATTAGATCTCACTGGGAGGCTCAGTGACCTAAGAGAGAGGGGATGCCACATGACAAAAGAAGGAGGAGATGACAGACTAACCTATTTTTTCCTACAAGTTTCACCTAAAGCTATTCTGGCACAGTGACAACAACAACAGTAATAGTAACAGGGATAGCTGGCATTTATTGAGCAATTATTGTATGGCCCACAAGTACATATAAGTGTTCCATAAGAGTTTAAATTTCAAAGATTCTATCCTTTTGTCATAAATACATAGTCATATTTCTCAGATCATATATTCTAATTTAAAATTCTGAAAATGTGGTCATTATAAGGTTATGATAAGTCAAGGGTATAAGCCTCCTATGCTTCCACAAGCAGATTTCACAAGCAGGATATATCAACATACTACAGCTGGGGACAACAACACATGAACACCTAGATTGTAATAAAAGAAAAGTCAGCTTTGTTCTGTTTCCCCCTAAATGACAGACTAGGTGTTCTTAGAAAACAAGTTAATATGTTGAATAAAATATTTAAAATGTTTAAAATCCATAGCAAAGCTGTTAAGAAGTAAGGGGTTTCTTCAGAGTCCAGAACCAAGAAAACAAAGAAAACACACACTGGAGGCCATTTTTGTTGTACAGTTAAATCTGAGGCTTCCTGGATGACAGCTGAGCATCCTAACCAGTGTGAGGATCCTGTCAGCCCTGAGGGTGATCAGCTGGACCCGGGGCAGCCAGAACTCCCAGCAAGCTAATCACATCCAGGAGGATACAGCCTTTTCCAGAGCTCCAAGGAGGACTCCTCAGGCGCAGTGAGAGGTGGCCTCACAGTCCTTGCAGGAAATGGGCCCAATAAATGTCATCCTGCCCTCAGCACTGCCTAGACTCACTGAGTACAGCCCCAAACGAGCTCTACAACCCGACATCCATTCTGTTAGCCAACTGCAGACAGACCACTGCAGACAGCAGTTCAAACTGTTGGAGCTGTTGGAAGTCAGAATCCTGGTGCCCAAGGAGCATGGCATACAAAGATGCAGCTTCTTGAGTGTAAGGAAGCCAGGAATCCAAGGTAGGTCTCCTAGAAGACAAAACTCCGTAAAGTGCATCTCCATTCACAGAGGGTGTTTTAGTTTCCCAGGGCTTCCATAAAGTATCACAGGGACGGCTGGGTGGCTCAGTTGGTTGGGCAGCCAACTCTTGGTTTCTCCTCAGGCTGTGGTCTCAGGGTGGTGGGATTGAGACCCACATTTGGCTCCATACTCAGTGTGGAGTCTGCTTGTCCCTCTTCCCCGTCTTCTGCCCCAGACACACCTGTACTCTCTAACTCTCTCTCATTAAAATAGGTAAATAAATGAAATCTTTTTTAAAAAATTACCACAAACTAGATGGCTTAAAACAACAGAAATTTATTCTCTCATAGTTCTGGAGCCTAGAAGTCTGAAATCAAAGTGTTGGCAGGGTCATGTTCCCTCAGAAGCCTCTAGGGAAGAGTCCTTCTTTGCCTCTTCTTGGCTTCTGGTGACTCCTGGCAATCCTTAGCATGCTTTGGCTTGTAGCTGCATCACTCTGATCTCTGTGTCTGTAACCGCATGACTTTCTTTGTGTGTCTGCTTGTCTCTCTGTATCTTCTCTTCTCATCAGGACACCAGTTATTGGTTTTACTAAAGCCCAATAATCCAGGATGTCATCTTAACTAATTGCATCTACAAAGACGCTGTTTCCCAAAAAGTTCACATAATGAGATCCCTGATGGGCATGGTGGATTTTGAGGGGGACACTTTTTCAACTCTTTTCAGAGGATATTTCTGTATGTCTGTGGCTGATGTGTCTTTTAACAATACATCACTAGTATCCTTTCAGAGTGACTGCTATGATAATACCTGAACAATCTACAAATTAGGGAAAAGCTCAGCTAAGTTAGAAATCCCTCTGTAACTGCCACAAAATAACAAGAACTCCAATATTACATTTGTTAATGAAAGAAAATGATAGCTAACAGAACCTTAAAATAACATTGTTGTAAAAATGGTTAGAAAGCCTCTATTGCCAAATGTATGATGAAGTTTTTTGTTGATGATGATTATCAAGAATTTTAAGAGATTGTCGTTGAAAAGTCTCGACTAGGAATTGCATATAGGCATCTCAGGCAGAAAGGAAATCTGACTAAGCAATTCAGAAATATCTGGTTTAGGTATTTCTATTTAATATCTTAATGTAGTATTAATATGCAATTTAACAACTCAGATATCTATCAACAGGAGAATGACTATAAAAATTGAAGTCAAACAGTTAAACCCTGTATAACAATAAAAATAGATGAAACTCAGCTATATTCAACAACATGAATTAATCTCAAAACCACAATGTTAAGCAAGAAAAAAAAGCTAGTCATGGGAGCATACATATGTATAGGATTCAGCCTACATAGAGTTCAGAAGCTCACAAAATTAAGTGATTTCTTATTTAAGGATACATACATATATGGTAGAACTGTAAGGAAAAGCAAGGAAATTAATGACATGATATTCAGGTTAGCAGTTGCCTCTGAAAGACAAGAGATGGTAGGATTGAGAAAGGACTCAAGACATAGGAAAATTCAAAGATATTGTTCTAATTCTCAAGCAGGGTAAAAGTACATTGCTGTTCATTTTGTGATTTTTTACTATACATTTATATTATATACACTCTTCTGTATTCATTTCAGAATTTAAGAATCAATCTAAGGAAGACATGTATCCAGTAAGAACTTTGTGTCTTTTTTTCACACCCTCCATATCTGATTCAACATAGATATTGTCCTGATGTTATTTATAAATTTCATCTTCAGTGTGAGAATAAAGGTTTTATGTAAGTATAAGTAGGATCATGAGAGTTTAATAATGCCATGACTCTGGGATATAGGGAAGTCACACTAAATCAAATTACCATCTCTTTGAGACACTGGGCAGTGACTGTCAAGTAGAAATAGGACAAGGACATCAATGGAGGGGGTGGAACTTCAGAGAAATTAACCAATGGTATCTTGCACCACTTCCTGTTATTCACAGCACAAATCCAGAACTTCTCGAGCTTCGCCCTATCAATTGCCCAAGGTGCCCATTGTTGGAAGAGGTGGGGCAGGACAGCCAAAGACAGAGAAAGGCCAGTTTGAAGGGAAACAATCCACTCCACAGCACCTTTAAAAATAATTCTACTCACAACTTACAAGTAATAGATAAGTAAGTCCTGGAGATCCAAGTATAGTGTAGTGAAAATAGGCAACAATATTGTATTATCATCATCAAACTTAAGGAGAGACTAGATTGTAATTATTCCCTCCACAGAAAAAGAAATAATGGTTGAGGGGGGGTGGCACCCGGGTGGCTCAGTTGGTTGGGTGTCTAACTCTGGTTTCTGCTCATGTTGTGATCTCAGGGTTGTAGGACTGAGCCTCATGTCAGACTCCATGCTTGGAGTGTGCTTGAGATTCTTTCCCCCTCTTTCTCCTTCCCCTTCTGTTATTCCCCCCATACGGTGATATATTTCAATTAAGGGTGCCTGGATGGCTCAGTCGATTAAGTGTCTAACTTTTGATTTTGGTTCAGGTCATGGTCCTGGGATTGAGCCCTGGGTCTGGCTCTCTCCTCAGTGGGAGTCTGCTCAAGGGTTCTTTCTCTCCTTTTCCCCCTGCTCCTCCTCCTGATTTCTAACTCTCTCTAAAATAAATAAAATAAATCTTAAAACATTTTTAAAAAGTGTATCTCAATTAAAAGAAGAAAAGAAAACTCTGGTCAGACTAAATAAAACTCTGGTTATACTAGCACAGAGACTCAATATCAAAGGAATCCTGGCCCCTGGGAAAGCTTCCATCTGTTGTTCCTTCACTTGGTCTCAGGCTTCATTATGGGATGAGGGAAGCAGATGGGGAGCATTAAAAAATAAAATAAAGCTATATCTTAAAATCGATTCATGTTGTCCAAAAAAGAAAAAGTGAAGATGCAACTGAAAACTTCTATCTCCCTGCAACAATGCTATTACCAGAAACTCATCCCCAACCAATCTCTATAGCCCTATTATACATATTTCTTAATTTCATCCAACTGGTAGAATTCATGATAGTGACATGAAAAAAAAAAAAAAACCTGGCACCAGGATAAAAATGTATACTTTCAAAACTTATTTAAAATCAAACTTTCTCATAGCTTGGTTTCTATTCATTTCAACTTAATTTCTTTCAGGACCTGGGCCAGCAATCACACTAATTTGCATGACCACCACTATTTAAACAAGCCCCTTAGTTCTCAATGAATGACCTTCTATATACTATCAGACTTTTGATGCATAAGTCAATTGCCCTTAGTCTGGTAGGCCTGGGGCAAGAGTGGAGAGGATTGAATGTAGCTACAAAGCTGCCAAACTAAAAGAGAAAGGAATTAAAAGCAACCCTCCAAAAAGGAAAGCAAAACTAGTGAAATGAAATATATAGTGGACCTTACTCAAAGCAAGAGTATGGGCATAAAACTTTTTCATTGAATTGCTCTACCTGGGCAGCAATATTTTTGTCTATAGTTGGGCCACCACCATTTCCAGCCTGATACCATTGTCCTAAAGGTCAGTAATCATTTATTTAGGCTGACTGAGGAGTCTCAAAGGAAAAAGGGTAGCTGTGCTTAAGCAGTTTGTAACAAAAAAGGAAAAACATATGAGGCAACACCAGACCAGTATGAGAGCCTTTCAGCCAGTCACTGCCTTGGTGACTTAAAACATTACATATTTCAAAACCATCGTGGTCCATATCTTAAGCAATTTCATCCCCATGGATCAAGAGCTGTAACACCATTGTTTAAAGCTCATAGGGGAGGTGACTAGAATGTATATACTTGCACAAGTATGGATCTGTCTTTATGACTCATAAATATAACTACAACCAAGAAATGCTACCCATCTCTCTGCTGTGTCAGTAAGTGGGGCCAGAGGGTGAGGTATGCACCTTTCTCTCTTAATCTAATTGCATTCCTGACCTGGCAGTACAGCCTGGAAGGAAAGAACAAGGCTCTGGAGGCAGACATACTTAGGTTTCTAGGTCTTCGGTCTGGCTTTGCAACTTAACAGCTCTGTAATTTTCAGTACATAACTTGTCCTCTATACATCAGGCTTTTTTCATCTGTGAAATGGAGATATTAATAATAAAGTTTAAATCATGTGAAATTGCAGGTGGCAACTATTTTTAATTTAGACAAATGGCAGTTTCACATGGTTTTACCCAATAATATCTACCCTACAGGGCTGTTATAAGGATCCTCTGAGATTATAGCATTTTTTGAATTTTCTCTCATCAAGATTTTCCTTATTCATTCTACAGTTTATGTAAATTCAGATGAAGAAATGGAATCCACATCTTCAGAGAGCATTATACCTGAGTAAGTAGAGTGTGTCAAATATTTTGCCTTCTTCTATGAAATTTCCTGGTTGGACTTCATTTAAGCACCACCAGAAGAGATTCTCCATGTTGAGATTCAAGAAATATAGTGAAGAGTTGCCTCTACTCAGGAGTAGAGATATTCAAACCTCATGCTGTCAGAGCAAAATAAATATTATGTTTCCTCCCTAAAATTGAATTAAGTTATTAAGTCAGCATTCTTCAAATCTTGGTCTCTGAAGATCCAGGGCTGTACAGGCATCACTGGGAGTCCTTTAAAAAACAAATATTTTTAAATATAAAAGCTAATTTTAATATAGAACTAATATATTACTATAAAATTTAATATAAAAGGTAATTAAATTAAACCAGCCCCTGTTTTCTCCAACCCTAATTGGACTCTAATATGAGGTAGGATCAGAAATGAAAGCAAAACATAAAAATACAACAACAAAATCTAATGCATAAGTATCCCACAACTTGAGAGTGTTTAATGGGTTAGACCATGACTCCACAGTATCTTGTCCAAGCAGTAAATGGTACTTATATGAGACTTGCTTTCAAAAATAATTGTAGAAAAGGGTAAAGATAATGAAAGGTTTCAGTCTGTTTAGTGCTAGCCACTTCTCAAATGCTATATGCTTTGCTAAATAGTCTCTCAAATTGTAAGGCCACTTTCACTTCCAAATAGCTCTTCCTCTAAATTCAGAAAAAAGTGGTCCTACTACTTCCATAGTCTGTGTCTGAGCCCTAAGAAGATTGGCAGTCACCATAAAATATTACTAAAAATATTTTAGATTTTGGCAAGTGCAATCACATTTTTGCCTTCTGAATGGTTTCTCTGAATTTTAATTCTGAGGATATTTCAAGAAAAATTTAATTTTCCCTTCTCTGATTAATTTGCACTTCATTTTTCATAATATTTTCTAAGAGGTACTTTAAAGCCAAAAAAGAAATGAGCCATTTAATATTTGGGGTCTGTGAATGAGTAAGCCATATTTTCCACAAAATAAGTGGATTAAAATTAATTAAATGGCGACATGTTTCCAAATTCAAAACTCTTATATACTGATACCTGGCAAACTCTCTTTATTCATTCAGATGTTTGAGGATCACCTATAATGTGTAAAGCTTTACACTATATATTTTGTGGGTGTAGAAAAGTGGGCAAAATATTGCCCCTGTCTTCACAGAGCTAACTACCTCTTGGAGAAGGAAAAGGATTCCAAACTAAAATAAAATGTGATAAATATGAAAGAAGTGGGATTCATAAAGCACAACTGGGAGTGTGAAGCGTGAAACTGTCAATCACAACTGGGAGTACCAAGGACAGTTTCCTGAAGAAAATGCCAATTTATATGGGCCTCAAGAATGTGTGGAGTTTTAACAATAAAATAGGGTGTGAAAGGCATTGAAGGCAGAGGTTAACACGACCAAAAACATGAAGCTGTGAGACTATGTTTTTTATTGGAGGAAGTATAAATAGATTGGTGTGGCAGGAATAAAAGGTACTTGGCAAGAGGGAGATGTGGTAATAAGTGTACCTGATAAATTGGTCCAGATTATAAAAGGTCTTGAATGCCTTGCTAAGGAATTTAGAACTTTTTTCACTTAAATAATGGACTCATGAAGGGTTAATTGGGACATCTCCATTGAGATACGGAGAGAATGGATTTGGGGAGAGCAATATCAAAAAATAATGAAGGCCTAACCCAACACTGTGGTAATTGGGATGAAAAGGGGCTGGGAAAAGAAACACTTCCAAGATTTGAAATAACCTGGATAAACTAACTCTCTTAAGATGTATTCAAAAGGATGCATCGAAGGGTGGGAGCAGAAGTCTAGAGTGACTCCTAGGCTTCTCTATAGCCTATGTAAGACAGGGACCCCAGAGATTAGCAGAATTAAAGAAAAATATCATGACCTAGATTTGGAGCATTTGACCTCCAGGTACCAGATAGATATAGAGGATTGGCAAAAATACAGTTGAGAAGCATGTCTGTTTCTCAGGGGGAAAAGGCCAAAACTAGAGTGATAGATTTAGACAGGGCAAGAGAACCAGGCTAACTAACATTGGTTACACTCCTTTAAATCAGTATTCTTTCAATATCTAATTACATTAGTTTGCTCGGGTTGCCATAACAAAGTACCATAGACTAAATGAATTAAAAAACAGAAATTTATTTTCTCACAGTTCTTGAGACTAAAAGTCTAAGATGAAGGTGTCAGCAGCGTTGGTTTCTTTTGAGGTCTCTTTCCTCTGTTCAAAGAAGGCTGACATCTCCTGGTGTCTTCATGTGGTCTTCCTTCTGTACATCTCTGTGTATAAAGTTACTCTTCTGGGGTGCCTTGGTGGCTCAATTGGCTGAACCTCTGCTTTGGGCTCAGGTCATGATCCCAAGGTTTGGGGATCCAGCCCTGAGTTGGGCTCAGTGCTCAGTGGGGAAGTCTGCTTCTCTCCCTCCCTCTGTCCCTCCCCCTGCTCAACCTATCTCTCTCACAAATATATAAATAAAAACTTTTGAAAAAAATAAAAATTAGGGGCGTCTGGGTGGCTCAGTTGGTTAGGCCGCCACCTTCAGCTCGGGTCGTCATCTCAGGGTCCTGGGATCAAGCCCCGCATAGGGATCTCTGCTCAGCAGGGAGCCTGCTTTCCTCTCTCTTTCTCTCTGCTACTTGTGATCTCTCTGTGTCAAATAAATAAATAAAATCTTTAAAAAAAATAAAAATTACTCTTCTCATAAGGATACCATAATATGATTAAACCCCACCTTAATGGCATCATTTTAACTTAATTACCTTTTTAAGGATCCTATCTCCATATATAACACATTTTCAGGGCCTGAGGATTAGGAATTCGACATGTGAATTTGTTGGAGATGGGGAATAATTCAGCCCATAGTCAATGTTTATTGAGAGGAGAGATAGAACACTGTGTAGAAAAGGGTAGAGTAGGAAAATCACATGTGACAAATGAGTAATTCAGCTTATCTTTGACTTGTACTCCTTGTTTAGCAAAACTCCAGACTCACCTTCCCTAGGTGACAGTTTAAAATCATCTATTGGTAGTTAAGCATGCTGGATTATTTGAAGGACTTAATAAACTGAATCTGACATGTACATGGAGGAATCACCTACCAGATATTCAGGCACACTACACAGCCAGCATAATAAAAGCAACAGATAAATATTCCAATGGATTAAAATACGGAGTCTAGAAACAGACATCTGCATATATGAGAATTTGATATATGATAAAGGTGGCATTACAAATCAGTAGAGATGTAATGGATTTTTAGGAAGGTTGATAGCAAACTGGCTTATTCTATGGCAAAAGAATCTATGATACACAAAAGTGAATTCTAGACAATTTATAAAAATAACTTGCACAAGAGAACACTATATAGTTAATAAAAGTATAGGTTATTTTGAGCCAGCACATATTGATAGGCATCTCTGAAGACAACTGGGTTAGTCCTGCTTTAAATTATCATTAGACCTTTGGAGTATGTCATGCTTGCTGCTGGTTTTGAGTGAGGCTGTAATGGGTACTAGGTATGCAGCATGTCAAATAGAGCATCAAAATTGGATTCTGAGTTTGATTTGGTCCTATGTGAAGAGTGCTATGTCAAGGTCAGAGGGATAGAAAGCATTGGGAATCCATAGCATACAGTAGCATCATGGTCACTCAGATAATCACCAGTGGTGGCATTGAGTGAAGGTATAGATCAAGGAACTGGCAGATAGTGGCTGTGGCACTTAATTGCTAAAGTGACAGTAGTGATTACCAAGCTGATGAGGTGGAGTGACTACTTAGGACTGCTCTGGAAAGTGTATGTAAAGAAGAAGATAAGCATAAAGTCTTGATTTTCCAACCCAAAGCATTGGTGGAGAACCAGAAAGCCTCTATGGTGCCTTATTTTCTTATCTCATGTAGGGACAGGGCATACATGGCTGAGAATCAGGCCAGGGCTTGATTATAAGAATGGAAATTGCTATTTCATTTAAATAAACCAGTCTACCAGGTCTCGTTCACTAAGATGGGAGACTAGTTGGAAAGGAGTGGGGCTCTGATGGTTAGGGTGGGATATTTAGACAAACACAGGCAAGGGTGATAGCTTTAAATTCATAGCTATCTCTAAATCATTATTGCAGGGGCCTTGACTGAATTGGTATCCCACAGACCACCACCCCAGCCCAGTATCTGATGACATTATGCTAAATGGATCTTATGAGTGGGGAAAAGCAAGCACCTCAAATGCTTTAGTGAGACATATGTCCCAGAGAGAGGGAAATAAACCTATGGAAGTTCAAGGTTCTATCCCATAGGGTAGTTTCTATGAATCCGCTGCACAGATCATTTCAGGATATTTCTTTTAAAGAAAAAACATACTGATACACCTTGATCCTCCTCTCATGAAGAGAAAGGCTCAACACCAAGTGGACTTTCTTAGATTTTGAAGGCAGCATATATTTAAGTGTTCTGCTTTGACATTTCATTGTCACACTCACATATAACCCAAAAAAATGTGCACAAATATTAGAAAGGGTGATGGTGGACAAGATATGTCTAACTTATTTATAGACGGTAGTAATAACCAGAA
Source organism: Mustela putorius furo (assembly GCF_011764305.1). Taxonomy (NCBI): domain Eukaryota; kingdom Metazoa; phylum Chordata; class Mammalia; order Carnivora; family Mustelidae; genus Mustela; species Mustela putorius. The sequence goes on from NW_025421998.1 coordinate 39,498,436, forward strand.
TAGTTATTACATACTCTATTAGTTGGTCAGTTGTTGTACATTAATGTATCATCAGCAGGATGAACATAAAGTATATGCACCCGTGTGTGTATTTGTGTGTGTGAGAGAGAGAGAGCAGACAGACAGAGAGATAGAAACAGACACAGAGACAGAGAGGGAAGGAGAATGAGAGAATATATTTTTAAGGTACATTATTCAAAATACTGAAACTTATAGGACATAGATGTCCATTGGCCCTTTCTTAAGTATTTTAAGATCTTGCCATTTAAAATGAGGTCCCCAAATCAGAGGGATCAGCATCACTGGGAGCATTAGAGAATCTCAGGCCCACCCAGAACTACAGAATCAGAATCTGTATTCTAACAAAATCCCAGGTGATTTTTATGCAAATTAAAATTTTAGAAGCATCACTCCTAAATATGTGTTTATTTTGGAAGATGTATCAGACATGGAGAAGCTTATGTGCATCCTTACAGCTTCAGGGGTGCTGGTGTAATCTGAGAAGTTCCCACTTGTCACTCTAAACAAAGCCTTATTAGGCTTTCACCTGTGTACTTTCCCATGATGGTTTTGAACTAAAAAGAGGAAAGCTAAATGAGAACAAACCGATAACTACAACAGAAACTAGTCATAAGTTTCTCACCTTTGCAATTTGCCTCCAAAAATTCTAGTTCTAGAAAAAACTTTCCATCTCTCTTCTTCAAACCCATACATATATTGACCTAGAAGGCCACCCAGAAAGTATTCGCAGATCAAGTACCTTGGGGTCTTCACATGTACTGTTGTCTTTCACCAAAACTCTCTTTCCACAATGTCTTCCTGCTCTTCACTAGCTAACTCCTACTTGAGTCTCTCCATCTTCACATCTGATGAGTAGTCCCTGACGTTCCCTCCTCATCCCAGCCTGCCCTTGGTACGCACTTAGTGAACCCTTGTAGGAGCCTCCAGAGCAGCCTTCTGTTCTGGAACAGAGCTTACTGTATTGGAATTCCCTAAAAGTTCTTGGGGGGAAGGGAGGAGATGTCAATCACTGTAACTACAAGGTATATGCAGAGACTGTCACTTTGCGCATGCTTATATTTGCTTACTAGGTGAAGAAATAAATAAATACAGGAAAACTTACCCAAGATTGGACAGCTAGCTGGGGCACCCTGTGACTGAGCCTCCAAACCGGATGGGCTCTACCTGTGAGTACTACACTGTGATGCCTCTAGGCCACCTACTAAATAACCCAGAGTAAAAAGATTACAAAGCAGATTCATGACATGTATTTGTTCAGTTTATTTTATGCAGCAAGTGCATCTTTTTACACATGCAATCATGTTCCCATCACCACACAGATTTCTAGCATCTTTGAAGGAAAAGAGGGGGGATTTTAGAAAGAAAAGCTGTCCTTAGAACAAAATATTTGTAAGGAAATGATTATCAGACACAGTAAGTGCCTTGAAAGATAATTTAAATATGTATCATAGTCTTCCTTTGTTATAAAAATAATTGCTCTAACTCCAACTTTCTTCAATCACTTAAAATAAATTCTTAGACTTGTTTTCAGAAGTGAGTGCTTGGGTAGGTGATAATTCACACTTGATCCCCTTTGGTAGAAGTATGTATTTCTTCCATTTTATATTTGAACTTGTTGATTGTGGTAGCTGGAAGGCTAAAGAACATAGTAATTATTTCTCTCTCACCCTGGCACACCTTCCTTTTCTCTCTCTCTCTCTCTCTCCCTTTCCCTCTCTCTTTTTCAAAGTATAAATGTAACTTTAGGCACAGTTTGTTCTTGGTCTGATTGCCAGATTTTCCAGTAATCACATCTAAATTTTTTTCAACATGTGGGCAATTTTCATTATTTCAATCCAGCAGTGACCTTTGGAATTCCAGAACTGTTTCCCCTCCCCTTCCTGGTGCCCCCACGAAACTCAGTAGCTCAAACATCTGAGAAACCTTTGGGCATCTTCACATCTGTTGGCATAGAGGATGAAGACCACTGTGTGGTAGATTTTCAAACAACAGGTGTTGAGCTTAGGGAAGAGTTTGCCAGTTTTTGAGGAATGAGAAGCAGTACTTAATTCTTAGTTTCCAAGCTTTTTGGAAACACTTAGAAAACAAAGTTAATCTGTTTATACAGAGCTCACATTGAAAAGCCACAGCAAACAATCGCTAAGTAAAGGCAGACAGGTTTTTAGTTTCAAAATCCTAAATTTTAGATCAATTTTCTATCCAGAGCAACTCAGTCTTTCAGTCTGAGATTATGTCTCCTTGATGCATCTAGACTCCATGGAATATTATTTATTCAAGGGGTGGCTTCCTTGTTCTTATGCCTAGTTTTCAACAATGTAGTACACAGAGTTGAAATTCTTTCCAAGACTAATTAGCCCAATAGATGTTTACTAGGGATATGCAAGAGTGTGAAATACCATCTATATGATCTGCCTTATGAGAGTCTCTGGAATCATTGCTTGTCTTTCTCACTGGTAGTAAAGACTGTAAATTACAGAAACAATAGAAGCACAGTGTTTAACCCAAAATATCACTGAAATCCCATTTTAGGAAAATCTGTTTCTTTCAAATTTTCTCGGAGAAGTACAAAGTGTTGCTTGGTGTGCAGTTATCTGCCGGTATAAATGGTATAAATGGATGATTGCTTAAATACGGCTTCTTTTAGAAGAGAGTTAGAGGACTTTACAAAAGCATCAAGCTGTGCTTGCCATACAGGTGAGCCTCTTGCAAGTAAATAATTTCACTTGATTGTTAGAAACATTTCTTATCTCCTTATCCAGTTAATTGCTGTATTTCTAATCTGCTTTTTAAAGATCAATTGGATTTTGACACCTTCCCCGTATCTTCAAAAGAATTCTTTATTAAGAATGGAAAGATAGGTGAGAGTGTCAAAGATGAATGGTCATCTTCATCTAAATATCAAGAAGAAATGCCTGTCCTATCCTTACAACATCCTGACCACAATCCACAACTGGCCTCTGAGGCCTTGCAATAAATATACTTTATGTATCCCATAGATTTGGAAGAGATGTTTACCTCAAAAGATCATGTTCAAAAGAGCTTCAGTTTGTCAAGACTAATGATTTTGAAGAGATGGCTTCCAACTCAAATTTTCCATAGTACTATGAAATCAGTGAGCTGGCCCTTTCACTGGACACCACCAAACCCTTTTACAGAGGATGAATTTTCCCTGACCCCAAGTAGTGAAACAATCCTTGTCCTTTTGGGTTACCTTTTTAAGGTAAGCTGCTGATGCCTGCAGATGAAAACTTTACACTTCCACATTCTTGCTTCTGCTTTCAAGTATGGGAGTGCCTATGTACTGTAGATTTTCAAGTGTTTATATCAGGTTTCGTTAAGCATTTGACTAGAAGGTGTTACAGACCTTTGTGATCCTTTTTCTCATTTGGTTAAAATTTGCTGTTAATAGACCAAAGTCATAAAATTCAGTGTATTTTATTTCTCTTAGGAGGGGTTTAGCTACCCTGCCAACCACCAAGCAAGTACATTCCACTGTTGGAGAGGAAGACCATGGAGGAATGTGGGTGGCTTAAGGGAAATTAATCCTCACTAGAGAAAAAAAAAAACATTCAAAGCAACTGCCTGGGTGATAGGTCTGTGGTCTTATCTTCCAAAGACAAAAGCCCTGCGATAGACATGTGGACAAGCCAATCCAGATATCATAATTAATCTCCCAGTTGGCATCCAGACAGACCCATGTGTTTGAAAATGTTTCCCAAATATTTTTCTTAACTTAGCTTCACCATTGTTCTGTGAGACAAGTCAGGAGAGCTCTTCCCTATTTCATAGAGGGAGAAATCGACACCAAGAGAGATTACCAGACTAGCATAAAGTAGCCCATCCCCCCTGTCAATTCAATATTGGTAGGTATTCCTCACCTACCTGAGCCAAATGGCCTTCACCTTGTTACTCTCACTGTTTCTGGATCTTTGTAATAAAAGTGAATCTGTATCAACTAAAGATACAATTCCAGACCCTCTGGCAGGCCTGAGTCTGAAGAGATAACAGAGACCTAGAAATGGTGTGGGAAACTACTGGAATTCCCATGGAATGGAGTATCATAAATAATATGTATATGTATATATAGATATGCATATATGTAAAACACATATCTAGACACTAGTAGATTTCTTTTATTTTTATTTTTTACCATAATAATTCATCTTCAGTCATCTACTAGCAAAGGCTATATTTTTACTCACAATTTCACCAATTTAGCAAAGATAACCATTTCATAGTAAAAGACACTGTGGCACTATTTTCCAAAGATAGCCATCTCCGTATCTCTGATCCCACAAAATCTTCTAAACCTTGCCACTCCCATATTCAGAAATGGAATCTAATTATTCTCTTCCCTCTTTACCAATAAAATATAGTCAATAAAGTAAGTCTGAGTGACTACCAAGTGTAGGTTGGAGAAGATGTTATATCTCCCACTTGTCTTGTTGGAATGCTTAGACTGAATCCTGAGCCACCATTATATGTGATCAGACAGGCCTGAGGCCACCCTACTGTAAGGTATCCCAAACTAGCCCACCAGGAAGGATAACTTAGAGGAGTCCTGACACTGTATGAAGATGACAGATCGAAAGATAGAGAGATAGAGAAAGAGATAAGGAGAGATGCTGGCCTGCCCCCAGCAGCTCCAAACCATTAGCTACTATAACCATCTAAAAAAAATTCCAAGCTAGATCACCTAACTGAGCCCATTCCAAGTTTGTGACCTACAGAATCTATGAGACAATAGTACGATTGTTGTTGCTTTAAGCTATTAACTACCAGGGTGATTTGTTATGCAGCAATAAACAGACCCTGTTCTTTATAACATAGAAGAAACAGCCTATGAATTTAATTCTCTGAGACTTTTATAATCACTAGCAAGATAGGAATTTCTAGATTGGCCACCATAATACTCACTTCCTTTTGTTCCTTGAACTTGAACTAGTTTCATAGAAAAACTTGGAGATAATATGGCTTAATAATATACACACACCTCTTATAACACCAGATTTTGCCAGCTTATATTCATCTGACAGTGTCATCTTCAAGGCAGGCAATGCTTTTCTGGATCTAGATCTGGTTTAAATTATACTACGTACACACCTTCCACCCCTAGAAATTCTGTCACTTTCTAGATGTAGGAACAATATAGCATCACCATTATCTCCTCACTAGTTAGCAATAAGCTCTACAGAATTTTTCTCTCATTGCCCTTGTCTTATTTATTTTGAAACATATTTATTTTTACATAAAGCTGAATGTACTGACACATGCTGTACCTTTCCCTTAGAAAAAGTGCAAATGCTTAACATGGTAGCTATGTGCATACAGCTGATATGTTCTACTGGGGCAAAACAGGTAATTTCTGTATTTCATACATCTTGCCTTCTCAACTAATTTGGCAAAGTGGGTGTTTGGGATTGCTGCCTTCTTTTCTTTCTTTCTTTCTTTTTTTCTTTTTTCTTTTTTTTTTTTTTTTTTTTGTCCCTTTCAAAGCCAAGGGGGATAGGGTGAAAATAATACCAACTCAATTTTAAAAATCAAACCAACTAAAAGAATCTGCTGTTTACATATCCTGCTATACAAGGGTGATTGTACTCGTTAAATGTTATATGTTAGAGACATCCAGGCTTGTGACAACTAAAATCACAGTAACTTTTACTTTTGCATTTTTCATGAAGACAATGAGAAATTGCTCTGGCATGTCCTTAATAAAGGGTGGATGAGAACAAATGTTATCTACTTGAATATCACATTTATTTTAAAAATCAAGTAGGCAACTCCAAGGTTAAGAAGTTTAATGTTTTTTGGAATCATGAAAAGTGAAAATCTGAGTATGGCCCACTTCATTTTAACTAATCCATGCAAAGAGTTTAGGGAGTATGAAGAAATTTTATGTTGTAGAAAATTGGAATTCCATACACTGCTCACCTGCTTTGCAACATGACCATATGATTTTTTGGATACTTGGTCACTTGTTATTATGTGATTTTTGTAGGTTTTTATTATTAATTTTATTATTATGCATAGTTCTTAAATACAAATACCTCCATGGTTCTTGAACTTTCTCCACTTATGTTGTTTGTGCCCTTTCTAAGCACCTCGGTAATTTGTATGTACTTAATACTCTTTCTTAGGTAATGAATGCATAACTTCTGTACCAAGCAAGGCCTTATTCATTTCCTCTTTTGAAAACACTATCAGTAAAAACTACCCACATCTAATCTACCTACGGTTTTGGCAGAGCTTGAAAACATTTGACTCCAAGCTATACTGTTAGCTTAGTATCTGATCTCATTAAACTATGTTGCTTTCGAAGCATAATGTAAACAAAGTAGAATTATTAACAACTTCCCTGAGTCATATGGTATAATTTATTTTTATAGCAGCTAGTTGTTAATGAGGATATCTGTCTTTACATAGCACTATAATTTACTATGTCCTGTGTCTTTGCTGTTCATGAAAAAACAATTATGCCTTCAAAGAAATTAAAGAAATAAACTATAATGTAAAAAAAATTATTTTTACTTTTGCATTTCCAATAGTATGAACATATTTTTAAAAAATCCACAAGGCTGTATTTTAAATGGTGCTGTCTGTTAATTTGCTGTGTTTCTTAATTGGCATTGGATAGAAAAACAATTCAAATTAGATTTCAACTATACAAAATATATTATAACCACATATATATTTATTGCGAATTTCTACTTAGGTAATTAGCACTTTTATAATATCAATATTAACAAAGAGCTGCAGGTTTGTATTATTATGTTTTTTTCTTTCTTTCCCAAACCAAGCAAAATGAAAACCAACTCTCTTCTAGTATTTGTGCTGCCAAAGTGAGCACAAAACCAACTCTCTTCTAGATGTAACCAATTTTGATTTGTTATCCATAGCAAACTAATTCTGAATTTGCCGTTATGCACCACATACCACCCTTTTTTTCATTAATAGAATTAAACTGAAGGCAGTTCTGTGCTATGTAAAACAAAATGGGCCTCATTAAGAACAGATACTCTACTGTTTGGTTTTATTATTCTCAGAGAGTGGCTAAAAGTAAACAAAACTGTTTTTAAAAGTGACCTGATAGCGCTCTCCATTTGGACACCATCGTCAGTGACTTAGATTAAAGAAGGCCTTTAAAAATATGTTATGTAATTTGACCAGGTTCATGTATACTGTAGATGTAGATGTCCAAAATTTAATGCAGGGGCACCTGGGTAGCTCAGTCGCTTCGGCATCTGACTCCTGATTTTGGCACAGGTCATGATCTCGGGGTCATGGGATCCAGCCCCACATAAGGCTTCAGGCTCAGCGCAGTCTGCTTGGGATTGTCTCTCCCTCTCCATCTGTCCCTCACCCCATTTGTATGTGCTAGATTGCTCGCTCTTGCTCCCTCTTTCAATGGATAGATAAAATCTTTTTTAAAAATAACTAAATAAAAGTTAGTGCAGATTTTGATTTCAGACTCCATGTGGATTATCAGGAAGAACTGGATTTTGCTTCTCTAGGATGGTTTCAAGCGATCTAGACTTATTGAGGGGGAGGCATTCCAATATCACATGAGAGCTGAATAGCAAAATTCAGAGGAACAAGACTAAGGAGCATTCAGTAAGGAACATATTTATATCATGCAATAAAAAAAGAAATTAAATATTCATAAAACAATACCCAAGAAGAGCTAAAAACATCTCCCTGGCCTTCTCTCTGGTGACATTGCCAATCACATGAATTGGATATTACCTACAAAAGACATTTTGGCTGTGGTTACATTGTGACTGTTTAAACAGAGACATTTTCAGCAACTAAATGCATTTCTTAGAGCAGTATGAATTGCTCCCCACCCAGCACAAACTGCCACTAAATACTTTGTAAAATTACAAATAGGAAGTCACAGGCTTTAGCCATCTGAACTTTCTGTGTTGTTGTAGAGCACCTGCATTAACATTTTGTTCCTGATATAATGGATGAAGGATATCTCCTGTCTAATAAGATGAAAATCTTGAGATGAACGGTTGATTTTCCACTATCTGCATGTCTCTGTGAACAGGGAACTAGCTTTGCTATTTTTCTAAAATAGAGATTAAATAATAGAGAAATTTTATGCAAAGTTCTTTTCAGAAACCCCCAAGTGCCCCCAGCCCCCACCCCTTAATGAGGTTCCTTCAGTTGCTGCCTTCTGTCCTTTTTAAATGCTGAATTTGGCACAGAAAACATTTAAGAAAATGACAGAAAAATGAGCGTCATCAGCAACTTCAAAGTAAGGCCATGCAATTCAGAATTTGTTACTAAAAGTCTTTCAGGTCTAAACCACACATGGAGGTAGTTTTCCTCTCATTTCTCAAAGCAGAAAAAGCTGTGTTAAAGATCGCCCCAGTTTATTAATTTTGCAATTGATTATACTGATTGCATGAAGATTTCCATTGCAAAAACAGATTTTTAAGGACTAAAAATATGACAATTATGCAGGTTACTCATTTAAGTGAATAAGTAACTACAGGTTTTTAAAGTAGCATACACTTAAAATGAAGGGAGTCATTGCCCCTTTCCTTCACCTGCTTGAATTTCCTATTCACATTTTCAAGTGGGGGGAGGCAATGCATGTTCAATGATAGCAATCAAGACCTTTCAATGCAATAGTTTAAACATCTAAAATGGGGATACATGGGAGCTTTACAGATCATTAAAATACAATATTGTCTTGATATAGTATCTCCACGTAATTGAATAGAGCCTGATCTTCAGAAGGGGAACTCAGAAAGTCCTCTCTAGATTCTGAAAGGCCTTCTAATGATGAGCAGATCCTCATCTGGGGCTTTCCCCAACCAGCAGTACATTGCCTCTTCAGCGCCTCCAGTGCTCCTCAAAAGGAAAGGGGGACATGATATTTTCAGGTGCCCCAAAGAGGATGAGGGGGTACCAAACAAGCCCACAAGATAAAAGATTTCCCCGCACAAAAAGTCCTGACTCCTTGTCAAAAGAGGACCTTTTATAGTTCATCTGCCCAGGATGCTCTTAGCTCCCATAACAAACATGGGTGAAAGGATGAATGGAATCTCCCTTGAATGCCAATTTTAACTAAATATACGGAACCCATTGTCATCATGGTGCAATGCAAAGTTTCTCAAACTGGCCTGATGTGCCATTAGCAGTTAAGTTCTGTAGGGACAAGGATTCTTGTCTGTTTGTTTGCTGATGGAGTCCCAACACCCAGAATATGAGTGACATATGTTACTTGCTTAATAAATACATGTTCAATATTGAATGAGTCGAAGGGTCCAATGGGGTGCTTAATAAAAATACAAATAATTGGGCTCAGCCTAAACCTGCTGAATGAGAAACCCCTGGCATCAAGCCATTTATTTGGTTTAGAAGCCAAATGGATCTGGGACAATGCCTTGCTCTACCACTTAACTGGGTGTGACCTTAAGCAAAATACCTCATCTCTGAGTCTGATTCATTCATTAAGCAAATGGTTTAGGATGCCTAGCCTGTTTCAACATTGTGCTACTACTGAGGATATACCAACGAGCTAAATAATACAGGCCTTGCTTTCATGGAGCTCATGGGTCCTAACCTTTACAAAGGGAATAAATAAGATCGATGCCTAGGGTTCATTTGCAAGTCAGTTGAGATAAAAATGTAAACTCAGCATTCAACACCAAAGCCTTTCTGTGGAATTCCCTTCTTTACTGACATTCCATTTACTGGTGGTCAAGGAGAAATCATCCCCACTCAACAGACAGGAAAGTATTCTTTTTTGTTGTTTTGTTTTGGTGCTCGTTACAAGAAATAGCAGCCTTTTTAAAAATTGCAATATAATCAACATATAACATTATTTATTAGTTTCAGGTGTACAACATTTGGTATTTGTAGATATTCTAAAATGATCATCACAGTGAGTCTAATTAACATCTATCTCAAGTCTTTTTTTTTTAAATTATAGTTGATATAAAATGTTATATTAGTTTTGGGTGTACATCATAGTGATTCAGCAATTCTATGCATTATGCAGTGCTCACCATGATAAAGGTAGTGACCATCTGTCCCCATACAAAATTATTAGAATATTAGTGACTGTATTCCCTATGCTGTACTTTTTGTCCCTGTGACTTATTTTATAACTGGAAATTTCTACCTCTTAATACCCTCACTTATGTTGCCCACCCCCTCCCTTCCCTCTGGCAACTACTAGTTTGTTCTCCATATTTATGAGTCTATTTACTGTTTTTGTTTTCTTTGTTTAAGATTCCAAATATAGATAAAATCATATATTTGTGTTTATCTGACTTATTTCACTTAGCATGATACCCTCTAGGTCTCATCCTTTCATGTTGCCGTGAATAGCACGATTTCATTCTCTTTAAATGGTAAGTAGTATTCAATTGTGTGTGTGTGTGTGTGTGTGTGTGTGTATACACATACCTCATCTTCTTTATCCATTCATCTATTGATGGACACCTTCTATATCTTGGCTATTGTAATAAGCCTGCAATAAACATAAGGATGCATATTCCTTTTCAAATTAGTATTTTTTCTTTGGGTAAATACCCAGTGATGGGATTATTGGATCACATGGTATTTCTATTTTAAAATTTTTGAAGAATCTCTGTACTGTTCGCCACAGTGGTTGCACCAATTTACATTCTCACAAACAGTGAACAAGGGTCCCATTTCCTCAACATCCTCAGCAACACTTGTTATTTCTTGTCTTTTCAATATTAGTCATTCTGACTGTATGAGGTGATTATTTCACTATGATTTTGATTTTCAGTTCCCTGATGATGAGTGGTGTTGAACATCTTTTCGTGTGTGTATTAGTCATTTGTATGTATTCTTTGGGAAAATTTCTATTCAGGTTCTCTACTTCTTTTTTAATTGGATTATTCGGGTTTTTTGTTATTGAGTTATATAAGTTCTTATATATTTTGGATATTAACACTTTTTAGATATATGATTTGCACATATCTTTTCCCATTCAATAGGTTGCCTTTTTGTTTTGTTGATTATTTCCTTCTCTGTACAGTATTTTACTTTGATGCAATCCCAAGTTTATTTTTGCTTTTTTTCCCCCTTGCCTGAGAAGACATATCCAGAAAAATGTTGCTGAGACTAATGTCCAAGAGATTATTGTTTATGTTTTCTTTTAGGACTTTAATGTTTTCTGGTCTTACGTTTTAGTCTTTAATACATTCTGACTTATATCTATGTATGGTATAAGTGGTCCAGTTTCAACACATAGCAAAACCTTCCAAAAGCTATCTTTAACATGTCTCTTGCCCAAGCACCACCACCACCCCCCATGTCAGAAGCCACTCAACTCTCTGGTCAGTCAAGAAGTCAGAGCAGTGAAATATTTGTTATAATATCTTTTTCCCATATGAAGTTTCCATTACTCAGGACTTCACATTTCAAGTGTTACCCATATAAATCATGATCCATATAAATCATGATGCTTTTAACTATAGAATGCATTCACATGCATTTCAAATGATCTTAACAACTCATTTAAAAGAGGTGTAGTGAATATTATCATCCCATTTTTATAGATGCTCAAAGAGATGAGGCACCTTTTCCCAGGTCCCAGGAAGGAAGAACCTAATTTATGCACAAGTCTTTCTGTTAGACTCAAGCAAATTCAGAACAGAACATGGTCTTCTAAAGCCTTCCTTCTTGGTAATGTGATCTGTGGACCAACAGGACCAGCATCACCCAGGAATTTATCAGAAATGCAGAATCTCAAGTTCCTTCTGATCCAGTGGAATAAGAATTTGCATTCTCACCAGAACCCATCCCCTCGAGGTGATCTGTATTCATGTTGAAGTTCAAGAGGCATTCTAGGAAAATAACTGGAGCATAGGTTGAATCAAAGTGCTGAACTAGTGACTAATATATTATACAATACCATCTGACAAATAATTATTTTTTTGCAAGTAACCTGTGAGTGGATGAATAAGTGAATGATTATCTAAATACCACACTGAATTTTACAGTGTCTTCATGTTTTCTTGCAAAAGTTCTAATAAAGCATCAGGATGAACATTCATTTCAGTCACCTACGCACTCTTGTTAAATCATCCAAGATGGCTCCTGGTTGGAGAATTTGGAGATACAAAGTTTCATTTCCACATTGTGCTTTCCTTAAAACAACTGTGTGTAGGATCGACTACTTTTTCATAGTCACTAGCAAGGCTTGACAAGCTACAAGCTGAAGGAACTCTGGGATACAAGAATCATTTAGTTGGCAAATATGTTTTGCAGCTCTACTAATACAAGACACAGATTAGGCCAGAGAAGACTAATCTGGAGAACTTTAGCTCTTTCCTTTATGGAACTGTGTAGGAATCAAAGATGAAAAGGTATTGCCATTAAGAAACTGACATTCTAGGGGTGCTGGTGAGTCAAGATGGTGGAGAAGAAGCAGGCTGAGACTACTTCAGCTAGCAGGAGATCAGCCAGATAGCTTATCTAAAGATTGCAAACACCTACAAAACCATCGGCAGATCGAAGAGAAGAAGAACAGCAATTCTGGAAACAGAAAAACAACCACTTTCTGAAAGGTAGGACTGGCGGAGAAGTGAATCCAAAGTGACAGGAAGATAGACCCCGGGGGGAGGGGCCGGCTCTCGGCAAGCAGTGGAGCAATGGCGCACAAAATCGGGACTTTTAAAAGTCTGTTCCGCTGAGGGACATCGCTCCAGAGGCCAAACCAGGGCAAAGCCCATGCGGGGTCAGCGTGGCCTCAGGTCCCGCAGGGTCACAGAAGGATCGGGGGTGTCTGAGTGTCGCAGAGCTTGCGGGTATTGGAACGGGAAAACCAGCTACAGAGACAGAGCCAACAGTAAGCTGACAGCTCGGGGTTACCTTGAACCGGTCCAGGCTCAGTGAGCTCGGAGCGCAGCCGGAGGTCAGGCAGACGGGAGTTACTGGGCGCTGTTCTCTGAGGGCGCACTGAGGAGTGGGGCCCTGGGCTCTCGGCTCCTCCGGGCCGGAGACCAGGAGGCCACCATTTGTATTACCGTCCTCCGGAACTCTACGGAAAGCGCTCAGGGAACAAGAGCTCCTGAAAGCAAACCCTAGCGGATTACTCAGCCCGGCCCCTGGTAAGGGCGGTGCAATTCCGCCTGGGGCAAAGACACTTGAGAATCACTACATCAGGACCCTCCCCCAGAAGATCAACAAGAAATCCAGCCAAGACCAAGTTCACCTACCAAGGAGTGTGGTTTCAATACCAAGGAGAGCAGCAGAATTCCAGAGGAGGAGAAAGCAAAGCACGGAACTCATGGCTTTCTCCCTGTGATTTTTTTAGTCTTGCAGTTAATTTAATTTTTTTTTCCTTTTTTCTCTTCTTCTGCTAAAATTTTTTTAACTTTTACCCTTTTCTTTTTTAACATTTTTAACTAGTTTATCTAATATATATATTTTTTTCTTTTTTCTTTTTTCTTTATTCGTTTTCTTTTTTTTAAATTCTTTTCTTTTCTTTCTTTATTTCTTTTTGAACCTCTTTTTATCCCCTTTCTCCCCCCTCACGATTTGGGATCTCCTGATTTGGTTAAAGCATATTTTCCTGGGGTTATTGCTACCCTTTTAGTATTTTATTTGCTCCTTCATATACTTTTATCTGGACAAAATGGCAAGGCAGAAAAATTCACCACAAAAAAAAGAACAAGAGGCAGTACTGAAGGCTAGGGACCTAATCAATACAGACATTGGCAATATGTCAGATCTAGAGTTCAGAATGACAATTCTCAAGGTTCTAGCCAGGCTCGAAAAAGGCATGGAAGATATTAGAGAAACCCTCTCGAGAGATATAAAAGCCCTTTCTGGAGAAATAAAAGAACTAAAATCTAACTAAGTTGAAATCAAAAAAGCTATTAATGAGGTGCAATCAAAAATGGAGGCTCTCACTGCTAGGATAAATGAGGCAGAAGAAAGAATTAGCGATATAGAAGACCAAATGACAGAGAATAAAGAAGCTGAGCCAAAGAGGGACAAACAGCTACTGGACCACGAGGGGAGAATTCGAAAGATAAGCGACACCATAAGACGAAACAACATTAGAATAATTGGGATTCCAGAAGAAGAAGAAAGAGAGAGGGGAGCAGAAGGTATACTGGAGAGAATTATTGGGGAGAATTTCCCCAATATGGCAAAGGGAACAAGCATCAAAATTCAGGAGGTTCAGAGAATGCCCCTCAAAATCAATAAGAATAGGCCCATACCCTGTCACCTAATAGTAAAATTTACAAGTCTTAGTGACAAAGAGAAAATCCTGAAAGCAGCCCAGGAAAAGAAGTCTGTAACATACAATGGTAAAAATATTAGATTGGCACAGAGGTCTCCACAGAGACCTGGCAGGCCAGAAAGAGCTGGCATGATATTTTCAGAGCACTAAATGAGAAAAACATGCAGCCAAGAATACTATATCCAGCTAGGCTATCATTGAAAATAGAAGGAGAGATTAAAAGCTTCCAGGAAAAACAAAAACTGAAAGAATTTGCAAACACCAAACCAGCTCTACAGGAAATATTGAAAGGGGTCCTCTAAGCAAAGAGAGAGCCTACAAGTGGTAGATCAGTAAGGAACAGAGACAATATACAGTAACAGTCACCTTACAGGCAATACAATGGCACTAAATTCATATCTCTTAATTGTTACCCTGAATGTTAATGGGCTAAATGCCCCAATCAAAAGACACAGGGTATCAGAATGGGTATAAAAACAAAACCCATTTATATGTTACCTCCAAGAAACTCATTTTAAGCCCAAAGACACCTCCAGATTTAAAGTGAGGGGGTGGAAAAGAATTTACCATGCTAATGGACATCAGAAGAAAGCAGAAGTGGCAATCCTTATATCAGATCAATTAGATTTTAAGCCAAAGACTATAATAAAAGATGAGGAAGGACACTATATCATACTCAAAGAGTCGGTCCAACAAGAAGATCTAACAATTTTAAATATCTATGCCCCCAAGGTGGGAGCAGCCAACTATATCAACCAATTAATAACAAAATCAAAGAAACACATCAACAATAATACAATAATAGTAGGGGATTTTAACACTCCCCTCACTGAAATGGACA
The DNA here is from genome assembly GCF_011764305.1 of Mustela putorius furo. NCBI lineage: Eukaryota > Metazoa > Chordata > Mammalia > Carnivora > Mustelidae > Mustela > Mustela putorius. The sequence continues at coordinate 39,513,543 of NW_025421998.1, forward strand.
GATCATCCAAGCAAAGATCAACAAGGAAATAAAGGCCTTAAACGACACACTGGACCAGATAGACATCACAGATATATTCAGAACATTTCATCCCAAAGCAACAGAATACACATTCTTCTCTAGTGCACATGGAACATTCTCCAGAATAGATCACATCCTCGGTCCTAAATCAGGACTCAACTGGTATCAAAAGATTGGGATCATTCCCTGCATATTTTCAGACCACAATGCTCTGAAGCTAGAACTCAACAACAAGAGGAAGTTTGGAAAGAACCCAAATACATGGAGACTAAACAGCATCCTTCTAAAGAATGAATGGGTCAACCGGGAAATTAAAGAAGAATTGAAAAAAAATCATGGAAACAAACGATAATGAAAATACAACAGTTCAAAATCTGTGGGACACAACAAAGGCAGTCCTGAGAGGAAAATGTATAGCGGTACAAGCCTTTCTCAAGAAACAAGAAAGTTCTCAGGTACACAACCTAACCCTACACCTAAAGGAGCTGGAGAAAGAACAAGAAAGAAACCCTAAGCCCAGCAGGAGAAGAGAAATCATAAAGATCAGAGCATAAATCAATGAAATAGAAACCAAAAAAAAACAATGGAACAAATCAACGAAACTAGGAGCTCTTTCTTTGAAAGAATTAATAAAATTGATAAACCCCTGGCCAGACTTATCAAAAAGAAAAGAAAAAGCATCCAAATAAATAAAATCATGAATGAAAGAGGAGAGATCACAACTAACACCAAAGAAATACAAACTATTACGAGAACATACTATGAGCAATTCTACGCCAACAAATTTGACAATCTGGAAGAAATGGATGCATTCCTAGAAACATATAAACTACCACAACTGAACCAGAAAGAAATAGAAAGCCTGAACAGACCCATAACCAGTAAGGAGATTGAAACAGTCATGAAAAATCTCCAAACAAACAAAAGCCCAGGGCCAGATGGCTTCCCGGGGGAATTCTACCAAACATTTAAAGAAGAACTAATTCCTATTCTCCTGAAACTGTTCCAAAATATAGAAATAGAAGGAAAACTTCCAAACTCATTTTATGAGGCCAGCATCACCTTGATCCCAAAACCAGACAAGGATCCCATCAAAAAAGAGAGCTATAGACCAATATCTTTGATGAACACAGATGCGAAAATTCTCACCAAAATACTAGCCAATAGGATTCAACAGTACATTAAAAGGATTATTCACCACGACCAAATGGGATTTATTCCAGGGCTGCAAGGTTGGTTCAACATCTGCAAATCAGTCAATGTGATACAACACATCAATAAAAGAAAGAACAAGAACCATATGATACTCTCAATAGATGCTGAAAAAGCATTTGACAAAGTACAGCATCCCTTCCTGAACAAAACTCTTCAAAGTATAGGGATAGAGGGCACATACCTCAATATCAACAAAGCCATCTATGAAAAATCCACCGCAAATATCATTCTCAATGGAGAAAAACTGAAAGCTTTTCCGCTAAGGTCAGGAACACGGCAGGGATGTCCATTATCACCACTGCTATTCAACATAGTACTCGAAGTCCTAGCCTCAGCAATCAGACAACAAAAGGAAATTAAAGGCATCCAAATTGGCAAAGAAGAAGTCAAACTATCACTCTTCGCAGATGATATGATACTATATGTGGAAAACCCAAAAGACTCCACTCCAAAACTGCTAGAACTTGTACAGGAATTCAGTAAAGTGTCAGGATATAAAATCAATGCACAGAAATCAGTTGCATTTCTCTACACCAACAACAAGATAGAAGAAAGAGAAATTAAGGAGTCAATCCCATTTACAATCGCACCCAAAACCATAAGATACCTAGGAATAAACCTAACCAAAGAGGCACAGAATCTATACTCAGAAAACTATAAAGTACTCATGAAAGAAATTGAGGAAGACACAAAGAAATGGAAAAATGTTCCATGCTCCTGGATTGGAAGAATAAATATTGTGAAAATGTCTATGCTACCTAAAGCAATCTACACATTTAATGCAATTCCTATCAAAGTACCATCCATCTTTTTCAAAGAAATGGAACAAATAATGCTAAAATTTATATGGAACCAGAAAAGACCTCGAATAGCCAAAGGGATATTGAAAAAGAAAGCCAAAGTTGGTGGCATCACAATTCCGGACTTCAAGCTCTATTACAAAGCTGTCATCATCAAGACAGCATGGTACTGGCACAAAAACAGACACATAGATCAATGGAACAGAATAGAGAGCCCAGAAATAGACCCTCAACTCTATGGTCAACTAATCTTCGACAAAGCAGGAAAGAATGTCCAATGGAAAAAAGACAGCCTCTTCAATAAATGGTGCTGGGAAAATTGGACAGCCACATGCAGAAAAATGAAATTGGACCATTTCCTTACACCACACACAAAAATAGACTCAAAATGGATGAAGGACCTCAATGTGCGAAAGGAATCCATCAAAATCCTTGAGGAGAACACAGGCAGCAACCTCTTCGACCTCTGCCGCAGCAACATCTTCCTAGGAACAACGCCAAAGGCAAGGGAAGCAAGGGCAAAAATGAACTATTGGGATTTCATCAAGATCAAAAGCTTTTGCACAGCAAAGGAAACAGTTAACAAAATCAAAAGACAACTGAAAGAATGGGAGAAGATATTTGCAAACGACATATCAGATAAAGGACTAGTGTCCAGAATCTATAAAGAACTTAGCAAACTCAACACCCAAAGAACAAATAATCCAATCAAGAAATGGGCAGAGGACATGAACAGACATTTCTGCAAAGAAGACATCCAGATGGCCAACAGACACATGAAAAAGTGCTCCATATCACTCGGCATCAGGGAAATACAAATCAAAACCACAATGAGATATCACCTCACACCAGTCAGAATGGCTAAATTCTGACTGGTAAATCAACAAGTTAGGAAATGACAGATGCTGACAGATGCTTACAGTTGCTGGCAAGGATGCGGAGAAAGGGGAACCCTCCTACATTGTTGGTGGGAATGCAAGCTGGTGCAACTGCTCTGGAAAACAGCATGGAGGTTCCTCAAAATGTTGAAAATAGAACTGCCCTATGACCCAGCAGTTGCACTACTGGGTATTTACCCTAAAGATACAAACATAGTGATCCAAAGGGGCACGTGCACCCGAATGTTTATAGCAGCAATGTCCACAATAGCCAAACTATGGAAACAACCTAGATGTCCATCAACAGATGAATGGATCAAGAAGATGTGGTATATATACACAATGGAATACTATGCAGCCATCAAAAGAAATGAAATCTTGCCATTTGCAACAACATGGATGGAACTAGAGCGTATCATGCTTAGCGAAATAAGCTAAGCATATCAGGGAGATCATATGATGATCATATGATCTCCCTGATATGAGGAAGTGGTGATGCAACATGGGGGCTTAAGTGGGTAGGAGAAGAATCAATGAAACAAGATGGGATTGGGAGGGAGACAAACCATAAGTGACTCTTAATCTCACAAAACAAACTGAGGGTTGCTAGGGGAGGGGAGTTGGGGGGTGGGGTTATGGACATTGGGGAGGGTATGTGCTTTGGTGAGTGCTGTGAAGTGTGTAAACCTGGTGATTCACAGACCTGTACCCCTGGGGATAAAAATATATGTTTATAAAAAATAAAAAATTGAAAAAAAAAGAAACTGACATTCTAAAATTTGTGTAGCTATGATATAAGGTAAAATGTGATAAATCCCACCCAAAATGTAAAGATCCAGCACCTGGTCATGTAGAGACGGGGAAGTTCCCTGTGCTCTGTGGTCAGGAGTAGGGAAGCCAGACATGTTTCAACAGGAAATGGGCTCTTGAGCAGTAGCACTGCAAGCTGAGATGGAGTTTAAGTCAGGCCCCAGGGCTTGAAGATAAGCAGCTGGGTCTAATGGTCAAGAAGAAGGCTCAAGAAGACGAGTATGTGCGTGTGTTTGGGGGCGGGGAATATCAGAGAGTTTGTTGGTAACTAAGGCTCCCGTCTGGGCTTCAGATCCAAGGTCTGGAAGTGCAATTTGCGTTTGCAAAACCTCCCTCCACCACTGCATAGCGCTTCTGTAAGCCCTGCGTTGGTGAGGATTGGCTTGGGAACTGGAATCATCTGGGGAAAACCATGTGCTGGGTGGGGGACATGCTGGAGAAAGCAAAAGCAAGAAGGGGAAGGAGAGTTGAGCAGGGAGGAGTTAGGTATATTACTACCTAGTCAATGTGTACTTTCTAGAATGTAAATTCTGTAAATCCTTGCCCTGCAAAAGTCTCTGAAAAGCTGACCGTTGCTAAAGTCCTAGTAGAGCTTCATACACAGAGGGTACTCAAAAACATTATCAGGTGATAACATCTAGCATTGTCAAGCAGTTGTCTGTCCTTGGCACCTTTTCTGTTCAGAGAATTAAAATATGTGTGCAGCCACCCTAGAGGGACTTTCCTTTTGTGATATAGACCATCATTTAAGCTTAGCTGCAGGGTTCTTGGACTAGATAGTCTTCACTGTCCTGGAAGCTGGGACACATATGTAGGAAAATCTCTACTAATTTCTGTGTTTCCCATGTACTTTATTTTTTTATTTGTTCCTGAGGGTATAGGGTTTGTGCTTCTTGTTTTGTTTTTAATACAAACAGAACTTGTGACTTCCTTTTTTTTTTTTTTAAAGATTTTATTTATTTAGGGGCGCCTGGCTGGCTCAGTGGGTTAAGTCTCTGCCTTCGGCTCAGGTCATGACTTCAGGGTTCTGGGGTCGAGTCCCGCATCGGGCTCTCTGCTCAGCAGGGAGCCTGCTTCCTCCTCTCTCTCTCTCTCTCTCTCTCTCTCTGCTTGCCTCTCTGTCTACTTGTGATATCTCTGTCAAATAAATAAAATCTTAAAAAAAAAATGATTTTATTTATTTATTTATTTATGAGAGAGAAAGAATGAGAGAGAGAAAGCAAGCATAGAGAGAGGCTGAGAGGGAGAGAGAAAATCTCCAGCAGATTCCATGCTGAGCACAGAGCCCAACACAGATCTCAGTCTCACGCCCCTGAGATCATGTCCTGAGCCGAAATCAAGAGTCAGACATTTAACCAACTGTCACACAGACGTCCTGAGACTATGAGACTTCTTTTGTATCTTTCTCACGCACAGTAGAAAAATAATGGATTCTGGGTACTATGTGTTTGTATGTATTTTTTTGAGTTTTTCTGCTAGGCTCACCTGTCACTATTTCTATCCAAATGACTATTTCATAACACTCGGGAAGGACCAGAAAGACATACCTAATAGTGTCCCTGCCTTTACTTATCCCTCCACCCAATTCCATGCTGGGCAGCCTCTTTTACAATGGAAAACCATATGTAGTTTACTGAAGAAATCAGCACTAATGGGAGAATCTTTGGTTTTTCTGAGGTTTGAGTTCTTGAAAGAGAAAATCAAAAAGTTAACACTAGAGATCAGTTGACTAGGATTTCTGGAGGCCACAGGAACAAATTTAATTATGTGCCCCTGTCCCTCCTGAGACCTGTGCGCTATTTGGCACGTTTATTTTCCCCAGCCACTTCATCTGAACACTCATATTTTGGTGATACCAGGGTCCACAGAGATGAGCAGTGGGATTCACCTAAATTATGTCTGACCCTCCACTTACTTGTATTGGAAGTTATTGGAGTGCCTGGGTGGTGCAGTCAGTGAAGCATCTCACTCCTTGGTTTTCGCTCAGATTGTGAGCCCGTGGTGTCCCGGGCTCCATGTTCAGCACAGTCAGCTTGAATTTCTCCCTCCCTCTCTAAAATAAATAAGTAAATCTTTTTTTTTTTTTTTTTTAATTGGAAGTTACTGTGTTCACCTGAAAGAAACATAAAAAATAGCATGAACGGGACGCCTGGGTGGCTCAGTTGGTTAAGCAGCTGCCTTCGGCTCAGGTCATGATCCCAGCGTCCTGGGATCGAGTCCCACATCAGGCTCCTTGCTCCGCAGGGAGCCTGCTTCTCCCTCTGACTCTGCCTTCCACTCTGTCTGCCTGTGCTCGCTCTCGCTCGCTCTCTCTCTAACAAATTAAAAAAAAAAAAAAATAGCATGAACAACTCTAAAATAGGCATCCTAAGCTATGGCATTCATCCATCTCTCATTCAAATCAGAGACATTCTTATGGCCCATATCCAGACAAAAAACAATTCTCAATATTTAAACTGTATGTTTAAAATCCAACTCAAATGGCATGACACATACTGCTATAAAAGCAACATACTCTGAGGAGAATCCTTAAAATCTCTCAACACTCAGTATAATCCTAATAACATCCGTTCTGTGATCACTGTTTCTTCACAAAGTCAATATTTGAGCCATTTTACCCTAAATTGACTGTTTCAGCGAGAGATGGAAAATAATCACTATCACTCATATTAGTTTCTATTTGCATATCATATTATTATCTACAAATTGTTATCTGTGGGGTGGGAGGAAGTAGAGACGATATGTGCCCACATAGCTTCCTCTTCTGTTTTAGTTCAAGAAGAGAACAACTAGACATTTCTTAGTTCAAGAAGAGAACAACTAGACATTTCTGTGCTTATTTGGTTAACACTTTCTCTATAGTTGACTTAGAACATTCCTAATAATATTTACAGTTTTCTATAGGAAACTACATGTAATCTTTATGTGTTTTATGAAAATATCCATGGGTTTCATAATTATCCTCCAACCTAATAAATTCTCTGAAATTGAGTTATTAATTGCACAGTTACTCAGCTTTGTATTAACTCCTGTCTCAATAATAAAGCTAAAATGTAGCAATTTCACCTTTAAAATTAATAATGCCACAAAAAAATTAATGTGTATATCATGTAAAAAATAAGAGCAATTAATGGCAAGTAAACGAACTGTCATTTGTTCCTATAATTCTCTTAAATATGCTCCATAAAGACATTTGGTACATTAGGACAATTGAGATTTAGGTGTTTTGCTTTCAGAGAAAGGGGAATCGTCCTGACCCTAATATGAAGATGCTTTAGATTTTCTCACATATGTGAAGTTTCTCTGACTCCTGGTTTATTTCTTGGCTGTCCTGTTGTACAAAAATACAGTCTAAAATAAGTAAGGAAATAAAATTGTGCTCATCCATAGTACTCATAGAAATTTGTCCCCACAACTCCACCAACAATAACATACCTTCAGTTCAAGTTACACCCATGTAGATGGAGAGATGAACAGATCAGAACTGTATATAAACTGATACTTAAGCCTCACCACACAGATAATTAATCTCAAGTAGTACAAGAACTTTCATGTTTCTTTCCTTGATTTTGCCTCAGGTATTAACCACCCAAAAAGTAACAGGGCTGTCTTTAAACATCTCTGGCAAACAGCTGGATAGCATTTCACATGACATAACAAGAACTTCACTAACGTGACTTATAAAAAATTAAAAGCTAGTTTGGATCACTATTGTCTTTGGGTGCTTGGGGCCATTTGGAGTGGAAAGAATTCTGCAGTTAATTAGAAGTGCACACAGTGAGGAAGCAGAGTCTGACATGATTTCCCTTCAATGGTTCTGCTCCTTCTAGAGAGAATCTATGTTACAGTTCATGAAAAGGTTGGTGCCCTTGGTTTCAGTTGGACTGTTTTAGCCTCGATATCTAAGAGCATTCTAATTGTAGCCTGAAATCAGACACAACTCAGTAGAAAGAGGATTTTTCTCAGCCTAGCTTTAAAATAACACAAGTAGAGAGGGAAACAAAAGGAAAAATAAACTATTGGGACTACATCAAAATAAAAAGCTAACAGCAAATGAAATAATCAACAAAACTAAAAGGCAACCTATGGCATGAGAGAAGAGATTTGTAAATGATATATCCAATAAAGGGCTAGTATGAAAAATTTATATGGAACTTATATAACTCAATACTCAAGAAACATTAAATCCAATTAAAAAAATGGGCAGAAGACATGAGCAGACATTTCTCCAAAGAAGAATTACAGATGGCCAAACAGACACATGAAAAGATGCCCACGATCATTATCATCAGGGAAATGCAGATCAAAACTACAATGAGATATCACCTGACACATATTAAAATAACTAACACCAACAACACAAGAAACAACAGGTGTAGGTGAGGATGTAGAGAGAAAGGAACCCTCATGCACTGTTGGTGGGAATGCAAACTGGTAAAACCACTAGGGAAGACAGTGTGGACATTTCTCAAAAAATTAAAAATAGAACTACCTTTCAATCCAGCAATAGCACCACTGGGTATTTATCCAAAAAATACAAAAACTCTAATTCAAACGGATACATACACTCCTATGTTTATACAACATTATTTACAATAGCCAAATATGGAAGCAACCCAAGTATCCACTGATTGATGAATGGATAAAGAAGATTAGTATATATGTGGAATATTATTCAACCATAAAAAAGAATGAAATCTTGCCATTTGCAATGACATGGATGAATCTAGGGAGCATATAAGTCAGACAGAGAAAGACAAATGCCATATGATTTCACTCATATGGGGAATTTAAGAAACAAAACAAAAAAGCAAAGTGGAAAAATGAGAGAGAGAACCAAAGCAAGAACTAAATTCTTAATTATAGAGAACAATCCGATGGTTACCAGAGTGGAAGTAGGTGGGGGAGATGGGTTAAATTGGTGATAGGAATTAAGTAATACACTTGTGATGAGTACAGGGAACTGTTAAATTACTGTGTTGTACCCCTGAAACTAATATAATGCTGTATGTTAGCTGAAATTGAAACAAAAATTTAAAGTAAAGAATGCCTGGCATGGTCAATTGGAAGAGCATGTGACTCCTGATATTGGAGCTATGAGTTTGAGCCCCACACTGGGTGTAGATTACTTGAATAAATAAACCTTTAAAAAAACTTAAAAATAAATAAAAGTTGAAAAAATAAATAAGTAAAATAACACAAATATGCATGTCATAATCCTAATTTCAGTCTTGAATATGCAAGACTAATTAATAGAGGAGACTATGGAAATGTTAGTAATAACTGCTTGATATTTCTTAATGGTCCAGGAATAAAGTATCATGTAATAAAAGAGTTCTCATATTATTTTCCCTTTGTGAGTACCCTTAGCTGACAGATGATTTGCAGGGACTTTGCTCGGTAAAAAGATAGTAATTAGCTTAATCAATCACATTAGTGCCTTCCTAAATTTTAAGTAAAACATATGGGGATAAAGTTGGCCAGTCAGCAGTGAGAAAAGCAAGGCATAGATGTGCAGAGAGAATTAGATGCCACAAGAAGGAAATTGGAGGCAGCAGGAGAGTCCTTAAAACTGCCTTAGAAGCTCATTTTTAATGAGGTCTTAGTATGTGCCAGGCTTTAAACACTATACCTGCCTCATTTTATTTAATTCCCACAGCCATGTGAGATAGTCTGTCAGTGTCCCTATGGCTCATATGAAGATACTGAGGTTTAGAGGTGTGAAGTGGTCATAACACTATCAAAGTCTACCATGAATATTGCAAAACCTGTGCTGTGCCAGCCCAAAACAGCCAGAAAGAGCCTCTGGTTATAGCTCTTAGCATCATTTTGTCCTGGTCCTGAAGAAGTGAGGTTTTCTAGAACAAGCAAGCCTTCTCTGAGTTAGTATTGATTCGACCAATTATGGAATTGAGAATCCTGGTACACGAAAGGGAACAATTGTTAATGAAACTCGTGTTTGGCTTTTAGGACATCAGGCTGGAAAAGTGAATACAAACACTCTGTGACAGTACTCCAGTATCCTGAAAAGGACTGATTATTTATTTCCTCCCTCCTTCAAGGTAACCATTGTCCAATGAACAAGATTACTAATAGTCATTAGAAGTAGCTTACACGGGACGCCTGGGTGGCTCAGTTGGTTAAGCAGCTGCCTTCGGCTCAGGTCATGATCCCAGCGTCCTGGGATCGAGTCCCACGTCGGGCTCCTTGCTTGGCAGGGAGCCTGCTTCTCCCTCTGCCTGCTATTCTGCTATTCTGTCTGCCTGTGCTCTCTCCCCACGCCCCCCCCCCCGATAAATAAATAAAATCTTAAAAAAAAAAAAAAGAAGTAGCTTACACATATTGAGACAGTAGATAGTAAGGCAAAAGTGAAAGTCTGTGTGCCCTTTTACTTACTAGTCCTCAGGAAAGATGCTGGGAATCCCGGAAAACACAACTCCTTCAAGAAGAAAAAGGGGGCAGGAGATAGTATATTTCTCATTGTTCCTGACCTCCCTTTTATGATCACTTAATTCTTTGTGTCACAACAGCGGGTAAACTTGAGTTTGATGGTGAACTTTCCCAGAAGTTTCTGGTGCTATATTACACTTCCTAATCATCTACTAAAAGTCATGTATTGTTAAATACATAAGAACCTCTTTCTCAATCTCAAACATCTGTGTGTGTGTTCTCCTTTCCACTTGGTGTATATACATCAGAGAATTTCACAAAACACCCAGTTTATAGTTCAATTTCCCACTCAAGTCGTCAGTGATCCCACCTGCGTGACGGGAGGGGTCTTTCTGCTTCTTTATCAATATGACAAGAGGAGAATTTGCTTGTATTGGTATCTTTACTTTGAAGTGAAGTGAAACCCCACCGCTTTTATTTTGTTGGTAAAAATCCTTAAGAACCCTCCTATCTTCGACCCCATATGGAGTCCTATAATCTAGTCTCACTTGGGGCACCAGAACCTTTTAGGCCATCTCTGCTGAAATTGGTACTGGAAAGGAAAATAATATCTCTCTGAAAAGTCAGAGAGACTAACAGGAAATTGTGTGAGGAGAATATTAGAAAGAAAAAAAGCTGAGAGGGATTTTCGTGTTTCGTTTTTACTCGAACTTTTCAAGTTAACTCTTTGTTGTTTTTAATACTCTTGTTTGCTTCGTTTTGAATCACACATTTTTGTGAACCAGGTTTAGGACTAAAGCCATGTAAAGCATTGAGAAAATAGCTGTTTTTCAAAAGAGTTTCTTGGAGCTCTTATTTCATGTATACAGCACGCCATCCAAGGGGGTTTTGCATCAATATCTGGGAAAAATAAAAATGATATTGTTAGACTACATAGAAAACAGCAACGAGACTCATAGCAGTTATTAACTAAATTCCATACATACATTTCTTTAAAAAAAAAAAGATTTTATTTATTTATTTGACAGCTCACAAGTAGGCAGAGAGGCAGGCAGAGAGAGAGGAGGAAGCAGGCTCCCTGCTAAGCAAAGAGCCCGTTGTGGGGCTCAATCCCAGGATCCTGGGATCATAACCTGAGCCCAAGGCAGAGGCTTTAACCCACTGAGCCACCCAGGCACTCCCATACATACATTTCTTAATTTATATAATAGTTAAAATAAAGATAAATGATCAGAAACCAGGAGGAAATAGAATAAAAATTACTTTTCCAGGAAGAGCACTACAGTTAATTTCCAGTTTGACTTTTGAGCTTCTGAGACTCAGCAAAATCAAGGAAAATAAAACAGGTCGTATCATTCTTCTTATCAAATTACCAAAAGAAACAAGTGTTTTTCTGATAATAATAATTATTTTTACTTATAAATATTCTTATTTATAAATAAAATGAAAAATAACTAATTGTTACTATAAGGGCCATTTGAAAGTCTCTTACTTAACTTTCAATAACTTTGTTTGAAATTTTACTGCAGGAATAGAGCTTAGAGAAATAGAGGAAGGAAGAGTTAACATAACATATGTATGTTTTGTAAGTGGAGTTTTAATAGGTACTGGAGAACATGCATTCAGAATTTTAACTTCCCAGCAAGGACCTGATGTGGCAAAACACATTTTGCTCTGAAAATCAATGGGCTCATAGTTGTGCCCAAATATAATCATCCCCACCCATAGACGTGGCCTTCTATGAGTAGGGTCTTAGTAGATATCTATGAGTAGGGTCAAACATCTCTCTGTCTCTGTCTGCATTCAATGCAGATTGCAGAAAACCACTCTAGGTATTTCCAGCAAAAAAGGATTTCATACAGGAAATCAGGTGATTAAACAATAATTAGAAGGATTAAAAAACCTAAGTCACAAGTCTTTTGGTTTTGAGGTCAGCTGTGAACCAGATTTTAGCAAATTACTGCTACTACTAATATATCAGCTGACACAAACTTGGCTCCCTCCCAGTAATGACTAGACCAGGAAATGTAGAGTCCAGAGCTTGGTTGTCAACTGCCACTGCTGCAAGAAGATAACCTTCAATTTACTTTTACTTTTTAAATTTCTTTGACTTGCATGTCATAATACATCCAGAATCCTAGCTGCAAAGGAATCTGAGAAATGCAGACTTTTTTAAAAAGATTATTTATTTATTTGACAGACAGAGATCACAAGTAGGCAGAGTGGCAGGCAGAGAGAGAGGTGGAAGCAGGCAGAGAGCCTGATGCGGGCCTCGATCCTAGGACCCTGAGATCATGACCTGAGTGGAAGGCAGAGGCTTAACCCATTGAGCCACCCAGGCGCCCTGAGAAATGCAGATTTTATCACTCGAGCCCTTCAGTATAGGGGAGGAGGACATGGCGCAAGATATAAATGGATTTTTGGCAAAAGTACACTCCCACAAAGAACTTTTTTTTTTTTTCAGCATAACAGTATTCATTATTTTTGCACCACACCCAGTGCTCCATGCAATCCGTGCCCTCTCTAATACCTACCACCTGGTTCCCCCAACATCCCCCCCACCCTGCCCCACTTCAAAACCCTCAGATTGTTTTTCAGAGTCCATAGTCTCTCTTGGTTCACCTCCCCTACCAATTTCCCCCCTTCTCCTCTCTAACTTCCTTGTCCCCCATGCTATTTGTTATGCTCCACAAATAAGTGAAACCATATGATAATTGACTCTCTGCTTGATTTATTTCTTTCAAAGAGATTATGCCACAAAGAACTTTTATTCTGCTGTTTACATGTCTTTGACTGAGACCTTCAAGTTCTGTGCCACAGAACATGGAACATATTATTTTGCTCATAAAATGTTAAGTGCTTTCTATATACCAGGCTTCTTCAGTTCCTGAATCAATCCTTACAGTTGAAAACACTTGTGCTACTCCAGGTTCACTCATCTTCTTTCTCAACTGGGAATGAGTAAGTTGAACCAAGTGGGTAAGAATGCATCAGGGTAGGTCAGAATGAATCAGGGTTGACCCTTGGGAATTAATGTGGTTCCTGAACTTTTTATCTCTTTGGCCCAGGATGCAGGGTCCCTGAGCAGACCCTATTCCAGCCTGTCTTGTCAATTCTGTTTCGCTGCATGAGAGTTATTATGAGCTTTGGGGATAAATCCTAATACAGAGGATCAATTACTTGAACAGATGGCATTTATGTATTTGTTTAATGATTAATATTTGCTAAAAAGAGCAATTTATTTTTAACAGAGCTGATAAAAAATGGCTGTTTTCTAGAGAAAGGGCTAGCAGGTTCAATGCCACCTTAAACCCATTCCTGCAATGGTATAGGTGTGTGTCTTTTGTTTGTTATGGTGGATGTGAATCATTTCTTCTTATCTGAGTCAAGTTATTTAGATTTGCTTAAAGCTATAACCTGTAGATCTACCCTTCTTTTCCACCATTTACAGTTGATACTTGACTGGTCAGAAAAATCATTCTTGCCTTTTCTGGTTCTGACAGATTTGTTAATAAATTAGATAGCTTAGACCCTAATAATGTCCCTGTCTGTAATAGGGTAAAATGTGAATCTATTGTATATAATCTTAAATCTCAAATATAAATATTCATATCAGAGATATAGCTGACAACACAAGGACAATCTCAGTGTTGGCAGAAGGTAACAAGGAAAGATAAATGGCTAATAAGCAGGTAGACCTGTTAAAAGAAATAACCCATTTGGTGATTAATAATAGTAGTAACACCACAGATGTGGTAAGACTCAACTTCCTTACTTGATTATTTTCAGTCAAATGCTGTGGGGTTTTTTGGTTATTATCATGGTTTTTCCTCATGTGAAATCAGATTCTTCCACTAACTTTGCTTGGCAAAAATCAGATTTACCTTCCAAATATTATTATCAGATATACTGTCTGGAAACATTTGTCTTTTTTTAAAAACAAAGAATTATCATGTTTTATTAACTTCCTTTATTTCACAATTCAATATATTTATGTTTTAGAAGGACTTTCTTATCAAATAAAACAATTGCTAATATGGAAAAGTTATTTCCCACACTATTCAGTCTTTAGTTTAAGGAAGTAGCAAATACCTATCTCAAAATAGTCTCCAAAGTGGGTTGTATTTGCCCCATGGAGTGTACAAAATCATACTTTAAGATGTAGGGTTGAGGGAAATCCCTGGAAGTTTGTTTTCAATTTATTTTTATGTTATGCCATACTTTTCTCATTTTTTGGTATCCATTTTGTAATGTTTTTATAAATCTGGCAGTATATGTATGTAACTTATAAATAAATATGCATATAATTGAAGTTCATGTTCAAACAATTTAACAATGGAGGTGCAAAATCAAGAATTTTGAGAACTACCATTCTACATAAATGTTTGCTTATAAAACCTGCAGTAGTCCATCATATTCTCAAACTTAAATTAATCAAGAGCTCAGCCAACATCTTATTGCAAATTTTTAATTCTTTAATGGATATATGAAGATGAATCTTAGAGTCAGAGAATTACAGAACTTTACTTCTGGAAGGAGAATACCGATAATCTCATCTAACTCCCTCATTTTTCTGATGAGTAAAATGAAACCCAGAGGTTAAGTGACAGTATGTCACTCTACTTACCCAGTGAAGAGGAAGAGGTAGTGTTCTTTCTGTAGCTGTCAGTTCCCTGCCCACACTCACTTGTGTCATAAACACAGCTCATCTGGTGCCTGTCATCAGCCACGCATGTGATATTGACTTCTAATCGAATGCTGCTGTGTGTGGCTGTTTCAGTGTCAATGGCAGTTGTATGAACACTGTGATACTATTAGTACAGGGAAGGCCAAGGAATGCATTTTGGCTAAGAACACACAGTTTCACTTATTAACATTCGTGTTCACTGTTCTTTCCAACTGAAATCTTTGGACCTAGTCTTTCTGGCCCTGGATCTTTAGTTTATACAAATCCGTATAACTTTTGCTTACTCTTGGAAATGTGCTGATTTGTTGGATTAAAGTAAATAGGTTAAATTATAACAATAACTACGTGTGGTCAACTTTATATTATAAGACTATTATGATCTCTCTGGCTTCCAACCTTTATATTCTTTATTTTGCTTAGCGGTTAAGGAATACTAATTTTATAGAACTGGGGGCTTTCTATCTCAAGGCTAGTTATGTATTACTATCCCTGTTGACGCACATGATACCCCACTCTCCATGACCATGTGTGCTGGTTTCACATTCATACCAGGATAGCATTTTAAGGCTTTTGTCTTCTCGGTACTTTTATAAAAGCCATTTCCTCCAGGGCATCAAGATAAACTAGACTGGCCCTCTCCTAATACTACTCTTCCTAGCTGACCAGCACTTTCCCCATCGTTAGATACAGTGGTTGGTCTTCTTCCCACTCAAGCTTTCTGCAATCCTTAACATTCGATCATTTACTTTTTGACACTGTCTTTTCCTTCACATTCTCTTACAAAGCCCTCACCTGTTTCTTCTCTTTCCTTTTTCATAAAGTTAGCTTAATCTCCTTCAA
The DNA here is from genome assembly GCF_011764305.1 of Mustela putorius furo. Classification (NCBI taxonomy): domain Eukaryota; kingdom Metazoa; phylum Chordata; class Mammalia; order Carnivora; family Mustelidae; genus Mustela; species Mustela putorius. The sequence continues at coordinate 39,529,184 of NW_025421998.1, forward strand.
GGACTCCTGTCCTTCTGCCAACCCATTGTGTGAACATACCTCAAGGTTTCATTCTAAGCCACCTTCTTTTCTCTTTTATTTGAAATCTCTTCTAGGGGTGCTGGGTGGCTCAGTGGGTTAAAGCCTCTGCCTTCAGCTCAGGTCATGATCCCAGGGTCCTGGGATCGAGCCCCGCATTGGGCTCTCTGCTCAGCAGGGGGCCTGCTTCTCCCTCTCTCTGTCTGCCTCTCTGTCAAATAAATAAATAAAATCTTAAAAAAGAAAAGAAAAGAAAAGAAATCTCTTCCACTCATAGAATTTCAGCAGTGACCGGTCTCTATCCCCAGAACTTGCTCTTTCATGTTTCCACTGTAAAGCCACAAATTCCTGCTATACATACTTGATGAGAAGACCCACTGATGTATCAAGGTCAGTACCTTTGACCCCAAACCAAGTCCTTCTTCCTTCTTCTCTCATATGGGTAGCAGCATTTCCTCAGTCCCTGAAGCTCAAAATCATTTTTGCAGATTCTTCTCCTCACTACCCACATCTTTTTTTGTTGATTTTTTTTAAACTTAATTTAATTTGATTTTTTCAGTGTTCCAAAATTCATTGTTTATGCACCACACCCAGTGCTTCATCCACCCACATCTGCTTAGTACAATAATATCCTGTTAAGTTTTCATTTGAAATGTTCCTTAATGCCAACCTTTCCTTTCCATTCTAGAAGCTGACATCCCTTCTCAGATATGCACTATTCCATTGTGGTCAGCAAGGTAGAATGAAATACCTAAGAGCTATTTGCTATGAGACATTAGAAGAAAAGCCAAACCTGACCCAGGAGAAGTCTTGGATCAGCTTCTAAAGGTCAGACATGGGGTGCTAAAACATGGTCCATCCAGTGAAAGAAGCTTGAATGGACCATGTCAGGTCACATTAGTTACACTTCACTCCAAACAGCCTGGAATATCAGAGTTCCAGAGTGAATTCATGAGGAAATTCAGTCCAAAGCCACAGATTTATAAGAAGCAAGGCACAGTAGCTAGGACCACAACATGACTGGGTGAATCAGTGGGTACAACATTTGTCAGGAAAGAGAGTTTACAAAGGTGGGAAGCTCTGTCCCAAGTTCAAAAGATAGTCCTTTGAAAGGCATACAGATGTGCCTTTTTTTTTTTTTTAATCTCCAATTGTATCTCAGAATGACCTCTTAACTCTTTTCCCTGACTTTGTTCTCCCCCCAAGAAATAGGGTTGTCTATAAATCCTCTTTCATTCAGTCTTGATTCCTGAGCCCATAAACCTCCCCACCTGCTAAACTAGGTCTTAAAAAAATATCTTTTCCAAAATGCTGTTGATTTCATCCTTCTGAAATTTATTATATCACCTTAAAAGTTACTTTCAGCACCTGCTGCAGAAAGTAATCATGAAATAGTCAATGACAAATGTGATTATTAGCATGTTTTCTAATGTGTAACCAGATAATTTGATTATTCTAGGTTTTTTAGCTTAAGTTGCTTCAAGCAGGTTTTGATAAAATCAAAATTTAAAGATAGTAATTTTTAAAAAGACCAGTAAATGTCAAGGAGCTATAAAGAATCAGCCAATAAATTTGAACTTGAGACAAGTTCAAATATGTGGCATCCTCTTGAAAAAAGGTGTAACAAAATTACGAAAGCAAGAGTTACCTCACCTACAAGAAACCTATGGGAAAATTTTTATAATGTGAAATGTTTCTAATGAGTTTGCCTTTAAAAACCTCTCTAGGACAAAACAGGTGTTGTATTTTATTCCCAAGAATTACTATGACTGAATATATACATAGAATTATTTTACTAAAGAGTAATCTTTGAGGTCAGTGAATATGTCCTTCATATCTTTGGATCAGTGCAATAAATTCAGTTTCATGGCCTGTGGACCATATTCAAGAATGGCTATAGCCCTGTTATTATCAATAAATTATTTACTCTCTCAAGACATCAGTTTCTTCATCAGGAAATTTGGGATGATAATCCCTATCCTATAAAGTTGTTGAAAGGACTGAATAAGATTTTGTATGTGATATAGCTGGAATAGCATCTGACCCATGGTACATGTGTGTTGAGTTTATTCTTGACGTTAATCTCTGTGCATTCTGGTGAGGGTACAACTGTAAAATGGACAGCCAGCCATGTGACCTCTGCTCTCAGAGAACATGGTTTTGGGATTTCATGCTCTAATGGGCAAAGGACAAAGTGTTGCAGGAAGACCTGGGAGCTCTGAGCAGGCCTTAGAAGGAGAAGAAATGATAGACTAAATGAGGAATGTGACGTGAGTGTGTGTGTTTAACCTAGTTTAGTTGTCTATGTGAAATTGAGGTTGTTCACCAGTAAGTTTTGTTGTTGTGGTTTTGGGTTTTGTTGTTTTGTTTTGGGTTTTGAGAGAGAGAGAGAGAACATGAGCAGGGAAGGGTAGAAAGAGAGAGAGAATCTTAAGCAGGCCCCACACCTAGCGTAGAGCCTGATGGGGGGTTGATCTCAAGATCCTGAGATCATGACCTGAGCCAAAATCAAGAGTCGGTCCCTTAACTGTCTGAACCATCCAGGCATCCCATCATGAAGTTTTAATTCTGTGGATGGTAAATATTTTATAGCAGTTTAAACATTCAAATGTGACATAACTAGATAACTCTTTCCCAAAATATTTTTTTAATCTAGCTCTTCCTACACCATTCAGAGCTCCTCCTACTCAAAACAAGTTAACCTGATAAACCTAGAATAAGCAAACAGCAGGTCCTAATTACATTAAAGAACACTTGTTGGTCCCACAAGCGAATTAACAGTTATAATTAATATTCACTGAAATATACGTACCACCAACCTCTTTATCTCTATGAGGAAAAACATGCTGCTCTCCCACACCACCCCAGCCCATCAAAGCTATAAAAACATTCAAAGTAATAATAGCTGTTGCTGGTTTTAGCTTAGAAACTTAGTCCTGTTGATAGAAATTTTTATTATTTTGTCATTTTGTGATATATTACCCAATAAAATTTCTTTGTGGTCTGGATTTAGCACAAAGAACCCTAAAATGTCTGAATGAAGGGCAAGTCAGGTTAACTACTCCAGTTGCTGGGGTCTGCTGCTGGCCATAGCCCCTAGTTCTCAGCCCTACAGCTGACTGGAGCACATCCAGGAAGATACAAAAGAAGGAGCCCCAGCCACCAGCCTTTCCTTGGGGTTTGTGAGAACCCATTCTCACACCCAGGGAGACTTTCCTGGCAGATCTTTGTTATTTTGCCCCTCTCCGCAACCTTGAGGCCTCACAGAAATAGAATGTTATTTTTTTCTCCTACGCACTTTCAGCTTCTCTTAAACTAATACAAGCTCTTCTTTTTAAAGATGTGCAGGTAGAGACCCTGAGAAGTTAGGAAACTGCCTCCAGCCTACACAACTGTTTTTAGTAGAGCACCCAGGATTAAAACCTAGGGCTCCTGAGCCCATCTCCTGTGGCCCTGTTAGGTCCCACTGCTTTCTCCTCCATTGTGCGTCTTCAGCCTTGGTCAGCCCTGGAAGCCTTGGGTAGCACATACATGTGGGAAATCCTTCCTAGTAGGTCTTGGGTGATTGGTGTGTCCTAAAGAAAAATCTGTTGAGAAGTTGGGAAAACTGGAAAAATTATTTTAATTCTTCTGCAAGAATTAAAATGTGGCCATTGCTGTGGAGTTGTTACTGATTTGAAAACTTCACTGACATAAGGTTGAAAGCAGAAGCAGAAAATGTGAACACACAGAGTTGAAGGTTAAAGTCAACCAGCATTTCTATGAAACAGGGCAGAAAAACAGAGGGAAGAAGAGATCAAGATCTAATCGTTCAGTCTGGCTTATAGCTGTTGCCACATTAAAAGTGAACATTCATGATGTTGGCTGATGCTAACAGTGAGTCATTCTTGCAAATAAAATAAACATTAGTACATTTATACACATAGAATACTTTAAACAAATATGTGAGTGGTATCCCAAGAAATAACAAGTTTGGGAAGCAATATCAATTTTTAAATTGGCAATTTTGAGGCATGATTGAGACATCCGAATGTTACTTCATTTGAATATTACCCAATATTGTTGGCAGGTATTTTACAACATTTGAATATTTGCTATAGGCAAAAAAAGGTTTTTTTTTTTTAAAGATTTTTTATTTATTTGACAGACAGAGATCACAAGTAGGCAGAGAAGCAGGTGGAGAGAGAGGAGGAAGCAGGCTCCCTGCTGAGTAGAGAGCCCAATGCGAGGCTTGATCCCAGGACCCTGAAATCATGACCTGAGCCGAAGGCAGAGGCTTTAACCCACTGAGCCACCTAGGTGCCCCCCACCAAAAAGTTCTTAATAAATACTACCAAACTTAATATTTCTTACTCTTTAAATTTTTTAGATGTCTGTAATAATGAGTGAGGAATATAAAGAAGTACTTTAAGGACAAAGGCAACTTATGGTTTCAGGAATTCCCGAGGATTTCTGACAATTTTGATCTCTTATTCCTGAGTCCCCCAAATTATCATCAGATGGGAATTTAGAAACATAAGGCTTGGGTTGTAGATAAGACACAGTCCCAACCAGCGTGGATTACTGTTCTATTTTAGGAATCTCACAAAGAGGAAAAAGTAAAAGACTTTTTTGTACTACACTAACTATAACCTTTCTTTTCTGAAATTTTGTATATAATATTTGGAAGAACAAAAAGCTTAGTCCACTAAAGATAAAATCCTCTGCAGAAAGATAGCTGGCTAAGTTTCATTTCTTCTCAGCCATCCCATGATTGTTCTCTCACTGTTCATTGCTATAGCTACCTCTTTTGACAATTTTTCTGGAGATTTTATTTTCAAGGTGCCATGGATAGAATATCAGCTCTTCCACCAGTTAAAGAAACAACTTTTTCTTGGTAATTTCTTTCAGGACTTCAGATGGTGCTCGGACAGAGGGAGACTTCCCCAAGCTGTATTGCTAACACACATAATGTGAGCAATGGGAAAATGTAACTTCTTTAAAGGTCAGAACAAACAATATATATTTAATAGTTCTATCCCTATTAAAATAACACTCAGTATTTGAATAATTCCATTGGACTGAAAAGCCATCCAAGTCTAGAAAACAAAGAACTAGAACAGAGGAGAATATTTATTACTTTAAGCAAATTCATATTAAGAACAAAAAAAAAGGGGGCGCCTGGGTGGCTCAGTGGGTTAAGCCGCTGCCTTCGGCTCAGGTCATGGTCTCAGGGTCCTGGGATCAAGTCCCGCATCAGGCTCTCTGCTCAGCAGGGAGCCTGCTTCTCTCTCTCTCTCTCTCTCTCTCTGCCTGCCTCTCCATCTACTTGTGATTTCTCTCTGTCAAATAAATAAATAAAATCTTAAAAAAAAAAAGAACAAAAAAAATGAGACGAGACGGAAATATTTCATTTGGATGAAAAAGTAATACAGAAAAATGTGTTCCTCATAACCTAATTGAAAGAAGGAAAGGAGGAAGAAGGATAGTAAGGGGGGGAAGGAAGAGGGAGTCAGAGGAGGAAGAATGAGAATCCATTCATATTTCAAGATCTGATAGAGAAAAGTTTTACCCCAGAGTATTCTTTCTTCTTAGGTGCTGGAAGGTTTAGTTTCATATTTCTGCCTGGGTTATAATAACACCTGAGTTCCTATTTCTTATCCAGAGCTGCATAGAAAATCCTTTCCAAACATATTGTTTATCACCACAGCTCCTTTCTTAAAAATCCAATAAACTGTGGAACTGTACAAATATTCCCTTAGCATATAAACACATATCTTTTATAGAAATATGTTCACATAATGCCACATAGTACCAAAAGTAGGATACAGCCCTTCAGTTAGAAAGGGGGCTTAGGCATATTGCTTCTTTGGATTTCCTGTCTAGATCTTCAGTTGGATCTGGCCCTCAGTTTACGTACCTTGAAAGGAATAACAAATCAGAAACCTTCAGAAAAAAAATATCAACATTAAGAGCAATATTTTGACTTCTTCTTTATTTTTTAAAGATTTTATTGCTTATTTGAGAGAAAGAGTATGGGGAAGAGGAAGGAGAGAGAGAAGCAGGCTCTCCACTAAGCAGGGAGCCTGATGTGGGCTCAATCCCAGGACCCTGGGATCCTGACCTGAACCAAAGACAGACACTTAACTGACTGAGCCACCCAGGTACCCCAACGTCTCCTTTATTTTTCATGAAAGCTCTCTAAAGAGCAATAAGAGTGCAATAGGCAAACAAATAATAAATAAAACATTAATATCTTATGAATGTCTTTACTACATAGTGAGATTAATATCTTTAATATATATTGAGTTTTTACAAATCAATAAGAAATAACAGTAATTCCAATTTTAAAATTGGGCAAAGAAGTATACAGACAATTCATGAAGAAAGAAGCCCGGATGTACAGCAAATATAAAAAAAATGTTCAACCAGCAAGTCAATAAAAGCTGTAAGAATGTATTATTTTTTTAAATAGCAAAAGTTTTTTTTTTTTAAGATTTTATTTATTTATTTCACAGACAGAGATCACAAAGTAGGCAGAGAGAGAGGAGGAAGCGGGCTCCCTGCTGAGGAGAGAGCCTGATGTGGGGCTCAATCCCAGGACTCTGGGATCATGACCTGAGCCGAAGGCAGAGGCTTTAACCCACTGAGCCACCCAGGCGCCCAAATAGCAAAAGTTTTAAAGACTGATGATACCCCATATTGATAAAGATATGGGAAAAACAGCCACTCTAAAAACTGACACAATGTTTCTGAACAAAAATTAGCTAAATACACGAAAATCTTTGAAAATTAGATTCCTTTATTTTTCTGCCAGAATTTTTCATTTAAAAATTTTCTTAATGAAACAATTGGACAAGAAGACAGAGAAATACCTACAGCATGTACCTTGCAGCCTTGTTTATAATAACAAAACTTTAAAAACAGCCCAGGTAACAATAATGAACTGGTTAAATACTCATACAACAGAATAGCTGAAAGAGAAACGTACAAATCGTACATTAAGTACTGATGGCACAATGGATATTATGATCCCGTTTCTGTGAATAAAAATGTGTGGATGTGGATGTATAAATGCAACAACAGTGTCTGGAAATAAGTTTGCTTATGTGTTGAATACATGAGCCAACAAATTTGTTAATAGTGGTTATCTCCAGATATCAGTGTTATGGGTGATACTATGTGTTTTGCTGATTTACACTTTAAAATTTTATACAAATTACATGGATTTATTTTTAATTTTAGGGGAGTGCTTTAAAAAATGCAAAGAACTGAGAGGAACAAGATTAATTTAGAGCTCTGTTTTTCTTCTACATTTAACAGAATGCAGAGAGATAAATGTACCTCAATTCTTAAAATGTGCCTCAATTCTTAAGAAAACTGATGTTTGATCTAAGAAATGGATAAAAGAGTTTATTCACATTGAAACATCTGCCTTTGAGGCTAAGGTAAGTTAAAACTCTAGATTCTGAATATATGCAGGTTACATAAGTAAAATCTGCCTGAAGGCCACTTTAGTCGACACACCCAATTTTAAGAAACATCATTTTGTACTAAAGAAAACAGTTTGCCTTTTTGATCCCATTCTTCTTTTTATTCAGCTTACACTGGCTTTCTCAGCCATGTCTGAACCTCTCCCTTCACCTACATGGCACAATGCCAGTCTTATATTCTACTCAAATGGAAGATATTGCTGACTTGGAATACAACTTTTTTGAAAACAATATACATTCCCCACATTCATCATCAGATTGTATGAAAACAGGAAAAGCTGTATGAAACCCCAAACCCAGAGCATGTATTAGAAATCAGATCCCTTTTTAAAAGATATCATCTTTAACTAAACTCTGGACACCTAAAAGGTTTCCACCCTATTGTTAGAGCAAAGTGAGTTCTACACTTACTAATGTATAGAACTGTACAAAGCACCAAGGACACAGAAATGAACAAGAAACATCCTCTAAACTCAAGGAAGTCACAATGCTGCGGGGTGATTAAAGTTGCCAATGCTAGCTTAAACTTTAACAGAGCCCCTCAGAAGCAACCTGTTCTGCGTAGGGGCACAAGAAAGGTAGGAATGATCTTTGAGATGGAATTTAGAAAGTGAATATGCATTCCCCAGGTGTAAAAAGACTAGAAAAGCATTTCAAGAAGAAAGAACATAAAGGCAAGACAGCAGAAAAGTGTAATAGCAGATGTGGCAAAATTCTAGCTCAGCAGAAGGACTTGAAAATGAGGTAGGAAGCACATTTGGCCTGAATGATAAATTAAGTTACTAGATGTTCAGTTTTATGTGACAGAGTTTCACATACCTAAAGACCGCTATATTTAAGTGATTGATTGGTGTCTCAAGCTAGCTCTTTGTTCAGCTATAGTGGTAATTGCCTTTATTCTAAAATGGAATCTTTTTTTCCTTGCCAAGAAAGGAGTGATTTCACTTTTGTCTCTCTTCCCTTTTGGTTCTTTGCCATTTATGTTTTATAGACACAGAGACACACCCATTAAGCTAAGGTTTCAGTGAAAAGAAAAAAAACCTAGCCAATCCAGTTATAACATCATCATTGGTGATGTTAACATGGATATAGTTGCCTTCTTGTTGCTCAATAGGGTGAGACAAAAAAGCTCAGGCATGTGCATGGAGCCAACGTGTCTGGCTTTAGCCACCTCCTCCTCCTACATTGCCAAGGAATCAGAAGCAAAGCAACCATCTCCTTATTGTTCTCTTGCATAAATGGGCCAACTGCCCATGGGGGGCGGGGGGTGTTTAGGCATTTACAATGACCTGCTATGGAAGGATGGGGTTACTGTCTCAAAAGCTCTGCTCTTAAAAACTAAGGAAAGGAGGTCCTTCCCAATCAGTAAAGGAACAGAGAGTGAAGAACTGACCTGCAAGGCCGCTTGCTGCTATTAACTGGAAACAAGGCTAGACCACCACTGCTAGCAAGGACAGCCGAAGAAAATGCAGTCTAGGCTGCCATAGGAAATGTGAAGATTGCAGCTCTTCACTGCTGTCCAGCATCAAAAGGCCACCTCGTTTTTCTTTGGACCAGATACACACAAGTAAGCTCTTTTGAATCTGGCATCACAGATGTTGAGACACAATTTTGCAGAGCAGTTTATGATGACATTTATGAGCTATGCCTCACAGTGACCTCTTAAGGTGAGTGAAGGCAATCCAACAGATGGGGAAGCTAAAGCGTCAGGAGCCCCGATGCAGGTCTCAGCAAGTTGAAGCCCAGCAAAGGGAGTGACAAACCAACAGACTGTTCAGAACAATAAATTTAACTCCTGACAGGGGTTATGTTTGTTTTTGAATGGGAGAAGAAAAGTATATTTAGGGAGAGATGTTAGGTAAGCATTGGGGGGAAATATAGGAGGAAATTTGAAATCAAACCCATCTTTAATATGCAGCCAACTCAATGCATGGGAAATTGGGTTCTAGAAATAGTAAAAATATTCCTACATAGGACAGTTTCCTAGTCCCCTAATAAAGAAGCTGCTTTCATCAAAACTGAGAGACAAAAATAATTTCAAAGATATCAGACACACAGAATATGTTCAATTACAGACAAAGAAACAGCAGAAGCTCAAGGTCAGACCACACCCTGAAACAGCCAGATGTGGACCTAATGGCTGCGGGGATAACCTAAACATGGCCCGATAGGTTTGAATGGTGGCATCTCTGTCAATGGCCTGACATCATGAGGACTTCTGCACAACCCTTTGGCTCAGAGAGCCTAGATACTCAATGTACTCTCCTTAAAGTATTGTGTCACATTGCTACCATACAAGATTCTGGGTAGAGATCTATTTTTCCATCAAAAAAACTTTCAAATTTTTATTAAACTCCTCCAGCAAGATAACTGTTTTTAAACAAATTTCTTTTGGAGGTGGCAAAATCTGTGAGACAAAGGTTAAGCTGTGTCATTTCACTTTTTTTATAAGAACATTTTTAACAGTAAAATTTTCCTTCTTTAAGATCTTGATTCAATTCTATTTGCCATCAGTGAAATATAAAAAACCGGCACAGCATAGGAGAGAGACCATTGACAACCTTGTCAAAAAGGAGGTCATATCTCACCATGCTAACTGCAGCCAAGAATAAATTTCAGGTACTGGGATTCTGCTTTTCAGATCTTAGCTCATGTTGTTTCTATTGTAAATGTAGTCTAGTGAAAGCCATTTTCTTCCTTTTTAGCTATATTAAGTTTTGCATCCACCTGGGACATTGGAAGCATGGTCTCAGACCAGCCTGAATTTGGATCCCACCTCCCAGCTTATAAGCTGGAGACCTTGAACTTTCCTCCATTTTTCTGTTTGATCTCTCCGAGTTTTCCTATCTTTGTCTATTAAAAATGACATCAGGTTATTCTGAAGGCAAACTGAAGGGCTTTGTTAAAGCAAATAGTGAACGGTGAGTGACAACCGTGGTCCGTTCAGCTGCCAGAAAAGAAACAAGCACCATCCTTGACGTGTCCCTCTCTCTCCCATCCTGTCAGTCCCTTCCTCTCCACTCCCACTCCCACTGCTTCCTCTCAGGCATCAGGCTCACATCTCATCTAACCCTCCCTGCACGCTCTCTGCACTCGCTGCGCTGCCACCATATTGTACTTCCTCAACCACAATGTGATCCTGTCATTGCCTGCTTTGAGTCCTCCAGTGTCCCCTGCTGCACTTGGGATAAAGTCAAGGCAACTCATCACCTGACTCCAATAAACCTCTTTTTCCTCCTCCTTCCCGTCCCTCTCCCAAATCTCTGCTCCAACCATACTGGCTATGTATAGTAGTTAATATTAGAATTAAAATTATCTAAGATTTAGTTTAAGTGCCATTCCTTCTTGGAAACCCTCCCTGACTCACCCTCTCACCACACCCAGTCTGAATTGAGAGCCCCTTCCAAAGTCTTCCAAAGTACACCCATGCTCCCTTAATCATAGCAGTTTCTCCAATTAGTGATTATCTGTGGGCTCCTTAAAAATAAAGATTGTCTTTTTTGTCTTTGTAGTCCTGACCTGACCTGGCCCAGTGCTTGGCATGTGGGATGTACTTCATGATTGTGAATGAATAAATGAATTCATACACTTAGCGCAGTGTTAAAATGCATAGCAGGCGTTCAGAGAGGGCCAGCATGGTTTCTTTTTCTTCTTTCTCAGATAAGGTCCAGAATCAAGGGATTTCTGGAATGCCAATTATTCTGCAAGAACAAGGCAAAAGTATTGTAGCAAAGTAAAGTTTTACCCTCCTATATATCCCAGGATATAACTGCCTACATTTTACCCCTCCACCCCATCTCTCTAAACACACAGACACAGAGTCACACACACACACACACACCACCGCCACCACCACCACATCCCACAGAGTCCTCCTCAGCATCTCAGAGAGATTCCTTAAACTAATCTGCCCCTCCATTGGACCCTTGGATACCTTAAAATTCACTCAAGGAGCTTATTAAAATCCTGATGTCCATTTCCTACCACACACACAGCAAGTCTGGGATAGAACCCAATGATTATAATTTTCAAAAGTTCTCCCCAGAGTAATTCAGAAGATCTGCTAGGGTTGAGAACTGTTGCCCACCCACAGGTCAAACTTACAGTCTCAAAGTTTAAAAGGAAACCCTCTTGCCCCCTACTCAGCAGTAAGCAAGGCATGCTGCTGCTGCCAAGAAAGGAAACAAAAATGAAGTGTGTATTTTTATTCATGTGTTTGCTTATACTTTGTGTTGTTCCAATACAATTTAGAGAGCCCTGGGACCGTAGTTCTCTCTCAATAAATGGGAATTCATGGAACCTCATAAAGTCTATATCCATCAGATAACCAGTCCTTCCTCATGTGAAGTGAAGGATTTTTTCCCCTGTGACTTTGAAGAGGGTCCTTCTGAGATATCACATCTCCCTTTCCTAATACTCTTCACAAAGTTGTAGAACTTTGGGACCATGATGCTGCTGAGGGAACTCAGCAATATCTTATGCTGTCACTTTGCATTTCAGTATATTATATCACTTATACTGATATAATACTAGTCAGGCAAAAGTATTGTAGCAAGAAGAAAGGAAAGTACTGGAACTAATAGAGGCTAGCAGGGGCTTTTTATAATATCCATTACACTCGGTGCCTGGTTCTCCTTTTTGACATTATAGCGGTGCTAAATAAATGAGTATTTATTTTTTAAAAAACTAAACCAATTTAGAGTTTAGCCCATCTGTGGTCTAGAAATCATCTCATATTTGTTGCATGAGCACACAAGAAAAAGTTAAAATTCCATAATTTTTCTATTTTTCATTTTATTTCCATTTTATTTCCCTTTTAGCATCCTTAAGGGATTGAAGGAAAAGTGCAGTTGTGCTTCAGGAGTATGGCTCTGGGAAATCCCAAACAATTTCACCTGCTACTTCAGTGTTTTCTTTTTCATTTTCTCCAGGGGGGACAAAAATCTCAAAGTCCTAGAAAGAGAGTTGCCTTCTGAAATATTTCAGGCAGCCTAGAAAAGGAAAAGTTGAGAAGTTCAGAGAATTAGGCTTCCTAGCTCTTTTGCTTCTTTTTGATGCTACCAACTTCATTTTGCAAGTGTGATTTCCATATTCAGTAGGAAGGTCTCCACCATGAGACCTCAAACCCAGAGCAGATGACACTGATTTGGAAATCTGCCAGCACCACTATGATCCTGGCTCTTGTACCTAACTCCTTCTCTAAATTCCCAAGCAATTTTGGATTAATTTTTTTGTACGGTGACCAGGAATTTTAGCCATACTCCTCAGTGCAGGAACCCATTTCCTCTATTGCTGCATAGGAATAGAGAAACAAGGTCTGGGTCCATGGTATGGAGCCTAGAAAGACATTCCTTGGCTTGGAAATCCTCTATTTTAAGTCATTCAAAGACTTTTGTTTTCTCCTTATTCTGAGAGTGACCACTAGCAATACGCATGGCCAAATGGAAATTTCTTCGAAGCACAATCTTGGTATAGCAGAGCCCCAACAACAACAAAATAATATACCAGTTTGGGGGCTTTCCTTCACCCTACTTAGGTAGCCAAGGAACAGTTCCTTCTAAATCCCTTCACTTCCAACAATCCATCTGCCCTCCCACACTATAGTCCCAAGGGAAAATCACTGTGCAATTGCATTCCTCCATAAGACCCTCCTAAGACCAGAAGACATGCATGAAGTTCTTGGAGCAACTTCTCTACTACTACTGTCCTATGAGGCCATTTCTCCTTATGCTAGTAGTTCCCAAACTGAAGTGGGTGTGTGAGAAAATATCCTCTCCCCACAGCCATCACACCCTGCTATTAGGCCACAAAACAATGCTGCTTTATACTTAGCTTTTTATTAGCCCCACTCTTTTTCCAGTCTCATCTCTTGAGGACTCTGGCCTTGGTCCAAAGAGCGAGGCCCCAGAGACAGTGAAGGTGCCAACTTCCTTTGATGCCCTTCTTTTAGTAATTTCTCCCCAGGATGTGTTACTTCCTCATTTAGCACACAAGTTGAAGCCTTGAGGGTGATCCTTACCCCCCAAAGATTTAAGGCCAAGAGGCTGAGGATGAGCTTTGTAGTTCCGTCCCCCTATTTCTGCTCCCCATGAGGCTTTTTAGATCTCTAGGACTACCACTCACTCATGGGAAGTTATGTCAGAATTTATGGTAGGCATATTGCTTATGCCCTCATCCTGAGATTTCTTTCATTCTGCTTCTTACCTCACCATGTCACAACAAAAATAACATTTCACCCACCCATCCATTCATTCATACCTTCAACACATATTCACTGAGTACCTCATATGTTTCAGGTGCTGCTCCTGATGCTTCAGCTACGTCCATGAACAACATGGGTAAAAAAAAATCTTTGCCCTCATGGAATTTGATCCTAGTGAGAAATAATAAACAAAACAAAATGCAGAACTAAATTATATAGTATGTTAGAATATGTGCCATAGAAAGTATAGAACTGGATAAGAGAGAGCAGGTGGGAACAGAGTGGGGAGCTGGGTGCATTTTAAATAGAATGGTCAGAGTACGGCTCATCGAGAGGGTGACATTTGATCAAGACTAGAACCAGGTGAGTGAGTTAGCATTTTGGTAGCTGGGAGAAGAGCTTTCCAGGCAAAAGGAATGGCTTGTATAAACCTAAAGGAGGCGTGTTCTAGGAATGGCAACGAGAAGAATATGGATGGAGCAGAGTGGAAGAAGGAATGGGACCAGATAACTTTGCCAGGCCCGAAAGGTTTGTTGTTTGCAAAATACCGTCTCATACATTTAATATTCCCATCCTTGTAAAAATAAATTCCATAATCAAAATAATAGAGATTCACAGACCATTCAAAACTCTTTTTTAGCCAACATTATCAAGTCTGTTTCTGTGAAAAATTTGTATCAGAACAGTGATGTGTAAATAATGCTAATAAATATGATTTAGTTTTCATCTGTTTTCCCTTTCTACCCCTCTTGCAAGGCCCTGAATAATTCCCCGTAGAATGTCCACCCGTATTGTTGATGTTTCATTACAGTTATGGAGAATTGGCTTCAATTCTGAGGCCACACAGAGATGAAATTTCATGGGGGAAAGTTTGTTCATTTAAAAAATCGGGTTTTACATGTGTAGCTTTTCGTTTGCTACAGAGAAATAACGCCTCCAGGGAAACAGGAGGCCCAGGCTAGGAGCAGCCATTAACAGCACTTGACAACTTGGAGAAACCAAGGAGCTAGAGAGCCAGAGCCCACAGCCAATCCTTCAGCAAGTCCTGTCAGCATTTCTCTCAATTTATCCCCAGTCTAACTGCTTTGCCTAACCCCAGCACTACCAGTCAAGCCTTCAGTAATCACCTTGACTACAACAGCTCCTAACTGGTATCTTACCATGCTGTCCTTACTCCCTCCTGGAGAGGAGGAAGCCAGCTGAGCGTGCTGCTAGAAAACATCAGGCCAGTTGATCTTGGGTGACCCTTGAAAGCCACATGAGGAGGCTGGAATTTTTTTTTTTTTTTCTGGGTGAGATGGGAAGCCACTATAGAGTTGTGATCTGGGAAATAACATGATCTGTTTAAGTCTTAAAAGCAAAAAAACTTCTTGGTTGCTGCTTAGAGAGTTAACTGGACTAAGAGCTGAAGCAGGGAGAGCCGCCAGGATGCTGTCGTAGCAGAAGAAATGAGCAGAACTGGAGGCTCACTGGGTCTTCCTTGAGAACTCCAGGCTTCTTCCTACTTCATGACCTTTGCCCTTCTCAGCCCCTTAATCTTGAACACTGTTTTCCCAGATCATCCATTGCCTCCTTCGCTCCTTTTATTTCTGTCTTCACTTCAATGTCACCTCCTCAGAGGCTTTTCCTAACCACTCTATCAAAGATAACCCCCATCTCTGACAGTCATTCACTGTTCCCTCACTTTTTCCTCCTGCTATTGACTATTACCTGATATTTCACGTAGTATGGATCTTTGTTATTGTTTAGTCTGTCTCCTCCAGAGGAGTTCTCTGGGAACTATTCTCTGGGAACAGGGACCTTGTCTGTCTTTTTTTGCTGCTGTAGTTCCAGCACCTGGAACTGTGCCTGGCACAGAATAAACATAATAGGGACTCAATAAATATTTGTTGCCTGCATGCATGGATGGATAGATAGGTGGATGAATATGTGTATTTGCTTATAGCACAAAGTAAATGAAATAGAAACAAGTTCTTTTTCTTTAAAAAAAACAACAACTCAACACTTATATTTGCAGAAAAAGGAAATAATGTATAAAAAGCACCAGATTCCTGACAAACCATAAGTGACTCTTAATCTCACAAAACAAACTGAGGGTTGCTGGGGGGAGGGGGTTTGGGAGAAGGGGGTGGGATTATGGACATTGGGGAGGGTATGTGCTTTGGTGAGTGCTGTGAAGTGTGTAAACCTGGTGATTCACAGACCTGTACCCCTGGGGATAAAAATATATGTTTATAAAAAAAAAAAAGCACCAGATTCCTAAAACACAATATTCATTCATTTTTATTGAGGGTTCACTCTGTTCCAGGCAGCACCATGAGTTTTACTTAATTTGTCTGGTTGTATCCTTTAGCAGCCCTAAAAGGTAAATATTATTATTATTCTGCCTTTACAGACGAGGAAACTGAAATTTGGAAGAGTCCGTACTCTCGGGAACACTTGTAATTTCATTGCCTCCCAATTCTGAGAAGCCCTTGAAAAAGGTGGCTTTAGCCTTGAAAAAGAAAAGTTGCTGATACACTTGTTTAAAAGCCAAGAAGTTGTTATAGTTTTAAAGCCTAAATTGGACCTGATGTCAGCTGATCCGATGACCTTCCCTTTTTTTATCTCAGGTAATCCGGTAATCTCCCAGTGATGAGCAAATCATGCATTCTCCATTAATACTGGATGCAGTTAGACAACGCTGCCTCCAGCCTCGCGTGCTCAGCAGGAAGCCATAATTGACAATACAGATCTAAGTGAGGCAGCATGATCACAGGACGGTCACCTTTCCTGTCCGTCCCTACTCCTGGAGCTTGCTGCACTGATTTCTGCCTACCTCCTCTTTGACCAATGGCTGATACCCTGGACTGAACATTCCTAGGTTGAATTCCGCTCGTAACCCAGATGTTGCTGAGGTGAGTCCAAAAAACCTCACTGAATCTCACCTGAAAAGCTAAATAGAATGCCCTATCTAGTCCTCACTCCCAGGATGAGCTAGTACCCCCCAAAATATAGAAAGTTCCTCAGAGGAAGGACATGGATATAGTCAAACTAATATTGTGAGCTTCAAATTTAGAATTTAAAAAGGCACTGGGAGAAGTGATTATATGCAGATTCGTTGCATCCTCTACAATAAAGACATCATAGAGTCAACTTAATTTTCATTAAAAATATTTTCTTATGTTCCTAAGCATAGAATCAGGAAAGATCTGACTTCCTGAAAAATTGACTATACATAAGTTTGTTCTATGTTTAGATTGTCCACAGTTGGTGTTTGTGTTTATCCCTTTGATTATTAATGAGAAGGTTTATATTTGTATCTAGTAACCTAATAACATTAGCATGCCCCAGCCCCCTGCCCTTGTATGGATAGACCAGGTGATTCACCTCTTCTCTTTAGAGCTTTGTTTCTAAAGATTTTATCATGATGGGGTTACCTTTTCTAAAGATTTGGCATGCCTGGTTTTCTTCCTTCTCTTTCAGCAATGGATTCTTTTCTGAGACACACATTGATTTGTAAGAAGGCAGTCCGAGAAGTAATTTGTTCAAGAGCTGACTGTGGTCTGTGCACAAAAATGTACCGAATCTCTTTCCAGGGCAAGTCAGGAGGGTTTGTGGGTCTAATATTGCACACCTAATGGATGCAAGACTTTCTTGTACTTAGGACCTGACGCTGTTTACAGATGAACACAGATCAAGGTGATATTCTGCTCAGGATAGCACTGTGAGGGGAACTACAGAGTCTTTTGGTTAATGACCGATTTGAAATGATACAACACCCTTGATTCAAGGACAGAATTTCGGCTGATGCAATGCCAAGTTGGGTGGGCCAGTGCTGAGTACTGTGTTGAAAGCCTTTCACAATAGTTTCCAAAGAATGGGGGCCAGAAACACTAAAACAAATACTTTCACAGAGCTGCAAGAGAAAGGACTGCCAATGATGAGCCCCATGGAAAAAGGCTGCCTTAACTCTATGGCTCTGAGCACAACCCTGGGACCCATTAGAGAGGGGCTCTGGCAGATTTCAGCCAACACATGAGTGAATGGCAGGAGGCAAGAGAAGGAAGCTGGGGCCCACCCCAAGCCAGACTTCAGAGATGCAAGGCTATTACACACATGCGCACACGTGTGCACATATATGCCCATCGTTGTCTTTAGGAAGACACATTTCACATTTTTATGATAAGCAAATATTGTAACATTACATCATCTCCTCTCCTCACAGAAGTGGGAAAGGCGAAGGCTATCCAAAAGGAACGCAGGAGAGTTAGAGACCAGGTCTTCCAGATATGAAGGTGGTCTGTGAATGATCAGTTGATGGAATAGTCAGCTTTCAGTTTTCACTGTATTTTTTGTGCTTCAGGGACTTCTGGACATGTTCTTTGGCATACTTTTGCAGGGAAAGCATATCAGAAAGGGGCCCAGGTGGAAGGATGAAGTAGAACTCTAAGCTACTCAATTTCTTCCTTAAAATCATCCCTCTTCCCACACCCAGCATCAGCAGTTCTGCGTTATCTCCCATAACTCCTGGTCAGGCCCAGGCATCCCCAGCGTCATCACCCTCACACTTCACATGGGTGGTCTTCTATCCAGTGCTCCTCCCCTGCATGTTCTAATGGCTCCTTCTTTCCTATCATCCAACAGGAGCTAAAATGTCACCTCCGAGAGAGAACCTCCCTGACCACACTGTCGGAAGTATTAATCCTCTCTTTTTTATTCTGTAAATCCCCTGTGTATTTTTCTCATTATCTATTTTCTAATTCTTTCCTAGGCCTGTAATTCTTTCCTAGGCCTTTAAGATCTCCCTCTCCTATTTGAACATAAGTTCTTTTGGACCAGGGGCCTTATCTTCTTTATCACCATTCTCCACTCAGTTCACTGACCAGCACATCATAGAAGGTATTCCATAGATATTTGCTGAGTGAATGAAAAGGCTTCTCCACTTCAGTCCACAGTGATCTTCCCTTCCTATGGCTCCGTAAAGCTCTTAAAGTGTGTTCTGTGTTTATATTGTACAGCACTTCATTATAGGGTCTTGATAGTTCTACAGTCCTGCCATCTTACCTCATTCATGCGCTACTGGGATCAGAGATAAGATTGCCTATTCTTCCCTTTTCCCAAACCCCCAGCACAGATCTGGATTCACTTGTCTTGAAGTAACAAAAAAGTTAACTCTGGGGAGAAGAGTCTCCCCAGCCCCCTGACCCTCTTAACACCTCTCAAGAACTTTAGACCTGCTGCCCAGATACTACTCTAAGGACATGACATGAAACCCCAGGCCTTAGTTTCCGAGTGTCTGGAGCAAGCTGTCAGTGTCAGCAAAGGAGGTTTGCTTGTGGAAGTCTTGAACTTCATATAAACATTGCTCATTTCAGGCGTACTGTGAGAAATCTAAACAATTCTAAATTAGGAGCTGATTGTAAGTTATTGCAGATTTCCTCCTGTTGCTTCCAGATTATTTGTTTAAAAGGATCTGGTAAATACCAGATCTTTATTTTGATGACTAATGTTCTGCCAAAAGAGGAAGGAAAAAAAATCCTTTTAAAATTATTCTGCAGGGAAATGCAGGTGGCTCTGCCCAGCAGAGCAGATTTCCCCCCAGGCAGCCTGTCACTTCTAAGCCCTGGAAAGAGCTCTTTTAAGATTGGGACTTGCTTTCAAAATTGCTTTGACTAAGAAGCCAAAGCCTGTCGTCTTGCTAACATTTGCTCTATGTTGTCAATCTTAAGTGGTCAGCAAAATGACCCCCAAATGTCAGAACCCAAATGAATAATTCAGGCACTGAACTTTAGAATATGTGCTTGATTCTTCAAGATTCAGAGTCTTACCACCTGTCAAATGCTTGAAATGGGATGAGACAGGAAGAAGACAGCAGTGTACAGAATGCAAAAAGGAAAAAAAACTCATTTAGCTGAGCATCAGCTCCAGATTTCCAATTCAGACAAAATGGGAGCTCACGGTCCTGGCCCAATTTTAACTAGAGGAAAAATGGTGAAAGGAAAGGAAAGAAACATCGGTTTTCCACCAGAAAATCATGCAAGGTGTCCTGAAATTTCAGTTCTAGTGAGCCGTGTTTTCAAGATTTTATTGGTGAGGTGCTCTCCAGCTAGCATCACACACATACGCACATGCACACATACCACTACTGCCACACGGCCCCCGGGGCCAAGGTAGTATCTTGTTCAACCAGTAACTCCAATTAATTCCTAAACTACTAGTGCTGTGGCGATTCTCTCAAGGAATCAGAGTCAGGCTTCACTTTGAAAACATTTGCCAGGTCTCATATCCATGTAAGATAAGGCCGTGTAACAGGTGGATACACAATAAAAATGAAATAATGAAGAAAATAACAATTGTACTATTTCGAGCACTGCTATAGACTGACTTGTATCCCAAATTCATATGTTGAAGCCCTAGCTGCTACTGTGACTGTATTTGGAGTTAGGGCCTAAAAGCGGTTATTGAAGTTAAGTAAGGCCCTAAAGGTTGGCCCTTAATGCCTTAAGACTAGTTTCTTTATAAGAACTGGTGTTCTAGAGTGCCTGGGTGACTCAGTGGGTTAAGCCCACTCAGGGTCCTGGGATGGAGTCCTGCATTGGACTCTCTGCTCAGCAGGGAGCCTGCTTCCCCCTTCTCTCTCTGCCTGCCTCTCTGCCTACTTGTGATCTCTCTCTCTCAAATAAGTAAATAAAATCTTAAAAAAAAAAAAAAAAAGAAAAGAAAAGAAAAAAAAGAAGTGGTGTTCTTAGGAGAAGGGACACCAGACAATTCTCTTCTCTGTACTCATGCACAGAGGAGAGGCCAAGTGAAGACTCAGCAAGCAGGTGGCCCTCTAAGATACAGGAAGAGAGGTTTCCCCAAAATCCACCCCTGACAGTGCCTTGATTTTAGACTTGTAGCCTATAGAAGTGTGAGAAAATTAATTTCTGTTATTTAAGCCCCCCAGTCTGTGGTATTCTGTTGCGGCTACCCAGGTACTCTAAGACTGCACTTAATTTTGCTTGGTGACTACCAAGTGCTCTGTATGCTTTACTTCATCTAATCTTCATGCTAACCCTGTGGGGTAGGCACTGTTATTATCCCCACTCTGATTATGAGTGAACTGAGGCATAGAAAGGCTGTATAACTTCCCCACCCAAAGTCACATATAGTGTCAGAACTTTCTGACTCCAGATAGATACTAGAATAAGTAAATGAAAATAAATATATTTCTGATAAATCAAGGCTTAAAGTGGACTTTATAATGGCTTCTATGTGTCATGTATTCCTTCTGATTACATTACGGGATTTTTGTCAGTACTACCAAGTTGAACTTAAGTTAATAACTCAGTCTAAATTAACCAATGTAATGAGCTCATAATGCTCACATTTAATCAATACCCGCCAGGGAACAGTTACATTATCATTTTTCTCACACTGTTTTGCCTTTAGGAGATGCCGTGATCTGTTATTGAGCATAAAATGGTAGGTGGATTTAAGTCTTTTTATTAAGCGGCGCTGTCAAGTACCGCAGTTAGAGCTGCAAATCTTGACTCATCTGGTGGGAAATGTGTTCTGGATTCTAAGAAGGCTGTTCCTTCCTTAGTGCATATAATTTAATGGGAAGAATAAGACAATCAAGAAAAATGTCTTGAAATATCTATCTATTTTTAATTAGTGTGCCATTGATTTTCCAAGAACATTAGCAGGATATGTAGTTTTTTTTATATGGGGGACCCATGGAAAATAGGAACTTTGGGAATGCAATATATTCATAGAACATCAGAATGGTGATAAACTCAGACTTGGCTTTACACAAATTTGTCTCCATTTAGAGATTGCCACTCAATACTAGTGTGCCCCTCTCTACCTCATTTTCAGTGTGTGTAAAATGAAAAAATATATATATCTACCTCCAGAAGTCATTATGAAAAGTAAGTGGAATGATGTTTATAGGGAGCTCAGCATTGGTCTGGAGAGTAATACAGGTTCAGTAAATGTTAGGCATAGTGATGTTTGAGTCAGGTTGGTTTTTCTTTCACAATTTACTTATTTAGCCATTCAGCATCCAGGCAAACTCCTTCTTTTTGGGTTCATGTGTATAATCAAAAAAGACCCTGTAGACACATTCAAGGTACCTTCAAGCCCTCAGATGATATAATACGAAGGGGGAAGAAAACAGAGCAAGAAATAGAAAAAAAAAATCTTTTTTTTTTTCAAAATGAAGAGCTGTTATTTTCTGGCTCCCAAGAGACTTGCCAACAATAAACAGCAAAAAGTAGGAGATGATTTGCATACTAGCCAGCTATTTATAAAAGAGCTTAAACGACGCACAACAAACATCATTGGGTTCACCAGCACAGCACGAACAGGGGTGCAAGTCAGTCTGAAGTTGATGGGATGCCTTTAGGAAACATCACACAAAGTCACTAAAGTGAAGTGCAATCCTGATTACATAGACCCAGGCATTAAATTAGCACCAGCCAAAGGCCTGAGAAACCCCAGGCTTAGATAACAGAAATTGGTCAAGTAGCAAACACAGGCAAACCATGACCCTTAGTATGGCTGCTGTTGTTTATCAGAGCACACACCGCCCAGACATGAAATCATCACACTGGTGACCTGGTGGGAGAAGACCGACTGGTGAAAATCTTTAAAGGAGAAGGTTAGAAAAACCCACCAATGACTTACATCATGTGACAGTGACAGTTAACTGTTCCCCTAAACGTGCATTTCCCCTTCACAGTGCGGGGTTGAGGCAAAGTAGGTTGTGCAGTCAGCAATGCAATTTCTAAGCCTGCTTTGCATCTTAGCATGCCAGATGCCTGAATTCTGGCTGATGGGGCACGAAAGGAGGTGACGTGTGCCATTTCCAGGGTCCACTGGTAAAACTTCCCAAACTTTCCCCATGGTACTATTCTTTTCCAGCCCCAGGATGCAGAAAACCACCACAATGACCTTGGAAGCTAAATGCTGAAAACTGAAGATCCTCCATTAACCTGGGTCCCTGAATGACTGGGAACAGTCCCTCCTCCCCACTCCCCATTTGCCTTAAATAATGTGGGACATTTTCTGGGCAAGAAATAAACTTCTATTGTATATGAGCCCTTACAAATTCTAGCACCTGCTGGTTATTACTGCTAGGATTATTCTAACTAGTACAAGCCATAAATATTTGGCACATGAGTATTACTACAGAGAAGACAGCACAGGAATTAATCACTTTTTCTGTTTTCTCTTTCTAGTCTGATTGGGCATGTTTCAAGAATACTTATTGAATTTTGAATGAAAGAATGCCTTGCCTGTGTTGACCTATGACAAATAATCTAATTCCTCTTTGCCTTTAATTCATAAAATCCACAATCAGCATCAGACTATTGCCACTCTATTGAAATGTAGTGACGATGAATAAAATGATACCTGACATACCTCTCTGAGCTCCTCAAGATGAAAGGTATAGTAACGTACAAAATAAACACAATCAGGCTTTTAATGTACCTATTAAACACAAATCCAGGGGAAGTCATGTAACATAAAATTCAGTTACCTTAATATTGCCAAAGGCAAGGGAAGCAAGGGCAAAAATGAACTATTGGGATTTCATCAAGATCAAAAGCTTTTGCACAGCAAAGGAAACAGTCGATAAACCAAAAGACAACCAACAGAATAGAAGAAGACACTTGCAAAGGACATATCAGATTAAGGGCTAGTATCCAAAATCTATAAAGAACTTCTCAAACTCAACACCCAAAGAACAAATAATCCAATCAAGAAATGGGCAGAAGACATGAACAGACATTTCTGCAAAGAAGACACCCAAATGGCCAACAGACACATGAAAAAGTGCTCAACATCACTCAGCATCAGGGAAATACAAATCAAAACCACAGTGAGATATCACCTCACACCAATCAGAATAACTAAAATTAACAAGTCAGGAAACGATAGTGTTGGCGAGGATGTGGAGAAAGGGGAATGCTCCTACATTGTTGGTGGGGATGCAAGCTGGTGCAGCCACTCTGGAGAACAGTATGGAGGTTCCTCAAAAAACTGAAAGTAGAGCTACCTTACAACCCAGCAATCTCACTACTGGGTATTTACTCTAAAGATACAAATGTAGTGATCCAAAGGGGCACGTGTACCCGAATGTTTATAGAAGCAATGTTCACAATAGCTAAACTATGGAAAGAACCTAGATGTCCATCAACAGATGAATAGATAAAGAAGATATACATAATGGAATACTATGCAGCCATCAAAAAACCCCATGAAATCTTGCCATTATGGGATAGGAGCTAAGGAGAAATGTTCTGTGTTTGCCATCTATGCTGCAAATTTAGCCTGAGACTTTTAAGATTGCCTTTGTTTTATTTGAACATGGTCAGCAAGCATAACACTGTGGATCTTTCTTATGATTTGGAAATTTTAGATGCTCAAATTAAGAGGCTGCCATCTTGAATTCTCCAAAAATGCATGTTGTTCTTGTAAATGCAAGGTCTTAATTATATGATTTCTGACCTTGATCCAGTCACTGCACCACAGTATTAAGAGTCCAATGACCCTTCTGTTTTTCTTTTATATATTCATACTTGGGCCAGAAAAACTTAGGGGTAATATTTAGAGAATTTGTAGAAGATAGGACCTTCTTTGGATGACACCTGTGCTCCAGGGAAATTGGCATACTATTATGATGAGGGATTGAATGTCATTCAATCACATGAAGTAATTGTTAGCAGGCAAGAGATCATGTAATATATAGCAATTGTGGATTTTAAGGGCAATATTCCAAACCATGATATAAGCCCAGTTGTCTATCCAAGGTTAATGGGGTAATGGCCTTGCTTACTCCAGCTCAGAGCTAAATTAACTTTGTAAACTCTTGAGTATAGGTTCTGTCTTTTGTCTGTAAGAGTCAGAATTTAATGTTCTGCAGGGACCTGGAGGATTTGACATTTAATGGAGTATTTGTCCCTCTTTTCAGTAGTCTGCAAACATTCCCCTTTCTAAGACACCCCTCTGAAAAGAGACCCATAGAGGTAAGAATCTTTGAGGACAGCCTTTTTTTTACTTTGTTTAGAGAAATCTGTCAGGCCCTGTGTTCTGAGAACACCTGTCCTGCTGTAACTCTGCTTTACCTGGGACCACTGCAGCATGAGGCTTCAATCATCGTCTTCCCTGAGGCCAGCAAGTGCTCCACAGTATTTTTCACTGAGGCTCTCCTAACAATCTGCCACAATGACTGCCAATTCTGTAAGAAAAGCTATACAAATGAGCCTCATCTATGGGGTGGGCATGAGAGGGAATCCAGCAGGCATCAAGGCAGCGAACTGATTGCCTGAAGGAGAAGGTCAGACCGTCTGTCCCCCGTTGAATGCTATTGTTGTCAGAGTGTAGGATGCCAGCTTCGGTGGCTACAGTGCCATAGTCAGCATCTGGTAGCTTGAGAGCAAAATGATTATTGTGTGCAAGTAACAGTGTTCAACTATGACTTTTGTTGATATTTATATATCCTTTGCTCTGTGAATATACTGACTAAGATAACAGTGGAGCTCCAGGATAAGTCCTTGACAGAAGCAGCTCTAGAGAAGCAGGTGCACCAACAGATTGCTCTCTGCCCTGGGATTTAGAAATGGCCCGTGTCCATCTTCTCAGATCACTGCCTTGTTGTTTGCTGGTGAAACAAACTTCTTATTCACTGTAGTTTAAAAACCCAAGTCATCATCCCAAAGTTGTGGGAGGTCTTCACCTATTTTACACTCAGCACAAATACTTTCAGTATTAGGTATGTTCACACTGAAGAAAAGTAAACGCAAAGTTAGAGAAGCTGAGGAAGCAGGAGAGGGGGCCTGAGGCTGGATCTTTGTGCCTCAGACACTATGGCTGTCATTGGTACTGAATCTACCATCCACAGAGATGACATTTCCAAATTCTGATATCCTAAGGAGATGCATTAAAGTATATCTTTGCGCCAGATCAGATTGTCATCCTGGAAGCTCACAGGCTGCTCAGGGGCAGAGACATGTATACAAACGATTTCATCACTCTATGTAAAAAGTTAGTAATGCAAGCCTAGAATAGTGAACTCATTTGAGGACCTTTCCATTTTGACTGCACACTCTTGAGGTTCTGTCTAAACAATCTAAAATGCAGGATCAGTAATTGGTCATTCCAATATAAAATTGGATTGTTATGATGGTTGCATGACTCTCTGTAACCTTACTCTAAGAGTATATAATTGTACACTTACAAGAGGAGAATTTTACAGTATGTAAAATATGTCCCAATAAACGCTTATAATTATGCTTATAATGAACAGCAAATATTATTAAATAAACGATAATTAAACAAGCAACCTAATATTTTCAGATATTTCAGATCTTTTGACAACTAGTTTGAATTAACTTTATGCCCGTATTTTTTCATGAAAAATACGCCATGAATGTGGTCCCTGAGAACTCCAGTTTTTCTATGAGAAATTGTCAAAATCTAGGGGCGCCTGGGCGGCTCAATGGGTTAAGCCTCTGCCTTCAGCTCAGGTTATGATCTCAGGGTCCTCTGATCGAGCCCCGAATCAGGCTCGCTACTCGGCGGGGAGCCTGCTTTCCCCTCCTCCCGCCCCTCAGCCTGCCTCTGTCTACTTGCGATCTTTGTCAAATAAACAAATAAAAATCTTCAAAGAAATTGTCAAAATCTGATCTGTTTATGTACAATTAACCATTTTTAAATCAAACTAAATATTTGTTTGCTCATATCTCCAAATACATGAAGAATGCTTTTAAAAATCAAAATATGTTTTAGATGTAGACTGCATAGAGACAAGTATTTCAGTCATTGGAAAAGAATGAAAATAAGAATAACTTCACAAATGATGATAGAAAGAATGTTTCAACCATCCCTTTAAATATGATTGCTTATATTCTGATAAAATTACATTTCCCTTATTGGAAGATAATTTTTTTTTAATTAAAATCTCCATAAGCTGTGTGACCCATTTTCCTTACAGCTAGAGGCCTTACTTACATGGAGGGGAAAAAATGTCAGCCACTTCAGCATCACTCCTAAACTTTTTGCCAAAAGAGAAATAACCTTCTCTCTCTAATGTAACTTCCATTTTCACTGGTTTAAAATAATGACCATAAAATTTTAAACAGTGGGAGACCTTAGAAAAGCCAATTATCATTCATTCAATGTCTGTGATCCTTGCCAGTTTATCTAAAACTAGTTCAGACCCAAAAGCAACTTCCCATAGAAAACTGCTTTTTTCTTTTTTTTTCTTTCTTTCTTTCTTTTTCTTTTTCTTTTTTTTTTTTTTTTGTGGTCTAGGAAATCAATCAACTCTTACTGTTTAATCTGTAATGTAAGAAAACCACTCTATCTCTAGGGAATTCACAGGAGGCAAATGATGAACATCTAGAACCCTCCATTTGCATCTAATTGCCCTTTTTATTATAATAAAAGTTTGAGAAAAATGCTTTCAGAGACTTGAAATTATAAAATTGTTTATTTCCACTATTTGCTGTTGTTCATTCATGTAGTGAATTAATTTTATGCAAAATGGTCTCAATTTTTCTAAGGAGTAGGCAATTTTCAGTTAGTATTTGATCCCCACAATAATTCTTTAAGCCAGGCAATATTATTATATCTTTTTAATAGATGTAAAGCTGAGACTTAACAAGGTTCAGTGCCTTGGCCAAGTTTATTAGGCTAACAAGCAGCTGAGGCAGAATCCAAACCCAGGACTGATTGTAGAGTCAGAGTCAGCCATTCTGCAATAGAGAAAGAAGCTGAAAACCGAGGAGTCTCATGTGAGTGAGCCTCTGTCCTGGGGAAAGTTTTCTGAAAGACGAGATCACACCATCACCAAGTTTGCATTTACCCTGAAGAACGGAATTACTCTGAAACCTTGTAAAGGTTGTACCAGAAGGTATTGGCTTGCAGAAAAAGCTTTCCCCAAGAACTGACTTGAAGGGGAATTCGCCAGAGAAATAATACTGTGTGCAAATTTCAGCCCAAAATGGAGTAGCCTATCCAGGATAGAACCTGGTTGGGGCTAATAACATTGGAGATCTGTCACTTACCGTGGAAAGTTATAAATTGACCACAGCTTCCAGCTGCTTCAGCTAGATTATTTTAATAAGAGCATTTGCTCACAGACTGTCAGTTCCCTGACTGAAAAACCCAAATGCAAATATTGTCTCATACTGTTTGCAAGAGTAAATGCAAAGACCAAACTGAACAGTGCGTTTTGTCTGGGAATTCCCTAAACATTTTCTAGTTCTTTCTTCCTGCTGGCAGAAGAAAACAAATCTACTGGTTATTATAAGATGTTTCTTTTTCTTTTTTGTACCCCCAAAGAAAAATATTCTTTCCTGAGAAATCTGAAATTATAACATGCTCTTTTAGATACTGCCACATAATTTACACTTTTGGCAAAGCAGCCAGTTGGGATACATTTTCATTCAGCACACTGGCACTCTTTTATGTCATTTTGATAAAGGTCTTATTCAGTGGAATAGCCATGGTAAGCCACTGCCCTTTGGTTGTCCCAACTGGACTGTTTGTTGAGTGGCTTGAATTGCTGAGTGACCGGATAACTGGGTTGCCCATGAAACACGTTAGGTGGGGGTGAAACAGAGGCGATTATATTCAAAGGCTCGTTAAGCCCTGGCAAGGCAAGAGCTGGGTAGTGCTCCTTGTGTTGGCCAGATCATCCAAAGCTTTCTGTGTCTCCGGGTTGAAACTTGGTCAGTCTTGTCAGCCCAATGACAATGAAAAACAAAAACATAAACAAACAGACAACAACAACAAAAAACTCCTTTGTTAATAGGATTATATGAATTTGGGGAGTAGAATGTTGTTACAGATGATTTATTTTCAAAGCTGATTTCATTTTAGTGAAAACAAGCTCAACCCATTACACCAGAGGCCGTAGTGCCAAACACAATCACTTCCAGTTTGAAAGATGTGATTACTTTTTAATGTGGAAATTTCACAAGGTTACAAAGAGGAAAAAAATTTAACTCCTTTCATATAGCAAAGTCACTTTGAGATACGGGTTACAATGCTCTGACAGTGTCCAGACACCCTGCCCACATTGCAAGTCAGAAAGGTGGATCCGTTTGATTTACACCATTTCTCAATTGTGTTTCTCTTGTGCCTTTGAAATAACCTAATAGTTTTTTACCAAAATAAATAGAGAGTCAGATATTCTAAATGCTGGAAGTACGCAGGGTCAGGCAAGGACAGGAGAGATAGAGGAAATAAATACAGGTAAAGAGACTTAGTCTGTAGATGTGTGTGTGATGTGTGTGTGTGTGTGTGTGTGTGTGTGTGAATTCTCCTTTGCCAAAACCATCTTATTTGCTTACTCCAGTTTGACCAAACCAGCAGCCTGTTATTTAGCCTGTTCTAATTTAATCTGGTGCTCTGTTTTTACCAGGTTCTATATTGCCATCTTCCCCCCCAATACCATTAGGGGATCTTAAAGGATGTAAAGACTCATCAAATCTATTTTTTAAATGTGCTCATACGATATAGCTGAGATTTTCAAAGTAATGATGGCTAGGTTTTGATTCTGCCATGCTTCATCAGATCTTACAGTTCTTAACTAATGCGTAATCTGAAGTGAAATTCTTAGAAAACAGTTGGTGGGATGAGAAAAAAGTATTTCTACTGGTAAAAAAAAATATCAATCACTGGGGTGCCAGGATGGCTCAGTGGGTTAAAGCCTCTGCCTTCGGCTCGGGTCATGATCTCAGGGTCCTGGGATCGAGCCCCGCATTGGGCTCTCTGCTCAATAGGGAGCCTGCTTCCTCCTCTCTCTCCGCCTGTCTCTCTGCCTACTTGTAATCTCTGTCTGTCAAATAAATAAATAAAATATTTAAAAAAAATCACTAACTTGAGTAAGATTTTTAAAATGTAAACCACTTTGAAGAGAATTGAGTATTTGTCATGTGGAATGCATCTTTCCATTCTTAAACTAGGTTGTCATCCCCAGCTGGGGAGGATGGTGCCACAGGGGGCAATAGAGCAATGACAATGTAGCAGAATTTTCAGAACCTTGGATAGAAATGACACATGCACCAGGAAACCTTTTTGTCCCTTCAGTAATTGGTTGTTAATTTGTTTGTTTGTTTTACCTGTGCATTTTGAATAAATGTTATCCTGGTTTTTTTTGTGACTGACAGGGGGAAAGCAGGTGAAGAAGCCATATGACTTCAGGACTCCTTGTAGAAGTTTGGCCAACAAAATTATTACTACATCAGCTGGAGCCAGCACAAAAGGACCGTAAGTGTACACTTTAAAGGGATTGGGACACTGTAAAGGAATGATCTTTGCCTTTGGTTGGAGTGAAATTTGGGGGAATGAGTTGGGAGCAAAAAACAAAACAAAACAAAAACCCACCAAAATGGGGCACCTGGGTGTCTCAGTGGGTTAAAGCCTCTGCCTTCGGCTCAGATCATGATCTCAGGGTCCTGGGATTGAGCCCCACATTGGGCTCTCAGCTCAGCAGGGAGCCTGCTTCCTCCTCTCTCTCTGCCTGCCTCTCTGCCTACTTGTGATCTCTCTCTCTGTGTCAAATAAATAAATAAAATCTTAAAAAAAAAAAAAAAAGGCAACCACCAAAACAAGATTGGACTGCCTTTTAAGTTTAAGCAAACCCTTGTCACCTCCTGGAAGTTCCCACTTACTGCCCATTCCCTTATACTTAGGCAAACCCAAAGCCCCCACATCAGTTAACTTTATGTGGTGAATGCAAATTTCCTTCCATTTTCCTTTTTCTATTCTTCCTTTACATTCATTGCTACTTCAGTTTTCATATCAAAATGTCTACTTGGGGGGTACCTGGGTGGCTCAGTGGGTTAAAGCCTCTGCCTTCGGCTCAGGTCATGATCTTAGGGTCCTAGGATTGAGTCACGCATTAGGCTCTCTGCCAGCAGGGAGCCTGCTTCTCCCTCTCCCTCTGCCTGCCTCTCTGCCTACTTGTGATCTCTGTCTATCAAATAAATAAATAAAATCTTTTTTTTAAAAATCTACTTGGGTTGTTTTACTTCTTAGCATCAGTTCTTATAAGAAGAGGACTTGAGCACTGTGAAATAAAATTTGAGATCACCATGGATCAGTGTAACTAGTTTTTCAGAAAGGGCTGCATTTATTGAGTGGCTACTGTGTTCCAACTATTTCATATAGTTATTTAATCCTCACAAAACCTTGAGGTAGGTATTTAATCCTCACAAAACCTTGAGGAAGAAAAACTTGAGAAGCAGTGATGTTAAGATACCACAGGTCCATTTATTCCAAAGCCCATGTTGATTCCAAGAGTTTATTCTGCCTTCGAACTTCACCTGAGGCAAAAGCCTATTGATTCAACTGACTGAACCTATTCAAGGTGAGCCCAGTTGTTTCATCTCTAAAGTCAATGGCTATGGGACTTTGGGGAAAAGGTTTGGAGGTATTCAGATGAAGGAAAAATGAAGCATAACTTTCTATAGTCAAATATGTATTTGATATATATGACAAAGTACTGTTGGCTATGCAGGTTTTTCAGCAAGTAAGGCTTAAGGCTCTGAGACCAATATAAAAATAACATCCTATATTTATATTATGTGCACAGTTCTTTTGGCCTTTAAAAAAAAAGATTTTATTTATTAGAGAGAGAGAGCATGTGCGCAAGCATAGAGGGGAGGGGGCAGGGATAGAGGGAGAGGGAGAAGCAGACTCCCCACTGAGCAGGGAGCCTGATGCTGGGCTCAAATCCAGGACTCTGAGATCATGAGCTGAACCAAAGGCACTTAACTGACTGAGCCACTCGAGTGCCTCTTTTGGCCCCTTAATATATATTTTCACCTTTAATCCTTTCAACGATTCTAAAACCAAGTAGGACAAAGAGTATTTTCCCCTGTAACAGGGGAAGAAGCTATAAGTTAGAGAGATTAAGCAGTTTATAATCATGTGCATAAGCAAGACACCGGAGTCTAAAACAGAGCTTGACTTTTCTCTCTCCTTTTTTTTTTCTTAAAGATTTTATTTATTTATTTGACAGAGAGAGATCACAAGTAGGCAGAGAGACAGGCAGAGAGAGAGGAGGAAGCAGGCTCCCTGCTGAGCAGAGAGCCTGATGAAGGGCTCGATCTCAGGACCCTGAGATCGTGACCTGAGCCAAAGGCAGCGGCTTAACCCACTGAGCCACCCAAGCGCCCTGAGCTTGACTTTTCTCTTAAACCAGTTCTCATCTAAACCAGTTCTACCTCCAGGGTGAAATACTGGATTCATATCCTACTCAGAGCATTGCTGCTCTAAGGAAGCTGTGCCGTCTCTGAGCATCCCACTACTATTCTGCTTATCACTCGGTATTTAAATCATTGGATCACTCATTTCCATATCCATCAACTGTGAGCTCTTGCAGAGACTGTCCTTTTTCTTTCCTTCTTTTTGGGGAAAAAGACATTTCATTTAATTTTCTAAATTGAACAGAGTGCAAATTAAGTTCCACCATTCAGAACTGACAGTTGTCAACATCTGAATAGATTCTCTGTTCCTCATCTTTGTATTCTTGGTACCTAGCATAATACCTGGCACATAGTTGGTGTCCAACGAATATTAGTTGAATTTAAATATAGGATCCATAATTATTGGAATGAATTAGAAAATTTATTAACTAGTGCAGAAATAATATTTCAGATTTTTTTTAAGATGTCGTGCCTGGGGCTTTTCTAAAATATTTATCCATATTTTCCTCTTTTATGGTATGATGACAATGGTGATCATAAGAAGGCTTTGTAAAATGACGTCTCTCGTCATCTTCCTTGTTTAAAGGTAAACTTACATGCCCCTACAATAATAACCCCAGAGTGAGTGAGTCTTATGGAGTATTGATTAATGGCTTCTTCAGTTTAAAAAGAAAAAAAGTTTCTTCTTGGGTTTCAGTGGTTGCTAAGACTGCACGGTCCTCACAGGAATAAGAAAACTGCATGAAACCAGACTCCAAGCTCAGAGGGTGCGCTTGCACACTGCACCAGAAATTATGCTATTCCAATCCAAATGCACTAAATCCTTCTGTAATGTGTGGTCAAGGAGTTAAGTTCTAAAGGGAAATGCAAGCAGCGTAAAGTGAAAACCATGTATGTCTGTCTCCTTCAGCCCGAGCCTCCGACAGATCTCCTCAGAGGAGGGTATCTTAATGCTTCACCCAGTAATGATCGCCTCACCCAGTGCTTCGAAGGAGTTATACAGTAACGGCCAAGTTTGGATTTGGAAAAGAGAGGAAGCAAACTGACTCTGTGGTTTGTTAGGAGATCCTGGGAGGAGCTTTCA
Organism: Mustela putorius furo; assembly: GCF_011764305.1. Taxonomy (NCBI): domain Eukaryota; kingdom Metazoa; phylum Chordata; class Mammalia; order Carnivora; family Mustelidae; genus Mustela; species Mustela putorius. Next base: position 39,562,151 of record NW_025421998.1, read on the forward strand.
GCGTTACAAAGAGTCTTTCCTCTTCCAACCATCCAACCTCCTCCTCACTCCCTTGTGGATTTCATGCTTTTTCACCGAGGCTTGGCAGTAGGCAGGGTAAGAAAGGCTCTCTGGAGGAAAGGACCCCTCAGCTCAGGTCTACTTTGGCATGACCCATGCCTGCAGCCCCAGCAGTTGATTGTGAGATTAGAAGCCCTCTTTCATTGAGTCTGTCTTACTGAGAGAAAAAACTGCTTTGTGTGATGACTTTATGGCAAATTCTGGCAAAAGTTTTGCCCTGCATACTGAAAGAGAGACATTTCTAACCGCAGCTCATGAACCACACTTATTTACTCTGGCTCATGCCCACTATTTGTTCATAGGCTTTCTGTCTCTACTAATGCATTCCAATTTGGGAGGCTAAATCACTGCCAGTAGTTTCCAGGACATTCCGCTAGGCTAAGCAAAATCACCCTGAGCGGTAGTCAGAAACCACTAGAGTAGTATTGTAAATACAGACTATTTGCAGAAAATGAAAGATACTGAACATCTTATCGTTTTTGTGCCAAAGGATTCCATGGGTCATATCTTACAGAAAGTCATGCAAGGTACTAACAAAGCAAAACAAAACAAAAACCAAGAGCAGGATACAAGGGCTTTCATCCTCACTAGAACTCAGAAATTGTGCTTAAAACCACTTGAAAGTTGGGCACAACTTAATGCAACTAGAGAGTAGAAGTACGTACTATGGCTCTGTGCAGGAGGCATGCTAGAGACTAGATGCAGCCTCGCCCATAGCCATCTTTTGCCTGGTATGGATTTTAAAATGAATATGAGATCTATGGGGTGGTAGAACGTGCAATTCTTGATCTCAGGGATCTGAGTTCAAACCCCACATTGGGCGTAGAGCTTCGAAGAAAAAAAAAAAAAAAAAAAAAAAAAAAAGAGAGAGAAAGAGAGGGGGGGAGACAGGAAGGAAAAGGTGAGGGAAGGAAGGAAGGAAGGGAGGACATAAGACCTGAAAACAGTGGAGCAGTGCTACCAAGAAAACTGTAGTTCTCATGGGCTTCTTAATAACTATTTCTGCATTCAGAGATGCCCATCCCATCTTCGTGTGTGTCTTCCCCTTGAGCCCAGTGATGCCTCAATGGATCACATCGAACCATGGGTATTTTAAGATCTGTGATAACTGGAAAATTCTCCATTTGTCATAAAACCTCCAGCACTACTAAGCTGCCAGATTCCATATCTTGCCCCAGGCAGGGACTGGGGGACCGAGGAAAGGATGTGTTACATGATATTGCTTCTCTATCCATACCTCTTTTGCCTGTTTTCTATTACATTTGTTTCTAAGCAGAGCAGAGATTTTATTTACTCGTGTGCATTAATAATGAATAAGAATGTGGATTATACATTCAGTAACTTTGATATCAACTTATCAATATGACCGTGTTTGTGCTTGGAAAGAGGAGGGAAGCTCACTCCAAAAGCAAATGCTCAGTATCCACCCAAAGTGATGATTTTCTTTTGAGATAGCTAAGCAGATTTTTAAAGTACTTATATGTTTTATAATACCTCTTAAGACTTATTGAAACAAGTCTCTTTCATCCTAAGGGTGAAGCAAAATTAAGTTGAAATAAGCCACAATTAAAACTCCGTGTGTTGGGCAAGGAGGCAGAAGGAAGGGTATACAGATCTCCATCCATGTGTATTGTGTTAACATTTCAGGCATTTTTAACTGTGGGCAGTGGACAGCATGGAGGGGCACTAGGTAGAAACAAGGCCACCACATCAAACTGATAGTGGGGTAGAGGGAACATTTGACACCTCCCGCCTTCTCTGCCCCCTGTCTGTTTTTAATTTTGCTAAATCATTCCCGTCTGGAGATTGTATATTTTAAGTTGCCTCTCCAAGCAGCACAGAAGTACAGTGTCAGGAAGTCTGATCTCTGAGCCAGGCAAAGAGATGCGAGAGCTGAGAGACCCCAAGCCACAAGAAAGACCGAGAAGGAACAGGGTGGGGCCCTGGCTACAATGACATTAGCCTTCATGGCCTGTGCTGTCACTGGGAAGATGGCACTGGGAGACATAACGTTTCTCTCATGGTGAGTGTAACACTTTTTGTGTGTTTGTGTTTTTAAAAGTTAATATCCCTCTGAAAGTTCTAAAGGTGACTTCCTGAGAAACATAAACTACCATGAAATTTTACTGGAAAAGTGATTCCACAGCAAGAGACTTCAAAGTGAGATTTGCCCATCACAAGCTGAAGGGAATAGAAAAGGGGGGGAAAAGTGGTGACAAAAACTGAAATGTGTGCCGCACATGTGCACACGCTTGGAAATGTCATGATGTTATGGAGCACATCAAGAGTGACTTGAAGAAAAAAAAATTACCCTCTCTACCTATCCCGACACAGTTCCCATGTAAGTCACTTAGATCTCTTCGGGGGAATTTCAAGTTCACATGTTCTGAGTATGGGCTGTTCACCTACATGTCTCCAAAATGCACACACGTCTATTAAGGTGGGCATAACGATAGTTTCATCCAGAGGAAAGTGTGAGGCTCAAATGAGAACAGAGCAAGTAAAGTGCTAAGCATGGCTCATGCAACAGAGTCAGTACTCAGAAATTGTTTATGTGCTGTTATTATTTAGCAACTTACATGATGTGGGAATTTTTAAAATACGGTACAATAATGATAACCAATAGCTTCTTCTCTAGAAGGGGGTAGCCTTGAACATAATTTAAAATTGTGTCAGTCCTTTTTGTTTATTTCTCTTATCTGTCCTCACCCCCACTCAGTTTTTTTGAGAACCCTGTAAATTTGGCCTCATTGCAGCTTTGCACATCACTGTAATAATCTCTTGACAGACTTAATATTATGGCTTTAATAGAATGAAACAGCAAGAATGGCATGGGCTCATGCACACAGATCTGCATTGCATTTGGAAAGAAACCCCTTCTGAACCGCAATTCTTCATGCTTTATCACCATGATAAAACTCCCTATTTATTCTTTTGCTAATAAAACAGATGCTATTTATTAAGTTCTAAAATGTATGTACCTTGAGGCCCCTGGCTGGCTCAGTTGGTAGAGCGTGCAGCTCTTGATCTCCGTTTGTGAGTTTGAGCCCCATGTTGGGTGTAGAGTTTACTTAGAAGTAAAATCTTTTTAAAAATAATAAATAGGGTGACTGGGAGGCTCAGTTGGTTAAGCATCCGACTCTTGATTTCAGCTCAGGTCACAATCACAGGATACTGAGATCAAGCTCCGTGTCAGACTGCTGGGCAGGTAGTCTGCCTGGGAGTCTCCCGCTCTGTCCCTGCCCCTGCTCATGCTTTCTCTCTCTAAAGAAATAAATACAATTTTTAAAAATAAATAAATAATAAAATAAAATGTATTTACCTCATCACTTTCTCAGAAAAATCCCTACTGAGCTGTGTGTGTTGAGTTGTAATGCCATTCTTTTTAAAAACTGAACAATTATAACTTTAGGTTGATTTGCTCAGGCATCTTTCTGAAATTGTTATTATTTAATAGCGATAGGATTGGTGGTGGAAAAGTTACTTCAATTGAGAGAACAGGTGGTAAATGAAGAGCAGAGACTCGTGGTGTGCATGTGTGTGTGTGTGCCTGTGTGTTTGTGTGCATGGGCATGTGTGCACTTGAGCCAGCGCTGGAAATCCTATGTCCTAGAAGCATTTATGCGTGTGAAACACCTACCTTTACATATAGAAACCTTAGTTATTAGGAATCAGCAATGGTGCTCTTGGTTCCCACTGCAAATCACTCCAAGTCACACAGGAAGTTTTTCTAAAGAGCTTAAATCAGAGCCCTGCCCAGTCAGTCACTCAGCGAATGTGTCCTGGCTAAACTACGAAGATACTCAGAACATCTTGGATTAGGAGAGCAAAAATGAAACATAAACAGTGTCAAATAAAAACTGCTCTGGGCATTTTTTTTTTTAAGGTTATTTGGCTGAAATCGTTTATGTAATCAGAAATAAAGCAGTGCTGGTGTTTTCAAAGGGACAGTTAGAGCGAAGTGAAGGTTTGATCAGAGGTGTATAAGCATTCAAAAGAAAACAGGCACGTATTGTGAGATTACATATTCTAAGTAGGAATCGGCTGCGGGCGCTTCTGAATCATTTGTCTTTCTGATCTTTTAGGAATCAGCCTGTAGGCAAACCACGGGGTGAGGCCGGGAGTGCCTGGGTGAGGGTGCATGTGCTGATGCGAAGGGTGCCAAGCACCCTCTCTCCGTGCCAACCAGCCCCTCCCCCACTCCCAGGAAGGTATGTACCTTTGTCTTCCTGTTGACAGAGCAGTTAGACACGTTCTTTGGTGGCCTCACTCCCTACCAGCACCTCCTCCCTCAACAGTAATGAAATCTGGCTCCCCAAAAACAGATACTCTGATTCTCACAAGCTCAAGGGCTGACCGGGCCTTCCTTATGCTCAGGGTAGGTGTTTGTATACAATTTTAAGGGGGCTAAAAAGTGTGTCCATGTCCCCAAAATATTACTCCCACTCATTTAAAACATAGTTTCTTAAACTTCAGCGCTGAAAATTCGTATCTTTAAGTGAAAATACTGCTTCTACCCATGGATGTATAAACTCCAACATGCTACTTCCATCATATAAGGGACAGTGTATTAAACGGCTTTTACCCTTTTGACTCTCATTCTAATTAGATTATCAGATAACCCTCTTTCTCTCTTGGAAAGCAGAAATAAATATCCAGGGGGAATGGGACATTAGATAGAATTTGATAGAAGTTGGGTCAACATGAGCGGACAAGGTCCAGAACATGTCAGCTCAGGTGAGGGCCACAGTGAGGGCAACTCGGGTAACCAGATTACAAAATTACACCTCTAGGCAGGGGAAGTAGAGAGGAAGAGTAGTTCCAATATAAGCAAATATTGCTAAAGAACCACTTACCAGTATTTCCTAAAGTTGGTCCTGCTGAAGTATAGACCTTCCAGCAAAATACATTGTGAAAAGTGTCCCCCTTACACCACAAACAGATACCCCACCCCAGTGCTGCCCCCCCCCGCCCCAGTTTCCCATTTGGGAAACTTATAGTTGCTATGGTAACATCTAAGGATTTTTTGTGAACCACCCATGGAAAATAATGTACAGGGAACTCAAGAGTTCTTCAACCAAATGATCCTGTCTCAGATTTCCCAATTCTGACACCCAAGCTCTCATCTTGGCACATCAGTAAATTCTTGTCATACTGTTGGTTGAAAGATAGCAGGCAAATCTTGAGAAGTGCAGAGATGTGTACAGGCTCCTCAGCATAACCTTGCCAAAAGAAGATATGGTATTTTCTGGATAGTTCCTTTCCCATAATTAGGAATAAGTCATTATTATTCAGAAAAATATTTATGTTAAATATGTATTTTTTCCTATCATATCAACCCTTTACCTTCTTTTTGCAGGTCCTTTATCCTTTATAATATATACTATGACCTATTAAGATAATCCCAGTGGAATTGATTATCTGGAAGACAGAAAGCCTGGTCTATCACCCCAACTCCTCCAAGCCACCTGATGCCACTACTTCCCAATCATGGAACTTCCCCATTTACTCAAGACTGAGGGACTCTTGGGGCAATTGCCAAGGCCACATTTTACAAATAGGCCAGGGAATTGCTGGGAAAAGAGCTGTCTTTGACTCCTAAGAAAGGAGGCTCTCCAGGTTTTGCAGTTGGTTTCCTAGAGGGACAGAAGAGGTAGGGTGAAGGAGGTAGAGTTGATGCCTAAAACAGGAAGAGGAATAATTATCAAGAAAATGTTTCTTTGGCTTTCAATCTAGCCCCTTGTACTAAGATGGAATTTAGGAGCCCTGTGTTTCTTATCTTTAATTTTGATAAAATCTGATAGAATTCTTAATTTTGATAAAAGCCTGGGATTAAAAAAAAAAAAAAGCAGAGGAGTGTAGTTGATATTTCAGGGTCTATCAGTGTTCTACAATAAAGCTGACTATCTCAGTAATATTTTTTTTAAATATGCTTTCATTTTAAATAAAAAGGACAAAAAGGAAAGAAAAAATACATTTCAGCCACTTTGTCTCATTCAACTTAATTTTTCAAGCAAACTACAAACATGAATGATAAAGTCATTGTGTCTGTTATCCCAAATATTCATAATGTTTTACTAAGTATGTCATTTACTCTCCTAGCAATCATCAGGAGGGCAAAAAGCAGAGCCACCATTTACAGACAGGTTAAGAAACAGCCAAACAATTAGGTGAAAACAATTCAGTTTTCTCACTATTGTTTTAATAATCCCACAGTTTTAGAAGTGACTTTTTAAAACCTCGAATTGATTGGGTGCTTCAGTGTGGTGAGGATGGCCTTTGATGAGAAGAACAAGCGATTGGTTTTCTACTATTAATGAATCAATGAAGGCGCTGCTACTAGATTTGGCCAAAAATATAATTGTAGAAACATGTAATTGAAGAAATTTCATTCCAGTCCTCAACTCAAGAAAGTTTTTCCTTGTGAACCACCCAGATTAAATAGCTTTAACAGAGATTATATCTAAGGAGGCCACCCAAATTCGCCTTTCAACTACTTATTCCATCGTAGCACTCTAGAGACATTAGGTAGGTATCTTGGTCCAGAAATACATATGTTCCATTGAAATTAAGTATTTCAGCCTTTCCATTCTCTGGGCTCAAATTGGTAGTCATTCACAGACTCTTTCTACCAGATAAGGTTACCAAAGAAAATGTATCTTTAAGAATCCTGTTGATTAGATAGACAAAATTTTCCCTGTGCAAGGGTATGCCTCTGAACAATTATGACGCTGACCCAGAAAGGCAACGTCTGTGTTTGGTCTTTGGAATCTGAAGAGGAAAACTAAAACAAGTGGTCATTACTGAAGGGGGTTTCAATAATTGCTTTAATGGGACAGAGTGATTTTATGTGAAGGTCTTTGTGACAACTCAGGAAGAAACAATCAAAAAGAAAACTGTTTTTACAGCTTGTGACAAGGTAATACCAATAAATAGGAATGGCGCCTTGGTCATTTATCCCAGAGACCCTACTGCTTAGATTGACCATGTAATTTATCGTCCAAACCAAGATTCTTTACAGAGTGAAAGGAGGTGCAATTATGCTGGAACAACAGGTGTGAACTAGGACATTTCAGACAAACAAGGTGAATGATCACCCTGCTAATACTGGAAGGGAGATTTGATTATGGAAGAAGACTGATGTGGGGAAGGTTTCTAATTAATACTCAGCTTGAAGAGGGCGTTTATAAGGTATTTAGTACATGCTCATTTTAACCATAGAGCATAGTGATATCCCAGTTATGTCCTCTTTTTACTGATCACTAAATCAGTGCATCTTACCTTCTCAATTGGTAGGTTATTTTATATATTTCAAGCATATTGAAAGTGACACTGATTTTTTTTTTTAACTCTGGAAACCAATTATTAAAGCATAATAATGTCCTTGTCTCCTTTTTTAATTTATATTCAATTAGCCAACATTATTAGTTTCAAGTGTAGAGTTCACTAATTCATCAGTTGTATATAACACCCAGTGTTCATCACGTCACATGCCCTCTGTAATGCCTATCACCCAATTACCCCATCCCTCCACTCCCCCGCCCTCCAGCAGCCCTCAGTTTGTTTCCTATAGTTAAGAGTCTCTCATGGTTTGTCTCCCTCTCTGATTACTTTCAATTTATTTTTCCCTCCCTTCCCCTATGATCCTCTGCGCTGTTTCTTATATTCCACATATGAGTGAAACCATACGATAATTTTCTTTCTCTGATTGACTTATTTCACTCATCATAATACCCTCCAGTTCCATCCACGTCGATGTAAATGGTTGAATAATACTCCATTGTGTCCATATATGTATGTGTGTGTGTATATATACATACATATATATATATATATACATATATGTGTATGTGTGTGTATACACACACACACACACACACCACATCTTCTTGACCAGTTCATCTGTCAATGGACATCTGGGCTCTTTCCACAGTTTGGCTTGTGTGGACATTGCTGCTGTAAACATTGAATGCCCTTGTCTCCTGAATATGCATGCCCGTTCTGTGGAGAGTAACCTATTTATCTGGAAGACAGGAGGAGTTTTCAATCTATCTTGTAGTACTTTTAGTGTCTTAAAGGTGATGTTCCTCCTAGATCATCTTGAGAGATAAAATACCATTGTTGGCATGGAGCTTTGGCACATAGTAGGTATGCAATAAATATTTGTTGAATAAATGAATGACAGGTTCTCTGCAGAAAAATTTCTTTAAAAATATGAACATATATAGGAAATCACATAGTTTTTTTTTTAATTCAACTCTTCCTAAACAGTTGCATACAAGAGATAAATGAGTACACACAGAGTCAACAAATTATCATTTCACCTATCTTTAGAAATCACAGCAAACAAGTTGCCATTCAGAACTTACAGGAGAGACAGCATCTTTCCATAGGACCTGCAAACTTGAGATATGAAAAGGCTTTTCTCTTCTGGATTATTAGTTTTAAAAATAAAACAGGGAGCCTGTGTGGCTCAGCCAGCTAAGCATCTGTTTTCAGCACAGGTCATGATCTCCAGGTCCTGAGATCAGGCTCCCTGTTCAACAAGGAGTCAGCTTCTCCCCTTCCTTTACTCCCTCCCCCTGCTTGTGTTTTTTCTCTCTCTCTCTCTAATAAATACTTAATCTTTTAAAAATAAGATAAAACATTTTCCCCACTTAATTGAAGTATTTTCTCTCTCCCTTGAGAGAGAGTCATCTCTGAGAAGGGATTTGATGTTAGTGTTAAAGTTTATCAATGGCTTGACTATGAAATAAGGGATGAAAGAGTTCTGAAGGCCTGTTTAGAAAGATTTATGGAAGAAAGTAGGAGAAACTTGAGTAAAGGAAACAAAAGGAATACTTTTTTATAAAAGGATAGTTTTGTAAAATGTAATCTTTGGAGGAGGCTGGATAAGGAGTATATGGAATTTCTGTGTACTATACTTGCAAATACTTATGCCTATAATTATTTCAAAATAAAGCAAATTTTTGAAAGGAAAAAGAAATGAGAAAGTTGAGATGGAGAAATAAATATCTTAAGACACATTCCATGTAATTTGAATATGCTAGAGGACGTATAGTGAACCTCTCAACATTCTTTTCAGTGAATGTTTTTTGATCGTTCTTCTCCATAACACTAATTCTTCTAAGTGTTGAGGAGGTTGTGGTTAACAAGACAAAGTTCCTGTTATTTTTTAAATTTTTTATTTGATTTGATTTGATTTTTTTATAAACATATAACGTATTTTTATCCCCAGGGGTACAGGTCTGTGAATCGCCAGGTTTACGCACTTCACAGCACTCACCGTAGCACATACTCTCCCTAATGTCCATAACCCCACCGGCCTCTCCCGACTCCCCTCCCCTCAGCAACCCTCAGTTTGTTTTGTGAGATTAAGAGTCACTTATGGTTTGTCTCCCTCCCAATCCCATCTTGTTTCATTTATTCTTTTCCTCCCCCCTCAAACCCCCCACGTTGCATCTCTACTTCCTCATATCAGGGAGACCATATGATAGTTGTCTTTCTCTGATTGACTTATTTCGCTAAGCATAATACCCTCTAGTTCCATCCACGTGGTCACAAAGGGCAAGATTTCATTTCTTTTGATGGCTGCACAGTATTCCAATATATATATATTCATATATATACCACATCTTCTTTATCCATTCATCTGTTGATGGACATGTAGGTTCTTTCCATAGTTTGACTATTGTAGACCTTGCTGCTATAAACATTCGGGTGCATGTGCCCCTTCGGATCACTACGTTTGTATCTTTAGGGTAAATACCCAGTAGTGCAATTCCTGGGTCATAGGGTAGCTCTATTTTCAACTTTTTGAGGAGCCTCCATGCTGTTTTCCAGAGTGGTTGCACCAGCTTGCATTCCCACCAACAGTGTAGGAGGGTTCCCCAAAGTTCCTGTTCTAATGGAGCTTAAATCCCCAGTGCTTATTATATATAATAAGAAAATAAGGGTCAGTAGATACACAATGCTCCAGATGATGGTAATTCCTCAGAAGAAATAAGAATAACTGAGAAAAGTGCTGTTCTAAAGGTGTTCAAGGGAAGCTCTCTGATAAGGTGACATTTGGACAGATTGAAGGGAGAGAACTGAGCCATGTGGATATAAGGAGAAAAGAACATTCCAGACAGACACTACATACAGCAAATGCAAAGTCCCTAAGGTGGGAGCATTTTTGGTATGTTAATAAAAACAGAAAGGAGTTCAATCTAGCATGAGAACAGTGAAGGGACAGTGATAGAGGATGAAACCAGAGACGTAGAGTTAGTACAGAGAACTTCATTGGCCTTGAAGTCCATGGTAAAGATTTTGGATTTCACTAAGAGTGAGATGAGAGCCATTGTAGGGTTTTGAGCAATGACCTAATCTCATTTATATATTTTTTAAGGTTTTTAAAATGTTTTCTTTCTTTCTTTCTTTCTTTCTTTCTTTCTTTCTTTCTTTCTTTCTTTCTTTCTTTCTTTTTTAGAGAAGCTTTAGGTTCACAGAAAAGGGGAAGTTATGGAAGTTTTTCATTTACCCTCTGCCCACACTGCACATGCACAGCCTCACCCATTATCAATATCCCTCACCAAAGTGGTACATTTGTTACAGCTGAAGAACCTACATTGACACATAATCATCCAAAACATTATTGAGCTAATACAAGTGAGTGATACTGAGGCTTGGACTAGGGCTTTAATGATGGCAGTAGCGAAAGGAGTCAGATTCAGGACTTATCTTGAAAGTAGGGTTTCAATTGAGTTGCCATTTACTGATATGGAAAGAATGGTGGGGGATGTTAGGTCTATCTATTTCATACACGCTACATTTAAGATGCCTGATTAAAAGCTAAATAGTGGTGTCAAGAAGACAAGGGGTTTGTAATTTAGGGCCAGGTTAGGGTTTGGACGTAAACTTGAAAGACATCAGCATGGAAATGGGATTCAAAATCAAGGGGCTAGATGAAATTGCTTGGGGAAGGAATTTAAATAGAGAAGGCAGGTGGCTCAAGAACTAAGCATTGAACAGTGCTGATATTTCAAAGTGAAGAGGATATAGAAGAAACTAAGAAGTAGATTTTGAGGTAGAAGGAGATCTTAAAGAGTGGTGTCCAGAAGGCTAAGAGTTTCAAGACAGAGAAAGAGGTCAGCTGCAACAAATGAGTTAAGAGGTAAAGAAGATGAAGACTGAAAATTACCACTGGATTTGGCAAGTAAATACCCTAAGTCATCTTAATAAGGCAGAAAATGGTAGGGCTGAAAGAGAAGTGGTTTTCAAAATGAATGGGGGATGGGGTGCCTGGGAGGCTCAGTCGGTTGCATGTGCCTTCAGCTCAAGTCATGATCTCAGGGTCCTGAGATCGAGCCCCATGTCAGGCTCCCCACTCAGAATGGAATCCCTCTGCTCCTCCCCCCAGCTCATGCTCACTCTCTCAAATTTCGAAGAAATGAATGGGGGAGGGAAGAGGATGTGTCTTTACAAAAGAAAGGCCAACTTTCTTGAGGAAAATTGCTGTAAAGTTCAGAGAAGTGGGGTGTTATTTGGAGGGATGTGGAGTTCAGAGTGGTTGGGTGGAGTTTTCACCACTAAACTTAACAAACCAGATTGGAACTATGCTGATAAGAATGATCCGGAAAGAATAGAAATTGTATTGAAAGAGGTAGACAGATTTAACCCTGGCTGAAGTCTCTAAAGTAGGAATGAGGATTTTAGTTGCATAATTCTGGATTGATTGAAGGGAAAGAAGTTGAGTGTGGAACTATCAATAGGATTACCATGATTCCTTGGTCATGATCTTGGCTGGGCCTCATGATAAAGGGGGTTGCAGGAGAGCAAAGACAAATGAACAGAAAGTTCAGGAAGCTTCAGAAAAGAGGTTAAGGATATGTGAAGTGAATATGTGGGATATAAAATACAAAACATGGCTGACCAGAAAAGCTGATCTGGGAAATTTTGTTTATAGGTGTGTTGAAGTCAAGTGCAATCCTTTGGTTGAGTTTGGGTTTTATGAGTTAATTTATTGTGAATTAGTGTGTGCTTTTCATTTAAAAAATCAGACAATGTAAGAGTACAAAGGATATTAAAAATTCATGCACATGTACACACACACTGTTCTCATATTTACTCCCCAGGCGGAAGCACTGTTAACAGTTTGGTGCAAATCCTTACAGATGTGTATGTGTATACACACATATATATGTACAATTACTTTATAAAAATAAAATCATATACTATTCATACTATTCTGCAACTTGCTTTTTGTACCTAACAATATGTCTTTTGTATTTTTCCATCTAAGTAAAAATAGCTCTACCTCCTTCTTTATAAAAAAAAATGAATAGGTAGTAATGAACATGCTATACTATGTAAAAGGGACAACAGCATATATATAGAATCTCCTTCCATTCTCCCAGCAGTCACTTTCTCCCCAGAGGCAACTACTATTACCAGTTCCTTAAATGTCCTTCCACAGCTAAGGAATGTATATAAACAGATACATTTGTATTTATATAGATGGAAGCTTACCATACATGCTGTTCTATATCTTCCTTTTTAAATTTTAACTATATATCTTAGAAATCATTTCATATAGGGCTGTCTGATTCTTCTGATAATGTTATATTCTATTGTATCTTTATTTAATCAAATCCTATAGCTGTATATTTCTAATTTTTCACAAGTAGCTAAATGCAACCATATGGAGCAAGAATTTAGAATTTATTTAGCAAAAGTAAAAAGAAGCCAAAGAAAGAAAGAAGACCAAATGCATTTTAAATTGTAAAGAATGGTGAATTAAGACTAAGCCTAGGGCCTTGTGTGTGTGGCATTAAAATAAATTCTTGAGGGGCGCCTGGGTGGCTCAGTGGGTTGAGCCGCTGCCTTCGGCTCAGGTCATGATCTCAGGGTCCTGGGATCGAGTCCCACATCGGGCTCTCTGCTCAGCAGGGAGCCTGCTTCCCTTCCTCTCTCTCTGCCTGCCTCTCTGCCTACTTGTGATCTCTCTCTCTCTCTCTCTGTGTCAAATAAATAAATAAATAAATCTTTAAAATAAATTCTTGAAAAGCAATTAGAATTCTAGATGCCAGCAATTCTTATTTACAACAACAACAACAAATTTGTTGTATTACTTTAAAAGAATATGAACAATGAAGAGCCTCTCTCTATTCTGGGTACCTAGACATTCTTAATGACCTTGATGAGGCACTTTTCTGGGACCAGTCAGCAAAAGTTTAGAAAGTCACTTTTTTGTTCATAGAAATTCCTGGCTAAGAAACCCTTCTCCTCCATTTGGTTTTTGTCAATGGCTCTTCAGCTGGTGCTATTCAGAGATGCTCGCTGATTTCACAGATATTCCAAATAAAACAATGTCACCAGAATGATACATCTACTTGGAAACTCCAAGGGGGAACAAAATGACATATTTCCTTTATGTAAAATACATTATTAATAGAATTGGCTAAAAGACAGTGTCTTGTGGTGGCTGGAGTTTAAGGTGTGAGCCCTCATGTCAGTTCTGTGACCACTGAGTGCATGAAGTTGCATTGATCAATTCTCTTTTTTTCAGTTTCCCACATGGAAGACAGGAGAAATAATTGTGTCCGATTCCCTTTCCTACCTCAAAGCCATGTTGAGAGAAATAGAAATGAGAACTGCACGGTGCAGCAGGTTTCCCAGGAAGGCATCGTTTCTGTAATTATGTTGGTATGACTCTGCCTGGGTGAGGTCTCAAAGGGCATGTGGAGGCACAAAGATGTGTGTATGAGAATCAACTGGGGACATTTTTCAGACCATTCCCTACCTTGCTCTTCCTTCCATCCACTATTAAGAACAACTGTGACTGAAGAAAACTTCGGTGCCATCAGGTATGGGACAACCCAGTATTGGGTTCTAAATTGAGGAGGATACACACAGTGAGGATCCAGGTCAAAGGTTTCCATTTCAGGGAAACCTGGGTTGGAATGTTGGCTCCACCCCCTTATTAACTAAATGATCTTGAATGATCCTATTTCAATTACTGAAGCCTTTGTTTGCTCACCTGTAAAGCCTTACTTACCTGCCTTTAAGGTTGGCATGTGGCTGCCACATAGTTAGTGCTTAAAAAATAGTTCTGCCGCTCATTGGTAACCTCAACCTTTATTGTTCACTCTGAATTACGGATTTAAGGCAATATTTATCACCCTAGGAGTTTACCAATTGCTTTTCTCATAAAGATACAATAGAAGGATTCTTATGAACATACATACATAAGTATAGAATTTGAAGGCTGGAAATGGCTGTAAAACCCTAAAGATTACCCTTACCAACCCTTTGCTTTATGTACAAGGAAGCTGAAGCTCATAAAAGCAAGAGATTTACCCAGGGTTACAGGGCTGATATGGATAAGGGCCAGGACTAGAGGTACACTTTCTGTCTTCCAGTTCATCTCTTTTCACTTCTTGCCATTCACAAACCACACATTTAATAAAAATTAAATATACTTGCTTTAACAAATTAATGATGAGAATGTTATTTCCTTTCTATGACAGAACAAGAAAAATCCTGTGAAATGGCATTTGTGCAGCTAATAAAGAAAGGTGTGGAAAACCACCCCCATCATTGCAGATGTGGTGTCCCCAGACCCAGAGAGAAGTGAGTGATGATGACATAGGGTGTAGGATCCAGATCCAGATCAAGACCCAGGTGGTGAGGGGAAAGATGTGAATAGGAAGGGGAGTTTCAGGGTCGTTCCTGGGTCGCAAATCTGCTCCCCCCAACCTGGTCCTGAATTTCCAGTTTCTTCGCCTCCCTTAAGGACTCACAAGATTTCCAAAAGCTCCATGTTTTTTCACATGGCTGTTTCTTCCTCACATTCTTGACTCCTGCCATGTGATTAATACAGATGGTATATCTGCAGTGAACTGATCCTACAATTCCCCTGTCCTGGGTGAACACACAGGTGCCCAGACCCACAGAGAATTTAGGAAACAGAGCAGAGGCAGATGAACACCAAGCAACCTTAAATTAGATCTGCGCCTCTAGATACAGGACCAGAGGATCTTCTGGACTCTCCTAATAGTACAAGGCTCCAGCCCTGACTGAAGAGTTGCATCATGGGTCTGATTCACAGGACCGAGCGGAGTGGAAAGGGAAAGGCCGCCCAGTCTAGTTCTGGACACCAGCCCGTCTGCCCACGAATGACCACTGTGGAATCTAAGGCAAGCAGACTGCCCCCAAAAATCAGCCTGGAGTCTCTGCCTCCGTGCCTGGCCTGACCCTCAACCACAGCAATCTCCACTCCGGCCCAGGGTCACCTCAGGAAGGCGTCTGTTGCCTCCTACTTGGCCTCCAGTTCTGCGGTCACCAGGATAACCCAATGGCCATAAATTTCCAACTCTGCTAAATGTTGCCCTACTTCTAACTCGAACTGACTGCATCTTGCCCTTTGGGAAAACAGCTTTACTCCTGAGTGCTCTCTGCTAAATGAGTGCCACCTTGTCTCTTTCCTCCACATCATCATTATAATTAATAAGCAACAATATCATCCCTGGTGGTTATGTTCTTATTAGGTGTTAACTGGCCTTAGCATCATTATCTCATTAGGCCTTTCCACCTAAATTACTTTATCAGCTTCCCTCCGAAGGGGGTCTGGTACTGTCTGGCTGAAAGGAATCCCCTGCACAAACACAAGAAAGCAAAGGATAATCACAGGCATTTAGATCTGTTCCAGATATTAGTCGTCTTGAAAAATTAATGTTATTTCTACTATTGGGAATACTTGAATTGCTATAAATCCTCTCATCCAGTGTTTAAAGCAATACCCAGAAGCTTTTAGCTTAATCTCAGTCATTCTAAGAAGAAAAAAAAAACTGTTGTGGAAAAATATATTCTAAAATATTTACAACAGTTACAACTTCCTTCCTTTTCGCTGCCCGCATTGCTATTTGAATCCGTTATCTTCAGTTCTCTCCTGGAGTGGCCACATTTCACATTTTTTTGCTTGCTGAGTCCCCACTTCAGTTGTTTTAGGTGTAATCATTTCTTCAACTTCTCTTAATAAAGCTTATCTTTTATTTTCTTTAATAGCACTCATTTCATAAATCAACCTTTTGTAAAAGATGCAGAGGATTGCGCTCATAGAAGAACGGAGAACATAGACTCATACAGTTCTCTAGAAATGCTTTTGTTCTTGAGGACTGATGATGCACATTGCTTCTTTTATTGTCCTCATGATTTCGTGTTAACCGTGAACTCTTTCCATCTTTTTCTCTTTTATTTCTAGGTCGTGTGTGCTCTCCAAAGGTTAAGGAACATGCCATTGAGAGTCCAAACTTGTCCTTTACAGCCATTAGCCACATTTTGTTTCTCATTCCAGTTACTTCCTCCTTTCCTCACATTTCCACATTAATTCCTCATTCCTTCTCACTTTCCTTAGTAATTTCCCAATGTTTAAATGTCTTTTTATCTCTTGGGGCACCTGGGTGGCTCAGATAGTTAAGCGCCCACCTCTTGATTTCGGCTCAGGTCATGATCTTGGGGTTGTGGGATGGATCCTGGCATGGAACCCGCATGGAGCAGCCCCTGCCCCCACCTCAGGCTCTGCACTCAGCAAGAGTCTGCTTGGGATTCTCTCCCTCCCTTCTCCTCTGCCCACCTGTCCCGCTCCGAGCTCACTCGCTCTCTCTTTCTCAAATAAATAAGTAAACCTATAAATGTCGTCTTATCTCACATTCCTCATTATCTGCTTATCCTTCAAACTCTGTTGTTCATTTCATTTTCCCACGAACTGTATAGTCTTACTGGGTTTGCAGTATTCATTCCCCTTCCTGCATCAGTCCCTTTCCCCTCGCCTCCCTACTTTCCGAGTCCCAGCTTCTTTTTTTTTCCGAGGGAGCAGATCATGATTTGAAATGATGGCGAAGAATCTTAATGTCCCCAGACTCTCTGTTTACTTAATTTTTAATAGCGAATTTTCACTTCAAGGGAGTAAGGAATGTTGAGTTACAAACATTCAAGTTTGTAATTCTCAAGTCTTCCCACAGAGGCAATCAAATACACTACGTCTCTCTGCCCCCTCCCCTCCTCTCTCTCTCTCTCTCTCTCTCTTTTTTCCAAACTTAATTGGGAAGAATACAAATCTCAAATGAAATATTGCACAGTTTGTTGGTATTTATCTGAGATGCATTGACCATTCTTTTTCCCCCTTTCTACTGATGCCCTGAATGATAGCCAAAAAAACACATTGTCTTTTGAATCTTTGTCACGTAACACTTCTCTTGGAGATTAAAAGTAAATTCCTAACTACAAACCCACTGTCATCAAACTTTCTGTTAATGCTCAGCCTCTTTTCTAAGAAGAGTATGATTTTAGTTAAAAAAAAAATTGTGTTTTGTTTTTGAAACTTCACAGGCTTCAGAGACTTCTCTTTTTCTTGATCTTCCTTTCTTCCTCCTGAAACCTCAGGATCATTAATTTTAACAAGCTCTGGAAACATCCATTCTTCTCTTTATTTTCTCTACCTTAGGGTCCCTCCTTACCTCCTTCTTTTCCAGTGGATATCTTCCTATTCAAATTCTGACAGGAATGAATTCCTGGCTTTCCACAGTCTCATCTTCATATTCTCGTTCACTTTCCCTTGATCACTTTAATTTATCCATACAGTCTGTTCCTGACCATATTTAACAGTTTGTGTGGCTGCTGAAGTTCTCCCAGCCTGTGTCCCTTGCCTAGAGGGCAGCCATCTTGCTCCTGCAGTGCCCTTCACATGCTGGCAAGAGAAGGGGATCCTGATCAACTTTATTAATAACACAAAGGCAATGGAAGTAAAGATATCAATCAAGGGATAGCCTCATTGCATTGCTCTAAAAGGAAGCATTGGGGCAATTTCTCAAACTCCATCTCCCTATTATACTCCTCTAGAGATCTGTGTTCATTCCATCACAGGTATGGGGTGCCTTACACTGGGATAAAGTTAGTAAATTGTAACCATTGAAACCTAGCATGCATTGCCATATGATTATGACTTCACTCTCATTTTAAGTTCGACAAAGGTAAGGAACAAGGTACCCACTTGTGCAGTGGGAAATCCTGCTCATTAAATTACTATGAGTATATTTCTTTGAAAACAAGTGGATTTCTCTGAGTTAATCCTTTCTTAGAGGATCCAAATCATCTACTCTTTTTTTTTTTTTCTAAATATGACCTCTTTCTTCCCTCACTATTCATTCACAGTTCACACACAGTGTCTCTGGAGGGTACGGTATAGTCTAATTTTCTTCATTATTCAATTTGGATCCTGTTTAATGAGACAGGCATTCACTGAAAAGAAGGAACACTTAAGTTTTGGCAAATAAGTTCATTAGTATTCAGAAAGCTTTGCACCCCTCATATTTAATAAACCTTTCTATTACACAGTAAGAAATGCTAAAAAATAGTCAAACAAATTAGCAATGGAGCTCACCAAGACAGTACATTCAACCCTGATTCAGAGATGTCTCAGTTTATCAGTTTTCTGTCAATCATTAAACAACAAAGATGAAACATGCAATTATGTACAAGGAGACAGAACTCCTAATTCTTTCATCCTAGCTGAAGCAGAAGGGTTTTAATTGCTTGGAAAAATAAGATTTTTATTTTCTTCCAAAGGGATAAAGAAAACAAATGGCTTTGAGTTCAGTGCCTGGAGCTATAAGACTTCAGGTTATGCAAATCGGAGTTGGAAAGACCATCCCATCATATGTAGTTTTTGTCCTTCATAAGGACCAGTAACCACATATTTAGAAATCGGAGATGGCCCACAGAATGTTTCCTTTTCTACTACAGTTTCTTTAGCACATAAGGAAGAAAAAGAATGTGCCTTTTTCATTAGAATGTTTAGAGTCATGTAAATTTACTGATACTGCTTTTGCTTAATGGGAGTAACGCTCACTGAAATATTTGAATATGCTGTCAATTATTGCAGGGTCAACTTTCCACTTATGTGGGTTACCAAGCCCTTTGTTCCTCTTCAAAGTCCTATCAGCCTTCTGATCTTGAAAGAGAGAAACTATATGTATTTAAAGAGGTCACCAGCTATAATGAATATATGAAGCACAGTATACATGAAAGATGTCTATTTATTGAAAGAAGTTTTTTTAACGTTTAGTACATAGTCACCCGGATTCTCCCCATCTGAGCAGAGATGGTTGCAGACAGTGGCCATCACCGTATGGAGGGCTGTCCCTCTACAGATTTATTCCAAGAAGTAAATGATTGTCTCTTCCTTATATCTGAACATAGATCTTTTCATGGTAACCCTGGGCCTAAGTGATTACATAGAGGTGGATGTCAAGGCACCTCAGAATTGCCTGAGAAGCATGGGTCATCTTCCTTTAACTGGTTACCCTGGTGGGGCTTCCAGTCCCTTAAGACATGGGTGATCCTCACCAAAAGAAAAGCCAGCAGATGAAAGGAAGGAGGGTTTTGTACCCTCTCCTATGAACACTTCTGGAGTGGGGGAAACTGTCAGGTTTAGCTTGTATCTCCAAACCTAGCACACACCTGGTATGTTCCACATGGTATATGCTCAGTGGAAGTGTGGTCAAGGAAAAGAGAGGGAGAAAGGCACAGATGGGAGAAAGAGTAGAGGAGGGTAAATCCTCTGTGAGCTCTACAGGGAATGTTTCTAGGACCTACTCAACTCCTAAGCAGACCCATTGTATTCATTTTTCTTTTTTTTAAGATTTTATATACTCATCTGAGAGAGAGAGAGAGAGAGAGAGAGGCACAGAGAGTTCAAGCAGGGGGAGAGGTGGAGGTGGGAAGCAGGCCCCTGGGAGCAGGGAGCCAGATATGGGGCTCTATCCCAGGACCCGGAGATCATGACCTGAGCCAAAGGTAGATGAGCCACCCAGCCATCTGAGCCACCCAGGTGCCCCAGATTCATTGTATTCTATAAGGTTGATAAATACTCCTCCAAAAAACAAAAACAAAAACAAAAACTCAGTCAAGTGAGTATTGCAGATTTGCTTGACCTATCAGCTTAAGATAAGTTGAGTTAGAAACTGGGCAGTTGTCCAGTAGACTGGGACCTGATGTTAGCATTTTTAGAGCTGGAAGGGGTCTTAGATCACCTAAGAGGCCTCCAAATGGAATGTGATATGACTTGCCCACAGTCACATGGCTCATTAGTATTAAAATAAAGATCTGGGTCTCAGAGTTCCCAGCCTAACATTTTTCATCATGCAATTTCTCCACATCAGACAGAAGCAATAGCTGCTTCCCAAATTCTATCCCTTCATATTTTCTGACCCATATCACTTGATAGCTCTCTCCCCCAGAAGCCCTAACTAAACCTAACCCCTTCCTCTGGTACCATGGGATTTTATACAGCTTGCTAGAGAAACAGTCTAGGCAGGTTCACAGAGCAATTACAGAATGCAGACTTACAGGTCTTACAAATGGGTGCTCACTAGGCTGGATTAAGGCAATAAGAATTGCTATAACAACTGTAATCCTTGACTCAGGAATATCATTGTGTCCATTTGTTTGCTGTGGCCACTGCTCTTCACATCCAAGAGAAAGCTAGAATGTAAGAAACATGTTTATCTTATTCATTCATTCATTCATTCATTCATTCATTCATTCATTTAGAGAGCCACGTAGGGGCAGAGGGAGAGGAAGAGAGAGAATCCCAAGCAGGCTCCAAGCTCAGTGCAGCCCAATGTGGGGTTCAATTTCACAATCTTGAGATCATGACCTGAGCCAAAATCAAGAGTTGGATGCTAAACCAACTAAGCCACCCAGATGCCCTGAAACCATATCTATCTTACACCTGTCTCCAGTGTCCAGTAGATACTTAACTACTTGTTGAATTTTTTTAATGTGACCCGCAGTTCCATATTTCATGATTCTATGAATGTTCCTTGACATCTTCATCTACAAATAATCAATAATATCACCCTTCAGCCAAATATTTTTAAAGATCTCAGCTCTACCTAGTGTCTCCACTGATCAAATTAACTTGACACAGAGGCTGATCATCCAGCCCATAAGCAGGGAATTCAGGCTCCATTTGACTTGATCTACTGTGTTGGTTCATCTTTGCCCTCAAATGAATGAAGACATACTAAGGGCTAACATCCTAGAACTGGAAGATAGTCTGATTATGTTTTCATTTTCAAGCCCTAGAATGTCGAGACATGTAGGCTAATAAATAAATTGGTGTTTCCTTAAAACCACTACTTGCCAAATCTTTATTCAAGGACAAGCTGAGCTCTGCGTGGGGAAGAACCAAGCCAGAGGACCAGTGAGGGTGTCTGCCTACCCTCCATGGTCACAAACAATCCAGATGGGGCACCCAAATTATATATCTGAATAGGACAAATAGAAGCCCTGTAGTAAAACAACCCCATGCTCCTCTATATTTGATTATGCCTTACTTTCTACCCCTAAGGAATTTATCAAACCATTCCTTCCAATTCCACACAGAATTCTCCCTAAAATAAGTGCTAGTATTGTTTTCCTCTCTGTATATTTCTGTGAATGTTTTAGCACTCTGTGGTCATTTTGGTGCCCTTATAGGTTAGTCCTCCAAGCAGTGGTCCAACTGGTCTGTCTTTAATCTGACCCTGATGGCAGCCATTACTTGAAATGAAGAAGGCAGTCTAGTTAGAAACCACAGTTGATGTTCCTCCTCTCTCAGGGGATAGGTAGGCTATCCAGAAGGTCCTCTTGATGGTGTCTGGGGCCAGGATTCAGGAAGTTCAGTGACAGGGATAGGAAGCGACGTAGAAAATGTCATGCTCCTCCAAAGAAATGCGTTTCCTTCTGTCTCAGCAACTGTAAAATTATAAATCAAAGATTAAAAAGTTAAGCCACTGCTCAAGTAAAGATCTTGGTAAATACACCACTTAACCAAACCCCGATGACGGATGCATTGGCATCTAGATGAAGTCTGTGGTTTTCCAAACAATGAGGCAGAGACTACAGGGACACACAAAGTATGCCTAAGGAGTCTCTATTTCTTCATTTATTTTGCTTTAACAAAGAAGGTGGAAAAAAATGTAATTGCAGTTAAATACGAGTGAATCTGCTTGCAGAAAGCATGTAGAATGAGTGGGCTTGGGAGGGACATATGAGGGAAAAAGGAAAGAGAGCTCACAGAATCCAAGAACGCTGCTGCTTCTTCACAGCACTTCGCGGAGCTGACCTGAATGGAGTTGTGATTCTGTGACCTAAGAGAGAAATGAATAAATGATATTTGGCGACAAAAGATTTAAGACCCTATGAAAAATTAGAAGTACAGTCACCCAAGCTTTACTCAGTTCCTGGCATCCAAAATGACTGATTCTGAGTCATTAACAAAATAAGACAGAATGATAAGAACCTAACACAAAGACAGTCTAGATGAAGCAGCACTAACTTAGGGCATCTCCACTAAAAGCATCACAGGAGATGTATTAGAGTGCCACTGCCCAGGTACTGAGAAAAACTCACATCAGGAATTGTCTTTGACTAACATTCTCCTTTTTAAAGTTTTTTTTTGTTTTTTTTTTTTTTTTTAATTTGACAGACAGAGATCACAAGTAGGCAGAGAGGTAGGCAGAGAGAGAGAGGCGGGGAAGCAGGCTCCCTGCTGAGCAGAGAGCCGGACAGGGGGCTCAATCCCAGGACCCTGGGATTATGACCTGAGTTGAAGGCAGAGGTTTTAACCCACTGAGCCACCCATGCGCCCCGACTAACATTCTCCTTTGATGTACCATTCTGTCCCCTTCCTCAGGCTCCAGGAACCCAAATGTCCTTAATATGACAGAGACTAGCTTAAACCTAAGGTCTTCAATTGTTAGATCTGAGTATTTCATACCAGAGTATGAGTACCTGGTGGCTTTAACATTCCCATGGGCTGTTTGCAATTTAAAAATACTTGCAATCTTAATTACTGGAATATGGGAAGAAGAGAGAAGGGAAGGTGAGCAAGGAAAGAGGAGGGGCTTCCCATACTTCTGGTTTAATCTCAACATGACTGCACACTGACCACCAAAACTCCAAACAGTGGGCTTCAGCAACTTCGCCTCCTTGCCAAACGCGGTGGACAGCTGCTAAGCCCAGAATGAGTAAGCGGTTTTACTCAGAACACATGAAGAGGATTCTTCAGAACTGATGTTTATGCCTATAGAGAAGCCTCTTCCAGATACCAATGATCATGTCTGCATTCCAGGTATCTGCCCTCCTCCAAACCCCTCACTTGACAAAGAAGCAAACTAAAAGATGAGTGGCTTACTAGTGTCACAAAGAGACTGACTGAAGGCAGGGATGAGACTGAGCTTAAGTCCCAGTTCGCAGCCCAGCCCAAGTAAAGCTTTGTTAGCACAACACATTGTCTTTGTTCTAGACAGGAGTATTGTGTTCTTCAAACTCTAAAGAAGTATTTGGGTAATACCTGAGTAGTAATTTCCCCTTCCTGGGGAAAAGTCTGGCTCAGTAAGTCCATGGGAGGCACAGGAATGTTAAGTGGTTCCCCGGGGGAGCCTGCTTTGTTGGGGGCTGGAACCACCCCTCTGCTGTGTTTATCACCCCTCTGAATATTAGCACTATGGAACCTGCTGGAAGGTCCCCCTGAAAGGCTGCTCTTAGGACATCCTTGCAAGCTCAGATATCAAAGGGCTCTTGACAATTAGGGCGCAAGTCAGAGTCCTGAAGACAGACACCAGCAAATCCATGGAAACAGAAAGTGTTTTAGTGATTGCCAAGGGCTAGGGGCAAGGCTTGAGGGATGATAGCTAATGGTTATCGGTTTGATGAAAACATTCTGGAATTAGTTGTGATGATTATACAACCTAAAGCAACCTTGATTATGCATTTTAAGAGAGTGAATTTTTTTTTTAAAGATTTTATTTATTTATTTGACAGACGGAGATCACAAGCAGGCAGAGAGGCAGGCAGAGAGAGGAGGAAGCAGACTCCCTGCTGAGCAGAGAGCCTGATGCGGGGCTCGATCCCAGGACTCTGAGATCATGACCTGAGCCGAAGGCAGCGGCTTAACCCACTGAGCCACCCAGGTGCCCCTAAGAGAGTGAATTTTATGATATGCAAATTCTACTTCAATTCTTGAGCAGCCCATATAGATGTGTGGGTACCACATATCACACACTGGTGGATCACCAGGCTCCCTGCGTCCTCACCACTACCAGACCACTTCCCTTGGGCAACAGAGGCAAAATGTGGCCAGAGAAGCCGATGACAATAATGGCTACCATTTGCTGCATACTTCTTATGTGGCAGACGCCTGCCATACACAGCACATGTTTATCTCAAATGATACATCATAACCAATGATGTGGATACCATTATCACACTGTTCTTGTTAACATTTTACAGATGACAAAATGGAGCAATAGTGAGGTTAAACAACTTGACCAGGCCCATAGCCAGTAAGTGACAAAAGTAATAGCTAGAAAGACATGGCCAAGTAGGCACCAAAAGAATCTACCCCAAATCAAATTATCAGTCCTTCATGATTCTGGTAGTCCCATTATTAGATTTTGGGAAAACAGAATAATAATAATAATAATAAGACATAATAAAAACATAGCTAAGACTTATTCTTTCCATGGTCTAATTTTTCTGCTAAACTCTCTACATAGATTATCTCACATAATCTTCACAAAAACTCTGTGAGGTACATATGACCGTGGTGGAAGGTTAGGCAGAGAATGCTTATGTAACATGTCCAAAGCCACACAGCTAACAAGCAATGGAACGAGGATTTGAACACAGGCCCTACGGCTAAGCCAGTTGGATAGAGCCAAATTCAGATTGTCTGCTGGGACCAGGAGGACGAAGTGTAAAGTAGGCCCCATGTGTTTCTTGAAATACAAAATAGCATCTGCCCATCTCTTACTTATCTGTAGAGATGTGGTACAATTCTCTCGTAATACTATAAGGCAAACAAAACACAAGAGCAATGATAAATGACACTTTGCCTCAATGTTGACACAAAACAGAGTGACAGAACCTCGCAAATTAGAGAAAAGCCTTTTTTCATCTAAAAGGGCAGCCACCATTCAACTCCAACCCTCTGCTGCCAAGTGGGAATATGATGCAGTATTGCCATAGTTTCTGAAAGAAACCAGAAAGAAAGATTTTTACATGAAATCTTTTGGTGTAAAAAGAAAAAAAAAAAAAAAAAAGCAAAATGGGGCACCTGGGTGACTTAGTCAGTTGGGTGTCTGACTCTTGTTTTCAGTTCAGGGTCGTGGTCTCAGGATCAGGTCCCATGTTTAACTCTGCGCTCAGAGTCTGCTTGGAATTGTCTGCTTCTCCCTCTCCCGTTGCCCCTCCCCCCACCGCCATGCATTCTCTCTCTCTCTCTCTCTCTCTCTCAAATAAATGAATAAATAAATTCTTTGAGAGAAAAAAGGAGAATTTTTTTTAAAAGGTAGCTATTATTAGTCCCACTCGATTATTTTTTTTAAAAATCGGAAAGAATTCTGAATCTGAATTTGGTCTGTCAGAGTTCATGCTCAACTTATGTATATAGTAAATTGCTTCCTCAAGTTGTTCCATGTGACTGGAATTTAGGATTTGGGGCAAAAAGTGACAGGCAGAATGTGGAATGGTGAGGAGGGACCAAGGTATGAAGATTCTTGATGCACACCTAAGGATAGTAAATCTCATTCTGCAGGCCAGGGAAAGCCAGGAGCTTTGTTGTTTTTTTCTGTTTTGTTTAAGAAAAGAAAGACATTGGATCAGAAAGACATCCTGAGAATGATGTTAAGGGCAGAATAGCTGAGAGAGTGAGCTGAGGCGGTGAGACAAAATGGCAGGTAGCTGTCAACTTCAAGGTAGTCGCATTAGAAGTGAGAGAATAGACCTAAGTCAATTAATAGCATAGACTGTCCTTAGAAAGCGATAGATCTGCTTATATGAAAAGAGCATATATATACTCAATTATGTAGCAATGACATCACTTGATAAAGAAAAGGCCAATATCATGAAGGGGGAGACATTAGCAAATGAGGAAGAAATCTATGAAAAGAACAAGAGAGGAGTTTGGGGATACAACTTGTTTGAGGCTGGGTTTGGCATGTAAAAAGGAAAAGAAAATGTTCTTGGCTAGGGAGGACACACCTTGAAAGCTGCCTAAGAAAACAAAAAAGTGAATGAGAAAAATAAAATGAACACATATAAGGAGGTCAGGTATTAAGAAATTAAGAAGAGGGACACCTGGGTGGCTCAGTGGATTAAAGCCTCTGCCTTCGGCTCAGGTCATGATCCCAGGGTCCTGGGATCGAGCCCCACATCGGGCTCTCTGCTCAGCGGGGAGCCTGCTTCCTCCTCTCTTTCTCTCTCTCTCTCTCTGCCTGCCTCTCTGCCTACTTGTGATCTCTGTCTGTCAAATAAATAAATAAGTAATCTTTAAAAAAAAAAAGAAAGAAAGAAAGAAATTAAGAAGAAATATAAAAACCAGGAAGGGGAAAAATCAGGCAAGGAAGAGCAGTGTGCTTCCCTAAAGTCCAGATTTAATGCAAATGAGAGAAACTGAAAAGAGCATTTTAAAAAGACGTTGTAATGAAGGCACCAAAGAGATTGCTTTAACAGAGACAGAACTTAAGAATAGAGACCACAATGGAGGTATTTATAAGGAGAAGAAGAAAAAGAGGTCCAAAATATGGGAAAGGATTTTAGCTACTGGAGACCAGTGGGAAAAGATGAGTTTTAGAGATGTCAGAAGGGAAAATATGACAGGATTTTGGAATATCCTCCAAGTGAAAATAAGGTCTATTCTATGAAAAAAATACAAAGTTTTCTCTCCACAAGTGCTTAAGAAGCAGCCCCGAGGACAGCCAAAGATAATACCAAAGCTGCATTCCGAGGGTATGAGGAGGAGAATGCAGTTACCATAAAGTTCCAGAAGGGAAGGGAGCAAAGATTTTCATCTTTACCAAGCTTGGTTTTCATTGGTTGTAACAACACACAGACCAGAATGAAGTGTTCCACAGAAGCAACTTCAGAGGTAACCTTGTAATGGCCCAGAACACTCTGGGAGAACTACAATATTCACAAAGGCAGAAGGAAAGGGAGTGCCTTTCTCCATACACATGGTCCAGGAACAAAAAGGACCAAAAACAGCAACAAAAGATCCTATTTAAAAGGACAAAGTTGGGAGAGCCTGGCTGGGTCAGTCAGTGGCGCTTGCAATGCTTGATCTTGGGGATTGTGAGTTCAAGCCCCACATTGGGTGTAGAGAGTTCTTAAAAATAAAATCTTGAAAAAATTAAAAAAAATAAAAGCACCCAGTTGGACATTAAGGAGAAGAAATACAAGTGAAGAGGAAGGAGGACTATTACAGGACAAGAAGTGTGTGTCATGGAATATCTGGCAACTTAGTTACAGTATCCCACTTAAGTTCCTCAACAGATAGGCAAAATTATTCCATTTTGCAGAAGAAAGTGTGGGACTTATGTAAAATAATTACTTAGTAAATAGTCACAAAGATAGTTAAACTTTAGAGCCAAGTCTTACTGGATTCTCAAGCTTAAGCATTTTCCATAATACCTAAGTCACTACGGACCATCTTCCACCTGGATTTCTGCAGAAGTCTTCCTAACTAGCATGTTTCTCACCTCCACCATCCTCCAGCTGCTACGTAGCCCAAGAAGTAGATCCAAAATGCAAATTTCATTGCGGCACTGCCCGTTTCAATCCCTTCAATAAATTCCCTTTAGTCTTCAGTGGCATCCAGACCACTGAGCACTCCCTACAAGGCTATTCAGGGTCTGGACCCACTCACCTCCCCAGCTTCATCTCAAGCTCCTCTCTTTGTAGGTGACAATTCAATGACTGAATATATAGTTAAGTCCTTGGAATGCGCCATGATCATTTTCATCTCCAGGGCTTGACACACTATCCATATGGGCTTGAGCACTCATCTCCCTGACCATCGAACCCCTACCCTTGGCAGTCACCAAGAATGACTCCTGGGCAACAGTAGGACTCCTTTCTCACAAAAATTAACATGCCTTATTGGAAATCTCTTTTATCTGTTCTGAGATCCCCATATCCCTTCTACCACGAGCTATATGAAGAAAGATCCTATTTCCGTTTTCTTCACTCTTGAATCCACAACACTGAGCATCTGCACTGACACATCGCAGGGGTTAAACACATATGTTTTGAAATGGACAAATAAATTTGATGGAGTGAGAGCCATTACTGGTTACTGAGTAGAGACCAAACACCTAGCTGACCCCAAAGCCTCTACTCTTGGCATCTGCAACTTACTGTCCATTGCTGAAGATTCTTTTCCAAATTCCAAAATTCAATTCCAATTCCAAAATTCCAAAAAGTTCAACAACGTTTTATAGAACATAGGCTCTGTGTCCTTCCTGAACTCAGAGCTATAAATAATTCCAAGGACGAGACTTGCTTCTTGCCCTAAACAAGCTTACAGTCTAGTGGAAGAGCTTTCATTTTGTCAACATTTGCAACTCACATTCTCTTTAATCTCTCTCAGAACAGAGCTGACAAGGGCTCCTTGACAGTCTCTTAGCATTTGGTTATGGCCAGTTGACTCCTACAGGACAAGGGGCGTGAGAGCTGAAGCCAAATCTTATTCATCATTATCATCCTGATGGTTAGCATAGTGCCTGGTATATAACGACAGGTTTAAAACAGTCACTAAATGGGTGAAAGCAGAAACAAATTAATGAAGAAACAAACAAACAAGTCAAGTCTTGGAATCTAGCTTTGGAATCCGGGTCAAAGTCTCAGCAGGAATTCTCCTCCATCACTAAACAGATAAATGACTTGGTGACAAGTCCCCATAGGAAGGAGCAAGCCACATGTATTGGCCAGACTGTAGCCAGCAGAGCAGGGGAGCAGGCAAAGAGAGGAGCAGGCTATGATTTTCAGTGGTTTTCCATTTTTCCGTCCCTGGACTCTGTTCCATCACTTCTCTTCTCTGTCCTCAGGTTTAGAGGGGAGATACCCTGGGAGAGTTCGGCCCACGAAAGGGTATTGAGATGGCTGTGCCTGGCTCTCTACAGCCCCAAACTTGCTCCCTGAAACAGCCCAGAGAGGTAGGTCAAAAGATAATAGGAAAATAGATCAATATAATATTCACCACATATTTTCGCTCCCTAGGAAGAAAATCCTTCATTGACATTACTTAAAATGTGCATTAGTAATTACCAACATGAATAAATATCTAACTGAAACAAAGATATTTGCTAGTTTCTATGCCTTTCAAAATTAGAACCAAAAGTTGAGCCAGAAACAGCTATCAAATAGCATCCTTTTCACACACACACACACACACACACACACACACACACATATTCCTGAAATTTCCCCTGCTGCCAACTTGTTAGTTATTTGAATAAACATTATTTCTGCCACATGCGTTAGCACCAAATAGTGCCTTGTAGTCAGTTAAAAAACCTTTATCAAAGTTAGACTATGGTACTATTTTGACACCAGACAGTCCTTTGCTTTTGTGTGGAATCACAGTGTTGCCTGAACAGTGTACGAGTACGCTTTTGTGCAGACAATCAGCAGGTCATTAGCGTACCGTACAAATCACCTTGGACTCAGGATGGAACCCTGGGGACCTGACGCTGCAATAGACTGCGGAGAAGACATGGTGTTGCTGACAGTTACCTCTGATGGCGGTTAAAAAGGTATGATTGCAACCACATGACAGCTTAATACAACAGATCCCTGAGCTGTTCGCATGGCATTCTGATTAATGGTATCAGTAATCATTATGAATTTTTAAGTTTCGGTGGAGCACTCCATTACATCCTACTATTAGAACACAAGACTAACAGGCCCTTTATGAAATTACCATGTTTTATCATTATTTTACTGCCACTGGTTTTACATTTTGGTGAACATGATCTGACCCATAACATATTTGAAAGGCTCAAGAAGAAATTTTTTCCTAAGAAAGTGAAAGTGACATGAACTGAAACTTGTTATGGGAACCAGGATTTGCCACTTTTACACACACACGTGCACGCATGTGCACATACACACACACACACACACGCACGGAGAAGTTCTATTTCCCTAGGATCCACATCTGGCAATGATGTGGGCATAGTCAAAAGATTTCAGATTCTCTCCAGAAAGCCCTTAGGCTACAAGAAAAATCATCCTACATCTAATAAAGCCATCTGAGATCTATCTGCCATATGGGACAGCCCTGTTCTGCTTTATTCCAACAAATTGGTCCTTGGATTCCTCTCGCAGCTGTTGCTGCTGTTGTTGAAGATGTACGAGTCCTGGCAATGCGCAGGCTGCTGTACACAACAGTCAGGTCCTATGTCTCTGGGCTGTGTAAGCATTAAGTGGTATCACCTGTGACAAGTACTGAGCCCCGGCATAGCTAAAAGCCTGACCAGAAGTGCTCAGTAAATGGGGACCAAAAGAATCATCTTAATTAGAATATTCTGGGAGTTTAGTTTCAAGAGAAAAGTGGGAGTGGATTTCTAAATCAGATCGCCACCAAGACAATAAGGATGCTAAAATAAGCAAATAACTTTTCCTTAGAACTTCCCCTTCAGGGATGTCTGGGTGGCTCAGTCAGTTAAGCATCTGCATGACTCAGGTAATGATTCAGGGTCCTGGGATTGAGCTCCACATGGGCTCCCTGCTCAGTGGGAAGCCTGCTTCTCCCTCTCCCTCTGCCTGCCGCTCCCCCTGCTTGTTCTCTCTCCCTCTCTCCGTCAAATAAATAAATAAATAAAATCTTTCATATATATATATATATATATATATATATATATATATATATATATAATCAATCCTGTGAAAAGAAAACATTTACTCTTCCATTTTAAAGATTTTATTTATTTGACAGGGAGAGAGAGATCACAAGTAGGCCGAGAGGCAGACAAAGAGAGAGGGGGAAGAAGGCTCCCTGCTGAGCAGAGCGCCCGATGTGGAGCTTGATTCCAAGACCCTGATATGACCTCAGCTGAAGGCAGAGGTTGAACCCACTGATCCACCCTGGTGTCCCACATTTATTCTTCTTAATAATTTTTTTAGCTCAATAATATATTGAGGTATAATTTACAAAATAAAATTGTAAGACAGTTAAAGTGTACACCACGGTGATTTGCTATACATGTACATGATGAAAGGGTCCCCGTCTACTTAACTAACACATCCATCACCTCACATATTTATCTTTTTTTTTTTTTTGCTCAGAATTTAGGTTTAATTATACAACACAGTGTTACCAACTGTAGTCGCCATGTTATACATTAAATCCTCAGAACCTACTAGTCTTATTGCTGGACGTTTATACCCTTTTATTACCTTTCTGTATTTCCCCCATACTCATTATGATTAAGGTTGGCTTTTTCATATTTCCTACCTTATATATAAAATACACATAGCTCTCACTACACACACACACACACACATACCAATATCAGGAGATAATTTTAATCCCTTGAGTCCATCTGGATAGGTCATCTGCAGCCATATGGCCAGACTTCCTCAACATGCTGAGTGGTTTAATATTAACACCAGTCTTGTGTGGGGAGGTCCCCTCTTGGATTTTTCTTTCCAATTTTATCAAATTTCAGCAAATTCCTTTCTCTAGTTTAAATAAGACAGAAAGCCTTGCCAGCTCCATATTAACTCAGGACCATTTCCTGTTCACTTGGGATCGAGGGACTCACCGCCCCCTTCCTTCTCCTCTCTATCTTCCTTACTTTACTGCCTGATTTCCCTCTGTTTTTTCTGATCGCCTTCTGAAAAACTCCCTTGTCCTATGTTCTAAAAAAGAAGAATAGCATAGAGAATGGAAGACAGGACTAGAAGCGTGAACAGAGATTCAAAAAAAAACACAAGAATTTTGAGGTTCCCTCAGCTTTTTAAGCTCAGGTTCTGTTTCTGTAGATAGCTAGCAATGAAAAGAGTAAAAAGGGCAAACATACTAGGGAGAGAGAGAACATCAGAGAGCTGCTAGAAGAGAGGCTGCTGAAGGGATGACCGACTCATCTCGACTTCTCCCTTCTTCTAATCTCTTCACAAGTCCCCTGCGGGGACCTTTACAAGCCTGGTGGGATGGAACCCTTGGGAAACTCCGAAGAGGTAGAAGGGAAAAATGGCATCAAGTAAAATTCCATGTAAAAACCAAAACCCAAAACAAAACCAAAAAAGAAAAAAAAAAAAATTCCCCAGGGCCTCTAGACTCATTGCTCAAGTATTTTCCACTGCACCCCACCCACTCTCCCAGGCCAACACACACCACCCGCCGCCCCACACCTGAACTTCTGGGTGAGCCAGAAGAGCGCTGGAAGTTTGGGGGCAGGGCCGAAACCCAGCACAGCCCCAGGCAGTGGGCTCAGCTACTGCCTCTACAGTGCTGGGAATGTACTGTCCCCAAAACACCCACCCTCTGAAAGGTAAAGAGAAGCAGCCAGGAATTTCAGAAGCCTGGGATTGGCAACAGGGATCACCCACCCTTCTGCTGGGCTCTAGTCTTGGCTATGAAAGAGGGTGCAAGCATATCCTGACCCTGTGTCCTAACTTCCAGTTAAACCAGAAGCTGGACATTCAGGGGAAGAGCCAGGAATGTGGCCGGCCAGGTGTGGGGACATTACTGCCACAGTTTCCATCAGGGCCCACAAGCAGAATCCAGGCCACATGGGTGTGTTTGTTGAACAGCAACATTCTGAGAGTCTATTTAAAAAGAAAATCTTCTATTCCAGACTTCGAATAATAATGGCTGTCATTTGTTGAGCGCTTACTATGTACGGGCTAACTCTCTGTGTAATAGATCATTTAATTCTAATCATCTTATGCAGTAGATACTATAATTATCTTCCTTTTCCATACTAGGAAAAGAGAATTTAGAAGAGCAGAGCAACTTGATTCAAGCTACTGAAGAGACAGATCCAGGATTCCATCTGAGGTAGCTTGGACTCCAAAGCCCACATTTACAAAAATATCCCATCATTTTCTTTTCCTTGTTTTTCCTTTTTGTTGTTGTTGTTGAACTATAGTTGACACATAATGTTACATTACTTTCAGGTGTACAAAACATAGTGAGTCCACAATTCTAGGCGCTATACTATGCCTACCACCAGTATAATTACCATTTGTCACCATACAACCCTAATATTCCCTATGCCTTTTATCCCCCTGACTTACTCCGGAACTGGAAGTCTATACCTCCCACTCCCCTTCACCCATTTTGTCCTATCCAGTTTGTTCTCTGTTATTTATGGGTCTGTTTCTGCTGCTGTTGGTTCGTTTATTCATTTGCGAAACCCACATTTTTAACCATCAGGCATAGAAAACCAAAATTCTACACCTTTGAGAGCATTCTTCTTAGATGAGACTTTTAAGTCATTTTGACCTTGTTTTGTTAGAGGAACGGATTTCAGTAGCCAGACAGCACATAGTTTTCCTCTATCTGACAATGTGCCTGAGGACAGTAGTAGATTCTAGAAATCAGATAAATGAGCATCAGAGATAATTCACTCACAAAACAGAAGAAAATGTGGGTGGAAATGTGAATTCTGGGCTCAGTCTGGCTCAGAGTTGATTTGTCTCAAAGTTAAAGTATTTCCGTTGTCTTTTGGCAACGGCTAATACAGAAAGACACATCTGCCATGAGCTTTAGTCACAACTCTATATTAACAGGCAACATTGCTAATACCTGATGGATTCAGGAACCTTAGAGCAAGCACTTCACTCACGATTTCTTAACCTTCCAAGCCACATTTTTCAGAGAGATACTGACTGACCAATACAAGGAGAAGCTTAATAAAGTGCTGGGAATGTTCTAGAAACTTCCTAAAGGAAGAGTAGATGTAATAAAGGAAGAAAAAATGTCAACACTGCCTTTATATCCAGTGACCCCTCACTCTTAAAGAGCACCCTTTTGATTTTACAGTAGTTTCAGCAACAAATATAATTGGTAATTTAACATAATTATAAAATAAATATGTTGAGATAGTATTTCCCCTTCCCTTAAGAATTCTCATGATGATGATTCTGGGAGCCCTACGACTATTTATAAAAGATTCTAGTCAGTCCAAACTGCTATTATTACTTCTCCTCCCAGTACCTGTGAACTCCCAGGAGGCTCCTATTTGTATATTTGTGGTTATCAAGGGAGATCCCACTTCTGGTAAGGAAAGAATGACAGCAATAAGATTCCCCACTCCCTCAAGGCTTTCCAACTCAATTGTTTGAGATTGCCCTTTCATAGTGAACTAGGAGCTAACAGCAGGTATTCTTTTCCTCACCACCACCCCCCTTTAAAAGATTTATTCATTTGAGAGAGAATTATGGAGAGTGCACAAGCAGGGGGAGAGGCAGAGGGAGAGGAAGAAGCAGACTCCCCACTGAGCTGGGAGCCTGACATTGGGTCAATCCCAGGACCTTGGAGATCATGACCTGAGCCAAAGGCAGACACTTTAACCATCTGGACCACCCAGGTGTCCCTCCTCACCCCCTTATATCCCACCAGCTCTTCCAAGAAAGAAGGATGTCCTTCTAAGAAAATGGTCACACAAAATGCAGAATTGGCCTACCTCAATCCCCATCAAAAACACAGAGGTCTGAGATCATAGAAAACAGCTCCAGGCCTACATGGTAAGCCAACTTCCTATGCGATATAATTTAGAGCAAATCAAAATATCCCAAGATATATACCCCAAACTACTTTCATTCAGTCATTCAGTCAACCATTATTTATTGAGCATCTGCTGTGTGGGGGTTTCTAGAAGATGGAAATACAAGAGTCATAGGGTTGCCAGATTTAGCAAATTAAAATCTTGTATGTGATCTGGCAACTCCAAACAGTCAGCAAGAGACCATGCCTGCCCAGAAGGACCTTACAACCTAGTGCTGTATGCATTCCCTAAGAATTTTTCAATCTATGAACACCTTCGCAAAAATGTATTTAGCCAATTAGCTGCAAAGTGCACAACCTGAGGGAATAATACACAGAAATAAGTTCTGAAGGGAAGAGTAAGGTCTGAGGCAAGGCAAACATGAGTAGAACGTCACAGAGGAAGTAACAATGACTGATCCAGGACAATGCTATAGCTCTGGGCCCCCAGCTGGGTGGTGGGGGCAGGAGAGGTTGTCAAGGAAAGGGATCCAAATGAAGAAATGATTGCTGAGAACTCAGCTTGCTTCACCTGCATTCCAAATTAGTGACAAGTTAGCCAAAAATGTTGTCAAAGTTGGTAAACATCTCAATTAGACCTGAACAGAGCATCTAGTGGAATCCCATGCCAACTTATGGTTTGGGGTGGAAACCATACAAAATGTGGTGGTTTTATAGGGTTTGAACCTGAAAGCAAGCAAAATGTGGTGGTTTGGGCTATGTTTTTCTTGGAATATTTTAGGTACTTAGGCATAAAAATTCACAGTCAGGCTTGGGAGGTCCGATCTAAAACAATAAAAAGTTTTCACACTATCCTTTCAGCAACCACAAGGAATAGGCTTCCAAGAGAAGTTGTAGACTCATGTTTGAATATCGTTTAAATATGGTTGATAGGTGGATCAGTTAGGCCGTATTTATGTGGCAAAAACTGATTTTGATATTTGGAGAGAGGGAAAAAGGGCTGTCTTTTTCTGGACCAATATTATCTACATAGGAAAAAGAAAGCAAGGGATTTTTATGTGTGTTATTGCGTTAATCATAAAACTAGTAAAAGATTAGTTCCACTGCCAGAAATTTCTTGCTGTGAGCAATTCTATAGCTGGGGTCTGGAGTGAGAGTAAGAGGAGTAAAAGAATTCATTTTGTTTTACATGTCCGATATTAATGCCACTTCAAAGCCTTCATGGAAAGATGTGGGGCGCACATGAATAGGAAGAGCCACAAAAGTAGTGGCAGAAATGGAAAGACCCATTTGCACAGCAAACTTTACCACTTCCCTTACTAGATATTTACCGTTTCCTAATCTTTGGATCCCATACTCACTCCATATTGTCTTATGCCAGTTGCAAAATACAAATTCCTATCTCTCCATTCCTTCCCTTTCCTTGACCTCCTTTGTCTTAGTGGAGCAATGAAATGCTTCTCGGGAGCATGTAAGTGCTGGGTTAGAGCTGTACTGGGCTTTGAATAATGTCGATTCTGTGATAGCACGGAAGTGCTCTGCCTAGGTACAAGAAAAGGGACTGCATGACCTTTCCCAAGATCGTCCTGCAGCTTCTGTGAGGCCCGTTCTCTGGACTTGCAAGCAAATCGAAATATTCACTTCATTCTTTAGGTCAAAGAACATAGTATTTCTCCATCTCAATGGAAATTCTATTGTTCCCACAATGAAGTGGAATTTTTTTTTTTTTTAATTTTGTATAGCTCTGTTTTATTTTCAAGGGGACTAGAGAAAAGATTATAAAATCAGTTATGGTTTACAGGAGCAGAGCAGTAGGAATCATTGTTATTATCCCTTAACTCATATATTTATTAAGTTGTTCCAGGAAAATATAGTTGATTTGGACCTTGTACCTTTGAAACATTTGATAATTCCAAAATGGAGAACTGGCTTAACTTTTCCTTTGGTGAAGTGAGAGTTTACAAATCTAATTAAGTGAGCTTTGCAGGGGGTGATTAATCTTAAGAAAACAAACTGCTTTCAAACACTCCAGTAATGACTGTTTCTGACAATTAATGAAACGATTGCAGAGCATCCTGGTCTACTCATTAAAGGAGACCCCGTTATGAGGTCTTGGCCACAGAGTATTGGTCCCTGGTTTATGTAAATATTTTCTATATGGCAGGTTACGTACAATATTCTATAATTCTGACATATCTTGGTTTATATTGTTCTTCCCTCAAATTAGCCAGCCCTATGAAGGTTTCCCTGTATTTCTGTTCCAGAGTTGTATGAATCCAAGAAGCCAGTGAAACAAGCCTAACTGGTCTTGAAGATACTTAGGATCCATGCAATCTCTGTTAATGACTTTTTCATATACATATGTCCTTTAAACCAGGGGTACAATTGGATTAGTTGGCAATCCACCTGGCCAGCACACTGGAATAGTTGAAACCTAACTAATTTTTTAAAAGATTTTATTTATTTATTTGACAGACAGATAGAACAAGGAGGCAGAGAGGTAGGCAGAGGGAGAGGGAGAAGCAGGCTCCCCACTGAGGAAGGAGCCCAATGCAGGGGATCCACGATCCCAGGACTCTGGGATTGTGACCCGAGCTGAAAGCAGCTATCTAACCTACTGAGCCACCCAGGCGTCCTTGAAACCTACCTATTAACATTCGTGTAGATAATCTAAATCACTATCCAAGGAATATGCATAAGCCATATGTTGAATAGTATGGCCAAATATCTACAGATTTGACAGGTAACCCTGTCATGTCAAATCATGAACCTTGTTCATGAATTCTTCAATTAAATTAGGAAACTCACTGAAGATATTTTGTCCTGAAAATACCAACAATTCCTTACAGAGCCCACAATCAAAACTCTTCATAGCATTGCTTATGGGGCGGATAGCTTTGAGTACTCTCTTTGAGGCATAGTAAGTAGAGAAAACTAAATGTAGAAGAATCCATGTAATTACAACTTATTTATAAGTGTAAATAAAACAGACACACCAAATATTTATCTATCTAGCATATATATATATTGAGTATTTGTAAGTTCCAAGAAATAAAAATAAATATTACATGTCACTTAGGACAGTTTATTGTTTAAGTAGGGAGACAGATAACAATGACAAGAAAAAAAAACCTACAAAATACCATAAAAGCAATAAACAGTGGGTTCTGTGGAATCATAAGGACGGATACCTAATTTCAAGCATCAGAGAAGACTTCTCAAGGTGGTATTACTTGAGCAGAGCTGGAGAGGTAAGAAGTTAGCCAGGCTGGCTATGAGCCAGGGAGTGCTTTCTAGAATAAGAGGACGCATATGCAGAAGAAGAAACTAAAAGGCCTTGTTAGGCATTCTATTAATGTTATAGGCAAGCATTGGCTAGCATTTTTTCAACACTATTCTTCACAAAACTCCTTACTATAAACCTTTTACAGGCATTTATCTCATTCAAGTCACCATTACCAAATAGGTCATTTCAAATCGTCATTCCAGTTGTCCAAAAAGACAACTGAGACACAGAAAAGAAAAATAATTTGTTCAAGATTCTGCAGCAGTCTGACTCGAAGAACCGAAGGTCTTCCCCGCTAAGCTCTAAGCCTCCCCAGGTATGCCAAACTGTGGAGCTTATCTTTGTTCTACAGGCAGTGCAGAGCCTCTAAAAACTTGAGAGGTGAGTCCCCTTAAAGAAAGGCTAACTTTTTTTTTTTTAATTTTAATCCTTTGGTCCAAGACCTTGATTATTTTCTGGTTAAATTTGATTTCCAACTTGAGAAAAAGAGCAGTGACTTAAGAAGCCCCTTTGAGCATGTGAATCATAACCCCTAGAATCAGGACAAGCAGAGATAGGAACTTCTGTCACTCTGATAAGCCATAAAGAAACCAATGTGGGTTGTCACACCATGCATACATGGTAGAATCCTTCATTTATACTTACTCTCATGGAGACAGAGTCATATTGTGAAATCTGAATACTTTAAATTCAGAATACTTTTTTGGTATTCTTTGCTTTATAATTGATGGTTTTGAAAGGGCAAGATTTGCTTAGAACCATGGTTAAGATAGTAGAATGGAACTATAGTGATCTAAAATGATCTAATTTTCTAGAAAATTACTACTTTCTACAGGCTGCATAAACTTTAATTAAAAAGACAAGGACGCCTATTCTCTCTCCTTATATACATGCGACATACCAGGCTCTTGGGATCCTGGCAAAAGGAAAAGAGCAGATTGAAGAGATTAGAATTTTTAGCAAAACTCTAAAGCTAATTACGATGTGATGCTTATTTCCATCGTCAAGGACCAACAAGTATCCAACATTTGTTGCTTTTCTTTTTTTCTTTTTAAAGATTTTATTTATTTACTTGACAGAAGGAGATCACAAGTAGGCAGAGAGGCAGGTGGGGGGTGGGGAAGCAGGCTCCCCACTGAGCAGAGTGCCTGATGTGGGGCTCCATCCCAGGACCCTGGGATCATGACCTGAGCTGAAGGCAGAGGCTTTAACCCGCTGTGCCACCCAGGTCTCCCATTTGTTGCTTTTCTAGAGAGATTTTTTTTTTTTTACAATAAGTTTAAATAAGTTTAAAGTCAGCTTATAAAATGAACTGTAGAAGCAGGTTAAGTCACAAGTAAGACAACACACAAATCAGCTCATATGAATGTGACAATAACGTTTTTCAGTTAAATATCCCCAAAACGGGCATTTCTAAGAGGCTTAATGCAATGCTTTATGTATCTTAATCCATTAAAATATCCACAACAGCCTATAAAGAAATATTTTGGCAGCTTCCTCTATAAAGTCCCCAGAAGAAGATTTTAATGGTAGCATATTTAGAGGAATGGATCGGGGAAAAAGGAGACCACTAAGGTAAGAACAGACACTGAGTCTGAAAATAACTTCAGAGATTCACAGGATAGGATCTATGGCCACGGAAGATCTCTCTGCCTAAGTTCTCACGCACAGGGTTTTCTCCCTTCACCTGCTTTCTCTCTTTGCTCCCTTCCTTCCTGATGCTCTCTTTCCATGGTAGTCTGCCTTCTAGGCTGTGCTCCCAAATGCATCTAAAATCACTTTAAAAGGATATGTTTGGTCCGAAGCAGCTTAATGTACTTTATCCAACATGTAGAAATATTTGGGTAGCCTCGGTGTCAGTGTGAATTGGGCTGTCATGGAGGCTGGCCCACTGAGATTAAATGAAAATCAACTTTGATAGGGATGAAGTGAAGCAGAAGAGCATTTTTTTTTTAAACAAATTCAGATATCTGCTTGTATTCCTCCCATTCAACAAGTTCTGAAACAAGCTGGTAGCAGCTACAGCTTCATAAGGAGTTTCTTGCAATATAATGTTGATGCACTGGCAGAAAATTGAGAAATGAGGGGAAGGATGTGTACATAGCGCAAATGTTTATGATCATGTACACATCACTTGTGTGTAGTTTGTAGCTCAACTATACTAACTACACTACCTGATTAACTGTATTTATGTATATAGGGGGTGGCTTGAAAAGCACTGTAGAATCTGTGTGTGTGTATGCAAGCAGAGTGAAATACTGTATTGTGTGTATAAATATCAGGTAGTATAAAATAAAATACTCTACAGTTGTTTGTTTAGGGACACATTTGGATTGAGTGAGCATATAACAATCATTTCTTTCAAAACCACAAAAACATCACACTTTTTAGTTTTAATAAAGTCTAGTTTTTGGCAGTTCTTTTATCACATCTGTCATCTCCTAAGCTTTGCTTAGCCAAAGCACTCAGACTTGAATTTTGAAATTGTCAATATAGGCCTTCTAATCTTTAAGTCTTAAATTATCTAAGCAGATTAACTGCTATTATCCTATGCCTACAGGACGAAGGAGTAAAGCAAGACAGAGGAAATAAAACTTTTCTCCAGGCAATTAAGTTCCTGTGGAGGTTGTGTTTGGGGCATGTATTTGGAAAATGTTCCAATGTATTTATGCAAATAACCAGGTAGAAAGATGAGGACATAAGCCCCAGTACCTACATCTGTAAGACCAAAAAAAAAGGGGGGGGGGACTTCATCTAAGATATTTCATCCTCCAGCTTTTAAAGTTATTTATAGTTCATACCGACATTTTCCAGTTTGCCAACCGGCAACGAATATCCTGAAGCCAAGAAAGATATCTTGAAGAAACACACATACACATACACACACACACACAGAGAAAAGCAAAAAAAAAAAAAAAGAAAGAAAAAGAAAGAAAAAAGAAAAGAAGGGGAGGTGGCTCCTTCTCACAGCAGCATCTATCTGTGTGGTGACCTGATTTGTGCTATGATCTTCCTTTGGAGATCAAAGCAGGATTAATGTGATTCTTTACTGTTTGCACTGCGCATCTCAAAGGTCCGGAGATGTAAGAAGTAGCTACAAATGCAGCCCTGGGACACAGGGGAAATGGAATATGAATGTGATGGGTTAACAGTCCAAAGGCTAACTATGAAAAGTTATTTGGGATTTGGGAGGCAATGCAGAATTTAAAGTACCTGGTATTTTTAAGCATCTTGGCTTTCTCTTTTCTAATTTTCTGGGGTGAGGCTTTTGGCTGTTGATGAGGCCGGCACTGAATGCCATATTAATAAGTCTCCACAATGACCTTCTAGCTCATTTGGAATGTTTTGCAGCTGCTAATACACATAAAGAAAAGGAAGGGGGGAACCCTGCAGCATGTTTTTACACGAAAGCACTTTCACGTTACAACCAGGCATTTACGCGGAGGATTTAAAAGAAGAAAAAATCTTCTAAAATATCAAAATGTTGAGCTTTTGTATTTTCACCGCGTGTGACATTCCTGGATGCTGGAACCCCTAAAGAGTGAGTGTTTCTGCAGCCTCTCAGAGGTGCTTGTTCTTTTGTTGAGGAAAAAAAGCAAGTCGTATATTCCTAGGATCTCAGAATGTGATGGAAAAATCACTTCTATTTTTAAGGCTTAGTGTATACACTTCTTGGAGGGGTAGAAAAAGCTCCCCTCCGCCAAACTTGACTGTGATTTCGGCTACATTACCTAGAAGAGGGCGCGCCAGAGTGTAGCTCAACCTGCTTTAGGGACTCGGAACTGCCAGGGAGAACGAACTGCGGGGGTGGGGGTGGGGCGGCGGACGTTCTCTCCACCCCGTCTGTGATCCCACGGTCTGCACTCTTGGTTTACACAATTCTACCCCAAACTCACCCTTTCCGCAACTCTGCACGCCTAGCCACACAGAGACACCCACACAAGAAGTCTCGATCCCGACGCCCATTCACCCAGCTGAGCCCTGCTTTTTCCTAAGCGCACCTTAGTCTTGTTCGCTCTTCCAAGTTCCATTAGGTCAGCGCTCGAAGACTTTTTTTTTTTTTTTTCCTTTCACCACTTCCCTTTCACCCTCCAAACCCAGGCACGCTACGTGGCCAAAGCCCAGGAACTGGTTGGAAAAGAAGATTCGGCAGAATAGAGCCGGATAAAGGTCTAGGTAGGACCCGACGCTGAGGAAGGGGGTCCTTCCCGCGTGTGTATCCCCGCGCTGACACCCAACGAGGTTCCACCTCCTTTTGCGTAACATCCATTACGCGCCCGTGCGGTGCCGCACGGTGGGGGGCTTGAAGTCAGGCTCCTTCCAGGGCCAGGGGTGCGGGGCTGGGAGGTCCCCTCTGCCGCAGTTGCCGCAGCCCCGCCCGAGCGCTCCAGCCTTCGCCTCTGCGTCCTGGCTGGCGCCGGACTCCCGCTGCCCGCCCCCAAGCGCCTACCTGGAGTGGGAATTCAATGAGGAACCTGGTGAATTGCCTCAACTGGAAAAGCAGCTGCTGGTGAAGTTTTTTGTCCAGAACACAATTCCCAGGACCAAGATAAGGAAGGGGAGGACTCTTCTTCAGTGCCTAAACACGCCACACTCACCTCCAGTTGTTTTAATCACAACAAACACTAGCAAATTGGACTTTCCTAGGTCGTTTCCTTGCTTTATTTAGCTAGATCTGACGGCGTTGATAATTGTTTCTCATTATCATGCTTATTTGTTATCAAGGAAATTTTCAGTTGAGTAAGGATTGTTCAGGAATCGGTAACTAGGAACCCTGGCTGGCTGAGGAAGTTGCCCGAAAATTCTATTGGAAAAGTTCAGAACATCAGTATCAACTCACCCTCTGCCTCGCACTATGTTTTTACAGTATTACTCTCTCTGCAGCCCTGGTTTGCACAGCGGTGGTCTAGCACTCGGAAACCATCCTGTAGCTAAAAGGACAGTAGTTAGAGACCCAGGATTCATTTTAAAAACTTTAAGTTTTAAAATATTGCTAGGCTCCCCCCCCCCAAGCTTAAAATACCAGCTGAAATCTCAAGTACAAGACTATATATTGCTGAAAATTTTCTAACCGCTGGTATCTGACTTCGAAACAAAACAGAGTTAGGATTCAGTAAAAGTTATTATCCAGTTATTAAGATGCAGTGGGAACCCTACAAGTTTTATAGTTTCAGCCAAGACACTGCTAATGTTAATATACATATTCTCATGGACTGTATTTTTTTAAATTCTCATTTTAAGAATTTTATATTTTGTACATGATTCCTTAAGTTCCTATTAATATGTGATCTTTTTAAGCTAACAGAAAATCAAAATTCTAAGGAAGGGAAGTGCAGGCTCCAGCCTCTTCACATCAGTTAGAAGTCCGGTACACCCACTCTTCTGACTTCTATTTGCTTAGATAACTTTAAAGGTAAATTTGGAAAATTAACTTGAAAGAAACCGGTAACAAAGGGTGACTTTTATCACTTTTGGGGGTGGGGAGGGTGTTTAAATCAGTTAAGATCGACAGGGGCAATTAAACTGTATAGCAGTTTTAAATATATAACATGGGGGACGGCTTTAAAAAATTACCCATCTAACAATTCCTTTATCTACACGAGTAAGAAGGCCATAACTACCAACAGCCAGCATTGCTTGCAAATTACATTCGCTTGAAACTCTGCTGAAAGAGTGTATCTCCCATTGTATTTTGGAATTGTGTGAAGGTATGTATGTACGGGATCTATGTATATATAATTCTTATACTTTATATATGTTTAGACATGGATTCTTTTTAAATGTTTATGTGGTTAGTCACTTTAAGAACATCAAAATAAATTGTACGTTGGCTTACACTATCTCCCAGGTATTCCCAAACACTGATGAACAAAAATCTTTATCTCAGAAATGAACAGCTACCCATTTAAAGGAAAGAATGGAAAGGGGAACTCGATTTAGTCTCATTTGTTTATGCTAGACGCCCCCCCCACACACAAATTCATTTGAATAGCTTTCAAGCCGGAAAATGGAAATGTGGCTCCTGCCCTCTATTTCAGCGGCAAGCAGCAGCGTCCTGGCAACAGCGCAATTTTCTATCATCAAGGATAAATGGCATCGAACAGAACATTCTGATAAAAAAAAAAAAAAAAAAAAAAAGAAAGAAAGAAAGAAAGAAAAAAAGCTTCAGCCCAAGGAGCCCATGATTGCTGGCCTTCCTGTCTGTCATCCCTTTACAAAATCCTCTCCGCAAACCTGAGCGGCATGCTGTCAGAGCTAATAACGTCTTCTGAAGGGGGGGGGGGGCATAGTCTTCCCTGCACAATGTTCCCATTTATTAAATCGAGTGCTTATTTTAAAATTGCAAATATCTTTGTTTGGTTCACTGCAAATTAAAACCAAGATGCAGGAAGTTACATGATGCAACAATTATTTGTGTCATATCAAAGAATCAAACTGCTACCTCGCCCTTCTTTGGGCTGAGGTCGGATG
Organism: Mustela putorius furo; assembly: GCF_011764305.1. Lineage (NCBI taxonomy): Eukaryota > Metazoa > Chordata > Mammalia > Carnivora > Mustelidae > Mustela > Mustela putorius. The sequence goes on from NW_025421998.1 coordinate 39,606,511, forward strand.
AGGGGGAAGGGGAAATCTGGGGGAAGCTAGGGCAAGAGGGTTTTTTTTTTTTTTGGTGGAAAAATACAAATCTGTTCGCCCTGCAGGTAAGCTAAGAGTAATTGAAAGCCAGAGGAGCGATGCGGGTTTCTGCCAGGGAGAATGAGCTGACTGCGATTCCGGGAGCGCGTGTGGGCGCGGTCCTCCACGCGACGCCGCACGCGGGTCTGCCAGAGCTCTGAGCAGAGACACGGGGCTTTCCCGCGGGAGGCTTTGAACGTAATGGTGGCTATTTCTCGCCCACTGAGATCCCTTTCTAGAAAAGGCCATTCTGTTCCAAGGAGATGGATCCCTGGGGTCCCCGTGTCCGCATAGGGGGTCTTGGAGAGGTTTAGAGGACTCCGCTGCAGGCGTTTCCCGAGTCAAGCGCTTCTCGCGAGAGGTGGGGGCTCCGAGTCGCAGAGCAGCAGCCCCCAGGCGCTCAGGCCGGCTCGCAGGTGCTGGCCTTGAGCTTCTTAGCCGCCGGCTCTGGTACCTGGGGGTGTGAGGTCCAGCTTGACTGGTGCCTGGCTGTAGTGCCCATCAAGTTCTTGGTCCATCCAGGCTCCTGCACTTTGGACTGAAACCCACCTGGGGGGGGGGGGTCCGGGGATGGGGTGGGGAGGCGGTGGAAGCGGAAAGGAACCGGGAGCAGCGATGTTGACACTCTTCCTGTCAGACCAACCGCTAGGGAATTTTTTATCTCGTTGAGAGGGAGAGATGAAGGAAGGGACCTCAAATGAAGAGAGAATCACATCTTAATATCCTTTAAAGTTGGCCTTGGCAAAGAAAAAGAATAATAGAGAGGTATGTAAAGGAGCCTAAAATGCCGGGAGACCCTAAGAAGTAAAAGCTGTAGTCTGGATATCAGAGATTGGGGCGGGCGGGGCGGGGTGGGGGTGGGTGGGTGGGGGGTGGATAATCAGCTTGGTTTGTAAGGAGCTCTCCCGGCAGAGAACGGTGGGAGGAGGGGAATGGTGGGGAAACCTTTGTTTAATGAGGAAACCTAATTATTGCGCATCTGGAAGTCTTGGTCCTAAGTAAGAGAAGAAGGCGGTACTCCCGGCCACCACCACCCCCATGCAGTGCGCATGCCTCAGCCTTTGGCTTTGCATGATGAGGCTCACACGTGAGCCAACTGTGCAGAGCCTGGGCCCTGCCGTGGCAGCCAATAGAATCCCGATCTCAACTGCGTCTCCGGGTCACATTGACATCTTGGTTCCCCCACAATAGGCCTTTAACACCCACTTTAAAAATAAAAAGGGTATTTTGGTATCGATTCTCGCCTTGGCACGCTAGATTTCTGTGGGAAAAAGACACATTTTAGAAGTACAAATACATTTACTACAAGCAAGGGTTAACGTATTCAGAATTTAAGAGAAAGAAGACAGGAGAAAGGAGTCTGTTCAAAGAACAGGGGACGGGAAGTGAAGAAATCCTGGGACTGCTGCCTTCAGAGTCCTGAGATTTTGCCCAATGTTGAATCTCTCAAACCTTCTCAAGTCACATGAAAATCCCACCTACTTCATTGACCAAAGGAGCCTCAGAAATAGAGACATTACCCTCTACAAGCCTGGCTTGGGAAAACAACCCCAAACCCAACTCTTTCTCCACTCCCATGACCAGCCCCCACAGTTGTCTGGGAGATGGGAAGCTAGAACACCTATATTCAATCCTTCTCCCTTTCCCAGACACCAAAGGGGTCTATGCCCTGAGGTCCATGTGTTAGCTAGCACATCTACGAAGTGGGGCTAATTATAGAGGGGCAGAAGGAACTAGAAAGGTAAAGAAGTGACATGAATCTCCTGCCTGTATGGGCCTCTTTCACCTCTACCCAAGCTCTGAGGCTGGAAATGCTGAGGTTGATTCTCTGGGGCTGCAGAAGGGGTGGGCCAGCTGGGAAATATTACCTATCTTGCCCCTTCTGCACACCAACACTGCTGCCTGCCCTCTTTGCAGCACCCTCCTGACAGTTACCAACCACACCGTAGTCTTCCCACCTTATATCCCTGCCAGAATTACTGCCCACAAATGGGCCTCCAACACCCCTGAGAGCGCTCCTTTCTGTGACAGGAAAACTGCTTGTTTCTATCACTGAAATAAAACAGGTGGGGATTATTATGTGCAGTTCCTCTCCCCTTTTGTGTAATTCACAAGTCTCCAACATGGGATTAGGCTTCAAATGCACTTGGTCAGATACATACTTTTTAGAGCTCAGCTCAAACAATGATAAAACCATTCCAGCAGTGCCTCTGTTTGTCTCTTAGGTCTTTCTTTCTCACCCTCCAGGCCTACAATCATCACATAACTTTTTTTTTTTTTTTAAGAGTGTGAACCAGAGTCCCACCCCAGCCAACACTCCCAAATGCAAGGCACTAGAGTGACTTCAAGGTCTTACTTGTTCACCTAAGATCAATATTATTTGACCAGTAAGTATTAAATTAGCATACTGTTAAGCATTTAGCTGCCAGCATCCATGTCTATTTTCTGAGGTACTCACTGAAATCAGAAATGCCAGTTGGCAGTCTCTGTAAAAAGCAAAAAAAAAAAAAAAAAAAAACATAAAAACAAAACAAAACAAAAAAAACTTTACCACAATTGTGTGTGGGGGTTGTCTTTGCAAAAATGAAGCTTTCTCCTAAGCTGACCCCATAAAACAAAGAAGTTTCAAGACGGGATAGCCATGTTTAGTTTCAAGTCCATCTTGAGCATCAGATTTTAGGCTTTTTCTTATAATTGACTTATCTTTGTGCTTTATGGAAATTAAGGGTGCATCTGAAAGGAACTATAGGCCTAAAAGAAAGTCCATCAGCCAATCAATAATTTTCACTGTCCCCAGTTGAAGCAAAATCCTCCTTCCCTGCCTTGGGAGTGGCTGCTATAAAAGGTTTTTCTTTTGAACATGTTGAGTAAAATTGAACCAACATAAGTCTCAAATTCATGTCCCAGCTTCTTTTTTGAGGCAGGTTGCAGATCAGCCATGAGTCTAACTTTAATGACAACTCACAGTTACCTCTAACAGAAGAAAAGACCAGCAGGCTGGAAGTCAGGAGGGGAACACGGAGTTGTAGACCCAAGATAATGACCTGGAACCCTGCCTGGGCCACAGCTTTAGCCTCTGGAGTTGCAGTTTACAGGCATCCTCAACTCTAACCCAGACTATCTTATAGCAACTTTCTCTCCCATCAGTGTGCACCTTAGGGTACCTACTGGCTACCACCCTCCCAACAGATACAGTTGGCTGTTAGCCAGTAGGGCTTGCTGGTAAACCAGCTGAACTGGGAGCATGTCCTTCCCATGTGGGGCAGTACCACTCTTAATTAAGCTGGGGCAGGTCAATTTATAGGGAAATGGCAAAGGAGGGTAAGGAGGAAGATTATTGAAACTACAAAAATACAACTGACACTGTGAATACTTCAGGAGCCAACACTACCTCTTCCACGAGAACTCTGAGGGAGATGTCCCATAGGTCAGCTGGAGCAGGACAAAACCCACCCTTTTTGGGTCACCAGAAATGGAGATTTGGCTGTTTTGGAAGGGGGTTGGATCCCTTTTCTCTAGCAGGTCAGTCAGGGAGCAAGAAGGAGCCTGGGGGCTTGCAACTCTCAATCCCACTGAGACTTCTTGCGGTGCCCGGATTCCAGGTCCTCCCAGCCTTCTTTCGGATTAGTGTGCGGGGGTCTGCGACCACTCCCACCCCACAACCTCCACCCCCACCATCCCGCAGGAGTTATTTTAAGGACACTAAAAGTGCCCCAGGAAGCTTTCCTCTCTCTCCTCAAGACCTGGCAGCCAGACCAAGTCGGTCCGCAGGAGAGCGTCTTAGCGTGGGAGGCTTCAGACCAAGCGCGGGACTCTCGAGTCCTGGGGGCCCTTGGGCAGGTAGCGAGCAGATCCAGCGCGTGTTGCCCTGGCTGGCGTTTTCAAACAACAGGATTACAGGTTGCATCTTGAATATGAATTAGCCTTCTGCGCTAGCGTGAATTCGCTTTGAAACTCAACTTGTCAAAGTATGGTTTTAATTAAACGTCTTCGGCCCGAAAGATTACATGTTTTGTAAAATATATCCTAGCATGAAATTTACTTCCACAATCTGAAATTAGATTTCTTGTAAATGTTTTCATAAAAAAGAAATAGGAAGGGGGTGTGTGTGAGAATGGAGAAGATCATAATCGCTGCGTTCTTTTAAAACGTCCTGCCAAGCCGGCCAGGCGCCCGACAGGTCCCCGGACGGCCTGCCAGCCCCGGCCGGGACACCGAGGAGACAGCGCGCCCGGGACGGGCAAGTAACCCGAACCCGCCCGGGCAGGCGCGGCCCGCGCAGCTTTTGCAGTTGGAGACAATTCAGCAGACAGACGAGTTAATCCCACACTGATTTGTTTCGGATCCCTCTGCAGGACGCCAGATAACCCCCCCTTCGGCTGCTGCTACAGACACCTGCCTCCCTCCCCACCCCGGGCCGCTATGCCGGTCCTGGGAAAGACAGTGAAGAGGTTCTGGGTGTAGAGTGGCCTTACCAGCGTTCAATACCGACACTTCATCTCTAAATTTAAAGTTCATCTCTAAGAATTCCTGGCTAATATTTAGAACAACAGCAATGTCGATCGATAGCCACCCTAACAGACTGTCCAAAACTGCTCCAACCCAACCTCAAAGCCTCTCTAGATGGGGAAGGACCCCCAGAGGGTTCTCTATAACCTACCTGGGGACATCTATCACTGGCGTAGCCATCAGAGAAAAAAGGACCCTGTTTCCCTGCATGGAGTGGTGGGGGGGGGGGTGCCTGCGCACGCTGCGTCTTTCTATTCAATACAGAATTAAGAGCTACGTCCCTGCGGAATTCTCTTTCCCTAACTGCTCTCCGAGGAACCCGCCAATTCTGGCGGGATTTGCAGGATTCTAGTAAAAGTTGGCTCACATGGGGTGGGGTGTAATGGGGAGGAGGAGGGAGGGAGCCGCATCTCCTTTCTTCTAGATAATTGGGACCCAAGAAACGAGGAGGGGGTGGCGCGGTTGCGAGAGTTATTTACCGCCCTCCACCTGAAATAAGCAAGACCAATAACGCGCCTCGCTTTTCGCCCTGTTTACTCCATCCCCATTCAATGATTGGCAAAGCAGGCCCCGAAGGCAAAGGCAATAATTGCTCCGCTCTCTCCTTACTAGCGATGTGTGTAGGCATTTGAAGTGTACTAAAAATAAACGAAGGAGCGAGAAAATGAAAAGGGGACAGAGTGACAATTTGCGGCAATTAAAGCGTCTGCGCATGCTGCCGGAGGAGCAGGGACCCACAGCGGTTTTTGTTTTCTCAGGCCTGATGATGTGACTAACTCGTTAGGGAAATTTTGTCCCAGGTTGTGTGTGTGTGTGTGTGTGTGTGTGTGTGTGTGTACGCGCGCGCGCGCGCGCGCAATGGCAAGTCCTTGAGGGAAGGAGGAAACTGGGACCATTTCTGCGCCCCTAAAAACGGGGTTGTTCCCGGGAAAGTGCGGGGTCCAGCCCCCTCCGCCCTTCCCCCTCCACCCTCCCACCTCCCCATCCCCCCACCCGCACCGCCGCAGGTCTGACGTGAGAGCCTTTCGATTAGCACTCCGCCGCCACCTCTTCTAGGAACTTTGGAGCAAGTTTTCAACTCTGAGGTGTCTAACCTTAAAGGGGAAAAGCTTAATAATACTAATGTGCATTTCACAACCACCGAGACGCAAAGGATAAGGGGTGGGAAGGGAATAAAGGGGGGGGGGCGGCAAGCCCTATCAAAGCTTGGGAGACATTTTGACAGCGCGCTTGAAATATTACTCTTAATTTTTGGAAGACTTTCAAGAAGTGAAAGGGGGATGGGGTGAGTGGAAAGAACCACAACTTTCTCCTGTCACTCCAGCATCCAAACAGGGAGGGCTCCAACCTCTGCCACACGCGGGAACCCACAGTGGGAAATTGTTTCAAGATACAGCAGGGCTCTCTTCTTTCCCGGGACCCTATCTGAGCAGCGAACATAGCGAAAGGGTGGGGAGGAGTCCTGGGTGTCAAAAAGTCTGCGGAGCCTCAGAGAAATAACTGCAGGCCCTGAGCTCCGTCTGGGCCTGGCTCGGGCCTCCCGGAATCCAGTCCAAACTGGTACCCCTTGTTGATCAGCGGCCCCCCCCCGCCCTCCTCCACCTCCCCGCCCCCATCCCACCCCAATCTCGGGCTTCGGAAGGGGGAGGGGGCGACACTGTGCAGCCCCCGCCAAAGTCCAGCTCGGGCTGGCTTCAATGAAAGCTGGCAAATCCAGCGAGTCTCGCAGAAATTTTCTTCGACCCTAATTCAATTTTAAAGCGGATTTTTACTATTAAAAACGCTCCCGAGCAACACATTGAATTAATCTGACTGTACGGTTTTAATTACAGTGAGGGTTTCTCTACAAATCTGTACAAGACAGTGGCTGGCTCTTGGAGGATCTCTGCCTCCTGAATTCCATTACCCGGCCCCCCATTCCCCGCCGACAGAGGCGCGTGGGAGCCAGCTGCGGACGCAGGCGTTCCTGTCGCCCTCTGTTTCTGCCCGCCCTCCCGGCTCCTGCCCTCCCCCGTCCTTTCTTTCACCCCAGCCCCAAAGAGAGCCCTGGACGCCTGCCTGTCTGTTTGGGACTGCTGCACCGAAATCCTGAAACACTACGCTTGCTTTTTAACTCTTGGGCCCAAGACCTTTGAGCCTCCAGAGGCTCGTTCTTAAAAGGGTTCATTTGTCGCGGGAGGGTGACCTCCTTTGTAATTTTTAAAGGGCCCTCCCCCTCGACTTTGCAGCTGTTAGAGGGAGCAGCGGGAAACGCTAGGTGTTTGAGGGAAAAGCACGCTAAGGGGTGGGGAGGAGATGGGGAGAAAAGTCTGGCAGAGAACACTAAGGGTGGGCACTAGGGATTTGAGTCTAGCTATCCCCCAGCCCCCACAGCAAAGCAGGCTGCTTGTGTCAGACTTGGGTTTATTAGCTGTGCAACTAACATTGTGGGACAGCGGTCTCTAAAGAATCTGATGGAGAAGATGACAAGAATGATACTCTCCAAATGAAGCAGATTCACACTCATTCTCTCTTGTATCTCTCTTCAACTCCCTTTGTAGATTCCCTACTTCTCTATTCTCTCTGTGTCCCCCTCCACAAAGCACGTGGGAAGAAAAATGGCACTCAGCTATGAACCCAAACACGTACCCAAATGGACCCAACTCTCAGTGAGTATTTAAAGAAGCAAAGGCTTTCAGCTCTGTGGGGTAGGGGGGACTCTCTGCACAAAATTACTGAAACCTAAAGAAGAATACTATTTCACTCCCCTGGGTAGGATGGAAAGGGGGCTTTCTTTCTCCTAGAGTTGTCTAAGAACGGATTTGCTCTGAACAAAAGAAAAGAGAAAGGGCACAGGTGAGAGAATGTGTTCAAACAAACAAACAACCCTCTCAGCTTTGCAATAGGTTGTCCCCTAAGGAAAGTTTTGCTAAAAATCTAATAAATTACCTTTCCCTTTATTAGGATGTTATGAAATAAAGGGGCTACGAAGTGCCTATAAATAGGCATGACTATGAAAATCACCAGAGCATTTCTATCACAAGGGTAGTTCAGGTACAACTCCCTCTCTCTAATGCTTTGATTTTTTTTTCTGTTGTAACAAGAGAAGCATCTACGAGTTCACATGATAGCAAGAGGATGTTTTCCACCCCAGGTTTTCCTCAAGAGCTGTTTTAAGCCTGGCTCCCCCTTCATGTTGAGGCGTTTGCTGTGACTTTGTTATGTTACTGCTGATGAAGGGATGAAGAAATTAAAACAGAGGAGGCTTCGAGGCATTTAGGAAGAGGCTTGGCCAGCTATATTAACTCCTTATTATCCTAAAAATAGTCTCCCATTTCCTGTTGCTTCTCTTCCCTGCTGCTCCAGGGCTGCACTGATCCTCCAATGGTCAGGAGGTCCTAGTTTCCAAAGACTGGCTTGATTAAAGCTGACTTCTAACACCCTATCCCTTCCCCTTTTGCCCTGCTGCATTTCCCAGCGGGGCAAATATAGGGGGGGGGGGGCGGGGCTCGGCCTTGGTTTATCCAACAGGTTAAAAAGATAAATAACACTACTTATTTTTGTGTTCATCTAAATGTTTAAACATTATTGAGTTCTTTTTTTTTTTTTTCCCTCCCCTGTGTATCTGTGTATTAGGGAGTGGGGTCCTATGCTTGATAAAAGAGAAAGAAAGAGAGAGGGAGGGGGAGAGAGTGGGGAGGGAAGGAGGGGAGGAAAGAAGGGAGGGGAAAGAGAGGGATGGTGGGGAGACTTCTGTATACAATCCCCAAACTGGGGGTGCTAGAAACGTTGTTTTCCCTCTTGAATATGTTGTAGGCCCAGCATATTGGCTCCCTCCCTTACGAAAAGCTCTCGATGTGGATTATGAGAGCAATATCTGGGAACGGGGTCAGGGAGAGGCAAAGGTGCTGAATTGGAGGACCTGGTTGGCTTTGCTTTTATAACTTCCCTGGACCCCAGGTTTGAAAAGAACTGGAACAGGAGCCTCTAGGCTAAGACATGCTTAATTAATATTCTCCAAATTGAACAGTCTAGAAAAAGTCTGTGAAGCTCCCAGTGGGCATCACTGACTGACCTTGGTGGACCAGTGCCATCCATGTTGGAGCCTCCGAGCTACCTGTTCTTGGGACTCTGGACTGGAGAGATGAGGGAGATGCTATTTCCAGACTTTGATGAGCTTCTTTCTGGGTGTGGAGTAAACAGGTCCCACTTTTTAGCTGGATTTTGGGGAGCCTGGCAGGGGAGGGTGTTAATATGGGCATTATGTTTTGTAACTGGAGAAAATAATGCCACACTCTTAGTGCTTTCTTGCACCCTCTGATACTTTTACCTACCCCTGAACATAACATCACTGACTTGGGCTAAGAAAGGGAAAGAGGCAGCTCTCTTGTTCCACTCCCAAGCTTTCCCAGGTGTGTGCGGTGGGGGAGGGGAAAAGAGTGCCTGGGTTTCCAGGATATCAAGCACCCTTTCCCTACACAAGTACACAAACAGAATTTCCCATTGAATGGGAAAAAGACTAGCAGGAATTTTTTTCCACCAATGTCTCCGCTTGAGAAGGGGGTTCTTAGCATGGCTATGTAAATCAATACCGAGTTATTTCTTTGAATTCAAAGGCTATTTATTGAGGTCTAATTTCCTTAGAATTAACGTGATAACTGAGCCCAACTTAGCAACCAAACCCAACCGGGCCCTGCCCGGGTTGAATGCACCTCTGCAGGGCGCAGAGGCTGCGAACCCTCCGCAGCACCCAATCCATTCCCTAGCCAAAGGGAGCAGGCTAACACCTCTCCAGAGCTAAAACAGCAGGGAAATTTCCAGCGCAGAGATCCCAGCCCTCCCACAGTGGCCTTGGGCTCCTTGACCCATGCGGTCTTATATTGACAGTCGTTATTTTTCTCTAAATAACACTGACACCTAGAATACAAGCCCCCAGACCTGGACACCCTTAAAAGCAAAACGCAGCTTAGGCCTCAAAGACTGCCTTCTTTAAAACTTCTTAGTGAATAGGACCCTCACCTATTACAGGATCTAAAAGAGCCTTTGGCCTTCTACTCTTCCAGATTGCCTGCTTTACCTCTCTTTTGAATGATAAAGACCTCGCAGGACTCGCTCGCTCACCTCCTCCCCCGCCCCCCCCCCCCCAAGGGCTGGCCGGGAATCCCCAGCCGGAAAGACAAAGAGGTAGAAGCCAGGGCCCGGCAGGCGGTTGGAGCCCCTGAAGCGAGCGCTTCGCTGAGAGGCCCTGAAGAATCCGAGAGTTCTGGTTTCTCCGAAGGGCCGGAGGTGCGCGCTGGACTAGAGAAGACTAGGGGTGACTCGCCTTGGCTCATGACCGCTGCCCACGACACGGGGCGAAGGACTCGGCAGCCGAAATGCAGGGTGCCCTAGGGTAGAAACGCGTGAGGGGAGCGGCCCCTGCAGCCACTGTGCACCGAACTCCTCGAGCGGACGCTGGTGGCAGAGGCCACACGTGGCAGTCACTAGCTGCGCGCCACCTTGGCACACTGTGAGGGGTTGGACTCGCTCTCTAGCCAGCTGTTGCCGGGACAGGCCGGAAAGCTGGACGCTCAAGCAGTGGGGTATTCTATCCAGCCCCTTGCACTGAGACCTCACCTCAGCCGAGGCGGGAAGGACCCCTGACCCGCTCCGCTCCCCAGTCCGACTGACTGAGCTCAATCTGGTGCTCAGCAGGACCTTTCCCATCGGCGACAACAGCTACTTCGGTGTAGCTGCACACTTGTTCCTCTGGAACACAGTGCCGGGGGTCTATCCTCTAACGGGAGTGGGATGACAGTCCTGCAGCTACAACGCCGACAAGTTCAGCCCTTCAGGCTTCCTTGGGAATTAATAAGGGGGAGAAAAAGCCCATTGCAAATAGGGGCTGCTGAGCCCTGGATCTGGTGTTCAGTGCGGGGACCTTCTTCAGTCCCGCCACGACCCGACCCGCTCCGGGAGCGGCTAGAGTTGGGGAAGCCAGCAAGGAAAGCGGTGCACCTGCGAGCATAAAGAGAGAAACAGAGACATGCACGGGATTGGGGGGCGGGGGGAGAGAAACGCCTTCACCGTGTTAACAGCAAGCTGCAGGGTATAAAGCAATAAAACTGCCACATCTACCTGCTAGCTTTGAGGACATTACAAACAAGCTCGGCGCGAAGCCCGGGTGCACCGAGAGCCCGCCGGGGAACGGGGAGGGGGGGGGGCTTTTCTTTTTCTGACCTCCCCCCCGGCCCCCCATACACATACCCTACACATATCTCCCCCTTATCCAGCCCACCTTTCATTTTCCTTGAAGCTTTTTTTGTTGTTGTTTTAATTCACTGACGATTTGTAAACGCGTGGATCGGGTTACTGGTTCGCGTGTTAAAGTGCACCTCTTGTTAAAAGAAGGGGAACAAGGCACGCCACTTAAAAATGAATTCAGAGTTACTGAACCGGCTCCCGAGGCTCAAGAAGTTAAGCGCGGCTGGCTGGGAAGGGAGGGCAGAGGAGAGTAAACGCTGCTGCCCTGAGAACCCTGGAGAAAACCCACGGGCAGCGAGCTTCAGGTTATGTGATAAAATGGAGGAAGGGAGAAAGGAAAGAAAAAGAAAAAGGCAAACTAGCCTGGCGACGCCTGGAGACCCCGGGCTGGGAGCTGAGTAAATCAATTAGCATAAGCCGTTGCTGCAGAGCTACGCACGGTATGTAAATAGGGTCCAAGCTGCTACTTCTGCAGCCACCTTTCCTGGAGTTACAGGGCGAGCGGAATCAATAAATTGTCAATTTCTCGGGTTCCTTAGGTCGCATAACTTATGGAGTCCAAGTGTATAGGGTGCATATAAGCCCCAGTAGTTTTCCCAAAGAAAGAACAGACTCGTCCCTCGAATCTCGAGACACGTTGACCTGGAGATGTTAGATTATACCTTTCTCCGTGTGGTCAAAGGCTCCCGGCTTGGGTCTAGTCGCGGACTGAACGCTGGCGCGGAGCCTCTGGGGGTCTGTATGTCGTGCCCACCCAGTCCCGACCCACTGACAGTGCAGACTTCCTGCTGCTCCCCGCAGTCCCAGGACCAGAATCCTGGCGCGTCCCCGGCCTGCCCTCTTCAGCGCCTGGTCCCTGGTCCGGCTCTCCTACCTGGTGGCCCGGCCTGAGCGGCGCTCCGGGACTCCAATGTCTCTGCTCCGCTGCCTGGAGCTGAGTGGGTCTGGAGACTAGAGGGAGAAAGGCTAGATCCGCAGTCCGGGGCTGCTCTGAACTTAATGTCTTTCCCCAGTCCATCTTTGAAAGAGAAGTGGTTCTACCACCTGGATGTGCGGATATAAATCCCCTTGCAAATAATAAATGGATTAATAATAACAAGGTATGAAGTTCTTTTTATAGAAAAAAAGGAGAGAATTGAAACTAAATGCGGCAGTTAGACAACCATTTTGATAAGAGGATAATTGAGGCGACACTGGTGTATAATTAGAGGATAATTTATGCTATATCCACTTTTATTCCACCTCCCAAAATAAACCCAGTCCATAATCATTACAGGCAAATTGTTCTGAATTTTATAGCAGCAATTTGAACAAAGTACTGCAGTTAATCATGGGAGATTTTTGTGTATTCCTGATTAGAACTCTAATTGCCTCCTTCCAGAAAGTAAAAATAACTGTAAAACGACTCTATTTTTATCATTAACAATGTTGACAATAAAATAAAATCAATTGGAATTGTAATCGAGAGACAAATTTAGGACGAAGGCACTTTTACTTGGGTAGTTTATATTGTAATCAAGATTTGCCAAACCACTAACCGCATGTATCATTTGCATATATTTGAAAGCATTACAGTAGCTTCTGTTTTCAATAGGAAAAAATGCATTACTGTCAGTCCTCCAACGATTCGCTTTCAGAACAGGCTGCTGCGTTCTGGGGGAAAAATATTCTCCCCCTTTCTTGTCCAATATATAGGAACTACGGCCTGAAACGGCAGGAACCTCGCCAAAACAGGGTCTGATTTTTCTTTTTTTCTACCACCCCCAAACCAAGGGATGGGGCCCAGGTGTTGGGGTCTTCTTCCCTCTGTGGTTTCAATAAAGTACGTCTAGAGAAATACATGGTGACAGGGCCCTCCCGCGGGACTACGGTGGGACTGGGGGGTGGTGTGTGGAGAGGAGGTCAGGGGAGGGGGCCTCGCTTTAAATGCAGAGGGCACTGCTTCTGAAAACAGGCAGCCAGCTGGGGTGCGAGGGGACTGAGAGAGCGGCCTCCGGCCGGGCTGCTCCAGGGCTGCGGTACTGGGAACTGAGGCTCCGGGTTTGGGGGCGCAAGCTGCGGCGGGAGGCGTCGGCGGCCCGCCGGGCGGAGGTACCTCCCTCCCCGGCAGCCCTGCGCGCGGAGCCGCGCGGCCCCCGGCTGCAGCTCCAGGCTGGGATTGGAGTTGCCGAAGGTAGGCGAAGAACTCGGCGAGCGGCGCACACACCAGTAGAAGCTGTGCGCCTGTGACGTCAGGGGGCGACTGACCAATGGGGAGGCGCTGCCCTTTGGAGACAAACCATTCGACTCGTGGCGTCTGCATCAAGTCTGAAAGCAGACGCGCAACTTTCGCAGAATCCACCTTAAAATCTCTGCCTTAAACTGCACCAGCCCCCAAAAAATCCAAGGGGGGAAAGAAGGGGGGGAGAGCAGATTCCCCCCTCCCCCCTCTCCTCTCCCATCCCTCCCCTTCCTCCTCCCTTTGAGTTAACAAGGCCCTGCTCACTATATCTCTTTATATTAAAAAATATATATATTAGAGAAGAGCGAGGGAGAGGGAGAACCACCTCCACCCCCTCTTTTTAAATTTTTTTATTTTTTTATTTTTTTTGCAAGAATCCCAAGAGCTAAGGTGGCTGCAGAGGGGAGAGCGGCGAGAGCCAAGTGGGGGGAGGGTGGAGGAAACCCGGGAGAAGGCTTTCTCCAGCCCCCAAAGTTTTGATGATGACCATGACTACGATGGCTGACGGCTTGGAAGGCCAGGACTCGTCCAAATCCGCCTTCATGGAGTTCGGGCAGCAACAGCAGCAGCAACAGCAGCAGCAGCAGCAGCAGCAGCAACAGCAGCCGCCGCCGCCGCCGCCGCCACAGCCGCACTCGCAGCAGAGCTCCCCGGCCATGGCAGGCGCGCATTACCCTCTGCACTGCCTGCACTCTGCGGCGGCGGCGGCGGCGGCGGCCGGCTCGCACCACCACCACCACCAGCACCACCACCACGGCTCGCCCTACGCGTCGGGCGGCGGCAACTCCTACAACCACCGCTCGCTCGCCGCCTACCCCTACATGAGCCACTCGCAGCACAGCCCTTACCTCCAGTCCTACCACAACAGCAGCGCGGCCGCCCAGACGCGAGGGGACGACACAGGTGAGAGGCCGCCGGGGCAGCTCGCTTCTCCCGCCTCCCGCCTCCCGGCTGCCCCCCACCCCGCCCGCCCCGCTCACTTCCTCAACGCCCGGGCCTCCGCCGGCCCCCTCCCCCAGGCGGCCCGGCGCGCCCCCGGCCAGGCCTCGTGCGCGCCCGCTCGCCTGGCGCCTGCCTGCCGGCCTCCGCCCAGCCGGGCCCCTGCTCGCCGCCGCGGACCCTCCGCTTTCTCGCGGCGCCGCCCGCCTTGCTCCCTGGTCTCCCGCGCGCGGCTCGAGCCGCGAGCCTCCGACTCCGCGCTGGCTTCGCTCTACGAGTTGGTCCGCGCGGCGCGCTCCAGCTCGCTGGGTCTGTGCGCCCTTTGCCTCCCTCCTCCCCTCCGGGCTGTGACCGGCGTTTGGCAGGACTGGGGACATTTCTGGGCCGGAACTGAGGAGCGTGTTTTGCTCCCGAATGCAATTTGGGCAGCCAGTGGCCTACTTTGCGGGTGGCGCCCGGTGCGCTTCGGTGACCCGAAGGGAAGCTGACGTTGCCTCTAGCTCTGGTTAAGCTGGCGACAACTGGGCTCTTTGCTGCGGGCTTTTAGATGTCCCCCCACTCTCCCCCCCGCCAACGCCTGCCCAGGCCCCCCTCCCTCTGGGTTTTCGATACAATGTTGGCTGCGCCTTTGTTCCGAGAGGCTAAGCAGAGGGCCTCGGGCGGACGGTTCTCAGCCCCCGAGGGGTTCAAAGTTGCCGGGCGATGCTCAGCGGGTTCCGGAGCTGGTCTGAGCGGCCGGTTGAGTTTTGTTTGGGGTTTCGGTCCCTCTCAGCAGCATCGTTTCGAACACGCCGAGGGTCTTGATGCACCGGGCTTGGAGCTAGTGACATAAAGTCAACTGGCCGCATAAACATCAGGGTGGCTCCAGTAATGCCAGGCCGGGGGGGCCCCCCGTTCCGTGGCGAGAGCAGCCGCCCTGCGGCGTCGCACTCCACCGAGAACTGCCGGCGCCGCCTCCGCTGCGGCAGAGCGAGGCTCTTTGCCCCAGGGTCGAGGGCGCTCCCGCGGTCCAGTCCCCGCACTTTATTAGGGCCGGAGTTAGGTTCGGGAAGAAGCTTTCGCACCCTCAGGAAGCCCCTGGGCACAGCGAACCCCGAGAGGTTAGGGTGGCGTGGGGACGCTTTGAAGAAATCCTTTCTGGGCTTTGGGGAGACCCGGCACAGGCCAGGCCGGGCCAAGCTCAGGGAGGCTGCAGCCGTGGCCTCACGGGTGACCGCTCCTCTGTATTTTTTGCTTGCAGATCAACAAAAAACCACAGTGATTGAAAACGGGGAAATCCGGTTCAATGGAAAAGGGAAAAAGATTCGGAAGCCTCGGACCATTTATTCCAGCCTGCAGCTCCAGGCTTTAAACCATCGCTTTCAGCAAACTCAGTACCTGGCCCTGCCCGAGAGAGCTGAACTGGCAGCTTCCTTAGGACTGACACAAACACAGGTAATTCCCGAGAAGCCCAGGTGTCCCTGAAGTGCTGACCCTGCTTACAGATCGGGCAGGGAGCGCATCAGGAGGAATTCTGGGCCTAGTCAACTAAGGATGGAAGGAGCTTAATGACAAATGCCTTTGCTCCATTACGCACTTTCCGGGACAACACAGTTTGGAATAAATGACCTGGTATTCAATGCTGGATTGGATTTGCACGTCCTCCCAACCCTCGGCGACCCCACCCCAGCCTAGTGTCCTTTGGTGACCAAACATATAAATTAATTGAGGCCTATTCCAGAGCAGAACAACAAGAAAGAGAATGAACATGTAGGAGGAAAAGATGTTCAGGCCAGGAGGCAGAATAAGACCTATGTTTCTTAAGGATCCATTTGTGGGTCCTGGGACTTAATAAGGAGAGCGACCCTCTCCCAACTCATGGACATAGAATGATGAAATGAAACTGGCAGCGGGGGAGGGGACCAGATGGGTATAGGCTCCAAGAAGACTTAGTAAAAGGACCAAGGCACAAACTATCCATCATAGGATAGGTGAGGTGGGTTTTTCTGAAGATTGCCCTGAGCTCAGAGTTTTAAATCACCCTGGGTGACTGGCTGGTGCAGGCTGGGGTACCTCCCTGGAGCACAGGACTTGGGAGCAATGGCAGAGTTGGAGATCAAAGAGGAATGCTCACCAAATTACAGCAGGTGAACCCCCTCTTAAGTACAGTTGCTGAAGTTCTCCTGTCCTACTAATTTGAAAGACATATGGGGCATTTTAGACTTCACAGGAAGGGGCTTAAGTAGGTATATTAGGACCCTGGTCATAAAGCCAGGCTGCAATCACCTGTGGTTTTTGTCCTTGTCAATTAACTTAGCTGCATGGATTGGTAGGCCTCATGTGAGGTGGGCGATCTTCAGCATGGGGACTCCAGGGTTTATGGGACTCTGGCTGGTAAGTGATTGTGTGTGGTGTCTCAGAACTGATGCCCCTTAAGCTTTTCTTTTCAATTCAGCCTGCTTTCTCTTGCCATATTGCCACTGGAAATATTTGGGGTTTGATGTGGACGGATTCCTGCTACTCAGTAACTTGTATTCTTCTTGGAAAAGCCGATTCCTGTGGCTAAGGAATTTTAAAGGTAAAATAAGCAGCCCCAGAGAATTTCCTTCTTCAAATAAAGTAGATCTGGGGTGTTGGCTTAGATATGCTACCATCCCAGAGTCCTGATTCGCATTTAGTTTGCAGGGGGCCTTTGACTTTTAGCGACTACACTGAAAATCATGTCATGATTATTGACCACAAGCTGACTGAGCAACATACAAAGTAGGGAACTAGGGAGGTACCATCCCTATTCCCTACAGGATTATGAGGATACATTTACTTCAGGAGAAAGCTGCTCCATGCATGTCATGTGCAATGTATGCAGGGTATATTCGAGGCATTTGATTATAAATGTACAGGCATTTCTCTGTTCAGTCATTTGCTCACTGTCCATGCATGGAGATGCCAGGTTTGGGAGGTTAGTAAATTCAAAAACAGACTACCAGAGGAAGTGTGTTCAACTGGCTTTCATCTGAAAAGTTCTCCATTTAAAAAGCCACCT
The DNA here is from genome assembly GCF_011764305.1 of Mustela putorius furo. Lineage (NCBI taxonomy): Eukaryota > Metazoa > Chordata > Mammalia > Carnivora > Mustelidae > Mustela > Mustela putorius. The sequence continues at coordinate 39,623,484 of NW_025421998.1, forward strand.
TTAGACTTTAAACCTGACTATCTTATTCACCTTCATTCTTATTTATGCTGCTGTTTTAAACCTGGGCTTGCATCCAGCTGAAGAAAGAGTTACAATGACTTTAGGTATCTAGACAAGATACCTGGTAAATTGGGGCGGGATGGGGGAGAGACGGCTAGAAAGAGGTGGAGGAAGGCGGGGACTTGGCATTTGCGGTTTTGTTTGTTTTGTTTTTTGGATATTGCTTCCAAAGCCTTGAATGGAGGCACCGGTTTGATGTTTTTCTGTGCCTAATGATCACTACCGCATTTCGTTCCAGGTGAAGATATGGTTTCAGAACAAACGTTCCAAGTTTAAGAAACTGCTGAAGCAGGGCAGTAACCCGCATGAGAGTGACCCTCTCCCAGGCTCAGCGGCCCTGTCGCCGCGCTCGCCGGCGCTGCCTCCGGTGTGGGACGTTTCTGCCTCAGCCAAGGGCGTCAGTATGCCCGCCAACAGCTACATGCCCGGCTACTCGCACTGGTACTCCTCTCCACACCAGGACACGATGCAGAGACCACAGATGATGTGAGTTGTCTGAGGGAAATTGATACCCTAGGGAAACGTCTGAACAAGGCAAGGAGGATCCAGGACCTGCTTGCATCTGCCAAACCCAGCCAAAGGAGCAGGCTCGGGAGAACTCTTCTGTGTAGCAAGACAGTCTGGGCGCTTGCTTGCTCTCTTGCTCTCTCTTTCTCTCTCTCTCTGTTTCTCTTCTCTCCTCTCTTTTCTTTTCTTTTTTTTTTTCCTTTCCTTTCCTCACCTGCTTTTTCCTTTGAGCAGCCTCAGTAACTGATCTTGCATTTTAGGGAGAGAGAGGGAGAGAGAGAGAGGGGGAGAGACTGGTTTCTATGCCAGTGCTCCTGAAATCCTTCACTGCAAGGACATTTTCCCTTACCCTTTGGGATCCAGGCTCTGAGCCTCCTCTTCTCTTTGGGAGTATCCATCAAAACGACTTTTTTTTTACAGACATTTCCCCCACCAGAAGAATCTGCGCAAACATGGCAGCGTTTTTACTTGTTTAATGAGCTTAAGACATTACATGATGAAAAAGAAGCATTTCAGGCTCCTGCATTTTTATTTACCAATCCCAGACTGACAAAAAAAAAAAAAAAAGAAAGAAAGAAAAGAAGGAAGGAAGGAAGGAAAAGAAAAAAAAAACAAGAAAAAGAAAAGAGAAAGCAAGCAAAAGAAAAAACCCTCACATAACAGCCCTTCTCTAAAGAAAAAGGAAAAATCAGCTGTAAGATTAGAACATTGCCACAAAGGAAACGCTGCATGTTTTATCAAAATGCAATGAGCAAGAATGATGATGTTGAAAAACAACAAGAGCAACAACAAAACAGAACCACTCTTTCCCCACCCCCCCAACCCTGAACTGGAATCAGGAAAGACAGAAGAAACAACCAAAATCACCATTCTATTGCTTTGATATCTTTACTAGATGAATTGGTGGCATTCACTAAGCTAATAGGGACGTTTATATTGAGAAACATTTCTGTATATATTGTTGAATTTTAGTTGTACATATACTTTGTATGGTTTTGTCTTCTTTCATATATGGAGTAAAAGCCACAAAACGCTGGGAGTGTCCTGTATATTTCTCTCTGTGTGTCTCTATCTCACCACCCCCTCCTCCTACCCTCCCCGTATATTTTCTATCACTCTTAAAAGAATTCCTATTTCCTAATATGGGAAGCCCTATATATAAACATCAAGTGCCTGCAAAGATGTCAGTTTGCAGCACTAGCCTTTGCCTTAAATACTTTAACATTAAACGTGGATGTTTTCTCAGCTTCCTCTATATATTATATTTTTATTGTAATTTCTACACATTTATTTATTTAAAAACAACAACAACAACAATACTGGAATGATCTCTCCCAGGTTAACTTCTAGACATCCAGTAGTTCCCAGTACAGAAACCGAATACTCTCCTTTTCCTTCCCTTGGCCAAAATAATATAGCTGTACTTGTCTTTGTTTGGAAGCAGTTTTTTGTTGTTTTTTTTTTTTTTAAACGAGCAAAGAATACAAGAAAAAAAAAGTAAACGCACAATTATAACTACTTCATGTTTACACCCTTTGCAAGCTAGCTAGGTAGGAAAATGCATGATCCTGGATGAAATACATCCTTCCGATCTTGTGGAAAGCACAGAAATAATGAAAATGAAAAGCCCTTTCGTCATACAAGCAGGAAGCCCCATACTGCGAGAATTAATGGCTACAGACCTGGGCATCCTTCAAATTATGAACCTTGAAACCACTGAGCCATTTATCAGAAGTCAATAGAGATACTCAGAGTGCTCCATATAATGACAGCGACATACAGTCGTGCAAAAGGACAGTCACTATAATTAGACACAAAGCAAAGACTACTTACCAATATACCCGTTCCTTTTTTTGTTGAGCAACTTCCACGCTCAGTCAGTCTCAGAATGGTTTAAAACCGATCAGTCTTGTCATTTTCTAGCATTCGCATTGTTACATTAGGAAAAATGTTTTCTTTTCTTTTTTCCCCCTTCCTACTGTGAAACTTTGGGTTCGTAGCTCCCCAGGATCAATTCTGAACAAAGCCTCCAGCTGCAGTGCCATCCAATTTGAAGCAGACATTGGGGACAATTTAAGGTTTTTATCCACAAGAAGGTTTTTTTCCATTCTCTTAAATGCAGCCATAATTAGAGTAATTTTTCATGTAGCCCGCTGATTACAGCGTTTTTACCGTCAAAGATAATTACCTGTAATTTTCTTCCACTTTTAATACTAAAAAGCCATCTTTATTTAGATTCAGGAACAGGAAAGGCGAAACAAAAGAGGGAAATTATTCTGTTATTCATACACAAATTGCAGAGACGTAGGACCTAAAATTGAAAATTAACCAAAATTATAATGCTGAAAAGAATGGAAGAGGCTGCAGAAGTACAGCTGGTAGTGGGGCTTTGCTGAATTATTCAAATTACGTTAGAGAAAAAGCTACCATACATCGAAACCAACACTAATTTTTCTTAAAAAAAAAAAAAATCTACCAGACGTATGCCAAACCACTGTGAGTGCATGGAATTCTGAAACCCAGCAAATGCATTTTAACACATTGGAGGTGCTGTCATGATACGCCTGTAACGATCTATCTCTCAACTTGAGTTTAATTAAACAAGAAATTCTGCGAGGAGTCCTCCCAAGAACTATCCTTGGGACTGGGCTTCCTCCGGGTCCTCTGAACGTAAAGGGTTAATATTTTTGCTCTTTAGAAAGTATTGACCCCATAGTAAACTGATGAGAGAGAGAGAGAGAAATCGAGAGAAGACAGAGACCAGACCGGTAGGAGGGGCGTGGGTAAAAGGCATCGCCCAGTTGCGGTGCCTACAACGCCTCCCCACGTTCGAACTTCCCCGGAGTTGGCGTTCTAGAGCCTCGTTCTGACCATATTTTCCAGGTAAAAAAAGAACGAGAGAACAATGGCTGCGGGGGTGAGGGGAAGGGGGGAAATTTCTTCTCGGCGCCAGTAAGCATCTCATTATCTTTTGACACAATTTAGTCCAAAGATTCCCGCCGCCAGAGAAAGTACTTTCTATACAGGGGTGAGGGAGCCAAAGACTTCTCAGGATCCTGCACTTAACATCTCTAGCTGCTTCCAGTGTCTACAGGGTCAGGAAACAGCGTCATCTATAGATAGAACAGCACCGCTTCTTGCGAGAGTCTTCCTCGGTGCGTTCCTACATCCGACTGGTTCCTGGGCTCCACAGCTCGGTTCTGTGTCTCAGCCAATCATTCCCCTCCAACCCCAAGGTCGCAGCGTTCGGGCCCCGCAGGCTATAGCTGTACGAACCGTATTCCGCCCCTCCCCCCCCCCCCCACCTTCAGCGGCTGGAGGCACAGGCCTTGCAAAAGAGCCCTGAAGGGTTTCAGGGGCCAGTTATTCCGGAAACTTTCTCCCAAGTGGAGGGAAATGTCGAAGGGGCTCTGCGGTCGAGAGACGCAGACGACACCTGCCTTTGCAAAAGTCCGCGTACCTGTGATACTGAAGGAGCATTGTGGCGAGCGCCGTTGGCTCTCTCGATGCCCCCAAACTTAAAATCACCGGCACAGGTAAAGATCTTAAATTCGCCTAGGGCTAGCTTTGAGTAACAATTTCCAAATAGATTTTTAGCTTGGAATCTCCAGCGGGCTCCCTTCACACCTTACAGAAACCTGGTCTTTTTCGCAGTCTCCAGGCACAAGCTGCACCACATACATCAATAAATAGCACAGAAAGCAAAAAAGACATACTGAGTTCTTAAGGATCCCAATCTCACCCGAACCCTTTTCCTCACCAGAGCAACCCTTTCACTGTTAAAGGGGGATAAAAGGTCAGAACTGAAAAATCCATAAAGCAAAGTTGCAGTCTATAATAAATCACAACAGCAACACATAGAGCTTGGAAAGTGTGAGACGAGAAACATGAACGGTGCCTTCAAGTATGGAAGAAATAAAAACTTACCACCAGTGAAAATCTCTTAAGCAATGATCAGGGTCTAGAAATCTATACTGAACAGAAGCAGAGGAGAATATTTGTCTGAGTCTCAGGGCAGAAGCTCTTTCTCTATATTCTTGGTTGAGTGAGCACATCCAGGTGTGAAATTGTTTGCACACCCCAGCACCTCTTATATTGCCAGCAAAATTAGCTGTTATTACTGTCACTGTTTAGTGATGGTTAGCGTGATACAAAAAAAAAAAAAAAAAAAAAAAAAAACTGCTGTAATCAAGACCTGGCGCATCTTTGCAAATTACAGATAATTGTAAACGTCCAGATTATGATAATAGCATCCTAATCCAGCCTGCAATATAATTATTACAGAGTGTTACATCTGAAACTGTCCAGTAGGGCTAATTCAGCCATTATTTAGACCCTATTTTTGCACTGCAAATGGGTTGCTGAGTTGAAAATGTACGATTGTAATTTCACAGGGCACTCAATGAGTAATGGTATAGGAAGAGGAAAATACAAAAGTGAAATGTGAACGGTAGCGATCAAATCAAACCCTGAAGGACAAAAGACTGTTTGATTCATATGGAAAAAGAAGAGCGGGAATTAAGAAAATAGCAAATCAGTAGTCTGAAGCATTACTTGTAGAAATCTTCAATATGTGTAGAGCTGATGTGTTTGCAAGGGCTGCTGCATGTGCTTCTGCCTGGAGTCTGGAATAATTTTTCTCTTTCTTTTTTCCTTTCTTTCTTACCTTTCTCTGCCTCCTGTCTTTGTTTTCCAACTCTGCTAAAGCATTTCCTTGCTTAAAAAAGAAAAAAGCCCTTCCCCCAAGCAAAGAACATTTGTCAGTTTCACAATTGTTTCCACCAAGGCTGCCTCAGAGTGTGCCTGTCACTTGTTTATGAACATTTGCTTAAATGAATTTGCAATCTCTCTTGTCATCAGAGCAAAATGCCTTGTGTGCTTGTAAGTGTTCCTGAGCTCCATCTCCATTCTCTTTCACAGAGAACAAGTCATTGAGAGTCCTAAAGGATATTAGCAGAAAACGTATTAATTGCTGCTAATTAAATAAAGCCGGCTGGGAAGCTGTCTCCTCCACTTGGTTAGGCTGACTATTGGTTTTAATCCTATCATTAACTTTTATTAATTAACACCCCGCATATAAACTAGCTTCTATTGCTCTAAGTCACTGATGTGGTTTTTTCTAGATTCCAGAAAGTCGAATATTTTTGATAAAGGATTGTTCCTGCTCCCAGACATGGTTGTAAAAAAAGCAAGATCAGTCTCTTAAAACAGGAGGGACCCTAGAGAGAGGGAGTCAGAGTTAGAGCAAGAGTGTCTGGAGGGAGACTAGGGTACTCTGGCTGTCCCAGACTGAGGTGAACCCTGGGTTCTAGCTGTTGCTTACAAAGAGGCTAAGCCCTGCCCTGGCTGAAACTTCTGGATCCTAGTTCTTGTTCCTGGTTGGGGGGTGGGGATGGGGAGGATGTCCTTATATCACTAGGACCCTTATATCACTAGGACCTCAATTTTCCACCTTGACTACAGAGAATTTCCTGGTCATCTTTGCCAGGCTCTGGAACATACGTGATTATTCTTCCTCCTCCCAACACCTCACAGACCTGGGAGCTGCCCAACCAGGGCCAGCCCCCAAGGTGACAAGCAGGCTTCCTGGGTCCTATGAATTTAAAGGCAATAATGAAATGTTCCCTGTTTAGTGACCCCTACTTATAGATGAAAGTTGAGTCCATATCCTGCCTCCTCCCCTACCACTATATCCCACCTTGCAAGTGGTAAGTGGCAGAAATAGTCCTTGGATGACAATAAGTTTCCAGTGGCAGATTTCTGTCTTCTCACCTTTGCAAGAAAAAAAAAAAGTTTTTTGTGTTTTTTTTTTTTTAAATCATAGCTTGGGAACTGTTTATCGCCCTTCACCCCCACCCACTTCTTCAAACAACAACAACAACAACACACACACACTAGACTGTGTATGGTGGAGATAGAATCACTACTGAAACTTGGAGGAGGTGTGTGTGTGTGTGTGTGTGTGTGTGCGCGCGCGCGCGCGCGCGCGTGTGTAGAATGGTGTTATGAAGCCATTTTTTCCCTTCCTGTGGGAAAGGTCGTAACGTGTGGTATTTCACGGTTTTATATAAATCTTGGTTTAAGGATGTGGGACAGACTTAATAATTCATGCACTTTTGGCAAAGACTCCTACAGACCCCCATAAATCAGAAGTAAATACGAAGTCCCAACGAACAAAAGAACAGAAACATTAATTGCTGCAAAACAAGACTCTCATCCCCTTTAAAGACAGATGCACGTAAATTCCCCTGGTTCCTATCTTCACTGTTAGAGCTCGACCTATAAAACAGGTTATTGCATTTCCGCTGGCAGCCTTGGATGATTGAAGGGGAAGGCTCCCCCCGCCCCCCGCCCCTCCGCAGTAGATGCGATGTATACTTTCTGCCCTGTACAACAGGGCAAAAGAAAACGCGGATGGGGCGGGGGGGGGGCGGCAAGGCTACGTAGAAAAATATTTAGCCAATCCCACACGTGCTACCGCTATTTGGGCTGTTTTCGAGGCCCAGAGTTTCGCTGTGACTCCGAAAAAACCGAGTACAATATGCAAGGACCGCAGGCCACCTGGGAACGCGAGCGGAGGGCGGGAGCGAGCCGCAGCGCCCCCTCCCCAACCTCACGCGAGGCGGAAGCCTCCACCCAGCCTCTGTGGGAGGGGGCGCTGGAGGGTGGAGGAGAGGGGTGACCGCAGGCGGATCCGCCGTCGTGGCGCGCTTCCCAGAGGTGCCGGAGGGCCTCTGTCCTCAGGGCGTGCCTCTGGAGAGGGCTGGAGCGCTCGGGGTTGGCGAGATCCCAGCTACCAGTGGGAGGCGCGCGATCCAAGGGCTTGCGGGGATAAGGCGGGGAGGGTGGTGGTTGGGTAGCCCTAAAGGTCCTCTCCTCGAATAAAAGGAAGCGCTGACGGAGGGCGGGGGGTCAGGGGGCAGTGCTCCAGGAGGCATCCCTTGCGCTCAGGGCGGGGGAGCTCTGGAGACTCAGTGGTGTCAGGCCGGAGTAAGCAGTTGGGCGCGCCGGGAGGAGGCGAGCACCGCCAGGCCTTGGCGCGCTGTGGGCGACTCCCGGGCTGGCGCGGCCAGGACGCCGCGAGCCGTGGGGCGTCCGGTGGGATCAAAGGAGCCAAAGGAGGCCAGCCGGCGCGTCTGGAATTGTGGGATAAGGGGCGGGAGAGAAAGGATTGGCATGGGCGGGGAGATCCTGGCCTGGCCGATGTCCCCAGGAGGGGGTGTGTGCGTATGTTTGCTGTGCGGGTCAACACGCTCCTGCCCGAGGCCGAGACCTGGGTGGATCTGTGTGTGGGTTGACAGCCTCCCGGTGGGTTCCCCAACGGGAGGGAGAGAAAGAGGGAGAGAGTGAGAGCGAGAGATCAAGGACAGCGAGGTCTGCGGGTTCCTCTGTGTGTGTGTCTCAGGCCCTGTGGCTCAGCACTGGAGCCGCCTGGCACCCACAGGAATGCGGCTTCTCTCGGCTCCCCAGGCCGCCCCCTATTCCACAAGGAGGTGGCCGCCAGGAAAAAGGGGGGGGGCAGAAATCCGCCTAACCCAACACGAGCTTCAAACAAAGACCAATTTATCAGATCTTTTACCGGAGGGCCCAGGAGGCGGGCAGGGCACCAAGGAATCACGTTGGCCCTGCCGGCAAGCCCCGGACCTCCTGGGCTTTGTGAGGAGGTCTGAAAATAGGGGTAGAGGCTTGGGAGTATGGTGGGGATGGTGAAGAGGCCCACGGTAAAGAAAATTAAATTTTGGGTTGAGCTTAACATCTTGGGAGACCTAGATTGAAAGCTAGGCAAGTCGGGACCGGAAGGGACACACGGAGACCCCAGGAGAGTGGTGTCAGACAGACTGCAGCTATGCTAGGGGAATAGTACGTTTCTATTAGATACAAGAATAAACAATGGAGAGAAAGAGGGAAGGTGGGAGGAAGGGCAAGGGAGAGAAACATCACACAGATATTTTTAGACTTCGCTGGAGATCTGTTATTTTTACATCCTTGGGCGCAGGACTGCAGGGAGTTAAATTCTCCTGGGAGAATCCCCATGGTGCCAGGGAAAACCCGCTGCAGAATGGTTTGCCAGAATATTTTTGTCCATGGCTCTCAGACCAACTTAAAAAAAAAAAAAAACCCGCGAGAGAAGAGACCATTGCGAGTGGAAGAAGTGAGGTTAGCACAAGCAAAGGAATCCTGAAACCGAGTCTGTCTGCGCGGCGTGGTGCCCGCCGGCGTTGCAAGACTAGTGTCCTTAACACCAGGCAGCGTCAAGGCTGGGTGATCAGGAAGGGTGGTCAGGAAAGAAGAGTTTCCCTTCTTTCCCCGCAAACAATTCGAAGTCGCCCGTCCTTCAGCTTGGCCGAGTCCGGTGACTGGGGATGGCAGAGAAGGGGTCCCCTTTTCATAAGCCAGGAAGGGAGGGCGGAGATGAGAAGGACGGCTGGAAAAAATATCTGCCCTCTTCCTGTGCAGAAAGGTAAAGAGCATGTTCCAAGCACATTCCTGCCACTCTCAGGCGGCCAGTGGATGGGAAATGTTAGAGGTGTGCAGTGGGTGTGCCCCCGCCGGCCTCTCCAAACGCGCACCCGGGGGCGCACGGGAAAGGTGGAGCTCCCAAACCACCCGCGCAGGCTTTCTCAAAGCTGGATTCCCCGGATATGAAGCGCTCGCTTCGGTGTAAAGGAAACGCCCCAAATCTTTACAAGCGAAGAAAAAAGCAGAAAGTAGATCCCTCCACTTCTTCCCTGCGGTCCTCCCATTCTCTGCCAGTGCGGAAAACAAAGTGGGGGTTCGCACGGCCTGTCCCGGAGCGAGTCGCCCTCCGGAATTTCTTGGGAGAAAGGAGGAGCTGGAGGAGAACCGACTGGAGGAAAGCTGCTACCAGAGAAGCGGCCGCTTGGGCTTTGGGGTGGGGGAGGAGAAGGAGTCCACAGCCCAGGTCCTGCCGCGTGCTGCCCCGGGGCCTGGCCGGGGGAGCCTGGGAACAGAGAACTCCTACCCCTAGGCCCTAGCCCTTATCGAAACGGCAGGCTAGAAAGGGAGGGAATTGGGGAAATGGGGAGGAGGGTAAGAGAGAGAGGGGAAAGAGCGAACACAGTGGTAAATTCCCCTCCGGGCACGCAGCGTGCCTTTTCAGGACTAGTTTCCCAACCCTGGAAGAACCTTCTCAGAAATCCTCAGATGACAGGATGTAATTTTTTATGTGCTAATCTCTAACCCCCCCCCCCCCCACACACACACTTAAAAAGACTCTTGTCACATTTATTGCTGCCGACTTCCTAGCTGTAAAATATATCTCACGCATCTTGTAATTTCCAACATAGGATTTCCCTTGGTGTCCCAAGGAAACAAAGTCAGGCACACTAAACGACAAGAGATGCCCACAAGCCAGGCCAGAGAGCAAGCCCTGACCAGGCTGTAGCCGTGGTCACAGTGTTGATATCTATGTACAGAGGCCCAAGAAGGATGAGACATAGGCCAAGGTTGCCGCAAGTCCTTCCTCTCTGCCCCAAAGACTGCTTCACAAAGGAGAAATCCCTACAAATATTCAATTTCCCATCCTTTGGGACCACTATGCCACTGTTTTAGGTAAAAGCAATGCAGAATGACCTCCTTCCTGAAAAAACCGCAGTGGTAAAGAGGATGGAGGGGGTAAAAATATACAATATTATCTCACACAAGATGAAATCAAAACCAAGCCCAGACGCTGTCATTCCTGTCCTTCACCCTACAATTCCTTCTCTTGGCAGGAGAAGGAATGCCCCCTACCCATCATGCTCTGCTTGCCCTACTGATTTATGTTTATCATCCTTCTCAGGTCCTGTGATCCTTCCCTTTCTCAGAAAAGAGCCCAAATAAAATTTATAATCCTTTACCAAGGAGTCTGAGACACTACCATTTGCCATGCTGCAAACATTTCAGGTTTTTTAAAAAATGTAATAGGAAGGAAAATTTTCTTCTTCTTCCTCTTCTTCCTCTTCTTTTCCTCATCTCTGGAAGCGCCCATTTGAAGGGAGTGTAATTTGTCTAATTGCTCTGCCAATACCCAGAGGTTGTTGTGGGGGGGGGGGTGTTGTGCATGATAATTGCTTTGAGCTCAGAATTTTGAGTGGTTATTGATGGATTTCTGCAGCTTTTTTACTCTCACACAGGGTGGGAGGACCAGCTTTAGATTCAAGCATTACTTTCTACCTGAAACAATCTCGGGTTTAAACTTAAAATTATCTAAATGTTTTTGTGGTTAGGGAAAAAAAAAACTATATATATTTTATGGCAGTACTATAAACAGGCCACATATGTATATAGACACATAAAGTACAGCATCCGACACACGGGTACAGTTTTGCCTCCATGCAGCCCCAATTTCTGTTTTCCTTTTTGCCTTATTGGATCTCTGCAGAGCATGTCTTCCTTTAATTGCCTGCATAAAACGTCACTAGCCCATTATAAGGAGGGCAAAAGGAGTATTTTTAAGAAACATTTGGCTTTCATGGTCGAAATAATTTTATTTATCCAGAATATACAGTTTAATTCCTCTATCTACACTTATTTACATGGTTAAAATAACATTGAAAAAAGTCTTTTGAAAAGTTGAGGTCATAGATTTCAAGGCACCATTGATAGTGTCCACAGTTGCGCAAAAAAAGTTCGTCTGTAAAAAAAGGGGGAACGAGGGTCCTCTGAAATGCAATAACTTACATGCAAAAAAAAAGCTTTACACATGAATCTTTTTTGTTTCCGTTTTCCAAACTTCCCCAAATGAATTCCTTTCTTTATGATTTTCTAGAACAGCAAAACACAGCAGTCCCAAAAAAGAGAGCAAGAGAAAGCCGCCTGTCTAATAGAGTGTCCCGGAGGCCAGCGCCAGCGGGTGCTGTAAGGAGCCAGGCGGCGGCAGGTGGGAATTGATTGAGCTGGCTGCGCTCGGGTACCAGGAAGCCGAGTTCTCCAGGTAGCTGGACGCAGGGGACTGGTTGGAGGTCGGAGGGTGGGCATGAGGGTGGTGGCTGAGCGAGCGGGACGAGCCCTGGGGCTCCCACACCGCCGGAGACTGCGGCGAGTTACACGCCATAGGGTCGCTGGAGCTGGGACTGTGCTCCGGGGGCATCTCCCCGTTTTTCATGATCTTCTTGATCTTGGATCTTTTGTTCTGAAACCAGATTTTCACCTGGGTGGGGGAACAAAGGCACACGTTACCGGGTCACTCAGAGGCCGCCCGCGCCTTGCCTGGTGGAAGCATCTTGGGCCCCCAGGTGGCGCGGACCTGGCCTCTCCCCGCAGCTGGCGGCCTAAGGTCAGCGGGCCCGGCCTGAGGCCAAGCCTGGATCTGGGATCCCGGAGGACAACCTGACCGGCCAGATGCTCACCGTTCCCTGCGAGGGCAGGACTCCGAGGCTTTAGTTTCTGTTTGGGCTGGGGGAGGGGGCCGCAAGTGTCCCGGGCGGCGTGCGCCCACGTGTGAGCCTGCGCAGCGCGCACTCGACGCGGCGCAGCAAGCGTCCCCAAAACAATGGCCCGAGAGCCGCGCGCGAGGGCTTGGGGCTGGCTGTGCTCGCGCCAGTGTGGGGGAAAGGAGCGGTGTCCCAATCTCCCGCCCAACTCCCCCCACTCCCTCCTCAGCTTCCAAAGGTCAGAAGGCGCCTGCAGCTCTGGGTGGAGATTCGAACATTATTATTGTGGTGTTTTTTTGTTTTTTTTTGTTTTTGTTTTTGTTTTTTTGTTTTTGTTTTAAATGGGCCCCAGCAGGTCTGAAGAGGGAGTGAAGGGAATGGGACGACCCAGGATGATTTCCCCGCACAACAGCGCCCCCCACTTTGCGACCCTCAGGTTGCCACGGCCTAGAGCTCCGCTGGAGCAGGGCGTGACCCTTCAACCTTCCAGCCGGAGGCGACCTTCGCGCCCGAGACCACCGCGAGGCCGCCGGGCCCTGCTCTCCCCGAAAGGCTCTGCATTTTTCAGAGAACCAACTTCTCCAGGCTTCGAGAGTGTCCTCGAAATGGCCCTCCCCTTGTTTCCAATCTAAGAAATTGGCCCCTCGCCCCTGGAGGCCCGAAGCGGGAGGATAAACGGCGTCTCCATCCCTTAACCCCACCGTCCCAAGGCGGCAACACCCAGCCTGACTCATGGAGTCATGGAGGTAAGGGCGCGGGGTCCGCGGCTTTCTGTCTGTGAGTTGCCGCGGGTCGGGACGGAACCCCGCGGCCCAGCCAGCCTTGCAGCCGAGGCGGGGCTCGGGCCCCACGGCTGCGGGATTTACCTGTGTTTGCGTCAGTCCCAGCGAGGCGGCTAGTTCGGCCCGTTCGGGCAGGGCGAGGTACTGAGTCTTCTGAAACCTTCTCTGCAACGCGGCCAGCTGAAAGCTGGAATAAATAGTCCTGGGTTTACGAACTTTCTTTGGTTTGCCATTCACCATCCTCACCTCGGGCTCGGCCACTTCTTTCTCTAAATAATCAAAATAGACCCGGTTAGAGTTTGTCCGCAGATGTTTCTTTTGCAGAACCCTCAAATACAGTCCTTGAGTTTTGCTTTGTTTTGTTTTACCACACAGTCTTCAGTCTCTTCCCCCATATCACCTCCTTGGCTTAGCAAGACCCAGAGAAATACGCCCCTCCCCCAAGTCATGGAAAAGCCAGGTAGTTTGATTAATTCCCTACTCAGTTCATTCAGGTTCTTGGAGGTTTGTGCAAGGTTCTTTGTACAGCACGGCTCCCTTCTGGGCGTCTGGGATTTAGCCCTTGCAAGGAGCGGTTTCTGCTTCACCCTGACTTGTTTCTACGCCCACCCTGCGCTCACCCCCGTTTCTGGGGAGAGCTTGGCCAGCCCCTCCTGGGTCTTCGATGGGGGTGACTCTGGGCCGTGACAACCCCCTCCCGCCCCCACTGTCGGCGTCTGTTCGGGCGCCCGCAGAGACCAGACGCTGGGGCAGGGAAGACGCTAACCGAGGTCTCCAAAGTTCAAAGACCCACAAGCAAACTATGTTCCTTCAATTCAGCAGCAAGAGGTCCAGGCCGCGGCAGACAGAGGGCCGATTATGCAGCCCCCATAATCTCCCTGCAGATCTGCGAGGGCACAGATGTGTCTGGTTTCTTTTACAAATAGACTTAATAAGTTCTTGGCCAAAAGAAAAAAAAAATCTTTGACTTACGCACGAAATACAGAGACACTGAAAGGAATGAAGACATACCACCCCCTAGGTTCTCTTTTTAAAATTTAGCAAGAGTCACACATTCAAAAGGATTCATTGGTAGGGTGTTTTCGTAGGAAAGGGGCGGCAGATCAGGACGAATTTCTCCAAGTTGTGAATATAGACAAGGAAAAGAACTTTCTGAACACTGGCTTTACAAACATACCCTGGAGCCATAAGTCCCCTTTCAGTAAAGTACCACCTTATCAAAACTACCCATCTCTGGAAGGGGTAGAGTGGTGTGTGTGTGTGTGTGTGTGTGTGTGTGTGCGTGCACACGCGCTCGCGTGTGGCGAGCTCCTGGGAGAGGAAGGGTGGAGAATGAGGGCTGTGGTCTCTATTCTGCCAAAGAAGGGGATGCTAATATTAGCAGGATTATTAATGTGCTAGTGGGAAGAGATCAAACCTGACCAGCAAAACCTCTCCAAGGAGACCTCATGCCGCTCTCTTTCCGCCCAAGCTAACTAGCCTACTCTTAAACTCTCCAACTAAGTTTCAAGGAGGGCGAAAAGAGAGGAGGTGGAGAAGAAGAAGACAAATTTTGGGCACCCCTCGGCAGCCCTCCTCCACCCTTAAATGGCTGTTTGTTTCTGGAAATGCCCTGGATAAACCACAAGGCTCCTCGAGGCTTCTTTCTCTGGTGGGCTCCAGCCCCCCAGCCCTCCATCCCCGCCTCAGGCTCCCGGGACAGGAACACCACCCTGGCTCGTGGCTGCTCTTAGACTAATCCGACAGCGTCTTTGAGGCAGCCTTCCACTCCTACTCGCACCAGCGGAGCACGCTCACGAAAAATTCCAGCAACTAACCTCCCCTTTATTACGCAAACGCCACTCAGACTGCCTGAGTCTTTCCATCCCTACCCCCATTTCAGATTAGTTGCCTTTCAGACCAGGCAACTAGGGAATCCAGAGACTCGAGAGCCCCTCACCCCCCAGGTGCCCGAGGGGAGAATTCTTCCAAGAGTCTCTAAAATGCTGGCCGTAGAGAACGTCTCTCGGTTGCAGAGTCCAGGCCCCCCTCCCTTCTGCCGGGTGCGCCCCCACTGTAGTGGCTGGCGCGGGTCCCCAATCTCCCACCCCACCTCGCCCCTCCAGAATCCGGGCTCCCCCTGCATCTGGCCCCCGCCCCCCGCCTTACCTGGCTGGCTGGCGGCGCTCGGGACGCGGTTGTAGGCGCCGCCGTACTGGTGGTAGGGGCTGGCGTAGCTGTAGTCGGCGTAAGCTTTGGCGGGGTAGCTGCCGGCCGAGCCATTCACGCCATGGTACTGGTACTGGTAGGGGTTGAGCGCTTTGCCATAGGAAGCCGAGGTAGGAGAGCAGTAGCCGTGTGGGGCTCCCCCCGTGGGACTGTAGTAGTCGGAATCGGTGGCCGACGACTCGGGCAAAGTTGGCGATTCCTGAGACGGATGGTGCATGGCTGCGGACGTCTGGAACGGAGCTTGGAAGTCGCCGGATCGGATGCTGGGGACCCTTCTGTCAAACACTCCTGTCATCGCTCACCGGCGGCGGCTGTCCTTGCTGCTGTGGCGGCGGCTGCTGCCCGAGTTGGCTGTGGGGCTGTTCTGGTCTAAGCAGACATGGCTGTGGGAGCGAGGGAGGAGGAGGAAGAGGAGGAGGAGGAGAGAAGGAGGAGGCGGCGGCGGCGGCGAGGAGGAGGCTGGGAGTCGTGGAGGCTCTGTCTCCGGCAGGCTGACTGATGGCTGAGGCGCAGCACAGCCTTGGTTAAATCCTTAATTGCGCGCTTACGCACAGCGGGGTGGATCGGGTTCCATTGGCCAGGGCCTCGGGAGCAGCAGCAACACCCTAACTCGTCCAACTAGTTTTAGCACAACAAAGCATTGCTTTAAAAAGAGAGAGAGAGAGAGAGAGAGAGAAAGAAAAAAAAAAAAAAAGGAGGGGGGGGGCGAGTGTGTGTGTGTGTGTGTGTGTGTGTGCGCGCGCGCGCGCGCCTCTGCGCGCGCACGCATGTGTGTAGTTGTTGCCTGGTGGGGGAGGGGGTCTCAGGCAATCTGTTTTCAGTGAATACCAAAGACAACGCAGAAGCCCCAATACCCAGCTCAGTAATATCTGGAGACAGTGTGTTCCAATCAGCAGCTTTGGAAAGTACATATTTGGGGGTGAGGTGGGCGTGGGTCTTCCTTGTTCTGCACCTTCCCACCCCAGGGGCTTGCGGGGTAGGGGTTGGGGTGGGGGGGTTGGTGGGGGGGGGATTGTGTGTGTGGAGCTGAATATTTGATATTGAAATGAGGAATCAAATCAGGGAGTAAGAGGAGGGAGCAGGGGTGTAGGACCCAAAGCGAGAAGGAACTGAGAACAATATTCTTAGTGGGGTGCTGGGAGCCAAGGTGTAACTTACCCGTATTGAAAATTTGTGATTTGGGGAATGACACAAATTCTCAGCAAGCACTTCTTTAGCACGAGATGAGTACTTCTCAGACAAGGGCTGGATAAGGATGCTCAAGAATTCACGTTGCCTGTCCAGCTTTTAATGGCAGAGAGCTCCTGCAAGCCTAAACCTCTACAATCACTTAAAAATATCATTGTCACCAGCACAAATAACTTAACGGTGCCCAAATTGCTGGTCCCCAAGAAGAGCAGGCAGCTCCATATTTTGTTCAGGATTTTTGGCTGTGTGGATGCTCTTGGACTCCAGGGTCCATAACTGTGTTCAGTGGCCAGATACTCCTGCAGAAGTGAAGGGGTCACTTACGATCTGTCATTGCTCCAGGTGGGAATGGAAAAACCCTAAGAAGACTAGATAGTAGACAGGGACAAAAACTCTTTGGGGAAGTTGCATGAAGCTCATGAATCGCCCCCTCCTAGCTTCCAAGGATGTGGCACCTGAAGGCCTGCCTTTCCACTTTTCAAGTCCCTGTTTCTGAATTCTCCTTCCCTTTTTTCCCTGCAGCAAATACACCTTAGCTCATATGCAAAGGGAATAAAGACTCAATAATCAAACACTTGGAACTTGAGGTTCAGGGTTTGCTTTTCATGACACGTCACTCTTGCTATAGTGGTGATCCAGCTGGGACATTAGAAATTTAACTTAAGTCAAACTACCCCCCCCATTCCCCTCAAATAGGCAACTGCAGGAGCTGGGTACTGATTTGAGCACTCCCAGCATCTACCTCCAGGGAATCTGAGCCCCAGAACCTGGGATTTCCAACCAACAACTAGGGTGGGCTGGTCCAGCCTCTCATTCCTTCACGCACCCACTCTCAACAAAGAAAAGTATCTATGTTAGTTACGTCTAGCGCTAGTTTAGCCTTACCTTGGCCACGGAGCTACTCTGCCCAAAACAGGCTGGGAGGGAGAGCTAGGGATCTGGAACTCGAAGCAGGGTGCCAGCCTAGCCTCAGAACTGGAAATCGGAGTACCACCCGTCCACCAACTGCCTGCCCCTTTGGGCTGGGTGCAGGGAAAACCACAGCTGTTGTTGCACTGCCCTTTGGGGACAATTTCAGGGCAGGAGTGCACAGGGAAGGGGAGGTGTGTGTGGCGAGGCTCCCGCCACCCAGTCCCCCCCCATCTTCTCCTTCCACCCCCATCCCCACCCCAGCCCAAGACTCCTGCTTTAGGCCTGCACAGCCCTGACCTTCTCTGAGATAGTCACCCAGGTAAACAGAGCCTTGGATGTCCACTCACCCTCGCCTCATGCTGTCGGTTTGGACACCACTGTTCACCACCAAGATTTAATTTGTGAAAAACTACAGGGTGTTGGGAAAGCAGTGCCAACCCCATCGGGCTTCCAGTCTCTGCTCTGGAGAAGCTTTTGGCGCCCATCGAGTCACCTTACGCACATCCTGCTATTTAATTACAGGAACGGCTTCCTTAGAGCAATGCCAGAGACGGTTCAGAACACCTCCTAGCAAAGGCAAGTGGTACAGGGAGCAGGGCTGCCTTAGCTGGTCCCGCGATGCCCCGCTTTTTATTTATTATAGATTTAAAAGTTACTACGGGAAGGGAAATAAGGTCAATACAGCTGTGCTCAAAGCGGTTATGTCCTTAGACCTTGTGAGGAAGGCAGATTTCAGTGAGTGTGAGGTTGGAAACGGCCGAATGTGGACAGAGTTTAGAAGTTAGGGATCTGGTTGTGAACTCAGTATTACAATGTTAAGTTAGTTTAGACTTTGTTCAATTTCACTTTTTCCTTGAAAAAAAAAATCTATTTTATCCAAGACAAGAAGGAGTGGGGTGGTAGGGAAGGGTTTAAGGTCTTTGTTTCAGTTCCTAAAGTATTGGTCCTCAGGCCAGACTAAAGCCACTTGTGTAAAGAAAGGCTGCTGGTGTGTGAGATCTTTAGATCTGGGGGTGCCTCTGAAGGCCCAAAGCCTCAACTTTCTTGATTTTGTTCTGCCTCTTTTCCAGCTGGACCCCATTTCCCCCTACCCTTTCCTTATAGGCAGCGGGAGGGAGCGGGAGCTCTAGGTTGAAAGGAGTCCGACCCCAATCTAGTCCCATTTCTTTTACCCTCACAGTCCTATAGTCATCGTGGCTCTAGGCGCGAAGCGAACACGGCATCTGGGCCTGCCCCCCCCACCCCCCACCCCCCACCCCCGCTTCGGATCCACATTCTGGGTGCGCACGCTCTGGGAATCTCGGCTCTCGGTCGGTAGCAACATTTGCCTTACTGTGGGTAGTTTTATCACCAAGGCCTGGAACTTTATTTTCAGGCCAGCAGGCCGGATGCTGTTGCCTCTTTTAAACCCCACCGACAGGCCCAGTCGTGGAGAAACAGCCCCACGGCATCAAAATTATCCAGAGGTGCTCTCCCCACTGCGACACGTAGGAAGAATGTGAGTAATTTCATCTCCCGGTAGCCGAAATTTGCACCGGGCGAGAAGGGGCGGGCGTGGCGGGTGCGGGGAGAGGAGGGGGAGCGGGCAGGACCCCAGGAGAAGCGCAAGTCTTTACCAGGAGCGCCACCCAGTGTCCGCAAGGAAAGGCGCGCTAACAGCAAACGTCTCCGAAGCTCGCAGTCACGGGCTGCACAACGTCTGGTCTTTGGGGTTCGAGTCCACGAGTACAGGACTACGTGGCTGTCCTTCTGTCTGCTTCCAGCTGATCTTCCTTTCCACCCTACGCCCATTTTTCTCCTTTCTTTGACTCCTTCTCTATTCATACTCTTCTCCCCTCCTCTCACCGGGTCACCATTTTCCCGGGGATTCAGGATGAAAATCTGGAGATTTGGCGGGAGTAACTGGCTGTGTTCAATCTGCTGACCTGGAGTGACAGGGAGTAGTCAAGGGGGACCCTTATTTCCAGGACGGTTCTGAAGAAGCAAGCCTCCCTCCAACTAGATGAGTGGCTGGAGAGGTGGCAGGAGAAGTGGCAGGAGAGTCACTCACAACTCACTGAACTGGAAAGACAGTGCCACTGAGTTTGCGGGAGGAGTGCCTTGGAAATGAGTGGGAAAGATAATTTTAATAGCCGCATTAAACTCAGTTCTCTCCCCCTAGCCCATCTGGAAATTTGTTTACTCGTAGGCATGTGAAAAGCAGAACATCCTTTCATTTGGGCTCAAGCTCAGACAAGTCATTGCATCCAAAAAGTTTTAATTTGTGTACTTCGGTCTTTTTAACATGGCAACTATCTTTTCATTTATTTAAAATGTGGTGCACACCAATCAGATGCACATAATTTAGGTAGATAAAGGACCCCATAATATGATACCAGCACGATACATGCAAACTTGAATCAGACAGTGCTTTTTGACTTTAGGGAATTTTTATCAGACTCCCTGTCTTTTAAAAGTCCCATTAGGCTGAGGTTTATTTTACTTTGTATTTGCAGTGCTTTATTCATTACTTTTCTTTATCTGCCCAGTGAAAAATGCTCCCAGAGCAGTTCACTGTTATTACGTCTTTATTGATCATGATCCATCTAGAGTACTTTCCAAGCCCAGGAATCTCAAACACAAATGAAGCTAGTTATGTCATACATTTCATGGAGATGGATCTGACTAATTTTATTTACAATGGAGCTTCAGAGCTTTCTCTGAGGTAGGGCTCTAAGTCCATCTCATAACTTAAGGTAACAGCCCTGAAATACTCGGTTTGATGTTTGTTTAGAAGAGATACATTTCTACGAACTGGGATGAGGTGAAAAGAGAGGAATGATTGTTTCAAAAGTGGCGAAGGCTTTCAAAAATATCACAAGTTGTTGGTCATTGGTTTTGGCAACTCAGCTGAATGGCCTTTGTGTCTCCCAACAGAGAGCTGGGCACACTGGCTTGGGACAGACATTCATAAGCAGTGCATCGTCTGAGTTAGCAAAACTAACTGGGAATTAAAGAACTTTAAATAAAGAACTTCGGTTTAAACTTCAAGTTTAAAGTTCAAGTTTAAAGTTCTTCCCATATATTCATGAGGCTGAACTAACCAGGCCCAAGCTAAAATGCTCTGAAGCCCTTATAAAATATTTTTATTTATTTATTTGACACAGAGAGAGATCACAAGTAGGCAGAGAGGCAGGCAGAGAGAGAGGAGGAAGCAGGCTCCCCGCCGAGCAGAGAGCTTGATGTGGGGCTCAGTCCCAGGAACGTGAGATCATGACCTGAGCGGAAGGCAGAGGCTTTAACCCAATGAGCCACCCAGGCACCCCTGAAGCCCTTATAAATTGAGAGTGAACTCTTCCAGGAAGGGAGTTGGTGGAAAGGATAAGTAGAAAGCCAGATTCCTCCCATGCTGAAATTAATTACAGCACCCCTTTGTCCTCAAGCAAAATGTGTTTGGAGTTCAAGAGTGTCTCTTCCAAAGTAATCTCAAAGGATTCACTAGCAAACACTTAGAGAAATATTCTGAATAAATTAAAAGTCCCCACAGGGGGAAACTATTCTCCACTTAATTCCATCCTAATAGGATTTCTCCAGTTTATTTCCAAATGATAGTGCAGATCATAGACTTCTGCACATTTTATTTTTATAATTAAGACATTAAAAATATGTTTATTCATTTAACTTAAACATAACTGGCTCGGAAAAGGCCTTAAGTATCCACTCAAATCTATTCTCTGTGAGACGAATTTAATATACCACAGCTGAAAACACTTCAAATTCATCTAAGTAGGAAGTAAATGGGATTATATTATTATATGTCTTTGCAAACTGAATTGAGTCATATTCTTCATCCTAAACTCAGATTTCATCTTCTTGAAAGGAAGGTTTGGCTGTGATACTATTTACAAAACCTTTATTCTTCTTAAAGATATATAAATATTCCAATTAAAAAAAATACCCCTCGTGGAGTTAAAAGAAAAGCAATCGGCAGACAGGAATTCAGCGCAATGATCCAACTCTGGCAAGGAAATAGCCAGAGTGAAGATTAAGTCATCTTTAATAACATCCTAATTCCAAGATTAATTTAGAATTTTAAAGTTCATTGATCCTAAGCCACTGTATTTTTATGATCTGACAACACTGTAGGCAAAGATGTAAAAAACCACTTCTAAAGTCAAATCCATTCAGATTATTCAAACACCAAGAGCTGGGTAAAACTCGGCGCATAACATACACACACATGGGCAGATAGTATAATTTTACAGACGTTTTTGTGCTCTCTTAATTATATTATTTCAATAGATTAAAACAAACAGCAAGAAAATGCAAAAATCTTTATCTACAGCTGTGTTTACTACCTTATACCTTTTATAAAGAAAAAGATTCTTAAACAGGCAGCTCCAACCTGAGATAAGAGGTTTTCCTGCTGTGTTTCACGGGGTAATCAGTTGAAAGCATGGTGCCCACCTGGACTTGCATCCCTCTGTGCTCCTGCAGAAGAAAATTGAGGCAACAGAAAGGAAAAGCCAATAGCTTTCCAAAGGAAGTGTAGCTGACACAGCAATGGAGTCACTTTTAAAACTGTGGGCAGGAAAGAGACATTACTGTGCCATCTAGAACCTCAGTTATGGTCAACCTATTTAGCCCATGGGCATTGAAGTCAAATTTTGCTTTCACAACCCTAAGTCTTCAGTTTTATTTCACTGTTTCAACACGGTCTCAGCAGGCTCTCCGATGGTGCATTTAGCTAAGTATTATATGATCATGTACAATCAGATAATTTATTGCTCCGTCTTGGCTTAGTTTTGTGTGCACCCATGGTTTGAGTGCACGCTCACAGTTTTAACCCCGACGGATGTGTGCATTTCAGTTGGTTCCTTAGGAAGTCAGGAAACACTCTTGTTGCTGTGGTAACTTTTTACGGGCAACATACTATGTGTCTGCACACACTATGGTTAGTCTAAAATGGGATGGGGGCAGCCCAAATGGGTGAAGGGGATCAAAAGGTACAAGCTTACAGTTATAAAATATGTAAGTCATGGGGATGTGATATTTAGCAGGGTGGCTGTGGTTAATCATGTTGTATTGCATATCTGAAGTTCGCTAAGAAGGTCTTAGCCACCTTCATGTCATGTCATGTCATGTCATGTCATGTCATGAGAAGGTTTAAGATCTACCTTCTCATGAAAAGAAGGAAACCGGGGCACGTGGGTGGCTCAGTGGGTTAAAGCCTCTGCCTTCGGCTCAGGTCATGATCCCAGAGTCCTGGGATCGAGCCTCACATCCGGCTCTCTGATCAGCAGGGAGCCTGCTTTCCTTCCTCTCTCTGCCTGCCTCTCTGCCTACTTGTGATCTCTGTCAAATAAATAAATGAAATCTTTAAAAAAAAAAAGAAGGAAACCTTTATAACTATATATGAGAACAGATGTCAACTAGACTTACTGTGATCATTTCACAAAATATATAAATATCCGTTCATTATGTTGTACACTTGAAACTAATGTAGTGTTGTATGGCAATTATACCTCAACAGGAAAAATAAAATAAATGGGGTTTAGAGATAGCTGGATTTTTTTCTTATAAGTTCCAGGAATCCCTGGAACTGTAGAGGGCAAAGATCATTCTGTTTATGAAACTCTGGACTCCAGCTAGCCGTGCACAGAATATTAAATCCTCTCCTAGGGAAACCAAGAGAAGATGGAAATCAACAAATTAAATAAGCAAAGGACAGATACAGGTGAATGTAGCTGCATTCGTATGTAGGAAAAATGAGGATATCCTGTGGATATACGATTCTCTCTCTCCTCTTTGTTATTTGAGTCTCTCTTGGCTTCGGGGGTGTCCTGTCTTACAGCTTTTTCACACTTGCCTTTTAAGAGTTGCAGACACTTTCAGGTTTGTGTCATTGAATCACTGTGCTAGGTCTCTGGTGTGTAACCTACATAGTAAACTTGGAGAGGATAGGGAGAAAGTTTTAGCATTGACAAAAAGAAGTGAACCAATCATCTTTGTACAGTGATAGTATTTTTTTAGAGATTGTATTTATTTGTTAGAGAGAGAGTATAAGAGGAGGGGCAGAAGGAAGGAGAGAGAGAGAGAGGGAGGGAGAGAAGCATCCATTTCAGGACCCTGAGATCCTCACCTGAGCCGAAATCAGCCATCAGATGCCTAACTGACTGAGCCAGCCGGGTGCCCTCTGTGAGAGTATCTTTATCAGAAGCCCATGAGTTAGGCATGAAACTGAAGGAAAAAAGTATTCAGTAACTAAAATCAGGTGGTATAATTTCTCTAACTTATAAGAGCAATGTAAATGATTGGCAGAGAAATAGGTGGGAGAATGGAAAGCAAAAAGATCAAAACAGCTGGGCGCCTTGTTCTCTCTGAAATAGAATCATTGCTGGGGTGGCATTTAGGAGAAAGCACGTGTCCACCCAGGGTTTGTCTTTTGGGAAATACTTTCCAGAGAAATTGGAATATATGAGATAGAAGGTGCTAATGACTATTCTTTTCTTTTGACTTTCTTTTAGTAAGATCATTAAAATCCTATGTGGCCCTAAATGCCACACTTTAGGGAAAAAAAAGTTCTCTAAGTTTTTCCAATATATTGCTGGGCTCCATTCTCCTTCATAGTGCTAATGGCGGTGAACATTTGGCTTGTCTTGTGAATTTGATGGACCTTTAAATGGTTTTTTTCCGAAAGGATGTCATATGTAATTCACTTTAATTTCACAGTAGCCTAAAGAAGTGGCTCTGTCAGGTTCTTATGGGTGGTCTTCAACTTTTATATGTTTGCCTTTCATTTAACTTGAGCGTGCTCATTCCATGTTGGCACCCCTACCCCTCCCTTCATTGGCGGTTGTGAGCTGCGAGGTGGTAGCACTGCCTGCGAGCCACTACTGTTGGGAGTTAAGGACCTAGCCTTTGAGGGCTGGTGTGAACGCTGCCAAGCGAGTGTCCCCTTCATGCCACTCCATGCCTAGGAATACCCAGGCATCGAATTACTAGCACGGGCGGGACGGCCATCCCTCCCTGCCTGGCCTGTTTCCTCTTACCACTATCCTTGCAAGCCTTACTTTTTCTGTGGGCATTGAGTTTGCCTAAGTTTCTGTAGGTCCCTGTGACCTACAGGTGACAGCTTGTCTTCCACAGGCACGGGCACCTCCCATGCCTGTGGAAGACAAGCTGTCACCTGTCTGTGCTCCAGGTGGTTGGGCCAAAGCTGAGAGAGCACCAGCAGGAACTATAGTTAGGGACCTTATATTTGTTTTTCTCTTTAGGAATAGATAACCACTATTGAATCCATGGATTTTGTTGTGCTTTGTTTTAAGATTTTATTTATTTGTTTGACAGAGAGAGATCACAAGTAGGTGGGGTGGGGGGTGGGGTGGGGGGGGACAGGCTTCCCACTGAGCAGAGAGCCTGACGCACACGGGGCTTGATCCCAGGATCCTGGGATTGTGACCTGAGCCGAAGGCAGAGGTTTTAACCCACTGAGCCACCTAGGCACTGCATTAATCCATGGATTTTGAATGAAAGGTACTCCTTGACTATCTATTTGACAAATTAATAAACTGAAGCCCAGAGAGTCCACTTTCATAATAATAATACTTGAATTTGCTTTGAGTTTTAAACTTAAAAACAACAACAACAACAACTAGAGGATTCTCATATAATTTAATATTTACCTGCATAGTAGGCTTGAGAGGAAAGTAAGGCCGGGAGGAATCTGACTTCCTAATTTCATGTTTGGCATATACCACATAAGACTGCCCTATTACCTAAGACTAGCCAAAATTTCTCATGCTTAAAATGCTATCTCTATACACACACACACACACACACACACACACACACACGCACAGGTGGTCATAGTCTGAAGCAAATTTGCTACTAATTTAATATAAAAAATAACATCCATGAGACATTACGTCTGTACTAACTGCTTTGCGTGTATTATTTTATTTCATCTCTACAACAACCATCGTTAACCCATTTGTATTGAAGAATGTAAGACAGAGAGGGTAAGAAATTTATCCTCCCTTTATTTATGCTCCTGCGGTTAATAAATTTATTGCATGGGGAAATCTCCAAAACCAGAAATCCTTCACTCTATGGAAAATAAAAACAAGCAATCATGACTTTAGCTAGTAGAATGCCATTTCTGTTGCTGTTCTACTTTCCTTTGTATTCTTTCTCTAAAGACACAGGCAATGAGTCTTTTAGTCATAATGGTTTGTTTATGTCAACAATTTCCTTTCCTTTAATGGATCAGACTTTTCTTTAGGATCCAGTTGCTGGATATTAGCATCTGTAACTTAGGAAATCGAATTGAGATATGAGGCATATCTGGGGCTGAGGGGGAATTTTTAACACTGGAGCCAGAAAATTCAGGTTTAGTTGCTCTAGTAGAAAGCTTAATTCCATAATTGATGTTAAATGTCAGTGAGCAATTGGTGACTGGAGCTAACTAATGACAAACCCACATAAAACTGAGCCAGAGATCCAATTCCACCATTTGTCTCTGTTCATTCCTTTCTCCCACCCCACATTCACATAGATATCTCACACATCCACCTATAGATGATTCTGGCAAAATTTTCAGTTTCTTACTTATTATTTTTTTAAAGGGTTTTATTTATTTATTTGACAGACAGAGATCACAAGTAGGCAGAGAGAGAGGAGGAAGCAGGCTCCCTCCTGAGTAGAGAGCCAGATGCAGGGCTTGATCCCAGGACCCTGAGATCATGACCCGAGCCGAAGGCAGCAAGTTAACCCACGGAGCCACCCAGGGGCCCAGTGCATTTGTTTCTAATTCACACAAACTCACTAGACTCTAACTCACTCCATAGACTGGTGGAATCCCTGAGTACAACAGAGTTCAGTCCTTTGTCTAACTTTTCCTACATGTTGACGCTAAATCCCTTATTTCATTTTGATTATTATCTGTTTAATAGCCTTGGCAGAAGTCACGCCTCTATATTTTTAAATTCACTTAATCTGAATCCCTCACATAATAGAAAACTTCAGAGAACTGAAACCCAAGGCTCCCCAAAGCACAAAAGTATACTGAAAGGTTTTGTTTTCTTTTCAGCTTGGACCTTCCTCAGGCTTTTCAAAATCTGGTCTATAGAGAGGATAAATGCCGTACCTCAACTGACCGTTTATCCAGGGGCCGTACTCCTTTTCTTCTGTGAGTTGTGCCATGTATAACAAAGACATTTCTCTCACTGCCAAGGTCTCTCCAAAAAGTGAAACTTGGAGAACGGTTACCTTCCACAAAACTTTTAAAATGTACTCCTTGCCCTTGCAAAAGATAGGATGATCTGGTGCAATTAATGTTGGACCATAGCCCCAAAGAACAATGGATGTTTCAGACACAAATTGCTTTTGAGAATCAGAGTCCTATTCTGGGCTTGAAGATATTTATGTAGGAAATTAACAGAGAATTTTAATAAAAACTCTTTGGATAAAGAAAATTAGATGAGGAATGCCAGTTTGTCTTTTAAGTTGCTTGAGCACATCTGTCATAACAGACATTGCCCCAGATTGTGGAACCCTTTCCTTCTAACATCTTTTAATGGTAGTAGAACTTACAATGCCATGATTTCCTTTCATTTTTGACAGTGTTACAGTATCTTTAGAGACTTACACTGACAGCATTTCATCTTGACATCATTAGATCATCTCACCTGACTTTTGCCTGGCGCACATCATTACATTATGGTGAGGGCACTATACAATTACCAGTGAAATGAATAGGGTATTAACATGATCGCTGAAAAAAAAAAGTTAGCAATACAGATATAGTATTCTGCATTTGAAAGCATTTTATAGCTATTAATTAGTCTGCCCAACGCTCCTGGGATCCAATGAAACTTACTATTCTTTTTTTTTTTTTTTTTTTTTTTTTTAACCAAGTAGGATAATGAAAGAACCTGACTTTCATTCGTCAGTTTATACAGGACCAGGCAGTGGCTGAACTTTTCTCAACTTCTTTGGCTTTTTTAAGTGTAAAAAAGTGGGACATAAAGATGTCTGGTAACTAGTCACTGTCTGAAAGGCTAAGCATGTAAGAAAATTTCATTTCATTTAGGAATTACACTTTTCCTCTCTTTCATTTACATGATGGTCATGGCAATTAATGAGCATCAGCTCTTCTAGGTTTTGGTGTATATTGGTCAATATATAATCTGGGCTTATTTAAAAGTTTCATTTAACAAGATGGCATTGATTTGGTCTGAGAAAAATCACTTAGGTTTTCATCACTAATCAGGATATCATGTGATTAAAAATTAAGTAATTTTTCTTATATGTGATAGAAACAACTTTAGGGCCATAGAAATCTTGATAATGGAAAATTATCAATAGTTCCTTCATATTTTTTTAATAAAAATATCTAATAATGATAATGCCTTACCAGTGACATCCCAGATATCAGAGTTTATATGTTATCTGGGTAGGAGACGTTGGGCCAGTTATCTTTTCCCAAGTTCCATAATTCACCCTCATTTGCAGTTTTAAGGTGGTGGTGTACATTGGTTATATGAATTAGTCAAAAATTTTATATACTTTCTGAGCCTCATTTTCTCATTTGTGTAGTTATGAAGAAAGTGATTAATGTAAAAAGATTGTCGTGATGATATAATGAGATGTCAGGGGCGTCTGGATCACTGAGATGGTTAAGCCTCTGCCTTCAGCTCAGGTCATGATCCCGGGGTCCTGGGATCAAGCCCCATGTCATGCTCCCTGCTCAGCAGGGAGCCTGCTTCTCCCTCTCCCTCTGTCTCTCCCCCTGTTCGTGCACTCTCTGTCTCAAATGAATAAGTAAAATCTTTTTTTTTTTAAGATTTTATTTATTTATTCGACAGAGAGAGATCACAAGTAGACAGAGAGGCAGGCAGAGAGAGAGAGGGAAGCAGGCTCCCCGCTGAGCAGAGAGCCCGATGTGGGACTCGATCCCAGGACCCTGAGATCATGACCCGAGCTGAAGGCAGCGGCTCAACCCACTGAGCCACCCAGGCGCCCCTGAATAAGTAAAATCTTAAAAAGAAAGGAGAATCCAGATATAAACCTCCTGGCTCCGTGCTTGAGCATAGTAGGCTCTCAGTAAAGAAGAACAATCGCTCTAACTTGAGAGACCTTGACTAGCCTGAGAACTAGGGCAGAAACTTCGGCGGCTTGGGAGCAGGACTTCTCAGGGGACATTTCTTCACTCTTGGCCTTTCTCTTGCTAGGTCTGCGCTGCCAGGATAGGGCAACATTCCAGAATCTCAGGGATTATTATTTTCCTTGGACACTCTCCGCAGTGATTCAGCAGTGAAAGGGAGCAATGTCAGCAGTGGAGCCTGGAGATGGATCAGAACCAGTTTGTCTGACTTTGGCTAATACTGTTTTACCAAATCTGTCTCTACCCGCCTGTAAAAGGAAGAAACCAAAGGAGAAGAATATATATTTTCACCTTAATCGAATAAAGTCCTAACTCCTGGGATGATACATGTATGTCCATGTATGCCGATCTGTTTACAGTTAAATCTGTTTTGTGGCACATTCGTATTATTAATCAAATGTACTTCTGAGGTCAGGAATTTTGCTTCTTTTATGTCTTATCCACAACCTCAGTCTTTCCTTGTACCTTTGAGTTTACTTTTCCCTCTTCACTCCAGGCTCTCTGATTTTATTCTGGGCCCTCCTCATCTCAGACCCTCCTATGGCAATAGCCTCCGGTGGGTCTTCCTACTTACACCCTCTCTGTGTTCTCTTCCATCAACCCCCAACCCCATTCTGCTTCCCCAGTAATAGCCATTTCCTATGAGGTCTAGTCTGAACCCCACATTGTGGCATGAAATCCTCGAGTCTAGCTCACACCCCATTGTGCCCATGTACCTCCACCTCCTCGAGCTCCCGAAACAATCCCATTTCTTCAGTCCAGCTGATTTCCTCCTCGTGCCCTGTTATGCCATAAACCTTTTCGCCTCTACATCTTTGACCGTTCTATCCTAGGTTGAGGCTCAGGGTGGAAAGCAGAAGTCATTTTAGATGTTTCAGGCAGCAAGGGACTGCAGAGAGGCAGCTGGGTGCTTGCAAAAGTGTCGAAGGGCTGGAGGGAGAGTCTTGGCCCGGCGTCCAGGGATGACTCCTGGAGCACCGCAGAGGCGGCTACCAGACAGAGTTCATTCGCCAACACATGGCAGGGATGCTGCGATCAGAAGCTGCAGCCATCACTGTAATTACCTCTCAACCAAAGAAACTGAGGGAAAAACAAAACAAAACACTCACATGTGGAAGAGGGGGAAGAAAATCTCAAACTCTGTTTCACATCCTGTGGCTAGCAGTAGAGAGCTCGAAGTGGTATGAAAATGGCCTGTCCTTCACTGCTGGTTTCTACAGGTAACACAGGGCCTATCGCTGTAGCCAGAATCCTAGTTGCAAGAAATCCTGGTGTGCATGACAGCAGCTAGAAAGAAGGTGAATGGAGGTTGAGAGAGCCAGGCCATGGTTTTCGCACCTGTGCTTGCTCCCCTCTCCTACATCTAGGGCGATGATGTACATGTAGGTACGTGGCCTACCACCAGGGTCTGCCTTCTTCCTTGTCTACCCAAATTGACCCATCTTATGGCTTAGCTCAAAGGTCTCCTTCTCTTGGAAAAAGCAAACAGTGTCATTGGTAGACCTTTACACTTCCTAATTATCTTTAAAGCACTCTGCAGAAATGGTAAATACGTGGTTCACACAGCCACATCCTGCCCGCTTACACCCATGGTGGTTATCCCACTTACACGGTGAGATTAAAGCACAAGATTTACTCAGCCTGGCATTGGCCTCGGAGTCCTTCTTATCCGAGTACTCAAGTCGACCTCAATCACCTGATAGGTCATGATGCTTCAGATGAACCTTGTTGGCTATCCTTGGTGTCTCTGCCGCAGGCGTCTGGACAGCTTTTGATTTTATTGGATTGTAATTCTGACTTGATGGTTCCCCAATCTCACAGTACAATGGCCTGTAGGCAGGTAACTGCGGATATGTTGGGAAAGGTAAGGAGTCCCTGAATCATAGATTTTTTTGATCTGGAAAGGGCTTCAAAAAAATAACCTGGGAAAGCTCTTTG
This sequence comes from Mustela putorius furo, assembly GCF_011764305.1. Classification (NCBI taxonomy): domain Eukaryota; kingdom Metazoa; phylum Chordata; class Mammalia; order Carnivora; family Mustelidae; genus Mustela; species Mustela putorius. Next base: position 39,653,600 of record NW_025421998.1, read on the forward strand.
TCTGTAAGTAGAAAAAGTATTTTATCTGGGTTTAAAAATGACTGAACTAAGGCCCAGAGAAATTCAGTGAGTTTCTAAGAGTATACAGGTAAATTACAGAATTTTATCTGATCATTAAACGTTGCACTTCAAGGTGGAATTATAAATGAATCACATCTCCCAATTTTTATACTTTAAAAAGTTTTTAAAATATTTTATTTATTTATTTGACAGACAGAGATCACACTAGGCAGAGAAGCAGGCAGAGAGAGAGGGGGAAGCAGGCATCCTGCTGAGCAGAGAGCCCAATGCAGGGCTTGATCCCAGGACCCTGAGATCATGACCCGAGCGGAAGGCAGAGTCTTTAACCCACTGAGCCACCCAGGTGTCCCTATACTTTTAAAGTATAACCTTAGTTACTGGGTCTTTTCCCTTTTTGCTATGTTTTGTCTGCCACGAAGTAATCACAAATAGCAGAAATAGTACCCAGGATAAGATTGGAGGCTACTGATCTGTTTTGCAATGTTTATCCTTGAGGAAAAAAAAAATTTGCAAAATAGATGAAATTTATCTAACTTAACACCTGTTTTGAAGTGCTGGTTTTTTTCTTTACCTTGGCTTCTTGGGACTGTCTTATGGATACTTAAGGTTTCCTCCCTGGTGAATTGCCCTATACTCAAGAGCTTTTTCATTAATCAGCACACTCGTTACCTCTATAGTGCTATTAACCTAAAACTGAGAGCTTTGTGTGCCCCTGCTTCCCACAATCTGTGTCTTATTGACTTTTCCTTACTTGCCTTTGCCTGCTGTATTCATTTTCTACTGCTGCCGTAACAAACTAGCACAAACCTAGTGGCATGAAGTAACACAATGTATTATCTTACTGTTCTGTAGGTTAGAAGTCTGGCACACGTTTCGCCAGACTATAATTAAGGTACATGCAGACTGTGCTCCTTTCTGGAGGCTCTGGGGGAGAATCCATGTCCTGCTTCCGGGGATGTTGGTCAGTCTCAGCTCCTTGTGGTGGCAGGGCTGAGATCCCAGTTTTCTTGCTGGCCATCAGTGGAAAGCTGTTCCATTTTCTAGAGGCTGCTGGGCTCTTTGGCTCACTCCTCAGCTTTGTCTGCAAAGCCAACATCAGTGAATGGAGTCCTCATGCCGCTTCTCTCTGACCCACTCTTTTGCTTTAAAAGGCTCATGTGATTGGATTGGTCATATTCAGATGATCCAGGATAATCGTCCCATTTCTGGGTTGGAAACTTAATTACATCCGCAAAGTCCCTTTTGCCATGTAAGGTAACATAGTTACAGGTTTCAGGGACTAAGTCAGACAAGGTCACCTTTGGGTGGCCGTTATTCTGTCTGTCACACCTGGCTTCCATAATGTTACCTCATTCTAATCCACTCTTCCCTCTCTGTTTCTTGCCTGCCCTCTTTTTTTTCTTTTAGTCTTTCTTCTTAATACACTACTGAGCATCTCCTTCAGTGGTAGGAACTTACACGTATTAGTGATACAGAGATGACAAAGGCATGGCCCCTGCCCTCAAGTATCTGGTGGTGGTTCTTGCTGGTGGTGTTGTTGTTCTTCTTTTTCTTCTTCTTTCTCTTCCCTTTCCTCTTCCTTCATCTTCTCTTTCTCCTCCTCCTCCTCCCCCTTCTTCTTCCCCTCCCCCCACCCCCATGCCCAGCTGAAGCCCAACACAGGGCTTGAACTCATGACCCTGAGATCAAGACCTGAGCCAAAATCAAGAGTCAGACACTTAACTGACTTGAGTCACCTAGGCATCTCTTCTTTAACTCTTCTGATTGCCGCCTTTTTTCCCCCTTTTTAAAAAATCATCCATCTTTCTGTCCACACGTGGAGCCTGTCAGTGTCCTGGGATAACTCATTTGGTGCTGAGATTTTCAGCACATGAGCCTTGATTCTACTTCCCCTTTTTCAAATCTCTCTTCTGAATTCCAGTGATACATCTGCAAGTCGACACTTCAACTGATTCCATAATTACCTGCAACTCAGGCAGGATGGACTTAATCATCGCTCTTCTGATTTTCCTCTTTCTTCAGTGAGTCCCAAATTCTCCCAGTCACCAAGGGTAGAAAACTTTGTAACAACCTTGATTACTCTTTCTTTCTTATATCTTTAACAGAGATGATATTTCTGGGGGCAGGATATCAAGTTGGTGAATTTTATTCTTGGCAAATCCCAATTCCTGTTATCCCCCAGTTTTCACATCCAGCTTAAGCCAACTTATACCCCTAGAGGTTTTGTCATGGTATAAGGAAGATTTACCTTTCTCCTGGGCTGGGTAAGCTGTGAAATTCTGCCCCCGGGGTAGAAGAGAGATGTGACAGAAGAGTTTGAACTGAGAAAAAGAGGAAAATGCTTCTTTAAGACCAAATAAGCTTCCACTGTATATATACTATATTGTCTTTATCCATTCATCTGTCAATGGACATTTAGGTTGTTTTCGCATCTTGACTCCCAAGTCTTTTCTCCCTCATTGCCATGATGGTACGTGACTCTTCCTAACACTGAGATGCATCTTGGGAGGAACGGGGAGAAAAAATCTGAAAGATTAAGCAGCTTTCAAAAACAGGAGCACCTGTCTGCCTCAACTTGAAGAACGTGTGACTCTTAATCTTGGAATTGTGAGTTTGAGCCCCACACTGGGGGTAGAGATTACCTAGTGAATATATAAATAATTAAAAAAAAAAAAAAGGCTGCGTTTCTGCAAAGTGACTGAAAGCAGGGAGACCAAGACACTTGAAGTGTAAATTTTCTTGATCTTAGATTCATACTTATGGCAGTGAGGTCTCATGAGAAAAATAAGATTGGTTATAGAGAATAAAGAAGCACGATTTTTTTCTTGCTTTTTTTCTCATGCTTTGTAACTATGAAGCTCTGCTACATATCTCTTGTGAAAAGACACCTTCCAAAAATCACTCAAATTCTCTATCCCTCTCTGTATCTGCCCCCTTTGCAACATGAACCTGGAGCTGCTCCCAATAAGAAGTAGAGTATACTTTTTGATTCTGGGCTTAAAACTTTCTCTGTCCAAAAGAACATGGTAGAAATCATGACCTGCTGGTTTCAAGTCTAGGCTTCAAGCTTCTGCTTGCTCTCCTGGACCTCTGCTTTCACCACGACAACAAACCCTGGCTAGCTTTCTGGAGAAGAAAACCATAGGAAGACTCAGGTAATCTCAGATGTCAACCTAGATCAGCCAGTCCCAGCCGACAGAACAAATAACTCATGCCTGTCCCAGCTGAGGAGAATCTTCCAGCCCACTCAACGATTTGTAAGAAATAATACAGTTATTTTAAGCCACTAAATTTTGGAGTGATTTGTTATGCAGCAGTAGCTAACTGATACACCTAGAGGAAAAATAAGATGCCCTCCTGCCTCTTTTCTTTCTGGCACTGTGCCACAATAACCTTATTGCCATACTGTTCAACTCTTTCCTTCTCTAACCATCTTGTACCTCTAAACCGGATCAAACCTCTGCATGCCTCTTTTTCTTTCTTTCTATTTTTTTTTTAAGATTTTATTTATTTGACAGAGAGATCACAAATAGGCCGAGAGGCAGGCAGAGAGAGAGGGGGAAGCAGACTCCCTGCTGAGCAGAGAGCTGGATGCAGGGCTCGATCCCAGGACCCTGAGACCACGACCTGAGCCGAAGGCAGAGGCCTAACCCACTGAGCTACCCAGGTGCCCCTGCATGCCTCTTTCTTTACCCTGAAGTCCTGAGGATCAAAATCACAATAGTATTTGACACCAAATCCCTTCCTGGTTTTATTTTCAGGGTAAAATTCCCTCCCCTTACCACAGCCCCCATTACTTCTTAGCCTTCCTGGGTCACTGTGGTCGTTGCCACCCCGCAGCTCTTCTGGGAGCAGCTACCCCAGCTGAGGCCAGGGATGCAGGTCACTGGGGCGGCACCCTCTGTGTGCTCTGCTCTGTATCACTGCCCCCAGTCCCGACTCCGGAGGGGAGTTTTCCTGATAGTGTTTCTATCCACTGTTGGTTGGAGAGTCTTTCGGTGATGACAGCTCAACCTGGAATAATCTGCCCTCCCCATGGCTAGTACTCGAATGCCTTCAAAAGGATGCCTACACTTTTCGTTTTTCAGCTTCAGTTGTCAGAAAAGGTGGAACAAGAAGGCACCGCTGGATACAGTGGACCATTATTCAGTTTTAAAAAAGAATGAAATTCTGATACTGGCTACAACATGGTTGAACCTTGAAGATTTTATACTGAATGAAATAAGCCAGCCACAGAAGAACAAAAATGGTACAATTCCACTTACAGAGGGTACCCAGAACAATCAAATACATAATGATGGAACGTGGAAGAGTGGTTCTCAAGGGTCAGGAAAAGAGGAGGGTGGCCAGTGATTGTCTAATGGGTAGAGAGTTCCGGCATGGCAGGGGGAAAAGTCCTGGAGGTAGAGAGCGTGATGGTTGCATGACCACATGGATGCACGTGATGCCGCTTAACTGTCCACTTGAAAATGGTTAAAATGGCAAATTTTTTGACTCGTCTATTTTACCAAATAAAAAAACACACAATGAGATATCACTTCACATGCACTAAGAAAGCTAGCATAAATTAAAAAAAAAAAAAAAAGAAGTCCCACCGCAACTTTCAAACTGGCCTAAACTTGGCGTAGTCTCTAAACTCTTTCTAGATCCCTTGAGACTTCATTTTCCTTCTGGGTTTGAAAGTCTTACTGTGCTCGGATGCAAGTCCTCAGTCCCAAAGCCACTTTCTTGTTTGGGTCCTTTCCCATCTCTACTCTGTTGAGTCAAACCCCTCCCATCCTGGGGTCTAGTTCAAATCCCATTTGCTGTATGAAATCCTCCCTGATCTCCTCGGGAGCTCTTCTTGACCTTGTTGTTTGTAGTTACTTAGCCCTTTCCACAAACTGTTTCTCATTATGAAAAGCGTTCTAACTAGTTCTTGACATGTTCAACTCTGTCCACATCACCATCTGTTTATCCTGTGCTAGAGTCTCATTCAACTAATTTGTACACACTTTAAAAAAAAAAAAGAATCAGATTTTGTATCTCTTTGGTTCTCTTGAAATAGCTAACATAGAACGCTGTGTATATTCTTACTCAGTAATTGTAGGTCAGTCATTGATTTGGTGGTGTTCCTGTTAACACAATCATGACACAGCTTTTTTGAGGAAAATACCCGAATCCAGTGTTTCTCAACTTGTTTTTCACCATGACACCTTCTTCCCTCTAGGAGCCGTTACAAACATGTTTTCCTAATCTCCTTGCCCCCTGAAATTTTAACACCACAGATAAATCAGTATATCCTTTTCTGCAACATCTGTGTATCCATACATAAAGAGTAAGACTTTCTTCTCCTGCTTGGGAGTGATCTTACCATGGAGAATGTATGCCTTAGCCCAAAGAGGGTGTGATCTCTCGATGGTCTGCAGCCAGTCGGTGTGGATGGCTGATCAGGTATTTCGGATTATTCTAAGCACAGCATCATGGAGAAGTTCTTCTACTCCAGCCCCGGAGTTCCTAAAAAGCTCAGTTCTCCCCATCCCCCCACCCCCGTGAGTACCTTGGTGCTAGTCTCTTGCATTCCCAGGTGAGGACAGAGCCTGAAAATCTCTCTGTGGAATGAACCAATTTCTCTAAATCTCACTATTGTTCAGTTATTAACTAATTCACTTACTTTCAAGGGAAATGAGCTGTTAACACAAGGAAACATACAAGGTTTCCCTCTTCTCTTAAAGTGAGTGAGACCAATTAGAAAGCCTCGAGCCCTGTTGCACCTTTGTGTGAATGAGAGCGAGGAGCCCTTCCTTCAGTCCCGCAGCTCTGGCCAGCGCGCAGCTGTCTCTCCCCTGGGCTCCCTGGTCTGGGTGTCTTTATGGAGAGAGCTAACTGCATGGCCTCAAGCAGTAACACCTGACAGGATAAACAGATATGAGTATAGAAATTAATCTATCTAAAATATATTTTAAATGCTATGAAACATGCCTTGTGTAGCCACACGCTCCTCCTCCCCTCTTATAGACTGTACGGGGCTTGGAATTGGGAAAGCCAAACCAAGCCCTTGAGTTCACATCCCTTCTCTTTGCTTGGATGTGGTGTGCAGCTGGCACGGGTCCCACACTGGAGTGTGGGAGCATCCGGAGTGGAAGCATTTCCAGAGAGAACTCCAGACAAGTCATCATGTAGAACACATATCTCCTGGGACGATGTGCCCAGAGTTTAATTACATTTTTTCCCCTCTGCTTTGGGCCCTCCATCCAAACTATTAAATTTTAGTTCAGATGAAAACATTCTGTTAATTTTGTGACCGATAACAAATGTTAATTTGCAAAGACATTTTAACATCACCAAACTTATTTTTTTCAAATTACCAGTGATGAAAAAAAATTTTTCTGTTTCTTTAAGCTGAAGCCTAGGATTTCTGCCAAATGTCTGATTTTCTATTGTTACCACATTTGACCTCAAGTGAAAATAACCAACTACGTTACAAATGTTATTGCATCATATAAATGAGGGAAAATTTGCATGGCTTCTTGTTGGAGCAGAGGAATACCAGTAATTTCCTTTTTGATTGTTCTGAGTAGCCAACAAATGAATTAACAAACTCCCCGAAGTATAGTTAGCATGATTCCTAATGGAAAATATGTAAATGTTTTTTATTGGTAAATATTTTACGTTAAAAAATGTAGATTCCACAATATCAGTTTTTTCAGATTGCTTAATTAAGCTTTCTGGATTTTTGTAACAGAAGATGTGATGAAGGTAACTGAATGTGAGCTTAATTTGAGATTTACAAACCTCTGATTTACATATACTTAGTGACAAACAGAACGATCCTATTTTTCCTTCAGTATCAAAAGATGGTTTTAAAGGAAGTTATCCAGGGGAGCCTGGGTGGCTCAGTGGGTTAAGCCTCTGTCTTCAGCTCAGGTCATGATCTCAGGGACCTGGGATCAAGCCCCATGCGCATCAAGCCCTCAGCAGGGAGCCTGCTTCCCCACCCTCCCCGCCTCCCCCGCCACCCCACCTGCCTCTCTGCCTACTTGTCATCTCTGTCTGTCAAATAAATAAGTAAAATCTTTAAAAAAAGGAAGTTATCCATATTTTTTCTATGTCTCCTTTTACTTGAAATGTTTCTTTCATTGTATATCTCAGTTTTTACTTGTAAGAAGAATATGTGTTCATTCTTTGAAAATAACCAGTATGTGAAAATCTGTCTTTAACAAGCAACACAAGGACTTGTCATGGTCCTTGTTTATAGTGTTTTAAAGAAGTTGGTTTCCGTAGGGCATTTAACATAGGGATTGATGTACTTTTCCACATCTTCTTGGTACATAAAGAGAGGCAAAGTTTTCTTGTCCTTCAATTCCACATTGCATGGGTATGCTCAAGGAATCTGTCACCTTGAATCTGTCCTTTGAGGTGAGTTAGATTAAGTAGCAAGAAGAGAAAGTTTTCTTTGGAGGGGGTGGAGGAGGAGGAAGAACATCTTTCTCTTGTAAATTGTGGCACCCTCAGAAACCGGGCTGCTTGCACACTGCCAGACCAGCACACCATGTCTGGGACCTTGAAGAGCTTTGCCGTCAGAATGCTCTGAATTCTCTACCTCGCCCTGACTCTGGAATATCTGGTCTGCTGAAATCACCCTGCGAGATGAATTAGAACACAGGTCATGAGGAGACTCTCAGTTTTTGTGCTTTTGGGAGTCTGGCTGAGGAAGTGGCCAAGCAGTTCTTCAGAGATGCAGATGCCTGGGGGAAAGAGGTATTTTTTTCCTACAAGGCATAGAGATCTGGCTACATATGCCTCCCCAAGTTCCTGAAAAAGAATGCGGTTTGGAAGCATCCAACATATAAAAAAACACAAAACTTTCCAATTAAAAAAAAAAAAAATCGGAGCGCCTGTGTGGCTCAGTGGGTTAAAGCCTCTGCCTTCAGCTCAGGACATGTTCCCAGGGTCCTGGGATAGAGTTCCAAGCCCGGCTTTCTCCTCAGCAGGGAGCCTGATTCCACCTCTCTCTCTCTGCCTACCTGCAATCTCTCTCTGTCAAATAAATGGATGAAATCTTTAAAAAAAAATCTGTACTCCCTCTTATGAATCTGAAGAACAATCATGCATCCTTGTCTTTAATCACCTTAATTCAATGAAAGGCTATTCTGTGAAACCCCATCTTTAGCCCCTTGATGGGAGGAACTATCGGAGATAGACACAGGAGCTGGGATCACATGTTTTTGTTACTCCCAAGAAAATGAGGTGGGAAAAAAATCCAGATGCTTCCTGTGGCAGGCTTATGAAGTCAGGGCTTTCATTTCAGTGTGTGTCTGGCTTCCCATCACCTTGATTTAAATGGTGTCTTTGGGGAGTAGGAAGAAAACCCAAGAATTTGGGTTAAATACAATTCAGTTACCATAGGGAATGGTCATTAAATATTTCATGAGGTATTTTATGTAGTATCTATTTACAAAAAGGACATACAGTGCTACTTAAAAGCCTTTATTAGGTACACAAAAGATATAGTTATAGGATGCTATGTTCAGCACATAAGCCATAGCATAAACATCTCGAATAATTAAAATATCCAACATATCTTTAATGGCTTTGTAATGAAGATTGTGTAAACACATGAGAAAATGTGCTTTGAGCTTCCAGATTGCCCACTGTATTAAAAACTCCATCACGGAATAGTGATGCAGGGAGCTCTGGGATTCTGCTGTAGCAAGCGACCTCTGATCCATGCGACGAGGTTGGCCACTACAAGTCAGATATTTGGTGGATAAAATTGCAAAAAGTCACTTGAACAAGAACCAATGTGCTAGGTCAGTAAGGCTGGGTACACTGCTTAAGAAGCAGCTAGCCCTGCATTCAGCACTGGTGAATGCCCAGTGCTAAAGAAGAAAGCTATTTTAAAAAATAAGAACGCAAGAATTGCAACCAATTTATTTTAGAAGTTCTAATCTGCCCTAAGACAGGTAGCCTGAATTTGCCTCTTGGGAAGAGATTGGATGTGAGGGAGAGCTAAGTTGGGGGACAATTTGGCTGCAAATTTTATGGATTTTAGATTTTTTTTTCTTGCATTGAAAACTCAGTTTATTTTTTTTATTTCTTAATTTAATTTCATTTTTTTAGTTTATTTTTTAAAATTATGTTATGTTAGTCACCATACAGTACGTCATTAGCATTTGGTGTTGTGTTCCATGATTCATTGTTTGCCTGTAGCACCCAGTGCTCAATTTATTGTAAGCCCACTGAATGCTGTACTTTTCACCTCGAGGTAGGCTGGCAACAGTGACATCTAGTGGTCACACCGATCCCTCTTTTTTCTCTCTCTTTATCTCTATCTCCACCTCGCCCCCCACCCCGACTCTCTCCAAAGAAAGGGTGTTATCAGAGTTCAGCATTTAAAGTTGAATTTCTCTATTAATATCCACACTTAAATGGTCTTTCTGGGTCTCTAAGGTGCTTCAAATACGTGTGTTGATGGATTAAGACTGAAATGTTTCACTTTGACTATTTCTTTGACTTGTATGAAAGTCACCTAGCAGAACAGCAAAGGGAGAATAATTGGGCTCAAATATTTAACAGGACAAGTTTGACAGCCCAGAGCGCTTAGTGATGGAGAGAACGCTCACAGGTGCGGCATTTGCTTTAGCGCTGCCCCGCCCACTTCGTCCCATCCACACAGAAGGCTGGCACCAGACTAATCTTCCCGAAGAGTAACTCTCATCAACCCTCAGTTGCCCCCAGTTGCCTACCACGTTGAATTCCTACATGCCTGCTTGGTTTTCAGACAGCCCCTAAAAACAGTCCACCTTAATCGTTTCTCACCATTCCTCAGCTCATTCCTCCATCCCAGCCAAGTCAGTTCCCTCTCTGTCTTCTGAGCCCAACATGTTAATTTCTTCTTTCCTCCCTTTGCTTCTCTCTCACTTTCATCTCTGCTGCCTATTTTTCAAGGCTCATGGTAAGCCCCTCTCTTCTCTGAAGTCATCGCATAAGATTTCTCTCAGTCGGGGCGCCTGGATGGCTCAGTGGGTTAAAACCTCTGCTTTCGGCTCAGGTCATGATCTCAGGGTCCTGGGATGGAGCCCCAAGTCGGGCTCTCTGCTCAGCAGGGAGCCTGCTTTCCCCTTTCTCTCTGCCTGCCTGTCTGCCTACTTGCGATTGCTGTCAAATAAATTAAAAAAAAAAAAAAAGATTTCTCTCAGTATACACTGATCTCTCTGTTCTCTGAATTGCCATCTTATTTACATTTAGAACCACACTGTGAAGCATTACACTGCTTTTTGAATATTTCATGCTTCTTTGTATTGTCTCACCTTTTAAAACCTAAATCCTGCAATAGCAGTGGTTTGCCACTTACTCACTGTGTGTCTTTTTAAAAAATATTTTCCTTACTTTTTGTGGGGGTGGGGTGGGGTAGAAGGGTACCACATGACTTTATTTGAAGGAATGGTACAAATGAAAGAACTTAAGCTGAAATTTTGGTACAACGTTAGTTTTCTTAATGGTGTAAAACATGTAAAACGTTTCTTTTTCTAAATCGGTCCTTAATCTTCTCTCATGTTTCAGTGGAAAAACTCTATTTCCTTCTCTCCAACCAGCTGATGGACTATAGTTTTTGGCAGCTACTAGTATAATGTTAAGCTGTGATGCAAATCAATGAAATAAGCCTTAGATCAACTTGAATTGTTATGAACGTTTATTCCCGGGAGATTTTCAGGCAACATAAACATAAAACGAAGTCTTTCACAGATATCAGACCCTATACAACAGAACAAAAAGACGTATAATACTGTGGAAATCTTTCTCGCTATTTGAAAGCTCTATTTACTTTCATTTAGGAAACTTATCTGCGCCAAAGATGTGATTCTGTATCTCCAACTCCAGTTTTGTTCACTACTGTTTGACATCTCACTGCTTTTCCAATACTGTGATATACTATCATGTGGACTATTTAAAGAACACTAAGTGTCAAATGAAGATTCCTAGTTTCTGCTATTTTTTAAATAAAAGAAGGTTCCATACCAGAACTTGGATAAATAATATTTAAGATTCTATTACCCATCAACTGAGCATTGGCCAGGTTCTTACCATGTTGGTTAAGATTCAACTGGAGGATTGAATTCTCTCCTGGGTACCACGTTTTGAAAGAGACAGACAAATTGGAGAGAGTTCAGAGGGGAAGAACAAAAATGATGAAAGGTTTGGAAAATCAGCCCTGTGAGGAAAGGTTAAGAGAATCAGGTCTGTTCTGCCTTGAGAAGAGAGGGCTGAAAAGGGCCATAATAACTCTCCAAAATACATAAAAGGATGTTTTCAGGAGGAAAGGGACCAATTATCCTCATTAGTCAACAAGAACAGGACCAGGAGTAATGGGACTTAAGCTACAGCAAAGGAAGGAAAAAAGATTAAATATTATGAAAACCTTCATTTCAAGGCTGGGCCTAATGCTTTTTCTGAGTTAGGGATAAAGAAATCAGTCCTGCTGTGACTGTAGGGAAATATCAGAAAATTACCAAAGAAAACCTTGACAACTCAGTAATTCTAAGAGAAAAAGAAGGAGGGAATTTTGATGTTACTTTTCAGATTTACATTAATGTCCACCACACCAGCCCCATGAAGGAGTGATTTTCACCCAAAGTCATATAAACGCACGTAGACACACAGAGGTGCACAGAGACATAGATCAGAAAGAAGAAAGACAATTACCCATTTCTATACCCTCTTGGTTCAGTCTTTCCCAGCATTAACACACAAAATAGGTTTTATCTTAAAGTAATATACTGTCAATGTCCTTCTTCATGGTTAAATATAATAATTATGCTAAGTGACGAGAGGACTGATAGACCTTTAGGTGTGTTAAGTCAAGTGTGAATGCAATGCTGACACATTGGAAGAAAATACAATATATCTGAAAGTGATCAAAATTTGTATGTGATTTGTTTTTATTGCCTGCCATGTACTCACTGTTTTCTTAACCTCCTGCTTCACTAAGAAGGTCAGTGTTAGCCCGCTTGAGTGCTTTATATACATTCTATGCCTTTTGCATGTAGGTACATTTCCTTTCTGCACATTTCTGAGTCTAAACCTCCATTTCTCCATCTCTTCCTTCTCTTGATACATATTTATGGTTACCTGCTGTCTGGCCAGAAACTAGGGTGCTTTTATCCAGTCTTATTCACTTACTCATGTGATCTTTTTTTTTTTATGATTTTATTTATTTATTTGACAGACAGAGATCATAAGTAGGCGGAGAGACAGGCAGAGAGGAGGAAGCAGGCTCCCCACCAAGCAGAGAGCCTGATGTGGGGCTCGATCCCAGGACCCCAGGATCATGACCTGAGTTGAAGGCAGAGGTTTTGACCCACTGAGCCACCCAGGTGCCCCTACTCATGCAATCTTTATCAGCAAATACTTATTAGATGTCTTCCATGCCCTGGGCACTGTGATAAGCACTCTGGCTCTAGCTGAGAGCAGGACCTTTTCATGGCTTCGCAGAGCATGCAAGGTTGACTTGAACACATACGCTGAAATGTGTGATGTGTGTTGAGAAGGGAAGTAGAGAGAACAGTGGGGCAAATAACTGGGGGACCTAAGCTTGGGTAGGGAAAGCTGCCTTCCAAAGGCAGTGAGACCTGAAACGTAAATTCGAGTTAGCAGGTACAGGGGTGGGGAAGTATTCCAGGGATAGGGAACAGCATGTGGCAGATTTCAGAGAGGAAAATGAGCAAGCTGTTGGGTTCACGAATTTATGTGTTTTAGGAAACTACCTTAACAGAGCTTTTTAATTTTTTTGTTTATTTAAAAAAAAAGATTTTATTTATTTATTTGACAGAGAGACAAATCACAAGTAGGCAGAGAGGCAGGCAGAGAGAGAGGAGGAAGCAGTCTCCCCGCCGAGCAGAGAGACCGATGCGGGGCTCGATCCCAGGACCCTGAGATCATGACCTGAGCCGAAGGCAGAGGCTTTAACCCACTGCTCCCTCCCCACCCCTTTTTTAAAGTGGGATTGGATGATACCTGTTTGCCCACAGCTTCTTACCATTTGTAGGACGTGCCCCATAGACACAGTCTTCCGCGGGAGAGAGATCTCCTCTACAGAAAGAACAAGTTCATCGTTACGTTCACTCTATGAGTGTCGTCTGCTCATTTTTTTTTTTTTTAAGGTTTAATTTGTTTGACAGAGAGAGAGATTACAAGTAGGCAGAGCAACAGGCAGAGAGGGGAGCAAGCAGGCTCCCTGACGAGCAGAGAGCCCGATGTGGGGCTCGATCCCAGGACCCTGAGATCATGACCCGAGCCGAAGGCAGAGGCCTAACCCACTGAGCCACCCAGGTGCCCCTGCTCATTTTTTTATACAAGATTTTTATTATTCTATTACATCTATACATGTAGAGAGATTGTATTATGAATTCATTGCTTAGCTTTAGTGATTATCAACGTAGATCTGGTTTATCTCTGTACCCCTTCCTCCCCACCACATCATAGTTGTTTGAAAGTAAATACACGGCTTTGGGTTTTGGTATGAAATAATATTTTGTGAGCCTGTTCCGGAGTGGAGGCTAAGGGAAGACTATTACTGAGTTTCCTCGAGGAATTTGGGAAGGAGGGTCTAAGGTGCCCTCATAGGCCTGAAAGAGGAAGAAATTGGAAAAAGATGTATGCGTCCAAGAGAAAAAGATCCTCTAAAATATGCTGGAGTGTGGAGTCCAGGGAGAACAAACTGGCATTCAGAAATTCCCTAGGTCTGTGATGGGTAAGAATATTTTAGATGTATAAAATTCCACTTAATGTTCTTCATTATTTAAGGCTGACTTGTAGTTTGTCTCCATTTCCCTCAAATTCTAGTAAAAATGTGAATGTCCATAGAGCTTTGGTTGCAAACCAAAATCAACTCTGGATAATTAAAACAAAAAAAGGAAATTAGTAGAAGGATATTGTTACCAGAATGAAAAAAAAACCTACCACCCTCCAAAGGATGGGAATTAGAATAGTCTAGGGATGTATGTAGCAAGCATCAGTGGGCTGTTCTTAAGGTTACTGCCATTAGAGTGAACAACTTGAATTTATGTTTGCCTTGGTGACCTGCTCATGGTTCAGATTCTAGCAAGAGAGCCTCAGATGGACCTAGCCTGGATCACAGGCTCGTGGCCTTGATTTATGTCCTTTCAGAGGCATAGCCAATGGATGAGCTTGGTCTCCCGGAGAAGAACAGTTAGTAGATGCTGAGCGGGCAAAAACAACAGATGTGTGCTTCTCAAAAGCATTTTCTTTTACAAAAATATAAAGTGCCACATAAGTAGCATTTCCGTTGTACCATGCAGAGTGATTCTTGAGCTTGAAATTTTGATTAGGATTCGTGAATGCGAAGCTACTGTCTTCGTGGCTTTTTTGTCGGTGGTGGTGTTAATTCACCAGAACTGAGTTCTAGATTCCAATTAATACGGCACAGAATGCAGATACCCAAACGCAGAGACACTTCTGCATCAAACAATAGTCCCATATAAATGCAAGTCATAGGCCTGCCTTGAAAACCAGAAAAAGCAAACAGTTTTCCAGAGTCCCATGCTAAAATCTTTTTTAAAAGATAAATCCTGCTTGTAGTCAAATTATGTATCCGGGTAGGAGAGGAGAGGGAACCACTGTCTTCTCGGGACTTGGGGTCAGCTCTCAGCAGGAAAGGAGGCAGAGGGATGAGTTGGGGGAGGTTGGAGGCCATCCTCAGAGAAGATCGTGTCTTTTTTAGATAAGGGTAGTGGCAGTGGAAAGGAAGACAAATATGGAGACTTGAGATACTTCGGAAGTGAGACTTGTAGGATTCTACACTGTAAATACTTTCTGAAGTGAGAATCCAAAAAGGCTGTAATGCCTACTACTGTTTGCTTTTCATAACCACAAAATGTTCCTCCAAATCTGAGTAACATTATCATTCTTCCAGCTCCGCAAATACAGAAAGAAGCCCCGCACGTGTTTAGTGATTTATCCAAGATGAAAAATGAATCCTGTCTCTTTGTTGATTTCCAACTTGTTTTATATTATATTATAGCACACGTGGCATCTCATTTTTCTTAACGATAGGGTTTGAAGGCACTTCCAGGTACCTTGATATCTTCAAAACCAAGATATCGTCTGTCTAAAAGCCCCCATTCTTTTTCATGTTGTTCATTTTGGAATGGATGACAACCGTCTATGTGTTTTGAGTAAGGAAACGGACAGCATATCACAGAAATCAGGACCTTTTCAGAAACCTACTTGGAAATTCTACTTTTCTTATATCTATTTTGTCATATTTTGTTCATTCTGACAGATGATGACAATTTCCATGAAGAACGTTTGTTAGGGCAGAAACCAATCATGATTTCTTTTTACCACATCTCCTATGTGGAGACTCCACAGTTGCAAAAAGACAGATGGCAAAAACTATGTCTGCTCCACGGAAAACATGAGGTTTCTTAGCATTTGTTTAATTAAATACGGCTGCTTCCACAGCTTCTGAACCGATGTTTTGAAGAAATAAACTCTCGAAAAAGAAAAACTTATTCATTTCATTTTATTTGCAGAGTTCATGCCAAGTTTTCCAACCAACGCTGTTTCCAGAGCTATAATAATATCCCAGAGAACTCAGGA
This sequence comes from Mustela putorius furo, assembly GCF_011764305.1. Lineage (NCBI taxonomy): Eukaryota > Metazoa > Chordata > Mammalia > Carnivora > Mustelidae > Mustela > Mustela putorius. The sequence goes on from NW_025421998.1 coordinate 39,669,224, forward strand.
AACTATGTGAAAAATGGACTGACTCGCGAGTGTTTAGAGCAGGGACTTGGGTTCAGCTCTGAGCGCGCCCTCGTTCATATGTAGCACTTACTGGTGGCATTACAGTTTGCCTGATTTCTAGCCTTCGGAATGCACACCCAGAAAAATCCAATTGCTGAGGTTATGATGCTTGTTGGAAGGATCTAGGGATTAAACCGGAGGAAACAGGATTTTGGTTGCTGGCTCTGTTAGTGATTGTCTGTGTGACTTCAGACAAGTTCCTCAGCTTCTTTGTGCGACTCCCCTTCCCCACCTGGCACCTTTCTTTCTCCCCAGCAGTGAGAGGAGCCATGAAAAAGAGAGGGGAAGACACTTCCTGGACAACCTAAGTAAATCTGAACTCAGGGTTCGTGATACTCGGTCTCTTTAAGTGGAAAAGAGGATGATTAAGAAGACCAAGTAACTGGCAAATGATCCTATGTAACCCGGTTCTTTGGTCTACACTTCCAGAGAAGTCTTTTTTTCATTTGATTGTGACATACAGTGTTAGTTTCAGGGGTACAATATAGTGATTTGACACTGTATACCTTGTGAAAAGGTCACCACCATAAGTCTCAGTCTCATCTGTCTCCACACGAAGTTGATACAGTGCTCGCGACTGTATTCCGTATGCCATTCATGACACCCCCATCACGGGCTTATTTTTATAACTGGAACTTGGTACGTCATCCTTTTGGCTCTCTGCCTCAGCCCCTCCACTCTGGCATCCACTAATCTGTTCTCTGTATCTATGAGCCTGGGTTTTGTTTGGTTTGGTTCTTTTAGATTCTACATATAAGTGAACTCGTGCAGTATTTGTCTTTCACTGTCTGGCTTATTTCATTTAGCATCATACCCCTCAAGGTCCATCCATGTTGTTGCGAATGGCAAGATAGATTTCATTCTTTTTTAATAGGCCTGTGTGTGTGTGTGTGTGTGTGTACTTTTCAAGTAGTGTTTTTGTTTTCCTCACATAAATACTCAGAAGTGGGATTGCTGTATCCTCTGATAGCACTATCATTAATTTTTCGAGGAACCTCTGTGCAGTTTTCCATAGTGGCTATGCCAAATTATATGTCCACCAATGGCATAGGATAGTTGGTTCTCTTTTCTCCACATCCTTACTAGCATTTGTTATTTTTTGTTATTTTGATACTAGTTATTCTGACAGGGGTAAGTTGGTATCTCACTGTGGTTTTCATTTACATTCTCCCAATGATAAGTTAAGTTGAGCATCCTTTCCTATGCCCATTGGCCACCTGTATGTCTATTCAGAATCTCTGTCCATCTGGGGGGAAATACCTATTCAGAATCTTTGGGAGAATGTCTATTCAGAATATCTGTCCATTTTTTTAAAAAGGATTTATTTATTTATTTTGGGGGAGGGGCAGAGGGAGAGGGAAAGAGAATCTCAGGCAGACTCCCTGATGAGTGTGGAGCCCAACTTGGGGCTCAGCCCCAGGACCCTGAGATTGTGACCTGAGCTAAAATCAAGAGCCGGCCACTTAACCAACTCAGATGCCCAGGTGTCACTCTGTCCATTTTTAAATTGGGTTGTTTGTCTTTCGGTCATTTAATTGTATGAGTTCTCACATATTTTGGATGTTTCCCTTATAGGATATATGATTTGCCTTGACTCAATCAGTAGCTTACCTTTCTCTTTTTGTTGATGGTTTCCTTCATTTTGCAGAAGCTTTTAATTTTAGTGTAGTCCCAATAGTTTATTTTTGGTTTTGCTTCCCTTGCCTTTGGAGTCAGAGCCAAAAAAATAGCACTAAGACTGTTATCAGCTTATCGCCTATGTTTTCTTCTAGGATTTTTAAAAAAGATTTTATTTATTTATTTGACAGACAGAGATCACAATTAAGCAGAGAGGCAGGCGGAGAGAGAGGAAAGGAAGCAGGCTTTCTGCTCAGCAGAGAGCCCGATGCAGGGCTTGATCCCAGGACCCTGGGATCATGATCTGAGCCAAAGGCAGAGGCTTTAACCCACTGAGCCACCTAGGCACCCCTCTTCTAGGATTTTTATAGATTCAGGTCTCACATTTAGGTCTTTAATCAATTTTGAGTTGATTTTTGTGTATCGTGTAAGAAAACAATCCAGTTTCATTCTGTTTTTTTTTTTTTTAAGTGCATTTGTTTATTTATTTATTTTTAGTAATCTCTACACCCAACATGGGGCTTGAACTTAACCATCCCGAGATCAAGAGTCGCGTGCTCTTCTGACCGAGTCAGCCAGGTGCCCTACATTCTTCTGCATGTGGCTGTCCAGAGTCCCTGGCACCGTTTATTGAAGAGACTATCCTTTCCTTGCTGTATATCCTTGCCTCCTTTGTTGCAAATTAATTGGCCATGTATACTTGGGTTAATTTTGGGCTCTCTAGTCTGTTCCAGTGGTCTGTGTGTCTGGTTTTATGCCGACACCTACGGTTTTGATTATGATAGCTTTGTAGATGGTGTGAAATCAGGGAGAATACCTTCAGCTTTGTTCTATCTTTCTCAGAATAGTTTTGTTTGGTTCTTTGGAATCTTTTGCTCTTCTGTATACATTTTAGAATTATTTATTCTAGTTCTGTGAAAAATGCCATTGGAATTTTGATAGGGATTGTGCTCAATCTATAGATTACTTTGGGTGATATGGACATTTTAACAATATCAATTCTTCCAATCCATGAGCATGGAATATCTTTTTCTAAATTTGCACCTTCTTCCACTCCTTCATCAATGTCTTTTGGTTTTGTTGTTGTTGTTGTTTTGTCTATGGTTTTCAGAGTATAGGTCCTTCACCTTCTTGGGTTAGTTACATTTATTCCTAGTTATTTCATTTTTATAGAAGACTTTCATTGTACAATTCCACGCATTGTTGAACGTCTAGATTTCAAAATTCAGTTCAATCATCTTCTAATGGTTTATATCTATCTGAACCCTACAAGCTGAAAAGGTTTCTCTAAAAAGATATACTTTTCCGTTATTATTTTTTACAAAGGCTTTTATTGTTCTTTTTTGCTCCAGAGAAATTTTGTGCAGAGGAAAAGATAATAATGACTGATGTGTCAAGGGAAGGTTTGTTTAGACATGCGTTAAGGATACAACCTGATGTTGTCATAATATACTGTGTACAGTAGATCTAGTCCAATTCTTGCTTTTAGCAGATGCCTAGCTCTAAAAGAGAGCATTAGTTTTGTCTGTGGGAAGTTAAGTACTTGATAATTGGTCACCGGCAAGTACATCCTGCCTTTTACAAATGATTACTTTGTGATTATTTGTTCTTCAATTCCCTTTAGCCCAGGAGAATTTACACCCAGTTGAAGCATGGAAATACACTAACGCCGCACCCCATGGTGTATCTACAGTTAGGGACTGTGTAGTTTTTCTTGGCTTGGCTCAGGGGCTTGTGCCATGCAATCCTTGTTGCTCCAAGCTCAGCTGGGCTGACTCCATCCCTTGGTATCTTGGTTGGCATATGACCTAGGCTTCACAAATGAAAGTACTACTCTATCCTTGCCCCTGGTGACTGGTTCAGGACTCTGTGTGTTATCCTCTCCAGGCCAGTGATAGTTTGGGAAAGAGAAGTTCTTTTGGCACAGCCTTGCTGGTAGGATGTAAGCCCAGAACTGTCTTGCCCATCTTTGCCATCATAGCCTATTTGTTCTTGTAAAAGGACATAAAAAGACAATTTGCTAAAAAGGTAGTAAAAATGAATAATAAATATTCAGTCTTATTAGTAATTAAATCAATGCAAATTAAAACAATAATAAGACATAATTTACTTTTTGAATTGGAAGGTGACTAATTAATTAATTAGATGACAAGTGTTGGGATGCTATAAATGCTCAAGCTTATAGGGGTAGAAATTTCTGTGGTGTTTTCGAAAGCAATTTGAATGTGTATCAGTATTCGTTTTTAATTTTTTATTTATTATTATTTTTTAAAAGATTTTATTTATTATTTGACAGAGAAAGACACAGTGAGATAGGGAACACAAGCTGGGGGATTGGGAGAGGAAGAAGCAGGCTTCCCACCCTGCAGAGAGCCCAGTGCGGGGTTTGATCCAAGGACTCTGGGATCATGACCTGAGCGGAAGGCAGACACCTAACAACTGAGCCACCCAGGTGCCCCAATATTCTTTTTTTTTTTTTAAGGTTTTATTTATTCATTTGAGAGAGAGAGAGCATGCACAAGCAAGAGGAGCAGCAGAAGGAGAGGGAGAAGAAGGGTCCACAATGAGTAGGGAACCTGATGTGAGTTTCGACCCCAGGACGCCGAGACCGTGACCTGAGCTGAAGGCAGATGCTTAACTGACTGAGCCACCCAGGCACTCTTGTATCAATATTCTTTACCAATATCATTTCTTTGTTGCAATAACTGGGAATCTATTTTAAGGAAGTAATTCTAAATACAGAAGAGTTTGGGGGCACAAAACCAGAAACAATTACTATCTAAAGGTATGAAAATGTTGAGTAAATTATAGGAGATACATTTGGGATACTTTAACATCAAGCAGATCCAGCAGAATATAAAGTTGTAGTTTCATAGTCTCTTAATGCCATTTGTGATATAATTGAGTTGTTATATATAATAGGATTTGTCTCTATGATATTTTCCTTTGAAATAAATACATTAACCAATGACTATTGTCCACTTTCAAGTTCTTTTTCCTCCTGCTGCAAGGACTGCTGTGCTCTCTCCTCGGGTGAGACCTAGGGGAGTCTCAGGTCAAAGGTCACTAACCTCTGCAGCAGAATAGGCACAGGTGCTATTTACACTTGGAGGGTCCCTCTTCATACAGTTTGTACTGAGTGAAGGGTTTGGCCTCAAAATGGTGGACACAATGTACGTACGTGGTAGTGGAACCGGCACTTCCAAGCATTGGGTATTAAAGCCCAATTTTTCTGGAAGCTTGAGGAGTCTTCAAGGAAATGGCAGAGGAAATAAGAAGTGAAATAAAATGAGTAAAGAGGATCAGGAGGTTAGGAATTGGGGGAAATCCTTCAACCTTCTGGAAACATCTAAACATCACTGCAAATCAGTAAGCTTTTTTAGAACAGAATTTCTCTTTTTGTTTATGGGAAAACAGCTCTTTCTGACTATTTTTGTAACACATTTTTATAATACATTTCTGACTAAATTTATAACACATAGGGAAAATGTAATACAGACTCTCCGTAATGCATGCATAGTACTCTGCAGAATAAAAACATTCCGACTACGTAATTTTTAAGTCTCAATGCATAAGTAAAAGTATGGAGCCCTTGTTTAAAAGATTTTATACAGAGAGAGGAGACGCAGCCAGAGAGGGAACCCAAGCAGGGGGAGTGGGAGAGGGGGAGAAGCAGGCTTCCTGATCCAAGGACCCTGGGATCATGACCTGAGCTGAAGGCAAATGCTTAACAACTGAGCCCCCCCACCTTAACAACTGAGCCCCCAGGGCGTCCCTGGAGCCCTTGTTTAAAAAGCAGGGGGAAATAAACAAAAAGCGGGGAGAAAAGTGCTGTTAAAGGTACCCAAGAAGCCTTTTCCGTTTTGCCGTGCTCTCTCTCTCTCTCCATGTTGTCAATGTGTTTTATTTGGTATCCTATGTCATTCGAAGTAAAGAAAAATTTAGATATTAAGTGTTTGCCCGAGATTTCCCATTTATTTTTATACCGTGCAGTGCCAATTTTCAATGTAAGTATCAGGACACAGTATAAAAACGAAGGGGAAACCTTCTGTCTCCGGAGGTTCGGAAGAGAAATACGAGCCCTACTGAGGCAGAGTGGAAGAGGGGCGGGAGCAGAGCAGAGCCGTGAGGGGAGTGCAGACCCTCCCAGCCGTTCCAGGGCGTTTGTGGCTTGTGTGTAGGGCCTGATGGTTACCGGCTTCTGCTGCCGCCAGCTGCTGCCAGCCCAGCCTTCGTGGGGAGAGGGACAAGCGTGGGATCACACAAAAAGTGAGGCTCCAAGATCCTGGGGCGTGCTCCACAGTCCCATTGGACTTCAGTCACAAAATCCAAATCCAAAGATAACATTATTAAGAATTTCAAGGCGGTGACCACAGACCATGACACCCCCGTGTGAGGCCCTCCTGAGCACCTGGCCCCGTGACTGCCCTGGTCTCACGGCCCACGTGAAGAACGCACCTCCGCTTGCTCGCCTTGCTCCCGTCTCAGTTTCGGGATATGTGGTTCCAGTCTAGGTCACATTTCTCTCTCCCTGGGTGCAAACGGAGCTTAAGATTATATGACCGAATTCCGTGCTTATTAAAAAACATTACCCATGGGCGCCCGGGTGGCTAAATCAGACTTTTTTTTTCCTTTTTCTTGTTAGAATGGCTATTGCTATTTTTTTAAATTTAAATTAAAATAGCCAATGTATAGTCCATCATTAGTTTCAGATGTAGTGTTCAATAATTTATCAGTTGCATATAACACCCAGTTAAGCATTGGACTCTTGATTTCAGCTCAGGTCATGATCTCAGAGTAACGGGATTGAGCCCAGCCTTGGGCTCCACATTCAGCTTGAGATTCCCTCCCTCTCCCTCTGCCCCTCCCCTCTCTCAAATAAATAAATGAATCTTCAAAAAAAATATTACCCAAATAAAACCACTGGACACTAATTAGACCCTTAGTGTGACAAGACCGATGTGAACCTCACTTATTTTCTTACAGTGAGGGTTCTGTTTCCCTAGCTGGTCTGCAAAAGCCCTTGTGGGCAGAGAGACTGTTTTGTACTTCTTGAACCCCTTGCCCCTCTCATCACCTCCTCATTGCCCTAACATGGGACTGGAGTCTTCTATTTCTGATGGCAATAACTTGGCATGTTAAGGTTGATCTCTCGAAATGAGGTAGTTACTCTCTCTTTTTTTTTTTTTAAGATTTTTTTAATTTATTTGTCAGAGAGAGAGAGAGAGGGAGAGAGAGTGAACACAGGCAGACAGAATGGCAGACAGAGGCAGAGGGAGAAGCAGACTCCCTGCCGAGCAAGGAGCCCGATGTGGGACTCGATCCCAGGACGCTGGGATCATGACCTGAGCCAAAGGCAGCTGCTTAACCAACTGAGCCACCCAGGCGTCCCAGGTAGTTACTCTCTTTAGAACAATGAACCAGTGCCTAGTCCTGGGTACTGTTCTAAAATTATTCGCAAGTTCATTAAGAAAGCATATTGAATCATATAATTTTAAAGCTGGAAGAAGGTGGTGGGGTTCACCAGCAGGTTTGCACTCCTGGTCTAAAGTCACACAGCTCATTCCTGACAAAGCCAGGACTAGACACCCCGTCTCCAAATCTCAGGTCAAACGTTCTTCATAATACATGAAACTCCTGTTAAAGCTTTAATTAGCAACCTAATTTGAATCCTCAGAGCTAGCTGTATGACACACGATGGGGGAGATGGCGGATATCTGAGAATGAGAAGAGTAAGAACGAATGAGAACTGATAGAGAAATGTTAGAATGATTCATTAGCAACTTGAGAAGAAGAATGAGAAAAAGGGAACGGCTTCTTCACGTGATTTAAAGTACAGCTGTTTGTGTTTTCCTGTTGAGTCTCCATCGCCTCCATGTAGTTTATCCTCTGTGGTATAGAAATGGAAAATGTAACCTCCAGACCAGCTCCCCCATCGTTCTCCACTTGGCTGGCAGCCTTCCTCCACCGTCCACGGTGCTAATATTAACATCAGTCTGCTGTTCCTCTAAAGCTACACCCGTCGATTTCCCGCAGGTTTTTGGTGCATTTATCTCGTCTTGGCTGCAAATCTAAGCTGTTGGATACTGTGGAGGATATAAAGGTAATTAAATAAACAACAAAACAAGACAATCCTGTCTTTAAGGAGCTCAGAAGCAAGGACAGGAGACACCGGGTTTCTTTGCTGTTTTGTTTAATCCGAGTCACTGCTACCTGTTATTATGACTAATCAAAAGTTGAGGTGTACTAGAGAAAAACAAACAGCAGATGGGGAAGCTGGAGACACTGAATCTAGTTCTTACGCAGCTTTTAATTAGCTGTATGACTTGGGCAGCTCACTTAATCACACTGGATCTCCAGTTTTGTTTTTTCATCTCGCAAATGAGAGGTTTAGATGGGAAATAATTTCAAAGCGCCCTTCGAAGTCTAAAATCCCAATTTATGATTACAATATATTTATGTGAAGTAAGCCATCACCTAATTTATTCCAGATTATGCTGAAATGATCTTATAATTAACTGATGTTACCCTCACTCTCATTCAGAGTGCCGAATAAAATCGAAGTTACAAATTGAAGTGAAAACGAAACCGAGCTTTTTAGCGTTGGTGATGTTGGCAAGAAAGTCAGCAGGGAAGGTTTAAATGATGATTATATTATATTCTTTTTGTTTAGCCTTTGCCTAATCCATAGCAGCTGAGGGGGGAGGCCCCGCCGTGTCCTGTCTTTTTATTTTAAGGTACAAAGTGCACACGTGTGTGTGCGTGCACACGCACACATCTTATTTCAGGGCAAAGGAAGGTAAAAGAAGGTATTTTGGCCCAGGGCTCACAATTCACCTATTCTTTGCGCCAAGTGAGGGTTTCCTCTTTCAGCTGTGGTTAGTCTTGATTTCTGTATGAAGCTCTGGGCAGGCTGGTACATATGCATATACAGCTTTGCCACAGATCATGCCCAGAAACCCTAACAGCTACAAACTGTGCATTGGTGGTCCTGACCTGAGGACCCCGATTGGACGGGATGCAGTATAGAACGCGCGTTCTTGTCCGCGTCCTCAAGGTTGGCTTTTTTCCCCTTAACATTTCAGCATATCTTTGCTTTCCTTTGATTCTTCTGAGGCTTTAGGGCGGCCACTGGCAGAATTACACAAATAGAGTGTTCACAGCTCAGCAGTCCTTGGGTCCGCATTGGGAGTTCTACGTGGGTGGCACGGGAGTAAATGCCAAGAAGAAGCCAGGACAGATCTGTTAACAGAAATTAAATGACTCAGGATACGGCTCTGAAAGCTTCCATTAAAAGGCTGGCGACACTTAAAAATTGTAATAGGAGAAGAGAAACATCGATTTAAAAATTGCTAATAGTTTGAATTTGTGGGCCTTTTAAAAATACAACTTTTCACATGTCTGCCAATTAGTATTTTTCATACTTTTAAAATTAGGAGGCAAGGTAACCTTTAGGATGGAGTTTAGTTTTGCACTGGATTTTTTAAAAATTGAATTCAGCAACAAATTTTCTTTGTGTTTCTACTCTGGCAAAAATAGGGCTGTGGAAACAGATTGAAAGGTGAAGAAAATATCAGCAAAACGTCACCTAAAACATAGCCTGTTCATCTACATTTATATCTTCTAAGGGATACTATCATTTATCTTGATATAATCAAAATCAATTTCACTGAATTCAGTGTGACTGCATTGAATTTCCAATAACTGCCATATCAATGATCTGTGCCCATCTTTCTTTTTTAAGATTAATGATCTTACTATTAATGCATAACCTGCTCAGGATTTCCATTAAAAAATTACAATGATTGAGCAGTTCATATTACATTTTTCCCCCCAGAAAATAGTCTCCATTTTAGCTTTTCAGGTGGCAGATATTTCAAGCTCTGTTTTTGTCTGGTTAGAGGCATACCTATCTGAGTATACAGCAAAATAATTCATTTTCATTATTTTCCTTTAACTATTGGACATCAGAAGGTTAAGAACTGTCCCTGCAGTTGCTTCCCCCCGGTTGTTAGCCTCCCCCCGCTGAGCAGCCACAGAGCCTGGTTTCTACACCAGAGCAATCTTTTCCTCCAGGAGGCGCCATACTCAGCTAAGATCTGCATCAAGTAATGGCTTCAGACAAGGCTTTCCTGGGACACAGTTAGGTAGGTGTTCTTCCCTGCCTCATTGCCAGGACCATTATTCTCAGGGAAAAACTACTTCCAGAGAGATTATAAGAGACTTACTGGCTGCCAAGGGGAGGAATTTTGAAAAGAGCTGTGGAGCTGGAGGAAATGATTCTGAAATCGTTCCCTGGGATCTCAGAGAAAGCAACTCATAACAAGAGAAGACTTCAATTCCTTCTCCTTCCTTCTGGAGGAAATGATTCTGAAATCGTTCCCTGGGATCTCAGAGAAAGCAACTCATAACAAGAGAAGACTTCAATTCCTTCTCCTTCCTGAAGACAAGGGGGTCATCCCCCTGTGGAGTAACAACAAAGATTTAAGATTTAAGATGGGAAGCAGCATTCCCCCCTACAATCAAGGAAGGGCTAAGATCTTTCATCTGTAATGTAGTAAGTCAGAAGATAACTGACATTTAATTGCAGTCGACTCTACTGAGTCTGTTGGTGTTGCAGTAGAGGGAAGCCTACCCATCAAATTGTTATCCCTTTCATGTAGCTTTGGCTTCTTACATGACCTTCCGGAAGATGAGCAGACATGAGGCAATCATGGTAACATTTCATGTTACCATGGTAACAATCAGGTAACATTTCCTGAACACTTTCCTTGGGAGGATTGTTCTTCTGGTGTCTTGTTGTCCTTCACAGCCTTCTTGAGAGCCACACAGGCTCTTTGTAGATGCAGATTCTGAAAAACTCAAATAAATTACTTAAGTTATCCTTTATAAGCAAGTTGGAACAAAGGGTAAAGACCAAGACTTTTGAATCCAGACTCTGTGGTCTCTATGCTAAAATTCTTAGGTTGCTAAAATTCTCCCTCATGGTCCCAGCAAAATTAGGTAGTGGGTTCTTTGCTTTTGGTGACTGTTATAGTCATCTATGCTGTGTAACAAGCCACCCCAAAATTTAGTGGCTTAAAATAATAGTATCTTTTATAGTATTTCATTTTTTTAATGGTATAGCGATTTAAGAAGGGCTCAGCTGGGTAGCTCTGGCTCAGAATTTCTCATCTGATTGTAGTCAGACAGTGGCTGGAGCTGGAATCGTAGATGGCTAGAAATCTGAGAGCTGGCCAGTCATCTCTCTTTTTATGTAGTATCCCAGGCCTCTCCCTGTGGACTCTCCCTATAGGTTTAGTTTGTGCTTCCTCACAGCATGGCAGCCCCAGGATAAGACTTCTTAATGTGGGGACGCCTGGGTGGCTCAGTTGGTTGGACGACTGCCTTTGCTCAGGTCATGGTCCCGGAGTCCCGGGATCAAGTCCCACATCGGGCTCCCAGCTCCATGGGGAGTCTGCTTCGCTCTCTGACTCGCTCATGCTCTCTCTCACTGTCTCTCTCTCAAATAAATAAATAAAATCTTTAAAAAAAAAAAAAGACTTCTTAATGTGGTATCGTAGGGCTTCAGTATAAGTGTTTCAGCAAATTAGGTAGAAGTTGTATTTTGTATTTTGTATTTTGAGAGTTAAGAGGTATGCAGCTTCTGGCTTCTCTGATTGGAGCCCTCCTTCTAGGACCCCAGTTTTTAGACCTAATGTGTTCCTGGAAAATATACTGTATGGTAGAGTTCTTCCTTGGACTACTAGGGCATTGTTGAAAAACTGCAAATGCATGCACTTATGTAACAAAAAGTGACACTTAAGTCTGCATTTGGCAAAAGAAAGACAAAATGAGAAAAGGCCAAAATTCGATGGCCACCTCCTAGAGAAACCACAGTCTGTAACTCAAATAAAACAATAGTTGGTGAAGGAGATGTGCCATGTGTGTATTGTTATTACATTCTTTTTTTTTTTTAAGATTTTATTTATTTATTTGACAGACAGAGATCACAAGTAGGCAGAGGCAGGCAGAGAGAGGGGAAGCAGAGTCCCCGCTGAGCAGAGAGCCCGATGTGGGGCTTGATCCCAGGACCCTGAGACCATGACCTGAGCTGAAGGCAGAGGCTTAACCCACTGAGCCACCCAGGTGCCCTTTGTTATTACATTCTTAGATAGATTTGTATATTGAAATCAATCCAGCCAGAAGCCAGATCCTGTGCATAAGCTTCTGGAAAGTAAAGTATGTGGTATAATCAAGGAACAGAAGTTGGTCTTAACAAGTCTATATTAATTAGGGCAAATGATAAATGACTCTCACAAAAAGATTTGAAAATACTATGGTGCAAATGAGAAAGAATGTTATATTTCCTTTAAGTTGTATTTATTTATTTATTTTTATTTATTTATTTTTTTATAGTTTTTTATTTTTTATAAACATATATTTTTATCCCCAGGGGTACAGGTCTGTGAATCACCAGGTTTACACACTTCACAGCACTCACCAAAGCACATACCCTCCCCAATGTCCATAATCCCACCCTCTTCTCCCAAACCCCCTCCCCCCAGCAACCCTCAGTTTGTTTTGTGAGATTAAGAGTCACTTATGGTTTGTCTCCCTCCCAATCCCATCTTGTTTCATTGATTCTTCTCCTACCCACTTAAGCTCCCATGTTGCATCACCACTTCCTCATATCAGGGAGATCATATGATAGTTGTCTTTCTCTGCTTGACTTATTTCGCTAAGCATGATATGCTCTAGTTCCATCCATGTTGTCGCAAATGGCAAGATTTCATTTCTTTTGATGGCTGCACAGTATTCCATTGTGTATATATACCACATCTTCTTGATCCATTCATCTGTTGATGGACATCTAGGTTCTTTCCATAGTTTGGCTATTGTGGACATTGCTGCTATAAACATTCGGGTCACGTGCCCCTTTGGATCACTACGTTTGTATGTTTAGGGTAAATACCCAATAGTGCAATTGCTGGGTCATAGGGCAGTTCTATTTTCAATGTACATTGGTCCAGAATTAATTGGCAATTTAGAGTATGTGGGTTGTTAAGCTTCATGATGTAACTTAGGGACTCAGGATGCCTTCGGTCTTGTTAAGTCACCCTCTCATGTGCTGGTATGTTCAAAATTGGTTCATTAGTTGTTGTTTTTTTTTTTTAAGATTTTATTTATTTGTTTATTTGTCAGAGAAAGAGAGAGAGAGAGAGAACATAAGTAGGCAGAGAGGCAGGCAGAGGCAGAAAGAGAAGCAGGCTCCCCACTGACAAAGGAGCCTGATGTGGGACTCAATCCCAGGACCCTGGGATCATGACCTGAGCTGAAGGCAGTGGCTTAACCAACTGAGCCACCCCGGCGTCCTTCCTGGTTCATTAGTTTTATGCTCTGCATTTGAGCCTGGGTGCCGGAAGGGGAAATAACTTCGATAGAAAAGAATTTCAGTTCTTTTTTGGTGGATCTGACTCAGAATGTGCACACATCACTTTTGTTTGCACCCACTGGTTAGGATTGAGTCATATGCCTCTGCCTAGATATAAGGAAGACTGGACGAGGTGATGTCGGCTTGGCAGCTGCACGTTCAGTTAAAATGTGAGATTTCTGTCTCTAAGAGGAAGAAGGGAGAATAGTATTAGGGGACCATGAACAATCTCTGCCATAAAATTATCCTGGAGTTACAGAGTCTCATGGAAGTGCTAGGTCGGGAGGTAATTATGCTGAAGACATGATGTTCTCCTCATTCTCACTTTTGTCATCTGAACCACTGCAAACATATGTAGTTAGAATATTGTTGGAGAATACACAGGGTTCTGGCTGAGGGTCCAAAAGGAGTGGAGCCAGATAGCTCATCAGCTCCAGATTACAAGGCAAGTTTTTTCTTGTGGTATTTCTATGGGACCACTTTGCCATTGATAGTGTTGCATGAGAAATCAAGAAACACATACCTGTTGAGCACTTAACATACGCCAAGTATTGTTTTGGGAGCTCTGTTAGATAAAAGGAGTGTGAGGTAATCCTTGCCTCCACAGAGCATAACATCTACTTGGGTAGGGTCAATCTTGTAAAGTTGAAGAGAATGAGATCATAAATAATGATTTAACATCTTTGATGACTCATTGTGTGCTCTGTAACCCAAAAGGACCCTATGGCCTGTTGAAGATCCATTCTAAGGGCTCAGCTGGGTGGGCTGCCTTATGCAGGCGGAAGATAAGCAAAGACAGAACAACAACATTACTGAATGAGAAGGAGCTAGAGAGAGAAGGTACCCCAAGAGTGGTGGATGGGGGATTGACAGTGCCGTTCGATCCAAATCATCTACCTGATTATCCCGACTCCTGGTCTAGTGAGTTCTACAGAGAGTAGCACAATGGAGTCCAAGGATGAAAGGCATTCTCTGGGTTGAAGTTCTCTTAGGAAATTTCCTGGGGAAGTATATGTCACCTATCTTGGAGAGTGGATAAAATGGAGAAAAGAAAGGGGATCTTTGAGGATAAAGAGACAAAAATGGGAAAGGGAGAGGCGTATTCTAGAACCCATCAGTTTTGCCAGTTGCCTGGACTGAAAGGTTACACAGAAACAGACTGGGAGGAACAAGGGCTGGCATCAGTTTATGAAGGACTATAAAGGCCTCGTCAAGAAATCTTTTTAATGTGCTGTCTATTGTGGAAAGCAACAGGGTGGGCTTGGCAGCAGATGTTTTTAAATAACATGCTACACCTAGACAGTGAAGGCACATGACTTAGCTACATTAGTATTTAAATGTTAGCTGGGAGTTGTTAATCACAGTGGTTTCTTGTGGAACCTGGGGCACACACAAAAGTTCCATTTTGGAGATCTATATTTAACTAGCTAAGCATCTTTTACTGACTTTGGTCTTTGAGTGTTTGATCAGTTTCTGTTTATTGTGTTTAATGAGCCTGGTCTCACACAGCCTCCTTCGGGGCTTCCAAATATGAGTGTCTTCAGCAGGGGTTCACTGAGGCCTCCCCAGGCCTGTCTCTCCCTCAGAGGAGTGTGGGGGCTGCGGTAGCATTACTGGTTGTTGGCACAAAGCCATGAAAAGATAGACCCGGGGCCTATACATGTGTGCTTTCATGGCCAAAGTCAAGTACTCCTGTAACATCTGGGGACATCACCTTAAAGATCTGAACAAAGTGATAAAAAAAAAAAAAAACTTGCTTGAAGTCATTCTACTCTACCAATATTACAGAAAGGCAGAAAATAAGGAGAAATTAAGTAGAGGAGCAAGTGTAACCTGGTGCCTGCATTTCTTGCACCTTTCCACAGGCCAATGAAAAGCATTTGGCTAGACATTTGTTTGATAAAAACATGTAATGTGTGTATATTGGCACATTCCCAATGCCAAGCACAATGTCTGGGTAAGGGGATCCGCAGGTCTTTCATCTGGCACATAGGAGATTCTTAATAGATTGTGTTGGATGATTGAATTAGTGATCATGTAAAATAGTTGCGGGACAAAAATCAACAAGAAAAATCATTAATTATGTGCCTGCTTGTGGAATAGCTTTTTTGTTTGTTTTATTTTAAAAAGGTTAAAGGGGGGAGAAAGAAGTAAGGCATAAAGAAAAAAATGAAAAATCACTTCTAATTTCACTTTTCCAAGATAATCACTATTAACATTTAGGTGTATTTCTTCCATTCTTTTTTCTTTGTATGTCTTGGTCATATATACATTTTAGCTAATTTAAGCCTAGTACATAACCTGCAAAACAGAGACATAGATTACAGAATACTGCAGGGACTTATTAAGCTTTTTTATAAGACATAAAAAAGATATGCAAATTGATAACTATATCTTATATGAGTCACCATAGCTTTTTTGTGAAATGAAGTTTATTTATCAAAAAATCACTTAAACATTAATATTAAAACAATGATTGATATTTTTACAACCTTTTTACATTTTATTGTGTTAGGTCTGAGATATCTGATGTGTGCCGTTGTTCCTTGAGCAACATGGGTTTGAACGACATGGGTCTACGTATATGCAGATCCTTTTTGATAAACACGGTATGGGATTATAAATGTATTTTCTCTTCCTTATAATTTTCTTCTTAACATTTTCTTTTCTCTAGCTTTATTTTAAGAATGCAGGTATACACTAAATATAACGTACAATATATGCGTTCAAATCAACTATGTTATTGGTCTGAGATAATGGTAAGTGGACGTTAAGTTTGGGGGAAAGTGAAAAGTTATACATGAATTTTTGACAGTGCAGGGGTTTGGCACCCCAACCCCTGTGTTGTTCAAGGCTCAACTGTGTTTGATTTTACATTTAATTCAGACCCGCCGTATCCACATTTCAAGTGCTCCAAAGCCAGGCGTTCGTCCCACATGTCTGGAGCCTACTGTATCGAAACACATACCTCATGTTGTGCATATGCTCCTTTTTCCTGTAGATTTTTAGCAGCATTCAATTAAGGTCTACTTGATATTAAACTAGAAGAGAGCAAGATTAAAAAAAAAAGCAGATAAAAATTCGAAAGATTTTGAAACCACTCAGTAGTGTGTGTGCGTTAGTCAAACTTGACCTTCTCTGCTGAGGCTTTAACAAAAGCAAGAGGGAAGTAAGAGGCGTGTATCCTGATTGCCCCCGTACTGGTTATTTTGCTAGGACATGATTGCAGCCTCTAAGAATTGGCTTCTCAGAGGAGCCTTCAGTCCAGAGATCTAGGGTGAAGATAGCACTCAGGCCAGCAAAATATTTTAATACATTGGCATTATGTAAATTGGATGCTATCCTTGTTTTCCATGAGCCCTGGAAGGCTGTCCACATACTTGAAGTTCAATGTTTGAGCCTCCTCTGCTCTATCAGTACGCCAGGAAAATAATGGGCTTTTCTTAAATACGATATAAGGCAGCTTCTGTGAAAGGCATTTATTGTGCAGTCGGGATGTTTTCCCCTCCCTTTTCTTCTGCTTTCCTATCTAGCTGCACAGGAGGTACGATCAGGCGCCTGGGAGGGGCTCCAGGGGGGCTGCTATGTGTTCTCCCAAACCTTCACCACAAACCCAGGCTGCCTAAGCTGAAGCAGCCACACAGAGAGCTAAGGAAACTTTAAAAACTTAATTAAGGGAAAAAAAGCAAACAAAATAATACTATAGTGGATTTACTTCGTGCTGTAGCCTCGCCAGGGAAACCGCAGAGCCTGCGTTTATATGTTTCTTCTGTAAGACGTATCTAATTAAAACAGGAGACCAGACAACAAGCTTTCTTCTAAATTCATTTAAATACATGTTTATGTTTGTGTTTAAATTCCCTGTGGGGTAATGTAATGCTGATCCAAAGGCATAAAAGCAATTTGGTTAGGCAAGTGTAGGCCTTCATGAATACTTTTAGCCTTAAGTACTTAAGATTTAATCCCTCCCTTACCTCATACAAAAGCTGTCTACTGAGGCTGGGCAAGCCCCATGACCTGAAGAGAAAACTTCCCTGTTGGGCTGATTCATCTCCGTAGTATCTTTTCTCTATTGCCTTGGCCTTATTAACTCAAAGATTTTTCTACCTGAGCCTTATTTTTTTGTTCTTTTTTTTTTTTTTTTGCTCTTGATTATTTGTTATTCTTTCAGATAATGTTTTTCTTTAAAAAAATTATTATTTCTCTTTTCTTTTTCTTCTTTCTTTCTTTTCTTTTCTTTTTTTAAAGATTTTATTTATTTCTGAGAGCAAGCAAGCACAAGCAGGAGGAGCAGTGCGCAGAGGGAGAGGGAGAAGCAGGCTCCCTGCTGAGCAGGGAACCCTGGGATTATGCCCGGAGCCGAAGGCAGAGACTTACCCAACTGAGCCAACCAAGCGCCCCTTCTTTTTCTTCTCATACCACTTTTTTTTTTTTTTTTTTGAGAGCGATGAAAATATTTTACACTGGACTTCAATTTGGAAAAATTTTAGATAATGGCAAGTTATCAAAAATATCCACATTATACATATCTGAATAAGAAGATGCAATTTGGGTAGGTGAGATGTCATTCTCTGTTAGCTGAAGATATGGATTATGTTTTAGGACCTCACTTCTTCATGTGTGGTCCGTGGTCCGGCAACATCAGCATCACCTGGGCGCTTGTTAGAGATGCAGAATTTCAGGCCCCCCCCAGTCAGCTGGATCGAAATCTGCATCTCATTAAGATACCCAGATGATTCGTGGGCACGTTACAGTTTGAGAAGCAACAACGCAGAGTAAATGCTCTTTCCAGACAAATCATTCTTTCCTCAGGCTCATCTTCTGGCAACATTATATAGGTTCTTCAGTAAGAAGACAATGGAAAACATGGTGTGTGCTGGTATTAGGCTTCTCAAGTGGCCTTTTATGGACCGATTAGGAGCCTTTTCAATAGAGTAAAAGTGAAACATTACTGGATAATTTTTTAAGCCTTCCTTTAATTATGTCTGAACTGAATTTATAATGGTTCTGGACTCTAATTAGGTATTTTTTAAAAAATTTTTATTTATTTATTTGACAGAGATCACACGTAGGCAGAGAGGCTGGCAGGGTCGGGGAGGGCGTGGAAGCAGGGTCCCTGATGAGCAGACAGCCCGATGTGGGGCTCCATCCCAGGACCCTGAGATCATGACCTGAGCCGAAGACAGGGGCTTTAACCCACTGAGCCACCCAGGCACCCCTCTAGTTAGGTATCTTATAAAGTGATTTGTTTTAATTTGTGAATGTGTTTAAATTGGGTACCTGTGAACAAATAAATTTCTTTCTTTCTTTTTATTTAAAAAAAATTTTAAGTAATCTCTATAACCCATGTGTAGAGGCTCAAACTTACAACCCCGAGATCAAGAGTGTCATGCTCTACTAACTGAGCCAGGCAAGTGTCCCCCCAAACTTTTCTTTAATATCATGCACGTATACACAGCATAATAGACTCTCTCTGTTTCTTCTGCCATGGTACTCAAGAGAGGCTGAAATTCCAACATATTTTCATAAAGGAAGATTGGGCTTATATTCTTTTTCTTTTAAAAAAATTTTGTTCTTGGGGCACCTGGGTGGCTCAGTGGCTTAAAGCCTCCACCTTCGGCTCAGGTCATGATCCCAGGGTCCTGGGATCGAGCTCCTCATTGGGCTCTCTGCTCGGTGGGGAGCCTGCTCCCCCCCCCACCTCTGCCTGCCTCTCTGCCTACTTGTGATCTCTCTCTCTCTGTCAAATAACTAAATAAAACCTTTTAAAAAAAATAAAAAATATTTGTTCATTTGATCCTATTTGAACTTAGAAATGTATATTTCATTACCAGTTGCATATGTTGTGACATACTTGAGAAAGGCTATAATTCCATCATATCTCCATTTAAAATAATCTCAGGCTTCCTACTGGGAAGGGAGCCCGATGTGGGGCTTGATCACAGGACCCTGGGATCATGACTTGAGCTGAGGGCAGATGTTTAACCACTGAGCCATCCAGGCGCCCCAAGAACAGTTGTTCTTCAAGAGATAATCTCTTGGAAATCTGCACCACGTTTACTGATTCAAGATACATACTGCAAGATCCGACAGACTCTCAGCATCAATGATAGGAACAGAACGTTTTAGTCTTGGACTTGTGTCCAATTCACTCGAATTGCTACTACTCATGCCACCTGAGAATGACAAATTAAGTGAAAATTAGTGGTTAGTCTCTGTCTACCATTCTATAGTCATGATGATGAAGAAGGATCATTTATCTGGGGAACGAAGCCCGGAGGCTGGGATAATTCCAGGGACCACATTATTCTGAACCAGTAATGTCTTAGACATTGTTTTCAAGGTTCCATTAAGAGTGTTAAAGCAAAGTAACATTTGTTCTTTCTTTATAAAATAAGACTTTGGCAGTGAATGTTCACAGGATATTTTTAAAAATATGACAGCAAATATCACAGATGTCTTAGAATTAGGCTCAATTTTAGAACGAATCATAAATTTTTAAATTACTTTATCTAATTGGATCTCAAAAGGCCTTTTGGATAGTATGATTTCAGTTAATTTAAGTTTCATACATCTGAGATTGATGTTATGTCTAAAGTGAGGTAAGTTTAGGGGCACCTGGGTGACTCAGTCGGTTAAGGGTTCGCCTACAGCTCAGGTCATGATCTTGGGGTCCGAGGAGACTGCTTCTCTCTCTCCCTCTGCCCCTCCCGCCTGGGCTTGTGTGCATTCTCTCTCTCTGTCTCTCTCTCTCACTCACTCTCTCCCAAATGAATAAATAAAATCATGAATAAAAAATAAAGCGAGATAAGATTAAAGAGACCCACTTCTTAAAATAAGAAGCGCACTTTCTACTGGCTATCAGTTTATATCATCATCATCGCTAACACTAATCAGCACCTTTTTTTTTCCTAAAGATTTTACTCATCTCTGACAGAGAGAAGGAGAGAGAGCACAAGCAGGGGAAGTGGCAGGCACTTCAGACGAGGGGCTCAATCCCAGGACTCTGGGATCATGACCTGAGCCCAGGCAGCTTAACCAAGGAGCCTGGGTCCCACCCAGGTGTCCCTAATCTCCAGTTTTCTTTTTCTTTTCTTTTTTTCTTTCTTTCCTTTTTAAAAGATTTTATTTATTTATTTGACAGAGAGAGAGACGCAAAGAGAGAGGGAACACAGGCAAGGGGAGTGGGAGAGGGAGAAGCAGGCTTCCCGAGGGCAGGGAGCCGGGTGTGGAGTTGGATTCCAGGATCCTGGGATCATGACCTGAGCTGAAGGCAGACGCTTAAGGACTGAGCCACCCAGGTGCCCCTAATCAGCACTCTCTATATGCGCTGTAGACTAGCTAGTCTAAATCCTTTTTGCATATTAAATTGTTAAAACACAGAAGAGGCTTTTGAGGTACAAAATATCATTCTCATTTTAAGAGATGGAAACAGACCCAGAGAGCTTCAACATTAGTCCAAGATCACGTAATTTAAAAATGGCAGAGCTGGAGTCTAACTGAATATAAATATGATTTAGTCACTTTAAATTTGTGAGTATAAACAACACATATTGTGAACTTACTTCAATTTGGGGGTTGGGGAAGAGGAATGACTTCTCTTGTCAGATAATTTTTTTTTTTTGTATTTGTTTATACATATGCTTACCTTTGCTTTCTGCAGCTTAAAACCATAATGGCACTATGAAGTTGAAATCTTTGTCTGAGTTTATCATTTAGAATTTTCTTCTTCATTTAAAAAAAAAAAAGATTTTATTTATTTATTTAATTGACAGACAAAGATCACAAGTAGGCAAAGAGGCAGGCAGGGAGAGAGGGGGAAGCAGGCTTCCTACTGAGCAGAGAGCCCGATGTGGAGCTCGATCCCAGGACCCTGGGACCATGACCTGAGCCTAAGGCAGAGGCTTTAACCCACTGAGCCACCCAGATGCCCCTTCTTCTTCAGTTTTAAAGAAAATTATATAATATACAATTTTATATTATAATGTATATATAATAAAATTATATTGTATATTATAAAAATTCTTTTATACACATATAATATAATGAGAAAGTAGATTAATAACTGCTCAGCTGAAAGTCTTGCCTTTGGTTTCAATGTGATGTTTTAATCCAGTTTTATATTCTGTGGGCATAGACTTTACCCTCAAGACAATGGGAAAGCTTTGAAGACTGAAGACATTAGCTGACTGTGTGATCATTTAAATGAGGGAAAGAGTTTCGGCAGGTAGATCAATGACACCGGAAAAAAGAAGTTTCAACAAGAATTCCTCAATAACAAGATAGAGGAAGAGCGTGAAAAGTGTTATAGGTGTCTCTCCAGTCTTGAGTCTAGGTATACTGAAGAATGGTAGAGAAAGAGGTCTTTGGAGGAAAATGGTGAGTTTAAATGGGACCTAGACTCTAAAGAGATGATGCGCTGTCCAATTTGAACTTATCCTATGTTTAGATAGAAGGGAAGGCTGAAATTGTAGAGAGGTCAGTGGTGTGTGTGATTTGATAAGGTGTCTTGGCACTTTTCTAGGCAAGGGTACATTGAGAACCTCCAAAGTAGTTAGAATGGGCTTGGCCAGGTGGGGGCAGCAGAGCATCACCAATCGCTGGGGACCGCTGGACAAGACGGGGGCACTGACTGAAAGCTGATATTTGGACTGAGCCTTTTATATGAACATTTAGGGATGGGAAGAAGAACTGCAGCTCGCTAAGGACACAGAGGAAATGGGGCCCTAGAGCTGGGGTCACTTGCACAGTACAGACGTATGGAAGCCAAAAGATTTGATTTCTAGAAAGATTTCCAAAGGTCAGGAGATAGTAGGTATATAAACCGAAACCAAATGTCAAGTGACTTTGAAGTAAGTGATTTTAGAAGAGTAGTGGGGCCAGTAATATATTAAAAGGGATTAAGTGGGGGAATAATAATGGAGATAGAGAAATATGTAATTTTTTTTCAAGTTTGCCAGTGAAGGAAGCAGAGTGATAGGATGGTAGTTTGAGGGGGAGGCAGACTAGATGGAGGCTTTTTTTTTTTTTTTTAAAGTATTCTCTTAAGTGTTTCTGAGCTGCATAGAATAATCTCATAAAGAGAATAATTGAAGATACCAGTGAGAGAAAGAATGAGTGGATAATTATGAAGCCACTTCGCAGAAGGATTGGGATATAATCAAGAATGGAAGTTTTGGGTTAGAGGAGAGTGGGAAGGAAGATCAGGATAATGGAGATTTTGTGGATCTTTATCGAGACGGCCCACTTTTTATAGGTAAGCTGTGTTCTGAGTGCTGATCAGTTACTTGGACAGCTTGCACCATGTTTGGAGAGAAACACTCCGGCATATGGGGGATGTGGCATGTGGGAAGCGGGGTCAGTTCTGGACTGAGCTCTTCACCTCCTGCTCTGTCATTGTGGATACAACCCAGAGTTCTCTTCATCTCTTTTCACTTTTACATTCTCTTCCTCAGAGACAATTTTTGCCTTTATGGCTTAAAATATTGTTAGCTATGTAAAATCTCCATTCCCATGATCGTAGAAACTCTTTGGTATTGAAGTACTGGATATTTAGTAGCCAGTTTTTAACACGGTATCTTGATACCTTGGGTACTTTTCCCAGAACCCACGTGTCTCCAAGTTGGAAATTTAGACCATAGGTTCCCAATCCTGCCTGCACATTAGAATCACTGTTGGAGCTTCTAAGCAGTGTCAGTGCTTCACCCCACTCTCAGGAATTCTGATTCAAGTGGTTTGGGGTGGGGCTTGATTATCAGTATTTTTTTTTTTTTTTACTAGTTTTCCAGGTGATTGTAGTATACAGCCAAAGTTGAGAAGCACTGATACAGGCCAATAGCAAATTCCACTGGTACAAAAAGCAACTTTTCAATGCATGATGTAGGGTTGGGCTGACCCTTCAAATTCAATGTGACCAAAATATAATGCATTTCCAAAAGCAGCACCCCCCAACCGACTTTTGTCTTTGTCAGTTGTACCACCCAATGAAGAACAGGGATACTCACTCTTTCATTCAGCCAGTTTTCCAATACCACCCCCACACCCCGCCAATCTGGTTTGTCCCTAAATCCGGCGGCCTTCAAAGTCCCACGACTGTACTCCTACTAGAGCTCTGCTTACCTCAGCCATCACCTCCTGGCTATCTCTTTGTAGTCATGGGTTCATTACAAGGCCCTTCTTTCATTTGAATGAAAGTAGGTATTAATTTTTTCTTTTAACAGCCTATTTTGCTCATGGCTGCCAGATTATTCTTTTTCAAGCACTGTTCTCACCATGTCCTTCTGGTTCAAAGTTTCTAGTAACTCCTTATTCTTACCCTCTAAATAGTGAACTGTGGGGGCATCTGGCTGGCTTAGGCAGTAGAGCATGTGGCTCTTGATCTCGGATTTGGGGTTCAAGCCCCACGTTGGACATAGAGCTTACTTTAAAAAAATGGTAAACGGTGTTGTATGCTTTTTAGGACTCTCCATATTCTAAATCCATTCAAATTGCAAAGTCATTTCTCTGGTCTCAGTTTCACCAACTGTAATCAGATGTTTAAAAATATGTATGTGTAAAATATATGTGTTATATCTACATACCTATCTATATCTATATCAAAACATATGTATATTCTTTTTAGCTCCAAACATTGTATTTTTTGACAATTTCCCACTACTATCTGGACTATTCACAGTAACTAGCCTATTCACAATTCTGACTAGCTTGACTTCTTCACTGTTTTAATGTTTTAATGACACAAGTGCGATGTTGCTTCTTTTCTTTTTTTTTTAAAGATTTTATTTATTTATTTGACAGAGAGAAATCACAAGTAGTCGGAGAGGCAGGCAGAGATAGAGAGAGAAGCGGGCTCCCTGCTGAGCAGAGAGCCCGATGTGGGACTCGATCCCAAGACCCTGAGATCATGACCTGAGCCGAAGGCAGCGGCTTAACCCACTGAGCCACCCAGGCGCCCTGCGATGTTGCTTCTTATGTTGTTTTTCTCTTTTGAAGACCTCTCAGTCTTTCCTTCACCTGCCCATACTGTGTCTGTCATTCAAGGCCTAGCAAAAATGCCAGTCATCTCCTAGAAGAGCAACTGAGTATACATCACACAACTTAAAATGAAGTGCATGTTTCGTGTAGTTCCCAGTCCTTCACTGCCTCCTCTTAATATTTTCTAAATACTCTGTTATTGTTATATCCCTTTCTCTTGCTGTAACGTTTACATAAGAGAATATTTGAAAACTTCCAAATGGTTGTACTTTTCTAATGTAAACTTTTGTTATGATTTTCTAATTGCCTGTGTGGTGGTCAGAGCATTTGGTCTGTGTATTTCCTGCTTTTTAAAAAAATTCAGTGGGGGCGCCTGGGTGCCTCTGCCTTTGGCTCAGGTCATGATCCCAGGGTCCAGGGATTGAGCCCCGCATCGGGCTCTCTGCTCAGCAGGGAACTTGCTTCCTCCTCTCTCTCTGCCTGCTTCTCTGCCTACTTGTGATCTCTGTCTGTCAAATAAATAAATAAAATCTTTAAAAAAAATTTATTGAAGCTTTTCTTTATGATACGATCTACTTTGTTTTTGAAAAGATTTTATTTATTTGAGAGAGACAGAGTGCAAGCAGGGGGAGGAGGAGAGGGGAGGGAGAAGGACAAACAGACTGCACTGAGCAAGGAGCCTGATGCAGAACTTGATCCCAGGAGCCTGAGATCATGACCTGAGCTGAAACCAAGAGTCGGACACTTAACCAACTGAGCCATTCAGGTGCCCCATGAGCTAGTTTTTGATCAGTTTTTGTAAAGATTTCATGCAAGCTTGAAAATAATATGAACTTTTTTTCAACAGCTTTAAAAAATAATAACATAAAATAAAACATATTTTATAAATAAAAGAGATAGAACCTATTCAGAACTGGAAAGTACATCAACAATCCTCCCAGAAACAACAGTATTGTTAATATTTTAAGTATTTATTTCTAGATTTCCTCTTTACCTTAAAAAAAATTACTATTTATCTGTCTATCTATCTATCTATCTATCTATCATCTTCTGCTTTTGGTGCTGGTGCTTAACAATAATTCAGATGCACTTTCTCACACTAAATATCATCATAGGCATCATTTTTAAAAGCATATTAGATATCCCATTGCATATATATCTCATAATTTACTTAATCAGGTCCCTGATGTCAGGCATTTCAATTTGATTCTGATTTTTACAACAATAAATAATGTTTTGTACTTCAAATGTTAAGGAAATGGGCAGGAAAAATAGTATAGTCACTCCTTTCTGCTAATTCTTAAAAATGCAATTAAAGGTATATTTTCAAAAGCTGCAACTGGATTGGAAAAATAAAGGAAGTTCATCATGTTCTAGGAAGAATCCCTGAGAAAAGGAGAGTGGATGGAACCTCCTTTAATTTCCTTTAAAAAGGAAATTAAGCTCAAAAGGTGAGTAGAAGAGTAGTGCTAGCAGCAGATGAGAGTGATTCAAAGAACAGGCCACGTTTGGGGAGATGGAACTAGGAGCAGGGAGGGCCCTTTCAGCTAAGAAGGTGACTGGTCCGGCACTTACAGCAGGAGCAGCCAGGTATGTCTGTACGCAGGTGACTGTGGTGAGTACAGGAGCCTGGCTCAGAGAGGAGAGTGCCCTTTGGTGGCTTGACAAGGGGAAAGGAATTTTTAGAAGTGGAAGACTTCCCACTGAGATACCCACACTGGTATGACAGCCTACTGGTTCAGCCTTTCTGTCCTGCTACTCTCACTGAAAATAGATGGGCAGACAATCCTTCAAGCTCACTTTGCCTTTCCCTTGAATAAAGCAGAGAGGATAGAAGCGCCAGTACAGCATCTGAACCCAACAGTATGTCCCCAGTGAGAATCACCCACATTTAAGGAGAACCAATATCAGGAAAGATAACGAACTTAAACAGAGGAATCCACACCTCGGGAAATAGTTCCAGACAAGCAGAACAGGGCTTTAGAGGAAGTAGACAAGGACTTTTGCATAAGAGTATCCAAGAAGAGAAGAAAGGAGAGTGCATTGTTAACTAAGAACAGTGAATGAGACAGTAACTAAGACAGTGAATGAAGGGCAGAGGAACACACTGGGAGAGTCAAGGAATTCTTCCAGAGCAGAGTACCAGGGGATACAATTATGTAAACTAGAGATATAAGTGACTGATGTAAAGTCTCAGCATCCATCCTGCATAAATTCCAGAAGGCAACAAGGGAGATAATAGAGGGAAGATAAATTTTAAAGAAATATAATAGACCAGCATGTTTCAGATTTGAAGGTCACATATCCTCAATCTGAAGTGGCTTAGAATTAAACACAACCAAAGCAAACCTAATAAACCCAAAGCACCAGAAGCCTAGTCCTAGGTTCGAAAATAAACTGAGGAAGAAGAAATGGGGTACAGAAGTTGTGCTAAGGCAAGAAATTCATAAAAATTAATGTTAAACTTAAATATGTATTGATTAAAAGAGTACTTTTAAGCAACCCACAATTCCAGCTGATAACCACAGGGGACTTGGCTGAAGGTAGGCAGGCAGGGAAACAGAATCATGCCAACTTTTTTAATTTTAGGGGAGGAGGTGGCTACTGCTTAACTTTAAATATTGTTTGAACAATGTAAGAGTATAGACATACCTTTAAAATGCAAGAGTTATAACCAGAAATACAGAAATAGAATATGAATCTTTCCAATTAGTAGTTCAATAAAGCGAAATACAGTAGAAATAATCTGGACTTTGTGGTAAGCAGAAAATAAAATATGACAGCAGGGACTATTTCAAAAAGGCACAATCCCAATATGAATAAGCTAAACTCATTTACAGAGAGAGTTAATAAAAGTAAATCTAGCTATAAATAATGAACAGGGGATGAAAGAGAATGATAGATGATGGCTGACAATAAAAAGGTACCAGAAACAAACACTAATAAAAGGAGAGTAATTGTAACTATGTATTAATATTAGACAAAATAGAATTTAAGACAAACTATTTTAAGGGTCCAGAGTAACTCTTTGCTAAAAGGTATAAGATATAACAATCATAAATCTTTTTTTAAAAGATTGTTATTTGTTTATTTGTCAGAGAGAGAGAGAGCACAAGCAGTAAGGAGCAGTAGGTAGAGAGAGAGGCAAGCAGAGGGAGAAGCAGGCTCCCCGCTGAGCAAGGAGCCCGATGTAGGACTCAATCCTAGGACCCTGGGATCATGACCCGAGCCGAAGGCAGACGCTTAACCGATTGAGCCACCCAGGTGTCCCAACAATCACAAATCTTAATAGTCTAATATAACTGACTTTCAAACTGATTTTTCTGTTTAATTTAACTTCCAAAACATAGAAAGCAAAACCAGATATAACCAAATAGAGAAATGAACAAACCTACAATCGTACTGGGCAACTCCAATGCTCTACTTTCTGAAACTGAAAATCAAGTAGACAAAAACTTAAAAAACAGAAAATTTGAATAATTTAGCTTGATCTAAGATATGTTTCACATATACATTTTGTACCTGCACAGTAGAAAGAATGTGGTCTTTTAAAATTTATTTTTCCTTTTTTGTTGTTTTTAATTTGAATTCCAGTAAAGTTTCCATATATTAATAATATATAATATTAATATATAATATAATATTAATAATATATAATAATAATATACTAATATTCCATGTAATATTAGTTTTAGGTGTGCAATATAGCGATTCGACACTTCCATACAACAGCCAGTGCTCATCACGTATCTCACCCATCCCCCACTCCCTCCCCTCTGTAACCACCAGTTTGTTCTCTATAGTTCAGAGTCTGTGTCTCTCTCTCTTTCCCTCCTTTGCTCATTTGTTTTGTTTCTTAAATTCCACATATGAGTGAAAGTATATGGTATTTATGTTTCTCTGAGTTATTTCACTTAGCATTGTACTCTCTAGATTCATTCATGTTGTTGGAATGGCAAGATTACATACTTTTTTTTTTTTTAAAGATTATATTGATTTATTTGAGAGGGAGAGAGAGGAAGAACACACAGTGGGGGTGGGAGCAGAGGAAGAGGAAGAAGCAGACTCCCTGCTGAGCAGGGAGCCCAATGTGGGCCTCTATCCCAGGACCCTGAGATCATGACCTGAGCCCAAGTCTGAGGCTTAACCAACTGAGCCACACAGGCATCCCAAGATTTCATTCTTTTTTAATGGGTGTGTAATGTTCTATTGTATATATGTTCTATATCTTCTTTATCCATTCACTTACTGATGGACACTTGGGCTGCTTCCATAATTTGGCTATCATTGATAGTGCTGCTATAAACATAGGAGGGCACATATCCCTTTGAATTAGTGTTTTTGTATTCTTTTGGCAAATACCCAGTAGGAGAACTACTGTATCATAAGGTAGATCTGTTTTTAACTTTGTGAAGAAACTCCATACTGCCCCAGTGGCTGCACCAGTTTGCATTCCCACCAACAGTGCAAGGTGGTTCCTTTTTCTCCACATCTTCTTCAACACTTACTGGTTATTGTGAAACACCATATTCTTTTAAGCATACTTAGAGCCTCAAAAAACTGTAAACAGGCTCAAAGGAAATTTGAAGAATTCCTTTTCCCAACAAGTTGATAAATTACAAGTTTTCTGTTGATTATAATGCAGTAAAATTAAAGAACAGTTATGAAAGAGAAGTAAACATCATTTTTTACACCAACTAAATAACTTTTGGGAAAGGAGGATATAGGTGTAAGTGATGAGCTATTTTGAACAAAATTCACATTGTGTGGCCAAAGCAGTGTTCAGCAATCATTCTTAAGGTTTGCTTTTTTTTTTTTTTTTTTTAAGATTTTATTTATTTATTTGTCAGAGAGAGAGAGAGAGGGCGCAAGCAGGCAGAGTGGCAGGCAGAGGCAGAGGGAGAAGCAGGCTCCCTGCCAAGCAAGGAGCCCAATGTGGGACTCAGTCCCAGGACGCTGGGATCATGACCCAACCTGAAGGCAGCCATTTAACTGAGTGAGCCACCCAGGCGTCCCTTAAGGTTTGCTTTCTATATTAGTGTTAACTTCTAAAAAATTTAATGTGGGTTTTTTTTCCCCTATGTAAGATATTTTCATTGCTCAAAAGTTGAAACTATATAAAAATGTAAACCTAGGAGCATTTCACTTTCATTCCTAGCCTCTCTGCCTTGCCTCTCACTGAAACTCATCCCCATAGGTAACTTTAAAAAATAATTTTTGGTTTATTTTTTTGTATGAGGGATATATCATATATTTTCTTTCTCAATTCCCATTTATGCAAAAGCTTGCCTACTATATTAGACATTTTCCTATTAACTAATATGATGGATTTTGTGTTGAGAAATCCATTGATCTCTGGGGTGCCTGAGTGACTCAGTCAGTTAAGCATCCAACTCTTGATTTCAGCTTAGGGTCATGAGATTGAGCCCCATGTTAGGCTCCATGCCCAGCATGGAGCCTCCTTAGGATTCTCTCTCTCCCTCTCCCTCTGCTCCTCCCCACTTCTCTAAAAAGTTAAAACAAACAAACAAACAAACAAAAGAAATCTATTGATTTTATTATTATTTTAAAATCAGAAATGGGTGTTGAATTTGTTTTCAGCTTCTGGGGCCATGGTCATTTTTTTCCTCTTAGGAAATACTAGTATCATTAGTATTTTAAATTATTACGTATGACAGTGTACCTCAAGTTGATTAATTTTCCATCCTCATTTATCAGCAATTGTAAATATTTAAAACATTCCTTAGAGTTAGATATTTCTGTACAGGTATAAACACATTTAGTGCCTCCTTGATATTTCTTATGTAACATACTTCAGAAACTTTGGAATATACTAAATGAAGACTAATATATTTTCTAAACTGACTTTCAAAGAATAGCCTCTCCATAAATGTATTTGCTTCTTCCATTCTTTGAACTGTTATGTTTAAGCTTGAAATTTTGGCTTTCAAGAAAATGTGCTTCCTTACCATTGCATTTCCGTAGTTAAGAGATACTCAGAGGCCAAGTCCAAGGGTTTAAAGCAGTCCTTCCTCTTACATTTTCACCTTCACGTAGTGATGTTCCTATTTAGGACTCCAGGGCAAGCGGAAAATGACAGACCATTTGCGGCGGTGCTGTTTGGGGGACTATAGGTAGTGACCGTAGTTAAATCCAACTTATTCATCTCTCCAGGCTTCTAAGCATGTGAAGGTTGTTTGAGTCAGAGATGTATCTTGTTCCAGGCATTTAATTTTTCATTATTCTCAAAGACTGAACATGTAGAATTTAGTAGAAGTAAGTTAAAAAATGAGCCACTTCTGCAACAAATCCAAGTCTGCAGGTGTGTTTCCATACCTAATGACATAAAACAGTTTCCAGATCTTTCACTATTCTCCCATTCACCAACCCTCTCTTATTCTGCTGTAACCTTATTCCCTAGTAAGAATTTTTTTCAACATACTCATGTAAACACTAGAGAATAATACAAAGTAACAGTGCAGTATGTGCCACACAGGTGTTTCCTCTCTTCTTTCAGTTTACTTTTTCTTTTTTTAAATTAAATTAAAAAAAATTTTTCATTGCATTTTTTAACAACATTTTGTTTTTAAATATTTTTATTTATTTATTTGAGAGAGAGACAGTGAGAGAGAGCATGAGCAAGAAGAAGGTCAGAGGGAGAAGCAGACTCCCCATGGAGCTGGGAGCCCGATGTGGGACTCGATCCCTCGACTCCGGGATCATGACCTGAGCCGAAGGCAGCGTCCAACCAACTGAGCCACTCAGGCGTCCCTTCATTACATTTTTTATTGATCACAAAAAAAACCTGAATAGCTTTTTCTGATGCATAGAAGTACACAATTAAAAGCTAAAAGAAACAAACCCAGGGACACAAGTAATATAAAGCTATAGCCTAATATAACGAAATAGGAAATGTACAGGGCACCTGGCTGGCCCAGTCAGAAGAGCATGTGACTCTTGATCTTGAGGTTGTAGGTTCAAACCCCACACTTGGTGTAGAAGTTACTTAAAAGTAGAATCTCGCCCCCTCCTCAAGTTTATTTTTTCTTATTCACTGTTTTTTCTCTGTCTCCTTTGACCTCAAAGTTCTCTATCTGCTTGTTTGCTTGTCCAGAAACTTCTCTAGCAGCTTCTTCTATGTTTGTGCGGAAGTTGGTCTGCACAAGTACCACACTGCAGAGAGCAGCTGCTGCGCTGACTACTTTATGGGTATGGGTATATCGTGCTGGTTTTGTTTTGTATGCCCTGAAAAGCTTACATGATGTGTTCAACAGAGTTTGGAGGAGTTTCCCCTTTCTCTTAAAAGTCCTTTCAGAGCAGGGGTGCTTGGGTGGTGCAGCCAGTTAAGTTAGTGGCTGGTTTTTTTTTTTTGTTTGTTTTTTGTTTTTAAAGATTTTATTTATTTGTTAAAGAGAGAGAGAAAAAGATAGAAGGAGCAGGGTAGGGAAGAGGCAGGGAGGGAAGCAGGCTCCCCGCTGAGCAGGGAGCCGGGTAGATGTGGGTGAGGAGGGTGGGGGGGGGTGCTATCAATCCCAGCACCCTGGGATTATGACCTGAGCAGTGACTTAACTGACTGAGCCCTCCAGGTGCTCTGGAACTGACTTTGATCTCAGCTCAGGTCTTGATCTCATGAGTCTGAACCCTGCACTGGGCTCTAGCTGGGCGTGGAGTCTATTTAAAAAAAAAAAAAAAGATCTTTCAAAGCAGTGATTTCAGAATGGATATGTGTCTGCTTCTACGTTTACAAAACATTTTGGAGGAAATCTGGGAGAAACCATGATTAGATTAGTAGAAGTGGGAGATACTGAAAATTACCTAACCCAGCATTTGGCGTGTAAGACAATCCAGCACAGAGTGCTTGAGTGACTTGCTTAATAACACACAGGAAAAAGAAACACATGGAAGAAGGATAAAGGAAAGGCCTACATGAGGTGTACTGATCCAGATTAGTGGCCAGGAGTAAAACTCAGATCTTATTTTCAATTCATGGCTATTTTGACCACAGAGGAAAACTGGTCAGCCTAAACTGGAAGCTCAAGGAATAAGAGAAAATTTTATCTTCAAAACATACCTCACTGTCCAGCTCATTGTAATAAATAAATAAAGGCCATCTGTCATTATAGATGTTATTACTTGATTCCTCTTCCCAAGGCCTAACCGCTACATCTTGGCTTCTCTCTCACCCATCATTTGCCATTTCTGAGTATTGATTGCCCAATGTTCTGTGGCCCTTTTCTGCTCCCTTTAGACTGAATTAAGTCTTTTATTGTTATTTTTTATTAATTCATTGGCAGAATGTTTTCCCCACATTTTTATAAGAGCTTTGGCTCTGAAAGAAGTATTTAGTATACGTGTAATTTAGCCCCAAAGGAAACCAGAAAAAAAGTAAACTGGAACAAGAAATTAATTTTCAATTTATAAGGATATTAACAGATGAAGGGTGGTTAAAAAAAATTTCCTGAGGTAAAATAACCACACTGCCATCAGTTCTTGCCATTAATGTGGTTTGTCATAATACCAAATTAAATCCATTTTTAAAAAACTGTTCTGTGCTCTTTTAAACAAATATTTTTCCATATTTTAAACTGAAGGAAAAAGTCCATTCAAGGTAATCAATACTAGAGTACTTACTATTTGTCAGGCACTGTGGTGGGCCCTGAAAAGGACACCAAAATGAGTAAGTCCCTGCCTTTGCTAGCAGGGTGTGGGCCTTCCTTTTCTTTCAAAAAGTCTTTGCACAGAAAAAGGTCTTTGAAGGAATTATATAAATTCCTATTCTCTTGCTCCTTCATCACCAGCAGGTCATATGAGTCATTTGACACCCTCAAAATAACGAGATGTCTGTCCTCATGGAATCTATATTCTAGGGTGTGTGTGTGTGGAGGGGGTGCAGACAATCAGCAAGTAAGCAAAATTTGTGTTTTGGAGGAAAATAAAGCGGGGGGGAGCATAAGGAGTTCTTGGCATGGTTATGTAATTTCAAAGAGTGTCTTTGAAGGGAGGGTCTAAGAAGGGGAAGTGAAGTAAGGGTGAAATGAAGGTGTTAGACAAGACGAGATATATGTGGTGGAGAATTTGAAGCATAGGGAACAGCCAGTGCCAAGGCCTTCAGTTGGGAGTGTGCCTGGCCTGTTCAAAGATGACCAGTATGTCTGGAACTGGCCAACTAGGGAGAAAGCAGTAGGAGAAAATTTAGAGAGCTAAGAAGTCAAGAGTGGGTTTTCCTTAAGGATTTTGTTGAGCAGAGGAGTAACATGATCTAATTCACAGTTTAGGTGCATCATGACCAAAGCTGATCCTGGCCAGAAGCGGGTACCCAAGAAGCTACCACAATATCAGGAGGTGTTGTCTGGAGAGAGAGAGAGAGATGGTTGTGGTTGAGGGCATGGGAGAAATGGTCAAGTTCTGAATATATTTTGTTGGTGGAACCATCAGGATTTGCTGAAGGACCAAATGTGTGATGGGAGGGAGGAAAGCAGTCGCCCCCAGCTTTCTGTAGAGTAGCAGCACTCTCAGTATCACCTTTGAAAAAGGTGCAGATTTTATGTTTTCAGCTAGGCAATTTAATCAGCCTCTCCAGGATAGCGGCCCTGGAAACAATACATTTAAAATGTTTCTAGGGGCTCAGGGTTGGCTCAGCAGGATTTCCACTCAGGTCATGCTTTCAGGGTGTAAGATCAAGCCCCTGGTTGGGCTCTGCACTCAGAGGGAGTCGGCTTGAGATTCTTTCTCCCAGTCCCTGTGCCTTCCCTCCCACCCCCCTCTCAAATAAATAAATAAATAAAATGTTGGGGCGCCTGGGTGGCTCAGTTCTTAAACACCTGCCTTCCTCTCAGGTCATGATCCCAGGACACTGGGATTGAGCCTGGCATTGAGCTCCCTGCTTAGCGGGAAGCCTGATTCTTCCTGTCCTGCTCCTCCTGCTTGTGTTCCC
This sequence comes from Mustela putorius furo, assembly GCF_011764305.1. Classification (NCBI taxonomy): domain Eukaryota; kingdom Metazoa; phylum Chordata; class Mammalia; order Carnivora; family Mustelidae; genus Mustela; species Mustela putorius. The sequence goes on from NW_025421998.1 coordinate 39,703,222, forward strand.
CTCTCGCTATGTTTCTCTTTGTCAAATAAATAAATCTTAAAAAAAAAAAAAGAAATGTTTGTCTATGATTCTTCTGCAACCAATCTGACTTGAGCTGATGAAACCTGCTGGCTCACGGCTCACTTGAGTTAAATGAAAGAGGCTGCACCTTCTGGGTACCATTTAGGAGCACAGCACGGTGCACAGTACGTGGGTTGATGGGCTCCTGAATGGAGAGATTAATCCTAATCCCACTCTGATTCCTCTCGGACAACACAGGAATTTGTAAGATAACTGAAGTGGGTCTAGCTAAACATGGAAGAGGATTTGATGAAGGCTTTCTCAGGCCTTTATCAGCAGAGAAGGGTGAGATGAATGGAAGACAGGATGCGGCGTGACTGAGGTGGGTGACAAAAGGCCCACGTCAGTCCTCTGGCCGGCTGCCTCTCTCCTTGGGACAAGTTGAGCTTTAGCAATCTGGCCCGACCGCAGGTCCGGCTCCACCGAGGCCACGCCCCCTCCAGGCAAGAACCCGCCCACTTCCACGTCAGCCGCAGCGGCTCGGTTTCCGGAAGGTCCTGATTTTAGAGCGGACCAAACCGGATGAAGGTCGCGCGCCCTCTTCCGCTAATACCCGGCTTAAAAGTGCGGTAGGCGCGCTTCGTCCCTTTGCGCAGGCGCGGTGTGCGGTCCACGCGCGGGGCTATGCCGGAAGGGCACGTCTCGCGGGTCCGGGCCTTGTACCGGCGCATCTTGCTGTTGCACCGGGCTCTGCCCCCAGACCTCAAAGCCCTTGGCGACCAATATGTGAAGGACGAATTTAGGAGACATAAGACCGTTGGTTCTGACGATGCCCAGCGTTTCTTGCAGGAATGGGAGGCAAGTGAATGCCAACTTTTCTTCGTCCCAGACCCTAAAAGGTGCCCCTGTTTGTCCCCGTGAGAGACAGCCCGTCGCTGCTGGTTTCCCCGGGCGCCGCGCAGGATGCAGCGGCGGCAGCCTGTTCCGTTTGAATTAAACAGCGCAAAGCTGTTCCAACAGTACTTCCCAAAGTTACATCCGGAGCCCGTCTTTCTCCCCGGGTTCCTGGCTGCTGCTGATCCCGTTACCTCGGCGTCCCCAATACAGTTCCTCCTTGTAAGCTCCTGCGCGTGCCAAGCACCGGAGGGGTGAGAATGGCAGCTTACGAAACCGAGTAAATCACGTCAAGTAGCTTTTTGCCCCTCCAGTGCCTTGCATATAGCAAGCTCCTGTTAATAAGTGAATGGTTTTCTCATTATCTAGTTTTCAGATTTACAGGATTGTTTCCGTAATTACTGTTTTTAAAAAAATTTCCATGCTCTTTCTTGGGTCTTAATGTTCTCAGTTGACTGAGACGGGTATCGGATACGACCATAAGCGGTAGAGGAGAAAAATGCTCAGTTAAGTCAGGCGAAAGTTGATTTCTCCGGTGTCTCACATTGCGTTACTTTGTTTCATTGCCCTGTCTCTTTGCCCTAAATCTTAGACACCTGCATTAGCGATTAACTCTTTGACTACCCCCCACCCCCTTTTTGAGTGAGGGAAAAAGAGTATTTCGTGGGGTTGTGGGCCTAGCAGCATTGCTCTTAGATATGATTTGCAAATACCAAGAAATGAATGGAATTGGAAATTAGAGCGACATCTCAGGTATTTGAAAGCAGGAAGCAGTGTCGGTAAAACAGCAGGTAAGCGATTATTGGAAAGCCTCCCAAATTGGTGGCTAGACTGTCTTTTTTTTTTTTTTTTCTTTTTTTAATTATAAAGTTTTTGGTTAGGGTGAATACAGACCGTTTTCACTGTATCTTAGATTCCCGATTGTAGCTTGCAAGAGGGTTATTTAGGACAATCTTGAAATTTAGAACTTTAAAATCATGTGTGTGAGCGGTAATTAGCCTGTATGGAGCCCGGGGAAGTTGAATCTTAAATGCAAATTGCTTTTTTTTAGTATGGTTACTTGGTTTTAGAGCGAGAAGAACTGGATTCAAGTGCAGATTCTGGAATTTGTTAAATATCATTATCACTTAATTTTTCCTAGTCTTCTTATTTGTGAAATAATAAGTATTTATGCACCTCTAAATTAGTGTCTGTAAATTCATTTAAAAGCGCTTTGTAAATTGCTAATTGCAGTGAGTCTGTAAGAAATTAAGAGTGTTTAAGTGACATCTTTTAAGCCAAGTCAGTTTGTGGCAGGACAGGAAGGAGAGGCTAGCTTTGTCTGAGAAGAAATAAGGGCACTTTGAGAGTTCCAAAGTATAAGAACTTGGAAGCTTTTTAGCAAAAGAGTAGAAACTCAGAATAAATTGATAATAAGCTGGAGGAGAGAGTATGGGTGAATGTGTTGATTGACTGAGGAGGTTTGGTATCAGGAATTCAGCTTTATTTTTTAAATTTAATAATTTTATACTTCCAGAAGAATTACAGAGACAGTACTGAGTTTTCCTCCATACATCCTACATCCACCTTCTCTGTATATAAACATGTATGTAACCATGGTGCAGTTATCAAAAATAAGAAATTGACATAAAGAGATTAACATTGCTGCAGTGATGGTAACTACAGGCTTTATTCACATTTTGCCAGTATATCCAATAATGTTCTTACTCTGTTGCAGGATCCAATCCAGGATCCCACACTGCATTTAGTTACCCTGTCTCCTTAGTTTTCTCTAGTCTGACAGTTCTTCAGTCTTTTCTTATCTTTCAGGTGCTTGACACTTTTTGACTCTCTCTCAATTTGAATTTGTTTGTTGTTGTTGTTGTTCTCATGATTACATTGATGTTGTGCATTAGTGAGAGGGATAACAAGCGTGAGGAGTTTTTCTCAACATACCATATCAGAGGGCACATGTTATCAATACAACTTACTACTTGTGATGTCAACTGTGATCATTTGGTTAAGTTTCTCCACTGTAAAGTGACTGTTTTCCTTTTTGAAATTATATATGCATTTTGGGGAGAAACTCTGAAACTGTACAAATATTCTGTTTCTCTGATTTTGCCAACTAGGTTAGCATCATTGATGGATCTTGCCATTGTGTTCTCTTGGTGATTTTCTATTTCTCTCATTCCTTTTGAATTTATTTATTGGAAAGTTTCAGTGGGTAAAGCCATGTCCCTTCTTCCCCATTATTGATCTAACATTTCCACTTATTTTTTGGAATGAAGAAAAGTGTGTTCTGTGGGAGTAGGGCTCTGTAGTTAATGAGTTAACAGCTGGGTAAAGTTCAGTTTAAACCTAGTAATCTAACTGTTTGGATAGAGTATTAATTCTCACAGTTGTAAGGCAGCTCAGTCTAAGCCTGGGAGTTGGAAGGGGTGATGTGGGCTCTGCCAAGAGAGCCAGTTTCTCTTTTTTTTCAAGGATGAAGGATAAAGAAGATTCTAATGACTTGGAGGGGAGAAAATATTGGCTAGGGCAGTGATACTGGAAAGTGATATCCTCCAGTCTTATGGGCTTTTCCCTCCTATGAGTTCTTCAAAACATCTAATTTATGATTATGTTATACCTGTTGTGACTAGTTATGGCCTGGATTTCTGTTGTTTTGTTTAATGATGATTACATATTTGGCACACATGAGTATTACTAGCTTGATGCCTATGTTTCTGTCAAGCTAATTGAGAGTAACACAGTTGTGGAGTTCCTGTGCTTTGTGGACTTTGGGTTTTGATACTCTCTCACTTCTAAAATTACTTACGAACTTGAATGGGTTCTGAATTTGTTGTACTTTAAGGGGCAAACTTAGGTATGGGTCCCACTGGAGAAAAGAGAAAGCTCAGGCATCTTAGAGGCCCCAGCATTAGGAGGAAGTTTCTCTGTTCCTTTCATTTGTAATCATGGAAAACCATGTCAAATGATAGAGGGAATTCAGCTGGGGAAGTTTCTGTTCCAGGACCACTTAGGGGAAGGTAGGAGAAAGTATTTCATTTTATCCTAAGGATAAAAATGTATATGCTTATTTACAGAGTAAATTGTGAATTTATATAGTATTTTACCACAAGAGAAGAAAAAGGGGAGGTTCAGAAGAGCTGTTGGAAATGTTTGAAGGAGAATGTTTGATATCTGGTTGGTAAAATATTTATTGTAATCTTAAGTCTTTTAGGAGGCAACTGTTAGAAGTGGAATTGGGTCTGGGTGGATCAGGGGTCTTATTTATTATTGCATTTTTGAAGTTCTGGCTGCTCAGTTTGGAAGAGAAGCTGATTTAGGTAATACTTTCCATTTTTTTCTCTGGTGTCTGTCCAGTTGTGGAGAGAACTTCTTACCACTTATTTTCTGGGAAATTAGAATAAGTGCTGAAGATTAACTGGCAAATAAAACATGTTTGTGATAGAATGTGAGATGAAGGGTAAAAAAGAGTGAGCTCTCGGGAGCCACTCAGAAGAGACTCCATACGTTTAATTTTTCCTTTTCTGCCCTATTTGTTTATGTCTTCTGCTTTCTTTCTTGGTTTCTTTTGCTTTGCTTAAGGAACTGTTTTGCTCTGTGTCTATAGTTTATAGATGTTTACAGTAGAACTTGTTTCTGGAAAAAGCCAAATACAACAATTGTATTTTACTTTGACATGTCCTAGATTTACTTGTGTGTATTATACAATTATAATACAGTATGAATGTGTGTCTGTTAAATGTGATGGGAGCAGGTAGAGAATGGACGAAGTTGAGGGCCACATACAATGTCTGAGCTGAGCCTTGAGTAAGTCAAAATTACCATGTCATGAAAAAGACTTCCTAGGCAGAGGGAGTAACATATGCCGAGGTACTGAAGTAAGAAACAGTGTGACTTTTTCCAGGATCTTCAGTAATGAGCTTAAAATTTAGTCTCTAAAGTGAGCAATTAGGAAGAAATAAAGCTAGAGAGGTGGCCGGAGACAGGATATTCTTCTAAGGACTTTAGATTTTTATTTGGAATTACTGAAAGATTTTAAGCAGTGGTGAAATGATTCAAATTATATTCTAGAAAGACCACTTTAGCAGCAATATAAAGGAATCATTGAAGAATGAGTCAAATTGAAGGTAGGGAGAATTGTTAGGAGAGTTGTAGTAGAGATGGTATCTATCTGTCTTTATATATGTTGAGAATGTAGGGTATGGATGTGTGTGTTATCTTTTATAAGGCAAAAATGGGACTTAACTTGAGGACCCACATAGGATTAGTGAAAGGGAAGGAAATAGAATGGAAAATTCTCAGGCTTAAGATCATGATACCAGTAACCAGACTATGTATTTAGAAGGAGCTGGGTAAAGAATGAGTATGGTATAGTACATTTTGTGGTAAGCATTCTGGTGGGACAGTCAATTGGAGATGTTCTGAGGTATATATTAGTCTCATACTCAGGAGAGAGATTGTAGCTGGAGGTAGAGAACTGAAATTCCTTATCTGTAGTTAGTTGCTGGTTCAAAGTTGTGGCTGAAAGTGCCCAGATTGGGTAAACTGTTGGGGAACGTATTCAAAGGTAGACCACTAACATTCAGGAGTTAAGAGAATGAAGGCAGTAGTATGGTGCTTGCACTGTTCTGTTCTTTTCTTCTGTATCTGGTGATTTCTGGCTACTTCTGCAAAGGAACATACTTGTGTCCTTCTTGTGTTTAGTTATTTATATTTGTATGGTGGTCTAGATATCATATGTAACATTTGATGTTTGTTTTGTTGTATTTATTGGAGAAGAGGAAGTGCTTCATATTTCCTGTAACCATCCATTTGTAACTCACATGGAATATCTTTGTCTTACTTAGGACTTTGAAGTAGATCATCAGATAAAACATGTATGATTAAGTTGCCTGTTGCCTATATTTAAAGTTTCCTTAACTTAGGATAATTAGGCTTGGATGGGTATTCTGCAGTTCTTAAAATTGTATGCCTTTCTTGCTTAATTTGGGGACCTCATTTTGTTGCTTTTGAACATTCTGATTTGTAGTTTGTATTTTAGCTTGCAGAAGAAAAGGAATGAATTACCTCTCTGTTCAGTAGACAGATCGTATATGTCCGGGATGCATCTGCCAAGTATGAGTGAACCTCTCAGTTGTACGTTTATTCTGCATGTTACTCAGTGTAGTGTTTTTGTGATAGTTTGTTGGATGTGATGGTTTACTGAATAGTGATGTATGTTTTCAACATTAAACTTTACCTCTTAAAAATTTTTCAGTCATATTCTGGTCCTTATCTAGTGGTTGAAAAAGGGATAAAGGAGAGGATATGAAACTCAATCATTGGAACATAAAACATTTTTTTCCCATTTCTTAGCATTTGGCTTTTCAGTGATACTGTTTTTATTTAGGAATATTTAAATTTTATTGGTGTCATGAGATGTGTTCTAATAGAACTTTTGTTATAAAGGTATTTTAAAAATTCTAATTTGATCATTATTGTCTATATCGATTGTTGTTACCAAAACATAGAGGTCTATTTTATTTAAATGATTTAAAATTTATTTGAACTTACAGATTTAAAATACCGGTGATAATATAATAATAATATACTAGTGATTATGCTTCTAAAATAGATCTCTACACCCACTTTAGGGCTTGAACTCAAAACCCTGAGATCAAGAGTTGCATGCTCTACTGATTGACCAGCGAGGAGCCCTAAAAAAATAAAATAAAATAGATCTGTACATGTGTACACATAACACATAGTCTTAAAGATTTGAAATAAGTTTTTGCATAGAATTTAAGAAGATAAAGGATTGTGGGGTGCCTGGGTGGCTCAGTGGGTTAAAGCCTCTGCCTTCGGCTCAGGTCATGATCCCGGGGTCCTGGGATCGGGCCCCGCATCAGGCTCTCTGCTCCGCCGGGAGCCTGCTTCCTCCTCTCTTTCTCTGCTTGCCTCTTTGCCTACCTGTGATATCTGTCAAATAAATAAATAAAATCTTAAAAAAAAAAAAAAAGATAAAAGATTGTATATACATAGTTTTACTGGTTTTACTTGTTTTTTAAAATATATTTTACAGTTGCTTAATAAGAACAAATGTCTGAGATTTTACATAAAGAGTATTCGAATTTAAAGGGAGCTTCAGATTGCTGTAGTAAACTCTTACTTTTTTCAGTTAATGTACTTAAATTTAAAAAAAATCAAAGTAATGTTATGTGATTAAAAAATTAGTGTTGGAGGGTTTATAATAAAGAGCAGTATTTTCTATTCTTATCTCTTTTTAAGGTGACATTTTTCTTTTTATTTTGATGTCTTTTATGTTTCAAATATCTTAGGAATTTTGGTTTTCTGTCCTTATTTACAAGAAAGCAATAAGAAAGAGAACTCTGCCTACATATAGGCCTTGTTGATTGGAAAGTTACTTTTAGGCTTACAGAGTTTTCATTATCTGCCTTAGATTTGCTTCTCACTCCTGATTTTCTTACCTACGTGGTATCTGTGTTCAGTTGGTTATGGCAGTTTGGCTTTTTCTTAAGCTCTGTTCTTTCTTTTCTATTCTAAGCTGTAGATCCTAAATCTGCACTGTTTCATGAGTTCAGTCCTCTACCTGCTTCCTGTCTTGAGAAATTCACTGAAATCTGTTGGTGGCTAATGCCTCCATTTTTGTTCTCGGTCATTATGGATTACTCCTTTTGAAAATCCTTTACTATCAGTTCAAAGGAGTTTGGGGAGGAGAGGAAATAAGAAATATGCTGCTATGATTTCTCCAGTATGTCCTCTTAAACTGAAACCCCAGTTCTACCATTTTAAAGAGAAAGTAACTGAGGCTTATAGAAGTAAAATGACTTGTTTGGTATCACACAGCTAGACAGGACCAAAGTCTTGTGTTCTTACTTTATGAAATTAATGTTTCCAAAAAACTATTAAGCTTTTGCAGTATAAAATGCTATCAATATTTTTCTTTTGAATTTTGCTTGTTTGCTTGCTATAATTTGTGTATTTGCTTCCCCATTTTTTGTATTTTTCCTAAGGGAAAGAGAAGCTGCTTTTCTTTTTTTAAAAAAATATTTTATTTTTTTATTTGGCAGAGAGAGACAGAGAGGGAACACAGGCAGGGGGAGTGGGAGAGGGAGAAGTAGGACTCCCTGATGAGCAGGGGTCTTATCCCAGGACCCTGGGATAATGATCTGAGCCCAAAGCAGCTGCTTAACAACTGAGCCACCCAGGCGCCCTTGGAAAGAGAAGCTTCTTAATCATGTTTTTATCCTGTATACCTCTAGTGTAACAAAATGTTTAATTATTGTTTAAAAAGTGATTTAAGTTTATTAGCCCAGGGTGTGGTTTTCAAAATAGAAGTTGCTGTGATATAACTGTTAAACTGTAGTTAGTTAGGCACATGTATTTTCTATGAAATTTTTGGAAGCCTTATTTAGGCCTCAGTGGTCTCAGTTGGAAAAATAATGTTTTATCCTTGAAGATAAGGATGTACCGATAAGTTCTTTTACCTCTAAGATACGGTTATATTAGATGAGTTAAAACTATATCAAATGGCTTAACCTACTTTACACTTTTCATTGGTAACACAGATTTTTTTCTCTTTCATCTTTTCTGTTAGTTTTAGGGTAATATCTTTTTATAGTAATAGAATGGTTAAAAAAATTTGTTTTTTATAATAGTTATAATTAACATAAAGTTAAAAACCCCTGAATTTTAAAAAGTTAAAAAAGCAAATGAAATGTCTTTTGAATTAATGTGATACATGCTTAATTAATATAAAATGCTGGTTAGCTTGGATTGGGAAAACACAGCTTTTAAAAAGAGTGGGCAGGGCGCCTGGGTGGCTCAGTGGGTTAAGCCGCTGCCTTCGGCTCAGGTCATGATCTCAGGGTCCTGGGATCGAGTCCCGCATCGGGCTCTCTGCTCAGCAGGGAGCCTGCTTCCTCCTCTCTCTGCCTGCCTCTCTGCCTACTTGTGATCTCTCTGTGTCAAATAAATAAATAAAATCTTAAAAAAAAAAAGTAAATAAAAAGAGTGGGCAAAAGGGACCCCAGTAAAAGAGCAGTCTATGATTTATTTACAAGGATATTAATTGTGCTGTATATATATGGTAATAATGACAAATCAAAAACAGTATAGATATCCAATGATGGAGAAGAATGAAATGATAGCATAGCCATATGATGGGTGGGTTACTATGCAGCTAGAAATAGTGTTTCAAAAGAATTAATGACTGGGAAAACTGTTCATGTTATAATTAAATGTAAACGGTGTTTATCTTTGGGTCGTATGGTAAAGGATGATTGTAATTTTCTTCCTTGAACCACCTATTTTCCAGATTCTCTGCGAAGATGAGTGCTACTTTAGTAATTACAAGAAAAGCCAATAAATGTTATTTTTAAAAATGCAGCTGGATATACTCAATATTTTTGTTACCAGTCTCATGTCATAAAGCACTTGAGGTAAACACATTAAGAGTCAAATACCAGCACCTTATAAATACATTTCCTAATTTTGCCATTTAAATTTTGTAAGTTAGGGGCGCCTGGGTGGCTCAGTTGGTTAAGCCTCTGCCTTTGGCTCAGGTCATGATTCCAGGGTCTGGGATCTAACTGGAATCGGGGTCCCTGCTCAGTGGGATGCCTGCTTCTCTGTCTCTCTCTGACCCTTACCCCCCAACCTTGTGCATGTGTGTGCTCTCTCTCTGTCTCAACTAAATAAATAAAATATTTAGAAAAAATAAATTTTGTAGGTTAACTTAAACTACTTCATGATTAATAAATAATGTCAGCTATATATTTTATGATTCTTGCTGAGTTTTGTAAATGAAATGAAAAAAAAAAATCTGAACATGTATTCAACAATGTAAATGGCCACTTAAATGAGACAAAAGAAATGAAAGGTATCCAGATTGGAAAGAAAGAAATAAAACTCATTTTATTCACAATGGGATTATGTAGAAAATCTGATAGAATCTACAAAAAAAATCTAAAATTAGTCAGTTTAGCAAGTTTGTATGATAAATGATCATTATACAAAAGTTAACTATTTTTATGTACTAGCAATGCAGACTTGGAACTTAAAACTTAAAAATACTACTTACCATCAAAAAATATTAAATACTTAGGGATGATGTAAACAAAGGATGTACAAACCTGTACATTGAAAACTATAAAGCACTGCTGGAAAAAAGATATGTAGACTCAAAATAAAACTTACCTAGTTATTCTTTTTTTAATTTTTTAATTTTTAAATTAAAAAAAAATTTATTTATTTTTTAAATTTCTTTTCAGTGTTCCAGAATTCATAGTTTATGCACCACACCCAGTGCTCCATGCAATACATGCCCTTCACAATACCCACCACCAGGCTCACCCAACCTCCCACCCCGCTCCCCTCAAAAACTCTGTTAGTTCCTCAGAGTTATTCTCTTTTGCCTAACCACTGGAAGATACATTTTAGAATCTTTAGTGCTCTAAACTGATATCAGAAAAGAATCATCAGGGCCATTTTCTGGTATAGTATTAAGTTTATCTATTTATTTTTAAAAGATTCTGAGAGAGAGTGCATGTATGCACACAAGCGGGGGGCGGTGGGTGGAGGGGAGACAGGAGAAGCAGGCTCCCCACTGAGCAGGGAGCCTGGTGTGGGCTGGATCCCAGGGTCCTGGGATCATGTCCTGAGCTGAAGGCAGCTGCTTAACTGACTGAGCTACCAAGGTGCCCCATGTTAAGCTTTTTTTAAAACAACTTGAAGAATCTTCTCTTGCTTAATTTCCTAGATATCAAACTTAAGTATTCATTGATTCTCCAATAACTTAATTTGATCAAAATTAAATTGCTACTTAATAACTTAAAAAAATCTGTAGTAGTTTAATTGTTCACATTTTCTTTTTCTAAGTATTATTAGAAGATTTGTCAGGCTGACAGGTGGGACTGGAAGGGAGATTGGTTAACTATTGGTTAGTCTTCTGGTAGGTTAGTCAGAGAAGATGGAAGACCTGTAAATAGGCTGAATTGGTGGCTTGGAAGCTAGTAGGTTAAGAAAGCAATTCCAGGTGGGTATATGTCACTTAACATTGTGGTTATAATTCCTGGTAATTGACCTTGTAGGTCTGGAATTAGACTTTATATACCAGTGTACCCAGAGATGATCAGATGTTGGCATCAGACTCACACTAACTAAATTTATAAATTTTGAAGTATAAACCAGAATGATGATTGAAGTATAAACTAGAATATTCATTTTTGTTGGTTGGTTATGGGTACTGGTGAAGTGGAGGGTGGGGGTAGGGCTCTTCTTTGAGTCATAATATTTATATCTACATCCAGGGAACTCTTTTTCGGATGTGTCTCGGAATACAGAATTTTTTAGATTTTTAGAAAGGTAATAAGGACTATGACTGAATTTTAAGAAATAACTGGGGTGGCACCCTGTAATCAAATACATTAATACTCCACACTAAAATATTTGACTTTTAATATTAAGTGAAGTAAATAAAGGGTTTCTGTCCATTGAGATCAGGATTTGCTGCCAGGTAAGTTCTGAAAAAGCTTTTGTTTGTCGAAACTTTTTGACTTCAGAACAGTAAGTAAGGGATTGTGGACCTCTATTAAGCTTTCTCAGAAACTGAATTAGTGTTTAGAAGGTTGCCGAGTAAACATGGAATTAAAATAATGGGAAGTGGGTAGGCATGAGAGATTTTTTATCAGGCCTCACTATATCTATAGCAGAGAACATCATGGATTCTGCTGCTTTCCTGCTCTTTTTTTCCTGGACAGTGTGAACACATACTAGCAAGTTTGCCCCCTTGTAATAGTTTATTATTTTATTATTTTCATTGTAAGCACTTTCTTTCTGTCAAAGCATTATTATTATTGCCATTAATGTGTTAATAGATTAAGCTAGCAAATTTCTCATCTGGGCCCTAGAGAATTCAGATACTTCCCATGGTATGTGGATTTAATTAGCTTAATTCCAAAGGGAGGATCATATTTATCTTATTTACAAAGTTTTGCTCTTCTCAACTCCTAAATCACTAGAACTTGACTTTTGTGCTCTCAAACATTAAAATATTTATGCTTTATTTGAATAGATTTTAAAAACATACACCCACATGGTTTATTTTCCTTTGGAAAGTTATCATTATTATAAACAAATAAAAATTGTAAAATGTTGTTTATTGTATGTTTAAATTGGAGAGGTTTCTGGTCTTTGATGCAGTGACTCTTTGCTGAAGGTGAAGAGGTCTACAGTTTGTTTGAAAATTGTTCCATTGAATAAAAAATGCATACACTTCTCCTAGAACGCTTACCCCTTCCAAACTAAGAACGGCCAGAGGTGGCATGGCAGACACACATGTACACATATACAAAATCAGCTACGATGACACCGGCGTGTAGTATCAGCGGGTGTAGCTTCACAGCAGACATTCTAAACAGTGACTCTTCAGAGACGCATCTTGTTCTAGCACCTCCCACTTCCCAGCATGGGCCTCAATGGTTTGTGCATGTTACTTTTACATTTTATAAGCAATGGATATGTGCACTTGATAACTCAGAATTTCTGGCCAATAACCTTAGTTAACAACCTTAGTTAATAACCTTTTTTAGCTTGTAAAAAAGGCCATGAACATCTTTGGATGCTTTTACAAGGCCAGGAGCAAGATGCACACAGTGAGAAAAACTTCTTATTTTATTTTATTTTTTATTTTTTTAAAGATTCCATTTATTTATTTGACAGAGATTACAAGCAGGCAGAGAGGCAGGCAGAGAGAGGAGGAAGCAGGCTCCCTGCTGAGCAGAGAGCCCGATGCTATGCGGGGCTCTATCCCAGGACCCTGGGATCGCCACCCGAGCCAAAGGCAGAGGCTTTAACCCACTGAGCCACCGAGGTGCCCCAAAACTTCTTAGTTTAAAATATTTGGAAATATGCATAACTTTGATAAAGTGTCTGAGTGTGCTGACTCCCTTGGCTACTTCATTCATGTAAATCACTTAATATTTCTAAGATTTTTTTTAGAAACTGCAGCATGATCATATTCTAACTTTGTAATTAAATCCGATGAGGGGCTGCTCTTTTGCTGTCAGATTATTCCACATCTATTTGGTCTTCAGTGGATATGCCAGGGTTTTTGGATTCGATCATAAGCTAGAACTCTGAACAGAACAGGAAAAAAATTAGCCAGTAATGACCATTTGGGGGCATTAGGATCTTTCCTTCTTCTCTTAGTTGGCCCCAAATGCTCCATTTTTGGACCATCATGTTTGGATTTCCCAGATACTGTCTTCTACAGCTCAGAGCACTTGGAGCACTGCAAAGGAAAGACAAAGCAAAAACTGCAGTGCTGTTTGGGATCTCTGGATTTTTCTTTTTTTGTACTTCTGGCTTACTTGACTGAACAAGGCAGAACAGACTCTTTGTTCTTTAGTTTCATGGGTCACTGTTAGCCATATTGAGTATTGTTTGCTAATTTGTACATATAATTTTAAAGAAGAATTGGTAGTTTAATGATTATTATTAGGTCAGTTTTAAAAGTATATATTTATATACTATATTTAAGATAGGAGTATTTAAGATAGACATCTCTATGCCATTTTTGGCTATTTAATTTGTTAGTTTCACCTAGATTTGACAAGCTTTTGGGACAGAGTTTGTAATAATAGAAGTTTCTGAAGCTTGATACTTTTTGTAACTACTTTTATGCTATATTTCTGAGAAGTTGTTTATAAATTAATTGCTTTTGAAATTTAACTATATTTTAAGTATCTTGGCAAACTTACTATTACAGGGAATTCTTTTGAGAATCCTTTTGTGAAGTGAATAATCAGCCCGTAATTTGTTTCTTTGTGTAAACCTGCATTTGCATACATCAAATTTGTTTTAAATAGGGTGTGTCTACAGATGTCGATGGCGTGTGTCTAAAAAGAATAAAATTTAATTTCTGTTTGATGTGAAGAACAAATTCAGATTTGGCACTTTTGATGAGTGAGACATAACAGATCATTTTAGTTCTATTCTTTTCAACTAAATGCTATCAAAATGTGCTCTACACCCTAAATTAAGGAGGTGGCAAGTGTTCATATATTAAGATTGAACTACAGTATATTTTAAACTATATTTTCTTAAATAGTAACAGAGTTAGTATGAAGTTATACAAAGTTTAAAAAGTTATTTAGTAGTTTTATCTTTCTTAAAAGCAAACTGGATCCCAAATCCTAATGATTTGTTTTTCTTTTTGTTTTATCTTTTTAATTACAGAAGTGTATGTTGCTTTTAATACAACATGTTTGTTAGCTTTCTACTTTAGTTTGATTCCCAGCAGCTTACTGCCTTGCTTAATACTTGGAAGATACTGATAATTCATCCTCCTTTTATGGATACTGAAATGCTTTTAACCAGAATTAATCATAAACAGCTATTTAGTCCATAATATAGCATAAATATGGTACACTTATAATGAAAAAATAAAATGTAATAGCTATTGTGTAATATTCTAACTGTTCTGTGGTTAAATAGACTTTTTCTGCAGGACAATCTAGGAGTCTAACTACTATTTGTTACGTTATTTCTCTGGGAAAGGATATACAAATCAAAGCTGATGGCATTGGGAACTTGGCCCCATCTTTCAGATCCTCTGCACAGCCTAGTGGATAGTCTATCAAAGGAGAATCTTCTCAAAATTGACATGGGTACTGTTGGATCCCATGGAAAGTCAAGCCTTTCTTTGATAACTGTGGAGGGAGTCAGTGGCTTAGGGAACCATTGGAAATGTCCTGGGATTTAGGAGAAACACCTCTTTCAACATAAATAGAGCTAGCCATTTGTTTTTCCATGGTCTTTACCAATTGAGGGTGATGATGGGTAATCCAGAGGACATTAATAAGGTCGAAAACTGGAAAGAAAGCAAAGTATCAGGAGAGAGTTTTCATCACATCCAAGGTAGGACCTGAAGAAATTGTTCCAAATGTAGGCCTTGAATTTTGTAAAGATGTTGGTCACACTGTGCCAGGGAGAACTAAACAGAAGCAGCCCACCTGATTTGATTTCATTCAGTGCCTCATTCAGTGTTCATTCATTCATTCATTCATTCAGTGCATACTGTTTTTCAGGGGATTCAGAGATTAATACATGGTCAGTATCTTTAAGGAGTTTATTAAGTTTGCTACAAGTCTGTATAAGATAGTATGAAATCAGTTTACCTTAAAGAATAGTGGTAGAGGGGTGCCAGGGTGGCTCAGCCAGCTAAGCATCTGTCTTTGGCTTGGGTCATGATCCCAGGGTCCTGGGATTGAACCCCGCTTGGGTTCTCTGCTCAGCCGGGAAGTCTGCTTTTCCCTTTCCTTCTGCCCCTGCTCGTGTTCTCTCTCTCAAATAAATAAATAAAATCTTAAAAAAAAAAAAAGAAGTAAAGTGGTTGAAAATGTTGGTCTTTTGTCAATGGGTACTATGAGTTAATTGGGAAGAAAACTTTTTAGCCAATTGAATTCATGATTAGTCAGTTTTCTACTCAGTGTATCAATCTTGTCACTTGTTCCTTGATATGGATCCATTCTGTTGGATTTGAAGATCTTTTTATCTTTGAGCTTGTTTTAAAAATATGGCTTACCCCTATGGGAGATTGCATTGTAAACTTTCGTTAGTAACACTTAAATGATTATCTGACATTGGCTAGCATCCAGTCACTTACCTTGTGACCTTGGGTAATTTGATGAACCACTCCAAGCCTGTTTCTTCATCAGTAAAATGGGAATACCAGCAGTAGTTACCTCTTAAGGTTAAGGAGTCAGTAAGATGATAGATTCATAACAGTTGCCTTGTATGGTAGTACTCTAGAAATGCTAGCTATTTTACCTCTAGTGTAGGGTACAATGGAGATTAAAAGCAAAGAGGCAAGATTTTCAGGGAAGACCTTTGAAGGTGCTGAAAACAAATTTTGTGATTTCATTATTTTTAATTCTTCCTTTTCTCTTATCTTATATAGCCAATTAGTTGCTAAATCCTATTGATTCTGTTTCCTTTTACCATGCCAGAACCCTGACTTACTGTCTCCACTCTCATTACCTCTAGATGTTTGTAGTAATTTCATGAATAATCTTGCTGTTAGTCTCTTAATTGTCAGCTTATAAAACACAACTTTGACCATATTATTGCCTCTGTCAAAATCATCACTGTTTTCCCATTGACCTCTCCTTAACCTAGAGTTTACAACTGCAAAATCTGGCTTGAATATATTTTATTTTATCGTTCATCTCCGTATTCTCTGCTGTGTATCCTACCTTCCGCTTCTACTTGCGTGCTGTTCTCTGGATGTGGTCGTAAGTTGTTTGGCTTTCACTGTTCATTTGGCCTAAATATTTTCCTATATCTATATGACCAAATCGTAAAGTGACTTTCACAACAGCCCTAGTACTTTCCTATCCATTCTTTCTTAATTAATTCTTCCAGTAAAAAGCAAAATTCTATTTTCCAATTTCCTGAACAGTATTTTTTTGGTATTTTTGTTTTGGTACTTAATGCTTTCAACATTGTATTATAGTTATTTGTGTACATCCTTTTGGTACTGTTGGTGGTAAGTTTCTTGAGGATAAAAATTATGTTTTACCTATCTTTGTGTACTTTAAAGCCCTTAGGATGGTATTTTGCTTATAATAAATGCTCAGTAAATCTCCCCGCCCAAAGAAAAAATGTATGATTATATTTCAGATGAAGACCAAATATACTGATGTCCATAGTTAGATTAAAAAGTTAACCAATCATTTGAATGTGTGAATTGTAGTCTTTGTAAAGATTAATAGTTTAAGCAAAGGCTTTTATTCTTATATGAGAATTCTTGCATTGTATTTTATAAATACATAAGAAATTTTATTATTTATTATATTATATATTAATATATTATTATATATTTATTATTATTATTAAAGATTTTATTTATTCATTTGAGAGAAAGAGAGAGAGTACAAGGAGAGGCAGAGGCAGAGGAAGGGGAAGAAGCAGACTCCCCGCTGAGCTGGGAGCCTGACATGGGGTTGATCCCAGGACCTGCAGGCAGAGGCTTAACCATGTAAGCCACCTAGGCACCCCTACATAAGAATTCAGTGCTGTATTTCATAGGGTACTATGAATTCATGTTTTTACCTAGCTATTGATAAGTCAGCAGGCATCTGAATGTATGAAAAGCAGGCTCAGTTTTTATTTTTTATTTATTTTTTGCTATGTAATTGTTAATAAGCTTTTGGTCTTTATAAAATTTATATTCAACACCTGTGGTTCCTAATTACTCAGGACAAGTTAGTGTAGCTTTATATTCCTGTCTCCTTTTCCCCTGAAAATAGTCTTGTAAGTACCTAAAGTGGGAAAGAGATGAGGAGTGAATATTTAAGGAATTTAAGATCATGAACTGGGAGAGACCTAGGATAGCCATAACTGCTAAGAGTCTTGGAAACAAAACAGAGGTTGACTGTCTGTCTCGCAGTTTCCTTAAGCTGCAAGGAACACTGTCTTTTCTTAGGAAGAAGACAGGAGCGAAGAGTTCCTATGCATGATCATTTTCACTAAATTCTTCTAAGAATATGGATATAGCTTATAACTGTATTCTAATATTGGGAAACAAATACTTAATGAGATGCTGGCATTTTTTGTGCAAGTGTAATTTCAAAATTTTCCACACGATGGCAGAAGATCCTTTTATCTGGAAAGGCTAGTCACTGAAATTCAGAAAAGTTGGTTTCAATTTTATCTAAAATAGTATTTATCTTTCATATTGCAACTAGTAATTTTCATGTTTGTATTGTCTGATATAGATATGTTATTGCTATTTTAAGTATTTTAAATATTTTCACTAATTTTAAAGTGGGTTTCCTCCCCATTTTCTTGTATACAGTTTAAATCCATTTTTGAAGATTTCGTGGGTTTTCCTAGAATAGTTTTTAAAATAATTGTTTTGGTGTCTTTTTTTTTTTTTATTAGTGTAGGGGAAATTTAATATGGTTATTTACTATCTATGAAAGTATGAAGCTCTATAGGTAGATTCGTATTTGACTTTATTTTAGAAATTGAGGAATTGATGTAACATGCATTTTTTTATGTTAACTTGCTTAGAATTTTGAATGGCTGTTTCATGTTTCTTGCTCTCTTTACTGTTTTCCCTATCATTGTCAGGTCTTCTCTGAAATCACCCTTGTCTTAATTTAAGAAATTCATTCATTCTATAATTATTTATTAAATGCTTGCTGTGTTTCATATACCACTATAGACAGACGATAATTCATACTGGTAAAAAATTTCACCAGATATAATCTGTTTTCTGGAGTTCAGTCTTACAAGCAGACAGCTACCCAGATACATTGTTGTGTTTGAGTTAATGTTTGTGATTCTCACTGAAATAGTATACTTCTGCTAAAATCTTAAACACCCTGAAAGTTTTATGTAGGTACAGCCGATTAACTGTAAAATTATGAATTACTCAAATGAAGACTTGAAAAAGATTAAAATAAAGATTTGAAAATTTCATAAAAACTTAAATAGGCCAATTGTTTTGCTTGTTTTGAAAACTAGATGATTATCTGGTTTAAAAAAAGGGGGAATAACATGACATTTTTTACTTGTAGCTAGTAACATTCTGGCCTTTTTCAGTGTGCAAGTGTTTTATCTTAAATATTATCTGTATCATTTGTCAAAACTGAAATGCTTGAGAGTAAAAGCACTAAAATTGTAAACAGACATAAAATGTATATTTATTAACTTATATATTTGGCTTATATTGGTAGACCTGTAAAATAGCTCTTTATGGGGGTTCCTGGGTGGCTCAGTCGATTAGGTATCTGCCTTCGGCTCAGGTCCTGATCTCAGGGTCCTGGGATTGAGTCCCATATCAGGCTTCCTGCTTGCGGGGAGCCTGCTTCTCCCTTTGCCTGCCCCTTGTCCTGTTTGTGTGCTACTCTCGCTCTTTCTCTGACAAAAATAATGGCTCTTTATGAAAACTGTCCAAAAATAAATTGTCAAAATATAAAAATTATATATATATTTGTTTACTTTAAGGCAGACCCCTCACCCCATAGTGATTATATGAACAATACAAAAAGAACATTTAACTCTTGGGATACATTAATATTAGACCTTTCTTTTTAGCTGTTTCTCTCTGTAATTCTGGGTCCCCTTTTTGTGAAGAATATAGTTTTGGCCATATGGTTTTGTTATTGAAAGTTTTCCCTTAAAATTGCTTGCTGTAAGCTTTTTCAAAGTTCTGTTTTTATGATTAACAGAGTTGAATTATTGATTTCTTTAATTGAGAAAACTTTTCTGTAGGTGTTGAGATATCAAAGGAGTTAAAGGTAAATTCTGCTTAATGGACGATAGTTTTCAGATCAATGTTTTGTGACATTTAAATGTATCAGTATTTAAGCCCAAATATTTTAATAGGTACTATTTTTTAGTCTCCATTTAGAATAGTTTTCTTAAGTATTTTAAAAAATATTTTATTTATTTATTTCACGGAGAGAGAGAGAGAGAGATCACAAGTAGGGAGAGAGGCAGGCAGAGAGAGAGGGGAAAGCAGGATCCCTGCTGAGCAGAGAGCCCGATGCAGGGCTTGATCCCAGGACCCTGAGATCATGACCTGAGCCAAAGGCAGAGGCTTCATCCACTGAGCCACCCAGATGCCCCAATTTTCTTAAATATTTTTATAAGACAGAACTTGACAGACAACACAGAGAAGTTGTCTTTATGATTATTTTGAATGTTTTGCCAAATTCAGATGCTCTAAAATCATAGGACTTTTCAATTTTTATCATTTTAGTATGAATATAAATACTTCCAATTATAAATAGCCTTTTTAAAAGATTGCTGTCAGAAATTGTGATAGATATGTAATGATAGAACTTGAGAATTAATTTTGTATACTATTTGTGCCCTTAAAATTTGATTTCTTGTTTTAGTAGCAGTAAATTTCAGTCTTCCTGCTTACAAGCTTTGTTTTTTTAAAAAATGCCATTTGTCGCAAGTTAAAAGCGTAAGCTTTTTGCCTCTTCGTCTCATATGTTAAGAATTCCTACTGATTTGAACAAAATGTAACCCAAATTTAAAGACTCGTTTACAAAAAAGCTCAATATTATTGTAGAATACTTAGATTGATTTACAAATTAGTTTTTTTTTTTTTTTAAAGCTCCAGTATTTTTTAAATCTGTAGATGAGAGGCAGCACAAAGAGAAAATTCATGCAGCCATGCTGAAGTGTTACATTCAGTATCAGCTTTTTAAAAAGATTTTGTGGATTACTTTTACTGTGTAAATTATGGCTTTTTTACAAGTGTCAATTTTGACAACAAATTAATGTTTTGATTAGAATATCACAGTTTGGGCACAGTTATAAATTATGTATGCATCACAACTAATTCCAAGTACATTCCTTCTCTGAGGGTCTCTAATAATAACTGTTTCTTTGGCACTCCACCAAAATATGTTCATATTATCACTGTAAAAATGATGTTGAACTACTCCCTCCCCCCCGGCAGAATTTGCAGTAGCATTCAAATGTCAGATATTTCACCTTTAAGGAGTGAATTTCTGTCTACTCTAGACTGGAAAGTTAAGAATCTTCAGCCACTGTGTGTGGGTGCCCTTGCTTACCAGTCAGGTGTTGCTTGCTGTCTTCAAAAAGAACATGTTAGTTACACTGCATCAGGAAAGGGTCAGGAAAGAGACGTGGGTTATTAATTGTCATCTTCTAGATTTAACAATGCATTAAATTGAAAGCTTGTCTTTGTTGCATCTCTTACACTACTAGACCAGACTGGCGGAAGTTGGAGGTACAAATGAAGGCTATCTTAATGCAACTGCTAATACTTTGGTAAAGAGTGAAAAAATTTCAGGACAATTTTAAACTGGATAAATGTGAAAACCATGGTAAAAAACCAGGATGATCCTTTACCATCCAGAATGTGTGGTTGTTATATTTTATCCACTTAAAGTTTATCAGGCAATAGTTTTGGTAGCTAAGTAGTGTACTATAGTTTTGGGAATAAAATACTGAATTTAGTCAAGATTTCTTAGTTCTTGACTGCACTGATTTGCTCTATCACCTTTGTCATATTTCATAGTTTATTTGTTCTTTAATTTCTCCATCTTCCAAATAAAAAGAATATTTGCCTCATCCATTTTGCTAGAAAGTATTACATGAACAAATTAGACCTGGCAAGACATTTGGATCTTAAGAAGCAAGTATAAACCTAAAAGAATTATTGGCCGCATAAGGTGAAAAGTTAGGGCTGCCAATAATAAGAAATACCAATGAAAACATTCCACTAAGCTTATGGGCTTAAATCCAGACCTTGCTGGAGGGGGCATAGCTATAACATACTGGATGACAGAGAAATTGCTGTGGTGCCACGCTGGCAGAATGTGCTAGAAATCTGCCTTTTGGAGTTTGCCAGAAATTAGAATCCAAGCTATGTGCAGGGCAGTGTCTCACTAAAGAGGGGCGCCGTTGGCCACGGTTGGTTGGCCACGGGGCACTGCTTGAGTTGAGTGTCATAGAGGAGCTCTGAGGGAGCAAGTCTGAAGAGGGAAAGTCATTTACTCCTACGGAGGCTCTCCTATGCCCTCTACTGACAAAGATTAATACTGTGCTAGCTGGAAAAGAAAAATATTTAAAGGGCCCAGGTCTGTTTTACAGAGCAGTCTTTGGGTGAATTTGGAGCTATAAATTAATAATTTGGCACAAAACCAAACAGCTTCCTCATTTTGCTCTGCTCTGGTAAATTACAGTTGCCATTCGTCGTGGAATTTGTAATTGCTTCTTCCAAGGTTTTTTTCTTTTCTTTCTTTCTTTCTTTTTTTTTTTTTTTTTAATATTTTGGTCCTAGTTGTAGCTTATGAATGTACTCAGTTCTGCATCAGTACTATCTTTCTTTAAAATTTAAAGTTGTCCATACTATATTTTTAACACAAAACAAATTTAATTATATGTAATTTAAAAAACAGATATTTTGATTTAATTACCATTTAATAGGTATCGCTGTAAGTTATGCTGTCTTGCATATTCTAATGTGCCTGACACTGGTGCCTAGAAGAACATCAGTTGAGCTGAAACAGTTTGTGGACACTAACTGGGTTGGTTGTATGCCTGTGTGTAGTACTAAAGTTATGCTTGCACTTTCTTCCCTTAGTACAACACAAGACAATGTCTTTACACAATGCAGGTTTTTTTTTTTTTTTTAAGATTTTATTTATTTGACAGAGATCACAAGTAGGCAGAGAGGCAGGCAGAGAGAGAGAGAGAGAGGGAAGCAGGCTTCCTGCTGGGCAGAGAGCCTGATGTGGGGCTCGATTCCTGGACCCTGAGATCATGACTTGAGCCGAAAGCAGAGAGGCTTAACCCACTGAGCCATCCACGTGCCCCTACACAATGCAGTTGTTAAAGAAAAATGTTTCCTATCAAAACAGGAAGGTTATGTTTATTGGGGAAAATATTTTATTCAGCTCAAGTCCATTTTCAAAGGAATTGCCAAACTATATTCCAGAGTGACTGCATCATTTTACATACCTGTATGTAATATATAACTAACCAGTTTCTCTACATCCTTGCCAGCACTTACTGTCACTATTTTGGTAGCCATTTTGGTAGTTGTGTAGTGATATCTCATTATGTCTTAATTTGCACTTTCCCAATGACTGATGATGGTGAACATCTTTGCATATGCTTCTCATCTCAGGTATGTTGTCTTTGAAATGTCAGTTCACGCCTTTTGTCCAATTTCTAATTTTTTTTTTCTATTGAATTTTGAGAATTTTTTATCTGTATTCTAGATTTTAGGCTATTGTCAGATGTGGTTTGCACAAATTTCTTCTAGACTGATTTTTTTTTCATTCTCTTAAAATAGTCTTTTTCAGAACAAAAGTTTTAGATCTTGATGAAGTCCAATTTATCATTTTTTCTTTTTATGGATCATATTTTTGGTGTTAAGACAAAGAACTCCCATGTTCTGAAGATTTGCTCCTATGTTTTTTCCTCCCTTGAAGTTTTATATTTTTAACATTTAAGCCAGTGAACTTAACACATGTAAGCCAGTTGAATTAACACATGCATACAAGTGTAAGGTTTAGTTCAAGGTTCTTTTTTTTTTTTTTTTAGGCAATGGATGTTCAATTGCTTCGGTACCATTTGTTGAAAAGACTGTTTCTCTACCATTGAATTGTTTTTGCACCTTAAGTCAATTAGGGGTGTTTGTGTGAGTGTGTTTCTTGGTTCTCCATTCTGTTCCATTGATGTGTGGCTATTCCTCTACCACACTATCTTGTTTGCTGTAACTATATAGTAAGTCCTAACATTGAGAAGAGTGATTTCTTACACTTTATTCTTTTCCAAAATTATTTTGAATATTCTAAGATCTTTCCCCCTCCATATACGTTTGAGGATAAGCTTATCTATTCCTACAAAAGCATTTCTGGGATTTTGATAAAAATTGTGTTAAACTTGGGGGAGAATTGTTATCTTGACTGTGCTGAACTGTTTCAGTCTTTAAATGAAATAAAATTAAGAATACAAGTTCTCAGCGGTGCCTCAGTAGCTCAGTGGGTTAAAGCCTCTGCCTTCAGCTCAGGTCATGGTCTCGTCGGGGTCCTGGGATTGAGCCTCGCATCACACTCTTTGGCAAGGAGACTGTTTCCCCCACTCTCTCTACCTGCCTCTCTGCCTACTTATGATCTCTCTCTCTCTGTGTCAAATAAATAAATAAAAAAAAAGAATACAGCTTCTTAGTAATCATTATTTCAAGAGTTCAGGAGTCACATTGTTTAGTGGCTATGCTCTTAGACAACATGGCTCTTGACTCCTATACATGCCCATCCCCTTTTTCTGGAACATCTTCCTCCTACTTAGTTTGACCAACTTCGTATACCTTGAGAGTCGGTCTAGATGGCACCTTGTTCCAGGCCTCTTCTCTGCCTCATGTCTTATTTCTCAGCCCAAGGGCTCCCATTGAACTCTAAATTCATTTCTATTTGTGGCAGTTATTCTCTCACTGCTTTTTATGATTACATTGTGTATTAATTACCTTTTTACTTCTCTGTTTGATCACTAAATTATAAGCTGCTTTGAATCAGAAATTATATGATTATCCTCGTATCTCTAGCACCTGACATTTAATGTGTACTCAATAAATAATTGGTGATATATTAACAGTAGTATCACATCTAGTTAACCTACTCACCAGTTTTTACAATTGTGGTCTCCATGCTTTGGGGGCATAGATTTATATATACTTACTATTTTATAACTTGTGAGCATGTCTTATCATTAGCCAGTATCTGAAGCACAATATACACTTCAGGCCGAATGTTCATCATTAACAGCAGTGAATATAAATTTGTATTGCAGGTAGTCTTGATGGTTTTGAAAATTTTGGGCTGAGTTTTTTAAACCTGAATATGTTGCCATTTTTCAAAAAGTAAAGCATATTTATCACAACCAATGGAGTTCATTCTGTATTCATATTTGTTTAGTTTTAACCTAATGACCTTTTTCTGTTCTAGGAACTTGTCTAGGAGACCACATTACATGTAGCTGTCCTGTTTCTGTAGACTCTTCTGGACTGGGAGAGTTTCTCAGACTTTCCCAGTTCTTGATGACCTTAACAGTTTTGAGGAGTGCAAGTTGGGTATTATGTAGAATGTGCTTCAAGTGGGACTGTTGACATTTTCCTCATTAGTAAACTAGGTTCTGAGTTTTGGGAAGGGAGACCATAGAAGTAAATTCTGTTCTCATCACATATCCAGGGGACATTTTTGCCATTGTTTTTACTTCATGAATCTGGTTGATGTACTAGCAGTACAGGTACTATTAGTGTGATGTACTAGTGCTAGTAGTTGGAAAAGCGACTGTTGTATTTGCTCTATCTTCTTTGCTGGCGCTTGTGTTATTTATTTATTTATTTTAAAAGATTTTATTTATTTATTTGACAGAGAGAGACACAGAGAGGGAACATAAGCAGGGGGAGAGAGGGAGGGAGAAGCAGGCCTCGATCCCAGGACCCCAAGACGATGACCTGAGCCGAACGACTGAGCCTCCCAGGTGCCCTGGCACTTGTGTTATTAATGCTGTGTTCAACCAAAAGATTCTTCATAGGCATCTTTTAAAGCCACCTCACCATTTTATGAATTAGTTAAATTAGGTAATATAAATTGAAAATCTCTTTAACTGGTTTATCAAACTAGCACACCCAAATACCATACACCAGAAGCAGACGGAGAGGTAAGAGGGAGAGGTCTCTGTCATCTTCGGTGTCACCGAGGACCTGGAGAACTAACCTCATGTACTGTGTGAATCCTACATGATTGTGAGTTAGGAGGGTGCCAGTGACAACCTGTAACTTAAATACCAATAAAACAAAATTTCCCTTATTTTTTAAATAAGAAACTTATGTGGAGATTCTGATTCTTTTCTTCCCTTGCTCTG
Organism: Mustela putorius furo; assembly: GCF_011764305.1. Classification (NCBI taxonomy): domain Eukaryota; kingdom Metazoa; phylum Chordata; class Mammalia; order Carnivora; family Mustelidae; genus Mustela; species Mustela putorius. Next base: position 39,728,536 of record NW_025421998.1, read on the forward strand.
GTGGGTTGCCTTGCTGGAATCCTGTATCTCTCAGGAGCTCACATCTCACCCTGGAGACAATGGGCTAGTGAACTCAAAGAATTTGGAAGATCATTTGTCTCCCTAAATTGATTCTTCTCTATATTCTCCAGACTTCTTCAAGTTATTATTCCTTTGTGCATGATACCCTTGTTAGGACAATTTCCTTCTGTTTCCAGATAACAAGACTGAATGTTTTGGTTTCTACATTCCAGTTAGTTAGAAGGGGGACCCTTAAAGAAATCACAGCCATTGTTAGGTTCCTTGGTTTCCTTTTCAGGGTGGGTTAATGAGGAGATTATTTCTAGGAGACTGACATACATTTCTTTAGGAATATAGAATTTGAATGCTGTCATTGTTTTTCCTTTTTTCTTTTTAAAATTTGCATTTCTTTTAAACTTATAACCACTTTCCTAGTTTCTTTATAAAGAATTCTTTGAAGTGGGAAGATACATGTGCTATAATGCTAGAAAAAGTAATTGGAAAATAATATAGAACAAAATCATTTTAAGGAAACCCAGTGTACAGAATATGAACTTAAGCTGTGGTTAATTAGGACTGATGATTTTATTTCCAAAGGGATTTTTTTAAACGTTAAGAGTTTTAAGAATAAACCCTTTCAATCTGTAGTTCATTTAATAATTCGACTTATAAAATTAGGTGCATGTGACTTTTTCAAAATTGTCCATTATAAACTAAGGTATATATCTTTAGGCATTTTCAACAGATTCCTATTGTTAAGAGATTTCAGTTAATAGATTCTGAATAAAGCAATATTTGGACAATCTGTGCTGCCATAGATTACAAATGTAATAGTTAATGAGCCATAGTTTTGGTGGGGGGCGATTTGGGTGGGCATCTGTAATCTTTTTAAGGAAAACATTTACCTTATGCATTTAGTCTATAATCTATTTTACCTCATATAATACTATATATTCTATATATATTAATATAATTTTGTTACTTTTACTTATTTTAGCACTTATGGGCTATATAATAATCAGAAAATTGAATGTACATTAACTAAATAATACCAACTATTAAAACTCCAAATAGGAGTGGTAAATTGGAAAACTCAGTAACTGGCATTATGATGCTGCTGTAAGAAAAAGAAACTCATGATACTTTTAAATAAGGTGTGTGGCAACATGCTCAAGGAAATTAATATTTTATGTCTATTCGACATTTTTTGAGATGCTTCCAATTTTTTTTCTGTATATTTTTTAGGGCATTTTGTAAAAGTATTGTTGATTTTTTTTTTTTTTTTAAATATGAATTCAGGATGAATGCAGGCTTAGGGCTTTGGTCATTCCAGGTGAACTGTTAACAATTGCACATTTTTCATTTGTTACTTTGCCTTCTCATTGTTTCAAGAGATTCTCTTTTTATTATTCACAGTTATTCTTTGTCATATAGTTGTCATCTGAAGCATTACCATTTAGAAGAATAATTGCATGGATTTGAATACATATGAATATATTTGTATCGATTGTGTTGTTGTTCATTTTTAGCTTGAAACTAGTTCATAGTTGTTATTTTCAGTTATTGCTCCCAGGTGTTAATGCTAAAACTGTCTGACTCAAGTGAAACTGACCTTTTTAAGGAAGATGTATTCTAGCAAAGTTAAATTTGAGTACATGAAATTCTATTTACCTAATAATATGTATTATGAAATTTAAGATGGGGGGGCTAACATGTACTGCTCTAAATAACTTAGAGAAAAATATACCTATATACACATACGAAAACAGCCTATTTTTATGTTTTCTTTTCAATATTTGTTGATGATTCAACAACATAAAGAAAATATATTTGCTGAGAGCAAATATACAGAACATAGTATAAAAAAGTCACTCATTTTCTTTAGACAAATTCTTCATTTTACAGCAAAATAGCATGCATATTTCTAGGTTCCTTAGATTCTAGGTCTGTAATATTCATATAATTAATGGCAACTTCTGTAACAATCCCAAAGTCTCAGTGATTTATAGTAAAAATTTGTGTCTTCCTCTTAAAAAGTGTGTGTGTATGTTCCTGTTCAGGCAGCCCTCCTGGAGGGCTTTCCTCAAAGCAGTGACACAGAATCTAAACTCCTTCAACATTTTAGACATGTGGCCATTGTATATGACCTTTAAATTCCCAGAAATATGTGGGTGCTTTCCAAAACCTTTATTTTGCAAAGCATCTAATTCATTAGCCTTTTATTCCAAGTTTTTTGGTTAGTCTGGTTTTTTTTTGCCTCAACTGTTAATCTCTTGCCCCAGGCATCAGTAACTGGTATGTTTGCCGGATAGATTTTTGACAGATGTCCCTGTTGATCCCCCCAGCACTGGGAGAGTTCCGAGAGGGCAGATAAAAGCAAGCCCTTTGAGCTGCTCCTCTAAGGAGTCACCAAACAGTTCTCAACAAAAAAATCCTAATTGTTTGAGAATAAGGTCTGTTCTGTTCCCTCTGATACTGGATACCTGTACTGGGAAAGGAACCTGTTGTCCTTCACCACTGTCCAGCTGGGGAGCATGGGACAGGACCAAAGTGAGTTCAAATATCACAGAGCTCCCTGAGCTCCCTGACCAAGATTTGACAATTTTTTTGTGGCTAAACGTTTCCTTGGTTGCTACAAGCTTTCCATTAGTTTCCAGAGTTCTGAAAAAGTTGGTTTTGACAGTTTTTGTCAGTGTACTTGTTGCTTTTATGGAGGGATAAACTATTGGAGTTTCCTACTCTGTTATTTTTGGTGACATCTGTTTGTATGATTTTTAATGTTTGAGAATGATTCTGTTCTGAGGATATTGGGAAAGACAAGGACATGTTACCTACTGGATGCTGATGAGAAAGTATCCAAATGGAGAACTGTAGGCAATTGTCAATACAAGATTGTAATGAAAGGCAGAGATGTCAAGGTTTGAGATTAGGCTTAGGACTTGGTAATGTTGAAACTTGGGAATTGAGAAGTAGATTTGTGAAAATAGCAAAGGGCTGCTAAGGCTTTTAGTTTGGATAACAATATATAGTCATTGTGTAAAAGGAAACCTGTGAAACTGGTGTAGTAGATTTTTTTTTTTTTGAATGCGAGAATGTAGGGGATTTGGTATAGACTAACACATGTGTCAGTTTCTTTGTCACCCCTTTTTTATTTCTGAAATTTCTGTATTTATTGAAATGTGATTGAATACATTATCCTATTAGTTTCAGGTGTACATCATAGTGATGCAGTATTTTTAAACATTTTTATAAAAATATTATATTTTTATATTTTTATTATATTTTTATTTATTTTTATTATATTATTATATTTTTATTTTTATTATATTTTATTTTTATGAAATCCCCACAATAGGTCTAGTTACCATCTGTCACCATACAAAATTATATTATTATTGACTATATTTCCTATGCTTTACATCTCCATGATTTATTTATTTTGTAACTGGAGGTTTATACTTCTCTCTTATTTTTTTAAGATTTTATTTATTTATTTGAGAGAGAGAGAGAGAATGAGAGAGTTTGAGAAGGGGGAAGGTCAGAGGGAGAAGCAGACTCCCTGCCAAGCAGGGAGCCCAATGCAGGACTGGATCCCAGAATTCCAGGATCATGACCTGAACCAAAAGCAGTTGCTTTAACCAACTGAGCCACCCAGGCACCCAAAAGTTTGTACTTCTTAATCCTCTTTACTGACTTAGTCCTACCTATCCCCTACCCACTCTAACCAGCTGTTTGTTTCTTGTATCTGTGAATCTGTTTCTATTGTTTGTTCTGTTTTTTAGATACCTCATATAAGTGAAATCATATGGTATGTCTGGCTTATTTCATCTAGTACAATACCTTCTAGAGCCATCTGTGTTGTCACAAATGGCAATATTTCATTCTTTTTTAATGGCTGAGTAATAGTTCATCACACACACACAGACACACACACCCATCTTCTTTACACATATATTTATCATTGTACACTTAAGTTGCTTCCATATCTTGGCTACTGTAAATAATGCTGCAGTGAATCTAGGGTCTTTGTCATCTCTTAAAAAAAATAACTAGCATGTTGTCTGTGAGACTGTACTTAATAATTAGCTGCTATTGGGATTGGAAGTAAGAATGATTACAATAGCAGTGTTTCTTAGTTTTAAATCAGAGAATCACTAATTTGTACTAAATAAGAAAGACCTAAATGCTCAGAGTCTTCTTTATTTTTATTACTCTTTTCCCCTCACTTTGCCAATTCTTTCTTCCTTCCAAAACTCAGGTAGCTTATTTCAAGTTACCATTAATACCAGAACTTTTAAATCTCTGCTGAATCAACTTGAACAACCATTTTAACAAATACTTTCTGCTATCCTGTCCTTCAAGTAATCAGACTGATCTTATCCTGTTCTCCATTTCTTCTCCTTCCCATATTTACTTCTTCATATTTAACAGTTTGTTGCAAGCCTGCAGGCATTTAAGAAAAAGCAATGAGATGAAATTTATAAAAAATTCCAATATACTTTGCCAATTTCCAGGGTGGAATACCAGAGGCTCTAATTATTTGGAACTGAAAAAAAAAATCTCATTAAATTTAAAAAGTGTAGTTCATAAATATAATATAGACTGAATCATAGCCCTTTGGGAATTTCAAAATAATTTTTCTCTAGTGACTTGTAAGTTATTTGTCTTTTAAAAATCAATCCATAATTAGACTGGAAAGGGAAGGATCTATCGTGAAAGTTTTAATTGCTCCCTGAGTGTATTTTACCAAAGTAATAGCATTTTTTTTTTAATTGGAAAAGGACGACTGTATAGTATTAGATTGTGTTATTGAAATCAGAAATACCAAAAGCATTTTCCCTACCATAGTGGTCTAGTTAATGTTAACAATTTGTATATGTACTAATGAAGTGTAGAGATTTTAAGGAAATTCTGTTTAGGGCTGAATATTCAATTACGTGAAAATGTATTTTTTTTTTTTTTAAGATTTTATTTATTTATTTGACAGAGAGAAATCACAAGTAGATGGAGAGGCAGGCAGAGAGAGAGAGAGAGAGAGAGAGGGAAGCAGGCTCCCTGCCGAGCAGAGAGCCCGATGCAGGACTCGATCCTAGGACCCTAAGATCATGATCTGAGCTGAAGGCAGCGGCTTAACCCACTGAGCCATCCAGGCGCCCCGAAAATGTATTTTTTAAAAATATTACTGTTCTATCATTGTATGAGGATTAGTATAAAAAGTTACCTCTTTACACTGGAGATTATGTATATGGTTTGGAAGCTGGTATCATTTCAAGGTCAGGGCCTAACTCAGTGAAATGGGGAAACTTATTAAGAGAGATGGGAGCATAAATTCTGTGGAGTGCGGCATTTCCATTTCTCTGTATTTTTTTACTGTCTGAATATCACCTTCCCAAAGTGGGAAGTGAAAAAGATGAGAAGTAGAGCATGCTGGCTCAGTTCCCCTTGACTCAGTAGGTGGCATGGGGGACAGGTCCAACATACTCAGTCACTGTCTCATTTTTCTTGGAACCTGTAGTGATTAAGATTCTTAGTAGCTGCAGTGGTTCTGAGCTCAGCTTGTTAAAACTATAGTATAGCAGGTCATACTGTTTTTGGAAAAATAGTCTAAGGTCTAGTTCAGCTGAGCAGAGTATACATCAAATGTAACCGTATGTGACTTGTATTATCCTCACTATTGTATCTCTTTGTTATTATGGTAGTTGAGAACTGTTTGTTGTGGGAATTAATAATATTTACATTTTGAGATTTTGTGGTTAAATTGTGTTTAAGAGCCTTTTAAAAATAGGGTCCTATTTCTGTTTGAGAAGTAACTTTTTAAAAGAAGAATAGATAAGACTGTATGTGAAATTGTAAATTTGTTTTGTAAAAGAAAATTATTTTTCTTAAATTGATTCTACTACAGTATGGTATAACATTGAGAAATAAGCCAGAGTTTACAGTTGGTCTTAGTACTATATGGTATAATATTTATGAGAAATAAGACAGAGCTTTTAGTTGGATGTACTATGTAGCCAGGTGTATTATAAATGATTAGAAATTATGTCTTCATAATTTTCACCTTGAGTCATTTTATAGATCGGCCATCATAGAAATTTGTCCAGTTTTTCTTTATTTTGATTAAAGCCTAGAATTTTTAAGGTGAAATTATTTGCTATATGTAACACAATATGGACCTCTTGTTTCTAGTAAATCTAGGCTAACATGTTTTGGTTGAAAAAATTTTCCAGAAACATTACTTTGCTAAATATATATATAAAACTTTTTTGCATAATATTTTTCTTAATAATCATTTATAAGTCTGTTATATTCATCCTGAGATCATACTGAATACATTAAATTTCCACTTTGGGGTGAATGTGTGACTCAGTGGGTTAAGGCTCTGACTCTTGATTTTGGCTCAGGTCATGATCCTAGGGTCCTGGGATTGAGGCCTAGTTCGGGCTCTGTGCTCAGCAGGAAGTCTGCTTGAGGATTCTCTCTCTCACTCTGCCCCTTCCCTGCTCGGGCATGTTCTCTCTCTCCCTAAAATAAATAAATATTTTTTAAAAAAATTCTATTTTAATATAATGAATAAAAGTTTTATTAAGGAAAGTAACCTTCCTCCAAATCCATACCACTGAGTATATTAATATATTTGTGTTTGCTTGAAAGTGTTTGCAATTTAAGATATACCAAAGTAGGATAAAATTACAAAAAATCTTGCTAAGACTCCGACCTGTATAGCCACTTTAATTTTAATACTAATTTTTAGATACTAAAACTAGCTACATATTATGATTCCTGCAATTAAAATTTACTTTGGTACATACTAAGCTCCATTTAACTATATTGTTTTCTTCTCCAGCAGTTGATTTCAGTTTTGTTCCAGGGTCCATATTAGCTTTTCATTGTTAGAATGACAGTGACAATTGGTTTTTCCAAATATTTATTGCTGTGAAGAATTAATAATCCTTAGAAGCTTCATTTTGGTTTATTAGCATTTATGGGTATGTGCTATAGAACACATTCTATGATGTTATTTGATGAAGAATTAAGAGAGGATGAGTCAAAGTGATAAAAAGTGATATTGTAAGTACCTCTTTTTTTTTTAGTGTTATATAGTAGTTGTTTTTATTGTTATTTATAGTTAAGAAAGATTTTTTAAAAAAATTATTTATTTATTTGACAGAGAGAGGGATCACAAGTAGGCAGAGAGGCAGAGGGAGGGGGAAGCAGACTCCCCACTGAGCACAGAGCCTGATGTGGGATCGATCCCAGGACCCTGAGATCATGACCTGAGTGGAAGGCAGTGGCTTAAACCACTAAGCCACCCAGGCGTCCCATGAAAGATATTTTTATTTGATGAAAAGCTCTTCAGGGCATTCCTTTCATACTGTTTCTTTTTGTGCAGCACTTAAAACATTGCAAATTTATTATTAAACATTATCAGTTTCTGGATATTAGAGGTGGAATTAAGAGCAGGGTTGGTGATAATTGGCCCCCTTTCCCAGGTATTTATGTTAAGTAGCACCAATTTTTTGCATGGGCTGTGAATGTATATCTTTGTTTATATGGATATTGTTAGGATGCAACCTTTGTGAAGGAAGAAGGAGTCAGGAAAAGAGACTGTTGAACTATTATAGTAGTGGTTCTCAAACTTCAGGGTATAGAAGAATCATTTGGTCGGCTTCTTAAACCACAGATTATTGGATCCCACTTGAAGTTTCTGATTCTGTAGATCTGAGGTAAGACTAGAAATTTGTATATTTGTAAGTTCCTGGTGATGCTAATGCTGACTCTTTTTGTCTTAGAGATTTAAGACTGATAAAGCTGACAGGAAAATCTGTAGACAGACTTCACTTTAGGAAATGAATGTGGATTAGAAATCTAAGAGGCATTAGGGTATATGGTCACCTGCCAGGAGGACATAATTATCAAACATTCTTTTTATTTTTTCAAAGCTGTAAGTTTACATAGCTTTAAATGTTAGTAGCACCAAGACATTTATAATAAACATTACTGTCCTATCCCCTTCTTTTCCATTCCTGCATTTTTTTGCTTCCTAAAGACTGTCACTTTTAATTAAGTCAGGTGATACGTTCACCTGATCTTTCTCTCACAAGTGTGCACACACAGAATGCCTTTATAGTGTATGCACATTGCCTGTACAAAGCAAAGTAAATTTGTAAGCATCTAGTTGAAATACAGAGAAGGGAAAGCATAAACATTTCTAATGTGCAAATACGTAGAATTGGACAAATTATATTAATTTACTGTCTAGCATTTTTTAAAATGTGAATCTTAAAATATGAAGAGCTCTGATTGCTGTAGTTTTAATGTTGGTCTACCAAATCTTCCCTACAAGGTTTTAGATTGATAAGTAAGAAAAAGGAGGGCATTTCAAATGGAAAGAATAGCTAGTGTAGACGTTTAGAAGCAGGAAAAAGCAGACGTAGAGATGGATCTAATGAGAAAGGTGATTTGATATTTATTTTTGTAATTCATTGATCTTTCCTTACCTATTTGAATAAAATATCTTCCCTGCTAAATAGCAGCTTCTAGTGGCCGTGATAGATACATAAGTCAAATAATAAAACTGTGGTACATGTCAGCATAGAGTCAGATACACACACACACACACACACACACACACACACACACAGTAATATATATTATTGTGGGAGTAGGGAATACTTGTTTAAGTTGAAAATAATTTTGGGGTTGGTTCATAGATAAAATTTAAATTTGATCCAGTGGGAAATAGGACAGATACCATTGTGGTTTCTAACATAAGAGAATGACAATATTTAATGTCATTGTTTCTGAATGAATAGTGGCAAGGTAGTAATTATCCCCAAACTAAACTTATGGTTTGTTGATTCATGGTTCTTTTATATATCTATGACAGTTGTACTGCTGGTCCTCTTGATGAATTGTTTGAACAACCAGGAGTGAAGTTGTGGAGTAAAACCTATCTACCAATTTGGGGATGGAGGAGGACAGACTAACATAATTTCTCTTAGTTTGTTGTACACTGAAGCCATATACTATTATATAAATAATTGAATAGTGAACTTAAAACTGTAAGAAAGATGGCAAAATAAATATATTAGGGAACATAGTCAAAAAGCTGTTACCGTGGCTATGAGGAAACTCTACTGGGAAACAGTAGCTTGGAGTTCTTAGATCAGTAATGGAGTAACTCACTTTTAAAAAGATTAAACTGTAGCTGGTTGAAAAGGAGAGAGGTGGTATCCCAATGAGAATCATCCTCTGAAAATAATGGTTTCTGTTAAGCAGTCTTTAAATTTTAATCATCATTTGACAAAGTTTACACATAAAATAGCTACATTTTATCATTTACATAAAAATGAAAATCTAAAGGAAACTGATGTGATTGTTTACTACTGAGACTATTCTTTTAGGATATAGGTTTTACATACAGAGGAAGTGAGGAAAGTATGGATGTCCTTACATAGAGGAAGCGATGTCCTTAGAACTGCTTTTAAGTTTAGTTTTAGAAGACCGGGTTATACTTGTATTTATATATTGGCAAAATACATTTCTTGACTTCAAATTAGGTTATCTGAAAGAAATTTTCCTGTTTTTGTTTTGTTGCTTGTTTTTCTTCATTTTGGTTACTGTTTGTATTTATTTGGATGGTTTTTAAAGTATTTTATTGATTTGAAGATTAACATTTGACTCTTAAGTATAGGATTAAAGAGACTTTTCCTTTTAAATATTTTTTGATGAAAAATTAAGATTTTAGGGCAGATTCTGTGAAACAGTATGAAGGAGACATGAAAACCACCCCCAGACAATCACATTTTTATTAATCCTCACTGAATATCTTCATTTTATTGGGATAAATTAGGGTCTGAATTCTGATATTTAGATTTACAAGCTCATCCATTCAAATTTGTCACGTTCTGTATGTTTTATGACATGTAAGGGGTAATCTACAGATGGCTAAATTGGCTATTTCCCTCATAAGACAAAATTTGTCAGGTGAATTGAGAACATGGGTTTTGGTAGGTCAGCACATTTTATTCCTTTTCCCTGCCTGTTTTCTTTAATAACTATATATTGAAGTTGGTGATGCTAAACTCTGAGGGCATGAGTGCCTAGCCCTGCTCCTTTGCCGGCAGGTTTTTGACTTCAAAGTCTAACCTTATAAAGAACATAATAACATAAATAATTGCTGTAAGATATATGCTAGAAGAAATATGTACAGAGTGCCAGGGGAGCACCGCAGGCAAATGGGTTAGGGATACAGATGTAATGGAGAAGAAAGTGACACACGAGCCGAGTCTTGAAGTCCTATGCTGTGGAATGAATAAGGATATTCAAAATAGAGGGAATATATGCCTGTTGTTGATGTGTGAATGAGACTGGGATCTGTTTGGGAACTATAAGTGGTTTGTAATGAGTCTGGTGACATAAGCAGGTAATGGAGCATCTTGTAGAACAGTAGAAATAATGGTAACCATCCTTGCAGTTTGAAGGAATTGCATGTCTGAAAGTTATTAAGCATACTAAGAGTGACATAAAAGGGCTTTTATAGTGGTATAACTTTCTCCACCATACGGTCATGCTTAGGGGATCAAAATACTCATTTGACTGATCCAGGCAGTTGGACACTTGAAAATGCTTGATAAAGTTTTAAAAAATTCAGTGTCCTTTTCGCGCCAAGGCACTTAAAGAGGAGTGTTGAGGATGGATTTACACTTTGGCTTTGTGTTTTCCTCATGCTTTTGACTTTAAAAAAAAAAAAAATTGTGTTGTTTATAAACTAATTTCTGTTCTCTCTTCTTGTTATTTCTCTTTTTTAATTTATCAGTAAATATCCTAAGTTCATTCTTCATATGCCTAATCATATAGTCTCTTTTATTTGTGTTTATTTTTTCATTTTTTGGTTTGTTATAGGTAAATGTTTTCTGGGTAACTCATATAGTATATCACTGTGACAGTGATAATGCTACACTCTCTTATTTGGTTCATTAGAATAATGTTTAAACACAGAAAATAACTTTTTAAGACCTAGTATATTCTAATTTTCTGTTATATTTGTCTTCTGCAAATAAAGTAGTATTTAACCTGTTTTGGATCATGGCATATGACCCCAAATTTAAATGTAAAATTGCTGTCAATTTCATGTGTGATTTAAAAAATATCTTAGTTTGATCAGGAGTAACTCACCTGATCTTTTAATAGATTGCTTTGGAAAATATCTGAGGATTGTGTAAATTATTTTGGATTTTTTGGGATGCAAGCCAAAATATAAATTAGTAATTAGAAAGTAATCATTTTCTAAAAAGATTACATCAAGGTATAATTTGAATGTATCCTGTTCTAAGTTAGTTTATGTAATTATTCATTTCATCTGTTTTTAAAAATGGATTATCCTGCCCTGTAGATGACTGGTAAAAATATTTTAAAAATTTTAGAAAAATGTATAGACTTTATACAGCTTATTTAACAAATGTAAATCTGTAGAATAAGAAAGTAAAATAATTACAAAAATGTATATTTATTTTTTATAAAAAATAAAAAGGCATGAAGTTGACCTCTGTACATTATCTTTCTAAAATCCTGCTTTTTTTCTATTTTCTTGTTAATTATGAAACTGAAAGTAGTCTTGATGCCTAAAAATTTTAATGGTAAAGTATTTGGTAAAGAAAAGAGGTTTGTTTTTTTTTTTTAAATATTTGTAATTTTTTTAATTTTATTTTTTTTTAGTGTTCTAAAATTCATTGTTTATGCACCATACCCAGTGCTCCATGCAATATGTACCCTCCACAATACCCACCACCAGGGTCACCCTATTCCCCACTCCCCCTCCAAAACCCTCAGTCTCTCATGGTTTGTCTCCCTCTCCAATTTCCCCCAACTCACTTCTCCTCTCCGTCTCCCAGTGTGAAAAGAGGGTTTATTAAAATGCTTTTTGAGTCTTGTCATAATGATACCAGAGTATCATCCACATAAGCTGTTTCTGTTTCCTATGAATTATTAAATCAGTTATGTATTATATTCAGTTATATATTATATTCTCACTTATTCTTGCCATCTTTAGATATTATAGTTAATTTTATCTCCTTGCTGATTTCTTGAACTCCCCCTCCTCCAGTGGCATTCGGTTTTGAAGAGGGAGTAAGTAAGGAGGGGGTTGGCTAGTGATTTGCATATATTAAAGTGTACATTGGATGAATTTTGACCTGTGAATCTATCACCACTATCAAGATGACAAAATACCTATCACTCCAAAAAGTTTTCTTGTGCCTCCTTCTAGTCTGTTCCTTTTATTGCTTTCCCCCTTCCTCCTTGGGCCCGTGTCAACAGTGATTGTGTCACTATGGATCAGTTTATATTTTCTAGAATTTTATATAAATGGTATTATACAGTAAGAACTTGTTTTTGCCTGGCTTCTTTTACTCAGCATAATTATTTTTGGGATTCTTCAATGTTGTAGCTGTGTAATGGGTGGGTAGTATTACATTGTATGGCCATACCAGAATTTTTATATCTATTTATCTCTTGTTGAACAATCTGAGTTTCCAGTTTGGGTTATTACAAAGCTGTTTTGAACATATAGGTACAAGTCTTTGTGTGGACATATACTTTGATTTCTCTTGGGCAAATATCTATGATTGAAATAGGCATTTCTTTAAATTTTAAGAAACTACCCAACTCTTTTCTAAAGTGGTTGTATCATCTTCCATTGCCAACAGTTGAGAGTTCTGGCTGCTCTGCATCATTGTCAACACTTCATGTGGTTAGTACTAGTATGTATGGTTAGCCATTCTAGTGGGTGTGTAGTCTAGCTCACTGTGATTTTAATTTGGATTTCCTTATTAATGATGTTTAGCATTTTTCCATGTTCTTATTGCAGTCCCTATTCTCTGTTCAGATATTTTGCCCCCTCCCTTTTATTGTTGGTCTATTATCAAGTTAAAAGAAATCTTTTTATATCCTATTCAGGTTGTTTGTCAGATCTATGTTTTGCAAATATATTTGCTCAGCTTGTGGCTTATCTTTTCATTTTTCTAACAATTAAGTCTACTTTATTAACTTTTTCTTAAGCAGATTGCTTTTATTGTTGTATATAATAAATTTTTACATATCCCAAGGTCACAAAAATATTTCCTTATGATTTTTTTTTTAGTTTTATAAATTTTTGTATGTGGTGTGAGGTATGGGTTGAGTTTCACTTTTTTGCATTTTGCAATTACTACAGCTTGTTTTGTTGAAAAGATAATATGTTTTCCAATCGGTTGCCTTTGCACCTTTGTAAATAATCATTTGGCTGTGGGGGCTATTTCTAGATTCTTTATTCTGTTATTTTGTGTCTTTTTGCTAAGTAATACCACATTTATCCTGCAGTGTAGCTTTATAGCTTTAGTCTGGAAATCAGGTAGTGTAAATCTTCCAATTTTGTTCTTGTTTCTCAAAACCATTTTGACTATTCTAATTCTTTTGATTTTCCATATATGTTTTAGAATCAGCGTGTCAATTTCTACAAAAACTCTGTTGGAATTTTGATTGGGATTACATTGAGTCTATAAATCAGTTCGGGGAGAATTGACATGGTTTATTTCTCTAAATTATCTTTGATTTTTATGTGTGGGGTGATGCTGTTAATTTAGGTACTAACTCATCTTACTGAGCACCCTTACTAATTCCAATGTTTTTCGTCAATCTTTTAAAGTTTTCTTGATTGGTAACTGTATTATATGCCAATTGTTTTGCCTGTTTTTCTGTAGTTTTGTCTTATTTGTTTCATATCTTACTGAGTTGATGATTGATTTCTTCATATTTTGGCACGTTTTCTCCCAAACAGAAATTTTAGAGATATTAATCTTGTTTTTATAGATTGTATTTTTGTTAAATCCTAATAGCAGTCAGATAATTGATAACTAGAGTAGGGACTTAAAGAAAAATGCAAAGTCAAAAAGAAGAGTAACTCTTCTAGAAGACAAGTTGGAATCTTCATATTAAAGATGAGGTTTTATAGTTCTACTAATGTTTTCTCAAGTATGTGCTTTGAGATCTGTTTAATTTCTTCATTAAAGAGGTTCTGTAGATTTTTTTTTTTTTTGGAACATTTGTTAAACAGTTTTACAGTTTTTCTTTTTTTTTTTTTTTTTCACTTTGGTGCTTCTCAAACCCTAAAATGCTAACAAATAGAGTTAATTTCTAAGAGGGAATATAGGATGCAGCATTTTCCAAATCTAAGCAGAGAATTTTCTTTTCTAAGGAAGAGCATATAGTCAGTGCAAAATACTTTGTGAAAGACTGTGCTCTAAAAGTGCAGTTGATGGTTCAGAACCAATGATGGTAAAACTGCTAGCACTTAAGCACAAATTGAGGCCACAGCACAGGTAGAATTGTATTCATCACTGCTTTGCACTTGCAGTTTTCTTTTTTACTGAAGTATAATTAATATACAGTGTTATACTGGTGTTCTACTGGTTTCTAGTGTACAACATGGATTTTACAATTCTGTACATTACTTAGTGCTTACCACAATATGTGTAGTTACCATGCAACATTACTACAGTATTATTGACTATATTCCCTATGCTGTACCTTTAATCTCCATGACCCATTTTATAACTGGAAATTTGTACCTCTTAATCCCACTCATTATCAGTTCCACTCATCCTCTACCCATCTCCCTTCTGGCAGACACAAGTTTGTTCTTTGTATTTGAGTGGTTTTTTCTTTTCCTTGTTAATTTTGTTTTTTAGATTCCAAATATAAATTAAATCATATGGTATTTATCTTTCTCTGACTTATTTCACTTAGCATAATACCCCTTCTGCCCATTCATGTTGTTGCAAATGGCAAGATCTCATTCATTTTCATGGCCCAGTAATATTCCATTGTGTGCGCATGTGTATATACATATATACATACATACATATCTATATACACCATATCTTCTTTATCCTTTCATTTATTAATGAGCACTTGGGTTGTTTCCATATCTTGGCTATTGTAAATAATGCTGCAGTAAACATAGGAGTGTGTATGTTTTTGAATTAGTGTTTTTATTTTCTTTGGGTAAATACCTAGTAGTGGAGTTAACTGAATCACATGGTATTTCTATTTTTTCTTTTCTTTTTGTTTTTTTTTTTTAAGATTTTTATTTATTTATTTGACAGATAGATCACAAGTAGGGAGAGAGGCAGGCAGAGAGAGAGGAGGAAGCAGGCTCCCCACTGAGCAGAGAGCCCAATGCGGGGCTCGATCCCAGGACCCTGGGATCATGACCTGAGCCGAAGGCAGAGACTTTAACCCACTGACCCACCCAGATGCCCCTCTATTTTTAATTTTTTGAGGAACCTCCATACTGTGTTCCACAGTGGCTGTACCAATTTACATTCCCACCAACTGTGCACACAGATTCCTCCTTCTCTACATCTTCATCTACACTTTTTTCTTTTTTATGCTAACCATTCTGACTGATGTGAGGTAATATTTCACTGTAGTTTTGATTTGCATTTCCCTAATGATTAGTGATGTTGAACATTTTTTCATGTGCCTGTTGGCTGTCATTGTTGTCTTTGGAAAAATGTTTACTCAGGTTCTCTGCCCATTTTAAAAATTGGATTGCTTGATTTTTTTTTTGGTATAGAGTTGTAGGAGTTTTTTGTATACTTTGGATATTCACTGGATTGCCTTTTTGTTTTGTTGATGGTTTCCTTTGCTGTGCAAAAGCTTTTTATTTTATTTTTGTGTAGTTTCAATAGTTATTTTTTATATTTTGACAGATTTTATTTACTTGAGAGAGAGCACAAGCAGGGGGAAGGGCAGAGGGAGAGGGAACTGCAGACTCTTCCACTGAGTGTGGAGCCCAATGGAGAGCTTGATCCCAGGACCCTGAAATCATGACCTGAGCTGAGTCAGACACAACCTATTGATTGAAAAACCTATGATTTTTTAAAAATGTATTTTTTATTTTGGTTTGCTAAGATTTAGTTGAGGATTTTTGCATCTATGCACACCAGGGATATTGGTCTGCAGTTTTCTTTTTTTTTGTAGTGTGTTTGTCTGGTTTTGATGTTAGGGTAATGTTGGTCTTGTGGAAGTTTTCCTTTCTCACTTTTTAGAAGAATTTGGTTTGGTAGAATTCATATGTGAAATTATCTGGTCCTAGACATTTGCTCAGACTTTTTTGATTGCTGATTCAGTTTTTTTGCTAGTAGGTTTATTCAGATTTTCTTGCCTCCAGCCCACTCAGTTTTCGAAAATTGTATATTTCTAGGAATTTATCCATTTCCTCTAGATTGTGCAATTTGTTGGCATATACTTTTTCATAATCACTTATATCTTTGCATTTCTGTAGTGTCAGTTATTTCTCTTCATTTCGGGTTTTATCTTCTTGGTTTCATTAATCTTTTAAAAATTTTATGTGTGTGTATCTATATATCCATCTATACACATAATTTCCTTTTATTGGGGTAGGCTTTTTCTTTTTCTGTAAAGTTAGTTCATTTGAGATTTTTTGTTTTGTTTTGTTGAAGTAGTTCTGTATTGCTATAAACTTTCTTAGAACTGCTTCTGCTCTGTCCCAATGATTTTGGATTGTGTGTTTCCCTTTTTATTTGTGTCTATGTGTTTTTTGATGTCCTCTTTGATTTATTGGTTAACTCACTCATTGCTTAGAAGCATGTTGTTTAGCCTCCATGCATTTGTGTTCTTTCCATATTTTTAAAATTTCTGATTTCATATCGTTGTGTTTGGAAGAGATGTGTGACATTTTAATCTTCTTAACTCCACTTTCTCTTCCACATTTTAAGTATATGACCTCATATCTTACATCTTTTTGTGTCTCTTGAGTAATTTATTGAGACTTATTTTGTGGCCTAACATGTGATCTGTCCTGGAGAATGGTCCATGTGGACTTGAAAATAATGTGTATTTTTGGATGGAATATTCTGTATATATGTTTGGTCTATTGTGTTTTTCAGATCTACTGTTTCCTTGTTTTTGAGTCCAGGTGATCTTTCCATTGATATAAATAGATGTTAAAATTCCCTATTACTTTATTGCTGTTAAATTTCTCCCTTTATGTCCATTAGTGTTTGCTTTATCTATCTAGATGCTCCAATGTTGGGCGCTTAGATATTTATACTTGTTATATCCTTTTGTTGGATCGATCCCTCTATTTAGTGTATTTCTTTGTCTTGCTACAGTCTTTGTTTTAAAATCTATTGTGTCTGATATAATTATTACTGCCCCAGTTTTGTTTTTTTAAATTTCCATTTGCATGGTTTATGTTTTTCCATTTTTTTTTTCACTTTTAGCCTGTATGAGTCTTTAGGTCTGAAAGAAGTCTCTGGTAGGCAGTATATAGGTGGGTCTTGTTGTTTTTAAAATCTATTCAGTTACATATATTTTATAGTTGGAGCATTTAGTCCATTTACATTTAATTTTTGATAGCTATGCATTTATTGCCATTTTGTTAATTATTTTCTGGTTGTTCTTGTAGTTTCTTTTTTCTTGCTCTCTTGCCTTATGTTTGATGGTTTTGTGTGTATCTATAGGTTTTTTACATTATGGTAATGCACATGTGTATATTTGTATTAAGTTGATGGTCACTTGAGTTTGAACATATTCTAAATTGAACACATTCTAAAACTGCTACATTTTTACCTCCCCCTCCACATTTTATGTATATGACTGCATATTTTACATGTTTTTATTTAGTGTCTCTGGACTAATTTTATAGACATAATTCACTTTACTACCTTTGTATTTTAACCTCCGTACTGGCTTTATAAGTGATATATCTACTACCTTTACTATATGTTTGCTTTTATAATACACTTCAAGTCCCTTTAACATTTCTTGTAAGGCTGGTTTAGTGGTGATGAGCTCCTTTAACTTTTTTCTGTCTGGGAAGTCTTCTGGTCTGCAAAGTTTCTGCTGAAAAATCAAGCGATAGTCTTACAGGGTTTCTCTTATATGTAGCTTTTGCTGCTTTTAAAAATCTCTCTTTATCATTACTTTTTGCCATTTTAATTATTATGTGTTTTGGTGTGGAACTTCTGGGGTCAATCTTGTTTTAGGGGCTTTCTATACTTCCTAGATGTGGAAGTCCAATTCGTCCCCCCACCCCCATTAGGAAATTTTCAGCTATTTCTTCAAACATGTTTTCTGTCCCCTTCTCTCTAACTTCTTTTTTTAGGGATTATTATAATATAAATGTTATTACACTTACTAGTGTCACTGAGTTCGCTTAATGTATTCTCAATTTTTATTACTATATTTTTTTCTTTCTGCTGTTCAACTCAGTTGCTTTCCATTATCCTGTCTTCCACATTGCTGATCCATTCTTCTGCATCCTCTATTCTGTGGATTCCCTTTAGTGCATTTTTTCACTGCTTGAATTCTTGAGCTCTATGGATTCTTTCTTATATTATCCATCTCTTTAAGTTCTCACTGAGTTCTTCCACTCTTTTATCAAGTGCAGTGAATATTTATGATCATTACTTTGAATTATCAGGCATTTTGCTTATCTCCATTTCATTTAATTCATTTTTCTGTCCTTTTGTCCTGTTCTTTCATTTAGGATACATTCTCCTTTCTCCTCATTTTGTCTAACTCTTGTGTTTGTTACTATGTATTAGAGAAGCTGGCTCCATTCTCCTGGTCTTGAAAGTAGTGGCCTTGTGTACAGCAGGTCCTGTGGTGCCCTGTCGCTCAATCCCATTTAGTCATAAGAACCAGGCACTCCAGGGGTGTCTTCTGTGTGGACTGCATGCACCCTACTCTTGCGGCTGAGCCATGCTTGTTTTCAGCCCAGTTAGCTGCAATGACATCTGCCTGCTGTGAGTGCACCTGTCAGGGTTTTGTCCCTGTGCTATTGGGCTTTACTGAGGCCACCACAAGCTTTAGGTGGGTGGGGCCAGCAGCCAGACTAGGTGTCTGCAGTTAACCTCCCTGCCACAGTTGCGGGTGCACTGAATGGAAGGGCTTGCTCCCTGTGCAACCAGCTAAGAGACTCAGCTATAGAAGAACTGCAGGCATGCTGGTGACTGGGGTTATCCTCCCCTCTCCTCAGGACAGTCATCACTTTGGAATGGTGGTCTCTGTGGAGGCTGCTTGCAGGGTGTGGTAGAGCTGGAGGTGCTTTGGAGGGAAGTCAGCCAAGGCAGGCAGGTTAGATGGGTAGGTTCTTAGGAGAATGCAGGGGCCAGGCACGTTGTACTAGCAAGATAGATACTGTTAGTTCTGGCTTTCCAGGTTGTGGAAAGGAAACAACAAAATGCCAGCATTTTGTTCCTGGAGAAGTTTCCTGAAGATCCCTGCCCTGCCCACATAGGTTCTGAGATTAGTAAATAAATCTCCTTCATGTATATCCAGGCACTTTCAAACTGCTGCTTCTGGGCTGTGTCTCTGGCCCAGTTCATTATGCTGGCTCTTAAAGAGCAGGGACTAGGTTTCCTGTCAACCTTGGCCCTCCCTGGTATTAAGCCCAGTGAGGTTTAAAGTACCTGGAGTTAAGTCCTGCTTATTTAAAAAGCTCGTAAAGTTAAGCCCCACTTGTTTTCAAAGCCAGATGTTTGTTATGGGGACTCATCCTCCTAATGTGGGTCTCTATTGCCTGGTATGGTGTCTGATTTTCTGGCTTCTCTGTGCTTGGGGTGTCCCTCCAGTTTGTGTTTAGTCTTTTTGGAGTTTCTGCCTCTTCTGCCTTTTCAGTGTGGCCTCCTCTCTGTGAGTAATGTGGAAGGTCTTTTCTGCTAGTCTTCAGGTCATTTTCAGAGCCAGTTGCATATATGTAGTGGTTATCTTGTTATGTCTGTGTCTGTGGGATGAAGGGAACTCACAATCCTCTTCTGGATCTTTCCTGAACTTCCCTGCCTCTCTCTCTCTCTCTCTCTCTTTTTTTTTTTTTTTTTTCCCGAAAGTCAATTTTATTTAAGAATATCCTTAATGAAACAGCAAATGTTATTAATTTTATTCAGTCTTTACCTTTGAGTATGTTCTTTAAATATTCTCTGTGAAGAAATAAGAAGTATTTATGAAACAGTGTGGCCTCATACCAAAGAATGATGATTGTCTTGAATAAAAGCTCTTATAAAGATATTCGGGTTGAAAGTTAAGGTACTCACTTTTTAAAGTTTACAGTTTTTACTGAAAAGAATGTCAACAAGTAGTCATTTCTCAGATGTGGGTATTTGCAGATATTTTCTCAAAAATGAATGGAGTGAGCCTGTCACTTCATGGAAAATTGACACTGATGGCCAAAGATAAAATTTGAGCTTCTGCGCAAAAATTTGGATTTTGGAAAACTGTCCTTCCTCTACCCCCAATTGGTAGACAGTTCCCAAGACAAAGACTCTTCTCATTTTGTCAGTGGAGTTATTAGTAAATATAATTTTAAAATATTGTATAGTAAAACATCAACATTTGGGAGATCAGTATAACTCATTGAAAGTAGTGATTTTACAAATGACTAGTGCATGTTATTACAAAGCCATGTAGAAATAAAAATTTCATTCAGAGAGTAAAGGGGAGCAACTAAGAAAGGTTTATGGATATGGTACATTGCAACTCTCCAGAAACTCCTACTTGTTTAGTTTTGGTGTAGTATCAAAGAATAATAAACACAATTATCAGAAAAAGTACTAAAAATGCTTCCTTTTTACAACTGTTAATCAGTTTGAGGTTAGATTTTCCTTATGTACGTCAAAATTACATATTTCAATAGAAAAGAGAATCCAGATGTCTTTGTAGTGAACCAGTCATTAGATTTGCAGACCTATAAACCAGTACCATCCTTCTAAGATGTTTTTATCTTTAAGTTATTTTTCATAAAAATGTGCTGTTATTTTATGAGTTTATTGGTAATTTTTTAATGAATTTTAAAATGTTTTAATTCTTAATATGGTGAATACTGATATAATTCACATAAAAACCTCTTTGTACTTAAGAATAGGAAATTCTGAGACTAAAATATTTGACAACCATGAGCAAAGATAACCTTTGACAGTGTCATCAGTAAGAAATAAGATTTTGTATTTTCACTTTAAGAAAATATCCATACTCCCCTCAAATGTCTGAAATTATGAATCTTAAAAAAAAAACTAGATATAGATAAAGCAGGCATATTTGGCGATTATGCATTAACTTTGTGCATATAATACCTTGGGAGAATGGTTTCGGGTAGATGTGTGGACAACACTCATTTAGTTCAGCATTAAGAAGGTAATAATTATGGAGTACTTTCTTTGCTCTAGGTACCATGTTAGATGAATAATTCAGTAGTGAAAAAGAGAGATGTGTCCCTATGTTCATGGACTTTTCATTCTAGTGGGGAAAATAAAAATACCAGATTAGGATACTGAGAACAGGAGTAACAGTTACATAGGAAGAAATCCGGAAGGCCTAAAGAAGAGACATTTAATTTGTGAGTTGATGGTAAGAGGCCAGGCATGAAAAGAGCATTCCAGGCAAGAGTACTCACAAACACACATAACCACAAAGAGAATTCTACGGTATTTTACAGACTGAATGCAAAGATCTTTTTAAAAATATTAACTTTATAATTTAATTCTCACAATAATCCTATACTATACATGTAGGGTAGTTCTAATTAATAAAGATGTCCAGTTAGAGAGTTTGACAATAGTTTTTATCATGTTAAAATATCCTGTGTTAATTGTTCATAGTATTATACATTTAATTCTATATCTAGAACATAATGAAGTATTGTAAACTTATAGAAGCAAATTATATTACAAAAGAATAAAGTTGCTAAATCATAAAATGTACATATAATGCATTTGCCTTCATAGTTTTATTTTATTTATTTTTAAAGATTTTATTTATTTATTTGACAGAGATCACAAGTAGGCAGAGGCAGGCAGAGAGGGAGAGAGGAGGAAGCAGGCTCCCCTATGAGCAGAGAGTCTGATGCAGCGCTCTATCCCCTTCCTCTGAGGCTTTAACCCACTGAGCCACCCAGGCGCTCCTTAACTTCATAGTTTTAAAAATGACCAGGAAAAAAATTTTTTTTTAATTTTGTTTTTGGGTGATGAAGAGTTGCCTTTAAGTAAGATATCTTCTGTTATAATATTTACCTTAAGTACAATGGATGAATTTCCTAAACAGAAATGTACTTACATGTACTGACTTTCTGCTATTACAAAATACTTGATTTGTATGGGACTAATGTCAAGGACAAATAGCGTTCAGAGTAAACAAGTATAAAGAGTGTTTGTGAACCAGATCTCCTCTGCATTTCCTTACTACATCACTACCAGGAACCTTCCAAGTTCATGCTTTTAGTCTTTTTTTTTTTTTTTGCTCTGCTTTGAGTAGCAGCTAACACCTTTTTTGCTTATCCCTGGAGTCACAGGTGAATCCTGAGTCTGCCTCCCTTCCCTGGGGAACTTGATTCCAGAGAGGCCCAGCTCATGGCCACCTGAGAAATAGAAAGAAAAACTACTTTCTATTCTTGTTGTTTGAGTTCTGTGAATCGGTGTGATGTTTTAAAACTATTCGGGTGCTGAAAAATAGTGTAAGTGGTATTTGATGTTTTGTGCTATAACAATAGATCTGCGATCACTGACATGAAAATTATAAAATCTGTCAGCAACAAAACAAAACAGATTATTAACATAGATTCCTTTTTTTTTTTTTTATAATATAACATATTCTGTATTAACGACTTGGGCAGCTGTGCTTCAAATCCCTAAGGTGTCTTTGAATTTAGTTATTGTAATTCAGGTAACTTTCAGGTTTTTTATGGAGGGGGGTGTTTTTGTTGTTTTTGTTCCTCCAGAAGGCATGGCATTTTTAATCAGTTCTCCAGGGAAAGCTTGACTGAATGTTCCAAACTTTGTTGGTTCAATGTTGCTAAATAAAATCTTCCAGTAATTAATTTTGGGGAGAAAGGTAACTTTCCTTCTGGATCTACTAGTTGTCTTTCTCTTTGGGAGTTTACATTGAAGGAGTACAAATAATTAAATTTAGCAAGAATCTGAAAGATTACTCTTATTTTAGCTTTCCAGGAGATTGTGGGCATGGCAGCACCATATATGCCTAGAAGGGGTATTGATATGATTAATAATAATACATATAATACATAGTTCAAAAGAAAGATTAGGCTTCCTAAACCATTTGTTTTCACTTTTCAAAGGGGCCTATGATAAATGCTTTTCTAAATATGAATATCCTTTTGTGAAGCGATTTTATTTAGGGTTTGACAATTTGCATTATCGTATCATGATTTTTGGGCTGTTCAGTTGTAATTTTGTTTTAAAGAACAAAAGGCAAGTAACAGATATGTGATTAAACAAAATGAGAATTTGAGTTTTCTTTTGTTCGTCTTTCTGACAAATTGATTTGGGGCAAATCATGAAAACCAGAGCTGTAACTTCCTCCATTCCAAAATTTGTCAAAAAGAGCTTTTTGCTTTGTTTTCCTTCCATTTAATTACTTAAATAATATTCAATATTATAAAAGATCAAAACATTATAGAAGTGAAATATTCAGAACAAAATATGAAAGACCACCCCCCAAACTTTTGTGGGCATCCTTTCAGCTTCTTCATTTACATGTATAAATACGTAAGTATTCTATTACCTATATAAATGTGTATGAATTTTAAAAACATATAAGATGACTTTTTTTTCAAAAAATTTTTTAAAATGACTTTTTTAAAAAACAATCTGCAAACTGCTTTTTTCACTTAGGGGCCTCTTTTTGACTGTTGCATAGTTTATGTGTACTATATTTAATTTGACCAAACCTTATATCTGTTTCTATATACATGTAAGACTTTTTTTTAAAGATACGAATGGGTCTAGTACCTTTTCTGTCCTGATAGTCCTATTATTCACAATTATAGTCTGAACTGCCTGAAGTCCATAGATTTATTTACTTGATTCCTGGCTTTTTGTGACTCTATCACTGTCCCATGTTCAAATGTTTTTCTCTTATCAACAGTGTTCATTATTGGCATCTTAAAAAATTGTGGCCCACATTTGTTTCAATTTTTTGTATGCCAGGTTTATAAGGAGTCTTACCCTACTTTGATGCTGGCTTGTGGGGCAGATGGTGCAAATCCAGTGATTCATATTGTAAATCCAAGTGGTAATTTAATGGTATATAAAGTGAATTTAATCAGGGTTCACAAGCATATGCTACAGTATCAAGTTGAAATCCTATTTATTCTTTTGGTAAGGAAACTGCTGTGAAACCTATTTAAAAAGTTTGTTATGTCTTACTTAGATTTTAAAAAATATGTATGGCTTAAAAATTATGGCAATGGTAAGGTATTTAAGAAATAGTTCCAAAAACAGAAAGAAGAAAAACTGCTAGTAACAGTAGGGTTTTTTTCATTAAAGAACCTAAGTGTGTTCTCTAATGAACATTTACTACAGAGGAAGGAGAAACTTTAAGAAGTGGCTAATTGGCAGGAGAGTGAGGATCAAACAATAGTAATTAGCAGGAAATAAAAGGGACAAAACTTTGTTACCCAGGTAATCGTTAGGACCTAATTAGAAATAAAGATCTCCATGTGGGGTAGGGGGCGGTGCCTGGCTGGCTTAGTATGTGGAGCATATACTCGATCTTTGGGATGTGAGTTCGAGCCCCATGTTGGGTCATAGAGATTACTCAATAATGTGTGTGTGTGTTGGGTGGGGGGTGTATGTATAGTTTAACAGAAGTTTATTTCTCATTCCCATAAATTCTCATTCCCATAGGACTGTGGGACTTTCCAGCTGTGCTCTCCATGTAGGGCCTCAGCATTCCAAACTACTTTGAGTTTCTGGCCCCTTTTTCTGTGTGGGCTTCCATGACTGAGGCAGGAAAAGTACTAGAGTCTTGCAACCACAAATAAAGCCTTAATCCAGAAAATTAAGTTTTTAAAAAAAATTTTTGAGGATAGCCTCAGAGCAAACTAGTTTTCTTCTTTGAACCCTGATGACTCTGTAAGTAAAAAAAAGTTATTTTAGAAGTTGACATGGCAAAGAACAGTTAATACTTAATCTGAAAAAGTTTTTTTTGACTTACAAAAAATAAATTTAGCAGTAAAAACTTACTATCCTTCATTCGTTCAAACAAAAAGAATTGAGAGCTATGGTTTTTGGTTAGAGAACTTAATATTTGAGAGCAGACTAGTCTCGAGTCACAGGCCTGTGCTTAGATTAGGCCATGGGAGCTTTCCAGTGCTTTGGGAAGCTTTGTAGGTATATTTAAAGGACTGATTGAAATAATAGTTTTAGTTGAATGGTATTTATACATGGCTAATTCTGTTTAAATTGCTGTGTTACATGTGTGCATGTGTGTGTACATTTTTCAGTGAATAGAAAAAATTTCAAACATACACAAACATAGAGAGAATATAACAAGCCACCAAGTCCCTCTCACTTGGCTTTAGTATTTTTCTACTATGGCTAGTCTTGTTTCATTTGTACCTTCATCTACTTTGTTCCCTCACCCTTAGATTATTTTAAAGCAAATCACAAGCATAATTTTATTCACATACTTTAATATTTATCTATAAAAGGAACTCTAAAATTGTGATCATAATACCATTACCATATCTCCAAAATTAGTGGTAAATTCTTAGTATAATCAAACATCCAGTTTTTTAAATTAGCATTTTTGTTTGAATAAAAATAAAAATAAATTGATATATCATAATTGATGTCTGTTAAATCTCCCTTTTCTTGAAATTAAAAAACTATTTTAGCTTTTTAATTTGAATTAACTTTAGATTTACAGTGGCAAAAATAGTCTAGCTCCCCTCCTTGTTAACATCTGGCAGAATTATAGTACAATGATCAGAACTAAGAAATTAACATCAGTACAATATTATTAACTACTTAGTATATTCAGTCTCACCAGTTCTTATGCTAATATTCTTTTTCTGTTCCAGGGTATAATCCAATGTTCTACACTGCATGTGGTTGTCATGTTGCCATTGTTTCCTCTGATCTGTGACAGTTCTTTAGTCTTTGCTTTCATGACATTAAAACATTTGAAAACTACTGGTAGTTATTTGATGAAGAGTCCCTTAGTTGCAGTTTGATGTTTTCTTATGATTGCATTGAGGTTGTACATTAGAGAAATATTATGGAGATGACATACCCTTCTCAGTGCAGCATTATCAGGGGTTCCATGCTGTCAATATCACTTATTACTGGTGATGTTAACCTCGATCATGTTAAGGTGGTGTCTTAGTGGTTTCTCACTGTAAGGTTATTTTTCCTTTATTTGTTCTTAGATTGAGGTTGTTTTTGTAGTTTTCTTTGTAGCCTGGATTTTGCTGATTACATTCCCATAGTGATGTTTAACATGTGATTATGTAAACTGGGTTAGATGTATAGGGTTCTTAGGTACAGGTTGATTTTTGGTATAGGTGATAAGTATCGGGGGGTACTCCTGTCTGGTTGTTTCTCTTGTTAGGTTATCCTTTTAGTTTTATTAATTTCCAAAGCAGGCCAAAAAATTTAAAAAAAAAATCTACAGTTCACTTTGGGGGGGGTATTTATTTATTTATTTACAACATACAATATATTATTTGTTTCAGGGATACAAGTCTGTGATCCATGAGTCTTACACAATTCACAGCACTCACCATAGCACATAACCTCCCCAGCGTCCATTACCAGGCCACCTATCCCTCCCATCCACCTCCCCGCTAGCAACCCTTAGTTTGTTTCCTGAGATTAAGAGTCTCTTATGGTTTGTCTCCCTCTTTAGTTTCTTGTTTCATTTTTACCTCCCTTCCCCTATGATCCTGTTTTGTTTCTCAAATTCCTCGTATCAGTGAGGTCATATGATAATTGTCTTTCTCTGATTGACTTATTTCAGTTAGCATAATACCCTCTAGTTCCATCCACCATTTGTTGTAGCAAATGGCAAAATTTCGGGTTTTTGATGACTGCATAGTATGCCATTATATAAGTGTGTATGTGTGTATCATATATAATATATATATGATGTCACATATATGTCACATATATATATATATGACATTTTCTTTATCCATTCATCTGTTGATGGACATCTAGGCTCTTTCCATTGTTTGGCTATTGTGAACATTGCTGCTATAAACATTGGGGAGCATATGCCCCTTCAGATCACTACATTTATATCTTTAGGGTAAATACCCCATAGTGCAGTTGCTGGATTGTAGGGTAGCTCTATTTTCAGCTCTTTGAGGAATGTCCGTTCTGTTTTCCAGAGTGGCTGCACCAGCTTGCATTCCCACCAACAGTGTAGGAGGGTTCCCCTTTCTCCATATCCTTGCCAGCATCTGTCATTTCCTGACTTGTAAATTTTAGCCATTCTGACTGGTATGAGGTAGTATCTCACCATGGTTTTGATTTGTATTTCCCTGATGCGAAGTGATGTTGAGCACTTTTTCATGTGTCTGTTGGCCATTTGGACGTCTTCTGCCCATTTCTTTATTGGATTATTTGTTCTTTGGGTGTTAACTTTGATAAGTTCTTTATAGATTTTGGATACTAGCCCTTTATCTGATATGTCAGTTGCATATATCTTCTCCCATTCTGTTGTCTTTGGTTTTGTTGACTGTTTCCTTTGCTGCGCAAAAGCTTTTGATCTTGATGAAGTCCCAGTAGTTCATTTTGTCCTTGCTTCCCTTGGCTTTGATAATGTTTCTAGGAAGAACTTGCTGCAGTTGAGGTTGAAGAGGTTGCTGCCTATGTTCTCCTCAAGGATTTTGATGGATTCCTGTCTCACACTGAGGTGTTCATTTTGAGTTTATTTTTGTGTGTGGTGTAAGAAAGTGGTCTAGCTTCATTCTTCTGCATGTGGCTGTCCAATTTTCCCAATACCATTTGTTGAAGAGACATTTTTTCTGTTGGATAGTCTTTCGTGCTTTGTTGAAGATTAGTTGACCATACAGTTGAGGCCCATTTCTGGGTTCTCTATTCTGTTCCATTGATCTATGTGTCTGTTTTTGTGTCAGTACCATACTGTTTTGATGATGACAGCTTTGTAATAGAGCTTGAAGTCTGGAATTATGATGCCACCAGCTTTGGTTTTCTTTTTCAACATTCCTCTGGCTGTTTGGGGTCTTTTCTGGTCCCATGCAAATTTTAGGATTATTTGTTCCATTTCTTTGAAAAAGTTGATGGTATTTTGATAGGGATTGCATTAAATGTATAGATTGCTCTAGGTGGCATAGACATTTTTGCAGTATTTGTTCTTCTAATCCATGCACATGGAATGTTTTTCCATTTCTTTTTGTTTTCCTCAGTTTCTTTCATGAGTACTTTATAGTTTTCTGAGTACAGATTCTTTGCCTCTTTGGTTAGATTTATTCCTAGATATCTTATGGTTTTGGGTGAAGTTTTAAATGGGATTGATTCCTAATTTCTATTTCTTCTGTCTCATTGTTGGTGTATAGAAATGTAACTGATTTCTGTGTACTGATTTTCTATCTCTATACTTTACTGAATTCGTGTATGAGTTCTAGCAGTTTTGGGGTGGAGTCTTTTGGTTTTTCCACAAGTATCATATCATCTGCAAAGAGTGAGTGTATTAGCTGTTGTGAGTAAACTGTTATGAACAGAGGTGTGAAAGCATCTGAGTTCCTGCTTTTATTTATTTTGGGTATATACCTATGAGTGGAATTGCTGGGTCCTATGGTAATTCTTTCACCTTGTGAGGAACTGCCAAATTGTTTTCCACAGTGGCTATACCATTTTATATTCTTATCAGCATTCGCTAAGGGTTCCATTTTCTTCAGATTCTTGCCAACACAACAGGGCTTTGATTTGCATTTCCCTAATGATGTTGAATAACTTCTAATGTGTTTGTTGACCATATGTATATCATCATTAGAGAAATGTCTACTTAAGTCTTTGTCCATTTTTAAATAGGGCTGTTGTCTTTTTGTTGAAATGTAGGAGTTCTTTTTATGTAAGTCTGAGTTTTTTCATCAAATAAATAGATTGTGAATATTTTTTCACTTTCTTAATAATGTTTTCTGCTACATAGAAGCTTTTGATGAAGCCCTGTTTATTCTTGTATTGCTCATGTTTTGGGGTCATATTTCAGAATGTGTTGCCAAATTCAAGGTCATAAAGATTTATCTGTTTTCTTCTAGGAGTTTTATGATTTTATCTCTTATATTTAGGTCTGAAATTTCATGGATTTTTGTGTTAAGTTTCGTTTATTATGGGAGGTAGGGATCCAGTTTTCCCAGTAGTATCTATTGAAGAGACTATTCTTTCCCCCACTGAGTGAACTTGACCCCCTAGTGAAAAACAATTGGTGATATGTGGAGGGTTTATTTCTGGACTCTTAGTTTTATTCTGTTGGTCTGTATGTTTATATTTTGATTATTTAATGTAGCTTTGCCAGTTTTTAAGTTGTATGCTGTGAGTGCTCCAACTTTGTTCTGCTTTTTCAAGGATGTTTTGGCTATTTGGAGCCTCTTACTTTTCTATGTGAATTTGAGAATGAATTTTCCCATTTCTACAAATGAATAATTTTTTAAAACCCACTTTTTGGATTCTGTTTTGGACATTTGTCCATGCTAATAGGGATTTACTTAATTTACCTGTTAATGGATTATAAAGTAGTATCTGAAATTCTAGTCCAAGATGGCAATATAGAAGACCTTACCTCCAACATTGTCATACCAAATCCATAACTTGTTAGAGCAATTCCTCCTGAAAAAAAGCTGACAGGTGACTGAACAGCTTCTTCACAACAGAACATAGATATACCATGTTTCTGTTTCTTTTGTTCTTCTCTACGTGGTAACATATGGAACCTGAACCACTGCAGACTATAGTGGGGAAGGATATAGTGGGGAGGGACTATAGTACTGAGGGATGCTAAGCAGATATGTTTGCTCTAGACCAAAGGAAAAAACCTGTGGTTTAAAACGGCAACTAGAATGTCAAGGAACCAGCTCTAGAGCCCTGCCAAACAGCAGGAGAGCTGTTGGTAAGTACCAGGCTTTGTGTTCCTCCTCCTCTTGGAAGTACAGCTGGGAGAAGAGGCTGGGTGCCTTGACAGGCCTGCTGCCTCAGGGAGCCCCAGGCCATCTAGTGCATACCAACACCAGATGCCTTGAGGCACAGTAAAAAAGGCTGCCATTTAAAAAGAGCAACTACAAGAAAAAGAACTGGAGACATCACAATTCCAGACTTCAAATTTTATTACAAAGTGGGAATAATTAAAATTGTATAGTATTGGCATAAAAATAGACCTATAGATCAATGGGACAAAACAGAAAACCCAGAAATAAAAATGATTATATAGTCAATTAATCTGTAACAAAAGAGGAAAGAATATACAGTGGGAAAAAGACAGTCTCTTCAACAAATGCTGCTGGGAAAACTGGACAGCCATATGCAAAATAATAAAAATTAGACCACTTTTTTTTTTTTTTTTTGCTATATGTAAAAATAAACTCTAAGGGCCTAAATGTAAGACTTGAAACCATAAGTATCCTAGAGGAGAGGACAGGCAGTAGTTTCTCTGACATTGGCCATACCAACATCTTCTTAGGTCTGTCTCCTGAGGTAAAGGAAATAAAAGCAAAAATAAACTATTGGGACTATAGCTAAATAAGAAGCTTCTGCACAGTGAAGGATACAACCAACCACATGAAAAGACAACGTACTGAATGAGAGAAGATATTTGCAAATGACCTATCAGATAAAGGGCTAGTATCTAAAATATATAAAGGACTTAACAAACTCAACACCCCAAAAAACAAATAATCCGGTTAAAAAATGGGCAGAAGACATGAACAGACATTTTTCCAAAGAAGACATGCAGGTGGCTGACAAACACATGAAAAGATACCCGGTATCACTCACCATTAGGGAAATGCAAATCAAACCTACAATGAGATATCACTTCATACCTATCAGAATGACTAAAACCAAACCGCAAGAAACAAGTGTTGTCAAGGATGTGGAGAAAAAGGAACTTTCATGCACTGTTGGTAGGAATGCAAGCTGGTGCAGCTACTGTGGAAAACAGTATGGAGTATCCTCAAAAAGTTCAAAATAGATTCTATAATCCAGTAATGCTGTAATAAACTATGGAAGGAGGCCAAGTGTCCACTGATGTACAAATGGATAAAGTATGGTATGTATATACAGTGGACTATAGCTGAGCCATAAAAAATGGAATCTTGCTATTTACAACAACATGTGTAGAGCTAGAGAAAATAATACTATGTGAAATAAGTCAGAGAAAGACAAATACCATATGATTTTACTAATGGGGGGTGAGGGAGAAGAGAGACACCAAGAAACAGACTAAGAGAACAAACTGATGGTTACCAGAGAGGAGATGGGTGGGAGAATGGGTGAAATAGGTGATGAGGATTAAGGAGTGCACCTGTCTTCATCTAAACAAAACAAAAACCAAAGAACAACTACAGTATAAAGGATCTGAACAAGAAGGGAAAATCTGCCAAACAAGAAGGGAGCTGTTGAAATTCTTTCTGGGTAGGAGGGGCTGATAAGAGCCTTGCTTTACTTTTCCCCTTCACCTTGATAGCATGGACAGGAGAAGGATATGGGTGCGCTAGCTGACCTATCACCCCAGTGAGCCCCGGGACCCTAGGCCACACCAGCCCCAGCCATCCCACCAAGGCAGCCTCAGAGCAACATAAACCAGGACTCTCATGGTCAGCACTTACTGCAGTTCCAGCCATCATCAAAGGTGACACAGGTACCAACCACCTTGGAACACTCTAGACCCACACCACTCTGGCTCCAGATGGCTTTGCTAGGGCCCTCTTACCTCAGAGTGCTCTGGAACCTCCTATCTTAAGTGTACTGAGCACCCTGGGACTTTCAGCACCTGCCCTACCAGGGCACCTTCTGCATTGAATGCCTGAGGACCCCCCACTTTTCTTTCACTTTGGCTGTCCTGCCAGGGTGCCTTCTGCACAGAGAGATTGGGGATGACCATATAAAAGACCATTCCTTAAAGGTTAGGAGAATTCTAATTCATAGAAAGAAACACCAGATGTCAAAGTGAGACAGAAGGGAATATACTCCAAATGAAATGGAGATAAGCAATATGTATGATAGAATTTAAAGTGGTGATCAGGAAGGTGCTCACTGGACTGGAGAGAACTCAGAAAATATAAAACAGAACCAGTCAGAGTTGAAGAATACAATAACAAACAAGAAATACACTAGAGGGAATCAACAGTAGATTAGTGGATGCAGGGGAACTGATCAGTGATCTAGAAGACAAGGTCATAGAAAGCATCCAAGCTGAACAGCAAAAGGAGTTTAAAAAATGAGAGGCTAAAAGATATCTTGAACAAAATCAAATGCACGTTCACATTATAGAGGTCCCAGAAGGTGAAGAGAGAGCGGAAGGAAATAGACATCTTGGTCAAGGAATCACACAGAGTTCCAAACAAGATGAACCCAAGGAGGTCCACATTACTTGACACATAGAAATTGAAATCTCAAACATTAGAGATAAATAGAAAATTTTAAAGCAGCAACAGAGGGAAACAGCAGCAACTTTGAATGTATCTTATTACTCCCTTTTGGCCTGTAAAAAGCTGAAAGAATATTCTTGGTTGTAGGCTTTTTTTTTTCCCTATTTGGCAAAGAGTGATAGTTTTCCAAAGAAAAGTTAAACTAAACCAAGCTTACAAGAAATTAGTTAAAGGGACTTCTTTAAGTGGAAAAGAAAAGGCCCTAACTGGAAGTAGGGAAATATGAATAAAAAGATGTATAATATGCCAACATTTATATGAACTGTGGAAGTGGGAGTTAAAAAGTTCCTTTAGAATGTTTTCAAACCTAAGTGGCCACCATTTTAATGTAACTTATAATGTTACATATAAACCTCATGTTAGTCACAAACTGAAAACTTAGAGTAGGTACACCAAAAAATAAAGAGAAGCCAAGCATAACAGCACAGTCACTAATCACAAGGGAAAAGAGTAAGAAAGGAAGAAATGAGCAGAGAACTACAAAAGCAACTGGAAAGCAGTTTAACAAAATGACAAAAACATACCTGGCAATCATTACTTCAAATGTAAATGGTTTATATGCTCCAATCAAAAGACATTAGATTACTGAATGTGTAAAAAAAAAAACAAAGACCATCTATATGCTGTCTACAAGAGACTCATTTTAGAGCTGAAGACACATATAGACTGAAACTGAAAGAATGGAAAAAGATACTCCATTTTAAAAGGGAGGGGAAAAAAACGGGGAAGCAATACTCACATCAGACAAAATAGACTTTAAAACAAAGACAGTAACGAGACAAAGAAGGGCACCACATAATGATAGAGGGATCATCCAACAAGAGGAGACAGCAGTTATAAATAGCTATACACCCAACAGATAGAAAGGGAGAAATTGGGAGTAATATAGTAATAGTAAGGGACTTTAACATCCCACTTACATCAATGGGTAGATTATTCAGGCAGAAAATTAATAAGGCAACAGCAGCTTTACATTTTTTTAAGACCAGATGGACTTACATATATAACATTCCATCCAAAACAACAGAATATACATTCTCTTCAAGGGCACTTGGCAATTCTCCAGGATAGATCACATGTTAGGCCACAAAACAAGTGTCAGTAAATTTAAGAAGATTGAAATCCTATTATCCATCTTTTGCGACCACAAGGGAATGAAACCAGAAATCACTCACAAGGAAAAGATGGAGAAAACCCAAACACATGGAGGCTAATGAACAAGCAATGAGTCAACAAAGAAATCAAGTGGAAATGAACAAAACAAAACATGGAGACAAATGAAAATGAAAACACAACAGCCCCAAATCTTTGTGATGCAGTGAAAGCCATTTCAGGAGAAACTTACAGTGGTACAGGCCTACTTCAAGAAATAAGATAAATCTATTTTCAACATTTTATAGATGTTGAAAATAGAACTGCCCTATGACCCAGCAATTGCACTACTGGGTATTTACCCTAAAGATACAAACGTAGTGATCCAAAGGGGCACGTGCACCCGAATGTTTATAGCAGCAATGTCCACAATAGCCAAACTATGGAAAGAACCTAGATGTCCATCAACAGATGAATGGATCAAGAAGATGTGGTATATATACAATGGAATAATATGCAGCCATCAAAAGAAATGAAATCTTGCCATTTGCGACAACATGGATGGAACTAGAGCATATCATGCTTAGCGAAATAAGTCAAGCGGAGAAAGACAACTATCATATGATCTCCCTGATATGAGGAAGTGGTGATGCAACATGGGGGCTTAAGTGGGTAGGAGAAGAATCAATGAAACAAGATGGGATTGGGAGGGAGACAAACCATAAGTGACTCTTAATCTCACAAAACAAACTGAGGGTTGCTGGGGTGGGGAGGGTGTTTGGGAGAAGGGGGTGGGATTATGGACATTGGGGAGGGTATGTGCTTTGGTGAGTGCTGTGAAGTGTGTAAACCTGGTGATTCACAGACCTGTACCCCTGGGGATAAAAATATATGTTTATAAAAAATTAAAAATTAAAAAAAAAAGAATAAAAGAAAAAGGAAAAAAAAAGAAATAAGATAAATCTCCAACAACCTAAGCTTACACCTGCAGGAGCTAGCTAGAAAAAGAACACGCAAAGCCCAAATCTAGTAGAAGGAAGGAAATAATAAAGATCAGAACAGAAATAAATGAAATGGAGATGAAAACAATAATGGAAAAGATCAGTGAAACCAAAAGCTGGCTCTTTGAAGAGATGAAGTATCTGAATAAACCTTAGTGTATTTGTCCTTCCTCCTACTGAAAAGTACCATGAGATCACTTCCATTTTTGCTTTGGCAAGTAATACCAAGCTTCTTGTGCTACTCATTCACATGTTTGAAAGTCTCTTTACGGCCATAGTTCTCAACCTGGGTCAGTTTTGCCTGCCAGGAAATATTTGGCAATGTTTGCAGACATTTTTGATTGTCAAGATTGTCGAGCATACCTCAGGGAGGTATACCACCACAAAGTATTATCCACATTATCCAATTTGTTAATATTGCGAAGGCTGAGAAACCCTGCTGTGGGGTATACTTTGAGGTGGGATTGCTAAAGCTTGGGGTATGTGCAACTCTTTTCTAGTTATTTTATGAAACAGATTTCTGTAAAACAAATATTTTCAATACAGGTTAAAGGTTTGGAATGTCTTGAATTAAAGTTTCTTTGGTGATAATGGCAACCCAGCAGTTATAAGCAATTTAATTAAACCAGATGGAGTTAGTGGCATTACATAGAGTTAACTGATATATTTACTTACATAGAGGGCGCATATATCTTTTAACTTCATGAACTAAAACACATGGTTGCCTCCTGTCTGATGAAAGATTGGCTATACAGGAGAGTCTGCTTCAAAAAAGTATCCCCTGTGTAAGACAATAGTAGTTGGAATATTAGGCTGAAGATGATGATTGAATAAGAGAAAAATGATAGCATGAAAAATGTAGAATTTTTTCCTGACAGAAATTATTATTAAATATAGAAGGGTTAAAGGTTTGAAAACGTTCTCTCTAGTGTGATTTAAATTAATGCTTTAATTGTAACAAGGGAATTAATCATGAATTTTGCAACCCACTTTTAAGTTTTTAAGAGCCCTCCATCCCCATAAAAACCCAAGGAAAGCTACAGCCCCAGAACTATCGGCAATGCTTATGTGCATACAATTTAGCACATGACTGTTGGGTGGTTTATGCATGTTCTTTGAGTCTGTTCATGGGTTACACCCAGCACACAGATTTCTAGGTTAAAAACTTTTCTAAAAAGGTATATTTGAAATTGTCAGTGAGTAGTAAAGACACAACTATATTGTTTGTATCTTCAGTGATAGAGAGAAATAGGTGACTTGGAATTAGAATTTTTCAAGTCCTCTAACATTAAATGGATGAGTACTTAATTATATAATTATATATATATAAGCCTTTTTGTTTTTTGTCTTATTAGGTGTATGCAGCAGTGCTATGGCAACAGACTAATGAAAACAGACAAAATTCAACAGAAAAAGTATGTTTTGGAGCTGCCCTCCCAGAAGAAAAACTTAATGACTTTCGTGATGAACAAATCGGACAGTTGCAGGAGCTGATGCAAGAAGCAACTAAACCCAATAGACAATTCAGTATGACTGAATCCAGGAAACCAAAATGTTAGACTATACAATAAAGCTTAACAAGTATTTTAAGTTGCACTACTGGTTAATTACCCCAAAGATACAGATGTAGTGAAAAGAAGGTCCATCTGTACCCCAATGTTCATAGCAGCAGTGGCCACAGTCATCAAACTGTGGAAAGAACCAAGATGTCCTTCAACGGACGAATAGATAAAGAAGATATGGTCCATTTATTATGCCTCCATCAGAAAGGATGAATACCCAACTTTTATATCAACATGGACGGGACTGGAAGACATTATGCTGAGTGAAATAAGTCAAGGAGAGAGAGTCAGTCATATGGTTTCACTTACTTGTGGAGCATAAGGAATAGTATGGAGAGTATTGGGAGATGGAGAGAAGTGAGTTGGGGAAATCAGAGGGGGAGACAAACCATGAGAGACTGTGGACTCTGAGAAACAAACTGAGGGTTTTGGAAAGGAAGGGAATGGGGGGTTGGTTGAGTCTGGTGGGGGTATTAAGGAGGGCACGTAGTGCATGGAACACTGGGTGTGGTGCATAAACAATGAATCTTGGAACACTGAAAAAAAATTAAAGAAAAAATAAGTATTTTAAGTTCAGAAGCCCTTATTTTAACTCCCCTGTTTTTTTTTTTTTTTTTTTTTACTTTATTTCTTAAGCTTTTAGGCTTTAAGAATGCCTGGTATTAATGAAATATTTTATTTTGGGGATGTTATTAATGCTGTCTGTAATATGTAGATCAATATGAGTAGTAGACAAGACTTCATATTATTGAAGTAACACTACTTGCTGGATAGGATTTGATTTTTGGACTAAATAAGAAAGTGACTCTTTCTTGGAAAAGTTGTGGAATTTTGCCTGAAGTTTTTTTATATATAAATTTAATGCTGTTCTTGTTCAAGCATTATTAGCCTCATGGTTTTAGCTTCAACAGGTAAGTATATTGTGATAATAACAGATGTGGAGTTCCAACAAGGTTGTTATTTACATGCATTGTCAACCTGAAAGTTTCATCATTTTTACTTTAATAATGAATGATTATTTTTGTAAACAGCCCTTCTCCAGATACAATGAAAGATTAAAAAGAAGCTTTAAGATTTGATATCATACATTGTATAACCCATCATATAAATGATAGTGTAATGTATTTACAGTGTTTATCAATAACAGATGACCCATTAAATTATATAAAGATATAAAACACTTTCATAAAATTTTTTGTTTATAAACAAAGTTAAGTGGTAATCCCATGTACATCCTAAAATGTTTAATTTTTAAAAATTACTAAAATGACTTGTAACTTTTTAATTATGTATGTCTACTTTGAGATTCTGAAGTGATCATTTTTCAGATGCTATTGCATTTATTCAGATCTTTAAAAATTGATCCATATTTACTCTCTTGCCATATTGGGCTGCTTCTCTGTGAACAGCTGCCAGACTCCTCACTCCTTTTAGCAGTCCTCATTGAGTCTAGAGCCCTCAATGTAAATTGATATAACCACTGTGGAAAAGAGCATGGAGGTTCCTCAGAAAATCAAAAATAGAAATACCATATGATCTAGTAATTGCACTACTGGGTATTTACCCAAGAATTCGAAAACACTAATTCAAAAAGATGTATGCACCCCTATGTGTACTGCAGCATTATTTACAATAGTCAAGATATGGGTCCTAAGTGTCCATTGATAGGTGAATGAATAAAGAAGACACAGTGTGTGTATGTGTATATATAAAATGAAATATTACTCGGCCATAAAAAATGAATGAAATCTTGTAATTTGCAACAAAATGGAAGGACCTAGAGGGTATTATTCTAAGTAAAGTAAGTCAGACAGAGAAGGACCAATGGCATATGATCACTTATATGTAGAACTAAAACACAAAACAAATGAACAAACAAGCAAAAATCGAAACAGTCTCATAAATACTGAGAACTGTTAGTTGCCAGTGGGGAGCGGGTGGGGAATGCAAAATAAATGAAGGGGATTGAGAGGCATAAACTTTTGATTATAAAATAAGTCATACTGAAAAATATGAAAAAATTTTTCATATTTTCACTGAAAAATACAGTATAGAGAATATGACAGTATTCTAAAATAGTCTATAATATTGTAATTACTGTGTGTAGTGACAGAGGGTAACTACACTTACTGTTGTGAACACTGTGTAATGTATAATTGTTGAATTACTATGTTGTTCACTTGAAACCAGTATAATAGTATACATCGACTATATACTTCAATTAAAAATAGAAAAAGTAAAGCGTAGGTTATATAAGAAGAGAATAAAGGTATTTTAATTTAAGTATAAATATGATTTCTAATGTTTAACTCATTTTTATATAACAACCACTTTAGTGGTTTACATGTTATATAGAATTTTTGAATGTAAAACCAACCACTAAAATGATTGTTTTGTAGAAATGAGTGTGTAACTTTCAAGCTAGTAATTGAGGAAAAATGAGGTAGAAAACAATTTTATAAAATAAGGAAAGTAAAAAGAAAAACAGAATGATGAACAGAAAAAATTTGAGATTATAGAATAAATAAAATTTGTTAGTAACACATCAAATATGTGGACTAAGTTATCCAGCTGGAGGCAGAATAAACTGATTGACAAATATAAATAAAACCATTTATATACACACCTACAGCATAAAATAAAGTTTGAAAATAAAATTTTGGTGAAAGTTATACCAATGAAAAGTAGTCTGATATATTTATATCTGAAAACAACTGTGAAGCCAGAAACACCATTAAAGAAAGCAAACTTATTATAATGAAAGGTTTAATTCACCGAAAGGGTAATTTTTAAATCGGTTTACCTAGAAATAAATGATTAAGCAGCTCCATATTTTAGGGAGTTAACACAGTTGTAAGTCACCAATGAATCAATCAATAAATACTAATGGATCCTAAAATATAAGTGGAAATGAACACTGGTGAAATACTCTGAAATTTATGGGCTGTAGCTTAAAACAGTAGCTGGAGGAAATTCATAGCTTTGTATCTAACAAAAAGAAAGACTGAATATTAATGAGAAGTATCTATCTTAATAAATTAGAAAAACAGCACAAAATAATCCCAAAGGAAATAAAGATTAGAGCAGAAAGTAATAAAAACATGAAGTTTATTCTTAGAAAAAGACTTCTTTTCAGTGAGAAATCTCTGGTAAAGTTGGATAAGAAAAAAAAGTATCAGGAGGGAAAAGAGGACATAACCATTTCTTTTCTGATATTTAGTAGATATACTATGAACAACTCAAAGCCAGAAAATTTGCAGCATAGAAGAGCTAATTTTTAGAAATTATATAGCTTAGCAAAGTAGATCATCCCCCCCCCCCAAAAAAGGTTCTATAGCTCTTCCATTAATTTTATCAATATTAATAGAAAGAAAATTTGAGGCTTAAACAACTTCTTTGCTGAGTTCAGCTAAATATTCAAGAACTTTAACAAGTTTTTCTATAGAATAGAAAAAGAAGTATACTTCTTCCTAACTCATTTTGTGAGACGGTCAAATATCTGATACCAAATAATGGTATTGGTAAGGAAAACTACAGGCCAATTTCACTTATGATATAGATGCATAATTCTAAATATTAGTAAAACAAATACAGTAAAAGAAGACTCATCATGACTTGGTCATGTTTATGTTAGAAATCTAAGGTTGTTTTCACATTAGAAAATCAATTACTATGATCCACCACATAATCAAATTAAAGATTTAATTGTGATCTCATTAGAGCTATAAAAAGCATTTGCTAAGCATTCAACATCTATTCATGATAAAAATGCTCCTAGCAAACTAGATATAAAGGGCACTTCATCCGTCTAATTAAAGGGTTTCTATCAAACATCTGCAACAAACATAATGAATCCTTGAAAGCTTTCTCTTTGAGATTGGGGAAAAGACAAGAATGTCATCACTGCCTTTCAAATCAAAACTGTAAGTCTGAAATAATTTTAATGTATATGTTGAACATCCCCAAGAATCTACAAATTATTAGAATTAGAAATTTAACAAGATTGTTAGATGCAAAAATTGCTGTATAAAAATCAATTGCATTTCTTTAAGTTTTTTTTTTAAAGATTTTATTTATTTGTCAGCGAGCGAGAGAGAGAGTTTGCACAAGCAAGTAGAGCAGCAGGCAGAGAGAGAAGCAGGCTACCTACTGAACAAGGTGCCCAATGCAGCACTGGATCACAGGACCCTGGGATCATGACCTGAACCAAAGGTAGCAGCTTAACCGACTGAGCCACCCAGGCATCCCCAAATATCAATTGCATTTTTATATAAACAGCACCAATGTGAAAATTTATAAAATATTAAAATAATAAACAGAAAGCAATTTCACAAAAGGTATTCAACTGGAGAAAAATTTGAAATTCTACTTAAAGACCCTAAAGAAAACTGAAAATGTGCTATTCTTTTGTTCACTTTGTTACATTTGTATAGTTCTGACTGCCAAGTGCTCAGGTAACATGGGACAAAGCAAAATTCTTTAAAGCATTAAAGGTCCTTATACCTAAGGCTAAACCTTGACTATATTATTGAATTCATTCATATCCTGAGGGCTAGCAAATCAGCACCTGCACATTTGTCATGCTTCATTTTTTTGGATTTAGTTTCTCATTGCAGATTTGTCAATGTCCAGTGAATTTTGTTAACTTGTATCAAGTTTATGAATAAAGAAACATTAAAAAATTAAAACCATTAAAAAAGAAACATTAAAGTGTTACTCCATGCTCAAGGAGTGGGAGATTTAGAATTGTAAATATAATTATTCCCGAACGCTTTATAGTTTCTAAGTAATCTTCATCAAAATTCCAAATGGTTTTTTAATTAAAAAGCACACTTAAAGATTTATATCAAAGTGGAAAGGACCAAAACCAGCCAATTGACTAAGAAGAAGAATGTAATAGAACTTTCTCTACCTGCCGGTATTGAAACACATTATAACTAGTTATGAAGAGAGTGCAACATTTTATTATATGGAGGCATAGCTGATGGCAATGGTGGTACCATCCTATAGGGCAGAAGGGACTGCTTTTCAACAAATGGTTCTGGGAAATTTAGGTATTCTTATGGAAAATAAGTTCTTGGGTACCTAGAGTTGTAGATTTCTTAAAGATCAAAAGGTAGAAGGCAAAATTATGACACTTTAAGAATACAGTGTAAAGAGTATCTTCAAAATACTGAGATAGGAATGGATTTTTTAAAAATAGGCTTCACATCCATCATGGAGCCCTATGCAGGGCTTGAACTCACATCCCTGAGATCAAGACCTGAGCCAAGATCAAGAGTCCGATGCTTAATCCACTGAGCCACCTTAATCCAGGTCCCCCAGGAGGGTTTTTTGTGCAAAAGTGAGAGAGCACAAGCAGGGGTGGGAGTGGAGGGGCAAAGGGAGAAGGAGAGAGAGAATCTCAAGCAGGCTCCACATCCATTGTGGAGCCCAATGCAGACTTGATCCCACCATTCTGAGATCATGACCTGAGCTGAAATCAAGAGTCAGATGCTTAACCAACTGAGCCACCCATGTGCCCTGGGGGAGGATTTTTTAAAGACACAATCGGCTCTAGCTGTAAAGGAAAAAAGTGAACATATCTCAACAATTAGCAAGTTATTTTTTCCATCAAGAGCAATAAGCAGTCCAAATGCTTGCCTCGGATTATGAAGAGGTAGTTGTATCACATCAATAACGCTCAAAGAAATAATACAACATCTAAAGAACTATATATCAATAAGAACGATGTAAGATCCAAAACAAAAGGGAGGAAAACCTTGAACAAGAGATTCATAAGTTCAGATGGTCAGTAAACAAAACAAAAGCCTTTGTTTCATTTGTAACAGAGAAATGCAAGTATAAATCACAATGAGATTGTATTACACAACTTTCAAATTGCCTAAAGTAAGGAAACTGACAATAACATCTCATTGAGAATGATAGAAAGTAATGGAAACTCTCCTGTCTTGTTAATGAGAGTGTTAATTGGCATAACTTCTTTTAGAAAACAATTTGACATTCTCAAACAAATTTGAAGATGTTAAACTGTCTAAACACTACTGCATTATGATGTGGTGGTTAAGTACAGACTCTGTTGCCAACTCCATGGATTTGAATCCCATCTTTTTACTTCTATGACCTTGAGTATGTGACTTCATATATAAGAGGAAGATTTTTTTTCTCTTACTCCCAATTACTGTCCTAGGAACTACGTTTTGCCCTCATGGGATTTTTTTGGTGACGATTAAATGAGTTCATCTATGTAAAATGCTCCTAACAGTATCCAGAACATCATAAATACTACAAAGAGTTTTCTATCATTGTTATTGCTATCATTATTATTAATATTACTTTACAACCCACAAAATCACTCTGACATGTACACGAGATAATCTTGTGCATTTGTAGAAGATTAGGATACTATACAAGAATGCTCAGAGAAGAATGATTTTAGCAGCCCCAAGCCAGAACCGATCCTAATGTCCCTCAAACAGACTGGATAAAAAGTTATGGTACATAGAGAGCAATGAAGCAGAATGCACTACAGCCTCTCCTAACTACAAGACTGATGGAAAGAAAGAAGTCCTATCTAAGCACACACAGTATGAATCCATTGGTACAAAGTTCAAAACCAGGCAAAGTGAAGGAATAGTGTAAGGGATGCAGATATTAGTCGTAAAACTATAAAGAAAAGCAAGAAAATAACAGTCACAAAAATTAGGAGGATGGTTACCTCTAAAGGAGCAAACAAAGCTAGGGCTGAGAATGATACATGGGGCTTTTCAGGGTTCCTGGATGATGGTGTTTTATATTTTAAAGGTTTCCGTGAATGTTTACCATTATTCCTCTCTTCTCCCAACATACGGCAGACTGGACCTTGTTTAAAAAAAGGAGCATTGCAGTATTGAGTATGATATTGGATTAAAATCAAACAAATCAGATACCCATACTCAATATT
Source organism: Mustela putorius furo (assembly GCF_011764305.1). Classification (NCBI taxonomy): domain Eukaryota; kingdom Metazoa; phylum Chordata; class Mammalia; order Carnivora; family Mustelidae; genus Mustela; species Mustela putorius. Next base: position 39,771,604 of record NW_025421998.1, read on the forward strand.
CAATAAAGTAGGAAAATAATCATTTTATTTTATTAAGAATCAACTACAGATATTCTTTAATTTAATATAATTAGTTCCCCCTTTTTTAGTGTAATCCAACTGTCTACAGTTTTGATTTATTCATAGCATTTCATGAATGTGTTCAGTATGTACTGCAGGAATGCACTGGCTTGAGAAGGAAAATAAAGATAAGGGTTAGTTTTCTGTTTACTCTTGTTTTTTGTTTTTTGTTTTTTTTTGTTTTTATAAAGCTCTTTGCTTTCTAGCCCTTGGCCCTATTTTATGTTGATGTGTTTCAAGTGAACTTGGTTTTGCAGTGAATGGCAGGTGAGGTTTGTATGAGACTGACAGACAAAAGACTCTAGGACCTTTATAATGTCAATTAGATTCATATAAAGCTGTTTAATCGGAAGAGGCAGAGAAGTTTATCTGGTCTAACCACATTTTTCACCTTTTCATTTTTAGAATTTATTTGGTCAAGAAATGCATCTTCACTTTCAAAGATTAGTGAATTTGAAACACAAATTTGCTTGTTTCAACTAGTTTTGTGGTCTGAATATCTCTAACTGTGATAGAAACGTAGAAATGCTGGGCTCAAGCAGCAATTATTATGGGCTTCAATAAATGGGTGATTTCTAGACAAGCTCTAAGACTCTGTGCTATTTTAGCAAAGAAATAATGGAGTTCAATGCTAAATACCTGACATAGTACACCCTTTTCAGGGTTTCAAAACATCTCAGTGCAGAAGCTGATAGAAGCTGAATGTTAAATAATTGTTGCTAAGCAACTTTAAAATAATAACTGTCTGCAGAGGAACGGCCTATCTGGTGAATGCCGCCACTCACATGAGATCGCTGGAAAGGGAATCAAGCACCAGGATAAGAAGAGGAAAATTGTAAATTTAAAATGTGTATCACAACGAACTTGTAAGACAAGCTCACTCAAAAGCAATGTGATTTTTATTTTTATTTTCGTAAAGATTTTGTTTATTTATTTGGCAGAGAGAGAGAGCGAAAACAAGCTGGGGGAGTGGGAGGAAGAGCGAGGGAGAGGGAGAAGCAGGCTCCCAACCTAGGAGCCCAGTGTGAGGCTCCTCCCCAGGACCCTGCCATTGTGACCTGAGCTGTAGGCAGATGCTCAACCAACTGAGCCACCCCGACACCCCAGCAACGTGATTTTTCAATGATTAATAAAAGACAACATTATGGTTAAAACATTTGAATGAACTAGATTTGAATTAGTTGATCTTTTACACCAACTATTCTAATGTTAAGGAGATGTGAATTGGATCTCAAAGCTTTATGAAATGTTCTGCCTTCTAGAGACAGGCATCTCACATTGTTTAACTGGTGTCCCCATCTGTCTTCCTAGAGAATCCAAATTCCATAAGGGCAGGAATTTTGTCTTGTTTGTTGCAGTTTTGTCAGTATGCACAGCTGTGCCAACCACACCGCAAGCACTCAATAAATATTTGTTCAATAAAATAATGATATCAAAAATAGCGCATCGGTCAAGATCGTTCTGGAAACAGAAAACCATTAATTTGAATATAGAAGGTTTACTATAAAAAAGTATTAACTATAATAGAGAAGCAACTAAGAAGACCTAGGAAGAACTCTAAAGGATGCACTATCCAAGGAAGGACTGAGTTGGAACGGGGTTCCCTCCCCAAGGCTGGGATTCAGAGCTTACTGGAAAAGATGCGGTTGCAGCCCGCGGGCCAGCAGAGATGACAGTTGTATTTTCCAGGTTAGAGGTGGTCTGTCTTTCTGGGCAAACAGGAAGCTGGCAGGTGGGTTTGCAGAGGGAGCTGGGGGTAGTTGGATCCTGCTCATCGCAGGGCAGTGTGCAGCCCGGGGTATGCGGTGTACATTTCTGGAGGACCCGGTGTAAGAACTTTGGGAGTGTGGGCAGGCTGAGGCGGGCAGCAGGCACAGAGAGAATCAGGTGCTGGGAGGCCTGGGAGGGCCATGTGAAGTGTTCGCCAGGCCAGGCTACAAGCTTGACAAGAGACTAAATCTTGGGTGTGCAGCCGGGACAGAGCACCCCTGGATATCCCAGACCTGTGCCACTGACCCCCAGAGGCTGCAGGATCCAGAAGCAAAGATGGCAGCACACTGTCATCAGGGAGAAAAATCCATCGACAAAGCTCAGTACTGTGCTCACTGCAAAGGAGGACTGAAGTCCGCATTAGCATAGAACTGGTGACACAGGACGACTTCGGAAAGGAGAGGCAATAAACTGACATCCGGCACATCCAGCTAACAGAGATGCTCATTTCATGCCAGCCAGGCTTCAGATGGAGCCTCTCACGTAAACATCAGCTCTCTCATTGTTGGGTTGCTGTTATTTTCTGTTTTATAGATGAATAATCTGGAATTTAGAGGAGTGAAATAACCCACTAGAGATGAGAGAGCTGGTAAGTACAAGAGCTGGGATCAACGTTTAGGAGTTTGCTAGCATCTGTGCCCTTCACCCCTGCACTGTCACACTTCCTCCTGAAGGAAAACGGGATTGAATTGGTAAAGGTGATAGACGGGCCCGCTGTTGGGTCAACACTTATGGGTCATGTCCTCATCAAGGGACACATCAGACACTTGCTTTCCGGTGGCCTTACCCTCCCAGAGAGTCTCAGGTTCTCAGCGTGCTATTAGGCACCCCTGCATCAATTCCTCCTAGATGAGTGCCCTGCGCTGGGCACCTGGTGGTCAGGCCAACACACAGGACAGTCCTCGCTGGAGTCCCCTATGCAGGGAGACAGTCGTGGCAGGAAACAGTACATGACACCTCTCTCAAAAGTAGGAGACTGTGTAGTAAATTTCCCAAAGTTCTGACGTCACACAAATGGCCTCTAAAACACAACAGAGCCCTTAGGATCTTTCACATTCAGGAATGGAGAGAAATACACCTGTTCACTCTGAGAACCACACGAAACACCCTCCCATTTTTGTTCTTAGGATTTTAGCCTTAGATCTCTTCACTCCATTCTCTCCCTGCGTAGTCTGTCAACTCCGTTGGCTCTCGGTACCATGTATTTTGGTAATCCCCAAATCTCTGTCTCCAGATCACATCTCCTCCTCTTGGTCTCCAGATCTCTGAATCCAACCACCCCCAGATGTCCTAAAAGCCAAAGCCCGCAGTTCAAAACCAAATTCATTAAACGCCTTAAACTTGATTACCCCTCAGTGTTTGGGCTTCTTTTCTGTGAATTGGATTGCTTACCTAGCTGTCATCACCAGAGACTGTCAACCTGGATAGTTTCCTCTTCCTCACTTCCAAAAGAATTCATTTCCTTCCCTCCTTTCCTACTTGATCCAATCCAGCCCCAAGTCCTGATGGTCCTAACTACTGAGTAGCTTCAACTTCATTTTGTTTGTTGGTTTGTTTGTTTTGTTTTGTTTTGTTTTTAAAATCAGCACTTATTTCATTTCTTCAGCTCAAGGCATTCTCTCATCTGGATTTCCCTTCTTAAATGCCTCCAGGACTGCCCCCCTGGAATGTATTCTCCAGAATGCAGCTTGGGTACTTTTTCTCATTTGAAATCTCATTGTTACTTTCTTGATTAAAAAACCCTGCAGAGCCATTTTATTGAGACTAAGTCCAAACTTCTTAACGGTTGTTCTAAGACCTTTATGATCCAGCCTGTGTGGATTTTTTTGGTATCACTTGAGGGTTAGGCACAGAAACCACACCACAGTCACTGCCACTGGGAGAACCAAATACAAAGAACTATTAACTCGTTACTGAGGAACTGACAAATCCGAAAGAGAACGCTGAGAGGGCGCAGAAGCAGGGATTGCAAGAAAGGGCTCTTACTCTGCAGGAGGGCTGGAGGAATGAGGGAAGAAGGGGAAGTGACTCAACTTGAAAAACTTAGAGGTGCTGCCCTGAGCTGCTCAAGCTCCCCAACACCCCATGCAGACAGGGCAGTGGGCAGCGGGTGCTGGTGGCTCTGAGACGAAGCCTGAGGAGGTTAGTTTGCAGCTGGGGGAGAAGGGGCTGCTGCATCCTGAGGGGAGAAGTGAGGCCAGGGTGACACTCACAGAATGAGAGCAAGTAAGGAGCAACAATACGTTTCCGGACGGAGCCACCCCTCCCTGCTCTGATCTGCTTTATCTGGCATCCCCTATTAGCAGAACTTAACAAAAAGCCTTTTGGCGGAGCAGACATGTGATTTGTAGAGTCCCGGCCCCAAAATCACAAACCAGGTAGAGAGGGCTGGGTTCGAATCTAACCAAGAATGACTTAATAACAGGCTGGATCTGTCCCTTGGGCTGGTCAGCATGCACACACGTCCTTTCTGTGCCTACGGGTCTTCCAAACGACGACAGAAACAGGTCCGTGTTTTCTTCTAGCAAGGTAACCATCCTTTGCACAAACACGTTCTCATCCTTTTTTCAAAATGAGGAACCCAGAGACTCAATAAACACGTCTACCTTCATTAGTAACCTTACCATTTATCTATAATACCTGTTCCTGAAATTCGGTCACAGTTCCATTTGAGTATTTAATTGCCTAAAGGCTAAATTGTAACCTGCTAAAACAACTTGCATAAAATAATAAAGGATAGGATGTAAGAGAAAAATAAATTTGTACTTACGGATACACAAACATATACCCATTCATCTAATCAGCAAAGAAGAAAAAACTGATAGCCGTTAGTCATTGTTTCTACAACTAGTCACAGGGCCACTGTTTATATTTATACCTTCTTCTTCCTCTGCCCATCCCATGTTTCCTTTGCTCACAGCCATAACTACAGCAGGTCAAGGTATTTTAATTGGTGAAGGTTCTAAATCTTCATTCGTAACAGGTCTGATTCTTTAGCAGACCTGCCATTTTGGGGGCAGAGAAATCCCTAGATTCCACAGGTCGTCCTCCCTGTTCCAAACCAGCTTCCTTCTACTAACCAGGGATAATCCTCTCAAGCAGCAGATCAAGTCCCCCTTCGCTTACTGAATCAGTAGCCTGAGGGACTGTCGATGGTCAGGAGGTAGTCTCTGTTTCTCATTCAATAGAACCGTCCTTGAGACTCTTGATGGAAGCATTTCTGCCTTCCAAACCAGCCAACCTCAGAGGTGTAGGGAGAGAAAGCAGGAATTCTGCATGTGGAGTATGAATGATGCAGGAACCATATGCAATTCCGTATGTTGATTCCTGGACCATATATTCTAACTGTGGGAGAGGCTGTTTTACTGACTGGTCGCTGATTGAAAATATGAACCGGACCCTATAAAACAGAATCCTGTCCTTTCAGGATATCATTTCCCAACTGGCACCCTAACGGCCTTCAGTAAGCTGCTTCCCCACTCTCCCGGGCAAACTGCTGCTAGGTGACGGCTATTGGAAAACTAGCGAGCCCCCTTGGCATGAGCCCAACATATGCCTTCTTTGCTCTGGAATGAGTTCCCTGATTAGACGTGATATTTGCATAATGCTATGATGATGAATGAAGCATTTCAGAGGTTCACAAACTGTGGTGCTGGCAGGGCATTTTAAATAGGGGTGGTCCATTCATAGCCAGAATCAGATCTATTTGATGAGGATAAATTCCTGCCTCTTCCATGTAACCCGTGGACTTCATCCCTGAGGAATACTGGTATACAAGGGCTCAGTCTCGGATGCTGGCAGGTGAGGACCTCAACAGCAGTGGGAGTCAGGTCAGATTTGGTGAGAAGACTGACTTCTACACACTGGTGTAGAGAGCCCACTGAGAGCCTCCATTCCTGCCACCTCGGCCACTTTGTACAGGGGCCCATTGAGTAAGCACTGCAATGACTGGGGAGAGATTGGCATCTACACAACTCATCACCACACCTGATTACTGAGAACCTTCTCTGCAATAGATGCTTTTTGATGACCAATAACATGGCATACAAATAGTTTCACACCCTGTGCCCTTCCTGAAAGTTTCATCCTCATACTTCTTCCCCAGACCTCACTGGAGGATATTTTCCAATATTGTTCTTTCCAAGTCCTTGATCATCGAGATCAACTGTGGACAACTGTCCATAAATCCATGTAGATACACAGGTCTTTTGGTGCAAAGTGAACAATCAAATAAACCACCACTGTTTCCTTTATGGCCACCCTTCACCGCCAGCCCTGAGAAGGATTGTAACACTGCCACCATCTACCTCTGGTTGCTGCTAGAATATCGTGCAGAGACACCTGTAAACCAGGCCTGAGTTTTTCTCACTTCAATCAACCATCATAGGAATTCCCATGCAGACTTAAGTATGGACTGGAGGAAAGGGGTGACGCAACCCAAGCGGGCGCCAAAGAAGTCTAAACCATCTACTCATAGAAGCTGCTGACAGGTTGCTATCGGATACACTCAGCACCCAGGTTTCACTGGTAGCTCAGATCGCATGGTCCCCTGATACCTCATGGTTAGGCATTCAATCTTTATCATTACCTCGTAGCAAGCCAAAACCCATTTCTCAAAAGGAGACCTTTTTGCGGAAGAGGGCATGAGTCTGCTTCAAACCCCCCCTGGTTCAATGCTGTTTCTTCTTTCATGGCTTCCCAGAGCCTGCCACCTCACCCCAGCTTGTCACAGACATTTTGTGTCTCATCGGATCTGCAGAGTCAGAAGGCCCAAGAGCAGGTGCATTGCAGTGCTGACTTGCTGAAGAAACGTCTGTCGCTTTGGACCTCACTCAGAAGTGGCAATTGTATGGGTTACCTGGTAAGGGTGGAAACCTCATCTCAGCCTTTCCCCCTTCCCAGCTTGGACTTTCTGGTGAAGACTGTGAACGTCGTGTAGTCTCATTAGTGTGGTAGGCTGGCTTTCTCAATGCTACGACTTTATACGTAATGCTCCATCGCTCTGGCAAGCCTTCCTACACCTTTCCTGGCCCTTCCTTGCCATTTTGGCCTCAGCTTGGGGTAGGGGGGCAATGCTGAGAGACTGCAGGTTAGGTGTCTCTATTTTGTGTTCTCACCGTCCACTTGGCTTATCACATTGTGTTGGAACTGCTTGTTAAATCATCTATATCAGTTTTCTGAACCCAATTTTAATATCATCACCTCAAAAGAACCATTCTAGATATCTTTATCTAATTCCTATACCCCCCCATAAAATTTTAACACCACATACATAGTCATATCTGTTCATCTGCTGCATGTATAGCTGTGCCTTATACACTTTAAAACAGTTTTTCACCCTCACAAGAGCCAATTTTCACCTCACTTCTAGGCGATATTACCTCTCCCCACCCCCATACTCCTTCAAGAGAATGCCTGGTCTATGGCATCAGCTCCCACCAAGGCAAAAGCCGTGTCTTGTTCTTTTCTGAATTACCAGAGCCTGGCATGGTACTTGGTATGTAGTGAAGACTCAGTATTTTGTAACCAAGACTGATACAACCTACAAAGGACATCAAAGATCTGAGATCAAAGCAGAGTGATATTGCTACTGTCTTTTACCTTTGATTTACTCTTACAGAATTTGCTGGGCTATGATTTTTTCTCCTTTATTATAATTTTTTAACATTTTTCTTCTCAAATTGTAATTTTCTTGAAGGCCAGGACCATTCCTTATCCATTCATTGACTCTTTCTAGAAAGATGGTGCGTGGTGTTTTGCACAAGAAGATAGTCAATGACTAGTTATTCAAGTGTTGGAAATAAACTAAGAAACTTAAGTCCTGTCTGAAAGCAACAGTTGCTCTCAGTTAAGCCCTCAGGAATGGATCAAGAAAGAGGGTGGGGGGTGATTTCCCTAAATGGATTCCAGGACCATGAGAGAATTTTCTATAAGCTGCTGCCTATTCCATTTCTTCTTCCTCTGTACTCCCTTCGCTTTTCTTTTCTGTGTTTTTCTATATGTCAGTCTCCCAGATCGACTGGAAATTCCCCTCACCAAGGACTATTTTTCTTCCTCCATCTTGTGTTGCCTGCCCCTCGCATGCTATCAGACATGAAAGGAAACAGCAGAAGCATATCCATGTGTGTGAGTTCTCCCTTTGCCTCTGACTGGCTGTCATCTTTGGCTAATTATTTGACTTCCTAGGTCTCCATTTTATTGTACGATAAATGAGAGTAGTAACATTAACTACCTCAAAGGAGTGAACATCTCCTTTCTAAGGTGGACGTAGACTCATACCCCCTCTGGGTCTCTGGCCCATGCCAGACGAGGGTAATAGAGGTGCCTTTGTTAATACAGAGAGAAGGACAACTATTCTATTAGCCAAATAATGCAGTAGATTATATGAAAAGGGGGTCATTCTTAGAATGCAAAGAGTTTATCTTGGAGTATTTTATCCTGAAACTGACTCATAAGGGCTGATCCCTGTACTTTCAGCATCTCTGGATTCTGTGCCAGCCCTTTTCCTTATGTTCAGATTTTTCCCTCCTTCTGCCTTGTTATTCTTCTCCCTTTGAGCAAGCAGGTCCACTCACTCACTCACTCACAGTTTTCCCGGCTACTCTGGGCCAGAACTGGTCCACATCCACACCTGCAAAGGAGGCAGGGACACATAGCCTTGTAGCCCCCAGGAGCAGAGGGGTTCTATTAGTGAGAAAAATGGGAGGCAATTATGTATCTCTGCTGTGTATGGGAATGATTTCAGCTGGATACATGTGAGCACTCAGGTGTACTTAGTGATTAGTTATTATTGGGTACTTAGTGTTTATTCAATGAATGTACAGATGGAAAAATTACCATATCCACAAGAGGAAGAATGACACCTACCCCATATTTATTCTCCTCATTTCGTAGCACACAGCCTGTGCCTGTGTATCTATAGTCACTCAACGCGAGCCCTAAGTTCTGAGACCTACAGGAGGCAACAGCATTAAACCTTTTGTTCTTTTCTCCATTTGAGGACACCGAAGCAACGGCAGCCCTCAAAATTTAGGACGCTGTTTAAGCCTCCTTCCTGTATGTTCTCAAGGACCATCTTCTTTCTGCCTTGCTCATGTAACCATCTCTCTTTCCGCAAGTAAGGCCACCCACTGGCAGTTCCCTCACCATTCCTACTTCCTCTCTGCTTTGTTCACCGGGTTCCATCCCCACTTAGAAAGTTGTATCCCTCCCTATCCACCCCACCCCAAATGATGCCTCTTCATTTTTAGAGACTTTCAGCTTCAGGGTCCCTACCTTCCCTGGACCAACCATTCCTCCGTCTCTTGCTATCCACCTTCCGCCCTGATCTCTAACTTCCTCCCTGGATTCCTCTAACACTGCTGAAATGCATCATAACAGGTTTGATTTTTCTTCCTGTATGTTAGCTTCCTGTGAGCAAGAATTATGTCTTTCTCATTTTCCCCCCCTTTGCAGCTTTTACAATGTCCCAATACCCATTAGATGTCCCATAAACATATTTTGATTAATTGTGCCATTGACCATGGTGAAGCCTGGGCCTTGCTGCTGTGATGGATGAAGGTTGATGAGGGTCAGAGGGAGATATCGTCACCTTGGCAAGGTGGATGAGATCTCCTGTTGCACTGGGTCTCCTGCCTCTTCTGTGAGCAAAGCAGGCTCTTGCTGAAGTTTTTTGTCCCAAAGCTTCCTTTCCCTTGGCTCTTTCATATTCCTAAGGCCAGACAGGCCTAATTATCCCAAACTTTCGTAGTAACAGGGACCCAAGCAGAGCTAACCACAGGTCCAGTTTCTTTTCCTCTCTGAGTGATGGTATCTCACTGACTGAAAGACTTGGGTCGGTGGTCAGGGTATTCTAAACACATCATAGGCAGCTTTGTGGGGCTTCTGAATTTTAGGCAAAAGGCTACAAAAACAAATCTTGCCCCTCAGAGCCCATAGGTAGGATAGGTCTATCTCTGATCAGGGTTTTATACAGAAGCCAACTGATATAAAATGCTCAGAACAATCCCTTCAATGCAAAAGACAAGAAACCCCTAACTCCATGGATCAAGATTCTTGAGAGCAGAAAAAGAATCCATTCTACATGGTGAAAAGGTGCTTATTGATATGGTTCGGTTAGGCCATATAACCGACCCATTCAGGAGCAACATCTGAAAATGCATCCCACCATCTCTTACTTTGGAAAAATCCCTGGGGCCATAACTAGCACCCTCTGGCAGTCTGGGCTATAGAAAGACGGGGACATTGCCTCAGAAAAGCCAAATACTTCTGCCGCTGTGCCTCCTAGAAGATTCAATGGCCTTGCATGTGTCCACATCACCTGGTACTCACATCTGCCTACAGCAAGCACATTGGTGGTTCCACTTGGTGCAACCTCAGTGCAAGATCACCAGGTGGGTTTCCACTCTGGATGAACATTCAGACCTTCAGGCGCAACAGGCTTACCCAGGACAATGTCCACTTACTCTAAGAAAGGAGCCAGAGGAGAGGGCATCCAGGGCAAGAGCATCAGAGAGAGCTTGGCTGCAGCTCTTGATGTTGCCAGTCTCATGCACTGCTTATGTTCTGGCCACAGGAAAGGAAAAGATGCTGCATAAACATGGATCACGTCAGCACAGGGAAGCCGCCGAGTTCAGAATTCCTGAACTTAGACACTTTGCTCATCACCTAGCACCCCAGAGGTCATGTGCCAAGCTCCCACCCTTTCTTAGAGCCACAGTCCATCCATAAATGACAAGTTATACAGCGAACAATCTCGGATAACGACCTACAACATACTTAGGAGTACTTTTGGTGCTCTCAACGGACCACAACAGGTATGTCAAGAAGTTTGACCGTAGACCTAGCTGTGCCCAAACATGTCTGAGGCTGGAGGAAGATTTATAGTCCAGCTGTTAATTCTGTCTTTTCACCAGGTCATGTGTGGAATCCTGATGAAAGGGACTGTGGGAAATAGCTCTCCTATCATCTGTGGCCTAGGGAGCCAAAAGAGAAGAAAGTTGGGGCAGACATATTGACCAAAGCACAGTAGGGCCTGCTGCCTAACTGGCTAAGCCATCTGCCCTAAGCTCTGACTTTGGACAAATCACTGGAGCACCTGGGCAGCTCCCCTGGTTAACTATCTGCTTCTGGATTTTGGCTCAGGTCGTGATCTCAGGAGCTGTCCTGGGATCCAGGTCTGCGTCAGGCTCCCCACTGAGCAGGGAGTCTGCTCTTCTGCCTCTTTCTCTGCCCTTCCCCCTGCTCTAGTGCACGTGCTCTTTTTCTCTCTTAAATGAATCTAAAAAAAAAAAAAAATCACATATTCACTTGGGTTTTCATCTTCTCTACTGCCACAAGAGACTTTCGGACCATATTGCTTTAGCAATTAGTCTTGCTGTAGCATTATACAATCCCATAATTTGGGGCAAGTCTATTCTGGATTCACTGAGCTTTAGCATCACAGAGGACACATAAATAGGCCCTGCGTTAATGCCTTCAAATGAAAAATCCATCCCACGTCAGAACCTTTGCTCTTATGCATCATCATGCTATTTTTAGATTTTTAAAGTATTTTTCCTGCCCTTATGCTAATGGGACTTGTTTAAAAGTCAATTGACTTTAATTCACATTCATAATATTCAATTTTATAAGGTTAGCATCTGTAAGGATGTTTTTAATTATTTTGGACACATTCGATTTCTGGGAAAAACCATTTTTGTAAAGAAAGTAGCACTGCGTGCTATTGTGTATGGATTTTACACACATAAAATATTGTGTCGGGTGGTATTCATCAGCCTGTGAAGTGAAAATAAAACCACCTCAGTGGGACCTAACATCCGAGTACAGAGAAGTTTCAGTTTATTACCTTCTAAGTCAAAACCCCTAAAGGAACTATTACCTGGGGACCTCTCTATCTGACTTGGCTTTCCTCTCAGATTTGTTTAAATCCTTGCCAGAGGAATGGTAAAGCTCTATGCACTTCATTACCTCTTTTGAATGATCTGAACTTCAGAAAGACACTGAAAGGGCATAATGATTTACAGAAGCAGAATTGAGAGAAGATCTATGATTAAATTAATTTAGAAACGAAAAATCCTCTGACAGATGATATTCACCTCACTGCAGTCGTCACCAAAACACCCCCCAAGTTGGTGAAGTGTATTTTTACAACCTTAATGAATTGAGGTCTTATTGGGTCAAGTCATTAAGTCCCGATTAGAGGGATAACTACGAAGAGATTAAAAAATATCAACCGAATTTGGCCATTTCTTTAGCATGATTCTCAGGGGCAGTTGGTCTCCTGCCTCTAAGGACGGGATTGACTTTGGGAAAGAGGCAGATGCAGCAAATCCTGGGGGTGCCTGGTCTGATGGTACGCTCAGACTCTATAAAGAGACAATGGTAAACTGACAAGTTTCCGTGTGGCTGAGACCCAGTTCTGTCGAGGAGTCAGACACACGGTTGACAAAGCATGCTGAGAGTTTTTGTTCCAGTTCTTGCTTTCACAGTTCATATGCCACCCTAATTCCCAGCCCTCTCAGTTTTGATACCAATACAGGTTATAGGTCTTGGATTATTTACTTCTCAGTATAATCCCGCCAGCTCTTTTGGCTTTTCTCTCTTAGTTTTATAACAATGTGATGATAGAAGAGGTCAGCACATGCTTTTACCTGAAAAAGTCTGAGAGCCGATATTGGCAGGGAGATGGGAGGGCGGAAGGGCCACGTGAAACCTTAGCAACCTCTGCGGAAAACAATTACAAAAATTGTCCCTTCATGTGTCAACCTCTGTGACATAAAAACAAATCACCAAACCTTCCAGAGGTCCACAGGTCTATTCCTGTGACACTCAGAGAGAGCCCAGAGGTTGGATGCGATGGCCTCATCAAGCCCGGGGCCGAGCAAATATTTCTTATTTGATGATTTTTGGCTTGAAAAATGTTGTCACAAAAATTCGAATACAGAAAAGATGGCAAGCGTGTCGTCAGGTAGTGTCTTGCTTCTAATGAATGAAGAGAAGGACTGAAAAAGAATGCTTGAGGATTGAATCCCATAAAAAGAGTGCGGCGAGTTGCAGCAAATAAAAGCAGCAAAACAAAGCTGGGGAAAGACTTCCAAGCACAGCAGTATAAAAGACGAGGTTGTGCCCCAGAAGATGATGGTGCTGAGGAAGGATTCACAAGAATAGCCTTCCTTCATTAAGTAATATATGTTTAAGGACTGTCCTGAAGTTTACCTTGGTGATAGGAGAAAGACAAGGGTAAAAATTAGTAGAGAGACTTATTTTTCTATTATATCAGAAAGAAAAATGGACAGACTCTTTCATTTGTGCACTACGGAACTACAGTGAAAATAGGGATAGTAACTCCATTTGGGAAGAAACACTAGACAGGTCCTATCAAAAGATGAAACACTTGCTCTCTGGGGTGATATTTGAGCAGGGAGAAAGATATCTTAGAAGTAGGGTTGCCAGATTTAGTAACAAAAAACATAGAGTGCAATAACAAACACGGGACAGTTAAATTTCATTTTCATGGAAAAAAGAAAGTTCTGTGAGTGTCGTATTTTTAATTAACCCCAAAGAACATACTAAATGAATCCAATGAATACATATAATTTGAATTTTACTGGGTATGCTGTATTTTACACCAGAGGAAGCCAGGATAGCTCCTAGGAGAGTGAGGAGGCAGAACTGGATGGTTATAGGAAGACCTGGACACTGGTACTATTTTTGACAAGGAGGGGAGCAGCAGCTAGAGGGAGGTAAGAGGAGGAGCCAGAATTGGGTGCCTTTGGAAAACACTGGGTTTCCTGCAATCGTGAGGTGTCCTGTCCTCCTTTATGGTAGCTGTCCCACCTGGCGGGAGGCATGAAGGACAAAGCTTCAGGAGAAAGGACATCTAGATGAAGCATCTCAAACTAAACTAGTAATTGGGACCGGCCAGTCAAAAAATACATTATCAAACTAAATTATTACTCTCATCCACTTTTCTGGAAACATGAAGCGCAACAGAGCTCAGATGATGATAAATGGCAGATGCTGGGGAGACAGAAGGATCTGGTGAGGGCAATGGTGATCTCCAGCTAATAAGTCTTATCTGAAGGCGACCATATCAAAATACGTAGAATGTGCCACCCAAAGAGTAAGCCTAATGCAGACCCACTGACTTTTACTTAACAATAGTCAATATTGGCTTCTTAGTTGTAACAAATGTACCACACTGATGCAAAATATTAATAATAGGGGGAAAACCAGGTGTGTGAGGAGAGGGTATATATGGGACTCTGTACTTTTTTTGTGAAATTACTCTGTTAACTGAAAAACTGTTCTAAAATGTGGAGTATATTAATTTCAAAAATTGATTACTATGCTGGAGATCCCCTGGAGCTTCTTGGAAACGCAGAATCACAGCCTATGGAAGCACGCTGAATCGGAATCTGCATTTTTAGAAGCTCTTTCTGGGGTCTCCATGTCTGTTCAGTTGAAGAAGCACTAACTAGCACGCCATCAGAAACTCGGGTTGCCATGTCTGATGGACTTGGTTTTCACTTCCATCTATCCTATCTTTTTTTCTAATGAGGCCCCTGTGGGCAAGTTACTGAACATCTTCAAAACTCTTGTTTTTGTTTTTGTTTTTTTAAATTTCCAACACAGGGCAGTGAGAATACCTAGCTCAAAGAGTTATTAAGAGGAAGAAATGAGATCATGCTTATAAAGCTCCTGGCATGGTGCTTGGCAAATAAAAATTAGTCAGTAAAGGTTAAGGATTGCTTATTCCTAACAAGGGTTGGAATGGTAGCCAACACCCAGGAAGAATTCGAACTTCTTAGAGTTTTGTCTTCTAAACTTCCAAGATGCCTTTTTTTCTATGGAAGGAAGGAGGGAAGTGAGAGGAATAAAGAAGGAAGAAATGTCTCATTCCTTAAAGGACTATGCATGCTAAAGTCACTCCTCAGATAGCAGGATTGTTCCGTTCTATTTGTGGAAATAATTGGCACTGTTCTCTTGGAACTCTGCATGAAACCCAAATGAATCAATCTGCTAGACTGACACGACATAAATGAACTCATTTAGTTCTCTTTTAGTCCAAGTGACTCGTTAGCTACTCATCCTGACTCTCCTGCTCCATGGAAGGAAACACAAGAGTCCCCTTCAGTCCTATTAGCAGCTGAAGTCCCACTGTGTCTCAGCACTGGATCCGGTAACCTGGCACTGGTGTCTCTTTGAGATCCTATTTTTTCTGGAAGATAGGTAAGGCTAAAATGGTTTCCTTAAGGTAGACAGTTCAGGAAGACTTATTCTTCCTAAACAATAGTCTTCCTAAATAAAGGTTTTTGTGTTAATCAATCCTTTCATTTCCTGTGTTTCTGATGCTTTGATGTAAGACACTCTATATCTGGTGGTATCCATCTCCTGATCTGTGGGCTTCACCAGATCTGCATAATAATGCCTACATTTATTTTTTAAAAAGATTTTATTTATTTATTTGACAGAAATCACAAGTAGGCAGAGAGGCAGGCAGAGAGAGAGAGGAGGAAGCAGGCTCCGTGCTGAGCAGAGGGCCTGATGCAGGCCCGATCCCAGAACTCTGGGATCATGACCTGAGTTGAAGGCAGAGGCTTTAACCCACTGAGCCACCCAGGCACCCCAATGCCTACATTTTAAAATAGCGTCTTTTTTTGAAATGTGTTTTACAGAGGACTCTATTTGACAACAGAGCAGTCAGTTTTGAGCATACAAATGGACACCTTAGGGTAAGTGCCCATAGTATCAAAAGTCAAAGGATATACAGTTTGTTGTCATGGATAGATTCCTGCGGATCTGAGTACAGAGAAATATTCAACTCTCCATGCCAGTTAAAATAGGATGATGTGATCCTTTCCTAAAGCTGTTTGTTCCGTTTCAAAAGTTTGTTCTTCCTATTTCTATCGAATTCCTACTTGTGCCTCAGATCCAGACTCCAAACCACCTTCCCACTGTAGTTACGATAGCCATAGTTTGCTCTCTGTTTGGTCCTCTCTATTGCATTCCATGTATCTCCCTGGTTCGTGCTAGTTGTTGGTGGGTCGGCCTCCTCTGGCCCTGGTCCCCTGGAATTAGGAGTTCCTGGAAAGTGGGGGTCATGCCATTCATCTCCGTATTCCTGGCACTCAGCAGAGAGAGACGGGGAGTCAACACCTAAGTCATGGTTTTTGACTGTAGCAGTGAGCAGGAGAGCTAGTCTCAGGGTACTGGTGTGCTAGGGCTGCTGTCAGGACAGCAGATGTATTCTCTGTTCTGGAGGCTAAAAGTCTGACATCAAGGTGTCACTAGGACCCCACTTGCTCCAAAACCTCTAGGGAAAAAGCCATTCTTGCCTCTTGCAGCTTCTGGTAGCCCAAGCATTCCTTGCCTGTGACAGCAGAACTCCATCCCTGTGTCAGTGTCCACATGGCCAACGTCCTTCTGTGTCTGTGTCCAAATTTCTCTCTTGTTGGAAGGACACCAGTCATGCTGGATTAGGCAGTCACCCTACTTCAGTATGACCTCATCTGAAGTAATTACATCTGCAGCAAGCCCATTCCTAAATAAGGTCACATTCTGAGGACCAGGGGTAAGGACTTCAGCGTATCTTTTATGGGGGACACAATTCAACCCCTAACAAATAGTAAGGATCTTAGAGGAAGTCCCACAGAAGGCGTGGTCTGTCCTTCCATGCCATCTTTTTATAGGAGAATTCGGGCTGAGAATTAAGATCACATATGACTTTAATAAGTAGCTAGAAACTGAACGTTAGAGAAACAAAGTGAAAAGACTATAGCTGGAAATTCATTCTCTTAAATGATATAAAAATACCTCTGACCTAGAACTCTCTAACATTCACTAAATGAATGAAAATTAATGAACAGACATCTTTATAATTGTCAGTGGAATGAAATACCATTTACTCTTTACACAGGTCTGATCCGGATATTAGAATAATAAATAGTCACTGTTATTTCATGTTAACTAAAATTTACTGGATGAATTACTAAAATGTTGGCAGCTTGCATTCTAATCACTTCAGTAAATCACAAGAGAAAAGTGGGATAATTAATTCTTGAGGACACTTTGGGGATATAATGAAAAGGGTGGTAAGACTTTGAAAGTGTCAGATGTCAGCAGCGTTGATATCAGCACTGATGGCAGGTGGCATCCCCTGGGCGGACATCGCTACCTTTGACATTTAGCCATTGGCAGCCTTGCCCTGGGTAGGAGCAATGTGGGTGAGTGGGGGTATCATGTAGACCCTGCCACAGGGGTCCCAGCAGTGGTAGAAAACAACACCATGCTAAGCTTGGACAGCTGAGGAAGAAAATGGCAGGTTCCGATAGGTGGCAAAGAGGACTTGACATGACACACAGCAGAAGCTCCCTCCAGGTCCCAGGATCCTTGGGGGAAGATTAGAGCAGCCATTCCATAGTTCTGGCAGAACACCGTGAGGCAAGCTGGACAGCTGTGGAGTGGTGACAGTCATGGCGACATTCTTTACCTGAAGACTTGCCTGACTTTACGTGCCCGATTCTACAAAGGGATAAAGATCAACCAGAAGGTCTGAGGGAGGAAGAAAGCAAACCTTGTGAGGGCAAGAGACAGAGGTGATATGAGGGAGGAAGACGGACTGAGAAACGGAAGAAGCCCCCAGCGAGATCACGATGTCCTCCTGATTCATTGGGGATGATCTGAACAACAGGGTAGTGAGCCCCAGAGATAGTCTGGAGAAAGGATGAGGCTCAGAAGATGTCTGGAGACTTCCTAAGAAGCATGTCAAAGAGGGAAAGATGGGGGAATAAACTTTTTTTCCCCAGAAGATGGGAAGGGAGTGGGGAATATTTAGGTGGATTTGAGAGGGTAGAATGGTGGGAAGGGGGTAAGAGTATGGAGGCAGCTGGTGTGTGGTGATGAGACGCCTAGGGAAGGTTGCAAGGATGGGTCAGGAGGGCCACTGACATGCTGTCCTAAATGTCCTAGTATGCCAGAGGCGAGGCTGTTGTGTACAGTTGTTCAGGTGGGGCACTTCTAAGGGAAGCTGGGTGGGGGGTGTGTGGGGTTTAGACTCCACCGAGCTGTGGGTCTCACCTCAAGATGGCACCCCCTTTGGATGAAGCAGGAAAGCTTTGTAAAATTCACAAGGCACCATGTAGACTGGTGTCCTGACAAATACCACCTTCTTTGGTCATTTCTGACTCCTGGGCCTCTAATGTATTATCTTCCGTTTACCTCCTATTTGGAAATAATCATTCATTCTGTCAAGTCTGGGGCCTGCGTTAGTTTTCCCCATCAGCTCTGACAGAAGTCATCAACACCAACCTGAGAAAGCTTTATGCTGCTCCTCCACTTGCGCTCTCTCCGTCTGTTACCGCTCAATACTTTCCTTGCCTTCATATCCAGTCCTTGCTTTCTGCACGGACCAGAACCTTCGCGGCAACATGTCTGTTCGGGGCTCAGTCATTCGTCCTTCTCAACAAGCTCTTGGTAACACTCACTCCCAGGTCGCGCACAAGCTTCTCTGAGAGGGAATGGCATGAAGCCTTTCTCTTGGCCTTTCTTAGGCTAAAGCTTTCTCTTTTGAGTCTTGAAACATTTGAATATTTGTAAAACTATCAACGGTCTCTCCATGAAAGTGCATACAATTACATCAGTGTTTTCAGTAGTTCCCAGATTCCTTCCTTGCCCAGCTCCACAGACAATTTGAAGGAGTTGTAGACTCTTGTATGTTGTATATTGTGATTATTTCCTCTTTTGTAGAATTCAGGGTCAAGTGCAAAACAAAAACTTGACATAACTGAATGTCTATGGTACCCAGAAGCATCTGCTTTGCCATGACTGTTCTGAGACTCCTGTACTATATTTTTTTGCTCAAGTCTATTTCCTGGTCTCCAGCTTCATTCCCTGCATTCAGGCCTTAATAATTTCTAACCTGATTCATTACAGGTTAGAATTGCTTGCTTATTGTCCTGATTCATACCCTCCTTCATTCCATGCTCCACTCTGGCTTCCAGAGTGACCATTGTAAAATAAACTCAGGGGCCATTCCCTTGCATAAAACCATTTAAGGACATCCCAGCAGCTTATAGCTGGTATGTGATCAGACCCCGTGACCACTAATCCTTTATAGATCACAGTGTAAAGCTTCGTGAATAAAATCTAGTTTTGCTCCAACTGAGACAACGTGATCAGAGAGAATGGGAACGGAGAGCGTCATGCGATCCCACATAGACCAGAGTGAATCTTGCTCTGACACTAACAACAACCCAGGATGCAAGAACAGTCCTTGTTTCCTAGAGCTGCGGTACCCTCGTCTCAGAAGCCTGGAAGAAATCTCCAGAGTGAGGACGGAAGACAATTCTATCCCAAGACCACACAGTGCTGATGGATGGCCAGAGTTAGGCTCTGGTTGTTCTACTATGGTTTTCTGTCCAAATCTCTACAAATTAGGGTTCTCAATTCTCACTATCTTCTGTAATTTTAAGATGTATGAAAAAGGGAAAAATGAGTTTTCTGGAATGTGAAATGAGGCTTATAATTCTTTCCTCCTAACTTTGCTAAAACACATAGGATAGATTAACATCCTGGACCTAGACCTGAGGATTATTTGGGGGGCGACTGGAGGAAGCATGGTGAGGGGTGGCGCAGGAAGATGGGAAAGGAAAGAGCCACGAACAGGCATGTTGCTATGGTGTTCTTGCTGTGAGCAATGGGGCTCCGTCTGCCGGGGCTTCTGGAAGAAGGTATAAAAACAAACAAGCAAACAAACAAAAAAATAACAAAAACAAAACCCTGAGAATTGTCTCTCTGGGGACTGAAGAAGCAGTACTATCTTCGATACCCTTCCCTTCCTTCATTGTTTGAGGGGCATCCTGGCTCCCTTAGGCACTTTTGCCTTCTCCCTTGCACAACCTGAAGAATATATATATATATATATATATATATATTTCTTTTACCACCAGGAAGAGCCCTCAGATAACAAAAAAGATGTTGGGGTTTGAGGGAGATGTCTAATGGTGACTTCCTGAATCACCTGAGGGGACAGGGGCCAACTAGTTGGCTATAAACAGCTCAAGACTGATCACTTTAAAATGTAGCTTACTTTACAGTTATGGGTTTTGAATAACTATGGTACTTCATATAGTAGTACGTGGCATGTAGCTACACAGACACACATACACACAGTACTGAAGATCTTTGTATACTTTAACCTGATGTGATAGCATGTTATTTTCCATTCAGTTCTCTACTGGAGACTCAAAAATGATAGAAAATCATTGGTTTAAAGACTGGCAACCAAGACGCTTGCATGACGTTCCAGTCCCTAATGATCTAGGCACCCCTATACCCGGGGCCTCATGTGCCTTATAGCTCAGCATGACAAAATCCTGTGTCACTTCATGCTCCAAGGCCTTTCAACATGCGGTTCCTCTCCCTGCACTGTTACGGACTGCATCCTTCAAAGCCCCATTCATCTTCTCTTCTGTGCAGGCTTCCCTGGCTGTCCACCTCCCGACATTCCTTTCCTGCGTGTTTCCACCCCTCCACCTTGCATGCACGTCTTTCTGCATGCATCTCCTTCTTCTCTCACTATTAACTGACATACGTGTCCCCCGCCAGACTGCATCATTGTCCGTGTTTTATATAAATGTAAATCCCCATCGTCTCCCACAAAGTTGACCCAGGATAGAAACTTACTGATTATTGTTTAACTAAATCGAACTGTATTTCCCTAATCCCTGTAAGGAGCTCCAGGGCTGCAGAGCTGGGGGGTGGGTACATTCCTTCAAGCTTCAAAGTCAAGGGTCAAAAGAAATACCAAAGGAAAGCGCATTTTTCTTTGCCATTGTGGGAAAGAGTTGGAATTTTATTCTAAAAGGAAAGCCATTGAAGGGATTGAAACGAGTCACGTGATCCAATTTGCATGTTAAATCTATCACTTGGGTATGCTTTCATTTGGATACTAAAGAAAGCATTGTTCATGGGTACTGAACCATTTCTGCCACACGCATTATGCAAAAACAAGTCCACATCATGGAAATCGTCAAGGATGATTAGAAAGAGAAATTTAAATGTGGCAAGTCAGACAAAGAAATTACCCTGCCACCTTCCAATTCTCCCATATATGAATTTTCTATTGGGAATTCTAGCCTTCCTACAGAAATATCTCAGCTAGAACATTAGAAGTAGGTCTTTTAAGCCTCTGGCAGAAAACCCAATGGCAGTTCCCAAGGTAAAAAGTATACAGTGTCCTAATGATAATCTTGGCGGAAGTTTAAAAAATGGGAAGTCTAAAAAATGGGTAGGCTGTGTGTGTATGTGTGTTGTGTGTGTGTGTGTGTGTGACCATCAGGCCCTCTGGCTGGGTCTACCAGCAGACCGGCTGCCTGACCCAGGCATCCCATCCCCGGGAAGGGGAACCTCTGCGGTCTTTCCGAAGCCAGACAGAACCTTTGGATCTTCCATGCCTAAAGTCACCTGTCTTATATTCCCTGCTCTGTGACCATCTCTGAGAGGACATCTCTCTTGACCTCTTGTTCACTAGCATTTACCTGGGCTTAGACATTTCTATTGCAATGCCTGGAACCACGGCATGGACTGGTATTTCAGGATGATAACCATTTTTCAAGGAACACTGAACACAGTTCAACTTTAAATATACTTTCCTACATGATTCATATAGAAATGTCCCCTTAACTTCAGGCGCCCTGGTGGCATTCTGAAAGCAACGGATAGAGAGGATTAGGAGTCAGTCAGATCTGCTGCTGTAATAATGGTCATCCCTGACACCTCTGACTCCACCCTTGTCATTTATAACATGAGGATAATAATGCCTACCATATAGGGCTGGGAGAAAGTTTAGAGTTGGTGTATATACTGTGCCTGGCATGTAATAGCTACTAAACTAATAATAGTATTTATTACTTTTATACTTTTATTACTTCTACGGATTCTACCTTTCCATGGGATTCATAACTTTCTAACCATGAAGAAGTAAGTCTCTTTTTTCTCTTTGATATTTTTATTCTGTTATCTCCATGGTGATACATCTTGTCTTTTCTCACAAAAGAAGTCATTCCTCCCCAAAGGACAGGTCAGAACTCAATTTCCAAGCTTCCTTTGCAGCTAACTTATATCGGATTGGGACGATAAAAATGGGACTTCGATTTTTAAAATTTTAAAAAATTAATTAACTTATTTATTTTGCGAGTAACAAGAACAGCTGGGGTGGTGATTCTTAGCATTTTGAAGGTTGAGTTTCTGAGGCAGAAGCAGCCCCAGTGAGAGCTACTGGTGGTTGCAGTAAAATCAAGTCAGTAAAATTTCATGAGGTGACCTGGGGCTTTGTTCCTTACCCTTAAGAATCCTTCACCCACTATCCTGTACTAAGGTAATAGAGGATGTTACCCTTTCTGCTTTATCTAGCCAGAATAGGTTCTATGATTCTGGGGTTATTTGTTTTCAAATAAACTCTGTATTTGGAGTAATTTTAGACTTAACAGAGAATTTGCAAAACAAGCTGCAGTTAGGAAACAATATACAAAATCATCCTCGCTTCTTACATCAGCTTGTTATGCCCAAGTTTTCCTGTCCAAGAGAGCACCAAGGAGCCAACACGAATGCAATCACACGAGGGTTTATTCGACAAGCTGAGGCTTGGGCCCAAGTATACCCAACACAGCGGGTTAGGGATTTGGACCCCGAACCGGATTACAGTCAGAGTTTTTAAAGGCAGAGTAGGGGTGGACTTGGCAGTAGGTGATTGGGCCACGACTGCTGGCTCTATGTTCCTGTTTTTTCTGACATGATTTATTACAACGTTAAAGCTATCCTATTCCTGATTGGTCTTTGGTAAGGCATGATGTTTTTGAAACCTTTGGTCAGCCTTTCCTGAACCAGGGGTAAATGAGTTGGGTAGGTGAGGACAAAGGGGATGTTCAGAAGGGCTCTCAGGGTAAAGAAGACTGTCAGGATATTGGAGGTCTGGTTACTATCGAGCCAAGGCCGTTTTTCCCTCTAGTGAGACACTAACATGAAGACAATTGGGAGTGTCCTGATGGAATGTCACATTCCTCCCATCAAACATCCTTGTCAGTGAGTTTGAGATTTAGAAGAAATTTAAGTTTATTTACATTTCCTTCCGCCTTAGCCTCCTTCAGTTTTATGGAGGGGAGGGCGATGTTAGGGCTTGAGGAACTGAGTTACTTGTCTCTGGAAGTTGGGTTATTGATAAGATACCTTCTTTGTTGTAATCAGTAGGATATTTGCAAACCAAGGGAGATTCCTGTCTTGCAGGACTGTGATCTCTGCAAGTTAACCATTTGTTTTCTTTTAGGGCAGCCAGGGGTGCCTGAGGAATGTCACACATATTATCGAGGGGAGCGGGTGGAGAGGGGGTGCAAGGTGCCAGCTTTTGCTTTGTCCTCAGCCAGCCTTCTGCTTCCTCATCAAGCTGCAAGTTCGGAGGTCCCTAAGACCACTGTCAATTTTGGTGATTCACTAGGACTCAAAAAACTCACTGAAATCTGTCATACTCTCAGCTAGAGTTCATTTCAGAAGAAGGAAATAGATTAAAATCAGCCAAGGGAAGAGATTCATAGAGCAGAGTCCAGCAAAGTTCAAAAAGGGAGCTTCCCGGGTGCCTGGGTGGCTCAGTGGGTTAAGCCGCTGCCTTAGGTTCAGGTCATGATCTCAGGGTCCTGGGATCGAGTCC
Source organism: Mustela putorius furo (assembly GCF_011764305.1). Taxonomy (NCBI): domain Eukaryota; kingdom Metazoa; phylum Chordata; class Mammalia; order Carnivora; family Mustelidae; genus Mustela; species Mustela putorius. The sequence continues at coordinate 39,795,137 of NW_025421998.1, forward strand.
CGCATCGGGCTCTCTGCTCAGCTCTGCTTCTCTCTCTCTCTCTCTCTCTCTCTCCCTGCCTCTCCGTCTACTTGTGATCTCTCTCTGTCAAATACATAAATACAATCTTTAAAAAACAACAACAACAACAACAAACTTCTGGATACCCCAGCTTGGGTGAGCTGCCCTGGTGAGCAATTCATATACGTTGCCCAGAAAGTTAATGCAGTAGGAGAGTTGAGGAGAGGACCAAGGGAAGCTCCCTTTTTTTTTTTTTTTAAAGATTTTATTTATTTATTTGACAGAGAGAGATCACAGCAGGCAGAGAGAGGGGAAGGGAAGGAAGCAGGCCCCTGCTGAACAGAGAGCCCGATGCGGGACTCGATCCCAGGACCCTGAGATCATGACCTGAGCCGAAGGCAGTGGTTTAACCCACGGAGCCACCCAGGCGCCCCCAGAAGTTTTATTGAACACACAGACCTGGCTGGCTGTCCACATGGCTAATCTTATTCTCCAGCTCATTGGAAGGCTGAGCTAAATACTGTGTGGCCAAAAGTCCCTATTCTTTTGTCTTATTTTATTTAAATTCAATTAACTAACACATAGTATATCATTAGTTTCAGATGTAGAGCTCAGTTATTCATCGGAGTTGCATATAATACCTGGTGCTCCTTACATCACCCAGTTACCCCATCCCCCCACCCACCTCCCTTCCAGCAACCCTCCGTTTGTTTCATAAAGAGTCTCTCATGGTTTGTCTTTCTGATTTTGTCTTATTTTTCCTTCCCTTCTCCATGATCCTCTATTTTGTTTCTTAAATTCCACATATGAGGGAGGCCATTTGATAATTGTCTTTCTCTGACTGACTTATTTCACTTAGCATAAGTTATTTCACTTAGCATTAGTTCCACTCATATCTTTGCAAGTGGTAAGATTTCATTTATCTGATGGCTGAGTACTATTCCATTGTGTACATATACCACTTCTTTATCTATTCATCTGTTGGACATCTGGGCTCTTTCCATAGAAGTCCCTATCCATTCACATTGTTAGACTATCTTTGTGCACCAAAGCCCACAGGTAGACATAGACACTTGTTACGTAGGACGTTCTCCAGGCTTCTTTGGCCTAGGTCAAATTCCCCACAACACATAAATCTAAATACAAATGTAGATCTGTTTCACATCAGTTTTGACATGAAGTCACTCTTTGGGCATCGTAGCTACCAGTTAAGGATCTTACATATTCCAGGCCATTTACAAGCATTATTTCCAATCACTAGAGTGATACTTGTTCAGGCACTATGATATTTTATAGAGGAGGATACTGGGAGAGAAGAAGTAGAAATATGCCCAAAGTCATCAGGATAGTTATCACAGAGTCACATTTCAGAAACCAGTCCTGATGCCAAAGTCAATCTTCTTTGTATTCAGTCACATGAACTCCCACAAGGTGCTGGTTTTACCATGTAATGGAAACATTTGCCCTGGGCTCTGCCAAGTATAGATAAGACTGATGGACTACTGCCCACTCCAACAAACTCTGATTAGACATGGACTTTTCTGGATCAGTCTTTTTATTTGAATTTCTCACATGCATATGAATTATTTTTTGAAAAATAAATGGTAGTTGAATGTTAATACAAAGAGCATGCATATATTGCAAAGTTCTTATCTCTGTAATTTTTGCTACAAATTTTTAAAAATATATACTTTAAAAGGATTTTATTTATTTTTGAGAGAGAGAGAGAAAGAGAGAGAGGAAGCATGCACAAGCAGGGGGAGCAGCAGACAGAAAGGGAGAAGCAGGTCCCCCAGCACGGGGTTCAATCTCAGGACCCTGGGATCATGACCTGAGCTGAAAGCAGACGTTTAACTGACTGAGCCACCCAGCTGCCTCTGCTATAATTTTCTTAAGCTTATTTGAATCTCATTCTTTCTTTCTTCATAAACTTGTTAAGTGCTCACTGTTAGTATTCAAAACATTTCATGTTCATCTCTTGCAAATAATTAAAATTTTCACCTTCTTAATGTGCTTGCTTGGGGTCTGTGAAAGTTCAGAGTTTACTTCTAATTCTAAAAAATTAGAACCAGAATCAGAAGCTCAATCTGAACTCTTCCCTCAAAGGTGCAGCATACTCTTCCTGGTGAGAAAGTAGGGCTCTAGGAGTTCCAGGGTTAGGTGGGTTAATTAGTAAGTGTTAAGCATGGGTCACCACAGGAGCTGGTAGTAGGATGAAACTAATACCATGTCAGACAGCAAGTACTATAGTGTCTTAACAATTAAAAGAGAGTTAAATAAACCTAAGCCAGGAAGGCTGACATTTCCAAGGAGAAAGTCTACCTGTGCACACTTCTAAGGAGATAGCAATTAAATTAACTCCTACCCATTGTATTTTCAGATGAGAAAACAGGAGCGTGATGATGTTAGGTAGCAATATTAATAACGCAGCAATAATAGCCACTATTTATTAAGCGGGTTCTAGGTGGTAGGTGCTGTATGAAACAGAGAACATTATATCATTTCCTACTCATGATAACTCTGAGATAGGAATGATTATAATCTTTCTCTGTAAATAGAGAAATGAAGTTTATAAAGTTTAAGTAACTTGCCAAAGTGGACACAACAGCTGTGTGATAGGAAGAGGATTGGAAGTTAAGAAGCCTATGTCTGAACTCATGTTTTTAAAACCCTAGTTTCTATTTCTAAATAGGAATCCATAGCCAAAAATGGAATCATAAGAAGAAGCCAACATTCCACTGTTACAACTTGATAGAAATCAATATGCCTTTATGTCTCATTAATGATTGCCTTAATATTGCATAGGAACAGCTATGTTGTAGAAAACAGAATCAGGACAATTAGTAACCTCCACAGGTATCTTCTTCTGAGGGACCTGTGCTGAGAAAGTCTATTTTTCTGACGCTTCAGATAAACCTTCCATCTTCCACTACTATCTTCTGTCAATCTGGTGTACTCAGGAATATCAAAATGCAACAGGTCTTGAACTTTCCTGAGCAAATAAATGCCCTCAGACTGATTTTCTTCTTCCTTCCCTCCCTTCCTCTCTGTCCTTCAGAACTTCATATTGATTCTGGCTCAGGTTAAACAGGTATAACAAAGTAGAAATGAAAAGTGAGATTGACAAAAGAACCATTTCCCAATAAAAATGTCTTCCTATATAACCTAATTCCAAACCTCCTGAAGTATAAAAGAAATATATCCCCAGGGCAAATATGAGAAGTTTACTCAAGGAATTAAATAAATCTTCCGGGAAAAGGCAAAGTCTTAGAGTTTGTGGTTTAATATACCATAGTTTCATCAAACTTCCCCAATTTAATGGGCTCCCCACACAAGAGTGGTTATATTAATATCAGCAAAAGTGAGACACTGTGGCATCATGACAAGTAAGTTATGAAAATGATTTAACAATGATGGATTGTATACACTCAATAATAAAGAAGCGGAGCATATAAAGCAACCATTATTAGATATGCAAGAACAAGCTGAGGAAAGCACAATAGTGAGAGATTTTAATGTACTTTTTTTTTCCAGAATAAAATAGCTCTACAGATAAAAATAAGCAGGGATATAGAAAATTCTAAAAGTTTCATTTAATATATAGGCATAGAATTTTTAATCTGATAGAGCACAGTGTTTTTTGTACAATGATAAAATTTGCATTTGACCACAAAGAAGTCCTTAATGACATTTTTTCATAAAATTGAGAGTTCTGCAGACTGTATGCTTTGAGCCTTATAGGATGAGATTAGAAATTTAAAAAAGGATAAATGACAAGAACTTACTTAAAATTAAATAAAAATCCTTTAAATAATTCTTGAATGAAAAATGACCTTAAAACTGAAATTACAAGGTATTCAATGAAAAGGAGAACATCTCAGACTCAAAGCAATGGGACTCAGCTAAAGGAGTTTAGAGAAAAAATCTGCAGCTTGAAATACCTTTAGTATTAAAAAGCAAAATATCAAAATAACGGAATTTTGTATCCATCTTAGAAAAATAAAAAATGGCAGTAAAATAATTCTAAGAATGTAAAAAATGGTCACAAGGAAAAAAACTGACACTCTCAAGAATAGAACACAAAGAAGAATGGAAAATAAATATAAAAACTGTTTTTCAAAAAAAAATTTAAATAGATAATATTCTCAAGAACCTAAGAGGGAAAAAATGGCACAGAGAAAACAAAATTATACAAGTTTATAAATATGAAAATAAGGAAATAAGCACAGGAATGAATGAGACTAAAATATCATTATACCACCTGAAACTCTGTGGCAACAAATGTGAAAACCTGAGAAAAATGATGATTTGTTAAAAAGCATATATTAACATAACTTAGTCTAAGAATAAGTAAAAAAATCTAAATGGATCAATCTTTATAAAAGAAATTGAAAAGAGAAAAAAGATTTTTCACTATAAAATGTGCCAGAACCATATGGTTTCATAGTCAATTTCAATGAGATCATTCCAGACAAAACATGAAAACTTCAACAATTTCATGAGGTTAGCATTTAAGTTTAAGAGCAAAAACTGATGAAAACAGTTCAGAAAAGCAAATTGTAGACCAATTTCATTCATAGGTGCAAAACCCCACATAACATTACTAAGTAGAATTGAACTAAAGTTAAAATATCTATCAACATGAATAAAGGAGAAAATTATATTTCAACAGATACCAAACACTCTTAAGATGACTCAGGATTCTCACAAAAATAAGAAAACACTATCACCATTATAATTTATCATTTCACTGGAGGATATAGAGACTACAGTAAGCTGACAAGATGAAATAATTTGTCTAACTTTTGAAAAAAAAGAGATAAGTGCTTTGTTTTGCTAACTGAAACTATTTTTCTGTGAAGTTCTAGAGACTGTACCAAAGAACTACATAAACTAAAGGATATATATTAAAGTGACTGAACATAAGGTGAATATACAAAAATCCGTAACTTCTCTATGGGAACATCATTCAGAGATAGAAATGGAAATTACTTCATTATTAATAGCAACTTTTTTTTTTTTTAGATTTTTATTTATTTATGTATTTGACAGACAGAGATCACAAGTAGGCAGAGAGGCAGGCAGAGAGAGAAGGTGGGAAAGCAGGCTCCCTGCTGAACAGATAGCATGATGCAGGGCTAGATCCCAGGACCCAGGGATGGTGACCTGAGCCAAAGGCAGAGGCTTAACCCACTGAGCCACTCAGGTGCTCCTAAAAGTAACAGTTTTGTCAAATGCTTTTTCTACATCTATTGAGATGATTATTTAATTTTTATCTTTCCTTCTGTTAATGTGGTATATCATGTTTATTGATTACAAGTATTGAACCATTTTTCCATTTCAAGAATAAATTCCACTTGATTACTTTATGGTTACTTTATGATACTTTTAATGTGCTGTTGAATTCAGTTTGCTGGTATTTTGTTGAGAATTTTTGCATCTATATTCACACACATACACACACACACACACACACACACACACACAGAAAACCCCGGACCAAATTCCAATAAAGGTTTGTAACTTTCTTTTTTCAAAGTGTCCTTATCTGCCATTGGCATGAGGGTCATACTGGCCTCCTACAGTAAGTTTGGAAGCGTTTCCTTCTCCTCAATTTTTTTTTTTAAGAGAATTAGAGGGATTTGTGTTAATTCTTTAAGTGTTTGGTAAAATTCACTCATGAAGCCATCTGGTCCTGGACTTTTCTTTTTGAGAGGTTTTTATTACTGATTCAAACTACTTACCTGTTATTGGTCTGTTCAGGTTTCTATTTCTTTATGATTCAGTCTTAGCTGTGCGCTTCTAGGAATTTACCCATTCCTTCTAGGCTACCCAGTTTGTTGGTACATAATTGTTCATAGGCTCTTGGGATCCTGTGTGCTTCTGTGGTATCAGTTACGTTTCGTCTTTCATTACTGATTTTGAGTATTCTCCTTATATCTTGGTTAGTTTAGCTAAAGCTTTGTCAATTTTATCTTCTTAAAAAACCAGCTCTTGGGCACCTGGGTGGCTCAGTGGGTTAAAGCCTCTGCCTTCAAGCTCAGGTCACTATCCCAGAGTCCTGGGATCGAGGCCCACATCGGGCTCTCTGCTTGGTGAGGAGCCTGCTTCCCCGTCTCTCTTTCTGCCTGCCTCTCTGCCTACTTGTGATTTCTCTCTGTCAAATAAATAAATAAAATCTTAAAAAAAAAAAAAACCAGCTCTTAGTATCGCTGATATTCTCTATGGTCTTTTTATTTCATTTATTGCTGCACTGATCTTCATGATTGCCTTAATTCTGATAATTTTGGGCATAGGCTTTATTTTTTTAGTTCCTTGAGGTATGAAATTAAGTTGCTTATTTAAGATCTTTTTTTTTCTTTGCATAGGGTTTTATCACTATAAACTTCTCTCTTAGAACTGGTATTGCTGCTTCCCTTAAGTTTTGGTATGTTTTTTTTTGTTTGTTTGCCTCAAAATACTTTTTTTGATTCCTCCTTTACTTTAATTCATTGGTTGTTCAGGAGTGTGTTGTTTAATTTCCATATATTTATGAATTTTCCAGTTTTTCATCTATTCTTGATTGCCAGTTTCGTATCACTGTGTTCAGAAAAGGTACTTGGTATAATTTTAATCTTTGTAAACATATTAAGAGTCGCAGCATAGCAGATGATCTGTACTGGAGAATGTTTTGTGTATGGGAAGAACGTGTATGCTGCTGCTGTCAGATGGAATGTTCTGTGTATGTCTGTTAGGGCGATTTGGTCTATAGTGCTATTCAAACCTGCTGTGTCCTTACCGATGATCTACCTATTGTTGAAAGCTAGGTATTTGATGTCCTCCACTATTATTGTATTGTTATCTATGTCTCATAATATTTGCTTTACATGCTTAGGTATTTCAATGCTGGGTACATATGTATTTACTATTATTACATCTTCTTGATGATCTGACCTATTTATCATTATAATCGTAAGCTTCTCTGTCTCTGGCGACTGATTCTGACTACACGCCTATTTTGTCTGATGTAAGTACAGCTACTCCTGCTTTCTATGGTTACCATTTGCATGGGTCTTCCTCCTTGTTGGGCTCGACTGTGGTTTTGCAACCTGATACCCGGATGCCACAGCTTCCACAAAAACATGTTTTGTCTGTGGATGGCTACCCCAAGATCATGACCTGAGCCAAAACTCAGAGTCCGATGCTTAATCAACGGAGCCACAAAGTGCTCAACAAATATTCTTATATTGAAAACATATTGTGCAACTTTTCTGACCACAATGGCATGAGATTAGAAATCAAATATAAGAAAAAAGTGGAAGCCTCCCCACCCCCACATGTGGAAACTAAACAACATGCTACAAAATAATGTGTTAACCAAGAAATCAAAGAAAAAACAGAAGACACATGGAAACAAATGAAAATGAAAATATAATAGTCCAAAATCTTTGGAACACAGCAAAAGCAGTTCTGAGAGGGAATTTATACAATACACGCTTGTCTTAAGAAATAAGAAAAATGTCAAACAATTTAACTTTACAACTAAAGGAGCCAGAAATGAAAAACAAAGCCCAAGGTTAATAGAAAGAAGTAATAAAGGTTAGAACAGAAATAGAGACCAAAAAACAAAACAAAACAAAAAAACCCCCCAAAACCCCCAGTGAAACCAAGAGTTGGTTCTTTGAAAACTGATTAACCTTTAGCCAGACTCAACAAGAAAAAAGAAGTAACAACCAATACCATAGAAAAATAAAGGATTATAAGACACTACTATGAAAAACAATATACCATCAAAATGGACAACTTGGAAGAAAGGGATACATTCCTAAAACCATAGATTTTCTCCCAAAACTGATCAAGACACAGAAAATCTAAATGGACCTATTAGTAGTAACAAAACTAACCAGTAATCAAAAAACTCCCAACAAACAAAGGTCGAGGACCAGAGGTTTCAGAGGTGAATTCTGCCAAAGATTTAAAAAAGAACTTATACCTATTCTCCTCAAACTATTCCAGAAAATAGGAGAGGAAGGAAAGCTTCCGAATATATTCTTTGAGACCAGTGTAACCATAATATTAAAACCAAATAAAGACCCTATGAAAAGAGAAAACTACAGACTAATATCCCTGATGAACATAGACGTAAAATTTCTCAACAAAATATTAGCCAACAAGTTTTGACAATACATTAAGAGATCATTAACCACAATCAAGCAGGATTTATTCAGGGATGCAAAGATGGTTAAATATTCCCAAATCAATCATTGTGATACACAAAAGGAAGGGAGGATAAAAATCATATGATTATCTCAATAGATGTAGAAAAAGTATTTGACAAAATTCAACCTCCATTCATGATAAAAACTTTCTACAAAATGGGTTTGTAGGAAATATGCCTCAACATAATATACACCATATATGAAAAAGCCACAGTTAACCTCATACTCAATGGGGAAAAACCAAGAGATTTTCCTCTAAGATCAAGCACAAGACAAGGATATCCATTCTTACCACTTTTATTCAATATAATACCGAAAGTCTCAGCTACAGCAATCAGTTAAGAAATAAAGGGCATCCAAATTGCTAGGAGAGAATTTGAACTGTCACTGTTCACTGATAACATGATATTATATATAGAAAACCCTAATGACTACACCAAAACTATTAGAATAAATGAATTCAGCAAAATTATGGGATATGAAATACCCAGAAATGAGTTGTATTTCTACACATTCATAATGAAATAACAGAAAGAGAAATTAAGAACACAATCACTTTTACAATTACACCAAAAAGAATAAGATACTCAGGAATGAATTTAACCAAGGAGGTGAATGACCAGTAGTGTGAAAACTATAAAACACTGGTGAAAGAAATTAAAGATTATAATAACAAATGGAAAAATATTCTGTGCCCCTGGATTAGAAGAGTATTGTTAAAAATGTCCATAGCTACCCAAAGCAATCCCTAACAAAATACGAACAGCATTTTTCACAGGACTGAAACAAATATTACGGAAATTTTCATGGAACCACAGAAGACTCTGAACAGCCAATGCAATTTTGAGAAAGAAGAACAAAGTGGAAATACCACAGTATCAGGTTTTGAGATATCCTGTAAAGCTGTAGTAATCAAAACAGTAGGGTACTGTCTCAAAAACGGACACACAGATCAATGGAAAAGAACAGGGATCCCTCAAATAAATCCACATTATATGTTCAATTAACCTATGAAAAAGTAGGCAAGAACATATGATTGGGAAAAGATGGTCTTTTCAGCAGATGATGCTGGAAGAACTGGACAGCTACATGCAAAAGAACAAAACTGGATACACAAAAATAAAACCAAAATGGATTAAAGACCTGAAATGCCTGAAACTATAATACTCCTAGAAGAAAACACAGGCAGTGATCCCTTTGATTCATCTTTAGCAACATATTTGTGGCTATGTCCTCTTAGGCAAGGGAAACAAAAACAAAAATAAACCACTAAAGCTACACTAAAGTAAGTGAAGGAAACAATGAACAAAACAAAAGAACTTACTGAATGGGAGAAAATGTATTAGTACATGATATATCTGATAAGAGGTTAATATCCAAAATATATAAATTACACAGACAACTCCACACCAATAAAACAAAAATAATCTGAATTAAAAATGAACAGAGGTATAGAGAAATGCAACTGATTTCTGTGCATTGATTTTATATCCTGACACTTTACTGAATTCCTGTATAAGTTCTAGCAGTTTTGGAGTGGAGTCTTTTGGGTTTTCCACATATAGTATCATATCATCTGTGAAGAGTGATAATTTGACTTCTTCTTTGCCGATTTGGATGCCTTTAATTTCCTTTTGTTGTCTGATTGCTGAGGCTAGGACCTCTAGTACTATGTTGAATAGCAGTGGTGATAATGGACATCCCTGCCGTGTTCCTGACCTTAGCGGAAAAGCTTTCAGTTTTTCTCCATTGAGAATGATATTTGCAGTGGGTTTTTCATAGATGGCTTTGATGATATTGAGGTATGTGCCCTCTATCCCTACACTTTGAAGAGTTTTGATCAGGAAGGGATGCTGTACTTTGTCAAATGCTTTTTCAGCATCTATTGAGAGTATCATATGGTTCTTGTTCTTACTTTTATTGATGTGTTGTATCACATTGACTGATTTGCGGATGTTGAACCAAACTTGCAGCCCTGGAATAAATCCCACTTGGTCGTGGTGAATAATCTTTTTAATGTACTGTTGAATCCTATTGGCTATTATTTTGTTGAGTATTTTCGCATCTGTGTTCATCAAGGATATTGGTCTATAGCTCTCTTTTTTGGTGGAATCCTTGTCTGGTTTTGGGATCAAGGTGATGCTGGCCTCATAAAATGAGTTTGGAAGTTTTCCTTCCATTTCTATTTTTTGGAACAGTTTTAGGAGAATAGGAATTAGTTCTTCTTTAAATGTTTGGTAGAATTCCCCCGGGAAGCCATCTGGCCCTGGGCTTTTGTTTGTTTGGAGATTTTTAATGACTGTTTCAATCTCCTTACTGGTTATGGGTCTGTTCAGGCTTTCTATTTCTTCCTCGTTCAGTTGTGGTAGTTTATATGTTTCTAGGAATGCATCCATTTCTTCCAGATTGTCAAATTTATTGCCGTAGAGTTGCTCATAGTATGTTCTTATAATAGTTTGTATTTCTTTGGTGTTAGTTGTGATCTCTCCTCTTTCATTCATGATTTTATTTATTTGGGTCCTTTCTCTTTTCTTTTTGATAAGTCGGGCCAGGGGTTTATCAATTTTATTAATTCTTTCAAAGAACCAGCTCCTACTTTCGTTGATTTGTTGTATTGTTTTTTTGGTTTCTATTTCATTGATTTCTGCTCTGATCTTTATGATTTCTCTTCTCCTGCTAGGCTTAGGGTTTCTTTCTTGTTCTATCTCCAGCTCCTTTAGGTGTAGGGTTAGATTGTGTACCTGAGACCTTTCTTGTTTCTTGAGAAAGGCTTGTACCGCTATATATTTTCCTCTCAGGACTGCCTTTGTGGTGTCCCACAGATTTTGAACCGTTGTATTTTCATTATCATTTGTTTCCATGATTTTTTTCAATTCTTCTTTAATTTCCTGGTTGACCCATTCATTCTTTAGAAGGATGCTGTTTAGTCTCCATGTATTTTGGTTCTTTTCAAACTTCCTTTTGTGGTTGAGTTCTAGCTTTAGAGCATTGTGGTCTGAAAATATGCAGGGAATGATGCCAATCTTTTGATACCGGTTGAATCCTGATTTAGGACCGAGGATGTGATCTATTCTGGAGAATGTTCCATGTGCACTAGAGAAGAATGTGTATTCTGTTGCTTTGGGATGAAATGTTCTGAATATATCTGTGATGTCCATCTGGTCCAGTGTGTCGTTTAAGGCCTTTATTTCCTTGCTGATCTTTTGCTTGGATGATCTGTCCATTTCAGTGAGGGGAGTGTTAAAGTCCCCTACTATTATTGTATTATTGTTGATGTGTTTCTTTGATTTTGTTCTTAATTGGTTTATATAGTTGGCTGCTCCCACGTTGGGGGCATAGATATTTAAAATTGTTAAATCTTCTTGTTGGACAGACCCTTTGAGTATGATATAGTGTCCTTCCTCATCTCTTATTATAGTCTTTGGCTTAAAATCTAATTGATCTGATATAAGGATTGCCACTCCTGCTTTCTTCTGATGTCCATTAGCATGGTAAATTCTTTTCCACCCCCTCACTTTAAATCTGGAGGTGTCTTCGGGCTTAAAATGAGTTTTTTGGAGGCAACATATAGATGGGTTTTGTTTTTTTATCCATTCTGATACCCTGTGTCTTTTGACAGGGACATTTAGCCCATTAACATTCAGGGTAACTATTGAGAGATATGAGTTTAGTGCCATTGTTTTGCCTGTAAGGTGACTGTTGCTGTATATGGTCTCTGTTCCTTTCTGATCTACCACTTGTAGGCTCTTTGTTTAGAGGACCCCTTTCAAGATTTCCTGTAGAGCTGGACAGAAGAAAGGGAAATTAAGGAGTCAATCCCATTTACAATTGCACCCAAAACCATAAGATACCTAGGAATAAACCTAACCAAAGAGACACAGAATCTATACTCAGAAAACTATAAAGTACTCATGAAAGAAATTGAGGAAGACACAAAGAAATGGAAAAATGTTCCATGCTCCTGGATTGGAAGAATAAATATTGTGAAAATGTCTATGCTACCTAAAGCAATCTACACATTTAATGCAATTCCTATCAAAGTACCATCCATCTTTTTCAAAGAAATGGAACAAATAATTCTAAAATTTATATGGAACCAGAAAAGACCTCGAATAGCTAAAGGGATATTGAAAAAGAAAGCCAACGTTGGTGGCATCACAATTCCGGACTTCAAGCTCTATTACACAGCTGTCATCATCAAGACAGTATGGTACTGGCACAAAAACAGACCCATAGATCAATGGAACAGAATAGAGAGCCCAGAAATAGACTCTCAACTCTATGGTCAACTAATCTTTGACAAAGCAGGAAAGAATGTCCAATGGAAAAAAGACAGCCTCTTCAATAAATGGTGCTGGGAAAATTGGACAGCCACATGCAGAAAAATGAAATTGGACCATTTCCTTACACCACATACGAAAATAGACTCAAAATGGATGAAGGACCTCAATGTGAGAAAGGAATCCATCAAAATCCTTGAGGAGAACACAGGCAGCAACCTCTTCGACCTCAGCCGCAGCAACATCTTCCTAGGAACAACGCCAAAGGCAAGGGAAGCAAGGGCAAAAATGAACTATTGGGATTTCATCAAGATCAAAAGCTTTTGCACAGCAAAGGAAACAGTTAACAAAATCAAAAGACAACTGACAGAATGGGAGAAGATATTTGCAAACGACATATCAGATAAAGGACTAGTGTCCAGAATCTATAAAGAACTTAGCAAACTCAACACCCAAAGAACAAATAACCCAATCAAGAAATGGGCAGAGGACATGAACAGACATTTCTGCAAAGAAGACATCCAGATGGCCAACAGACACATGAAAAAGTGCTCCATATCACTCGGCATCGGGGAAATACAAATCAAAACCACGATGCGATATCACCTCACACCAGTCAGAATGGCTAAAATCAACAAGTCAGGAAATGACAGATGCTGGTGAGGATGCGGAGAAAGGGGAACCCTCCTACACTGTTGGTGGGAATACAAGCTGGTGCAACCTCTCTGGAAAACAGCATGGAGGTTCCTCAAAATGTTGAAAATAGAACTGCCCTATGACCCAGCAATTGCACTATTGGGTATTTACCCTAAAGATACAAACGTAGTGATCCAAAGGGGCACGTGTACTCGAATGTTTATAGCTGCAATGTCCACAATAGCCAAACTATGGAAAGAACCTAGATGTCCATCAACAGATGAATGGATCAAGAAGATGTGGTATATATACATAATGGAATACTATATAGCCATCAAAAGAAATGAAATCTTGCCATTTGCGACAACATGGATGGAACTAGAGCGTATCATGCTTAGCGAAATAAGTCAAGCGGAGAAAGACAACTATCATATGATCTCCCTGATATGAGGAAGTGGTGATGCAACATGGGGGCTTAAGTGGGTACGAGAAGAATAAATGAAAGAAGATGGGATTGGGAGGGAGACAAACCATAAGTGACTCTTAATCTCACAAAACAAACTGAGGGTTGCTGGGGGGAGGGGGTTTGGGAGAAGGGGGTGGTATTATGGACATTGGGGAGGGTATGTGTTTTGGTGAGTGCTGTGAAGCGTGTAAACCTGGCGATTCACAGACCTGTACCCCTGGGGATAAAAATATATGTTTATAAAAAATAAAAAATTATATTAAAAAAAAATGAACAGAGGATCTGAAGAGACATTTTTCCAAGGAAGACTTACAAATGGCCAATAGACAAATGGAAAGATGTCCAGTGTCACTCATCATCAGGAAAAAGCAACTCAAAACCAGAATGACTAGAATCAAAAAGAAGAAATAACGTGTTGGTGAGGATGTGGAGAAAAAAGAACTGTTGTGCACTGTTGTTTGGACTGTAAATTGGCATAGCCTCTGCGGAAAACAATAAGAAGTTTCCTCAAAAAATTAGAAAGTAGATTTACTATACTATTCCATTGGTGGGGATTTACCCTAAGAAAACAAAAATACTAATTTGAAAAGATACACACACACACACACGTGTATATATATATATTCCATATATATATGTATATATATAGTAAATATATATAATATATATTATAATATTTATATTATACAATAACAATATATTATATATATTGTTATTGTAAATAACACTTCAATAAGCTTAGGGATATGTATCCCTAAATAAATAAATTATGGAGGCAACCCAAATGCCCATTAATATATATACAATGGACTATTACTCAGACATTAAAAAGAGAGAGAGAGAGAGATCTTTCCATTTTCAACATGGATGGACCTACAGGGTAATTGCAAAGTTAAATAAGTCAGATAGAGAAAGACAAATACCATATCATCCCCCTCATATGTGGAATCTAAAAAACAAAACAAATGAATAAAAAAAAGACAAAATTAAAAACAGACCCATAAATACAGAGAAATGATTGTTGGCAGAGGGAAAGGGGTGGGGGGATGGGCAAGATGGGTGTGAAGGGGAGTGGGACACACAGACTTCCAGTTACGGAATAAATACATTGTGGTGATAAAAGGTACAGATTAGGGAAAATAGTCAATGGTAATGTAATGACACTTTATGATGCCAGATGGTAGCTACACTTGCGGTGAGCGTAGCAGAACATAGAGACTTGTTGACTCACTATTCTGTAAACCCAAGACTAATATAACATTGTGTGTCAACTATCTGAAATAAAAAAAAATTCTTATGATAGTGGGTCTTAATATAAGATTACAATTACAAAAAATTACACTAATAAAGGGGAGGTGATGGGTATTTTCATGTTTCCAACATGATTTCATATTGGGAAACAAACATGATGATTTCATGATGGCTTATGTTGGGAGGTGATAAATATGTTAATGGCTTTCATGTTTTCATGGGTGTACATTTATCTTCAAATTCATCAAGTTGTATACAACATAGATGCACAGTTTTTTTAAAAAATATTTTATTTATTTATTCATGAGGGGCAGAGAGAGAGAGGTAGAGGGAGAAGCAGGCTCCCCACTGAACAGGGAGCCCAAAGTGGGACTCGATCCCAGGACCTGGTAATCATGACCTGAGCCAAAGGTGTCCTGTATGTACAGTTTTTACCATGCCAGTCATACCTCAATAAGGTGGTTTAAAAACAAAATAGTAAATAAAATGATAAAAAAAGGTAAAATCAGAAATAGTTAGAAGAAGTCATTGCTGGTGTATAGAATTGGGGTTGGGGTGGATAGGATAGGCATCCATTCTCTCAAACTCTGAGTTCTCTGTACTATTCCATTCTCTTAACCGGTAAAAATCATTTGTGTTACCGGTTACCAGCCAGTTAACCTTGAGCAAGATTCTTATTTCTCAAAGTCCCATCCCCCTCATCTATAAATGAGATAAGAAACAACAACTGCGGGGTGCCTGGGTGGCTCAGTGGGTTAAGCCGCTGCCTTCGGCTCAGGTCATGATCTCAGGGTTCTGGGATGGAGTCCCGCATCGAGCTCTCTGCTCAGCAGGGGGCCTGCTTCCCTTCCTTTCTCTCTGTGATCTCTTCCCTTCCTCTCTCCTACTGTGATCTCTCTCTGTCAAACAAATAAATAAATAAATAGATAGATAGATAAATAAATAAAAAGAAACAACAACTGCCCTCTCCTAGGGTTGATGTAAAAATAACAGTGAATTGTTCACCATAATGCTTCTGATAAAATAAGCGCTCAAAGCCTATGGCCTCTATTTTTTATGATTATACTTTAAAAGTTCTAAGATTTATTCCCCTTTTTAGAGCTCAGTGCTTCCACACTGTCCTCTGCTCTCAGGGAGCTAAGAGCCTGGCTTTAGAAGTAGTATTTCATCATCATGGCCAAATGTGAACTGTAAAGGGGTAGATTTCTGAGCAGACACACAACAGTCCTGCAGTTGTATCTCTGCCTGCTTCCAGCAAGGTGAGGATACCTCTCACCTTTTGTCAGGAATGCTGGAGGTAGATGGTACATGTGAATGTTGATATATGGTCAAAAGAAGTAAAGCTTGACTTGGAAAATTGTCCACTGTGTGTAATGTGAAAAAGGAATTTGAAGAACGACATGGATAGTATGAGTTTTCACTAAAAAACAGAAACACAAAAACTCATTAACCCTGTTAATTTTGTTGCAGACCTTCATATGGCTAAATTATTACAAGGACTAGATAATATTTTTTATTATTTTTATTTGAACAAAATCACAATTCTTTTGAAAGGAAAACCAAACTGGTATTGGAGAAGAAAGTGCATGTCGTGGCTAGGTAGTAAAGAACTCAAGTTTATTTCCTATGAAATGTAGTTTTTGTACCAATTAAGCACTAATGAAAATCAATCTGTGAAAGGAACTAGGATTTATCTCAAGACTACATTCATTTTCAAGACGAAGCCCCTCATTTCTGTATTTATACTTGTGAGCCTGCTTGTTTATTTCACGGAGCAAGGCAAAGAGATTGCCTACCGGAAATATTAGCATGCACATTGCAATGAAACAGTGGTTGAAATATTCTGAAATGTTACTGCAGGGACCCCATATGAACTTCCCTCCTGCCTGAATGTATAGGAAACTTTTTCCAGACTTCAAAGTGCTTGAAAGCTCTGCTTTCACACAGGGACCTAGAGCTTCTGAGTAGCTCCCAGGCAATAGGAGATCATGTTCAAATAAAGGGCAAGAGGGGAGAAGGGAATAATGCATCAAAAAGAATGCAGTGAACTAAAATTCAGAGGCTGAGACTATAGGAGCTTCTCAGCAAGTGCAAGGGTCCTGTCAGGGAGGCAGGGGGAACAGCTTGTCAGACTTCCAGGAGGGCTGTGACCGTCACTGTTTCCAGGTGGCACTTATTTTCTCATGAAGAGCCAGCAACCACCCCACTCCTTCTGCCAATAAGAATGCAAATAGGAGTACCTCACTGTCCTGTGGAAGGTGAGTGGGAGTTAAAAAGAAAGATAAGTAGAGGGGGGAAGACTGTGGAAAAGAGTAATGGAGGAAGACGCCATCTCTCTGGAGTATGGAGACTAAACCATTTAAAGGCTCCTGGATGTGACCTAGGATTGGTAATTGCTAGGACATGAGGGTGTCCCCTTGTGAGCGTCTCTTTAATAATTAGCAAGGGAAAAAAGGATTAGTAAGATAAATGAATGAGGGCTTCTCCCTCAAGAAGGTGGGAGAGGCACCATTTGTGTCATCAAACATGCTTTAATAAGATGCCATTTCCCTGAAGTGTGATAGCGCTTGGCCTGCAGCTGAGAGCGTTGTTCTAGAAGGCTAAAATTTTTACTTTACAAGGCAATGGTAATACCTCCCCAAATTGTTCTCAAAATACTCAAAACTCTTCATTGAAGTTTGCAGTACTTTTGAATCCTTTCATAAAAGTTTTACCAAAGTACTGAAGAAAATGGTCTGACTGCAAGAAGGCAAGGCAGTTTCTCTGAAAGTTTTCATTTCTGATCAGTCATTTTCTTGGCCTAAGTTATTTTTTGTTGTTTTTTTGTTTTTTTTTTAAGTTAAACCTTTTTGGGGGAGATAGCTGTAGATTCACTTGCTGGTAGAAGAAATAATACATTGAGAACCCAGATGCCCTTCACTCTGCTTCCTCACAGCTGTGATCCTTCGGGAAACTACAGAACAGTACGGATACTGACATGGATACAGTCACGATACACAACAATCTCAACGCCACAGGCTCTCTCATGTTGCCCTTTCATGGTGTACCCACTTTCCTCTCAACTCACTTCTTTTTTGACACCTGGAAACGACTAATCTGTTGCCATTTTGGCAATACCGTATAAATGGAATCCTATACTCTGTTACCTTTTAGGATTGGCTTTGCTACTTAGCATAACTCTCCTGTAGATTCATCCAGATTCCTGTGGGAATAGTTCGTTCCTCCTTGTCGGTGAGTCTTACTGCGCTTAACCAGCCACCGAAGGATATCTGGGTAGTTTCTAGTTTGGGTCTATTACAAATAACTATGCTACAACCATGTGTGTACAGATTTTTGTGCGAACCTATTTTCATTTCTCCAGGATTAATGCCCAAGTGCCAATGTTAGATCATATGATTGTAGCATTTTCAATTTTTAAGAAACTCTTAGCTGTTTTCTAGACTGGCTGTGCCCTTTTACATCCCCAAGAATCCTGAGTATGTGCTCCAGCTTCTGTGCATCCGCACCCTATTTTGAGATTGTCTGCATTTCTTATTTTAGTCATTCTGAGAGTTAGGTAGTGACAGCTCATCGTGGCTTTAATTTGCCTTTCCTCGATGGCTAATAAAGGTGACTATCTTTCCCTGTGCTCTTATTTATTCATTTATTTTTGCCATTCATATATCCTCTTCAGGAAAATGTGTGTTTATGTCTTTTGCTTATTATCTAATTAGATGTTTTATTTTACTGGTGAGTTTGAAAGTTCTTCTGCAGTCCTTGAGAGAGAAGTGGCTTGTGAACATTTTCTCTCATCTGTAGCTTACCCTCTCATGGTCTCCACAGGGTATTTCACAAAGCAAACATTTTAAATTTAGATGAAGTCTAACTTACCCACTTTCCCTTTTATGGATTGTGCTTGTTCTGTCAAGCCTAAGAACTCTGCCTAGCCCTAGGTCCCAAAGATTTTCTGTGTCTTTTTTCCCCTAAATGTTTTATAACTTTAAATTTTATATTTGAGTCTATAATCCATTTTGAGTTAATTTTTTATAAGGTATGAGACTCAGGTGAAGGCCCCTTTTCTGCCCTATGATTGTCCAGTTCCTCCAACATTATGTATACAAAATGTTATCTTTTACTGAACTGCCTTTGTTCTTGAATGTATCTCTTTGTATAGCAGATATTATATGTACGTAACTATCACAATCTACTAATGTAATCACTTCACCAATTGAAGTGAAATACAAAAACTTACCTCCTTTAAACTTCTATGCCCCCTCACCCGTTTTAATGTAATTGCCTTAAATATTTTCATTACCTCCATTTAGAACCACATCAGACAGTAGTATACTTTTTGCTTTCATCATCAAATATAATTTAGAAACTTCTCAAGAAGGAAGAAACCTATTGTATTTATGCATGTTACCATGTTCTTTCTTCCTTCTTAATGTTATAACATTCCTTCTGGCTTTCTCTTTAGAGAATTTTTTTTTAAATTATGTCCAGTTAGCCAACATATAGTACATCATTAGTTTTTGATGTAGTGTTCAATGATTCATTATTTGTTTATCACACCCAGTGCTCATCACCACATCCTGCTTAATGCCTATCACCTTGAGAGCCTCTCATGGTTTAAATCTCCCTCTCTGATTTCTTCCCATTTAGTTTCTCCTCCCTTCCCCTGTGGTCTTCCATGCTATTCTTTACATTCCCCATATGAATGAAAACATATAATAATTGTTTTTCTCTGATTGACTTATTTCACTTAGTATAATCCCTTCCAGTTCCATCCATGTTGATACAAATAGTGGGTAGTCATCCTTTCTGATGACTGAGTAATATTCCATTGTATTTATAAACTACATAATCTCTATCCATTCATCTGCTGAAGGACATCTCAGCTCCTTCCATAGTTTGGCTATTGTGGACATTGCAGCTATGAATGTTGGGATGCATGTGCCCCTTCTTTTTACTACATCTGTAACTTCTAGATAAATACCTAGCTAGTAGTGCAGTTGCTGGGTCATAGGGTAGCTCTATTTTTAACTTCTTGAGAAACCTCCATACTGTTTTCCAGAGTAGCTGTACCAGTTTAGGTTCCCACCAACAGTGTAGGAGGGTTCTCCTTTCTCCACATCCTTGCCAACAGAATTTCTTTTAGCCATTCCCCACTCAGCATTAGTTGGTACAGATGGAGGTAGGACCACGGTTTTTTTTTTTTTTTTTCCTGTGGTGTTTAGGAAAAACAGAATGGTTATCATCAACAAGCTTTCTGTCTTGATGACTGTTCCTTTATTTGTTCTTTGGCTAGAGAGAGCAGACTTTCACTGGAGCTTTTTGGTCTGTGCCTATTGGCTTCTTCAGCTCCACGTCTGGAATATTGGAGGCAAAAAGAAAACCCAAGCAACTCATCACCATGTTTTCCTTGGGTCCTATATTCTCTAGTGGTCTGTTGTCTTTCTTCCACCTTCTTATGTGTCTTCTTATGTTTGTTTTATATATAGTTCCTGGGTTTTTTTGTTGTATTAATAGGGAAGAAGAGGGCAAGTATAATCAACCTCCTTCTCTTGGAAGTGAAAATGGCTTGAGTTTTGAAATTGATAAATTCCATCATTGGTTGGTTAGAGAGATAGGTCATCTGAATAAGGACTCAACAAAGCACTAAAACTATTTCTGTTGGCTTGGTACCTAAAAGGCTACCTGCATTATTCTAGAACTCCCAAACCAATCTAGTCTTGCATTCTCTGTTTTCAAATCTAAGTCATGCTTTCCAGAAAGCTTCAAATTTGTTCTGTAAATGGGAAGCATCTTGAGGCCAAGGGCAATTTTTTATTTCCTTGGTTATTCCAAATAACCAAATTTCTTTTTCTAGAAATAGGTTGAAAGAGATCCAAGGATAAGGTGGCTATGTACGGTTTTAATAATGATAGTGTGACTAAGACTAAATAGCACATAAATTCTAGGCTAGAGTATTTCCACAGGGCATCTTATCATACCTTGAATTTTCACAAAATCCTATGCACTAAGTAACAATCTCATTTTATAGATAAGGACTTTAAGATTCTGAAAGATTATATAACTTATAAAAGGTAACATGACCATCAATTGATCCCAGGACCCAAAAAGTTGATGCTTTTTATATCCTAAGAGCCTAAACTATAGAAAGGAGAAAGAGTGGCCAGACACAAAGGAAATTCTAGCAGGAATGGTGGGATTTGTTTACTACTTTGATTTGGGATTTAATGAAAGACAAGGAATGAACAAGACTTTGGGGTTTACAGCAGAAAACAGTGACTGCCTTCAGTTAGCAGCAAGAGATTCAGTTGCAGTCATCAGGGCTTAAAGAATCATAGTTGTGCCAGAAGAGTTGAATCTAGCTTAGGTCTCCAGAAATAAGTCCCAGATTCCATGTTTGACCAATTAGGGCACTTACCATCACTGGAAATATTGAGTTCAAAGACACCCCCTCATATAGACTAGCACTGCTGCTTCAACTGTGGTTGGGCACAAGAACCCAGAGGCTGGCTGTAGCAAGCACCACAACTCAAGAAGTTGCTGAATGGCTGTGGAAATGTGGCTGCAACACCTCATCCCTCTATATCCTTGATCTGAAAAGTAATACAGCCTCAAAGGCAGCCCCTTTCAGACTTGTGTGTACCTCCAATTGGCAGAATATAATTGGTAGTTTGACCCACAGCTGCAGACAAACCTGAGAAATAAAGTTATAATTTTCTAACCTTAAGATTAAATTAAATGACTATTATTATTTTTCAAAGCACACTAGAAGGTAAGCTGAAGCAGGATGAACAGGTCAAACCATAATATGCTTTAGAGATCGCTAACCTCCAGGGCTGAGGAGATGATGGTACCCTTTACTGAATTCAGAAACATAGTAAGAATTTCATAAGGGTTGATAATGAGCTCAATATTTGAATTTTTAGTGTGACAAGCAAGAGAGACGTTAATCAGAGATGAGGACTTCCAGGATGGAGATTTAAACTGGGAGATGTCAGCAGGCTAAGAGAATCTAAAACCATACTTGTGGCTGAGACTGACCAGGGTTAGGATACAAGCCAGAGGAAAACAGCAGTATTGGGTGTCTTAGTCTTGAGAAAAATTAGTTCCTGGGCAGGAATTAGGTAACCACGGTCTACTTTCAGTCCAGAAGCCAAAGAAAACTCCTTTAAAAAAGTAACATGCCTTTTAACAGAAAATTGGTGAGGGAACAAATGTTGGAAAAATATAGTGAGAGGCTCAAAGTGAGTCTTCTGTGAATATAGTTTATTGTGATAGAGCCATTCTATTAAAGAAGGTAGTGTTACACTTGGTGATTCCTATCTTAATTTAAATTGTCAAAAATCAAAGTAAGATATATACATAGTATCAAGTTAAATGATACATATTACTGAAGATGAAAAGCAGGAGTTTCTCTCTGTATCCCTCTCCATCCTGGACCCACTGTGTGAATCCAGATAGAAGTGGCTTAAAAAATTGACATTTAATTAATATATTTACCAGTAATTTGAAGTAGTGCAGAAAGCTAAATTTTCTAAGACCCTGCTTGCCTGAAAATGCCTTTATTCACTCTCACACTTTGCTATAACGTCGGTTTGTCCCCTCAGAATGCATTGTTATTACTTCAGAGGATTGTCATGAGGATTTAGCTCTGTAGACTAATTTCTGAGAGGCTTCCATCCAGAGGACTAACTGATATGCCATGAGGATGTCTATGACTGGATGTGTCTAAAGTTATAACTGTTTCCTATTATCTCTGGTTGGGCTTATTAATAGCAAAAGTTATTCTAAAGACCATCTGGGTATAAAGGCAGGAAGCTGTTCTTATAAATACGCTGAACTCTCACTTCTCCGAAAATCTCCTTCATTTGCCAGTGGCCAGTCGGAGGGGCCAAAAGGACTCACAGAGAACATATCAAGAGACAGACTCGCCTGCTTTTATCCTTATAAAATAAACATCATCATCGTTTCTTAGTTTACGAGGACATTGTCTCTTCTGCTCATCAAAAAAGGATGGTCAAGCTTTTGGCATAGTGCAAAGCCTTGTTTTTAAGACAACAATGACAATGTGATTCTCATTCTTTGATTTCTTTCTTCTAAAATCTTCTATATCATCATCTATCTTTGGCAGTCTGACATTCATGAAGGTGCATGTAGGCTTTACAAAAATTATTATTTATGGAACTTGGCACTCTGTGGGCCTCCTCTATGGCCAGGAAGGTGTCTTCTATGATTTTCATATGTATATATATTACATTAATACATTTAGCTCACATTCTTCCACTCTATTTTCTCTATTCACTTTTCCTAAGGCCATTATTAGTCAAATGGTAAACCATCTGATTTTGTCTTTTATATATCTTTTCTCTTAGCTCATATTTTCTGTATCTTTATCTTCTTGTTCTGTGTTTGGGACAGATCTCAGATTCTATAGTCTTTCTTATTGCTTTTTTTTTTCTCTAAATAAGGCAGTTGTTTTAAACTTTAATAGTTCTTCCTTTGTAATCAGTTTTTTTTTTCCCTTAGTATCTTATACTGATTTTATGGATAAAATGTTTTCTCAAGTTTCTTTGACTTTTTGAGTTTTTTTCCCCCCCTTAAGTTCACTTTTTTTCCTGTAATTATCTATTGCATACTGAGTAAATAGTTTAGATTTTTAATTTAATGCAGGGAGACTTGGTCAGCTGTTCCCTAAATTTGTTTAGGTAACTACCCCAAATTGGTAGCATTTGTACATACTCATAATGGAGTTGTAGAAAGACAAATTTAAAGCAATCCCATTTATAACAAAAAGAAAAAAAAAAACAACCCTAGGAATAAACTTAACCAAAGAAAGACCTGTATTCCAAAAACTAATGAAATAGGGGTGCCTGGTTGGCTCAGTTGGTTAAGCCTCTGCTTTCGGCTCAGGTCATGATCTCAGGGTCCCGGGATAGAGCCCCACATCAGGCTCTCTGCTCAGCAGGGAGCCTGCTACCTCCTCTCTCTCTGCCTGCCTCCCTGCCTACTTGTGATCTCTGTGTTGAATAAATAAAAGTCTTTTTTTTTAAAAGATTTTATTTATTTATTTGACAGAAAGAGATCACAAGTAGGCAGAGAGGCAGGCAGAGAGAGGGGAAGGGAAGCAGGCACCCTGCTGAGCAGAGACCCCCCGATGCGGGACTCGATCCCAGGACCCTGAGATAATGACCTGGGCTGAAGGCAGCAGCTTAACCCACTGAGCCAACCAGGCACCCGAATAAATAAAAGTCTTAAAAAAAAAAAAAAACCACTAATGAAATAAATTGAAGATGACACAAAGAAATGGGAAGATATTCCATATTCACAGAATGGAAGAATTAATATTGTTAAAATATCCATCATACCTTAAGCAATCAACAGATTCGATGCAATCCCTGTCAAAATACCAATAGTGTTTTTCATGTGACTATAACAAATAATCCTTAAATTTGTATAGAACCATAAAAGACCTCACATAGTCAAAGCAATCTTGAAAAAGAACAAAACTGGAGGTATTACAATGCAGGATTTCAAGATATACTACAAATCTGTAGTAATCCCAACATAGTACTGACACAAAAAGAGACACCACAATCAATGGAACAGAATGGAATCTCCAGATATAAATTCATGACTATATGGTCAATTAATCTATCACAACAGAGACAAGATTATACAATGGGAAAAGATAGTTTCTTTAACAATGGTGCTGAGAAAACTGGACAGCTTAATGTAAAAGAATGAAATTAGACCACTTTTTAACATCATACACAAAAATAAACAAAAAATAAAGACCTAAATGTGAGACTTGAAACCATAAAAAATATAGTAGTTTTTTTATGGTAGGCAGTAACATCCTGACATCCCTTGTAGTCACATATATATGTCTCTGGAGGCAAGAGAAATAAAAGTAAAAATGAACTACATCTAACTATTGTAGTCCCGGACTACATCAAAATAAAGAATTTGTACAGCAAAGGAAACCATCAACAAAATAAAAAAACAACCCAATGAATGGGAGAGGAGATTTTCAAATGATATGTCCTAAAAGGGGTTAATATCCAAAATATATAAAGAAACAACTCAACACTGAAAAACAATCTGATTAAAACACAGACAGAGAATCTGAGGAGACATTATTCCAAACGACATCTAGAAGGCCAACAGACAAATGAAAACATGTTTGATATTATTCATCACCAGGGAAATGCAAATCAAAAGCATAGTGGGATACCTTACATTAGTTAGAATGGCTAAAACCCAAAATAACGAGGAGTGTTGGCAAGACTGTGGAGAAGGAATCCTCACGCACTATTGGTGAGAATAGTGAAATTGGTACAGCTGCTATGGAAAACAGTATGGAGGCTCCTTAAAAAGTTAGAAATAAGAAGTACCATATGATCTCAAAATCCCACTACTGGAATATGAAAACGCTAATCTGAAATGACATATGCACCCTTAAGTTTATTGCAGCATTATTTATAACAGCCAAGATATGGAAGCAACCCAAGCATCCACCAATAAATGAATGAATAAGGAAGAAGTGGACATATTCACAATGGAATGTTAAACAACCACGAAAAAGGATATGATCATGCCTTTTGAGAAAACATGCATGGACCTAGAGGGTATTAAGCTAAGTGAAAGAAGTCAGAGAATAAGAAATACTATGTTACTACACCTATATGTGGAATCTTAAAAAAAAATAAAAGAAAGAAATTAAAAACAAAAAGCAGAATCAGCCCTATAAATACAGAGAATTGATGGTTGCCAGAGGGGAGAGGGGTGGGGGTGGGGTTGAGCAAAATGGGTGAAGGGTAGAGGGACATAAAGGCCTCCAGTAATGAAAGGAGTCATAGGAATAAAAGAACATAGGAATAATAGAACATAGGAATAAATAGAACATAAGGAATATAGTCAATGATATTGTAATAGGGATGTAATAGGACAGATGGGGTTATACTTGCGAACAGAGCATAATGTATAAATAATGTATGAACTTGTCAAATTACAAAGTTGTACACTTGAAACAAATGTAACACTAGTTTTCAACTACACTAAAAAAAAAAAAAAAAAAAAAAAAAGCCTCAAGTGCTAACTTGGCTGTGAAGTTTTCCTGATGACTCCTAGCAAATATGTTTTCTCCTTTTATGAATCCCCAGATTATTTGTTATATAACTCTGCCATGAGCCTTGCCACGCTCCACCTAACAGAATTTTGCACGGATGGGTTGAAATTTGGGCAAGTGATGGAGAGCCTTCCATAGAAGGAGAATCATAGGCTTAGACTGGAAATTCAGATGCTCATTCCTTTCTTCAAGAAATTATTTGATTAATTTCGGCATTTTAGAGGGAGTAATAAGTACCCTGTCTGTCTTTTATCACCTCAATTCAGAACCAACTGAGAAGTGGACACACAGGAATAAGAAAATGATTGAAATTGTTTATTACTGAGGAGAACTGAATTAAGGAATGCAACTTAGTTATGTGACAGCTAACATCCTTTGCCCCTGAGATAGACACAGGTTTGCCTCTGAGTTGCTGGCACATGTGGACATGGGTTGACCTCCCTCTGGGGCAGTGGGGGGTGTGGGGGTGGGATAAGCAGGGGGCAGAGCCATCCTTCTGAATGTATTATATGATGATGAAAAACACATGTATCCCAAAGGAAGGCTGACTTCTAAAGAATAGATGGAAGCTTCTGGGCCAGATGTTCCCATTTGGTCTTCCAAGCTGACCAGTCAGATACATTAGTCTCTTTATCTAGGCCAGATGAAGCGATGGAGAGGGTCCAGGAAAATTCCTCCACTGGGACACACTAGAGGAAAGAGAGGGACCTACTCCCAAGTCCACACATAACAATTAAGTAGCAGTGAAACACACTCCTCTGTTCTTTCTTCTCTTTCACATTCTAAAATGTTTTTGGTACATGACGTGGTAGCAACCTGGCCAACTGAGGGTATGATGTTATTAAGACCTAATTTTTTTGTCCATAAGGGGTTTATGATTTTTAACAGATAAAATTGAAAAAGACAGATATAACAAACAGAACTAGTTCTTAGAATTTTCCCGAACAATGTGCGAGTAATCAATTGATTGCCTCTCAGCTCTAAATTTTACACTTCATTTTCTGCTCTGTAACAATATTTCTCCCTTGCCAGTTGAGAGGATGTCAAGCTTTGTCAGAAGAGAGTCCCAGAGGGACAGTGGAGAAGAAAGAATTTTTCTCTTCCCGCAGCAGGGTGCTCCTCGAAGAAGTTTCCTCGAGTAGAGACATTACTACAGCTCCAGGCTCTGGCAGCAGCCGATGGTCAGCAGCACATGGAAGTCCCCTGTGGACATCTTTCCCTAGCATCTCCCTGGGAGGCTTTAGAGCTGAGCACCACCAGCCTGGCAATTCCCTGTGAATGGCTTTCCCCACATGCCTTCAGGAAACAGCTCCTGAGGCACCTGGGAGGCCTAGTGCATTGAGCGTCTGCCTTTAGGTTGGGTCATGGTCCCAGGGTCCTGGGATCGAGCTCCGCATCAAGCCCCCTGCTCGTTGGGGGACCTGCTTCTCTCTCTCCCCACTCATGCTCTATCTCAAAAAATAATCAAAATCTTAAAAAGAAAAGAAAAGAAAGGAAAAGGGGAAAAAAAGGGAAAGAAAAGAAAAGGAAATGGCCTTAGGGGACTTCTCTGCCATCCAGTGAACCTTGACTATGTTCTCAGCAATGAAGTCTGGATCTCTGGTGGGGACCTCTTCCAGATCTGTCTTTCCCTCGGGGTCTGTATCTTGACCCCAGGGACAGCAGTTGCCCTAGTAAAGTGTTCTTTCTCTTTACTCTTTACTAGCCAGTCCCCTGTTTTCTTCAATCCCCTGTTATAGTTAATAATTCTTTATAGTTAAGACTCTATATTAAACTTTGTCTCTTCAAACTACTCTGTGGTTTCTATATCTGGATTAGACCCTGACTGATATAACTATTAAACAGTAATTTGAATGGTGTGCTTCAGAGAATGATAATTATGAAGAACATCACCTTTTAATATTTGACAAGCAGGTCATTTTTTCACAATTATTTCTGAATCCTGAGAAAGATAATTGAAAGCAATCTTTTCCATATGTATTATATGTTAAGCCATTTAAGTCTATGAAAATGAAGCATCTCGCTCAATTCTCAAAAGGTTTTGAGTAAGAGATGGAAATATGATTTGATAATGTCACCAATTTTCAAATGCTTCAGTAAAAGAGTTTCTGAAAGATGCTAAATCTATGTCATTAAAACCAGTGACAGGGATTCAATTTTAATCTGCCTGAAAAATTGCCTGAACAGCTAAAAATGGCTTCCCTCAAATGCTTACTCTCACCTTGAGAATCTCTGCATGGTTGTGGCTAAAAACTTCAGCAAAACCAGGACTAGGCACCAGTCATAATGGAGACTCTCCAGAACATCCACATGTTATTGGGATAAAAAGTCTGATGGGGGCCTGGGTCACCTTCTTGGTGGCTGACCTTTTGTGAAATGTCGTTTCATTCTCAGTAAATTTGGTTCTAAGGAAGCTTAGAATGATCAGGTATGATTTTATGGATATGCCCTCAAACACTATTATAAATTCCAGAAAAAGGATGCATATTTAAAAACATTACTCTTGTTGAGAAACAAAGCCGCCCAAGACCATAACTTGATGTCATCCTTGTGAATGGTAGCAAGTCCAGAGGTCTGCAGTGTAGCCCTCACCCTAGAACAAACAGGGTGAGGACCTCTGGCTGGTTATTTGAATCTTCCCAGCCTCATTTACATATACATGTAAAGCGAGGGACCAATTGAACACACACAATTGAACACACACTTCACAGCCTTCCCATTTAGATCCTCTTCTTTCTACTCCCATTTTCTCATAAATCTTTGAGTCTCACACTTTTCAGACCTGTGGCCAACACCACATGCTAAAAGATCACTAACGGGCTGCTGGCCGAGTGAGTGACCTGCCCCTCCTTTCCCCTGGTTCTCCAGATTCCTCTGACTATAGTAATCCTCTCACTTCATGTCTGATTCCATGCAGCTTATTATTTGCAGACATGTAACTTCTGCCTCATCATCACTCACTGCTTTCCTTTTTCTTAATTGACACACCATGTTAATTAGTTTCAGGCTACAACAGTGATTTGAGAATATATCCTTCACTTTCCATGGGCATAGTCCCATCGCCCCAAATCCAAGTCCAGCATCTTTTTTCTTTCATGCTATTGAGCAGATTGCTATCTACATAGAAGGAAGTTTATGTAATTTTTTTTTTTTTTAAAAGATTTGAGAGAGTGAGCAAGCACGTGGGGTAGGGGCCAAGAGAGGCGAGAGAAACCCAAGCAGACTGCACCGAGCATAGAGCCTGACACAGGGTTCCATCTCAGGACCCTGAGATCACAACGCCAACAGAAACCAAGAGTCAGAAGCTTAACCGAGAGTCAGCGTGCCACCCATGTTCCCTTGGCATGTACTTTATATATTGATTGCTACGTAACCCTTTTATTAAAGATGGACAAAAACACCAAGCCAAACCAAAACAAAAAACCCTCAAAGCCAATCTTTCTGAGAGGCATTTCCCTAAGAAAAAGTAAAATTAAAAAAAAAAAAAAGGAAGAAGACTGGCAAAAGTTTTTTTTTTTTTTTTTTAACCAATGATTTATTTTTGCTTTAATTCTGAAAAATTTGAAAAATATAGAACTGAATGTAGGAAAAAGAAACCCTACTCTTCCCTGCTGTTCCCTAAGATGTTAACAGTTCAGGGCACAATCTCAGAATCTTTTGATGGACAGACATTTTTGGTATCTGAAACATGGGAAAAAAAATACTCAGGTACATTTTAGTGCCAGGCAGCGAAAGACAACAGGCTTACCACCCATTAATACACACAGACTCCGGGGCAAAGAGGTGCGAAGTAGTTCTTCTTTGTTTCCCAGGCTGTTCCTCACAATGGACGTTTGGAAGGCCCTTCTCATTCCTCTCCTTCCTTCAGGTCCCCACCATCCTTCCCAGCCTGAGACTGCCTCTGCTGTCCTGAGATAGTCCCAAGGCTCTGAGCCGGCTCTGGCTTTCTCTTGGAATGGCCCTGGGAATGAGGTGGAGTATTTTTAATTCTTCATTAAGAAATGACTACTACGGGGGCGCTTGGGTGGCTCAGTGGGTTAAAGCCTCTGCTTTTGGCTCAGGTCATGATCCCGGGATCCTGGGATCACGCCCTGCATCAGGCTCTCTGCTAGGCAGGGAGCCTGCTTTCCTTCCTCTCTCTCTGCCTGCCTCTCTGCCTACTTGTGATCTCTGTCTGTCAAATAAATTTGGAAAAAAAAATGGCTACTACACACACCTTTCCCTTCTTGATGTTAACCATTTTTCGTAGCATAAATTTGAAGTGTCATCCTAAGATGTTTTTTCCTTGCTTTACCAAAGATCCTCTCTTTACCAAGTAAGAAGGAGGAAGAAAAATAGGAGGTGAAGAGAGGAAAAGCTCTATCTATTGTCTGTTGTAACAGTGAACATACGATTCTGCAATAGTTCACTATTATGCAATATAGATCCATATGTATAAATTCATACATTTACATACACCTGTATGTAATATGTATAAAAATATTAGCATACGTGAAATTATTCTGAACATATATAGTAAACATATTGTACTACACTTTGATTTTTTACTTAATATTCCCGCATAGTTATATTTTCCCATGCCAATATACACAGAATGACTTCATTCTTTCTAAAAGCTA
Organism: Mustela putorius furo; assembly: GCF_011764305.1. NCBI lineage: Eukaryota > Metazoa > Chordata > Mammalia > Carnivora > Mustelidae > Mustela > Mustela putorius. The sequence continues at coordinate 39,825,706 of NW_025421998.1, forward strand.
GGTGTAGAGTATCTTATTCAATCAATTCCCTAATCATGCATACTTAGCCTATTTTTTACATTTGCTCTTACATGTAATGCGGCAATGTGTTTTCCAGAATAGATATGTATTACTGCACATTTGTGTAAATGGTTTTTAGGGTAAGTATCTAGAGGAAGAGTTGTTGGTCTAAATGATATGCATACTAAAACATTTACTTGATACTGCCCACCTGCCTGAAAACATGGTTGTACCAATTCATTCCCTCCTCAGTAGCTTGTGAGAATATTGTCTTATCATGATCTTACCAACTTAAGATATTTTCTTTTCTTTTTAAACTCCTAATTGTTTAAGCTTCAAAAATTGTAGTTATACCAGAACTTGAATTAGAATTTTACTTTTCTAGCTTTCATGGAAGCAAACTCTGCTATATTTTCTTTTTCTTTCTTTTCTTTTCTTTTTTTAAGTTTATTTATTTAAGTGATCTTACTATACCCAATACAGGGCTTGAACTCACAACTCTGAGATCAAGAGCTGCACGCTCTACCAACTGAGCCAGCCAGGTGCCCCTCAGCTATATTTTCATTAAAAACATTAAACATTATAAAAATACATAAAATCATGGAAATGGGGGCACAGGTTAGGTTTCCTTTCGCTGCAGGTTGTGACATGGCTCAGCCCAGCCCTGAAGGGCTGTGCGACCATCCAGCCTTGCATGAGTTGGAAATTGTGAAAAACAACAACCACCCAACTTTTGAGTAACTCATTTATCTCACAGCTTATCACTTGCAAGTATTTAAGTGACAGATTTATACATGTCTGCAATAACATCACTCCACAGATGTTATTATAATGGCAAATGACAGCATTTATTAACAGACGAGTTAAGTGTGGGTATTAGGTAGCAATTTCAAAGCTGAGGACAGTTTCTGAAGTTGTATGGCTCCCAGGAAATATGCCTTAGGTAAAAAAAAAAAAAAGTGCAGAGTGTCACAGATGCCACTGCTTGTCTTAAAAACGTGTAGCTGTTTGAATTTGAATGTCTGTCCTCCCCTCCCCCTATTCTGTGCTGAAGCTGTAACCATAGTGCGGCTGCTGGAGAGGGGGTCTCTGAGGCTGGGCTGGAGATTAAGTGAGGTCAGAAGGGTGGGGCCCTGTCCTGATACACTAGTGTCTTTCTAAGGGACTCCAGGAAACTCATCTGCTCTCCCTTCCACCCCTCCCTCTGCAGGTGCAATGAGGAAAGGCCACGTGAGGACACAGTAAGAAGGGACTGGCAGTCTACAGGGAAGGAGGAAGCAGGAACTCACCAGAAACCAACCCTGCCAGAACCTTGATCTCAGCTTCCAGTCTCCAGTACTGAGAGCATTTATTTCTGTTGCTCAAGCCACCCAGCCTGTGGTTTGTTATGGCAGACTAACACAACAACTGTATTCATAACTATGCTTATATATGCAGACTGTTTCTAGAATTTTCAAGAACTGGGCAGGAGCGGCAGGGAGGGAACTGTGTGCCAGAGATCCTTGGGTACCTGCTCATTTTTGTATACCTCACTGAGGGTTTCACATGTTTACAAGTTTGATATTCTTCCTCCTGAAACAGAGCCTAATTCTCCTCCCCTTGAATGTGAGCTGGATGTGGGGGAGGTGCTCATATTGGACAGAATGAGGAGGAAGCCATGGTGCCAGACTGCCGGGAGGGGAGGTCATGACAGACACGTGGCACCCATTTCCAGAGACACAAAGCTGTTCCAGCAGCCCCACAGAAAGGCCCATACACTGAGGAACAGAGGCCACCTGCCAGCAGCTCCCTCCCTCACCCCACTCACCAGGATGTCAGCAGGAACCAGCTCCTCCCGCCCTGGTCTAGCCTTCACACAAGGTAGCCTGGGCTGACAGCAAGACTGAGTCCTCATGAGCCAGGACCACCCAACTCAGGTACTCCCAAATTCTTACCAACAAGAACTGTGACATAATGGATATTTATTCTTTTGTCACTAAGTGGTGGGGTAATATCTTAAGGCATAAATACATCGTCTAGGCATTATCCATTAAATGTCCTAAATAATTTCTTCCAGCCATTAAGAAACTCCTAGAGTTGTAAACAGCAGTTAAGGTAACCAAGCTCTTAGCATGACCATGTCCAGGTGGGGCAGGTTTCATGGAAAGGTTTGATGTTGTATGCATTCAAACATGAAGGCTATTTTCAGTAACATAGCAAGTCCTAGGTCATGCTATAGATTTCCTTGGGAGGCATCCCAAGAAAAAGGGCTGTTCTAGGCACTGGCAGGAGCCAAGATAGAAGGAGGCAGTACAACCAGACTCCACAGGGGGCCAAGTAGGTCAGTTTAACTATTTATTCTTTTTTTTTTTTTAATGTTCAGTTAGCCAGTGTATAGTACATCATTAGTTTTTGATGTAGTGTTCAATGATTCATTAGTTGCATATAACACCCAGTGCTCATCACAACACGTGCCCTCCTTAATCGTTTCTAAACTTGCTTTTGATGTGGGACATGGAGTCCAGCATCAGCTACCAGTCCGTGGCCCACATTAGCCTCACAGTGGCCAGGCATCCCACATGCCTACCAGGGGATCCCAGTTTTTGGGCCCAAGAATATGCATGGAAGAATATGGCAAGGAAGAAGTCAAACTCTCTCTTCTCACATGACATGATACTCTATAAGGAAAACCCAAAAGACTCTACCTCCAAACTACTAGAACTCATACAGCAATTCAGTAATGTGGTAGGATACAAAAATCAATGTACAGAAATCAGTTGCTTTCTTATATACTAACAATGAAAAAATAGAAAGGAAAATTAGAGAATTGATTTCATTTAGTATAGCACAAAGAATGATAAGATACCTGTGAATAAACCTAACCAAAGAGGTAAAGGATCTGTACTCAAAGAACTACAGAACACTCATGAAAGAAATTGAAGAAGACACAAAAAGATGGAAAAGCATTCCATGCTCATGGATCAGAAGAATAAACATTGTTAAAATGTCTATACTGCCCAGAGCCATCTATACTTTCTTTTTTTTTTTTTTTAAAGATTTTATTTATTTATTTGTCAGATAGAGTGAGCGAGAGCGAGCACAGGCAGACAGAGTGGAAGGCAGAGTCAGAGGGGGAAGCAGGCTCCCTGCGGAGCAAGTAGCCCGATGTGGGACTCGATCCCAGGACGCTGGGATCATGACCTGAGCCGAAGGCAGCTGCTTAACCAACTGAGCCACCCAGGCATCCCGCCATCTATACTTTCAATGCCATCCTGATCAAAATTCCACCAGCATTTTTCAAAGAGCTGGAACAAACAATTCTAAAATTTGTATGGAACCAGAAGAGACCCTGAATTGCAAAAGGAAATGTAGAAAAAGAAAAACAAAACTGGGGGCATCACACTGCCTAATTTCAAGCTTTGCTACAAAGCTGTGATCACCAAGACAGCATGGTACTGGCACAAAAACAGACATAAAGACCAGTGGAACAGAGTAGAGAGCCCAGATACGGACCCTCAACTCTATGGTCAAACAATCTTCAACAAAGCAGGGAAAAATATACAGTGGAAAAAAGACAGTCTCTTCAATAAATGGTGCTGGGAAAATTGGACAGCTATGTGTAGAAGAATGAAACTGGACCATTCTCTTACACCACACACAAAGATAAACTCAAAATGGATAATAAACCTCAATGTGAGGCAGGAATCTATCAAAATCCTAGAGGAGAACATAGGCAGTAACCTCTTCAACATCGGCCATAGCAACTTCTTTCAAGACATGTCTCCAAAGGCAAAGGAAACCAAAGCTAAAATGAACTTCTGGGACTTCATCAAGATCAAAAGCTTCTGCATGAGTCATTTTTATAAGTTCACCTACTTGTCCTTAGCTCTCTCCTCACAACTGTCTTCTAGAAAATCTATGGTTCCTAAGCTTGAGGACAGACTGTAGACAGTCTTTTGTAAGCCAAGTGTTCTTTCTGGAACCTGACTCAATGAAGATAAAAGAGACACTGGGTATCAGAGGCAGCTGGAAATCCAGGATAGTTATAAAACTTAATATTAGGGGCTGCCTGAGTGGCTCAGTGGGTTAAGCCTCTGCCTTCAGCTCAGGTCATGATCTCAGGGTCCTGGGATTGAGTCATGCATCGGGCTCTCTGCTAGGCAGGGAACCTGCTTCCTCCTCCCTCTCTCTTTCTCTCTCTCTGCTTGCCTCTCTGCCTACTTGTGATCTCTGTCAAATAAATAAAATCTTAAAAAAAAAACCTTAATATTAGAAAAATTTACATTTGTACATTATGCAGTTAGAAATATGATACATTAATGCATCCTGCATAATCATCCCTGCATAATCATTTTTCTAAAATTTACATATATTCTCATTTGGCCAGAAAGCTATTTTCAGTTTGAAATATTTGGAGTGCCAATAGGTTAACCATTTATTAACTTAATAATTAATAGTATTGTAATGATTGTCATTTCAATTACTTAGGTACAGAAACCAACATTGTCCTTTCTGAAATAAAAATGGGGCATAGTATAGGTTGCTCAGCCTACAAAGTCACTGCATAATTAATTTTTTTCATATATTCTGGAATACTATTTTGTAAATAGTATTTTGCCTGGAATATTGAAATTCTTAAGGAGAAACTTTTTGTTTTCATTCTACATTAATTTACCTTATCCTTTTGTTGTTTTTAAACAATTTTCATTTCATTATGTCATGTTAGTCACCATACAGTACATCATTAATTTTTTTTTCATTGTTTGTGTATAACACCCAGTGCTCCATGCAATACATGCCCTCCTTCATACCCATCACTGGGCCAACCCATCCCCTCATCCTCCTCCCCTCTGAAACCCTGATTGTTTCCCATAGCCCATAGTTTCTCATGGTTCTTCTCCTCTGATTCCCGCCCCTTCATTTTTCCCTCTCTCCTTTCTCCTAATGTCCGCCATGCTATTCTTATGTTCCACACATAAGTGAAACCACGTAATTGTCTTTCTCTGCTTGACTTATTTTACTTAGTGTAATCCCCTCCAGTTCCATACCTGTTGATGCAAATGGTAGGTATTCATACTTTGATAGCTGTTTTAAAAAGCTCTGTGATACAATTTGAAATTCTGATGATTACCTGAACAAATCTAAGGATAGGAACATCAAAATAAGAACATAAAGAAAGTGGAAGAGCTTCAGGCACAGTAGTTTATAATGATATTTGGAATAGAGTTATTCTTTGGTTGGAAACAGCCATAATCTCCATGGTTATCTCATTGAAAAATGGCAACTACCTCTTACAGAAACACCAAGATATCTTACTGAAGCTCAACATACGGTTTTAACTCTTCCTGTATCTTTTATCTTTCTGAATTTGCTACCACCATTCATTCTCAGTTCCTCTAGTCCAGACCTGGTGTCAGATCTCACCAATTGTATTATTCAGAATCTTTCCTGTTCACCCACTTTTCCCCCTTTCTGATTGATTTCAAATTCATGGCCAGCCTCATCTAATCTCAGAAATAGCTTCTCAGCTTTTCTCTTGTCTCTCAATTTGCCTCTTTCCAGCCCTCTCCAAAGTCAACAGATTTGGTGTGTTCTAAATTCTAAAGTGCTAATTGATCATCTAACCTCCTACTGAAAAATTCTTCTGTGGCTCCCCAAGGATCTCAATATAAAATCCAAACTTTCTGCAAGACAAATAAAGCACATTTCTGGGAGCTGTAGGATGGAGCACCATACTCTGGGGACCTAGGAAGAATATCGTCCACCTGTACATCCAGTAATAAGGCAGGCAGACCTTGGTATGGGCTGAAGAACCAGTAGAATCAGTAAGTTTTAAATCTCTTTGTCTTGCCTAATGCTCTAGCTAGAACTTTTGGTACTGTATCCAGTAAAAGTTGTCAGAGTAAACACTCTTGTCCTGTTCATGATCTTAGAGAAAAAGCTTTCAATTTTTACTGTTTCAGGTGAAATGATCTATATAGAAGATGCTACAGACTCAACCAAAAAATGTGTTGAAACAACAAGTTCAGTGAAGTTGCAGAGTGTAAAATCAACATATGGAAATCAGTTGTCTTTCTATACAGTAACAACAAAACATCTGAAAAAGAAAAGAGAAAACTGACTCATTTGCAATAGCATCAAAACAGTAAACATTTAGGAACACAACCAAGGAAGTGAATGATCTATACAATAAAAACCACAAGACCTGCTGAAGAAAACAAGGATGACACAAAAATAGAAAGGTATCTCATGTTCATGAATTTGAAGAATACTGTTATACTACCTAAAGCCATCTATGGATTCAACATAATCCCTATGAGAATTCCAATGACATTATTCACAGAAAAGAAAAAACAATCCTAAAATGTGTATGGAACCACAAAAGACCCCTAATAGTCAAGGTAATCATGAGGAGGAAAAATAACAAAGTCAGAGGTGTCTCATTTCCTGGTTTTAAGCTATACTACAAAGCTTTATTAATTAAATTTTATTTAATCAATTTAGTTTTTATTAATTTAATAATATAATTTAATGTTTTATTAATTAAAACTCATTTTATGGTACTAGCATAAAAATAAATACACAGACCAATGGAACAGAATACAGAAATATTTGCCAACTGATATTTGACAAGGGAGCCAAAACACTCAATGGGTAGAGAGTAGTCTCTTCTGCAAATGGTGCCAGGAAAACTAGATAACTATATGTAGAAAAAACCAAAACTGGACCTCTCACAAAGATTAACTCAAAATGAATTAAAGATGAAATGTTAAGACCTGATATCCTAAAACTCCCAGAAAAAAACCATAGGGAAGAATTTCTTTGAGATTGGTCTTGGCAATAAATATTTACATGTAACATCAAAAGCACAAGCAACAGAAGCAGAAATCAACAAATGTGACCATATCAAACTAAAAAGCTTCTGCACAGCAAAAGAAACAACCAAAAAACAAAATAGACAACCTATGGAATGGGAAAAAATATTTGCAACCATCAGATAAAGCATTAATGTTGAAGATGCATAAAGAATTCAGAGTTTGATAACAAAAATCAACAATCTTATTTTTAAAAAATGGGCAGAGGAACTAAATAGACATTTTTCTAAAGAACTCATCCAAATGGCCAAGAGGTACATAAAAAGATACTCAAATGCAAATGAAGCCCACCATGAGCTATTATATTACCTCACACCTGTTAGAATGGCTATCACCAAGATGCTAAAAGGTATTAGGTGGGAGTGAGGATGTGGAGAAAAGGGAAGCACTGTGTACTGTTGCTGGGACTATGAACTGGTGCAGCCACTATGAAAAACAGTATGGGAGGTTCTCAGAAAATTAAATATAGGACTACCATATGATCCATCAATTCCACTTCTGGGCTTATATCCACAGGAAATGAAAATAGGATCTTGAAGAAATATCTATAGTCCCATGTTCCTTGTAGCATATACACAACAGTCAAGATATGGAAACAACTTAAATGTCCATCAATGGGTGAATGGATAAAGATGATGGAGGACATATATATCTATATATAGACAAATATTTCAGTCATGAGAAAGAAGAAAGTCCTGGCATTTATGACAACATGGGTGGACCTTGAGGGCATTATGCTAAGTGACATCAGTAAGAAAAAGAAATCCTGTATGGTATCACTTACATGTGAAATCTAAGGAAGTTAAACACATTAAAACAGAGTGGAAATGGTGGTTATTAGGTGCAAGGGGGTGGGAGAATCAGGGAGATTTTGGTAAGTGTACAAACTTGCAATGAGTAGGTAAGTCCTGTTTATCTAACGCCCAACATAATGATTATGGTCAGTACCACTGTATTATAAACTTTAAAGTTTCTAAGAGACCAGATCTTAATTGATCCTACCACAAAAATGATATTATGTGACATAATAAAGGTGTTAGCTGATGCTACAGTTATAATCATGTTACAATATATAAAGATGTCAAATGAACACATTGTATGACTTACACTTACACAATGTTATATGTCAATTCTATCTCAAAAATAAATTAAAAAAAAAAGCAGCATGAACAACAGAAAAAGGACATTTTCTCTCAAGACTAATCGTAACCTGGGGAGGAGGAAGACAGGGATTTTTTCCTCAATTTTTGTTTTGCCCTAACACTAACACATAATATTCATAAGAGATTAAAAAGGTTCAGAAATCTATGTTATAGACAGTAAATATGAACCAATATAGATTTCCTTCAGAATTTTTGCAGGCTTTGTTCTATTGTTATTTAGTTTCCATTTTTTTGCTTGTTGAGAAGTCTGAGATCATTTTGATTTCTGATCCTTTGTTGAATAGTGAGGATGATGATGTTTAAAAGCAAAGGATGAAGATTTCTGAAGGTAATTTACAAAGAGTTTCAAGCTTGTATTGAACCATGGTAGTATTAAGTGATCCCTTTGAAAGAAAGTGAGTTTCAAAGTGATTCCTTTGAAAGAAACAATACTCAGTGGAGTGTTGGATGGATAAACCATAATTCAGTGTATTTCCTCCTCTCCCTTCAACGTCCTTAGGCCCACTGATGATTTCCTGAGCTACAATAACAAGAAAATATGAAGAAGGAGGTTTGGAGCCATGCTGTGACATTTATCAGAAGCTCGAAAAGAACTGAATTTGTGAACTAAGACCTAAAAATGTGTTTCTGATTTTTTTTACAAATGTACTTTTTTATCATCTCCTGCATATATCATTACATTTTTCAAGCCCAGATCAAATGCTACATATTTGCTTACTTTTTAAGATAGCACCTACTAAGTACCAAAGAATCTTCCTGATACAGACGATCCAACAGAAAATAGGATATAAATACTTTCCATCCTCACAGAACTTCCTTTATCTGAATTTCTCCAATGGCACCATTATTACATGTTTGTCATTTGTGAAAATTTCAGTCCACTAGATGGTGACTTGTTTGATGCTAGCTTCATTTTACCATTTCTTGTTCTTTCCCTATGGCACTCATCTCAGTGCTTAGCAGTTATAAATGGTCAATCAGTGCATGTTGAATCAATGAATGAATGGCTTCCCAGCATGCTTTGTTAGAGTAATCCAACTATCTTCTCTCCTACTAAATTGGTAGAGACAAACTTAATAATTATGTCCCGGCGTCATATTAAGAAGTTGGCACTAAAGAAACCATTAAAATGGAATGACATTACAAGATTAGCATTAAAATTCTTTCCTTGGAATTCTAGAATATACTTTATGGCTTAGTGAATTGTGTTAGTGCAAAAAGGTTATAAATGCAGAATAATGTATTTATCCAAAAGGTTTAATATCTATTTAGAATACATTATCACGACCAGGTAAGAATATAATTTTAGAATATTGCTGTAGAGAAAGTTCTTAAAATGCTCTAAATTTATCTTTATAATTGATGATGTCTAGATGAGGGAAAGCTTTAAAATCATGTCCTACTTTGATCTATTTCACAAAGTGTTTTTCATCTTTTGTGGTAACAAAGTGTAAAGGTAAGCATTTTGAAGAACTGAAAGTTATGTCCTCACACTTAGGGCACTAAGGAAAATTACAGAAAATCTGCTGATGCTGCGCCTTACCCAGGTACATTCTCTTCCATGAAGTTATTAAAGAAGTTTATTCGCCTTTCTTTAGCCTTCTTTTGTTCAATATATCTTACCCAATAACTGTATTTTCATCTTTTGTATCCAAAACTATATTATTTTGGGATAAGATATTTTAGTTAATGTATCAGGAGTGAGATCTTGAAAATAAACTTTTCAGTCACCCAGCAGTTCCCCTCATTGGTTTCCCATAGTGGGTATTTAACTGAACTCTTAAGCTGAACTCAAGTGTTATGAAATTTCTAAGGGATGGGGCCAAGAGAAGAGGCATTGTTGCAGCTTCATGATTTCCTAGAATTTGGAGTAGTATCAGTCTGTTATCTATGCTAAAGACACACTGCTCCTCACATGCTTAACTACCTCACTCTTTCTTCCTGGATTTGAGGTGTTCATATTAGAACAAGACAATTACCAGGTCACAGATACCACTTAGCTGCCAATTTGCCAGACTCTTATCTGAAGGGAAAGCTGAGGCTGTTGGAGCTGGAAAAGGCTTTATTTGATTTTTCCATTAGGAAATGCACCAAATACAGAAAGACTTAGAAAATTCCTCCATATCACCTGATATAGTCTGCCACCAGATATGCCAGTCCTGGTAAACCCTCTGTTTCTCAGGATTCATTCATGATTTTGCCCACCATTTTATTAAGGGTTCCTGCAAATTCAGGAAAGCTGAAACTGGACTTTGATAAACCATGGCTGTCCTTTTCTGAGAGCTTCATCTAATAAACAGTTCCCTCTCCTTTTCCAGCTAGGTTTGAACTTGCTATTCAGCTTCCCAAAACAAAACAATTTAAAAGCTATGCTGTATTTGCTGCTTGTAAACAAGCATGGGCTTCTTTTGGTTTTTAGTGGAAGACCAAAGCAGAAAAAAAAGGAGCGCCCTGAAAAGAACTGTGAAGGGTCTGAGATTTTACCCTACTTGCAAGCTAACAAGTTAGCCTGATCCAATTTCACTAATGCTAGCAGAAGACATGAGACTCTTGAATCAGAGACAAAGGACAGTTTATTACTCACAATAGCAGTAGCCATCAGCTATCAGCATTTTTCTCAGTTGGTTTTAAGAGATTCAATTCTATCAAGAGGTGCAAAGAGGAGCAAATGGCAGAAACTCATATAGTAGGTTGTGTTATAGGAGAAGAACAGTGAGATTAAGAGACCTGCATCTTTATTAACAGTAAGCATGTCTGAAATTTGTTTCAGGGGGAAGCACTATTTTTATATTCTAAGGCTTTATGCTGTTGAAATATCCTCTAATAGATAAGTCTAGAATATAGAACAATGAGCATTTTTCTGGCACAATATGCAGAAACATAAACAGAGGACTTTCAACATTCCTATAGCTGACATGCTGATCTAAATGTTCTTCCTTCCCTCCTCTTCTCCTTTCCCTGCTAATTTCATCACATTCTTAATTCATAGATTCAAAATCTTCTCTTACCCTTCTGATAAGAGATTTCCTTCTTCCTATAAGTTTTTGTTTCCTCAAAGTTAGCTTTTTTTCATGTATTATTTTGTGCTATCTATGGTCTTTATCCTCCATGCTGGGAACTCTCCTTGGCTGCATACTAATATTAAGAAGAGGAGAATAAATAGTGTACTGAAAGCTTTGAACACATGGGTAGCGCTTGTTGACTGGATTTAACTTGTAGGTGATTTCATTGAGCCATCTAGAAGGAACACTTGAAGTCAATTTCTTCCAACCTTCTACTTAGATGATAAAGAACTGGCTTTCAGGATTTTGGGAATCCAATGGTGGAAGCATCATGGGATTCTTAGCATTTATGTATACCATAACAGTCTCCTTGTTTAAGGGAAGTACTTCTCAAATCACACTTCTCTAATTCCAAATAAGATTGAGAATGCTTCCTTGTATTTCATGGCAGTGGGTTCATATTTTTTTGCCCATTTTCCTATCACATTGTTTGCCTTTTTCTTTTTAGAAGTATGTGCTCTTGTTTCTAATCTTATGCCATTTGCATGTGTGATGAGTATTTCCCCCCAGATTATAGGTTTTCTTGTCCTTGCCAAGTTTCTGCCTCTGTTGAGAATTTTCTTCAATTTATAGCCTTTCCTGACTCTTAGCTTTTTGTCATGTGTTCTTTGTTCCAATACTCCACCAGTGTGAGTCAAAACCTAGTCCTCAGCAGTATCCCTATCCCCTCTGCTTTTCCTAGGTTCTGTGTTCCTGGAGGTCAACATGGTGTCCTTCCTTTTTGGTTCCCATTTCCAGGGGATTTTTAAAAACTGTCTTCCACGTTTTTCCAGGGATTTAAAAAGACTATTTTATCCATTTTTTTCTTGCATTTTTTGGATGTTTTATAGTCAGAGTGCAAAGTAATCCCTACTCTATCTTGTTGTCAGAAATATAAGTCTGTACTGAATTTATTTTTATTTTTCTAAACATTCTACCCATGTTGGTTGGATTTTTATAGAAATATATTTTTTGGTAGCCAGGATTTTGAAATATAGAATTGAGTTTCTGCACTGGGTTTGATAGAATTTTTTAAATTTGTAGACAGAGGAATGCCTTAACTATTTTTATGCCTAATTTTAAGAGAATCTACACATCTTTTTAGTATGGTTGAGTTCATAAACCTAGATCTTTAATGTTTTAGTTATTGGGTAATCTTGATAAAGGTGGTCAGTAAAATTAGTTCTAAGCAAATATACTTTTTTTTTTTTACAATAATATTCTATCCAATGTTTTCTATGACAAATGTTCTTAGCCTGATGGTTATAAATTGACTGTCATTGGAAATATTAAAACAATCCTTTTCATATTGTGGAGAAGCACTTTCCTTTTCCAAGAAAACAGCCTAAGACAGAAGCTCAAATTTTACTTAATTTTATGGCAATTGGTATGTACGGGTTTCTAACCTTTTCCTTACCTAACAAGATGGAGTAACAGCCTGGTATGTCTTCTAAAAGCCCTATGTCACATTTTTCATTTTTTCAAACGATTCACCATTAAAGCTCCTTGCACAGTAGTTTAATTTTATATCCATGACTGATTTAAAGAATTTTAGGCTTAGAGTTACATATTTCTATAAGAGAAATAGGGACATTAAACATTTTTTTAAAAGAATTCCTTTCTGACAGAAGAAGCCCACACAAGTTAAGGCACCTTGAAGTAAAACCGTTAAGGTAGAAATAAGCCTGAATGATAAAAGCTCTGAAAAATTACAAGATCAATATAGTCATTTATACATATCTTACCTCCATTGCTTTTAGACCTTCATCTCAGTGAGTTATTAAAAGCAAAGGAGAATGCCATCATAATTCCAAAATCTTATTTATATTTGTTACATTTGACAAATAGGATGGCATTTTCATATCATAAATAATTTTTCTCTAAAACTGGAGAAAACAATGGTCCCCAAGTTCCTTCAGTTGCCTACAAATGATCTAATGCATAAGGGCACACATACGTTTAGTGTGTTCTTCCACTGCTATATACTTAACACAGTGCTTGGTGCAAATCATGGAAATTAATGGCAGTGGGCTGAAGGATAGAAAAGACATACTCTTTTGTGATTCAAAAATCCTCATCCTGTAAAGATGTGGTATATACATATATATACAATGGACTATTAATCAGCCACAAAAAAGAAGGGAATCTTGCTATTTATTTTTATTTTTCTAAACATTCTACCCATGTTGGTTGGATTTTTATAGAAATATATAAAAAAAACAAAAAAGAAGGGAATCTTGCTATTTGTAACAATATGAAAATACCTAGAGAGTATCATGCTAAATGAAGTCAGTCAGCCATCAAAAGACAACTAGGATAAGATTTCAGTCATGGAATTTAAGATACAAAATGAATAAAGAAAAAAAAAGATAAAAAACACCAGTTAAATACAGAGGACAAATAAGGGGTTGCCAGAGGGGAGATGGGTGAGGGGATAAGGGGGTTAAGAATACACTTTTCTTGATACGCACTGAGAAATGAATGGAATTGTTAAGTGATTACATTGTGCATCTGAAGCTAGTGTAACACCTTATGTTAATTACACTTCAATAAAAAATTGTGTCCCGTTGAGGCAACGATAGAAACAAATGAAATAAAATAGACTAGTGGGTGGTTCTTAAATATTACTGTGCAGAGAAGTCATCCACCACGTGTGCAATGCAGATTCCTGGGCTCCTGCCACCAGAGATTCAGTACATGTGGTTGAAAGTCTTGGAATATGCAGTTTTGAAAATGCTCCATTTTGAGGAAGACGACAGTCGGAGCTTATAACCAGGTAGTCAGTAAAGGTTATGTCAGGCCAAATATCTGCCCGGGAAGATTTCAAGGAAGAGGTGAGGTGGCTCCTGAAACATGATGTGGTTTTTATGTCTGGAAAGGAGAGAGGAGTCTTTCACGTGAAAAAGGTCACGAGGCAAGGCCTGCGGGTGAGGACGGGAAGGGTTCAGAGGAGAGACTGTTGTAAGGCACAGTGGCCTGGGTGGGATGTACTGAGAAGACTGGAAAGGTCAATGTTCAATAAATACTTGTTGGATCTCACTCTTGGATTCTACGTAAAATTTCTGGCTACCACAAAGAGATAAGATTTGAAGAAGGAAAGCAATTAGGCCCTAATAACCTCAGTGGTGACAGCTTCATCATCTGCAGGTTCAAAGGACTAAGTGAACTTTTTTTCTTCTCCATCCCAGTCTCTACTAAAAACCATAATCTCTCTCCTTGTCCCTGTGCCTTGTTCATGGAAGTGTGTACTTCTATTGCTGTAACTTGTGGGTTCATTTAGTCTTATTAGACTCTTAGATTATTAGTCTCACCAGATTCCAGATTTTGAGGGAAGGTCCTTAACATATTCATATTTCTGTTTTTTTCCCCCAGTACTGGATTATATAATGCCATGCCCAGAAGCGGTGTTCAAAATACCTGTTTAAAGAATCAGTTGATGATGATGTCACTATATTGATGAGTATAATGTTATGTGCCAGACTTTGCATATAGGTACTTTGTATACAACACTGCACTTAGTTTTTGTAAATCAAGTAAGTCAAATACAAGTGAGACACTGTCAATCACATGTTGCAGAAAAGGACACTGAGGCTTGGAAAATCAAGCATATGTCCATTTTCACATAGCTACTGGAGGACAGAGGTAGAAATAGATGTAGGACTAAAATTTATGACTCAAAAGATGTACTCCATCACTGCTGGATAGAACAAGAATGAAAGAGTGAATGTATGGAGAGTGTAAGAATAAGTAATTAATCATAAGTGGGAGAATAAATGAGATTTTAATCAAATAAGATGTGCAATCTGCTTATTCTAGAAGTGGAAGGAAAATAAGCAAGGGATACTACAGTTCTGAGCTCTGTGGGAGAGGGTAGCGTCTGTTGGCAAGGGGAGCATAGACTCTACAGTTAGAAGCTTGAGTGCAGGTTGGGGCCTGCTGGACGTTTTATACCTGAGTTGATAGGGAGGGGGACCCAACTGTTGACAAACAGTATTGTGGGACAAGGTAAAAAGAGGGGGAAAAACAATACAAAACCAAGTCCTTGATTAAGAGTTGGTCTAGGGTAATAAGCCCCCAAAAGACTGGAGACAAAAAACAACAGCAACAAAAAAAAAAAAACAAAACAAAAAAAACCCTCAAACCAAAACAAAACCCACCAATGCTCAGGTTCCATGCCCAGGTCCCATCTGCTGAAATTCTGATTATATCGATCTTGGGTGAATCCCCAACATCGTTAAATGTTACATTTAAATATGCAGCCAGGGTTAGAAATCACTGTCCTAGGATTTTTTTTTTTATATTTATTTATTTGACAGACAGAGATCACAAGTAGGCAAAGAGGCAGGCAGAGAAAGGGGGAAGCAGGCTCCCCTCTGAGCAGAGAGCCTGATGTGGGGCTCGATCCCAGAACCCTGAGATCATGACCTGAGTCGAAGGCAGAGGCTTTGACCCACTGAGCCACCCAGGTGCCCCACTGTCCTAGGATTTTATTTCATTTCCTAAACACTAGGGTTTGATGTCACTGATTTCACAGTTCTGCCTTCCACAGTTGTCCTTCACAGTAAGAAATTATCACTCTGAGGTTACTGGTCTCCTACTATTGAATAAACAATATGATTACCACCAAGGAACTGCTTTGTTCTCATTAGATGGGAGCCATCTCCTTCTGAGCAAGTCCTGCATCCTAAGTGGTTTTGCTTCTGGGGCCAAAGTATGCAGTCACTGTCATCAGACCAGCTTAACAAAATTAATGAAAATGTGATTAAGCAAGTTTCCCTCAGCTGTGCCATTGGAAGCATCCTTATAATTTTTTAAGATAATAAAGGGAAGATAACAATTAAGAAAATGATTTGTTAAATAGCAGTTTTGCTTTTTCAATTAAACTCAAAATATATCTCTAATGAAGTGGATCATTAGTGATGATTTCAAATTATAAATCAATACTTGAGGGATACAGCATGGGCTTTTACGTTGGAGATCTATCTGACATTACAGTGGTAGATGGATAACTTTGGGAAGGACAGGTGACTTTTAGAAGTCTGAGTTTCCTTATTTATAAGACGAGGATCATCGGGGCAATGGTGTGCTGGTAAATGCGTAATCATGGGCTCCAGGGAAGGAAGGCTGATTTGTGCCATTTGCCAATTTCTAATATATAAATACTTCTATCATGGTTTCAAGTTACCAGTGGAACTGGCTCACAAATTTCCTGGAAATTTAACAATAGGCTCTCATGAATAACACTGAGATATTATAAGATAAAATAACACTAAGCTATTTTATCTTGAAGAAGATAAAATGAGGTCATATGTAAAATATCTAGCTTAGTGCTTGGCCCCGACTTTCTCAATATATAGTGTTTCCTAATTTTAAAGTTTACGAAAATTTCAAATATTATTGTATTGAAGATATAATAATTGCTAGCCATTGGAAAAACAAGATTATTTTACCTATGGCCAAAAAATGTAATATCGTTTTGTTAACCTGAGCTTGAAATACATTTATGTTCTTCCAAGCTGTGTTAGTCCTCAACTCGCTAGGTCTCTTCATTAGGAGTCCTGGAAAAATCTACATTTGGATATTTGAGAATTATTAGATCTGTATGAAGATTTGACTCCCATGTATTTATTAAGCACATTTTGAGTGTTCAGCTCTGTGCCATATATATATATATATATATATATATATATATGAATATATGATTCTGTCAGTTACTTCTTTAAAAGGCAAAATTTGAGGATTTTAGTCTTCTATTGTCTTTAACATCTTCTCACTCTTCTCAATGACCTTCTCTCCATTCTTGGAAGATAGGGCCTTGTCTCCTCCCCACTTTCCATAACAGCCACTCCTTCTAAGTCTTGTTTCCCATTCAGGAACACCACTAGAAAATGATGTCATATCTGAGCCAAGAGGATGAGGATGGGAGAGCTTCATGGGAAGCCAGATGACGGCCAGTATCCCAGATAAGGCCAAAGTTGTAGATTATCTTGAGTTTGGCAAAGCAATGGCACCAGTGAAGGTCATTCAAAGCTCTTCCCTATGAAGGTGCCCAAGTTCCCCCCTATTTCCTGAGTCCTAAGCACAGGGTGGCATAGTCATCCCCTTTACTTTCTTCCTTGTGTTGGTCTCTTACTTTGGGTTTATATTTTATGTGTTTTTAACACATAATCTGCATCAGCTGGGACTGTTATCAAGGCCTGAATAGCCTGCGTGATCTTGATCCTGTCTACGGCTCCAATAATAATACTAACTTGCATTTATCAAGTGCTCACTATAAACCAGGTATTGCTCGGATTCAACTCACTTAGGTGATTCTGGAAATAAACCTGTGTGGTATGAATTCTGCTTTCCAGATGAGGAAACTGAGGCCTTGCTTTAAATCCCTTGTTTGTGGTCAAATAAGTTCCAAGTGGCAGGAGGAGTGGGATTTAAACAATGGTGAGCTGGTGGGGGGCTTCTTTCTTAAAGGACATGCCGTAAGGTCAGGCAGAGTTCTGAGCAAGGCCAGACCTGCCATCTAAAGGGGACAGGGAGTGTAGTCCTCCCCTGGGGAGGGGTGTCAGGAAAGGGTCAGGGACAGGCAGAGGTGGACCGGTTTATGTCACAGGACAGAAGGCAGAGTACAACAGTGAACCAAAACCTGTGCACTTGTCTCTTCACTGTTACCCATTTCAAAATTGACTTTTTAGCTGAAACACACACACAGAAAATGCTCAAGTCCTAAGTGCCCAGCTTGATGAACTTTCTCAATAGAAACAGATTCCTGTAACCTGGCCCCACCCAGATTAAAAAAAAAAAAAAAATGGTGAGCCTGGTGGTGGGTATTGTGGAGGACACGTATTGCATGGAGCCCTGGGTGGGGTGCCTAAATAATGAATCTTGGAACACTGAAAAAATAAAATAAAATTTTAAAAAATGGTTGATAACCAGTACCCCATTAACCCCCTTAAACTCCTTTTCATTCATCGTCCTTAAAGGCGGCCCTCAATCTGACGTTTCTCACTAGAGTTTCTTCTGGTTTTCAACTTGACATATATGATTTAGAATCATATACATTGATTCTTCCTGGTCTGCCTTACACTTCTCAGCGCTTTGTTTCTGAGATTCATCCTTGTTTATACAGCACTAGTGAATTTGTTCCCATTACTGTGTGTACTACGCTATGCTTAAACAGATCCTGATTTACTTGGCGGCTCTATTGCGTTTTGGACTGCTATGAATTGTGCTAAGGACTTTCCTGTACATATATCTGGTGCTCACATTCATGCCATTGGCTGTACTCAGAGCAGTGGGAATGCTGGGCCATCTGATACACAGAGGTCCGGCTTCAGTAGATAATGCCAGCAATTTTCAAAAGTGGCTCTACCGAATTATACCGCCACCAGCACAAGACAAGAGTTCCAGGTGGAGCACGGTGGCTTTAATTCTTTTGTCATTCTGTTGGGTATGTTTTGGTATTTAATGGTGGTATTAATTTGGACTTCCCTCATAAGTAAGGGCATTGAGTCCCATTCGTGTTTGGCCATTTGCATATCCACTTGTGGGAAGTGGCTCTTGAAGCTTTTGTCCATTTAATTGAACTTTCCTTTCCTATTGATTTGCAGGAATTTTGAACATGGATCTCAGTCTATTTTGCAAGAATGTAATATATATCTATATCGATATAGAGCTAGATCTAGATTGATCTAGATCTAGATCTAGATCTAGATCTAGATCCAAATACACTTTCTTTATATCCAAAGCTAAGAATAGTACTTAATACTTTGTAAGCTGTTGAAAAAGCAGCTACTTCTTATTTAGGAGTTTGGTCCCAGACTTGCTTCTTTCACTGACGTGGCAGTCCTGTACCAATGGTGACATGATCCTTATTCTAGTAAAGGGCTCACTTTTCCTCCCTCCCTTCCCTTTTCCCTCCCCCTCTACCCCTACCTCCCTTTATTCCTTCTTTCATCCCCACTCGTTCTTCCTTCCCACAACAGTTTATATTTAAGCAATAACTTCATACTGAGTCTCATTTAGAGAGTCTCATTTTTTCCTCAGTCCCAACTTCCCAACCTCTTCTCCGAGAACACTGTATAAACAGCTGGGACTCAAGTTTATGTAAATAACCATATTGGAATTACCTTATGATGTTGCTTTCTGGGCACTATTTTTCATGAGAGTCATTTAAAACTCCTTTTAAAATCCATTTGAGAGACACAAACTACCAAATATATGCTCACTGCAGAATTTCAAATGGATTATATAATATAAAAACACCTACAAAATACAGAGTAACAAATAATGCTGCCCTTTCTATGTAGGGGGGTGGTTAGTAAAGCACACGTGATATGTCAACATTTAGAGCTGCACAAAAGATAAATGCTTTCATTACAAAACCATTCTCTGGATTACAAAGGAATTCACAATAATTCACATAATGCTCCTTTGCACCTCTAAGTTCTTTTTGCTCATTCTGTTTCATTTGTTTTTTTAATATAGTAAGCTCCTCAACTATGCTTAAAACATAATTTTATTTACAGAAAATGCTTTGTACATCAACTTTATAGCAAAGCACTGCATCAAACAATTTCTCTCTGTAGAAAGAGAACACTTCTCAGACATCCCTGGGAGGGAGCTTCCTTTAAGTGCTTTTTCTCAGTTGCGGCAAACAGATTTCCACCGATCACTCCATAATGCCAACTCCGGTGTCGTACAATGTTGGCAAAATGGCAGAGGGTGGTCATGCAAGCCAAACAATTCTGCTGTCCCTTCTAAGGCTGAATTCATGTATTTTTACTGAATTCCAATTTAATGGGGGGGAAAATGAACTATATTTGAAATGAAAATTATGGTTTAATGCTCAATTCGCTTATAGATATGAACTGAGGTAAAAGCTGAAGTTGTCTTCCTAATTTTAAACCTCACATTATGGTAGAGAATACAGAAGGAATACAGAGTCACTTGGATTACTGAATGCAATTCATTTGGTGAGTTTTGCTCCATAGGAGAACAGAGAAATGGTGTGGTAGGTGGAGGGGACTATGGAGTCAAGAAATGATTATTTAGGGGCACGTGGGTGGCTCAGTGGGTTAAGCCTCTGCCTTCGGCTCAGGTCCTGATTCCAGGACCCTGGGATCGGTTACCACATCGGGCTCTCTGTTCAGCAGGGAGACTGCTTCCCTTTCTCTCTCTCTGCCTGCCTCTCTGCCTATTTGTGACCTCTGTCTCTCAAACAAATAAATTTTTAAAAATGATTATTTAAAAAAAAGATTTAATTTTAGAGAGGCAGGGGGATGGGTAGTAGGAGAGGGAGAGAATCCTCAAACAGACTCCCCACTGAATGCAGAGCACAATGTGGGGGCTCGATCCTACGATCCTGAGATCATAACCTGAGCCAAAACCAAGAGGCAGATGCTTAGCCAACTGAGCCACCTGGATGCCCCAAGAAATGACTATTTTAAGATGGAAGGGAGAACAGCATATTTGTGTTGATGGGAATGATCTGGTAAAGAGGGAGAATTTGATGCTGTAGAAGAGAGAGGAGGGAGGATGTCGAGTCACATCCTCAAATGGTGAGAGGAAATGGAACCCTCTGTGCAGGGGAGCAGCTGGCTTTACAAAGGGGCACAGAACACGTGTTGTCTAAGGAATGAATGACTTGGCATATAAGGACTTATTTTCAATTTCATATTTAATATTAAATAGGACCTCAACGTGGTCTAGTGAATAAAAGCAGAGACTTGGAGACCAAGAGACCCTGAAATGTCTTGCCCATTAAATTCCTTGGGCTCTCTTTGACATAGTTTATGCATCTGCCAAGTAGACCTAATAATAGTACCTCCCTCAGGGTTGTTGACTCTATTAAACTGACAAAATAGGTGAGTTGCCTTGCAAAGTGCCTGAGTTACCATAAGGAGCCCAGATGGTAACAGCTAGTATTAACACTATGGTTGTCCTGGAGCAGCAGCCCCGGACCCCCAGAGCTGGGTCTCCAGAGAGAGTGCCTCGCAACCCCCACGCATACCCTGAGAACAGCAGAATTCTCTCTCCCTTCTCTGGCAGTTCTCGCTGCCTGTGGAGCAGAATGCACATTCTTTGTGCCAACATCACAGGCATGTACTTCCCTCAAAATTCTGAAGGAGAGGGTCAGGGGTGATTTCTCCTCCTTTTGGAGCCTTCCCCAGAGTGGAGCAAATTCCCTGACTGAGGTAAACTGACAGAGATCCAAGGGGGTAAAAAGGGGCAGGAAGGGGAAGGAGATTTACTCTGCTACAGAGACAAACAAGACTGTCCTGAGCACGTGCTCAATGCATAGTTTCCACCTGTCCTGAGGAAACTGAAAGCCCATGCAAAGCATCATGTAAACCTGAAAGTTAATTAACAATATTAACAAAGAGAGGCTAGATTTTTGTCAGTTAGTATAATTAAGAAAATATTTACAATTTGCCAAAGTGTATGTATTAGACTGTCGATCAATATTCCTTATCAATAGTTGTTAGAGACTTTATTTTGACAGACTGTGTGTAGTTACACCCAAAACACTAATTGAGCTGTGACTAACACTTCATTGCTGATAATTTTGGTTGCTTTAGGGGCAATATTAGGAAAAAACCAAATTATGTAGTTCTAAGTCTGTGTTGAGGAAGTTATTAAGTATGTATTTCGGGAAAATACCAATGATAAAAGGGAACCCAGGGTAAGATAGCCAGAGGGAAGAGAAAACTATGGCCTTTCTTGATTTAAAAAATAAAACAGCACATGTAGAAGTCAATGAGAATGAAAAGACCTCACAAAATTTCCATGACAACATCCCAAGGGCTATAGTCCTGTAATATAATTAAGAATATGTTAAACATATATTGTTGGCTATAATCACAAGAAATGTATCATTTCTGGTTTGATACTAACCGTAGTGTCTGCCAGCTGATGATAATGTCCCTTAAATCAGTAACCATGAATAGTGCCTTGCAAATTATAAATATTTCCCAATACTTAAGTTTCACGTCTTAAGTTTATCAGAGGGTCCTCTTAAGTCAACATTTTCACACAGTTAATGTCATAACCAAATCCTAGGATTCTCTTCAACTAATTAACTTTTTAATATTTAACCTACCATTATGAATTTTTTATTATCCTTTTCCGGGTTTGGTCTTTAGCTATGGTAAAACTGTGCTGATTCTTTTCTATGTTCACTATCACATGATGACATGTAAAGAAAATATTTAAAGATAATTTTCAAAGCTGAAGAACTTTTACTTACTAATAAGTATTACATGTTTGGTACTTGTCAAGGTATCAGAGGTTGGCCAATTCTTGAAGGATCAAGGGAATAGCCATAAACTGTAATGTAGCATTGTTGATGGGCTTCTAATGTCCCCCCCACCTAGTTCCTGCATTGGCTCCTAGACAACATCAAGACGTGGCGTGACATTGTCCGATCTCCTTCTAGACTCAATGAATAAACATGTGGTTATCTGTGCAGAGTCGGAGGTTTTCATGTATGTTATTTAGTCCTCTTCACCACCGCATAATCTCAGTATAATTATCTCCATTTTAGTGAGTTAACAACTGAAGACACAGGCTCAGAGAATCTAAGTGAATGGCTTGCCCACAAAACTGGAAAAACTTGGGTATACACCACAATTTTGTCACAGATCCAGTGTTCACAGTGTTCAGTCACTTTAGTAACAAGATTTACTTTCCATTCTTGCAGGATAGTACCTGCCAATGCTTCATATTTCTTGTCCTACTTTTGGCTGGCTGGCTGGCTTGCTTGCTTTCCTTCTCTCTTTCCTTCCATTCAATAAATATATACTGAGCACCTACTAGGTTCTCAGGCACTCTCCTATCCACTAGAGATATACTGATAAGTAAGCGAGACATGGTTCTTGCCCTCATGGAGTGTCTGTTCCAGTGAGGATCAGATACCAAACCAGGAAATGCCACATGAGGTGAGTCTTTCCAAGACCTTGGAGGAGGGAGTGAGATTCTATAACGGTGGGAGACCTGGCTCAGGTCATCTTTGAGATGCAGCTGAAAGGCTTACATCATGACTCCATCTTGCAGTGGTACCACATTTGCAGAAACATCAGCTTGGCTTCTACAAATCACTGAAAATTAAAGTTTTAATGCAGCTTATTGACAAAGTTCCAAAGAAAGAATTTCTACAGGTCATATGAGTAAGTTTTACTAATCACATACTATGTATGATATATAACATTCGTAGGTAGAAATGACTAATGACCCTATTTTATAAATAAGGACACTGAGCCACAGGGAGATTAAATAATCACCAAAGGTCACATAGCTAGTAAGTACTGGAATTTGGATATAAACCCAAATACTATGACCCTTAACCACTATTGTTGTACCCTTAACCACTATGTTGTATTACTGCTTAGAAAGCAACATTTCTTAAAAATCTCTTCTCTGTTCTTTTCTTCCTCTACCCTTTGCAACCCCAAATTATTCCCCAAACATACCCACCTTGTTTTCCCAACTTTCATCTACTTTTTCCAGTTTAGGCTTTTAAAGGAGAGCAATTTATTGTCTTTGGCTTTTTTCTCTCCTGTCAACTGACCTGTTACTCCTGTTGCCACAGAAAGTGAGGATCTAGGGTCTGTAACTAAGAGAGAGTCCCTGCCTTAGAAGGTGTGTATGTGTGTGCAGGTGTGTATGTATTTGTGTGTGTGTGTGTACACATATATGTGAATTGTGTGTGGCCAAATGTGTTCTCTTCTGAACATGAAGAAGAGGACATTTCGGTCTTTTCACTGGCAAATGCTTTATAATTTCATCTTATTGATCACTGACAGAGAAGAGCTGAGATTATTAGCCAGGCCAGGAGTAAGAAGACTGAACCATCAGAGGAAAAGCACGTTTCAAGGACCTGAGAGCAGAGGAGGAGCAAGGGAGGAATTAAAATCTGCCCAGTGTGGCAAGCGCAGGGGAGCCAGAAAGATAAGCAATAGCCAGATTGTGAAGACCCTTACAAGCTTTGGAATTGATTTTAGACTATCTCTTCTGCACGTGGAATGGAGAATCCGGCTAAGAGACTATTGCAGAAATTAAACCCTAAGTGATAGTGGGGAGCAAGGGGGGCAACATTTAGGTAACTAGAAAGAATGCGTGACTGATTGGATATAGATTATGTGGGAGAGTGAGGCGTTGAGGATGACTCTTCAATTAAAGTCTACAGGACAGGGGAAGCCAGTTGATAAGACATGGGAGAACAGCAGCAGGAATTGTTTTTCTTGGTTTTGTATGCTGTTTGCATTGAATCAGTTTAGCTTAGTTGGAATTATATTTGTCAGATTCCACTTCCCTGGAGTTCAAAATTTGAGACCCCAAGAGTTACTCTGCTTGAGATTTGGAAAGCAGAAGTGAAGCAGCGGCCATTCTTTTAATGCGGGAAGATCGATGTGGGAGCACCAGTGGCTATTTTGGCTCACTAATATTGTGACATATCTACAGGTAACCCTTGTGAGCATGGGTGCAGCCACCGTGCTTGCCTCAACTCCACTTCCTGCTGGATCATGCTTTTGCCTGACTCCTGGATGAGGTGCGTGGGTGGCTCCATGATGCAGGGTGCCAGTTTCTACTATAGGACACTTGCACTGTGCAAGCTGGAATCTTGGAAGCAATGAGACCAGTATGGGTTCAATTTATTCTTGGTGGGTTCCAGCTTATCTTCGGGTATTTCAGTTTCCCTTGCTCTCCCCTCCTTCACATCCATCTTTCCTTCCTGCTGACCTCAGTCTCAGTGCAAAAACAACAGCTTCACACAGATGGCCTAACCAGTTCCTACAACTGCATCAACTGGGTTTGCTATCATAAATACCTTATTATCTGTCACGTCTAGTGGTTCTGTGTCTGTAATTGAACTCTGAATGATACATGGTGTTAGAGGAAAATCCATTTAGTTTGATCCATACTGAAATTTGAAGGGACTGTGAAATAGCCAAAGAGATGCCCAAAAGGGAGCTAGATATTCAGGTCTGGGAATCAAAGATGATAGGAATTCAGAAATCATTATCATATAGATAATAATGGAGGCTGTGGTAAATCAATATTATATCTGTTATTAAATCAATATTATATCCTGGCAAAGAGCTTCAAAAACCCTTGGGATTTCTTAAATGATAGGCTCTCTAACCATGTGACTCATGGTCCACCTCTAGATAGCTTCAGGACTGAGGCTGGTCACCAGAAAGATCAACCACACAATTACAGTTCAAACTTTGGGCTAGTCCAACATCCAAAGAGGGGAGAAGGGCGGGGGACTGAGTTTTAATCACATGGTCAATGATTTAATCAATTATTCCTACATAATGAAAACTAATGAAAGTCCCAAGAAGAACTCTGGACACCAAAGCCTAGTGGCACTTCCTGGTTGGTGAACATATTGATGTCCCAGGAGGGTTATACACCCTGAATCCATGGGGAAAGGGCATGGAAGCTCTGCATCCAATACTATTCCAGAACTTGCCTTATTGTGATTTTAAGTATTGTTTCCCCAAGTTTTCAGAGGACTCTAGCAAATTGTAAAAACTGAGGGGGAAACCTGAACTTTGTATCCAAGCCAGTCAAAGGTGCAGGGAGCTTGGGGTCACCTAAAACATGATGCTGGCATCTGAAGTAAGTGCGGTCTTATGGGGAACAATGACCTTCAACCTGTGATGTGCATCTCTGGGTAGTCAGGGTCATAATGGAGTTGTAGTAAACCCTGTTGGGGTGGAAATGGAACAGAGGCCATGGACATGATTGCTGTAGTGAGAAAACATTCAGGAAGACTATTCAAACCCACAGTACTGGATAACTTTCTCTGTGAAAAGCCATGGTTCTTCCTTGCTAACTCTGAGGCTCATCTGGAAGGGCCTGGGGTGGGAGGAGTCAGCACCGCAGTGGTCTGCTGCCTTGGTGGATTTTCTGCAGGTTGGGTGCCTTCTGTGCTGTAACTCCAACACTGTACTTATTTTGGTCCCTGCTTCGCAGGTGCTTCATTTCTATTTGTGAAGGTGCATAAACTGCAGGTTATTTATTTACTTTTCACTTTGTTCTTCCACACCCAGTTTGCTCCTGGCATGAACAGCCTGCCCTCTGCGCTTGGCGGGGGAGGGGGAGTGGATTGTGGGAATGTGGCAGATGACAGATCCATTGGTGGGGGCCATGAATCATATTACTTATTGAAATTCTGCCTCACAAAACAGCTTTTCTGAGCAAATGTAGAATGCATTTTCTCAGTTAATTAAGCCAAATGCATAGTGAACAGTTTGTAGGCTTTCCTGGAGTCAGTCATCTGGGGCTTGTGCTCAGCCCTTGAATCTGGGGAAGTTATCCATGAATAATTTAGTATCTTAGAATGTTACCTGAGAACGAAGACTCTGGGCTACTAATTAGCCACCCAGAGCCAAGAAGTTTTTCATGTTCTTCTTGTTATTTTCATAAAAGCATAATCCTGCAAGACAATTTCCCTGAGGAATAAACACCTTTAGTCACATTTGATGATATTTCATGGGGGCTTTCAGATGTAAGTGGCTGAGAAGCAAGAGATATTTAGATGCGAAATGGACTACAACATGGAAAATTTAAAGAAGTATCTATGTGGGAATGTTAGCATTCTGAAAGATTTTGGCAGTCAGAAGAGAGGCTAATCCCATAGGTTAAAGGAGAGGCTCATGGATGAGTCTTACTCTGTCAGTGACTGTTTAATGAATAAATAAAAAAATACTAATCTGAACTTTTAACAGATGGCACTGCACATCCTAGTGTTTGGTTGATCTTACATTGGATGCCCTTCAACGTCTGTGATGGGACAGTTTAACAAAGAGTGTGGCAGCACCAGGATTGATTTAAGTATCTCAACTTTTGGCCAAAGATGGGTTTACATTATGATTAGGTCAAAGTTATGGGAGAATGATACTTCAAGAGAATAGACAATGTTGGAGTTTCTTTGGAAAATGCAGCTTTCAAACTACATCCAGGAGCATCCAGACTCCCTCAAGGAGATGGGATTAGGTGCATACTTGAGGTCTTACAGATGACCATGATTGAATACAAGCTGGCACACCAAAAGAAGAGCTGGGTCAACTCAAACTTATTCCTACCCCTGGAAAAAGAGCTCGAGGAACTTCTGGTTCCAAGTCTGGAGCAGAACTCTTGCTGATTGGCAGATCCAGAAGCTTCCAGAGAGGAATGCTTTGAGGGAGTATAAGAGAACCTTCTGATCAAAATATACACCTTCCATATCAACTTTCATAGCATCTAGAATTCCCCCATTACAAATCTACCTCTATTAGACCTGAAGACAGTTCTGAGGTTCTAAGGAGTATCTGAGGAGTATTTTGTGCCCAGAGCAGATAATATATGAAGTAATATTTTATGGGAAGTGTCTGTCCTTAACAGCTAGCTCTTAGGAAAATTACAGAAATTGATTATTGGCTAAGTGCCTAGAGGGAGGAAAGGAAGAGAAGGAGGTAGTTGAAAAAAATCAAGGAAAAAAAAATCATCCCAATATAAGAAAACTTAACTCCCAAAGGAGAACTTCTGTACCTGGCATTGGGTATAGGCATATGCATAGTCCAAAGTGCCCTATTGGGAAGGCAGGCCCTTTCTGCTGAAATTATTTGATAAGAGACATAGCCTTTTGTCAAATTCTGCTTTGGGACAGGTCTTTAAGATCTTTAGATCAGGACCAATGGGAAACAAGGGCATATGTATTCTGTCACATATGGGGTAAGTTCTTTAGGTAGGTATTCAGTTACAGAAAGGCAATGAAAGCTAAGAGAACAAGTTAGCTCTCAGTAAAATAGGAAGGTGGAATTAAAGCACTCCCCAGTATATGCGAGTTTTGTACCTTGCATAATAGTTGTTTACCTCTAAGAGGCACTTGGAACTGCCAGGGACATCTGTGTATATTTTGTATTTATTCCCCGTGAAGATACATATCGTTTCTCTTAACTAAAAAAAGACTGTTCCCTGTGAGATGGGGAAGGCATAGTTGGAAATTGGGCTCTTGGGGATGGAAGGGCCAACAAAGCTAGCAAGTTCTTTAAGGGGCAGGGACTGCCATCCCTCTTCTTGTAGGTAGGGAGTCAGGGAAAGCGGACATACCAGGGGATAAGAAGAGAATTCTCTGAAGGGTGATGGATTTTGCCTAAAGAGGGAAAATTATTTTGTAATTCTACTCTTTCTACCTCAATCAACAGCCACACCATTTTTTCTTGAGTCAAATGTGAAATTTAAAAGCAATGATTTTTTTTGATTATTGGTATTTGAGTAGGCTATAGGTTAAAAAAAATCTTTCCCCCCATTTCAGAAGCAATTTTGACCTTTATAATTACAAGCAACACTTATCTATGCTTGAAAATACAGAAAAGTACCCAGGAAATAAAGATCACCCATACTCCCATCACACAACATCTTGATGTTTATATTTTAAACTTTTTTGTATACATTCTTTAAAAAGTTAGGCAATTATGCTGCATATCCTATTTTGGGATTTGTTCCTTTCACTTAATTTATCATGCACTGTATATTTTACCACATCATTAAATGTTTTTCTAAGTAATGTTTAACAACTGCATAGCATTTTAACGCATGCAAGTATCAGTATTTATTTAACTCTTCCCCTACTGGATAGTTAGATTTCCCTTTTATAACAATGTGAAATTTCATTAGTTTTAAATAGGTATACAAACTGCATATGCATTTTAAAACAAATTTTTAATCTCTTCTTCCTAAGACTTTAACCCATTAAACATTTAAAATGTCTCCTGTCTGTTGCCTGGGCAGAGGACAGAAACCTTCCTTGGTTGTCTTACAAATTCAAGAGGGATTCCCAGACAGTGTTCAGGAAGGAGATGGGGGGAAAGGGGTGAATGTGTAGGGTGGGGAGTGGAGATGGTTCTCATCAGCAGTTTGCCGTGAAATTAAATCCTAAGCCACAAATATTTAGAAGGCAAAGTTAGGAGTTTGAATTTCAAGGTTTGTATGTTTGACAAGTGGGACAGAGTTGATATCAAATATGAGTTACTTAGGACAGAATTAACTAACATGTTGAGGTTGAAGGTGAGTTGAATAAACCTTATTTTTGTTCCCAGCTTTACAGAGATATAACTGACATATAACATATATAAATTTAAGGTGCATGATGTAATGTCTTGATACACAAATACATTGCAAAATGTTTACCACAATATTAGTACATTTCTTCATCTCACATAATTATTATTTTGTTGTTATTGTTAGAGTGAGAACATTAAAGCTCTACTCCCATAGCAATTTGCAAATACAGAAATACCTATTGCTACCTATAGTCACCATGTGCAAGATAGATGCCCAGAATTTATTCATCTCATAACAAAAGTCTGTACCATTTGATCAACCTCTCCCCACTTCCCCTGACCCTGTAGCTCCTGGCAATCATCATTATACTTTGTTTTTACGAGTTTGATTTTTTAGTTATTTGTGTCCCCAGTGTTTGAGGGCATGATTCTTGTTTTACTCATTGTTGTTGTTCTTCTGCCTGGCACAGAGCCTGCCTTAGGTGCTCAGCAAAAAGTTCTGGTAACGTAAGATAAAGCATTTGGCCTCTATCTATTTCCTTCCCTTTTAATTTCCTTCTGTTTCTGTGTTTCTTATCAATTGCTCAGGATTAGAAGATTTAATTTAGTTCGAGTCTTTGCACTCTTAGGAAAAAAGCTACAAGAACAAAAGTGAATTAAATATGTAACATTTGGTGGATGTGCTGTGTTAAACATCAACTATGACCAGTAATAAAATATAAATTTTACTTAAGTTAAATCTCAACAGATCTAAGGTTGACTATTTTCCTGTGGATTATTCTATTTGTGGAGGTAGGAATTCTAGCATGTATACTGTTAATTCTTGTGTTAGGTGAAAAGAATGCCCTGGTATGATTGTGCTTTTTTATCTCTGGGGAAATTTGCTGTTAGATTTAATTGAATTTGTTACCTTACAGTACTTGAAACCCAAGGGAAATTTCATTTGTTTTTATAAATCAGAGAAATAGGATTTTATATAAATCCCAAGTGACCTGATAAACACACAATGTAATTCATATCTAATTCTTATGCTTAACTCAATAGCTTTTACGAGATACTTACTAGATGTGAAGCTTACTACAAGGCAGAGGGGGACCCAAAATGAGGAAAGATGGCTCCTGCCCTCAGGAAACAGAGTTTAGTATACTCTGTGTGTAAGTCATTGTCTAAAATACAGTTCTTAAATACAGAGAACAAACTGATGGCTGCCAGAGAAGGTAGAGAGATAGGCAAAATGGATGAAGGGGAGGGAGATACAGATTTCCAGTTAGGGAATGATTAAGTCTCAGGGACTATAATAGTGTTGGATGGTGACAGATGGTAGCTACACTTGTGGTGAGCAAAGCAGAACTAAAGACTTGTCACATCACTATCCTGCACACCTGAAAGTAATGTAACACTTGTGTCAACTTTAAATCATAACTTAACAAAATGATTTATTTATTTGTTTTTAGAGAGGGGCAGAGGGACAGAATCCTGAAAGCAGACTCCCCGCTGAGCGCAGAGCCTGATGCAGGGTTTGATCCCAGGACCCTGAGATCAGGACCTGTGCCAAAACTGAGAATCAGAAGCTTAACCACCTGAGCCACACTGATGCCCCCTATGTGTCAACCTGTCATGTGTCATGTGTCAAAAATGAAATTACAGGTCTTGATGAAAAGGGCCAGGTAGTATATTCCTGCCCGAAATGTATACGTCACAGATAGAGAAACTGAAATGCTGAGTGGAGAAATGTCATGGAGGCGCAGGCTGGATCGGAATGGCAGGTGCCTCTGAGGTGGGATGGTTCTTCCTACTTTGACTACTACACAGCCATCTGCCCATAGCCTTTCTGTCCATAGCCAACTCTCCTCTATCGTAGCCTTTCTTCTGGCCTCCCATCACACCTCCCACAGATAGAGAAAGGTGTGGAGCAAAGGAACCACTTACTTCTTTGGAGGTGCAGAGATGCACTCAGGAATTCAAAGAAGGAATGGAGACCACACTTTTAAACTTATCTGGGGTCACAGATACCTTTGAGAATCTAATGAAAACTTTTGGAGCCTCTCCTCAAAAAACTGAAATATGTTCATGCAGACATACCTCACTAGCAATTTCCAGACCTCCCGAGTCCCACTGAAGGTTAAGAGCTGAATCCATCTCTCTCTTAACATTGACTAGCTCTCAAACTCCTGAAAGCAGGTAAAGGGGCTCAGGAAATGCAAATCTGAGTACTCATGCTTGACTCTTAGAAAACTAAGACATAAAAAGTAATGGCTTCCTATCTCTAGCTCAATGTAGAAACTGATTTTTAAATAGGGTTGAAATTTTTAATTATTATGACATTTAGAATTCTAAAATAGTAACAAAACCTCTGAGAATCTAATATCAAATATATATTTTGCTGCTGATAGATTTTTTAAAATATAATAACTTTTCATATACTAAATAGATTCAGGAATTTATAGGGAGAATGGAAAACAGTATGAAATGA
The DNA here is from genome assembly GCF_011764305.1 of Mustela putorius furo. Classification (NCBI taxonomy): domain Eukaryota; kingdom Metazoa; phylum Chordata; class Mammalia; order Carnivora; family Mustelidae; genus Mustela; species Mustela putorius. Next base: position 39,857,284 of record NW_025421998.1, read on the forward strand.
TCTGTATTTTGAAAATACTTATTTGTAATAAAATAGAGGAAACGGTGTTCTATTTTTTTTTACCCTCACATTATTCCTACTTGCTTTTCTCAATCATCCTTCCTTTTTTTTTTTTAAAGATTTAATTTATTTACTTGAGAGACAGAAATCACAAGTAGGCAGTGAGGCAGGCAGAGAGAGGGGAAGGGAAGCAGGCTCCCTGCTGAGCAGAGAGCCCGATGCGGGACTCGATCCCAGGACCCTGAGATCATGACCTGAGCCAAAGGCAGAGGCTTTAACCCACTGAGCCACCCAGGTGCCCCCATCCTTCCTTTTCTTTTCCACATTTAAGCTCAGGTTATTGATATAGGAAAGACTAAGGATTTATTAGCTACCAAATAGAAATAACTTTTCAAATGCCAAGCAAAAATCATGAGAAGAAAAATCCCCCAACTAAATGTGATCTTCTAGAAAATATCAAAGACCTTTAAGAAAATATGTTGATTATTTGGCTCAAATGTGATTTGCTGTTAAATGTATATAGCTACAAACCTAACTCAGGTATGCTCTATGTAAACTTTTCTTCCATAGCCCGAGTCTAGCAGGCAGAAATAGACCTTTTCTTTCTTTCCTTCTTCCTTTTCCCCCCTTCTTCCTTTCTTTCTCTCCTTTATTTCTTATATTTATTTATTTGTGAGAGAGAAGTTGCATGCCTGTGGCAGGGATGGAGCGGGGAAATACAAAGGAAAAAGAGTCTCAGGCAGTTTCCTCACTGAGTGGGACACCCAGGGAGTGCTGGGGCTTGCTCTCAGGACCCTGAGATCGTGACCTGAGCTGAAATCAAGAATCAGATGCTTAGCCCGCTGGGCCACCCAGGCCGCCCCTCACATTGATTTTCTGATTTTCTTCTCTTTACCTCCCACAAACCAAGGTTCTGAACACAGGCGATCACAGAGAGACAAGTTTGAAACTCCCTGACATTCAAGATCCTATACAGAGATACCTTCGAAGAAAATTACTAAGAACACAGTTCACTATACAGAGCAAATATATCTGGTGGAATAGTACCCCTTAGCAGTACTTTCACAGAGGTCCAATCTCTACATAATAATTCATCCTGCAAGATGTAATCACTTAGCAAACTGTACTGAGGCCAGGGCTATTCCCAAGTGCACAGGTGCTTGAGGCACCCACAGTAATTATAGGAGATGTCCCAAAGGACTGCTGGGAATTATAATAGCTGAGGATCAGCTATTAGCCTGGCTCACCAGAGACAATAGAGATGTTGCAGAAGACTGCTAATTTACCCTTAGTGCTCAGATTTCCTTTTTTTCCTTTTTAAAAATATACTCCTGTAGCACTGGACACACAGTCATGTAAGTAGAGACTATTTCCCAGGTTTCTTTGCTTTGGGTGTGGCTCCCAGGATCCAAGAGAAATTGTTGTAAAGTCATCAAGTATGTTAAATTTGTAAATGCAGGTTAAAATTTCTAAAGCATCTAATTCCATTGGTTTGTAATTGGGACTAGTCAATTAAAAACTTCTGAAAATTGTTTTTAAACTTTGCCAGATTTGTAATATAATAAGGTTTGTAAAGAACTTAAAATGGTAAGAAACTAGGTTTTGAATGTATTTAGTTATTAAATTTAGTATTAAATTACTGATTAAAAGTGTAATTTGTGTTAAGGGCTACAAGGTTGTGTTTGGGAGATGACATACTGTTAACAATGGAGATTTTCAGGTAGGCTTGAAAAATGAGATGTGACCTTCCAATAGGTCTGAATCACTGGCTAATTCACTGATGCCCACACTTTCACATACTCTATTTGTCAAATCCACAGGCAGATGACAGCTACCTAAGACAGATAATAACAAATTGTTCTCCACAAAAACAATCGAAGCTATACACAGCATCAATTGACTCATCTTTTCTTTGTTCCTAGAGAACAAGTGGGAGCTTTTCAGTTCAGAGATCACAGCAGCAGGTCTCTAGGTCTTTAATAATTTTAGAATGATCATAGATACCACATTCTCTGATTGACCTTTAGCAAAGAGGGAGAACAAATGAATGATAATGATTATGGTTGGCAGTTAACGGGACAGCCGTAGCTATTGCTTTTCTCATATACATGAGACAAAATATTGACAAAAATGTGCAAATTAAATCATGATGGGATGAAAGAATTTCTTAATGCCATGTGGTCTTCTCTGGGCCTGGAGCCAGTAGATTAGTCTACTCTAATATTGAACATTTAACTAAATTCTTGGAAATTTCTTTATTTCCCCTAATAACCTACCATTTAGGTAGAGCTTCCACCAGGCTTCCAGAATATCAAAGCAATGTGAGTCCATGGAGTTTGATTCTGAGTGTCTGGTGTGGTGGTGATAAGATGGGATGTGCTGAAACCCATCTGGTGAAGAGTGCTGCCTCGGGAGCCAGAAGTGAACTTGAGTACTAGATTTTCCACTTACTAATTGGTCAGTTTGTCAAGTCATTTCACAATTTGAGCCTGGATTTCCTCATTTGGAAGAGGTTTTGTAAGAATCAGGTGACTTGATATATAGGCATGGGTTTGCAAACTGAAGAGTGCCATCTAAATATAAGGAATTGTACAGGCTATGGTTTATTGAACAAAGTCTAGAAATATAATCCATAAGTGGAAGTTTTTAATGGATTATAGTATATATATTTAGATGTGCCCTTCTAAAGGGGACTTGTAATAGGACAAAAAGAAATGGAAGTTGAAATAAAAAAAATTTTTTTAAGTCTAGACTGATCAGGTTGCTGGGACTGGAAAAGTTTTGAAATGTTCAAACACCTGTTCATATAAACATAAGGCATTTTAACAAAGTATTATCAAGATCAGTCTTGGAACACTGCATCAAAAACTAATGATGTATTTTATGGTGACTAACAACACAATAAACATAAATAAGTAAATAAGTAAATAAATAATACTCTCTCCTCCCCCCCAGAAAAATATCAGTGACTACTTGCTAATGTCTACTTTCAGATTAGACTTTTAGCTTAAGCTCAGATTATTTTTTTTCAACTATTTGTCAAGCACCTCCTCCTGAAGGCTACATAGGCACAGAAGTCTTCATTTTCTTCTATGGCTTCCTCTGAACTTCTCCTTGACCAAATGTGTCGCTGCCTCCAAACACAGGATGAAAGCTGTTCCTCTAGTCTGTATGCATGTTGGCTGTTGAAGGCTCCATTAGCACTAAGTAAACTTGGGAAAAATTCATGGACAATGAGCAAGGATGAGAAAATTGGGAACCATGCATACTTCTTTCTTCCTAATATCTCATACAAATTCCATTTATCACCAAATCCTGTTGACTTTACCTCATAAAGATTGCCCATTGTTTTTGTTGTGATCTTTACCCCAACCCTTAGCATCTCCTAGTAAAACTTTTATGAGTGCCTTGTTGTATGTAGGCCTTCCTACCTTTAGTAAACCTTTCCCTCAAATTTATTTTCCTCATTCCAGCCAGGCTGAGGCTTTACTCTTTCTAAAGCACAAACAGGAGAACCTTTCTTTACTGTTTAAATCTCTTTAATTTTGGTCTCTGATTGAACGTTGAGAAGGGCAGTGGTTCTCAAAGTTGGTTGCCATTTCAGTCAACTAGGAAGTTTTGAAATACTGATGCCTGAGATCGAATCCCAAGGCTGACTTAATTAGACTGGAAAACAACTAGACATTGTAATATTGTTTACTGTGTACATCCAGAATTGAAAATCTACAAAAAGATATACAGCATACAGCTTAAGAGAGTAATTTCCGGAAGCAAGTAAAATGAGGTCCTACTCTTTGCTTTACCACTTACTTGCTTTGTGATTTGAGGCATGTTATTTTGAGCTATAGGTTTCATCATCTGTGAAATGAGAATAAAATAGTAGGTCTTTCATCAGGGTCTTTTGAGGGTAAATGTAACCATGCCTATCTAGTGCTTTGCAGAGGGTCTCAGACGCAGAAAAGGTTATATTGTTATGGCTGTTATCACCATTATAGTCATTATCATCATCATTACCAAAATTTTATAAACATTAGTCCCTCATTTTCTCATGCAGTTTTTCAACATGGGTACTCTTGGCATTTTGGGTAGAATAATTATTTATTGTATGTCACTGTGACTTACACAGATGGAGGTTTAGCATCTTGATCCCCTGTCTACTATCTTCCATCAGTAATCACCTTCCAAAATGTCCATCCCCTGTGGAGTAGAATGCTCCTTGTTCTACTGAGGCCTGGCTACTCTATCTCCCCTACTGTCTCCATTCCCTCTCCCTTCTTTTCAGCAAAACTGAACTATATGCAGGCTTAGTCATAATCGCCATGCTGTTGCACCTGCCGGAAATACCCAAGGGCACTTCTCCATCTGGCCACTTAGTGTTTGTTTACTCCTCTTTGGAACACTTTCTCATACTTTATTTTACTAACCAGTATTTACTAGTCACTCATTTCACTTGTGAACTTTGCACATTCCTTTACTGAGACATGTGTACTCTGAGTTTTATTTTTATTCTCTATAAAAGATTCTTTACACGTTTTTGCTTAATAATAAAACATCTCAAACCAGTAGAAGGAAGGAAATAATAAAGACCAGAGCAGAAATAAATAGAAACTAAAAAACAATTGGGCATATCAGTGAAATCAAGAGCTGATTCTTTGAAAGGATCAACAAAATTGATAAACCTTTAGCCATACTCACTCACTCACACACACACACACACATACACACCACAGAAGTTAAGTAAAATCAGAGAGGGAGAGATAACACCAACATGACAGAAATACAAAGGATTATAATACTATGAAAAATTATATGTGAACATTGATCAACGTAGAAGAAATGGATAGATTCCTAAAAACATATACCATCCCAAAACTAAATCAGGAATAAACAGAATATTTGAACAGACCAATTACTAACAGTAATACTGAATCACTTATCAAAAAATTTCTAACAAACAGAAGTTCAGGATCAGTAACAAAAAGTCCAAATGGCTTAAAGGTGAATTAGTACTTATTCCTGTCAAACTATTTCAAAAAAATAGAAAAGGAGGAATGCTTCCAAATCTATTCTGAAGTCAGTGCAACCTTGATACCAAGATCAGAGAAGAGCACTACAAAAACAAAAAGTACTGGCCAAATTCTCTTATGAATATAGGCGTAAAAATCCCCAATAAAATGTTAGTAAATGGAATGCAACAATACATCAAAAATATTCATTCATGGGGCACCTGGGTGTCTCAGTGGGTTAAGCTGCTGCCTTCGGCTCGGGTCATGATCTCAGGGTCCTGGGATCAAGTCCCACATCGGGCTCTCTGCTCAGCGGGGAGTCTGCTTCCTCCTCTCTCTCTCTCTCTGCCTGCCTCTCTGCCTACTTGTGATCTCTCTCTGTCAAATATATAAATAAAATCTTAAAAAAATATATTCATATATAAATTCAAATGGGATTTTTTCCAGGGATGGTATGGTGGTTTAAAACTCATAAATCAATATGATACATCACATCAAGAGAAAGAATAAAAACCAAATAACCTCAAAAAATGCATTAAAATCATTTGACAAAATACAACATCCATTCATGATAAAAGCCCTCGACAAAGTAGCTTTAGAGGGAACATACTTCAACATTGTAAGGACCATATATGAAAAACCCATAGCTAACATTTTTCTCAATGGTGAAAAAGAGAGCTTTTCTCCTAAGACCAGGAACAAAACAAAAATATCTACACTTTTATTCAACGTAGTGCTTACAAGAACCGGTAATCAGACAAGAAAAAAAAAAATAAAAGTCATCCAAATTAGTAAGGAAGAAGTAAAATTTTCACTATTTGCTGATAAAATGATACTATATATAGAAAACTCTGGAGATTCTACCAAAAAAACTACTAGAAATGACAAAGGAATTCAGTAAAGTCACAGGATTCAAAACTAAAATGCACAAATCTGTTGTATTTCCATGCACTAATAATGAAGTAGGATAAAGAGAAATTAAGAAGATAATCCCATTTACTTCTGCACCAAAAATAATAAGATACCTAGATATAAACTTAACTAAGGAGGTGAAAGACCTATACTATGAAAACTGTAGGACACTGATGAAAGAGACTGAAGATGACACAAATGGAAGGATAGTCAATGCTCATGGATTGGGAAAATATTGTTAATATGTTCATATTATCCAAAGTAATCTAAACATTTAATGCAATTCCTATCAAAATACCAACAACATTTTTTTTTAAAGATTTTATTTATTTTTATTTATTTATTTATTTATTTATTTATTTGACAGATCACAAGTAGGCAGAGAGGCAGGCAGAGAGAGGTGGAAGCAAGCTCCCCGCTGAGCAGAGAGTCCAATGCAGGGCTCCATCCCAGGAACCCTGGGATCATGACCTGAGCTAAAGGCAAAGGTTTTAACCCACTGAGCCGCCCAGGCGCCCCACCAACAACAGTTTTCACAGAACAAGATATGAAAGCAACCCAACTATCCACTGATAGTTGAATGGATAAAAGTTGTGATATGTATATACAAAGCAATATTACTCAAGCACAGAAAGGAATGAAATCTTGCTATCTGCAAGAAAATGGATACGTCTAGAGGGAATAATGCATAGTGAAATGAGTCAGTTAGAGAAGGATAAATACCATAGGATTTCACTCATGTGTGGAATTTAAGAAACAAACCAAAGAAAAAAAAGATGAAAAGAGCAGGCTCTTAAATATAGAGAACTGGTGGTTGCCAGAGGAGGGGGAGTGGGGTGACAGGTGAAACAGACAAAGGAGAGTAAGAGTATAAACCCATGAAGAGCACTGAGTCATGTATAGAATTGTTGAATCATTATAGAGGATACCTCAAACTAATTTAACGTTAATTATACTTGAATAAAAAACACTCTTGCACAAATTGTCTTCATTGAGGTAGACTGATTTTCATTTTAGAGAAAGAAAGAATCAGTCAGTTTAGGTATCTGGCCTAAGATCATTCAAATGCAAGCTTTAGGATTTGAATCTCAACACAGAATTCTTTATAGTTCCAGAAATACTACCAACTCTTTCTGTAGACAGTCACAATTAAAACAGACATACTAGCATAGATTATTAGTTCTTCATGGAGAGTTTTATTTAGTTCTCCCAGGAGAGGGATGGACTGTAAAGTAGGAAGAGGCTGGACAGGGCTGCAAGGATGCTGGTGAATGGACGAGGGGACAACTCTGGTCATCTTTGCTTACCTCACTACTGGGCTTCCCTATTGAGCACCAAGTCTGGAACCCAGAACATTTATAAGGGTTAAAAATGAAGTACCATGCCGCCTTTAGACTCCCAGGAAGGAGTTAGAACTAGCAGGTTTAGAGAAAATCTCTGCAATATGTTAGGCGCACTGGACCATGTAGCTGACCAAGGAATTCTGGAGTTCTTTAAGATAAAATTCCAGGGCCGTTTTTGGGCCCCTTGGACAAATACATGCATTCCTCCGCATCGGGCTTCCAGCTGACTGTATCACATGCAATGTATTTTCATGTAAATGCTTTGTAAATATTTGTTGACTAATTTACAAAGTCTCCCCCACCCTTTTTTTAAAGATTTTATTTATTTATTTGAGAGAGAATGAGAGAGAGCACAAGAAGGGGGAGGGTCAGAGGGAGAAGCTGACTCCCCACTGAGCCAGGAGCCTGGTGTGGGACTTGATCCCAGGATTTCAGGATCATAACCTGAGTGGAACATAGTTGCTAACAAACTGAAGTACCCAGATCCCTTGCAAAGTCTTCTTTAATCTAAGCTGAATACTAAGTAGAAGTCAGGCGAGAATCTTTATTTATTATGTCACTATTTCTACATTATTTCCCCTTAAGATCTAGGGCTGGTTTTCCCCATGGAGCCAGATTGTACAACACAGAAGGCTGGTTTTTTCCATCAGAATACATCTTATCTCTGGATTCTCAGTTTCAGCACAATGAATCTTCAGTTTTGTAATTGTTTGACAATTGATGTAAATTCTGAGTAGTGAGGAACAGAGAAGAAAATGTTCTTGTGATTTCCTTTTCTTTGAGCATGAAACACTGGGTAATGTCCAACATATGTAAACATAGAACGTGATCACCTGCCCCACCATCCCTATACATACACATGCATTACCTATGCTATGAATGACTTAGGTGGAATAAACTTGCCCTTGAGCAGGAGTGCTATAAAAATTCTACAGTATAGAGAAAAGGTGCAATTTGCTTTAGTTAGTCACTAAGACTTGCTAAGCAATGTTAATGTTAGTGACTAAACAATTCTGTGTGATTGCATATACAGAGCTTGAGTTTGCTTTTTAAGCCAAGGATGCTGACCAGAGTCATCCTGACACTAGCCCACACAGGCACAGTGGATGGGCACTGATAGAAGAAATAAAAAGTTATGTGCAAGAGAACCTTCTGGAAATTCCAGAAAGGAAACCTAAACTTTGCTGATATCTTCATAACATTTAAAGAGTTCATTGTTCCGTTCATTTGGGAGAAAAAACTGTAAGTGCTTGCTGGATGATATGAATCTACAGCAGCTAAAGAGGATTTTTTTTTTTCCCCTGTCTCAAATCTTTTCAATTTGGAGGTAATGGGGAAGACCCCACCCGCACTGAAGGGAAAGCAGGTAAAAATCAGCGCAGGTGCAGGCAACACTGTTTTGGGCTGAACCCCGGAGAGCAGCAGTTTTTTGCTTTCTGAAAGAAAGGCTAAATGCAACTTTATTAATCTTACTTAATAGGAAATTGGATGAGATAAAAACCTGAGGCTTTGCAGAGTCCCAGGGTGGGATTTCCCTAAACACTGCTTAACAAGGTCTATAGCAAAGCAAAGACTCTTATTCCAGCCAGGCAGGGCCTGAGGGTCCATGAGCAAAACTCCAGCACGGATTTGGAAACCTTACAAATTTGCTAGCCTGCCATAAAGTCTCTTAACTGAAGAAAATTTATTTTACCTTAATTTACCTTTCAAAAAATGTGTGTTCTTTCTTTGCAGAAAAACACCCAACATTTTTACATTTTAGACTTGGTCTTCTTCAACACAATGTGCTATTTCTCTCTCTTATATAAACGACAGTAGGTTTCAACAGGACTACTTTCTTCTTAATCACATTATTTCTAATGCCAGTATTTAAGACAAATATCCATCTCCCTTAGACAAATAATTCAACTGTTTTTGTTCTGAATAAATTATGAGGTTTTGGTTTCTGATGTTTTCTGTCTTCAAAAGGTTGTAATCCACAGCTTCTCATCTATTTCAAGATGAAATAGCTAACATGACAATGTGTTAAACAGTGAAGGGAAATCATCTTAAGATTTAAAATTTAATGCAAATAAATCTTACAGGATACCACCTTGGTCTAATCAAATGCTGACACGGGATAAGGATATTTGATAACTAGTGCACCCAAATACTATCCTTGCTATCTTTATGTGAATAATCTATAAATGTCTGTAAGATATGTCAAATCTCTTTTAGTTACAAGGATTAGAAAACCGACTTTTGTTTGTTTAGCCATTATTCCACTGGACTTTGGAGATAAAAATATTAAGAATTTCAAGATGGTGCCCTTAGAGAGTTAAACCACAAGGGCAGGGTTACAATTTACAATTTGTAAATTGACGAGTAATGGGTGGTAATGTGGTTGAGGAGAAAATGTCTTGGTCTAAGAAGTAGAAACCTAGGGTCCCATTTCCATTCTGATACCAATTACTAGCATGGTATTGGGGAAGCCTCTTTAATTGCTTTCTCACTGAGAAACCAAGCCTTTTGCACCAGACCAACTTTTCACATAATGCAACAAGGGACTGCCTCTGAAGTAATTTAAGACTTTACTCTTAAAGAGACAGAAGACTCGGGGCGCTTGGGTGGCTCTGTTGGTTAAGCATTTGCCTTTGTCTCAGGTCATGATGCTGGGGTCCTAGGATTGAGTTACGCATTGGGGTCCCTGCTCAGCAGGGAGTCTGCTTCTCCCTCTGCCTACTGCTCTCCCTGCGTGTGTGCACACTCTCTGACAAATAAATAAAATCTTTAAAAAAAGAGGCAGAAGACTTGATGCAACTTAAAAGCAATAGTTTTCAATCTCATCAAATGGCATAAAAAATTCTTAGTCTTTAGTCTCACCCACCATGTTAAAGTCAAACACACACATACACAGACATATGTGCACACAAACACACACAATTGTAATGTATTCAAAGAAATTCTAAATTAAACACGTTCAGATGATTCATGGACTCGGAAGCTCACGCAAGTCTACCCAAATTCAATATAATACTTAACCCCCTATTTATCAGATTTGAGACCAGAAATTTTGATAGATCATCTACAAGCTTTAACTCTCTCCTTTCAGAAACGTAAATATGTCTGAAGAGTGAGCAACAAACACAGACTTAAAAACTCAAAAAAAATGACCAGCTTTAAATAAGAAATAAAAGCCTACCTTTGCAGTCCACTGCCAGGTGTTAATGTTTGCAAGAAGGCTCAAGTGACACAATGTGAAGCATAATGAACTCTCTGCACTGTGGAAAACATGCCCTTGCAAGGGATCATGGATCTCACTCTCCTGCTTCTCCCTCCTGACTTTGGATTAGCCTCTGGAAAGCAATGAGGGTGTGACACCAACTTCAGAGGCAGTGAGGTGGGAAGGAGGAAAATGGAAGAGGAGTTCCCAGCAGTCAAGGAAGAGTCGGCAGAGGGACAAGTACTAGGTGATGTTCTTCAAGGGCCTCCTTGCCTGCTGATGGGATTATCTGGGGGGACCCCTGCCAGGCAGAAACTAAAGCAAAGACTTGGAGCCAGTTAGAGCCAAAGAACACCAGCTTATCTCCTGAGTCAGGAAGGACTCCAGAAGAAACACATGCCAGTGCAGGATGGTTTGAAAACTAATTTTTAGTCTACATCTCTATGTGGAAGTTTATTGACCTTTTTCATTCGAATTCACTAACCTTGGATATACCTAGGTGTCTGCCTGAAACATCTAGTCACAAAAAGGGTTTATATTCACAGGTTAAATTCTCATCTCAAAATCATTTCCATAATTTCTTTCTGGCTTTAGGTAGTATTCCAAAGACCATCATGGTTTGTGTCAGCTTGAATTTATTTTTCTTGCTTCATAAATCTGTAACCTTATTATGCATGGTGAGGTTTTTTTCCCTTCCCACTCACTTTATGAATCTCAGACCCCAAACTCCAGATATTATCTTCAAATATGTAACAGAAATAATATTGGGCTTCTTAGTTTCTTATTTTTCCTCCCTGTCAGATTTGAGGGCAATTGTCCAGTTACCTAAACAAAGAAGAAAATAAAACTGTCACCACCAACAGAAAGCCTTTCATAAGAAACTAACTCGCAAACATTGAAGGATAGTGTGGGATTTAAAGAATATTTTTTCTTTTAAAAAATGTAACACAAAAGACGTTTTCATTTTAATATACAATTCAAAAACACATTGAAACAAAGATGCTCCAAGAAAATTACAGACCAATATCCCTGATAAACATAGATACAAAAAATCCTCAACAAACTATTATCGAACAACTTAATAATATATTAACAAGATCACACACCACAGTCAAATGGGATTTATTCCAGCGATGCAAGGATGGTTCAATGTTCACAAATTCATCAATGTTATACTACATTAACAAAATGAAGGGGAAAAATCATTGATTATCTCAATAAATGCAGAAAAGACATTTGACAAAATTCAACATCCATTTAGGATAAAGACTCTCAACAAAGTGGGTATAAAGGGAACATAACTCAACATAGTAAAGGCCCTGTATGACAAGACAACAGCTAACATCATACTTTATGATGAAAGGCTGAAAACTTTTAAGATCAGAAACAAGATAAGGGTGCTTACTCTAGTCACTTTTATTCAACATAGTACTAGAAGTCCTAGACAGAACACTCAAGAAAAAAAAAAAAAAAGTTATGGGGCATCCAAATTGAAAGGAAGAAGTAAAACTGTCACTATTTATAGATGAAATTATATATAGAAAACCCTAAAAGCTCCACAAAAAACCTATTAGAAATAATAGGGGAACAAATCAGACCACCCTGCCCTAGGCCTCTGGGGTGAATGTCTTTATGATAATAACCTGTGACCAACAAAGAATAACCACCCTAAAAAGGAAGTAAGCCATTGAAGGTGTTATCAATAGAGATATTAAAAGGATTTAAGTTCCTGGTTAGCTTTCCATAAAAGACTAATCCTAAAGGCCCTCATTGGCGACCCTGTCAGGACCCCTCTCACTCTCAATAGCTTTTTCTGTATCTTCACTCAATAAACTTCTATCACTTTACTCACAAAAAAGAAAAAAAGGAAAAAAAACCCTACTAAGCAAATTCAATAAAGTTGCGGGAAACAAAATCAATATATAAAAATCTCTTTGGGACGCCTGGGTGGCTCAGTTGGTTAAGCAGCTGCCTTCGGCTCAGGTCATGATCCCAGCGTCCTGGGATCGAGTCCCACATCTGGCTCCTTGCTCTGCGGGGAGCCTGCTTCTCCCTCTGACTCTGCCTGCCACTCTGTCTGCCTGTGCTTGTTCTTGCTCTCTCTCTCTCTGACAAATAAATAAATAAAATCTTAAAAAAAAATCTCTTACACTGTACAGTAACAACAAACTATTAGGAAGGGAAATTAAGAAAACAACCCCAGTTACAACTGCAATGGAAAGAATAAAATACCTAGGAATAAATTTAACCAAGGGAGTGAAAGACCTATTTACTAAAAACTATAGCATGTTAATAAAGTAAATTGAAAACACAAATAAATGGAAGATATTCTGTGTTCATATATTGGAATAATTAATACTGTTGAAATGTCCATATTCCCCCAAAGCAATCCATAGTTTCAGTGCAATTTCTATCAGAACTCCAAAGACATTTTTTAATAGAAAAAGAACAAACAATTTAAAAAATTTTATGGAGCCGCCTCAGACCCCAAACAGCCAAAGCAATCGAGAATGAACAGAATTGGAGACATCACAGTTCCTGATTTCAAACTATATTAGTTACAGTAACCAAAACTATATGATTTTGGCATAAAAAATAGACACATGCATTGACAGAACAAAACAGAGTCCAGAAATAAACCAATGACTAGATGGTCAATTAATTTAGAGCAAAAAGCCACAAATATATAATGGAGAATGAACGGTCTTTTCAGTAAATGGTGTTGGGAAAACTGGACAGCCATATGCAAAAGAATGAAATTGAACACTATCTTACCCCATACACAAAAATTAACTCGAAATTCATTAACAACTTGAATTTAAGACCTGAAACCATAAAACTCCTAGAAGAAACTATAGGTGGTAAGCTCTTTAACATAGGTCTTGACGATATTTAGGATCAAAAGCAAAAATAGCAAAACAAACCAGTGGGACTACATCAAACTGGACACCCTTGGCATAGCAGAGGAAACAATGAACAAAACAAAAAAGGCAACTTACTGAACGGGAGAAAATATATGCTAATCATGTATCTGATAAGGGATTAATATCCAAAATAAAGAACTCCTGGTGACCTACATCATAATTCAAAGCACTCTAGAAGGTGTGTGTGTGTATGTATGTGTTGCTCCATTTCCTCCCCAGCTTCCTTTGTAAAAGTTGCTTGTAGGAAGTATGATTGACTGACAAGTTACACTTTTTTCATTCTTCATCTCATTCTTCATTGGGCCTGTACCATAGATAAGATGTTGAGCTTCAGCAGCCACCTGTTATCATGAGTGGCCTTAAAGAGTTCATACTTCAGAGATACAGGGAATCTGCGATCATGCGAGTTTGGAATCAGCAATATCTGTATCAGACTAGCTATCTCTGCTGTTATTCTGGGTTTTTGTTTTTGGTTTTTTGTTTGTTTTTTAATGCATTTATCCAATGATTAACTTACTTTCAGGTTTTCCGTCATATGAAGCCAAACTTAATCCAAATATACCATGCTGTCTTCTATTTCTTTTCCTTTTCCTTTTTTCTTTGTTGGATTAAGGCTGTTATTTTAATTGTGGAGTGATGCATTTTCTTCTCCGTAATTATTTTGACGTTATATACCCTATATCTATCCTTTTTTTTTTTTTTTAAGATTTTATTATTTATATGACACACCGAGAGAGAGCACAAGTAGGTAGAGAGGCAGGCAGAAGGGGGCGGGGGGAAGCAGACTCCCCGCTGAGCAGAGAGCCCGATGCGGGGCTCGATCCTAGGACTGAGATGAGGACCTGAGCCAACGACAGAGGCCTAACCCACTGAGACACCCAGGTGCCCAACACTTTATCTAAACTTAAGGGCCCACCACTAATATTTTGAAGCACATGTTGAAGCTATGTTTTTAATCTTCCTGTTGAGAATGAATTCTTGTCCTTATCTTTTCACTGAACCAGTCAAGAACCTAAACGTTGGCTTGCTCCCCACCTCACGGAGTTTGTACCCCGTATTAACATCATTTATCACTTTTAATTGTTTTACACCTCTTTACTGAGGTATGATTGGCTTGTAAAATGCTGAACATATATAATGCACACAACTCAGTCTGGGGATACATGTATATATGCTCATATTTTAAGTTCTTGAATATTATTCAGATTCTCCCAGTGTAACTGAGAGGTATTATTTTAAACATATATTTTATCATATTCTAAGGAGTATATAATAGGAAGATTGGTAAATACACATGCTCAGCCTACCTGCTTGATCTAATCTATAATCACATAATAAAATATTAAGAATGTATTACTTGGGGTGCCTGGGTGGCTCAGTGGGTTAAGCCGCTGCCTTCGGCTCAGGTCATGATCTCAGGGTCCTGGGATCAAGTCCCACATCAGTCTCTCTGCTCAGCAGGGAGCCTGCTTCCTCCTCTCTCTCTCTGCCTGCCTCTCAGTGTACTTGTAATTTCTCTCTGTCAAATAAATAAATAAAAATCTTAAAAAAAAAAAAGAATGTATTACTCATATGTGGAATTTAAGAAACAAACAGGCAAAGAAAAAAATAAGAGGGAAACCAAGAAATAGACTTGTAACTACAGAGAACAAACTGATGGTTACCAGAGGAGAGGGGGTGGGGAGCTAAGGGAAACAAGTGATAAGCTCAGGGTGTTGTATTTAAGTGTTGAATCACTAAATTCTACTGAAACTGAAACTAATATACCACTGTATGTTAACTAACTGCAACTGAAATAAAAACTAAAAAAGGGGGATGCCTGGGTGGCTCAGTCAGTTAAGCATCTGCTCTCAGCTCAGCTCATGATCCCAGGGTCCTGGGATTAAGCCCCGCATCGGTCTCCCTGCTCGTGGGGGAGTCTGCTTCTCCCTCTGCCCCTCCCACTCTCTTGTCAAATAAAAACAATAAAATCCTAAAAAAAAAAAACACTCACAAAAAAAAAAAACAAACTTAAAAAAATGCATTAAGTAAGAGAGAGGGATCAGACCATATCTCAAAAAAGAAAAAGAAGTTGCTCCCAATCTTTTCTTATTCAACTCATCAAAACTTCTTCGGCAGTTGTGCACATGTATGAACCTTCAACTGTTCATCACTGTAAAAGCTCCATGGCCAAGAGATCCATGTGAAGACTTCTTCCACTTCAGAAAATATGCAGGAGGTTATTGTGATTGCCTAAGACTTAAAGTATTTTAAGGTCACACATACTATAAACACAGTGAACAAAAGAAACCATTGCTTAATAGTGGTATATAATCAATTCCCATTAAAGAATTCAATTCCAATTGAAGAATTAAATCCCAATTTTTCTCTTTGTTATAAATCTCTATTTTATGATTTGTTTTTCCTTTAATATACCTATATTAGGGGCGCCTGGGTGTACCTCAGTGGGCACGTCCTACTCTTGATTTCAACTCAGGTCATGATCTTCAGGGTTGTGAGATGGAGCCCCATGTTGGGCTCTGTGCTCAGCGGGGAGTCTGCTTGAGATTTTCTCCCTCTGCCGCCTTCCCCTGCTCATGTACTCTAAAATAACTAAATTAATCTTAAAAAAATAATATACCTGTACCCAAAAATTTATTAAAATAAAGGGCAGTTTGCAGAGACTCTGCAATCTGTAAATACACAGATGGAATAATTTAGCATAAGAAAGCAAGGCAAATATATACCTATACACTCACCATACCAAGTCCATGTTAATCAAGTCCAACCAGTATAAACATCAAAAGTAACAGGGTTTACAACTCACAAAAGTCGCTATTTTAAATCAATATTGTATGTATATAGCACAGAAAGCATGAACAAGCCACAAAATAAACTACCAAAGGGAACAAATCAGTTAAACATAATTACAAACATACATATAAATGTCATCTCAAAAAAGAAAAAAAGAACTTGTAGTATGCCAGGAAATAGCTTCTCAAAGATAGAAATAGAACTGAATGTTATGACAAAAAATTTCAGAGTTTAAACATGTAAGGTGTGGCTCCCTGAAATATAAAAATTGACATCAGGACCATTCTATGGATTTTGTCTGAGGTGGGCACCCTGAAATGGAGAAGATGCCAGGGACAGGATCATTTCGGTGTAATGAGTATTAAGAGTGAATGGAGAGGAAACAAAGACGTTCTTAGAACTAAAGGTGAAAGTTATATATGCATGTCCTTCCATATACAATTAGATACATTTTGCTTTTCTATTTAATTAGTGCCAGCCATAGGGCTCCAAGCAGGTTCTGGTGTGTCAAAATTAATTATGAGCATCTTGAGGGCAGTAATTGTGCTTTATTCATGCCTGCACACAATAGATGCCAAATGTCTGATATTCAAGAAAAGAGATAAGAAGACCAACAGACGGATTGTGATTTACTCAGGGTCAGTCTAGTATGACTAATTATTCAAATAGGCTAATAAATATTAGCTATCTTTAAGAAAAAATAGTTCACTTTTAAATCCAATTTTAGAAGTAGGGAAGAATAGGTTTAATGATTGCATTCATAATTTGTTTCTGTGATGGTGGTATGAAAAGAATGTACAAATTCTTTCTTATGTGTATACTTGTGTGTTTTCATGTTAGTATACTATCAAGGCCAAAATTTGGTTTAAAATGAGGCTTCGGTAGACATCTAATTTCACTCCAAATACATGCCACTAACCTGGCTGTTGTGTTTGCTGCACCGGAAAAGGCCCCGAGGAGTAAACTAGGAGTAAACTAAGAAAATTTCATTCCTTATTCATAGCAGGGCTGTGCTTGAAGACTATCTTCTTTGTAAGAGCTTTTCCTTGTTTTAGAAGTAGGATAAAGGAGACAAAAAGGGGGAAATAAACTAGAAGATAAAATTCTACAAGGAAAATAGATAAAACAGTAAAAGTAAACTGCTATAGTCAAATTCATCAAGCCAATAACCCCAAACCAAAACAAACCCACAAACTCAAGGGGCAGATGAAAATCCAAATGGCTGGAAGTAGTGGATAAATTCCTAGTGCAAATACCAAGGACAGGACAGGGAAATCTTACGGGACATGTTTCAAGACAGAAGTTCTCAAAGATTAAGAGCCCCTTAACCCTCTTTATAGCCTTGGCCCTTTGATGATCTGAATTCCTCAAAAAGCATGCATATGTTTATCCTGCTTGTACATTTAGGGAGCCCCTGATTCTCCCAAAGCTCATCTGTGAACTGGCAAAGGCCCTGGACCTCGCTTTTTGGCAAATTGTCCCACTCCTCTTTCCTCTACTCTGTAGCAGACTGAGTGGGGGTGTCTTTCTGGTGCACCTCTCCCCAAGTGGTACCAGGAGGTACCTGGCACTTATGAGTAAATCCTTTGCTTTATTTCATTTCTGCTTACAAAGAAGGGGGCAGACAACAACAGAATATCCCAAATATGATAAATTTGTGAAATAAACACAACCCCAACCCCCCAAGTTCATGGATAACATTTTCTGGGTGGGGAAAAATGCTGCCACTGCCACAGTTTTCTGTGGCCACACCAGCATTACTGTGAAGGGCCTGATTGGTTTCAGGGTTTCATTGAAGTTGATACAAATTACATCTGATCACCTAAACTCAGGAGCACAAATTCGGAATGTGGTTCTTTCATATTTATCTTACACATGCAAGCTGCTACAGGTTGGGTTCCCAGGGAAGTGGATGCTGAGAGGAGTTTTTAGTGGGCAGACCATTCTTAAAACAGGGAATGTTTTAAGATCAACACCTGTGGGTAGAGAAGGCAGCAGATGTAGGCATGGGAGAAGTGGCCTGGTGAGGCAGGCCTGCAGAGAGTCTCTGTTGACTCCACAAATGGATCTGAAGCTAAGATGGCCCTTCAGAGTTGGCTTGTTTTGAGCTGAAATGGCTGTGTCTCTATATCCTCCCCTCCACCCAGTCATTGGAATGGGCTACCCCAGGAAGTATTGGACTCTGGGTCAGGTGATACTGTGCAGTTACAGTAATCCTTCAAGTGATGGGCTGACATCACTCTCAGTAGCTGGTGCCACCACCTTTTTGGGAAGGGATTTTGGGTGAGGCATCTCCATATCTATCACACAAGCCAGTCCACTTCAAATAAGCTTCAGGTGATGTCAACTTGACTGGCTTTCAACAGAGCCCATTTCAGAAAAGTATCTACTGTCAGAACTGATTCACTCAAATAATACTCACTAAATGCCTATGGTGTATGTCAGGCACTGCTTCAGGTCCTGAAGGTATTATGATGATGAAAATCTCTACCCTCATTCTAGGGAGGGATTTAGATAATAAAAAGGCAATCCAATAAATAACATATACAGGTATACTTCATTTTACTGCACCTTTGCTTTGCTGTGTTTTGCAGATATTACATTTTTTTACCGATTCAAGGTTTGTGGTAACCCTGAGTTGAGCAGCTATATTGACACTATTTGCCAACCACGTTTGCTCACTTTGTTTCTCTGTCACATTTTGGTAATTCTTGCAGTACCTCAAAAGTTTTTCATTATTACTCTATTTGTTACAGGGACCTGATTAGTAATCTTTGGTGTTAGTATTGTAATTGTTTTGGGGCACCGTGAACTGTGTGTCCATAAGATAGCAAACTTCATCAATAAATGGACGTGTTTTGACTGTTAAACTATCTGGCTATTCCCATCTCTCTGCTTTTCCTCAGGCTTCCCTAGTCTTGGAGACAACAATGTGGAAATTAGGCCAATTCATAACTCTACAAGATCCTCTGAGTGTTCAAATGAAAACAAGAGTCACACATCTCTCAATTTAAGTCAAAAGCTAGAGATGATTAAGGTTAGGAAGGAAGGCAGTACAGGCATACAAGATATGCCAAAAGCTAGGCCTCTAGCCCCAAATATCCAGTTGTGAATGCAAAGGGAAAGATTAAGAAGGAAATTAAAAGTACTTCTCCAGTGAACTCATGAAGAAGAAAATGAAATAGTCTTATTGCTAATAAGGAGAATCCTTACTGGTCTGGATAGAAGATCAACCACCCATGATGTTCCCTTGAGCCAAAGCCTAATTCAGAACAAGGCCCTAACTCTTTTCAATTATATGAAGGCTGAGAGAGAGATGAAGATACTACAAAAGAAAGTTTAAAGTTGGCAGCGTTTGGTTCATGTGGTTTAAGGAAATAAGTCCTCTCCACAGCATAAAAATGTAAGGTAAAGCAACAAGTGTCGAAGATGTTGAAGATGCAGCAAGTTATCTAGATCATCTAGTTAAGCTAATTAATGAAGGTGGCTAGACTAAGCAGAATGGGAAGAATATGCTATCTAGGGCTTTCATAGCTAGAGAGGAGAAGTCATGGCCTGGCTTCAAAAGACAACTTGACTCTTATTAGGGGCTAATGCAGCTGGTGACTAAATTGAAGCCAATGATCATTCACTCTTCTGAAAATCCTGTGGCCTTTAAAAATGGTGCTAAATTTACTCTGCCTATGATCTAGAAAGGAAAGAGCAAAGCCTGGGTGTTGACATATATGTTTACAACATGATTTAATGAATATTTTAAGACATCTGTTGGTACATGCTCAGAAAAATATTTTAAAAATTCTTTTCAAAAATATTATGGCTCATTGACAACACACCTGGTTATCCAAAAGCTCCGATGGAGATGGATGAGATTAATGTTGTTTTCATGCCTGCTAACACAACATCCATTCTGTAGCCCATGGATCAAGGAGTTAGTATGACTTTCACATCTTATTATTCAAGAAGTAACATTTTATAAGGCTATGGCTTCTATAGATAGTGATTTCTTTGATGGATCTGAGCAAAGTAAACCAAAAACCTTCTGGAAAGGATTTACCATCCTAGATGTCATGAAATCACATGGGATTCATGTGATTCATGTGATTCATGGGAAGAGGTAAAAATATCAACATGAACTGGAGTTTAGAAGAAGTTGATTCTAACCCTCAAGGATGACTTTGGGGGGCTCCAGACTTTGGTGAAGGAAATAACTACAGATGTGGTAGAAATAGCAACTAAACTAGAATTAGAAATGGAGCCTGAAGATGTGGCCGAATTGCTCCCATCTCATGATAAAACTTGAACAGATGAGGAGTTGCTTCTTATGGATGAAAAAAGAAGGTAGGTTTTTTGAGATGGAATCTTCTAGTGAAGACACTATGAAAACTGTTGAAATCACAGCAAAGATTTTAGAATCTTATGTAAACTTAGCTGATAAAGCAGCAGCAGATTTGAAGGGACTGACTCCAATTTCTGAAAGTTCTACTGCGGGCAAAAGGCTATCAAACAGCATCACATGCTGCAGAGAAATTATTTGTGAAAAGAGTCCATCATGGCAGCAAACTTCACTGTTGTCTTATTTTAAGAAATCGCCACAGCCACTCCAACCCTTAGCAACCACCACTCTGATCAATCAGCAGCCATCAACATTGAGGCAAGACTCTCCACAAGCAAAAGATTATGACTCACTGAAAACCCAGATGATGGCAGACATTTTTTAGCCATAAAATGCTTTTAAATTAAAGTATGTATTTTTTAGACATGGTATTGCATTATTGTATTTATACTTATTATATTTATATTATACCTATTAACAGACCACAGTATAGTGTAAACATAACTTTCATATGCACTGGGGAAACCAAAAATTTAATTTGACCAGCTTTATTGCTATACTCACTTTATTGCAGTAGTCTGGATCTGATCCTTCAATATCACCAAGGTATGCCTATAATGTTAGACAATGACAAAAAGACTTGAAGAAGAAGTGGGTTGAGAGGATGGAAATGACTGAGTAGGGAGAGGGAGGTACTAGCTTAGATTGTGGTCAAGGATGTCCTCTCTGACAAGGTGACATTTCAGTAAAGACTTAATTAATAGGCAAGGGAAAAGGGTATGACATCTTGAAGGTAAGAATAGTTGAGGCAGAAGAATGGAGGTGTCAAGACCTTCAGCAGGACCGAGCTTTGCATTTTTACAGTGTATGGGTTGATCAGAGTGAGTGAGGGGAAAGGATAGTGACAGGAAACCAGTATCTATAGGGCCAGAGGCCCTGAAAAGGGGTCTGGATTCCATGTGAAGTACAATGGAAAATTCCTGAAGAGCTTTCAAGGGGAAGAGACCTGATCTACTTCACATTCTAAAAGTGTTGGC
The DNA here is from genome assembly GCF_011764305.1 of Mustela putorius furo. Lineage (NCBI taxonomy): Eukaryota > Metazoa > Chordata > Mammalia > Carnivora > Mustelidae > Mustela > Mustela putorius. The sequence goes on from NW_025421998.1 coordinate 39,878,834, forward strand.
TCTGAGAGAATGGGCTAAGAGAAAATAGACCACAAATCCAAAACTTTAAAAAAAAAAAAAATCTGGTAAAATATGCATAACGTAAATTTGCCATTTTAATACTTGGTGAGTATAAAATTGCATGACATAATTAATTAAAATTCAATAATCCTCTTAGCAGAGCTCAATATCCTTCTTACAATATATTTTCCACACAGACAGGAATGCTGAGGTGTCCCAAAGACCAAAAATGGAGTCTGGCCTGTAGGAGACGCTCAGTGACTATTTGTTGAATGTGAAGTTGAATGAATGCGTGCAGACACTGTCCACATGTGGCACTGTAGGAAACCTCAGCATACCCAGTGACAAATGATCATGCGACATGTGGTCAGAGCAAGGGTACCAGTGTCAGCCAATACATTAACGTGTCTGGGGTAATTTCTTTCTCATTATTTTAGAATAAAAGGAATTATTTCCTTCCTATATCCCATAGGGTCATCTTATATGTCCTTCTTGGAGACTAGTGATTTCTGACTCCAGGGAAAAATTATTATTTATTGAATCCCCTTTGCAGGCGGGGAACTCCGTTTTTCTCTCAATTTCTAAGTGTTTTCCTCAGGGAAATGTTGACTTAGCTTAATCTCTTATTATGAGGTACAAATTTTTTGAAATACAACCACTTAATTATTGATTGATTCTAATGACTTTAATGAAGGCAGAGTATCTCATTAAACATGACTAAATGATTATCTTTGACAACAGAACTGAAAACACACCGTTGCTCAGTCAATAAATTAATTGCTTGCCCCTGCCAGTATTCAAAGAGACAAAGACTGAATTTCTATTTAAGCTAAAAACACTTATAGGCCTGCTGGTGGGTAGCATACCAAGACATTCCACATGGGCTGTGAGATGCTGCTTAACGACCCTTGCTCAAGGGAACTTCTGGCATTCTCTCCCATGTTCTCTCAGCGACTGCTGCTTTTATTTGGCTGTGACTGACAACAAAGTACTTTTCAGGACCTACTACAGCTATTGCCTCAATTATGACTCAGATGTGATCTGCAGTAACAAAAGACAAGTACAAACGTTTCACTGGACGCATTTCAGCACAAATTCTAGATTCTTTCTTCAAGGAAATGGTAGAAACTCCAAATCCTTGGTACTACTTGTAACAGGTGTAAATCATATTTTGTCCCTTTGCTAAATCATATATTTGATAGGAATTTTCAAGTGATTAGGTCCTGGGAAAACAGGTGGCCTATCTGTGTTAGCCCATTGCTTCTAGATTTGATTCTCTACACAGAGAACGCAAAGGTCTCCTAATTCTGTGGTTGGTGTGTGAACAGAAAAGCATTAGGTTTGGTTTCTAGACACAGAAGTTACTGCAGTAGCCTGCTATCTGAAATCCGGGCAAATGAGGGGACTTCTGAGTTCCAGTTTCCTTAGTGGTTAAGTCAATATAATCACACTAGAATACTGGGAGAACTCATTAGTCTTTGATTCTTTTGAGAAAAAAAGACTCTTCCAATGCAAAGGGAGGCAACTTACTTATTTGAGAGAGAGGGAGAGTGAGCATGAGAGCGAGTGAGCACCAGCGGGAGGGAGGAGAGTCAGAGGGAGAGGGAGAAGCAGATTCAGCAGGAAGGTGGGTGCGGGGCTCCATCCCAGGACCCTGAGATCATGACAGAAGCCCAAGGCAGAGGCTTAAATAACTGAGCCACCCTAGCGCTTCAAGGGAGACTCTTTTAAAGAGAGAAGAAACAAATATGAGGTACTTTGATCTAGGATTTAATAATTAATTTTTGCCTTTTCTTTTCCAAAAATGTTTCAGGTATATAATATTTGACCTTCATAAAAGTTACGTGAGTTAAGAGGAGCAAAGACTATTACTCAGAGTTTGTAAATAAAGACACTGAAGCTCAGAGAAGTTAAAAGATGAACACAGTGAGCTTAGTTAAGGTAGACTAAGATCCTGGGCTGGGATTATGTAGCTGCTAATTATCATTCAGCTGCTAGCTGAAGGTCTCCTTGCAGGTACTTCTACTATCTTGGGCCAGATCACTCAAGCCAAACCTCAGTTATCTCAGTTCAGAAAAATGAGACCACATTTTCTCGGTCAGGCACAAGAATGTTGTGAAACTATACCTCCAGGGTATGAGGCTCTGATCATGGCTCTAGGCTATAAACTGTAAGTTTCATTTCTGATAGGACAGCATCTAGTTTTGTCACCTCCTAGAGAGGATTTGGGGAGTTGGGGGTGAAGGGACTGTACAATGACCATGCGAACAGTCAGGACAGCTAAATGAACAGCTAGAGTTTACTGGAATCAGCTCATGTTTGTTGGTGTCAATTACAGACCCTTGATGGGGGCTAATTCCATCTTCCATACCTGTTTCATGGACAAGGAGCCAGACATACAAAGCTTTTTATTATTCCATCAGCCTTTCTCTCATGGAACTGCAGACCTTAAAGACTGATAAACATTCAACAAATATAGAGGAAGAATGAATCTTATAGGCCTTACTATAAGATTTGCAGATACTTAAGTAGGGACTTATTCATGCATGATACTGTGCCAAGGAGCTCATTTCATTGCCTGTCTTGTCTGGTTGACCCATCACAAACCCCATTTGACAGGGGATAAAACTGATGAACAAAAGATGTATTTTGTCCCAGCTCCCCCAGCTCCTGTGTGGCATATGGGGGTTCCCCACTTGAGTCCATTTGATATCAGTCTTGGTTCTTTCTTACTTACTAGGTTATACCAAGACTTTGTTGGTCAGGAATTGTACCATGCACTGAGAGTAGAGGAAGTACAGGCATGAGTCCACCTTCTGGGTACAGTCAACTTTATTTCTGTAATTGACTCTTCATTCATCCAGTGTCTACTAAGCAACTACTGTGTGCAGATCCTTTTCCAGGTGCTAGAGAGACAACTATGGGTATGTAGAGATGGTCCCTTAAGAAACCTAAGTTTCTGAGAAAGGTGGCCAAAGGAACCAGCAACAACCCAGTGTAATGTGTGCTCCACCTGAGGCATGAGCAAAATCCTATGGGCACACAAAGGCACGGGTAATTCTCCCTGGAGAATAATTGTGACCCATCTGAAAGGACTGATGGATAGGTTGGGGGTTTAATTTTGAAAGGATCCTCTCTCCAAAGTCTTCCTGTTTTTCTCTAAGATTCTTCTTTCTATCCCTTTCTCTTTCCCATTTATGTTCTCCTAATATGGCGAGACCACAGGAACTCAACTTTCACCACCAGCTAAGCTAGGACTCAAATAAACCACAAGAGCAGGCAGTGTGACTTTAACAGCAGAAGACTTGGCCACCCATGCTGAACAAGATCTCATCCATGACCTTCTCTTTGTCGAGAAAGACTTCAGCCCAACCAAACTGGGATGAAATTTTAGACAGTAAAGATGCCACAGCCTCAGAAGAGAAAACAGAACACTTCATTGTATCTTGCTCCAAGTTTCTAACAATTTCTTCTGGGTTTCTGTTCAATCATCTAGCTCCCCACAAAACCCCCCCTCTGTTTATAGCCACTTCTTTCCTTTGGCATCCATTCCTGGTAGCATGCTCAATGCGTGGGTCTTCTTTAACTTACACTTATTTTAAAGAAATTCTATTTCACACACCAGTGAAAACTTCAGCATTACCCAGCTCACTCCCACATGCTAAAAAAGTACATTAAAAAAAAAAAAAAGACTCAAGAAATCTCTCAGATGTATAATCTTCAAATTTGGCCTTTAATGGAGTGAGATTATAATGTGTTTGCTCCAGGAAAAAGTAAACTCTGTTTTTATCTTTGGCAGCAGCGGAAAAAAATGATGTTGAGTGTTACAATGGAATGTATAATTCTTTTCTCCCCACAGAGACATTCTGCAAATGAGATAAATATTTTAAATGTCTGAAAGGATTGATAAATGATAGTCTAGTGTTGTTGAAAGTGATGCTCTGAACTTCATCTTCCATAAGATTTGAAATCACTGGGCCACTTATCTTCCCTAGATTGAAAGCTTTTTATTTCATAACACCTGAGATGTTCTTTATGGGAAAAGGCAAAAACAAACAAACAAACAAACAAAAAAAGAAAACAAAACACCAAAAACCCCCAAAACCAACAAACCCATAATAAACTTATAATAGTTTATTTTTCTATTGACCTTAAAATTTCTAACTGTAAGAGGGACTTAGAGCAGGCACATTAAATACAGTGGAATCATGGGAGGAAGGAGGGAAGGACGCCTACTGGAAATTGCACAAGAATGTTTTGGTTCTTTATATGTACTTATCTTAGGTGCGTATTGGAACTTCCAATGACTGGCACTTCCGTAGGACTGGATTCAGTTCTTGGCAAAGATGTTTTAGGCATTGTCACAAAAACAACAGGAACAAAGGGACATGAGAAAAATATCTCTCAGTTTATGAAACTAAACTTGCAAGTTTTGTTTTCTTTGGAGAAAATGAATCCTCTTGGTCAGTTTACCCAGTGCTAACTTTCCTGAGGTAGGTGAAAATTTCCACATCTGGCAGCTGAAATAGGCAATTACCCCATAGAGATAACATTTTAAAACTATACAAATGATAAATTACTATCTGAATGCTCTAAGTTGTTCAGAGATCTTTGAAGCAAAACTGCTATGTGAGTAATAGCCTTATTTCTGACTGATTGGGGATGGTGGAGTCCATGATATTTCAGGGTGATAAAAATCAGGAAATGGGCTTTCCTCAGTTTTCTAACTCGTCTCTTACCCCCGACCCTATCCTTTAGCTGAGAGTGGGATAGGAGGTGGGTACACTTGCCTGGTGAATTAAGATGTGTGTATTTTCCCACTATAAAATTCATGTCTTTTCCAAGGTTTGGGTTCCAAGTTACTTCTTTCTCTAAGAAATCTGCTCTGGAGTCTGGGGCTGACCCATGCCCCCTTTCACTTAATGAGTTGGCAGGGTGGCCCTTTTTAAATTTATTTTTTTATTTGTATTTATTTGAGAGAGAGAGCATGCTCAAGTGAGCACTGAGCAAGGGGAGGAGAAGGGAGAGAGGGAAACAAAGTCCTAAAATTCTATGCTGAGCTCAGAGCCCAACCGGGGCTCATCTCATGACCCTGAGATCATGACCTGAGCCAAAACCAGGAGTCAGATGCTTAACCGACGACGTCGCCCAGCAACATCCCTGCCCCGGAAAGAAGCCTTTAAAAGTTTTCTGGCATGGGTAAGAACTGGAAGTTACTTATATTTACTATTTGTCTGTAGTTGCATTCAGGGTTGATTTAGCTGCAGGACTCCTGCATACTCATTAGAACCTTGAACTGCTCTGGCCAACTCAACCTTAATGTGAGTATGATATATTATTCATTTTTATCAATTCTTTCTTACAGGTCTTTATTAGCCTCCACTTTTTAAAAACAGTGAAAAGGAATTTCAATTTCATCCTGAAAACCAAACTTTTTCCCCCTCCATGAATATAGTCCTTTATGGTTGAATAACATCAGAAACCAACAGTTTCTGCTTTCCTTTCTTCCACTTAGATGATTTATATATCATGGAGAATAGAGGGTAGAGGCTTTCCCCATCCCAGCCCACCTCCCTCTGTGATAAAGACATCAACATGACTAGAAATAAAACCTGCCTGAGCTTCAGAGTCTTAGTTTAACAGACTTCTCTGGGAGTTAAAAGACACATTTTCTTCTGATATGTTTTATTTAATGGCAAAACTAATGGTAAACTGAAATTCATTACATATTCATGAAAACTAACTTGTGCTTACAGAAAATTTTAATGGAAAAAATCCTAAAACTCAAACTTTAAAAATGATAGCTGGGATATAATCATTCCTTAGCAGTTGCTTGATATCAGAAATTTTAATTTGATCTCTGAACCTGTCATTCCCTCACTAATGCCCAATCTTTCTTAGAAAATGAAAATTTCCAGGTTGTTGAAAGCCTCTAGTATAATCAATCCAAGGTCTGTAACTTATTGATGTGACAGAAGGATGGAAAAAAAATGCTATGAATGTGTTTCTCTGAAGACAAAAGTTTGAAATTTCTTTAAGAGATGGATGTTTCCTTAGTTGGAGTTAGTATATGATGACATCTATAAGTATGAAAGATTTTTACTTAGTTGCAGTGAAGTAAACGTTTCCAGATTGATGGAGAACAGATGGCTATGGACTAGAAACCACTGAAAGAAAAGAAATTCAAACTCAGGCACAACAGTAAATTAAGGACTTAATTTCATCAAGGGTCAGGGAAATGTGTGGGTGTGTCCAACTATAGACCCAGGAATGGTTCACAACAGATGGAGGGCCACGGAGATCCCTTAACTCTGCTGTGGCTGTCCTGATGGACGGTCCAACTGTCAGAGGGGTACAGTACTGTCAACAGCAAGCTAATGCCTCACCAGGAGCTAAGAGGAAGTAGTACAAAAGACACCATCCCTGGCAACCCTGGTATTAGGGAGATGTAGCATTCTAATTCCTTACCTTTCAAATCAAGGCTCCATATTGGAAATGAGCAGCATTCCTTTTAGAAACACATCCCAGGGGCTGGTTTTCTAGAGGACCTAAATCACGTGGGGGTTCTGTTAACCAGTCTATGACCATAACAACATGGGGGAGGAAAGAAGAGCAGTCAAAAGTATAGTGTCTCAGAAATGCACTCAATAGGCAGAACAATAGCTGCAAATCCAGCATGTGAGTCTTGTGAATCAATTTCATTATTTTCAATTCAGGCTCTGTTTGCAGTCCCCCGCCCCCCCCCCCCGTTTTTTTTTGGCCTACAGGATGGGTTGGCAAGAGGAATGACAGGGAGGGGGAATTAAATGAGGAGCAGTTATCAGTAGGGTTCTCTACCTCTCCTCCATTTAAGTGCTTACTAAGATCCAAATTTGATGACACTCTATTACTTGATTTGTACAATATCCTAGAAAGTAAAACAGACTTCAGAGAGGTTAAGAAACTTGCTCATGGTCACACTGCTGTTTAGTCATGGAGCATGATTTAAGCAGTTTGAATAGTAGAGACACCAACTTCCCTGACGTGTCCTGCCCAGGAAGATGGTAGCTCAGGGTTTCCGCCTCGATGATTGACATGTAGGTAATAGCTCTTCCAGATGCATGTGTCATTATAGTTTTAGAGGCAATCCTGCCCAAGCCTTTTCTAAACAAAAAGACATTAAGGGTTGTCTCCATTATTGCTACCTTCTCACTTTCTAGAACGCTTTTTCTACTAGCAGAGTCTATTCTTTGTAGTGATGGAGAAGACAAAGTATATAAAGAAAGACCTTTTATGGAGTTATTGTTAGTGATCCATAAACTGATTTATTTGTATTCTTCTATTTGCGTCTCATATGCTAAAGTAAGGGTTACTTCCTCTTACAGATTATAACCGTTACAGATTATAATGAGGATAGAGAAGGGAGTGTGTTTTCTTTTTGTTGTTTAATAGCTGGAGAAAAAAGAGAAGTTTTGAGAAAGAAATAAGGACAAACACTCTTTTTCAGAAATCCAAGTTCTTTTCAACTTGCAAAAGTGCTCAGCTAATGAATTTTTAGTTTATTATCACAGTTGCTAACACAAAGAATTTGAGGCTAATATTTTACAAATAAAGAAGGCATAAAATAGTGGAATAAGAGAGAGGACTTGGAATTCACCGTGTCTGATGTTTACAACTAGACATCACCCATATCCAGGTCAATAAACTGTAGAGCAGTCTGAAGACTGGCAGAAATACCTCCACAACTAAATACAGAGAAAAAGCAGCATCTGAAAAGTGAGGAAGGTCAGAAAGGCAGAGGGAGGCTGCCCACGGAAGGAAGCTGTGCACATGGAGAAGGGAGAGTAATGGCCCCCACACAGGGAGCTCACATGGGGAAGACTAATCCCCATAATGTTAGGCTTTAAAAACCAAAGTGGCTGACTTCTATGAGTTTGTAGAACCAGTGGAAATTGGAGCCTGGAGCTGCAAATGTCAGCTGACTCACCCCTGGGTAACCCAGGAGGGCAAGAGGGAGCTAAATTGCTTTCCCTAAACAGACAGCACTGTTTATAGAGAGACAACGTAGAAATAACAGTTTATACAACACAGGGGGCAAACAGGAGACACATTTATTAATACTGATTTTGGAGGGTGTTGGGAATTGCTCTGAAAATGAGGGAGCTGGTGGGTGCTGGTTTCCTCCTCACCCCCGGCATAAATACAGAGCCACCCATGGGAGTGTGGCTGCACAGACATTTGCTACCTAACCTGCTAGCAGTGTGCCATGCCCATGAATTCTCCTGAGGACCTACGCAATCCAAGCATCTTAGCCTTGGCCCTGGGCCCAGCGCAAATTTTGCTAACACTGCCACCCTGTTCCCATGTTCCCCAGTGGGTAGACTCCTCAGAGCTGACCTGCCTGGTCCCATTAACACCATAGAGATCAAGCACATCATATAACAGGCAGAGTCAGTACAGATGACTTCACTGAAAGGAAAAGGGACTCAGACACAACATCATGGCATAAGCTATAAACACTCTCCTGAAATACCAGGTTCTGCTGAATGGGGGCATTGCACTACTGGGGGAAACTCTTCTTCATAAAGTTACGAGTTTTAAGAGCAGAAGACACAGGTAACATGGAGAGGCAGATAAAATGAGGAGACAGAAATTCATTCCAAATGAAAGAATAGTAGAAGTCCACAACTTTGAGAGAATTAAGTGAAACAGATGTAAGTATCATGCCTGATAGAGAATTTAAAACCATGATCATAAATATACTCACTGGACTTGAGAAAACAGTCAGAGACCTGAATAACACTCTTAACACAGAGATAAAGAATAACAGAGCAAAGATAAAGGGCTCGTACATGAGAAATACGTTAATGGAATGAACAGCAGGATGGAAAAAGCAAAGGAACGAACTAGCAACTTAGAAGACAGAGTAATAGAAAGTAATCAAACTGAACAGAAGAGCAAAAATAATTATGTAAGATGAGAATAGATTTATGGAAATCAATGATGCCATCAAACATAAAAACATCCATATTACAGGAGTCCCAGAAGAATAAGAGAGAAAAAAAAAGGAGCAGAAAAAGTTTTTAAAAAATAATAGCTGAGGGGCGCCTGGGTGGCTCAGTGGGTTAAGCCGCTGCCTTCGGCTCAGGTCATGATCTCAGGGTCCTGGGATCGAGTCCCGCATCGGGCTCTCTGCTCAGCAGGGAGCCTGCTTCCCTCTCTCTCTCTGCCTGCCTCTCCGACTACTTGTGATTTCTCTCTGTCAAATAATAAATAAAATCTTTAAAAAAAAAAAAAATAATAGCTGAAAACTTCCCTAATCTGGAGCAGGAAACAGATCCAGATCCAGGACACAGAGAACTTTCATGAAATCAAAAGCAATACACACTAAGACATATTGTAATTAAATTGGCAAAATATAGTGATAGGAAATTTTAAGAGCAGCAAGACAAAACAAGTCAGTAACTTACAAGGAAAACCCATAAGGATGGCAGGGTATTTTAACAGAAACTTTGCAAGCCAGAAATAAGTGGCATGATATATTCAAAGTGCTGAATGGGAAAAAATCTGCATCCAAGGATATTCTATCCATCAAGGCTATTATTCAGAATAGAATGAGATAACAGAGCTTCCCAGACTAAAAAATCTAGAGTTCATGACCACTAAACAAGCCAGGCAAGAATTATTAAAGGGGACTCTTGAGTGGAAAAGAGAAACCAAAAGTGACATATAAAAGTAGGAAACATAAAAGTAGTAAAAATGAATATTTCTGTTAAGAGTCAGTCAAGGAACTCACGAAAAAAGTAAATAAAATATAACAACATATACCTTAAACAGAGAAAAAGAACAGGTTCAAACTTAAATGACCACCAACTTAATATAGGCTGGAATATGCAGAAGAGGTTATATATAAACCAATGGTAACCATATATCAAAAAACTAATAAATATGCACAGAATAAAGAGAAATCCAAATTTACTAAAGAAAATCAGCAAACTGATTTTCAAAGAAAATCTTCAGAAACAACCAGAAAACAAGTAATTAAATGGTTATAAATACCCTATCTATAGCCAATATATACCTTATTTGATAAATACCATCTATCAATAGTTACTTTTAATATAAAGGGACTAAATGCTCCAATCCAAAAACACAGGGTGACAAAATGGATAAAAAACCAAGATCCATCTGTGTGTTGTTTATGAGACTCATTTTAAACATAAAGATACCTACAGACTGAAAGTGAGGGGATGGAGGAACATCATGCAAGTGGATGTCAATGAAAGCCTGAGTATCAATACCTTTATCAGATAAAATAGATTTTAAAACAAAGACTGCAACAAGGTACAAAGAAGGACACTATAAATGAAGAGTACAATCCCACAAGAAGATATTACAACTGTAAATATTGATGCACCCAACAGAGGGGCACCAAATACATAAGACAGTTGATAGTAAGCATAAAGGAACTAATAGATAATAATACTATAATAGTAGGGGACTTTAACACCCCACTTACATCAACGGACAGATCTAAACAGAAAATCAACAAGGAAAAAATGGCTTTGAATGACACACTGAAAGAGATGGGATTTAATGGATCTATTCAGAACATTCCATGTTAAAGAAGTGAAAAAGTGAAAAAGTTAAAGAAGTGGAGCATTCTTCAGAATAGATCACACATAAGCCCACAAAACAAGGCTCAACACATTCAAGAAGACTGAAATCATACCGTCCATATTTTCTGACCACAACACTTTGAAACTAGAAGTCAACCCCACGAAAAAATCTAGGAAGAACATGAATACATGGAGGCTAAACAACATGCAATTGACAATGAGTGGGTGAATCAGGAACTAAAACAAGAAATAATAAAGGACACGAAAACAAAAGCAAATGAAAACATGATGATCCCAAACCTCTGGGCTGCAGCAAAAGTGGTCAGAAGAGGGAAGTACAGAGCAATACAGGCCTACCTCAGGAAGCAAGAAAAATCTCAAAACAACATAAACTTACACCTGAAGGAACTAGAAAAAGAACAAACAGAACCTAGTATCAGCAGAAGAAAGGTAATAATAAAGATTAGAGCATAAATATATGATATAGGAACTAAAAAAAATAGTATAGATCAATGAACCTAAGAGCAGGTTCTTTGGGAAAAAAAAATCAATAAAATTGGTAAACTTATAGGTAGATTAATCAAGAACACAGGAGAAGGGATTCAAATAAATTAAATCACAAATGACAGAGGAGAAATAAGAACCAACACCACAGAAATACAATCATAAGAGAGTATTAGGAAAAACTACCTGCCAACAAACTGGACAATCGGGAAGAAATGGATAAATTCCCAGAAATATCTAAACTACCCAAACTGAAAAAGGAAGAAACAGAAAAGTTGAGCAGATAGGTAACTGGCAAAGGAATTGAACCATTAAACAAAAAATTCCCCTGGCTGGCTCAGTCGGTAGAGCTTGCTGCTCTTGATCTCAAGGTTGTGAGTGTAGGCCACACTGGGTGTGGAGCCTACTTTAAAAAAAGAATAAAGGCTGAAAACAAGCCCCCAGAACTCCCAGCAAACAAAAGTCCAGGACCAGATGGCTTCACAGGCAAATTCTACCAACCATTTAAAGATGAGTTAATACCTGTTCTTCTCAAACTATTCAAAAAATAAATAAATAAATACAAGTACATATACAAATTAAAAAGGAAGGAAAACCTCCAAACTCCTTCTATGAGTCCAGCATTATCCTGATACCAAAACCAGATAAGGACACCACAAAACAAGAATACAGGCCAATATATTTGGTGAACATAAATGCGAAACTCCTCAGTAAAATGCTAGCAAACCAAATCCAAGAATACATTTAAAAAATCATTCATCATGATCAACTGGGAGTAATTCCTGGGTTGCAAATGTGGTTTAGTATTCAGACACCAATCAATGTGATACATCACATCAATAAGAGAAAGGATAAGAACTGTATGGTCATTTTAACAGATGCAGAAAAGCATTGAACGAAGTACAACATCCATCCATGATCAAAATCCTCAACAAAGTAGGTTTAGAGGGAACATACCTCAACATAATAAAGGCCATGCATGAAAAAGCCACAGCTAACATCATCCTTCCTGGGGGAAAATTGTGTTTTTCTGAGAGTTTTTCCCCCAAGATCAAGACAAGGCTGCTCACTCTCACCATTTTTATTATTCCCATTATTATTCAACATGGGAATAGAAGAAGTAACAACAGCAGTCCTATAATAAAAAGAAATAAAAGGCATCCAAATTGGTAAGAATTAAGTGAAACTATTACTATTTGCAGATGACATGATACTATATATATAAAGCCTTATAGTTTCCACCAAAAAACTACTAGAAATGAATCCAGTCAATCACAGCATACAAAATTAATGTACAGAAATCTGTTGCATTTCTACACACCAATAATGAAGAAGAAATTTTTTAAAAAACCATTTACAGTTGTACCCAAAATAATAAGATACCTAGGAATAAACCTAACCAAAAAAGTGAAAGACCTATACTCCGAAAACAATAAAACACTGATGAAAGAAATTAAAGATGACACAAAGAAATGGAAAGAATTCCATCTCATGGATTTGAAGAAAAAAAATACTGTTAAAATGTCTATCCTAGGGGCACCTGCGTGGCTCAGTGGGTTAAGCCCCTGCCTTCGGCTCGGGTCATGATCTCAGGGTCCTGGAATTGAGTCCCGCATCGGGCTCTCTGCTCGGCAGGGAGCCTGCTTCCCTCTCTCTCTCTCTCTGCCTGCCTCTCTGCCTACTTGTGATCTATCTCTGTCAAATGAATAAATAAAATCTTAAAAAAAAAATGTCTATCCTACCCAAAGCAATATACACTTTCAAAGCAAACCCTATTGAAAGACCAACATCATTTTTCACACTGCTAGAACAAATAATCCTAGAATTTGTATGGAACCACAAAATGAATAGCCAAAGCAATCTTGAAAAAGAAATGCAAAGCTGGAGGTATCATAGTTCCAGATTTCCAGTTATATTACAAGGCTGTAGCTATCAAAACAGTATGGTACTGGCACAAAAACAGATAGATCAGTAGGACAGAATAGAAAATCCAGAATTAAACCCACAATTATTTGGTCAATTAATCTTTGACAAAGCAGGAATGAATATTCAATGGGAAAAGTTCTCTACAACAAATAGTATTGGGCAAACTGGACAGTACATGCAAGGGAAGGAAACTCAACCACTTCCTTACACCATATACAAAAACTCAAAAGGGATTGAAAAACTAAATGTGAGACCTGAAACCATAAAAATCCTAGAAGAGAACCCAGGCAGCAACTTCTTGGATATCAGCCACAGCAACTTCTTGCTAGATATGTCTCCTGAGGCAAGGGAAACAAAAACAAACATGAACTGCTGGGACTTCATCAAAATTAAAAGCTTCCACACAGCAAAGAAACAATCAATAAAACTAAAAGGCAACTAAAGAATGGGGAAAGATATTTGCAAATGACATATCTGGTAAAGGGTTAGTATCCAAAATATTGAAAAAATTTATACAACTCAACACCAAAAAAAAAAAAAAAAAAAAGAAATAATCCAATTAAAAAATGGGTAGAAGATATGAACAGACATTTAACCCAAGAAGACAGAGAGATGGCCAAGAGACACCTGAAAATATGCTCATCACTTATCAGAGAAATGCAAATCAAAACTACAATGAGATACCACCTGACACCTGTCAGAATGGCTAAAATCAACACCACAAAAAACAATAGGTATTGGTGAAGATGTGAAGAAAAAAGAACTATGCAGCATTGGTGGGAATGCAAACTGGTGCAGCCACTCTGGAGAACAATATAGAGGTTCCTCAAAAAGTTAGAAAACTTTATGATCCAGCAATCACACTACTGGGCATTTACCTAAAGAATAAAGAACACTAATTCAAAGGAATACAAACATCCTATGTTTATTGCAACATTATTTATAATAACCAAGATATGGAAACAGCCCAAGTGTCTGGTAATTGACGAATAAAGTCACACACACACACACACACACACTGGATTTTTCAGCTACTGAAAGGAATGAACTCTTGCCATTTGTAACAACATGGATGGAATTAGAGTATAATGCTAACTGAAGTAAGTCAGATAAAAACAAATACCATATGATTTCATTCATATGTGAAATTCAGACAACAAAACAAACAAGTAAAGGGAAAAAGATAAGAGACACAAATCAAGAAACAACTCTTGGAGCACCTGGGTGACTAAGTGGTAAAGCCTTGGCCTTCAGCTCAGGTCATGATCCCAGGGTCCTGGGATTGAGCCCCGCATCAGGCTCTCTCTCTGCTCGAGAAGGAGCCTGCTTGCCTTCCTCTCTCTCTGCCTGCCTCTCTGCCTACTTGTGATCTCTGTCTGTCAAATAAATAAATAAAATCTTAAAAAAAAAAAAAAAGAAAAGAAACAGACTCTTAATTACAGAGAACTGATGGTTACCAGAGGGGAGGTGGGTAGGGGGATGGGGGAAATAGATGACAAAGATTAAGGTATTTCTCATGATGAGTAGAGGATGATATATGGAATTTTTGGATCATTATATTGTATGCCTAAAAGTAATATAGCGAAGTATGTTAACTGGAATTAAAATGAAAACTTAAAAAAAATGGCAAATGATTTTTTCCCGCAAGTAGCAAATCATAGTATTCTAAGATTGTTCCCAAAATCATATTGAACATGGGCAGCAGAAACAAATGGATGCATTTATGAATGAAAAGCACTAACAAAACTTCTGGATTTAATTGGAAAAAAAATCATCTTATCCTCTAAGGGTTAAGTCTTAAGTCATTTTGCATACTCATGTATGATGGATTTCAAAATATTAAACTATAAAATGTTAAAGATTTTAAAATAAGTTACAATTATTTATTTATTTATTTTCAGCATAACAGTGTTCATTGTTTTTGCACCACACCCAGTGCTCCATGCATCCGTGCCCTCTCCAGTACCCACCGCCTGGCTCCCCCAACCTCCCACCCCCTGCCGCTTCAAACCCCTCAGATTGTTTTTCAGAGTCCACAGCCTCTCATGGTTCACCTCTACCTCCAATTTCCCCCCAACTCCCTTTTCCTCTCTAACTCCCCTTGTCCTCCATGCTATTTCTTATGCTCCACAAATAAGTGAAACCATATGATAATTGACTCTCTCTTCTTGACTTATTTCACTCAGCATAATCTCTTCCAGTCTCATCCCTGTTGCTACAAAAGTTGGGTATTCATCCTTTCTGATGGAGGCATAATACTCCATAGTGTATATGGACCACATCTTCCTTATCCATGTCCATTGAAGGGCATCTTGGTTCTTTCCACAGTTTGGCGACCATAGTCATTGCTGCTTTAAACATTGGGGTACAGATGGCCCTTCTTTTTACTACATCTGTATCTTTGGGGTAAATACCCAGGAGTGCAATTGCAGGGTCATAGGGAAGTTCTATTTTTAATTTCTTGAGGAATCTCCACACTGTTCTCCAAAGTGGCTGCACCAACTTGCATTCCCACAAACAGTGTAAGAGGGTTCCCCTTTCTCTACATCCCCTCCAACACATATTGTTTCCTGTCTTGCTAATTTTGGCCATTCTAACTGGTATAAGGTGATATCTCAATGTAGTTTTAATTTGAATCTCCCTGATGGCTAGTGATATGATGAACATTTTTTCATAAGTCTGATAGCCATTTGTATGTCTTCATTGGAGAAGTGTCTGTTCATATCTTCTGTCCATTTTTTGATATGATTGTCTGTTTTGTGTGTGTTGAGTCTGAGGAGTTCTTTATAGATCCTGGATATCAACCTTTTGTCTGTACTGTCATTTGCAAATATCTTCTCCCATTCTGTGGGTTGCCTCTTTGTTTTCTTGACTGTTTCCTTTGCTGTGAAGAATGGTTCAACATTTGCAAATCAATCAATGTGATAAAACAAATTAATATGAGAAGAGAGAAGAACCACATGGTCCTCTCAATTGATGCAGAAAAAGCATTTGACAAAATCCAGCATCTGTTCCTGATTAAAATGCTTCAAAGTATAGGGATAGAGGGAACATTCCTTTACTTCATAAAATCTGCCTATGAAAGACCCACAGCAAATATCATCCTCAATGGGAAAAAGCTTGTGTCCTTCCTGTTGAGATCAGGAACACGACAAGGATGCCCACTCTCACCACTCTTGTTCAACATAGTATTAGAAGTCCTAGCAATAGCAATCAGACAACAGAGAGAAATAAAAGGTATCCAAATCGGCAATGAAGAAGTCAAACTCTCTCTCTTTGCAGATGACATGATTCTTTATAAGGAAAACCCAAAAGACTCCACCCCCAAACTACTAGAACTCATACAGCAATTCAGTAATGTGGCAGGATACAAAGTCAATGTACAGAAATCAGTGGCTTTCTTATACACTAACAATGAAAATACAGAAAGGGAAATTAGAGAATCGATTCCATTTACTATAGAACCAAGAACCATAAGATACCTGGGAATAAATCTAACCAAAGAGGTAAAGGATCTGTACTTGAGGAACTACAGAACACTCATGAAAGAAATTGAAGAAGACACAAAAAGATGGAAGACCATTCCATGCTCTTGGATCAGAAGAATAAACATTGTTAAAATGTCAATACTGCCTAGAGCAATCTATACTTTTAATGCCATTCTGATCAAAATTCCACCGGTATTCTTCAAAGCACTAGAGCAAATAATCCAAAAATTTGTATGGAATCAGAAGAGACCCCGAATCCCTAAGGAAATGTTGAAAAACGAAAATAAAACGGGGGGCATCATGTTACCTGATTTCAAGCTTTACTACAAAGCTGTGATCACCAAGACAGCATGGTACTGGCATAAAAACAGACACATAGACCAGTGGAACAGAGTAGAGAGCCCAGATATGGACCCTCAACTCTATGGTCAAATAATCTTCGACAAAACAGGAAAAAATATACAGTGGAAAAAAGACAGTCTCTTCAATAAATGGTGCTGGGAAAACTGGACAGCTATATGCAGAAGAATGAAACTCGACCATTCTCTTACACCATACACAAAGATAAACTTAAAATGGATAAAAGACCTCAACGTGAGACAGAAATCCATCAGAATCCTAGAGGAGAACATAAGCAGTAATCTCTTTGATATCAGGCACAGCAACTTCTTTCAAGATATGTCTCCAAAGGCAAAGGAAACAAAAGTGAAAATAAACTTTTGGGACTTCATCAAAATAAGTTACAATTTTTTATAAATTCTTTCACCCTAATGTAAATTAGCTTTTTCAAGATTATCTTTCACCCAAGTTATATGTGCCCTAAAAATAACCTTTAATGACTTTAAAGTATCTTAATTTTTAAAAGATAAATGCCTATTCAAGCATGTGCAGTGAAGTTTATTTTTTAATACCAAGTGAAATTTAAATGGTATAATGTTTTATCCAGTTGATAAAGTTGACTCAATTTATTAAAAAAATATGATTTATTTAGACTTATTTAGTTATTTATTTGAGAGAGAGAGAGAGAGAGAGAGCAGTTTGGAGGGGAAGAGGGAGAGAGAGAATCTGAAGCAGATTCCACCCCGAGGGCAGAGCCGGATGCTGGGGCTGGATCTCCTGACCCTGAGATCACAACCTGAGCCTACACCAAGGGTCAGATGCTTAACCTGAGATGCCTAAATTATAACCATTACCACTATTTCTGCTTCTGTACCTTCGCTTGCTAACCCATGAGGAGATGGAAAAATACCAGCAGACTCTCTATGAACACTCTGTAACCACACATCCCCTGCCCAAAATTGAATCTGACAGAATGGCTGCTCCCGGACCCCTCCCCCGGCTCTGGGCCAAGAGATAACAGCCATCTGATGCCAGAGAATCCCCCACCCAGAATTGGACGTGACAGAATGTCTGTTCCTGGACCCCATCCGGCTCTGGGCCGAGAGATAACAACCATCTGGTGCCCTGCGGCTTGACAGGAAGACCCCAGTCAATCTTGAGGTGACACATACCCTATCGGTGCCAACTCAGCAGTTTGAAGAATGACAGCCCTTTGACCTAACCAATAATCTGTTCCCAGCCTTTTCCTGCTCTGTAGTGCACCAGTCATATTATAGAGTTCCTTTTCAATTTTCCCACGGTATGTGGCGATTTGTTACAAGATACTATGATGTATGCTAAGTCCCTGCCTCCCCAAAAATAGTGTATAAAAGGTGTTGTGATCCCGAGCTCGGGACTTCTTAGCGTCACCGGCAACAAGTGCGCGGAGGTCCAGGTTCTAACTCGTAATAAACAACCCTTGCTGTTTGGCTTTGACTCTGGACTCTGGTGGTCGTCTTTGGGGGTCTCAAAATTTGGGCACAACAAACCAACTACACCATCCAGGCACCCCAAGATGATTCACTTCTTACCATGGATTCTTGACAATGGAATTATAAAACGTAGATTATTTCCTATGCTCAGACAAAAGATCCCCAAAGTAACTATTTCACATAAATGTTTACTATTTTTTAAGATTTTACTTATTTGAGCGAGTTGGGAGTGTAAGAGAGTGAGTGAGAGCATGAGCAAGGGGAGAGATAGAGGAGAAGGAGGAGCAGACTCCCTGTTGAGCAGAGAGCCTGACAGAGGGCTCGATCCCAGGACCCCAGGATCACAACCTGAGCCAAAGGCAGCTGTTTAACTACCTGAGCTACACAGGCACCCCAATGTTTATTATTCTTTAAAGAAGGTAGGGGAGGGAAGAAAAAAAGATAACTATGAATACCTAATCCATATATTAAAAGAAAAATGTTCCCAAATTTGTTTTATCTTCCCATGCCAAGTTAGACTTTTAGATACTTAAGTGCAAAGTTTTAATTGAGTTAAAAATGAACAAGGTATGTGTTCATGGCAGTGTTTTAAATAGAAATCCTCAACCCAGAATTTGTAAGTTGTCCAAGGCACACTAGCTGAATTGAGAGCAAGCAAACCTTTCTAAGCTATATTATCCTTTTCTGTGCTCTCCAGTCTATATATGGACTGGTACCCAAAAGAATGGCCCTGTCTTATTCGAAAATGGACTTTGTGAGTAAGAGAAGAAACACCTTTCAAGGTAATATTTCATAAGCCTCAATGGGAGGACAATGACCTTTGACTACCATTGGGATGTGGACACTGGTTTCCTTTGGTTTATCCCATGAGAGGACCAAGCTGTGCTAGGACAGGAGTTTCGTCTTATTCACTAAGACACTAAGGAGTTTCATCTTATTCACTAAGACACAAAAAGACCCTACAAGTGTTTCTTGCCTATCTTGACACTTTCCTCACCAACCCAACAGAACTTCTTTCTGACAAAAGAAGCTATCAAGATGTAGATTGTTCCAAACTCTCTCAACTGGGAGCAACTTGGTTTTCCAAGAGGCATTTATCAATGTCTGGTAGAAAACTAGGGAGGTTGCTCCTGGTGTCTAGGGAGGGAAGTCAAGGACACCACTACTTACCTTAACAAAGCACAGGCTGGCCCCCCACAACAAAAATTATTAGGCTGCAGTGTCACTAGTGCAGAGGTTGGAGAAACCTTAAAGCAAACCGGATGGAGGAAAAAAAGTTAACCGAGGACCACATCACCTCAAATGCCCCAAGGACAAGAATTTAAGGCGAAATCCAACAGTCCAGTCAAACACAATGGATTCTCCTCCCTGCCTTGTCAGGTCACTCTTTGGAAGGATGTTGAGCACTTACTACTATGATAACCTCTTAATGGCCTCTTATCTCTCAGAGAAACAGCCCAACTGTGGGTACAATTTAAAAAATGCATTAGCAATTTTCTTGTAAATGACTTCAGCACCACGCCCTACGGAGGAATACCGGTTTGAGAGGGTTTTAAAAAGCAGTTGCTGCTTTAAGAGAAACCACCACCACACCAAAAACAATGTCTTATTTTGCTACCACAACTTGACAATGATTTCTTATACTCTGTGGCTGAATATTTTCTCTAAAACATTCAAAGCACAGACCATAATTTATAAGTATGAAATATCTCTGCCAGCTCTCAAGTTCAGCTTCTGAAGTTGCCTTGTTTTAAATATTTTTTATTGTGGCCTTTCACACCAAATGAGAAGGGAGTGGCCCACTGATGATCTCGAAGCTGATGATAACCTTGATTCTGTCATGCAGACAGGTATAGAACGTATTATTCCCATGTGGGCATTTGTCCAAATGATTTTGTCAGCTTTTATTTTTAAGTGGTAAACACAGAGTGTGGATGATTTATCAGAAAACATTCTAACAATGCAGAAGTACATAGCATAAAAAGTGAAAAATCACCCCCAATCACATTATTTGCCACATACACAGTATATTAGGCAGTTTGACAGGCTTATAATTTTTCATTTTAAAAAGATTTTTGAAGAGGAAATATAGGGAAATCTTTCAAAATTCATAAGTTATCTAAGGGTTTATTGGAAAAACTATGTCTCCTCCCTACCCTGTCTCCAGCAAGTCAGTTCCCCTTCCTAAAGGCAAATTCTAATATCATTCTGTATATTTGTATACATGTATACAGAATGTATACATGTATACATTCTGCATATTTGTATACATTCTGTATATTTGTATATATGTATTCTTCCTGTAATAGTTCATGCTTCTATGCATATGTATGTGTTTAATTTAAGCTACCATTTATTGTTCACTTGATGTCTCAAGTGCCAAGTTTACATGATCCCGTTTGTTCTCCATATCAATTCTGAGAGTTAGAAAATAAGTTTTTAAGAAACATGATATTATAGAATATATAAAGTTTTATAGATCAAAAATGGTTATGTATCAGTAAGTTATATGGTTGGTTCTAATTTAAGTGGGGGATTTCTATTTTCGAAAGGAAGAATAGAGAGTCTTCTATCTATAGAACATCTTAAACAGCATAGCTGAGATGGCAAGAAAGTAAAGGAAATCCCCAGAGGGGAAAGTACAAATTGGGAAATGAAATCAGCACTAAACCCTCGAGGGTTAGAAGTAGAACATTCATAAGAGACTGAGAGATGAAGCCTTGGGACTCATAAACAAAATGGAGGGCTCACAGGAAATGGAACTAGTAATGAAACTAGTAAAAAACCAGATCTTCGAATAACTATATCCTCAGTAAAAGGGAAATTTAGGACAAAAAAATCTTTCTTTTAGCACACATAGGCAATAAAATAACTTATCTTTCTCTTGTCCTTAGCTCCCCATAAAGAAAAGAGCTTCCCTGAGAACTGACTCCCTGGGGCATTTCCCCCCCCTGGAGTTTGAGATTTAAATCCAGGCTTCCTGATTAGAACGAGAAATTCCAACTAAGAAAGTGGTATAAAACGGTTTTCGTCTAGCAAAATGTCTGATTGGTCTGACAGAAAAAAACACAAAATCACTTTAGAGAGAAACTCTTCAACCCAGATCAGAAAATAGTCCCACAGGTAAAGAAAGCCCCACTTCCCACA
Source organism: Mustela putorius furo (assembly GCF_011764305.1). Classification (NCBI taxonomy): domain Eukaryota; kingdom Metazoa; phylum Chordata; class Mammalia; order Carnivora; family Mustelidae; genus Mustela; species Mustela putorius. Next base: position 39,900,308 of record NW_025421998.1, read on the forward strand.
AAATAAAAACACAAGAAAATAGACGCAATGGAAAAAAGACGTAAAACAAATAGAACTTCAAATGGACTTGAAATACATGATCACTGTCTCAATGGGAATTTAAAGAGCAGACTAGACACCACTGACTAGAAAATCCTGGAAATCAAAGATGGAGCTGAGGAAAGGTCAAGAGGGAAAATACAGAAGTATAAGACAAATGGAGAATAGAAAGAGAAGGTTCATTGTGGGCCTAAAATAAATTTTAGATTGTATCAATATTTAACAAAATAATGACCGAGAATTTCCAGAACTAATGAAAGACAAGAATCTTCATGCTCAGAAAAATAGGAGACCCAAGTAGGATAGAAACCTACATGTATTATAGTGAAATTGCTAAAAATCAAAGACAAAGATCTTACAAATAGAAATTTTCTTCAAAGTTCTGTAATTTGGTTGAGATGATAAATCGAGCAGCCAGAATAACTCCTGAATTATTCTCAGCCTACACGGAATTCCCTATTTACTCTATTTATTTATTCTATTCCAAACCCAGCTTTTAGTTTTTATTCTTTTTAAATTCTAAACACATTATTCATTCATTCAAATGTTTATTGAACAACGACTGTGTGCAAGGCAGTAGTTCTAGGATAAAAACAGAAGAAACCTTCCATAAAATAAAATAATGAGAAAGAAGAATCCTATTATTTAGATACAAACACTGATACAGCCCAGGGGCCTGCATGGTTTCTGCCTGGCCATGCACAGACTTCGATTGTTAAACACACTGTAGCTTCTTCCTGAAATCATCTCCTGAACTCTTCTACACCCAGCCTAACAAATCATATTTTTGGCAGAAATGGGGAGGTAGTGGATATTAAGGTGGATGAACATTTGACCTTCTAGCTTAGTGAGATGTGCTTTAATGATTTAGTTTCTTTACGTTGAAAATAGTTTCTCTCCTCTTCCAAGTTTATGTCACATTGTCAGGAACCCCTAGGTTATTCTAGTCCTATCTTCTCCTCCTGTTTTGGCCTTGGTAGTGTCAAAACAAAACAAGTAAAAAAAAAAAAAAAAAAAAAAAAAAAGATTTACCGGAGACTTCAGTATAGAACCATATAATTTGTTTCTGAGCCACATTCAACTTAGTCTAAAAACAGTGATTCTACCTCTTTCATAACATGCATCAGGTAAAAATTACCTTGCATTTGTATAGTGCATTTGTATAGGTATACATCTTTTTAAATGTTCATATATATCTTAAAATTCAAATATGTCTGTATATACACATTTGTAAAAATTAACAGTTTAATAAAAAATACTTAAGTTAGGCTTTGTAAAGTGGGGTATGGCCCCAAATTTTTAATTTTACAGTGTAAGGAGGCAGTGAAAATTAGATGATGACAACCAAAAATATTAAACTAACAGTTCCTTTGTAAAAACCAAACCAGTCACCTAGAAGTAAATTATTGTTTTTAATTTATGTTTATAAACTATTTTATTGTGAATACATCACAGAGAGTAAAGGTATATAACTGTATAAATAACACAAAAATCTTAACAACCTTATGTTCATCATCCAGCTTAAGAAAGTAAACATTACTAATATTTAAATTTTTTTTTTTTTTTTTTTTTTGACAGAGAGAGATCACAAGTAGGCAGAAAGGCAGGCAAAGAGAGAGGAAGGGAAGCAGGCTCCCTGCCGAGCAGAGAGCCCGATGCGGGGCTGGATCCCAGGACCCCTGGATCATGATCTGAGCCAAAGGCAGAGGCTTCAACCCACTGAGCCACCCAGGGACCCCAACATTACCAATATTTAAGTCCACTGAGCATCCCTTTGCGATAGCATGCCCTATTCTCCTCTCTAGAGGGGATCACTATCCTGGATTTTGTGATAATCTTTCTGTCTTTTTTTTTTTTCTTTTTTTTTTTTTTAAAGATTTTATTTATTTGAGACGGAGACAGAGAGAGAGAGCGAGTGCACACAAGCAAGGAGGAGGGTCAGAGGGAGAAGCAGACTCTGCTGAGGAGGTCCAGGGCTTGATCCCAGGACCCTGAGCTGAGATCTCATGACCTGAGCTGAAGGCAGATGCTTAAACTACTGAGCCACCCAGGCACCCTAATCTCTCCATTCTTTTTTTTTTTTTTCATATTTTAATCATACATATGTCCATGAATACTAGATTTGTTTATTTCTGAGCTTTATATGAATAGAACTACATTTCTGTATTATTCTGCATTATTCTGTATTATTTGTTATTTGAACTCAAAATTATTTTCCAGAAATTAATTTCTGTCTGTCTATATGGCTGTAGTTCATTTTTACTACATCATAATATTTCACTGTATGATTATATTACAATTTATTCTTTCAGTGGACAACTGAGCTCTTTCTAGGATTTTCTGATATTACGAACAATGCTACCACAGACACTCTTGGACCTATTTTCTGGGACACGCATGAAGAGATCTGGAGAATTACTCAGGAAGGGGATATGGGCACATTCAATTAGACTGGTAGATAAATTGTTCCTCAGTTTATACACCCATCAGCTTTGGGATTTTCTATAGTTCAGTGTCCTTCTCCTCACTTGGTATTGTCAGACTCCTCCCTGCCTCCATTCTGGGGGCTGTGAAACATTATGTCATTATTTAAATGTTCACTGATAGTAACAAGGTGGAAAATTTTTTGGTGATTTGGGTAATTCTGTAACTTGTATATCCCTTTGTATTATCTACATAATCATGGATAATTATTTCCTTTCATTCCTATTCTAATGCCATTTTTCCCTTATCACCTTAAGAGCTCCAGTGCATTATTGAATACTAGTGATGATAGTGAGTATGCTTATACCATTACCTACATTAGAGGTAATGTTTTCAGCATTTCCTAAATATGTATTGTCTTTCCACACACATTAATGAATTTGTTTTGTTTATATTGACCCATAGCTTTTCTTTTTCTCTTTGTGGTTTTGGTATTAAGTTATACCCTAAAACCAGAAGTGGATTATATCCTTTTAAAATATTCCTCTAAGGAGTTTACATAAAATCTGATCTTTTCTTTGAATTGGAGAAAGCATGTTGAATACAAGTAGAACTGTCCTATAAAACTATCTTTTTGGGGGAAAATGACTAGAAATTTAATTTCTTCAATGGCTGTACACTATTTACATTTCTTTCTTTTTTTTTTTTTTTAAAGATTTTATTTATTTATTTGACAGACAGAGATCACAAGTAGGCGGAGAAGCAGGCAGAGAGAGGGGAGGAAGCGGGCTCCCTGCTGAGCAGAGAGCCCGATGCAGGGCTTGATCCCAGGACCCTGGGATCACGACCTGAGCCGAAGGCAGAGGCTTCAACCCACTGAGCCACCCAGGCACCCCTACTTTTTTTTTTTAAAGATTTTATTTATTTATTTGACAGAGATCACAATTTGGCAGAGAAGCAGGCAGAGAGAGAGAGGAGGAAGCAGGCTCCCTGCTGAGCAGAGAGCCCGATGCGGGACTCGATCCCAGGACCCTGGGATCATGACCTGAGCCGAAGGCAGAGGCCCAACCCACTGAGCCACCCAGGCGCCCCTATTTACATTTCTTATTGTTGAATCTGTTTTAGTAATTTGATCACTTCGCATGTTTACAAAGCTTTTGGTACTCTCTGCTTGATTTCTGCAGCATCTGTAGTTTCATCTACCTGTCTCTCCCCAAATTCTTTTACTGTGTCTTTCTTTTTTCTTTTTAGTTTCCTTGTCAGCGTGTTGATTTTTTTTTTTTAATTTTTACTTTGCTTGCTCTAGTCAATCTTTTTTATTTCACTATTTTTTACCTTTATTAATTATGCTCACCTAATTTGTTCAGATTTACTCTATTTTTCCTTTTTATAACTTCTCAAGGTTAGACGTTTAGCTCCTGAATGTCTTCTTCTCTCATACAAGTACCCAAGGCTCTTGAACTCTTTTCTCTTAGCTCCAAAATGGCCTTTCTCTACTTTGCTGTGTATACTTGGGACTCTTCAAATAACGTTTCCATTCAATCAGGGGACCCATGTGTATTCCAACAGCTGCTAAAGGGAGACAAGAAGATTGGAGGAAGGAGAAGGAACCTGTTACTTCTCTTTTTGCTTCCTGTTCCTGCTAAGAGCAGTCCAGCAATGATTCTTCACTTTGGCAGCAGCATTTCCGGTTCCGGTTTGCCAATTTACTACAGTGCAGAGTCAGCCACATTATCTCTCTCCACAGACACCAGCACTAGCTGACTGGTCCCCATTTCCTATCTGCAGGGCTGTTTTCCCTGTACCCCTAAAACACAGCACTAGCTTGGTAGCTCTCTCTCTCTCTCTCTTTTTTTTTTTTTAAGATTTTGTTTATTTATTTGACAGACAGATCACAAGCAAGCAGAGAGGCAGGCAGAAAGAGAGGAGGAAGCAGGCTCCCTGCTGAGCAGAGAGCCCGATACGGGACTTGATCCCAGGATCCTGAGATCATGACCTGAGCCGAAGGCAGAGGCCTTAACCCATTGAGCCACCCAGGCGCCCCTTGGTCGCTCTCTCTCATCAGAGCCCTGGGTCCTAGCTCTGCAGTCTCCAAACTGTTAGATTCCAGAAACCGTAACCTCTTCCTTCTTTTCCCTCAGCGCTAGGAGCAGCATCAGATACTACAGTACAGTAGCAGATACTGCACTTACCTCTGTTACCTTACCGGTCCCCCTTCGCTTCTTCAGTAGTAGTGTCCAAACAAAAACAAAAAACAGGCTTACCTACTAATAAAAGGTGCTATAACTAGCACCATTGAATAACCAATGCAAAAATGGGGTATTCAGTGTCAGATGTGGCTATCACAGCACACACGGGTAAAGATGCTGCTTTCCCAGCCGTCCAGACAATGTGGAAAAGCTATTTCTCTGTCTAGGTTTGGTCATTTAAATGAAGCTGGTAATCCTGGAAAAACCTGTCTTAGTTGTGCGTGTGTTTGTATGTGTGTGTATGCGGTTTTTAAATGAACACCACACAAATTATGTGTATGGTTTCTATGTAAATTTGTGACATAAAATATTTAAAATGTTAAAATATTCTGACCGATGTTTTATTTATGTTCAATAAACATAAATATTTAATGTAGTAAAATAATAACATTTTAGGTCTGAATATATTCATATTATGGCATGAAAGGTTAAGTTTTTCTCTGAAGAAAATTTAGAGAGAGAATAGGAATGAGTAAAAAGGTACCTTAACAAACCTGATAGCTATTTCTCATAACATTAACATTAGTTCTCTTATATTCTAATAAAGGACAGTGAGATAATTTGCCATTTTTTAAAATTTCATTTGGCCTTTGTTTTGCAATTTAATCTATTGAATTCTTCAAACTTAACTCATTGGGTGACTATCTTTAAAAAATGTTTTATTAGCTGAATTATTTTTACCTTCTTTAATAATGTACTGTGAGCGGTATCTGAAGGCTGAGTTAGGAAAACCTCCAATGTCAAACCCCTCGTATGTAAGAAAAAAAAATTGGTTGCAAGTGTCAATAGAAATGATGTGTGAAATGACAAACTATTAAGTTGCAACACTGTGAAAATGGAGACTATATAATTGAAGAAAACTCTGCTCTTTCATACATCTCTCACATTTTTGAGCTTGTCAGGAAAAGCTACATTTTCTGAAGATATAGTGGCTTTATGTAGTTTTCAAAATAAAATTAACTTGGCTAGCACTTTTATGGAGAGAACTATGTCTAGGGTCATCTCTGAGAAAAAAATTAAAAATCAGAATGTCCATCCAAAAGACTGATTATTAGTAATGAGACTGAATCAGTAATCAGTAAAAAAAAAACTTCCAAGAAATAGTAAATCCAAGACTAGATGGCTTCATTGGTGGATTCTATCAAATATTCAAAGAATTAATACCAAGTCTTTTCGAATTTTTCCCCAAAATGGAAGAGGCAGGTATTTTTCCAGACTCATTTTATGAGGCCAACATTACCCCAATACCAAAACCAGATAAAGATGCTAAGAGAAAATTATAGGCCAGTGTCTATAATAAACACAGATGCAAAAGTCCTCAAAAAAAATATTACCAAACCAGTAGTGTGTGTAATAGTTATTCTTAAACTTTAGTATTTAGTATTCTTAAACTTTAGTGATTGCCCATATATATATTATTTTGGCCAATAGTGTGTGTAATAGTTATTCTTTTTATTTTTTTTCAGTGTTCTGAAATTCATTGTTTATGCACCATACCCAGTGCTCCATGCAATACACATGGGCCAAAATAATATAATAAATAAATAAATAAATAAATAGGCAATCACATATGACTTAATTGAAGTAACCCAGGAAAGTGTCCTTAGCAACTGTCCAGAGCTCCTCTATATACTGGAAAACACTGGGGACTCTTCTCTTTTAAAATATTCCAGAATTCAGACTCTTGTACTAGTGCAGACTGATCTTCCCCCAGATCTGTCACTGAAACGTACTCCAGCTTCCCATGATCACTGCCAAGCTGCTTACATCATAACCCTCTAACAGTCAAAAGACCTTATAGCCTAAAAATTTTGATGGTAAAATTGGGATTCAAGGAGATTATGAGGAAAGGAAATGAACCAGGCTGCAACCCTGGGAGGCCTGGAAAGAAAACAAGGATCGAATATGATAGGGACTCGGTTACCTAACAAGGAGAAACTTGGTCATAAAGGACAGGTCTGGAGTCCAGTTATAGGAACAGAGTTAATGACAGGTTGGCAAAGAGTCACTTGATTTAGAGCCTCTGCACGCACAAGCTACCCCCGAGTTGACACATAAGCCAAAGTGACATGAAACCTTAATACATTTGAGAACAATAAGAGGAAAAATCTGTTTGATTTTGCTTTACTGTTTGATTTTGACTTTCCACAAGTGGATGGCTTGTTTAATACTGTATCCTTTCCCTTGTTAATAAAATAATCCCTATGTCTGAAAAAAGAAAATTACAAACCAAATTCAACAATACCTTAAAAGGATCATCCACAATAATCAAGAAGAATTTAGTGTATGGATTAGAGGATGGTCTAAAACCCACAAATCAATGTAATCCATCACATTAACAAAATGAAAGATAAAAATCATATCATCTCAACAGATGTACAAAAAGCAGTTGACAATATTCAATATCCATTCTTGATAAAAACTCTCAACCAAGTAGATATAGAGGGAATATGCCTCAACATAATGAAGGCCACATATAACGAATCCACAGCTAACATCACATTCAACATTGAAAAGCTGAAAACTTTTCCTCTGAGAACAAGAGAAGGATGCCCATTTTCACCACTTTTACTCAACATAGTACTCGAAGTCCTAGCCATACCAATTAGGCAAGTCAAAGAACTAAAAGCCACACAAGTTGGGAAAGAAGTTATACTGAACCTGTTCATAGACAACATGATATTATATACAGAAAACCCTTAAGACACTATAAAAAAAACTATCAGAATAAAGAAATTCAGTCAAATTGCAGGATACAAAATCAATGTATAATATTTCATTGTGTTTCTATCCACTAATATTGAACTATCAATATCAATATTTGATACTGAAATATCAAAAAGATATTGAACTATCTTTTTATTACATTAAAAAGAATAAAAGACTTAATAACTTTAACCAAGGGGGTGAAAGTTCTGTACACTGAAAACTGTAAGACATTAATTAAAGAAATTGAAGATGACACAAATAAACTGAAAGATATTTTGTGCCTGGGAATTAGGAGAATATTGTTATAATGTCTGTATTACCCAACACAATCTATAGAATCAAGGTTGATCCCTATCAAAATTCCAATGGCATTTTTCACAGAACTAGAATAATCCTGAAACATGCATGCAACTGTAAAAGACCTTGAATAAACAAACCAATCTTGAGAAAGAAGAACAAAGCTGGAGGCATCACATTCCCTGACCTTGAACTATATTACAGCTAATAAACTAGTGCCATACTGACATTTTACAACAAAAGAAGTCACAAATACACGAGGGGGAAAGAACAATCCCTTCAATAAACAGCATTGGAAAAATTGGACAGGAACATGCAAAAGACAGAATCTGGACCACTTTCTTCCATCATACAAAAAATTAACTCAAAATGGATGAAAACCTTGGATATAATACTTGAAACCTGAAGCCATAAAGAAAACAGGGAGGTAAGCTCCTTGACATAAGTCTTGGCAATGATCTTTTGAATCTGACACCAAAAACAAAATCAACAAAAGCAAAAATATACAAGTGGGATCACAAACTAAAAAGCTTCTACACAGCAGAAGAAACCAGGAACTAAAGTAAAAGGCAATCAACTGAATGGGAGAAAAAAATTGCAGATCATTTATTTATCTCCTAAGGTGCTAATGTTCAAAACATATAAAGAAAACATACAACCCAATAGCTAGAAAAACAAAGCAAAAAAACCCAAAAAGCTGATTGAAAATGGGAGGAAGATGTGAATAGACATTTTTCCAAAGACGACACACAGATATTCCACAGGTGCGTGACAAGATGCTCTACATTAGTCATCTGGCAAATGCAAATTATGACCACAATGAGATACTACCTTACCCCTGTTACGATGGCTATTATTGAAAGATAAGAAATAACAAGCATTAGCAAGGATGTGGAGTAAAAGGAAACTTTATGCAATGTTGGTGGGTATGAAAATTGGCAGAGCCACTGTAGGAAACAGTATGGAGGTTCCTGAAAAATTGAAAAATACCATATGATCCAGCAATTCCACTTTTGCATGTCTACCAGAAGAAAAGGAAAACCCATGCACCCTCACGTTCACTGCAGCATTATTTACAATGGCCAAGATATGGAAACAACCTAAGTGACCACCAATTGATGAATAGATAAATTATAATATATATATAATATAGGTAATAGAATATTCAGCCATAAGAAAGAAAACCTACCATTTGCAACAACATGGATGGACCTTGATGATGTTATGCAAAGTGAAATAAGTCAGAAAAGGACAACTACTATATACTTTTCTTATATGTAGAATCTAAAATAGAAAAAACTCATATATACTGAGAAGAGATTGGTGGTTGCCAGATGCAGGGGTAGGAAAAATGAGTGAAGCAGGTATTTTTGTTTTTACTATAAATAAATTTTTTAAAAAAGTCTTTTTCTGACACAGAGGAACTCTCAACAGGAGATTTAATAAGCTTTCTTCACAACCATGTAGGAGCTTACCTCATCGTGTATATTTCCTTCTAATTATGATTTCCTTCCTTTTTCAAGTCTAGGAGAAAACTTCCCTATTTCCTACCTGATGGCAAACACCCCCCGAAACTGGTTGAAGCTTGGATAGCTGGTAAGGTACATAATGAAGCCCAACCTTCCCAGTACTGTAGTGACACATAATACTTTCTGGTGAAGGTAATATGAAAGCAATGTAGAATTCCAGTATTTGTTCTGTGATCACTATGGTGTTCCTGGATTTTAAAAATTCAAACTGGGACACATAGCTGGAAACACACATACATCCACACACCATCACAGCCTTGCTTGTAGTTTTGCTTTATTTTATATATATATATATATATTCATTCCATAAGTAGGTTTAGTATGAGAAATGGGGAGGGGAAATACCTCCTCTATGGGATCCTTTGAACACATAGCTCTATTTGACCCATGTAATGAAGTAATTATGAAGGGGTTTATTTTGTATTTTAAAAGTAGGATCTATGAGAACAAGGAAGAATATGTTACTCTGTATCAACAAGAAAATAAAGCTTCAAAGACATAAACAGCATATGCACAGGGGTAAGCTGTGGGTGTCTGTGGGAAAGCAGAATAGATTTATGTCAACGCGCTATCTCCAGGCAAAAGCTTTCATTCCATAAGAAACTAGTGTGCACTTTTTCTACATTAAAAGCCCTGTTTATCAAAACAAACACACACAAATAAATATCCTATTTCTAAAATGTACGTGTTTCCAGATATTTCAACTCACAATGGCTTAGTCACAACTTCTGCGAACAGAAATTCCAATCACTTTACACTCTGATTTTCTGGGTTATTTTGCCAGGAACTTAGCATTAAAAAAAAAATGTATTTAAATAATCATATATAGAGTTTATAGAGCTTTAATGTTTAGTTTAAAATATTTTTTTATTGTTCCCCATATTGAAACCTTTGTATCTCATTTTTGTTGTTGTTGCTTTTTACTACAAATGCCTAGATTCACATGAAAAGCCTCTAAAACTCACCTGTGGTCTTGAATTTATATTTGGATTCTTGCTTGTAAAACTTTGCCCAAGTTATACTGGTATCAACAAGAGGCTTTAGGAGAAACCCTTCAACTGGGATTGTATGCACACTGAAAAAAGAGGTCTCTAGAGATCAAATTTAACTTTTTTTCTGAGGTTTATAGCCCATGGTCCTGGCTGTCCTAAACATTAACAATTACCTACTGATTCATGACATGCAAGCAGAAGTTGGAGGGCAACCCATTTTGAACAAAGAAGCTATAGAGGGTATCGGTTCAGGAGACCCCTTAAAGGCCCTAAAATGAGCCTAAACATACCTCCTGACATTCACGGAACGACCATGGGCTCTTTTCCTCCACTTGTGAATGGCAAATGGGTTTAGCAATTGTGGCTTTATCTGTTTAGAAAGTCATGAACAAAAATATTTGGCATCTTTCCCAGAAGAAAATGTTTGCATGATGCAACAAATGAGCATATAATCCTGGCAAAATTCCTGGGAGAGTTAGTTCTGTCTGAGCATTATGTTGTCTGTGTGTCGTGGGATACGTTTCCAGCATGCTCAGCTAAACGAGATTTGGTGCAGACTGTTCTCACAGCCTCGCAGTTTCACTCCAGGGAAGTAGGCTGCCACTTCCTCCCTTCCTTTCCCAGTCTCCAAGTCCACAGCTTCTCAGAGACTTGAAAAAAAGAAAACCTACAGAGAGCTCAATTCAAATGGGGATGCCTAAAATTGTTCAATGTTATTTTTAATAAAAAATAAAGGGTTAGTAAAGAGGCCTTTGATATCTCTGTTTCTCTAAGTTTGTGCCTATTTTCAAAGGGCCCAAATTCTCTGCAGCGAAGGAAGTCAACAAGGTTTTTGTCAAGTATTTCAAGCAGGCATGTCAACTTTCCTTGGGAATACTCAACTTCTTGAAGTATTTAATTCGCCTTATCTCTCTACAGTGCCTAGAGCTGTGCTTTGCTCAATAAGCACTTGGAGGTAGGGGGAAGAACAGGGCTGAAGGGTGCAATGCTGTTTCCCTTCATCCACAGAGTGAAAACCTCTATGTGAGGCATCATCTTCAAACCAAAAGCAAGGCAGAAAAGCTTTTCTACCCTAGTACGGTAATAGGAAGGTACATTCTCTGAGTCCTGGAGAAATGAGGAAGGGTATTTATTAATTTCCAAGAGACCGACTAAGGTCCTTTCTTTTAACAAGTAAATGGTTCTGAGATTCCACAATTCGAATGTCTGTCAGAACACAGCCAGCAGGTTTCAACGAATGCAGATGTATTTAACTTTTAGTCTTCGAAAAAACAAAAATAGATAGATCAAGCAGGAGACTTTTACCGCTAATTCTATTGTAAAATAGTAACTTGACAACAAAGAAAAATGATCCTCTAGCTGGCCTCGCCTTATTGAAAGAATGGAGGAATTTATTCATATCATCCTCTTGAGGTAATGAATAGGTGTAAAGAATACATCCTAACAAAGGGAAAGGGGCCAGGTGCTATTTAAATGCTGACAGGCATGCAGCCTCTAAGGGCAGGAAGTGAACAACCTCTCTGCTCACGATGGACAAATAAACAGTTGCATATCAATAAATTTCACCTAATTGGATCTCCTCTTTATTGTAATAGGAAGCAGGGGTTATTAGATCTAGTATTTCTTTACTCACACAGTATCTACAGACTGCAGAGAACTGGAGAAGAGCTCAACAGCGAAAACCACACTCCCTGGACAAGAGCACTCTTCACTGGTATTTCGATCACGAAAACAGATGTATAATTAGGACACTTACACAATGGAACACAACCAACAATGGCACACTCATCAGAGGGGAAAATGCATTAAGTGGATTGTGGGAGACTGCCACCAATGTTCTGCCTACTTTGAACTCGTCTGAAATATTGGATCAGTCCCTGAACTTGTGTTTTTATTTCTGAAGTTCAGATGATAGGATTTGCTCAGTAGAGAGGTGAGATCCAAACTTTACTTTGATTGCATTTTTTAGTGGTCTGCTGCCAAGTTTTGGTTGTGACACAGAATTAAGTTCACAATTAAGTGTCAAATTCTCCCCCATATTCCCAGAAAAAAAAATATATATATTATATATTATATATAGATATACAGTCGCTCACCCAGTTGTTCTCTTCTACTTGCAGAAGGGGATGGGGCCAAAGCCTATGACCAGTTGAGTGCAGATGCTTCACTTCAGGAGTATAAGCTTCCTGTTAGGGACACCCAGGTTTTTGCTTTGAGCCTACCCCTTCTCTCCAGACTAGTTCTCTAGTTTCTGGATTGTGCTCATGCTGATCTGGGTACAGTCCTGTTTTCACCTTTTCCATAAAACTTTCTCTTCCCCAGCAATGTTCTCAAAAGCATCCATATTTCAAGAATGGATTTGGCACTCTCAAGGCAGTTCTTACTTCCTTACATCACAGAGAACTACACACATGTATTAGCTTTAAACCCACCAAAGACAAGCCTTTGTTTTCTGAAAATCCTAAAACCCTTGCCACCTAGTCAATCTCTTAAACATGAAAGAACAGAATCAGTGTTGGATAAATACTCAGGGATTTCACTTTACAAAACATTCTCCAAAGTAGTTTAGATTTCATTTAAAATACGTTATAGTAAACAGAACACACATTCTTCTCAAGTGCATGTGGGGTATTCTCTATGACAGATCACATGTTAGGTCATAAAACAAGTCTCAATAAATGTAAGAAGACAGACATATCAGGAAGTCTTCTTAATGCCTGTAAGTAGACTTAAAAGAAGACGGATAGGCCAGTCCTCTTTTCTAACTGCAACTTTATGAAACCAGGAATCAACTACAGGAAGGAAAGTAGAAAAAACTCTAGCAAATGGAGACAAAGCAACATGTTATTTCCCAACCAAATGGCCAAAACAGAAATCAAAGAGGAAATTATTAAGTATCTTAAGACAAATAAGAATGAAAATACAATGTTTTAAAATTTATGGGATGCAGCAAAAGCAGTTCTAAGAGGGAAGTGTATAGTGACACAGGTCTACCTCAAAAATCAAGAAACATTTCAAATAAACAATTTAAACTCACACCTGAAGGAACTAGAGAAAAGAACAAACCCCAAAGTTAGTAGAAGGAAAGTTGGTTCTTTTATTGTTATTTTTTAAAGTAATCTTTAAAAAGTACACCTAATAAGAGGCTCAAACTCACAACCCTGACATCAAGAGTTACATGCTCTACTGACTGAGCTAGCCATGTACCCCACAAACCAGTCCTTTAAAAAAATACACACTTTTAGAAAAACTATCAAAAAGAAAAAAAAAAAAAGACCGATGACCCCAATAAAATCAGAAATGAATGAGAAGTTACAATCAATACTACAGAAATACAAAGGACCATAAAAGACTACTATGAAAAATTATACACCAACGAATTGGAGAACCTAGAAGAAATGGATAAATTCTTAGAAATATACAATCTTTCAAGACTAAATAAATCAGAAAGAAAAAGAAAATCTAAATACACCAATTAGTAGTAATAAAGTTGAATCAGTAATCAAAAAAATTAAAAGTCAAAAAGAAAGAAAAACACTCAACAGGCTTGTACCAAAGGCTTCACAGATGAATTCTAGAATAATTTAAAGAATAATTATTACTTATTTTTCTCAAGCTATTCCAAAAAGTTTAAGAGGAAGTAATGCTTCCAAACTCATTCCACAAGGCCAACATTATCCTGATCCTAAAACCAGACAAAAACACTACCAAAAAAAGTTACAGGCAATATCCCTCATGAGCATAGATGCAAACGTCTTCAACAAAATATTAGCAAATCTAGTTAAAAATACCTTAAATGGATAATGCTCCATGACCAAATGGGGTTTATTTCAAGGACGTAAGTGTGGTTCAGTATTTGCAATCAATCAGTAAGATAAACCACATTAAAAATGAAGGGTAAAAATCATATGATTACCTCCAATAGACACAAAGAAAGATTTGACAAAATTCAACATCCGTCAATGATTGAAAAAAACAAAACAAAACAAAACACCTCGACAGAGGGAATGAGGGAATGTACCTCAACATAAAAAGGGCCATATATGCCAAACCCATAGGTAACATCACACGAACAGTGAAAAGTTGAAAAGTTTTCCTTTAAGATTAGGAACAAGGACACCCGCCTTTGTCACTTTAATTCAACACAGTATTGGAAGTTTTAGCCACAACAATTAGATAAGAAGTAAAAGGCACCTGCATTAAAAGAAGTGGAACTGTCACTATTCACAGATGACATGACACTATATATAGAAAATCCTAAAGCCTCCATCCAAGATCTAGTAGCATAAAGGAGTTTGGTGAAATGGCAGGATGCATCATTGATATACAGAAAGCTGTTGCATTCTTATTTTGTTTCTTTTAAGAACCTGCTATCAGAAAAAGAAATAAATAAAACAATCCCACTTCTAATTGCATCCAAAAGAATTAAAGACTTTATGGGGCACCTGGGTGGCTCAGTGGGTTAAGCCTCTGCCTTCGGCTCAGGTCATGATCCCGGGGTCCTGGGATCGAGCCCGCATCGGGCTCTCTGCTCAGTGGGGAGCCTGCTTCCGTTCTGCTCTCTCTGCCTGCCTCTCTGCCTACTTGTGATCTCTGTCTGTCAAATAAATAAATAAAATCTTAAAAAAAAAAAAAAGACTTTAGAGTAGGTTTAACCAAAGAGGTGAAAGATCTGTACTCTGAAAACCGTAAGATGCTGATGAAAGAAACTGAAGATGATATAAATAGGACACAAGAAAAGATATACTGTGATCATGGATTGGAAGAATATTATTAAAGTGTCCATACCACCCAAAGCAATCTACAAATTTAATGAAACTCCTATCAAAATACTAATAGCATTTTTCATAGAACTAGAACAAAGAATGCTAAAATTTGTGAAACCACAAAAGACTCTGAACAGCCAAAGCGGTCTATGGAAAGAAGAACAAAACTGAAGGTATGATGCTTCTAGATTTTAAACTATACTGCAAGGTATAGTAATCGAAGCAGCACAGCACGGACACAAAAACAGCCATAGATCAGCAGAACGCAATCGAAAGCCCCGAAATAAACAGATGCTTATACTATCAATTAATCTACGCCAAAGGAGGCAAGATATATAATGGGGGAAAAGGCAGTCTCTTCAATAAATGGTTTTGGGGAAACTGGAAAGCTACATGTAAAAGAATGAAACTAGACCACTTATACCATATAAAAAACAATAAATTCAAGATGGATTAAAGGCTTACATATAGAACCTAAAACTACAAATCTTCTTGATAAAAACATAGGCACCAAGTTCTTTGACATTGATCTTAGCGATGTTTTGTTGAATCTAACTCCTCAGGCAAGGAAAACAAAAACAAAAATAAACAAATGGGACTACATCCAACTAAAAAAAGCATTTTCCTAGTGAAGGAAATCATTGACAAAATGAAAAGGCAAGCTACTGAATGGGCTAAGATATTTGTAAGTCATGTATGTGATTAGAGGCTAACATCCAAAATATACAAGAAATTCCTAAGATTCGATATCAAGAAAACAATTAAAAAATGGACCTGAATAGACATTTTCCAAAGACGACAGGCAGATGACCAATAGGCACCTGAAAAGGTGCTTAACATCCCTAAGCATAAAGGAAATGCAAATGAAAGCCACAACGATAGATCACCTCACACGGGTTAGCATGCTATTATCAAAAAGACAGGGAGCAGAGGAGGACAGAGGGCGGTGCCCGGTACTGCAGGGAGAGCCCATGGGTTGGCTCTGGTGCCCAGCAGCTGCCAGTTGCCGCAAACGAGTTCCCCGGGATCCAGCCCCTGCATGTGCGTGTGGCCCATGGTGCAGGTGGTGCTGCCGGAGTAAGGCGCAGCCTCAACCAGTTCCGGCGGGTGGCATCATGGGCGAGGTGCTCATCAAAGAGCTGGAGTGGTGCATGAAATGGCTGAAGAGTGCCTGCAGCGGTCAGAGTCCAGGTCAAGAGCCTCTTCGAGAAGGCTAAAGAAACCCTGTCAACAGAATGCTACGTATAAGAGATTCGATGTCCAGTCACCATCTGTGGAGATGGGCAGGGACAATTTCACAATCCCAAGGAACTGTAGAGAATTGGTGGCAAATTGCCAGATACAAGTGACTTGCTGACACATAACATAGGGCATGTAGGATGTGCAGCAGCACCCCTGGCTCTGCCCTCTAGATGCCAGGAGACACTTCTATGACTCCCATCAGGACAAAAAATGCCTCCACATATTCACCAGTGTCCCTGGGGAGAAAATTCCATTTCCTTGTGATTTCTAGATCAGCAGCAATGATATCAACCATGAGCCTTTCCAAAACACAAATTTTCAAGTCTACCTTGATTTGATGAACCAGAATCTCAGGGATGGTACCCAGGAACCTTCCACTTAACAAGCTCTCTAGATGATTTTCATGTGCATTTCAGTTTGAAATCCACAGAGGCCCGGGCCCAGTGATGTAGGCCAGGCCTTGGACTTCTGCATTTTCATCAAGTTCTACAAGATATCCTGACACTGACTAGAGTTTAAGAGCTACTAGAGCAGAGGTTACGACATTTGTTTGTATATTAGAATAACCTAGGGGGTCAGAGGGTGGGGCAGGGATTTTTTAAAATCTGGAAGCTCAGGTCACAGGCCGGGTGGATTAAATCAGTCTTGGGGGCAGGGACACAGACAGCACTGCATTTGAAACTCAAGCATTCACTGCACATTAGAATCATCTGGGGGAGCTTTTGAAACTACTTGTAACTGGTCCATTTTCCTTGAATTGAACCACAACTCAAGTATCAGGATTTTTCTCCTCCCCTGATACAATGTCTCAGATGATTCTAATGTGCATCCAGGACTAAGAACTACTGCTCCAAATCTGCACAAATATTGAGAGGCAGAACGAAGTCATTAGGGTTGCAAACCTTAGATTCCAACTGCTTGGGTCTGAATCCCAGGGTGACCTCTTCCTGTTTGATCTTGGTCAAGTTACTTGACCACATGAGGATCCGATGACCTCTTCTGTCAAATGGGGAAGATAATAATGACACTTCCCTAGGGCCTTGTTGTAGGAATTAAATGAAATGACCCATTCATAGTACTCAGGTGGCATCACTGGAACAAAAGAAGCACTCAGAAAAATTTCTAATAATTTCTTAAAGCAAACTCTTATGACAAGATTAAACATTAAGAGATAGATCTCTTTAGAGTTAAATATTTATAGGCAAGTATGGCATTCTTACTCTAAGCAAGACAAACCTGCTGGTATCAGAGTTGTGTTTCTAGGAAACGGGGTTTGGCTAAAAATTCTGGAAGCTGTGGATTTCAAAAATGCTATTTTAATATTGCCAATCATCTAGGAGCCATAAACAGAAGGCATGAGATGAAAGCATCTTTGTACTTGTACTGCCTTTCATGGATTTGCAAAGCAACTGACCATGGCCTTTCTCAGGGAGGCTCTTTGAAGGTATGTGATTAATGTAAGGTGCACATCCCCTAAAGTACCTCCATAAACTTCCTATGGCACACTCGCAATTCCCTCTGTCCCACCCCCAGCCGTTCCTTGCCTCTTTCAAGTTTCTCCCATTTTCATGAACTTTTGGATGCAGAGGACAGGGCTGACATTTTGGCAGAGAATCATGACATTCAGAGAAGTGTCTCTCCATGGTAAATATAGCTCTGTAGAATCAGCATGTCCTAAGATATTTACAGATCTTGATGATCTTTCTCACTGTCTGCACAGAAAGTTTTACAGGTCTTAACAACTAATTGAAAATCAGAATTTATTTGTACAATACCCGTAAAAATAGGTTGATGTACATGTGCAGGTCCTAAAAATCAAATTCAAGTAAAATCAAGGTAAGTTCTGATTAAGAAGATTCTGTGTCACCTTATAATTCTATTTTGGCTTGCTATTATTTTCAACAGATTCTGTATCAGAGAACTTTAAGTCTATGTGTCAGCAAAGCCCAGTCAAGTCTGACAGAAGGATGTATGAATCCTGATCACCAAAGGACACATAAACAGCAAGTTGTGGAAGCTCATCTCTCAGGACTGTGGTTTCCTTATCATTTTCCTGATAGAGCTATTATGAGTATCAAATGAAATAAAGAGAAGATAACTCTGATGTCACTGTCCCCTCATCAACAAATCTATGTTCGAGACACAAATAATAGCAGGTATAGACAAGCAGCCATCACAGTGTTTCAAATTCTTGAGTGTTTTCTGCATTTAATTTAAGCACTGAGGGGAGAGGAGTCTCCATGATCCCAGTGAATCATCAAAGGATATAAAAATAATGACCAATAATAGATTTTTGTATTGGACAGATTTTGTGTCTCAGACATTAAATCAAGTAAAATTTGCTACTACCCTTTGCTTCTGAGAAATATCAAGTCCTTCTCTAAGTGATAAAATGGAAATACCCCTAACAATAGCAAATGCATTTGAACACACTTCAACTCCAGAGGACTCATCAGGCCAGCTACGAGAGTCATTTCCATGGTGTCATGGTGCTTTGTTGAGTGCTTCTGCTAACTCAATGTTTAAAGCAACAGATCCAGTTCTTAGTGTTTAGGAATAACGTGGTGGGCTTTAATGTTTGCTGTAAGCCCTTGGATATTTGTTATAATTGCAGTTGAAACTTTTGAGAGGTGGTTTAAAACTTGACGATGTGCTAGATTAAAAGAGTTTGGAGTCTTCCCAGCACTATTTATTGAAGAGACTGTCTTTTTTCCACTGTAAAGTTTTTCCTGTTTTGTCGAAGATTATTTGACCATAGAGTTGAGGGTCCATATCTGGGCTCTCTACTCTGTTCCACTGGTCTATGTGTCTGTTTTTATGCCAGTACCATGCTGTCTTGGTGATCACAGCTTTGTAGTAAAGCTTGAAATCAGGTAACGTGATGCCCCCAGTTTTATTTTTGTTTTTCAACATTTCCTTAGTGATTCGGGGTCTCTTCTGATTCCATACAAATTTTAGGATTATTTGCTCCAGCTCTTTGAAGAATACCGGTGGAATTTTGATCGGAATAGCATTAAAAGTATAGATTGCTCTAGGCAGTATAGACATTTTAACAATATTTATTCTTCTGATCCAAGAGCATGGAATGGTCTTCCATCTTTTTGTGTCTTCTTCAATTTCTTTCATGAGTGTTCTGTAGTTCCTCGCGTACAGATCATTTACCTCTTTGGTTAGGTTTATTCCCAGGTATCTTATGGTTCTTGGTGCTATAGTAAATGGAATCAATTCTCTAATTTCCCTTTCTGTATTTTCATTGTTAGTGTATAAGAAAGCCACTGATTTCTGTATATTGACTTTGTATCCTGCCACGTTGCTGAATTGCTGTATGAGTTCTAGTAGTTTGGGGGTGGAGTCTTTTGGGTTTTCCTTATAAAGAATCATGTCATCTGCAAAGAGAGAGAGTTTGACTTCTTCCTTGCCAATTTGGATACCGTTTATTTCCCTTTGTTATCTGATTGCTGTTGCTAGGATTTCTAATACTATGTTGAACAAGAGTGGTGAGAATGGGCATCCTTGTCATGTTCCTGATCTCAACAGGAAGGACACAAGCTTTTTCCCATTGAGGATGATATTTGCTGTGGGTCTTTCATAGATAGATTTGATGAAGTTCAGGAATGTTCCCTCTATCCCTATACTTTGAAGCGTTCTAATCAGGAACGGATGCTGGATTTTGTCAAATGCTTTTTCTGCATCAATTGAGAAGACCATGTGGTTCTTCTCTCTTCTCATATTAATTTGCTGTATCACATTGATTGATTTGCGAATGTTGAACCATCCCTGTAGCCCAGGGATGAATCCCACCTGATCATGGTGGATAATCTTTTTAATGTGCTGTTGGATGCTGTTGGCTAGGATCTTGTTGAGAATGCAGCTATATGTAGAAGAATGAAACTCGACCATTCTCTTACACCGTACACAAAGATAAACTCAAAATGGATAAAAGACCTCAATGTGAGACAGGAATCCATCAGAATCCTAGAGGAGAACATAGGCAGTAATCTCTTCAATATCAGCCACAGCAACTTCTTTCAAGGTGTGTCTCCAAAGGCAAAGGAAACAAAAGCAAAGATGAACTTTTGGGACTTCATCAAAATCAAAAGCTTCTGCAGAGCAAAGGAAACAGTCAAGAAAACAAAGAGGCAACCCACGGAATGGGAGAAGATATTTGCAAATGACAGTACAGACAAAAGGTTGATATCCAGGATCTATAATGAACTCCTCAAACTCAACACACACAAAACAGACAATCATATCAAAAAATGGACAGAAGATATGGACAGACACTTCTCCAATGAAGACATACAAATGGCTATCAGACACATGAAAAAATGTTCATCATCACTAGCCATCAGGGAGATTCAAATTAAAACTACATTGAGATATCATCTTACACCAGTTAGAATGGCCAAAATTAGCAAGACAGGAAACAACATGTGTTGGAGAGGATGTGGAGAAATAGGAACCCTCTTACACTGTTGGTGGGAATGCAAGTTGGTGCAGCCACTTTGGAGAACAGTGTGGAGATTCCTCAAGAAATTAAAAATAGAACTTCCCTATGGCCCTGCCATTGCACTCCTGGGTATTTACCCCAAAGATACAGATGTAGTGAAACGAAGGGCCATCTGTACCCCAATGTTTATAGCAGCAATGGCCATGGTCGCCAAACTGTGGAAAGAACCAAGATGCCCTTCAACAGATGAATGGATAAGGAAGATGTGGTCCATATACACTATGGAGTATTATGACTCCATCAGAAAGGACGAATACCCAACTTTTGTAGCAACAGGGATGGGACTGGAAGAGATTATGCTGAGTGAAATAAGTCAAGCAGAAAGAGTCAATTATCATATGGTTTCACTTATTTGTGGAGCATAACAAAAAGCATGGAGGACATGGGGAGTTAGAGAGAAGGGGGTTGGGGTAAATTGGAAGAGGAGGTGAATCATGAGAGACTATGGACTCTGAAAAACAATCTGAGGGGTTTGAAGTGGCGGAGGGGTGGGAGGTCGGTGTACCAGGTGGTGGGTATTATAGAGGGCACGGATTGCATGGAGCACTGGGTGTGGTGAAAAAATACTGATACTGTTATGCTGAAAATAAATAAATTAAAAAAAATTTTTATATATATTAAAAAAAAAAAAAAAAGAGTTTGGAGTCTTGGTCCGAAGTGTGTGGTCTTTAGATCAGTAGCTCCAATAATACGTGGGAATTTTAGAAATTCCTGTGGAGTGGAGACTAATGATCTCTGTTTCAGTAAGTTGTCTACATCATTCAGATGTTCATTTAAGTTTGAAAACCACTGCTCTGGGGCGCCTGGGTGGCTCAATGGGTTAAAGCGTCTGCCTTCGGCTCAGGTCATGGTCCTAGGGTCGAGGGATTGAGCCCCACATCGGGCTCTCTGCTCGATGGAGAGCCTGCTTCCTCCTCTCTCTCTGCCTATCTCCTCTGCCTACTTGTAATCTGCGTCTGTCAAATAAATAAATAAAAATCTTAAAAACAAAAAAAAAAAGAAAAAGAAAAAGAAAACCACTGCTCTAAGGCAATGCTTCCTAAATCTTGCTGTTCATCCCTAATAATCACCTAGAAAGCTTGTTTAAAAACAAGCCAAGGGGTGATCTCATGCCAACCCTCCAGATTCTGATTCAGTTTGTTTTGGGACCAGGGAATACACTTATTAGAAAGATGCCTCCAGAGGATTCTATTGATTATCTGGGTCTGGAAGCTACTTTATAAGTTATTAGGTTTCAGGGGCTCACATTGAGGAGGGGCGAGAAAGAAAGGGGGAGGATGGGAGGGAAACAGCAAGGGGAGGAAGAACGGGAGGGGGGGAAGGGGAGAGGATTAAATAGTTTTTCTTTAAGTCCAAAT
This sequence comes from Mustela putorius furo, assembly GCF_011764305.1. Taxonomy (NCBI): domain Eukaryota; kingdom Metazoa; phylum Chordata; class Mammalia; order Carnivora; family Mustelidae; genus Mustela; species Mustela putorius. The sequence continues at coordinate 39,922,423 of NW_025421998.1, forward strand.
ATACGATCACTGACATATCTATAGTTATTATCATCTTCAGAACTAGGCTTAAAGAACGTACATTAATGGCAAGGTGTTTAAATAAGGCCCAAGTTAAAAATTGCTCACTTTTCCTCTAGTTTTTGACTGTAACTGATGATCAATTTTGCCCTCATTTACTGCAAGATTTGACTGCATTATCCTTTTCTAACACACTTGAAATGTTTACCTTGGAGTCAGACCCTTTTACAACTTGTCCTAAGCCAAAAAAAAAAAAAAAAAAAAAAAAAAAAAAAAAAAAAAAAAAAAAAAAAAAAAAAAAATTCCTGCTAACAATTTGTCCTCAATATTTTGGCCACTGCCAAATTTTGCCCATCTCAAACACTGGAATGTGGAGCTCTGCGGAGCTAGCTGAAGGCAAAGCTCTTCTAGCTCCTTCAGCTAGAATCATCTGCAGTTTTTCTCAGACTCTCCCATATCCGATCTTCTTGTGTGCCTGAATAAGAAAACTTCTGTTACACAAAATATCTTTAAATGACAGCACCAAGAACTTCTGTGATATATTTTCAAATACCATAAAATGAAAAACATTATGCTCCACACTTAAAGAGAGGAGCTACCTTTCCAACAGTAATTTTAGCCCTGACACCTGATTATGAAATAAAGGCCCTTATCCAACTCTCTAGACCAAAGAAGCGGCAAATGTGGACCCATCACCTATTTTTGTACAACCCATGCACTAAGAAAGGTTTTTATGTTTTTAAATGGTTGAAAAAAATCAAAGGGATCATTTTGTGACAGGTAAAAATAATGATATTCAAATGTCAGTGCCCAAAATAAAATGCAAACAATGTCAGAACCTAGCCACATTCATTCATTTATTGTTTTTGGCTTTCGTTCTACAAAGTATAAAGGCAGTATTGAGTACTACTATATTATTGTAGTAGTATACTACTACTATGCTACAAAGACTACATAAAACCCATAAACTAAAAATATTTCCTTAGTGGTCCTAAAAAAAAAAAAAAAAAAAAAAAAATGCTGACTCCTCTTCTAGATTCTGAGCTCCTGGAGGGAAGAGGTCCCCTGCTATTCATCCTTGATACCGGTCTTCTACCTTAAGTATTTAAGTTAATGTTTTTCATTTTATAGGCACAGATTTTACAATCTACCTTCCTTCTGAAATGGCTTATTCCTTATTAAGCTTATTATATTTTAAACATCATTTAGAATAGGAAATTTAACAAGGATATAAAATTTCCAGGGTGTGACCCACCTATGACATAGAGGGAAAATATGGTGAAGGAAGCCAAGGCTTATGGCTTAATGAGAAATGGAACTCACTTTTCTCTAGGGTCATTTTCTTCTCTAAAACAAGGACACTGTCTTCTCTAGCAACGTTTTTTTGGTTATCAATGAATCTGAATCATGATAGCTTTTTCTGCACAAAGCCAAAAAGATTTTTAACTTTAACTTTCGGCTATTGTATCTCATTTTTTCATTTCCTAGGACATTCTTATTTTCTCCTGCAAATAATCCAATGAGAACATAATTATCAATCACATTTCAGAGTATTGACATCTAAATTATACTGAAAATGGAGAGGGTGGTGAAGATGAGAGGATAAATCAGTCTTAGAAAAACTAAGTAAAGCCAGAGATCTAAAATCACATGACAAGTAAGATCAAGAAATAAATGAAAACCAACAGTAGGTTACAAGATGGTGGCCAAGCAAAGCCTAAAACAGATTTTCCTAACAAATTCTGCTTCCAGTGACAAATATTTTTCTCACCTTTTTTTTTCTTAAAGAGAGAAAGAGAAAAGTCAAGAAATAGACTTTTTTAAAAAGATTTTTATTTATTTATTTGACAGAGAGAGACAGAACATGAGCAGGGGGGAGAGGCAGAGGGAGAGGGAGAAGCAGACTCCCCGATGAGCGGGAAGCCCAGATGTAGGGCTCAAGCCCAGGAACTGGAGATCATGACCTGAGTCAAGGGCAGATGCTTAACAGAGCCCCCCAGGCACCCCCTTTTCTGAATTTATTATGGAAAATAAATGCTGGAAATACAGAGTTCATTGTTATTATTGATTTCAGGTCAGCTCTCATAAATATTTGTACATTTTTCATTGCTAATATTATTGACATCTTCAAACAGTTGCATGATAAACTCTCAAGTACACAGAACATGCTAGTTATTTTGCATACCAGATTACTGAAGAGTGCACTAGTTTTATAGGCAGAATCACATTTTGGCACTATTTTTTGTGTAAATGCCCTATGTTTTATGAAAGTGATAGAAATCCTCTACTACAATCTCAAATTACAGGTCACGATCCCAAGAATTACATACCAGAGAATAACTATTAGCACCTTTAACAGCTTGCATTTCTTTAACTATAGGCATTCACATAGTTATTGATCTTATTGTTAGTGGCAGGGCAAATGACCACGTGTAAAAACATGGTAGGAACTTGGGCTAGGCTCCAGATTGAATAAGTATCAGGTTAAATGTCCACATTTGTGGTCTGGGATAAATCCTTCATGGCCTGCCTCCCAAATAACTTTTAGCTAGGGGTAAAGTAGCAGCAATGGTTAAAGGAAAATACCACTCTCATCATTGAAAATAACAGCTAAAATTCGCTGAGTGCTTAAAGTATAAAGCACTATTCAATCCACCAGCACCTGTGGCAGATGGTAGTAGTCTAAACAAGTCGAAAGAAGCAGGGAAGATGTTGCATATCCTAGGCTAGCTCTTTTTCCTCATAGTACTCAGTCAGCTGGGGTGGGGTAGGGTGGGGGCCTGAGCAGAGTTGGTCTCTAGGATAAGCCCACAGTGTCTCTAATGTCTATGTTCTCATATCATAGCAAAGGCTAGCAGCATGGCAAAACAGGAGCAAATATTTCTTTGGGTTCTGTGCATTGTTCTCTTTTGAGGCATGAAAACCTTGCACGATGAATTGGTTAACATTGTAGAGGCATAGGAGTATCAGCCCAGACTGGGCAGCCAGGCGACATAAATGACAGATTCTCATGTACGGTTTTGTACCTCCTCCCCTAGCCCTTACACACAACAGTTCCAGCTTTAAAGCAATGGAAAACAAAACAAAAAAGAAAATTCAGAATTCAGACTTGAGCAATCTCTAAAATAGAAAAGGCTAGTTTTAGAGTCCAGAAAAGCTGCAAAGTCTTTGTTTTGTTGTTGGAGGTAAAGCTCCTGAGGGGAGAGAAATATAACAACCCCTATATGTACCTATTGCTTAAACAATAAAAAAACTAAACTCGTTCTTTGGTATATCCCATGATGACTGATAAAAAGTGAAGTCTTACATTAATTTTAAAAAATTTCTTGGGGGGTTTGAAACTTAATGCATATGAAATATACAATATGGGTTACTGTCTTGCTTTATAGATGATGGAAGGAGACAGGCTAGAAGGAAACAGATATTATAAAAGTTTCATTCTCTACCTTTTATTTATGGACAATTTGAAAGACTTCTCTGAGCCAAAATTGGTAAGACCTTCAATATTCCCTAAAAATGGTTTAACACTTGCTTTTGACAAAAATAATACCATGTCCTCAGCATGATATTTGCTAGGAAGTTTCTATACTTTGTAATACCTCAGAGAAAATCTTACAGTAATTCCAAAGTGTTTTTTTTAATAATAGAATAATGGAATAATGGAATTGCTTTGAAGTAAGCTTCAAATAATCCAAAGTAATGGATTACTTTGAAGTCCAAATAATGGAATAATCCTAAAGGATTTTTTAGACTAATTTTCCTCATGTTTGCCTATGTTGCTGGAAATTCACCAGGAGAAGTAAATCATTATAGTCAGAACCCATGTTGGTTATCTTTAGACATCAGTAGCCAGATGACATTACTTGATTAGACTAAAGCCCAGTGGAAGGACAGAACAACATTAAGAGTCCTTGGCTTGTCTTCAGGTATCAATTTCTGGCTTTTGCTGTCTTCTTTTAACCACAGTCTATTTTAAAATATTCAATATGTGAGCAATTGCCCCACTATTAAAAGTCATATACTCATGACAGATCTTTTGAATAAAGAAGTTTGTAAATATAATTTACATCCAGTGTTTCTGGGAATTAAATAAGTGGTACCTGAAAGTGTGAACCAATTAGTTCCTTTCTTTATGAAGCAGAGATCTAACCACTGCAGAGTAAAAACTGTGATAGATCCAAAATACCTCTGGAAAACCAAACAAATCTATGAAATCAAGACAATTAAAAAAAAAAAAATGGGAGCACCTGGGTGGCTCAGTGGGTTAAAGCCTCAGCCTTCAGCTTAGGTCATGATCCCAGGGTCCTGAAATTGAGCCCCACATGGGGCTCTCTGCTCAGTGGGGAGCCTGCTTCCTCCCCACCCCCCACCTGCTTCTCTGCCTACTTGTAATTTCTGTCAAATAAATAGAACCTTTAAAAAATAAAAAAATAAAATAAAATAAAAATAAAACCCCAAAATGTAAAAACTAAAAATGATGTTCCAAGTATTTATGAAGTTGTATTTGCTAATATTAGTAGTATAACTCCAACTTGAAGATTATAGGCTTTGGCATTTTGTGATTTTATGCAGCCTCATTAAACACAGGACAGTGTGATAGCTTGAATGTACAATGTGGATTCAAGAGTGTGTGGGTCCCAGTATTCCTGTAGTTTAGAATGTTCAAAAACCATTATTATTCATTAACCTTTTAGTCTGTACCACAGCACTATGGAAGAGGCAAGAAGTTTCACTCACCAGATAGAAAGATTCGAGTAAAAGTTAATAGTTTTACCAAGGCGACAGAGTGTAAGTATTGGGCCATTACCAGTCAAATCATATTCATACTTGATTTTATTCCCAAACATTCCTTTTGTGGTGTAAGAAAAGCTCTGTACCCTCTTAAAAGTCTCTTCTCAAGCTCAAATTTTATGATTCCACATTTCAGTTTTCTTGTGTCTATAATGGAGCTAACACTGTTACTTATTGGGTATAGAGCTAACACTGTACTTATTGAGCTATATTGAGCTAACACTGTACTTATTGAGTATAGAGGTAAGCTAATCCACTCCAAATGCTCACTTATGTAGCAGGAGTTTTGAGAAAGAAATGAAGATGCCTCCAGGGCTAACTGACCTCAGTTTGCATTAAGGTGGGATGAAACTCAAGAGCCTGAAAGCCTGGGGGGAATTTTTCAGAACGAAATATTCAGGTTACTGGGAAAAAGTGGAGACCTCATCTTCTGAAGCCTAGAAGGGTCTTTCCATGGTGAGAATGTTAAGGACTTGCATTAGGTGAATAAAATAGGTGGGTAAAGAAGAATATCCTGTAGGGGCTTGTACCAAATTTGGAGGTTGGGATCGAAATGGAAAATGTCATAAGTAAAAACATCTAATACATGGAAATTCTACCATGTATGTTTTAATCACATTTATATGCCCATAATAAATAAGAAAGTCTAGACCCATAGTTTGGATGCTAAAAACAAAACAACAAAAACAAACAAAAAACAAAAACAAAAACAAAATGGGAGCACAAACAAAACAATCCTCCCTTCCTCCTTCCCTTGCTCTCTTTTGGTTTTCTTCTATTCTTCTTTTAATACTGGATGAGGAGAGTCCTTCCCCCAACCTACCTTAATAGTTATTGGAAAAGAGTTAGCACCAAATTATTTGGGAGCATGTCTTGAGACAGTTACGCAGCAGCCACAACCTTTCAAACCAGAGAGTTGTCCTAAACAAGAGGAAGGTTGTGCTCAGAGTGAAGGAAGTAACTTGATCTATAAGCCACCTTGTACTAGTGATGATTGCTTTGAAGTCCAAGCCACAGAAAACTTGATAAATGAAAGAGTTTAAGTATATTGGAGTTTATCTATCTCATTCAGTTAAAACTCAGAAGAGCCTGTCTAGAGCTGGAATACTCAGGGTAAGTGTCCTCAGGGAGCAAGGACCCTCTATCTGCCTCTTATTCTCTGGTGTATTGTTTATTGCTGTGCAACAGTGTCACCACAGAATTGACAGCTTAGAATCCCACCCTTGGTATCTTACAGTTTCTGTGGGTCAGGAGTCTCGGGTTGATTTAGCTGGATGCTCTGCAAGACAGGAATCAGGATGCTGTCTGGGGCTACGTTCTCATCTGAAAGTTTGACTGGGGGAAGGATTTCTTTCAAGCTTATATAACTGTTGGCAATATTCAGTTCCTTGTGGAGCATTAGACTGAGGGCTTCAATTTTTTGCTAGTTGTTTTCATCTGGTTATTGGCCCGAGGCTTCCTCTAGCTCTTTGCCACAGGCACTTCCTCCAAATGGCCAGTTGCTTCTTCAAAGCCAGTGAATTTCTCAGAAATTATGTAATATAATCACAGGAGTGGCAGCCTATCACCTTTTCTGTATTCTATTGGTTAGAGGCAAGTCACAAATTTTTCCCACACTCAAGGGGAAGGAATTGCATAAGGGCATGAACATCAGGAACTGGGAATCATGGGGGCCACTTTAAAATCTGTCTACTGAACCTAGCATGGTCATAAGATGGCTATCAGACTTCAAGACACCCTGTCTGTTCCAGGCAGGAAGAAGGAAAAAGGGGATATATGGCCCCAGGAGACTTCCTCTTACATCTTGGTCAGAATTGTGCTGCACAGCCACACCATCTCAAAGACTGGCCAGGACCTCTAGTATTTAGTTTCTCCATCTTTTACAATAGAGGCAGCCAGCGGAGTTTTTTAATGGTAACTAAATACAGGATCAGCCACTTTTTCCCCAAAGTGGCAAAGGAAGGCTAGAATGGTTTGGATGATGAGCTACAGATTTTGAACAGGAAGGTGAAGATTGGTGTTATTGTGGTTTAGTGACTTCCCAAACGAAGGCTTTAAGACCATTACCACAGTTATGAGATAACCATAGTTGTGATGGAATGATTTTCCTACCTCGTAGGCAGATATGGCCTGGGATATAGGGAGGGTATAGATATATGTATATAATGTGATCATAAAACACTAAGTTTCCATAGCACAAAACCAAGCAACCTCTAATTTTCTACTCAAAATTAGTAGTACAAATGGACATTTGTTGTACTTGTACTGTATCAGCCTTACTTTTTGTGAATCTAGCAAGAGCAGATTCTAGCCTTTTTTGATGGTCTGAAAACCTGAAAATTTTTGTTAAAAAAAGTGTCACAAAAATAGTAAAGTTGAATATTTTCAAAATTTTTAATCATCATTTCTTTATGTGAACTTTGTTCTTATATACATGACCTTCACATTTCACTTTAAAACTAATTACTTCATCTTTAGAATGTATAGTTCTCAGTTTAAATGACCAGCATTGAAAAAAATCAACCCTCACTCTGCTTTATGCCAGAAAGAAATTGGTTAGAACTTTTCACCAATGTAGTAGAACCACCTCAAGACAAAGTATCCTGGGAGATATATATTTGGTCATCATTAAAGAGAATAAAATTATCTTATTTTGTGCTCCTTGGATGTGAAAATTGTTACACAAAGACTAGGCTTAACGTTGCCTGCAATATTTTTCCTCTTCACTGCACGATTTGTTATTTCTTGATGGAATCAAGTCACACTCTAGCCATATCAAGGTACTTTATGAAAAACTAGGATATTCTGTCAGTTTGAGAGATGAGTAACAACACAAAAGACTCTTACAATTCAGTTCCCTGGCTTATCTTTATCAACTTTTCCAGAAAGAGCGTAAAATTTTACATGAAGTTCTTTTGCTTTTCACTCTATTGAAATATTTCTAGTTTATCATTATTCGGGCCATTAGACTGGAATATATTTATACGTTCTCTTTATCTAGCACCTTTCCTCTGAAGATTCAATGCTGATTAAAACCTATTGCTAATGCTCTGGACAGCACCCAGACAGTATTACCCTGGAGCACTGGATCTGTTAGATCTGGTAACAGCTTTCTCCCCTACAGAAACAATAAAACTTTGAAGTAAAGACTAAGACTACCCACCACGAGAAGATAGGGGACTATAAAATAAAAGGAGAGGACGACTTATTCCTGATACCCTTTTGGGGATTTTAGAGTTGAAGACACAGATACACTTACGTATGTGGAGTTCACGTTTTGTATAATATTTAGTTGACAATAGATTTCAACAGCATACCTTGATGGCTTTCCTCAACACCTAACTCTTGAAATTAGCAGATCAAAAGGATTCGGGGTAAGCTGAAATGTGCTCTGTTACTGATCATCAGTGTTCCGTTGGACCCTGATGGACTGTGTTCCTCTAGGTCCTATAGAAGCTGTGTTTAGAGGGACTAAAAATCACATCTCAGGGACAAGATGAGCATATTTCAGCTAGTTTAGAAAACATTTTAGGAAGTAGTAGCAACTCTTGGATAATTTTCTTCTTTAAGAGTGTTGTGGGTACAGCCCCGGCTGGGCAACTCTTCTGGTGACTGGTATTTTAGTAGGCTCCTCCTATCCTTATACATCTTATACGAACAATGACTTATTACAGTTTGTGCTTTAATAAAGTAATGCAAGCTTAGTGGCTTAAAACAACACAAATTTATCATCTTAGAGTTCTTTATGTCAGAAATCTGATATGGACCTTACTGGGTTAAAAATCAAGGTGTCAGCAGGGCTGTGTGTATCACTCTGGAGGCTCTAGAACTCATTTCTTTGAACTCATTTCTTTGCCTTTCCCAATTTCAGAGCCTACCCACATCCCTTGAATCATGGGCCTTTCATTTCATTTTCAAAGCCAGCATCAGTGGGTCAAGTCCAAGTCCTGCTCACATACCGTCCCTCGGACTCCCTTTCACTGTGATGGGCCCTCTGATTACATTGAGCCCATCTGGATAATTCAGGATCATCCCCTTCCCCCCATTTTAGAACCAGCTGATCTGCAACCCTCATTCCCCTCTGCCATGTAAGGTAGGATTTACCGGTTCTGGGGAATTAGAATGTGAACATCTTTCAGGGCCACTATAGTTCCTAAATAGTATATGAAAACAGAAGCGGTTTTAATCAGCCACTCACACCGAGGAACAAAACCTCCTCAGGGATGCACTGATGAAGTGTCAACTTAACTTTGTCAGCCAGCCCCACCTGTATAGAGGGTTCAGAGTATGGATGTCACCCAACTGTCCTTCTCTCTTTTTACCCCTTTTGAATTAGTATAGGAGAGAGCTCCCCTCATAGTAACTGTGTTGTGTCTTATGTGTTGTTGAGAATGCCTATTAGTCCATGTAACAAAAGACTAGGAGCAGTTAACTAAAATGTTAACTTTTCTTTCTTGGTGCTCTGAATACATTTCCTAGCCTCTTTCAAAGTTGGGCATGGTCATGTGACTAGACTTTGTATTCCTTTATATTTTCTCTCTTCCCTCTCTTCTGGCTAGATGCAGTGTCCTGTGGCAAGCTCTAAGGCTTTCAGGTAAAGCTAAACTAGCTAGAAGGAGTCTGGCTCTCCAAATACCTACATGGAGAAGATACCTCTGTGAGCCCACGTTGGACAGTAATGTGAGCAAGAAATTCTCCTTTAGTATTTTAAACCATTGGGATTTTCTTGGTTGATTATAATAGCTGGTCTGACTTATTTTAATACACATGGGTCTTGGTTATCATAATAACTTGACATCAAAAGCACTCAGAAAACCAGATTTATATAAATACTATAAAACAATGAATACAATATTTTTCCATCCTTAGATTATTTCTGGGTATTTTATAAAGAAACCTTTAAAATATGTTATTCAAAATACTTTGTTAGCATGATGTCTATAAAGAGAAGATATTTTATATAGTTACACTGTTATTTAGGACATTAACATACGTCTATTCATACTTCCTTTAAATTTAAATACACAAATATTCCTTTTGAAGGAGTTTAGCGTATTATATTGTAATGACATTCAGCCTCACTCCAAAATGTAACTAATTTAGATCATTTCAGAGAAAATGACAACTGTTCTCTTGTTACAAGGAGCATAAATGATTTATAATTTTTACTGACTAAATTTAATCGCTGATGTTAATAATATTTCTTACATGGATAACACTTTGCTTCAGTATACTTAATGCCTATTATTACAAATGATTACAAATGCTCAAAACATTCCTGTGAGCCAGGCAGGAGATAATGTTTAGAGAGAGAGAGAGAGAGAGTGTGTGTGTGTGTGTGTGTGTGTGTGTGTGTCTATGCACACATGCCCACACACATGTGAGCACATGTGCTATTTCTGGCTGTCCAATATCTATAAACAGATGAAAGGCAAGTCTTTTCGGGGCAGATGTTTCCTCACAAGCCGTGTAGAAACTGCACAGGAATAAGAGTAAAACAAAGGTCTAAGGACAGAGATTTTTCACACTGATGGGGCTGAAGTGAGAGACTAGCAGTAAGTACAAGTGTCTGGGGGGCAGCAGAGTCTAGGGCATGACCACCAGTGTCCTGTCAGGATGCTACTAGAGTCAGAGATGATCTTGGCCATGCCTTGCTTCCCCCGGTTCCTATAGTTGTTAAGGACTTCTCACATATTTTCAGGAATTCTGTGGGCTACCCAATATTCTTAAGCATACTATCTTTCCTTTAAGTTGGCTTGAGACCTTTTTTTATTTTTGACAACTAAAACCTTCACGGCCACAAAATGTTTAAAATTATCTTTGGACTAACAATTTTGTTAAAAGGGAAGGCTGGTGCCAAAAGAAGGGGAATCTCTAGCATTAAAGTCTGCTCAAGGTATCAGAGTAGCAGAGATGGCTTTATGGGCATGAGCCCCAGCTTTTGATATTCCATCTACCCAGCAGGCCTTCTGGTGTAAAGCTCTGTAGATATGTAAAACACAAGGTGTTTAATTCCTAATCATTCTTTAAACCTCAGCTGACCTGTCCCTTTACTGGTAATTCTTTGAAGGCTTCCATCTCTGTGGTCGGAGATGGGTCTACACTCTCTGGCTCCCACAGCAGGACTTGCATACACCTTATTGCACTTACTTTACTGCTCCATGACGGTCAGACTCTCCGTAGACTGGGAGTGCCCTTGAAAGGGAGGATTACTTTACTATTTGTTCATATCCACAAGCCTGGTACCAGGCTTGGAACATGGTAGGCACTCAGTGAATGTCTGCTGAGTGAATTATCCAGACTAATGCCCTTAACATGTTCAGAGCAATGCAGTACAAGTTTTTGGATTTCTATTTCCTCACAGCTGGTTTCTACCATTCCTGAGTTGAAAAGCTCCATGGTGTGCCATTGCTTCATGTTCTTTTTATCTCAGCGTGGATCGGCCCTACATTCTTTTACAAGTGTCGATGCTAGTATCATCATAAGGGCAGAGATGGAATCTAGGATGTTGGAACCATAGGAAAACTTAGGGATCAATGATAAACTGATAACTTTTAGAAAACTGAATCTAATAATCTTGATTCATATGTTTGTTAGAACCCAGATCTGCAATCATGAATCTGGTCTCTAATTTCAAGCCCAGTTCCCCTGCCCCTGGATGACCTTGCTCTTTCCCCATAAAGTCATGTGTGCAGTTGCCAGTAGGATGTTTGGCTTGTCCCAGAATGCAAAGGGCAGTGACTAATATTTGCTGTTCTCTTACTAAATTACAGGCATGATACTAGACATTCAATACATTTTATGTTTACTTTTTCAATAACCCATTAGAAGTAGGTTTTATTATCTATATTTTAGAGATGAGGAATCTTATAACTCTGTTGGGGGACTTTCAAGGATATAGAACTGAGACTCAAACTCAAACCTGTGTGACTCTGAAGACATGGCACAATTACATTATTACACACACAGAGTCCTTCCTAACCTGGAGGAAGTTTCAAAAGGTATCTGAGTTTTTCTGCTCTCTACTTACTACACCCTATATTTGGGAGGCTGAATCCTGCTTTTCCTCAACAATATGCTCCCTTTTCTAGTCCTTTTCAGCAGGTCCTTCAAACTCTTTTAGCACTCACCACCTCCTGGAAGGTTTTCCAGGTTACCATTCAGGCTTTCACCATGTTCCTGTGCATTCCATACACATTGGGAGGAACATTAGGTAAATGCATGGACTCTATGTTCATACTTCATGAACATACTTCATATGTTCATACTCTATGTTCATACACTCTATGCAAAGCACCTCAGAAAAATATTACCATTATTGCTTAATATTCTTCAGGGAAGGGCCTCCTTAAGTTAATACAACATATTCTCAAGTCTTAGCTATTAAGGATAACAAATTACAAATTAGAACGGGAAGTGATTTGGGGAATCATAGTCTATTCTTTGCCTGGTACAGATAAGAAAACAAATCTAGAGAGGTCAAGATGGTTTGTGCAGAGTCACTGTTACACCTAAATTTAGCAAGTGGTTCAGGTTCATTTTCTCCCACCATCACTGGAAGATGGAGAAACCACCAATGGTCAGTCCTGCCATATTCCTTTACAGGAGTAAGGGCAAGTATAATTTCTAGGCCAAACAGTTTTTAGCTCTCTCTTGCTCTTTCCACCCACCCCCCTTTTCCTACTTCTAGTTATGTATTATTCCCCCCAAACAATTTTAGGTACCTGCCAAATAGTCACTGTTTCTCCAGGTTTTCCCTCAAAGCAGATATTGCTGAGAAGATATGTTTTGACCCCATTCATATTTGGGACAAAACTCCTCGTTAGTAGTAAAACTGTGGACATCTTTCCAGAGTGCCCTCTGGGATGTAAATATCCCTCAGAAAGTCTTGACCATAGTGGGAGGCTGGTTGGAGATTAGTTTTCTTCATATTTTCCACCTGGCATTTATGTAGCATCTTGTTCTCTTTTAGATGGTCTCAGTGTTCTTTGAAGGGGATTTGGGGAAAGTCTCAGGGAGTTTTTATACATATTTTTCCAGATATGGATGCAAAAAAATTTTGAGGGCTCCTTATAGTGTCAACAAAAATCAGTCAGATAAGCTTTTGTGTGTGTGTGGTTTCTAAAAACTGAATTCCTAATTCCACATTCTTCAAAATATGGATGGGACAGATAATTTAAGTATTCTTACACAAATGGGATGCTCAGTAAATTCTTTTAATGTCAGGGTTCCTGGGGACTGGCAACTAAAAATACAAATCATTCAGCCTACGTATGAAGCTGATGTTATCCTCATTTCAAGAATACAGAAAGTGAAGCTTGCTGAAGTTAAGTAACTTGGCAAGGTCACACACTAGTGGAATGTGAATGGAGTTGCATCTGGTTGTCACACCTCACTCTTCTGCATTCCACAATCTGCCTCTGCTATTGAACATTTTAGATGACTGGAACTTCTAATATTTGGTCAGTTATTGGCCTAGAGCAGCCTTGGATTTCTGATAGTAAACACCTGCTAAGTAACTGACCTTTTCTTTTCTCCCCAAACTGAAATGATATCCTTCAAGAAATGGCATTAAATGTAGACAAAGACCCCTCCAAGTTCTGGTAAAAAACAAAACAAAACAAAAACAACAACAAGAAGCCAGGACTCCCACATTGAAAGCTATTTAACTTAGGGCTCTTGTGGTTTGAGAGTAAACTATTTCTTCAGAGAAATCCTTTCTTAATCTGCCATGACAATGATGTCCTAAATTTGATATTTTCTTCTTTCTGGAAGTCTGCTACATCCTGAAATGGGGGTAAAATGGGATGCAGAGTTGGAAGGGGAGGCACTGTTCTAGGTAACATTTACTTTTTACATCATTTTATTGTTTTTGCAAGGATGAAATATATTCAGAAGATCGTTGCTCTCTCCTCATAAGACAGCCTGTATTCCCAAAAAGGAAATACTTAAAAATGGAGGAAGGGAAATTATTTCTCATTTTCTAATTTTTAATAACCTGAATCCCAAAAAGAGTTGCCTTTGGGTACAGTATTGCTAGAATTAAAGCCATCTGAGGATTTAGTCCTCCTGATAGAAAAATGGGTATTCCTTTTTGTCCAAGCAGTTCCTGTGAAACTTAAGAATGGTAAAGAGGGAAAAAATGAAAACATTCGGAAAATCTTCTATGACTCCTCAAATAAACCATTTATAAGAGGTGACAATGACATGAGAACTCTGTATGGGCAGGTTAGTTGAAGAATACTTTGGGCCACCATGAAAGAATTGGACAAATGCGTTTGAAATTTATTTCACCTGTCATAATGAGAAACACAATGTCTGAGTCCAGATAATTGATCTATATGAGTAGAAGAGATCTTTTCATTAATTCTGAACCTGCGTAACTAAGTACATGAAGATCCCATGAGTATACTATATCCAGAACTGTGGCAAAGAATAAAAAGAAAATAGAATGCAAATAGTTTACTAAACCAAATAAAGAATTTAAGTTTTACCCAATCCTTATATAAAGTTCTTCTGTGCTTTAAGATTTAAAATTCTTTGTGACTATTGAGATTTTTTTTTAGTATACTTCTAACTCATCTTGCCATAGACGCATGTATTATTCAGCACACGCATGCTGTGAGTCAAGCATGCTCACTGTGAGGAATACCAATAGATGTTAAGTTTCAGAGAAAATAAGAAAAAGTTGGTGGAGTTAAAAAAAAAATGTTGGTTTTTTAAATTCTGTTGGTGAACCATCCAATGATTCTTGAATCCTACCTAAGATGACTGTATTTCTTTTTACTTATTTATTTGATAGAGACACAGTGAGAGAGGGAACACAAGCAGGGGGAGTGGGAGAGGAAGAAGCAGGCTTCTCACTGAGCAGGGAGCCCGATCTGGGGCTGGATCCCAGGACCTGGGATCATGACCTGAGCCAAAGGCAGATGCTTAATGACTGAGCCACCCAGGTGCCCCAACTGTATTTCTTTATAAATGCACAAGGATTCAGCATGGATAGAAAGTGTTTGTTTAAAAAATATGCGTTGTCAGCTTTGCAAGGATCCTGAACAAACAGCAGAGGCAACCATAATAGTCTTGCAAAAACACAGCCCCACGAATCCAGAGTTAGGATAATAGTGTATTATCCCAGCTGCTGGCCTCCCCACTCCAAGTAGCCCTATCTACAGAACCAGCTAGAAGAACAATGCTCCCCACTGGGAAGCTTGCCAACAGCACAGTGACAAGCTCACTGGGGCTTTGTAAGAGTCCCATAAGGCTTTTAAAATATATGAAGTGTAACCATCAGAGCAGGCAGATTTTTCTCACCAGTTACTTTCCATTCTCTTAAAGATTGGTTGTGAAAGTCTCCTCTGTAAAGAATAATCAGACGTGGTAACCACAATGCTAAGATAGTAATGTAACTGAAATAAGGGGGTAGGGAGATAATCTAGATTCTGATGAAATGAAGCCAGCATGTTCGAATACTGCAAGTTCTTACAATCCTCTAACTTAAATCCTTGTTTCCTACTACCATGGAAATATCTTCAAGAGTCTAAATACAAAAATGTCTGTGACATGGCCCCTCCCATAATGAAACCAATCCAGGGAAAGAGACACATTATAAATGATATGTTATAAATTCAGGGATATATGCTCTCTCCAAACAGGCAGCATATATAAGTGCTATAATCCATGTTTTGGTGTGTCTGCAGCACTTTTGAATGAATATACAATTATAATAAAGGTTGGCTTGTCATTTCATTACTTTTTGGAGTTAAATACATATAGTTCACACAAAACCAGAATGTTTCTTTAACTTTGGGATTGTAAGTCAATCATGCTATCATTTTCCTCTTTGGGAAGTGAGCTCAGAATTTTAATATTTTTAGTTAGAAATATGGCTTAACCCACAGACAGAATTTCGAGGATGATATCTAACACCCAACGCAGGATCACCATCAACCCCTGACCAGTCAAATGAAGAATACAATGAACAAAGTTTTGGAAATAGGAGAAGGCTATAAGGATTTAGTCAATTTTGCATAAAACCATGCAGTTACTCATTAATCACTTCTCTAGTTCTATTCAACAGCTAGATATCGGTATTTCTCTGAACACCAAATTGCCAAGGAACCATTCTAACCATGCCAGTATAGAGTATGGGCTGACTAGGGATTGGCGGGGAAGTTCCTGACTTTTAAGACTCTGCCTAAATCCTTAGCAGAGAAAGCAAGTTGAAAAGAAAGAAGAAGAGCAGATCAATTCCCCCTCTCTAGGGCCAGGATTTAGGGGACCACGTGATTCTTGAGTACTAATTGTTGGGGTAGAAGATATTCCATCCTAAGTAGTGAGTGGCTCTGATAATATCATCCTAGACACTCTATGTTGTTCCAGTAACAGTGGAAATAACCCGTTTTACTTTAATTCTTGTAAAAAATCAAAGAGCCATAGACAGATACCTAAAAGCCTTAATTTCAGAAAATGTTTTTCATACGGAAAATTATTTGCTGATGTCTAACAGTCAATAATTCTCTAAGAATTCTCTGATAAGAATGTCAACAGTGAGTTAGGAACCAGTGTGAGCTCCAAAGTACTTTCAGATTTCAAGTGTTCTTTGTTTGTTAGAGGCTGGCAGGCTTTATTTTCTCTTTTTCCAACAGCTGCTCCCTACAGATTCCACATCTGTTTCTCTGGTATGCCCTTTAAAAGAGTTGCTACTTCTTCCAACTGAAACTAGATTTTAATGAATGTTACAGGAACAAATCACATGCCTAATGAGAGTGCTACTTTTCCCAGGTAAGCTGACAACACAACTTTTAATGAGCATAATCAGAGAGGAGATGCCAATTCTATCTTCAGAAAGGCAGATCAGATCACTGGGAGATGACAATTGTTATCTAGCCATTTTCCGAACAAAGTGACAAGGAGGCCACGTGCACCAGGCGGTACCTTGAAGAGAGGCTGCTAATTGCCACCCACTATTCACCCAAGGACGTATGACTAACAGACTCAAATGACAATCAATGAGACAGTTGGTGAGGAGGAAGATTCCAAAGACAGCTTGCCCACCAAATGAGACTGACGGGTGAACAAAGACATTGACTCTGAGCAGAAGCAAAACAAGCACATTCAGGTGACTTAAAGCAAGTTTTTAAATTCAAAGTTTGGGGGTTAAAAACACCTTCCATCCTAGCTGAATACACCAGGACTAGCCTTTGCATGTCTAGAAATGGAAATCTTATTTTTTCAAAATACGATTCTATAAAATATACACAAATTCAATGAAACATCAACGAGTTCATTTTAAATGAATTGAGTTCATGTTAAATGTTGAGTTCATGTTAAAATACTTTTCATGACCCTTGACTCCATGTTTCTGTTCCTTACAATGTATGTGCACCTAAGTTTTGTTTTATTTCTTCCTAACTAGTTTTGTAGTTTATAGAAGGACATTCGTTGAAACTTTCATTAATTCACTGGGAGACCTTGATCAATTCACTTTGCTTCCTTCTCTGTAATGGCAATAATTGGAGGAGACCAACCCTGAAGTAGCATCTGTACCTGTCATTCAGTGTTCCCCAGTGGGGAAGGCTTTTGTGTGTTAGCTATGCCCCCAATTCCTCCTGGGGCCTCAAGGTCATGGAAGAGACAGGAAGACCTAATGAATATGAACAACATTGAGAGGAAAAGATAGGATATGGATAATGGATAGCAGGGGTCTGACGTAGGTTGTTGTCCCTGTCACCATAACATTAGACCTATGTCCCATTAGAATCAGGCTTATCTTACATTTCTACCAAAGCTAAGATGAAATTTTTTTTTTTTTTATTGCACCTTAGACTTGGAATCAGAGCCAGAGAAGTAGAATAGCTTAGAAGGGTATCATTAGGATAGAGTCAAAATGTCTTGGCACACACGACTGAGAAAATGAAAAGAATTCTTCCATCTTGACAAAACTCAACCCTAAAATGTGTAAACAGAAGCCATAATCAGGATCAGACTGGTGGCAAATCTTGTTCTTTAAAGGGATTTTTTAAAAGGAGATGAGGGATGGCTGGGTGGCTCAGTCAATTAAGCTTCCAACTCTTGATTTTAGCTCAGGACATGATCTCAGGGTCATGAGACTGACTCCCCACATCAGGATCCACTCTCAGTAGAGTTCACTTGAGATTCTATCTCTCTCCTGCTTTCTGTCTCTCTCAAATAAATGGATAAATAAAATCTTCAAAAAAAAATTTTTTTTTACAAAATGAGAGGAGTTCATTATTTAAATACATGAGTAATATCTGTTCATTATAGAAAAGTTAGGAAATAAAATAAAAATTAAAACAATGTAGCGAAGAGCTCGGGTTCTGGATTTTAAAATACTTCTGTCTGGAAGATCAGCACCAATGCCTTATAGCTGTGTAATCCTGGTCAAGTTACCTACTCTCCCTAAATACCACTTCCTTGCCTGTAAAGAAAATATAAAATCTGTATTAGAGAAATGTTGTGAGGACTAAATTTAATAATGTAATTAAGGCCATTCTAGAGTTCCTGGCAAATAGCAAGTAACCCATAGAAGGGAACGGTTTTTCTTATTATTGTATTATTATTCATCATTATACTCAGTGATAACTTTGGTTCAGCCACCTTTGCTAAAGTCTTCAACAAATTATTTCAAAGTTCCCAAGGTTCCGGCATTTATAAGACTTCTGTACACATAGGTTATTTTCTGTTATTCTTGTCATTGGAATAGCAAGTGAGGTTGATTTTCTTCCCCTATCCTTTGAAAGGCAGAAATAAATGCTATACTATTTGGCAGGAGTAAGTACTATATCTCAGGGAACATTAGGCTGGTACTGCCAACTGGTACATTGATATAGTGAGTAAATACAATTCATCAAGCAGGATAGGAGAATTTGTTGAATGCCTACCACACCATAGCCTCACTTATTTTAACATTGTGTTCACATACAGAATCTCAATTAATCTGATAACACTTCTCTTTCCAAACTCTTCCAAAGGCTCTACACTGTATGCTGAAAAAACTTCCGACTTTGAAGTCAGGTGGTCAAGGCCCTAACTAACATTTTCTTCCTTTTACAGTCCTTAGGTTTTAGTCAAAATTATCAATTTCTGGGTTCTTCAAATGTTGCAGACTCTCTCATATCCCTGCTAATATTCTTCCCATTTCTTGGAATATGTTTTCTTGGCCCTCCACCTTAAAGATAAAGCCTAGCCAAGGGTCCAACTCCAATAATCCTCTTTTACACTTCCCTATTCTGCATTTGTTAACCAGTCTGAAGTCTTTATTTTTTTTTCCTTAAAGATTTTATTTGAGCGAGTACGTGCATGAGAGAGAAAGAGAGAGAGAGAGAGAGAGAGAGAGAGTGAACAGGAGCAGGGACAAAGGGAGAGGGAGAAGCAGACTCCCTGCTGGGCAGGGAGACCAGTGCAGGGCTCTCACCTGAGCTGAAAGCAGTTGTTTAACCGACTGAGCCACCCCAGACCCTCCAGGTCTGAATTCTTATGGAATTTATTATTTTCCACTTCTTTTATAGTTTTTGTTTTCTGCATTTATTTCTCTTATAGATTACAAATAAGGTACCTGGGGAACAGACCCTGTCTGGTAATGTCTTCCTCTCTCAGATTGTATCACTTATCAAAGGAAAAGCCCTAAACATGCATACAGAATTGATTCTACTTGATACTCTTAGTAAGTCTGCTAACTCAGCCAGGAGGGCATTACTAACCTCACTTTAACAGATGAGAAAACTAAGGCTTAAAAGTGAAAAGGAGAGAGAGATATAAGCTTCAAGGTAATCTTTTTTCCCTATTCAAATCAATCATATACAATTATATATATCAATACAATTATATATAAACCAGTTTTAATTTCTCTTATCTCTCTCTCTCTCTCTCTCTCTATATATATATATATATATATATATATATATATTTAAAAAAAAGAAAAAGAAATACAGCTATATGTATAAAGTTAAAAAGTTATTATGGAATATGTTTTATTAAACATCTAGTTGTAATAGTAATGGCCAAAATTAACAGGACAGGAAACAACGTCTGTTGGAGATGATGTGGAGAAAGGGGAACCCTCTTACACTGTTGGTGGGAATGCAAGTTGGTGCAGTCACTTTGAAAAACAGTGTCGAGATTCCTCAAACAATTAAAAATAGAGCTACCCTATAACCCTGCAATTGCACTACTGGGTATTTACCCCAGAGATACTGATGTAGTGACAAGAAGGGCCATCTGTACCGCAGTGTTCATAGCAGCAATGGCCACAGTTGCCAAACTGTGAAAAGAGCCAAGATACCCTTCAACAGACAAATGGAAAGGAAGATATGGTCCATACATACAAAGGAATTTTATGCAGCTATCAGAAAGAATGAATACCCAACTTTTGTATCAACATGGATGCGACTGGAGGAGATTATATTGAGTGAAATAAGTCATGCAGAGAAAGGCAGTTATATGGTTTCACTTACTTGTGGAGCATAAGAAATAACATGGAGGACATTAGGAGAAGGAAAGGAAAAGTAAATTGGAAGAAATCGGAGGGGGAGATTAAAAAAAAAAAAAGTGTAAAAGGAGATGTGCCCTAAGCTCCATTAGCTGGTAAAGTAGACTAAGGTTCCTAATGTAGTGGTTATTTTATGGCACTAGTTGGTATTTTAGTTCTATACTGTGATAAGGCAGGTAAAGGTATTGAATGAGTATAAGCACTGATCCCTAAGTTACTTATTGCTTACCCAAGAACAAAGGACTAAGCACAAAATAGTGCTTAGGAAGGAGCTGGCCTTACCTTATCCCAGCAAATCACAACAGAATTCAAAGGGAATTGGACAAAGTCAGTGCAACATCGCTGCTTCTATGTGCCACAGAATTGTCCTCTATAGAGATTTTAAAGTCATGTTTATTTAGGTCTTCATTTATTTTTGCCTCGTCTCCTCAAGGAGAAAGCTCTTGAGGGCAAGGACTGTATTTTATACATATGCTCATCCAAAAGGCTTGTAATAGATAATCCACACATATTCCATGCCTTGCCTTTGTGCAATGATGTGTATTTCTAGGAAAAACAATATTTTATAAAATAAAAATTCAATGAAAGTAAACTCATGTCAGTATGCTAGAACAGAAGGAAAATATCCTTATTGGCTATGATAAAAAGAAAGGGAACCACACACTGAAATGAATTAGTAAAGAAATCCTACACCTATCTCACATATTGGGAGGATACATTTTAATATGCTAGTATGAGGAAATTTTGTTCTTTCACACATCCTTCACAAATGAGTTTTGTCTAGAGGACCAGGAAAAGACAAAGTGTGATACCCCTTATCTTCTACCAAGGGTTCCTCACCACCAGGACTGACTTCATAAGCACATAACTTATTCAGTCACCTGTGTTTAGAAGGAACCCCTGCTTAGCTCAATACTCTGCTGTCACCATCTTGAATTTCTCAATTTTTTAACAAGGGACCCTGCATTTCCATTTTCACCAGGTTTTAAAATGAGGCCAGTCCTGTTCATCACCCTTCCAAGCCTGTGGATGCCTTACAATTTAAGTTCACTGTCAAACTGGCCAAAGAGGGGTGGTGGGGAAAGTTTGCCTTGTGGTCAACAGCTTCCCTAGACATGGATGTCTGGGGAGTTCAGAAGGAATCCTATAACCGGGAGTACTGGAATTCACAAATCTGGGTTTCCTGTAATGTTTTAGAAAGCATTCATGATAAGCACTTAAGTGTTGTGGAAACCTTCTCGTTATTTCTACACTGGCCAGAATCTTATTAGCGTGATGTGTCTGGCTTTAGATCTTTATCTTGAAAAATGAGAAGCTTTAAAGGAAAGAGACAGAACTAATGAAAAGAGTAGGAAATGGAATCCATTAAAAATGTTAAAGGCCTTGTATTAAATTTTCAAAAGAAGTCTGAAGTCCAGAGCTTCCACTAAGTGCGTGAAGAACTGACATTTCGACAATTATTTTCCCAGCTTTGCAAAAGAGATCTTCCCTGATAGGATGGGCCTTAGATGATGGGCACTTTCAATGCACTGTATGACAAGAAGCTGGTCTGACTTCAGTTCAGGAGAGGCAAAGCCCTTAGAAAGAAAGCCTAATAGGAGCTTCTGGATTGGAAAAGGGTGATGATCAGTATGTTGTGATTGAAAAATAGGGGTCAGATGCCAACTTGGAACAAACATTTCAAAATTGTTTTAATTAGTTGGTGAGAAGAAAATCAATAAAGATTCAGCGAGGTTTGCCAAAGGAGGAAAAAAGTAGCTAATGAGAACAAGAGAGGGAAAGAGAAGCAGTAAGAATTAGTTATTAACACTCAGTTGATAACTGAAAAGTAGTCTGAATCTTCTTGATGCTGAGACAGATAGTGAAAATGCTCAAAAGTTCTAAAAATCTTTCTCCTTCCTTTAGATGCCCCCTTGCTTTACAATGCTTCATTTTTCCTGTGTACCTTTCTCCAAAAACTGCTTTCCCTATTCTACCAGAAAATTGATGGTTTAGTCTGGTGGTAGCAGTATGTGGTTTGCTAGCCAAATCTGGGGCAACAAAAACACATCCCCTTTTCAGACAAAACTCCAAGGAGAAAAGACAGACTCAATCAATCCTTCCTTCAGTATCTGCTTTGTTTAAATTAAAGAGTTTTAGATAATCATCTTCCAAAGATAGATTCTCTTTTCCAGCAGATTTAGGATGAGAGGCGGGAAGGAAGATAGTGGGGAGGGAAAGAGAGAATTAGAGCTGGAGGAAGAAAGAGAGACACCATAATGTATAAAATGTTAATTTAATTCCATAAGCCAATTTATAGCTATATTGAATATTGTTTTTATGAGGAAATGAATGGTCATGCTCAATTTGGGTCTCTTTACTTTCCTTTTCTCAACCACATTAACTTACTCTTTCCTTTATGAAAAAGTAGTAATCAAGGATAACAATGAATGCGTATGATCAAGACATTCTTTTGAATATTAGGCTTCTTAATTATGTGGGGAAAATATACAGAGGGAATGACCTCTGAGAGGAATAAAAGACGGGAAATGGATGGTGATGGAATGATAGCATAAAACTAAGTAATGCTTAAAATGGCAAATGCAGGATGCAGAATGAATAAAAAAATGAACAGGAAATAATACAATAGTATAACTATGAGAAGAAATAGTGATTATTTAGGATGTAACACTGGAGAATAAGAAAAAGGTATATCCTTGGACTTGTATTATATACTTAAAGAAAGCTCTGTTGCTGGATGTATAAATATAAAAAACACAAGTTTTAAAAGCATAAGAAACATCATGAATCTTGATCAATAGTTTACTAATTTGATTTAATGGAACTGAATAAGTCATACAGCAACTCTTATCTTTGTGTTCCAAACCCAGTAGCAGTTAAGAAATTGCTAGTAATGAAATTCTATGGGTATTTGCAGGCATTTTCCATCCATTTGATATAATTTGAATCCAAGGCACAACTAAGAGCAGAAATCAAACAAGTAGATTAAAGGTAAGCAGCTTTTATTCTCTGCTGCTCTAATGTAGTTTAGAAATGTGTCATTGATGGCACAAAAAGATGAAAAGTAAGTGCATACTGGAAGCATAAATTTTTAAAAATTCAACCCTCAGCTATTTATCTATATGAAGTGATATTCACAGGATTTTCCCCTGAACAAACGCTGTTACATGTATTAAACAGGTGTTCAGAGATATTTCCTATGTATTATTATATGAAATACTCTAAATTGTCTCCTACAGGTTCGTGTGTGTGTGTGTGTGTGTGTGTGTATACCTATCTTGACTATGTTAACCACAAAGCATAGTAACAAAATACAACTATTTTGACGTTTGCAGTTTTGGGACCCCTTAGCTCACAAAGGCTTCTCCAGTTTCCATGTCAGGACAGCCCCTCTTCCTGTTGTTTTTAGGTACTGTACTTCTCTCTGCACAGATTTAGACACATGCCCCAGAGGCAAACTGTCATTTTCTTTCATGATTCTACTTCCCCAGAGAAGGGGTGGGAACTAGACTCTACTTAGTCTACTCATTGCAGTGTCCAATAATCTACCTATACACTCCGCCTCTGTCCTTCAATAGTGAGTGTTTCAGAAAGGACGTAAAAGCCAAGTTAAATGAGTAGGTTTCCTTCCTTGGTTTTTGGACCTTGAGTTAGAGGGAGGTAGCTCTCTCCTCTCTGGTCCCAACACTGTGAGTGTAATCCTAGAGCTGCTGGAAGTCATGACTTGCTGGTCCCTGTAGAGAGGTTATTCTGAGGCATGAAGCAAACATGAAAGAAAAGGAAGTCCTCAAGAAGTTAAACAGAATTACCATATGATCTAGCAATTCTACTCCTCTGTATATACTCAAAAGAGGTCAAAATAGGGACTCAGATACATGTACACCAATGTTCCCAGTACACCAGTGTTCACAGTATCATTAGTCATGTCAGCCAAAAGATGGAAACACCCAAAGTCCACCAAGAGATGAATGGATAAACAAAATGTGTATACCTATAATGGATTATTATTCAACCTTAAAAGGAATGAAGCTCTGATACATGCTACAACATGGAAGAACCTCAAAAATCTTGTGGTTTTTAAGCCAGACCCAAAAGAATAAATATTTTATGGTTCTGCCTGTATGAGGTACCCGGAATAGGTAAGTTTATGGAGATAGGAAGTTGAATAGTGATTACCATGGATGGGGGAAGGGAGGAATGGGCACTTGTTAATGGGTACAGGTTTTCTGTTTAAGATGAGGAAAAAGAGTTGGAAGTGGTTAGTTGTAATGGTTGAACAATGTTTACAAATTTAATGCCACTGAGTTGAAGGCTTAAAATGATAAAATTTATGTTATGTATATTTTACCACACATACATACACACACACACACACACACACACACAAAAGAGGAGAGAGAGAGAGAGATTATAAATCAAAGTCAGTTCCACCCCTGCTTTTTCAGTTTTAGAAGTTGCCAAATGTTTTCTACCTAAGCAAGTACAGGCTGGGTACCTTGAAATCTAAAGTTCTAACATAACCCTAAAGAAAATCTTCCCATCATTTATATGGACTCAAGTCCAAAGACAACTCTGTGT
Organism: Mustela putorius furo; assembly: GCF_011764305.1. Lineage (NCBI taxonomy): Eukaryota > Metazoa > Chordata > Mammalia > Carnivora > Mustelidae > Mustela > Mustela putorius. Next base: position 39,947,300 of record NW_025421998.1, read on the forward strand.
GTATCTCAAATGGAGGTTTTTCATCAATCCAGAACTTATTTCTCTACTTGCAGATGAATTTGAAGGCAGAGACTATCCCCCTTTCTTTGACATAGGACAATGCTTAATGCTCCACATAAAACAAGTTCTCCATGCAACACAAAGGACTAGTTAGTTACAAGTTCCCTAACTTCACATACTCAATACATGAATACATAGATAAGAGTATGTAATTTTTTTTTTTTTTTTTGGTGATTTGTCAACATCTGACTTGGTTTTTATACAGTCTCCCACTTAAAATACCAGTCTGAGTTGTTAGTTCCAAATGTGCCAGGGTACACCTTTGTTCTGTTAGCTACTCTTGGCTATTATTAATTCAACCTATTACAAGGCCACTAACTCACTGAATGAAAGGCTGACATTTTCTTCACCCATCACTTCCATCTATTGTATCACATCCTTTCAAGAGTTCTAAATATTAGCAGAAGTTGGCATCATTTACAATTTTAACTGCATTGTTGTTATGCCCTTGAAATTAACACTTCCATCTCCCAGGTAATAGAATATAATTTAAGGTATATGAGTAGGTGAGGACTTGACAGAAAGAAAAAGTTACTAAAACACATTTTGCTTTGCCTGCCCTGGGATGAAGAACATCAGTTTTCAAACCTGCTGACCTTTCAAGCTGTTAAGCATTTAGAAGCTAAGTATATTTTAAAATGATATATAATGGATGTCCCAGAATTCTATTTTTAAACAATCGAGTAGTATTTATTTGGTTCATGTACACATTTGCAAAACCTTTGTAGGCTTACAAACTAACCAAGATAGTTTGTTTGGAACTCTGCTGTCAGTAGTGCTTTGGAAATAAGTTCGGTTTTAGCTCTCAGTTCAATAGAGTATGTCACCTCTGAGGACACTTGTCAAGGCTTTGGGGGGTAGCTATTTTTTGTTACAATCTCTGACACAGAAAAGAAAAAGACTTGGATACCAAACCAGAATCACAACAAAGTTCTCAGTCATAGCAAGATGGCTGGGATCCCGCCCTGCATCGGGCTCTCTGCTCTGCAGGGAGCCTACTTTCTCCTCTCTCTTTGCCTGCCTCTCTGCTTACTCATGATCTATGTCAAATAAATAAATAAAATAAAATTTAAAAATTCTCAAAATATTAGCAAACTGAATCCAGCAATACATTAAAAAAAAGTAATTTACCGAAGTCAAGTGGGACTTATCCCTGGGATACAAGGATGGTTCAATGTTTGCAAGTCAATCTATAAGTGTGATACATAAATAAGGGAAAGAATAAGAACCATATGACCATTTCAATAGATAGAGAAAAACCAGTTGACAAAGTACAATATCCATTCATGATTAAAAAAAAAAAAAAAGAAAAAAAGAAAACACCTCAACATAATAAAGGCCATATATGAAAAACCCACAGTTAACACCATACTCAATGGTAAAAAAAATAGAATATCTCTGCTAAGGTCAGGAACAAGATAGGGATGTCCACCGTCACTGCTTCTATTCTATACTGGAAGGCATAGCCACAGCCATCAGATAAGAGAAAGGAGTAAAAGGCATCCAAATTGGTAAGGAAGAAGTAAAATTTTCACTATATGCAGATGACAGGATGCTACAGATAGAAAACTCAGAAGAGTCCACCAAAAAACTACCAGAACTGATAAATGAATTCATTAAGATCATGGGATACAAAAATCAATGTACAGAAATCTATTTCTTTGTTATATACTAATAATGAAGCAAAAGAAAGAAATTAAGAAAGCAATTCCATTTATAATTGCACCAAAAATAATATACCTAGTAATAAATTTAACTGAAGAGGTGAAAGACCTGTACTCTGAAAGCTATAAGATACTGATGAAAGATATTGAAGACAATACAAACAGTAGAAAGAGATCCCATGCTCACAGATGAAAAAATATTGCTAAAATGTCCATACTACCCAAGCAATCTACACATCTAGTACGATTCCCACTAGATTCCAACGTTTCTCATAGAACTCAAAAAGACAATCCAAAAATTTGTATGGAACCACAGAAGACCTCAAATAGCCAAAGAAATCCGTAAACGGAAAAACAAACCTAGATTTATCACCATTCCAGATTTCAAGTCCTACTATAAAGCTGTGGTAATCAAAACAGTACGGTACTGGCACAAAAAGAAGCACATCACTCAATGGAAAAGAATAGAAAGCCCAGAAATAAACCTGTATTTATAAGGTCAATTAATTTTTGACAAAGGAAGAAGGAACATACAATGAGAAAAGCCTTTTCAACAAACGGTCTTGCAAGAACTGGACAGCAAAAGAATGAAGCTGGATTTACACCGTATACAAGAATGAACTCAGTATAGATTCAGGACCTAAATGTGAGATCTGAAACTATAAAATTACAGAAGAGAGCACAGGCAGTAATTTCTTTGACATCAGCCATTGCAACTCTTTTCTAGAGAGGTCTCCTGAGGCAAGGGAAACAAAAGCAAAAATAAACATTGGGACCACATCAAAATCAAAAGCTTCTGCAGAGCAAGGGGAAAAATCAACAAAACTAAAGACCATCTACTGAATGGGAGAAGATATTTGCTAATGACAATTCCAATGAAGGGTTAGTATCCAAAATACATAAAGAACTGATACAATTCTACACCAAAACACAATACAGTTAAAAATGGCAGAAGCCAAGATATGGAAGCAGTGCAAGTGTCCACCGAAGAATGGGTAAAGAAGTGGAATATGTATACAATGGGATATTACTCAGCTGCAAAAAATGAAATCTTACCATTTTCAGTGACACAAATGGAGTCAGAGTGTATAATGTTAAAGTCAGATAAAGACAAGTATCATATGATTTCATTCCTATGTGGAATTTAAGAAACAAAATTAAAGGGAAAAAACGAAAGACACGAAGCAAGAAACAGATTCTTAATTATAAAGAACTGATGGTTACCAGATAGAGATAGCAACAGACAGTGCTGATGGCATAACTATGTATATATTTAATGCCACTGAACTATACACTTAAAAATAGGTAAAATAGTAAATTTCCTATATAGATCTTGCCACAATAAAAAGGTAGTTTTTCTAATAATAAATCAAGTTTTGACTTTAAAATGGATGAACTTTAGACTCAGCAATTCCACTTTGAAGAAGTTAGCCTAAAGAAATAGAGTGTTAAATAATCAAAGAAACAAAGGGTGTTTTTGATGTGACATAATGGTGACAATGAAATTTCTAGGGATTATTACACAAACTATAGTTTATATTTTCAGCAGACTTTTGTAAAGCCAGTAGAATCATAATCTTAAATGGCATAGTAAAAAATCAGGGTATTTTGTTAGGGGAAAATTTAGATGAAAAAGAAAGAACACATATATTGTGTTGCCCCTAAAATAAGCCCTTCCATTCTTTAAATAAGGAATTTAAAAGTAATTTTTAAAATTTTCAACACATGGAACATTCTCCAGAATAGATCACATCCTCGGTCCTAAATCAGGACTCAACCGGTATCAAAAGATTGGGATCATTCCCTGCATATTTTCAGACCACAATGCTCTAAAGCTAGAACTCAACCACAAAAGGAAGTTTGGAAAGAACCCAAATACATGGAGACTAAACAGTATCCTTCTAAAGAATGAATGGGTCAACCGGGAAATTAAAGAAGAATTGAAAAAAATCATGGAAACAAATGATAATGAAAATACAACGGTTCAAAATCTGTGGGACACAACAAAGGCAGTCCTGAGAGGAAAATATATAGCGGTACAAGCCTTTCTCAAGAAACAAGAAAGGTCTCAGGTACACAACCTAACCCTACACCTAAAGGAGCTGGAGAAAGAATAAGAAAGAAACCCTAAGCCCAGCAGGAGAAGAGAAATCATAAAGATCAGAGCAGAAATCAATGAAATAGAAACCAAAAAAACAATAGAACAAATCAACACACATATTAAAAACTGAGTAGTTCATCAAGGTGTGATCTGGGGTTATCTTTGGAATGAGATTAATGACCTTTTCCCCCTTTTAAATTTTCTACTGTGATTAAGGTCAGGAAAGAAGTGACAATATATTTTAACAACTTCTCCGTTAGACTTAATTTTCCATTTTCAAGCCTAAGCAGGACCACAATCAATATATAGACTAACAGGTGCTCCCCTCAAAGAACAAGACTCAGCCCCCACTTCCCCTACCCCAGTTCCCCCCTGTTGGAAATTTTCATATTATTACTGGCCTTATTTCTCTCTTTCACCAAATTGTGAGCTCCTCTGAAAGCAGGGAATAAATTACTGTTCCTTCTAGGTACCCCAGCATTGGACTTGGTACATGGGGTAGGCAATTAATAAGTGAGTGTCAAATAAATATAGTACATATTTAGGGAAGGCTCCCTAAAAAGGCTTCCCTAAAAGGCTTCCCTAAAAAGGCTCAGGCTAGCAGGAGGAAATTTTAGTGTACGGTTTCTCCTAAGACATTTTTTCCCCTGGCCTTCCACATACCAATCTATTTACCAAGTTGTAAAGAGTAGGAAAGGGAAGGAAGGTGAGCAGCAAGATGGCAAATCAGCAAAACTTTAGTTTAGGAACTTGATAAGGGGTGAACAGAGGAGGGAGCAGAGGGGAGAATGTGTATATAGATATTGTTTTGGGAATAATAGCACCCACCTGTCAATATCTGATGCTTGCTCAAATATTCTTGCTTTTACCATTTAGATGATTAGTGCTCATTAGGGGAGTTTAATTGGTGCATCAGTGTGTCAAGGACACACAGTTATTTTGCTTCTGCATGGTGGTAAAAATCCAAGCAATTTATGACACCATTAAGTAAAGTAGTAACATTGACTGACTTCAGTGCATCAAGTACTGCTCTCAGTGCTCTAAAGTAGGATCACTTTTAATTCCTACAATGACTCTGAGTGCTATTATCTTCATCTTACAGTTGAAAAAAGACACCAAGAGTGGAGGTCACTTTTCCAGAACATGAACAGCTCATCAACAAGAGAGCCAGATTTTAAACCCAGAGAATCTGTCCCTAGAGCCCAAGTTTTTAAATTACTAAGCTTCTGTATGAGAGAATGCCATGCCATTGTCAATGGCAGATTCAGGAGGACCACACAGGCAATACTGCCAAATTTTACAGACCTAGCTGCCTTCTACTGGTCTCTTCCAACTGTAGTCAGACTCTTAAGTATGTCCTGGACCTAACAGTTTGAAGTTATGTTCAAAATGTTCTTCCAGGACATGAAAACTCTGTAGCTGATTTATAATGCTTCTTGCTGGGTTCACTTGCCTTGACTATAACTCTGGGAACCATCTGGAACCTCTAGAGATTTTTCTGCTCAAATATATCCTACTAGGAGTACACAAGCCTCAAATTTCCAGTTTGTTGGCATCATTTCAGGTCAACGAGGACATGCAAAGAGTAGAGGGAAGGAAGCATGCCAGTATGTTTGGTTGAGCCAAGAAAACTTTCTTGTCAAGTGGGTTCAATGGATTAATCCAAATTCATCTGTCCCCTCTCAAACCTTTGCTCTGATAGGGTTGGTTTATAAAGATGGATTTCCAGAAGATGTATAGATACGTTGCATAGAAGCAGAGTATAAACAAAGTAATGAATATTTCAACACACGCTCAACTGCATTAATAATCAAGAAATGGGGAGGCAAACAATAGGATGTTTTATAATTATGACTGCTGACATTTAATAAGATTGATGTACATATTCTCAAATACTGCTGTTGAGACTTACACTGTCATAAACTCTTTGGAGAATAATTTTGCGATGCCAGTCAAAATTTAAAATCTTAAGTCTGGGGCGCCTGGGTGGCTCAGTGAGTTAAAGCCTCTGCCTTCGGCTCAGGTCATGATCTCAGGGTCCTGGGATGGAGCCCCACATAGGGCTCTCTGCTCAGTGGTGGGCCTGCTCCGCACCCCCCACCCCGTGCCTCTCTCTCTCTGCCTACTTGTGATCTCTGTCAAATAAATAAATAAAATCTTAAAAAGAAATAAAGATAAAATGTTAAGTCACTTTGACCTGGCAATTTTATCTCCAGAAACTTATTCTGGAACACTGAAAAGAAGTTTAAAAAATAAAAAAAAAATTTAAAAAATGAAATAAAAACATACATAAGTTTTGAAGACTTGAAAAAAAAATTTATTCCTAAAATAAACAAAAATTTCAAGTAAGTGATAGATGTTCTTTCAGGCATACACACACAAAGATTTGTTATTACATGAAATTTATAATAGTTAAAAATTGTAAACCATTTAACTGGCCTTCCATAGAAACATTATATAAATAATCCATTATTTATTCAAATATAATGTTGCCTTCAGAAGATAAGGTGATTGACATATAGACAGAATGATGCACAGGACATGTACTGTCATGAAATAAGTTTTTTTTTCATGTTCAACTATTTTATTTTAATCCAGTGACTCTTTTTTAAAATTTTTATTAACATATGATGTATTATTTACCCCAGGGGTACAGGTCTGTGAATCATCAGGCTTACACACTTCATAGCACTTACCAAAGCACATACCCTCCCCAATGTCCATAACCCACCACCCTCTCTATACACCCCACCCCCTAGCAACCCTCAGTTTGTAACTTTTTTTTTTAAAGATTTTATTTATTTAATTGACAGAGAGGCAGGCAGAGAGAGGAGGGGAAGCAGGCTCCCCGCTGAGCAGAGAGCCTGAAGTGGGGCTCGATCCCAGGACCCTGAGATCATGACCTGAGCTGAAGGCAGAGGCTTAACCCACTGAGTCACCCAGGTGCCCCTCAGTTTGTATCTTCTACAACATTGTTCATGTAACATATCCATATAAATATCATGAAAAGGGTTGAAACAAAATTCTAAGTTTTGTGGATTAAAAATAATAGTATTAGCAATTTTATAAAATTGCCCAGTTAGGTTTAACAAGATTTTTGAAAAGTTGGGTTTTTTTTTTTTTTGCATTCCAGAAATGGCTATTTTATGGGCTTCTTTCATTTTTATTTTATTAAGTTATTTATTAAATTATTTTATTAAGAGTATTTTAATGGGACTTGCTTTAGGCACTCAAGAATAAGTGTTTCTTGGAATCCTGCTACTTGCTAAGCACAATTCTAGACTCTGAAGGTTCAGCAGTGGGAGAAAAAAGGGGCAGGAAGAATTTCCGTCCTTCATAGAGACTACTTTAAAAAGGCAAAACAAACATGCTGCTAGGACCTTGGGCATAATCTGGAAATAGAAAATTGACAGAAATGAGAACCCTGTGTATAATAATGTAAGAAGGTGTATGTGGGCAAAAGTATTTGTGGATCATGTTGCTTGTTTCCTTTTTAATAAGTATGGCAGAGTTTGCTATACTACTTCCTTCCCCCGCCACCCTCCACCAAAACACAGACTACAATTCTTGGGCTCCCTTACCATTAGAGTTAGATTGGGGACATGTGGCCAGTAGGGGCCAATGAAATGTGACAGAATGCAAAAGCAGTCCCTCTGGGCAAAGGCAGGTTAAGAACCTGTGTGTCCCTCTGCTGTCTCTGTCCTCCCTGTCATGGACATTTGACAGGCATGTGTTCTGAGGATGTAGCTATAAGGTGAAGAAAGGCTGCCCAACACTGATCTGGGAAACAACTACTAGGGGGAGGAGGAAGGGTTCTGCCAATGATCGCAATGTAGTAAAATTTAAACTACTATTCTTAAGATTATTTGACCCTGGAACACTGAGAGACTGGGAGGGGGAGAAGAAGAATCAAGAACCCAACACTGGGAGATGATCCTGTTACAAAATTCACATCTTCTCAGACTCTGGGAGAAACTACATTTAGAAGAGGTTTATTTTGTTTTGTTCTGTTTTCAGAGAGAGGATGCATTTGAAGGGGGTTTGAGAGAGAGTATCTTAAGCAGACTCTGCACTGAGCTGGGAACCCGGCACGAGGCTCTTTCTCATGACCCTGAGATCTCAACCTGAGCAACACCAAGAGTCCGGCACTTAACTGTGCCACCCAGATATCCCCAGAATAGAGTTTCAGGGGTCTTTTCTTCCTATAATGTAATCTCTGAACTGCCCCCAAACTTTCCAAAACTCTGTCACATAGGACACCCTTGTGACACTTGTAGAATTGGGAATTAGAGGCTAGAATTGGGCAGAGAAGCGTGGTCTTCCCTGCCTTACTCCTACCATCACAATGGCAATAACCACCTCAGGCAAAGGGAAGTGTAGGTCCTCAGTCCCAGACGGTATGTGGGAGGCCTGCGAATAGAGGGCCAGGACCAACTGCAGTATCAATTATCAGAGCTGGTGCAAGTAGAAAAGTAGGGCTCAGTGAGGACAGGAAAGGAACCTTTAGAGAAGTGCCAAGAGGAGACAACTCCCACCATTAAGTGGATAGCCAGATCGTTAGAGAGTATAGGTTGTCAGGAAAGATCCACACCAGTTTGAGAAACGAGATTATGCAGCAGGATGGATTTAGTGTTTTTGCTTTTTCTACTTCCATAATTTTTAACAACGAGAATGAAGAAATTCATCAAGTTTTATTAAGTATAAATAGGAGAATAGTGAGGCATGTACGATGCAAATTACTAAGTAGTTAAGTAGATTAGCCATTAACTTGGAATGAACCTGCAATTAAGATTTGCCACCATAAATTTGTCAATCAATCACACTATATCCTTTGCACATAGTATGAATGCACTGCAGAATTTAATTTGGAAAACTAGGAGTAATTTCAGAGATGATTGCAGGTTGCTCCAATTTTATAAGCTGTCACTTGCCATTGTTGAAGGGGCAGGTTTCTGATTCAACATTTTGAGAGCTCTGGGGTAAAATGTACTTTTAAAGTGCTTATTAAAATATTGAAGTTGGGATATTACTGGACCAAGACAATTTATAGTCTTTAGGATGCTTTACTTAAAACATTCCAAAGACTCCTTAATGTACTTATATTGGGTTATCCAGCATCTATCCTTTGCTTTGTAGCTTAGCCTATGTCTGGTAGAAACTGTTGCCTAGCGACTGAGCGCTGGAATGAACACCAGACTGAGACGAGAGAGACCTGTGTTTGGACTCCGAATCCAGACCCACCACTCAAGTCATGTCACTTTTACTTACAATCCCATACCTGTGAAATGGCAGGTGAGGAGATGGTTACTGAATGGTTTTTGAAGATTTCTTCTGGCTCAGTTTTACAATTCTGTGAGCCAGGGAAACACTATGTAGTACAGAGATAAGCTGCGTAAGACTCACAGGACGAAAAGACTACACACGGTTACTTTTTTTTTTTTTTAAACGATTACCCTCTTATCAGTCAAGATTTTCAGTTGTTAACAACACAATTCACACTGGCTGGCTTATGCGCAACAGAATTTATCAAAGGATGTTAGGTACCTCAGTGTACTTAAGAGAGCCTGAAGAACAGGTATAGGTATCATTTGACAAGGAAACACACAGCCAGAAGGAACATCCAACTCTCTCTCTCTCTCTCTCTCTCTCTATATATATATATATATATACGTTTATCTCTAAACATCTCTATATCTATTTCTGTAGATATCTATATATCTATATAGATATCTACATATCTATATCTAGGAACATCCAACTATATATATAACTATATATATATAGTAAGATATATATATGTTTATCTCTATACATATCTATATTTCTATAGATATCTAGATCTCTGTAGATCTATAGATCTATCTCTATACATCTATATCTCTATCTTTCTATCTATTGTAGAATAATTATAGTAAAAACCCACTCCTAATGCTACCTGCCACTACATGCTAACCATGCTTGGTGCTGGACGCCAGGATCCCCAGAACAGATGCCTCCACACTTGCCAAATGATAGATCTCTCTGGGCTCAGGCACCTCCTCATGTGCCTCTTCTGCATCCAAGCCTCCTGATGGTCCCTCTAATTATAGGAACCTAGGGTGCAGATTTATTTTTTTATTTAAATTCAATTAATGAACTTACAATACATCATTAGTTTCAGAAATGGTGTTCAGTCATTTATCAGTAGCGTATAACACTCAGTACCCTCCTTAATGCTTGTCACCTGATTACCCCTCCGCCCACCCACACCCTCTCCAGCAACCCTCTATTTGTTTCCTATGGTATAGGGCACACGATGAGAGATCTTAGGTAAGTTTTACTTTTAATGTTTCCTTGGAAAGACAGATAACATGTTTCTCCTAATTATTCTAAGGAAGTTAGTACTCTTCATTGACACTCAGAATTCTAAAATATCAAGGAAGTTGCCCAAAGTTACATGGCTAGAAGTGGAAGAAGAACTGGAACTTGAACCTAAAGTTGTATCCAAGTACAGCATTCTTTCAACCTGCCTAGATTGTGGCACAGTTTGGATAACTAGCCTCATCGCGCGCACACGCGTGCGCGCACACACACACACACACACACACACACACCCAGGTGCTCATTTGCATACAGCTTATTTTTCTTTCTCTTGATCTCTGTTTTGGTTCCCAGCTTAAGTTCCGAGGCAGGAAACATAGGTTTTGGGGATGTGCACACATTAATTGTCATATTTGCTGATATTAAAATTGGTAATATCCTTGCTCTAATGGAACTTAATGAGAACATAATTATATAAAAAAAATCACAATGAATTCACACCCATTTATGGTCTGGACTACACACTCAGCCTAGCTTCTGAAATAGTGAATGCATCACATCTTGGGCAGCCTAGAATCAAAGACCGTTTTTCCTGGAAGTGAAGCTATTAAGTAGCTATAATTCAAATATTGCTCCTTATTTAAAAATCATTTGCACATTTAATGAATGAGATTTGTATTTTAGGTACCAGCAATGCACAGTTGCTAATTCATTCACTTTAATATGTAGTAATGAATAACTCACATTTTTGCAATCCAAGTTACAGAGGAGTAAAGAAAATAAGAATGAAAACAATGAAACTGACTAGGGTTAAGGAGGTTTTTAACCTTTTCAGAAAGGAGAATACTAATGCTAAGTGAGTCTTTTAAGCACTCTTAAAGATGGAATCTTTCAAGATAAAACAAGTGAGACCCATGTAAAGGTACTTCTAAGCTGCTACTCAGGGCAAGTCAATGGAACAAAGATAGATGGCCTTGTAGTCATAGGTTTGGCAGCGCTCTCTCAAATAACTTTTCTAGTATTTTCAGACAATTCAACCCAGTTTATGCTGTGAAGTAAGGAGTCGGTCCGTGTGGGGGGTGTTCAGCAAATCCCAGATCGCTAAATTACAGCTAATTACACCCTGTGAAACAGCTTCCCTCCCTGAAGAGGAAGACGACAACTTAGGTCATCATGATCTGGAAATCTGCTTTGTGGATTTCCGGCATGATCCAGAGATTGTTTCAAGGTTTTAAGTGAAGAAGACTTTAATAGAGGAGAAAGGCCTTTAGCCATTTAACCAGTAAGCTAAAACTGGAAAAATCTCCTTGAATATAGGTATTTGTCTTCAACTTTTATATATAGTAGCAGATGAATACGCGCACCAAATTCCTCTTTTCCTTCCTCATCATTTGCTTGTCACGGGGCTTGGCATTCAGTGGATACATATTCATATCCAAATCCTGGGGTAGAAGCACTAGGGCACCGTTCCTTTAGTTACAGAATGCCAAGTTTTCTTTCAGACTATGGAAGGAATTCTCAAACTTGTGTACACCTGAAGCCTCGTGGAAACAAACTACGGGGCCCTACCCTGAGCTTCCCATTAGGCAGCTCTGGGGTGTGGCCCGAGGATTCACATGTCTAACAAGTTCCCAATTGATGTAGACAGCCTGACCTGGATAGCACATTTAAGAACCATGATATTTTAGTGTTGCTTTAGAGTTAAGTAAATGTTCCTTTGCAACTATATCACTTGAGTTTTCCTAGGAAGTGAGCATTTCTTCATACGCAGAACACTTAATGGTAACAGTGACAACTTATTGAGTTACATACAGCGCAGATTCTGAGTTATGGATAGTCAATCAGTTTATAGCTTCATTCAGACCAATGCCTTACTCTGTATAGCCCAGAACCTGCAAAGGTTCTTATTGACCAAGGGGAAGTCACCAAGAAGAAAATAATGCAGAAGGAACTCTGGAGTTAGAAAAGCGGTTTGCAAGTTCCAGTTCTACTTATGAACTTCATCTATTCTGGGCAAATGACCTGTACCACATCGTCTGTGAAACTTTTGTTTCCTTATTACCAAACTGGGGTATGCCATCTGTCCTGAAGATCACATCCCAAGACTGTTAGAAAATTCTGAAGACATAGGAGAGCCTTTGGTTCTTTTTCAGAGCTCAATCCAGTGTTCCTTGTGCTCTTAGAACAGTTGCCCTCAATATTCAGAATTGTAAGTGACCCCAGGTGGCACTGAGAACTTTTGCAATCTTTTAAGGATTCTCCTTCCTCAAGTTCATAGGTGTTTTCTGTTGCTTAGTGTCCCAATATCCCAATGAGAGGAGCACCAGAACTGTGCATAGCCCGCAGAGCAAACAGGGAAAAGCTAGAAGACAAAGACTTTAATGATTAGACCATAGTAACAAGAAAAACATTAGAAAAGCACCGAGGCAAAATGGGAAGAAGAATCCCTTGGATATCTGGAACAGGAGAAGAGAAAACAAATAGCAATAGACCAGCTGTTATTCATCATAAGATTCTGGAAGAAAACTGAGGGAACAAAGAACAGGACTAACTGGTAGAGTTCCTTGAAATGGGTTCTCGGATCATCTTATCCAAACCCTGTATCCTCCTTTGAGAACCCTTCTAACACTGTCCCTAACTCTTAAATGAAGAAAATCAGATTATAAGAGGTTTATGTCAAGATGACACAGCAAGTAGCAGAATCAAGACCCCTATCTGGAGACTCTACATCCTATGTTTTCCCATGATGCCACACTGCCAAAATGTTGTAGGAGGACAGGCCTTTCCGCTGGGACCACTGCTGTGCATCTTACTTTAGGACATAAAACAAAACAGGGGGTAGGTGAGGCACACGTGTTCCTGCACATAAAAGGGACCCAGAAATTTCTCACCAAGACACAGTGTGGATACTGGATGGCAACTAAGTGTTCATGGAATCAACAAGCTCGATTCCATAAAACTCTTGGGTTCTAATTGGGTTTCATCCATGTCTTGGCTGCTCTTTCTCTTTGGCTGAATTTCTCATTCTGGGTCTACTGGCTTTTTATTCTCCACTGGTGTACTGAAGAGGTAGGCTGGGTGAGGGGTGAGGACTGTTGCCCTCATAATCCTACCTTGCCTTCTTTTAAGTTGTCTCCTCCAAGGGATGCTTGGGTACTAGTGCTGTCATTTGACCCAAACCATTTAACCTCTCTGAAATCTAGTTGCCTTATCTCTAAAAGGACAGTGGAATAGAGGACTTCCAAGGACCCTTTAGACTTGATTTCTGAAGACTGAGGAGCCTAACTGGAGCAATCTGTGGAACATTTTATGTCCTCTCACTTATATTTGGGGTTCCATTAAACCTAAGCACTCATGTGAGAATCATTTGGTCTCATTTCCTGATTAATGACCACTACCCTTCTTTTTGACTGAATTCTAACAAAAGCTAAATTTTATCGAGTATTCACTATGTGCCAGTTACATATCTTCCACTAAATTTATATGGTGCTCATCACTGTTCTATAGGACTTGTGCTTATCATGCCTATTTTATTGGTAAGGAAGCAAGAATGAAAAGCTGTTGACTAACTTTCTGAGGGCCAGAGGTAGTAAGTAATGAAGGCAGGATTAGAAGCCAGGAAGTGTGGTTACAGAGCCTGTGCTCTGAAATCACTGTTCTTTTTGCCTCAGAATGGTTCAACCTCATTATTAGATGCCTGTTCAGAGTTTCAAAGTTAAGAACAGTAGCTCACTCTAGCCTTCTTTTAAAAACAGCACACTGAATGATCCCAAATTCACTTATGTTATAGTGTTCCTTATACAGCATCTTAGAGTGATATGCAATTCAATTTAGATCCTGAACACTGGTAGAGAACTTCTTTTTGTAAAGGTATATGCGGGAGAGAAGCTAGGGCCTATGGGGCATCAGGTTGTAGTGAATAAAATTCCCTTTCACATCCAGAGCCATTCTTTGTCCCAGGAAAGGAAGAAATCTGCAGCATTTCCGCTATCATCAGTCGCTTTGACAGCCTTCCTAGAAATACTTCAGATGGAGTTCAGTTGGTCATTTCCTCCTTAACCTTCCTTCCCAGCTGCAGTAGTGTTCCTTCAGACAGCCAGACGCTACCCGTCAGTGATATTCCAGCTGCTTCACCAATTACGAGGCTTCAGAACGAGAAAAATAAAACCCTACTGAAGAAGGATAATCAAGAAATAGCTGGCCAAACTGGGACTGTTTCCTCTGCTCCTGGTAAGAGAACCCAGGGACTGTCTGCTGTTCCCAGAGAGAAGTAAAGAATGCTGGGTTCATGTTTGAGAAGGTCTGCAAAAGGATTAGTTGTGTATTCCACATACATCCTTGGCTATGAATGCTTTTAAAGATGCTATTGACAGTCTGGAGGGAGTCCTAGATTAGCTCAGGTTTTCAGTCTTCTCCCAACTAATTACTTCCCACGTAGTAGAAAAAAGTTTCAAGATCAAATGCTTCAAGTATTTGTGAAGAGAATCTAATGAGCACAGGTAGATTAAAGAGTACATTGAGCTACCAAGAATACTTTAACCCAGGAGAAGCTGGACCCATGAGAAAACCCATCACATAACCTGCTATCTTGTCCTCCAGGATTGTGATTTGTCAAAGGTTAGAGGTCTCTGAGAGCAGGACCTCATTTTGTAAACAATTTTGTCATCTTTCTGTTTCCACTCCCAGTGTTAGGGCTGGATTAGAACACCACAAGATACCCCTCTACCTAAAACATAAGATCAACAGTAGCAGAAAGATATTCATGGAACCATGTCTGAACAGAGATACAACAGGGGTGCTCTTTCCATTTTTCATCCTGTTTTCAAGTCATCACACCCATGTTTCTTCTTTTATTACATATTCTTCTGCTCAGATTGGGAAGGACAGGAAAGAAATCAGTAGCACATTGATTTGGCCAGAAGAGCACCCTCCCCCCCCCAACACACACCGTTCTGACTTCTTCTGGTAACACTTAGCAAATTACTGATTATACAATTAAGACTGAAAAGCATACAACTTTTCGGGCGCCTGGGTGGCTCAGTGGGTTAAGCCGCTGCCTTCAGCTCAGGTCATGATCTCAGGGTCCTGGGATCGAGTCCCACGTCGGGGTCTCTGCTCAGCAGAGAGTCTGCTCCCTCCTCTCTCGCTCTCTGCCTGCCTCTCTGCCTACTTGTGAGCTCTCTCTGTCAAATAAATAAATAAAATCTTTAAAAAAAAAAAAAAAGCATACAACTTTTCTTCTTGGGGAGAGCCAATGTTCCAAAAACAAAACAATTCCTCATAGGTGGGTGGGATAAAGACAATGAAAGTATTTCAAGTAGGGAAGAGGAAATTACTCTATGTTGACATCAAATAATATTCAATAATTGTAACCAGACAGCAGTAAGCAAAGGAGCAGTTCACAAGGTAAGTGCATGAGCAGTAACAACCTCTTGAGGTGTTCCTAGGTGATCTAGATCCCTAGGCCCTCCCTGGAGACACTGATTAAGAAGGTCGGGGCATCTCTGATTTAAAAATAGAAAAAACCCAACCTCCTGAGGAGTGTGATTCACCCTTCTATTGGTCAGCTACTGCTCTAAGTCCCTGGAGTAGGACAATTCTTAGTCTGAAAGGTAATTAAGGTAGTAACTGGTTCTCAGCCTCTCACACAGCCTGAGAAGTAGCCCACAGACCAGCACTAGCTGTTGAGACCTGGACTGAAAGGGCATTCAAATCATTACATACACTTTCTCTTCGTTTTCATACCGCACACTCTGGCTACATTTACTTGGAAGTGTCCTGTCATTTCAAAAAAGGAGAATGGGTCATGGTCTCCAAAAGGTTTCTCTTTATATTACCTATATGTATATTACCTAGTGAATAGCCCTACCTTTCCACTGTCACTCAAGTCTTTTTGGACTAAACTCCTAATCCTCTGCCTTACCACTAAGTTCCATTGCTTGTAACTCCATAGGGCTTACCTGTAGCTTTAGTCCCAAAAGCTGTGCCCTTGTTCAAGTTCTTACGGTTTGCTGTCTGGACTAACACAGTCATCTCCTCAATGGATCTTCCTACTTCCTGGGTTACTTCCCTCTAGTCCATTCTCCACAAATTTCATCATTCCATTTTCCCTGATTAGAATGCTCTTATAACTCCTCATGGTCTCCAGAGTCAAATCCAATCTTAGCACACAAAAGTTAATTTGGTCTCAAGTGTTTAATTTAAAACTCAGGTATCAAGGAGAAAGGTGAGCTAGATTAGATTCTGGCACACTGGACTACCCTAGCTACCAATGTTTATTGCTCTATCAGGACTGATACATCTTCCAAAGCTGAATTTTAATGCTGTTGCCAAATTTTGTTTGTTTGTTAAAAATGAACACAACGCTATACCCTTTTCTCATGCTTGTGGATTGGGTCAGTCTGATGCTGGTGATTTTATACTGTTTTAGACCCTGACTTCATCTGATTATAGCTGGTGTCCAGAATTTTCATGGCCTTTTAAACTACAGTAAACTGATGAACCTTGAAAAACATGGGGCTGAAGGCAGTAACCCCTACATTGCTAAAAATCTGGGTCTATCTTTATACTCCCCCAAAACTTAATAGCCTAAATGTTGACTGCAAGCCTTTGTGATAACAATTAACACACATTTTGTATGTTGTACAACATACTGCACTCTTATAAAAATGTAAGCTGAAGAAAATGTTAAGAAAATCATAAGGAACAGAATCAAAGGAACAGAAAATACATTCACAGTATTACACTGATAAGAAAAAAATAAAATCACATATAAGTGAACCAGCATAGTTCAAACCTATGTTGTTCAAGGGTAAACTACTAATAAATATTGCTAATACCCAGATCTAAACTTGCTGGCCAAAGACAAAAAGGTTAGTGAAACTTCATCATCCTATCTTTCTTGTTCAGAAGCTGTTTTCTCCCCATTACATGATAAAATTCACCTTGATTACAAAACCATTACCTTTGGTAGAGTCCTCTTTATCTCTTTCTTATTCAACAGGTCCCTGTAGTAGGGAGGTAATAAATAGTCTCTTCTAAGAGAAATGCAGATCTCTTCCAATAAGAGATGAACCAAAAGTGTCCATTAGGAACTTAAGACAGTAGGGTCAACAGACTACTTAGGAAACAAGCTGGAAGAAGAATCTGGAGACCATGCTCGTGCAGGTGAGCGTGAATTCCCCTATTTAATTCCCATTAGTAAAGCTTGCAGGGCAAGTCAAAATTTACCTTTCCATGCCAAGCCTCTCAAACAAGCTCCAAACTTAATGTCTTTGCAGTGAACATAGGTATATTGATTCTGTCCATTTTCCAGGATTACCACCCTTCTACTATCTAAACGTGGTTTTATAGACCATGGACCTAAAAACTTCTGGAATTGTTATGTTAATCTTTTTAAATCATGGGTCCCATCGAAAAATCTGAAGAAATCTATGATTTTCTCTAAAATATACATGCAAACAAAATTTTGTATAATTTGCCCATCAATTTCAGTATATCTGTAACTTTGACCTGCTAAACTGTCCTATGTAAAGACTCCTCTTACAGAATACCTTTACCCAATGATACCCTAGGAGAAAAACCTCTGAACAAAAAGTTAATTTTATTAATTAAGATTTTATTAATCTTCTTTACTTAGACCAGCACCTAAATCAGTGAGTCACCACTGACTTTCATAAGTACCATGACTTTACATAACCTATTTATGATGTTTCCAGAAACAAAGATCCTGGTCTGTAGGGTTTTTTTTTTTTTTTTTTTTGGTATAAAGTTTCTGGCTTAAGAGTTGTACTGCTCAGCATGGAGGTTCCTCAAAATGTTGAAAATAGAACTGCCCTATGACCCAGCAATTGCACTACTGGGTATTTACCCTAAAGATACAAACATAGTGATCCAAAGGGGCACGTGCACCTGAATGTTTATAGCAGCAATGTCCACAATAGCCAAACTATGGAAAGAACCTAGATGTCCATCAACAGATGAATGGATCAAGAAGTTGTGGTATATATACACAATGGAATACTATGCAGCCATCAAAAGAAATGAAATCTTGCCATTTGCGTCAACATGGATGGAACTAGAGCGTATCATGCTTAGCGAAATAAGTCAAGCGGAGAAAGACAACTATCATATGATCTCCCTGATATGAGGAAGTGGTGATGCAACATGGGGGCTTAAGTGGGTAGAAGAAGAATCAATGAAACAAGATGGAATTGGGAGGGAGACAAACCGTAAGTGACTCTTAAGCTCACAAAACAAACTGAGGGTTGCTGGGGGTAGGGGGGTTGGGAGAAGGTGATGAGATTATGGACATTGGGGAGGGTATGTGCTTTGGTGAGTGCTGTGAAGTGTGTAAACCTGGTGATTCACAGACCTGTACCCCTGGGGATAAAAATATATGTTTATAAAAAATAAAAAATAAAAAATAAAGAGTTCTACTGCTATTTAGATGCCTTCCAGCACACGTTTCTAGATAGGAAACATGGGGTCTTTCATCTTCATCCAATGAAGATGTGGGGCAGGGTGGTGGGGGGGTAGAGGCTGATAGACCTGGAAGAACATTTTCAAACTTTGGTCCTCTGAGCCGGGGGATTTTTAGCGGAGTCTGAATCTCAGTGGTAGAGGTTCAGAAAATTGCTTCCTTCCATTTACCCAAAAGATGCCAGACCCTAAGAAATTAGACATTCCAAACACAGACTAGTATATCACAGAATGCTAGAAATTTATCAGTCAGGCAGGTGAGAATGCGGTGTCCTCTTCCCACAAGATAGCCAACTTAAGAAACCAAATGAAAACCAGGAAGTTGCATGAGAAACACAACAAAGGAGAGATGATGGGTGGGCCAGAATGCTCCTATCTGCCTATGCTCTCTCCCCTACCAATGGGATATGGCTGTGAGGGAGAAGCAAGCCAGGGAAACTTCTTATGTATGACAATTTTTAGGTTTTTTAATGTTGTCCCTATAAAGTACAAACACATAAAAGAACATTATTGATAACATACCCATCATCTCTTCACTCTAATGCACCATTACTATTACTATTTATTACACCATTACAATTTGATATGTATCTTTAATTTTTTCTTATATATACTTCTATCCCAGATAGACAGACATCAGCTCTATTTTCATCAGCATCTCTAAACTCCCAGAAATCAAGAATCTACTGGCCTACCCAGATTAAAACACGTTAATAGGATCGTCGATACAGTTGATACAGAGGGGATGGAGTAGAACTGCTTTTAAACTCCATATTCTTGCTATAAAGTCAAACTAGATTCTGGTCAAACCTCTGGTTCTAAATCAGTTTGCATGAAATATAGATGTAAACATGTTCAATACTAGGGAAGGAATCAGCAAATTGCAGCACATAAAAATTCTCTAAGACAGATGTCTCAGTCTCAACAAACAAATGGCAAATTAGAAAAGAAAAAAAGGAGAAACATAAATGAAAAGCAACTTAAGGGGTATATCAACCAAGTGCAATGTACAGATCTTGTTTCAAATACATTAGGTTTTATGTAAGACTCATTATTCACAAAGCAAAAAAATAGAGCAGAAGCACATAAGGTAAAGGGGAAACAGAGCATACCACGAAGGGCGGGGGGTGGAAACAGTGACCAATTTACAGAGGTACACAGAAACAGGGGGGAAGAAAACAACAATGGAAATCCAAGATAAGCAGTAAGCAATTAAGATGGCATTAGTAATCTTCACATATCAATAACTCTAATGTAAATGGATAGAACTTACCTAAAGGCATAAAGCGACTGAATGGCCAGATGAAAAACTGTATGCTGCAAGAAGGTCCTAAAATGAAGGCGTCAGTTCATCAAGAATTGATAACTGTCATAAATGTATACATATCCAACACTGGAGCACGTAAGCATATATTAGTCAAACACTAACAGATCTGAAGGAAACCATGGACAACAGTAGGCGACATCAATACCTTATTTTTAGCAACAAATATATCATCCAGAAAAAAACAATTAAAAAAAAAAAAAACAGTTGAACCATAGACTTCATTAGACCAAATGGACTAATAAGACATTTCCAGAATAGCCCATTAGAAGCAGAATACATGTTCCTATCAGGTACACTTGAAACATTCTCAAATATACTTTAAAGCATTCTCCTGTGGAGTCAAACGTAGTATATAGTATATGATTCCACTTATAAAATTCAAAGTCAAGATGGTGGTTACCTTTGGGTGGGATGGTCACTGGAGTGGGGTGGTGTTTCTCAGGTGCTTTTCTGCTTTTCTGCTTCATCTTCTGCTTTTTCATTTGTGTCCTAGTTACATAGAGACATTCATGAGGATTCGTCAAGTTGTAAACTTAAGATTTGAACATCTGTTATACAAAAAAGTAGTATTTATGAGACCATATGAACATTGGTATTAAGGGATATTAAGGAGTGGCTGGAGGTTTTCTTTGTTGATAATATTGAGGTGGTGTCAAGAAGTCTTATATTTTAAAAACACATATGGAAATACTTATGTATGAAATGTGATGCTTAAGATTTACTTTAAAAAGTGTGGGTGGAAGGTGGAGAGAGTTTAGATTGACTGTACGTTCATTGTTGAAGCCAGGTCATGGTTACATGGGGGGTACATCAATCTATTCTCTCATATGTATTTGAAAATTTTCTTACAAAAGTAATTGTAGAATTCCTTTGATCACCTTTCATTGTCCCATTCTCTCTCTCTCTCTCTGCATGGTCTTGGGGCCTTCATTGCTCACCGTATTCCCACTTTATGGACTGGACCACTTCACTGCCTTTCTATAATGCAGTTCACTTTATGCTCTTAATCTGAGCACCAACTCCTCCTGCAGGCCCCCTTGAGGGTTCAGCCTCCAACAGTTTATAAAAACAATCAACAGGGATGGACCTTTTCCAGGAAGGAAAGTCCTATTCTAACTGCTAAGAAAAAAAAAAAATCCATATTATTCATCCACTCATTTATTCCTCTGTTCATTCTCCTCTTTCTCCCCCTCCTTCCCCAAATATGCTTGTATAGGTAGGATTTGCAAGATACTCTGGTCTTCCAACTAGAAAGGTTTTTTGAGAAGTACTGTTAATAGCATCGGAAACATAGTTAAGTTTCCCCCAGTGTGGGCTTCTACTGACCACTCGTCTAAACCATTGCAGGAAGATTTTTCACAAATTTTTACATCAGAAAATGATCGGTTGCTGTTTCCTGTTCTGAGTGTGCGTCTTTTGCAGTCTTCAATCCCCTCACGCACCGGCTGGATTTTTTTGAAATTTCCTGAGAAATTATGGATTTTTCAGGAGAAAGGGAAAGAAAGCACTTAAAAGGGGCACCTGGGTGGCTCAGTGGGTTAAAGCCTCTGCCTTCAGCTCAGGTAATGATCCCAGAGTCCTGGGATCGAGCCCCGCATCAGGCTCTCTGCTCGGCAGGGAGTCTGTTTCCTCCTCTCTCTCCGCCTGCCTCTCTGCCTGCTTGTGATCTCGGTCTGTCCAATAAATAAATAAAATCTTTGGGAAAAAAAAGAAAAGATAGCACTTAAGAGTCATCCATGGAGTTACTGGGAATCTCTAGTAAGAACTGGTCACATAGAAGCACCAACAAGCAAGTCCAAGTCCAAATGGAATGGAGGTAAAACAGCTGAGATTTTACTGGTTTTCTAGGAATGGCGGTGGTACGATAATTTACTTTGACTTGGTCTCGAAGCATACATTCCCAGCTTAGGAAAAAAGCACAGAAGCTGGGGTGCCTGGGTGGCTCAGTGGGTTAAAGCCTCTGTGTCAGCTCAGGTCATGATCTTAGGGTCCTGGGATCGAGCCCCACGTCGGGCTCTCTGCTCAGCAGGGAGCCTGCTTCCTCCTCTCTCTCTGCCTGCCTCTCTGCCTACTTGTGCTCTCTGTCTGTTAAATAAATAAATAAAATCCTTTAAAAAAAGCACAGAAGTTGAGTTTGATTTAGGAATTAATAAGCAGATGTGATTTGAGGAAAATTAAAACATTTTATCAACCTTTCTGAAATTCTGGACTCTGGTTGTATGAATACAAACTACAAGGCACTTTATCACCTCAGTTTAGGATTTTCTGTCCCAGTGTCACCTGACAGCTGCTCACTCAGTGGGGAGCATTCAGTTCTCTTCCTGCCCATGCTCGGTGCCTAGCCCACCTCCGCCACGCATGCTGCTGCTTCCCCACCTCACAGATCACTTTCATGTATGGAGATTCTAGGTCTTTCTGAGCGAACACCAACACAGCCATCTGTTCGCACTGCCCTGAGCCCTTTCTCCTGCTAGGACTGCATCCTTCACTCCTCCCACCATCCCCCACCCCCCAGAACGACAAAAAAACCTTTCTAATGTTCAAACAAAATATCAGTTTAGGGGACTACAAAATTCTTCGGAGAAATTCATCCCCCTTTACAGAAGCTGGATAGAAATCATTGCAAAGCAGGAGACTCCTCCACGGAGTTCAGGATAGGAACGGATCAACAAGGACAATCCTCCAATTCTTACACCATTAGTACTACTCATAGTCAAGCTTTCATGCAAAGGAGCTGGTATCTGGGAATAATCCCTGTTTCAGACCAATATAGAGCAGCAGCAGCACAGATTTGAAAGACCTCTGACGCCACATTCCTGTCACGAGGAGTCAAACAGACTTCCCTTTGAAGGTGAATAAGTTCTCCTCTGATGGTCATCAGGGGTGCTTTGGGACAATCTGCGTTTCCACATGGAGACAAGGAGGTAACAGGCTTCGAGGGACACTTTTAAGAAACCTGGGACAAGAGTTAAGGGCTCAGGGCATGGCCTCAAAGTGGGTGTGATCAGCCCACACAGTTCTGTGTAGTTCCTGAGGAGACAGGTGGACATGCTGGTTTTGAGACACAGACAGGATAGGCAGGCAAGGTAGGGGCAGTGTTCAGAACACTGACTCTGGCCAGATTGCCAGAATCTGCCCACCAGCAACAGCGCCAGTGGAGTCAGCTTCTACAAGAATTCAGTGAATTAGTATGTATGAGCTCTTAGAACAGGGTCTCCTGCCTCATAGTCAGCATAAAGGTCAGCTGTTTTGAATTGAAGGTATACATACCCAGGAAGAATAATGATCCTGGTGTACTGCTTACAGACTCCATCATATGTGCAATTAAAGAAATAATACAGGGCATCACAGGGGAAGGAAGGGAAAAATAAAGACAAAAATCAGAGAGGGAGACCAAACGTAAGAGACTTTTAATCATAGGAAACAAATTGATTGTTGTTGGAGGGGAAGGGAGTCGGATAGGGTAACTGGGTGATGGGCATTAAGGAAGGCACTTGTGATGAGCACTGGGTGCTACATGCAACTGATAAACTACTGAATTCTACATCTGAAACTAATGATATACTATATGTTAACTAATTGAATTTAAAGAAGTTTAAAGAAAAAAAAAAAGATTCCAAGAAAGCATGGTAGATCACACCTTCAATTTGCAGCTCAGAAATCAATTTAATGGAGCATAAAGAGAAAGTCTCAAATGTCCAGGGGAAGAGTTGCTGGCATAATAGAAAGAACATTAGACGTGGAGCAAAGAGGTCTGGGTTTAAGTCCTCAGTCACTGCCAGTTCTGTGACCTCAAATCAAGCAACTCATCCTCTTGGGCTTGTAAGGAGAATTGATATTTATGGTTGCTTCTAGTTTAAAACTACGATTTGATGCCAAATAGTGCTTATATCCCTCTTAGAACGGGCACCTAGTTAGGCTTTAACAGGATTCCTGGAGGCCAGCAAAGGGGGAGTCACAGCCTGTTATCAGGGAAGTTAGCAGCCTGCCTGGGCAGCATTCCACAACCAAGGCCACAAGGATCAAGCCAGACATTTCTGAGACAAAGAAGGCTGAGACCCTGAGCAAGTAAGGGAGAAAAGGCATGAAATCCTGCTCCCCAGCAAACCTCCTCCCCAAATAATAATCAATCCACCCTTTTATTAACAACTGTCCATAAAAGAGACTCAAGCCCCGGGGGAGACCCCTCTCCCAGCTCATGGATGGCTCACTCTTTAATCAACTCTTCATAAGAAAAGAATTCAAGGGCGGAACAGACAGTGGTTGAGGGGTGCAAGGAGACTAAGCATCTTCCCTAACTCCTTTTGGGACAGCTGGGTCAAGACCCCAGGGCCTGCGCTCTCCCCAGTCTACCCAGCACCATCACTTCTTTGATGAGGTGCACATCTAGGAGGAAGAAGGAAGTGTCACTTTGGACCCCTATGCCCTCTATCTAAGAATTCCTCTTATTTAAATCATCTAGACCCATTTACCGAATCTTAAGAACACAGACCCAAAAGTTCAAGAACCCCCCCCAAAAGATAAACTGACACCAAGAATTTGACAAGTATTTCTAAGATACCAGATCTTAGACACAAGACACACACACACACACACACACACACACAATTTATAGAGACCTGACCACAGTGCTGACAAGTTTTCTTTGTTCCAGACATCACACATCTCCAGACACCTGGCCAGGGTTTGGGCTGTAGGTTGTGGTCATACAGAAGCACTCAGTCTTCTTTGAGGACCAAAGCCACTGATGCTGGCTTTGTAAGCACCAGATTGTCACCTGCTAAACTAAAGCCCAACCACTAATAGGAGTTAAATTACTTACTCCAACAGCAGGGATGGCAGATCTAAGAAAAGATTTAAGCTGATGAGCTAAGTTTCATACAAAATATGCCTTCAAGAATAACTCCTAAAGGGCATTTAT
This sequence comes from Mustela putorius furo, assembly GCF_011764305.1. Classification (NCBI taxonomy): domain Eukaryota; kingdom Metazoa; phylum Chordata; class Mammalia; order Carnivora; family Mustelidae; genus Mustela; species Mustela putorius. The sequence continues at coordinate 39,972,154 of NW_025421998.1, forward strand.
AACCATCTTTCTGAAATCATTAAAAAGAAAAAAAAAAAGAAAGAAAGAAAACCCACCCTGACACAGGTGGATATTTTCTCCAGCTAATTTCCTGAGAGGCAGTGCTCATTATCAATTCAAAGATTAAACTGATGCACTCACCAGGAAGGAAAAAAGAAATTCCACAGACATTATTATGCAAATTCAGCCTTAACACTCTGCAGTTGTAAGAAATGTTCAGTTGTGTATAACTGTCTTGGCATGTCCACATAAGACACCGATTTATAGAACAGGACTGACTTATGGAAAAAAAAAAAAATCAGGCAAGCCAATCATATTTTCCAAGTACCACAAAAGACGACGGAGATTTATAAAAGCTGACAATATTCAAAAAACAAAACCTGAGTATGTATGACAGACTTCAGGTTCTCACACATATTTCAAGGAAAACAGCTTGGAAAATCCCAAACCCTCTTTTCGCAAAGGTTTCACGTTCCTGGTAAGGGAAACCCAAACCATTTCAACAGAATCTGGGTAGTATTTACATAGCACTAAGTATTATAAAGACATCGAAGAGAAATAAGGCCAAGATTCTGCCACTGAAGCAGGAAAGAGAAAGACAAAGGAAATACAAAGTAGAACACAATACTGTGTTCTAAGAGAGATTAAATTTGGGGTGGAAAAAAGGTTTTGTGGGAAAAGGTGCTGTTTCAACTTTGTTTCGAGAGATAGGGTTAAGAAAGCAAAGACATGAAGGGCAGGAGGCGGTTTCAGGGTCTGGCCAAAGTGAGAGCCTGGAGGTAGGTGAATATCATCCCATTTGGCTCCAGGGTAGGGACAAGATGGCCCAAGATGGGGACTGGAGGTATTTTGCAGAGTACTGGCTCGCGGATAGTTTGATCTTTATTCATTCTGCAGACACTGTTCCTTCAGGACTTTATGTCAGTTAGGAATTGAACCATCTGTAAAGTAACCCAGATTGAACACTGGAAGAAGGACCGGGAAAAAAGGAACGGAAGATGTGAAGAGAAAGGGGATTGGTGGAGACAGGTAAGGGAGGAGGAGGGAGGAGGAGGGAGAAGGTGGGATCCATGGACTGGAATAGGGATTCTTGTAAGGAAGACCAACACCATTTCCTCATAGCAGGGACTGGCCGACTTTTCGGTCAGAGGCCAGATAGTAAACATTTTTAGACTTTGGAAGTCACACATTCCTTGTCCCAACTGCTCAATTCTGCCATTATATTGCTAAAAACAGCAATATATAAATTAACAAACATGACTGTTCTAATAAAACTTTACCAAAAAATGGGAGGCGGACCAGATTTGTTTAGCCCATGGGCCATCATTTGTAGGCCCTCGCCCCACGCCAAAGGATCAGCGAGGAAGAATACTGCAACATTATTTGGTAGAGATAAAAGAAATTAATGGCTCTGACTTTTTCAGTCAGGTAAGGGGCTAGGGTATTGGTTAAGGAATACAGGTGAGAGACAGAAGGAAATAGGTCTTAGAACCATCATCACAGGGCCAGATAGGGATCATACACCCAGAAAAGCAGTTTTAATTCTTAAATGGAGCCAGTCAACACTACTGGAACTAGGAGAAGAGAAAATCTATTTTAAAAAAACAAAACAACCTGGCGATTCACAGACCTGTACCCCTGGGGATAAAAATATATTATATATTTATAAAAAATAAAAAAAATTATTAAAAAATAGAAAAAAAAAAGAAAAAACAAAACAACAATAAAAAGAAGAACAAAAACCCAACCAATCTGGGAGTTGGCTAGTTCTCAAAAGTTCTTTGTGTTACATAACCTAAATGCAAAGACTAAGCCATGATTTCAGCATACTGACAAATTTACTATCCTGAAGTCCAAAAAGAAGGGATTTCTGATTTCTCTTTCCAAGTCCCATTCCACAACCCACAACCCCACAAAGCCAGGTGCTGTATTTATGAGACAAGCAATCGAGCACTGGCCAGGACCCAAAGAAGAAATAATGAGGTAAGTGAATAAACTAATGAATATTTCTCAGCCCTCAAATTACAGCAGTAGGTGCCAAGGTTGTCAAAGAAATGTAATTCCCTAGTTCCTCTCTCTCTAGTCTTCGATGCAGAGATCTCCAAGGCAGAGGAAACATAGAATGCTACCTCCCCAAGAGTAACTCCAAAGTTTCCAAAGATATTGGACATCAAGTTTTCCAGTAATATGAGGAAATTGAGAGGAGCAAGCCGCAGACTCTCTCATTTCAAAAAATGGCTTTAAAAAAAAAAAAAAAATGGCTTGGGCTCCTTGCATTTCCTATCAGGACCCAAAGCTGGTTTCAGGCTTCCCACATGCTGTGAAGAAGAGTGTCACATGCCAGTCAAACCTCTCCTAAGCGGAAGAAAGACTGGCAGGGCCCGGTGGATACACTTCCATTTCCTTTTAATGATACCCTGGAGAAATGGACACAGCTTTCAGGCATCTTGATCAGGGAAGCAGATAAAAGTATCACACTGAGCTGGAGAATCACCACAGCTGGAAAGACAAGAATAGTTGCCACCTATTTGAACTTGCTAATTTGCCTAAACCCAACAGAGCGAGGCTTGTCAATGAGAGTGCTTTGGCACTGTCAGTCTCACCCTGGGAGGATTTCCGTCATTCTGCCTTTTGTCCCTGTTGACTAAGAGCAGTGTAGGATACCGCTCTTCTATGTCTGTCCCCTCAGATCATCCGTTTACTGAGTAATAATGCAGATCTTGACTCCATGGTCAGAAAGTGGGGTTTGCACTCTTCTGTGGTAATGGCGGTTGTAGGAATCGTTTCAGAGTCACCTCTGCATTGGAGAGTGGTGGAAAAATCCAAGCTCCGGACCCCAAGAATTGTTCAATGTTAGGACACCACACATTTTGTTTTCCACGGTCATGAAAGGGGTACTTCGTGCTTAAGGCCTGGGCACGTCCATCTCAAGGGAAGCCCAGGAACCATGATAAATAACCCAAGACAGGAAAGTATCAGAAGCTTATGCACTGGGGCTGGAAATCTATTTTCAAGATTAAATGCACAAGGTTGTCAGCAAGCAACACTTCTTTGCCTTCTGGGTGTTGTTATTCCTGACCTCACTTCTCTTATTCACTGGTTGAGGCCCTGTAGAAGATAGAGCAACACTGTTGCTGCTTGTTTAACATTAAGACTATGGAACACTTATGAGAAGTTAGACTCCCTGTCTTTCCGGAACCCTAAGGGAACAACTGCCCCAGTTTTGCAGAGAGAATTCTAACGTAGGAAAACTGGAGCGCTTGCCGGAGATCACATAGCTGGGGTGGGTGAAAATTCAAGGCCAGGTGTGTCTGGCCCTAACCCTCTGTTCTTATCCAGACACGGGGCAATGGACCCCGAGTAGCTGCACAAAGTCCTTGGATTTTCTTCCTAGGAAGGGAAAGGCCAGCGTGTGCACCCCCAGAGACCAGCCAGAGACCCCCAGCATTGCCACAGTAGAGAAGGCAGGGGTCCTGAAGAAGTGTTACAACACTCATAATTTTTATTATTTGATTTAAATTCAATTAGCCAACACAGAGTGCATCATTAGCTTCAGATGTGGCAACATTTCTGACTCAATAAGCATTAGCTCGCTCTTGGTTAAAAAAATAGCTTGCATCTGTGCAGTATACACTGGGAAAAGCACTTGTCCTTTGCAAGCTGCTTTCACATACAAACTCATTTGCTCCGCAGAGCAGCCTTAGTAAGATGAAGCCCTCCAAAACACACACACACACACACACACCACACACACACACACCCCACACACACACCCCACACACACACCCCACACACACACCCCACACACACACCCCACACACACACCCCACACACACACCCCACACACACACCCCACACCCCCCACACCCCCCACACACCCCACACACCCCACACACCCCACACACCCCACACACCCCACACACCCCACACACCCCACACACCCCACACACCCCACACACACACCCCACACACACACACCACACACACACACACACACACACACACACCACACACACACACACACCCCACACACACACACCCACACACACACACACCCACACACACACACACACACACCACACACACACACACACCACACACACACACACCACACACACACACACACACACCACACACACACACACCACACACCACACACCACACACACACACACACACACACACACACACACACACACACACACACACACCACACACACACACCACACACACACACCACACACACACACCACACACACACACACCACACACACACACCACACACACCACACACACACCACACACCACACACACACCACACACACACGTTGTACCTGAAATTTGACTGGCATGTGACACTCTTCTTCACAGCATGTGGGAAGCCTGAAACCAGCTTTGGGTCCTGATAGGAAATGCGAGGAGCCCAAGCCATTTTTTTTTTTTTTAAAGCCATTTTTTGAAATGAGGGAGTCTGCGGCTTGCTCCTCTCAATTTCCTCATATTACTGGAAAACTTGATGTCCAATATCTTTGGAAACTTTGGAGTTACTCTTGGGGAGGTAGCATTCTATGTTTCCTCTGCCTTGGAGATCTCTGCATCGAAGACTAGAGAGAGAGGAACTAGGGAATTACATTTCTTTGACAACCTTGGCGCACACACACACACACACACACACACACACACGTTGTACCTGAAATTTGAAAGGACAACAGAAAAACAAGGAAACAAACTATAATGAAAATTGAATCCGGATCATTTATCAGAGCAACAATATAGGAGAAGAAAATAAGTCTCTCAATGCATACCATTACATAAGCCTGTTACTCTGTTTCCGGGCTAGGGCACAAAGGAGAAGCAGCAGCAAAGGATAGTGGGGGTGAGGGTGGGGGTGGGGGGCAAAAAGGGGAGAGACTTGAAGCCTGTTATCTCCAGAGGAGACAAAGCTTTCAGAGCAACTCTCCTGAAAGAGAAGGCATTTTCTCCATTGCTTTCTGTATTATTTTTAAATAAACTTGGTCTGAAGGGCTGGGGGAGGACTTTTGACAATCTGAGCTGTCAGTCCCTGCGTCGACAGTTGCTATTTTTTCCTATCGCTCTTTCATTCCTTCCCCGCGTCTCATCGCATCTCGTAGGTGCAGGAGCGGCATGCTTCCGCCCCTGCAGCACGGCTGCTCCCTCCTCGCCCCGGAGCTCCCAGCAAGCAACCCCTGGAGCTCGGCAGGAGGAAACCACAAGTCCGGCTAAGAGAGAGGCCAGGGCCAGAGCTTCACATGACATGAGTTGTGGTAGACTGCAGTCCAAAGAATACGAGGTTTGAATACAGATAATTACTGCAGACATTCGCAACAAACTCTAGAATCAAACAGGGTGGAAGCTCTTTGCTACCTGGGTTTCGAGAATAACCAGGAGCACCTGCCTTGTGGGCTTAATTTTTTTTTTTTCTTAAGAGAGTATCTAGATCATCGTTAATAACAAACAGTGACATACCAGGTTCTACCCTATCATTACTAAAGTCACTAAGTTTCAAAACATTTTAGTAAGGATCTAAAATGGAATGATACCGTGCACACAAAAGAACTTATCAACCTGTCAAAGGTTTTCAATGATCTAGCTTCAGTAAAATGCAGCGTATTTTGAAGTGTGATAAGCCTAGGTTTGGGGTGGGTTTTTTTTTTTTTTTAATTTAACCTGAAATTCCCTTTTTAGAGCTATCTGCCCACACTATATAATCCATGTAAAGCCATGATAGGGGTGTCATTTCCTGTTACGTCTTGGAGTAAACAGCTTTGGAAGATGCTTCTGATCAAAATACCAATAACTTTATGGTAGCTTTCTTCAGCTTGCTTTCTCGGGCACTGCCTTCACAAACCAAATCTCCAGCAAGAACAAAATCAGTTCTTTGCTGTGAACAATCCAACATCTATCAAATGGGTAAGCCCTCCCACACTCCCCTTTCTGAGTTAATCCTGACAGATAAGAGTTGCAAGTAAAAACATCCAAACATGGACTTCCTCTCATCCCTGTGGATTGAAGGCATGCACTCCCCAGTTGAGAAACTTCACAACAGATTTTAGATTCTTTTTAGGATTTTTGTATCATTTCTTGCATTCGTGAAGATTTGCAGGTAGAGCAGCCCTCCATTTGGAAGTTTGCATGTGTCTCATGTAACTAACTTTCAAGCATTTACTGATTACTAAAAACTGTGCACAGGATAGTTAAACAAAAGCAAGTGGAATTATACTAAAATGGTTACATGACAGTTATCATAAGATCAACTAAGTATTCCAAGAGAAAAAACACTCAAACAAAACCACCTTACCTCGTTGGCTTGCCGACCAAGTGGGAGGAAGATAAACTGGTGTCTGAACTCCGAGATTTTATACAGCAGTGGGTTTGGCCTGAGGACCTGCAACATAAGCATCATCTGCGAGCCTGTAGAAATGCAAATACTCAAATACCCACACCTGAGTCAGGCCCCCTGGCGGTGGGGTAGTGCCTGGCAACCCTCTTCATAAGCCCTCAGGATGAATGTGATACCTGCACCCATTCGAAACCACTGGTATAATAGCTATGGGTTGAAACTGAAGTTAAGTAGAAACATTTACCACTTAAAACTTGTACCATTTGATGACTTTCAAAACAACACCAGCTTTTTTCAATGAAATTTTTAATTTTAGAACAGTTTCACATTTGCATGTTGCAAAGATGGTACAAAGTTCCCATACACCCCATCCCCAGTTTCCCCTGCAAAGATCTTGCTTTAGTATAGAACCATTGTCATAATTAATAAACCTATTTTGACACATTATCAATTAACGACAGCCTCTACTTTATCCAGAGCTCCTTAGATTTTGTCTCATGTCTTTTTTGTTTTATGATCCCATCTAGATACCAAATTGTATTTAATCATCATGTCTGCTTACGCTTCTCTTGGTTGTGATAGTTTCTCCAACTTTCCTTGTTTTCAATGGACTTCACTATTTTGAGGGGTACTAGTTAAGTAGTTGTAGAATTCCCCTCAATTAGGATTTGTCTGATGTTTTACTCATGATGAGATTAGGGTTGCACATTCAGGGGAGAGAGACCACAGAGTGAAAGTGACATTCTCATCTCAGCATATCAACAGTACAAACTATCAACATGATCTATGATTGATGTTACCTTTGATCACCTGGCTGAGGTAGTGTTTGTCCGTTTTACCACCACAAAGTTATTCTTTTTGCCCCCTTTCTGTACTGTTTTCTTTAGAAGTAAATAACTATGGGAGTTATTTAGAGGGAAGGTGTGTGTCACCTACTTGAAGGCAGAACATCTACATAAATCAGCATCAGAGTTTCACACCTGAAAATAAGTAAAACCAAGTTTCATATTTGAGATGTTTCTAGAAGGAATTAGAAGCATAAACTGGGTGAATAATCAACATTAAAAAATAAAACCTTATCATGATTCAGGAGATGTAGCTGCCAATGGAGGTAAAAATATGGCTGAACAATGGCAGATGATGCAGAAAAATCACAACCTTATCCTTGGCAGGTGGCATTAGGAATGGTAACTACAAATGTCTCTGCTGTGACTTTTATGTCTTTTACCTCCAGGTTATCTTTCCAATCTGTGATATTCCACAGTAATTCCCAACCTTGGCTGCTCATCGATTACCTGGGGGGGGGGGGAGGGTTGTGGGTGAAGTGTGAGTATTGGCATTTAAAAAGCAACCCAGGTGACCCCAGTGTGCAACGGGGGTCGGAAAACCCACTGCTCCAAGCGTGGTCATCCTCCTCAGGTGATAACTTTGAACTCATGCACAGAGTGGGGAACCAGAGGATGAGAGTAGAGGGCAAAGCATGAGTTTTCAGAGCACATGCATGTGCTGCTAAGCTAGCACAGTGGTGGTGAGAATTAACTCCAGCACACTATGAAATTCTCAGGAGAGAGATCATCTGGAGGAGGGCAAACAAGAAAAAGCAAATGGTGTTCAGAGATGCATGAGGCATGGCCCTACTGTCGAAGGTCTTACCGAATACCGTGAATCCTGAGAAAAGGAACAGGGATGTCAATGGTGGTAGTTAGTTGGGGTAGAGCCAATGTTTACTGAGTTTTTGCTTTAGGCCAGGACTAAATTCTTCTCTCTTCTATTTGCAACCCAGTAAAGTAGGTACCATTACTGCCAATTTACAGATGAGGTACACTGCCCAAGGTCTATGTGGCCAAAAATGGGTCTCAAAACCTGACAATTCACCTCCAGAGCCTTTGTTCCAACCATTTTCTCCCCGCTTTCTTACCTGTATGCCACATCTGTGGGAACACAAAGGAAGAAATGATTCAGTCCAGGAATGTTAAGGGAAGGCTCTCAAGAAGGGGGTTATAGAAACTAAGTAGAAGAGAGGAAGTTTAATCTGGAGTTGGTGTGAAGCACAGTTTGGTTGGGGGGCAGATGAAACAAAGACCCCGTTAATTCAGTTGTTCATTGCCAAGATCCATGCTTGAGGTAGGAGAGTTGGAAGCAGTCAAAGATAGTGGTTGGGAATGTTCACAAATTTAATAAAGGCATATAAGATGAGGAAGAAACCAATCTCTGTTACCAAATGCTAGGTATCTCCCATCATCTTCTCTCCACTCTTCGTTGCCCTGCTCTTTGTGCAAGGAAGTCTGTCTGGCCAACACGGAATCCTGGTCACTGGTTTCTGAAGAGTTCAGCCCACTGTGGAGCCCAAGCAAGAAATCAAAGGGAGACAGAAGAGTGGTGTCAGGGCATCCTTTCCCCAGCCCCCTTCTGATATTTGCTTGGGTCTGACTGTCTCCTCAAATGAAGAACACTGCTCCTCTCCTGGTGGCCATCTCTATATGACTCTAGCCTTCTAGTTCCTTTCACTTTCTTCCAGTTTCTTAGGCCTTTGGTTAGTGATGAGATATCTACTGTCTCTAGCCCAGAGTTCCTTGTCCACACCTTTAAAACAGTTTCTTTGTAAATAAGCCCTTCTCTGATACCTCTGCTTCCTGTTGAGATCCCAATGAACACATAGTACTAAGTGCAAATTCACTTTTATTCTGCCTGTTCCCTTTGGCAGTGGTGGTGCTTAGAGATGTTCTTCCACAACCCACATGGAAACATAATTAATGACCACATGTATCTGTGGTGCTGACTTTCGGTTTCCGTGTTTCCATGGTAAAAGGGCATAACTAAGTAGCCCTAAAAGTAACTCCCTGTGCAATCTTCTCATTCCAGTTCTGATTCCTGTATACCTACAAATAAATAGTAATAATGTAAAACCAATGACTATAAGTAGGCAATATTCTGTTCCTTTGCTTAAATACATTTTCTCTCTTTTTGAGATAATGATTTAATGTTGTACTTTACTGCTCTCTGTCATTCACTCACATCCTTCTGGTCTTGTGCTTTTTTTTGGTAAATCTTTTGCCCAAATCCTTAGAGTATAGAAATGCTTAGTTCATATGATTAACAATGCTATTAGTTTATAAAGAATCAATTAAAATTTTTTTAAAACCCTAACATTTATTGAATATGATGTGCAAACACTGTAATTAATTTCATGCTCTTTTAAATCCTTACAGGAGACGATAGGGTAGATAATGTTAGCTCCATTTACAGGTAGAGGGAAAGAGGCTACATGAGAAAGAACCTACACTGGGGTTCCTGTAAGAAGTAGGTGGACACCTACACCAGGCTCCAGGTGAGCACATTATATGTATCTTTATCCACATATCAACCTCTTCTTTGCTCTTGTTTCTTTTCTTCCTTCTCTCTTTTCATCTTTTTTCTCCTATTTGCTTCACATCTACCTCCTCCCTCATCTCTTCCTCCTAACCCATAAACACGAACATCTCTCCGAATACTTGCTATGTCCCGGGCCATGTTCTGGTAGCTGGGGATAGAGAAAGTTTAAAGATAGGACTTTGATGGGCACATATTCTAGGTGGACTATAGATCACAGGTACTTGACTTTTTATTACTTATAATTATCTTTTAAAAAAGAAACATAGGCAAACATGCTAAGTGAAAGAAGCCAGAAACAAAAGACCTCATATATATGATTCCTTTTACATAAAATTTCCAGAATAGGAAGATCCATAGAGACAGAGAATCTATTATTTTTGCCAAAGCTGGTTGTGGTTGAGGGTGGGGATGGGTGTGACTGTGAATGGGTATGTGTTTTTTCTCAGAGGTGATGAAATGTTCTGAAATTAGATGGTGGTGATGGTTGCACAACCTTGGGAATATGCTAAATCCACCTTAAGAGGGTGGATTTTATGATAGGTAAATTATATCAATAAAACAATTATTTTTTTTTTTTGAAAAAGGAAAGCATAGGCAGCACATACTGTGTACCCATAAAAAACGTATAAGCAATGGGTGGTAGGGGGTTCAGAAGACAGGCCAATGCCCTTGTTGCAGTGGTGGGCAAATGTTTCTTGCAGGAAGTTCCTTGAGAAATTTCAGTGAAACTTTCAGAACTTTCTTCTTTTCCTCTTATTTTCTCAAATCAAGTCAGTAAGGATAAAAGATGATAGGTGGAGCTCCTACTTGGAAAGGAAAGGCTGGGAATTTGTGAAAGGAGAGAATGTGGCTTAAATCTCTAAGAATCTAAGAATAGAGTAAGAATGGACCCACAGTGAAAATAAACTACCTACTATGATATTTTATGTATACACACACACACACACACACACACACACACATCATATAAATATACATACATATGAATGAAAAGTCCCCCAAATTTAGTTTGGGTTTTAACGCAAATATAATGATTTTTCTCCCAGAATGCAGGAGGTCTTTTTGATAAATTGTATGTGTAAGTTTGACATTGTTTGAATAATAAATCCCTTGCCTCTTTTATTTTTGACATAGAGAAAGAGAAGCATTCCCAATGAAAGTGATTTTCCATGCTGTCTGGAGCTAACCAAATGGATTTAGACAAAGGCCTCTTTGGTAAGAGATATAAACACTTGATTAAACAAGCTTGTAGGTAGGGGTAGGAAAATGAGACATCTCTGTAATTGCTCCGTATGGACAATGCAAAGTCTGGCAGCATTTAACATTTCCTATTCTGTTATACCTGATTAGAGGTTTCAGTTTTAGGATGTAAATGAGAATGTGGCACATATCACTACTAATGGATCTGATATCTCGGGCAAAGGTTGCTTTTCTAATCATTATTTTCCTGGGCTGCTTCTAAAGCTGTTCAATTTTTCCAGTTATGCAAAATTCCCTTTGCAATTAAATAATTTAGAGGGGAAAAAAACCCTCAGTGAAGTCACAGGGATTCCCAAATCCACATCAGACCTGATGTGTATATAAAATGTGTTCTGTGACTATATAGATTGATATAAAAATCCCATTTGTTTCATTGTTGTCTCGATTCAATACATTGTCCTTAGCATGATAACACAACTGTGTAATTCTGGGATTAATATCTCTGTCTCTGCCACTAAAATGTAACAACTGCAAGCCTAGGGCTTTCCCCAGTTTGCTTGCCATTACACCCTGACATGGTAACTGACAGTCGGTATTCAATAAATATGTGTTAAGCGAATAATGAGAATCCGAAGAGAAGATGATACATGCAATAAATAGTAAAGGTCTTTAAATACTTCAGCAATGTAAACTAATGATCTGTGATGAATCTAGTGAGAGGGAGCTGTTAATGGTTTGCTGAGTGATGCTCACCCAGCTGCGTCCCCCTACTTTTGTGCCCCTCTCCCCTCCCATTTCTTCCCCTTCACGGAAGGCAAGATAAGACACGTGGTGTTGGGTCTTGCTGGAGAGAAAGAATTCCCAGAGTTTCGTTGCTTAAACTGTCAATTCTAGGTGAACACAGTAACTTTCTTAGAAAGGAGTGAATGGCTAAGATGCTGGTCACCAATTCCAATGTGTGCAGGGTTTCCCCGACACATCCAAGGAATTCTCCGACACCAGCTGCATGTCCTGTGATTCAACTCAATTCTGACACCATCTCCCTGGAGATGGCATCAGATCCCGCAGGTGAAGGGCTCAGTCCCACAACACTGCCCCATCTCAGATGCCATGTGCCCATCCAGCTCGTTACCTGCACTTCTTACTTCCGGCCAGCTGGACGAGGTCCCCAGGACTCCCTTCTTAGGTTTGGTTCATTCGTTAGAGTGGCTCACAGAACTCAGGACACCAGTTTATTTACCAGGTTATGGTTTATAACAAAGTAAATATTATTACAAATATGTGTTACAAGTTCCAATAATATCAAGGATACAAACCATCTGTCAGATGAAGAGATGTAAAAGGTGAAATCCTGAACGAGGCAGCTTGCATCTCGGTAGAGTCTGACTCGTGGAGGTGTTCTGGTGTCCCGACCTGAATGCTCTCTGGACTCTCTTCTTCTGGGTTTCTATGGAGGCTTCATTATGTAGGCATGATTGGTTAAATCATTGGCAATTGGCAACTCAGTCAACCTCCAGCTCCTCCATTCCCCTGAGGTCAGAGGGCTGGGACTGAAAGTTTCATCCCTCAAATTACAAGGTTTTCCTAGCAACCAACCCCTATCCTGAAGGGGTGTCCCAAATCCACCTCATTAACATAACAAAAGTAACTCTCATTACTTGGAAAACGCCAAGGGTTTTAGGAGCTATATGCCAAGAAAAGTGGGTGAAGAACAAATCTATACTTATTATAAATTGCCATATCACAATGGCCCATGACTGCCAAGAGGTAGTAATATAAATAAGAAAGAAGGTGCAGTGGAGTTCCAAAATTCTTCAAGGGCCAGGGCTCAGAGCCCTGTTTTACTTTTTATTTTTTTTAAAGATTTTATTTATTTATTTATTTGAGAGAGAGTGAGCACAAGCAGGGGAAGGGGCTGAGGGACAAACAGACTCCCCGCTGAGCATGGATAGAGCCCCACTTGGAGCTTGATCCCAGGACCCTGAGATCACGACCTGAGGCAAAGGCAGAGGCTTAATGGACTGAGCCACCCAGGTGCTCCAGGGAGTTGTTTTAAATTCATGATTTGATTTCTCGGGCATCATATTATCAGGTCATTTTAGACACATTCCCGGTAAACTGAAGTTGAGAATAGTGCATGAGAAAACTAAAAGAATAAATTAAATCGATGTAATGAATTCTGATGCCTACTTACCAGTTTTAAACTAATAGCTTGAGATTTCAAATAGCAAGAGCCCCATGATTTATTTTTTTTTCCCACTGGAGTCCCTTGCCCAATGAAACAAACTAAAAACATTTTTAGAGTTTGTCTTCTTTAGCATTTCGTTTTTAAAATGATTTCCAGAAGTATAAGATCCTGAACATTCATTTGAAACTGATTATTTCCAATGAAGCATGACATTATGGAAAAACAAGGAAGCAATAAAACATTTTAGATGATGATTCATGTCCATAGGATTTATGCAAATCTAGCCTCTCTGATTACCCAACACAAATGATAGGTGCAAATTTTTGCTTTGAATATAGCCCCAGAGAGCAGTGATTTATTAGGCTACAAGACTTGTGCCAATTATTTGCGAGTGTATATGAGTAAAATCGAGTTAGGCATTGTTTTTCTAGTCCCAATCGACAAACTCTGCTCAGCTGCTTTAGGCATATAGAACAGAGTGAAAATCAAATAAAAAACAGTCTGGCTTTTGCTGCTCTGGGGAGAAACCAGAACTTTTGCTGGTTCATAAAATGTAATTCTGAATGTAAAGTAGAATAATAGGAAGGAGCATAGATAAGATGTTAGCTGAGTGGACCCTCAGAGATGGTCAGTTCAGCTCATCTCACACATGAGAAAATCGGCTCCGAGTCTGACCTCTTTGGAAAGACACAACTTCATTAACATAACAAGGGAGGGAAGCAACAGTCGCCAATCTAAGTCAAATGTGAACATAATAAATATTGAGGAAATTAAAGCTTTGGCTCTTAAATATGTAAGTCCTAGAAAATGTTTATTCACTGCAAGTTACACTAATACATTTAATTGTGATGCAAAGCAAAAGTTGCATGCTTTCTTTCGGCCATGAAAATGAGCTTTTATTACCTGAGCAGGTTGGTGCTCTGGACAGAATAAAAGCACCCTACAGATGTTTACATCCTGAAACCAGAATCTGTGATGATAATGCCTTACAAGGTAGAAAGAACTTTGCGAATGCTGAGGATCTTGAGATGAGGAGGTTATCCTGGAACTAATCATATATGTGGGCCCACTGTACTCACAAGAATCCTTCTAAGAGGAAAGCAAGAGGGTGAACGTCAGAAGAGAAGATATGACAACAATAGCAGAGATGAGAGACAGAGAGAGATACTTGAACATGTTAAGCAAGCTTAGGAATGAAGGTGTCCTCTAGAGTCCAGAAAAGGCCAGGGAAGGCAATCTCCCCCAGGGCCTCCAGACAGAATACAGGCCCGCTGATCCACTTTGGCCCTCCATGCCAAACTTGGGAACAGGGATCTTTATTGAAGCGGAGAGCACTGGAGCTGATGTCTGCCTCCTTGGACACACTTATCATCTCCCCATCTGAGGCCCCCGTGCTCTCCAGAGCACTCTGAAAGAGCAAGATGTGAGGGCTTTACTGTGGGATCCATACAAACTCTATCGCTACTCCCTTCTCAGTTTCAGAGGAAGCCAAATACTGTTGTCTTCTCTCAATGGACCTTTGCCCCTCCTCTCACAAACTTTGGAGGCCAAGTATGCAAATCCTTAGAGGACAGGTTGACCTTTTCCTCTCCTTTACATGTATATTTTGAGGAGAAGAATATGTGATATTCTCCAGCCCAGGAGAGATTTAATTTTTTTTTTTTAAGATTCTATCATTTATTTGACACAGAGAAATCACAAGTAGGCAGAGAGGCAGGCAGAGAGGGAGAGGGAAGCAAGATCCCCGCTGAGCAGAGAGCCCGATGCAGGGCTCAGTCCCAGGACCCTGAGATCATGACTCGAGCCGAAGGCAGAGGCTTAACCCACTGAGCCACCCAGGCGCCCCAGGAGAGATTTAATTTTGAGTGATTTTTAAAATCTATAGTCAATCAATCCATTCAACACTGATGTCTTATCAACTGGGTCAGTCACTGGGCCAGGAACTGGGGGTACAAGGCACCTCATCTTTTACCCTCTCAGCAACCATGACTTTTCTAGCCTTCAATAGTCTAGCCTCCTGCCCTTTCAAAATAACCTTCTTTCTGGCTTCCTTTACTTAGGTCATATCTGCAGTCTCTCCTTAATGATGGCCAAGGTATGTCTTTCAAGAAAGGCACTGTCTAATATGATAGCTCCTAGCCACAGACAGCTATGAAAACATACATCTCAACAAATTAAAAACTCCATTTTCTCTGCCTCACCAGTCACATTTCAAGCACTCAATAACTACATGGGTTTGGAGCCACTATAGTGAATAATGTATACAGAGGACAGTTTTCATCATCACAGAAAGTTTTATTGGAAAGCCCTGTTCTTTTTTTTATATTTTATTTATTTATTTGACAGACAGAGAGCACAAGTAGGCAGAGAGGCAGGCAGAGAGAGAGGAGGAAGCAGGCTCTTGGCCGAGCAGAGAGCCCGATGTGGGGCTCGATCCCAGGACTCCGGGATCATAACCTGAGCCGAAGGCAAATGCTTTAACCCACTGAGCCACCCAGGCGCCCCTGGACAGCCCTGTTCTTAAATGGAAATCTGTTCAAGTCTTTGCCTCCCAGTTTCATGTTTCTATTTGCCAAAAAGAAAATATACTCTTGTAGTACAAGCCTCTTGTACTACAGCCCCTTTGTGTGCTGGTGTGCTGGCCCTTACCACTGGACCACAGCCTTTGGTACAGCCCCTTGGTGTGCTGGCCCTTACCACTGTTTAGTGTCACCATCCATCAGACACCATCAAACACTCCATTCCTGGATCCCCGTCCTCTTTCTGTCCCTGGCCATGTCTCAGCTGCCGTTGTGTTCTCTGTGAAGCCTTCACTACTCTTCCTGTTTTACTGAGAGTTATGTGAACTGTCTTTAAACAGCATTTTTTACTCTACTTGTATGTTTGAACATTTGTCTTTCAGTGGCTTGTAAACTCCTTGGTGACAGGAACATGTCCTACATACATACACTTACACATTTTTTATATATATGTGTGTGTGTGTATATATGTATATATCATATATATCCTATATATATATATATATATATATATATATATACATACACTTACATATATATATATATATAGGATATATATGATATATACATATATACACACACACATATATATAAAAAATGTGGTTTTTAGTCAGATGAGTAAATTGACTACTCAAGTACCATAAAGTGTTGAGAAATATTCTTAATCTCTTTCCTTAGAATTCTTTTCAAATGGATTACTCTGTCTTTGGAATTGGTAAGGGGCAGTTCTTCCAACAGGCTGCCCAGTCACATATGGAATATGAGTTTGGATTCTGACGAAAAGGTAGAATCACACATATAAAAATTGTACTCCTTTTCAGAAAAAGCTACATTGACATAGAGCTACCAGCTAGATCACTATGTTTCCAACTATACAGAAAGGTAAGATTTGTGCCATGGATATAACTTTATATAGTAATCATACAAAAGAATGTATCAGGAAAATTTTCCAAAGAGAACACTTATTAGGGCTCAATTCTCTGTTCTATTTTATTTGATCAAATTGCTTCCCCATCCATGGAGGACCATCTAGTTTAATTTAGTAATGCAAGTATCAGTGTAACTCACCAAGGAATCTTAGTAAAACCACTAGTCTCTAAGGAATGATATTTTGATGCCTCATTTTCATAAGAATTAGGTTGTGTAGGGGCACCTGTGTGGCTCAGATGGTTAAGCATCTGCCTTCAGCTCAGCTCATGATCTCCAGGTTCTGGGATCAAGTCCCACACCAGCTCCCTGCTCAGCGAGGAGTCTGCTTCTCTCCCTCTCTCTCTCTCTCTTTCTCTCTCTCTCTCCCCACTGCCATTCTCTCTCTCTCTCAAATAAATTAATAAAATCTTAAAAAAAAAATGGAGCTATACATATAGTGTTATACACTAGAGAATGTAGAGAAGTCGATGTTGATTTTCTTTACAAACATGGAATTTAACTTGAAATATGGAACTAAGTGTTGAATGATTGGACTCGGCTCAATATCATATTTCATGGGGGATTTGATTTCTATTTTAGTTTCAAGTAAATGGAATTGTATAAAAATAATACCTGCTCTTTATTGGAGGCCTCCCATGTGGGCTGTCCCTTTGCTAGATGCCTCATTTCTACTTCTCACTTAATTTCCACAAACCATCTTTGTTGTAGGTACTATTTTGTCCATTTTCACATGATAAAACTGAGGCTCAGGAAAGAAAAGTAACTCATGCAAGACTACACGGCCAGAAAAATGCCAGAGTCAGGGTCTGAAGACAAATCTGAAGCTAAAAGTCAACCTACTACGTTATACATTGGGGCTTAGATCAATTTAGAAGTGATGTACAAAATTTTTGAAGATAAGAAAAAAAGAACTTCTCTTAGTGGAAAAAACAACCAGATAATAGCAAAGAATATAAGGCAGCTGTTCACACACATTAAATTCCGGGTATCAGAGTTTGCCTCCTGTTGGCCTTTCTCTGTCATTGTATGATCTCAAGCAAAGAGTAGGGGAAGTGAAAGTAGAAGATAAAGATTTAAAGCCTTTCTCTTCCTCTTGCTCCCAAAATTTCAGACTTTGAAGAAGTCATGGAAGAACTTAAAAAATAATTATGTTCCATTACAACAGGATATATACTGCTTAAATACTAAAATATCCCTTGTCTATGTACAGGAAAAAGTCTGGAAGGACATAAAAAAATGTGATAATAGTAGTTATGAGGAGTTCAATATTATTGTCATTAAGCTCTATAATGTAAAGTCATTTTGATATAACAAAAGTTAATTCTTGGGTAAATCAAGGACACAAATGAACGATTTGGTTAATCTAAAGTATGCCTCATTTTGTTTATTTCTAGAAAAAGTGGTGAATGATTCCTATCTCACTGGATTTTAGAGAAGATCAAATTTCCAGAGTCTCCAAGTAAAGATTTGAAGTACAATGTTTTTTGAGAGGGAGGGCAAGGACCGAATTCAAGGAGAGAGAGACCCTCTTTAGCAAAGGGACAGGTAATAAACAGCTCGGGGTGCTGTTTGAAGGATTAACAATGACACACATAAACACATAGTACAGGGCATTATATAAGAGTTGCTCCACAAATGGCAACACCGGTGTGGCTCCAAGCAGAGTATAAGGTAGTGACATGCAAACATCACTAAACAAAAGGCCAATCTAAGGGGAGCCTGGGTGGCTCAAGTCGGTTAAGCATCTGACTCTTGGTTTCAGCTCAGGTCATGATCTCACAGTCGTGATATCCAGCTCCACATTGAGCCTTGAGTGGAGCCCACATTGGACCCTGCACTCAGCATGGAGTTTCTTGGGATTCTCTCTTTCCCTCTCCTTTTCTCCTCCCTCTCCCCCTGCTTGTGTATGCTCTCTCTCTCTCAAACAAATAAAATTTTTAAAAGGCCAATTTGAATCCAAGATCTTGGACATCTATCCAAGACAAGCAGGCCAAATAATGGCTACAGTCCATAAAAGTACACAAAGCCTGGAGAGTCCAATGGTGGGACTAGAGATTTCCCCCACTAATGGGTGAAGTGCACAAGAGAAAATCTGTGCCTTGAGGTAATTGCAGTGCCAGTCAGAACAGGGAAACTGATGTGGTGGTCAGGACCAAGGTTGACTTGATGCTTGTCTGGTAAACAATTGGTTGAGACTCATCAAATTGCCTCTTTCTAAGACCTAAGAGCTAAGGGTAGGCTAGAACTCCAACAGGCATTTATGTGTCTTAAACTTCCACAATTAGAGAAAATCTTGAGCTGGTACCCAAGAAGACAGAGATATGCCAATGAAATACTGCTCCAAATCCACAGCTATCCATGATAATTCTGCTGGTTATTATTTCTAAAATTTAGACAGACTCTCCCATACTTCTGGTCTGACTCCTCCCAAGACTGGTATGTTGCCCCGTTTCTCCAGCAACAGGGTCTTCTATAAATTCTCTTCGCAAAACACTGACACGGGAGCCTCTGGGACCTGCTGCAGAGACACCATATCTCTCAGTGGGCTTCTCCTTGCTTTCCCCTCTCCCCAAAACACTAATATTATTATTAGAAAAAAATACAAAGTTGATTTTTTTAAAGAACTTATATTATTTGTTAGAGAGCGTGAGAGAGAGAGAAAGACAGAGAGCACAAGCAGGTGGAGCAGCAGAGGGAGAGGGAGCCTGACAAGGAGCTTGATCCAGGACCCCGGGGATCATGACGTGAGCTGAAGGCAGACGCTTAACCAACTGAGACACCCAGGCACCCCTACAAAATTGATTTTAAGTGTAAACTTTTGCCAATTCAAATGGACAAAATAAAAGAAGTATCTCTTTTTAATCATCATAAAATCAACTCACATTTGTTAAGAGCTTCTTCTATACAGACCACTTTCTATCCATTCATTCAACAAATATTTATTGAGCTGTTCTGGAAGGGATGCTACTTCACAACAGTGACTGGATTGCCACTCTTACAAAGCGCTGTCTTCTACTGAGGAGCAGATAGTGGGGAACAGAATAAATACATGAACAAGATGAATTTAGATTCTGATAAATACCATGAAGCAAAGAAAGCAAGGGAAATTACAGTGCTCCACTCAGACGCTGTCTTCAGGGAAGGTTCCCCTTAGATTTAGATTTGGAGCTGAGATCTGAATTATGTAGTGACATGTCAAGTCTGAGGGACAGCTACTTACTGAATGTCTGGGCCCCACCCCCACTCATAGGTTGAAACCTAATGTGATGGTATTTGGAGATGGAGCATTTGGGAGGTGATGAGGTCATGGGGCAAGGCCCTCATGAATGTGATTCGTGCCCTCACCAAAGAGACCCCATGATGATCCTCCAACATGTGAGGAAGCAGCAAGAAACCAGCCCAGCCACCTATGAACCAGGAAGTGCACTCTCACCAAACTCTGAATCTACCATTACCTTGATCTTGGACATCCCGGACTCCAGAACAGTGAGAATGAATATCTGTGATTACAAAGACACCCGCTCCATGGTAATTTATTTTATGGCATTTTTATTATAGCTGCTTGATGGACTAACACAAGGACCAAAGTTTAAGACAAAGGAAAATGCTGGTGCGGAGGCCCTAAGAAGGGTATACCTCGCATGCTCCAGGAACAGGGGAGGGCTGATGAGAACAAGGAAAGGTTAGATAAGAGGCAAGGGCCATGGCAAAGAGCTTGGTGTGGATTTTCAGAGCAGGAGGAGTCGCTGGCAGTTTCTAAACAAGGCACTGACCTGATTCCCATTTCCAAACTAACATTCAGGTTGCTTTCTGGCAGCTTAGAGGGGGGCAAGAGTAGAAACAAGAACACCCATGAAGCTGGGGCGTACATTGATCAGGCCAAAGGTCACAGAGACTAGATTAGGGCAGTGGTGGGGAAGCTGAAGAGAAGCAGGAGGGATAAAATGCAGGCATTCCTGGCTAAGATACAAGAGCTATGGGGAGATGTTGGATCCCTATGGTCGTAGAGTTGACAGATTTCATCCCAAGTTCGCTACGGAGTAGGAACGACAGAATGATCCTGGGCGACTTCCTGGCTTCTAGTTTGTTGAGCAACGTAATGGATAGGGTGCTGTTTCTTTCACATTATAGATGAGATAATAGAGCTTTAAGGAGATTGTTCAAAGGCACAGAGGTAGATAGGGAGCAGCGCAGTGAGACAAAGCCCAGGGATATGTGCTCCAGAGCCTGTCCTCTAACCACCATGGTGCTGGCTCACCATTGCTACATGTGTCCGACTCACTGCAATGGAGACTTAGTCTTATACATTCCAGCAGTGAAAATTCTTCGTACTTGTAGTCCATAAGCTTTCCAGAAAGGACAAGATAACCTAGGAATTCGAACAAAAAGTCCGTGACTCTTTCTCTTATGAGTAATTTCTGGCAGTTTTGGGCTGGTGATATTAATGCCAGGTGTATCCCGGCTGTCTCTTTTTCTACATAATAGAGATAATACTGGCCATACATACTGTTTCCTGATTCTTTATCAAAGAATGCCAGAAAAATACAGTGAAAGGAGAATGAAAAATCTAAACATCTGCTTTGTTATTAAGTTCAAGTGCTAGTTTTCCTTTAGGACTATCTTATTTCCGTGGAGGCCAATGCTTTTTTCTAATGTGATTCTCACCCTGGAACTTTCCCCTTGCAGGATATTAAACACAACACACCTGTCCCTCTGTGATAACAGGAGTAGGTAAGAGGCTCAATCAATCATACCTTCCCAGCACTGTGCTCAGGGAGAATCCCGTGTTCAGAGTTATGGGTAGGCTGCTCTAAAGATTACTGACATTTATGTGGGACAGGAAGAGATGGTTTATCTTGCTCATTGAGACCCAAGTCTCGGCTTGCAGCTCTGAAGGGATTCTATGTGACCTCATGAGCTACCGCCAGCAGTTACTTTCACTGGGGTGTGGGGGTGGCATTTAGCATAAGAACACTTTGAAGAACAAGAGAAAGTTAAAAGCACAATTAATAAATTACATTACCTTTTTAAAATAGGGTCTATTTTTACATTGATTCCTGAGTTGCGACAAGTTTCTCATTTGAGAAGTTGCTGTTTTCACTGATGAAAGCCTAAAATCCGACTGCCTGCTCCTTCTGGGGATACATTTCCTGTATTCTCCTTGGCAACCAAAGCTGCCTTTGAGTTAAGAGTAGTAAGCAGGGGCTACAAAAAAGAGCGACACTTATGTGTTCTTGATACAAAGGAAACTCTAGGAATCAGGGAAGTTGGTAGTTGTTAGTCCATTCAGACTCTCACTTCCAGCAAATTCTGGGGATGCTGAACTTTAGCTCTTTATCCAATTTGTAAAGGTTTGCATGAACACAGAGAGTTCGGCAGGGCTCCCCTGTAAAGGAGCTTTGCACCTGATTTGTAGCCTAACACTTCCAAGTTTACTTGTGATGCTATTTGGACTGATGAATCCCAATCTTTTTGCAAAGAAAGTAAGTCCCATAAGTCTGGGGCAGTTTTCTGGCTCTGGACAGATAGCTTCACCATCCTGTCCTGGAGCCACCCAGGGGACATAGATACTGAAATCGAACTTAATTTTATGGTAGGTGCTATAGATTTGGTCTTTTGTAGTGAAAATAGCTTCTTTAAGCTCCTTCTCTTACTTCTCTAAGTTGTAGAGACTCTCTGGTAAAAGATAATTACATTTCTTAATTTCTTTTATTTTAAATTTATAGCGAAGACTTCAAAGAGATTGACATCCCTAAAATGGGTCTTCCCAGCTGTGCAGTGTATGGGGCTCTTCTCCTGCCAGGGTGCTCTGGCCAGGATGAGGCCGAACAGAGGGAGAAGCTGTATGGAGCTGTTAGAGCAGCTTGTTGCAACCAGGTGAGCAGCAGACTCAAAGGGCTGTGTTGCTGTGGTTTCTCTCAAAAGGCAGCAAGTGCACAGTAACAGCTGGGTGTGGAGGTAAGAAACACAAGGGATTCAGATGAGATATATAGGGAGGGTGAGGAGGAAAAGCCGCACTGAAGACCCTCAAGACAGACGCCATGACTGTGACAAGAGTGGGGCCATGAAAGTGGAAAGGTAAATATCTCATGAATGGACCATCTGTCTTGGAAATCCTTCCAACATGGTTGAGAGGGTTATATTTTGAAAACAAAATATTTTCTCCTGGTCCTTTCTTTGGAAGGTCTTGGCATATCTCCCTACAGATATAGTGACAGAAATATCATCAAAGAGGCTAAGCCATGGCCATCTCCATCAGATCTGGTGGCAAAGGGGGGGGGGGCACCATGGCAGGAGGGGCATTTGGCTAAAAGGAGGAATAACATGGGTCATGCTTGCAACATGGATGAATTTGTCCTGTGTGGGCTTAGTGGGGAAGATGATAATTGTGGTTGGGTTAAGTACCGAATTTCCAATGTAAGAAAGCTGAACATGCATTGTGTCATTTGAAAAATGGTTAATTTGGAGGTAATGACACTAAGAGGACTACAGTCTGGTGTAGATGAAGGTGGTATGTGGCTTGAAGGTGATATGTGGCCTTGGCTCCTAAACTGGGGATGGGGGAAAATCTCCATGACAAAAGGTGACCCAGTAGGGGTACCTTATGTAAATGTCCCCAAGACTGGCTTTCTAAAGTCAGTTGCATTGATCAAAATGCTGAAAATATTGTTTTCCACCTAGAAAAGCCAGCTGGAATGTGGACTTACGTTGAATAAGGCCTGACTTCCAAACTTCTTATCCGATATTTGTTGATACTAATCATTGAATCTCTCCTGATCACCTCACTGATGGCAATTCATAGGAAAAAGAGAAAGAGAGAGAGATACAACCTGAGTAGGCCTTGATTTACATTTAACCACAAGCCACACAAAACTGTCTCAAAACAGATTTGTCCTAATTCTTCATTTGCAAAATTCAACAAAAATGGAATGAGAGTAGTCAGTAAATGACTTCATTCATTGCATGTTACGTAACTTTTTTTTTCCCTCATCTGTTGGTCCAAATAATCAAGCATCTTAAATTTAAATTTAAATCTTAAAGGCATGGAGCAGTCCCAGAGCCATGAGAAAGACGACAGACTTAAAAAGGATGGCTCTAAGCTCCTCCAGCCCCTGGGAAAGCACCTGGCTCTGAGTTTCGGTGTGTGGGATGCTCAATCACCTGATCAGCACACAGGAAAATCTGACCCACCATCTAATCAGAACTTGTTGCATGCTGGGTGAATAATCAGCAAATAGTCAGTGGTGAACATCATCCATTTGCATGTGTTTATGTAACAGGCACTGTGCTAAACCCGGGTTCCAGTGGTGACCAGGATACAGTCCTAGCTTTCAAGAAGCTCCCGGTTATTTAAGGAGAATGTCTAAATGGGTCATAGTGATACAGTGTTCAAAGTATTACATAGGAAGGTGATTCTCCATTCTTTTTCTTTCTGAAAGCATGAAAAATTTGACACGCTCCTGTGAGTGTTTAGGATGTGTGCAAGGTTGGTATGGGAAACAGGAAAACATACAGAAAGGGTAAGCAGAGGGCATTCTGGTGGCACAAGGAGTCCCTGGCACTGCATTAGATGGTCAGGAAATGTTCCCAGAGGAAGAAATCCCCAAACTGAGACCTAAAGTAGCTAGTGAGAATGAATAACCCCAGCTATCTTGGGAAAAGTACATAAAGGTAGGACTAAAATAAAGAAGACTAGAGCAGAAGACTTGAACTTCGCTTCCTGGTGGAATGGAAAACAGGTCTCTGGACTTGAAAATACCAGGCACAGCTCACAGCAAGAATATCATAAATAAACAGAGATTAAGTGAAACGTTCCCTTTCCCACTTAAGGTATTTTGATCTCTGTCAATGCCTCCACTGATTGAACTTAACAGGAAATTAACAGTCACCCAGGGATCCTAGATGATGTGGTCCATAACTATCAGCCCCCAGGTCATTGAGAGGGTACAGGATGGCTCTGGAGAGGCACATGAAGAATAACCACACAGCCTTCGATTAGTTTTTAAGTATTAACCCTTGAAAATGAGTAGAGGGTCAAGGCCATAAAGCAAACAGAAAACAACTATCATTAATATCCTCAGAGTGATTACAGAATGTGTTTCAGCCCAAGAATATGATTAAAAATGCTGAAAAAGGAAAATGCAGAGAACAAAAAAGACGTTTGGAAGTAAAAATAGAATAGCAACAGTGAAAATCTTACAGGATTAGTTTTATTTTTGGTCTGGAGACCATTAAAAATGTTGATTTTTGTGTCTAGGTTGATGTGGAGCAAAACCTCCAGCACACAGAACACACCAGACTTAGAATGTGGGAAGCAGAAGGGTCATAAGAACATAATCCCCATTAAAAAATGTTGGGCAAGAACACTGGATTAATTCAAGTCATGCAACTGAGGGACTGAGGCAATTTTATCTTGTTCTTCAAATCTAGGGTAACCTTACTTTGTAAATAGGTAACATGCATTTTTGTGCTGTACAGGTTTTGCTGCTTATTTAGTTTGGCTCTAAAGTCTTTTAGAGGGAGGTTTAGGGAGGTTTCTAGAGCAGAGGGCTAGGGTATGCATTCCCTCTAGTTTCAACATCTTTGAGAATGTCCTAAAGCTGGGGTAGAAGGAAAGAAAGGATTTTCTTTGCCCAAGGACTTCATGAACTTCCTGGGGGAGGCAATGACTGAACAAATTGAGCTTCCTGACCCCTGAAGCATTATCTTCAACAACTGGAGTGGGAGAGGTAAGCCATTAACTTCCTCGTTGGAGTATAAGCTAACAAAGTTGAGTGAAACAGCTATCTTCACTCAGATTTTCTCTTTATTTGGCCATAAGGAATACATGGCAATTTTTTTTAAAGGAAATCAAGTTAAACAAATGCACTGATAAAGAGAAGGCAAAGACAAACCACAGACTGGATAAAAATATGTGCAAAAGACATATCTGATAATGAACTGTTATCCGGAACACAAAAACAATTCTCTTAAAATTCAACAGTAAGAAAACCACCCACTTAAAAAGACTTCAATGGACTCCTCACCAAAGAACACACATAGATGGTGAACAAAAATATGACATGACGCTTCACAACCCATGTTATCAGGGAAATGCTGATGCCCTGGGATATGCTACACTCCTAGTAGAATGGCCAAAATCCAGAAACACAGATAATACCAAAAGCTGACATAGGTGTGGAGCAACATGAACTCTCCTTCATTGCTGGTGCAAATGAAAAGTAACACAGCAACTTTGGAAACTTAGCAGTTTCTTACAAAACAAACACATCAATCCTCCCCAAAAGAGCTCTATCTCTTAGAAGTCTACCAGATATCTAAGACACAGGTTTGCTCTGCTGCGTAGCCTTGAAAGAGTCTGTAACATGAACTGTGGGAAAATCATTCTTGCATACTCTCAGCATGGAAATGATTGACATTGAATAGGAGAGCACTTATGACTGCCATAGTGGAAGAGAGCAGGAGGGGTTTTCATAGGGGAACCCATCACCAAGCATCCCCCAGCATTAAGGTCATACAGACCAAAGGGAGGGAGAGAGCATGCCGATGCCTTTGGTTGAAAAAAGAGGTAAACTAGAAGGGCTGCCCCATTTAGTGTGCTGGTCACTCATGTACAAGGCCATCCAGCCAAGAGAATTAGAGCAGGGGGGAGATCCAGCTCCAGCTCCACTCTTCATCTTCCTGGAGAAAGGGCTCCTTTTCCTAATTTGCACAAAGATTCTGAATGGGATGGGGGCACTGGCAGTTTCATGATCCTTCACAAGCACCTTTTAATCACAAGTAAGGGTTCTGGGGGCTGTTGTTCCAGTCGTTTCACTGGTGGGAAGAGACCAAACCCTAAACCAGAGATTTGAGGTTTGATGTCTGTTACTATTCCTCTAGTGTAAGTGACTGAGGAGGCCTGGGGAAATGTAGGTAACATCCATTAGATGTTAATTTTGTTAGAAGTCTTGATTTATACTTTTATAAAAGGACTTTAATATATACAGAACTTAGGCTTTTTTTTTTTTTAAGTGAGAAGTTAATTTAAGGTGACTTTCTAGATGGGTATGTACATTTTAATTTCTCACCCTTTGTCCCCTCCCCACCTTTTATTTAAGACTACCATGACATTAACTGTATGTGGGAAGTTATTCAATCTGCCTTCAAAGAGCTTTCATAATTTGGTTTTGAAGTGTGGAACAGTACACTTTATTTTAAACGTTCAGAACACTGTGTAGCTCTAGATGAAAAAAAAATATTTTTTTAAAGCAAAGGTACTAAATACAGCAATTTATTTCCAATGGCATTATGTGCTACCTATTCAGTTTGTTTCTCAGAACACACACATATTAAATGTTACGTGTTAATCAGACCCCTGTTCAATATGAAAATGATTAGGGCATAAACATTTCATAATAGAAAGTTATGATTGAATGATATCTTCTGACTTGCTCTGTGGAACAGATAATCAAGTTGTCTTTCAAAAACTGAACCTGCAGTGAATGTTTTACTTGGGAAATAAATGAAATTGATTATATATTCTAAGCAAAAAAAAAAAAAAAAAAAGAAAGAAAGAAAAGAAAAGAGAGAAAGAAAAACCACACTGTAATTACTTTCAATCTCCTCATAAAATGTTTTTCCACTAGCAGAGATTCTCAAAATTGTTAGAAAATACAAGAGGATGAGAGCAAGAGCGCATTAATCAGGAATTAGAAGTGGAGGAGACCTCTCGTGTTGATCCACCCTCTTCTCACCAAGACATGTCTGATGCACGCAACTCAGTCCAACTTAAAGGGACCTAAGTGAGAGTCTCCACTGCTTCCTTCAAGGTAATCCTGCACTGAATTCTTCACTGAGTTTCACGAGACGATGGAGGCTCCAAGTGAGATGTCCAAATAATCCTTTTCTAAAATTGGCAGTCCTCAAAATATCTCTTTGGTCTTAAAATCATTTTGAACCAATTCCTTTTGCAAAGCTGAGCTGTCTCCTCTATTGACCTTCCTTCATGGCCCTCTCTGTTACTAGATCCAAATGCAAGTAAGTATCTGTTTATGTCAAGCACTACGGGCAACACGTGCAGTCCAATGGCAAGATTAAAGTTGCATATACTAAAGTTCTGCTTTCCCCACCTCAACATATGCATGCCTTCCCTCTTTTCAAAAGATAAGCCACACAACAAACCAGTTAGGACGC
Organism: Mustela putorius furo; assembly: GCF_011764305.1. Lineage (NCBI taxonomy): Eukaryota > Metazoa > Chordata > Mammalia > Carnivora > Mustelidae > Mustela > Mustela putorius. The sequence continues at coordinate 39,999,898 of NW_025421998.1, forward strand.
CATTTTCTCTTTGCCTTTTAGCCCCTCACTCCTTTGCCATTCTGTATCTCATTGCTAGCCTTCCCAAAACCTTTTCACTAAATGCTTTGGGAACCCATTCTCAGTCCCTCAAAAGTTTTCTAAAAAATTTTCTCTTTCTCATTAAACTGATTGTTTCTCATTCTTTGGTCATTTTTATCCCATATCCATGATTTTTGCTATATCCTCATGACATCAGTGTTAAAATGATACTCATTCTCAGTTTGAGCTGAGGCAGAAATGGTCCCATTTTAACAAATGGAATAAATCAATAAAGCCAAGAAGTAAGGTGCTAAAACATGACAGAATATTTTGAAATTAGTTCATTCAACCTTAGTCCTTACATTTTTCGAGGGTATAAATGGGTTGACCAAATGGGCCAAGAGATAATTCTTCCTCCCCTCCCTTAGCCTCACTTAGAGGGAAGGGGGTGGGGAAGGAGAGATGAAAGATGTAGCACAAACTGGGGTTTAGAATAAATGAGAGACAGCCAGAAGAGGAATGTTTCTTTGATTAAAGAAGCTGCAGTCACATCTTCCTTCGTGAGGGAAATTGTGGGAAATTCTTGAAAATAGCTTCCTCTGAAAACATCCCTCACTGAGGATCTGCCATATTCACAGGTACTATTGCCAGATATGACGCACCCTTCCCAGAAAATCCAAGAAGAGTCAAAGGCAGCCTGGTGTGGGACAGGAAGAAGAGAAGGAAATAATTCGATGTTAGAAGAAGTTTATCCTTATCCCCACCCTGCTGCAGACTGTCCAGACTGATGCAGCACCAAGATGACAGAGGAGAAAGCTTTCCCTTTGAAGCAAATTTAGAGTTGTGGTAATTAAACTGTGTGGCCCTTTTACTCATTGAACTGGTGTTGTGCTTTCAACTCTAATGAAAAAGAGAGTCTTTGTAATATGTAACAGTATCCAGAGCAAGTTATGGATTAGCCAACGGGCAGAAGGATTACAGATCAGATATAAAAGAACTTGTGGGCTGGGAGCCTAAGAAAGTGTTGTTTTCTTCTTTCACTTTATGAGATCTTATTCTTCCCACCCAGCACACTATTTGCATTTGTGATGGCTTTCTGAGACCTTTTAAGCTTGGTTTCCAGGGCTCAACATGGGCACAAGCTCATCAAATCTCCAATAACAGAAAAGAGAGTCAAATATTCCAAGGTCAAAACCACTCAGGCGGCATAAGAACACCCTGTTGGTCATATTTAAAGATTCAGAATTCTGCATAGAATCTTATTCATGAACATAAATTTATGTTTTTTTTCTTAAACAAATTATTTTTTAATCAGGTTTTTATTTTTTAGCATGACTTCGATACAGTAAAATTCCCCTTTTTAGGGGCACAATTTTGCCCCTTTTTAGGGGCACAATTCTAGGTATTTTGATAAAAGTACTTATGCATGTACCTATTGCCACAATCAAGATATAGAATATTTTTATCACTCCCAGAACTTTGCTTGTGCCTCTTTGCAGTCAATCCCTTCTCCTATCACCAATTCCTGGCAACCACTGATCTGACTTCCTTCCAAGTCATTTTTTCTTTCTCATAACATCATACAGATTAAATCATGCAGTGTGTAGTCTTCCCTACCTGGTTTCTTTTACCTTATAAAAGTTTTGAGACTCATCCATTTTATGTGTATCAATAGTTTCTTCCTTTTTATTATTGCCTAACTTTCCAATATATGGATATATCACATTTTCTTGATCCATTCATCTGGTGGATAGATATTTGGATTTTATTCCAGCTTTTGACAATTATGAATAAAGCATTTTAATTTATTTTATTTTTTAAAAAATATTTTATTTATTTATTTGACAGACAGAGATTACAAGTAGGCAGAGAGGCAGGCAGAGAGAGGAGGAAGCAGGCTCCCTGCTGAGCAGAGAGCCCGACGTGGGGCTCGATCCCAAGACCCTGGGATCATGACCTGAGCCGAAGGCAGAGGCTTTAACCCACTGTGCCACACAGGTGCCCCAAGCATTTTAATTTAAAATTTAAAAAATATCTTTAGCTTTGTCTTGAGCAGTAGGTTTAAGGCATTAATTACATGTGTACTAATATGCATATATTTGCATATATAGACATTAATATAAACATATAACTCTTCATATGAAGCCACCTGTCTTTGTATTCTTTAAAGGTACTCATCTCAGAAAGGCTAGTGCTTTGTAAACCATGTCTTAGGAAACAACGATATAACTAAATTCTTTCTCCCCAGCTCCAATGTGTCCCCAGCTTCCACAGCAGGTTTATTAAAGGTGGCAGTTCCTTCTCCTGCACACCGTGAGGCAAGAGGTCATACCAGTCTTTTCCTAGCTCTCAGTGCTTCTTCAAGAGAGCTTTTCTCCCAACTCCCTGTGATAAACCTACAGGCTGTAAAGCTCATTCCTTTATGCAACAGACAATAAGGTAAAAGAATTCAAATTCTCATTGGAGGAGATGGTTGCCTATATGTAAAAATAAGGTTTGACATATTCGAGAAAAAACTTTTTATTTTTTAAAAAGAGAAAATATATTTGAAATACTAATGAACCAGTATCACCCTAAGTAGAATTCATTTTAAAATTTGTGCCTACAATCCAGCTTCATCCTCTTTATTTTTCTTCTGTTAATGTCTTATTAGGAATTACCTCTAAAAACTATGGGCAACTATCAAAAATCCCAGTAGGAGAAGTATCTGAGGAAAAGTGGTTTCTTTAGAGCTTATTGACCAAGATCAAGTATAAGCTATTTGCATTCAATTTCTAAACTATTAGAAGTTTGTCCCCATTTCATCCAAATGCAAGAAATCATTCCATTTGAGTGGCAACTTTTAATATTTCTTGAGAATCAACATTTATCTTTCAGATGAAAAGCATACTAGAGCTAGAGCATTAATGGATGGCTAGAAGTGGATATGCAGCTAAGGCTGAATGAGAATCCTGTTGGATCTGCCCATACATGTTGAGAGGTCCTAATAAGACTCACTGTACATAGCAACTGTGATGTGACCAGGTCTCCTTTACTTCTCATGGCTCCTTGTGGGGCAATTTTGCTATTATTTCTTGGAGTCACTGTTAAGGGCTGAATTCCATCTTCTCTAAAATTTGTATGTGGAATTCCTAATCTCCAGCATCTCAGAATGTGACCATATTTAGAAACATGGCCTTTAAAGATATGTATAAGTTAAAATGAGGCCATTAGTTACCTAAACTAACTACCTAAAAAAGGAGAGTTGCAGATGAATATTCCTGGTGAATGTAGATGAAAAAAGTCTCAGTAAGATACTAGCTAATTGTATCCAACAGTACACTAAAAGGATTATTCACCACTGCCAAGTGGGATTTATTCCTGGCCTGCAGGGGTGGTCCAACATCTGCAAATCAATCAACATGATACATTACATTAATAAAAGAAAGGATAAGGACCACGGTGATCCTCTCAACAGATACATAAAAAGTATTGACAAAATACAGCATCCTTTCTTGATAAAACCCTTCAAAAATGTGGGAATAGAGGTAACATACCTCAACATAATGAAGCCATATATAAAGGACCCGTATCAATTATTATCCTCAATTGGGGAAAACTGAGAGCTTTTCTCTTAAGATCAGGAACATCACAGGGATGTCTACTCTCATCACTGTTGTTCAACATAGAACTAGAATCCTAGCCTCAGCAATCAGACGATGACAACAGCAAAAAGCAAAAAGGATCCAAATTGGTAAAGAAGAGTCAAATTTTCACTCTTGGCTGATGATATGATACTCTATGTAGAAAACCCAAAAGACTCCACCAAAAAATTGCTAGAACTGATAGAGGAGTTCAGCAAAGTCACAGGATATAAAATCAACACACAGAAGTCTGCTGCATTTCTATATACCAATAATGAAGTAGCAGAAAGAGAAATCAAGGAATAAACCCTGTTCATAATTGCACCAAAACCGATAAGATACCTTGAAGTAAACTTAACCAAAGAGGTAAAGGATCTGTATTCTGAAAACTATAGAACACTCATGAAAGAAATTGAGGAAGACACAAGAAAAGCGGAAAAACATTCCATGCTTATGGAAAGGAAGAACAAATATTGTTAAAATGTTTGTGCCACCCTACATATTCAATGCAATCCCTATCAAAATACCATCAACATTTTTCACAGAGCTGGAACAAACAATTCTAAAATTTGTATAGAACCAGAAAAGATCCTGAATAGCCAAAGTTATATTGAAAAAGAAAACCAAATCTGGAGGCATCACAATTCTGGACTTCAAGCTCTAATACAAAGCTATAATCGTCAAGACAGTATGGTACTGGCCCAAAAATAGACACAAAGATCAATGAGGCAGAATAGAAAACCCAGAAATGGACCCTGCACGGTCAACTAATTGTGGACAAATCAGGAGAGAATATCCAATGGAAAAAAGACAATCTTTTCCACAAATGATGTTGGGAAAATTGGACATGCAGAAAAATGATCACTGGATCACTTTCTTACTTCATACACAAAAATAAATTCAAAAGAGAAGAAAGGAATCCATCACAATCCCAGAGGAGAACACAGGCAGCAATCCCTTTGACTTCAGCCACAGGAACTTCTGTCTAGAAATGTCTCCAGAGACAAGAGAAGCAAAAGCAAAAATGAACTATTGGGATTTCGTCAGGATAGAAAGCTTCTGTATAGCAAAGGAAACAATCAACAAAACTAAAAGACAGCCAATGAAATGGGAGAGATATTTGCAAATATCTTATATGATAAAAGGCTAGTATCCAAAACTTATGAAGAACTTCTCAAACTCAACACCCAAAAAATAAAAAATAAAAAAAAAATCATTCAAAAAATGGGCAGAAGACATGAACAAACATTTCTCCAAAGAAGATTAAAATGGCTAACAGGCACATGAAAAAATGCTCAGCTTCACTCATCAGGGAAATACAGTTCAAAATAACAATGCGATATCACCTCACACCTGTCAGAATGACTAAAATTAACAACATAGGAAACAACAGATATGGCAAGGATGTGGAGAAAGGGGAACACTTTTATGCTGTTGGTGGAAATGCAAACTGGTGTAGCCACTCTGAAAAACAGTATGAAGGTTCCTCAAAAAGGTAAGGCTGGAACTACCCTATGACCCAGCAATTGCACTACTAGGTATTTATCCAAAGGATACAAAAATAGTGATTTGAAGGGGCACATGCATCTCAAAGTTTATAGCAACAATGTCTACAATAGCCAAAATACGGAGAGTCCAGACATCCATTGATGGATAAATGGAAAAAGAAAACATGGTATGTATATTTACATATATACATATACATAAATGTGTGTGTGTGTGTGTAGGCATATTACTCAGCTATTAAAATGAATGAAATCTTGCCATTTGCAATCATGTGAATGGAACTAGAGGGTATTATGCTAAACAAAATAAATCAGTCAGAGAAAGAAAAATACCATATGATTTCACCTATATGTGGAATTTAAGAAACAAAACTGATGAATGTAGGGTAAGGGAAGAAAAAATAAAATAAGGTAAAAGAGAGAGAGAAGCAAATTATAAGAGACTCTTAACTATAGGGAACTGAGGGCTGCTGGAGGGGTGGGGGTAGATGGATGGGGTAACTGGGTGATGGACATTAAGGAGGGCATTTGATGTAATGAGCATCAGATGTGATAAGCAACTGATGAATCACTAAATTCTACCCCTGAAACTAGTAATACACTGTATTTTAACGAACTTGAATTTAAATAAGATCTAAAAATAAAATAAAAAATAAAATGAGGCCATTAGGGTGGGCCTAATCCAATTTGACTGATGTCCTAACAAGAAGAGGAGATTTGAACTCACAAAGAGATACCAAGTATACTTACATACAGAGGAAAGATCATGTGAAGACACAGTGAAAAGATGGGCATCTGGAAGCCAAGGAGAAACCTGACAACTCCTTGACTTAAACTTCTAGACTCCAGAGCTATGAGAAAATAAAATCTCTACTGCTTAAGCCACCCAGTCTGTGGTACTGTTATGACAAACCTAGCAAGTTGATACAGTCATCATATGGATTCCTATGCATATAATAGAGAATTAGAAGAGATTTATAGAAAAATAGTGGAGGGAATCCTGTTGATTTAGTTTATTCCTTCATCTCTTGTAAGAAGAAATAAATCAGACTGCCTGAGGATGCCACTAAATGCTTCCAGTGAAATCTGTGTGTAGACCTCACTTAACACACAGGACCTGCCTTCCAAAGCTTGCTTCCTGGATATACAAAAGCACTGCTCAGACTCACTAAAGTCAACAACTACTACTCACTATGTCCAATTAATATGTAACTGATTGGCAAAGTCAGAAGATCTTTAAATATATCTCTAAAGTCTTTGGCTTCATCTATATAAAGCTGAAAGGAAAAGTAGCACAAGCAATATTTTATATGCAGATTCCTAATGAATACAATTACCCTTCATCACATTACCTACATCCTTAGGCTTCACTCTCTCCTTTGAAAGAGAAAAAATTGGAAACGAACAACTTATCTACTTTGTTGGTATTGAAGAGGCAAATGTGATATCCTAGACTTTGGTTTTATAAAAATAACAGATTTTTAGCAAAGAGCAGAGGGAATTGAAGCAAGAAAAAAACTTGCTTGGCCATGAACTCTGAAACTTAACAGAGTTTTAAAGTAATTCATCATTAACAAGCTCTGAATAATTTACAAGAAATGGAAGAATAATATCCAGGAAAATAGGTGGGAAGAAAAAGTAGTAACACAGAGAGGAAGGGTCTTTATAATTATCAGTTGAAATCAGTCAAGCAAATAAAGTAGGGCTTGGGAGAACAAGCATCCTCTAGATTCCACATGATCAATTTATAAATGAAATCTGGAAATACACGTTATATGTTGGGGAGTGTCTATGCAGTTGACCCTTGAACAACATAGGGGTCATGGGCACTGATCCCCACTATGTACAGTCAAAAATCTGTTTATGACTTTGACTTCCCCCAAAAATGGTCTATTGGCTGGAAGCCTTACCAAAAACATAAACAGTTCATTAACACATATTTGGTATGTTACATGTAGTATATATTATATTTTTGCAAAAAAGTAAGCTGGGGAAAAGAAAGTGTTTTTACGAAAATCATAAGGAAGAGGTTCCTGGGTGGCTCATTTGGTTAAGTGTCAAATTCTTGATTTCAGCTCAGGTCATGATGCCAGGGTCATGAGATTGAGTCCCAGATCAGGCTCCATACTTTGTGAAGGGCTCTGTGTTCAGTATGGAGTCTGCTTGAGATTCTTTCTCCCTCCCTCTTCCTCCCCTTCCACTCCTCCCCCTGCTCACACTCTCTTTCTATCAGGTAAATAAAAAAATAAATAAATATCTTAAAAGTAAAAAAAAAAAAATCATAAGGAAGAGAAAATACATTTATGGTACTATGCTGTAAGAAACCTGCATATAAGTGGACCCAGGCAGTTCAAACCTGTGTTAAGAGTCAGCTGTATTTATTTTTATTTATCTATCTCCCTTTTTTAAATCCATATTCCATGTTTTCTTCCTTCTAGTTTATAGATTTCCTAAAGAAAGGATGTTTCTGACAAAGCAGAACATTTTATTAAATGTCTGCTTGACTTCTTAAGAAATTCACTTCTCAAGGTAAACCATAAGGCTGACTACTGATACAGGTGTAGTGTTACAAAACTAAACCTGTCTGGTTAAGCGGAGTTAATGGAAACTTGGGGCGGAGAAAGTAGAAATGGTCAAGTTATTATGAATGAAGTTTGTAATAAGGAAGAGAATACAAGTTTGGTTCAAACTTTAGGATGGCAGATTTCAAAACATTCAAAGAAATAAGAACTTCAAAGAAATGCAGTTTTAACTACACAATGATGAAAAACTCCAGTAAGCTAGCAAAGGAGAACATTTAAAAAAAAAAAAAGTTGACATAAAAGCACATAATGAGAGACTTTAACATGAGTCGATCATACACTCATAAATCGAGTAGATGAAAATCATCAAGCACATGGAAGAACTGAATCACATCAGCTTCCCATCATAAATAAATATGGAACTGTACTACTGAATGGCAGTGAGTATACATAATCTTCAAGCACATGGAACATTTACAAAAACTGATCTCAGAAAGGAAGTCTTGATATACTTTAAAGAGTTAATATACAGAATGCTTTCCCTACCTTAATGCTGCAAATTAGAAACCTAAGATCTTAAAGATTACTCTCTTATGAAGACCAAAAGATGTTTAAAACATACAGTCAAACAAACAAAAGAGAGAGAAGGTGAGGAAGATCTTCAAGGAGAGATTTGATAATAGCTTCCTTGGGGGGAAGTGAAAGAAGTCCCTGATTATTGTGTGATGCATTATGACTGTGGACAGGATGGCTTGGTGTTGCAAAGACGTTGATTCACTTCATTTCTGGAACATGTACCACGGGCTGGAGTTTAGAATGCAGAGTATACAAAGAATGTCTATTAATAACATCAAAAAAGATAGCTTCCTAAAAATAAAGCAGAAAATATGAATAGATAAGTCAGAGAAGATGAAATGCAAATGGCCAATAAACATTTAAAAGAAAATCAATTTCACTAGTAATCAGAAAATTTCAAATTACAATAATTAAAGGTTTTTTTTTAATCCTTTTTTAACAACAAACATCTGACGAAATCAAATTTTGGAAAGGATGTGAGGAAGTGGATACACATCCATTGGTGCAGTCCTTCTCATGGGCAATTTGGCAGGATCAGTTACAACCTGAAAACGCGTCTTCCTTAACCCAGTCATACAATAAAAAGGGCAACGACATCGGTAGTGATGGCTCACAGACCAGAGCACACGCTATTCTAGATCCTTTTTGTATGTTAGTTTATCTGATTCCAACAACAACCTGGGAGCGTAGGCACAATTGTTATTCTCATTTTATAGATGAGAAAACTGGGGTGCAGAGAGATGAACACCTTAGCCAAGGTCACACAGCTGACACGTGTCACAACCAGGACTTGATTTGCAATTGTTTGACTTCCAAATCTTTGCCTTTAATTAGCCCCGCCATGTTGCCTCTCTGAAACAATTACTAGTTTGTGTGCACACAATTATGTGCACCAGAATATTTTTCAGCCGTGTTTAGAATGAGAAAAATTGGAAGCAAAATAATGCCCCCCATATGGTATTAGGTAAATAAAATAGGTCAGAATAATGCTTTTGCTTAAAGATGAATTGGTACATATAACAATGTAGATAGATCTAAAAAAAATTATGGCACAATAAAAACAGGTTTCAGTATAATACTATTTATATGTAAAATTTGATAACATAATTTTCCATGAATACATATATGAATCTATCAATAAGAGAATCAAAAAAGATTAAAACCAAGTTGGATTAGAAGTGAAATTGATAGTCAACATGATTTTATTTGCAGGGTGTGGATTTCTCTCTTTGGAAAAAGAAAACAAGGAAAATTCATATATCACATAATGTAATTTAAAAACTATTAACATAAAAATGGTGAAAATCAAATAGTGTGTAAGTGCTTAGAATAATTTATGTTATGTGGTTGATAGACAGGTGATTACTTTATTCTGTAACTTTCAAGTTTCCCAATGCAAAAAAGAAACACAAACCAGTAAGAATAAAGAGGAAGAGGAAGAAATAAAGGAAAGGATGCAAGAGGAGGGCAGTGCCAAAAAATGAAGAGGTTTCTGATGAACTCATATTGTTAAACCTCACACATACCTATGTGTGCATAAAGAATATACATTTGTGTGAGCATATGCTGGAGGAATACAAAAGGACAGTGACACACACTTCCTAGACTTTGAAAAACCAGCAGCAAGAACAAACATGGAATGGCAATAAACACACACGTAAAAATAAATTAGTCTGATTACTTTGCTTGCTTTTTAACTTTGGTTTGTGTGTGCGAGAGAGTATCAGTGTGTGTTTTCTACTTTTTTTTTTTTTTTTTTTTTACAATGTGTAATTAGCATTATTTTTTTTTTTTAATTTTTTATTTTTTATAAACATATATTTTGAAAAGATCAAAGAAGGAATACGGTCTGTGGTCCCATTTGGTATAAGGTCACAGAAGATGGAAATAAAATCAAGCATTGGAAATCCCATTAAACGTGTATAAGAAAACAAATATGGAAGGCATAATTAACGTGTCATGTGCCAAGAGTAAAATTTACAAAGATCTTAACAAAGTGAAAACTAACAAGATACTATTTATCAAAGAGAAATCATTCTCTTTGTTATGTGGGTGAATGGGTAGTAGGGGGGCCACGTTTTTGTGCTCTATGGAAGATAGAAGGATAAATGTTTAGTCACTGCCAGGGATGATATTAGAAATACTTAACCACTGGTATGGCACTAGCACCAACCAATCTGAGTGGAAGCAAATCATTTCTACTCTCATCTCTGCCACGGTCCCCACCCTCATGAAACTGGTGAGGTAGTAGGGAGAATAATAAACACACAATGTGTGAAGGGCTGGCTGTGTGTGCAGTTGTGCACGCACACGTGCCTGTGCAAGTGCATTCGTGTGCTCACACTAGGGAGGTGTAAGTGGGGGTTTGGAGGAGAGAACCTCAAACAATGGATGAAATATCATGGAATGGAGATGGAGAGAAGGACATTCCAGAAAGCTGGGGCAGCCTAAAAAAATGTGTGAAGGCAAGAAATGATGGGGCTTTACTGGGGACTCCTGAATAAACAGTCCAAGGTGGTTACAAACAGGTGCATAAAGAATATACATCAGGACTTTGCCTAGAGCTGAAAAAATCCACATGACAAGCAAATGTGTTTGAATTTAATTCTTTAGGTAATAGTGAGTTATTAAAGGCTTCTTGAAGAAGGGAGCAACCTGATTGGAATAATGACAGAGGTGAAACTGTTCCATCTTGAGCTCTTCTCTGCATCTGTTCTTTTGGTGGGCGGAAGAGTGGCTCCTAAAGATGCCATCGCCCTCGTCCCGGGAACCTGTAAATATGTTACCTTCACATGGAAAAGGGATTCTGCTGTTGTGGCTAAGGTTATAAACCCTCAGAAGAGGAGATAATCCTGGATTGGCCACGCAAGCCCAGTGTAATCTCAGGAGTCCTTAAAAGTGGAGACCTTTCCTAGCTGTGCTCAGAGAATGCGTTGAGAAGGATCAGAGAGGGGGGACTTGGGAAAGCCTCCACCTTTGTTGCTCCCTTTGAAAACAGAGGAAGCTGGGCTCTGAGCCAAGGAATGCGGTGGCCTCTAGAGCTTAGAGCAGCCCTCCGATGGCATGAAAATGGGGAGCTCAGGCCTAGAGCTGCAAGAAAATAAATTTTGCCAACAACTGCAATGAGCAAGAAACAGATTCTTCCCTAGAGCTTTTGGAAAGGAATGCAGCGCTAGGTAAATGGATTTTAGCCTGGTGAAACCTGTGCTGCCTTCTGATAGACAAAACTGTAGGATAAATTTGTGTACAAACCACAGAGTTTGCAGTAATTTTTTACGGGAGCTACAGGAAACTAATGCACCTCTCTTTCAGGCACATGGGTTCTCTCTCCGTTTTTCCAATGCATCAGTCCCCACCAGCATTGGAGTCCTGGCTTGTGCTCTCGCATCTAAGTGGTCCTGACCCATCCGACACCATGCCTTTGCCTGGAAAACATCGTCAGCTCCCTGCTTTATAATGCCACTTTCTAAGAAAGACCTTTATCCAATCTAAATTGATGCCCACCATGTCTGCATTCCCTATGGAATCTCAATGTCTTAAAGAGTATTTGGCTTATAGCAGATGTTAGTAAATATTTGCGTAAGAAAGTAGGATTTAAAAACAAAAGAAAAGAATTCATCAGTAATGGCACACTTCCAAATATTGATTTGATCACATAACGTCCACAAGATCTCTTCTCTATAAAGGAACTCTTCTGCCTTTGTAGTTTAACGTATTCTGTGTGGCAATAATTTGAGACCCTGTGAATATCCTTTCCCCAACAACCTTTGAATCATTTGCTTTGGAAGTCATTAATGATCTTTGCTTATGTCTATTATTTTATTATTGGATGAACAAATCTAATGTTTTAATTCTGTACTTCTATTTCTATTAATTGCTATTCTTCCATATATCCATTTATACGGATATATATATATATATATATAAAGTTATATACATGTATATATGAAGGTATATATAAATATATATTTATATATCACATATATAAAGGTATATATATATATACAAATTATATATATAATAGATTTATACATATATATAAAATTTCCCTCCTGAATGTGATATGATCCATTTTTGCCATTACCTTTCTGGTGCTTAGTTGTCTCCAACTTGGCCTGAGCAGTTCCTTGAAGCCAGCTGCTGTGTCATTTTCATAAGACTACCTTAGACTTGCCTCCTGACATAAACTTTTCTAAACTTTTTTTGTGTTTTGTCTGCCCCAGACCTAGCATTAGGGAAGCTAAAAGGAATCATATTTCATATCATATTCATGAAATATGAATTTCATATTATTTATTCATTCATAAATAAAATGACAATTTATTCATAGAAGGGAGTTTACTACAAAAGCACAAAATGTTTTTGTGCTTACAGTGAGTTTAATTACATAACATATGCTTGAGGAAAATGGGCTTAAAATTCTCAGTCAAATGAGAATGACGTTTTACTCAAACATCAAAAAATTGATGGATACAATCAATTGATGGATATATCAGAAAATACAGATGGATAGTCTGGTGAAACTCTTGCTCCCCAAAGTATGATAAAAACTTAAACTTTCCCTCAAATACTTACTTGAAAATTAGTTTTGATTAGTGCCTCTCAAACTTGAGCAAAGGTCAGAATGACCTGGAGGGTTTGTCAAAACAGGGTTTGCCTGGCTTCGAACCTGGTAAGGACTAGGGTGGGGCCTGCTAATTTGCATTTCTAACAAATTCTCAGGTGGTGCTGTTGAGGCTGTTCTGGGAACCTTACTTTGAAAACCCTACAGAAGTTTTCCCATTTGATTCTATTGCCTGTCCTTGTTATGTTTTTAAATCTTTAGAATATAGCTCTCTGAATGGAATTCAGTGATACACAGATTAAAACAGTCACCCCAATATATCTCATGCCACATACTTCCCTAGATAATTACATATGGGTGAAGGGAGAAGGGAGGCAGAGTTGGTGATGGGTGCTGGTTTGGGAGCAAGAAGCCTGGGTTTGTTCATCTGTTGGCCATGAGAGGGAGTGCTGGTCAAGTTTGTGCCGGGGCCTGAGAGGTGTGCGTTGGCTCCAGGAATGTAAGTTATTCTGTGTGTTTCTAGGACTGCACATTTTTCTTTTTAAGTGATCTTTACTCTCAGCAACATAAATGTGTTGTAAAAACTTCTATATTTTATCTTTTACGGTTCATTTATTTATTTGAGAGAGAGACAGCAAGCGAGCAAGAGAGTGCAAGCTGGGAGAGCAAGAGAGGGAGAGGGAGAAAGAGAATCCTCGGACCCCCTCCGAGAAGGAGACCAATGTGAGGCTCCATCCCAGAAGTCTGAGATCATGACCTGAGCCAAAATCAAGAAGATGACTGAGCCATCCAGATGCCCCCAAAGCTTCTATATATATATAAATTAAACAACAACTCTCTGACCCTACTTATACTCCGTTTCTCCATTCCCCTTAATAGTTAATGGCAGGAAAGATTTGACTTTTCCTGTCTTCACTACCAGGAATTTCTTCCTCTTCTCTATGATCCTCGTTCCCCCATCACCTGCGAATTGCTAAATCTATGGTTTTTTATCAGTTCTCATGTGACTCAGTCTCCCAGGAGTGTTCGATGCAATTCATACCCTCAACTGTTTTTCCTTTATGCTTGGTCTGCTCTTCTTTTCTTTTCTCCTGTTTGGGATCCTTCTGTCCCAAGTGCTTCCAAACATTCCAGTTTCAGATCTGGAATCTCTTCTCTATAGATATGAGCTCCTAGGCTTTAAAGATCAATACCATACCATAGCATAAATACCATTGGCTGGTTCCTCATCCTGCCCACAATCCACCTATTATTTAAAATCTGATATACTTAGCCTTTCTGCAGAATGCACCTTAATTTTTGATTAACCTTCTACATTTTGCAGTCCTGTATTTACATGATTGTAAAACCTTGCATTCCTCTCTCCTGACTTCTCTTTAAAACTCAATACCAGAATACTGTTTTACTTAGGTCTCTTAATTTCCTTCCTTCACAAGTGGCCCTGTGACTGAATACTTTAATTTATTCACGTGCCCAAACTCATTTTCTATAATTACTCCCATGCTTCTCATTGCTCATTTTATTCTCTGAATCTCATTGAGATGAGCTGTATATAAAAGACAACATAATTGTATATGGAGTAGAGATAATTTTGAAATATGAAGCAAATGACAATAAAAGGATCCTTCTGGCAATAAAAAGATGATTTCTTTCTATAATATAATAATAATATAATAAAATATATAATATTTTAATATTATATATTTTATTTAATTAATTTTTATTGTTATTATTATTTAATAATTTTTATTATTATTTAATAATTAAATGTATAATATATAATATAATAAAAAGACTATTTCTGTATGTACACATATATGTGTATATATAAATATATATGTGTATATATACATATCTTAGAAAGCCAGAACAGTCAATGCACTCTTCATTTAGAAAGATTTTTATCCCGAAATTTGAGAGCCTGGCGTTGATGATTTAAAATTTAATTCAATATGCCTCTTTATAAAGATTCATCTTTTTTACATAAAACTGAGCATGCAAACTTGTGTGTGACGCATGGGTGAACATCAATGTATATTTGAATGTTTGCCAGTGTGAGAGTTATGTTAGATCACACCCACAGAAGTTCCTAGGCCTTCTAGTTTGACTGAGGCTCTATATAAATTTTTTGAAATAGAATCCAGGTTTGTAGTGTTGACCCACAAACTGGTGTACAGTAAAAATCTCTATTTCAAATCATTTTAAGATCTACATTTGATTCCATTGATGTCTTCAGGATTTCTTATGTGAAACCAGAAATATTTACCTCATATCCTTTGGTCAGTATGCAACAATCAAGGGTCTTCCTGTTTTCTTTTCTTACCTTAGATACTGGGACCAATACCTGGTCTCTGAGAAAGGAGGCAAGTGGTAGGCAAAGTGGGTACCAGATGTATGGCCAAGTGGATTCCAGAAACTGACAAGGAGAATGCGGTGGGATAAAGGAAGAAGAACACAGGATTTTACAATAGAGGAGGCCTGGATTTCAGTCTCATCTCTGTCCCTTACTAGCTGGGCTCCTTTGGAGATTTTATTTAACTTTGAACTTCATCTGAAAAATAGGAAAAGTAAGATAAATCTCATATGGTATGTAAAATGGAATGAAAAATTATATAGAGGTACTTTCTGAAGGGTTATATCTATGCATCTATATCAAGCCATCCACCATCTATCTAACCTTCTAGAAACATCCCACTTTTACCCACTTCTGACAGTACAGAGTGAACTCTTGGGTTTTATGCACACTTACATATACTGTAGATATAAAAATAAATCACAGATAACCAAAAACAAATTTTGATCCTTTATAGCACTTCCTACGTACATTTTATCACTGCATTTTCCAGATGATCCTGATGGCACAGCTGAGGCTCAGAGGATTCAACTAACTGATTAATTTTCCCAAACTGGTCCTTTCATGCTGTGTGACTGTGTTTTCCTGAATTGCATGGACCTAGTATTTAGGTCTTTAAGATTCTTTTTCTCTTCCTAGTCTACATTCAGAAAGACTTTGTCAAATATTCCAGCAAAATAGGACTTTCAGGGCCGGAATGCTGACACTGAGACAAGATAACATGATTCTAATCAATTTACTTATAAAAAAATATAAAATAGACTTATATCGAATGTGTAAAAGGAATAAATCATTCTGTCAACATATTTAATTTAGGTGGAAAATATTTGCTTTGCTGACTGGTTGATTAATCACATCAAATAATTACAACATTAAAATAATAATTTGTCAAAAAAAAAGTGGCAGCCCTCAAAAAGAAATAATCCATTGCCTCTCATTAATATAACTTATTTTATTGAGAGGGTGCTGAAATTTGCTATTTATATTAATTTATGTTTATCTGAGATTGTAGTTAGTTTGGCATGCATTTTAAATCACTGTTTTTAAATACTTCACATAAATCCTATATATTGTTGGCCTCCTAGCCTATGACTACCACATGGGGTTAGACTTCCTTTTATGTGCAAAATTTTCATGGCTGGAACTATCATTATCTTCCTGGCAGAAATTAGCCCTCTTAAATGGTCATCTGACTCACTGATTTCCAGAAGTTTCCAAGACAATGCCCTGAAAGTTCCTCATTTTTCCTCTGCTCTGGCTTCCCTCTTGCTGTCAAGCTACCTCCTCTGGGGAAGATGACCTCTGTGTTAGGAACTCACTCTGGGCCCATCTGCCTTCCCCTGATCCCCAATGAGAATGCCAGCACCCCCCCGCCCCCGCAGCATCCCACATACAACTGAGACTAAACCTTACTGTTAAGAGATTCCTGAAAGCTCAGAGACCAGAGAAACAACTTAGACTGCTGCTAGAAGTCTTTATTCTAAGAGACCATGAGCGCCCCTGCTGGTTTCCTGGCAGCCTCTGTTCAGTGTGGCTGTCAGCTCCCTTCTTGCCAATAGGAGGCATACCTAGGCCCAACCAAAAGTCTTGTTCCTAAGGCTCAGCTTATTTTTTGTCCTAGAGTGATTGACACTGGGAAGATCTATCTCCTGCAAGGGAAAATACCGCAACCCATGTCTAATGCAAAGTGTCATGGCCTGTTGCATGTTTTCCAATTTGTGACTCATTCAACCTTATTATAGAGGGGACACCAACAATCTAGTGTTGGTGGTGCTGTGCCAACACAGTCTCACCCTTTTCCCCATGTTTTCTGCAGCAAAAATTAGAGAGAAGGTAAGAACTGTCTACCTGGTGGGGCACCTGGGTGGCTCTGTTGCTTGAGCCTCCAACTCTTAGTTTTGGTTCAGGTCATGATCTCAGGGTGGTGAGATCAGCCCCTAGACGGGCTCTGTGCTCAGTGGGGAGTCTGCTTCTCTCCCTCTACCCCCTGCCCTGCTTGCATGCACATACACAAAAACAAGGGCACTTTCTCTCAAATAAATCTTTTTTAAAAAGTAAAATAAAAAGAATGTCTCCCTGGCTACTAAGGTAGAGTCTCAGATTCTGGGAGAAAATATTAGCACAAAACTCAGTCACATCTTACAAGAACACCCACTGCATTTCAGACTCAGGTCAATTTCTGATTCTATAGGGGCTCATTTTTACTATTAAATCAACTTCATTACTAAACAGAATATTGAATGCCAGCATCTACTCTTAGGCCAATTCCCAAGAACAGTGGGTAGGTACTTTTTTATGTCTGCATGATAAAAAGGGCTTAATTCTCCAATCGTGAATTCCAGTATCTGCTCTGGAATATCTAAATATCCTGTACTCTCATAAAGGGCAGTTTTCTTCGGATCCCTTAAGATGTAATTTGTGTTTAGGTAGACATCCTACTTCAGTCATAGTTTCAAAGCTGCTACTGTATGTGGGTTGCCCAGTCTAGGCAATAGCTACTTAAAATCAGATGGAAACCCTTTCATGCTATCAAGAAAAAAAATTAACTTAAGACCACATGGGTCAGCTTTTTAAATAGAGAGAAATGCCAACTATTCTTTTCATAAGTTAAAGTAGAAGTGGAGAACATATAACTTTATCAGATATAAACAGGAGACTTCAGGTCTCTGTGGTGGTTAAAGACAAGAAGGCAATGAGAAATAAAGGGAAAATAAGGAGAGAGAGAAAGATAACGTGTAGTGATGCTATTAAGTAGAGACTGAGGCACAAGGCAGAAGTAAGACACCCCCACACCACACCTATGAACGCATCCCATGTCCAGGGCTCCTGCAGGAATAAAATGAGATGGGGAGAAGAACATATGGAGATTAAGAAAAATGTACAAGAGATCATGGATAATATGATGGAGATCCTGTTTTCTAGTATGTGCCCATCTAAAAACTTAAAGTAAGATTATGTTTCTTTTTCAACTATGGGCACAAACACAGTTAGCTGTATGAATTTAAGTGACAACTGATATGATTCCACATTGCCTCACCAGTACTCATTCTGCTAAAAAAATTTTTCTTTAAAACCAAAATTGTATTTCTAAATCCATATTTTAGGCCTTTATCTGCCTCACTAAAAGCTGATAACATTTTTACAATATCCTACAAGGGAAATTACTCTTTTCTCCAGAGAGATCATCTACTTATTTTGGGAAACCAAATTAGGTGTTCTACAGCCACTTTAACATTTTTAGCACAGAGCCCTATAGCTGAACATTCTCTAAACTTCAGCTTTCTCTCTCAAAGTAGTTCTGCACTTAACCCATTGAAACATAACAAGCTTTGGAATCTGACAAAGATTTGAAATCTGGCTCTGTCACTTCCTAGAAAGGAGCATTTAGCACATATATTTAACCCAAGATTCGTTTTTTGTTTTGGTTTGGTTTTGCTCTTACTTTGTCAATGGGACTGATGTGAAGATGACATGAGATAATGTATCTAAAATACCTAACCTTGTTGTGGCAGATGTCTTTATTAAGGCCCTTATCCTCTGTCTCCCTCGTACATGCCATTTAGTATATGAGGCCCTTTAAAAAGCACATTCTCACTGAAGGCTAAAGAAAGGGCTCCTCACTCTATTACAGTAACAGTAACTAAACCCTGTTTAGGTGCTTTACATATGCAGCTCATTTAATTCTCAGAGCCCACTAGGAGGCAGGCATTATCATGGCCCTTGTTTCAGAGATGATGACATCCAATGCAAGATGTTGACCAACTTGCTAAGACCCTGTACTGCAGCAAGGAATTCTAACTCAGCTGTTTGGGTTCAGAAGCCATGCTCTGATTTGCAAGCACAATGCCCAAGATCTAGTCCAAAGAGTATATCATCTGTTGCTAACCTCAGCAAACTCTTGAAAAATAAAGCTAGAATAATTACAGAATTTATTTTCTACAACTTTGTCTCAATTAAATACCAAATACCAAATGGCCTCTTGTTCTATGTGGGGATGTGTCTGAAGAAATAGAGTTTTAACTAGAGGAAGGCTCTAATTTAATTAGAGGAAGGGCTTACCTTCATCCTTCCAAGTTTGGAGAAGTATAGGAGGTTCTGTTGGGGGATAATATTATATAACCCAAAGAAATCATACAGTCTGCGACACCTAGGATTTTGAGCAAACATGTACATGAAAGTAGCTCTGGATGTTAAACAAGGCTGCAGCAAATGACGACCAAAGATAATTTTCATCATCATTCCTTCATCTGCTCAACTTTTCACATATTTCTCATTTATTCATTCAACAAACATGCAATGGCTGCCTGTGTTAGCGTTGATGTCGTGAGCCGGTGAGACGTCTCAACTCTGATGGAACTTACAGTCTAACTGGAAGAGAGAGACAGTAATCAAACATTTGTTGCTAGGTTATATGTTGATATTTCTCCCTTTTTAAAAAATATTGTCTATTCACTCCCCAGTCCTACCTCCTTTATCATGGTATCAGGAAGGCTGATTTTTCTTCCTCCCAGCCATGACAAAGCAGAAACCAAGACTGGAAGAAATCCCTGACTGACCAGCTGGATGAAGATCCTTAGATGCTCTTCCTAGAAACCAGAGAAGTCTGAGCCTGGGGGATGGAGAAGGACCATGCTCAGTAGCTGCTCAGATGAGCAAGGGTAGAGAGAAGCTTGCAATGGGAAGGGGAAGGGAAACCTTTGGTTATGAGACCTACACGGCATGGAAGAGCAATTAAAGAGGATATGTAAGTCCTTGTAAAGCCCTCATGTACATACAGCCCTGTATGCCTGGTACATAGTAGGTGTGCAATAATCATTAACTAGTAGAATTCTTGTTCTTTTTATCATTTTACTATTTTGATTATGACCTGCCCCTTTAGCTCCAGGAGTCCTGTGCAAGAAACCATTCTCCATGGCTGACCTTTGACTGCTATGTGTCCCCCGACCTCTCCTAATTGTATCACTCTCCCAACTTCCCCATCCCACTACTCTCCTGGGTGCTCGCTCCCCTCACCTTCTAAGATAGCCTGCTAAGTCCTAGCTGAGTTTATCTCCTGTCTTGGGTTCAGTAAGGCCCTCAATGGTCTCATTTGTCCTGCTGTCAATAGACCTTCTATCTCTTCTCATCATATGGATGATCTATGCTCAATTCTATGAAAAAGCAGGTAATATATCTTCAGTCAGGCATAAAAAGGCCTATTTTAATACTGTGTCTACATGAATTTAAATCTATGTGTATCAGTGGAACTTGGAGTCAGCACAAAACCCTTCACAAGGGTATGGATTACTTGTCACAAAGGTCTGAACTGTATAGGTAAAACCCAGAGAAAGAACTGACATTATTAAGAGTTGCATTTCTCCTTTGTGATAGTGCTTAGGGCTCTTTGCTGAGTTGTGCAGGGGAACACCCGGCAAAACCCAGGAGAAAATGATTGAATACTTTTGATTATTAAGCAGATATTATGGGCTGAATTGTGTCCCCCACATCCAATTTGTATGTTGAAGCCCTAACTCTTATTACCTCAGAATGTGATGGTAATTACAGAGCCTATAAAGCATTGATTAGATTAAAATAAGGCCATTTTAGGGTAGGTTCTAATCCAATCTGACTGGTTTGTTAGGGAAAGACAAAATTTGAATACACGAAGACACCCCAGAGATATGCATGCACAGAGAAAAGGTCATGTGAGGGCACAGCAAGGAGACAGCCATCTGCAAGACAAGGAGAGAGGCCTCAGAAGAACTCAAATCCACTGATACCTTGATTTTGTAATTCCAGCCCCCAACACTGAAAGAAAGTCAAGTTTTGTCTTATAAGCCACCCAGTCAGTGGTATTTTGTTATGGCAGCTCTGACAAACTAATACAGTGCGTTAGGCAGCAAACCTGTTCACAGTGTTAATAGGATCCACTGTTCTCAGGTTAATGTACAGAAATTTCTGAAGAAGTCATTCAGAAAGGAAGCATGGTAAAGTAAAACTGAAGTGAATTTTGGCAGACCAGCTCTCAAAAGAAGAGTCTTCTAATTTTCAATTTTGGGTCAGAGGGTAATTTATTTAAGTTCCAAACCTCACTTCCCACATCTTTAAATGGGCATCACAGTTCACAGGGTAGTTGTGGGGATTAAGTAAGATATGAAAGTGCCCAGAACATTGTTCTACATTTTATTGGTACTCAATTAATGATGTCTTCTATCTTTTTCTTAGGGAGAAGAAGCTTAGGTATAATGTCAGCTAGATAATATCTGAGCCACAGGTGACATTATCCACATGGATTCTGTGGATCAACTATACACTTGAAATCAGTTCATTGTATTCTACTTCAACAGCCTGATAGCTATTGGAGTTGAAAAAAGTCTTTTCTCCAAAACTTATAAAAGGCAAAATGTTCAAAGTTGGGAAAACATGTAATGTATCAAAGATGGTTCCAGTTTTCCTGAGTCATTGAAGGGACAGATACATATCTCTCCTTATTTGTGCTAGGCATTCTTCCAAATTGCATTAGCACTCTATCTCAACCACTCTGAAGCTAATGCATATCCCTGATGCATTGTTTTTTGAGTCAATCTTATAGCTCTTTACCATGAGCCAATCAATTGGCTCATCCTTTTCATTTAACTTCTGTCATGGTCTACGGTGGGCAATATGTTATAAACCAACCAATTACTGTGGTGTCCACTTAAAATACAAATTCCTTTTTCTTCCAATTTATGGAAAAAATTGAGAAAAATACTTAAAGTGCAATGGCTCTTTGGATTTAAACTTAGTGTACTTTGGGCTTGGAGAAAGTACCTGTCAGGAAATCATTACTGTGCTGAGGTTTGACTCACACATCTATTTCTGTACTAATCTCCCATCAAGGAACAAAATAGTCTTATCTTTATAGTGCCAATCAGCCTACCCCCCAAATCCATTAGTCAAGTATCATTTTCCACTTATATCTTTATATTGGATTTCCTGTCACCACCACATGATAGAACCCCGAATTACTTGTCTAGAAGTACATGTCTATATATCATTGCTTTACATCACTTTGATTATTGGTGGAAAACTGATCTTCAAGAAAAAAGAACTTAACCACAAACACATGACTAGATGAAAACTATTTTAGTTACATATTAAAGAATACATAGTTTTTGAAGTTTTGTGTCTCACATTCTCAGTTTATCACAAACCTAGAAAAAACTTTAATAATAACTTTAATTAAACAAATTAATGGAAGCCAGTAAATATAAGAAACATCCCTTGTCTTTCCAAGTTCTAACTGGTTGAAATAATGATTATTTAAACATCTGAAATTTTACCTGTATAAATGAATGGCTCTGGACTTAAGAAGTCTTCTGAGTGTCCTTAACTGAACTTGCCAGGGAAGTGGTAAGTTGCAAGAGCAAACTGGAGCTTCACCAAGAGTAGCTCTTCCAGGGGCTCTGGGAGGCTCGGTTGGGTAAGCCTCTGCCTTCAGCTCAGGTCATGAGCTCAGGGTCCTGGGATGGGATCAAGCCCCCCACCCTTCCCTGCTCAGAGGGGAGCGTGCTTTTCCCTCTGCCTCTGTGTTCTCTCCCTTTGTCTCTCAAATGAATAAAATATTTAAAAACAAAAAACAAAAAAACCCAGGAGTAGCTCTTCCATCTAGGATACTGATAAGAAGTAAAAATGCAATATGACAGGATCAGTTGTTTCAGAGATGACCACCAGGGTGTTCACTGACCCAGAAGAGTGAAATATGCAGTATCCTGGAGGACACAATAGAGTTGTAACTGAAAGACACTTTGACTAGCTAACTAGTGATCCTTTCAGAAATGCAAAGAACCAACTATTCACACAACATCAAGAGTTGGATGAGTTTCCCTTATGTGTACCCTTTACAAAAGAAGACTGGCAAGTAAAGCAAATGAAGTTTGGACAAGCTGGGGGAAGAGGATCCAACCTTAGAGAATTGGGGAAACATCCTCAAACCCCAAGCTCCTGCTCACTGTATGTTCACTGTGAATACTAGTGGTGTTCATCCAGACCTATTATGCCTACCTCAAGGAGTAAAGTTCATAAATGAGGAAATTGTGCATTAGTACCTAGAATACAAACATATCAACACAGTAAAATGGACAATCCCATTCATAGGCAGGGATAATATCTTTTTGTATATAAAGCCATTCATTTTCATTCTTCCTATCAACCTTTGTCCATTTGAAGCTTTATGTTCTGTAGTTTATGTCCTCAGAGCAAGAGAAATTTTGGAGAAAGACAGAGACAGAGAATGGATTTGCTACATTTCTTTACAACCTCCCTTAGCTTATCAAGGTCCAGCACTCTGCTCATAAAGTTCACCCAGGCCAGTGTGGAGAAAATATTCCTTTCACCTTTCGGACATAAAACTTGCTTTTCAGCAATAAAAAATAAATAGGACTTGCAGTGAGAAAGCAAAACTGTTTTTTGTTTTTTGTTTTTTCTATTCCTGAGAGATTGAGGGAAGTTAAAAAAGAAGATGAGCTGAGAAGAGACAAGGTAAAATAAGATAATATGAGGAAATGACTAGAAACTGTCCTCAGAAGTGAGGAAAAACTGAGGACAGGGGATCCTCTTTTTCTGACTCCCCCTGTGGGATTGAAGGATGAGTCTGTTAACCAGGAACAGATCACATCAAAGTAAACCAGGTGGTACAGCGTAGTTTGAAACCAGGACATTTGGCTTTTTTACCCAACTCATTGTTTGTCTGTGGTGGGGATGAGATGTAGAAATTCCTGCAGCCCCGGAGGGGAAGCAATGGCAGTGGAGTTGACAGCTGCTATAGCCTGTTGACAGCAGAATGAAGGGAAAGCTACAGCACCAGTGAGAGCTAGAGTGGGGCTGAGTGAGCAAGGAAGGGTGTGAGAGAGAGCCCCGCTACTGACTTACGACAGTCACAGACACCAACTGCAAATGTGAGCAGGACCAGCACTTGCCAGGTAGGCAGATGACATTATACCGGAACCCCAAGATGCCAGAGGACACTACCCCCAAGGACCGAAACTCTTCCCTTCTACCACGAGGTAGCACTGCTATACACATTTGCCTTTACCCAAGTACTACTTGGAAAGAAGCTGGAAACAGAAAATAAAAATTTGAATCTATTTTTTTTTTCTTAGTGAAACTGAGTGTATCTTAAGTTAATGGTTTAAATTATTTAAAGATATATGACTATATTGGTTTGCTCAGGCTGCCATAACAAAACACCATATATTAGCTGGTTTAAGCAACAGAAATTAATTTCTCACAATTCCAGAGACTGGTTAGTCCAAGATCGAGGTTCCGGCTTATTTGGTTCCTGATGAGAGTTCTCTTCCGGGCTTGTAGAAGTTGTCTTGTCACGTGGTGGTCACATGGCATAGAAAGAGAGTGATGTGTCTCTTCGGCTTCTCATAAGGTCACCAGCACTAGTAGAGCAGGGTCCCACACTCCTAGGACCTCACTGAACTTTTATTACTCTTCACAGGTTCTATCTCCAAATATAGTCACTCTAGGGCTTAGAGTCTCAACACATGAATTTTAGGGATGCAATTCAGTCCATGTCAAGGACTAAATATTTGTCTTCTTCCTTCTACCCAGAGGACTGAAGTTCATGAGGAAATAAAATTATAGACAAAATAAAGAAGTGACATCTTATCTGCATTTCAACGTAAAAACAAAATTGTGAGTAAATGTGCTCTGTCTCTTTGTGAGTATCCACAAACACATGAACACAAACATAATAATGAAGTAACAGGATGTTTCCTAAAGATAGGGCAGGCCTGGGTCACAGTGGCTGGTGACAGCCTCATACCAACAAACCAGAAACTGCCCTGGGCTTTACTGCAGTTCATTTCTGAATCCTCTCATGCTTTCCAAGTATCAGCTCTTCCCTTCCTATGCTCCTTGTGTGTGTATTATATATCTCTTAATAGAGTCAATTGACCAAACAATTTTAGCAGATGAGTTATTATATTATGGAAGTGTATTTGCATCCCAAGAAATTAATTACTCGAAATTTTCTGAATTCAAGGTTAAAAATAAAACCCGCTATTACTGCATGACACAATAATGGCAGGAAAAAAAAATAGATCTCTCTGTTTTGGACTAAATATACATGGGCCACAATCTAATTCCCACTCTCATGTTCCCTTTTAAAGAAATCCTAGCTTACCCAAAATGTTTTGGCAAAATTGGTCTATAAATAAATCATTGCTGTCTGTATTGGGATAAATAAAACCCAAAGGCATTATCAGCATAGTTTTGTTTTCTCCTTATGACATTGTGGAAGATGGAAGGGAACACTTATAGGTATCATGAGAGAGCAGGAGTCAGAAATCAGATTTATTGTCATCCCTACAGATGGAAAGTTTTGGGCTTCTATTAAAAAAATAAAAATATCCACTCTAGAATATTTCCTGCATTGGTGAGAATAAATTTGAAAGTACCACCTTCTGAAGTTTAGTAATATTTAGAGTTTTTTCCTTCAATTCCCAAGCATCATCATGTTTTTCTCAACAAAGATCCCTAAGCCTTTCAAGAAGGCTCCATGTCATATGGAGAAGCGTGGAAGTGAGTACTAAGAGACTTGTATTCAAAGTCATCTTCCTACTACTTGTTGGTTACTTTGCTATGCCTCCTCAGTTGTGAAATGTCCCATCTACCTCAACAGGTTTCTCTGAGGCTCTAGGGAAAAAATGAGAACTCAGACACAAAGATAGATACCAAGCAGGTATCTTGTTTATAGTAGACTTTCAAAAGATTTTTTAAAATATAAGAACATAAATAGATAGGACTGAATATGTTGAAGATTTTCTCCATCCCTGCACCAACAGCCTTCAGAAAGATCATTCCTTTTAATTCCACCTGCATTTGTACATCAAAGCATAAAATAAGTCATTCAGAAGGTGTGAAAAATGTGGGCTAGCTTGGAAGGAAGAGAAAGGAAAATAAATAATCCGTTCAGAGGCAATGACACTTGGAGGATGCTTTCCTTGTCCCTGGGTTAGTCTTAAGTATTCTATGAAGCTTGACTGAAGTTAACAGCCTTATGTAATTGTGTTTTATTTGGCTCCCCCAAATTGCCATTTTGGTAGACTTACTGTTCAACAGCTGCTCATCTAATCCAGAAACAAGCCAAAACTCAATGAAGAACCATTTCCCTTGTTTTTTTTTTTTTTTTTATTCCTGTGCTACTGACAATTGAATTACATTTTCAAAATATTTCATGTGCAGAAAAATTTAGTGTGTGCAATAAAGCCAGCTGCAAAAGACTGAAAGTCAGCTGAAAGCTGTATCAAGGCACAAAAGATTTGTTTTGCTTGGAATAGTCACCTATAGCTACGACTTTTTGACGATTTGATCCTCAATGTTCCTTCTGTAAGTAAATGTGACATTCTGAGTAGAGCCGCTGAATTTCTCCTAGGATTAGTGCCCCCCTGAAAATACTACAACTCTACAGATTTAGGCAAGCTTTGAATGATTGCCTTCCTATAGGAATAGTGGATATACCAGCCTACATAGGAATAGAATCTTGCCTACTTGATTTCCAACTCAATTCTGCTACAGATTACAGTAGAGTAAGCATGGCAGGATTCCTACTCTGTGGAGTCCCTAGGATAGAAAGTATTATGTGTATGACAGCATTGTGTAAGTCCAGGGGGCACCAATTATATTCTTATATTCTTATATCCATTTATTCTTATATTTATGTGCTATTCTTATAATAGGTCTATAATTGTGCATTTTTTTTTTTTTGAAGAGAGTCCATAGCTTCCATCAGACTTCTAAAACTGTCCCTGACTCTCCCAGACTAAAGGATATTCATCAGGTTTCAATAAATACGATAGAAAGTGTTCTTCTTTTCTTTTCTTTTTAAATTTTTTTATTAACATATAATATATTATTAGCTCCAGGGGTACAGGTCTGTGAATCGCCAGATTTACACACTTCACAGCACTCACCATAGCACATACCTTCCCCAATGTCCATAACCCAACCACTCTCTCAAAAGTGTTTTTCATCTTTATATCTGATTTCTATTTTTTCTCCATGATGCAAAATAGCCAATCCTGCAAAGTGGCTTCCTTGTACTTCGGTTAAAAGCTTTGATTTGTAGTTAACTGATGATTATTCAGAGGCAAATTATCCATGTGCTTTATTTGTCAGCCTTCTTTTCTTATTACATTTCTGGCTATCTTCACTAATTGATTATAAGCTTGTCCTTCAGAGGGTATACAGAACACCAATGATGTAAATTTATTATTCATTCTGCTAAAAAGTTGGATGAAGACATATCAATGTAATCTATTGATTTTCAATGGGCAACTATTCTATTATTTGATATTTTCAGTTATTCTTGTCATTTAATCGCCTTTAGCCCTGATAATTGGAAGCCAACCTTGCCTGAAAGACAGATATTTATTTATTTATCTTAAAGATTTTATTTATTTATTTGACAGAGAATGATCACAAGTAGGCAGAGGGACAGGCAGAGAGAGAGGGGAAGCAGGCTCCCTGCTGAGCAGAGAATCCGATGTGGGGCTGGATCCCAGAACCCTGAGATCATGACCTGAGCCGAAGGCAGAGGCTTTAACCCACTGAGCCACCCAGGCATCCCAAGACAGATACTTATTAACCCACACAAGGCAAGTCTTTTTCTCCAGCTATCCAATAAGGTGGTCTTTCAAAAACCTTTTGGAAGAGAAACCGCTAGGTACCAGATGTACAGAAGTGGTCGGTGGTGACATTCCATGATATTAAGTACTAAAGCAAACAGGTTGTATGTGTGTGTGGTTGGAGTGGGTATCAGAAGACATGAAATATTCAACCTAGAGATCAAGCAACCAAGAGTTATTCTACTGTAACCCTTTTCCTCATGAGTACTGGGTGGCCTTTTCTTCATGTTCTGACACAAAAGAAAGAGAACTTGCTTACTCACACCAAAAAAAAGCAGCCTGGCATCTGTATGCAGTCCCCGTTTCTGTCCTAGCAATTTCAAAGAGAATCTTGCTGCTCAGGCAGAAGGAATTCAATCATCTGGTGGAGATAATGAAAGAGCTTTATATTTTTAATCAGATAGTGACTGATAACTGTAATATTCTCCTGTAGAAATAGCTGTGGGCATGAGAAATAGGGGGAAAATGGAAGAGATTTTCAGGAGGATATGAAAATAAGTAAGTGTTCAAGACTTGGAAACTGCAAAACAACAGCAACTGATACTTTAAAAGCTTGGTTTCACTTCTGCAGCCTATAATAAAGTTCAGTCTTAGTGCCTGTTGGGTAGCTGACAGAATACGAGCATACATGATTGTTCTCCAATGTTAATAATTGTCCTTGTCTACTAGATTTCCTGCCAGATACCCCGACCAGGTAGTATTATCAGTGGCTCAAGGAACAAAATCCTAAAACTACATTACTATTTTATTTTACATTCTAGCCTGTGTATAATTGTCATATAATTGTGTTGCTGGGCTATAGATGAAATCTATATTCCTTGCTTTATAGAACATGCAGCACAATGTGTACGAACTTGTGATGGCCATTCTGAATGAAGAAAAAGACCAGGAAATATGAGTCTTTGTTAGTTGCAAAAGCTGCTCTGTATGTCTCTGAGGACAAGTAAACCAGAATGGCTACGTTCAAAATAAAGAAACAATTCTATTTTGTAAACATTTATAGAATTTTCAGTCTCTGCATAGCACAGTGCAAGGTGCTAGGAGTCCTGATAGATGTATTACTGTTCTTAAAAAGATTATTGTGAGCCAACAAAGAACAAAACAGTTTTTAAAAGAGGTAAATACAGAGAGGAAATTTAGTCCAAAGGGATTAATCCAACAAATACAAACAAAAACATGAATCTGTTAAGGAATTTTGAATTAAAGTAAAAATACAAAGTAGGGGCACCTGTGTGGCTCAGTGGGTTAAAGCCTCTGCCTTCAGCTCAGGTCATGATCCCAGGGTCCTGGGATCAAGCTCCACATCGAGCTCTCTGCTCGACAGGGAGCCTGCTTCCTCCTCTCTCTCTGCCTGCTTCTCTGCCTATTTGTGATCTCTGTCTGTCAAATAAATAAATAAAATCTTAAAAAAAAATACAAAGTAGCAGGGCTAGTTCAAAGAAGACAACTGTTGAGCTAGAATTTGTAGTCTTACAAGAGAGAATGTTATACCAACTACAAGGGTGTAAACAAGCAACTTCTATTTATAAAGCACTTAAATTAAAATCATAAAGTACTACTACATCTACAGTCCAGAGTATTTATCTGATAGCTCAGTTTGCCCAAGGACATAGGTTAAGTGCATGGTGGAAATTTTGGACATGTCATCCCCTAACATCTAAATGAAATAAAGAATTATATTATTGGGCTTACTGGAGATGGCTATCCCAAGAGTGAATGCTCACTACAACTCTGAAATAGTTAAGATTCAATCATAAGATGCTAACACTACTCTCAAGTTTGAGGTCTCCTTCCTTTCATTGTTAAAAGATTCTTAATCTCTGGAAGGCCTTTAGTGTGCTTCTGAGAAGAAACATATTGTAGTATCACTTTTAAAAAATTAGAAGTTTGTCTGAGAATTTAAGTTTCAGATGCACATATGCAATTCCTCATTCTTTCCTATAAATATTTTAGAATCTGGACGATACCCTGAGATACTTCAAAGGCTCTCCTCATGGAGTTATAAAGACAGAGCTGATCTAGTGATATAAGATATAGCCTGTAGAGTGTGGCTTGAGGAGCTAGCCTCTTCCAAATACCTGCCTTCTTGGGACACATGAGAGAATATCACTTATTCTCTTAGGGAGATCTTATAAAATAACACATAAATGTTTTGATAAGCAGTAGGACTGGGTAGTGATGACAGCAAAATGGCAGAATAGAAAGTACTGGAAGTCTTAGCCAGGGCAATTAGATAAGAAAAAGGCAAAAAAGTCATCCAAATTGGACAGAAAAAATTAAAGTGACTCTTTTCACCAATAAATAGTCTTTAAAAGTTAGAACAAATAAAAAACTCAGTAAAGGGGCACCTGGATGGTTCAGTGGGTTAAAGCCTCTGCCTTCAGCTCAGGTCATGATCCCAGGGTCCTGGGATCAAGTCCTGCATTGGATTCTCTGCTCAGCAGGGAGCCTGCTTCCCCTCTCTCTCTGCCTGCCTCTCTGC
Source organism: Mustela putorius furo (assembly GCF_011764305.1). Classification (NCBI taxonomy): domain Eukaryota; kingdom Metazoa; phylum Chordata; class Mammalia; order Carnivora; family Mustelidae; genus Mustela; species Mustela putorius. The sequence goes on from NW_025421998.1 coordinate 40,030,179, forward strand.
CTACTTGTGATCTCTGTCAAATAAATAAATAAAATCTTAAAAAAAAAACTCAGTAAAGTTGCAGAATATAAAATCAAAATACAAAAACCAGTTACATTTCTATACACTAGCAACAAAAAAATCCTAGAAGGAAGTTAAGAAATCAATGCCATTAATGATAGTATTTAAAAGAACAAAATACTTAGGAATTAACCTAACCAAGGAGGCAAAGATCTGCACACTGAAAACTACAAAACATTGATGAAAAAAAATTAAAGACACAAATAAATGGGAAGACATACCATGTTCATGGATTAGACAACGTAATATTGTTAAAATGCTTACATTATCCAAAGTCATCTAATTAGTCAATGCAATCCTTATCAAAATCTCAATTGCATTTTATATCAAAATAGATGAAACAATCCCAAAATACACATGGAACCAAGAAGACACCAATTAGTCAAAAGAATCTTGAGATAGAAGAACAAAGTCAAAGGCATCACACTTTCTGACTTTAAACTATATCAACAGGCTATAGTAATCATAACAGTATGGAATCGGTATAAAGACAGACATATTAATCAGTAGAATGAAAAGAGAAACCAGAAATAAGTCTATGTTACTCAGTTATCTGATCTTTGGCAAGGATACCAAGAATACACAATGGGGAAAAGATAATCTCTTCAATAAATAGTATTGGGAAAATTGGATATCTACATGCCAAAGGATGAAACTGGACTCTCATCTTACACCAGGCACAAAAATCAACTCAAAATGGACTTAAACATAAAATCTGAAACTGTAAAACTCCCAGAAGGAAACGGGAAACTTCATGAAATTTTCTTGACAATAATTTCTTGGAAATGACATAAAAAACACAGATAACAATAACAAATACAGACAAATTAAACTATCAAACTCAAAAGCTTCTGTACAGCAGAGGAAACAACAGAGTGAAAAAGCAATCTATAGAATGGGAAATATTTACAGACCATATAAAACTGCTGAAAAGTGAATATCCAAAATATATTAGGAAGTCCTACAACTCAATACCAAAAACAAAACAAGACAAAAACAAATAACTCAATTAAAAATGGGCAAAGACTTAAACGGATATTTCCCTCAAAGAAGACATGAAATGTATAACATGTACATGAAAAAATACTCAACATCACTTACCAAAAGGAGAAGGCAAATCAAAACTACAATGAGGTATCACCTCACATCTGTCAGAATGGCCATTATCAGGAAAACCAAACCAAACCAAACCAAACCAAAATTGGAAAATAAAAAGAGTTGGCATGTTGTGGAGAAAATGGAATTCTTGTGTATTGTTGGTAAAAATGTAAAATAAAATGGCTACTGTGTAAAACAGTATGAAGTTTCCTCAAAAAACTAAAACTCAAACTACCATATAATCTAGTAATCCTACTTCTGAGTGTTTATCCAAAATAAATGAATTAAGGATCCCAAAAAGATATTTACACTCCCATATTTATTGCATTATTCATAATAACCAAGAGATGGAAACAACCTAAATGTTCACGAATAGATGAAGAGATTAAAAAAAAAGTGTGGCATATACATATGAAGGGTTAGTATTCAACTGTAAAAAAAAAAAAGCAATTCTGTCATAGAGTAAAACATGGATGAGCCTCGAGGACATTAATCTAAGGGAACTAAGCCACTCATAGAAGGATACATACTGCATGATTCTGCTGATATGAGGTATCTAAAGGAGCCAAACACGTTGAAGCAGAAAGTAGAATTTTTTTTGCCACGGGCTAGGAGAAAGGAGAAATGAGGGGTTCATTGGGTATAAATGAGCTGTTCAATGGGTATAAATTTTGTGCCATGCACCTTAAAGTTTTAAAGCTATGCTCTATAACACTATGCTTATAGCTCACAATGCTATACTTTACACTTAAAATTCTGTTAGAAGGGTAGATCCCATGTGTTTTTTTAAGCACAGTTAAAAACAAAAACAAACAAACAAACAAAAAGTAGGATGAGGATTTTACTCCAGACTAAGCACTTAGAAAGAAAAGAACAGAACAGGGTAGATGGTTCTGAAAAGAGATAGTGGTGTGTGTGTGTGTGTGTGTGTGTGTGTGTGTTGAGTGTAAGGAACCTCAGGGAATAGGGAGTCACCTCCCTTTAATTATCTAAAATGTATCAATGTGTGGTAAGTCCTGAGCACCTACAGCCTCCTGAACCAGAAGCTTCTCCCGGCTCCACATTGCTCCTTGAAAAGACTGGGCTTTGATTTCTGTTTGCCATTTTGCTTTCTAATACTCCTATCCAGAACCCTAGCCCTTCCAGGAATGAATGGCAGGGAGGAAAGAGCAGGACATGTTGAAACAATGCCAGTTAAAACCTTGGCTCTGGCACTTTCCAAATGCATGGACTTGTGCTAATTACTTAACTTGTTTGGCACACAGGATTCTCCATTCAGGAAATGGGATAGTAACAACCATGCACATAGCTTTGTGTGGGTTATATGAAATAAGTTAGATATAAATACCCAATTTTTAGAGTTGGAAATAATCTCAAAATCACCTCACCCAATGTCTTTCAAGTGTTTTGTTTTTTTTTACTTGCTATTCCCAAAAAGAATTTTTAAAAAACTTCTTGTACTCTCATTCATTTGAAGTTGGCATCTAACATTTTTCAAGTTTAACTAGTTAAGCTTTTAGGTTAAATAATCACAAAGTTAAGCTTTTCGTCATAGTGTAAATGCTGACATTTAAAAATAAAATCATTAAATCACACTTCTAGAAATCTACATATGAATCATTCTAATACCTATCACTGTCTATTTAAATATATGTGAATAACATGAACAACAGACAAAAAAGTGGTTAGTGGAGGGGAGTGACAATTTTAAATTAAAAGAAACTAAAGAAACCTAAGGAGCAATATATTGGATGCTAGCTTAAACAAGGGAAAAAAAAATTACTGCTATAGAAGGTATTTCTCAGACAACAAGGGAATATTTGAATATACACTATATATTAGATGATATTATGGGAAAATTGTTAGTTTTCCAATTTTCTTATATATGACAATGGTATTGTCCATGCTAAAGTACTTAAAAGTAAAATGTCTGCAACAGACGAATGGATAAAGAAGATATGGTCCATATATACAATGGAGTATTATGCCTCCAACAGAAAGGATGAACATCCAAATTTTGTATCAATATGGATAGGACTGGAAGAGATTATGCTGAGTGAAATAAGTCAAGCAGAGAGAGTCAATTATCATATGATTTCACTTACTTATGGAGCATAAGGAATAACACAGAGGACATTGGGAGAAGGAGAGGAGAAGGGAGTTGGGGGAAATTGGAGGGGGAGATGAACCATGAGAGACTGTGGACTCTGAGAAACAAACTGAGGGTTTTGGAGGGGAGAGGGGAGGGGATTTGGGTGAGCCTTCTGGTAGGTATTATTGAGGGCACATATTGCATGGAGCACTGGGTGTGGTGCATAAACAATGAATCTTAGAACACTGAAAAAATAAAATTAAAAAAGAAAAAAGATGAAAAGAGAAAAAAATGTCTACAGCTTACTTTTAAATGGTGCAGATGAAAAAAATGTACACACACACAGCAAAAAGAAAGTGTGGCACAATTTTAACAATTGGTGGATTTACTTAAGGGGCTCTTTGTACTATTTTTTAATTCCTTCTAGACACTTGGAAATTTAGATATTATGAAATTGGGACAATTTATTTAAAAAGCATGAGCAAGCATTATATTAGGCTGGGAAATTGTATGCTAAACTTGTTTTTCTTCTGACACTTGTGTTTCTATTTAATTTCTCCACAGAAATTTTTCTTAAAGATTATACTTTTATGATTTAAAATATCTAATTAACCACTTGTTATATTTCTCTCCAAAACATATTTATAAACTAAAGATTATTTCTTTTACCCCCAAATCTCAAAATATTAAAATAAGCTTCCAGATTCAGTTATCACAAAAATTATGATAGAATAGATCAAAACAAAATGAAGTAAAATTTAATGAGGTAGATAAGACTCCATTTTTCCAGTTAGCTCTTATGTCCATGGCTGAATATTTTTATAGCTACAATGATACAGATTTTAATACCAACTATTTCTATTGTTGTTTTTATAAATAACAAATCTTGTTCACATTTGTTGGTAGATAAGAATGGAAAAGTTTTGTTACAGCAATGTTATTTAAGTAAATTAATTCCTTTTGAGTTGAATACTAAAAATCACAAAAAGATCCACCCTACAATAACAATTTAATCCTATCCTTCTTCACCTTAATTAAAAGAGAAGAATTAGGAGCCACCTGACTTTCAAAAGGATCTTGTTGCTTGGTGATTTGAGTCATCTTTCCTCTCAGTTTCTGGGAAGATTACCAAGAAAACATCGCTAAGATGTATGAAATGTTTATTAATTACAAATTTAAAAAAAAATTAGAGGCATGCTGGTCTTCCTGGTCAAGGCAGTTAGCCAAATCAGACTTAAATCTTCTCAGAAAATGTTTGGCTTTACTCTATGCCTCAAGGAATTATATAAAATCTACTAAGAAATAAATTATAAAAGTATTTATTTTGGTTATCTATTACTGCATATGAAACTACCTCAAAACTTAATGGCTTAAATTAATAACAATTTATTATTTTCCATGATTCTGTGGGTTAATCAGGTGGTTCTTTTGCTTCACATGAGGCCGTGGGATGGCTAAAAAGACCAAAATGACCTCACCCCCATGACAGGCAGTTTGTACGGGTTACAGGCTGGAAGCTCAGACATGGTTGTTGGCAAGGGGCCTCAATTCTTAATGTGGGCTTCTCTATGTATCTACTTGGACATCTAATACCAAAGCTGTTCCTAGAAGGAAGCTTCAGGAAAACAAGGCCCAGTGTGCAAGCGTTTATTAAGCCTTGTAGTGGATTTACTAATGTTTCAGTGGCTAAAACTAGTCACTAAAAACTCAGGATCATGACCTGAGTCGAAAGCAGTCACTTAACCAACTGAGCCACCCAGACACACAGAATTGCATGGTTTCTAAAGAAACATCTGATGTAATTCTTATCCTTGTTCCTCTATAAGTAAGATGTTTTTTCCCCTTCTGGATTCGTCAAGATTTTCTCTTTGCCTTTGATTGCCAAGGTGTTGATTTTTTTTTTCCTTTTGTATTTACATTGATTGGTGTTCTCTGAGCTTTCCATATCGGTGGTTTGGAATTTTGGAAAATTCTCAGCTATTATTATTATAGATATTTCTTGCATTCCTTTCTCTTCCTCTCCTTCTGGTACTTCCATTACCCATATATCACATCTTATGTCGTTGCCCCACAGTTTGGATATTTCCTGCTGCTTTTTGCAATTCTTCCTCTTTGATCTCCAGTTTTGTAAATTTCTATTTTGATACCCTCAAACTCAGAGGTTCCTTCTTCAGCCATGTCTAGTCTACTGACAAGCCCTGAAAGATATTCCTCATTTCTGATATGGTGGATTTGATCTGCTGTGTTTCTTTTCGGTTCTTAGAGCTCTCATCTCTCCACTTACCTTGCCCCTCTGTTCTTACATGTTGTCTATTTTATCCATTAGCGCTCTTAGCATATCAATCAGAGTTGTTTTAAATTCCTGGTCTGATCATTCCAATATCTGCCATGTCTATTTCTGATGATTGTGGCATCTCCTCAAATTGTGTGTGTGTGTGTGTGTTTCTTTTTTTTGCTTTTGGTATGCCTTGAAAATTTTTTTGATAGCTGAAATAATATACTGGGTAAATAAAAATGAACTGAGGTAGATTGGCCTTTGGTATGATGTTCTATGTTTCTCTGGCTAGGTATAAGGCTATATACTTCACTGTTTGCTATACTTGTGGTGTCACAGGTTTAAATGTCCTCTGGTCTCTGTTTTTGTTTGTTTGTTTTTTTCCCTTGTCGTCTTTTTGTGTCCCCAGAGATTCCTTAAGTAGGATCTGAGGCTGACAGTTCTTTTAGCTACAGTCCTCTTGTCACACAAGCGTTCTGTTGATATGGTAGTAAGGCTGGGGGTGGGAAAGCCCTCTACAGTTCCATGATTAGATGTTGTCTTGTAATGAGGCTGAGTGAGACATTTTACTTCCATCAGATTGGTTAGGCTTTGGTAAAACCCCACTTACATTCTGGTGAAATAATTACCTTTGATGGTAGACCTTGTTAAGAAGAATCTAGAATTCTGGACATATTTTCAAAATGTATTTCCCTTCCTCCTGCTAGATATTCACTGTGAGAACTTAGTAGGATTCCTAGGGGTGAAACTAAGAGTAGTGTGGGACCTTCTTAATACTGGGCCCCCTCAGAACTTTTAATTCTGAAGCTAGTCCATACCAAGCCCCCAGAAATTCATCAATTACAGATTAAAATGTTCCTGCCAATACTGGCTTCAACAGACAGCTTCTGTTCCCTTTAAGCTGTGATTCTATGTGTCAGCCCGTTTGTCCAGTTTCGGGGGTAATGGCTTGTCATAGATGGATGTAAGAAGAGTTGTTGGTTTTTGTTTGATTTTCTTATTTTAAAAACTTTTAAGCTGTTTATGTGATGAACTAGAAAATGAAGTCCTTGAAATAATACCCTAAATTTTTCATTTTGGTCATTTCAATGCAGATACTATATAGCTAAAATTAGAAGTTAGTATAAAGCAAGAAGTATGGTAAAAGTCATAGTTTTTCTTCAGTAAATATGTGCACATGAATTCAGCTTTTGGAAATAATTCAAAACTCCATTAATTTTTTTTTTTAATTTTTAGACACAAAGAATAAAATGTTACTTATATATTTAACAAAAAAAGTGAAATACATATTACTAAAAACTAAGTTCTATAAATAATGTGTGTTAACAGGAAATAGAAAATATTAAACATTTTATAAGGTAATATAAGAGGATTGACTGTAATTGGTGTAAATATTTTATGATATGGTTCAATAATGTAGGTTTCAAGTACTTCATTGAATAATTCACGGTAGAACTAAAAGAAATTACCTGGAATTTATATCTGTGGTTTTATCTAATATAGTTTGAAAAATCTAATAATCTATTTAACATTACAGTTGCAGTTAAAGGAATAGGATCATAAATCCCCAGAACTTGTGCTGTCTGAAGCTGCTTTTCTTTTTAGCTCTTAAAACAAAATATGAATATAGAGAAAAGTTGAAATAAAACTCTTTGCATTTAAATACAAGATGAGGTGACATGAAAATTTTTAAAAAATTCATTTATAGAATTTTATATGTCTTACCAGTGCCTTCCTTAATTTATCCTCATGAGACACTGTCAAAGCACTGCATTCTCTGACAGTGGTTAGTGGATGGCTGAGGTCAGATTATCAAATAAGCTTGTCATTGCTCTCTTTGCCTATATTCTATGACATATTTGATCTCAGAACTACCCAACAAGGACCAAGGCACCCCAATTCTGATGCTATCTGTCACTATTATCACAAAAACTATAAAGCCAGGAAAACCAGGATGCCCCATAATATGTTTATAACTCAATAAAAAAGACTTACCCCAAAAGTCATATTCCAAAGTTCCTTTGTTTGAGGCCCTGGGTGTCTTTACATCCCAAGGCAATATGCTAATAGTAAGATTTAGAATAAACAAAGAGTGTACCTTTTTTTATATAGAGAAAGTCAATTATGCAATGGAAGTGGAAAAATACAATCTACATGAAGCTGGAAAGTGTACAATTGTGAGTTAAAGATAAGCAACTTGGTTTCCTTAAAATTACAGAGCCCATCTACCCCTTAAAATGTCTCTATATACCTTCAGAGGTATGCATACACCAATTTGATGACCACTAATGTAGGCCAAATTCCACATTTTTAAAATAGAGAGTCAGAAGTTCATACAATTTAAATGACTTGCCTAGCACTATACACTACTTTGTGGCAGGATTGAGACTAGAACTTACATTTCCTGTCTCCCAACCAGTGTTCTTCTCAACACATTCTGTTATTCTCACTTTATCTATGACAAGACTATGACCAATGTCCAAATAATTTAAGGGTCTTAATCAAGATGTCTCTGTAATCAGAGTTAGGTAAAGCATGTAGATTCTTCATTCAATGAATTTGCTAAATTACATATTCAACATTTTGTTAAAGTATCAGTACATTTGGAAGGGGTAACATCTTAACTTGTTAGTCACATATCTTAATAAAGTAGGCTTCCATATGAGACACAAAATAAAAGGAAAGAGAAAATGCCCCTGTATCAGAGTCCAATTAATATAGCAGAACCACTATGCATGATATGTGATAAGAGAGAGATGGGGAATTATCTGCACCACAATGCAAGAGTGAGGTGGTTTTTTTTTTTTTTTTTTTTTTTTTAGATTTATTTATTTATTTGACAGAGAGAGACCACAAGTAGTCAGAGAGGCAGGCAGAGAGAGAGAGAGGGAAGCAGGCTCCCTGCCAAGCAGAGAGGCCAACATGGGACTCGATACCAGGACCCTGAGATCATGACCTGAGCCAAAGGCAGCAGCTCAACCCACTGAGCCACCCAGGTGCCCCAAGAGTGAGGTTTTGAGAAAGAATAGAGTTTGAGGATTCTAACAACTTGGTTCTGCATTATATGGGCAGAGCTGATAAGCCTTAGAACATAGTGTTTATGCCATGATTACTGAGGGACGAAGAATGCTTGATGACTTAGGACATTTCTCATTTAAGAAGAATCAAAGGCTTGATTAGCAAATGAGAAGGAACATACATAAGTTGTAAATAAGGCTTAAGATATGGGTCCAAGGCCTGGCATCCTCTTTCCTTCCCTTCTGGAATAGGCTTCAATGGAGGAAGCAAAGAAAGGAAAACAGAGGTAAGTTTGAGGGGAGTCTCAGGACAAAAGTATAGCTAGGAGATGACAAGCCCAAGAAGAAGTCCTTTTTCCAACTTGGATCATAGGCAGTAGAGAAGCAATGGTCAAAAATGGTATCTGGCCAGATAGGACTGAAAGATGTCTCAAAAAATCTTACAAACCCCACCATGGTGGAGAGAAAATAGCCATGAATTCCAGAATCCTGCAAAAGAAAGAGTCCAGAAAGGCAGAAAGGAGCCTGTAGACAAGAAGACAGCTTGCAGTTGGGTCTCACAGAAACCTGATTAAATGGAGTCACTGGGGACTGGGGGCATCAGCCATAAATACCATCATGCAACAATGTGGATCAGACAAGAAACCACTAAGAAAAGGCCGGCAGAGAAGAAGATTGCGGGACACTGAATGACTTACCCACGATGCCTGGAAGATAAATTAGACTCCCTTTCTTCCCCCACTGTCTTCATTAACTTAAATTATTCCCAGGAGAAGGCGAGGATAGGGGGAAAATCCAGATTTTCAGCTGGGCATTTATTCAAAAGAAACTGAGTTTGAAGCAGTAATAATTGGATTACATTAAATTGTCAAGATCTCATGATGGGATTATTACCCTTGTAATAAGAGGTAGAGACAGTGAAACACCTTCCACCATGCAAAGATGCAGAAGAGAGTTCTCACCAGAAACCAAATCAGCTAATACCTTGATCTTGGACTTCCCCATCTTCAGAACTATGAGAAATAAATGTTTTTGTTTGAGCTGTCTGGTCTATGGTATTTTGTTATAACAGCCTGAGCAGACTCACATTCTGTGTTTATAACATTTGTGACTTTGGAAAATCCATACTTTTATAGAGATATACTACAAAATTACCCACAAAAAACTGCTTTACCTGATTCCTTTGGCTAGATTTATATCTTCATTATTTCTTATTACTAATATTTCATTAGTTATTAGTGATAACTTTCATTAATTATTAAACAAATATGTTTAAGGTCAGATTACACATTGATCTAATAAACTCTCATTCACTTCTTCTAAATGAATCAGTCCAAATTAGAGTTTGCCACAGGATAATAGTTATACATTTGAATTTAAAAGCATGTGAAAAGAGAAAAAAATACTTTCTACAATAAATGCTCTCAGGATTGGGCTAATTCTATTTTTATAGACTTATAAAATACTAGTAACAATTAGATTTTATATCTCTGATATGCCTATCAATTCAGAATTTCCCTAGCAAATATGCCATTAATTAATAGCTCAAGGAAACCACACTATTTATAAATGATACATATATAGCACATGATTTTGTGCTTCAGAACACAGACTCTTCTTGGTGGAGTCACATCTTAGGGTGACCCTGGACTAGTCACTATTTAGTCCCTTATGCCTCAGTTTTCTCAATTTTAAAATGAGAATAACAAAGGGTAGTTATAAGGATTAAATGAGATATGATACACATAAAATTATTTAATCAGTACCTAACTCTTAATAAGTGCTCTTGAAATGTCTACTTTTATTCTATTCTCGAATTATATCTATACAAAAAAGCTATTGGAATGCATGACAGTCATTTTTGTTATCAATCAAATAAAACTCCTTCTAACACAGGGCAGTCCTTCCCTTCCTAATGACTGGGTGGGGCCATGTTTCTACCTCTGGCAAATGAACGAGTCAATGAATTAGAGTATTTATGGGGCAATATGAAATTCTCCTTTCTCTTCTGCAGTGGCAACTAGGAGTGTTTGATATGGTAGAGCCTCGAGGACTGGAAGGGTTAAAGTGGGTAGAACCTCCCCACTGCCCTGAGAGACATCTGTTATATGAGCAAAAGATGGACCTTTGTCATTTTAAGCCACTGGCATTTGGGGGAGTTTGTTACACAGCACATCCTTTTCTATCCTGGGTAATACAGAAAATAGCCAATTATCTGGATATTTAACTTAAACAGTATTCTCTCTTCAAGTGAGTGACATCCTCAGGAATACCCAGAGTATGGATAATATCAATAAAGAATGCTCAGAAGAATGCTGGCTAGGTCAGTCAGTGTTTCTCTAAATGGCTGCCTTGTCTCAGCCTTTCCTTTGGTCTGAAATTTCATCCCAGTGATATTTGGGGAATTAGTCTGAAGTTGTCCCCTTAAATGTGGCATGAAGCCCTAGGAAAAGTAATATATAAATCATTAAAATCTTTGCACATCCAAGGGCATGTGCCCAATCCTTTCTAGTAAGAATCAGGTTAGCATTAGAGTTATGTTGGAAGATAAACGTGGAAGGTCTTTCTGACACATAATTCAAAAAGGAATTATGTGTATGGGAAAATTATAGAGGCTACTTAATTTTGGAAATAATTATCAAGATTCATCTCTACTTTAGATCAAGCCGAACCCAGGCAACTGCAAGAAATACTTTAAGTACAGCCTCAGTGACCTGCTCAAAACCACTTAAGTCATTCCAAAGTTCCTGTCTGACTCCCATATCAGGATTTTATACACTATACCCTGCTGTTACTTTGCCAGTTTTAAGGCCAGGGACCAAGAATTGCTGAAGAAGAGGAGACAACAAAGCAGACATACAGGGGCATCTGTGTGGCTCAGTCAGTTGAGTATCTGACTCTTGATTTTGGCTCAGGTCATGATCTCAGGGTCGTGAGATCGAGTCCCATGTCAGGCTCTGTACTCAGCATGGAGTTTGTTTGAGTTTCTCTCCCTCTAACCTCTGTCACCCCACATTTGGATTCTCTCCCTCTTGCTCTCTCTCAAAATAAATAAGTAAATCTTAAAAGAAAAAAACAAACAAACTCAGACACACAGAAAAGAGAAGAAATGAGTACCAGAGAATTAGAGACTGAATCCCTTCCAGTCTCATTCCTACCTGTGAGTTATACCAGTAACCTTTTCTTTCTCCCTTTTTCTTTCTTTCTTTCTTTCTTTCTTTCTTTCTTTCTTTCTTTCTTTCTTTCTTTCCTTTTCTTTATTTCCTTTGTTTTTTTCTCTCTCTCTTCTCTCTCTCTTTCTTTCTTTCGAGTGTGCTTAGGTTTATTTCTTTACCTTTATCAGGAGAGTCTTTACTTATATGCTTGATTCCTAGCTATTTGAAGTTGGGCAATTTTCTTAACATCTTTGTCTTCTTCACAAATTATAATGAGTTAGTGTTAAAATTAAATAAGACACTAAATGCCAAGTGCTTACTTAGCCTATGGCAAATACCATGTACACAATAATTGTTAACCACTATCATTATTATCACTGTCTCATTTTCAGCTCCAATGGAGTCTTTTTGCCAGGATACCCCCAAAACACTGGCTGTATTATATAACAAAAATTAGTCATGGAAGATTTTCCACATCTTCAAAAAGGGCAAATCACCACGCTTCTTACAATTACATTAGAAATGACAAGGTAACATATAAGTTGCTCAACTAAACAGTTGCTAGATTTTTAGATCGTCTATCTAGTTAGCCTCAAACTCCCCTGAAAATTGAATATTGGACTCAAGCTGGGCTCAATGCAGAGGAATAACTTAGCATGTTTTCAATGAGTTTAGAAAAGGTGAATTGTTTTTTGCCAATTTATTTTTTTACTCCAAGGCAAGAAAGTTTCTATATCTCTTTAATTAAGGGCTTTAGGACCACATAGCAGAAGCCATTTGTCTGGATTATCAGAGGTCATATTTCATGAGCTGTCATTTCCTTTAGGGAAGCCATGAGAACAGCTATTTTACTCTGAAACTCATGAAGCTAAATTCAGGGCCCTACATTTGCATAAATATCTTCAAGACTGTGGGAGGGGTCCTCTTGATGTGTTTGCACAGTCATACATATGGTAAACATAGCAGCAGTGCGATATTATAACTACATTTACTTAAGACTGCTTTCTGTTTCCACAGTGTGATGTGGCACTAAGGTGGTGATGGAGTTCAGGTCACACTACCCCAAAATATGCCACCAAGGCTTATTGAATATTTTGAGCTGAAGTAGTCTGAGCAAATGGCAGAAGCAAGAAGGTTACTCTGACCTTCTCCTGTCCTTTTTCTGTGGAACAGTTCATAAAACCATCATGTGAGAGGTGCCCTCCCTGTATCTGGAGGAAAGGAGCATCCTTGTCTCTGAAAACAAAGAGACACCAACAAGAATCTTAACAAACAGGTCTTGCTAAACTTCCCTCAGTGTATTGCAGTTACCTCATACTCCCGAATCTATCATATTCTTCCACGACTATCTACCCTTCCTCAAACCTGCCATCAAATATTCACATGTTTCTTCAAGTCTTCATTTCCTTATGACTCCCATGTCCCATAAAACTTCTACTAAGCACATTTTTATGTTTTTCTCCTATTAATCTATTTTTGTAAGTTTAACTTTCAGATCTAGCCAGGGACTTTAAGAGGGTGGAGGAAAGTTTTTCTTCCCCTTCCTGTGGCCATGGATGTTTTTGAGATCCAGCTGTGGAGAAGCAGAATGGGGGATATATTTAGTTTGCTTGTGGTGAAATATGCTCTCATGATTCACAATCTCTTCCACATATAAAGTCTTGTTTTCAGGAACACAGCTAACCTGCCCCCTTAACCAACTTGATGTAACAGAAGTGAGGGGTTAGATCCCTTGGGGATAATCATGCTCTCCACAGTATCTAGAGTACATAGTGAGGAGAAAAAAATAGGTTTAAAGCATCAGAGTTAGAAGTTTATCTATGCAAAATTCTTTCAATTATCACAAACAAAAAATTGTAACCAGGGTGTTCTTGATACCTAATCAGAATGGATGCTCTCTCCTATTAGATAAGAATACAGAAATAAGGGAGCATAAACACCAAGATTTTTCTTCTTTTTTGATGGAAATTGCAGGATATACAATTAATCAGATTCCCTTTGTAAGGCATAAACCTGTAGCAGCTGTACAAAGAGTGAGTACACATACATCTGTGCCTCTTAACTCAGTAATGGCAAAAACAAACTTTGGTAGTGGCGCCTGGGTAGCTCAGTCAGTTCAGCATCTGACTTGTGATTTCAGCTCAGGTCATGATCTCAGGTCATGAGATCCAACCTGGTGTCAGGCTCCGGTGTGGCACCTTCTTAAGATTCTCTTTCTCCTTTCTCTCTGCTCATTCTCCCACTCATGTGCATGTGCATGTGCATGTGCTCCCCCCCCCCCCACAAAACAAACAAACAAACTTTGGTAAACCCTGTAAAAGAAAGATTGAATTATAGTTCTATTCTTTCTGAAGAAAATATTATAGTTGTAGTCCTAAGACAAGGTGACTAATAAATGTTGGAGGAGTTCCACCAAGATGGTGGAGGACTGGGGACTCCATTTCAACCATTCCCCTGAATTTAGCTGGAAATCTACCAAACCAGCCTGAACACCCACAAAATCAGCCTGAGATGTAAGATTATACACTGCTGGATCTCTGCAAGGGCAGAGGATCATCAGTTGAGAGGTACAACAGACAGAATTGGGATTGCACAGAAAGATATCACAGGATAAACAGAAGGGGGAGGGGGCCACCAGAAGCAAGCCACTGGAAAGTAATACACCAATGTGAAAGTACCCTGCTCTTGGGGACCAGTCATAGCTTGGAGACCAGTGGCTGCTAGACAGGAAAAAACTGATAACAGTGCTCAAACAGAACAAAGGGGCTTAAGGGATTATTGCTGGGACTGGGCTGCTGCAGGTTCGGACCTAAGCCCATAGTCCCGGGACCAGCCACAGCAACTGCCTGTGCCTGAGAGGATCTGGTACAGACCTGAGTCAGCAGTCCCTGGGGCTGGCAGCTACTACTGCCACCACCACTGCCTCGGAGAGAGGACCTGACTTGTACTGGAGCCCATGGTTTTGGGAACAGCAGCCACCAGGGTTGGGTTCCCCTGAACTGGTATTATTCATGGTTTTGGTGGCACAGAGGTGCAGAGACAAGCAGGGACCCCGGTGGACCACTGAGAGAGTCACTGACAGGAGGGGTGTGCACTTCTTGTGGAAGGCCATGGTATTCAACAGGGATTGCAGATGGAGAGTCCGTGTGTTCTGAACGATTCAGAGAGAGGCAGATTGTGCCTCCTCTCTGAGGTAGAGGTCAGGGTGTGGACAGTTTACTTTGCTCTGACCCTCTGAAAAAGTGGGGAAAATTGCCAGAGAACAAAAGCCTGAAAAACCTAGCTTCTTAATAGGGGGCAAAGCAACTCTGCCCAAATAGGACTGACTGAAAAACAATATGGCAGGCCCCTCCCCCAGAAAATAAGCTAAAAGAACAACAGGACAACAGTCACAAGGTCCTCATAAAACTTCAAACCGCAACATTGGGGAAAACAGTATATTAAGTTCCTGATATTACCTCACAGCCTGTATATTTCTTTTTTTTTTTTTTTAAAGATTTTATTTATTTATTTGACAGACAAAGATCACAAGTAGGCAGAGAGGCAGGCAGAGAGAGAGGAGGAAGCAGGCTCCCTGCTGAGCAGAGAGCCCCATGCAGGACTCCATCCCAGGACCCTGAGATCATGACCTGAGCCAAAGGCAGTGGCTTAACCCAATGAGCCACCCAGGTGCCCCAGCCTGTATATTTCCTAGATACAACTTTTCTCTCTTTCTTTTAAATTTGTTCCTCATGATTCTTGTTTTTTTTTTTTTTACCTACTTGTCATTTCAGCTAGATGTTTAATACAACATATTCCATAATAACTTTTTAACTTGAACTTTTTCATACATATGCTTTTTTTTCTTTTTCTTTTAGATAGATAGATAGATATAAGTTTCAATATAGTCCTTTTTTCCCTATTCAATACCAATTCCCTATTCAATACCCAATTAAATACAATATTCAATACCATATATCAGTTTTAATTTCCCTGTATCTCTGGGAAATTGAGTTCTCTAACAAAGATAATAAGATACACCCCAGAAAAACTAAAACACCTTCCTTGCCTACATTGAGAGATTATAAATACCTTCCTGCCAACCCCCACAGGAAGGTATTTATATTGGGTTCCTTTTTTTTTTGTTATTGTTGGTCTTTTGTTTGGTTGGTTTTGTTTTTGTACTTTATAAATCTTACTCTTGGGGCTCATTTTGGCTGTTTTTGTTTTTTTTAAAGATGTTATTTGTTATTTATTTGATAGAGAGATCACCAGTAGGCAGAGAGAGAGAGAGAGAGAGAGAAGCAGGCTCCCTGCCAAGCAGAGAGCCCAATGCGGGGCTCAATCCCAGGACCCTGAGATCATGACCTGAGCCAAAGGCAGAAGCTTAACCCACTGAACCACCCAGGTGCCCCTGTTTTGTTTTGTTTTGTTTTTTCTTTGGCAGTGACTTCCAATGGCTTCAAACCCTCCCAGGGTGCACCTTGCCTGGATAGTGGTTGATATTTTTGGCTATACATCCCCTCAACCACAAGTCAACAGAATGACAAGGAGGAGGAACTCTCAATAAAGAAAAGACTCAGAGACAATGGCCTCTCTTCAGATCTAATGGATATGGATCTAAGCAAGATGACAGAAATAGATTTCAGGTTAGCAGTTATGAAGACAGTATTCATGTGGAGAAAACTATTATTTGAAACATAGATTCATTAAGGGCAGAAGTGAGAGCATATCTGGCAGAACTTAAAAATGCTATCAATGAGATACAATCTAATCTAGACACTCTAACAGTTAAGGCAAATGAGGCAGAAGAATGAATTAGTGATCTTGAAGACAAACTGATAGAAAAGAAGGAGCAGGAGGAGGCCTGGAACAAACGGCTTAAATCCATGGAAATAGAATTAAAGAAATAAATGACACGATGAATTGTTCCAATGTCAGAATTATTGGGATTCCTGAGCAGGCAGAGAGAGAGAGAGGACTAGAAGATATATTTGACCAAATCATTGTCGAGAACTTCCTTAATCTGGGGAATGAAACAAGGAATCATGTCCTAGAGGCAGAGAGGACACCCCTAAAAGATCAATGAGGGTAGACCAACCCTCATTGGGTACATGGCTGGTAGCCCAGTCATGTAATAGTAAAACTCGCAAATCTTAGAACCAAGGAAGCAATTTTAAGGGCAGTTAGGGAGAAGAGATTCCTTATATATAGAGGGAGGAACATCAGAATAATGTCAGACCTGTCCAGAGAGCTGGCAAGCCAGAAAGGGCTGGAAAGACATATTCAGGATACTAAATAAGAAGAATATGCAGCCAAGAATTCTTTATCTGGCAATGTTCTCATTCAGAATAGATGGAGAGATAGGAAGCTTCCAGGACCAGCAGAGACTGAAAGATTATATGACCATTAAGCCGGCCCTGCAAGAAATGTTAAGGGGGGAGGTCCTATAAAAAGAGAAAGATCCCAAGAGTGATACAGAAGAGATATATACAAACACAATCCATAGAAACAAGGACTTCACAGGCAACATGATGAACGAGATGGGAGAGAGCACATCTAACACCAAGGGAATAAACATACTTATCAGAAATTATTATCAACAGCTGTATGACAATAAATTAAGCAACCTGGAAGAAATGGATGCATTCCTGGAAACCTATAAACTACCAAGACTGAAACAGCAAGAAATTGACAACCTGAATAAACCCATAACCAGTAACAAAATTGGAGCAGTTACTTCAAAAACCTCCCAAGAAACAAGAGTCCAGGACCTGATGGATCCCTTGGGAAATTCTACCAAACATTCAAAGAATAAATAATACCTATTCTACTGAAACTGTTTAAAAAAATAAAAACAGAAGGAAAACTTCCAGATTCCTTCTATGAGGCCAACATTACCTTTATCCCAAAACCAAGCAAAAACCCCATCAAAAAGGAGAATTTCAGACAAATATCCATGATGAAAAAGGATGCCAAAATTTTCAACAAGATCCTATTTGATAGGATCCAACAGGACATTAAAAGGATTATCCTTTAGGACTAGGTGGGATTTATCCCTGGGATGCAACAAATCAATCAATGTGATAGAACACATAAATAAGAGAAGAGACAAGAACCATATGGTCCTCTCAATTGATGTAGATGTAGAAAAAGCATTTGACAAAATACAGCATCCTTTCCTGGTTAAAACTCTTCAGAGTATAGGGTTAGAGTGAACATTCCTCAACCTCATAAAATCCATCTATGAAAAATGCACAGAAAATATCTTTCTTAAGGATGAGAGCCTTCCCACTGAGATCAGGAACATGACAAGGATGCCCACTCTCGCCACTATTGTTCAACATAGTACTAGAAGTCCTAGCAACAGCAATCACACAACAAAAAGAAATAAAAGGTATTCAAATTGACAAAAAAAAAAAAAGTCAAACTCTCTTTCTTTGTAGATGACATGATGCTTTATACGAAAAACCCAAAAGTTTTCCATCCCCAAATTACTAGAACTCATATGGCAATTCAATAATGTGGCAAGATATAAAATAATGCACAGAGAATAATTGTTTTCTTATACACTAATAATGAAACTGTAGAAAGAGAAATTAAAGACTTAATTCCATTTACAATAGCACCAAAAACCATAAGGAGGAAAAACCTAACCAAGGAGGTAAAATATCATACTCAAGGAACTACATAACACTCATGAAAGAAATTGAAGAAGACATAAAAAGATGGAAAAACATTCCATGCTCATGGATCCAAAGAATAAACATTGTTAAAATGTCTATGCTACCCAGAGCAATCTATACTTTCAATGCCATCTCAATCAAAATACCAATGGCATTTTTCAAAATGTTGGAACAAACAATCTTAAAATTTATATGGAACCAGAAAAGACCCTGAATCACCAAGGAAATATTGAAAAAGAAAAACAAAGTTGGAGACATCACATTGTCTTATTTCAAGCTATATGACAAAGCTGTGATCATAAAGACAGCATGGTACTGGCACAAAAACAGACACATAGACCAACAGAACAGAATAGAGAGGCCAGATATGGACTCTCAACTCTATGGTCAACTAATCTTCGGCAAAGCAGGAAAAAATATCCAGTGGAAAAAAGAGAGTCTCTTCAATAAATGGTGCTGGGAAAATTGGACAGCTATATACAGAGGAATGAAACTTGACCATTCTCTTACACCATACACAAAGATAAACTCAAAATGGATGAAAGACCTCAATTTAAGATAGGAATCCATCAAAATCCTAGAGGAGAACATAGGCAATAACCTCTTCAACATCTGCCACAGGAACTTCTTTCAAGACATGTCTCTGAAGGCAAGGGAAGCAAAAACAAAAATGAACTCTTGGGAAACAGTCAACAAAACAAAGAGGCAACCCATAGAATGGGAGAAGGTCTTTGTAAATGACACTATAAAGGGCTGATATCCAAGACCTATTAAGAACTTCTCAAACTCAACACCCAAAAATGAAATAATCAAAATCAGCAGAAGACATGAGCAGACACTTCTCCAAAGACATTCAAATGGCTAACAGACACATGAAAAAGTGTTCATCATCATTAACCATCAGGGAAATTAAAATCAAAACCATACTGAGATACCACCTTACACCAGTTAGAATAGCAAAAATTGACAAGGCAAGAAACAACAAATGTTGGAGAAATTGTGGAGAAAGGGGAGCCCTCTTACACTGTTGGTGGGAATGCAATTTGGTGCAACCACTTCAGAAAACAGTGTGGAGTTTCCTCAAAAAAATTTAACATAGAGCTACCCTGTGACCCAGCAATTGCACAACTGGGTATTTACCCCAAAGATACAGATGTAGTGAAAAGAAGGGCCATATGCACCCTAGTGTTCATAGAAGCAATGGCCACAAATTGCCAAACTGTGGAAAAAGCCAAGATGCCCTTCAACAGATGAATGGATAAAGAAGATGTGGTCCATATACTCAATGGAATATTACGTAGCCATCAAAAAGTATGAATACCCAACTTTTGCATCAGCCTGGATGAGACTGGAGAAGATTATGCTAAGTGAAATAAGTCAAACAGAGAGAGTTAATTATCATAGGGTTTCACTTATTTGTGGAACATAATGAATGGCATGAAGGACATTAGGAGAAAGAAGGGAAAAATGAAGGGGGAAAAATCAGAGTTGGAGATGAACCATGGGAGGCTATGGATGCCTGAAAAGAAACTGAGGGCTTTAGGGGTAGGGAGTGATGGGTGAGCATGGTGATGAGTATTAAGGAGGGCATGGATTGCATGAAGCACTAGGTGTTATATGCAAACAATGAATCATGGAACACTACAACAAAAACTAATGATGTACTCTATGATGTTCATCGTCAACAAATGTTGGAGAAATTGTGGAGAAAGGGGAATGTGGGAAATGTGGAGAAATTGTGTATGGTGACTAACATACACAATAAAAAAGAATATTAGATATTGTATGATTAAAAAAATGTTGGGGCATTATAGGTAAAGTTCGGGAAGATATTATTTGGCGGGTTTTACTCTGTTGTTTTTGTTGTGACATTTGTCAGTTTTTAATTTTTATTTACTTATTTATTTTTAAAGATTTTATTTATTTATTTGACAGACAGAGATCACAAGTAGACAGAGAGTCAGGCAGAGAGAGAGGGGGGAAGCAGGTGCCCTGCTGAGCAGAGACCCCAATGTGGGCCTTGATCCCACAACCCTGAGACCATGACCTAAGCTGAAGGCAAAGGCTTAGCTCACTGAGCCATTCAGGCGTCCTTGTCAGTTTTTAAAAAATTATATTTTGTTATGATTTCTTTTCTCATCCTAAATATTCATGTTTGTATCTAACTTTGTATGATTTTTCTTAAAAAGAGAATGTCTGAAATCATATAAGTTTCAGGTCCCACAATGCCTAAGTCAGCCCCTGAATAGGAGGCAAAGCATCATTTCTTCAGCTGCAGTTTGGGCCTGCTTGCTACTCTGTGCCTGGTGAAAACGTCTAATTAATGCCTTTTTCTTTCAAATGTGTTGCTGTTGAAGAAAATTAAATTAATAAAATTAAATCAAAAGAGCGTCTAGGGCTCCTGTTAGAATTGGAAACTAATTACTGATCTTGAAAAAGACCACAAGAGGCTTTGTGCATATGTGTATTATTTAGTGCAAAGGGTAATTTTTAAGAAAACAAATCATGTAAAGATATGAATAGGTAAATATATGTTTGTAATTACTTATGTGTTCTGTTTTGAAACTAATAATTAGTTTCAATTTCATATTCAAAATAATGAATGGCAATGCAATGTGCTAGAAATGTAATTGGCCTAGTCCTTCAATACACAGTGGAAGGACAGGCCATGCATTCTGTTGGTTCTGATCAGCCACATTTGTATTTTCATCAGTTTACCCTTCAGGTCTCTACAAATGAGAGAGTAACTTTTAAGAAATATAAAATAAGAAGAAACCTGCATATAGGAGCTAGAGGAAACAAATCATTAATTCAATTTTTTATTCTAGAAAAATAAGTCATTATCATTTATTTGACAATACCTGCAAGGCATGAGATAGTATTTTCACACTGAACTGACACAAGTTCAAGCCAGAAAGATGACTTTTAATGGCTTATTTAGATTATCATCAAGTGGGCACCATCTGTTCAGAATATTACTACAGAAAGGTTTTTTTTTTCTTTTTTTACTTAAGTATAATTAACATACAATGTTATATTAGTTTCAGGTGGACAACATATTGATTTGACGATTCTATCCATTACTCAGTGCTCACTATGGTAAGTCTAGCCACCATCTGTACCCAAACGACATTATTACAATATTGTTGACTATATTCCTTATGCTCCCTGTACTTTTCATCTCCACGACTTACTTATTTTACAACTGGAAGTTTGTAGCTCTTAATTCCTTTTATCTATTTTGCCCATTCTCCGATCTACTGCCCCTTTGGCAACCACAAGTTTGTTCTCTGTAATTTTAACAGTCAGCTTTTTCTATCTTTCTTTGCTTTGTTTTTTAGATTCCACATAGAAGTGAGATCACATGGTATTTGTCTTCTTCTGTCTTCACTTACACAATACTCTCTAGGTCTATCCATGTTGTCACAAATGGCAAGAACTCATTCTTTTTTGCTATGGTTGAGTAATATTCTATTATATATCTATAAATAGATATAGATATAGATAGATATTGATATATCACATCTTCTTTATCCATCCATTGATGGACATTTGTGTTGCTTCTGTATCTTAGCTATTGTAAATAATGCTTTAAAAACATAGGGGTGCATAAATCTTCTCAAATTCGTGCTTTTGTTTTCTTTGGATAAATACCCAGTACTGGAATTACTGGATCATATGGCATTGTTATTGCTATTTATTAAGAAAGCTTCATACTGTTTTCCACAGTGGTAGCACCAATTTACATTCCCATCAACAGTTCACAAGAGTTCCCTTTTCTCCACATCTTCTCTCATGTTATTTCTTGCTGTTTTGATGTCAGCCATTCTGACTAGTGTAAAAATAATAATAATAATTGTGGTTTTGATTTGCATTTCCCTGATGATTAGTGATAGTGCACATTTTTTCATATGTCTGTTGGCCATCTGCATGTCTTTTTTGGGAAATGGCTAGTTAGGTTCCCTGCCCATTTTTTTAATTGGATAATTTGGGTTTTGGTGTTGAGTTGTGTAAGTTCTTTATACACTTTGGATATTAAACTTTATCAGTTGTATCATTTGAAAATATCTTCTCCCGTTCACTAGGTTACCTTTGTGTTTGTTGATGTTCCCTTTTTCTGTGCAAAAGCTTTTAATTTTAATATAATTCCCAATAGTTTATTTTCTTTTGTTTCTTTGCCTCAGGAGATACATCCATAAATATGTTAAGGGTAATATCTAGCTTCTTTTAGGAGTTTTATGGTTTCAGGTCTCACATTTGGATTTTTAATGCATTTTGGTGTTACTTTTGTTTATGGTGTAAGAAAGTGGTCTAGTTTCATTCTTTTGCATGTAGCTGTCCAGTTTTCCCCACAACATCTATTGAAAAAAACCTGTCTTTTCTCCATTGTATATTCTTACCGTCTCTTTATAGATTGACTAATCATATAGGTGTAGGTTTACCTCTGGGCTCTCTATCCTGTTCCACTCATCTATAATGTCTATTTTTGTACAAGTACCATACTGTTTTGTTTACTATAGCTTTGTAATATATTATAAAATCTGGGATTGTGATACTTCTGGTTTTGTTTTAATTTCTTGTTTTAGGTATTTGAGGTTTTTGTTGTTGTTCCCCACAAATTTTAGGATAATTTTTTCTAGTTCTGTGAAAAATGCTATTAGTATTTTGACAGGGATTGCATGGAATCAATGCATTGCTTTGAATAGTATCAACATTTTAACAATATTAATTCTTTTAATCCATGAGCATGGTGCACTCTCCCATTTATTTGTGTCATTTCCAATTTCTAGTAAGGGATCTTTTGAAGCCCCAGAGATAAAGCATAACTAAGTCATTCACTAAGACACATTTGGTGTTTTGCATATGCTATATTCCTGGACAGTACCTGTAGGTATTCAATAAAGAGAGCTTACCATGTGGCTGTACCAGAACACTGAAGTACATTATAGATTATGTACATGGTACCCCGATAATTGTGTTGTGTTCAACATATAACCAAATTTGGTGGCTCTGAAAATCATTTGTTGTATAAATGCATGAAATGAGTAAATGAATGAATGAAATATGGTGGGAGACTTCCCTTTGTCTCCCCTGGGCTAGGCACTAAAGTTAGACAGAGGAATAAGACAGTTCCCCAATTTAAAACACTCCTCAATTAACAAGGAAAGATTGTTCAATTAGACTATAATAAATGCTATACCTGCTAATATAGAGATATGAAAAATTCCAAAGTAGTAATTAAATATCCTTAAGGAGGCTGAGAATCTTCCCAGAGGCAGTGACATTTGAGTTGGGTAAAGAATTCTGCTAAGCAAAATAGGAAAGGAAAGGCATTCATAGAAGAAAAAAAAAAAAAAAAAAAAGGAGGATGAGAAGGAAGTGGAGGAGGTGGGGAAAAAGAAAAACAACAACCTGATTCAAAACCTGTAGAGGTAAAAATATGGATAGGTTGGGAACCAGTGTACCTTGAGTGTGGTATGACTGAGGTGTAGACATTATCAGAAGTGGCAGGCGATTAATCTTATTGATCTCTGAATTCTCCAAAGCACCAAATACAATGCCTAACTTCTAATTAGTGCTCAGATCCTTAGTAGGATGTATGAATATATGCAAAATCTGAGCAGGCTTATTCACCCTGGCTCAACACTGTTATAGTCAGTAATAACCTTAAATCTTCATCTAATATTAATGAATTGCTTTTTATAATCTTCAAAAAATAATTTCCCCATAGTTATCTTAAAATACAAACATCTTGGATTTGTATCTTAGTAAACCTAATTTGCTGGAAGACTTTGTCACTCCTAAATTAATAATATATACTCAATGAAACTATAGCTAATTTTATAATACCTCCCTTGCAAGAAATTTTATTGGATCTCTTCTCGGATAATGTCTAAAAATAAGTGTGTCTCTGTGGTTCAAAATCTTGTTACAACATAAAAAATAAACTCTCAGATTCTTTTTGATGCCCAAGGCATGCTGAATAGTTCATTAATATGGTATTAATTTTCATACATCTCATGTTAAAACTCAAATCCAGTGAGAAACTTTGGTAGTAAAACGTGACGTGTACAAAAGAAAAAACAGGAATTTGTCTAAGTTGAAACTAAATAAAAAGAAAGAAAAGAGAAAAAAAAGTAACTGTAAGAGGAATCACGCCATGAGTAGCCCCATCTGTGAAGTACACTCTTTCCCTGCTGGCTGGGCCTGGAAATCTCCACCCCCATCCAGAGATACCACAGAGCTTAAAGTACTAACCAACAGGGAATATCCCAGGATACTCTTCATCTATGTGGGCTGGAAATTCCCCTCCCCAACTTAGGGTTAGCCTGGAATGGGGAAACTGGCAGAGATCAGTGGGAATCCCAGTGGCATGAGTTAAACCAAAATGGCACTCACTAAAAAGTCTCTGAAAATAAGATTGTCATTGGAACTATAGTCCAAAAATGTATGATAGGATCTGCATGATAAATCTAAATAGGAAACTGCCTGACAAAATTTTAAATAGTGTCCAGGGTCTCCTGACATAATAGCTAAAATTTCCTGGATATAATAAAACCTCTTCCATTATACCATGAACCCAAAAAATCACAACCTGAATATGAAAAGACAATCAACTGACATCAACATTAAAATGAATTTGATATTCAAAGTACCCAATAAGAATTTTAAATCAACAGTTATAAAAATAATTCAATAAGCAATTACAAATTCTCTGGAAATAAATGAATGCATGGAAAGTCTCAAGAAAGAAATAAAAATTAAAAAAAATAAGAAAAAAATTATAGAACCAAAGAGTACCCTAACAGAAATTTTTAAAATCCTCTCTGGATAGTTTTTTTTTTTCATTTTTTAAAAATTTTTTATTTATTATAAACATATATTTTTATCCCCAGGGGTACAGGTCTGTGAATCGCCAGGTTTACACACTTCACAGCACTCACCAAAGCACATACTCTCCCCAATATCCATAACCCCACCTCCCTTCTCCCAACCCCCCTCCCCCCATCAACCCTCAGTTTGTTTTGTGAGATTAAGAGTCACTTATGGTTTGTCTCCCTCCCAATTCCATCTTGTTTCATTGATTCTTCTTCTACCCACTTAAGCCCCCATGTTGCATCACCACTTCCTCATATCAGGGAGATCATATGATAGTTGTCTTTCTCTGCTTGACTTATTTCGCTAAGCATGATACCCTCTAGTTCCAGCCACGTTGTCGCAAATGGCAAGATTTCGTTTCTTTTGATGGCTGCATAGTATTCCATTGTGTATATATACCACCTCTTCTTTATCCATTCATCTGTTGAGGGACATCTAGGTTCTTTCCATAGTTTGGCTATTGTGGACATTGCTGCTATAAACATTCGGGTGTACGTGCCCCTTTGGATCACTACGTTTGTATCTTTAGGGTAAATACCCGTTAGTGCAATTGCTGGGTCATAGGGCAGTTCTATTTTCAACATTTTGAGGAACCTCCATGCTTTTTCAGAGCGGTTGCACCAGCTTGCATTCCCACCAACAGTGTAGGAGGGTTTCCCTTTCTCTGCATCCTCGCCAGCATCTGTCATTTTCTGACTTGTTGATTTTAGCCATTCTGACTGGTGTGAGGTGATATCTCATTGTGGTTTTGATTTGTATTTCCCTGATGCCGAGTGATATGGAGCACTTTTTCATGTGTCTGTTGGCCATCTGGATGTCTTCTTTGCAGAAATGTCTGTTCATGTCCTCTGCCCATTTCTTGATCGGATTATTTGTTCTTTGGGTGTTGAGTTTGCTAAGTTCTTTATAGATTTTGGACACTAGTCCTTTATCTGATATGTCATTTGCAAATATCTTCTCCCATTCTGTCAGTTGTCTTTTGGTTTTGTTAACTGTTTCCTTTGTTGTGCAAAAGCTTTTGATCTTGATAAAATCCCAATAGTTCATTTTTGCCCTTGCTTCCCTTGCCTTTGGTTATGTTCCTAGGAAGATGTTGCTGTGACTGAGGTCGAAGAGGTTGCTGCCTGTGTTCTCCTCAGTGATGGATTCCTTTCTCACATTGAGGTCCTTCATCCATTTTGAGGCTA
Source organism: Mustela putorius furo (assembly GCF_011764305.1). NCBI lineage: Eukaryota > Metazoa > Chordata > Mammalia > Carnivora > Mustelidae > Mustela > Mustela putorius. The sequence continues at coordinate 40,056,607 of NW_025421998.1, forward strand.
TTTTTGGTGTGCGGTCTAAGGAAATGGATAGTTTTAATAGTACAAATGACAGAAGATAGAATTGGTGAATCTGAGGAAAAATCAATACATTTTACCCAATCCAAACAACAGAAAGAAAATAGATTAAAAAATAATAATAATAAAGAACCAAGACTTAAGAACCTGTGAGACAACAATGAAAGATCCAACATTCATATCATTGGAGACTTAGAAGGATAAGAGAAAAGAAGTGGGGCTGAGAGAGTATTCAGTTAAATAATAGATGAAAATTTCCAAATTTGGTTAAAATCATAGATTAAAAAAACTGAACAAACCCCCAATAGGAAAAACATAAAGAAATCTATAACAAGGCATATGAAAATTAAACTTCTGAAAACTGAAGATTAAAACAAAGAGCTTTGAAATAACCAGTGAGAAATAGCATATTACTTACATGAAATACAAGTTCAAATGACAGTGGATTTATAATCTGAAAATGTAGCAGCTGGACAAAAGTGGTTTATCTTGCAAGAGAAATAACTGCCAACTATGAATTCAATACCCATCAGGACTATCATTTAGGATTAAAGTGAAATAAAATTCATAGTTACAACATTCCCCCACACCTAACAACCAACAAAACTACCAGACAGAAAATCCACAAGGATACACAAAGAACTTAACAACATAATCGACTAACAGGATATAAATGACATATGTAGAATACTCCACCCAATAACAGAAAAATAGACTTTTTTTTAAGCATTCATAAACTATTTCCCATAATAGACCATTTCCAGGGCCATAAAACAAATCTCAACAGATTTCAAATAATTGAAGTTGTACACTGTATGTTCCCTGACAAAAGTAAAATCAAGCTAGAAATCAATAATAGAAAGCTGATAGAAGAATCTTTAAACACTTAGATTGTAAACAAAATACTCCTAAATAATTCCTATGTCAAAGAAAACTGAAAGAAAATAAAAATATACATATAGTTAAATGAACATGAAAATACAACATATCAAAATATATGGGAACATCTAAAGTGTACTGAGAAGAAATGTCATAGTATTAAGTGTACAATTTAGAAAAGAGGGAAGATCTAAAATAAAAATCTAAATTATTACTTAAAAACAAGGAAAAAAAACCCAAAAAATTAATTCCAAAGCAAGCAGATGGAAGGAAATAATAAGGGAGGTTATCAATGAACTTTAAAACAAGAAACAATAGGACAAATCAATGAAGTAAAAGAAGCTGGTTCCTGAAAAAATAAATACGATTGTTAAACTTCCCCAAGACTGACATATGCAAAAAGAGAAATTATTTTGCATTTTATACAAATACAAAAAGATACAAATCACTGATATCAAGAATAAAAAAGGATGATCACTTTATATCTTGTAACCATTAAAAAAGAATAAGATAAACAACTTTTTGTTTATAAATTTGAAAGCTTAGAGGAAATGGAACAATTCTTTAAAAAACCACAAACTAACAAAACTCAAGCAAGAGGAAATAATTTGATTAGTCTATAATAATCAAAGAAGTTTAATTTATAACTAAAATCTCCTGAGAAGAAATCTCTAGGACCAGATGGTTTCAATGGAGAATTCTCTCAAACATTTAAAGAATTAAGATGAATTTTGTATCATGTCTTCCAGGAAAAAAAAAGAAGAGGTTATACTCCCCAACTCATTTTATGAGGTCAGCATTGCTCCACCACCAAAAGCACAAAAAGACAATAGAAAAAAGAAGACTAAAAAAACCAATATCTCTCATAAACTTAGAAGCCAAAGTCCTCAACAAGATATTAGCAAATCAAATCCAGTAATATATAAGAATTATATACCATGACCAATTGGAAATTATTCTAGGTATGTAAGTTTAGTTCAACATTTGAAAATTACTTGATGTAAACTAGTATAGCAAGCAGATAAAGGAAAAAAAATACGATCGTATTGATTGACAGGAAAAGCACATCACAGAATCTGATACCCATTTATGATAAAAACTGTTAACAACTTAGAAACAGAGGAACATTTCAACTGGATATTAAGCAACTATAAAACTTTTATGTCACATAATATTTAAGGGTGAGCAGCTAAAAGGTTCTCTAATATTAGGAACAAGGCAAGGATGTCCACTCTTACCATTCCTGTTCAATAAGATATTGAATATTCTGGCAACTGAAATAAAGACAGAAAAGGAAATAAAAGGTATGTATATTGAGAAGGAACAAATGAAACTGTCGTTATTTGCAGACAAAATCATTCTCTATGTAGAATCCTAAGGACTCTACCAAAATCTCCTAAAACTAAGAAATGAGGTCAGTAAATTTTCAGGATACATGATCAACACAGAAAAATCAATAGCATTTCTATATACTAACAAAGATCACATGGAAGCCTGTATTCCATTTACAAGCACCAAAGAAAGTGAAATATTTATTTAGGTATGAGCTTAAAATATGTACAAAATCTGTATGACAAAAATTACAAATGCCAACTTAAGAAAAAAAAATCAAAGTACATCTAAACAAGTGGAGAGGCATACTGTGTTCATAACTTGCAAGACTCAGCATAGTAATGATGTTTATTTTCCCCAAACTGATCTAAAGGTTTTAAGCAATTCCCACCAAAATCCCAGCAAGACTTTTTTGTAGAAATATATAGGCTTATTATAAAATTTATTTGAAAGGAACAGACCCAATAACAGTTAAAACACTATTAAAAAAATAACAAAGTGAGAAGAATCATTGTACCTGATGTGAAGGTTCATTATATAGCTGTGGAAATCAAGACTGTGTAGTTATGGCAGAGAAATGGAGAGATAGATCAATGGAACAGAATAGAGAACTCAGAGATAGATGCACATGAATATGTCTGACTGATTTTTTGCAAAAGTGCAAAAACAATTCAACAGACAAAGAATAGCCTTTTCAACAAATGATGCTGAAACAATTGGATATCCATAGGCAAACAAATAAATAAATAAATAAACAAAATAATAATAAAAACAAACAAAACCCCAAACAACAACCCCAACCCCAAAACAAAACAAAACAACATAACAGAAACATTGGCTTAAACCTCACATCTGATGAAAATTAACTCAGAATGGATGGTGGTCTTAAATATAAATGTGAAACTATAGGAAAAAAACACAGAAGATTATCTTTGGGACCTAAGACTAGAAAAGGACTGGTCAAGAAAGAGTTAAGTCTGATGCCAAAAGCATAGTGCACTAAAGGAAAAAGCTATAAATTGGATTCCATCAAAACTTAAAACTTTTGTTCTGCAAAAGACTCTGGGGGGTGGATATAAAGACAAGAGCCAAACTGACAGAAAATATTTGCCAATCATATAGCTGACAAAGGACTATTATCTAGAATACATAAAGAACCCTCCAAACTCAGCAGTAAAACAAACAAAACAAATTCAATAAAAATGGTGAAATATCATGAATAGATATTTCTCCCCAAAGGGTATAAAGATAGCAAATAAGCACAAGAAAATATGTACAATATCATTAGCTTTAGGGAAATTAAATTAAAACCACAACGAGATATCACTACACACTTACTAGAATGGCTAGTAAAATTGATGACAACATTAAATGTTGGTGAAGATGCAGAGAAACTGGATCACTAGTGCATTTTTTGTGGGAATGGAATATGGTACACTTTCTGGAAAAGAGTTTACAGTTTCTTTTAAAACTTACATGCCACTACTATATGGCCCAGCAATTGCATTCCTGGACATTGATCCCAAGGGAATGAAAATATGTTCACAAAAAACCACATGTACAAATGTTCATAGCAGATATTCATAAATTCCAGAAACTGAAAACAACCCAGATGCCCTTCAATAGATAAACAGTTAAACGGACTGTGGTACATTCATAATTTGCAGTGAGTATTCAGCAATAAAAAGAAATAAACTACTGATACATGCAACAACTTTGTTTGAATTTTGAGGCAATGATGCCGAGTAGAAAAAGTGAATCCCCAAATATCGGAATTTCATGATTTTATTTATATACTTTTTGATCTGTTTATGTAACATTCTTGAAGTGGCAAGGCTGTAGAGACAAAGAACAGATTGGTGGTTGCACAAGGGTTAGTGGCAGAGATGGAGTTGGGGGTAGGGAGGGAAATGTGTGTCTACAAAAGGGCAACGGGATGGATCCTCATAGTGATGGAACTGTTCTTTCTCTTCACCGTGCCAATAGCAATGCCCTGGTTGTGATATCGCATGAAATTTTGCAAGATGTTACCATTGGGGGGAATTAGGCAAAGGATACAACAGGATCTCAATGTATTATTTCTTACAACTGCCTATCTATAATTATTTCAAAATTTAAAATTTAATTAAACAATTACAGACAACAACAAACATGAGATGATAAAGGTAAAGACTGATCTAAATGACCGTTCTGGATCTTTCCTAAATTTTACCAATCATTTTCTCCACTTTTAGTGATGCCTAAAGTGGTCACCTTGTATCTTCTCTAAGAAATGACTTGCTCCCCCATTTCCTGTGTTACCTCTGACCTATGACCTACACTGGGCAGAAGCTGGTGCAGACACTGAATAGCTCTATGGTCTTGGCTCACTTTTCCTCCCTGGGTCCCTGAATCAGTTATAATACAAGATAGTGTAGAGACCTCTAGGGAGCCTTTTGGCTTCAAAATCCTAGAATTCCAATTTATTCATTTATTTATTTTATTATTATGTTCAATAAGCCAACAGATAGTACATCATTAGTTTTTGATGTAGTGTTCAACAATTCATTAGTTGCGTATAACACCCATTTTATTTATTTATTTTTTTATTTAGCTTCTGCAACCAACAGAAGTGAAGAAAAAACAAAAAAGTCAAATTCCAAGGCCTTTAACACCCTTCCCACATTAACTCCATCTCTGCTAACTTGTTTGATTCCCAGTAGGCTCTTCCACTTCAGACCAGGAAAAGCCAAACCCATTTTCCAAAGACTATCTGCCTAACGATCGATATCAGCATAACTGTGGGTACTGAAACCTGAAACCTGAGTTTGAAAAAGAAGGTGAAAGCAAACCATGGTCTTCACACCACAGGAAGCGGCCCCGGGAGGTGCATATTCCTCATCAGGATATATGTGGGGTCACTTCTTACACAGATTTTCACTGTGGGAACAAAATAGTCTCAGCTGAGATCGCAGATGGATGACAATCACATGTGTGCAGCTGGATGGAGGAAAAATGCTATTTCATTACTACCTGTTGTGCTTCCTGTTCCCACAGTCAGCATGTCTGGCTTCTACATTGCTGGCTTCTTTGAAAAATATATATTAAATTGTTTCAGAAAACCAGGCAGCAGATGCTCTGTGTCTGCAGGGAACGAGGGAGAGCAAGATGGCCCCGGATTGAAATTGATTGCTACCACCAGTCAAATTCCTGTTATGATAGAGGTGAACTGGGCACAGCTCCAGAAGGCCAGTGAAGGATGTTGACAGGGAATGGAGAACTTGGAACAAAAAAAAAAAACACAAGTAAAGGGGGAAAAAAAGAGAAAAGATAGATAAACCCCTGAATGACTCATGTTGCCTCAATAGAATTTCATGTTTAATTGATATGATGCTCCCAAACTTCTTACTGCCCACACTGTCTTCATTATTTTTGCCAGGAGTCTCAAGTTTTAAAAGACTATTTTTAAACCTGGCGATTCACAGCCCTGTACCCTGGGGATAAAAATACATTATATGTTTATAAAAAATAAAAAACATTTAAAAAAAAAAAGACTATTTTTTCAATGAAATAAACTGTATTGATTATATAACAATACTTTCATTCTCCATTTTGAATTAGATAACAATATATATAATCATAAGGCCTTTCTGGTCAGAATGAGTGTGAAGAGGTAAAGCTGATTAAATTCATATCAAAAGGAAAGAAATGTGTTACTTTATTTACCTCTGTAGTTTTATCATAGGTATATACAAAATGTTTATGTTTTCTTCTAAATAATGAAATTAATACAAAGACCACGGGTTAAGAAACATGGGTTTTAGAAATGTTCTTTTGGCACAGGAAACTCACAGTAACAACTCACAGTTGCAGCTCTCAAGCTACCTAAAATGCCCAGTTCAGAGCTTTGGGCACAAGGTGATTAATATGAACACTGCTGGAGTGCTGGAAATACTTCAGATGTAAGTTCAAATCCCAGACTCACTATTTACTTCTTGTATTACCAAGGGGCTTATCCTCTATAAGTCTTAATTTCCTGTTCACAAAACTGGGGCAGTTATAGCTTTGTCTTATAATAGATGCTTAAGAGCTTACAGCTCAGCCTACTGTTGGATGCTCATAGGTTGAACAACAAATGATAGCCTCAAACCAATATATGTAGGTGGGGATAGTCAAGCATCTTTTCTAAAGTGATTTTTACATTTATTCTCCCTTTATTTCCATCTTATTCTGGTTTTCCTTCCCTGAAGCAGGGCTAGAAGCTGGGGCATAAAGGGAAGGACAGATACTAAAGACAGGCAAGACTTTGAATGAAAAGCCAGTGAATGAAAAGTTATCCACGTAAGTCTCAGCTGCTCATGATCCTTTGAGATATCATGCTCTCTTATTCTTCATTTTTTAAGTTGAATTTCTCAGTTTTTCGCCAGTTTCTCACCGTAGCACTTAAGGATACTTCCCAACCTTTTCCTTTTTACCAGAATTCTGATTTAGTGCGGGGCAACCAAGAGCCCAGTTAACAACACCTCCCTCCTCACACATGCTTACAGATTGAGCCAGAACTCATAGTCGAGGTTATATTTGAATTGTGCATGTAGAACTTGCAGGCAACTCTGTCCTACAGTCAGTTGTGACCAATGAGATTTAAGAAAATAACTATTAGGTGGACCTAAGAGAAAAGCTTTTCTCCCCATTTAAAAAGGGATGGGAGAGTAGGGAGCAGATTATATGCCCCTGATGTAATCCTGTTTGGTATTTTTGTTTAACTTGATTCCAAGTCTCCTTATCAAGTGGATGGCTCTATCTTAGCAGCTTCATAAGTCACAGAAGCACCCAGGCACAAGAACAATGTTCCAAGCATGATCAACTAGACTAAAGAAATCTCCAGATCTGTTTTACAAAGCTCTTGTTTATAATGTCATGGTCACTGCTTAAAATGCATGCATTAGTCTCTCCACAGAATTCATACTATACTATTCGCCTTTTACCTTTTCTTCTATATTCAAGTTCAAATATATTTAATATATATAATATTTATATATAATATCATATATAATATATAATATTTAATATATATAATATATTTAAATATATATATTTAAATATATTTACCCTATATATTACCCTATATATTTACCCTATATATTACCCTTGTTTTTCTATATTCAAGCACTTTAAGCCATATAAACAGCTACTAAAATACTTTCTTCTCATCTTGTCTATAATCTACAAAGCTGCAAACACAGAACTGTAATCTATCCCTTGTGATGCCATATGTTCCAAGGAAGACAAATCTCTTTAGGATCATTGGGTAAGATTTGTCTATAACTAAACATCTGATACCAAACCTCAAGACTTTACTATTCTTTTCTGGTTCAACACCATTAGTAGACTATGCACTGTTAATGAGAAACTACTGTCTACATTGCCAACAGTAGCTTTTTTTTAAGATTAATTAATTAGTTAATTAATTAATTTGAAAAAGTGAGTGAGTGAGAGAGCATTGTTGCTGGGGAGGATCAGAGGGACAAGCAGAGTCCCCGATGAGTGAAGAGCAGGTCTCCAGGCTCCATCTCAGGACCCTGAGATCATGACCCAAGTCAGTCGCTTAACCCACTGAACCACCCAGGCACCCCACACTAGCTTTTTCTATGGATTTTTGCTTTTTAGTTATAAAAAGCTCAAACTGTCTTAACAGTGTAAAAATTCAGGGAATTGCTGATCTTGATTTGTCCCCATGTGTCTAAGTTTGGGTTCCTACACTAACAGAGCCTGAGGCAAGCATACGGGTACAGGTATCTGGGAGCAATGATACAAGAAAGCAACTATGAGGGACCCAGAAGATTGAGTTAGAGAGTGAGAAGGCAGAAGCCCTCAGTGGGTATGGGATTGGGTAGTTACCACTCTAACACTCTGAGGAACCATCCCTCTGAAGGACAGGATGCTGGGCATTTAAGCACAAAACCTTCTAGAAGCATAAAACCTCCTTATGTGTAGGCCATGTCTACTTGTGAGCTGAGGGTATCTCCAGGGGATAATGAGGGCACACACAAAAAAGAGTATGACGTCCTGAGGTAGGATGATTCTTGGTGCCCAGGAACTGCTGCTGCAGTTGGATTCGAAGCCAGTGTAGCCTGGGGCACTGAGTCTCTACTTGTGTATTTTCCAAACATAATCCAAATAGATAAGATGCTATCAGTGGTGATGGTATCTAGAAATTATTGGTGGGAAATAATGAATAAAAATTTCAAAACTCCCAAGACATTTGAAAAGAATTTTAATTAAAATTAATGAAATTCCATTATGGAAAATTTTACAGCTCTTTTGGAACTGTTTTATATTAATAGCGTGCACTGAAAATCTACACTACCTATGAGCTAGATCTACGAAGTTTGAGGTAAATTTTCCCTTTCATTTTAGGTGTTTTACACAAAGCTTACCTTTTCCCCTTCCCTCATCTTTGTTGTTGACTCAACTTTTTTTTTAAAATTATTTATTTATTTACTTACTTACTTTTAAGTAAGCTCTACACCCAAAATGGAACTTCAACTCATGACCCCAAGATCAATGGTCAGATGCTTTACTGAATAAGCTTGCCAAGCACCCCCTTGAATTACCTTTTCCACAATTTTTTAAGGGCTAATAATGACCAGTATCATTTTGAATCATAGCCTTCTTCAGAATGAACTCTTTCTTGCCTGGTTTAGACAAGATTGTCCAAAATGGGGCCACCTGAACTTGGGTCTATTTATAGATGTGTGGGAGGCAGAAAGCTAAGGAGTCCTTCCAGAAAGAACTTATCTTCACATGTAAGTAAGAAGCCCATGCTGAGGGCTCAATGAATGCCTTAGCCTGAATTCTCTCAAGATTAGAGCCTGAGGTACAAGGTCACGTCAGAAAATAAGAGGGTACAAGAAAAGGTGGGAAGGGTGCTTGAGTGTCTCAGCCTGTTAAGCATTGGACTCTTGATTTTGCCTCATGTCATGACCTCAGGGGCTGGAGATGTAGCCCCGTGGCAGGTTCCATGCTGGGCGTGGGGCATGCTTAGGATTCTCTCTCTCTCCCTCTCTCTCTCTCTCTCTGCCAGCCACTCCCCACTCTTTGCTCATACTATGTCTTTCTCTTAAAATAAAAGAAGGAAGGAAAGAAGGAAGAAAAAAAGAAAGACAGAAAAAAGGGAAGCGATAGAATGAGATGATCTGCATACATCTGTAGATAGATAGATAATAGATCTCTATGCATCTGTCAGCAAACCAACACAAGTTTCTTTGTCCAGCTCTTCCAGAAGACGAAGGCCTAGGTCAGCCAGTCAGCACTTGACAGCTCAGCACCAGTTAACCACCCTGGCTGGAGGCTTCCCTTTGCTCCATACGGAAGGTAACCCTGCTTTAAGCAATCAGTATGGCTGTTCCTGCTCACTTTGGTCTATAAAAATGTCATGCCTGTACATCTCTTCAAAGAGCCTATCTTGAGACTGCTTTCATTTCAGATAAGCCCAACCTTGCATAAAGTTAGAACTGTTACATCAAAGTCAACTGGATGAGTAAATATCTGGGGAAGATTTTTTTAAATGCTCATGAGTTCAAATTTCAATCATGGAGCCCACAAACCCTGGTATATCTATATTGATATCAATATATCATAAAGCATATATATATTTACATCTACATCATCCTGGGGCTTATGGACCAAATGATTACAAAATTATTTACATATGTAAAATCTGTGATTTATATATATATTATGATTATCTTATCTTACAATTCTCTCACAATTATGACAATTATAATTTATGATATCCTATATCTTGTATTTATAATATATAATCTTATAATTAATTATAATTAACATACAGCTCTTAAATTTTACATACATGATTTCAGTCATACCTTACATATATCACAATTATATATATATTTATATTTGTATATGTCTATTTCTTTAACTATTTCCATCAGCCTTTATTTCTGACTGAAATGTTTCTTCTGCCTAATGTGAACTTCAATGTACTTGCTCCTAGGCGAGCTCTGTCAATTTCTATGTTTTCTCAGGAAACATAGCTTCAAAATTCAGCCCTTCCAGACTGCCCTCACACTCTCTTCCACTCGTGCTGATGCTTGACTGGAGCTTTACTGAATGCCTCTGCGAGGCTTCCACCCATTTTGTGCCAGCCTCCCACGACCCCTTCTGAGCTGATGCATCTGCCCCCAGTGAGGCCAGCTGACTGGTCTACCCAGCCTCCTCTTTTCAGTCACTTCCTCAGAGTGCTATCAAAACATGCTGACTCCAGCAAATTCTCTCTGCCCCCAGGTTACATCCATGGCCAATTTGGGGGGCATGTGCAAAGGTGGCTGCTCTTCTGCCTCCTTCTAGAGGCACCAGAGGACTGCAGGGCATCACTTCGTCTAGCAGAGCATCGTTGAATTAGATATGACTTTGTAAGTTCCGTTCCACTCTTTATCATTTGTGGGTAGAAAGGTTGCTGAGGAAACCTCAGCCAGGACAGAAACTGTCTGCAGATGAAGCAGGAGACTGAGAGGAATTGCGCATCCCAGGAAGGGTCATGGGGACATGGGCGATGGGGAGGTTCCTTCCCAGTTATTGGTCTGCTTCTCCACCCACCTGCCATTCACACCTTTGCCCATGTTATTTTAGGTAAATATTTTAGAGACAATAAAAGCTGTTGCACTTAAAAGAAAAATCATCTGGTGGGTTGCAGTTTGAAAACAGAACAGAACAAAACAGCAATATGGTAGTTTTAAATCATTTGGCAAGAGATTGGGTAAGCATTTGGATTGATTCCAGGAAGCATGTCTCCGTGTCCAAAAGACTGATTAACTGCCAGTGACTAAGAGTGAATTTATCCAGTTTAGTCCAGGGCTTCCAAAGGCCTTCTGACAGGTGAAGAATAAAGAGCTGCTACCCTATTCCAGGCCAGGCTTCTGGCAGGGCTCCTGACTATAGAAGAAAGTCTTCCCTTTCAGATTTTACTGATGATCATGATATACAAACCCCATGATATTCTGGATGACAGAATACCAAGTAAAATTCCCTTTTCAATATCTCACAGTGTCTTAGTCCATTCTGGCTGCTATAACAAGGTACCACAGACAGGGTAACTTATAAAAAGCAGAAACTGACTTCTCACAGTTTTGGAGGTTAGAAGTCTAAGATCATAGCACTGCCAGGTTCAGTGTCTGGTGAGAACTGCTTCCTTACTGATGGCTGCCTTTTCACTGTAAACACACTAGGCAAAATGGGTTAAAGCTCTCTGGGGTCTCTTTTATAAGGGCATTAATTCCACTCAAGGACTCTGTCCTCATGACATAACCATTTCCCAAAGGCCTCAGTACCTAATACCATCAACTTGGGGGTTACAATTTCAACATATGAATTTGGATGGGACACCAACGCTCAGACCATAACATATGGAAAGTTTAGGTGGGAATGTGACCAATGGTAGCAGGATCACCTTCAGCCTCTGTTGGGTAGAGAGAACAAACAAACTGCACGGGACATGAGGGCAGCATTGTGAGTGTTCTGCAGGAGTTTCTAACAGAGGAGAGACTTTTGAGGTAAATGCCCAAACTACACACTGATCTAAAGGCAACTCGAAATCCTGCTTCATAAACTCTATTGCCACATTGACATATGGGGTGTAATCTGCTTAAAATCACTTCAGCAGAGACAGCATGATACATCTGTGAATGAGAAAATTATATAAGTGTGGAAAGTTGGTTCATCTTTGAAGAGTTCTAATCACAAACAGACATAGCAGAGGTGGTTCACAAGCCTTTGAAATGCTCCCATCAGAAATCCTAACCCAACTACCATCAGTGCTTCAGTTACTGCGATCTGGGTCTTCACTATCAAGTTTACAAATCAGTGTAAATGTAAGAATGAGTATTTCATTGGTGTAATGAATTTGTTTACAGTATGTGGGTTGGTTTAAAATACTATACTGATACAGTATTCTCCATTGCATGAAGGGAGAATAAGAAACTGAAGAGTCTACTAGGCTTCTACCCCAAGAGTAATTCTTTAGGTCAGGAATTCCATTTGGTCCCATGTCAACCTCTTAATGAAATGTTGTGTTACCTGAGCCAATCAAAGGTATGCTTGATCTGTCTTTTTTTTAAGAGGGATAGAGTAAGCGTGGGAGCACATGAGCTGGGGAGAGGGGTAGGAGGAGAGGGAGAGAGAATCTTAAACAAGCTCCACACTCAGTGCAGAGTCCTACATGGCCTTCGATCTCACAATCCTGAGAGCATGACCTGAGCCAAAATTAAAAGTCAGATGCTAACCATCTGACCCACCCGGGAGCCTCTGCACATCACCACTTTACAATGGAGTCAGCCTGTCAGCCAAGATACTTAATGAAGTACTTAGAAGGACATGGAACAGAAATTAACAGAGCTTACAGTTATGCTCTAAGGCCCATTATTACCCTCACTGACAGTAACAAAATTTGGTCTAGAACTTGTTTTCATTGTAACGTGGGTGGAGAGACCTACAGTCATTAATAACTTCTACTTAGTAGAGGGTACCTACATTTATAAACAAACACAGAAACACATGTTGGGACAACTGTGAATAGTGAAAATGCATGATTTGTTTCATTTCAAAGCACACGTCTTCATCTCAAAAACAGTGGCAGAACACAATGCCCCACACTAAATTTTAGGTTGTCCTCAAATTGTGCAATTTTCCCCTTGATGACTGATTTTATACAAATTTCTGAAAGCTACCTTTGGTAGCAGCAAATGCCTTACAAATTTGCAAACCCAAACTCACCTTAGTATAACAATTGATTATAACAATGATATTTTATATTTTATGTATTTTATATTATATATTTTATAATATACTATATGTTTTATATTATATTATAACAATGATTAAGCCAAAAATTATAGAAGAAATTAACAGTGAAGATGATCCAGTTCTCTCAGCAAAGTTCAACTTCTCTTTAAAACAGACTTTGGTGGGGATTGGGAGAAGGGGGGTGGGGTTATGGACATTGGGGAGGGTATGTGCTTTGGTGAGTGCTGTGAAGTGTGTAAACCTGGCGATTCACAGACCTGTACCCCTGGGGATAAAAATATATGTTTATAAAAATTAAAAATTAAAAAAAATAAATAAAACAGACTATGGATCACCGTTTTGAAGACTTTTACATCATTTTTATCTTACAAACAGATTAACATGACATGGATTTTCCCCATATCAGGTGATGATTTGAAAACCTAATTAAATCCATATTTTAAGTATTACTGATTTCTCTCAGTAGATTTTTCTCCCATCCAATTACTAACCAGGCCTGACCCTTCCAAGCATCCAGGATCAGACAAAATGCGGCGCATTCAGGGTGGTGTGGCCATAGACTTACTAGATTTCTTCACAAAGACAGAAGAATTGATGATTTAGTTATTTTTCCATGACATGAGGCTAAAGAGAATCAAAGTTTACTTAGAAGTTACAAGAACAGGGGCTATGTCTGTGCTTTTCTTATACTATGAGGGCTGCTTTAATTGTACGTTTTGTTTCAAAATTGCTAACCTGATTATATTGTGCTGCAATGTGTATAAAGAAAATGGTCAAAGAAGACAATCAGCAAATGTCTGATATATCATCTGGAGCTCCTTCTTTAGGGCCAGCCTGTGATAAAGGATGGGCTACAGTTTGTTTTGGGGTGGCTTTCCAATTTCCCTTTAAGTAGCCTGTAATTGTGTTCTACCACTGTTTTTGAGATGAGGACATGTGATTTGAAATGAACCAAATCATGTATTTTCACTATTCACAGTTATCCCAACATGTGTTTCTGTAAGGGCAGGGTGACAGATTCTGTCACCACTATTTTGATTGCTAGAGGACCATTCACTGAAAGCAGTAAACTGATAGAAATATATATTCTGATAGAAATATTATATTCACCTCAACACAATATCCTGAGGGCTATTTCTCATAATTCTCTGAGTAATTTAAGTGGGTTTCAAGCTTTCAGGCTTACTAACTTTACTTTGAAAGTAGTAATATCTATCTATACTGACATCAGGTTGGAAAGATGCATTTAGCAAACTCTTACTGGTTAACTACTATGTTCAAGGGGCATTGTTGAATGCAGAAAGTGCAAGTGGTCAAAATGGCACCAGACTACAATTAAATATTTACAACTAATAGCAAGCATAAGCAAATAGAAGAGCGAATACAGGCATGTGTTGGAAAAGTAACCCTGTCTGGAGTGTTTTTTCCACTTTCCTGAACCTACTGTGTGGGTGGATCTTGATTGTGGGTGCTCAGGAGAACTACCTGTGAAGTGTTTGTCACCGTACTGAGGGTCATCTCTTCCCGCCCAGAGTGACCTAATCAGCAAAAACAGAATGTCAGAGGAGTCCGAGTAGCCTCGCACATATATTAAAATCTCTACAGGTAGCCATGATATGTGATGGGTGTTGAGAAACACTGGTTCAGCCAAGCAGCTGGGAAAGGGATCTTAATTTCCCTTTACCCCTCCCTTCTTCAGAGGCTTCAAGTCCAGTGTGAGCAAGGTGGAAGAGCTACTTACCAAACCACCCTTCACCCTTGGAAGATTGGGCAGGTTTCCCAAATTCAAGTCTCCCCCAAATGCTAATGATCATGACAGTCAAGAAGAGGAGAAAATGAGAATTTGGACAACAGCACAAGCTGCTCAGAGGCATCTGATTAAAGGACAAATGTTGCAACGTTCTTACTTTGCTTTTGCTCTGTCTCAAGGTGACGACAATAGGCTCTCTAGCTACTCCCATGGTGTACATTGCAGGAGGTGACACACTTTCCATGATTTACATTCAAATTCTTTAGAACATTTCTTCCACCGCCTATTCCCATTCTGGGAACTAGTCTTCCCAAATTATACTTTCTTGAGATTAACTGATATTTTGTGTTTTATTTCCCATTATTTGTAATGAAAAGACACTCCAAGTATTTACTTATATTGAATCTTCAGAGGGACACACACCTGACCTAATTCCCAAGTCCCCTTACCAGAGGACATTTTCCTTTGCAAAGCCTCAGGTCATAAGGATCCTCTTGCACCACAGTTCTTCCTGTCTTGGTCTCACACATCATTAGCACTGTGTTCTCAGTCTTGTGGGTGCAGTTTCAAAGTTGTCATTGGAGCCTGTGCTTCTACATACATAATAAAAGCTGCCTTTGTCATTATGTTTTTCATGTGTTCTTGCTTTGTCTTTCAAAGTAGGAATTTAAGCTGATTGTCTGCTAACTCATTGTTCTGCAAATTCAAGAAGGGACTGTATCCATGTAAATTTTTACTTATTAAAGACCTCGAAGTTGAATTGCTCCTCCCTACTGATGTTTAATTACCATTGGTTTTGCAAGTAAGCAAGGAAAAAGGAATCATTTTCTGAAATTGCTACTTAAAAGCACAGACTTTTCAGCTTTTTTCATGGGCATTAAAGTTGCTGCATGAATCCTATCATTTCCAAGAAACTTTTTTTTTTAAGTATAGCTGATTTATTCTGTACCCACGTAAAATAAAATCTCCCAGTATTGTGCTATTTTTTAGTACATTCTCACAAGTTAGGAAAACTTGGCTGTAGAATGATCTCTAAAATCTCTTCGTGGGTCATTCTGAAAAGGTTCTTTCAAGGAAATAATTCCATTATGGTCTCTGTGACTTAGCTCCTTATGTGGTTAATTATAAACAATGTAGCATAAATCAAGGCTTAGATAGATTTATGATACTTTTTTTTCTTTGGGATTTTTCAAAGGCAATGTATTGCCTCACTTGGGGCCTCTACCTGTAAGTTTACCTTAGAAAAAAAGATCACATAACAGCATATGTCTGGAAAGGATTTTCTGTAACCCAATGAGTTTTTGACTCAAGCATTTTGTTTTATTTTTCTCCTTAGTTCGAAGTATTGCTTATTCGTTAAGTACTCTAACCTTCTATATTATATGAACTTGGAAAGTGGCTTTCTATGTATATAATTCCAATTAGTTTAGATCTCAAATAAATGAAAATTGGGGACCAAAAAAAGATGTAATAAACTACAAGTTATTCATTCAGATAGAGATAAAAATAAACCAAATGATCCAAAAGTAATTGCATGAAATGGTCTTGCTCTGGTGAAACATTATTTAGATTACAAGGAATAGACCCCACCTGTACCAGCCTTTGCTCCCCCACAAAAAAAAAGAGAGAGAGAGAAAGGGAAGGAGATTTAATTTTAATAGAAGGATTAAAAACTATCTCAATTCCTTGTGCAGTTAGGTGTCACAGTTAACAAAAACAACTTCAAGCTCAGAAAGTGAAAAGGAGGGGCGCCTGGGTGGCTCAGTCCTTAAGCGAGCCTTGGGCTCAGGTCATGATCCCAGGGTCCTTGAATGGAGACCCCCCATTAGGCTCCCTGCCCAGCAGGAATCCTGCTTTTCCTTCTCCCACTCCCCTACTCTTCCCTCTCTTGCTGTCTCTCTGTCAAATATATAAATAAAATCTTAAAAAAAGAAAAAGAAAAAAAGAAAGTGAACAGGAAGCTCCATCTCAGGTGTGGCATGGCCTCTCTACTTTATTCCTCTGCAGACTGACTTTTTTAATGTCCACTATAGACACGGCTACTTCAGTACTTTCATGTTATTCTTTCAATTCCACTACTGAAGGAAATGGATTAGAATCTAACTCCTAACTCTCTGGAGAAAGCATCTGATTGGCTCAGTTTGTTCCATGTGTCCTTGGGTGTCCTGAGATCCAATGAGCAATGGCCAGTGCTTAGGAAGTGGCCAGGAGTTGGGCTTTCTAGCTCGGCCAGAGGCATAGTTGTACTGGAAAGAAATATACACAGGACAGGCAATGTGACCAATATAAATGACTCATCAAAAGAAGATGCCAGAAAGGCATGCTATGGACAAAGGGCAAGAGGGGATGGTGATTACAATGTATGTAACACCTACAAACAATGATAATAAAAATAATAGTAAGAAAGAAGAGAAGAGTATTACTTTCTTTTTAAAAAAATTTTTTTTATTTATTTGAAAGAGAATGAGAGAGTTGGAGGAGAAGAAAGATTAGCAGACTCTGTGCTGAGCCTGACATGGGGTCTGACACCACAACACTGAGATCATAACCTGATCAAAATCAAGAGTCAGATACTTAATGGACTAAGCCACCCAGGTGACCCCAGAAGAGCATTACTTTCTTAATCTCAATTAACTTCTACCATAATAATTTATTTTAAATAAAAATAAAACCAATCTCTTCCTATGTTAGTTGATTCGGGGATTTATAAATATTAATCTAGTAAGATATAATTGTGTTTATTTACATTTCAGTTCTGAGTTACAGTCTGGGGCATGAGGTGAGTAGTGGTACAGATGTGTATATGAAAAAATACATAAAATAGCCCTTGTGTGCAAAATGCTTAGTTTTATTGGGGAAATAAAACTTTCCAAGGTGAAACAAGTATAGAAAAACACATTTGTAAGTTACCTATATCATATATTATCTATATTAGTTGATAGAAACTGTAAGATCTATATGAAAATTAAAGAGATCATGAGCCTTCTGCTTATATTAATGGAAAGAGAGAATTCAAACCAGCACTCGAACAGATGACATTTAAAAAAAATGAACACAATTCTTAAAAAATACATGTTGTCATCATAAAAATATGGATATACTGAAGAATTCTCAGGCCAAGATTTAAGAGAAAATGAGAAAACAGAGACATATGCATTTGGAACTGTTTTCCAGGAACATCTATTGATTCCGAAAGAGGCTGCTTCATCAGACTTACTTAGCTTGGCATACAGAAGAAAAAGCAGTGTCTCCCATAACTGGGGAATCTCTACAACCCTGTGTTTGGGTTGGGACCCAAATGACTTAATCATAGAAGGAAGGACCAGAGGCAAACTGTCCCCTAATAGACTATAGCCCAATACCAAGTGATCAAATTTGATAAAATTCTGAAGTTGGATTAAGGTAATACCAGGCAAGAGATTACCCTGACCACAAGTGCACAGCAGTAACCAACAAAATTACTTTTTTGATTGGAAGTTAACATTAGCTAGGCCTCAAATTATTTCTATAAGAAGTTTTTCCAAGTGTCTGGTACACAATCAGTGATTAGCAGGCAATGATAATGCAACCAATGACAACACAGAGACAGAAAAATGTGTATGGACCCACAAAACAATAGTTAGTGAGACCCTCTGAGGCTGGTTCATGTATGTGAGCTAAGGAACACAGAATTTAAATAGACTTTAAAACAAAAACATTGGTTATATTCATCAAGATAATGATGTGATTGAAAATTTCAACAGAAAACTGGAACACAAACACAAAACTGAAATACTTGAAAAGGAACAAAATAGAAATTTTAGAGCTAAAGATTCTAACAATTAAAATCAAGAACTCAGTAGATGAGTATAATCACTGATTAGGTACAGCTAAAAAGAATCTATGAACTGGGGAGGTAGACCAAGAGACACTACACAGAGTAAAAACAGGGAGATAAATGAATGTTGCAT
Organism: Mustela putorius furo; assembly: GCF_011764305.1. Lineage (NCBI taxonomy): Eukaryota > Metazoa > Chordata > Mammalia > Carnivora > Mustelidae > Mustela > Mustela putorius. The sequence goes on from NW_025421998.1 coordinate 40,075,333, forward strand.
GCCAAAGAGGGGGTAAGAGACATGGATAATACAAACATGTATTCATTTCCTTTCTCAGAAGAAGAGAGAATGCGGCAGAAGCAATATTTAAAAAAATAACGGCTGTGAATTTTCCAAAATGGATGAAATACATCATCCACAGATTTAAGAAGTCCAAGCATGAAAAATACAGAAATCCACACCTAACATATCATAGCAAAATTTCAGACAACCAAATTTAAAAAGACAATCTTAAAAGAAGCCAGAGATTAATTAAGATCGAACTTCTTACCCCCCCCAAAATACATATATAGTGATATTTTCAATATCTGAAAGATATTGACTGAAAGAAAAATATTGGTTTTTATGCTACTGAAAGTATTGTTCAGATTTAAGCTGACATGATATCTATCCTCAGGCTAAAAAAGAATTAGAGAATTCATCATCAGTGAAACTACAAAGGAAATAATAAAGAATACTCTCCACGCAGAAGGACATGATCCTAGGTAAATCTTACAAATGCAAAATGAAGTGAAAACTAATGAAAATTGTAAATATGTGGGTAAACTAAATTAAAATTAGCCACATAAAACTGTTATAATAATATCTTACGGGGTTTAATACATGTGTGCATGCATGCACGCACACACACACACACACACACACACACCCCTGTTCTGGAATGATCTGTAAGTCTGAACCTGGCTCACTGGTTATTCTTACAAACAATGTACTAAAAAGAGATGGCAGGAGTGTTTTTATTTTGAAGCTTATGAAGTTTGTTAATAAAATGCTTCCTTCCCCACCCCCTTTACCCACCCTTCCACAAGAAACAGAAGGAAGTTGTCCAAAGCAGTCAAAGCTGCGACTGACATGTCTCACTATTCCAAATGCATGTATGAACCTAACATCCAGGGAAATGGGGCTAGGACCTCCAGCTTGCTTCACTGGGCAGCAGGGAGGAAGCTACAGTGAGAGAGTGGCTGGTAGGAACCCCTGACTGTATCCTGAATCATGAACCCCCAATCATGCAGTGACCACCCAAGTTGGTCAGGACACAACTCTCACACAAATAGGAGTCTTAAAAAAGCACCAGAAAGAAAGAATATAGCATTGTCTTTAGCAACTAAAAATGGACTTATAAATAATTCTCTGGGAGCATTTATGATCTTAGAAGAGAAAATATACATATGTACATAAGTTGAGAAAACTTTGTTTACAGATCACCAAAACAAGATTGGTTTTTAAATCATATTTTACGTGGCTCAGGCAAAACATAAATTCTCCATGTCACAATACGCTTATCATAAAACCACAAAGTAGTCCATTTGCAAAGGAACAATGGTTGAAACTGGGCTTCTGCTACTTTCTTCTCTCAAAAACCTCATTTTTAAAAATAAGTTACTACAATTGTTATGGTGAAAACAAATAGAAAAATACAAACACATATTTGAACCTACAGCTCTTAACCATCTTTCCGACTCATTCCTCTCCCTTTTAAATCATTCCTCCCTTTTAAAAATTGGATTAATGCAATCATTTTCAAAGGGACATGATGGGGAATACTCAAAGTTACAAAGAATATTGTGATTGTTTAATTGGAGTTTACAGATGCTGAATATTAAATTATAGGTGACACAATGAGCATAACTTTTCAGAAATATTTCACTATAATTTTGGCCTAATTCATGCTTCCTCATGAATTAATTCACATGTTTTCACATAAACAGACTAATATAAAAATAGATTGTATTTTTAAATTTGTCAAATGCCTGTGTAGATAACCCATGTAGATAAATTTTGTTGAATTCTAGATAACAAGTAGAGAAAACTCCTTTTATCTAAGAAATACTGTTATAGAAAAACTGAGGAGGGGATGCCTGGGTGGCTCAGTTGGTTAAGTATCTACCTTTGGCTTAGGTCATGATCCCAGGGTCCTCAGATCAAGTCTTCCTCTGCTTGCCACTCCCTCTGCTTGAGTTTACTCTCTCTCTCTCTGACAAATAAACAAAAAATCTTTTAAAAAAAGAAAAACTGAGGAGACAAAGGGGCTAATAGTACATAAAATGCTCTATTTCAGTGAATGCTACATTTCTGTAAAGAATATTAGGGTTTAAAATGATGATAATTATTTTCCCCTGGGGAAATATTTATTGAAATATTTAATATTTTCTGAAGAAGAACACAAAAATGTGGTTGCTGAAGAGAGCCAATAAAGACAATTTCATTCTTCAACTACTGAATTTTAGATTCCTCTTGATCATCTATAGACTTCATCATCACTGAGAAAACAGGATTAGGCACTTTGAATCAGACAAAGACTTCCGCAGAGTTCTCAATGACAGGGACAATGTTAGAGATTGCAGAAAAGCTCTCATCATATATAACATGTCTCAATTTAAAATTCCAGCACTGACATATTGTAACCATGACAGCAAAGGAGCCCTTTCTCCAGTTGTACAATAAAGAGATAGCATGATATTCATTGAAAAGATTAAGTAATAAAACAGGACACATTTCTGTCACTTCTACATCCGCCTGCTGTGCAAGTACATGAAGAGAGAAAGAAGACGTCAGGCTGAACAGCATTTTCCAATCTGGAAGCTTTTAGGAAAATTACAGGGCACTGAAGAATTACAGTTCACATTAGAACTGATTGGTGTCATAGTCAAAAAAGGGACAGATTTCTTGTCCTTTTGCAATAGGAATTTGTCATTCATGAGCAAAGATAATCACCTCCTGTATTCACAAAACTAAAGGTACAGCTAATCAAAGAACTCACCCACTGATTTGTGGGTTATTGATTTAGTATGAAATTGATTCTGATTTTCATAAATGACAAGCAGCTTTGACTATGTTGTCAGCATCAGCACAAGTAATAATGTTTTTGGACCAAGTTGTTCCAACATTCTGTCCCGGAAAGATATCTGGCTCCTGTTAATATTGGGAGAAGTTCTGATTCAAAATAAACTAAATTTTTTTTTTATTTTCCAGAGTAGCATCATTAGGATGATCACATTAAGCAAGACTGACTTCTCATCCTTCCTAGTCAAGGAAGAAATGTTTGATAAGGGCAGCTGCTTTACTTGGAATCACTGATCATGATTCTTAGCACTGTTTCTTTCTGAATTTTAGCTCAGAGCTAACAGAGAACAGCAAACACAGAACTGTGTTATTCAGCAAAGAAAGGAGAAGAGAAAGTTGGCAATTTAATGATTTAACAATACCTAAATCAATTGTTTACTGAGGACAAGAGGTTTTAGCAGTGCAAAATCATTTAAGAAAGGCTGGAGGAAATCCAACCAAACTAGAGAAGGCATATTTACACCTAATAAATGAAAATCTGACCAAGCTAGAGAAGGCGTATTTATACCTAATAAATAAAAATACTGGCATACTTGTCAAGCTGTCCTGCCTAAATTTTATGAAAATGCTAAATGATAAGTACATAAACCTACAGGAATTCTTGGACCTGAAAAGTGAATTCTCTATTACACTTGGTAAAGGAAGAAAAAGAAATCATAGAGAAGTCAAAGTCACAGTTAGAACAAGTCAAAAAGCTGTACAAAATGTATTTGAATGACTAAATTAAATTCCAATTAATATTAGAAATACAGTTATCATTCTAAAGATATCCTCACAAAGAGTAAAACTAAAATGTCTAAAGCAAATCTACACAAATTACTTGATGGAAAATGGTCAAATGATAGCAACTGAGAAATCTGTTTTCAGATATACTGGTCTAATTTTATTTTGCTTGGATTTTGTTTTGTTTTGTTTAAGATTTTATTTATTTATTTTTGACAGACAGAGATCACAAGTAAGCAGAGAGGCAGGCAGAGAGAGAGGAGGAAGCAGGCTCCCTGCTGAGCAGAGAGCCCGATGCAAGGGCTCGATACCAGGACCCTGGGATCATGGTCTGAGCCGAAAGCAGAGGCTTTAACCCACTGAGCCACCCAGGCACCCCTATTTTGCTTGTTTTAATAGTAGAAAGGTAAAACTGTTCTATGCAATTAGGAATATTGCAGAAAGACCACAGTGGATCTGTCTTGGAGAGAAACAAAATTGTGTTAACATGGAGTAATCCAAGAGACCTTAATAAAGGGACTATTTACAGACGTGTGGGCAGAGTTCATAAAAATACTAAGGGATGTTGAAGTACCCAGAAGTAGAGGAGCAGGAAGCTATTACCATCCCAACCTGGAAATAAGGAAGTAAATAATGTGATTAGAGCCCAATAAGAGCTGGAGTTGTGGAGGAGAGGTTGCCCAATAGAAGAAGCGAAGGGTTTGAGTGTCCAGAGCGACTGCCAGAACCCTGAAACAAAGCAAGGAAGACATGGTAAAGACATACTTCTATCTCATCTTCCTTTTTTCATTCCAGTGCTGTCAGTGACTTTCACTGGCCAAGTTCAACAGGTTTATGGCGCTAACAAAGGAATCTGGGCAATGCTGGCCCTAAAAGTCAACTATGCAGGGCAGTAAGTAGGGAATAGAGGGATAGAGAATAAGTGAAGAAGGCAAATATGCAATAACCAATATACAGTGTGTATCTATTGGTTGTTAAGTTTCATAACATGAGTTGCAAACTGATGAATAGGTATTTTTGCTATTTGTAGTAATTTTAATTTTTCCCACCACCAATCTTTTGTGGCTATAGTTAACTCTTTTTCTATGGTTGGATTAATCTATGTCCAATCTTTTTACTATTATAAGCAATATTGCAGTAAATATTCATTACTGAGAGTTAACAGTTACATGAAAGGTGTTTTTAAAATAACATTGATTGAGGTTTATATACGTATAATGAAAGTATCATATTTTAAGTGTACAGGTTGGTGACATTTGACAACCGTATACAACCTTATAAACAACATACCAACCAAGATATAGAACATTTACATCCCCCCCCACAAAAATGACCCCTCATATCCCTTTGTTGTCAACCTCCCTCAACCATTACTTACTCCTAGCAAGAGTTGATCTGATTTTTATCAATACTAGACTTGCCTATTCCATAAGTTCAAAAAATGGTATGGTTAGGCAAATGTCTGTGAAACACAGTCTTGTTGCATGTTACTAGAATTCTGTTAAATTACTTTTGTGTCTTCATCAGCAATCAGTGTATACGTGTAGCTCTATTTTGGTACTCTGTATTCTGTCCCATTGACTTATATATCTATTGTAAGACATACAGTTCAACACTGATAATCATAGTTTCATAGTAAGTCTAAAATCAGTAAATATAATTCCTCCCACTTTGTTTTCTTTTTTAAAAAATTACACTGGCTATCCTCAGTCATTTGCATAACTATGTAATTTTTAGAATTAACTTGTCGATTTCTTAAAAAAAGCTTACTGAAATTTTTATTAGGTTTGCATTGTATTTATAGATAAATGTGGGAAGAATATATATCTTAATCTTACTGACCTTGCTTTTTTTGTGGATATCTTCATTAATTCATAGTAACTATGCATTTCCAAAAATTCACGGTATATTAATAATGTTTTTAAACACAATAATTTCTCAAACTGCTTACTCTGTACTATCTCTTGATAAGGGACATTGATTATGATGGAAATTTTATGGCCAACGGGTGTATGGTAACAAAAAATTTAAAATTTACAACAAAAAATTTAAATGCCAAAAAACAAATGACAAACTAAAAAAAGTCTGTAATGTCTCTCACAGAAAAAAAATTAATATTCTTAAAAATAAAGAGCTCTTAAAAACTGAAAAGAAAAAACAATGGAAATACAGGCTAGAGAAATGAACAAAGATTGCACAAAAGACACAAACAGCTGTTAAGAATAAGAGAAGATATTCATATTTGTTCATAGTAAGAAACACAAATTAAAACTGCAGTTATATCTTTTTCTCACTTACCAGTTTGATAAAAATCCACATTTTGCAAATATTTTGTTAGCATCACTGTGAAAGAATGACACTCTTGAATTGCTGATTGGGGTTGTAAACTAATTGAACAGAATTACAGGATAGTAATTCTATTACAGAATATTATATTCTGTAAAATTATAGAATATAACTATTACAGAATAGTAATATTCAGAACAACTATTACAGAATAGAATTTAACAACATGTAGCAAAATTATATGTGCATTTACCTTCTTAGCAATATTAACTACTTCTGTGAATCTCTCCTAAAGATGTATGACAAAAATATGTATACAAAAAATACAATGACACATTAGACCATCTATTCTTTGAAATAGTATTTCTAAGAAAGTAAGACCAAATTATGCTTAGCGAAATAAGTGAATCAGAGAAAGACAACTATCATATGATCTCCATGATATGAGGAAGTGGAGATGCAATGTGGAGAGTTTGGGGGGTAGGAGAAGAGTAAATGAAACAAGATGGGATTGGGAGGGAGACAAACCTTAAGTGACTCTTAATCTCACAAAACAAACTGAGGGTTGCTGGGGGGAGAGGGAGTCAGGAGAGGGGGCTTGGGTTGTGGACATTGGGGAGGGTATGTGCTACAGTGTGTACTGTGAAGTCCGTAAACCTGGCAACTCACAGACCTGTACCCCTGGGGATAAAAATACATTATATGTTCTCCTCTAGGATTCTGATGGATTCCTGTCTCATGTTGAGGTCTTTTATCCATTTTGAGTTTATCTTTGTGTACGGTGTAAGAGAATAGTCGAGTTTCATTCTTCTACATATAGCTGTCCAGCTTTTCCAGCACCATTTATTGAAGAGATTGTCTTTTTTCCACTGTATATTTTTTCCTGTTTTGTCGAAGATTATTTGACCATAGAGTTGAGGGTCCATATCTGGGCTCTCTACTCTGTTCCACTGGTCTATGTGTCTGCTTTTATGCCAGTACCATGCTATCTTGGTGATCACAGCTTTGTAGTAAAGCTTGAAATCAGGTAACTTGATGCCCCCAGTTTTATTTTTGCTTTTCAACATTTCCTTAGTGATTCGGGATCTCTTCTGATTCCATACAAATTTTTGGATTATTTGCTCCAGCTCTTTGAAGAATACTGGTGGAATTTTGATTGGAATGGCATTAAAAGTATAGATTGCTCTAGGCAGTATAGACATTTTGAAAATGTTTATTTTTCCAATCCAAGAGCATGGAATGGTCTTCCATCTTTTTGTGTCTTCTTCAATTTCTTTCATGAGTGTTCTGTAGTTCCTCAGGTACAGATCCTTTACCTCTTTGGTTAGGTTTATTCCCAGGTATCTTATGGTTCTTGGTGCTATAGTAAATGGAATCAATTCTCTAATTTCCCTTTCTGTATTTTCATTGTGAGTGTATAAGAAAGCCACTGATTTCTGTACATTGACATTGTATCTTGCCATGTTACTGAATTGCTATATGAGTTTGTCATCACTAGCCATTAGGGAGATTCAAATTAAAACCACATTCTAAACCAGTTAGAATGGTCAAAACTAGCAAGATGGGAAACAACATGTGTTGGAGGGGATGTGGAGAAAGGGGAACCCTCTTACACTACCCTCTTACACTGTTGGTGGGAATGCAAGTTGGTGCAGCCACTTTGGAGAACAGTGTGGAGATTCCTCAAGAAATTAAAAATAGAGCTTCCCTATGACCCTGCAATTGCACTCCTGGGTATTTACCCCAAGGATACAGATGTCGTGAAAAGAAGGGCCATCTGTACCCCAATGTTTATAGCAGCAATGGCCACAGTCGCCAAACTGTGGAAAGAACCAAGATGCCCTTCAACGGATGAATGGTTAAGAAAGATGTGGTCCATATACACTATGGAGTATTATGCCTCCATCAGGAAGGATGAATACCCAACTATTGTCGCAACATGGACGGGACTGGAAGAGATTATGCTGAATGAAATAAGTCAAGCAGAGAGAGTCAATTATCATATGGTTTCACTTATTTGTGGAGCATAACAAATAGCATGGAGGACAAGGGGAGTTAGAGAGGAGAAGGGATTTGAGGGAAATTGGAAGGGGGGGTGAACCATGAGAGACTATGGACTCTGAAAAACAATCTGAGGGTTTTGAAGGGACGGGGGGTGGGAGGTTGGGGGAACCAGGTGGTGGGTATTAGAGAAGGCACAGATTGCATGGAGCTCTGGGTGTGGTACAAAAACAATGAATACTGTTATGCTGAAAATAAATAAATAAATACATATATACATACATACATACATTATATGTTTATAAAAATTTTAATTAATTAAAAAAAACAAAAGAAAGTAAGACCAAAACCAACTCAAATGTCGATTCAATGGAGTTGGCTAAATGAACTTTAGTACATACATTGGGTAGAGTGCTATGGAACTGTACAAGGAATTGAGACTATGTTTATGAATGTCCTTGGAAGAATTTCCAGAAAGTACAGCTAAGTAAAAAAGCAAAGTGGGGGAAATATATAATAGTGTATTATACTACTGGTTATGAAAGAAAGGGAGAGGAACACACACATTTGTTTTTACATACATTTTAAATTGAAAGGTAATAAAAAAAATCATTACTTCTAAGGAGTGGGATGAAATATAGTAGAGAGGACAGGGTAGAAGCTACATTTCTCTGGGAGTCAGATGTTCTGCAATATAGCTTGCAGCTTCTTATTCCAACTAAGCATGGAATCACTCATCTAAGACTTAGTTCTTAAAGAAGGAACCACAGTATAAGACAAAGGTCATGCACTTTAGAATTAGTGACACCAGGGTTAGGATATTAGCTTTTCCTCCACTGCCCAGTGGGAGTTTGGACAAGTTACTTAACTTCTCTGAGCTTCAGATTTTTCATGTAAAAAATGGAGATAAAATTAGTACCTACCACATAAGATTGTGCAAATGATTAAATCAAACGAAGTGACTTTACAAAGCAACACTTCTCAATGGGAATATTAGTGCCCATAGTCATGGTCAGTTTGGAGATATGGCTAGAAATATCTTTAAGTATGTGAATAATTTAATTAATGAATTTTTTTTAGTATTTTTTTTTTCTGGAAAGAGTATCACTACTGTAGTCAATTGTTCTTTCTTGAGTAGAAGGGAAAGCATTGCAGTTAAGTCCATTGGGACTATGAGCCCACGGCCACAAGTGTGTCAGGTCTATGCATACTCATATGCATACTTGTGTTCAATACAGAGAAAAATGATAAGAGCAGGTGTTTCATAGGCTAGGACTCAGCGAGAAAGAACTGGGAATACTGGATACTCAATACCCATCAGAATGGGTCTGTGGATATGCTGTGGTTACCTCAGGATTCTACCCTAATCATGATAGTCCCCAAAGAAAATGGAAATTCAGTGAAGAAGGAGGGAGAAACACAAGGCTTTAAGGGTTGTCATAAAAACAATTAAACCATATAAGTAATGGTCATGTACTTAGCAAATCGTCTTTCTGTGTGACTTAGGGTAAAGTCTCAAGTTTTTCCTCTATCCTATTGTTTTCATTCCTCTCAAAAACATGAAAACAAGGAAGCTGGATTAGAAGTTTCATAACATCTCTCTCAGCTCTGCTTCTCCTGAGCTGATTATGTAATAACCCCAAACTTTAAAATTCCCATCTAGCACAGTCTTCAGAATGAAAGGGGAGCAGGCAATACTTAAAAGATAAAGTCATTCCCTTGGCATGTAGAAGTGAGCCTGTGTGATTTGCCATCAGGAGTGAGGTCCTGTGAGTGCAATTATTATCTAAATTTTTTTGTGAAGAATTATCATTCATGTTTCTGACACGTATAATTAATTTTTCTTGGCCTTTAAATTTGATATCATTGGGTTTTTGCTGTGTTTTTACCGGAACAAGAGTCAACCTGTTGTCTTTTCACAGAATCACATAGAGATAAGTAGAAGTACTTAATGTAAACACTTAATATTTCTTCCAAAAAAGAAATATTAAAAAGAAACACAATTTCTCAGTGGTAGCATTACACGTCACCAATTATCAACTTTTTTTAGGATAAAAGGATGGAGGACATTAAAGAATTTTTTGTGCTAGTTTCATTTAAAAATTTTATAATTGTTTTAGTCATTCAAGTTCTAATCTAATTAATACTGTTTTAGATTACATATAAACATGGCACTGGGTCTTCCTACACAGTCAATGGCACATTTTTCCTTTAAAATGTACAATAGTGCTTTAAAGAAATATAGGCCAAAGAACTCCAATGAAATCAGCTCTGTAATATGCCATATAGGTCAATCACTCTTAAAGGCTGGGTTCAAATGTCAATACATTGATTTTCAAATGGCTAGGATATTCTGTCCTCTATACAGGAATCAGGAGTCTAATTGCCACAGGAGTTGGCTAAAAAATAATCTACATTTACCCAGGTGCAAGGGAGTGCCTCAGGGATCTGTGACTCAGGGTGGAGGAGTTTTTGGAAGTGCTCTCTACTGCTAGGGTATCTCTACCCACACCAATCTCCTCAAACTCACTGGCCCTCACATCTCTGATATGTTTCCACTCATCCTAGATTCTACTTGCCAAATTAAGTCCCTGCAAAGGTAGTTGTGTTATAACTTCTCCCACATCATTCTCCTTAGAATACTTCCTGCAATTTTACAAAGCAAACTGAACTATGGTTCATATCGCCTCCTTTTTAAGACTTATGATATTTCTAAGAAGGCACAGTTCAGGAATTAAGCATATTAAATATAATGACTTTACAGGTTTCCTTTGATAAAGCAAATAATTTACTTATGTAACCCACAAAACACCTCTCTATTCTAGTTTAAGGTATTATTCCATTAGTGCTTAAAATATAAGAACTTTGTGGGAAATTATTCTGCTTTTACTGACAAAATTCTCTATATTCAATTGAATCAGTTGTCCAAACTGGCTGGGTGTGCTTTTTTTGTTTTTCCTTCTGCGTATGTAACATGTTTCTTGGGCTTGTAAAATTGATATATGTGTATAGGAGAGTATCTGAAAACTACGGAAAAGAACAAGTAATAAAAAGTGCTTATAATCCCTCTGACCAGGGATAATAAATTTTGACATTTCAGTATATCTCTTACTTTAATCGCCTATCATTTACAAGGTTTCACATACATTCTTTAGAGCAATCATGGTTTCCAAAACCTCCCTTGTCAGCTCTCAAATTTATATCAGGAGACCAGTACATTTTCCTTGGCTGAAGTGGACTGAGGAGTTGAAGCATCATGAGTGAGATGAAAGAGAAAAATAGAGCCTCAGAATCTTTGCTTCAGGGGAGCCTGGGTGGCTCAGTGGATTAAAGCCTCTGCCTTCAGCTCAGGTCATGATCTCAGGGTCCTGGGATCGAGCTCCACATCGGGCCTCTTTTTTTTTTTTTTTAATTTATTTAATATCTTTTCAGCATAACAGTATTCATTGTTTTTTGCACCACACCCAGTGTTCCATGCAATACGTGCTCTCCCTAATACCCACCACCGGGCTCACCCAACCTCCCACCCCCCCAACCCCTTCAAAACCCTCAGGTTGTTTTCAGAGTCCATAGTCTCTCATGGTTCACCTCCCCTTCCAATTTCCCTCAACTCCCTTCTCCTCTCCATCTCGCATCGGGCCTCTTTGCTCAACAGGGAGCCTGCTTCCTCCTCTCTCTCTGCCTGCCTCTCTGCCTACTTGTGATCTCTCTCTGTCAAATAAATTAAAAAAAAAATCTTTAAAAAAAGAATCGCTGCTTCAGTTATGAACTTATTACAGCACAGAATTAACTGGCCTCTTCAAAGTCATTCCCAGAAGCCTCACCTCCCATGACCTCATTATTACCCGATTCTTATCTTAAAGAAGAGAAGAATTATGAGAGTTAACTATTAATACTATTGTCACAGTCAGCACAATTCTTTTTTGTCTTGCATTTGGATAAAATGCCACCTCCCATTTTATTTTGTGGTACCAAGCTAACCCCTCTTTACTTGCCCTGATTCTGAGCCCTCTGGGTATCCTCTCCTTGCCATTCAAATCTTCTCCTACCACAGTGCCTACTTACGTCAGCCTCGGGTAGCCCAGGAGACATGAAATAATATGGACTGGTGCTTGTCAAAAGAATAATTGAATACAAAATATTCTCAAGAGGGAGACTAATCTGAACTATGGAAAAATCTACAGATTTTTAAAGTGTAACCCTAACATAGTTATACACACAGTAAAATGCCATCTATGAGATCCTGCTAAAACCATTTGAATAAGCAGAACAATGTGTATTTGGTATAATTATAGTATATGTAAATAAAAGGTATATCTATGGAACACGTGTTTTCAAGAGGAGTTAAAAATCAAGCTGTATAAGAAATAATATGGTAAATTTTACCATATTAAGTAAACTTATCTTGGTTGTTTTTACTTTCAAACTTGATGAGTCACCCAGTGATTTGTTGTCAGTGAGTTTCCCATCATTTGAAAAATTGGAGTACTGAATGAATTTTCAACTGCCAATGGGCATAGATGTCAACAATTGCCAATTAGATCATGACAAATATTTCATAGTGTGTCAAAAAATAGAAAAATATGAACCAATATTTTGTGACTGATTGTAATTTGCAAAAACAAAAACAAAAACAAAAAAAAAACACCAAAAAACCCATGAACCAGTGTTTTGTATTTTTGAGTAAGTTTTTAAAATAAAAGTTTGGCATAAGAATGTCTTATTTTAAGAACTCAATTTAATAGAAGGTGATAGTGATTATTTGATGCTTTTATCTTATGATAGCAACAAATCAAAAGTTTGCCAATCCTATGTCAGTTTCTCATTTCTATTTCATTTTTTCCAGAAAATTTCCTGGTCTATAAATCCCAAAGTCTGGAAACTACTAGACTATCTGACTTCTTTAATTTCTCTTAATTCTCACAGTATATCATTGCATATATCTAGATATTAAATGTAATGTGGATATTACTTAATTTTTCTGTAAAACCCAATACTATTATAGTAGGCTTAACATTCCTTACAAGTTGTATGCTAAATGGCCAACAGGGAGTCTATGAAAGGTGCTTAAAATCACTAATTATCAGGGAAATGCAAATTAAAACCACAGTGAGATATCACTGAGACCTGTTAGGATGGCTTTCATCAAAATGATAAGAGATAAGTGCTCACAAGGATGTGGAGAACAGGGAACCCTTGTGTTATCCGTAGAATGAACAATGGTGTAGCCACTATAGAAAACAGTATGGAGGACCCTCAAGAAATTAAAAATAGAACTACCATAGGCCCATAAATCCTACTTCTGGGTATATATCCAAAAGAAATGCAATTACTATCTCTAAGAGATATATGCCTCCATTTTCATTACAGCATTATTCTTAATAGCTGAAATACAAAAACAATCTGGTTGTACATCAATGGATGAATGGATACAGATGTCACACACACACACACAGAATATTCTTCAGCCAGGAGGAAGAAAGAAATCCTGCAATTTGCAACAACATGGATGTACCTAAAGGACATTATGCTAAATGAAGTAGGTAAGACAGGGAAAGATACATACTGTATGATCTCACTTATATGTAGAATCTAAAAATTTTAAAAAGTCAGGGTCAAAGAAACAGAGAATAGAATTGTAGTTACCAGGGGTTGGGGTGTGGGGGAAAATATGCTGGTCAAAGAGTATAAGCCTTTAGTTGTAAGATGACTAAGTTCTGGGGATCTAATGTACAGTTTTGTGACTATAGTAAATAACTGTTTTACACTTGAAATTTACTAGGAGAGTAAATCTTAAGCATTCTTACCACACATACACAAAAGGTAACTATGTTAGGTGATAGACACCTTAATTAACTTGATTGCGATAAACATTTCACAAAGTATATGTATATCAAATCATCACATTGTATACTTTAAATATATGTGACAATTTTATTTGTCAATTAGACCTTAATAAAGCTGGAAAAATAAAGCTGTTTTCTTCCACAGTAGTCAAAATTTTTGTCCTGCAATCTGTTTATCCCACTATTTTGTTTAAGACACTAACTTGATTAAAACTGTCTTTTTGACTAGTTTGTTGACTTTTTTTTTAACTTCAGAGACCACATCTCTGAAATGTTCATACATCCACTGAAATAGGAGGCCACAACATAATTATTTTATTTAACCTTATGCTATGAGCTGAGGATTATCACATTTTAGAAGACAGGGCTTAGAAAGGTTAAATAATTTCTGAAGTTCACTGTGGCTTCCCTCAGATGATTCTCATGCTTCTGACACACACATATAAGATTCTATTAATTTAAACACTTTTTATCCATTTCATTGTGTTTAAGTTTTACATAGTGGATTTCAATTATAATACAGAGGAATTATGTCAATGTTTCATGAAATATTCATTACAATTATCTTTTGTTTCTATTTATAAAATGTTTCATTTGTTTTTAAGTACTCTTTGAATACAAAATTGGGCTTTCCCATGTGGCTCACTTATCAATAAAATATTTCAATAAAGTATATTTCAGGACAATTAAAATTATCATAATGCAGTCCATCTTCTGACTCAGAAGCAAAATGAACTTAAAGAACTTACTCTTTTTCTTAATAACTTTTGCATACCAAAATATTACAAATAACTACAATTGGAGCATACATGCATTTTAGCCCATTAACTTTGGTATATTTTTATAGTCTACTAATCTAAACTAAGCTCTTTTCATGTTGGTGAAATACAGTTCTTATTCTCTTTATAACATGATCCATTCCTCCAATTGCATAATCATATCCTCCAGAAGCATACTAAGGGCTTCTTTCCATCCTAATACTCTTTCCTTCTCTTCCAACACCTCCTCCTGCTATTCTACATCCAAAATACATCCCAGATCAATCCTTTCCCTTCCATCGGACGCAGGAATAGCATCACTCACCCATTAATGCACAATCATCAATGCACAGACTTCCTAACTGGTTTCCCCCATTTCAAGGCAATTCTTCACACTGAACCTAGAGTGATCTTATTGTGATGTGTGTATTGTGATCCTGTCTTTCCTCTGTTTAAATATCTACCATGGTTTCCCACTGTGCTCTTCACCCAATTTAAGGCCTCAAGCCTTCATGCAATAGCCCCTCTTACTACTTCCAACTCTTCTGTTCTCCTCCTTTCCTTTTCCTCTAAACTTCAACCCACTGGGCTTTTGGCTTCTCCACCCCACCAAGGTCATTCCTGACTCAACATCTTTGTCCATGCTGTTCCCTCTGTCTGGAAAGCTTTTCCTTTGCATCTTTATACTGGACTGGCTTTTTCTCATCATTCGGAGCTCAGCTTCCTCAGAAAGTTCTTTTTAGAAACATCCCCACCTTGTTCCTCTGTATAAAACCATGCTTTATTTTCTTATAGCCTTTCCTTTATCACTGCCTGCAACTATTTTGCGTCTTGAACTGTTTACTAGCTTCCTAATGGTTCCTGCCACCTGCCCACACCCCCAAGGAGAATGAAAGCATGTCCTTGTCTGCCTTATTAACCATTTTATTTTTCCCCAGTGCCTAAAATAGTCAGAGCCTTATTATGACTATCATGGGCCTGAGACACTTTTGTCTTCCTGGGCTTCTCTCCGCCAAAAAAAAATATATATAAATTGGAGGTAAAAGACCTGTGCTCCAAAAATATAAAATACTAATGAGAGAAACTGAAGACAATACAATTGGAAAGATATTCCATGCTCCTGGGTTGGAGGAGCCAATATTGCTAAAATATCCATAGTACCCAAAGCAATCTACACATTCAATGTAATCCCCATTAAAGTACCAATGACATATTTCACAAAATTAGAACAAATAATCCTAAAATTTATATAGAATGACTGAAGACCCCAAAGTAATCTTAAGAGAACAAAGCTGAAGGGATCACAATCCCAGAATGAAAGATATCCTACAAGCTTTAGTAATCAAAATTATATGTCAGTGGCACAAATGTAGACATATAGGTCAAGAAAACAGGATAGAGAGTCCAGAAATAAACTCACACTTATATGGTAATTAGTCTATGATGCAGGATGCGATAATATACAATGGGGAAAAGGCAGCCTCTTCAACAAACAGTGTTGGCAAAACTGGACATTTACAAGTAAAAGAATGAAACCGAACCACTTTCTTACACCACATATAAAAATAAACTCAAAATGGATTAAGGATTTAAATGTGAGATGTGTAAACATAAAATTCCTAGAAGAAAACACAGATAGTAATTTCTTTGACATCAGCCTCAGAAACATTTTTCTAGCTATGCCTCCTCAAGCAAGGGAAACAAAAGCAAAATTAAACTATTGGGACTTCACCAAAATAAAAAGCCTTTGCACAGCAAAGGCAACCATCAACAGAACAAAAAGGTGACCTACTGAATGGAAGAAGATATTTGCAAATGATCTATGGATAAGGGGTTAATAATAAAAAATATAAAGAACTTATACAACTCAACACCAAAAAAAAAGGAATTCAATTCAAAATGGGCAGATGATATGAACAGACATTTTTCCCAAAGAAGACATATAGGTGGCCAACAGACACATGAAAAGAAGCATCAGCTTTTACTCATCAAGGAGAAATGCAAATTAAAACCACAATGAGGTATTACCTTCTATCTGTCAGAATGGCTAGTAACAAAAAGACAATAAAAAACAAGTGTTGGAGAGAATCTGGAGAAAAAGAAGCCATTGTGTCCTATTATTAGGAATACAAATTGGTGCAGCCACTGTGGAAAACAATATGGATGTTCCTACAAACAAACAAAAAAAAGAAAAACTCCAGTGAAAATAGAAACACCATATGACATAGTAATTCCACTATTGGGTATTTATCTAACACTAATTCAAAAAATATATGCACCCTTATGTTTATGCAGTTATTATTTATCATAACTTATGGTGTATATATAGATAATAGAATATTACTCCAACCTAAGAAAGAACAAAATCTTGCCATTTCAACAATGTGTATGATCCTAGAGGGTATAATGCTAAGTGAAATATGTCAGCCAGAGAAAGACAAATACCACATGAGTTCACTCATATATGGAATTTAAGAAACAAAACAAATCAACAAAGAAAAAAAGAGACAAAAAGACTCTGAAGTACAGTGAAAAAACTGGTTGCCAGAGAGGAGATGTGTGTGGGAGATGGGTAAAATAGATAAAGGTAAATAACAATACACTTGTCTTGATGAGCAATGAGAAACATATAGAATTGTAGAATTATTATATTGTATACCTGAGAATAATATTACACTATATGTTAATCATACTTGAATAAAAAAAATAAAAATTTGAAACAAAAAGAATGAAATTGGCATGAGACAGATTAACAGGAAAAAATAAAATTTAATTATATACATGGAAGCAGTCCACATTAACATGAGAGATTCCAAAGACAATCTGACAAAATAAGATATATATGCCCTCCTAAACTAAGGAGAAGAGCATAAAAGTCTGGAACTTCAAAGGAAAGTAAAGCAATTCACAAAAAGGTGAAAAAGGGTAAATGTTTGGTAAACAAATGTTTGCTGGGCCTTGCCTGTATGGGACATAGAGAGGACTTCAATCAAACAGATCTTGCCAGCTCTCGCCTGTCTACTATGTTCATATTCTATGATTTTTATATTATACGACAGGCATATGGTGATGGCTCCTTTCCTGGAATAGGTCCTCTAATTCCTTTAGGCAATTAGAGGGAAGAAAAAAAAAAAGATTCCTGAGCCTTCTGTTTCTCAAAAATAATCAGCCTAAAACAATCCACATGCCAAAGAGATACATTTTGAGGTGGCAAATAAAAATTATTAAAAATTATAATTTATTACTGCATTGGTATTAAGACAAATATATTAATAGCATATATGAAAACTTTTCTTGAACCTAAAATCTAGGGATTTTTTCCCCTCTGATTAGAAAGAAATTAAAACTTGTTTGTGAGCCCCGGGCACTCTGTCTCTTAATGGAGAAGTCATCGTGAGAACAGTGTCCTGGGAAGGAGAGCTGCTCAAGTACTGAGTGGATTAAATGGATGGCATGGAATCTAGGACAGTGGGATTCTGCCTCACTTCCACTTAACTGGTTAATAATCATCATAAGCTCTGTATTTATAAACCAAGAGGGTAAAATCAGTTGTGTTTCCTTTTGCTTTCTCAACTCCTCTGAAATTCAATGACAGTTACGGTCTGTGCCATAACATTTCACCTTTTATTACACACATCCTCTATGTTTTATTGCTTTTGTGATTGAAGTGTTAGTCTTACCTCTCTGCCTAGATTATAGAGTTCTTCAGGGCTGGGGATTTTATTGTACTCTTCCTTATAATTTTCCGAAAGTCTATGGCACAGCATATGTGATTAACATTTCCTGGCTATTTGTCTGATTGCACTTTTAGGTTATTAAATACATAAAAAGTAGAGAAAAGGATAAAATTAATTGATACATAGATACATAGTTAAGCACTGGATCAAGAGAGAAATGTCTTGAAAGGAGGTAGTGCATATTGGAAGTAAGACTCCTAAGTCTTTTTCAAGTCAGGTCCTGGTACCATAGGAAATGGCCCCATTTGCAAGGACTTGGCTAAATGAATAAGGCTGCCAGAGGTGACTCAGACCCAAGCAGCCATGCAGGATATGAATGTCTCCATGCAACTGTACCATTTTTATGCAGTTGGGAGGAAAAATAATTTCCCTTTCTACCTTCTAGGATTTTGAATGAGATCCCTCTATAACAGAAGATAGATTAATAGGAGAAAAAGACAAACACAAGTTTAATAACGTACATACCTCCTGTATACATGGGAGAGACTTAGGAAAAAACTTAGTAACTCTTAAATGGCCCAAACTACCATTGCCTTAAATGGAAATTTAAGGAAAATCTCCATTTCTAGGGGTGTCCCCCTCTCTTGGAGCAGGAAAAGAAGAATGACTACATTTCTAGAAATTCTTATCAGTGGAGAGAGCAGCTGACTTAAATTTGTATAACTACTTAACTGTTGTTAACTGTGCTTTGCCTGATAACTGACTCCCCACCCCTCATGTCAACTTCTTTTGTCTCTAGCTGGAAATGGTAGTGGAGGTGGTAGCATATCTTGAAGTGGCAAATTCTGCTCCCCTGAAGTGGCATAACTACTGGAAAGCCTTTTCTGAGATCTGTGGTAATTGCTGATGTAGAATTATTAACTAATCTCCAGTGGTATACCAGATATGTCTCTTATGGCTTGGTGAGAGCCTTTTGCTAAATTGTTAGGAATTTTGCCAGACCATCGTTAAATAGAGCCATTGTTAAAAATTAAACTATATAAAATTATAAATAAATTGTATTAAAAACAAAGGTAATAAATTCTCAAATCCTCACATTTTACCATTTTACTATTGTACACTCCTTCCTTTCTTTGTCTTTCTTTCCTTTTCTTACGTAGGCTGGAAACCCAGTGTAGAGCTTGAACTCATGACCCCAAGATTGAGACCTGAACTAAAATCAAGAGTCAGACATTTAACCAACTGAGCCCGGGCACCCTAATTTCTTATATTTTATTGTTAACTATGTTTTTGAAGTTATTAATGCCTATTATATGTGTATGATGGAAACAACATAATATTGTGCTACTACTCAGGTCCTTCCAATTCTGTGCTCAATAATGTCAAATTGGTAGCCTGAAATTGGCCGTTATCCCATGGAAATCAGAAAATGCTGAAAATCAGGGCTTTTTCTTTCTACAGAAAGAAAAGAGCTGTGTGTTAAGTATCTATCACCACAGTACGTTCCTTATCCCTCCCTTCTTACACTGAAGGTGTTCAGAACAAGTCTTCCCAAAATGTAAACCATTTTGAGCTGAAGCCAGTCAAGAGCCAGCAGACTCAGGAATAACTTTTACCTCTCCTTGAAACTACTTAAAAGAATTTAGGTAGAGGCCTGGCACAGAAAGAAAGCTATTACCAAGAGATAACATTTTTATCTGAATGACCTATCTGTATGACAGGACAAAAATATAATTACCATACATCTTCTCTCCTTATCGTCCTGTGAATCATCCTCCTCCCCTTTAAAACCCCAGGTCCCTTTTCCATTCTGTAATTCAAGATGGCATACAAACCTCAACTACCTAGCTTGTCCTTGGGTCTCATAATCTTATGGGTCACCCATATATACAAAATTAAATTTTTTTGGTCTTGTTAATATTTTATGTTAATTTGATTAGTAGAACAAAGAACTTAGAGTTAAAATTTTTTCCTCTCCAATGCATGCTCACATGTGCACACAAACACATGTACCCACAACATGTCTAGACCAAGAACAAAGAACTAGGAAGGTAGAGTTAAAATTTTTTCCTCTCCAATGCATGCTCACATGTGCACACAAACACATGTACCCACAACAGGTCTAGAACGAGGACATTCTGAGGAGCTATGCAAACTGGTAGTCAACAAGATATGTTAGTAAATGTCGTAGGCTCTAAGACACTGGAGTGATCCTCTGGGCCAATGAGCAGAGGCTAAGAAAGCACCTTCAATTCAGTCTTCAACTTGGCTGCATTCCACTGCAGACATACTGATTCCTATCCCCCAATTCTCTACACCTCCAGCTAAAACTGTAGTGTTGTTCTTGGGTCCTTGGAACCCTGTTTGGTGACTAATCTGGTGAACTAATTTATGCTTTGTGGTTAACAGTGCTTCAACATATTACTTCTCCTAAACAACACATTTTTGTGTCCATAAGACTCTTCATGCCCTACCTCCTGTGAACCAGTGAGAAGAAGCTTATTTAACTTCATATAAACCATATAGTGTTTTGTCTATTGATTTCAAAATATCTAAAAGTTTTGAAATTTTGTCATAATGTCAACAACAGAAAGGAGTGATTGCTTACCCACAGTGAAATGGGGCAGTGAGGAGGAGCTATAAAGTAGTAGATGCACATGAGGATGGGTCTTGCCACTAGCAGTTCATCATGTGGACTAGCTTAATACTTACCCTCTTTAGTTGTTATCCACACCCTTATTTCATAGTTAAGAAGGCCAAGACTCCTAGGAATCAAGTGACTTGCTGAAGATCACAAGATGCTAATCCTAAATTACTACTGCATTGTAACAATTGACTTTATAATTTCGTGGCATAAAACAATCATGTTATTGTATGGAGTTGGTATTTGAGAAAGGTTCAGTTGGGCCATTGTCTCTTAGGGTCCTTTATAAGGCTGTGGTTAGATAGCAGCTAAATTGAAACACTTAAGAGCTAGAGCAGCTAAAAGCTGGTCTCCCTTTTTCTCTCAAGATACACTGATATCAGGGTATCTGTTTATAGCTCTTTTCTGGTTGGAACCATAGAGATTATGGAAGAGAAGAGAAAGAAGATTCCTGCTTTGCCAGAAACCTTTAAGGAGAAGCAAAGGAATTTCACAAAGTTGCAGATAAAGCATCAAGAGAAAGAAGTTTGCCCAAAAGATGCTTCAAAAGGAGGACGCTTACTGATGAAAAAGCTAAGCATTGTCACAAGGAAGGTGTACAGAACTGAGATTCAAATGGTTAGGATAGCAAGAAAAGCTGGCAACTTCTATGTACCTATGGAACCCAGACTGGATTGGTCATCAGAATAAGGTATCAATGGTGTCAGCCCAAGTGTTTCAAAGGTATTACAGCTTCTTCGGCTTTGCCAAAAATTCCATAGCACTTTGTTAAGCTCAATAAGGCTTCAGTTAACATGCTAAGGATTATGGTATATATAGCATGGGGGGTACCCAAACCTGAAACCAGTGAATAAATTGATCTATAAGGGTGGTTATGGCAAAATCAACTAGAAGCAAACTACCTGAAAGACAACACACTGATCGCTTGATCTCTTGGTAAATATGGCAGCATCTGCAGGGAGGTGGCTCTGATTCAGGTCTATACTGTTGGAAAACATTTCAAAGAGGCAAACAACTTCTGAGGACCCTTCAAATTATCTTTTCCAAGATGGGGAAGGAAGATGACGACCTCCCATTTTGTGCAAGGTGGAAATGCTGGCAAGGTAGAAGTTCAGATCAATAGGCTTATCAGAAGGATGAACTAAGGTATTTACCATGATTATTTTTGTCATCTGGTCAGTTAAGAGACTAATAGATTATTTCTGTCATCTGGTCAGTTAACTTGACTACTTTCAAGTTTATCTACCCACCTAACCCACTTACCTACTTATCTAGAGAGAGAGAGAGAGAGAGCCTCATAACTTCTCCATGTGAGCTAGTTTGGGCTTCCTCATAGCATGGCAGCCTCAGCACACTTGGACTGGTTTACACAGTGACTTGGATTTTCAACACAAGTGTCTTGCAAGCAAGGGGAGCTACATAACCTGTTCTGACCTAGCTTTTGAGTCACACAGTGTATTTCTATCACATTCTTGGTTTCAGGAAAGTCACAATCTACCCATTTTCAACTAAAGGATAATTCAATTACACCTCCTGATGTGAGAATGGGAAGGTTCTAGAAGGTCACGTGGGATGACAGACACTGTGTGGTCATTCTTGAAAATTATCTGACATAGGTAGTTATGTGACCAATCAGAATTCCCAGTGTGGGCTGTTTTGTGTCAAACTCTGCTCATCCCGCCACACTATATACCATTATCAAAGCTCCACATGTGTGTTCATGCAGTAATTGTCCAAGGAAGCAGATTTCTCAGAAAAGAGTAAATGAGGGGAAAAGAAGTGCACAGAAGGGTCAAACCACCTTGCCCACCAGCCCTCACTGCACGCCTTGGTTTGGGGGGA
This sequence comes from Mustela putorius furo, assembly GCF_011764305.1. Taxonomy (NCBI): domain Eukaryota; kingdom Metazoa; phylum Chordata; class Mammalia; order Carnivora; family Mustelidae; genus Mustela; species Mustela putorius. The sequence continues at coordinate 40,097,954 of NW_025421998.1, forward strand.
CCCCACATCCATGCCTCCTCCCCCGGCTCCAAGCTGCAATGCCTGTCCCCACCCGCCACATAGAGGTGTGGTATGGAGCCCTTGGCCTCCACCCCATGGGAAGCTGCAGTACCTGGGGCAGATCCAGCACATCCTTCACTGAAGGTTCCAGAAGGATGAGAGCACTGGCACCAGCATGCTGGGGTGTTTGGCATGCAGTTGCACTACAGCCTGAGAGATGAATTTCCTTTGCTGATAACAACACATATATTCTGAAAGAGTGTTTTGGAGGAGTTACAGTGTTTTATCAAGGGCTTTACAAATGCTAAGGAACTGTCTCCTAAGGGAGTGAAAATCTGGGAAGTCAATGCCTCCTAAGACTTCTTGGACAACCTGGGATTTTCCAATAGAGAAAAGGGGATTTAGGTTCAATTTATGGTTCTCAGTGGAGAAGGCATTTTGGGGCAGAATACAAAGATGAGGATTCAGATTATTCAAGTTAAGGAGTACACTAACTGCAAAAGATGCTTCGCACAGTTGAAATCAAACTCAAGGACAGAAGAATTATCTTGTGTGGTTGGAATCCCAAAGCACTTCCTTTTATGGCCCTATCTCCCTGCCATACCTTTCCCAGATCTCCATGGTGAGCGGTGAGCTGTCCTGCCAGCTGTACTGGAGGGAAGGAGACATGGTTTTGGCTGTGTCCTTCAACTTGGCCCTCCACACCTGGCCCACTATATGATCACACACATCAAAGGCCTGAAAGCAGGTGACTTCATACATATTTTGAAGATACACATATTTGCCTGAATTATGTTGAACCTCTAAAAGTGCAGCTTCAGTGAGAACCAGCACCTTTCCTAAAGCTCAAAATCCTTCAAAAAGGTGAGACCATCCATGACTTCAAGGCTGAAGACTTTCTTCACAGTATTCACCCAACTATTAAAATGAAAATGGATATCTCAAGTGCCTTTAAAGGAGGTGTTCCAAGGAGATGCAGTCTTTAAGGGTTGGACAGAATGCCCAGGGCAAGTTCATTTGCCCTAAAGGAAGAAGGGATTAGGTAAAAATTCTATTGGTGACCGGCAGTCATTGTTCATTAAATTTTAAGGATGTTTCTTCTGGCAAACATAACCTTGAGTTCTCTTAGTAACAAAAGGTCCTGAGTTTGGCTAGCTTACCAAGGACATGTGAAAATGCTGAGATTGGGAATAAAGTCAGAGAATGAAAGTTTATATACTCTTAAAAACATATGCATGCATTTCAATCCCATATTTTTATGAAGGCCAGTGAATTTCTAGAATTATATATAAACTACACCCCTAAATTTGGGCAAGCTGATTAACACCAGTTATACTAACATACAGTTGTGTTTATAAAATAAACATTTAAAGTTATGTTTGCTTTATATATTGCTATAATAAGGGAATGTTCTAGAAAAAAAAAGTCTAAATGATTCACAAGGGTTAGTTATTAGAATTAAATTTTAATTGCTCTTCCCTAAAGAACTGGTAAAAACTTGATCTAATATGAAAAAGATAATTTTTCTTTTTGTTTCTTTTATGGATTTCTCTGCTGTGTGTCTTCAGCTGTCTTACCTAAAGCTATACTGTGATGGGATCTCATTTTCCTCAAATTGATGATTTCACTGTTGCAAGAAAATGCTTAGTTTTTCCAATGCATGTGTTCAAGATTCACCTTCAGTTCTGCAAAGAAGGTATGTCTTCCCTGGACAACACTTTGCAAAATCCCTACTACTAGCATTTATTAATGGAGAATTTAACCCTTCTCTATTTGTTTGTCCATCCAATTTGGTTCCCTATGTCTGTATCTATGACCTGGTTCAACACTTGTTCTTCTTCTTTGCAAAGGGGAGGTTTTATAGTATGTGCCTTTATTGGGTAAAGTAACCTCCTGTTGGGAACTTAACTGAACAAGAACCCTACTTAGCAAAAACTAAGACGTCATGTCACCTCCTATTAATACTGCTCACACCCTGCCAACATGCACACATCATGCACTATAGCTAAATGGCAGTTTAATAACTTCTTACCTAAAGATATGCAGAAGGCATGTACCCCATCTAAGAACATTTAGAATACCAAGTGAGGTACTGGAAGAAAAACTTAGATATAGGAGCAAGGCCCAAGAATGGGTCTTTATTTAGCACATCTTATGATCCAGGCATGGCTCTAAGTCCATTCCATATATTAACTAACTTAAATCTCACAACAGCCCTTTGAGGCAGGTTCTATTTTTGTCCTTATTTTGTATGTGAGTAAACTGAGGCACACAGAGGGCAAGTGAATTCCCAGACTCCCACAGCTACTAAGTGACAGAACCTGGCTTACACAATACACAGCCCTCACCACAACACATACTCTCCCCAGTCTCCATCACCTAGTCACTCCATGCCTCCCATCCCCCTCCACTCCAGCAACCCTCAGTTTGTTTTGTGAGATTAAGAGTCTCTTACAGTTTGTCTCCCTCTCTGGTTTCTTCTTGTTTCGTTTTTTCCTCTTTTCCTTTACAACCCTCTGCCTTGTTTCTCAAATTCCACATATCAGTGAGATCATATGATAATTGTCTTTCTCTGACTGACTTATTTTGCTTAGCATAATACCTTCTAGTTCCATCCAAGTCATTTCACATGGTAGGACAGGTTTTGATGGCTGCATAATATTCCATTGTGTATAAATACCACATCTTCTTTATCCATTCATCTGTCGGTGTCACACAATTAAGTGCTACTTAAATTATATGGTAACACAATTGATTATTATCATTGTAGAGAGTGGACAGTGATGAAATGAATCATAGTCTGTTTCCAGAGACCAGTCATGTTTTAAGACAAAACTAGCTTGCCAAAGAGAAGATGTTCTTATTCCAAGATCATGCTTGCTGGATTTATATATACACACACACGTATATGTATACATGTGTATATATATATATATATGTGTGTGTATGTGTGTGTGTGTACACATTTTTTTTTAGTTCAATCCCTGGTGCAATGTAAAGGCTCAATAAATATCCACCACTTTTGTAATATTAAAAAAAAAAAAAAGAGTGAAAGAGTCTAAGATAGGTCAGTTACCAGAATAGAGACACTGCTAGGTAAGAAGAGGGGCCACAGTTCACAAAATGACATTGGAGTTCAAAGGTCACCCCAGTCTCACTCACAGTGAGTAGAACCCAATGCCTTTACCACTGGAACATCACAGAAAGGGAAAAGAGATAAAGACTGTGAGATTAGGTACTTAGAACAAAATGAGCCTGGGTCAGTTCATTTCTGTGGGCCATGTTTATCATCTAAAAAAAAAAATGGGTAGAAATAACTATAATTGTTAGAGTATAGAAAGCAATTTTTCAGGACTACTTTGGCAATAACTGGAACATAATCGGCATTTCTTTCTTATTTCTCCTTTACTTCTCCTCTGTCTTCTCTGAGGATGGATCTAAGAAATGGGCTACAATTGAGCCTGTGGTTGGGGATTAACAGGCTCGGGTATAAGACATTGGGCAGGCAGAAGGGGGGCTGACATATTCAGCTAATCCAGAAGGGTAGATGGGGGATGACAGCAGCTTAAAGTGGCAGGTAAACTGGTAGACATTTTTTAACAGATCTGACTGCAAAATTATATAAAGACATGTGTAAAGATGATCATTGTGGCATTGGTTTTAATACAGTACTTACAAACTGGAAACATTACATGTCTTAATAAGGACGCTGGTTAAAAAATTATAATGTATCCAATTGATGGAATAATATGTATCATTTAAAAAGAAGAAGGTCAAGCTGTATGTCCTAATTGAAATATCTCTAAGATATGTTGTTAAATGAACAAGCAAACCGCCAACAGAATGTGGTTTGACTGAATCTGAGTGTTTGTGTGTATTGTGTGTTTATGTAAGAATATCTATGATGGGGTATATGCATGGATAATTACCAGGTAATGCAGTTGGGTTTTGTGGAATGGAGTAGATATGAAGGATGTACAGAGAGGAAGTTTTTTACTTAAACTCCTTCAATCTATTACTTGATTTAAAAAAATTAAGCAGGTATTTATTTTGCAATAAAAATAAAATAAATTTTAAATGTTCCTTAAAACTACTTAGCAGAGAGAGGGGGAACAATAAAAAATAGCCCCATGATAGCAAGTGATGGTTAAGAAATTAAAATTCCTATGGAGCATTTTCTGCTCACTTGCAGCAGAGGGTCTCTAGGATATGTTCATGCTGAACACAGGCAGGATATAGGATAATGAAAATCATGTAGTGACCTGAAGGAACCCACTGGTAGGCTGTTTAAAGAAAATGTCTAGAGGTTTGCTCATACTCATTTTATTGGTTCAATCCTGGTTGCTCATTAGAATCACCTGGGAAGTTTTAAAAATCTACCAAAACTTACTGGCAGAGATGCTGATTTAATTGTTCTAGGGAAGGACCAAGGGTATGTTTTAAAACAACCCCAGGCAATTTTTGTAGCCAGGGTAGAAAACCACTCTTCAACACTGCTTATTACTATCAGGATAACCAACATGCAATTCTTGACCATCTACTGCCCACCAGGTTCTGTGCTAGGCATGAACTATACAAATATGAAGTGATTAAAAAACATTTGGGAATGGACTAAGGAACTGAATGGACATTTTTCCAAGGAAGACATACAGATGGCCAACAGATACATGAAAAGATGTTCTTCATCACTAATGATCAGAAAAGTGCTGATCAAACTACAATGAGCTTTCCCCAGACATCTGTTAGAATGGCTAGTTCAAAAAGGTAAGAGATTACGACCGAGTATTTGACAAGATATGGAGAAAAGAGATCCCTTGTGTACTGTTGGTTGGGATTGGTGCAGCCTCTACAGAAAACAATTTGGAGGTTTCTTTAAGAAGGAAGGAAGGAAGGAAAGAAAAGAAAGAAAGAAAGAAAAGAAAGAAAGAAAGAAAGAAAGAAAGAAAGAAAGAAAGAAAGAAAGAAAGAAAGAAAGAAAGAAAGAAAGAAACAGAACTACCGTATGATTCAGCAGTTCCACTTTTAGGTATATATCCAAAGGAAATGAAATTACTATCTCAAATCTGCACTCTCATGTTTATTTCCAGCATTATTCATAACAGCCAATATACAAAAACAACCTAAGTGTCTATTGATGGAAGAACAAAGAAAGAAAATATGGTATAAATATATAACTAAATATTTTCAGCCACGATAGAGAAGGAAATCCTGCTATTTGCAACAACATAGATAGACCTTGACAGTATTATGCTAAGCGAAGTAAGTCAGACAAAGACAAATACAGTGTGATCTCACTTACATATGGAACTTAAAAATCTTAATTCATAGAAGCAGAGCGTGGTTAACCAGGGCCTGATGGGTGGGGAAAATGGAGAGATATTGGTCAAAGAATATAAATGTTCAATTATAAGATGAATAGGCCCTGGGGATCTAACGTACAGCATGATGATTACAGTTAACAGATTTGTATTGCATACTTAAAAGTTGCTAAGAGAGTAAACCTTAAATGCTTTCACCACACAGGCGCATAAAATGATAATTACATAACATAACTGAAGGTGTTAACTAATGCTATGGTGGTAATCATTTTGTCATATATGTGTGTTAAATCAACATGTTGTATACCTTAAACTTACATAATGTTATATGTCAATCATATCTCAATAAAGCTGGATAAAAATCAATCAATCATTCAATCAATCAATTGAAGGACACCCCCCTTACCACCACCAAATATTTAACAGACAAGGATATTTGGATTTGTTACATCTTTTTTTTTTAATTAATTAATTTATTTTTTTAATTTTTTTTATAAACATGTATTTTTATCCCCAGGGGTACATCTTAATGTTTCTGTAACTGTGCAATTTGTGGATGACAAATAGAAAATAATTTTAAAATAAGGAATGGCATATAAAATAATGTGTTCTATTTTTAATAGTAGGTAACTGAATAAAGTAGGTTCAGAGATATGTGTACCAATTTAAAAGAAAACTACCTTGTATACGATAATAAGTATCCCAAGAACTTGCCTAGTACATGAGCCATTTTACTCCAAGTGCAGTCCATGCGCCAGCAACATTATCACTATCGTTGAGAGCTTGTTTGAAATGCAGAAGCTCCAGCTTCAAGCAAACCTACTAAATCAGAATCACCATCAAACAAAATCTCCAGGTGGTTCACAGGCACATTTAAGTTGAGAAGCATTGTGTTAGTTCTTTGAAGATTTTAAAAAATTTTAGAGCTCCTTGACCAAATCATATTTTACTGACATTAACTACAGATTTTGCTATCCTGAAATTGAATGGTTTGCTTTATGGAGAATCAGAAATGGTATACATCCCAACCACTTCTAAAACAACAATGACATTAATAGGTTGACTTTTTTTTTAAGCAGCTACTACATCTTGGGCACAATAGATGCTTTATAAATACGGTTTTCATAAATACTCTAAAGAGGTAGGTATTATTTTTCCCCATTTATTGATGGATCAGTTGAGATTCAGAAAGATTAAAGTCTCACAGCTGATAAATGGTCAAACTAAAATTTAAATTTAAATCTGATTTAAAAACTCAGTTGTCTCACTATACTCCACTGGCTTTTCAATGTTGATCATAATTGTGATGCCATAGCAGAGTATTTACTAGACTTCCCCAAAATTATGAAAAGTTACTTCTAAATTATTTCAAAAAATTATTTAAGTGATCTCTAATTAGTTAAAGTTATAGACATTGCAGGACTATACAATAAAAAAGGGAGTAGGTTAGATCATAACCCACAAATTGGCCAGTTATATATTATATTTTATTTCACACACACACATGCACAATATTACTTTGCATAGTAACTTGATCTATCAGTGTACTCAGAAACCTCGCAGTGAAAATATTCAGGACCCGAAATGCAGCCAAGAGGAACATTTTGTTCAAATTGCAATTAAACATTAATAAAAATAGATTTCTATAAAAACAAGGATGGAGCTTTTCAATACAGAAAATGTGCAAATGTATATAGACTAGCTTCTAAGTGGATCTTATCTTTCCTGAAAAAATGCCAAAGTAGAAAATCTGTCTGAGATGAAAAAGGTTTTGTCATCATCTATCATAAGAAGATGACATTCAATCCATTTCCTTACTTTGAAGACTGATTAAACTTCAGATGGAATTCAGTTAATAAATGCATATTAGCACAATACATCCCCAAGGCTATCTCTCATAGTAACAAAGCTTCTCCCCACTAATCTGTGTTAGTCCCTACCTTGGACTTAGGACTTGAACAACTTTTGTGGCAAACAGGTGTTGTTCTAGCCAGGAAAATTCAGTCTTTTCTTATTGCTACTAAAAAAAAGCAATAGAAGGAAGAGGACTCATTGGCTGTAGAAATTATCTATTTTCAGCATGGTTGGACCTATCTGGATATACATATGTATATGTCCAGTCATGCTAAACATATTCAAAACAGGGAACTGTACACCAAGGTGATATGAAGAATTTAATTCAACATGAGCCCTTTAAAGCCTCTCTTACACTCTGCTTCTGTGGTTCATGGTGAATGTTGAAGAACTGATTGAATATGGCATTGTGCTCAACTAGTCACCACATCTTTTAAGTTCTGTGTGTGGCTGAGAGGGCAAATTAATTAAAAACTGAATAAGAAAAAATGTAAAAATAATAAATAGATCTATATGACAAGGGAGATTTTTTTTTTTAAAGGCCAAATGTGTGACAATTCCCAGTGACTAGTAAGTGTATAAGATGTCAAAATTTCATCCAATATTAATAATCCCATACAAACAAACATGGTAACTTAAAATTTCAAACATCTGAGAAACACCTGATTTTCTGTTTTAGAAAAGAGGGTGAAATTAATGAATAACTGATGTGGGTATTCAAGGGAAATAAAATTAAAAACAAATCTCCGAACTGAGAAAATCTCTCCATGATGTAGAGAAAGCAAACAGTTTTATTACTGAATATGCATTAAACCAGAAAGTGATACCCATCACAAACAATCCTCCAAGTGACTATAGTGATGAAAAGGAATCTCACCCTTTTGTATAAAGTCAAGCAGATACAACCCATTGTATGCGTGTTCTCAGGATAATCAAGAGTTCTTGAGTGAGAGGACATGAGGGCACCATTTGTCGCACAGAGTACATCCTAACTTTACCTACTAATTTGAGTAACCATCTGTGTTAGTGTAGTGAGTATGAACCTTTAATAAATAAAGTCTAATAAATAAATGAATAAATAAATAAATAATATGTAGTAAGTGCAAACCCCTACTAAATGAAAAACAGGAACAAATTGCAAACTAACCACATAGCAAGTAAGCCTAGACCATATGCGTGTAGTGATAACAAACTAGCCTCATAGCAAATACCACATAGCAAGTAAGCCATATGCGTGTAGTGATAAGATTAGCGCGGAGTAACAAGTTGCAAATATTTTTAATTTGTGCGAAATATCGAAGACCAAAACATGTTTGCGACGTGTGTATGTTTTTGGTGTGTAAGCATAAGAAAAATAAGTGATGTAATATGTTTATGAAGGAGACTTAGCACAGTATATAAAGAGGCATCAGGTTGGACTGAGGTGAAGCGAGTTCCCTGTCGGGAGGACATCATCGCCCGTGTTACCCACGCCCCACAGTTTCGTTGCCGACCACTCGCTGGTTCTCAGTCTCAACTTCTGCGGTGGCCTCTCTGTCTAGATTGTGAGGTGACGTCTCCTTCTCCGTGACAACGTCAGCGGACCGTGACTGGACCACGATAGTGGTGCGGACCTTGTCCCAATAAAGATCAAGTGAGTTACATCATATCCATCTCTATCTCTTCTTTACATGTTGCGACCTCCTGGCGGGACGCAGGGGTTTTGCTCGCGACAGATAGTTTATTGGCTTTATCCAGAAGAACAAACTCATACATTCATGACAGGAGGTAGTTTTGCAACTAGAAGTAAGGCAACAACCAAAGTGAGGCTCCTACAGTCTCCCCTAGAAGTGGGAGATAGGGATGTTATCTCCCTTGGTGTTTACATTTCAAAGAGATGGCACCAAGGTCTTTTGACTTTGTTCTGTCTTAAAGCCAAGAAAAGACCTAGTTTTCAAAAAGATTTATATACATGTCAAAAGATTTATATACATTTCAAAAAGAGAAAGTATGTATGATGACAGATTTTCTAAAACATTTTTAAAGTTTTTATTTCAATTCCAGTTAGTTAGCATACAGTGTTGTATTTATTTCAAGTGTACAATAGAGTGATTCAACAATTCAGTACATTACTCAGTGCTCATTCCACACACCCTTCCCCTTCCCCTCTGGTAATCATTTGTTCTCTATAGCTAGGAGTCTGTTTTATGATTTGCCTCTCTCTTTTACTTTCCCTTTGTTCATTTGTTTCTTAAATTCCACATAAGTGAAGTCATATGGTATTTGTCTTTCTCTGACTTCTTTCATTTAACATTATACTCTCTAGATCCATCCATGTTGTTGCAAATGGTAAGATTTCATTCTTCTTATGGCTGAATAATATTCCGTTATATATCTAGATAGGGAGATAGATAGATCCATACCACTTCTTTATCCATTTATCAATCCATGGACACTTTGGATACTTCCATAATTTGGCCATTGTAAATAATGCTCCTCTAAACATTGAGGTGCACATATCCCTTTGAATTAATATTTTTGTATTCTTTGCATAATTATGCAACTACTGGATCATAAGGTAGTTCTGTTTTAACTTTTTGAGGAAAGTCCATACTGTCTTCCACAGTGACTACACTAGTTTGCATACCCATCAACAGTGCACCTGTGTTCCTTTTGTTCCCTATCTTCATCAACACCTGTCATTTCTTGTGTCATTGTTAGCCACTCTGACAGGTGTGAAGTGATAGCTCACTATAGTTTTTATTTCCGTGATGATCAGTGATGATGAACTATCTTCTCACGTGTCTGTTGGCCATCTGGATGTCTTCTTTGGAGAAATGTCTGTTCATGTCTTCTGCCCATTTTTTTTTAATTGGATTATTTTCATTTTGGGTGTTGATTTTTATAAGTTCTTCATATATTTTGGACATTAGGACTTTATCAGGTAGGTCATTAGCAAATATCTTCTCATTCAGTAATTAATTCTCATTCAGCCCATTAATTTTGTTGACTGTTTCCTTTGCTGTGAAGAAGTTTTTATTTTGATATATTCCCAAATAATTTATTTTTGCTTTTCTTTCCCTTGCCTCAGGAGACATATTTAGAAAAAAACTTGCTATGGCTGATGTCACAGAGGATATTGCCTTTGTTCTTTTCTAGGATTTTTGTGGTATCAGGTCTTGGATTTGGTCTGTAGTCTATTTTGGACTTAATTTTGTGTATGGTAGAAGAAAGCAGTCCGATTTCTTTTTTTGCATGTTGCTGTCCAGTATTCTCAACATCATTTGTTGAAGATGCTGTTCTTTTCCCGTTGAATATTCTTTCCTGCTTTGTTGAGGATTAATCAGCCATATACTTATGGGTTCATTTCTGGGTTTTCTATTCTGTTCCACTGATCTATATGCTTATTTTCAGTACCATACTGTTTTGATCACTACAGATATGCAACATAGCTTGAAGTGTGAAATTGTGATGCCTCCAGCTTTGCTTTTCTTTTTCAAGACTGCTTGGACTATTCAGAGTCTTTTGTGGTTCCATACAGATATATGAATTGTTTCTTCTAGTTCTGTGAAAAATGCTGTTGGTATTTTGATAGAGATTGCATTCAACATAGATCGCTTTGTATAGTATAACCTTTTTAACAATATTTGTTCTTCCAATCCACAAGCATTGAATGTCTCTCCATTTCTTTGTGTCATCTTCAATTTCTTTCATCAGTGTGTTATAGTTTTCAGAGTACAGGTCTTTTACTTTTTTGATAGGTTTTCCCCTAGGCTTCTTATTATTTTTGCCAAAGTTGTAAATGGGATTGTTTTCCCAATTTTTCCTTCTGCTGCTTCACTGTTGATGTATAGAAATGCAACAGATTTGTGTATATTGAAGTTATACCCTACAACTTTACTAAAGTCATTCAATTATTATAGTTTTTTGGTGGATTCCTTCAGGTTTTCTATATATAGTACAATGTCATCTGCAGAGTAGAAGTTTTATTTCTTCCTTACAGATCTGGATGCCTTTTCTTTTTGTGTCTGATTGCTGTGGCTAGGATTTTCAGTACTACATCAAATACATGTTGTGAAAGTGGACATCTTGTCTTGCTCCTGACCTTAGAGGAAAGTTCTCAGTTTTTCCCCATTAAGGATGATATTAGTTGTGGGTGTTTTATATGTGGCCTTTATTATGTTGAAGCATGTTCCCTCTAAACTTACCTTGTTGGAGATTTTGGTCATGAATTGGTGTTGTACTTTGTCAAATGCTTTTTCTGCACCTATTGAAATGATCATATAGCTCTTATCCTTCCTCTTACTGATGTGATGTATCACACTGATTGACTTGTAAACACTGAACCATCCTTGTATCCCAGGGACAAATCCCACTTGATTGTGGTGAGAGATTTTTAAAAAAACATATTGTTGAAGTTGGTTTGCAGTATTTTACTGCAGATTTTTGCATCTATGTCCATTAAGGATAATGGTCTATAGTTCTCATTCTTAGTGGTGTCTTTATCCAGTTTGGGTATCAGAATAATGCTGGCCTCACAGAATGAATTTGGTAGTATTCCTACATTTTCTGTTTTTTAAAATGGTTTGAGAAGAATTAGTTATTAACTCGTCTTTAAATGTTTGGTAGAAATCACTTGTGAAGCCGTCGGGTCCTGGACTTTTGTTTGTTGGGAGTTTTTGATTACTGATTTAATTTCTTTGCTGGTTATCATTCTGTTCAAATTTTCTATATTCCTGTTTCAGTTTTGGTAGGGTATATATTTCTAGGAATTTACCCCTTTCTTCTTGGTGGTCCAATTTGTTGGCATATAGTTTTTCATAATATTTTTTTTTCATAATATTCTCTTATAATTGTTCGTATTTCTGGGGTGTTGGTTGTTACTTCTCCTCTCTCATTTGTGATTTTATTTGGGTCTTTCCCCTTTTTTACAAGTTTTCTGAAGTATTTCTAAAGTAAATACTCTGAGAAAATGAGGAGGTCTCGTCCCTTGTTTTCATCTAAAAGAATAAAGCCTCTTGCTTTTAATTTGTGTTTGTCCTTATAGGTAGCATAACAATACACAGAAAGTCCACTTTTCCCACCCACCCAAAGGAACAGTAAGGACACCTGATGAAGAGATGAACAATCTCTGTGAGGCCATAGCAAATCTCTGGCTTTGTAAGTTGGATCAAATCACTTAGATTTTCTGGTCCTTAATTTTCTATACATAAAGTGAGGAGGATATTAATTCCTACCTCATAGCCCTGCCACAGAGATTAGATTAAATATAAAACATTGAATGCACATGAAGTGCTTCATAAACCACAAGGCCCTATACCGGTAAGCAGTTTCCGTTTATGTGTGCCCCCAGCAAGTCTAGGTCCGTGTCCTTGCCAAACCCTCTGGTTATTTCCTGTTATACAAAATCCCACTACCAGAGACTTATTTTTTATCCCCTGAAAATGCAGATGCTCTCAGACAACTAACACATTAGTATCACGTTCAAGTCAATGAGAGTGTGTTTACCCTCTATAAGCTCCAGAGAGCAGGCTATGTGGAGTTCAAAGCCACAGTGGGCTGCTGGGTCTTTTAGCTGGAGAGAGGAATGGGGAGTTGTGTCAAAAATATCACAAGGACTGTAGTCCTTCCCCAAAGAGCCTAAAGAAAAATGATTGGGAGTTAAAAACTTCCATCACTCTGGCAGATTATTTCCTCTTCTGAGGAGAAGACCCAGGAATACATATTTCAAAACATTCCCACTGTTCAAATTATCTCTATCCAAATTATAAAGTTTTCTATTTCCATTGTTTCTGAATCCTGAAATTAGAGTTCATTAAGAGTGGTGTAATTATAATATCATGTATGAAAGGGAACCAAAAGATTCTCCAATGCTCAGGAAAGGATGTTGTTGTTGTTTTATTTGGCTTGAGAAGAACATACATAGTTTTCACAGATGTGTGGCTTTAATAAGAGTCTGTTTCTCAGAAAAGCTAAGAAATTACTCTGGGCACCACAGTATGACTTTCCTTTTAAAAACCCTGAATACATCCCATAAAAGTAAAGCATTAGTGTAGAGCTGAGTAGTTCAAAGAAGAAGGTAAATTTAGAGCAAGGTGGTTCTGGCATAGGGCTCTATTCTAAAACACACCAGGAGGTTTGCCAACATGTGGAAAACTTGTCAAATGGAAACAGAGGGAAGTACTCAACGACATAGAAATCCAATTTCTATATGTTCTATTAGATAAGGGGCTATGGGAATCAAGTTTTACAAATATAACTTATTGCATCATTCTATCTAACATGGAGCATACTACATGCACACATGTGCTCACACATACTAATACCCAAGGTAGAAAAGAGAAAAGTGTAAATAGTCCTGATTGGTAACCACTACAAAGAGATACATGTGGTTGAACTTTAAAATAACAAGCCAACAATAGCTGACATTTATAGATGTCTAAAGATCAGGCACTATTCCATGGGCTTTACATATATTAATTCATTTCATCCTTACAGCAATCCTCTAAAGTGAGCACTATTATAACTCTATTTTAAGGAGAAGGAAGTGAAACAGAAAGGTCAAGTACTTTCCTGAGTTTGCACAGCCAGTTAGGGTAGAGTTGAGACTCTGACTCAGGCAGTCTGGCTGCAGAGTCCAGGGTTCTTTAGCACAACAATGCATTTCTTCTCAGAAATCTTACAAACAGAACTTTCTGTGCAAATTTAGTACTTATGTTCTAATTCACATCTTCGTTTTCTGTTCTAGGTGGTTCAGAGCATAAGCCTCTTCTGTTCCACACACAGCCTGTTCACTCGGTAAAAATATACATCTAATCAGTAAGTTGCTTTATCTGCATAGTAGAATATAAGATAATTTCATTTTTTTAGTTACCAAACTAAAGTTATTAATTTACTCTAATATAGTTTTTGTAATTTCAGTGTTTTTTTTAAGATTTTATTTATTCACTTGACAGAGAGAGATCACAAGTAAGCAGAGAGGCAGGCAGAGAGAGAAGAAGGGAAGCAGGCTCCCTGCTGAGCAGAGAGCCCCATGTGGGACTTGATCCCAGGACCCTGAGATCACGACCCGAGCCGAAGGCAGCGGCTTAACCCACTGAGCCACCCAGGAGCCCCTGTAATTTCATTTTTATGTGCTTTTGATACTGCCAAAATATCACCAAACTTCTTTAAATAAATTGACTAAATTAACAATTTAGGCTAAAGGCAACTATTTATCTTTTATCAAATTAGCTCATTCCTAAATGATGCTAAGGACAAGCAATAATTAAAATTGTAGTGATTTCAGCATCATTAATGTGCTTATTTTAAACTTTTTATATTAAATAATATCACTGAGTAAACATGTATTTTACAATTTATTCCACTTTGACTTTCAATCCCCTATTCTATTCCTGGGTCAATATAATACTGGCTCAAATTTAAAGGGGAAAAACGAGGCTCCTGGGTGGCTCAGTCAGCTAAGTGTCTGCCTTTAGCTCAGGTCATGATCCTGGGGTCCTGTCTGAGCCCTGAATGAGGCTCTCTACTTGGCGGGGAGTCTGCTTCTCCCTTTCCCCTGCCCTGCCCATGCTCTCTCTTGCTGTCCCCCCACCCTTTTAAATAAGTAAATGAAATCTTTTTAAAAAATTAAAAAAAAAAAGGAGAAAAAACATTCACTCTTCTGAATGGAAATATAAAAATCTCCATTCTTTTTTTTTTTATAAGTAGGTTCCATGCTGGTCTTGAACCCAAGTCCTTAAGATCAAGACCTGAGCCGAGATCAAGAGTCAGACACTTGGACTATGTCACCCAGGTGCCCCTGTAAATCTCCATTTTGTAATATTCAACTTTCATTCATGGTTAAAAATAATAAGTAAGTCAGGAATATAAGGCATTATCTTTAGTCAGATAAGAAGCATTTACTGTTGTTCTGAAGGTCCAAGGCAATGAACAGGAAAAGAAAAAATAATGAGAGAAATAATCCTGGGAAAGAAAAAGACAAAAATCATCACCTTCAAATAATATGATTTTCTTCCTATACAGTCCAAGACTAGCAATTTCCTTATTTTTCATCATTGTCTTGGTAGTGTTGTTTCTAATTTCTTAGAGGTTTCCTCAATTTTATCTTCCATCATTGTTTTAATTTCCAGGAGCTTTTCTTCTTCTCTAATGTTTCCCCTTTTGCCCTTGCCCTGCTTCTTTTTAAAAACTCAATCTCCTCTCATATCTTTGTCAATATTAGAACAGTTGGAGTTTTTCTAATATTTTTTTATGTTCCTTGGAGTTTTCTATTTCCTATGAATTTCCCTCTGCCTTGCCCTTCCCACTTTGCTCTGGGCCTGTGTTTTTCATTCTAAAGACTCTCCTCAAATGCCTGGTGATCTTGATGGATCCGTTCATATTTAAAAACCACAATGGAAAGCTCTTGGGTAGGGGCAGAGTTTGTAGATTTCTGCACTTTACTGCAGGCCAACCAAACAAGAAATTCACCAATTTTCTGGGTCACCCACAAGTCACTGAAGATCTTTCTCTTGGGCTCATTTCTTTCTCACATCTTCTATTTAAGTATTAATTTGACTTGTAGAGATACTAATGCCAAGCAGGAAAGAAAATATAATGCATTCTTCATTCAATATGCAGATCTTCACTCAGTGATCTCTTTTCTGGATGTGCTCCCAACCCCGTCTTCAGCTGTGCCCAGTTGCCCTGAGACCATATCCTGCCTGGTTCAACTTCTCTATAGAGTAGAAGAATCTAGCTACACAAGGTGAGAGACTTTTATATACTTTCATCTCCCCAAATTTTCTTGACATCTCTTATTTATTATTTTATCCTTTCCATTTTAATCATATCCTGGTTTAAGAAAGGAGTGGATACAAATCCCTTTGTCACTCTGCCATGTTTAACCAGCAATCCATGCTTGAGTATTAGTTCAAGGGGCCAATTTCCAGCTTTATCCTATAGCAATTCCTCCATATGAATGGGTTACGAGTTTTGGATACCAGAAGCTCAAACCCACGTTATTGTGAGGTAACCAAGAATGAAAGATGTAGCACATAAAAGTGTTAAATTCTGAGACATCACTGCAGCCATTGCAGAAACTCTATCAAAGTTATCAACAGGAGCAATAATAAGCTTGCTCTCGGAAATAGGCCAAAAGAGGGAATTTCAAGGCCAGGTGTTCTTGAATCTCTGCACCTCAATTAAAGCTCTTTAATTTACCCTTATTTCACTAAATTATAGATTCTTGCCCTAAAGATTAGAAACCAGACAGCATCATCCTACAGAGAAGGATGAGAAATCCAAAATTTTCTCTAAACCTATTATAATAACAGGTTGGTTTGATGACACCCAAAGCCCTATGCTTAGTTTATGTGTTTTGGATAGAGGTAAAAATCTTAAAACTTTAAGGATTCTTAAATAGAGGCCCAGAGATTACCCTAATTCTAGTCAATCACAACTAGATGAAAGGGACTGCTTTAACTATGAGAGAACACAGAGGAGAAAGTAGTTGGGGTTACCAACTTTGTGGGGTAGCACAAAGCTTACAAGTCAATCACAGAAAATCAAAAACACTCCCTGTAGTCATTTTCACCTTCCTTGAAGGTGCTATTGGAATTGATACATGGTCATTAGCTTCCACCATAGAAAAAGTGGCTGGGACCAAGACGATTATTCCTAGATCTCTAGAAGTAAAGTAAGGAGGATTCAGATAATATATAGTTGCACTAAATCAATATTTGTTGGCAGTACATCTAAAATCAAGCTTCCCAGGAGATGAAATTCAGACGGCATAAAAAAGACTAACTGCTACCGAGAAAACCCTTCAAAGTTCTGTACATAATTCAATATGATATTTTAAAACAAAACAGAAGTCACTGCAGGGTTCCTTAAATATCAAATACTCCAGAGTAAATAAGAAAGAATTCAAATTATAAAGCCTGAAGCAAATAGGATTTTACAGTAATCATCTATTTTCACAGGAGTGAATAAGACACTCCTGAAGCTCCTCCTATGGGGAGTTAGGAAAGAAAAAGGAACTGTCCTTGAGTCAGCAAGACAGGACAGAGTAAAACATACCATCAGCAACAGAAAACACCCACAATTGACAGAAACATAAAGCTTACACAAATAAACATTAATCAACACTACATGTTAATCCTATGTGTGAGAAGTGTTGAGGAAGATGACGAGGGCTTCTGTATGATGAAATGTGTGCCTTTGGGCCCCCACTTTTAAGATCTGAAAATGAGAGCTTTCCTTGTCTTGTATCCCCCTTCGACTATCAGGTGGTCAACCTACACATAATTCCTCAAGATTAATTCAATCTCAACTGTGGCATATTGGACTCTTGAGTTACTTTTCTCTTTTTCCTGTTCCTGACAGTAAGCTGAGGCTTATCTAGCATTCAGACTGCTACATGATTGCTCCATAGGCCCCTGAAAGTCCTGGAAGAATCTCTGGTTATTACGAACATTGTTGTCTTAGCTGTATGGGTAATAGCAGCAGCCACACAGACCAATTTTAAATGGAATATTGGCAGGATATATAGAGATTATCCTGTCAAAAGTCAACAAAGATACACTGATGTTATTTACCTGTGGAGGAAGGCCATGTTTTTATCTCATTCATTTTCAACTTAATGTAACCTGGAAAAACCTAATGTGGTGCTTAATAAATAAGATGGGAAGTAGGACTTTCATTAGAAAACAAAACAGAAAGATAGAAAGTAGGATATATTAAAAAAAACTCTCTGAAATTCTGTTGCAGAAACATTGTAGCCAATGCCTACTATTCTTTTAGATCCACTTGGTGATATTGCTATCATTTTTCTGATTTATTTTCATATAGTAACAGACATAAATCTGACTTTCATAACAGTTCGTCTTGCTAATAAATGGAACATCTCTCTTCTTTCTCTTTCTTGCACTCTAAGAGGAGGGGAGTTTCTTCCCAAATTTTATGATAATGATAGCTTAAATGAGGTTCTCCCTTAAGCAGACCCTGAGCCAACAATTTGGCTACAAGTGATTTATTCAGGACATGCTATTCAAAGAAAGAGTGAGAAAGACAGTGAGGAAGAGGATTGGAAAGGGGAACAAGTCAAGCAAAGGTTATGTTACAGGGAGGAAGTCCTAGGCCTGGCCTGATCCTGAGGGTAGATCATAAGCAGAAATTACACCTCCCTATTTCTTAGTCTGGAAATAGACAGGTGAGCTTATGTACTCCATCACCCAGTTGTTGGTTGCTGGTGCCCAGAAGGATGGGGAGGGACACCTCTAGGTTCCTTCACCTCTCTGTTCTAAATACATGAGCAATCCTGTAAAGGTACAGGACTGGATTGTTAGCAGGGTCAAATTGGACAGCTGGGGGATCAATCCAAAGACCTCTAGGCAGAGAACTTTGCATCTTCTGGAAAGGGTATTCATGCCATATTATTTTAACCTGGAACAGAAAGTTTCTCTTCTTCTTACGTTACTATATGATCTATATCCTATTCACAATGTCCTTTTGAGGACCCCTACTTTTGAGCTCTGCCACTTGACAGTCTCTAAACTCTAAGTCTTTCTCTCACACTGCATCATCTCTGATTCTGCAACAAAAAGGATTTTTATCATCAGCCTGTATCAAAGGACACCAGCCAAGGCATTCCCTAATCTGAGGGTGAGGGGCCAGTTGGGCCACCTGTGAATGAAAGCTCTTTAGATGCTTTACTTGAAGTAGTACTGAGAGGGAAGAAGATGACTGGAGACATGTGCATGCTCTTCAAATTAGCCTTAGGGCCAGAAGCACCTAACCTGTGTACTGCTGGGCTTGGAGAGAATCCAGATAGCTTCACAAAGCTCTCAGAGAGACTTCTTTGCCCGACTCCCAGAGTGCTAGCTTAGGGCCCATGTGGGTTCAGGCTTGGCAGGGAAGATAGGACAGAAGGAAGAGAAAGTCTTCCTCCGTAATTACCAAGAACCATAATTCCATCAGGAATGGAAAAGATCCAAGGATGCTGGCCTCTGGGGCACAGTTTGATATTTAATGTCCATATTTCATTCTTTGTTTTTTAAAATGAGTCAAATTATAAGAACCAAATTATATATTTACTTCACTTCAGCTAAGTAGAAAAGTCTTCCCACCCTGCTTTTATTTCCCTTATAAAAATCTTTTAAGAAAAGGTAATGATTATTGTTCTATTATGTGTTTACAAAATCTAGGAAAAACTTACAAATGAAGATAACACTTAAGAATAATGAATTATTTATTAGATCTTTGCTTGAACTCTGAAATCTGATCAAAGAAAAACTTCTGATACTTACTCTATTAATTATGAATGGCAAAACTTCATGCTTTCTGCTAAGAGTATTAAATGTCACAAATCAGCCCAATTTCCCCTTAATCCTTTTCCTCTACCTGGTGATGGGTAGGGAAACTCTCCTTACTCCGAGTTTAGCTCATGCACCTCACAACACTGGTTAAGGTGATGCTCACCTCACCTAGTAAAGGGCTGGCCCAAATTCTTCCCAGCCTTGAGACCAATTGAAATGCACCTCTTTGAAGAACACATCCCAAGTTTTTCCCATTGAAATTAATCTTTCCCTCCAATGATTCTTTGGCATCTCTATGATCTCACCTTTGTACTCTAATCTGTGTAGTTAGCTGTTTTCCCAACTATCACAATAGATTTTAAATTCCTGTTCATTTTGGCATTTCCGTTGCACCCAGAGAAAGGATTTACATACAGATCTTAAGAGATGTTAAGTTGGATTTGCTTATTGAAAAGAATATTTGGGAGGCACCTGGGTAATCAGGCAGTTGAGCATCCAACTCTTCATCTCAGCTCAGGTCTTGATCACAGGGTCATGAGTTCAAGCTCCACATTGGGGTCCATGCTGGAGCCTACTTAAAAAATAATAATAGGGGCACCTGGTTGGCAGGTGGGTTAAGCCTATGCCTTCGGCTCAGGTCCTGGTCTTGGGGTCCTGGGATCAAGCCAGTATTGGGCTCTCTGCTCAGTGGGGAGCCTGCTTTCCCCTCTCTCTGCCTGCCTCTCTGCCTATTTGTGATCTCTCTCTCTCTGTCAAATAGATAAATAAAATCTTTAAAAATAATAGTAATAAATAGATATAAATAAATAAATAAATATTTTGAGTCCATACAATGTGCTGGGAAAATGTGTATAAAAAGATGAAAACAACAGGTTTTGAGCTTCTGGTCAAGGTTTAAAGATGACCATTTGAAAAAAATTGCAACAGGTTTTACTATGCTATACTCAACTACGAAAAAACTACAAAAAGAATTGAGTACAAAGTGCCATGGAGTATCACAACTTCTTATAAGAAGGGTAGAAGGTATACTCTTCATTAAATATAAGGAAGATGAGGTTGATGGTCATCACATGGTACCATGGTGGGTCAGGACTTGAAGAGTGCTTATCAGGCTCCTAGACCAACGCTCTTTCTACTCATGGTGGGAGTTCGACCTTAGGCAAGGAATGGAAGGCTTCCCCTTGGATGAGAGTACACAACATGGCCCAAGACTCAGTTTGCCCAGCATGTGTATAGGAAAACAAGAACCCAGTTTCTGGATGTAGTCAAGCTTAACCTTCAATGTGGCCAGAGTAACCAGTCCTAAAAGATCCCGTGAAACAAATTCATGGATGTGAGATCCACTAATATTGATTGCTATGAGTTCCTTTTAACGTGATTCTCTTTTTTTAAAAGGGCAAATACTTGTATTTTTTTAATATAATATAATAATTTTTTAATATAATTTTGTTCTAGTGGAAGAACCATGATATTGATGAAAATCCTAGGTTGTGGGGCGCCTGGGTGGCTCAGTGGGTTAAGCCTCTGCCTTCAGCTCAGATCATGATCCCAGGGTCCTGGGATCGAGCCCTGCATCAGGCTCTCTGCTCAGCGGAGAGCCTGCTTCCTCCTCTCTCTCTGCCTGTCTCTCTGCCTACTTGTGATCTGTCTGTCAAATAAATAAATAAAATTTAAAAAAAAAAAGAAAAAGAAAATCCTATGTAGTTTGTTTCAAGATTTATGTGAGCAATTAAAAGCCCTGAGAGAATAACAAAATACAGGTCCTAAATATGTTAAGGGAACATAAGGGAACAAAGATTCCAAATATTGGAATATTTGGGAAAGCAGAAATATATGGGTAACTTTTAGGACTTCACAGTGAAGAAGAGCAAAGTAAATTATATTAGAAGTAGAAAAATTACACAAAACTAAGACTCTTCCTCTAAACATCGGGATGGAGAAAAGTGAGTAGGGGGAGAAAAATAACTACATAGGAAAAGACGAGTTTGTTCACCATCACTGAGTAGTTTTCCATGAATTCACCTTCAGTAAATGAAGTCGGACTGCTACAGAGCTCATGGCATCAAAGGACCAGTGTTATTCGCTTCATAACTCCTTCCATGGTGTTTCGTTCTACAAACCTTAAGAGGGCTCCTCTTCCTGTTTAAATGGCAGATTATGATTTGGTACCTCTCCCGTGGCAACTTAAGAGAAAAGAGCTGTTACGCAGTACAGACTCACACAAGCACTGATCTACCTCAACCTCCTTGTGAGTCTGAAGAATTAGTCACTGTGGATCTTCATTACAACACAGCTAATGAGTAAATAAAATCAAGAGGGAAAAGGATAATTTGGTTAAATATGCACTGGGGATGGAAAAACAGACAGGGACATTAATCCTACTTACAGGGTTTGGCTTCAAATCAAGTCACATCATGACTAGTTATCAGCTGCTATTAAACATAATCATCAAAGATTTCACTACAAAACTCTTCAGTTTGGTCAGATGCTGGGAGAACCAGGATATAAGTGTATTTAGGTACCAGTGCCAGTTTTTGGTAAAATTCACAGTAATGGGAAGTCCATTATAGGTTTCTCCACAGGCCTTTGTCTAAATAGAAAATCAACCACCATAATCAACAAAGATGGGTTGATCCTATTGCCTACTTCAAAGCTTTTAGTGGATGTTCTTTAGCAACTTCCTCCTGCTTGGTCTAAAGTCAAAGGTCACTTTCTGAGGGCAGGTGTGTTCAACAAGAAAAGAGCTGCGTGACACACTCTGTATAGAAAATTCTCAGCAGCATGAGATTCAATGTTTTATAACCCTGAAGTGCAATGAATGCATTCTAGGCAGTGAAGGAACAGTTTATCAGGAATTTCTTTAATAAATATTAGCCTTGTAAAAATTTGAGAATACCAAACCAAATCAACACATACTTTTTCTTTTAAAAATGATTCATTTGCTTATTTGAAAGAGAGCATGCACAAGCAGAGGGAAGGGAAGAGAGAAACAGAAGGAATCTCAAGCAGATTCCCTACTGAGCATGGAGCCAACCCTGGAGCTCAATTCCAAGTTCCTAAGATCATGACCTGAGCCAAAATCAAGAGTTAGATGCTCAACTAACTGAGCCTCCCAGGCACCTCTCAACACATACTTTTCAAATTCTTCTGTAAAAGACATAAACATCAGCTGTCTGCTGGGTTGGACCCAGGAGGAGCTGGCAGTCATGTGGAAAAAGGCAAAATAGAAACATTGGCATGTGTCTTCAAAGCACTGCATTTCTATCCTCTCTTTTCTCCTCACACCTCTGATCTCATTTCCATCTTCCTTACTCTCAGCAGATATCTTGCCTCTGAATTCACAGAGAAAAGAGAAGCCATTAAATAGCCCTTACCTTCCTACGAATAAAGAAAAATCTTTCAAAATCTACCTGCATCTGTGTCTATCCTCCATTTTTCTTCTTTCATACTGGCAAAAATGACCTTCTCCTCTCAAAGGCCCTTTGCTCTCTGTGTTCTCTGGACCCTCCCTTCTCAGCAACCTGTCTAGTGATTCCCTCATGTCTACTCATTTTCAAAGTGAGTTTATCTACTCCCATGACTTCAGTACATTTGTGTCTATGCATGACTTTTCTGAAGTTCTAGATTACTTTTTTTGACAGCTCTACTTGAATAAACCACTGAACAGGAGCTAAATGTGTGAACTTTACATGAATACCACTGCCTTTCCAACCTCAGCAACCACAGCCCTCCATTCAGCTGCTCAACCCAATTATCCGGACAACTTGGTCACACTTCCCTGATTCTTGCCTCCATGTCTAATAAATTACCAAGTTCCAAAATATGATTCAGATTTACTCTCTCTGATTCCACTATCATCACCATAGAACCATCCACAGCCACTGCTCACTTCGATACCACAATGGCTTCCTAACTCATCTCCTGTATTCATTTCTGCTCATGCTCTGCAATCCATTCTGCATATAGTAGCTTCTCGCTCCTTTTTTGATACAAAACAAAACAAACCCATCAAGCCACCATTCCTCAACTCAAATCTGCTCAGTGGTTTTTCACTGCTCATGGTGTTGGCATAAGGCACATAGTTCTGCTGAGCTGAATCCATGCACCATTCCAGTCTCTTTTTGATTCCCTCCCAGTTCCCTCAGTGGCTTTCTTTGATCCTTGAATAGGCCTGGTTACTCTCATCAGGCACCTAAGGGAAAATCTCACCCTTACTGTTAACCTAACTCCTATTCCCCTTTAAGATCAAAGTTCAAATGTCTTCATCAGACAAAAATACTCCCCAATCCTCATTTCTCCACTCTACTCACCCCCCTTTAAGTTAGATTCTACTCTTAGAATATGTTCAACTTTTTATTCCTTGTGGTCACCATAATTACATTGTCATTTTTGTTCATGACTATTTCTCCTGTATTTATGAGGGCATTGTCTGGCAAAAAGTAGATGCTCACTAAATGTCTGAATGATGATGTGAATGTATGTTATGAATGAAAAGCATTATGTTCCTAAGTACCATTTTTATAAAATTTTTCCTTTGCTTTTTTTTTTTTTTTTTGAGAGAGAGTACATATGTGCCCTGGTAAAAGGGGGGCATCAAGGGGGAGAGAAGGAGAATCTTAAACAGGTTCCATCCCTAGCACAGAGCTTGATGCAGGGCTTGATCCCATGATCCTGAGATCATGGTCTGAACTGAAATCAAGAGTTGGACACTTAACAGACTGAGCCACCTAGGCACCCCCATTTTTATAATTTTTATAATCAAGTAGGAATTCACTCAAAAAGACCTCAAATAGTGATTTGAAATAGGAGCTAAAGTATATGTGTGTGTGTATATAAATACACATACATATATATACACACAAATAAAGAATATATGGATATGTACATATGTGTATATATCTGCATATATGTATGTGTACATTATATATGTTATGTTATATATTATTTTATATATGTATATGATGTATAATATATGTATATATGTAGATATACACATATATGTATATATGTGTATAATGTATGATATATGTATATATGTGTGTGTGTATATATACATATATATATCTGTATCCATCCTATTCTTCTTAAGAACCATTCTTTTTATTAAGCCCATGCCAAGTTGCATTATAAATTAGTGGTGTGAGCAGCAAAGTGAAGTTCTGCATTTCCTGGTAGAGATAGAGAGCTTAGGGCTTCCTATCAGGTGATAAACATACTGGGAATTTCCCTTACTCAGTAACTAAATGCCTGCATTGTGTGCCAGTCCATATGAGATAGCAAACAATGCCTTGTGTGGTTCTGGGAAACTGCTTTTTCTTCCTGTGATCAGCCTTTTGATCAATCAAAAATAAAGACAGTCTCTATCACATACTTTCCCTGCCTTAAAGGGTAGAAAGAACATTGGTGGATTTCTCTAATTCATCATAGCAATTTATCTCAATGTGTGGACCCCAGACCACCTGCCTCAGAATAACAAGTAAAGCAGGTATAAAAGAAAGTTCTCACATTCCTCCAAACATCTATAACCGTTTGTGGAATCTTAACAAATTTGCAAGTGATTCTATGCCTTTAGAAATTTGAGAGTAAGTGACCTAGAGATAGTCAGTCCCTGCAGAAAGGGATATACAAATTTTCGTTTCAGTTGAACAGCTTCTCAGTTCTGATTCACAGACCTGTACCCCTAGGGATAAAAATATATGTTTATAAAAAATAAAAAATTAATTAAATAAATAAATAAATAAATAAATGTGGAAAAAAATAAAAATAAAAATAAAACAAAACAAAAAAAAAACACAAAATCTTTTAAGAACCACAGAGGACACACTAACAGCAACTTCTTGCTAAACACGTCTCCAAAGGCAAGGGGAAAAAAGCAAAAATGAACTATTAGAATTTCATTAGGACAAAAAGTTTTTGCACAGCAAAGGGAACAGTCAAAAAAACTGAAAGCAACCTATGGAATGGGAGAAGATATTTGCAAATGTCTTATATAAGGGGCTAGTATCCATAAAGAACTTAATCAAACTCAACAATCCAAAAAACAAAAAACTCTAGTCAAAAAATGGGCAGAAGATATGAACAGAAATTTCTTCAAAGAAGACATATGAATGGCTACAGACATATGAAAAAATCTTCAACGTCACTCATCATTAGGGAAATAAAAATCAAAACCACAATGAAATACCAGTCAGAATGGCTAAAACTATCAACTCTGGAAACAACAGATATTGACAAGGATGTGGAGAAAGGGGAACCATCTTACACTGTTGGTGGGAATGCAAACTGGTACAGCCACTCTGGAGAACAGTATGGAGGTTCCTCAAGAAGTTAAAAATAGAGCTACCCTACAATCCAGCAATTGAACTACTAGCTATTTATCCAAAATATATATTAGAAGGGGCACCTGCACCCCAAGGTTTATAGCAGCAATATCCACAAAGGCCAAAATATGGAAAGAGTCCAGATGTCCATCAACAGATGAACGGATAAAGAAGATGTGGTACACACACACACACACAGAGGAATATTACTCAGCCATCAAAAAAGAATGAAATCTTGCTATTTGCAACAATGTGGATAGAACTAGAGGGTATTATGTTGAGCGACACAAGTCAGTCAGAGAAAGACAAATACCATATTATTTCACTCCTATGTGGAACATAAGAAACAAAACAGATGAACATAGGGGAAGGGAAGGGAAAAAATAAAGTAAGATTAAAACAGAGAGGGAGACAAACCATGAGAAACTCTTAACTATGGGAAACAAACTGAAAGTTGCTGGAGGAGAGGTGAGTAGGGCTATGGGGTAACTGGGTGATAGGCATTAAGGAGGGCACATGATGTGATGAGCACTGGGTGTTATATGTAACTAATGAATCACTAAATTCTACTCCTGGAACTAATAATACAGTATATGCTAACTAATTAGAATTTAAATAAATTTTATAAAAAGAACCACAGAGCTATAGACAGCAGCTTACTTTAGGTTACAATCTGAGTTTTTTAGAAAGAAAAATATAACATTTTCCACCCACCATGCTCGAACCTAATCCCATTAACTAGAGCATTGGGATGAAAGACAGCGAGCAGCTGGGACATGGGGCTGCACACTACCTGGAGAAGGAAATGTGGTAGCAGGGCACAAAGGAAGTGTAGTTCAGCAGGCAGGATAGAGAACCCTTCATAAATGATAAAACCTTAAGCAACAGGAAGTGGTAGAGAAGAATCTATGGTCCCAAGAAGTGGAAAAACTTAGTGATAGGAAATGACAAGCAGGAACTATTTGGAGATGCAGATAGAAAAACAGGCAGAGAGGGGCACCTGCATGGCTCAGTCTGTAAACTGTCTGCTCTTGATTTAGACTCAGGTCAGGATCTCGGGATCCTGGCATCCAGCCCCTGGGTGGGCTCACACTCAGCCCTGAGTCTGCTTGAGGACTCTCCCTTTCCCTCTGTCCCCCTGTCTTCACAGGTGTATAAAAGCTCTCTTTCAATAAAATGAATAAATCTTTAAAAAAAAAAAAAGAATGGAAGAAAAATGGGCAGGAAGTCAATGCAGGAGGACATGGTGTCACATTATATTTATAATAGAATCTACTACCAGCCCTTTACCTCAAGCAGCCCTCAAGAACACCTGACCAGAAGCTATAAAAGTTCCGCCTAAGGAGCTAACCTACATGAATTTTATAGAGTAGCAGGCTAATCAACTTACACAAAATGGGTGAGTTCATCAGTGGAGTTGTAGATTATCAAAAGGTGGTTTATTGACAGTTTAAGTAAACATATATTTACCTATAATAAACATAGCCACAGACTGTGCAAGCACATTCAGTATCTTATAACAAATATGTTTATAAGACTTGTATTTATACAAGCTTCATGGTTAAAGGTTACATTCTTATGAAATTAAACATTAATGAATCAACATTAAAGAGAAGAAATAATTCATGATAATCAGAAACAGACTATGAATAGACTTAAACTTGAATAAGACCTTACCCATCTCTCTCCTAAGATGCTCTTTGTTGATGTACTTTAGAGGCCACTGGGACATACACGTCATACCTGTCTGTTCCTTATTTCAGGAAACTGTAAACTGTCTGCTCTTGATTTAGATTAACCATATTTGCTTCCTCAAAGGTCTCTCATCAAATACTGTTGTGACTCATAGTTGTTTTTTCTTCGTTTTTAACGGAACCTGAATCTCAGTTTTAGGTTCAAAATGCACTCACTAATATGCACTCAGTTTTAAAGAAGACTAACAAGACCAAGGCAAGGCACCCCATTCTTGAATTATATAGGCTCACTGGGCAAGAGGCTGAGCTCACAGGGACAAGACAGGAAATGTAGTAGGAAATTGCTGTTAAGAGGCATACAAAAAGCAAAACCACAGCCCAAAGAAGACAAGGCTCTACTCACCAGAGTGAGAATCAAAGGTAACAGTAGTGCTATGAAAAGAATTTGAGGTTGAGCCCTGAGTGTTAAGCTAGAATTTAAACCCTCCCAAGGTCAAGACTAGTCACTGAATGGAGACAAGGATTAACCTTAACAAAAATCAGGCAGATCCTAGCACTGTTCATCTACCTTTCAACTTTTTAGCCAAAGGTGGTAAGAAATATAAAATTTTAATAAATTGAGTATGGATGCCATATATATATGCACATAAACACTCGGGCACACATTTCAGGTGACTATGACCAACTGCGATAGATCCTCATCGTGCCCTATCCATCTCAGCCAGTACCGACCACCCATTAATCATATACGGAATGACAAAACAAACTGAGGGTTGCTGGGGGGAGGGGGGTTGGGAGAAGGGGGGGTGGGGTTATGGACATTGGGGAGGGTATGTGCTTTGGTGAGTGCTGTGAAGTGTGTAAACCTGGCGATTCACAGACTTGTACCCCTGGGGATAAAAATACATGTTTATAAAAAAATAAAAAATTTAAAAAAAAATCATATACGGAATGCCCAATAAAAGCCAAGCCAAGGACATGAAAAGGAATTGCCTAAGTCCCTTACTTTCCGTTCAAAATTGTGCTTTGTTCCTGATACCTTTTAAGTTATGTATTTAGTTTTCAACACTGAAACTGACCTCTGGACCTCTGACCTAATTGTCTGACTTTGACCTGTCATTCTGCCATCTCCTCACACTTCCTTCAGATAAGACACCTAACTCTTTGAAATGTAATCATTTGGTTAGGCCGGCTCTAGCCTTCCACAAAGGAGATTCAGAAAGAGTAGGAGAAGAGACACAGAAAGGAATAGATACAAGATAATGGACTCAAATGGAACCCAAGACCAAGCAGGAGGGAACAGCTGGAGACATAATATAACTTCATATACCAGGAGTCTAGGCAATGCTATGAGTCCATAACAGGGCTAGCATTCAACATCAGTGAAATATAGAGGCACCAAATGGTTTGGTAAAATGGTGGACCAGGAAATCACACCATCAGTTGGAAGAACAGGTATGAGAAAAAGAAGTAAAACAAAACAAAACAAAACAAAAACATATAAAATGGATTCTTTCCATGCATTAGCTGGCAGGAGGTGCCAGACACCATCCAGTCTTAGAGGCACACTTAGGATTCTGCATCTTACCCTGATGCCAATAGGATGCCAGTAAAGCGTGCTGAACAGGAATGAGGCACTGCTATGGGACACCTGGGTGGCTCAGTCAATTAAAGCATCTGACTCATGATTTCAACTCAGGTGATGATCTCGGGGAAGGCACCTATCTGCCTGCTCAGCCAGGGGTCTGCTGAAAAGTCTCCCTTTCCCTCTACCTTTCCCCCTGCTCATTAATAATAAAAAAATAATAAAAACTACTGATAGGTTTTTTGTTTGTTTGTTTTGGTTTTGGTTTTGTTTTGTTTTGTTTTGTTTTTTGTCAAATCGCAAAGCAGTCAGGACATTTGTTCCTATGATTTCTCCAAGAGATGGGGAACAGGCTTTACACAGCAAAGGGAGCAGTACAAGAACCAAAAACCATAAGCTACTTCCTACAGTTCCAAAAAGTTGAAAAATGGAGCATACACTTTATTTTTTACACAGAAAAAGTTACTGTCTGCGTGTTATGGGGCCATGGCCACAAAAGACTCAAGTTTCAGGTGCAGGTTTATAATCATTGGCTTTGAATTCACCATTCCTGGTACCTGCCCTGTGGGGAAGGAAGAAGGGTAAGTGTACAAATCTGAACATCGCCACACGCACACGTCTTGAAGAAAAGATGAGGCAGATGTCATTTTCTGGGGGTAGGATACTTCTGGACTTTAGGAAGTTAAATTGAACCCAAGCATTATTTTCTAAATGTCACTTCTCGTTGTCCAGTCCATTTTACTGCTCTAGGCACAGATCATTTTTAATAATGAGTAATATGCAGGGTAAAGGACAATTATAGTCCAGAGGTCTTACAAATCAAAGGAATTACACAGATAAAATCCCTGAAGCGAGTCCATGAATCCATAAGTTATGAAATTCAATTTGCTTAAAATGTCACCAATTCATCATCTCCAGTTTTGGAGTTTAGGAGCTAAGTCACAGCAGCTCTAGAGAGCAGAATTCCCATCCCAGGCACCACTTTACCCAGCCTGCTATTCTGAGACCTTTTCCCTCCAAATCTAGGTTTCACTGTTCTTTAAAGTTCCCTAGGTGCTGCGTAAATGCATTAGTAACAAGGCAACAATTCCCCCCAAACAAAGCTTTGTTTGAAGTGCCACAGACTTCGCTGCTTCAAAGTCTTAAACCAATTTGACTTAATTTCTGGGGCATAAAACAGAAGGAAGCAGGCTCCACTTTTTTACTGACGAGCAGCCCTTTTCAAGGAGCCTAATGTATCCAACCACAGCCCCTTAGTGCCACGTATTTCCATTATAGTACTTTCTAAATAACACTGTGATGGCCCACAGAGCCATTAAAATGCCCCCTTTTGAAGCAGGTTACTGAAATCCATTACTATAATGTGTTTTTCCCTACCACCCTCCCGGTATAAATTGCTATCCCTTGGGCCAGGATTTAAGATTATTGCATGCACACACAAATAATGCATTAAAAATTCTGACTTAATTAATGAATTAATCTTCCTTTTTAAAGGAAAAGCATTAATGCTATATGTTTTCTAAAATGACATGAAACGATGTTATCTGTTACAATAATATAACCAATGACTATACATTAGATTTTAGAAGTCTTTTTCTATTTCCTAGAACAGGGTATCTGAAAACCCAGCCAGGGCTAGAACCCTTTTTTGTTTGTTTGTTTGTTTTCTCTATTGGTCAATAGCCTAACAGGACACCAACAAGAATCTCATCAATTCAGGGAAACTGTATCCCTATTCTGTGTCCTAATGGTTACTTCCCCATGTTAGGAACACGCACCTCATTAATTGCTTGATGTAGACCTACAGAGTACATCCTAGGGTGTGTGTGTGTGTGTGTGTGTGTGTGTGTTAAAGATATTTATTTGACAGAGAGAGAGAGAGAGTGCACAGAGAGTGGCAGAGGGTTGGACATGGGCTGCGCTTGATCCCAGGACCCTGCGATTAAGACCTGAGCTGAAGGCAGATGCTTAACTGAGCCACCCAGGAACCCCCTAGGATCTGTGTTTCTTAAGCACATGTCAAATGTTTCCTTTATTCCACTTCCATGCTATCTCCTGCTTAGGATAACAGATCACCTCTAGACAAACCAAGAGCCCTCCAGTCAATGTTTTGGGATGAATCCTAAAAAAAATCCCATGAAATTAGGGCTTCTAATTGTTTCTCTCAAAATATACAATAGTCGTAATTATAAATCACAATCCTAAATCAACTTCAACTTCTAAGGTTGCCCAACAAATGATCCTAAGTGTCAGAAGTTTGGGGATTTTATTTTAGCTTTTTAATTAAATGACATTGTGATTCAGGATACTGAGTCCCTGGAGAAGCAAGAAGGGGAAAGAATTCTCAAGAGGCTCACAAGCGGTTTCAAAGATAATGATTAATGTACTATTTCTTAAACTGGGTACCAGGTACCTGGATATTCACTGTATGACTAATCTTTATCTATAAAGAATATTTTGTATCTATTCAATATTTTATAAAACCAGTTTTGAGCACAAAGCAAAGTGCATGGAAATAATCCCCGTTTCAGTTTCCACGCTTGAATTGTTACAGTCTAATTGAAACAAATCAAAGATCAGTGAAATTTGACAAGTTTACTGATACTTTTGCAAGAACCCTATTGGAATAATGTTGTCTCTGAAAAAGCTTATCCCAAATTGCTATAAGGTAGAATTCTAATAATACCATCATACCTCCTATAAACATTAGGAGAGAAAAAACTATGCTTCATTTCAAAAATCTCACTTCAGGAGCGCCTGGGTGGCTCAGTGGGTTAAAGCCTCTGCCTTCTGCTCAGGTCATGATCCCAGAGTCCTGGGACTGAGTCCCGCATCAGGTTCCCTGCTCAGTGGAGAACCTGCTTCCTCCTGCCTCTCTGCCTACTTGTGATCTGTCTGTCAAATAAATAAATAAAATCTTAAAAAAAAAAAAAATCACTTCAGGAAAAAACCACCCACTATTTACCCCACACAGCAAATATTTGTTTATTTTACACCTTTTGAGTAGTGACCTTGTACTCCTTTACTGCAAATGCGGAGACAAATACACAGTCTCTGCCTTTAGAGAATTTACGGTTTTGCTGGATAGGAAAGACTGACAAACAACTCAGCTCATGCAAGATAACATAAAGAAGTGCTGAACAGGGGTGAAAATAGCAGGCTATGGAGTTGCCCGAGGCCTCTCTTGGCAAACAGAGCCATGATTAATTCACACTGGTCTAGGGTCAGCCCTTCACTCTTGCTGCTTCAGAATTTGATTTTATCAATGCCCTGGAGCTGATCAGATTCAGAGACATGACTCATACTCACCAACTCCCAAAAGTCAAAAGAATATAAATCAAAACGCCAATTTATAAATTTGCAATAAGAATTATGACTGCTAGGAAGAACAGATGTTCTTCATGCCAACCAGCACACATCTCTCCCTGTGCACAATCTAAATGGCAAGCCCTATACTTGGGAAACAAGTTCGTGATCCAAGAAGTCAGAAAAGTCAGCTAGTAATATAATTATGTTTTTAAAAAGTGTTACTTTGGTAACTTGGCGTGTCTAGCCACACAAAAGGGCCATGCATCAGGAAGACTGCCCATACCTGTAGTCCTAACAAGAGACTTTCTCCTCTAGACTGGACTAGGATGAACATGGCCAAAGTCTGCTTTCCTGCCCCTCTTTTTGTATGATTCTTGTGTTCTAAAGTTGTGATCTTTTTTTGGTTATGTGAGAACTATTAATCAGGTTAGAGTCAAATATTCTAGTGGGGAACTCCTCAGCATCTTTGCATAGCTGTACCCTCTCCCAAAATTTAGTTTATAAGGTAATTCTCAAAGTGCTCTTTGAGATGGCTCATGAGAATGGCTGGCTGTAGGGTCCATGCAGAGCTGCCACAGGAGATGGGACCGCTATGGAAATCTGGGGTAGATCACAAGTTCCTTCAGTATCTTGAATACTATTCTAAAGAATGGCAAGCCTTTGAAAAGTTTCAGGAAGGGCTATGAGTTTTTCACCCTAAAATGAAACAATCTTTACAAATTCCTTTGGGGGGTACCTGGGTGGTACGGTTGCTTAAGCGTCGGACTCTTGGTCTTGGCACAGGGTTGTGAGATCGAGCCCTGCATCTGGCTCCATGCTTAGCACAGAGTCTGTTTAAGATTCTCTTTGCCCGTCCCTGCTGTGCACACAGCAGTGCTCTCTCTCCGTCCCTCTCTTTCTCAGATAAATAAACATATCTCTTTTAAAAAAAAAATTCCATTTGAAAACCATTTTATGGGAAAATATTTCATAATGCTGGTGACATTTCAGGTGTACTTCATTTAAGTTGTACATCATTTAATAAGAACAAGCTCAAAGGATATCATTTCTTCTCAAGGAAGAGCTAACACACAGAAAACACAACGAAATTATTTTAAACACCGCTTAGAATATTAATGCATCTCTTAGATTTGTTTCATTTAGGTCTGATGACTAAACTTTGGTTTTTGGACCAAAGCTGTCCAGTAGATCTATAATGCAAGCCATATATATAATTTAAAATTTTCCAGGAGTCCCATTAAGAAGTGCCAAAAGTAACGTGAAATTATTTTTAACTGTAAATTATATTTAATCCAATGTATCCAAAATATTATCTACACATATAATCCATACAAAAACTTGTGAATGAGATTTTTTTTTCATATCAAGTTTTTAAAAGTCAATGAACATTTTATGCTTCTAAAACATCTCAGTTCAGACTAGCCGTATTTAAATGCTCAGTTGCTACATAAAACTAATGGTTACTATATTGGATAACATAGCTCTAAGCTATCTACTGTCAATCCCAGGGTGCCTCATTGGGCATTAGGTTGAGTTTAGAGAGACTTAAGATTGTTTATGGCTACTGAGAACTGAGCGGTTGAGGCACCTGGGTGGCTTTGTCAGTTAAGTGTCTGCCTTCAGCTCAGGTCATGATCCCAGGGTATGGGGATGGAACCCCACATCAGGCTCCTTGCTTGGTGGGGAACCTGCTTCTCCCTCTCCCTCTACCTGCTGCTCCCCCTACTTGTGCTCTCTCTCTCTTGCTACCTCTTTCCCTGTCAAATGAATAAATAAAATCTTTTTAAAAAGTCTTTAAAAAAAAGAACTGAGGTGTTTTAACTTTGAATATAGCATATTATACAGTATTTACTATTTGAGGAAGAGAGAGGGAGGAAAAAAAACACGAGAATTGCTTTGAGTGGCTAACTGGTTCACTTGTAGCTAATTAGGAAAACCAGATCTCTAGGAATTATTTTTCCCTTTGGAAGAGGTTTGAAAACACAAAGGACTTCGTTCTTTGTCTGGATTTTTATAACTCCACTTGGGACATCCACGCTCAAAAGGTAACCTCTGCATGTTGAATTAGCCCCAAACTGCTAACTGAAAAATGCCCACTGCAAAAAAGATCCCACTCTTCCATACCTTCCGAACGACCTGACTGCATGTGTATCCTGATACAGATGGGCCACTCAGATAAAATACATCTTTGCTAATAACCCTCATTCTGGGAAAGACCCCAATTTAGATTCTTCTATGTAGTTAAGGGAAGGGCAAAAGTTTCTCTTGAGACTCTGGGGTCTCAAATGCCTTCAGCTCAGAATAATCTGAAGTGGAGCATCTTGGGGCAGCTTTCCCTTGGTGCCTAGAAAGGAGAGAGAGTTAGGGTGAAAGATGGCTCACCCTATTGTTTGTTTCTCTATCTGGATCATCATCAGTGAGTAGGCAATGAGGTGTCACCAATATCTGTTATCGTGGAGACGGACGGTCTTTAAAAATCACCTTCCCAGCCTTTGATGAAGGGGTTTAGATAACTGTTCTGAAATCATACAGGACACATGGTTGGGGGGCATTCAGGCAGGAGAGAAAGGAAGGGAAGGATAAAGAATTATTTTTTCTCCTCATTCACTGACTCTATGGGGAGGAAAAATACTTTTCCCCTCTGCCTTATCAGGTTCTTGGCTGAGACCCCACCCCCTGCCATTAAGAGATAGATGAAAAAGAAAAACAAACAGTTTTTCAATAACAAGTTAGTTCAAGGACTTGTATACCTCCTACATACATGGGAGAAACCCAGGAAAACTGAGTTAACTCCCAAATGGCTCAAGTTACCACTTTAAATAACATCTCCAAGACAGAAGAAAGATGTGGAGGGGCAGGGAGGGCAGAGTATGGAAAAGCATGGTACACAAGGGTAAGGCTGTTGTGCAGATGAAAGTCATTGCCTCCCTCAATGAGCAGTGTTTTTAGGGATTTAGTCAGCCTTCTCTTCCTGACACAGAAGGGGAGACACCTCTACAAAGGGGGATTTCCCTTATAAGCGTAAACATGCCTTACAAAAGGGTTAACTTCTACTTGGTTTTCAGGGCTTTTCCTGTTTCTTCAGTTTCTTAAAAAATAACCAGTTCAAGGGAATCCTTATCACAAAGGGCATATTTTGGGGTGACAGTTCTGCTCCCCTTCAACTCCTTCTCAAAACCCTCTTCCTTAATCCTTTCCCTTTGTTGCCTCCCACCCAGCCCCACTTCCTGGGCTTCGGGATTCCCCCTTCCTACTGAATTTTCTGGTTCACAGTCACCTTAAGGCTTGATAATGTCATATACTTTGGACCCCCCAGATGTCACTGGGTTTTTTTTTTTTTAATATTTTATTTATTTATTTGACAGACAGAGATCACAAGTAGGCCGAGAGGCAGGCAGAGAGAGAGAGGAGGAAGCAGGCTCCCTGCTGAGCAGAGAGCCCGATGTGGGGCTCGATCCCGGGACTCAGAGATCATGACCTGAGCCGAAGGCAGCGGCTTAACCCACTGAGCCACCCAGGCGCCCGTCACTGGGTTTTTTTTGTTTTCTGCTTTTTTTTTTTTCCCTTTTCTGCTTGCTTACCACCACTCTTTCTCAGTGTCTACTGGCTCTCTTTGGGTGACAGAAAGGAGAGAACTCTGGCTATATGAATGTGTTGATGGAGTGGAGTCGGGGGATGTTCCATTCTAGACTTGGGCTAGTTTTATGCCAATGGAGCACTAAAGGCAACAAAATTTACCATTACAAGACTGGATTATCTCTGCCATATCTCCAGATGGTGTACATGAGAAATGCATCCTCTTTCTATTAACATATTTGACTCCAGTTCTTGCAAAGTAAAACCCTTCTCTTATTATGCTAAGAGTAGTCACTGCTTTGCTGCCCTGAATTATATAACAAGTCTGTGCATTTTTGTTCCAATCCACTTTGCCAAGTGACTTCTCTAATAGCTAGGTTTCTCCCGTTTCGTTGGTCTGCAAAGCTTGGAGATTTTCAGTTCACCCTGCCATACTTCAAAACAAACAAACAAACAAACAAACAACAACAACAACAAAAAAAAAAAACAAAGAAGAAGAAAGAGAAGGAAGAAAAAAAAATCTTTTTACTTAAGATAATTTTAATATAGATCTGATCCTATAATTAAGAGAGGCCTAACTAGAATAATTTGTATTAAAATCCCCTCATTTTTCTTTCTTCTAGGAAATATCCATTACAGACATATTATTGACTTTCAAAGCCACATAATAAAGTAACAGAAGAGTCAAATAAGATCTTTTGAAATTTTTATAGGTACAGAGTCATGGCCAAATAAAGGACAGTAATACTTAATTTATCCAATATTATGTAGAATTAGTTTTCCAGGTAGCTGTCACTTACCCTGAACCAATAAAACCTTGCTGCTTTTTTTTTTTAAAGAATTTCATCTTTTTTTCTTTTTGTTTAAAGATTTTATTGATTTATTTGACAGAGAGAGTTCACAAGTAGGCAGAGAGGCAGGCAGAAAGAGAGGAGGAAGCAGGCTCCCTGCTGAGCAGAGAGACTGATGTGGGGCTCAATCCCTGGACCCTGAGACATGGCTTGAGCTGAAGGCAGAGGCTTAACCCATTGAGCCACCCAGGTGCCCCAAAACCTTGTTTTTTTATTTAAATTTTTATTTTTTATAAACATATATTTTTATCCCCAGGGGTACAGGTCTGTGAATCGCCAGGTTTACACACTTCACAGCACTCACCAAAGCACATACCCTCCCCAATGTCCATAACCCCACCCCCCTTCTCCCAACCCCCCTCCCCCCAGCAACCCTCAGTTTGTTTTGTGAGATTAAGAGTCACTTATGGTTTGTCTCCCTCCCAATCCCATCCTGTTTCATTTATTCTTCTCCTACACACTTAAGCCCCCATGTTGCATCACCACTTCCTCATATCAGGGAGATCATATGATAGTTGTCTTTCTCCGCTTGACTTATTTCGCTAAGCATGATACGTTCTACTTCCATCCATGTTGTCCCAAATGGCAAGATTTCGTTTCTTTTAATGGCTGCATAGTATTGTGTATATATACCACATCTTCTTGATCCATTCATCTGTTGATGGACATCTAGGTTCTTTCCATAGTTTGGCTATTGTGGACATTGCTGCTATAAACATTCAGGTGCACGTGCCCCTTCAGATCACTACGTTTGTATCTTTAGGGTAAATACCCAGTAGTGCAATTGCTGGGTCATAGGGCAGTTCTATTTTCAACATTTTGAGGAACCTCCATGCTATTTTCCAGAGCGGTTGCACCAGCTTGCATTCCCACCAACAGTGTAGGAGGGTTCCCCTTTCTCCTCATCCTTGCCAGCATCTGTCATTTTCTGACTTGTTGATTTTAGCCATTCTGACTGGTGTGAGGTGATATCTCATTGTGGTTTTGATTTGTATTTCCCTGATGCCGAGTGATATGGAGCACTTTTTCATGTGTCTGTTGGCCATCTGGATGTCTTCTTTGTAGAAATGTCTGTTCATGTTCTCTGCCCATTTCTTGATTGGATTATTTGTTCTTTGGGTGTTGAGTTTGCTAAGTTCTTTATAGATTTTGGACACTAGTCCTTTATCTGATATGTCATTTGCAAATATCTTCTCCCATTCTGTCAGTTGTCTTTTGGTTTTGTTAACTGTTTCCTTTGTTGTGCAAAAGCTTTTGATCTTGATAAAATCCCAATAGTTCATTTTTGCCCTTGCTTCCCTTGCCTTTGGCGATGCATCTAGGAAGATGTTGCTATGGCTGAGGTCGAAGAGGTTGCTGCCTGTGTTCTCCTCAAGGATTTTGATGGATTCCTTTCTCACATTGAGGTCCTTCATCCATTTTGAGTCTACTTTCGTGTACGGTGTAAGGAAATGGTCCAATTTCATTTTTCTGCATGTGGCTGTCTTTTTTCCATTGGACATTCTTTCCTGCTTTGTCGAAGATTAGTTGACCATAGAGTTGAGGGTCTATTTCTGGGCTCTCTATTCTATTCCATTGATCTATGTGTCTGTTTTTGTGCCAGTGCCATGCTGTCTTGATGATGACAGCTTTGTAATAGAGCATGAAGTCTGGAATTGTGATACCACCAACTTTGGCTTTCTTTTCCAATATTCCTTTGGCTATTCGAGGAAAACCTTGCTTTTTAAACATAAAATCTGTATCACACTCTAATCTAGTAATACCCCAAGGGGCTGGAAAAGTGAACACGTTGGATGTTTTTGCAGCCTTGAGTCTGACTTTTTCAAGTGTTTCTGTGTCCTACTCACTGTCAAGCTATTACATACCTCATCTTGTGGCCATCAGAACTCTTGTTTTTATACATACATGCTTTTGCCACCCAACATACATTTCATAGCCTCTCATTTGTGCTATGTGAAAGAGCCCTACACCCAAATTGTTTGGAGTTCTGTATGAATTATGAGAACTAGTTTTTGAGATTGAGGAACTCACCTGTGAATAACCACATGAGCTTGGGGAATGTGACCTTTTTCTGATATCAGAGCTTTGTGGCACCTACTTTGGCATATAAGGATTTTTTGCTTTGTTTTAAGTCTTTTCTAGATAGTGAAAATTACTACATAGAGATCTTAAATAAATAGAATGTTGCTATTATTATTCAGCAAAAATCACCTTTGTCATTTTACTCTATCTAAAGATGCTAAGTCTGTCACCGATTTGAAACTGCCAGAAATACTTTGGGGATATCTGGGGGGTGGGGCGGGATATAGGTATTAATGAGGCTGAGTCATTCACAATTCTGAATGATATATCCTAACAAGGAAAAAGAAAGCTGTCACGTAGTTCACGTAGTTCAAATAGTTTGTTCTAGTTAATTTATATAACGAACTACACATTTTCTTACCATAATAAAGAGAGCAGAATGGGGATAGCAACATTTGATGACCAAAGATATTTTATTGGAAACATTAGCTCTAATGACACAGGTTAGTTAAAGAGGATCAGGGTGTGGGGATGGCTGTGTATTGACATCACATGTCCTGGAGGCTGTGAGGAAACCATTAAAATAAGTCCCTTCCAACAGTTGACCTATTATTTATATAGTTTTCCTGAGAAGTATTTGCTCATTCTGCTTTTTGTTACCAGTTATTTTGGTTCAAACAAATCAAGGTCATCATGCAACATAAAACAAACTTGTATATTCCCAACGTGCCATGGAAGGTAGAGTGAATCCTCTTGCTAGATACAAACTAAAGTTAAAAAAAGTCTACTTTTGGGGGCACCTGGCTGGTTCAGTTGGTAGAGCATGTGACTCTTGATTTCAGGGTCATGAGTTCGAGCCTTACTTTGGGTACAGAAATTAAACAAACAAACAAAACCCCCAAGGTCTACTTTTATGTACCAATTTAAGAAAGAGCAGGATTTAAGAAAGAGACAGAAATTAATCACACTACCAATAAACTCTCTAATATATACCCAGTGGGGTGAGAGAATCTAATTACATCGGTGTCTCCAAATTTTATCAGCTTAAATACACACATTAAGAAAACTTTTAAAAAAGCTTCTTTTCTAATGAAAACAGTAAAACATGGTTATTATTAAAAACATTCACAAAAGAAAAATTTTAGAAAAAAATAAAGATATATTTATTATTTTACACCACCAAGTATTCTATCACAAAATATTGATTTCCAAAGTGAGATGCTACAATTGATGAACAGAAGAACAGAACATGTCAAATTATGTTTATTAATGTTACTGACACATTTCAGCATTTGGTTTAGTTAACTATAGATCATTAAAAGAAGTCAATTTTTAGTTAAGGCATCTGATTTGGGGTGAGGGTGGAGGAGGCTATAACAGATTCTATTTTCCAAGAATGGTTGCCATAATAGATCCCTGGTTTCAAATCCTCTCAGCTAGCCTTGCTGCTTTCTCATCAAAAAGTAAAACCTATTTCTAAATCACTTCAAAACTGACTGACTGACACCTAAATTGAATTTTATAATAAGCAATAGGGTGATAGGAAGAAAGACATTTTCTGCTCAAAGAAATTTATTTTTTTAAGATTTTATTTATTTATTTTGATTGAGAGAGAGAGATAGCACATGTGTGCACAAGTGGTAGGAGGGGCAGAAGGAGAGGACCTCAAGCAGATGTCCCGCTGAGCAGAAGCACCATTAAGGGCTCCATCTCAGGACCTTGAGATCATGATCTGAGCTGAAACCAAGAGTAGACCACTCAATTGACTGAGCCACCCAGGTGCCTCTTATAAGTTATTTTAAATTTTGCAAAACAAAAACAAAAGCAACCTCCCCCCCACACACACACACAACTTATTCCTCCTATTAAATCTCAATTAAAATTTTAGGACTTTTTGAAGCACATTTTGTTTTCAAGCTCTCCTGACAAAATGAGATCAAGTAAGTTATAAAATAACCTTATGGCACTTCAGTTTATCTTTTTTATTTTATTTTTCCCAAGTGAATTTTAGATTTTTTTGAATCTAAACATGTAACTCTTGGAAGCTTTGGAAATAAATAGCTACCTCTGGAGCAGATATTTGAAATTATTGCCTTAAAAAGAAATTTCTCAAACTCAGTTGGGTAAATATCTAAGACAAATCATCATGCCTACATAGGCATGCAATTTTGGAAGTGACTCATGGGGCACACTATTGTTGCTCACAATAAAATGTCCTACATGGGGACATTATTAAGGCATTTCTATTTCTGCTGTAGTCACAAAGGCTTGGACAGTTTTCCAGAACCAAATCATCCATTTCATAGTGAGAATTCTAGAAACTTTATCAAATACTGGACAAAGGCTAACCCAAAGTACATTCAAAGATGTTTCTTGACAGAAGTTCCTATTTCTATTTGCTGGGTCCCCTGCAGCTTAATTCTGGAAGTGGGATTGTTTATGTGATCAAAAACATCGGTATTCTTCTTAACTTCCAAAACAGAACATCCATGGGTCTTTTGATTTAGGTCATGTTATGGAAAAAGTTGGGGTTGGGTCCTTCTCAAGGGTGAACAGGCCATAAGCTATAAACATTTATCAATTCTATCATCTTAAATGTTTGGCTACTAACTAAAAATACTCGGCTAAGGAAAACCATTTTGGTACTTGTGAGCTCTATGCTTGGATTAACTTTTACTGTCAATGAGATGTATAAATTTCCACTTTGAGTGAATCATAGTTTTGACTTTTGGCAAGAATACATAGAAGAAACAGGAAGGAAGTTCTCAGTAAAGTTGACAAATAACACAACCATGGTGTGTCATTGTGCATAATACCGTAATGGAAACATAGATGGGGTCCCCCAAGGATGGGGTCCTCCTTCATTATTAGGTCTCCCATGTACTAAAAAAAGAGAGGTTAAATACTATTCCAGTTAATATAATTGGTTATCAACTAGGAAACCAAAAAGTAAACAGCCCAGTTGCTCTTTTGAAGATGAAGCAGAAATAATCCTCTAACTTAATAAACCAGGCACATTCTATTAGAACTCAGCAATCATTAAGCTCCATGCACAGGCAGTTCTAGAAATGGCACATAACAGAGACAGCGTAGGTCACAGAAGGGCCTGCATTAAAAATAGAAGAACTACACTTTTCCACTGTGACTCCGATTAATTATTAGCAAATAAAAATAAAATCACACCACAGAGTCCCACATAAACAAAAGACAGTCCATGGCTTTTCTCCAACATCAGTCTTTCTGTTTGGAAGTGGAGATCAGAAATATATACAACGAGAAGGTCCTCAGCAAGAGTATGACCAAAAAAAAAGAATTTCAAATCCTGAAATACCGCAATTAACCGAAAAAATATTGTTTCAGTTCTACTTAGCCTCAATGCCCCCAAAATGATTTTAAAAACAAAATGGAAGCTGCTTCACTTTCCTGGCTCTCCTTACCTCTTTGGTAACCAGACAATAGCTAGTGGACTTTCTTCTGATGTTTAAAAGTCAACTTGGGATAAAGTAAAGACTGCTTTAAGATAAGCTTCCCATCTCCCTGTCATCACACCATATTAAACCTAAATCTTTTAAAACAATTTATCAGTGATTATTTGAGTAGTACAACCTATATATAGCTCTGTTTCCACCTTCCTTCCCCCCCCCCACATGTGGTAGTGTCATATCCTTAAATATTTTAATAAAATGGGTCACTGTTTGTTCGCTCTCTAGTTTTGCACGTCAGTCCAGCCAACGTCTTGCGTATACACTCTGTGTCAGATGTGCTGTGTGTGGCAGACAAATTAGGCACAGAAAC
The DNA here is from genome assembly GCF_011764305.1 of Mustela putorius furo. Classification (NCBI taxonomy): domain Eukaryota; kingdom Metazoa; phylum Chordata; class Mammalia; order Carnivora; family Mustelidae; genus Mustela; species Mustela putorius. The sequence goes on from NW_025421998.1 coordinate 40,140,556, forward strand.
TTACAAGCAAGTGAGAGAGGCAGACATACATCTTGGATAATTTTAATATAATGTGGAAAAGACTGTGAATGGGTTGTCTGAGTGCCTTGAAGAAATGTAGAAGAGACATTTGGCCTGGTCTGGCATTCAAAGAAGACTCTCTGTACTTCACAAACAAATTAAATCTTGAAGGGAGAGTAAAAGCCAACCAGGAAAGGATATTCTGAGCAGTGGTAAAAATACACGAAATTGTGGTGATGATTACTGGAACACATCATCATCTGCTAAACATGAAAATATCACTTAAATTGAGAAAGACCTGAAGGGACAGAAGATATATACAGTGTGTTTTCATCACTATATATACACTTGTCCTAATCAAACGGTATTGCCATTTAGGAACCAAATCTCAAAGTCCAGAGATGCTAGGGGACTAATTCACAGTCATTTAGCCAGACTTCAAAAAAGGAATCTACTACATGACAAAACCCCACCAGTCCCTCACCTGTGAAATGGGACAGAGGGGAGGAACCTGGGGTGCTTGGTTTTCCACAAGCATGGTTGAGGGCTGGATAGTCAAAGGAAAAGAGATGGAAGAAGCAAGTACAGAGGGGGTCTTGTATGGTATGCTAAGGGATTCAAATTTTATTTAGAGCCATTATTTTTGTTTTTTTTTTAAAGCAGAAGAGCAAAATGGTGAGATATTTAGAGAAATCATTATCCCTTCAACGTGGAAGATTTTCATCTATTATCAAACATGTCTGTAGCACACACTCTGGTTGTGCTGGGCCCTGAACATCCTTGTGAGGCGAGGCATGCTTTTAGAGGGAGTTAGACTAGTGCTAAGAAGATCCTTCGGAACTACAGTCAATGATACTGTAACAGTGTCCTGTGGTAACAGCTGGTATCTATCTTTGAGGTCAGGACAGCATAACACAGAGAGAACACCTGATTTTAATAGAACATTGTGTATCAGCTATATTCAAATAAAAATATTTAATTAAATCAAGGTAAAAAATGAAAACAAGCAGAAGAAACAAAAGAAGTCAGGTTTGAAGACTGCAACATTTTTGCAGCTTCAATCTGAAAAAGCTGCATGATTTTCTCCAGCAGCTGGTTCATCTTCCTACATTCGGGAATTGAGAAGGTAAATAATGGGTTAGATCCAGGTTTAGTTCTATTAGGTCAGATGATGGAAAAAGAGGAAGATAAGACAAAGTTTTTTTGAGGGTGCAGGTGGGTGGTGGATAAGGTATTAAACTATGAGCTTAGATCTGACTGGGTTGGTAAGGGCAGGAGATTGATTAGAAGGAGATCAAAGGATGAAAGGACTAGAAAACAGCTGGAAGTCAAAGTAGGTGAGATAGGAACATAGGTATGAGCGCATTGGAAAGACAGAAGCTGACTACAGTGTTATCCTGGAGTTAAAGATTGTTGAAACAGAGAAAGGTTGGTATTGACCCATTTCAGGATATGTTCGTGGGTGTGGGAACTAAAGAAGACTGGAAAGAAAGAAAAGGAACTGTGAGATGTCCGGCAAATGTTGACCATATTTGTGTAGGGAAGAGACTCAATCTTGAAAGTCTCATTTCACAAACAGAAGAAAGTACTTCCCAGAATATATCTATATTCATTCATTCCTTTTCTCTATTTCTCCCTTCTCTCCTCACCCATTTCTCTTTTCCCCATCTCCACTTCTTCCTATCACTATATTAGTACTGAAATATATAACTCTGGTCACCGGTAATAAAGTCAGTTATTTTGTCAACAAGCCACTAAGTAATTATTCAAGGACTTGGAAAGTACCCAAATAGTACCAAGTAGTTTGAGAGAAAGAAGAAATAAAACAGGTTCTCTCTTCCCTCAAGGAGATAGCACTGTAGCTAGGCTGTTACATCGCATATACATCTAACAAATCCTGGATAGGAATAAATTTTGTATAAAACAAAGCACTCTGTGAGAAAGAGAGACCATAATGACATTTGTAACAGTTATGTGTGGTTTCACTGAGAGGAGGGTGATTTCAGTTTGGGATTTGAATTTAAGGAGTGAAGCAGCAAGGAAAGGAGACTAAGATATCCAACATATTTAATTTTTTTCTTTTGCTCCCAACATTTCCCTTTATTACAGTGTCCTTTCTCTCTACTGAAAGGTTATTATAATCATGGAAGGCTCTCCATCTGACCACAGTCATAGCATTAGGGTCTATTATTCCCGTGTTCCTTTCAGCCATAACCAGAAAGAAACAAGCTTTTATGTGGTTACTTGAGGTAGAAAGTCAACTTAGTAAATTCAAACAGTACAAATTACTGCTTATGTAGCTTTTAAATATTAACTCTAGGGTTGCCCAGATGGCTCAGTGGGTTAAGCATATTCATTTCAGCTCAGGTCATGATCTCAGTGTGGTGAGATCAAGCCCCACATTGGGCTCTGCACTGGGAGTAGAGCCTACTTAGGATTCTCTCTCCTTCTTCTCCCTCTGCCCCTCCCCACTGGTGTTCTCTCTAAAAAAACCAAAACAAAAATGAAAAACTATACTTTATATATATATATATATCAACTTTAAATTGTTTGGCATGAAATGCCAACATTCATACAGATTTTATAGTCCCTCAGGTTTTCCATGAAAGTCATACATATCATGTTATTGACCTACAGTAGATTTTTTTTTCTGTTAGTACAAATATAAAAACTATTGAATGGACTCTCATTATTTGAGGGATATTAAAAAGCGTAATTTCTAATCTCATTACTTGCTATTAAAACTCTCCTAATTTTATGCTTTCTCTGAAAGACTGCTCTTGAAGAATTGCCTTTGAGAAACACAGAATATATATTAGCCCATCTTTGCAATGAAGCAACTTATTCTTCATTACAAAGAATTTTGGGGTTAGGATTTGTTCTAGGAAAAGACAAAGTATTCAGATACATGGCCAGGTATATTGTTCTTTCCATCCGGTAAATTATGACAGATCAGCATGCACATTAAAAATAAGACAAAATTATGCTAACAAGCCAAATACATAAGCTTTTTAATTTTCTCACAAATACTGCCTGAAATGAAAAGTTTTCAAGATCTGTTAGGAAAATAATATATGGGTTAAATTTTACTAGATGGCAGGATTTTAAGGGCAAAGACATTGTCTTATTTATCTTTTTATTCTTACTACCTGGCTTAAAGTAGGTATTCAATAAATGACAAATAGAATGAATAATTTTCTAGTTTCTACTTCTATTTCATCCTTCTATTTCCCAAAGTGATATTGCACAACACTAATTCAAAGAAATTTTAAGTGTTAGAAGAAAATACTATTAGGGGTGTTCAATTTTTATAATGCTGGATTTTTAAAAAAGTGATACATTATTTTGTACCATTCAATTTCTTAAATCCATAAGCTGCAAGAAGGAAGCAAATAATAAAATTTCTCAAATTTGGCAACAGGACATTATTTCCCCTCACAGGGTAATTACTATGGGCAAATGGTACAATGTCTTTGGCTGAATTTCCCCAGAAGATCCCAAGACAAGTTTATTACAAACCAGTTTATTTGAGAGATGATTCCAGAATACAGCAGTGGAGGATTAGAGTGGGTTGGGGAAGGGAAGGGAACCAGTGAAAAGTAAATTACCAAGTGGGTTTTCCACCTGGGAAATTGGGTTGAATCCTGGTAGTGAACTCTAGAAAGCTATATATGTCATACCTCAGTTATGCCAACTGTGGAGCTAGGGTTATTTATCCACCAGTTCCCAATAGTCATTGGTTGAAGACCTCTTCTGGAGGATTTTGACTGCCCCAGAACTTCTGGTCTTCCCTGCCTATGGGCTGAGCTCGTACCAAAGGTCTGAGAACCCTTCAGGCCAGAGTTGTTCATGCTTACATGAGAAGCCAAAAGGTCAGCATGCATAGGGGAAGTACGCAGGACACATCAGGGTTCTGACAGCATCTGCTGCAGGCAAACTCTTAGACGACATTATTTATGAGCCCTACTGAAATCACACAATATTCACATAAAAAGGTACTGATTGCCTATCAACTCTCTACTTCTTAAGGGAGTGAAGAGTATAGTTAAAATCTAAAATAAACTTTAGAATTGACATATACAATAATTTTAAATTCTTCCTACTTAACACTTCTCTCCTTTTAAAGAATATCACAAATTAACACCATACACATATTTAAGTTTCATTATTTTTTATCTGTTTAACCAACACCCCAATGAAGAAATTAACATGGCAAATATTAAAGAGATAAAAGATAAATAAACAAGATTAACTGATGATATTCTTTTCTTTTACTATTTTTCTCTGTTTTAGAATTAAGGTTCTAGCCTTGTAAAATGATTTGGTGAGTCACCTCAATCTTGCTATTCCTTGTTTTTTGCAGAAGAGAGGAATTATCAATTCCTATATAAGTATAGCCTATATTAGTTCATAACCTATAAAACTTTCTAAATCACTATTTGCTTTGGCAAGATATATATTCAACTCTTCATTTAATTTATTTAATGATTATAGATCTAATCTGATTCACTTCTTTTAGGGTCAGTTTTGTTCAGGCAGATTTCGCTCAAAAGAAGATCATTTTGTCTAAGTTTTCAAATGTATTTGCATAAAGTTTTCCATTGTATTCTTTTGTTATTTTCCATTCGTAGCTGTATTTGACTTTTTACCTTTTTCATTTCTAATAATGTTTATTAGAATCTTCTTTAGTCTTAACTTTCCCAGTTTGGATCATTATTTATTCTTCCAAAGATCTAACATTTTGTTACGTTATTTCTTGGCTTTATGTTGTTCTCAGTTGTCTTTTTGTTGTCATTGTCTTATTAAATCTTAGTTTTTGTTTTAATTTTTTCAGACCTTAATATAATTACATTAACCTTTGCTAGTAATTGCGTACTTGGTTTATCCTTTCTCATTCTCCAAAAACAAAAACGAAAAAACTCCTTGATCTTCTATTTTGGGATTTTTCTATGTTTTTGTTTGATTCCGCTTTATCATGATTTGCCTTTTTGTTTATTTTCATTTCCAAATTTCTTCTAGATTGATCAAGTCTTTATCCCATCCCTCTCTACTGGTTAATGTTATAGATTCAATGTTTTCTTTTAGTAAATATTCTTAAAATTCCTCATGTAAAATTGCTTAGAGTCTAAATTTTATCAACATCTTTACTCTCAATCAAAAGCATTTGAGGGCCTTGGAGCTTTAATTTAGATCGTTTCCTTGTCTGCAGTATTATTATTGTTCAATATTTTGTTCTACCCTGTTTTGACATTTCAATCATTAGTCATTATTGTTATTGCTAATTTACTCAATCAGTGCTTATTTTACTTACATAGATATCGATTTATGTTAATATTCTTTCTTGCATTTTAATCCTTCCTTTAGAGATTTTATTTCCATTTTCTTCTTTAGTTTTGCCATTAGTAAGAGTATGCAACTGATACAAGCTTCTTTTTTGTTTTGTCCGTATTCCTTAATATTTTAGTTTGACATTTTATATAGAATTTTAGATTAACATTTATTAATCTTTCAACAAATATTTGAAAGAATATTCAATGGGAAAAGACCATCTTTTCAAAAAATGGTGCTGGGAAAACTGGACAGCAACATGTCAACAAAAGAAACCAAACCACTTTCTTATACCATTCACCAAAATAAATTCAAAATGGTCTAAAAACCTAAACGTGAGACCCAAAAGCATAAAAATGCTAGAGGCAAACACAGGTAGTAACCTCTTCCACATTGCCATAGCAACTTCTTTCCAGGTTTGTCTCCTAAGGCAAACGAAACAGAAGCAAAAATAAACTGGGTGCCTGGGTGGCTCCGTGGGTTAAACCTCTGCCTTAGGCTCAGGTCATGATCTCAGGGTCCTGGGATCGAGTCCCACATCGGGCTCTCTGCTCAGCAGGGAGCCTGCTTCCCTCTCTCTCTCTCTGCCTGCCTCTCTGTCTACTTGTGATCTCTCTCTGTAAAATAAATAAATAAAATCTTAAAAAAAAAAAAAACTACTGGTAGTCAATTATCATATGGTTTCACTTACTTGTGGAGCATAAGGAATAACATGGAGGACACTGGGAGACGGAGAGGAGAATGGCCATGAAGGGAAGAAGCAGAACTTAATGTGGACAGCTGACTCCAAATATGTGAATTCAGTTTCCACATGTTAACTCATCAACTCCCAATGATATCAGTGCAGAAATAGGACTGCTGAAGAACAGAGAATCACCAATATTACTGTAAACCAAATTTAAATGTTCAACCTTTTAGTACCTGAATGACTTTGTTAAAGAGAAGTGCTCAACAGTATTTTGAAGAGACTCTATTGCACCCCTCACCCTGAGCTAATTGTAATGCCAGAAATTCTAATTCTATTCAACAATCTCTTGCATAACCTTTGATGTGGGGAATATCTAGGCCATGTTTCATTATTATGTGCCCATTTGTCCCCCCAAAACTAGAGAATTCTAGGCATAGGTTGTATTTCATCTTTCAAGATTATACACATTTATAATAATTATAATATCTATAGACATTTTCCTGCTCTTACATCAGTTGAAAACTGATGAGCAAGTGGAGAGAACTGCAAACAGCAGGAGCAAATGTTACTGAATGACCTACAAACAGCTGTACCAGAATGTAGAGAGGAGAAAAGAGTCTCATTTGTAATGTCTGAAATTTAGTTTTCTCTTTAAGGGACAAAGCAATTTAATTCTGAAAAAATATTGAAATTTTATGATGTCAGAAAAAACCCTCTGTTTTAACAGGTTCATTGAATTTTATTTCCTCATTTTTTTTGTACTCACTTTTCCATTTGTGGGTGGAATTTATTATGGTTACCAGTTTTATACTGAATGAGACAAAATCTCTAAGATTTATTTCAATAAAATTTTGAATTCCTTATCATTTACACTAAAATCTATATACTTTTTCTATGAAAGCCATGCTTTATTGTTTAAATCTTTAGTCTTCCCTCCTTCCTCAACCTGGGGTACTGTTACTTTAGTTTCTGAAATAAAACCAATGAACCCATAAACATAGGCTGTGGGTAATGTGGATACCCCATGCAAATAATAAAATAAGAGTTCAAATTTGCTTTTGAGCTTCTTTAGTGACTAAAAATAAATAAACAAACAAACTAACTGGGACTTCATCAAAATAAAAAGCTTCTGCACAATGAAGGAAACAACCAACAAAACTAAAAGGCAACCTACTGAATGGGAGAAGATAGTCACAAATGACATATCTGATAATGGGTTGGTATCCAAAATACATCAAGAACTTATGAAACTCAACACTCTAAAAACAAATAATCCAAATAAAAAATGGGTAGAAGACATGAATGAACATTTCTCCAAAGAACACATACAATGACCAACAAACACATGAAAATATGTTCATCATCACTGATCATCATGGAAATGCACATCAAAACTATAATGAGACATCATCTCATACCTGTCAGAGTGGCTAAAATCAACAACACAAGAAATGACAGGTGTTGGTGAAGATATGGAGAAAGAAGAACCCTTGTACACTGTTGGTGGGAATGCAAGCTGGTGCAGCCACTCTGGAAAACAGCATGGAGGTTCCTCAAAATGTTGAAAATAGAACTGCCCTATGACCCAGCAATTGCACTACTGGGTATTTACCCTAAAGATACAAACGTAGTGATCCAAAGGGGCACGTGCACCCGAATGTTTATAGCAGCAATGTCCACAATAGCCAAACTATGGAAAGAACCTAGATGTCCATCAACAGATGAATGGATCAAGAAGATGTGGTATATATACACAATGGAATACTATGCAGCCATCAAAAGAAATGAAATCTTGCCATTTGTGACAACATGGATGGAGCTAGAGCGTATCATGCTTAGCGAAATAAGTCAAGTGGAGAAAGACAACTATCATATGATCTCCCTGATATGAGGAAGTGGTGATGCAACATGGGGGCTTAAGTGGGTAGGAGAAGAATAAATGAAACAAGATGGGATTGGGAGGGAGACAAACCATAAGTGACTCTTAATCTCACAAAACAAACTGAGGGTTGCTGGGGGGAGGGGGTTTGGGAGAAGGGGGTGGTATTATGGACATTGGGGAGGGTATGTGTTTTGGTGAGTGCTGTGAAGTGTGTAAACCTGGTGATTCACAGACCTGTACCCCTGGGGATAAAAATATATGTTTATAAAAAATAAAAAATTATATTAAAAAAAAGAATAACTACAAAGCAATAAGTAAAAATGTAATAAGCAACCCCAGACAAAATGAGCAAAGATTATGAACCAGCAATTCACAGAAGATCAAACCAAATGACCAATAAATGTGTTGGTGACAATTCTTCCCTCCCCTGCAGTAGTTATGTGCCTATGCCATAGTCTCACAAGGGAGGAGTATTCCCCACTCATTTGGAATGTCAGATTCAGCTAAGGGCTTTGCTTTGGTGAAAGGGACATAAGCAGAGTGTCCCAAGAAAAACCTGAAATGCTTTGACTAATGGATTTTGCACTCCAGTGCTCCTGACTTTGGTGCAAGAAGAGAATCACTAGCTGGCTCACTGGCCCAAGGAGGATAAGAGACACATGGAACAAATGTGGAGCCACAGACCTAGTCCTGAAGCAGAGCCGTACCAGGTGGCCTGCAGACCCACAGAAATAAATGACTGCCTCTGAGTTCTGGCTTGGTTGGTTGCCCTATATTGTTTCAGCAATAGTCAATGGATAAATATCTATCTATATCTATATCTATCTACCTATATGTAGAGAGAGAGAGAGAGAGAGAGGGAGAGAGATAATCAACTTTACAGTTAATATGGGAAATACAGATGAAAGAAACCCATGAAGAACCATGATCTAGCCATCAGATTAGCATTACGTAACACTGCTGTTAGAATTATGTAACACCGCTGTACAGCGCTGTGGAGAGTCATTTGACAATACTGCGTAATGTTGAAACATTACAACTTCTAAATATAGAATCAACAAATCTATGCATTTGTGCATGAGAAGACACATATCAAAAACATTTATTACTAAAGCATGGCTTATGATAGTCCTTTTTCTAAAATCTAAATATACCTCAAAAGGAAAACATTGCAATATATTTTACCATATGAATAAACCATAGCTATGTACTTCAGCATTAAGAAAATCTCAAAAACAGTGATGTGAAATGTGTAAACCTGGCGATTCACAGACCTGTACCCCTGGGAATAAAAATACATTATATGTTTATAAAAAAAATTTAAAAATTAATAACAATAAAAAAGAAAATCTCAAAAACAATGGTAGGCAATAAAAAGCTTCAGAAGAATATAAAAAGTAAGATACTACTTAGATACTGTTCTAACCCATGTCAAACAACCATATACTATAAAGAGAAGTAGTATCTATGCATCTTCTCATAACAATAGCAAATTTAGAAGTCAGTATGAGAAATATTATAGTATAAATTATACAAGGGGCTTTATTGAATCTGGCTGTTTCTTCAAAAAAAATAAAGGAAGTCTAACAAAAAGGGTAAGATTTGACAAAACTGGGTGGATACATAAGTGTGGGTCACGTTATTCTCTGGGCTTTTCACTGTGGCTTAACATTTCATAATTTAAAAGAAAGAGCTTTGAATTACAAGGTAAAAATCTTTTCTCTGACACCAGCTCTGCCATTAACAGGCTACATGACCCCTGGCAAAATGTAAAGCCTTCCTGGACATTTGTTTTCTCATCTGAAAAATAAATGTGTTGAACTAAGAGACCTTTAAATTTCCTTGCACCATTAAAATTGCAGATTACATTAATTTTTCAAACCTTGAATTAACTGCCTATTTTGATCCATTACTCTGGGCAGAATTCACAATAACTATTTGGACATGCAAAACCATCAATAGAGTCCTGTGACCTCAGAGAATTAGCTCGGTTTAAGGAATACAGGCTGAACTGTGGGAGGAACAGGGCCTCATTCCAAGATTGTGAAGTCTCTGAAAGTAAGAACGTTCTAAAAGGTCTTCATGAAGGTCTTCGTGACTAGGAAACTGTTCACGTTGCTCTAAAAGTTAAAGAACAACAAAAATAAAGCAAACAAAAAAGTTATCCTACAGAAAAGAATGAGAGCAATATCCTTATGAATGTTTTATGGAAAGCTGTATATATCCTTAACAGGACACAACCCACGGCCCAATCTTCTACTCCACCGTGACACAATTGATGGACAACTGTGATAATTCAAAAAATGTGACAGGCGGGGGTTGGCAAAGTACAGAGCTAAATTGATGTCATTTTTCTACTGTAGAAACAGAAAAGTTTCACTCCTGATAAACAGGACTAAACTGAAGTTTCCTAATAGATTTGTGAATTCAGTAGCAACAAAGTACCATTCTTTCTTGCCTCTAGGTGCATTCTGTGTTCTTAACTCTTTGGTTTCAAATTATTGGGAGAAAACAGAGTTCTTTGGCTACTGAATATATTATGCCTAACAGTTTCCATATACAGTATATTAACAACAAAGCTATTTCAATGAACATCTTGGCTTTCTAACCTTCTGAAATACAGCACTGCCATTCCAAAATGTGTATTATGCTTTAAATTTCCTGCAAATTTGGCTATGAAGCCAAGGAGACTGGATTTTGGGGGATTAACTTTCAGTGGTTTCCTGGAGCCAACTATCTGCAAACACCTAACCATGGGCACCTGATGAAAATAGCATCGCATGCGGTAGCCATGTAATAAAATGTTCTCATGGTTAATAAATACATTTAATAAGAGATGCCAGACTTAAATTGTTATTATTCAAAAAGGGCATCATTTACACTCATCTTGGCCACAGAAACTGAAAAATCTTGAAGGTATTTGATCATTGGTCCCCTCCCTGTGCCTTTAAGAGTTGAAGCTCCTTCTGCTTTAAGAGCTCTGACCCATTAAGATCAACCAAGAGCTTTACTTACGAGAGGAACACTGTGTGGTGAGGACACTGTGCTCTTCCCTTCACAGCAGCACCATCCTATTCCAGAAAGCATTTCCGTGGTGAGCAATGCAAATACATAGGATCCTACAGCACCTGATGAGAATGGGAAGGGAGGGAACAGAATAAACAGCTGATGCGCCCCATTCCCTCCATTTGGTAACAATCATTTATCATGGTGCAATAGCACTCTGTCTCTCAAAGCTTTTTGAAACTTCCCCTCCTCTGTCACATGCCCTCTCACCGTGGAGCACTGAAGACCTTCAAACCACAGTCATGGAACTGACCTCTCTCGTGCCCAGGTTTGTTTTTAACAAGGGAATGCCTTCGGTCCATATTTGTCACCAGAACATTTATCCTCTTCTAACATGTAAGTGCTCACTAAGTATCTGAATTGTGTTACAGAAGAGATGAAGTTAATAGTTATGAAAGATAAAGCAGTAAACCTTTCCTCCTGTTGCCACCTACCCCTCTCAGCAGACCCCAAACCTCCACTCCCTCCAACGACTATTACACTTCCTGAAGAAGGAAGACACAACTCAACAAAGAGACTTCTACTCTGTCTGTTGGAAGTGTATATAAGAACCTCATGAGAGAGACCAAAGATAGAAATACAAGCCTAGGAGTGATCTACCTGGGGATCATCACTGAAGTTCTAAGAGAAGAAAACCATTCCTTTCATTTGGCTTCCATAAAGGATTATATCCAGGGCTGTGCTGATTCACGAGACTCAAGGATGCTTCAGTTAGCGTCTCATGTTCAGGTCAGGGCATATTCTATCAAAACAAAAACCAGAACATGTGACTGGTGCCTGCCTTCGAATGGATCCTAGTGCATTGCTAAATTTCTTCCACCAAGTGTATGTCAGAAATAAAAGCTAAGGGACACCTGGACATCAGTTAAGCATCTGCCTTCAGTTCAGGTCACGATCCCAGGGTCCTAGGATAGGGTCTGGCATTGGGCTCTCTACTAAGCAGGGAGCCTGCTTCTCCCCCTGCCCGCTTCTCCCCATGCTTGTGCTTGCATATGCTTTCTCTCTGGTAAATAAATAAATAAATAAATAAAATCTTAAAAAAAGAAAAGAAAAGAAATAAAAAGCTAAACCCATTTTACAGACTTGGGCCGAGAGAGTGCACTTCCGTGCTAGAGTACGACTAGAAGAAGTATCAGCCTGTTTTGGCTCAATGTGGGGCAGAGAGTCATGTGCCTGCTGCCTGATTCACTCAGTGGTGGTTGACTTAGTGCCTTATGTACAGAAGATGCCAAAAAGAATGATGGATCTGAAGTATACTTGGTCTTCAGAGTCATCTCATGAATTTTAAAAGTGCATTTCAATGGTAAATAAGATAAATTATCTTCAGAGTTTTATTCTCAAACACTGTCAATATAGGACAGACAAACAACAATGCTAGAATGTGTTAGAAAGAGGTCTTTTATAACAAACATAGTCTTTTTTTCCATACAACTTGAAAGTTTGATTGCTTGACCTAAAAAAGGTTGTTTGGGTAAATAATAATTCTGCTATATTGGGTTTTTAAAAAGAACATTCTAATTCTCTTAAACCCTCATCAGAAATGTATCTCTCAAGGGCACCTGGTGGCTCAGTGGGTTAAGCCTCTGCCTTCGGCTCAGGTCATGATCTAAGGGTCCTGGGATCTAGCCTCAGATCTGGCTCTCTGCTCAGTGGGGAGCCTGCTTCTCGCTCTCTCTGCCTGCTGCTCTGCCTGCTTGTGATTCTACCTCTCTCTCTGTCAGATAAATAAAATAAAATCTTAAAAAAAAAAAAAGAAAGAAATGTATCTCTCTGCCCAATAGGTCACATTGTATTTATCCATGTGAAATATTCATCACAATATTGGATCTGAGAACATAAATATTAATGAAGTAATACAGAAACAATTTTATTGATTTAAAGTTATCTTCCCTTCTGAGGATATATTTAGGACTATCATTATGCCTCTTTAAATGACTACTATCATAACTGACACCACAAAGCAGAATTCTAAATTTTGAAATCATGTCTATACCCAAAGCAACTGACTGTGAATGAAGTTGTCAGCGTCTGACTTAGAGTAAGTACATTTGTGGCCTTGTTTTGTCACTCCATTAGACTTTACGTTATTTTTAACACTTCCCTATTGCCTCCTGCTATACAAAGGCAGCTATCTCCCAAATGTGTTCAGCTTCACAGTTATGTTGTACTTTTGTCTAAGAAAAAAAAAAGAGATGCAAATAAAACATAGGGAAAGAAATCCTGATTTTGTATATAATATTTATATAATCAGTTAGAAGTGAAAATAAATATGAATTATAAAAAACTAAATACAAGCACACAACTTAGTCTTATCAACAAGCATAGTGATTGGAGTAAGTTATCTAAGTTACCTGTAAAACAAAGACAATCCACGAAAAATCACTGTATTCTTAGTTGTTAAAAAAAAAAAAAGGCAAAAACAAAAAAAAAGGCAAAAACAAAAACAAAAGCCAACTCCATCTAGTTGAAGCAGAAAAGAAAAAAATAGTTTTATTTTTTAAGTGACTACATGAACTATAAGAAAACCAGAACAACCACCACAGAGGCCCTCTAGTCAGAGGCAGGGCCCCGCGTCAGACTGGAGAGCAGCCCGGGCCCCACGGCCATTCCCACTGCTCTGCAGCACCATGCTTGCACTCACATCAGAATCGCTCGCTGGGCACAGGAAGCGATCATTGGAGACTCTGTCACTGCTACCTCTGAGAAACCGGGTATATATCCTATCATCCAAACCAGGAAGGATATTGTCGGATCTCTTCTTCTACACAGCTAGCTTCAAAGACCGGCAGGAGTGCACCCCACTGGCCACCCCTGGGACACCTATCTGTACCTGGCTATGGTGAAGTGGGAGAAATCAGTTTCTGCTTTCCACAAGGAGAGGCCTGCTCATTGAGTTGCAATGACCCTAACTTAAAAAGGATGTAAAGAAAAAAAGACAGAGAAGGTGGTGTCTCAACTGTCTCATACATTCCTCCTCCTTGTATAGAAACTTTCAAGCAATTCAGCTCTAAGTCAGGATCTCTGGGATAAGTTTATTCCTCCTTTACTTTACAGTCTCATAGCAAATAAGATATAAACTGTGGATTACAAAAATTTCCATCACCATAACTCTCTATACAATTACAGGGCACCAGAGGAAAGCATGTATCCTTAAATACATATATTTTATACATCAGTCCATTTTTTTCTCTGAGTCCCAAAACTATAGGTGATACTTATGATTTTTCTTTTACAATGTACATTGCACATTTTTGTTCCTAAGCCAGTAACACAACTTGCTGTTGCCTTCATCTGAGGTCACGAAACCGTCCCCGAGGGATCTGAGTCCTGCCTGAATGAAGCTATGCCAGCCAGCCGTCACCAGTTACCACTGTGCATGGGAGGACTTCAATGCACACCTCAGGATGCTTGGTTATACCCATTCTCTGTCCTTTCCCCTCTGCCTTCAGTGATTAATGGCAACCCTATTGCCCTCAGGTAATCCAAACCAATTAGCCCTGCTATAATATAATGTATAGTTTGTCTATTAGCACACTAGCAGGAAAGATAAGTGTTGTGTTGGTTTTTTCCAAGTAAAGAAACCACAGCTGAAGCTGCAGCTTCAATGAGCATCATTATCTAATTAAGTGTATAATAATCTACTCACATTCTTAAAATTCACTAGTCCTCTGCTAGGCCCAATAGGTGAATTGAATGGCAATATGATGGAATAATTGCTTGGTCAGCTGCAAGTTATCAATGAGGGCACTCATGTCTGTGGTCCTTTCAGAAATGTGAAATTACTTTACTATTGTGGTATGGGCTCTATGGACTTCTACTTATCCTTTCCTACAATGTTAGCTCTCACCCCATAGGTCAATAAGCCACTATGGTATTCTGCTAATTGCTGAATATTTCTATTCCAGATCTGGCTTCTGAACCTGGGAAATTAACCAACAGGTAGGTTTATGGATTCACTGGACCCATGTGAGAGCCAAAATGTCATTAATTACCCTAGCTCCAATAGCCACTACTGAAGAACCACCGTGGTAGAGAACAGCCACTACAAAGCCCTTGAAGGATCCGGTTTTCCCCACATGGACATATTTTCAAAGCCTTGGTGCATGGCAAAGGATTCATAGTTAAGGGGTATCTGAGCAGTGTGTACACAATAATTCCTATCCCCCAAAGCTTTTGCATGCCTTTCCCTACAGTCCACGGAGGATGTTCTGGCATCACATTTTCATTTAATGGGTGAAACTGTTGGATCTACCTTTCAGTCAAAGAGCCAAGCAGGTTTTTAAGGCCACATGTGCTGCTGAAGTTAATACACTGACACCAGAGTTTCTAGTTGGTACATGCATGTCAATACATTCAGACTAGACCAACCTAGTATTCTTTCCACATTGGCCTACCAAAGTTAGGATTCATTTCCATACATATTATTTATGTTTTAGCCAATACAAATTTTCAAAATCTTGCAGCTTGATATCTATGATGCTCCTCTCGGATCATTTTTGAACCTCTCTCCTTGGAACCAGTTAATATTAAATTCTGTTACAGGTTTACAAACTCAGAGATAGGGAAGGTGAGTTGAGAACAATCTGCATTTCTCTAGAAGACCTAAGAATTCTTTATGGATTCTTCAAGTAAGGGAAGGCTAACTTCCTCGGACAAGAGAAAAAGGATATTTCTTCCAGGAAGAAAGGCTCAGAAGAATTTGAAATAAGACCAGATGTCCTCATCTCAATATTCCAGGTTCCACTCTCTCCCAGTTAATGTGCCAACTTAAAATGCATTATCTTATTAAATAGGCAAGTCTCATGGGTGTAAACACAACTCCATCTTATTTTCTCTCACTGATTCATTTGAAATTGACTTTCTGGAGAAATTTTTACCCCATTACTAGAGTTTACTAGGATTCAGACACCATTCTAAGCATGTTACAAATATTAACTGAGTCAATCTTTATAATTCAAGGTAGTAGTGACTCTTATTCCCAATTTACAGAGGATGAAACTGGATCCAGGAGCAGTTAGGTGGCCCAAGATCAACAAAGCTGCCAAGTGGCCAATATGGGATTCAATCCCATGTAGTCATTTGGTTCCAAAGTCTAACACTTTTTTTTTTTTTTTAAGATTTTATTTGAGAGAGAGCAAGTGAGTGAGAACATGAGCCAAGGTATGGGCTGAGAAGCAGAATCCCCCACCAGGCAGGGAGCCTGACATGGGACTTGATCCCAGGATCCTGGCCAAAGACAGATGCTTAACCGACTGGGCCACCCAGGTACCCACAGGGTCTAATACTTTTAATCACTCCATCATGCAGCCCCTTGAATGTGAAGTCACTCCATCTACCCCCATTAAGCAGGAAGAGCAAAGCCAGCACCACACTGGGCACTGAAAGCCCTGGGATATGCAGAGGTGGCAATATCTACTAACACACAAGCAGAATGAATTTTCTTTGGCATGTTTTGTTTCATCACTACCTTCTGATGGGGAGAGCCCAAGTACAATGGTCAAATCCCTGAACTCCAGTGAAATGGAGGAACAGAGAAAGATTTCTCTTTCTATAGTGGGAGGTGGAGGCTCACTGGAGTTAGAATTCATGAAATATAAGAAGAGCACAAGTGTCCAGGAAGAATGGCAAAAGTCTTCCATACAGCACATAACACTGTCTTGCATGTATGTAGAGATACACATGAAATACTAGCAGTAATGGTCATTCCCAGCAGTTAAATTAAGCAAGGAAAGTGTGTTCTAAAGAAGTATCTAAATCTTACTCTGATGAATCTACATTTATTTATGCCCTTAACTTCACAAAATAGGTCTACTGTCCATATTTTTACTAACACATAGAAATACGTGTGTTTTATTAACATTCACCAATCCACCAAGCCAACACTGTCATAGACAAAAAAAGAAAAAAGATAAAAATACATCAACCCATATGCCTTTTGAACAAGAAAAAAGGATTCTCTCTCTTTCCCATGGAGATTCCATCTCCTCCACGCTTCTCGGATTCTCAGAATGTTGGTCTAAATTTAGGTTTAAATGACTTCCCAGGGCGCGATGTATTACATTCCAAAATATTATCCACATGTTCATGTTCTCTTCAAATCTATATTAATAGAAATAGGCCTCAAATTAAGGTTTTTAGACATAGACAACCCCAAATTAAGGTTTTTAGACTACGTTTTAACACCTTTGCAACTGGTGAATAAAGTCGTAGGGAAAAATCACACTTCACAAGAAATAACAGAAAAACCAAAATGTTTAGATGTGTTTACCAGTAAATATATGCACATTAGAGAAACCCAAAACACAAAAATGGGAAAATTCTTGTTTTATTGTAAGGCTTCATAAAGAATGCTACTGAATCAAACCAACTTGGTACTCTGCCTCAAAAGGAGCAGCAAGGGTTCCCTCTAGGACATGGTCAATTTCTGTACCCACTTGAATTTTACAGACCTTACATTAAAAAGCAGGTAGTGTATTATCTATAAGAAAATGTTTTCATACCCATTCCAAAAATCACTAATTAATTTAAAACTCAAGGGATTATCAAAACACTAAAACAGGACTCCCAAGTCACTGAGAGCATCATGTGACTCAAGAAACAACACTTGGATACCCTGAGAACATCCCCATTACTGCTTATCAGTCTGCCTCCTCTAGGAGGGATGAGGGGGCAGCCTAAATAATTTCAGGGGAGCACTTAAAGAGGCAAGAAGTACATTCATTTTCTGTCTTCCTGGGGGAGCAGCTCTATACATAGCTGCTTCCCACCTCCCAGACACACTGGTCATGTAAAAATGATGACCTCAGCAGAACAGGATGTGCCACCTATTCTTTTCACATCTTGCTTCTCACCACATTCTTCTATCTCCAGCCTCCCCTTCTCCTAACTTCATCCCACATGATACCCTTGACCTACTCAGATCCTTCCTCCTAGGTTCCACCTTAGATCCTGACTCACCTGCTCCCTTGTCAGCTCCTCTAGAAACACTCTTCCCTTCTCTTTCTGTATTTTTTATTTTTTTATTTTTTTTTAGGATTTTACTTATTTATCTGAGAGAGAGAGAGCACACACTTGTACACTAGCTAGATGGAGGGGCAAAGGGAAAGTGACAAGCAGACTCCCTACTGAACAAGAAGCCCTATGTGGGGTTCAATCCCAAGCCCCTGAGATCATGACCTGTGCTGAAATCAAGAGTGAGACCCTCAACCAAATGAACCACCCAGGTGCCCCCCAAACTTTCCGTTTTTAGAACTGCTCCCTTTGGGCCTTTCTCTCTGCTCTTCTAGAACAGTGGATAAAATAATACATTAATGAGAGATCAATTATTTGTCACAAATAATGCTCTAGTAAATTACTTCTCTAGGATAGCTGCATCTGAAAAGGAAATGCCTAAATTTCTATATGGTCTTCCTTTATTCCTCAGGATGAACTTTTTCCACTTATTATCTTTATTATCTCACTTGAAAGTGACTTTTTTTTATCTTAGGTTATAAAATTTATGAACATGTCAATCTCCATTCTCAGATTATAAAATATGGGAGGGAAGCCACCACAAATTTGATATCCCCCAAACATCCTGCAATGACTCACTGAATTGTATCAGTTCTATGAATAAAGCCTGGTGGGGCTAGCAGGTTTTTCAGAGTACCCTCTAGCTTCCTGCACAAAAACCACTCTGGAATTAGGCAGTGAGTGGAATTATATTTGGACTCCCTGGCCTCTCCCACAAGCAGTAAAGTTCCTCTTCTCCACCTGGCAGACAGGCATCTCAACATTGGGGGGACGTGGGTGGGGAGACAGCAAGGAAAAGAATGAACAAAATGACAAGGTGGAAAAACAAATGCTATAGAAAGTACCAAATTATTCCTCACCATTTCTGTTACCTAGCAAGACCATATCCAAGAGGCTACTGAATCATGGTTTTCCTGGTTGTGGAAAATGATGTGATAAGAAATTACTGCCAAAGAGTAGATCACTTAACTTGGGAAAATAAAATCCCCAAGATTCCAACAGCATAGCATATGGTATCACGTTACCACACAGAAGAGACTACATTTGAAAAAAATCCCATTCCTAAGAAATATGCTAATTTCAATCCAGACATGTGTCTTTGGGGGAAATATGCACATTCTAAAATTAAAGCTACCAGACCCAATGACAAGATAAAGGTAGTTAATTGTACAAAGAAGAAAGGAGAGAACTGGGAGTCAGGGGAGGAGGAGGGAAATAAAAGAGGAAAAAGGGAAGAGGAAAGAAAGACCCTAGAGTATCTTCAAGCATTTAAAATACTTAGATGATCAAGAATTCCTATGTTTTAGACATACATCTGTCATATTAATAATTATTTTGAACTGGTTGAATTGTCCCTGAAAAAGGCTACAAATTTTTCAAATACAAGTTGCACCTGTGGTGATGGCAAACCTCCTGCTTTGGAAAAGCTGAAAAAGGGTCAGGTTTCCCACTACATCAAGAAGCACTGAAAATGTAGCACTCCATCCAAAGAGGTCTAGCATTCCAGAAAACTTGGAAATGGGAGACATTAAAAAAAAAAAAATTAGCAAAGCTCTGGAGTTGAAAGGCAATGAATACAACTTGATGTTTGAAATAATCTAGAGTTGGGAGAGAGCCTTTAATTCACTTATCCATTAATTCATGTAACCTTCTCTTCACTCATTCAACAAGTATTTATTGGATGCCTTCTACGTGCCAGGTCCTAGAGATACTGTGCTGAATAAAGCAAACAGACTTGACAGGATATATGTTTTTCATTGCATAGTAGGGTTTTGCTTTTGCTCCAGGAGAGATTATGGAGAGATAATATATTTTGGTTTTGTCATTAGATGGCAGAATACGGCATTTATTTCTTGATGAACCCCTCAGGGATGTTAATTGGACTTTGTGTCACTAGGAATGTGACAAATTGATGTAATAGAGTATACTGCCATTAATTATAACTTGCCTCTCTCATAAATATTTCAGAAACCATTCTTTAGTGGGAAAAGGAGAAAAAAGGAACAGAATTTTGGAAAACAAAATTTTTTAAACTAAAAGATGTATAAAAGGACTCATTTTCTATTCGGTCTCAAGCAAATCATTCACAGGAATGTTAATGGTGACAAAGAATTACCAAACTTTGCTCTCTGTCTCTAAGGATTTTACATTTTAAATGTTGGGTTTCAAACTAAGTGGAAACCTGAGGAAGTCTTTTAAAAGTCCTAAACAAGCAAAAACACGAATATGCTTTACAAATACCCAGGTTGTCATGTCATCCTTTACCTACTGCTTTCCGCCACACTTCCTCTCAAACTGATTTTCAGTCTCATACACCTCTTTTAGGTTTTGTTTTTTTTTTAAAGATTTATTTATTTATTTATTTGACAGAGAGAGAGATCACAAGTTAGGCAGAGAGGCAGGCAGAGAGAGAGGAGGAAGCAGGCTCCCTGCTGAGCAGAGAGCCCGATGTGGGACTCGATCCCAGGACTCTGAGATCATGACCTGAGCCGAAGGCAGCGGCTTAACCCACTGAGCCACCCAGGCGCCCCTTTTTTAGGTTTTATTGAGAGTTTATTGCCATAAAATCCAATGAACCTAACCCACAGATCATTCTGTCTGCCAAGTGAAGCTTAAAATCTAAAGCCAGATAGTGCTCATTGGTGCTTCTTTACTCAGAAATTCCAGCAGTGAAAACAAATGCAGTATCTGTATAAACACTCTCACTCCTAGCTTTAGTTGGTTTCCAGTCATCTATCCAACCAGTTTTCACAGCCATAACATGGTACTTTGTCATTCATTACATAGGTTTCCCCTCTCCCCACCTCTTCATCTTTTCCCATGTTCCTCCCAGCATTTGGAGAGAGCTACCCCTCCCTCTCCACACATCCCATGTCACCTCTTCCTTCAAGGTCTAACTCAAACACTTCTCCCCATGGACCCAGGATCTGAGGCCTGGTCAGGTTAACAATGGTTCCTCTTTGAACTCCAAGAGCATTTTTGTTTGTACTCCACATTTTGATCCTTGGCCAAATATTGACAGTTTTTGTTTTCTGAAGACCAGCAACTGTTTTAATCGGTCGCTAAAATGTTATAGCACAGAAACACTTCACCCAACACATGCCTAAGTTTTAGAAGGAAAGTGAGTCCCCAACCGGTTAAAACACAAGGAAATACAGAACCTAAAAGGTGAAGGGTCCGCTATCCTCCCTTGTTCAAGGTCATCTGTCCTTGTTCTAAGCAGGATTTAACTTAATTATTGAATTATTCAAACTAAACCCACCCTCAGAAATTATGAAATAAACAAAACTTGCCTGCAATACATCTTACCTTTCCTTTTTCACCCAGACTTTTAAGTTACTTTTTCTTCCCAGTGATGTCAAAGTAGAACAAATATCTGATGTCAAAATCAGGGAAACTAATTCACTCTCCTGAATGTAGTCTTGAGCCAAGGATCAGGAGAGATCCCCTTCTCTTTGCCAGGCCCCAAGTTAATTAGCAATTTTTTTTCTGGATTATGGTGAATAAATGTTCATATCTTCATTGCAGTGACCTTAGGAAGAATATTTCCAATAAAATCAATATTTCTTATTGAAGGTAACATTAAAGAACAATAATAGATAAGATTATTTAAACCTTTGCATTTGATAGCTCATTTAATCCTCTTGACTCTTATATGCAAATCATACTTTCAATATCTGTCCACTCTAGCCCCACACAACCCCAGGCTGTTCACAGCACAACAACCAGAGTGACTTTTTAATATCCTAAGTGAGACTGTCACCACTCTGTTCAAAACCCTTAGTGGTACTTAGTCTCTCTGCTAATGAAAGCCAAAATGTTTACAATGGCCTTCAAGATCCTCCAAGCTCTGGCACACCCTTCTCTAACTTCATTTCCTACTACTTTTTGTTTCCCCGCTCCATTCCAACCATCTGTGCCTTTTGGCCCATCTTCAAACACAGCAAGCACCTCTCCCTCCCAGGTCCTTGCTTTATTGCATAGGCTCCAGTGACCTCTTCCCAAAGAGACCATAATTTTGAAATTGCAACAGTGTTGGAGAGGATGTGGAGAAAGGGGAACCCTCTTACACTGTTGGTGGGAATGCAAGTTGATGCAGCCACTTTGGAAAACAGTGTGGAGATTCCTTAAGAAATTAAAAATAGAGCTACCCTATGACCCTGGAATTGCACTACTAGGTATTTACCCCAAAGATACAGATGTAGTGAAAAGAAGGGCCATCTGTACCCCAATGTTCATAGCAGCAAAGGCCACTGTTGCCAAACTGTAAAAAGAATCAAGACACCCTTCAATAGACAAATGGATAAGGAAGATGTGGTCCATATATACAATGGAGTATTATGCCTCCATCAGAAAGGATGAATACTCAACTTTTTGTATCAACATGGGCAGGACTAGAAGAGATTATGCTGAGTGAAATAAGTCAAGTGGAGAGAGTGAATTGTCATATGGTTTCACTTACTTGTGGAGCATAAGGAATAACATGGAGGACATTAGGAGAAGGAAAAGAAAAGTCAACTAGGGGAAATCAGAGGGGGAGATGAACCATGAGATACTGTGGACTCTGAGAAACAAACTGAGGATTTTGGAGGAGAGAAGGGGGTGGGAGGTTGCATGAGTCTGGTGGTGGGTATTAAAGAGGGCACATATTGCAGGGAGCACTGGGTGTGGTACATAAACAATGAATCTTGGAACATTGAAAAAGTTAAATTAAATTTTAAAAATATAAAATTTAAAAATTTAAAAAATACCACTTCCTCATATCAGGGTGATGCAACATGGGGGCTTAAGCGGGTAGGAGAAGAATAAATAAAACAAGATGGGATTGGGAGGGAGACAAACCATAAGTGACTCTTAATCTCACAAAACAAACTGAGGGTTGCTGGGGGGAGGGGGGTTGGGAGAAGGGGGGTGGGGTTATGGACATTGGGGAGGGTATGTGCTTTGGTGAGTGCTGTGAAGTGTGTAAACCTGGTGATTCACAGACCTGTACCCCTGGGGATAAAAATATATGCTTATAAAAAATAAAAAAAAATAAATGGACAGAGGACATGAACAGACATTTCTGCCAAGAAGACATCCAGATGGCCAACAGACACATGAAAAAGTGCTCCATATCACTCGGCATCAGGGAAATACAAATCAAAACCACAATGAGATATCACCTCACACCAGTCAGAATGGCTAAAATCAACAAGTCAGGAAATGACAGATGCTGGTGAGGATGTGGAGAAAGGGGAACCCTCCTACACTGTTGGTGGGAATGCAAGCTGGTGCAGCCACTCTGGAAAACAGCATGGAGGTTCCTCAAAATGTTGAAAATAGAACTGCCCTATGACCCAGCAATTGCACTATTGGGTATTTACCCTAAAGATACAAACGTAGTGATCCAAAGGGACACGTGCACCCGAATGTTTATAGCAGCAATGTCCACAATAGCCAAACTATGGAAAGAACCTAGATGTCCATCAACAGATGAATGGATCAAGAAGATGTGGTATATATACACAATGGAATACTATGCAGCCATCAAAAGAAATGAAATCTTGCCATTTGCGACAACATGGATGGAACTAGAGCGTATCATGCTTAGCGAAATAAGTCAAGCAGAGAAAGACAACTATCATATGATCTCCCTGATATGAGGAAGTGGTGATGCAACATGGGGGCTTAAGTGGGTAGGAGAAGAATAAATGAAACAAGATGGGATTGGGAGGGAGACAAACCATAAGTGACTCTTAATCTCACAAAACAAACTGAGGGTTGCTGGGGGGAGGGGGTTTGGGAGAAGGGGGTGGGATTATGGACATTGGGGAGGGTATGTGCTTTGGTGAGTGCTGTGAAATGTGTAAACCTGGTGATTCACAGACCTGTACCCCTGGAGATAAAAATATATGTTTATAAAAAATAAAAAATTAATAAAAAAAAATTTAAAAAATAAAAAGAAATTGCAACACCCATTTCTACCCCTACAGTATTCCCTATTTCCTTAATTCTCCTTGATTTGTTTTACCCTAGAAGTTATCAATATCTTAGACACTGTATTAATTTTTTGTTTGTGGGCTTGCTTCTTTATTGGGTTTTGTTTATTGTTTTGTCTCCCTCACTCTGGAATTTAAGCTCTGCCAGGATCAGTGTTTTTGTGTTTTGTTCCCTTGAACTCCTAATGTTAGAACAGTGCCTGGAACATAGTAGACACTAAGTAAATATTCACTGAATGACTGTATGGAAGAAAATGACATACAGAGAGGTTAAAAAATTTGTTTAAGGACATACAGTGGAAAGAAGTGGGAATTAAACCATCTCTGCTTAATCTACCTCTAAATAATAGAGGAGTATCTAAGGCTGAGTTTCTCAGAAGCAGACCCTGACACCAAGATGTATATGCAAGTATTATATTAGAGCAATATTCCCAGGAGGAATCCATAAGGGAGTGGGGGAACTGGCAGCAAAGAGGAGGGAGTCAAGAAGGTGTGATGTCAGGCAGTCCTGAAGAGTATAGTTTCTGCCTGGTCCCACAGGGTACCTCTGGAATATAAGTCACACCTTGACTCAGAGGAGTTCTAGGAGACTCAAAGCAAGGATCTGGGCTTAATGGTCCATCACTAGGCAGTTATTAATCAGGGGCTGGGAGATGGGAGAAGGTGTACAGTCTGAAGTGCTTCCTTCCAATTCTCTGTGCATAATGGCAAAGAAGTTGTTCCAATAGCCTGGTTACAGTTAGGGCTTAGAGGGGGAAAGCACACCATAAGGTATGAAGCCTTCGGAGTGGAGGGAGAGCACTAACATGTGTACTACTGTGGTCCTTCCATGATTCTCTTACTGCCTAAAATCATGCCCAACTCCATGTCATGGCCTAAGACTCCACATAATTTGACCTCTGTTGACAATGCAATCCACATCTTATACCACTATTCCCTTGCTTCCTATGAACTGGCAGCTCACTAACCACAGGACCTTTGCATCTGCTACCTTTGCTTCTAGAACATTCTTCATTTAACGCTTCACACACATTTTCCTTTCGACTTTTCACAGGCCAGCCTAAATACCCTCAAGGAAACGTTACTTGAGTACTGAATCATCCCAAAACTTTTTATTTCCTAAAACAAAGCACCTTATCACAATTTGTAATCATTTTTGTTTCTTTAGTTTATCTATATTCATATTGTTTCCTCACTAAAATACAAACCCCATCAAGATAATGGCAAATCTGTTTGCCCACTTGTAATATCCCTAGCACCTGGCCATTACAGGAACTCAAATTATCCCTTGAGTGAAAAGAAACACAGAGAGAAATCAAAAGAGCATGCAAAATCACAGCTGCATCTACCTATTTGGGTAGATCTTCAAAAGCTTAAATTAGTTATCCAAATTACAAATAGGCATGGAAAGTTAAGGGCATACTCTCATACTAGTTTGGTTAGTACTGCAACTTCTAAACCAGATAATTTTAGCTACAGATAGACCCAGCCACTCTTCACCCTCAGAGAAGTCACCAATTTACACTACATAAGACTAGAGGCTAAGATGGAAGACTAATAATACAAAGGCTTCATTAGCCCATAATTTCGCTACATTAGTTAAAATTACCCAGGGACTTCAAGCAGAAGCCGCCCAGAAAAAGTACAGAAACTGCCCCCTACTCTGTAATCTCCATTAACTTTCCCCTTTCTGTCTTTTGTGAATTAGAAGATAGTGCACCAAATGGAAAGTAGAAGAACAGTTTTATCTTTTCTTGTCTCGACCATGGAATAAAAGCCACTTTCCTCTCCCAAATAAAAGGAAATAGTCATTTCTTATCTCGAAAATTCTGCTTCGACACACACAAATTTTACAACAGACACAAACAGGAACACAGAATATCAATTTTAAGAACTCTCTGAGGTCAAAACAAACTTCCAGCTTGTTTTGATTATAGAAACTTCAGAGACTTATTAATGTGCTGATTTGCCACCAAGGACAAAAGCTTTCCGCCTATGTAGGCTACAAACATTTCCAATTTCTGAATTTTAAATATTTCTGGTAAGAATGATCTTCACAATTTCTTTGGAAGGAACCTATATTATTTAATAACATGACTAAGAAAAAAAGTATTCTTGTACCTAAATTTAAATTTTTCTCTTGTTAATCCTAATAATAAACTGCACATGTTAACCAGGCTTCCATCATTTATCTATATACACACAATAAAACATACAATAAAACTAGAACAGGGTTAATTAGACCCTTTTTTCAAGGCCAAGCTCAACTAGCATCTCTTCCAGGTAAACTTTACCCTTCCCACACTCCCAAGTAATCCACGGATACCCTTCTTAAAATTTCAAAAATTACTCCCCCTGGGCCTTCTGGTACCTACCTCCTTGTGCCATCTATGTTCCTGATTATTTAAGTGAATCAACCCCCTGCCCTCCCCTGTGTGGGGTTTGGATATAAGAAGTACTCTAGGGCTACAATGCCCAGCCTCCCCAACCCACCAGCAACATGTGCTCGTATGAATCTTTCCGTGAGCGGCGTAAGGAACGTAATTTTCTTTAACTCAACTTAAGCTCTGTTTCAGTTCCACATTCCATCTGATTCAGAAGTGATCTAATCAATTCCAGGTTTTCTCAATCAATTTGGGGCTCTCCGCCTCCCCCTCCAGAATACGACTGCTTTGCATCTATGTTGGGGGAGGGTGGTGGGGTTGCCAGTAGTTGTAATCACACTCCCCCCTCCTCCACCGCATATTCTAAGAAGTAATTCAACTCATCTCCTATTCCAGGTGCTGGTCCTGCTGGTGCAAGCTGAGCCCCTCCCTCCAACTCAGCAGCCCCCACCCTCCTCACCACACCTCTACATATGGCGGCCCTCAGTGTTATTGAGAGTCTCTTCTGGCTCTCTGAAGTCAAAGTGGCATTGTCCTGGTCATTTTGGTATCATCATTTTAAAAAATGACAACCTTGCTCCTGTTATGCATACTTAGACACTCTCTTTCCAAGCCCATATATACTAAAAACACCACCAGCGAAAACAAAAAAACAACAACAAAAAACAGGTGTGGAGGGATTTAAAGGAATATAACTAGAGAATGTTTTCTACAGCATTTCTTTTTCAATGCTAACTTTTGAGATCTGTTTATCAAAGCCATACATGCAGTCACGCTAGTCCCCAGCCCTAGCCGCTTCTGCCACCAGACTCAACCTCTGACTGTTTGTTCCCATTCTCCTGATAGTTCTCCAGCCAAGATATTCCAGGAGCTCCTCACCCACTCCTGACATTTCCCATGAACTTCACTATTAACCTCACTCCACAGTACCCACCACCCACCCTGCCTTCTCTCATTGTTCCAGTTTGCAAGTCTTTCTTTTATCTTTATTGCCTACTGATATGACCTGGACTCCTTGTTCTATCCACCATACAGAACGTTGTTGACTTGCCCTTAAATTAGTATGTTAAGCTATTGGCTTAACATACTAAACTCTCCCCCACCCCACCTTCACCATCTTCTGTCATCCATAGCTTAACTGAGTATGAGAAAATTGATAGCATGGATGCTGCTCTGTAACCATCATCTGGTCTTCCGTGTTCTGTCAATACATTGTTCTAGAAGGCACAAAACCCAAGAGTTTATACTATTATAACTAGATACATAGTTTTCCAATGCAGAACAATTCTTAAGATAACATTTCTTTTCTGGTTCTTTTCTGTTTATCCTAGAGTTGATTTGCTTTATTGTTTGCTCTTTTTTTTTTTTTTTAAGAAAAATATCTTCATTTAAAAAAGAAAATCCATTTCGAGTTTATCTTTGTGTATGGTGTAAGAGAATGGTCCAGTTTCATTCTTCTACACATAGCTGTCTAATTTTTCCAGCACCATTTATTGAAGAGTCTGTCTTTTTTCATTGCATATTTTTTCCTGCTTTGTTGAAGATTATTTGACCATAGAGTTGAGGGTCTATATCTGGGCTCTCTACTCTGTTCCACTGGTCTATGTGTCTCTTTTTGTGCCAGTACCATGCTGTCTTGGTGATCACAGCTTTGTAGTAAAGCTTGAAATCAGGCAACGTGATAACCCCAGTTTTGTTTTTCTTTTTCAACGTGAGGCAAGAATCTATGAAAATCCTAGAGGAGAACATAGGCAGTAACCTCCTCGACATTGGCCACAGCAACTTCTTTCAAGATATGTCTCCAAAGGCAAAGGAAACAAAAGCAAAAATGAACTTTTAGGACTTCATCAAGATCAAAAGCTTCTGCACAGCAAAGGAAACAGTCAACAAAACAAAGAGGCAACCCATCGAATGGGAGAAGATATTTGCAAATGACACTATAGACAAAGGGCTGATAGCCAAGATCTATAAAGAACTCCTCAAACTCAATACACACAAAACAGATTATCACATCAAAAAATGGGCAGAAGACATGAACAGACCCTTGTCCAAAGAAGATATAAAAAAGGCTAACAGACACATGAAAAAATGCTCATCATCATTAGCCATCAGGGAGATTCAAATCAAAACCACACTGAGATACCACCCTACACCCGTTAGAATGGCCAAAATTAACAAGACAGTAAACAACAAATGTTGGAGAGGTTGTGGAGAAAGGGGAACCCTCTTAACTGTTGGTGGGAATGCAGGTTGGTGCAGCCACTTTGGAAAACAGTGTGGAGATCCCTTAAGAAATTAAAAATAGAGGGGCAGCTGGGTGGCTCTGTGGGTTAAAGCCTCTGCTTTCAGCTCAGGTCATGATCCCAGAGTCCTGGGATCGAGCCCCGCATCAGGCTCTCTGCTTGGCTGCTTCCCTTCCTCTCTCTCTGCCTGCCTCTCTGCCTACTTGTGATCTCTGTCAAATAAATAAATAAATTAAAAAAAAAAAAAGAAATTAAAAATAGGGCTACCCTATGACCCTGCAATTGCACTACTGGGTATCCCAAAGATACAGATGTACCCCATCTGTACCCCAATATTCATAGCAGCAATGGCCACAGTTACCAAACTGTGGAAAGAAACAAGATGCCCTTCAATGGAAGAATGGATAAAGAAGATATATGGTCCATATATACAATGGAGTATTATGCCTTCATCAGAAAGGATGAATACCCAACTTTTGTATCAACACGGAT
The DNA here is from genome assembly GCF_011764305.1 of Mustela putorius furo. NCBI lineage: Eukaryota > Metazoa > Chordata > Mammalia > Carnivora > Mustelidae > Mustela > Mustela putorius. Next base: position 40,169,631 of record NW_025421998.1, read on the forward strand.
GGGACTGGAAGAGATTATGCTGAGTGAAATAAGTCAAGCAGAGAGAGTTAAGTATCATATGGTTTCACTTACTTGTGGAGTATAAGGAATAACATGGAAGACATTGGGAGATGGAGAGGAGAGGTGAGTTGGGGGAAATCGGAGGGGGAGACAAACCATGAGAGACTGTGGACTCTGAAAAACAAACTGAGGGTTTGGGAGAGGTAGAGGGTGGGAGATTGGGTGAGCCTAGTGGTGGGTATTACGGAGGACATGTATTGCAGGGAGCACTTGGTGTGGTGCATAACAAATGAATTTTGGAACACTGAAAAAAATTAAATTAAATTTTAAAATAAATAAATAAATGGGAGGGATATCTTCCTTTGTCATGTGAGATTCTAAGTGCCCTTGAAGTTTTTATTTTTTCTTTCACAGGAAAGACTATTCATACATTTATTTTGGATTTTAATGTTATTAACTTTGCAAACCTTTGGCAAAGAGTGTTAGTTTTTTGGTTTTGGGGGTTTTTGGTTTTGTTTTTTGTTTTTTTTCCCCTTTCAGTCTTATTGAGGTATGTACTTAACACTATATAAGTTTAAGGGGTACAGCATAAGGGCTTGCTTTTGAGTGTTGCTTTTAAATCACCAAAGCCCAGGAGGTTAGGATTCAATGCCACCTTTCCTCTCTGGTATCTGCCTATCTGAACTGGGGATAAGTGGAGGGGACTGCTGATCCTGGGCCATGCAGAAGATCTGCTAACCATGTTTCTATTAGTCATGCTCCAGGCTGAGAACAAGAGTACATGCTCTCGACTTTGTGACTGAGAAGTATTGGTTAGACTAAAAACCCCCACTATGAATGTGACAATCAAGAGATGAGCAAGTGTTAAGAAAAAGAAAACAGGGGCGCCTGGGTGGCTCAGTGGGTTAAGCCGCTGCCTTCGGCTCAGGTCATGATATCAGGGTCCTGGGATCGAGTCCCGCATCAGGCTCTCTGCTCGGCAGGGAGCCTGCTTCCTTCCCTTCCTCTCTCTCTGCCTGCCTCTCTGCCTACTTGTGATCTCTCGCTGTCAAATAAATAAATAAAATCTTTAAAAAAAAAAAAAAAGAAAAAGAAAACAAAGATCATTATTCAACAACATATTCCTGCCTCACCACGTAGAGAGTAGGACATACCAGTAAGGAAGGCAGTAAATGTCTTAAACAGCCAATGTCTTACAGCCAATGTCTTAAACAGCCGAAGATTGCTTATATCTATTCTCTCCAGTTTTTCAGCTGGACAGCAAGAGCTTAAAGGTCAAACAGGAATCACCAACTAGACTCTGCTCACCTAGTCCGTCTCCTCCACTTCCTCTGCAACCACATCTGACAAAACCAATCATGATAAGACTGAGAAATTCAATAAGCCAAAACTAAAGGCAGAAATCCAAGAGTTAAGTCCAACATCTTCCAAGGGAGCAATTGAACTAAATAAGTGAACACAGGAATCCAAGAAACACATGTGGCCAATACACACTGAACATTCCACAAGTGTTGTCTACTTTTAACCAGTTCACTTTGTTAAGATGCAAAGAGGTTGGGTCAGATTTTAAAGGATGGGGCCACTCCTTTCCATATCAAAGAATCAAAAACTACTGACAAGGCAGGCCTGTCTCTTCCAGGCAGGTCTGGCTGGCAGAGTAGGAAGTACTTGAATGTTGGTTTAGCAGGAGCTGGGTGGGACCACAGTGAATTTCAAGTAGAAACCAAGCTGGTCCAAGGTGTCCTGCAGCCTATAAAATGCAATTTAATCTGGCTACCATTTGTTGTTGGTTCAAATGATTTTAATTATTGAAATGCTTTTTTTTTTAATTTTAAAGATTTTATTTATTTATCCCAGAGAGAGAGACCACAAGCAGTGGGGAGGGGTAGAGGGAGAAGCAGACATCCCGGGGAGCCGTGAGCCCAATGCGGGATTGGATCCCAGGACCCTGGGATTATGATCTGAGCCAACAGCAGACACTTAACTGATTTGAGCCACCCAGGCAACCTGGAATGCTTTATCTTTAAATATGCAACTAAAACAGGAATAAAAGTTTAAAACATGAATGGGTGCCTGGGTGGCTCAGTTAGTTAAGCATCTGTCTTCCGCTCAGGTCATGATCTCAGGGTCCTGGGATCAAGCTCATGTCCTCCACTCAGTACAGAGTCGGCTTGTCCCTCTGACCCTCCCCCCACTCATGCTCACTCTCTCTCTCTCCCCCCCTCTCTCAAATTAATAAATAAGATCTCTTTTTTAAAAGTTTGAAGAAAAAGTCAACCCCGGCTTCACATCTGTGCATCACTACTTCACGCTTCAGCATTCCTCAAAGGATTGATATTGATGCAAAGATAAATCATTATTGATAAGATTACAGAACAGGTGTGGCCGTGGTTCCAGAGTCCGAGAAGATCCTGCCTTATAAATGCATAAAAGGATTCTAGATGGAGCCTATCTCCCTAACCCACTGTCTTTGTGAGCTTTGGTCAAATTAATCTCTCAAAGCCTCAGTTGCCTTGTCAACAAGACACAGATAATGACAGTATTCATGTCACAGAGGTACTGCAATAATTAAAAGAAATAAAACACTTAACACAAATCTGGCATTTGGTAAGCACACAGTAAAAAATCACTATCATCATTCTCACTATTCTTTATATTCTTATACGGTCCAGCCTTCCTGGGCTGTCATCTTTAAATCCTGGTGTGCTTAAAGTGAGCGATGCCTTAATTATATTATCTAAACTCATGAAGCTGTGTTTATAAAATACAGACTAGTGCTGTAGGCTTAGATATGGAATAAGAAAAATAAATATACACCGATTGTATTTACATAAAGTGAGTATTGAGTAAGCTGATTTCATTTATATGTACAGAGCTATCTGCTCCCCGGAAATATTCTTCATAACAAGACACATCTCTCAGTGAAGTATTATGTTTCCCTTAAAACACCTGAATACTATATTTAGAGTGCATAATAATCATATAATCATATTTGTAATTTACTGTCTACAATCTCCCAAGCACTACACTATGTGTTTTCCAAACCTTATGATGTAAGCATATTAAACACACACGCATACACACACAGACAATCCTGTATTAAATTATATGCCCCAAATCAAACAGCTAGAATATGATAAAAACCAGACTATAAGGCAGGTCCGTCTTACTGTAATATCTATGTTTCATTTCATTATCTATGTTCTTATAAACTCTAATTGAATCTAAGTATATGTGTATTAGTCACCTCTGAATCTCAGAATTTTAAAATAGCTGCACATCGCAGGGCTTAAAGTAATAAAACCCCATTAAACTAGAATGGATGGAGTAATTTAAATGATTTTTCTTTGTAGGTTTAGCACATACTTAAGAAACATTGATAGAGCAAAGTTAAAGTGACTCTGCTACTGTAACAAAAATAAAAAATTACTGGACTTCCTTCCCTTCCATGAAATCTGCTAACTGATAAAGTACCTTACAAAGATGATAGCAGAATCAAAAATGAAGTAAGTGGAAAAGGGACGGACAATAAAGTTTTAAATGTCTCTCTAAATCCCTAGTTACTGATAATGCTATTTGCTAATTTTAGAAGAATCAATTCCAAATCTCTTATATTCAGTTGGCTAGAAGAGAGGAAGGGAAATTATTGGGCCTCAGCTTAAATTACTTCCTTATAATTAAAAATTCATTTATCCATAATTCTATTGATTCTTGTGGCTAATAAAGACATAGAATAATAAATTATTATTTTATATACAATTGTTAATCCAGGTAATAGCATCCAGGATAACTCTATTACTGGGAAAGCTTTATGACAGATTTTTACGTGTCACTAACAATGATTCATGGCCTATATAAAGCAGCAGACAAATGCAGGCTGCAGGCCTTTGTACTTTCTGTTTACAGAATGAGCATCTAGGCTGAAATACCAGACTTCTCCATAGCTGATGCTTTACTGGCTTCGGGTTTTCCTTAAACTCCAAAGCTGATCACAGCCAAATAGTGCTAACAATTTCCTTTAAATCCTATTAAAGACTATGAAAACCACTGTCCAAGTTTAGTGACGACTCCCAGGCTTTCTTCCAGATTATGAACCAGATCTCCTCTAATATTCAAGATTTGGGGCAAAACTCCTTCCCACGAATAACTTGACCACCTCCTTGTCCTTCAATTCAACTTTTTCCTGAAGTTTTCACCAGTTACTTTACTAGGGTATCTTGGTATTCCATCCTTTGAGTATTCCTTGCTCTTGGTTCCTTTCAGATGTATCTACTAAAAACATCATGGAGCTGGACTCAGATTTCACAATTAATCAATCAATTAATTAGGCTTATAAATGGTTCTCAAACATCAAAACTGTCAGTGTAAATAGGGACACATGATTTTAGAACAATTAAGCCTCTCGGGAGTCTTCCGGTGAACATGATCTGATCAGAAATTTCATTACTAAAGGCATACTCTATTACAGAATTTGTGTATATATGTAAATTTATAATATGTTAACATATAATGTATTTTATCTCTACTTGTAATATAGGTAATATACATTAGGACATTTATCTATACATGTATTTCTTATTGTTTTAAAGATTGGATGTTTCTGTGCTCTTTAACAAGAAAATCATCTCTAAGCAAATATAGTTTGTATGGCTTTGACCAGAAATTCTCCATTGTTTTTCTTCTATCAGTTACTTTATTTTAATTTTGATATAACTGTTCAATAAGGGAAGTGTCTTTCTGAACTTCCACTTTATTCTCCTCAGGTAAATGCATTGTCGCAACAATTGAAGACAAACTAAAGACTTAAGGACTATTGTCTGATCTCACCCATGAGACTAGATTAAATCACAGACACAGTACACAAGGCAGTTATATACGAAAGGCATTTTCAGTGAAAGATAAATTAGGAAAGAGGCTGCTTAAAAGATCTCACAAAAGACACTAAGGAAAAGGAATATGATTTTTAAAAACGGAAGTGGGAACTAGGACTGTTCATTCATTTGTTCAGCTAACATTTATTACCTACTATGATCAGGTATTATTTTAGGAACTGATTATAAAGTGAAGAACAAAAAAACAAAAAGTGAAGAACAAAACTGATGTGTTTTCTCAAGAAATTTATATCTTAATTAAAGATACAGTTATAGGCAAGCAATACAATACAATACAACAACACAACTTTGTGGTGGGTGTAATGGCATCATAAAGTTGGTACAATAATAGAAATTTAGGAGATAACCTGCTTAGAAATGGTGATCAGGATAGCCTGATATTTGAGAATTGTACAAAGAGAAAAGAGTAGCTAAGCAAAGTTCAGGGAGATGAATACTTTAGCCTGGAGATCAACAAACATTTTGTAATGGGACAAAGAGTAAATATTTCATGTTTTGAGGGCCATTTGTTCTATATTGCAACTACTCAACCCTGCCATTGACAATACCAAAACAAATGGGCACAGTTGTGTTCCAATAAAACTTTATTGACAAAAACAGGCTGTGGGACAGATTTGGCTGATGGGCTATAATTTGTCAACTCCTGCTCTAGTCACATATATGACCTGGGCAAAGACAGAAGAGGTATTGCTGTGCTGTGTTCAAGGAATTTATAGGACACTGGTATAACTAACGTAGAATAACTGGGAGAAAAGTGGCATGAAATGAGCTCGAAGGGATAAGCAGGGCCCAGGTCATGCACGGCTTTGGAGGCCAGGATTGGATTTTATTTAAGCAACTTACAGTTTTAAGCAGGGTGATAATATAGTGCTCTTTGTGTTTTAAAAGCTCGTTATAATTCCTGTATGGAGAATGGACTGGAAGATCAGGTCATGATCTCAGGGTCCTGAGATTGAATCCCACATCTGGCTCCTTGCTAATGGGGAGGCTGCATCTCTCTCTGGCTTCTATTTTCCCTGTCTGTGCTCTCTCTTTCTGACAGACAAATAAATAAAGTCTCTAACAGTGAGGATCCTAACTGATGGATTGTACTGGGGTGGGGACACGATGATTAAAGAGAGGGGAAAATTAAGTTTGATGTTCAAGTTTTAGGTTATGGCTCTCGGATTGACCACAGGCAGTCAAGGTGAGCTAAATTATAAGTTTCAAAAGGAAGACTAGAGAGAGAAAAGTGTTGCAAGATAAGTTTAAGCCATATTATGGAGTATTTTAAGTAATGAGCTAGAGATCACTTTTGTCTTAGTAAAAAATAGAAAGTTACTAAAGAATTTTGAAGAGCAGAATAACATAAGTAGTGGTGCACTATAAACTGTGTTGCTTTGGACAAAGTAGAGAAGTATTTCAGAAGCTGGGAGAAATTGTCAATAAATTTTTGAAGTCATATAAAAAGAGGTAATACAGGGTCAGTCCAGAGTTATATTGGTATTATAAATGGAAGAAACGGAAAAAAAAAAAAGGTTGAAAAAGTAAAGTCAATGGGTCTTTTGGTTAGAGATACATATTTTATTTATTTATCTTTATATTTAAATAAATATAGTCCATATATATGTAATTTGAGACTATTTACAGTAAATAAATAATATAAACAATATAAAATACTCTTAAACATTAAAACATAAAAATAAGAGCCACGTTTTGAAGGGAAATGTTGAGTAATTAGGCTAGACTGGAAGTTAGTACAACTGAGTCCAAAGATTAACTCTAAATTTTCTGATAGCCACGATAAGTAGAATGAAAAAAATGGAAAGAGGTGAAAAGGTTGGATTACATAGTTTCCAACTAAATAAGGAGAATATCTTCCAGGGGAGATACACTGAATATACATGTATAAAATCATAACCTTGAATTATAAAATATATTTCCCAGGCTTTTATGTAAAGAACAATTAAAGACTGATAGAAGCTGTGCCATAATAGCTACTTAATAAAAATACATATTCTTTGTAAGCAATTTTTCATAACAAAACCTTAAATCTTACATCCAGACACCTAATTAAGTTTGAGGACATTATTATACTGTACACCTGTCATGGTATTTTCTACAGAACGTAGGAGCAATGGAATTCAAATAATGAGTTTCACAGTGATTTGATTTGATTAAAAAATAAAGCTTGGAAAATATGAGGAGATGGTTAGCAGTTCCCTGAGACATCCCCCACTCAAACACAAAGTACCTTAGTGACATCAACTCTACAGCAGTACAGACAACATGGTGGGTAAGAGTTAGTGGCATGGACTGTGGAACCAGACAGCCTGAGTTCAAAACCCATTTACCAGACACATTAATGGAAGCAGTGTCATCAGAGTGACTATTGATACCAAGTGGTAAGGTGTTCACAGGACTAGAAAAATTCCAGTACGGATTGTACTTTCAGCTGGCAAAGAGTTCAAAGTCAATTGTCTGCTACATTAACTATTAAACTACTGCCTGGGGGAAGAAATGAATAAGGTATGGCTCCACAACTGGATTTCTCAGTTTGACTTTGAAAAATATACTTCCCTGTTTCAGGGTGTCCAATGAATCTAAATGTGAATATTTTCATTATGAATCAGTCTAAAACAATTTATTTCTTGATTTTGAACTAGTGTTTCTATGATGTCTTAGAACTTATCATTCTGCTAAGACAATTGAGCTGGCTGCACCTAATTTTAACTGAATTTTTGACCTTTCAGGATCGAGGTTAGTCAAACTGGTTAGGAGTATTTTCAGGAGACTTCTTAGTCTGGCTTGTTTTAAGAGCATAGAGTCAAGCTGAATAAGGAGATTATCTTCAGTCTTTTGGCAAGTGTATTCAATGTGAATTTCTTAATTGCACCCAGAGGCAATGGAAGGAAAACACATTTATTAAATATTTTTAAAGATTGATATTTTGACTATATGTCAGTAGTTCAAAAAACCACCATCTCCTATTCTTTTGGTTCTAGAACCACCAGGGACTAGGAGTTTATTAGGTGAAAAACAACAGCTGTGACTTTTGTACTTCTTCCAGAACAAGCTCTCTTTTTTTGCCAGTAGAATTTGCTGATATTTAGATTGAACAAAGGGTTAATGTCAGTTGACTTCATCTTGTTTTAGCCCTTCCAATCCCTGCCCCCCTCCAACATTTGCTATCTTGATTCTTGGCTTCTCCGTGGACATCCAATGAATATTCTTAAACTTTCTGCCTCTGCTGGAGGTGTTCTCTTTCTAGACAAGGGTTTCCCTACCCACCCTCTCCAATCTGAGAAAATTTTACTTCATGTCTCATAATGAAGTGTTCACTCCTCTGTTACAGCCTCTATTATAAACCCTTCCTTCCTTTCTTGAGCCCTGCTGGGGCAAAAAGTGTGACTCATTCATCTCTGTATCCCTAGCATTGTATTTGTTTGGTGGAGAGCAAACATTAAATACATCTTTATTGAATTAATTCTCCTTATGACACAAAAAGAAGGTTGGAGGGTTGAAACGATATGTCTTTCTTCCAGTAGCATGCCTACTTTTGACTTCACTATACCAGGAACTAAAATTAGTGTCCCATAAGGAGTGGCTTTCTACACAAAGGGACAACAACACAAAGACTAAGCTCTAAAACAAGGAGCATCATGAAACATAGAAGTTAACAATAGAATCAGACAGAGGGGATTAGGGTTCCCTGGTGAAACCACGATTATATTAGCTGGTCTGAAGCAGAACTGCTTAAAATCCCTTCTATCTTACCTCAGATGGTGCAGAACCTTATAACCCTACCTTTGCCTCTATAGTGGTGTCTCTTCTCATTCACTGGCCAATGCTTAATAACTCAGAGCCTGGTAACTGTAGACTGGAAGGATTCTAAAGAGTGATTACATGAGTGTTCTCAAATAAAAATATTTGACTAAAATTAATAAAGCAATTTAGAATTTGCACAAGGCAATATGAAAAGAGAAGTGATCACGACAGCAAGATTTCCCAGGTAAATAACATGTAGAAAGTAAGTGAATGCTCAGGGAGAAGGGAAGGACCTTTCCCTGCAGATAACAGATTCTTCCAATGTAACACCTGCAGGAACATCTGTGTTTCAGAGGATTTTCCAAAGTACTGGAGTCTGGGGCAACAAAACAGCAAAGAACTGACACATCCACTGGGTGTAAGACAATACTCAACAACTCCACAAACGCTAGTTAGATAACGCGTACTATTCTAGACTTACTCTAACACCTACAAAATAAAGTGAGAATTGTTAATTCCTGGAAAAGAAAGAAAAATCCACCCTCAGCAATCAAACAAACCAAGAGTCGCAATCTAATTATTATAGTATCTTCAAGAATCTCTAGCCAGTGAAAGAGACTGAAAATTCTGGAGCAAATCAGAGCCACACAGTCTCCTTCCTTCTCACCTCACCAACATCTCCCCAGTGTTGGTAAAATGACAAAATTCTGAGAATTCTCAATGATGCAATGCATGGAGAAAGGAAAACTAAGTGAGCAGATTATTATTTTCTTCCAAAATGTGTGGCATTCAAGTGGCTGAGAGAAATTGAAGCCAAGTAAGAGAACAACAGAGTTGACTCTTTAAGAGGAGTGCTGCCCGGAGGTTCTTGAGTCAAACGGAGATCAAAATCCAGAGGATTCCTCACAAAAGAGGAACTGACCCTCCAACCAGGGAACTGATGTAGAATAAGACACTACACAAAGTCTCAGGGGAAAGAGCCATGTAGGTATTCAGACTGCACTCCACCTTACCTAAGCTCCCCATCCTTTGTCGTTCCCTCGGACTAAGAAAAGTGAGCAGAACAAAAAATTCCTAGTCCTCAGCAGGACAGATATCTGCAATAGTAGAAGAAGAGAGTTAAGAAGTCACTCCACTTTCACTTTGTCTGCCCCGAGCCACCCAAACCACATCAAAAGGGAGAGAATGCCACAGAAACTGCAAATATATTATACACTATTTTTGGATTCTCTAGAGAAACAGAACTAATAGGAGGTGGCGGATGGGGTGGAGTATGTGCTTGTGGGGAGGAGAGGAGAAAGAGACAGAGAGATTAATTTTAAAGAATCAATTAAGGATTTTAAGGAATTAGCTCACATAATTGTGGGGGTTGGCAAATCTGAAATCTGCAAGGTAGCGTGGCAGGCTGGAAATACAGCAAGAAATTGATGTCTCGAGTCCAAATGGAGGCAAGAATTCCTGCCTCCTTGGGGGTCTCAGGCTTTTTCTTTTAAAACCATCAACTGCTTGGATGAAGCCCACCCATGTAATGGAGACTGTACTGGTTATACCCAAGGCTTACAGATTTAAACGTTAATCACACCTAAAAATACCTTCATGGCAACATCTGAAGTGGTGTTTGACCAAACAACTGTGCAACATAGCCTGGCAAAGTTGAAACACAAAATTAACTATCACTAAACACACACACACACACACACACACACACACACACATACACAGCCACCTAGAATACTACTAGCAGTTAATATTCATTGCATATGTATTGGACACTGGTCTTTACAGCTGACATGTATTTACTCATTTACTTCCCACATCAACCTTATGAGTTAAGCACTATTTATTATCCTATTTGACAGACTAGAAAATTGAGGGAGTGTGCTTAAGTTAACTTGTCTGAGGCCACATGGCTAGCAAGGGGGCTAAGCCAGCATTAAAATTGGTAGCACTCACTCAAAACCCATGCATTGTATCACTGAAGTAGAAGAAAATATAACTCAGGACACAAAAGGATATTCCCTCAATTACTTTATACTAAGAACATCTTAATAAGAAGTTGAATACAATAAAATAAGAGCATACCCATAAAATAATAAAGCCATCAAATGACATTAAAAAGGAAACTACTAGTCCCTGAGAAGAAACTGGAGTCTATGCAACATAATTATGGAAATAGTAAGTAAATTAGAAACAGCAAGTACAGAGTAGACAAAAGTGAACTACTGGCACAAAGAAGAAAGGGTTAAGATAATCTAAGTGAATGCAGATGAAAAGGGCAAAGAATTAAAGCAATTTGGAGGAACGGTAAAGGCATGAAATATTATTCATATTATAATATTATATAAATATATATCAGGATGCAAAGAAAAAAACCGCATAATATTCTTGGAGTGGAATCTCCACTTCAACAATATATTCAAAGAGATAATAGAATTTCCCTAAAATGAAGAAAGAGAATAATCTGCAAAACAAAAGCAGTTCACGACACCCCAAGAAAATTAGATGTAAGATCATCAACAAGACATAACCTAATTGAACTATTGAATGTCAGGTATAAAGCAAAGAAGCCCTCAGATATTCAAGCAAAAAAGCAAAATACATACAAGTAAGGGGAAAAACTGTCCTATCTCAGTAATCTCCATAACATCAAATTCCACAAGACGGTGGCACACTGTCCACAAAGTCCTGGGAAAATAAAATGTAATTTTAAAACATTGTAACTAATCAAGACATCATTCGAGCTTAGAAGCCCCTGCCAGACATTCACCGCATGAAAGAACTCAGGAAATGCAGTATGTTTTATTTCTTCCTGAGGGAAAAAAAATGTGTTTGACAATGATATCCAGCCAATAAGAGATGACTAAAAATAAACTCGAGAATGGCAAAGGTAGGTTAAAAGGCTGGTGGTGAACAATGAATTTGCTTAAGTATAGAATGAACAGCAGACACTAATGAAAGCATAGTAGTGAAACTAAATGAGAATGCTATAAACCTCAAAAATGTTCAAATAATTGTATAACTACAAAAAATGGGAAGTAGCCAGGAAGGGGAAATGGCAGCAAGTTTATTATCCTCATCTTTCAAAACAAAGAATAAATAGACATTGTGCTTTGGTGAGTGCTGTGAAGTGTGTAAACCTGGTGATTCACAGACCTGTACCCCTGGGGATAAAAATATATGTTTATAAAAAATTTAAAAAAAATAGACATTGTCTAAGTATCTATTGTTTTAAATGTTATATGCTAGTCTCTAATGTTTATTCCTAAAATTTGTTCTTTAACAATAGGTACTTTTTTTATAATTTTTTATTTTTTATAGAGCGTATCATGCTTAGCGAAATAAGTCAAGCAGAGAAAGACAACTATCATATGATCTCCCTGATATGAGGAAGTGGTGATGAAACAATAGGTACTTTTATAGAAAAAATATCTTGTGGTGAAGAAATACTTTTCACTTTTCTTTTTACTTCTACTGAAGTCAAATAAAATACAAATAAACTAACTTTCATTAAAAATACTTCCAGAGCGCCAGGTGGCTCAGTGGGTTAAGCCTCTGTCTTTGGCTCAGGTCTTGATCTCAGGGTCCTGGGATAGAGTCCCACATTGGGCTCTCTGCTTAGTAGGGAGTCTGCTTCCCACTTTCTCTCCCTCTGCCTGCCTCTCTGCCTACTTGTGATCTCTGTCTGTCAAATAAATAAACAAAATCTTTATTTAAAAAAAATACTTCCAAGGGTCTCATCCTATTTTCATAATTATTATTTTTCTGCTATTGCTCTTTTTTCTAACAATAAAATATGCATAGAAAGATATTCACAATGATGTTCGTTTAATGCTCAGGGTGGCAATGTCTAAGTTCAGAGTAATTTTTTAAAAAATATATTATTGAACCTTTCTTCATTGCTTTATTTCTTATAAAGAATATATCTTATTTTACATAAAGAATATATCTTATTTTACATAACTTTCTTCCCCTTAAAAATTGTAAGCAGCTTATGAAGATGTCAACAATGGTTTATTCTATTCTGGGTTATGATAAAATGGATGATTGTAATTTTTCTTTGTATTTTCTTGCAAGTTTTTAATGTACAAACACAAATAAACATTAACCACTTACTTTTTCACCATTCTACTTCCTATACATATATAATTTATTTGTATGTGCATTTTCACAAATCTGATGTTCTGGGAAATAAAACAAAGAGCATAGATATCCCAAATAAAACAAAGAAGAAAAATATCTGAAACCCTGCAATGCTCAAAGAGAAAGTGTGTCAGTAAGTGCATGACCTTACTAGGAACACTAAGTTAGCAATTAATGAATGACATAGAAAAAGTGGGAAATGAATTATTTGGCCAATTGTTTATCTCATTATTGTTTGCTATTCAATACTATAAAAGAGCCAACAAGGAAGAAATTGTGAAATAGCTGAGTTTATTGTTACCTCATACAGCACATCAGCAACCAAGAAACAAAAATTAATCTTAATTCTCCACTTTAGGTACAGAGTTTTACAACCTGGAGAAGGATATAAATACATATTGGCTTATATTAAAAGAATACCATAACAATAATAATAGAAGGATAAGCTAAGAACCTAAAAAACAATAGTGACAAGAGAGAAGAAAAGAGAGGGACAGGGAATGACACTACATTCCTTGGAATACATTACGTTTTGAATGTTTTGCATTTGGAACTCTATGGTACATGATGTTAAAGTTAAATTAAATATTAAAATCAATCCCTAAAACTCAAGAGCAAAATGAGCAAATGAACCATGTGCATAAAAGTTGGTAGTGTAACCATACACAAAAAAAAATTTAAGTGACTTAAAACACAGTAAGTTGATGATGAGACCTCATGTGGTACATCCCAAAGACCAAAAAAAAAAAAAATTGCAAAGAGAATCTCTTAATCTGTTTCTAATAACTGTGTTGCTAATTATGTTGGCATTGTGTATTGAGATAAAGCAAATGAGCAATCATGTTGATGTCACCAGGAACTGGGATTTTTTGGCATGGAAGAAAAGGAGCAAAACAGAAGGACAGGTACAAGGTGAAGATCATACTGTGTCCTGATTTGAATAGAAAGTGTCAGTATACATTCATTCACAATTTTATACACACCCACACACTCATACACATTTTCAGCTCTATTCATTGGAAAGGTCTTGAAACAATGAAGAACTCAGTGGCAATACGCACCCACAATGCCCAGATTATAATCTCTAATTATCATTTCTAATTCAAAAGAAACAAAATCTCCTAAAATGCAAATTGCAGGTCTGAGAAAGAATATATACAACTTAAACCTGAAATATCTTGTCAGACCAAATAACAAGAGAGTCATTAAAGCCCATTTAAATCATATAAAAAATTTCAGGAACCAGTTTGAAAAGTCACCTGAACAAACTGAGCAACAATTAGAAAGCTTCCTTCTATCCTTCTCTGAGGAGTAAAATACTTCAAATGTAATTCAATCTATGAGGTTATAAAAATCCTAAATTTGGGGAGAGGAGCCCATATTTGAATGTGCTAACTTAAAAATCATTATTTTAAAAATTGGTAAAGGGAGGTAACCAAGCAGTTATCCTATCTTTCCTAAATTGACTATGTTTTGGAATAACTAAACAGCTGTTGAGAAAAAAGTTTCTCTTTATATGGAAGAAATAGTCTAGCTAATAAATAAAGAATAAATGACAAAATCAGAATAACACTATTTTGAAAGTCCTAATGAATTAGTGGATCCAGAAAATGATCATCAACATCTGCTAACATCTCAAAAGGAGAGACAATCAGATATCATGCACTTCATAACAACTTATGGTCTTGTCAGAAAAACTGAACCTACATGGGATCAAGCTTCTAGGTACAACTATCAATTAACGGAACAAGACAGGGAAAAAGTAAAGAAACCATTAGGAAGCAATCAGCAAACTCTAGAATGTAGTACACTCTACTGATCAGTTTTATCCATAAACTTCAAGAGGGCAGGGAGGAGAGAGAGGGAAGAACTGTGGATTAGGGAACATCTAAGAAATATATGAACCTGGCTGGCTCCATTGTTAAGTGCCCGACTCTTGGTTTGGGCTCAGGTCATGATCTTGGGTTCTGAGATCAAGCCCCAGGTGGGGCTCTGTGCTCAGCATGGAATCTGCTTCAGATTCTCTCTTCCTCTCCTGACTGCTCACTCTCTCATTCTCTCCCCTCACCTCAAAAAAATATAATCTAAAAAGGAGGAGGAGGAGGAGAAGAAAAAGAAGAAGAAGAGGAGGAGGAAGAAGGAGAAGAAGAAGAAAAGAAATATATGAACCAGTGAAGGGTATCGACTTCATTACAATTCTGATTTCAACTATTAAACTCTGTGATGGAGGGGTTTATGAAACAACGAGGAGTATTTGAAGATGAAATGAATAGCAAATATTGTAAGGACTTATTTTATGTTGTTTTTAGGTATAATAATGACAGGGTTCTGTTTTTATTTTTTAAAACCCTTCCCATTTATATAGACGACAAAAATATTTACAGTTGAAATGATATCTAGGATTTGCTTCAAAATAATCTGAGTGGAGGGAAAATAGGAAGGGTTTATAGGTAAAACTTGCACATTGTTTCAAGTGAACAAGTCTCTCTACTTTTGTATTTAATTTTCCACATAAAAAGTTAGAAAAACAAAAATGGAATGCCTCACTTTGTAAGACTGGGCCTAAATAAATGAGGTAGAGATATAGGCATTTCAAAATTCAGGATTGTTTAAGAAACAACAGATATTAGAGCAAAAATTTACTAGTTTAACTGAATTGTAAAAAAAAAAAAAACACTTTTTTTCCTTTATGCAGTATGCTAAAAACATCAGAATTAATTGAAAAGCATAGTACTTACTTAGTAAAGAGAAGAAAACAACTGTACTCAAGATAAGTCATCTAATTCATTTACAGATGAAAGAAATGTGTCTGCAAGGTGAAACCATGGGCTCATGCAAAGCTCTGATTTCTGTACAGATGCTATTTGTCTAATAGTTTCAAATTGTCAATGACCGTCCAGGTAGCATCTTCACTAAACTTATTTTCATTGACAGGAAAAATCTATGAATGATCTGTAAAGTCCTTTATGACAGCCAGGAAGGATCCTGTACACTGTCTTGCCAGTTTCTTAGTCTTCAGGGAGAAAGGGTTGGAGAGAAGAGAAAACATCCTCTTCCAACCCCTGCTCCTGGAATCGAGAAGGAAGAGGATTTTGCTAGCTTGCAACAAAAGATACCCTAGAATGGCACTGATATAAAAGTTCTACGTGTATTGCCACGTTTAAATTCTTCTTCCTCCAAAATGTAAAATAAATCTGCTCCCATCATCTGAAATGCTATAGGACTGAAAATCCTTTTGCAATTCAGAGAAACGCCAGGTATTGTAGTTGATTTGGGAGAACGATCCTCTGCTCATAGAAGATACTGTATCTCAAAAACACTTAAAGACACTCTGCAGATGAAATAGAAAGGGAGAGAAAAGCACCCCCCTTTTGCAAATGATCTTCTTAGCATGATTATCGACGACAATATCTTAATACCTGAAGTCATTTGGCCATCCTTAAAAGTGCAATTTATCCTGACGTCTCAAGGGACGAAAAAGTTGCGGAAGTCCGAGGAATGAGTCACTTTGTTCAATTTTGATGAGTAATTTCAGGTGTCATGGAACCGCGTTCCGAAGAAGGAGAGGGGAGGGGGCGTCAGATCAGCACACGGAAGAAGACTGGACGCTCGGGATTGGATGGAGAGATCTTCATTTTCCTAAAATTGCGTCATTTCAAACCCAATTGGGTCCAGATGTTTTGGGCACCGACGGGTTACCGTCTCGGAAACTCTCAATCAGACGCAAGCGAAAGGAGAAGAGGCGGTTAATTAAATATTGAGCAGAAAGTCGCGTGGGGAGCGTGTCACGTGGTCCTTGAGGCTCGTCGAGCCTTGGATAAATACCGCGCGGCACCGAGCGGGCAAAAGAGCGCGCCGCAACCGCTCCCTCCACCGCCGCGGCCACCTCGAGTACTGAGCGCCCCGCGTGCGCTCAGAGCTGCCGGAGGAACCCTGCGGGCCTGCCCGCCGCAGTAAGTGCCTGCACCGACCATCGCTCCGAGGTGGCGGCTGGCCGCTGGGGCGAGGGACAGTGGGAGGACAGCGGAGGGACCTGCAGAGCCTCCCGGCTTGAAGGTGTAGACCGCTGGGTTGGAGGCTGACGGAGCTGGGATCCAGGGAGAAGGGGCTTTAAGAAGCTTGGGGGCATGATTCTCTTTCCTAAAGGGTACAAGGTATGCTTTGGGTTTGTTATCCCTTGGGCTTTTTATCTTGGTTCAATCGGTCCCGACTTGCGTCGTGGGACCAAAAAATATGCTGCCCCAACTCTTGGATAGCCATCCCCAATGTCTCTTCCCTGTTCTTCCCAGAAATCCAGCATGAAAATCCTCGTGGCCTTGGCCGTCTTTTTTCTCGTTTCCACTCAACTGTTTGCCGAAGAAATCGGAACCAGCGATGATCTGAATTATTGGTCCGACTGGTCGGACAGCGACCAGATCAAGGTGAGACCCAGCCCGCGCCGTTCTTCCAGGCCCTGGGAGCTGTCACTTCCCCTACGATAGCATTCTAGTTAGCCTGTCAGGCACCGCGACCGCGACCAGAGGCGGTGGAGGTGCGCGGAGTGCAGGTGGGGGGGTGCGGATGTAAAGGAACGCCATTCCCTGGGTCCCCTCACGAGATTTTGTGCCCATGATCCAAGTTTCCTCCCCGGGGCTGCACCGTCGGGTCTTGGGAACTCCCTGGAGGAATGATGCCCTCCCTGATGTGCCCGAGGTCCTCACAAGGTTGGAAATCTCACAAGGTTTCACCCCGGGATAAGGTGGATTTCGGAGACCCCAGTCTAGTTGCAAGGACCGGGCATTTGGAAACGCTGGGCAGGGGCAGAAGGGGGGGGGGCGCGCCGGACGCTGGTAGAAGCGGGGGTAGAGGGCAAGCTGCTGGGGGCTTTGAGGGGCGAGGTGGGTGGGAAGCTAACTTCCTGCCTTGACTTTTATTTTACTCCTTTACAAGGCTCTCAGGCTATTGGCCCAAGGGAGCGCGCCTCGAGGGAACAGTGTAAGTGGCGCGGTGCAGGTCCCTAGTAAAAGCATTCCTTCCCCACTCGCGACACACAGCTGTGTGCATTTAGGGCGGCGAGGCGTCTCCAATGCCCGCGCCAGAATCGAGAGAAAGTCAGGTGGCGGCGCGGCAGAGCAGTGGGGGTGGGGGCGGGGGTCTCCAGGCTCTGCCAAGAGCCGAGAGCGCGCGGGGCTGGGGGACGCCGCGTCTCCCGCTAACCCGCGAAAGCGGAGCCCGGGGACACGAGTTCTGCTGGGAGGGGTGGAAGAAGAGAGTTCCAGGGCTAGGACCCCACTCAGCCCTCGCGTTGGGAAACCCGGCTTTCTCCCGCCTCCCTGTCGGGCCGGTTGTCCGGCCCTGGCACCAACACCGCCCGCCTCTGAGCTTCGCCCAGGGCTGGCGCCGCGTGCTGATGGCCTACACGCCCATCTGTCTGTGCGTCTGTCCCCCAGGAGGAGCTGCCGGAGCCTTTTGAGCATCTTCTGCAGAGAATCGCCCGGAGACCCAAGCCTCAGCAGTTCTTCGGATTAATGGGCAAACGGGATGCTGGTGAGATGGGCAGCCATCCCTCCCTCTCTCTCTCTGAGCAACCTGCCCAGTGTCCTCACTCACGGCTTCTCAGAGCGCCCTGTCTCTTTTGCTCTTTGAGTAGAAATTTCCATCCTAAAATGGATATACCCCCGGGGAGCGACTCTGGCCCTCACCCCACTAACAAACGCCCATGCCCGCTGAGGGAGGGTGAGCTCTTCTGTGCCAGCCCCACACAATTAGAATGACCCCAGTCAAGAGCAGGAAGCAACCTTAGCTGAGTGCTCCCTTGATGCAAGATCCAAACTGACAAATGGGGGCGGGGGGAGGCGTGGGGCCTCCAGGGGTAGTACTCAGAATGGTCTAAGCGCCTGCAGAAATCCATTTTAGACCTTCGGGGTTAGATTAGATTTAGATTAGATTTAGCTCCCTACTGTCTCATGATAGAAATACTCAATTTCCTTGAATTCATCACACCATCAATGGAATGTGTAAACAGTTAATACCAATTCATCTTTTGTCAGATTCCTCAATTGAAAAACAAGTGGCCCTGTTAAAGGCTCTTTATGGTAAACACTTCTATAAATCTTTATTTTGCTACTGTGAATGCACATGTAGGAAAAGTGAAGAAAGTCTTTTACGAGCTGAAATACAGATTCTTGATAATGCCTCTTTAGTAAAAGTAGATTTGTATCCCTCTCTCCTGGGGGTCCAGCTTGGAGATGTGTTTCTTGTAAGAAAACAGGTGGAGTGGCCTAACAGTTACTATGTTAGGCCTCAGGGGTCTCAAAGTCCTGAGTTTGAATTTGTGGCCCATAGAAAGCACTTAAAAATATTCCTTTTGGTTGCTATTTTGTTTTTATCATTAATAATTTGGTTAACATTTATGGCTCTGCTATATTTCTCAGGATAGTACATGAATGGGAAATGTTACATGTGTTAAAAATCAACTTATTTTATAATTCTCTTCTGAAAATATAGTATAGCATCTTTAAAATAAATCTATTGCCCTTACTAACTTTTTCTTTCTTCTAGGACATGGCCAGATCTCTCATAAAAGTAAGTTTCAAATTATTTTGGCATTTACCAAATGCAAATTAGATTGAATTTCATTTTATATCTTCTTTTCCGTTGTAACTCAGGACTTAACATGTTTAATTAAGGCAGTATAAGAATGGAGGAAACTCATATTAATCACATCCAGAGCATGTTTTTTAAAACTCTGTTTCTTAGAGCTAGATACTTACCAAATGATGCATTATGTTAAAAATCCTTTAATTCCTAGCTAAACAGTTGCTGAATTCCTGACCCACAGAAACTGTGAGATAATAAATATTTGTTGTTTTAAGCTGTGAAAGAAAGCCAGAAGAAATCCTTTAACTCCTACAAACTGTTAGTTTTAGATAAGAATTTCAGTCCAGGGGTCAAAATCCAACCGGAGATTCCTCTCCTTTTTCACCCCTCATCCTCTCCTACCTCCCACCACTTCCACTTGAAAAATAAAAACAAAACAAACAAAAACCAAGCATTTATAGGCATCTCTTAACATTTCAGTATGCCAGATCTCATAACAATATCTAGGGTAATCCAGCAGCCAGTTAAGAAGATTAAGTAAATGAGTACAGAATCCATAGTAGAGGTAAAGATAGATAGAAATGCAGTTTTTTTGATCCCATCTTTGAATGGGGACCCTCAATCTATTAAAGTACAATGAAACACTTCTTTGGGCAGTAGAGATGGCAGTTATGGCACTTGACGTTCCTTAGAACCCAGTATCCCAGTTAATGGAACTCAGATTCATGGGAAGTCCCACAAGGCCATGCATATGTTTACCCATATGCATTTACCCCAGGGTCCACCCACAACTCCACTTAGATTTTGGTCCACTGGTTGGCAAAGAAGGTCACATTCAAACAGCAGTCCAATTCTCAAATAATACAGTATAAAGCAAGGGACCTTTTCCCCCTAGAGTTGAAATAGTAACCTTTCTCATAAGGCTTCATATTTGAAAAAATATAAATCTTATTTATATTTGTGTTCTAAAGATTTTATTTCCAAGATTATATATAGCAAACTTCTATGTAATGAAAATAAATGCACTCTATTAATGTCTAAATTAACACACCTTTCTGGTAGTATTAAAAATGCAGTAAAATTAAGGGGCACCTGGGTGGCTCAGTGGGTTAACACCTCTGCCTTCAGCTCAGGTCATGATCTGGGCTCTCTGCTCACTGGGGAGCCTGCTTCCTCATCTCTCTCTGCCTGCCTCTCTGCCTACTTGTAATCTCTGTCTGTCAAATAAATAAATAAAATCTTTTTTAAAAATGCAGTAAAATTAAAATAGTGACCTGTTAGAAGTTTATAATCATCAGGTGCACAGATCTGATTTAACTAAGGTTCAGTTCCTGAGAAATACAACATAGTACACAAGGACATACACTGGATATTTCTGTCACCCAACTGTGAAACTGACTCCCTAAAAACCAAAACTAGCATAAATAGCAGCAATATTTAAAGCATTGTATATAAACAGGTAAAATGTAATAAACTATACTTGCTAATATTTAGATATAGAATTAAGAAAAGTGCTTTCATTGTATTGTTTTAATGTCAAATGTAAGACTTATTAGAAATCTTCATTTCTTCAGGCTCACCAAAACTTGAAATGGTTATATATTTATTACGTAGGCATATATTCGAAAGCTTGCTTTTCTTCGGTACTAGTTATAACAGTTTATTTCCTCAAAGACATACATATTAAAATACCCCTAAATGTATTTTTCCAGGGCATAAAACAGATTCCTTTGTTGGACTAATGGGCAAAAGAGCTTTAAATTCTGGTATGTATAAAACCATGACTGAAAATAGACAGTTTCTTAAATATCTTATTTTCTTTCTAAGGCATAGTTTTCAAAGTACTAAAAAGGAATGATAAACTTAAAATGAGTACTTATGGTGAAAAAAAAATCTAATTGCAATAAACAAATCCAAGAATGAATCTGTAACTGATTAAGCTAATCTCACACAGGATGCACCTTTCTTTCTCAAACCAGCAGCCCTACCAGTGTCTGCCTGTTTAATCATTACCTAACCTGAATCCTTGGGCTAGTCTAGTACTTTTTCCCTTATATTTTTTACAGAAGCCACACTGAACTTTCCAGAACTAAGCAGGGAGGGATATGTGGGAAATAAGACCAATTTTCACTTACTACCAAGATCATTTGAAAAGCTTATATGACATTATATCTGGCTGTCTCCCAGCACAAAAGTAAACAAAACTAATAAATGCGTTTATACTTTATGAAGTTATAAAAGCTCAAACTCGAAACATCCTGATGGATGAGAGTATGGGAATAACCCAGTGCATGCCAGTGCTTTCAGAAAGGAACAGGATCAAGTCATCCTGGGGGATTATGATCAGTTCTGGCTGTAAACCCTCACAGAGAAGGGGCGGGGGGCACAAGCCTCATAACCCATCTTAATCTTCAACAAGTCTTTCCCCTGGCCTAAACCCTGCCTATTTCCTTTCCTCTCTGTAGTTCCCATCTTGTGTAAAAATGCCACATACCTATATCTGAAAACCCATTCATCATACCATTTTCAAGGTTAAATATCCCCTGTATCATTTTCACAGAGACTGATTTTTTCTGTAAAGCACATTCAGGCCTTTATAGCAATTAGCTTGGGTTCCTCAGGAAAGCTATTCAAACTCTATTTTACCTTTAGTGAAAATAGAATTACAGTATTAATCAAGTAACTAATTAGAAAGTAACTAGCTGCCTTATCTGTTTAGGGTATTTCAAGTTTCTAGAAAATCTGTAATTAAGAAGTGCTGGCTTAATTATCTGGAAAATTCATGCAAAAAATGATGTATCCTATCATTGTCCCTCTACGTTCCAAATTTAGACACTACGTTTGTATTTCTTTTTCAGTAACTTGGGGCTGCTCAATTTAAATTTTAAAAAAAGTTACCAGTACGTCTTATGAAAAACTTTAAATTATTTTATTAATATGTATAATCCTCCAGCTTTTGGAAATGGAATGTAAATTTAAACCACACTGGTTTTACTTGTAGCAGAAGGGTACAACTAGCCTTCTATAACTGTGGTTTTCTTGATAATCACGTTAGTCATCAACTTTTTATTTCCAGAACTGATACAGGTTTCAGAACATGGCTAACTTTACAAATAATCCAGATACTGTGCAATTTATACAGATTAAATGCCATTAATATGTGCCAAGCCATAATGTAGTTCTAAATAGAATCACTATAATGAATCGGGATCCGTTTATAACACAATCTTCACTCCTCCGTTTTAAGAAAATATAAAAGGAAAAAACTGGACAAACACTGAGTCACAGGATCAACGGAGGCAATGGAACGATTGTGTCCTGCAGCCATCTGGTTTAACTTTTTGTGGCCACAGGCCCCTTTGACAGTCTGAGAAATCTAGAAACCTGCTTTGTAGAGAAACCCTCATTGGTTTTATAAACACAAAAACGTACGTACAGTTTCAGATGGTTCAGGGACCCGATAACCAAACTCTACTTCCCGTGAAAAGGATATTCTGTTCCAGCTAACAGGAATCCCACTGTGGTTACTGTACATTCTCATTCACCTCACTTCTCTGGGGAACGGAATCATGTTAAGCGAAAGCTGGTCAGGAACTGAGCTTGTGCTAGTCGTCCTCCTCCTGATACAAACAGAACAGGATGAGAAATGGACTGTTTCCCTCCTTGGGAACCGCCCGCTTTGGGGCTCAGGCGGTTCAACCGCGGAAGCGCATGGGTGATTGACGTAAAGCATTCAGTGTGTCCTGAACCCAGTGCTGGACGCTAACTGGGCCTCTGCTCAGGACGGGAAAGGGAGAGCGAGCACCCTACGGCCCTCACCTACCTCCTCTCTCAACAGATCGTTCCCACTGAGAAAACTGTTTAGAGAAGCATCTATGATTCCTACATACTTTCCACAGTGCTTTCTACTCTTTCTGTTAAATTCAGTATTTTATACAGGATATATGAATTTTTAAAAGTCGCATCGTTTTGCTAAAATGTAAATCTAAGTATATAAATTAACTAAAATGATGAATAATATACTTAAGTATTCTGATCACAGTGGTCTAATCCTTACCCTTTTGTGGTTATATACCTCTTCGAAATTGCATATAATAATATAATATAATTATAATATAATATAATATAATATAATTTTGGCTTTTTTAAACATTCCAGACAGTCAAAGCACTTAAATTACTTGTTAGCTATATGTTAAGTGCTTTTACAGGCAGTGATTAATCTTTCACTGGCCATTAGGGTGCTGGGAGGTAAGTTATACTGTCGTATGTGGATGGCACAATTGCCCTACCTACTGAAAATGAAGTTGTTTTTAGCTTCAATGACAATCCATTATTGCAAGGTATCCCCAAGATAGGAGGAGACCCCTACACCATTCGGGACTCCTATAAAGGAACCAGCCAGATAACAAATATTTTGGATTTTGTGAGCCATGCCGTCTCTCTACATAACCATAGACAATACATAAATGAATGGGTATGGCCACATTCCAATAAAACATTAGATTTTCAAGAAAAGGTGGTGGACTGGATTTGGCCCATGGTCTGTAGTCTATTGACTCTGTCCTAGAATAAAATGTTCACATTTTGCCTTCATCCTACTACTATTAGTACTCCTATACTTCAGGCATTATCCTTTCTATAAATCACCATGGGGGTGAAGGGTTAGGGTTTCTGCCACTGCTTGAGAAAATTGTGAAAAAATTAACACTGCAGTAGATTGTGGAACTATGCTTTGGGGGGCCCAAGTATCTGGCAGGTGGCCTCAGTAACCAAGGATTCTGTGGTTAGATCACTTCCAGTCAAGACAGAGATAGGCAAGACTGGAGGGTATGCAAAGAAAAATCTTAGAAATACTTCAGTGGAGGTGGGAAGAGTCATTCACGAGTTTTTAATAAATTACAGTGTGTCTTGAAGCTTATTTAACTCTCTCAGTGAGTCCTCTTAAGAACCCCTCTGCCTTCTCTTTGTTCTCAGTGGCTTATGACAGGAGCGCGATGCAGAATTACGAACGAAGACGCAAATAAATCACCTCATGTGTAATTTATTGAGCCTCATGTGGGTCAGTGGCCAATGAAAGGTAACATGACACCTGCACCATGAGGAATAATTATTTATTTAATAATCATTGTTTTGAGTGGAAAACTCAAAAAAACTTTATTTTTCATATTGTGCCAATACGTGCTGTGAAAGTATGTTATAATTCTAATATGACCCCCTCAGACGTAGAAATCAGTGGTCATTTCTCAACAAAGCACAGTGTTCAGTGAAACAGAAATATGCTCTTCAAAGAAAGAAATCATCTTCGTTTCCTGGAAGCAGTCGCGTCAGCCACAGCTGAAGGAGAGGAACCTCACAGACAGGGTTGTGCTTTCTCTGTTTTTGTGGTGGAAATGTGCTAAGATTTGGTGTCAGAGGGTATCCCTGCAGCATGTGTCACGTGTTGTGACTTATATACAGATGTTCTACAAGTTTTCACGTGATTCTATGGTCTTCATTTCATTGTATAATGTGTTGTGATAGTTAACATTTTAAATAAAAGAAAAAATATCTTGAGAATTGGGTGTTATTCTTTCATTAATATTTCTGTCACACCAACACACGTTCTTTTAGTAGATGAAATATGTTCGAAGCTATTTTGGCTGCTTAACAGTGAAACATAGAGCTACTAAATTTCTCCTTCTTAAGGAAAATGACTACAGTGGAATCTCAGTTCCTTTCTCTCTCTCTCTCTCTCTACACACACACACACACACACACACACACACACACACACTTTTGGGGCTGGCGGAGTCAGTCATTTTGCATGAGATCCTTCATGAGGAAAACAATTACATTTTGGAATCCCAAGAAGAGAGGGTAAGTTCTGTTGATGCATGCCCAAGATTCCCTTTTACAAATAGGATAATAATCTGTCTTAGATATGCATTCGCCTGGTTATTGTTGGATAAAACATCAGTGCACTACAATTGAAGCCCTGCTTGGAGCCCAGGTATAAATGCTCCTGTGTGTGATTCACACTAGATTTAAGATACCAAACTCTCACAAAAGATGATGCAGATAACGCCTTATTGTTAATAGGGTGTCACCCCTATAATGAAGACAAGAGTGCCTTTCTAGCTTTCTAGCATTTCTAAGGAGGCCTGTGAATTGTTAACACCCATTGCTCCCCAGCTGAAGCATGTGCTTCAGGAATAAATACAGAACAATCGGGGAGGCTTTCATTTATTTGTTTAAGGAGAAGGATTGATAAGTGTCCTTGGAAATGTTTTGGGGTTACATAGAGGGTGTGGAACACTGACAAGTGCTACAAAGGCTCAGGACAAATATTGTTTAATGAACTAAAACTCCATGACCTTAGCCTGGATTGGTTGATTATTGTTGATCAATAGTTTGATCAATATGTTGATCAACAGTGGTTGAAACCACTGTGGGACAGAATTGCTCAAGCATATTTTAAGCTTTATATTTCTAAATAGTTTAAAAAAAAAATCTAACCAGTGTACATGGCTGGTGTAGTTGAAGGACTGTCTCTTAATCTTGGGGTTGTGAGTTTGAGCCTTACAGTAGGTGTAAAAATTACTTTAAAAATAAACCTTAAAGAATAAAACCTCTAACAATCTCATTTCCTTATTATACAATACATTGAAATGTTACAAATTATAAATGATAAGCAAAATGGAGAAAGTCAGAGTCATCTAGAGCCCCACTCCCTAATAGTAATGCTTAATACTCTATTTAAGAATAATAATAACTGTGGGGCGCCTGGGTGGCTCAGTGGGTTGGGCCGCTGCCTTCAGCTCTGGTCGTGGTCTCACGGTCCTGAGATCAAGCCCCGCATTAGGCTCTCTGCTCGGCGGGAAGCCTGCTTCCTCCTCTCTCTCTGCCTGCCTCTCTACCTGCTTGTGATCTCTCTCTGTTGGGTAGATAAATAAAGTCTTTAAAGAAAAAAAAAGAATAATAATAATTGCAATATATCAACTATATAATTTAATAAACCAGTATCAGAAATTCTAACGCAAGTATGTGAGAGGAGTCAATACAGAAAGAGATTATTGAGGGAAATAGCAGAACAAATTAATATCTAACAATAAGATTGATTAAGCAAACTGGCCTACTGATACAATTGAATATTTTGCCATCATTTAAAATAGCATTATGTGTTTAGTGACATACAACAACATGTATAGTGTGTCGTTAGGCACAAAGCAATATTCCTACAGTATATATTTCTGCATAGGTGTTATAACAAGAAGAAACAATGTAATGGATGAGTGTGGGGTTCAGAGTCGACTTGCATGGATTTGAATCCTGGCTCCATCACTTGAACGGCCGTGTGATGAAGGGCAAGTCCCTTAACTTCTTTCTGCCTTATTATCCTCATCCGTAAAGTGGATTAATGATAGTAGTCACCACGGCCCTACGCTACCATGGAGGGGATCCACTACAGAGCCTAGCTGAGGGCTGCAGACCATGATACATGTAAAGCTTGGGGATTAGTCCCCAGCACACAGCCAGTACTCCGTGAATGTTCCCTTTGCCATTGCCAGCTACTCTCCCAAACACCCGTGAGAAAATCAGCACTGTTTTTTAGCAACTGGAATCTTTTTTAATAAGCACACTGAAGAAACAGCAGCATGGGGTGGTTTTTATATAGTTGCTACACAAATTAAATCTAGGCTTGTATGACAAACGGTTATGTTCTGAGCCGGGCGCTGCTGCGTTAGAGAGTCCCCGCGGTCCCTTCTGTCTTGGAGATTTTATAAATTTCTGCCGCAAGCATTAACACCCGCTCTCCCCCATCAGCGAGACTTCATTCATGCCTCCTTGCCCTGCAGCCCAGAAACGTTGCGACAGTGTCAATAAAGAGAGGGAGAGGAACTCCTCTTAACCAGTGTGCTCAGGAAATATTTACTCCTACTTCCCCCTCTGTAGCATGGTTCCTTCAACAAAAATAAGCTTTCTTCGCCTTTATTCTTGCTTGAGTATTTTATTCTGTTATGAAACAGCAAAAGATGAATCTATATAATTAAGTTACCTAAATACTTGCTATCGCTTTGGCTTTTCGTCTCTTTTCTCATTTTGCTTTGGTTGGGTCAGGGATGAGGGCAAAAACAGATGACACTGAGTAATTTGAGGAGAATTGTATAAAGGGAGGAATTACAAAGATGTAGGCAGGTTGTACAGAAGCCAGCAATGGAATGTGGGGCTCCAGCCTGGCTCCCCTGGGAGCTACTGCTACCCCAGGCCTGAAGGCCCAAGAGGAGGAAGAGAAGGTCTCTGTGTGCAGAGACCTGGCGTAGTCTTCAGTAGGAAGACAGAACCAACACAGGATAGTCAGGTATGTCAGGGGGCAAGGAGTGGTTGGAAAGGCCAGGGAATAAATATCTCACCCTCACTTACCTCCTACTGGGCAAACCCAACAGCAAACAGAGGGCTTGGAGCCCTTGATGCTGTCCACACCAGTAAGCGGCATAGATAGGCACCAGAGCAGGTAGGGAAAGCTGCTGGGTGCATTGGGAGGTAAAAAAGGAAGATGTCTGGGGTGTCTGGGTGGCTCAGTTGGTTAAGTGTCTCTCTTCATCTCAGATCATGATCTTGAGATCTTAGGATGGAGACTGTCTGGCTCCCACTTCAGCAAGGAGTCTGCTTCTACCTCTTCCTCTGCCTCCTCACCTCCACTCTTGCTCTCTCTGTCTCTCAAATAAATAAATAAAACCTTTAAAAAAAGAAAAGAAAGATGTCCAATGGATTGTGTATGCCATTATTTTGAATGAAGACTAAGATGCTGAAATTCAAATAAGAAAATTATAAAGTAAAAATAAGACTTCCTCTGGACACTCCGTTCTATTGCCCTAGAACATAGTTTCATATGGACCCATCCAAACACACACAAAAAAGAACATTTTAGTTTGAGCACATGCTGAAATCTCCTCTTTTAACACCAAGTCATTATGATTTGTTAAGTTATTTTTTAAAAGAAATTAGTAAGTACACTGGAATTTGTGAAAAACAGAGTAAGGACTTTTGGTGGACCAGAGATTGTGCAGATCCTTAAGAAAGAAAGGACTCAGAGAACCACAGTGGTAAGCCATGGCCCCAAGGAATCACAAAGGATGCAGGAAAAGGTGCCAACCCCAGAATAGGGAACTGACAGCTGCAGGACACAGACTTCTCATCAGCAACCCTGGGTGCTGTAAAGTAAGGGAACAAAATCTAAAAATTCTTAAGGAAATAAATATTTAGCCAAACTATCCTTTAACAATAAGCATGAATTTGTGAAAGAAGAAAAACCAACCAAATCCTGTTAACGTAAGCCTTTATTAAAATCATCACAACAGAACAACTCAAGAAAGCTATTCTACTGGAGAGCAGACAGCCTCAGGAATTGCTTTGGAAAATTGATGAAGGTCAAAGTTTTGCTGTATTCTGAGAATTATTCACTGTTCTGATTCTCGGAATGTCTGGGGAACTTAGGCTGCTTTAGTCAGGAGACAGGATTCAGGGCTTGCATGAGTGAAGCTAAAGCTTTAGTAGCTTTTAGTTTGGATTTAGTAGAACTGGTGAGGAGGAAGAGGAGAGGACCAGATCTTGCTTGGTCAGTAGAATAAATTCAGCCATTCAGCTTCTTTCATGAATTAAGGACATTCTCAAACATATAGGACCTCAGAAAGTTTACCATCCTCATTCTTTTAAGGAATTCAGCAAGAATTACTGTAAGATATTATTTTAGCAAGAAGAAAAATAAATCTGGGAGAGGGTAATGAGTAAGAAACATGACAACAAAGTAATCATTTGAAACACTGCTGAATTGAAATTAGTATGTGTTAAACCATCTGGAAATAAAACTCCGTAAGATGTCAACATGAGAGTTAGTCTGGGGGAAAAGGAGAGTGTAAAAGGAAATAAATGCATGTTAAATTTCTTGTCTTGTTGAAGTGAAGGGTAGAACATAGATGTATTTAACTCTAGACTTTTGAAAAAGGAAACATAAGTTTCTTATATGAGCTAAAAATGTGCACAAGCTGAACAAAAAAGAATAAATGAATGTATAAATCTCAAAACAAAAAAACAAGAATTTTTGCAAAACAAAATCTAACTAAAAGAGGCAAGAAAGCCTTAAAAGATTTTTTAGCGGAGTGCCTGGCTCCACCTGTTAAGTGACCGACTTTTGGTTTCAGCTCAGGTCATGGTCTCGGAGTCCCGGGATTGAGCCCCGCATCCGGTTAAGTGCTCAGCCAGGAGTCTGCTTGAGGATTCTTCCTCTGCCTCTGCCTGGTTCCCCGGCTTGTGCACACGTACATGCACGCTCACTCTCCCTCTCTGTCTAGAATGGGTATAAGTCTTTTTTAAAGATGTTTAAAATAAAGGTGCCTGGGTGGCTCAGTGGGTTAAAGCCTCTGCCTTCAGCTCAGGTCATGATCTCAGGGTCCTGGGATCAAACCCTGCATTGGGCTCTCTGCTTAGTGAGAAGCCTGCTTCCCCCTTCTCTCTGCCTCCTTGTGATCTCTGTCTGTCAAATAAATAAATAAAATCTTTAAAAAAATGTTTAAAACATTTTTTAGCAAATAAAAAAACAGAAAAAACTATGGTAAGAATAAATTAAAAACCTATTCATATTTACGATAAATATGAGCAGTTTTATGAGACTTCTAAAGACAAAGACTATGAAGTTGGTAAAAAAAAAAAAAGTATGCTGAGTGAAATAAGTTGAGCAGAGAAAGTCAATTATCATGGTTTCACTTACTTGTGGAGCATAAGGAATAACATGGAGGACATTAGGAGAAGGAAAGGAAAAGTGAAGAAGAGGAAATTGGAGGAGGAGATGAAGTATGAGAGACTGTGGACTCTGAGAAACAAACTGAGGGTTTAGAGGGGGGAGGGGATGGGTGAGCCTGGTGTTGGGCATCAAGGAGGGCACGGATTGCATGGGGCACTTCGTGTTATATGTAAAAAACGAATCTTGAAACACTACATCAAAAACTAATGATGCATTGCATGGTGACTAACATAACACAGTTAAAAAAAAAATCCAGCAATTATTATTTACGAGAATCAAACCTGAAAAAAATAATGTAGAATGGTTGAAAGTAAAGAGATACTAAAAATAACCTGCAAAAGTACTAACAATGATTTTAAAGCAATATTACCAACAGACAAAACAGAACTCAAGGTGAAAATTGCCAGGGGATCAAGAAGGATACTTTTTTTTCTTTTTCTGGTTTAGTTTGTTTGTTTGTTTTGTTTTGTTTTCTGGTTTTTTTTTTTTTTTTTCTCACGATTTTTTTTTTAAGATTTTATTTATTTATTTGATAGACAGAGATCACAAGCAGGCAGAGAGACAGGCAGAGAGAGAGGAGGAAGCAGGCCCCCCGCTGAGCAGAGAGCCCGATGCGGGCTTGATTTCAGGACCCTGGGACCATGACCTGAGCCGAAGGCAGAGGTTTTAACCCACTGAGCCACCCAGGCGTCCCACCCATGTTTTTTTTTTTTTTTCAGCGTAACAGTATTAATTGTTTTTGCACCACACCCAGTGCTCCATGCAATCCGTGCCCTCTCCAATACCCACCACCTGGTTCCCCCAACCTCCCACCCCCCGCCCCTTCAAAACCCTCAGATTGTTTTTCAGAGTCCATAGTCTCTCATGGTTCACTTTCCCTTCCAATTTCCCTCAACTCCCTTCTCCTCTCCATCTCCCCTTGTTCTCCATGCTATTTGTTATGCTCCACAAATAAGTGAAACCATATGATAATTGACTCTCTCTGCTTGACTTATTTCATCCAGCATAATCTCTTCCAGTCCCGTCCATGTTGCTACAAAACTTGGGTATTCATCCTTTCTGATGGAGGCATAATACTCCATAGTGTATATGGACCACATCTTCCTTATCCATTCATCCGTTGAAGGGCATCTTAGTTCTTTCCACAGTTTGGTGACTGTGGCCATTGCTGCTATAAACATTGGGGTACAGATGGCACTTCAAAAGGCGTAATCCGATATAACAATGGTGAACCTTTATAAATATGAGCTATGTTCAAAATACATAAAACAAAAACTAACAGAAATATTTAAAAGTATTAAAAAGGTACACATCTTTAATAATCATAACAGACATCACAGTCTTTTGGTAAACAACAGATTAGTCAAAAAGTAAACAAGGTTAAGGAGAATTCAATAACATAATCAGGAGTCTTCCTCAAATAGGAATAGAGAATTAAGACAAGTAGACACACATAATTAAGAATCTTCATAAATGGACATACTTTAAAAAAATACATGTGGGACATTAGAAAATTGAGCAACATGACACAACTGAACTCAAAAAAACCTAAAATATCCCTCTCATATAAGCCATAATCACATATAACACTGCCATAAGAATAAAAAAATCAACATGTTGCCAGAAAATCCATATGGCAGAAAAGTTTGAGAGAGACTCGCTCCCAAATAATTCTTGGGATAAAGGAAAAAACAAAGAGACAGCTTAAAAAATACTTTGAACGGAATAACCATGTGGGTCATGGGTTTCCAAGACTATCCCTACATTTGAAATTCTGCTAGGAAGACTCACAGGACTCAGCAGACAGCTGCACCCATGGCAAAGACTTACTACTACAATCTCGTAAAGATACACTGTAGGTCAAAAGGGAAAAAATATATAGGTGGTGTCAGGAGGAATCTATGTGTGGGTTTCCTATGCCTGCTCTCCCCCATGAGGGGTCACAGATGGTACACTCTTCTCCCAATAACAAAAATGCGGCAATATGTGTGGGACGTATATATGACCTCTGTATCAAAACCTGGATATGGAATCAGAGAAATTCTGAGGAAGAAATTTATAGCCATAAGTGAATTTCCCCTCAAATAAAAGGGGATGAAATTTAATGAAAAAGATTTCACCAAAAGACACTGAAAAGAACAACAAAATAAGTCCAATGAAAGCAGAATGAAGGAATTAACATTAAGCCAGATATTAATAAGACAAAGACAATAAGAACAAACACAAAGTAATAGGTTTGATCAATACCATATAACCTAGTTCTTCAAAAGAAAAAAATTTTTAAGATAAAACTTTGGAAATCTACAATTAAGAAAAAAGAAACAAAAGGTAAAGCTTGACATTGACAGGAAAACAACTGTGGGTACACAGGCGTTTGCAAATTTTTAAGATAATACTGTATAAAATTCTGTACCAATGAATGCAAAAATATCCACAAAAGGATATTTTTGGATATTACAAATTATAAATATTGAAATTCGTTAAAATAAATTAGTAACTGTGAAAGAATTTATAACTAAACTCATTAACTGCCCCCACAACACAGCGATACTCAAAGGACTATAGTGTATCAACAAATATCAACTAAGTAGAATATCAACTAAAACTCCAGGAATAGAGGAGTGAAATTTTTCAAACTTTTACAAACTGTTTCAAAACTTGGCAAACAGGTCAGGTTAATGATCCAACACAATTAACAAGTTTAGTCTAATCTTTAAAGAAATGACTCAACTTACTCGGTAATACCAACCTAATTCTAAAGACTCCCCCCTAAAACTCTTAGAACTAACAAATGAGTTCAGTGAAGTTGCAGGATACAAAATCAACATACATAAATAAGTTCTGTTTGTATACACCAACAATGAAGTATCTAAAAAAAGAAATTTTTAAAAATAACCCCATTTATAATAGCATGAAATACAATAAACTATTTAAGAAGAAATTCGACCAAGCAGGTGAACAATCTGTACAAGAAAAACTAATAAGACATCAATGAAAGAAATTAAAGAAGACACAAATAAATGGAAAGATATTCCATGCTCATGGATTGGAAAAATTAATATTTTAAAAATGTCTATACTACCCAAGGTGATCTAATAGATTCAGGGAAATTCCTATCAAAATTCTAATGGTATTTTTTACAGAAATAGAAAAACAATCCTAAAATTTGTTTGAAACCACAAAGACTTCAGAAGAGCCAAAACAATCTGGAGAAAGAAAAATAAAGTTCGAGGCATCATACTTCCTGACTCTTATAACTATCTTACAAAGTTATAGTAATCAAAACAGTGTGATAGTGGGACCAAAACAGACACATAGACCTATGGAAGTGAATAAAGAGCCCAGAAATAAATCCACACATATGCCATCAACTAATACTTGACAAGGAAGCTAAGAATACTCCATAAGGAAACAATACTTCCTTCAATAAATTGTGCTGGGAAAATTGGATAGTCACACGCGAAAGAATAAGATTCTGTCTTACACAGCTCACAAAATTACTTGTAATGCATTAAAGTTTTAAATATAAAACCTGATATTGGAAAACTCCTAGAAAAAAAACATGGGGAAAAGTCTCCTTAGTATCGGTCTTGGTAATGATTTTTTTTTTTTTTTTTGGATATGATACCAAAAGCACAAGGAATAAAAGCAAAAATCAACACGTGGGACTACATCAAACTAAAAAGTGTCTGCATAGCAAAAGAAACAATAAAATGAAAAAGCGACTTACAGAATGGGAGAAAATATTTGCAAGTCATACATCTCAAAAGGGGTTAATATTCAAAATATATAAGTAACTCATTCGGATAAAGAGGGAAAAAAATGATTTAAAAATGAACAGAAGACCTAAATAGACGTTTTACAAAAATAAGGCATACAAAGGGCCAAGGGGGACACAAAAAGAAGTTCAACATCACCAACCATCAGGGAAATGTAAATCAAAACCAAAGTGAGAAACCATAACTCACCTAGAATGGCTATCATCAAAAAGACAAGAGATAGATAAACCATAAAAGACTCAATCTCAAAAAACAGACTGAGGGTTGCTGGAGGTCGTGGGGACGGGAGAGGGTGGTGGGGATGTGGACATTGGGGAGGGTGTGTGCTATGATGAGTGCTGTGAAAGGTGTAAACCTGGCGATTCCCAGACCTGTACCCCTGGGGATAAAAATACATTATATGTTTATTTAAAAAAAATAAATTAATTTAAAAAAAGAAAAAAAGACAAGAGATAGCAAGTATTGGCCAAGATGTAAAGAAAAGGAAACCCTGTGTACTGTTGATAGATATGTAAATTGGTGTAGCCACTCTGGAAAACAGCTGGAAGTGCCTCAAAAAATTAAAAGGTGAACTATCATATGATCCAGCCATCACCCTTCTGGGTCTACACCCAAAGGGAATAAAACCAGGATCTCAAAGAGATATTTGCACTTCTGTGTTCATTGCAGCATTATTCAGAGTAGCTAAGATACAGAAACAACCTGAGGTTTGTTTACAGAAGAATGGATGAAGAAAATATGATATGCATATAAATAATGGACTATTGTTCATCCTTCAGACATGGACACCAAATCAGCTGGCACTGTGATCTTGGACTTCCCAGCCTCCGGAACTATGAGAAATAAAATTTCGTTGTTTGAGCCAATCTGTGGAATTCTGTTATAGCAGCTTGAACAGACCATGACCGTGCGGATCTTTAAAGGACACCATTCAGCTCCTTGACAGATACATTTAAAAATTAAAGAAAATAGGGCGCCTGGGTGGCTCAGTGGGTTAATCCGCTGCCTTCGGCTCAGGTCATGATCTCAGGGTCCTGGGATCGAGTCCCACATCGGGCTCTCTGCTCAGCAGGGGGCCTGCTTCCCTTCCTCTCTCTCTGTGATCTCTTCCCTTCCTCTCTCCCACTGTGATCTCTCTCTGTCAAATAAATAAATAAAATCTTTAAAAAAATTAAAGAAAATAAAGAGATATTTGTAGATGAGACTTAAGAGTCACATCAACCAGCTGGATCTTATAGACAGAAATAAACTTTTAAAAAATTATGAAACAATCACAGAAGTTTGAACAATGGATATTTGATGACAATAAAAAATTATAATTAATATTTAGGTGTGATCATTATGTTCAGTTATGGTTAAACAATATATGAATCACAGTCCTCAACTTCTAAAGGCTCACAGCTGGGGGGGGGGGGTTGGGGGTGGGGGGGATACACAGGCAGAACAATGATTGAAATGCAAGAAGGCAATCACAGTGAGAAGTGAAAAGTATCCTAGAATTGCAGAAAGGGTATCACCTGGGAGGTTTGAGAGAGGGGAGCCTTAAAAAACAAGAAGTGGGGTGCCTCGGTGGCTCAGTGGGTTAAAGCCTCTGCCTTCCTCTCAGGTCATGATTCCAGGGTCCGGGGACCCAGCCCCACATCAGGATCTCTGCTCAGCAGGGAGCCTGCTTCCCCCTCTCTCTCTCTGCCTGCCTCTCTGCCTACTTGTGATCTCTGTCAAATAAATAAATAAATAATCTTTAAAAAAAAAAAAAAAAAACAGGAAGTTCGCCAGGGGAATTCGGGAGGAAGAGAGTTTGGAAGCAAGGAATAAATGTGAACAGAGGCAAGTGACGTGGGAAACAAAGGCAAAAGAAAAAATTAAATTTCCTTACAACTTCCAGTCCATCGACAAGTCCTTGAAAGAGGCAGAGTGACATTCCTCTAGGATCTCAGCTGCTTCAAAATATAATACTTTGCTAAAGGCAAAAGGCATCTTAGCTTAACATTATCCCAACCCCCCAGGATCCTGTGAGTCTACTTTTATATATAAAAAATTCCTTTGGAAACTTCCTTTATCTCTACTCTCCCACCAAGATGCATGTGGGCAACCATTCCCTGAGCATATGACCCACCGGTATACATCTAAAGGGTCTCGTGACTAGGGTTTTACTAGACAGTAATAAATGACTGTTTCTTAACAACAGCTAGTCCCCCTCAAGGTCCTAGAAACCTTGCTTCCAAAATTCCTTAGAAACATCCACTATCCCCAACACACTCCCAACTTGAAAGTATATAAAGTCAGAAAGTATATAAAGTCACCGTCATAACCCCAGAGTGCTCTTTCTGCACGCAGGTCCTATCCCTGTGCTTTAACAAGACCACTTTTTTGCACTGAAGACGTCTCAAGAATTCTTTCTTGGCCATCAGCTCTGAGCCCCCCACTCCAAACCACATCACAAGTAGGTGTAAAAGAAAGGGATGTGCTCCAAGGAGTACAAATAATAGAGTCTGATCACAGCACAGAACAAGTGGGAAGAGACAAGTCTGGAGAGAGAGGCTCACATGAGCTCACAGAGGATCTTCTTGCTTCCATACTAGCGCTAATGGAATATCTGGTTAATTTTTAATTATTTTCAGTGGTAGAGAAATGTCACTGAAGAGTTACAAGTAGATTTCTCTTTCTAGAGATGAAGAGTTCAGTGCAGCCTGGGAGAAAATTTGCTTTTTTTATTTGTTCGTTTTGTTTTGTTTTGTTTTTTTAAGAGAAGACAGGTCCCTGGTTCCTTTTTTTTTTTTTTTTTTTTTTTTTTTTTTAAGAATTTATGTATTTGGGACGCCTGGGTGGCTCAGTTGGTTGGGCAGCTGCCTTCGGCTCAGGTCATGATCCCAGCGTCCCGGGATCGAGTCCCGCATCGGGCTACTTGCTCGGCAGGGAGCCTGCTTCTCCCTCAGCCTCTGCCTGCCATTCTGTCTGCCTGTGCTCGCTCTCTCTCCCTCTCTCTCTGAAGAATAAATAAAATCTTTTTAAAAAAAAGAATTTATGTATTTATTCATAAAAGATGGAGAGAAGCAGAGGCAGAGGGAGAAACAAGCTCCCTGTGGGGCAGGGAGCCCAATGTGAGACTTGATCCCAGGAACCCCGGGATCATGACCCCATCCAAAGGCAGACGCTTAACCGGCTGAGCCACCCAGGCACCCGAAGATTTGCTTTGTTTCATAAACAAAACCAAGTGGGTCATTTATCACCAAAATATTCAGGATGCTCCAGACTTGGACAAAGTCAAGTGAAAGAATAAATACTGTTATCAAAGAAAAAGCTTCTTAGACTATTTGAGTTTTCCAAGGGAAATCAGGAACCAACCACCGTATTAAGAAAAACAACTGCATCTCTGCCTGCCTCTCTGCCTACTTGTGATCTCTTTCTCTCTGTCAAATTAAAAAAAAAAAAAACTATTTAAAAAAAGAAAAACTAATGCAGTGGCTTAGCTCTCAACACCATACAAATATAACAGGAGTTAAGGTTTTGGGGGACTTTGGATACAATGCGTCTTTGAGAAAACTTCACAAGCATGCCATCGAATATTTACATCTGCTGTTTCAATATATGAGCCACTAATAATTTTCACAATAAGCACTGTTTTGACAATTTCAGCAATCTGTGTAAGTGATCTTTTGAAACACTTGGAATAATAAATAAATAATGTGACTCTGAGGATATAGTAAATGAGATTGTGCTTTATGTTTTTCTTGGTAATCAGAGGCAGGGGAAGAGTAAGTTTGGTTAAAAAAAAAAATATATATATATATGTGTGTGTATATATATACACACACATATATATATATATATAGTCTTTAGACATTTTCTTAGCCTTTAAATACAGCTGCTAACACTTTAATAACAAGAAATTGACTTTTTTTCCTCTCTCCCTCATCCCTCCCTTTTTTCTTTCCCTGTTTCTTAAGCAGACTAGATCTGCTTTTATACCACAGCTATGAAGTCACCACTAACACACATTTAGATGTTTCAAACTAAGAAGCTGTGTTCTAATAAGGCAGATTAAATACACCTTAAGCAGAACTATGTCCTTGCAGGGTTAGCATTTTTTTTGCCCCTAGAATTTCTCCACGACTCTGACCGCCCTGGGCCTGGAAAGTACCACCTGCTCCTGAACCCACGTGCATTCTTCTCCTCAGATGCTTGTTCACAGGAAGTTCCTGTGTTTGTGTCTTCACCTTGACTGCAAAGACTATGAAGAGGAACTGGCCTGTTCTGGGCATAACGCGAACTGGTTTGTTCTCCCACCTGTCGCATTCTTTACAAAACAAGCCAGACGGGAGAACAAGGGCTGCCTGTCGTGCTTTTCTGAGCCATGGAATCTTTGGGTTGGAGTAGGAGATTTGCCCGCCATCTCCCTTTCCTGAATTTCTCCCTAAAGAATAGGTATTTCACTGACAATCTTTCTAGAACCACAAGGAAGAATAAACTGTAGAAAGAGGAAGAAAGAATTTTCTGCTAATGAATCAGAAAATCAAAAGCACTCTGGAGATGGTCCTCAGTAGGGCTGGTTCGCATCTCACCATGGGACTAGGCGGAAACTCGGCATCTGGCTTGGGACCTGACAGTAGTCAGTTCTATAGTTTCTAAAGCTACTGTCTGATTAGATGTCACTGCCACAATGTCAGCAGTTTTGCACACATTAGAACCTAGTCTGACTATACTCTGAGTGGTTTGTACCCTTGGAACAAAGCTGGGGTGGCACCATACTGTGTTTCTGTTTGCAGGAGAACGCAGACTGAAACACTAGCCGTACTATCACTTACACTTAATGGTAGACTAAAGATGTTTTTTAACATTCCAAGTTTTTTTAAAAAGTGTGTCTTGCACAGACACTTTGTCAAATATCTTAGTGGTTATGCTTGATAAAAAAAAAAGAGTTAACAAAAAAGGAGTGTCTGGGTGGCTTAGTTGGTTAAGCCTCCAGCTCTTGATTTCAGCTCAGGTCATAATCATAGGGTCCTAAGATTGAGCCCCACCTCAGGCTCTGGGCTCAGCTTGGAGTCTGCTTATCCCTCTCCCTCTGCTCCTTCCCCTGCCCTCTCTTTCTCTCTCTCTCTCAAAGAAAGAAAGAAACAAACAAACAAAGAGAGAGAGAAAAAAAGAAGAGAGAAAGAAAGGAAGAAAAAAGAGAGAAAGAAAGGAAGGAAGAATTTTTTTAAAAATCTTTTATAAAAAAGAGGTAACAAAAAACAACAAGAAATATGAAAAACAAGCTTTGGACACAGCAAAGAAGTGAAAGGGATTTCCCAGTGAATTGCAAAGGTAGGTCTCTGGGTGTAGGTGACTACAAAGAGCAAGCTTCTCTCTGGGTTGGAGAAGTGTTAGTCAACACGCAGACTATGATGCAAGTTGTCATCCCCTGCCACCAATGTAAACACAAGGACTTCTTTCAAACATCTTTCAAACACAAGGATGGAACATTCAAGAAAACTGGCTCAAGTATCTTCTCTTCCAAGTCATGATGTCTCATTGGGCCAAGGGCAGTTTCTGCTTTGACATACTCCTGAGGTGTGGGGTTAGGCCTCAGTGAGCTGCAGAGCAAAAGCAGAGATCAGCCCATCCCCCTGACCGTACTTCTTCCTACCTTCTGGGTCTATCCTAATGTTCTGCCAAATTTCTTAATGTTTCCAGGACTAATTCACAGATTTGCCTATGGGTTTTCTAGAAATAGCAATATAAACTCCAAAGGAAGCTGAGACCAGCCCCTGACCCAAAAATTGTGCTTGGTTTAGAAGGCTCCTTCTCCTGAAGCCTTCATCTAACCTGGGCAATGTTCCCCCTTTCCTTGCACACTTGCATTCATTCTTGGTACTGAGTTAAAAAAGAGAGAGAGAGAGAGAGAAAACTAAAATGAAGCAACATATTAGAGATACATAAGCAAGTATCAAAACTGTAATGAAGAACAAGGAAATGATTCACACAAAGACAGAATAGTGATTTCTTTTGCTGAGGGGCACACAGAACATTTCTTAAGTACTGAACATATTCTATTTTATAACGGATGGGGGTAAATTGCTTTTTGTCTTATAATTATTCTTCAAACCATATGTATATGCATTATTTATGCTACTTTTGATCATTTCATACACACACACAAACACACACACACAGTTGTTAAAAAGTTACTGAATTCAAGACAAATCTCTATGGCTTCATCATGGGAAACTCTCCACCAGACACCAATCTTGCAAA
The DNA here is from genome assembly GCF_011764305.1 of Mustela putorius furo. Lineage (NCBI taxonomy): Eukaryota > Metazoa > Chordata > Mammalia > Carnivora > Mustelidae > Mustela > Mustela putorius. The sequence goes on from NW_025421998.1 coordinate 40,209,781, forward strand.
TTAACAGCAGAGTGATGTGACCAATGTTTGTCTTCCCCTTCTAATGAGCAACCTGTCCTTCAAAAGAAGAATGAAGCAAATGTGTGTGAATAGGTTGAGAGCTCTAAGTCCATTTCACGAGTATTGGCTAACAGCTCACAAATTCCTGGGCAAACCCATAAAATTAAAATAAATTCTCCTCCTTTTGGCCCATGTCCTTGAAACAGAAAAAACATTTTACATTAAGAGTCAAATGAAATACCAGGACACCTGCGTGGCTCAGTCAGATAAGCACCCCACTCTTATTTTGACTCAGGTCATAATCTCAGGGTCATGAAATGGGGCTCTCTGCTGTGCCTGCTTGATATTCTCTTTCCCTCTCTCTGCCCCTCCCCTATTCATTTTCTCTCTCTCTCTCTTTCAAAAAAAAAAAAAGTTAAATAAAATCTCTTTATGACCAAAATGATTTACAGTAAAATAGTTCAGCTTTGTAAGAAAGAAAAGAAGTCATCTCTTGGGGGACACTGAGGTGGCTCAATTGGTTAGGCATCTGCCTTCAGCTCAGGTCATGATCCTGGGGTCCTGGTATTGAGTCCCATGTCAGGCTTCCTGCTCAGGGGGTGTCTGCTTGCCCCTCCCCCTCCTCATTCTCGCTCTCTCTCTCAAATAAATAAATAAATAAAATCTTTAAAAATAGAAAAGAAGTCAGTTGCTGGGACAAAAAGTACAGGAAGAAGTTAAAATGTGAAGAAAGAGAAAAATAAACCTGACTAAAAGTGACAGCTCCTCAGACATTTCCAGCAGACATCCTTTCTCCTCCTGCAAACTTCATGTGTACTAATCTGAATTCTTTGAAAGATTTACCTTTACAATTGCTTTCCTCCAAGCTGGTTTAGACACATGCAAAAAATTATCTTCTAAAATAAAAGCAGAGATATAATTTCTAATCATTGCTTTATTGAATCATTATTTGGAATAAAGAAATATTTAAGGAAGTTAAAAAAAAAAAACTGCCTCTACTGCTATTTGTAAAATGGTATTCCTTCATAATATACATTAACAGCCTCTTACAAGTAGGTGTGAAGTCTGTTAGGTAAATATATCATTCTGCATTTGCAGTACCCCCTCCCCATCTCAATTATGATTCAACTATGTTAGGCTATAAATATGTATTCCGTAATTCCACAGAAATATTTTTTGATTTTTTTTTTTAATTCCACTCCAGTGGCTCTGTTGACATCCAAGTATTTTATGTGACTCCCACATATCATGATGGAAGTTGGGTTTGTGTTGTAACATTTCAGAAAGGTGAAAATTAAGTTACATTACTTGGACATTAGAAAGTTTGATTCATTCATTCGCTCATTTATTCACTCACTTTTCCCTTCATTCATTCATCCCATGTCAATTGACTTTTGGTTGTAAAACCTTGGGATAAGTGAATTAGACAATGGCACTGACATCAAAGCACCTCTTGTAGGAGGCTGAGATAAGCTCAAATGACTAAAGTATAGCAATTGCCATAGAAAAATACAGATAAAGTGTGGCTAAATGCAGACGCCATCTTGCTTTGGCTTTCTGGTAATCCCTTGTACCTCAAACAGTGCTGGCTAAGTGCTCGAGTTTGCTGAATGGGGGAGGGGGAAGGAAGGAACAGAAGAGACAGTGGCACAGCATATAGTCTTCAGTGATAGAAAGATCTGGCTAAGGCAAGACAAAAAAGGTAGGTTTCAATTACCAAGGTCACCCTGGTAAGTCTTACTTGGATTGCTCTACTTCAGTTCTTTTCCAGTTCAGCAGAAGAGCCTCGGCGGACTAGGGCTTGATCTTACCACCCTGAGATGATGACCAGATCATGACAAAAAATCAAGAGTCAGATGCCTAAACAACTGAGTGATCCAGGTGCCCCTAAATTTGACTATTTTAAGTATCTCCTGTAAGTGAAATCATGGAGTGTTTGTCTTTCTATGACTGGCTTATTTCACTTACTGTACTTATCCTCAAGCTTCATCCATGTTGTAGCACATTACAGGATTTTCTTCTTTTGTAAAGCTTGACAGTAATCCATTGTGTGAATATACCACATTTTCTTTATTCATTTGTCTGTTGACAGACATTTAAGTTGTTTCTACATCTTAGTTCCTGAGAACAGTTCTGTCATGAACCTAGGAGCGCTTATATCTCTTTGAGAGTCTGATTTCAATTCTTTTGGATAAATACCCAGCAATAGGATTCCTGAACCTATGGCAGTTCTATTTTTAATTTTTTGAGGATCTTGATACTTTTTTCAATAGTATTACACAATTTTGCATTCTGACCAACAGTGTGCAAAGACTAGTAACGTTGTATTTCTAAAAAGCTCAGTGGAACTGAAGTACTAACAACCCAATCATTGAAACTTCTGACTTTCCAGCAATTCAATCAAGAGCTTGAAGTAAGATCAGACTTAAAACTCAAAAATCTTACTATTTTAAAGAGTTATGTTATGACAAACAAGCACATCAGGAGAACTAGAATCTTTTATTAATAGAAAACATGTAGGTGCTTCTGAACCATAGAAAAATGTCCTTGGGCGCCTGGGTGGCTCAGTGGGTTAAGCCTCTGCCTTTGGCTCATGTCATGATCTCAGGGTCTTGGGATGGAGTCCCACATTGGTCTCTCTACTTAGCGGGTAGCCTGCTTCCTCCTCTCTCTCTGTCTGCCTCTCTGCCTACTTGTGATCTCTCCCTCTCAAATAAATAAATAAAATCTTTAAAAAAGAAAAGAAAATTTCCTAGCAGGACATCTGGATGGTTCTGTCAGTTAGGTGTCCAGCTGTTGGTTTCAGCTCAGGTCATGATATCTGGGTCAGGGGCTTGAGCCCCATGTCAGGCTCCATGCTCATTGCAGAATCTGCCAGAGATTCTCTCTCCTTATCCCTCTCCCTTTGCCCCTCCCCCTGCTGTCTCTCTAAAATACATACATACATACATACATGCACACATAAAATCTTAGGAGAAAAAGAAAAAGAAAATATTCTTGCAAAATCTCAAAAAGCGGATGAGCCCCTCCAATATAATGCCCACCAGTAGCATATGCCATGCAACAAACAAAGGAACACTATTTTTAAAAAGTGTAAGATGGCTCAGAAAGGGATTTATCTGTACTTCTGGATGGTTGAATCAACAATACGATATATTATTAATGCAATGTCACAGATTAGAATATATATGCCAATGTCTTTCCCTTAATGTCCAGGATAAACTATTTTATCCATGCCCTCTTTCTATGTGAACTATAGACTTCTTCCATTATTCAGGAATAGTCAAAGAAACTCTGTGCTCTTTACCATTGACCCAGAAAATAAATCAACCTGTGGAACATCTCAAATTTTGGTAGTTTAAAAAATATACTTTCAGAAAGTTCTATGAACTACCAATAGTGTAAAGAATATTTAAAAGCCTTTGTTGTTTATTTTAAAACGTACCTCTCATCTTCCCTTTACTTTATATCTTAGATTGTCAAGGTTTTCCTCAAAGCTGCCATAATAATGTATGAGATAATGTCATTTCCCCTCACTCTTCCAAAATGTTATAAGAATTTTTTACAGGTTTGTGGATGTCATTTTCTTGATCTTAATAGAAGAAACTAAGGAAGAAACATTTCCAGTCAAATGTTTGTCCAAACCTTTTAAAAACTAGTGAAACTTAAAAAAAAAAACTAGTGAAACTTAAAAAAATGATGTTTGGGCTGAAAGGCAAACCAAAATAACAGACTGTTAACTATAGAGAACATGGTTACTGGAGGGGTGGTGGGTGGAGGATGGGGGAAACAGGCAGTAAGGATGAAGGAGAGCACTTGTGATGAGAGCCAGGTGATGTATGGAAGTGCTGAATCACTATATTTTACACCTGAAACCAATATTACACAGTATGTTAACTGTACCGGAATTTAAATAAAAACTTTCAAAAGGAAAAAACTTTAAATGTTCTTTCAATTAGTCATTAATGTAATAATGATAAATAATTACCACTCATTTTTAAATAGACTGGAACTATTTTCTTGTGTGATTCATGTTATAAATCATGAAGACAAGCGGATGATATATTTCAGTGGTTCTCAAAAACAACTGCACCATGAGACCATGATGCATGGCATTCAGAAAACATCCCGGCCGAGAGGAACCCAGATAAAGGGCCGCTACACAGACAGGGCATGCCGGAAATTATAAACAGTTCCCAGTAATGCTCCCTCGCACTCAACAACGTATGCAAGATGGTAAGTAAATCAAAAGTGATGCTATTTCTTTGTACCTTAACTTTTCTCCTTTTTAAGTTTCAAGACCTTAGAATTTTAACTACTATTAACAGCAATTTGTTATGACTCGCTTCACGTCTGCTGTAGATACACCAATATTTTATTGTAGTTGTTAATATTGTTCTCTGTCATTTGTTAGTTCCCTCAGTTGAGCACCCTTCTTGTGCCACAGAGTTATTGAATGTCCACTAGGCTTCAGGCTCTGTGATGGGCACCGGCTTTTTATAGAGACAAATAACGAGTCCCTGAGCTCGGTCTGTCTCTTACTGATCATCCACTGAATGCCTGTGAATGCTGAATTGCTGTTTTATGCTAGATTTCTACAAATGACAAATTATTAAGTGTTCTTTATCTTAATTCAAGATTCACTGCAATTTTTAAAATTACTGAACATCTTCCCTATTTTACTTAATATGCATTTACTGAACACTTATAAAGACGATGGTAGAAAATCTTGGGTTTTAAGAAGATGGATCAGAAATGAAGCCAAAGCTTTTGGTAAAGATGGCGGTTTGCATGTACAGTGTGTTTCCCCCGCCCCCTGCCTCCAAAACTTACTGAAATTAAGGGAAGGGAGGATATTCTAAGTATAACTATGATATTCTAACTTGCCTTCCTAACCAAGAAAAATTAAAAATGAACCATACAGCTCCTCAATTAAATGAACTGAGACAAACACTGAACCATCAAGTGAAAAAAAATGTGGTTTTTTTTTTTTCAATTTCTAGCTATTAGAATACCAGAGAGCCCCAAATCATCTAGCCTCAAACCATCTTAAAATATTTTTAAGAGGAAAAATGGTTAAATAAGCTTTTACATTAATGAACGAGGCTGCGAGAAATTAAGGTAAGTCTTGTGAGGCTGGTAACAAAGTAGGAACTCCAGCCTGGGAAATAAGTTTGCAGTCCAGTGGCCCAGAGCACTCTAGTGGTTTTCAAAGTGTGGTTCCTGGACCAACAGCAGCATCATCACCTGGGAACATGTTAGAAATGCAAATTCCTAAGCCCCTTCCTAAACCTACTAAATCAGTAACTCTGGGAGTTAGTTCAGCATCAATGTTTAAACAGAACTACAGTGATTCTGAACTTACAGCATACCTCACAATCCTTTAAAGGGCTTGTTAATTTCTGCAGTACTCTGGGAATCAGCTGCATTGTTAGACATTCACAATCTAATGCCCATCTCAGAACTACTGGATTGGAACCTGTAGTTTAACAAGATACACAGGGGCCGTGTGAATCTTTGAAGGGGATAGGAGGGATGGGGTGGCTAGGGGATGGACCCTGGGGAGGCATGTGTTATGGTGAGCCCTATGAATTGCATAAGACTGATGAATCACACACCTGTACCCCTGAAACAAATAATAGGTTATATGTTCATTTAAAAATACTGAGTGATCTATACCACTGTTTTGCAAACTTCTTTAACCCCCAGAAAATTTTTCTTTGTGACACAGTATACACACACTGCAGTAGGGTCAAGCCTAGGAGAGGTGAGTAAATTGTGCAGAGTGGAAAATTTTCGGAGATAGTCACTATCAGAGTTCACTGCACTTGAATGAATGTGTGAATTGGACTATGGAATATATGTATTTTTGTTTGTCTACCTTATCATTTTTTAATTTTTTATTTAAATTCAATTTAGTTAACATATATTGTGTTACTAGTTTCAGGGTAGAATTTAGTGATTCATCAGTTGCGTATAACACCCAGTGCTCATTATTTCAAATGCCTTCCCTGAAGCCCATCACCCAGTTACTTCATCCCCCACCAACCTCCCCTCCAGCAACCCTCAGTTTGTTTTCTATAGTTAAGAGTCTCTCGGGGTGCCAGGGTGGCTCATTGGTTTAAGCCTCTGCCTTAGGCTCAGGTCATGATCTCAGGGTCCTGGGATACAGCCCTGCACTGGGCTCTCTGCTCAGCGGGGAGCCTGCTTCCTCCTCTCACTCTCTGCCTGCCTCTCTGCCTACTTGTGATCTCTGTCTGTCAAATAAATTTTTAAAATCTTTTTTAAAAAAGTCATTCATGGTTTGTCTTCCTCTCTCTTTTCATCTTATTTTAATTTTCATTCCCTTCCCCTACGTTCATCTGTTTTGTTTCTTAAACTCCACGAATGAATGAAATCAGATGGTATTTGTCTTTCTCTGGCTGACTTATTTCATTTAGCATAATACCCTCTAGTTCCATGTTTGTCTTCATTATTAATAAATCCACAATAAACCTGAGTTATTTCTATAATTTATAAAAGAAAAAAATTTCCTCCTAGTCCCCAAGAATAAGAAGGGGAATATGTGAAACAAATACTAAGACTCTTCTTAAGATTGTTACATTAATAGAAGCCCCAAATCACAGCGTGATAGGCTTAGGGATGTTATGATATAGGATTTTAATCAGGAAATTTTATTCATTTATAGGGAACCTGGAATCGCTGAGTGCAATGAAGGATGAGTATCCATTAAGTTGTAGCACAAAACCAGTTTATTGAAAGTCAGGAAGCCTGGCTTCCACAGCAATACAATAACCATGGCGTCGTTATTCTTTCTTGGCACTGAGTTGGTATGAGGAGCATCTCACATGTTTTTGTGCCTATGGCAGTGGCAGAAGAGTCTTACCCTGAAAATAAATTGGGCATTCAGTCTGCCATGCAGCAGAGACAATGTATCCTGAAAGGATCAACTGATCTGTTTTTGTTTTCTTGTTTTTAATGGTTTGACCTTATTTGCTTTGCTTTAAATAAAATAAGGTGAGGTTGATTCTCCTGAAGATGATAGACCTAAAAATAAGACACTTTAAACTTTTTAAAAAACTTATATTAATAAATCCCTCAACTAGGGCTAAGCCATCTGGAACAAGGTTTTCATGTTTGCTCAGAACGTGGAACCCAAAGGTTTCCATGAGTGCCCCAGGGGTGTAGCATAGGTGACCCGGAAGTAGGAACAGAAAGATAAAACTAGATTTTTCCCAAGCACTATGGCATTATTTCCAGAAATTGTACTTCCTTATTCTCCCACAATGCTGCAAGCAGATAGCAATAACTTTCATTTTTGCCAGTCATAGGTAGAAGTGGCCAGGAGGGAATTGTAGAAGGGTTTGAACTAGAGAAACCAGGTAAGATCTCAACTAATGGCTTCATTTATGGCGAAGGAAGCTGATATCCAGAGACGTCATACCGCCCGTCAGTGACAGCAACCCTGTGAGGAGAAAGCCTTCTTCCTCTCAGTCTTCGAGATAATTATTTGGTTAGTTATAAGAACGTGATTTATTGGCTTTTCTTAAACACAGGGTAGAATCTGCCTTAGTTGCTATTGCCATAACCACAAACAACCACAGAGGTGGTGGCTTAAAACCACTCCTGAGGGTATTAAGTGCTCTCAGAGCTGCAGGTCGGAAGTCCGTGCACAACATGGGGGAGGGGTCCTCGCTTAGGCTCTCACAGGACTGAAATAAAGGTCTCCACCAGCTGCATCTTTACCTGGAGCTCCTGCGGTTGTAGCAGAATTCAGATCCATGAGGTTCCAGCACTGAAGTCCCCAATTCCTTGCCGATCATCCTCTGGCCTCAGCTCCAGGAAGCTGCCTGTACTGCTCGCCATGTACTTAAACTTAATGCTCAAAGCCTACAATGAAGAATCTTTCTTGTGTTCGATCCCTCTCCCAGGTCAACCTCGCCAGACTTTGAACACCTGTCTCTAGGAAAAGCCCCATTCCTTTTTTTTTTTTTTAAGATTTTATTTATTTATTTATTTTTGAGAGAGAGAGAGAATGAGAATGGTGCACACACATGAATGGGAGAGGGGCAGGGAGGGAGGGAGAGAATCTCAAGCAGACTCCCCGCTGGATCCCGAGTCCCTGATATCATGACCTGAGCTGAAATCAAGAGTTGGATGCTTAATTGACTGAGCCACCTACCAGCCTTGGAAGAGCACTATTCCTTCTAAGGCCTCGCCTAGTTAAGTCAGGTCCGATAGAATAATCTCCCCTTTTCAAAGACATGTAGCATCACCTAATCATGAGATTGAGAACCCACTATATTTACGGGTCCTTCCCACACTCAAAGGTTAGAGATCATTTTAGAGCATCGCCTCCCATTGAACCCTTGGGGTTCTGCCGCATGGGCCCGCCCTAGTACTAGCCCAGCTGGGAGCTCCGCTGAGCAGAGCACCACAAAAGACAGAAGGGGGCAGTTCATGCCTATCCCACACTTCTGAAGGGCAGCACGACTGAGATTGTGGCCATGGAGATTAACGAGCTACAGAAGTTCTGGGTCACTCACCAAATCTAAAATAATAAAATAAAATAAAAATTCTGGAGGCTTACAGCCTTATGTAGAGAGTGGTATCCAATCTAAATAACATGAGATTATTAGAGGGAAACAGGAACACTTTAAATTTCTGTTTTAAGATGCTGTATATCAAGTCTTCAGAATTATGCTCAGTTCTGATTCTCCCTTTCATCATGAAAATAAAAGTAATAATAATGGTTTTGCATATTGGAAGGACAAATGCTCCATCTATGATGACCATAAGCCTCTTTTCTGAGCTCAAAGACGCACTCATTATAAAGACCAAAATATATTGCATGCTGCTGGCAGATGTCCCATCTGACCATTTCTATGCCTACGGCCATTTCAGATCTTCTCCTTTTTTTCTGGACCCCACCTTAGCCCCTCAGCAGTGCCCCAAGGTCCATTTGGTATGCCTTATAGTTTTTTCTTGATAACCAGACATGACATACTGATTAAAGGAAAAGTGCTGAAAAGAAACTGTTAGCAATGTGCTGGTGAGGTGTGGGGGAAGGGAAGTATTCTGTGGTCCTGTGATTCTGTCTCAGTCTTAATGAGCCTGGGCTTCTTGGCTATGAACTTCAAAAGACTTCCTCCATTTATTCCTCCCCACTCGGATGGTACAGGACGGCTAACATGAGCTGGAGTTGCCTATTTCCCTTTCCCCAGGCTTTGCTAATATTCCAGTAAATTAGGTTGTGGTTAACTAGTTTCCCCTGTGGGCAGGCTTTGTTGAAAAGAACAGAGTGCTTTGGCAGATTTCAAAATGGCACCTTTCCCCTTCTTGCAGCTAGAAGCACTAGAGATTTTCCTCTGTTATTTACTTTGGGAACATGGTCAAACTCCTGAAGATAAATCTCATAATACTGGGGAGGTCCCCTGTGACGAGGTCCCCCTGGAATGTTTACCTCTCGGACCTATCTACACGGAACCTCCATCAATTCCTCAGTTCCAGCACTGGTTCCTGCTCTGGTTTCCACTCGGACTCCGTCAGGTAAGGTGTGATGTCCTGTATTTTCGTCTCCCATTTGGAGACCTAGCCAGTATCAGGAACAAAGTTGCTCTTCCTAAAATACTTTAGGTATGATACATTACACACACATACACACACACACACATCCCAAAATTTTTACTTATAACATGGACTTTTTAAAAATTTTTCATTTTTTGAGAGAGAGCAAGCATGAGTGGGGGAAGGGGTAGAGGAAGAAGAAGAAGCAGGCTCCCCTCCGAGAAGGGAATCCAGGCCAGGGTCGATTCCAGAACACCTGCATCATGACCTGAGCTGAAGGCAGATGCTTAGCCAACTAAGCCACCCAGGTGCCACAACACTGACATTTTAAAGGAGTAACTGCCACTTGCTTAAATAAAAAGCAGATATACAACTACATTTTCAGTTTGGATTTCTGATGCCAGCTGTGATCTTTCCTACACTCTTCCCTCATCCGTCTACTGAACTCTGTTCCAATTAAGGATCTGGTCCCAGCAACAGAGGCTTTAGTTTGAATTTAAATTATGTGTCCTATTCTCCCAGGGTAACTTCACTTTAAACCTTAAATCTAAAAGTACAAGGAATGGATTGTCCACTGTTGTAGACGCTTATAGTATCAAGCAGCAGGTGCGGAAAGGTGTTAGAGAGCAAGAGAACAATGCAGATAGACCTGAAACCATAGAATGTTTGCACCATATGAGACCAGCCCTTCATAAACTTGGCTTTTTGTACTCCAATTTACTTTTAAAACACAGAAAAACTCATACTTTGGTTAAAGTTTCCAGTGACTCACGTTTCTAAATACACTGTTTTATTTACAGGTTGTCCTTTCCTCTTTCATTCCAAAATGCAGGGCTTCCCCAACATCTTAATCTTCCATCAAATATCAGAAATATTGCCTAATACAATTAATTATATATTAAAATGACTGACAAGCTTTCTCAATGGCTGATTCTGATTATCACCTGTTTACATAACTCCATCCAAAGGAACATGTTATTGAAATGGAAGAGGGATATTATTATGGTGTTTGGCTTACAGCAGGCAAACACCTAAAAGTTTCTCCAACAAAATGCAGGATCAATAATTAAGATGACAGCCCATATTTGGAATATGCTATAAAACGCTTCTCTTAAATTACACTATGTAGGTGGGGTGCTATAAAAAGAATGTTTTTCTTTTTGTACAAGGAGCATTGCACAATGTACAATGTTACATTATTTTGAATTTTTAAAAAGCCTTTTTGTTTTAAGAAAAAGCCATTCAGATACTAAGTATTTCTTGTCTCACCCAAGTGATTAAATTTATCCTTAATTAAGGATATTGTAATTGTAATTTGTAATCTGTAATTACAAATTACAATCTAAAAGTCTGAGGCCGTTTCATTTAAAAAAAAAAAAAATACAAGCCACTCCCCTTAGAAAATTAAACAACCAAGGTAAATTTGGATCACTATGAGTGATTTTATCTAAATAGTACTAATATTTGGTTCCTGGTGCCAAAACCATGTAGACAAACAGTCAAAAAATGCTTATTTAGCTATATAAGATGCAAGATTTTCTGTTCTTTTCCATGCAGTATAGAGATGCCAGTTCTCTGTTCCTAACACTTAAGCAGAAGAGACAAAATAAAGACCTCAAAGATGAAAGGAGGCAGGTCATGCCTAATGCCAAACAAGTAGGAACTGGCCCCACAAAAGCACATGGAAGAAAGATCCCATAGGAAGAGTTTATTGAATGAACTTTCTCTTTTCTGTGTGGTGTTAAAGGGTCTGCTTTGTTTTTTTAACAGACATGTATATGTTGATATACTCAGACAGCATCTGTAGAAGAGATACTTGTCATTTTCACCTTTCTATTATACAGAAGCTACCTCTTCCCCTACCACAGACATAGAAATCCCTCCCCTCACAGCCCTACCAGCAGCACACACCATCAATTCAGTAGCACTGGGAAGACTCGAGGTGGAGGGGTTGGGGGGTGGGAGGGGTGTAACCTGCCTGCCAGAATGCGGTGGGCAGGGGACTCCCCACTATCCCCAAAACTTAGCAGGCATCTTGGCATACAGCAGGTCTTTAATAAAGATGTGCTTCGCTAATTCAGTGGCTTAGAATTCAGTTCTTGCCTAGGTATGAACCATTTCTTTGCTTATAGACTATAGCATTTTATTGCTTCCAAGGTCCAACGAGGGATAGTAGTGGGAAAGTTTTACTGGTTGGGGAGCATTAAGAACAAAGTTGTAAGAAGTCAAGGAGACCGTGGAATACAGAAAACTAAAAAGGCATAAAGCTGGAGGCCATAAAGTGGAAAGGGAGGGTCTGAAATATGTAGAGCAAATTAATGGCATCAAGATCAAGTTAAGCTGACTTAAAATCTGAGGGAAGTTACTACTTTACCTAATGGGTGCCTTTTGTTAAAATTAGAAAGAATATCTTGTATACAAGTATGTACGGAATACATTTGTACAATTTAAAGACTAGCAATAAACACTTATATGCCCAGCACCCAGGCAAGAAATAGAATAGTACCATCCCTAAAAGCCACTCTATGCTCTTCCTGATTAAATCCCCCTGACCATTCTTGGTGGTAACCATTATCCTGAAATGGAAATTATTCTTTCTTTTTCCCCCATTCATTACAACCTACATGTTCTTATGTCTGACCATTCATAATGGGAAGATAATGTGTCTCTTCAATAACTAGCTTCTTTCATTCAAGTTTCTGTTGATGTATGTACTAGAGCGGATTCATTTTCACTGCAGGGTAGTATTTTACTAGATAACCATTTATTCATCTTACTGTTTATGGGCACTTGGATTTTTTCAGGTTTTTGTTTTGTTTTGTTTTGTTTTGTTTTGTTTTTTTCCTGTTACAGACAGTGTTGCTGTTAACATTTAGGTACCAGTCTCCTAGTGCATGTGTGCCAAAGACTCCTGAGAGTATATACAGAGTAGCAGAAAGACTGGGTCATACTCAATTTTACTAAGTAATACACAGTGGTTTTCCAAAGCAGTCACACCAATTTGTGTTCTCACCAGCAGCAGACAACAGTTCCCACAGCTCTACGGCATTCTCAGTCTTTCTAACTTCTGCCAATTTGTTGGAATCTCTCTGCAATATTAAATAGCATTTCTATTCTTTTGATCATTTTCTCTACTGACTTGGCTGCCTTCTTTTTTATTCTTGTGAGTTCTTTACATATTCTGGATCCTAACCCCTTGTTAGTTACCCACGGTTTTGAAAATATTTTTTTTTCCAGTTACTGGTTTATCTTGTCCCTTTTTTGATATCTGTAAGTGAGAGATAATCCTTGCTAGGAGTGAAGAGTGGGGAGTTAGTGATTCATTGGGGAATAAAAAAAGAAATCAAGAGAGGTTAGAATAAGAAGCCATTGTAGATAATAGAGTCGATTTCTACATAAAGTTAGAATAATCTGAGCCAGTCAGCATTTAAATATAAGCAAAGAAGGAAAAAAAATTATACTTACGTGTTTGCATCATCTAAAAGCCTAATCCACATTATTTAATTCCCATTAAATGCAATGCTTACTAACATTTTCAAGTTAGCTATTTTAGGGGAGGGATTTTTTATTAAACGAAGAATTTATTTTTTAAGATTTTATTTAAGGGCATCTGGATGGCTCAGTCAGTTAAGATTTTATTTATTTATGTGAGAGAAAGAGAGAGAGAGAGCATGAGGGGAGGGGCAGAAGAGAGGGAGAAGCAGACTCTGCATTGAGCAGGGAGCCCAACGCTACTCCATCCCAGGACCTGAGATCATGAACTGAGCTGAAGGCAGATGCTCAACCAACTGAGCCACCCAGGCACCCTTTAAAGGAAGAATGTTTTCCTGTACCTCAGGAAAGAAGAAACTGGAAGAAACTTAAGTTTCTATTCTTTTGATCATTTTCTCTACTGACTTGGCTGCCTTCTTTTACAAAAATTCATGGCAGCATATTCATATTGCTAATTTATTTTTGTGGGAATAGATGAACCCCATGAAAGCAATACCCTCATGTCTAAACATACAATGTGACAGTGGCAAATATCCTGAGACTTAAGGTTTGTATTTTATTGTTTCATTTTTATCCCATTTCTTTATCGTAATGAGCATTATTTTTCTATTTTTCATTTCTTAGCCTTCTCCCAGCTCCCTTAAAAATGTTTATGACATCGCATCATTAGAGTCACACATCAATTCACAAATATTTTGAGCAACCAACAAGTATCAAGTTCTCTGCCATCACTTATAGTAAAATAATAAATAAAACTGGGCAACCCCCCACAAGAAACTTACACCGTAACGAAGAGCAATACAATAAGATAAATCTCACATTCTGTGTGAGAACAAGGTGCCATGAAAGCAAATAAAAAAGACCTCTAACTCAGTCTAGTTCAATCTCCTTGCCTGATTCTGAAAGTTCTCCCATAATGTTTTTTTAAATTCATGCAACTCCAGAACCTCTGGCAACCACTGATCTTTTCACTATATCCAGTTTGGCCTTTTCCAGGATGTCATACGGTTGGAATCACAAAGTATGTAGCCTTCTTAGACTGGCTTCTTTCACTTAGCAAAATGCATTTAAGATTCCTCCATGTCTTTTTTGGTGACTTAATAACCTATTTCTTTTTATTGTTAAATAATATTCTCTTGTCTGGAGGTACTACAGTTTGTTAATCCATTCACCTATTGAAGGACATCTTGGTTGCTTCCAGGTTTGGGCCATTATGAAAAAAAGCTACTATAAATGTTTGTGTGCAGGTTTTTGTTTGGACATAAGTTTCTAACTCATTTGGATAAACTCCAAGGAGCTCTATTGCTGGATCATATGATAAGTCCATACTTAGTTTGGCAACAAACTGTCAACTATCTTCCAAAGTGGCTATATCATTTCGCATTCCCATCAGCAGTGAAGGAACGCTCCTGTCACTCTTCATCTTCACCAGCATTTGGTGTTGTCAGTATTTTGGATTTTTACTGTTTTAATAGGTGTGTAGTTGTATCTCACTGTTTTAAGTTCAATCACATTTCTGCTTCAGAAGAAGTAATTGCATTCTCTGACAACAAGCTCTTCATAGTATACACAGCAATAAATTCCAAAATGGACTGAAGACCAAATGTAACGTTTGAAATTAAAACTTTAAAACTTTAGAAGATAATTTAAAAGAATATCTTTATGATCCTGAGGAAGTAAAAGATATATTACACAAGGTTAAAAAAAAAAAAGCAACACAATTCAAAAGGAAAGATCAATTCAACTACATTAAAAATGTCTATTTATTGGGACGCCTGGGTGGCTCAGTTGGTTAAGCAGCTGCCTTCGGTTCAGGTCATGATCCCAGCATCCTGAGGTCAAGTCCCACATCGGGCTCATTGCTCCACAGGGAGCCTGCTTCTCCCTCTGACTCTGCCTGCCTCTCTGTCTGCCTGTGCTCGGTCTCGCTCTCTCTCTCTCTGACAAATAAATAAATAAAATCTTAAAAAAAAAAAAGTCTATTTATTGAAGTCTTCATAAATGAAAAGAAAAACCACTGATCACTATGCACATAACTAAAAAAGTGTTAGTAACTAGAACAAATAAATAACTCCTACAAGTTAACAAGAACCCCACCCACAAGTACTTTAGATGTACAAATTCTATGGTCTAGAATTTCAATTCTTAGGCATTTACCTTAGAAAAAGTCATGCATATCCATCAGCAGAAGATGAATAAAGAATTGTGGAATATTTAGTCAGCAAAATACTATACAATAATTAAAATGGCTTAATCTCAAAAACACAATGTTGAGAAAATGTTAGAAATTTTTTGAATGTTGAGAAAGTACATACCCTTCTATTAAAATTTTAAAATATGCAAAATAATAGTATATATTGTACATAAATATCTGTGTTTGTCACAGCCATAGAACAACATTACTAGTAATGATAAACATGAAATTCGAGACAGTCCTTTGCTTACCTTGGAGATGGGCCTCCGCAGTCTGTATTGTGTTCTTTCTTAAGCAGAGTAAGAAGTATACAGGTTAGCCCCTTAATCCCCTTTTGTACATGCAAAATATTTCTAATTAATTTAATTGAAGGTTAAGAATCTAGTGGCGCCTGCGTGGCTCAGTGGGTTAAAGCCTCTGCCTTTGGCTCAGGTCATGATCCCAGGGTCCTGGGATCGAGCCCTGTGTCAGGCTCTCTGCTCAGCAGGGAACCTGCTTCCCTTCCTTTCTCTCTGCCTGCCTCTGCCTACTTGTAATCTCTGTCTGTCAGAAAAAAAAAAAAAAAGAATCTATAGGGGGGAAAGAAGGGGGAATACTTAAAATAGAATGCTGTGTGCAGGACAGGGCTTCTGAGGGAAAGATTCTCCTTTAAGAACTTAGATAAGGTGGGGTGTCTGGGTGGCTCAGTCGGTTAAGCATTAGGCTGTTGATTTCAGCTCAGGTTGTGATCTCAGGATTGTGAGATGGAGCTGAGTCAGGCTAAGTGCTGGGCATGGAAATTCTCTCTTTCCCTCTCTCTCTCTGCCCCTCCCCCACCAAAAAAAAAACCAAAACCAAAACCAAACCTAGAAAAAGTCCTTACAGTGTACCTGTCACACTCAGTGTGGAACCCTTCAGCTGTGACCATGCTCCTGCCTTCCCTTGCAGCATTGACCCTCTTGACCTAGAGCCTCTCTCCTCCTTCCTGGCATTTGCCCTTGGGTACCACCGGCCCCAGCAAGCACTGGCCCCCTAGCTCTACTCAGCCACTCTCACACCACAGCTTCTCCACGTATCTCTGCAAAAGGGGCCTCACATACCCCCGAACCGGCTATTCCCACATTTCTCTGGTATACCTCAATTTCACGGAATGTGGCAGAAGCCGTTTTTTAAGGACATTTCTGAAATGATCAGTGACATGGCATTAATAAAACATCCATCCCAGCACGGGCATTACTGACTGTTCTCATTACTGAACCTCAGGTGGTATCTGCAGAGTGACTGGCTTTCTTGAATAGTCCTTGTTTCTGTACACAGCTGGCTCTCCCACTTGATATTCTGCTTAAATACCTACAATTCTATGTTTAATGGTTAAGTGCAAAAATGCTCCAAGTTTTATTGCCACCACTGGAATGATTTTCCTGTCCTTTCTGTGCTCAATACCCAGAGCTGAAATAGCATTTGGTAAAATGATACCACACTGTATCATCTTTAAGAAGTTTTTTGCTGCAAAACACTCCTCCATGACTGCCAAAGGATGTTTTAGTTTTTGAAAACATCTGAATTCCATGGAAATTGGCAAAGATGTCTCACAGGGAAATTTTTGGTCAAACAAGGGATGTGTCACACCGAATGGGCACAGAGAAAGAGAAGGTAACCCCAAACTGCAAAACAATTTAAAATACAACAGCAAATGGTTAATGGAGAAAAAATGAAAATGAAGCTCAATAAAGAAGCCAATCAAAGGATTGGAATCCCCCCAAGGTTAAGGTCACTACCAAGTTAGGTTTTGGTACATCACCAACGCCAACCCCAACCTCACACCCAACGTCCTTTTCTGTTCCTCTTCTCATTCCCAGCTTCCTGCTGAATGAATTACCACAGTTGGGTCCTGGCCTCGCTCTTGCTGAGCATTTATTAAGTACCCAGAATCTGTCCTTCCCTTTCATGCCACCATCCAACCCACCTGTTCTGTGTCCCATCCACAAGGGTTCGTTCCATTTTCTCAATGGAAACTTGTCTTCTCTAAAGGTACCATGAGAAAGGATGGCTTCCTATCACACGTTCATGGACGTGCCCCCGAGCACTAATCCAGACAAATGAATTGCTGAGGGTGAAATTTTACACTCCGTAAGAGGCAGTTAGGGGAGACATTTGGGGGCTAAAGGGGTTTTATCAGGTTCCCAATATCACAACCCCTGTGTAACTGAGAACTCTATCTGCCCCTGTGGTTATGTAGTTGGTCGACTTGCAGGGATGGACAGAAGCCTACTTTGTCTTCTTTACTTTTTTGTGGTTGTGACCCCAAGAAAACCTGGATTGTGCCACGCTATAGGACAAGATGGAATAAACAAATAGACTTGGTCTCCACATTCTGCCTTTAACTCAGGTCCCAAACTCTGAGCCCTCATTGGAGGCCACACCATGCTGTGGTCTACTGCTTAGCTTTCTCTTTGAGACTTTGCAACTTTGGGTCTGCTGTTCTGTGTTCCATCTCAAGCCTGGTTCAGGGACCCCCCCCAATGTCCATATCATATGTAGGTGTTCCAGGTATTTATCCAATCCCATTAAGGTCTGACCCTGAGTCTTCTCTGGTGTCAACCTATCTAGTTGGTGCTTCCCGCTGGCCCTCTTGAGCCCCCATCTCAAGCCCTGACAGTGGATCTCAGTTCCAACTTCAGTTCTGTCTCTGACCTAGTGCTCAAGGTGAGCAATGCCAACCCTAGACATGAGTGCAAAAAATGTTTACCTGCACAGTGATTATGTGTGTGATACCAAGAGCTCATCCCTACCCTCTTCTAAGCACTGTCCTAGGCCATAAGCTTCTCAAGGAAGATTCTCCATCTTCCCCACCTATTTATTCCTCGTACCTAAAACAGTTCTTGGTACACAATACGCACTCCATAAAGGTTCATTGAAGGATTGAATGGGTGAACATATAGATGAATATAATCTGTATTTTGTTCCCCATTTATTCCGCTGTTTTGCTCCTAAGAATTACTAGGTGTCTTCATTTTTATACATCTACTGGTACCTGATATCAAGTGTGACTTCAATGGATCCATTTCTTATTTTTTCCTATGACATTTTCATCTGTCCCCTCAGATTTTTATTTAACATGCTTGTTAGTGAGTCTCTTAGCCATCATCTTCTTCCTGAGCCTCACAAAATCCACAGAAGCCCCTGCCAGCCTCTCTTTCATCCTCTTCATGCTGAAGCTTGTTTTCTCCCTCCACACAGTGTTGGAGCTGCTTCCGCTGCCTGGGGAGGAAGAGCCTGTCCCCGGGCTGCTCCAGCCCCAGTAAATCTTTCACCTACAGTGACTTCAGACATGTCCCCCCCATCTCTGGTGGCTGCACCTGGACTTTCCACCCACCGTTGCCTCTGGGCTGGATCTCCCCACAAATCCCAGGAATCCCTTCTGTCTGGTTTATATCTTGAATGATTTCCTCTATCCTGTCTTGAAACCCTTCATCCTTTCTAATAAGAGGAGAGAAAGATGTTCCTCTCTGCACCTGCAATTATTTTTCCTATTTTGGATTCTCTTGCAATCCTACAGAAGAGAATAATACCCTGTGTTAGCACCACCCTCTATCTCCTCAAATAGTCTGTGAATAGTATTGTTTGGAACCAGGTTTATTGCTTAAATTGAGAGCTCATTTTTAAAATTTTTTTTATTTTTTTATCAATTTATAATGTATTATTAGTCCCAGGGGTACAGGTCTGTGAATCGCCAGGTTTAGACACTTCACAGCACTCACCATAGCATATACCGTCCCCAATGTCCATAACCCCACCACCCTCTCCCTAACCCCCTCCTCCTGGCCACCCTGTTTGTTTTGTGACATTAATAGTCTCTCTCTTATGGTTTATCTCCCTCCCAATCCCATTTTGTTTCATTTTTTTCTTTTCCTACCCCCCAAACCCCCCATGTTGCATCTCCACTTCCTCATATCAAGGAGATCATATGATAGTTGTCTTTCTCCGATTGACTTATTTCACTAAGCATAATACCCTCTAGTTCCATCCATGTTGTTGCAAATGGCAAGATTTCATTTCTTTTGATGGCTGCATAGTATTCCAGTGTGTGTGTGTGTACACACACACACACACCACATCTTCTTTATCCATTCATCTGTTGATGGACATCTAGGTTCTTTCCATAGTTTGGCTATTGTGGACATTGCTGCTATAAACATTCGAGTGCACGTGCCCCTTCAGATCACTACGTTTGATCTTTAGGGTAAATCCCCAATAGGGCAATTGCTGAGTCATGGGATAGCTCTATTTTCAACTTTTAGAGGAACCTCTTTGTTGTTTTCCAGAGTGGTTGTACCAGCTTGCATTCCCACCAACAGTGTGGGTGGGAGGTGGTTTCCCCTTTCTCTGCATCCTTACCAGCATCTGTCATTTCCTGATTTGTTAATTTTAGCCATTCTGACTGGTGTGAGGTGGTATCTCATTGTGATTTTGATTTATATTTCACTGATGCTGAGTGATGTGGAGTACTTTTTCATGTGTCTGTTGGCCATCTGGATATCTTCCTTGCAAAAATATCTGTTCATGTCCTCTGCGCATTTCTTGATTGGATTATTTGTTCTTTGGGTGTTGAGTTTGATAAGCTCTTTATAAATTTTGGATACTAGCCCTTTATCTGATATGTCATTTGCAAATATCTTCTCCCATTGAGAGCTCATTTTAAAACTGCTTAATCAGGTTGGGTTAATAAATACATATTTTATTTTCACTTTCCTTGACCACACTAGGTGCTAAGAGATTTGACCAATCAAAAACAATGCCCATAAATGTTGAAGTTAAGGAAAACTTAATACAATGCATGGTATTACAAGTAACTGTTGAAGGGACACCTGGGTGGCTTAGTTAGTTAAGTGTCTACCTTTGGCTTAGGTCATGATCCCAGTGTCCTGGGATCAGCCTTGCATGGGGCTCCCTGCTCAGTGGGGAGTCTGCTTCTCTCTCTCTCTCTGCCCTTCCCCCGACTCATGCACACTTATGTTCTCTCTCTCAAATAAATAAATAAAATCTTAAAAAAAAAAAACAAGTAAATAGAGAAAATGGCCCCAAGTCGAATAAATACTGACTTGTGCTCTGTACATCAGGAATGAATGCGATTTCTAAATGCCCGTGTCTTTATAAACACACTCCTCATCTAAGGAGTAGGGGATGGTTTGGCTCTGATAGAAGCACAGGACACACATGGTATAATAAGGAGTCTGACTCCTTATTTTTAGGTTTGCTGATGAGTTGTAAGCCTCTTTCCCGAGTATCTCACATCTGGGCACACTCAGAAGAAACCCCAGATGCTCCTTCCTTTGGCTCTCTGAAAAGTTGAACTCTGGAAGTTCATGTCTGTGTGGAGGAAAACTCACCACAGCCCTGCCCTCCAACCACCATTAAACCCTAAGTCGGTCTCTTTTCTTGGCTTCCTCAAGCCCTGCTCTCCTCAGAGAGTATCATTGTACAATTAATAAACCTGTTACAACCAGTATGTGTGTGTGGCATCAACAGTCTTGACATCAAAACAAAATTTTACGTGGAGCCCATTCTGCTTTTGCAGAGGACTAACAACACATAGTACATTGGAATAAAAGAGACATATTACCAAGAAGTAGGGCCTTCTGCAATGGTAGGGCAAAGGGAGGTCACTGTTGATGGCAGAAATTCTCCCACAAAGTGATCGAGTAAAGCTAGGGAAGATGTAACGTATTCAATGTATCCCTGCTCTCATCCCAGCCCTGATACTATGAAATTAACAACTGTCTGCTCTGAATGTTGATGACCATCCCGAGTCTGGCCGTTTTGGAAAAAAATAAAAAAGAAGCAAAATGTGTCTGCTCCTCATTGCTGCTTCATAACAGTAGGAGAGATCCAGCCAGAAGTGCATAGTTGGGACACATGCTACAGGTGGGATCATTCTGTCAAAGCAGAAAATTTTTCATGCCACCTATAGTCTGAGGTTGTTCTCCCCCACCAAAAAAACTTCACAAAAAATATCCATCTCTAAATGAAAGTAGGACATTGCTTGACTGTAATGCCTCATCCCGTTGGCAGGTTTAATGAGATGAATACCACAGGCCAGCAATCAACCTTATCAGATTAAAATCCAATTTGCCAACTGAGACAGAAGTGTTCATCAATTTGGTAAACATGTGGAAGAGAAAAATTATGTGTGTCATGCTGAAGTATATAGGATGCTGCATTTGACAAATGGGAAAAAAATGTTGTCACAACTTTAAAATAACACATTCCAGGGGCACCTGGGTGGCCCAATGGGTTAAGCCTCTGCCTTCAGCTCAGGTCATGATCTCAGGGTCCTTGCATGGAGCCCCACATCGGGCTCTCTGCTCAGCAGGGAGCCTGCTCCCCCCCCCCCCCGCTCTCTGCTTGCCTCTCTGCCTACTTGTGATCTCTGTTAAATAAATAAATAAAATCTTAAAATAAAATAAAATAACATATTTCATTCCCCCCATTAAAATACTTCAGGATCAGTGTATGAACTAATGTGCTAAGAGGACTGAAGCAATGTTTTCCCTTCCCTTCTTTCTTTATCATGTTTTATTATTTTTATTTCCTCTACATCTTTGCAGTCAAAAATGGAATAAATAGCCGGAAGGATGGAACTTCAGGGAATTTATTCCTGTCTGTGCTTTGTAATTTCGCAAGCCATTCTATGTCTGGTATTCATTTCCTGCTAGTGGTTGAACGGATGTCTTTAATGTCTCTTTACAGATGAGAGCCCAGAAGACAGGTAGGCAAAACCTTTAGCACTGATTACCATCAGCCAGCGTCATTTATAATCATTGACAAGAGACAGACGACAGGACGCTGGGGTGGGTTAATCCAGAAAATGTTACACTTCCTGCCAAGTTGCAACTTGCCTTCTGGGACAGAAAGGCTTATAAGAGCAGAGATGGGACTGTTTAAGTAATTTTTTAAAACTTACATTAATAACCAGTAGTATTATGTTTTATTCACTCTAGGACTAATATGCTACTTAGGACATAATAGGGGTGCCTGGGCAGCTACTTCAGTTAAGCAGTTAAGCATCTGCCTTTGGCTCAGGTCATAATCTCACCATCCTGGGATCCAGCCGCATGTCAGGCTCCCTGCTCACCGTAGAGTCTGCTTCTTTCCTTTTCCCTCTGCTGCTCCCCCTGCTCAAGCTCTCTCTCTCTCTGTCTCTCCCACAAATAAATAAATCAAATCTTTAAAAAAATGAATGAATAGCATTAGAATCATTGGGTATTTTTGCTGACCGCCAAAGCTTTTTTTTAATCTTATTTCATCTTAACATACATTGATGAATAAATATTGAGATAGCTAAGTCATTCTAATTGAAAAATTAGTATGGCCATCGTGATCTGAATTATGATAAAGGAACAATGCTTGCTGAAAAACTGTTAAGAACATTTGCATATATTTCCCTGAATACTCGGGAAAGAGTTTTTTGAGCTACATTCTCAGTCTGGGAGGTACTTGGTCAGGGGTTTTTCTTATTTTTAAGTTTATTAGATATTGCCAATTTTCTCCCAAAATGAAGGTATCTGTTCAAAGTTCCTCAATCTGAGTAAAAGGTTTTCATCAATCCATATCTTTACCAGCACTGGGCTTATCATGCTTTTTAAATTTTTGTAGTTTGTTAGATACAGGTTTTTTGTTTTTTGTTTTTGCATATTTTTGGATATATAGTGAGACGGAGTATCTTTAACGTTTTACTGGTTTCTCAAATTTAATCTTCTGCTCCTCTGTAAATTATCTCATACCTTTCCCATTTTTCAATAAGAGTTTTTTAATCTTCTTCCTATTGATTTGTAAAGTCCTTTTACATCCTGATACCGACCCTCTGTTGGCTGTACACACTGGAATTATATTCAATAGGTTGTCTTTTCCACTTTCTTCAAAAGCTTTTGATGCAGTGTTTATTTTAATATAATTCAATCCATTGATCCTTTCTTTCTTAATCACGGCAGCACTGTTTATAATAACAGGAGAAATCAAAACAACTTAATACATTACCAGGAAAATGGAAAAATGCACAAATAAATTCAGATACATTTGAACAAGGAAATGCTATGCAATGGGAAAAGAAATGGAGGTACACACCTCAGCTTAGATGGATCTCATAAAAAAAACACTGACTGAGAAAAACAGGTTGAAGACAATAAGAAATATATATAAGCTTTAAAAATTTTTAATTGATCATAAGACCTAAAGAAATACATGAGAATACAAATTCCTGAATCAGGTTAATCATTTAGTTCTTGTATATTTTTCTACTTTTATCTTTGAAATTATAAGTTACTGAAGGCATAAGTATCTATGTCTTTCTTCGTTGAGCCAGGTCAGTCATCTCAGGAAGTCATGTTGAAGAAACGCACGGTGGGTACTGATCCTCCATAGATTCCTAAGAGAGTGTCTTCCGAGAAGATGTGGTTGAGTTCATTGCCAATGCTCAGGGAAAGACGTTCACCAATGCTTGTCATTTTTATAGACATTAAATGATTGATCCCAGATACTGAAGATAATCAAGTTAGAACAAACCCCACAACATAATTTTTTGGTGTCAAGTGTGCAATTAACATAGATTTAATCACTCAACTCTCCAGTAAGACAAGCAGGCCAAAAAATATAGGAGTATAAGGAGATTAAAAACTATTTATTTATTCAAAGTTTCATTTGAACAAAATTAATAGAATTGCAGGGGATTACTTTGGCAAGCTGGCACATCATGCAGAGCTTTAATGACTCCCACTGCCAGGGCACAAACACTTCTAGAAACATCACTGATCTTAGCATTATCAGAGAGCCAAATGCCACTGCCCCTACATATGGCTTAAAGAAGACAGTTGTTGTCAAATGAAATGTGTTAATTTCTGACACAGGAGGTGGTGTTTTTTGATGTATTAATCCTCCCTTTTGAAGAATAAATTCTTCATTTCTAGTCTTCAGCTAGGGAGGAAAGACATCTGCTTGGGTGAAGAAAAGTTCCTTAACCAAAGGTCAACCTTTTCAATATCAAGGTCAAGGGAAACATAAGGACATTAGTAGGAACAAGAAGCCTATCTGATGCTTCTCTAAAGCTCGTGAACACTTCAAACACCTACTCTTTCAGCACCCTAGACAACATTTAGATTAATTTCATCTACATCTACTTTATATATATATCCATTTTTTAAAAGATTTTATTGATTTACTTGACAGAGAGAGAAAGAATACAAGCAGGGGGAGCAGCAGAGGAAGAGGAAGAAGGAGACTCCCCGCCAGGCAAGGAACCTGACATGGGGCTCAATCCCAGGACCCCAGGCTCACTACCTGAGATAAGGCAGACACTTAACTGACTGAGCCACCCAGGTGCCCCACATATATGTATTTTGATAACTAAATACCAGCTCTGTTGCTTTCTGGACCATGTGGCAAAAACCCTTCGTGAAATTGAATGAAGACAAGCTACAGGTCGATGACCATTTTGGTCACTGGCTCTGTGCATATCCGCAAGACTCAGAAGCTCCTTCAGGACTTCCTCAGAAGTAAGAATTTAAGGTGGACTTTATACACCAATGAAGCTATTACTTATGGTAGAAGTCCAGGTAACCATCGTAGTTGAAGAAAAATCTGACTATGTCTAGGGTTTGGGGTCAATGTAGCCCTTGTTGTTCCCTGGTATTTTAACTGCTGATCCCACCATACTGTAAAGGCACAAACTGTCTTTATCTTTAATGATCAGCCTGGTATGCTCATTCAGGTCTATAAAGCTGAATGGGCAATAACCAAGAATAACCATATGCTAGGCAAGTTTGAGCTCACAGATGCATCTCAGATTGAAGACACATCTGATATGGGTCTCTCCAGCCTCTTCAATATGTCACTACATACAAGAATATGTAAAAAGATTATGACAAAGGCCATTGGATCAAGGAAGATATTGAGCAGATAACTCAGAAAGATGAATGAAGAGACAAGTTGTTCCCCTAGGGACTTCTTCAAAACCTTGTATTCATCATGAAGACCAATGTAGAAGTTGAAGAACATCAAGGCAAGATCAATAATGATAAAAAATAGACAATTCCTGACTAGGGTCACAAAAACAGTCAATTAGCTAGGCAAGAATGATACTGTTGAGAAGGAAAAATATGTGCATAAAAAGAAGAAATAGAAATGATCTGAAACCCCGTCATTCTCAACTGTATCAGAATGTCAGCAGCTTACCAAGAGGAGTGTCTAGAAGCATCCTTAGGGCAGAACTCTTCATCTACATGGTGATTATAGATTCCAGTCTTTCCTGGATATTCTTAGTTTATTCCTGTTATCCTGAGCTAAATATTAATAGTGCTACCTTCACTTTAAGAGAGTCCCAGTTTGAAGGATAACTTATGTGGTCACTCTTCATTGTGACCCACCATTGAAGAGGCCAGTCAGACCAGAGAACAAAAAGAATATTCTACATAATCACAAAATCTGTAGCATTCACATTTGTGATGATAAATCCTATGCAAGTTTTTAAAAAATCCTATATGTACTTGGGTATAAATAACTTAATGGGCATTATGAATGCTTGATTGAGGGGAAACAGAAAAAGTGAATACATTGCACTTGATGCTTCTGAAAACAAGTGGAAAGCATAATTCATATACTGAAAAGTAATGCTAAATGGGCAACATCTAAAGTAGAAATATTGTATAACAAATGTTTTATAAGGAGCCAAAAAACAATTAAATGAAATACAGCACAATGCTAAAAGCAGTTGTCCTTGGAGTAGTGGATTAGAAGTGATTGCTTGCTTTCTTCCTTGTATTTTCTGTAGTTCCCAATTGTTTTACAGTAAGCACATATTGCTCTTACAATCAGAAGAAGACTTATTTAAATGTTCAGGGATACTCACAAAAAAAGCAAAGCATAGCTGCAGAATACAAGATAAAAGACTGACAGTGAAAAGATGAGCAAAGAGACATTAGGAGAATGCAAACCACAACTTGATTGAGACACCTGACAATGTAGAATTAAGGCCACAAAGCATTAAACAAGAAAAAGAAGGGCAAGTTTTCATGCTGAAGGCCATATCTACAAAAGCTATAATATATCTGTGTATGCAAATAACAGAACAGCAACCTTCAAACTCAGAAACCACAAGGAGAAGCAAGAATAAACTAAAACTTAATAATAATGTTATTTCCCAAGTTTTCCAAACAGGGAACACTCCTAAAAATTGACCATGTATTAACTCCCAAAGAAAATTTCATGAAGTCTCTTGAAGTAAAAATAATCAAAAATATTATTTAACCATGGTGCAATAACCAGAAGTTCATAATAAAGTTCTTAAAGATCCTTCTGCATGGAAATTTAAAAATTCAATATGACACAATTCTGGGGTCAAGGTAGAAAAACAAACTGAAATTGCAGAAATCTTAAGAAAGACTGATGAGAATACCATATATCAAAATCTGTAGGGTGCAGTTAAAGCAGTGATAGAAGGAAATGGATAACAACAAATATCAATAAAATGAAATAATAAAAATTAATGTAATAGCCAACTCAAAAAAATTTTTAAAAAGGAACCCCCACAAAAAAAAAAATCAGAAAGGCTAAATTAACAAAAGTACAAATTAATGTAAGGTAAAAAGAACACTTAAAATGGAGAAAAGGTTATTTGAAAAGATCAAATAAATTGACAAATCACTAGCTAACCTCACCAAGAAAAAGGGGAAATTTCAAGATCTTCAAGACATATACCCAAAATAAGAGATTTCAAGGTGGAAGTAACCATCAAAACAGGAAAATTAAAAATCCTAGGAGATTACCTCACAATTGTATGCCAATGAACAAACACTTAGAAAACCTTGAAGAAATTGATAATTTTCCTGGGAAATTTGATTTCCCAGCAAAGTTTTTTAAAAATGTATTTAAAGATATCACTTCTCTAGAAGAAATAACAAAAACAAAAACAAAACCCAAAGAACTATCCCTATCCCATGAAAACACAAGTCATCATAAGGGAAATCTACCAGCCTTCAAAGGAGCTAATATCAATCAATTTTAAATGTGCTAACATATAGATAAAGAAGAAAAAGTAAACTTCTAATTTTTTTTACTGAACTGAGAACAACATTCATGCCAAAACCTGATGAAGGTTATACACATACACATACAAGAAAGCCATGGACTCCTCCTTCTTATAGCATTGCAAAAACCTTAAATCAAATATTAGCAAACAAAATCCAACAGCAACTTTTACAAATATGTCATAATGAAGTTGATCTTATTTAAGAAATTAAAGGAAATATTATTATTGAAAGATCTATTCATATAAAATTGTATGAAGGGATTGAGGGAGAAAAACCACTTGATCTTCTCAATGAATGCTAAAATTTATTCAACAAAAAGCTAAAACCCTTTCTAATAAAAATTAATAAAATATACAGTGAAACATACTTCCTGAACATGAATTCATGTTTCATACATATGTCCCAGTGCATATACTCTGGTTGAATATACCTCAAGAAGAAGGAAATGAAATGTCATTTTATAAATAATGAAATTTGAATATGGAGGAGATATCAGGTAGTATTAGGAAGTTATTGTTAATTACCTTTGTTCTAATAACAGTGTTGTGGCTATCTAGAAGAATATCTAAGAAGATGCCTACTGACGTATTTAGGGAGTGAGGTATCATGATTTTGAAACTCAGTTCCAAATTACTCAACAGAAAAAAAAAGTATGGTGAAAAATGCTAACAATTGTTAAGTTTGGGTGGAGGATATAGAGATGTTCATTGCACTGTTCTTTTGACTTTTCTGTTTGAAATTCTTCTAGTAAAATGTTGAAGATTAGATGAAATTTATTAGAATAGTACTAACAGTGCCTTTGCAATGTACTTTTCTCTCTAACTACTTATGTTACACTCTTTTCAGTTCCAAGGAGCAGAGATCCACTTAAGTTGCCTGGAGAAAATGATTTGCAGGGATGCAGTGGAACTGGATCTAAGATTGGAATCCAACACTCATGGGCACTCAACTGGCTCTAAGAACTTTTGCCCTGACTGTGGCCCTAGGAGGGCCAGAGCTCTCTGTAGGTCTCCAGTCTCCTCAGTATTTCTCCTGCCCTCTCAACTCTCCACCAACGGACTTCCTTCATTATCCTGACTTTCATGTTATCACATCTAGTCAAGTTCCATCATCCTCACTCCTAGAAATCTACCTCAAAGGTGTGCTGGCTAAAATACAAAATAGTATCTACACAAGGCTATCCATTGTATGATCACCTGTACTCAGACAAAGCTTTTCAATTTTATTTGTTTTCACAACAAACTCCCTTCAAAATGAGACCAGTCTCTACATTCTGATGCAGAGTAATCTCCAGTTTACTTTGTAAAGTGAAAAAAGCTATGTATATAGTATACTAATTATGGTGTGCTACCTTTTTGGGTAAGAAAAAAAGGCACACATAAATATACACGAATATATATATCTATTTCTATTTTCATAAAGAAACGATGGTAGGATAAATGAAAAATTGGTAAAAACACTCCCCTGCAGTGGAAGAAAAGGCAAAAGAGGATGTCAGAGAGGGAAGCAAGCTTCCTGAAATGTAACTTATTCTCTAGTTTTCCAGGCTTGCGGGAGCCTGGGTTGTGAAAAGTAGAGTGGCATCTATTGGCCAAGCAGGTTAGAGGAGTCAGTCTGGATTCTGGATTCAAGGAAGGGAAAGAGCTTCCGTCTCTCTGTAGACAGTGTGACAAAGAGCAGGTGGCCAATTTTAGTCTGCCATTATGTCTCAGAAAGTGGGACAACTTGACATTATGTGTTTCATAAGGTGATGTGTTAAAAAGTATGCAACAGTAACAATATAGCAATCCTGTCTTAAAAACTAAATCCAAGCCTCTCACTCCCAGTTTCTGACCGTTTAATGGACAGAAGAAGTTAAACACCTTACAGAAGCAATCAGCCAAATCCAGGCTATGGGATGTTCTATAGAACAAAAAACCACAGTAGGGCTGTTACAGAATAAATAAAAGCAATAAGAAGGTTTTGTTCAGATTCTGAACAAAACAGATTCAAACAAACTGAACTGTAAAAAGACATCTTTAAGACAATTGGAGAAACTTGAATATGGACTGGGTATTAGATGAGATGAAAGGTGACAGAATGTGCCACACCAAAATATGACTGTAGGAGTTCAGGACATGCCACCCCAATGTATGCTGCTTTGGTATATTGATTATTTTGAAATGTAAGCCTTAAAAATTGGCAAATACCAGGAAGAGCTTTCTCTGAACTCCCCTTATTTGCCTCAGTACAGATCTTCCAAAAGGAACTCAGATGTCACATATATAGTCTTGGGAGTTTCATCAGGTAGAGAGGATTGACTCTTTTCTTAGGAGAGGAGACTGGAAGTCCATACCAGACTCTGACAAACAGTCACAAACTATACCCCTCATCTATTTTTCCAAGGACCATTCATCTTTCCTAAAATCCTTTTATTCTTTCCCTTTTCCCAAATAAGGTGGTGTTGAAGTCTGAATTCTATGCCACCTAGGGGAATTAATCATCTTACCCAGGATCTTTCCCATGTAAATATGAAGTAAACATGTTCATAAATTTCCATTTGTTTTTCTCTTGTCTTTTATTACATGTCTTGTCTTTTATTACATGGGTCCCAACTAAGAACTCAGAGGGGTAGTGGGAAAATTATTTTCCTCCCTTAGACTATTAAATCTGTTAAAATGTTAAAAAAAAAAAGTATAATGAAGTATTTAGAGGTGAAATAACATGACATCTGAGATTTGCTATACAAACGTAAGAGAAAGAAGTGGGAGATGGATGAGAAACAGTGAAGAAAATGTTGAACCCTTCCCTTTTTCTGGGCATTTTTCAGTTACCATCAACTGGCCTTTTGGTGTTACTTGGTTCAGAATCCCTGAGTTAGTAAATATGATTGACTCTACCAAGCTGCTGGCCACTGTCTGAAGCCTATGGCTTCCTTATCTGTGGGTCTACTCCCCATTCAGCCTATTTCCAAAGAGCTGGGAGGAATAGGATATAAGGTCAAAAAAACCTGGTCACCTGGGCTTGTGTGGCATTTCCTTAGAGTGGAAGTGGCTGGGAGGCGAGAAGTAGACCCACTACTTATCATCTTCCTGAAGGTGGGAGAAACTGAATAGGATCAGGTTTGCATACTCCAATTCCATTTCAAAAACAACAATAACATGTTTTTGACTCACTAACTTGGCATGAACACACATCTATTTGGCTATCATCTCCTTTGACTGCTCATCGCTCAGGAGTGAATGGGGATCAGGAATTACCCTAATGCCTTTATAGAACAGGCAAGTGGTAGAGTGACTTACCCAAGGCCCAGAGAAGTTGGGTCTAGAGGAAACAAATGAATTGTACTTTTGAAAATCAACTAGACTGCATCTTCAGAAGATTGTGTTGCATTAGAAGCAATTTTCAAGGTAACTCATGATTACTGTTAAGTACCAACCACCACAACCCTTTTTAAAATTTCTTTTAAGACTTTTCTATGGAAGACCGTCATTGCCGACATGGGTCCGGGCTGGAATAGTAGGAAATGGGTTGGAGAGTCAGAGAATGTCCTGTTTATGAAAGGCCTAAAGAAAAAAAAGTTTAGAATTCATGGTTTTGCTGAATGTGGTGACCAAGAAGGTGAAGTTCATAAAAGAATGGGACAAGTTAAAAAGAGAAAGGCTGATGAAAGCTGCCGTACCAGCTAGGAAATTCAGTAATAAAGACCTGATCTACAAAAAAGTAGCAGTGGAAAGGTCGAGAATGCAGAATATCTGAAAGCTATGCCAAACTGAGGAATTATTTATTTTGGTGCCCCCAGAGTTAGGGGATAGAGGAGAATAAAAAGTCAAAGATGACCTGAAAAGCATTTGACTAAAATGTAATGCTACCCCTGACAGTTACAGAATAAAATAGGATCCCAGTGGAGTAAAGGCAGCTACTCAATCAGCCTCTAATTAGTACGAGTTGGGTAAAAACATATCTTAAAGGCAATAACTCTATACCAATTGCATAGGTGTACAAAATGCTCCAGTTCCTTTATTAACGTCTATTGAATTGTGAGAAAGGTGGAATTCAGGAAATTCACACAACTTGCACTATTTTGGGAAGCTAACTCTGGGCCCAGAAATTTAATCTTGAAATTAATTTCTTTTTACCACAGTTATACTCCAGGTGGGCTGGGAGTTTAAGATATCTGTAAATTAATTTAATCATTCTGGCATTTTCTTCACACCACTGATTCTGAAAGTTTTACTGGCAGTCTAATAATCTTGGCCATGGGAAAGTAAGTAAAATTTCCTTTAAATTATATTTATTGTGAAATGTTTTAATTACCACGGTTAAAATTCAACTGGCAATGAGACTAATTCCAGGTTTGAATGCAAATTTGACAGTCGAGTGATTACCCCAGTTAATGCCATGACTTGCAGAGAAAACAGAAACCTAATTGCATCTGGAAACCAATGTATTATATCCCAGGGACAGCATCTTCAAACAGTGATAATCTGAACAAATTATAGGCTATATCCCAAGAGAAACGGCTCCAAAGGTATACCTAGCTCTCTAATTTTGTAAACACATGTATCTCACTTCAATTTGACCATCACCTAAAAATTAACTCCTTGAAATTGAGAATGGATCTCTCTGTTATCAGCTTTCAATCTTGGCTACATATTGAAGTCATACAAAGAACTTAAAAAGGGGGGGGGCACTGATACAAGAATTTTAGGTGTTCCCCAGGTTATTTTAATGTGCAAACAAGGTTGAGAATGTCTATTCTTAATGATTCTTTGAAAGATTAAATTTCTTTTCATTTTTTTCACAATTTCCTAAAGCTAGGAAAGCCTTATTAGAATATACCACCAGGGGGAGGAGTCAAGAAGGAGGAGAAGTAGCAGGCTGAGACTACTTCAGGTAGCAGGAGATCAGCTAGATAGCTTACCTAAAGATTGCAAACACCTACAAATCCATCGGCAGATCAAAGAGAAGAAGAACAGCAATTCTAGAAACAGAAAAACAACCACTTTCTGAAAGGTAGGACTGGCAGAGAAGTGAATTCAAAGCGACGGGAAGATAGACCCTGGGGGGGGAGGGGCCGGCTCCTGGCAAGCGGCTGAACAACAGAGCACAAGATCGGGACTTTTAAAAGTCTGTTCCGCTAAGGGACATCGCTCCAGAGGCTAAACCGGGGTGAAGTCCACGTGGGGTCAGCATGGCCTCAGGTCCCGCAGGGTCACAGAAGGATCGGGGGTGTCTGAGTGTCACAGAGCTTACAGGTATTAGAATGGGGAAGCCGGCTACAGAGACAGAGCCGACAGTAAGATCACAGGTCGGGGTTACCTTGAACCGGTCGCAGGCTTGGTGAGCTCTGAGCGTGGCCGGAGGTCAGGCAGACGGGAAATACTGGGCACTGTTCTCTGAGGGCGCACTGAGGAGTGGGGCCCCAGGCTCTCGGCTCCTCCGGGCCAGAGACCAGGAGGCCGCCATTTGTATTCCCGTCCTCTGGAACTCTACGGAAAGCGCCCAGGGAACAAAAGATCCTGAAAGCAAACCCGAGCGAATTGCTCAGCCCGGCCCCTGGTAAGGGCGGTGCAATTCCGCCTGGGGCAAAGACACTTGAGAATCACTACACCAGGCCCCTCCCCCAAAAGATCAACAAGAAACCCAGCCAAGACCAAGTTCACCTACCAAGAAGTGTGGTTTCAATACCAAGGAGAGCAGCAGAATTCCAGAGGAGGAGAAAGCAAAGCACGGAACTCAAGCTTTCTCCCTATGATTCTTTAGTCTTACAGTTAATTTAATTTTTTTCTTTTTCATTTTTTTCTCTTCTTCTGCTAAAATTTTTGTAACTTTTACCCTTTTCTTTTTTAACATTTTTTAACTAGTTTATCTAATATATATATATTTTTTCTTTTTTATACTTTTCTTTATTCGTTTTCTTTTTTAAATTCTTTTCTTTCCTTTCTTTCTTTTTTTTTCTTTCTTTCTTTCTGAACCTCTTTTTATCCCCTTTCTCCCCCCCCCCATGATTTGGGATCTCTTCTGATTTGGTTAAAGCATATTTTCCTGGGGTTGCTGCCACCCTTTTAGTATTTTACTTGCTCCTTCATATACTCTTATCTGGACAAAATGACAAGGCGGAAAAATTCACCACAAAAAAAAGAACAAGAGGCAGTACCGAAGGCTAGGGACCTAATCAATACAGACATTGGTAATATGTCAGATCTAGAGTTCAGAATGACAACTCTCAGGGTTCTAGGCGGGCTCGAAAAAGGCATGGAAGAAATTAGAGACACCCTCTTGAGAGATATAAAAGCCCTTTCTGGAGAAATAAAAGAACTAAAATCTAACCAAGTTGAAATCAAAAAAGCTATTAATGAGGTTCAATCAAAAATGGAGGCTCTCACTGCTAGGATAAATGAGGCAGAAGAAAGAATGAGCAATATAGAAGACCAAATGACAGAGAATAAAGAAGCTGAGCAAAAGAGGGACAAAAGCTACGGGACCACGAGGGGAGAATCTGAGAGATAAGTGACACCATAAGACAAAACAACATTAGAATAATTGGGATTCCAGAAGAAGAAGAAAGAGAGAGAAGGGCAGATGGTATACTGGAGAGAATTATTGGGGAGAATTTCCCCAATATGGCAAAGGGAACAAGCATCAAAATTCAGGAGGTGCAGAGAACACTCCTCAAAATCAATAAGAATAGGACCACACCCCGTCACCTAATAGTAATATTTACAAGTCTTAGTGACAAAGAGAAAATCCTGAAAGCAGCCCGGGAAAAGAAGTCTGTAACATACAATGGTAAAAATATTAGATTGGCAGCAGACTTATCCACAGAGACCTGGCAGGCCAGAAAGAGCTGGCATGATATATTCAGAGCACTAAATAAGAAAAACATGCAGCCAAGAATATTATATCCAGCTAGGCTATCCTTGAAAATAGAAGGAGAGATTAAAAGCTTCCAGGACAAATAAAAACTGAAAGAATTTGCAAACACCAAACCAGCTCTACAGGAAATATTGAAAGGGGTCCTCTAAGCAAAGAGAGAGGCTACAAGTGGTAGATCAGAAAGAAACAGAGACCATATACAGTAACAGTCACCTTACAGGCAATACAATGGCACTAAATTCATATCTCTCAATAGTTACCCTGAATGTTAATGGGCTAAATGCCACAATCAAAAGACACAGGGTATCAGAATGAATAAAAAAACAAAACCCATCTATATGTTGCCTACAAGAAACTCATTTTAAGCCTGAAGAAATCTCCAGATTTAAAGTGAGGGGGTGGAAAAGAACTTACCATGCTAATGGACATCAGAAGAAAGCAGGAGTGGCAATCCTTATATCAGATCAATTAGATTTTAAGCCAAAGACTATAATAAGAGATGAGGAAGGATACTATATCATACTCAAAGGATCTGTCCAACAAGAAGATCTAACAATTTTAAATATCTATGCCCCCAACGTGGGAGCAGCCAACTATATAAACCAATTAAGAACAAAATCAAAGAAATACATTAACACTAATACAATAATAGTAGGGGACTTTAACACTCCCCTCACTGAAATGGACAGATCATCCAAGCAAAAGATCAACAAGAAAATAAAGACCTTAAATAACACACTGGACCAGATGGACATCCCAAATATATTCAGAACATTTCATCCCAAAGCAACAGAATACACATTCTTCTCTAGTGCACATGGGACATTCTCCAGAATAGATCACATCCTCGGTCCTAAATCAGGACTCAACCGGTATCAAAAGATTGGGATCATTCCCTGCATATTTTCAGACCACAATGCTCTGAAGCTAGAACTCAACCACAAGAGGAAGTTTGGAAAGAACCCAAATACATGCAGACTAAACAGCATCCTTCTAAGGAATGAATGGGTCAACTGGGAAATTAAAGAAGAATTGAAAAAAATCATGGAAACAAATGGTAAAGAAAACACAACAGTTCAAAATCTGTGGGACACAACAAAGGCAGTCCTGAGAGGAAAATATATAGCGGTACAAGCCTTTCTCAAGAAACAAGAAAGGTCTCAGGTACACAACCTAACCCTACACCTAAAGGAGTTGGAGAAAGAACAAGAAAGAAACCCTAAACCCAGCAGGAGAAGAGAAATCATAAAGATCAGAAAATGAAATAGAAGCAAAAAAAAAAAAAAAAAACCAATAGAACAAATCAACAAAACTAGGAGCTAGTTTTGAAAGAATTAATAAAATTGATAAACCCCCCAGACTTATCAAAAAGAAAAGAGAAAGGACCCAAATAAATAAAATCATGAATGAAAGAGGAGAGATCACAACTAACACCAAAGAAATACAAACTATTATAAGAACATACTATGAGCAACTCTACGCCAACAAATTTGACAATCTGGACGAAATGGATGCATTCCTAGAAACATATAAACTACCACAACTGAACCAGGAAGAAATAGAAAGCCTGAACAGACCCATAACCAGTAAGGAGATTGAAACAGTCATTAAAAATCTCCAAACAAACAAAAGCCCAGGGCCAGACAGCTTCCCAGGGGAATTCTACCAAACATTTAAAGAAGAACTAATTCCTATTCTCCTGAAACCGTTCCAAAAAATAGAAATGGAAGGAAAACTTCCAAACTCATTTTATGAGGCCAGCATCACCTTGATCCCCAAACCAGACAAGGATCCCATCAAAAAAGAGAGCTATAGACCAATATCCTTGAGGAACACAGATGCAAGAATTCTCACCAAAATACTAGCCAATAGGATTCAACAGTACATTAAAAGGATTATTCACCAGGACCAAGTGCGATTTATTCCAGGGCTGCAAGGTTGGTTCAACATCGGCAAATCAGTCAATGTGATACAACACATCAATAAAAGAAAGAACAAGAACTATATGATACTCTCAATAGATGCTGAAAAAGCATTTGACAAAGTACAGCAGCATCCCTTCCTGATCAAAACTCTTCAAAGTGTAGGGATAGAGGGCACATACCTCAATATCATCAAAGCCATCTATGAAAAACCCACCGCAAATATCATTCTCAATGGAGAAAAACTGAAAGCTTTTCCGCTAAGGTCAGGAACACGGCAGGGATGTCCATTATCACCACTGCTATTCAACATAGTACTAGAGGTCCTAGCCTCAGCAATCAAACAACAAAAGGAAATTAAAGGCATCCAAATAGGCAAAAAAAAAAAGTCAAACTATCACTCTTCGCAGATGATATGATACTATATGTGGAAAACCCAAAAGACTCCACTCCAAAACTGCTAGAACTTGTACAGGAATTCAGTAAAGTGTCAGGATATAAAATCAATGCACAGAAATCGTTGCATTTCTCTACACCAACAACAAGACAGAAGAAAGAGAAATTAAAGAGTCAATCCCATTTAGAATTGCACCCAAAACCATAAGACACCTAGGAATAAATCTAACCAAAGAGGAACAGAATCTATACACAGAAAACTATAAAGTACTCATGAAAGAAATTGAGGAAGACACAAAGAAATGGAAAAATGTTCCATGCTCCTGGATTGGAAGACTAAATATTGTGAAAATGTCTATGCTACCTAAAGCAATCTACACATTTAAAGCAATTCCTATCAAAGTACCATCCATCTTTTTCAAAGAAATGGAACAAATAATCCTAAAATTTATATGGAACCAGAAAAGACCTCAAATAGTCAAAAGAATATTGAAAAAGAAAGCCAAAGTTGGTGGCATCACAATTCCGGACTTCAAGCTCTATTACAAAGCTGTCATCATCGGGACAGCATGGTACTGGCACAAAAACAGACACATAGATAAATGGGACAGAATAGAAAGCCCAGAAATAGACCCTCAACTCTACAGTCAACTAATCTTCAACAAAGCAGGAAAGAATGTCCAATGGAAAAAAGACAGCCTCTTCAATAAATGGTGTTGGGAAAATTGGACAGCCACAGGCAGAAAAATGAAATTGGACCATTCCTCATACCGCATATGAAAATAGACTCAAAATGGATGAAGGACCTCAATGTGAGAAAGGAATCCATCAAAATCCTTGAGGAGAACACAGGCAGCAACCTCTTCGACCTCAGCGCAGCAATATCTTCCTAGGAACAACGCCAAAGGCAAGGGAAGCAAGGGCAAAAATGAACTATTGGGATTTTTATCAAGATCCAAAGCTTTTGCACAGCAAAAGAAATAGTTAACAAAACCAAAAGACAACTGACAGAATGGGAGAAGATATTTGCAAACGACATATCAGATAAAGGACTAGTGTCCAGAATCTATAAAGAACTTAGCAAACTCAACACCCAAAGAACAAATAATCCAATCAAGAAATGGGCAGAGGACATGAACAGACATTTCTGCAAAGAAGACATCCAGATGGCCAACAGACACATGAAAAAGTGCCACAATGAGATATCACCTCACACCAGTCAGAATGGCTAAAATCAAGAAGTCAGGAAATGACAGATACTAGCGAGGATGTGGAGAAAGGGGAACCCTCCTACACTGTTGGTGGGAATGCAAGCTGGTGCAACCGCTCTGAAAAAGCATGGAGGTTCCTCAAAATGTTGAAATAAGAACTGCCCTATGACCCAGCAATTGCACTACTGGGTATTTACCCTAAAGATACAAACGTAGTGATCCAAAGGGGCACGTACACCCGAATGTTTATAGCAGCAATGTCCACAATAGCCAAACTATGGAAAGAACCTAGATGTCCATCAACAGATGAATGGATCAAGAAGAGGTGGTATATATACACAATGGAATACTATGCAGCCATCAAAAGAAATGAAATCTTGCCATTTGCGACAACATGGATGGAACTAGAGCATATCATGCTTAGCAAAATAAGTCAATAGGAGAAAGACAACTATCATATGATCTCCCTGATATGAGGTAGTGGAGATGCAATATGGGGGGTTAAGGGGGTAGGAGAAGAATAAATGAAACAAGATGGGATTGGGAGGGAGACAAACCATAAGTGACTCTTAATCTCACAAAACAAACTGAGGGTTGCTGGGGGGAGGGGGGTTGGGAGAAGGGAGGTGGGGTTATGGACATTGGGGAGGGTATGTGCTTTGGTGAGTGCTGTGAAGTGTGTAAACCTGGCGATTCACAGACCTGTACCTCTGGGGATAAAAATATATTATATGTTTATAAAAAATAAAAAATTTAAAAAAAAAAGAATATACCACCAGCGGGTGCCTGGGTGGCTCAGTGGGTTAAGCCATTGCCTTCATCTCAGGTCATGATCTCAGGGTTTGGGGATCAAGTCCCGCATCGGGCTCTCTGCTCAGCGGGGAGCCTGCTTCCTCCTCTCTCTCTGCCTGCCTCTCTGCCTACTTGTGAATTCTCTGTGTCAAATAAATAAATAAAATCTTAAAAAAAAAGAAAAAAAAAGAATATACCACCAGTATGGGGAAAGAGGAATGAGGGAATGAGGAAAAAATGATGGAGGGAATCAAATAAACAAGAAAACAATACAAAAACCAGAAAAAGTGTTTTTTCTAGGATGTAGGGGATCTCGATAAGGAGAAAATTATTTAAGCCCCTTTTAAATGGACAAAGCCAATACCGAAGACTACTCTGTATCAGGAATATTGAATCTAAAGGAAGATGAAATTGTTCAGCATTTTAGGTAAAAATCCCTTTCCCTTTGGCAGAAAAGCTATTTCCTATTGGCTTTCTTATTATTTGATAGGCTGGACAATAGTTTTGATTTTCTTAAAATGAGTATTTTGCTGATTTCCAGCCTTGACTTCTACTTTTACTGGATCTTCCATGTTCCTTTTCTTTACTCATTAGGCAACAAAATACAGAGGTTTGTTCCAAGTGGAGATTTGAGACTACCCTGGAGGATAACAGAACCACTAAATATAAGAGCCTGGGTACCTAAATCATGACAGGAAAAGCTGCCCATCAAACATACTTTGGACTATGAAATAGATTAAGTATGTATTATGTTAAGCAACTGAGATTGGGGTTTGTTTGTTACAGCAGCTAGCTTTACTTAACTTGACAATGTACAAAGTGACTATCCAAATCCAAAGATTCCCATTCTGTACAGTTATTTGCCAAAACATTTGTTTTAAATTTTAAAACAGACCAGAAAAAAAATCCTTAATGAATTTAAAAGAGTTCAAAACATGTAAAATGGTTTCCAGAATGGAAATTAAATTAAGAATTTAATTCCGTTCTGGAATTAAATTAAGAAATCAACAACAGAAAGAAATCTGGAAAATGCCCAAATATTTAAAAACTGAAACACATCTAAGAAACTCATGGACTGAAGAAGAAGTCAAAAGGGAAATATGTGTGTTGAACAGAATGAAAATAAAACCACATTTCAAAATTTGTAGAATGATGTTACAGCAGTATTTAGGGAGATGTATAAAACATTATATTATAGTTATTTCTTTAGTAAATCAGTATCTCTTCAATTCTGTTCCTCTCTTGCTCATTATTTCCTCCCTGCCCATGTGAAGATGGAAACTATGATTTTTATCTTCTCTGTCTTACCATTAACTATCATAATTTACCCACTAAATAAACATGTATTGAGAGACTACTGTTGGCCTATAATGCTGGTTTAAGAGTAAGGCTTGATAAATAGTTCCGGATCAATAATGAGAACATTTTGGCTTGGAGAAAGAAACAAAGGAAATGAATAAAATTAGCAGCTCCTCTGTCCAGATAGCTTTGTCAAATAAGAACATTTCATATTCAGGTTCATCCACTTTATAATCTCTTTTTTTTTCCCATTCATAATCTTGATGTTTATTTTCCTCTCTTTTCAAGAAGAAGCCATAGAATTACAAATCTAATGTCATTGCATTTAATGCACAGATCTCTGGTATCTACAAAAAGAGCTTATCTCCTCCAAGTACGTCCAGTAAGACTATCCAATGTCTGTGCATTTTCATGAAAGTACAATGCTTTGGATTTACCTTTCTAACCTGATGTGTAATTCTGATGAAAATAAGAGTATATCGGCACTGAGTTTGTCTTGAAGTCCTTCCTGCTCAAATGTTCTGTCTCATCACTGGAGTAGTTTCTGAAAAAGCAGAGCTATCTTCACTCAGTTCCTTCAGCCTTGGAGGAGAAAGGGCGTATCCCCAAAACTTCTGTTTTCATCCCTTTGTAATGTTTTAGAAAATAACATGTCTGGGTACCTCACTTTAAACTTGTGTTTCCATCTTCTCTGAACTCTCCATATTCAGACTCCGTGAGTGTACCCACTTGAAAGTCACACTTCTCTTGACATGCCCTATATTAACCCCTTCACAGGTAAAGCCGTGCCCCATGACCCTGAAAGAATGATTCTCATCACATTCCCACCCCTTTATGATGGACAGCCACCTTTTGAGTAGACAGGCACATGATTCCTACTCAATTCCCTGAACTGTTTTAGCCAACTCTTCCCAGATTTTTTCAGCTCCATTATATCTTCCTTATGACTTTAAAACTGCACATATTATCCAAGAGCTCATGTAAGAGGAAGGTGGTGTTTTCAGTTTGAGTCCCATTGCCTTTCTCATGATTCCTTCCATTTGGGTGGCACTGTTGTCTGCATTCCAGAACGTACCTTGCCAATGTCTTCAAGGAACAATCACCCATGACCAACACATCCTGTTTTGGAGCTAAAACTTAAAGCTCAAAATTTATCATAATTTATATTTTGGAATCTCATTTTCTAAAATGCATTACTTAAGTGTAGCCACAATAACAATTCCTGCTCTTAAACTTTTTTTAATCACTATTTAATGTTTCTCATATGTTAGTTTAATAACCCTTTTGTGTTCCACATCTGGTTGCCTAATATTTTAAATGACATCATGTAAAGCATATAAACTGAGCTCCCTCCTTCCAAGGTACTATGTGAATCTTACTAATTTTTATCAGAACACAATAAACCTTGCCATTAATAGCCCTTTAGA
Organism: Mustela putorius furo; assembly: GCF_011764305.1. Lineage (NCBI taxonomy): Eukaryota > Metazoa > Chordata > Mammalia > Carnivora > Mustelidae > Mustela > Mustela putorius. Next base: position 40,250,998 of record NW_025421998.1, read on the forward strand.
TAGAAGCTGGGTAGAACCAACCCTTTGTATTCAGAATGACAAGTTAATAATCACTGCCATCTGCAGGCAACAACAGCAACAACAACAACAACAAAAAACTGGCTTCTACCAATTTGCTTGATCAAAGGCAATTTCAACTGAACAAAATAATTGTATTTCCAGGGAACAATGCATTCATAGATAAAAACAGACTTGGTTATTTCCTGCTCTCCATATTTACATTGGAATGAACAGTACCCAGAGCAAACAGAAGAATAATATTGAGCAAAAACAGTTCCATTGGCAATCCTGAGGTCACAATCTTTACTTGAGAATGTAGAATGGAAAGCAAGATGAGGATGGGGATAGATGTGTCCCCCAGTAGAATTATTTTTTAACAGTGCTACTCTCAGTTGACAAATACATTTCATTTATTTCAACTTCATCTTCTGAATATCTGTCTGGTGCCCATACTCAGCTCAAGCCTATATTACCTATTATTAGGGCAGGAAATTGATGCATTCTATTTATTTGTTTGCATTGTTTTCTCCATACTGGAGAAAATGTTGGAGAAATATTTGGAGAAAATATTACCATATCAATAGGAAATATGTTTTGGTATAATGTTTTCAAGAAGATTCATTTTTTAAGAGATATCCTTGGGTGGTAGTTTAATCCGTATTTCCAGATAAGAGCCTCTTTTGGCATTCAGAGAAAGAAAGAGAGGTACAATGTATCTCTTGTAGAGACAGCATACCTTGTTTTTCTTTGCAAACTCATACCTAGCATGGTGCCTGGCACATAGAGTTTGTATTAAGAGTGTACCAAGTCAACCAGAAATATAAGTGAATAATTAACAAAGGACCATGAAAACAGTTACTAAAATATTTATTGCTTGTTGGAACTGGAATTAAGGATTTTTTATCTTTTTGATTATCTTTATTTTCTGGGTATATTCAATGAATATGTATTACTTTTGTACTTTAAAAAAAAAAGTGTGGGAAATCATAGGGAAAGCCTTAATTTAGTTAGAAATTTTTAGATCTTAAAAGGGAAGTTTATTACACATGCTGTAGGAATTTTGCCTTTATTTATCATGATCAGCAGTTTCTTGGCCATAATTTGAACTAATATAAGTGCCTATTCACCTGTTGGGGAAAAAAGTGTTTTCCTACCCTCCTCTGATATTTCAGAAAACAATAAGGCTCTGAATCATCCCCCCTCATAGGAAGCAAGAACAGGGTAACAGGGGAAAAGAGCTCCTGGGAACACCGAAGAGAACAAGATTCTAGCAGCAGTTGTATTGTAACTCTGAAGTGGGGGAAGTGTTATAGAAATGATGTTAGGCTCTTGGATTGTTATATTTGCAGCTGTTCTTATTTGAAGTGGTATGTATCTTACGTCAACTGACCTCAATTTTATAGTTATAGTTTGAGGGACAGTTTAATTGCTTTCGTGAAGTTGTAACATTTGTCTCCATTTCAGTCAATTCCCTGTCTGGAAACAATCAATGATCACCTAGGACTCTCAAGCAAGAGTCCCACCTAGTGGTGGCTCGTTTAATATGCACATAGCTCTGGAGCACTGGAGAGAAGGAAGAAAGAACCCGCAGAAATAATATTGCCAGGATTGGGTTGGCCAGTACACTGATTGTGAAGACTCCCTCCTACCTAGGACTTTAGATCCCAGAAACGTGACAGTTCCTGTCGGTTCAGGAAACATAGATTCCTGAATTGCTACTATCGCTACCTTATGTTACCAAATATGAAGTTCTTCTGGAAGATGTGGTATAGATACACAATGGAATATTACTCAGCCGTAAAAAGGAATGAAATCTTGCCATGTGAGACAACATGGATGGATCTAGAGGCTTAGTAAAGTAAGCCAGAGAAATACAAATTCCATATGAATTCACATGTGGAACAAGTGAACAAAAAAAAAAAAAAAAAAAAAAAGTGGATACATAAATATGGAAAACAAACTAGTGGCGGCCAGAGGAGAGGAGGTACAGGAGGGGTCGGTGAAATAGGTGGAGATCAGGGGTACAAACTTCCAGTTACAAAATAAATAAGTCAGGGCACCTGGGTGCCTCAGTGGGTTAAGCCTCTGCCTTTGGTTCAGGTCATGATCCCAGGGTGCTGGGATGGAGCCCGCATCGGGCTCTCTGCTCAGTGGGGATCCTGCTTCCCTCTCTCTCTCTGCCTGCCTCTCTGCCTACTTGAGATCTCTGCCTGTCATATAAATAAATAACATTTTATAAATAAATAAATAAATAAGTCACAGGGATGAAAAGCCCAGCATAGGGAATATAGTCAATAATATTTTAAGTTTGTATGGTGCAAATGGTAACTAAGTGTGGGGAGCTTTTCATAATGTATATAATTGTGGGATCACTGTTGTACACCTGAAACTAATATAATATTGTATGTCATACTTCAATTAAAAATTAAAAAGATTAAAAAATTAAATGTTCTTTGGAGATGACCATTGATCTTCATAACTTTTTTTTTTTTTGAGAGAGAGAGAGATTGAGGGAGAGGAACAGAGGGAGAGGGATAGAGAGAGAATCTTGAAGCAGGCACCATGCCAGCCCAGAGTCCAGTTCTTATTTGAAGTGGTATATATCTTCACAATCCCCAGTATTATGAGCTGAGCCAAAATCAAGAGTCTGCTGCTTAACCAACTGAGTCACCCAGGCATCCCCATCACATTTTTTGGTACAACCCAGCCCAAAGCACTGGTTTCAGGGAGCCACTGTCCTCTCATTCACTTATTCAATCACTTCATGAACATTTACTGAGTGCCTCTAATTCCCAGGAACTGGAATTAAACACTGAAAAATGTAAAGATGATTGAGGTACATTCTGGAGCTTAGAAGGAGTTCATAATCTGTCATGCGACCCTGCGCTGGATAATCTGTGGCCCGCTCAGCACCAGTGCCATCATCCCCTTTAAGGTTTGGTCTCAAAAATCCCCTTCTCAGAGACTGGAGCTTCCTGTAGAAGGAAGTTGCTGGAGATTTGGGAACAGAAAGAGGAGCTGTATACTGTAGAGGCAACTGCCGGCCAAACTCAGGAACAGAAGGGATTCAGAGCGGCTCCCTGCTGAGTTCTTGGGGACTACCTGGGTCACTGAGGTGCCCAGAGCACAGGAGAGTGCTTCTCGGAGTGTAGCATCTTCCTGGTGAGTTTCGGAGAACCGCCCTGCCTGTGACTTCCTGCCAGGTCTTCCGAGTTGGCCTCCCTCCCCCAGGCTCCCCCACCTTCATGACTTGCTCAGCTCTTCCAGTGGTCAAAGAAGCCTCTCGTTCCTGTAGCAAATCCTATAAGCCCAGAAAACATGGAGTGGCTTCTCTTTTCCTGACCGAGCCCTGATTGATTTAGTCACACAGTGGGCTAATCCTGTAATGACTCCGGAATATACAAGGTGTTGATGAGAACTGAATGGTAGAAAAGCATCCCAGCCTTAGAAGGACCAGGGAAGGCTTCCCAGAGAAAGTGACATCGAGATAAATCCTAAAGGTAAAAAGAAATTATCCACTTTTAAAGGAAGACATAGAGACTAAAGTATTTGGGGGGAGGGGAAACAGGTTTTGGAAAGACTAGCTAACTAAAATAATAATGTTTAAAAGAAAGACAACAACACAAGACTGTAAGTTACTAAGTTTGCAATTACTGTGTTGACCGAGAATACAATAGCAGTGTTCTCACATGAGTATCATTCCTGTAAAGCTCGTGACAGATTTGGAGATATCCATGTGGCAAAGTATAGCAATGCCGTGGGTACTTCATCTACTGTATCCCCTGAAATCCGATGGGCCCACAAAACTCCCCAGCTGCTGGGAAAGCTTGCACATCACTTTAGGTGGCATGCTCTGCTTTGGGCTCCATGAGGGCAGAGAGGAGGGCTGGACAAATTTGCATTTCACACCTGCGATCCCATTAGGCTTCTCCTCTCTAGGCAGATGATGTGTAAGTCTTTGCAGGAATGCATCTCTAACACCTGCTCTTGAAGAAGGGGAAAGCAGAGGTTAAAGGATTATTCTGTTTCCTTTTCTGATGGGCACACACACACACACACAGTCAAGCAGATCTTTACCAGAATTTCCAGCAAGAAAATAGAAAAAGTAGGGATGTAAGAGATGGGGATGGAAAATCAATGTCCCTGCCTCTCACCTCCCTAAAACGCACATATGCACACACACTCTCTAGCTTTTTCATCCTTTCCACCTTAAGAAAGCACTGACCTCACTGCCTTAATCTCCTGGCTGTGACCATGCTGTCACCGCCCCCCCCCCTAGAATACTGAAAAACACCCTTTGCATTTTCTTTCTGTGCCCCATGTTTCTCTTTTCTCCCCACCACTTCCAGGTCTTCCTTCCAATACCTCCATTTTGCTAGACTGCTACTCTTTTGGCAAAAAGTAAGCAAGTCTCAAAACTTCTCTTGGGTCCTGTCCATTCTTACAGTCTTCTCTGCTGCCTCTATCCCAGCCATCCTCACTCTTCTCCGCAATGTCGCCACAAAGCAGAGGATGAGGGAGATTTTGAACTTGAGAGGGAGCAGAGAAGAGATCATTTGGCCAGTCCTATTCGCATTATTGCCCGCTTTTGTTTTTCTCTAGTTATCCCCGAGAGTCTGGAAAAGAAAGCCGCAGACATCTCTCACAAGCATGAATCTCCTCCCCCTAGTGCCGCAGGGTTCAAGGAGGAATTTGTCACCTCCACCAATAGCATCACTTTGACCTCGTCAAAATTTATGGAACTGGAAAGACCGTCTAAAATGGAGTCCCTCATACACCTAAATGATCAAAAGCTGTAAATCAAACAAATACAACTCTGGAATATAATATGCTCTATCTGCCTACCTTGACAAATACACCGCTGTAAGGTCAAAATTGAAACACGGACTGACTTGTATGTCCTGGAAGTTGTTACGGTCGTAGGTGGTGGTGTTTGTGTCTTTCTTGCACCATATGAAATGCCAACAGAGTATTACTCCCACCTTAAAAGACCACCAGAGACGAAAAACATAGAGACAAAAGACAAAGCCGGCATTCTTACCGATCGGTTGCAGCGACCCGTTGACCAGTTGTCTGGTGGGCTTGAAGGGGAGATCTCGGTGGAACCTCCAAATGAAATGCCAACAGAGTATTACTCCCACCTTAAAAGTCCACCAGAGACGTGAGTCAAAGCCAAGCAGCAAGGGTCGTTTATTGCAGGTTCGAACCTGGACCTCTGCGCCACTCGTTGCCGATAACCCCGAGAGGTCCAGAGCTAGGTTGGTGCAGGGTTTTTATAGACAGATACAAACAAGTTTCGGGTAGGGCTGAGCTGATTGGTTGACAGTTTAAACAGGCATTCTTGGCGCCAGCGGATTGATTGGTTCAGGGGGCCCGCACTCTCGGGAAACAAGCAAAGCAGTCTTACAGAAGCAGAACTGGCCGGGTAGCCCGCGCACGCGAAAAAGCAAGCATTCGTACAGAAGTAAAACTAGCTGGTTAACAGGATAAAAATGCACTTCTAGCCAGGGGGGTTCTTTTGGTCTTTCATTCCCCCCTTCTCTCAGGTGCCTGAGGAGCCAATCTTGGGTCCTTGGTTGTCATCAGTGAGGTCGTGGTTGTTGCTCAAGTCTAGGGGCTGATACTGCTGTCTTAGGAGCATGATTTGTACTGTCTGAAGGCGTTGATTGACAAAGGCCACCAATTGATTTAAAATACATGGGCCAAAGGTCAGTAAAAGGATCAGAATACAAAGGGGTCCTAGTAAGGAGGATATTAAGGTGGTCAGCCAAGGGGATGAATTAAATCATGACTGGAACCAACCTTGCCCAGCTTCACGTTCCCTTTTCCTTTTTGCCAATCCTTCCCGTACCTTAGCCATTGAGTCTTTGACTACTCCTGAGTGATCTGTATAAAAGCAACATTCTTCCTTAAGGGCAGCACATAAGCCACCTTGTTGGAGGAATAGGAGGTCCAATCCCTGTCTATTTTGGAGGACAACTTCTGCTAATGAGCTGACAGACTCCCGAAGTTTAGAAATGGATAATTCTAATTCCTGTATATCTATATCAATGGCTTCTCGTAAGTATTGATAGTGATGTTGTTGTGAGATTAGGGCTGATGCCCCGGTAGCCACCCCGGCGGTACCTAACCCTAGGCCTAGCATAAGTGCCAGGGTTAGGCTTACGGGTTCTCTTTTAGTTCTACGTAATCCTCCTTCCCAATATGACATTAAATCTTCATAAGGATGATAGATTAAGCGAGGAATCAGGTGGACCATTACACAGTAGTCTGCACTTCGGTTTAATGCTCCTGGGTGGATGCATGGAGTTATCCCACTGGCGCAGGCCCACCAGGCATCTTGGGGAGGTATTACATATTGCTCTGTGTTATTTATAGTAAGGTTCTGACTACATAAGTGCATGTGTTCAGGCGGGATCTTTCCTACGCATGTCCCCCGGCCCCGTACGGCTGCTAAGGTTAGGCGGGGGCTTCGACTTGTCCACCGGCACATGGAGGGTGTGGATGATAGATTGTAACCTCCTGGAGTGGCCAGTCCCTCATAAAAAGGGGGCGCTATGTCATAACATAGCCAACAGGACTCAGTGGCATTGGGATTAGTATAATTCAGGACTTGAAAGGCATATTGGATCAACTTAAGTAGGTGGTCATTGGGGTTTCTTGATCTAGGTTTTTCAGTACTTATCATAGGCCGTTTGGTGGGGCTTGTGGGGAGTGAGAGGATTACGGTTCGATTGTGGCCCGTCTGTGTTGCCCCGTAAGTGGCAGGGCTCTGAGTGACAACTGTTAGGCTGGGCCCGGTTGGAGGTGGTGGGGCAAGTATGGGGTTGGGCCCTATGGTGGCTTTAGAGGTTTCTATAGAAAGTTTTATAGTGAACGTTAGACCATCGTCATAACGTTCTTTATAGAATCTGAGGCCCCAGGTATATCCCCTCACCCAGTTAGTTTGTCTTTTTCCCGACTCAGTAAAGGCTATTTTGAGTGGGTGACACCACTGGTCTTTACAGGCTGGGTTCTGTGTCCATTTGGGACTGCTCCTGGCATGAGAATAATTTGCCGTCACGGTGATGTAGTCCCAGCCTGAGGTGGGTTTCCAATAAGTGTCACCCATGGTTTCGCAGCCCCAATTGCGACAATAAAAGTGGGCTGCCCCACTACATGAGTGGGTCCATTCCCTGGGTCTGTGAAACCCGGGGCATACATAGAAGGTAAGTGTGCTTAACATACTTCGCTGACTCCAGTCCCCACAGCCTCCCCAAGGGTCTAACCCGAGTCGCCCCCGGGGGGATGGTTGTGAAGGGGGCTTCTGGAGGTCAAAGTAATTTTCTACGTCCCAGTTGGCTGGGGCTCCCATGGCTAACTTACAGACGTCAGGGTATAAGTTAGGCCACTAGGTGTAGGGAGTAGCTGTGTGGGACATGTTCCAAACTACTAAGCCCGCACTATTAGTGACTTGCCAAGTCAAAATGGCTGGGGCATGGGGACTGGAGGCCCCATACCATGGCAGGAGTATAAACAGCAGAGCAAAGAGAGGAAGTTTCATATTAATTATTGGGGAAACGGGAGTCAGGTTTTTGGCACAGGGTTAGTTTAAGAGGATTGTCCTTACTGTGGTCTACTGTCCAACTGACGTCCTGGTTGGGTTTTCTGATGAGATCTGACAGTGGGTCAAATGGCTTCGTGTGGGTGTGGTGTATCCAGGTTGCTATGCTGTCCACCTTGATGGCTGTAGGGGTAGTCAGGATAACCTGGAAAGGTCCCTTCCAACGAGGTTCGAGGGTCTCAGCTCGGTGTCACTTGACAAGAACCCAATCTCCAGGGTGGAACTGATGGGGTACAGACGGAGGTCCTGTTGCATATAAGTCCCTTAGTCTTGGCCAAATACGTTTATGGACTCGTGGTAAAGCTTGGAGGGAGAATAAAAAGGAGTTATCATGATCTGACTGGATAAGGTCAGTTCTGAGTTTAGGTATGATGGGAGGAGGCCTACCATACATGATCTCATAAGGTGTGAACCCCAGCTTATATGGGGTGTTGCGTACTCGATACAGAGTGTAGGGGAGCAGAGCCACCCAGTTAGTGCCAGTCTCCATGGTCAATTTAGCAAGGGTCTCTTTTAAGGTTCTGTTCATTCTTTCTACCTGTCCTGAACTCTGGGGTCTATATGCACAATGTAATTTCCAATTAACCCCAAGTGTGGAAGCCAGACCCTGACTTACCTTAGAGACAAAGGCTGGCCCATTGTCTGATCCCATCATAACAGGAAAGCCATACCTGGGCAGAATATCTTCGAGTAGTTTCTTTGCTACCACCTGTGCAGTCTCATGCTTGGTTGGAAAAGCCTCAGTCCATCCTGAAAAGGTATCTATAAACACCAGTAAGTACTTATAGCCATATTTCCCAGGCTTTACCTCTGTAAAGTCTATTTCCCAATAGGCTCCCGGCAGGGTTCCCCTCTCTTGGGATCCGGTTATAGAGGAGTGTGGGCAGGCGTTTTGAAGTTGGCAAGCTGCACATCCGGTGGCAATTCTGATTTTTCAAGGACGTTTCTGATAGATAGTTTGGATTGTCGCATAAGGTCCTGTAGCCGTCTGGAACCTAAATGAGTTGTTTGGTGAATTCGCTCTAGAACTTCTTGTCCCATGGCCTCGGGGAGGATGATGTTATTTTTCATATCTCGCCACCAGCCATCCTTAACCTGGGCCATTGGGAGTTTACTCATCCATGCGATGTCTTTTTCGGAGTATTCCGGATGAGGTGGCAGTTCTCGGGGTCCCGGGTTGGGTAGTTGTATTGGTAGCGTCGGGACTTTGCTACAGGCTACTTGGCGAGCAGTCTGATCAGCAAAATTGTTTCCCCTAGAGACTGGATCGCTTGGTTTTTGGTGTCCAGAACAGTGGACTATGGCCAATTTCTTAGGGGCCCAGATGGCTGCTAGTAAGGCCAGAACTTCGCCCTTGTTTTTGATGTCCTTTCCCTCCGCGGTGAGTAATCCCCTCTCCCTATAGATTGCCCCATGGACATCGCCATGGCGAAGGCATATCAGCTGTCTGTATATACAGTCATCCGGAGGCCCTGCCCTAATTTGAGGGCCCGTGTCAGGGCGATTAGCTCGGCTTTTTGCGCTGAGGTGCCCGGAGGCAATGCACCAGCCCAGATAATTTCCGTATCTGATGTGACTGCGGCCCCTGCATACCTTTGTCCTTCCGGGACAAAACTGCTGCCGTCAGTGAACCAAACGACTTCAGCGTCTGTTAGGGGATAGTCCTGCAGGTCTTCCCGTAGCCCATGGACCTGGGCTAAGATGTCAATACAGCATGGAGGGGAGCATCCAGGTCTGGGTCAGGCAGTAGTGATGCGGAGCTTAGGGCCTGAGGGGAAGTATAGACTATCCTCGTAGGATTGAGCAATAGTCCCTGGTAGTGGACCATGTGAGCGTTGCTCATCCATCGGTCAGGGGACGCTTTCAATGGCGTGTGGAGTGGTCACTCGTAATTCTTGACCCAGTGACAGTTTATCAGCGTCCTTTACCATCAAGGCGGTGGCTGCTATCATTCGGAGGCAGGGGGGCCATCCTGCTGCTACCGGGTCTAGTTTCTTTGACAGGTATGCTATGGGTCTAGGCCAGGGGCCTAGATGTTGGGTCAACACCGCCTTAGCCACCCCATTATGTTCATCCACATATAGGTGGAATGGTTTGGATACAACTGGCAGTCTTAGCGCTGGGGCTGAAAGGAGAGCCTTTTTCACCTGTTGGAAAGCCCGTTCTGCCTCTTCCGTCCACTCAAAGGTCTGCTGAGTTTAAAGGCTATGTACAGGGGTTTGGCCATCTCAGCGAAGCCCGGTATCCACAATCGACAGTACCCTGCCATCCCCAAGAATTCTCTTACCTGCCGCGGTGTAGCAGGTCGGGGAATGCGGAGTACAGTGTTCTTGCGGGCGTTGGTGAGCCATCTTTGTCCCCATTTCAATAAGTATCCCAGGTACATTACCTCAGACTTGCAAATTTGGGCCTTTTTCGCTGAGGCCCGGTACCCCAGGTCGCCGAGAGCCTGGAGGAGGTTTTCAGTTCCTTGTAGGCAGGCCTGTTGGGAATCTGCAGCTATTAAGAGATCATCTACATATTGCAAGAGTGTTATATCAGGGTTTTGCTTTCTATATTCACTTAAATCCTCGTGGAGGGCCTCATCAAACAGGGTGGGCGAGTTTTTGAACCCTTGTGGGAGGTGAGTCCATGTCAACTGTCCACTTATACCTCTCTCAGGGTCTGTCCATTCAAAGGCGAAAAGATCCTGGCTCTTGGGGGCCAAGGGCAAGCTAAAAAAAGCATCTTTTAAGTCAAGAACTGTGTACCATATTCTGGTGGGCCCCAGGGCACTGAGGAGAGTATAGGGGTTAGGGACAGTAGGGTGTATGTCCATAACCCATTTATTAACTTCCCTTAGGTCTTGTACAGGTCGGTAGTCCCCACTAATGGGTTTACGCACCGGTAACAAAGGTGTGTTCCAGGGCGAGTGACAGGGGCGTAGCACACCTGAGTCCAGGAGATGTCTAATATGTGGGGTGATGCCCGATTTGGCTTCCATGGGCATGGGGTACTATTTGACTCGGACGGGGTCAGCCCCAGGCTTTAGCTCTATGAAGAGGGCCGGCTGATGTCTAGCTAGCCCCATGCCTCCTGTTTCTGCCCAGGCTTTAGGGAATCAGTGAAGCCAGGACTCAATGTTGAGTTCCTGGGAAGGGGGGGTGGTTTGGTGGAGTAGATGTTCGTCCTCCAAACGCATTGTGAGTATTGATAATGGCAAGGTCTGAGAGCTAGAGCTAGTTACCGTGGGGCCATTGGGTTGAAAATAAATGTGCGCTCCCATCTTGGGGAGTCTCTTCCCAACAGAGGGCAAGGGCTATCAGGGATGATGAGGAATGAATGAGTTACTTCTCCTGTACCTAAGTTAACAGTCCATTGAGTTGTCCAAGGGTACCTTTTAGTCCCAGTGGCTCCCTGGACCCAGGAAAATTTGTCTGAAACTCCTCCATGGGGTCTGGTCAACACTGAATGTTGAGCTCCGGTATCAACCAGAAATTGTACAGGATTCCCCTCCACTTGTAGGGTTACCCTGGGCTTGGGGAGGGGATCCGAACCCCTTCCCCTCTATTCTGAATCTCGGGTAACCAGAGTGGGGCTGGGTTTCGTTCCCCATGGTTGCGGTCTACGCTTATTTTTGGGGGGGGGGGCAATTACGTGCCCAATGTCCCTTTTCTCTACAATATGCACATTGATCTGGGTCCAGATTGCTTTGGAACCCTTGGGCCTTTTGAGGTTCCCTTCGAGGGGTTGATTCTTCCAGGACAAAGGCAGTTAGGACTTTGGACATTTCTTTTGTTACTTTGAGTTGCTTATCCTCCGGGGTATCTCTGGCATTATAAACCCGTTTTGCAGTGCGGAGTAGATCTTGAATCTGTTTGCCCTCTAGGTCCTCTAGTTTCTGTAGTTTCTTTTTAATGCCTGATGCTGCCTGATTTACAAAAGACATGACTACTGCTGTCTGATTCTCAGGGGCTTCAGGATCCATAGGGGTAAACTGCCTAAAGGCTTCCATTAATCTCTCTAGAAATGCTGCTGGACTCTCTGTCTTACCTTGCAAAACTGCATATACCTTGGCCAAATTGGTGGACTTGCGGGCAGCAGCCCTGAGACCCACTATTAGAGTCTGGCGATAAATGAGTAGCCGTCCCCTACCTTCGGCCGTGTTGTAGTCCCAGTTGGGCCTAGTTAAAGGGAAACTCGCATTGATGAGGTCTGGATTCACGGTTGGCCTGCCATCGTCTCTGGGAACCAGCTTCCTTGCTTCCACCTGGATTCTCTCTCTCTTTCTTCGGTAGTGAATAGGATATGCAAGAGCTGCTGACAATCATCCCAGGTGGGCTGATGGGTGAACATGATGCTATCTAGAAGGGCTATGAGATCTTTTGGATTATCTGAAAAGCGCGCATTTTGGGCTTTCCAGTTGTAGAGATCACTAGTTGAGAAGGGCCAATATTGGAGTCGGGGATTACCGGCATGGGGCGGTGGGGGGGGGGGGCAATCTCTCTAAGGGGCAAAGCCACAGTTGAATCTGCTGGGCGAAATGGATTTTCTCTCTGAGTGCGTCCTCTAGTGTGCCCGGCAGGGCCGTCAGTCCCTCCATGAGCGGCAGGGACTGCAGCAATTGCTTCTCGACCTTCTGCTTCAGGGCCCCGCGCGGCGGCTTCAGCCCGGGCAGGCACAGGGGGAGAAAGCTCAGCCAGAGCAGAGGCTAGGGGAGGGGTTTGATAAGGGGTCGGATCTAGACTAAGTAAGTCTTGACTATCAGGGAGGACGGGTGGAGGGGGTGCAGATGGGGCACGAGATCCTCGTGCTTCTGTCGGCCTGGCTGCGAGAACCTTGCAGCTTTCTGGGAACAGAAAGGGGGCCAACCAAGGGGGGGGGTGGTTTCCACAAGATCCTGCCAGACTGTAATGTAAGGGACTTGGTCTGGATGTCCCTCTTTACCTGGGAGATATACCTGAGCCTTAACCTTAAGAATTATGGGGAGGCAAAAAGTGCCTTGGGTGGGCCATCCTATTCCGAAGGTTGGCCATTCGGAGTGACAGAAAGTGATAAGTCTTGATCTTCGTATATCCAGGCTCAGGTTATTGCCTCTCGCCCGAATATCCTTAAAGTTAGCCAGGAGAAGGGAGAGCGGGGTACTCTGAGTTTGCCCCATTAGACTAGGTTGTTCCCAGATCAAGATAATAGTTGAGACGAAAAGAAAGGCGCCTAGAATAGGCAGAAAGTGACAGAGACACCGGTGTAAGGGGTGCGAGACGAACGAGCAAGTGAGGAATTCAAAAGGGCGAATTTAGGGTGTGTGTTCCGGTTCAACTAGTCCAAAGGGTTGGATGAAAGCCTTTGGTGGCCTGGGGGTAGGAGCTAGGCAAGTTTCATCCTCCGACGGCGAGAGTAGGAATTCTTTTCCTCTGTCCGCCAGGGTGAACCTGAAAGTGACATGGGTTAGGAGCGTGTGGGCAGAAAGAATTTCCTCCAACGTGGAGGGGCAACTGTTAAGGTACAAGGGACCAGTGGTGTTCAGAACGTTAGGATTCTCATAATTTGTTTACTCTCATATCATTGACTCATTGAATCTGGTTTTAGCTCTTTTTTTTTTTTTAAAGATTTTATTTATTTGACAGACAGAGATCACGAGTAGGCAGAGAGGCAGGCAGAGAGAGAGAGAGGAGGAAGCAGGCTCCCCGCTGAGCAGAGAGCCCGATGCGGGACTCGATCCCAGGACCCTGAGATCATGACCTGAGCCAAAGGCAGCGGCTTAACCCACTGAGCCACCCAGGCGCCCCTGGTTTTAGCTCTTAATACCTATCTCTTATATTCCCTCCCTATATGTGCGATGTCGCAGACAAGGGGAGGGGGACCTTTCAGGTGCTGTCCTGCTCGCGTCCCTCGCGGGAACTTAGGAGCGTCTTAGCTAAGGTCTATCCGTATAAACCCCAGACCAGGCTACTCCATGGAGTAGATGACCATTATGCCGTATGACGCTCCGCAAGACTCAGGGTTCAGCCCAGTCAGACTCCGTAGCCAAAGGCGGTGGAGCCACACAAACACATTCATACAGTCAGACATTCCTCAGATTCAAACGGGTTAGACACCCTCCCCTTAAACAGAATGTAACCTTCATAACCAGTACAAGGAACATATAACCACATTTAAAGACATAACATGAAGACATACATTGTTGGCCTCCGAGGTGGGACTCGAACCCACGATCTCTGAGGGGCCGTTCCCGCCGGGCATGAGGGACGTCTCCGTCGGCCCGCTGGCAACCCTATAGCGCATCCGCCAGGGCATATTTGCCAGTCACCGCCCTGGGACTCTAACCCAGGTCCTGGGATTCTAACCCAGGAATAATCACAGAAAGGACAAGACACACAGTCATGACATAAGAACAAAGCATACGAAAAACATAGAGACAAAAGACAAAGCCGGCATTCTTACCGATCGGTTGCAGCAACCTGTTGACCAGTTGTCTGGTGGGCTTGAAGGGGAGATCTCGGTGGAACCTCCAAATGAAATGCCAACAGAGTATTACTCCCACCTTAAAAGACCACCAGAGACGTGAGTCAAAGCCAAGCAGCAAGGGTCGTTTATTGCAGTTTTGAACCTGGACCTCTGCGCCGCTCGTTGCCAATAACGCCAAGAGGTCCAGAGCTGGGTTGGTGCAGGGTTTTTATAGACAGATACAAACAAGTTTCGGGTAGGGCTGAGCTGATTGGTTGACAGTTTAAACAGGCATTCTTGGCGCCAGCGGATTGATTGGTTCAGGGGGCCCGCGCTCTCGTGAAACAAGCAAAGCAGTCTTACAGAAGCAGAATTGGCCGGTTAGCCCGCGCACTCGAAAAAGCAAGCATTCGTACAGAAGTGAAACTAGCTGGTTAACAGAATAAAAATGCACTTCTAGGGACGCCTGGGTGGCTCAGTTGGTTGGACGACTGCCTTCGGCTCAGGTCATGATCCTGGATTCCTGGGATCGAGTCCCGCATCAGACGCCTGGGTGGCTCAGTTGGTTGGACGACTGCCTTCGGCTCAGGTCATGATCCTGGATTCCTGGGATCGAGTCCCGCATCAGGCTCCCAGCTCCATGGGGAGTCTGCTTCTCTCTCTGACCTTCTCCTCGCTCATGCTCTCTCTCACTGTCTCTCTCTCAAATAAATAAATAAAATATTTTTTTAAAAAATGCACTTCTAGCCAGGGGGGTTCTTTTGGTCTTTCACTTACAAAGCCAGCTTTCTTCCATCAGCCTGATGGTGGTATATGTCTTGCCTGTGGCTGCCTCCTAATTCTGTGACTATTATTTTAGCAAAGTCTGTTCATACAGATTTCTCTCAACCTCAACTCTCTGTCTCTGGTGATAAGAATATTTTGTTCGGGCGCCTGGGTGGCTCAGTGGGTTAAGCCGCTGCCTTCGGCTCGGGTCATAATCCCAGAGTCCTGGGATTGAGTCCTGCATCGGGCTCTCTGCTCAGCAGGGAGCCTGCTTCCTCCTCTCTCTCTGCCTGCCTCTCTGTCTACTTGTAATCTCTGTCTGTCAAATAGACAAATAAAATCTTAAAAAAAAAAAAAAGAATATTTTGTTCCTCCTGGCATAGAAAGAGTCTCTTTCACATGGGAGTTTTATCTCCTGCTTTCAGAAAGAAAAAGGGAAGGTCATTATGTTTTTAAACCTGCTGTTTTTTCGAATGCATTTAGCTCAAAACAATCTTTTTTTTTTTTTTTTAAAGATTTTATTTATTTATTTGGCAGAGAGAAATCACAAGTAGGCAGAGAGGCAGGCAGAGAGAGAGAGAGGAGGAAGCAGGCTCCCTGCTGAGCAGAGAGCCCGATGCGGGACTCGATCCCAGGACCCTGAGATCATGACCTGAGCCGAAGGCAGCAGCTTAACCACTGAGCCACCCAGGCGCCCTAGCTCAAAACAATCTTTATGTTAAAATGTCATATTTTGGGGTGGCCTGTTCTGGTCCCCTTCTTTCCCTCCCTTTGAAACTCCTCCCAAGGAGTCTCCCCAGTCCAGAAGCTGAGTTCTTAGATTGTTACGTGTCTCACTGAGCTGGTCTCTTAGTCCTGAGAAAAGGTCCATTCAGTCAAACAGCTGTGTCTTATTTCAGAAGGCCTGTCTAAATCAGGCCTGGGTATGGTGTGAGTAATCAGGCATTTTATGAGGAGCATTTCTAGGAAACAAAAGAAAAGCAAATGTTCATGATTAGAAGAAACTACCAGCTCAGTTTTGATTTCAGAGGACCATCAGTCAGGAAGGTTTTTAGATCTTGGGTTGAAAACTTCTTTAGACCATAAGACAAGAACAGGCAGTGGCAATCCGATGAATTTTCTTTGGCTTGCAGGGTGAATATTTCTGGGAATGGCATTGGGTGCTCTGATGAACTTTCTGAGCGGTTGAGGTGCCAGGAGAGGTAAAGGTTGTTCCTATATGATCTGTTGTGGGGATTTCTTTTGATGTTCTTATCCTGTCACTCAGTCTCAGTTGGCCCGACCTCAGAAAAAAGGCAGTCGTACTTCTCAGTGATGTCAAGTCTGGAGTATAAGAGGAAAACTGGAAATGTTACCTACTAACAAAATGCACAAATGGCAGGAGACAGTTTCCAAAGAGGAAAAAAATTTCGAAGTCCGTGACCATGACACTGTTCAACAAACCACAAGGCTATGCTATAGTTTTTATTGAAATGTAGTATTTGTGCCCTGTGATCTTTCCCGGTTTTATGAAAGATAATCTAAATAAAACTAATCTGTTTGCAAAATAAGTCTAGTCTCCTTAAAGTTCTTCTGATGATTTACCTAAGTGAAGCAACAATAGTGATGTGTCTCTCCTATACGCTCCTTTTAAGTCTGCTTTACTGGAACTTTTCGTGAGGAATCTCAGACTGGACTTTTAAAAGCCTTTTGAGGCTAAGAAACTATATTAGGAACCTGTCACCAGACTTCACTTTCATTACCTACAGATTGGGGTGAGTCCTTTAGGTTTGCAAGATATTTTGAGGTTCCTGAGCCTGCCAGGCAGTAGCCTCTACAAACCCTTGAGGCTGAGAACCCGGTAAGCCAACTACCAGGCCAGTAGTCCAAGAGTGTTTTGTAAGCATTGGCTCTATCACCTCAAAAGCCGTTTCTTAATCTGGTCCTATCTGATTCTGTGCATATTGTTTTCAACTATGACATTCCTGTCAGAGCCTTGGTAATATAACTGATGCTCCCAATTGTGTCCTGTTATAAGGGGAACAGATTTTTATTTAACTTGTGCAAATTTTTATATTTCCATGAAAATAAGAATATTCAATAAGGGCTTCTGAATTCAAGAGGAAGCAGCTAGAGAGAAAAATAAATGTTTCATTTTGTTAACAAAGGTGTAGTCTACTAAATTGTTGCAAGTTACAGTTAGCTGAAGTGAAAAGGAGAAAAAAAAAGATTTCCTTAAATCTGGAACACAAAACACTAAAGAAGCCATAGTGTTTCAAACAAAAGAAAAACAGTAGAAGGTATCATCAGCCTCATCAGTTCACTTAGTCCCATGTAATCTCTCTTTTTTTTTTTTTAATTTTTATTTTTTATTTGACAGAGAACAAAAGCAGGGGGAGCGGCAGGCAGAAGGAGAGGGAGAAGCAGGGTCACTGAGCAGGGAGCTCCATCCCAGGGCTCAATCTCAGGACCCTGGAATCGTGATCTGAGCCAAACACAGACTCTTAATGACTTAATGAAGGAGCCACCCGGTGCACCCCCTCACCCCCACCCCCGCCCATAATCCACTCTTGCCCTGCTTGATCTTGGGTTAGCAGTTTTCTGAATTCTTCGGTTTCTTTATTAGAATGCTTAAAATTCTCAACCAGTTCACCGGTATGATTTTGAAGTTATCAGGAACCTGGACACTGCAATAATTGTCAGAGACCTTTCTATGTATCTCTTTTAAGGTGGAGCGCTTTTTGCCTATGGTTGATGGCAAAAGCCTTCAGAAAAGCATCAGAGTAAAGCAGAAGTTTTTGAATTTCAAGGCTCAAAAATAGACATGGTTAAAGATCTGCTGAGGGTTCATTATAATGCAATTGACAAAGAAATTTGGTTATGTTTTTTGGCATACAACATTCCCAGATAACTGGAATCATTTATTACCCAGTATAAAGACTTTGACATATTTCTGTGAATTTGGATATAATTCAATTTGCATATGATATAAATTCTTTTTTTAATTTATTTATGACAGAGACAGAGATCACAAGTAGGCAGAGAGGCAGGTGGGGGGTGGGGAGATGGTGTGTGGGGGGAAGGCTCCTGCTGAGTAAAGAGCCTGATGCCAGGGCTCCATCCCAGGACCATGAGATCATGACCCTAGCCGAAGGCAGAGGCTTAACCCACTGAGCCACCCAGGCGCCCCTAATTTCTGAAAACTTTATATTGGTAACAAATGCCCATACAAATATAATCTAAAGATTTAACATTACTTCTTATTTGACAGTGTTTCTCATGTATTTGAACATATTAAATAAACCTAGTTAGTTTAAATCTCTCTTCTTTTTTACAAAGTCAGAGAACACATTCTTCTGGGATTTTCCAGGGACCCTCTGGGCAATCTCGAAGTCAGTTTGAAGTCAAAAATAGTTTACTTACAATTTGAATTGGGAAGTTCGTCAGAAATGTCAAAAGACTGAACTCTTAATCAAATAAGATTACAGATCACTGTGAAACAATTGTTAGCTATCTGTGTAACAAAGTGATAATAGAAGATCTCAAAGGTAAGTATTGAAGATTACATGATTGTAAAGAAAACCTTAGCTCTTTCAATATTGAGAAGACTCTGTTGTCTCAAATTATTAAAGACCCAATAAAGACAACATGAAGCACAGGAAATTATTTTGATAAAACACAGACACTGCATTTTCTAGGCAGATTATTCAACAGGTAAAGAAAGTCTTTTACAACAACCTAAGAAAACTTTGTTGTTGTTTTTTTAACTAAGAAAGGAAATTAAATTCTAGTGTTGTGTAGACAGAGAACTGATATTGAACCTCATTTTTTGAAAACCCTTTTAATAAATTCATTAAATTTTAGTCGGCTTGACCACACAAAACTCGCTTTCTCTCTTTCTTTTTAAATCCAGTTAGGTTTTTTGTTCTTTATTTTCCTTTTAAAAAATTTTTTAAACAACCTTTAATTATCCTTAACTAAAGCAAAATGACTTGACTCTTCCCTAACAAAACATTTACACCTCCTATTTTCCCTTACCACAAACATATCACATTTTTCTTGAAACTTTATATACGGTTTCTTTCCTCTACCTTCATTATTCTTGGTAGTTTTATTTACATATATTTATTAGAATTCCCTAATTTCCAGTGAAAACCAGGAATTAAGTAGTTGTGAACTGTTTCTCATCTATCAGCATTCTGTAGTAGATTATCAAATTTATGAATAAGCCTTTCTTAACTTCTAGAGGTATGTGCTTCCTCATAGTATAATTTTTCAGTGTGGTGAAAAACATATGTTTACCGATAGAAATATCTTTTCTCTCTCAAATAAGAAGCCAAAGGTAGGTAAACTATACATCTAGCAATTAATATTTCAGCATTTTATCTTATTTGGAAATGATCTAGATAGTCAGTGAATATCCATTTAATTGAGTATAACTGTAAGATTTCGAGTTACCAGATTTAATTTAGTATAATTGTAAGATTTCAAGTTACCAAAAATATTTCAGAAAACATTTTTATCTAAACACATTGTAAAAACCCAATTATTGTTGAAAAGTTCATTTATAAACTTTATCCTACCTATATTTATTTAATTTACTTGTTTTTAGCCATTTGCTTGAATTACTCATGAAAATTTCATGAGACATTAAAGCTGGTCATAGTCTCCTGCATGTTCTCAGTGAATTTGTCAAAACTTTTTGGGGGGCAGGGGTAGGGAGCTATCAGGGCTATGTAGGTTTCACGCTTGTTTGAGTGTCTTTCGCATTTCTTAATTTTTTTTTAATGGGTCTCATAGGTGTTAATAGGATATTTGCTTAGGATGAAAGCTAACCTTTCTTTTAGATAGAAAAGCCAAAGTCTTCAAAGGTATACCTATTTCTTAATTTTTGCTGTTAGTCTGATCTCTTGTCAAGGGAATTTTAAACCAGCCAAGGCATTCTCTAGTGTCTTTTTCTTTTTCTCCCCCTTTTTCAATCTGATTTTCTCATAGGTGTTAATAGGATATTTGCTTAGGATGAAAGCTAACATTTTTTTTTTAAGATTTTATTTATTTATTTGACAGACAGAGATCACAAGTAGGCAGAGAGTCAGGCAGAGAGAGGAGGAAGCAGGCTCCCCGCTGAGCAGAGAGCCCAATGTGGGGCTCCATCCCAGGACCCTGGGATCATGACCTGAGCCGAAGGCAGAGGTTTTAACCCACTGAGCCACCCAGGCACCCTGAAAGCTAACATTTTAGATAGAAAAGCCAAAGTCTTCAAAGGTATACCTATTTTTTTTCTTTCTTTTTTCCTTTTTCCTTTTTTTTTTTTTTTTTTTTAGAAAAAGATTTATTTATTTTAGAGAAAGAGCAAGAGAAAGGGGTAGAGGGGCAGGGGGCAGAGGGGCAGAGGAGGCCGGAGGCAGAGAGGCAAAGGGGCAAAGGGACAGAGGGAGAGATAGTCTTAAGCAAACTCCATGCTGAGCGCAAAGCCAGACACGGGGCTTGATCTCACAACACTGAGGTTACAGCCCTGAGATCATGAGCTGAGCTGAAACCAGGAGTCAGATACTTAACAGACCATGCCACCCAGACACCCCAGAAGTATATCTATTTCAATGTGATTCCAAAGCAATAAGCCTTTCTATGACTTAACTATGGACACAAGAGGCTTCCTTATAGAAGAGGCAAAGCTATAGCCCCATCTAAGCTCCAGAGTTACTCCTGAACAATAGCTTAAGAAAGTAAAGACCTCCATTGACACAGACAGTAAGAATAGTTCGTGTTTGTGAAAACTTCTCTCTTGTTCTCCCATGAACATGATGGTCCAGTCATGGACCTGCTTGACTATGATACTGGGTAGGCAATACTAGGATGAGACTTTGTAAGAGCTAACAAGGCAACTTGTGGAGATGACTAAGGCCCCTTATCGACCGAGACCCCTTTATTAAGGCAAACTCCCCTGAGAACTAGCATGGTCTGGCAAAGAGAATTCTGCTTGTCATTTTGTGTTCAGGGTGTCCTGACAGCTAACTAACCACCTGATACATGTCCAATAACCTGTGCACCCCAGCTGTGGAAACCAGAGAGAACATTCTCGTTAGTCACAAAGCCATGCTCCAAGGACATTTCAATTCTGATATCGATTCCCTTGGGGGGGGTGTCTTCTCCCCATACCACCGAGCAATTCTCTAATTCTTTGTAGACACTGACCAGCTGTCCCACAAATGTAACTCAACTCTGACACTTTCCAGCTGAAGATGGCATCGGATCCCACAGATTAGGATCTCTGTTCCACAAGACCACCCCCCACTTCAGATGCCTTTCCCAAATTCAGATCTGACTGATCAGCTATAAACCAGACCCCATGGCCCCCTCCTTGAGTTTGATGAACTTGCTAGAAAGGCTCTCAGAACCAAGGAAACTTATTTTCTAGATTACCAGTTTATTACAGAGGATAGCAAGGATATGAATCAATAGCTAGTTAAGAAACACCTATGGCAGGGTCCCAAACTCAAATGCCTCTATCCCCGTGGAGTTTGGGGCATAACACATTGATGCATTCTGGTTCACCGACCCGGAAACTGTCTGAACTCTGTCTTTTTGGGTTTTTATAGAGGCATCATTACATAGGCACAATTGATCAAGTCAGTGACCTTTGGCAATTGATTCAACCTCCAGGCCTGTTCCCCTCCCTCGGTGTGGGGGGAGGGTAGGACTGAAAGTTCTAATCCTCTAATCACTTGCTTGGTGCCCTGGTAGCCAGCCCCCATCTTTAGGTGTTTTCTAAAAGTCCCCTCACTCACATAAACTCAGGTGTGCTTGAAAGGAGTTTGTTACAACCATCAAGACACATTTACGGCTCTTCCTAGGAAATCTCAAGAGGAAAACATACACATTTAATCTTACTTGTCCATAGCAGTTTCCACAAAAAAATGAAGACCCCAAACCCAGAAAGGCACAAGTGTTTATATGTACGAGGTTGAGCAAAGAGTAGTTAGAGATTGTGAAAAAGGAACAAATGTCCTGGGGAGACTAAAGGAAGATAAGAGTTATTTTGACAAAGTCTGTTTGTACTTATTTTTCTCAACCTCAGCTCTCTGTCTCTCCTGATAAGAATGGTTTTCTCTTCCGAATATATATAAGGAGGGCAGCTTTTACCCTGGAGTATCCTCTCCTGCTTTTAGGAAGTAAAAGCAAAAGTCAGTGTGATCCTCTTGCACCTGCTGTTTTTCAAGTTACGTTTAGCTCAAAATAATCCCTTTGCCGGAAGTGACCTACTTTGAGGGGCCTCGTGTTCTGCCACCCCTCAGTAGCCCCGCATCTGTCACAAGGTCTTAAATACAGACTGTTGAAGGCCTAACTGAATGAATGAGTAAAATAAATCTACAAAAAAAAAAAAAATTCCTTCTTGTAGTTAACAATGTGCTGGACTTCATATCAAGAAAAGTAGTCAGAAGGTCACCGATCTTTGTGTTGAGTTATTTCATATAGATTAATGTATGGATTAATTTATACTGATTAACGTAGTCCAGGGACATGTTTTATTTGGCTTGAAATTATTAAACGTTTTAATCAACATTTAAAAATCAAGGGATTTTTCTCTCATTTTATTGAGATGTATGTGACATGTAACATGATATTTTTAGTTGTGCAATTGTGATTGTGCACTATACGATGAAGTACAACTGTATATTGTATTTACAGTGCATACCATAATGGCTTGCTATACGTATATATTGTGAAATGGTTACCCCAGTAAGATCAGGCAACATTCCTCACTTCATCTAAGAAAAAGTTCAGATTTACTCTCTTAGCAAGTTTCAAAATTACAATATGCTATTATTAATTATAGTCACCCTGCTACTACACATTATATTCCTGGCACTTAATCAGCTTATAACAAGAAGTTTGTACCTTTTGACCATCTTCATTCATTTCCTCCCACACACCCCCATCTCTTGCCTTTGGCAACCACCATCTGTTCTTCTAAGAATTTGATTTTTATTAGATTCCACATATAAATGAGATCATACAGCTTTTGTTATTTCTGCCTTGTTTCAGTAAGCATAATGCCTTCCAGGTCCTTCTATGTTACCAAAAATGGTAGGATTTCCTTCTTTCCTGTGGATGAATAATATTTCATTATATATATATATAATATATTATATTATATATATTAATATATTATATTATATATATTTTCATTATATATATATACATATATATCCCCAATTTTTTTTGCATTTATCCGTTGATAGACACTTAGGTTGTTTCCATACCATGGCTATTGTAAATAACATCGCAGTGACCGTGGGAGTGTAGACAACTGTTCCAGATAGGGATTTCCTTTTTATTAAACATATAACCAGAATTGCTGGATCATGGTAGTTCTATTTTTAACTTTTTGATAAACCTCCACCATGTTTTCCATAGTGGTTGCAACAGTTTACATTCCCACCAACAGAGCACCTAAGAGTTTCTTTTTCTCCATATCCTTATCCACACTTATTATCTCATCCTTTGATGACAGCCATGCTAACAGATGTGAGGTGGTAACTTATTTTAATCTTGATTTGCATTTCGTTGATGATCAGTGATGGTCAACACTTTTTCAACTCCCTGTCAACCATCTGTCTATCTTCTTTGGAACTCTTGTCTATTCAGATCCTCTGCCCAATTTTTAACCAGATCATTTGCTACGGAGTTGTATGAATTCTGTATATAGTTTAGATATTAACCCCTTCTCAGGCAAATGATTTCCAAATACTTTTCCCATTATGTAGATTGTCTTTTCATTTTATTAGTAGTTTCCTTTGCTGTGCAGAAGCTTTCCAGTTTGATGTAGTCCCTCTTGTTTGTTTTGGGTTTTTTTTTTTGTTTTTTTTTTTTTTTACCTGTGCTTTGGGGGTCTTATCCAAGAAATCATTGCCAAGATCAATGCCAAGAATTTTCTCTGTTTTTTTTCCTAGGAGTTTTATGGTTTCAGGTCTTATAGTGAAGTCTTTGATCCATTTCAAATTGAATTTTAGGAGTTGGATAAAACAGTGGTCCAGCTTCATTTTCATTCTTTTGTATGTGGATATCCAGTTTTCTCAGCACCTTTTATTGAAGAGACTATCTATCCTTTACTCATTTTTTCTTGGCTTTCTTGTTAAAACTTAGCTGATTATATATGCATAGGTTTATGTGTAGTCTCTATGTATGTTTTTATGCCAGTACCTTACTCTTTCAATTAAATTCCCTCGTAATACAATTTGAAATCATGAAGCATGATGAGTCCAGCCTTGTTCTTCTTTCTCAAGATCACAGTGGCCATCCAGGGTATTCTGTAAGTTCAAAAGAAATTTAGGAAAGTTTTCTTTATTTCTGTGAAACTACCATTGGGATATTAATTAGGATTGCATTGGATTTGTAGACCACTTTGGGTAGTATGAATATTTTTACAATATTAATTTAAGAACGTAGGATATGTTTTCATTTATGTGTCTTCTTCAGTGTCTTTCATCAGTGTCTTAGAGTGTCCCGTATGCAGGTCATTCACCTCCTTATTTAAATTTATTCCCAAGTACTGAATTGTTTTTAACGTGATTGTAAGTGGGGTTGCTTTCTTAATTATTCTTTTAGATTGTTTTTAGCATATGGAAATGGAACCGATTTCTGTATGTTGACTTTATATACTACAAATTTACTAAATTTATTCTAACAGTTTTATCATGAAGTCTTTAGGGTTTTATGTATATAAACATGGTATCTGTGGGGACTATTTTATTTTTTTTCTTTCTGATATAGATGTTTTTATTTCTTTTTCTCACCTAATTGCCACATTTTCAGTACTATGTTGAATAGAAGTGGTGAGCGTGAACATCTTTGTCTTATTCCTAATCTAGAGGAAAAGATTTTCGCATTTCATTATTGTACATGATGTTAGCTGTGTGCTTTTTGTATGTGGCCTTTAATGCTGAGGAACATGACTTCTTACTCAATTTGCTGAGTGTTTTTATCATAAAATTTTATTTTGTCAGATGCTTTCTTTGCGTTTATTGTGATGCTCATATGGCTTTTATCCTTCACTTTCTTTTTTTTTTTTTTTTTAATATATCCTTCACTTCCTAATGTGGTCGCAACCCTGTTGATTGATGTGAGGATGTTGAATTTTCCTTGCATCCCAGGCATAATTCCCACTTAATCATGGTGAATGATCGTCTTAATATGTTGAATGCAGTTCAGTAATACTTTTTTTTTTTAAAGATTTTATTTGTTATTTATTTGACAGACGAGATCACAAGTAATCAGAGAGGCAGGCAGAGAGAGAGGAAGGGAAGCAGGCTCCCTGCTGAGCAGAGAGCCCGATGCAGGGCTCGATCCCAGGACCCTGGAATCATGACCTGAGCCAAAGGCAGAGGCCTTAACCCAGTGAGCCACCTAGGTGCCCCTCAGTAATACTTTTTGAGAACTTTTGCAGCTGTGTTCCTGAGGGAAATTGGCCAGTAATTATCTTTTCTTGTAGCATCCTTATCTGGCTTTAGTATCAGGGTAATGCTGGCCTTGTAAAATGAGTTTGGGCGTGTTTCTTTCTCTTCAAATTTTTGGAAGAGTTTGAAATGGATTGGTGCTAATAATTCTTTGAATGTTTGGTAAAATGTACCACTAAAACCATCTAGGCCTGGGCTTTTCTTTGTTGGGAATTTTTGATTGCTAATTCAATCTCCTTACTAGTAATTTGTTCAAACTTAATATTTCTTCATGGTACAGTCTTGATAGGTTGTGTTTTCCCAAGAAGTTACCCACCTATTTATTCTAGGGTATCCAGTTTGAAAGTGTGTAATTATTCACAGTAGTGTCTCATAATCCTTTGTGTTTTTGTGGTTTCAGCTGTAAAGTCTCCTCTTTCATTTCCGATTTTACTTATTTGAGTCCTCTATCTTTTTGTCTTAGTTAACCTAGCTGAAATTTTGTTCATTTTTTTCTTTAAAAAACCAGCTCATAGTTTCATTGCCATTTTCTGATCTCCATTTCTTTATGTTCTGATCTTTATTGTTTTGCTTACATTAAGCTTAGTTTGTTCTTCTTTTTTAGTTTCCTGAGATGTAAGTTTGTTTATTTGAGATCTTTCTTTTTTCTTTCTTTTTTTTTTTTTAAGATTTTATTTATTTATTTGACAGAGAGATCACAAGTCAGCAGAAAGGCAGGCGGAGAAAGAGGGGGAAGCAGGTTCCCCACCAAGCAGAGAGCCCGATGTGGAGCTCGATCCCAGGACCCTGAGAGCATGAGATCGTAAGATCATGACCTGGGCCAAAGGCAGAGGCTCAACCCACTGAGCCACCCAGGTGCCCCTCTCTGTTTTTTCTTAATATAGGTGTTCATTACTAGAAATTTCCCTCTTAGAAGTACTTTTGCAGTACCCTATAGGTTCTGAAATATTGTGCTTCCATTTTCATTTGTTTTTAGATTTTTGTTGATTTCCCTTTTGATTCTTCTTTGACTCATTAGTTTTTCAGTAACATGTTGTTCAATCTCCCACAATTGTGAACTTTCCAGCTTTCATCCTTTCACTCACTTCTATTTTTACACCATTGTCACAGGAGAAGATACTTGGTATGGTTTTAATCCTACTAATTTTAGTAAGACTTGTTTTATGGCCCATCATGTAATCTAACCTGGAAAATGTTTTGTGTGCACTTGAGAAGAGTGTGTCTTCTGCTGCTGTCAGATGGAATATTCTGGTATATGTCTAATAGGTCCATTTGGTCAAAAGTGTCATTCAAATCCATTATTTCCTTATTGATTTTCTGTCTGGATGATCTATCCGTTGTTGAAAATAGGATATTGAAGTGCCCTATTACTGCACTTCTGTCTGTTTTATCCTTGAGCCATATTAATAGTCATTTTATATAATTTGGTGTTCTCATATTAGGTACCTAGATGTTTACAATTGCTATATCTTCCTGATGAAATGAACTTAATCATTTATATAATGGCCTTTTTAAAAAAATTCCTGTTACAATTTTTGACTTCCTGTCTTTTTAAAGCATATTTTCAGTGTAGTTACTCTTGCTTTCTTATGGTTTCCATTTGCATGGATTATCTTTCTCATTCCTTTCATTTTCAGCCAATGAACATCCCTAAAGCTTAAGGGAGTCTCTTACAGACACCATATAATTCATTCAGTCACTGTCTTTTAGTTGGAGTATTCAAGCCATTTATATTTAGCATCAATTTTGATAGGTAAGAACGTACTACTGCCATTTTGTTAATTGCTTTCTGATAGTTTCATAGTCTTTTTGTTCCTTTCTTCATATCTTGCTCTTTTTCTTTGTGAGTCAGTGATTATTTGTTCTAGTGTGCTCTGGCTCTTTTTCTTTATCATCTGTGTCTCTTACAGGTTTTTGCTCTGTGGTTACCATAGGCTTTTATAATACATCTTACAGTAACAACCTTTTGTTTAAAGCTAATAACAGCTTAACTTCAATTGCATTAAAAATTTCTACTCATTTACATGCCCCCCACAATTGATGTTGGGGCACCAATTATTATCTTTTTATATTGTGTATCCATTGATGTAACATTATAGTAATAATTATTTTAACACTTTTGTGTCTGAACCTATATTAGAGTTTGAAGTGATTTACTCACCACCATTGGAGTATTAGAGTTAAATTTGGCTATCTACGTTTCTTTGCCAGTGAATTTTATATTTTCATATGTTTTCATGTTGCTATTTCATGTTGCTATTTGGTGTCCTTTCATTTCAGCTTTAACTCCTTTCAGCACTTTTTCTTTTTTCCTGGCAGGTCTATTGGTGAGAAATTCCCACAGCTTTTATTTGTTTGGAAATGTCTTTATCTTGCCTTTATTTTTCAATGAGAGTTTTGCTGGACCTTTAATAAGTTGTTTTTTTTGTTTTGTTTTGTTTTGTTTTTCCTTTGAGCATTTTGAACCTATCCTTCTACTCTTTCCTGGCCTGTAACCTTTCTGCAGATAAACCTGCTGATTGCCTTATCAGGATCCCTTTGTATCTGGTAATTCTTTGATCTCTTGCTGTCTTAAAAGCTCTGTCCTTGATATTTGAGAGCCTAATTATAATGTGTCTTGGTGAAGATATCTTTGTGCTTAGTCTGTTTGGGGGAATCTTTGACCTATCCGTACCTAGATGCCTACATTGCTTTCTAAGTTTGGGAAATTCAGATATTTTTCCTTTAAATTAGATTTCTTCCCTTTCTCCCTCTGTTCTCTTCGAAAGATTCCCATAGTACGAATATCATTTTACTTGTTGGTTTTCCATAATTCAGATAGGCTATCTTCACTCTTTTCCTTCTAATTTCTTGAATTTCCTCCAACTGGGTAGAATCAAGAGATCTGTCTTCAAACTCATGGATCCTTTTTTCTGCTTAATTGTGCCTGCTGTTGAAGTTCTCTGTTGCATTTTTTTTCATTGCATTCATTGTAATTTTCATCTCCAGAATGTTTTTTTTTTTTCATTTCTTCCCTGTTTCTATTTTATTTTGTTCATGACTTATTATGTTCTCATGAATCTCGCTAAGCTTTCTTAAAATAATTATTTTGAATTCTTTTCCAGATAACTCACAGATCTCCTTTTTGGGGAGATGAGGTCAGTAACTAGAAAACTGTTGTCCTTTGGTAGTGTTCTGTTTTCTGACTTTATCTTTCTGATGGTTTTGCATTGATGGATACAGTCACTTCTTCCAGCCTTTTCATTATGTCTCTGGTGGAAAAAGACTTTCACTTGGGGGGTGGCTGTGAGGGTGTTGGCTGGGTGGGTTGCAGTGAAGGAGCAGGAGGCTGGCTGAGGACAAAGCAAAAGCTGGCGCCTTGCACCCCTCCCTTCACCCGCTCCCCTCCATATGCTGCCATCTTTGGTTCCTGAGAAGGTAAGTGGCATAGTCTCCATGTAGGTTCATCAGCTGAGGATAGCATTGGTCAGACTATAGGAACTTTCTGTGGCCAATACTGTGGAGGCCCTACAGGTGTCAGAGGCAAAGAGAGCTATGGGAGCATCAGAAGCAAAAGCTTCTGGGAACTTTCCATTCCTTTTCT
Organism: Mustela putorius furo; assembly: GCF_011764305.1. Classification (NCBI taxonomy): domain Eukaryota; kingdom Metazoa; phylum Chordata; class Mammalia; order Carnivora; family Mustelidae; genus Mustela; species Mustela putorius. The sequence continues at coordinate 40,279,811 of NW_025421998.1, forward strand.
TGCCCCATTAAGGACATTCTAGTCAAGGGGACCCTTCTCAGCACCTGGCCTGGCCTGTTGGTGCTCAGAGCAGTATTAGAGCCAGAGTCCTGGGCTTGGGCAACATGGAACTACCATAGCACCCCAGCCCTGGAGCACATATGTGCTTGCTGTTGGTGTGGCACTGGTAGCTAAGTGGTGGGCATGTATAGGTCTCCCGTGAAATCAAGACCTGGGGACTTGGGGGCTCACTGAAGTGACTCTGGCCAAAGGAGGATGAGATGCAGCAGTGGCATGGGTTCTGGGATGAAAAGATGCAGCAGTGGCTGAGGCCCAGAGGGTAGGGGGCTGTAGCAACACAGCCTGGAGATAGTAGGTCAAAGTCCCAACTTTGGCCCCAGGGGCAGTCAAAAGATAGCAGCAGCAGAACTCTGGTGATTCTTTGCTGAAGCCACATACTGGGACTTGGGGAGCTAAGCTCAGAGCAGTGGCAGCACAGTTCTGACAATGAGAGTTCAGAGCCAGAAACTGGGGTCTGAGGGGTGAGGTTCAGGGCAACAGAAGCACCCTGGAAATTACAGCTCACAGCCATGACCTGGGACCAAGGCGGTGAGTTTCAGGGAGACAGCAGCCCAGTCCCAACAAGGAGGGTTCAGAGCTGTGAACAGGGATGGGGCAAGGGTCTCAGCACAGCAGCAGCACCAGCAATGTGGCTGAGTTGCAACCTGGGTTGAGGTCAGCAGTGGCAGACCATTTCCAGAAATGAGGGTCTTCCAGAAATGGAAGACCATGACCTGGGACCTATGGGGTGGGGGTGGGGGGGGGGGGTTGGGCTAAGACAGGATGGTCCTGATGATGAAGTTCTAGAACCTAGGTGAGGTTCGGTGGGCTGAGGTCTGGAGCCGATGACCAAGAAAGAATTCTTGAGACATCCTTGGTGCAAAATGGTGGTTTATTCAAGCACGGGGATAGGCCCGGGGGGGGGGGGGGGGGGGGGCAGGAAGAGCTGCAGCCCGGGGTTGTGAGGGATGGCAGGTTCTGTACCTTGCGGTTGGGGGAAGGGGAGGGGAAGGGAGGTGTCAATGGAGCTTTCATATGCTAAAGAGGGCCTGGCTAGATCAATGTTGTATTTTAGCCAGCAATTAACATCAAGATAGTTGGGAGATTCTTGATGGGATGTCACAATCCTGCTATCAAGTGTCTTTGTTAGTGAGATTTAGGTTCAGAAGAGATTTAACTATACTTACAGTTCCTTCTGCCTCAGCCTCCTTCAGTTTTGTTCATGGAGGAGAGGGTGACAGTAGGGCTTGAGGAACTGAGTTATTTGCCTCTGGAAATTGTGCTATTGATAAGGTAACTTCTTTGTTAGTAGATCTCTAGGACTTTTGTAAACCAAAGGAGACTCCGGTCTTGCAGGAAAGTTAACCATTTGTTTCTTATGGTGGTCAGGGGTGCCTGAGGAATGCTACGCATATTACTGAGGGGGAGTGGATGGAGAGGGGGTGCAAGGTGCCAGCATTTGCTTTGTCTTCAGCCAGCCTCCTGCTCCCTCATCACTGATAAAAAATGACTTGGGACCCAGGGAGTGGAGCTTAGAATAGCAGCAGGCTGCTCTGATAATGATGGGACAAAGCCACAGCCTGGGATTTGAGCAGAAAGCAAAGGAGTAGCTGTTGTGGTCCTCTGTATGGTGAGAGAGGTGCTGTGGCTTCACAGTCCTGGAGACGGGAGCACGGCAGCAACTGGAGGGCAGGTCTCAGAGCAGGAGCAGCTCTAGCCTTTGTGGAGTTGGAGGGGGGCTCTGAGGCAGCTCTGTCAACTGGAATTAGCCATGGCGAAGACTCTGGGAAACCTTTTTAACTCAGCGATAAAGCTTGCTGGGGTTCTCCTGCTCTGCTCTTTCCAGTGGGATAAAATTCTTCTGAATTCGTCCTCCTGGGTGTCAAGCTGCTCTTGGTTGTAACACAAGTAATACAGCCACCCTTTAGTATTTTTTTTTTTAATCTCTGCAGGGTTTTGCTGCTACTTTGGAGGCCAAAGCTTTCCCTGAACTATTTCCTTTGGTTTTCTGTGTGTGTGTGTGTGTGTGTGTGTAAGGGAAGACAATCACTGGAACCTCTTAGCCATCCATCTTCCTGATGTCATCTTGTTTTTAATTACTGACAATTTATTTATAATGTGTCTTGATGTGGGTCTTTTTCAGTTCATCTTACTGGAAACTCTCAGAGCTTCCTGGATCTGGATGTCTGTTTCTTTCCCCACGTTGGAAGAGTTTTCAGACACTATTTTTTTAAATAAACTGTCGGCCCCTTTCTATCTCCTCTCCTTTTGGGAACCGTATAATGTGAATATCAGTCCACTTAATGATGTCCCAAGCTCTTTCCACTCTTTTTCCTTTTTACTCCTCTGATTTTTATAAACACTACTGCCCTGTCTTCTAGTTTGCTAATCCTTTCTCCCATTTCATCTAGGTGATTATTGGACCCCTCTATTAAATTTTCCACTTTACCTATTGTACTCTTCAGCTCTGTGATTTCTCTTTGGTACTTAACATTTTTTCTTTCTTTGTTGAGATAGAAAATTCTCACTTTCTTCATGCATTGTTCTCCTCACCCCAGTATCTTTATGACCATTATTTTGAACCACGTATTAGTTAAGGTCTGTTCCTGGGGATCATATTTCCAATTTCTTCATTTTCTTAGCTCTCTGTGTTGATTTCTATGCATTAGACAGAACATCTCTGTCTTGGTCTTGACAAAGTTTTTTCCAGTAGGCTAGGTGGTGAATCTTGTCTACCCGCCTAGATGGAGCTCTTGGTTATCTTTCAAACCTTTGTGATTATCTAAACAGCCTTCTTTGTTCTTAATGTCCCAGCAGTTGAGGGAGTGCTAACAAGGGGAGGATCTCAGTCAGTGCCTACACCTACGCTAATTAGAAGCTGGGCCCTCAGGCAGCGGCCTTTAAAATAATCAAATAGACCTCTTTCAGGGAAAGACGGGGAAAGGAGCTTCTGTCTACTGCCTCTGCATGGAGGGAGGTTAGACAGCTGGGCTGAGACATTTCTTTGTTTGTAACAGTCCCACTGAATCTGTGCATATAAACCATCCTGGCCATCAGAACCAGGCAGTCAAAAGGTGCGTCATCCGGGTAACAGGCAAAAGCCAGGGCACCATACGTATACACCAGCTCTTCCCAAGGACCTGAGAGTGGTCTGCAGCAGAGCACAGGGAGAACAAGGAGATGGCCTCCCCCATTGCCAATCCTCTAGATACATGCTAAATGAGGATCCTGACCCTCAGGCTGCAGCTTTTTTAAGATATGCAAATATATCTCTTTTAGGAAAAGACTGAGAGACAAGTGTTGTGTCTGCTTTTTCTGTGCTGAGCACTGTGGAGATAGCCTTGATGAGTCTTAATGAGCCATTTCAAAACTGCTTCTTCGGTTGCTCTAATCTTGTGGGTCTCATGGACACAAGCCTCACTGACTTTCAGAGTTGGTGTTTTGGGGTCCCATCCCTCAGGTGGAAGTCTTAAAAATTGAGGTCTCAGATGTGGGGCCCAAAGCCTCTACCTGTCAGGAAGAAACCTAGTTGTGAGTTCCCTCCCAATTGTACATCACTGTGCTGGATGGGGCTTATGATGATAGCCTTGGGCAGCTTTTCCAACCCTTTTCAGTGTGGGTGGTTTCTCCCCCCTTGTTTAACTGACTTGTAGGAGTCTGTCAGCTAGATTTCTTTCAGAGGGAATTGTTCCTTGTGTAGCCGTAGACTTGGTGGGAGCTGAGTTCTGGAGCCTTCTATGTCACCATTTAAGATCAAAACTGCCACATCAAGAGATTTAAAAATCTAGATTGCTGGTTCTCTCACAGAAAAGAACAGCAATATTGCCCATAGCATGGAAGGGTTGGGTCTAAGTGGCAGCTGAAGAAGGAACAGAAGGCTGGCTGTGGACAAAGCAAAAGCTGACACCCTCCAACCTTTGCCCACCCCCACTCCAGGTTGGGACAGTCTTTAGGAATCTCCCACCCATCTTAACGTTAATACCTTGCTAGAGGGCAAAAAGACCTTGGCGATGGCAGGGCCTCTGGTATCCGGTATCTTGTAGGTGTCCTTTAGCATATGAAAGTTCTACTGAAGCCTCCCTTTTCCTTACTTCCCCCACCCCCAACCTACGGAACCTGTTACATCTCACAACCCGGGGCAGCTGCTCTTCCTGCCCACCGGGTCCTGTCCCCGTGCTTTAATAAACCACCATTTTGCACCAAAGATGTCTCAAGCATTCTTTCTTGGTCGTTGGCTCCAGACCTCACCCCACCGAACCTCAGGTGTATTCTAGAATTTCATCAGCAGCTGTATGTAACCTGTACACGAGCCTGGTTTTTCTTTGCTATTGGGCACAGCAATCCAGTCCCAGGCCAGGCTGGCTTCACCATTAACACCTGCCTGGCTCCTCTTAGCTATTTTTTCACTCATATTGAGCTATAACTGACATACAACATTGTATAACTTTGTGTAAGTTTGGCCACGACATGTATACGTTTCATCATGGCTTGAAATACATATATTTAAAGTGATTGTCATGACAAGGTTAGTCAACATCCATCACCTTATACAGTTACAAAGAAAATAATTCTTTGTGGTGAAAACTTAGAGGTTCTACTTAGGAACTTTCCCTCTCAGCTACTGTGTAATTTTGGTGATGGTGTAGGACCTATTGCATGGCACAGTATGACAAAGATGTTTACAAGGTTGTTACCTGGGGGTTGTGATTTTAATCTAGTCCCACAAAACAGTGCTAAACCACAAATATGTACACACAACGAACATAGAACTCAGAGTTAAAATGGACTAAAAAATTCCTCGCAAAATCTTGTGGGAGATTATTTGGTTGAATATTGTTCTTGCTCCACCTTGTGGCCATTTGCGAGACATACAACCCAGACCACCCCGGTGCCAAGTAAAACAGAATGAGGCTTCATTGAGTGATAACATAATAGGATTGAGATAATGTTATGTTTGGCGTGTTTTAGCAAAGATCCCAAACCAGTAGTTCATAAAATTTGATCTGATCACTTGATGCATAGCGTCAGAAACCCTGCCACTTTACCCAGTTATGAATCATTCTTTTTTTCCTTCTTTTTAAAAAAATTCAATCGAGAAAGAGAGAGGGTGGGCAAGGGCGAGCACACATGCATATGTGGGGTGAGGGGCAGCAGGAGAGGGAGACAGAGAATCTCAAACAGACTCCATGCTGCGCGCAGACATGGGGCTCGATCTCCTGACCTTGAGATCATGACTGAGCCGAAATCAAGAGTCAGACACTCAATCAACTGAGCCACCCAGGTGCCCTGAAACATTCTTTTCTACTGTGTTTTCTTCTCACCCCCTGAAACAGACAAGCACAGATTCAGAGTTCCACCATAACTTTCCACTTTCAAAACCCCTGCTCCAGATTTTCTAATATTCTCACTAAAACCTCTACTGGTGAGCTCAACCTCAAAGTGTAAAGTTAGAGAACAGAAGTTCCTACTTAGGTTTGCAAGACCTCGCCAAGTCACTTCCTGCATGGCATGGTGGTTATTGTATGAGGGCTCAGCAAGCTTTTGTCGCCTCTAATCTAGAACTCTTTTCTGTGGTATTCATTATAATCAACAGATTATTGCACTGGGCACAAGTGGACCTCTCTTTCAAGGTCTAGGCTGTCTGTACATTCCATTTTTTTTGGTCCATAAAATGGGGATGACAGCAGTGGGTACCTCTCAGGATTACTGGAGAGACCTTGTGTGGTCTTAGATCAGTGTTAGGCTGACTGCCATCAGGACATAGTGTTCAGTACAAGGTTTTGTCTTTGGGCTGGCTTAGAATACACCGAGAGACTCAGGGCTCGCTGCCCCGGGCAGTTATAAAATGACAGTTCCCACGTAAACTGACTATATTCAAAAGGCAAATAAAAACAGATTTGGGGTTGTCTTCATTCCTTCTTCCCTCTCACTGTACAAAAGAGCTTTCGTTCTAAGGACATATTTTTTGCAAGGTGGCTCAAAGGAGGGACGTGAAAGTTTCAGAAAAATAAATATATAAGCTCCTACTGGCCTGTACAACAGTCATATGCTTTTAGCAAGTTACAACTATTCACTAATTAACTATAACAAACTGTTGAGCTCCCTGCTGGGGTTTATTTTATGAAGTGAACATGTTATCTCTTTAACTTGGAGTAAAATAATTTGTCCCCACCACTACGTTGGAGAAATGCATTAAATTGCCTGGAGAGAAAAATCAGTGTGTTGCGGCTGCCACCTTGTGGTGTCATGTATTATATTAGTCCTCAAAAATCAAATAAATATTTTCTACCGTAACAACCAGTTTCTAAAATACACCAACAATTTGAGTATAGATGTTTCTAGAATTATTAAAAATTCTCCAAGTTGCACAAAGGACTCTGAACTAATTTCTTGGCATTATTTTACTGCCTTGCGAGGGTTGAAATCAGGTAAGAGTTCACATAAGATCTAAGTCATATTAGCTCTCAATCCCACAAGATTTCAGTTACACAAGTGATGTATGCTTCTGTGTTTCACCAAACATTTTTAAAATTAAAAAAATTCTCATGTGTAAATTAGATGTGCTAAATAACTTATGAACTACTCATGAAATGGAGCATATGATCCCATTAAAAATACAGAACTGGAGAAAAATTTTGGAGGATTTTTTTTCCATGCAAATAATTCTATAATCTTTTGAAAGGTAACACAGAGTAGGGGTTAAGTACAACCCTGGGACCTGGGATCAAAAATCCCACTTTGATTAATTATTAGTTATGTGAACTTGGGCATATGACAGAATAGCTGAGTCATTTACTCGTCCGCAAAGCTGGATCAGCTCAATAGTACATAACTCACAGGGCTGTTGTGAAGATTGACTGAGCTTTTCGAGCAGTATGGGTCAGATCTGGGAAGGCTGGTCAGTGTTCTGGGTAGCCATCATTATGATGGTATGAGTCAAATTAGTTGTTTTGCTGGCGATTAGCCTTCCCCCTTCAAAGTATATGTGGATATAGGAAAGGAAGCGAGCTGAATATTTGGTGACTGGGGTAGATTTGGGGAGTCATTAGCATCGCTCTCCTTTCTGGTACGCCTACCTTTGAAGTCAGATGCAGCCACATGGCTTGCTTCAGCACCGAACGTGTAAGAAAAAATAATATGCCACTTCAGGGTGTAAGTTCCGAGTTTTGGTACGTGATTCCTCATTTTCCCTATCCCCTGCCTTGCTGGTCATGGTAGCATGTGTCACGATGATGCTCCTTCAGCCTGGGTCCCAAAGTGATTATACCCCCCTTCAATGACAAGCAGAGCCCCATAGACCCGGATGAACATACGGTTTGGGCAAGAAAAAACTTCAGTTGTGGCAATGCACTGAAAATTTGGAATCTTATCATCTAATTTATCCCATTTTAGAAAATACTTAGCTTCCTGTGCGTAATGTAACCTTGCTCTCAAGCTGAGAGGGGTCCTTCCCCTCAGTCTACTTCACAGCAGAGACCTGGGCTGTGGTTGCATCCTGACAGCCAGCAAAGGACACCACAAAGGCTCTGGAGCCAGTCTGTCCATGACTTGGAGCTCCACCACTTAGCGATTAGATGAATGACTGAGCAGTTGATTTAACCTGTATAAAATAGTGGTACTGGGGCGTATCTGTTCCGGTTACTGAACCTATGTAAGAAATGGTATCACACCTCCATTTATTACACTGAAGGAATTATGAATCGGGAATTGGACATAGCATGAAGGGATGGTTTATCCCATGACTGAGGCCTCAGCTGAAGACTCCGAGTAGGTGCTGGAAGTTTACTCACACACCTGGTAACTGATGTTGGCTGTTGACAGAGACCTCGGTGGGTGCCGTCAGCCCTCTCACACGGGGGCTCTCCCAGGGCCTGGGCTTCCTTACAACATGCATCGAGAGAGAGAGCCTAAGCCGAATCACCTTTTGTGACCCTGCGTCAGAAGTCACGGCATCCCTTCTACTGCATTCAGCTGGTCAAGACGGTCTTGAAGTCCTGCCCAGGCCCAAGAAGAGAACTAGACTGCCTAGGAGTAGCTAGGGTCTGAAGAGTTCGAGGGACCAGAAATACTGTGGCGGCCATTTTTAGAAAACAGGATCTGCCACATTTCCTCAGAGTGCGGGTAAACTCACTGAGTTAGCACGACGTACTCCGAACAGTTGGTAGTTACGTGCTTGGTGTTCGTGACTGATCCCCGGTACAGGTCCAGAATCCTATGGAACCACCTTCCTGCGGCCAGCTCTTCCCTCTCCTGGGGACAAAAGCCGAGGATCTGTTCTCTCAAGACTCCAGACCAGACTCTGACAACCCCAAGACAGGAGGATTGAAGGAGCACACTCTACCCCCACAGGCTCGAGACCTTCCCTCAACAGTCTGACACCAGTCGGCTAAGGCTGAGAGTTCCCTTTCATCATTCCCCTGTAGAGGATTTAATAAACTTTGCAGCCTGTTTAACCAAGATCACAGACTTGCCTAAGTACAACTGTGCCTTTAGAGCAAGAAATCTGCAAGATGTTGGAAGCAATGGTAGATCTTGGGGGGTTTCTCTTTTTCTATGCAATCTCTCATGTTCCAAACTCCAAGTACCGGTCTCAGTATGTATGAAGACAAGTGAAACAGACCTCTGAAGGGGTACATCAGCCCCTAGGGGACTTGGGCGAGACTGAAACAGCAAATAGGAGTGAAAAAACTTCTAGTTTCTGGTGAGGGACTGGGTTATCTGTTGCTAGCAGTGCTGTGTGGATTATTAAGTACATGGGTCCTTAGCCCTGAGTCACCATATCAGGGTAGGCCAGGCGGACGGGCTTGGCCGGTACCTAATTGTTGAGTCTTGCGCAAATGCCCCAGAGGTTGCCATTTCTTCCAACCTTCTATAATTTTTGTTGTGAAAGAGGCAAAGATTGTATCACATGCCAAGAACCTTCCCTGGACCTTGTGCATCTGTTTGACATCCAACGAATTGATGTAGTTAGGGGTGACCTGCAGGACTAAATTCACGCCTAGGAAGCTCGCCACACCAGTTAACTCTCCTGTCAGGTGGTATTGTGTACGCCGGCTCTCTAGGGACTCTAGGGACCAAATTCCGACGCTCAAACACTAGCGGTTCATGGTTTACGGCACCCCTTACTCCTCATGTATGCTGCCGAGTCACTACCCCCTCGTTTCCCTTGCATTCTTGGTGTCCCTTAGCTTGGCAGGCTGTGCCTAGGCCAGGAATAGGTTTGCCTAGAGCCCAGTCATGCTAGGTGTGAGCACTGGGAGCACCTGTAAATACAGGATTGTCACTGAGTCACCCAGTATTAACTCAGGACATTTCCTCAGCTTTCCAGAGATGTTTGAAGATTATAAGTGAGGGCCTGTTGCCTCAGACAGTCCCCATCTTCCAACTTCCCAGCTCAACTCCTGGACTGCTTGCTCTTCCCATCAAGCAGTTTAAGATTTTATTAATTAGAGAGTACATGTACAAGCAGGAGGAGCAGCAGGCAGAGGGAGAAGCAGGGTCCCCACTGAACAAGGAGCCCCATTTGGGGCTCGATCCCAGGACCCCGGGATCATGACCTGAACCAAAGGCAGACGCTTAACTGACTGAGCCATTCAGGCATCCCCATCAAGCATTTTATGACCTGCGTGCCAGCACTTATCTCTTCAGAAGTTGCTATAGGGCACTTGGGTGGCTCAGTGGGTTAAGCCATTGCCTTCGGCTCAGGCCATGATCTCTGGGTCCTGGGATCGAGTCCCACATCGGGCTCTCTGCTCAGCAGGGAGCCTGCTTCCTTCTCTCTCTCTCTGCCTGCCTCTCTGCCTACTTGTGATCTCTGTCAAATAAATAAATAAAATCTTTCAAAAAAAAAAAGTTGCTACTAAATGAGATCCATCTTTATAATGTATTTCAAAATGTTATCCCTAAACTACCAATGAGCATTCAACTGAGAATCTTCTACTCATTCATTGAATGTTTCCTTGTTATACTCTTTCTTGCTTAGGCTTAGAATGCTTTCTCCTTTCATCACAAATGCTTGGTTTGAGTTGTTTCTCTATAATAGGGCTCTACGAACTAGGGCCCACAGGCCAAATCCAGCCCACTGCCTGAGCTTACAAACTCTGGAACACAGCCATCCCCACTTGTTTGCCTATTGGCTCTGGCTTTTACACTCCAGTCGTGGAGTCCAGCAGTTCCAACAGATGTCTGCAAAGCTTGCAATCCTACTGCCCCTTGAGAGTCCGCTGACCTCTGACCTAGAACAGTAGTTGCAGAAAAGGTGTTGGCACCACAGAAAACAGAAAGTAAGAATTGCTATTTTATAAAATAGAGCTGTCATGGCCGCCTACGATGAGGATGGATGGTTTCGGCACAGCAGAGGCCGTCTGGCCAGCTGCTGGGAATACAGAAAGGCCAGAGTGAGGCCGGGAGAAGGCCACACTAAGAGAAGGCCGGGATGGGGAGGGAGCCATGTTGGCACAGGGCCCAAGTCTTCTAAAGCAGCCTTAGAGCAGCTGCTAACGCCTGCAAATGTCAGCCAGCTCCCCCCTTTCCCAGGCTCACTCTCTACCTTACTGGTAAACAGTAAAAGCCGCTCAGTTTCTGGTTACCTCTACTAAAGGGGCTGCGTGAGCAGAAGCAACTATAGCCATGGTTCCAATTTAAGACTTTTATTTTTTTCATGCCCAACGAGCCTGAGTGGTTGATGCTTGCCACTCCCCTTCCTGCCATGGAGCCCCCAACCCTTCACAAGAGGAGCGTGTCCTGGCAGGGCTGAGTACAGAGGGCACCTAGGCTTTGGCAGCTGCCTTGTAATGGGCCAGAGTGCGGGCCGAAGGGTCAGTGGCGTTGATCCATCTTGGCATCCAGTAATGGGTCAGCCAGTCGGCCCGGCCGGGGTAGTGGCGCTCAAAGATCTGACGGTAGTAATAGCCTTCTTTGGTTTTTGGAGTGTTGAAGGGAAACTTTTGGGCTGCTGCTGCCATCATTGCATCATCAACCTGGAAGAGCATCAAAACAAAATGGTTTTTTAGACGGCATAGAAACCCTTATATTGAACGTGGCTTCATGGCAACAACCAAACTATGAAAAGGCACGACTGTAGTTGCCCGAGACCCTTTGAATCACCCTTCACTTAGAAAATGCTAAAATACCAGAATATACACAGCTGCAGTGACTTTTAAAGAACATTTTTGTGAGTGTCTATAACAGAGGGTAGCTCTGAGTTTTATTCTTTCATGCCTATTAATGTCTGACCCGCAGCAGGCACGCAATGATGTGGTAAATGAAGGTCAGTGATAACGGGTAAGTCTCTCCCTCTTTCAATTCTAGATGTTACTACATAATCCTTCATGCTATCTAAATCTTATGAAATTTTACAAAAGCATTGTTTACCGAGAATTTCTCCAACACACAAAACATTTAAACTAAACACAAAATGAACAGCGATTACAATTCTATTTCCACATTGTCCTCTTCCAGACAATATATATATATTTTTTAAAGATTGTATTTATTTATTTGATAGACAGAGATTACAAGTAGGCAGAGAGGCAGGCAGGGAGAGAGGAAGAAACGGGCTCCCCGCCGAGCAGAGAGCCTGATGTGGGGCTCAATCCCAGGGCCCTGAGACCATGACCTGAGCTGAAGGCAGAGGCTTTAACCCACTGAGCCACCCAGGCACCCCCAGACAATATTTTTAAAGACATTATACCTGGTGTTCAATATAGTCCTGTAAAATCCTAAACCAGGAATTCTTAACTGAGGTTATTCCATCACTGAAGGCTTCTTTTGGCCGCCAGAGAATGTCTTTAGGTATCAGATTGGAGTCCTCAAAGGTCTCTCTCAGGAGATGTTTTTCTATCCCATTCTGACATGAAAACAAAGGAATGTTAGTAAAAGTTCCAAATATATTTGATATCAATGGAGAGTTTTTTATCTTGGATTGATTCACCTACCTTAGGAATCCTCATATCTGGTGGCAGAGACAAGTAATAGGAAGAAAATCGATGATCCAGGAAAGGGACTCTCAATTCAAGGCTTAAAGGAAAAAAGAAAATCTAAATCAAAACGGAGAGTTAATGCCTGTCTGTTCAGATTGTCCTTGAGAGTTTCTTGGCAATTCAACCAGCCTCTAAGTAATGTTAAGACGATAAAGTCATTTTTGCAGTCCTCCTGATTATCCTACACTACTGTGTGAACCCAAAAATCTTCATTCAAAACGGGATGCTTACTATCTAGGGAGTGAGGCAAACTGATAATAATTTGACTTTCCCTTCTACAAACAACTAAGTGCACATCTCAAAAAGCAGAAAAAGGCAAGAATCATGAGTGACCAGATCACTGAGAATGTACTTTTCCTGTACCTTCCTGCCTCAGCATCTTTTATAGGTGAGCCCATCTCTCATCTTACTAAAAACAGTAAGAATTCAAAATTGTTGACTACTAAATAACTAGTTTTCATACAACATTAAATATAAACCACTGATCTACAGTGTTTCATCGAAGGCTGCATTATGTTGCCTGAATCCTGGCGACTCTGGGTAAGACAAATGGATATGATAATAACCACGGATTCAGTTCATTCCCCACACCGTATTTTATTATTTCCCAACCTCAGTGTGATTTCATAGAAGCAACTAAGACATTTGATGTCAGTTTTCTATCATGTACAGTACGAGTTTTGAATTCTCCAACATGACTAGCTAAAAAGCGACAGCTTTAGGCATCCAGAAATGGTCTCATAGAAACCTGCTGGAATCCAATCAGCCCTCTTGGATCCTGACCGCCCTGTGACCACCCAGCATCCAAACAGTTGTTGGAAACACTTGTTTCATGGGGGTGTGTAATTTTTACTTCTCTTAAAAAGGCTTAGAAAGAGCTGCATCTGCCTTCCCTCTCCATTCCGATGGCAGTGGAGTGGGGCTGTGTTTATTGGCAGAAAGTCTGTCTAAACCTACCGTCCCCTCATCAGAAACACAGTAACACTCTGAATGAGAAGAGCTTCATTTTCTCTGAAAAGTCCTACTTTGCAACATATAACCAACTGAAAGAAATAATCAGCCACCGAGCTGTTGGATTTTTAAGGCTATCTTTACGACTGCTTCTTAGCTACTGAGTTACCCGTGGGCAGCAGTGGTGCGGTCTGCCCGGAGCACATCGAACAAGTAGAGTTCCTTCAGAAGCCTCTCACTCTCCTCCTCGGCTTTTTCAGGAGAAGGAGCCTGTTTGACAAACAAGCAGGTGAAGTTACAAATACACCAACAGCTTGGCTTTGTGCTCACGGAACAGCCTGTGTTTCTCTCTCTTTCCCACATTTCTGCTCTAAGCATGGTAAGACAAAAAGCTACACAAGGTCTGGGGAAGGGAGTCCCTGCTTGCTACACCAGGCCTCCCTTCACACCAAACGGTTGATGTCAGGCAATGAAACGGACACCGTGGGCAATAACCATGCTGCCGCACGATAGTAACAAATATCAGAACTGTGATTCTCACGCTCAACCGGTCCCCAAGAATGCAGATTATTTCTCCCCTGACAAAGCAGACAGGATCTGGTTTCCTCATCTACATCACAAGACACTCAAGTGTTAGGGCTACAGTGACAAGAGAGGACAGCAAGCAAACAGTTCACTTTTCCTAGCCTCGCACCAATATCTCTCCATGTCAGAATGCTTACCTTGTGGAAATATATGTAACCCTGCGTCAGCTCATCTGAGCCTTCCCCGGAGAAGATCACCACGCTATCTGTGTTCTTCCGAATGTACTTGGAAACTAAGTACATACCTTGGAAGAGAGAGAGAAATTGTTCACATCAGTGTAACTCTCCACCAAAAATGCTTTCTCTTTGGCTTATGGAAGCTACTGAGTTTTTCTTAAACTCTGTATTTATATACTGGCTTCCAAAATAACGACTTTTTATCTATAAGCCATTTTAATGTACCTAATGTAGAAGTTGTACTGCTGCCATGAAATAGCCCAAAACCATTCTAGATTTGCATTTGTTCTTAAGTACTTTGTTTTAAACTATTGTTTAAAATAATCTTTTAACCCTTATACCTTTTTTTCTTTTTTTAGTATTAAAAATGTTTTTGAGGGGCGCCTGGGTGGCTCAGTTGGTTAAGCGACTGCCTTCAGCTTGGGTCATGATCCTGGAGTCCTGGGATCGGGGCCTACATCGGGCTCCCTGCTCAGCGGTGAGTCGGCTTCGCCCTCTGACCTCTTCCCTTTCATGCGCGCACGGGCTCTCTCTCATTCTCGCTCTCAACTAAATAAAATCTTTAGAAAAAAAATTTTTTTAATACCTTACCTACTGAAGCACGAACGGTCGTAATATCGTAAGTTTCCAAAGAAAATATGACTTCATCCAAGACCTGAATGCCTTCCTCAGAATTAAAGAGGACTTCATGGTGTTCACTCCCAATGTGATTTGCCACCTGATTATTTAAGAAACATCCATATACTTGTGACTTAAAAGAACTGCCTTTGAGAAGGAAACATGACAGTAGATCACAACACAGTAAGTTAACAATAGTGAAAAACAAACCAGGCAAAATAGGAGGCAATGACTCTCCAGGCCACCGCATACAAGGTTCCCCAGTCAGGTTTCCTGGCCTCCTCCAGTCTCTGCCACGACTCAGCTAAGAGGCAGACGGCCCATCAGCTCTTCCCACTCCAACACTTCCACCTAACTGTCCAGAGTACTGCACAGTTAGTGTGCCCTACACCCCTAAGAGACCCCCCCCTTTCTCTCTAGTCTGACAGGGCCCCGCTATAACCTTGGCCCTCACTGGCCCTCCAGTAATGTTTTATATTACATTCAGGATATTATTCCTAAAAGAAATGCCACCCCCCCCTTTTTTTCTTTGGTTATTTTGGATTCTTTCAGCATTGATCAGCTTGCTTTGAGACTGCATTCTAGCTCTTTCTCCTCCATTCTACATAAGCTCTTCCAGACTAGGAAAAAGGTCTCCTAAACACTAAATATGTATATACAAGGTCCCCCCTGCCCATAATCCTAACACACAATGCTTTATTAAAAAACAAAACAAAAAAACAGCTAACATTTACAGGGTACTCACTACATGCTGTGTTCTATCCTATGCAGTTTAGACGAATTACATCATTTTCACCACAAAACTATCCCACAGTAGTTACTATTACTCCCATTACACAAATGGTGGAAGTAGGATTTGAAACCAGTGGTCAGGCTCCACAGCGTGCAGTCCTAACCACTATACCATGCCATTATGTTCAACAAGAATTATTATCGTTAGGTTTTTATGAGGCCTGCATGGGCCTTGGTAGAATTTTATCTAGAGGACAGCGGGCAACACTGTTGATATTCAACAGGCATTTCATTCCATTTTAATATATTTAAATTTAAAATAATTTCTTGAGTCAATACAGGAGCAGAAGCACAGAATCATTAATTATGGGCCTGATTGTTATGCTAACACGTCTGTCTGAATTACATAATGGGCAGAGGCAGTGTCTTACCTTTCTAGCAGCCAGTAAATCAGTACTGTCTTCCATGCCAATTGCAAATGTCTGGAGAGGGTACTGAACGTGGGCCTCTTTTAGCTGCTTTAACAGGGTGGCGGCAACCAAACTGGAATCTAAGCCCCCTGTGAGCGAGACCGGAAGTACACGGGTTACCTGCCTTGTGGAAGAGGAGCAGGTAGGATTTACAATCCTGTGAAGCCCCAGGACGAGAGTTTTGCCATTTAAAATCCCCAAGTTTTATAAACTGAAAATCAACTTTAATCAAAGAAAACAATCTAATATATATAACCCGAGATAATGGTTGCAGTAATTGAATTGGTTAAAAAAAAAAAAAATCACTAGACACGATGCTGAAGAACGTTTATTAGCTCGCTCATCCCAGTAATTGTAATGTAAGCAGATGTTGCTATATTAGTGTGAATATCAAATGCAGCTTATGGAAAACATTTTCATCCTCTGATGGAGAGAAAGATTAAATCCTCGATATT
This sequence comes from Mustela putorius furo, assembly GCF_011764305.1. Classification (NCBI taxonomy): domain Eukaryota; kingdom Metazoa; phylum Chordata; class Mammalia; order Carnivora; family Mustelidae; genus Mustela; species Mustela putorius. Next base: position 40,295,818 of record NW_025421998.1, read on the forward strand.
CTATCGTCAAAACCTCAGGGATGGCTACAAGCCATTTACTTAAATACGCATTCAGTATAGTTAGGCATTTTAACAGCCTTCACCTGATAAAAGGCAGCCAATCCTTCGGTCTGTCATCAAGCGTTTCTTGATGGCATTGTCAAAAAGGATCCGCAGGTTGTTCTTCACGGTTTCTATCTCAAAACCTACAATCACATAAAGTAAGCAAATGGTTCCAGAAAATCTTGGGCTGAATTATTTACTGAAACGAGGTACACACTCATCTCTCTATCATGATGACATGTGCTCAACTGGAGACTTTGCCAAAGCCCAGTGCGCCACATCCACATGAAACATGTGACCCGTTCTAGTATCATTTCCAGTGGGCGTTTGCTCTAGTACCTGGGAACAGCTTCTCCACGTTGTCGTAGAGGGCATGCAGAGGCTCTTCTCTACAGTGATGGTATTTGACCATTTCCACGGAGGCCACTTTGCCATTGGGCTTTAAATCCAAAACTTCATAGTGTCCCGGGAGAAAAGGCTCCACTTTTAAAAAAGGAGCTGTGGAGTGCTTCAGGTTAACAAGGCCTACAAATTCCAAAAAAGAATTTTACTCATGCTACAATTCACACTAACTCTCACAGAACTTACTGTCCTCTAAATTCCTACTTCCCTTTTTCGTACAAACACATGTCTATTATATCAGCAAAACAGGGGAAAATTAACCCAATGTTACTATCTACTTACAAGAGAGGTCACAATGGTACAGAGATATTGAGCAAGGCTACACTGATTTCCAGTATTTCAGAGCAATAGGAAAATCTCCAATGTTCCCTTTCTTCTTCCTCGCTGAAATTTCAGATCAAGAAAATCTATTTTCTATAATAAATTAAGATACACTAATAATACATAATAATACATAATAATACATAATACAATAATACACTATAATAAATTAAGATACAAAAGATACACTAAGCAAGGAGAGGGACTTGAAATTATTCATTTTATGATATCCTGGCTGTCATTTCTTTGAGGTATTTTAAGAAAACAGCTGTGGTTCCTGGACCTTTGACAAGCAAATAAATCCAGTATGAGGTACTTTAAAGTTGGACATTAAGTCAGGCATCTACCCCTTTACTAGTTATTATATACTGTGTATTAACAGTATAATTAAATTTCCTCAATAAGTTTTCACAGTGAGTAACCAAATTGACACCACCACGATCTTTGATACAAAATCGATGTTCTGTTGTAAGAAGAACAGCCTATCAAATACTCATTATGATTTACAATTTGAGTGCGTCAGCCCAGTAATCTGTCATACTGAATTCAAAGACCAGACTGGACCCAGATCCCATCACTAGCCAGCAGACTGCAACAGAGCCATACAACCCTTATGGGAGGTGAGGAGTTAATTAAAAAGTTTTAACCAGGGAATACCATGAACAGATTAGTTTTAGATACATTATTCTAAAAGCAATGACAAATAGTCGCTTGAAAACCTCTGGACTGCCCACCACGGGAATTGCAAATAGGATCTAGAGGGAAACACAAAACCAGAGCAATAATGAAAACCTACAGAAAAATTCTCTAATTACCTTTAGCTTCTGAACACACGGCCAAAAATCCATCTTCCGTCATGGCTTTAAACAAAGGCCTAACTCCGTAAGTATCTCTGCCCAGGAACACTTTCTTAGTGGCAGTATCCAATAAAATGAATGCAAACACGCCATCCAACATACTAACTGTTTGCTCAATTCCTCCTTTGTCATATAGATGAAGGATTATCTCACCATCCACTTTGGTCTGGTATTCAAATTCAAAATGTTGTTGCAGCTTTGAAAAACAGCAGCAAAAGCAACATGTTAGAATCTGTGTGCACTCACAAATAGTTTTTCACTGCAAAGTTGGTTCAGTATTTCTACGTTCTAGAAGCATGCACTTCAGTGATTTAGAAGAATCATGGCATTACCAAAATATAACTTGTTTGAAGTCACAATTCTGCAAATTCTTTGTAACATAAAGCTAAACCCGTGAAAATTTTAGTTACATTCTGATGAAGGCAATGCATCTCAAGAGTCATGAGTGGACAGATAGAAAGTCACCTTAGATATGTGCTATGTCTGTAATACATACATATTTATATGTAAGTTGAAGCAAGTAGATTGCCCCCAGTTGCCATGACACTAAAAATGTGTGCTTTCACACTGTTATACTTTGACTTTGGAACAGAGTATCAGCTAAGGTTGTTCTAGTTCAGTCTCCAAGACCTGCCTATGAAAATGGAAAGAAAAAGGACAAATGGCCATCTGGGTGGCTCAGTAGGTTAAGCATCTGCCTTTGGCCTGGGGTCCTGGGATGGAGCCCCATGTTAGGTTCCCTGCTAAGCAGGAAATCTGATTCTCCCTCTCCCTTGGCTCCTCCTCTACTTGTGCGTGCTCTCTTTCTCTCTCCCTCTCTGTCAAATAAGTAAGTAAAATCTTTTTTTTTTTTTTTAAAGGACAAACATAGTCTGTATGATCCCCAGCAAATAGATGATTCCATCATAATGATAAAGACACATGATCTAAACAAACCTGCTGGCCCCCAGGGGACGACTGTGATATTCAGTCCTCCTACCACTGTAGTGGCATTAAAGCTACTTCTCACTGAGAGACAAAATGACAGGGGCACGTTAGAAGCCCACATGCCCCAAAGGCACAGCAAAGTGATGGTCACGATCACACTGAGTGCACAGGGAGAGGGTTTGATTACAGGACACTCGGACCCTGTGGATCTCCATCACCACTGCAAACCGTGAGGGTGAAGTCCTTGGAGTTGCTCTTTCTGTGAACTTACTATTTTTGGCTGACAGTGGAGAGAGAAGAGGTTCACATTAACAAAATAAGGTGGAAATCCTAGGTACGTTTTGATATTTAAAACATATTTCTAAAATGTTTGTCTACATATGTTTGTCTACATATGACCTATAAACATGCTTCACAATTAAGCATACTCTAGGATTTGTGAAACTGTCTCTGGGCACTCACAGAATGACCCCCAAAATGGGCTTTGGCTGCCTCCAGGGACTACAGAGCCACTTCCTGTTGCCCTCCCCCTACTCTGAGAGACTCTCAGGGGAGACCCTGGCACTAGCAGGTGGGGCTTGGAAAGCAGTCTTCTGGGGACCCTTCTGGGCTTAGGCATCTGAAGGATGAGTATACCCTAAAGCAGTCAGTGATTTTGGTGAGCAACGTCTTCCCTCAATCTATCCCACCACTGCCACCAAGTCAGCACTGCTCCTGAGCTAAACCCTGCAGGGAAGTTATTGCTTAATGACTCCCAGGTACCGCTTTCCAGTCTCCTGAAAAAACCACTCGGGTAAAAGCTGCATGGAGATAAGAGCCCCCGTTCTCTTGTCCCCCATACAGCTATCACACCGCCCTCCAACTTGCTGTTTGCAAGCCCCTTATGCTCCCTGCAGAGACTCCTCCCTGCCCCAGCCTCTACTCAGAGTCCTCCTCTCCTTCATTTATTCTTCCTCCACACCCAGCACATCTCCAGCTGTCTTTTATTAGCAAGAGTAAGTTTTCTTTTTGTTATAAATAAATAAATAAATAAATAAATAAATAAATGGGCTTTGGAGTTTCCATTGCAGCAGACTTTACATAAACCGAAAATGGCCATCCTCCTCTTTCGTCTAATTTCTGGCTGTTCACGCTGCATACCCTTAGATGACTAGTAGAAGTAATGGAATGTCTATGCTTTTGAAAATACAACGTATTAGATAAATTTAGAGTAAAAATACTTTTGAAATACCATTTTCTAACTTCTAAATAAAATATGTAAAAGTAGAAATGTTGTTCAAGTTAAACAAGGTATTTCCTATGTCATTTAAAGTGAAAGGTTAATAGTGCCATAACCCAACCCAGCATTCTCACGTATATGGTACTAACTTGGCTTAGTAAGAAAGAAGTCTTTTTTTTTTAGTAAGAAAGAAGTCTTAATTGTTCCTTCCTGCACTCTCACTGCTGTGAAATCCATTCTTACTTTTCTTGCTCACCATTTCATCTCTATGCACCTAGAAAAATGATGCCTGTGTATAATATGCTCTTAAGAAATGTATGAAAGGAATCTGCTGAGTTAACTATAAAAACTTCTCTAATGAGAAGCCTATTAAGAGCAGAGTATTCTGGGTGCCTGGGTGGCTCAGTTGGTTAAGCAACTATCTTCAGCTCAGGTCATGATCCTGGGGTCCCGGGATCAAGTCTCACATCGGGCTCCCTGCTCAGTGGGGAGTCTGATTTTCCCTCTAACCCTCCCACCTCTCGTGCTCTCTCTCTAATAAGTAAATAAAATCTTTTAAAAAAAAAAAGTAGATTATTCCTATAAGCAGACAATAATGGCAAAAGCCATTGTCCAGAGATAAAAACATCCAAAGGGTGACTAGAATGTAAATCCTTATTTGTGAATGATTGACATGACATAACAAAACTCAAAAAATACCAAGAAACAGTGTGAATGATGTCTGGCTTCAAACAAAACAAAGCAACTATAAAGATGTTCTTGGCAGAGGTGTTTGGGTGGCTCAGTGGGTTAAGCATCTAGACTCTTAATTTCCACTCAGGTTGTAATGTCAGGGTTGGGAGATCAAGCCTCATGTGGGGTTCCTTGCTGGGCAAGGAATCTGCTTAAGATTCTCTTTCTCCCTCTGCCCTTCCTCTACTCTCCCTTGCCAAAAAAATTAAAAATTTAAAAAAAAAAAGAAATTCTTGGCCAACTCGCAGTAATTTAGTATGAACTGAGTATGAAATGATATTATTGATTCTTAGGTTTAACAGTATTGGTGTTAGGTAGAGGAATGCCCTAATTTTGAAAAGATAAGTGCTTATATATTTAGGAGTAAAGTATCACAATATCTGTAGCATACTAACATGATTCAGCCAAAAAATTAATGCCTAGGTGTATATACAGAAAGAGAAAAATAAGTCAAATAGGACAAAACATTAATAGTTATACAATCTAGGTTCTTACTTTTGGGGTTTTTTGTTTTTAATATATGTTTGAAATTCTCAAAAATAAAAGCTGGGGAGGAGGGTGGCAAACAAAACAATTACTTGTAAATTTAAATTTAAAAGATGTATGAAACACTAGCCAAATACTTCCAGATTGGAAAGCTCTTAGCCAATGTGGCTTCCTGGGATCAGAATTTCCCCTCTCTTACCACTCTCATCCTGAGTAAGCTTTCCCCAGATTAGACAGCTGTTCCAATTTTAATGCTGCTAGAAAATCACTTCCCGCACTGTTTCCTCTGGCCACCCTTCTGTCTTGCCGTTCTATTTAAGTGGAACATGCAGACGTAATAAATATCATTGAGGGCAGCCTCATATAAAAGCTACAAGGATGATGACCTCTCAACTACTGAACTCTATACCTGCCCTAAAATCCTCCGGTCTCACAGCTCTTAGAATGATATTCTAACTCTTTACCAAGTCCTGCTTGATCGGGTCCTGTCCACCCTCACCCCACCTTACCCCTTGTTCACATCTGACTATCCCAGGACTGCTTCCTTCCTCAGACTTCTATACATGCTATTCCCTCTGCATGAGAAGTTCCTCCCAGCCCCCCTAGTTGATCATGGTGCATCAGGTATCGGTTCAGGTGGCAGTTCCTCCAGAGGTCTCTGATCACTGGATCTCCCCTATCATCCATATTTTCAGTCATAGGTACAGGGATTTATATATATATATATTTATATATTTCAGTCATAGGTACAGGGATTTTTTTCTTTGCTTTGTAATGGAATAAGCTCCATCAGAGTGCAGAACTACCTCTCATTCCTACTATTGTATCCCCAGCACCAAACACGGGCTCTGATTAATATTCAAATTCATAATAGGAAAAAAAAGTGCTGAGAGTTAAAGAATTGTAATCCTCATTTGTGTGTGTGTGTGTGTGTGTGTGTCCAACTCATTTGAACTCTTGGGTCTCAGTGCATCATCCTTATAATTGGAGCAAATGAGATAATGAACATGGAAATTGTTGGAGAAGTAAAAAGCTTTACATGAAGTACAAAAAAGTTATAACCATCTAGCTCTGAGGTTTAATCACATTCAAATACCTTCTGGTTTTGTTTTATTTACCTTCTTGTGGTTGTAGATTTCACCGTTGTAACAGAGCCACAGATAAGGATATTTCTTTACTCGAATTGGCTGCATTCCAAACAGCTGGTCAACCACTGCCAACCGATGAAATCCAAAGCAGCAATTGGTATATCCATTAACATTCTCAAAACGAAATGCATCTGGACCCCTGTGTGCAATCTTCATAGCGCTCAGGCACTGCACAGAAAGGCAGTCATCACTGCCAAAGAGGGCCCAAATCCCACACATGGTGCAATGGGGCTATGGGCTTTCTATGGAGAAAAGAGCAGGCCAGTTAAATATTCAATACCCAATCCAAGTCTGTAGTAAATCTTGATTCCAAAAACTGGTATCAACCACTTCAAAGACTGACATTTAAACTCTCTCGTCTACAGCAATTTTCCATTAGGTTGGCAGGCACAGAGGAGTTGAGAATGATTTAATTTTCATACAAGTATTCAGAAAAGACGCATGATCTTTCCATCCAGCAGTAGCAGTCTGGCACCCCGTCAATGCCTGCATCTCTCTCACCTTGGGATTGGCCAGCTAGACCTTGGGGGAGCGAGGCCACACTTGAGGTTTACTTCCTAAAATCAGATACATACGCGGGCTGGCTCCAACCTAGTGAGAGATCCCCGTCCCACTCTCTCCATCTCAGAACCTCAGAAGCCCTCAAAAATCCAAGAGACTCCCCAAATTACTAATACAGTCCCCTCTCGGGTCTCTTTGACAATTAAACGTCCTGTCTTTACCTATACCAACTGCACATCGAGTCTAGCAGGTAAAAAAGATCATACATATTGCTCAAGTGTTATGTTAAGATATACAACCATTATAATCATTTCACAACTTCTTGCTTACCTCTAAGTGATTTACTCAAACGTGATGCAAGAAATTCTAAAGAGAAAAAAGAAAGGCATGTCTGATATCAGATATCTTGGCTGTATAACAGAAAGCATTTTAAGTTGACAGAAATACATAATGTTCACCATCCAAATGTCCTAAATGACACAAATGTTCTCAAGTATTTTGTCTTAAAGTTGTCTTGGTTCATAGGAAAGCAAAGCAGGTAGGACACAAACACCAACATCTCTGAAAAACAACGTGGCAATCCCTATAGGCCAAAAAGCAAACAATTCCTACGGACATTTCCTTGCAATTTCATATTCTCAACTGTGAAATAAAGGGCCATTTTATTTGGCTGCTGCCAACTCAAAACAGTTATTTTACCAAAATATCTCACACTTAGAAACTTATTTGGGTATCTTTACTGCAAATTTGCAGCAAACCTAATTTGGGACAAAAATTCTCGAGAAAATATATACATATATTCAAGTTACATCAGTCACTTTAGGCAATCCTCTCAGGGCATTTGCATCTAAATGAACCAAAGCTTTGTTTAGCTTTCTAATGAGACCACATCAAACTAACAAAAATAAATAGTGACTCAAACAACTTGGAAATGTTCTATGCAGTCCCTTCCATGCACTTTGCCAAATAGGCTCTAATAAGACATTTGAGAAATTCACTTAGATTTAAGTGAGATGACTACTGATAAGTCATGTATCTTTTCCTCTATACCAGTTAAAAATGGGCTGAGAAATTGCTTTGAAAATCACAAGAGGTCATTAGTGAATCATTTACCAGTCTTCCTAATGCCACTTAGCGAATCCCATTATTAAACCTGCATAAGGAACACACACTAAGCACTAAAACGGAGGGGAAAGAAGGGAAACACACATTAGTGAAGCACACTTACCTTTCCCAGCAGGAAAAAGCACATTAAAACTACTACCTATTTTTGTTGGACTTGGGCTTACTTGCAAAGGTCCTATTTACAATGTTTTTTCCTACTGCTATTACCTGTTCCCTGTAATTTTCTGCACTTCCTCATAAACTTTTAGAACAGTGCCGTCCAGAAATGTAAGCCAATATGGAATTGTAAAAATACCAGTAGGCCCAATAAAAAAGTAAAGAGAAAAAGGGAAGACAACTTTAAATATATTTTAACACAATGCACCAAAAAAGGTATTTCAATATAATCAGTATAACAAATTATTGACAAGATACTTTACATCGCCTTTATTAAGTCGTCAACATCTGGTGTGTTTTACACTTACACACCTTAATTCGGGCGAGTCAGCATTTCAAGTTCTGAATTGTACAGTGCTGCTTCCGTGCATTTGATTTCCATGCTGCTTACCAACTAAAAACTTCACCATATTGTTTTATTTTACCTTAAGGTATCAGCAACCAACTCTTGCACAAGTTCAAGACTTAAGTTACTTTTAACTAATCTTACAGTAATGCGCCCCCAATCAATGAAAAAAAGAGTTATGAGTACTTTTAAATTGTTAAGTCAAGGCACCCAGGACAATGGCCCATGATGGAATAGGCCAAGGGCCCAGCAGAAAACGGTTTTTTTCGTCAAAATAGTAACATTAATCTGAAACCAGCCCTACAGAATGGATACCATTGAGAAAGACATCTTAGTTCTTTTGCTTTTTTCCATACCGCTCCGCCCGTCGCCCTGAACAGATCGCTCCTAGGTGGGGTTGGTTCATCAAGTCACTTGTTGAGCCTTATAGTCTGGGGTAGGGGGACGGGGAAAGGAGAGGGGAGCCAAAAGGTGTGGGAAGCCAGAGGTGAGGGGCTAAGTGCAGACCCTTAGGCTTTGAGCGACGCTGGGAGACCCGGACCAAGAGACTGCGCGAAACTCCCAACTGAGCTCCAGCCACGTGCACCCTCTGGCGGGTCCACCGCAGAGCGCCCAGACTGCGAAAATTTCCACAGGCTTCCACGCAATATATAATATAATAAAAAAAAATTGTAAGAATTTATAGGGGCCAAAGTGGGCCGCAGCCCGGCCTCCCCTCCGTCTTTCACCTGATCCCTCCCTCCGAAGACCTAGATCCTAGTCTTTCCTCCCCGCTAGCTCCCAGGTGCGCAACAATCGGCCCCGCCCCCTTTACCCGCCGGAGCCGCAGCGCGGGCAGGCGCCTGCATCCGCTTCTGCCCTCCGGTGTGCAAGCGAGGCCGCAGCGTCACCTCCTCCTCTCTCCTCCAGGGCCGGCCCTCCAGGGGCGGCTCCGGGGCACGCTGGGAGGGCGCTGCGCGGGTCGCTAGAGCCTGGCTTACCTGGGCTCGGACGGAGAGAACAGCGAGGAGATGCCAGGTAGAAGCTGCAGAGGCGGGCCGGGCGGCGGGCTTCCTGTGACTTTATACGGGCCTCGCTCCTGTAATGCTTGCGGGAAGTTTCATCATGTCTGTGAGGACCAACCAGCGCGCAGGGGCGTGGCCCACAATGCCAGACCTTGGCTGGGCGGAGGAGGAGCGGGGACCAAGGAGGAAACTGCGTCTTTCCAGCTCCTTAAAGTGTTAGTGCACCTGCTGAAGGATAGCCTCAGAGGTCCAGCCAGGTGCCCCACTGACACCTAGGACCAGGACCTTACCTGCTGCCCTGACAATTAGGGGGTCTTCTGCACTTGGTTCTTTCTTGGGGAAATCATCACTAAATTGATTGCAGCAGCCCCTCTGCAGCAGATCTCCCTCATATCGTTAATTACAAAGTTTTTAGGCATCCAGGTATCAACTGCTTTTCTAAAGTTTATGGTATGCCACCTTGCTTTTACAAAAGACCCACATTAGTTAGTACCTGTTTTCGCTACCTGAAAGAAATCCAAAGAGGATTTTTTTCTTTGGGGGAAAAGGCGAGAAGCGAAAATAGCGTTCAGCATTTAATTTGCAGCCAGCCAGGACAGCGGCACGGTGGATGGAACAGCAAGGACACCGAGGCATTCCTTCCCCAGAACTACACTCACAGTCAAGGGGCCATAGCCTTGAGCAACGTCTATGGGCATCCGTGCTTTATCTGTTCATTTTGTGCATTCATTAGCAGGATGTGTCCTTTGGTATCAGAAAGGCCTAAGAGAGGTGATTTTGGGGTCTGAGAAAACTCAAATTTTCCATGTAAATTCATGATAACTGCTTCTTCATTTTATGTCATTTCGGCCTATCAAATGTTTTCCTAGGAATGCTCTACTTCGAGATAACAGGGAAACCTGTACTTTAGTTTCTCCTTAACTACTAAGAGAGCATCTGATACATAGATGTGGATAAAGAAATATCTGTTCTATTAATAAATAAGGGGGCAGATGGGAAGAGCTGGAAGGATATCTTTTTATTAACTACTATGTAGATTTCACTATGTCTTCTACCTCAGACATAATTTCTCCTTCCTCCGGACAGACAGCTCAGTGTATATTTTGTGTTGGGTCATCGTTAGACTTGTGATGTGGTTATATTCTCCTTCTACTGGGTTACCACCTTCCTGGTGACACCTGACTTCACCTTTGAGTCTCATCATCAGCTCAATGGATACCACTAGATAGATTCTCAAACCTGTATTCGGTTCAATTTGATTCCTCCTCCAATTTTGTCATTGACAAATGTCACTTTCTGGAAAGGATGGAATTCCAGTCTGAATTATACCACTAACTTCTTCTATGACCATGGGCATGTCCTATAACCTCTCTGGGTTTCCATCTTTGAAAGGAAGTTAGAGATTACTGGGGTCATTCCAGCACTGAAATTCTAAACACTAAAGTGATGAGCATTCTTTGGAGCCATAGCACCCAAGAAGAAAATTTTTTTTTCATTCCACACAACATCAATCTGTCTTTTTGAAACTCAAAATAACTTTGCAATCTGGATCTTTTTACATTACACCAGTTAGAATTATCCAAATTCACCCACCTGATACTTGGAGATCCAGGATGTGAAATTGGGTTTGCCTGGATCCACAAGATGTGCTCTTCTGCCTGTGGACTAGATTAACAAGAAAAGCTGGCTCATACCAGAGACACTGCGTCAAACCAGAGACACTGACAGAAGGGCAAGGAGCTCACATAGCCTCTCTTATTTTTGCTACACACGAATGACTTATATTCAGGATTAAATATACTTTTCCACATTTCATCCCCACTCCTATATTGGATCATTACCTTTCTCCTTTTTATTTCTTGCACTGAGAATTTGAAAGGGAAAACTCTCTATTTTAAAGGCATCATTGAACTGGTACCAGTATTGCCCTCAGATTTGTTATGCCGTATAGAGAAAGACTTGTCCTCAGAAGCCGTTTTTCTTTTTTTTTCTTTTTTTTAGTGTAAGTTTTTATTTTAATTCCAGTTAGCTAACATACAGTGTTATTTCAGGTGTGTAATATAGTAATTCAACACTTCCCTGCATCACCCTATGCTCATCATGACCAGTGTACTCCTTAACCCCTAACATCTACTTACTCCATCCTCCCATCCACTTCCCCTCTGGTAACCATCAAATTGTTCTTTGGCCCAGTGATGGGTATTAAGGTGGGCACGTATTGCATGGAGCATTGGGTGTTATACATAAACAATGAATCTTGGAACTCTACATCAAAAACTAATGATGTACTGTACGGTGATTAACGTAACATAATAAAAATAATAATTTTTTAAAAGAATTTCTTTCTTGCTTTGTCTCTCCATCTCTCTCATTCTTTCCCTTGCTTCTTAAATTCCACATATAAGTGAAATCACATGGTATTTGTCTTTTTCTCTCAGTTAGCATAATACTCTCTAACTCCATCCATGTCATAGCAAATGGCAAGATGCCATTCTTTTTCATGGCTGAATAGTATTCCACTGTATACATACCACATCTTCCTTATCCATTCATCAGTCGATGGATAGTTGGGCTGCTTCCATATCTTGGCTATTATGAATAATGCTGCTTTAGACATAGGAGTGTGTGTATCCCTTTGAGTTCTTGTATTCTTTGGGTGAATACTCAGTAGCGCAATTGCTAGATCATAGAGTAGTTCTATTTTTAACTTGTTGAGGAATGTCCATACCGTTATCCACAGTAGCTGTACCAGTTTGCCTACTCACCAACAGTGTATGAGTGTTCCTTTTTCTCCATATCCTTGCCAACACCTGTTATTTCTTGTGTTGTTGATTTTAGCCATTCTGATAGGTGTGAAGTGGTATCTCGTTGTGGTTTTGATTTGCCTTTCCCTGATGATAAGTGATGATGAATACCTTTCCATGTGTCTTTTGGCCATCTGGATGTTTTCTTTGGAGAAACATCTTTTAATCTCTTCTGCCCATTTTTAATTGGATTATTTGGTTTTGGGGTGTTGAGTTGTGTAAGTTCTTTACATATGTGAGTACTAACCCCTTTAATGGCTACATCATTTGCAGATATCCTCTCTCATTCCATATGTTGCTCTTGGTTTATTGCTTCCTTCACTGTGCAGAAGCTTTTCATTTTTATGTAGTCCCAATAGTTTATTTTTGCTTTTGTTTCCCTTGCTTCAGGAGGCCTATCTTGAAAGAAGTTGCTATGGTCTATGTCAAAGAAATTACTACTGGTATTCTCTTCTAGGATTTTTATGGTTTCACATCTCATATTTAGGTCTTTAATCCATTTTCATTTTGTTTTTGTGTATGGTGTAAGAAAGTGGTCCAGGGTGCCTGGGTGGCTCAGTGGGTTAAGCCACTGCCTTCGGCTCAGGTCATGATCTCAGCGTCCTGGGATCGAGTCCCGCATCGGGTTCTCTGCTCAGCATGGAGCCTGCTTGCCTCTCTCTCTCTCTCTCTCTCTCTGCCTGCCTCTCTGTCTACTTGTAATCTCTCTCTGTCAAATAAATAAATAAAATCTTAAAAAAAAAAAGGAAGTGTTCCAATTTCTTTCTTTTGCATGCTACTGTCCAGTTTTCCCAACACCATTTGTTGAGAAGACTGTACTTTCCCCATTGAATATTTTGTTTTGTTGAAGATTAACTGACCATATAGTTGTGAGTTTATTTCTGGATTTTCTGTTCTATTCTATTGATCTACGTGTCTATGTTTGTGCCAATACCATACTGTTTTAACTACTACAGCCTTGAAATATAACTTGAAGTCCAGAATTGTGATGCCTTCAGCTTTGCTTTTCTTTTTCAAGGTTGTTTTTGCTCTTTGGGATCTTCTGTGGTTCCACATAAATTTTAAGATTGAGGGACACCTGGGTGGCTCAGTCGGCTAAGCGGCTGCCTTCAGCTGGGGTCATGATTCCAGGGTCCTGGGATCAAGCCCGACATCGGGCTTCCTGCTCAGTGGGGAGACTGCTTCTCCTTCTCCCTCTGCCTGCAGCTCTCCCTGCTTGTGCTCACTCTCTTTCTCTCTCCATCAAGTAAATAAATAAAATCTTTTTAAAAAATTTAAGATTGTTTTAGTTCTGTGAAAAATGCTGTTGGTATTTTGATAGGGATTGCATTTAATGTGTAGATTGCTTTGGGTAGCATAGACATTTTAATATCATTTGTTCTTCCAAACCATGAGCATGGAATATCTTCCCATTTTTTGTGTCATCTTTTATTTCTTTCATCAGTGTTGTATAGTTTTCTTAGTAGAGGTATTTCACTTCTTTGGTTAGGTTTAGTTCTAGATATCTTATTATTTTAGTCCTAAGTACCAATTATAAATGGGATGGCCTTGGAAACCAATTTCTAAGGCCTAAAATTTCTTTATAAAATATAACCAAGTTGATACACAAAGCCAAAATATACTATTGATTCCTAAATATTTTTAAGTACAAGATTCCTTTTAGAATCACAGAAAAGTTTCTCTTGACCTGACCCCACAAGATCACATGTTTTTAGTATTTCTTTGATAGTGAAAACGTAGCACCATAATTAAAAACAAAACAAAAGAAAAACAAAAACCCAACAAGATATCAAGACTTCATACCACCCTTAAATAAATTTGTATTTTATTAGACACATCAGCAACAAAATAAACTGATAAATCGTAAAATGTGTAAGACATACTGAGATCAGACTATAGTCAATGCTCATAGAGTGCAAGGAACATTCAGTATCTCCCTACAATAATTCCCAGCTAGATTACAGACTGTCTAGAATATAAATCTTACACAGAGCACGTACAGAACACTTAGTAGTTGATAGGCAAGAGCAAGATGGTAGATGACTAAGTTGTAAGGTTCTTTACTTCCCTAAAGTCTTTAGCAAATTGTGATTTTGCTGTACACTTATCTACCTAACAGGTCTGAAACCTGAGAACAACCTGGGAAAGGAGGTCTTCTATTTATATTTCACAAACATAAAACTAAGAATCTGAGAACTTGAAGAATTTAGCCAAACAGTCTGGATTAAATCACCAAGAACTGTGTTTTTATATACAGAGCCCAATTCCCTTTACCACCCTGTCTGTAATGGAAGACAGATAGTTGGTATGTTATCTAGTGTTGTTGGCTGTTCTATCTTCTACTCATACATCCAGAGCCACTCCATCCTTTCCCACTTCACTTTGTGTCCTGGCTCCCTTACCCCTCCTCTTCTCGTGGAAGTGAGAATTGTCAGGCTAGTTCTTCCCCTGACTTCTTTACTATAAAATTCTTCTCCTAAAGCCCATAGCTTCTGCCACTGGCTTTCATACCACCCTCTCCTCGGATTCCAGTAACTCTTACTTCCTCTTCCTCTTCAGGCCTATCTCTAGGGTACAAAACCACCTTGATTTTCCTTTATCCTGCCCACACTTCTGTGATTACTTTCAATTGGAGTGTGACATCTGCTTCCTTTCAGAACCCTACCCAATACATTGATCTAGGATATAATGGAGGATGCCGTGGATTTAACTAGAGTAGAAAATGATTCATATCCTCTCTTAATTATTGGACACAAATGAGAACTAAATTATGTTGGCCTATTTTCCCACATCTTACCCACCCCTGTATTGAAACATCACTCTCAAAGTAGCCTGGAAGCATTTAACATTTTTTTTTGACCTGAGTCACTGAGGAATCAAATAAAACCCTCCTCTGTCAAGTAAAAACTTTAGGCTAGTTCCCCATCCCAAAAGTTTAACTGACAGCACAAGATTGCACTTGTTCAGCCCTGAGAGCATTAATTAATTAATTAATTAATTAAATTCTTTTAAAGAACTACTAAATTGATTCTCAATTGGTTCATTTTTGGGTATTTTGTAGATGGATCCATTTTCAAGAATTAAAAAAATATGTAGTAATAAGACAACCACATAATGGTAGCTCTCTCCTTTGGTATTAATGGATTGAAAAAATGTACATAATAATAAAAAAGCTTCATCAATATTAAAACACCTTAAAACAAGGTTGCATTTTATTCAACCCAATATATCTTTGGTAAAGTGTTTGTTGAGGAGTTTGACATGTCTATTGTCTACAGAAAATGCTATAAAGCCATTCAGATTTGCCAACCCCTATCCTAACTCCAAAGCTACCCAGGAGCCGATGACTCTCACATTAGGGAACACTGAATTAGAGTTTCAACTATTTCACAAGCCCATCCCATCTCACCTTCCAAAATTTAAAATGCTTCTGGGGGAATTTCCCTAAACATAAGAAGAATTATTAACAATAGAGCCACCTTTAGATAACAGTAACCAGAGCCACTGACCTTGCCACTAGACGTGACCTTGCCCATTCAAGGAGGAATTTAGGATGACACTACAGGTGAGCTCTCAAGGTACAGCATAGAGTCATAGGGAAACAAAAATGTAGCTGGAGCCTCCGTTTGATCTCTTGCCCTGTCCTGTAAATGTTAGCCTTGGGCCTTCTCAGCAGCCTATGATTCTATTTCTCTTTTGTTTGACCTATTTTTTTGTGATTTCTTTAAATCAGTTGTTGAAATGCAATTTGAAATAGGACCTCTGATCTTTACTTCTATATCCTTTACTTTTCTTCTAATTTCACAGAATTCCCCTGACACCTACATTTAAGTCTGCAGGTTAAATAGTAATATGGAAAATTCTAGAAACTCCAATTCCAGAAAAATTTGTCTATCATAATACTATTTGTCACTCTAGGATATGTTACTTAGCCTCAGGACAAGAAAGGGAATATTAATACGGGCTTTGCGCATGTGTGTTTTGTAGAACCACAGATTTCGTAAAACTGGGAATTATCTATTCTTTCAACAAACATTTATATTGTCCCAAATAAGAAAAGACTGGTTTATAAAAAGGAATAAGGAAACACTGGCAAAGCTGGAAAAAATGAGAGCCTCTCCTCTGAAAGAGTGAAAGCTTCCTGAGAAGTTCCACTGATTTAGAATCAGAATAATAATTGATTTAAAGAATAGAGTGCACTGAACATAGAAAACACTACTCAGAGTTGACCTTGCACAGATGACATGTGAGCAGAGACTGATATTTAAGGTAATAATATTAACAGTCATTTACTGAGTACCTCCTAGTTGTGATGTATTTCATATAACTTTCTAATCTATACTAACCATGGAGAATAATTATTCTTCTTTTGACAGATAAAGAAGTGGCTCAAGAATATAAATTAAGATACCCAATACCACACAGTGTTGCCTCAAACTTGGCATGATGACTTGAGAACTTCCATGCCTGCCCCAGAAGTTGCTCAGCAAGCCAACCAGGTAGAGGGAGTCCTTCCAAGAAATGGCAGTAAGATATGAAAGGTCCCAGTGTGTCCCTAAGGACAGCTAGAGAAAGTACAGTTGACCCTTGAACAACACTGGTTTGAACAATGTAGACTCACACACAGATTTTTTTCTTTACAATATAATTCTGTAAATATATTTTCTCTTCCTATGGTTTCATTGACATTTTCTTTTCTTGAGCTTACCTTAAGAATACAGTATATGACACATCTAACGTGCAAAATATGTGTTAATTGACTATCTTTGCTATTGGTAAGGTCAACAGTAGGCTATTAGTAGGTAAGTTTTGGTGGAGTTAAAAGTTATACCAAATTTTCCACTGTGTGGGGCTGTCAATGGTGTTCCTAAGGCCCATGTTGATTAATAGTCAACAGTACACAGAACAAGTGGAAAAAGCCAATGAAGGGGAAAAGATTCCATTTTAAGAAGCAAGAGTAAATGGAGCAGTGCAGCCACAGGAAATGGGCAGAATGTAACCATTTAGAGGAAAAAGAGGACTCCTACTTTTAGGAGAGGAGAGAGAGAAAGAACGGTGTTGCGGTATAGGTAAGCCAGAGAGAAAATAAACAAGACAAATTAATTATATCTATGATGATACATAAGCACTATGGAAAAGAAAAGAAATTGGGGGGATTACAATTCTTAGAAGAATTTGTACTAATAGGCCTCTGTTTCCGCTAAGAAACGGAAGGAAGGCATTTTGTCTGTGGTACTGAAAGGTTTGGGATGTGGTGACAGTGAACTTTGAAATAATAGCCAAATACCAACAAAAGTTGTTGAGGGTGAAGAAAAGGTTGGGCAAGATGGAGGTCCAGCACGGGAGGACACCATAAAAATGAATGTGACTGGGGCAATAAGGGAGGGCATATTCTCCAACCACACGAGGCAATCCAAGATTTGGGGTCAAGGCATGGAGGGGAATGGCTCTAGGCTCTACGTTGGCCAGTGCATGTATAGAACACAGATAAGCGGGCATGGGAATGTGTACCCTATGTGCCTTGGTGGGGACAGCCCTTTCAGTAAACTCTGTTATTGTTCAGTGCCCCTTCCTGGGGAGCATTTTACCATTTCTAGTCCACTGATAAGGGTTAGCCATGTGACTTGCTATTGCCAGTGAAATGTGATCAGAAGTGACAGAAACTTAGGAGCCATCATAATGGTTCACCATGTCCTCTTTCCCCTCTGCCAGGAGTCTGGCAGTGTTCCAGAGGCAGGCAACTCTGCCAAACCCAGGAAAAAACAAGTGGAGAAGGACCACAGCCTACCCATGATCCACATGTAGCTTTCTGGTTACAAATGTCTGCGATTTCAAGGTCATTTGTGACTGCAGCATAACCCAGTCTAACCTGACAAGCAAAGCTTGAATGTTTTAACTTGGAAGGGAAAGTAATAAAGTCAGAAGTTAGTTCATTTATAAAAGACTAACAGGGGCTAAACGATTAAAGATTTGATTGTATGCTAGGGAAGTCTAGGAATAGAAGAAATAGATTAACTGGATATTTTTATGGAAAAGAAATGTATAATTTTAAAGTGTAAAATAAAATAGTGAATGAAAGATTGCCTGTCCCAGATTCCTGAGCGCAATAGTCATTAAGGAAACAAAGGTCCTCCCCAAACATAATTCCCCTGTGCCTTACCAGGCTAGGTCCTGTCTAGTCAAGATGTTTAGTTATTAGATTAGAAACTAGCAGCCCTGGAATAAAAGCCCCCCCACCCAACTCCCGCCAAACAGAGTCAAACAGCAAGTCCTGAAGCTGGACCAAAACATCCACCCTTCTCCCAACATCTCTCCTACAACATTGCACCCCAGACCACTGGGGTCCTTGTTCTTAAACAGATAGAGGTGAATAGGGTTTTTAGCTGCCAAAAGTTGTGGGTAGAAACCAGATTTACCCCTTTTCCTTCTTGTGCAATTTATGCATACTGAGGTTGTTAGGACAGAAAATCATAGTTTAATTTTTTCATCAAACTAACAACGTGTACAGAGCACCTACTGTATTTGGGGACATGGAGCTTACACTCACAATACAGAGGAACAGGGAAAATCAACAAGATTCCTCAGTGCAAAACATAGGTGAGGGTAAATAATTACTATGGAGAACAACAGAGCAGAGAAGGAAGAACATCCTACTGCAGCCCTGTTGTTGCATTATACCACATCACTCTGTAACCTCAGTCTTCTATTTGGTTTTCCCATTTAGTAAAATATTCTGAGCATCTCTCCAGGACGAAGCTGAACCAGAGTTCACGTTTCTTAGTTGAAGTTCCCCTGAAGAGAGTCATCCAGTATTCCCTAAGCCTTGTCAGATCTGCTCAACTCTCCCACCATATTCGGCCATTACTACTCTAAACAATGCCCACCAAAGGAGAAAGAGCTTGCTGGGTTCCAGCCATGAGCCCAGTTTCATAGCCGCTGAAGACTCATTACACTCTTACTCCAGTTTTGGCCACCATGAAAGGACCCAGCCTAATACTACAAAGCAAGATCTTTAACACCATAGTGGAGACCAGTGTTTCCCAGGAGGATGCAGGTGCAAATGGCATTCGCTACTGCATCTATAGCCCAGAATGCTGACAACAATAATTATTAACTATCGAGGCTGCTCTTATGGCCTGGAAGTAAGACCATTAAGAAACTAACACCTGATAAAAGCTACGCAGAGACCATCCGGACTAACTGTAGCAGATCTAGAAATTACAGTTGTAGATGCTGTTCACTGAGGACACTTTGGGTCACCTTTTTTAAGTGACTTATTTTTATCTACTGCTAAGTATCCAAGCAAACACTGTGGCTTGGAAGTTGGACTCCAAGCGCAGCCCCCTACCCTCAGGAGTTTTGTCAGACTGAGCATATCTCAGCCATCAGGCCCCAGCACAGACAGAAAAAATGCATCTTCCCAGGGCATCTTGTTGTAATCCACATTATCCATAGAAACACAGAGATAAGGAAGGCTGAGAAGGGAAAATCAGGACAGGTAAATAATAGCCTTAAATCCAGGCTTACCTAGGAGGTCATCTCTAACCATTTGTGTTTCTGAACATAGTATGGAAAGGACTTGCTGTAGTGGGTTGAATGGTAGTGCTCAAAATATCTGCCTAAATCCCAGAACCTATGAATGTAACTTATTTGGGAAAGGGTCTTTGCAGATGTAAATTAAAGATCTCAACACAAATCATCCTGGATCATCCAGGTGGGCCTTCAATTCAATGGCAGATGTTCTTAAAAAAGATAGGCAGGGAGAAACAGACGAGAAGGCCATGTGAAGACGGAGGCTGAGATGGCAATTATAAAGCTACAACCCAAGGAACACCCAAAGACACCAGAAGATGGAAGAGGCAAGGAAGGATTCTCACCTAGAGACCTGAAGGGAGTTCGGTCTTGCCAACACCCTGATGTCAGATTTCTGGCCTCCAGAACTACAAGAGAATAACTTTCTGTTATTTTAAAGCATCCAGTTTGCGGTAATATATCAGCCTTAGAAATTAATATACTTGGCGACTCTCTTTAGCTTGACCCTACTCTTGATATCTACCTGTAAGACAAGAAGCAGCCCAGGCAGCAACACCATTCTTAATCCTAAATTCCTCTGTAAGTATCTTGGCCTCTACTTCAGATGTGCTCCCTACCACATTCAAAGTAAGACATCTCCCTGCACCTCTGCTCACCCCACAACTACCCAAGTTTGGAGCAAAGTGCTGGATCATGAAAGACACTGTCCATATTCATGAACAACTCAACCAATTAGTCTCCAATCTTCCATTCTAACACATGCTCCAACTTGGCAAGACACCATTCACAACCGTCAATGCAATTATCTTCCCATCCAGTGCCCAGACATGTGCAGACAGGGTGAGTCAGCAGGTACCCTGCTGATGCACCCTCTACAGACACGGTGGTTCTTCCACCTGCTCACTCTCCATAGAAGTGGCACAGCAAATTGCTCTTTTCCTCCTACACAATAGCCATTTCCCTAAAAATTACCACTTCTCCCTCTAACTTTTCTCAGCTCTTCACTCCTTTTGACACACACCAGAGCTGAGCCCAACACCTGGTACATAGAAGACATGCAATAAATACTTGCTGATTGAATGGGAGCCAGATAGCTTAGAAGCATCCAGAAATTTATTCTAGAAACTAACACGTGCATGAAGGAATGCTTTAAAGACTTTCCCACTGGCACTGCTGCTGTAGCTGGCCTCCTAACACTCTGGACAACTCTCTTTAGCTTGACCTTACTCTTGATGCCTGTCACCTACTGATGATGAAAGCCTGTTTTGGACTCTTCCCATTGGGCACACAGGTATATATTAAAGCTTGCTTCCAGAAAACCCTTCCTGTCAAAGAAAGAGGAGTCTATGAGGTGAACAAGCAAAATTTAAGTACAGCCCATACCTTCTGGCTAGCCTTCAACACCTTCTTCCTCCATTTGGCCTCACTGGTTACAGACCTAAGTTTCAAATCTCAGAACACTTGGCTTTGAACTAATGTTTGAACCAGCTTCTCCACCTAATGTTGCTTTCACTAGCTCTCATGCTATGCTTTGGGAGAGACAATCAGAGTAATGTAATCATACAGATCAAATATAGAATCCCAGCATCACCTTCAAGCTATGTGACCTTGAGTAAATCCCCCCTGATTCTTAGATCTTTCACCTGCCCAACAGAAAAAAGGTATGAAATTTGCAGTTTTGTTGGGAGGTTTAAAAATGCTGAGAGGGTTACAGAACTGGCATAATAGCTGAAACATAATAAAAGTTCAAAACACGTCAGCTATTGTTATTGTTGGACCTACCTCGATATTCATATTGCATATTACAGAAAGCAAGTTTTGCAAGAGGCTGGGCACTCTTGCCCACTATTCTAGACCTGGGGAGATGAACAGGACACCTAAGCTATCCCCAGATGTCCCTACAATTCCACCTCACTAGACCAGGGGTCGCAATAATCAAAATCATAAGAGAAGCTTGAAAAAACTAGTTTCAAACATAGTTTGAAAAACAAATGGAGCACCTGGGTGGTACAGTCAGTTAAGTGCCTCTGGATTTGGGATCAGGTCATGATCTCAGAGTCATGAGATCGAGCCCCATGTCAGGCTCCACACTCAGGTGGGGACCCTGCTTGGGATTCTCTCTCTCCCTCTCCCCACTTGTGCATGAGTTCTCTCTCTGTCTCTGTCTCTCTCTCTCTCTCAAATAAATCTTTAAAAAAAAAAATGAACTTTCTTAGCCTTTAACTGTATCTATTAGAAAAGTAACTTTCTAGTTTTATATATCAGTAAATGTCACTCAAATGCTTTGCAAAAATACATGAGTTGTATGACATTGTGAATGTATGAAATGGCACTGAACTGTACACTTTAAAATGGTGAATATATATTTTGTGAATTTTACTTAAACAAAATTTTTTTTTAATATGCAGAAACTGCTGTTGTCTTTAAAATCAGAATGTTGACCTGAGGATCATTTTTTTAAACACAGATTCTGATTCTGTAGGTCAAGGTGAAGTATGGCTATCAACACCTTTTTTAAAACCCCCTTTAGCAATTCAGATTAGCCAGGGTTAAGAACCACTGATTAATAACTTAAAATAAATTAGGCAAAGGAGATGAATAGAGTAGAAATTGCACTTTTTACCAAAAAACAAAAAAAACAAAAAAACAAAAAAAAATAGTTATCTGGTAAACACGGTGTGACTCTGGGGACGTTCTTTTCTTTTTATAATTTCTATTATTGGGATTACAATAATGTTTGAAGAATGCATTTACCCATCTAAATCACACTTTTCTATGGATTTTCATTCATTTTGCTTTTAGGAATAACTATCTGCTTGAGGTGTTAGAGCAACCAAAATGTAGGGGCAAGCTTGGGAGCCATGAGGGGAGGAAAAAGAATCCCCATGGTACCTCCTGGATTCTCTTCATCTAGTTCCATTCAAAAAGGTCCCAAAGCACAGCCCAGTATCCCACAGTGTCCTGATAGGGGAAGGGGAGGAGCATGGAATGTTGAACTTTCTGAGTTTCTTCAGCTCATCAGAATGCTGTGAGATCTGGAAGAGAAAGGGCTACAGATGTGCAGCAAGGGTGCTGCAGGCAATACTCAGCTTTCCTCAACCTTCCTTCCAACCTCCCCCAAGTCATTCCCTGGCCCCTGCCATGCCTGCATGTCTGACATGTGAACACAGACTGGACATAAGAAAGCACCTGCTGCTACCAGGAAAATTCTACCTTGGACAAGAGGCTACAGGGGAGTAGATGAGGCGAAGGGATGGTAAGTGGAGAAAAATATTAAAGCTACATCTGTGAGCCAGCCAGTAAGGAAAAAAAAAGGACTCTAAATTTAAAAACAACGAAAAAAACACCAACAACTGACTGGCCTCTATTTCTCAGATTGGAGAAAGGACCCTCATCCTTGCTATTAAGAAGTTGCCCAATTTGCTATTATGAAAGTGAAGGTGCTTTTGTATTTATTTACATTTCAGGATAAAATTATTACCTGGTATGACAGTCCTTTTCCACATTCTATTTCTCCCTCATCCTTTAATTGTAAACTCTGACTTTTCAGATCAACTCGAATACCACCTAGCTGACTTGCTCCTGTGTAAATACTTAACGAATTACAAAATGGTGAGTTGGGGTGGAATAAATGAGAAGACTGGAGTGTTCTCTTTTCACTGTAACAGGTTTAATGAAGCTTTCCTTATGGTGCACAGGGAAACTACATTGTAGTGTACATTGTATATTCTTACACTTCATGTAATAATAGATGTGTCTCCTGCTTCTCTTAGAACTGATGTCCCAGCCTCATGTAGCTGAGTTGAGGCAGGAGTCTGGTACCAAGCTGTGAGCTCCTAGTAGTTCCATTAAACCATGTTAACAATGCAAAGTTAGGAAACTAGAATATTGATGTCTACTCCTAGATATAGAAATAGTTCATGATGTGTCTCTTGGCAATTCACATAATCTTCTTGGACTTCCAGAATTGTAAAGAAAAAAAAAAATGGGACTGAACTACATAAACTTCCTGGTCCCTTCTAGTCTTAGAGCTCTAATTGTTAAAACTAAATGGATGTGAGCTATTTAGGGCATTCTAGTATAGGAAAAAGTAACACTCATTGATCTTAACTCCCAAGAACCCTCACATTTACATTGTAAATAGGATTTCTCCTCCATTTGAACATAACCGAGAATCAGAGATAAGATAGGACTTGCTTTTGATCACACAGTTATCCAGGAACATATCCCAAATGGATCTGAACCTCGATTCCATTCTCTGCCACTCCACATAGCCTCTAATCTGGGAGGCTGATCTCTACAAGGGGATAGCCATTTTTATTTCAGGACACAAGTCCCGGTTATACAACATTAAAAATATAGTATATTATTAAGTATAATCTTTTTTCCAGGCTTCCTTACTTGCATTTTTTTTATTGGAAGCTAACAAAGGACCAGACAAATGTTTTTATCATTCTAATTGAGCTATTAAGAACACAGAATTCATTCCATTCCTGTTTCAAAAAGACACTGGTGTCAGTATCTCCCATCTCCTCCCATCCCCCTGTATACATATCCACTCTGTCACTCAAATATGACTCAAATTTATTGTGTAAAATTACTGTCCCTTAGGTGCAGGATCCACAGCCAGAGAACAGCTCTGACTAGGAATATTAATTAAAACAAGAGCTTTTACATGAAAATAGCCTAGTTGGCATGTAGTTAGGAATAAGAATGTCATTTTTCATGTCAAAAAACTGCAGTCGCACATGACAATAGTTGTACATTTAGTTTCCCATGGAGAAAAATAAATGATCAGCCACTTAAATGTAGTAAAGGTTCTGAAACCCATTTCATTTTCTTCAACATAACAGCATCTATGTTTATCTTAAAATATAATTCTTCACATATGTTCATGATATCTCTGATAGGCAAGGCAGACTAGGCCAATTACAGAGTGAGAATATAAGGAGAATGGAAATGACAGTGGAGGTGACAAGGGCCATGAGAGGTTTTTAAGTGGAATGGAATGAGTATATTGAGGTTTTTTTTGTTTTTTTTTTTCCAAAAGCTAACCTTGCTGGCTGTGAAAAGGACCAGCCACAGTGGGAGCCCAGTAGCAGGAGCTCAATTAGAAAGCAGAAGAGGTCAGCAGCCTGGGGTGCAGAAGCACATGGACACGAGGGAGAGGGAAAATGCAATACATCACAGTCTTGAGGAATGGGCTGAAGGAGAAACCATGATAAGAAATAAAGACTATCAGAGAAGGAATATTAAAATAGAGACATTTGGAGAGTAGGAAAGGGATTGGAAGGAAGGGCACAGAATACTGACTGAGTTTAGCGCATTATCTCTTAAGATAGAAATACCTGAGCTACATCTGTTAGGTAGTCGGATGGATGCACCAAAGAGAACTGAGAATTTTAAAAGACAATAAAACAGTAGTTACAACATCAGCTTTAGAGTCAAATAGACAATGGGTTTGGTCAAAGCTCTGCCATTATTCATTCTGTGAGATTGGACAAGATTTAGAGACTTTCTGAGCATAAACTTCCTCATTTGGAAATGAGGATAGTAATAAATGATATTTGATGTGGACTGAATTAGACAAAGCAGATATATAAGTGAGCAAAGTGCCTGGCATATATAGTAATTGCTCCATATATGTTATATGCTATTACTATTACATAGGTAATTGAACCATGAATAAAGGTAGGAATTGAAGTCAGAGGTTTGGAGCTGATAATCCTGTAAGTTTACAAGAGAAGATAATTAAAAGCAGGGCCTTAGGAATGCCAATTCTGGAGGGTCAGGCATAGCAGGGGCAGGCAAAAACAGACTAAGAAGAGATAGTAGGGGAAAGGAGAATCATGAGAGTATTGTGGCCTGGAAGTCAAGGAGAGTTGGCAACAAGTAGGGGGATGGATCAGAATCATTGTATTAAGCAGTTATGGAGCAGAAAATGAACCATCAGATCTGTTAATGAGGATGATTTTGTTGACCTGAACAAAGAGTACTATTACGAAATAAAGAACAGAGGCAGTACATAGAGATAGCATTCAGCTTTCCTACAAGATTTTTATTCATTAAGAAAAAGGAGGGACAGAGGCACCTATAAATTTAGTTAATTAATTTTGTAGATGTCTCTCCAGTGCTCCAAAGGTATGAAACCCTGATCTCAGGTTCAAGTCAGACATTGGGATTCACAATATATTGGGCAGCAATTATTAAGTTTAAAACAATGGTTTTGCAGTCAAGTCTATGATCTAGTTCCAGATCTTTCAAGCTGTGATTTGAACAAGGTACACAAATTTTTTTGATCCACATGCCAAACAACAATACTAATTTTAAGATTGTTGTAAGAATTAAATAAGATAAAATATTTTAAGAGATAAACACAGTTCTCACACATAATAATACCCCTGCCCCCAAATGGTATATTTTGAAAGTTGCAGGAGTATTTGGAGAATGGAATCAATCATCCTGAAAAAGCAAAAGAGGTAGGAACTAAAGGCCAGGCCTTGTAGTGCCAACATTTTAGGAGTAAGAAGAGAATGATTTAAGCAAATACACTATAGAAGTATAGGTAGGGGCGCCTGGGTGTCTCAGTTCACTAAGCATCTGTCTTCACCCCAGGTCATGATCCCAAGGTCCTGGAATCAAGACCCACATTGGGCTCCCTACTCAGCAGAGAGGCTGCTTCTTCCTCTCCCTCTGCCTGCTACTCCCCCTGCTTGTACTCTCTCTTTGTCAAATAAATAAAATCTTAAAAAAAAAGAAAAGAAAGCATAGGTAAACAGCCATAGAAAATTCACAAAGGTTGGTGAACTAGAAGCAATGCAGGCGTTGTTTCATAGTCATGGGATGGATCAATAGCATTCATAAAAAAGACTGGAACTATAATCATATCATCGGACTAGACAATGAGGAATTCACTGGGGATGGCACATGAAGTTGATCTCCAAATAGTTATATGACCAGCTATTAGTTTTCATTTCCAGTTGATTGAGGTCTTCTCCAAGGACCACCATATCATACCTCTGAAATATTGTTGTTTTTGTGTCAAGTGGATCTTTCATGCATTGGTGGTCAGAGAACCTAAAGGGACAGAATGCCTGTAACTTCATCAAGCTAATAAAAAAAGATCTATTATTTTATGTCTTCTTATACACATGACAGAATGTGACCTAAAGATAGTTTTCATTATACCCAGCCCCAATTTTTCTAGCAACTACATTTTCTATCAAGAATTAACTAAGGACTTTCAGGGAAGATGGCAGAGTAGGAGAATTCTAAGCTTGCCTTGTCCCATGGATACAACTAGAAGACACATCAGTGTAAATAATTCAGAAAATGACCAGAAGACTGGTAGAACAGACTCTCCACAGTTAAATGTAAAGAAGAGGTCACATCAAAGAGAATAGGAAGGGCAGGGACATGGTTGGGAGCTATTAACAGACCCACAGGATGGTCTGTGGAAGGAAGGATGTACAGGCAGAGAATGGGGAAAGAAACAGATACCCCAAATATGAAGAACTCACACAGAGAAGACAAACCATTATAGCATTTGGTTTTGAAAATAAGAGGGGCCAAATTTTGCAAGTTCTTATAATCAGAGGGGTTTAACACCTGATTTTTAATTTTAAAAATCAATGAGCTTGGCTCTGGGAGAGTCAAGAGGACAGAGTTTCTACCGTTAAAGAGACAGCACAACAAAAAGTCCCACAGAGATATGGCATAGAAGCAGCAGTTGAAAAATGCCTGAGGTTTACAGGAAGGAGATCTGCTTACTAATCTCAGAGCATGTGATGGCATGCATCCTTGGGAAACTACTCTAGGCACAATAAAGCTGGTAGGCACCATTTCCCTTCCCTATCCTCCAACCTAAACACACAAACACCTTTAGGAACCAGCACAGGGCCAAAACTCACTACCTAGCTTGCTAAAACCACTCACTCTGCTCCTGTGTACTTTTCTACAGATACACCCCATCCAACCCAGCCTACTTTGGTCTAAGAAGGACAAGCATAGACCTCCCTGGCACCATGCAACTAGCCCCAACATTCTAGGGAGCAGGACCTGCACCCTCTCCAATATGCATTTAGCTGGAGCTCATCCAAAGTTGTACCATAAGTCTGTCAGTGTGCATACAGTCACAACAGAGACTAGCACCACTTCAAAGTGACTCATACCCTAGGGAAATGGGGAGTTAACCACATACACAAGCAGTGGGCTGGGGCCAGACATCTTGTTTGACTACAGGCCCCACCCACCAACAAAATCTTCTCAGGGCACAACACAGGGAAAGTGCCCTGCAGCTTGCCAGTACTGCATCTCTGAAAAATGCCTGGTCTGATTCAACTCAAACTCAGAAGTCCTAGAATGTCCCACTAACAACACAGGGACCAAATCCTGCCCACAACAGACAAAGAGAACCACTGTAGATGACTGGGCTGAAGGCAGAAGCAGGTCAGCCACAATAGTAGGGTGTACACAACACACAAAGGATATACCCATGAAGCACCAGGTTCTGGTGAATAAGAGAGATTGCACTTCAGAACACTACAGGACCTCTTTTTAAGGCCACTACTTTCAAGAGCAGGGGATGTAGCTGACTTTCCCAACACATACAAATAGATATAGAGAGTTAGACAAAATGAGGAGACAGAAGAGGTCCTAAATGAAGGAACAGGACAAAAATGCAGCAAGAGACCTAAGGGAATTTCCCTCTAATAAATCATATTATTTATCTCTATCTCTAAAATATTAGAGAATTTAAAGTAATCATCATAAAGATACTGACTAGACTTGAGAAAAGAGTGGAGAACCTCAGTGAGACTCTCAACAAAGATAGAAAACATAAAAAAAAGAACCAATCAGAGATGAAGAACTCGATAACAAAGTAAAAATACATGACAGGGAATAAATAGCAGACTAGAGCAATAAGAAGAAGGGATCAATGACCCAGAGGAATGAATATGGAAAGCAATCAAAATGAACAGGATAGAGAGAAAAAAAAAACAATGAACATAGACTTGAGAACTCAGCGCCACCATCAAGCATAATAAAATTCACATTATGGAGATTCAGAAGAGACAGAAAAGAGGGCAGAAAATTTATTTGAGGAAATAATAGCTAAAAACTGTCTTAGGGTTTCTAAAAACTCTGGGGAAAGAAACAGAAATCCAGGTCCAGGAGGTACAGAGAGCAGCCAATGAAATCAACCCAAGAAGATCCACAGCAAGACACACAGTAATTAAAATGGCAAAAAAGTACTGATAAAGAGAGAATTTTAAAAGCATCAAGAGAGAAGAAAACATTTACATACAAGAGAAACAGGGAAACTTCATAAGGCTATAAGCTGATTTTTCAGCAGAAACCTTGTAGGCCACAGGCAGTCACATGATATATTCAAAGTGCTGAACGAAAAGAAAAAGAAAAAGAAAAAAAAAAAACCCAAACCTGTAACCAAGGATACACTATTCAACAAGGCTATCATTCAAAATAGAAAAAAGAGATAAAGCATTTCCCAGACAAACAAAAGTTAAAGGAATTCATCACTACTAAATGAGACTTACAGGAAATGTTAAAGGGGACTCTCTGAGTGGAAAGGAAAGACGTCTTCATAAGCAGGAGTAAGAAAAGTAGGAAGCACAATTGCAGTAAAATTAAGTATATCTATAAAAATCAGTCAAGAGAGTTATAAAATAAAACAATCTAACATATGACACCATATACCTAAAATATGAAAGGGAGAGAAAAATAGGTGCAGACTTAAGTGACCATCAACTTAATATAGACTGTTATGCGCAAAAAATGTTATATAAACACCTAATGGTAACCACAAATCTAAAACCAGTAATAGATATGCAAATGAAAACAGAAAGGAATCCAAGTAGATGATGACTAAAGAAAGCCAGCAAACCAAGAGAAAAGAGAGCTAGAGAAGAAAGGAGCAGAGAACTACAAAAAGAACCATAAAATAAGTAGATCAATAATATATAGCTATTGATAATTATTTTGCATGAAAAGGACTAAATGCCCCAATCAAAAGGTTGCCCCAATCAAATTGGATGATTGAATGGATAAAAAAGCAAGCTGCCTATCCTGCCTACAAGAGACTCAGTTCAGACCTAAACATACTTACAGATAGAAAGGTAAAGAATGAGAGAGCATTTGTCATGCAAATGGAAGTGAAAAGAAAGCCAGGATAGCAATACCTATATCAGACATAATAGACATTAAAACAAACATTGTAAAAGAGACAAAAAAGGATGCAACATAAACATAAAGGGAACGATCTAATGAGAAGTAGTAACATTAGTAAAAATTCATGCACCCAACATGGGCTCACAAAAATATACAAAATAGCTAATAACAAACATAAAGGAAGTAATCAATTGTAATACTATCATGTAGGGGACTTTGACACCCCACTTAAATCAATGGGTAGATCCACGCAAACAGAAAATCAACAAGGAAAGAGTGGCTTTGAATGACACATTGGACCAAATGGATCTAACATATATTTAGAATGTCCTAGCCTAAAAGAGCAGCATGCACAATTTTTTTAAGTGCACATGGAACATTATTCAGAATAGATCACATAGCAGGCCACAAATCAAGTCTCAACAAATTAAAAAAAATCAAAGTCATACCAAGCATCTTTTTCTGACCACAATGCTAGGAAACTAGAAATCAACCACAGGAAAAAGTCTGGAAAGATGTATGGAAGTTCAATAACATGCTGCTAAACAAGGAATGGGTCAATCAACAAATCAAAAAGGAAATTTAAAAATACATGGATACAATGGAAATGAAAGCACAATGTTCCAAAACCTTTGAGATGCAGCATAAGCTGTTCTAAGAGAAAAACTTAGAGCAATGCAGGCCTACTTCAGGAAGCAAGAAAAACCTAACCTTACAGCTAAAGGAGATAGAAAAAGAACAATAAGCAAAAACGAAAACCAGTAGAAGAAAGGAAATAATAAAGATTAGAATAGAAATAAGTGAAATGGAAACTAAAGAAAGCAATAGCACAGATCAAGGACACCAGGAGCTGGCTCTTTGAAAAGAGGTCTTCTGTATTACAATCAACCTTTAAGGAACTACCACTTGCCCAGTTTGGTGTAGTGTCAAAAAAGAAAATCCACAATTATCCGAAGAAGCTACTGAAATATTTCCCCATGGGGCTAGATTCTTTTCAGATACTTATTCAAAACAACACATCACAACAGACTGAAAAAAAACCTATATGAGACTCCAGCTATCTTCTAAGCCAGAAATGAAAGAGATCTTCAAAATATGTAAAGAAAAGCTCTCCTTTTACTAACGTTGAGAGGGAAATATATTTTTCATAAAAATTATTACATTAATAAGTAAAGGATTTGCTATTTTTTTAACATTTCTTTCTTTCTTTTTTTTTTTTAAGATTTTATTTATTTATTTGACAGAGAGAGACAGTAAGAGAGGGAACACAAGCAGGGGAGTGGGAGAGAGAGAAGCAGGCTTCCTGCTGAGCAGAGAGTCCCTTGCAGGGCTTCATCCCAGGACCCTGAGATCATGACCTAAGCCAAAGACAGAGGCTTAACCCACTGAGTCACCCAGGCGCCCCAAGAATTTGTTATTTTTAAGTGAATCAATGAAAAATCAATTTTTAAATTTCTCAGTTCTAATTTCTTATACTTTAAATATTGATAGACATAATTTACATAAACAAAAGCTCTCTGGGGTCCTCAAGGATTTTTTTTTTACATGTGGCCTAATAAGAAGAGGAGGAGGAAGAGATTTAAGAATTGCTGGTCTATAGAATTTGGTTTTTGCTTTTAATGAAGATCCTATCACGTACAGGACCAGCAAAAAGAGAAAGGAGATTAGTGGTAGGGCTGGTGGTGATGGGGGCAGGGAGCAATGGGGAGAAGTGGTGGTTAAAGGTGGTGCCTGAGGGTACAGCTTTTCTTTTTGTGGTAATGAAAGAATTCTAAAATTGATTATAGTGGTGGTTGTATCCAACTCTATGAACACCCAAAAACTACGGAATTTGGCACCTGGGTAGCTCAGTCCTTAAGCCTCTGTCTTCAGCTCAGGTCATGATCCCAGAGTCCTGGGATGGAGCCTGGCATAGGGCTCCCTGCTCAGCGGGAAGCCTGCTTCTCCCTGTCCCACTCCCCCTGCTTGTATTCCTGCTCTCGATGTTTCTCTGTCAAAAAATAAATAAATAATATCTTAAAAAAAAAAAAACCTGCACCAAACCTATAAATTATTTTTCAATAATGCCATTATCAAGAAAAATGAAGTTATAGTACTGGAGATTATGTGAAAATACAGCTTCTTGTCATGGCTCCTGTGACCATGATATTCCTCCCTGACCCCACTCCCAGAAACTGTAAAAAGACATAGCATCTTTAGCATAGAGGGCAGAAAGAATATATCCTGTGGCATCCCCATGAAACTGAGTGAAGACCTCAAGAAAATGTCTATGCTCCTCAGGGAGACTTAGGACAAGTAACGTGAGGACTTGGGCATGCACTGGTAAACCACCTGGCCAGTACCCCTACGGAAGGACCTTTCTTCACCTCATCACACCGCACACCCTCAACGGTCTCTGGAAGTGCCACTTGGTAGTCAAGACCCCTAGACAGATTCATAAATACACAGCCATGTATGTCTGGACTACAAACTACAAAGTGGGGGAAAGTTGCTGGAGGAAAAAAAACCCAGTTTGCATAATAAACAGAACTTCCTGTCATATATCCTAAACAATATATCCTAAACAATAAAATCACAAGATTTTCTTAGACTACAGCTTTCAGGAAGAAACACTGATTTTTTTCATGGAGTGTTTATGTTTTTACTTCCCTAGACAAATACTGTGAATCATTTTAAATCTTAAACATTTTATGGGATAGATATCATAACTTCTTCCATTTATAGGCAGTCTCCTTTAAAATACCTTCTTCAAATTTGTCAACTTGGGACTACAAGCTCTGCCCTCTATCCACCCTCCCTCTACCCCATTCCCCCATATCACAAAATCCAGTTGTATCACGGCCAGGATTTCCACTTATAGTTCTACATGTTGTGACAGACACTAGACTTCAGGTGGAAAGGAAAGAAAATGAAATCTAAGCATGTTGGAAGATGGGAAGAATATGGAAGGGGGGAAGCTAATGAAGTCTCAAATAGTTGGGTGAGTTGAGGTCGTACATTAGAGGGTGCTTGGCACATCATAATCATTATAGATTTAAGGAGATTTATATGGATTTGTATAGATTTACATATGTGATATTATAACAACTTTCTGGCATATGGCAATTTACTAGGTCATTGTTATGTATTGAGGAAAAGGAGACAGGGTTGGGGGGGCTCCATCTCCCCTAAATTGCTCTCAGCCTTTCCTCTGCTCCTTTCTGCTTGTCCTGATACTTCACTGATGTGGGAGATATTGACTCCTTTCTTCAAGGATGGACCAGATCTCCAAATGAGGCAGTTCTGTCGCAACTGTCAGGCTAACTCTACCGTAAACTAAAGGCTGAGAAGGAAAACGGTCTGAGGAAGGAAAAAACAGTTGGCAGGAAGGACAAGGGGAGGAGAAAAGCCTGCCACTGTGTTTTTGAGCCAAACTGTCAGGACACAAATGAAAATCAGAGTCCTAAAAATCCAGGGCTGATCCAGATCTTATTTCCAAATATCTGCCCCACTCATGACTTAGTGGTTGCCTGGTGTGCGGCTTTATGAAACAGAGAGCTTTTGCATTGCTCTCTCTTTGGGAAGTAATTATAAATTCTTCTTATTATTTAACTTCCAGTCTTATTCCCCATATCCCATGATTGTTAATTGTTTGGCTCACTTCTTTTTCACAGATGTTATCAAACACAATACCTGAAAGAGACATTTTGCTCCAGATGTATTTGTTGAATTAATGATGGGTGAGAACAGTTGGAATTGCTCTTCGGCAGGTGTCCCGAAGCTGTCCTTTTGATCACCAGGCAAATCCCTCCTTCCTCTGTGTTCCCAAGTTCTTCTCTCCATCACAGTCATCATTCCATCATAAATAATATTTATTATTCAGTTGTGTTGCTGCCTAATACCTGATTGTACTATAGACCAAAAGAATTTTTAAATTCTGAATTTAAAACTCAACAGGAAGTCCAGGCATGAGTAACTTTTAAGACAATTAATGGGTGATTCTAGTGTGCAGGCACTGTTACAGTTTTCTAGGAGCCATTTCAGATCGAGGAAATGTTTTTATCCATCAGTGTACCCAGAAGCACTAGCCCAGTGCCCAGAATTAAGAAAGTCCTCTCTTCTTTGTTCCATTCAACCCAGTTACTACCTAATTAGCATTTGATTGAAGATCAGTTTGCTATCACTAGGGATGGACAATACTAGGCTAGAAGAGGACTCCTCAGCCTATTCCCTTTATACAACAAGTTCATGATGTGGTCAACAAATCTCACATGGCCTCTTAGTATTTTCATATTTATGAAATAAGGGGCTAGACCAAATAAGTGTTAAGTATCCCCATCCTTAGAGTTATACACACTAAATAGATATGAGCTATTTTGGTATGCGGTACCACAGAAAGAGAAATCAAGATTTAGTATTCTTTGCAAGTTGCACCCTATCTTATTTAAACTCCCAGTAACCTTACAAAGTAGGCTTTGTTCCTATATCTAAGATAAGGAAACTGAAGTATAATATTTGGTGATTTTGTACCCAAGTTTTAACCCAAACATGTCCAACTCGCAAACCCAATCTCCGCCCTCATCACACAGAGCCATGGTATGAGAGAAATGACCCATGTAAGCTCAGTGCTCTGGTGATGCTGTCAAATGAATGAATAGTGGCTATACTGATGGAAAACAACATACATCCCCTGCTTTCAAGATAGGACACAACTGAAGACCAAACCACATTGGATACAGTATTATAACTAAATGTCACTTTTTTCATTTTTATTTCATTGCCATTTCTATATTGAAATCTACTGTTAAGCTTTAAAAGTTCTTCCTAATAATTTATGAAGAATAAAAAATTAAATCCTTCCCTACTTTGGAAAGATCTTATGGCTAGTAACTCTATGGACACCTAGGTTCACACCCCAAAAATATCATTCCATTATTCAGTCCAGGAATGACTTTGGCTATGGGGTCTATAACCTTGAAACTAAAATGGTTACTCATGTTCATTAAAATTTTTTCAGCTCTAAAATCCCAAAGAAAGGTTTTTAGTAAGTAAAGATCAATCAAAAAACCAATCAGCAGATCTTAGCCTTTTTCACTTATGAGACACTCCTAAATATTAAAAAAAAATGGAAGTATTCCATCTGAAAGGTGTTGTACTTTTAACATCTTACTGACTGAAAATTCACAGTGATGAAAATCCACGATATTTTTAGCAATACCTTGAAATTATTTTGTATTTTGTTTCTTATATAGCATGTACATACATCTAAAAAAGCAATCATTCACATACATGTGAGACAAATCAGATTAGAAAATATAGATGGGCCAATCAAGAAATGGGCAGAAGACATGAACAGACATTTCTGCAAAGAAGACATCCAGATGGCCAACAGACACATGAAAAAGTGCTCCATATCACTCGGCATCAGGGAAATACAAATCAAAACCACAATGAGATATCACCTCACACCAGTCAGAATGGCTAAAATCAACAAGTCAGGAAATGACAGATGCTGGCGAGGATGCGGAGAAAGGGGAACCCTCCTACACTGTTGGTGGGAATGCAAGCTGGTGCAGCCACTCTGGAAAACAGCATGGAGGTTCCTCAAAATGTTGAAAATAGAACTGCCCTATGACCCAGCAATTGCACTATTGGGTATTTACCCTAAAGATACAAATGTAGTGATCCAAAGGGACACATGCACCCGAATGTTTATAGCAGCAATGTCCACAATAGCCAAACTATGGAAAGAACCTAGATGTCCATCAACAGATGAATGGATCAAGAAGATGTGGTATATATACACAATGGAATACTATGCAGCCATCAAAAGAAATGAAATCTTGCCATTTGCAACAACATGGATGGAACTAGAGCGTATCATGCTTAGCGAAATAAGTCAAGCAGAGAAAGACAACTATCATATGATCTCCCTGATATGAGGAAGTGGTGATGCAACATGGAGGCTTAAGTGGGTAGAAGAATAAATGAAACAAGATGGGATTGGGAGGGAGACAAACCATAAGTGACTCTTAATCTCACAACAAACTGAGGGTTGCCGGGGGGAGGGGGTTTGGGAGAAGGGGGTGGGATTATGGACATTGGGGAGGGTATGTGATTTGGTGAGTGCTGTGAAGTGTGTAAACCTGGTGATTCACAGACCTGTACCCCTGGGGATAAAAATATATGTTTATAAAAAATAAAAAATTAAAAAAAAAAAAAAAAAAAAAAAAAAAAGAAAATATAGATGGGGTCATTTGCGAATGACCTTGGATGAAAGCTATGGAGAATGGTAGGCAACAAAGCCTGAAGAAGCCAAGAGAGGTTTTAAGCAAAGTGACAGGATCAGATTGATTAAAAAATATCTGTCAACTGTGCAGGACAAATGGATTGTGGAAAGACCAGCCCAGAAAATCAATTAGGAGGCAGGAAATGTCAGCAACATATACTTGCTATGACATCTGTGAACTAATGCTGCTAAACATGAAGAACAATTTGACAGGGGAAATGGAGATTCCAGGATGTTTCCAGATTTGGAGACTATATAGACGATAAAATCATGAAACAAAATAAGAAATACAAAAAGAAGTCTTTTGCGTGGTTGGGTTTGGGTAGGGGAAGTTGCAGGGTGAAATTGGAATGAATGGGAATTTTGGAAGACATTAGACCACAGTTGTTAATGATTATAGATGATTATAGTTTAGGATTCCCATGGGTCTGAAAAACCAAGTTCTACCACTTGCTGACTATGTGAACTTGGATAAAATCTTTAACTATAATGAATTTGTTCCCTCATTTAAAAATAGGGATAGTGATAATATATCACAATATGAATAAAATGATGTAGCATATACTTAAAGCTTAGAGATGTGCTGGTGGGTAATGATCTCATGATCAATGGTAAGTGCAATTACTATTATGTAGATTTTCAAACCATCAGAAATGTTTGGGAGTTGAAGCCATGCAAGTTACATCAGAGAAGCAATTTTCCACCCTGAGATATAGGAGAGAAAAAAAAATCAAGGCAGGATTCTATGGATGTCAAGACAAATGACAGGGAAAAGTTAGAGAACTAGAAGAGGCTGGTGAACTGAATCCAACAAGGTAGAGTTCTAACAAGCAAAGGAAGAGCTGAATATCATTTCAATTTTCACTGAGTGTTGGAAAAGGATTTAAAAAAACAAAAAACAACAACAAAAAAAACCCCTGGATTTGTCCCCTTCCAAGTGAAGGCAATCATTATCTCTCAGATTTACCCTATAGTATATGTATATTCTTCTTTTTTTTTTTTTTAGATTTTATTTATTTGACAGAGATCACAAGTAGGCAGAGAGGCAAGCAGAGAGAGAGAGAGAGGGGAGGAAGCAGGCTCCCCACTGAGTAGACAGCCCGATGCGGGGCTCGATCCCAGGACTCTAGGATCACGACCCGAGACGAAGGCAGAGGCTTTAACCCACTGAGCCACCCAGGCGCCCTGTATATGTATATTCTTGACCTAAATGAACACATCCTGGCTCCACCCAGAGAGTATTAGTTATAATAATTAACATTTTTTAAAATGTCGATATAGTTGGTATATAGGTCTACTAGATCAATGCTTCTTAGCCATTCCAGTTTATGGATTACTTTTCTAACATCACAAAACTATATGGATGCTTTCCAGGTATACATCATAGTAACTATTCTCTTGGTAATCTTTGCTGAGAATATATGTGAAAAAATGATGTCAGAAATACTTCAAAATACTACAACAAAAACTTAGGGCTCCTGGGTGGCTCAGTTGGTTAAGCGACTGCCTTCAGGCTCAGGTCATAATCCCAGAGTCCTTGGATCAAGTCCACATCAGGCTCCCTGCTCCTTGGAGAGTCTGCTTCTCCCTCTGACTTTCTCCCCTCTCATCTCTCTCACTATCTCTTTCTCAAATAAATAAATAAAATCTTTTAAAAAAAGCTTATAATGTACCATATGCTGGCTAACTAAACATAATTCCAAAAAAGAAAACATTAGGATGTATATTTTATGATTGTATTGGTATATAGAAAAATATATTATCATATGTTAAAATATTTTCTTTGATCTAAAAGTTCATTTTTTCCTTTCTGATTTTAAAAGAAATGAAAACATTTCTGTTGTGGGTCCTCACAACTTTTCCTAATAGAGAAGCCAGCGATGATGCCTTCAGTGATGTAAGCACCTTCAATGTCCTGTATATATCAAGTACTCATTAATCGATCAGTTGTTTGTCAGTAACTCAAATGACAGTCCTGTTTTTCTCCCAGCATCAATCCATGGTCTAAAAAGACATCTTTTTTCAGTCTTTGAAATGCAGGTTTGAAAAAGCAAAGTTCTATCAGTCATTCCCCACCCTGCCAGTGGTCTCCCACGATTCCTAGGTGTACTGATGACGTCCACACCATAATTCAACAGGATGAACAGCAAGGATGGGAAATTCAAGAAGAGAATTTCTAACTTGCAGAGAAAGTATTATATGCTCATTTGCTGTCCTCTGAGACCAGTTAGTACTATACCCCTTGGACTCACGTGCATCCTGTCTAAATTCATAGCAAACTATTGACACAGCCCATCCATAGATGCATTTTTGACTTTGAGAGAAGTATCTCTAGAAGTAGTGGGAAGGAGAGCTGGAATGTGAACTGCTGAGAAGCAGGAGACCAGAGAGGAGCACAAGATGATGATGCAGCTGTGGAGATGCCTAGACATTGGCAGGGCAAGCTCTGCAAGACGTGGTACAAACTTGATCAGAGGGATGGGTGGGAAGGTGATCAGCCTGGGATGGTTTCCGAGCACCAGTTAGTCATGTGTAGCCACTTACAGCCTTCAGCTTCAAATTCACCCAAAGCCTGCTCTGAGAAATGAATGTGGTCCCTTTAAATACTTTTCCTTTGCCAGCTGGCACAATGTTAAGGTTTGTCAGTAGAGGGCACAGGAGGAAAGGGTTTTGCT
Organism: Mustela putorius furo; assembly: GCF_011764305.1. Lineage (NCBI taxonomy): Eukaryota > Metazoa > Chordata > Mammalia > Carnivora > Mustelidae > Mustela > Mustela putorius. Next base: position 40,334,552 of record NW_025421998.1, read on the forward strand.
TCCTGGTTCTTGTGAAGTGTGTGTGTGTCTTTTTCCAGCACCTGCTCCTGTGCCACGCACAGCTTCCCTGTGGCTGGCAGCCAGCAGCTTCCCCAGTCACCCCACTCAGAAAATTTGGCAGCAGAATGCCTCCAGTGAGACACCTCCCTGTGAACAGCTCTTCTTGGCCCCTTAGAGGGCTGATTTCTGGCAAGTTCCACCAGCATTGCACCGCAGTGACTTCTCTGCCATTGAGTGAACTGGCTTTGCTCCCTCTGACAAAGTCTGGGTCTCGCACTGGAAGGGCTGGGGCTTTCCTTGTGCACTCTGCCTCAGCCTGGGGGCAGTGGCTGCTTCTGATATTTGCTCTCCTAGATTCACAGCAATTCTTTTTTCTTCTTCCAAGCCTACCTCTCAATACATCTATCCCCTTTTATAGCTTATAGTTTTTATGTTCAACTTTTCCATCATTCCACTCTTTCCTGACTCAGGCTAGATTGATAAACTTCATTTCTAAATTTGTAAAGATTTTAATATTATTAATAAGCAGGAAAAGAAGAAGAGGAAAAGTTTTAAAAGAAAAATATTTTGCTTTGTTTTGTACATGTTAAAGTAAGTCTCTTAACAAATATTCAGGACATAGTGAAGAATAGGCTTATATGTTGTTCAGTGTTTTCCAAAATATATATGTCCTAACACTACCCACTGAGATATCTATTGGGATGTAGTACTAACTTAGCACTCAGACAGGTATGTATGTATGTGTATATATATATATATATTTTTTTTTTCTTTTTAAATTTCCACAGATGGTTCTCAAGTGCAATTGCAATATTTGACTATATAGGGACTGATTAAGAAAATGGTTCTGTAGTTAAATTAATCTGGGTTTGAATCTCAGTTTTGGGGTGCCTGGGTGGCTCAGTCAGTAAAGTGTCTGCCTTCAGCTCAGGTCATGATTCCAGAGTCCCAGGATTGGGCCCTTCATTGGGCTCTCTGCTCAGCAGGGAGTCTGCTTCTTTCTCTGCTTCTTTCCCCTTGTGTGTGTCTCTCTCAAATAAAATCTTTTTAAAAATAAATAAATCCCAGCTTTGCTTTTTTATTAGCAGTGACTAAACAACAATAAACCTCTTCTGCAAAATGTAGCTAGTAATATTTAGCTATTTAAATTTTAAGGATTAAATTTGATAATATGTATTTAGCATAGTTTTGGCACATTATAATATTTTAGTAAATGATAGGAGTGATTTTTCTTTTAATATATTCAGAATTGATTTTATTTTTGTACATTCCACTTACCACACCTCCACACCTGATATACCATACATTATGTCCTTATTCTACAATTCACCTCTCTAGAAAGTAAACTCCAAGAAAGTGGGGAATTTGTTCTAATCATAGTTGCTTTAGGACCAATGTAGGTACTCAGCAAGTATTAGTTGTGTCAATAAATGATGCAAACCTGAGCAAGACCAGAAACAGTTGCCCTGAAAGAGCAAGAGAGAAGTGAATTTACAACAGAGCCAATATTTGAAAAGTAGAAGGAAGATGAGCAAAGACCTTGTAGGGGAAGAAAAACTGTTTTCTCTACTCTTGGTTTCTTTTAATGAGATCTGTGAATTAAACTGATAACAGATTAACAGAAGGCATACAACTTCTGTCTGTTATTTTTATACGAATACATAAAAAATAAGTGGAGACCAGAAGAGGCATTTAGACCTGGCCCCTTGTATTCCATTTTAGCAAATGGTGATAAATTGTGTAGTTCTAACTATGTGGGGAGAACTAATGGAAGATAAGGGTTACTTAGGAAACTTTTGTTTATTCAGACTTTACTTCCAGTGGTGAAGGCTATTGTTCCCTTCTTGGTATGAGAGAGGGAAACACCTTCATAAAGGGATATTTACGCCTGCTTTCACACAGATAGAGAGAAGATAAAGAGCTCTCCGGCTTCTGCTCTTTCTCAGTTGTCTTCAGCTCAAAATATTTCTTATGTCAACATAGCATATTCTGATCCCCTTCAATATTAAGAAGGACAAATCAGAGAGGCAAGAAGAGAATCAGAGGAGGGTAGAACAAGACGCCAGTGAAATAATGTGACAGAATAACCAGGGGGCTGTAGTGAAAGTAGAGGCGGTACATCTCTGGGGTTTTGAGAGCCTGACTAGTAAAATCACTATGTAATTCTAACAGGCACAACATTGTCAAAACTAAGAAAAAGAAAAGATTTCACTCTAGCTCACTGATGGTCCAAAGGCATCTATAGGATGAAATGGTGCACATGGGAACCATGAATCTGCTCAAAGAAACAAAATTTACTTGTACAGCATAATCCAGACCTCTGAGGATTCGGAGTGACTGAAGCCTCAGTCCCAACCAACTCCTTGAAAGTTCATGGGGCAAAAATAGGAAAGACACAATGGTAGCCTATGGTGAGGTTATAGTCAAAGGCAGACTTCGAGGAAGGACCATGAAGAAAGTGAGATTTGCTCATTATAAGGCAGAGGGGACAATGCAACAATTACCTACATGATGAATAAATAAGGTGACAGTTATAATCCAGTGTTCAGAAGCAGGGGCTGATCTCCAAGAAGACAGCCCTCTGTTTTTTTAGAATAGGAAAGAAGGGGTAAGAACAAGTGCAGTTATAAATAAGTCTAGAAAAGAATAGAAGTTGAAAGAGTCTGTACTTCAAGGACTCCATTTTTTTTCCCCTGAGAAATAGTCTAAGAATGAGAGGGTTGGGGGAAGAGCTTGCAGATATTGGTGAAAGTTTGGAATAACCAAGAAAGCAAATGGGAAAGAAGAGGACTAGAAACAAGAAGTCACATAAAGGCTGGAAATTATTCTTAGTGATGCAACTACGTGGCAGCCAGGATCAGAAGTGAAGACAGCAGATGACTGGTTAATACAAATTCGTTTGGTCCAAACTGCAGCAAAAATAGAAAGATGAAAAGCCAAGGAAAAGAAGACTTTCATCTTTTTATTAGAGTCATTAATATTATGACTCTATTAGAGAGTCATTAATTATGACTCTATTAGAGGGTCATTCATATTATGGAATTTAGGTTTGGAGCTGAGAAGGGAAATATGTAAATCATAAGCATATTTGCAGAGAAGGAAAATATGGAGGGGCAAAAAAGTAGACAAATTTAAAAACTAGCAAGATGAGGGGTGATAAAGCAAGGAAAGTGTATAAAAAAAGAAGATGAAGGTGTAAGTATGGATTAGAACACTAAAAGGATCTATAGAGCCAATGCTAGGGTCTCATGTGAGTCAATCAAACTTCCTGGAAGGTGGAATAGTAGGAGGATCCTAAGATCACCTGATCCCATGGGTACACATATACAACACCCACATCAGAAATGACTCAAAAAGTCTGGCATTACAGACTCCCCACAGCTAAATGCAGAGAAGAGACGGCATTGAAAAGGACAGGAAGGGAGACATGATCAGGAAACCAACTGACCCATGAGACTATCTGTGGGAGGGAGGCACACTCCAGGGAGGGAGAAGGAAAAGAACAGACCCCACACCAGGCACCCTAAGCATGGGGACCCTGCATGGGAAACCCAACAACATTTGGCTTTGAAAGGCACAGGGGCTTCACTTTACAAGTTCTTACTATCAGGGGTGTTTAACACCTGGAACTTTAAAATTCACCAGGGTTGGCTCTGGTAGAGCCTGAAGGTAATAGAAAACTGAGTCCCCACCTTTAAAGGCACAGCATAACAAACAGCCCCACTGAGATACAGAGTAGAAACAGCAGTTTGAAAAATGCCTGGGGTACACGGGAAACAAAAGCAGTTACATACAAGGGAAACCCCCTAAGACAATCAGCTTATTTTTCAGCAGAAAATTTGCAGGCCAGAAGTGGCATGATATGTTTAACGTGCTGAAAGGGAAAAATCCACAACCAAGAATACTCTATCCAGCAAGACTATCATTCAGAATAGAAAGAGAGGATTTCCTAGACCAAAAAAAAAGTTAAAGAAATTCATTACCACTAAATCAGCCATACAAGAAATGTTAAAAGGGACCCTTTGAATAGAAAGGAAAAACCATAACCAGGAATAAGAAAAGAAGGGCAGAATGGTAAAATTAAGTATATCTATAAAATCAGTGAAGAGATTCACAAAATAAGAAGATCTAAAATATGATACCATACACCTGAAACAGATGTGAGAAAACTAACAAATTAGTACTTTTAGAATAGGTTCAAACTTAAGCGACCATCAGCTTAATATAGACTGCTTTATGCATGTTATATGTAAGACTAATGATAATCACAAATTAAAAAACGGTAAAAGATACGCAAATAATAAAGAGAAAGGAATCCAAGTGTTTACTGAAGAAAGTCAGCAAAACATGAGAGAGCAGGAGAAGAAAGGAATAGAGAAGAACTACAAAAATGATAAAACAAGTAACTAAATAACAATTAAGTATATACCTATCAATAATTACTTTGAATGTAAATGGACTAAAAGCTCCAATCAAAAGACACATGGTGATTGAATAGATGAAAAAAAAGCAAGACCCTTCCATATGCTGTCTAGAAGAGAATTGTTTGAGACATAAAGACACATGCAGTTTGGAAATGAAAGGATGAAGAAGCATTTATCATGCAAAAGGATATGAAGAGAAAGCCAGAGTAACAATGCATATATCAGAAAAAATGGACTTTAAAACAAAGACTATAAAAAGAGACAAAGAAGGACACTACATAATCATTCAGGGAACTATCTAACAAGAAGATATAGCAATTATAAACCCTAATGTACCCAACATAGGAGCACCAAAAAACATAAAGCAGTTTTTAAGAAACATAATCAATTGTAATACTATCAGGTAGGGAACTTTAACACCCCACTTACATCAATGAGTAGATATCCAAACTGAAAATCAACAAAGTAACAGTGGTTTTGAATGACACATTTGACCAGATGAATCTAACAGATATATTCAGAACACTGTATCTTAAAACAGCAAAATGCACAATTTTTTCAAGGGCATGTGGAACATTCTCCAGAAAAGATCACGTATTAGGCCACAAATCAAATCTCAACAAATTAAAAAGGATTGAAGTGATATCATGCATCTTTTTCTGACCACAGAGCTATGAAACTAGAAATCAACTACAAAAAAAAAAAAAAATCTGAAAAGAACACAACTTTATGGAGATTCAATAACATCCTACTAAACAAAAAATGGGTCAACCAACAAATCAAGGAGAAAATTTTTTTTAAAAAATGCATAGAGACAATGAAAACACAACAGTCCAAAATCTTTGGGATACAGTAAAAACTGTTCTAACAGGGAATTTTATAGCAATACACACCTACCTCAAGAAGCATGGGAAATGGGGTGCCTGGGTGGCTCAGTTGTTAAGTGTCTGCCTTTGGCTCAGGTCATGGTTCCAGGGTCTTGGGATTGAGCCCCACATCGGGCTTTCTGCTCTGCAGGGAGCCTGCTTCCTCCTCTCTCTCTCTCTGCCTACTAGTGATCTCTGTCTGTCAAATAAATAAATAAAATCTAAAAAAAAAAAAAAAGGAGAAATACTTTCCCCCTAACATCAGGAACAAGGATGTCCACACTCACCAATTTAATTCAACATAGTACTGGAAGTCGTAGTCACAGCAATCAGACAACAAAAAGATAGAAAAGACATCCAAATTGGTAAGGAAGAAGTAAAATTTCCACTATTTGCAGATGACATGATACCATATATAGAAAACCCTAAAGACTCCAAGAAACTGCTAGAACTGATGAATGAATTGGGTAAGGTTATAGGATGCAAAACCAATGTACAGAAATCCATACCATAAATAATAAAGCAACAGGAAGAGAAATTAAGAAAGTAATCCCATTTATAATTGTACCAAAAATAATATTAAAAAAAATTTTTAATTAAAACTTTTTTTTTAATTTTAAGGAATCAACTTAACCAAGAAGATGAAAGACTTGTACTCTGAAAACTTTAAAACACTGATGAAAGAAATTGAAGACAACACAAATAAATAGAAAGATACTGTATGATCATTGATTGGAAGAACAAATATTATTAAAATGTCTATACTACCCAAAGCAATCTACAGATTTAATACAATCCATATCAAAATACCAACAGCATTTTTCACAGAATTAGAATAAATAATCATAAAATTTGTATGGAACCACAAAAGACTCCAAGTAGTCAAAAAATCTTGAAAACAAAGCTGGAGGTATTAAAATTCCAGAGATCCAGTTATAATACAAAGCTGTAGTAATCAAAACTGTATGGTACTGGCATAAAAACAGAAACAGATCAATAGAACAGAATAGAAAGCCCACAAACAAACCCCAATTATTTGGCCAATTAATCTTCAACAAAAGAGGCAAGAATATGGAATGGAAAAGATATCTCTTAAACAAATGGTGTTGGGAAACTTGGATAGTCACATGTAGAAGAATGAAACTGGACCACTTTCTTAAACCATGCACAAAAATAAATTCGAAATGAATCAAAGACCTAAATGTGAGACAGGAATCCATCAAAATCCAAGGGGAGAGCATGGGCAGCAACCTCTGACTTGTGCTGCAGCAATTTCTTGCTAGACACATCTCCAAAGGCACAGAAAACAAAAGCCAAAATGAACTATTGGGACTTCATCAGAATAAAAAGCTTTTGTACAGCAAAGGAAACAACCGACAAAACTAAACGGGAAACTGCAGGTTCCCAGGGAGAAGATCTTTGCAAAGGACACGTCAGATAAAGGACTAGTGTCCAAAAATCTATAAAGAACTTATCAAACTCAACACTCAACAAAAAACAAACAAACAAAAAAACAGTCAAGAAATGGGCAGAAGACATGAACAGACATTTTTCCAAAGACATGAAAATAGCTAACAGATCCATGAAAAATGCTCAACATCACTCTGCATCAGAAAAATAAAAATCAAAACCACAATGAGAAAAACAAAAACAAAAAACAAAACACAACACAATGAGATACCACATCACACAGGTCAGAATGGCGAAAATTAACAACTCAGGAAACAACAGATAATGGTGAGGATGTAGAGAAAGGGGAACCCTCTTACACCATTGGGGGGAATGCAGCCACTGTGCAAAACAGTGTGGAGATTCCTCAAAAAATTAAAAATAGAGCTACCCTACAATTCATTATTTATACTGCTAGGTATTTACCCCCCAAATACAAAAACACTCATTTCACTCATTTGAAAGGATATATGCACCCCTATGTTTATTGCAGCATTATCTACAACATCCAAATTATGGAGACAGTTCAAGTGTCCATCAATAGATGAATGGGTAAAGAAGGTGTGAGATACACACACACACACACACACACACACACACACACACACTGGAATATTACAATGGAATGGAATATAATGGAATATTAAGCAGCCATAAAAAAGAATGAAATCCTGATGTTTACAATGACATGGATAAAAGTAGAAAGTATAGTGCTAAGCAAAATAAGTCAGAGAAGGAAAAATACCACATGATTTCACCCTTGTGTGAATTAAGAAACAGAACAAATGAACAAAGGAAACAAAAAGACAGACCAAGAAAGACTCATCACTACAGAGAATGAACTGGTGGTTACCAGAGGGGAAGTGGGTTAAGGGATGGGTCAATTAGGTGATGGGAATTAAGAGTACACTTATCATGATGAACACTTTGTCGTGTATAGAATTTTTGAAATTGGAAGGGGAGGTAAACCATGAGAGACTATGGACTCTGAAAAACAATCTGAGGGTCTAGAAGGGGTGAGGGGTGGGAGGTCGGGGTACCAGGTGGTGGGTATTATAGAGGGCACGGATTGCATGGAGCACTGGGTGTGGTACAAAAACAATGAATACTGTTATGCTGAAAATAAATTTTTTAAAAAAGTAAAAAAAAAACTTAAAAAAAAAAAAAGAATTTTTGAATCACTATGTTGTACACCCGAAATGAACATAGTAATGTTAACTATACTGGAATTAAATGGTTTTTTAAAAAGAATTTTACTTATGAAAAATCGATAAACTAGAGACTGAGAGAAAGAAACAATGGAGATGGGCATGTTAAGCTAGGTACATGAGTCAGGCTGTCTGCAGAGACATGCAGCTCTGAATCACTGAGGAAGTTTGGCTGCTGGTTTCTCACTTCCACAGACACGAAGGAGGGGTTGCCTTTTTCTACCGTTTGATGATTGCCTGGTTTAATCTTCTGCAAATGTCAGTATCTTTTTTATTTGTTTCTATTTCTTTTGAGGATATTCGGTCATTCAACAACTACTTATTCAGATTCACCATGTGTCAAGAACTGTTCTGAGCCCTGGGACACAATGAACAAAACAGAGGAAAATCTCCACTCACTGGAGCTAACAGCTAATGAGGAAATTATCACCTCTTGTGGTAATTATTCCTCTTACCTCACCACCAATCCCCTTGTTTATTAACTCTTTGGCTTCTTTTCCTCTGGCCAAATTAAACCAGTATCTGGTAAAGATTGGTTCCTCAAACATTTGTGGAACTGATGAATGGTGACGCCAAAGGAATGGCTAGAAGAGTAGAGCACTTTCAGTATGCATATAATGGATTTAGTGAAGCTTTCCCCTTGGTCCATAGGCAAAATGAACACCTCCCTCCCTCTGTAGTCTCAAACTTTTATTTCAGATGCTAGCCCAGCCCAACTGCAGGAAGATTTGATTTAGTTTATACCTCTTGTCTTCGTCAGATTAGGAATATCTTCTAATAAAGAAACTAACTGAAGTACCACTGCATTCACCAGCACTAAGACTCAAAAATTCTTTCAGTTCACTTCAATGTTGATTTTCCTTCTATCTATTTATTTATTTATTTACTTTTAATTTTCCTTCTATTTAGTTGCCGGAATAATCTCTCTATCCACAGAGTAGAAACTATAGCTAGGAAATTAGGGCAGACCCTGAGCTCAAGCTTCAAGCAACTTGTGTTCCCACCTGAGGTATCCATGTTGCCAAACTTTGAGTCCTAATTAATACACTGTTAAGATTCCTTTTAGCCCTAAAATTCTAAGCACTAAATAGATGTGAACAAAATATGGCACTCTTAAGCAGGAAAAATACTGTTGTTAATCTTCAAAAGATCACATTTCTATAAGTCCTGTATGATCCCTTTTTAGGTATTTAATCCTTTTAAAAATTATTTTTAGTGGGACTTGAGGTTCAAAGGTACAACCTGTCCAAGGTCAAAGAGTTGCTCACTCTTTATCCAACATTTGAATCCCAATCTATTTGACTCCAAGACCAATGTTTTGTCCCTGTAGTAGGAAACATATTTTTATAGGTAGTTTCACTAGGTTAGAAACCCAGTTTCTTCCTTCTTCTTTAGAAGAAACCTTCTAAAGGTTTCTTCTAAAAAAGAAGGCTTTTTTTATAACAGGACACAATAGAAGAATTGTCATATGGTAACAGTATTAAATTATCACTATAATATTATCCTAAGTATTTTTTCCTGACTCTTGACCCATCCACTTATTGGAAGTTATATGTGCTAGAGACATTTTAAAATTCTTTAAATTGTGCTATTGAGAATGAACACAGTTCCTACTCATCAAAGGCGTTTGAGCTAGCTTTATATCCTTCCCCACCTAATGCCTCCATAAACTCCCTCATAAACCCAAATTATTATGTAAAACAATCTGCCTTTGGCCATGGGATTTGCAGCCATGGAGTAATGGTAGCTGAGGAAATTCTCTAGACTTTGAAAGGAAAAGCAGCTCTTGGGACCCTTGCCTTGGAAGCAGACATATAAGAAGTCAGTACTCTGAAACTGCCAATGCTATAGAGATTTCGTGTCAAGGACACATAAAGTAGAGCTGCCCAAGGAGCCCCTAGATATGGTTGTCCCAACCTATTTGAGTCTTCCTAGTGAGTGCCACACATGGGAGTATAAGAACCTTCAGAGGAGTTTAGCCCCAGCCCTCAAGCTGCCCCAGGCAACATCACAGAGAGCAGGCACCAGCACTGCACACATTGCAGATTTGAGATTAAACGCAATACAAAACCAGTAAATCTCAGCACGGTTTGTTATGCAGCCATGCTAATTAATACTCCCGCCCCTAAACAGACACGGCTGCACCGTATCCAAGGAATTTTTTTTTCTAGAATATCATCACCTGAAGCACCTTCATTACAAAGATATTCCCAGGCATCCAAAGTTCTTCTGCTCTAATCTTGATTCCTGAATACTTGTGGAACCCATTCACTGCCCTTTAGTGGTCAACCAGCCACACTTACTCCAGAATCTCTCCTACCTGGTCCTCTTCAGAAGCCATTACCACAACATGTGCATGAGAGGTATTTGCTATCCTTAAGGTCTAACCAATCACCTCATCTTCACTACTCAACCTCAGTGGGTATTCCAGTTTTGGAGGACAGTTCAAGCATGCTCTTATCAAAGCACCCAATAGTCCAGACAGATTTTCTACTACTATACCTCCAAAATCAAGTATCACTGGTTCACCTAATCAGGCTTCATTGTCTTTTCAGGGGAAAACATTGCTTTGCCCCTATGCAGACCTCTTGCTTACACCAACACTGGTGACTACCTGATCCATCCTCTACCAATCTCCTAGGTCCCCAATCCTCCAGGACCTGTTGTCACTCAGCCAATTTGGGGACAAAACGTCTCATGTCCCTACTTGCCTTCACTGGCAAAATTTAGAAAAAGCAACCTATGCATGTTTCCACTTCATTGTTCATTCCCTCTTTACCTGTTAAAGTGGAAGACAGTTCAAAGGACACAGCTAGGCAGAGAGAAGTGAGACCTAGGCTAAGTGACTGGACAGCCACCCAAACACTGCTTCAGGGAATGTGTTATTTCTTGAAGATCTCTCAAGGTCTTGTTATTTCTTGAAGATCTCTCAAGGTCTTTAGATCTTTGCCTATGCAAAGATCATATCTTTCCAGAACAGGGTTGATAGGGATCCACAGTTAGGATCATGGTGATTCAACTAATTCTGATATGTAAACTGGAATTCCAATAGCATAATTTATAGTAAGAAATTATACCTGCTTTGTGAGCCAGAATGCTTGTGCCCACAAGATTTACTATTGCTTTTTCTCTCAATTAGCAACAGGAGTCAGTAAAATAAGATAAAATCAGAGAGGGAGACAAACCATAAGAAACTTTTTTTTTAAAAAAGATTTTATTTATTTATTTGAAAGAGAACATGAGCAGGGGGGATGGGGCAGAGGGAGAAGCAGACTCCTCAATGAGCAGGGAGCCTAATGTGGGACTTGATCCCAGGACCCTAAGATCATGACCTGAGCCCAAGGCAGACTCTTAACCAACTAAGCCACCCAGGCATGTGCCTCCCATGAGAGACTCTTAACTCTAGGAACCAAACTGATGGTTCCTGGAGGGGAGAAGAGTGAAGGATGGGGTAACTGGGTAATGGACATTAAGGAGAACATGTGATTTAATGAGCACTGTGTGTTATAAGCAACAGATGAATCACTGAGCTCTCCATTAGAAACTAATGCTACACTATATGTTAACTAATTGAATTTAAATAAAGTTTAGAAAAAAAACAGGAGTCAAATTTTTATATCCTTTTCATCAATCCTAAAATACCCTTCTTCCCCCCAAATTCAACCTCTCCAAGATCAGAATGCTTCTTACAATTGACCGTGTTTTGCAGACACTGTCCACCAGGTGGCAGTCATGACACAATGATTTAAAACTTTCTGTTGATCTGGCAGTTCCTCAAAAAGTTATACATAGGGCACCTGGGTGGCTCAGTGGGTTATGGCTCAAGTCATGATCTCAGGGTCCTGGGATCAAGTCCCGCATCGGGCTCTCTGCTCAGCAGGGAGCCTGCTTCCCTCTCTCTCTCTGCCTGCCTCTCCAACTACTTGTGATTTCTCTCTGTCAAATAAATACATAAAATCTTTAAAAAAAAAAAAAAAGTTATTCATAAAATTACCATATAGCCCAAAAATTCCACTTCTAGGTATATACCCAAGAGGCTTGAAAAAACAACATAGGTTCACACAATAACTTGTACATGAATGTGCACAGCATCATTATTCATACTGGTCAAAAAAGTGAAAACAGCCAAATTCAACTAGTTATCAATTAATGCATGAAACAACACATTGTGGTACATCTATGCAATGAAATATTATTCAGCCATAAAAAGGAATGAAGTACAGATTCATGCTTCAACACAGATGAAAAGTAAAAACATTATGCTAAATGAAAGAAGCCATACACAAAAGATATAAATTGTATGTATACTCATGTATATGAAATGTCCAGAATAGACAAATCCACAGGCCATAGAAAAAGTAGGTTAGTTGTTGCCAGGGGTTGAGAAAAGTGGATAACGGGAAGGGACTGCTAATGGTATTAGGATTTTTTGTTGGGATGATGAAGATATTCTGGAATTACACAGTGATTGTGGCACAATGTTATGCATATACAAAAACTCTACAAGGGTAAGTATCATATGTGAATTATATAATAATTAAAAAGGGGGAGGAGTTAACAAAAAATCACAAAACCTATGTCAAAAATGGAAAAATACAAGATTAAGAAAGTGTCATCATCAATTTGTCTGAGATTTGATAAGAAACCACGTGATAAGAAACCATTTGATAAGAAACCGTGGCCACAGAATGAGATAGGTATGTAAGTGACCAACAGCTTCAAGTTATCACAGTGAAGGTATTCATCTGCTGCCATTTCCATAGCAGGGGCTGGCAATCGGTGGCCCCTGAGCCAAATCTGACCCCCACCTATTTTTGTATGGCCTACAAGTTAAGGCTGGTTTTTGTGTTTTTAGACATTTGAAAAATAACCAAAGAAGATTAATGTTAATTATAAGTCAAAATTGCACGAAATTCAAATTTGTGTCCAAAACCAGAGTTTTGCTAGAACACAGCCTTACCCATTTTGTAGTACAATAGCTAAAGCAGGGGCCATATGGTGCACAAAGCCTATGATATTATTTTAGAAAAGACTGCCCTCCACTGATGTAAACTGCTGTTTTACAGAAGGCATTGGATTACTGGTAATAACAGCACTGTGGGTCCAGAGCAATGCAGCTCCAACACATCTTCCATGTTTTCCAATCGGTATTTCTCTGGTGACTATTCTAGCTTCTTCTAAATACATTAGCCCCTTAAATTGGGCTACAGGACATTTTCCCTTCCTATTCAATTAAGATCACATTGGAGGGGGAAACAAACCATGAGAGACAGTGGACTCTGAGAAACAAACTGAGGGTTTTAGAGGGGAGGGGGGGGTTGGGTGAGCCTGGTGGTGGGTGTTGTGGAGGGCACGTATTGCATGGAGCACTGGATGTGGTGCATAAACAATTCTGGAACACTGAAAAGAAATAAAATAAAATAAAATAAAATGGAAAAAAAATAACATTGTTTCTAGATTCCTTGTTGATTTTAACATTTAAACTCTTAAAGATCTAAGGGTGCCTTTCTGCTGCCTATGTGTGCCATCTTTTCTCTCAGGACTGCGGGTAGCAGGCAGAGCCAGTGCCCTCTCATATCCTTCAGATCTTTTGGTGGGCCCCACATGACTGCCAACTGCTAGCATCTGCCTGTTGGTGCCCGAGAACTTTTATTTCAAAAACACAATAGGCCTCTCTGCCTAAGCTTCTGGCAGGTGGAAAGTGCAGAGGAATTAACACCCCTGGGAGTAATCCTCAAGCGGTAACTCTTACAGGTTGGCATATACATACCATCTCATCCCTTGGGCATGTATTTTGCATCATTTCTAAGAATGCAGATTTTTCCTAATCCTTATGGGATTAAGCCCTAGTCTCTCACTGTGATAGCTCACTTGATACTACCTTTTGATTAGTTGCTGTTTCTTCCCCATTTCACTTCTCCACTTCTTATCAATGTTTCCCACAATTCCCAAATAGCCTGCGTGTACTACAGTCCTTGGGTTAGTTTCTACTTCTAAGAGAATCCAGATTAATCCAGTTAATCCAGATTAATTTTCCAACTAAAATCATCCTTCCTGCAGCCCTTGCATGCTCATCACATGGTGGGGGGTGGGGTGGTGTTGTACTCAGACTAACAAACAGAATCCCCAGAAGTGTCAAATATTTCAACAAGGTCCAAGATGGGTACTGACTAGAAGAAGGTTTGCTCCCTTCCCAAGAGGGGTTACGAACATACTGTTGCCTAAGATTACAAACAAGCTTTCACTAGGTCCCTACTCATGCCATCAGGAGAATAGTTTCCTGCTATCTGAAGCTCTAGCTCCTATTGTCTCAGTTTAGATCCATATATACAGCTGCCTAATGAACATCTTCTGGTTGTAATCAACCTATATATATATTACTGTGTGTGTCTATGTATACATACACACACATACACACACACACACACAGGAAAAGAGTATTATAAAATCCAAATCAATTATCTATATCCTCCCCTAATCCAACCCTGCCCCCCCAACAAATAAATTCATACAAAGCCTCTGTCTAGGATATTCCTTATTCCCTTCATGATCTCATCCTCCAACACAGTTTCCAAGTTTAGAAATACTCTTGACCATGTCCCCTCTGGTATGCCCCAGATCTAGTCAGTTACCCAGTCTCTGGTGCTGGGGCCAGAGGGATCTCTGCCTCACTGTGGCTCCTGAGACCATCTTCTGCCTTCTAATTGACCTTCTGCTATCAGTCTTTCTACAGGCCATTTGGCACTCCACACTGCTGCCAGAATTATCCTTCAGAAAAGCCATCAATTGAATTCTCCCACGTTGCTCTGAAACCTCTCTGACTCCATTTTGTGTGCAAAATAAATTTCAATCTTTTGTAGGTCTCTCAAGGCCCTTAACAATTGGTCCAGCTCCCTCTAAGTTAGCTATTTTTCACACACATATGAGTGATTACTTTTCAGATGGATATAGATGTTGCCGAGATGAAGAAAATATAAATTCATTTCAAAGCTTTACTGAACTCCTACTGATCTTATTCATGTATTTTTCAATCAACGGGGACTACAAAAAGAGTACAGCTATTATCATGTGGAGTTGCAATTTTCTGATGTTAAAAAGTGATTCTCATATTTTAAACATTGGGAGTGACTTGGGTTTGTATGTTTTAAGTTTTCTTCCAACTTTCAGCACACACTAAGTAACATTTTATGTCAGGATCATTCCAGCGATGTAGACTTTGAGGACAATGGTATGTCTGTGCTAAAAAATCAGCTTGGTTTTGGGTTAGTGTGTGCACATGTGTATATAGTGTAGGTGGTGGGGGGTGGTGAGAAGGAAATTAGCCTAGCAGCTTATATAAATAGGCCAGGATGTTCTATCTTGTTGACAATAATTCAATTAAAACAACTCTGCTTTCTTTGTTAGGCTTCAATAAGAGAAGTGGAGAAAATTCATCTCACTTATAGCTCAGTTTTTAACAATTTAGTCTTCCTTAATATCCTGTCAGAAAAAGGGAAGATATAAACAGTCTTCCACCTACTGAAACCACTAGTTCTTCAGGCAGCATTACTGGATACCACCTTGTATCAGACAGTATCCCATGATAGAATCAGAATGTGGTAACTGGAGGAAGTGAACCCTGCATTCCAATATATTTGGGGTCAAATCCTGGGAACATTCTTGAGTAACTCTGTGAACTTGAACAAATCACTCTGAGTCTCAATTTCTTTATCTATGATGTGATTAACACATACATTGTATGGCTCTGTGAAGAATTATAAGAAATTAAGTTGTTCTTATGAGTAGTGATATATTTTTTTTTTCTTTCCCTATTACCATTACTAAAATTCCCATGAATACCTCATATGTTTAAGGCCTTAAACTCAGTGTCTGAGCTTATTTAGATCACTTTACTTACTTTTCAGATACGGAAACCAAAAGAGGTTATGTAAGTTGCCTCTCATTATATCATGAACTAGTGATATTTATAATAACTCTAAAAGCAAATAGGAGGGGGAAAATCATCAATATGAACAGGGGTAAAAAAACAAAAGCAAAATTCACAAATGTGCATACAGATAGGGATTTTTTCCAAAACTATTTGATGGTAAAAACCAGAAATGAAAAAAGCAAATCCCAATGATACACCCCATCCTCTGCTCCTACTTACTATTGGGAGACAATTTTCCATAGGTCTCTCATGTTTTGCTTATCTTTTAAGCAGAGGCACAGGCTGCCTTTGTACTCTACAACTTTTTCAACTTTTGTATCATGAACAATCTTGGGAGATGTAGCATCTCCCTCCAGAGCAAAGGTTTTGCTTACTGCCTCTTACAAAAGATGGAGGTTCCCTAATTAAGCTCAGGGTTCCTTTCTAATGCCACTAACTCACTCCACATGCAGCTGTCACCTAGCCCTCTTTACATTGCCCCATGGGAATATGGGTTCAGAGAACCGTTACAGGAAAGCCAATAGTTTGGCTAGTGCTATTATTGTAATTCAATTCTTTGTCTCTGACCCAGGGTCTCTCTTCTTCTACTAGCATTCGTGAAACTGTCGGGCTACTTGTTAGTTTGCAAGTAAGCGGGAAAATCTCAGACCTTCCACAGTTCTTGACATTTGCTAAGTATTATTTGCGAAGTATTAAAGCTGTCTTTAAGTCCTTGAAGCAGAAACTTTATATAATAAGCTCTCTTGATGGCTTCTTGCAGACCACTAGCAACAAAGACAGATTCAGAAATAGCAGTAATAACCACTTACTTAGTGTATGCCCCATTACCTTCCCTCCCCTCCTTGGATTTCTTCCAGAAGCTCTGTGCACTAATACCCCAGCTTTTGAGCACTTTCCTGCTAACTGCTCTCACCTGAGAGGCTGAACTTAAGCACTGGAGCTACCTTGCCTGTACAGAGTACAGGAAGCGGCAGGGACTGGACATTTCTGCCTGGGAAACTTAATGACTGACTGAAATGGAAAGAGGGGAGCCCTGTTCCTTTTCCTCAAGGCAAAACTCTGGAGGAATAATTTACATTTCATAACTTCCTATGGGACCAGGCTAAGGCTGGGCCTTGCCCTGAAATGGCACCTACGACCTGGCCATTTTTCCTTTCCTGTCCTGCTTCCCCACTATCTTACTGATTTCTTTGGAACAGATCCTTAATAAATACATGACAAATGGTTGGCCTAGGGGCTTCCTCTAGGAGAGCCTGACTAACCTAAGATAACCAGTGATTCTGAAGCTGGGTTGTATATTCGATTCAACTGGGGGAACTGTTCTAAAATTATGATAGGGTCCCAGCCTAGGACAATTAAATCAGAATCTCACCAGTGGGGCCAAGGCATGTATTCCCATCCCCAGGTGATTCAAATGTTCCACTCTGATTTAGGTCATTTGAGTGCCACCATCTTCAGTTTAATTCACCATTTGCTATATCCCCAGCATTCAAACAGGTCCAGCAGAAATCCTAAGCTAGGATACTGTCCAGCCCAGGAAATCTTCCAGTCTGGTATCTTGGCAGCAACATGATCCAGCTTAGGCAGCAGCAGAATGCTTTCTCTGGGCAGTCTTGAGATGGGAAGAGCCTAGGGGAAGTCATATACAACTGGCAAGCAAGAGCAGACCACTAGACCTCCCCACTACCCTGAAAAAACCACCACTGTTGAGTATAGCTCCAAATACAGTTTATAGGGACATCTGGTGACACCACATCCACAATGAGTCTCACTCAACAGCACTCCTTGACCTCTACCTCCTAATCTAAGGGCCTTGTAATGGTTATATTTAATGTGTCAACTTGGCTAGGCCCCAATATCTAGTTGTTTGGTCAAATACTGATCTAGATGTTACTCTGAAAGAATTTTGTAGATGTGATTAATTTCTACAATCAGCTGACTTTAAGTAAAGCAGACTACATTTGACAATGTGAATGGGCCTCATCTCATTAATTGAAGGCCTTAAAAGCAAAAACTGAGGTTTCCTGGAGAAGAGTTCTGCCTCAAGAAATGTAGCATAGATATCCTACCTGAGTTTCCAGTATGCTAACCTGCCCTAGATTTCAGACTTGTCAGCTCCATATAATCATGAGTTAACTCCTTAGAATAAATCTCTTTACTCTCTCTTGCTCTCTGGAGAACCCTGACTGATACCGGTATAATCGCCATTCCCAGTCTCAAGGGTCTCTGGAAAACATGGAAAATGTGATATGGCTTTCATTTTAGTCAATACCTAAGCCACACTCAACTAATTGAATTTGACCTAGCTAGCCTCTTAGCCTTCCACTTTCAGCTGCCAGGTATATCCCCTTAATCATCTGTCCACCCAGTGCCCAAATGCAGCCAGGTGTTCTGCACACTATTTTTAGACAGATAGGCAATTACATGACTTGACCACCTAACCAGCCCCAATGCCTAGAGCATATCACTACTTTCCATCACATACAACACTGTGTATCCCCAAACTACAATTTTCCCTTTACCATCTCCCAGTTCCCCATTCCTTCTGGAACCACTGTCACAATCCAATGCTTATCATACTTCCTGGCTCAGTAAAAACCTAATGAAGGAAAGATGATCACTTAGCAAGATCAGAAACAACAGGGCTTTTGAGAAATCTGATGGGCCAAGGAAAGTTGGAAAGTCCATCTACCCCTTCCCCAAGTGGTAGACCCAGTGTCATCTCAATTGAATGTTATACTGTCAGGGTCAACTTTCTTCACCTGAGTGTTCTCATTGGCGTGTAGGTCAAGATACTACCGTTTCTACCAAGGAGGGTGGGTCTTAAATGGGAGCAGGTAAATGGCCAAGGACAGCCATATCTTATCTTGGCAATCATCCTGTCCACCTCCTGTCCCCCTGTTCCAGCCTCCTCAGTGCCAGCCATTTCTTTGATCTATAAACTCAAGCACCCTGGATTTTATCCTATTTTTGGCCAGTGCTCTCCACCCAGTTCCATGTTCTCACAAGTTGCAATTTTGAGAATCTGGATTTTAGGATCAGAGATATTCATTTTTGGAATCCCGGCATTACTACTTACAAACTTGATGACATTTGGTCTCAGCTCCTTAACCTGCCAAGTGAAAACACCATAACAACCTTCCACAACTCTTGTGAGCTTTGGATGGAACCAGAGAATTGAGGAGATCTAACAGTACATTTGGCACATAATTTTTAAATGTCAGCTACTATCATTTGAGTGAAAGTTAATATTTGACATCCAATCATCACCACAATTATTAAAAAAAAAAAAAAAAACCAAACAGATCTTACACCTGGGCCAAAATACCTTATCCATCCCTTCAGACATGAGAATCTGAGCAGAACACTTCCAAGCTACTCCCATAAGTTCCCTACATACTGAAGGGAGATATTAAGAGCGGTTAAAAATCTCTGTATTTTGAAACTGCAATTTACTTCGTCATTTACAATCTTCAAGCGTAACCTTTTTTATATGTGAAAGGAGTTGGCTTGTCAGCTTTCCATCATTGTAGCTCACAAAAACAACTTCTCAAGGAAAACTCTACACAACTGAATTAACTCCTGTGCTTCTCAGCGCTAACTGCTCCTCAAAAGAAATATCTGAACAGCTTTACAAAACGTGCTCAGACTTGCTTTCCAACCAAGAGAGCTCTACTTCTGTGGGTCTGTTTGTGGCCTGGATCATCCCATATTTTCAAAGCCCCCTTGAAGAGTCTGCTCACCAACCAGGGCTGAGCACTACTGACCTACTTGGATTACAAATAAGTCAAAATTGTACAGAAATGTGATGCAAAAATAGAAGCAGACTTGTGCCAAGGAGGCTGGGGGAAGCCCTTGGCTGTTTCGGCCTTCTTCCTGCCCCCTTCCTCCACGTTCTGTTTGTCTGGCCATATCAGAGTAGACCAGAAGTCCCCTCCACATGGGTGGAGCTTCTGCTGCTTCTAGGGAGATGCTACCTCAGACCAGAAGGCCAGGAAATGGGGTGGGGGAGGCAGTGACAGGGCAGGAGGCAGCTGTGTGTGGAGTAGAAAAAAGGACAGGAGCCGGGAGAGGGCAAGGAGTAAAGCTGTATCCATGCCTCTGGCTGCCATGACCCAACACCAGAGGCACTTTGCAGAGAACAACGAGCCCCATCCCAGCTATACAGGGGGTTGCTGGTTTGCTGCACTGTAAATAATGCTGCTTCTGCTTTTCTTCATAGCTCTTTTAGAGAAAATCATCGCCTAGTGGTTTTTTTGTTTGTTTTTCTCTGCATCTTATTTTTGTCCCCACTCCGTGCACATTATTTGGTAGGTTAATGCTCTTCCTAGTCTCAGATCTAGTATCATGACATGGTAGTTGCCGGACACGGATTTGTGTTGAATTAATGAACGGTGAGCTGGTAGGCTGCCCTCCCCACACACAGTGCCACAGATTTTAGATGTCAATCCTATTTTGTTCCAGACAAAATGCATACTTCCTTCCTCTGGGTCCACAGCACTTGACAGTTCACTTACAATTATTCCAACCTAACCCGCCATACAGATCTTGCGTTACATCCGTGTTTCCACCAGTCTGTGAGCACCTCGGATGCAGCAAACGCTTTATCCCACCAGCTCCCAACACAGCACTGAGCAGGCTCTTGAATGTTTGCTGCCAGCAAACCAGTTTTCTATCTCAGTATTACTTGTCTGGTGTCTGATTTCTTCATCACCAAGAATGAAATTAATGCTAAAAAGGAAAAAAACACAGGGAGGAGCCTTGCTCTTATGACTCCTTTTTAACATAGCTGCGGATAACCTAAGACCTCTGGGTTTCTTTATCTATAACCCAAGTGGACTAAATCAGCTCTCCAGACCCTTCTAGTCAGAGACTGAAGCACAAAACAAAGAAGCTGGAAGCACGAGGTGGTAGAAAAGCAAAGGAACCTGTAGAAATTCCTTGCAGATCAACTTGATTTCACATAAACCTCACCACAACTCTGAAGTGTGGGTTTTATTCCCATTTGGAGAAAGAAAGAAAAAAAAAAAAATGGAGTCTCAGAGCTTTGATTTGTTGAAAGTCAGATAGTATGCCTAGGATTCAAACCCAAATGTTTGAACCCCCCCGCCATCCTCTCTAACCTCCATCACTGCTTCCCCAGGGGGAGACCGGCCACACAAGACAGCGTGCTGGAGGAACCCCCTCAAATACCTGCGGCTTCTTTAAATGAAAAGAGTTTTCATCTCCCCTGCTACCACAGGACATAAAGACAGAGTCTTATAGCATGACATTATAGTTTTATTCAATGATGTATTTTTCCTGCCTCTACATTTATTCCGTGATTGGAGTCCATTAAGAGACCCAAGGGCATTTCAAAAGTGCCTGAATTTTTCTCAATTGCCTGAATTGAGAAAAAAAAAGTAAAATCTTTCCTTGCTTTTTTTGGTCTTAGGGCCAATATTGCTTCACCATCCTACCACACCATCCTCCTCTGCCCTCTCTGCAAATATACATTAAAAAACAAGTTCATTTGTCCAGGTATAAGTTTGAACTTTGAGCCCATACCCTTTTAACAGCTTTGGCTAAGAAAGTTACTTGCAATAATTAAGCCCCCAAACCCAGAAAAAAACATTTCATGAAAATATGATCTAGTCAATTCCCAATATTTACATTATAAGAATCCTTTCCCTACCAAACATAAAATCACAACCCTACATAATAGTTGTTTTTTAGTCCCATTGATTGAGAAAATATGTGATAAAAAGTCAAAATTAATTCAAGTTTTGAAATGTTTGTATATTCTGCACTTCTTCAGCATCTATATCCATCTGAAAAATAATCACTTATGTGTATGGGGAAAATAGCTGACTGCAGGATAGGCTAGGCCAATTGTCAAGGGCCTTTGGGAGGGGGCATACCAAGGAGACTGAAATTTATTCTGTAGGCAAAAGGACATCAAAATAGGTTTTCAAGCAAACTGACAGGACTGGATTGATTTCTTTTTTTCCCCAGAAGGTAATTTTGGCAGCAGTGTACAGAGCCAATTGTGAAATGGAAAGAACAGTGGCAGGAGTCCAAGAAGGATGTAGAAGGGGAGATCAGGAGCCACAGAGGCACAGAGACACCTCTGAGCCCAATGTTGGAGAACACGGCAAGCAATCCGAGGTGAGTCACATGGGAGATGGAGGGCCCAAAGAGGTGTCCTACTGGAAATTTCTGGAGACTGTCACCTTGAAAAGAATGGGAATGCCAGGGGAGGTTTTTGTCTTTTGGAGGAGGTTGGAGTGGTGGAATGGGTGGTGAGACTAATGATACTGACATGTATTTTTATATATTAAGTTTGAAATGATAGGGTATATTCAGGTGATATCTCTCTAGCATGCCACTGTTTATATAAGTCTGATAACGAGGAGATCAGAGCTGGATCTTTGGTCAACACTAAACCTCAGCTGTTAGGACAATAGCTTACAAGTTAGAAAGGTCTTGGTTCAAATTCACTTATTAACTGGCTCAAGCAAAATGCCTCTCGGGAGAGGCAGAGAGAGAGAGAATCTTAAGCTGACTCCCCACTGAGTGTGGAGCCCAACACAGAGCTCGATCCCGAGATCCTGAAATCATGACCGAAGCCAAAATCAAAAGTTGAAGCTTAACCAAGCCACCCAGGTACCTTTATAGGTTGTTGTTGTTGTTGTTTAAGTTAAAGATTATATATATTAATAAAATTCATGGCATGTGGTAGTAATTCAAAAAATACCAGGTACTATTATACAGATGCAAACAATCAATATTGGTCCCAGTCCCTGAGATAGTGGAACTTCTCATTCTCAAAGAGCAAAAGAGAAGAAAAAAGGTGGTGCCCTGGGGATGCAATGTTAGAAAAGAACTAAAAGAAAGGCAGGCAAAAAAAAAAGCAGAGAAGGAAAGAAATCCATCAGAAAAAAGAGGATGATCTGGCAGTCACAGGAGGGAGCTTTAACAAGCAAAAGGTGGGTCAGATTCCTGAGGATGGGGCCTCCACATTAATCTGGACTTGGTAAGGGAGTCACAATGCCCAAAGAGTGATGTGCGATTTGGGATGGGAACATATGAGCAGATTTCAATAAAGCTGGGAACCTTGAACCCTGAAGTTCTGCTGATCCTCCTTTGCCAGCAGAAGCAGCCCTTCACCTCTGTCTGAAGAGCGTAGTCTTCCCCAGCCTGAAGAACCCATCATGTCATCTCCTAAAGTAATTGCCTTGCAGGAAACCACCAGTCTTACTCAGGAGCTACCCTCATGCCTCTCATTACTTCTATACCTATAACCAGACTCAAGTTCCAGTGGGCCCCAGGAGGGAAGCTATAAAGCATGACTCCTAAGGAGGTCAACACACACACACACACACATGATTTGTCAATTTATACTGACAGAACCTTAGTAAGGTACATGAGAATTTATCCTAAGTTGTACTGGATCAGAGAAGAAGACACATAATGTTGGACCCTCTGAAATCAGTTCATCTTAGGTGCACTAAGCAGGGTTTCTGGAATCAGTGTGTTGGCTCTCTAGGCTGTGAATGGCTTTGAAAGTTTGGTTGGTTGGTTACTGAACCCTGGAGTTAAAGACACTTGCACTAAATGGATTTGAAGTTTCATAACCCTCTCAGTACACTGATGAAAGGATCCCAAGGCTTAGGGAAAATGATATGCTTAAGTACATTATGTAATACTCTCCACGTTCCTCAGAATTGTCTAGAGGATACACCTTTGACTAAGGCTTTGAGAAATACATTGGGGAAAGAAGGCTAGCATCTGTAAAGAGCTCTGTGGTGGCTGTTGTCTAAAGATTAGAAATAAGAAGAAATGCTGCCATCAAACAGGGGTCCGTGATTCTTTTTTTTTTTTTTTTAATTTTATTTATTTGACGGAGAGAGAGATCACAAGCAGGCAGAGAGGCAGGCAGAGAGAGAGGGAGAAGCAGGCTCCCCGCTGAGCAGAGAGCCCGATGCGGGGCTTGATCCCAGGACCCTGAGACCACGACCCGAGCCGAAGGCAGAGGCTCAACCCACTGAGCCACCCAGGCGCCCCAGGGGTCCATGATTCTGATGGGGATAATGAAATCATGGGGTAGCAGGAATCACTTGGTGGCATTTAATCACAAAAGATGAAGATGTTGTTACCATAATGGGCAGCACAGCTGAAAGGGCAACACAGAAGTCAGACCCATAGAGAGCTTTCACATTCAATAATTGATCACGATGTCCCTAGGACTGAAATAAATGATCACCCTACTAATATCTCACTCGATTAGTATAAGCAGTGTGGTCTTTTCACCACTAGACCTATTTAACAATAAAGAATTGTGGACCCTCAGCCAATTGCCAGATTTATGCCAGTTCAAAGATGCAAAGCCCCTTGAATGAAAGGACAACAGATTCTCCTTGAAGTACATTCCTACTAGAAAACCAAAAATTTACAGTCTAAGTCTTCCTCACAGCCCTGGTTGAGTGGCCTTCAACCTGGGGCAATCTTACCCTGGGGAGAATAATTGTTTATGTCTGGAGACATTTTGCTTGGTCACAACTGAGAAAGTCCTTCTGACATCTAAGAGCAGAGGCCAGGGAATGCTACTAAACATCCTAAAATGTATAGAATAGTGCCCCACAACAGAGAATTATGTGACCCAAAGTATCAAGAGTGTTACAGTTGAGAAACCCTGGTTTTCCCAAAAGAACTGTGACCGCTGAGTTTCAACAAGCAGAATGTGGGTCAACCTCATAATTTGCAGTGATTTGAGAGGACTGAAACTAAACATTATGCTTGGATTCAACATACATAATAAATCTGGGTAGTCACAACACAGATTGAAGATTGATGTGAGAACAGTATTCAGACACTTCTAGAGCTCTGAAAGTTTAATTATCCAAAGCATTATATAATTGCAAGAGAGAAAGGGTGATCTGGATTAAACATAGAAAGACTATAATTAACCATATTAACAGGTTTTTAAGAATGTTGTTTAAACTAAAAATGCCAAGCAGTCCTCTTTCTTTCACTTACCAAATCCAATTCCCTCAGCAGCTGCACTCCAAAAATCAGTCCAAATGGGACTCTTCTTTTCTTTTCCACTTCTCTTCTGCTCCCCATCCTAGATGAAGCCACCATGATGTCTCTCCTGGAAAGCCTCCTTAGCAACCTTTCTACTTCCTCCATGGTTCCTGGAGAATCTATTCTTGAAATGCTGCTGCCAGGTGACCTTCTTAAAACGTGGATTACTTGCAATGTTCCCGTGAAGCCCAGAGTCCAGGGAGGATGTGGACCTTACCATATGAAATGAAACTGGGATCTTTTTCCTACCTTGAAGGGAAGCCCAGGGGTATGAGTAAAAACAACACTGATCCAGTTTTGCTCTGCTTGACAGAGCGCATATGGAAGGTCTCCCTGCTTCCATGCCTGATCCTGCACCACTTACACACACATACACACACTCACAGACTATCCTTCCAGCAGCGGAGTGATCCGTTCAAACCATAAATCAGGTCATTCAGCATCAAACACACTCCCCCAAGAGTCTGCTGGAACAAGCGCCTAAATTGTCCTGAGTGGAGCCCGAGGGTCTTAAGAGTTTTTAATCTCTTCAGGTGATTCTAATGTGTAGCCAATGTGAGAACCACTAGTTTACAGTTGTGCTTCTCAAAACTCCAACGTGCCCACAAACCACAGGGGAGTCTTGTGAACTTTGCTTTCTGACCCCCTAGGGCTGGGGTGGGGCCTGAGATGCTGCATTTCTAACAAGCTCCCGGCTGGTGCTGATGCTCCCTTCTGAGGACCCCACTCTGCAAGGTCAGAACCTAGAAGGGTAAATCATTGCTCCCCTCTATCCAACTGCCTTGCTCATAATTACCTGCAACTGTATTTTTTCACCCTCTACCAGTCCTCTGGTTTCCCAGCCTCCTGGACCCACTAATAACTCCATTGTCAGCCTGCTCAGAACTTCCCAACAAGGACCTTCAGGAAAGGCTTTTGTGGACAAAAGAAGGATAGAATGACTGCGCCCACTAAGAAGAGGCCCAGAATATTTGAATGGGAAACACTGTATTTTCCCCCAAGGTATGGTAGGGCTTTCATTCAGGTAACATTAAGCAAAATTCAGGCCCGGAAAATAGATCTTCAGTGACAAGTTACAACCTAATCATAGTACCCTCCTCTCCTAATGTTTATCTAGAGCAGTGTTTCTTAACTTTTTAGTAATTATCACCTCCCTAGGAAATTAGACTTTTTTCCTAATCACCACCCCTTCCCCCATGAAATGTTAATACCACAACTCCTTCACTTGTCAAATAGCAGTAAAAAAGAAAACACCCCCAGGGCTATCATGAGGGTTGGGGCAATTAACACCCAGCAGAGCGCCTGGCTACCATTCAGGGCCTCCCCAGGGATAGACTGACTTACAAAGATGGTTGCCTTGGTGATGTTGCCTGAGGAATAGGTGTCTTCCCTGGGAGGGGAAATGGTTTTCAGTCTCCTTTTTTCATTTCAGGATTCAAATGATGACCAAGTTGTATCATATTACAGTACAAACTTATCACTAAAGGATTACTATTACTTTTTCCTGACTTGAATCTCTTTCCAAATTAGATCCTACCATCAGTGCCAAAGACCTCTTGAGATTCTACCACATAAGAAAAAAATTCTTTAAAATATTTAGTATTTCAACAAATAATTAAAAAATAAGTATTTCATAAGTAAATAATTTTTGGCCATTTTCATCATTTAACTTTATATCTTGAAAAAGAGAAAGGTAATGACTTACGATTTTCCTATTAAATCAGTACGTAAAAAGAAAGTTTAAATTGAAATTCTAAATCAGAAGTGAATTTGGTATTGTTATAGTTCTCAACCCTGAGCGATCCACAAAATCCCCTATAAAAGAACTTAGAAAGAAGGATGGGTGGTTCAGTCGACTAAGTGTCCGACTCTTGGGTGTTTTGGTTCAGGTCATGATCTCACTGGCCTTGGGGAGCTCTGCGCTCAGCAGGGAGTCTGCTTGAAGATTCTCTCCCTCTGCCCCACCCCCACTTGTGCATATGCTCTCTTCTCTCTTTCTCTGTCAAATAAATCAATCTTAAAAAAAAAAGTTCTTTGGGGCCATAACAAATGTGCTGCTGAGAACATGTCCCAAATGTCTTTTGGGGCATACACACACACACACATATACACATATATACACACACACACACATATATACACATACATATACACATATGTATATACACACACACATATATACACATACATATATACATATATACACACATATTTGTGTGTGTGTATGTGTATATATATATTCTATGGAGTATATAGATCAGAGAATAGAGCTGTTAATCATAAGATATGCATGTGATCAGCCTTTGTAGATACCCTCAAAGAGCTTTTGTAGACACTCTCAAAGAGCTTCCCAAAGCAGTTATACAAATCAGCAATCACATCAACAGTGTCTGAGAATCCCTTTTATCCCATACCTTCACCATCACTTGGGATTCTGTCCTTTCTATCTCAACCATTTCAGTGATTGTTTTAATTTGCATATCTTGAAACACTAATGAAGCTGAACATACATTTATTGGTCGTTTGTATTCTTTTTTTCTAAAATACTTTTGTCAAAGTATTTTTTACTTGAGTTGCTTTTTTTAACTTATTAATATGTTCTATATATGTTATTATATTCAAGGTACAAGTTTTTTGTTTTAGATATATATGTATATATATGTATATATAGAGAGAATATTTTTCTTTACATCTCATGCTATTAGTGCTTTTGTTGAACAAAAGTTCTTAACTTAATATATCCCAAATCTCAGTTGTTAACCATCTAGATGCCCATCAATAGTAAAGTGGATAAAGAAATTACGGTTTATTTGCAGAATGAAATACTATATAGCAATTAGAATGGACAAATCACAACTCTGCAATAATATGGATGAATCTCCTATTACACTGAGGGAAAGAAGCTAGACTCAAGAGTATATGTTTTTTTAATTTGGGTTTGTTTGTTTGTTTATTTGTTTGTTTAATTCCCCAAATTGCTATGGGGTTCCAAGATTTGGAATAAGAAAGGAGCCCTTCAGGTGATCCTACTGCAGGCTGGAGTGGCGCCCAAGCTCTAGCAAGCGGTCTTCCTTTGGGGGAGAACACCTATGAAGTACCTCTTGAGGGACTTGGAGATCAACTGAATGTAGGAAGGTAGAGAAACAGTAAAAGACAAAGATATTTCTAGTCTGGAGATTGGATTGGTTGGACCATGAAACCAAACAAGGAGAGGAGATACTTCGGTCTGTTCCTATGTGTTTGTAGGGGTCACAGAAGGGAAGAAGCAGGTGAGAAGTTTGGTTTCATGCCTATTTTCAGGCGTGCGAGAGACATGCTTGTGCTTTTGGCAAGGAGGCTCCAAGTACAAATCTGGAAATGTGAGGTCAGACCTGGAGGTCCAGACGGCAGCAAGCACTGGCCTGGCTTTCAGTCCTAGCCCTGCCACTTCTAATTCTTTGAGCTCGGGCAAGTCTTAACACCTTCCTAAAACTTTACTCCTTCATCTGACAATGAGAAGAGTCATACCTGCCCCCACTGAGTTCAGGGTAAAATTAAATGAGATAATGTGTTTAACTCAATTAGCAAAATCCCTGGCTTATTGAAATGGCTAGTGCTGCTGTGTTACAGATTTGGGAGAGGCAGAATAGAGCTGGGAAATGCAGACGACGGCGTGGATCTGATGACCCAGCTGGTGCAAGAGCAGAGAAACACGGCGGAGTCTGGGGGAGCTGCGGCTGGGAGGGCCATGTGGGAGCAGCCAGAGACAGATGAGAAGGCACCCAATGAGAGGCAAGAAGGGGCTCAGGGGACAGTGGATGGAGGGGAAAGGCAGACAACCGCCCATGTGCCACGATGGGAATGGAGACTCAGCCATTTTATTTGGCACTGAGAAAGTCAGCAGTGACCTGGAAAACAGCAACCTCGGTGGAGGGGGCAGGGAAAGGCAGAACCCCCCCCAGCTGCATCAGGCAATCCTTAAATGCTCTAAGTTTGTTCATCATCTCTCTCTGGCAAATAAATAAAATAAAATCTTAAAAAAAAAAAATGGGAAGGGCGCCTGGGTGGCTCAGTGGATTAAGCTGCCTTCGGCTCAGGTCATGATCTCAGGGTTCTGGGATCGAGTCCCGCATCGGGCTCTCTGCTCAGCGGGGGGCCTGCTTCCCTCTCTCTCTCTCTCTCTGTCTACTTGTGATTTCTCTCTGTCAAATAAATAAATCTTAAAAAAAAAAATGGGAAGAGCCTAATTAACAGCATTAAGACACATGATGGAGTAAGTTTACCCAGATCGAAAAAGGGTGTAGGCGTCATCCTTGATTCCTTTCTTTCCTTCACATCTCACATCTAAGTCATCAGTTACTTCTGTTGGACCTATCACCAGAATAATTTGGGAATCCATCCACTTCTCTGATCGACTGCTGCTGACCTAGGCCAGCCTACCCTTCCCTCCCTCCCAGGCAACTACAATGACTGTAACTGGTCTCCCTGCTACCTCCCCCACCTCTCCGGATTGCCTCCCCACCCTGCCCTCTGCCCAGCAGCCCCAGAGATCTTTTCCCATGTAAATCAATCACAGTAATCTGCTCCAAACCACTCGAGACACTTCTCACCACCCTTAGCCCTGCTCTCCCTCTGACCCCGTACTGCCCAATATGGTAGCCTAGCCACTAGCCACAGGTGGCTATTGAGCATTTGAAATGCTAGTGAGAGCTATCAGATACATACTTTAAAATATTTGTATTTATATTCATGGAACCACATGTGGCTGGTGTGATTAAAGAGCTGAATTTTAGATTTTATTTAATTAATATAACTTGAATAGCACATGTGGCTAGTGGATACCATAGTGTATAGCATAGAGGCAGAACATTTATGTTATAGAAAGTTCCACTGGGCAGTGTTGCTCTGGCCTGATCTCCCACCACGTTCCCCCTTGCTTAGTGGACTTCAGCATCACTGGCCAACCTGTGGTTTCTCACCTGCATCAAGCTCCTTTCCCCTGAGCGTTTTAGCAGATTGTTCTCTCTGTCTAGACTTTGTGGCCCATTGATCTCCACGTGACAGCCTTGTGTCAGCTTCACTGTCAGCCTCCTCAGAAAGGCCTTCCCTTTCCATCCACATGAAAGTCTCCCTATTGTGTCAGCTTCAAAGCACTTCTGGCTAGGTAAAAATATTTTCTATAAGGATTATTTGGTTATTGCCAAGCCACCCCCCCCCCCATTTTGGCATGTTTATTTTCCCAAGGGCAGGGACTTTGACACTCCAAAATTGGAGAGGCAGAATTTCTACTTCTCAGGAACAAGAGAGCAGAAAGTGAGCACAGGTGCTTTCCTTGGAAGAAGAAAAATGCATCCAATATTATGCCTCATGATCTCTAAGTTCTTTGAAAAATAAGAGGCAAGTTCATCTGCCGAATGTGGGCCTCCTGGGGATGCAGCAATTTGGAGAATCTGGGAAATATGGTGAGGAATTGCTGAAAAGGACTTGACTAGCTACAACTGAGGGGACAATGAGCATCACTGAAGATCCAGAAGAAGGTGGAAGTTACAAACAGTTTGTCGTACCATCTGTAATACGATTTTTCTCCAAAAGAGGAACAGCCCAGATGTGCTTATCACAGTTAATCCTTATAACAACCTCTGAGATAAGTGCTAGAGTATCCCCACTTTACAGGTCATTAAACTAAAACACAGGGAAGTTATGTAACCTACCTAAGACCATGAAGTTAATAAAGAGCAGAGCTACAACTTGAGCCCTTGCATTCAGAATCCAGAGCCAGAACTTTTAGCCACATGGCCATACTGCCTCCCTCCTTATTAGAGTCACACAGAGTAGGTATTTAATGAAAAATGTAAAATGTCCACTGCAGGGCTCTGAGACTTCCCATTACTTCCAAATTGGCAATCCAGGCATAAGAAACAGGATGGCATAGAGAACTTAAAATTTGCATACATTTACATAAACCAAAACTTATGCACAATAACAATGCACATTATGCTAGAACGCATATATAGGGGCGCCTGGGTGGTTCAGTCGGTTAAGTAGCTGCCTTCAGCTCAGGTCATGAGCCCAGGATCCTGGGATGAAGCCCCACATCGGGCTCCCTGCCCAGCGGAGACCCTGCTTCTCCCTCTCCTTCTACCTGCCTCTCTGCCTACTTGTGCGCTCTCTCTCTCTGTCCAATAAATAAATAAAATCTTAAAAAAAAAAAAGAAGAAGAAGAAGAATGCATACACAAAGACATTACATACGTTAGCATAGTTAAGTATGGGAGAATTCAAGATAAACAGGAAATTGATCAATAAAACAAGAGAAGGGCCTTGCCCGGATGGATAGTGCCAATGCACCATGAACAGAGAAGTGAAATTCAGCACTCTGCTTCTGAGATCAGGTAGTCCTAGGACTCAGCTCTTCATCTCTGATGACCAGAGGCAGATGTCTTCCTCCTCCCCACAGACCTCTCCCCACATTCTAACCTCATGGGGCTTGGGGTAAAGTAGGAAAGATTTCAGTGCCTATGGAACTAATACATATGGATTTGTTTTTAACCCTTCCTAGCTTTTGTCACTCAAAAATAAGAATACTTAGCAATTTTAGGTGAGGCACAAAGTAGGCCTTCAAATCAAAAGCTTATAAATAGTAATGTCATATACTTTGGTCGCTCTCATCCTTCGAAATGACTCTCAAATATCCTTCCATATATTAGGACTCCGCAGCTCTGCAGCAGAGCCCAGGGGTCTGGAACGCGTGTCTTTTCAAAGGAAGGCCCAGAAGCCTGTCATGAGCAGCCAGTCTTGCAAAGAATCGTACTGCCACTTGGTGAGTGCCAGTTTTCTAACCAGATGGAGAAGAAAGGAACATTCCAAGCGTGGAGAAGAACGATAGAGCATGGAAAGTTCTGGTGGGTTCAGGAAAAAAGCAGCTACGGGAGCTGGCATTTGCGGAGGTCAGTGGTGGAAGTTGCTGCAATGGGTCTGACTCAAGCGTCTCTAAAAAGCAAAGCTGAGGGCCCTGCCCCTTGCTCTGGAGACAGCAAGGCTTGGCATGTGTGACTCAGCAGGAGGAGACCTCATCGGGTGTGCTGGTTGTTAGCATAAACAGTAGCCACGAAGAGTGGACTGCAGGGCAGCGGGACTGGTGTGGATGCTAAGTAAAAAGGGAAGAAGAAGGCAGCAGCGTGGGCCTTCTGCCCAAGAGATGAGGCAGGTTAAGGATGATGCTGATGTTTCCATCATCAGAGACTGAGTGGAAAGTGGCACGAATAACATTAGGTTTCCCTGCTTAATTTGCCAACGGAACACAGATAAAATCGGGAAGAACCAGGCAGCTGAGCCACCCTAGAAATAAATCCTCTTCCTCTGTGGAGTCATGCAAACAAAGAATGTTTATGTTTAAACTACTGCGTTCATTTAATCCTGACTCTACCCCAAGGGCTGACGCCTGGGAGGTATTAACTCTTGCAGCTTATTTATTCTAAACACTGTACAGAAGCAGTTCCCTTACTTGGTGTCTTATGTTTGATAATCTAATTTAGCCTTCTGGCTCCCTAGGCCTGTCTGGCCTCCCTGTATTTGCTTAGCAAATCTGCCACCTCTTTAAGCCTTAAATCAGTCTGGCAAATATCACTGACCTACCAGACGATACTGTTTGTCATGTGGGTTTTAAGCAGCTACATCCCTTTATGTTTTAGTACCTTTCCCCTCCTGCCCCGATCATTCTCAACTCCCTGCTTAGACTCTTTCTTTTCCTCTTTCCTTCAGTCTAGCTGGATGATTAGAAAAGCAACAGTTATATTTCTTGTATAAAGTATTGTTCTAATAAGCATGCTACAGTTCAGCTCAGAACGCTCAGCTCAGAACGCTCCACTGCGGCGGCTGAGGAAATCCCACTGAGAGGCTGTGCCGTAATCACTCGAAGACGCAGTGAGGACCTGCACAAGGAGGGAATGGGAAAAGGGCAAGAGGCTAAAGAAGTCACAGGGAGACTGCAAATAAATTTGTTGAGGGGAGAGAAAAAAGATATATAAAAGATTAGGGATCATGATTTAAAAAAGAGGGTGTGATGAAACAAAAGATGAAAAAATAACCACGGGGGGTGAGGGGCTGGGTGGCTCAGTCGGTTAAGCATCTGCCTTCAGTTCAGGTCATGATCCCAGGGTCCTGGGATGGAGTCCAGAGTCCTGGGTTGCATTGGGCTCCCTGCTTAGTGGGGGGTCTGCTTCTCCCTCTGTCCCTCCCTCTCGCTTGTGCATGCTCTCAAATAAATAGATAGATAAATAGATAAATACCACTGGGAGCAGAGATGTAGGTAAAGCAGATATTCCCCTCCCCCCACCCAGACTGTAGTGCAGTAGAATCAGGCAACACCTCAAAAACTTGAGAAGATTGAAAAAAAGAAACAACCTCTTAACAGTAGCCATTCAGCCTATGTTAACTTCTGTAAAGAACTGCCCCTTCTGTAGGGACACACGCCAGACTCCAGCTAAGCTGCCCCTGCTCTTCTATTTAGAATCCCAAACTGCCTGCCCCCCATACCCCGCTGAGACATCGATCCCCTTGTTTCTTGCCCCCATGATGGTTTCCAAAGACCACCCGTCTTCCTTTGAGATCCTCACACTTGTTCATAAGTGAACTTCTCTTCAACTTTTTCAGAACACTATATCCTGCCAACTCCTTTTTGGGGAGTTTATCATGTGCTGAGCAAAGCACCAAGTACCTTACAGAACTTTTCTTATTTAATGAACACAGCTTAGGGAGACAGGCTGTTGAACAAGATGGGACCATATCTGTGGGTTAGTATATGGCCACCCGTAGAGAGGGCTCAGAACAGTCACGGGAGTCTGGGTGCTTTACTTAGTAAACAATGTGTAAGAACCTTGTCAGAGAACTAAGTTCACAGCCTTCAGAGCAGGTGACCTTGGTGATAAATATAAGAAAAATAAGTCGTCTAAGTATCAGTATCTGAATCTTTCAGGTATATAGTCACAGATTTGGCTATTATGACCAGTTGATAGGAAAAGGTGAGTCCCCTGAAGGAAGCTAGATGGTTTAAAGATCAAATAAGAAGGAAAAGGATAAGCCCACTAGGAAGAGGACAGGGCTTTTTAAAAAATGCTCCAAGGGCAACTGGGTGGCTCAATCAGTTAAGTTCCTGCCTTGGGCTCAGGTCACAATCCCAGCACTGTGGGATCAAGCCCCGCATCAGGCTCCTTACTCAGCAGGAAGCATATTCTCCCTTTCTCTCTGCCCCTTCTCCCCAACTCATTTTCTCTTTCTCTCTCACATAAATAAATAGTCTTAAAAAACTCACATAAATAAATAGTCTTAAAAAACAAAACAACAACTAAACCAAGAAAGCGCTCCAGGTGATCACAATGGTGTGAGTTTAGAGGCCAGTTCATTGCTTTCCTGTAGCTCACCTTATATATCTCCCAAATGACAACAGCACAAACCAACAGAGTGTTAATTTACATTATATGCATAAAATAGAAAGTCTGGAATATATCAGTGGAAGCAGGAAAATGAAACCAACAAGGGTTAATGTCATTAGGGTTGACGCCAGACTCACAGAACTTTGTTTAAATATAGCATTATTTTCTGCCACATTTTATTTAAAAGATTTTAGCTGATGCATCCATTTCCCCATCTAGGTTATGGACACTCACAGGCAGACACTGCTTTCTAGATAATCTTTGCATCTCTAGCAACTGATGGTGTACTCAGCACAGAAAAGGCTCTCAAAACATATTTGATAAATGAATGTGGTTGGTTTTCTTGACAAAACGAAAATAAATGAATTTCTCAGCTAGAAAAAAATTCCTTCCAAGAATCATAGCTTTAGAGACTTCAAGAAATCAGAGTCTGTACACTGTGTTCCTGTCTCTTTAAACAGAGCAGGCCCACCCAAATGTCCTTCTACGTTTGGCCTGTAAGATCCAGTTGCAGAAAAAATTATTCCAGGAAAGGTCCTTGGTGCACTCCTCACTCATACACATATCTACTATTGCGGCTGCCATCCTCTGCCTTTTTAGACTCGGGTTCAGACCTCCGACTTTGATAAACAGTTCCTCTGGGCTCCTCCAGGTTTGATGACACCGAATGTCCTCTGGTTTGCAAACTCTCTGCTTCCCACCTGGCTCTTGCCCCTACTTGCTCCCCAATGATTATGATTTTATTAGGCTCCAGAGATACCCTCAGGATAATCAAATCAACCCTCAGAGTGCTAAGGGAAAATGGCAGTGAATATACCATGAAATGAATTAATAGAGACACCTGTTGTCACTGGGGTAAATGACACTCTTCAGTGGTTCTGTCTTGGCTGTTCCTGGCAATCACTTGGGGGAATTCTACAACTATTGACTCCTCTTTCCCACTCCCATGGATTATGATGTGATTGGTCTGTGGTGAGGTCTGGGCATCAGGACTTTTTAAAAGCTCCAGGCGATTCCTATGTAAAGTTTTCAAATAATTGCTTTAGGTTGAAAAACAAACTGGTACCATTTTTCCCCCCACATTGCAGAGAATAGACATTACTAAATGAAAATGAAACAGTTTCTTAACTTTGTATCCTATTCTCTTGTCTGAGTATACCATAACATCTATACAAGTATTTCTAGATGAATGTAGTTTGGCTTAGATGGCATATTTAAAATTACTCTGCAAGTAAAATGAGATAAGTTGGGTGGACAGCTTTCAGACTTCTTAAGACAAACAAACAAACAATCAAACAAACAAAAAACTCCAAAATATTAATACCATAAGGATTGATTCTTCTGTCTAAAATGAGAACTACGGTTGAATGTTTTCCCCACTCCGTATCTTAACACGCAAAGCTGTCAGTCCTTTCAGGATGTGGGCCAATATTCCCCAACCTCACAAAATTAAGAAGAATTGGCATTCTCTTACTGGAACCTCTCCCACCTGCAGGTCACATGCCCAGGCTCTGGCTATTTTTAGAGATACTGGTCTGGAGAGTCATGGGTCTTAGCTCTTAACTGAGGGGACAAAGGCCAGCTTTTGGGTCTGACTCATGCCTAAGACAAGCAAAGGGAGCCCAGGGGCATGCAGGTCTCCTTCGTTGTTGTTCTTCTTTGAACACCTGATGGGAATGTGTCTCTTCCAGATGTGGTAGCTGAGGAACCTGGCTAACTCAGCCTCTGCTCCCCAGGCTTCAGGGATAAGGGTAGAGTGTCACCTTGGGGGCTGGCATCTTCCGTCTTAACCTCTGTGGGCCGTGTGTTCCTCTTAGACAGCAGAGCCGGCTCATACTTGGTACCAAAAGCAAAGCTACAATTTCTGGGGGGAAAAAAGGGGGCATTTATTAGTTTAAACTGAGTTGTTCACAATGCCATGAAAATTATACTATGTGTAGTTTAAATAAGCCACACACAGCATATTTGTCTTCTTTTATTATGTCCATTATTAGAGCTCTCTTGGGACACTCCTCAGAATCCCCCACCTGGGGAGTCCAGGTCTGAGGCTCATCTCAGGACAGAGCTGGGAGGAGAGAAGTCACTAACTGTTTACAACTTGCACCATCCCTAACAGACATCCCAAAGGGGTCCTGCCACAGCCCAGTTCTCACAGCCCCCAGGGGTGTGGCACTGTCATTTAGGAAGAGTACTGGCTCTTCATCAAGGACACATTTGGACAGATGTTGTGACCAGCTGTCTACTTGCTGGTGGAAAAGAGAGGGGATAGGACATCCGTTACTGACTGGAGCTACAACTTGAACACAATGGGACAGGCAAAAAGAAGCCAGCAGGGGACGACCGGATATACTCCACTGACAAGATAGTCCAAACGCCAGAGAAAGCTCCCAGCGGGGCTCGCGGGAATTATGGAGAGGGTGAGCATAAATGGCCGACTCCCCAGTATCTTGAATCACAGGCACCAGCCTGCCTTGTCTGTGGAGTCAGATACAGACAGGTCTCCTTGGCAACCAAGGCACTTGCTCTGCAGGGCTCTGGGGCAGGTGTCTGCAAGCCTGGAAGGAGTGCTACTGCTCCTGCCTTTCCAGACACGTGTCGTCCCTTCATTGCTGTCATCGACTGCCTTCGGGTCACTCTCTGTCATTGAGGAAAATCTGCCCCCACTCCAAAGCCTGAGAGATTTCAAGCCCTGTGAAGACAGCTGGGGAGCAGTTTCACTTCACAAGTCCTGAAT
Organism: Mustela putorius furo; assembly: GCF_011764305.1. Taxonomy (NCBI): domain Eukaryota; kingdom Metazoa; phylum Chordata; class Mammalia; order Carnivora; family Mustelidae; genus Mustela; species Mustela putorius. The sequence goes on from NW_025421998.1 coordinate 40,371,638, forward strand.
CTCCCTGGCTGCATTGCACCTCAGCAACCCCCACCCCCACCCCAAGCAAAGAGCCCATCCTGGGTCTTACAATCCTAGAAATGCCCCAACACAGAAATTCTACACTGCAGCCGTCCACGTGCAGATCCTCTCTTACCCTCCCCACTTTCTGTGCCTCATCCCTGCCCATACTTGTTTCCCCCAAATCTCGAATTCCTTCCTGGCAGGCTAGGTGGACCCTCTCCGCCTCTACTCTCCAGGACTCGGCTCCTTTGTTCTGAATTACCAGCTTCTGGCAAAACCACACCCATGATCTGTGCCATCAGCTGCCTTCTCTGAAGCTGACCTCTGAGCCTGCTGCGGCATTCGCCTAAGGGCACTCAGGGACTGACAGAATCCAGTGCTTTGCCCCCCAGCTGAGCCCTGAGCACTGTTTATCAGTCTTTCTAGCTGTGTTTGACAAACTTCTTCATCCTGTCTTCTCAGTGACTCTCGGGTAATTGCTTCACTTCCTACTTTATTCACAAAACGGACACAGCAGCAACAGCACAATCCATGTCCTACCTTTTTCATGCGTACACCCTTCAGACTGTTTCTCCAACTCCACCCGGGGCTCAGTGGGCAAGCCCCCTCGCCCCCCTCCAAACCACCCAGGGAGGGCTTGGCCCACATGCGCCCTCTGGAAGTGGCATCACTGGTCTTCCTCCCGTTTTCCTGGACTTTCCACATCTGCTTCTCCACTGGCCCCTCCTCTCGTGTCTGCAGCCCTGCTCAGGTTCCTCTCAACCTGATGTTCCACCCTTTGACCCAGCAGGCCCCCTCTGGAGCTTGGTAGGGGAGAGCCCACAAGAAGCCTGTGTTGGTGAATAAAATTCCATTGGGATATCAATGTGCTCATTTGTTTATATATTGTCTACAAGTGCTTTTGCTCTACAACAGCAGAGTGGTTGAGTGGTTGTGAGAGAGATCATATGGCCCACGAAGCAAAAAATTTCTGCTCCATGTCCCTTAACAGAAAAAATTCTCTGTTCCTCCATACTCACCACCCACTTCCCTCCTTCCTACTCCTCCACCCACCACCACTGTGATCTTATTTCTGTACCTTATCATCTTCTTAATCTTTCCTTACTCAGGTCATTCAGATGACTCATAATTTCCTAATCAAAAGGCAGGGGAGATGTTCTCATTTGTTTGTTTGTTTGTTTGTTTAAGATTTTACGTATGTATGTATGTATGTATGTATGTATTTGAGAGAAGGGGCAGGAGCCGAGGGAGAGGGACAAGGGCTGAGCCCCTCACGAGGCCCGATCCCAGGACTGAGATCATGATCACAGCCAAAGCCAACAGTCAGAGGCCTAACTGGCTGAGCCACCCAGGTGCCCCAGATTTTCTCATTCTTTATTCATTCCTCTGGCACATTGGACATTTGTCTGTCACACCCTTCTTGAAATTCTGCAGAAAGACCACAAACTCAAATGTCCAGAGAAGCCAGGCAGACCATGTCAATAAACGAAGCAGGCCACATTGAAATATGAGTATGTGGGAACCTGGAGAGCTTGTCCCCATAGCAAAGAGGCAGCCCCATGAACTCGTATAGATCCCATATACCCAGCTTTTCCATTGCTTCAAGGAAGGATAGAAATGTAGATTTTATGTGACCTCTCTCAACCCTAGAGTGTTGGCAATTATTTAAAAAAAATTATGAACCCTGATGAGTGAAACAAGACAAAATTTTTGACCAACCTGCCCTACAGGCTGTGGATTAGTCCTCTTGGATTCCAAGTGCATGATGGAATTTCCCCAGTTCTCTTGGAGAATCTCTGATTTTTGCTGCTAGAGGTTCTCTGTGAAACAAACCACTTCTGCCTTCCTGGGTGTTCATCCCCAGTCCATGGGTTTTTTATTTGCTACACAGTCACTCCAGGCAAAATCCCAAATTCATATCTCACTCTCTCACCTGTGCCCTTGCTTCTGACTCTTACTTCCAGTACCTGCTGGATCACTCCAACTGCAAATCCATGGACACTTCAACATCCGCATCAGCCCTCCACCATCCTTAACCCCTATCCCTACCCTCTGCCAAGACAACACCTATTTAAGACTCAGGATCACCCACCCATGAAACTGCCCTTCTTTCTATCTTTCTATGGAAGGATTGAGGTCCCTTTCTTTGTCTTCTTTTTTTTAAGACTTTATTTATTTGACAGAGAAAGAGAGATCATAAGTAGGCAGAGAGGCAGGCAGAGAGAGAGGGGGAAGTAGGCTCCCTGCTCAGCAGAAAGCCCGATTCAGGGCTCTATCCCAGGACCCTGAGATCATGACCTGAGCCAAAGGCAGAGGCTTAACCCACTGAGCCACCCAGGTGCCCCTCTTTATGTCTTTATAATATTTGATAACTATACTTTCTACAAAATATTAGAATTATTTGTCTTTGTGTCTCTCTTAGCCCCCTAGAGTATGGCCTTTCAGTGGGCAGGGACTATGTCTCATTAATCTCTATATTTCTACCTTTTAACAGAGTACCGACATTTAATAATTTCCTAATAAAGGTTTGGCAAATTAATATACACACAAATAAATAAGAGAAAGATGCACTAAAAATTAAACTGCCAAGTCTTCCATGTATACAGAACACTTACTAGCGTTATGTTTATTTTACAGTATTTTCAGTATATAAGCAGCATTAGTGTTAAGATTTTAGTATTTATCAGGAAAAGATGTAATTTTCTCTTATGATTGTTCAAAGCATTTGTTTTCATGTTATAGTAAAACTTTATTATGTCCAGCAATAAAAAATAGTAAAGTTTAATAAATGGAAGTCAATGAATAAAGTAGGATTTGCCAAATAAATATACCATTAGGCAAAACATAGCAAGGACACATATTTTTTAATACACGTGAGATTTACTGGGAGAATTTACTCCTGTACAGAACAGAAAAAGTAGTTTTTTGATCTTCAAATCTTGTCATGTGGAATGATAGTTGACAATGAAACAAGTTTCTCTCAAGCAAATGGAGGCAGTGATTCAAGCTTTCCAGAGGCACTTCCAATGCCCTACATGTACTTGGTTTTGTGGCATACTTTTAAGAATCCTATGAGCTTTATCTCTTGGGGGAAGCTCTGGGGGCACAGCAGGGTGAAAATGCTGAAGTAACATTAGTTTTATTTTTGTCCATGGTTAATTGCCTGGGACTCCCCGTCATTATTACCACTTGCAGATTAAACATTAAGGTATAGTTCTCTTTTTGTACCAATAGGTGGCAGTATTGCTTTGGAACAAACAATAATTTTTTTTTTTTTTAAGACTTCTATACCTATGTTTTATCTTTATTTCATCCCTAGACTCTAGGCCTCAGAACGCCCGATATGAATAACAATAGAATAAATAAGACACAAACATGATATCTGAAGAAAACTGAAGAAGGTTTACCAATATCATCCCTTCATTCATAGTCTTGCTTTTGAAAGAAACGCTCACTAATTTCTCTCCCTCCAGGAAGGCTTCTTTCTTATCAGATAAACTTAGAGTGATGATTAAGGCATAAAAAATAGGTTCCATGTTGCAAGTGGTAAATTTGCTTCTCTTGAGAACCTCCAGATTCACTAGTTCTACTAATTCTACTAATCTACTCCCCAGCCTGGCAAGAAATCTACTCCAAGGGGCACCTGGGTGGCTCGGTGGGTTAAGCCTCTGCCTTCAGCTCAGGTCATGATCTCAGGGTCCTGGGGTTGAGCCCCGCATCCAGCTCTCTGCTCAGCTGGGAGCCTGCTTCCCCCCCCTCTCTCTGTCTCTCTGCCTACTTGTGATCTTTGTCAAATAAACAAATAAAATCTTAAAAAAAAAAAAAAAAGAAAGAAAGAAAAGAAAAAAGAATCTACTCCGAATATGTATTCACATAAGTCTCTTTCTTACATTGATTGTTAGCATAGCACTGGAGTCAGGCTGACCAATTTGTTGATTATCTCTTAATTATTTTAAAATTTATACATATATATGTGCCCATGTAACCATCACACTGATTAAGATTAGAGTATTTCTAACATCTCAGAAGGCTCTCTATGCCCTTTTAATTTTTATAACTGGGAAAACACTTTATTTCTCAAATAGTGTGTTTAAAACAAAAACAAGCAAAACAACAAACTCATGAGGCAGAAAAATTGGGGAGAGGCATTGCCCTGCTTTATATGTCAAGTCAGGGTCTCTGTGTAGCCTTGAATGGGAACTCTGCAAAAAGATGCTTTTGCGGGGATGTGCTCAATGTAAGGCTGGGATAGAATGTACCAACTTACAGTGAGGATGTGGAGCAACTGGAACTCTTGTGCATCAGCAACTGGAACTCTTGTGCATTATCTTGTTTGATAAACAGGTACAATCACTTAGGACAACCGTTCGGTAGTATCTACATATGCATACCCTATGGCCCCAAACTGTACTCCTGCATACATATGCAACAAACATACATTCACAAAAGACATCTACTAGAATGTTCTAAGAGCAAATGGCCATGGATGCACAACCAGATTGTGGTATATTCACACAATGTAACATATAGTCATAATGAGTAAGTCATCCACAAATACATAGAATGATATGAATGAATCTCACAAATATATCAGCGGAAGGAATCTAGATACAAAAAGTGCATACATTATGATTCCACTTTTATGAAGTTCAAGATTAATGTATCCTTTGAAGTGTGGATTGTAGTTACTCTTTGGTAGGAGTAGTGATGGGAGAAAGATTTCTGGGGTGCTGGTAACATTCTGATTCTTGGCCACGCAAGTGTGTTCAGCTTGTGAAACTTCTTCAACCTGTACACTTACATTTAGGTAAGTATGTTAAGTATGGAACGAAGTATATAAACTTCAATTAAACTTCAATTAATGTTTAAAAAAATTAAACTCTAGCCAAGTATAGATAAAAGTCACTTCTACATGAAATGACAGATGAAGGAAATCCCATTCCCATTAGACCCTCAAAGATGGGCAAGCCCTCCTACACAGAGATGGAGAATGGCCATTCTATAAAAAAGCAATCTAAAAAACTGTGATAAGCAAAAGCATAGAATGTGGAAAGAGTAAGGAACACTTAGAAAGTGACAAAATCTCCCTCCCAGCAGCACAAGAAACTTTGCTATAAAATAAATCAAAGTCTGTAAATACAAAACTTGTCTTTAGGACCAAAGAGTGTGTATATAAACTAAATAAGGAACATAAGATACAAATAGTCTCTATGGCCAGATCACCTTTTTTCTGAAGGAAAAAAAATCTATTGTTTTTCAACATATTAATTTATAAACAACAAAGTTTCCTTCACTAGTTTCTCAGCACTCCTGAGTCTTACTACTTTCAGTAGTTTGATGGTGGTCTTGATAACTACAGAAACTTGTAGTAATATCTACAATATCTAAAGTGATAAACCACCAGGGATCACCCCAGAAAATAACTGCAGCCCAATTTTGTTTTTGCGTACTACATGCTTTGACTGCACGTGCTGTCACCACATGCTGTGACTCTCCCTTGCCATACTAGCAACCAGGAAAACACATCCTGCTTTTTGGCAAGAAATTAGAAATTGGGTATTGCATCATTGTATTTACCTATATAGGCTCAAATTGCAAAATGTTTGAAGAAAATGTAAAAGAGCAAAAGAGAATCAACTGGACATTGTCCAAGGTTCAAAAGGAAATAGGAAAACTTAAATAGTTCATATCCTGTACAACTTCTAAGCAAAACACACCAAATGGTGTTTTGCATTAAGTGCAGCCTGTTGAAAATGCAAATATTGGCAGTGACACACATGCCAGGCAGTGGAAAATGTGAGGCACAAATATGTGTAGGGAATGTTCAGTGCCAGAACCCAATCCTGGTGAAGAGGAAGAATGGAAACAAGCTGTTGCCTCTTGGAACAGGAGGGGCAGCAGTGAGTAGGTCAAGTGAAATGAAGGGGCAGGAAGGATGTCGAGTTTGAAAGGTTCTTTATAGATTTTGGATACTAACCCTTTATCAGGTACATCATTTGCAAATATCATCTCCCATTCTGTAGGCTGCCTTTCAGTTTTGTTGACTGTTTCCTTTGCTGTACAGAAGATTTTTATCTTCATACAAGTCCCAATAGTTCATTTTTGCTTTTGTTTCCCTTACTACAACCAAAAAACAAATAATCCAGTTAAAAAGTGGGCAGAAAACATGAATAGCCACTTCTCCAAAGAAGAAATCTAGGTGGCTAACGACACATGAAAAGATGCTCAACATCACTCATCTTCAGCGAAATACAAATCAAAATCATGAGATACGAACTTATACCCCTCAGAATGACTAAAATTTAACAACACGGGAAGTAACAGATGTTGAAAAGAATGGGAAGAAAGGGGAGCTCTCTTGCACTGCTGGTGGGAATGCAAACTGGTGCAGCCATTCTGGAAAATGGTATGGACATTCCTCAAAAAGTTAAAAATAAAACTACCCTGCAATCTAGCAATTGCACTACTGGTTATTTACTCAAAGGCTGCATTGAAGGGGTGCATGCACCCCGATGTTTGTAGCAGCACTATCAACAAGAGCCAACTATGGAAAGAGCCCAAATGTCCATTGACTGATGAATAGATAAAGAAGATGTCATACACACACACACACACACACACACACACACACACACACACACACACGATGGAATATTACTCAGCCGTCAAAAAGAATGAAATCTTGCCATTTGCAATGATCTGGATGGGACTAGAGTATATTATGGCAAGTGAAATAAGTCAGTCAGAGAAAGACAAATACCATATGATTTCATTCATATGTGGAACTTAAGAAACAAAACAGATGAATTTATGGGAGGGGAGTATGAAGGGGAGAAAAAACCATAAGAGACTCTTAGAGAACTAACAGAGGGTTGACACAGGAAGGTGGGTGAGGGATTGACTAGATGGTTGATGAGTATTAAGGAGAGTACTCAACATGTGAGCACTGGCTATTGTATGTAAGTGATGAACCACTTAATTTCATTCCTGAAACAAAGATTGCACTGTATGTTAACTAATTCAAATTTAAATTAAAAGTTTGAAGGAAAAAATGGGGGGCAGGAAGGGAATTGCTCATTTTAGGACAAAGGTCTTAGCTGAAGATCAGGATATTAGAAGCTTAAAAATACTGATCCTCGGCCCCTATCTCAGATTAAATTGTCTAGGGAGGGTTCCAGATATAGAGATTCTCCAGGTGATCCCAAGGAGTAGCAAAGTTTATGAACCTTGCAAAAGCGAAAAGGCAGTAGAGTCAGACCTGTGGGAAAAGTTCAGGTTGTATTACTTCCCTGACAAAACTAATTCTGCTACTCACTTACCCCACCCCTTTCTACCATGCCCCACCTCACCTCACCTCACCTCGCCCCACTCACACTCACCTTATAACCACAAACTGGGTTTTGACCTCTCTCAAGGTAGGTCCCTGGAAGTTTCATCTTTCCCTCCCTAACCCAGCACAACTTTCTCAATTAATCAATTAATCACCAAGTTATGTCTTTTTCTGCTTCTTAATTCTCAAATCTACCCTTTCTTCCCCATCTCTATAGTTTCTACTTTATTCTGGGCATTTGTTCAACAAATAACTATGAGTGCCTATTACTCTTTAGGTGTAGGTATGTATACTGTTTGGGTGAATAAAATAGACATAGCCCCTGCCCTGAAAGGCTTACTACAGACCATAACCAAGTAAGTGAAAAAGTTAATTTAAGATTATAAATGCAAGTACTGAGGAAGAAACAAGCCAGGTGTGGTGACGGAGACTAGGGAAGGTAGAGGGAATCTGACTGGACAGGGAGGGCAGGAAGGACTTCTAGAAGAGTCACCTCATTTCCTTCTAAACTCTCAGCATCCTAAATAATCCCCAGCAGCCACTAGAGTGATTTTTGTAAAAGTTCAGACACTTTAATAAGACTCACAGCCTCTTGGAGACCTAGCTCCCTCCTGCCAACCCAGGCTCACATGCTGCTGGGCACCAGAAGCTTCTAATGCCATCTTTCTTTCTTTTAATTTTATTTTATTATGTCCTGTTTGTCATCACACAGCATATCATTAGTTTTTGATGTAGTGTCCCACAATTCATTGTTTGCATATAATGCCTAGTGCTCCTTGCAATACATACATGCCCTCCTTAATGCCTATCACTGGGTTAACCCATCCCCCTACCACCCTCTCCTCTGAAACCCTCAGTTTGTTTCCCAGAGTCCATCGTCTCTCATGGTTTGTCTCCCCCTATGATTCCACCTCCCTTCACAATCTCCTCCAGTTCCAACCATGTCAAAGCAAGTTGTAGGTATTGGTTCTTTCTTATGGCTGAGTAATACTTCACTGTATATATGAACCACATCTTCTAGTGCCATCTTTCAAAGCCAGCGTATACACATTGCCCTGCCTCCAATGCCCTTTTCATGTCTTCCATCTGGCATATTCCTATTTCCCTTTCAGAACACATCTTATGTTGCCTCCTATGAGAAACCCCTCTCCCTTTTAGCTGGTCCTGGTAGGTCTTGGAGGAAAACATGGTGACTGACTGTCCCAGTTTGCTCATAAGTACAAAGCCAGTACTAAAGCACTAAAGACAACTTTTATCAACAAATTCCATATTTCTTTCACTTAATGAGCTCACAATTTTCTCCACACTGTTTTTAAAGTCATTGATACTATCTACATTGCATAGCTACTTAATACAAGGTCACATTACAAAACTTTGAAAAATACAGAAAAATGAAAAGAAAAAAGCCACTCAAATGCCATCTTTAACCACAATCACTATTAACCTCAGGTTGGTCTTCTTCCAGATATTGTCCCACACAAAGCCATCGTATACAAACATATACATTTCTGTCACCAGGCTTATAGATATTGTGTGCAGACATTGTTCTCTCCTATACAGTTTCAAGCTTATGACCACAGTTTTCTTTTTACTCAGAAGAGACTACCCTTGTTCAGAATTCAAAATCTGGGGTTCATAAAGAGTTGTGCTGGCTGGTTGTTTTGTTTTTGTTTTTGTTTGTTTCTTTACACTTCAACACTTGCTTTAACAGGACATGCTGCTTTTGGACCATGTGCTCTATTCCTTTATTACATCCTCGGTTTATCAAGCCCTCTGTGATGAACCAATCCAAGCCACTGCAGTCTTGTTCTGAGTAATTCCTCTCTGGGGTCCTCCATCCTTCTGCTCCAGAACGCGTTGGATGTCCTGTAGCCTGATGCCCAGCAATCATCCTGCCCCCAACCCTTTCTTAGCTCTCTCTCGTGGGTAAAATCCATCCTCAAGTAACTTCTTTTTTTAAGATTTTATTTATTTATTTGACAGATAGAGATCACAAGTAGGCAGAGAGGCAGGCAGAGAGAGGAGAAAGCAGGCTCCCTGCTGAGCAGAGAGCCCTACGCAAGCCTGCATCTCAGGACCCTGGGATCATGACCTGAGCCAAAGGCAGAGGCTTTAACCCACCGAGCCACCCAGGTGCCCCTCAAGTATCTTTTTTAAAAAAAGGTAACTTGGAGAAAAAAATTCTAATCCTTCAAGATTTGAAAATGTCCCCTTCCCCTCTCCACCCCCATTTCATTCATAGTTTGACTGAGCATATCAATCTAAATCTATTTTCCCCAGAATTTTGTTTTCCTTAGCATCTCATGAAGCTGATAAGAAGTTTGATGCAATTAATGGTAATTGTCCTTTGTAAATTTTCTGTTTTCTCTCTTACTCTCTTAGAGTTTAGGGTGTGGGAGTTGCGTTTATGTATGTAATTGTTGGGTAAAAGGAAATGTATATTTTACTGAGTCAGACAGAATAATGCTCCCATCCTCTTAAAGATGTCCATGCCCTAATCCTCAGAACCTATGAATATCTTCTCTTGCATAGCAAAAGGGACTTGGCAGACATGATTAATGTTATTGTCCTAGAGCTGGGGAGATTATTCTGGAATATCTGGGGGGGACCAACCTAATCACATCAGTCCTCAAAAGCAGAGTGCTTTTCTGACCAGGTCAGAGCTGGGACAGGAGGAGGAAGAGATGTGAAGTGTGAGAGAGACTTGAGCTTGGTCACTGCTGGCTTTGAAGGTGGAGGAAGGGGACCATGAGCCAAAGTTTGCAGGTGGACTCTAGGATCTGGATCTGCCCTCAGCTGACAGCCAGCGAGAAAAATGAGGAACTCAGATTAAACATCTGCAAGGAACTGAAGCTGCCAACAAGGGGAATAAACTAGAAACAGATTGTTCCTGAGAGCCTCCAGAAAGGGACATAGCCCTGATGAGGCCTCGATTTTAATCCAGTGAGACCCATATTAGAGCTTAAGTTAACAAATGTGTGTGTGCGACCTTCAGAGCTTAAGTTAATAAATGTTTGTGTGTGTGTGTTTTAAATATGTATTGTTTAAATCCAGTGAAGTTTGTGGTAATTTGTTACAGCAGCAACAGAAAACCAATGCATTTCTATTTTGATAAATGGTGCCAAAACTTGATCCTGACAGTCTGGATTTATTTATACATACACCAATAGTTGTTGAACAAACTTTCTCAAAACCTTCACTAACATGGGTTATTTTTAATATCTTAATTTTTCTAAGCTGATCCTGAAAAACATTTCATTTTTGTTTTCATTTGTAGTCCTCTACTGTTTTAAACAAGGGGGAACATCTTTTATATTTGTTAATCATGTTTTGTTTTGTTTGAAATTATACTGTCTTTTTTTTAGCTTTAGATTTCTAGCATTTCAGATTGTTATGACTATGTGTGTAGGGCACCTGGGTGGCTCAGTGGGTTAAGCCTCTGCCTTCGGCTTATCTCTTTTTTGCTCTAGAAGCTACATTGCATTTTAAACCATTTGCAGAAATTGCTGGCTGCCCAACTCAAGGAATCCTGGTCTTGATCTGATCATATTGCTGCTGAGAATGAAGGACTACATGTCTTAGCTTTACTTGCAACTAGGTTTGACAAAAGTGATAAAAGCAAAATTATGGGAAGCCTGCTTAAAGATAGTTGCCACAGCTTGGAAGACCTTTTCTTTCTTTTGCTTGCCTTCCTTCCTTCCTTTTTTTCTACTTTCTCCTTCCAGCTTTACTTCTTTTTTGGACTGGATTCAGGCGAGATGGTTACGGTTTCAGCAGCCATTTTGGACTATGAGGTGGTCTTGAGAATGGAAAACATGTACTGGATGATAGAATGGGAAGAAATAGCCTGGCATTCCTGGTGACTCACTGAAGTCACCAAACCACCTTAGAAATACAACTTGTTTTATATGAGCGAGACATTTCTATCTTGTCAATCTCTGATTCCTCTATGACTTTCTATTATATGATGTAGCCAAATCTTATCCTAATACAGAATCCTAGCACCGATCTACTATGCCTTTTATCTCTTATCTTTCCCATCTCTCTCTTTTGTTCTATTTTCTAGGTTTCTTGACTTCATCTTTAAAGTGTCTTATTTTTTTAATTTCTGCAATTATAATTTTTTAAAAGATTATTTATTTTAGAGAGGGAAAAAGAGAAAGAGCACAAGCTGAGGGACAGAGGGAGATGGAGAGAGAATCTCAAGCCAACTCTGTGCTGAGCTTGGAGCCTGATGTGCGGCTTGATCTCATGACCCCGAGGTCATAACCTGAGCTGAAACCAAGTCAGAGGCTCAACTGACTGAGGTACCCAGGCACCCCTGCAATTACGATTTTATTTTCCAAGAGTTTTTTTTCTTTTTTCATAGCACATACTTCCTTATTTTATATATGCCATAACTTTTACATCTCAGAAGCTATCAACTAGAGAGTATCTCCTATTTTGAACTACCCCTCTGGCCTCTGAATTCTCTTCCCTTTCCTTCCTTCCTTCCTTCCCTTCTTCCTCTCTTCCTTTCATTATTCTGTTGGCTTATCTTGGGTTTTCCTGTGCATATTGGAAACTTTCATCTGATATATATTAATTCTAGGTTTCTGTTCACATTAAGAATGAGGCAATAATGGTACAAATTAATATCATATGCCTCCTGATAAGATGCACTGAGAAAAACACCTACTTGTGTGGTATTCTGCCAAAAGTATATAACCTGAATTTAATCATGAGGAAATACCTGACAAACCAAAGCTGAATTTCTACAACATAATTAAAGAGTAGTCACACATGTCAATATCATGAAACACAAATTGGTGTTTGGTGATCAGCCCCCATTGAAAAAGATTTTAAAAGATATGGATGGCAGCTGAATGCATCATGATCTGGTCTCCCCCCCCCTCCTAAAAAGAACATGTTAAAAAATAACTGGCAAAATCTGAATAAGATCTACAATTAGATAATAGTATTATGTCAATGTTAACTTTCTGATTTTGGTAATTTTTCTGTCTTTATGTAAGAGTGTTTTAAAGAAATACACACTGAAGTATTTAAGTACTGTGTCTGTAAATAACTCTAAAATGGTTCAGCAAGAAATAAAATGTATACATATATAGGTCTACCTATCTGTTAAGAAAGAGAGAAAGGGATAAAGTAACCATGTTAAAATGTCAATATTACAGGAACTTAGGCATAGTGTATATAGAAATTCTCTGCACTTCTCCAACTCTTCTATAAATCTAAAATTATGCCAAAATTAGAATAGAACTGTGCCAAAATAACAAAAAAAAAAAAACTTTAAAAAAAAGAGAGAGAGAGAACATGGCAATAGAAAGACTCTCTGGGAGCTGCATGTACACAGGCTGGTTGATGGTTGGCTTCAGCTGAGTTCACACAGGCGTGTGACTCTGGGAACCCTTAAATGCAAGAATAAGAAGGCATCTACCCCAGGGTTGTTTTCTGTAGTCATCTGCTCTAGTTTTTTGTGGGCAATTTCTCAGGATTATTTAAACCTTCCAATTTTTGTCCTGGCCTAAATGGCTACTACAAATCCTTTCAGTCCAATGTCTTAGTCCCACCCCCTATTACATCTGCTGTGTTAAAGTTCTAGGGCCTGTCTGTCTACCAGACAGTCAGATCCATAGGTGTTCTTGTCTATGGCTTCCTCTACTCTGCTTCATCAAACAACACCCACTAATCTCTTTTTCATTTTCCAGGTATTTGTTGAAAGTTTTATCTACCCATAAGCCCTCTCATTCCTTTCATTTGTATTACTTTTGTTTTCATTTTTTATATATTTTTATTCTTTTTTTTTTTAAGATTTTATTTATTTACTTGACAGACAGAGATCACAAGCAGGCAGAGAGGCAGGCAGAGAGAGAGGGGGAAGCAGGCTTCCCAATGACCTTGGGATTATGACCCAAGCTGAAGGCAGAGGCTTTAACCCACTGAACTACCCAGGTGCCCCTATATATTTTTATTCTTGAGCATGTACTTCATCAGCCATACTAAACCAGAATTCTTTAGACAGTTTAATGTAAGTTTTAATCTGTAACTTATTACTCAAGGAACACATCCTTTTTCTACTTTTTTTTTTTTTTTTTGCATATCTGACAATCCATCAGCTTTTCAATATTCCATATTATCATAAGCTTTCTCAGATCACTATAGGTCATATTGAATTTTTAGACCTTCATACTTTTTGTTATACTATTTATTTGGTCACTGGGTAAAGTTATATTATTTAATTATTTCATGTGTATTGTCTTCAACAGCTTCACTCTATAGATTTGGGCTCATCAAGGCCAACCTCAATTTCTTTCTTTCTTCATACTTTATCTGAATTAATGATATGCCCAGAAGATTGGGGTAGCAGAGCACATCACATACTACCTCTCCTTCCAATCCATAGGTTGATTAGAGGCCTTGGATTGGTGTGGCTTGACTAGAACAGATACCTAGACTAATCAGATCCCCTCCATTATGAGTTCAAATTACAAAATACAGAGAGGGCTGCTGGTCAGGGATGGGCACTGAATCGGCAGTCATGTCAGCTTAGTGATTGAGGTAGACATTTGCAAACAAATGAAACTGATTTTTAGAGAGATGAAAATGTTATAAGTGTGGAAAAGAAGCTGCAATTGTGTGAGAAAGAGAATTTATCTTGCTTCTGAACAGTTCTCTAGTTTGTGTGAGACTCAATCACACAGAATTCTCTGAAATATCTATAGCATTGAAACAAAATGTCCTAATAATGAAGCTAATTTGTGTGGGTATCTATTCCTTGCAACCAAAAAATAAAAAGCCTTAACTTTATTATATTCATTCCCTGGTTCTTGTTTTCAAAAACAGAAAGAACTATTTGTTAACAAAACTACTCATACAAATTAACACGTATATCAAATGGTACACAAATTAAAATGTCTTAAGAATTAGGAGGGTTTGTTTTTAAATCCTCCAATAAAATGTAGGGTCTTTTCCCCTAATCCTTGACTCTTTTTAGTTAATTAATCTAATGCCACCACTAGAGTAAAAATTTTTTAGGGCTGAATTCAGTTTTGTTGTTTCAAGAATCAAGGACTTAGGCATGAATTTTCCATTGTGAACTCTCCTATAAGATTTCCTGCCAACAACACATTAAGGAAACCTAATGCTTCCTCTGCTCCCTTTATTTGTCCTTCATCTTTCTCCAGAAGCAGTAAGAAAAAAACTCAATGACTTCAATATGTTTCCACATTTGCTACTGTGAAATTATGTCTTACTCTAGCACTATGCTCTCTATGCATCTTGCCCTTTGAAGATACAATTTCTTCTTGTTTTTATATCAAATGGATCAGATATATCATGGGTTTTGGAGAATGAATGCACAGTTATAAAAATATTCAGCCAGAATAAAATTATTTAAACACCCTTAAACAAATTCTACTTTTAAAAGAATTATGAAAGAGTTCTACATTATACCAGTTAGAATGGCAAAAATCGGCAAGGCAAGAAAGCACAAATGATGGAGAAGTTGTGGGGAAAGGTCAGCATTCTTACACTGTTTGTGGGAATGCAGTCTGTAGAAAACAGTCTGTAGTTTCCTCAAAAAATTAAAAATAGAGCTACCCTATGACCCCACAATTGCACTACTGGGAATTTACCCCAAAGATACAAATGTAGTGAAAAGAAGGGCCATATACACCCCAATGTTCATAGCAGCAATGTCCACAATAGCCAAAATGTGGAAAGAGCCAAGATGCCCTTCAACAGATGAATGAATAAAGAAGATGTGGTCCATATACACAATGTAATATTACTCAGCCATCAGAGAGGATGAATCCCCAACTTTTGTGTCAACATGGATGGGACTGGAGGAGATTATGCTAAGTGAAATAAGTCAAACAGAAAAAGTCAATTATTATATGGTTTCACTTATTTGTGGAACATAAGGAATAGCACAGAGGACATTAGGAGAGGAAGGGAAAAATAAAGGGGGGAGAAATCGGAGTGGTAAATGAACCATGAGAGACTATGGACTCCAGGAAAAAAAACTGAGGGTTTTAGAAGCAAGGAAGTTGGGGGGATGGATGAGCCTAGTGATGGGTATTAAGGAGGATGTGGATTGCATGGAGCACTGAGTGTTATACACAAACAATGAATCATGGAACACTACATCAAAACTAATGATGTACTATATGGTGACTAACATAACGTAATAAAAAAAAAAAAAAGGAGAGTTCTACAATAGTCATCTCAAGTGAGTTCCCAAATTCAGGGAACATGTTCTTTAATTTCTTCTACGTTCCCTCAAAAAAAAAAAAAAAAGATTCAGAACTATGTAACTTTCAGCTATCCAATTAATGTAGTTGAAGCAAATCATTTCAATTACCAGAAGCAAATTTTATTAAACTTTAGTGCCAAGTTTTAAAATGAAAATACATTTAAAACAAAGTTAGAAAATGACATTAAAATGTTTAAATTGCAAAAGTCAGCAGTTAAGAGTAATGTTCCAAAATAAGCACTGCCCATCTTCTGTGAATAAGCAGTTTATTTTGGCAAGTGTAGAAGTTTGTCTTGGGTAGATTCATAATGATCCTTGCCATTGCTGTTCTCTTCCAGACCAGTTAGAGGTTTACTTCTTATTCAGCTATCTGATTGCTTAGAGCTAAAACAAATGTGTTTCATATCACCTTCAACAACATTTTTTTCCAATTTAAAATAGTTTGTTCATAAAAGAAAATTCTGAAAAAGTATAATAAAATTTGAAAAATAAATTATCTGAAGTTCTTCCATCCAAACAGATCCACTCTTAATATCTTCTTCTAGTCACTTTCTACTCATAAACCAAAGAAATATGTTAATTGCTTTTTGCATAGGATAATAAGCTAATCTGTATGACATGGTGAGAAATTTATGACCTAAATTGTAATGTACCATTTGTCCATGAATTCTCCCAGATTTATTTTTGTAAAAAGGTTGAAGTTGCCCTGCTGGAAGGAATGGTTTGCAGCCAAAGACATTATGTTCAGGTACATGAGTGTTGAAGGAGAAGGAAGCTTTCAAAAACATTGCTTCTCAAACTTCATGGTGCATAGGAATCATCTATTGTTCTTGTTAAAATGTATAGACAGTCAGCATTTTTAACAAGCTCCCAGGTGATGCAGGAGCTGCTAGTCCATGAACACACTTTTAGTAGCAAAATCCTAATATAACTTGAACATAAGAGAATTTTATGGAAGAAATTTTTACCTTCACACATCCATCTACCATTAAGCCACTGCCACATTTCTGACCCATTTCTGGGAAGACATGGGACTACTTTTCACACTTGGAAAGTTTGCCACAGGCTGAGGGTGGGGTATGGACTTATTGCAAAACAAGTGAAAATATTGAGCAACTACATTGAGTCTGTCCTCTGCAAAGGAAGCCTTGCAGAATTCACAATGTATCTGCTCATCTCTTCTACTTTGGTAGTGGTATCTATGACATCTGAGCACAGGGTTTCCTAGAATGAAGGCTACTTTTCCCCCCGCCTCCATTGAAGCTGAATGTGGTCATGTTACCAACTTTCCAGCCAATGGGATCTAAGTAGCAATATATGTGCAAGCCGTGTTTTGGGGATGGCAATTAAGTTATTTTATTTGTCCTAGTTAGGATAAGCTGCAACCCTGGTACAGTCAGCTAAAAGTTTAACTGGAAGTGTATACCCCAGAGGTTGTCCCTGATGTTCCAGTGAAAAACCCCATAGCCTACAAATGACTAAGTGTTTCTGTCATCAATGTCTGAATCAACACCAGACTTGCTGCTTATGCTCTCAGTGAATTTCAGAAATGGGGTTTTAAGGGTGAGACATTAGCAGTCTACTAACTAGTATAATGAATGCTAGAGAGGAACTCTCATTGGTTAATTTAAAGATATGTAAGATATACGATAGACTAAACTCTTACAGACACTTCCCACACTTGCATGAACAGAGTAAAAGAATCCAGTGAGGCCTGCAGCTGGAACCTTTAGGAATGGTGCCCGAGGTTTGATCTCTAATGATCCCGGATCAAACCTTTACTTTTAGGCTACCTAATGTCAACTACATAGATAACAGATTCCTGTTCTGGAGTGTTGTCATGCCTTCCTTCATTGAAGTTTTCACTCTAGGTAAGACTGGAAATTGGAGGAGATTGGAATTGAGACTTCACTGAATTGAAAGACTGGATACTATATTCTTATGGTTGCTCATAAATAAATGTTTTGTTAATAAATATTGGCTCTTGTGGAAGAATTTGTTCTGAGACTTGCTTATCACCTGGTGGCAAGGTTGGGTAGCACTTTGAATCTACTGTTATCTACCAAAAAGACCCTAAGGACTGTGTGGGATCTAGTTGGCTGGTGTCAGCTCACAGTAAAGAGAAAGAGGGATAGAAGGAACTAGATATCCTGAAATCCATGGAGTAAACATAGAACTCTGGACTTCTCTCCTCCAGATGTGTTTTCATGTCAGAGAGAAATAACTGTCCCAAGTTATGTCAAACATTATCACCTTACATTTTCTATTACTCACAGCAGAGCCTGTCCTGATACTCCTGGAAGCCCCAGTCACCATCCAAAGGAAAACCATTCCATGGAGAGTTTTTATGATTCCACCTCTCCTCCTCATTCTTATTCTCTTCTGTATTTAGGATTCTCTTCTACCACCACCTTCCTCCTCCCTCTACTTTCCGATACTTTGCACTCTCCCTCAATCCTTTCTAATCAGAAATAACTACTCTCCTAAGGAAGACTCATCTGTGATGTTGCTGCCCTGGTCCTCACCAAGGGTTGATCACTCACCCTGACTATTTCAAGGAAAAGAAGTTGCTAACCTAACTATTTTCCAATGACAGGTATATCAGAAGTGAGACATTTTATCTTTAGACTTCACATCTTAGCATATATGATTTTAAAAATAAAAATGATCAATTGTTCAGGATCAAATATAGTTCAAAGCTCATATAACATGCTATGGAACGTCTCAACCCAGGTACAGTCAGCTAAAACATTTTTCATCTATTTTCTTTATCTCATCCTTTACATTCATTTCATAGATTTTTTTTTTAAGTGGTTTTTTGGGCACCTGGGTGGCTCAGTGGGTTAAAGCCTCTGCCTTCGGCTTGGGTCATGATCCCAGGGTCCTGGGATTGAGCCCCGCATCAGGCTCTCTGCTCAGCGGGGAGCCTGCTTCCCTTCCTCTCTCCCTGCCTGCCTCTCTGCCAACTTGTGATCCATCAAATAAATAAATAAATCTGAAAAAAAAAAGGCGGTTTTTCAAGATTACAAATGCCTCAAGACTATATAACATTCATGATTATGTACATGGCCTTGACAGAATGCCCTTCAGGCTTATTATCATTCTTTATCCTACTCTTCACACTTCCCTTCCCATTTCTTCAATAACATAGAAAATGGAACTAAATAAAGGGCCTCGTGTTCCTCACACCTCTCTTTTTGCACAGCAGAGTACCATAATTTCGATTTGGGGAGATTTCCTCTTCAGGCAAAGTGTGTGGTCCATGATGAAAGTGGTAGTCTGGGTGCCTAGGTGGCTCAGTTGGTTAAGCCTCTGCGGCTCAGGTCATGATCCCAGGGTCCTGTAATCGAGCCCGCCTCTGTTCCCTGCTCAGCAAATCTGTTTCTCCTTCTCCTTCCACCCCTCCCCCTGCTTGTGTTTCTACATGCACACATGCGCGTGCTCTCTTTTTCTCACTCTCAAATAGATAAATACAATCTTAAAAAAAAAAAAAAAAGAAAAGAAGAGAGAGAGAAGAAAGAAAAGAAAAGGAAGAAGGCAGTTGATGAAATGATCTAGCATATGCTCTAGAGTCAGTCTAAGTTCAAATTCTGGCACAAGCTATGTGTCCTTAGGCAGGTAACTTACTTTGTGCCTTAGTTTTCTCATTTAAGAAAATGGAAATAATAAAAAACCCTCCCTTCCAAGATTGTTGTAAGAATTACACAACACAATCAACTTAAAGAGCTTAGTGTAGTGCGTGACATGCAGTAAACTTGTAATAGCATTCATTTATTCAACAGGGAATTACTTGCTGTGCGCTATAAGCAAAGTACTGCCTAACACTGTAGCGAATTGAAAGCTGAGAGAGAGTGGGTTCCTTCCCTTAAGAAACTTACAGTTTCATTGGAGAAATAAGACAGCAAAGTAGATTACCACCATAGAAATGGATATATGTCAAGATATTCCAAAAAATTATTTATTGCACTATCTTAAAGATAGTTGCAAACTCTCTGTTATTCCTGATGTCGAGTCTAGTTCCTTCCCTTTGAATTTCGGTTGGCCTTTGTAACTTTCTTAACTAACAATGCAACAGAAGTGATATTGCAGGCCTTTCACCCAGGTTGGCTTTAGAACACTTTCACTCTGAGGAAAGCAGCCTTCATACAAGAATGATGATTCTGTGGAAGCCTAAGATATCTAACTAGTGAATCTGCACAGACAGAGTGCGAGGTCTTGCTGTTTCAGCCATCCCAACCAGAATCAAACATGAATGAATCGGCTGTCCTGGCAGCATCTTGGCAGCCCCAGGAAATGTGATGTGGAGAAGAACCGAGAACGCAGGTAAAAGCCACAACTGAGTCTGAAGATCTATGGTCCTGGGTCAAGCCATCCCAACCAACTAACTAGATAGGACTTTAGATAAGCCATGCAAACCATTCTTGCCACAGGTTACTTATTTCAAAAGGGTTTATGAGAGATAGTTGTATTTCTTATGTCTCTCTATGTGCTAGAATAAAAAAATACTATGTGCAGAAAAGAGCAGAGCAGTCCCGAGACTGCTAGCCTTAGGAAGGTTTTCTGACAAAATTGGCCCTGGGCTGGCATCTGGGAGCTTGACTGTTCCCTACATTGGTATAAAACTTGACCTAAAGGACCAGGGTGGCTCTCTGTGGCTAGACTGCTTCTACAAATAGTATGGTTTGTGTTGAGCACCTGTTTTCCTTCTAGAAGTCTGCAGTTAGGGGTACGTGGTGAGCAAAGAATGCTTCTTTGACCACCCTTGGTAAAAACCTTGAGCACTGCTCGTGAGCTGTCCCGGGAGACAACACTTTGCATGTGTTATCACTGCTCATTGCTGAAGGAGTTAAGCCACTCCACTGTAAGAAGACCCTTCAAACCTCGAACCTATGGTTGTCCCCAACTTCACCCTATGCACCTTTTTGGATTTTTTATTTTGTTCTGTATGTTCTCATGGTAGTAAATCTTAACCATGAGTACAAACAGATGCTGAGTTCTGTGAGACCCTTTCTATCAAATCACTGGACTGAGGGGGTGACCTTGGGGACCCCCGATACGGAGCGTTTTAAACAATATGTGAGATGGGGCACCTGGGTGGCTCAGTGGGTTAAGCCTCTGCCTTGGGTTCAGGTCGTGATCTCAGGGTCCTGGGATCGAGGCCCGCATCAGGCTCTCTGCTCAGCAAGGAGCCTGCTTCTCCCTCTCTCTCTGCCTGCCTCTCTGCCTACTTGTGATCTCTCTCTTTGCCCAATAAATAAATAAAATCTTTTTTAAAAATGTGAGAAATACTGGAAAGTTCTTCAACTTTCTTTCCTTAAAAAGCGGTATCCCTCCTAACTTTCTCACATTCTCCCTTGTATCCCGCCTCCCCAGAATACACATATTGAACTTCCTTCCCACCTAAATCCAAAGTTCCATGTTGTAAGAATGGCCTAGAGCAGCTCTGTAACTACTAGTTCAAATACATATAGAAGAAGGGTTGCCTGTATTTTATTCATTATCCTACCGTGTTTGTCTTGTGTGCATATAGTATAGGAGCTTCTACGTCATTGGGCTAAAGGTATCACTGAAGTTCTTTTTACAATATTTACTGTAAGACTAAACTGGTGATAAAAAGTATTTTCTTTGCAACTGTATAGCAGGACTTTATAAATTTATGGCTAGTCACAAAAAAACTGGCACCATAACGTCGGCAAGAAACTAGATCTCTCTCATGAAATCCATTGCAGCATATCCGGCTATGCAGCATATCCGTCTCACATTGTGTAATATGCATGACTTATTTTCAGATGGTTTTCCTGATAAATTTTGTGATTTTACTTGAACAGGGCTGAGTACCATTTCTTTAATCTCAGAGAATGGTAAGATCTGAGGTACTACAAGCAAAGTCCTTGGATTTGGCTCTAGAAATCCACTGAGCACACTGTATTTTAAGAGTTCACACAATAAGCCAGAAAACTGAATATTATGTGCTAAGCACTTAAAATCATACTGTAGATCCAGGACTGAGATTAGGAGACCAACTCTTAACCCAATCTATGTTCTAAAGACACGATTTTGGTAAATCATTTATCACTACTGGATCTCTGTCACATCAGCTGTACAATGAGAGCATTTACATGAACCATTTTTTCAAACTCAAACATTCTATGACTCAATGGTAATATGAAGGGTGGGAAGATAAGTGCCAAATAAGACAGTGCAAGTTTATTTTGTGGGAGGGAGAGGTTCCTGGAGATAGAGTAAGAAAATTTAATTGGCCAGAAAAGAAAGAGAGGGGTACTCATCTCACAGGAGGAGTTTGGGTAAAGGTATACAGACAGAAAATTTTCAATATAAAATAACAATGACAATAATGGCCAACGATTATTGGGTACTGGGTTAAGGTATTATACATCATCTTATTTAACTTCCCTAACAACCCTAGGTATTATTATTATTCTTGTTTTACGGAAGAGAAAACCAAAGCATAGAAGATTCAGAATTTTCACAAGTGGTAGAACCCAGATATGAAGGAATCTGACACTCTAGAGAATAGTTCTAATTGCTACTATGACAGTCACGTGTGAAAGTCAGCAATAAAACTCTCCTCCAAAGCATTGTAGTTCAGATACAACTGACTGGAAGACTAGCATGAGCAGAAAATAATAGGCCATCATCAAGAAGAACCATGATAGTTATTTTTCATGGAGTGCTATTTGTGTGCTTTTCATTTATGAGCTCTAACCTCTGCAGATTTTTTTAAATTTTTGTTTTAAATTACCATTTTACAGTTAAGAAATTTGGGTCCCCCAAGTTCAACTCATGATAGGTCAAGAGCTGTTAGGTGGGAGAGTTGGGATCCAACCCTGAGTTTGACCTCAGAGACCTTATGTATTCTACTATGCCATGCTAGATTCTTGGCAAGAAAAAGAAAACTATTTGTACATATTCAAAACATATTCTGCTGTACATATTCTGCTGTATGCTTTTGCTTACATGAAATTCTAGAACAGGGAAAAGTAATCATAGATACAGAAAGCAGATCAGTGGTTGCTTGGGGCAAGGGGAATGAGGAGACTGACTGTAAACAAATATAAGAGAAGTGTTTTTGAATGATGGGAAAGTTTTATATATTGATTACAGTGTTGATCACATTTACACCATATTTGTCCAGGCTCATTGAACTGTATTCTTAAAACAGGTGCAGTTTATTATAGGCAAATTATACTTCGATAAAGTTGATTTTTTAAAAATCCAACTGAGGGGTGCCGGGGTGGCCTTGTCCAGGTCATGATTTCAGGGTCCTGGGTTCGAGCCCAACCTCTGGCTCCCTGCTCAACAGGATATCTGTTTCTTCCATACCCTTTGATCCTCCTCCCCACTTGTGCTTGCTTGCTCGCTCTCTCTCTGTCTCAAATAAGAAAATAAAAATAAATAAAAATAAAAATCCAACTGAATCCAGTATTTGGTCCTTTAGACATAAGCTTGGACTACTGGCATTATGTGCCTTTTCATATGTATGGATCAGCATGGTGGATATGAAATACTAGCTCTTAGCAATAATTCTGAACTCTTCTGTGTATTGCCATGGCTGAGAAGCTCGAAATCACATTTCTCTGACTCTTTCACAGCTAATGTTCAGATTGTGAGTTAAATACACTCAAGAGACTTGAAAGGAAGGAGTGAGACCAGGGCCACCTTCCTGCTCTGTTATTTGTTGCTACTGGCAAGTAAGGTCATGCAGACATTGAGTTTTTTGGCAACCACATTCCAAACATCCAGTGTCTAGCTTCATGAGGATTAGAAGTCAATGGCTGCAAGAGTGACGAGGGTTTTCATGATCCTCAGGCTGCAACTACACAGTGTCCACAAGATTCAAAACTTCCCCCAAAGACGCTTGACTTCAGATCCTTATGACTGTGGCAGGGGTAAGAGCTCCTTTGGGAAATCAGATGAATAATTACCTCCTGGGAGTTATTTCTGGCATTTCAGTTTAGAAACTGCTCCTAACTACCTGTATTAAATTTCTTTCTACTTATAATCGCTGGAATGGTTTCTGTCTCCCCAGAACTCTACACTGACATTGCTAGGAAAGATGGTGTGGGTTTCTTGGTCAGAATGGCAACTAAAATAATTAGCAGCAGCAGCAGCAGAGTAATAGCAACTTTTTCTGAGTACTGACTTTCTCCCACATGAGCTCACTAAGGTCCATGCAAAGAACAGTTTTATTCTTTCCTCCCTCCTACTCAAGCTCTGGGTAGATTCGTCCACTCCTTACTTTTTCAGTCACTCTCAAATCATAAAAATCCTCCAGTTCATTGAAGTCCTCCAGATCAACTCATTTCAGTCCTTAAAATTTCCAGTCCAGGGCATGTAATCCAATGCTCTCACCTAGGTTAAAGCTTATTTATGCCCTCAGCTTGAGTTTCCTTTGAGCTGGAAAGTCTGTCATTTTTGAGGAAGAGAACACAGTTGGTTTCTGCTCCTTTTCTCTATAAAATATTTCTGTTTCCCTTCTCCTCCCTGTGTCCCCTTGCCCACTATGCTGCTTCAGGATCTTCTGAGGTTGGAATGTGGTAGGGAAGAGGTACAACTAGTTTCTAAAAAAGTCTCTAAACTGGTCTGGATACACTCTGGCATGTGAGCCTCCTGGCTATGGCAGATGTCCAGCACTGATACTTTCTCTGCCGGCTGCCTACAGGGCTTCCTCAGAGAAATCCCACGGCAGCCTCGAGCCTCCAACTCGCATCTTTCCAGACTGCACAGTCAGGCATCCGCCTTATTTCTGTATAGGAAAGTATACTCCAACGTCTTTTTGCTGAGGTCCATTTTGGCACAAAGCCTTCTTGGGCAGTCTTTCCAAAATGACTCCCGGCTAGCTCCATCCTGCCAGCCCACTAGAGAAAATTTCCCACTTCCTTGCTCTGTTGCCAGCGAGGGAGCATCTGGGTCTATGTGGCCACCAGGCAGGCAGCTACACCCATGGTCTTCCACATTTAATTTCTCAGAGCACAAGTCAAACATCAGCTCCTACTTCCCTTGAGCTCTGAAGACTCCCTGTCACCTGACTTGAGGTGAGAGGGAAGCACTCCTCTCCCCTCTCACATGAGGAGGAGGAGATCAACTCTCTAAAAATAATTTCTTTTTGGCCTTGTCAGCCTTGGCCCCTTTGTCAGTAGAAGATGGGTGATTGTGTATGCCAGCTCAAGCAGTCTCATAGTCTATGAGCATGTCTTACATCAGTGGTCTGGCAGCTAACTTTAGAATATGGAGGCACTTT
Organism: Mustela putorius furo; assembly: GCF_011764305.1. NCBI lineage: Eukaryota > Metazoa > Chordata > Mammalia > Carnivora > Mustelidae > Mustela > Mustela putorius. The sequence continues at coordinate 40,396,487 of NW_025421998.1, forward strand.
GTAATTGTTTACTTTGTTTTTGGTCTTGAAGCCATGAAATTTTGTGTTCATGACCAATACCAAGATGGAATGTTGTTGAATTATTCCAACAACCCTAAAAGGTAATGAATGACTAATGCTCCCATTTTAGAGACAGAGAAACTGAGGTTCAAAGGGCAGAAAATGAGATTTCAACACAAATGAGTATGACTTTAAGGCCTTTGGTGTTAAACATTATGATTATATGTTTGACAATGTGAATGCTAATGACTGCTATGGGTTGAATTATGTCGCCCAAAACTCATATATTGAAGCCTTAAGGTCTGGTGCCTCGGAATGTGACCTTATTTGGGTATAGGGTTGTTGCCAAAGCAATTCATTAAAATGAGGTCATATTGGAGTAGGGTAGGCCTCTACTCCAATCTGACTGATGTCTGTATAAAAAGGAGAAAGTCTGGACACAGACATGCACACAGGGAGAAAACCATGTAACAATGAGGTAAGCTGCCACAAGACAAGGGACTGCCAGGAGCTAGGAGAGAGTTCTAGAACAATCCTTCTCTGGTGGCTTCTGAGGGACCATGGCTCTGCTAATACCTTGATCATGGACTGTGAGCCTCCAGGCTGTGAAACAATAAATTTCTGTTTTTCAAGCCATTCAGTTTGTGGTACTTTGTTATGGCAGTCCTAGAAAACTCATAAAACAACCATGTGACAGCCACGGAAGTAAATGAAATTTTAGCTGAAATAAGCATTGCGTGAGAGAACCAAGCTGCTAGGAGAAGAAAAGGTATTGGAGGAGCCAGGGTAGGGCCAGCTATTTGTTTATGTTGGATGACAGAAAATTGGGCTGGTCATTAGGAGCCTTTGACTAGGGTATTAGGTAGAAAGCTTCCAAACAATTTTTACCTCTCTAAGAATAGGGAAGGATACATTATTCACCTTGAAAAACTTTAAGAAAACAAAGCTCCAGCCAGGATTTTGCACAATTGTTTCTGAGAAAGCTGGAAGAAATTTGAAAGTGGGCCAGCAGGAAGTTATACCTGTATCTGAATATACAGAATGAGGAATAAGTGAAGGGACAACACAGTAGAAGCTTATATTTCATATTTCATACACTGATGGCTTTGAGAATAGGAGTACTAAGATATTAGAATACCTTAATAAAATTTGCTTATACATTAATGGGACCTCAAAACATATAAACAGTTACAAAGATTTTCCAAATTATAATTTGTGCAGAATGTGGAGACACAGCTGCATGTCCTAAGCAACATACACACACATGCACACACACAAACACATGCAATATTGTTTTAGAGATTTTAGGTTTTAGATTTTAAAACCTAAAATACCTATGCTAATTGGTCCAAGTAGCATAGGTATATAATTAAATATTAATAAAAATTAATAAATACTTATTTAAAGATTAAAAATCTCCAAAATATTAATAAAATATCTCAAAATATTAATAAAAAAATCTCAAAATCTCAATGGCTTGTCACAATAAAGTTTTTGTGGTATATAATTAAATATTAATAAAAATTAATAAATACTTAAAGATTAAAATCTCCAAAATATTAATAAAATGTCTCAAAATATTAATAAAAAACATCTCAAAATCTCAATGGCTTGTCACAATAAAGTTTTTTTTTTCTACTACCACCACAGTCCAGTGTGGGTCAGGTGGCCCTCCTGAAGCTTGTATCTCTGCCATCTGGAATGCTTGGCCTACACTGAGGGGAAGGGAGAGATAGGAAAGGCACACTGGTTCCAAATTGCCTTAGTCCCAAAGAGACACATCACTTCTGCCCAGAAGTGTTCAGTTGCTCAGAACAAGTCACATGGCCCAACCTAACTGCAAATGGGGCTAGGTAACACGGGAGAATACTTGGAATATTTAGGGAACAATAATTATCTCTGCCATAAAATTATACAGGGAATAAATGTATAAAAAGGTGCTAACCCCAAAAGTGAGATGTTTGTTAGATGATAAATCCAATGAGAATCCGATCTCATTCATCTTAATGAGTGGCACTCCGATGCCTTCCTATCTATATGCAAATTACTACTCCCTGGTGATATGACTATTCAAATTTAGTGCCGCTCAAGAGCCCCCCCCCCAATACTAGTGATAGTTCCCTGAGGACTGCCTCACATGTGACCCCTCCCCCCCAAACTAAATCACTTCATGTATAAAACAAAAGGAAGGGCATTTGGGAGGGGGCAGTCTGTGAAAGGGAGACAACAGTGAGAGTCCCAGGACTTAGAAGAGAAGTAAAAAGATTGAGGAGAAGGTCTGAGCAGAGGGAGGGAGGCCAAGTCAGATGGCAGCCGGCTGGAGGCCTAGAGCAAAAAGGTGTCTAGTGTACTTCCCCTGCATCAGGACAGTGATACCTAATCTTCAAGTTTAAATTATTTTCAATTCTTTCCTGAGCTGTCAGCCTAAATAATACTAAAACACTGCTATCCCAGAAAAGAAGCCTGGTCTTCAGGATTAAGGAGGCTTGGAATAACTATAGAGACCTTGGTACCACATGCAAATCCATGACCACATGCAAATCCATGATCTGGACCTTTATATTATACAAATTCACTTCTTAGACCCTGTGCCCCAAGTTTTCTTCTCAAGAAATACTGTCACTGTGGAAATCATCTCTGTAGGAAAATGGAAAAGAAAGGATTTTTCTGGGCAGGGGTAAGGCCTCAGAGAGAGCAGATGACAGCACAGATTTGAAAGTGGGTCCAGGCGGCCTATTTTCATAGCTTTTGCCAGCAGTGTTCAGCAGGGGGGGGGGAGCAGCTTTCTATATTTGCATTGTATTATATTTGCATATGTAAACCCTAGAGGGATACCAAAAAAGCTAATAAAATAGCTACTTGGGGTGGGAAATGGGGGGAAATAGGACAGACAAGCGCAGGGGTAGGAGTGAGAATTTTCACTAGGCACCCTTCTATATAATCTGATTTTTAAACCATGGGAATATATTATCTATTCAAAACTGTAAATACAAGCAGGGAGGAGAAAGTCTTCCAACCACCATAGCCTTGTGTTCAAGCTGCTTTGGGAGAACAAAAGACTTGAAGCAAAATCAAGAGTAAAGCAGTGTAAAGGAGCCACCAGAAGAATGAGACTGTGAGCACAAGCAGGAAATGGGAGGGAGAAATAACTAAGGGAGCAAAGAGCCCCTGATTCTACTCCTCATTCTTTTTTTTTTTAAATTTTTTTTATTTTTTATTAACATGTAATGTATTATTAGCCCCAGGAGTACAGGTCTGTGAATCACCAGGTTTACACATTTCACAGCACTCACCATATCATATACCCTCCCCAATGTCTATAATCCCACCACCCTCTCCCTACCCCCCTCCCCCTGGCCACCCTCAGTTTGTTTTGTGACATTAAGAGTCTCTTATGGTTTGTCTCCCTCCCGATCCCATTTTGTTTCATTTATTCTTTTCCTACCCCCAAACCCCCTGCGTTGCATCTCCACTTCTTCATATCAGGGAGATCATATGATAGTTGTCTTTCTCGATTTGATTTATTTACTAAGCATAATACCCTCTAGTTCCATCCATGTCGTCGCAAATGGCACGATTTCATTTCTTTTGATGGCTGCATTGTATTTCATTGTATATATATACCACATCTTCTTTATCCATTCATCTGTTGATGGACATCTAGATTCTTCCATAGTTTGGCTATTGTACTCCTCATTCTTTAAAGCTCCCAAGATCTTTGGGGGGAAAACCAGAAGAAGAGGAGGGTGATAGTGGGCTCTCTGTACAGTGCAGATTGCAAGGTAAATACTTTGTCATTTTGAATATAAGATGAAAGGGTGGCCCAAGAAGGGGAGGATGTGGGGACATCCAGGTGGTAGACACTTGGATTATTCTAGCATGACATTCAAGACTCTTGACAATTTGACCTGATCCTTTCACTTCTTTACGGGAACACTTCTCTCATTAAGGACCAGTCCAGGCTAAGTGTTAAGTGTTTTATTCATCCGGTGATGAATAAAAAATTAAGAAGCTCATAGTTTGGTTGCTAAAAACTGACTTAAAAACAACCAAGTGTTACTTGTGTTCTGCTAGGAAAGTATATAGTTTCAGTGGGGCCATAAGTGAGGAGTGGACAACTGTGCCTGGAGGACACCTGGTCATGAGGCTTCATGGTCAAGGAAAACCTTGAGTGAGGTCCTGGAGGGTGAATGGATATGCTGGGAGGTGGGGGAGGTAAGGAGGGCACTCCTGGCACAGCCATCTGTGCATAAGCTCAGACCAGTGACACAAGATGGGGTTGGGCTGGGCAAGCAACTCCACGTGGCAAAAAGATAAATGAAGGGGGTGCTACAAGTTGCAGCTGAAGAAGCAGGCAGAGAGGTTTTGTATGCTTTTATCCTATAGACAGCCAGGTGTTATTAAGGGTGAGCCAAAGATCCCATAGTCATCTGATAACACTGGCTTCAGTCGTGGGAACTGATTGGATCCACCAGAGGGTTATGAGGCTGGAAGCTTGGTGAGATGCAGAAGTGACCACTTCCATAGAAACAGGGAAACTGAAGAAAGCCTGAAATGAAGCATTTACCTTCCACCTGATATCCTGCAGTGATTGTGCTCCCTGAGAGGCCTTGAACAAGTACCTTAATGTCTCTGTGGTTTAGTTTTCTCATCTGCCAAATTACCTGCCATACAGGGTTACTGTGCAGGTTAAATAAAACAAAGCAATGTATGTGAAGTACCAAGCACATAGAAAGTACTTGATGATGGGTAAAAATGATTATTCCCTAATACACCATTAGCCCAGGACTTCGGTACTCTCACTTCTAGGAAGTCATGGTGCACTGTGGGAATTTCAGTTACCTATGGCTGCATAGTAATAAAATCTCACAAAACATAGTGGCTTCAAACAACCACCATGATTCTGTTGGTCTTATTGGGGCTCCCTCATAAGGCTGCACTTAGCTGGTTGCTCAGCTACACTAGGAGGCCTAAGGAGGTGGCTTTACCCACAAGCCTGGGGCCTTGGCAGAAATGACTGGCAGGCTGGGACTCAACTTTCTCCACATGGTCTCTCATTATTCCATTATGTAACCCAAGCTTTATATATGGTGGCTGACTTCCAAGACAGTGAAAACAGAAGCTGCAAGCCCTCTTATGTTCTAGGCATTTAATGCTATGAAACAAACCATCCCAAACAACCCCAACCATTAATTTTATTTATTTGCTTATGATTCTGCAACTTGGGCAGATTGGCAACTCAACTCTGTTCCACATGGTATTGGCTGGCGCGGCTCATCGTAAAGCCACAGGATCCAGGGTGCCAGGCTTCACTCCCATGACTGACACCCAGCTGAGGTGACTGAAATAGCAGCATTTCAGGGCTGGGCTTCTCTCTCTACTCCCCATCTCATCATTTAGTAATCCAGCCTCAGCTGCCTTACATGGAGGCCACATCCCTAGAGGGCAATAAGGGAATCTGCAAGGCCTCCTAAGGTCAGGGTGTACAAGTCATGCCACATCATCTTCACCACATCCTATTGGTCAAAGCTAGTCACACGGTTCTAGTCCAAATTCAAGGTAAAGGAAATAGACTCCATCTCTCAATGGGAGGATTGGAAAAGTAACCTTGGAAAAAGGTGAGTGGAATGGGAGTCGGTAGCTGGCTATCCGTCAGAAAGCACTGGTGTGGGAGGGAGATCCTCATTCTGCCACTCAGTAACCATTTTCTCCCAAATTTAGTAAACTTAGATTGACCATCCAGTACCTGGATTGTCTTTTTTAAATATGGGGCATCCCCCCTTGTGAGCACCATCTTTTATGAACCACCACATATTAAGGAAAAGATTCTATGGTAACCATTTCTCTACGTTCAGAATTTTGCATGATGCCTGGCACTGAGTAACAGTACAGTGCTCAGTAAGTATGTGTACTAAACGAATACATAAACAAGTAATAAATAAATAAATAAGCACCAGTATTAACTCTTCACTGGGTACTTCCCACACACCAAGAACTATCCTAAACACTTCACATGTATTGAGGATTCATTTAAGTATTAAAACCAAAGGAGGTAGGCACTATCATTCCCTGTTTCAAATGAGGATTCCAAGGCATGAAAGGCTGCGGGGTTCACCCAAGACTACACAGCTAATATGTGGTGGCTCTGAATCTGGACCCACTTGACCTGGCTCTAGCCCCTGCTTTGAATCACCATACTTTGCTGCCTTTGTAAAAGTATAAACAATTGCAATGAAGACAGGATCGAAAACTAAAGAAACAGTGGACTTGGAAAGGGGTAATTACACAAGGCATGAATCATTCTAGAAGCACTATAGCATGCATATAGAGTCTGGAGTCAGATATGTATTGACTTCAAGTACAATTCTCCACCAAGTACTACTCTATTACTTTGGATGGGATACTCCCCAAGTCTCAGTTTTCTCATCTGAAAATTAAGTCTAAGAATAATACCTAACTCAGAGGACTGTGGTGAGGCTCCAGAGAGAGAGCAGGTGCAGTCCTCACTTCAGTGTTCGTATGTAAATATTCCCACAAACCAGCAACATGGAAATGACATACATAATTCAGGATAAAAACAGGAGGGGAGAGGTTATGAACCTTTTTAGGTTTTGTCCTTCCCCTTTCAAAGGTCTAACCCACACCAAGAGATTCTGGCATATGGTAATTTTTGAATAAACTTTGAAGATCCTGGCATATAGAAATTTTTGTTAAATGACAACCAGAGCTATCTCTAAAGCAATGAAAAAAAGAAAAAAATTAGGGTAAGATGCAGGTACATGTACACTCTCTCCCAAAAAAAGTTTCTTTTAACTTGTACTTAATACAAGGAAGTGTTTTTCCTTACCTTGGGAATTAAAAGTCTTCATTAGAAAGTTAAGAGGGGCACCTGGGCGGCTCAGTTGGGTGAGCATTCAACTCTTGATTTTGTCTCAGGTCATAATCTCTGGGTGGTAAGACTGAGCCTCCTGAGGGGCTCCATGCTGAGTATGCAGCCTGCTTAAGATTCTATCTTTCCCTCTCCCTCTGCCATCCCCCAACTAAAAAAAAAAAAAAAAGGAAAAGAAAGTCAAAAGTCAAGAGAAGTTTGAATATTAAAAATGTCAATTTTAAAATCCAGAATGCTGTGTTGACCTTTTGGTAGAGGTAGAGTCTATCGATAAAAATTTTTAAAGGGCTGGGCGCCTGGGTGGTTCAGTGGGTTAAAGCCTCTGCCTTCAGCTCAGGTCATGATCCCAGGCTCCTGGGCTCTCTGCTCGGCAGGGAACCTGCTTCCCCCTCCCTCTCTCTCTGCCTGCCTCTCTGCGTATTTGTGATCTCTGTCTGTCAAATAAATAAAATCTTAAAAAAAAAAAAGTTTCTAAGGGCTACTATAAGCAGAAATAAAAGGCTAGGTAAAATAGTAAAGCATTATAAATCTTAAGTCAAGGGGACTTCTTTTTCTACAAAAAAGAAAACTCTAGCATTCTAAAAAGCTAATGCCAGTTTTCAAATTAAGTTTCAAGAACACTATAAAGAAAATCAATATGTAAACACAAAGTGATGAAAGGTTTGGAACCTATTGACACAGGTTTTATTAAAAGGAGATCACACCAGCTAAGTTGAATAAGTCTGTGATTGATAGATGAAGAAAGAAAAGTTATGGACATGGTCCCTGGGGTTGTCTAAATAATTTTTTTTTTTTGGCACATCAATGAAGCCTTTATTAGAAAATTAGCAGACAACTGCTGTAAAAATAGAAAATGACCCATCTTAAATTTCACGGGCAAAGACGACAGTAGAGAATCCTCCTGTCCTCAGGCAAGGGAGGTCAGTGGGAGTAAGAATCTGAGTGACAACAGTGATGGTGGGGAGAAGGTGGGTGGGAGCTTCTGAGCCTACACCTTCCTTGCTTCCACCACACAGAAGAACCACCAAAAAGGGTTTGTTTTTCATGCAGAAACTAGATCTCTTTTTTGCTTCAAATTATAAATACAAGTTGAAGTAGATGGTTATAAAACTGCAATAGATCTTTCATAAGACTTTCATAAAAGAATTGGCTCCGTAAGGCTCTAGAAGATGAGAGACTCTACACGGTATGCAGTGTTCCTTTCTTACTTAGCCTGTTCATTATGCAGCTCCATAGACTATAAATGATCCAGCATAAGCATTTTTTTGGGAAAGAGGCAGAAAAGGCAATATTTACTTTAGGTATAAAAGCCTAAGAGTATTTTAGAAAGTGAAGATAAAAATAATATACAAGGCTACTTGACTTTCATGGACTAAAACAATGGGATTCATTCAATCATTTATGTAGCAAATACTTGTCAAATACACGGTATATGCCAGGCACTGTTCTAGAAACTGGAGAGACAGCAATAAAGAAGACAAAATTTCCACTCTCTTGGGCTTGCATTCTAACAGTAAAACAGACAATAACAAAGAGACATATAAAATGTGACTGGGGTGCGTGGCTGGCTCAGTCAGAAGAGCATGTGACTTGATCTTGGGGTCATGAATTTGAGCCCCATGTTGTGTGTAGATGTACTAAAAAATATAAATAAACTTAAAAATAATGTTTTAAGTGATTGAGTTCTATGAAGAAACATAATTCAGGGTAAAAACAGGAGGGGAGAGGTTGTGAACCCTTTTAGGTTTTGTCCTTCTCCCTTCAAAGGTCTAACCCCACACCAAGAGATTCTGGCATATGGTAATTTTTGAATAAACTTTGAAGATCCTGAAATCTTTGTTAAATGACTATCAGAGCTATTAGTGGTCTCTGGTGAACACAAGTCTCCAGGGTATTTGCTGGTGAGCATGCTAGAGTCACATGGGAGGAGCCCCATGACAGGTCATAGGGACCAGGGGGATTGAAGGACTACAAAGGAAACATAAACCATGGGGTCTTTTTCATGCAGTTCCTGCCTGATGAAGATATCTTTCTACCACCAAAAATGACCCCAAGAACGCAGGGCTGGGCAGGCTTCTCATCTGGCCACCACATGAAACAATACTCACTCACAGAAATTCCTTTCATTGTGCACAAATCCTGACACTTCCTGGGTCTCAACTCATTCCCAGGATACCCCACCTGCTCTCCTTTAGACCCTAAGGCACAAAAGATTTATTTCCCTAAAAAGAAAATTATACTACCTTTGAGAAGGACCCAGAACTGAGAAAAGCTAGTTTATCCTCCCTGAGAAGTAAAAGGGTCCAAAATTTAGAAGCTTTCAAGAACAAAGAGGTTCTTTTACTCTCTCCCAACACTGAGTGTGATTGTGAATACGAGCGTCTCTGAGGGACTGTGTGTGCATCCCTATTGATCCTCTCCTTCAGTCTCCTGGTGTCCCTTCTGTAGTGGGCTACCAAATTGCTAATCCTATTATTTGAACACTGGGGGAAACTGAAACGGTACTAGAAGTCATAGTGACATAATTGAATCAGGTTTTTTCATATAAACAATAATGAGAGAAGATTTGGGTTTTGACCAAGGGTTTAAGAAATGATCAGGAAGACCAACTGTTTAATCAATTATAAATTATAGAGCTATGTCATAGAAGTGTATATACCTAAATAGAGACTTTTAGTAATAAATCTAATATGTTGGTTTCTTGAATGTTTGCATTAGTTAAAGGCTACAACATAAATGGCTCTTTACCAGTTGAAGACTCAATTATGTTTACTTTTTAAAATAGATACTATTATTAAAATGTTCATTGCACTAAAACAATTTTTTTAATTGATGTTTCTTCTGAAAGAAATATGGAGACAAAAGTACCACATTTATTATTATTAAAGAGAAAACTCAGGCCCAAAATGGTGTCACTTAGGTTAAGGCCCCAAGTCAGTAACTGGGGCTTAAAACATAATCTAATTGCAATTTCAACCTCTTTCAGAGAGATGAGTCTTAACCAGGTCAGTCAGGAATTTTCGGATGAGCACCAATGAGGTAATCTGTCTGGACTTTCTCTATTCCCTCAAAGGAACATGAGGTCATCTGCATAATGAGATCTCTTGTCTTTCCCCCTAAGGGAAGGTGATCTTGTCTGAAACAATCCATTCTTTATTTTGCTTATAACTTTCTTGTTTTACCCTCCTTCCTAGCAAAACCTTCCATTTTGTCCAACTCCCCTGAGAGCCCCTCTACTTGCTAGATAGGTTGCTGCCTGATTCATGAATCTTTTAAAAAAGCCAATTATATCTTCAAATTTACTCAGTTGAATTTTTTTTTAACATTGTAAAGGGAAAAATTAGTTTACTGAATTGTTACACTCAGCAAAGGTGGAACTTGGCCAACCAAGAAACAAGGCCATTTCCATGTTCAGGAACCAATACAACTTAATTAAAGGTAATCGAACAAGCTAATGGTTATGTTAAGTAATAAATAAATCAGAAAGTGAGTCAAGGTCAAGTACATATAAACAAATGGCTCCAAGAAAAGCAATTGCCTAAGGAGGAATATAAAATGAAATAACAGGCTCACCTACATAATAGCGATATATTATTAGCTAGAAATGATCATCTCTGCTATTCAAATACCACAGTAAAACAAATCATTTTTATTCCTATCTCTGTTGCAACCTTTGAATTGCAATAGTGAAAGAGAAAGAAGGATGCAAAGGTGTAAATCTAAACTCATACAAATAGGTGGAAACTAAAATTTGAAGGTATCTACTTTATACCAGTCATATCCATTATTCTATTTCAACCTCCTCAAAACTCCTCAAAAGCAAAAAAAAAAAAAAAAAAAGAGAGAGAGAGATGGAGATTGGGCATTAAATTTATCCATTTTACACATATTAAAATTGTCTCACAGAGAGGTCTTGTAATGGATCTAAGTAATAAAACTAGCAATCAATCAATCAATCAATAAAACTAGCAAGTAGTTGTACTGGAATTTGAACCCAGGTCTGCATACTTCCAAAACCCTTGTTTATCCTGCTCCATAAACCCAGCCTCTTTTCCGATCCCAATTAAATAGGTCCTGGTAAGTGAGATGTAAGCACAGGTTGTGAGAGCCTGGGTGTGGAATGGAACAGGACTGAACTTTGGGCCTCAGAGCCAAGAGCCAAAGATACCAAATAATAAAAACAACAATGATAATGATAATATATACCAGACACAGAGACAGAATAAAGAGCCAAGAAGACAGCCAGAAAGTCTATCAGAAAGATACCAACCAGTGTTTCAAGAAGTACTGGGCTCTTGTTGGACACTCATCCTTTCAAAACAACTCATTAAAAAAAAAAAAAAAGGAATCTTTAAGACTCAGAGGTATGAGATGGTATAGCTGGGAAAGCCACCATCACCTGTAAGATTAGACAGTGACAAAACCCAAATAACTACAGGAAGCTAGGGCAAGGGAACACTGGCACCTTCACATCTCTCAGATGGGACAATGGTAGTAGTAAGAAGAATACCAACCACAGCAGGAGCAACAGCACCTCATGGAATACAGAGAGGTGAGGCCCAAGGTTGCAGATCCTTTCTATCCATTGTACTGGGCAGTACAGGCACAGTGTCCAGGCCTAGAAGCATTTCAAGGGCCTAAAAAATGGTTTTATGCCTGAAGAAGAAAAGAAAGTATTGAGCTCATAATACAAAAGAAGAAAAAAAATGGAAAAATTGGAATTAACAAATATTGAATTAAATATCTAAAGGTAATATCAAGTCACACAGTCAATTGCTGTTAAACCTTCACTTGGTTATACGAGAATACCTCTGATGAGAAATGGTTGCTCTTGAATATGTCTGATATGACATGGAGCGGAACCAACAAAGGAAGAGGGGCTGAGTGCTGTTCCACTCCCAGACTCCAAGATGTCAGCTGGGGTTGCCCTCTATAGTTTCTCCAGACTTCTTCAGCCCCAAGCTATAAACAGGAGGCTTCTTTCTTCCTCAGAACCACATCTAATTATGGCATCTCCATAAGAGGCCTGATAAAAATGGCCAAACATATTTAATTCCAGTTTAGCACTCACAGCCACTTTCCCCTAGGCATATAGTGATTCTCTCCACTTCTTGACTACTCTCTTTTTCCCAACCCTAGGAAAAATCCCATCTGATGACACTGACTCCAGGTTTTAGGGGGACCTCAGGAGGTGTAACTAATCAACTTGGCAAGTTTAAGATTTATGTCAACTAAATATAAAGGGAGAACATAAATTAAGAACAAAAGCTATACTATTTATAAATGATATTGCATGAACTGAAATCATGTACTACTCAGGAAAAGAAAACATAAGATAAACATTAGAATTGATATTTCTATTTATATAAGATCCATTTTAAAATAAAGTATTTTCCTGTGTTTTGTTCTATATTTGATAATGAAAGATGACCATGATATGACTGATATATCAGATATGACATGAAAAAGACTATAAAACAATAGGACCATATTATTCTCATTTTGTTTTAAACACAATGTGTGTTTGTTCAAAGAATGAAAAAGTCTAAAGAAGTGAAGATAAAAATGTAACTCATAGAGTTTTGTTTGGAAATAGCATGGAGGACAAGGGGAGATGGAGAAGAGAAGGGAGTTGAGGGAAATTGGAAGGGGGAGGTGAACCATGAGAGACTATGGACTCTGAAAAACAATCTGAGGGTTTTGAAGGGGTGGGGGGGTGTGGAAGGTTGGGGGAACCAGGTGGTGAGTATTAGAGAGAGCACGGATTGCATGGAGCACTGAATGTGGTGCAAAAAACAATGAATACTGTTACACTGAAAATAAATTAAAAAAAAAAGTTTTGTTTGGGTGATAGGATTATAAGTGAAGGGTTTTTTTTTTTTTCAATTTTCTATAATAAACATATTGTTACTGGAAAAGTTAATGAAAGGAAAAGTTATGACCTAGTCTTCAAGAAACATTTTACTATGGGATACAGAGAACAGGATTAGTTTATTTGGGGGGTTAAATAAATGATGCTATTTAAAAGTTTATACCTTGTCGGCAAATGAGTTTTTAAAGAGAAATTCAATAAGCTTCAGAAAACTCTGGATCCCTTTTCTGGCTCACCCATGGGCTATTTGTGCATCTTGGGCAAATCATTCTGAGAGTTTATTTGTCTTGATCTAAAATTTCCCCAGAACTGGGATGCCTGCGTGGCTCAGTTGCTTAAGCTTCTGCCTTGAGTTCAGGTCATGATCCCAGGGTCCTGGGATCTCTGCTTCTGCCTGCCATTCTGCCTGCTTGTGCGCATGCTCTCTCTCTCTCTCTCACACACACACACACACACACACAAATAAATAAATGAATAAAATCTTTAAAATTTCCGCAGAACTAACATTCCCTGACTTCACATTGCTACTGTTAACTACTAATCGGGATAGCTCTTTCCTTTTCCCTACAAGGTAAGAATTTGAAGAATAAATTCAGAAATTTATTCCTCAAATGTGTCCATACATCTATCCACTTGTTCAACTAACATTTATTGGCAAATTATTATGCTCCTAGAACTTAGCTGAAGCATCTTATGTTATTGATTGCCTGAATCTTGTTTTCTAGGTAGATTTTTCAGGGAAAAATATTCCATGAGTCCTCACATGTTCACAACTGCTTTGCTTTTCTGTAGTTTATACTTAAAAGCACTTTTCATGTGTGTAAAATCTGTTTCATGTTTTCTTTTCTTGAGTCTCTTAAATATGTCGCTCTATTATATTATGTGGATAAATCTGATGAAAATGCAATTTTATTTTTTCTTCATAAGTAACTTTCTCTTTATGCCCTATGTCCAAAAAGTGCTTGCTTTACCATCCAGTTTTACTAGATGATATCTTAGTGTTTACAATTCTGAGTTTACTTGCCAAGGTTAATGGGTTGATCTTTCAAAACAGAAGTGCCAATTTTCTTAAAGAAAGATTTTCCAATTTTCTTAAAGAAAATCTTCTTGTGGTATGGATTTTTTAATTTGTTTTGTTCTATCGCTTTCATCTTCTTCCTCCAATATAAATTATGCTTATGTTGGATCTTCTTTTCCTGTCTTCCAAAGCTCTCATTTTTCTCTTGAATTATTTCTCTCTCCTTTTCTCACTTTCTCTCTCTCTCTCTCTCTCTCTTTCTTTCTCTTACTTTTTCTCCTTTATAAACTGTATTTCCCAATTCCTATTTCTGACAATTGTGGACTAGATTGTCTTAGGACAATACGAAGGTATTTGAAGAATCCTCACTCAGGCAGTGAGGATATATGGGTACTTGATCCAGAAAAACAAAGGAATCTGAGAAGAGTAACTGAAAAGATGAGAATTTGAGCAAAACTTTACATAAATTCAAGATGCATGGAGAAAATTATAGTTCAGAGCCATGCAAGAAAGAGAGGAATATATAAATTTGTTAGGACCAAAAAGGGGCACACCTGTAAATAGGCCATCCCTTACATGACTTGAGCCCAGTTCTGAATCTTACCAATCCCCAATCAATGTTTAGCCACCTCATTTCTCAGTTTCCTAATTATAATGTATGCTGTTCTTTCATACTTTTTACTTATAGTTATCTTAATTTCTTTTAGATAATTCTGTTATTTAGTTTTCATCTGATTTTTGTTGTATATTTTCTAGAATACATTAATCATCCAGTTTCATCATGTGGTCCATTTTTTTTTTAAAGATTTTATTTATTTATTTGACAGAGAGAGATCACAAGTAGGCAGAGAGGCAGGCAGAGAGAGAGAGAGAAGAGGAAGCAGGCTCCCTGCTGAGCAGAGAGCCCGATGCGGGACTCGATCCCAGGACCCTGAGATCATGACCTGAACCCAGGCGCCCATGTGGTCCATTTTTTAAAATACTAGTATATTTAGTAACTTGACAATATTCTTTTCTGTTGTATAAACAAATCAAGTGTTCCATATATTTGGAAAAATGATTCCCTTGTAGGGAATTGAGATGCACTATGGTAGCTTTCCTACCTCCACTGCTTGAGCGCTTTCTCCTGCACTGTTTATAAAGACTATATCTAAAGATACAAATAGAGATATAAATAGCCTCCTCATGCAGTCATACCCACTTTCTGAGATCTGTCATCTTTGGAATCCTACCTTCCCCCAAAGTGTTTGATCCTTTCTCTCCTTTGCCCTAAGAGTTCCTGTCCTGCTCAATTTGAATTCTCTTCACAGTATTTTCCTTAGGACAGGAATTTTATTAGATATTTCTGAGTTCTTTGAGCATTTGAGCCACAGCAGTACCTTCTGATCTCTCCATAGTTCTTGAGTGTATAGCTGTGCTCTTCTCATTCCACTCAGCCATAACTGGAGCCTGAAGTCTTCTCCTTTTCACTGTTATTCTCACAAAATTCAATTTGCTGAGAATTCCATTCCAGGAAGGACTTTCTCTTCTTTGGAGTATATCTTGGCAACCACTGTAGTTTTCCCTCACTATCTGAAAGTAGAATGTTCTTATGAAAGCTTTCACAAGCCAAAATCTCATGAAGTGAAGAACTAATTATGATAACTTATATGAAAAACTTTTTAGAGTTCCCAG
This sequence comes from Mustela putorius furo, assembly GCF_011764305.1. Taxonomy (NCBI): domain Eukaryota; kingdom Metazoa; phylum Chordata; class Mammalia; order Carnivora; family Mustelidae; genus Mustela; species Mustela putorius. Next base: position 40,411,940 of record NW_025421998.1, read on the forward strand.
CCCCCTCCCCCCAAATAACCTCTCTTAAGCTTTTCTGATACGTAAGGACACATCTTGCTAATGAATGCACAAAATAAATTGAGATAAAGCACAGATGCTCATGGATAGAATTCAAAGCTATGGCAGCTGGATGCTGAGATGCTAAGTGTAGTTCCCAGGGAAGGAGCTTCAGGGTGCCACTCTCACTGCTCTGGGTGCTCACTTCATCTAAAAACACTGAACACTATTTTTGCTTTTTACCTTTCTCCATAAAAGTAAAAATGCTCTTTGGACTTCTTTTAGATCGCAAAAAGAGGTACCAATGTAGGTCTTTTGTACAAGTGAAATGGCCTAACATGAACTTTCTAAAATCAGAGGAAATCTGTATTCCAGTGTTCACAGAACCATTAAAACTCTCTTTCTCTCTCCTCCACTACCTCTGCATAGCTGGTAAACCTAAGCATGTCCTCTATTGTTTGAGGTTTGGGTAAGGCAAACCATAATCTGAAATGGTATTCTGAGGTCCATGGGGGATGTTTTGTTAGTTGAGGATGTTGTGATGTTAGTTTTGTTCATTGAGGATGTTGTGAATAGAAGTTTTCTTTTGCGATTTTAATTGTTTAGTATGTTTTTAGGAAGGGGAATTGGAGAAATTTAAAAATGACGCATAATGAACTTGCCTTGACCTGAAGTCAACATGGACTTATTTTTAAATCATGATACGATCAAGCAAGGCAACATAATCACTGATTCTTCATTATTCCACTGTCTTGGCTGGCTTCTAAGATGATAGTTACTTCTAAAGTACTTTCTGTTCAACTTTGTTTAGTGTTTATTAGCTTCCCTAAAATTATTCTTTAGAAATATAATCAGCCTTTATCTCAGAGTTGTCCACATTCTAATATTGCTTTCATTTTCATCACCAACTTCTCTTCAAATGATGGCTTCCATCATTAGCTAGCCTCAGATCATATACATACATTCTGAACAATTTATTGAATCAATGATATTCTTTTTCCTTTAAAATCCGACTTTATTTGAGAACTTCCTTATGCTCCAATTGCTGTATTTTCCTCCTAGGCATGTTTCAAATTGTTCTTTATATTTCAAGAACTTCAGTCAGAATACCTCCTTTAATGTTCAGAGGACTTAGCAAATCAAAAATGGTTTCCTCAAGTTAATATTGTATTAACTTGGCGGTAATTCCTTCCAAATGAAAATTGGCACATTCAAGTCCGTTACCCTCACACTGCTGGAACTGACATATTTCTCTGATGAATAGAAGAAAATTACTGTATCTCTCTGCAATTTTGTAAACTCTCTCTACTCTTCAGAACTTGTTAAAATGCCCCTTCCTTTTCTCTAAAGAAATGACATTAAATGGTGAATAGGAGTGAGGAGAGTGGCCTCAAGTCTCCAATGATCTACTGCAGGGTTCTGTACTTTACTTTGTTTGAATTAATTCAATCAATACTCCAACCTTCCATGAATACCTCCTATGTGCTAAGTTTTGTGTTGAATAGAAAAGATATGTAAGAAATTATATTCCAAGAGAGGCCTAGAGTAAGATGTGGGTTAGAATCTTTATCTATACCTCCTAATAGGTGGCTTGAGTTAGCTATTTGATCTCTCTGAGCCCCAATTTGTTTATCTCAGTGTAAATCCTACCTGATACAGGTGTTGTGAAAATTTAACATGCATATAACATTTTATATTATACATAGTTTATATATTAAACACACACATATATTTGTATATATATGTACATATATAATTTTTATAGCAGCTATAGCATGTAGGAATTTTATACATAGGTATGTTTGTGGTCAGCAGTGTTCAATAAATGTTTGTTCCTTTTGGATGATTATAATCTACTAACAATCTGATAATGTTTCTTCTCCTTTTACCTCTCCAACCACACAAAATGGCTACTATATAGTCTATTGATTTTCTTAACAAAATGAATTAAAATTGATTATGTTCTATGATGTTTTAAGATTCCTCCTATATCAAATTGTGTGACGTTTGTGAAATGTATTGCAATAACTGGCAGGGTTCTTAATCTGAGTTAATACACTCCCCTAAGGGGTTCAGGGAGTTTTTGAACATCCTGAAACTGCACACAAATCAATTATGTCCATGACTTAGGCATTTCTGGAAGGAGGCCGTTCATTGCTACCACCAGATTTTTAATGGGACTGAGAAACAAACAAACTAAAAGCAAAAATCATGAGGGTGTTATAAAATCAGAGTATACATTGTATACTTCAGAAGTCAGACTATTTATGCAATTTCCTTTTTATACTGCTTAGCACAGAGCCAGAAAGAGCAAAGAATTTAATCTTTTCTTTCAATGAAAGTAATAATGACATCCCTTTCTCTATTAGGAGCAGATATAAAAAATATAAAAACAAGAACTGAAAAATAAAAGGAAGAGATTGAAAGGAGTCAATCACAGTCAAACACTGAGGGCAGTGAAAGAGCAGGAAGCAAAGAAAAAGAAGAGAAAAACAACGCCTGCCACCCTACCTTCCCCCATCCCCAAAACACATGCAAATGAAAAAAGAAGGTGAGGAAAAGGGAGAGGAGGAGGAAAGAAGTAGATGGAAAGAGAAGTAGAAATGCAAAGCAGTTGAGAGAGTAAGGAAAAGAAAGTGATCTTTCTGTCAGACTCTGGTTAAGTTTGTTCCCTTCCTGACTGGATCCTCCTCCACCAATACTGCCCTCAAGGCAAATGTTCCCCAGAGATTCAACAGAAAAAGAAGTTTCACAGATTGAATGAAGGTACATAAAATTCTAATTTTAGTTCAGTTTGATCATAATGCCTTTTGTAAGTCACTGTTTTACCTGAATTTTCCTTATCTGCAACATCTAGATAGTTAATGTCAGTAAACTAGAAAAAGTTCCTGTCTACATGTGAGCTGTATCACAAAAATTCATTTTAAGGTGATCTAATTTGAAGAATGCACTTTTCTATAGAAATAGTGTTAAAACATTATCATAACAGTTCACAAAAACATATTTAACATACAATGGAAGAAAAGGGAATTGGCCTTTCAGGCATCAGCTGGATAAATGAGTACAACATCTCTCCTCATTTCCTTTCTCACACACTTCAGGGAGCTTTATACTCACCAATGTTGCTAAGTTGGGGGATATGTCTGTACTTAAAAGATAAAAGGCAGAGATACTATAAAAGACCATTGACACAAGAGAAGCAAAACTAGCTGAATTTCCTGGTGCTTATTTCTTCCTTCAACTCCTTTTTTGCCCCACATGTGTGTCTTGTGTGTCTTTCTTGCCCCCATTATCTTTGTGTGTGTGGGGGTGGGGAATGTAGAAATCATCTTTCTTTCTTTTTTTAAATTCAATTAGCCATCATAAGTACATCATCAGTATCAGATGTAGTATTCAATGATTCATTAGTTGCATATAACACTTGGGCTCATCACATCACATGCCCTCCTTAATATTCATCACCCAGTTACCCCATTCCCCACCCCCCACCTTCCCTTCCACAACTCTCAATTTGTTTTCTGGAGTCCAGAGTCTCTCATAGTTTGTCTCCCTTTCTGATTTCTTCCCATTCAGTTTCCCCCCTTCCCCTATGATCCTCTGAGCTATTTCTTATATTCCATATATTAGTGAAACCATATGATACCCTCCAGTTCCAACCACATCAATGTAAATGGTAGGTATTCATCCTTTCAGATGGCTGAGTACTATTCCATTGTATATATGAACCACATCTTCTTTATCCGTTTATCTATTGAAGGACATGTTGGCTCTTTCCACAGTTTGGCTATTGTGGACATTGCTGCTATGAACATTTGGGTGCAGGTACCCCTTTGTTTCACTACATCTGTATCTTTGGGATAAATATGCAGTAGTGCAAGCACTGGGTCATAGGATAGCTCTATTTTTCACTTCTTGAGGAACATCCATACTGTTTTCCAGAGTGGCTTACCAGCTTGCATTCTCACCAACAGTATAGGAGGGTTCCCCTTTCCCCACATCCTTGCCAACATCTGCTGATTCCTACCTTCTTGCTTTCAGCCATTGACTGATGTGAGGTGGTATCTCATCGTAGTTTTAATTTGTATTTCCCTGATGACAAGTGATGTGGAGCATATTTTCATGTGTCTGTTGGCCATCTGGATGTCTTCTTTGCAGAAATGTCTGTTCATGTCTTCTGCCCATTTCTTGACTGGATTATTTGCTTTTTGGATGTTAAGTTTGATAAATTCTTTATAGATCTTGGATACCAGCCCTTTATCTGCTATGTCATTTGCAAATATCTAATACTATTCTGGTGGGTTGCCTTTTAGTTTTGTCGACTACTTCCCTTGATGTGCAGAAGTTTTTATCTTGATGAAGTCCCAATTGTTCATTTTTGCTTTTGTTTCCCTTGCCTTTAGAGATGTGTCTTTAAAAAAAAAAAAAAAAGACTTTATTTATTTATTTGATCGACAGAGATCACAAGTAGGCAGAGAGACAGGTAGAGAGAGAGAGGAGGAAGCAGGCTCCCTGCCAAGCAGAGAGCCTGATGTGGGGCTTGATCCCAGGACCCTGGAATCATGACCTGAGCCAAAGGCAAAGGCTTTAACCCACTGAGCCACCCAGGTGCCCCTAGAGATGTGTCTTGCAATAAGTTGCCTCAGCTGAGGTCGAAGAGGTTGCAACTTGTGTTAGGATTCTGATGGATTCCTGTCTCATATTTAGGTCTTTCATTCAATTTGAGTCTAGTTTTGTGTATTATGTAAGAAAATGCTCCAGTTTTATTCTTCTGCATGTGGCTGTCCAATTTCCCCAGCACCATTTATTGAAGAGACTGTCTTTTTTCTATTAGATATTCTTTCCTGCTTTGTTGAAGATTAGTTGACCATAGAGTTGTCATAGAGTTGAGGGTCTATTTCTGAGTTCCCTATTCTGTTCCATTGACCTATGTATCTTTTTTTGCACCAATACCATGCTGTCTTGATGATCACAGCTTTGTAATATAACTTGAAGTCAGGCATTCCGATGTCCCGGCTTTGGTTTTCTTTTTCAATATTCCCCTGGTTATTCAGGGTCTTTCCTGGTTCCATACAAATTTTAGGATTGTTTGTTCCAATTCTGTGAAAAATGTCAATGGTAATTTTTAAAAAAGATTTTACTTATTCATTTGATAGAGAGAGCACAAGCAAGGGGAAAGACATAGGAAGAAGGAGAAGCAGACCTCCCCCACTGAGGTGGGAGCCTGATATGGGGCTCAATCCCAGGACCTGGAGGTCACAACCTGAGCTGAAGACAGACACTTAACCATCTGAGCCACCCAGGCACCCTGGTATTTTGATAGGGATTGCACTGAATGTGTAGATTTCTCTGGGTAGCACAGACATTTTAACAATGTTTAATTTTCCAATCCATGAGCATGGAATGTTTTTCCATCTCTTTGTGTCTTCCTCAATTTCTTTTATTAGTGTTCTGTAGTTTTTAGAGTACAGATCCTTTACCTCTGTGGTTAGGCTTATTCCTAGGTATCTTATGGTTTTGGTACAATTTTTGTAAATAGGATCGATTCCTTAATTTTTCTTTCTTCAGTCATATAGAAATGCAACTGATTTCTGTGCATTGATTTTTTATACTGCCACATTGCTGAAATGTATGAGTTCTAGCAATTTTGGGGTGGAGTCTATTGGGTTTCCCTCATAAAGTATCACGTCACCTGTGAAGAGTGAGACTTTGACTTCTTCGCCAATTTGAAAGTCTTTTTTTCTTTCTGTTGTCTGAATGCTAAGGCTAAGACTTCCAGTACTATGTTGAACAATAGTGGTGAGAGTGGGCATCCCTGTTGTGTTCCTGACCTTAAGGGAAAAGCTCTGTTTTTCCCCAATGAGAGTGATATTCATTGTGGGTTTTTCATAGATGGTTTTTATGATATTGAGGTAGGTTCCCTCTAGACCTATATTTTGAAGAGTTTTAATCCAGAAAGGATACTGTATTTTGTCAAATGCTTTTACTGCATCAATTGTTAGGATCACGTGGTTCTTGTCTTTTCTTTTACTAATGTGATCTATCACATCGATTGATTTGCAAATGTTGAACCACCCTTGCATCCCAGGAATAAATCCCACTTGGTCGTGGTGAATAATCCTTTTAATGTATTGTTGGATCCTATTGGCTAGTATCTTGGTGAGTATTTTGGTATCCATGTTCATCAGGGATATTGGTCTGTAATTCTCATTTTTGATGGGGTCTTTGTCCAGTTTTGGGATCAAGGTAATGCTGGCCTCGTAGAACAAGTTTGGAAGTTTTTCTTTCCATTTCTATTTTTTGAAACAGCTTCAATAGACTAGGTATCAGTTCTTCTTTTAATGTTTGGTAGAAATCTCCTGGGAAGCCATCTGGCCCTGGACTCTTGTTTTTTGGGAGATTTTTAATTACTGCTTTAATTTCCTTTGTGGTTATTGGTCTGTTCAGATTTTCTATTTCTTCTTGTTTCAGTTTTGGTAGTTTATAAGTATCCAGGAATACAGTCATTTCTTCCACATTGCCTAATTTGTTGGCATATACTTGCTCATAATATGTTCTTAAAATTGTATTTCCTTGGTGTTGGTCATGATGTCTCCTCTTCCATTCATGATCTTATTAATTCAAGCCCTTTCTCTTTTCTTTTGGATAAGTCTGGCTAGAGATTTATCAATCTTATTAATTCTTTCAAAGAAACAGCTTCTAGTTTCGTTTATCTGTTCTACTGTTCTTCTGGTCTATTTCATTGATTTCTGTTCTAATCTTTATTATTTCTCTTCTCCTGCTTGGTTTAGGCTTTTTTTTGCTGTTCTTTCTCCAGCTCCTTTAGGTGTAAGGTTAGCTTTTGTATTTGAAATTTTTCTAACTTTTTTTTTAATTTTTAATTTTTTATAAACATATAATATATTTTTATCCCCAGGGGTACAGGTCTTTGAATCACCAGGTTTACACACTTCACAGCACTCACCGAAGCACATACCCTCCCCAATGTCCATAGCCCCATCCCCCTTCTCCCAACCACCTCCCCCCAGCAACCCTCAGTTTGTTTTGTGAGATTAAGAGTCACTTATGGTTTGTCTCCCTCCCAATCCAATCTTGTTTCATTTATTCTTCTCCTACCCACTTAAGCCCCCATGTTGCATCACCACTTCCTCATATCAGGGAGATCATGGAAAGAACCTAGATGTCCATCAACAGATGAATGGATAAAGAAATTTTTCTAACTTTTTGAGAGAGGCTTGTATTGTAATGTACTTTGCTCTTAGGACTGCCTTTGCTGTATCCTGAAGGTTTTTTTTTTTTTTTTAAGATTTTATTTATTTATTTGACGGAGAGAGATCACAAGTAGGCAGAGAGGCAGGCAGAGAGAAAGAGAGGGAAGCAGGCTCCCCGCTGAGCAGAGGGCTCGATGCAGGACTCGATCCCAGGACCCTTAGATCATGACCCGAGCCAAAGGCAGCAGCTTAACCCACTGAGCCACCCAGGTGCCCCTGTATCCCAAAGGTTTCGAACAGATGTATTTTCATTCTCATTAGTTTTCATGCATTTTCAAAATTCTTCTTTAATTTCCTGGTTGATCCATTCATTCTTTAGCAGGATGCTCTTTAACTTCTAAGTATTTGAGTTCCTTCCAAATTTCCTCCTGTGATTGAGTTCAAGTTACAGAGCCAAAAACCACTGTTGTCTGAAAATTTGCAGGGAATAATCTCAAACTTTTGGTATTGGTTGAGACCTGATTTGTGACCCAGTATGTGATCTGTACTGGAGAAAGTTTCATGTGCACTTGAAAAGAATGAGTATTCTGTTGTTTTAGGGTGGAATGTTCTATATATATCTGTGAAGTGTATCTGATCCAGTGTGTCATTCAAAGCCCTTTTTCTTTGTTGATCTTCTGCTTAGATGATCTGTCCATTGCTATGAGTGGGGTACTGAAGTCCCCTACTATTAATGTATTATTATGTGTTTCTTTACTTTGGTTATTAATTTGTTTGTGTAATTGGCTGCTTCTATGTTGGTGGCATAAATGATTATAATTGTTATATCTTCTTAGACAGATCCTTTAAGTATGATATAGTGTCCCTCCTCATCTCTTACTACAGTCTTTGTTTAAAATATAATTTGTTTGACATAAGAATTGCTCCCCAGCTTTCTTTTGAAGTCTATTAGCAGGGTAAATGAATCTCCACTGCCTCACTTTCAGTGTGGTGGTGTCTTTAGGTCTAAAATGAGTCTCTTGTACACAGCATATAGATGGGTGTTACTTTTTTATCCAGTCTGATACCAGTCTGATAATTGGGGCATTTAGCCCATTTACATTCAGACTAACTATCGAAAAAATATGAATTTAGTGCCATTGTATTGCCTGTAAAGTCCCTGTTTTGGTAGATTGTCTGTTTCTTTCTGGTCTATGTTACTTTTGGGGTTCTCTCTTTGCTTACAGGATCCCCCTTAATATTTCTTGCAGGCCTGGCGTGGTGGTCACATATTCATTCTGCTTTTGTCTGTCCTGAAAGCCCCTTATCTCTCTTTCCATTCTGAATAACAGCCTTGCTGGATAAAGTATTCTTGAATGCATGTTCTTCTCATTTAGCACCTTGAATACATCATGCCAGCCCTTTCTGGCCTGCCAGGTTTCTGTGGATAGTCTAATGTTAGTCTGATATTCCTCCCTGTATAGGTAAGTAGCTACTTGTCTCAAGCTGCTTTTAGGGATTTTCTCTTTTTCTCTAAAATTTGTGAGTTTCACTATTTTACGTCAGGGGGTTGATCTATTTTTATTGATTTTAGGAGGGGTCGTCCCTGCCTCTTGGACAGGAATGCTTGTTTCCTTCCCAGATTAGGGAAGTTCTCTGCTATGATTTTCTAAAATATACTTTCTGGCCTTCTCTCTCTCTTTTCACTCTCAGGCACCTCAATAATCCTGACATTGGTATGTTTCATGGCATCGTTAATTTCTCAAAGTCTTTCTTTATGGGATATTAGTTGTTTTTCTCTTTTCCTCAACTTCCTTCCTTTCTATCAGCATGTCTTCTAGATTACTTAATATCTCTTTTGCCTCATTCACCCTGGCTATTAGAGCATCCAATTTAGCCTGCATCTCAGTTATATAGCATTTTTAAGTTCAGCCTGATTAGATCTCATTTCTGCACTAAGAGATTCTCTAGTGTCTTTTAGGCTTTTTCAAATGCAGCAATTAACTTTATAATTGTTATCCTGAATTCCACTTCTGACATTTTACTTATATCCATATCAATTAGATCTGTGGCAGAGAACATTACCTCTTCTTCTTTCTTTTGTTGTGAATTCCTCCTTCTAGTCATTTTTCCCAAAGAAGAATGGATGAATGAGAGAGCAGAATCAAAATACCAATCACTAGCAAAATACACACAAGACAAATCCGAAGTGGTCAGAAACCAAAACAGAGAAACAAACAAAAACAAAACAAAACAAAACATCATGGATGGAGTGGAGAGAATATAACCTCACAGGGTTGACAAAGCAGAGTGATCCACTTGTTCCTGAGTGAATTTTCATCTGTTAGAAGATAATGAATAACAAAATTGCAAAGAAAGCAAAACTTATACATATACACAAATAAAACTGAGTAGAGAAAAAAAGGCCAAAAATGAAGCCTATGTCTATAAAATGTAGATGTAAAAAATAAAACTGAAAAAGCAACTTAAAAAGAAAGGGTTGATAAAATAAGAAACTAGTTGAAAAGGAAAAAAAAAGAAATGGAAAATTTTAGACTGAAAGTTAAATGAATCATGAGAAAAACCTCAAGTTCTATATATTATTTCCTCCTAGTGCTGGAGTTTTACAGTCTCCATAAACTACTTGTGCACCTGTTCTTCCAGTTGATCTTCTGGGGGAGGGACCTGCTTGCTGCTTCTCAGGTGTCTTTGCCTTGGCAGAGTTGCACTGCCCCTTGCCAGGGGGCTGGGCTCGGTGTGGCTTTTGTTCCCAGAGGGCTTTCCATGCTTCTTTAGAGGATCAAAATAAAAATGGCTGAGCCCCAATCACCAACCCCAAAGCCAAAAGATTGTGATTCTCTCTTCCATAAACCCTCTGGGACAAACAGTCTTCAGTTTTCTGTGTGCCAAATTTCTCAGACTCCTGCAGTGTGGGCTCACAGTAATCCTTCCTGGAGGATTCCAAAGGTCTTGAGTTACTGCCCTTTGTAGTGCCCTGAGGCTGAGAGCAGTTGTGGGCTTGTGTGTGTATACCTGTTCCACAGTTCCTGGGGGACAGCTGAGTGTCACCGTACTATCGTTTATGGGGCCGCCACACTTAGAGCTGTTGCCTAGTTGTGGGCACACCCATTCTGCCCCTACTGGGCAATGACGCATTCCAGCCCTTTTTAGTGTTCCCAGGCAGAGAGTAGTGTCCTTGATGGGCCTGGCTGGCCTTTATGGTGACCTGAATGGAGAATCACCTTCTAGACTCAATAACCATAACCAGTTTCCTTGCTCCATTGTTTTGACACTCTACCAGCTTAGGCATCCTGGTTAGTTCTGATTCCTGAGATCCTGAGAACACGCTGACCCACCTGGAGTTCTGCCCTTTTCATCCCTTGAGCCCCTTTCAGACAGGGAAGTCCCTCACTGGAGCAGATTTCCAAGGGTTCTGATTTTGCTCTCTGGGACTACATTCTTTTCCAGCAGCCAGGGCTCTAACCTTTTCCATTTCCCACTCCATTTATCTTCCAATTTTCCCCCACAGATTCATGTCTCTACAATTCCTACCTTGCAAAAAGCAGTCACTTTTCTACTTATAGAGTTCCAGATATTTTTTTCTTACATCTCAGGCTTAATTCATGGGTGTTCAGATGGTTTGATAGTTATTAGGGACTAGATGAAACAAGGGTCCTTACAGTACTGCCATTTTGCCTCTGACCCTGCCCCCACTATCTTTCCATATTTTATATTGGGCACAAATTCTACTCCCTTATAAAACTGGAGTTCTGATTCTCCTGAACTCTGGAAGTTTCTATTGTTTCTGTATACCACCTTCATCTTTCATTTAGATCTGCTCAGCTTCAACTGAAAAGAGTTACCTCCCTACTCAGTCTCTGCCTTCTACCCTAAACCCTTAGCCCCTGCCATTTTCTTCCATCATTTATATCCTTCACAAAAGTTCAGTTTAAAATGGGGGAGGTAATGTTATCTTGATTGACAATGTTCTAGCACTTACATTAGAGGAGATGGTTGAAGTAGTGTGAAGTATAGTAGGGAGAAAGACAAAATGCTACCCTATTTCCTATTAGAAAGGAGGTCAGACTCTCCTTCTTAGGCAGAAAGTAAAAAGATGGCTGTAGAGACAGATATTTAGAAAGGGGGGAAAATAAAGAAGGTCTTATGTGTCCACTAGCTTCGATCAATTCAGCAAGAGAAGACAAGTCCAACTCAAAGTAGAGGTAAGGCTTGACTCTAACTTGGTTCTAGAGGATAGACATATGTATGCAACTCATTCTGGAGACAGAAGATAAAATGGGCGGGAGAGGGAGGATGAGGGGCTTGTGCCCAAGGATGTGTCTGAAGATGTGAGGTAGATGCAGGAACTGTATTAGAGAAACCAGTTCCTGGGAGAACCCTATTAACAGATGACAGAGGGAAAGCTAAATTCTTCCCTTCTGTTTGGGCAGAACTGCTTCTGTGTTTTAGTAAATATACTAATCAGCAGAAGGAATTAGTATTGAGAGAAAAATAATGAGCCATAATATATAATCAATTTAAATAGAGTTTAAGCAACTGTAAGCTAGAGCTTAAATACTGGAACGTCACTTCCATTTTCATAATAATTTAATCACTACTGATTGCTTCTATACTGACAGGTATTTTGTATACACAATGGTATAACAGATTGAGAGTCTGAATTATTTGCCAGGAGACTATTGGTCAAGAAGACTTAGAACTAAAGTTCTGTTGATATGCCGACACCCTCAACAGAGAGAGCTTCAAATCCCAGAAATAGTTGCTTCTATTTTTGGAGGGTCATCCTAGTGTCAATCAACCCATAGATTCTTGAGGCTCTAACTGCTGAAAAAAGATTTAGAAGTCATTTATTTCAGCTCCTTTCCTTTAGAGATAATTGCCCCGTGGATGAAGATCATTTATGTACATTTCAGTAGGGGGATCTTTATAGTGAATATCTTTGTTTATCAATTAATATTTGCTACTAGGAGACTAAAAATGTGGCAATAAATTGAAATATTTGTTGAAAAGATACTTTCTCTTAAAATTTTTAGCCAATCCACTTATGTCATTATTATACTTATTTATAAAAATAGCTACCATTATATCACATGCCCTCTTTAATTCCCATCATCGTTAGCTATGGATGTTATATTCAACAAATGAATCATTGAACACTGTATAAAAAACTAATGATATACTCTATCTTTGCTAATTGAATTTAAATTTAAAATATTAAGGAAAAATACACAGCTCACAGCTACCATATATCAAATACTTGAATGTGGTAGGCCCTTTGCAAATATCCCTTCATTTAACCAACACAATCACTCTAAAAGATGGGCATCATTACCTCTCTTTTATAGATAAGAACCATGAGACTCCAAAAGCAGCTAGTGACAGAGCAAGGATTAGAACACATTTTGTCTAATATCTACTACTCTACCAGGTTGTATCACCATGGAAACATTTGAAAAATATACCTGAAAAAACAGAAAACAGTCTCTAGTCTTTAATCTTTCAAGTGTCCTTTAAATATGTATGCAAATGAATATTTTATTGAGGTTTACCTGAAGGCAAACATGGTCATAAAGAGGGCTGACACATGTGTAAGTATTTCAAAATCCTACCTCTGATTAAATGTGAAAAATTTAAAAACCGTAATTATCTAAATCAACATTGAATAGCAGAGTGAAATGACTGTGGGCTAATTTGTGGACAGAGAACAAGACTGAGAGGTTGCACTGTGTCTATCTGTCAACATCTCTCATATGGAACACTGGTGTCGATGCATGAAGAAGTAGCTCTACGTAGGCAGAAGTCACTCAAAATTATATCACCTATTGATATATGTAAAAAAGAGCTTGGATTTCGACAGGGTTGAGAAATAGCTCTCCTCTTGTTTTAGGTTTTGTCACAGGTGAAGTTCCCCAGAAAACAGACTCTAAAACAGAGATCAGCATGCATAAAGGTTATTAGTAAGTGCTTTTGAGGTCAACGCCTGTGAAAGAGAAGATGAGGAAGCAGGATTGTACAGAGGAAGAAATGGGCTATGTGTAGTTTTTCTATGGAGAACTCTGATGTTGGAATGGCCCTAGAGAATACCACAGGTTGAAGTTGGAGGCTGAGTTTCTATGCCCTTATGTTGATCAGTCATTGCATGTGGGTGCCCTGAAAGGAGGCATGACCTTGAGTTAAGACAGGTGTTTGTACCTGAGGCAATTCCCAGAGAGGGCTGGCAGCTGTGGGTTGTCTGTTGCCAGCACTCCCCAAAACTAGGGAAACAATCTTTCAGTCCTGAAGCAGGGTATCAGAGCAATGCATCACAGCATCCACCTCAGGTTTGCTGCCTTTGATCACATGTACAGTATCATTTTTTATTATTTCAGATGTCTCAGGTGAATCATCATCAAATGTCCCAAGAATGCCCAAGCCTAGTGAAGATTAACATCTGTCAATTTATATCCTTTAGACCCTGAGACCCTCAACTGAAGGACAAAATGGTGTCTAGCAAGTTAGAACTTAAAAAGTCAGGCTTGTGTTTTTCTGTGGGCAAGACAAGAAATCACAGAAGTCAATGAGAGAAAATGGTCAGATAACTGAAAAACAGAAGACATGTTAGGAAGTTGTTCAGACAAGGTTGTGCCCACCCACCTGTGTGAGAGGATGTGATCCTTGTACAAGCAAGCCTGGGACTCAATAATGCTCTTTTGTGGGCTGGATTTAGCCCAAATGCTGTAGTTTGCTGACCTTTGATTTTTAAAATTAGCATTAAAAACGCAGGTACAGGAATCTATTTGGTTTCATCTGCATTTAGTACTGTAAGATTTCTATCTGTGTGACCTTGGGCAATATGCCAAGCCCTCTGTCTCAATATCCATACCTGTTAAGTGGGTATAATAATAGTGATGGCCTTACAGGGTTGTTTAGAGTAGGTGAAAGTCCCAGTTAAACAACCAGCAGGTAGTCTGGTACTTATCAGGTATTCAGTAAGCAACTTTTGGAATTGTTATTGTTGCTAAATTTGTTATTATACTAAGTTAATTGAGTATTTGCTACCAAAGCCACTACTAGCCTAAATTTTGGAGGCAAAAAAATAAGAGAATTGCTTAAATGAATTGTTAAATTTGTAAAGCAATAATCAAGGAAAAGATTTTATCAAGATTCTTTATACTACTCCTGCAATTTTCCTGTAAAATCTGAAATTATGTCAAAATAAAAATTGAAAGTTAAGAAAAACAAAGCTCTCTGACTTACTTTACTGGGATTATTTGGGAGAAAAGCAGATTCTGGAACCCTTTACTATTTCTGCAGTTTGGTTTTATATATTTATACTCTTTAATTTATTCCTTAATTTTTGTGAAAATATCACCCTATTTCAGCCATGGTATGAGAATAAGAAAAAGAGTTTGTGTCCATATCTGGATTAGAGAGAAAAGGGGAACATATCCATGAAGTGCAGATATGTAAGAAAGGGAAATTAAAGTGGGCAATCTTCAAGAATGAGGTGAAACTGCAGGAAGAAAGACTCCAGAAAGGCATATACTGCTATATATTTTTTCTCCTTTCCCTCCTGAAGAGATTTATTTCCTGAAGAAGATGAATATTTATAAGCATCTACTGTTTTCAAGGCACAGTACTATGTACTTTCATGTGTTATATCACTAAAAATGATCCTGTTTGGAAAAATATTATTGCCATTTATACAATGAGAAAAACTGAGGCTCAGAGAGAATAGTTAGGTTTCCCAAGATCACAAGTACATGAGGGAGCTGGGGAAAGAGTGTAGTATGGATTTAGGGTCAGAAACAATTTAGCTAATCGTCCATCAGTGAGTGAATGGATACACAAATTGTGGTATATCCTTAAAATGGAACACTACTCAGCAATAAAAAGAATGAATTTTGATGAACAAAATAACATGGTTTAATTTCAACATAATTATACTGAGTGAAAAAAAGCCAGATTTTTAAAAAAGCACACATTGTGTGATTCCATTTATAGAACACTAGAAAATGCAAACTAATCTATAGTGACAGAAATCAGGTCAGTGGTTGCTTAGATATGGGAAGGGGTGGGGAATGGCAGGAGAAAACTTTGGATGGGGTGCAATAGATATTTTCTATATCTTGATTGTTTACATATGTCGAAATATCATATCATACATCTTACATACATCTTATTGCATGTCAATTATACCTTAATAAAGCATTTTAAAAAAGACTGGAGTAGAATCCCTTTACTGTTTACAAGGGCTTAATCTCTGAGACTAGTTTCTTTATAAGTTGGTAATGCCTCCTCAGAGAGTTAATGTGAAGATGAAAATAAATCAGTGAGGGAAGTGTTTAATATAGTGCCTAATAAAATAGTAACCAAGAAGAAGTTATTTAAGTCCTAGACCCTGAGTTCTTCCTTCTGAGAGCTTTTTCCATTTCAGTTAATAATGCTAGTCATTGTTAATTTTATTCATAGCTATAATTCAAGCATATCGATCTTAATCCAAAGCACAAGATCTTTCCACTAAACCACACCAAACCATGATAAATTTTATGATTTGAGTTCAGGGACATCATCTCCTGATGGTGGACCAGGCCAGAATCTTCTGCAAAAAAGCTGTTTTGTCTTAGAGCCAATAGTTTGTCCAAGTTGTTGATACTGTACTGTTCAGTCCCAGAATTTTTCTTTAGTTCCTTTTCATAATTCTATTTCTTTATTGATATTCTAATTTTATTCACACATCATTTTCCTCATTTCCTTTAGTTCTTTGTCCATTTTTTTTTCTATTGGTTCTTGGAGCATATTTAATACAGTTGTTTTAAGATCTGTCTTAACTTCTTTTTAACTTCAATGTCTGCACTTCCTCACAGATTGTTTCATTCCTTTGAATGAGCTATTCTTTCTTGTTTCTTTGTATGTCTTGTGATTTTTTTTATTAGAACTGACATTTGACTATTATAATAGTCACATTATAATAGTTACATTATAATGTAACTGGAAGTCAGAATCTTCCTCTTTCATAGGGTTCGCTATTTTTTCATTGTTGAAGGCTGCAGCAATCTGTTGATTTAATGCCCTTCCCAAACTATGGTTACAGACTGTATTCCTTGTCACATGTGGTCACTGAAGTCTCTGTTCCTCAGCTTGTGTTTAGCAAGGGATGTGACAGAAATATCTTTGAATGCTAGGAACCTCCCAGTTCTTGCAAATTCACTCTGAGCCAGAGCCCTCCTTCAACTTGCTAGTTTTCACTGTACCAAGAGATGAGCCCAATATGAAAGCAGAGTCTTCTTGAGTGTTTGAGTATGTGTCTTGCCTGGAGTATGCATATGGCTTTCTTTAAATTCCCCCATTTACATAATTGTTTTTGAATGTCTTAACTTCCCAAAGAAACTCTACCCAACTTTTATCTTAAGTAGTCTGTTGTACATTTCAGCCATAATATCTGCCTCAGGTGTTTGAGGATTGTTAATTCAGCTTGCAGAATTTTCAAGCTTTTTCACCTGAGTTCTGAGTTAGACAAAACAGGGTGGACATATTGCATCAGAGGCTGCCCCATATTAGTCTGCTTGGATGCCATATCAAAATATCACAGCCTGGATGGAATAGACACAAGAAATTTATTTCTCACAGCTCTGGAGGACAGAAAGTCCAAAATCAAGGCACCAACCAATTCACTTTCAGATGAGGATTCTTCCTGGTTTGCAGACAGCTGCCTTCTTACTCTGTCCTCACCTGATAGAGAGAATGAGCTTTGGTGTCTATTCTTATATGGGAACTACCTCTACTAGATGAGGGTCTTATCCTTATGACCTCATTTAACTTTTATCACCTCTTTATAAGCCCTACAATTACACTGGGGGTTAAGGCCGGAACATATGAATTTTGGGAGACACAATTATCTATAGCACCCCCAGACAGATTAGAACAGAGATCACAGTAATCTCTGAAAAAGGTTAGTTTGCTCCCTTCAGAGCCAGGGAAACAACAGCACAGTGGGAAATGGGCAGCTGCAATTTTGGATTGCTGCCCTTTAAGACTCAGCCTCTTTATAACTGTAGTGGCCTTACGACCACCGCCTTAAGACAGGTGCCCCTTTAGACTACTGACATTGTAAGACTATCCCCATTCAGGGAAAAGGATACGGAAAGACAAGTAAAATGACCACAAATACTTTGTACTGTTTTGAGGTACATTTTTCTTGATCTAGTGTTCAGTTAGTTGTTATAAACTTTGAACTATTTTCTAGAGTTCTCACAAGATTGGTTCTGTTTCTGTTTGTTTTTTGATGTTTCTGTGGGAGAGTGAGATCTTAGAACTTCCTACTCTTGCTATTATGCTCTTCTTATTCAAGACTCTAATTTTTGCATATTTTTCCTAAGCCTTATGTTACTCTTCAGACCAAAGCTTTCACAATGCCTTTTCTTCTTATAAATGAAAAGAACTATTTAGATATCCCTTAAATGATATTTATTAGAAATGTGTTTTAAAGAATGGAAAAATTAGCCATTTAATCTAACAACAAACAAAGTGTAACTTAATAGGAGAATACAGTGTAGGGACCCACAGAACCCAAGAGCAGGCAGGCCACCTGCAGTATGGGGCCATAGAAAATCTGTGCAAAGCCAGAAAGTGACTCCCTTCCCTTTTGCTCTCTGGGAGTACCACAGCTTGCAGTCACTACTCTTCTCACAGAAACTGCTTCATTTCTCTTTCTCTCTACAGAGTAGATTCCCCTTCCCCTTATCTTGGCCTTACATATCTGAGGTTACAAGCCCATGTATGGGTTACAGTTTCAGTGTGCAACAGAAAGAAACTAAGACTTCTCTCCCCATTCCAAATTCCCAGAACAGGGAATCTGATTGAGTTTTCTGAGGATCAAAGTCTATCCAATCAGCTATGACCAAAAAGTGGGAAGTGTCCTCATATGAAGAGTACTCTGGAGACTCAACCTGTAGATGAGAATTGTAGGAAAAGTGATGAAGAGGGTGCTTCGCAATGGATTATAGCTAGAAATCCAAACAAGTATCTACCACAATCCATTTTTAGATATGCATACATTTAAATACAACTTAAAAGGAGTAAGAAAAAAAAAAGATGTCACAATATGCAGCTAAGATTTGTAAGTCAGTTAGTTATGTAGAACAAAAGAAGTAGCATACACATTTATAATTTACTGTGTAAGGATTTTAAACTAAAACTAGCTTCACCTATTCTATTTAAAACAAATGCTTTCTGTTCTTGTTGAGCCATGAGGGAAAACAATTAAGGAAAATTTTGATTCATATTCCAGGAAACTAGAGAAACTCAGGGTAAGTAATCCAGAGAACCCAATCTCATAAGTTGAGACTATTTCTCTAGATGACACACGGTCCTCAGTGCAACCATGTCAGTCTCTGCTTTCAAGCTAATACGTTGTGAGTCATGCTGAGTCCTCTTCCCTTGAGGTTAAAAGTATTTCTTAAACTTTCTTTTTTTTTTTTCCTTATCTTCTCCTTTCCTCCCTTCTCTACCTTTATCCCCTTTATATATCAGTCAACTTAGAAAATAACATTAGCATTTTCAACTGTCTCAGAATCTTGGTAGATTTTGTGAAGATGCAGCGGGAAGGAATAAAAACTCTTTGGAAATGCCCTTTTAGCTTCTGTAGGATGAAAAAACTTTATCTTGGCAGGTATTTTCAATATGGAATGAGAAGCCATGCTGAAAAACATGTCATCACCAGAAAAGAATGCTCTGTCCTTTTTTATCTAGAGTTTTTCTTATTATTATTCAAGTAAGTAAAGATGGTAGGAAGTAGGGGTCATCTACAACAACAAATACCTGATGTTTAGTTAAGTCAGTAGTTTCAACTGATAGAGAGTCATACTGGATATAAGAAAGCAAGAAAGAACAATACAATAAAACCAGGGAATTTGGATAATTCATCCAATATATAATCAGGGCTTGAATCCTACGCCAAGGCTCTATCTTGCTCATCCTCACCTATTTACCTCTGGGGTCATCCATACCACCAAACTGTGCATTGTCAATAATTGCATAATCTCTGGTATTCCACTATATAAAGACTTCCCTGTGTGCCCAAGTCTTCCTCTCTGAAAGAGAAAGACATATATTCTATCACCTATTTTCTTGCTGTTGGGTGCAACTTTGCTTTAGGATAAACTCTTAGGCTCAGACCAAATTATTGGTTAAATGTATGTTTATTACTAAGTATGCTTAACTACCACTGTTACCACAAAGAGGGGCACACACCCAACTGCAATTACAAATTAATTCATGGAAAGGAAAAGGAGGCAGTCATAATTATGTATTCTTTTTAAAGTGCAATAAATTTTCAACAGGCTAATAAAATAAGATCTGACATATCATAACCTACTATCCTGCCATACTCTTAAATCTTAACTGCTCACTATGAATGATGCTAATATTTTACAAAGGTACACAGTAAAATCAGTAATAAGTTATCACCTCTTGAAAGAAAATGCTTCATGGTGTACACACCTAAAATATTTAACACTTAATTGCTTAAAAATAAAATAGATCTCATGAGCCTAATGTAATTAAAAGAATGTTCATGCTTTTCTTTTTTTTTTTAATATTTTATTTATTTATTTGACAGAGAGAGGTCACAAGTAGGCAGATAGGCAGGCAGAGAGAGGGGGGGAAACAGGCTCCCCACTGAGCAGAGATCCCAATGTGGGGCTCGATCCCAGGACCCTGAGATCATGACCTGAGCCGAAGGCAGAGGCTTTAACCCACTGAGCCACCCAGGCGCCCCTGTTCATGCTTTTCAATTACACTATCACATATAATCTGATTAGCCACCTTTTGAGGCAGGTTGGGATTATTTTCCCCGATTTACATATAGGGAAATTGAGATTTAGAAGGTTTAGATAACTTGCCATGAGCCACTCAGCTCATCAGTGACAAAACAGGGGCCACTCTCCAGGTCTCAAGGGCTCCACTGCTGTATTCACAATATGTTTCCTCCAGGATTGTCAGTATTCAGATCTCAGTAAGAGTCACAATTGATTTCTCTATGATCACATCAGAAAACCCTTATATAATACAGGTGTCAGGGAGCAAAGATAATTCCAGCACTTTATGTTGTCCTTTAAAGTGAAAAAATATATATTGTACTTCACTTACTTGTTTATTCATTCAAGCAAGAAATCATTAAACACCTAATTATGTATCAGCCATTGTACTAGGCTCTATTATACCCAGCTGTGTTAGTTATTTTTGCTGCATGACAAATTATCCCAAAATTTAAACATAAAACAGCAAACATGTGTTCTCTTACAGTCTCTGTGGGCCAGGAATTTGGGAATAGCTTATTGGGATGCTTCTGCTCAGGATCTCTCCAAAGTCAATAAAGATGTTGATGAGGGAGGTAGTCAACTGAAGGCTTGCCTAAGACTGGAGCATCTGCTTCCAAGTTCACTCACATGACTGTCAAGAATCCTTGGTTCCTTACTGGCTGTTGGTGGCAAGCCTTAATTACTCATAATGTGGGCCTCTCTATAAAGTTGTCTGAGAGCCCTTATGACTTGAAAACCATCTTTTCCCAGCAAGCAGTCCCAGAGAGAGAAGAAGAAGAAGAAAAAACTAGCATCAGTTTTCTTTTTTCTTTTTTGGCATATGTTTTATAATCTCCTCTAAGAAGTCACACAAGTCACTTATACATCCTATTCATGAGAACAAGTCACTAAACACAGCCCAAACTCAAGGTGGGAGGAATTAAGCCCCATTGCCACCAACTAAAGGAAAAAGCACCAAAGAACTTGTGGACATATTTTAAAATCATTATATCAGTGAATATAATTTAATTTACAGAATTTAATCTAATTATATAAAATGATTTATTAATCTCATTGTAACATTTGGGTATTTAAAGGGAAACTAAGTTTATTAGAGAGCATTTTTTCTTTTTTTGTGTGGTTGTTGCTTATTTGTTTCCATTTTGTGTTCCCATTTTTATTTCACCCTATTAAAAATTTCTATATACAATGCTGACTAAATGCTGACTTGTCCTATCCTGTTGTATCATTAGGAATTGCATTCACTGCTTATAACAGAAAACCAAATAACAAAACCTTAACTAGGAGGGATTTATTTTCCCTTACATAACAACAAACCCAGAAATGGGTGTTCTAAAGCTAATAAGGTGGCCCTCTAAAGCAATCACAAAGCCTTGCACCTCTGGCTTCCTACACTGTTAATACAGTGTTAATACTTCCTACACTGTTGTTATGGCTGAAATATGGCTACTCCACCTCCAGCATTGCGTCACCATTCCAGGTGAGGA
Source organism: Mustela putorius furo (assembly GCF_011764305.1). Classification (NCBI taxonomy): domain Eukaryota; kingdom Metazoa; phylum Chordata; class Mammalia; order Carnivora; family Mustelidae; genus Mustela; species Mustela putorius. The sequence continues at coordinate 40,433,432 of NW_025421998.1, forward strand.
GAAAAAAAAATGGATATAGGCCCAATGTCTAAAAGGACATTTCTTCCATAAAGCTTTGAGCCTCTCCTAGCAATATCCATTTTCATTTTATTGATTGGTCACACAGCCAGTCATGGCTTACAGAAATCTGGAGAAGTAAATATTTTTAATTAGGCACACTGTCATCCTGAAAAAAAAATCAGAGTTCTGCTGATAAGGAAGAAAGGATTTTGGCTTAAACAACTAGCAGTGTTGGCCACCCTGCTCCAAGGAGCCTCAACACTGCTCCAACAAGCTTTGACACATATTACTGAAACACCACACCAGACAGACAAAAGTACTGCTCAAGATTTATCTGTTTCAAATGGGAGAATCCAGTCATTTTGCATCCCATATATAAAGGATATTTTTCAAAGTAACCACAACTTTCTTTTTTCTAGTTGATAAATTGAAGAACTGGCTGACATTAATGTCACTTCTAAGAATCTGTCCAAGTAGATAATTACACAGTTGTGCAAAGGTATGTGCATAGGGTAGTCCATCATAGAGTTGTTTATTATATTAAAAATTTGGGAAAAAACCAAACAGCAAAAGAATACTGGTTAGATAAATGGTGGCACATTCATTTATCTTTTAAAAATGATGTTAATCATGATATATTGTTCAGTGAGAAAAGAACTATATACATAATAAAATCCAGTTTATGAAATATTGTATTTAGGCCTTTATGTGTTTTTTTATTCTTTATATCTGGAAGAATGTAACACACACTTTAAAAAATGATTTCCCGTGGATTATGGGATTTGGGTATTTTTTAAAATTTGTTTGAATAACTATGTACTGTTTTCACGAATATAAAAGTGATTTTCAGATACCCAAAATGATGGGAGGGACTTACTTGGTCTGGTTTTGTTCATATCAATAGCGTTTCCTGCCAGTAATTATCTGAGACCCCGCTATGGCTGAATTATAATTGGAAGGGTTTCTTATCTTTGCTCAATGGAAAAAGCAAAGTTATTCCTCATTCATTAAAAATTTCAATAAAATTAAAATGAGCTAAGGAATCTTGCATTTTTGTTTGTTTTGGTTTCTATTTGGAACACTGTGACCTCGGGAAGGGTCTCCTTTTACTGTTTTGCAGTGGTTGTGGAAAGGAAGGGGATGAGGCTGGGCAATTAACTATACACAAACTGGAGAAGAAAGAAGAGGGTACAAGTAAGGATGTAAGGGAGAGAAGTCTGGAGGCATCCACCAGGAAAAGAGCACTAACCTGAACATCAGGATACTTGCACTTCTAGCTTGGGCCCATCAGCTTATCTTTCTGACCTCAGTTTTCTCATCTGAAAAAATAAAAGGTTTAAGTAAGAATCACTCGACGTGCTTAAATTCTTTTGGAAGATTGTCTTGGATCTATTAGCGGCATATCATGGCAAACTATTAGAGCTGAAGCTAAACCAAGGAAAAAGAACAATAATAACGTACATACATTGTTCATTATCTCACCCGGGCATGTTAAGTAACTTACCAACGTTGCACAGGAAATAGGTGGAGGAACCAAGAGGCCAGCCCAGAGCTCATGCTCCTAAAGGTTATGCTGAAGGGCACTACAGAACTGACAGAGACGGGCTTTTTTTTTTTTTTTTTAAACAGCAGCATAGTTTTCTCACCTTCAAGCTAAGGCCGCGTAGATGATGTTAAAGCCAAGGAACTTATTCCCACCTCCTGGCTCTGTGGGGTTGCCTCAATGGCTCATAGGCTCCTCCCTCTATCCAAAACCACTTTCTGATTCAAAGTCCTTTAGCCAACTAAAAGGAAGATGAGTTTTGGAAAGCCCTAAGGAAGCTCTTCCTGTTATTGCCTGACAGAAGCGAAGTAATGACAGACGAAACCACGTGTGATACAGAAGGCTTTGTGGTACCACTGTTTTCAACCCTTTCAGGTTCACGTATCTGGTTACCCAGCACCCGTTTGGGTATCTCATCTCGCTTATTTCCTTTCATTAAGGCCAGAGAGATACTGACTACAGAGAGTAGGAGAGTGGGGGACAGGAGAAAAAAGAACAGGAAGCGGGCTAGAGGCCGAAAGACTTCTGCAGGCTTAGAGCCTATCCCTCACACAGAGGTCCTCAGGTACCTCTAGCCTCTGTCTCTGTAGTTTCAGAGCTTTAGCTTCGCTCAAGGTCCGGAAGCTAAGGCACAACCCTGCAGCAGAATCACGAAAGAGAAGGCCGACAGCGAGAAGCCGCAAGTGGGCTGCGACTACTGCTGATAGAAGACCCGACTTCCCAGACCCCTTCGCAGAAGGGCGGGGAGTGAGCTTGGTGGCCAATCCCCGTCCGCACGTCGCCATAGCCCCGCCTCACCCTACTCCCTCTCGCTCCGCCCTTCCCTGGGGCTGGTGCGGCGGCGGCGACGTCAGCGCTAGGAGACCCCTGGGTGGCGGCTGCGCCGTCGGCGGGCCGCGGCCTGGACGCGCTGCGGGGAGGAGCGGAGCCAGCGAGCGAGCAAACGGGCGCGCGGGCGGGGGCTCGGCGTGGGGAGGGAGCGAGAGCTGGGACCGCCTCAGCCGCCGCCGCCGCCGCCGCCTGGGAATGATCTGGGCGGCAGCGGGCGGCCCCAGCTAGCGGCCGCGAGCCACTTCTCCGGGTACCGGGAGGAGCTAAGGTTGCCGGTCTCGAGTCGTCCCCTCTCCGCCCCCCAGGAGGGGCGAGAGGGAGCCACGGCTGATGTCAGGTACGGCCGGCAGAGGCGCCCTCAGGCTGCGGGTCCGGGGTCTGCGCTCCCCTCGTCCTCACTGCTCGGAGTCTGTGTTGGGGGAGTCTAGAGGGTGGAAACCAAACCCGGGCGCTGCCAAACAGGTGTCTCGGGGTCGCTGCCGGGGCTGGGGACTTGCGGGCTCTTGAGGGAGGTGTGGGGGCACTCCTGCTCCCGGCGCCTCTGTGAACTGCAATTGGGGCCGTCTGCCCATCGGGCCGCTATTTGTTGACGAGTAGCCTTCTCTTCGTGGTGGGTGATTCCTTTCTGCCCGCGGGTGCCCCTCTCCTCTTCGCTCTCTGCCAGCCGTCGGGTGGCGGCAGTGAGGCGCGGGCTGTGCAGCGTAATGGCCCGACCGCCCAGAGGTGCTGTCCGTCCGGCCTCCCCGCCCCCCGCCGTGCGACCCGTGGGTCAGGCGAGATCCAGGGTTCAGGTGTGGGCACGTTCCGCGAGAAACGCCGGGCTGCGGGGGAACCGGAGTGCCGGGCGAGTGGGCGTCTTTCACAAGTGCCGGGGGACTTCCTTGGGGCTTTCTTGGATCATCAGGTTTGTCTGTGGCTGATTTATTTATTTATTTTTTTTTAATTTCACTGCCTCTGGCAGAATAAATGAGCCAGGTGTGTTTGACTCACTTGCTGCGTGGAGAAGGAAAAGAGTTTTTTCTCCTCTTCCAACCCCCTGCCTCCCCACCGCGAGTGTGATGTGAGTAGTAGGTACTGACACAAGTTGGCCATATACAGCTTTGAATTTGGAGAAATTGTAGACTCTTAAAAGAAGAACGCAGATCGGGAATGGGGATTTATTCTTCCTTAGCTCTAACTCTCTTACTTTTTTAAAATAATAAACAAGGAAGCACCACATGCTCTGGAAAAGTTGATTGGCTTTATAATCTAGTTCCCTAAATTTGTTATAGATATTGTAGTATATCTTTTTAACGCTTTTCAGATTGGAAACGATTCTACTAACCATGAATTGACTTCATTATGAATTAAAAAGTTGTAAAGGCAGAACTTTAACGCATTAAAGTGAATAACTAGGCCAATGTGATTGGGACAGAAATATGTTCATTTAGTAAAAGTTAGGCACAGAATATATATATAGCTCGGTCTGGGTGCCAGGAAAAAGCGTTGTGCATGATTTCAACTTGCTTGATTTTGGTGTAGGTTTAGACAGTGGGAACCTGAATTTTTAGGAGATACTTAGACAGCTTTCCATACTCTTAGCAGATAAGTGTCAAGTGAACCTTATACACATGATGCTTTGTGTTCTAAGTATTTTATACAGTAAACTATACTATCGTTTTTCACTAGCCTTAGTATATATTGATGTGCACTTTAAGTGAATATAAAGTTTCAAGTTACCAGACAGTTAACTCTTGTCACCATATGTTAAGTAAAACAGTGATTTAGTGAGGAAAGTATGACTCATTTAAAATTCGTCATAGGAAAAGAGTATGGTTTTTCAGTACTTGTGGAGAACTATTAAATATCTCTCTTCAATTTGCCTGTGATTTGTGTTTTTCTCTATCTTTTATTTAGGCCTCAGCATTTTAAAAATATTTTGTGGTTACTACCCATTGAAGGATAGATATGGTTTTTTCTTAAATATGCTTTTTTTTGGCTTAGGTTATACTAGTCTGTATTTCTGAGGAAATGTATATCCAGAAATTCTTAGAATTTTACCACAAATTTATTTAGTAGTACATACAATGGATTCATTTTCACCCAGTCATGGAAATAAAAACTGTGTCCTTTAGACATATGCAGCTTACTATTTGTATATTGATTTGTGCGAAGATAAAAATTGCATCTTACAGATTATAAACCTTGTAAACCATGGTGATTTAAAATAGGGTCTCTGATGAAATCATTGACTGGAATTCTTTGACATTGCAGCTGTAAGCAAACCAAATGGAAAGGGGAGAACTTGATGAAATTAATTTCAGATTCATTTAAAATTTTAAGCTTCCCAATACAACCATGTTACTTTTAGAAGATTTGTTTGAAATTTGAATAAAGACACTACTGTACAAACTGTAACAAGATGAAAAGTACAAAAATTTTTTTACCCAAATTTTTTAGGATTAAGGTAATTACTTTAAAATAGAAGGAAGAAAGAGAAAGGAGAATTGTTCTCGAAAAGAGAAGATAGCATTTTATCTTAAATCTAAATGTATGTCTAATGTTTACTTAAACTTTCACTTTGCAACTAATTCAAATAGCCAAGGGGAAAATATATACAAAAATGTATAATGTGTGAAAATGAGAATATCCCTTGAAGAAAATAATAAATTGATATTTGTGAAATAGGGAAACATGCAAGAAGATAGGAGTAACCAAAAAAAGAACCCCACAAAAAAACTGAATAAACTATCTAAAACCTATAGTATGAGCTGCCTTGCACATTGAAGGCAGAGAGAGGCAAATTAAATTGGGAGAGCTTCTGAAATGAGAAACCTGATTAGGTTACAACTAAAGCTGTATGTTAAAACATTTAAACTGGTGGAAATTAGATAATGGGCAGAATTTGAAATTATGTACGGCTTGGTGTAGTCATTTGCATTCTTGGTCCTTCTATTGGTTTCCTAGGGCTGCCATAAGAAAGTGTAGCAGACTGGGTAATTTAAAACAACAGAAGTTTATCATCTCAGTTCTGGAGGCTGGAATTCTGAAATCAAGATGTTGGTAGGGCTATGGTCTCTAGATACTAGGGGAGAATCTGTTCATGTCTCTTAGCTTCTCGTGTCACTGGCAGTCCTTGATATTCCTTGACTGGAGCTTTATCATTCCAGTCTGCTGCTTTCTGTGTCTTGTCATATGGCATTCTCCCTTTTTTATAAGGATGCCAGTCATATTGGATTAGTGTCCACCCTGATGACTTCATCTTAACTTGATTACATCTGCAAAGACCCTATTTCCAAATAAGATCCCATTTCTAGGTACTGGGGTTAGGACTTCGACCTCAGTCTTTTGGCGAGGGATACAACTTAACCCATCACAACCATATAATTTTTAGCACATATGGCAGGCCAAATCAGACTGTGTGGTAGGAACAAAGAATTTATTTGTCATTTACTTACCTCAGTGCTTACTCAGAACCAGGTTGCAGAGAGAAAGCAAACAGGCAGACAAAAATCTCTGTCTTGGAGGAGCTTATCTTCTAAAGCGTTGGTTCTCAAAATGTTGTCCCTGGATATGTAGCATCAGCATTATCTGGGAACTTGTTAGCAATCCAAGCCTCTTGGTTCAGAAACTATTTTAACAAAACTTTTAAGTGATTCTGATGCAGACTCAGGTATGAGAACCAATGAACAAGATGGAGAAGAGAGACAATAAACAAGATGAAGAAGTAAAATAGGTAATATATTAGATGTTAATAGATAGTAAGAATAGGGTGGGTAAGAATAGGGTGACCAGAGAAGACCCTTTGAGAAATAAAGGCCTGAAGAAGTTGGGCAATAAGCCATGTGAGTATGTAGGTGAGTGTGTTCCCAACAGAGAACAGCAGATGCACAGACCCTCATGTTTGAGGAACAGCAAGGAATCCAGAGAACACAGCAAGGGAAACAGTAATAGGTTCAGTTTATGAAATTTCTATTTGTTCTTTTTGACCTATAAAAACCAAATACTAGGAGAAGAGATCAGAAAAAGAAGAGTGGGGATAGGATTGCAGACCACTGAGGTTCATCTTAAGGTTTTTGCTTTGTGTCTGAGGTTGGGAAGACATTGGAAGATTTTGAGCATATGAGTGATACAATCTTTTTTAAAAGATCACTGGTGAAATGGGTAAAAATGGATTGAAGAAAGAAGGATGCAAAGGGAAAAGTTGATTAGGAGTCAAAATAGTTGAGGGAGGGAGAGGAGAAGAAAGAAAAGGAGGAGGTGACTTGGACTAGGATGGTAGCAATGGACAGGTTAGAAGAGAGGAATGAGATCAAAAGCATATGAGATGATAGTGAAAAATAAGGTTACCCCATTGCCTGCCTCAAAGAGGTTTACAATTAATCTTTATATATTCTTCCTGAGATATTTTATGTATATATGATAAACTGGGTATATGTATATATGATAAACAGTTTAGTAGAGCACTTCTTTTTTTTTATATTTGAATGCATGGTAAATCTTTTTTTTTTTTTTTTAAGATTTTATTTGTTTATTGTAAGGACAGAGAGATCACAAGTAGGCAGAGAGGCAAGCAGAGAGAGAGGGGAAGCAGGCTCCCTGCTGAGCAGAGAGCTGGATGTGGGACTCAATCCCAGGACCTTGAGATCATGACCCAAGCCAAAGGCAGAGGCTTAAACCATTGAACCACCCAGGCACCCAGTAGAGGACTTTTTAACTGGAGCTGATTTTGACCCTAAGGGGACATTTGGCAGTGTCTAGAGACATTTTTCGTTGTCACAGTCCAGGGGAATACTATTGGCATCTAGTGAGTGGAGGCCACAAATGCTACTAAGCATCTTATGATGAACAGGATAGCCAATCACAAGAGAGAATCATCCAGCTCAAGAGGTCATTGGCTTAATGGGAGTTACAGAGGTTGAGGCATAGATGGTGGAGAAAAGATTGTGTTATATAGACAGAGAACACAGTAGGAATAGAATAGCCTCAGCATTGGGATATTTAGTTAACAGATTAAATACTGCAGTTGCTTAGGTGAGAGAGGATCTGAAATAGTAGAAATGGAGAGGGGGGGGGGATGGATTAAAAAAATTTATGAAATAAAATTGGCCAGATTTGGTGATTGGATATGGGGTGAGGGTAAGGGGAATGGGGAATGTTAAAAAATTAGAGACGCTTTGATTTCTAGTTTAGATAAACAGATGGCTTCTAGTAAAATAGGAAGCCATTGGTGAGTAATTTAGGTGATTGCCAGTAATTTTAGTTAAGATGAGCAGGTAGAAAGGGAATTAAGGAAGCTGAGGAGTCACTTTTGGGCATGTTGAATTTAATTAAGGTCAAGACAGAAATGTTTAATGTGTATGTGAGTCAAACTTGGAGAAGTCTGAAAAGGATCAAGAGATCCTCTTGTGTAAGAAGTGTGGGGATTTTAGTGCAGTTTGGTTTTTTTTTAGATTATCTCTATAGATGAAGTAGCCTACCTTTATTTAATTTTTGTCAAAAAAAGTAATAGATGTTACTTGATAAAAGCATTAAAACATAAGTTTATAAAATGAAATAAAAGCCCTTCTTGCTCATGCCACCTAGTTAAGACTAGGTGTTATCTACTTCTCAGAAGTAGATAATAAAATTTATTAAATAACAAAATTTTATTTTGTTATAATAAATTTATATTTATTATATAAATTTAAATAATAATTAAAAAATTTACTTTGTTAAATATCTTTATATACACCTTTCCAGAATTATGTATACAGAATCATTTAAGAAGCCAAATGTGATTATTCTATACAGACTGTAGTACTTTGTCTTAAAAAATAAATCTTTCATCTTACACAGTTTTCATGAATGAAGTTGTGTTATGGAAGAAAATAAATGAAAAGGGTAAAGTGGAGACAAAGACTAAGAGATAAAGCAACATCTCTTTGATATAAAGTAAAAGATGCAAATACACAGAAATGTGAAAGAAAACAGTCTTTTCTGTATATACATATTCTGTGTCTACTGTTTCAGTTTCAGTTTTTTAATTTTTCTTTACATTTTTTCTGATTTAAAATGTAGCCACTATACCTTACAAGCAAAAAAGTCGTAACTGCCAAATATGCAAAGATTTTTCCTTATTAGCACATATAGATCATTGTTTTGCCAGCTGCAGAGTAGTCTGTGGTCCAGATGTACCATGTGAATTTAACCAATTCCTTATCAACCGACAAACATCTATGGCAATGGCTGCCGTCAATATCTTTTCAGACTTATGTTTGTGTACATAGGAAAAATTTCTGATGATGAAATGATGGGTCAGGTCATAGTCATTTAAAATTTTAAAATAGGGGCGCATGGGTGGCTCAGTGGGTTAAGCCTCTGCCTTCGGCTCAGGTCATGGTCTCAGGGTCCTGGGATTGAGCTCCTGCCAAGCAGGGAGCCTGCATCCCCCTCTTCTCTTTGCTTGCCTCTCTGCTACTTGTGACCTCTCTCTCTCTCTCTCTCTCTGTGTCAAATAAATAAATAAAATCTTAAAAAATATATATATGTGTTTTAAAAAGCCAGTGGTTGCATAGTATATCTTAAAAAAAATTTTTTTTTAATATATTGCCAAATTGCCCTTCCAAAAGACAGTAAATGTATGTATTGTGAGAATGCATGAGTGCCAGTTTTCTCTTCCATGTCATGATAAGTGTAATTAAACATTTTTTGCTAGTATGATAGATTAAAAATAGTATTTCTGCATTTGAATTACTTTAATGTGAAATTTGAACATCCTTGACCATTGTAATTTCTTCTTCTGCAAATCCTTTATTTTCTTTATATGTTTTTATGTTAGATTGATCTTTTGTCTTTTTCATTATGATACTTTTTGGCATTTTTTGCTGTACAGATTTTTTTTTTAACATTTTGTACAGAAACATCTCTAAACCAGCAATTTTACTGCCAGAAGTTTAACCAATGAGTAATTTCATACAATTTTCCTATAGTCATGGTATCTGAGTTTTGAAAAGATACCAATTTCATGTTAAAATGTAAAAAGATATTTTCTTCTAGTTTTGTTATAATTTCATTTTTTAAAATATTGTAATCTTAGAAACATTAGGAATTTGAAAGAGGTAGGAATCCAGCTGGCTGATTTTTATTTTTTTCCCAAAAGACTATTTCATTATCATTACTTGAATAAACCATCTTTTTCTTGATTTGAAATGCTGTGTATATTATGTATTAAATTTCTATATGTATTTGTTTTTTTAATAGACTCTCTATTTCAGTCTAGTAAAGACCACCAGGGATATATATCTTTAAGCTGACAAAGGTTAATTAACTTGCTGCTGTGAGGGAGACCACACACCAGACCAAACTGCCTGCATTTTACTAAATAAAGAAAGGACAGCGTTATTATAGGATTTTGAAGAAGGGTGGAGTTTAGACAAAATTTAAATGAAGCAATATTTGATAGGTTTGAAGTATAGCAAGGCTGTGTGTCAAGGGGTTAATTAACATCAGGCCTGGGCTGAGAAGCAAACTCAAAGTCCTCTACCTTAGAGAATATACAGTTAAGATAAATGTGGAATGTTGTGTCTGGGAAACCCTATCTGAAACTCCGATTTGGAAATTAAGACTGCTGTTATTTGATGAATGATCCATCATCCATATAAGAATGGGATGTTCCAGTCTCACTGATACACTTTCAGATCGCTTAGTACTGATGGCACGGTTGTAGAGGAAAAAAGTTTCTCAGCATTATGTCTGTAGTATTAATTAAAAGCATTAAAATTTTTTTTTTTTTACTGATTCATAGATAAATTGATATGTCTGTTTGGCCTGAATGTCGAATTGTTCTACCTATATACCACTGTTCATTGTAAGTAATATATTTTCATCTCTAATAGCCTTAATCTGCCCTCCAACCTGCAATGCTCCTTTAAGGAATTTCCAGTTATTCTCATAATTATTTTCTAAACAACATTATGAATAACTTTTTACTATACTACTTGATTTTTAAAAATCTTATATTTTAAGTGGATCCATTAGGCTTAACTCTACCCCGACACACCTATCCAGAATTTTTCAGGTATACTCACATACTTCTCTTTTACAAATCTTTTGAATGCTTTTACTGAGTTATTTAACTTTTTAAAATTTTCTTGTATTTAAAAAGCAATAAAAAATAAAATCTTGTAACAATACATATATAGGTTATTTTGGAGAAAATCAACATTGTTATTCTTTTTTTCCAATGTTTTGTTGTAAAATACAAATAAGATTTACCATTTTAATCATTTTAAGTGCACATTTCAGTGATATTAAATACATTTATATTGTTGTGCAACTATTACCACCATCTGTCTCCAGAACTCTTCATCTTGCAAAACTGAAACTCTGTACCCATTAAACAGTAATTTCCCATAACTCTCTGGCAACCACCATTCTCTGTCACTATGATTTTAACTGGGTGTCTCCTATCTCAGGCAACCACCAGTGTCTGGCAACCACCATTCTACTTTCTGTTTCTATGGTTTTAACTGAGTGTCTCTTGTAAGTGGAATTATATAGTATTTGTCTTTTTGTGACTGGCTTATTTCATTTAACATGATGTCAGAGTTCATCCATGTTACAGCACACGTCAAAATTTCCTTTCTTTAAAGGCTGAGTAATACTCCATTGTATGCACATAACACATTTTGCTTATTCATTTATCCATTGATGGACACTTGGATTAATTCTGCATTTTAGCTATCGTGAATATTGCTGCTATAAACATGGGTGTACAGATACCTCTTTGAGACCTTGCTTCCAATTCTTTTGGTCATATGCCCAGAAGTGGAAGTACTGGATCCTGTGGTAACTCTAAATTTTTAATTTTTTTGTGAGCTACCATACTACTTTCCACAGTGGCTTTACATTGTACATTTCTGTACATTTTACAGTATAGTGCACAAGTATTTGCATTTCTCCACATCCTTGCCAACACTTACTGTTTTGATAGTGGCCATCCCAATAGATGTGATATGGTACCTCATTATAGATTTGATTAGAATTTCCCTGAGTATCAGTGATGTTGAGCATCTTTTCACCTTCAACATGCTCTTAACTTATCAACCAGTTGTATATCTTGTTTGGAAAATGTCTTTTCAAGTCCTTCGCCCATTTTATTGGTTTTGTTGTTAAGTTTTAGGAGTTCTTTATATATTCTGGACGTTAATCCCCTATCAGATAGATGACTTGCAAATATTTCTTCCATTCTGTAGGTAGCCTTTTTAATTTGTTGATAGTATCTTTTAATATATAAAATTTTTAAATTTTCATGAAGTCCAGTTTAACTAATTTTTCTTTTGTTGCTTGTGTCTTTGATGTCCTATCAAAGAAATCATTCTCAATTCCAGTATCAGGAAGTTTTTTTCTCTTGTTTTATTCTAAGAGCTTTATAGTTTTATATTTAGGTCTTTGATCTATTCTGAGTTGATTTCTGTATATGATGTTAGATAAGGGTCCGGTTTCATTCTTTAGTGTGTGGATATTCTGTTTTCCTAGCACTTTTGTCAAAAGATTGTCCTCTGTTTATTGAATGCATGTGGCCTATTTGTTGAAAATATTTTGACCATAAATGCATGTGTTTATTTCTGAGCTCTCTATTCTGTTCCATTGGCCTATATGTCTATCTTTATCCCAGTGCCACTGTTTTGATTACTGTAGCCTTTGTAGTAAGTTTTAAAATTAGGAACTGTGAGTCCTCTGGTTTTATTCCCTTGACATTCCATATGAATTTTATGATGGATATTTCTGTTTCTTCAGAAAACATCACTAGATTTTGATAGCAATTGTGTTAAGTTTATAGATAACTTTGGGCAGTATTGATCTCTTAATTATATTCTTCCAATCCACGAACATGGGATGTCTTTCCATTTATTTATGTGCAAAAAATATTTATGTTCTCATGGAATAGTAACAAGGTATTTTCACTTTTGATTTTCTGAAGCTAAAATTGTGTGAATATTTTTCAAACTATTTTATCATCTTAATAAGTTAGTAATAGAAAATGCTTTTAGTCTGTCTCAATTCATATGTATTTGTATTATAGTTCATATGAGTTGAAAACACACCAAAGGAAATTATATATATATATAGAGAGAGAGAGAGAGAGTTCATATCTATTTTATGTTTTGGGGTTAAAGAAGTGTAAAAGCTTCAAATGATGGAACCATATATGATTTTTTATTTAGTATATTAGGTGGTATAAATATAGATCTCTGCTTGCAAAATTCATTTCAACTGTTCCCCCCTTTAGTAAACAAACACACAAACATTTGAATGCATTTTGTAAGCCAGGCAGTGTGTTAGGTGCTAGAGAGGTAGAGATAAGAGCCATAGCCTCTTTTCCTGAGGAACTCATAGTCTAATGGGAAAGAGATGCACTTACTGTATTTCACAGTATGATATATACATAGTAGGAAGTGGGAATAAAGGAACAAGGACACATTCAAGGGAGAGTAATTAATTTGATAAGGCAGTAGGAAAGAGTGGTCATGGGAAATACTGAAACTGAAGCAACCTTGAAAGAATTATGTATCTATATAGTAGACAAAATAGAGCAAGGCAGACCAAGCAGAAAAGACTAGAATGGCCGAAGTCATCCAAATGAAAGGTCATGGCAAACTTGGAGAATGGCTGAATGTTCTTTGCAGATAAGAGAGTATGAGAAGTAAGAAAGCAGGAAGGCAAACTAGAGCCAGTCTTGTGTACCAAATAAGCAGTATGTTCTTGATCCTTGTATAGTTCACCTTTGTCCGAAATCCTAGGATGGAAATAATTTTTCCTCAGAATTTTGAAGGATTTTATCTATTGCCTCTAGCTTTTAGCATTGTTGTTTAAAAGTCTAAAACTATTAATTCCTCGGGCACCTAGGTGACTTATCCGGTAAGCATCTGCCTTAGGCTTAGGTCATAATCTCAAGGTCCTGGGATCAAGGCCTGTGTTGGGCTCCCTGCGGGGCAGGGAGTCTGCTTCTTCCTCTTCCTCTGCCCCTCCCCCATTCATGCTTTGTCTCTCGCTTTCTCTCTCAAGTAAATAAATGATTTTTAAAAAATTAAAAAAAATAAAACCATTTAATTCCTATCTCTGCCTCATTCTCTTTTTCTTGCAGAATGGATTTTTACCAAAATTACCTGATACCACATCTTAGTGGGTCTTTTTGTTCAGAATATTAGCTATCCTTGGATCCTTTCAATCTGGAAATGTCCTTGAAATATTTGATTGTTGGTTTCCTACCCTCTTTTTTATCTGTACCTGTAAACTGATCCTTAGTTATCAATTTTGTCTCTTATTTTCCATCTCCTTATCTTTTTGTTTGGTTTGCTTTGAGGGTGATTTCCTTAACTTTATCCTATGGCTGTTCTATTCAGGTTTTTTATTTTCTTATAGTTTAATTGTGGAGTTCTTTTAGTCCTCTTAGTTTTTTTCTTGGTCTTACTCTTACTCTTTTTTCATGAATAGAATGGCATGACATTTCTTAATATCTCAGAATTCAATGATTAGGTTTTTCTTAGTTTTCATCTCATTATATCCTCTCTTCAGTTTGCTTTAAATTTGACTTTGTTGTTTTTTTTCTTTCATATTAGAGGCTTTCCTTAAAATACCTGGTGATTCTTAAGTGGCTATTGATATTTTAGAGTAGATACTAAAAAGCTGATTAAAATTTCTGTATGCATTGTTAGGGCTGTGCAGTACTATTCACTATATGATGATTGAACTAGAATGATTGCTGAAACTTCTGGGGATTCCATACAGCAAAACCAAACCACGCAATTTTTAACTTTCCCAGTGACAAAGTTACCATAGCAGATGATACTAATAATTTGTCCAAGTTTCTGTATCTCTTTTCTGTTCATAGGCTCCTACTGTATATTCATCCCCATTATCTGTCTCCTAAGGTTCTTTGTTGCTGGGCTGCCCTCACACTGCCAGAGCCAGTTTTGCCAATGTATAAGCTATGAGAGTGTCTGGGAATTTTATTTCCTAAGGCCAGCCCTTAACCAATTATTAATTATATGAATACAACTCTGAGGTACAGCTGGCATTGCCTCCAGAACTACCCTAGGGTATGGAGCTAAAATTATCTCCCATGGAACTTTGCATGACCTTCTTTTCCTCCCTGGCCTACTTACCTAAAGTTTTTCTAGGGAAGACTTTTTATGAAATTTCTTTTTTTTGTTTGTTTGTTTGTTTTAAGATTTGTTTAATTAATTTATTTATTTGTTTATTGCCAGAGGTAGAGAGAGAGAAAGAGCACGTGTGCCAATGAGCACACAAGCAGGGCAAGCAGCAGACGGAGGGAGAAGCAGGTTCTCCGCTGAGCAGGGAGCCTGATGTGGGACTCGATCCCAGGACCCTGGGGTTATGACCTGAGCTGAGGGCAGATGATTAACTGATGGAGCCACTCAGGCATCCCCAGGGAGTACTCTCTAATAAACCACTTTTACACAAAGGTCTTCTTTCATGGTTTCCTTTCCGAAGACCCAACTTTTTAAGATAGCATTAACATTTGGGGCTGCGTTCCCTTTGGTGACGTATTATTTTGGAGTGAGAGTAGACTGATTTTTTTTTTAAATTCTGTCTGTATTTTGGGCCCTCTTTGTCAGAGATTGGTATCAAACTTTTACATAAAAGAAGAATTGGTTAAGTTCTACTTAACTTCCTGACTGATTCATGTGTACCAGCATACTTCAGAACTATTGCGAGCGCAGTTCCAAACCACTGCAATAAAACAAATATCATAATAAAGCAAGTCAGATGAATTTTTGGTTTCCCCATGCATATAAAAGTTATGTTTATGCTGTACTGTAGTGTGTTAAGGATGCATTAGCATTATGTCTTTAAAAAATGTACATACCTTAATTTACTTTATTGCTAAAAAAAAAAAAAGTGCTAACCATCATCTGAGCTTTCAGTGAGTCATAATCTTTTTGCTAGTAAAGGGTCTTGTCTTTATGTTGATAGCTGCTGACTGATCAGGATAGTGATTCCTGCAGGTTGGAGTGGCTGTAACAATTTCGTAAAATAAGACAACAATGAAGTTTGCTGCATCTGTTTACTCTTCCTTTCATTAACGATACCTCTTTGGCATAGATACTGTTTGATAGATTTTATGCACGTAGAACTTCTTTCAAAATTGGAGTCAGTCCTCTCAAACCCTCTCATGTTTTATTAACTAAGTTTATGTAAAATTCTAAACCTTGTTGCCATTTCAACAATTTTCATAGCATCTTCATCAGGAGTAAATTTCATCCCAAGAAATCACTTTCTTTGCTCATCTCTAAGAAGCAACTCCTCATCTATTCAGGTTTTTTCATAAGATAGCAGCAATTCAGTCACATCTTTAGGCTCCATTTCTAATTCTAGTTATCTTGCTGTTTCTACCATACCTGCAGTTACTTCCTCCCCTGAAGTCTTAAACCCCTTCACAGGCATTCGTGATAGTTAGAATCAACTTCTTCTAAACTCCTGTTCATGTTGATATTTTGACATCTTCCCATGAATCATGAATGTTCTTAATGCCATCTAGAATATTGAATTCCCTCCAGAACGTTTTTAATTTATCCTGCCCAGCTGTATCAGAGGATTCAGTATCTATGGCAGCTATAGCTTTATGAAACGTATTTCTTTTTTTTCGCCAAGATTTTATTTCTTGGAGAGTACGCATGTGCACAAGTAGTGGGGAGGAGCAGAGGGAGAAGGAGAAGCAGATTCCCTACTCAGGAGGGAGCCTGATGCGGGGCTGCATCCCAGGACCCCAGGATTATGACCTGAGTCAAAGGTGCTTAACCAGTTGAGCCACCCAGGTGCCCCACAAAATGTATTTCTTAAATAATAAGACTTGAAAGTTGAAAATTACTCCTTGATCTATGGGCTGCAGAATGGATGTTGTATTAGGAGACATGAAAACAACTTTAATCTTGTCCATCTCTGTTAGAGTTCTGGGGTAACCACTTGCATTGTCAATGAGCAGTAGTATTTTGAAAGCAATCTTTTTTTCTGAGCACATGTCTCAACAGTAGGCTTAAAATATTAAATAAACAATGTTGTAAACAGATATGATGTCATCCAGGCTTTGTTGTTCCCTTTCCAGAGCACAGGCAAACTAGATGCAGCATAATTATTAAGGGTTGTAACATTTTCAGAATGGTAAGTGAGCAGTGGCTTCAAGTTAAAGTTACCAGCTGCATTAGCCCCTAATGAGAAAGTCAGCCTGTCCTTTGAAACTGGGCATTGACTTCTCCCACCTAGTTCTCAAAGTCCTAAATGACATCTTTTCCTGTCAGTAGGCTCTTTCATCTATATTGAAAATCTGTTGTTTAGTGAAGCCGCTTTCAGTAATTATTCTTATATGAATTTCTCTGGATAACTTGGAGCTTCTACGTCAGCATGTGCTGCTTCATTTTACATTGTGGTCTTACGGAGAAGGCTTCTTTCCCTTAGACCTCATGAACCAAATTTTGCTAGCTTCAAACTTTTCTTGTATACTCACTTACCTCTCTCAGCCTTCACTGAATCAAAGAGTTAGGACCTTGCTTTAGATTAGGCTTTCGCTTAAGGGAATGTTGTGGCTGGTTTGACATTCTATCTGAACTATTAAAGTACTCTCCAAATTAGCAATATCAAAATCAGCTATTTTGGTTTATTATTATTTGTGAGTTGACTGGGGTAACACTTTTAGTTTCTTATAAGGACTTTGCATTTACAACTTGGCTGTTTGGCACAAGAAGCCTGGTTTTTGGCCTGTCTTGGCTTTCAAACATGCTTTCCTCCCTAAGCTTAATCATTTCTAGCTTTTCATTTAAAGTGAGAGACATGTGATTCTTCCTTTCACTTGAACATGAAGAGCCCATTGTAGAGTTACTGATTGACTTAATTTCAATATTCTTGTGTCTCAGGGCATAGGGAGGTCTTAGGAGAGGGAGAAAGAGGAATGGCCAATCGGTGGAGCAGACAGAACACACACAACATTTATCGATTAAGTTTGCCATCTTATATGTCTGCAGTTTGTGACACCCCAAACTATTATAATAGTAGCACCAAAGATCAGCAGTTAGAGTTCACTGTAAAAAATATAGCAATGAAGAAGTTTGAAATATCCTGAGAACTGCCAAAATGTGACACAGAGAAATGAAGTGACATGGTGTTGGAAAAGTAGTGCTGATAGACTTACTGGACAAAGAGTTACTACAGACCTTCAATTTGTAAAAAAACAACAACAAAAAACTAGTATCTGCAAAGCACAGTAAAGGAAAGCACAGTGAAAATAAAGTATGCCTATATAAAAATTATGTTTTTTGAAAGATTTAAGTATTTTATCCAAGAAAAGCCTAGACCTTTTTGAAGTCTGGCTCTTTGACAACATTCTTTATTTCCTTTGTTTTTATTTATTCATTTAGTTTTTATACCTTGAATCAGCTTTGATAATTTGCTTTTTTAGAGAAATGTGTTTCATTTAGGTTTTTGTGTTTAATAGCTGTTATATAAAATGTTCTTTTGGATTACTTTTAATTTTATCTGTGAATGTGGATGTAGTTTAAATCCGAATCGGAACAAACCCACTGTAAAAAGACATTTGTGAACTAATTGAGGCAATTTGATTATAGAAGACAGGAAAATTTGATTATACCCTTGGATTGGATGAGTCCAAAGAATTATTGTTAATTTTTTTAGGCACTGATAATTCTGTTAGACATTTGATTATGGCTTTTTATTTCATTAATCTTAATTATTTTTCTATTTTGAATTTTATTGATTTCTGTTATTTCATTCATTGTGCTTGCTTTAGGCTTATTTTGCCCTTTTTCTTGGTTTTTGAAGTGGGAACTTGAGTTGATTGGAGACTTTTTCTCTTTTCTAACGTAAGCATTTAGTGCTGTAAGTTTTCTTGAGAACTGCTTTAGTTGTGTCCCTCTCTTTTTAAACTCTTTCATCACTTTTTTGTGTCCCTGTGTAATTAACAACACTGTAAATTCCACAAGGGCAGGGAAAGATATTTTATTTTAGCTTTTCCCAGTGTTTAGCACAGTGCCATATAATTGTAATGAATTTTGAACTTTAAAACTTGCATGTAGTATCTCAGCAGCTTAGCTCGATAATCTGGAACTGTAGGGGAACCTGGGTGGCTCAGTGGGTTAAAGCCTCTGCCTTCCGCTTTGGTGATGTTCCCAGGGTCCTGGGATCGAGCCCCACATCGGCCTCTCTGCTCAGCGGGGAGCCTGCTCCCTCCTCTCTCTCTTCGCCTGCCTCTCCGTCTACTTGTTATCTCTGTCTGTCAAATAAATAAATAAAATTAAAAAAAAAAATCTGGAACTGTAAAGAAACAAAATTAGTAGGAATATTCTCAAAGAGAATATTGCAAATAAAATTTTATTTTATATAATAGAATTTTATTTAGCTTAAAAATGTATTGAAAAGGAGGTATGGATTAAGTGTTTAGGAATAAGCCTTTTTAATATAAAGAAACATTTGAATTCTTATTAGGAAGAGTACTGTAGGAGAGCAGAGGCATGAAAATTTAGTCTGGAAACAGTTCTGATCTCTCTGCATTCTTTTCACAGTCTTTCTTAGATCCCATGGACTTTTCATTTTTTATATCTTTACATCTCAATATTTGTCAATAGAGCAAAACCGTTTTTTTTTTTTTCTTGAATCTGCTCGTAACAATGTCTTCTTATCTTCCATTTAAAGGTAATTTTAGAAAAAAAATGAATTAAACAAAAGGTAATTTTAGAAAGGGCAAAAGATGTAGAAAGTTGATGGGTTACTATACATGCAAGTGTGATATAACAGGAAAAAAACCTATAAACTTTAAGTGAAATGTGAGTTAGAATCCCAGTTTACCATGTTGACTGTGTGGTTCAGGTCAATTTAATTTCTCTGAAACTCAGCTTCCTCATTTGTAATATAGAGATACTACTGTCAGGTTTTACAGTTGTGAAGATCAGAGAAAACAGAAGTTTTAAACATAATGCCTCATATAGTATATTTGTAAGCATTTATACACTGTATCACTATATAAAATTACTCAGTTTTGTAAGGAAAGTCTTTTAGGGAAAAAACCATCAAAAATCACCTTAATATAGCTTGAAATACATGTTGAATATGTAAAGCAGTGAATGAATAGTATAATACAGAAAAAATTTCGAATAGTAGACTGACATCTCTGGCAGGAGTACCAAAATTTAAAAACAACGAAAAACGAACACTGAAAACCTCAGATTTTAGGGACTTTTATTGTGAATTCCATTGACTCCCTAGAAGCCTAAAAATTGGAGGAAGACATGATCTCATGTTTAAAGGGTATTAAAGTCTTATTCAGAGGATATTAGTGACTAGTGGCTTGACTAAAAACAAAGCATAAAAGAAGTGGAACATATATCTATAAGGATAAAAGATCAATCTGCCCTCAGACTTTTCTGGCACCCATGTGAGAGGACCCTTGTGAGAGGATCAATATTTACAGAGTTTTTACTTGGTCAAGTTGTGCTTCATATATAAAGACAGTAGTAGACGGTCTCAAGCCTGCAAGAATTTAGAATATAGCAGCAATGAGCACTATTACAAAAATTACTTGCTGAAATTCAGCCAAAAACATGACATTAATGAAGAACTCACATATAAAGGAGCTGTAATGAAAGGACTATTAATGAGCTTATAATCCAAATTAATACATGCCCAGGATTAAGCAGTCATGGGAATTACAGTATAATTTATAGAATGTAAACTGCAAAATTTACAGAATAAAAATAGTTCACAAAAGTTGTGTGGGGGAGAGTATATATGTTCTGATTTCCACATTTCCATAACAAGAAATTAATAGGAACTATCTAAAATTTTAAAAGGTAGTTTTAAAAAAGGGCCTACTCTATTGCTATATATTTTTCATAGTCTTTTTCTTGTCTTTTTTGAAGGCTCATTTAGAAGAGAGGAGTCATATTATAAATGTTTAGCTGACTTGCAGAGTTCATTTAGATTCATTTCATTTCCCTTTTTTCTTATACATTCAAGTAAATCTAACTTAATATGTTAAATCCTTAAAATAGCATGACTAACATTCATTCTGAAAAACTATACATGCAAGTGTATATGTAAAATGGCTAGGAATCTGACTTCTTGAATCATATTGCTAGTGTGACCCTGGGAAGGTTACTTACCTTTTTGTGAGTTTGCCTGTAAAATGAGATTGATAGTCCCACATTTTTTGCTTACAGTTAATTCACATAAAGCTCTTGATACAGGGCTCAACTGGTAGCCACAGTTATCCCTCCTTCCATCTCTTGTTTACAAAGATGTTATTCATTGTTTCTGAGTGGTGGGATTTGGGGTGATTTTTATCTTTTTCACATTGTTCTATATTGCTTGATTCCTTTTTTACAATGAATAACACAAAGCTGTCCCTTAAAAAATAAAATAAAAATTACAAATTTTCGTTGTCCCAGCACTTCTTTTGCAACTAAAATCTCAATTATGGAACCTGAAAATCTGTATTTTTATATTTCATTTTATGAAATTTTGAAAATTTTTGAAAATCTTTATTTTTAAAATGCTCCTCAAATGATTCTGATTTTATATCGGGTTTGGAAAACATTTAATATTGAGACCTTTCCTCCACTTAATTTTAATTAATATATTAGAAGCCCCCAGAATGTGCAACTTAGTCATACAGTTCTCCAATCTGATCTACTTTAGCACTCTTGTAAAGCCTCTGCATTTGGCTCAGGTCATGATACCAGGGTCCTGGGATTGAGCTCCAGAGCCCCACATCGGGCTCTCTGCTCAGCAGGGAGCCTGCTTCCTCCTCTCTCTCTGCCTGCCTCTCTGCCTACTTGTGATCTCTGTCTGTCAAATAAATAAAATCTTAAAAAAAAAAAAATCTGAAGAGTTGAGGATGCTGATTTTTGCCAAAACTCAGAGTAAGATTTGGGGCGCATTGTGCCCATATGAGATGGCTGTTTTATACCAGGAACAAGAAAGAAAAATCAGAGTAAACGGAAATTTAATCATAAGGCAAGAGTCTTTGAAATTGGAAGGTGATTAGGTAAAAGCAATAGGGATAAGCCAGCACATGTTGGTTGATAATGCTCTGGAGGAGGAGGGTGAGGGGATGGTAGCCATCCAACAGCATCACAAGATATTTCTTAACTAAAAACAAGTTGTTTTAACATCAGGAAGTCAGTTTTCTTCCACTCACCCCAGAACAGGTGTGTTGCTAAAAAAGTGCCACCTCAGCTAAGAAAACCATAAAATGTCACTGGTTTCCTACAAACACTAAAGCCTCCAGGCTGCAGAAGTAGACTTGTTCTGAAACTCAATGTCTTAGAAAATGGTGGGGTAGCAGGTTAGTTTTCATAGTTACCGGAGCTGGATCACTGCTCACTTGATAGTCACTGTCTTGTAGTCCTTCCCTTTCTCAGTCATCGTGCTTTCTGCGACTATTGCTTTCTCCTCTAATACCAGGAGTAGTAGAGTCTGTAGCAGTGGAGAATTCATTTGGACTGTGCCCTTCTGAGACTGTGAAGTGATTGTATCTGGTACTAAGGTGAGGAAAGTCACAGCAAGAAGAAAATACAGTACAAAAAGAAGATAAGTGTGCTAGAAGGCAGACTGTCAGAGAATCAGAAGATGTGGGAAATTACTTGCAATGTAGCTCCTAGATGATATCTCAGTTTAAGTGTCTGCTAATATTACCGTAATAGCCTCCCTTCAGGTTTATTGCTTCAGTCTTATTCTGTTAATCTTTTTACATTTACCAGAAGAAAATTGGTGTTATGTTACCTTTCATTCACTTCTCTTGGCTTCATGTTTGCAGTTTATGGGATTTTCAAATTACCTCTATTGTGGGTAAATTCTTAATAATATACATTGTTATTTTAAAGAATTCCAGATACTCAAATAGTTCTCTTCAGCTTTTTTTTCTTATGTTATGATTAAACATTTCTATACATTACTCAGTGCTCATCACAGTAAGTGTATTCTTTATATCCTTTATCTGTTTCACCCATCCCCCACTGACTCCTTCTGCCAACCACCAATTCTCTGTATTTAAGACTCTGCTTCTTGTCTCTTTTTTCTGTTTGCTTGTTTTGTTTCTTAAGTTACACATATGGGTGAAACCATATGGTATTTGTCTTTCTCTGAGTTACTTCACTTAGCATTATAACCTCTAGATCTACAGATCTACCCATGTTTTTGGAAAGTTCTCATTCTTTTTTATGACTGAGTAATATTCCTCTGTGTGTGCTTGTGTGTGTGTGTCTCCCACATTTTTATCCATTCATGTATGAATGGATACTTGGGTTGCTTTCATATCTTGGCTGTTGTAAATAATGTTGCAACGTACATAGGGGTGCACATATCTTTTAGTATTAGTGTTTTTTATTTTCTTCAGATAAATATCCAGTAGTGGAATTACTGGATCATATAGTAATTCTACTTTTAATTCCTTGAGGACCCTCCATACTGTTTTCCACAATGGCAGCCCCAACAGGTTCCTTTTTCTCACATATCCTCGCCAACACTTGTTATTTATTTCTTGCCTTTTTGATTCTGGTCATTCTGACAGGGATGAGGTGATATCTCATTGTGGTTTTGACTTGCATTTCCCTGATGATTAATGATGTTTAGCATCTTATCATGTATCTGTGGACTATTTATATGTCTTTGGAAAAATATCTCTTTAGGTCCTCTGCCCATTTTTAACCAGATTATTATATGGGGTTTTTTGATGTGGAGTTGTACCAAGTTATTTCTGTATTTCAGATATTAAAAACTCTATCAGATTATATCATTTGCAAATGATCTTCAGGGTCTTTAGTGTTTCAAAAGAATCACTTAAACCAGGAGGGATATTTTCCCTGCGATTACAGATTATACCTTTTGGGAGTAAGGATTTCACTAAAAACCAATCTAAATGGGTAAAAGATGACACAACAAAGGAGAATTTGAGACCCCCTGTCAGGGAAAATAGCAACAAGACTGGGTAATCTTATTTCTGCTTTTCCTCTGGATAATTTTATAGGGGAGTTCAGTGGGACATACATGCTCTTCACCCATGAAGGCCCACCCTTCTGAACCTTAGAATGTAAGTTAAGATAGAGCAAAGGAAGTAAGTAAAGAGGTGCCCACCAGTTTCATGTGGGTAATTTACATTCCCATATCACTGAGCAACTTTGCTAATAACACTCTCTTTCCTTTACTTCAGCTTCCCCCTGGGGTCCTCCTTCTCAAACTTGAAGAGGGCCTGAGATCTGAGATATAAGATGAGCATGGTGTAGTTCCATAGCATGACAGTTTTACTTAGAGATTTGAGGATAAATATATTTTCATTAAATAGACATATATTAAACATGTATTAAAAGAGATAAAGTGAAAGGTCACATGATGGGTTTTTTCTATAAATTCTTTACTCTAGCAAATATTAATACAAAAAAGTACGTGAATAAAAAATGTAGAGCTTGGGCGCCTGGGTGGCTCAGTTGGTTAAGCAACTGCTTTCGGCTCAGGTCACGGTCCTGGAGTCCCAGGATCGAGTCCCGCATCGGGCTCCCAGCTCCATGGGGAGTCTGCTTCTCCCTCTGACCTTCTCGCCTCTCATGCTCTCTCTCACTGTCTCTCTCTCAAATAAATAAATAAAATCTTTAAAAAAAAAAAATGTAGAGCTCGGTGAATGTCAGGAAAGTTAACTATGTTAAACCACTAATTTATTCTGACAATTGCTTACTTCCTTTTTTCCATCCTTTTGCTCCTAAGTTTCTAATATATTTAATGTCTGTGTCCTATAAGCAACATGTAGTTAGGTTTATTTTTTCTCTAGTCTGGTTGGCAATCTTTATCTTTTAATTAGAGTTTTCAGTCTTTTACATTAACATCATTGGTGATATATTTACATTAAAATCAATCATATTACCATTTGTTTTCTGTTTATTTCATCTATTCTTTATCCACTGCTCTTTTTTCCTTATCTTGTTTTTGATTATCTTACTCATATTTTCTGTTTTAGTTATATATTTGTTTACTGTTTATTTTAATGATTATACTAGCAATTACATTACACATCATTAGTCTTTTAAAGCCTAGCATTAGTATTTTTCACCACATCTGGACAACAAAATGATTTTGGAACACAAACTCTATGTGTCCTCCTCATGATTTTTGTACTGCTTATGTCATTTGTTTTAATGATAATAGTAATAATACCTTGTGGGATATTATGTCATACATATTAATTTATATGTAATATGTACCATGTAATATAAAAAAGAAAAAAGGTAAATTTAAGTATTTTGACAGCAAAAAAGAAAAAAAAAATCATGGCAAGCAGGCTTGGGTTCACAAAGGATCCTGGTGGGAAATTTTTTTTTTTTTTTACTCTATTTACCCATGCCCCACCGTAACAATGATTTTCTAACTTATTACTCATCTGTTTTATTGAACTGTCCACAGGGTGTGTTTTAGCTGCAACTAAGAGGATGAAAGTTTTAAATTCTCTCAGAAATGTTCTTTTAGGGGAGCCTGGGTGGCTCAGTGGGTTAAGCTGCTGCCTTCGGCTCAGGTCATGATCTCAGGGTCCTGTGATCAAGCCCCGCTTCCGGCTCTCTGCTCAGCAGGGAGCCTGCTTCCTCCTCTCTCTCTGCCTGCCTCTCTGCCTACTTGTGATCTCTGCCACAAGTGTCTGTCAAACAAATAAATAAAATGAAATCTTAAAAAAAAAAAAAAGAAAAGAAATGTTCTTTTATATGGAAGGAAGTTAGATTTCCCATATGGTTAAAAGTAATCAACTTTTTGTGTGTGTGTTTTTTGTATGTTTTTTTTAAGTTACCAAGTTCTTTACTCATGATATGTATATTGCTTTCTAATTTATAACATCCTACTAATTTTTTTCTTACAGAAATACACTTTCGGGAAATGGCCTCTAAATCTTGGCTGAATTTTTTAACCTTCCTTTGTGGATCAGCAATTGGATTTGTTTTATGTTCTCAGCTATTTAGTATTTTGTTGGGAGAACAGGGTGATACCCAGCCTGATATTCTTCATAATGATCCGCATGCTAGGCATGCAGATGATAATGGACAAAATCATCTAGAAGGACAGATGAACTTCAATGCAGATTCTAGCCAACATAAAGGTATGGTTCACTTTATTAAGAAATAAACAAACCGTATTTTTCAGTCTGTGTAAGTGTTATGAGAATTGGAAAAAGCTATTTATGTGAATTTTGTTATACTTTTTTATTAAAATGAGCTTAATTCCCAATATTTAATGACCTTGCTTGTTTCCCTCAGGAAGGAAATTGCTAACACCCAGATTTATTTAGGGAATAAGATGTTAATTTTGAATTTATTTTAAAATAGAGACAGTTCCGAAAATGTAACTTGGGGGAAGGCAAAACTTTTCAGATTAGATTTTTAAAAATTATTTATTTAGTCGGATTTTGTTTTCATGTTTTATGTGTTTTTAGTGTTTTTGCTAGTGTTTTGGTCTTAGTTTTTGCTTAGTCTTGTTCTAGAGAAACTCAAGAGGTATATATAAATCCCAATTTATATATATTTTTTCAACTTATTTTTCTATTAGTAACTAATAATAACTAATCTTTTCACCTTTTAAGAGGCATAAAAAACTAGGGAGGTAGAAACTAAGGCTGTGTTATAATGACTTCATTTTCTCTTACCTTATACCTGTTACCTAGCTCTATACCTGATGTTCTCAATTGTGTCCTCTAGGAGCCAACATTTAAAATGTTGGTTTTCTCCAAGTTTCTGTCCCGTGGCTATTTCGTTGTATGTGTGATATCATCAATTCCCATAATTTTGATTTCATCTCCTCTTTATTGTCTTTATCTTAGCCCAGTTCCCAACATTGTGGAAAAAAAAAATTAAAGTGATTCAAAGATATCTGCAAATGTGATTTATTTGATGATAAAGACTATAGCAGCTTGGAAACAATTGGAACTCTGGGTTACGGAATTGCTTCTTTTATCTTTTAGTAGTAAATTACTTCTTTCTGACCTCTCAAGAAGAGGCTGAGGGATGAAGTGTACCACATACATCCTGGTTGAGTTGCATTAACTAGCAAGCATGTGCATACTGTTACAAATTATGTCATGTTATGTTTAAGTGTTTATATAACTGATCCAGTTCTGAGTAGGTGCTCTGTATTCTTATCAAGAGCAGCCTGATCATTGGACACTTGCTCTGTAGCCTTGCTCTGGATTGTTAAAGGGCTGGTTGGCACATGCTTCTCTGCTAGTAGGCTATATCAGGTCAGTATAAGCACATATATTAGGTACCTGCTTGTCCGGCTTGATGCTCCACATCTGTTTAAGCTGGAGATTATAAAGTCATGGTAGGTGTTTTCCTTCACTTACCAATCAATCCCATTTATCATAAGTTCAAGCATTCTACTTCTTTACCATTTTTCAGATTTCCTCTCAGTTCATTTCCCCTAGTTGAGGCCTTCAGTTATACCCACGTACCGGCGTTCAACCAAACTTCACCATACCTTTTGTCCTTTCTTATTATGAGCATTTACTCATTTAAAGACCTCTATTTTCTGCATTATCTCTATTTTCCCTGATTTTGCATTATCTCCCCTTCTCTGTTCCCGCCAAGTTCCCATTCCACACTCTGTAGGATTTATCAGCCACTGCTTTCTTTTTCTGCAGCACATTGAACCCTTTTACATACCTCTATTATAGTATCTCTCTTAGAGTGTGTCAAGTGCTGGTTTGTGTACCAAGGTCCACTCTGAGACTGAGTTCTTCTGTAGCAGGACATATGGTGTACTCACCTTTTCATCTCTTGTGCCAGCATATGCCTACAACAAAGTAATTAATCAGTGAATAATTACAAAATGAGAAACAATATTTACCAGATCCCAGCACTGGGGAGAAGGTTGTCTTGTTCAAAGTGAAACATTGAGAATTCCTGCATCTACCATTTTCCCTGTGCATCCAGTATTTAGTTTATCTGTAGCCAAAAGATTGGGCTCCTGAAGTATATGAAATGTGAATGTTCTCTGTCTGAAGGGTGATTCTGTTTTTGAATTGTGAATTACTGATTTTTCAGGGGGGGCGTGAGAATATTTTGGAAAATTCCATGCCCAAACCTCACCCAACCTTGTATTAGCTCTCTATTAGTGGACTAGAAATTTATGTCTCCAGTTGTTAATTTTTCATAGGACAAAGCTTTTGTAACTCACTGGTTGACCTTAACTTTAAGGATATGCTTCCTTGGGATTCTGCCTAGAACATTACTATAAAAAGTGTGGTTTTGCAGACTTATGCTGGTCCACACCTACATAGGTATTGAAATTGGGACTGTGCAGTTAGAAACTTTCAGGGTAATTTAACAGAGTAATTTTGCCTAAATCCAAAACTAAGAATTAGAATTTGTATTTTATATTTCTTTTACTAATTTTTCTAGTAATTCATTTTTAGCACATTTATAAAAAGTATAGGTCTCTAACTATTGAAAATAAGAATTGATCCTTCACCAAGCAATGATCTAGGATCTTAAAATTGAACTCTTCCTTTAAACCAGTGGTACTCAGTATATGATCTTGGTCTGACAATCTGAATTGTTTATTACCAGTCTGCACCCAGATAAGGAGATTGCACCAGGATGTAACTTACTTAAGCTCACTGCTTAGTTAAGTGGACTTTCTTGGAAATATAGCAAGACTTCCCTAATGAAAGAAGTAATATGGTGTTTTATATTCTGGCATGGCTCCCTATTTCTTTACTGAGGAGTACTTTGAAAAGCACTGCTCTAGACAGTCTTGGAAATACTACTGTTAACCTGTTCTGTTCTGTTTCCAACTGATGGATTTGCATTTTGGAATATCAAAGTAATCTCAACTCAGCATTAACCCCTCTTCTTCAAACTGGGGTCATCATGAAAGCCTTTTTTAAAATTCTTTTTTTTTTTTTTAAGATTTTGTTTATTTATTTGACAGAGATCACAAGGCAGAGAGGCAGGCAGAGCGAGAGGAAGGGAGGCAGGCTCCCTGCCAAGCAGAGAACCCAACACAGGGCTCAATCCCAGGACCCTGGGGCCATGACCATGACCTGAGCCAAAGGCAGAGGCTTAACCCACTGAGCCGCCCAGACACCCCATGAAAGCCTTTTTTAAAGCCACCTTAGGGGTGCTTGTATAAATTCCTAACAGTGAACTCTGGTGGAGTGCAAAATGAACTGTTTCTTCAGCAGCATGTCTTTCCTGTCCTGCAGAAGTTTATTTAGAGCTGCAAGAAATTCCTGTCAGTGTTCTGTTGAGAACCCTTTGTAGAATGAAGTGAAAAGCAGAGACTAATACCCAGCTTCATATGTATACCAATCTCCAATCTCCAAGACAACTTGTTAAAATGCAGATTCAAATTGAATAGGTCTGGGGTGGGGCCTGAGATGCCGCATTTCCAACAAGCTCCCAAGTGATGTTGATCCTGTTTGGTCAACCACAGTTCAAATAGTAAGATTTTAAGTCATAGTGGCAATTCTTTTTACTGCAATGGATAAGACTGACATGAAACCAGTAAATCAGAATGTCAGTTCATGTTAGGTTGAGTTTTTGCTTTCTTTCAGTTAAATCACTAATGGTAGAAAGATAAATAAATAGAAGGGGGGTTTTGAAATTGTTGAAGAAAATTTTTCATCAATATAATTTATTTGAATTTTACATCTATGCAAATACAACTCTAAAACTTCTTTGTTTAATAGATGAGAACACAGACATCGCTGAAAACCTCTATCAGAAGGTTAAGATTCTTTGCTGGGTTATGACAGGGCCTCAAAATCTAGAGAAAAAGGCCAAACACGTCAAAGCTACATGGGCCCAACGTTGTAATAAAGTATTGTTTATGAGTTCAGAAGAAGATAAAGACTTCCCTGCGGTGGGATTAAAAACCAGAGAAGGCAGAGACCAACTATACTGGAAAACAATTAAAGCTTTTCAGTATGTTCATGACCATTATTTAGAAGATGCTGATTGGTTTATGAAAGCAGATGATGATACATATGTTATCCTGGAAAATTTGAGATGGCTTCTCTCAAAATACAACCCTGAAGAACCCATTTACTTTGGGAGAAGATTTAAGCCCTATGTAAAGCAGGGCTACATGAGTGGAGGAGCCGGATATGTTCTGAGCAAAGAAGCCTTGAAGAGATTTGTTGATGCATTTAAAACAGACAAATGTACACATAGTTCCTCCATCGAAGACTTAGCATTGGGCAGATGCATGGAAATTATAAATGTAGAAGCGGGAGATTCCAGAGATACCATTGGAAAAGAAACTTTTCATCCCTTTGTACCAGAACACCACTTAATCAGGGGTTATCTAC
This sequence comes from Mustela putorius furo, assembly GCF_011764305.1. Lineage (NCBI taxonomy): Eukaryota > Metazoa > Chordata > Mammalia > Carnivora > Mustelidae > Mustela > Mustela putorius. Next base: position 40,463,137 of record NW_025421998.1, read on the forward strand.
CTAGAACCTTCTGGTACTGGAATTATAACTATTATCCTCCTGTAGAGGTAAGTTTAGAAATTTTATTACTGTATAAATACTTAGACTGGTTTTTGTTTATTTAAAAACTTCTTTAGCATCGATAACTAAGAATCCTCTTTACTCCTTTTATATAGAGTGGTAATGTATAACAAAATAGATGAGAACATGAGTATCAGCAGTAGTAATTCAGTAAATATTGCTACTATTACCTAGTGTTTATTGCCTGTGTCAGGCATTAAAAATACAACAGTAAATATGGCCAAGCTCCAGTTCTTGTGAACCTTATAATAGTATATTATGAACCTTACATTCTGGATATGGAGACATTCAGTAAACAGGTAGACTAGTAAAGATAAAATATGATTTTAGGTTGTGATAAGTGCCCTAGAGTAAAATAAGGCCAAGTGAGGGGATAGAGAATGAGTGGAGTGGGGCACCCCAGTTTTGATGATTAAGGAAGATGTCTCTGAAAGGTGACTTCTGAACAGAAATCTGAATGAGGTTAGAGAGCAGGCTATGTGGAGAGCCTTCTGGGCTTCAGGAATGATGTGTGAAAAGACTTTGAGGTTTAGAATTCTAGGCTTCTAGAATTCAAGTCTTTGCCTACTTAATAGTTAATTGACCTTGGATGGACAGAATTTGCCCAATTTCTGAGCCCGATTTGCCTGATTTGTAAAATGGACCGGATCTACCTGTTTGATTCAGTTGTGATTAGAATATAGTACAGTGCCTGTCACACTGTAAGCATAAGAAGCCTTAGCTCTAATTTGATAACATAGTCATCATTCCTGAGGATTTTATCTAAAATACATTATTTTATTAAATTCCTCAGCTAAATGTTTAAGAAAAATTAGTATCTTGTACCCACCAACTAGCTTTACCATATATTAATCTTTTTTGGTTTTTGGTGTTTTTTTTTTTTTTTTAAAGATTTTATTTATTTATTTGACAGACAGGGATCACAAGTAGGCAGAGAGGCAGGCAGAGAGAGAGGGGGAAGCAAGCTCCCTGCTGAGCAGAGAGCCTGATGCGGGCCTCAACCCCAGGACCCCGGGATCATGACCTAAGTTGAAGGCAGAGCTTTAACCCACTTAGCCACCCAGGCACCCCTACCATATATTAATCTCTAGCCATATTTGCTTCCTTTTGTAAAAGAAAAAGGTATAGATACAATTGAGGCCTGTGTACCCTCCCCAACCGAGTTTTCTTATATCCTTCCTCAGTGTTAACCACTATCATGAATTTAGTATTTGTCATTACTGTGTGTGTTTGTATCTTTTTTCCTACATGTTTGTGTATCCATAAATAATATGTAGTATTGTTCTGTAGGTTTTTAAATAAATGGACTTATTCCATATATATCCTTGAACATTTGCCCTTTTAATACATTAAGATTTATCCACATTAATGTATGTATGTGCTTCATTAATTTTTAGGCTTCTGTATAATCTAACATGAGCATCTGTAATTTATCAGTTCCCCTACTGATACACATTTAGTAGGTTGTTTCCAGTTCATCACTGTTATGAGTATTGCAGCAGTGAGCGACTGACTGAAGGACATCAGGAGTCATGAAACCTAGCTTTTAGATTCAGATCTGTTATTGATTAATAATGCATGTAGGCAAGTCATTAGTACTCTATGCCTTCTTTTTTTCTGGCCCTAACATACAGACGAGATCGGGCGCGTTCAGGGTGGTATGGCCGTAGACTGGCCCTAACATACAAATAATACACTCATGCTAGCATTCTCATCTTCATAAGCCAGTGTTTGCAAATCATTATCTAGGACAGTGGTTCTCAACTGTGGACTTTTTGCCTCCTAGAGGACATTTGGCAAAATCTGGAGACATTTTTTTGTTAATTGGGAGACTGGCACTGGGTGGAGGTTGTTACTAGCATCTAGTGGATAGAATTCCTCAAGATTGTAATCCCACTAGATGCTAACCATCTCACAATGCACAGGACGGCTTCCCACAATAAAGAGTTATCTGGCCTAAAATGTCGGTAACACTGAGGTTAAAAAACATTGACCTAGAACTTTTGATCCAATATTTAGACACTGAGCTTTAAAAGGAAATGTTGAAGCACATCACAACGGCTTCTGATATCAATCACCAGTATGTTCTTGGTACTTACTCAGACATAATAATTCCTTACAGTAATTCTGCGTTTAATAGATGACAAAACTGAGGCTCAGAAAATTCAAGTAATTTGTCCTGATAAATATTCTAGGCAATTTACAAACCATGCTGATTATTAACTCTTGTGATTTCTATCATGAGTTCCCTTCCCCTCCATGATTAATGTGATATGTGTCCCAGAGGGTTGGGGGTTGAAATGAGGGATGTTACAATAAATATTCTGCTGTTGGGATAAAATTGCATTTTAATAAATAAACAGTTTAAAGTTCAGTTCTATGTAATGTGTCCATTTAAAACCTTATGCTAGGATTTTATTGCTCTTGTGGATGCAACAATTTCCTAGACTGTAAAACAGATGTATTCCTAAGTCTACTTTGTGATAGTCTATTTTTGTTTTGTTCTCATGAGGTACTACTCTGAAATTTTTTTAAATGATTTTATTTATTTATTAGACTGCACAAGCTGAGGGGAGCACCAGAGGGAGAGGGAGAAGCAGACTCTCCGCTGAGCAGGGAGCGCAGTGCAGGGCTCGACTCTAGAACTCTGGGGTCATGACCAGAGCCAAAAGCAGAGTAACAGACTAAGCTACCCAGGCACCCCTGAATTTTTTTTTTATGTAAACTTTTCTTAATATAATCTGACCATTCCTAGATTACTTGAGCCCTTCCCTTCTTAATGCTGTACATTCCCATATAAAAATATATCTAAACTTAAGAACATTACAGATACATATAACAAAGACACCTAAATGCATGTAAGGTTTTAATAAGAGTATCTGCTACAGACAGTAATAGCAAAGGGACATCATAATTCTCACTATTTTGTAACCAGTAAAATACCCTTCTTTCCTTTAAGAGTGCTACTGCCCACAATTCCCACCTACAGATAGGTGTACCTAACAGTATACTTTATATGAACGAAATAAATATTTCTGTGATACATCAGATTGTGGTAGTTTTTAAAATGGTTGCAAGAATTATGTTCTTTCTATAAAAATTTATTCAGTTATATTGAAGACAATAAAATAGACTTGGAAGAACCAAAATTGACCGAGCTTCCTAATTACTGCTTCTTCTCTCCCAGGAGTGTTCGATACAAACACATGTGAAATCCAACTTCTATTATTACTCATCCATCATTTAATAAATTTTCTTCTCCGTAAGTGAGTTACTATTTTCAGAGTTATCCTAAATCTCCTACATATACTTTTGCTTTGTAGTGATCACTGAAAACACAGTGTGGAAAATGTTTATTTTAGCAAGTCAATGTGTGAGATATACAGCTGATCAGAGACTTAGGTTCTTAAGTTGGGTTTAGAACTTAATCTTCATGCATTTCCCCTTTCACACCACCTTCTTACTTCCCTAAAAGTGATTTATTCCCTAGGACTAAAAGTCTCTTCCCTGGAAATAAACTTTTCACCAGAGAATTTGTAATCAGTCTTCATACAGAGGATTTAAAATAGTGTATATGTGTGTAACAGTCTATATGTAATAGTGTATACACATACACATGCACACATATGTACAGATATATACACATATATACACACATATCTACATATATATACATGTGCCCTTATGTGTGAAACTGCCTTTTTTGTAGGTCAGAAATGATCAAATAGGATTTATTCTCTTTTTCAATTCTGATTACATTAACTATAACCCATTTGAAACTTACTGATACATGGTCAAAATTGAGAGCTCCAGATTTTTCCAAATTGTTAACTGATCTTTCCAGTACCATTTTTTAACTAAGTCTTATTTTCAGTAGTGCTTTGAAATAATCTCCTTTATCATATACTGTAGCGTTACTTACAGTAGGGTTGGTATCTGGTATATCTGGTATTTCAGTTCTGTTCCATCATCCTATTTGATTTTGCCTCAGTACCATATTGTCTTGAACCCTGTAGCTTTACTGAATTTTGAAATTATTACTCTAAGTGTGTATATTCCTCTATTTTATATCTCTTTTTTTCAAATTGTTTTGGTAACACTAATGCCTTTATGTTAATGTATTTATCCATTCAGGGACAATAGATATCTTTGCCTGGGATTTTTAAATTTTATTTTAGGTCCCTTAGTAAAGCTTTATAGTTTTCTCCAGATTTTATTTCTTCTTAAGTATCTCCCTATATTTTTAATATTTTTGTTACTATTTTAGTTGGGCTTTTTAAAAAGCTTTTTAACTGGTATATATGAAAGCTGTTGTTTCTTAAAAGCATCTTTAAAATTTGCCTCTGTTCCTAGATTCTCTATATCTGATGATTTTTTACTTGACTTTCTTGAGTTTAGGTAGTAGCCATTATTACATGCAAAGAGCTATTTTGTTTCTAATAGTTATAGCAGTTATCTTTTTATTGCTTATAAATCTTAATAACAGTGTCCTGGTCATCTAGTAAAAAAAACAGTAATGCCATAGAGTGAAACATAATGTAATAAATCTTATTAAAAATATTATTGCAGTATTTCAGGGTCATATGAAGTTGCTTTCAGAGAGGATCAGCAATTTAAAATTCACAGCTATTGGTCTAGTCTTTTAGTTTAACATGTACTGCCCAGTATAGTAGCCATTAGCTAGGTACGACTATTGAGTACTTGAAATATGGCTAGACCAAACTGAGATGTGCTGTCAGTATAAAATTCATTCCTGATTTTAAGAACTTACCACAAATAAAAAGAATGATTTCATTAATTTTAAAATATTGATTGCATATTGGAAAAAATAATATGGACTTACTCATTTGAAATATATATATTTTTTTAACTTTTAAAATGTGGCTTCTAGATTTTAAATGGCATCATGGGGCTCACATGTATCTATTGGATGGAGCTGGTTTGATGATCACAAGTTGACTTATCATTTTACTTTTCAGATTTGTTCCTATCCTTACATTGCCAAGGGTGCTAAGAAGTAGGCTCCAAATAATTTTCCAGTGCCTACACAGTTACCCAGAAACCCCAGATATCTGGGGTTTGTTTCAAAGGAAAGTTCAGAGAGAAGGCCAGAGAAGATGCAGTGGGTAATTCCCTGATAATTTTTTCTGCATTGTAAGCTACTTACTTCCAAACATGAATTATGTTCATACTAATTTAATAATAATTAAATGTTCATACTGAACATTCAATAATTCATGTTTGGAAGTAAGTAGCTTACAATGGGACCTTGTCTCTGGGACCTTGTCAGAATATCTTTCTTCTTGGGTCCTTGTAAAGATACTAGATAGAATCTGAAGTTTGGTTGGAGTCACCTGGGCGAAACATTCTGTAAATACCAAAATAACCTTCTAACTGTTTAGTTCTGGGGTCAGTTTTGTGTTTTCTTCTTCTTCTTTTTTTTTAATGTTCTTGCTTTTTTTTTTCCTGTTGTGTTTTTTTAATTACCTTGTTTTTGTCTATTTAAAAACCTATTCCAATACCAGCTCTGTTAGGAATCTGAGAATTATATTTCTGGACTAATGTTTCCCTCTGACTTACTTACTGAGGACCACCTAAATGTGATTATTTTGTCAATAATAATGTTGGCATTTATGGAGCATTTACTATAGGCCGTGCTGGTTTCAAGCATTTTATATACATTATCTCCTTTAAGTAACCATCTTTTGCAGATGGGGAAATTGAAGCTTATAGAGGTTAAGTAACTTGCTAAAAGTCATACACTAGTAGGTAGAATTTGACCCTAGTAGACAAACTTTAGATTCAAACTAAGAGTTGACTCAGCACTTCCTCTCATAAATACTGCATTGTTTGGGTTGATGTGCAGATGAAGTATTTGGTTACACGTAATGGGCAAGGATTTTGTAATCATTGAATGCTTCAAAGTTGTCTTTCTGAGGTTTGTCTTTCTGAGCCAGAAAGCTGTCCTTCTGAGCCAAGCAAAAAGGTAAGAGTGAGAGCATAGGAAGTTCAAAAGCAAAACTCGGAAATAGAGCATCGTTCTTTGTATAGCTGCCCCTTTCATTTGAAGAAGTCTCGAGAATTTTTTCAGTGAAAACATTATAGACTATGAGAGAAGATGATTTCAGGTAGATATATATTAGCAGTTTTCATGTTTAAGTCATGAAGAACTCTACAAACTCTTGCTTTCTTCCACAAGTCTAATAAATAGGTGCCTCTGCTTTACCTTGCCAACTTTGGTGCTCGGAATCTGTTAAAATTAATGTTTCCTTTATCAGTATGTAAATATTGTGTGTTAACTATATACTGTTTCTTAATGATGCCTGTTTCTGCTACTTTTTTAGGGTCCTGGTTGCTGTTCTGATCTTGCAGTTTCTTTTCACTATGTCGATCCTACAACTATGTATGAGTTAGAATACCTCGTTTATCATCTTCGTCCATATGGTTATTTATACAGATATCAACCTGCCTTACCTGAAAATATACGAAAAGAAGTAAGTCGAGATTACAAAAAAGAAGATCCAAAAGTAAAATGAGAACCCTTGAAAGAAAAACACAAATGAAGAGGTAAAATGTTTGGCATTGCACTGAAGAACTTCTGCATTTCTGATACAGAACACTGGAATCCCAGTGAGGAATTCTTTCTAAGTGAACATTCCATGTTAGAAATCTTTCATATGAATGACTGTAAACTGAAGCTTTAAGTGAGCTGTGAAGTCTGTTAAAATGTGTTTTGATACAGTAATATATATATGTAATATATATAAATATATATTATATATATATATGAAAAACTTGTGTTTTTAAAATGGTGGCCAGGTAGAGGGACTAGAAACGAGAATTTTGTTTTCTACTCTTGACCACATTTATTATTTTCACTGAGAAACTAGGACACTTAAATTTTCTAAAACTACACTGCACATATTAATAACACACGTGATGCTAAATAGGTCTGCCTTAAAGAAAATTTTAGGAGGAAATAGTGTTGCTTAATGTTATTCATAAACTCAAAACATGAGTTTATATTTGTAGTATGATATAAATGAACCAAACCCTTCCCCCTACACACACACTCACACATGCAGTTTTTGTCTAATGGAAATTTCCTGTGACTGTAATTGGCAGTATTTCTTCCAGACAAAGTAAAGTAAGAATGGCACTTGTCCTAAAGTGCATTAATAAAACCACATTTTGAAATTATATGGGCCTTTACTATATTATATACTTGGTTCTAATTAGTAATTAATGTTTTACTGAGTCCCTATTGTCTCTTTTCTAAATATGTTTATCCTTGAATACAGTTTTAATTATTAATATTTATTTACTCAAAGCATTAATAGCATTCTATAAACATGCATTTTAAAATATTTTGTTCCCAAATTTACCCATTGTTAATTGTGGGTAACCAATAAATAGTAAATTTAATGCTATTTGGGGATGCCTTTCTTAGATCAGTGCCACTCTCAGGAATTCGTGTCATTTTAAGTTGATTATTTAAAACTCTTTCCAACTACATAATTATAGTTCCTTTTGTTATCATCCTGTTGAGAGATGAGAATTTGTTTGTGCCTTTCATAACTTGTTTAAAGCAAAGTTTAGACATTCATTTTTAGGCTCTGAGGTGGCTATTAGTTGCACTGGCAAGTTAATTTGAATGTACAGTTTTCACCAGAGTTGATTAAAAATATTAGAGAAACAGAGTGCTTAAACAAAGTGAACTATGCCAGATATTAAAAGACCAAATACTTAATTCATGAATATCAGCCTGAATTTTGATGCTGACTTACTATTTTGGGGTGGTTTTTTGTTTGGTTGGTTATTGGTTGGTTGGTTTTGGTTTTGGTTTGCCAGTAGATAATTCTAACAGAGCAGAACACCCAATTCAACACTGTCATCAAAAATATGTTCGTAAATATTTCATTCTGATTTTAGTGACCTATTTAAAGCATTTCTGGAAGGAAAGAAAATTTTAAGCTTTGTTGTCTTTAGTAGTATTATTTGAGTGTATCATAAAATAATATTTTGCAGACTTTCTGTAAGATTACCTTAAATGTTACAAACGAGTTAAATTTTTTGTTTATCATTATGCTAATTTTACATGGCTAGTATGCCATTGAATCTGCTGCTTAGCTGAAGAGTTTATATTTATTGTGCCAAAACATGTCAAAATTATGATCTCTTTGGATGGTATATATTGAGAAGATGTTCTTGGTGACGATTAGTGGTAATTACGGATTACTTTGTCCTGTCCACACATTGAAAAGTCCCACCAGTTTTTAACTTAAATTGTCTTTTGTTGTTTTTGTGACACTGTTACCTGCCAGAAGTTCAAGGCATTCATTCTTTTCTTTGAACAACTCTTCATCTTGGTGTGAATATGAATTTATTTGCAGTCTATATATGCTACTTTCCAAAAAACCTTAAAATTTACTAATAGGAAATTAACATTTTGATGAATCCTGGGGTCTGGAGTCAGACTGCCTAGGTTTAAATTCTTGGTCTATCACTTACTAAGTTTTGTAACCTTGAGCAATTTACTTAATCTCCCTGTGCCTCAATTTTCTCATCTATAAGTTAGGGATGGTAATACTATCTACCTCACAGGATTTTTATGAGGATTAAATGAGTGAATATATGTACAACTTTTAGAATACTTGTCTGGCCCAGATTACGGAGCAATAAGTGTAAGGTTTTATAGAATGTAAATATTTGTTCTAAGCGAATGAAAATATCTACTTTATTCAATTAGATATTGAAGGAAATATTTCATACATTTCTTATAATAAGTAATAGCTAATTTTTATCTAATGCCTACTGTATGCCACATGGTGTGCTTTAGATATTCTTTGTACATTAGTGTTAATCTTCACAAATTGGGTATTCTTCCTATATTGTAGTTGAGAAAACTGAGGCTCAGAGAATTAAAGTAATTTTTTCACTGTCATAGAGCAAGTAAGTAACAGAGCCAGGATTTATGCTCCAAGTCTGTGTGTTCTTTGTACCATGTTAGCCTTGAGGTTAGTCATTTAGCACTATTTCTTTCCATTTTTACTTATTAACATGTGTGATATGATACATCAGTCAGTAACAGACAAATTAACCAGCCAGATTGTCATAGTAGCTCTCAAATAGTCATTCTTCTATACTTGCCCGGGAGCTTGTTAAAATGAGGATTTCAAGACTCTGGTCTCAGAAATTCTGATTCTAGCATGGGGCTCAGTACTGTACTTTCTTACTAGATTCCCTAGGTCAGTGGTTCTCGATGTGTTGTTATCCCCAACTAGCAGTATTTGCATCATCTGGGAACTTGAAATGCAACCTCTCTGGGACCCCCACCCCAGACTTCCTGGGGAGTCAGAAACTCCAAGAGAAGCTAGCAGCTGTGTTTAAACAAGCCCTCCTGGTGAGTGAGTCCTATTCATTCTAGTTTGGGAACCAAGAGTTGGGTGATTCTGATGCCATTAATCCTTGGAATGTGCTGAAGATTTATTGCTCCTTAAGTAGGGTATCTTTCAAAGATTTAGATGAAGCATGTTTTAAATCTGTGTCATCCAAGATCATACTGTATTAAATGTGAGAGACTTTAAAGATAACATTCATTTTTTGACGAAATTCTTTAGCTTCTTCAGATTGACTAATACCAGGGCCCACAATAACATCTGTCATTCTCCAAGTTTAGTAATTTCACAGTTGGGGCAGGAAGAGTTTATTAGGTACTAGTAAATACATAATAATTCATTAAAAGCATAACTAAATGAGCATCCTCACTTGTTAGTAAAAAAAAAAAATAATTCCAATTGTAAGCAAAAAAACTTTAAATGGGGGTAGCAAAATACTACTTTATAATATGCAGATGTTTTTCTGCTAATTCGTGCTATCAAAATTTCATCACTTTCAAGAATCAGTTGACTGTCCTATATGACCTAGTACAGCAAAAAATTCTCCAAGTATTCGGTAGAGCACATATAAGCAGATTTCATGATGATCACTTTGTCATTTGGATAAATGATTTTAGTGTGGTCTCAAAACATAAGGCTTTTGCTATCTTTATGTTTCCCAATAACAGTATACTTATATTTCAAATGGGAAGTTCATAGGTGATACAAAGCAGATTTTTGTCCCAGAGTTCAATTATTTGTTTTATCTTAAATTTCAGAGGAATTTTTGTTACTGTAAGATGATTCAAAATAAAGTACTGGCCAGTTTTTAAAATTCTTTGAAATACGGTAGTTGTATTTGAGCATTAAATTTGTTAACTGATAATTTTCATAAATGTTTCTTGAGTATTAATTTTTCACTTCCTCGAGCCTATCGAACTATAGTATTTCTGGATTGAGACTTGAAAAAAATGCCTCACTTTATGATTAGATCAAATCTGTCCTTTTGTTCCTCATTTAAATTTTCAGTTCGTTAGAGTATTTTGTCTTTGACAATTTCTTCTTCTTTGTATTTGTTGCCCTCTATTTTCTTTACAACTAATTTCCATTTCTTAACTACTTTAATGCTGCCTTTGCAATGTTAATTTGGCTGTAGTGATTAGAATTTGTATCACTTACTAATAATTTTATACCTATTAACTTTACATTTCCCTAGGAGATTGAAAGAAAAAAATCTAAGAATAATGCTTGCTGGCTCTCAGGATACTTGCCCTAGTTAAAAGTCTACAGTTTTAAACTAGTTCTATATATACAATTACTAAATGAATTCAAGTTATTTGGATTCCATTCCCTCAACCCCCTTTTCTCAAAAACAAACCAAAAAACTCATTTGTCTCATTTCTCTACTATAGGCCTAACAGAAACATTCTTACGCAATCTGGGGGACAACCTGTTGTTTATTATATGCGAAATGTAACCTCTCTTGATTTAAAAATATGACTTATGTTTATATATTGGAGTTGAAATAGAAGTTTTAATACAGATTAGAGCAAAAACTTCACAAATTCTCCCTAGAGAAATCAGCTCTAAAACTAGCTTCAGAAGTGAACAGTGCTCTGTTTCAACCCCTTTTACCTCTAGTTTTTATCAGTTCAGTTTAAATAACTTTGCAGGGCCCTACCAATTAATAATCCATATAAAGTATATAGTAGAGGGAAACTAATCTTACTGCTAAGCAGTGTGTTATATTACACAGTGAATATTTGTGTTTTGGAATTTTGAAATTATGTAAGGTTATAGTATTATGAATGGTTTAAAAATGTGTGGTGACTTGCTTATTTTAAGTGATCCACCAATAAGTCAGAAAAAAAATGTATTTTTAAATATGTTTTTTAAAGTGCCTTTTGAACATTTTTAAACAATGGATTTAAACAACCACATAAAATAAATTACCATGTTTAAAGCTGTTTTATCTGATTATTTTTAACTGTTGTAAGAATTGTGGGAAACACTAAAGGGGTAGTTTTGGGGTTACTTTACCAAAAATACTAATTTAAATTATTTTCTCATCAAAGTTATTCAGTTTGAATAGGCTTGAGTAATTTTTGCAGCAGTGTGTATTATTTGTCTTTAAAGCAGCAAAATACTCTACCTCTGATTTAGAATAATAACCTTAAAAAAATTAGGTCATCCAGGTAAGTGTATGTATGTGTATATGGGTCGGGGGAGATGGTTTTCTATTTCTTGGTATATTTTGATCTATCATGTACACTGGAATTCATTTATTCAACTAATTATTCAAATAATATTCAAATAATGCCTAGTATCTACTAAAATACAGTGGTGAGCAATACCTATAGGATCTCTGTTCTCATAGAGCTTTAACTCTATAGCTAGACAATAAACAAGTTAATAATAGATGAATGAACAAGATCTCAGAGAATGGTGTTAGGAAAAGAAAACAAGGATTTGATAGAGCAATTTTCTGGGTAGAGTGTCAAGGAAGACCCCTGAGGAGATAGTATTTGAACTGAGGCCTGATGACAGACATTTTCTTATTCAACAAAGTAATCTCATTATTTATGAGATTCTTTGCCCCTATTATGTAAAAAATAATTATTATTTTCCACCTTTGCTTAATTATGCTCTGGGCATATGTAAAGACTCAGTGAAATGCAATTTATATGCCATGAACTTTGTGGTTTTAGGTATATTTCATCCAGAGCTCAGGTCTATCTATTGATATTAGATTGGTCTGGTGCTTTTAAGATATGAATAAAAACTGACCTACCTCTTCCTTAAGCAGATAATTCCAGATGTTCATAAATTCTTTGAGTCTAACCTGTCTACCTCAATTTTCAGTCACATGTCACCCAATATATTCCTTATTAGTTCATATGTACATGTATGCATGTATATGTATATATACACACATACATATATACACTGTCGTTTGGATTCACCAGTTTTAGAAAAGTTGAGGAAATGAATGCCACTTCATGTTGTTTTAGTAGTAGAGTTGTACAATTTAATATATTCAGATAGCCCCATGTTGTCCAATTAATTGTATTTAGTTGCACTGCTAATTGGTAAATCATTTGAGAAGAGACTGATTTACCTAAATACATACAGATTCACTAGTACCTATTTTAAGTTTTCCAAAAGTATAATCCTGGAAAGAATACAGAATTATTGCTTAATTTATTTTCTACTAAATGGCTCGACCTCAAACATATTTTATTTCAGCTCTAATAATGCTGACGATATAGATTATCCAAATAGAAATTCCTATAGTGTTTAAGACCGAACATTTAAGAACTAAAGTTCAGCAACATTGGCATTCTCCAGATAAATCTATCAGTATTAATAAAATATGGAAGTAAACTGTTTTGTCATGAGTTTGTTACTCATTATTGAATGTATTGCTATCTACAACTTTAAATATGTTAGTTCTTAAAGCCATACTTGTGTTGTATCATTTTTTCTGCCTAAAGAACTACCAGGTGGGGTGTGCCTGGGTGGCTCAGTCATTAAGCGTCTGCCTTTGGCTCAGGTCATGATCCCAGGGTCCTGAGATCTAGCCCCACATCAGGCTCCCTGCTGGGCAGGAAGCCTGCTTCTCCCTCTCCCACTTTCCCTTTTTTGTGTTCCTTTTCCCACTCTGTCTCTGCCAAATAAATAAAATCTTTAAAAAAAAAAGAGAGAGAGAACCACCAGGTGTTTGTACTAGCTAGTGCTTCTCATTCTGTTATTGATAGCTTTTTTTTCAGGACTGAAGATTTGTGCGGGGCATTTCTACTCTTTCTGTCTTATTATATTGCCCCTGTATAGTGCAGTTGAATATAGTCACTTTTCTTCCAATAATGAAATACTCGTCTTTTTTATGAAATTCAGCCCTAGAACTTAAGCTATTTGGGTTTTCTAATGAATGTCTAGTGACAGGTTAACAGTACTTGGTCATTTGTAGAATTGCTAGAGGATGTGCTATTATAAAACTAATTTGAGTGGCAATGTCTTAGTCTTAACAAGTCATCAGGTTTTGACTTTTGTCAGCTTCAAATCTTTTTACATAGAACTCACTCCAAACCACATTGTCTTTCCTCTATTTCTAGAATACCAGAATTATACTCCTGGTAGCATTTAGGTTGAATTTCACTTTCTTTTCATTTTGTTGTTAGACTGTTGAAAGTTGGTGATAAAATCCAGAAAGTAGTTTGAAAGAGAATAATGATTCACTCCTTCCTTTAGTTCTATGCAAGACTGTCTTCCGTGTATTTGTACTGTTCAGTGCTGTGTGTGTCAGAGATACAGGAACAGGAAGGTATGGTTATTTTAATAGTTGGATTTTTCTTTAATCAAAATACTAAATCTTAATTTTTCATGCTTTTTAGGTATATAAAAAGTAATTTTATTCAACAAAGTAATTTTATTCTTTGAGGTGAAGGTAGCTATGTGCTTAGAATAAGAAGACATGAAAATGATTTATTATTTTTAAAATAATTTATATAGGGATGGCTGGGTGGCTCAATCAGTTAAACCTCTGCCTCTTGGTTTTGCTTGGTTTGGGCTCAGGTTATGATCTCAGGGTTGTGGAATCGAGTGCCACCTTGACTCCCTGCTCAGCTGGGAGTCTGCTTGAGATTCTCACCTTCTCCCTCTGCCCCTCCCCTTACTCATGCACCTCTCTCTCAAATAAATAAATCCTTTTTTTTAAAGTTTTAAAAATAATTTTTTACTGACCTATTTGCCTGGTTACAGAAGCAGAAAAGAAAAGGGGAAATAATTGAATCACCTATATTTTCTTAATGATCCTAAATTAGACATGTAGCTAGCTATCTGGAATCCTAAAGTAATCATGCTCTTTGGTGTTTTTTCTCACCTGAAAGTTTCAATATTTACCAGGTTAGACCTTCATTTTATGTTTTATTGTCTTTAGACCCTCTCAGACTACTAACTCTTCAGATTTACCAAATGGAAAACTGGTGTTCAGAAGTCAAATGACTCAGAACAAGTGAAGCAGAATTTAGTGGTGAAGTTGAACCTGAATCTGAAGTTTGAAAACATGTTAAGATCCAGTCTTCTTTATAATATACTGACTTAGAAGGTAGAAAGACAAAAAAACTGCTGGGTGAACATAGTTTTAATTTAAGATCACCAATGACTTCATTTAGTGCTAATCAGATTATCTCATAATGTAAAATAGTGCTTATTAAAGAATATTAAAAGAATTTTTGCTGTATATTAAATAGCAGAAATTTGTCTTACTAATTCAGTAGTCATTTCAAATCCAAAACTTAACAGTGTATTTTCTAAATTTACTATTTGGTAACTAGATAACTACATAGAATTACTTAAAACTCACTTGTCAGGGTATCTTTAAAAGGGTTTTCTTTTTCCCCCTTTGCATCTAAAACTTTTGATGTAAAATTACCCGAACTTCCTGTTACTACTAAAACTGAAATAAATGAAGCAAGAGAAATAGAAGCAGTGAAAATGTGAAGCAGGCACTTTACCCAAAAGCACAGTTATTTACCTCAGTGAGATTATTTTTTTAAAGAAGTTAGAGTAGGTTGGTTTCCTTTGACACCCGATTTTCTCCAGACTCCACCTTATGTGACAGGATGGTAGTGGTTTCCTCCCTCAGTTATTGTTCCTCTTAAACCTAAGAATTTAACATGACATATCATGTTAAAATTAGAAGTCTTGTTTACTACTTCTTTCTCCTCTCCCACAGATAATTCTCCTAAGATTCAACCCACGCTCTGTACACAAAAGGTCAGCAAATAGTTGATTTATTTAATTGACTTAAATATATCAAAATCCTACCCAGAATCCCAGGGTGTGGTGATGGAGACGTCAAATCTCTTATTACCCTAATCTCATTTTTCATATGAGAAATAATGACAGAAACAATCTGACAAATAATAATGAGACTTCTAGAGCCAAGGGTGATTGCAGTTAAATCTTGGCTTTTCCTGACACTTTAGAGCTATCTTCTAGGAATGCTTGCCCTCCCCTGTTAACAAAACACGGAACAAAACTCCTTCTTCGGGGACCTCACTCTTCATTTCGTTCAACAGTTTGGATAGAAAAGGGAGCTCTGTACCTTGAGGCAACACAAGTGTTTGAATGACCCTGTTTCCTACCACAGGAAAAGGTCAGTAATTTTGATTCACAGCTCTTTTTCTGCTTCAGTATTTTAGCCCTGAGTACAGGTAATTAAAGAGTAATTTTACTTCACTTATGTATTGTGATCCCGAAATTTCTTTCCCACTGAATAAAATTTAACTCTCTGCTAAACATGTAAAATGGGTGAAGGTTACCATTAGACAAGTGGGAACAGATCAGCCCCCTGCTCTGTACCACCAGTGAGGATTTGGACACACTTCCTACGTTTGGACTCTCAACAGAAGAACAAAACCTTCAGTAATGAGTGGAGGATTGTGCTGTCAATCACTGTGAAGGGAGGACTGGCCTGGTACAGGGAAGCTTGAGGTAGACTTCTGTCTTGAGAGGAGTGGTGTGTAGTTAAGCCTTTTGCCTAGACTCTCAGTAGCCCTTCCTTCATTTTCTTTCCCTTCAAGACCAATTCTTGGATTCATAGGAATGACTATTTTTACCCCCCAGGTACCGTGCTGGCCCTAGGGTTGCAGAGAGGAAAAGATACAGTCTTGCCACTGGGGAATTCAGTGTTTGGGGAACACTCCTCTTACTTAACTGTAACAGAACTGATGACAGTCTTCAAATATATCAAGCCAAAATGGGCAGTGAAGGCTAAAGGACTTAAGGAGCAAAACTCAGGCAACAGATGCCCATTTACTGAGATAAAGCCCTGCCAGGGGCACTACCCAGGGCAAAGAAAGTTGCCTTTTGGAGGCTTTTTATGAGATTAGAATTTGAGAAAGATCTCCCAGTAACTTCTGTAGTGAAAAGTTTTGTTGGTAGTACTTGCTCACTTAAGCCCGTCTATTGAGTTTTTGGTTTCATTTATCAAATATTTCAGTTCTAGAATTTCCATTTGGTTATACTGTATAATTTCAAGGTCTCTGCAAACGTTCCCAGTCTTGTTACTTTACGTCTTAAATATAGTAAGCATAGATGTTATAGAATCTGTCTTTTACCCCCATTATCTGGACTACCACCACCACCACCGTGGCTTTATTTCTGTCAGTCACTTCTTTTGGTATTATTCAGTTACATTTTCTTCTTATTTTTTTAGTACCATCTTCGTCAGAAACATCACACTTCTTTGTAGTCTTTTTGAATAGGACAGATGAATCTGTATCTCACCTTGCAGAAACCATAAAAATCTATGCTATCCTGAAGTCCTCCAGTGGCAATAGAGTCTGTGAAACTGTCAACCCAAGAATCCCACTCACCTGCTGACTGGCCTCCTACTGAAGTGAAGAAGTTACACAGAAAGGTCAGCCAGTGATGACCCTCAGAGAACAGAACGAGAGAGGAGCCCACTCTGATTCCTGTGATGTATAATATCCACCTTGTACTGACTAGGATTCAGCCTAATCAAATCTCTTCATTTTAGACAATCAAGGATTAGCAAAACCTGCATGGTCTTAAAAGGATAAACTTGTATTTAATTCCTTAATGGCCATACTTAAGTGAGGGCTCCATGAACTCATTGTAGAGAACAAGTACTAAGGCAGTAGCTTGCCTTTTTTGAGCATTTTTGAGTCTTAGAAGCAAGCTAGGCACTGTATGCTTAGCTGACCTAAATTCATGAAAAGCCAGATTTGGAGAAACTTCCAAGTTTTCATCTAGATAGTAAAAGCTAAGGGTTGGACCCTGTGCACTTCTGAACAGATACTATCTCAGCTCTAAAGGAGTTTCTAAAGTTAAGTAGAAGTCTGCAAGTTCTCAAATTTTGAAGTCAAGTCTTAAAATACAGAATAAGCTCCAGGTCTGGGCTTTTCTTGCTGGAGTTAGAACCTTGATGTTGTATCTCTAAGAACACCCTCAAACAGTTAATGGGCTGAGACACCCTCACACCAACAAATCAATAGTAGTGTGACATATTGCACGTGGGGAATAAGCACAGACACTTTGACTATACTAACTTTGATTTTGGATATTAAAGCCACATGCCTAATAGCATTTCTGTCTGATAGCAGAGTAGGTTGGAATTAACTGCTATTCTCCAACTCATCTGTTCACCATCCTGGTCTTGATCCTAGAGTAGGGAGATAAATTGAGAGCAAAAAGTGAAGTTACTAGTTCAATTTTATGAGCATTATATTAAGTTACATCCAAGAGACAATCTTACATGAAGAGATGTTAAGAATAAAAACAGACTTGGGGAAAGGTTGAATTACATATTTAGTTGAAAATTAAATGACATTTTAGATTCACAGAGAGCAAGAATTATGTCTCATTTATCTTTGTATCTTCCACAGAGATTTGCAGAGAGTAGGTCATTCATAAATATTTGTTCAACTGAGAGGATCTCAGACTTTCATTACTTAAGCCTTATATCATAGCATATCCGTTTGCCTTGGTCACAATCCAAGGGGTTTGGGCTAGATTTATCTTTGAAGACTTCTCTAGCCCTAAAGCTAATCATTCTATTATGCCAGTGTTTCTTGCATTTCAGTGTGCTCAGGAATCACCTAGTGTGCTAGTTCTAGCATAGAATCCTAGGCCAAGTAGGTCAGGAGTGGGGCCCAGGAATCTGAATTTTCAAAATCATTCCGGATAATTCTAATGCAAGCAATGTAAAGCCTTACTTTAGAAGCGTTGAATTATACTGTACACTCTCTTGTTTCCAGTGTTTGCTTTAAATGTAGCAATTTACTGTTATCACTCTAAAGAATATAATATTTTAACCTAGGGTGATTCCCTCTAAAAATGTACATTTTCTATTTTTAAATATCTTTTGAAGCCAAATTTTTAACGCAGGATGAAATAGTGCAGGAAACTAGTTTCCTACATCTCTTATCCAGAGATAGGAAACTAGGTTTCCCACACCTCTTATCCAGAGATAGCCACCACGATTTCCCACCACACTTAACACTTTGTTCCCTCACTCTTTAAAGTTGGGTTAAGAAGTGCTCTTTTCAAATCCTCCCAATTTCCACAAAAACCAAAGACATCAGAAGACCTAGAAAATGCTTATAGAAGGGTCTACTTTGGGGCATGAAATAGACATTTATATACCTGAATCTGACCTGTGTCTTAACATCCAGACTGATTCTACCTTGTGCTATTCTTAGGCAACTATCTATTATTCTCTCTAGGGAGGTTTTCAGATACTAGCTCAGCATCAGTGTCAGTTCCAGCCAAATTAACTCTTTAAAAGGTGCGACTCGAAGTCAATGGGTCAGGGCTCTTGCTGCTCTCCAGAAAAGCCCATCCTTGTCCTAAGCAGTAGCACTTTCAGCAAGGATGCCTCTCAAGGCCATGTTCCCACCTCTCATTGTGGACCACTCTGCAGAACAACTAAGAGATGAATTTGGGGAGAATAATTTCCTTGACTCATTTTTCAAAAGATGATGGAACCTTCTTAAATGTTGTTAATTTGAACTTTGAAATGACTTTGTTATTTTGTAAGTACCGTATCCTGGTTAGCTAACTATGGCTGACAATCCACCCTTTGTCTTGACTGCACCCAAATCGTGTCTAGTGCATCAGAGAGGGAAATAAATTTGATGCACTTATTGCCTCTGAATCTTTTTACTTTTCTGCCATTAGCTTTTATAACCCTTTTCAGCAGATGAAATTGAGACTTGAAAAGAGGAAAATTAAAGCCTTTGATGAAATTTTAAAATCCAGTAAATTTCTTTTCTGGTCATATTTTAAACTGCTAGATCATTTGCTCACTCTTTCTTTCTCAAGCTAAACACCAGAACACATGCATACACCCTACACAGGCATAAAGACAGACACATCCTCAAGATTCATGGGACTTGTTAGAATCTTCTGGTGGCTTGAGATTAACATGCAGGAAAGTGGTTCGGAAGTGACTGTGGAATTCATGCCTCTGGGGAGGTAGAGGGAACAGCTTTGTGCTGAGGCAGACCTTGAACTGTAAGGCGGCCCTAACAGAGGCCTATGCCGGTATGAGGGAAACTCTGGAACAGGGATGGCGCATCTTTCTTGTTCTACTTGGGGCAAGGCTGCCTGGCCTTCATATACCAATATCTACCTGTCACTGGATGAGAACTGCCCAGTGAGGAGGCATGACCTTGCACAAGGTAGCTCTCAAGCTGAGGATGATTCCCTAAGAGGAACTTGGCTGAGAGCCATCAGTTGCCAGCCCTCCCAGCAGCTGGGGAATGGGTGCCTTGAACTTGAAGGATTAGACCACACCCCACAGTGTCCACCACGGAACTCCAGTAAAAATGTGGACATGAAAGCTCCCCAATGGCTTCTGCATCAGGCCTTTATTTTTTGTTCTGTTTTGACTTTTTAAGATCATCCAGACTTTTCCTCCTCTCTCCACTCTTTATACTTCAATTTTGAGTATTTTTAAGCTTTCCCAAGCTAAAGATTAAAAATCAAGCTAAAACAGTACTTGGCCCAAGATTCCTAAAAAATACTCTGGGTAAATACCAGGTGGTAGGCTTTGCTCCAGAGGAGTCATTTTCTGAATCAATTTGGGCTTCTGAAAAAAGACAATTGAGTTTAGGAGGCAGGGAAGTTGGAGGCTGCCTGTGCTGTGTGATTGGAATGGTCATGGAAAGATTGCCCAGGCCCTGCAGCTCTGAAATAGTCTCCATTTATAACTAGCTCTGAGCCCTCATGGTGCTTATGGTCAGCGTCACTGACCTGGCCCTTGGAATGAACTGTCTCCTCTTGTTTATCACTTTGTGTCTAATTAGAATTCTCAGGCTTGACTGCCTGGAGCCTCCAACCCCTCGTGGTCATGCCAGACTCCTGATTCTCCAAGCCCATGACCAGGGCATACATGACATGTGAAGCTGACATCACTCCTGTCCCAGTTTTTGCCTAATATGGGAAATAAGTTAACCTAATCGAGCTTCAGTAAAAGACATATAGCTACTCACACTTTGCCTGGATATTGCTAAATACGGGCTAAAAACAAGATTGAAAGATGGGTGAGAGCCACTGGGATGCAGGGGTGCTTGAAACAGGAAAGTAGATGGGCAGCTGTGGTAGGCAGAATTGCTAAAGTAGTTCCCCGCGCCCCCCCCCATTCTAAAGGTGTCCCATCCTAATCCCAGAACCTGTGATGATGATGAAGTATCACTTCCATGATTCTGTGGTCATAAACACAGTTTACTTTGCAA
The DNA here is from genome assembly GCF_011764305.1 of Mustela putorius furo. NCBI lineage: Eukaryota > Metazoa > Chordata > Mammalia > Carnivora > Mustelidae > Mustela > Mustela putorius. The sequence goes on from NW_025421998.1 coordinate 40,483,838, forward strand.
TAAAGGGATCATCCTACGTTATTCAGATGGGCCCAGTGAGATCACAGAAGCCTCTACAAATGGAGAACTTTCTTCAACTGGAGCGGAAAAGGAGGGCAGAGAGCTTAGAAGAATGTGATACACTGTCGTTGCTCTGAAGATGAAGGGACCATGTGAGAAAAAATGTGAATGGCTTCTAAGAGCAGAGAGAGACCCCAGCTGACATCCAGCAAGAAAACTGGGCCTCGGTCCTACAGCTGCAAGGGACTGAATTTTGCCAACCCCCTCAGTGAGCTTGGAAGTATGTTCTTTACCCAAGCCTCCAGACAGGGGTCCAGCCCAGGCAACTCTAAATTCAGCCTGAGACCCTGAGCATGGGATGCAGCCTGGCCTGTCGGGACTTCTATCCCACAGAACTGTGAAATAATAAATTGGTGTTTTAGGCTACTAAATTTGTGGTAATTGGTTACAACAGCAGTAGAGAAATAGTACAGTATCCAAGATAACAAGTCAACTCAGTATTTTGAAGAGTGCTGTTTCTCTGGGGAAAATGAGAATTTTTTTTTCTTTTTTTTAAGATTCCACATGTAAGTGATACCATTCAACATGTTTCCTTGGCTTATTTCACTTAGCATAATGCCCTCCAGATTTATTCAGGTTGCTGCAAGTGGCAAGACGCTCTTTTTTTTTTTAATGGAGGAATAATATTCTTATATATGTTATATATATTCTCTCTCTGTGTACATTCCTATATAGAGACATTTATGTGTGTGTGTGTGTGTGCGCATATTCCTATATATATAATAGTTACACATACTCATACACACACACGCACACACTCCACATTTTCTTTATCCATTTATCTGTTGACGGATGCTTCCGGTTGTTTCTATGTCTTGGCTGAGGTAAATAATGCGTCTGTGAACAGGGATGTGTAGATATCTCTTCAAGATAGTGATTTCAATTACTTTGCATATATACCCAGGAGTGAGAATGCTAGATCATATGGTAGTTTAATTTTTAACTTTTTGAAGAACTGCCATATTATTTTCCATAATAGCTGTGCTATTTTATATTCTCCCTGGAAAAAAAGAGCGAGAAAAAACCAACCATGTTAACTCCGATGATGGTGAGGTAAAGTGAGGGGATGGATGCGTTCATTATCTTGACCTTGGTAATCATTCTACAATGTATATAATATACCAGATCAGCACATTGTACACTTCAAATATATATTAGTCAATTATTCCTCAGGAAAGTTCTAAATAAATATTTTAGAAAACGAAAAGAAAAAGGAATCTGCCTCTGAAACCAATCTGGTGGAAGAGGGGGAGGGGTAGACTAAGAGCCAAAGTTTACATATGTGCACATATGTGCTGGCTTGAACTTCAATTTTATAGATGCCACCTGTTTATTTCTAATACTTATCCTATGTGGCAAATACTATTATCCTGATACTATCTCCATGGGCTGCCCATTGGTGTTCAGAGAAATTAACTCATTTGTCCAATGAGTTCTTAGTCCTAGCTGCACCCCAGAATCACTTAATGAGCTTTAAAAAAAAAATCCAGATGTTCAAGGCTTACTGCTGACCCACTCAAGTCAGTGAAATCCAGGCCTCTGGCCCTTTTTAAAGTTCCTTGGATGCTTCTGATGTAACCCAGATGATGTTCAGCAACCATCCATTTAAAGTGTGGTCCATGGAATCCCTTCAGGGCGAGGGAACACACCAGTGGTGGTCTCCCGACAGCCATCCCCTTCTTCCTTTACAACAGAACCCCAGTTATGTTCAGGTGGCAAAGTGCCTAGCCTTAAGGGATACACCACAGTCATCTGAATTTCACACTTTAGTCAATTTTCTCACATTTCACTTTCCCGAATACCTTCCCATCTCTTGTAGCTAGAAGCAACCAGTAACTGTCTGACCAAAAACATCTAAGGAGACCCTGCCAGGAATGAGGAATTTCTGGGAAAGATTTTACTTCTGAAAAAAGATAAAAGTACTCATAGAGAGCTGTCTGGTACCATTCCTTGGGCATGGTAGTGAGAGGATCTGCTACTGGGAGCAGCAGTCCTCTGTGGCCACGAGGTGAAAGGTCTGAGATGAAAAGCTAACATGCTGAGAAGTTAGAACAGAAAGAAAGCTCGGGCCTCTGAGGACACCATTGAGCCACACCAACTCTGAAACAACTATTAGGAGACTTTTTACTATGTGAGATAGTTAGATTATGGAGTATTTTGCTACATACAGTGAAAAGTATTTCTAACTACAGACAGGACTAATTTAGAATACAAATCAATTTTTGGTACTGGGGCCTCCATTACTTAACATTCTGCACAACCACCCAATTCACTGCACTGAAGTAAACACACTGATTCAGGATCACCTATCCAGGAAATGAAGCTTCTTCAAACTGGCCTGTTTTTTCCACTTTATCATGCCGCAAATGGATGGAAAGAAGTCTGTATCCTTTTCTTGTTACAAAAGTCCCCATGGTAATGTTGGTATTAGTTATATCAAAAACAATGGGGCGCCTGGGTGGCTCAGTGGGTTAAGTTTCTGCCTTCAGCTCAGGTCATGGTCTCAGGGTCCTGGGATCGAGCCCCTCATCGGTCTCTTTGCTCAGCGGGGAGCCTGCTTCCCTTCCTCTCTCTCTGCCTGCCTCTGCCTACTTGTGATCTCTGTCTGTCAAATAAATAAAATCTTTAAAATAAATAAATAAATAAATAAATATATAAATGTAAGGAAATAACCTGAAGAAAACACATCTACAAGTTTTTTGTTAAAGAAAAAGTCTATAAAACCCATATTTGCATATGAACTGGAAAGTAATGTGTATGTGGGGAGGGGTGGTAGAAGTGGGGAGGGCAGAGCCTGAACAGGGCTCACTTTTCACAGTAATTACAAAGGACTGCTGAAGGATCATAGCTCTCAGGATCTCTGAATAATGCTCACCATAATCAGTTTATACAATTTTTTTTAAAGAGTTTTATTTGTTTGAGAGACAGCAAGAGAGAACATGAGCAAGGGGTAGGGACAGAGGCAGAGGGAAAAGCAGATTCCCTGCTGAGTGCAGAGCCTAAAGCAAGGCTCCATCCCAGGACCCTGGGATCATGACCCAAGCTGAAGGCAGACGTTTAATTTACTGAGCCATCCAGGCGCCCCTATACAACTTTTCATAAATACGTTAACTCTGCATATTATAGTACCCCCTAATAACCTAGATATATAGAAAGGCACAATCTCCTTTTCTTAAAAAGCTCCCACACCTTTTTTTTTTTTTTTAAGATTTTATTTATTTATTTGGTAGAGATCACAAGCAGGCAGAGAGGCAGGCAGAGAGAGGGGGAAGCAGGCTGCCCGCTGAGCAGAGAGCCCGATGCAGGACTCAATCCCAGGACCCTGAGATCATGACCTGAGCTGAAGGTAGAGGCTTAACCCACTGAGCCACCCAGGTGCCCCAAAGCTCCCACACTTCTTATTTAGAGTGTCTTTGTGTCTTCATCATGACCCCTAGAGTTGTCTCTGATATTTCCATTTGGAAATGATTTTCTGCGTAGTAAGTTGTATGTGTGCTCCTGAAGTGAGTAGCCATCTCCCTTTTGTTCCTTGCCCTATCCGCAGTCTAAAGCACAATGCTTTGAACATAGTAGGAGGTATTCAGCTAGTGTCAACTGCAAGATCCCAAAAGACCCAGCAGGTGACATCTTCTTAAGAACTGCTAATCTTTTTTTTTTTTTTTAATTTTATTTATTCATTTGACAGACAGAGATCACAAGTAGACAGAGAGGCAAGCAGAGAGAGAGGAAGGGAAGCAGGCTCCCCACTGAGCAGAGAGCCCGATGTGGGGCTTGATCCCAGGACCCTGGGATGGTGACCTGAGCTGAAGGCAGAGGCCCTAACCCACTGAGCCACCTGGGTGCCCCAAGAACTGCTAATCTTAAGAACTGCTGTTTCGTGAGGCCCCTGAGCATATCATTAGATCATTCTCTCAGATGGGGCCCCAAACACAGTAAAGCAAAGCATTCTTCTAAACGTCAAAGAGCTAAGAAGCTGCAGAGCGAACTATCTGAATTTATTCCTGCGCCCTTTCTCTAGGTTCATTCCTCGCAATGCCCAAGTCACTCTTCTTTAAAATCAATCTCAAATATATGTCCCCTGTGGAGATTACATAGAATAACAAGGTAACTATTTACCCTCAACAAAGGACATTCTGCTATTTTTTAACAGAAAAAAAAAAAAAAAACCTCAATTGTGGGTTTCTCATAAAATTACAATTTAATGTCCTTGATGTAGAGATACATAACTCTTATGCATTAGATAAAGCATGATGACTAGTACATGGAAATTTAATATCCACTCACCATGGTAATGCATCAAAGCACAAGCTTTTAGACCCGTTTTCTTTCATTTCACAGTCTTCCTATCCCAGTTCAGTGTTTGCAGCAAGAATCAGGATCTCACTAAATGTACAAAGTAAGTCCGGCCACTTCCTGTCTCACACTGGGCGCTTCAAGGATTTTAGTACATAGTGGCTAACAGTCAATAGAAAGACGTGTGAAATGTCCTTAAAATATGGATAAAATCAAGCCTGGTCAAAAGGAGCTGCCATTTCCCCATCACCAATGAGCCTAGATGTTCCTTTGAGGCCATCGCTCAGAAGTCCCATTGATCAATCTGAATTCGCTCCTATTTTAGAACAAGAAGACCCCCTTCCCCAACAAGGCCTTAGACCTAAGATGTAGTGAATAAATGTTTGTGTGCATGCTTGTGACTTGAATTTGTCAGAATGGCTTTCTCCCTATATGAAGGGGCTCCTTCCCACATGGCCCCAGGAGAAACAAAGTGAACCAGGATTGCAAGAGGTTTGGCAAAACTGTCTGTCTTCAGGCACCTGCCTTGCCCAGATTAGTCCTGAGCAACTTTCTGACACTCCAACTGCCTCCTGCCACCCAGAACTTTATTACTTATTAGTTTCCTTTTTTGAAAGGTTAGTACAATTAGAAATGGCTGAAGTTGGGTTTCATCCATTATTTGAACTTTAAATTTTATTTGCAATGAGCAAGACTCTAGCTACCTGAAATCAGGAGATTAAATCATTTGTTGAATGAATAACCTTATGAAGTACTGATCATAGGCCAACAAGGCATGGAGATTGAGCCATCAGGAAGCTTACAGAGAATTAAGGGCATATAAACAGAAGGGTGACATGAGATCTGATTCTAAATCAGATTAAAAGTATCCTTTTGTGTGTGGGGTGGAGAAGGATGTGCTCTTTAAATCCTAACTCTAAACAAGCCTGGATCTACACTGTTGACTCAGCCAGGAAGAATACTTTGAGGCACACACAGAACAGGCTTACTCAGATGGCAGGAGACCTTATTAGCCAAAGTCCAGGAAATGCCAAGAATCTAGAAAAGAGACACTGAAAGTATTTCAAATAAGAGTTTCTAAAATGATGGTGTTAGCTTTCTTGCTTTCTTTCTTTCTTTTTTTTTTTTTCTTTTTTTTTTGGATGATATTAGCTTTTGTTGGACAAGTGTGAAAGTTTTGTTTAAATAGAAATCAACTATGTCTTGATACAGGAAAGTTTAGAAGTTTATCTTGATGCCTGCAAGTCTTTTCAGGTCTGCATGTCTACTCTGGGCTTTTTGGGGTGCCTATCAGTGTTTCCAGAGATATTTATGTGTTGGTGATACTCTATTTTATAAATACTTTCTGGATAAAAATATAACTCCTTAAGTACTAGGTATGTTAAAACATATGCCTAACTGCAAAGGAACTTACCAACCCTACACTTAAATTCCAGGATAGCATTTTGATTAGAAATGTGACATGAAAATCACTTAATTGATGAGGTATGATAGTTATGTATGTTCCAACAAGCCTTTCTTATGTAATTTTAAAAATATTTTTACCTTTTGAAGAGTTAATACATATGCATGGTGCAAAATTCTAGAGGAAAAGAAAATGCAGGAAAAATACACATCTCCCTTAACTTGCTTTGATTTTAAAAATTAAGTGATGGGAGGAGGTACAGGATAGTGGAGAAAACACTCTCTTAAAAGGAGAATAAAAACAAATGGAGAGAGAATATTAAATGAGTTTTAATCCATAGTTTGGAAAAGAAGTGGAAAGAAGCCATAACTCAGTCTACAGAGAAGACATTGTAGGAAAAAGTAAATAATAGATTCTATATGTTTCTTTATGTGGTTCAGTACCTAGTACTAGATGTCAGTTGCCTGCCATTTATTTATTTACCTATGGTACAGTCACTCTGCAAGTTAGGTTTAATTGTCCCAATTTACTAATGAGGTTGAGAGTAGGTCATTTTCTTGGATATGAATCCCAGCTCTGCCTCTTTCCAGCAGGGAAAGTTTAAATTTAAACTTAAGTTTATGGAAAGTTTTGAACCTCACTTTCCTCATCTATAAACCAGGAATAAGTTATATCATGAGCATGTGTGTAAGTTCCTTAGCACAGTCTCCTGGACATATGAAAACTTAATTCTTTTATCCCTAAGTTGTATCACTAAGCTAAGTCATCTCAGCCCTCATCCATGTGACTGGAATTTTATTTCTTCAGAAAATGGGACCCAAGGATCTTACTTGCCATTGTAAGTGATTATATTATAACATTTTGCTCAGTCTCTGTGAATCATCAAATTGCAAAGACATCTACTTATATTAGAAAGAAAGAAAGAAAGAAAGAAAGAAAGAAAGAAAGAAAGAGGGAAGGAGGGATGAAGGAATGAACAGAGGGAGGGAGGGAAAGGAAGGAAGGAAGAAAAGAAAAGAGAAAGGAAGGAATGGAATGGAATGGAATAGAATGGAGGGAGATAGAGGAAGGAAGAAGGAAAAAAAAGAAAAAAGAAAGGAAGAAAAGGAAGGAAGGGGAAGGAAGGAAAGAAAAGGGAGAGAGGGTAGGAGGGAGGGAACAGGAGAGGAGAAAGAAGGAAAGATATAGGCCCTCTATCTCCATTTCTTATCTATGAGTCCCTGATTCTATGGTGGTATGATCCTCACATCTCCTTTATGCTCTCCATAGTTCCATGGACTATCAGTTATAAGGCGTTCTAGCCTTTCGTAGAGTGATGAACTACATTTTTTTTTTCCTCAATAAACTCCACTAACACATGGCCACCCAGAGAGAGGAGAAAACTTTTCTAGGGTCTGTCTTCAGAGCCAGATTAAGAAGGCCAAAGGGCATCTAGTAGGGGCACCAAAACCTTTCTGGACATAATAAGATTCATAAAACCATGTTAACCAAAACTCACCTCAGGGAGAGTATGTTTATGTATGGAATACTTCGTTAGACTGTTGAACATAAGAGCCAAGGCCTCTGGGACCATTCTGGAGTAACATTAGATGTTCATCAAAATACCAAGTATCAGTTCAGGGTTCAGTTAACGGAATGCTTATTGTTTTGCTCTTGGGGTGTAAAGGATTGAGACTTGAGTTGGGTACTGCGCACCAACCTCCCACCTCCTCCACCCTTTCTCCATGCAAACAAAACTCAGCCTCACCAAAAACCACTGTTGAAAAATAGCTGGAGGGACGCCTGGGTGGCTCAGTTGGTTAAGCAGCTGCCTTCGGCTCAGGTCGGGGTCCCAGCGTCCTGGGATCGAGTCCCGCATTGAGCTCCTTGCTCGGCAGGGAGCCTGCTTCTCCCTCTGCCTCTGCCTGTCACCCCATCTGCCTGTGCTCGCTCTCTCTCTCTCTCTCTGACAAATAAATAAACAAAATCTTTTAAAAAAAAATGTTGGAGATAAAAATTAAGAGATTAACCACATACTCATAGATCTTGATTTGTATTTCCAACTATTACCTGGGATGTCATATATAGAACCTATACCATGTCTTGATGTTAGGTTTACATTTCAATCCTCTACATTAGAGGCTGTTTGTTGGAGCTCTTCCCTTCCTGGAAGAGGGAGACATGCCTGAAATGCCTGATTTCACCAAAAATACAGATTGAGCCATCGCAGTAGAATTTGTTGGCCCCATATTTTGCTAATGGCCAATTCACCACTACACATAACTGAGTCAAGCACTACTCCCTGCTATTATTTGCAATTGCCAGTAAGAATGTGTGTGTCAGTGAGTTGATCCTATTATATAGAGCTGTTGGGTTGTGGCTCCACCTGTCTTGCAACATTTTGGGGTCTTTCTTGATGCATGTGTAGATAATGACATGACAGCAGCATAGATAAGTTTGCCTGAGTAGTTGGCCATTAACTGTTAATATGTTGATGGTGGTTTATTCCATAGTCAAATTTCTTATCTTTGTCAGGTTTTTGTGCCATGTTATATGGACACACACACACCCCCACACACACACAACAAAACCAGAAATCTCATTCATCTTTACTTGTAGACTAAAGAGAAATGGATCTGAATAACCACCATGTTTCTATGTACCTTGTTACTTCAAACATTGAAAATGAAGATTTTTTTTGAGCTTTTATATTTGAGTTTATTCTTCATTTAACTTTTAAAACACTACTATAGTTGAATATTAAAACAAAACCAATAGCAAGTAGTGAGCTATGATTATAGTCCTTCACTCATTCACTACTGCACATAAAATGCCAGCAGTGTTATTCACTGGCCCCATTAAGAGGTCTGACACTGAACACCACCCCTGGGATGATGTTCATCATCTTCATATGCTTCCCCATTGTAATGGCGCCGTCTTTCCTGATTTGGATCAAAGTCCACCAGTTCTACCTGGTCCATTTCATCAGTCTCTTCTACTTCCTTCCTCTCAGGTAAGAGTTTTTCCAGCAAAGAGAGTTTATCAGGAGACAGAAAGCCATTCTCAGGAAAGTTTACCTTAAATTCGATGATGAGGTGACCCTTCTCATATGGCCTACGATAAATTGGCATGCCTTCATTTAGCACACACTTGATATCTCCATGCTTGACAATTTGACCTGGATGAGAGGTGATGACAATGGTTCGGTTGTCAAGAGTAGATATTGGCTTTTGAAAACCGCACAGTGCTTCAACAGCTGTATGTCCATACACATGAAAAGGTCTTCTCCTTGCCGAGTAAAAATAGCGTGGTCCTTCTGATCTAAAACAATGATAATATCTTTTGGTTCCAGTCCTGGTTCTTGGTCTCCTTCACCATGGAATGTTATCTTCTGGCCATCTTTCATGCCTTTGTCAATATGAACTTCTAGAATCTTCTTCTCTAGAACTATCTTCCTTCCATTGCAGCTTTTACATCTATCTTTAGGACTGATCCATTCCCCATGGCCCTGGCATTCTATTCACACAGACTGATTTTGCTGAACCATTCCAGGTCCTATCTGATGAATTCTTATTTGCATTCCAGTACCTCAGCAATTAGGACAACACTCAACTGCTCCTTTCTTACCACTTTGGCCTTCACATTTATCGCAAATCACATTCTTTTGCAGAGCTAGTTTTCTTGTTGCACCATTATATAAATCTTCTAAGGTTACTGAGAGCTGATGCACAACATTTTTACCTCTCCTTTCTCTCTGCATTCTTCCTCCTCCTCCAAAAAACATATCAAAGATGTCCATGGGGGAGCCAAAACCACTACCAGCTCCACCTTCTTTAATTGCCTGTTCACCTCCTTTGTCATATAATTCCCTTTTCTTTGCATCAGACAGTACTTCATAAGCTTGAGAAATCTGTTTAAACTTCTCTCCTTCATTTGGATTCTTATCAGGCTGGTACCTCAAGGCCAGTTTCCAGTAGGCCTTTTTCAGTTCTTCTTGGGTGGCATTGGGTTTGACCCCCAAAACATCATAATAAGTGGTTTCTTTCACCATTTTCTACAGCCGGTGAGAGGGCCGAGGCCGATGTGGGGGAGCGGGAAGGAGCACGTTGCTGGGCGCAGCTCGGGTAGCCGCCGCTCCTGAAGTTTTGTTTGTTTGTTTGTTTTTTAATGTGAGAAGATACACTTTGTTATCATGCATATACAAGGGAATGATTTGATCATAGCACAACCTTGAGGACATGTGAGTCTGTGTGACTTGAGGAGTTCTGGACACAGACAAACATCCTAATAAGTATCAAATTCATATGCCAAGGAAAAGAAGCTCTTGTAGTGGGTGAATTTCTATTCATTAGAAATGTTGGAAGTAAGTTATAGAAAATGCAAAATCTATCCTCCTGCTTAAAGCAGATATTAGTTGGCAAGCCATGTGATAATAATGGTTGTAGTTGGCTCTTGGTATCTTTGCAGTATTTAAGGGAGAGAGTATAAATGAAATCTTCTTTTGTGTCCTGCTTCAGTTAACTATGAAAGGAATCAATATGTCCAATCTCATCCAAGATTTCTTTTTGAACTATAAGCTAACACTTCATGTGTGTGGATCAATTTGCACTGATAGTTCCCCTTCCTAGGCTGGATAAACTGTCAAGCTTTTCTGCCTAGTCACAGAAAGGAGTAGCTGTTTGTATAATTCACTATCATGCAGTTGCTGCAAGAAATTTGTTTACAAGAACAAAAATGCTCAGTCTTTATATAGTAACAAAATCTCCACCAGGAGATAAAAACCAAATCTTTGTGTCTTCCATGATTTTTGTTAAGGAATTGGTAGCTGACACATCATCTCTTTCTGTGTAGGATATGACTTCTAATGGTAGTATATTTATTTTGTAACAGGGTAAAATTATGAAAATTAGTAATGTGTTTCTTTCTTTGTCTCTCTGAGAGGGTGGTCTTCATCCAGCTGGCCTGAATGTCCATCTAATTGAAGGGCTGGGGAGGGGTAGGATGCAGTGGGGTGGAGATAGGGATTTATAGTAAGAAAGAATGCAAAAAAAAATTGTATTATTCAGAGTCCAGCATAAGAAATAAGATTATGCAGAAAAAAATTAAAAAGGACTTCCAAGTCAGGTTATTGCCTTGAGAGAGGATTTTCCAAATACTATTATCTTTCGTCTTTAACATGTCACCATCTCAGCCTGGATGATCCAGTTTATAGAGTTCTGTGGGCTAGAGAAGAAACCTTTGCTTCCTGACAGCAAAGCTCCAAGACCTGCTGCTACACAAAAGAAGATACAACATCATGAAGTGGGAGGCAGCCCACCATCCTTCTTTCCAGGGGATGGTAGAAAGAGGGAAGTAGGATGGAGAAGGAAAACTAAGACAGCAAAGTACAGCCGACATATGTCCCCCACCCCAGCTTGATGAGCAAGGGAAACTCAGAAGGAGGGGGGCAGAGGGATTCTTGCCCCAACTCTTCACTCGAAACTCTGAGAGGGATTGCCTCGCAGACTGCTCTGCACCAACCTGGAGAAAACCCACATCATTTAGCTGTGCAGGTCAGGAGGATGTTGTGGTTTCCCCCAAGAAGCCTTGATTCCCATGTGGTGTATATATAAGATCCTGCAGTTGCGGAGATGTGGGTGGAGAGAGTCTCAGTGGGGGTTGCTCTCATAGGGTTGGGTGTTCTGTAGAGAGGGTTACAGAACAAGTCTCCAGGCCAGGGACTCAGAAGTGTTGGTAGGCCCTGAGAAACCCAAAGTGGGACTGAGTCAGTAAAGGGGAGACAAGATGAAAGAGTGGCCACGGATCTTTCAGATGACCTTTAACCACATGAAGACCTTGGAGATTGCTCTAATCATTCCCAACCATTGGCATTGAAGAAGAGGCCCAAAAGAATATGAAAAAGTGAAAACTTGTATGGGAAGCGGAGAGGAGCATGGAGATAATGCCAAATCGGCACCCATAAGAACTTTGGGGGCACTCTATGCTGCTCCATAGCCCCACAATGAGCCACAGGTATTAACTGGGCAAGAACCAACCAAGGGAATGGGTCCATCACCCCAAAGACTACTGTCCCAGGATCATGAAAAACACATCCATATCCACAGAAGCCATTTTGGAGAGGATTTAGAGGGACACACAATATAAGAGATCACATAAACTCTTTGTTTTTGTTTTTTTCTTTTTCCCCAAAGCTGAGCATTATTTAAAGGGATTGTTTCCTTTATTCATTTGAACTAAGATTTCACACAGATAAGGGCTAAAAGTTAATAATTTTCCCCTCCCAACAACTACCACCACGACTACTAGAAGTCAGGGGAAGCCCACAATATTTATGGATAAAAATAAAGGAACATGGGGTGCCTGGGTGGCTCAGTCAGTTAAGCTTCTGCCTTAGCTCAAGTCATGATCCTGGGGTCCTGGGATGGAGCACCACATTTGGCTCCCTGGTCAGTAGGGAGCATGCTTCTCCCTCTGCTGCTCTCCTGCTTGTGCTTGCATGCTGTGTGTGTGTGTGTGTGTGTGTGCCAAATAAATAAATTTAATTTAAAAAATAAAATTTAAAAAATCAGTAAAAATAAAAGAACAAATCTCAGTTGTAGTAGATTTAATTTAAAGTTAAATCTGCAACCCTACTATATTTGCTTTTGAGCCATGAGAAATATGTGTTTATGTGCACCAAATAATACTTTAGTTGACAATTTAAAAAACAGAAAGTTTATCCTTCACCTAGCATATATAGCAACAGTACTCAAACATGAAAATGAAAACAAATAATTCCTCTAAATAATGATCTAACAAAAAAATGGCATAGCCAGAAATTACTTGCTTTCACAGGAAATTACTGGTTGGGATAAAGCATGTCAAAATGACTTTATTTTTCTTGGACCATTTTAGAAAATGAAGGATTGACCATCACAACTAATGTGACAACATATTTGTAACAAGTGAGTGATTTTTTCCATGGATATTTTTCCATTGGAGATTTTTGTAGAAAAAAGAAAAACAAGAAAAGAAGGATATCTGGGGCCATTTAAGAAAACCCTCAATTCCATCAATGATAATTGTCTATATAAACCATAATCTTATTGCAATATGACACAATAAATATGTTTTAGCCAAAAAAGCTAATTTCTGGTGATATCCTACAAATGGCAAGAGCAGCAGTAGAGATTTGTGAGAGATTTTTCTACTTTTATAATCAAAAAAGGTCTTGTGTGAATCACACCATCTTAGACAAATCCATCATGATAATCACTTTGTGACCTGGAGCCTTTTTGAACACATTCTTCGTAAGTACATCCTCAGGGCATAACATCTTTGGTCTGTCCTGGAGAAAGAACAATGACACATACCTGTTCTCAAACATTCCCTTCCTGGATGGTCTCCTAGCATGTACTTTCCAGCCTATAGGGCTATAAAAGCAGGTTTTACCAGAGGTGGGGTTGTGGAGATCCACTCGGTTTGTGGCAGCCTAAGACATGCTTCTGTATATGTCACCTTAATAAACCATTTCTTGTCAAGCTGGACTTGACCTTTTTTCCAACCTTAGAATTTCTTCAGCCTTTGGAGGTCCTTTTGCATATACCTTCCGTTCACAGAAGTCTAGAAACTGATAATGACACCAATATAGTTACTTTTAAGTAAAAAATCTTTATTTTTTAAAGCTATAGGAGAATATATTGTTTTTATAGGACCAAAATGTTAATGTGTTCTTATTAATTTAAGATTATAGCACTAATTATATTTCATTCTATAGTTATAATTATCTAAAATGTATATCCTCTTTCAGAGGTTTGTAATACATGGTATAAGAACATAATCTGAGGGGCGCCTGGGTGGCTCAGCGGGTTAAAGCCTCTGCCTTCAGCTCGGGTCATGATCCCAGGGTCCTGGGATCGAGCCCCGCATCGGGCTCTCTGCTCAGCGGGGAGCCTGCTTCCTCCTCTCTCTCTGCCTGCTTCTCAGCCTACTTGTGATCTCTGCCTGTCAAATAAATAAATAAATAAAAACCTTTAAAAAAAAAAAAAAAGAACATAATCTGAGAGAAAAAAGAGTGCCAGTTGCCAACAAGTTAAGGACAGGGTTCAATATAAAAGTACGAGTTTCCAAAGATCTGGAGCTTATGTTCCAATAGAAAGATCTGGAGCTTATGTTCCAATAGCAGCAAGTCATTGCAAAGCCCAATGCCCTGATCTAAAGGTAACTGAAACTTAATGAAGACATCCACTTGCCTTTTGTTTTAAACCATGTCTTATATGATTTGATACAATGTTATATGTGTTAAGGAGCAATTCAAAAAGCTGGGCATTACATAATCACTTTTACTGATATAAAACAAATGTAATGACAGTGTAAATAGTTAAGAATACACCTTGAATATAAAATCATTTCAAGTAGTCATTCCTATCACGAGCTATTAGATCTTGAAAGCTCAATGTGTCTGAACTTTTATTGAGCTTTACACATCTAATGTATTAGCTCAGTATTGTTTCCCCTTCCAGCCAGTGTATTTCCACTTAGCATTCCTTGTACATCCATCTGCCCAGGGCAGCTCCTTTCCCTTCTTCAATAGTAATGGGGCTCAAATGAAAATGGTGGAACCTACACCTGACACCCCAGCCTATCTCTTTCCTTTTCTATCCTTCTTCTTCTCCAGTTTTTGTTACTTCTCATGTGCCATTGGAACACCAGAGCCATTTTCAAGGTCTCTACCATGCGAAGATGCAGGGAGTGTGGAAAATACACATATGTATAGTTATGTTCCTAAAGCATACACTGACTAGAGTTATGCAATTGGGAAGATTATCTGGGTTCAGAGTTGGTTTTGCTGCCAAAATTTTGCATACAACCAGAGCCTGCCAGTGTTTCCTGCTTTTTCAGTACAAGGTTTTAGGTTTTCCCCTTGAATAGTACTTTCTTGAGTGTTTTTGAGGAGCCTAAATCTGCATAGAAAAGATCTATTGCATGATAATCCTCTGGAACTCCCCCCCCCCATTGATTGATTGATTGATTTTAGAGGTTGGGGGGAGAGAGAGTCAGAATGGGAGGAGGGGCAGAGAGAGAGAGAGGGAGAGAATCCCAAGTGGACTCCCCGCTGAGAGCAGACCCTGACCTGGGGCTCTATCTCCAGACCCTGAGATCGTGACCTGAGCCAAAATCAAAGAGTGTGATGCTTAACTGACTGAGCCAACCAGGCATCCCCTCTAGGACTTTGAGCTCAGGAAATATACACATCCCAGCAATCACAGTCTCCAAAATTAGGTTCCCTTCTCATTGCAGCTTTTGGAGTTTAGGTGTAACCTCTCAGAAATGAAGCTCTTAGCTGAATAAGAAACAAACATCTCCAAAAATGCAATTCACCCTCAGGTTTCCTTAAACTCTCTGTGATATATACCCAAGATGAGTTATAGAGAATTAATTACAGACTCCTGAGAATCTAAGAATGGGATGGCAGCCCAGTTGTTCTGATCACTGAATCATGCCGTTGCATAGATTCATTCAACCTACATTACGTAAATTTGGTGTTTATTTTTTATAATGTGGCAAGTATGAACACAGGACACACTTCGAAGTGACTTTCTTTAGAAATTTGAGTAGGTATGTGTTAACACTAATATGTAGTAAAAAGCTTATGCCTTCTAAAATTTGGGCAACAAACTGAAAAAGTGGTATTTCTGTTCTTTGAATGAAAAGTAAACTCATTTAAAGTGTATGTGTGTGTGTATAATAAATATATATACTATATACTTAAACGTATAGAGTATAAGTAGGAAAAAGGAACTTATTAGAAGAAAAAAAATTCTATTAAAACTCTTTCAGACTTACATATTTTTTTTAAGATTTTTATTTATTTGACAGAGAGAGAGATCACAAGTAGGCAGAGAGATAGGGAGAAGCAGGCTCCCCACTGAGCAGAGAGCCCAATGTGAGGCTCCATCCCAGGACCCTGGGATCATGACATGAACGGAAGGCAGAAGCTTAATGACTGAGCCACCCAGGTGCCCCTTCTAATAGTTTGTTATTCAGAAATGTATTAGTTCAACTTAAGTACTGTTTTTTACATCAGAAGTACCAACACTCTTGTTACCACGTTTGGAAGAAACAACATGGATCAGATATCAGTTCTACCTTAAATAAAGTAAGTCATTTTCTTCTATTTTAATAACTGAAATTTAAGAAAGAAATGGACCTGATGGCCATATGATCCCATAAGCAGAAGATGAACGTGTTCCAAATAGCAGTGTAGTTTCAAGGAGACCTTTAGGTTTTTATTCCAAGGGTTGGCTCAATACTTCATTACACAGAAAGTGTGTTTGATCAGGCGAGACCTTCAAATCTAAACTCCTCTTTGGTCAAGAGAATGCCAATGACTGTCTGACAGCTTATCACAGACATTGGATTTTTCCACCCTATCATCCCTGGCCAGTGTTCCCTCTATCAGGCGGCCACTGTGGTGCAGACTGCCAGCAGGCACCATATCCACGATCTTGGGAGAAGTCTTTTTTCCAACAAGCCTTCTTTTACTGTCATCTCTGTATTGCATCTCTAGTCCAGGTCACTCTAGAATTTATAGGCAAGCTAGTATGATTTTAATTTGCATTCCATTGTTACATTGCTTTCTATGACTCCTTTTCATGAATCTGTGTCTGATCTCCCCATGAGATCAAAGTGATTGGAAGGTCTGATTCTCAGAGGTCATGCCTCTGATTTAATTTACGACCCTTTAGGACATGGTTTCTACCCTAACTCTCTTGCAGATCAGGAAATATCAAATTATTGAGTGGAGAAGAGAAGGAAGAGAGTGGGAAGAGGTGAGACCTGAGACAAGTCTCAAACCTGCCTCTGATAGGAAACCTTTTCCTCACAGATGTTATCATTTGTTAGACAACACTGAACAGAGCTGGTCATCGACCAACACCAAGCACTTGTTTTTACCTGGGATAAAACTATCTTGTATGCAAATAGTGATGATCCTTATAATGACATATGATGCCTGAACAATATCATCAGATGGTAGTGACAAATTAGAGATATGACAGGGAAGTGCTTGTGAAATGCCAATTGAATATTACCCGCACCTTAAAAGACCACCAGAGACGTGAGTCAAAGCCAATCAGCAAGGGTCGTTCATTGCAGGTTTGAACCTGGACCTCTGCAGCGCTCGTTGCCGATAACGCCAAAAGAGAGGTCCAGAGCTGGGTCGGTGCAGGATTTTTATAGACAGATACAAACAAGTTTCAGGTGGGGCTGAGCTGATTGATTGATAGTTTGAACAGGCATACTTGGCGTCAGTGGATTGGGTCGAAAGCAGACAAAGCAATCTTACAGAAGCAGAACTGGCCGGTTAGCCCACGCATGCAGAAAAAAAACCACTATCAGGATATTGAAGGCCTGGTTACTATCAAGCCAAGGCCACTTTCCCTCTAATGAGGCGCTAACATAATGACAATTGGGAGTCTCCTGGTGAAATGTTACATTCCTGCTATCAAGCATCCTTGTTAATGAGATTTAGGTTTAGAAGGAATTTAACTTTATTTACTTTTCCTTCTACCTCCTTCCGTTTTTCATGTAGGGGAGGGTGACATTAGGGCTTGAGGAACTGAGTTCTGTGTCCCTGGAAATTGGGCTATTGATAAGGTAACTTCTTTGTTGTAAATCTCAAGGACATTTGCAAACCAAGGGAGACTCCTACCTTGCAGGACTGTGATCTCTGCAAGTTAACTATTTATCGTTTTATGGCAGTCAGGGGTGCCTGAGGAATGCTACACATATGGAGGGGAGCGGGTGAAGGGGGGGGGGTGCAAGGCGCCAGCCTTTGCTTTGTCCTCAGCTAGCCTCCTGCTCCTTCACTTGACAAATGCTCCAACTCCAGGTGCACCCTCAAGCTTATCCAGGGGGCTCATGGCAAGGGCAGGGGCTGGGGGCTTTCACTTTCTCTCCTCCATCCTTCTTGGGGTGTCCAAGCCCAAGTCTCAGAGAGCTGGTTATTCTGTTGTTTTAAAAAAGGGCAGTGTCCACAAGAATAGTTCCAAAAGAGCTAAGTGTCGTCTGGAGGCACCACACCTACCAGAGCCGACAAGGGTAGCACAGCTTGCTGTGCGTGGGAAGGAGGAAGGTTCTTGTGGGGTCTCAGCACTGGCACCAGTGGTGGGCACCAGAGTGGTTAGTCTACTGGTCACTCATGACAGCTGGCAGAGAAGTATACATACAAGTAAACACTGAGAGGTACGCATGCAAAAGGTGAGGGCTTGTAGCAAAACAAGGGCTGAGCAGGTGGCCTGGTCATGCCAGGAATTCCTTTCAAATTGGAAGCAGGGAGTAGAACCTCAGGCTTCAGTTCTTGGTCAAGTCCTAAAAAATTCTGTTGCAGTCAATGTGTAGGAGAGAATGGGGCTGAGAGTGAGACCCTGATGATGAGTAAGAATGAGAACAGCTTGGCTGACCCTGATTGCACAGGGAGTCAAGAATGAGGGGCTTGTCATACTGTTGGCAGAGCATGGGGATGGGAAGCCAAGGACATGCAAACATGTCAAATGGTGATGACTTGGGTCAAGGTCACCAGAAGGATCAGTACTACCAGGATGTTGGCTTTTTACTCTTTAGAATGTTTATTCCCCACCCGACCCAACTCAGAATATGAACTCCTTGACTTGTTCACTGCTGTCTCCCCAGCTCCCCTGACACATAGCAGGTGTGCAATAAATATTTCTTGAATGCATGATGAATGAAACTGGTGGTATTCCTTCTCAGTCTCATTTGTGGAGAGACCAAGAGCCAACCAGCCTACAAAACCCATTCTGTATTTAGAAGCAATATGAAGCTATGCATTCCAGTAAAAGCAGAGAATTGCTCTTGTGTTTCTTCCATTCTGTACCATTCCCTGTCTCTAACACTCCCCTCTGCCGCCCCTGATGAGCAAAGGACCTTTTCTGTCTGTACTGAGTCCCAACACCAGCCCTCAACATGATGCCCCCCCCCAAAACTATTTTACCACATGGTGGGGCAACACTCTGGTCCTCCATGCCAGGAACTTTTCTCAGCACTGCTAAGTTTGCTGGTAAGTGGAGGTGATTCTTCCCAATGCAAAAAAAAAGCCTAGATGAAAAGCAGAGACATGAGCTAGAGGTAGATGAGGTCTTTCTGGAGGACACGTTATATCTTCCTGAATTTCATCCATTATTAAGCCGTGAACCAGCCCTGCTGATTTAATGCAAAGGCTTGCTGCCCAACTATATTTAGCAACACTTTAGAATAGCACAGAGTGACTTCCTGCAGTAGTTGGCACATTTTCTGGGGATGTTGGATTTCTTTACTACACCTGTACAAGTCTCTTATTCAGATGTTTACTGGGGATGCTTAGCTGCTAGCTCACAATCTCTTTGAAAACAGTGATACATAAAATAATCTGCTATAGATAGCTTTATCCAAAAAAAAAAAAAAAAAAAAAGAATTAGCAAACGTGGAGAATCCACATTATGTACTCTTCTGGTTTCCTGAGGTCCCTTCAGGCATAAACAGCAGCTTCCATAGCACAGAATCTTGTAATTAGGGCACGTCCTCCCCAATGTGGAATTCTTTAAAAAGGTAAGAGACATGTTGATGCCATCACAATCAGGATTCTATTGTATCACTAAGGGCCACCAGACTAAATTTGTGAGCTAGTCCCCTCTCTCCACATCCCAGACCTCACCGAGAGCCTAACATGGGGACAAGTTCATGGTCCTCAGCAGACTGATACTGGCCAATTAAAGAGAGCACTCATTAATCAATATGCCTGCAAGAATTTGAATAAATAATTCTTATTTCCTTCCAATCTAAGAAAAGGGAAACAGCTCAATAAATATGTGTAACTTTGATAGAATTCGTGAGTTCTCTTGAATATTTGACAATCAGTGATTTCATTTCCCAGACACATAGAGTATATTATGGTTTATCATGGAATTTTTTGTGTAGTTAGATACTTTATGGCATTTTCTTTACTAACCAATTTGCTGTCCTTTTCTCCGGGCTTTCACTATAGTATTCATGAATCCTATTATTATTTTTTTTTATTTTTATTTTTATTTTTATTTTTTCATGAATACTACAGTATTCATGAATCCTATTATTATTATTTTTTTATTTTTATTTTTTCGAGCATTTGCTATGCATCAGGCACTTGATGTAGTTATCTAAACCTCAAAAGAGCATTTTAAAGAAAACGAAGGAACGAAGTCATCTCTGTGGTGAGGCCGGGGGATGGTGGTAGAAATGGAGGGGAGGAGGGACTACCAGATACAACTAATTAGGTTTGGATTTGCAGGAGGGCTCTCCCCCAATCCTGTCACCTTTGTCTTGGTAGAAGGTAGAGCAATATGCAAATGGAAGATTCTAAGATGAATGTGCTAAAGGAAGAAAAGTTACATTTGGATGTTGCTTTTTTCATTTTTTCAGTGATGATCCTTTGGTGCTTTACATGGTCCGCTCCCACTTTTTCTGGAGCTTTGGGGAGGACGTGCCCTAATTACAAGATTCTGTGCTATGGAAGCTGCTGTTTATGTCTGAACAACTGCTCAGAATATCGCTGTAATTGCATGTCTGCCTTTCTGACTTCTTCGGAAATGGGAGCATGACTTACATGTTTGGAGAAGGTTAAAAAAGGGCTTAGGGCTAAAGAAAAAAATAAAAAGCACTGAAAACTTGCTAGTGTTTCACTGTAGTTCTGTCTTAAGGTTGTCTTTATCCCAGCAGCAATACTCTGAATTTAAAAATTCTGTAATGTTTTAACCTTTGTGGTGCATACTACCGCCCCCGCCAACCCCCGGGCTAGAGATTTTTCATTACACACAACTTGCAGTTAAGAGAAGTGACTTGTCTTGCTCTGTTCCTAGTCTCTGTGGGACCCCTTCTGTCCCCAGGGTCCTGTCACGTCTAACACATGGGAGGAAGACTGATGAATCCTTATCTGCAGCTTTGACCTCTGTAGAGCTCCTGTCCCACATATCCTCCTACTCATTGTACACAGACATCCCCCAGCTACATTGAAATGAGTATTTGAAAACTGAGCTCATCCTTTTTATTCTGATGTTGTCCTGTATTTGTATATGAATGTACCATTGTCTCAAAACAAAAAGTCTAATGAAAAAGTAGCTGATGCAAACATTTTAATCAATATATGTTGACTTCACTTAATAATTCCAAGGTTATTTTTTTTTAAGATTTTATTTATTTGACAGACAGAGATCACAAGTAGGCAGAGAGGCAGGCAGATAGAGAGTGAGAGAAGGAAGCAGGCTCCCTGCTCAGCAGAGAGCCCGATGTGGGACTCGATCCCAGGACCCTGAGATCATGACCTGAGCCGAAGGCAAGCGGCTTAACCCACTGAGCCACCCAGGCGCCCCAATAATTCCACGGTTATTGAAGACCAACTTTCAGCACCACTGTTTATTAACAATAGTCCCACTATTTATTGGGTACTCAGGAGCTATATGTAGCCTTAACTTTCCCAAGTCTCAATTTCCCCTCTCGTGTATAGGGGGAACAATAATACTTCATGGCAAAACTTCCGTCTGGTGTTCTGAGACACCATGTTACCCCAAATGTAGAAATAATAAAATGTGGGGATGATAATTTTCCCTTTACTCCTCAAGGTTCTTCGTTGAGGCCCCCGTAATAAAAAAACAGATTAACAGAAGGAAAAACCCAATTTTAATTAAGTGCATAATACATTTTAATTAAAATGAATTATGCAGTTAATTACATTAATTTTAAATAATTTAAAATTTTAATTAAATTAATTAATTATGAAGTCCCACAAAGAAATGAGACTCAAAAGGCTGTGAGGCTAGAGAAAAAGTGTCTGGGGCTTTGCAGGTGGGGAGAGCAATTCAAAGGAAGGTGAGAAGAGGAAATACTGGATTAACACCAGTTGCCCTGCATGCAGGTAAGTCTCTGGGTGAAAAAGTCCTCTCAGGTAATAGCCCTTTTCCTGATACAGACATTGTTTCTAACGTAAATTTCCCTTAACAAAAGGGTAACTTCTATTCTGCTCTCAGAGCTTCTTCTGTGTCTGCAGTTTCTCAAAATTATCAGATCAATATAATCCTTTTGCCAAAAAGGTATGTTTTGAGGTAGTGCATTCTGCTACCTTTCACAAATGCATTACAAAAACGCCAAGATATTGGCTGGAGCCCCTTGGCTGCTGGCCTTTGGCTTTGGGCAACCCTACCGGCTCAACCCATTGTACTGCCACAATTACCATTTCGTATGTGTGTCATAACCTGAAAGGTCATATTTAAAAAGTCAACATAGAGTCTGTGGTATTGGAGGCATTAAAATGCATGGTACTGATGAGGGAGCAGGAGGCTGGCTAAGGACAAAGCAAAAGCTGGCGCCTTGCACCCCCTCTTCACCCGCTCCCCTCCATATGTGTAGCATTCCTCAGGCACCCCTGATCGCCATAAAACGATAAATAGTTAACTTGCAGGGATCGCAATCCTGCAGAACAGGAATCTCCCTTGCTCTACAGATGTCCTAGAGACCTAAACAGGGAGGTTACCTTATCAATAGCACAAATTTCCAGAGGCAAATAACTCTTGGTTCCTGAAGCCCTAATGTCCCCCTCCCACCATAAACTGGAGGAGACTGGAGTAGAAAGGAATGTAAATGATAGCCAGATCATAATGCCCCACCAAGAATCTCCCAATTATCTTGATGTTAATGCCTGACCTAAAGACGACATTGATCAGGCCATAAGGGCAAAGACTCCCCCCGGCACCTTGTAGGCCCTCCCTAACATGTGAGAACTCTGTCGAAACCTCCCATCCCTTCACCACCCCCCCAACCGTGGGGTATATAACATGCCCACCCTCACAACCCGGGGCAGCCGCTCTTCCTGCCCACGGGTCCTGTCCCCGTGCTTTAATAAACCACCATTTTGCACCAATGACGTCTTAAGAATTCTTTCTTTAGTCGTCGGCTCCGAACCTCCTCACCCCACCGAACCTGACTTAGGTTCTGGGACTTCATCAGTACTTACTATTTTGTAAATGGATGTCTTTTTCTCAAAAGAAGATAATATCTCATGCTTATCGAGCATTTGCTATGCATCAGGCACTTGATGTAGTTATCTAAACCTCACAATGGTTTTATGGGCTCAATAGTATTATCCACAAGATAGTATTAATAGTATAATATTATTATACTATTATAATATTATTAGTATTAATAGTGTATCATAGAGTATAATATTATACTATATAAATAATAGATAATTGTAAGGTTTTTCTGGTGAGATAAACACAACACCAGGCAAAGTGAGTGTAAGGCAAGGTTTATTAAAGGTTCTCTCCGGTGAAGTTTCAGGGCCCAGGTGAAGGGGAGCCGAGAAAGTTGCACCGGGAGGAGGTGGGCACCCTCGGGCGAGGTTCCGCAACTCTGGAAAGCAGAGTGGGGGAAGTCGCGCCCAAGGCAGGGAGGAGGGGGCTTTTAAGGGGTCTTGGGGAAAGCTCAGGGGTCTTTTGGCAAGTTTCCCTTATTTGGATATCCCTCCTGCTCATCGGGATCCCATTGGTCCACAGGAGCCCAGGGCGGGGGTCTCAGGTTCCTGCTTGGGCCTTTGTTCTCCTGTCCGAGCTCAGGTGGTGTGGCGGGAACTTTCGCCATCTTGGTCCTTTGTTCTCCTGTCCGAGTTCAGGTCTTGTGGCGGGAATTTTCGCCATCTTTGGTAGCCCTTCCTGCCAGCCCAACAATAATATTAATGTATTATCCACAAGAAACAAAGCTCAGAGGTTGTCATGTCAGATCCCAAGTTCTTAACATGGAGTAATTGCCTCTTCCTGGGGAGATCCTATATTCTGCAAAGTCCAGTGCTACTGAGGGAGCACGAGGCTGGCTGAAGACAAAACAAAAGCTGGCGCCTTGCACCCCCTCTCCATCCGCTCCCCCTCAGTCATATGTGTAGCATTCCTCAGGCAGCCCTGACTGCCATGAACAATAAGCAAATAGTTAACTTGCAGGGATCACAATCCTGCAAGACAGGAGTCTCCCTTGGTGAAGTTTCAGGGCCCAGGTGAAGGGGAGCCGTCCTAAATCTCACTAACAAAGATGAATGATAGCAGGATTATGACATCCCACCAAAAAGTCTCCCAACTACCTTCATGTTAATGGCTGGCCTAAAGACAACATTGATCAAGCTGCTAGGCCTGGGGTATCCAGGCAGGCACCTTGTAGGCCCTCTTTAGCATATGAAAACTCCGTAGGGTACTTAATCTACCATCCCTCACAACCAGGGGCAGCAGCTCTTCCTGCCCACAGGTCCTGTCCCTGTGCTTTAATAAACCACCATTTTGCACCAAAGATGTCTCAAGAATTCTTTCTTGGTCATCGGCTCCGGACCTCAGCCCACCGAACCTCACCTAGGTTCTAGAACTTCATCACTACCAGTGAATGAGAAATGGATCTTTATACAACATAAGAAAGTCTGAAGACTGTGACTCAAGTTTTATGCCAGAGACCCACAAGGGCTTCATTTCTATTGTCAAATAAATACAGTGCAAATACCTGTGGGAAGTAATATTCTAAATACTAGTAGTAAAGAGTCATTGGTATTAGGTAATTTTTCCTATTTTGCAGGGAAGAAAAGTCCCTCAGCTCTGGGACCTCTATGAGGAAAGCAGGTTGGTATTTTTGCAGCCCCAGGGCAGACAGAAATAAGCCTAGTCAGAGAAGACAGAATTCCGGAAGAGGAAATGCGGTGCTCTAGTGCTACCTCACTATTCTTCCAAGCACAGACGAATTCTCTTTTTAGATAGAACGGTACCTAGGAGATGTGAGCACTTTATAAATATGTAGTCAGAGTAGTTATTATTTCTTTCCACCCCTTTCAACAGCCACACTGCCTGACACAGACTAACTGGAAGTTTTCTAAGAAATGACAGAGAATATTCTAGCCAAGTTAATTGACAATATACTAAAGGGGATGGGGAACCCTGCACAGCCTCACAGTGATAAGAGTGAAATAAAATATAATCATCAACTTAATGATGAGGACTTTTTTTGAATTACCACACAATGTGAGCAATTTTCATCCAATTAACAGTTGTTTTGGATGTAGAGTGAATAAGTTAGCAAGCTGGTTTTCCTGTAGGTAGAAAACATATTGCCATGGCAGATGTTTCATGAGCTATCGGTAGCTCGATTTTCAATAGAGAGGTTCCTTTCCTTTGCAGGGAATTCAGTGCAGTTCACTGTAACACAACAAATACTTAATGACTACCTACTATGTACAAGGCAATCTGATAAGCCTAAGAAGAGAAGCAAAAATAAGTCTCAGTACTTCCTCTCAAAAAGACAATAAAGAGGAACAATATGTGTGCATATATTATGACAATCCATGGTAGAATAAACGAGTGAGAATGTCTGGTCCAGGTGGAAAAGCTTTGTTTTGCCTTTGAGATGACCTGGAAGATAAGCAAGATTCCAAAACCCAAGGAAAGAATGTTCAAGAAAAGAAAATACTGACTCTTAAAATAGAAGGCATTGGATTATAACAGAAATTTTTTTTTTCTTTTTCTTTTTCCTCTAGTCACCTTGGGTCCATTAGCTGGGGCTCTGAAAGAGAGTATTAACAAGACAAAGACAAGGAGTTTAAACTTACATAGCGTCTTAACAAAGAACAACTACTTGGTGGAGAAGTGACAAGACAAAGGAAAGGGTCTTTGAGTTTCCAGAGTTGGGCAGGCAAATATATGAAGAAACTAATGGAAGCTAAGGATTTTTTAAAAGCAGTGTTTGTATTGATTCCTTTGGTGCCGCTTCTGAGCAGTTAAGAGTCTAGACTTGTCTCCAATGATTAAGAATCATCCTTCCCTTTCTAAGAGAAAGGCAGGGACATCCCCAAGAGTTGTTCTTATGTTTCATTTTTTCCAATGGCCTTCTGCAACAATAATCCTTATGTCAAAATGGCATATTTTGGGGTAGCATGCTCTGAACCCCTACAGGATATATTGGATTAAATAAAATATAATATTAAAATTAGCTCCCCATATTTCTTTTTACTTTCTAGATGTGACCACTAGAAAATTTGAAGTTACATATATTATTTTTCTATAGGATAATGCTTGGCCAAATTATGGTATACCTTGAATATCAGACCAAGTATTTGAAAGTGTTTCTCTCCCAGCACCAGATTCTGGTAATGTGAAGTAGATACGATACCATCAGTGAGCTAGGGCACATACTGCTGATGTGCATGATGATATCATGAAAGATGCCAAGAGATGGAACAGGGCTGGAAAAGAAGCTGCTGTATTTGTTCTGTTTCAGTAGGTGGTCTGGGGTTTTATTTGTAATAGAAGTAAATGATAAAGGTGCTAATATTGCTGCTGTGACAGTAAAAGGAGAGGCAATAGCTCTCAAGAGAAACTAGAGGTAATCCAGTACCAAATTTACTCTGTTTCAATTTTACAAAAAATACTTCATTATTGAAATTTCTGTGGGAAAAACATCTGTTACTACTAGTCTAAATCTCTCTAGTCTGTAACTTCCTTTTCCCCTTGAAATGATAGTTTTTAATGGAATTGTTGAAAACTGAAGGTTGCTTAGGGACCTCGTTACTGAGGTTTTACACCATGTGAAATTTACCCGAAGTCCTTCAGAATAGATAGTGTGATGTGTAGGTGTCTGTTTAAATTGGTCTTAATCTGTATCCAAGGAGGTATTTGTTAATACCTGAAATATTCTAATCGTAAATCCATACTTGAAAAGTGAGTAACGTGAAAGATGCTGTACTTTGGATGACATTTCTGCAAAAAGTTCAAAAATTGGTGTCTGCACCCGCACCTAAGGGGACTGAAAGGGATAGCGTAAGGGTGAAGTGACGTGCCGCACGAGGAGCCTGGCACTAACACCTTGGGAAGAAACTCCTAGACTTAGAATTCTGTCCTCCATGCCTTCTTCTTATCATTCTTTTTTTTTTTTTTAAGATTTATTTGAGAGAGAGAGGGAGGGAGCACAAGCTGGGGGGAGGGGCAGAGGAAGATGGGGGTAGCAGACCCCCCACTGAGCAGGGAGCCCAATGTGGGGCTGGATCCCAGCACCCTGGGATAATGACCTGAGCTGAAGGCAGACACTTAACCAACTGAGCCACGCAGGCACCCCATGAATGCCTTCTTTTAATGGAGAATTCTCTTGTCTGGTCCAATTAGAAAGTCAGCTGATCTTCAGTCAGAACATGTTCCCATTTTCCTGGGAACCAGCCTTTCAGACAAAGTGCTCTTTGGAGCTCCTAGCCAGTGAGGGAGCTAGACTTCCACTGAGCTTCCAGAGCAAGACGGATGAGTGTTCAAGAGTCAGTTTGTAATAGATATTTGCACAGATGTCCCGGTCTGAGATTTATATCCATGAGAGGTTACAGGAACAGCAGTAGCCAAGTGACCATACATCCTGGTTTACCGGGGAGAGCCCCAGTTTAGACTTACAATCCAGCCTTGATACTAATATCACTTCCTTTCACTATTAAAAGTGCCTGAATCTGAAAGATAAATTATGGTTACTCTTCTGTGGTGGCTTTAAAATATGCCCAGATTCTTTGCCATTCCTCCCTTTAAGATATGGAACACAATTTCCCGCCTCTTGATCATGGGCTAGATTAGTGACTGGCTTCTAAGAAATAGCATGAGGCCAGAAGTGATGGTGTGTTGACTTCGGTGTGGAGGATAAAGGCACTTACGCCTCACTCTCTTTTGGATCACTCACTCCACGGCTGGGCTGCCGTTGTGAGCATTTCGTAAACAAGGCATCCGAGATTCTGTAAAGCCGTTGGCCTAAATTCCCACGGCCGGGCAGGTGGTGGAGGAATCAGCTCTCAGGCTGTGTCTGTCTGACTCGAAACCCACACTCTCAAAAGAACAGAAGCGTGTTCCACTGCTTTGCAAAAAGGAATCCAGAAAATGATATAACAGAAATTTTGGCAAAAGGCCATGAGCAAATGCATAAAAACTCTGTCTGAAAGAGATTGTAAACCTAAGGTTCTACATGCTGTTTTTACCACATATTTTTTCAGTATGTATAAACATCACATGGTTCCAAAGACATGAAACATATTTCAGTGAAATCTCTCTCTCACCCCAATTCCCAGCCACTTGCTGCCCCTTCTTAAAGGCAACCACCATTGCTGGTTTCCTGCATATCTTTCCAGAAATACTCTATGCTTGTACCATATGTACATATACCCTTACCACTGGCATTTTTTAGTATAAATGATAGCATAGACTAGATACTGTTTGGCACTTTATTTTTTTTTATTTACCTAACAATGAATTGTGGATATCATTAAGTATTAGTACATTAAGAAAGCATTGTTTTTATAGCTGCATTATATTCCGGTGATCTGTGTAACAGGATGTATTGTAATGAATACTCTTTTGATAACCATTTTCATTATTTCCAATTCTTTCTTATTTAATTTTTTTAAAGTGGGCTCCACACCCAGCCTGGAATGTAATGCAGGGCCCAAACGAGATCAAGACCTGAGCCAAGATCAAGAGTGAGAGACACTCAGCTGACTGAGCCACCCAGGCGCCCTCCTTTCTTGTTTAAAAAACAATGTTGTGATGAATGCCTGTGTCCACCTGCCATTTCTAGATGCAGGTTCCCAGCACCAGAGCCCACATCACTGCCCTGACTTGTAGAAGGGTCAGCCCAAGGGCATTATGGACTAAACTACCTTAGAGCTCAGAGGTAAAACTGTGCTGGGCACTGAAACTTTTGTTTTTCTTTTTTATTACTTGGGGAATGCGATAAGAGCAAAAGAGTAGAATTTTTTTTCATCTTCAATAAGTGCATACGAATTTATCCTCTAACCCACCATAGCAGAAAATAGCGAGAAGATGATTTAAACTTGGCAGACTTACCAGTTTGGGTATTCAACGTATTTTCATTTGTCTGTGCACTAAGGATATAGTGGATGCTTTCTTATATAAATGCCTTTAAGTCTTTTCTTCAAACTCCCCCTTCCTCCCTGTCCTCTTTCCACCCACTCACTTCCTCCTCCTCCTTTAGATGTCCAATGGTCCAGGCCCGAAAGCCAGGATTCATCCCCGCTTCTACCTTCTTTCTCACCCCTGCATTGTGGTGCAATGGTCAGAAGAGCTGGAAGTGACCTGCAGGCTCATTCTTGGTTGCCGGGACAGTGGCCCGCTAGGCCTGGAGGCTCCTTCTTGCTAGAAGAGGCTGCTCAAGGGCGCGGTCCCCTCTTCCCACCTCCCAAGCACTCCTAGCTGCTTCCCGTGAGCCCAAGGTTTCCCTCCCGTGAGGGACAACCAGCATTCCCAGGCAGGATCTCCGAACAGTAGCCTTCCACAGTGTTATTTCCCCAGCACCTTGCAGCAGGCTGCTTCCGCATATTGGCTCGATAAAAAGGAAGGGTATTGACAGGGTTCAGGACATACGACCCCAAAGCATGGCACTGTGTCATACTGACTTAAACTGAAGGAGTTTGAGAAAATGGCAGAAGCAGGAAGGTAACTCTGACCACCCTAACCCTCCTTTTCCCCCGAAGCCACACCAAACCCTCCTGTGGGAGGCAACTGTCCTATACATTTGAGGAAAGGGGCATCCTTATCCCAGAAGAAGGAGGGACTCCGAGAAGGATCCTAACAAACAGGCCTCGCTAAGTTTCTCCTTGTTCACAACACTTACCTCACTCCTCAGTCTACCATATTTCTTCATGATGGTTCACTCTTCACCAGACCTAGAATAAATATACTCAGGTCTAGCTGTTTCTTGAGGTTTTCAGTTCCTTGTGAAGGCTCCTGTGTTACATAAAACTTATATTAAATGAATTTGTAGGCTTTTATGCCACTAATCTGTCTTTGTCAGTTGAACTTTCAGATCCAATCAGGGACCCAGAAGCACTGAGGAAAATATTTTCTTCCCATGCAGCCTCAGGGGGTGGTTCCATCATCCACCCAGCAGAGCACCCTGCCCACAGTTCCTCCCTGTGGGCTGATAGGAGAACGGAAGCCTCCTGTTCTTCCCTTGATGATCTCAGTAAAACTCCCCCCAGTAATGCCTCTTGCCTAACCCATGCTGTGCAGCATTGTGGAATTTCTCCTGAACCTTGAAATGAGATAAGGGGTCACCATAAAGAGACCCATCTTGCATGACAGGTGGCCAATCAGTCCCAAATCCTCTTTATGCCAAGTAGTTGGTTTTTGAATGAGTTGGACTTGGTATGTACAAGCAGAGTACAGTGTTTCTCCTTCTCACCTGTCCCCCTCCTACCCTGTTGATCCATTCTAGGCAAGCTCTGGAATGAAATCTCAGGCAAGTTCTGTCATCTTTCTGGTGACTATCATGTAATAAAAATCCACTCCGGCTAACCTAGCTGTAGGGCTGGGGAGACACAATGGAAGTTGCTGTTGCTACCCTCCTCCAACTCCCCATGGTGGCAAGTCTTTCAAGCAGCTCCACACCTTCCAACAGAAAGTAGAAGGTGATGGACTGACCCAAAAGCAGCATCTTACCAAAATCCTGGGGGGTGATAAGAAAACAACAAGTGTGAGAAGCAACTTCCTGAACTGGATAAAAACAAGCACCGTGGGGGGCGCCTGGGTGGCTCGGTGGGTTGAGGCCTCTGCCTTCGACTCGGGTCATGATCTCAGGGTCCTGGGATCGAGCCCCGCATCAGGCTCTCTGCTCAGCAGGGAGCCTGCTTCCTCCCCTCCTCTCTATGCCTGCCTCTCTGCCTACTTGTGATCTCTGTCTGTAAAATAGATAAATAAAATCTTTAAAAAAAAAAAAAAGCACCGTGGACCAGAACATGTCAAGAGGAGTGATTAATCAGAATAGGCTGAAGTGTGTACAGCTGAATGTTAATCAATATTAACCCCTTCCTTCTGGTAACAGACACTGAGTGGGGAGCATTTCCCTTTGGGTTCCTGAAGGCCACCAAAGTCAGAAGAATAAAAAATGATTCCTATATGTGATACGTGCCTCTCAGGAGATATTCAGAAAGAAAAGACTCATGTAAACCTAGCAAAATGAAATTAGTCTAGAATGTTTTAAACCCTTGCCAAAGATAACAGGTGTTGGGCTGGCAGGAAGGGCTACTAAAGATGGTAAAAGTTCCCGCCACAAGACCTGAGCTCAGACAGGAGAACAAAGCCCCAAGCAGGAATCTGAGACCCCCGCCCCGGGCTCCTGTGGACCAATGGGATCCCGATGAGCAGGCGGGATATCCAAATAAGGGAAACTTACCAAAAGACCCCTGAGCTTCCCCCGAGACCCCTTAAAAGCTCCCTCCTCCCTGCCTTGGGTGCGACTTCCGCCACTCTGCTTTCCAGACTCACGGAACCTTGCCCGACGGTGCCCACCTCTCCCAGCGCAACTTTCCTGGCTCCCCTTCTCCTGAGCCCTGAAACTTCGCCGGAGAGCATTTTTTCTTTTTAAAGATTTTATTATTTATTTATTTATTTGACAGAGAGAGATCACAAGCAGGCAGACAGGCAGGCAGAGAGAGAGAAGGAAGCAGGCTCCCCGCTGAGCAGAGAGCCCGACACGGGGCTCGATATCACGACCCGGGCCGAAGGCAGTGGCCTAACCCACTGAGCCACCCAGGCGCCCCCGGAGAGCGTTTTTAATAAATCTTGCCTTGCACCCACTTTGCCTGGTGCTGTGTTTATCTTTCCGGAAAAAACTTTACATTTGGTGCCGAAACCCGGGAAGGAGATTGAGCCCCCACACAGTGGGGAGGCTCTCTCCTTTCCCTGGCCGAACCGGACCTGCCTTTCCGAACGCCACTTCCGAAGCTGTGGTGAGTTTCCCCGATTCTGCGCCTCCTTCCAGAAAGCCCTGCCCTAATCGCGGCTGCGTTAGGGCAGACCCCACCGGTCACCAGCTGACCTCCATGACTCCTAGAGGCTGGGAGACATCTTAACCTCTACGGCAGTCAACACAGTTTTTCCGCAACCCAGTGGTGGACGAGGGGACGCCTTCCTCCAGCCCTCGGGTTGCCCGGCAACAAATCGTGGGGACCTCCCAATCCAAATTCAACCCTAAAACATCCCAGGGGTGTTTTAGGTCTGCTGGCCAATCTTAAAACCCTGGAACTGGACCAGGACCTGTGAAAATGATGTTACTGTACTGTCGCTTGGCCACAATACCGATTAGGCAATCAGTCCCAATGGCCTCCGGAAGGCACGTTTAACTATCAGATTTTCATGCACCTAAATAACCTCGGCAGACACCAAGGCAGATGGGCCAAGGTCCCTTATGTCCAGCTTTCTGGACTCTGCGCTCTTGCCCCTTCCTCTGCTCTCACTGCTCCACCTCTCAGGTCCTCTTGGCCCGCTCCCGTCCCCCTCCCCTGCTACCCACTGCTCCCAAAGACTCGGACCTCTCCTTCCCATCTCCTCTCTCTGAACCCCCGGAAAGCTTCACCCACCCACTGACAAGAGGGCCCCTGGTTCCTCCTCCTTACCATGATCCTTCACCCCAAGGTCCCTTAAATTCAGGATTTCTGAACCGGCGCCCTCGTCTACCCCTTCTTCTCCCCCTCCCCACTCCTATCCGAACTCCTGACAAATTTATCCGCAGTAAACGGGAAACTCCAATCAAAGTTTACTGAAGGTCAAATAGGCTCTTGTTATTTGTTAAAAATCTGCTAGCAAAGAGATGACTAGAACTGATGGTTAATTGTGTGTCTGAGTTTTAATGGGTAATTCTTAAGGTAGCTTTCAAAGTCTTTGGTAACCGTTAACCAAATGGGATAAGATACTAGAGCGCTGGTCGCTGGAACTAGGTTTACGCTTTTGAAATCTGTTGGTAAACACCTTTTGTGCTTAATTGAATTCTGTTGTAATAGCTGCAGGACTACTGTTTGAGCTAGATCCTTTCGTAAAGAATGGAAGGGGAGACTGATCACCTCCCATTAGCCAGGGATACCCAAAGGGGAGGATGTCCAATCTGTTTGAATCTGAAGAGTGCCTGACTGCGTGAATGTGTCTGTATGGCTCCAGCCGCACTAGGGCTCGAAAGCACCCCCCTGAGTTAGTCTGCCCCCCAAGGGAGGTTGCTGGAGTTGAGGAAGTTGTTTGAGTTCATGCGCCCTTCTCTCTACAAGACCTTTCCCAAATTGAGAAACATTTGGGCTCCTTTTCGGCCAGTTCTGATAACTATATTAAAGAATTCCAATATCTGGCCCAAGCCTATGACCTCACCTGGCATGATTTACATGTGGTCCAGACCACCACCCTCACCACAGAGGAGAGGGAAGGCATCCAGGCTGCTGCCCGGGAGCACACGGATCAACCAGTTTGGGATTATCAGGATGGCCAAGATGGCCATTGGCGCCACGACCGCATGGTCCAGTGTCTCATAGCCGGCATGCGGGCAGCCTCTAATAAGGCCGTTAATTATGACAAGATTAGGGAGATTGTCCAGGCCCCTACGACAACCCCACCATGTTTCTTAACCAGTTGACCGAAGCTTTAACCCAATACACTCGCTTGGACCCTGCCTCCCCTGTGGGGGCCACGGTACTGGCTACTCATTTTATCTCTCAATCGGCACTGGATATACAGAGAAAGTTAAAGAAGGCTGAGGAGGACCCTCAGAACCCTATTTCTGACTTGGTGAAAATGGCATTTAAGGTCGTTAATTCTCGTGAGGAGGCGGCTGAGCTTAAACAGCAAGCCATATTCCAGCAAAAGGTTCAGTTGCAGACCCAAGCCTTGGTAGCAGCCCTGCGGCCAGCCGGCTCTGGGAGCCAGCAGAGAGGGGCAACCAATCGCACCCCCCTGGGGGGCCTGTTTCAAATGTGGGGCCGAGGGACATTGGGCTCGCCAGTGCCCCAATCCAAAGCCGCCAACTCGGCCTTGCCCTCAATGCCATTTGATGGGCCACTGGAAATCCGACTGCTCTAGCCTCGGGGTATCTTCAGCGCCTCAACGCGGGGGACCCCCCGAGACAGTAAGTCCGGCCTTTCAGCTGCTTGGATTGGAGGACGACTGATGAAGCCCAGACTCGGCCACCCCTCTCACCCAGGCCGAGCCCAGGTTACGCTCCAGGTAGTGGGTAAGTCCATCTCTTTTTTGCTGGACACGGGGGCTACCTACTCTGTTCTGCCTTCCTACTCAGGACTTACTCGAACCTCGCCAATTACTGTTATGGGGATCGATGGGACCTCCTCCAATTCTAGGATGACCCTTCCCCTTACCTGTAGCCTGGATGGGTTCCCCTTTCCCCACTCGTTCCTATGATTCCATCCTGCCTGGTCCCTCTACTGGGTAGGGACATTCTCCAGAAACTAAGGGCAACTATCTGCCTCTCCCCTTCTTCCCCTCTATCCACCTCAACCCATCTCATTCTACACCTCTCCACTCCCTCGACCCTCACTCCAGATGACCTACCTACTGTAGACCCTCAGGTATGGGACACCTTGGAACCCATCATCACTTCCCACCTTACCCCGGTAAGCTTAAGGATAACTCTAAGTTTCCCTCAAGCTCAGTTCCCTATTTCCTTAGCCCACCACCGGGGCCTGAAACTATCATAGAACAGCTTTAACGTCAGGGACTCCTGATCCCCATCATTTCCCCCTGTAACACCCCATCCTCCCAGTACGCAAGCCCTCAGGGGCTTATTGACTGGTACAAGACCTTAGGCTTATCAACGAGGTCGTGGTCCCCCTCCACCCAGTCGTTCCTAACCCTACTGTCTCGCATCCCCCCAAACACCTCTCACTTTACTGTACTGGACCTAAAGGACGCCTTTTTCACCGTCCCTTTGCACCCTGATTCCTATTTTCTTTTTGCCTTCACCTGGGAGGATCCTGACACGCATGCTTCTGGACAACTAACTTGGACTGTTCTACCCCAGGGGTTTAGGGATAGCCCTCACATTTTCGGCCAGGCCTACAGACTTAACAGCAGTGCATCTTTAAGGCCAGTACTCTACTACAATATGTGGATGATCTCCTCCTCTGTAGCCCCTCCCTCTCGGTCTCCCAAGAAGACACCTCCACCCTACTTAACTTTCTGGGGGCCAAGGGATATCTAGTCACCCCCTCTAAGGCCCTCAACATGACCTTAGGGCAGCCCATCACGGTCTACTCTCCCGCCGACTCACAGACCTTAGCCACCGATCCCTGGCCCATCTGACCCCTCCTCGTCTCTAGCTATTCCATCTGCTATTCCTAGAGAACCTGCATCTCTCTCTCTTTACCTCCCCCCGCTTAAACCCTGCAACTTTACTGCCTATACCCTTGCCAGATAAGGGGTGGATCTACATCCAGGACAGGATTGCCCTGCCAGGCAATCTAGCGCACACCTGGATTACTGACATCCACCGATCCCTCCATAGTGGCCCATGGGCTCTCCACCAATTTCTTCAGCCATTGTTCTATCATCCTTCCTTATCTAAGGTAATTGAAGTTGTCCATAGGGCTTGCAAAACCTGTTCCGCAGTGAATTCACAAGGAGGAATCCGCAGACCAGGGCCTAATCCGCAGACCGGTCATCAGCCAGGGGAAGACTGGCAACTGGACTTCACTCCCATGCCTCGCCATGAAACCTTTCGCCACCTATTAACCTTGGTTGATACATTCACAGGCTGGATCGAGGCATACCCAATGGCCCGGGAAACAGCGGACGTAGTGGCTACAATACTCATCGAGCACATCATCCCGAGGTTTGGATTGCCCCGGACCCTCCAGTCGGACAATGGACCCGCCTTCATCTCCAGTGTAACCCAACAGGTAGCTGAGAGCCTCAACATAACCTGGAAACTTCATATCCTGTACCACCCACAGTCATCGGGTAAGGTAGAAAAGGCCAACGGGCTGCTCAAAGCCCAACTCACCAAACTTACCCTAGAAACCCGTCTTTCCTGGCCTACAATTCTGCCTATGGCTCTCACCAGACTCCTGGCTATGCCCCGCGGGTCTTCAGGCTTAAGCCCATTTAAATTACTATATGACAGGCCCTTTCTTATAAATCATAGCCCTCCGGCCATTTCCCCGCCTCTTTTATCCTATCTACCTTACCTCACTCTATGTCGTAGGGATACTCCTCCCTATTGACTGGCCACTCCCCAACTTCAGGGCCACAAATAGTATGGTTCATATGCACCCCATTGGGGGAAACATACCAATTATTAATGTGTCCTCCCCCCTGACCACTGCAGCTGCCATATCACTGACTCCTCCCTCCCGTATTGTACTCCCTTGGGAATATTTCTCTCGTGCCCTCAGGGAACTTGTTGCTGCCTGACCACTAATGACTCCCTGGGGCTGTATATTCTTCTACTATCTCCTTCTACCACCATCTACTCTGAATCCCAGCTGCTGTCCATCCTATTCCCCCAACACCATGGAGGAAGGGCTGCCTTCCTCCCATTCATAACAGGGGCAGGAATAGCCAGAGGGGTGGCAACTGGAACAGTGGGGATAGGAACCTCCATAGACTTTTATTACAAACTCTCCCAAGCCCTGAATGATGACACGGAACAGGTTGCTGACTCCCTCACAGCCCTACAGATGCAAGTCACCAGCCTGGCAGCCTTAGCTCTACAGAACCGACGGGCCTTAGACCTTCTGACCGCCGAAAAAGGGGGGACCTGCCTATTCTTAAATGAAGAATGTTGTTACTTTGTTAACCAATCATATATTTACCTCCAGGATCAAAGAACTCAGGGATCGGATCCAAGCATGGTGGCGAGACACGTCCTCCTGGGGCCTGGACCCCTACAACTGGGTAACCTGGCTGCTCCCTCTGGTGGGACCTGTATGCATAATCCTCCTAATCTCAGTTGCTCCCTGTCTTTTCCGGTACTTGCCTGAGTATCTGTCAATCAACTCCTCCTCCAGCCCTACTCTCGCCTGCCCACTTCCGACTACCCCTATGACGACGCCCCCTGTCAGCAGGAAGTAGCCAGAACTGAGTCGATGCCCCTGACACCATTATATTAAGCAAAAGGTCGGAATGTTGGGCTGGCAGGAAGGGCTACTAAAGATGGTGAAAGTTCCCGCCACAAGACCTGAGCTCAGACAGGAGAATAAAGGCCCAAGCAGGAATCTGAGACCTCCGCCCCAGGCTCCTGTGGACCAATAGGATCCCGATGAGCAGGCGGGATATCCAAATAAGGGAAACTTACCAAAAGACCCCTTAAAAGCCCCCTCCTCCCTGCCTTGGGCACGACTTCCGCCACTCTGCTTTCCAGACTCGTGGAACCTCGCCCGAGGGTATCCACCTCCTCCCGGTGCAACTTTCCTGGCTCCCCTTCTCCTGAGCCCTGAAACTTAGCAGGAGAGTGTTTTTAATAAATCTTGCCTTGCACCCACTTTGCCTGGTGTTGTGTTTATCTTGCCAGAAAAAACTTTACAACAGGGATGCTACCAACAGTGACTGATCAATTTGCCTAATCACAGATTATCAAAGCATAGTGTTCTCACCTAAGAGTTTTCTTCAAAAGTTGCTTTGGTATTTCAAGCAGAACAATTGAGTTCCATATAAGCACATTCAGCTTTGGAGAAACTACAATATTTAGCCTGGGATCTCTTGCTTTCAAATTTTAAAAGTTTAAAAATAAAATACTTTACATTTTAAGTTGCCAATTAAATAGAACTTAGAGCTACCTTTTTTTTTAAGATTTTATTTATTTATTTGACAGAGATCACAAGGAGGCAGAGAGGCAGGCAGAGAGACAGGAAGGGAAGCCGGCCCCCTGCTGAATAGAGAGCCCAATGTGGGGCTGGATCCCAAGACCCTGGGATCATGACCTGAGCAGAAGGCAGAGGCTTTAACCTACTGATCTACCCTGGTGCCCCTAGAGTTACTTTTAAAAATTAACATATAATGTATTATTTGTTTCAGGGGTATAGGTCTGTGATTCATCAGTCTTACACAATTCACAGCACTCACCATAGCATATACCTTCCCCAATGTCCATCCTCCAACCACCCCATTCCTTCTCCTCCTCTGCATTCCAGCAACCTTCAGTTTGTTTCCTGAGACCAAGAGTCTGTTAAGGTTTGTCTCCCTCTCTGGTTTCATCTTGTTTCATTTTTACTTCCCTTTCACTATGATCTTTTGTCTTGTTCCTCAGATCAGTGAGATCATATGATAATTGTTCCTCTCCGAATGACTTATTTTGCTTAGCATAATACCCCCTAGTTCCATCCACATTGTTGCAAATGGCAAGGTTTTTTTTAATGGCTGCATAATATTCTGTTGTGTATATATACCATATCTTTATCTATTCAACT
This sequence comes from Mustela putorius furo, assembly GCF_011764305.1. NCBI lineage: Eukaryota > Metazoa > Chordata > Mammalia > Carnivora > Mustelidae > Mustela > Mustela putorius. The sequence continues at coordinate 40,521,820 of NW_025421998.1, forward strand.
GTTGATGGACATCTAGGCTCTTTCCATAGTTTGACTATTGTAGACATTGTTGCTATAAACATCACGGTGCACATGCCCCTTTGGATCACTACATTTCTATCTTTGGGGTAAATACTCAGTGCTGCAATTTCTGGGTCATAGGGTAGCTCTATTTTCAACTTTCTGAGGTACATCCAAGCTGTTTTCCAGAGTGACTGCCCCAGCTTGCATTGCCACCAACAGTGTTGGGAGGGTTCCCTTCTCTCTGCATCCTCACCAACATATGTCGTTTCCTGACTTGTTAACTTTAGCCTTTCTGGCTGGTATGAGATGGTATCTCATTGTGGTTTTGATTTATATTTCCTTGATGCCAAGTGATGTGGAGTACTTTTTCATGTGTCTGTTGGCCATCTGGCTGTCTTCTTTGCAAAAATGTCTGTTCATGTCTTCTGCCCACTTCTTGATTGGATTATTTATTCTTTGGGTGTTGAGTTTGAGAAGTCCTTTATAGCTTTTGGATACTAGCCCTTAATCTGATATGTCATTTACAAATATCTTCTCCCATTCTGCCAGTTGTCTTTTGGTTTTGTTGACTGTTTCCTTTGCTGTGCAAAAGCTTTTGATCTTGATGAAGTCCCAATAGTTCATTTTTATCTTTGTTTTCCTTGCCTTTGGAGACATGTCCAGCGAGAAGTTCCTGAAGCCAAGGTCACAGAGGTTCCTGCCTGTGTTCTCCTTGAGGAATTTTTTTTTTTAAGATTTTATTTATTTATTTGACAGACGGAGATCACAAGTAGGCAGAGAAGCAGGCAGAGAGAGAGGAGGAAGCAGGCTCCCCGCCGAGCAGAGAGCCCAATGTGGGGTATGATCCCAGGTCCCTGAGACCATGACCTGAGCCAAAGGCAGAAGCTTTAATCCACTGAGCCACCCAGGCGCCCCCTCCTCAAGGATTTTGATGGATTACTGACTCACATTGAGGTCTTTCATCCATTTTGAGTCTATTTTTGTGCATGGTTTAAGGAAATGGCCCAGTTTCATTCTTCTATATGTGGCTGTCCAATTTTCCCAACACCATTTGTTGAAGAGACTGTCTTTTTTCCATTGGACATTCTTTCTGGCTTTGTCAAAGATTAGTTGACCATAGAGTTGGGGGCCCATTTCTGGGCTCTCTATTCTGTTCCACTGATCTGTGTGTCTGTTTTTGTGCAGTACCATACTGTTTTGATGAGGACAGCTCCGTAATAGAGCTTGAAGTACAGAATTGTGATGCTAATAGCTTTGCTTTTCTTTTTCAACATTCCTCTGGCTATTCAGGGTCTTTTCTGGTTCCATATAAATTTTAGGATTATATGTTCCATTTCTTTGAAAAAAGTTGATGGTATTTTGATAGGGACTGCATTAAATGTGTAGATGGCTCTAGGTAGCATAGGCATTTTCACAGTATTTAGAAATTAGAGTAATGCTTTTTTTCCCCAAATAGGAATATGCAATGCAAGCAATAAGTTAGATGCATTCACAAAGACATTGTTTTTAGGCTCACAGAAACTGCTGACTTTGTAGAAGGGTTTCTATTTGACTAGAGAAACCTCCATAAGAAGATCTTTAAACATTTAAGTTGTCAAGCATAACACCCTAAACTCATTTGCCATAGTAGTTGGCACAAAGCAGGATATATAGGGATTTAAAAGAAAAGAAATCCTGGGGCGCCTGGGTGACTCAGTGGGTTAAAGCCTCTGCTTTCGGCTCCGGTCATGATCAGAGGGTCCGGGATCGAGCCCCACGTACGGCTCTCTGCTCAGTGGGAAGCCTGCTTCCTCCTCTCTCTCTCTCTGCTTGCTTCTCTGCCTACTTGTGATCTCCCTCTGTTAAATAAATAAACAAAATCTTAAAAAAAAAAAAAAATCCTGACTCTGAGTGGCTGTTCAAGATTCCTGATTCCTTATAGGAAGTTTACCAGAAGTTTCTCACAGTGTTAGCGAGTTCTTATCTAATTTGTTCTCTGAAATGATAACACAGAGAAAACAAAAAAACAAGAAACAACAGGGGTGCCTGGGTCTCTCCATGGGTTAAGCCTCTGCCTCTTGGTTTCGGCTTAGGCCTTGATCTCAGGGTGCTGGGATTGAGCTCTGCCTCTGGCTTCGTGCTCAGTGTGGAGTCTGCTTGGGATTCTCATTCTGCCTCTCCCTGCTCATGCACTCTATCTCTTTCTAAAATAAATCTTAAATAAATAAATAAAACAAATGCACTGCTTAAGAGAAACCTTAAAAAATTTATAATTTTTATCTAGCTTCTAAAAAGTCCTAGAGATAAAGGGAGTAGGATTTGTTCTGCTTTTGCATTTTCCTAAGAACTCAAGACTACTGCCTGATTTGGTAAGTAAACAAGCAGTTTTATCAGTGTCATCAGTAGTAGAAACTACAGATTACCAAAACTAAAAGCATTACAATTCAGATGCACTCCCATTTCCTTTTTGCATGAAAGCTGTACATGATTCATATGTTAAGTAAGTGACTAAAATATGTTACTGAAACCGTGGCACATATTCAGTGTATTTCAGTAATTACCATTAGATGAAGCAGCCACCCAAATCCCCTCACCCCAAGAACACGTCCTTAGTAAAGTAAAGGCTGAAAAAGGAAACGTATGTTCTTTATGTGAATGGCAAGAGCTGAGGATCCTTTAGGTTCAACCCAAATAAAGAACTTGATGCTTTCTGCTCTTTGCTGGGTTTCTCTTGACTCTTTTAATGGGCGTATCAGAGAAAATTCACAGTATTATCACATTAGACTGTACTCCATGGCCGGTCAAAACTAATCTTATGTGTTTAGGTGTGTGTAGAAAACTCCTGTCTGTGAGTGGGTTGTTTACTGTCACAGAGGAGGAAGGGGAATGGCCCCACGTATGAGCACTTGGCGTGTCACACAGGGATCACCCACCTCCTCTTACACAGCTCTTCCTACTCCATGTACCTGTCCACATGGTAATATTTATTATGTATATTGTTTACATTAGGTAACTTCTTAACCAGCCTGTCTTATTTAGATGGTATACATCATTATATTTGACCTTCTTATAACTACTGTGTGAGCAATAAGCTTCCAATAAAAAAAGAAATGCCTTAAAAAATTACCATGCTGAGAAGGGTGACCTATATGCTGCATTAGTGGGCAGTCACTTTATTTATGAGATATTTAAAACAATTACATTTTTAATGAACTAGGGTGCATAAAGGCATGACTAAAAACTGTCTAAAAAGGAAAAAAAAAAAGTCCAGTCCAAGGTAGTAGTGAAACGCAAAATTCTCTACCAATTTAGAACTTTCCCCTTGCCTGTATCAGGCTTACTGAGGGCTGAGAAATGTGTAGTGGAGAGGGTACTTTAGCTTCCGGAGTCTTCTGGAGTATTGATGCTACCTTCTTCCCACAACTTGGACACTCCGTTGGGCACCCCCCGGTATAAAGCACCCAAAGGTTGGCAGTTGGAGGGAAAAGGCACGAAACATTTAAACTGAAAAGGCCAGCTGCAAGCTTTCGAGCTGTCCCTGGGACATGATGAAAACTCAAGCCAACCCTACTTCACTGGCACTCCCAGGGCCTTTGGAGATCCCCCTGTCACTGCTGGCTCACGTGTTTTGGAGGACAAGTAATACCTTTTCCAGGTATCTCTTTGTGAGTCCCCACTAAGTTCCAGGTTCCCAGAGGGAGGCTCATCAGTCATCAGAATGATTTCCACAGCCTTCCCTCAGCTTGCCTGTTTGGATCGGGGTTCCTCTCAAAAGGACCCAATCCTGCTGCCTCCCCGTGTGCCTGGCCCACAGGACACCCTGAGTCACCTTTGCTTTGCCACACTGTTAGAGTGTAGACTTTTGACCCCCTCTCCTCCCACCACTGTGCCCAGGCAGATCCACACCCTCCTGGCATTAGCTTCCCAGGCATGTGGCCCAGCACAATTCCAGTGACTCTCAACAGTCAAGGCAACAAGTTCAAGGTCTCCTAATGTGGTGTTCTCTAAGCGCCTCTTATTAGCTTAAAGTGAGTTGGAAAGCACCACCACACCCTGTTTTGAGAAACACAGTACCTCTCTGCAAAAAAAAATCCTCACAGGAAGCTCTTCAACCTCCCAGTGACCCTTCACTGTCTCTATTATAGCCTGGAAGTGGGGGATGGGCCAATGCTGGTAAAACTATTTCACAATCTCTTCCCTAGTGGTGTGTAGGCAATCCACTACCTTGCTTTGGAACAAGGGAGTACTTGCCACTTCTGTCTATTTTCCTCCCAAATTTGGCCTTTTGCCCTCTGTCTAGGTATCAAGACAAAAAGAAGAGTCAGTTTTAACACCTTGTTATACTTTGTGTTCTCAATTCTTAAATGACATCTTTTGTAACACTCTCTATGTAGGTAGTTTTTTTGTTTGTTTGTTTTGTTTTGTTTTGTTCATTTTACTATTACTCAACAGCCAGAAGGTCTCTGAACAATTCCCCCCACCTTTTTTTTTTTTTTTTTTTTAATGGAGTAAGAGTTTTGAGTGACCGGAAAGAGAAAAGCAGCACTGTACTGTGTGCATGACTGATAAGATGTTCCTTAATTTCAGGATCTCAGAGGCTAAGAGGGAAGAGTCTGCCCTTAAATACAGAAAATGCATATTTCTTACATCTTTCTGCTTATCTCCACCCTCACTGCTCACCTTAGCTTTAGATCATTCTCTCGTGCCTGTGGGGAAGATAATCCCTCCATTTAGTAATCAGTGACAGTGTGTATCCCTCGCTCTGCCCTCACCCAACTGTTCCTAACATAAACAAATGACCACAAAGATGGTGGCTCTAAACAAAAGAACTTCATTGTCTCATGGTCCTGGAGCCCAGAGGCCAAAAGCAGGATATCCTCAGATTTAGTTCCTTCTGGAGGCTCTGAGGAAGAAACCACCCCTTGCCTCTCTCCTAGCTGCTTCTGGCTCTAGCAAGCTTTGGCTTTCGGTGGCTGGTAGAGACATCAGTTCAACCTCTGTCTCTGTCTTCACATGGCTTTCTCTGTGAGTCTCTGTCTCAAATCTTCTTGCTCTTCTGAGGACACCGGTCATTGGATTTGGACCCACTATCTAAGTCTCTAGATAAGTCTCTAAAAACTGTATCATTTCGAGATCCTTCACCTACTTATGTCTGCAAAGACCCTATTTCCAAATAAGGTCACATTTACAGCTTCTAGGGTTAGGACTTGGATGGATCTTTTTGTGGGAGGAGAGGTGTGGAACACCACTCAGCCACCACCATGACAAAGTGCTTCTCCAACACAGCCTTCCTTCTCCTCATTACTCAGTGTTCACCAACCAACCTCCAAACAGTAAGGCTGAGAATGCTTCTGAAAGACTGAGACATACACTGGCAGACCAGTTTTGTTTTGTTTTTTTTTTTCTTTCCCACAGACTGGGTGAATGAGAGTGGGGAGTGGAGAACACGAAGTAGAGAAACCTCAGTCCTGGAAGGAGGAGCAGGAGACAGCGCACGGAGGCCAACTCAGCGAGAGCCAACGGCCACCAGCAGCATCTCCTACTGAGGAAGCAGCAATCTATCTATGTAGGCGGGTCCTCATCCCTGCTCTGGAAACCCTGCGGGAACACACTCAGACACGCACATATACACCACACACATATGCCGCACACACAGACATGCACACCTCCCACCCCAGTGCCCCCGCACACCACACACACACCATACCCCCCCCGCACACACCATACCCCCCCTACACACACACCATACTTTCACACATACGACAAAGCTGACTGTACTGTGACTCTAGATTGGAGGTAAGGCTCTGGGACACTAACAGTATGACGGTGACAGGAAGAGAAAGCCTGGCTCCTTGGCCAGAGTGACATTCACACCCCGTGTGTCTTAATAACCACCACAAAGCCCTCCTATCCCTGATCTCCTCCTGGCTTCCCCACTCATTCCACACATATCATATCAAATCTGACTTCAATGTCACTCTCGTATGAACCTGTCAGGGGCTTCTCAGAGCTTCCTGAATGTCATCCTGTCAAGTTCTAACCACACAGACTCCTCACGGTTTCCCTGAATACTTCGAGCGCATGCTGTCACCACACCCCTACACACACTGCTCCATCAGCCTGGGGTTTGCTTCCATTTCCTTCCCCCTCCCCCGCACCCCCACCGAACTCCTATCTACTCATCATGAGCAGCTTTGCCCTGTAGGTGTCAAGAAAGAGGGGCAATTTGGATGACCAGCACAGTATGCTCAGACAAACCATCATCCTGTGAGTTGGTCCAAGGTTCCAGGATCATGGTGTGCACCTTGCCAGGCTGGATCGTCCCTGTTCTGGGAAACCCTCCCCCTCCAAAAGCCGGTTTCCTTGCAATTGCCACGTGCACATGTGGGCATGACACCCTGTGCCTGTTACTACCAGCCCTCCTCACGTCTTTCAGAAACTGTTTCTTCCAGGAGACTTGAGAGCAGTCATCTGGACCTGTTTGTCCTTGTGTTCATAGCACCTGGGACAAAGTCAGTATTTCTTAGGGTTAGATGCCTGCAAAGGGAGCAGTAACCTCCCTGCTGCTTCTTTGGTCACCAACAAGGAAGTAGCAATGGTGCCTACATTTCCTGTGGGGCAGCACTAGGGAGAATTGGAGACGGTCCCTGTGCATTCAGCTCCTGGAACTCCAGCAGTGGAGGGTGAGTCAGCATATTGACGGCGGTATGTGGCCTTGATCCAGCCCTGGACACCAGTGTCTACCCCCACAGCTCTGGCTGGTTGTGTCCCTTAAGATAATTACAGTGTGCTTTTTAAAAAACATATATTATTATAGAGATACTAATTGTTTGTTATAGAAAATTAGGAAAACAGAAAAAGCAGAAATATTCCTGTTTAAAATTTTGGTGTATTTGTCTCCAGATTTGGGAAGGTGATTCTGTTTTGTTTTGTTTTTCTTTAGGTTTGCTACATAGAGAGAACTATAAGACAGAGATGATGTTATATTTATAATTTCACATCTGTTTTTTTTGATGTAATGTCTTAACATAAACATTCCAACTTGGATATAAACAGTTGATAAGCATTTTATGGCTGATATTGAACTTTTTTGTATCTCATGTCTATGCTGTCTTCTTTTTTTTAAAAAAAGATTTTATTTATTTATTTGACAGAAAGAGAACACAAGCAGGGGGAATGGCAGGCAGAAGGAGAGAGAGAGAGAAGCAGGCTCCCCACTGAGCAGGGAGCCAGGTGTGGGGTTCCATCCCAGGATCTTGGAATCATGACCTGAGCCAAAGGCAGCTGCTCAACCGACTGAGCCACCCAGACGCCCCCTGCACTGTCTTCTTTACTTCCTGGTTCCTTCTCAAGGAAAAAGGCTGATGAAAATAAAAAGTTCAGGGTGATATTTATTTCCCACTATTTCCTGATCAACCAGAAATTCAAGTACCAGAAATCTCATTAGTCTCTCCGATTCTCTAGCTCTTCATTTATTAAACCCAGTTCTTAGTGTAGTTTTGAAGGGGAAATGAGATCATCTGCAGCAGATTCCTATACATTCCTGAAGGTGGCCCACGCTCAAATCTCAAATCAGGGAAACTCTCTGTTCCTGCTCCGTAACCAGGTCCGTTCCCGGGGGACAGAGATCATAGGGAGTCTCTCATGTCACGCAGGGGCCCGTGTCAAGCAAAGACCGAAGAAGTTTAGGTACTGCAGGTAGGAGACATACTCGGGACCAGTGTCAGCTGGCACCCAGAACTGCTATTGAGCAGAAGCAGAGGAGGTCTGCGGGGGCCTGAGAGCCATTAAATCCCTTTACAAAGGGGAGGATTTGCTCAGCAAACTGTCCGCGTCCTCAGACCTGACCCTTCTACATCGACCTCTTACAGAAGGCAACTGGCACGAAGGATCCACCCCCTGGATCTCTGAACAGAACCGAGAGCCTCCCCCCGCTTGAACATCAGAAGCTGCCAGTGCCCAGAGTGGACCTTGACCAGACCGAGGCCTTTCCTCAGCCGCGCACCCCCAGACTGACTTCGTGTGTGGTTTGTTCACTTCCTGTCCCCTTCTGTTATCTTGTTTGTTGTGTGGTTTGTCCTCTCTCCTGCTCTGTGTGCTGTTAAAGACGCCACGTTTAATTCCATGGGGAGATGTCCTTGAGGTGGGGACCCAGAACCTGCTTTCTCATTGTGATTTCACTTTGCTTTATGACTGACTATAGCTGGTGCTGTGGAAAGACACAGCTGGTGTGTGCGCCTTCCTACCATGCTTGTGACAACCTCCAAGACCTTCCACGTCCCCTTCTTGCTGGTCAGGTCAAAACCTGGCTCAGAGCTCCCTGGCTTCGCGGAGCCACTGCTCTGACTTCCAACTGGGACTGCTCCTCTTCTCTGGCATTTAAATTGAAATGAAAATGAATTTATCAGTCATTCAGATATTCACAGTTGAGAGCTTTATAAGGAAATTCTTGATAAGCATCTATTCCATGATCTCTGGAACTGAGGAGTTGTTTTGCACGTAGACAACATTTTTTGGTTGGGGGTGGCAGAAATCAGGGAACAAGTGGGGTAGAGCATCATATAATCCCAGAATAAATTTCTTCCCCGCCTACCCCCTTCTTTCATGGGCTCTGCTAATTGCATCTCCACTTGTGGTAAGAAATGAGGCAGTAGGCTGTTCTGTGCCAGCTGAGGGAGAGACAAGGTCAGGGGAATCCCAGGTTGAAGGTGAAAAGGGCAATTCTTGACCGAGTCATTCTGGACACTTCCAGGCCCTGTGCTAGCTTCCTGTTTATGCGAGAGACTGATGGACAAGGCAAGCAGCCGCTAGCATATCCTAGCCTATCTGCACATGCTCCCCCGTAATGGCCAGGAATCCAGGAGAGAAACAGGCAGTGATGGTGCCACCCTTGTGCCTCCTGGGCTGGTCTGTTTTCTCACCACTAAAAGAACATTCTCCCTGGACTCTTTTACCTTAGTTCTTGTAGTTTTGTGGAACAAACTGTTAAAGCAGCTATGTGAAGAAGAAAAGGGTAAAAGATAGCCAGAGGGGTTCTGGAGGTAAAAGTCAGGAATGCAAGGCAGGTCGGACACCCCCGCCCCCGCTGGGAGCAACCCTTCCCTCTCTGTGATGGCTCCAGGCTCCTCTCTCTCCTTCTCCCTGACTTGGCTTCCACCCAGATGACTGCTGCTGGCACACGGCTTTCAGGCAGCCCATCACACCGTTTCACTGTGACCTCCACTATGTGCTGCTTAGTTCTATGTGTCTCTTCATTCTTAGGCCCAAGATGAGCACTTTGATGGACCCAGTATTTGGGGGTTGAATTGTGTCCCCCCCCTTCAACAAAGGATATACTCAGTCCCGGCCCTGGTACCTGTGAATGTGACCTTATTTGGAAATAGGATCTTTGCAGATGTAATCAAGTTAAGAGGACATCATACTGATTAGAGTGGGTCCTAAGGCTAATATGAGTGGTGTCCTTAAAAGAAGTCATATTTGGACACAGGAGAAAAGATGCTCGGGGAGAGCCCCATGTGATAACAGAGACAGGGACTGAAGTGATGCACCTAAGAGCCAAGAAAAAGGATTTTTGGACCCAAAAACACAAGAGGCAAGGGCAGAACCTTCCCTAGAGCCTTTGGAGCTTGATTTTAGACATCCAGCCTCAGAACAATAAAAGAATACATTTCTATTATTTTAAGAATACATTTCTATTATTTATTATTTTAATTTATTATTATTAATTAATTAAATTTAATTTATTATTTTAATATTTTCTATTATTTAATAGAATACATTTCTATTATTTTAATATTATTTATTATTTTTATCTAATATTTTAAATATTTGTATTATTTTAATACATTTCTATTATTTCTATTATTTTAAGTTTGTGATAAGTTGTTAAAGCAACCCTAGGAAACTTATACATTCAGCCTGGGTTTGGGTACCTACCTGGCCAGCCTCAGGATGTGGCCATCTCAGAGGGGATATTCACTCTTTGCCTAGTCAGCCGTGGCCAGAGAGTCAGAGTGATGTCATCCAATTGTGGCCACCTAGGCAGCAAGACTGTGGATAGAGTCGTATCCTGGAGAAGGAGACTTGACCATGCATAGGGTTTTGCTCATGTGGCCTTTCCAGTACCAACTAGGTGGCTTTTAAGTGAATCTGCCTTTCTAAAGGCACACACTGCCCAGAATTGCATGCCTCCTCTGGCTATAGTCCAGCCCAGGGGTTATTTCTGTTATTGTCTTTGTTTGCCAAAGCAGTGTTCGTAATATAAGTTATTTTCCCATCTGCAACTCCCAACGGAGAGTTTCTTCCAACAGAAGGTATATTGATGAATGTCCAGACCTGCTCTTGGTCCCAGGTGAGCCCAGTGGCAGTGCCACCCATTCTGGCCAGCGTTGAAGCAGAACAGTTCTAGGCCAACCTTGCAGGCATGTTTAGCTGGTATAGCCAGAGGTAGTTACCGTCTTAAGGAGAACTAAGGATCTGACCCAGAAAATTGGATAGTGCCAACAGTCATGTCAAGTGAGATAAAGAGAAGCAAGAAGCATTGTCCAAAGCCTAAGGGCTTGAAAGCTTGATGGACCCAGGTGACAAGAATGAGGAAGAAAGCAGTTTAAAACCAAGAGCATGAATGATGAGCATATGCAGGATTTTCTCTTTCCTGCTTCACCAGCATGTAGCCCAGGGTCGATGTGGTATCTTAGCCCAGAGTAGACAGTGTAAGACTCTCTACTCTTAAAAAATGCTTTTCTATGAAGTTAACTTTTGTTCTCGTGAATAAGCCATTTTGACATATTAGGACTCTGTATTTATGACGATTGCCCTGAATATCTGTTCAAAAAACCTGTTCTTAATTTAAGAACAATAGCAGAGACTGTAAGTTACTGACAGGGTTGACTAGAGCTTAGCTTTGCCACTTATCTAAATATGATCTGCTGTATATAACTTGTTTTCATGAATGTGAAAGTTAAACCTATTCACTGTAGAGATTTACAATAGAAACTTGTTTTAGAAAAGGTTTAGGGTCTGATGCCAGAAGTGATTTAGAAATGGTTCTTCCAACCAGATCTCTGCTTAGGGTGTGTCCCTGTTAGTGTTTCTTTCTTTTCACTTCCTGAAACTCTAGCTTTGCTCAAAACTTAGTATTATCTCCCCAGCCCTACCCCCACCCTGGAAAGCACTGTTTTTACTGATCCTAGTTCTTCTACTAAGACAACTTCTAGTAAAATCTGTCAACTTATAGGAATATCTTACATTGCCTTTGCATACCTCTTATGAAGAACCTTGGGAAAGATTCCCATATGGATTTGGAGACATTTTGACCTCACAGCCATGCTTCCTATTCTCTGGAAAGTAGATGACATTAGTAGACTCTGATTATTTATCTCTGGTTCTTAGGCAAGATACAGTAAGATCAGTGGGCCACCTCTTAGACATGGCTGCATTTCTGTGAAAGAGAGAAGATGTCATGCTGCAAATTTATAGCATGAGAGTCCCTCTTTATTTAGGAACAGTCCTTGCTTACTTTTAATGTTTTCCCTTAAAAATAGAGGAAAAACTGTCTATACAATGCCTCATATAAGGCAAGAGATTTTTATCATCATGGCCCTGGTGAAGGTAATAAGAAGATTGTAGTATTTTTCACTCCGACCTTTTCCTCTAGTCATTTATTTACCCCCACAGAGGCATGGCTGTAGCTGGTAGACAACTGGGATCCTCGGGGTTGTGAAAATCTGCTCATCTTGAGCCACTTATATGAGCCCACATGTAGGCTCCTGCCCATCAGTGTTATGACGTTGTGACTGTGATTCGGCCTCCAGGCTCCAAAGCTGAGGGTAGGTGGTGGTGGCAGTTCTTTTTTTCCTGTGTATGTTCTCCAAGTGCACCCAGGGTAGTCACCCTATCTCCTCTACAGGGTTTTGCACCCTGTGCCAGTCAACTCTAGGGATGACTACAACTGTCTCCTCTGACTACTACTTGCACCCTGTGCCAGTCAACTCTAGGGATGACTACAACTGGCTTCTGAGATTTTTGCCCACCTTCCCAAAGAGTCTTTCTAATCAAGGTCCTTTCTTGTCTTCCATTAATGTGATGACATCATACTCTGCTGGGTTGATCAGGTAAGTAAAGGACATTCTTTGCGTGAATGGGACTACCTTTCCAGCTTTGCCCATAGGTCCTTCTCCCATCCTTCTTTTTGGTGGTAGTGTATGGAAAGAAATGGTGAAGTCAACGCTGAAAAAGCTCATATTCTAGAAATGTAGTGATTACAGCCTGAAAAAGTTCAAGAGAAGTTGTAGTTGAAAGACATGTTCTACTCTTGTGCTATACAATTCCAAATGATAAATTTAATATGACCAGAAAATGAGTTTTTCACTCACATTTTCCTTCATACTTTGCCCGAGACTTGCATTTGTGGTCATCATTAGCAAAGCATGGTAACAACCTTTGAGAGAGCTATTGGAAGACGGTATTCAGGTATGATGGATGATGCTACATCATGAGTAATGATGCAAACATTAAATCATTGGTATCAGAGAATTGCACAGGCCAGAACAGCTATATTGTTTCAATACCGAGAGGTTCTGAAGAGTTATAGCATTGTAAGAAATTGGCCAGGAATTGTGCATTTGGTTGTAAAGAGCACAAAGGAATGATTCCTGGATCTAAACAGGGAGAGATAGTATAAAGAATCTTCATGTGCACTGATTGAATAACAAATGAATGGATAAATACTTCTTTACCATTATTCCAAATCTTCATTGATAGATTAATAATGATACCTTACATGGATCCATGAATTTTGTAAGACATTTCTCAATCAAAATGCTTACGTAGACAGAGACCTTGAAGAAAATGTTTGCCCAAGGCCTCCCACACCTTACCTTTACCCTATCTTCATTCATCATTCTTGCAAGAAAGAAGTGACACAGTTTCTTTGTAAGAATAATTCCTTGGTCATAGACCTTGATCTCATAATATCTGATTAGTCATTCTTTATCTTTTTTGTATGCTCAGTCTTTCCCTCTCCATTTACACAATTGAGTTCTCCTTTTCTGGTGTAGTCCTTTTGACTTCTATCCTAGTGAGCGACCATACCAATGTACTTTCTTTTCATCATCACCCTTATTGAAGAGATAATTCATAGCCTCTTTACCCACCTGTATTAATTTCCCATAGTCTGAATTCTACTCGTGTTATTTTCCCCCCTTTCCCTTTTCCTTCATTAGCTCTGTTCATGTGTTTGTGTGTTTTTTATTTATTCATAAGTAAGTCAGTATTGACCCCTCTTCTGAACTTCAGATTTGCATTTCCATCTGCCCATGAGAAAGCTCTTCCCTGATGTCTTCATGGTCATTCAAACTGGACAAACTTAAAACTGAATCCACCATTAAGCCCATATCTTACTACTCCCATCTTCCACTGTTACCCAAAATGCTACTGTGGGCTTTCCTAGTTTAATGGTGACTAGAGATATTTTTTTTCTTCCTCCCTATTCCAAAGTTCCTGAATCCTCCCCCCTTTGAAAGGTTGCTAACTTTTGTTTTAGCATTCATTCCCTTTGGCGTGGGAGAATGAAATTGGTTTCTCACCAGTATTTTCACTCCTAGTCTTTTGCGCCATTCTTCACCAAGATAATTGATCAGTATATTGATCATAAATTAATAATTGTTTCCTCTGCATTAGAAATAATTGTGATATAGAAAAATTTCTATTGAATTCTAAGCTATGTCTCAAGGATGATTCATTGCCAAGGGTAGGGGAAACCTTCTATATTTTCCTCTATAGTTCAAAATTAACAAGGAGGGTTAGAAGTTGGGGGAATTCAGGAGAGAAGAAGAAGCAGGCAAAGAAATGAAAATAGGAGGAAAAAGATAGGTAAAGTAAGAGGTTAATCTAGGAGTCCACAAGATCTGTCTCAGAAGAGAAAGGAGCAGAGGAAACAGGAAGTAACACTTACATGAGGAAGGGCAAATGCCTCTTAGAGGTGATCTGGCCTTGGGACCACTGCTAGCAGCTCTCCAGGGTGGTGTCAGTCTTTATGTGCTGTCTAGGCAGAACACCCCTAAGTCAATCTGGTTACTTGGCAGATGTCAGGTTTTTTTTAGACCTTCTATAGAATCAGAAGCCAGGTAGAGGTAGTTCAGAGGCATGAAGTCAACCATTAAGTCAGAAACTGCACCATCAGGTAGTAAAAATTAATGAAGACCAATCTCAGACTAAAATCTGCTGGTAAAGCTATCTCTGACCAAGCAGACACAGGTTGTCCTATAGCAGCTTTCTGGGATCTGGGAGAGGCCTCTCTTTCTTCATCTTGAAGGGCACTGGACAATAGCAAATTTTGTCTTTTCATGCAAGACAGTGAAGGGTCTTGCAAGGTCATACTTACAGGGTCATGCAAGTCTGAGCAATGTGACCCTGTAACATGGCAGAGTAGGAGGCCTTCTAGGGGACCCAGATGTGGTGGGGAAGTGGGGAACAGCCGGGTAGAATCTTCTGTCAAGGCCAGTGAGTGGTGCCACAAACTATGCCCCACTCGCACAGGTGTCATAGAATCCCTGAGTGTTAGTAAATGTATCCAGTTGTGCTCCATAAAACTGAGTTTTAGAATATTTCCATCACCCTAAAAATTTCCGTCATGCTCATGGCAGTCTCATTCTTACTCCCATCTACTTTCTATCTCTATCATTTTGCCTTCTCTAGAAATTTCAGGTAAATGGAATCATACACAATTTATGTTGTTTTTTTTTTTTACTTATCTTAATGTTTTTGAGGTTCATCCATATTGCCACAAGTATAAGCAGTCTGGTTGGTTTTTTCTTTGTTTGTTTGTTTGTTTCATTTTTACTGCTGAGGTATTGGTATTCCATGCATGGGTGTTCCAACATTTGTCTATTTATTTACCAGATGCCAGGACTGATTCCGTCCACTTTGGGGCTATTATAAATAATGTCATTGTCAACATTCATGTACAAGTTTTTGTGTAGACATATGTTCTAACCTCCCTTCAGTCAATACCAAGAAATGGAATTACAGAGTCAAATGATATGTCTGTGTTTAACTTTTTAAGAAAATGTCAGACTATTTTCCAAAGTGGCTGTGCCCATTTATATTCTAACCAGCTCCAGTTTCTCCATAACCTCACTGACACTGAGTATTGAAAGTTATTTTTACTCTAGCAGATCTCATGGGTGTGTAGTGGTATCTCCTGATTTTAATTTGCATTACCTAATGACTAATGATATGGAGAATATTCTCATGTGCTTATTAGCCATATGGATTTTTTCTTTGGTAAAATGCCTTTTCCAATATTTTGCTCATTTTTAAAAATAGATTGTTATTTTATTATAAAACTGAAAAATTCTCTTTATTAGAAGCAAGTCCTTAATCATGCATATGACTTATAAATAGGTCTCCCAGCCTTGGCTATCTTTTCATTCTCTTAATGCTATCCTATGAAAACGAAGTTTTCCATTTTGGTGGAATTCATTTGATCCCTTTTTTCTTCTTTTATAGATCATGTTTTTAATATCTAAGAAACCCTTGTCTATCCCAGGATAATGTAGGTTTTTCCCAAAAAGATCGTTAGTTCCGGCTCTTACATTTAGGTCTATAATTCATAGTTAGCTAATTTTTGTGTATAGTGTGTGTGGTAAAGGTCTCAGGTATGGCTCTTTCTTGGTCCTCTTTGGGGTTTTTGTTGGGTATGTATATCCCATTGTGCAGTACAGAGAACTAAAAATATTATCTTTTCAACATGGATTTGCCATGACACAGTTGCCAATTATTAATTTACCATAAATGTGTGGCCTCATTTCTGAACTCTCTATTATATTCCTAATATGCCCATACTTTCACCAATACCACATTGTGTTGATGACTATAGCTTTACACTGAGTTTGAAATTAGTTCCTTTTACAAAAAAATATTTGACTATTCTAGAGCCTTTGCATTTAAACACACAGTTTAGAATCAGCTTGTCAATTTATCAAAAAAAGAAAGAAAGACATAAGGAAAGAAAAAAAACTTGCTGGGATTTTAATGGAGATTGTTTGAATGTATAGATCAATTTAAGGAGAATTGCAATCCTCATAATATGGAATCTTCTATTCCATGAGCATGATTTATCTTCCCATTTATATAGATCTTTTAAAGTTTTTAAATAGTGTTATTTTGTTTTCCTTAGGTCTTCCATTTCTTTTGTTAAATTGATTCCTAGGGATTTTATTCTTTTTGATGCCATTATGAGTATTCTTCTTTTCTTAATTTCATTTTCAGATTGTTGGTTGCTAGTAAATAGAAATATAATTTTTTTTGTATATGAATCTTATAGTCCTATGACATTGCTAAGCTCACTTAATAGATCTAATGGATTTTATGGGTTCTTTGGTGGCTTTCTACACACAAAAGATCATGTCATCTGTGAATACCTATAATTTACCTCTTTTTTTCCAATCTGTATGCTTTTATCTTCCAATATATATGCTCTTTACATTAGTTTTCTTGCCTTCTTTTCTTTCTTTTTAAAAGATTTTATTTGTTTATTTCATGGACAGAGATCACAAGTAGGCAGAGAGGCAGGCACAGAGAGAGGGGGAGGCAGGCTCCCTGCCGAGCAGAGAGCCGATGCAGGGCTCGATCCCAGGGATCCCTGGGATCATGACCTGAGCCGAAGGCAGAGGCTTTAACCCACTGAGCCACCCAGGCACCTCGTTTTCTTGTCTTCTTGCCATACATTTGGATACGTATAGAGAGAAGACATATAGATAGAAGATATGTAGATAAAAGAGATATAAATATAGTTAGATATGATTTATTATAAAGAATTGCTTCCCATGATTATGGAGGCTGAAAAGTCCTATGATCTGCCACCTGTAAACTGAAGACCTGGGAAAGCCAAGAATGTCATTCCTGAGTCCAAAGGCCTGAGAACCAGAGGAATTGCTGATATAAATCCCAGCTCCAGGGCAGGAGAAGGCCTATGTCCCAGCTCAAGCAGGTAGGCAAGAAATGAATGACACCTCACTTCCTCCACTTTTTGTTCTGTTCAGGTGCTCAACAGATTGCATGGTGCAAACCTGCCTTGCGGGGAGGGAGACACAATATACTTTATTCCACCAATTCAAATGTTGATCTCTTCTGGAAAGACCCTCACAGACACACCCCAAAATAATGTTTAATTTTGACACCTTGTGACCCAGTCAAGTTAACACAAAATTAACTGCCACATGTGGTTGCAGTGTATGTCCTTGTCCTCCTAATCTTAGGGGGAAATATTCAACCTTTCACATTAAGAATGTTGTTACTTGTAGGTTTTTATAGAAGCCCTTTATCAGATTAAGGAGGTTTTTTCTATTCCTAATGTGTTAAAAGTTTTTAGTCATGAATGAGTAAATTTGTCAAGTGATTTTTCTGCTTCATTGTGATGATCTTGTTTTCTCTCTTTTCTTCTATTTACATAGTATATTACATTAATTGATTTTTGAGTGTTAAACCAACCTTGCATTCTGGGATACACCTCACTTATTCATAGCATATAATTATTTTTTATATTTTCCTTTATTTTGTTCATATTTTATTAAAGATTTTTTGCATATTTGTTTGTGAGCCTATTTTCTTTTCTTGTGATGCTTTTAACCTCCCTTTGGTATCAGGCTAATACTTACCTAATAAAATTAATTGAGAATTGTTCTGTCCTTGCCTATTTTCTAAGAGTTTGCTGGTGTTGGCATTATTTCTCCCTTAAATATTTATTAGAATTCACCAGTATAGCCCAAATGGGCCTATGCTTTTCTTTGTGGAAAACATTTTTGTTAATTTAAATTTTGGGTTTTTTGTTTTGTTTTGTTTTGGTTTGGTTTGGTTTTTTTGCTTGTTACAGGTCTATTCAGATTTTTTTAAAAGATTTTATTTATTTTTTAAAGATTTTATTTATTTATTTGACAGAGAGAGAGAGATCACAAGTATGCAGAGAGGCAGAGGGAGGAAACAGGTTCCCTGCTGAGTAGAAAGCCTGATGCAGGGCTTGATCCTAGGACCCTGAGATCATGACCTGAGCTAAAGGTAGAGGCTTAACCCACTGAGCCACACAGGTGCCCCCAGATTTTGTTTCTTTTTGTGTCAGATTGGGTAATTTGTATCTTTATACACATTTGTCTATCTCATCTCTTAGATGATGATTTGTCTATCTCATCTAAAAGATGAGATAGACAAATGTGTATAAAGATACATCTCATCTAAGAGATGAGATGCTGAACAGTTTAAAGAAGGGCAGAGCTGAACTTCTAGAGATGATTTTTTGTTGATGTCTAGCAGTGTTTAGACATGCTGTATGGCCCTTACAGCATGGAAGATAAAATGGCTACTTTAACATTGGAGGAAGCTGAGGAGAGAGACAGTCACTCCTTGTGGAGCCATATGGTCTCACACTATAGGAGCAATAGCCCACATACAGTTTTAAGTTTTCTTTTTGGACAGTAATTCTTTACTGTTATCCTCCATCTTCAGTATATTTTTTGAAACCTTCATCCTGTTTTAGCTGTATTGTGGAGAGCTAATGAAGGGGCATGAAGAAAAGTGGTAAAGAACAAGAGAAGGAGAAGCAGTAACACACAGGAGTAGCAGTAACACAGCAGTAACACACAGAGGCAGAACGGCAGAATTACAAGATATCAAGAGATAACCTTGGTACAGGGTATAGCAAAGGTGGCAAGCAACAGTCAGAGTCTGTGGACCATGTAAGCATTCCTCAATGGTTTCCAAAGGTTCCCTTAGGGAGGGAAACTTGGGAGAAAGAAAAAAAAAAAAAAAAAAGAAGAGGTTAGAGTTAGGTCCCAGTAACAAATCCAAAAGTTTTTTTACTCACGTAACATTTTCACCCTAAGTCACCTGGAGAGCTCTAATTTAAGTCACCCTCTTTCTGGGATCAAGGCTGGAAAAAAAAAGGAAGAAATTTCTAGAATCTAAGGGATGAAGGGTCTATGTCTTTGAGTTATGTGTACCTGAAAAAAAAAGTGGCCCTATTTGATAACCTCAGGCACGTCAAGATGGGACATATTAGTTACACACCATCTTCCCAATAATCACTATCTACATTTCCCAGGGCACCAGTGGAGTTAGGGTATTAGCTCCTCCTTTCAAATTAAAAGTAATCAGATAAAATCACATCACATAAAAGTGTACTCTTTCCCAAGGTTAATAACAGCATTTTTAAAGGACACTTTAGCTCTCCCAGAGACATTGCTCATTACAAAGAAATAGATGGTTAACTAGCCGAAATTCAAACAGCAATGATGATAGATCATTTTTTTCTTTGGGGTGAAACTTTTGAACTCCTTAGATCACACAAATAGATTATGCTATAACTTGCTTATTCATAGATAAGTCCTGTCCTGAGCCAAGAATGGCAGCTAGTCAGGCAAGCTGAAGAGAGAACATAAAAGAAGTATTTAAACTCCATTAACTGAGCACTTAGACAATCTACCCATATCTAATTATTTCACTATTAAATGCCTATGAATCCGACCAAAGAGAAAGCTTCAAAGTAGTTTTAGTCACAGATCTCAGAAGTAAAGGTTATTTAAAGTGGGGTCCTTCTGGGGTACCTGGGTGGCTCAGTGGGTTAAGCCTCTGCCTTCAGCTCAGGTCATAATCCCAGGGTCATGGGATCGAGCCCGGCATCGGGCTTTCTGCTCAGTGGGGAGCCTTCTTCCCCCAACTCCCTGCCTGCTACTGTGCCTATTTGTGATCTCTGTGTGTGTGTGTCAAATAAATAAAATCTTTAAAAATAAATAAATAAATGGGGTCCTTTTTACCATCTTGGTTGGAGCCTTGTTATATTTGGGTGACTTGTTATTTACTCCACCCTTTTCTTTTTTCTTATCTTCTCCATCTCCATCCCTCTCCTAACAGGCTTTGTGGTCAGTGCCTCCAAAGGGCCAGGAAGAAGCATGGAAAACGGAGGCCTGTGGAAGCTTGGGGACTTCTTGGGTTTGT
The DNA here is from genome assembly GCF_011764305.1 of Mustela putorius furo. Lineage (NCBI taxonomy): Eukaryota > Metazoa > Chordata > Mammalia > Carnivora > Mustelidae > Mustela > Mustela putorius. Next base: position 40,541,791 of record NW_025421998.1, read on the forward strand.
CTCTGATAAGATTTTATCAGTTGAGGTGATTAGGGCTTGAGGAGTGGGAGCAAGGGAGAGAGACAGGAGCATTAAAAAGACTCCTACAGCCTAGGAGCAGGATGGAAGTAAAGAGAAGGGCCAAGCTTGACTTTATTGCCAGGTTAGCTTCATAAGGACTCAGAAGGAAAACTAAATTAATACAGTTTTAATCCAGAGATGAGATTTCCCATAAACTTTGTGAACTGAGGTTTATGTCAATGTACAGGTATATTCTTCTCTAGATACAAATGGAAAGCGTGAGGCTTTGGGAGTATGGTAGGGGTCTTACTATGAAAATTTCTGATAGAGGTAAGGAAAGAAAGCAGGTTACAATCAGAGAATTATTTTCAAGACTACTGACTGGTCAACTAAAAAAAAATAGTTTCTTTCTTTTTTTTTTTTTTTTTTCTTTTGGAGTAGGGAGTGGCCCAGCCACACTTGACTGGAAGGATGCATGGGAGAAGGGAGAGCTCCTTTCCAGAACATTACCTATGCCATTTCCTGACTGCTAATGAATAGTTAATACATTTTGTTCTTGATTTCAAGCTTCCAAAGACTAAATTTCAAAATAAAAATTTAGTAAAAAGATCCTCACCAGCGTGGGTAGGATTTTCTATCATCCCATCTCTCTGAAAGCTCCCTTGGAACTTTGGAGGAGGAAGGTGCAGCATAGGAAGCCTTATCAGGAAGGGCAGTTGAGATGGACCTAGTGTCCCCGAGGCTGTCACCGGGGCACAGGGCTTCAAGAGCACGTGGCTCCTGAGGACCCAAACAGACCAGGATTGGCCAATTGCTGCTGACAGAATGCAGCAGTGGAGGTAAAACAAGAAAGGAATTTAGTTTGGTGAGGCCCACACTGGAAAGACAGTGAACTAACATCTCAAAGATTTCCCGAGTGAGGAAAATACTTCGAGATTTATATAAGGAAAATATGTAACAAAGGCCAGTGGGTCCCTGCAGGTGAATGGTGAACATCAAAGCCATCATTGTCTTGGAGTCAATCGCTCAGGGCAGTCCTTACTGCTTGAGGGGGTAGTTTCACTTCCAACCAGGCGACATTACACCAGTAGGGTCTTCCTCCAGAGCTGAGAGACAAGCTAGAGAGAACCCAACTAGAAAGCCTGAGGTTAAATTGGAGGCAGGCAAAGTACTCGGTCAAGGGTGATGTGAAGGGTGTGTACGTGAGAAAGAGGTCAGGCCTTCTCTAGAACTCCCAGAGTCCTGACTCTTAGAGGAGGTCCCTGACAGGGGTCTCCTTAGAAGAATTAAATCATTGTCCCCTTGAGGTCCAGCTCCAGCCATCTTCCCCTTTTACAGAAACAAAGCCAATCAGTGGTAGGCAGTAGCTATCCAGAGGAAGGGACAACCCTGCCCTGGACAGAAGCATTTCTGTCGGCCTCCATCCAGTCACAGAGCAGAAGTCTGGGAGCAGGGTGTGGGAGAGAGCAGGTCACACCCTCCTGCCTTCCCAGCCTCCACTCAGGCTGCCCCCAGGGGGAGGGGCAGGTTGAACAAGACACTCAAGATTTTCATTGCATAGGAGATTGAAGTTTGTTAAATGAACATGACCAAAATATAAAAACTCGAATGAGATTGTTTTAATGCCAGAGAGGTTGAGGATTTAAATTGAGATAGTGCTAAGTAAGCCCAACTATGAACAGGTAGGGTGGCAGACAAGGGAAGGGTGAGGTGATCAAGACAGTACAATTCACAGCTGTTGGAAAAATAAAAATTAGATTTTGTTTATACACCTATGAGCTTGCTCATTAAAAATAATTATGGTTTATTAGGTTTAATTTTTTGTCCTTGGTCTGTTTTTCTATGGGCTGTTCTCTTTATCTATTAATTAATTAGTAATTCATGTTTGATCGTAGATTGGACAAAAGTTTTTTTCCCAGTTTGTGATTTGTGTTATACCTTTTAACAAGTTTTCTTCTTAAAGTATTTTTTACACAATTAACTTGTCATTATTTTCCTTTGTAGATTCTGGGATTTGTATCTTTCTAAGAAGAGCCTTCCTCACGCTAAAATAATAGTAAAAAAAAAAAAGTCATTTATTATTTCTTCTAGTACTTTCTTCTCATGTTTATAAATGCCATTCTGAGAAATGTGAACTAGCCTTTAAAAGAGAGCACTCATGCTGTGAAGTGTGTAAACCTGGCGATTCACAGACCTGTATCCTGGGGATAAAAATATATTATATGTTTATAAAAAATTAAAAATTTAAATTAAAAAAAAAAAGAGAGAGAGTACTCATTATTGCTCTGACAACAATGAATCTTTTGTGATTTTTTTTTTCCCTAGCACTTTTCTGCTCATGCTTGGGTATGCTTTTCACTGTGATTCAGATCCTGACTTCCTGTGGCTTATCGACCTTTCTAGAACAATAACCATCAGGCTGCTTGCTCTGCACATGCCACATCAGGCTAATTGCTCCATGAAGACCAATTCCTACTCTAGATATGTACCCTTCTTACAATTACCCTAAATCTTCGTTCAAGAAGCAGCTTGATCAGAAGCCCAGTGGTATCCTTATCCCTTCTGCTAGAGAGGGTTTGATGTTAGGAACCTGGTCAGTTCCTAAAATTGAAGATCAGCAACAGCCTCAGTGGATTTGAACATAACCCTCTCTCAAGTTTCTTGGGCTTATACTTGGGTTATGCTTTCAGTGCCACTGGAAAGATAAAGCAACACCTTTGCATTCTATTTTCCAGAATTTCTAGCACCTGCAGCTTAGGGATTATATTGTCAAAAGGCAGCAGTGCTTATTATAAGATGGAAGGGATTAGTATTAATGTAAATAGGGCCCATTATATCTTTCGTCAGAGGATTTTTGCCTACTTGATTCACCTGTCTCTTGGGATTTCTGTGTAGGTTAAAGAATGATGTTCTAAAGCCCTAGATAAGTCTCCCTAAGAAAGACTCAAAAGTCATATTATGATTAGTGTCTCCTGGACAGTTTTTTTTTTTTCTACTATAAACTCACTCACTCATTCCAGGAATCTTCATTGAGTGCCAATGTCTTAGTGAGTTTAGGTTGTTGTAACAAATTGCCAGAGCCTGGATGGCTTAAAGAATAAACATTTATTTCTCACAGTTCTGGAGAGTAGGAGTCTAATATCAGAGTGCTAACAGGGTTGGGTTCTGATGAAAGCCTGCTCCCTGGTTCACAGACAGCCATCCTCTTGTATCCGTGGACGGCAGAAAGGATGAGAGACAGCTCTGGGTCTCTCCCTTTTATAAGCCATAATTAGACATTATGGCTTCAGCATATGACCTTGGAGGGGTGGGGGACACAAATATTCCATTCATTACGACCTACTGTGTAACAAGGCACTGGGGATAAAGTAATGTTGAACAAAACCAAATTGCTACTTACACATATTATACATTCTCATGGAGAAGAGAAGGAAAGAAAGAAAGAGAAAAAAAGAGAGGGGAAGCAAAGAAAGGAAAAGAAAAGAGAAAAGAAAAGAAAGGAAGGAAGGAAGGAAGGAAGGAAAAGAAAGAGAGCGGAGAGAAGGGAGGAAGGAAGAAAAGAAATACCAAGTAAGTAAATCAATATGTACCATAGTATTAGGTAGTGAGAGATGCTATGAAAATAAAATGAGGCAGAGTAAAAGGATGAAGCATAAGAATCAGGCCGGCAGGTGGAAGAAACATATCAGAGCAGAGATGCATAAACACGGAGCAGAAAAATATGGAAGCAGGTGCAAACACTTTTCAGCAGGAATATGCTTGGTGTATATAAGGAACAGCAATCAGGACACGTGAGGCTGGAGAAGTAGTAGTGAGGGGAAGAACCAAGATAGGGTTAGAGAGGATAATGAAGATCTCATAAGCCATTGGCTAGTATTGAGCAAAAGGGCATAACCTGATTGACATTAAGGCTGTTAAGAGGAAAACCACAGGCCCAAAACGGTGTCACTTAGGTTAGGCCCCAAGTCAGTAAACCAAGACTTTACCCCAAATCTAACTACAGTTTCAGTTTCTCAGGAATGTAACATCTAACCAGTCAACCTGGGGATTTCCTGCTCAGCACTAGGAAGTTTCCTGCTGAACCCCTTCCCTCCCCCTTAGGAGGGCAACCATACCTAAAACAGTGGATTCCTTGCTAATCATTTCCTTTTTCCCACTCCCTTTCTACCTTTAAACACCTTTCCCTTTCCTGCAGCTTGATGGAGCTCCCCTCTACTTGCTAGGTGAGGTGCTACTCGAAATATGAATCAATTTAATAAAGCCAATTAGATCTTTAAAATCTATTCAGTTGAATTTTTGTTATTTAGCAAGGCTCACTCTGGCTGCTGTGTTTAGAACAGACTACAGAAGAGGCAGGATGGAAGCAAGGTGTGCTAGCCTGGTTCTTCAGAGAAACAGAAAAAATAGAATTTATTTATTTATTTGTAATTTACTTATTTATTCATTTATGTGTTTATTTAAGGACTTGGCTCACACACAGTTATGGAAGTTGAGAAGCCCCCAGTCTATTGTCTCAGGCCAGAAGCCCCAAGTCCAAGTCCACAGTCAAGAGAAGACCAAAGACCTGCTCGGTGGCAGTCAGGCAGAGAGCGTGAACTCTCCCTTGCTCAGTCTCTTTTGTTCTATTCTGGCCTCCAGTGGATTGGATGAGGCCCATCCACACTGTGGAGAAAAATGTGCTGTATTCAGTTTATGATTTAAACATAAATCTCATCCAGAATTACTGTCACAGACAAACCTAGAAAAATGTGTAACCAAATACCTGGGCCCCATAGCCCAGTCAAGAGGACACATAAAATTAACCATCACACAAGGAGACCAGTTGAGCGGCAATTGCATAGACCTGGCCAGAGATGATGGGATAGGATGTTGGACCAGGAATGCAGCACTGAACTTGGTGAGAGTTGGTCAGTTTCTAGATGGACTTTAAAGGTCTGGCGTTGGGGGCAAAAGGGTGACTCTGAGGTTTCAGCATGCACATGTAAATGGTGTTGTTGTTACAGAGGTGGAGAACACTGGGGAAGACAGCAGTTTGGGGAGCTGAATACACAATTTGCCTTTGGGCCTATTAGTATTGAGAAGCCTATTAGCATCTAAGTGGAGATTTCAGGCCACCAGAAAGAGGAGACTAGAAGGTCGAGGATAGGGTTAGAAATAAGAATCAGGGAGTCTTTGGTGTATCAAGAGAATATAATCAGGGGCTGGAAGAGACCTCCAAAGAGAAGACTAGATGGAGAAGCCATCTAAGGTCTGAGCCCTGGGTGTCTCCAGTATCAGAGGTCAGGAAGTGAAAAGATCTAGCCAAGGACACCAAGAAGAAATGGCCAGTGTCAGAGGAGGAAACCTGATTTCCTGGAAACCAAAGGAAAAATAGGGGCTTAACAAGGAGTGAGTGATCAAGTGTTTGAAAGGCTGCCAAGAGATTAAAGTAAAACAAGGCCTGGAGGTTTTCCGCTGGTTTTGGCTCCTTGCACCACATTTCCTCCCAGGTGAGAGAATCAGATTGATCCCTCCTGGCACCCAAAGCCAACTGTCCCAGTTCAGGGAGACTGCTAGTTGCCTCTTAAAGATGGTTTCCCCTTCCTTACAGAACCCCAGTTTTATCCAAGGCCATAATTTGTCTACTTTGTCTGAAGCTAGAAATAGTCATATGGTACAGGACTAGTCAATTAAGGGCAAACAGAAGGCATGGGGGGGGCATGGTGGGAAGCAGGCTCAGCCCTTGCCCCTTCCTGCCTTTCTCCGACTGTGCTCCATTAGCATGAGCATCAGTTTCCCTTTGTTGCTCCCTCTCTTCCTGGCTGAAGCATGGGTATGATGGCTGGAAAACTCGCAGCCGTCCTGCCAGCAAAAGGACTATGAACACACTCTGAAGAAGGTGGACAGAAGAGCTGGACAGAGCCCCAGTTTGTCTAAGGACATTATGGAGCCTCCATACCAATCTTGGACTTTGTACCTTTTGCTTTTCTTTTTTTTGAAGTATATAGATTTACTGTCTTGAACTTATTTTCTGTTATTTGACAACTGAACTTAATCCAAAGAGATACGCTAGTTGCGCAGCAGTCACCTTGGCCCTCCCTGCAGAAGCAGCCTGTCACCTCACACAGTAGAAACAACACAGGGCCAGAGGCACAGGTCATGGTTCTAGAACCATCTCTGCCAGTCTTCTATAGCGGCGAGCCTGTGGGCAAATCACTGGAGTAATCTTCACACTTCACCTTCCTCATCTGTAAAATGGGCACGTTAGAAGAGCCAGTCCCTACCTTCATTTTATGACTTTGTATTTTTAAATTCAGATTTAACTGTTTCTCATAGTGATCTGTGCAGGTGATGCTGCTTAAAGTAACCGTGAATGCAGTCCATCTCCAGGACTCGGATTTCATCAAGGCTGTGGGAGAGAATCCATGGGCTACAAAAAATAAAATAAAATAAACTCTCACAGAGCTTCACTTTGAAAGAAAGCTTGTGTTTTTTAGTGGCTTGAAAACCAAGCCTGATAAAGCAAGAAAAGCAAGAACAAAAAACTTCAGGCGTAAATGAAAGCTGGGCTTGATGCACTTTAAGGGCTCGTTTGTATCACAGACTGAAAAAACCTGTGTGAAGGGCTGGCTGGTTCGCACAAGCCTGGGCTTGCCGAAGATGCCAGTAAGAACTCCTAGAGGTGCTGGCAGAAGCCCAGTGCCCCAGGGCATGGGGAGGTGCCCGGAGGTCGGCCTGGATAGGAACTGGCTTCACGCTCAAGACTGATGCTTCTTCAGGTCAGTGGGGCTGACTCTGGAACCCACCAGAGAGGAGAGAACGGGAGAGGGGGCGGGGGTGGCGTGAAGGAGAAATGAGAAGCCCAAGAGCAGGAGGGGGAAAAGCATTACCTCTTCCAAAGATTGATTTTCAAATCTGCGTACAAACACTGATGGTCACAAACCTAATGGGCCAGCCTACCCCGTGCTGGATTGCAAGAGTGGTGTCCATCTGGGTGGAGGTTTTGTGTGTTGTTGTTGTTTTTTTCCTTGTTGGAAACACTTCAGAGTAATTTGAGAGAGGAAAGAACAGCCCCGGGGGGCAGAGCTGCTCAAGTCAATGGCAATGCTTACGTTTATACAACTCAGGACAGATTACAGCCTTTATCATAGTCTATCTTCATAATGACCTTGTGAGGCAGGTTGAGCAGGTTCAGGGCTGTTATCTGGTCCAGTGCCGTCCTTCTTACCTTTGTGGAGGAGGAGGCCTCCAGGAGAAGTTCGAGGAGACTCCACTCTCACAGCCGGTTAACTGCTTTCGAGGGGGCCTCACCCTGGGGAGGCCCATCAGTCTGAACTGTAGTTAGGCTGGTGCTGAAGCTTTCCTGGGCTTCAGTTGGAGTCTATTCTCCACTTGCTTCAAATGTTTTCTTTGCAAACCATCATTTTGTACCGTGTCTATCAGGCTTGTTGTTAGGGCAGAGGTGGAGGTCTCTTGGGACCGTTTTGTTTGTTTTTTAAAAATCAGGCAAAGGAGAGCCACCTGACTCTGCTTCATTCCTAGGCGGGAGCAGCCGGGATGGGCAGCTCTAGACAAGGTTCTGTGACATGAATGGTAAGGAGGTGGTGACACCTTTCTCTGTTGTCCGGCCTGGAGTCTTTCTCATTTGGAAAAAGGAAGACTCAGGAGGCAATGTCTTAGCTAAAAGGTGAAAAGTGGGACTGTGATGCTAATGGAAGGATTTCAGACAATGTGACGTCAATTACATTCAATTTTTTAAAAAAAGACAACATGGCAAGAAGATGGAAGAGATATTTTGGGGTCAGAGAGCACTTGCCAATCCCTCTCTAACCCAGCACCTCGGAACTGCTCCATATATGTGCCAAGACTGTGTGGCTGTCTGTGACCTCTTGGTAACTCGATCATCTCAGATACTACGAAAAGGGTATCGAGTCAAGGGTTGGGGTTGGGGGGAGGTGAAGGAGGGATGGCCTGAGGGGATGAAGAATGAAGGGGTGATGGTTCAGAATCTCCTGAACAAAGCAGAGACGTGCTGGTCCTCTTCCCGTCCTGACCCCACCTCCTGAGAATTCTTCCATTTATCCATTCACATACACAAATTTATCTGAGTACCTGTTATGCACAAGACCCCACACTGGGTTCTAGCGATACTGTGAGCCGACATGAAGGCACACACTCTCAGAAGAGATCATAAAAAGACCTTGTGGGAGGGTGGGCGAATGTGATACGGACTCAGTAGGGAAGGGTGAACACAGGTCAAGGGCCACCTCTGAGCCAGACCCCAGAGATGGAGGCTGAAGGGGCCCCCCAAGGAACTGGTGAGAAGACCTTCCCTTGGCTGGGGCAGCCTGCACAGAGAGCCTGCGACAGGGGTGAATCTTGTTTGTGGGGGTCCAGGAAGGGGGTCCATGTGGCTGCAGTGCCAGGAAGTAACCAGGAAGAGGTGGGAATGGCCCAGGTAGGGGGGCAGGAGCCAAGTTGAGAGAACCCGCTGAGTGATATGTGGTGGGAGAGTAGCTCCATGTCATGTCTGTGAACCAAGACCCCAGGGGCAGCTGAGGGAGAGTGTACCCAGAACCATGCAGGTTAGAACTGCACTGGTCCCCTTCTACGAGGATGTTTTCCATAAACACAACACAGTACTGCACATGTACCTTCTCTGTCTTAGAATTTTCTTTTTTTAAAAAAATTAATTATTTTTATTAACATACAATGTATTATTTGCCCCAGGGTACAGGTCTATGAATTGTCAGGCTTACACATGTCACAGCACTCACCATAGCACATACCCTCTCCAATGTCCATAACCCAACCACCCTCTCCTACCCCCTTTCCCCCCCCAGCAACCCTCAGTTTGTTTTGTGAGATTAAGAGACTCTTATGGTTTGTTTCCCTCCCGATCCCATCTTGTTTCATTTTTTCCTTCCCTACCCCCCCAAACCCCCAACTCTGCCTCTCAAATTCCTCATATCAGGGAGATCATATGATAATTATCTTTCTCTGATTGACTTATTTTTCTCAGCATAATACCCTCTAGTTCCATCCATTTGTTGCAAATGGCAAGATTTCATTTCTTTCGAAGGCTGCATAGTATTCCATTGTGTGTGTGTGTGTGTGTGTGTGTATACATCACATCTTCTTTATCCATACATCTGTTGGACATTTAGGTTCTTTCCACGGTTGGGCTGTTGGATAAACATTCAGGCGCACGTGCCTCTTCGGATCACTACATTTGTATCTTTAGGGTAAATACCCAGTAGTGTGATTGCTGGGTCATAGGGTAGCTTCTATTTTCAACTTTCTGAGGAACATCCATGCTGTTTTCCAGAGTGGCTGCCCCAGCTTGCATTCCCACCAACAGTGTAGGAGGATTCCCCTTTCTCCGCATCCTCGCCAACATCTGTCATTTCCTGACTTGGTAATTTTAGCCATTCTGACTGGCGTGAGGTGGTATCTCATTGTGGTTTTGATTTGTATTTCCCTGATGCCGAGTGATATGGAGCTCTTTCTCATGTGTCTGTTGGCCATCTGGATGTCTTCTTTGCAAAAATGTCTGTTCATGTCTTCTGCCCACTTCTTGATTGGATTATTTGTTCTTTGGGTATGGAGTTTGATAAGTTCTTTAGAGATTTTGGGTATTAGCCCTTTGATATGATATGTCATTTGCAAATATCTTCTCCCATTCTGTCAGTTGTCTTTTGGTTTTCTTGACTGTTTCCTTTGCTGTACAAAAGCTTTTGATCTTGATGAAATCCCAATAGTTCATTTTTGTCTTTGTTTCCCTTGCCTTTGGAGACCTGTTCAGCAAGAAGTTGCTGAAACCAAGGTCACAGAGGTTCCTGCCTGTGTTCTCCTCAAGGATTTTGATGGATTCCTGACTCACATGAGGTCTTTCATCCATTTTGAGTCTATTTTTGTGCATGGTGTAAGGAAATGGTCCAGTTTCATTCTTCTGCATGTGGCTGTCCAATTTTCCCAACACCATTTGTTGAAGAGTGTCTTTTTTCCATTGGACATTCTTTCCTGCTTTGTCAAAGGTTAGTTGACCATAGGTTTGAGGGTTCATTTCTGGACTCTCTATTCTGTTCCACTGATCTGTCTGTTTTTGTGCAGTACCATACTATCTTGATGATGACAGCTTTATAATAGAGCTTGAATTACAGAATTGTGATGCCACCAACTTTGGCTTTCTTTTTCAACATTCCCCTGGCTATTCAGGGTCTTTTCTGGTTCCATATAAATTTTAGGATTATATTTTCCATTTCTTTGAAAAAAGTTGATGGTATTTTGATAGGGATTGCATTAAATGTATAGGTTGCTTTAGGTAGTATAGACATTTTCACAATATTTGTTCTTCTAATCCATGAGCATGGAAGGTTTTTCCATTTCTTTGTGTCTTTTTCTTTCATGAGTACTTTATAGTTTTCTGAGTACCTTTGCTTCTTTAGATAGGTTTATTCCTAGGTATCTTATTGTTTTGAGTGCAATTATAAATGGGATTGATTCCTTAATTTCTCTTTCTTCAGTCTTGCTGTTGGTGTATAGAAATGCAACTGATTTCAACATTGATTTTATATCCTGACACTTTATGAATTCCTATATGAGTTCTAGCAGTTTTGGAGTAGAGTTTTTTGGGTTTTCCACATAAAGTATCACATCATCTGCAGCGAGTAAGAGTTTGACTTCTTTGCCAATTCAGATGCCTTTATTTCTTTTTGTTGTCTGATGCTGGGGCTAGGACTTCTAGTACTATGTTGAATAGCAGTGGTGATAGTGGACATCTCTGCCGTGTCCCTGGCCTTAGGGGAAAAGCTCTTAGTTTTTCCCCATTGAGATGATATACACTGTGGGTTTTTCATAGATGGCTTTGATGATATTGAGGTATGTACACTCCATCCCTACACTTTGAAGAGTTTTGATCAAGAAAGGATACTGTACTCTGTCAAATGCTTTTCAGCATCTATTGAGAGTATCATATGGTTCTCATTCTTTCTTTTATTAATGTATCATATCACATTGATTTGCGGATGTTGAACCAACCTTGCAGCCCAGGAATAAATCCCACTTGGTTGTGGAGAATAATCCTTTTAATGTACTTTTGGATCCTATTGGCTAGTATTTTGATGAAAATTTTTGTGTCTGTGTTCATCAAGGATATTGGTCTGTAATTCTTCTTTTTGGTGGGGTCTTTGTCTGGTTTTGGGATCACAGTAATGCTGGCCTCATAAAATGAGTTTGGGAGTTTTCCTTCCATTTCTATTTTTGCAAACAGTTTCAGGAGAATAGATATTAATTCTTCTCTAAATGTTTGGTAGAATTCCCCTTGGAAGCTGTCTGGTCCTGGGCTCTTTTTTGTTGGTAGATTTTTTATGACGATTTCAATATCTTTATTGGTTATGGGTCTATTCAGGTTTTGTATTTTTTCCCGGTTCAGTTTTGGAAGTTTGTACATCTCTAGGAAAGCATCCATTTCTTCCAGATTGTCAAATTTGCTGGCATAAAGTTATTCTTATAATTGTATATATTTCTTTGGTGTTGGTTGTGATCTCTCCTCTTTCATTCATGATTTTATTTATTTGGATCCTTTCTCTTTTCTTTTTGATAAGTCTGGCCAGGGGTTTATCAATCTTATTAATTCTTTCAAAAACCAGATCCTAGTTTCATTGATCTGTTCTCATGTCCTTTTGGTTTTTATTTCATTTTTTCTGCTCTGATCTTTATTATTTCTCTTCTCCAGCTGGGTTTAGGCTTCCTTTGCTGTTCTTTCTCCAGCTCCTTTAGGTGTAGGGTTAGGTTGTATACTTGAGACCTTTCTTGTTTCTTGAAAAAGGCTTTTATCACTATATACTTTCCTCTCAGGACTGCCTTTGCTGTGTCCCACAGATTTTGAACAGTTGTGTTTTCATTTTCATTTGTTTCCATGAATTTTTTCAATTCTTCTTTAATTTCCTGGTTGACCCATTCATTATTTAGTAGGATGCTCTTTAGCCTCCATATATTGGAGTTCTTTCCAACTTTTCTCTTGTGATTGAGTTCTATCTTCAGAGTATTGTGGTCTGAAAATATGCAGGGAATGATCCCAATCTTTTGGTACTGGTTGAGAACTGATTTGTGACCTGGCATGTGATCTATTCTGGAGAATGTTCCATGTGCACTAGAGAAGAATGTGTATTCTGTTGCTTTGGGATGGGATGTTCTGAATATATCTGTGATGTCCATCTGGTTCAGTGTGTCATTTAAGGCTTTTATTTCCTTGTTGATCTTTTGCTTAGATGATCTGTCCATTTCATTGAGGGGGTGTTAAAGTCTCTTACTATTATTGTATTATTTTCAATGTGTTTCTTTAATTTTGTTATTAAATGGTTTATATAGTTGGCTGCTCCCATGTTAGGGGCATAGATATTTAAAATGGTTAAGTATGGGGCTCCTGGGTGGCTCAGTGAGTTAAAGCCTCTGCCTTTGGCTCAGGTCATGATCCCAGGGTCCTGGGATCAAGTCCTGCATCAGGCTCTTTGCTCAGTGGGGAGCTTCCTTCCTCCTCTCTCTCTCTGCCTGTCTCTCTGCCTACTTGTACTCTCTGTCTGTCAAATAAATAAATAAAATCTTTAAAAATAAAATAAAATAAAATAGTTAAATCTTCTTGTTGAACAGACCCTTTAAGTGTGATATAGTGTCTTTCCTCATATCTTATTATAGTCGTTGGCTTAAAATCTAATTTAATTTATCTGATATAAGGATTGCCACTCCAGCTTTCTTTTGATGTCCATTAGCATGATAAATTGTTTTCCATCCCCCTCACTTTAAATCCGGAGGTGTCTTTGGGTCTAAAATGAGTTTCTTATAGACAGCATATTGATAGGTTTTGGTTTTTTATCCATTCTGATACCCTGTGTCTTTTGATTGGGGGCATTCAGCCCATTTACGTTCAGAGTAACTATTGAAAGATCTGAATTTAGTGCCATTGTATTGCCAATAAGGTGACTGTCACTGTATATTGTCTCTGTTCCTTTTTGGTCTACTACTTTTAGGCTCTCTCTTTGCTTAGAGGACCCTTTTCAATATTTCCTGTAGGGCCGGTTTGGTGTTTGCAGTCATTTTCAAAATAAAAATCAATTTCCTATCATTTTCAATGATAGCCTAGCTATCACTGATATAGTATTTTATATCACTGATATATCACTCTTGACTGCATATTTTTCTCATTTAGTGCTCTGAACATATCATGCCAGTTCTTTCTGGCCTGCCAGGTCTCTGTGGATAAGTCTGCTGCCAATCTAATATTTCTACCATTGTACGTTATAGACTTCTTGTCCTGAGCTGCTTTCAGGATTTTCTCTTTGTTACTAAAACTTTTAAGTTTTACTATTAGATGACAGGATGTGAACCTATTTTTATTGATTTTGAGGGGGGTTCTCTGTGTCTCCTGGATTTTGATGCTTGTTCCCTTTGCCATATTAGGGAAATTCTCTACTATAAATCACTCCAATATACCTTCTGCCCCTCTCCTGCTTTCTTCTTCTTCTGGAATCCCAATTATTCTAATATTGTTTCATAGATTTTAGTTCTTTTATTTCTCCAAAAAGAGATTTTCTTTCTCCGGAAAGGGTTTCTCTAATATCTTCCATGCCTTTTTCGAGCCTGGCTAGCACGTCTCTAGGAATGGTCATTCTGAACTTTAGTATCGACATATTACAAGTGTCTGTATTGATTAGGTCCCTAGCCATTGGTACTGCCTCTTGTTCTTTTTTTTTGTGGTGAGTTTTTCCACCTTGTCATTTTATTCAGATAAGAATATATGAACGAGAGAATAAAGTACTGAAAGGGTGAGAAAGACCACAGAAAATTGTATGCTAACCAAACCAGAAGAGATCCAAAACTGAGGGGAGAAGAAAGGGGGAAAAAAGAAAAAAAAACCCCACACATATAGATATAGATATAGATATATGTATATAGATGTATATATAGATATATGTATATATACATCTATATATACATATATCTATATCTATATATATTAGATTGGTGAATAGAACCAAGCCACCCACTTGATTTGGGGTATATTTTGGTCTCCTAGAAGAAACTACCTCCCAAAATTTTAAAGAAAGAAAAACATATATATACAAAATAAGGGTAAACAAGATGAAGGGATGGAATATTACTGTAAAGATGAAAAGTAAAAAGAAATTCTAAAAAAAGAATTGATAAATTGGTTGGAAAAAGAAAAAAAAAATAAAAAGGAGGCGGGAATGTGCTCAGGCTGGAGACTAGAACAAAGCCATGTGCTAAATTAGGGTATATTTTGATCTATTAGTAGAAATTTTATCCCAAAATTTTTTAGGGAAAAAAAAAAACACTCTGTATGTATACAAAAAATAAGGTTAAATACAATGAAGGGATAAAATAGGACTATAACAATGAAGGTTTTAAAAGATTTTTTCTTAGAAAGGTATTAAGGTAACCTAGTTAAAAAACATTAAAAGAGGAAAGAGGAAAAGTTAAAAAAAAAATAGAAGGAGAAAAAAAAATATTAAAAAAAATTTAACTTTGCAAGACTAAATGTTCATGGGAGAAAAGCCATGAATTTTATGTGTTGCTTTCTCCTAGCTTTGGAGTTCTGCTGTTCTTCTTGAAGGGTTAGCTTGGTCCTGGCTGGATGTTCTTGCTGATCTTCTGCAGAAGGGGCCTGTTGTGGTGATTCTCAAATGTCTTTGCCCCAGGTGGAATTGCATCGCCCTTGCCAGGGGCCAGGCTAAGTAATCTGCTTTCACTCTCAGAGTTTTTGTTCCCTGGACGCTTTCTGTACTGCTTTGGAGGATGGGAATGAAAATGGTGGCCTCCCTATCTCTGGCCTGGAGGAGTTGAGAACTTGAGGCCTTACTCCTCAGTGCACCCTCAGACATAAGCAGTCAATCCCTCCCCATCTCCCTGGTGTCCAGCTACACTCTGAGCTCACCCAGCCTGTGACCGAGTGTTTCTATCTCTAGTGCACAGCCCCATTTGGAGTCTCGAAACCCAGCAGATTCCTGCTGCACTGCTCCTTCCAGAGGAGGAAGGTGAGTCTCCCTGGATCTGCCACTTGTGGAGTCCCTGCTCAAAGAGCAGTGGTCAGACTGTGCCTTGGATCACAGTTTAATGTAACCTCGATCTGAAAGCTCACTCCTCAGCTCTGTCTCTGTAGTCGGCTTCCCTGCTCTGATATCTGGCAGCTCTGCCACACTCAGACAACCCCAATCATTCTGTGACCCTGAGGGACCCAAGACCACACTGTCCCCACGAGGGTTCCACTCCCGCTTAGCCTCTGGGGTGATGTTCCTCAGTGGAGCAGACTTCTAAAATTTCTAATTTTGTGCTCTACTGCTCTACCACTTGACAGGAGCTGGCCCCTCTCCCCACAGTCTATCTTCCTGTTGCTTTGGATTCACTTCTCTTCCTACCTTTCAGAAAGTGGTCGATTTTCTGCTCCTAGAATTGCTGCTCTTCTTCTCTTCTATCTCCTGTTGAGTTTGTAGGTGTTTGGAATGGTTTGACAACTATCTAGCTGAACTTCTGGGATTTGATGTCATTTCAGTCTGCTACTCCTCTGCCATCTTCCCAAAGCCTGTGCCTTCCAATTTTTTAAATAGCTCTTTTCTCTACTTTACTTTATCATAAGAAATATTGTATATAATACATGTGACACATAAAATATAGACTTAATGGACTGTTTATGTTCTCATTATGGCATCTGGTTGATAGTAAACTGATAATAAAGTTTCAAGGGAACCAAAAGGCATATATAGTTTTTTTTTGATGGTGCCAAGGGTCAGTGCCCCTAACCTCCACAGGGCTCAAGGGTCAACTGTATTATGTGCTGGAGCTGGAGGGGAGGGGGTGTCCCAGGTTGTGGGAGTGCAAGGAGGTCCCTCTGGGCCTTCACAGGGCTGTGGTACCTGAGTGTCTGTGCTCGGGCCCACATGCATATTTTTCATTCCCATCTGAACGCAGTCCCTGGTTCTTTTCCGGTTTGTTTGGTTTTTCTTAGTAGCTATTGTGTCTTTGAGGCTGGGGGATTGTGCCACATCCTCATCATTGTTTCCTGATCACCTATCAACTTCTGCAGCCATCTGTACACCTGTATTTTCTCTTCTAGTTTTGCTACCACTTGCTGCCCTGCTGGGGCAGAAACTATTCATGGACAGGGAGTGCTGGAAACATTGTTTCAGGATTAAAGAAGTTCCACTTGGCTGGAATGTGCAGGGGGAAAAAAAAAATCAGGTCAGAGGGCATTTGAAGGTCATTACCAGCTGCCACATAGAACAGACCTTTCAGTGTTCTGCTGTTGAGCTGCCCTGTATCTGGTTCTTTGAGTGGTTCCAACCAAGCCACTTTCTACCTTCCTGCTAACAACCAATAATCCAGAGTTACATGGACGACCATTGTGATCTCTTTGCCTGGTCCCATCCTGCTCTCAATCTTATCTAGCAGAATTCTAACCCTAGACTCTGTGTACCTGTTGTCCTTGATAAAGGACCATTGGTGGATGGTGTTCTCAGCTTTTCACCCCTGGCTTTCCCTCCTGACCTGGTTTGTTCTTCCACTTCTTTGCCATTCTGGAAACTCCAGGTAGCCCCAGCTGTTTACCTGACCTCCCCTCCCCCCGGTTCTGCATGAGAGAGGCCTGGGGGCTACCTGGTTGAATCCTCTGTCCCACTGAAACCCTCCACCCCCTGGGAATTTTCTCACAGGAGCCCATGTATGTCTTTTGACAAATTATAGTCACAGCTGGCCCTGCTGTTCTAAAATTCCCATGGCAGGCATCCTAAATTGATCTAAGCTGTGACCTTCATCTCACACGTGTAAAAAGAATGTGTGAGAACCCATGGCTTGTGAAAGCAGCCTAATGTCTTCACCATCATTTTTCAAATACCACTATTTGCCGTATACTTTGAACTTCAACACAAAACGTTATTCAGACAGCTATTGAAATATGTGAGCAGAGAGTATCACCTTGGAATCACTTGCCCACGCACTGTATCGTAAATGGTAAAGTTGCTGTTCTCCCTCTGGCTTTCTGGCCCTCTGGCCATGTGCTGGGATGGGAGCACATGCTGGGCTTCCTGCATACCTGCCCTCCCCTCCCTGTGGATATCGTCACCTAAATTATACCAGCTGGCTTCCTCCTTGAGACTTGAAAGAGTCCAAGTCTGTGATGAAAAAGAAACATTTAGCCAAAACAGACATGACTCTCCTGCTCTTTATGAGGCTAGGAACCAACCCATCACATGACCAACCTCCTCCCTGTATGTGGGGTCAGAAGGGAAGTTATGACTCTGAGAGGTTAGCTCTTCCCATTGGGATGCAAGAGGAAGCAGCAATTCCAAGGGTGTCATTTGGGGGGTTTGTTCTTTGTTTTTCTCAGAAGTGTTGAGGAACACGTAAGTTCATGCCTTTATCATTGGAGGGGACCTGAGGGAAATAGGACTAGAATGGCATGGGAAATAAATAACATTTTAAAAGATCCAGATTCATTGAAGAAACCCCAGTGTCTTTTGCCAGAAGAACATGATGATACAAGTGTGTTGTTCAACAGATGCATTTGTATGCTAGGAGTCGTGGCATTCTCTTCTCGTTTGGGTCACTGAGGGAATGGTGACTGTCAGCACGGTGCATTGAGGCAGCGTAGAAAGAACACTGGGCTGAGGTCAAGGACACCTGGGTTCTGTCTCGTGAGGACAGAAGGCAGCATGGACCTCCATAGGAGGGGCTGCCCTGGAGTTAGACTGAGCCCCAGGGGCCAGGTAGTGCCCAGAGCAATGAGCTGATCAGGGCCAGCAGTACTGCACTCACTTGAAGATTAGCGCCATTCAGGGGCCCCTGGGTGGCTTAGTCGATTAACCATCTTCCTTCAACTTGAGTCATGGTCCTGGGGTCCTGGGATGGAGCTCCACATCAGGCTTTCTGCTCAGCGGGGAGCTTGCTTCTCCCTCTCCCTCTGCTCCTCCCCCTGCCTGTGCTCTTTCTCCCTCTGTGTCAAATGAATATGTAAAATCTTAAAAAAAAATTTTTTTTAAAAAGATCAGACCCATTCAGACAGAAACACTGCTAACAAGTGTGAGAGATGGGACTCAGTCTGGTCTGTTCCATGGAACCCCTTGTTTCTTCTAGGATATGCTTTCTCAGGGAATATCCAACCTATGTCCCCACAGCAGGGTTTTGGCCCTTCATTCTATATCCTGGGTGTTGGGGAGGGGTGATGGGAAATGCTTCAAGGGCCACCCTTGCCTGTGCTCACAGACTATGTTAATGCCCACCAGGGCCTTTGAGTTCCCTGCTGAGATGTATCAGGGTCGCTCCCTGACACAGCAGGGTGTGCCTCTAGGCTAATTCTCAGGGGTCTGGAGTTACTGCTGAATTAGAAGAAATTGTATTTTGCAACTTACAGGAGAATTTAATACTTTATAGATAATAGCCAGTGGTAATTGTTAATATTTACAGCATCATGCATGAAAATAGGTATAAAGCCTAATGAAACTTGCCCCAGACTCCTCTGAAGTTTACAGTCTGCTTCCAGAGCACAGAGGAGTGGAAAAGGGCCTCTGTGGATCTCAACTGAGATTGTGGGGAAAACAGATAAAAGTTTGATCAAGTGTGGATTTAAAATTTAGAGATACTTGGTTTGAGATTTCCTCTCAACGCTCTTTAATTTTGACTGAGCTTTAAGTGACACTCTATTATCAGCCCACAGGCAGTTTTTCAAGCAGCTACTGCTGTCTGACTCCTATTTCTCACACGCGTTTCCTATTTGCCCTGTGCAGAAAAGAGGCTGAGTTTCTGTTATGGTAATTGGGTTGCCCAAAGTCAATTAACCCCACAGGTCTGACTTGTAGCTGATCCTGCCCTTTTGAATATCTGTAACCTAAGAAGACCCAGAGCCAGAGAATCTGGAAATGACTGGTCCTTCACTATCAGACTCAGAGGCCTCACTGAACCCCACAATGGCCTGCACCCTGAGCTGGGCCAGCTTTCGGGAATGGGCCGTGTGAAGGATGACTCCCAGGCAACTCACCCCATTTCTAGGCGCCCTGAGAGGCAACCTGTGGCAGTTCCAACAACAGAACACATTTCTTGGAGTTAGAGGAATTGGGTAGTAGTAAGTGAACTGTGTAACTGGCTAAAATAACTAGCTGAGTGACTGTGAGCAAATCATTTCACCTCCAGGAACGGAGTCTGGCATTTATAAAATGAAGGCTCACTATCCAGTAGATGGTAAGCTTCTATTATGATAAGAAACATGAATTTTATATAAGCTAAGATACAAGTCTTAAGAAGAAAAGTCTAGACCTGGTTCGTCTGGAACTCATATTTCTCAAATGATAAAATTAAATCAGTCTTAGAGTTAAAAATAGAGGCGTTTAACTGATAGAGAAGCCTTTTCAGATTTCCTTAATAATGGGTCATGTACACACTTAACAAAAACCTCCATTTTTTTTAAAGTTAGAATAAAATTTGGTATTGGATGAAAAAGTTTACATTATACAAAAATTTATTTAGGGTAGCACCTGACATTCCCTAATAATGACAGTTTTCTGAAATATTATTGTAATTGACTTACTGTCTACACGTGGGCTTAAACTTTCTCCTTTAGTACATAGGCTCAAGGAGAGTGCAACATCTTTTTCTTCTTTTTCAGACCCTGCAACACCAAATTCATTACTCTAAATATAGTCCACATTCAATAAGAATTTAATTATTGACTGAATCTAGGCTGTCTGGGGGAAAAGGACATTGCTCCTTGTTTGGACATGCCTCTCTGATTAAATGCCAATTTTGCCTTTCTAGATAATCAGTCAGTTAACTAAGTGTGGTGCACATTTGACCTTCTCCCTTAGAGAAGGTCAGTGGCTGAAAATGAGATCCAGCACCATCATATTAGAAGGATTTTTATGTGTACTCCATTAAGGAAGTTAAATGTCCAGGTGCCTCCCATGATTCCCCTTAGAACTTGTTCTTACAGTCACAGCCTTTCAAGAGTAACACCAACACATTCATTGTCACTTCCCAATGATGTTTGCAAAAGGTTCATCTTGTATTAGGGTCCTTCAGAGAAACAGAACCAATAGGATGTGTTACACATAGAGAGATTTATTTTCAAGAATTGGCTCACTAATTGTGGGGGCTGGTAAATCCAAAATTTGCAAGGTGGACCAGGGAGACATTGCAGCTCAAGTCTGGAGGTAAATTCTTTCTTCCTCAAGCGACCTCAGTCTTTTCTCTTAAGGTCTTCAACTGATTAGATGAGGCTCACCCACATTATAGAGAGTAATGTTTCCCTTAAAGTCTACTGATTTAATTAAATATTAATCACATCTTAAAAAAAAAAAAAACAACCTTTTGCAACAACACCTAGATTGGTGTTTGACAAAACATCTGAGCTCCAAAGCCAAGCTAAACTGACACACAAAATTAACCATCACACACATGAAAGCAGAAGAAAGGATTTGGGCCCCTTGCAGTTATCTTTTAAAAGTTCACTAATTTCTTTCATTATTTAAAATAGTTCACAAATAATGAATAGTTCTCAGGTTGGTGCCTTTTTTTTTTTTTTAAATTTTAGAAGGGAAAATTGTTTTCAGGTCTTTTGTTGCTTCTTTCCACTGAATCCTACTTCAAATTGTGTTCATAGCCTCCATAATTATCATACATGAGTGCTCAGGATACATGGAAGAAAGAGCGTGATTTCCAACTCTCATGGAGTTATAGTCTGAGAAGAGAAGAGTGTACAGACTATTGCCAGCTATCTACTTGCTGCTCTGAGTTACCCAAGGGCAGGAGAGGAAGGACGAGTTTAAGTACATTCACATGTTGGTGGTGCTCGCATATCTAAGTCCTGTTGGTTTTCTCTCATGTGCTACGTGCCTCCTTCCTGTATAATGGTTCAAAATTGGATTTCCCCTGGAGCTGAGTCTGAGGGCATGTGACCCAGAAAGTTTTGTAAACTCATTCATTTCTCATTTCTCTAGGACACATTCAACTAAATAAATTTATTCTCTCAGTAGAACTTGTTGTCTGAAGAAAGGACATTACCTTGGTGGCAGTTTCTCTTCACTTCCATTTGCAACTTTAATTTTCACTCCCAACTTTATGTTAATTAAGCTCCAGATTTTTTTTTCATTGTGTTAAAATACACGGAACACCTTTTCAAACTGTATGGTTCACTCATATTTCGCAATCATGCCGGGGACTCTTTTCATCTTGGAAATCTGAAACTCTGTCTCGAGAAACAACTTCCCAGTCTCCTTTCCCCCAGTCCCCTTCCCTCCCCAGGCTCCTCCCTTCTCTCAGTCCCAGCTCCCTTCTGTCTTTAAGACTTTGACCACTCCATCATCTAAGCGCAATAAAATAGTATTTCTCTTTTTGTGACTGTGATTAAACTCCAAATCTTGAAATACGCTGCAGAACAACATATGGAGTCAATGAGGCCATGTCTGGTGATAGAGGGCATGATGTGCAGGCCTAGGTCACTGAGTCCGAGGCAAATTTCCTTTCCCCACAGGGCCACTAGGATTTTGATGATGCAGCTCAGAGCCAGCAGGGAGTTAAAAAAGCCCAGACTTTGAATGAGCCTTTATCCTCCAGGCTCTGCCCAGAGCCACTGCCAACAGGAAGTGTTCTAGAGACTGGCATGATAGCAAACACACATCCTGGAACTCTGAGCACCTGAGAGTGGTTTGGGCCGACTTCCCTTGGCCTCATTAGACATCACTGGGAGGGCAGGGACAGAGAGGCTGAAGGGGCATATAGGCCCATGGATGGAACCTTTCAGAGATGTCCAGTTCTAGACCACAGATAGCACCTTTGTTTCCCTAGCTCTGTGTTCTAGACCCCTCCAAGAGATTGAAGAAAGCTATCATCCCTTCCATTTCTCTTTTCGTATTTTTCTTTGCTCCAAGGTATACATCCTATTTATGGTCTGTGGCCACAACACAAAGGTTAAGAAATCCTGCATTCTGCTCAAAGTGTGGAAGGTTCTGGGTTTTAGATGGTGCCAGACAGTTCTATAAATGCTTTCTGAGGTTTTCGGGGGAAGCAAACAGAGCCAAAGCTTCTCAGTCCTCCTCGTCATGTGCTTAAAATGCCAGTGTACTATTAGATCCTAGAATGGCTCTGTGTGAAAATTCCAGGGAAAATTGAATTATTAAAAGCAGAGCCTGAGGCATATACCATTTAATAAAGCTACAGAACAACCTCAGATTCTGCAAGTAGGGGGAAAAATGGTTAGTATAAGACTTATGCTCTGGTTTTTTCCTAAATGATCTTCACACATTCTTTACACATTCTGGAAATAAATGTTGATTATTCCATTTAGATGACATGCACATTAACCATCCATTTGACATGTGACTTCAGGGCCAATCCATTGTGCTATTTCTGTTGTTGTATTTTTGTTTTTTGGCTATATTTTGTTATCCCAGCTCTTCAGAGGAATTGCATTAGCTCACATCATTTAAAAAAATTACTGAAATTAAGACATTTCATATTCTACACTGGGCAAATAAATGCACGTTCAGTTCCATTTCTCCCCATGGGCCCGTCTGAGGGGGAATCATAATTAGGGAGATGCTTTAGGAGCTTTGAATCAGAACAAGGAGACTTAGTGGGATGCAGATGTCTGCTAATGCTAGTGTGTGGCAGCTTGAGGCACCTGTTCACAGGGGACAGGGGTGAGTGTGGGCCCCAGATAGGACCTGGAGCAGGCATATCCTCACCTCATCTAGCGGGGCAGGCTGGGCACCACCATGTGCAGTTTCAAGGTAAATTTAAAATACATTCATTCTGCAAATATCTAAAGCATTGTGAACAATCTTGTGCATCGATATTCTTCAGCAGCTGCACCCAACAGGACTAAAGGCTGCTATGTGAGTACCTCTCTCTGGTCAGTGATTAATTCATCCCAAATGCTTTTGATGCTGGTGCAAGAGGGAGCAGCATCTCATTAGGCTTCAGGGAAATGGCACAGGGTTACCCTATCAGGTAGGTCTAAACTGTATGAAGGAGACTGTTGGAGGCCACGATAAGGCTTGAGACGAGGACCAAACCAGGCCCTGACTTGTGTCTCCCTTTAAGTCCAAATACCTTAATAAAGGGTTACGGACAGGAAAGGTTGAGTAGCACTGAGAAAGGGTCTGTGCTATGCTATGTGTCGTGCGCTCGCCTACATGACTTTCCACACACTCTCCCTACAGAAGAGAACAATGTGGTCAGGGTCATGAATTCTTAGTTGGTCCTTGTTGTTCTATACCCCCCATAACCTACTCCCTGGTTGATTGTCTTATTAATGGCTTTAGCCAAGACTACCTGGCATCACGAGGTTTGCTTGTAGTTAATGTAAAATCTGTTATAGGAACTTGCAGTTACTCCTTCTATTGTGATCTGCCTTATAAATGCTTGTAAGATGTGGAATAAAATCGGCCTTGTTGGACATCTTCCTCAGTGCTCCTCCTGCCCCCATCTCTTTGTCTCTTAATTTCTTTTCACCATCCTCTTACCCTCAAGTTTTTTGGTTGATTTGTTGCGCCATCCGTGACGGGAGACAAAGATGAAGTGGGAAATACTGAGATGGGAGAAAGTAGAATGAGAAAAGGTAAGAAGGTGAGAAGTGGGAAAGGGGAGAAGAAATATTTTGTAGGAGGACCTGTTTTCACAGGAGATAGAAATGTCCTTTAAAAAACTGCTCCAGGAATTGCGATTTCCTCCCAGCAGCTCAGGCTCCATCAGTATGAGCTGAAGAACAAACCACCATCCTAATCCCAGGTTGATCTAACATGAATGCATTAGGCTAGTTGCTACTTTTCTATGTATATTTCAATGTAATCTCAAGATAACTAACACTTGGGAAGTGAAATTAAAAGTAGAGACATGACTAGCCATGATGGTGTCTGGCCAAATTGCTGGTTGCCTTTCTCAGCTGTGTCCATCTTCTCTTTCTTTGCCTTGAAGTATTGGCACCCCCCTATTTAGTTGTAGAGACAACCTCCAAAGCAAACAAAACACTAAATAAAGAAACACCAAAATTGCTGGGAACATAGAATGCCAGAAAACTCATCTATAAATTTCTATAAGTTTAGGCATTATTGTCAAGAGACTAGGAAACAAGTAACTGCATGCTAGATTATCCATGGTCTGATTTGGGTTTTGTCCAAACTTGCTCAGTAGGTATCATATTCTCATTTTACAGATGTAGAAACATTTCAGAGTTCAACTGTAGTGAACGTTGGAATGGTTTTGCAAACCCATGTCTCTGACTTGAACCTTCCATTAATTCCTATTACCAGTTACCAAGGTGGGCGAGTAGTCTTTCAAGAATCAATTGAGGGACATACAGTGCACGTATAATATGATTCACGGGGTGGCCTTACTGAGTAATGTGACCTAGGGCCTAATGTTACTTCACCTTCCTGTGCATACATTTCCTCATCTGTAAAATTAGGCTAATGTAACCTCACAACAACAAATAAAGCAATGGAACAGAATAAACAATCCTTTCACCCAGGTCTGCTCACCAGATGACAAAGGGGGCACTGCAGAAGAGATCATCCTTCATTAAATGAGGCTCAGTTAACTGGGTAGAAATATTGGGGGTGGGGAGCTTGTTTTCTACTTCATACTATGTCTCAAAGTCAATTTCAAGTGGTTAAAATTTTTATAATAATAGGAGAACATCTTTTTTTTTTTAAGCAAAGATTTCTTAAGCACAACAAGAAAAGTGTTACAAACAGGATATAAGACACTATTAAGAGAGAGAATAGGTAACCTACAGAAGAGAAGAAAAAGATTTGTGCAAAACATAAGGATGACTCCAATCAAATTACAAAGCACCTAAAAGTCAATTTGAAAAAACAGATTTTTATGAAAATTAAATATATTAATACAGGTTTAAAGAAGAATTTGGCTCATAATATACATTCACTTCCTATATGCTATTGTTTTTATTATGAATCTGAACAAAGGTTCAGGACTCTCCTGTTTTGCATTTCTGTCTGTTGCCAGCCTGAGGGTCTCAGGTTTTGGTTTGACAAACATGGTAACCATAGCAATAAGGTACTAGAAAAGTAAATCTATAGACTAGGATTCAAAATATATGATTCGACAACCATGGAGAGGAATATTTATTTTCCCGGTGTTTCAGTATTTACTCACTGCTTTCTATTGCCGTGTGCCAATGGGAAAGATGTAAAGTGAGCAGTAATGTTATAATCTAATTTAGCTCAAGGAGTAAAGCATGCTCCCCCTCCCCCACCTCTTCCATGGACATCACAACCACCTCATAGACCTGTCATTCCTGGAGTGCCTCCAAGCCTCACAAAGCCTCCCATCTAAAAATCCTGAGTTCAGGGTCTCTCTCCTGAGTCCTCATACTCAAGGCAGTCTGAACCTCTAGAGGGACCAGAGGCTCCCCATTACTTTGTATCTGATCTCTCTTAAGGCCTTCTGGAAGGTGGGACTCTGTCCCCACATCTACCAAAGGGCTTTGAGGACTCATTCTCTCACAGTCTTGCCATCACCATAAGCTGTACCCCTGTTATTGGTACCTACCCTCCACCTCAAGTTGACCTAAGTGACTTCCATTTTCATGTGGAAAATCTCTTCAGAATCCTGGCCTCTTGAGTTCATGACCATATAACATGAAGTTATAAATTCAGGCATGCTACTCTTTAAACACAAAACTGTGTTCTTCCAGTTCTTTATTATCCATCCCAATGACACTAGCTCTTTGACTTCAAAAAGGGCACCAGTCATTGAATCTCTTCATTTTCCAGCTATTACCACTGTTCCCAAGTGAATTCTTTTCCTCCAAATTCGTGTGTTGAGGTGCTACCCTCAATAGCTCAACATGCAGCTCTGTTTGGAGATAGGGCTTTCAAAGAGGTAAACTGAGGTCCTATAGATGGGCCCTAATCCCAAATAACTGAAGTATTTTTCAGAAGAAGAGACTGGGACACAGACATGTGTATGCACAGAGAAAAGGCCATGTGAGAAACAGTGAGAAGGTGGCCGCTTGCAAGCCAATGAGGGAAGCCTCAGAAGAAACCAAATATCCTGACACCTTGATCCTGGACTTCAAATCTCCAGTACTAGGAGAAAATTAATTTCCTTGTTTAAGACACCCAGGTTATAGTATTGTCATTGTAGCCCTAGCAAACCAGTATAATCACCTACCATTTGCTTTTCTCTCAGTCTTATTTGATCTCATGAGCCATCCACCACTCTCTTTCTACATCCTTGCTCCATAGTCCTTCCAGTTCTTTGGCCTAGCAGAATGTCAACCCTGGATGAATGTAATAGTCTGCCCCATGAATGCCTGAACCTAGGCACCTTAATGTGATTGGAGAGAATCACAACACCATGTGAACTGGTAAAACTTCAAAGCCATGGTCTCAGTCTCAACCAGAGGTACTGTTACCCTAGTTTCCCTTTTATATCTATAGACATGAAAGCTTTCCACTTCTCTTCTCACTCTTGATAAATTATTTTGCATCCTTCTTTTCATTTGAAAGGAGCCATCAGACAGTAATTTACTCAACTTTCTATCATCAAATCAATCTATCTGCTAACATCTTTTCCACTTTCCTACATGTTGCAATGGAACTGGTGTCTCTGACTAATCCTTCTACTTTACTGTAGATCATGTGGTCTCCATGTAACCTCAAAAACTTCCTTCTTTTAATTATATCTTTGCTTTCATATATTCGGCTTCTCCCTCTATATAGCTCTTTCCCAACATCATTTAAATGTAATCAAGTCTGTTCTGTTAAAAACAAAACCTTCATCCTGTGAACCAACCTTCACTGGTTCTGATTTCCAAAAATGGCCCCAATTCTTTACCTCTACCAGTGAGCTTTGTAATGGAACTTTGCAAATCCTCTTATCAAGAAGTAGATCTCTTTCCCTGTATCTTGAATCTTGGTTGATTTTGTGACTCACTTTGGATAGTCCAATGTGCAGAATGGAGTGCCAATTCATGACTAGACCTCAAGAGATCTTGCAGGCTCATGCTCTGTCTTAGAATTCTGCCATTACCATGTGAGCTAGCATGCTGAGTTCTGAAATGTGGTTCAGGCACACCTCCTGGATAATAGAAAACCTCCTCCTCTGCCCCAGATAACAGAAAACCAACTTTCTAAACTGTGAGTAAGACCATTCTAGATCTGTCAGCCCTTAGCTGACCCCAGATGCATGAGTGGGTCTAGCCAGGCCCAGCCAGAAGAATCATCCAATTCACTTATAGACCTAGAGGTGATAATAAATACTTGTTTTAAGATACTGAGTTTTAGGGCTATTTGTTACAAAGCCGTAGCTAACTGATAGAGCCTGTGTCCCCTTTCAACTGCCATCTAGTCTTTTTCCTCTGAATTCCCACCTAACTACATTTCCTGTCTTGCTTCCTTCCCATTCTCTCCTTTAGGCACCCCAGTCTTACTTCAACCCTAACGTTCACTCTCCTGTGGATATTTTTGCCAAGATGTCCATGATTGTCTTATTGCTAAATATAGTGAACACTTGGTGTAAATCTTACCAAACTTTTTAAAGGCAGTTATTATCGGTGTCTCTCCTGCTTTGTCTATTCTGCTTAGACATCTCATTTGTGACTCTCAGGTCTCTCCTTCTAGTTATCCTCAGCAGGATTCTCTTTGATTTCCAGCTCTCAAACATTCCTGTTACTTGAGAAGTGTGTCTTAGGGTTCTACACTTCCTACCTTATAATCCTGCCTGAAGATCTCATGCACTCATTTTCTTTCATAGAACTGTTACTTTTATAATTTTATTTTTAATAAAAAAATTTTAAGTACATTATTTAAAAACCACATGAGAATCACCCTGCTATTTTGCTCACCAAATTTAACTACATTATAGGTGGTTAAGAAGTGGCATATTTAATAGAAGAAAACTGAATTTTTTCTTGGCTTGTTGAAATTAGGTACATCTTTAATCTTATAGATTGTTTCTATCATATCTATATGGACAGATATTTTAGCATTTTGAAAATGTTGTGACAATGTCTTCCGACCTCCATTATTTTTGTGGAGAAGTTAGTTATTAATCATATTGTTGTTCTGTATGTAATGTGACATTTTTCTCCTATTGCTTTTAAGATTTTCCTTCCATTTTTGCCTTTCATCAATTTGACTCTCTTGTGGCTGAGTGTGTTTTTCTTTGTATTTATCCCACTAAGGATTGGCTTATTGGCTATCTAAGTTACTGAGTGTGTGTTTTTGTCTTTTGAGGGTTTTTTGGCCTAATTTGAGATTACCACTTTATCTTCAAATATAGAATAGTTTCATCAACCTCAAATCTTCTTCATATCCCTTTATAGTAATTATCCCCTTTCTATTAAATTCTCTATCTCATGTGTTCCAGATCTAAAAGTATTGTCCCTTTCATTCTCAGAATCTGCCAAAGTTAAGGCTTATGATATTCTGAAATAAGTGTTCTATGGCAAAACCACCTCCAGTGTTTTATGAACATTTCTCATCTCTGCTTAGATTTTAGCTTTGGTATCACTCAATATCTCATTAGCAGTTTAATGCCTTCAAGAAATTTCTTCTACTCTTTTAAACAATTTCATTATTTCCAGCAAGCAGATTTGTCCAACCAAAATAGCCCTTACTGTTACCAGGAATAAAATTCTCTAATTTTAGAAAGGTTCAAATATTTTTTGATTCTTAAAAAAAGAACATATATTTACTAAGAAACTCTCCTGGAAAGACATGGATTCTTTCTAAAACGATGAGAATCTAGAGAATAAAAAAGCTCTTCCTATCAAAGGCTGTACAATGTTGTTTGAATTGGAAAAACAAACAAACAAACAAACAAAGATTTCCCATTATAGGAAGTAGAAACTAAAGAAAGGGTACAGAAAGTACCGGAAACCTACTCAAGGCTTTTAATGTGCTCATGACTATGTTATATTTTATGCCTCAGGAAATCAAACTGCATCATTCAATATCCTGTAGTAATTAATTTGGGAGGCTTTTCTCAAAATAAAATAATGGAAAATGCATTTACTTTGGAAACTCACTTAAGCTTTATGTAAAACAGAAGGACCCGAGGAAGGGTAGGATTTGTACTGGAAAGGAGTTTGGTGAGGGATTGTCATTCATTGGGAACTAACAGTTCTAGGAAAGTGCAGATAACGAACATATCACTGAAAAACTTTCCACCTCTTTGTGCCAAAACTCTACTTAAAAATCATTTGCCAGAGTCTTTTGATACTGGAAATATAAATATTATCTATAGAGTTGAATTTCAAAGCTTCATTATCTTAAAATATATAAAGTTTTCTCCTTTATCAAATAGATAAATCAGGCACAGAGATGAATTAAGATACTTGTCTCCTGACTTCTACTTCTTACACCATGTTGCTTTTCTTACCGTGATGGATATTTATTAAAATCAATTCTAATATTCACACTAACAGACAAGCATATACATGGGCTTTCAATTAGAATTTGGCCACACTGGCCAGTGGAAAGAAATGGCCACTCTCCTCCTTGTTCCTGGTGGATCAGTCCCATATAAAATCCCTCTTTATAGTCTCCATTGGAATTACACATTCCCTCTGTCAGAAAGTAAATTATTTCTTTTTCAGGTGGGTGGAGTTAGTAAGTGCAAGTTTCTAAATGCCCATAACATAGATCTTTCCTCTTCTAATGTCTATTCTAAGAAAAAAAAATTCTTCATTTTTTATTGCTGTATTTCTAAAAATAATCTTTGTCTCTAACTGATTACAAGAAAGGCAGTACTGCAACCTCTGACCTTCTTAGTCCTTCTTTCTTCCTTTTAGTTCCTTCTTATGCTAGCATTTCTGTGATAGCTCCCAGCCCAAACCACTGTGGAAATCCAAGTCCCCAGGTTACAGTTAGTAATCATTTTATTTGGAGGTCAATAAAAGGGGACCATTTTTATGAGAAGTTGAGGAAGACTTCATCAGATATAATGTTTAAACTAAGACTTATAGGATATGTAGGAGTGTGCCAAGCAGATAAGAGATAGAGGAAACAGTAGGTATGAAGGCACAAACTCAAAAATACTGAAAACAAATCCTATCTAGTATGCTTGAGAATATTAAGCAGAATGGCTGGGGCAGAAGGTGGGAGGGAATGGTGGAAGAGCATGCAGGCTGGATTGTGAATGGAGTTTAAGGTTTATAAGGTTGGACCTCATTATGTAGATAATGGGGAGTAGTACTTTGAAAATAATCTGATTTGTATCTTAGAATATTTCTGATGATTCTATGAAGTATTAATTGACATGGCAACTAAAAACAGTAAGGAGAACACTCAAAGATAATAGAAGTTAGCACTTAGAAAAGGAGGTAGGAAAACCCAAAAGACTCCACTCCAAAACTGCTAGAACTTATATAAGAATTCAGTAAAGTGTCAGGATATAAAAATCAATGCACAGAATTCAGTTGCATTTCTCTACACCAACAACAAGACAGAAGAAAGAGAAATTAAAGAGTCAATCCCATTTACAATTGCACCCAAAACTGTAAGATACTTAAGAATAAACCTAACCAAAGAGGCTAAGAATCTGTTCTCAGAAAACTATAAAATACTCATGACAGAAATTGAGGAAGACACAAAGAAATGGAAATATGTTCCATGCTCCTGGATTGGAAGAATAAATATTGTGAAAATGTCTATGCCACCTAAAGCAATCTACATATTTAATGCAATTCCTATCAAAATACCATCCATTTTTTTTCCCAAAGAAATGGAACAAATCATCCTAAAATTTATATGGAACCAGAAAAGACTTTGAATAGCCAAAGGACTATTGAAAAAGAAAGCCAAAGTTGGTGGCATCACAATTCCGGACTTCAAGCTCTATTACAAAGCTGTCATCATCAAGACAGCATAGTACTGGCACAAAAACAGACACATATATCAATGGAACAGAATAGAGAGCCCAGAAATAGACCCTCAACTCTATGGTCAACTAATCTTTGACAAAGCAGGAAAGAATGTCCAATAGAAAAAAGACAGCCTCTTCAATAAATGGTGTTGGGAAAATTGGGACAGCCACATGCAGAAAAATGAAATTGGACCATTTCATTACACCACACACAAAAATAGACTCAAAATGGATGAAGGACCTCAATGTGCGAAAGGAATCCATCAAAATCCTTGAGGAGAACACAGGCAGCAACCTCTTCGACCTCAGTCGCAGCAACATCTTCCTAGGAACATCGCCAAAGGCAAGGGAAGCAAAGGCAAAAATGAACTATTGGGATTTCATCAAGATCAAAAGCTTTTGCACAGTAAAGGAAACAGTTAACAAAACCAAAAGACAACTGACAGACTGGGAGAAGATATTTGCAAACAACATATCAGATAAAGGACTAGTGTCCAAAATCTATAAAAAACTTAGCAAACTCAATACCCAAAGAACAAACAATCCAATCAAGAAATGGGCAGAAGACATGAACAGACATTTCTGCAAAGAAGACATCCAGATGGCCAACAGACATATGAAAAAGTGCTCCACATCACTCAGCATCAGGGAAATACAAATCAAAACCACAATGAGATATCACCTCACACCAGTCAGAATGGCTAAAATTAACAAGTCAGGAATGACCGATGCTGGCGAGGATGTGGAGAAAGGGGAACCCTCCTACACTGTTGGTGGCAATGCAAGCTGGTGCAACCACTCTGGAAAACAGCTTGGAGGTTCCTCAAAAAGTTGAAAATAGAGCTACCCTATGACCCAGCAATTACACTACTGGGTATTTACCCTAAAGATACAAATGTAGTGATCTGAAGGGGCACGTGCACCTGAATGTTTATGGCAGCAATGTCTACAATAGCCAAACTATGGAAAGAACCTAGATGTCCATCAACAGATGAATGGATCAAGAAGATGTGGTATATATACACAATGGAATACTATGTAGCCATCAAAAGAAGTGAAATCTTGCCATTTGCGACAACGTGGATGGAACTAACGGTATCATGCTTAGCGAAATAAGTCAAGCGGAGAAAGACAACTATCATATGATCTCCCTGATATGAGGAAGTAGAGATGCAACATGGGGGTTAAGGGTGTAGAAGAAGAATGAATGAAAGAAGATGGGATTGGAAGGGAGACAAACCATAAGTGACTCTTAATCTCACAAAACAAACTGAGGGTTGATGGAGGGAGGGTGTTTGGGAGAGGGGGGTGGGGTTATGGACGTTGGGGAGGGTATGTGCTGTGGTGAGTGCTGTGAAGTGTGTAAACCCGGCGATTCACAGACCTGTACCCCTGGGGATAAAAATACATTATATGTTAAATAAATAAATGAAAGAAAAGGAGGTAGATTTGAGAGAAATTTCTGAGGTCTGATTGGGAGAACTCAATGATTTATGGAATGTGAAAGGAATGTAAGAATTGAAAATAAATGTGCAAGATTGGTGACATGGTGATGCTATTAACAGAGATGGGGACAACAGAAGTAAAGCTGGGGTTCAGAAGGTCTTGAGTTGTCATGGGAACTATGCCAGGTCATTTATGTATTAAGTAGTATACATGGAGGTCAAGATCTCTACCCTCCTCTCATACCCTTGGCTTCTTCCCTTAAAAATATACAGGAATGTGCAGGTTGCCTGGGTGCCTCAGTCAGTTAAGCATCCTGACTCTTGATTTTGGCTCGAATAATGAACTCAAGGTTTTGAACTGGAGTGTGGCGTCAGGCTCACACTGAGTGTGGAGCCTGCTTGGAATTCTCCCTCTCCCTCTTCCCCTCTCACTTGCACTCACATGTTCTCTTTCTCTCTCTCTCAAATAAAAACAGAATAGGGGATGTAAACTTGATTGATCACAGGTCGCCAAAGTAGCTACATTTAACTCTAGACAAGGGCAATGTTTATTAAAATATTAAAATTCCAGGTACCTAGGAATTTCTAGACTCTGGAGAGTTTTCTCTCTCACTCTTAAGCTGCAGAAGGGTCATCTCCTTTATTCTCTCTTTCTCCCTACAAGACACTGTAAAAATACTTAACAGCTTTATTGAGGTGTAATTGACATATAGTAAATTGCATCTATTTAAATTAAAGAATTTGATAAATTTTATAATATTACATTCCCATTTATTTTCTACTTTCTCTTTCATTAGTTTCCATTCTGGTCTTTATTATTTCCTTTTTTCTACTTATTTTAGGTTTAATTTATTCTTCCTTTCTATTTTCTTAAGGTGGATATTTAAGTCATTCCTTTGAGATTTTTTTGTGGTGGTCATTTAGTGCTATGAATTCCCCCTTAAGCACTGCTTTAGTAGCATCTCACAAATTATGATACATTGTATATTTTTTTAATTCAATTCAAAACACTTTCTAATTTCCTCTTTCCTTTCTTTTTTGACCTATGGATCTAGATGTGTTTTATGTGGTTTGGAAATATTTTGAGATATTTCAAATTTGAGATTTTTCAAAATATATTTTTGTCACTGGATTATAATTTATAATCATTATAATTCATTGTGATAAAAGAATGTACTTTATATGATCTGGGTTCTTTTCAGTTTAATCGCACTTATTTTATGGCTCAGAACATGTACTCTGCCCAATATTTTGTGAACCTTGAGGTTTTCCAGTGTGGCTGGTGTGAGTGACAGGCACTGTTCCTCGCCAAACATTAGCACCTAGCACTTCTACCTCAGATCTTTCAGTTGGTTTTGTTTCCAGCTTTAGGTAGCTTCTTCCTATGCAGTCATTAGTGAATACTCAAGTGGAACCATCCATATATTTTCCAAGTTCTCACTATG
Organism: Mustela putorius furo; assembly: GCF_011764305.1. Taxonomy (NCBI): domain Eukaryota; kingdom Metazoa; phylum Chordata; class Mammalia; order Carnivora; family Mustelidae; genus Mustela; species Mustela putorius. Next base: position 40,575,554 of record NW_025421998.1, read on the forward strand.
TGAACTTCTCTCTTTTCCTTCCCTTGACAGAAGGTTGGAAAAGAGAGAAGTTCACAGAGTGAGAACTTCTCCTCAGAATTCTAGTCACCTTGACCTACCTGGACTCAGCTCATTCGCTCAACCAGGGAGTCTGCCAGTTTCACTTTTGTTCATCTTCTTTGCACTGTGGCTTGGAAATGATCTCAGAGCAGTAGGCTGTGGCAGTCGCATGGCTCACTTCATTTTTCCTTCCTGCCTATGGGGACCACTGCTCTTCCTTGACTGATTTACAGTGTTCTGCAAACTCTTATTTCCCATATATTGTCTGGTTTGGTTGTTGTGGGAGGAATATGGATAAATCTGTAAATAAGGATAAAACTGTTACTTCGTCTTGGTTGGAAGCAAAATTGTCCCTCTCTTTTTCTTTCTTCTTCCAAGAAGCTGCAATCCTAGAGATGTCAGAACCTCTTCCTACAAGGAAAGAGACCCTGCCATCTCCTATAGATTCACTCTTCTCACTCAGGTCAGCCAGGTCAGAAGCTACAGCCTTCCATACACATACACACAAGGACAAGCCTGGGCATAGGAATTTGTATTTGTCCACTGTTACAGTTGTAACAGTCCAAAATCTAAATAGCTGATGACAGCAAACATTTCTTTTTTGCTTACATGACATGAGGGCTGCAGTTGACTCCAGCTCTGCTGGGCTCAGCTGGCTTTGCTTGGTCCAGTTGGGTTGTCTGGTCTCATTTCAGCTCTATGCAACTTGTTATTCCAGAACCCAAGGTGAAGGCATGATATTTCCTTGGTGAATGTCCAGAGCAAGAGATCCAAGGCCAAAGCATGCAACACATTTAAAACTTTTGCTCAGTCCTGGCCTACCTCACATCTGTACACATTCTGTAGACCAAAGCAAGTCTATACTGAAGCCCAAAGTTAAATGTATGGGAAAGTAGACCTACCCATAGGAAGCATGGCATTGATAAAGAAAGAACAAATAGTTGTGAACAATTATAATCTTCCATAGCATTGAAGACTTACTCTCTCTTACTGTAATTACCAAGTGTCCTAGCACTTGTATTGAGCACATCATAGTATTTCACATATTAGGTTCAATTTAGTATTTGTGTGACTCTTTTCTCTCTCTTCCCCTGGAAAATAAGCTTCATAAATGGAGAGATGGTTCCTGGTACATAGTAAGTAGCTGTTGAGTGAGTGAGTGAATGAATGAATGAATGTCTTTCTCTGCTTTCTTCCCCAAAGCATTAAAAAAAACATATGCTAGATGCTAGATGGCATTTGGTTACAAACTGTTTAGGACAAACTAACCTAGGACCAATTGATACCTCATGGTCCAGCCATTCTTGGCAGAGAACTCAGCCCTAGCACTTCTCTCAAAGTATAGAAAGTGATGTTGAATTTTGCTTTTCTTTGCTATTGTTCTCTATACATATTCTTGTGGGCATGGGGTGCTGCACTTGGGAGCAACATTCCCCGCAAAATGAAAGAGAAATACAGATTAAAACAAAAGTGAGGTGTGGCGCGCGGGTGGCTCAGTGGGTTAAAGCCTGTGCCTTCCGCTCAGGTCATGATCTCAGGGTCCTGGGATCAAGCTCTGCATTGGGCTCTCAGCTCAGCAGGGAGCCTGCTTCCTCCTCTCTCTCTCTTCCTGCCTCTCTGTCTACTTGTGATCTCTGCCTGTCAAATAAATAAAACAAAAGTGAGGTTCCAGTTTTAGCCATCAGATGAGTAAAAATCAAATAATGGCTAGCACTTGATGATGGCAAGGAGATGAAAAAGCAGGCACACTCAAATGTCAGAGGAATATAAATTGGCACAGTCTTGAAGGAGGGCACTTTGACATACTTACCAAAAGTACATTCTCTTTGTCCTTATAATTTTCCTTACAATTTTGCTCTGTGAATCTATTCTATAGATATATTTACACAAAAACTAATACTGTATACAAGGATATTCAATGAGGTTTGGGTCATAATAATAAGAGATTGGGAATGTTTAAAGGCTCAGCAAAGATGGATTGATTAAATAAAATGAGAAGCTGTGAAGTTCTTGAAAATAAATTAGCTCTTTATCTACTGATATGGGATGAATTCCATAATGCTACGTGAAGAAGCTGGAGAGGGAGGCAGTCAGGGAGGCAGTGAAGAAGGGGAAACTCCACAGGGAAATAGATGGTGTTCTCAAAGTGAAGCCAATGTTTGAGTGTAGCTGAACTGAAGAACATGTATAAGGACCTAGAAGGAAATAAGCTAGAAATGTAAACAACAGAAATGTCTGGAGGGCCCTTGAGGCTGAGATGTTTGCTGTGTGTCTTGAAGAAAGATGGAGAGCCGCTAAGGCATTTGAAGGAGGAGAATGAGTGGGTCAGACTCCCTGGGACTCCACAGCACTGGGTGGGCAAAGACCGGAGATGAGGGATAGGAGGTTGGCCAGCGTGGAAGCAACGACAGACTCATGGTGGAGAGAGCAAGGAGGAAGATGGCACTACATGCACGGCCAACTGGATCTGGGGATAAGGGAGAGGAAAGATCTGGGATGTTTCTCAGAGGCCAGACAAGGTCACTGGCTATGTGATTGCAACATTCACAGAGACACGGAGTAGAGGGACTCCTGGTTTGTGGTGAAGGTGGAGGGTCCCCAGAAAGAAATTTAATAGACTTGGCTTCTAACTTTCTATATGGGAACCAATTTGAGCATCATTCTAACATTGGAATAGGCACAATTGTAGTTCATTTGGCTGCATTTGTCACTATTTTTTTAATAGTCAAGTATGTCATATACCACAGAAAAAATCTATACAAATTCCAATACTTATTTCTTGGAAGACTAGAGATGAGACAATCACATAAAGGCAGTGGTTGTTGGGTTTTATTTTTTTTTTCCCCCATCAGAGATGTGTTTTAAACAACTGAAAATAAGTTTGAGCAACAAATTATTCAGAGTAGAATCAATTTGAGAAAAATTCCAACCAAGCTGCAGATACTGATAAAACCATAGCATTCTTCATTAAAATGCAGGAGAGGTAAAACAGCCGAATGATAAATTTAAGGTAGCACCAACTAATATGCTAAGGAGCAAATAACTGGAAAATTCTTTCAGTTTGTAAAAATGATGTCAAGAAACTGTGAGTATGGAGTTTAAGGGCAAATCTGAAGGATGGTGAAAATAATAGCCTCTGTTTGGTCTATTGCAGAGAGAAAAAGGGGAAAAAGTCTTTAATTTTTCTGTCTTTCCAATCTAAAGTCCTATTTGCTATTTAAAATTCCTACAAGGTAATTCTTGCTTCTTTTTGCTTCCAAGGTAGAAGGACATTTTCCCATGTTTCCTCTTGACATGATAGTCATCTTAGGTTTGTCATATTCCACAGCGATAGAATATTTAGAATGGGGATGTGCTAGGGGTGCCTGGGTGGCTTAGGATGCTCTCTCTCTCTCTCTGCTCCCTCCCAAATAAATAAAAATGAGAATTAGAGAAACATGATATGTCAATGAGAGAAAAGTATCACTCTCTCATCCACTTTGAGATTCAGGACCTCCTCCCATGATTAGAAAAACAAAGGGTAAAGACAGAGAGAGTGTTGTCTAGCAAAGGATCTAAGAGGCTGAATTTAAGGATCTGAGAATTCTGGGGAAAAAATGATGATTCACGTTCTCACCCACTCATTCTCCTCCTTCAAAAAGCCTTCATTTTAAATTAAGACATTAAGAAATTTTTAGTATTTTATTAAGAACTATGCTGTTCAAGAATTTTAACAATTAAAAAAAACCCTACCAAAATGTTGAAATATGTTAGATCATTTCTGTCATTCTCATTCATCTGAAACCTTAGCTTTGTTAACTGCAAGAAATGTCCTAATCATGTTTTTGATGACTGGCAATTTTAGTCTCAGTGTTTATCCTAAACAAAAAGTCAATAATACAATGAGAGAAAAAGATTCACCTGTGTATGTAGCCTATCTGCAACCTGTAAGAGAATTTTCACAGCTGTAATAAGTCAAAAAGAATAAAAATAGGAAAATGATAGAGATTGGTAATTCAAAGAAGATGGCCAAGAAACATGAAGAGATGCCCAGCTTTATTTAAAGATTTTATTTATTTATTGAGAGATGAGAAGAGGGGCAGAAGAAAAGGAGCAAATGGGAGGCTCAGAGAGGGGCTGGATCTCAGGACCCTGAGATCATGACCCAAGCTGAAACTGCGAGTGGAGTGCTTAATGACTGAGCCACCCAGGTACCCCAAGATGCTTGGCTATATTGAGGAGGAGGCTGGGCACCCACAGGTGATTCTGCTCAGCAGTTCTAGCTGAGAAGTGAGGGGACATCTAGATTATGCCAATTTTAGGAGAAAGTCTACTATCTGACTTGGGATTTTTAGATGTTAAACTATTTATGCCTCTTTTCTCTGCAAAACTATAATTCAATGTCTTGTTGGGAATAGTAATGAAAAGGTGGATTAATGCTCTTTTTGTGCAAGATTTTCCCCCCTTCTGTACCTTTTTGCAAAATGTCACTAAAATAAGATGTTTCAGAATATTGTGTGTATATGTGATCATCAAAATAAGAATAGTCCCAAATCATTTCACACACATATTTATGGCATTTGAGTTTGTTTTTTTTTTTAATGTGGGACTGATTTGATTTCTAGAAGCATTCATTATTTTTTTCTCATTTTATATAAATTAATATCTTTGAAAAATTCATTTAAACTAAAGTCTCATCAGACTCTGAAATTTAGGAAAATTGAAATCCTGCTTTAATCAGGCTCTTAAAATTGTCAAGGATCCTTAGAGTCTTCTAGTTTTGTGTCTCCTCAATTGCTTATATACTTTAGACAATTACCCTAAGTGCCTGAGCAGTAGTGGCTGAACATAGGACAATTATTTCCTTCCAAGGCAGCCCATTCTTTAGACAACTCTGACTCCCAATGATGCAACTTGACCTGGTTGTCTTCTGTGGCTTCTGTCCTAGTAACTCTTACTCTGACCTTGTGGAGCCTTTCAGAATGGTTGTGTTATTATTTTAAAATAGTCAATATGTCCTTTTTCATTCTAGCTGTTTTCAGTAGTTTGCCCTATTTCCATGGCTCTTTCATCATTCTGTCCTCTAATTTTGAGCATGTCCTTGAGCCTGGGATGATGGAGAGAGGTGAAAACTAGCAAACTAGCACGTCCCTATTCTTTTTTTTTTTTTTTTTTTTTTTAAGAGAGAGAGAGAGCATGTGCCCAGTGGTTCGGGGGCAGAGGGAGAGGGAGAGAGAACCTTAAGGTATGGAACCTGACTCAGAGTTTGATCTGATGACCCTGAGATCCTGACCTGAGCTGAAATCAAGAGTCGGGACATTTACCCAACTGAGACACCCAGACACCCGTCTAATTCTCCTTTGGTATTTTTTGATCCCTTTTCTCCCTAGCAGTTAATTATTTCTGTAATGACTTTTATAAAGTGAATTCTAATATTTTTTCAAATGTATTGAGTTCCTCCTATGTACCAGGAACTAGGGACACAGAGATAAACAAAGCCTGCATTGCTCTTAAGCTCAGAAAATCAGTAAAGGATATAGGTGTTATGGTCCATGGAATAATGACCCCAACCATGTCTTTTCCCTGATCCCCAGAACCTGTGACTATTGCTTTACATGATGAAAGGGACTTTGTAAATGTGGTTAAGGTTAAGGACCTCGAGAAGGGGAAAGTATTTGGGACATCCAGGTGGACCCATTCTAATCACATGAGTCCTTAAAGCAGAGAACTTTCCCAGCTGTACTCAGAGATCCAGAGAGATAGCAGCATGAGAAGAATTCAACCTGCTGTTGTTGGCTTTGAAAACAGAGGAAGGGGCCACCAGCCAAGGATTCTGGGTAGCCTCTAGAAACTGGAAAAAATAAGGAAACAGATTCTTCCCTAGATCCTCCAGAAGAAACTCAGCCCCACTGACACCATGATTTTAGCCCATTGGGCTTCTAACCTGTAGAACTATAGGATAATACATTTGTGATTATGTGACCCCATTTGTGGTAATCTGTAAGAGCAGCAAAAGAAAATTAATGCAGGTGCTCTAAGTGCAAGGCAGATCAGACTGCAATCAGGAGGAAGGTCAGAATGGAGGTGTGAGTCAAGGGCTTTGGGCACTCAGTGTTGCGCATAGCCCAACTGATAAAGATGAGCAAGGAGTGCAAAGGAGACCTGCCAATTGTCCTTGTAGTGATAGGAGTCAGTCAGTCATGAAAGGGGACAAAGACATTTCAGACAATGGGATAAACACCCGAGTCAACATTATAACATGTTTGCGTATCAATTTTCTAACTGGGCGAAGTTGTGAAGCACTTGGAGAAGGAATGTAAATACTTCTGCTTCTGACAAAAGAGCAGGCTGGACATTCTAAAGGGTCTTTCTACTTTACAATACCCATATAGTGACTAATACCTGCCTTTTATTTTATTTTATCTATTTATTTGACAGAGAGAAATCACAAGTAGGCAGAGAGGCAGGCAGAGATTAAGAGGGGTAAGTAGGCTCCCCGCTGAGCAGAGAGCCCCATGTGGGGCTCGATCCTAGGACCCTGAGATCATGACCTGAGCTGAAGGCAGAGGCTTAACCCACTGAGCCACCCAGGCGCCCTAATACATGCCTTTTAATGCACTGCTGAGCTTCCAGGAAATAAGAATATACCTGAAACCCTCCATCCTACAACAAATAAATATGTTAATGGCCATCCATGTAGCTCAGGATGGCTCAGAGCCACTTTCATGCTGAGGATAACTTAAAAAAGATGAAGGAAAAACCACCACCTAAAATAACCACAGTGCTAATAGGATCATAAGGAATTATCATGCATGCAGATGGAAATCCAGAGACATAAACCCAGTACACAGAAGGGTTTCTTCTGTCCCAGGGGAGTTTCCTACCCAAGAAAGGGGCTTAAGAGGCTGAGCAGCATAAATAAGAAAAAAAAAAGTGTGCTAACCCCAAGAGAAAAGATGAGTAAATTTGACTGCATTAAAATTGAGAACTTCTGCTCATTTAAGAAAAAGGTAAGATTAAAAGACCAACCCCAAAGATAGGAGGACACAAATAATGAACAAGGAATTCAATTTCAGAAATCTATAAGGAATGCCAGACATTCAAAAAGAAAAATACAGGGCGCCTGGGTGGCTCAGTGGGTTAAGCCGCTGCCTTCGGCTCAGGTCATGATCTCAGGGTCCTGGGATCGAGTCCCGCATCGGGCTCTCTGCTCAGCAGGGAGCCTGCTTCCTTCTCTCTCTCTCTCTGCCTGCCTCTCAGTGTACTTGTAATTTCTCTCTGTCAAATAAATAAATAAAATCTTTAAAAAAAAAAAAAAAAACAAAAAGAAAAATACAAATAATCCAATAGAAAAATCTTCTCCAGGGGTGCCTGGGTGACTTAGTGTGTTAAGCCTCTGCCTTCGGCTCAGGTCATGATCTCAGGATCCTGGGATCGAGCCCCACATTGGGCTCTCTGCTCAGCAAGGAGCCTACTTCCCCCTCTTTCTCTGCCTGCCTCTCTACCTACATGTGATCTCTCTGTGAAATAAATAAATAAAATCTTAGGGGCGCCTGGGTGGCTCAGTGGGTTAAAGCCTCTGCCTTTGGCTCGGGTCATGGTCCCAGCGTCCTGGGATCAAGCCCCACATCAGGCTCTCTGCTCAGCAGGGAGCCTGCTTCCTCCTCTCTCTCTGCCTGCCTCTCTGCTTACTTGTGGTCTCTGTCTGTCAAATAAATAAATAAAATCTTTAAAAAATAAATAAATAAATAGATAAATAAATAAATAAATAAAATCTTAAAAAAAAAAAAAAGAAAAGAAAAATCTCTAAATACCAATAGATACTTCACAGAAGGCTTAGTACAGATAGTAAACAAATATGCTAAGATGCCTCCAGAGAAAGTCAGTTTAAAATAAAATACCATTTTATACCCACTATTAGCAAAATGAAGAAGTCTGACAATACTAAGTGTTGACAAGAATATCAAATAACGGAAACTCTTATATACAACTGTTAGGACTTTGTAATGAACTGGTTTAAACAGTCTGGGAAAAAAAATTGGTATAATATACTAGTTTTGAATGTTTATATGTCCTGCAACCCAACAATTCCACCTTAGGGTATATATTCTGGACAAACACTAGTACACATGCACCCAAAACTATCTAAGAGCATTCATAGCAACACTGATGGACCAGGGGGAGAAAATTAAATAGAAACAATTTAATCATAGACAAGGCAATGGCTAAATATGTTGTGATATAGTCACATGAATATGATACAACTTTGAAAATAAATGGACATGTGTGAATTATAATGTAATAACACACCAAATTGCAAAGAATTTCATGAAACAAATTTTCTAAAGTTCAAAAAAAGCTACATGATGTAAGTTATCTAGGAATACATTAGATATGGTAGAACACATGGATTAATGATAACACTGAATGATAATAGCAAGTTGCAGAAGACTAGAATATGACCCCATTTTTATAAAGGTCTAAAATAAACAAGATTATGTATTATGGAGAGAAACATAGAGATATATGTGATTTCCCATGTAAAATTACATACAAAAACCCAATAGCAAAGTGAAATGGTAAACACAAAATTCAAGAAGGGTTATCCCTGGCAGTAAACAGGGGGGTTGGGATTGGAAAGGTCCACACAGGAAACTTCAACAGAATTGATTGTGTTTGGTTCACTGTGGCTGCGATATGTTCACTGATGTTTAATTTTATTATCATTTTGGTAACTTACAAGTATATTGCATATATTCTTTTGTGGTACCAAATATTATCTAATAAAATCTTAATTAAGCCACACAAAATTGGTTTGTTCAGATGTCTGTTCTTCCAGCTCCCTCTTCCTTGAGTGCCCTGTTTTGTACTGTCAAACTTGAATGAGGGTCATAGGCCTGAAAGAAGAAAAAAGTGTGTTGAAGATGACATATACACAAATGCTATCTCAGCACAGCTCAGAGCTAATGATCTTTCCTGGCTGGATGTCCCCAAATTGTTATAAAGTGACAGAGCCAATTCTCTGTTACTCTGTTGGATTGTATTTCAATATGGTGGCTCATTTTCCAGTGGAAGTCTTGTCTTTAAAATACCCTGTTTAGGGCACCTGGGTGGCTCAGTGGGTTAAGCCTCTGCCTTCAGCTCAGGCCATGATTTCAGGGTCCTGGGATTGAGCTCCACATCGGGCTCTCTGCTCTGCAGGGAGCCTGCTCCCCCCTTTCTCTCTGCCTCCCTCTCTGCCTATTTGTGATCTCTCTCTCTCTGTCAAATAAATAAATAAAATATTTAAAAAAAAATACCCTGTTTAAGAGTGGATGTGGGCTTCAAGAAGTGCCTGGCTATCAAGTGCCTTATGGAAAGAATTCCTATATTTAAATTACAAGTTTTGTTTTACATATGGAGTTTAAGCACACAACAAAGCCTTTGTTACCAAACATGTTGGAGGAATGGGGAGTAATAATTGTTAATAAATTTGAGTTAAGTAATTTTCATTCAGATTGGTTTCTCTATCCCTTTCATAGATAGCAGGGCAAAAATCTAACTACCCTCAGCACCTCACTCCCATTCCAGTGCCTCTCATCTCCCAGAGTCACCATCTTGCTGGGATTCCTCCAAGTAGGATGTCTGTCTTATCTCACCACCTGCTATGCACAGACATGTTCCCATCCCTTCTAATTCCCAAACTCAAATGCTTCCCTACCATCTGCTTTGCTATAGGCATGGCTCTAAGGGGGTGGGCCTCAGGGAGGTTGGCAGGGATGAGGAGGTTGGGACAGGACAAGAATTTAATCCAACATAATGTATTGAATAAGAATTAATGGCTGTCAGAATCACATCACAGGCTGTGTTGTAGCTAGACCTCGTGCATTAAGGTTCCACATCCCTGATTCAAATCCCTCTGTTATGTCCCTTGTTAGGCAGGTAACTGTTCAGGAGTCCCTGAACTTCTCAGAGCCTCAGTTTCTTTGCCGATAACAGTAATTACTACCTATATCCTAGGGTATTTATAAGGATGCAACTATGCTTATAAGTTATAAGTGCACAGTATAGACTCAAATGTGGTGTTTGTTTGTTTGTTTGTTTATTTGTTTATTTGACAAAGAGAGATCACAAGTAGGCAGAGAGGCAGAGAGAGAGAGAGAGAGGAAAGCAGGCTCCCTGCTGAGCAGAGAGCCCAATGCGGGACTCAATCCCAGGACCCTGAGATCATGACCTGAGCCGAAGACAGCGGCTTAACTCACTGAGCTGCTCAGGCACCCTCAAATGTGGTGTTTTATTTGTATTGGGTGAATATGTTGAAATTATAGAGGTTCTTTCTAGGTTTGCTGATGGAGACGCAACCCTGACTCATTAGGGGTTGGTTCACTTACTCATCCTTGAACGCAGATTTCTTGACATTCGTGTTCACTGTTGAATCTGTTTCCTGAGCCATTACAGCCACTGAACCAAAAGCGGGCACAGGAGTTGACCTGTTTGTCATAATACCACCGAACCACGTATTCGCCACAGTTTCCTGGCTTCAGGGCTTCCAAGCATCTAGGATCTAGAGTGAGAAAATGATAGTGTGTTATTATAGGTTTCTCTTTCCCTGAAAAGATGAAAAGTGAGAGTTTCATGAAGTTTATTCCCCATGTACCCTAATGCGCCAACTAAGAAAATGTGGTTCCAAGTTAAAACAGATTCCCTGCTACCTAAAATACTTCCTCTGCTACCTGCCACGTCACCATTAAGTGCTCCTTTGAAAACATAAAGGTTTTTGATCTTCATGAAACCTTATTAAAAGTGTTTATTTCCCTGGAAGCATAGCACGGTGAGCCTTCATTAGCTAATACTCTTGCAGGAATTGGTCGACAAGAGAAAAATAGAATTTCTTCATTTACTTTGGACTTGATTTCAAACCAGATAAACATTTGGAATAAAGATGATCCTAGCCTTCAGTACACATTCATTCCCAGTATGTACATAGGAAGCGCCACTGTGATCACATGTAATTGTACCTACTGAAAAAGGAAAACCCTTTTATGTTACCAAAATATAAATAAATAAAACGAAAGGCTCTCTTTATATTGCAATCCTCTTTTTAAAAGAGGAGTTCTTGGGGTGCCTGAGTGATTCATTCAGTTAAGGGTCCAACTCTTGATTTCAGCTCAGGTCATGTTCTCAGGGTGTGGATGAAGCCCCGTGTTGGGCTCTATGCTCAGCAGGGAACCTGCTTCAGATTCTCTCTTTCCCTTTTCCTCTGTCACTCTCCCCACTCTCTCTAAATTTAAAAAAAAAAAAATTCTTTAAAAAGAGCTGTTCCTACAAGACAATAAAAACATGAGCTTTTAATGTCTATTATGAATAAATCTAAGAAATACTTCCACTGTAAAGAAAAATAACAAAATGGAGAACTACAATAATGAAGCCATTCATTAAATCCATCTTTATTTCGTGGTACTCCTTGTGCTTTAGTATTCTTCTTACCTAAAGAAGTGATTCCAAGGTGAAAAAAGCCACAAAAACCAAATAGGAATTTGCTGCCTGAGACTTGTGTTCTGTGAGACAGTTTATGTGCTGCAAGCTTCATTTCTCAAACAAAACAAGTCCTCTCTCCATCTCCCAGAATCACTTCCCCAGACGGGGAGCATATCTCAAGTCCTTTATTTTCTAAAACTAACCTTTAAGTCCACTTCTCCTCTGAAGACTCCTTAGACCAAATGGAAAGCAGTAGACTTTCACTCTCTCCACTCTTAAAAATAATAACTAAATAATGTATATTGTATAACTTGTCAAGCTAATCTCTGAGCTTCTTTTGGGCAAGGACCTTGTCTCTCTGGCATGTCCTTCAGAAACTCTGTATATAATGATTAATTTCTATAGATAGTAACTTTATAGAAGATATGTTGAGGAGGGGAAATCTAGAGTCTAGCTTTTTTCTCTTCTACAATCTAGGGGTCAAAAAATTCAAATGTCTGCATGTGTCAAGGCTACATGTAAGACAACAGGGAGTGGTAGACTGTGGGAAAATGAGAATACAAGCCTCTCTAAAGGAATTTACATTTTTTTAAAAGATTTTATTTATTTATTTGACAGAGAGAGATCACAAGCAGGCAGAGAGGCAGGCAGAGAGAGAGAGGGGGAAGCAGGCTCCCTGCTGAGCAGAGAGCCCAATGCGGGGCTCAATCCCAGGACCCTGAGATCATGACCTGAGCTGAAGGCAGTGGCCTAACCCACTGAGCCCCCCAGGTGCTCCATAAAGGCATTTACATTTTAAAAAACAATAAACATTATAAGAACTTTAAAATTGTTTACTGACCAAATTTGTCCTATAGCCAGTGTTATAATTTGACATACAATAAAATGAAAAGTGTCTTTTGTCCTCCCTCTTTAGAGTCAAACATGTTCTTTCTGAATGAGATTTAAGAGCCTGCCCTTTCTGGGCCTTGACATTGTAGACACAGCAGCTGATTGGCAGGTGTCTCTTACCTTTGTGCACCAGCTTTTCTGGCTGGAAGTCCAAGATGGGGCTTGGAATTCTGGTTTCCAGACCCTCTGCCCTATTCTCAGGGAGACCAAGCAATGGCCCCTCGGTGGTAGTGGCCTCAGGTGAAGGACTGGTGGTCTGGCTGTCAGCCCAGATAGGCTCTGGAGACTCATTCTCTTTGTCCTGGGCTCCAGAGACACTGACCTAAGTGGAAAAAAAAAAATCACATTTTTGTTTCTGGTGATATCAAGTCAGGAAAGCTAGTTTGCTTTGGGGAACATTTAAGGAAAAATTCAGCATTGCTTCTTCTCCCAAAATCTGCAATATTATTTCAATCAAAGCTCAGGAAATAACGTTCCTCTTCTATGTCATGCAATGCCGAGTACCTAAGTTATGGACCCTCCCACTGCCAGGCACCGATGCTTTTGTGCTGGGCCTTCCAGAGAGATCTGCATGCAGGGTATGAAAGGTATGAGCTCAGGAGTAGTTAATCTTCATTTTTTTCATAGTTACTGGCATGAGGAAGGGGAAATAGCCACTAGATTTTTGACCTTTTTTAAAAAATAGCCTTTCCTTCTCCATTTATTAACACTAGAGAAATTAACAATATATTCCAAAATATCTACAAAATCAACTCTCAGTTGATTTTGAGACTGAGAATGGGGGCGGCAGAGACAGCTGAAATAAAAACAGTAGCAATCACTTTTCATCTCATTTTACTATCTGGACTCCAGCAAATGTCAATGGTGCAGGATGCTTGGCTCCTAAGAAGTTCTAGAAATGTGTGTTAGCTAAGGAACAAAGGGATATAATTTCAAAAACAAGTTTTCTGGACTCAAGTTCCCATGTTTTATCAAAATTTATGATATGTAATGAGGTATTTTGCTTCAAAAAAAGAAAAAGTCATGTCAGTTATTCTTATCTACCATTGCCAGGGGCAAGGTCAATCTTTTATGGGACCAATTAAGTTCTTTTACTTTTTTCCCTTGGCCTCCAGCTACAGGGAATGGAATCAATCATTTATCTTGTTCTTGGCACAGGATGGTCATTTATCCTTTCAAGACCCTCTTTTTTTTTTTTTCCTTTTTGTTTAATTATTTAAATAGGCAAATCTGTGAACTATTTAAAGTCATTTTTGATGCCTTCTTGCCTGTAGTTCCTATCATCCTATCCTGTGACCAGAGCCAGGTGTCACCATGGTATTTTATGGTCACAGTAAAATATATAGAACCATAATATATTGAATTAAAAAAATAAAAACCCCAACACTACAGCATATTTTTCATCTAAAAAAATGCACATAGATGCAAGGTCCTATTCAGCCAGAGAAGCGCCACCCCGGTTGAACTGCCATTTTGCTGTAAAGTTTAAATTGACCTTGCCCACTCCCGGCTCCCGCCCCCCCAGGGAAACTTATTTAAAAGCAAGTCCTGGGAACCAGGCCCACGTAACAAAGTCCAAATATAAGGATGGGTTGGTCCAGGTGGAGGTATTCAATCAGTGGGGGCACATACTGTCTCCTAGCTACCAAGGAGTATGGGCCCCTGCCCTTTGGGAGTCTTTTGGCACCAATCTTAACCAAGGTGTGATAGGCTGGTTCAAATGTCTACTAGGGTAAATTGTAATTCAGTTGGTCACCTAGCATCACTGTGGAGCTTCCTGTGTGTGTTACAATCTCATTGGCCACCTGTGTATGGCCAGGCCCAACCACATGGCCTTTGCTCTATAAAAGTTAGTCTGGAAAGCAGGGAGGGGTCATCCTCTCTGGAGGGGCAGCCCCAACAGGTCTGTTTGATGGTTGGTCTGATTCCTGATCCTTGGCGTGAAATAAAGCTTTGCTTGACCTTCGCTTTGTATGAGTCTTGCTCCTTTAATCATGGACCCATTATTGGGGTACCCAATTTTGGGGGACCCAACATTGGGGGCTCGTCCGGGATTAAACGACGAGAACTGAGCCAGCATCAGAATTTCTGGTTCTGAATCTGTTTGTCTGGTTGCGGAGCTCCAGGTAGGGCTCACCGGGGAGAAGCTGGATGCAGCCATGCTCCCCAGGGCTGGAGTGGATGAAGGGACACCCCATCACTCTTCTGGTAGATAATCTAGGGGTCCGAGTCCCCCATAGGTGGTCATCTGGGTCTGTAGGGGGCTGGATAACTCCCATCTGTAGGGGGCCGGGAAACCCCCACCAGCGGGTGAGAGCCACTGGGTCTGGTTCTGGTCTGTGGCTCATCCTGGTGAGCATCTGTAGGGGGCCGGATAACCCCTGTAGGGGCCAGAAAAACCCCCACCCGCGGCAGGCTCTGGATGGGGGCTGCTGGGTTTGCGGTTGTCTTTGTCTTGTCTTTTTGTTGTCTGTTGTTTGTTGTATTTGAAGGAATGGGGCAAATAGAGTTTAAGGGCCCTTTCCCTCCACTGGTAGATTGCCAGGGGGTTCAAGTCCCCCTAGACAGTCAGGGTATTCGAGTCCCCCTAGGCGGTCACCTAGGCAGTCAGGGGGTTCAAGTCCCCCCTAGCAGTCACCAGGGGTTCGAGTCTCCCTGGACGGCCAGAAGATCAAAAAGTCCCCACAGGTGGCAGGTTCTGGGTAAGAACTGCTGGGCCTGCGGTTGTCTTTGTCTTGTCTCTTCGTTGTCTGCTGTGCTGTTTGTTGTTTTTGAAGGAATGGGGCAAGCAGAGTAAGGGGGCTCTGGCTTTGTCTCTCTGTTCCTCCTAATAGATGTGGGGCTTCTCCCTCACTCATTTCATGTGTTAAGGGCTATAACTGGAGCCAACTGGGGTTAGTTTAACTCGAGACAGAGACTTTAAGGAATATTCCCAAGCAGCTGCCAAAACCACCTTTGTTTTGAGGATATTCCTTGTCCTCTCTGGCCTGAAGTGGACTGCCTAGCCCCTCCCTCTTGCTGGAGGGAAAACATGGCATGTGCTCCTCTCTTGGGCACCTTTTCTCTGCCTCCTGGTGGCACTTTGTTCTGTTCTTCACTGTCGGGAAACAAGAAGTGCATCCCCTGGACCTAACACCCCCCCACTCTGGATCTTTCCACCAGGCTCTCAGGTAAACAATCGAAATGGAGTGGGCCCAGGTGGAACATAAATCAGTATGTGAACTAAGTTAAGTTTGTTGGGTTAACTAGGATAAACATGTCTTTTGAGTTAATAGTAGTAAATGTAAAACTTCAGAGTTTTTACTAACGTCAAATAAGCTCGTGTTATTTGTTGAAATCTGTTAGCAAAGAGATGACTAAACTGATGGTTAATTGTCTGTCTCAAAGTTTTAATGGGTAATTGTTAAAGTAGCTTTCAAAGTCTTTGCTAACCTGAAACTTAAAATCAAATGGGATAAAATGCTCAAGCTCAGCCGCTGGAACTAGGTATGTGCTTTTGAAATCTGTTGGTAAACCTCTTTTGTGCTTAACCGAATTCTGTTGTAACAGCCCCAGGGCCACTGTTTGGGCTAGATCCATTGGTAAAGAATGGAAGGGAAGACTGATCACCTCCCATTAGCCAGGGATACCCAGAGGGGAGGGTGTCCAACCTGTTTGAATCTGAAGAGTGCCTGGCTGTGTGAATGTGTCTGTGTGGCACCACCCCTTCAGCTACGGACTCTGAGTGGGCTGTATCCTGAGTCTCACAGGGCGTCATATGGCATAACGGTCATCTACTCCACGGAGTAGCCTGGTCCGGGGTTTATACGGACAGACCTTAGCTAAGACGCTCCTAAGTTCCTGTGAGGGACATGAGCAGGACAGCATCTGAAAGATCCTGCTCCCTTTGTCTGCTACATTCATTTACGATGGGAGGGAAACCCAGAAAACTCACTGTCTTAGGAAGAAAAAAGAGGAAAGACACTGGTATAGAAAGGCTGGCTTTCTCTCTGTTTAAAGGGGCAAAGTTTTCTTAGGTTAGTTGATCTGTAAATGGTTTTCTCTTTGCCTGCCCAGAATTGTAAATGAGGTCTCTTTGACTCAAGGCTTTTCCTTCATATACTAAGTTATTCAGTACTGTTAAACCGAGGATAAACCTTGTGTTACCTTTGGGTAACCGCCCCAAAGGAAAGTCAAATGGGAGAGAGACGTTGGGGACAAATACAGGTCTTTGATATGTTAAAATCCTGGGAACTGAAATGGGTAAGAATTTCCAGAAGTAAAAGCTGCATTCAGACTAAACCAAAATTAGTAACATGGGACTAGATGAACTGAAGGATTTGAAAAGAAGAATCTGACTGAGTTAGTGGGAATAGTGGAAAGAGCCGCTGAGGACTATGGGTCAAAAGCTCTCTTACAGACTGCAGGAAAAGGGTATCAGGTGTCAGCAATGAAAGCCCAGCTTTGTCAGAGCCACGCCACTTACTTAGGCTTTGATCTCCAAGAGGGAGTTTCTTGGGACGGTAAGCTACTGTAACCTCTCTACGAACTGGCTAAGGGAGGACTCACTATGGTAGAGTGTGGACAGCTGAGGCAGAAGGAGCATTTCGGGAATTACAAACAGCCTTACTGCTTGCCCCAGCATTGGCCATCCCAAATGTTACCAAGCCCTTCCACTTGTATGTGGATGGAAAGGCAGGGCTGACTGAAGGAGTTTTGACTCAGACTCTGGGGCCTTGGCAAAGGCCAGTAGCCTATCTTAGCAAGAACTAGATCCAGTAGCAGCTGGGTTCCCCCCTTGCCTCCGCATAATTGCTGCCATGGCCCTCCTGGTCAAGGATGCAACAAATTGATTCTGGGTCAAAATCTCACCTCGACCACCACCCATGCTATTGAGGGCCTTCTCCGGACTCCACCAGACCGGTGGATAACAAATGCCCGAGTGACAGGGCATCAGGCCCTCCTCCTCAACGAACCAAAAGTGATCTTCTGGCCCCCGGCGGTACTAAATCCAGCCACGTTACTACCAGAGGTGCTGGCTGATCACCCTCGCGACTGCAGGAAGGCCCTACCCCAAGTCACAGGAATAAGGCCGGATCTCAGAGACACTCCCCTCCCGGATGCGGAAATGACTCTGTTCAGAGATGGGAGTAGCTACATGGTCGATGGAAAGAGGTATGCGGGGGCTGCCGTGGTTTCTTCTGAGCAGGGACTCTGGATGACAGCCCCGCCACACAGGACCTCAGCGGGAAAGCGGAGCTGACTGCATTCACTAAGGCGCGACTACAGATGTCTTGGAAGGAGCCACATCCTTGCCAACCCAGGGACTTGGTTTGGATGCGCTGCTGCCAAGTGGGAAACTTGGAGCCTCGCTGGAAGGGACTGTTTGCTGTCATCCCGACCACCCCCATGGCGATGAAAGTAGAAGGCACTGGGGCCTGGATTCACGAGGGTCACGTCAAACGAGCCAAGGATGAGGACGCCCCCCAGAGGTTGATGCCGCTGCTGATGGACCCCGCCCATCATGGACTAAAGCTAAGACTCGGAAACAATGAGTTCATTGAGTTCATTGTTGCTTCTGTTGTTAAAGTATAGGTGGGAAATATAGACAATTAGGGCTTGACATACTATTTCTAAAAAGGGAGTGCTCTGTGTAGCCCTAGGAGAGAAATGCTGTTTCTGGGTAAACCACTCTGGAATCATTAAAACAGTCTGGCAGCTGTTAAAAAAGGGACGTAGAACTGGCTGAAAAGTCAAAGATTTCACTAATCTTCAAAGAAAAGGGGGAGAATGTAAGGGTCTATTCAGCCAGAGCAGCCCCACCCCGGTTGAACTGCCATTTTGCTGTAAAGCTTAAATTGACCTTGCCCACCCCCCACCCCCCCAGGGGAACTTAAAGCAAGTCCAGGAAACCAGTCCCAGGTAACAAAGTCCAAGTACAAGGGTGGGTCAGGCCAGGTGGAGGTATTCAGTCAGTGGGGGCACATACTGTCTCCTAGCTACCAAGGAGTATGGGCCCCTGCCCTTTGGGAGTCTTTTGGCGCCAGTCTTAACCAAGGTGTGATAGGCTGGTTCAAATGTCTACTAGGGTAAATTGTAATTCAGTTGGTCACCTAGCATCACTGTGGAGCTTCCTCAGTGTGTTACAATCTCATTGGCCACCTGTGTATGGCCAGGCCCAACCACATGGCCTTTGCTCTACAAAAGTTAGTCTGGAAAGCAGGGGAGGGGTTGTCCTCTCTGGAGGGGAGGCCCGGACAGGTCTGTTTGACGGTTGGTCTGATTCCTGATGCTTGGTGCGAAATAAAGCTTTGCTTGACCTTTGCTTTGTATCAGTCTCGTTCCTTTAATCACGGACCCATTATTGGGGTACCCAATTTTGGGGGACCCAACATAGGAAACAAATTGAGGTAAAACTACCTTGAATATCAACAATGATTATTTCTGGGATCTGCTAAGCTACTGTGCTTTTGATTCTCTACACACACACACGCACATGCACACATGCATGCATGCGTGAGGAAGAGCTAATTAATTCTGTCACTCATGTGTGCCGATTTTTACAATGATTAAAGTACTACCAGGTAAATAAGAGTAAGCATTTCTGTTGGTACTAGTCTGGTCATCAGCCTGATAGAAAAGGCACTCAGTTCAAATATAGTCGTGACTTTTCACTAGCCCCAAAACTCAACTTTTGGGACAAATGGAGGTAAAACTGTAGGCCACTTGGCATTCTCCTTTCTTTGAGAATGGCCTTGTGTGTACGTATATCATTTTGAATGTGAGCTTTTGTAATCATCACTAAACAAAAGAAGTTGAAAGCTAAAGGAAAGTTTTGTGAGTACTTCATTTCCTATAGGGAAATCTAAAGCTCCAAATGATTGAAGAACTTGCCCCAAATCATTGGTAAGCTATCAGTGAAATTTGAGAAACGCCTGTTTCAAGAAAGAAATACAGGTGGTTTTGTTGTTGTTGTTGGTGGTGGTGGTGGTGTTTCATTTGCTTGCACATATTTTGTTAAGGAAAAAATAAGTTAAAAGCTTGACTAAGGAATAGTTTATCAAACATAAAAAAGCCAACAATGAGGCTCCAATTTAGGTACCCTGTCAGGTGAGAAGATTCCTTTGAGGAAGTGTACCAGACAGCTGGTTCCTTTAAGGAATTACCTTGGCCTTAAAACCACTACCTTGGGGCCCCTGAGTGGTTCAGTGGGTTAAAGCCTCTGCCTTTGGCTCAGGTCATGATCCCAGGGTCCTGGGATTAAGCCCCTCATTGGGCTCCCTGCTCAGAAGGGAGCCTGCTGCCCACCCCCCCACCCCCCCCATCCAGTCTCTGCCTGCCTCTCTGCTCACTTGTGATCTCTGTCAAATAAATAAATAAAATCTTAAAAAAAAATTGCCTTGTTCAAGCCTTAAGGCCTCATAAGCTATTCTTGACTTCTTGTGAGTTTAGGAGTGTGTGTTTGCTTTCGGAGATCACGGCATTTGAGAATTTTGACTACTACTGCTACCTCAGGTTTTAGCAAAAGTAAAAATATTTTTTTTTCATAAAGGAGAACAGTTTTATCTTTTGGTTACATGAGATCTCAGATTATTTAAACAAAGGTATAATTACCATGATTTGCCATTTTTATAATTTTCTTATTACAAAAACATTCGTTGAAGGGAATTTAGAAAATTTGGACAAGCAACAAGAAGAAAATAAAAATCACAAGGGATCCCATCTCCCAGAAATAATCATTGTTGATTTTCAACTTTATCCGTTTTACCTCAATTTGTTTCCTATGTGCATTTTTTTAAATGAAAAATACCCTGTAGTGTTCAGGTTTTTAATTTTTTTTTTAAATTTACTACATTATGGTTCCATATATTCTGCTGTGACCATAAAGTACCATGTAATTACATAACTATATTTAAATATATAACAACAACACTCTTTTTAAACATTCAATTTCTTTGCTCTTTTTTTCCTGTTGAATCTACTGGGCTGATGGTTGGATTAAGGGACACACATATTCGAGGCTTCTGAAGACATGGTCTTCTCCAGAAAACTCTTACAATTTCCACTCTCACCAGTTAAGTGACTTT
This sequence comes from Mustela putorius furo, assembly GCF_011764305.1. Lineage (NCBI taxonomy): Eukaryota > Metazoa > Chordata > Mammalia > Carnivora > Mustelidae > Mustela > Mustela putorius. Next base: position 40,595,986 of record NW_025421998.1, read on the forward strand.
TCTTAAAGGACCACCATTTATTAGCTATTTTGAATGCAAAGAGAGATAGTTACTAGTTTGATAGGTGAGAAATTCTTCAATGGTGGTACAAAGGCCATCCACAATCTGTCTCCTACACACATGAACAACTTCCCGGCATCCCAGGTGATGACCTTTCATTCCTTCCTCTTTATTCTGCCTCAGGCCCTCAAAGTCAACCATCCCCCCAGGGCAAGACTTTGCCCTGTAACCAGTCAGTACTTACGTTCTTCTTCCAGTTAGTGCACAGCACATCCTAAGGCTCTGTTTGGCCCCCAATCATAGAGAAGTTAGCCTTTACTCTGACACTATTTGTCTATCATTTCCAGTTTCACACATGTTAACTATCACCTCCCTGATAAACGAAGTTAAACCGTGTCACATTTTCCATTTTCATCTCTTTCCTTTTTTTCTACCCCTTTTTCCATCCTTTCTGTCTTCTTTCTAAAAATCTTTATAGCATAGACCAGCAAGTAGTAGCCACTCGATAAATTCAGAAAGGGCTAGAGGGAGAGAGAAGGAAAGAGGGGACTTTGTCTTTTCAATTTTGTTTTGTTTTGTTTTTTTTAGTAGTTACACAGTATGTTTGTGTCATTTACTTATTATTACTTTTTAAATAATTTTTATTAACATATAATGTATTATTTGTTTCAGGGGTACAGTTCTGTGATTCATCAGTCTTTTTTTTTTCTCTTTAAGAAGATTTTATTTATTTATTTGACAAAGATCACAAGTAGGCAGAGAGAGAGAAAGGAGGAAGCAGGTTCTCCGCTGAGCAGAGAGCCTGATGCGGGGCTGGATCCCAGGACCCTGAGATAATGACCTGAGCTGAAGGCAGAGGCTTAACCACTGAGTCCCTGTGATTCATCAGTCTTACACACTTCACAGTACTCACCGTAGCATATACCCTTCCCAATGTCCATCCCCCAGCCACCCCATCCCTTTCCCAACCTCCCCTCCAGCAACCCTCAGTTTATTTCCTGAGATTGGCTTGTAAGAGGGGAATTTGGATTAATTATTCTATTCCTTTAGGTTTTAAAATAAACTAGACCCTAACATGACTTCTATCTCTAAAAGTGGGATCTAAGCAGCCCCAAACCTGACTGGCAGAACACACACCACAGTCACTGCCTCTGGAGAGAAGAGAAGAGGGAGGAGGATCAGACTGAAGACACACAAACACAGACTTGAAATTTATCCCCGCAAGAGTGAATGAACAAATGCGAATAGGATATTTCCTTTAAGAATGAGTATAGTATGACTGGACAACTCATAGAATTTTACTCGAACAAGATATTAGGAGAAAATACAGATGTACTCAAACGTTTTTGTTATTTTTCCTAATGTACTGTCATGGAGGCTTAATACCTAGTTAAAATATATGCCATTGTATTACACACAGGTTTTTTAAAGGTAATTCGGCCAAAATGGAATTATATATAGGAGGAATAATTCAATGATGTTATTTTTAAGAGTAAAAAATAAATGAAATGAAATGATGCTATCAACAAGAAATGAATAAACATGAAAGCGTGTAGAAAAGTAAAATAAGACAAGAGTTTTGAGACCATATTATTCACATAGACAAGAAATGATCAGACCTCAGTCTCAGATAGTAGAGGATGGATGAGGAGAAAAGAGTTGATGGCATGGATAGAGAGATGATAAAAACAGACCAAAGACGACAATCCCAACAAGTGTGGAAGATAATGTAACACTAGAACTACAGACGTGTTCCAGGTTTCTTGCCACGTGCCTGGTGGGACTCTGCCCCTACGGACGGCAATCAGGAGAAGTTGCTTTGTGAACATATTTCATGTTGAATGCCTGTGAAACACCCAGAATAAGATCTGCATGATCAAAAATGTGAATCTGGGGTCCAGGAGAAAAGTCTGGACTGGGGAGGCAGACTGGAGAGTTGTTAACATCAGGAAGAGAAGAAGGTTAAGGGCCAATCTTAGAACTAAGTAAAGAGTTTAATATTTAAGGAGTCCTAAACCATAAGATACCTAGGAATAAACCTAACCAAAGAGGCACAGAATCTATACTCAGAAAACTATAAAGTACTCATGAAAGAAATTGAGGAAGACACAAAGAAATGGAAAAATGTTCCATGCTCCTTGATTGGAAGAATAAATATTGTGAAAATGTCTATGCTACACATTTAATGCAATTCCTATCAAAGTACCATCCATCTTTTTCAAAGAAATGGAACAAATAATTCTAAAATTTATATGGAACCAGAAAAGACCTCGAATAGCCAAAGGGATATTGAAAAAGAAAGCCAACGTTGGTGGCATCACAATTCCGGACTTCAAGCTCTATTACAAAGCTGTCATCATCAAGACAATATGGGGCTGGCACAAAAACAGACACATAGATCAATGGAACAGAATAGAGAGCCCAGAAATAGACCCTCAACTCTACAGTCAACTAATCTTCGACAAAGCAGGAAAGAATGTCCAATGGAAAAAAGACAGCCTCTTCAATAAATGGTGCTGGGAAAATTGGACAGCCACATGCAGAAAAATGAAATTGGACCATTTCCTTACACCACACACAAAAATAGACTCAAAATGGATGAAGGACCTCAATGTGCGAAAGGAATCCATCAAAATCCTTGAGGAGAACACAGGCAGCAACCTCTTCGACCTCAGCCGCAGCAACATCTTCCTAGGAACAACGCCAAAGGCAAGGGAAGCAAGGGCAAAAATGAACTATTGGGATTTCATCAAGATCAAAAGCTTTTGCACAGCAAAGGAAACAGTTAACAAAATCAAAAGACAACTGACAGAATGGGAGAAGATATTTGCAAACGACATATCAGATAAAGGACTAGTGTCCAGAATCTATAAAGAACTTAGCAAACTCAACACCCAAAGAACAAATAATCCAATCAAGAAATGGGCAGAGGACATGAACAGACATTTCTGCAAAGAAGACATCCAGATGGCCAACAGACACATGAAAAAGTGCTCCATATCACTCGGCATCAGGGAAATACAAATCAAAACCACAATGAGATATCACCTCACACCAGTCAGAATGGCTAAAATCAATAAATCAGGAAATGACAGATGCTGGCGAGGATGTGGAGAAAGGGGAACCCTCCTACACTGTTGGTGGGAATGCAAGCTGGTGCAGCCACTCTGGAAAAGAGCATGGAGGTTCCTCAAAATGTTGAAAATAGAACTGCCCTATGACCCAGCAATTGCACTATTGGGTATTTACCCTAAAGATACAAACGTAGTGATCCAAAGGGGCACATGCACCCGAATGTTTATAGCAGCAATGTCCACAATAGCCAAACTATGGAAAGAACCTAGATGTCCATCAACATCAAGAAGATGTGGTATATATACACAATGGAATACTATGCAGCCATCAAAAGAAATGAAATCTTGCCATTTGCGACAACATGGATGGAACTAGAGCGTATCATGCTTAGCGAAATAAGTCAAGCAGAGAAAGACAACTATCATATGATCTCCCTGATATGAGGAAGTGGTGATACAACATGGAGGCTTAAGTGGGTAGGAGAAGAATCAATGAAACAAGATGGGATTGGGAGGGAGACAAACCATAAGTGACTCTTAATCTCACAAAACAAACTTAGGGTTGCTGGGGGGAGGGGGTTAGGAGAAGGGGGGGTGGGATTATGGACATTGGGGAGGGTATGTGCTTTGGTGAGTGCTGTGAAGTGTGTAAACCTGGTGATTCACAGACCTGTACCCCTGGGGATAAAAATATATGTTTATAAAAAATAAAAAATTAAAAAAATATATTTAAGGAGTCAACAGAGAAAGTGAAACCCCAGAAGCAAATGAGAAAGAATGCTAAGGTGGTTGGGAGGGGAACAAGGAGAAAGAGGACTCTCAAAACCAAAGAAAGGAGTGGCAAGTTTGATGCAAAAGAGAAAATAAGAGGACAGCAATAAGGATGTGGCAATTAAGGTATTGTTGGTCCTTCTTCCAGCAGAGGTTCAGTGGCATATCAGAGGCAGTAGCCTGACGTCAGAGGTTTTCCCAAGTAAAGGGAACTGAGGAAGTTGAGAGGGAAGAAAGGAAAATGTGTGTGTGTGTGTGTGTGTGTGTGTGTGTGTGTGTGTGTGACAAAGAGGCAGAGACCGCAGAGACTGGCCTATGGAATAATTTTATTATAAAAAGATAGAGAAAGGATAGTAGCAAGAAGGACATGAACTAAGAGAGGGTTAAAGGATCTTTTCAGATGGGAGAATCTGAAGCTTATTTACTAGCTATAGGGAAGGAGTCGGAAACATTGGCACGACAATGAAGCAAGGTCTGAGTTTCGGAAGAGGCAGAAGAGAATGGGCCTCAGAGCACAGGCAGGAGACTAAAAGGTACCACAACAGAACTGAGGATAGAGCCTATGGTCATATTTTAGGATGAAGGGGGACACAAGACACATCCAGTTCCAGTATCAAGTCAGAACGTGTCCAGGGCTCTCGTTTTTTAAAACCTTGCCAGGGGAACCCATTCCAGAAGTGGCCTTCTCTAGACCGATCCCGGGGTGAAGTAAGAATGAGTAAATATTGCAGGGAAAGGAGGGTGAGACCTGGGAGAGCTAGCAAGAGTGAGAATGAGATGAAGACCTTGCAGCAGCTATGTGATAATGACAGGAGGGGAGAAATGAGGCAGGTGGCATGGGGACCAGGGATAGGGTCTTACTAAATGAGAAGGGGTACATAGAGAGCGTGGGATGCCAGCAGTCAGCCCGCTGTGTTCGTTTCCTGTCATTTACATCAATAAGGTGTACACTTCCTCCATGGAAGTGAGCACTGGCCTACGTGTCCTGATAATAACAGGCAAGGAGAAGACTCACAACTTCCCACTTCCTCCACCACCTTCTCCACTTGGTGCAGAGCTACCCACAGGGACTCTTCCCATACTTGCTTTACTCTCCCCTTCACTGGCTTGTTGTGGAATCACTGCACAGAAACCCCACAGCCTTCTTTCCACCAAGAGGAATGTGTCTCTGAGGCCAATTATCTAAATTACTTGCAATCAGGGAACAAATTTTCATAATACAAAAAGAAGCTTTATGGAAAAGGTAGACAGGCCTCTTTCTTTCTTATTCTTTCAACTGGAAAAAGAAATCTAAAATATTGTCACAAGAAACAAGTTCCAGTGAACAAACCAGCTGTGTGCTGCCATGACTTTATTAATGTATTTAGAATGACAAAAAGTTATTTCAAGTAGGAAATTGATATGTTTATTTGCTTAATTGGACCATTAATGGATATAACCAATTAGTCTGACTAAATGGTGTTTACTTGATTTTATTGCCCCACTCCCATTTATATCTTAGAAATCTTAACCTAACTGGCTAAACCCAGAAAGAGAAGGATTTTTTAAAAACAGTATAATTGATGACTTTCACTGAGGAACATTCTTTTAGCCTATTACTTGGTAGAGGACTCATTGGGTCATTAAGTATTTACTGAGCATCTACTGTGTAAAAGATGAAACACATTTTAAGTCATGAGTGGGACACCAGTTTAATTAGACACAGAACATGTTCTCAAGGAAATAAAATCCATTAGGAGAGTTGAGGTATGTACATAAATTAGTAACAATGTAGAATGTTACAAATCCCAAAGCAAGTACTGCTGGTCCTGAGATTTCAGGAGAAGAACAGAATGGATGTGCATGTTTAGCTTCCTAAGACTGGCCTGAAAGAGTAATAGAGGAAGGGGTTACCAAGGAGTGATGAATTTAGTAGAAGCTGGGAAATTTCGTCTGCTCTCTGTATTTCCCAACATACCCATGCATAGATGTTTAGTGAACCTCAAGTTCATTCCACGATAAGCTAAAATGCTTAATATGTAAGTCCTTGGAGGTGGAAACCCATTGATTTAGATTTCACACAAAAGTATAAATAACTAGATTTTTCTCTAAGAACAGATTTCATAGAAAGATGACGAAGAAGGAAGGCCAGCACTAGATGCCATAAGGAGTGACAAAGGCAACAGAGAAAGGAAAGGGAGACACAGTAAGAGAAATAGGACTCCTAGGACTTTTGAGATGATTTGTTTTCCAGTACTGCCTAGGGTGGGCTTGGGGAAAAGCTGAGAATTGAAAAGTTTGGAGAAACACTTAATGTGTTTGGAGACTGTAATCATACTTCTAGATAAAGGTGTGTATGTAAGTATGTTTTTGTATTTGTGTGTCTACACTGTATATACATATGGCAGAGATAACTGTGACTATCCGTGCATATATGTTTGTTCAGACTAAAATCTGTCAGGAACACTCTCTGTTTAAAATTCAGTCCTGCCTTGGCACTTCTGCAGAGAGAGTCGGGGTGAGAGGTTCTGGAGATGAGGGTTATCCAGGAAGCTCAAGTCCATTGTAAGCTTTGCTATCTCAGAGGCACCCGAAGAGACCTAGCGGAGGCTCAGTTTCCCTCTATGTGGCTCTTGGTGTTCTAAATCCAAACTATTTTGGATGTACTTTTCTTGTGCCCTCCCCTCCAAAGCTCCTAGAATGCTCCATCTGTCATAATCTGTTAATATCGCTTGTCTCCCGGCGCTGTCTGACTTCATGTGTCATGATACCAGAGGCAAGGCTTCTCCTCATGCTGTGTCATGAGCGCCACGGAGGTCCCTGGCACCTTCACTTTACCCGGTGTGAACCGAACTCATTATTTTCCTTCAAAATAATGCCTCCCTGCCTCCTCTAATCTCCATCTCAGCAGATGGTGTGTCAGTTCACTCCAAATCTGAGTTAGAAACCCAGCTAGCTAGCCTCTCCCTGACCTCCAACCCATCCCATCACGAAGTCCTGTTCATTCTACTCTGGAAGTGGCTTCCAGTCCACACCTGCTTTCATTTTGACTACCCAGACTACTGCAACACCTCACAGCTCAGCCCCAGTCACCTGTCGTTCTCCTATTTATACTTTGCCCTACTACAGGGTTATTCCACCCACAAACCAAATATGACCATCGGACCCTCGCTTTAGAAACTCCTCTGCTTCCTCCAGGCTGCCTGGCTTACACATGAAGTTCAAGCCCCTTCAGCCTGGGAAGCATGTATAGTTAGTTTGCAGACTGTCCGTCCAGCTGTAACCCTCACCATCCTGCTACACACACCTTAGGCTCCAGGGAGACTGAACTTTTCCTAATATCTTGAAATGCCATCCCTTTTGGAATCCCCCTTTGCCTACATGTTCCCTCTGCTGGAAATACCCCTCTCTTTATTTTTGTCATGAGAAACTCCTACTTACTCTTAAAACTCAGCTCAATGCTACCTATTCTGGAAAGCCTTCCTTGACTCTGAAATTAATTGCAACATCTCTCATGCTTTGTTCACAGCTCTGTTAAAGTTCTTAATAATTCTTGTGTGCATCCGTCTTCCTGAGAGGCCATGAACTTCTCCTGGACAGGGACTGTGTCCTAAGAACCACCTGCTAGTATACCAGTCAATTGTCAGTACACAGTATAGAATGCACTGATTATAGGGAGAATTCAGAGTAGAAGTGCCACTTGTTGGATGGAACCTGAGTCTGCCCTCATCTAAGACATCTTCAGGAAGTGACAGGTCGAGTAGGAGAGGACAGAGGGATAGGCCACACAAGCAGGCAAGGACCTAGGAGCACTCCATACTCTGGAGGAAATAAACTGTGTACTTCATTGTCTGTAATTACTTTTAAATGCTCAGTGAGGACCAGGATCAGCAAACCCCATGGGCCAAATCCAAGCTTTCATCTGTTTTTAGAAACAAGTTGTATCTGAATGTAGCCATGTTTGTTCAGGTAAGTGTTGGCTGTGGCTGCTTTTGTCCTTCAAAGGCAGAGCTGAGTAATTGCAACAGAGATGAAATGACCTGAAACACCCCCCCCCCACACACACACACACAAAAAGGTACTACATGACCCTTTCCAGAAAGAGTTGGCTGACCCATGATATAGACCATGTGGTATGAATGTATATGTGAATTTCAATCTATAATCCAGGGGCACTCTGTTGCTCTAACTGGAATTAGTCAGTATTTAATCAAATAAAAATAATACTTTATTATCCTCTTTTGGACAGAATATCAAAATCCAGTGAGTCCTACAGTTTATTCCCTTAGGAATGGCAACCTAGGCCCGATGCCTGAGTGGCCCTGTGTCCAACTACCCAGCTGGAGGTTTCTCAGGGCCTTAGTGCAGATAGACAGTTAACTGAATCCTGATGCTAGAATATTATTGCTCTTGCTTATAAGGAATCTTTCATGTTTTTTCATAAAAGGACAGCACAGGGACTTCACTGAGCTTACAGAATAAGGCCATCACTCTTGTGTGCCTGCTTGCCAAAGGATTTCCATATACGTGGTAGAGATCAGTCTAGACCTACTCAGGTTGTAACTTGGTGGGGAAGAGACCACAGCACTCCCTTGCCAGGAATTATGGGAGGCTTTCCAATTTTCACCTAAAAGAACCCAGTACTTGTTGCCCTTGACCTGAGGTCGTTGCCCAGAAGCTTGCTATGGGTACAGTCACATTTGTCTCGATGCCTTTGGGAGGTAGTTTCCTCACGCACTTGTACTTGAGGAGCTTTGAAATCGAGCAATCTACCTTGTACCATATGCATATGCATAGCCTCCCACCCAGTCTCCACTCTGAGCACAGGAGGTGGAAGCTAAATGAGCAAGACCATGGCTTGGAACATGGAAAATGGCAGGTTGAGCGTGTGCACACTTTGAAGAAACTTGAGAGGGTGCAAAGTAGGGAGCATCGACCCAGATGGATGAGGGGGAGTTGTGACCTAGTATGAAAGGATCTGTGGAGCATGGCAAGGGAGTGACTCAAATAGTGTCGTGTTAATCCATTTTAGTGTACGTGATTTGTTCCATGGTAGCTGGGGCATACTATAAAAAATATTATTTGCAATGTTCAATAAATAATTACTTATAAAATATGGAAATATTGAAAAATCTCATATTTGTGCTCACTAGCCCTAATACTATTTCAGAACTAGAAATCTGAAGACAAAAACACCACTATTTATAGTCAAGGACTTGAAAATACACTCCTCTCAGTTGGTTCTTGACAGGGCAGGCCAAGATGGTCTTTGACGTTAGACAGAATACATAATTTTAAGCTCACAAATTAAACAAGAGAGTGACTTACAGACTCCGAAATCTCTTTCTGAGGCTCTGGAGTGGATTCATCAACTTTTCCCCCTGATATCCCAAATCCAGGTTGAAGTGCCGGTGAACCCAAAACTTGAATGAGGTAGGAATCAAAATCCTCACATGTTTTTTTAAACAATTTTTTCTTCAGGGTGTCTTTTAAAAGAAAAATAGAAAAGGAGAATAGTAGGGGCAAAACCTGTTTAAAGAGCTCTTCCGTGCTCTTCTTAAGCATTTTCCCATCACTTAAGGTCAACCGCTCGGTGAACTAAGTTTTAAAGCATTTGGGGGATCATCTAGAAGAGGCCATCTAAAATAATTCAATTGAATTTAATCATGTACAACAGCCTATGGAGGCAAAAGAACTACTTAAATCCTTATTATCCAGAGTGTCCATTAACTGAACTACTCTGTGGAAGGGGCAGGTCCCACCCAAGAGGAGAATAATGGGTCTTTACCTCTGGTTCCAGAGGGAGCCAAAGGCCAACCAGTTCAAAAATATATCACTCATTAGCTGGGATGAATCACTAACTCCTTTGGTTAAGATGAGATAAAGCTCTTTAATTATTAAAGTATAATGTCTCTGAAATGTGTAATATTTCTGGACATTGTAACACAGTAACAGCCCAGTGAATAGGGTTTGTTTGGTAAGTCCACCAGTCCTCCTGCAGGGTGTTCAGCAAACAAAACCCCAGATTAGAAAGGCCTGGAGAAAGGGGAAATGACAAGTGAGACGGTTGTGGGCGGGGCATGCTACTCTTCAGGCCAGAGGGGCTGGCTGCCAGTCTGAGTAGGCGGGGAGCAGCATGAGGGCCAGCAGGGGCTGCGCTAAGCCATGTCAGCCCCACTCCCGGAGGGATGGACAAGGAATGATGGAGCCAAATGGAAGCCTGCAAACACGTGAAGCATACATTTCACCTACTTCCCAAGCTCGCGGGATGTGGCCCCTGCCAGAATGAGTTCTCAGTTGCCAAAGAATTGGAATGTGTTTCACTGGGAAGCGATATTGACCACACTTACAGAGGAGTCAGTGTCTTAGAATGCCTCCCTGGGAAGCATCAGCTCATGTGACAGGGCAAAGTAGCAAAGCGAAGGTTAGCACTGACTGTAGATGAATATTCACAATGTGGAACTAGAAGATAAACTCCCAATGTCAATCTGTCTATTCTGTCTATTCTTCATTAGCCTCATATTTTGTAAGAGCAGCTAATGGAGACTAGAACAGAGATGGGAACAGAATAATCCCCATTACCTGTGTTTCTCCTCTCTTTAGATTACCATAACTTTTTTTCATTCATTATGTACTTCTTAATGCACTTCGATTCCATGATTATTTTCTGCCTTGCTGCTGGCTTCCTGCACCTCTTATGCAGGTTAGGTCACTTTTTGAACTTTAACTAGGCTTAGCAATACCCCAGATCCTACACTTTCTTTTTAACTATGTCCTCGACCATAGATGGCCCAGTTAATCAGCTCCAAGGCCAACTCAGCACTTATTGCAAGTGAATAAAGATAAGAGATTGTACTCTCTAAACTGGACACATGCTGAACATGTTTTGCCTTCTGGAGTTTATGTGTTTAATTTAGTGTTGGCATAAGCCTCATTAGCCTCTTCCCGATTTCTATTTTTGGCCAAATAATCCAGTGAGGCAGTTCTTGGAAGAATAACATAAATTCTTTTCTCCTGGCCCTGAGTCTTACCTTGCAGGGTAATGAAGTCATCAAACAGATAAACGTGCTCACTATCTGGGTCGGTAGCAATGAGATTCATTTCTTTGTGGAACATTTCGAAGTTGGGATCGTTTCTCTTCACTACCCCAATCACAAATATTTCCACACTGATGTCACTGGCTTTCTTCACCACTTCAGTCAGATTCTTTTCATCTCGGGTATCAGTCTGCCCATCAGTGATGACCAAGGCCACCTTCTTCACACCTGGCCTTGCGGCTTCAAACATGTGGTTGGCCTCATGGAGAGCTAAGGCAGTGTAGGTGCCTTCCCCCAGGTACTGCATGTTGTCCACAGCCAGCTTGAAGTCATCCTTGTTGGAGAACTGAGTCAGATGAGCCACCTTCTCCACCTTATGGCTGTAATTGATTATGCCGATGCGGGCCATCGTGAGGTCCAGAGCAACCTGGTCGGACAGAGTCTTCACAAGACTTTTGATGATCTCAAAGTTCTCTGGCCCCACACTTTCGGAGCTGTCAATCACAAACAGTAGTTCTAGAGGAGTCTCTTTGCATTTGGGCCCACACCCTGAAAGATGAATGTTGAGATAGAAACATTGCATGAATGAATGAAAATCAGAACATCACTGATTGGTGTCGGATTGGTGTGAGAGGGGCAGCAAACCACTAGAGACCTGAACTGTAACCTTCCCTTTCTGGAAGAGTTAATAGCTAACAGCTATCCCCCTTCTGGTTTCTATATTTGACTTTTTAAGAAACAATATATTATAAAAAATACCCCCACACACACACACAAACCCACCAAAACACTGTAGAGGATAAAATAACAAACACCTATGTGCCAATTTCTCAGATTAGGAAAAATATATTTTTAGAAGGGTCAGCATCCCAATGTGTGCCTTCCTGATTCCATGGCTCTCCCTGTCCTTAAAAGATAACCCTAGCCTCAATGTGCTCTTTGTCCTTCCAGCATTTGTACTGAATCTGAATCCGAAAGCTAACCTTCTAGTCTTCTACCATATCCTTATATGAAAATTGATATTTGCTCATTAGACTGACCATGGGGTAAATTGATGGATTGGAAATGGAATGAAATTGGAAATGGTTAATTGTGGGGAAAGGATGAGGGCCCATAACTATACAGAAGAATATACTATACATCTGCCCCAAACTCTAGTTTGTGTGCCCAGTTGCTCACAACAATGACGAAGGTGGCTCAGTGAGGCCAGCAGTCCCTCCATACTATGACATTCAGGAGAATGAGCTCAGAATGCTGGTTAATAAACAACTTTTGTGTAAGGTTTACCATTCAATGCAATCATTCAAGCTACCAGGAAATAAAACTTATCCGGGCTCCATCGGTTTATTCTTCCCTTCGTGTTGCCCAACAGCCCTCTCTGAAAAAATCATGAGGAAACTTTGTGCTATTTTTACCAGGCTTTCAGAACTCAGAAGCCACTTCTAAACTGGCCTGTCACTGTGCAGAGTCCCAGATGGGTTCTTAAAGTCCCAAGGTCTTTTGGGGGACAAGCCAGTTCAGGGGTTCCCTGTATGGAAGAACAGTGACATTTCTGCCATGGTTCTCTTATCACCATTATTCTATTAATCTCTTGCCTTTGGGCCAATCTCTTTTTTTCCCCCTCTTTCTGCTAGCTCTATTTTAAGTCTAGCAGATTTAGCCACAGAAGCATTTAGATAGAACTATGAAGCACAATGACCTCCTGACTGTGTCTTCCTTTCTTTGAAATGCACTCTAGCAATTGTGCTCAAAACTCAATTCAGAAAGACTTCTTCCTTCAGGAGAAACACAGACATTATAATCACCAGCCAGGCTGGACTCAAATGCTAGTTAGGCCCCTGTGGTCATATTTCCTTTGTTGTTTTTTTCCTTCCCAAGCTCAGGTAAATGTCACTGAATACAAATGAGCTCTGTGCTCACAAAAAGGCCTGGCTGCCCGCTGACTCTAGGGCCTGTGTCTTCACTCCTCTTAACCACCCTGGGAAGAGGACTTCTTTTTCTTAAAATCAGGATTCCCACAGCCCCTCTCTCCACATCTTTCAGTTTCCCATTGACTTTCCAAATGAGCTTCAGACTTTCTCCAGAGCGCTCTCTCATGTATCTCTGGGTGACCGCATTTATCTCAACCAACACAGAACACAGTGGCTGTGGTATTTTGAAGCGATGGTTCTTTTCTTGATGGTCAAAGCTTACCACATATTTCAAAAATAATTTTGATAATTTCTTCTCTCTGGAGGACAAAAGGAAAATGTTATTATTTATATGACCGTGATATTTTTTCCTATCATCACAAAAGCTATGTCTTATTACAATCAGGGTGGAGCCATTTGCTTTTATTCTTTGGCTGAGGAAAATAAAAGGCATGGAGGTGAAAAGGTGGCTAGAATGTATCATAACTGGAGTGTGTGTGAGTTGTGAAATGTCAGAGCTCGGACTTCCAGGGTTCACACTGCGACTCCAGCATCTATCAGCTGTGTGACCTTGGCATGAGATGACCTAATAGTATCTGTGTCTCAGGGCAGGGGTGCAGGCCAAATGAGGCTTCGCACACAAAACTCTTAGGATAGGGTCCAACTCCATAAAGTACTACGTACAGAGGTGTGGGCAAGGCATGCCATCAGCTTTACCCACATTAACTCAATTTAACCCACATGCACTGAGCAACCAAGACAGGTACCAGGGCCAAAAGAGATTTCATTCCGCGCTGTATTCCCTCCTTTTCTCTACCGAGGTCTAGTTCTGCAAGTCCCCTCCCCAGGTTCCTCATACTCTCATCTCACTTCAGCACTTCCGGGAAATGCCCCGGTGCTCCTGAATGCTCCTCCCTGGTCCTGCTGTCATCAGCTCCAGCAGAGACCCGGGATGAGGCGGGCAGGGGAAGTCGATGTGCCGACGACCCTGCCCTGAGCAGCCCGTTCACAAATAACTGGGATGGGGCGCTGGAAAACAGAATTCTGTATTTGCCGAAGACAAGAAGCTGACTGGAATGATGAACATAGGAGAAGCCCAGAAAAATCTCAACGGGAAGGAGGCAAAACTAAAGAAGATCCAAGAAGATAAAAGTTAGCAGTTGCAAAAGTAAAGTTTTAAAGAAAAAAATATCCATAATGATAGAATTGGGGTAAAGGTGACATTGCTGGTGATGTGCCTTCACAGAAGCATATACAGAAAATACTCAGGGCATTTTAATTAAATCGTATTTTTTGTAAACCGAGAAAAAGCCATTGATTCCAAGTGGCTACTTAAAAAGGACTCTCTCGGGGTGCCTGGCTTAATTGGTTAAGCGTCTGCCTTCAGCTCGGGTCCTGGGATCAAGTCCCGCATTGGGCTCCTTGCTCAGTCAGGAGTTTCCTTCTTCCTCTCCCTTTGCCTCTCCTCTCTCTCTCTCTCTCTCTCGGGCATCCTCTCTCTCTCCCTAATAAAGAAATAAAATCTTTAAAAAAATTAAAATAAAAAGAACTCTCAAAACAATACAATTATATAAAAGGAGGAAGTCAACAGTCATCTTTCGGGGGAGCACCTTGTCATGTTTTCCACATTTAGAGAGGCATTTTATAAATCGGAAACTAGAATGTGTCTAGAAAGGGAAAATGTATATATTTATATATTTACATTGTGTTTTTAGAAAGGAGAAAATACTAGACACCAAGTTTATGGTTATAGTTTTTCACTTAACCCTGTATCATTCTGAATTTCCCTTGTGATTCAGTATTCTGAAAAACTTGATTACTGAAGTCGGATGCATGGCTGTTTTAAGGTTCTCGATGCATTATTGCCAAAGTGATCTTCAGAAAGATTGTAACTGACACCTCTAACAGCAGTGTATAAGAAAACCTCTTTTATTTTAGACACACAATGCTGGTTATTATTATTATGTAACGTTGCCATTTGATATCACATTGATTTAAATTATACTTATGTAATTCTTGGTGAGGCTAAATTCTATTTCACATGCACGTTTCCAAGTTGTATCCTCTTGTGCAAATTCTTTGTATGTCCTTTGTCCATTTCTTTCTATTAAGATGTTTATCTTTCATTGACTTGTTAAGAATAATTTATATATCAAAGTTGCATTTAAATTCTTTTTAATGTGCTTTTATGGTCTAACCAGGTCTAAAATGCTTTAAGTACTCACATATATCAATCTTTTCCTCCTCTTCTTTGCTTTTACTTGACTAAAATAGTTTTATTTTTCCCTCTCAAATTGTTCAATGACTACTTTGGCTATTTTTGCCAATGATGAAGGCATCAAATTTATACCTATCAAAAGATTCATAGTCTAGTAAGCAGTAGACAAATAAATACTTTTGTCAGGGCTATACTATTAGATCCGCACCAAGGAACCACGCTGGTCTGCTGGGAATTCCAGGTGCGGGAACCTGAGGGTGGGGCCGCGGTCCGGGAAGGTAGATTATGAGCAGCTTGGGGAGGACAGAAGGGGAATGGGAGGAGCATTCCAGGCAGGGCACAAATTACACAAACACAGTGTCTTACAAGTACTTGAATAAACTTAGGACACGGAAGTGGCAGAAAGAATGACAGGAAATGTGGAAGACAGATAAACTCTAGAAGGTTTTTGTGTCGTGGTGAAAAGTGTGAACTTTATCCTGGGTGGTGAGAAGAGGCATAGTCCCTAGGCCGAGAAGAGATCTGATCACACTTCTATTTTAAAAAGGTGATCATGGCTGCCAATGGAGGGGTTCGAGGTTTCTAAATAGTTCGAGGTTTCTAAATAGAGCAGAGCGTCTCAGTCTTTTGAAACCTGTGTGTCCCTGCACCTCCACTGGTTAAACATATTCCTTTCCGTGTTTATGACAAAGACGTTATGTTTTTATTCTCCATAAGCTTTGCTATGATATTAAATTAGCCTTTTCAAACTATACATCCTCCCTTTCATAGCTGTCCCTGCCTTAGAGTTGGAAGACCAGGAGAAAGAAGACTGAGGGCAGACGCTGAGAAATGCCAACATGTAAGGGACAGGTGGAGGAGCAGCCTTCTGGAAGCAGTTTGGCGTGAATTATTGTGACACTGAACTCTGTCGATGGTATTTTCTAAAAGAGTAGTTTGCTAGTCTGGAATGAATCTACAACTGACAGCCGTTTGGGGATATATTTGACCAGGGAGAGAACGTGGGTGGGGAGAGGAAAGAGGCCTTCTAAGAACAGCATTCATGGGGGAGTAGCTAGGATTTGGTCCCAGACAAGCCAACTCTGGCTACAAGGGCTCTGCTACTTGCTAACAAGGTGACTTCAGGCATATTGCTCAAAACTTTTCTGATTTAGCATGTCTTTCATGGAAGCAGAGATAATAGTACCGATTCATGGAGCTATCACATATATTAGCATGGAGTCTTGGGCAAGAGAGGGCTATGGCCTCCAGCCTGTCCTCTTCTCATTGCACCCTGTCTCTACCATTGCTACACTGCATGGGGACTGGGCCATCATTCGTGGGGTGAACAGTCCTCACCTCTGAGCTCTGTCCAGATTCCCTGAAAACAGCTGCCCCTTGCCCACCTTCTGGGGGGACCCAAGCACGCAGGCCAGTGCTGTCATTTAGGCAGGCAACCTGGGGATCCTGTGTATCTAGCGTGTAGAATACAGCAGGCATGTGCTCAGGATGCTCAGTCTCTTTGGCCCTGAGGACTCCTCACCCAGGGGAAGGAGTGAGGCAGAAGAAGCACTAAGGGTCCCGTGTGGGCGCTCTAAACCTTGAGCCCTCGGGCACCCAGCAGTACTAAGCAAGGGTGCCATGAGGTGAAGAAGCCTAACACAGAACCCGTCACAGACTAGATTCTCATTGAAGGCAAATTCGCTCTTCCTTCACTTGTCCTTCCCTGCTAGTCCCTCTTCTAGAATCTAGAAAGCCTAGGTCAGCAGAATGACATCCTCATTTCTAAGATCTCTGTCTCTGCATTAAAAATCTTCTGCTCAAGCAATAAAAGCCTAACTTGGCCCCAAACATCATCATACATCCTTTTGTCTGTTCTGGGTCCACATATCTGACTCCTATCATGGCATTTATCAAATGACAGGTGAAGATCCTTAGTTTGTCTTTCTTTCTAATGGGCTGTGAGCTCCTTGAGTCCACAGACACAGTCTCTTAATCTCTACTGCTCCCCTGTCTGTCTCAGAGCCTGACCCAGAATATGCACCCAAAAAATGTTGGCAAACTGAGTGAACAAATTAATGGATGGAAGAAGCCAGGCCCTCTCCACATGCTGGGGTAAGAGGGAGGGTATAAACCTACGGGATTGCTTCTCTGAGCATTTTACAGACACTCTCCCTGCTACTTTGGAGGAGGAATTAATGTGGATGCAGCTATTTCATATGCCACAGGCATCTGGAGGTATCTGACTTGTGGTGAGGAAGAACAAAGACGAAAAGGCAAACAGGACATTAAAAAAAAAAAAAAAAGTGTGTGTTCTGTTTGTTATATGCCCAGCTCTTATGTCTTACCTAAACTACCTGAACTCCCACCCCTGATGCCTGGATTTGCTTAGCACAGCACATAGGATCAGCATCCCCAGACCATGACCCACTGAAAAATCAAAAGGGGGAAAACGAGAAGGTTCCTATTGCTTCTCCACTCCAGGAGATGTAGTGCCCTCCAGCAAGAAAGGAAGAAATAGACTTTGCTATAGAAATTCTAGAACTTTCCCACCCTGTAAGGCTTTGTAGAGTCAGCTCTTTATTTGCAGCGGTATAGGGAACATAGGGAAAAGTTTGCCGATGCCTTGCAAGTTTTGTTGAGTAAGTGAATTAGTACATTAATCTCCATTTTGTGATGGCTGTTCTCTGAGTCACTTCCTAAAGGAGCTAGTTCCAGGAAACAGAACCCTCTCCCCATTTGAAACTGTGGAAGATCATGTAAATTAGAAGTCATTTTTAAAACAGTTCACCTCCTTGTTACCCTGTCTACCAGGGGTCAGAGGGGAGTAGTCACACCCCACCCCTGGGCTGGGTGAAGGCTGCCTGGCGTTCCTCTTGTCTCAGGTTCAGATCAATTACCTCATGCATCTAAGTCAACACTGGGCTTATAGCTGTGCTTTCATTATATAGCACCTGGAACTGTGTCAAAGAATTCATATTTCTGAAGTTAAAACATGAATGTAGTAATTTTGCAAGCACCAACCCTCAATTACCCTCTAGGATGGATACTCACCGTAAGTCCTACGTCTCCCTTTGGTCCTTGTAACCCCTACTTAATGGAAGAAGAATAACAGTCAATATAGGTTGGAGCTAGTTAATGTATAAAAATTACAGTAAGATAAAAAATCACTCCTTGCCTCTCTTCCTGGAGATCCGGGCTCCCCAATTTCCCCTTTATCACCTTTCTTTCCCATAGCGCCCTGTTCTCCATGTTCTCCCTTTAGAATATAGTGAAAAGAGAAGTTTAGAATGTAAATATTGAGGCCAAAGAAGAAAAACCTCTAAAATTTAGTTCATTTGCCAGTGGTTTCTTTTGAAGACCTGTGGTTCTGGTTGATAAAAATATACTACAGGGAAAAAATCATTATATTTACCTTCCCCCTGCAGTTACCATAATCTAATTCATGACGAACCAGAGATCTCCAGATGAGGAGACCTTGAGATATGATAAGAACAGCTCACTGCTTTCAGGAAGTGCCACTATATTATATTTATCATTATATTTACCTTCCCCCTGCAGTTACCATAATCTAATTCATGACGAACCAGAGATCTCCAGATGAGGAGACCTTGAGATATGATAAGAACAGCTCACTGCTTTCAGGAAGTGCCACTATATTATATTTATCATTATATTTACCTTCCCCCCGTAGTTACCATAATCTAATTCATGACGAATCAGAGATCTCCAGATGAGGAGACCTTGAGATATGATAAGAACAGCTCACTGCTTTCAGGAAGTGCCACTATTATAACATTTTATAGCAGAGTTCTCTGGTGTCTTCTACATGGTATGTTGTAAGGATTCATTCCTTTAGCAGCTGGCTTTCAAGGATGAAGAAAACAAGATTTATAAAGTAAGCATGTTTCTAGTTAGGAAAGGAAATCCATAAGGATTTGCTTCTAAATGGATTTTTTCCTCCGAAAGCTATAAGGATGAATGACCAGTATGAGAGCTCTTCCAAAGCTCACAAAAAGCTATTGAAAACCTAAACCCAAGCATTTTTCTAAGGTCTTAAAATAACTTACCTTCTGTCCAGGGAGGCCATGGCCTGTCATGCCCTTTGGCCCTGGAAAGCCTTGAGGTCCTTGCTCCCCCTACACAATACAAAAAAGGGATCAGCCCCATTAATTTCCCAAGATAACTCAGAAAATTCTTTGATCAGATATATACTTGTGGTTCCAAAACTGTACTGTAGCATTATCTAAATTTTGGGGGAAATGTATATGTCAGATGGGCTAGATGCTTTGCTAGTAAAAGTTGAACTTCTGAGTCTGGGGTAGAAGTGAAGGAGCTGGTTTAAGCATTTGCCTATTTCTATGGTATAATTACTCCCACCTTGGCCAATTTTCAAACTATGAACATTATGTCAACTGGTTCACAAATGACAACTAGCTGTTATTTCAGTTCTGATATTAATGGTGATTTTTATAATCTCCTCTACATTTTTCTATATTTTTTTGATATACTAAAAGCATGTGTTGTCTTAATAATGGAGGAAAAGAGGATATAACAGCATCTCTCCCCAATGAATGCCAAGGAGCTGTTTATATAATTATCATATACTGTTAGTTCCAGCCCTGATAATTAGTACCATGAATCTATTGATTTAGTAATTCCCTAATTCAGAAAATAAAAATGTTTTTCATTGTATTGTTTTTAACTGCTCCCTCCCTTACCTTAACTTTTTCTCCTGCTCCCCAACCCCCAAAACCGAAATAGCTTGAAACAGAAATAATCCCTGTTGGGTATGCAAAGTCATCGTTCTGATGCTACTTAACTCTAAGTCATTGTTAGCAATAAGTCTATGACAAAGGTTTGTGGGACCATGAGCTGCTGAGACTTCATTTGTTTACCTTGAACATCTTTCTCAAAGGGACCCTGACCACACCTACTAGATTCACTGGTATGCTTAATGAAAACCTCAGACACTGAAATGAGAATCCAGGATGGGGGTTGGCGTAAAATATTCCTTTTGCCATAGGCCTGCTAGGGCTTGAGAACCACTATTCCAGAAGGGAGGATGGGCTTTAGAAGGGAGTCTTGAGGGAGTCACAGAGGCTTGCTTGGAGACCACTGTAACTTTGAGTATCAGCATTCCTTGACCCTCCCCCTTCCTAGCTCACTGGCTTTCAAACTTTAAAAAAATCAACAAAACGCTTTCTTTTTCAAAGTATTATAATAAAATATTTCAGACACATAAAATGTATACTATAAAAGGCAAACATTCACCTATATTTAAAAATGAAATTCAGGGGTGCAGATACCCCTGAAACCCCTGATGTACCCAATCCCCTTCACCTAAGAAGGGGAAATCTCTTTCTGAAATTGACATGCATCATACCCCATATCTATGTTTTTATGTTTTAACTACATATATATAATCTAAGATCATGGACAATATTTAATAGTTTAAACCTCAAGTAAGTGATATATCTCTGCATCCAACTTGTATTTGAAATCTCAGCATTATCTATTTGAATGATCTGGGTACCTATACATAGTTTTAGTTTGTTAATTTTCTCTGCTGTACAGTACGCTATTAAATAACTAGACAATTTATTCATTATCCTAGTGATGGACATTTAGGTTGTTTCCAGTATTTCCCAATTACAAATAATGCTTCAGTGAAGACTGTTACATATCTTTGCACACTTGCATACCTCCCTAGGGGGGAACATTTCCTTAAAACAAATCTTACACAGATGGGTACAACATAGGATGAATATAATTGGAGACTCTTGTTGAAATGAAGTGTTCAGCTCTTGCTGGACCCATCACTAGCTCCTCTCAGTACGCTGACTCGGCTGAACTTTTAGGTACTTAATCATCTCTGCCATGTTGTACTTCTAAATGGAAGGCAGGTATGGGGTTACAGTTTTGCCTCCTCAATTCGGCTCAGACCAAGTTTCTTACAAAGATCAGATTGCTGAGAACTCATTTGTAGACGGTCTTTTTCACCTTGGTGACTCTTGAGGCAGGCACAGTGCCATGGCATAGTGGTCCCACGGTGAGGGTTTCTGCAGCATTGTGCATGGATGTCTCAGGCCCATCTGAGGAGGCTCACTGCCGTTAAAGTACCCCCTCTGTTATTTGCCTCAATGATAATGGGAGATAGGCAGGGATCAGTGGTCTTCCCTATTCAGTTCACAGTCAAGAGAGAATAGTTTTTTCCCACCAGGAAACATGGTGGTACAGAGAGCCCCAGAACTCTGGATAGGGATTGGTGCCTGTGGAATATGCCAGAGATGGTACATCAACGTGCAGCTTGTGCAAGCTAGATATTCAAGCAGGAGAACGGGGAGGAGACAAAAACCTGTTCTATTTCCAAAGATGGCCCAGCTAACATGGCTGTGAAGAGAAACAGACAAGAATACATGAAACACAGATCAATCCCATTACAGTTGCTGAACACTGTGCTCTGAGAGTGGATATGCGGCCTCATCGAGAAAATAAAGGCTAGAGGGGTCTGTCTACATACAGACTGGGTGGTCAGCTCCCAGAGTTGTATGGAGGATGGTGGTGAGAAACCTGCCTGAGAATCAGCCGTTCTCTATTCTAATTAAAAAGAAAATAAAAACCAAAAACTATAAGAAAGATATCCTCTTAAGAAAGATGTGTCCGTAAATGACATCTTGGCATAAATTCGTTTTCTGAGGTTTTTGTTTTGTTTTGTTTACAGAGGCGAAGTAGGACATCTTTATTGGACCTGGTTGAAAGGTGGTGCGAGGTTGTCAGGGAGATCCTTGAGATGCCTGGGACCTGAGTTTGGGGGGTAGGGGTGCTGTCAGGATGTTTCAAAGCCAAGTGGAAGGGGATTAAAGGTTCAGGAGGGAGCACTAGGAGCGGCTGTATAACTGGCTTTGTCCCCACCTGCAGGACCTGGGGTGTGATGGGGAATGGTCCCTGAGAACCATACCCTCAGACAAAGTAGGTCCAGAAAGAACTTGATACCTTTCTGACAATTACCCAGAATAATTATTTCTTTTACATGCCCTGCAATGGCTAATATAGATGTCCAATAAATGTTTGTGACTAACTAGCTTCCTTTAAGAAATTACACAATTTCCTAGCAAACTTAAAAGCTACTGCAGCTTCAATGCTATGTCCTGAGGGGAAAACCTCCAAGTAGCCACTCGGCAGGTTAGGATCATCTCCAGGGTCAGGAATTTATTTGGCACCACTTCACATTATAGACATTTTCTATAATTGTACCACATGTAGCTATTCTAGGCAGCTGTGTTTCCCTATACAAAAGCCCTTTTTTTTTTCCTCTTTAATTGTCAGCTTCCCTTCAAAATACTTGGAAGTCTTCCTCTAACTTTCAGAGTGCGCTACTAGGCTAATAGCAAGCAAACCCCTTAATTTGGCAGAGCCGAGTGCTAGCCCATCATACTCTTCCTTACAAGTCTCAGGAAGATGAGATGCAATTATTTCAACCTGGATCAGAAGCTGCTACAGGAAAGAACGTGTCTATCTGAAGGTATAATTAAATCCACATTTCAAGCCCAGCTTCTCCACCACTCTATCTCCCCCTTAGATCCCTCCTGCTGCAGATGTGATCATTTTCATTTTCCAGATAATTCTGGTACAGTAAAGAAAGAAATCAAATTCATGATTCATGATGATCCCAAACTATAAAGTGAACTTCTCTATTCCCTTTAGGGTGTAGAAACTTTTTAGGCTGCTTTTGCTCTTAAATCTACAACCAAAATATGGTAAATCAAGGGAAGTCCAGCTTTTTTTTTTTTTTTTTTTTTTTTTTTGAGTGCATCATAGAACTGTGGCTGTGGGGCAACCCTGTGATTCAAAATCCAAGGAAACAGAGGATCCTCTAAGGAGAGACAGGACATTGGCACATATATGCTGGAAACACCAATGTCATACAAGCTGGAAGAATTCAGCTAAAATTCTTGATCAGTTGTTAAAGGCTGAGTGTGTGCTCTTGGGAGAGGACAGGACCCCTGGAAGCTTCAGACACAGAGGAATTTATACTCACTCACAGACTCTTTGGGGACCTCACCAATGCTTATAAGAAAGGCTGGGGACAAGGTGAGTCCCAAAGCTTCCCTAACAGTTCAGGCCCCGGGGAGGGACGCGGTGGACCCCAGCGAAAGGCACAAAGCCTCCTATATGACAAAAGTCTTAAGCTGCCAGAGAGGTATAGCTAGCACTGTCACCTTTAGGGCAAAGATGACCCATGGGAGCTGGGGAAAGGAAACAGAATAAACTTGCAGGCATGGATCCCAAACCATTAGAGATGTCCCACTACTCGGGAAACGAGATGTTCACTCCTGGGAAAGGGTCAGGAAAACTTCCTTAGCCCAGACCAGTAGAGGCCTCCTATTTATTTGCTGGAACTCATAACACTGTACATTTAAAAGAGTGAATTTTGCTGTATATAAATAATCTTTGACTAAAGAATAAAGTAAGTATTTTAGAAAACACAACAAATAAATAGAATGGCAAAATGAATAGGGTCTGTAGAGTAAACAGTAGTATAGCAATGATAATTTTCTGATGCTGATAATTTTATGGTGTCATGTAAGAGAATACAAATGTTGATAAATTTTGAAAGTGGGGAGTACAGGATTACTGAAGCAGGCCTTCAAATGAAAAGCAACTCAAAGGAAGAAGCTGGTGTTATATTAAGATGTTGAGTTCATGGGTAAATGGCAGAGTCAGCAAGACACGGGGACCTGCCTGAATAGTTACCTAAGTATTTGACTTCAAATCCAGGAACCAACCTGTATTGAAAGGAATTCTTTTCTTAGGCTTCACGGACACAGCTAATTCACTTTGGAAGGAAAATGGTATTTTGCTCGTGGCCTATGGAGTGCATATAATTGTCCATGCAGATGGAAGGTGCTTACCCAGAGACCCCTAGAACAACGCAGTGGTCTGGCATTGGCGCCTAGCCCCTTCCTCCTGAATCCCTTTCGTCACATTCTCCTGTTATAACTAGCAACTGTCTTTGATGGTGTGCCCTTGTGTGAAGGACTGAGCCAGGTAATGAGAGAGCTAGACATACTTTAAGGAAATTGCTAGAATAACCTGGGGGCAAGTATATAAATGATAAAATCCAGGCTTTTGCAAACCTTCCCCAACTCCTCAGATTATATTTGATTTCACACCCAATAATTCTCTCCAAAGAGAGAGTATAGACTCTCTTGCTTTCAACAATAATTTCAACAATAATTCTCTCCAAAGAGAGAGTATGGACTCTCTTGATCTCGAAGGCTCTGCTGATTCTGTCCTCAATTCTGTCTTGGCACAGAGTAGAAGCCAGGCAGTTTCTCCATCTCTAGCCTGAAAATCAGGAGCCTCCAGTTTCTTAAAATCCTTTCCTTTGTGGAATTGAATTCCTCTAATTTAATGTCCCATTCTGACATGCCTTCTCTAACATGGCTAGGGCCGCATAATTAATGCTCTTTCAGTAAAGCAGCCCATTCGGCTGGGAGTAGAATCAATGTGTAAGGTATGTGTTAGCACGAGAGCCTTCCTCTGGAGTGCAGCCCAGGCTCACTTGGTACCTGGCCAGGATATGGGCCTAATGGGCTTAAGTGGAACAAGGTGGCTTCATTATACTTGATTTTCATTCCCATGGTGATCTAGTCCCATTGTGCCCAGTGAGAGGTGGAGAAATGGTTTACTTTTTACAGATGCAGGGACGGATTTTGAGTCTGTTCCTAAAAATGGTTTGAAACCTGCAAGGACAAACACTGCATGATTGCACAACATGAGCTGACCCAATGGTCCCAGTCGCGGAGAGTAGAATAGTAGTTGCCAGGGGCGAGGACGAAGGTGAGAACGGGCTGTCGTTTCATGGACGTAAAAGTTTCAGTTATGCAAGATGAGTAGGTTCTAAAGATGGACTGCACAACGTAATGCCAACAGTTAACAATACTGTACCGTGCAGGCAGAAATTTGTTAAGTAGGCAGATCTCATGCTAAGTATTCTTACCACAATCAAAATTAAAACAATAGCTGAAAATAATGAATTTTTTTTCAAAAAATGGGAAGGACAAAGATATCCAAGTATATATATATATATTTTTTTTTAAAAGATTTTATTTATTTACTTGAGAGAGAGACAGTGAGAGAGAGCATGAACGAGGAGAAGGTCAGAGAGAGAAGCAGACTCCCCATGGAGCTGGGAGTCCAATGCGGGACTCTATCCCCGGACTCCAGGATCATGACCTGAGCCGAAGGCAGTCGTCCAACCAACTGAGCCACCCAGGCGTCCCCCAAGTACATTTTTAAGTAAAATAAAGAAAATTACATTAATTTAAAAGAGATAAAGTCTGAATTCTTTTCTTTTTTAAAAAGTAACAAAGTTTCTTGAATTTGCTACAGGGCCATTGGGAAACATATGAGAGAGGTACAAAGCTTCCATCCTTGGAGTGTCCAAGCAGGGTGTGAATGGCCAGATGCCCTTTAGAATGTTGTAGAATAGATTCTTGTTTGAGATGGGGGAAGAATTAGTAGAAGCCTCTTCTAGTTTAAAAAAATCACAGGCATGTCTCTAGCACCTGCTTTCTCTTTGACATCATGAATATTGCCCTATTTACTACATCTTTTCCATCAGCATACAGTGTATATACATACATACATACATACATATATATATACATACAATCTCTCCCATCTTTAAAAAAAACTTCCTTAAGACACCTGAGTGGCACAGTTGTTAAGTGTCCAACTCCTGGTTTCAGCTCAGGTCGTCACCTCAGGGTCATGAGATCTAGCCCCGTGTGAGCAGAGTCTGCTTAAGTTTTTCTCTCTCTCTTCCTCTTCTCCTCCCCCCTCAAATATTTATTTATTTATTTATTTGTCAGAGAGAGAAAGTGCACAAACAGGAGGTGTGGCAGGCAGAGGGAGAGAGAGAAGCAGACACCCCACTGAGCAGGGAGCCTGATGCCAGGACTCAATCCCAGGACCCAGAGATCATCAACTGAGCTGAAGGCAGATGCTTTACAGACTGAGCCAGTGCCCTTTTTCTCTCAAATAAATAAATAATTCTTTAGAAACTTCCTTAATCACACATATCACTCTCCTACTCCATCTCAAGGGACATTATTTTCAAAGTCTTGCTGATGTGCTCTATCTTCCTTTACTTTCTTACCATTGTCTCATTTTTATGCTTTTTAATTTTAATTCAAACTACAGAAAAATTACAATAATAATACAAAGAAATCCCATATTCCCTTCACCCCAACTCATCAATAGTTAAGATTTTTCCCATGTTTTACTCTATGAGTATGGGGTGTGTGTGTGTGTGTGTGTGTGTGTGTGTGTACACATGGCTCTTGTCAAGGTTACTAATGACTTCTGTGTTGTCAAATCTAATGACCACTTTTCACCTCTCAAATAATCAGCAGCGTTGAAACTAGATGACCATGTGCTCCTTGAGATACTTCCTCACTTGGCTTCCAGGACCTACTTCCTCTTGGTTCTCTGCCTACCACTTCGCAGTCTCCTTTGCTGTGTCCTCTTCATCATACAAACCACCAAGGGCTCGAGGGCCCATGCCCACTCCTTGGATCTCTTTTCTTCTCTATCTCTCTATATTCACTCCCCACATATTCCCATTCATGCTCAAGACTTCACTATCAATAGACTGATAAACCAAATTTATATCTCCTGTGTTGATGATCTCTCCTCTGAACTCTAGATTTCTATTCCCAGATAACTACCTAACAGCTCCACTAAAGATTTAGCTCCACATGTTCAAATTTCAATTTCAGATTATGTGAATTGATTTCCTCCATACTTAGTCATCCCCATTTTCTTATAGTCTCTCCCAGCTCAGAAAATGGCAAGCCTATCCTTTCGGTGGCTCAGGTCAAAAATCTTAGTCATCCTTGACTCCTTTATCTTATACCCTACATCTATGCAAGAATCCAACCACCCCTTCCCATTTCTACCATTACCATGTTCAACTGAACCACCACTAGCCCTCATGTGCACTTTGGCGATATCTTCCTATCTCAACTCTTTGTCATTGTACCCCCACAGTCTATATGCTGCTGGAAATGTCCTTTTAAAACATGACTTATATCAGGTTGCTCCACTATGCAAATATAATCTCGTTCATGACCCACTCTAGTCTGGTCATTCTGTCACTGATGCTCCTTGAGTGTGTCAGGCCTGGATTCTTATTACAAATCCCTAATTAAGTGCTCAATTCCTCCTACCCACTGCCTAAGCTTCTATCCCACTTATTTTTTTAACACTTATTTATTTATTTTAGAGAGAGAGCGTGTAAGCAGGAGGAGGGAGAGTGGGAGAGAATCATCAAGTAGATGTCCCACTGAGCATGGTGCCCAAAGGAGGGCTTGATCCAGGAACCAAGATCATGACCCAAGCCAAAATCAAGAGTTGGTCATTTAACTGACTGAGCCACCCAGGTGCATCCTACCCCACTTTTTAACATGGAGAACTAAATGTCATGGGCTAGGAATGCAGAGTGAAGAAGGACAAAGGACATGGCCCCAAAAAAGTGTTTTTGACAAAATAAGCAAAAACGGGTGGTAAAGAGATTCTCCCAGTGGGAGACATATTGCCCTGAGCCCTCTGTTCCTTTCATTCATACTTGAGAATCTACTATCAATACAGCTGGATAATCTGGAGAACTGTTTGTTTTCCACATTGGCAGACATTATTAAGATTTATTTCCAGGGATTCCTGGGGCCTGGCTGGCTCAGTCAGTTAAGAGACTGCCTTTGGCTCAGGTCAGGATCCCAGGGTCCTGGGATCGAATCCCCATTGGGCTCCTTGCTCAGTGGGGAGCCCGCTTCTCCCTCTACCTCTGCCTGCCACTCTGCCTGCTTGTGCTCTCTCTCTCTGACAAATAAAATAAATAAAATCTAAAAAAAAAGATTTACTTCCAGTGTATGATATCATCAACAAAGTAAATAGAGTTAACCCTGAGGTATTTTGCTGCTTCTTTTCAAGTGTGGTTGCAATGCCATTATCTCATACAATAAGAAGTGGTAAATTATAAATATATTTATTCTATGGCTCAGAAGGAATGAGCTCATTTTGGTGTGTAAGGGAAGGCTTCTGGGAGAAGTGCTACCTAATGTGAACCTTGAAATGGAAATAAGAGTGAGCCTCCTTCTCTGATGGTTAGTAATGTCCAGCACCTTTTCCTCTACCCGCTAGCTGTTCATATATGTTCTTTGGGAAAATGTCCATTCAGGACTTTTGTTTATTGTTTAATTCCATTATTTGTTTTTTTCTTTGCTATTGAATTGTATAAGTTCTTTTTATATTTATAATATTAACCACTTATCAAATGTATGGTTTGCAATTTTTTTTAGTTCTGTAGGATGTCCTTGCATCTTGTTGATAATTTCTTTACCTCTGAAAATCAATACATTTTCAGATTTATTTATTATTGTTTAGTCAATGGTAATTTTTTTACTCAGTTCTTAATTTTAATTCCAGTATAGTTAACCTACAGTGTTCTATTAGTTTCAGGTATACAATAAAATGATTCAGCAATTCTACACATTACTCAGTGTTTATCGGGGAAATGCAAATAAAAACCACAATAAGATATCACCTCACCTTGGTTAGAAAGCTATCATCAGAAAGAGAAGAGATAACAAATCCTGGCAAGGAGCTAGAGCAAAGGGACACCTCAACCATTGTCGGTAGGACTGCAGATTGGTACAGTCACTATGAAAAGCAGTATGGAGTTTCCTTTAAAAATTAAAAAATACAATTACATGATGCAGAAATTCTAATTCTAGGAACATATCCATAGAAAACAAAATGTCAAAGAGATATGTGCACTCCATGTTCATGGAGGCATTATTTTTAACAGGCAAGACAGAAAACTTGAACACCTACCAACTGATAAATGAATAAGGAAGTTGTGTTATATACATGGGTACATGGGAATATTAATCAGCCATAAAAAAGGAAATCCTGCCATTTGTGACAACAGTGATGGATTTGGAGGGCACTGTGCTAAGTGAAATAATTCAGAAAGAGAAAAAAAAGTACTGTATTTTTTTTTCATTTATATGGAACCTTCAAAAAAATAGAAGAAAAGAAAAAAAAAACTCATGGAAAAAGAAAGCCTATTTGTGGTTACCAGAGGCAAGGAGTAAAGGTAGGGAGAGTGAATAAATGTGGTCAAAAGGTATAAAGATCCAGCTGTAAGAGAGATAAGAATCAGGGATATAATGTACAACATGATCACAGTTAATACTGCTTTATGATATATTTGAAAGGTGTTAAGAGAGTAAATCCTGGGCACCTGGGTGGCTCAGTGGGTTAAGCCGCTGCCTTCAGCTCAGGTCATGATCTCAGAGTCCTGGGATCGAGTCCCGCATCGGGCTCTCTGCTCAGCAGAGAGCCTGCTTCCCTCTCTCTCTGCCTGCCTCTCCATCTACTTGTGATTTCTCTCTGTCAAATAAATAAATAAAATCTTAAAAAAAAAAAAAAGAGAGAGTAAATCCTTAGCATTCTCATCAAAAGGGATAATCTTTTATGTCTTTTTAATTTACTTTATATTTTTTTTATCTATATGAGATATGGGTTTTAACTACGGTAATTGCAGTAATCATGTATGTAGGTAAAGTCATTATGCTGTATATTTTCAACATTTAAAAAAAAAAAAAAAAAAAAAAAGCATGAGCTTCTTTAAGTAGGTAGGGAGTGAAAGGGATCTCTCCAGGAAGAGAGAGAGCATACACAGAAGCACTGGGGCCAGGGTACACAGGAACTGAAAGACTTTCAGAACTGAGGGGTTGAGAAGACTTAAGATTGGATGCCCAGTTTATATAGTCTTGCTAACTTATTATTATTATTATTATTATTATTTTTCAGTCTTTCTAACTTTTGAAGCTATGTCTTTAGGTATACACTAAAAACTTTTTGGATTTATTTTCTTGATATATAATTATGTGAAGAACAGGGGTGCCTGGGTGGCTCAGTTGGTTAAATGTCTGCCTTCAGTTCAGGTCATGATCCCAAGGTCCTGGGATGAAGCCCTGCATGTGCTCCCTGCTCAGTGGAGAGTCTGCTTCTCTCTCTCTCTGCCCTTCCCCTGCCTATGCACTCTCTCTCTCTCTTTTGCCCTCAAATAAATAAAATCTTTTAAAATAGTAAAATTACAGGGGCGCCTGGGTGGCTCAGTGGGTTAAGCCGCTGCCTTCGGCTCAGGTCATGATCTCAGGGTCCTGGGATCGAGGCCCACATCGGGCTCTCTGCTCAGTGGGGAGCCTTCTTCCTCCTCTCTCTCTGCCTGCCTCTCTGCCTGCTTGTGATCTCTCTCTGTCAAATAAATAAATAAAAAATAAAAATATTTAAAAAAAAAAAATAAAATAAAATAGTAAAATTACAGAATGTTTATAGAAATTCTTTATAGAAAAATTATATATATATAGTAAAATAGTGTATATATAGTAAAATTATAGAATCTTTATAGAAAAAATTATAGATCTTTACTATGGATGAGGGTTTTGTTTATTAAGAAGTATATTCTAGAATGATTTCTAATAGCCAATAGGAGACAGAAGCCTCTTTTACTGGAATTTGGCAGAGAAGTCAGGCAACAAGTGGTATTTCTGTCACATCCAAGACCTAAACCTCATAATTTCACCACTCATGTTTTCAGCAGATGGTTATCATAGACTGAGGAGAAAGAAAAAAAGGGAAGGGAGAAAGTCAAAAGCAAGAGGAAAATTCCACCTTTGTTTTTTCTAGAAGTGTAATGAAAACACGTCTCTAGGGTTAAGATTCCTTATATTTGCACACAGGCCAGATATAAAATACAGTTCAGTTTGGTTCAGTAGCTTGAACTCAGTTGGTAGATCTGCAACCTGATTTATGTGTGTGGCATCAATTGTGCCAGAATGTTTCTTGTTACATGTTTCTACTTTCAGATACAGGCAACTAGATATAAATCCTTTCCAAGGAAGTTAAATTTATGTGAACTAGATTATAAAACCCAAATTTTCAAATATCATTTGTAATTGCCTGGATTCCTAAATTGGCTCCTTAGTTCAGTCTTGGTCCTCAGACAGTCTATTCTCAGCCTACCAGTCGCAGTCATTCTTTTGCAAAATAAGTCAGACCAAATAATAGTGTTGGCTGGAACCCAGAAACAACTCCCAAGACTCTGAATAAGAGTCAAAGTCCTTACAAGGGCCTACCTGGCTAGATATGAATTGGTCCCACTCCAGCCCTCCTGTTGTTACCTTCCTGACGTCACCTCCAGTCACACAGGTCCTTTCACTCTTCTTTTGAATCTGCCTGGCACCTTCCCACAAGAACAGGGCCTTTGCACAAGCTATTCTCTTTGCCTGGGATGCTTTTTCCTCAGAAATCCTCAAGAGCCCCTCCTTCACCTCCTTCAGATCTTTGTCCAAATGTCACCTTCTCATGACTTCATCCCATTTAAAACTTCATCACATCCCACCTACCCTGCTCTCCCTTTCTTTGCCATGTCAGTTTCATCTTCAAACATACTATATAACTTATTTATTGTATTTATTGGCAATAGAATGAAATTTCCATGAGTCAAGAATCTTTGTCTCTTTTGCTTATGATACGCCCCAACCACCTAGAACAGAGTCTGGCATATTTAGACATGCTTAATAGATTTTTATTGAATGAACTGTGAAAATAAAATTTTGTATAACTAGCTAGGACTAAATATTGGAGTTAATATCTTTAAGTTTGAGCAGAAAGAACATCTGATTTTAAAACTTAGATGCAGAATAAAAAGAGATCCTATTTGAAGGACATGTTAGTGTTACTCATCTCACAATCCTGGCAAAGAGTGTGTGTGCACTATTATTTAAGTATATGTGTAGCATATATTTTCTGTGTAGCAGGAAAACACAGCAAACGTGTTAACTTCACAAAATTACCTCAGCAAGGTGTTTTAAGAGGAAAGGACAGACTGAGGTCTCTGGAAGATTTATTTCTTTCTAAAATTGGCATAATAAATCACAGCGGGAACTACTGACTCATCAGATTTCACTTTTCAAAACCGACAGACGCCAACTGGAGAATTTTCAGAAGGCCAGTATTCTAATAACTTAAAAATCTATTTTCTCCTTTGCAATATAAGAGCTACTATTTAAAGGCATAATTGCATATGTCCAATAAATAGTTTTCCAAAAAAGCTCACTGTCCTTATACTGATGAATAGGAATTGATAATGAATGTATTAGTATTCTTGAAATGTCATCGCTATGACTATGAGCTCATAGGAAAATCTGTCCATTTTCAAGGCTAAAACTTCCTGGTAAAAATTACTTCCTGGTAAAGTTGTGAAAATGTAACAACTGGATGGCACTGGGTCCTTCGTTTATTTCTGACTTGATTATTATCTTAAGAGGATCATGGGAGGGGTGCCTGGGTGGCTCAGTGGGTTAAAGCCTCTGCCTTTGGCTCAGGTCATGATTTCAGGGTTCTGGGATGGAGCCCTGCATCAGGCTCTCTGCTCAGCGGTGATCCTGCTTCCTCCTCTCTCTCTCTGCCTGCCTCTCTGCCTACTTGTGATCTCTGTCTGTCAAATAAATAAATAAAATCTTAAAAAAAAAAAGAGGACCATGGGAAATGTAATGATATTGCCAAGATTGTCTGGTCTGGTGACAGGTAATGATGAATTAAATTTCCTCCTCTTTATCTCCTTAATATATTAGTCAGGGTCTTTAAAGTAGAACCTAGATCAGATCAATCAAGAATTACTGAACATATACTCTGATTACCCACTAGGCAGAACCCACTGAGCATACAGAAGAACCACCAGATACAACACCTCAGGTTCCTTCGTATCAAACAAGTACTTTTACTTTGATAGCATTCCCTCTGATCCTGTTGCACTGTAGTAATAGATAATCTGGTCACAAAGATGTATTTTCAAGAAAGCCAAATACAGCATTTCAAGTAAACTACTTCTATTTGTTAGGCCAATCAAGTATACCAGCCTGTAAGTGTAAGGTACTCTCACTGTTAAACACTAGGATTTTAAAAAGAATTTCTCATTTCACAAGTTTAGAGTTCTCCCAATAATGGAATTTAGTCATTGCTTATTGAGTTAAAGTATATATATAAATGAGTCATTTTGTGGGTCAACAGTATGATTACAGGTGGAACTTTACCGTCATCCACCATATAACCTTCATACATCCATTCAACTATTTATTACTTTGTTCATTCATTAAACAAATATTTATTAAGAGCCTCCTATATGCCAGACACTCTGCTAGGTGCTGGGAAATTAGGCACAGATGAAAGAAACAAAGTCCCTGCTCTCAAAAAATAATTTTTTTAAACCAAAAGAAGACAGATAATAAAACAAACAAAAAAAAAACCACAAATATTTTCAGATGGTGATAGTGCTATGAAAACAATAAAAAGGGATAATGTTATAGAATGATTGAGAATGGGATGATGAGAGCCTTCCAGAAATGATTCAAAAAAACCAACAACAACACTAGTCCTCAAAATTAAAAGTTCTAACAAATTAAGATTAAGCAAGATACATAAAGAAGAATCTACAACAGATACATCATAGTGAAACTGGATAACACCAAATAAAAGGAGAAAGCACTTAAAGTCACAGACACAGGGACAAATTATCATCAAAGGAATAGTTAGAATGACAGGTAACTTCTCAAGAGCAACAATGGGACTAACTGATGGGAAAATCTTCCCATCAGCACTGAGAGGAAGTGCTGTGTACCTAGAATTCTATACTTAGAAAAGCATCTTTTAAGAAGAGATTAAGGAAAAATAAATATAGATTTGGGGCACCTGGGTGGCTCAGTTGGTTAAGCATCTGACTCTTGATATTGGCTCAGGTCCTGATCTCAGTGTTGTGGGATCGAGCTCTGTCTTGGGGCCTGAGCTCAGCATGGAATCCGCTTGACATTCTCTCTCTCCCCCTACCTCTTGCCCCTCCCTACCACACCCTCTCTCTCAAATAAATAGATAAATCTTTAAATAAAGAAATCGATAAGGAAAGAAAGTTAGTTTCAGGCAAAAAGAATGAAGAGGTTGCTCTAGGGGCTCCTTAACCAAAGGAAATTCTGAAGAATCCATATCAGGCAGAAGGAGAGTGGTTCCAGTCTGAGAAGAAATAATGATAGGGTAGAGGAGATGGAATCAGTGTTTGAAATTATTGTAGGAATCAGAAAAGTTAATAAGGGTATTTTCGAAGGTAAAAGTGAGTATTTTTCAAAAGTAAATACTGAAAAAGAGCGATAAAAATGAGTAGATTCCAAAAAGGTAAAGGGAAAATACACTGGTTAAAAATGAGTAAATCCTAAAAAGGGGAAGAGATTTTTAGAAAGGAACATAGATTCCCACCCTTCTGATGTGAGAAGCAGTTCTGAAGAATCGCTGATGGAAGAACTGCTCTTCAGATGAAAGAAAGATTATGTGGAAGCTGACTTTATTGCCTATCTGCTTGAGCCACAAACTGTACTCTTGGCTTTGTTAGAGCTTTTCCGGAATTGAACAGATAATCGCCTCATTTCCTGTTACATGTTATATTTAAAATGAGATAGTCCTATTTACAACTAGATAAGCAAAGTTGCTGATAATAAAAAGTCAATAATTGTGAAGTCCTTTAGATGTCTCTAAAACCATAAAGACAGTTTAAATTACATACTAGTTGGCCCTCACTGATTTGTCACAGAGATTTGCAGAAGGAAAGAGTAGGTCCGCCCACCCGACGAGCCAGCTGGGTGGGACTCCATCAGCCTCTGCCTGTGTGTAGGGCAGGGTGGGTCATTAGAGCCTTCCCGGCAGCCACCCTGCCAGCCCAGAGCCTGCTGGAAGTCCTAGTCAGAGGTCCGGCCACTGATCTCAGAAGTTCACTAAATCCAATCCCTGGCTTCTGACAGAACTGCTCTCAGGGGGAAAGAAATGCTTTGTAATCCCTCTCACTTTTAAAAAATTTAGAATATCAGGACAAGAAACCTCACTACCTCTGTCTCCCATTTTGAAGGGCCAACTTTTAATTTCAGGATGCAAATAAAAATTTTGAATGACACTTCTGAAAGTCTCAAACCAGTCATTTTCCTCCTTTGGACACTGACTCTGACTTGATTGTTATACCTCACGCAGTTACCTCAGGGAGGCACATGAGGAGCCCGGGTGAGTGACGTTGGATACGTTACTTAACATCTGTGTGCATAATACATGGAATATAATCTTTCTTCATAAAGATTTTATTTATTTATTTGTTTGTTTGCTTGCTTATTTATTTATCAAAGAGAGAAAGAAAAAGAGAACACAAGCAGGGGGAGCAGAAGGCAGAGAGAGAGGCAGGCTTTCTGCAGAGAAGGACCCTAGGATCGTGACCTGAGCTGAAGGTAGACGCTTAACCGACTGAGCCACCCAAGCCTACTGCTCTTTTTGTAGTATTAACACCATCACACACATATGAGTTTAGAAGACAAAATGTCAATACCTATTAACCTTTCTGCAGATGTTTGCAACTTTGTATTGAATCTACCCCTGACTTTTATTAGGTCTCATTTTTTTCTCCTTAAGTCAATTTCATTTCAACAAATCATTTCTATTTGGCCTTTGAGTGGGGGCAGTTTTCCACACAATAATAGGTTCACTCTAACCAAAAGTCTAGTCAAATAGATTTTGGAAGCACTTTCAAAGTGATCGGGTATAGGTAGGAGCCCCCCAGAAGGCTGCCAGGTTGTGTGAGACTTCCACCACAGTACACTCACATTCTTTCAAGCTTTAGCCTTTCTGGTGAAGGGATCTCAGAAGGTGGAGAAAAGTACTTGCTGCAGTTAAAATGGCTCTTGGAGTTTAGAGAACCAGTTACTTTGATGCAGCTAAAACAAACAAAAACATACCTAAGAAATGACATTAACCCTAAACATGGAAGGAAGAATCTTACAAAGTTCTGGGTTGTACCCTGGATTTCTAATCAGAGAGCTTTGGAGGAAGAAGCCATTTTCTTTCTGGCTGTCCCCACGCTGGGTCCTGCAAGCTGGGCTAACTCAGCCACCACCACACCCAAGCTGATTTTCAGATGCTATTGTATCCTGGATAATCATCTAAGGCTCAGACCCCTCCCTTATACTGCGGGCTCTTCTTTATTCCTCACATCAGTTCTTTGTGCCACCTCTGCCTCCCTCCTCTGATGGAACCATCTCTCCCAACTTTGGAACCACGGCTCTGCCACCAGCTTCCAGGTGGCCCTTATCCTCTTGCCCTGGCTTTGTCACAGACTGGAATGAGCTTTCTCTGTTCCTTTCCTGGTCCCAAAAAGCCCCAGCCTCCTCCAGCTCTGTGGCTGATACTCAGTCTGTCCGCTCAAGACTAATTTCTAAATCATTCTTTGGCGCTCCTGAGGCTGCATGAAATAAGTAAGACGGTATCAAGGCTCTAAGGTTTTCTTTTGAAGTTAGGATGAAAGGCATGATGAAGCTGAACCTAGTCTTTGGAAGCCCGGGTAACAGCACCCCCACAGTTTCAGGACAGTGACGAAGCATTCTGGAAGTTGCCATGGAGACCACTCTTGTCTTCTGTTCACTTCTGGAGGCAGCAATATGCTTCAGAACAACAGATACTTTTTAAAGTTGCCATCCTTCCTAGAAACATTAAATTATGTGTGGCATTAATGCCAGCCCTTCACCAGATCTCTGGTTCTTCTTCCTGGGCGCACAGCTGGTCGGCCTCTCCATGACACT
Source organism: Mustela putorius furo (assembly GCF_011764305.1). Taxonomy (NCBI): domain Eukaryota; kingdom Metazoa; phylum Chordata; class Mammalia; order Carnivora; family Mustelidae; genus Mustela; species Mustela putorius. The sequence continues at coordinate 40,632,691 of NW_025421998.1, forward strand.
GGTTCCAGCCAGTAAGATGGAACAGAGGTGACATGTTGTCAACACTTGATCAAGACTTTGGAGAAGCACGTGTGCCTCTTTCACGCTCTCCCTGTCTGCCTGCTGGGTCTAAGTGGTAAAGGGGCCCTGCACAAGGAGGAAGCATAAATGGAGGGTGAAATTCTCTGAAATTCTACATGAAGGAAAATTGCCAACCAAAAGGAACACCTACATTGTCCCATTAAGTGAGCAAAAACCTCTACTGTTTTTGAGCCATTATTCATTTGGGGGTTTATTTAGTACTAGAGCCAGGCCTACACTAAGTTATGCAACCAGTATTTCATGTTTTTAGAACATAAATCATTTGTATGTCAGGATGCTGGGCCTTCATCCTGGAAAATACAAGAGGGCCTAGTGGAAATGGAGGGAAGCAGAAAGGAACAATAATGTGAATAATACAAACATATACTGCATATGGAACCATGTGCCAAGCCCCATGTTAAGGTGTTACATATACAGTCACATTTAATTTCATTTCTTTCTCATGACAACTTTAAGTAATAGTACTATTATTATCCCCATTACTCAAATATGAAAACTGAGGCCAGGCTATAGTACTCAGGAAGCCATGATTCAAATCTGTTGACTCCATAGCTCCAGCTCTGGTTGTGTACTCAGTACCATGTATTAGGCACTTTGTATAATTCTGTCTTCATAGTGTCTTGTCAAATAGTCCGTCTTATCTCCATTTTAAAAATGCAAAAGCTGAAGTTCCAGGCTTCAACCAAGCTTACACAACTAGCAAGATTCAGGCCAAGGTCTGTGAGACTCTAAAGCTCATTTTCTTTCCATCATGCCTTGAGATCACCATATAGAGGGGAGAGGTCATCTGGACTGAGTTTCCCTCCATTTCTGGGTTCCAGTCATTTTAGAGGTTAATCCTTTACTCTAACACCATGTGACCACTCTAATCATCACTATTTATCCACTTTGGAGATACTGGGATTTCTGCCAGATAACATTCACCAGATTCCCCCAGCATGTCACTGAGTCTACTTCTCACACTGGTGTGGCCTAACTAACCATTAACCCACACATTAGCCCATCTGCTCACCCAGCCTGACTACAGGGACAGTTCCTTTAGCCAGGGCTGGATCGGTCATGTTCAGGCCTAAATGCAGAATGGAAGCCAGAGGCATGGAAGCATGTTTTTTAAATAAATAGACAGTTTGTAGGTAGGAGTTATAGTAGAGCCCAATCCACAAACCTACCTCAGAAACTTCTAAAGTCAGGGAGTGCCACCAGGAATCTTATTTGTATAACCACCTTTTGATCCTCTGAGAAGAAGTACCACAGCAATGTCAGGGCTGAGCAGGACACCAGAACTGACTTCAACAAAGCTGGAGAGAGGAACACCGGCCCACCCTCTCATTATATCCTACCTGGCCCCTAGAAGGGCTAGTTGACAGAACAAGGAATCCCTTGAGACCCCACCCCATTTCTTCTCCCTCCTGACTTCATATGGAGGATTCCCGGCAGATCTATAGTCCATATCTAGGGGAATGGTCAGTGTTCACAATGGGACAAGATGGTGGCATCAAATCACCTCCCAGCCTATGCCATGAACCTGAAAGACCAAGGCCAAGGAGCCATAATCCCATAGTCATCCATTCAATCAACAGACATCAGTAGTTGAAAGAAAGCACTGACAAGTCTAAAGCAGCCAGAGCTTCTCTGTAGTGCAGAGCCTGCCGAGTCACAGAGGGGACTGCAGAGAAACTGCAGGACACTGCCCTGGTGACCAAGGAGAGTGGGCTCATAATGTCCTCATGTTTCCCATGTATGGTCCCAGAGCTTCAGGAGAGGTGGGAAGAGAGGGTTGCCAGAAGGCCACCCTCTTCTGCTTGGAGAATCAGAAGAATACATGGGGTCACGGGAAGAGCAGCACGCACATTCCTTGCAGTCGTGCACATCCATTCCACAGATGGTAGAGAGAGTGAGTCTTTTCTAATACCTGTCTGGTCATATCATCCTGCCCTGACTTTTAGTTGCTCTTGGGATTCAGACTACACTTATGACTTTGGCCTACTGTAAACCCAGTTTATTCTATGTGCCTCCCCTCCATACTCTCAGAGCTCAGAGTATGATTATCCTATAGTCTATAAATGCCATGACTAAATTCACGTCTCTTCATTCACCATTTTATATTGCATTTAGGCTTTTTGCCTGACATAGATGGTGCTCAACCAGTATTGATTGTTGATTGGTTGGTTAGTTGATGAGTGACGGTCTGAAGACACAATATTTGAGCAGCAAAGTTAGGCAAGTGCTGGAACATATCACTTCTGTGATTGTAGCCCAAGCCCTTATTTTCCCCAGGGTTGGGACAGCATGAGAGACAGGGCATGCATGGATCAGACCCCAAGGTTAAAGGTCAACAGCAACAAGGCCTTCAATTAGAGACTTAGCAACCGACATACCAACAGATGTGTTTTACTAATTCGGATGGGTTTAGAAAGAGGTGGGAAATAGGTCAACAAATGAACGTAAGAAATGACATTTCCCTCATCACTTATACTTAAAATGACTCAGAGGAACACCAACAACTAGATCTTTCAGTTCCCTTCCTTTTACAGCAGTGGTATGACCCAGGGTCAAGAAAATGAGGTGGCAGTCTTGAGTAAAATAGGTTTGCCCTCTGTTGACAGGATGCCAAGTGATCCAATAAGTCTAGAGAGGTTTTATGAGACAGCCTTGGTCAGGGCTCCCTGCCAAGTAGGATTGGGTCACAGCCCTCAGTGGAAGAAAAGATGATCTCATTTCTGCTCACCCTGGATATGTGACAGTTTTAATTTTGGCCCTCTCCCTGTCGTGGTAGGCTTCACCCCAGAATCTCCCTCAAGACAGACATTGAACATAGCGTACCCTGGGGGTGGGGAGGATCATAAAAAAAGGACAAGTGGTGAGGAGGGGAGGGCACCAGAGTCAGAGTTGGTGAGGATTAAGTGCCACCCATGGTGCTGCTTGTGGAATAAGGAAGATTTTCTCCTGAAAATGAAAAGGACAACGCTGGCCCTGGATTGAACAGTTATGATAAGGAACTACCAGCACGTGTGAGTTGAGCTAATGGTGAAAAGACCGGTGGCCAAGCACGGGTTCATTGCCTTCACAGATTTATGCAAAGGCATCTATAGAATGTTACCATTTTTTAACTGTAGAATTTTAAGACTAAGCATGAGAGTAATGTTGTTTATAAGGAAGTGGTTTTTTTGCTGTATTTTCCAGAGCTGGTACATCAGCAACATGCTAACTGTCGGGCATTCCCTTGATCTTCAGCCCTACCGATGGGCAGCTGTTGTTCAGAAGACCAGCTGCGGAAGCCCTAGACGCTGTGTGGTAGAGGGAAAGCTCTAACACAAATTATATGACTTTTGCTCTTGACTAAGCTCACTCTCTATGCAGGAAGAGGAACAGGTGATTTATTTTCAACACAGGATTTTTCACAATTATTATCTCAAGCTCCTACTGTCTCCTACTTCCTAGGACATTCTATTTGAAAAAGAATTGACTGTGAATGTTTCCACTTTTTAAGAGTCAATATCAATTATCTAGCAAATGAATTACTCTGTTTCGAAGCTTCCATGTGGTAAAAAAAAACCATAGAAGTTTATTTGGGAGAAAATAGAAGGAGAATGAGCAAGTAAGAAATAAAAATTAAAAATCAATCAACACAAGAGATGTAGAAGAGGATATTGTTTGAGGTTGCCTAGGAGCCTTCAGATGCCATATCTTGTCTATAGTGGTCTGGGCCACCCCGGCAGTCCCTCACTGCTGGATGCGCTTATGGCTGTTGAGACAGGAAGAGTGAGGAACCCAGGGAGCTGTGAATTCCAGTGACACAGACTCAGCACCCAGAGCCAGAGTTCTCACCCTGGATGTGCAGGAGAATCACCTGGGGGCTTTCACCCGTATGGAACACCCACAGTGTTCAAGCGCTAGTGCTGGAGATTCGGATCTCATTTTTCTGGGGTAGGTCACCTGTATTATTCATAGTGCTCCCCAGGCAGTTCCACTGTGAGCTAAGACTAGAAAGCCCTGGGCTAAGAATGGAAGATACCCGCGAGGAAGGTGAGAGATGGAGACAGAGACAGGGAGCAAACACACAGCTGGGCATACGTTCTCCACTCGGCTCAGAGACCAGCAAGGATGACAAACCCACTGTAACCCCTAAATGTCTCACCAACCAATTTAGGTAATATCTCCTGTTCGTGAAACGAATACACTTAGAGCATTTTTACACTTCTGGATTGTGTCTCTAAGTACTGGAGGCAATTTTAACTGCTAAGCTCATATTAAATTTAAATTCATTTCAAAGTAGCCACGTTTGGTATTATCCACAATCTCATCATTTTCATGAACTGAGATGTGACTCAAGTGATCGCATCCACTTACTTTAATTCCTTGTAATCCATAGCCAGGGGCACCAGGAGGGCCAGGCAAGCCTTTCTGCCCAATGTCTCCCTGTTGGAAGATGAAGAGAAATTGAAGAGAAGTATGAGAAGGTTTAGAAAGGAACAATGCATTACTGCTCTTGGCTTCCTTCTTACTTTGGTCAGATCAGGACCAACATCCATGTGCCCCATGAAGCTATATCGTATCTTATATAAAACAGTGTTTTCCCGGGGCGCCTGGGTGGCTCAGTGGGTTAAGCCTCTGCCTTCGGCTCAGGTCATGATCTCAGCGTCCTGGGATCGAGCCCTGCATCGGGCTGTCTGCTCAGCAGGGAGCCTGCTTCCCCCTCTCTCTCTGCCTACCTCTCTGCCTACTTGTGATCTCTCTCTCTCTCTGTCAAAGAAATAAATAAAATCTTTAAAAACAAACAAAAAAACCCAGTGTTTTCCCCCCAATTTTAAGCCACAGAACCCTTGCAAAAATATTATGCATAATCCAGATTCAGGTAAAAAGGCAAGGCAGAGCTGTTTGGCCTAAGCAGAAGCATTTGGTCCAGTATCCTTGTCTCTTTGGGCTCCTCTAGCTGCCCTACCACCAACCCCAAGAACACTAGGGCTGTGAAGACCGCTCACACATAATTCTGTGTAGCCTCTCCTATGTTTCTCCATTTCCATATGGAGAGCTATTCCCTGAGGTTGCAGTTAAAGATTCAGCAGAAAGGAAAATAGGTCAATGAAGCAAAAGTACCTCATTTCCCAGTATGTGTTTTCTACAACATCAGTGAACTCCATGCTTCTTGAGGAAAGACTTCTGTGGTCAAATGAGATTGGAAAGTGTTGTATACCATGTGTGTGCCTCTCCTTGGAGACCCCAAGTGCATACAGGCCTACCTTGTTTCCTGGCGCTTTCCTATTTGGCTCCCCACATACTGCTTTTTTACAGACTGAAGGTTTGTGGCCACGCTGTGTCAGGCAAGTCTAGCCATGCTATTTTTCCAATAGCATTTGCTCACTTTCTGTCCCCGTGTCACATTTTGGTAATGTTCACAATATTTCAGACTTTTTCGTTGTTCTTGTATTGCTTATGGTGATCTCTGATCAGTGATCTTTGATGGTACTATTATAATTGTTTTATGGCACCAAACTGTACCCATTTAAGATATCTAAGTTAATGATAAATGATAGTACTGTTCTGGTTGTTCCATCAGCCATTCCCCTATGCTCCATAGCATTCCCCTCTCTCTCTCCCTCCCCTCAGGCCTCCCTACACCCTTACACACAATAATACTGAAATAAGACCAATTAATAACCCTACAGTGTCCTCTAAGTGTTCAAGTGAAAGGAAGAGTCACATATCTCTCACTTTAAATTAAAAGCTAGAAGGGAGCCTGGGTGGCTCAGTGGGTTAAAGCCTCCGCCTTTGGCTCGGGCCGTGATCTCAGGGTCCTGGGATGGAGCCCCGCATCGGGAATCTCTGCTCAGCAGGGAGCCTGCTTCCTCCTCTCTCTCTCTCTGCCTCCTTGTGATCTGTCTGTCAAATAAATAAATAAAAATCTTTTAAAAAATTAATTAATTAATTAAACGTGATTCAGCTTCGTGAGGAAGGCATGTCGAAAGCCAAGATAGGCCCAAAGGTAGGCCTCTTGCTCTGAACATTTAGCAAAATTGTGAATGCAAAGAAAAAGTTCTTGAAGGAAATGAAAAGTGCTCCTCTGGTGAACTCATGAGGTTTGAGAAAGCAGAACAGCCTCCCTGCTGACCTGGAGAACGTTCTAGTGGTCTGGGCAGATCAAACCAGCCATAAATTTCCCGTATGCCAAAGCCTAATGCAGAGCAAGGCACTCTCTTAATTTTCTGGAGGCTGGGAGAGGTGAGGAAGCTGCAGAAGAAGGCTGGAAGCTAGCAGAGTTTGGTTCATGAGGAAGGAAGTCCTCTTCGTAACGTGAAAGTACAAGGTGAACGGCAGGGGCTTCTGAAGCTGCAGCAAGGTGAACGGAAGGTCAAGCTCAGAGAGTAAGTGACCGGCGACTGCGCTAAACAACAGACTTTCAGCGTAGATGAAACGGCCTTGGATTGGAAGAAGATGCCATCTAGGACTTTAATAGTTAGGAAGATAGTTAGGAAGTGGCTGGCTTCAAAGCTTTGAAGGACAGGCTGACCGTCTTGTGAGGGGCTGATGCAGATAGGGACTTAAGTCGAAGCCTGTGCTGATTTACCATCTCATAAATCCCGGGGCCCTTAAAAAGTGTGCAAAGTCTACTCTATGTTTTATAAATGAACAACAAAGCCTGATGGTAGCACCTCTGTTTACAGTATCGCTTACTGAATATTTTAAGTCCACTGTGGAGACCTGCTGCTCAGAAGATTGCTTTCAAAATATCGACAATGGGGGCGCCTGGGTGGCTCAGTGGGTTAAGCCACTGCCTTTGGCTCAGGTCATGATCCAAGGGTCCTGGGATGGAGTCCCACATCTGGCTCTCTGCTCATCAGGGAGCCTGCTTCCCTCTCTCTCTCTCTGCCTGCCTCTCTGCCTACTTGTGATTTCTCTCTGCCAAATAAATAAAATCTTAAAAAAAAAAAATATCGACAGTGCACCTAGTAACTCAAGAGTTCTTGGTGGAAGAGGATGATGAGATGAACGTTTCCATGGCTGCTAAGCCAGCATCCATTCTGCAGCTCGTGGATCAAGGAGTAAATCTGACTTTCAAGTTCTTACTTAAGAAATACGTTTTGCAAGAAATGTGAAGATTCACTGAAAGGATAACAAAGGATTTAGAATTACATAAACTTAGTTGATAAAGCAGTGGCAGGGTTTGGGAGGAACGACTCCAATTTTGAAAGAAGTTTTATTCTGGGTAAAATGCTGTCAAACGCATGCCACAAAGAAATCGTTTGTGAAAGGAAAAGTCAACCAAGGTGGCAAACTTCATTGTGGTCTTATTGTCAGAAATTGCCACAGCCACCCCGACCTCCAACAACCACACTCTTCATTGGTCAACAGCCATCAGCATGGAGGCAAGACCCTCCATCTGCAAAAAGATGGCAACTTGCCAAAAGCTCGGATGATGGTTAACATTTTTAGCAACAAAGAACTTTTAATGAAGATATAATCATTGGGTTTTTTTTTTTTAGACATAATGCTATTGCACCCTTAATAGACTAGAATATAATGGCAACATAACTTTTATATGCACTGCGAAATCAAAAAATTCATTGGACTCTCTTTATTGTGGTAGTCTTGATCTGAACCTACAATGTCTTCAACTATGCCCATAGAAATATATGAAAGCCTCTAAGAAGTCCCACAATAGAGAGATAAGCTTAACTTTTTTTATTCCAGAAGTTTGTTAATTAAATTTTGATGGAACAAGCTTTGAGAAATGCTGGATTCATAGAAGTTACTGTATAAGACAGCCTTTTTTTTTTTTCTTTCCACTACAGAAAAAGCTTTATTTTTTCTAATTATTATTTTTTCTATTTATTTTTTCTAATTGAGGAACACCTGCTCATTGAAAAAAAAAATTAAGAACAGAAATAAAGAGGACAACAACAAAGAAAAAATAGACCCTTCTTTCCACCACCGAGTGATAATAACTATGAACATCTTGGGAGGATTTTTATCCATGTGAAGTGATCCAGAAAGTTAGGAATAAAAAGAAACCAACTGCCAAAATGAAGTCGATGGACAAAAAAAGATAAACTAAGAATCTTGGTAATTCTAGGATCCTCAGTAAAATCTTTGATTCATAAGGCCTTTGCCCTGCCCTCTCTGATGTGGGGCATTCCGGTCACAAACATAGGTATTTGAAATTTGAATTTGTAACATGTGGCTCATTGACACCTGTTCTCCCTATGAACATACCTGATACCTCTTCATTTTAGTTTTTGAACAAATCAAAGAATTATTTGTTGAGCACGTGAATCAAGGGTTAACACAGCTCTTCGACCTCTGCGCTATTCCCACGTTGAGCTGGGGGCTCTAGGATGTGGAGCAGCATCTCTGGCCCCTTCCCACTGGATGCCAGCAGCACTCCTCCCCCTGCTGTGACACCCAGAAATGATTCCAGACATCGCCAAATGTCCCCCTAGGGCAAACCAGGGAGGACAAGGTCTCCCTCTTTGAAAAACCCTGGATTGTGAGAAGGAAAGGATGAATAACCACCAGATTGGAGACAACAAAAGAAAGGGAAATAGAGGGACGCCTGGGTGGCTCAGTTGGTTAAGCAGCTGCCTTCAGCTCAGGTCATGATCCCAGCATCCTGGGATCGAGTCCCGCATCGGGCTCCTTGCTCGGCAGGGAGCCTGCTTCTCCCTCTGCCTCTGCCTGCCATTCTGTCTGCCTGTGCTTGCTCTCGCTCTCTCTTTCTCTCTGATAAATAAATAAATAAAAAGAAAAGAAAGGGAAATAGAAACGAGAGCAAAGGGAGTCTGAGGAAGTTTCTCTCACCTTCCATGGGGACAGTAAATCTAGACCCTGGCCCTGTGGCCCTGACAGAGTGTACTATGCACATTTGACACAACAGACAGATTAGCAGGCATTCTGTTGAAGGGCCAGCTGAGGTCCCTCTGACTAGAGGGAAAATGTGCTCCTTAATGATGGCACAGCCTCTAAGAAAACTGGAAATATTTTGAGCATTTTGCAACCACTTTCTAAAGAGACACTTTCTAATTTCTTTGGGGGAAGTAAATGCCTTTACACCCTTAAACAATTTTCCTGAAAGCTACGTAATATGAGAAAATAAGCCTTCTCATCAGCACTCCAGAAAAAACAAGTCAACACTAAAATAAACATGTGCTAGGAAGTTAATGTTCACTCGTTTGGCACGGATGGTACCTGAACTTCATGCAGAGCACAGACTTAAAGACTCACCTTTGGCCCTTGGGTTCCTATGCCCCGAGGCCCAGAGGGGCCTGGGGGGCCTCTGACACCAGGCTCTCCCTGAAAAGACACAATAAATGACAAGTTACTGACCTGAGACAAACAACAAGAAAAAAAACCTTTATGTTGTATAGTTTATATAAAATGTTATATTTCATGTTAAAAATATTTTGTATAAACTTTCATATATCAAAATATATTTTAAAACCCAAATCCTTGAATTTGACTAAGATATTGAGCCCTTCTCTTGCAGATCACTTTCCTCTACTTGACAAAGGGAGTGTTATTACCTTTTGTTTTCATTTCTTATTGCCATTTAAGGAACCTTCCAGCCAACTGATACGGGTCCATTTCAAAGCAATCAAGTTAGTTAACTTCTGACAACCTCAATGTACTTTTTGATAACTCCCTTCCTGGAGTTTGGAGAAGTGCCGCCATTGTGAGTGGAGGGAGAAAGAAGAGAGGAGAATAAAAAGAAACCATTGAAAGCTGTAACCCCATCCTGAACTAGTTGCTTTTAGTATTTTATGCAACAAAAATTATGCTACTAGGGGTCAAGGATGAGCTTTGAGATATTTCTGCCCTAGAAGCAGTTGTGGTTACAGGATAAGTTCTATATAAGCTTTGCAGATCCCCTAAAGCCTTTTAGAACAGGCATCTAGCCCAGAAGAGTGGTGGGGCCTGATTAGGGCAGCTCAGGCCCTGTGGTTGGATCTGTGTGAGATGTGAACGAACAGAAATTACAATCTCTTCATTAGCCGCCTTCTGTGTACCCAGAACTCTGCCCTGCATGTTCGTACAAGTTACTGGATGTAATTCAGTACTCATGACAACCCTGTGTTACAGCGATGACTAACTCATCTAACATTTCTGAACCTCAGTACATTCATCAGATATACACAAAATCACACTTAGGTTTCCTGAGGACGACAGGGAAGTAAGACAAAGAATACGAGTGTCTCGATCACAGTGTCTAGAGACTGTGATAGAGACACACAATCTATTGTATCGTGACCACATAATACATAATACACAATTACACACAGTTCAATAGATTTTACCCAGAACCATTCAATGTTTTACCAGAAATAATTGTCTTCTTTGCCTGGGTCCTGAGAAGCCTACCCCAGATAAAATGGCTCCCTCTTTTGTGCCATTGTGCCTATCTAGCTGAGGAGGCACTTGGGAAATATTAATGCCTCACCCCAGCTGTGTGTTGTTGTTGTTTTAAGGATTTATTTATTTGTTTTATTCTCAGTGGAAGAAGCCTGATCTATGAGACCACATACTGTATTCCATTTGTATGAAATGTCCAGAAAAGGCAAATCTATAGAAACAGAAAATAAATCCATGATTGCCTGGGATGAGGAACAGGAACTAGGACAAGATTAACTGTATATGGGCACAAGGGATTTTATTGGGGGGGGAGAAAATGTTCTAAAACTGATTTATAGTAAGGCCTACAACTTGCTAAATTTCCTTTAAAAATCATTGAAACATATAATTGGAGTGTGTGAGTTCTAGGATATATAAAATATGTCTCAACAAAATTATAAAGAAAATAAAGAAGAAGAAGAGGAAGAAAGAAGCCAAAGCCAGCCAGGCTTTGAAGGTAAATCTCCCAAGCTCTTTGCCTGAGGTCCCATTTCATTCATGTTCTGTTTGGAGCTAAATAGCTTCTAGATTGCAACAGTGCAAAATCATGGATTATAAGAAATTATGAAATTGTTTATCTAGCAAAACAGCCCATCCTCATTTAACTTTGCTTTTTACTTATAAATCCTAAAGAGAAAACAAGGCCTTAAAAGAAAAGGAAAAGATGTAAACTTCATTGCCAACTTAATGCTTCTTATCTCTAATTTCATAATTACCTATTTCCCTTGTGCCCGCAAGCCACTTTTATGATTTTGGTCACCTGTCTCCATCTCTCCCTCATAGTCCACAGCTGCTTTTGTGAGTGCAGGTACTAATTATCTCCCTAACACCTCTCTCCTTCTGATTCCCACCTTTGAGTGACCCCAAGTTTCTCCCAGCTGAAATGATCACTTATCAAGAGCTCCAAGTAGAGAACATGTTCCTGTACATTTCTGTTGTCTCTCCTTTCTTGAGTCTCCTGACTCAAGATATGTACCTTCAGAGGGAGCATAAATTCACTGGGGGAGAGTCTCCAGTTATCCCTGACTGATTCACACACTTGCTTCATTTTGACGCCCACCAGCCAAACAGAACCCAGGTAAACATATTTCAATAGAGTCTACCGAGAACCATTTGATGTTTTGTCAAAAAGAATGCTTTGCCTGGTTACTGTGAACCCCACCCCAGATACAATGGCTCCCTCTTGTGTTGCTATTCACCTCGGCCCTTTCCTGATGAGGTTGGAAGCACAGGGCCCCCAACTGGACATGGTGGATGTGGCACAATGGGGAGTCCACAAGCCCACCTGGAAAGCCTTCTGCTAAGAAAATTAGGACCTGTATTTGAGCAGGTCTCTAAATCTGACAACCACAGGACATAGAAACGTGTCGACACCGTAGGAATAGCATCGACAAGACCCTCAAGGACAAGGAGCTCATCCACACAGAAAGCACAAGGGAAAAACAAAGGATGACTAACCTTTGCTTAAAAGAGATTTAAGAAGCATCTCAATCGAATGCAATGTGTGGACATCATTTGGAGCCCAATTCAGACAAGCCAACTGTAACAAATCTGTAAGACAAGCTGATAAATCTGAACACTGGATGTTTGATGATACTAAAGAATTACTAATGTTTTTTAAGTTTGCTAATGGTACTGCAGTTATGTTTTCTTAAAAAGAGCTTTTATATTTGAGAGATAAATGCTAAGCCTTTATATGGGAGATGTCTGGGATTTGCTTTGGAGGAACGCAGTGGAAGAAGGGGAAGAGGATGGTGGAACAGGATTGACCCCACAGTGATATTAGCTCAAGTGTGATGGGTAAATAGGAGTTCATTTTACTAGTCTTTCTACTTCGACACATACATAATAATCTTCATAATAAAATGTTTGTAACAGTATTTTTTTAGATCTGTGAATGACATCCAATAAAAACCTCACCAGTAAAGGTGAGGAAAGGCTGCCATGATGTTCACTGTTCATAAGGAGAAGAATACAAGATTTTAGAGATAGAAAGATTGGCAAAGGATGAAAGCACACAGATGGATTCAGTATCATTAGAACTTACATATCTTTCACGCATTCTTGGTTATGTCCCAAATGTTACATACCTTTTAAAAATTTAGAATATGGAGACAGGGTAGGAGATTTTTTTATTGAGTAATATTTCTCTTAAGAAAGAATTCGACACTCTGTAATTCATGATATTGTGAAGATTTTAGTTAAAACTTCATTCTCTATTAGTATCAGTCATACTAATAAACACACACATACACACACGCACCCACACACACACTGAGCCCAGGTGGGAAAGCAAGTGGGAAACACAGTTGAAATAAGTTGCGAGTGAATGTACTTCAAGCCAGCCTTGTCTGGGTTTACTAGTGCTGTTCATTCTCTCTCTTACTCAGTTTCCCTGAGTGCAGACCTTGTGGACTCCTAATTGCCCTTTCTGTCCTTGAACCTTGGCCAATGAACTTTGATAGCATGTTTCTCACATCATCTATGGTGCTACAGTGTTTCCCTCAAATAAGCTATCTTTATCCATATAATTGTTGACATATAGCTGTGTTTTATCTATCCAAATAATCTTTTATGATCTTTTGACCTATGTAAATAGAATCTGATATATGCATTTATTTACCTGATGGACTTTAAATCAAGTCTTAGCTTAACATACTCTGCAGACATTACAGTTGGTCTGTAACATAGTTTAGGGTTGTCCTTTGGTGTTTCTGTACCATACTTTTTTTTTTTTTAAATAAAGATTTTATTTATTTGACAGACAGAGATCGCAAGTAGGCAGAGAGGCAGGCAGAGAGAGAGAGAGAGAGAGAGAGGGAAGCAGGCTCCCTGCTGAGCACAGAGCCCCATGTGGGGCTCGATCCTAGGACCCTGGGATCATGACCTGAGCTGAAGGCAGAGACTTAACCCACTGAGCCACCCAGGTGCCCCATGTACCGTACTTTTTAATAGATGGGAATATCGAGTACTTAATGAGCTATGGGAATCCACAGAAATAGTGTCTCCCCATATGGTGTGGTCTTGAAGATGTATTCTGTCTTTGGTTCCTTTGGCCATGTGCCCCTAGAAGGCCACAACACCCAGTGAGGACCTACAAGAGGACCATGGTCCAAACTCACTTCACCATTTGATAGCACCCGGTCTGCCACAATGCAGCACCAGTGGTACCTACGAAATACATTCACCATGACACTTTCAGACGTATGATTTTATTGTCAGTGGTTGGCATGACAATCGCAAATAAAAGGAATTACGACAGGCACTTACACAGCTGGATTTAGCTTCCCATGCAAGAGCTGAGAGTTACTGGAGCCTGCAGAGGGAGCCCTTGCATCAGGAGATAATAAACAGCCCTGAAAACTAATTCTGGAGTTGCCCTTTTGGACTATATCCACAAATTTTGTAAGACCACATAGCCTAAGTCCTACCTCTACCATCCACAAAACAAACAAACAAACAAACAAAACTATTTAGATCGCCCAGAGCTTCCTCTTGGCCCACAAAAGGAATTCTAGACTTGAGATACTCCTCCATTTTCACAGGAAATGGCCAACTTTAGAACTAACTCCCTGTAGTACTTGTACATGTGAATTTAACAAATGATTCAGTGAAAGTTTTCCCTAGATCATAACCCTGTAGAGTGGTTGATTTCAACACCTTTAAAAATCATACATAATCTTATGATGGCCCTGGGAACCATTAATACCGCAAACTTCACTTTTTAATAGAAAGGAAAAGAAACCAAATGCACTATCACATTCATTCTTTTTTTCTCATTGGTAAACCTTTGCTTTGGCAACACTAAAATTACAATAATTAATAATAAAATAAATAATAATTAACATTTATTAAATGTATTATGTGGCAGGTACTTTTCATTCATTATCCCAGCATCAGCTTACTTCATTTTATAGAAAGGAAACTGAGACTTCCAGATAAGGATACATGATTTCCTAGAAACCATGCAGCCAGCAGCAATCCAAACCCAGGTCAGACTCCAGGTCCCACCTCCCTTCTTGGTGTTGGTGAGAGCTGGAGGCAAAACGCTCAAGTCTCCATAGACTTTGTTCCAGCTACCATTTAATGCAAAGACCATAGGTCTGTGGCTGTGAAAGTCCTTTTCCTACATTCAGTTGGTCATACTCTCTCAAGGAGAGGAAAGAAAGCATCCTCAAAACCGCATCCCTGAGAGGACCTCACCACATGTACAGTGCCCAGCTGTCTAAGACTAGCCTCTCCCTCTCCCCATCGTTGCCACTGCTCAGTTTTGTGGTTTACCCCAATGTCTTTACTTAATCTCTTTACAGATCTTCTACCTATACCAATTCTTATTTTTTTCTGTATCCATACTGCGATACACTTGATTTGGCAGAGTAAGGCACACTGTGATGACTACTATGACATCAGTGTGTTAGAATTCATTCAAATGTTTTATAGACATTCTTCCATTAATTTTTCAGAATAAGCCTGTGAGGTGGGCATCATTATCCAGACCACAGAGGAGGAGGCTAAGTCCCAGGGAGAGTAAGTAACTTGCTGAGGTCACACAGCTAGTAAGTAACAGAGGTCCCCTCAGAGGGAGGAGGAAACAATCTATTATACCTTCTGGATTTTATAAGATTTAAATAAGATATTTGAGAAGATAGTGCTCTTCAAGACAAAGTAGCCCAATAAGACTGCCTTCCCCCACCCCCACCACAGCATAGACGAGGCTCTAATCCCTGCTTCACCCTTAGTCTATGCCTGTTAGGTCCCTGCCACTCTTTGGGAGGACTGTGGAAGCAGGTTACAGTTGTTCTAAAAGGGATTTCATGCTTTTCTACTTGGGGGATAATGAAAAGCAAACTGAATTCACTATTAAAAGAATGAGCTGCTAAAAAATTTCCCCAGGAATAGTACTCAAGATTCTACCAAATGAAACCAGGGAATGACTGAGTTTCAAAATAACTCATAAGTCAACGTGATGATTAACAACTGCCTCATGTTTCTTCCTTTCTGGTTTTGTATTTTTTAAGATTTTATCTATTTATTTGAGAGACAAAGAATGAGAGAGAGAGAGAGCATGAGAAGGGGGAGGGTCAGAGGGAGGAGACTCCCCATTGAGCAGGGAGCCTGATGTAGGACTCGATCCCAGGACTCCAGGACCATGATCTGAGATGAAGGCAGTCACTTAACCAAATAAGCCACCCAGGCGCCATCATTTCTGGCTTCTAAATAAAATTAAGATCTAACTACAAAGGCTTTAGTTACCGCAAACATAAGCACCGCTCTGGAGTGGATTCTGTAATGAACTTAGGCACTGGTCTGGTAACTCTGCCGTACCTGCCAGGATGGCCATGGAAATTTAGCTTTTTGTAAGCTTCTGAATAGACAACTTGATACTGAGAATGCGTATTGGTTGTTGACTGGACTTTGTCACAGCACTCTGCCACTTTTCACCGACACCCTTTAATGTGAAAAGGGAGACAGGAACAGTTATCAGCCCAATTATCAGGGAGATGTGAAAATAATGAAGAAGGTGCTAGAAAACAAGCACTCAGATCATAATAACGTTTGCTTTAGCATATTTTCCCAATGTATTTTCAAAATATTTTAAATAATTTCCATTCTTCCAACTAATTTCTCTCCTAGAGCTTTAATATTCACCCCCAAGCTTCAGTGTTTCAAAGTCCATGATAATTTAAAAACTTGCTTTAGGATGGTTGGGGGGGAGTGTTGGAAGAGGAGGAGACAGTCAACAATTTGATTGTTTCTTTTCTCAAAATCAACTCATCAAAGATGAACAAAAGAGTCCCCTGTGCCACGGTGCTGAGAATCTCACTGAAGAGGTAGAGTCTTTCTTATTTAGCTACATTGGGAATCTTGAAAATAGAAATTCTAATATTGTTCCTAATGACAGAGAGAAGAGAAGGCTCTCTTGTAATGATATTCAATATAGTTTCCCACAGAGGGAGAACTTCTCTAGTCTGAATGACTGAAAATAAAAATGTGTTGACGGGTAGCCAATGCTAGTAGGATTTATTGTGTGTCTCCAGGGCTGAAGAGAGAGGTGGTATGTATGTACTGCTGGAGAGAGAAATGCAGAGCTAGGAAAACAGCAAAGAGAGATGAAAGCAGCCTTGAAGGTCACAACACAGACCAAATACAGCTCTGATTTTAAAGAACGTGCATGGAACTGAATTGGGGAATAACCTTGAAAAGTCACCTAGTCAAGTTTTCCTGGTCTTGAATGTGACCTTTTCTGAAATTTAAAGGTCAAGTTGCTTGGTATTTCAACTTGATATGGCTCTGGCTCTAATTAGTCCTGGTTTTGAGCTGATTATCTTGCCTGTCACAATTTTGCAGTCCTGTTATGGGAGGTGGGTTTCTCCTGCTCCAACCTGTAGTCGCAGATGCTTAACGTCACTGTCATGAAGTCTGTATCCAAGGCCAGCCCTCCTTGTCAGAGACTGTTCAAAATGGAGTTTCTTGTCCAGTCCATGTCCACCAATGGAATTCACAAATTCCTAATGCAGCTCTGTGTGAATCGCTCCTCTGTTCTGCCACGGCCTGTTGGTGGTGTGCACATATGTGAGCCATTGCAGAGAACAGAGGGGCAATTCAAATGCTGGGAACATTTTTAGAATAATGACACTCAGTGGAATTTCACAGAGCCTTGCATTTTAATTTATGACTATGGACCAATTTTGTCAAATAAAGCATGTATTTACAATACGCAAATATTTAAAGCTTTTAAAAAATGTTAAACTCTTCTGGGTTTGGGTTTGTGCCTCTCATTAATGTTTATGTAATTTAAGTTTGGATGATGGGAAAGGTTGGCTGCCTGGAAAGGAAAAACAATCTCACTATATGCCAAGATATCTAGAAGATAGCTTTGAAAATGAAGCATCTGCAGATCAGGGCAAGTCAGTCTCTCTGCTCTGATTTATTCATTCATTTCGTCTGCATTCATTCATCCATATTCATAGTCTCCCTCTGACACATGACACAATATAGTATCAACACTGTTTCTCTTGTAAAAGGGCAAGGTGTTCAGCCTTTCTGCTTCCTTATCTCCTTACCTATAAAACAAGGGGGTAGTTTAAAATGCAATGATATCCTAGAAATATTTAGGTAGTATATAATGTCTATTGACATAGTATGCAATAATAATAGCAACAACCCAACATATGCTTCCTACCCACAGATTTTATTCCAACCACTTGATGGTGAAGAAGCCCCTTGAGGGCCCTAACAGTCAGGTTAGAGCCCCTCTGTGCTTACTGTCTTTCTTGGCCCCAGCTCACCTGCTCCAAAGTTTCAGGGAAGAAATGGCTCCTTCTCTGATGAACTAGCACGCCGAAGGGGGCTAAAAGAGCTGAGAGAGATACGTGGCAGATGTACCTGCCCTTACGGAGCTCAGGGGAGGCACTCCTTGCATGTCTCTTCTAGGAGGCCAGGGGTAAACTCTCACACTCAGAGATATCAGTGGCTCAGCCCCTGGGTCCCATGTACCTCTTGAGCCTTTGCAGGTGAAAATACAGGAGCAAAGAGTCAAGTGAACTTCTCAAAGGCAGGTGAGGGTCACATAATGATAGTCCCCAAATCACAAAGCATCTTTTTTGTCTATAGGGGTTCAGTGAAAAAGTACAGGCAGCACGAAAAAAGATCCTTGAGCTTGCCTTCTCCATCAACAAACAAGTCCGGGTCCGGGGAACTGGGCACTAGGTGAGCGCTTCCCATTCAGCAAGAAAATAAGTTGTCAGTTTCTCTTCTAGGCATGTGTCAAAAGCAGATTTTTAAAACTGTATCTCCTATCTACTTAGAAATGTAGTTTTTATAAGAATTTTAGAAGTCTTTCAGAAGCCTTGTCAAAATTCAGATGCAATTGAAGTTAACTGTATATAAAACTACTATAACCACTGATGTCATATGGAATTCTTCCCCTTGGAAAAAAGCCAGAGAGCACCACAAGGGTGCAAGATGTCAGGGACTGCTTCTGATAGGTTTTGAAACACAGAAGCTTTGATTCTAATGTCTGTGTCATATGCTAAACACATGTGCCTAAATAGCACCATTAACTAAATAGCACCAAAACCTACCATAAATTGTCAACCTTAATGGTTTCCTCATTTCAAAACACATTTGTTTTGTAAGTTAATGCGCTTTTAGGCCAGAATTTTAAGGTGACTACACGGAGTTTAAATGAAAAACATATCTGATATGTATCTCTATACAATTATACATACACACAGACACACTCCCACATACTTACAATTTCTCTGGTATTTTAAGTCAGAATGAAAGGAGGTGAATTTTGCATACATTTGAGACCACTGCTTTCACTACCATTGACACCTTTAGGTACTTTGAGGGTCTCACCTCCACCTTACTAAACCAGAAGAACAAAGTTAGGTGGAATTAAACTTTTCTAAATATCTCTCTTTCTTTACTTCTCTCTCTCTTTCTCTGTGTGTGTGTGTGTGTGTGTTTCCAAAAGTTTTCTTCAGAGAAAAAGATGACATAAAGACTTTAAGGCCCCTACCAAAGACGAGAGATGATATTGAAAATTATTTAAAAGCTGGTGTTTGCTTTTAGGATTTCCTTTATTTCCAAGTTTGTGATCCAAGTTCTTTAATTCTAAGACCAGCTTGCATGATTTCCAGGATAAAACTTTTTCTCAGCAGCCACAGGATGAGGTCAAAGAGAGAAAGGAAAGGCAGCTGAGAGTGGGCTGGGGGAGGGGGGAGGCAGATCCTAGCCAATATTCTCTCCTCCCCTCAGCTAGGAATGAGCTGTCTGACGCTGCCTCCCCTCAGCCTTCCGTGTGGGCCATACACATCTATGGCAATATGTTGGTTGTTTCAAAAAGTAAAACAGGCAATGTAAAATTTTGAAGGAACAAGCTTTTTCTTGACTTCCCTCTGCCTAAAATGTACATGATAGTGAATATAGGGGACTTTCAGAGAAAACCAGTATATGGAATCATTTACTAAACGTTTTAGTTTGTATGTTAAATGACCTGACATAATAGAATACTCACAAGAAGCAAATTAAAAAAAAAATGTTTTCTATGTATAATTGCCTGCCTTTATAATCATTGCTAAATGTAGAGCAGTAACTTAATAGTATAATTTATATGTATATGTATATACTATGTATACCTACCTAAATATATAGATATTGACTGTCTATATACATCTATATAGGTATTATCATAGGTATATACTATGTATATTATCTAAAATATAATAACCTATTCAGTGGAAGTATAAATGATCATGTTTCTATTAGAATACAAACACATTCCAATATACATTTAATACATTTAATTTAATTTATTTAATAGATTTTATTTCATGCCATAAATTAAATAAGTTTCTACTTTCCTCACTAAAGGAATATTTACATAATAATTTATATAATAACAAAAGTTTTTACCCATGCTCCACTCAGAGCAGAAAACAGCAAAGTTTACATATTGAAATGTCTTCCAATTTTTAAACTTTAACATTTGACAGATGACTATGCTTTAAGGAAAAAAAAAGAATACTACCATACCCAAGTATGCTTCATTCTCTCCATACCTTCAGTATGGTTTATTGACACTGTCAAGATATGTTAGAGGATTGGATTCAGTTCTGAATCAGACCAAGCCAGAACCTTGATAAAAGTATCTCACGTGTGCTCCTCTGTATAGTTTACATATAGTTTACACAGTACTTTCAGACACACCCTCTCCCTTGGCTCTCGTGATTACGCTAACAGAGACAGAGGAGTCAAGCTGCCCTTTATAGACAATACTTAGTGCCATGGGTCTCCCGCCTTTCACTGTCCCAAGGAGAAGGCAAAAGGGCCCCTGCCTCACTGTACAGAAGCATCGGCAAGGTGATGTCTCTCCCACAGGCTGGGGCAGAGACCAAAAAATCAAAACAAGAAGCTGACATTGAGCAATTAGAACATCTCTTTCTAATGACCCAGAAGCACTGGAAAAACTAAGTAGATATGTTTCTACAGACATGTTTTCTCTTTAGGGTAATAGTAATCGTTCATTCACTTTCCACTTACTCAACATGTTACACAGCGCCTACTGGGTGGCACAGCTACTTCTGGTGCCAGGAATTTGGCAGTGATCAAGACAAAGAGCCTACCTTCAGGAAAACTACACTCTGGTGGGACCCACAGAGCAGTAAATGAGCAAGATGGTTTGAAAAAGTGGTTTTGCTGTGGAGGACATCCACAGGGGCATGTGAGAGTGATGAGTGAAGGGAGAGACAATTGTCCTTTGTTTAGGTGATCAGGCTCAGGTTAGGCAAGATTTGAGCTGTGGCCGTAAGAATGAACCATCTTGACAGAGCCAAGACCCAGAAGCAAGAATGAACTGAAATAGGGTGGGCCAGCGTAGCCCACAGACGGCAAAAAGGAGAAGGGGGTAGGGACTATAATCAGGTCGTGAAGGGATACATAGGTCATAGGAAGCAGTAGGATCTTGTTTTAAGTGCAGAGAGAATCCATCAGAGTGTTTTTTGAGAAGGAAAGTATTCTGATCTGATTCAAGACAGCTCTGCCTGGCAGGTAACAGAAGGGCCGAGGTAGAAGAGGGAAGGCCCATGGAGGGGTTATTTTAACGGCCCAGACAAGTGAAGCAGAAGAAGAAAAGCAGCTAGAATCAAAATGTATTTTGAAAAGAGAACTGACAACATTTACCAAAAGACTAGACATGGAGAGAGAGGAAAAGGAAGGGGCAAAGATGACTCAAGTCTCCTGGCTTGGGCATGAATGAGATGGGTGGTGCCATTTATAGGCTTATGAGGTGAAAATCAAAATTAAATTAAATTTTGGGTCTTAGGTTAGAGATGTCTTTGAGAAATCCAAGAGAAGTTATATGGTAAGAAACTAGATGTGTACAACCAGAGCTTAGGGGGAAAGACAGAAATCTGAAAGGCATCAGCATGAGAGTAGTGGTTAAAACCGTGGGGCTGGATGAGATCAGGGAAGAGATGTCTAAAGAAGAAGGAGGGCTCTGGACTTAACTCTGCCTTGGTACAGAAAACAAAGCATCAAAGGAATCTGAGAGTTGCTACCAGAGAAGAAGGAGAAAATCCACTAAATTAATCCATGTTCAAATTTGTGTAAATTCCCCCGGAAGTCCATAGGTGAAGATAAATAACTATCAATTCTTTAGATGCCACTGCTCCTCTATTATGTCTGATAAAAAGATTTCACCATGACAAATTCACTTACCTACAAAACATCTTCTTAGAAGCTACTATGCTGCCTACTTTAAAATCTTACCTTTGCTCCGGTGTCTCCCACTCCACGTAAGCCCATGGGCCCAGGGGGTCCTGGTAGTCCCCGAGGTCCCTAAGATGATATAATAAGGGAGAGGGTGAACATCCTTGTCATGCGCAGTATTTATCAAGAAGGAAGGAAGGAAGGAAGGAAGGAAGGAAGGAAGGAAGGAAGGAAGGAAAAGAAAAAAAAAGAAAAGAAAAGAAAAGAAAAAAGGGGGGGGATGAAGGAAATTGCAGTGACGTCCACACTTACAGCCACACCAGGATAGCCATCCCCTTTGAGTCCTGGAGCACCCACTGGTCCTCGAGGTCCTTGGGCTCCCTGCGTAAATTCAACACTGGGTGACATCACAAGACTAAATGATGAAACATCTGGCAAAACTTAAGCACAATACCAACCCTCTATGGCAAACATGCACTTGATAAGTGCAAAGGAATGATTTTAAAAATTTTAGAAGGGAAGTCTGCCACATATGACAACTTGTTTTAAGTATCTCTTCATAAGTCTTACCTACTTGTGTTTGGTGGGAAGCGTGGAATGAATACAGGGAATCTATGTGAACCTTACAAAATCCTCTATAGGAAACATATTCATAGGAATTAAAAAAATGACTGATCAGTGATATTTTAATTTTTAAAATTACATTTTTTTCTGGGGTGTCTAGGTGGCCCAGTGTGTTAAAGCCTCTGCCTTCGGCTCAGGTCATGAGCCCAGGATCCTGGGATCAAGCCCTGCATTGAGCTCTCTGCTTGGCAGGGAGCCTGCTTCCTCCTCTCTCTCTCTGCCTGCCTCTCTGCCTGCTTGTGATCTCTGTCTGTCAAATAAATAAATAAAATCTTTAAAAAAAATAAAAAATAAATAAAATAAAATTACATTTTTTTCATATCATAAATTGTAGACAAGTATTAAATAAGAAATTTTAATACATATAGTGTGAGAAGAAGAGAAGGAAAGAATACATAGCAAAATCTCAAGTGTAAAATTTTGAATGTCAAATAAGATAATTATACACTACCTATTGTTAATGTTACACCTAATTTCCTCTCCAATGGGGCCTGAATCACACAGGGAATAAATAAGCCCATATGAAAATTTAAAAAAGATTTTAAAAAAGTTATAAATAGATAGGACACACAGTTTATGATTCATATCTTGAGACCTAGAAAGAAGTCCTAAATATTGCTTTACATGGTAACCTTTAGCAACAAAAACTATAGTAGCTATAACTGGTATCCTATACAGAGGATTGGGAAGTGTGATCACTGCTGATGAAGTTCTAGAACCTAGGTGAGGTTCAGTGGGCTGAGGTCCGGAGCCGATGACCAAGAAAGAATTCTTGAGACATCTTTGGTGCAAAATGGTGGTTTATTAAAGCTCGTGGACAGGACCCAGGGCCTGTGAGGAGTGGCTGGTTATATACACAGGAGTTTGGTAGGTGAGGACAAAGGGGTGTTCAGAAGGGCTATTGGGGTAAAGAAGACGATCAGGATGTTGAAGGCCTGGTTACTATCAAGCCAAGGCCACTTTCCCTCTAATGAGGCATTAGCATAAAGACAATTGGGAGTCTCCTGGTGGAATGTTACATTCCTGCTATCAAGCGTCCTTGTTAGTGAGATTTAGGTTTAGAAGAAATTTAACTTTATTTACTTTTCTTTCTACTTCCACCTCCTTCGGTTTTTTTATGGAGGGGAGGGTGACATTAGGCTTGAGGAACTGAGTTATGTGTCTTTGGAAATTGGGCTATTGATAAGGTAACTTCTTTGTTGTAAATCTCAAGGACATTTGTAAACCAAGAGAGACTCCTGCCTTGCGGGACTGTGATCTCTGCAAGATAACCATTTGTTCTTCTTTTAGGGCAGTCAGGGGTACCTGAGGAATGTCACACATATTACCAAGGGGAGTGGGTGGAGAGGGGGTGCAAGCCGCCAGCCCCTGCTCGCGCCTTGCACCCCCTGCTCCTACTCCCTCATCACTGCCTTTTGAATAACAGAATTTTCTGAGATGTGTAACTCTCCTTCAGATGGAAATCAAAGGCTTTTTTTTTTTTTTTTTTTTTTTGAGAGTGCAATTGCAGGCAAAGTGGGGAGGGTTAGAGAGGAAGGGAGGGAGAACCTCAATCAGACTCCCTGCGGAGCTCAGAGCCCAACTTGGGGCTCCATCTCCTGACCCTGAGATCATGACTTGAGCAAAAACCAAGGCTCAGTCACTTAACTGACCAAGCCACCCAGGTGCCCCACAGATCAAAGAAATTTCTGACTAAAGTAAAAGGGAGAGAGGAAGAAAAAAAAATGAAGAAGACTCTCAGGCTTAGAAAATATAAATCTATTTTGCTATATATAAAACACGTAATTCTTTCTGTATCACATTTGGTTCTGTTACTGTGATAACTCTTCTTCTAATGGCCCTTGTCAACATATATAAATTATTTTGATTTAAGGCTGTTCTTATTTCTAAATATTTATGGTTGGGAAGAAACTGATCATTGGCAGACCTGTGTTTTAGAAAAAGTAGCAGAATTCTCCACACTTTCCTTATATGCAAGGAGCTCACATTCTGATCAACTGCCAGTATTCCAAGCCAAATGTAGCCCCAAACCCAACTCCCCAAAGTTGTTCCTAGCTCTACTTCTAGGAATGAATGCCTGCCAGAAGCAGGGGGAGGTGGTGAGGAAACTTGCATACTCCTTAAGCAATAAAAAAGTTAAGTTTATTTAGAAAACCAGGAATACAATAGCTGCTTTTTTCCTATTAAATCTGAGACTGGTTTTACATGATAAACCTTCTTAAGAATGATCTTTAGGAAACAAGAGACCCCTTATAAAAACTTAATGGACTGTTTATCATCAACAAAAACACAGGATGATCCCTTCCAGTTAAGTGATGGAGAACAAAAAAAGTTCTTTGGGAGCGGTGAATCTTGGTGTATCCTTAGCCACAGCAAACTAACCAATCACATCTCAGAAGGATTTATTGTGCTAGTCCAACCATATTTCAGATTAAACCCTAAACATTCCACATGGACATGTCCCCAAATAAGATGCCCCTTTCTTTCCACGCTCACACAAGGAACAGGCCCCAACCAAACAAAGCAGGAACTGCTCCCTGGTTAAGCTGGAAGGAAAAGAAAACCAGAATCAAAATTCATTTTCAGTTTTTATTCCTAAATTTCAGGACTATAACAGATTATCAGCAGCTGCTACTGTTTATCCGCTAGCACCCATATTGGGAGGAAAAAAATGTTAAAATATTTATAGTTTACAACTACACATTTTTTTTCCCTAGAGATCTGTGTCCTGCGTTCTGTAAAAATTTTAGTTAGCTTGTTACTTCTCAAGTTCATAGGAAATATCGGGGGCAGGGAGAGGGGCACTGCTCTGTCTCAGATTTTTATTCTGTGTCAGATTTTAAATTTGTGTCAGATTTTTATTTGGACTCCTCATAATATTTTTATAGGGAGAATTTTTGTCACTTGGCCTTGATGCACTGGATTCAAGAAAATGTCCTGCAGAGTGATTTGAAACATCTCTCTTATTCAGCAGAAATTAAGGTGGAAATCTTAATCTGGTGTTTCATAACAGACTTTAGGGGAGGGCCTGGGAGCTCCCTGAAGTCATATGCAAAACTGAATTATGTGCCAAGACTTCCATCAGACATTTAACCTTTGAAAGGCTTAAAAAGTAGTGCATTAGGAATGACAGTAGAGACAAAAGGTTGATATCCAGGATCTATAATGAACTCCTCAAACTCAACCCACACGAAACAGGCAAACATATCAAAAAATGGGCAGAAGATATGAACAGACACTTCTCCAATCAAGACATACAAATGGCTATCAGACACATGAAAAAATGTTCATCATCACTAGCCCTCAGGGAGATTCAAATTAAAACCACATTGAGATATCACCTCACACCAGTTAGAATGGCCAAAATTAACAAAACAGGAAACAACATGCGTTGGAGAGGAGGTGGAGAAAGGGGAACCCTCTTACACTGTTGGTGGGAATGCAAGTTGGTGCAGCCTCTTTGGAGAACAGTGTGGAGATTCCTCAAGAAATTAAAAATAGAGCTTCCCTATGACCCTGCAATTGTACTCCTGGGTATTTACCCCAAGGATACAGATGTCGCGAAAAGAAAGGCCATCTGTACCCCAATGTTTATAGAAGCAATGGCCACGGTCGCCAAACTATGGAAAGAACCAAGATGCCCTTCAACGGACGAATGGATAAGGAAGATGTGGTCCATATACACTATGGAGTATTATGCCTCCGTCAGAAAGGATGAATACCCAACTTTTGTAGCAACATGGACGGGACTGGAAGAGATTATGCTGAGTGAAATAAATCAAGCAGAGAGAGTCAATTATCATATGGTTTCACTTATTTGTGGAGCATAACAAATATCATGGAGGACAAGGGGTGTTAGAGAGGAGAAGGGAGTTGGGGTAAATTGGAAGGGGAGGTGAATCACGAGAGACTATGGACTCTGAAAAACAATCTGAGGGGTTTGAAGTGGTGGGGGGGGGTGGGAGGTTGGAGTACCACGTGGTGGGTATTATAGAGGGCACGGATTGCATGGAGCACTGGGTGTGGTGAAAAAATAATGAATACTGTTTTTCTGAAAATAAATAAATTGAAAATTTTTTTTAAAAAAGTAGTGCATTAGGGAAGAATGACAGAAGGAGTATCGTTAGAGGCCAAGGGATTAGAAAAATTGTGGAGTAAGGAGTTGGAACACATCAATTAAATACATCGCCAGTAAAAAACAGGGTGGGGATCTTTATAAATCTGGGCCGCACATTTAACTGGATTTTACTTTTATTATAAAGAAAAGTATAAGTAGAGAGAAGTAGCTTTAAATCATGGAAGTAGGAATATGCAGATTCAGGAAGTTATCAAACTATATGAAAATTGCCATCCAAACATTCTTATCAAGGCCATAGCTATAGTTTTCGCATGAGGAAATTTGGAATTTTCTCCTTGCCTCCTACATAGCTTGGGTTGCCATGTGCCTCGGAGTCAGGTGAGTGGGATGACCATCTTGTTCTAGTTTGTCCAGGACTAGCTCTGTTTTAGCTTGAAAATCCCACATCCCAGAACCTTCTGTGTCCCCAGTAAACCCAGTAAACTGTCACTCTAGCAAGGATAACTGTTAAAGTGATTAGGAATAAGTCAAGCAGAGAAAGTCAAGTATCATATGGTTTCACTTTCTTGTGGAGCATAAGGAATAACATGGAGGACATGGGAGGATGGAGAGAAGTGAGTTGGGGAAAATTGGAGGGGCAGATGAACCGTGAGACACTATGGACTCTGAAAAACAATCTGACGGTTTTGGAGGGTTGGGAGGTGGGAGGCTGGGTGAGCCTGGTGGTGGGTATTACGGAGGGCACGGATTGCCTGGAACACTGGGTGTGGTGGATAAACAATGAATTCTGGAACACTGAAAAGAAATTTAAAAAATAAATAAATTTTTAAAAAGTGATTAGGAACAATGGAAGTGAGGATCCTCCCTCCATCTTTAAAAGGAGCTCTCCAACTTAATAACAGTATATAGGAGATTTCACATTATATTTCAAAGAGGGTTCTAAGTTTTCTTTTCTGAAGTTTTGAAAATCACTGCTATTAGTACTGGATGGATCCTTTTTATCCAGAAGAGGCAATCTGACAGAACGAAAGCCAGTTTCAAAGCCACATAAAAACATGCTACTGGGGCGCCTGGGTGGCTCAGTGGGTTAAGGCCTCTACCTTCGGCTCAAGTCATGGTTCCAGAGTTCTGGGATCGAGCCCCGCATCGGGCTTTCTGTTCGGCGGGGAGCCTGCTTCCTCCTCTCTCTCTCTCTGCCTGCCTCTCTGCCTACTTGTGATCTCTGTCTGTCAAATAAATAAATAAAATATTTTTTAAAAATGCTACTAATTTGATACAGTGCTGAATATGGAGCCCCGAAGCCCATTCTCATAAACAGGGATGGGAGGTGTTTGTGACATTTGGAATGTTAAATTCTGCTGTCATGCTGAGTTTTGGGTAAGCAGGGAAATGGTGCTTTGTTGCCATGGAAAATAGATATGATTACTTAAAACTGTCATCTCCTATGGTTATTTGCATTTTCATTTAAAACAACTCTGAAAGATGGAAAACAAAGCAGAGAAATTTAATTCAGTAAAGTTCCCAAACATGAACTTCTTGGACAATGTTTTACAAAAGAGATCCCTAGGCCGTTAATATGTAAATAAGGAAGCTACCGGTCATATAATCTCTTATTTCACAGACATTACAAAAGAAGCATTTTCAAACAAATGTTTAGTCTCTACACTCTAACTATAGGAGCTATCATCCCTCCACATTCATGAGAAATGGATCATCTGATGGCTTGATTTTTAAAAACAAATATAGTGTACTTTTGCATTAGAGTCCATCATTGTGGAGTGAGGAGAGAAGTCTCAACTATCAATTTTCTGTGCATTAATTCCCCTTTCCCTTCTCTCTCTCTCTCTTTCTCTTTTTATATATTTTTAAAAGATTTTATTTATTTATTTGACAGATAAAGATCACAAGTAGGCAGAGAGGCAGGCAGAGAGAAAGAGGGAAGCAGGGGCTCGATTTGGGGCTCGATCCCAGGACCCTGAGATCATAACCTGAGCCGAAGGCAGACGCCCTAACCACCGAGCCACCCAGGTGCCCCTCCCTTCTCTCTTATAGAGGGGAAAAAAGAACACAAATAAAGCCTACCTTTGGTCCTCGAACAGCAATTCCTGGTTCTCCTTTAAATCCAGGCATCCCCGGGCCTCCTCTGTCTCCCTGCACATTTCAAATAATGTTCAGTTTCAGGCTTTAAATGGCGGGAGAAACCATAAGAGCATAAAACACAAAAGAGTGAGGCAATTTATAAAGGGCTTAATCTATCAGTCTCAGATCTTGAGGTAGTAGCTTCCTCTAATATATTTGAGGGGGATTTCAAATACCAAGCAAATAAAACCTGTCAGGG
This sequence comes from Mustela putorius furo, assembly GCF_011764305.1. Classification (NCBI taxonomy): domain Eukaryota; kingdom Metazoa; phylum Chordata; class Mammalia; order Carnivora; family Mustelidae; genus Mustela; species Mustela putorius. Next base: position 40,661,412 of record NW_025421998.1, read on the forward strand.
AGGACTGTGACAACTGTTTATAGAAAGGCCACTGAAATAAGTGGCTATCTAGACTCAAATATTTAGACTATAGGAATACCCAGGAAAGCTCTTAAATCTGAGTGGTTTTCTTTTCTGCCAGACTCTCTGATTATTAATCCTACTGGATTCTTCTGAATAAACACAATAAATTTTTACCTGCATTAGGGTCTAGAATTTGATAGAGGTAGTTCATGGTGAAGAGACAACTTCAAGACCAGGAGCAAGAAACCTGTTTCTAATCTTCAATTTCCTGCTAGCCTTTAGTTTGCTTACTTGTGAAATGTCAGCGTTGAACCAGATAAAATCTTGGGGTTCTTCCAAAACTAAAATTCTAGTTTACTGATATCATGAATTTTCCCCACGCCAACTGCCAAAGATCCAAGTTATAACTCAATCAATCATTCATTCATTCACTCACTCACTCCCAAAAATGCATACCTTTGGCCCAGGTGGCCCAGGGATTGATGCTCCAGGCATCCCAAAAGGGCCCATAATTCCTGGTTCACCCTAAAAAGAAAAGAGCAAAATACTCATTACATTACAAGCAAAGAAACCATATATAAGAATTATATTAGGGAAAAAAAAAAAGAATTATATTAGGAAAAACATAGAAATGTATTTCCAGCCTTTTAAAATATTATGACCTGTTTCACAGACCAATGTGAAAATATTTGAACATTTTTGCTAAATCACTGCTAAAGTTTTTGATGATGAACATTTCAGGGCCTTTAATAAATGCACTCAATTAGTTTCTCAATATTAGGAAATTTTTATCCCTTGTGCATTCTTTTATTAGTTAATAAAATTATGCAATTCATGGTGCTTCCTTTTTGTATTGCATGTCAGGAAACTCAGAGGGAAATGTTTGTTCAATTATAACAGTTTTCTTCAACATAAGTTCTTGGGTATACTTGGTAAGTAAATAATGTTTCCTGTAGTTCCTTCTAACCTTTTCCTTTGTTATTTTATTTTAAAACCCATGGTATATCCGTCTTCCATTGTATCTTAGCTCATATCACTTTTTTAGAACTAGGGAGTTTATGGTAAAAACGATGGAATTTTGAATTAAAAAATGTCGTGTGTGTGTGTGTGTGTGTGTGTGTGTGTGTATTGAGTCTCAAGAAAGACTCAAACAATATCTCTGTCCCATCTGGTTCTGGACCAGTGATCCTCAAATCATCAGAGGAATTTGATAAAATATAGGGTCAGGTCTCAGCCCCAGAGATTTTAATTCCATAGGTCTAGGAGCTGGGCCCAGGAATATGAGTTTTATGAGGCCTCTCTGGAAATTCTGATATAGGTACAATTATCTCACTTCAAGACACTATCCAAAGCAATTGTCATTAAAAAAGGGTACACACAACCACAGGTGTTCAAAATGACCCATTTGGGATACTAGAAGAAAATATTAGGGCTTCATTATAAATTTTTTCTCTTCTAAATTTTCAACTATTTATGTAAATTTCATGGCATATTATTATAGTTTATGAGTTAAAACTACAATTAAAGAATAAACCTATATTGAAGTGTTGTCAAATTTATTTTGACTAGTTAGGGATTTGTTATCAATCAGTTTGGAAACTACTGATGTAGGACAGGTGTGACAAAGTGCCACCTTCAGACTAAATATGGCCCTCTGCCAGGTTTCACACAGCCTTGGGCTAAAAATGGTTTTCATATTTTGTTTTGTTTTTTAAGTAAGCTCCACACCAGTGTGAGGCTTCAACTCATGACCTCAAGATCCAGAGTCACATACTTTACCTACTGAGCCAGCCAGGTGTCCCAATTTTCCGATTTTTAAATCATTGTTATTTAAGTGACCACATAATACCTTCAATTTGGCTCTTTGACCACAAGGCCTGAAATATTATCTGTGCCTTTCCAAGAAATGTGCCTTCCCCTTGCTTTAGAGGCTGAACTGACCTTTGTGGTGGGAGCTACTCAGTTGGCCCCCTGTTTCCTCTGAGAGGGACTCCATCAATCAGACTCTCCCCTAATGACTCTTGCCCTGGACCACAGTCACCTTCACAGCCGAGGCCTCCCACTGTGTTGATTATCCAGTAAGACCCACAGGCTGAGCACCCCAGCCCACCGGGGCTCAGCTCCTGCTACACACGTATGTGCCAAATCTGTAAGGCACTGGCATATGACACAGCCAGGATTCTGGTGACAGATAACCACGCAATTCAATCCTATGGCAAAGGAATAACAGATCTACTTGTTAAAACTCTCATTAAACCAGGTTAACCAAAATTATGCTTTTAGATTTCATCTATTCTACTCTTCTTTTTTTAAAGTCAATTACTTTTTAAAAATATGAAAATATATATAGATAGTATATAATTCTTTTAAAGACCCTTTATTATGTCCTTGCTTTAAAATATGGCAGTTCTTCATCAAAAAAGCTTTATTTCAAAATACAGGAAAATACTATTTGAAGAAGAGAGTAAGATATAAGGAATAACTGTTGTTATTAATACTGATATAACACTTTCCTTATATAATGGCATTTCTCATCTTGTGCTCCTTGAATTACCTGTAGCACGGGACGCTTATTTAAGAAACATACAGGACGCTTATTTAAGAAACATAGATTTCTAGGACCCACCAACTTTCTAAAATCCCACTGTCTGGGCATGGCGCCAAGAAATACCGATTTGTAACAAACTCCCAGGTGATACTGACAGACACTGAAGCTTAATGGCTTGTGGACAGGGGGTGATTTGTTTTCTACCTGCTCTTTTCTTGCCGGTACTGTTTTTGTACATTTGTTTGTCTCTTTAATAGTCCTTCAACATACTCCATGTCTCCTTACGATTAGCATCTTCCTAGAAGCCTGAACTCTCTTAGGTTTGCAATGTCTGTTTCCTGACACATCCAGATGACCTCAATATTCTCTTTGGCTAAGTCAGGACACACACCTGATTGCCTATCTTGCAATTTCCTTTACTTCATCCTCAGCGTCTGGTCCTGGTCGGGTCATAGATCCCCTACTTTTCACTGCACAGTAATAATTTTTTTTTCCCTCTCTGAATAGCTTCATGTACTGAACACTTGCTATGTGCCAGGAACAGTGCTCAGTGCTTTATTAACTCTTTCAGTCTTTACAGACATCCTGGGAAACAGACACTGTTACTGCTTTCTATTGAGGTGGCTGGTCCCAAAAGGTTCCAGGTACAACAGGAAAAGCCTACTCTCCTGCATTCTGAAGCCCTGCTCATCACCACCCCCACCTTGCCTCTCAGTCTGGAACCATGTTGTTATTTCACAAAACAAAATGGAAGAGAATCAGTACCTCCGACAGTCTTAACTTTACCCCAACTTCTGAATATTTGGTGGTCACTTGAAAGAATGGACATACAGAAGGTCTCTATGTATCATAAATGCTTCAGTGAAGATCACATATTTTATGGACTCTTTATTCCATTCTGTTTGGCCCAAAATAGTATGTTTTCTAAAGCCTTTTTTTCATTTGGATTTGTTGAGAAGGAACTGGTTGGTCCAATTTGTGGTGGGAAGCTAATGTTCTATTAAACCCAGATGCAATAACAATCTCCCCAAAGCATAAATGAGAATATAAGAAACATACCTTTGGCCCTTCAGGCCCTGGAAATCCCCTCTGTCCTGGATTTCCTTTGCTTCCTTTCTTTCCTTCATCACCCTGACAAAATAATGATAAAAATACAGTTGTATGAACAAGCCCTCCTTGCTCTTAACAGCAACCCTATCAGGATCATGTTCTCAACTCACACTGATTTCCAAGCCATGTGTCCCAAGTCCAGCTCAGCTGTACAGGATTTGTCAATGTTCTTGAGCAGACTGGATGACTTCAGAATTGTTCAGTCTTTACCACTTATTGAATATGATTCGATTTTTTTTTTTTTAATCTAAGTTCAGTATCTCTTGTTGAGGACTTGAATTGGAATTCCCAGTTCTTTTGCAGCATTGGTTTATTAACACATACTTCTGAGACGTTCACGGTTTCAGAAAAGACAGCTAGCTACCTGTGCTTTTTCAGCTTTAATGCTGCTTGAGTTTTAAGACATAAAATGAGATATTTTCCAAGAGCGAGAACAAACGGGCATTTGCCAGAGGGGAGGTGGGTGGCAGGGTGGTTGAACTCGGTGGAAGTCATGAAGAGTACATGTATCTCGAGCACTGAGCAATGTGTCAAATTGTTGAATCGCTATATTTTATCCCCGAAATTATTAAGACACTGCATTAATTATACTTGAATAAGAAAAAATTTTTTAATTTTACATCTATAGATTGTAAAGATGGCGACAAGGAAGGGAAGCATGAAAGAGCTAGCTATACTAAATGTTACCACTAAAAAACTCCAGATTTTTGAAATCCAGCTCCATTTCTTCCTCACTAAGGAATCTAGCTCTGTCTCCCAAATGAGATCGATAATTTTATTGGTAGAAAGATGCATGGGTATTAACCTGGAGCTCAGTTAAAAACTGCCCCCTGGCTGTTCCTCAGCCTGGTTGTGTAAGCTAGTACTTCCCTGAAGGAATTTTCTTACGTTCCAGCAGAGCCCTCACAGCATTACAAAACTATCCTTAAATCAGGGCTCAACTGCAAGGTAGTATATCCAAATGTGGCTCAAGGAAGGAATAACATTTGGAGGTTTGCTGATGAGGCCATTAAAACCTTTATGACATAAATGACTATCCTACTATTTTCAAACTTAAGCATGCTTCAGAATCATGTGGAGGGCTTGTTAGCCCACAGATCGCTGAGCCGCACATCCACAGTTTCTGATTTAGTAGGTCTGCATTGAGTTCCAAGAATTCACATTTCTGACATGTTCCCAAGGTCATCAGCAAAGCAGACACTCCCTCGAGAAGAAGAGGTGAACCCCTACCTATAGATTGTAATTAACTCCCCAAGGTCAAACTAATAAAGAGCAGTGACACGGGTGATTAAAAAAAAACAAAAACACAACACTCACATGTTATTGTACCCTTAACTTATCATATCATTATCATCTGCCAGCAGAAGCAAAATCTAACCACAAACTAGTTATTTTCTTCCATTCACTCCCAAACTTAATTTACTGACCTAAATAACCCAGAAGACAACAGTGGGAACCCAGTTAAAGATAATAAAGTGCCTGTGCTGAACTGTAACATATCTGGGCCACATAGTGTCTTCCTATCACTCTTCTCCATAACTTTCCACAGCCACACTCAGAGCTACACATCCAGTGCCCTCTCTTTCCAGCACATTCTCCTTGCTCTGTCGGTAGCATCTGACAACACCGAGTGCTTTCCTCTTGAAACCCTCTCACCTTCGCTTCCCTAACATGGTAACTATTCTGCTTATCTTCATGCTCTTCTGAATATTTTTTTCTCCAACTACTGTACAATGTGGGTTTGAAGACTCAGCTCTCTTTCCCAGAGACATCATTCATTCTTCCAGCTTCAATGATTAACTCCAAGGGGTCTGGTTTCTAAAAGTATATTGTGGAAAACATCAGTTCTCCTGAATGTTAATAGACACACATTTCTAAAAGTATTTTTGGTGGGCATAAAAAAGGTATTCTCTGTCCACGTTCACAAAGAAAAGAGAGGGGGAGGTCTCATAGTCTGATAAATCAATAAAAGGTTTGAAATTCCGCAAACGTATTTAAATGTCAAATTCTCACATTTAAGGTTAAGGACTCAATATTTGCACAAGACATAGACTTCTTAAGCTTTCACTGATCATTTTAATGCAATTATAAATACAACTCTAATAAGTATGCAGATATTATTTTTACTTTGCTCATATATAATTCTGCAGAATCTTTATATGGACACTGATGACTGTACATGAAAACTGCAGGAACATCTGGTATCTTAGAAGCCGTAGGTTATGTCACTAGTGATCTATTAATGAATTTGGACAGTCTCATCTTTATAAAGATCTTATTCAACCAGCATTTCTACGATGACTTCAGATCACTACATTTGTATCTTTAGGGTAAATACCCAAGTCGTGAAAATGAAACCTCCCTTCAAAAGGTGATATTTCTTATTACTGTGTGAGATACTATAAATATTTGAAGAAAATGTATGGACTTTCAAGTCTCAAGGATATATTTCAAGGCTTCTTTTCTATGTGTTTTAAAATGTCAGTCTGATCATTTATTGAGAAAACCTGTGTTGAACTCTTCCTAGTTGCCGGGTCTTATGATAGATTTTATGATAGATCTTAGGAAAATAAAAATGAATAATACATACTTGCTGTCTTCTGAAAATGCACAAGTTGGAGCCATAATTTTAAGCCAAAAGTAAACATATTAGACATAGCAGGAATAGCAATCAAATTTCTCTTAAACTGTCTCTTGAGCAGTCTGCTTTCCCCAACACCTTGTCAGTTCCATACCTTGGGGCCAGGCTGTCCTTTTCCAGGTGGTCCTTCTGGGCCTCTCATTCCTGGAAGACCTGCTTCTCCCTAAAGGAAATGACACTGATGTGTGAGTGAACTCTCCATGGACAGTTTGTACAAGCCCACCTTGTCTCCTTTTACGGCCAGTGGATTCTCTGCTGAGCCCCTCCAGAATAATGTCTTAAAATTAATTTTGGAGTTAACCAACTTTAATAAATTCATATCAAACTCTAGTTGAGCCCAGAACAGCTGAAATAGGAAAAAGTCCAATTTCTCAGCCAATTTTCAAAGGATAAGCTCACTTTCCTTTGGCTCATAATTCTCATTTGATGGTTTGGTTTAAAAAAAAAAAATGAGAAAGACCTTCAGCCTTTCCATCTGCTGTTTTTCTCTACTTATCTTGAAAAATGAGTATTTCAAATGTCAACTCGTAATACTTCAAAAAATCATTATAATTACTTCCTGAATGGATTTACAGACTTTCTTTTTGGAGGGCAAAAAGTGTTTTTCTCAAGACTTTAATTAAAGTGCTTTCTAGGAATCACAAAGGGACTAGGTCACTGGAGAATGCCGTGGCTGAAATGCCAGAGAGAAAGTAGAGAGCACGAGACACTATTCAGCCATTAAACTGGTGCTTTTTCTCTCTAAAATAAGTAAAAAAGGAAACTTAAGAGTTGTGAGATGTTGGCTTAAAATGACTAAGTTTGTCCTGGATGGTCTAATTTGAAATCCTGTGGGACCAAGTTATCAGGGAGGCTCCACCGTTTTCACTCCAGTAACATGAAAAACAAGTGTTACCTTCTTCCCTGCGGCTCCATCCTCTCCGGGTACTCCTGGTTGTCCTGGGAGCCCTATGGAGCCTGGCTCCCCCTGGTGGATAAGCAAAGATTTTCTTTTTAATTTAATTTTTTTAAAAAAATTTTATAAACATATAATGTATTTTTATCCCCAGGGGTACAGGTCTGTGAATCACCAGGTTTACACACTTCACAGCACTCACCATAGCACATACCCTCCCCAATGTCCATAACCCCACCACCCTCTCCTGATCCCCCTCCCCCCAGCAACCCTCAGTTTGTTTTGTGACATTAAGACTCCCTGATGGTTTGTCTCCCTCCCGATACCATCTTATTTCATTTATTCTTTTCCTACCCCCAAACCCCCCACGTTGCATCTCCACTTCCTCATATCAGGGAGATCATATGATAGTTGTCTTTCTCCGCTTGACTTATTTCGCTAAGCATGATACCCTCTAGTTACACCCACGTCATCGAGAATGGCAAAATTTCACTTCTTTTGATGGCTGCATAGTATTCCAGTGTGTGTGTGTGTGTATCTCCACATCTTCTTTATCCATTCATCTGTTGATGGGCATCTAGGTTCTTTCCATAGTTTGGCTATTGTGGACATTGCAGCTATAAACATTCAGGTTCACGTGCCCCTTCAGATCACTACATTTGTATCTTTAGGGTAAATACCCAGTAGTGCAATTGCTGGGTCATAGAGTAGCTCTATTTTCAACTTTCTGAGTCACCTCCATGCTGTTTTCCAGAGTGGTTGCACCAGCTTGCACTCCCACCAACAGTGTAGGAGGGTTCCCCTTTCTCCGCATCCTCGCCAGCATCTGTCATTTTCTGACTTGTTGATTTTAGCCATTCTGACTGGTGTGAGGTGATATCTCATTGTGGTTTTGATTTGTATTTCCCTGATGCCGAGTGATATGGAGCACTTTTTCATGTGTCTGTTGGCCATCTGGATGTCTTCTTTGCAGAAATGTCTGTTCATGTCCTCTGCCCATTTCTTGATTGGATTATTTGTTCTTTGGGTGTTGAGTTTGAGAAGTCCTTTATAGATTTTGGATACTAGCCCTTTATCTGATATGTTGTTTGCAAATATCTTCTCCCATTCTGCCAATTGTCTTTTGGTTTTGTTAACTGTTTCCTTTGCTGTGCAAAAGCTTTTGATCTTGATGAAATCCCAATAGTTCATTTTTGCCCTTGCTTCCCTTGCCTTTGGAAATGTTCCTAGGAAGAAGTTGCTGCGGCTGAGGTTGAAGAGGTTGCTGCCTAAGCAAAGATTTTATTTCCTAGAAATTCATATTTATCTGTAAGTGTCATATTTATTGTGATTTAAATTCATACTTATGCACCACCATTTTGAGGTACTTGCCAATGGAGTGTATCTTACAGTATTTGGACCAGTCTATTAGTGGAGAAATCTGAGTAGTAGCCAGTAGTAGTTAAACTCTTTGACCTTGGGCAAGTTACTTAATCTCTTTGGATCTCAGTTTTGGATTATGTTCTTTCGGGTTGAACTGAAAACTCAAAAATGGGATGTTGAAGTTCTAACCACTGGTACCTGTGAATGTGACCTCATTTGGAAATAGGGTCTTTGTAGACATAACCAAGATGAGATGATGAGAGTAGGCTCTAATTCAACATGACTGCTGTCCTTATAAAAATAAAAAGAAGCAAACAGGAGCATTTGGGTGGCTAAGTGGGTTAAGCTTCTGCCTTCATCTCAGGTCATGATCTCAGGGTCCTGGGATGGAGCCCCACATTGGGCTCTCTGCTCAGCGGCGAGCCTGCTTCCCCCTCTCTCTCTGCCTGCTGCTCTGCCTACTTGTGATCTCTCTATCTGTCAAGTAAATAAATAAAATCTTTTAAAAAGAAGAAGAAGAAGCAAACATTGGGGCACCTGGGTGGCTCAGTTAGTTAAGTATCTGCCATCAGTGCAGATCATGATCCCAGAGTCCTGGGATCAAACCCCACAGGAGGGAGTCTGCTTCTCCTTTTCCCTTTCCCTCTGCCTGCTGCTCCCCATACTTGTGCTTTCTCTCTCCGTTGAATAAATAAATCTAAAAAAAAAAAAAATGCATTTGTTACAAAAGAAGAAGAAGAAGCAAAAGCCATGTAAAGGCAGACACATGGAGTGGGGGACTCCATGTGACAGCAGAAGAGTAGCTACAAGCCACAGAATGCCAAGCATGGGGAGCTAGCACCAGAAGCTAGGGAGAGGCAAGGAAAGATTCTTCCCTACAGGTTTTAGAGAAAGCATGACTCTGCAAACACTTTGATTCTCCACTTCCTCTGGAATTGTGACATGACGAATTTCTGCTGTGTTGCACCACAGTTTGTGATTCTTTGTTACAACAACCCCAAGAAACTAACATAGAAGTGCAATGTCAAATCTGATACTCAGTCATGCTACTTGATTTCAAGTTCATTTGTATTTAAGAATATGCCCTGTAAAGTGTTTGGAGATGACATGTGCTACTTTCTAACAGTGCCAGAGTATCCTTACTGTATTTATTAAGAGCAAAAAAAAAAAAAAAAAGAGAGAGAGAGAGAGAGAGAGAAACTAGTGAAAATAAAAAGAACAGTAAACCTAAAAATAAGTAGAAGGATATGGTGAAGATGAGAGCAGAAAGTAATAAATCTGAAAACTGAAAATAAGAAAAGTAACAAAATTAAAGAGTAGTATCTTTAAAAAACTAATAAATAAACCTCTAACAGGAATTACAAACACTAAAAAAGAAAAGTCCCAGATAAATGCTATTAAGAATTAAAGGGAAATATAAGCATATACATAGTAAAGATTTTTTAAAATCATAGAAAATTTCTGTGACAATTTCAATTGGAGAACGTTAATAAATAACTTTTAAGAAAAATGTGAATTACTTAAATGACATAAGGAGAAATGGGCAAGCTAAATAAACCAGAAGCATTGAAAAATTGAATCAGCAATCGAAAGTCTCTAATTTCCTCTCCTTCCAAGATCACAGGCTCTGCTGGTTCCACAGGCATGCCTTACAAATTCTTTATTCTTTGAAGAACAGGTATTCCCTATCATACAAATAGTTCCAAAAAACAGTAAAAGAGGGAAGTCTACCCAATTTATTTCATGAGGTTAACAAAAGTTCAATTAAAGTCATACAATAGTAGGACAAGGAAACTAAATTGTAGATCAGACTACCCATGAATGTAAATATCATGTAAGTTTCTCGTCAAGTGGAGGAATGGGGACCAGATTCAATTTCTTCCCTGACACACCTAAAAACCAAACAAAATACATGAAACAATATCTTTCAAGACACTAGATACCAAGTAATGAAGGATAATAATACCTGGGGTCAGGGAAACAAATCAGGTAAATACTGTAATTTCCCTAATTTACTGACTGGGTAGAGTTTCCCGGCCATGGTGCAGGAAGAGAGAACCCAGGGAAAGTTCAGAAATCTCTCCAGTTTAAGGAGACAAAGGTAGGAATCTAGATAAGCCAGGTATCAAAAATTCACGGACTAGATTACCTAATATGAAGAAGGTACACAGAGAGACCGGTGACGCTCTGATGAGTATCCCCCTCATGTAGTCAAGTAAATACTGTTCAGCACAGTGCAAAGAAACTATCCAATACCCAGAAAACAACCCACTAGCAACAGGCCAGAAATAGCACCCACTTCCAGTGACAAGAAAGGAAATCTCACAATTCTGAGGGCATAGATTAGAGTTCTAAGAAATGTCTTGCTTCAGTAGTCAAGAAAAATTAACCCAAGACCGAATGCTCTTATCTAAGGAAAATTAAAAGCAAGACCAAGAGGTGCAAACTGTTTTCAAGTGACTTAAAAAAATCCAGGAACAAGGACATGTAAAGAAATACAAAGTTATATGTAGCAATATAAAAATGTTTAACCCCCCAAAAGGTAAAAATCCACAAATTTGGCATCTTGCCAAAAATTATCAGCAATTCAATGAAACTGGAAAAAAAATTACCAAGAAAATTATAGGTGATAGAAGAGTAGAAAAGAACCCTAAATGTTATTGTACTGCATTCATATGTTCCATATGTTCAAGAAACCAGAGGAAAGTTGAGATATATTAAATAGAGACATGAAGTTATAGAAAGATACGAATTGAACTTCTAGAGTTGAAAATTGCAAAGTATGAGATAAACCATACCCTGGATGAAATTAAAAGAAAATTAGACATCATAGCAGATTAATGAACTGAAAAAATACAGCAATAAAAAAAATTTAAAATGAAACAGAGAGAAAAGAGACCAAAAAAGAATGAGCAGAATATCAGTGAAGCAGCCAAATTTAAATAACATGGCATTGTCTGGGGGAAGGCAGAGAGTGGGAAATATTTCAAGAAACAATGGCCTAATATTTCCAAATTTGATGAAATCAATAACCCACAGATCGAAGAAAATCAATGAATCCTGAGCACAAGAAGTATGAAGGAAACAAAAGTAAAGGTACATTATAATCACATGGTGTAAAACTAGTGATACAGAGAAAATCTCAAAGGTAGCCAGACATAAACAAGTAGGGAAATGAATGTGCAGATTCTAATGGATTTCTCATCAGAAACAATGCACACGAGAAGAAAGTGGAACAACATTTCAAACATAGTAAAAGAAACAGGAAAAACAAAAGAAAGAGAAAAAACAGAACAAAAACAGCCATCAACCCAGAATTCCATACCCAATGAAAATACAGACAAAATAAAGAGTGTTTTGGAAACGAATTTGACAATTTCTTGAAAAGCTAAATAGATACCTACCATATGACCCAGCCATTTCACTTCTAGGCACTTACCCCCAAAACTGAAAACCTATGTCCATACAAAGACATGTACATAATTGTTCAAAATAGCTTTATAATATCCCAAAGCTGGAAACAATCAAATTTCCCTCAACATAGGAATGGATGAACAAATGTTCCTACAGTGCAATACTATTCAGCAATAAAAAGAACAATAACAAAAAAGCTATCCTAAATGTTAAACATGGGCCACAAAGTAATTTTTCTGAGTAAAAGAGAAGACAAAAAAAAAAAAAAGAAAAGATTATTTGGCATGTTATTCCTCTTGCCTAAAATTCTAGGAAATACAAATGAATCTATAATGACATAAAGCAGACCAATAGTTACCAGAGATTGCAAAGCAGATCAGTAGAAGTTAGGGAGAAATGGAAGGATGGTATTACAAAGGGACATACAATAATTTGCTGCGGGGGAGATGATGGATACTTTAATTATTTGGTTTTGGTGATGGTTTCAAGAACATATATACACATATATGTTTTATCAAAGCGTACACTTTAACCATGTGCTTGTACTGTATGTCAACCACATAATAAATAAAATTATTTAAAATGGAAACAAAAGTCCTGAATAAAAGATTAGTCGATTAAGTTGCTATCATAAAAAAGTTATATATCATGACCAGTTGGGTTCATCTCAAGAATGCCAGGAAGGTTCAACAACTAAAAATTTTGGAAATGTTAGTATGCCATTATGAACAAGTTAAAAGGGAAACATAAAACAATTATCTTAGTGAATGCAGAATCGGATAAGATCCAATACTCATTTATAAGTAATAAGAAACTTTTGGTCCAATTGAAGCAGTAGGTAATTATCTTAACCTAATAGAGGTTGTCTAGCAAAAACCTACAGCAAATGTTATACTTAAAAGTGAAATTTTAGGAGCACCTGGGTGGCTCATTTGGTTAAGCATCTGCCTTTAGCTCAGGTCATGATCTTGGGGTCCTGGGATCGAGCACTGCTTCAGGCTCCCTGCTCAGCAGAGAATCTACTTGTCCCCTTCCCCTCCTCTCTGAATGTGCTCTCTCTCTCTCACTCTCTCAAATAAATAAATAAAATATATATTTTTTTTAAAGTGAAATTTCAGAAGCACTTCCTTTGAAGTCATTTCTTTTAAGCATTGCACTGGAGATCATAGCACTGTAAAATTTAAAAAAAAATAAGAAAAAACTAAAAAGAAAACAGTTTTTTATTTTCACACAATATGTCTATGTACACAGGGAATAAAAAAGATAGACTTTACAAACAATTATAAATAATAAGAGATATTATCAGCTACCTGAATACAAAAATCAATATACCAAAACAAATCAAAACCCCACCATGAACAAAATACTTCCCCTAACAGACCTGCAATAGTTAATTAAAAGATGTAGAAAAAGAAGCAAAAAATGGCAAAAAATTTCTCCAGTGTACCTTTTTAACTGAAAAACTAGAAGATCTTTGTGGATAAAATGACAAATATTTTCCTGAAAAATTAGTTTTATGCTGTGGTTTGAAAGACTCAATATTTAATCTAAAGATTCAATGCAATCCCAAGAGTATATCCCAATGGGATATTCCATCAGATTTGACAAGTCAATCCTAAGAGCAGTATGTTAGAGTCAAGAGTAACCAGGAAAGAAGTTGAGAGTATTTTTCCCTATTGATGATAAAACTTATTACAAATCTATCATAATCAAGACAAAGAAATCATAGCACTGAAAGACATAAATAGAAAATGGAGCCAAAAACAGAGCTCAGGCATGGATCCTCACACATAGAGAAGCTTGATGTACAACAGTGCAGCAAGGATGGACTATTCAGTAACCTGCACAGGGACATCTGGTTGTCCATCTGGGTAAAAAAAGGTCACTATGTTATACCAAATGCAAAAAAGAAACAGTAAGTGGACTAAAGACCTAAACATTAAAAAGCAAAAACCCCAAATTTTAAGAAGAAAATATATGAGTATCTTTATGACTTTGGAGCCAACAAATGTCTAAATAATATTTTAAAAGCTCAGACCATAATGGGATAGAAATACATCAGAACTGACAACTTTTGTATAGTAAAAGGTACCCTAAGTAAAAAAGACAAGCCATAGCCCGGGAGATATCTGCAAGTAACAAAGGATTAATACCCAGATATAGAAAGAACTTTAATAAGAAAGGAAGACCAAACCTAAAAAAAGAATGAATATTTACAGGAATTTGCGAAAGAGAAAAGCTGAAAGTCCATTAAGCGTCCAAAAACTGTTCAGTTACCAGGGAATAGAAATTAAAATAATGAGATGTATTTTACATGCTTCATATTGGCAAGAAAGTAGAGAAAGGAACATTTTCACATACTGTTAGAAGGAGGATGAATGGGCAGAACCATTTTACACATTGTCCACTTTGGACAGGATTTTCATGGTATCAAAATTGGAAAATTGCCCATACCCTATGATCTTTCAATTCTACTTGTAGCATCTATCACCAGCTTGTGAGAGAAACTTGTAGTCTGACTTACACAAAAGGAAACTCATAGAATGTTTATGGCAACATTGTTGGCAAACGCAAAAAATGGGAAGCAATTTAAACGTCCATCAATAGGAAAATGGATAAATTTTAAATGAGATTTTTATACAATAGACTACCATAGAGCAATGAAAATGAATGAAATAAAGGTGTATGAAGGGTGCCTGTAGCTCAGTTGGTTAAGCAACTCCCTTCAGCTCAGGTCATGATCCTTGAGTTGCAGGATGGAGTCCCCCATCAGGCTCCCTGCTCAGTGGGGAGTTTGCTTCTCCCTCTGACCCTCTCTCCTCTCATACTCTCTCTCCCTCTCTCAAATAAATAAATAAAATCATTTTGGGGTGCCTGGGTGGCTCAGTGGGTTAAAGCCTCTGCCTTCAGCTCAGGTTATGATCCCAGGATCCTAGGATCGAGCCCTGCATTGGGCTCTTTGCTCAGCAGGGAGCCTGCTTCCTCCTCTCTCTCTGCCTGCCTCTCTGCCTACTTGTGATCTCTATCTGTCAAATAAATAAATAAAATCTAAAAAAAAAATTTTTTTTAAATAAAATCTTTTTAAAAAAGGTATATGAAAACAAGACATGAGGCTGAAAATAAATATAAGGCAGAGTGATGCATTATGTAAAGTTTAAGAACTTTAACACACAAAGGCCATATGTAGCTTATGGATAAAAACATACATGGGAAAATTATAAAAACATCAAAAGAATGATAAACACCCAAATCGTGGTAATAATTATGTCTGGTGAGGGAGCACAGGGTCATGGGTGGCAGAAGCAGAGGCAGAGCCTTTAGCTATATCTGCAATGCTTTTTAGAAAAATAGCTAGAATACACATGGCAAAATGTCAACATATGATAAAGCTAGCTGTGGAATATATGGGGGTCTTCGTGCTTTCCTCCACGCTATTAAGTATGTTTGAAATATTTCGTTTTCTAAAGTCAGAGAAGCTTACAATTACACATCTAGTTAATGGCAAAACTGGAATTTAGGATTAGGTAGTCTAATTGCTGAGCCTTACTATCCTATGTTGTTTCTCTGAAATCGGCACACATATGACAACATATGTGTGCATATGTATATGTACACTGAATATATGTACAGTGACATATATGTCATAGTTAGCATATTACATGGCACATCAAAACCAATAGTGGCAGCTATTATTACTATTTATTACTATTTATATTAGTATTTGTTATTTATGTTAGTAATTATATTATATTATTATATATAATAATATAATATTATATTATAATTTGTAATATATGTTTTATGCACATGTAACACATCTATTCTTCTTTAACAGCCACACCTGTTAAAAGACACAGGTGAAAATAATCCTAATAATGTATTTTGCTTACCTCAGTAAGTCTGAAATGATGTCATTTCAGTATGTAACCAATCTGCAAATGTACTAGGGATGTAGTTCACATTGTTTGTGTCGAGCTCTGTAATCAAGCGTGTGTTTCACGCTAACCACGCATGTCACTTCACTCTTGTCACATTCCTGGCATTCAGTAAACACATGTGGCTGGTGGCTCCAATGTTGGGCACTGCATTTCTTGAGTGATTAGTAAGATGAAAAGTATTGCAGAAAACATGCCAGTTGAGGTGAAGGGCAAAAGCAAAGGCAAGAGCATGCTGAGATTAAAAAATCACTGTGTCACGGGAATGGGGGAGACTTACTTTAGGTTTAGGGAACAATTTTCTGAGTAGGCAGCTTTTGAGCTAAGACCTGAAACGTGAGCCCACCGCAAAACAAAACAAGGGAAGGACTGTTTGCTGAACTCCTACTGTGCTAGGTGCTCTGTTTTATAATATGCAGACAAGAATGTTCTTAAAGAATTGCTCTGTGTCAAAAGAGGGCCTTTGATCCTAATAAATATATGAATAAAATCCAGTAGCAGTTCTCAAAATAAACTAAGATTTTTGATTCTTCTTAAACAATAAGAGTTACACAGAGCATCAAACCCTTTTCTGAATAAATATTCTTCTCTGATGAAATAACAGATGACACATGCATGACCTGTATTGCATTTGGATACCAACGAAACTTTACATAATATAACGTAAGTTATCTAATTGTTTCTGATCTGTATGGTCAGCTCACCTTTGGGCCTTGTACTCCAACTCCCACTGGTCCTCTAGGTCCTGTAGCTCCTGTCTGGCCTACTTCTCCCTAGTGAGGAAAGAGTATTTAAAGAGATGTCATTATAGCAACAAAATAAAAATAACATATTCCTGCCTTAAGAGCTAAGCACTCCCTTGTATCAACAAAATAAGATAAAACCAAGCTTTATGTGCTCAATTCATATATATAAGTTCAAATATATACATAATAGATAGATGTTAATTATATTACTGATATTAATACTCATGATATATAGTAATATAAAATATGAAAAAATATTTTTAATATATATTATTTCAGTATATGTCTGTTTATAATTCAAATACATGTATTTGCATAATATATTATTTCAGTATATGTCTGTTTATAATTCAAATATATGTATTTGCCTAATATATTATTTCAGTATATGTCTGTTTATAATTCAAATATATGTTTTGCCTAACATCCCTTCAGGTGGATGGAGTTTTACCAGATTTGGAATATATAACGGTCTGGCTTAAAATATAGGCTAGGTAGAGGCACCTGGGTGGCTCAGTTAGTTAAGCATCTGCCTTCAACTCAGGTCATGATCTCAGGGTCCTGGGATCGAGCCCCATGTCAGGATCCTTGTTCAGTGGGGAAACTGCTTCTCCCTCTCTCTCTCTGCCCCTCCTCCAACTTGTGCTGTCTCCCCCCACCCCCACCAACCTCACTCACTCTCTCTCTCTCAAATAAATAAATAAAAAGTTATACATAGGCTAGGTAGCATACTCAAAAGGTGTAGGGCACCTGGAAGATAGGCAATTATATCCCACAACAACTGAAATTGACACATGAGAAATCAGAATGACTGCAAATCAAGAGCACTATCATAAGCAGAGAAAAACCCAAGCTTCCAATGATGAGCCCAATGCAAAAACCTCAAGGACAGTAACTTTCTGCTCTGAAGTACTTCTTGCACTGCTATCCCTAAGGAGTATGCTGGAAGGTGACTACAGTCAGGGTAGTATTTATTTCACAATGGTTAGTGATCATTTGAAGCAGCATTAAGGACAGTTTGTTAAATAAGAAGGGCCATGCCTCTTCCTAGGGGATAAATAATGGTTTTAATTTAGGACATAAGATGATTCCCACATTCAGAGAGATTTTTCTTTATTTCTGACTCCATCTCTTTAATTAAATGTGTCAGGAGGTAGGCCGACTATGGGACTGTTGGTGAGAACGGGTTAGCCAGCCCATAGGTAGCTTCTACTTCGAGAAGAGGGTCTCTTGAAACAAATAAAGAAAACAATAAATTAAGATTGTCTAAATAAATGCTTCCAAAAGTGTAAAGACTATATATTACATTAACTAAACCACCAAAAATATTAGTACCATTTGCATTTAGTAGAAATCTGATTTTTAAGTTCATTTTATCTGCTGCTTTCCCAATGCACAAGCTACTGGCCAGGAAATAGCAACTAGACCATAGATATATTAAACTCTACTCCCATTCTGAAATTTACCTTGGAACCAGGCAAGCCTTGTCCTGGAGGTCCTTGTGGACCAGGTGGACCCATAGGACCCTGGATTCCCTTTAAAATAAAATGTTTTAAAAATAGCATTAGTGAAATTAAGAAATTTGGATAAAAGTGGTTTCAGACTCTTTAAAGTGAAAATGGAATTCACATCCCAACATATATTAGTCATACTCGGTATTTGTTGAATGGCATGGCGGAGGCTGCTAGTAGAACCATAATATGCATTCTCCCCTTCTTCCATAGTAAGAGAATTGCAGCTCACCTGCATAGCTGCCTAGAATAATTACCATGTTTCCCAGTTCCTGGTGTAGCCAGGTGTTGCCAAATGGACTGGATTCAAGCCACTGGGATACAAACGGAAGTGATGTGTGCAATTGCTGATTCATGATAAAGGAAGAGGCATGCATTTCCCTCCCCTATTCCCCTTCCCCAGTGGCTGAAGTGAAGACACAGTGGCTATTCTGGATCATGTGGGTGAGGAAAACACCCTGAGAAGGACAGACACCCAAGAATGAAGACAGAACCTCTGAAGACCCCGATGAACAGGGACACCATGCCAGCTTGGAGTTCCGAATCAGACAAAATTCCTTCTCGTTAACCTATTTCACATTTTAGTCCCATGCAGGCAAACCTATAGTCTAGCTGTCTCAATCACAATATGTAAGGATGTTAAATCAAAGGTTTGATCTTAGGTTCTAAGAATCAATAGTCTGTAGACACCGGACTAAAGAATGTCCAAACACTAGATTCCCACATTGTGGGTAAAAAAGGGGAAGGAGATAGGATTAATAAGTTCTTCTTTGGAGAAAGTAATCTTATGAAGAATTTTCTTTGAAGAAAATGGGAGGGGTTTGGGTTGTTTCTCTCTTTACTGCATTCTAGAAAGAGTTTCGGTGAAGCCACTTATTGGCTTTGATTTCTGCCTTGGCAACACAAGGGACCTGTGTCTGACTCACACCTGCGAAAGCTAAAATGGATGGTGATGGCCCAGAGAGGGCTGGGGTTGGATCAGCCCATCTATCCAGGGTTGGTTAGGGCAAAGGCCATGCAAGGGTTTTTTTTCTGTGGACTAGATATACTCTAGGTGAGAGACAGGGTTGGCCTGGAATCATTTGGAATCCTGTCCGAGAGGACCTGGAGGAGCAGTGGAATTCCAACAGAGAGAATCGGTGTAGAATAGGCTGCCAGAAAAACAGAGGCTGATGGGGAGAAACAGCTGGAGGAAGAGAGTCTATCATCCATGTCCCAAGAGTGGCAGTCACAGGAGCAATGTAGGAGCCCCACAAGGAAACTCACTGTCAAACATCTGTCAAGACTAGAGGATCCAAAGCCGTATGACAATAGATAAGCCAAGAAAGAACCTCCCCCTCTACTCTCATCCTTGATTTGACCTGGCAGGGATGAGAAACACATTCCTTCCCATGGACTGCTGGTTCTCCCTATAAGTCATACCAGATAAATGAAGATTTAAAGGAAAGTTGATATATTGATTAGATAATTTTTATTATACAATTGAAACCATGAGTTACAACTTAGAGGTGACACTATAACTTTTTATTAACAAGTGTGTAACTCGTTAATATTTTCTTCCTGCAGGAAGAAAAAGAAAAAACTTTCCCCCCTGAAAAATATTTAAAGGGTTGATGAGGAAAGACTAAAATTTTATTTTGCTCACACCCCACAAGCCATGATTGTGTAAATAATGGTGACAGATACACGATTATTTTATTATAAGTGATATCCCCTTTTTTCCAGCGGGAAGATACAACTGTTTGTTTACTTTTTAATTATAAATATCATTTTCTCTGGTTAATGAAGGTGAAGCAGTCTAAACAGTTTAATAAAGCTAAGGTTATTATGAGAAGGAATCATAATGTTGTTATTAGAAAAAATCTTTTACAATCATCTGTAAGTAACATGATACATAACAAGGAACCAAAAAAATTCAGAGATCCATGTATATATGTGTGCACACATGTAAATGTGGTCATTTGTATTTTCACTCCAATTTATAACAGAGTTGAAGTGGTCAAGCCTCCAAACATTTCATGAAAATCTACAGGCCCCTTGAGGCATGTTAACAACATGTTCCTGAAAACAGGAGCTCCCCCAAAACAGATGAGTGGGGGAAATCATTTCTGTAAGAGAATTAGGAAGATCTAATAACAACAGTAATTCAATGGGTAAACATGTCAAATTAAGGATAAGAAGAAAAATGAATAACTATATAAACAGAGGTTACATTTAAGTAGGAATTAATCATCTGTCTTAAAAGGGCAAACAAATTCCTTTCTTGTTCAGAGTAGTTTAGAAATGATGCATTCTATTCAGTCTCCTATCCAGTAGGGGTCAGCTCCATATGGTCACGTCTACCTTAAAAATAATTTTCTCCTGGAAATTTGGAGAGGAAAAGGTAAGAAAACAAAAGAAGTCAAAGAGATATTTTTTAAAGCTGAAGAACAACAACCCCTACCAAGAACCAGCATTAAAGGCAACAGGAAGTTGCAGGTGGGAGGTCCAGAATTTGCAGACCATCTGGAAAGATTTGGCTTTCTTTGAACCTCATTTTCAGCCCTATAGTGGTGACTCAGCACCAGGACCACAAGACCTAGGACTGTCCAGCCACTTCCAGGATCAAAATGTAAGCCTGGCTGAAATCAGCAAGCAAACTGCAAAGTCTGAGACTGCCTGGTGCTATACTCAAATCACAATCCTTGTGTAATCGAAATATCCAGCTCTTAATTATTATCTAAACAGTTATATACAGACTTATCTTGGCTTTTCCTGCATCTTAATCCTCCTAATATATTACCACCAGGGTCTCTATCAAGAGAAAGGCAATAGAAAAAGGAGAAATATCCAACTTTGCTGTTGCTTGGACTAACAACAACAACAACACTAATTAATTTCAAGATGGTTAGAAATAAACTCAGAGTTAATGTCAATAATGAGATTTGGAATTATCTCTCTCTCTCTCTCTCTCTTTTTTTTTTTTAATCTTCTTTTCCCACTGTCCTAGATAAAGGAAGCACTATTCATTCTCTAGCAACAGAATAATTCACACCTTAATCATAAATCTTAGTCAAACTGTCTACTTTCTATGTAGGAGGACAGTCAGCATAAATTTGGATTTGTTCATCACTTTGATTAAACAAGATTCTGTAGGTAGATAGTACTGTTACATTATCTTTATATTATTTAGATCTAACAAAATTGCCCTTTTCCAAAAGTTATGGTCAGAAGATTTTGGAAGCAGTTGGAACCGTGAGTGTAGAGACATCCTTAGAGAGCTTTCCTTCTTTCTGACTAAGAGAAGCCAATTGTCGTTGATAAACCTTATCTCTGATTTTCTTCTGTTCAGTAACAGTGCCCTTTAAGTTCAATAGTTACCTCTGATTCTGGTCCTTGTTTTAAGTTTAATACTTTTTTTAGATTGGTCCATGACTGGGGGGTGGGAAATACTACTCCCTTGCAATTGGAAGAGAGTGAGATTTAATCATTCGCACAGCCTTAAGGGGAAAAGACACAAATAAACAGATAAATAAACCACTGCTCCTAAGGAAACCTAAAAATATAAAATCACTCTTAAACTCTTATCCTATTAATTAGGCATGAATGCTAAAAGTCACGGCCCCAAGAAACACATATTTTATTTTTTTAATCTTTGGAAGTTCTAAAAAATAAAATCTCACAGAATCATCTTTTCCTTCCCTACATTCACTTTTGGTTGTATATTCCATTGCAAATTGACTATCAATATACTAATAGGTGTTTGCAGGACTGGATTTCAGTGAACACCAGGACTGGGTCAGAGTTCTCTGTACCGATTGGAAAGAGAGAAAGTTCTGATTACCTGTTCCCCTTGACTCCCGATTCCAGGGATGCCCATTGGTCCCTGGGGTCCCACAGGTCCCAAATCCCCCTGGATAGAAAATAAATCAGAAATATAATAATAAACCTCATTCTTCCATATTTTGCTAATCTTGAATTATGCTAAATTAAAATCTATCTATACCATAAAAGGATTCAACATAAAAAGTTAGAAAGCTCTATTTCTTTACAGTTTGTAGCTCAAGTTTTCCAAAAGAGTGAATGATATTTTCACTGTGTGGTCTTAACTAGTGAATATTTGGACCAGCTTATATTTATCAATCATTTTTCTCAGAAGGACCAAAAATTCCCAAATGGTTGTTATAATGACACAAACACTTCCTATTAGGTTTATAGTAGAAATATTTAAAAGTCTAATATTCATAGGGTCCAAGAAAGTCAGGACTTGAGAGAGAAATGTGTGACTATTTTCTGAATAACTTTTCCCCTCCACATCTTGCTAAAATACAGGTTAAAAATTAAGAAATTATCTAAGGTAAATGCAACAGAATTAAAGAATCTCACCTTTTCCTTCCATGCAAATTTGGGAAACAAAGTGAGAGTTATCAGTAAAAAGAACACTATCATTCATTCATTCTTTGTGTCTTTCAACAAATACTTGCGAGTGCCCATTATGTGCCAGGAAATCTTCCAAATGCTAGGGAAACAACAGTGACCTAAACAGCCAAAAATCTCTCTTCTCACAGAGCTTACATTTTAATAGGAAAAATCAGAAGATGGTAACAAGATAAATAGATAAAATAAGTAATATGTTGAATAAGGATAAGTGCTAAGGAGAACAATAAACCAGGGAAAGTGGAGAAAGCTACAGTTTTGCATAAATAATCCGGACAGGGATGGCCTCACTGAGGAGAGGGAAAGAACCAGGTAGAATCACAGAGGAAAAGCACTTTAAGCAGATCTAACATCCAGTGCGAGAATGACACCTCGCACATCTCAGAACAGCAAAGAGACAAAGAGATGCATGTTTTAATTTTTATATTTTGAAGAAGTTTCCATGCCCAACATGGGGTTTGAACTCACAGCCCTGAGATTAAGAGTCATGTGCTCTACCAACTGAGCTAACCAAGCATTCCAGACATTTAAATGTCAGTTGTATTTAGGCTCCATCAGGATCCATGAACTTGTTCTTAAACAGCTGGACAATAAACATTTTATTCTTGAGCGCCATACTAAGGTCTCTATCATAAGTCATGAACACTGCTTTGGTCAAGCAAAAGCAACCACAGACAATATCTAAATGCACCGATGTGCCTCCATTCTAAAAACACTATTTCTGGGGCACCTGGGTGGCTCAGTGGGTTAAACCTCTGCCTTCGGTTCAGGTCATGATCCCAGGGTCCTGGGATTGAGCTCCATGTCGGGCTCTCTCCTCAGCGAGGAGTCTGCTTCCCCTCCCCGGCCCCTGCCTGCCTCTCTGCCTACTTGTGATCTCTGTCCAATAAATAAATAAAATATTTAAAAAATAAATAAAAAATAAAAACACTGTTTCTAAGAATAACAGCCAGCCCCATGGTTTGCCAATGCCTGGGCTAAATAAATGTTTTTATGAACAAAACCGTATCATTAGATCATACTTCACATAATATTAGAGGAGCCTGGGCTCAGTTTGTTAAGCATTCGACTCTTAATCTCAGCTCATGTCTTGATCTCAGAATCGTGAGTTTCAGCCCTGCATTGTGCTCTCTGCTTAGCGTGGAACCTGGAGAAGAGAAAGAAAGAAGGAAAGAAAGAAAGGAAGAGAGAGAGAAAGGAAGGAAGGAAGGAAAGAAGGAAGGAGTGAGCAAGCAAGCTGATCCCATCATTAAGACATGCCCTGGAATATGCCTCTTAGTGTTTTACTTTGTGTCAACCCCAGTCTAAATAAATATCTTAAAAGGAAATATGTGTCAATCCCCAGTCTAAATTAATATCTTAGAAGGAAAAATGTACTGGACTCAAGTTCTAGTTCAGAGCTGGATTATTCTGATTCAGAATTGGATTGTGTGTCACATGGCAGGCCCTGTGCTAAATGTTTTTCATGCTTTATCTCACTCAGTCCTCACAAGAACCCTCTGAAAGTAAGCATCCCTATCTTCCAGATGAGGTTAAGTACCTTGTATCACACAACCATTAGATGACAGGGCAAGATTCAAGTTCACTCTCTCTGACTCCAGAACCCACTCATAACCACTATTCTGCAAATATTCAATGATCACATAAGAAGGATCCTCTTTTGTGCATTATTATATACATTTAATATCTGTATCAAAACCACTTCTTTGTGTTTTACTAATTATGTATTTTGAGAGCCCTTATCTTATCACTTGAATTACATCAAAGTGTTAAACCTAATGTTAAATAGAAAAGAACAGGAAAGGAAGAGAGAGGGAGGGGTGAGGATTTGGTGAGGGAGTCGCAAATGAAAGCCTTGTGATTACTATGTGATGATGTCCGATATTTCAATGTATTTTCTTTGCATAAGCTCCAGGTGTAAAAACGAAAATGCCATGACAACAACACCTGAAAAAGTTAATTGACTAAACTCATAAAACAATAGATCTGTTGTACTCAGTTCTCACTGCTCCCAAGGAAGAAAGTCTTATGTATTTTTAGGGTATTTTTGAGCTGGAGCTGAACTGTTTGAATCAAGAACTACATTACTACTAAAACTTGTATAATTCATTATTTACCAGTATCTCTGCTATTTAAATACAGATGTCTAAGAGAGACAGCTTCCAGTAATAAAAGAAATAAGTAATTCAAAATCGATACACAACACCTATAATCATGAATATAAATCATTATTCTAATATAATATAATGTGATGATATGATCAGAGATTAACATATAAATGACTCCAAATGGATATGGGGTCTAACAGCATCCAATCCAAAGCCAACCCTTACCTTCTTAGACATGTCCCCAAATCACCTAACAAAAGCCCAAATCCTATAAAAAAAAAAATCTTTCATCTTCTTACTGAATAGTGATGGGTTCCCCATAGCATGTGGTCTCCCTCACAGCAATGAATCTATAAACCTAACTTTTTTCAACTATAGGTGGATCCCTTTTGTTCCTTATTAGAGAGCATCAGTGCTAGCTTTCTTGAATGAGTCCTCCTATTTTAGTCCCATTTTAGGGTAATATTTTTTGAGCAAACATCTAAGGATGGACATACACGTTCTGTAATAGGGTCAAGCCAATACATTTTAAAAAACTACTTTCTTTACTCAGAAGAGGTCTGTTTTGCTATTGTTCGACTTTAAATCTGCTTAGCTGAAGATAGTTTTACTGGAAGTCAAAAATCCAAATAAATGAGACATTATTGTAAGTAAACATGATGGGATATTTTCGATCATAATTCATCCTACATAATAATATATCTTGCATATACTTGATTTATAATTAACTGGATACCTGTGTGATACGGTCATTAGGCTGAATACAGTCCATAAAATATAAATGCATAAAGAACAATGGATATAAATAATTTTATTGTCATCTTTCCTATTGTATACTCTATATGCAGTACCTTGTCCCCTTTGATTGACAGGCCTTGTAATCCTTGTGGGCCAATTGGTCCTTCAGAGCCTTTTTCACCCTGAAAGTGTGTGAAAGAAATAGCAGCATATTAATTAAAATCAGGATTTAAAAAATAGCTGAAGCATCAAAAGCATCCAAATTCACTGCTCGTTACAAATGGGTAATTCTAGCTGATCCAAACATTTGTTAACTTGCAAAAAATATGTAGTTTTAATACTCCTAGATAGGAAAGAATCTGTCCAAACAGAATACATACACAGCATCACTAAAGTTGGAAAAGAGCTCCATTCCTGATAAAAAAAAATCTGGAAGTGGGGAACCTAACTAACCGTATTGTACAACAAACTGAATTAATCCTCCATTTCCTTGACACTGCCTGACTAGATTCCTCACAGAATGAAAACTTCCTCTCATATTAGCATAGGAACTAATACTTGCTAATATTGAGTTACTTACTCAATGTTTTATATCATACTTTATAAATGTTCTTTGAAAATTTGGTTTTAAAACAATTCATAGAAAATCTTCTAGGAAGTTCTCCTAAGTCACACGACCTATGTGAATAGCTCTGGTTGTAATGTAAAACTCAATGAAGTCATGACATTTTGTGCATTTGTGTGAAAAGTAAACCATATAATTAATTAGGAATAGCATTCATTTCATGAGTTTATTTAAACCTAGAGTAAAATCAGAGAACACTTGCAAGAAACCTAGGAAAATGGAAAATATACCTTTAAGTACCTCTTTACTCATAACTTATTCACTTCGACTCTACATCAATGGAAAGTAACTTCAAATAGCACATAGAGAAAACGCCCATCGACCCTGCTGGATGAGGAATGAAGTATTGTGACTAATGGGTTCTTCTGATAATTACCACAGAGTATAATCACATAAGTTGACCCTAAAGTAATGCTGAATATAATGGATTCTTTCTGTGATGAAATGCTGTGGGTTATTATGAGTGAGACTGTGTCGTTGTGATGTACAGTTGAACCTGTCACTAAGACTCGCCCTCAGTCTGCTTCTTAGTCTTTCATTTATTCACTTCTCATTTACTTGTGTTAAAAATCCTCACAGGTTATAAAGAGAAATAACCTTGGCTATTTGAATTTCCCAGGTTGTTTTGACTACACATAAACAGAAATTTATTATATGGCACACACACTAAAAAACCCTTAAGAAATTATGTATTTAAAACTTACTGAAATGTAGCACTAACTGCTGGCCTGTCTTCCGATAGTGACACTCTGGTTAGGTCAGGGCATTTGGACTGTCCCCTTTATCCTATAGGTTATTCCCTTTGATGATGACAAATTAAAGTTACTCAGTTAACAAGGGCTTCTTTTAAAATCCAAGCCCGTAGTTAAATTAGGTTTTAACTAATTGATCTCCCTGTAGTCGAGATTCAGGTTTTTCACAGAATCCATATTCTATATGGATCATGGCTGAAGAGGATAAGAATGAGATAATATTTTAGAGCATGAGGATGGCAGGAGAAAGCCAGATCTTAGTGACCTGACCAAACGGCTGAAGTAGAAGTGCTTAGACACTTAGAAAACAGCATGTGCCTCTCAGGGCAGTGTGTGTATTCACATGCATGTGTATTTGGGAGAAAGAATTTAGAAAGAAGGGAAAAGGACCGCAAAATGCATTCTCGCTTACTCTGAAATGTTGTTGATGCTGCTTAAAGTGTCTTGGAAAATCATTTCCTGTGTGGTCTTTGGTAGATGCGGGGAACCAGCCCAGACCATAGGTCAGCAAAGTATAGCCCTGACAGATACCACATTGCTCACACAGTCTAAATTATTTATCATCTGGCCCTTTACAGAAGTTTGCCAACCTGGTCCAGAGGAACTTGAGTGCCCAGAACTATACATGGGAAGCAGTAGAAACATTTAAATCCTCAATTGCTGGGTAAAAGGTAAGTTTCTCACAGCATTTTGCCCCTTATGATAACAAGGTAATTCCTGTTCTGTCCGCCCACCTGTATTTCCTTCTTATTATACTAGTGACCATATGATTACAAACTGGTTTATTAGTTTCTTATCTGTGTTTCACAAAACAAAGCTGTGAGGAAACTTCTGGCATTGCTATGCTCCATAACTTCTCTTCTGGACACGAAGACACTACTTATCACTATGGTTTAAGGACTACAAAGTAAGAGAGATTTCTCCTTTCATACACCATAATTATATGAGGTAAAAGTCTGCCAAATAGTTATTTATAACTATTATAACTTATAACTTATAACTATAACTGCAAATTTCACTATAGTTTCATGTTAAGGGAAAGGTACATATTCCTTTATTTAATGGGGTGAAGATGGTCAAGAAAATACTTACTTCTGATAATTATAAAGTATGGTATAAAACATTTTTTTTTTAAGTTGGAAATCATGACCATGCAAGGCAAAGCATTTTTTTCATAGTACAGAAGGTATTGTTACCTTTGGCCCTGGAAATCCTTCTCCTGGTAATCCCCTCTCTCCTGGTGCTCCCTCAGGACCACGGGGACCCTGTGTAGACGAGGAAATGAGAAGCAGGAAAAGAGAGAGAAAGAGAGAATGGGGTGGGGGGGCAGCGAGAGAAGAGAGAAAGAAGGAAGAGAGGAGTGGTTATATTTTGGTTCACACTGGATGCGGTGATATAGTCCTACTTAAGTTATTAGTGGGAATCCTTCTAGTAAACTCCACACTGATTAGAATCGTAGAGTGGTGAAGAATAATATTCCTGTTGCATAGCTCATTCCACTTAATTAGCACAAGATGTCCTATTCTGGTGTCCTCAAATTAGAGGAAAATGGGAATTAAGCAATGCTTCAGAATAAGGATTAGGAGATAAATCCTCTGAGGAAAGTCTAAAAATCTAGGGCTGTGTGGTCTGGACAAGGATGCAGAGTGATTAAATAATTGAAAAGTATCAGGGGAGCTCTGTGAAGAAATCAGTGCACAGCTGCTTGAAAGCACTGAATTCTGTTTACACATCTTTAATTTCTATCCTGATACATTTGGATTCAAACCTGAATTCTTTCAAGGACTGCTGGACTCTGCTGGAGGTTTATGTGCAAATGGGAATCTTGATAGCATTCATTCAGGGGCAGCACGGTTTTCGATCTCAGTGATTCAGATTAAGAAGTTCAGGTAACTTGCTCAGAAGGGCACTCAGGAAGGTGACAGCTTCCCACAGAAGGAAAGAAAAACAAGAGTCTTGGGCTTTGAAGTGGATAGGCAGGAAACATACTAGTTGAAAAGTAAAAGACAACAGCAAGATATTCACTTGAAGTAGGAATTTTAAAAAGGCTACAAATTCTCCTTCTCTTTATTCTTGGCCAGAAGGTCACAAAGCAAAAAAAAAAAGAAAGAAAGAAAGAAACTAACAAGAATCTTAGAAACACAAACTGGAGCTTTTCCTCTGGGGGATCTAAAAAGATATTTAGGGTTTGCTTGGCATGGAAGTGAACCCAAGATGATATAAAGTCTACTGAGTTGCCCAGAAACTCCAAAGCCAGCACACTGCAGACACTCTAAATGATCTGGGGCTCAATATGCAATAATCCAGGGTAATTTGAGAGGTGATTTCTCAGGAAGCCTTGTAGCAGACGTAGGCTGCAACATTTGTTAATCAGTGACCGATCATAGTTTTAGATCTGTAAACAAGAAAGCTAATTATATGCCATGTTAATTTTTTTTCCTTTCCCTAAATATTATATATTTTAAAGACAGTCTTCTTCAGTATTTATACATTACCCATTTCATAAAAACTTTAATTAAAGGAAAAAGCTGACATTTAATTCCACTTAAATTGCTATGCTGATGGGAAACGTGGCTTTTAACAACTCAAGACCTTCATCAAAGCACTAATATCCATGACAGCTTGCTCTAATGTTAGAGCGATTAACTAGTGGAAAAATAAATATAAGCAGGAAAACTAGATTGCAAACTAAAAAGGCAAGTGCCTAGTTAACACCATGTAATTTAACAACAACAACAAAAAATTGACAAATTATTCCTCTTTCCCAATGATAAAACGAATGAAAATAACACAATTTACATTAAATGCAAAGAAGTCTTTTCCCAGTTCACTCAATTTTTTTCCCATTCATTCAGCAAATGCCTAGTGGGTGCAAGGCACTGTGCTAAGTTCTAGGAACGGCAGGTAGACCTGCTTCTTTGTCTCACAGAGCTTACAGTCTTCCATGGTAATTGAAAACATATTACTGTGGTGTCATATGGACCGGGGTTCAAGTCCCAGCTGTCGTGTGTTAGCAGCGTGATCTCCAACAAAGAATTAAGTCTCTCTAAAGTTCAGCATCCTCGTGATAATGGTTCAACAATAGCACCTACCTCAAGCACAGGTGTTAATACGAGGGGTAGATCAGAGAGACTTAAAGCTCTTACATACTGAGCACTCAATAAATATCGGCTATCCCTGTCAAATTTATTTTACTTGAATCTTGTGATTGCCAAGAATGTCCTTTCAGGGCATGTTTATGAATAGGGTAGCCTCAGAGTGAATGGTTTACGGGAGGCAGTACGGCAACATGGAGAATGGGCCGCAGCACAGCATCAACTCTCCCTCCGTCCCTGCATTTGTAGAGTCGACCAGCCAAGGTGAGAGAGAAGACAATGGTGGCTCTGAGGAGCTGTGTGTTTCACACTGTAGAGAACAGAGAACTAATGCTCAAGAGCAATCACTTAAAGGCATTAAAAAAGAGCAGTGAATCAAAGTTTAATTACTATGAACTGTGAGAGTAATGTCCCACATCATTAGTACATTCTCATCTTTTCCAGCTGAACAGAAGGGAAGATGAGAAAGGGCAGGTACTTGGGGTGGATACTGAGGGATTCTTTTTAAAAGACAGAAATGCTTCCATGAAAAATGCACGGTGTCCTTTTCAAAAGTCGTGAGAAGCAATCATAATTATGGCAGACTTATCTGACTACTCATGAATGCTTCTAATAAAAAAAACAAACAAACCTGGAAACCACTTGAAATCATTCAAACAAACAAAAATAACTTTCAGCACAACCTTTTTTAGTCCCAAAGTAAGTCTTCATGTTACTTTTTTTAAAATATTTTATTTATTTATTGGACACAGAGAGATCACAAATAGGCAGAGAGGCAGGCAGAAGGGGTAGGGGAAGCAGGCTCCCTGCGGAGCAGAGAGCCTGATGTGGGTCTCGATCCCAGGACCCTGGGATCAGGACCTGAGCCGAAGGCAGAGGCTTAACCCACTGAGCCACCCAGGCACCCCTCTTTATGTTACTTCTAAGTAATTAAAAACTTGCAATGTCAGGTTTTTATTATGACAGTTTGGTGCAAAACATTTTCATAATTACTTGTGATCTGCCCCACCTTTGTTATGATTTCAGTTCCCAATTAAACCACAGGCATCACAGTGTCACTCTGAGTTGTATAATTGTAGCTTGGAGAGTAAACAAACAAGAACTCCATGTTCTGGCAGTATTGAGAAAACTCTCTAGCTACAAACAAAAAGGAGAGCAATACAAATTTTTCTTTAACACGAATTTTAAAAGCATACTGGAAGCCCAAAAATAAATAAATAAATAAATAAATAGATAGATAAATAAATAAATAAATGAATAAAGGCACCACTAAGGGGTGGTACTCACATAAGCTGATGCTTGGGGCTGCCCTGGGTGGAAGAGTGTGGTTGTGTGGCAGAAATACATTGAGAAAAATATAAGAGGAACAAGAATTTTGGCTTACTCCATGGAAAGTAAGGAGAGATTTAAAGCTGAGATCAAGCTCATAAACCTAGGTTCTGTTTTGGGCATAGAGCCTGCTTAAGATTCTCTCTCTCCCTCTGTACCACACTACCCCTGTGCACATGCTGGAGCTCTGTCTCTCTCTCTCTCTCTCTCTAAAAAAGTCTTCGGTCAGTGCATTATTCTTAGGATTAGGTGCCAATACAGATGATATCTTAAGCTTGTTAGCTAAGAAGACATATGTTAAAAGTTCAATAACCTGGGTGGCTTTGTTGGTTAAGCATCTGACGTCAGCTCAGGTCATGATCTCAGGATCCTGGAATCCAGTCCCACATGGACCATATCAAGCCCCACATGGGCTGCATTGGCCCCCCAGTGGGCTCAGTGCTCAGCAGGGAGTCTGCTTGTTCCTCTGCCTCTCTCACACCTTGTGCACATGTGCTCGCTCTCTCTCTCAAATAAATAATATCTTTTTTTAAAAAGTTCAATAACTCAATAACTGTATATACATACATGTTGATATATGTATATATACATGTGTATATAAAAATACACACATATGTATAATACATATGTGCTTTCTAATCAGATTTTTAAAATACTGACTTTTGAGAGCAATTTATACCATCTCAATATAAATCCTTCATCAGATATGTGGTTTGCAAATACTTTTTCCTGGTCAGTAGCTTGTCTTTTCAACCTTTTAACAGAGTCATAGAACAAACATTTCTCATTTTCGGGAGTCCAACTAATCAACTTTTTTCTTATTTGGATCATGTTTTTCATAATATGTCCAAGAAATACACTAAGCTGCAGGTCCCAAAGATTTTCTTTTATGTTTTTTTCAAAAGTTTCATAATTTAACATTTCACATTTAAGTTTGTGAGCCATTTTGAGTTAATTTTTTATAAAATGTGTGTGAAACTTACTTAAATTGAGGTTCATTTTCTTGGTGTATGGATATTTAATCGATCCAGCACTATTTGCTGAAAAAGTTATCCTTTCTCTATCGAATTATTTTTGCACCTTTATCAAAAAATCCGTGTGTGGTCTGTATCTGGATTCTCTATTCTATCCCACTGATCATATTTCTATGATCTACCAGAACTGCACAATCTTGATTACTACAGTGATGTGAATAAAATACTTTCCTCAAATTTATTCTTTTTGCAAAATGTTTTTAACTATTCTAATTCCTTTGACTTTCCATATAAATCTTAAAATAACCTTTTCTGTATCTATACAAAATTTTATTAGAACATTTAAAAGACTTACATTAAACCTTATATCAATTTAAGGAGGTTGACAGCTTTATATCACATATTCAATCCATGAACATGGTGTGTCTCTCAATTTATTAAATATTCCTTTATATCGTACATTAGTGCTTTGTAGTTTTTAGGATACAAGTCCTACACATGTTTTATTAGATTTTCACCCAAGTATTTCTATTTCTTAATGACTATAAATACTATTACATGTAAAATATTTATTTCTAAGTGTCTGTTACTAGAGTATAGAAATAAAATTGATTTTCTTTGTTTTTTGTATCTATGGAGTTGGTTTGGCTTTTTTGTTTTTCAGGCTCCACATGTAAGAGAGAGCAAATAGTATTTGCTTTTCTCTGACTTCTTTCAGTTAGTATAATGTCTTCAGAGTCCATCATGTTGTTGCAAATGGCAAGAATGCATACTTTTTTATGACTAAATAGTAAACCATTATATATTTTTATATATATACATATATAAAATTATATCTATATCCAATAGTATTCAACTATGTATATATTATATATATATATCTAATATATATATATAAATATATATATATATCTCAATTTCTTTATCCACTTATCCATCAATGAACATATAGTCTGATTCCCTATATTGGCTATTATGAATAGCAATGAACATGGGAGTGCATAAATGTTTTCAAGTTAGTCCTTTTATTTTCCTTGAATAAATACCCAAAAGTGTAATGGCTGGATCATATAGTAATTCTATTTTTAATTTTTGAAGAACCTCCATATTGTTTTCCACAGTAGCTATACAAACTACATTTCCACCAACAATCATGAGGAGTTCCTCTTCTTCACATCCTCAGCAACACTTGTTATTCTTGTATTTTTGATAATAGCCATTCTAACAGGTATAAAGTGATATCTCATTTTGATTTTGGTTTGCATTTTCCTGGTAACTAATGATATTGAGCATCTTTTCATGTACCTGTTGGTCATCTATACACCTTTGCAAATATCTATTTGAGTCTTCTGCCTGATTTTTAATTATTGAATTTTGTTGTTATTATTGAGTTTTTTGAGTTCTTTATATATTTTGGATATTATCATATATATTATTTGAAAATATTTTCTACCATTCCGTAGATTGCCTTTCTATTTTATTGAGGGTTTTCTTTGATGTGCAGAAGCTTTTTAGTTTGATGTAGTCCCAACTTGTTTATTTTTTATTTTATTCCTTTTACGTTGGGTATTTAAGACATCATTGCTAAGACCTATATCAAGGAGCTTACTGCTTAAGTTTTCTTCTAAGAAAGAATAGTTGCAGGTCTTACATTCAAGACTCAAATCTATTTTGAGTTAATTTTTGTATATAGCATAAAATAGTGGTCCAGTTTACCCAACACCATTTATTAAAGTAAGACTCTCCTTTCCCCATTGTATATTTTTGGCTTCTTTGTTGTAAATTAATTGACAATACATGTATGAGTTTACTTCTGGGCTCTCTGTTCCACTGGTCTGTGTCTGTTTTTGTGCCAATACAATACTCTTCTGATTGCTATAGCTTTGTAGTATATTTAGAAATCAGGAAGTATGACGCCTCCACTTTTGTTCCTCTTTCTCAAGGTTGCTTTGGGTATTCATGTTTTTTGTGGCTCTATACAAATTTTAAGGTTGTTTGTTCTGTTCCCATGAAAAATGCCATTGGAATTTTGATAGGAATTCCATAGAATCTGTAGATTGTTTCAGGTAGTATGGACATTTTAACAATATTAATTCTTCTGATCCAATCCAGTTGTTTTTATGTATCTCCGTGAGTAACTTACTGTTCTTTTCTGGGAGAGTAATGATTACTTGAAAAGTTAAGAGCATTTCTATACTAGGATAGTCATGATTTATTCATTTCTTCTCCAGATCTCTTTTGACAGAAACACTTTCATTCTCTTCTGCAAAAATAGTGAACTTCACAGCTACATAGGCTAGAAGCTGCATATAACACAGGTATTACCTGTCTACCTTCATCAGTCCTAGTTTGAGAGTATACTCATAAGCTAGGTAATGAGCAACGTCCTTATTCTCGATGATTTTCTCATGGCTCCAGGAAAGTTGGTACAAAGTATAGACCTTAGACCTAAATCCAGTTCTCCTACCCCACCCCCAGGAGATTTTGACACATGAGATCTCTTTTCTTCTTGGACAAGCTAATTAATCTTGTAGGAGATTTCAGTAAGAGACAGCCAGTTGTACATATCATGTGTGTGGGGGGGGCGGTTTCTATTTCAAGTGTTATGAAAAATAACACTTGGATCTGGTCCTTGCATAATTATTGTCTTTTGTTATCCCAAAAGATGCAACATGGGCTTAATTTAACCATTTAGTCTAAGCACAAAGGGCACATAAGAACTATATTTGTCCTTTTTATTCCATCTAGAGTTTCTTGCTACTTACTGGCTGGCCTGGCTCCCCAATGCCAATCGGTCCTGGAGCCCCTGTTCTTCCTTCCTGACCTCTTTCCCCCTAAGAGAAAGAAATAATCAAATGAAAGTTTGAGTTTTTAGATTAAGTATATACATAGCACAAGATACTCTGGAGATTTCAACAAAGATATATTCTAAAATACTCAAGCTTTTCACATTCATAAAGATAAAAAAAAATTCTGGAAGAGGAGAAATAGCTCGAATTTAAGTGAACAAATTACTATAAAATGCTCATCATCCCTTCTTGTGTAAGGGCAATACACCAATTTTAGCTTTCAGAAACTATTGTGTGTGTAGCGATTGCAAGGCTGGACTGCATTGGATTCCTTTGAGTTCACTGAGAGGACCACGCTAACCAAGCTTGTGCTGCTCCCTGCTCCTCTCACCACGGTCCTGGATTGCCACCTTTCCTATTCCATTTTACCCCTCCTTTCAGTTCCGTTTCACCCTTCATCTCCTTCAGAATCTTTGTCCAATTGCTCTGCCAATATGACTCCACCTTCCCTGGAGTCTCATCATGCTTATTGTTTCAGCTCTAGCCATGAGTGATACTTGATGATACCAGAATAGCCTTTTTTTTTTACTGCTGTCTTAGTTCTGCACCAAAGTCTTACTGTCCCAATGATGTAGAAAACCCATTTAAAGTAAGCACTTACACTCTGTGACATCCTGCATGATACACCCAGAGCACTCCGGGGTGTTGGGTGTCGTTGCACTTTCTAGTTCCCTACAAACCTTTCTATCAACACGTACCTATTCAGTGTTATATCTTTCTGGTTTCTGCCCCCTCTCTGCTTCTTTAACATGAACAGGTGATAGTTCATATGTTAAGATATTTCACATCCCAATATCACTTTTGCATTTGCATTTTGCATTTAAATTTAACATTTAAATTCCATGAAAACTCAACAGAACTAGATGTATGTTGGCGAGAGGGTGGGCATTTGGAGGCAAGACAAATTTTTCATTTTCATCAAATAAAAAAAAAAAAAAAACATTGATTATTCTTGTGGTAACTGCCCCAGTGTCCAAGCCAACCACCCCAGACTGTAAATACCTTCTATAGGCAGCCTCCTTGCCTCTAGAGGGCAAAGCTGAGCAGAGTTCGCATCACAGCTTCCCCAGTCCCCGCAATAAATTCAGTACTCATCAATGGGGGAAAAGACAAGAATTGTTACCTTAATTCCTTGCTGTCCAACACCAGGGGCTCCTGGAGGACCATAAGGACCAGGGGGACCTGGTTCACCCTGGAGGAAGAAACAGTTATGCATTAGGTCAACTCAACAGTATTTGTTCAACAGCTCTTAGATGTATAGTGATGCTGTAGGAGCTTTGAGGGCAACAGTGAAATCTAGGACATAGTCACGACCCTCAAATTGCTTACAATCCAGCTGGGAGGACATTATAGACCCAGGATTGAATTAACCACTGCACACAGTGGGCACAATATCTAGGGTCCATGAAAATGTTTCCATATTAATGTTTAAAATCAGAATAAAAAAATTTTTTAAAAATATATAACAATGAATCCAGTCTGGATCAAATTTGTCTTTCTGCCAACTCAGTAGTAATACACAATTTTTAACATTGTTTTATGGAGAAAGAAGCCCACAAAAACAAAAGTTTTAGGATCCTGCCCTCACTTGTTTGCTCAACAAGTCTTTATTATGTGCTTCTGACAGACACCTTTGTTACCTACCCAATGACCATCCCCTCTCCTCTTTCTTTTCCTGCTATTAGAAACCTGAGCTGTTCACATCAATAGAAAGGTAGTCTTTACACTCAGGGCTGTAGGATGAATGATAATTGGTTCCATGCAAGTCTAGAATCTCCTTTCCTTTGCCACTGGTTGGCCTTGTGGCTCAGTTCCAACAAATGAGATATGGGGACGTTATTCAGTGCAAAGAGAAAGTTTTACCTCTGTCTCTTCTTTGTTAGTTGGAGATATGATAGCTATCTTGCAACCACGAGATAACAGTCTCTCAGATGACTGCCAACCATTGAAGAGGACTATGCAGAAAAAGATTCTGAAATGTCGTAGCTCCGGGATACCTCACTGAACTTAATCAAACAAAACCTCATCGAGCTACCTACCTTCAAGTCTTCTGTTTACTAAACAACATTAATTGTGGCATAAGCCACAATTAATGAAGATATCAGTTACAAGAATCCAGAAGTATTTTCAATTAATAGTCTGCTATGTGGCAGGCCCATCCTAGAATTCAAGCATCACAGAAATAAATGAGACGGAAGCACTCAAACTTCTACATTTCATAGGTGAGGAACCTTAGTCCCAGAGAGGGTATGTGGCCTGCCCAAACTCACACCTCAATATCACCCACAGGTACATGGCAGGTTTCTCAAATTTCCAGTCATGTGGCATGTTGATAAGAGAAACGAGAGTGATTATTGATTACATTTTCTTTTTTTTTTAATTTTTTCTGTTTACCAAAATAATATACCTTCATTACAGAAAATTTGCCATATATTGAAAAACATGTACACAGAGAAAATTTTAAATGATCTATCTATAACTACTACTAATTTCTGGTGCATTTCCTTCTAGTTCTTTATGTACACACATACCTCTAATTTATGTGAAGGAAGATTTCTGAATACTCTCTTATTTGAGTTAATGAATCCTTGGTATTTAAACTTTCATCCAACTTAGAGATTTCTCTTCATCCTTATATTAATCAACAGTAAAATGAGATAAGTTGAGACAAACCTTCTCCAGATTGAGGGGAACAAAAGGATTTTCACCAATGGTAAAGCCTCAGTTTTCCCTGGAGGCTTGTGATTTTGAAGAGGACTCTTAGTAATGTCCTATTGATATGATAAGGGCATTACTTTAAGGAAGTCTGTGGACTTTATTCAGTTACAGAAGGGAAAGGGAAGGGTCAGAGTCAAATCAGCTCCCCAAAAGATGTGCCCAGGCTCAAAATTATAACAAAGAAAACCTGTCTCAAAATCACTTGATTATGAGTTTAGGACACCTTGGCACTTGGGTGAATTGGATCTAAAGTTACCTTCAGTTCATTCTTTTAAGTGTAAGTCAATCTGGTAGATAAATCAACTTGAATTTTCTTTTTAAAATTCAAAGTTGTGGGGTGCCTGGGTGGCTCAGTGGGTTAAGCCACTGCCTTCAGCTCAGGTCATGATCCCAGGGTCCTGGGATCAAGCCCCGCATCGGGCTCTCTGCTCAGCAGGGAGCCTGCTTCCTCCTCTTTCTCTCTGCCTGCCTCTCTGCCTACATGTAATCTCTCTCTGTCAAATAAATAAATAAAATATTTAAAAAAAATAAATAAAAATTTAAAAAAAAATAAAATTCAAAGTTGTACTTATTTTTCTATGTATGTTAAATTTTCTGGAGCAGCCAGATAGTTGCCCTTCTTTTTTTTCACATGTTCTTGGCCATGGACTTTCTCCACAAATAATATCAGACATAAAGATTCTCCCAAATGTGAAGCTGTTTTCTTGATCTCAAAGTTTAAGTGCTAGAGAATATTTAGTTTCCTAATTCAGATTCCAAATTTTCACTTCAAAGAAACTTTTCCTTATAATTTCCTGTGCCACAGTCTTGTCAGTTATATTGTGTGTGGGTGACTGTTTCCCTCGCTCAAGGAACACCAAGCACTACTCTGTGACCAGTAATGAAATAAATACAGAGAAGTTCACGACATCACCCCTAACCTCAAAGGACCAGTTTAAGAGATAAAACACACCATTAAAATAATAATAACACAAAGCCTTAAGTTCCTTATTGTATTCATTCCCTGTCCCTTTTATATTAGTTTGGTTCTGTAATGGATCAGAGGCTTTTAAGTATTATATTATATTATATCATATTATATATACATAGTATATATTTGGAGGAGAGTTTGAGTTTTTTAAGTAGTGGAAGCTCTGCCCTACTTAGTACTTTTCTGTATGCTTGATCTAAAACAAACAAGAACACAGGTTGGTGAGAACTTTTCCTCTAAATATGGACAAGGAACTGGTTCTTTTGTTAACTTGAAATATGTTAATCAGCAAAATCAGTAGGAGAAGCAACTGTCTTGCTCTTAAGCCCATGAGCTTCCTTTACCTTTGGTCAAGCACCAATAGCCATGGAGCAATTTTTCAATACTGCTTTTTTAGAGAAGGTATAGGGATCTAAGGGTTATAAAGGGATCACTTTCCCTACCTTAGCACAGCTCAGTAGCAACATATCTTCACCTTTCAGTTGTTTAAATTTCTTTCTCAGGAGCTTAGCATCTCAATATAAGACCTACAGACCAGCATTGGCCTACAATTAATCTTTATCCCATTCAGACTTCTCCCTTCCCTTTCCTACAAAGATTCCCCAGGTGATAAAGGAAGTGGTCCTGCTTGTAACATACCATCACTTGGTAAGACAGAACAGGAAGAGAAGAATCACACTCTACTCACAATGATTTTCTAGACGTTCACCAAGGCCACATTGCCCATTATTCATACCCCAACCTTCACCAGTAAGTACAAACACACAGAGAGAGGTTGAATGGTCCCAGTGTTACTTGTTATTTCCTCTACTTCACTTTCTTTAACCATCAGAAGCATATCCAAAGAGGACTGAGTTAAAGTGGATAGCCCTGGAGGGGGTTTGTTTCTCATGACCTCTATATGAGTGTAAGCATAGGTAGGGATATTGAGGAGGTTAGGAAAACCACCATTTCCTCAGAAATTAAGGATGTTTGTGCTATGGGCCTTAACATCGAAGGAAACCAATGTTTAATAAAACTTAATATTTCCAAACACTGCCCTGTCACTTTGTGTATATTATGTCACTCAATCTTCTAATAATCTTAGGAAATGGGTTTATTTCCTTATTTTATGGTGTGGGATATTAACCATCACTTTTTAATCCATTTTTCACCATGAATGGAATCGCAGGGGGAAAAAATGGCTTTTTTCCCATTCAATCTAGTTGAATCCTGGCTCTATAATTTACTAACAGTTTGAGTTCTGCAAGACCCCCATATGCAAAATGAGGATAATTATATCTACCTTGCAGGGCTGCTGAGAGCATGTGAGATATTGTCTATAAAACATCTAAGTCATAACTAATCACATGATAGCTGTTTAATATGTATAGATTCAATTGTTATTCACCAGACTTTCATTGAGCACCACCCTGGTACTGAGTACCCAGTTACATAATTATTGGCATAAATCAGATTACACCTGCACTTTGTAGACATTTACAATCTGGCTGGAAAGACAAATCAATATAGAGGTAAATA
Organism: Mustela putorius furo; assembly: GCF_011764305.1. Classification (NCBI taxonomy): domain Eukaryota; kingdom Metazoa; phylum Chordata; class Mammalia; order Carnivora; family Mustelidae; genus Mustela; species Mustela putorius. Next base: position 40,701,672 of record NW_025421998.1, read on the forward strand.
TGAGCATGTGAATTAGCTATGATAAAGATATTAAGGGAGAATGTAAGACTATGAGGCACAAATGTTTAATTCTACCTTAAGGAATTGAAAAATTTCGTATAGCAGAGGAGATATTTGCTCTGAACAAAAAAAAAGTAGGAATCATATCTAATCTGATAGAAAAGAAGAGGAACAGAAGTTCAGGAAAATGAAAGAGTATGAGGCATAAAATGATATGAAAAGTTATGGGGACAATAAGCAGCTCTGTGGGCTCAAATGGACAAAAATAAGGCAACAATAGGGTCACTGTCTAGAGTAGCACTGTCCACTAGAAATATACAGTGAGCCACATATGTAATTTTAAATTTTCTATCCACATTAAGGAAGTAATAACATTTTATTTAACTCAATATATCCAAAATATTATCATTTCAGCATATAACCAATATAAAAATCTTATTAGTGATTTTATTTATCATTTAACACGTGTCTTTGAAATCCTTTGTGTATTTAACAACTATAGCACATTTCCATTTAGACCAGCCACACTTCAAGGACTCAGTAACCACATGTGGCTACTGTATTAAATAGTGTTTGAGGAGGCCAGAGGCTCAGGTCAGAACCATGGAGAGTACCAACAATTAAGTGGGGTGGGAGTGGAAGACCACAGAAATGTCCTGTGGGGAGTTGAGGAAGAGAGTGGCTGAGAAAAAGAAATGGGAACTCCAAAAATAGTGTGATAGAAGTCAGGAAAGAGAATTTCAAAAGGAACTCATCATCTCCAAAGACAAACTCCTCCTCTTCCCCTCACAGACCTGATCACCTTCCAGCATTCTGTCTCAGTGAAGAGCACAATCCCTCCATGAGTCAAGCCAGAAGGAATCATTCTTGATACCTCTCACTCCCTTACCCACCATGTGTAATGCATCGCCACCGCTTTTCCATATGTCTTCTAAATCTCTCTCAAATCCATCTACCTCTTTAGTCCTCTAACATGCCTCTTTAAGACTAAAGAGTAATTAAGTAAGATCTCAAAGTAAGACCACCTATTGTTCAGACTACAACAAAGTCTTTAGTACGCTACACACATCCATCATAGCACGCTTTAATTTATTCCTCCCATTGCTGCCAATGCAATCTTTTAATTTAAGTTTTTAAAAATTTTTTACAAATATTTTATTTATTTATATGACAGAGAGAGAGAGAGCCAGAGAGAGAGAGCCTGAGCAGTGGGGAGAGAGAGAAGCAGCCTCCGCTGCTGAGCAGGGACAGAATTTACCTCTTCTTGAATAATACAATTATAAACAATGTAATCACACTTTGGGGTCTTAACATTAGAAAGACACTTTAGTAACTTCTTTTTTTTTTATTCCTGATGCAGGGCTCAATCCCAGGATCCTGAGGTCATACCTGAGCCAAAGACAGACGCTTAAATGACTGAGCCAACCAGGCAACCCTTAATATTAGTTTTATCTTTTATCCAAGTGAAACCATTCAAGGACCTTCCCTTTGCTCCTGGGGGAAAGACAGAGCTCTTTATGACTTGTGAGCCCCTGCATGGTGTGGTCCCATGGGCTTTCCAGTCCCTTCTGTAACTAGTTGCTTCTTCACTCACCACTGTAGCAGTATTAACCTTTGTTCAGTTCCTTGTACTTGCTAGTCTCCCTTCTGTCATATGGTCATAGCACATGCTATTCTATCTATATGGAGGTGTTCTTACCTTCCTTTTTTCCTGGTCAACTCTTACTCATCCTTCAAATCTTATTTTAAGCAGCACAGCTTCAGAGAGGGCCTCTCCAATCAGGTGAAATTCCTATCCTAGAGGTATTGATAGCACCATTTCCCTCTTTTTCTAAGTATTCATTATAATTACAACTTCCCCTAGATTGTTGGGAGGATGTCCTGTGACTTTGCTTAGTTTTGCACTGTCAATACTTCGGTAATTGATAACATTCCCTCCACCATTCAGGCAGCAAACACATACTGAGCAGCAGCTTGGGAGCTGGTACCATGCTAGCTGCTGGAGGAAATTGGAAACAAAGCAGTTCTCAGCTGAGGGGGTTGGGAACCTGGAGATGCTCCTTTGGAGTTCCCTCTGATTTAGTTTGGTTTTCAACCAAAAGTAGCTATATATAAATTACATAGTGATATCAAGTACCTATTACACACAGTGTCTCCTACAAACTTACCCAAATAAAATTAAATATTTTCTTTTCAACTGAAGGAATAAAAATTCTTAAGGTTACACTGTATGGGAAGTCAGCTAGGAGAACACAGCATGGCTTATTCCGGGCATCAGCTCTAACCAAAGTCAACATCTTTCCTTGCCCTAAGATAACAAGTAATGAATGGTTGTCCAAGACTCTGAATTTTTTGAGGACAGAATTTACCTCTTCTTGAATAATACAATTATGAACAATGTAATCACACTTTGGGGTTTTAACATTAGAAAGGCACTTTAGGAACTTCTTTTTTTATTCCTTCCCAAATAAAGTGTAGCACCAACTTTAATATTTTAAGTCTTGTGACAAATATTCTCATACTTTCCAAATGGAGGAAAACGGTGGATGAGCATGCTGCTTAAAATAAGATTTGAAGGATAGGTGCGGAATGATTTGAGTATGGCCAAGATACAGTCTTAGCTGGAACTAGGTGAAATTGTAATGAAAATTGTAGTATTATACCAGATTTTAATAACTCAACTCATTTTCTTGATTGCTATTAGATTAAACCACATGAAGTTGATAGTATTCAACCATGATCAACCATAAAAATGATATTCATATGGTCAACCTATTAGGAAAGTCATACTTCATATATAATAAAAATCTAAGGAACTGTGTGTCATTGTCCCTAAAAGGAAGGACTGCTTAGCAGCCCATCAGGAGAGTTTTTAAGAATCTCAGCTCGGGTGGACACTCCTTGGACTTTTATCGCAATAAAAAAGCCTTACCCTTGGAATAAACTTAATATTCTCTATTGCGATGCTTTTGCAATTTACTTGAATTGGGGACATTCATGTGATTTTTTTTTTTTTAATTCTGACATCCCTCTGAAGACCCTGCAGTAACTGATTCAGTTCCATGTTAGTGCCCAGCTTGACTGGGCATGTGGGTTAGACTCAGCACCTTTACGTTGGCAGCATTTGGGGCTTCTTGATCCATCAGAGTTTTTACCTTGGCAGTCTCTGTGCACATGCATGTATGCACGCATGTGCACACGCACACACACAGCGGTGTACCCCTCCTGCTGAGAACCATATGCATCAGAGATTTGGGAATGAAAATCATCTGCCTTGAAGCCATTGGCTGACATCCCACATGTTCTGGCAGCCAGTTCAAGTTGTCACTATCAGTTTTCTCATGTCAAATGAGTTAATAAGCTCATTTAGAGTCCTGGTGGGCAGATGTGCATGTAGGTCAAAGCCCTTTCCACAACAACAATTGCTGGATTACTAATGATTTTTTTCCCTTTAATTAGGCCCAGGACAGAAATAGCATTTAAACTTTGACATCTCCGAAGAGAAAACATTCACATAGTTTGGCAGCTTGGCTCCAATCTTCATTCAACAGATATGTATAATTAAAATTGTAAAGGGACTCTTCCCTTTACAAGGGCATCAATACTGTGCAGTCACAACCTTGTTCAAAGTTGTTAGCTGCCCAGGGAACCAGAAGGCCCATCATTGGTTTGAGACAATTGGAAAAACTGACACGTTCAAGTACTCGGACTTAAAATGCTTTAGTGAAGCAAAAAAATAGTCGTTCTGTGAAGAGATCCATAACTTTAAAGTTTTTCTCCTTAATTAATTCTCTATACTAGGAATTGTTGATTTCTATGTATGTTTCACTTGGTTTGCGTCCCATCAAGTTAAAAAGAATTATATCCTATTTAAAATCATGATTTTTTTTTTTTTTTAAATGGTTGAAAGCAACATCATGATGTCAGGAGATTGTTAGATTTCTGAATTGTGTGAGAGCTGAACTAAAACCACACAGCCTGTTTGTTTGAGGAGGAAGTTTAAAATTCTTCATAGTTGTTCATATCTGTAGTGTTGAACTATTTCCAAACCATAACTGAAATATTGGGTACATTTAGTGAGTCGACCTTCTAAAGTTGTGAAACTAATGTTGAGTCGAATTAGGTATTTAAATAATGAACAAAACAAGAATGTATTTTTAAAACTACTAAATCTTCATTAATGGTAATTCTGTTCCAGCAAAAATAGTGATGTTATAGAAAACATGAGAGTTTAAGTTGTATATTTGAAACTGTAAAAATGAATAAATAAATAAATAAATAAATAAATAATAAGTCCCAAGTCTTCTTGCCTCTCTTAAAATAAAGTGGAAGTATAGGGGCGCCTGGGTGGCTCAGTTGGTGATGTAGCTGCCTTCGCCTCGGGTCATGATTTCAGGGTTCTGGGATTGAGCCCTGTGCTGGGCTCCCTCCTCAGTAAGGAGTCTGTTTTTCCCTCTGCCTGCTCCTCCACCCTCTTGGGCTCTCTCTGTCTCTGTCTCTGTTTCTAACTCAAATAAATAAATAAAACCTTTTTTAAAAAATGGAAGTATAAGAAAACATTCGGCTATTGAATGCAAGAAGATTTTAATGGGTTACGTCAACACTTTTCTCTTTCCCTTTATTATCCCAATATCTTGGAAAAATGGTCAGAATTCCTAGCTATTGTGTCCTTCTCCTCTGTCACCTCCCCAAGCTCTCTTATCCAAACTGCTTCCTTAAAGATTCCTAATAATTTCAAAGATGACAAACTAAATGACTCTTTTAGGTTTTTGCCTGTTTGACTTCTCTACAGTAGGTGTTGACAACTCATTCCATTTAAATACTCATTCACTCATTCATTCAGCAAATATTTCTTTGTTGCATATAATAATTTTTTCTCTCAGATGTGACAGTGGTGCTCCTGACCCGCATTGTCACTGGATCTTCTGCCTTGGATTTTGTTTTTAAGCAGTGAAGGACCTGCATGTATTTGTCCAATTCTCCTGTCAATGGTTCATATCTGAAAGAAGGCTAGCAGTGTTTAAAGGAATAATTCATAGAAACTAACAGGAAACTACCAGCTACCAAAAATATGTGCATGGGCTCTCCCAGTAGCTATTATAAAGGTTGACAACCAGCCCTCTTTTTATTTTTATTTTTTTTCCAGCCCTCTTTTTAAAATTGACCTCTTTTTCAAGTTTATTTATTTTTTTATTTTTTTTCAAGTTTATTTATTAAACTTCTTCAGAAGAATACTAGCTACATGATAAATACATACTGCACTTGGAAACCTCAAGAAATTAGGTGAAACCTTGGCAGAGTTAGAGAAGGAGGAATAGGAGTCCAAGAATCATGGTGTGGTGCAGAGCCATGGATTGGTCTAACTGATGTACCCACACTCCTCTTGAAGTGTGGATCCCATTTATTCATGGATATGAGGTCCTTTGTTCATTTTGGATGGATGGATCAAAGCTTGATTCACTGGAGAATATTTACCCTCATTATATCTATTTAGTAAACTGGACAGGACTGGTGCTACTACTCCGTTGGTTTTTTGTTTGTTCATTTTGTTGTTGTTGTTTTTGTTTGTTTGTTTTGTCACCTCAGAAGTAAAAGTGAGTTAAGACAAAGTCTCATACATAAAAGAACTCTGAATTTCTCACACTTGCTTGTAGTACAAGAAGAAAAATCTTAGGGGATAAAAGCCCTGCAGAAATATATAAATGTCCTGGAGTAAAACAATGTAAAAGGTTATGAGAAGCAAGGTAATTCATTCATTAAGATGAGTTAATACAGAATATAATATCATGGACTTTCCAATTGTTGGAGGATTAACATGTGGTACTTTGACTTGGGAAAGCCTATCAGGGATATTTCCTAGCGCTCTTTGGCCCTAGCACTAAAGCTCTAGTACTAGAATACTCCAACATGTCACAGGCTATTTTCTGCTCATGCTACAGTGAGCAGGCCCTCTTCCCAGGAGCACAAAGAGGGTCTTGGAAAGAGCCAATCTGCATGAGATCTGAGAAGGAAATACCCTTCCAAAATAACCTCAGAAAGACATCAAGAAATGGCAAAAATTACCTAATGTGGGTTGGGCACACCCAGCATTCTACTGTGTTTAGTTGTACAAAACTAATTTTGTAATTTGTTCTCTGTGATTTGAAAGCCCTACCAGTCTTGAGCCATTTTTTCTCATTATGAGAGGGCCCATTCTGGGACAAAATGGGATTGCAACTGAACCATCACAATAGCCTTGGAAGTTGGCGGTAGAGTTCTTAGGTACTCATTTTTTCCTCAAAAAGAGCACTGTGCTCTCTCCAGAGTTACCACATTTTCCCTTTGGTCCTAGGAATAAGGCCCTTGTGTAATTATTATGCTAATTGATTTTAGAGACTGATGGGATGGTCTTCTTGTGAGTGCCACTGCATGACCTTCTTTTATGGGGGAGGCTGAAGTGGCCTGAGAGCCACAGCATCATTCTGAGAAACATCTATGTTTTGTTTCTAAGACAACAAGGTCATTCAGGGCAAAATAGGCGCTATTTTACATGTGGAAAATATTAATGACAGAAATGATTTGCGAAACTGGGCCAGCATCACATTTTTCCTTGATTTATCACAGGCTATTTTTTTCCTTTTGTTCTTTGACCACCTTTCTGCAAATGCTTTGATGAAGAAAACCCAACTACTAGACCAATAGAATAGGACTGTAGCCCATGAGAGAAACCATTCATAAATTCAAAAACATAGACAGGCCCCATCTAGACTCTTATGGAATCTTTGCAAATGTTACAAGCCTAAAGGTTTTCTGTTTGAAAGTTTCCTAAGAAACAAAATATGTGAAATGCACATTACTGGTTTCTTTTTCCCATGCAATTCCCATCCTCTCTTCCTGCATTTTCAGATGAACATTATAACCAAATAGAAATGCACCTCTCAACAGACTGTTGTTTCCAGCCAGAGTACAAGAGAAAGGGGACAGAAGCAATTTTCATACTGTCCAAAAGAAATGCATTTATCTCAGGTCAAATACTCAGGAGATTCAGCAATATTCCTAAGAAGATAAATATAATGTGGTGGTTAAGAGCAGACTGGCTGGGCTTGAATCCTGGCTGTATTCTTTATCAACTATATAGATTAGAACCCATTGCCTAACCTCTTTTTCCTTGAGTAGCCTAATCTGTATCCTGGGGATAAGACTAGGTCATGCTTCAAAAGGTGGTATTATGTTAAGTGAATATTTAGAACTATTTACCTGTACATAGGAAATATATAATAAATGCTATTGATTATTATAGAAGTTTCAAAATAAATAATCCTCCTGTGCCCACTAGAAAATACACCATTACTAGGTTTTAGAGAATTTTTTGCACAATTTATAATAGCAATTTCTTTTTTTTTTTAAGATTTTATTTATTTATTTGCCAGACAGAGAGCACAAGTAGGCAGAAAAGCAGGCAGAGAAAGAGGAGGAAGCAGGCTCCCTGCCAAGCAGAGAGTCTGATGCAGGGCTCAATCCCAGGACCCTGAGATCATGACCTGAGCCGAAGGCAGAGGCTTTAAACCACTGAGCCACCCAAGCACCCCTATAATAGCAATTTCTTTAAAACATTTTATAATTAGATGATAATGCATAAAAAGAAATGTCATTATAAACATAACATTATTTCCAGATTGAGGAAAAAAGAGTATATTAAGTCTTTATATTCAAGATGTAGAAGTACATTCTGAGACACAAGATGAAATCATTCCCTGAATTCTGACTTTTAAGATAATATACTAATGAATGTATAAAATTTAAAAAAAAATAATGATAAATGCAGTATGCATCTCTGATTGACAGACCCAAAGAAAGGTAGAAATTAGTAATAGTCTTAAAGTATGTGTCAAGAGACTACATAGTTTGTGACCTTAAACCAGAAATATTACTAAAAGGAAAAAGAAAAAGCCATTCCCACTTCATTTTGAAGATTTTCTAGATAAGGACATCTTTTCAATTGACAGTGAGCTTTGTGCATTCACCCGGCAGTGAATTGTGTGATTAAAACCCAAGTGGTAATTTTCTATTATGTATTCTTTACCACAATTTGTTTTTATTTTTTCTAGATATTATTTATTTATTTTATTTGACATACAGAACAGGGAGAGGGGCAGAGGGAGAGAATCCCAAGCAGACTCCAGGTTGAGCATGGAGCCCTACTGGGGCTCAATCTCATGACCCTGAGATCATGACCTGAGCTGAAACCAAGAGTCAGACACTTAACCACCTGAGACATCCTAGGGTCCCCTTAACCACAATTTAAAAAAAAAAAAAAACTTTTTAAGAAGACCTTGGAAAATTCATAAAAAGTATTCAAATACTTGGGGTGATGTGACAGCATGAAATTTTCAAGCATGAAATGTTATCACCTCAGATAATTGTAACTTCCCCTAAACACTCAACTATATTTATTCTAAGACCTAATGCACTGTTGGAATTAAAAGCTAAATTTTGTTTAAATAAGTGTATGTGGGGCACCTGGGTGGCTCAGTCAGTTAAGAGTCTACCTTCAGCTCAGTTCATGATCCTCTGCTCAGCAAGGAGTTTAATTCTTCCTCTCCCTGTGTGCTCTCTCTCTCCCTCCCGCTCTCAAATAAAAATAAATAAAATCTTAAAAATAAGTAAGTAAGTAAGTAAGTTCATATTAAAAGGAAAACCTGAATAGTAATTGTATGGAACATGAATAGAAGGAACAATCATGGCACCTTTCGATGGACTGCAACTAACCATCTCCCAAAGCGCCTTGCTCCCAGCCTTCCACGGGTGGTCTCCAAAGCTGATGAGCCCAGTTGTGCCTCTGCCCCAGGCCAGCCACATGATTTCCAGACTTCACTTCTCTTTTCCCAAAATGAAAACTTTGGGCCAGGGTGATCTCAAACATCTCTGGTGGCTCAAACGTTCTATAATTCTATCACTGTTGCAAACTCCAACCCCGATCCCTGATTTTAAGCCTCTTTTTCACAAACATGAACATTTTCATCTTAGGTAACTAAAGAATCCTAGAAGTAAGTGTTGATTGTCAAAATATTTTTTTTCTTGCTTCAGAATCTTACCACAGCCAAAGTAATTTTATAAAAACTTCTACTCAGTATTCAAGAGATACATTTCTTTTCCCCAGAGAGAATTAATCATAGGCAAGGACTGGAAAAGGCAGTTTCCCCAGATGAAGCTTAAGCACACTCCCACTGAGAAGCTCATTCTATTTTAATTTGCCAATTAAAAGTGGCCTGGGAAATCACACATTGTCGTTATCTCATTAAAAATGCTATACTTGTCACTCTCTTTCCTCTCTCTGGAAAAAGAACACTCACGTAGCCCAGCTGCTCCCCACAGCTTCCATCGTCAGCCCCCTTAAAAGACTGGCTCTATCTAGTGTCCACTGGAGAGGGCACCTTCTGCTGTTCTTGCTGCCACAAATTCCACAGATCTCTGGTCACTAACAACACTATCGGATATTTACTATATCCATGAAATTTACTGAGCACTGAGAAAAGTTTAAAAGATACTAAAAAGCCTTGTTTTCAGCAAATTAATGGCCACCCTCATTAAAAACCAGAGCCTTATAATTATATCTGTTAAATATTCCAGCCATACCATCTTTGGGTTCTATTTGGCTCTTCCTCAACCCCTTCTGCTATCTCGCCTGCTTATCTGTGGAATGACATCACAAGCCCGGTACTGATGGTTGAGGTCACACTCCTGTAAAGATTTCTAAAAGCTTGATTTTTGTTGGCATGACCCTTACAAATTTCCTTCTTTTATAAACTATATATTGAGTTGACATCACATATGGGGAAAAACAGTGATTTGAACTGGTTATTTGTTACTGCTTTTCAGTTTCTAGTGAACCATAAAATGACTAAAAAGCAGGAGTAAGAAGGAAATACTGCAAAGATTCTTAATAATGGCTCGTATTTAATAAATGCACCTTTGAGTAACATAATAATAATAGATAAATCTTTTTTTTTTTCTGACTTTTCTGCATGTACTTGAACCCAATTCTGTGTCTACACCTACAGGTCATTCTAATTGCCAAAGATACATCCTCAAAGAGCCCACTATCTTCTGCTTAATAAAAACACACACCGCTATAGCTCACTAGGGGAAAGGAACTTTGCCTGTCTTTAATTAAAGGGCATGATTACCTTATTGCCTTGAAATCCCTTCGGGCCTGGATCCCCTGGAGGTCCACTAATGCCCTGCTCCAAGGTGAAAACCAAGAATTAGTTCTGTATACAGAAAGCCAACCAGGAAGGAATTGTTCATTAGGGTCCCTAGGAATGCTGAAGTTAGAAGTCAGACTATAGATCTGGTTACCTTGGGGCTGCATGTGACTGGGAAGTGGAATGAGATAAAATTGCTCATGTCTTATAGGCTGTTTCTAAAATAGTACTTAAGCTCAGAGCAAACATTTATTCACGAGGTGTTTGCTTTCTGTGTTGCCACCCTTACTGGACACTCTTTTCAAAAAATTTTGAATGAACACTTTAAAAAATATTTTTAAATATTAATATTCAATATAAATAAAAATTCAGTTTATAACTGAAAGTTGGAGTTTCTAATGACTCCAGGATAACCAGAGTTACTGCCCTGCCCCAAGACAATTCTAGGCCAAAGCAAAGGAGTTGATGGTTAACTAGATGCTGTCTAGAAAATTTTGGGTCAAGTTATAATTTTTAGTAGACTTTTTGAAACACTGCAATTAACACATACCCTCCCCCATCAAAACTTTAGAGCAGGCCACTCCCCAGACTGGGGTTAAAAAAAAAAAAAAAATCTGATCTAAATTATTTTTCGAAATCCTTGGAATATGTTTAACTTAAATAAATGCCTTAAATAATTTTTCCATGTTATCGAGCATTAAGTACTTATAAAGATGGAACAGTATAAATACTGTAATGTAAATAAAATGCATAGTTCTTCCAACTATATTACAGCAGCAAGGCAAAAATAGTTACATCCTGTTTTTAATTGCTTTGGATTTATCAGTATTCCTAGACCCAAATTTTTAGACTATTATCCCTCTACTAAGTAAAGCCATCTGCTGGTACCTATCTTTGGAGAACCTGAATTAGTTATTCACAACATTAGGGCAGTGATTGCCAAACTTTGTTAAACATTGGAATCACCTGGGAATCTTTAAAACTACTGATGCCTGGCTTCAATCCCTAGACATTCTGATTGAATTATCAGAGACAGCAAACCCGTACAGTGGGTTTTAAGAGCTTCCCTGGTGATTCTAATCCTATTATTTTAATCTAATCTAATCTAATCAAACACAGACTTACCTGAAGTCCTCTGGGTCCCTTTGGTCCATGTGGTCCTAAGGATCCCTGTGGAATAAAATGAATGGCAAGTTGCTCTAAATATCCATTATCAAACTGCAATGATTTTAGGTGGAGGAGAAGGGAATATGTTCTCAGTAATGGCCAATCTTCCCAGATTAACCAAACAGCAAAGCCAACAGATGCAGATGCATTGTTAACAAAATGATCCTAATTAATAAGCCAACTTGAGGTCAAGTTTCCCTTTAGTAAACTCCATGAAAACACAATTTTAGATGTAAGTCCTTCACCTGTATATTGAAAATTTGATCAGAGTAAAGAATTTATTTCTTAACATTCTTTAGAAAGCAGTACACTTAGTGGAATATTGTTTCTTTCCAACAAGGCAAAGTCAGTTCAACTAACAATGTAGTAAGTTTCCCCATAAGATCACTCTTCTGCCCATCTTCAAGACATGCAACTTAAGAGAACAGTGTTTATACTCAACCCTCTTTTGATGGAAAGTATTTTGATATGTTCCATAACTAGGAACCCCTTTAAAATTTATTTTTATGAGAATATAATAAAGTCTAGTTTCTCTTTTCTCACTTTTTTTTTCTTACCAAAATATAACCTGTTCGTAACAGATGAACCTTAGCAATTATAGAAAAAAGCAAAGAAACGGGAGGAAAAATCACATAGAAGCAACTGCCGTATATGCCATGTATGCAATAATTACGTTATTTTTTTTAGGCCATATATGCAATAATTACGTTTCTTTAAATAATTTAATTGAAGGGCATATGCACCTTTGTGTCGTTCTTTTTTTTTTATTATTTTAAAGATTTTATTTATTTATTTGACAGAGAGAGATCACAAGCAGACAGAGGCAGGCAGAGAGAGAGGGAAGCAGGCTCCTGCTGAGCAGAGAGCCCGATGCGGGCCTCGATCTCAGGACCCTGAGATCATGACCTGAGCCGAAGGCAGCGGCTTACCCCACTGAGCCACCCAGGCGCCCCTTTGTGTCGTTCTTAATCTGGTCTTCCACTGTATCAAAAATATTTTTCCATGTCATTAAAAACGTAATGGAATAATATTCAAGAATATGAATCTATCGCACTTTACTTACTCATTTCCCTAGTATTGACATTACAATTGTTTCTGATGATTACTATTTTAAATAATATTTTAACGAACATCTTTGTATATAAGTCATGTCCCTCTTCTGATGGATTCCTAAAGATGATATTCTGGAAGAGGATGACAGACACAGAGACAAGGAGCACATTCAAGGCTCTCTCACTCTCTTTTATGTCTCGCACCACACATGGAAAGATAAAGCAAAACTTCCCTCCACAGAGTTTGTTCAGATTTCCATTCTTACTCCCTGAGTAGAGAATGTATATCTTCACCTTAAACACTCCGCATCAGTGCTGAGTATTATTTATTGTCTCAGGGTTGGCTAGTTTGATAGGCGAAATAATATTTTCATGTGTTAATTTCACTTATTTGATGGCTAATATATTTGGATTTTTTTTTTTCATTTACTAACCATTTATATTCCTTCACTCATGTCTCTTCAAGTTCTTTGCATGTTTGACTTATGAACTTATATGAACTCCTCATGTCAAGGACACTATTTCCCTGACTCTAGTCATGCCTTTTTTTTTTTTCCAGATTTTTACATCTCTGACATTAAGATGTGTCTTACCATCAATTCCATCTTCTGTTTATAATTGACAGCACTTTTTCTTTCTTTTTGGCACAGAAAATAATAGGACATTTAACAGTCCCTGACATCTTAGCCAACGAAATATGATATTAACTCTTTTTCAGCCATTTTCATTTCAAATAGTTTTCACGGTTACTGTTTCACTCTCATTTTTGTTCTTCTGTGTCCCTCATTTTATACTTTCAAGTCCACGTCTGTCTCCCATTTTCAATTATCCTCTGGGCAGAATCTATTCATTACTACAGTGTCATTTTGCCCAGAGATAATTACCAAGGCTACATTTTTCAGATCCATCTGGCCTTTAACTCCATAGTACTTTAAAAGCTTTCACAAAGTCTCAGGCTATTTAAAATGGTTAGTTACATAGGCCGGTGTCATTATCTTATTCTCTGCTTTTCACCTTTTGCCCATTTTTCCCCCTTGTCTCTCTCCCGTAATTAAGTTACAGATATTGAAAGAGTTGAGTGTCTTGGTAGCATGCTGTTCATAGTTCTTAACTATAATGAATTTTTTTTTACTCTGTACATTTTTGGATCCTTTGTCATTACATTTCAAAGTGCTCTCTGTCTATTTCTGGTCCATTAAGGAACTGCTTACCATATTTAATGTTGTCTCCAGTTTAAATACTTTATTCATATTCATTTTTTAGCAAAAGGTAAATACCATTCCAATTGCTTGTGGCTTGCTGCAATTTCAAAATTTCAAACCCCGGCCTTACCTAATTCTGCCACATTATTTATAATTATTTCATTAACTTATTCCATAGAGTTCTTCTCTCTATTTTGGAAAGTGCTTGCTGTCGGTGTTTACATCTGAAAAACAATTCCATTTCGACCAGATTGGAGCTTGGGTTGACTTTGCAGGTTAAATTATTCTTTTCCCCATAACGTTGTGTAGGTCTGGCCTTAAAGGTTAGGGGGCCACAAGGCAAGGTCTTAAAGGTCCCTAAGAAAGGCATGTGGGGGCTCCATTAGGTATGGCTTTGTTTTCTGCTTCACGTTTTACAGATTTGAAAATGGAACCAATGACTTTGCAACTCCAGTAGTGAGAGCAAGGCAATGAATCCCAGGAATTTCCTCTTAAGGAAACTCAGACCCAAAGGGATCAAGTTGTTAGTATTTTAAAAACGTGTTCCTTACTTTGTCACCTTTTATTCCTGGTTTGCCACATTGTCCACTTTCTCCCTGAAAAAAAAAATAAATAAATGAAATAAATGAATAAATGAAATAAATAAGAGGACATTTGCAGTCATTCAGGGTTAGGATTTTAAAAAAAGATTTCTTGTGACATAAGCACGTTGCTGGGTCATATGCATGCTTATCCTCAATTGTGGGTTGTTTGGGCATTGCCCTCTGAAAAGTTCTACCCAGGAGTCATCCTTAACTCAACAGAATCAAATCCGTGACACCACCTAGTGAGGCTTAACGTCGTGGAGTGGTGGATGAAATTAAAAGGACAGAGACTAAGGTTTACTGAGCATCTAACATATGCTCTTTGCGTGTGTGATTTAATTGAGTCCATATCACAGCTCAGTGAGATCAGTTCACACTTTTGTTTTGGAGATGAGAAAATTTAGGCTCAACAAGATGACTTCCCTCTATCAAGTAGCTCAGACTCACAGTCCCTGTTTTTTTTTTTTCCACAACATGATACCCCATCCTGAATACCAACTTTGATCAGTTAGTAGTAAGAGCAAGGTCCTGAGACCATACCACGGGTTGGTGAGAAAAGGAGCCATGAGGAATTAACAAGAGGGGACAGGCAGCGTGGCCAGCACGCTGTTACTTCCCACCATCTCACTCTCCAGTCCTGCCTTTCCTGGAATAGCGATGGAAAAAAGAACTAACATTTAAATTATATTTTGCGGTTTATGATCAATGTTATTTTGCAGACATAATCTCGGTTAAGCTGCCATTAACTGTCTGACATAGCTATTATTAGCCCATGTTTATAGACTGAGAATTTGTGATTCCAAAGGTTAAGTAACTTGCTCATGTATAATGAGAATTGGGACCTCTGAATACCAATCCATTGTATCAGACGTCTAAGACGTGGAGTAATTAGAACTAAAAGGTATAAAAGGCAATTAGAAAAACAACTAAAGATAGAATGTTCAACTGCTTTCCTATATTTTTTTTCTGAACCTCAAAGCAATTCCTTTTAAAATCTTCTTTTATCTGAGCATAACTGACACACAGGGTTACATTGGTTTCAGGTGTACATCACGGTGATTCAACTTCTCTATATAGGACACGGTGCTCACCCCCATGTAGTGACTATCTGTAACCATACGACACTATTACAATATCACTGACCCTGTTGCCTAAAAGCAATACATATCTTTAAGCTCTGGCAACTCAGCTGGAGAGGTTAGATGAGTTACTTACATGTACATGCCAGCCAGTGACTCCTAGTCTAGTGCTCTCACTACTGTCTTTCTGCTGCTGCTGTAGAGTCCACAAGCCGTAAGCCACACTACGCAAAGTGCCACCACACCGTGACATAAGAAGCTTGGGCTCAGTGAACATCAGTGCCCTGCCTCCATTAAAGGATTCACACGGTGAAAAATGCATGTCAGGTGAACAGTGTATTTAGTGATACAGTGGATTTCTATTCTGATGCAAGCTTTATCTCATCACAAAATACCAGCAAGCAGTTCACAGACCGACAACATGCGGGCAGACCACATTTGGAATAGTACTGCTCTAAAGAAGGGAAATAGCAATTGTAACCACCAACCAGGGGTCCGAAGTCCAAAGCCTTTACATTACTGCTAATCCCCATAACAGATTATTTTAGATGAGAGAGAGAGAGGCAAAGGATATTCAGAGAGATTAAATAGCTTGCCCATGACCACAGGCTTGAGTCTGTTAGATTCCCAGGTCAGTGTTCATCAACCACCCTGCCGTGGTCTGCAAGTTACTTTCCACTAGCCTAGGGTACGACATGGGGTGTTGCTGGCATCAGGAGCAGGAAAGAAGGAAGTGCAATTCCTCGATCCAGCTATGCCTCTGTTCAAAAGCAATCTGCTCTCTCGGCACATCAAACTGAGTCAATCTGACCCAGGAAAACCTGAGCTTTCACTTAGAACAAGTTGAGCATTTATTTCTGAATGCAAATGGAAAATCACTCTTAAAGGATCCGTTAGAAAGCAATTAATTTAATAATGTTGGATGGGAATAAAATGAGTCAAGCACCAAAATATAAAACAGAAAAGTACCATAAATACACTCAAAATTCTTTTGGCCTGGATTCACATTCCATTTGTCCAGACAGATTTGTTAGCTATAGGGTCCTGAGGACCAGCATTTGTTTTGGGGGCAGACTTCCATCAATGAAAATATTGTACTCATGTTATTTGCCTCTGCAAAGGCGTTTTCTTTTTTGGTGGGCTCAGTAATCCCTGTGGAATGGCCACAATTACACAGTTTCAGAGAGCAAGTGCTTCAGAAAGCTATGAACAGATTAGCTCTGTTTCCAGCCTCCGATTTCTGATGCTGCTTTTCCTGGTCAAATTCTGGTTTGAATGTCAATGGTTCAGGGTCACTTTACTCTGACAGCTTGTATTATCCAAATGAGAACTCCACTGTGATTCTGTAATTTCCCAGAAGGTTAAGCAAGTTTTTTCATATATACAAATATACATGAATATGTGTGTGTGTGTGTGTGTGTGTGTGTGTGAGAGATATATATAGTGTTTGTGGGTAGCTCACATTATAAATCAAGATGGGAGGGCCTGGATCATTTTCTCCAACTGTATATAGGACAATTTTATGGTCCTGAAACATTCTTGACTCCCCTTTATTAACATGTGTTCCCTGCCTCTTCGTAATAGTACCTTACATTTATAGACCAGAAAAGAGTTTATAATACATTGTTGCATCCATAGTTCCATTTGATTCTCCAACCACCTTGTAAACTAAGCCTACATTAATCCAGTTCTATGTAGATGAAGGAACGGGCACTTAACCTGCCCAGTGACTGGGGATGTATTTATTTGCCTGCATGTAGACACCCCCTCTAATATATGCAGGGCCCAGGCAAGAGTGCAAGGAGAGGCCTACATACTCTGTATCAAAACTGTTGAAAGCTATATATGAAGCTAGTAAACGACTGATGTTCTAACTTCACTTTCAACAAATATACCTTCAAAAGGAATACAAAATGAAAGGGTTTTGATATTCTTCAGAGGTTCACGTGCAAGTAGAGCCCCATGCCCACAGCCTACAGCCCTGCTCCCGCTTGACTCCACCCCACTTCTGGTTCCCTCCACCATAGGTGGATCCAATGCACACGAAGGTGCCCCAGACAGCAGTACAACAAAGCTCCCACCAGGGCCCCCTCCAGCCTCAACAAACAACTTGCATTTTGTTTCCCCTCAGGCCCAGAAAAAAGATGGACAGAGGAAAGAAGTTTGTATCTACCTTCAAAGCAGGCCTAGGCCATTTTGCAGGGACTTCTGGGGTCTTGGTTACCTAACACATGATCTAGGTTCAAGGGGGCACAAGCCTCTTGCCCTACAACTTCCTGGCTCCAATGGGGGTTGGGCCAGAGGAGACCCAGAGCGAGATCTCTGGCCTGGGTCTGAGGTTGTAGACAGACTGAAGAAGAGAGGCACACTCTGCTTTCAGATAGACAATCTGCTAACTGAACAGTAGCATGAACCTATGAATGAACCATTGAACACACTCAAAGGTTCTGGAGCTCCCCCTCCAGTTTCCAAACCTGTAATCGGCAAAGAATCCTAAAATAACCTATAAGCCCATAACTTTTGTTTGTTTGTCAAATTTACGCCCCTGGCCTACAAGACCCCTACCCAGCTCTACCCAGATGTCTGACTGTATGAAATAAGCAGTTCCTAATTTCTTCACCAGGATAAATCTTCTTGATTCTGTGAGAGGGTCCTGTGTCTAGATGTTGTAGGAAGTGAGGCAGCATGAAAGAAACCTAACCATCATGTTGCTGAATCCATGTGTATGTAGAAACTTGGAGTCTGGATATCTGTGTTGCATGCCTGTTACATTGGGGTTCTCATGTTTGCAGAGCTGAAAGAGGCTGGACCCTGATCTCAAGAATCTTAGGGTGCCTTTCACCCCTACAACATGTCCTGTACCTTAAGTTCTACTATTATTTTGTATTAACAGAGTTGAGTAACTCTAGGACTTAGGGAATCTAGACTTACAAAAGTAAAGGAAAACAACTTTTATTAAGTACATAAATACAGTTAGGTTTCTTTTTCTTTCTGAAATCTTGGTCTCCCTATTGGTTGTTACCAACTTACCTTCTCACCCTTGTACCCAGGAATTCCCTAGTTGAAAAAAGAAAGAGGAAAACATATTAGAAGACATTGTTGGAGGGAGTGTTTGATAGTTTTCATTTACAAAGTATAACAAAGCACATTTTTAAGTCAAGGAAACCAAGACCACATACAGAAATGTTAAGCGATGCTCCTTCTCTTTGAGCTTAGGGAATGTGCACTGACACAAGGGAGAAGAAAAGAACCCACTTTTCCCTTAATTACATTCTATTCTCAGTTCCACATATTTTTTTCAAACCCGGTTCCTTACCCTTGGGCCCACAGCTGAAGGAGAAACTAGACACTGAAACTTGTTGCAGAAGGGACAACCGATAATGAGCCTTTCAGAATTGTTGTATTGACTTTTAAACTATGAACCATCCCAGCTGAGAATGTTCCACAGAGGCTGTTGGAGAAATGGGCTTTGAAAATGAGCTAAGATAATGGCCTTTCCAATGTATATAAATATTTATATCCATTATGGTCCTCCTTTCAAATTCGGCCTGGAATATAGAGCATCAACGAAATAAATGGTTCCTTTATCAACGCTAACGAGACAGTGACCTTTAAGCTCCTATATTTTATCTCCCGCTAACTACAGGGCCGGTGCCTCTGCTCCTCTTCTGTGTCACTCCGGGGAATCCCACACAGCCTCCTCCATTGTGTCCCTGCCCAAGAGCCCTCTAAGTAATACGCTACTGAATATTAAGTGAACTGCGAAATTACCAACTTTCAACGACAGCAAGCCTTTTCCAAATAGGGTTTCATGTTTTTCTCCTACAACAATAGCTTTTAAGTATGAAAATAGAATTGTAAGACATAGTTTAAATGAGCTGCAGAAACCAACGGGATAAATAAGCTATTATCGCAGTTACATGTGTCAGACTAAAGAATTCTGTTTTGTGTGACTTTTCTTACAAAAGGCAAAAAAGGAAAACCTTGGGGAAGGAAATAACATGTCTCTCCAAATGAGTGGTCACTGAGAAATGGGACATGAAAATAGAACTACAGTCAAAAATATTGTTACACTATAATTTAATTCATCTTGGAAATATTTATTAGCAGAAAGGGTTTGAGTTTTCGTCCTGGGCTTAAAATTAAAGGCCACATTACAGACAGCCAAATTGGGGTTCTTTATGAAGATGACTTACATTCGCAGCAACTACGAAATGCTAGACTTCTGGCCTCAGGAACTCCACCCCTGACGGCACACAACTATGCTAAAATCCTGTCATTATTTTATGTTAAAAGAGTTCAGACTGTACGTAGGAAGGAGACAACATAGCTTATGAATAGAAACCTTACTCTTTTTTTCAGGTTTAAAACATTTTAAGTCAATAGAGGCAAGTTTAAAACTTTAAAATAAGTATAGACTTGGGGTGCCTAGAAACCTTATTTTTTATAGCTCCTCTTTCCCCCCCTGCCCCGTTTTTCTTTCTGAAATCTCTGGTCAATTTACTGTTTGGTGGCTATCAGCTTCCTTCCTTCCTTCCTTCCTTTCAGGACATCTTATTTTTTTTTTTTTTAAGATTTTATTTATTTAACAGAGAGAGGTCACAAGTAGATGGAGAGGCAGGCAGAAAGAGAGAGAGAAGCAGGCTCCCTGCTGAGCAGAGAGCCCGATGCGGGACTCGATCCCAGGACCCTGAGATCATGACCTGAGCCGAAGGCAGCAGCTTAACCCACTGAGCCATCCAGGTGCCCCCTTCCTTTCAGGACATCTTAATTACTAGTTTTAAACCATTCAAATGTAAAATATCCCAAACTGAACTCATCAGTCTGCCAAATTTTCTTCTGACTTTCCTGTTTCTATTAATGGTACCATCGTATTTGAAATCACACAGAATCAAAAGTATATAATTATCTTTTCTCTCTACCTGCTCCTTGCATTCCTCTAATCCAACCAGTTAAAATTCTCCACCAGCTTTCACTGCATTTAGTTTTAAATCCATCCTACCTACCCCTGTCAGTCAGCAGGGCCCTCCGTTACCCACCCCTGCCTATCTCCATAACCTGTCTGCCACCACTCTGCCAAGTCCTGGCTTTTTTTCCTTTTCTCCAGGCTGCCAGGCTTATTCCCACTCAAGAGTCTTTGTACCTACTGCTCTCTTGGCCTAGAACACTCCCATGACCTTGTTTTATGTTTCCAGAACACACTCACTGATGAAATCGCATTTGTCCGCACGTTTATTGCACCCCCTGCTAGAAGACTGTATGAAATAGGAACTGTTTTGCTCACTCCTGTATCCCCAGGAGTGAAGCAGAGGGCCGAGCATATAGCACATGCTCAATAAATGTTTGCTGACTATACGAATCAGAGTCAGTCCCCAAAACCTTTTCATGGTTCTTACAATGGTCTTTTCTTTTCTATTCTATCATCACTGTGCCCAATTCTGTCCAATAGAATGTGAGCCTCATATGTAATTTAATTCCCTAATAGCTACTTAAAAAAGCAACAATGAACAAGTGGAAATAAATTTTTAACAATATATTTTACTGAGGGACTCCCTCGGTGGTTCAGCAGGTTAAGTATCCCATACCTGATTTCGGCTCAGGTCATGATCTCAGAGTTGTGAGACTGAGCCCCACGTCCGGCTCTGTGCTGGGCATGGAGCCTGCTTAAGATTCCCTCTCTCCTCTGCCCCTGCCCTTCCCCCCAACTCTCACATGCATATGCACTCTCTCTAAAACAACAATAACAACAACAACAACAATAATAACAGTTTTACTGATTCCCATAGGTCTGAAATATATTTTAACATATGACCAGTATAAAAGTTATTACTGAAATATTTTACATTTTCTTTGGCACTAAGTCATCAAAATTCATTGTGTATTTTACTCCTATAGCACACCCCCATTCAGGCTAGCTGTTCAGTGAGCACATATGGCTAGAGACTTTCACAGTGTCCAGAGCAGCCTTAGCCAGGGTCCCTGTTCTTATACAAACTGTAACAGAAAACCTTCTAAGTGCTCCTTTCTTCTGCTTATTCTTCCTTCAATTTCTGCTTTAGAGTCACGCCAGATTAATCTTCCAAGTACACGGCTCTTGGGTTGTGAGCTTCATCTCATATAAATCGCTCACCTAGCAAAGCATGGAACACCCACTCTGACCTTCAACTGTTTCTGGCAACACTCATCTTCAGGCATCCCCCCTCACCATTTTCCAACACATCGCCTTCCCCCAGGTCGCTGCTCATGGCACTGACTAGCTGCAATGCCTGTCGCCTTCCACCCTTCTGTTCTGTCCTTACCTATCACGATCCTTCACTCGCCAGGAGTCATCCTGTAAAACCTACCCTGGTTTCACTATCCTCTGAATGCCCATAATAATTTGTGCATGCAATATTTATAATATTTTTACATTCTGCCTCATAGTGTAGCTATTTCTTAAATTAAGGTATACTTGATACACAATGTTACATTCGTTTCAGATATAAGCATAGTGATTCAATTTCTCTCTACATTATGTTCTGTTCGCCACAAGTGTAGCTATAATCTGTCTCCCCACAGCCCTATTACGATACCATTGACTATAGCCCCTATGCTGTACCTTTTTTTCCCTCCAATTTTAACAGATTTTATTATACAATACTATTTTTAGAAGCACATTCAATAGTATCGCCACCAGACTCATCAAAAAAGTTCATGATAGCACATACAAGTTTTCAAAATTCCATTTGTTAACATATAATGTATTATTAGCCCCAGGGGTGCAGGTCTGTGAATCACCAGGTTTACACAGTTCACAGCACTCACCACAGCACATACCCTCCCCAATGTCCATAACCCCACCACCCTCTCCCTACCTCTCTCCCACTGGCAGCCCTCAGTTTGTTTTGTGAGATTAAGAGTCTTTTATGGTTTGTATGCTGTACCCTTTTATCCTAGTGACTTACTCATTCCATAACTGGACGCCTATACCTCTTGCTCCCCTTCACCCACTTGCCTCCCCCTCCTGCCTCCCTGATGGCAACCAATATTGTAGCTATTTTAAATATCTTAATCTCTCCCATAATAAACTTTTTGAAAAATATAAGCATTTTGTCTTAATTTTATTTTAATAAATAATGATAATATGCTTCCCATAAGAAATATTTCCTAAATGAATAGCTAACATTTCTGAATGAATTTCCATTGTTCGTAAAGTTGATTAAAAACACCAAGAGATCAGTTTTGAAAACCTCTGGGTCCAACCCCCGGGCTTTTACAAAGGGGACAGCCAGGAGGAACAATGTGACATGGCCTTTTTTTTTTTAATTCATCATACATGCTTCCCTACTCTTTGCTGCTTTACTGAAACTGCCCAAAAAAATGCAAAAGAAGAAATTTACTGTGACTATTTCTCAGACAATCTCTAACATCTTCTAATTTTAGGAATAATAAATCAGCTAGAATGATGGCTTTTGGGGGGGGTCTGTGGATCCAATTTACAGAAGCATAGTTTAGATTATATAATTCTGTGCTCACAGAATTTTTAAATCATTCTTTATTGGAAAAAAAAACACAAGACACAAAGCAAGATATTTTTCTTATTTGAGTCTCCCACAAATCTCACTTAAGCATCAGAGAACGTCCTGTGGTAGATTACCCGGTCTGTCCTCACTCCTGCTGTGCAGAGCATTCTCTCCCCACATCTCCAGTTCTAAGATCCTATCTGTCTGATTGCCTGTCTGAGCCATCGAGAGCACAGGTACATAGAAATCATTTTTGCACTCGCGCTACAGGGGTCACAATGATCAATTACAGAATCCTAGCATCTTGGATTACTTCCTTAGGAAGACATTCCAGTTGTATACATACCCCTGGGCCTCTTTCTCCAGGTTCCCCTTTTTGAGCATCACCCTGAGACAAATAAACAAATGAAACTCAGTCACAATTCCACAGCTTGTACAGTGACTGTTCAATAAAATGCATGATTCAGAATTCCCAGATTAACAGATTAACCCCATGGGGGGAAAAAATCTTTGGCCTTTAACATTGACATTTCACCATGCCATCTAGAGAAGAAAATAGCAGCTCAGATAGCCTTTGCCCTTTGGAACGAAGTTGGATGTGTACGGCATGATCCAGGTATATTTGCTCAGCTTAGGACAAGTTTTGCATCCCAGTTTAACAACACAGCCATTGTTCTCAAATACAGCCTTGTACCCCATCAGAGCCAGCCATTTGGCTTTCCTCCAAGGGGTCTTGGAATGTTTTCCAAAATGTTCTTAAGAGTAATTGCTTGATTTCAGCAAGACTTAGGAAAATATGTTATGTGGCCCAAAATTGCAAGCTAAATAAATGAAATGTAAACATAGATTTAAAGCAGGTATTTAACAAAACAAAAAAGAAGACACGATGGCATCAGTTTGGACCTAAACAATGAGTGGGTAGGATTGTGTGTGTTTGTATTGTAAGGACACCCAAGGATGCATCATATTCCTTTTCTTTGACAAGCAAGCAATTGGCTTTCATGCATCTAAAATACTTTCATGCATCTAACTTATTCTGTTTTTCATTACCTCCCTAAGCACAGTTTCAGAGGAGAAGCTATTGGGTTAAAATTTGAACATTTGAATACTTCTTATGTAATGTCTGATTGCTTTCCAAAATGTTTGCACCAAGTTACCTTTGCAATGAAGAGCAAACCAGTTTCACCACCTCATTGCTCTCACTGATTATTATTGCTTTCATGTTATTGCTGTTAACTGCTACCAAAAACGGTCATTTTTTAAAAAAAAATCTGAAGCATACACATGCACAAAAAAATCCAAACTATGTGAACTAGAAAACCGCTCCCCTCCCCATGCAAAAAACCACCCAACAATCTTGGACTACAAAGTTTCTAAAGTGTGAATAATTAGTATTGAAGGGTATCTCATTGTCCTTATCTAAATTTCACTAATTATCTAATGAAATTAAGTGTTTTTCTATTTCTTTATATACTGGTTTTATTTCCTCTCTTGAAAATTGTTTGGGTCCTTTGACCAATTGATTATTACTAGCTTGATATTTTCTCATCCATTTTATAGAGTCTTTATATACTATATAAATTAACCCAATGTTCATTGTATTTGATGCAAATATTTCTGTCTTCCTCTTTATTTTAATTATTATTTTTCATTACATAGAATTCTGCCATAAATTTTCACATAGTTATCTGTCTCCCCCATGATTCTTTTAGTCACTCTTGAACTTGGAAGATCATCATCTGAAATATTATCTGATTTTTTAGAATTAATCTTTTTTTTTATGGGTACACAAAGAAAAGAATTGGGAAAATGCCTGAAGATGGTCTGATAGCTTTCCATAAAATGGATCCATAAAAAACATTAAGTGTCATTGTCAATCTGATATGAACTATGTATTAGTAATTCATGGGACATTGTAGCAATCAATTTGAGCCAACGCTATTTAAGTACGATTGCAATTTGTTGGGTATTCCTAGGTTTCCTAGACTTATTGACTAAAATGGTCATATATTACTTAGGATTTGCAAGCTAAAACAACCCAATTAGAAAATACAGGAAGTAAGCATCTTGTAATCTTCACAGAAATCATCGTATTTTTGGCATTGACATACACTAAAGTGCTCTTTGTTTTCTTCATTTTTGTTCTTTAAATAAATCTAGAAAGAGATAACAGTGGTTTATAAGGAAAGCTGTTTGTTCACTTACTGGGTTTCCTTTTGGTCCTCGCTCACCTTTGATACCTGGGTTTCCATGTGTACCCTGAAGGCAAAGGGAAAAAAGATTATACTGAGCTCACATCCTATTGGTTTTTTACACATTACAATAATTTCTGATCAGCTTCATCCCATAAAAGGAGTGAAGACTGTAAACAGACTTAACCTGCGAAGCAGAGAATCAACTGTATTCTCTCCTTTACTACACACCAGGAAGACTGCACTGTCTTGAACAGGTAAATTCTCCAGATTTGCTAAAAAGAGGATACTGTCTTTGCTTGATATCCAAGGGATCATTTCCAAGATGAGAGAAGAGAGTGTTCCAGTCCTGTTCAAGAAAGGTGTTATGTTTTCCAACTCTCAGACCCCAGGAACCTGGCTTTTCTGAGAACTAGTTTTAGGGACACGCAGTAAATGCTAGGGTTTTGTTTTTGTTTTTTTATTAAAGACTTGTATTTATTTATTTGACAGACAGAGTCCACAAGTAGGCAGAGAGGCAGGCAGAGAGAGAGGAAGGGAAGCAGGCTCCCCGCTGAACAGAGAGCCTGATGCGGGGCTCGATCCCATGACTCTGGGATCATGACCTGAGCTGAAGGCAGAGGCTTCAACCCACTGAGCCACCCAGGTGCCCCAGTAAATGCTAGTTTTATGTCTATTCCAGTTCAAACATAGTATGGTACAGCATAGGGAATAGAGTCAATGGTATTGTAATCACACTGCTCAGTGACAGAGGGTAGCTCCACTCGGGGGGGAACACAGCATAACATATAAACTTGTATAGTCAGTATGTTGAACACCTGAAATTAATATAACATTGTGTGTCCACTATATTTCGGTTTAAAAAAAGATATGGCAAGATGCCTGGGTGGCTCAGTTGGTTAAGCAACCGAATCTTGATTTCAGCTGAGGTCATGATTTCCGGGTCCTGAGATTGAGACCCGTGTTGAGTTCCTTATTTGGTAGGGCATTTGCTTGAGATTCTCTCTTTCCCTCAGTCCCTCCCCATGCTTGGGCTCTCCCTCTGTCTCTCTCTAGAATAAATAAATAAAATTAAAAAAAAAATGATATGTTTGGTGTGCCCGGGTGGTTAAGTGTTTGCCTCCGGCTCTGGTCATGATCCTAGGGTCCTGGGATCGAGCCCCACATTTTGCTTCCTGCTAAGCAGGGAGCCTGCTTTCCTTCTCCTGCTACTCCTCTTCCCCACTCCTATGCTCTCTCTCTCTCTCTAATAAATATATAAAATCTTTTTAAAAAAATATATATATATTACTTTGAAAGTGCTAAACTAATCTCAAACAATACTGAGTGACTGAAATTGTCAGATTAGCTCAGCAACTATGAATTTTCTTACTGTTTATCCTAAAACACAATTGAATATCCCAAGTAAACCTTCCCACCCAGCAATTTATTGGTGTAAGAAATATAAACTAAGACTTTATAAGAAGGGAACATTAAAACTTTAATTTAGCCAAAAAATTAGCTTCAACTGGCTGCCTCACTGTTCTGTAAAGTATCTAACTTAACATTTTAAGAAAAGGGAAAAAAAGACAAACATCCCCACTTTCTAATGCCCTAATTGGTAGAATGGTTTGAAAAGTATAGTCTTTGGACCTGAGTCTCAAGAGAAAATGTGGCATAGTCTAAGAAATTCACGGTACACAATCTCCTCTCTGTGCCCGAAGACAAGCATTTGTTCAAAAACTGTATCCACAATTTTTGCGAAATATATCCACTGGGCTTTTGACCTATAGGGTTTGAAACCACATAAGTAAATGGAATACTGACTAAGCAGCATGGATGCCTTTCATGATATGTGTTAGAGAAATACACAGTATCTCCAGTCACGGCAATGTTGTTGCAAGTACCTTCCCGGTGCATACATGGCCCCTCCCAGATGTTAGACCAGAATATAAAGGAAGCACTTCTTTGGGGATTATTTTATCAAGAGTTGAGTCATCTCAATAAATCCTGCCTTTAACCTTTAGTTGCCAAGTTCCATTTCACAGAATTCACACTAATCCCCAAAGCTTTCTCACCAGCTTCCTCCCCAAGAGGCCACCTGGTGTTGTTCTTGGATACATGTGAAGACACACACACTTCCAGTGGGGAGGTCTGTCACTTGTTTCTAGGCGGGGTAGGCTAAGGCTTTCCCTAAAGCACCAAGGGTTTGTATGATCTCTTTTCCTATATTTTCGCTCCAGTGTTGAGAAATTCTGGCCCCAATTGTCACATCAGAAGGGATGATGGAACAACCTTTGTGAGAACAATTTCATCATTTTAAACCATATCTGCCCTCTGCTCAGTCAGCAAAATCCCAGGCTTATTCCTAAGGATAGAGTGTATCCCTTTAGGAATAAAAGGAAGAAGCAGCATTTCCCTGTTTGCTGCTCTTTTGCACACGACTGGTTGAGCTGCGCAAACCAGCCCTGGCATTTCCAAGGCAAGTAGAACAATCGTGACTAGGGTTCCTGACTTAACCTTCCGTTCAAAGTGGAAATGTACTCACAGGAGGTCCTGGGTCGCCTGGATCCCCCTTTTCACATTCACAAATCTTGTGTTCGCACTGCATGAAGAATGAAATCCAATATTAACACACAACAAAATGCAGCATTTCAAATCTTATTCAGTATGTAACTAGATAGAACACTTACTTGATGAAATTTTACCTTCAAATTATGGAGATTTTGTTCTCCCTTTTCAATTCTTCTAGGCTACCTCAGATCTAAGCTAGTCAACATTGCCATGGTTAGATAAAATAGACCTCCCATCGAAAATGTATGTGTTACATCTAGTTGCCAGTGAAAAGGGAAAATAACTATTTTCAGTGGATTTGGGGAACTTCTGCTTTTTCTCTTCTCTACGGCACATCAAAGCTCAATATACAAATATCAACTACTCCTTTAATCCTAAAGGAAAACATTGGGACACACCACATCTTATCAATTCCAGGACATATATTTGTCCTTATTTTAACATGTCTAAAATCAAGAATGAGTGTTTTTTGAAGCAGGCCTGATCATAATAAAGTTGTTATTTTCTGCCCGTGTACTTCAAAACTCACAGAATGAAATGGAAGAAAACCCCAGAGACGCTCCTGGAGCACACTCAAGAAAAGCTGTAGCACCAGTGTTTTTGATGGCCCAGAAGCCAATATTGGGGACAGGGGTGGAGTGGGGGTGGGGGTAGGAAGGGCATCAGAGCCAAAAAGTGATTCAGAAGATTCAGACTCTGAATGCGAAGACATTTTAGAAATGACCAATTTAGTTTGCCTCAGTTGTCCTGTATATGTATATACAGAAGTGATAGAGGGTTTAACCATCTATATCTAAATAAATCGAAAGGGACTCTTACCATAAGTATAAAATCAAGAATTGTCACTTACAAGAAGGTGCTATATCATAGTTTAATTGGCAGGGTCCTTTCCTGTCTCAATGGTACTTAAAGTAATACTGTATCTGACCATTCGAGGAAGCATGATGCTCTGCAGGGTTTGATTGGCTCCTATTATTTTATGCAATTCTCCTTGTAAATTTCCTGATGTTTAACCAGCAGCTGATCCAACAACGTTTGCATGTTCCAAACTCTGTTTTAAGAAACACACGTACAGTATAGAAGTCCTTGGTAACCTGGTGGTCATCTATTGTGCTAAGCACCATCCAACAGATACTGGCCAGCTTCCTCTGCTACTTGGTTTGCTTGCCACCGTCAAGGAGAATGAGCTTAAAGTCAGTCACCAGGCAGCAGCGCGAGACTCTGAGCTATCTCTCTTGACCAGGGATCCTGGCCACACCCAGGCATACCTCCCGAAGTGGAGGGCCCCTATCAGGAGCTGGTGTCAGAGACATGCTTAGAACAAAGGAAGTCATATCAAAATAAGCAGAAACGACACCTTTTGCGGGGTGCCTGGCTGACTCAGTCAGGGGAGTGTGCAGCTCTTGATCTCAGAGTTGTGAGTTAGAACCCTGCCTGGGTTAGAGGTTACTTAAAAACAGAATCTTAAAAAACAAAACAACTATGCTATTTGGTTATCAATGATTTCTAAAATTACTCTTTAAAATCATATTAAAATATTTTCTACTTTTTCCAGATTTTGAAACCTGTAGTAGACCTAGCAACATAAAGAATAGAGTGGTTCATTTTTAAAGGAATTAAACATTTCTATGTAGATGCACCTTATTTTCTAATGCGAATTAAATGCTGATTTGATTATGCAGACTTTGAAAGTTAATTCATAGTAATCAAAGCATGTGGTGCTTACCTTCTCTTCAAATAAGATATCCTAGGAGAGAAAAAAAGAGTAAAACATTAACTCGATTCATAGTTCTGCTTCCAGCTTCTTATTAGTCTTAATTATTCCCTATGGGATATGCAGTTTCCAAGAAGGATAGCAGTTCAGCTTTTTAACCTTGTAAAAGCAATAGAGCCTACCTGCCAAGCACCCAAGGAACACTCTGAGCCATATAATCAGAGACATGAAGGGCACTAACATTAAAAATTATTCTGTTTTCTAGGAATTTCATCCTGTTGCATCCTATGTTCTATCTTTCTGTCTATCAGCTCTCTAAACTCCATAATTTGGCTATAAACTTAATCAGCCATAATAAAAATGTCTTACATTTACATACAAAGACTTAGCCAGGATACAAAATTGTGTTTTCTCATCTTTTGCTTTTCCATCTCTATACATGCATGCATTTGTTTTTCAGCATTAAAACATTAATTTCAGGGTGCCTGGATGGCTCAGTGGGTTAAAGCCTCTGCCTTCAGCTTAGGTCATGATCTCCGGGTCCTGGGATTGAGTCCCATATCAGGCTCTCTGCTCAGTGGGGAGCCAGTTTCCTCCTCTCTCTCTCTCTGCCTGCCTCTCTGTCTACGTGTGATTTCTCTCTGTCAAATAAATAAATAAGATCTTTAAAAAAAACATTAATTTCAGAGTGATATTTTTGTGAAATATCAATAAGCTTTTGAAGTCAATCAGGTCCAACCTTTCATCTTGCTCTAGGGAAACGTGGATCTTCGAGGCTGTGACTTGCCCAAGGTCATACACTGGGCTGAACCACCTAACCAAGATCAAGTGCTACGTTATACTTACACAGAAATGAATTAAGCAGAATTTTTTTTTCAAAACTCCTTTAAATTAGAAACTCACAATCTGGTTTTTGTCTAACGTGCCAGCCTCCCTACCTTATTTCAGCTTAGTGGGGCATTTTCTGACAAGTCCTGAGGGCCATGTCTGAAGCCAAACATAGGAAAGGAATTAACCTAGGCTTACAGATAGAATTATTGCTTCCATAACATAAAACCTGTGGATCAGATTGATGCTTTATGATGGAATCCGAAGGGTTCATTTGCATATGATAAAATAAAAGTGGGAGGAAAAAGCACTAGAATATTTGTTGTAAGATACTAAAAATGGAAGTTGTAATGAGGAAGTTAAAGAGAAGTCAGAATTGTACCTTAGGGAGGACCTCACATCCCTTTAGTTTTATTTTTACGTTACCTTTATTTCCATACAAACTAATAATACAGAAAGAAGATTCAACAAAATGCTTTAAGCGGTCCTTGTGATGCAATGGTAGGAAAAATTAGGCTGGGAATTAAGTGTCATCCAGGGTTTCATCCTGTGTCCACTGTTAACTAGCTGTGTGGCCTTGGGCAAGTCCTATAATCCATGAAGGTCATTTTCCACATACATGAAAAACAAGAAAGTTTGGCTATGTGGTCTCAGGAGTTGTAAAACTCTGGCTACAGGGCCTGTCTACAAAATTCAGAATCTTACCTCTGGCCCTCTTTCCTCCTATCCCTCCCAGCCACTCCCCACCCCAGTGATTTAAAAGTTCCAGCCAATGTAAATCCAGGCAGAATGCAGTTGAGATACTTGTATCTTTATGAACTAGCAGGTCATGGGAAGAAGTGGGAATTTAGAAATAATGACAGTTTGGGAGTAAAATGGCATTTACCCTCTCCAGAACATTTGGCCATGCCTAGAAATCTGAAGATGTGTTTGCTTTACTTCTAGGCTGCTCAAGACATGTCCTTGCTCCCACCTATTATTCTGACATTCCTTGCAGACAAGTCTTAGGGAAATTCTTGCAGATCCTGTATATTTCAGCAGTCATTATTTTTAATAGTGAAAATTTGGAAATAATTTTGGAATTTGGAAATAATATTCATCAATATTCGAATGGATCAGTAGGGGTTCCTGGGTGGCTCAGTGGGTTAAGCCGCTGCCTTCGGCTCGGGTCATGATCTCAGGGTCCTGGGATCGAGTCCTGTGCTGGGCTTTCTGTTCAGCGGGAGGCCTGCTTCCCTTCCTCTCTCTCTGCCTGCCTCTCTGCCTACTTGTGATTTCTCTCTGTCAAATAAATAAACAAAATCTTTAAAAAAAAAAAAAACAGATAGAATGGATCAATAAATGAAATATTATTCAGTGGTTCTGGTGAATGCATTGGATCTACATATTTCAACACAAAAAATGGTTCTGGTGAATGCATTGGATCTACATATTTCAACACAAAAAATTTTCCAAAGATACTATATGAAAAAGCTAGTTGCAGATGGATATATAGAATATGATCCAAATTTTAAAAATATTTTAAACACATTTAGTTTCTCTAGGAGGGAGAGAGAGAAAAAGGAATTTGAAAAGAGTTCAAGAGACAATAAACAACTAATAATTCAAGTCAAATTGTAATATTTTTTAAAAAACTGATGAAATAAAAATCCAAAGTTTTGTTACCTTACAACCTTTTATAATAAGCAACACTCTTCTATTATCCAATATCAATCTTTAAACTCATGAATTTAGCTATTTTTCCTGATGTATAATTTGATACAGTTTTCAGCCTTTCCTTTGAAAATTTAATTTCTGCTTTGCCATATTAACTCTTTAAAAACATGCATCATGGGGCACCTGGGTGGCTCAGTGGGTTAAAGCCTCTGCTTTCGGCTCAGGTCATGATCCCAGGGTCCTGGGATCGAGCCCCACATCGGGCTCTCTGCTCAGCAGGGAGCCTGCTTCCTCCTATCTCTCTGTCTGCCTCTCTGCCTACTTGTGATCTCTGTCTGTCAAATAAATAAATAAATCTTTAAAAAAAAAATGTGTCATGGGGCTTAAAACCATAACAACATAACTAACTAATTTTGGAACTCATTTGATTTTGTGTTTGCTGGTATTTGTATTCCTATGGAAACAAAAACAGACCCAAGACTCACAATAGATAAGATTGTTTCAAACAAAAACAAAGCTCTATCCCTAAGGGCACTTATAGTCTATAAGCTCCAGTGACAGAAAACAGCACACAACAAGCAGCGTGGGAAGGAGATCCCAGACTGGGTGGGGAGGTGGGTAACAAGACATTTTCTTGAAATAGGTGGGTTTTCTGGATAATTTCCAAGAGCAGAATGCAAAAGACCAACTCATTGATGGAATGCAGTTCTATATATCAAAGGTCATGAGGGAAAAAATCCTAAAGGTCAGTGTGAGCAGGAAGACAAAGGAAGCAGTGAGGAGGGATGTTTAAAAAGAATGGACAAAAAGGGCCCGTGTGGACGAGCCGGACACCTTGGGATGAAGTGAGTGCTTTCACTTAAGCAGAGAGGCAGGTTATGTGGAGGACCGCTGGGAGAACATGGTCAAAGCCATAGGGAAGGGCACGTTTAGTGAGGACCTAGGTGGATACCACAGTCTAAATGGAAAGGACAAATAGATAAGACCTCCCCAAAGCAAAAGAAGGTGCATGTTATCAATGGAGGAAGAGTTTTATGATGGCATATATGTAAAAGCAGAAGGCTAGAATGGAATTGCCAATTTTGTGAATGAGTATGAGGTCAATGCTATGAGAAAGGGACAGAGGAAACGTAAGGGAGGTGTCAAAGTCATTGGTACAATAGCAAATGGGATGAGAATAAAGAACTTATCAGGTGGGGATGACTAACTCTTTGACAAAAAGATATTTGCAGCTTAGCGTAGTAGCCACATAGCTTCCATAAAATCTCCTCTAAAAGACCACCTAATATATATGGACATTGGGTTGAAACGGTTTCTTTGGTTTCAATAGTGTTACGTAAATCATAATAGTATTAAAACACTATTAAATACTAAATAGTATTAAAACACTAAAATACTATTAAAATAGTATTAAAACATTGTCTATATCCTCTTCAGTGTGGAGTCATCAAGTCTCTCTGAGGCTATTCAGAACTCAAGTGTTTTCATGGGGTTCTTACATGATCCTTTTTCCTAGAGATGCCAAGGAGTTGGAATGATTTATTGATTTGTCTTGGATCCTGCGAGATCTACTCATTGCAGGCACTCATGTCCATTAAAATTCAACTGAAGTCTACTCCACAACAACAAAAAATAAATTGCTGATGCAAAAAACAGCCCAGCTGAATTCCAAAAATCATTATGCCAGGAGTAAGAAGTGACAGAAACAGAGTACACACTGCATAAGCTTATTTGTATACAAACCTAGAGTGTGTACACTAATCTGAAGTGGCCAAAATCAGATTAAGAGCTAAGAGGCCAGGGAAGGATGTCTTGCAAAGAGGCCTGAAGAAGTTTGGGGGTGACGGACATGTTCCGTATCCTACCCGCGTTGGTGGGTTCATGAATGTATATGTCTATCAAAACTCAGAGAACTGTGTACCTTAAGTAGATGCAGTTTTGTACTTAAATTATACCTAATGAACTTATTGTTAAAAGTCAACTACATAATTATTTCAAAATGAAAAGTTTAGGAATTCACCTAAAGATGTACTAGAAGTAGATGAGATGAGGAATTTTTCCAATGGCCTGATCAGGAATCAAGTTCTGCCTCCTACACAGAGACAATTTGAAACACTGAAACAGTATATTGTTCTCTGAAGGGCCTAATAAGCCCTTTGGATGTTGAAAGTGTTTAGAAAGCAGCCCCTCCTAAGAAGTGGCTTGTTCATAGAGCTTCCATCTGAACAAACAAGTTGAAATCACAGGATGCTAAGGAAGAGCAGGGTCGTGGGGACACTTGGTCATTCTCTGGTTTCCTCAGAAACGAACAAATAGTCCTGCTTCACGTGTACTGCCAAGATCCTGTGTTCTGGGTTGGGCAGGAGCTCTCTGCGAGGAAGATGTGTCAGGAAGCAGTAGGAACCTCCTCAGCCTACACCACTGGCCAAACAAGGAGCTTCCTGTCCTCTATCTTCCACAGTCAGCAACTGGGGACTTGTTATCTCAACTCCAAGGTTCTCTGCTACACATCTGGAATCCTCTGTTTTGGGTTCAGTGGTCAGGACTGCGGTAGGCAGGTAACCAGGCACCCCTGCACATTTCCCTTCTATGCAAAAGTGATGTTCAGGGGGTGCCTGGGTGGCTCAGTCATTAAGCTTCTACCTTCAGCTTGGGTCATGATCCCAGAGTCCTGGGATCGAGCCCAGCATCAGGCTGCCTACTCGGTGTGAAGCCTGCTTCTCCCTCTCCCCCTCCCCCTGCTTGTGTTCCCTCTCTAGCTGTCTCTCTCCTGTCAAATAAATAAATAAAATCTTTAAAGAGAGAGAGAGAGAGAGAGATGCTCAGGATGAACCCTCATTCTATGTCCCCAGGGGGCCAAATTCATCATCTCAAGCCTAGGCAGAGCTCTCCCTATCTACCCCCAATGCCAACAAAAAGATGCTAGAAACAATAGAACTTTGGAAGAGAGTTGTTGTTTAACTGTTTCAAGGCAGCTCTGACTGAGAAAACCTTAAAACACAGTAACTATTTTCCCCTTCCAATATAGCTTCACAGGATTAAGCAGGAAGACCCCAGGACCTTTGCCTGTCCTTACATTTTCAACTCTAAAATGAGGATAATATTACCTACATCATAAGATTGTTGTAAACATTGAATAAAATAAAATCTGTCAAGTGCTTAGAAAAATGTCTAATACACAGAGCATTCAAGGTGTGGTAACTATTATTTAGATTTTTTAAAAAGTCAATGTCTTATGCTGAAAACAATAGTTATAATAATAACTTATTAGTTATTATCTTATAGTTTATATTGACTTGTAAGTTAAAAGAACAATGTTAGGAAAAGGATTGTGGGAAAGGGCCAAAACAATCTCTAAAACAAGGCTGAGGGTTGTTTGCAGCCTATAGAAAACAGCCACATGAGATGTTCAGTCCATAAAGGACAAATTTGCCCTGCTCTCTTCTAAAGAAAAAAAAATCAATATTTTTAAGAAAAATCAATTTTTAACACTTAACAAATTAACCACTTTTTCTCCGGGAGTTTTCTTGAGAAACACTGTGAAGAGAGATTTTATTTTGATGGCTT
Organism: Mustela putorius furo; assembly: GCF_011764305.1. Taxonomy (NCBI): domain Eukaryota; kingdom Metazoa; phylum Chordata; class Mammalia; order Carnivora; family Mustelidae; genus Mustela; species Mustela putorius. The sequence goes on from NW_025421998.1 coordinate 40,736,952, forward strand.
TGCCTTGTGTTTTCCCAAGCAGAAAGGAAAGAATCTCACACACAGCTGATCAACAAAGAAAAGCATTGACATGACTAATCAGACCAATCAAATGGTACTCATTGATCTGCATGGAGAAACCACTGAGTGACTGCAGGTGATCTTAATGGGTGGGCCTGCTAATACCTAAGAACAAGGACATAATAAAAAAAAAATTGCTTTGCTTGAGCAGAATAATATAGCAGTATAAGAAATCAAGTCAAAATATTTCTGCAGATGTTAAATGGGAAAAAAACCAACTTAGTACAAATATAGCAGACCACAAGTTGACCACAAATTGAATATAAGTCAGCAGTGTTCATGATCCCAGGATGTATAAACAGGAGCCTAAAGTGTACGACTGGAAAGTAATTCTTCCAAAATCCTCAGCATTGGCTAGCGATGAAGTTAGGAATGCAATTCCAGAGCATGAGCTTTGTACTCTCCCAGATTATCTGGTTTAAACTATCAAGGAAGTAAAATGAGAATTCGGGAAGATTCTCCTACCTATTTCCCAGGTGGATTCTTTTTCCTTCATCCTTCTGACCCAGTATCTATCCTTACACAATTTGTAATTAAGGTATCAATATTATGATCGGGAATATATACATATAACCAATTCATTGGTACCTACCAGGCGATCTCGAATTTTATCTACAAGGGTTGGATCACTTAACAGTGGAATGGGTTCACGGGATGAATCCCCAGATATCAAACGAAGTTTGGCTTCATTGACTACATTCGAAAGTCCAATGGTGATAAATAATATTCCTGCAGTTCTGGCGTCTTCAGAAAGACTCTGAACATCTGGATTCTTTGGATGGTCAATGCCATCAGTCATCAGCAGAGCCACCTTCACACCATCTTTACGCCCTTCTCTCTTAAGTAGCCCAGTGGCATTGGAGATGGCATAGTAAGAGAAGGTGCCTTGCCCAATGAAATTCATAGACTTGACCCTCTGTTTAAACGTCTGCAGATCCTTCCAAGAAGAAAAAGGTGGATCAATTTGGACAGAGCTGCTAAACTGAAGCGCTGCCAGTTTGATGTCATATTTCAAGGCGCCAACCGGGGTCAACTGGAAAACCTCGTCACTCAAGCTAGCCACAAATTCTTTCTGTTTATCGAAGAGAATAATTTTAGAACTTTCGGAGCTGTCCACAATGAAGACAACATCTATGAAGCAAGTAGAGTCTGAAATAGAACAAAGAAGTTAGGCAAAATATTTGTTCCTCCTCATGAAATGACTTAGCATCAGAAAAGCTCTGGTGTAGTGTGATGTGTATGTGTTTGCTGTTGTTTTTTTGTTTTGGGGGGTTTTGGGGCTTGGGGGTTTTTGTTTTTGTTTTGTTTTGTTTTGACAGGAGAGGGGAGTGAAAAAGAGGCATCTTGCAGGTAAGGTTTAAGTTGTAAAGTACTAAATCTCTTTCCAGATCTATAAATTCTTTGCCTCTTGTAAAATCATGCAAGTCAGAAGCAAACAAATAAGCAAAATTCTGTTTTGAGTATTTTCCAACTGTTTAAAAATTCAACAAATATATACTTTAAAAATTTTATTTATTTACTTAAAAGAGAGATGTGAGGGGAAGGGGCAGAGGCAGAAGGGGAGAGAATGTGAAGCAAATTCCACACTGAACCTGAAGCCAGACATGGGGCTTGATCTTATGACATGGGGCTCAGTCTCACGACCCTGAGATCATGACCTGAACCAAAATCAAGGGTCAGACGCTTTACCAATTGAGCCACCCAGGCACCCCCAAAATTCAACAAATATTGGGCAAAAGTTTTTAGAAGTAAATAATGCTCTGCCTGATTCTCAGGTTGTGTGTCACATTGGGTGAGATCCTATCTTGTTTTGGGTGGGTGGTTTTTTTGTTTGTTTGTTTGTAGCTTCTTTTAAAATGAAGGGAGAAAATGACTACACACATCACATTGTAGCAATGAGGGGGAAAGAAACATAAAAGCAAAGAACTTAAGTTTGAATTCTAGCTTTTACTAGTTAATTTGCCATGGCCTTGGATGCACCACTTAACGTCTCTGGGCCTCAATTTCTTGTATCTATGACAATGGCAGTCTCTGTCACTCCCATTTTACAAAGCTACTGTGAGACTCAAATGAGATAATAAATGTACGAGGGCTCTGAAACACCTGATGTTTCTGTAAGTACGCTCTAGAAGTATAGAGGGTATATTATTATCATAATGTAAGTATATTAAAATAGGATGATACATACATGTTTATATATATGGTTTGTTATTTACATCAACTGCTATTTGGAAAAATTAATATTAGTGTTTTAACAGGCTAAAACTAATCATTAAAAACAAAACCAAAATATATATTTTTTTTACCCTGGAGATCATTTTTCCTTGCAAGTGAGTTGGACTTTGATCCTTTCTTTCTTTGTCCATACATTGTTTGACTCATGAAAGCTGGCAAAAGCAGGAGAGAGAAGACAAAATTTCTGTTCCACATTATGGTAGATGGTGGAAAGTCATCTGTCTTGTAACACCTTGAATAGAAAAATCAGTTGTAAATACTTCCGTAAAATACAGTGTTTGCTATTTCTAATTTTAAGCCAGCAGAATTGAAAACTGGCTTGTGACAGGAGCAAAGGATTTCCATTCATATTGACAGAAAAACATCTATATCAAGATTTTAAGATTCAAATTCAAGTAAATCATGGCACCACACCAAACATTTATTGGTGAATGTTTCTATATAGTCAAAGAATTACATCCAAGTAATCTGAATTTCCCGTTTTATTATGGGGAGCAGAGAGTAGTGAAAACCATTTAAAAACACTTCAGTCCTACTCTATATGATGACAATGGCTCAAATACAGGGTATGTTTCGACATTGTCACATTCTTCAAGGTGATATCAGATTGCTACTTGGTTGTTTCATTATAACTAATTCCTGACAATCTCAATAGTTTTACAGGATAGTAGAGAACCACCATCATTTCAGTCTTAATAATACATACACAACTTCAGTTAGCTCAAAAGCCAAGTCAAAATGAAATCGCCCTTCCAATTCCCATAGAACACCACTTCTTTTTTGTACTCTTACTTGGAAACTTCATCTACAACCGAGATCCAAGCTGCACTACGGCTGCATGCAGATCCAGTGAATCAGGAGAGTATGAGAGCAAAAATAATAGAGTTGCTCAGCAACACTGTTCTTCTAGTGAAAAACTGATGGACGGAAACAAGACTTAAAATCAGGAAACACTTCCTCTGACCATTCCTGTGGAACTATTTTTCTGGGTAGATTAACAATGAAAAATCTAATCCTGTCTTAAAATCTACAGCCATCTTCATGTCTCAATATGCCCAGCTGTACATTAAATGACTTTTAAACCCACGGGCCTCCCTGGCAAGAGAAGAATCATGTGGGGCTAGCTCAGTATACTTGAGAAGGAACAAGAAAGCTTTTTCTGAACCAATGTTCTGCATGGTTTGGAAATGCTTTCTTTCTTAAACCATACTGACTTCAAAAGTTCTGGAAAAGGAAATCACATTTTCCTTCACTTTGCCTTCAGGGAATGGGAACTGGGAAATCATGAGCACGATTTTTCCAGGCTCAAGTAGGGGGTAGAAATATACGCACAGGCAGTGAGAAAGGGAATGGATGACTGGCTCCTTTCATACATGCCAGATGGAGAAAACCAAAAAGGAATCAAAGCTGTTGGGTTGAGGATGAACCAAAGGATGGCTCCACGCCATCATCTGCTCCTCAGCTGACATCGTCCTGCAGGAAATGTATGAAGCTGACTCTGTATCAGTAGGGCCAAGCACCTCTGGGCAAGGCAAAGGCATCAAGGGCAATTGACCAATGTCAACTGTTCTTCAGACCAGGTGTGCTAAGACATGATGACACCTGGGCATTACAAAAGAATAAGGTGTTTGCTGAGGAAATAAAACGCATCAAGGACATCCCTCCCCAAAGTAATTCCTTGTTAACCGAAGAGAAGAATACAGAGAGACGTACACATTTAACTCTGAAGACTAGCGTAACAATAAGGCTATGTAGCAAAACACAGCTGCTATGTAGCATTCTCGGGGTTAGGGTGCGAGGGGAGGCAGGGGGAATACCACCGTGTCCCTGGTATTACATATAACCTGTCTCTTCTGTTGAGCCCATACTGCAAAAAGTGTCTCAGCTGTTCTGGAAATAAGAGGCTGAGAATTTAATTTCACTGAAAATAAGAGAGATTTTACAAGCTCCATGATCAACTCTTCAAAAATCTAAAGACGGTGATTCCCCTGCAGGATCCTGAGCAGGAAACCACATTCCCCTCATTTGTAGGCCACATTTTGGGCTTTAGAAATGTTGTCTTTAAATGAACACTTGTTGGGGCGCCTGGGTGGCTCAGTAGGTTAAAGTCTCTGACTTCGGCTCAGGTCATGATCCCAGGGTCCTGGGATGGGGCCCCGCATCGGGCTCTCTGCTCAGCGGGGATCCTGCTTCCTCCTCTCTCTCTCTGTCTGCCTCTCTGCCTACTTGTGATCTCTGTCAGTCAAATAAATAAATAAAATCTTTAAAAACACACAAAAAAACAAAACAAAACAAAAAAACTTTATCAAAAATTTTAAAAATAAATAAATAAACACTTGTCTTTCCTAAAACTAAGCACCAGAGCCTACAGGTTTTTTTGAGGGGGGATATAATCATGAATGCTTTACCTGAAGCTTTGTATATCCACTATTCACTATCACACTTACTCCTTACCACTCATCAGTATGTCTCATATTTCATTACTGTTTGCGCTGGTATTTTTTACCCAGCACCCCCAAAGCAGTCTTGCTAGTCTCTTCTCTTTACTGACATTAACCAGAACACACACTTCTACGTTTGGTTTTTTAGTGCCACTACCTTCCTAAAATCTCTCTCTCTTTTTTTTTTATTAGTTTGGCATCTTAAGAGTACACCCATTTCTAACCATTTTTGCCATGTTTTTATTCTGCATCATTTTTAAAAATAATTTTTGCATTTCTCTCATTTAGATACCATATACAAGTAAAATAGGTTTTGGGGGGAAATGCCATTAACTAAATAAAAGAAACATAAATCTGTATGTTCACTATAATTTGTATTTTATAAATGCAGAAACAATGATTATCTTTAACCAAATGCCATACATTTGCCTTTTTTGCCTGAAATTTATTTTGGGTAAATATCAGAATCAATAAATCCAAGAGACTGTATATTTTGTGATATTTCAAAAATGAATACTTTCAGCACAGTCTGCCAATTGTATCCAGAGTGTTTGCAGCTCCTTTTTTGTACAGAATGATAAAATACCAAATGGTCAAACCAGCCAAATTATAAAATATTCTGTAATTAATACTGAGTTATAAAAATATGTTCCCTGTTAAGAAAAAGAAGTCCCAAAAGGTATTAACATCATTGCAATGCTAGGTAGTAGACTGCAAATTAAAAATCAATTTTAAACTTTGAAATAAATTTTAAATGTTGGCATTTTAACAATTATTTTTATTTTTCTAATAATTAATTTAGAGCCATGGCAGAGGATAGAAAATTTGGATAAGCTTTCTTCACATAAAAAATAGGCAAACCCCTTAGTCTTCCACAGTGCCTAGATGGTCTCATCTGATTTCAAGTGATTAAAATAAAACAGCTATGTCTTACCTTATAAAGTTTGTCAAACAGGAATTAAAGACTGATTAAGCAAATGCCAATAGCAAGGACCAGGGTTGGGATGGAGTTGGCTATTTGATATTGTTCTGTTCTGTGGGAATAAAAAATGGTTTTGGTCTTGGAAGTTTTGCAATCTTTTATTCGTGTTTATTAGCTTAAGTTAAAGCAAGAGTGGTCAGGCATTTAGCCAGGGTGCAAGATCTGGGTGGGATCAGGAAGTCATTTAAAGGAACAGTGTCCTCTCAGAGCAAGTCTGTGTTCTCCAGACTGCTATAAAAATCACTTGAGCAGATTTTCTACATTTTAGGCACTTAGGGACAGCCTGCTGTTTCTCATACCATGTCCTCCTTCTGTTTCTCCTTTCTCTGCCTGGGGTGTGCTCTGTGTGTTATTGGTTCTGAACAGTTTTGTCAGGCAGCATAATTGACAACACACTCAGACCCAAAACTGGCTTTTCAGGAGAGGCAATGGATCGATAATTCTTGAAGCTGAATGAAGAGTAGAGAGAAGTTTATTACAGTAGCTTTTCTACATCTGGGATTTTTGAAGATTTTCATAATAAAATGTCAATATAATCTTCAGTGGAAAAGTGATCTGAATTTAGTCCTGGTTCTGTCTCTCCTATGGGGACCTCAGCTTCCCATTTATGAAATGAGGGAGTAAATTTAATTAGCGATCGAGATCCATCCAAACTGTAACACAAGAGCTAGGTTTACAGTGGTCAATATTCTGAGCACTCTGTCCCAGAAAAGGTAGTTACTCAAGTGGGTCCATTCTCTTTTTTCCTGGTTTTTACCTTGCAGTTATGACCCATTTTGAGTGCAAAACCTACTGCCAAGAAGCCACTCGACTCCTAGACAATGATCAGTCAGGCTTCTCAACAAACTGCCACAGAGATAGAGAGTATCACGATGACCAGAGATGGCAATATAAATGTTCACGTCCCAATAATTTAAAATCAGCCAGCTTTCTTAAGAAGGCATTTTGATATTTATAAATCTGCTTACTGTAACAATAATAGCTTCCCTTTCACGAACACTTTACCAGGTGCAGGGCCCTGTGCTACACGCTTCATACACCTTACGGCACTTACCCCTGCCATGGAGCCACCACTGAGGGACAGGACATGCGGAGATTTTACACATTTACATGTTTCTACACGTTTATATGGTTTTACATATTTACATGATTTTTACACATTTTTACATGTTTACATGTTTTTTACACATTTGAGGATGAGGATGTTGGGGCAGAGGTTGTCTTACCAGTGCTAGAGAATGCCTGAATGATATCTCAACTCAGATGTAGCTGACCCCAGAGCCTCACTTATACCAACTACTGCATCATTAAGTTACACACCCGTGTGAATGTTCGTGTTTTCATTGTCTCTGCACCACAAAGCAGTTTTTGAAGAACTGAAGTTTTGTGAGGCTTTGGTAAAAGAAAGAAGAAACAGGGGGCACCGTGAAGAAGGACAAATGAAATTTCCCAAGATGCAACCACAAATATACTTTAAATCGTCTGTAGATGTCAGCCATGCTTGTCACTTTTATGAGCTGAGACTCAGGGGACAAGGAAGTGGCATTTTTTTTTTCAGAAGGTCGCCTCCCTTTTTTCTGGGGTAGAGAATAATATACCTATAAGCAGCAAACAGATGATCACTCTTGAATAATAATATACCTATAAGCAGCAAACAGATGATAACTCCTGAAGCCCCCCTGCTTCAGAGCTGTTCTGACTGAAGTCAGGGACAGGTTGGAGTCCTGCCTCCTCATCCCTGTCCTTCCATCCCCCAAAGTCAAGTAGAGTAACCCAGACACAGGGTTTGCTGCCTTTCATTCCCAGACGTGGCCATCAGCACTAAGTTGATTGGGTAGATGACTCCGAAGAAAATCCTGTGTCCTCTCCATTTATAGAAGGCAATTTGCTTTGCCCCCAGAGAAACAGGTTGCCATGGGTGAAGACTGCAGTCTTAATCCTAACGGATGGTCTTGAATTAGTGTGCAGCTGGACATACACAGTCCGAATTAGAGTGCATGGAGAACAGTGATGGCTAGAAAAGTCAACTTGGAGCCCATGCCCTCTGACAGTTGTTCTGTAGCAAAGTCTTGTTTTTTTGCTTAGAGTTTTCACTATGTCTTTATTATTGTTTATAGGGGCCCTACTTCCTTTATACACCCACTCGACAATATCTACCTTAATATCTCTAATGTTTTTATTACTTGCAGTGCACAGTGCTGGCTGTAGCACAGTCTTTATAGAAGAAAGAAGCACGCTATTTTTCTATTATTACTGTAATGGCCTAGAGTGATCTCTCAATAAATATTTATGAAATGAGTGATTATTCAAAGTAATTTTTTAGTATTCATCAATCACTTGAGAACCGTGATACATTAGGTTGCTCTCTTCCAAAGCACTGCTAGACAAGAAATTTGTTTTTTGACTTTTACTCTACCATGGTAGAGTCTATGTTGGCTTTATTTGTTTTGGTACCAGTGCCAAGATCTTCATTTCAATAGTGAAGGTATTTGGGGGTCTAGAGACATTTAAAAGTAATCTAAGTCTGGGATGATTTGTATATACCACAAGGTTTTATCTGCATGAGGTTATAGAAATATTAAATACTAGTATAGAAATACTAAATAATTTCTATACTATAGAAATAATACTATAAAATACTAGTATTTAATACTAAAATGCTAGTAACATATCAGCTCGAACTTGAATGGAAGTTATACACCTGGATCAAGACCAAGATAGAAGGCAATGTTTCACACTCCCTTCCCAATTTTGGCCCCCTTTCTCAATGCCGACCCAAATAGAAAAGAACGTTATCAACTGTGAAAGAAGTCAAAGACCTTTTTTACCCAACTTGGAAAATATCTGTCATTAAAGGTCCTCATATATTTTTTTCAGTACAAAATCTTAATATAGTAGTTTTTTTTTTTTTTTAAGAATTTCTAACATCTTTCCCAAAGCTCCAAAGTTCTGTATTTACCACCGTTCTTGGCTCCAACAGGATGACTTGGACCTTCTCTCTCTCATTCATCAGAAAATGAGAAGACCGCCAAATTGGATTTGGCCCTATTTATCAACTAAGGGAAGGACTGAGAACATTCAAAGACAAGAGGAGTGAAAATCATCACTGATCATAAAAGGTAGGCACTGTGGCATTGCTTCAGTCTGGAGCAGCGTGACTACAGGGCACCTCCCCTAGCCAAATTCTGATTGAGCTGATTGTTCCACTTCCCTCTCTCACTTGTGTTTGTATTGTTTACTGCCTATCTTGCTTCCTTGTCATTTGGTCCCCAGCTTGAATAATCGTATCCCAAATGCAACATGCAATGGCCTGGACCACGGTGACAGCTCACTGTACCGATCTTAGGATCACTAAAACCTTTCTTTAAAGAAATTTGAATGTTCGGGCTTTTTCTCTTTTAAATTATTCCTTTTAGTCAGTGGATAGGGCAGTCTTAACCTTTTCGTGCAGAGTCCACCATAAAGGAAAGGTTGGATCTCTATGAGCCTTGACCAAACTCTTGTTTTAATAGGGAAAATATTTTCTTATTTTTCATTAAGTTGAATTTACTTTCAGGTATTAGAAAGTGTTGTACTGTATTTGGGTGAATTGATTTCCCCACCAGATGGTATTTAACCTTTTCTTATATGGGGGGCAAAGAATGGAATCTCAGAACTGAAAGAAAACGTAGACAATACTTTTGTTTGATTCTTCCATTTTGCAGATGAGAAACTAGAGGGCTGATGTTAAGGTCCACCCAAAGGCCATGCCATGAGTCCGTGAGGGAATCGAGTTTATCTTCGCGAGGCAGCTGGGCATCTTTCCTTAACCCTAAAACCCCCAGGAAGATTCTTGGCCTTTACACCATCTGGGCTTGGTAAATTCCACATACCAAGAGAAAAAGGAGGCTGGTCTATGGCCAACAATTTATGCTTGAAAAAAATGATTTACTTTAGGGGCAAATGGCTCAGGAAGATTATCACGGGCTAAATTCCTGCACTTCAAGAGTGTCACATCTCACTGTAATGCCTGGGTCATCAAAGGCAATGTACACCAATTGCTAGAACCCTGAGTTGAAGAAATGTCTCCTTTAGGTTTAGGTTGGTTTGCCTGGGTAGCTGAGGATTATTACACAGATATCTGTGGTCGATGGTGCATATTATTGATAACTGATCAAAATATAGCCAGTAATATAAGAAGATATCATCATCTGTGTGAATAAGTTTCAGAAACTCAATACCCATTTGAATGTTCTAGTCAGTCCATTTGGGATTTAATAAGAATATCCAAAAGAAAATTTTAAAATAACTATCAAATTTCTGGAACTAAAATGTTTTTAAGAACATTAAGTAACTTATTATCCCACATTATATCAACCCCTTACAACTCTGATTTATACAACATTGTCCCTAATTGAGGTAAGAGAGTCATCCGTCTTTTTGAGTTACATCTAAATTATATAGTTTCTCCTGGGCAATAGGTTGTTTCTTCTGCCTTTTTACAAATTCTTTACTAAAAGTAAACTATTCATGGACAAAGTTTACAGTGAAAGAAACCTGAGGTGAATTAATATTTTTTCTATCTTGGGATATGAGAAATCTTTTAATAACATAAAACTCTACACAAATATAAGGTCCTTATTATAATCATTATTTATAGTTTATATCCAGAACTGTAACTTCTGAAATTACATGCATACAATTTTTAATATAAGTAATTTTTACTTAATTATATAATTTCCGTTATGTTAATTGACCAAATTCAGAAATGCCAAGTAATCAAATTAGGACTGACCCTGGGTCCTCAGGAACTATTGGTTGAAAAAAGATATTTTGGCACCACCCTGTGGAT